>NC_137275.1:81685000-91685000 GCF_054371585.1 Giraffa tippelskirchi | reverse complement strand
GGGTGCAAATGGTAAGGGAGCAGAGGGAGGCAAATAAACATCTGACCAGCCATCCTTTGTTGACACCATGGTTTCTGGCCAGCTGGAAGGAGAGGTTATTTACTACTACGTGAAGTTTAGAATCATATTACATAAGGTTTGGCATCATACTTACCAAATTTAACCCATGTTTGCCACTTAAGTGACCTTAAGACAGTTATTGGGGCTTCCTTGGTGACTCAGATGGTAAAGAATCCGCCTGCAATGCAGGAGACCCAGGTTCAATCCAGGGGTTGGAAAAAGCCCCTAGGGAATGGAATGATAATGGAATACCACTCCAGTATTCTTGCCTGGAAAATTCCATGGACAGAGGAGCCTTGTGGGCTACAATCCATGGAGTTGCAAAGAGTCAGACATGACTGAGCAACTAACACTTTCACTTTCACTAAGACTGTTATTACCTGAACATGAAAATCATCTTTAAAGGCCTGTGATTTCTTGAGGTTTCTTCAGGGTCAGGAGATTGCCACCACTGAATACATTTTAAGGGATCAACGGGACACAAAAACAAAATTGTGCTTTCATTACATCAGAAATTGTGCCTGTTCACTGTGTTGGATATAAAATACTAGCCCAGCAGTGTAAGAAGTCAGGTTCTGTGGGGAGGCTGGCGTATTGTCTTCAGGCTCTTAGACCTTGTGGGTTTCATACACAGCTCTAGAAATGTGCTGATAGTCAGGGCACCAGTATATTGCCTAGTGCATCTTTTCTGTTATTTTCCAAGCCCATTCAAACCATGCTAACAACAATTTTCTTCAGCTATTTTTTACTTCCCTGTAGTCTTCCTTAAAATCTTAAATTCTATCAACTTGTTATTTTCATCAAAATTTACTTTAGTTTTTGCATTCTCAGCCACGTTCCCTTGCTGCACACAGGTACCTCCAGAGTAGGTATAAAGTAGAACATCTTTGCTTAGTCACTTACAGACTCTGAAAAACATTCAACGCCTTCTTCCTATGGTCAGTGATTTCCTGTCTGGGAATTTTATGACCTGCCCTAGTGTCTCATTTTTTTTTTTTTTTAATTAGAAAATGAAAGGAAACAAATGTTTTGATTTTTTTCCTAGGAATTTATCTAGAGTTTGAGAAAGACAAAAAAGTGAAAATGGAAAGTATTGAAATTAATAAGGTTACAGCTGAAGCACAGTAATAATGAAGCAAGAGAGAACCAAATTTATTAGCATGTTATAGATATGCAACATGTGAAGTACATCCTAAGCAATTTCCTATATGAAAAAACTCCAATAGAAAAATGTAGGTTGTCACCTATGTCAGAAGCAACTGATACTTAATAGTCATAAAATTAACTAATTGGACATATTTATGTCAGAAGCAACTGATACTTAATAGTCATAAAATTAACTAATTGGACATATTTGTAGGAAAAAGAACAAAAGTAAATCAATTTATAATTCTCTGGGTTTAAAAATATAAAGATTGACATTAAAAAGAGGATGAGAGGAAAGGGACTCTGGAAGAAAGGACCTTTGGGAATCCACGAAACATCTGAGCACATGTACTTGAATATTTGTATGTTTGAGAGCAAGAATGTGAGAATAAAAAATTTAAAATTTTACTGATATTCTAAGATTTGCTAGTATATTCACTCCTTCTTCAATCCACAATGAAATTTTTCAAGGATATAATTAGTTTCTCAAAAGTTATAAATTCATATATTATTTAAGCAGTCAGGATTTATTTATCAAAACCTCCTATTAGCAAGTAGGAAGTAAAGCAGCGTTGATTTAAAAATATATCCTGAATAACTATGGAAATGAGAGAGACTATGAAAAGAAAAATATGCAAATGTTAGTTCATTAGATTTGTGAGTTCCTTGGGAAGGCTATAACTCAGAATATAAAGAGACTGGCACTCAAAAAAAACAAAAAACAAAAAACACTGATGAATGAATGAGAAACCCAATGCCTAACCTCAGAGCTTTTCAAAAACATGCTTGTAAATATGATTTCACTCTTTCCTCCAAGGTTGTTTCTTCATGAGATGATTGATTAATTGGTTAATGGACTGTTTAACGTCGATTAGAAGGATCTCAAATTTAGTCTAACACTTGTTTTTATATGGGAGAGACCTGGGGTTAAGAGAGGTTAAGGTGACAAAACAGAATCAGGCCTAGGACCCAGGTTTTCTAATTTTTTGACCCGTGTTGTTCTCAATGGAGCATTCATCTGACAAATTCTGTACATTAAAGTTGTAGATTCAAAATGAAGTTTTCAATTTAAATAGAAAGTAATATTGAGAAATGGTTTAGAAACATCTTCCATGATGCTGGGAGTTAAAGAGAATGTATTTAAATCTGGTTCAAGTGCAGGGAGTGATCCTGATCTCAAAGTTTCTTTTTTCGGGTAACAGTGTGTTGTCAAAGTCAGAAAGGTCAAGTGTGTTATCCTGAGGTCTGAAGAATTCTTACGGTTAGAAATGAGGGAAATATAGCTACCGAGTTCTAAAGAAAATTACTCAAATACAAGCAATGTTATTAAACATTCTCTTTTTGAATCATCTCTTCAGAATCCTAAAAATAAGGAAAGTTTTAAGTGAAACTGGATTAACCCATAGTTTATAATATGAGGGCTTCCCTGGTGGTTCAGATGGTAAAGAGGCTACCTGTAATGCAGGAGACCTGGGTTTGATCCCTGGGTTGGGAAGATCCCCTGGAGAAGGAAATGGCAACCCACTCCAGTATTCCTGCCTAGAGAATCCCATGGACAGTGGAGCCTGATGGGCTACAGTCCATGGGGTCACAAAGAGTTGGACACGACTGAGCCACTAACACTGCAATATGAGTCAATGCACTTTCATTCAAAGTATATGCTTTATTCAGAAATGTTTAAAAAGTACCCTCATTTATCATCATCTCAGTGAAAATTATTTGGAATCTCTAGGTATTGGTATCACACAAGACTGATTGTGAAAACTGGGACTCCAGCTTGTTCAATTAAGTAATTCTCCTAATGGCAAAAGAAAGTACAAGGCAAATACTATAGTCTTCTCATAAACAATGACTAACAATTGCAGGATATAAATGGAAAAATTGCCATTGATGATGATGTATTCGGTTTTAAACACTTGGGAGGGAGTCCAAGTATAGTATCTCCAGCTACCTTCTGCGTTTCAGTATAACCCCACCACCCATGAATGGGAACATGTATCACTTCCTCCCAAACAATTCCATTCAGTTCAGTCATGAAGAAAACCTCCTTTATGCAGATCCCCCACTTCCTTCCCTCTGATGTCCAGATCTTTCAAGCTCCTAAGTCGCCCAGCATTTCTGTGCATTGTTACCTCCTCCTCAGTGAGGCTGTTGGGAAACACTTCAAACAGTCTGTCCCGGAGGGGGACGAAAACTTTCTAGAGGGGAGGGGAGAGAAGGGAAATCAAGTCAGTGCTTGCCAAAACAATGAAAAGAAAACTGTGGAAGCTTGTGGTGGTGCTGGTGGTGGTGGTGGTGGTGGAGGGGGAGTGATCTTTACTGAGCCAAATGAAATGACACCTGAGAGAAATGTTTAATTCATTCAAAAGAGAAAAATTAGGAGTTAGGTAATCACTTTCCATCTGTGAAAATGAATAATAGGAAAGTGGGTTTAAGAAAATAGTTTGGGGTATGAAAGGGTGGCCTGAAAGGATGTGGAGATGCTTTGGCTTCCCCAAGCTTTTTCACAGCCTCTGAATTTCCATTTTAACCCACTGAGATACTAGGCACTTAGCATTGGTTTAGGAGACTGAGTCTGGACTCTTAACATGGCTACATTCATTCTGACCTAAAATCCTTTCTACACGATTTCTCAGTGACATGTTCCTTGAAATAAAAACATAACCACACTAGGTATGTATAGCATAAAAGAAGATTGTTTTTAAACAGGGGGCTTTTCAAGGTTTACTGCAAGGCATCAGCTACCCTTTAAGTTAAAATAATGTTTGACAGGTCAGTAATGAGACATTAAAGATTTTTTTAAGAAACTGACAATTTTGTACAACTAAAGGGGCAAAAACAGAAACATCAAAGCTCAGGAACTGTATACATTGCACAAGGCATTAGGAGTTTCTGTTCTCTTTAACATTTTGACATATGTTGTGCAGTGTGGTTAGAGCTATTATGGGAATGCAAAGTTCTTTCCAAGCACTTTTACCACTCACATCATTCCATGGTCACTTGAAGGGCACTTTGAAGTTTCCCAGGAATAAGGGAAAGGTACTGCTGTGCTTTGTTGGATAGGATACGTATGAACAGAGAATGCTATGTAATGTAATACAGTAATCTTCAATTAAGTAGTATTTGCTTTTGATTTAAAGGCATTTTGTTTTTTAATACAAGGATTCCAAGAGGAATCTTCTGTCTGTTGCAGTTACTCCAGCTCTATTAGAACTGAGACCTCTATTAGAGTTGAGGAGACTTGGAAGTTAGCCTTGGCAGGTTGACTGTCCAGTTAAAGAAGTTTGGAGTACCCCCCAACTGGTAGATGTGAGACTCCACATAAAGAATTTTTCATAAGTTTTACATTCTCTCTGCTTGACTATTTATTATTTGATTGGATAGTTTTTATTTAGCTTCAGCAAAATATTAAAAGCATTTATTGGATGGAATAAGACAGATGTGATCATTTCTGAAACTGAATTTGAAAGGCTTTTGTACAGAATGCTTTTTAGAGCATGCTATAGCTTCAGAGACAGAGAAACCCGTCAGGTTTCTCATAACTATTTTCCTGAGCTTGAATTCTGGGGCCATAATTTCCCTTTGAATAGTCAACAGCATGTAATGAAAGAAGCATGGACTTTAGAACCAGGTGGTTGTAGATGTATATGTAGCCTCTACGCGTCTCAGCTGAGGAACCTTGAGAAAGTCTTAATTTCTCTGTGCTTTGGCTTTCTTATCTGTGAAGGTGGGATAATGATACCAATTTTTGCAGGTTTATTGTAGGAATTAAAGTGTAATTTATGTAAAGTTTTGACATCTAATATCCTAACATCTAACATCTCCTATTCTGCCTTCAACAGGAGGGGGACTTATTGCAAAGGCTTCCCTTTAGGAGTCAGAAAGAAGTATATTGAAGATTATAAGAAGGAAAACTGTGTTTTCTCTTTGTACTAATGTTTATTTTTGTAGTTTCAAAACCTATCATCTCAAAAGCTTGAATGCTGGAATCAGAACAGATGAACAAGGGGATTATGTGGACTCATTTCTCCCTGCTCATTCTCATTATTCCTAACCCCCACCACTACCACAGCTTTAAAAGTGAGCTATTTGGGGATCAGCATGAGCTCATCAAAGGTGAACACAGATTCCTCAAACTCAGCTTGTCCAGTGCTGACCTTAGGATCTTTTTCTGCCATCACCCAATCTAAAAAGCCAGGCTTTCTCTTACCATCATCTCTGATACTCTCTAGATGCAACCCACCTCCAAGACCTTCTGTTGCAACTTTTTAATATGCCCCAGCTCAGTTCGTTTCTGTCCTTTCTCCTTTGACTCCATCTAAATGTTGGTACTCTTCAGCTTTCTTAGATTTTAACTGGCGTCTTTTTTTCTAGTCTCGATCTCTTCCAGATACAAAGCTCATTACGTAAGAACCATTAAATGTTTATTGTAACCATTAAACGTTTATTGTTTAGTTAAAGAATTCAAGTCTGAATTTCTTGGCAGAGGCCCTTTAGGATGTAGTTCCAGCCTGTGTATTTGGCCCTGTATCCTACCGTGCTTCTCCTTGCTTCCTAAGCTCCATCCACATAGTATAACTTGAGGTTCCCAGCTGCCACTAAACTCTGCACCTTTGTATTGGATTGGCCAAAAAATTCATTCAGGTTTTTCTGTACGATACTATGGAAAAACCTGAATGAACTTTCTGGCCAAATCAATACATGCTATTCCCTCTACCTGAATCTCCTTTTATCCTGCTGCCCACAGGGAAAATTTCCAATTCAGATATTCCCTTCTCTGAAACACTCTCTGACTGTCAAAACCAGGGAGAACCTATCCTCCTCTTCTCTATACTCCCTGAATCTTGTATAGACTCTAGGGTTGCACTCACCATGTTGGATTAGATCAAGTGTTTCCAGCCCCTGGACTATGAACAGGGAACCTAGCTTTTCATCTTTATGATCTCAGTCTGTTACTCATTAATATACTATACTCAAGGCTGCTTGAACAACTGAATTGAGGAGACAGGATTACATGGATGTGCAGCACAGGAGAGCTGTGATGAGACCAGGTCACATTTGCATCATAGGAAGCAAAATAAAAGGATAACCTTGATGTTATTTATGATAATTTTGGCACAGAAGTTTTTTACAATGAAAATTATACCAGGAGTATAGAAAGAATGGGCTTCAAGTAGTGAAAGAAAATTTAGTGGCAAGTGTTGTATTTGTTTCAAAATGCTGGTAACTTGACACTTAAACTTTTAGAGTCATTGTGTCAGTTAGAGTATGGCCCAACCTGTTGTTAGAAGAAATAGACTCCAAACTACAATGGATTAAATAAAACAGAAGGCAGGAGGAGAAGAGGACGATAGAGGACAAGATGGTTGGATGGCATCACCAACTCAACGGACATGAATTTGAGCAAGTTCCGGAAGAGGGTGAAGGACAGGGAAGCCTGGCGTGCTGTAGTCCGTGGGGTCACAAAGAGTCGGACAAGACTGAGTGACTGAATAAATTAAAACAGTATTGTATTTTACTCATGACTTCATGATAAAAGTGGTGTGCTGATGATTTCATGATAAAAGTGTTTGTAAAATATTAGGAGATAGAGAAGGAATTGGAGTTCCCAGGTGGTGCAGTGGTAAAGAGTCCTTCTGCCAATGTAGGAGACACAAGAAATGCAGGTTTGATCCCTGGGTCAAGAAAATCCCCTGGAGTAGGAAATAGAAACCCACTCCAGTATTCTTGTTGGGAAATCCCATGGACAGAAGAGCCTGGTGGGTTGCAGTCTGTGGGGGCCACAGAGAGTCAGACACGACAGAGCGACTGAGCACAAAAGAGTGGTCACTTTGATAGTGGTATTGAGGGAAGTGGTAATTGGGTTGAAACCTAAAGGATGCTTAAGACTTTAACAGGTAAAAAAGAGGGAAAAGCCATTCCTGTAGAGAGAATAGCATAAGAAACACACGCAGAGTCCAGGAGAATACAAAGAATCTGGTAGGTGAAGTGAGAATGTAGTGAGAGACGAGGCTGCTCAGATGTGTTGGAACCACACTGTGACAGTCTTAAGTGGTAAGCTGGATAGTTAGGTTTATGGGACATCTACATGTAACCCAAGTGGTAAGACACGTAAGGGTTTTGATCCAAGTGATGATAAGACCCTGACTGTAAGAAGAGCCTTCAGAGGTAGTTGGTAGAGAAGAATGCTCTATTACTCTATGGCTATATGGCACCCTGGTCATTCCTATGGTGCATAATCTGGGAAACGAGTTAACCATGGGTAAAGACAGATCTTTCTAAATCCTTATAGAGAGGGGTTATTTTGTTTGATATAGCATAAAATCTGGAATGACTGCATTAGCATTCTCATCCCTACTCAAACATCAGAATACCTGGGGGAGGAGAAGGTCAGAAGGTAAAATATCTCCTTCTAGGCCTGGTGGGAAGAGCAGGATATAATTATCTTTATAAAAGGAGACACACCAGGAGTTGAATGGCTCACTTAAAATCTAAGTAAACTTAAAAATGTATGACCCTAAACTGCATGCCCCCCAGTCTATCCACAAAAAAAGATTTGGCTGTGTACTATTTCCTTGGGGGTGGGGAAAAGAATAGAGTATACATTTCTTCACACATCTAAAGATTCCTTTGAACTCACTCTTCTTATATCCCTACACACTTTTATTTGAAGGCTGCAGTGCCCACAAATCCAGCAGATAATTTACATTTTGATGTAAGCAATTTCAAACAATTTTTCCTCTCTCTATTTTTGAGCAAAATTTTTGCAGAGAGAAGTGAGTCATAGACTCATAAAAAAAAGAGACATTTGGGTCACCAGTGATGTTACTACAATGCTGAGCCTGTAACAGTGTTTGGATTTTAGCTGCTTGTTTTTTAACATCCAAGTTACTATTACTTTATGCAAGGCTAAAGAAATTTAGTGGAAATCACTCCCAACTTTTAAATTCTGTCCATTGGAACATTATTTCCCAAAGTAGGGGTGAAGCCCATTAGTTCATAGGAATGTCTCTATATGACTGTTGAGACCTCATTGTGGATTTTATAAAACTACACCTAAAAGAAGTTTAGAATTTAGACACGAGGAAGAAATGTAAAGACACTGCTGGTAGGATAAACAGGGTGTGTAAGAAAAAGCACACATTCATTCTTTCATTCATTTACAAACGTTTATTAAGTGGTCACCTGTGATGGATGGAGCTGGGTTCTTAGTAGCTCTTGAAGAACCATGAAAGATAAACCAAGAACAGTAAGTGAGAAGTAAAATGTGAAGGGCCTCACGTAGCTAGCTCAGGCATTTATCATTTCTCTTGGAGGCAATAATGAATTAGAAGAAAATCATGTTTGAAATATTAATCCTGGAGCATGGTCAATTGATCAGAAAAGGGAAGAGAACAAAGGCAGGAGAGCAGTTCCGGGATGGGGGTGGGGGCTCTTGCCACAGTCTAAGCATGAGGAAACAATGGCCCCAGTAGGTGGATGACTGAGGGATGGAAAAGAATAGAAGATCAAGAGATAATAGGCCAAGAAAGAACAGAGGAAGTCGCTAACTCGGAAGGCTATAATGGAGGGGGGAGAAAGACACTTTAGAGGAGGCATTTTTGCCTAAATGCTATTTATTTTAGTATCTGAAATTGCAAGTGTTAGTCGCTCAGTCCTCTCTGACTCTTTACAACTCCATGGACCGTGGCCTGCCAGGCTCCTCTGTCCATGGAATTCTAGCGTGAGTTGCCATTTTCTTCTCCAGGTTATCTTCCCAACCCAGGGATTGAACCTGGCTCTCCAGATTCTTCACTGTCCCGAGTATCTACCTTGGTACATTCAGGACATAGGAATTTCCTTTTTTTCTCTCTTATACATTCATTAGTGTTACATCTAATTAGGGTTGGAATATATAGGAACATAACAGATCATCTATACAATCTTATACAAAAATTAAGTATAGAAAGAATAGTTTTCCTTTCATGTCACTCTGTAAAAGAAAAGATATAACAATATATTTTAAGACAATTATTATAGACAATTTCCCACTATAATTAGGAGACAAATTTTGTTAATCTATATTCAAGAATCAAATATTGGCTTTGTTGTTTAGTCACTAAGTCATGTCCTACTCTTTGTGACCCCATGGACTGTAGCCTGCCAGGCTCTTCTATCCATGGAATTCTCCAGGCAAGAATACTGGAGTGGGTATCCATTCCGTCCTCCAGGGGATCTTTTCGACCCAGGGATCAATCCTGCTTCTCCTGCATTGGCAGGCAGATTCTTTACCATTGAGCCACCTGGGAAGCCTCAAATATTGGGTTAGAGATTATTTTTTAAAAACTGCTAGATGATGCATGAATATATTCTCTGCTTGAGACTTGACTGCACAAAATTTTTAAGAAAGATTTCTGTGCCAATTTGGTTAACTAAGGACAAAGTTAACGGCAGTAACCTAGATAGATGGAAAAAGATTTTCCTGTTTGATCGAGAAGTTCATGCTTTTCTGCTGAGCTATCATTATAAATGGCATACCTAAATTTAAGCATTGTTTAGGATTAAAAGTATGAACACCAAGGCTCACTTTATCAAGCAATAATGACAATGAAGGATATGTTACTATTCTCATTTGACAAACTTGGAGCTCCTGGTCTTGGAAAAAGCAAATGGGAAGAGAGAGAGGAAATTGGTAGGGGCATTCAGGAGCTATACCCTATGATTGGGGACATAGCCAGGTTAGGATTAGGGAAGAGTAGGCATAAGAACAAGCCCAGCTTCCCTGGTGGCTCAGACAGTAAAGAATCTGCCTGCAATTTAGGAGACCTGGGTTCCGTCCCTGGAGTCAGGAAGATCCCCTGGAGTAGGAAATGGCAACCCACTCCAAAATTCTTGCCTGAGAAATTCCATAGACAGAGGAGCCTGGCATGCTACACCCCATGGGGTCACAAAGAGTTGGACACGACACTCACTCATTTATCTCTTCAGCAGGTACCCAGAAGAAAGCTGACTCATATATGTGGGGTCTTAAATAGCTGTGTGTGCCCACTGATGGTGGTTCAGCCTTTGTCTGAACCTGGTTCACAAACTTTCCAACATAGTACCACCTTCACTCCCAAACGAATTACATTCTCTCGTAGTTCCTTGCATTGATTTTTCCTTTATAGTATTTCTCATAGTTAATCATACTTTTTGGGATTATGTGATAAATATCTGTCTTATCCATTGAGCTCTAAGTTTAGTAATGCAATAATTCAAGGGACTAGGGCTGCTTTTCCCACAATAAGTATTCCCAGCAACAATCAGAGTGCCTGACACTTACTTTATTCCCAGTAAATATCTATCAAGGCGATGAATGTCTTAACACTCTTATTCCTCCAAATATTGTTTAAACTTCTATGTCTAATTGCAAACTAGTTGCAAATAATCAGAAATAGATAGTATATACTGATAATTTTGAAGACTGTCAGTGTTCAGATGTTGGAAGCAGAATGAGGAAATTAAAGTGACAAATACAAAAAATTTAAGGCCTCAATGATGATCAATTTAGCATCCATCTTTGAAAAGAGGTCCAGAAGGAACTGTGAAAATATACATTAATCTATTTAACTTTCAGATTGATTATATTCTTTGCAGCCAAAGGTGGAGAAGCTGTATACAGTCAGCAAAAACAAGACCAGGAGCAGACTGTGGCTCAGATCATGAACTGCTTATTGCCAAATTCAGACTTAAATTGAAGAAAGTAGGGAAAACCACTAGACCATTAAGGTATGACCTAGATCAAATCCCTTATGAGTACACAGTGGAAGTGAGAAATAGATTTAAGGGACTAGATCTGATAGACAGAGTGCCTGATGAACTATGGACAGAGGTTCGTGACATTGTACAAGAGACAGGGATCAAGAAAATCCCCATGGAAGAGAAATGGAAAAAAGCAAAATGGCTGTCTGAGGAGGCCTTACAGATAGCTGGGAAGAGAAGAGAAGCGAAAAGCAAAGGAGAAAAGGAAAGATATTCCCATCTGAATGCAGAGTTCCAAAGAACAGCAAGGAGAGATAAGAAAGCCTTCCTCAGCGATCAGTGCAAAGAAATAGAGGAAAACAACAGATTGGGAAAGACTAGAGATCTCTTCAAGAAAATTAGAGATACCAAAGGAACATTTCATGCAAAGATGGGCTCGATAAAGGACAGAAATGGTATGGACCTAACAGAAGCAGAAGATATTAAGAGGTGGCAAGAATACACAGAAGAACTGTACAACAAATATCTTCATGACCCAGTTAATCATGATGGTGTGATCACTCACCTAGAGCCAGACATCCTGGAATGTGAAGTTAAGTGGGCCTTAGAAAGCATCACTACGAACAAAGCTAGTGGAGGTGATGGAATTCCAGTTGAGCTATTTCAAATCCTCAAAGGTGATGCTGTGAAAGTGCTACACTCGATATGCCAGCAAATTTGGAAAACTCAGCAGTGGCCACAAGACTGGAAAAGGTCAGTTTTCGTTCCAATCCCAAAGAAAGGCAATGCCAAAGAATGCTCAAACTACTGCACAATTGCACTCATCTCACATGCTAGTAAAGTGTGAAGTGAAGTGGGCCTTAGAAAGCATCACTACAAACAAAGCTAGTGGAGGTGATGGAATTCCAGTTGAGCTATTTCAAATCCTCAAAGGTGATGCTGTGAAAGTGCTACACTCGATATGCCAGCAAATTTGGAAAACTCAGCAGTGTCCACAAGACTGGAAAAGGTCAGTTTTCGTTCCAATCCCAAAGAAAGGCAATGCCAAAGAATGCTCAAACTACCGCACAATTGCACTCTTCTCACATGCTAGTAAAGTAATGCTCAAAATTCTCCAAGCCAGGCTTCAGCAATACGTGAACCGTGAACTTCCAGATGTTCAAGCTGGTTTTAGAAAAGGCAGAGGAACCAGAGATCAAATTGCCAATATCCGCTGGATCATCGAAAAAGCAAGAGAGTTCCAGAAAAACATCTATTTCCGCTTTATTGACTATGCCAAAGCCTTTGACTGTGTGGATCACAATAAACTGTGGAAAATTCTGAAAGAGATGGGAATAGCAGACCATCTGACCTGTCTCTTGAGAAACCTGTATGCAGGTCAGGAAGCAACAGTTAGAAGTGGACATGGAACAACAGACTGGTTCCAAATAGGCAAAGGAGTACATCAAGGCTGTATGTTGTCACCCTGCTTATTTAACTTATATGCAGAGTACATCATGAGAAACGCTGGGCTGGAAGAAACACAAGCTGGAATCAAGATTGCCGGGAGAAATATCAATAACCTCAGATATGCGGATGACACCACCCTTATGGCAGAAAGTGAAGAAGAACTAAAGAGCCTCTTGATGAAGGTGAAGGAGGAGAGTGAAAAAGTTGGCTTAAAGCTCAACGTTCAGAAAATGAAGATTATGGCATCTGGTCCCATCACTCCATGGGAAATAGATGGGGAAACAGTGGAAACAGTGTCAGACTTTACTTTTTTGGGCTCCAGAATCACTGCTGATGGTGACTGCAGCCATGAAATTAAAAGATGCTTACTCCTTGGAAGGAAGGTTATGGCCAACCTAGATAGCATGTTTAAAAGCAGAGACATTACTTTGCCAACAAAAGTCCGTCTAGTCAAGGCTATGGTTTTTCCAGTGGTCATGTATGGATGTGAGAGTTGGACGGTGAAGAAAGCTGAGCGCCGCAGAATTGATGCTTTTGAACTGTGGTGTTGGAGAAGACTCTTGAGAGTCCCTTGGACTGCAAGGAGATCCAGTCAATCCATACTAAAAGAGATCAATCCTGGGTGTTCATTGGAAGGTCTGATGTTGAAGCTAAAACTCCAATACTTTGGCCACCTCATGCGAAGGGTTGACTCATTGGAAAAGACCCTAATGCTGGGTAGGATTGGGGGCGGGAGGAGAAGGGGACGACAGAGGATGAGATGGTTGGATGGCATCACCGACTCAATGAACATGGGTTTGGGTAGACTCCGGGAGTTGGTGATGGACAGGGAGGCCTGGCGTGCTGCAGTTCATGGGGTCACAGAGAGTCGGACACGACTGAGCGACTGAACTGAACTGATTTAACTTTCATGAAAATGATGAAATTATGAAGGTGGTCAAATTAGTGAAAATTAACAGTAACAGTGGAATCTCTGGATATTTACACTATAGTAGGGAAAGCAATATCTTTTCTATGAGAGGAAATTGTAGTTGACCACACCATACATTCCCTTGAAAGAATATATATATATCACTGTAAATAAAGGATAAACTGAAAATGTAATGTATTTTCACTTTCAAACACCTTTAACCAAGTTCTTCATCAAAAGATATTGGGAAAAAATTTTATCACTATAAAACTGGGGGAAATGTATTGTCAGAAACAGGAAATTGGCTCAGAAATAGGAAATAAAGGACAGTGATAAATGGACATTTTCTTCTTGGAAAAGGTAAACAGTGAGGTTCTCAGAGACCAGTGCTGATACAACTTTTGTTCAACATTTTCATAATCTGTAAAAGGAAAAAGGCCTCTGGACTTTTCCTATCTTAAAATTAGGTAAGGAAATGTGAAATGTCAGATCAACAGGTTGCAGACTGTGTGGGCAAAAACTTAAAATAAAGGGCTTTTTATTTCTTGTTATTTTAAAAGGGATCACATAACATGGTAAATAATACAAACAGCAGAAAGGGATAAAAAATAAAGTGGAGCTTTCAACTCAGACTACCCTTCAACTCCCTCACCTTGGTTCTATTCCTGGTTCTATTCCGTAGAGAGTGCCACCTAATTTGGTTTTTCGACTGTCCTTCCTGAAATATGTGCATATATGCACTTATATACCTATGCCTTTATAGAATATATTTACACAGAAATGAGAGCTTACTCTACACACTCTGTTCTAAACCTTGGTTATTTTTAGTTAAGAATACATATTGAAAATGTGTTTTCTATTAGCAGAGAGCATTGCATCCTTTTTAATGACTGCTTATGTGCTATTATGTGGGTTTTCCATATCTAATTTACTCAGTCCCCTGATGATAGATATTTAAGTTGTTTCCTGTTTTTGTTATTATTAAAATTGCTATTGTTGGTATTTTTGTTATTACTGTTACTACCACAAGGACATTTTTGAATGCATATTTCTTCACATCTTTGGGAGTATACCTCTAGGATAAATTTCCAGAAATGGGATTGCTGAGTCAAAGATTAGATGCAGTTATAGTTTGCTTCACTCCCTATTGCCTTCCAAGATGTTGTATTGATACATATTCTTTACAAGCAGGAAATGAGCATCTGGTTCCTCATACCACAGCCAATAGTGAGTATTATAAAAACTTTTTAGTTCTTACAAAGTATAATCTAAGTACTAAAAATATGTTTTTATTTTAAATTTTCCATTAAATTTTTATTTAAAAAATACAAACTCCTCCCCATCCTCCCACCCCCCACAGACTTGAAATAGTCACTCTTTGCAGCATGGCGGAAATGGAGCCAGCTGTAGACTGAAGGTTAAGAGGGGCGGGGAGGCAGTGAGAGCAGATCATCCTTTAGAGAGCCTTGAGAAGAGAAGAGAGAAGGAGCAGGCAGGAAGTGGGGTCAAGGCTCAAGGCAGAAAAAGCATTTTGTTTGTTAAAGAATTTGAGTTATTTAGAATTGGAGTAATCTTTCTCCCGAGGAAGTGGATTCCTTGTCACTAGAAATGGACAAGCCATGGCTGAGATAACCTCTGGGCAAGACACTGTAAAAATAATTCATGCTCTGGAAAGAAGGCTCTAAAATCACCTTATCTCAGGCTTGTCAGATAGGAAAATAACTAACATCTAATTGGATCTTCTCAACAACATATATACTTTGTGAAACTGCAGATTCTTCTTGAATATCATTAATTACTCACTGAAGGTAATGGTGGGGCATTACAAAGTGGAAAGAGATAATGTATAAAATTCCTTCGATTTGAAGGCGTTTTGAAGTTTGATTTGAAGTTTTTATGATGGATACGTTAAGAAATACTTTTATTTAATGTAAAAGTAGAGGAAAATGATATGACTGACCAAATCCCTAAGTAATTATTAGTTCTAGAGGCTTAGTTTTTGCAGAAGAAATGAGAATAGATAAGATTTAGCTGATCACAAATCAATATTTCTTAAGAAAATCATGCAAGACTAAGAAATATTTTGAAGCAAAAAAAGTTTCAGCTGATAAAGCAGTTCCTGCATTCATAACTTACTATACATACTTGATTTTTATATCTTTCCGATTGTTCACACTCAGTAAGTCCTCCATTTCATCAAATACATTCCATGTATCCAATTTTATTTACAACCTGGCCCATTTCATGTGTCTGTCACATGTACACACTCATTTCTTCATCTGGGATTTATACAAGTTAGTAAAATGCCTGATACAAAGACCAAACAATATTGAAAAACAACAGAAAAACAGACTTCCCAAATATAGAAGTTGAAGCCTTTTTTACCTTGCAGTTTTCTTAGGATTTCATCAAGAGCTTGGGCTGGTATGTCATAATAATTCAGTTTAGAAGATAACTATCAAGGGTGTATCAAAATGTTTTTACCAATTTGTATTGAAATGTTTGGTCTCAATATGGGCAGTCTTTCAAACGCCTGATTAAATTCGTTGGAAGTTTTGTTTGCTAAAGCATTTCACATCCTGGGAAAAATAAAACCAAATATGTTGTTTTTCTTTGTTCTCCACTGAGCCATGCAAAAGTTAAAAAGAGCTTAAAAAAAAAGTAAAAACAAAAAATTCTGAATAAACCCCCTTTAAATCAAATTGGCCTTCTCTAGGCAGTTTTTTTCTGCATCTTGGCAGGGACTGAATCTATATCCTTCTCTTTTCTAGGCTCACTCTGTGTGTCCCACTTCCTATGGCTATTCCATTCTCTGAAATGACAGCATTTTCAGACTACTGTAGCTTAAAAAGTATTAATTCCCAGTCACTGGAAATAACCTATGTGTCACTCAAGGCAAAGAAATTGTTCTTGCTTTTTGACACTTGAGCTTTATTGCTTCTGAGCTCAGACAACCCCAACACGGGGAGGTGAGAATAACTTTCTCCTGGAACCATTTTCTTTATGCTGTGCTTTGCCACTTGGCTTTCCCTGGCCCCCCAGCCAGGCTGTCAGCACATTCCCTGCTCAGGGTGGTGTGGGGGGAAAGCCCAAGTATGGAAGGAGAGTTTATTTTAGGTAAATTTAATCAAGCAGTGAGCTTTTATTTTTGCTTTTTATATCTTGGGAAAAAAGACCTCACTTTAGAATGGATAACACTCTGGCACTAAGTTTTAGAGATTTTCGTTTTGGCTGATGATGAAACAGTTGCAAACCTCTCTGCTTTTTCCCTTTGCAACTTGTTTCCCCTTTTTGACAGAAAGAACTATTTTACAGCACAGTCAAAATAATCCCCAGTTTTCTTTAGTCTATGATATTTGGGAATGGTGGGCTGCTTGAAAGAGAGGAAAACTTCCTCATTAAAAGCAAGGCAGACAAACACCTTTTGCAGACCTCATCCAAAAACGGATAGGGAGCAATGTCTGTAATGCAAACGGCTCTAACGAGGAAAGTCATTCCAGCTTCCTTTTTTTCCCCCAGATTTGCAAAAGTCTGATTAACACATCTTCTTGAGTACAAGTCAGTTCAGTTCAGTTCAGTTGCTCAGTCACGTCCGACTCTTTGTGACTCCATGGACTGCAGCATGCCAGGCCTCCCTGTCCATCACCAACTCCCGGAGTTTACTAAAACTCATGTCCATTGAGTCGGTGATACCATCCAACCATCTCATCCTCTGTCATCCCCTTCTCCTCCGGCCTTCAATCTTTCAGAGCATCACGGTCTTTTCCAATGAGTCAGCTCTTCCCATCAGGTGGTCAAAGTATTGGAGTTTCAGCTTCAACATCAGTCCTTCCAATGAACACCCAGGACTGATCTCCTTTAGGATGGACTGGTTGGATCTCCTTGCAGTCCAAGGGACTCTCAAGAGTCTTCTCCAACACCACGGTTCAAAAGCATCAATTCTTCGGCACTCAGCTTTCTTTATAGTCCAACTCTCACATCCATACATGACTACTGGAAAATCCATAGCCTTGACTAGACAGACCTTTGTTGGCAAAGTAATGTCTCTGCTTTTTAATATGCTGTCTAGGTTGGTCATAACTTTTCTCCCAAGGAGTAAGCGCCTTTTAATTTCATGGCTACACTTACCATCTGCAGTGATTTTGGAGCCCCCAAAAATAAAGTCTGTCACTGTTTCTACTGTTTCCCCATCTATTTCCCAAGAAGTGATGGGACCAGATGCCATGATCTTAGTTTTCTGAATGTTGAGTTTTAAGCCAACTTTTTCACTCTCCTCTTTCACTTTCATCAACAGGCTCTTTAGTTATTCTTCACTTTCTGCCATAAGGGTGGCGTCATCTGCATATCTGAGGTTATTGATATTTCTCCCGGCAATCTTGATTCCAGCTTGTGCTTCCTCCAGCCCAGCGTTTCTCATGATGTACTTTGCATATAAGTTAAATAAGCAGGGTGAGAATATACAGCCTTGACGTACTCCTTTTCCTATTTGGAACCAGTCTGTTGTTTCATGTCCAGTTCTAACTGTTGCTTCCTGACCTGCAAACAGATTTCTCAAGAGGCAGGTCAGGTGGTCTAGTATTCCCATCTCCTTCAGAATTTTCCACAGTTTATTGTCAGTATGAGTATATGAACCCAATAGGAAGAACATCATTAATTACAATAAACCCAATTCTCTATAGTTTATGAGTGTGAAAATTCAAAACTCATATATATCTATAAGCTGACACAAGCACAAATCATCCCCTAAGGGTTCTGATAGAAAGTTGGTCCTATTGAAATTTACCTTGAGTGGATACCCTACCAAATAGAAGACAACTGACTTTATTTTATATCTTGCTTACCATTGCTGTCTATACACTAGATCATCAAAATGTTCAATATTATTGGGTACTGGAAATTGAGCATTTGTTATAGTGGGGGTAGTTTATCCATTCTCACTTTTAAACCACCTAAAAATCCTATGGGGTAGTTATCCCTAGTTACCAGAGGAGCAAACTGGGACTCACAGAGTAAATTAGAGTACAGAGATGTATATTATTATATATCTTAACTTATGTTGTATGTAATGTATATTTCTATGTCATATAATTACTACTAATAGCTTTTTAACTATAATTACCCCT
Organism: Giraffa tippelskirchi; assembly: GCF_054371585.1. NCBI lineage: Eukaryota > Metazoa > Chordata > Mammalia > Artiodactyla > Giraffidae > Giraffa > Giraffa tippelskirchi. The sequence continues at coordinate 91,666,592 of NC_137275.1, read as the reverse complement.
CATAAGTATAAAACAGGAACTTTACAGAAAGAGAGGGGCTTCCCTGGTGGCTCAGTCAGTAAACAATCCGCCTGCATGCAGGAGGTTCAGGTAGGGAAGATCCCATGAAGAAGGAAATAGCCCCACTCCAGTATTCTTGCCTTGCAAATCCCATGGACAGAGGAGCCTAGCAGGCTACCATGGGGCAGCAAGAGTCAGACACAACTTAGTGACTGTACTACTATTACCACAGTAACAGAGACTTAAACTCAAATGTTAACCTTCCTTGAACAAGTTACTCAGTCTAATGGGACTCAATTAAAAAAGTCAATAGTCTCAAAGGTATATTCCCCAGAGGCAGAACCTAAACCAGAGATTTGTGTACATGTGCTTTACAAGGGATGCACTGTTTGAGGAAAAAAAACAGTAAGGGACTAGACTAGGGAAGCAGAAAGAGTGACATGGGATGTTGTCTCAGGGCAAGTTTAGTCTTGGCCTGATCCACCAGACACTGAAACATCCATTTTATGGAAGCGTATGCCCGACTTAGGGAAGGGACAGAGTTTTATCCCCTTTTACCAGTCAGTCATGGGCTGACCCCAGCAACAGTTTGACATGACCTTCATCCCACTCAGCTTCTGGAACGTTGGCTCCTGTCTGATGATGCCAGTTCTCCTGAGAAGGTTGAAGGTGTCAGGGGGTCAGTTATTAGCCCACATTATTCTCAGCGGCTGGAGCTGAGTGTCATAGCAAGTTAGGCTAAGCAGGGTAGGGCATTTACAACATCTACTATATCAGTTTCTGTTACATGTCTGCTAGATGTCATTGATGGTATCCCTTACCTTTAAGGAACTCAAAATCTAATGGGAGGAAAAATATGTATGATAGGGTTCAAATTAGAAGTATTTTTGTAGTATCACCGCCTGTTTTGTACTCCTGGGATGGGGATGGGAGCGTGGAGGAGGAGAAGAGAGAGGAGGAAAGGGCTGATGAAGGGCTAAGAAAAACTAAATGCTACCAGAAGGAATTTACGCTTGGGCTGCCTCTTGGAGACTCTTAGAAGTTAGTGGGTGAGATTGCAAAGGACATTTTCGACAGCAGAAATGGCATAAATAAAGGGAACTTGACTAACCTTGGCAACTTTGGGAAGCAGCATTAGGTCTCTATATCTAGGATGATTAAACCTTGTAAGGGCATGGTGGGAGAAGAGATTGGAAAAATGAGTAAGGGTCTTTTGGTTTATGCCTGAGAGTGGAATTTATTACTGACTCAATAGGAGAGTTGAAAAAAATTGCTACAGTGTGACATAGTCTCAGGTCTTTGCTATACCGATGACAGTAATTACTTACATACATTTCACACGATGTTGCCTTGTTGGTTTATATCTTTCTTCTCCTACCTCTAGTTCTTCTGGGAATATCTGAAATGTGGACTGGGTAGTTTTGCATACTAGTACAGTTGATTAAAATACACCAAGGAGAATTCTAATGTTGGTGTCAAAAAGAAGCCCATTGCCTTATTCCACGTGCCAGCAAATACATAGTTTGAGCACAGGGACATAAACTTGCAGAGAAGTTGGTTGTGGGCATTTTCCTCCAGGCTTCTCTAAGCCTATGCTCACCCTACACTTACTCTCTAATCTCTGAGGTTCTTCCACATCCCATTCTTTGAGCTCTATAAGTCACATGGCTGTTAAGACTCCTAACTTGCTAATTTACTTTGCTTTTCCTCAAACCAGTGGCTCACACCATTGAACAATTGTAGACTTCTTCAGGGTGGAGATCGACTTACTTACTTGTGCTACAGTCACCATTGTTTTCTCTCCATCTTGATACTTGTTGCTTTTCCTGTCCTAGGGTCATATTGCTTTTCCATATGGCCTCCCTGTGAAGCAGGCCCTCCGTGTGTTCTGAGGAACTCCCCTGAATTCCAGCCAAGCTGCAGGCTTTAGAAATACACTTTGGAAAGTAGTGCAGAACATGGGCTGGAGCATACAGTGGTGGGAAAGAGAGATGCAGAGTCTAGTGTTCAACAGGGGATATATACACAGATAAGTCACTGCTTATGAGAGCAAAACCTGGAAGCAACCCAGATGCTTTTATTTTGCAGAAGGTGGGTGACATGAATAATAATGGCATAGTCACCCAATAGAATATTGTATAGCTGTCAAATGAATAAATTACGTTCCACCCAGTAGTATAGATAAACATAACAATATAGTAAGAGGTATTAAAGAATCAGTCATCCAAACATACATCTAGCATAATACCATTTTTATAATTTTAAAAACTACACAACAGAAGTAAACATTTTAAGAATATAACTATGGATAATAACATCATATCATAAAGGAAAAAATGGGACTGATGGAACAGAATTTGAGATAGTGTTACCTTACATGGGAGGAAGCAAAGGAATGGAATGGGGAAAGTAATTGGGTTTATGTCGAATTTCTAGCTTTTGTTTTGAGTGGTGATTTCATGTGTGCTGATTATATAATGAAAGGTAACCACTTGTAAACCAATTACATAGAAGAGGGTCATTATGGACCAATGACAACAGTGTGTCATGATCCATGAGTTATGATTAAATCTGTGTACCTTAGATCTAAGAGGAAAATCATAAATAATTCATGTAGTCATTCAGGAGAGAAAAGGGCATAGCAATTCTTATGGCATGAGCTGTTTTGAGAATTAAGTGAGATAAGCTGTGAGCTTCATAGGTTCTTAGCTGATTTGGGAATGGGGAGTGGGGTGAATGTTTGGCAGGACTGGGGACCATGGTCCCTAAAGTTTGATGTTGGTGGGTAGACAGCATTACTGTTTCTACTTGAGACCTTATCACCTGGATCAGGTCCTTGTTAAGAGCCAGATAACCTGTCTTCTTTCCACTTTCTGGGAATCTTAATCTTTCTTTCTTTGTCCATAGAGTCCCCTGACCCCTGGAATATCCAGTACATTCTCTTCATTAAGTTAAAAATTTTCCAAATGATAGGATAACATTGACTTTAAACAGCTTATTGATGTATTATGGCCTGCAAATATAGCTAATGCAAGAAACTACTCCAGGGAAATGAGACATAAAAAATGTAAGGAGGAGAAACACAAATATTTTAGTAAAATTTCCTGCCTGTATGTTAAGCACTGGTCAAGTGGTTGTAGGTATTCAGTCAATATTTTGACTTTCCACTGCCCTCAAGTTACAAGAAGGAGGAACTTTTGTTTCCCTGTTTGGCTCAGGAAATCTTCTACCTGAAAACATGAATGGGATTGCAAGTGGGCACTGTGGAGAAATCTGTTCCCGAGTTTGCCTCTTCTAACTCTTCTCTTCTTTCTACGGAACAAAAATGATAACCTGTGTGTCCTGGTGCCAGAACAGTGTGACATATAGGAGGTGTTCAGTACAAATTTCCCAACTGACAACTCCAAAATAGAAGATGTGAAAGTATCATTTTTTTTTTTCCTGAAAAAAAGAAACTTTGGATGAAGGCAGAATTCAGTGTGTTCTAAAAGTGGCTTGTGTCTGCCTGTGGTTGTCAGACTTCATCCCACTTCCTATTTCCAAAGGCTGGATGTTCTCCAGTCCAGGGGATAGGAAGTGTGCTTCCTTGGAGTGGGACTTTGAGCATCTCTCCAGCTTGGAGACAGCCCACCCAACCGGAAACCCTCCCACCACACAGCACAACGTGGGAACTGAGCTCTGTTTTTCTTTACTTTCCACAGATTCGTGCAAGCAAACAGAACAACGCACTCTCCTCCCCTAGAAGTAGTTTTTAATCTGAGAAAAGTCACTCTAAATCACGAACTGGTGATTCGAGAAAATGTTCCTTTGCTTCCTAGCAGTTCCACAGAGGTAACCTATTCATTACAGGCATCTCTTGGGTAATTGGCAGACCCCGGGCAATCTGTCCAGATGGCCCTGTCCTAGTACTGTGTGTTGCAATAACATTAAAAAAAAATGCTTTGTGTTGGCTGATTTGAAAATGGATCTCTGTTGTGGAGATAAATATAGAAAACTTATCAGGTTACTAATCTGCCATTGAACGTAGGCCTCAAAGGAAAGTCATAATCATGCCTTTCATATCTGTCTTCAAAGGCTGTCACAAATATAGCTAATGAAATACTAAAGCACCTGCCTCCACCTTTATCAGTGTCCCTTCATTTACTTTGCTTTGTCTTTTGAAAATGTCAGCTGACTTCATCATAATTAGATAATGGTACTGAACAAAATGATGACTTCTAATCTGCTTTAGCATCACCATGTAACCATGTTTCTGTTGTTAAATTCAGCTAGAAATTTAGGGCTATTGGAAATCCATGTATTTTACACAGTTAATGATAAATGTTTTTGAATGAATAAACAACTATATGCATTCAGTTATCTCAAGGATCTTAGAGATGTGTAAACCTGTCTTCCTGGTAATCTAACCTAAGAAGTCTCTAAAATTTCACTCAGTGTTTCATTTCAAGTTATTTTTGAAAATCTATTTTTTTTTCTTTGTTTAGAGATCAAAGTAAGGGCTTACTATCTGTGGCATAAAACTATTTAACGTCACTGAAAATTACTATTAAACCACTTTTCAGGCTTACAGCTGACTGTATCCTTGACTTTAACTTTTTCCTTGATCTTATTTTTTCAAACCTAGGTCTCTTCTAAACAAGTCCTCAAGTGCACTCTGTTGCTTAGAATTGTTAAAGGAGATCTCATATCTCTAGTACTTATTAACATTGCCAAATCTGAGCATAACAGAAAGAAAACTCACTGTTCTTATGAGTTTAAGGATTATTCATATTTCAAAGTATATTTGATATTAACATTTTAAAACTCATTTCTGGATTATAAGCAAATAATATATTTTGAATAAAGCAATTATCTTAAAATGTAAATGTAGGTAGTTTATTATCAAAAATATTTGGACAAGATAGTTTTAGTATTACGTATTCTTGCTAATGACAGTTCCTACAATTGTGATGCGCTTATTTAGTAGAAAGTCTTGGTTCATTTATCCTTTTGCCAATCACAGGATCTCTGATTACTTTTTTTAAATAAAATTTATTTTGTAGAACAGTTTTAGATTTATAAATAAATAGCAAAAATAATATACAGTTTTCCCAAAAACCTCCAGCCAATATCCCTTCTTATGACGTCTTATGGTATATTTGTTATAATTAGTGAACCCAATATTGATATATTATAATTAAAGTCCGTTCTTTATTCAGATTCCCTTAGTTTTTACCTAAGGTCCTATTTTTGTTCCAGAATTCCATCCAGGATATGATATTACATTTAATCATGTCTCCTTAGGCTCCTCTTGGTTGGGACAGTTTCTTAGGTTTTCCTTGTTTTTGATAACCTTGACAGTTTTGAGGAATACTGGTCAGTTATTTTGTAAGCTGTCCTTCAACTGGAATTTGTCTGATGTTTTTCTGAGGATTAGAGTGGGACTGTGGGTTTTGAGGAGGGTGGCCACAGAGGAAAGATGCTATTTTAACTATATCATGGGAAGAGTCTATTATCAATTTAGCTTATTACTGTAGATGCTGACCTTTGTCATTTGGTTAAGGTAGTTTTTGTCAGATTTCTGCACTATAAAGTTAGACTTCTTCCAAACCTCTTCCCTACTTTCCACTTTGTAATGATGTCATATGAATGGCCCACACGTAAGGAGCTGGGCTCCAACATAAATTATTTGGAATTCTTTTGCATGGGGAATTTTCTTCCAACCTCATTTATTTCAGTATTTGATCACTCATTTATATCATGTACTCATTGATATTTATTTTATGCTTCAAACTATAACCTAGCACAACTCTATTTTATTGTTTATATTTTTCCAGCTTTGACCTTTGCAGTCTCTTTTAACTAACTTCACTGACCTCTGACATACTTCCATCCTTGCAGGATTTGTTTAAAAAAAAAAATCATCTTTAGCTCCTTCTTTCTTTTTGGTGTTCTGAGATGTTCCATGCTTATGCTGTATAGTTTATGTCCTAGTGCTGAAATCAACCATTTCTCCAAGGAGTCCTGGTTCATTTTATTGGTGTTAGAATAGACAGTCTGGGTGCTATATGTATTTGCTACCTAGATGTTATTGCTTCTAGGTCCTCTCAATTGACTTAACAAAGATATATGTGTATATTTTAATATATATATGTATGTATACACACACCTATAAATATTTCTTTATGTAATTATCTGTGTCTATATTGTTAGACTTAAGTTGATACTGATGTCTCTAACTCTAATCCATTACCACATGGATCATTTTAGCTTTCTCCCCATATTCATCTCTGAACTCCCACTACAACAGCGAGATACCTGGCTTCCACCAACTACCATCCACTCACCTAATTATTCAGTTCCAGCATACATGTATCACAGTATCTGAATGCTTTACCCATACTTCCATGGAAAACATGTAGATCAACTAAAATCCAGTGTTTATGCATGATTTCTTTTGCTTTAAATCATAGACTCCACTCATTTCCATAGTTATTTGGATCCATCTGTACCTTGATGCCTATCACCCTTCAGTGAGATTGCTTCGTATATTTGTAATACTGTTAGATTGTTATGACATATTCTACATTCCCTCTGGAATCTCCTGACCTCCTAAATATTTTTTTTTTTTTTACTTTATATACATTAAAATTCACTCTTTGCCTTTTTAACATTCGGTGGCCTGCCTGCGTGCATGCTCAGCTGTGTCCAACTCTTTGTGACCCCATGACTGTAGCCTACCAGGCTCCTCTGTTCATGAGGTTTTTCAGGCAAGAATGCTGGAGTGTGTTGCCACTTCCTCCTCCAGGGGGTCTTCTGGGCCCAGGGGTCGAAGCCATGTCTCCTGCAAGTCTCCTACATTGCAGAGGGTTCTTTACTGCTGAGCCACCAGGGAAGCCCCTGTGTTTTCACAAATGCAGTGTGTCATGTATTCAAAATTATAGTGTCATACAGAATAGTTTCACTGTCCTAAGGTCTACCTATAACCCACCTAGTCAGTCTTCCTTCTTCACTCAAGTCCCTCGTGAACACTGATCTACTCACTGTTCCTATGGTTGTTCTTTTTCTAGACTGTCATCTAGTTGAAATCATACAGGATATAGTACTTTAAGGTTGATTTAAAGAAATGAAAGGACTTAGCATATGCATTTAAGATTCATTTAAGCTTTTCAAGTCTTGAGGGTTCATTTCTTTTTATCTCCGAATAACACACCATTGCATGAGTGTATCACAGTTTGTTTATCCATTTACCAATGAAAGACATCTGGCTGCTTCCAAGTTTTGACAATTATGAATAAAGCTGCTATAAACATCCACATGCAAATTTTTGTGTTGACATAACTTTTCACATCAGTTGGGAAAATACCTAAGGAAATGATTGCTAGATTAGGTGGGAAGACTCTATTTAGCTTTGTAAGAAACTGCCAAACTGTCTTCCATAGTGGCTGTACCATTTTTACATTCCCACCAGAAACTGCTATGATCAGTTAAAAATTTTTTTTCCATTCTAGCAGATATATAGTGCTATATCATTGTTTTAATGACATAATGGCAAATTATATTGAGGTTTTATTTGCTCTGTGTCTATGTTCTTCGGTGAGGTGTCCAGGTAGTTTACTCATTTTCTAACTGGGTTATTTGTTTTCTTGTTGAGTTTGAAGAGTTCTTTGTATAGTTTGGATAAAAGTCCTTATGTGTTTTGCAAAGGTTTTTCCCTCAGTCTGTGGCTTGTTTTTTCATTTTTTAAACAGTGTCTTCACAGAGAGAAGTTTTTAACCTTAATAAAGCCACTTATCAGTTTTTTCTTTCACGTATTATACTTTTGGTGTTGTATGTAAAAATCCTTCACCAAAGTCACGCTCACCAGGTATTTTTCTATGTATTCTTCTAGAAGCTTCATAGTTCTGCATTTTATGTATAGATGTATGATCCCTTCTGAATTAATTTTCATGAAAAGTGGGTTAAATTTTTTGCATATGGGCATCTAATTTTTCCAGCATCATTTGTTTAAAGATTGTTCTTTTCTCCCTCCAGTTTTACTGAGATATAATTGACATTCAGCACTACATAAATTTAAGATACATAGCATAATAATTTACATATATATAATGAAATAATTATCATAATAAGTTTAGAAAGATAATCCTTTGTCCATTGAATTGCCTTTGCTGTTTTATCAAAGATCAGTTGACTATATTTGTGTGTGTGTATGTGTATGGGATCTATTTCTGTGCTTGCTGTTTTGTTTTATTAATCTGCATGTCTATTCTCTTGCCAGTACTACACTTCCTTGACTTCTGTAGTTTTTATAGTAAGTCTTGAAGTCAGGTACTGTCAGTTCTCCAATTCTGTTGTTCTTCAGTATTGTGCTGAATATTTTGGATGCTATATCTTTCCACACAGACTCTCCAATCAATTGTCAATGTATGTGAAACAGCTTGCCGGGATTATGTTTGGGATCATGTTGAATCACTAGATAAGATTGGAAAGAATTGACATCTTAATAATATTGGTTTTTCTAACCCATGATCACAGAATATGTATTTACTTAGAATTTTTTATTAGATTTTTGAAGTTTTCTATATACGGATCCTTTACATATTCTGTTAGGCATACATGTGTTTCATTTTTCTTAGTGCTATTGTAAATGGTATAATTTTAAAAAACTCAAAGTCTTAGATGCTGGAAGATAGGAAATCAATTAACTTTTAAATCCTAAAACTTTGCTATACTTAGTTACAGAAGGATTTTTTGTTTTTGTGATGTCCATTCTTTAGGGGTTTTAACACAGATAATCACATCATCTATGTACAAAGACAATTTTATTTTCTCCTTCCCATCTGGTGGTGAATAAAGTACAGCATTCACAAATCTATAAAGTTGAGCAAATGCTCTGTCCACAAATTCAAAATATTAATTGTACACAACTAGGTTTTATGAAGCCTATTAAATCTTGGGTTTCTAGATTGAAGTTATGACTTTTGGCGAGGGGCATAGTGTGTGGCCTGTTGGAGCTTAGTTCCTCAATCAGGGCTCAAACCTGTGCTCCCTGCAATAGAAGCACAAAGTCCCATCTACTGACCACCAGGGTACTCCCAAAGTTATGACTTTATTTACTACCAGTTAGTTATATGAGAGTAACAGAGCTGCTAGAGCCAATTAAGATGAAAAAAAATTGAAATGGTTTATCTCTCTCAGTAGAGTGAGCTTTTAAAATTTCTTGAGTTGTGTAGCTATTTAGAGAGATATTTATAATACAAGAGTCCAGGGGTCCTTTTGTCAACCTTATAAATAGTTTTAGAAATTTTATCAGTTCTTGGAAACATGTATAGTATCAGCCAGCAACATTTTTTATCAAGAGTGTCATAGTGATGAAATATCTGATAGCTATGAATATTAAGCATGGAGTATATTGAGACAGATTTCAGTTTGATGAATATTCTTATATCTGTAATATTTTAAAACTTTCCTTAAAACCTAGTGCTAATCATAAGCCTTGGGTAGAAGGGAAGTCTGACTCTTTCCAAAAGATACTGAATTATGTGAAAAAAGGTCTGTTTTGGATCATTTGTGTTGTTAAGTATAACATTTCTTAATCCTATTCTGATAAGCCACAGTGAATAAGCAGTCGTTTATTCCATGCAAAGATAACTATAGATTTTACATACTATCTCTAGAAATACATAAATCCAGAGCTCAGGACACGGTGTGTGCTTCATCTGGCTATTCATTTTTATCCTTTATCATAGCCTTTAATAAGCTGGTAAATTTAATTTTAAAAAAAGTGCATGAAAAGTTCTACCTTAAAGGAGACTGTTACTTTTATATCAACCTTCTAACTTGCTTGTCCTACATTCAGCTTTGTTTCCAGAACTTTAGCTGTTCAAGTATTTTCTACAAACTCTTCTTTCTCACACTAATGGCCAAATTGTAAACCTTTCACTTCCTGTCTTTTAAGAAACTTTTTTTTATTCCTATTCTACCCAAGGGAAAAAATTCCATAATTTCTACTCATGATAATAAACCCTTGTTTACCTTCTTTGTTACTATTGAATTCACAATTTATTCCTTATTTCATATTAGATATTTTCATTTTCTTGGGATGGAAGGGTGAGCCAATTCGATGGGGGAGAGATAAAATTTTGAGAAATAAAATTCAGGGCTTTTGACTTCCTGATCACTAACACCTTGTTCAGTAAAATTAACAAACAAAGCTAAACTTTTACTTTGCCTTAGTATGCGCAATAAATCTCATTATAATTCTGTGTATTTCATTTGTATAGTATCACTGTAATGAAGACTGGGTGATTAGAACATTTTCGCTGGGTAATGCTTACTACTTCTCTTACTACTAAAGTTCTGAGACTACACTGGCCATCCTGTCAGAATCAGATTTCAATATGATGCTCAGTATTGAATTTATCTTTGGACGTACAGACAACTAAAAATTTTTTCTCTCAGGTGAATAAAAAAATGAACAAATCAAAGAACTAGAAGAACCAACTGGTGTTTAGTCTGACTGCTAACATTAGAGTTAAAGTCAACATGGTATTTTGTATCCAAGACACCCTTAAGAGTTTTTAAATGATAGGAAATAAAGTTAGCCCTCTATTTAGAAAAAATCAATCTGAATTTAGGTATCTGTCACTTGATCTTTGCTCAACTTCTTCCTTCTGTAACAATGGATTTGAGCTGTTTTAAGTATCTGACAAAGGTCCTCTGTCTTCATGATAGAGGGGAGAAACATTTTTCTTGTTGTCAGATTTGGAATAGGTACTCCCCCATATTCTTTTGAATAACCATTATTAGTATGCCATAGTCCAAAGGAACCATCATGGGTCTTCCTTACAAACAGAATTAGTTTTCTTGTCTAAGTTGTTTTTGAAGGGCATCATGACAACATCAAATGACTTCCAGCTCCTGCACTTAAGGAAAAGCTAGAAATCTCTGGAGGAAAATATGCCTGTGCTTACTTGCAGAAAAGAATTTAGCCTTTTTGTGAGTAAAGACCTTAAGGTGAAGAAAATATGGAAATGAATATGTTATCATGTATCAGTTATCTGGCAACTGTCTAGACAAACAGTATGTAATAAATAAAATTGGAGAATACTTTGTGATATTTTGGATTCAAGATCTGGGACCAATTTCAAGCTTTTTCCTATTTAGCTTCACTTGCTCTTGTCAAGGGGCTTCCCGGGAGGCTCAGCAGTAAAGAACTGGCCTGTCAATACAGGAGATTCAGGTTCAATCCCTGGGTCAGGAAGATCCCCTGGAGGAGAAAATGGCAACCTACTCCAGTATTATTGCCTGGAAAATCCCATGGACAGAGGAGCCTGGTAGACAACAGTCCATGGGGTTGCAACGAGTTGGACACACGCAGCAACTAAACCACCACCACCAGCTCTTGTCAAACAGTTATTTCCTGTTCTTCAGAATGCTCCTTTGAGATGTTTAACTGAAGTATTGAAAAGCTTCTTAGTCATTAAATGCCTCTGACAATTTACAGTTGTAACATTTCAGAGGAACACAAATTGGATGAGTGAATCGGAAACCAAATGAAGCTCAAATGACAGATCTGATTCTACATTTATCTACCCTTTTACTCTTCAACATGCTCATGGAAAATGGGCCATGACCATAAGACCAAGACGTGGTGATGGGTGACTTGATGTGAGGAGGCTCTTACAGGAGCAGTTTATTTGCAGAGAGTTCTGGAAACTAATTTGAATCCCCAAACATGTTCCTCTATGTAGAACATGAACTTGCTACTGAAAAGAAAAGATAAAACCATCTGTAAGAGTATTCAGGAGAGATGGCTTTATGAGTTTAGATAGCAAGGACCAAGTAGAGAGAGAATGGTTAAGTCCAGCAAAGGTCAGTCCTTGGGAAGACATAGAAGTAATATGCAGAATTGGAACTAAGTCCACAAATAGTAAAAAGTGAAAGTGAAAGTCGCTCAGTTGTGTCCAACTCTTTGCAACCTCATGGACTATACGGTCCATGAAATTCTCCAGGCCAGAATACTGAAGTGAGTAGCCGTTCCCTTCTCCAGCGGATCTTCCCACCCAGGGATCGAATCCAGGTTTCCCGCATTGCAGGTGGATTCTTTACCAGCTGAGCCACCAGGGAAGCCCTGCCCACAAATAAGTAGGATGCAAATAGTCCTTTTATGCCCAGTCCAGCATGTGATACTGGGGAAGATGTGGACGTTTCATGACATTATTTTAATACCAATTGGAGCAGTTTGTGAAAGAACACAGGGAGTTATGGGGATCTTCATATGCTGGGCATAAATCCCTTCTTCTGTGCCTAAGGAACTCACACTTGTAACCATCAAGTGGATAAAACTTAATTGTGGAGCAGAGAGAGATTTAGAGTCGTCATCTCCTTTTCAAGGTACATTATCTTGAATATCTCCTAATAAAACAGGACCAGTTGTTTGGAAATTAAGAGAGATTGATAAATGAAAGATTACAAGCCTTGCCTTGTTCTTACCAAGTCTCTAAGAGAGTGAGGACAATTCCTGAGGAGAAGGCATTCTTTAATAGTGTCTTAAGATAGTCTATGCTTTGAGACTTGTTATATTCTTGATTTTGGTCTCAGTTATAAGGTGGATTCTTTTCCCAGTCAAAAAAAGTATATTTGTGTGTTGTTGTTTCTCCTCATGTGTTTTCACATGTAAGAAAATATACTTTGCTGTTTAAGTTTCTTACTTATGATCTCCAGTGTCTGCTGCTGCTGCTGCTGCTAAGTCACTTCAGTCGTGTCCAACTCTGTGCGACCCCATAGACGGCAGCCCACCAGGCTCCTCTGTCCCTGGGGTTCTCCAGGCAAGAACACTGGAGTGGGTTGCCATTTCTTTCTCCAATGCATGCATGCATGCTGTCACATCAGTCATGTCTGACTCTGTGTGACCCCATGGACAGCAGCCCACCAGGCTCCTCTGTCCACGGGATTCTCTAGGCAAGAATACTGGAGTGAGTTGCCATTTCCTTCTCCCCTCCAGTGTCTAGAGAACATCTATTGTTTTAACTGTTCAGTGCTGTTCTGTTAGAAAACGTTTGCTGTCTCATCCGCTGTGATTCTATAGGGACTACCAATCACATAACACTCCTTGTGATCACACACATAGTATCACACTCCTGGTCACAGGACTGAGTGTGTGACCTGGAACATACTTTTCTGCTCTTTTGTAGAATCTACTGTAATGTCGATTGATTCAAATATAGGCATGTGAGCCCAGATAGGTCAATCAATTCATTTTTCCAGGAGTCTTCTTTTTGTGGAGCTAGGAGAAGGTTCTTTTCTGGATGGTAATGCAGGGTATGGTATTCATTAGATTATGATCCAGGTAATGTTAAATACAAAGACCTCAAGTTAGCGTTAGCTTGAACACGATAGAAGTTGACTAATTTACCATGTAAAAGTCTGATCTGTATGGTGGCTCTTCTCCACCGAGTCATTAGGGGCCCACACTCATTATATATAGTTACCCTGCAATGCTAAACATACAAGTTTTGTCTCACAGTCAAAGAGGACTGCTCCATCTTCTACCCTATGTCTCCATTACAGCTAGTGGGAAGGGAACCACCAAGGGGATGGCATACCTCATCCCTTCAAAGGCATAACTAGAAGTTGTGTAAATCACTACTGCTCAGATTATATCAGCTGTAACTTACATGGCCACACCTGTCTTTAAGGCAAGCTGGAAATAGTCACCATTACATGAGTAACTACATGACTAGTTAAAAATTCTATTGTCATAGAAAAAGTGGAGAATGGAAATGTAAGGGAGCATGTCTGTTTTTATCAAATGTAGGCATCTGGGTTTCCTGGAAGCTTCCTTTTCTACTCTACAAAGTCTTCCTATAGTCAATAAATGTTGAAGATTTTTAAATGTTTGAATATGGTTGTGCTCCTTCCTGACTTTCTAGTTAAGTAGACAAATAAATTTGTGTGTATGTGATTTGCTAAATAAATTTAAGTCAAGCTGTTAGAGCTTGTAGTCCAAATAGTCTTGACTAATACTATGCTGCAAAGGGTGAGGGAAAACTAATTCTATTCTATTCTCTTTGAATGCAAAGAAGAGAGTTTCACTGCTTCTTTTATGGCATATTATATGCATAAATGTTTCCTTAAAACCATGGTCATTACATATTGAAAAGTCCTGTGGAGTATTTGGCTCGAAAGATTTAAGATGAGCAAAAAATTTAAACTCTCAGAGATGGTCAAGGTTTAATGAAGGCTGAAGATAAAGAGTACAGAAATTAATAATAAAAACATTTCTTACATGTTCAGAGTTTCCATGGCATTTTCTGAATCTTTCATTTTATGAATGTTCAATAAAATGTGTGACTTCTGAAATAAAAAAAAATAGCCATTTCTTAAATACCTACTCTGTGCTTAAGAATTAACTATTTAAATAATTTCATTTAATTTTAACTTCAACTTTATACTGATGTGTATTACTCCCATTTTATAAATATTCAGGAAGTTGAAATATTCAGAAACTTCCCCAAGATGATAATTTGTGGCTAAACTAGGATTGCATCTTAATCTGACTTGCAAGCCAGCCTTAGTCTTTCCTTACATCATCATTATCACCATTGGTTTCACCAGGGTCATCATGATTCACTGTCCTTTTCCACTAGCACCCCCATTCACAACCACTGTTACTTTTACACCATAACCACTATCACCGCTACTGCATCAGAAGTAGTCTCAGCACTACTGTCCTGAGCACCACCATCTAAAGTGGTCTACCATATCCAATAACAACCCCAGAATAATAACTCTTGAGGAAAATATTAGACAAGTGTTTTATTGCATGTAAATAATAGCTTTTAACATAAAATAACCAGTATGATTAATGTAGCAAACCAAAAATTCACTCCATATTTTAAGTTAATCATTACTTTTTCTTCTTGTGTCACAGGATACCATATATATACTCTCCAATTAATTATCCAGTATATTGATTTTATAAGAACAAAGACCTTGATTGGCTAACTGTTTTATTTTAAATATATAAATTTTAAATGTATTTTTGCTGTCACTCATTCATTATAGAAAATAGTCTCTTTAGTGTCAGACTCTAAACGACTTGAGAATGCAATGGTGGTGAAGGCAATGAGACAACATACAACGGAGCAAGGATTTGTAATGATGTGTGTTAAGTGTAAGGAGAGGGAAAGTAAGGGAAGAAAATGGAAGACAAGGCAGAGACACCTCACAGCTTTGGGATGGGATGGAAAGGTACCTTAAAGGAAGTGATGTTTATGCTGAGACTTAAAGGATGAGGAGGTACAACAACAAAAAGAGGGGGCCAGAGTGTTCGAGAGCAAACTGCATAGAAAAAGGCCCAGACACAAAAATGTTAACTTTTTCTAGAAGTTAATATTCACTGTGTGAATCTGGCATGAGAGGGAAGGGCTGCAACTTGTAGGGGAAGTAAGTGCTGGGTCACATAAACCATGCTGAGTAAGGTGGACTTTATCCTAAGGGCAGTGGGAATGAGTTAAAATACTTCAAGGCAATCATAGTTGTGCTTTAGAACTTTGCTTTAAACTGCTGCTTGCAGTTTGGAGAAGGAATTGTGGGAGTCAACGAACTGTTACTAACTTGCAGTAGTCCAAATGAAATGATCATCCTCAAGAGTTATCTTACTGGAGATGGGAATAGTTTGCTTTTCATCTTGGTAAAGGCAATGAGAGGGAAAGTGGTGCACAAATTCAAGAAATAGTTATGAAGTAGAATCATCATGACTTGTGGTTGATTAAAACAGAGACATGAAAGAGAAGGAGGATTTAAAGATTACACCACTGTTTCTGTGTGGGCCATCAGTATCTGGTGATGTAATGCTTTTAAATATGGAGGAAAGAAAGTTTTGTAGCAAAGAGAATGAATTAAAGGTTTTTGGTTATAAAAAAAAACTTTTTACTTGGAAATGGTTTCATGCTTAATGAAAAGTTGAAAAAATGATACAAAGATCCTCTTAGACACTTCTCTCTCTCTCTGTACACACACACACACACACACACACACACATATACATACATGCACAGAGATAGATAGATATAAGTAGATAGTTATAGGTATGTAGTTAGATTTAGCATCCCTGAACTATTTAAGAATAAATTGTTCACATCATAAATTTTTGTCTCTATTTTCATTGCATGTGTTTTAAAGAACAAGGACATTCCTTTACGTAAGAATACTGCAATTTTCCATTTTAGGAACTTTATATTGATACATTTTAATGTAACATCCATATTCTGATTTTGTTAACTGATCAAATTATATCCTTTATAACTATTTTTTCCTCTCTAGAACTGGATCTATTCCAGGATCATGTATTGCATTTCATTCTATGTCTCTTTAATATCCTTTCATCTGAAATAGTTCCTCAGTAGTTTCACTGTCTTCCATTTTTTATAATAGAATAATTTATAATATAATGAAACATTTTCTATTTGGAATTGTCTGATACTTTGTCCTGATTTGATTCAAGTTGTGCACCCCAGGTCATGACATTACATAAGAGATGTTGTACCCCTCTCAAGGTATTACATTCAGAGGCATATGTTTTCTATCCACCTCTTAACAGATGATTTGATTTAGATCATCTTATCAAGGTATTGCCTTATTTTGCTACAGGATAATTACTGTTTCCCCCTTGCATCTTATAAACACTTTATGAAGAGACATTCCAGGACATGCAGATAAACATATGCTCTTTGTTAAAATCCCTATCCCCTTAACCTCTGATTTATCATCCATTGATGATTCTTTCATGAGCCAATCTTTACTATGGTAGTTGCAAAATAATTTTGCAACTCCACCACTCTCCGCAATTATCAGTTGGCATTGCTCTCTAGAGCCTTCTTTCTCCCCCATGCATGGATTCCTATTTTTTTCAGTTTTTAATTTGCTTCCATCTTTTTAACTGATGCACAAAATGCCCCATATTTGACCAAATTTCAGTATATGCTTTCAGATATTAGATGTGAGTTTTGCTGCAGTTGAGAATTATTTTGAATTCAGGACATTTTAACATGGGATTCTTTGTTAACCTGGCTCATTTTGATGAATTCAGTTTTGTGCCTGTTGAGTTTTTGTTGTCCACAGGACATAAAAGTAGAGATGTCCAAAAGATTGCTGGATCCATAAGTCTGGATGTCAGGAGAGTAATTCAGTAGATTGAGCCATTGTCTTGAGAATCCTCAACTAGAATGATGGTAACTGAAGCTTTGAAGATAGATAAGATTGCTTAGTATCTCAGTGAGCAGCTGTCTAGATCATAAATCTAAGATGACTGATATTAACAAAAACAATTACAATAACAAGTACTGAGCTTATTTGAAATTATAAAAGTAGTAGCTATTTATTGCGGACATTAAAAAGGTCAAACAGGGAATTCCTCCCTGGTCCAGTGGTTAGGATTCCATACTAGCACTGCAGGGGGCATGGGCCTGATCCCTGGTTGGAGAACTAAGATTCTACAACCAAAAAAACAAAAAAGAAAGGGACCAAAAAAACCCCAAGCCACCTACCTCCTATAAAACTAGTGGCATTTAAGAGACTTTTTTTTATAGTAAGTGATGGACATGGTCAAAATTAGAATTCTGTGTTAATAATTCTTTCTTTCTTCTGTTTATTCTATATTTCCCACTAAATGTTATCCTTTAAAATATACCTGGAAGGAGCCTGCCTGTAAATCTGTGTTGACTCAAACTAAGCTGAAAGTTACCTTATAACAAAGGATCCTAAGTTCAAACGTTCAGGATTCGAACAAAACATCAACAGCAGCAGAACTCAGATCTCAGAGCTGAAAGTGAATACTCCCTCCTCTATCTGCTGAAACGTTACCTTTTACTGCTCCTTGTGGAACGGCAGAACTCAGGTGCTCTATGAGGCAGCATTTAACCGTGTCCTAGAAGCACTAGGAATGAGAGGCTATGTATTGAAAGGAAACTTCCACCAAAGTAGTCACCCCACACACAAAATTAACCTCACTGATTATAAATTTCGTGCCTGTATTTATTTTCTCATGGGGAAAGGGAGTGATGTGAACATATTATGCCATGTGGGATGGAGAAGCAAGAAGTTAGGAGAAAGGAAGCTCAGGGTACACACACAATAAAATATTTTCCTACATAAAATGAACTGGCTGTCAGGGTGAAAAAAAGAATCACCAGAACATGTGTTTTCAGTCATATGACTAAAACACCCACAAAGCTTTAGAGACAGAGACAGAGCATATTCCTTAAAGGATTTCACAGAATTCTTGGGCTGGCTGTCAGTCTTAGATGGGCTGATGGATTGGTGTGGCAGAGATAATGTTAGATCAAATGATTCGTGTTGTTCTAGTTTTGCATTCTGCTGAATGCATAGAAACTGTCAATTCTCAGAGAGTGGTACTATTTGTACACAATGTAAATTTGTGAGAAAGCCAATGGTAATTATCTCCATATTAATAAAATTGACCTCATTTTCCCTGTGGTTTGAGAATGTCATTTAACATGCCTTTAAGATATGTCACGTTATTTCATGCTATAAATTTGATTGTTGAATTTTAATTAATTGAATAAAAGATGACAATAATTTAAAATTTATTGCAAATATTATCTTAAAAAGTCTCTTTGGAAGAGCCCCTTAATTACATATGTAAAGTATAATACTTAAATTGTTCTTCAGTATCTACATAGTTTATAACATATATGTTATTCTTAATTACATTTCTAGAACTGATAATAACATTCCTTTGTGGGCTTTTTCATGATTCTTGGAGACCATTTGTTGCTACGCATAATACAATGAATCACTAAAACATCTGTTGCTACTTTTTAAAAAGTTGCTCGTATACCTAAATTGCCTGTCAACCATAGCCTGGGCTCCATCTATTGCACAATGTTTGCCACTGGGAAATGGACTTTTTCCACGAATTAGTTTTTAAAGCTTTCAAACATAAGGGAGCCCTTTGTATACGTTGAATGTGATTTTGAATATAACATATCCACTAGTACTTTTGCATTCTTTATGAACTGTACATTATAAGCAATAAAACTTCATTATCAGACAGGATGGTTTCATCTATTGTAATCAAAATTTGTTTGACTTAGCTAATTTTGTACATCTTTCTCAATGTTGATTTTTCTCCAAAAAGAATCATGGCTTTCAGAACAGAGAAATCATTTCATTTTTTTCATTTTCTACTTACAACTCTCATATGCTGATACTAATTTTACTTTAGTCTTGTGAGGCCCATCACATTTTGTAATCATTTGCACTTCTCTGTAGGAAACAACTTATTAAAGAAATCCAATGTTGATATTATGATTTTCAGTGCTTTTCTCTGAATCTTAGTGATATGATACACAGTTGCCAATTTTACCTTTTGTATCTTTCCTGTCAGCACTTTCAATCTTCTTTCCACCTTCCTTTCTTCTCCAACCTCGCTTCCTTTCTTTTTTAAAAGTGCATATAGATGACCATAATTTATTGAACACATTCCCCAATAATAGAATTTAAATTTACTCTAGTTTTTGCTGCAAGAAGTTAACATTGTCTTAACATGTGTCTTTGCAAACTTTCTTCAAATATATATATTAACAAATTCCTATAAATAGAATTTTTGGAAAAGGGGCATGGTGAAGGAACTGGAATAGGGCTCTCAGTTAGTGGTCGATTGCTAAATTCTCAGATTTTCCTAAAATCTTTCACTTTTGAGGTAGTTAAAATGCTATTTGCATTGTTTAAATTATACAAGTGATGCATGAATTTATATTTGATGAAAAATTATCTAGAGAAAAAATTTCAATTTCATTCCCTTTTAATCTCTGCCAGACCCTTTTGTAAAGGAGGGACATGCATCCATACACAGATACAGATTTTTTTCCTTTTTGTAAAAATAGTGTAGATTATGTGAAACATAGTATACTGTAAATATATTAGATCATCACATCAAATCTTTATGTTTTCCTTTTTAAATCAACTTTACTGAGATGTAATTTACATGCAATAAAATACATCCATTTAAAATGTACAATTTGATGAATTTTAACAAACACTTACACCTATGTAAACACCACCATAATTAAGATAGGAAACACTTCCATCAAACTCTAAGTTCCCTTGTAGTTAACCCCTTCCCCAATCCTGGCCCCGTGCAACCACTGATCTGATTTCTAGATCAATCATTCTAGATTAGTTTTGCCAGATTTAGAAATTCATATAAATGGAATCATACAGTAAATGGTCTCCTGTGTTTGGTATCTTTTTTGATACCAGGCATTCATCATTTTTTTGAGAGTTACTCATGTTATTACATGTGCCAATAGTTCTTTGTTACTGAGTGTATTTATATAGGTACATGTTTATTCATTTACCACCACTGGACACTTCAGTGCTTCTAGTTTTGACTATTATGAACAAAGCTTCTCTGTACATTTGTATGCATGCATTTTGAGGGGGGCACATATGATATTAATTTGTTTTGGTAAATGTGCTGGTTTATACAGGACATGTATGTTTCATTTTATACAGAACTGACAAACAATTGCCCAACATGGTTGTACCATTTTATATTTCCTCCAGCATTTCATGTTCTTATTATCTTTCAAAAGCTGAAGGTGTTAATTTTGGCACAGATCAGTTTATCAGCATTTTTTCTGAAGGTGTGTGAAATTGTTTGTTTTTTTTTTTTTTTGCAAAGGAATCTTTGTCTAACATAAGTGGTAAAGATTTTCTCTTATGGTTTCTTCTATAAATTCTATATTTTTAGCTTTAACTTTTAGATTTAAGATCATTTTAAGTTAATTTCAGTATCTATTGTCAGATAAGGATAGCATTTCACTTTTTCCATGAAAATTTCTAATATTTTAATCCTTTTTTATATGTACCACGTTTTCATTTTTAACTTTTTATAATTGAGGTATAGTTGATTTACAGTATTACATTAGATTCAAATGTACAAAGTAGTGCTTCAGAATTTTTAAAGATTATACTCCATGTATAGCTATTGTAAAATACTGGGTATATTTCCTGTGCTATAACAATACATTCTTGTATCTTATTTGTTTTATACATAATAATATGTACCTCTTAATCCTCTAATCCTATCTTTCCCTTCCACCCTTATCTCTCTTGATGATAACTACTGGTTTGTTCTCTAAATCTGTGAGTCTGCTTCTTTTTTGTTATATTCACTAGTCACACTTTTTAGATTCTACATGTAAGTGATAGCATATAGTATTTGTCTTTCTCTCTCTGATTATTTCACTAAGCATACTAGCCTCCAGGTTCGAACATCCTTGTTGTTGAAAATGCAAAATTTCATTCTTTTTTATGGCAAGCAGTATTCCTTTATATATATTTGCCGTAGCTCTGCTGATGGACACTTTGGTTGCTTCCATATCTTGGCTATTGTAAATAATGCTGCTGTGAACTTTGGGGTGCATGCGTCTTTTCAGATTAGTGTCTTTGTTTTCTCCAGATAAATACCCAAGAGTGGAATTACAGGATCATATGGTAGTTCTATTTTTAGTTTTTTGAGGAACCATCATACTGTTTTGCACAGTGGCTGCACAAATTTACTTTCCCACCAAAAGAGTACTAGAGTTCCCTTTTCTCCACATCCTCACAAATATTTGTTATTTGTGTTCTTTTTGATGATAGCCATTCTGACACGAGTGAGGTGATATATCATTTTGGTTCTGATTTGCTTGTCTCTGATGATTAGAAATGTTGAGCACCTTTTCATGTGTCTGTTGGCCATCTATATGTCTTCTTTGGAAAAATATCTATTCAAGTCTTCTGCCCATCTTTTAATCAGGTTTTTTCACGTTGAGTTGTATGAGCTGTTTATATATTTTGAATATCAATCCTTTGTTGGTAATATGATTTGCAAATATTTTCTCCTACTCAGTAGGTTTTCTTTTCATTTTGTCAGTGGTTTCCTTTGCTGTGCAAAAGCTTTTAAATTTAATTAGGTTCGTCTCAAAATTTGTGTTTTTGTTTCCTTTGCCTTCCAAGACAGTTCAAAAAATATTTCTACTAATTATGTCAAAGATTGTTTTGCCTATGTTTTCTTTTAGGAGTTTTATGGCTTCTGGTCTTACATTTAGATCTTTAACCCATTTTGAGTTTATTTTTATAAATGGTGTGAGAAAATGTTCTAATCTCATTCTTTGACATGTAGCTATCCAGTTTCCCCAGTACCATTTACTGGGGAGACTGTCTTTTCTCCATTGTATACTCTTGCCTCCTTTGTTGTTGATTAATTGACCATAGGTGCGTGGGTTTATTTCTGAGTTGTCTGTTAAGTTCCAAGTATCTATGTTTGTGTTTTAGTGCCAATACCATACTGTTTTGATTATGTAGCTTTGTGGTATAGTGCTCAGTCTGGGTAATCCAAGTTTGAGTATCTCTCAGCCTTGTGCATCCTGAGTCTGTGCCCAGATTCTTTGGAGTTTCACTTTTTTCACAAGCAGCTTTACACTCAGCCAAATACTTGAGACCATTAGCCATATTTCTGAATCTGTTTAACTAGATAGCTTTCTCCTTCCCAATGCTCTGCCTCACAAATTCCAACTACCTCAGTCTCCCCACATTCCGATCTCTCCCTTTCATTCCAAATACCGTCATGTTCTTCCTGCAGCAAGATGCAGGAAAGCACCTCCAGGCTCAAAGTCCAGCTGTTCATACTGATCACTTCCTCTGTTTCCTTTTCCTCAGGGATCACAGTCCTGTGCTGTCTCCTGTCCAGTGTGTGAAAACACTTGTTTCATGTATTTTGTACAGTTTCTATTTGTTTCTCTAGAAGGGCCAGGCTGGTACCTAAAGTTACTCCATCTTTGCTAGAAGTAAAATGATAGGAACATTGTATTTTGCTAAATGTTGCCAAATTTCCCTTCAAAGAGATTGTACCAGTTATGATTTCTACACTATCTATATGATAGGGTACTTATTTTTCTATCCATTATCAAAAGTGAATTTCATTCACTGTTTTACTATTTGTCCATTTGAGAGGTATTTTTATTTATAATTCTTTGAATATGTTAGGTTTAGTCATTTTTACACATGTTATCAGCCTTGTGTATTTCTTTTTCTTTGCCTATTTACAGGCCTTAGTCATTTTCCCATTTATATTTTTCCTTTTTAATTGATTTCTTAGTATTCTTTCTGTCTTCATTCATTTATTCATTCATTCAATCATTCAGCAGTGTTTATTGTATACCAGCTACATTCCAGGCCCTGTTCTAAGTGCTGGGAATATGATTAATTCTGCATTGATGAAGTTTGCATTCTAATGAGTAATGAGGATAGAGAGAATAAATACAGCATAAACACATTCGATATATCATATGGTGGTAAGTAAGTGTGGAGAAGAATAAAGCATGGTATGGGAAATTCAGTACAATGGAAATATATTTTTGGATTGGGGAATTTCTGTTTTCTATAAAATCTTTAGAAAAAGATTCTTTGATAGGTATATTTAAGTGAAGACTTGAATGAAAAAAGTAAGTTATGTGGATGTCTGGAGAAAGAAGATTCCAGTCAGATGAAATGGCATGAACAAAGGCCTAATGATGGTTGTTGCTCAGCATGCTGGCAGTATTAGAAAGAGGCCCTATAGCAGGAAGGTAAAGAGAGGAGAGGAGTGGGAGCATTTGTGGTCAGCTGGGGAGAGTCTCTAGATTAGTAAGAAGTTGGCAGGAAATTTTGAATTCATTGTTAATTCATCTGAGTGAGATGGGAAGCCATGGAGGATAATATGCAGATGGACATAACTGATTTTCATTTATAAGGATCCTCTTAGTAGCTTTGTGGAGAAGATCATACGGGGAAGCAAAAGGGAAACAGAGCAGCATCCGTGTGTCTCAACATATAACTGAATATATAATGTTAATTGTGTTGAATTGTAGTGTTACCTTGGTTATGTACTGTATTCTCAGATGTATTTAGCTCTTTCAATTCTCCTCTAACTTGTTTTCCATTGTTAATGTTAAACTTCATCTTGATGCCTGGTAGGTCTATGAGAGTGATCATTCTGGCCAGTTAATCAAAACAGTCCCTGTTTATACCAGTGGTAAATCAGTTAATACCTGTTAATTACTTTTAATATGACTTTTCCTATCAAGTGACCTGGTCTGGATGATAAACTACATGGTCACTCTATAACCTCATTATTCTTCTTCAGTTTTCCGGGTGTTCTTTCATATTTAGCTTTTTGAATTATGGTTTTGTTTTCTATAATGTTTCAATAAAAATTCAAGTTGATATTTTAGGGGGAATAAAGTGTATTTTTAAAATATTTTAAATTAATATTTAAATTAATAGTAAATATTAATTTTTGGCAATTTTTATCTTTCCCTAACCACAAAAAGATTTGCAGTTTAAAATAGTGAAGTCCTCAATATCTTGTGTATATTTTAAGACTTGGTTTCTGCACAGTTTTTACACAATATTTATATATTTTTATATAATTTTATAGTATAATATTTACAATGCAAAATATTTTACAATATTTTGTACAATATTTTTATATAATTATAATGTTTATATCTTGTCATTTAACAAAATGTTTTCTTATGGAATTTTTCAAACACGAAGAAGTAAAGTGTATAGTATAACAGCCTCATATAATCATCACCCAGGTTCAACTACCATAAACATTTTTCCTAATTTTCTAGTTATTTAAACTTTTATTTGCTATACTACTGAAAATGTTTTTCTTGCTGTATTTTTTAGAAAAATAGTATTCATATACTATTGTAAATTGTCACATTTCTATATTATGTTATTGTTTCAAAAATGTTTTTCCTTATGGGACTGTCAAGTATAAAATCGTGTCAACTGCAAGTGATAATTTTGATTTCTTTCTCACTTTATTTACATTGAGTTATTGATATTCTTATATTAACTAATCTCTTAGCTGGCATAGATTAAAAATAGCATTGTAACAAATATAACATCATTTCTGTTTTAAAGAAATGTGCTGTTAGGAACTTTCATGCTTTGCATTTCTAATTTCTTATTTCTGTTTAGTAGTTATTTTTTTTTATGGACTTAAGTATTCTTAATACATTAACATTTGAATCCAAGTTTTATACTCTTTATAAGCTAGGCAGTTTTCCACATTTTAGGAGCTCTTTGTAGACACCGTTTGCAATGAATGTATAATATTCCTCCAGCCCTGTATCACTCTGTGGCAGGCTATAAGCTTCCGGGCTGTGCTTACATCCCCATGGGAATGACTTCACTCAATTGCAATGTTTGCAGTGGGCCATGAAGCAAAATCACAGCAAACCACAAACCACCTGAGTAGAGTCTACTTTAGATGCCTAAACTTCTCTAGATCACATTCTGTATCATTACCTACAGTTAAACTGCCCACTAGTCTCCTACTTTTGAGCTGTAAGCAGTCTCATTTGTTTTTCCTACTATAAACAACCCTGTGTTGAATATTTGTGACCTGGGACCAATAATGGATGATCTTTCTGTAAATGATCTGTCCGTTTATAAGTATCCAGAGTGCTTCCCTGGTGGTCTCCAGGCTGGACACAGTAGGCTTCTCTGAAGAACCCTCTGTGGTGAGCACATTCTTTCCCAGGTTGGAAAAGGATAACCCAGAGCCTGAACTGCCCAGGAACTACAAAGGGTCTATCTTCACGTTTTTCTTCTAACCACAGCACTGAGATCAGAAGGTGATGTTATGTTAATTATGTTATGGTATGACCTTTTATTTTGGGAAATAATGTAATCTATTCCCCTGAATGCCTATTTTTCTCATTCCAGAAATATTCAATATTACGGCTAGGGTTTCACAGAGAGGAATTTTTGCTTCATCTTTTATGTGAAGAGAACATTAGAACAATTTTGTATATTGATCTTTGTGCACAAGTCTAATTATTTTTGTAGGATGAATTTTTAGAACTCGAAGTACTAAAGCCAAACATATATTTAATTTTATTATTACATATATTGCAATATTGGCTTCTAGATATACTGTATCCATTTACATATTTTTATCAACAATGTTTGATAATTCATATTTATTCACTTCCTGGCTAACATGGGTAGCATCAGCCTTTTAAATTTTGTGTCTCTGATGGGCAACATATGATATCTTGTTGTTGTTGTTTAGTCACTAGATCATGTCCGACTCTTGAGATCTCATAGACAGTAGCCTTCCAGGCTCCTCTGTCCATGGAATTTCCCAGGCAAGAATACTGAAGTGGGTTGCCATTTCCTTCTCTAGGGGGTCTTCCAGACACAGGGATTGAACTCATGTCTCTGGCATTGGCAGGCAGATTCTATACCACTGACCTACCAGGTATATCAGTGTCATATCTTTTTGCCTTTGCATACTGCTCATGGGGTTCTCAAGGCAAGAATACTGAAGTGGTTTGCCATTCCCTTCTCCAGTGGACCATGTTTTGTCAGAGCTCTCCACCATAACCTGTCAGTCTTGGGTGGCCTACATGCATGACTCATAGTTTCATTGAGTTAGACAAGGCTGTGGTCCATGTGATCAGTTTGGTTAGTTTCCTGTGATTGTGGTTTTCATTCTGTCTGCCCTCTGATGGATAAAGATAAGAGGCTTATGGAAGCTTCCTGATGGGAGAGACTGACTGAGGGGAAACTGGGTCTTGTTCTGATGGGCAGGGCCATGCTCAGTAAATCTTTAGTCCAATTTTCTGTTGATGGGTGGAGCTGTGTTCTCTCCCTGTTGTTTGACCTGAGGCCAAACTATGGTGGAGATAATGAAGATAATGGCAACCTCTTTCAAAAAGGTCCAGTCCTATATCCGAGACAGAATAAGAGACACAGATGCATAGAATAGTCTTATGGGCTCTGAGGGAGAAGGTGAGGGTGGGACGTTCTGAGAGAATAGCATTGAAACATGTATATTATCATATGTGAAACAGAACACCATTCCAGGTTTGATGCATGAGACAAAGGCTCAGGGCTGGGGCAATGGGATGACCCGGAGGGATGGGAGGGGGAGGGATGTGGGAGGGGGGTTCAGGATGGGGAACACATGTAAACCCATGGCTGATTCATGTCAATGTATGGCAAAAACCACCACAATATTGTAAAATAATTAGCCCCCAACTAAAATAAATAAATTTATTAAAAAAAAAAAAGAAGCCTAAATCGAAACAAAGATAAAGGCAGTGCTGTGTTTACAGTGAACATTTAATAAATATTTGCTATACTGAGATTTAATAATAAAAGTTAACATTTCTAAAGAAAAAAAAGGTCCTGTGCACACACTGCTGCACTCAGTGCCCCCGACTCTGCAGCAGGCCACAGCAGACTCACGCCTCTGCCAGAGACTCCTGGACTCCCACAGGCAAGTCTGGATCAGTCTCATGTGGGGTCACTGCTTCTTTCTCCTGGGTCCTGGTGCACACAAGGTTCTGTTTGTGCCCTCCAAGAGTCTGTTTCCCAGTCCTGTGTAAGTTCTGGTGGCTCTATGGTAGGGTTAACGGCGACCTCCTCCAATAGGGCTTATGCCATACCCAGGTCTGCTGCATACACAGCCCCTGCTCCTACATCAGGCCACTGCTGAACCATGCCTTCTGAGGAGGCCCTCAAACACAGTTCTAGTTCAGTCTCTGTGGGGTCTCTGGGTCCTGGTGCACACAAGGTTTGTTTGAGACCTCCAAGCATCTCTGGCGGGTATGGGGTTTGATTCTAAATGTGATTTCGCCCCTCCAACCATCTTGCTGGGGCTTCTCCTTTGCCCTTGGATGTTGTTGTCTTTTTTGGTGGGATCTAACATTCTCCTGTCGACGGTAGTTCAGCAGCAAGTTGCAATTTTGGAGTTCTTGCAGGAGAAGATGAACACACGTCCTTCTACTCCGCCATCTTGTATGAAAAGGCAAGAAGATAGGACACTGAAAGATGAACTTCTCAGGTCGGGAGGTGCCCAATATGCCACTGGAGATCGGTGGAGAAATAACTCCAGAACGATGAAGAGACAGAACCAAAGCAAACACAGCACCCAGTTGTGGAAGTGACTGGTGATGGAAGTGAAGTTCAGTGCTATGAAGAGCAATATTGCATAGGAACCTGGAATGTTAGGTCCATGAATCAAGGCAAATTGAAAGTGGTCAAACAGAAGATGGCAAGACTGAACACTGACATTTTAGGAATCAGTGAACTAAAATGGACTGGAATGGGTGATTTTAACTCAGATGATCATTATATCTACTACTGTGGGCAAGAATCCCTTAGAAGAAATAGAGTAGCCCTCATAGTCAACAAAAGAGCCCAAAATGCAGTACTTGGATGCAGTCTCAAAAACGACGGAATAATTTCTGTTCATTTCCAAAGCAAACCATTCAATATCACAGTAGTCCAAGCCTATGCCGCGACCAGTAATGCTGAAGAAGGTGGAGCTGAACAGTTCTATGAGGATCTACAAGACCTTCAAGAACTAACACCCAAAAAAGATGTCTTTTTCATTACAGGGGACTGGAATGCAAAAGAAGGAAGTCAAGAGATACCTGAAGTAACAGGCAAATTTGGCCTTGGAGTACAAAACGAAGCAGGTCAAAGGCTAATAGGGTTTTGCCAAGAGAATGCACTTGTCATAGCAAACACCCTCTTCCAACAACGTAAGAGAAGACTCCACACATGAACATCACCAGATGGTCAATACCAAAATCAGATTGATTATATTCTTTGCAGCCAAAGATGGAGAAGCTCTATACAGTCAGCAAAAACAAGACCAGGAGCTGACTGTGGATCAGATCATGAACTCCTTATTGCCAAATTCAGACTGAAAATGAAGAAGGTAGGGAAAACCACTAGACCACTACAGGTATGACCTAACTCAGATCCCTTATGATTATACAGTGGAAGTAGAAATAGATTCAAGGGATTAGATCTGATAGACAGAGTGCTTGAAGAACTATGGATGGAGGTTCATGGCATTGTACAGGAGGCAGGGATCAGCACCATCCCCAAGAAAAAGAAATGCAAAAAGGCAAAATAGTTGTCTGAGGAGGCCTTACAAATAGCTGTGAAAAGAAGAGAAGCGAAAGGCAAAATAGGAAAGGAAAGATATACCCATTTGAATGCAGAGTTCCAAAGAATAGCAAGAAGAGATAAGAAAGCCTTCCTCAGTAATCAGTGTAAAGAAATAGATGAAAACAATAGAACAGGAAAGACTAGAGATCTCTTCAAGAAAATTAGAGATACCAAGGGAACATTTCATGCAAGGATGGGCACAATAAAGGACAGAAACAGTATGGACCTAACAGAAGCAAAAGATATTAAGAAGAGGTGGCAAGAATACACAGAAGAACTATTCAAAAAAGATCATTATAACCCAGACAATAACGATGTTGTGATCACTCAACTGTAGCCAGACATCCTGGAATGTGAAGTCAAGTGGTCCTTAGGAAGCATCACAACCAACAAAGCTAGTGGAGGTGATGAAATTCCAGTGATCAATTTCAAAGAGGATGCTGTGCATGTGCTGCACTCAATATGACAGCAAATATGGAAAACTCAGCAGTGGCCACAGGACTGGAAAAGGTCAGTTTTCATTCCAATCCCAAAGAATGTTCAAACTACCACTTAGTTGCTCTCATCTCACACTCTAGCAAAGTAGTGATCATAATTCTCCAAGCCAGGCTTAAACAGTACGTGAACCATGAACTTCCAGATGTTCAAGCTGGATTTAGAAAAGGCAGAGGAACCAGAGATCAAATTTCCAAGATCAACTGAATCATCCAAAAAGCAAGATAGTTCCAGAAAAACATCTGCTTTGTTTGCTTGCCAAAGCCTTTGACTGTGTGGATCACAGCAAACTATGGAAAATTCTTCAAGAGATGGGAATACCAGACCACCTGACTTGCCTCCTGAGAAATCTGTATGCAGGTCAAGAAGCACCAGTTAGAACTGGACATGGAACAATAGACTAGTTCTGAATTGGGAAAGGTGTATGTCAAGGTTGTATATTGTCGCTTTGCTTATTTAACTTATAGGCAGAGTACATCATGCAGAATGCTGGGCTGGATAAAGCACAAGCTGGAATCAAGATTGCTGGGAGAAATATCAATAACCTCAGATATACAGTTGACACCACCCTTAATGGCAGAGTGAAGAGGAACTAAAAAGCCTCTTGATGAAAGTGAAAGAGGAGAGTGAAAAGCTGGCTTAAAGCTCAACATTCAGAAAACTAAGATCATGGCATCTGGTCCATCACTTCATGGGAAATAGATGGAGAAACAGTGGAAACAGTGTCACTCTATTTTTTTGGGCTCCAAAATCACTGCAGATGGTGATTGCAGCCATAAAATTAAAAGATGCTTACTCCTTGGAAGGAAAGTTATGACCAACCTTGATAGCATATTACAAAGCAGAGACATCGATTTGCCAACAAAGGTCTGTCTAGTCAAGGCTATGGTTTTTCCAGTAGTCATGTATGGATGTGAGTGTTGGACTGTGAAGAAAGCTGAGTGCCAAAGAATTGATGCTTTTGAACTATGGTGTTGGAGAAGACTCTTGAGAGTCCCTTGGACTGCAAGGAGATCCAACCAGTCCATCCTAAAGGAGATCAGTCCTGGGTGTTCATTGGAAGGACTGATGTTGAAGCTAAAACTCCAATACTTTGGCCACCTCATGCGAAGAGTTGACTCATTGGAGAAGACCCTAATGCAGGGAAGGATTGGGGGCAGGAGGAGAAGGGGACGACAGAGGATGAGATGGCTGGATGGCATCACCGACTTGATGGACATGAGTTTGGGTAAACTCCGGAAGTTGGTGATGGACAGAGATGCCTGGCGTGCTGCGATTCATGGGGTTGCAAAGAGTCGGATACGAGTGAACGACTGAACTGAACTGAACTGAACTGAACTGATGCTGTTGACACCGCCCTTATGGCAGAATGTGAGGAAGAACTAAAGAGCCTCTTGATGAAAGTGAAAGAGGGGAGTGAAGAAAGTGTCTTAAAACTCAACATTCAGAAAACTAAGATCATGGCATCTATTCTCATTACTTCATGGCAAATAGATGGGGAAACAATGGGAACAGTGACAGACTTTATTTTCTTTGGGCTCCAAAATCACTGCAAATGGAGACTGTAGCCATGAAATTAAAAGACGCTAGCTCCTTGGAAGAAAAGCTGTGACCAATCTAGACAGCATATTACAAAGCAGAGACATTACTTTGCCAACAAAGGTCTATCTAGTGAAGGCTTATGGTTTTTCCAGCAGTCATATGTGGATGTGTGAGTTGGACTATTAAGAAAGCTGGAGCACCAAAGAATTGATGTTTTTGAACCGTGGTGTTGGAGAAGACTCTTGAAAGTCCTTTGAACTGCAAGAAGATCCAAGCAGTCCATCCTAAAGAAAATCAGTCCTGAATATTCGTTGGAAGGTGTGATGTTGAAGCCGAAACTCCAATACTTTGGCCGCCTAATGCTGAGCACTGACTCTCTAGAAAAGACCCTGATGCTGGGAAAGATGATTGAAAGTGAGCAGATAAAGGGAGGACAGAGGATGAGATGGTCGGATGGCATCACCAACTCGATGGACATGAATTTGAGTAAGCTCCGGGAATTTGTGATGGACGGGGAAGCCTGGTGTGCTGCAGTCCATGGGGTCACAAAGCATTAGACACGACTGAGTGGCTCAACTGAACTGAACTGACCGGGGGTCTCATTACCACTTAAATGTCTGTCTTTTTGATCAGACATGTTTTCTTATTTTCTAACCATTTTTTTTCCCCTGCAGTATTGATCGTTTCCCCGTATTCTCTTTGGGTTGTTTATTTATAAGAGTATGGTTTTGAATGAGGGGTATCCATCATTTTATATTATTGTATTGTTATCCCTCTAGTTTGTCTTGTTTTAATGTTTAGAAATTATAATAATAAATAAGTTGATAAATATTTTCCTGGTAGTAAAAAATTTCTGTAAAGGTTTATTAAAGGATTTTCATTTGTTCTTCACTAAAAAGGCAGGAGAGGCAGGCTAGTGCCAGACATTTGCATCCAAATCTTGGCATTGTTTCTTAGGTACTTCAGGCCCTAAGGGAGTTTCTGTAATCCCAGGCTCACCTCTCACCTCTTTCCTCCTCATACTCTGTGCTCTGACATTCCCTTCTCTTTGGTAAATTTTCACTGGCCTTGAGGCTTTTTTGCATTGTACAATTCCTTTCCTTGACTCTTCCCCTTAAGATTCTTTAGGTCTTCAAGTAAATGTGCTTTTTGATCTGATGTTTGTGGCAAGTACTATAAATTGGCTCTCTCCAAAACCATCTCCAAACACCTTCACATTTGCCTTCCTTTAGAACAGGAGTTATTGAAGTCAAGAAGCCTTTTCTAAAGATTTGTTAGAAATTCAAATTCTTAGACCCCTCTGGAAATTTCCCTAATCAGCTCTGAGGGTGGGGCCAGTGATTAGCATTTAATTAAGCGTTCCAGGTGATTTTTTTTTTAAAAATTGAGATTCTGATGCAAAGAAAGATTTTTTTTTTTTAATTGAGATTCGAATGCAAACAAAGATTGAAGGCAGAAGGGGATGACAGAGGATGAGATGGTTGGATGGCATCATCAACTCGATGGACATGAGTTTGAGCAAGCTCCAGGAGTTGGTGATGGACAGGGAAGCTTGGTGTGCTGCAGTCCATGGGGTCTCAAAGAGTTGGACATGACTGAGCAACTGAACTGACTGATGCAAACTATGGTTCCAGAACCTTAAATACTGTGCAAAGTGGAATACTAGTACCACCCTCCTCCCACACCTGGTGTAAAAGGCTTCACATCTGCAAAGGTAGATAATAAGGGGAACTTGACCATTATAGCTCAGGCTCCAGAAAGAAAAAAACTAGTCTCTCTTGATAGGGCTCACCTATGACTCTTCCACAAATGGGCTAGGTGGTTTTAATTTCCTCTACAATCTTAAAATTAACATTAATAAACCACCTCACCCCAGCCTCCCTTGATGCTTAAAGTGGCCATATAAATAAGTTCAGGATAAAGAGAATTAGTAAACTCAGCTACTGAGGGATCTAAGAAAATTTTTTGTAGCTAGGGTGGCCTTTTGCTCTTCTCCCTTCTTGCTGTCTAGAATATTTATGAAATACATGGAGGTGCAGCAACCACTTTGCAACCAAGAGGTGATACACCTAAGAATGAAAAGCCAACACACTAAGAATGGCAAGATGGGGAGAAAGAATCTGGGGTACTTGATAAATTTGTTAAGTAGCTGAACTAGTTAGAAGAAATCAACTTCTTTCCTTTTGTTGTTTAATTTCCTACAAGAAAATATAAATACATGTATAATTTTTAATTTTAAAAAGTTTTAAAGGTGGCACAGTGGTAAAGAATCTGCCTGCCAATGCAGGAGACGCAAGAGACACAAGTTCGATCCCTGGATCAGGAAGATCTTCTGGAGTAGGAAATGACAATCCACTCTAGTATTCTTATCTGGAAAATTCCATGGACAGAGGAGCCTGGCTGGCTACAGTCCATGGGATTGCAAAGAGTTGTATATAACGGAGTACACAAAATATAAATGCAAGTCTGTTTACAATCAGATTCTCTAGTAATTTCTCTGAAAAAGCCTTTATCTATAATACACTTGGACTTGTTCAATAAGGTACAAAATGCCTTTTTAAAATGTTGGTTATAAAAGCAAAATGAGAACTGTAGCAAGAGAGCTAAGTGGGAGTGTAGGCTGTAGCTTTCAGGAATGAGAGTTGGAGACAAGCTGCTAGTTTGCCAGCCAGGGGCTGAGGTTTTAACAGCCATTCGGGGAATGTAGATAAGGCCTACCTACATACCTGGGGATTCAAACTGAGATGCCAGTGTTAAGTTGGGTAAGGGTGACATACAAAGAAAACCTTCAAACCTGCAAGGGTAGATAACAAGGAAACTTGATCATCATAGGTTAGGCTCTGTAAAGAAAAAAAAAAACAGTCTCTCTCATAGTTCTCATCTATGTTGTTTTTTGTTGTTCAGTTGCTCAGTCTTGTCTGATGCTTTGAGACCCCATGGAGGGCAGGCATACCAGGCTTTCCTGTCCTGCACTATCCTGGAGTTTGCTTAAACTCCTGTCCATTGACTTGGTGATGCCATCCAACCATCTCATCCTCTCTTGCCCCCTTCTCCTCCTGCCTTCAGTCTTTCCCAGCATCAGGGTCTTTTCCAGTGAGTCAGCTCTTTGCATCAGGTGACCAAAGTATTGGAGTTTCAGCTTCAGTATCAGGCCTCCCAATGAATATTCAGGGTTGATTTCCATTAGGATTGACTAGTTTGATCTCCTTGCAGTCCAAGGGACTCTCAAGAGTCTTCAGCACTACAGTTTGAAAGCATCAGTTCTTCAATGCTCAGCCTTCTTTATGGTCCAACTCTCACATCCATACATGACTACTGGAAAAACCATAGCTTTGATGTCTCTGCTTTTTAATATGCTATCTAGGTTTCTCGTGTCTCTGCTTTTTAATACACTGCCTAGGTTTCTCATAGCCTTTCTTCCAAGGAGCAAACATCTTTTAGTTTCATGGCTGCAGTTACTGTCCACAGTGACTTTGGAGCCCAAGAAAATAATCTTTCTCATCTATGACTCTTCCACAAATGGGTTAGGTTTTTTAATTTCTTGTACAATCTTGATATTAACATAGAAGAACACCTATGTTACTTACACCTTTGAAGCACCTGGCTAAGCAAAACCAACACTTCCCTGGATGGATACACTCTCAAGTAGGCCAGGTAGTTCCTCCAAAGATGAAGTCCCACAGACGATAAGGTCACAATCTAAAATTATAGTGAACACAAGAACACAATTCACGACAAAACAGCCAAAAACACAAAGTAAAGAAATAGACCACTCTATAGAATTAAAAGATAGAGGATATGAGATAACATACTTAAATGATTAAAGATTAAAATAAGAAAATCTGTGATTTCGATTTGCTGGTAGCAATGGAAGAGGTGAGAAGTTGCTGATTTCTGGTTGTATTTTGAAGGTAGAAGGCAGGATTTGTTAGTGACTTGGGTTTTAGATGTGAGAGAAAGGAGACTAGATTTTGGGTATGGCTTTTGGTCTGAGTGAATGGAATGACAGATATTAAGAAAAAAAGAGTTACTGCAGGTAAAGAGGATAAAATTATTTCTTCATTAAGATATAAATATTCTTAAGTTAAATATTCATAAGAATCTTTCAGTTTATGAAGAAATTGACCAAATTACAAGGAATTGTTGACAAACTCACCATCAGAGTGGGAAAATCTTAACGAACCTCCCACAGTAATGGAGAGAGCAAAGACAAAGAAGTGAAAATATAATTAATTTCAATAGCACATTAAAAATGTTCATTTAATAGACATATGTTAAATTCCTATACTCAATAATTAGTGAATACACATTTTATACACCCATATGGTATTTGGAAGCATTGAACTCAAAGTGTGCAATAGCGTCACCAAATATTAAAAAATCAGTATCATCAAGCTTACATTTTCTGACCACAATTCAGTATACTTCAGGTATTAACAACAAAACATATTACTATTTACCCTGTCCCCCATTTATTTAGACATTCTCAAACATTTCTAAATGATTTGTGGATCAAAAATTAATAAAAATGAGAACAGATTTATGACAGTTATAATAACATTTTATTTATAAAAATCTGTGAACTGCAATTAGATTAGTGTTTGAGAATTTGTAACATCAAAACCTAATATTGTAAAATGCAAATTTTATCGTCATCACATCTGTTGACCCCATGTGAATTATTACTGGGAATGCTGTATAGGGTATGACCTAGTGCTGAGAACTTCCATGTTAATATAGGTAGTAATGCTTTATTGTATACACAGGTGACCCTTGAACATTACAGGGGTTAGGGTCACTGACCCTCATGTAGTCAAAATCTGAGCATAGATAACTTTACCAGGGGCCCTCCATATCCTGAGCTCTGTATCTGCAAATTCAGCCAACCAGATTGTATAGTACTGAGGTATGTATTTAGTGAGAAAAATCTGTATATAAGTGGGCAAGCACAGTTCCAAACCTGTGTTATTCAAGGGTCAGATGGTGGCTCAGTGGTAAAGAACCCGCCTGCCGATGCAGGAGACACATGTTAGATCCATGGGTTGGGAAGATCCCCTGGAGAAGGAAATGGCAACCCACTCTAGTATTCTTGCCTGGAAAATCCCATATAGAGAGGATCCTGGTGGACTACAGTCCAAAGTGTCACAAAAGAGTCAGACCCAACTTAGCGACTAAACAACACCATGGTCCCATTGATGTGTATTATAAAAAGAACCCTTTTATATATGAGGATCATGCCAATTTCTAAGCTTTCCATCAATATTCACACTGGTACCAGGTTAAGTTTTCTAAGTACAATGCTCCATCTGTCTGAAACACCTTGCTCCCTTGATCCTCCTGGAAAATCTTCACGTGTTCTGACCTCCTGTCATAGTAATCCTTCCTCTGATTGTGATCTTTGGCTTCTCTCTCCACTTATCATACTCCCTTGTCTATAAAGTGTCTGAGTATTGTATGTATATCTACTATTTTACATTTGCAATTGTACTGTAGTGATTTTTATATATCTCTTTCTTCTGTTGGCCTAAACATTTTGAGACTAAACACTATAGCTTAATCAGCATTAGCATAGTGCCGCCATGTAGGATGTACTGAATGAATAGGTATAGACTCCAGCAAAGGGAGCTCATAAATCCCTCCAAATTATTTCTTCATTCATAAAGTAAAATGGATGATCCTTAAGTTATCTACTCTGATGTTGCATTAATTGTAAATCTGTATCACCACACCAGTCATTTACTTCTCTCAAGCATCATCAGAAAAAGATTTAAGGAAATAGGGAAAGACACACGCAGTTGGAGGAAGGGGAGGGCGAGGGAGGGAAAGAGAGAGAGCAAGAGAGAAAAATCCATGTATTTGTAGTTTAATATTTAAGTGCAAGTAATGTTAACAGAAGTTCAGAAAGGGAGGACAGGAGAGATGTGGAACATTTATGTTTAGAAAGTGTGGGAAATAAGGTCAATTCAGGAAAGATTTTGGTAAGAATCTGTGTAGAGAGGAGAGGCGGAAGACTGACAGGGAAGCCAAGGGAAGGAGTGGATCTCACCAAGAGGAGGAACAACAGTATCAGTGAAGCAGAGCAGTTAATATGAGAATAGAGAGGAGAGCAAATGCTTGGCTACATGTTAAATAAGAGGTACAGTTTGTACTGGGCAGAGTGAAATCATAAGATCTTCATGGTTAAATGTATTAGAACTGTTACAGTGATTTAAGATGATTTAAAAGGCAGCATAAGCTTTTGAAAACTTTTAAGAATTTATTTCTTAAGCATTTTCAAAATCTTTATTCGAAGTGCTGCTGCTGCTGCTGCTAAGTCGCTCCAGTAGTGTCCGACTCTGTGCAACCCCATAGACGGCAGCCCTCCAGGCTCCACCGTCCCTGGGATTCTCCAAACAAGAACACTGGAGTGGGTTGCCATTTCCTTCTCCATTTATTCAAAGTGAAAAGGTCTTTGAATGTAAAATTTTCATACATTTTGTCATAATTACTAAATATCTACATAACTTCATATATTCTCCTTTTGTTTATTCAGGATAAATCTCCATTCTCTTTGGAGAGAATAAACTCAATAAATGTTATATTACTTCAAAAGTATCAAATATACTTTCAGGATATACTCACTAACTTTATATGCTTCACTCCAAACACTAAATTCTGATAGTTGATGGTTTCATTGTATCAGAGTGAAAGTCAGGGTGGGCTTAAGAAAAAAAAGTGAAACACTCAGAATGAACATTTGCTGTTGATTATAAGAATGTGTCAGATATGTGTGTGGGGAAGGGGGAGGGTGAACGGTGGTGGGTAGTTGCATGATCTATTAATAAGAAACAGTTTAATGCAGGAGATCACTAAAGCATGGCTAATTTTGAAGCCAAAACCCACACATTCTTAACTTTCCCTCCAGCTTTAGAACCACTTTCCACACACTCAGTACAGGAACTGGTACATTATTCTTTGAAAGCAAAGCCAGTGTTTAGAAAATCTGAAATTGAGCTAACAGCACAGCATATAGAAGTCACACAGGATGTTATTTTAAGCTGTAATGCAGAAATGTCAGTTCATTTGATATCTTTATTTGTTACATGTGGGCTTGAAGAAAGCATGTTATATACATTTTTGCTTTACAGATACTCTGTTACAGGGTAAATTCAAGTGTCAGGAAATTTTGAGATCCGTCAAAGAGACAGAATCTTTATGGAACAGCTTTTGGAGAAAAGAACCTACAGTGATTTATCTCATCCCTTCCCCTAGAAGAATGTATATTTAAAAATATCACTCAGGAGTCATTCAGGAAGGATGTCCAGCTGGGTGAATCACATAAATGTAATGGTTATGCAATTTAAGCAGCTAGCTCATATTCTATCAACATGCTCCCTCTCCATTGCACATAAGTCAAAGACTTAAATACACAACTGGATCCAAAGACAGGGTTGTGCAATATCCAGAGGTAATGAACATGATGTTTAATTGGATGCACTTGACTAATGCTTGTGCTATTTTACAGACACTCCAATCCAAATATCTCACCACATCCTATATTTACGTTTTCTCTTTTTGCTTCATTACCAGCTTTATGTGATTACTTCAGAATATTAAATCAGATGGTCAATTGGTGACCTTCTACTACTTGATTAGCTGCTGTAAAAGGGAAAAATGAAATGTAAATTTTAAAATCAATGACACATGCTTTGATGTCCTAACAGCCTGAAGATTATACATTTCTGTTTTGTATAAAATGTACAAATAGGATAAGGTTGAAATTTTCTGTATCTCTGTACTATAGATAAGAAGAAAATTATTTTGGATGTAACAGTAAATAAAGCAATCTTTGGCAATTTTTGTTGAATTGCTTCTAAAGGAAAAACAGGAAAGTTATTTCTCTTTAACAAGTATGTAAGAAGAGTAAAATACGGAGTGAGAAAGGACCTTACTTGTATTGGTAGAAAAAATTAGAAATGAATGTCTGTAAGCTAGAGCTGTATCTATATACATTACATAGATATATAGCTGTAGGGATAGAGAAACTACAGTTCGGTGAAGGCTCTACCAATGGGTGATAGTGGTTTTGCATCTTGTCAGAGGTCTGTGTGTGAGTCGCCAGAGCACATTGGCAATAATGTACTACAATGTCTGTCTACTCCAATTTTACTGAAAGAATTCACCTATAAGTATAGATAATTAAAAAATATGTGATGAGATATTTTAAATATTGTGCAATTGTTTAAAACTTTATTACCTTTCATAAAATATTTTTTTTTAAATTTATTTATTTTTGGCTGCACTAGATCTTTGTTGCTGCACATGGGCTTTTCTCTAGTTGCAGCAAGTAGGAGCTACTCTTTTTTGCTGTGTATGGGCTTCTCCTTGTGGTGGCTTCTCTTATTGTGGAACAGACTCTTCATGAGCTTCAGTAGTTGTGGCACATGGACTTAGTTGCTCCAGGGCATGTAGGATCTTTCCGGACCAGGGATCAAACCCATGTCCCCTGCATTGACAGGCAGATTCTTAACCACTGGGCCACCAGAGGCAGCCCCAACAAAATATTTTGATAGGACCACAGCTCTTTCTTAGAAGAGTGAAAACAAGCAGAAACAATATTTAATGTGGAAAGATTTTATAACTATGTATATTCAAAAAAGTAAAGCAAGCCTCTTTTTAAAATAATTGTATTGGTTTAAAATATGTGAAACTAAAGATACTGAATAAATTTTAATAAAAAATGTATTTAAAGCAGCTTATGTAGGAGAGGAGGGTATTGTATACTCCCACAGGTACATGTTGCAAAAAAAAAAAAGAGAGCGAGAGTGATTAGGTACCAATCAAGAACAGTTTTGCTGAAAACTATTAATTTCCTTACAGGTTTTCATTGTTGTTTTACATTTCTATGTTTTTACTTATATCCAATTATCATTTCTTAGTTTTCTGAATGTTCAACTTTAAGCCAACTTTTTCACTCTCCTCTTTCACTTTCGTCAAGAGGCTCTTTGTTCTTCTTCACTTTCTGCCATAAGGGCTATGGTTTTTCCAGTGGTCATGTATGGATGTGAGAGTTGGACGGTGAAGAAAGCTGAGTGCCGAAGAATTGATGCTTTTGAACTGTGGTGTTGGAGAAGACTCTTGAGAGTCCTTGGACTGCAAGGAGATCCAACCATTCCATCCTAAAGGAGATCAGTCCTGGGTGTTCATTGGAAGGACTGATGTTGAAGCTAAAACTCCAATACTTTGGCCACCTCATGCGAAGGGTTGACTCATTGGAAAAGACCCTAATGCTGGGAAGGATTGGGGGCAGGAGGAGAAGGGGACGACAGAGGATGAGATGGTTGGATGGCATCACTGACTCGATGGACATGGGTTTGGGTAAACTTCAGGAGTTGGTGATGGACAGGGAGGCCTGGCGTGCTGCAATTCATGGGGTCGCAAAGAGTCGGACACGACTGAGCAACTGAACTGAACTGAATTATCATTTGTGGTGAAATAGATGGTATTTTATAATGATTTAAATAATGATAGGCTGTACAAATCACTGTCAAAAATGTCCAAAAGGTATTTTTGACAGTGGATACATATTTTATCCAAGAATCTGAGTCGCTCTTGTCTTTAAAATGATTGTATTTATTCATTTATTTAATCATCCAAAAAAATCTGTGTGTTATGATCTTTATCTACTAAGCACTGTTTAGGCATAAGAGTTAGAATATTCACTAATTCAGGTACAGTTGACCCTTGAACGCTGACCCAGTGCACGGTAGACATCCACACGTAACTTCACAGTTGGCCGTCCGTGTCTGTAGTTCCACACCCTTGGGTTCAACTGAGGCTCATGTAGTACTGTGGTACTTGATGAAAAAAAATCTGCACAGAAATGAACCCTCGAAGTTCAAACCTGTGTTGTTCAAGGGTCAGGTAAGTTTCTGTCAGTCATTGTCCTGGGATTCACGTTCTGATAGGAGTGATAGGGCTGTTTTGAAGAGAATGAAAAGGAGAGTCTTCTAGGGACATGGTATCCCTCCTTCTATGGACCAACTCATTCTTATCTTTAAGTACGCCTTATCTTTTATGGGTTTTTTTTTTTTTTTTGGTTTATTTTACTCTATTTTCTCTACTTCAATGTGTTATGGTTCTCTTGCACTATTCTAATTTCCAAACTAGTTTCCTTGTTTTCTTCCAAACCATGCTGCATAATATGGCCAGACTGGACGTTTCAAGATATTTTTGTTCAAGTTGTTCCTCTATGTAAATCTTTTCAATGGTATCTCTGTTTTTAGAATGAAGTGCTAATTCCATAAAATAGCCTGCATGATATGGCTTCTGACAGCATCTTCTTCCTCACCTCCCATCACACTTCACCTCTTACCTTGTGCCTCCATCTGCCTTGCTCTTCTGTAGGTCACACTAGCAGAGCAAGCTCATTCCTACTCTTCTCACGTGGTCCCCGTTGCTTGGAATGCCCTACCGCCACTCCAGCACTTTTCTTTAACCTGATTTGATGCTATCCATCTTATCCTAACTTCAATATTACTTTATCAAGGAGAACTTCACTAACATTCCCAGTTTGTTTATCCTTACTTTCTCTCAAAGTGTCCTGAAGTGTCTCTTCCCACCTTGAGGTATCCTGAAGCTTCCCATGATAGTTATCTAAATTGCAGATTTATTGTTTGCTTGTTCAAGTCTTTAATAATGAAACTGAAACTTTAGCAAAGTCTAAGACTGTGTCTTCTTGCTTATTTTTGCATTTTCTGGCACAAGGTGACTGATTACTTATTTTTGAATAAATAAATGAATGAGTACTGCTGCTTTCACTAGGAATTTGGATGTTAGAAAAATTCCCTTACCCTCCTCTTCAGGTTATCACAATTCACCATTTACTACATGAGTTTGGACATTAGCCTCAGCTTTAAACTGTAGCTAGCAGAGAAACTGACTAAGAACTTTAATTATTTCAAACCAAAATATGACAAAATATTCATTCATTTAATCATCCAAAAAAAGTGTGTTTTATGACTTTTATCTACTAAGCACTGTTTAGGCATAGGGGTTAGGGTATTCACTATTTCTCTTATGGTAAAATAATGTGATTATATGATTTTATAGTTGAAATGTACCATCAGTTACTTTGGGTACATTATTTATGGCCATCTGTAATTTTGTGTTCAATAGCGGAAGCTTGGGCATGTTAGTCAATCTCTCTTTGACTTGATTTTCTTATTTTTAAGTTTGACTATATGCTTGATCATCTACCTAAACTCTTTAAAGACATTCTTGGACTATAGTACATATTCAATAAATTACAGAAGTTCTTTAATATTTTTTATTAATATTTAAGTCAGATATAGCAGCTATACCTGAGGGCTGCATATATATAGCAACTACACCTAAAAGCTGCACATATATATTGAAAAGCCTGTTAATAAGAGCATCCATTGCCAGCATGCTCACTATAGCTAACCTAAGAGCAAACTATGCCATATGAAGGGACCCAGAACAGACTTTGGTATATAGCAGGTATGAAATACATGTTTGTTGAATGAATTAATAATAGCATGATAATAAATAATTAATAATAGTAATTATAATACTACAGATCTTTCATTTCTTGGGTATATAGGAAAATGGAAGTAGCTTCAAAACTCAAGGGTTAATTTAGCAAAGTTAGGGTATTTTAAAATCTTACATCTCCATTGTTCATTGTTCAGTCATTAA
Organism: Giraffa tippelskirchi; assembly: GCF_054371585.1. Classification (NCBI taxonomy): domain Eukaryota; kingdom Metazoa; phylum Chordata; class Mammalia; order Artiodactyla; family Giraffidae; genus Giraffa; species Giraffa tippelskirchi. The sequence continues at coordinate 91,623,833 of NC_137275.1, read as the reverse complement.
GTCATGTCTGATCCTTTGCGACACTACCGACTGCATCATGCCAGGTTTCCCTGTCCTTCACCATCTCCCTGAGTTTGCTCAAATTCATGTCCATTGAGTCATTGATGCCATCCAACCATCTCATCCTCTGTTGTCCCTTTCTCTTCCTGCCTTCAATCTTTCCTACCGTCAGAGTCTTTTCCAATGAGTTGGCTCTTTGCATCAGGGGGCGAAAGTATTGGAGTTTCAGCTTCAGCATCAGACCTTCCAATGAATATCCAGGGTTGATTTCCTTTAGGGTTGACTGGTTTGATCGCCTTGCAGTACAAGAGACTCTCAAGAGTCTTCTCCAACACCACAATTCAAAAGCATTGATTCTTTGGCACTCAACCTTCATTATGGTTTAACTCTCACGTCCACACTTGACTACTGGAAAAACCATAGCTTAGACTAGACAGACCTTTGTCAGCAAAGTGATGTCATAGCTTTTCTTCCTAGGATCAAGAGTTTTTTAATTCTTTGGCTGTAGTCACTTTCTGCAGTGATTTTGGAACCCAAGAAAATAAAATTTGTCACTGTTTCCAATTTTTCCCCATCTATTTCCCATGAAATGGTGGATGCCATGATCTTAGTTTTTTGAATGTTGAGTTTTAAGCCATCTTTTTCACTCTTTTCTTTCATGCTTAAGAGGCTCTTCAGGTCCTCTTTGCTTTCTGCCTTTAGAGTTGTATTATCTGCATATCTGAGGTTGTTGATATTTCTCTCAGCAATCTTGATTCCAGATTGTGAGTCATCCACCCTGGCAGAGAACCCCAGGAACAGTACATCTCCATGTTGGTTGATACATTTTTTAAATATTATTTTGGATTTTAAGTGTAATATCTGTATTATTAAACATTTAAATTAAAATTGATAAAGAAGTTTTAATATGAAGCAATATGAATTATTTTCATATTGAATTAATTAAAAAAAAAATCTCTTTAATGCTTCCTAGTTGTGGTGGAATCCCTCTCATGAGGTTTTAATTCCTATGTTACTATTTCTGACCATGGATCTTGTTTCTAATTTTCTTATTTTGGAGATTTAAAAAAGAGTATAGGTATCGTCTATGGCAAATATCCCAGGAATGGTAATAAACATAAATATTTAAGGTTTACTTGAGTTAGTTGGCATTCTTGGTGTATCTCATGAAGAAGTAACTCTGTTTCTGACTTCTGCTGGGGCAGATTCAAGTAAGTATTGCTTAATATTGGCTTCCTTAATAAAGTTATTGAACTCATGATACAGCTTCTGCTTCCCTGAATTGATCTTACAAGTATAAAGCAGATGAAAGGTAAGCCCCTGCTTCTACTATAATCAAGTCATGGAGTGTACTACTAAGAACATATTTTCTTCTAATGAATTAGTTGCATGGTCATGTTGAATGGAAGTTCTGTGGGGTGTCTGAGCTCTGGTCAAAAACAAGGGAAGCCACAAGTGACATCCTAGACCTGTACAGTTAAGGTGACAATGCAAGAGGCAACCCGACTTTCCCATTCACCTTTGTGTGGAAGCAAAGAGGATTCATATAACCAAACATAGCTAAGCAAAGGCATTAACATCACACATTCATAAGAGGTATAGCTGGAACTGATCCTGGGATAGAGCCTTGAGATAGAAAGGGTAGACTGGGAATGGGTATTACTGGTGCTATTTCCATCTGTATTCACTGCATGCCCTTCACCTCCAGAAAATAAAACATTCTTTCTTGTATAAAAAATAAAAGGAAAGAAAACTTTGTGGTCAATTTTTAAGTGCTATGAGCTGAAATGCTTGTATCTCCAAAATTCTTATGTTGAAAGCATAATTCCCAGTGTGATGGTATTTGTAAGTAGGGGACTTTGGAAAGTAATTGAAGTGAAGTCAAGTGAAGTCCCTCAGTCGTGTCCGACTCTTTGCGACCCCATGGACTGTAGCCTATCAGACTCCTCCATCCGTGGGATTTTCCAGGCAAGAGCACTGGAGTGGGTTGCCATTTCCTTCTCCAGGGATATTCCCCACCCAGGAATCGAACCCAGGTCTCCTGCATTGTAGGCAAACACTTTTACCATCTGAGCCACCAGGGAAGCCTGGAAAGTAATTAGTGCTCTTCTAAGAGAGGAGGTGACATGAAATTTCTATGTCTTCATGTGCACGCCAAGGAAAGGCTGTATGAGGACAAAACCAAGAAGGTGGCTCTTGAACTTGACCAAACTAGCAGTCTGATCTCTGACTTCTGGCCTGCCGAATCTTGAGAAATAAATGTTTGTTGTTTTAACAGCCACCCAGTCTACGGTAATTTTTTATAGCAGTCCAAACTGACTAAAACAGTAAGTTCCTAGATCTTCGAGGGTAACTGTCTTTCAAATCAAGTAACTTTCTTGGGACCCTTTCTGAAAACTGCCTTGGTTGAACTAATGAAAATGTTAGATTGGAAGCATGTAAACCCAAAGAACATTGCAGAAGTCTAAGTGTACACTGAGGTGCAGAGTTAGAGGTAGTGCAAATCAGATTTCTTACTCCTACACAAGATCTACAGTGGACTTCTAAGCGCCATAGCGGTACAGCACAGTCATCAGCTGGAGCTTACCAGACAGGAAATAAAATTGTTACAAAAAAGCAGAGGATTTGGAATCAGACCTGCCAACCTTCTTTACCACTAACAATTTTATGTTGAGTTAAGACAATCTAAGTCAAAGGTCAAAGAGCATATCATGGACATTGGTGGGAAGAGTCATGTTTTATAAGATAATTTATCACTTTGTAAAATGTTTAACCAAGGATCCTTGGTAAAGACAATGTAAACATATACAATTAAAAATAGTTAACCTCTTAGTAATAAATTCACTGTCTATTGTGAGATTGTTACTCTTTTGCAAAACCATCCATCTCTCTGTAAAATTAAGAACACAGTAACTCCAGACCAACAAATTTCAAATTCTTTTCCATGAAATTCTGGAATTTGAGCAATAATTTGAAGAGGTTTGTTGAAATACAGTGTGGCCAAGAAAGGCATGCTTTAACACCACCACTTTGGGGACTTGATGCTGACAATGAAAGTACATGAAGGATAGCAAATAAAACTGTCTGTTCTGGTTTGGAGAATTTGGATCTGTGTTAGGGAAACAGTTTCTGATTTATGATAGATATTTGGAGAAGAGATAGTCTGTCAAAATAAACGTATCTCCCTTTTTCTTGAGAGGAAGCAAGCTGTTTTATGGATTTCCTTGGAATCCTTAAAAATAGTAGGGAGGGAAATGTTTCCATTATTCACAGAATGATTTAGTTTTGCAGATGGAGCAGGGGAAAGCATTTGTACTGGTACAGGTAGAGCTGGGACGTTCCACACCATGGTGGATATTGAGCTCTTTAAGGATGAATCACATCAACAGCTTACATCCCCTACGTCCAAGAACTCTGGGCTTCCTCAATCAAAGGGTTTGGCATGACTTAAGTCACACATGGATTCTGAAATTTAGGAAAGTCAGACACGGTAGGGAGGAGGATGCAGCACAGGGTGACCCAACTATTGGTGGATGCGCGTGCTTGCTGTCTTCCTGTGTATAAAAGAGGCAGAATTAACACTTCAAATTCTTTGGTCACCTTGCTTCAGACTGTTTAATCTACCTGAGAAGTCCTCCATATTTTCTTTTCTCCCATCCTCAAATTTAGCCTTATAGTTTTGTGAAGCTTCTGAAGACTGGTAATTCTGGAGTTCAAATCCTAATGTCAATTGGGTATTATTTACTTGCAAGGAAGTGATAAAGACCAAATGGAAAAATGTATATGCAGCCCTCAGTGAAGTGCCTGGCATGCAATAGGTACTTCATCAATGATTTTTGTTGTTGTTCAGTTGCTAAGTCATGTCTGACTCCTTGTGACCTCATCAATGATAGCTTTACTAAAGAATACTAGCACTGGCATCTATATTCTTTGAACCAGTGACATAACAATATTATCCCCAAATGGTTTTTCCTGTATTGTGTCCTTGGAGGCTATTTCCAGTACACAGTGGAAGAGCATGCATTAGGTCTTTGATTCTGAAAACGAATTTTGAATATCTAAAGACATATAGGTCATGCCCTGACCATCTCTGGAGTAGGACAGCTTACATAAACAACTTTCACTCTACTAGAAACAAATGTGCAAGATAAATTTATGGATGGTATTTGGCAGATTTAGATCCTTTTGGAAGATATGGAGGAAAATAATGCTTCATAATTATTGTAAATTCAATTTAAAATTGATTTAAAAGACTTTCTCTTTGGTTATTATGGTTGTTTAAGTTCTGGCCCTTCTCCTCTAATTGCCATGATTTCTGGCCCCTTGTACTCCTTTATTTCTTGCCAAAAAATAAAATCAAACCCTGCTGTGATGATCCTTCTTCATTTTTCCAAACAAGCATTGTCTTTTCAGGAATACAGAGAGTGAAGCAGGGGAAAGTGAACCTCTGGTTGAACTGTTTAGCTCAGAATTCCCCTCCTCTGGGAAATTTTCTTCTATACTTTCCTTCCCTCGAATCTCTATAGAAGTAATTATTCATAATTATTAATTTTTCTCTGCTACCTCTGCGCTTTGCACATATTGTTAATCTTTGACTTCACTGTACTGTAACTTATTTCTTTGCATATCTGCCTCCCTTCTGAGACTGTGGGACATTTGAGAGTAAAGACTATGCTGTAAACATCTTTGCATCCTGACTTGCTGCTTGACTATATATGTGGCAAGTATTTACTGAACTGAATTATTGAGTTCCTGAGTCGTTAAGTGAACACATAGTGAAAACATCCATTTTCACAACAATGATGACTATGTGAATAAGTCATGGTTTTGAAAAAGTTCTCTTTGTAACATGTTTATATTTTCTACTTGTAACAGTTAGGGTTGTTGTTATGCTTTTTATCTCTAAACTCTTGGCAGTGAATTACTGCTGCTTCACATTGCAGTTTCAAACTTGGTGAAAATTTTTCTGCCTGTTCTCCTTTTGTGATGAATGTTTTCCTGTTGTGCGTGTGTAAGGTATTTACTTTTCCTGTAATGACAAATTTTGTCAAACTATATAGTGCCTCTCTACCTACACTGTTATATAAATATCCTAGATTTAATTGTCCCTAAGGAACTAGCCTGAATTTAAAAGATTTATTTTGTCTCTGTTGTTCTTCTGATGAATAAATTCAGCAGATACAGAAAGGCTGTTCTTTGGAATGTTGTGTACAATGTTTTTGTTTAACTACTTCAATTTTTTTTGAAAAGATAAAGGTGAGAATATATAAATTAATAACTGAATTTTGCTTCTCTCTCTTCCTTATTTTCAACATTTATTCTTTAAAATTTTACTTTATAAACTTCCAAAAGTAACTGCATTAGAATATTAATACTGTTTTCCTTATACTCATGAGAGAGAAAAAGCAATATATATATGTGTGTGTATATATATATATATATACATAAATTTATATGATAAATGGTATGACTGTATATTGACAACAGTAAAATAATTTTCTGTATATAGTTTGGGCAAAAGGGAAGAAATTCAATCATTATACAAAACTAAATTATTCTTTGCATAATAGCAAACAAGTGAGATAAATACTTTATTTTTAGTGTATTTAAAATTATACTTAAAATGATCTCCGCATCCTGTTATATTACAGGACTTAAAGGGACAGTTGTGCTAGTTGTTTTAAAGATGAAATTAAGTTACTTGTCCAGGGTCACACACCTAGTTCATAGCAGAATTTGCCTGACTTGCAGACCAAGCTCCTATTATTTTTAGGCAGATGAATCAGAAAGATGTATTAGACCATGAACTGTCAATCCATTTCAGTTATTTCATTATTAACCATGACAGTTACATAACAGGCTATGCTTTAGTGCCCAGTTTTTATTAATTTTCATTGCAAGGCCTTCTAGAAATACACAGAAAATTACTGCTTAGTGTTTGTTCCTTCTTTCATTACACATGTGTTAAGCACCATCGGTGTGCTTCATGGGGCTAGGCATTGAGGATATGAGTGGCAGAAAGTATCTCTCCCTGAGCAGGCATGACTGCAGAAGAAGAGCCGCCCCTGTGAACACATATTTTGAATATTAAAAATCCTTAATACTTGATGAAGAGTATGTTTGATCAAGGATGGGTGATATTCCTGGAGTTGTCCAGGTTTAAGGGGATAAAACTTTCAGAGGAGCAAAACTGGGCAACCCTGAAACTGTGAAATAAATCGAGGGCGTGGCACTCTTGTCCTCTCCTGAGACACTGTTTTCCTGGAATTGCTGCTTTACAAGCTCCTCTCATTTGTCCCCAGTCCATGCTGAGCTCTACCCACTCAGGAATCCTGCCAGGCACGCTTGCAGCTCAGTGTCTTTTTTGTTCCTCTGGCCTCTGTCACCGTCCTCTGGTTCACTATTACCTGTTCTTTCCTTAAATCTCAGGTCAGATATCATCTCTGCTTGGAAGCATTTTTTGTTCCCTCCTCCAAAAGCTGAGCTTATTACTCAGTCATGTGAAATGCCATATCTAGTTGAAGAGGCCACTATTATAAAATACTCATACTTCGTTTTCTTGTGATTTTGCACTTTATTAATTAACAAATCCGAACACTTTTCTAATACTACAAACAACATGTGGCTCTCATTAGGAAAAATTTGTCTTCTTCCTCAGAAATTAGATTGTAACAATTTAAACTATTCTTGTTTTGTTTCTAATAGTGATTATTTAAATATTCACCTCATAGTATGGAGAGATGGGTTGATAAGAGTTTATGCCAGAGCTTTCTCAATTTTTTGACTTGTCATTACAGGGGTGAGTCAGCTCCTGTCTCTCCATGTGGGCTCTGGGAACCTTGATCTTTGTGTCACTGAGGAGATTAAGTGAGCAAAAGACTGCAGATAGATAGAATATGTGCTTTAAGGAATAAAAGTTTTGAAGTTCCTGTCAGTTCAGTTCAGTCGCTCAGTCGTGTCCGACTCTTTGCAACCCCATGAACTGCAGCACGCCAGGCCTCCCTGTCCATCACCAACTCCCAGAGTTTACCCAAACCCATGTCCATTGAGTTGGTGATGCCATCCAACCATCTCATTCATCCTCTGTTGTCCCCTTCTCCTCCTGCCTTCAGTCTTTCCCAGCATCAGGCTCTTTTCAAATGAGTCAGCTCTTCGCATGAGGTGGCCAAAGTATTGGAGTTTCAGCTTCAACATCAGTCCTTCCAATGAACACCCAGGACCAATCACCTTTAGGATGGACTGGTTGGGTCTCCTTGCAGTCCAAGGGACTCTCAAGTGTCTTCTCCAACACCACAGTTCAAAAGCATCAATTCTTCTGCGCTCAGCTTTCTTTATAGTCCAACTCTCACATCTATACATGACCACTAGAAAAACCATAGCCTTGACTAGACGGACCTTTGTTGACAAAGTAATGTCTCTGCTTTTTGATATGCTGTCTAGGTTGGTCATAACTTTTCTTCCAAGGAGTAAGCATCTTTTAATTTCATGGCTGCAATCACCATCTGCAGTGATTTTGGAGCCCAGAAAAATAAAGTCTGACACTGTTTCCACTGTTTCCCCATCTATTTGCCATGAAGTGATGGGACTGAATGCCTTGATCTTGGTTTTCTGAATGTGGAGCTTTAAGCCAACTTTTTCACTCTTCTCTTTCACTTTCATCAAGAGGCTCTTTAGTTCTTCTTCACTTTCTGCCATAAGGGTGGTGTCATCTGCATATCTGAGGTTATTGATATTTCTCCCAGCAGTTCCTTTAATCAATCTTTTTCTTAATTTTTTTTCTGTATTTAAACATAAGCATAATTTCATGTCCAGATTGCTTCATTAATGAAAAATCATCAAATCACCTTTATAAGCTTGAAATATCAAGCAGTGGAGAAACGCTAGACAGTTACAGCAAGTATTGTACATTTTCTATTTTATATTATTTATATTGTTGATTGTTAATATGTCATTTGCTTCTTTCATCTTCTGAACTAATATCGTTTGCTCAATTGCCTCATCAGTACTCCTTTTAGTAGAGATTATTTCAATATGTCACATTTCAGAAAAAATATCAGATCTCTGAGAGCTTAAATTTTTTACTTTAGTTTCCTCCAAAATTGCTTTGCATATTAGGTCATAAAGATTCCCTAAAACTAAATCAGATGCATTTGATTTTGTATGGTTACAATTTCTTTGCTTTAGATAAATATTATCTATAGCTATATGAATATGTTTTAAATTATTTTATGATGTCTTGAGAAATTAGGTCGGTTGTAACATCAGAAACAATTTTGAATTTTTTAATTGATCTTGTAGGTTAGTCATTGATTTTTTTTTTCATTTCCTCCTCAACTTTCCAGTGAAACCAACATCACTAAACAATTATCAGAATGAATGTAATGTCTGGGTTTTTAAAATTTTTCTTTTGTTCAGAAAAATACTTATACCACACATTAATGAATGCTATAGAGGTAATACTATTGATTTTCAACTTTCTAAAACATAATGGACAGAATAATTTCAAACATGTCTAAAGAATCTTCTAACTTATGTATATTTTAATTTATTCTTAATAGAAACCAAAGTGCTCTGTATAGAATACAAACCATGCAATAGTACCCTTAAAGTATGAATTAATGATTCAAATCATTTTTATTTATTTTGTAAGGCTATCTCTTATAATTTTAATGTGTTCCCCTAGTGAGAAAGAATGTAAATATTCTTGTGGTAATCAAGAGTATTTATATATTACTCTCTGCAGTATAAAAATTAATCCCTGCCTCCCTCCTCATATGCTTTCTGAAAAGTACCTGTCCCCGCTGGACGCTTCCACTATGGGAAGTGGTGAAGCCAGGTAGATTCTTTGTACAAGATGACCCTGCCCCCAAAGGGAACCAAGCAGATTTTCTTAACCAGGAATTTGGAATTTAGAAAAATCAAACTGAGTGAATCATCTAGCTAAGAAAAACTGAGTCCCAAGGTAACAAAGAGATATTACTGGAAGTTGGCTCTACAAAAAAAAAAAAAAAAAAGCCAAATCCAGTTATAAAGAGAAGACTGCAACAAGTAAGCAAAGAAGTGTGGTTTTCAGGAAAGAAAAAGAAAAAAAAACAGCGGAATTAAGCATCAGCACAAAGGTAGGCAAGAACAAGAAGCAGGGAGTCTGATGAAAAGCAGAGGGTTCTCAGTTCTCAGGTCTAGGCCCGTGCGATCAAGCTGAATTGCGCTTCTGTGTCTTATCCTCAGGTGCCATCAAATTTCTTCTCTCATGTGCTTCAAATTTTCTATGCAAACTTGGGTAAATTTTTGTTTATTGCAACCTAATGATCCTGAAACTGAAAGGTTAGTTGCTCAGTCATGTCTGACTCCGTGTGACCCCGTGGACTGTAGCCTGCCAGGCTCCTCTGTCCATGGAATTTTCCAGGCAAGAATACTGGCGTGGGTAGCTTTTCCCTTCTCCAGGGGATCTTCCCAACCTAGGGATCAAAACCTGGGACTTCTGTGTTACAGGCAGATTCTTTACCATCTGAGCCACCAGGGAAGCCCTTAATAATACTAAGAGGTATTTAAAAATCAAAACGTATTTATAAATTTAATAATACATAAGAGGTATTATAAATCAAAAGAATTTAAGAGATTCTCCTTACAGTTCCATTTCATATAAAATTACCAGATCCAAAGTATGGAATAATAAAATACATTTCAATCTGAAAAAGAACTTTTTAATCTTAAGGTATATTTCCATATTAGAAAACCATAAGCAATTTTGGTATCTATCACATAAGATGATAGTTCTCTAGTAAATTCTCAAACATCTTCTTGGCCCTAGTTAAACCTGAACTCTAACTTGTGCTAAGCTTAAACTTAATGGAAAATATACTTATTTGCTCAAGTAACAAATGTCCTCTATTTGTTTCTAGACTGGAAAATTTTAACTGTTTATTCCAAATTCAGTGTATTTTTTTATAAGGCTCTTTTGACCTGAGTGGCAAAATCCCCTACCTTGAAATAACTTAGACAAAAATGAAAGTTTATTGGTTCTCATAACAGATTCTCTTACATTAGACTTCAGATTTGGCTCAAACCCTAACTAGTAATCTTTCTCTGTCTCTTGACTCAGTTTTCCCTTTGAAGAGCCTTCTTTCTTGAGTAGGTGCTTTCCTATCTTAGGTAGGTAAGTAGGTTTAGTCACTCAGTCATGTCCAACTGCTGCAACCCCATGGCCTGTAGCCCTCCAGTCTCCTCTGTCCATGGGATTTCACAGACAAGAACACTAGAGTGGGTTACCATTTCCTTCTCCAGGGGATCTTCCTGTCACAAGGATCAAATCCAGGTTTCCTGTATTGCAGGCAGACTCTTTACTGACTGAGCCACCAGGGAAGCCCTCCGCTATCTTACCTCCTGCAAATTAGGAAATCTTGGCAGGAGAACTTCTCATTCCACTGTTTCCAGCAAATGCCTGACCCTGCTGCTAAGAATCAGCTTCTATGGCCAAAGAGAATGCTCTGAGTTGCAAGGTCTGGGTCCTGTGTCCACTCTGAAATCACATGAAGTAAGAGTAGGGCAATGAGGAGTGGATAATTTCACCAAGAAAAACAAAGATGCTTTTACTATGAGAAGGATAGGTGGTGCTGGGAGGCATAAGCAAAGATATCCCCTATATCTACCCAATGTATTTTGCATTTTTGTAGTTATTCTGACTGCATGCCCACCGCAGTTATTACAGCTTTGTTCTTGTCAGTTGTGGTCTGTTAACCTACACGTTCTTATGCAGTGTGTGTGTGTTAGTAGCTCAGTCATGTCTGACTCTTTGCGACCCCATGGACTGTAGCCTGCCAGGTGCCTCTGTCTATGGAATTCTCCAGGCAAGAATACTGCAGTGGGTTGCCATTCCCTTCTCCAGGGATTTTCATGACCCACTGCTCAAACCCACATCTCCTGCATTGTAGGCAGATTCTTTACTGTCTGAGCCACCACTAATAGTGCATTATCTTCCACATAAGTGAAAGTCACTCAGTCAAGTCCGACTCTGCAACACCATGGCCTATACAGTCCATGGAATTCCTCAGGTCAGAATACTGGAGTGGGTAGCCTTTCCCTTCTCCAGAGGATCTTCTACCAATTCAAAAATCATTCATCAAGTGACAGTCTTAGGAGCTAAGACCTTTTATGTAATATGATTCAAAGAGTGCCTAGATATTTCCTCTTTTTCCCAAGCATTCCCTCCTACTACCCAACATAGAGATGTACTTTTTTGTATCCTTGGGGTCTTAAAGTTTTCCAGTTTAATTTAAACACAAGTATCCCCTTAAAGCAGCAGTATCTTAAGGCACTCAGAGTTGGTACTCTAGCAGGGATTAGCTTATGGCTAGTGATAAAACAGTTTTCTGAGGGACAGTGTCTAAAGGAGATGGAATAGTAGATGATTTTTGTTGGCACAGCATCAAAGATTTACTTGGTCTAACTTCACAGTTTTCTTATGGTTATTCCAGCTCTAAGTCATCTTTTATATTTCTTCAACTCCAGTGAAAAAATACAGATAAATTATATTGTATATAAGAGAAGAAAGTTACAGAAAGATTTATTATTCATAGATGCTTTAAAAAAAAAAAGAAGGGACTTCAAGTGCCAAACCACAAGGAAGACAAGACATGATAGCTATCCATCAGTGCTTGTGGAATAAAATCCTATGTCAAAATAATGTTGTTATCTCTGCAAGTTTTTCTGGTAAGAAAAATTCATTGAATAACAGATGTTGAGATCATGAAAAACATTATTAAATTCAAGTACAAAGCAATAATGTTTTATTGAATTAAACTGCAGAAGATTTAGTTAAGTCTTTTAACATTTAGTACCTTTTCCCTGCCAGGCATTAATCTAGGTGTTTGGGCTACAGTGATATGTAAACAGACTGATATCCTCACTCTCATAGAGCTTACATGTTAGTAAAGGACATACACATTATGCACTGATTATTATCCACAAAATAAATAAGTAAAATATGTAGAATAGAGATGTATAAATGCCATGGCAAAAATGAACCATAGAATAAGTTAACAGAAATAAGGTAGGCTATGTGGCATTGTATGTGTGTGCTCAGTTGCTCAGTCATGTCAGAGTCTTTGCGACCCCATGAACTGTAGCCCGCCAGGCTCCTCTGTTCATGAAATTTCCTAGGCAGGGTAGATTTGATTGGGAAGATGACATTTGGGCACAGACTTGAACCTCTGAGGGAATGAGCTGTAGGATGTTGGCAGGAAGCAATTGTGGGCAGAGGGATCAGCCAGTGAGAAGTTCCTGGTGAGAATGTGTCTGTAGGACTCAGGACTAGCAATGAGGCTGGTGTGCTAGGAGTGAATGACCAAGGAGAGTTGGAGGAGATGAGAACACAGAGGATTTTATTATATTGTTACTATTGTTCAGTTGCTCAGTCATGTCCGACTCTTTGCGACTCCATGAACTGCAACATGCCAGGCTTCCCTATCCTTCACTATCTCTTGGAGTTTGCTCAGACTGATGTCCATTGAGTTTATGATGCCATCCAACCTGCTTTAGTACAAATTAGTTGTATCCTCTAAAGTTCTAAACGTTTAGCTATTACATTTTAAATGTATTTTTCTTTGTAATTATGATTAGATTAGCAAGTTCTGTATGGTCTCCTTTGGTTTGATGTTAGCTTTACCTGTTTTAAGCTTCCTCAATTTGTAATCTCATTTTTTAAATGAATGTGAGCTAACAACCACCACCACCACGTATGTTAGAAGAGCACTCATAAAAATGTGTTGTTTCGGTAGGGCCAAAGGGTAGGAAGCTGCCATATGTCACTGTTCGCCGCAGCAGACTGGATGGTGATGAAAAGGACATAGCCTTGCTGCAAAATACACCTAAATGTGGATGACTGCAAACAATCTCCCTCTAGCGTCCAAGGAAGAAAATATGCAGAACTTGCTCCACTGGAATTTGCTGGAAATGCAGCTTAAGTGAAGTTGAGATAAAGTTTAGTTTAGACATGACCACTGATGCGCTGGTCAACTATGGGCCAAGTATTGACCAGAATCTTAAATATATGAAAAGGTCTGATGACACTATTGTGAAGTAACTTCGTTGCTGATTAAATTTATCTGAGATTAGTCTGGCAATTGGCAATTGTAATTCATATGTGATCATTTCATAAGTATTTGTTAATATGAAACCCAGTGGATGGAGCTAAAGAATTTGGGGAAAAAATTACAAAACCAGAAAATCAGAGTCCCTACTCTTGATAACTATGATATATTTTGAATTTTCTGTCGTGAGTATGTATTCCCAGCCCTGCCTTTGCTGCTAAATGACACAATTTATGGCTTCTTTCTTCCAGGGAATGTGAATGCTTAGAGAATAGCAATTTATTTAGTGTTAGCCCAAGTAAACACAAGAGAGCAGGTCTGTAAAAGGAAGTAAAATATTACATCCCCAAAATGAGTCTTATGCTTTTGGTTGTTTCTTTTAATAGTTAAGAATTGATAATTTTTTAATTGATAAAATTTTAAATGTTTTACTAATTGTTTTGAAGTCAAAATTTTTCCTCTTTAGGTCTTGGGTTCTTGCTCAGTATTTCCTGGATATTGACAGTTATAAAATTTATTTTTCTATCCATTTAAGTATTATGTGAATATACGTATATCTTAACATTTGCATAAGCAAAACAAAAATGCAAGTTCATATATAAAAAATTAAATAAATATATATATAATAAAAAGCACCCTTTAGCAGCCTATTTCCCTCAGTCCTACATTCTTTCCCATGGTGAAACCAACCTATTAGGTGTATGAGTTTTATTTAAATGTTCAGTTTTTGTGCACATACAAACACAAACTGTTTTTCTTCATTTTGCATTTCTCATTTATCTATATAACTTGGAGATATCTGTGTGTAATAACTATTCACTTATCTCTACCATTTTATCGCTATATCTATTTACCTACTTATCCATCCATCCATTTAACTATCTGATCTCATTTTTAACATCCTCACATAAGCTTATCAGTCATCTCCACCTCTTTCATCAATCATCTCCATTTCTTTCTGCTCACCTGCATCAATCTCTCTCCCCAAAGACTGACTTTCCTTTTTGGCCACAAGACATAAAATATCATCAACTGGTTCTGAGTTTGCATCTTATATCAAGAACACACATAGAATCAGACTATTATTTTTAATGCTGATTCCCAGTTTCACAGGGAAGGAAGGGGCTCACTAGCCTTATTAGCTCAGATGTGACACCAAATGGAAATACCATGTGGCCAGAGGCAGATGGTGTTGTGGCAACATGACTGCCAGAAATCTTGTTCTGCAGCTGAATGACAAATGTTACATGATATTACTTCTATGTGGGATCTACAAAATAATACAAGTGAATCTAGATACAAAACAGAAACAGACTCACAGGCATGGAAAACAAACTTACTGTTACCAAAGAGGAGAAGGACGGGGGAAGGACAAATTGGGCGCTTGAGATTAACAGATACAAACTACTGTACATAACATAGATTAGTAATAAAGATTTACTCTGTGGGATAGGGAATTATATTTAATATCTTGTAATAACCTATAATGGAAAAGAATCTGAAAAAAATTTTAATGAATCATTTTACTGTATACCTGAAACTAACACAATATTGTAAATCAACTATAATTTAATAAAAAAAATTCACATACCATATAATACAAAAAAGGAACTGCAGATGAGAGTCTGTTTCAGTGAAATTGGTTCTCTGAGAAAGAGATGAGTGTCTAGGCATGCAGTTCACTCAGGGTCCACTTATCGGTTGTTGTTGTGTTGTGCTTAGTCATGTCTGACCCTTTGTGATCCCATGGAGCCTACCAGACTCCTCTGTCCATGGAATTTTTTCAGGCAAGAATACTGGAGCAATGGAATATTACTTAGCCATAAAAAGGAACACATTTGAGTCAGTTCTAGTGAGGTGGGTGAACCTAGAACCTATGAACCTAGAACCTATTATACAGATTAAAGTTAGAAAGAGAGAAACAAATATCATACATTAATACATGTATATGAAATCTAGAAAAATGGTACTGATGAACCTGTTTGTAGGGCAGCAAGAGAGATCCGGGCATACAGAACAGACTTCTGAACATGGCCAGGGAAGTAGAGAGAGGGACGAATTAAGAGAGTAGCTTTGAAACATGTATATTACCCTATGTAAAACAGACAGCCAGTAGGAGCTTGTTGTATGACCCAGGGAGCTCAACTTGCTGCTCTGTGACAATCTAGGGGGATGGAATGGAGTGGGAGGTGGGAGGGAGCCTCCAGAGGGAGGGGGCGTATGTATACCTGTGGCTGATTCATGCTGATGTATGGCAGAAACAAACAAAACATTGTAAAGCAATTATCCTCCAATTAAAAGTAAACAAATTAAACAAACAAACAAACACTGGAGTGGGTTGCCAACCCAGGAATTGAACCCACGTTTCTTACACCTCTTGCACTGGCAGGGGATCCTTCACCACTGCGCCACCTAGAAAGCCCCCACCACTTTTGGGTTATGTCCTCTTAAAAAATTTAATTCAGTTGTAAAACTTACCTCTCAAAGGTAAACTCTAGTATCAATAGCATTATTTTGCATATTTGTATAGGAATTATCTTCTACAACTATTTCTAGGATAGTCTTTTATTCTTCTCTAGCTTCTAAACCTGCATTACAATTATGCATTCTGTACTACAAAATGCAATGCTTTGGGATCTGAGTACATTCTTCCTCCCCCCACCCCCAAACTAAACCAGAAAGCGTAGTCCGAGATGTTGTTACTGAAACAAAAACTATCATTGAAATTGGATGTCACCTAAAAAAAAAAATAGTCAAAACATGCTTGTTTTCGATATATCTCCTCGTAAGAAATGTAAATGGATAGTGGCACTGGAGCCAACTTGCCATGGCAGAATTTAGATGAGATTAATTCCTCATGAAGACTTTAAGTTACAGCCCTAATATTTCAGTGTTTCCAGTTCTCTTGAAGAGTTTAGAAGAATGTAAAATGATATAATCAATATTCATGAAGATACTTTGCTCCAAAGGCCGCCTTTTGTATATTTGGAGTTTTGCCTTTAATGTCTTATTGTTATTGCTATTGTTACTTTTATTTCTGGAAATTTTCATAACTACAAAAATAGAAGAGTATAATTATAATGAATTCATATATATATATATGATATGTATACATCACTGAGCTTCAACAATTACCAACTCATGATCAAACAGGTTTTGCTTAATCCCAAAATCCCTCCCTGAGATTGTTTTTAAGCAAACTCCTTACATAAAGCCATCTCATCTTGTAAATATTCTAGTATGTAGGTATCTTTAAAAGATAAAAATTTTCTGCAAAAGAAGACTCATTCACAGAAACTATGATCACATATTAAAAATTAAATAGCTTCTAAATTTATCAAGTATCCATTATGTAATTTTCATTTAACTTAGATCCATATATGATCCATGCATTACAACCATTTCATGTGACTCAGTTATCTTTTAATTTATGAGTTTCTTCCTTTGTCATATTCTTTTCTTGCATTTTTTGTCGATTTTTTTTCTGCTGTTCATAAAAATTGAGTCATTTGTTATACAGTTACACAAGTGGTCAGGGTTTACTGATTTCATTCCTATGGTGCTATTTAATATGTTGCTCCATTTCCTATATATCTGAAAATTCATACTTCAATATAGAGGCTTGATCAGATTCAATATTTTGGCAAGACAACTTGATAGGTTGTACAGCTGACCCTTGAACAACTCAGGGGTTAGGGACACCAACCCTCCACACAGTGAAAGATCGACACATAACTTCACAGTCAGTCCTCCAAATCCTCAGTTCCACATTTGCCAATTCAACCAACCTTAGATTATGTAGTATCATAGTGTGTATTTATTGAAAAAACTTTGTGTATAAGTGACCTGTGCAATTCATACCCATGTAGTTCAAGGGTGTACTGCCATCAAGCAGTATTTAATAGTTGGCAGTCTCAATATTGGAGAAGGCAATGGCACCCCACTCCAGTGCTCTTGCCTGGAAAATCCCATGGATGGAGGAGCCTGGTAGGCTGCAGTCCATGGGGCCGCTAAGAGTCGGACATGACTGAGAGACTTCACTTTCACTTTTCCCTTTCATGCACTGGAGAAGGAAATGGCAACCCACTCCAGTGTTCTTGCCTGG
Organism: Giraffa tippelskirchi; assembly: GCF_054371585.1. Classification (NCBI taxonomy): domain Eukaryota; kingdom Metazoa; phylum Chordata; class Mammalia; order Artiodactyla; family Giraffidae; genus Giraffa; species Giraffa tippelskirchi. Next base: position 91,606,640 of record NC_137275.1, on the reverse strand, counting down.
AGAATCCCAGGGACCGGGGAGCCCGGTGGGCTGCCATCTATGGGGTCGCACAGAGTCGGACACGACTGAAGTGACTTAGCAGCAGCAGCAGTCTCAATATTTGTAATGTAATCAAACATTGATGATAATTGCCTAGATTCCGTAGTTCCTTAAAGATTGCAAAATGGCAATGTTTTAATTCTTTCATCTATCCTTCATATTTTAACCCTTATACCTGGAAAGCCCTATATGAAAAACACATCTTGATAATTTATTTGGTTACCCTGAAGTATTGTGAGACTAGAAAAAGCAGAATAAATGCTCGTTTTTCCTTTTTCTTTTATCATTTTCAAAATAATAAGCTTGGTCTTTTATAATTTCCTTGCTGTCTGATTTGTCCAGATAATAAGGCTGATTTCATATATTTCCTACTTTAGCCTTTTCTGTAAAGAGCCCTTAGTCCTTTTAGTAAGAAGTTAATAATGACACTGAAAATTCAAATTCCAACGAAATGAAGAAGTGAAAGACATTTAGTCATGTCCGACTCTTTGCAACCCCATGAACTATACAGTCCATGGAATTCTCCAGGCCAGAATCTGGAGTGGGTAGCTGTTCCCTTCTTCTGGGGATCTTCCCAAATCAGGGAGTGAACCCAGGTCTCCCATATTGCAGGAAGATTCTTTACCAGCTGAGCCACCAGGAAAGCTTACACTTAGCCTCATAGATCTTACATCCGTTTCTTGCATCTCCAGTATCTCCAATAGCAAAAGTCCTGGCCCCCACCACAAAAATTACAATTAAAACCCCATAGAAACCACAGGAAAGTCTCAAGATAATGATAGCACCCCTACCACTAAGAATCTGATGATTGAAAATAGTTCGGTGATGAATAATTGGGCTTCCCTGATGGCTCAGTCAGTAAAGGATCCACTTGCAATGCGGGAGACCTGAGTGTGACCCCTGTATTGGGAAGGTCCCCTGGAGGAGGGCATGGCAGCCCACTCCAGTATGCTTGCCTAGAGAATCCCCATGGACAGAGGGGCCTGCTGGGCTACAGTCCTTGGAGTCACAAAGAGTTGGACACAACTGAACAACGAAGCACAATGAATAATTATTTTATAGTTATGTAAAATACTTCTACAGTGACAATGCCAATTATTGGAAATGAGACTAATTTATGTTCATGGTGCCCTCCACTCTATTTCTGTCCTCTATTTTAATTTTTGTGCTGGTTTATCTTTATTATTTTTTAAATCATAAGCAAAGACAAGTAGATAGAATTACTGTTGCAGATATATATTTGTAAGTATACTTTCCTAGTTGAATGATAGTACACAATTTTCCATCTTGCCTTTTTTCACTTAATGATGCATCTTGGAGATCACTCTATTAGGTAGGTATATTAAACATTTTACTTATTCATTTTTAAAGATACATAGAAATTCATTATGGATTTGTGGATAGTTCTGATGGCTCAGATAGTAAAGAATCTGCCTGGAGCTCAGGAGACCTGGGTTCAATCCCTGGGTCAGGAAGATCCCCTGGAGAAGGAAATGGCAACACACTCCAATATTCTTGCCTGGAGAATTCCATGGACAGAGGAGCCTGGCGGGCTACAGTCCATGGGGTCACAGAGTCGGACAGAACTGAGTGACTTTCACTGTTTTCTGAGTTTATTCAACCACTGCTTTGCTTATAAACATTTACATTCTTTTCAAATCCTTGTTGTTACAGACAGGGCTATAGTAAACACTGTTCTGTCAATATATGATCTTACTTTTAGTAGTGTATCTTTGGAATAGATTCCTAAAAGTGGGATTACTCACTAAGTCACAGGTAAAATGCATGTGTCATTTTACTAGGTTGACAAATTCCTTCTGTGTGGGATACCATCACTTTGTATTCCCATCAACAAAGCTGCTTGTTTTCTAACAGGCTTGTGTAGAGATGTTGTCAAACATTAGGATTTTTTCAGTCTTAATATTGACTAAGAAGTCATATATTGTGTAGTTTTAGTTTGTATTTCTCTTATATGCAAGTGCTTTTTCACATTTTCAAAAGCCTATTGCTTTCTTTCTCTAAATGCTGTTCATATCACTAGGCTATTTTTAATTAGAGCTATTGGACTTTTTTTAGAAAAAAGCTCTTTACATGTTAGGGATAGTCATCATTTATCTCTGACAAAAGATCCAATTACTTTTCTTGTTTGTCACTAATATTTTATCTTTGTTTATAGTGATTTTTTACCATGAAAAATCATCTTTATGAAATCAAATTTTCTAATCTTTCCCTTGATTACTTCTGGATTTTAAATTAGATGACTGTTAAATATCAAATTGTTATTATTGTTAAATATTAAATTTAAAAACTGATTCTTTGGTGAATTCCATTTCCCTGGTTAAGGAGGAATTCAGTTTATGGGGGAATTCATCCATGTTTTCTTTTTACCTCTTGGATTATTTGGGGTTTTTTTACACTTAGAATTTATCTCTCAGGGTGTGAAGAATAGATTCATTTCACTTTTTTCCCCCATATGATTATCTAGTTAAATTAATCATCTTTTAGCCCACTGACTTGGGATGGTACTTTTATCATACACTCAATGTCCATGTGCAGTTGGGTATACTCCTGAGTTTTCTGTTGTTTTATATTGGTCTCTATGTCTTTTTATCTGCCAGTAACTATTTTTATGTGTCAGTAACAAACTAATGCCTTTTTTAGAGGCTTTAATTTCTGGTAAGTTTATCTCCATTTTCTCAATCACTATCCTTTTTTAGAGTTTGCCTGACCGTTCTTGTTTACACTCCTGAAAGATTTTTAATCCAATGAATTTTAGAAACAACTTTCTCAGTTTTGGGGGAAAAGAAACATGATGTATTTTTTATTGAGATTACATTAAATTTATTAATTAATTCAGGCATAACTGACATCTTTATAATGTTTAGTTTTCTGCTCCAGGAATAGTGTATTACTTTCCACTTGCTTAAGTCTACTTTTTTTTTTTTTTCATCGTTCAGGAGCATTGGAAAGTTTAAAAACATTAAATATTTTTTAAAAATACGTTGTACATTTTAGGTTATGTTTATACCTAAAAATTGTATTATTAGTTTTTGGCAATTGACATGGGATTCTTCACGTCCATGATAACATCTAAAGACTTTTTTTCTTATATATGAATAGAGATTTTTAAATATTAAATTTAAAAATGCATTCCTTGGTGAATTCCATTTTTTTTTAGTTTTCCAAATATATACTTATGTTATCTTCAAATAGAAGTAGTTTCACTTTAACCTTTCCAATTCTTATGGCTATATTTGATTTCTGTTGCTCAACTGATGACTGTTACCAATAACACATTACTCAGTAGTTGTGGAGATTTTGATCACCCTTGTTTCTGACTTTTTCATTTAAGCATCAAGTGATTCTATAAAGTAGATTCCAACTTTTGTAATGATTTCTCTATCCCTATGAACTTGATCTTGTCTATGTTTATCTCGGTCTCTTTACCTATACCTATATGTATACCAATACCTATACAGTTGGCCCTTGAACAATGTGGAAGGATTAGGGACACCAACCCTCTGTGAAGTAAAAACATCTGAGTATAGTATGTAGTCAGTGCCCTGTATACACAGTTTCGTTATATTCAAGGATATAACCAACCAAGCTCCTATGGTACTGTGGGAGTCACTACTGAAAAAAAAAATCTACATATAAATTAACCTGGGCAGTTCAAACCTGTGCTGTTCAAGGGTCAACTGAATATAGTTTCATAAATCCCCATTCTATTGGGGTAATTTTTAACATGAATGGTATTGATTTAGTATTGCCAAATGCTTTTTCTGCAACTATGGAGATAATCATATTATTCTCTTCTTAGCTCTATTATACTGGTGAAGCATATTAATTCTAAGTACATTACATTTCTGAATAAACCCCATTTAGTCATGGTGTATTGTTCAAAAGAATTTTACTAGAATTTTGTTTACTGCAACCTTATTGAAGACTTCTTCATGTTCATATACATAAGTGTTGTGCACTCTCTCTCTCCTGTTACTTGTTATCGTAGACAGACTTTATATAATACTATATCCCTCTCTGGAGACCACCCTGTATTCTTAGCTCTACAGGTAATTGTGTTTTCAGTACCTTGCTTCATTTCAATTTCTCCCAAATCTTTGTGGTTGTCCAAATCTTATTTTCTGGCAAATTTCTAAGGAAGGGGTCATGTGATAATATTCTCTGACTCCTTGGATTCACAAACCATTTCTCTGAAACTTTTGTCTATAAAGATCAGTTTAGCTGTATTTAAAACCCTTGGTTCACATTTTATTTCTTAGAATATCTTAAATATGTTACTTAATTGTCTCCTAGTATAAAACATGGTTGATGCAAGTGACACAACCTTTTTGCCTAATGGCCAAATTATATTATTTATTTTTCAAGTTCAGTAGTTTAACTATAATATGTTATGGGGTTGTTCATTCTAGGCTTTCTCTTGTGTAAAATTATCATATGTAATTTTAGATCTTTTTGCTTTTGTTCATGTTATTTTAGAAGATTCCCTGGTTTTCCATTCCCTGGTTTTCTTATATGGGGAAAACTGTTTTAAGTATGTTGAATCAGCTTTTCCTATCTCTGCATTTATTTTTCTTGAACTCTTTTCTTTCCTTCTTTCTTGATATATCAACATCCCTCCTTTTTATCTGGTATTTTTCCTAAAGATTTTCTTTAGGAGATTCATTTAGTCTTAATTTCTGAAATGATTTTGCTTGTTATATCTCTTTTTATATCTTTCTTTTCTTGAAACATGTTATTGAAGTTTTCTAATCCTGACATATGTTCTTTGATAGTTATAAATTTTTCTTAATTTTCTTTATCATGTTTTGAAATATTAGGTTACTGTTTGGAATATTAGGTTACTGTTTTTATGTGTTTACTGGGCATTGTGTTTTTTGTGTTTCTTTCTTTTTTCTTGCAGGTAGTGTTGCTATTCTAGTCTGTATTCTTTTTTTTTTATTAACATATTAAATTTATATGGGATTGGACCACAGTCCTCTTTTGTTGCCCATTGTTAATTCGGATAAGCATTTCTTTGATTAGAGAGAGTTTTGGAACAGAATAACTTTTCTAGCTGCATATCTCTAGCACTCCCTCTTCTCTCACGTTTACGAAGTGATTTAAAGAATGGTCTCATATTTTTTGAGATCTACTTTCTTCCTTTGTTCACTTTACCTAGACTTTTTCTTTTGTCCTGATTGCTCTTGCAGATTCTATTTCCAAAAGTTACTCTTCATTGAGGGGCATATAATACATTTTGATACCTAAAAGGCAAACTGATCAAAGATTTAAGAATGCCATTCTCTTGTTAATTAAAATATACAATACTGGTATTCAAGGACAAAGGTAACCCAATTTTAGAATATGGAAACAGCTTTATGTTCTATGAGATGTTGTTTTATCTTAGTTATATACAAATCTGCACATATATTCTTGACACCAATAATCAAATGGCATTTTATGGGTTTTAGACTAGACTGGGTGTGTTCAGAGTGGTATTGCTGTAGATGAGCTTTATGGATTTCAGGAGGAACAACAACAATAACAACCAAAAAAATGAAGTTTGAGCTTATTCTAACTCAGATTTATTAATAATTTAAAAACTAAGTGGTCAAACTGCACATATATTACAAAATGATTTCATGAACAGTTTCAGTGAAATTAGATATTCCCTCTGCTTCAACGTATTTAGCACTGCCTTGAATTAATTAAAGGTACTGTGATTCCAAGTGACTATTAATTTACTGAGTAAATGGAACAAATTAAATTAAATAAATGGACAAATTAAGTTATTAACAGAACAATGTGCTGATTGCTAGATCACTATTTTTTTTTTTTTTTAATAAATTTATTTATTTTAGTTGGGGGCTAATTACTTTACAATATTGTAATAGTTTTTGCCATACATTGACATGAATCAGCCATGGGTTTACATGTGTTCCCCTTCCTGGACCCCCCACCCACCTCCCTCCCCATCCCATCCCTCTGGGTCATCCCATTGCCCCGGCCCTGAGCCCTTGTCTCATGCATCAAACATGGAAAGGTGTTCTGTTTCACATATGATAATATACATGTTTCAATGCTATTCTCCCAGAACGTCCCACCCTCACCTTCTCCCTCAGAGTCCATAAAATTGTTCCATGCATCTGTGTCTCTTATTCTGACTCGCATATAGGGTTATCGTTACCATCTTTCAAATTCCATATATATGCATTAGTATACTGTATTGTTGTTTTTCTTTCTGGCTTACTTCACTCTGTATAATGGGCTCCAGTTTCATCCATCTCAGTAGAACCGATTCAAATGTATTTTTTTTAATGGCTGAGTAATATTCCATTGTGTATATGTACCACAGCTTCCTTATCCACTCGTCTGCTGATGGACATCTTGGTTGCTTCCATGTCCTGGCTATTGTAAACAGTGCTGCGATGAACATTGGGGTACACGCGTCTCTTTCAATTCTGGTTTCCTCGGTGTATATGCCCAGCAGTGGGATTGCTGGGTCATATGGCAGTTCTAGTCCCAGTTTTTTAAGGAATCTCCACACTGTTTTCCATAGTGGCTGTACTAGTTTGCATTCCCACCAACAGTGTAAGAGGGTTCCCTTTTCTCCACACCCTCTCCAGCATTTATTGCTTGTAGACTTTTGGATAGCAGCCATTCTGACTGGTGTGAAATGATACCTCATTGAGGTTTTGATTTGCATTTCTCTAATAATGAGTGATGTTGAGCATCTTTTCATGTGTTTGTTAGCCATCTGTATGTCTTCTTTGGAGAAATGTCTGTTTAGTTCTTTGGCCCATTTTTTGATTGGGTCGTTTATTTTTCTGGAATTCAGCTGCAGAAGTTGCTTGTATATTTTTGAGATTAATTGTTTGTCTGTTGCTTCATTTGCTATTATTTTCTCCCATTCTGAAGGCTGTCTTTTCACCTTGTTTATAGTTTCCTTTGTTGTGCAAAAGCTTTTAATTTTAATTAGGTCCCATTTGTTTATTTTTGCTTTTATTTCCAATATTCTGGGAGGTGGGTCATGGAGGATCCTGCTGTGATTTATGTCGGAGAGTGTTTTGCCTATGTTTTCCTCTAGGAGTTTTATAGTTTCTGGTCTTACGTTTAGATCTTTAATCCATTTTGAGTTTATTTTTGTGTACGGTGTTAGGAAGTGTTCTAGTTTCATTCTTTTACAAGTGGTTGACCAGTTTTCCCAGCACCACTTGTTAAAGAGATTGTCTTTTCTCCATTGTATACTCTTGCCTCCTTTGTCGAAGATAAGGTGTCCATATGTGCGTGGGTTTATCTCTGGGCTTTCTATTTTGTTCCATTGATCTATATTTCTATCTTTGTGCCAGTACCATACTGTCTTGATGACTGTGGCTTTGTAGTAGAGCCTGAAGTCAGGCAGGTTGATTCCTCCAGTTCCATTCTTCTTCCTCAAGATTGCTTTGGCTATTCGAGGTTTCTTATATTTCCATACAAATTGTGAGATGATTTGTTCTAGTTCTGTGAAAAATACCATTGGTAGCTTGATAGGGATTGCATTGAATCTATAGATTGCTTTGGGTAGTATACTCATTTTCACTATATTAATTCTTCCAATCCATGAACACGGTATATTTCTCCATCTGTTTGTGTCCTCTTTGATTTCTTTCATCAGTGTTTTATAGTTTTCTATATATAAGTCTTTTGTTTCTTTAGGTAGATATATTCCTAAGTAATTAAGTTATTAACAGAACAATGTGCTGATTGCTAGATCACTATTTTTGATGGCTGCTTACTTTTTCCTTGATCTATAATAACTTCATTTTTTTATCATACACTCCTGTATTTTATTGTTTCCATCTTTCATTAACAAAGTGCTGTTTTTAAATGTAGAAATGATCTTATCTTCTTGGCAAATAGCTTGTATTTTTTGTTTTCTTTTTCAGGGCCCCTGTGGAATCTTGACAGTCACACTCAGACTCAGCTGCGTTCATATTTAGCCATAATTCACACAGAAGAAAGGTGAAGAAGTTAATATCATTAACACAGGTAAGAGGCAAAATGATAGTAGGAAAATTTTAAATAACACTTTTAATTGAACTTATGACACTTCCCCCACATTATGTTTAGGAACTTTAGCAGAGTTCCAGAAATGTTACCCTTTCCTCAAATGTTTTATATTCCCGGTGTTTATAAGTCCATCTGTTTGGGGCTGAATTGCATGCCCCCTCCCCAAATTTATATGCTGCCACCCTAACCCCCAGTACCTCCATAACTCCTTTACTGCCTTTGGAGACAGGGCATAATTACATAACTGCCTTTGGAGATAAGGTTTTTCAAAAGGTAATTAAGTTAAAACGCAGTATTTAGGATAGACTCTAATCCAAAATGCATGTATTCTTTAAAAAGAGGAAATTTGGACAAACATGGAAGGAAGGCACAGTGAGAAGAGGACTGTCTGCAAGGGGATGCGGCCCCAGAGGAAACCAAACCTTGATCTTGCACTTCCAGACTTCAGAACTGTAAGTAAAGACATTTCTGTTGTTTAAACCATCCAGTCTGTAGTGTTTCACTGTTGCAGCCTGAGCAGATGAAGACACCATCTTTATAGCAGAGTCTTTGTTGTTTTTCTGTTATATCATTGTTTCCAAGAGGCTTTTACTCTATTGGTTGAAGCTGCAATATACATACTCATCCACTTGTACTGTTGGTGTTATTTTTGGCCGTTTATCAAAGGATTTATCTTGGCTCTTTTAGAGGAATCAGTGTTAAGTCATCGTCCAGTGATGCAAAGGCATCTCCATTTTCTTCAGATGAATTCTCCTTTTCTTAGGTGCATTCCACGTTGTTGCCATGATTGCACCTCTGTAAGGACAACTGAGGGCCTGGTGTGCTGCAAGTTACTCTCTGCTCAGTTTAATATTAATATTGGACAAGTCTTTAAAGACATGAACTGTGGTATACAAATAAGAGATAATACATGTAATACATGTAAAGTACCTAATAAGCCTGTCACATAGTAAGCATTCGTATATTTTGGTTATTATTATTTTTTGTTATTCCTGTATCTTCCAAGCCAGTTACCTGTAAAATCCCTTAAACTGATTGAAAGTTTAATACCTTGATTTTTTTGCTGATTTTGAACATTGCAGCCTATTTCCAGGATATCAGAAGGTAAGATCTGTTACAGAATGATCATTTTGCAGATAAACAACACAGTTTACATTTCCTGTTACCAAGTGTGGTTAGACTTCAAACACAGATTTTAAATTGCCACTTAGGAACTTTTTCCCTTCATTTTTACAAGTAGTTTTCCTATTATTTTTAAGTCTGTGCCACAATTTATTTTATAGCTGAAGCTTTTCTGTGTTGATATTCATAGATTTAGATAACTGACCAGGAAGAAACACATTTTACCATGACTCGATTAGCTACTCTGCCTTTCCATTGTTTAGTGTTCTTTACTTCAAATGACCATATCTGACTGGAAAAACTGCCAGATTTTCAATAGTTTCTCCCTTTGAGTAATGTTTGTTTTGGAAAAAATATGCTGCAGTAACAGGATAGCAATCACTCCATGTTGTTGGCAGGTTAAGGGCTCATACAGCATTTTGCCCAACTCATTGTTGCATCCATATCTATGCAGTTGATTAAAAACAACCAAGCAACTAACACAGCCCTCCCCCAAATAAAAACAGTAACAAGACATGCATTTAAAAATCCATGTTGCTGGAACCATTTCCCATGGTTTCTTGTCAAAAATAAGAGCAGGTCTAACATCCTTGTCAGACTTCTGCAGAACTCTGGAGATCTAAGGAACAGAGTTTGGAAACTACTGGCCTCTGTCAAGAATTAAGTAGAATTCCCTTTTGCCACCAAGTCTAGTACCCTTTCCAAAGATGACTCTTGAAGCAGCCTGCCAGTGCTCAGCAGTAGAGCTGTAGAAATTGTGACAGGCTTGATGTTAAATGTTTGGAGATGATATCTAACTTCAGTTCTATGTAAGGGTCACTTACATGCACAAGAATCAATAGAAATTTCTCTACCTGAGTTTCTGACTATATTATTTGCACACTTGTTATTAGTTGGATTCAGTCTCTAGGGGAGGGACTACTTTAATAAATTTCTTTCATTTGGGTGACAGATAAAGTATTGAGAAGATGATTGTTGTGTCAGGATCAAAAAACAAGACATTGGCTAAGAAATCATGTTTCTGGTTAATTTACTCCGAAATAAACTTGAACCATTTCACCTGTGCTTGTTTACATCAAGTACAGCTAGTGCCTTAAACGTAAGTGACATGGTCTTTTCTCATTAGCTGGTTCTGTTGTCCAGGAGATCAAGTCAGAAGAGAGTGAACAGCTGAAACTATCGCAAGGATAGTATAGGAGATGCAATTTTTCATACCTGGTAATGTGTACAGTACTAGTGCTAACAACCATTTATTATGCATTATTTAAAATGTAATTGGTGCTGACACATGGTACTGTTTTTCCTTAGGCAAAGTGAGAAACATAAAATTGTCCTTTGTAAGATCCAAAGTCTTGCTAGAATAGAGGACCATGTAGGCTGATTTATTGATTTATTATGGAGAGAGGAAACCTGCAAAAACATAAATTCCAAATCCTTTAATACCAGCTTGATGAAGATGTTTCTTGTCTACCTCATGTGAACAGAATGATTGTGGACCTATGGGCCCTACTGAAAATTAGTGTCGCTTTCCAAGTTTGCCATAGTACCCTACTTCTATTCTTATTTAGTGTAATTTCTCTGCATTTAACCACAAATACAGGCATACTGTCTCCCTGGATGCTATTAAAATGTAATTCATGAGGAAAGAAAAGACTCTGGGGGGACAATCCTAATACTTTTATTCCCATAGTCATGTGAAAGTTCAATCCAGCTTGGAAGATCCAAATACCCTGTTAGAGACTGAGGCTGGCAGAATTCAGTGGCAGATAAGAACAGAGGAAGTTCATGGCAGCAACTCCTGAGATGGTTGGAGGCAGATTTCAGTAAGTCAAGGCCTTCACAGTGGAACGTGAGCCCCTCCAATGCCAAGGCCCTGACTTACTTTTATATCCTCAAGGCCCTAAGTTTAATAAATTTACAGTGAATAAATTAACAACTGATAAATGGATTATTGTTGGAAGTAGTTACTAATTCAGGGAGAGGTAATAGGATGAAAAACAAGAATAAGGCAATGAGGTATACACTGAGCTCACGTTGGCCCTAAGTATTCAGAAGGAAATCAGGACCCGGTAGGAACTGCAGAGTCAGTTGTGATTTTTCTATAGAACCAAAGTGACCCTAAGGTGAGGAGCAAAAAGAGGGAAATTACGGCCAAACAGAAAGAGGCACTTTCAAAGAGGCAGTTTCATCTGGTCAAGAGGACCCTATATTTACTTCTGTGTAGTGTTGCTTTTATACATTTGCTTCCTAATTATGTTATTGCAAAAGGTATAAAAGTCTGTTTTTGTAGAATATGAAGTTTGTGTCTTCATACTTACGAAAACACATGAGAAAACACGTGTGGAATCATGACAGTAATCCAAAGGATTATGTTTATTTGCAGTTAGTTGATTTTGTGTATGCGGATCTACTTGTCTGCTTGTGGGTTTTGTGTGTCTGTTTCTGTCTTCTATACAGTGTTACAGAGAGCATCTGGATCATGAATGAAATTAGTTTTTACCTCCTTTTTAGCCTCAGGTGTAGTTGTGTATGTTTTAGCAGTTGATTTTGTTTTATATAAAAGGACAATGTTTGTGACAGTAACTTTCATGTGAACTTTGATTTTTAACTGTATTTGCAAAGTTTGCTTTTGGAATTTGTAGAGTCCTGTATAAACCTCTGAGATAATCTCTTTATCCTGATATCCAGAGCCTAGGGGTTTCTCAATAGTACATATGCTGAGCTTTACACTTATTTCTTTGTAGCATTTGCCAGGAGTTAGGTTCTGAGTATGTAGCATCTTCCTTTGGTTGGTGGTAAAGAAAGAGGGAATCAACAGAAACAGGCAAAGTATCTTCAAATTTTCTTTTGATTCATTTGAGGTGGTTCTTCAGCAGATTGTGGATATCCACACTCTTCAAGTGGAGGTTGAGCAATTTATTGCTTACATATTTAACTCCCTTTCCTGTTGCTCTAAAATACTCTTGAAAAATATACAAACTTTTAGGCTCCTAATTTAATTTTCTCTATTTCTCTGATTGGCCAATCCCAATGAAGACAAAAGATACCCCGTTGTGTAAAGTCTATGCATTGAATCCCAAGCACTGATCTATAGAGTGTAAGTCAGTTTTCTTGCCCTCCAGTAGTGCCTGGAATGTTTCACTTGTCCTTACAAATCCATTTCTGGGCACATTTTTAAAAAGTAAAAAAAAAAAATTTTTTTTTTAAGGTAAATCTCTTATATTCTGAGGAAGCATGGCAATTGGAAGAAAACATACCTGAGGGTTCCTCAAAGTTTAATCACCTTTTGCTTGTGTATTCAAAAAGAAAAAAAAAAAATCATTCTGAAAATGAATTCCACACACAGGTTCACACAATAGGGCAGAGAAACATGCAAGGCTGGTGCAGCCTGGGGGACCTAGCTGTAAATTTACACTTTAGACCTCAGCCCTTTTGGGGGAAAAGAAAGGAATAGCTAGCGTTCTCACTTAGTGCCGCCTTGACTGTCTGCCCCTTGTGTACCAGGATCCGGTGTGAAAGCTGAGGAACTCGGGTCTGAAAATTCGACAACATATTCCGAAAGAACAGCTTCCTCCCCTAGCTGTTAGCCACCAAGCGGTGGTGCTTCACTGCCTCGACTTCTCTGTGCACAGATGGTGGCACACCAAAGAAGGAGAAATGCAACAATTTCCGAAGCCCTCAGGTTGTTTTGGAAGCCTTGGCGCTCTATTGCCTCTGATCATCTCCAAACCGGGAGATTGCCTGAGACAGTTCTCATCTCTAGCATTTATTTCCTCGCCTCGTCAGCTGCCACTGGCGCCCCCAAGCGCCCCGCTCCAGCCCTTCTCTGAACCTCTTTCCCGCCCAGCAAAGGAGACCTGGCGAGCCTCCGGATCTCCCAGGAAAGGCATTGCATATAATTGCCAGAGGCTAAAAGGCAGAAAGCAGAACCTTAGAGACTCGCTCGCCCGCAGTTCATTCCTGTCTGGGATTTCCTCTTTGCAAAGGAGGAGTTGCCTAGGATGATAAAGATGCCCGGTAGAACTGTGAGGTTCAGAGCTCAGGTCCCCTGCCCCCATTCCTCCCTGCTCCTCAGAGACAGAGTCAAACAGCTACTTGTGTGGTGGGGAGGGGTTCTGTAGGGTGAAGAAGGAGGAGATGAGAAAGTCCCAAATGTCTCTTGGTGGCATGGTGGGACTTTCTTTCCCCCTTCTCTGACACTCTTCTTCCCAAAGCCCCATCTGGATCGGTTACACACTCCCTGGCGCACCAATACAGTGTGCCAGCCTCACACATCCTCTGGGAGGCACAGGCTAAAACCCAACTTGAGTGTACACAGGCCATTAACGCCCAGATGCTCATTTTCCTTAACCTTCTATCGGGCTTTTCTAGGGCTCCTCTTGGAGTCAGGGACTGGAGGTGGGTGGGGAACCCATGGAAGGGTGCTGGCAGTTCTGAACCGCGGTGGCAGTTCGCCCCTCTTCACTTCCACATTTGCCCTCCGTTTGTTGGCAAAGGCTCTTCCACCCTCTGGAGCAGTTGGTTGTCAGGAATTAGGAGTCCGCGTGTTACCCTAGGGGTGAATCCCATCTTCTCTGTTGCTGTTCGGTGGAAGGGTAGTGGGAGGGGGCGAGGAGAAGCAGAGGGAAAGCCGCAGGAAAAAGAGAAGGGGGGGCGGGGACGTGGGGGTGATAGAAATGGTTTTACTCTTTGTCAGTCTTGAACTGGGGGCGGAGGGAACCCCCCCAACCACCCCGCTGTGAGAAGCTATAAAAAGCAAAGGGGGGCAGCGGTGAGAGAGCAGACGCAGCGAGGGAGACAGCGCGGAGCGCAGGGCAGCTCCCGGGGCAACGCAGCGTCCTTGGCAGCGCTTAGCTTCGGGCTGGTTGAACACCGCTTCGGATGACTTTGCATGCGCGTGGGAAACCTTAGCTGGCCTCTGATCTCCAGGGTCCTGTCTGGGGGCGGTTCCTGATCTCCCATATTAGTGCCCGCTAACTTTGAAAAGGAGGACTTGAGTCCCGCAGAGGTTGAGACCTAAGAGGTAGAGAGAAGGAAGAGAGGAGAGAAAACACAACTGAGGCCGAAGGAGAAGGAACTCATGTGGACCTCCTGAGCAGTTAAGAGGAGGACTGGACCTCTGAGAGCCGAGGCAGGACCTCGGAGGAGGTGTGGGCAAGGAGCAACGGAAGCGGTGCGGTCCGTGGGGCTGGGTCTGCTTGCACCTCGGGTCACGCCTCCTTGGCGAAAAGGCGCCTCGCCTTTGATTGCTTCCAGTTACTGCAGAACTTCCTGCCCTGGCGGAGAAGCGGGTCTTGCTTGGGTCGCGCTTCCTCCGGGTCTGAGGCTTGAGACTGAGTTCACACGGTGCTGGGCCCCCAAAGCCAAGTGGGGTTGGGGAACAGAGTCTGCGAGTCCCGGCGCCCCGAGTGCAGAGCCCCGTGTTGGGGTCCTCCTTCCCACTTGTATCTGCATCCTTGCGGGCTTTGCGCCTCCCCGGGGGATATCTCGCCGGGAGATGGCCGCAGTGATGCGGGGCAAGGACTCCTCCCGCTGCCTGCTCCTACTGGCCGCGATGCTGATGGTGGAGAGCTCACAGTTCGGCAGCTCGCGGGCCAAACTCAACTCCATCAAGTCCTCTCTGGGCGGGGAGACGCCTGCCCAGGCCGCCAATCGATCTGCGGGCACTTACCAAGGACTGGCTTTCGGCGGCAGTAAGAAGGGCAAAAACCTGGGGCAGGTAGGAAAATACCCCCAATACACTCTTCAACCAGAAGAGGTAGGGACCGGGGCTCTTGGGCACTTCATTTGACTAAGCCCACCCGGAGTGCGCCCCCAGGTGTGGCGCGCAGGATAGCTGGGGAGGGGTTCCCAGAAGCACGATTGCGCTGGCGGGGATGGCTGTGTGGTTGAGTGCTGGAGGACGTGGAGCGGGCGGGATGGACAGGGGATAGGGTACTTTCTCATCTTTGTTTTGGGATCTGGGCATGTACGGAGCGCTAGTGAGTACCGATGGGGAAAATGGCCAGGACGACGGTCCTTCTCCGCATTTAACACAGCGGTTGTCGAGGATGCTGTTACTAGCTAACACACAGCAACTATTGGGTGTCAGGCACTGTTCTAAGAGTTTTCCATATATTTAATCTTTACCACTCTATGAGCTTGGCGCTGTTACCATCCTTCCCCTTCATTCTGCAAATGAAGAAACTTAGGAAAGGAATAGAAGCTATTTGCCCAAGGCACACACAGTGTAGGTGGCAGAGCGGGATTCCAATTCCGACAGTGTGAGTCCAGTTTCTGGGCTCTTAGCCCATGCACTTGACAATCCGAAGGGAAAATTGACCGTTTTTCAGGTTCTCCTTCCTTCTCAGTTCCATGAAGTAAGGTCACATACAGAAAACCTCAGTACACGTGCATTTCTCACATCTGGATATAAATCATCCCAGAGGAAACAAAATAATGAACTGACAGAGGTAGTATCAGGTGCGGAGGACCAGGGTACCTGGGACATAGCCAGGAGAACTCCCGAGGTATGTTTTCCAGTGAAAACTTTCCCGAGCACCTTTGTCTCTCTGTCACACAGGCAGACAGAGAGATTGACAGTCATGCAAGTAGTTACACAAACAGACGCAGAGAGAGACAAGAGCTTGCTCGCCCCACGCGGCACCCACTGTGGCCAGCACACAGCAACCAGGAAAGGGGGCCCTGTGGGCAATGGGAACCAGGACAGCTCCCCCTTCCGCTCCTTTTGTGGGAAGCCAAGAATGAGAGCCAGTTTGCCCAGCAGCACGGGCACCTCACACAGCCCAACTGCCAACTCATAAAGGCAGCTCATTGCCCCACAGATCGTGGGTTTCCTTGTTTTACGAGAGGAGTCTGCTGCAGCTGCTGTGCACGCTCTCAGCAGCGTCTTCCAGTCTTCCACTGCCCGTGCCCGCAGCGCAGGCGTCAGGGTGAAGATTGACAGCCAAGGCCGGTCCTGGAGGGACCACAGGGAAGAGTCTGCTCCGCTTGGCCCCCTACTGCCCTCTCACGGGGAGAGTTTTGCTAGTTCTGCAGTTCAGAATGCTTCCTGGGTTCTGAAATGTCAAACATTTAGCTCTCCTCTTTAAGAAAAACAAAGTCTGCAAACACAGGATTCTTCTTAATGTCTCAAGGGAAATAAGAAACTATACATCTGCATACATACCACAGGCATACAAGTCCTGTGCATATTCTCACATATGTGCACACACCTCCATCCACACTTACAAGACCACTCTCATTGCCTTTTTCTCTTCGTTAGGAAATGCTCTGCTGTTTTCAATAGGAACTGACAACATTCTCTTAGAAATCCCTCACACAATGGGTCAAAGCTTACAAAGAAAGGGTGCGCTCAGTCCAAATCATCTGATTTTTTCCCTAATGTTACTGACTTCAAATTCCACCTTATCAGTTGTTGAAAAGAGCCATGTTTAGTTCAGCCAAGAACAAGAGGGATGGATCCAGTAATCTTTGAGGTTCCTTTTGATTCTAATCTATATACATTCTGTGAATTTCTGTAAAGAAATTTAAAAGTTTTTGTTTCTGACACCATGGGCCCAAACACTTAATGTTGCTCAGTCAAATTATCAGTTATGTCAGTACTGCCACTAGCCATAAGATTATATAGGCTAGACTGTGGGATCCATCTGAAAATCTGGCTTATCACTTATGTGTTGATAGTATATCCGTATACAAATAGGCTTGTTATTTTTCTATCTCTCCAAATATCTGCTCCTTAAAGAGAATGTGAGTTATGTTGCATGTCTTCAAATTGAAGATTTCTTTTATAAATCAGTTGAAGTTCCTTTTTTTTTGAGTTGAATATCTTTTATGCTCTCCATATCTTAGTGGTTCAATGGAATATATTTCATTATATTCACTTAATTGTAATACAGGATCCTTAAACATTGACATTGGATTTGTGAGAAAATTGTAACATATTAGCGGCAGTGGGAACATGGAATGAAATATTGAGTTGAATCACAGGAAGATAGCTGGAAAATAAAAGTATTATCTTTTGCATATTCTGGCTTTGCACTTGCTTATCGGGTGGTCTAAAATGTGTACTGCTGTGAAGGAACAAATAGAAAAAAAAATATTTTTCTTGTAGAGGTAGAAGAATTCTTTGAATACTTATGGATCTCTCTGTCTTCTTTTCTTCCACTTCTTACGTGGTTACCAAAAATTTTAGTACTCTTATTTTCAACAATGGAATGGAAATTAGAAAGATTGTTCCAAATGGAAGATGCCGCATCCTTTTATGGAGAAAAACTATAAATAAAATTCAGTTGAGCTGAATTTTTATCCATCACAAAATGATTGATTGAGAAAATTTGTAAGTAAAATGTCAACTGTTAAAACTAATTATATAGTGTCATCTTGAGGCCTAATAAGTCTGTCGCCCATCCCCAATCTTTGATTGATGATGTTCTGTCAATCAGTCACTGTCTTAGTCACTCAGTTGTGTCCGACTCTTTGCGACTCTGTGGACTGTAGCCCGCCAGGTTCCTCTGTCCATGGGATTTTCCAGGCAAGAATACTGGTGTGGGTTGCCATGCCCTCCTTCAGGGGATCTTCCCAACCTAGGGATTGAATCCAGGTCTCCCTCACTGCAGGTGGATACTTTACTGTCTGAGCCACCAGGGAAGCCCTGAACAGTAAAGATACAGGGACCAGAGACTGTAAGAGATAACTTCAAGTACGAATGTCAGAAACTTAGTCTTTAGTTTTCTTTTCCTTAAGTGATAATTGAATGATTGTCTACTTTTCCTGATTTATTTTCATAATGGAGAATAAAAATAAAAATTTTATTGCCATTGCATAAGAAATTATTGAAGAAATTTAATAATTCATTAATCTACAAATGTGAAAATTAGGCTAACTGGCTCCAAGCCTGTCTTGATTCACCGTAGTCTGATCTCATATGAAGAAAATATTCTTATTTATAGAAATTCTACTTGTCCTGTCAGCAGGGTGGATTATTTGTAAATCACTTCTGGAGAAGTTGTCTTTGAATTTCAGGAAAGATTTAGAGGGCGCCTAGAGAAAATGTGCTGTTCTCTAGGGGTGTTAAAATTCTCATCCTTAGGTTTGTTTTCAAAGACATAGTTATGAGTTTTGATTCAAACTGCCATAGAAAGTTGAATGTCTTAGACTTCATTCAGGTGATGGAAACAGAAGTAGCAAAAATTATTTTGGTGAATTATTCACATTGTTTTAATTTGACTTTCCATTTGCATTTATTACTGATGGATTTTAAAAGGTAGTATGCATTTGTATATGTATATTGGATAAATTAGATCATAGGCTATAACTAGTATATATATGAATAATTTATATATCTCAATTTATGAAGAGACTTGCAAACTTTATAAATCAAAAGTATTATTAGACAAATTTTTCAATATCATGTGGACAAATATATTCTGATTAAGTAAACTACTGCTCAACATCACCTCAGGTGTATGAGGTATTGAGTTTTGCAGGCCACCTTAAAGACAGATTTTTTTTTCAAAATGCAATTTATAAAATCAGTTTACCCTTAAGTGAACAGTGATTTTTTTTTATGTGAATGAAAAATCTTTTGAATGTGTTTGTAATTGCTTCTTTTAGCCTTTACTCATTATTTTGTCTGAGACCAGTAGATTTAATTTGAACACAACACTGTATGAATTTGAAGTATTTGTAAAAGTTATGATGAGAACTGTGAAAAATAATTATATTTTAAAGGTAGAAAAGCTTCTTGGTGTATGTCTCTAAAAAGAAGGTGAAATTGGTTTCATGTAAATTCAGATTCCATTATTTTCTAATATAATTTGGACACTTGAGGGACAATGCTTTGGATGAAATTATGTTGTAAGAAAAGAATGCTTGCAATACACTGAAACGGAAGCTTAAGGAAGTTGGTAAGAGAACACTAATATTTATTTGTATATTGAATTTTCTTTAATAAAAATGCTATATCTATTTGCGTGCACTCATGAAAATGCTCACTGGAAAAAACTATATATCCTACTTTCTGTAGATGATCGCTTAATTTTCTAAAATTAGCCATGACCTTTTTTTTAAAAACTCCAGCCCAACTTTCCCCTCTCAGAGGTTAAATATTTGCTATCTCCTCTGTACTTCAATTGACACTAAACATAATCAGGAAAGTAAGTTATCTCTAAAATTAATTATTTCAAAACAAAAAAATATTTGAAATAATCTACACTACAATATTTCTTTTCCTTCTCTGTAGATAGTAGAGAGTTGATGGTTGATACAAGTGAAGGTTACCTTGTGAATAGCAAGAAGAATATTTTAATGATAATCTAAGTAGGGACATCCATCATTTTATTTCTGTGTTAGAGAAGAGAGAGCAAAGGACAAGGTTACTTAAACTCACTCCAGCTGTGACTCTGACCTTACCATAGTCTTCCTGAGTACTCCTCTCTGATACAAACTCCTTCCCAGGATGTTTCAAATCGTGTAATTTTTAAAGTAGAGAAAGCAACGTAATAGAAGGGTACCTAGGAGACTATCATGGTTTCTTATTATTTTCCCTGCACAGTCATATTAAGTGTACAGTAAAATGACCTGTTAAATTACAGAGGCCTTTATAATAGTCAGTATATTTAGTATTTTAGACTCAGTCTCTTCTGGCTGTTCATTCTTTAGTATTGATGTAGCATTGAAAAGAGTTACAATCTTATTTCTGTGATTCCCTGATGGCCCTTTTAAGTCATTTTGCTTCATTATACCTCTAGTCACTTGTATTCATCTATAAAAAGGTGATAAAGCTACTCCTAGTTAATTATTTAATCACTGAAAAGATTTATGCAATATTTATATTCCTCTTAGAGTCATTTTTTTAAAAATCTGAAGCAACCTCCCCAAAACAAAATTAATAATAATAGATAGATTTTTGTTTCATGTAGCATTGCTTTAAGATTACATAGAAATATGTTAATATGGTATGTAAAACAAAAATTTAGTATAACTGTTTAAGGAAAGCAGAAGTCAATTTTTTTTCTTCCTCTGTTCCCGCTTTACTTTCCAGGAATTAGAGAACGATATATTTTTTCTCTAATAGTTGTTTTTTGGGTTTTTTTTCAGAATAAATATAAACCATTCTCCCACACACAAAGGTCAACTGATATAAAATATGGGTGATTTTTTTTTTGATAGGAACATCTGTCCAAAGGAGGAAAGTCAACATCCAAATATTTTAAATAGTGGCTTCCCAATGAGTCTCTCTCATATTAACAATTTTGGGTTACTACCCACTTCTTTGGGTTCAAAACAAGAAAGGAAGACCAGAGTAACACCAACGTCTAATCAGAGTCCTTAGGGACAGTTCATCCTGTAAATCCTTGTCTTTGTAATGGTAAATTAAATCAGAAACCATTGAGGCAGAAGAGATTTCAATATCAGATATAGATTGCTGTATTTTAACTCAGTTTATGCAGCACTAAAAACAGAATTAGTATTTTAACTTTTATCCACAACCAGTGAACCTGATTAGGATACTACATTTGTGGGATTTTAATAGGAGCTTAGATTTATCTATGTTCTTCAACGTAGGAACAAAATCAGCAAAACAGAAAAGTAGTAAATATTTTAACAAGTTACTTATCTCTTTTCCACAGTCAGATAAAAGGGACAAATGTGCATCAGATATCTTTTGAAATATATTACAGGGTCTAATTTAACTGGTTGAATTAAATTAGATACATATTATAATAATATTATAATTCTACTTACATATTATACATATTATAATTCTGTACTTACATATTATAATTTTGGCACATACAATAGCTTAAATTTAAATATTTCATTATCATACAACATTTTAACTATCCCACCCTGTCTAAAGCAAGCAAATAAATAGAAGCAGTGAATGAATATGAACATTAATTAGAAAAGCAAAGCTTTAATAGCACACATTAAATTATAGTAAGAGGTTCCATTTGTTAATTATTTACTCTGCCAGGCACTGCTTCAAATACTTTATTTGAGTTAATTTTTTAATTCTCTCAGTAGCCCTTTGAAGCAAGTAAGTCCTAATATTGCCCTTATTTTTATAAATGATAAAACTATAATTCTCCTGGGACACAGAGAGGTTTTGCAGTTTGTACAAGTCACGCAGCAGTAAGGGCAGAAAGCTACAATATGAACCGAAGTGATCTAGTGTTAGAGCCTGAATATTTACCTACCAGGCTGCGCTGCCACAGTATCCAGCCATAGAAAACATGGATACACTATATAATATGGAGTTAAGAGGAAACATGGGCCTTTATTTTATTCTTCTCTATTCTATTTTCAACTCACATGGGTATGACTCTAGGTTCGAAAACCATAGCAAAACCCAAACACTCTGTTGATGCCAACTGTTACTCTGAGTAGCCAGAGTATGAGAATAGTTTATGGACTCAAAAGCAGGCACATAGTGGTACATGAGTGTCATCTCTGCCTTTACTTGCCTCCCTGCCAGAGAAAATTCACTGTCAACAAGGTGCACGCTCACGCGTGCACACACACACACACACACACACACACACACACACACACACACCTCTCTTCCTTTCTCCTACTTTTCCCCATTAAATTATTGCATTGCCTCAAGTAGAAAGGAACGCTATTGCATAAATCCTGTTTTGCTCTCCGTAACCACCACACAGTACCCAGCACCCTGCCTCTAAGTGACACAGTGTGCCCACTGACATCAGCAAAGTGGAGGCCTTCCCAGTGGCCTCTCTGCGGTGACTTTCCGTTGATCTGGCTGGCATCCATCACCCTCTGATCAGAGAGGGAGAAACCATTTATGACCTGCTATTGGTTTTGTTTTTCCTCTACTTTTGACCTCCTCCTAACTGCCTTTCAGATAATCAGTTGATTTGTAGCAGCACTCGAGTTTCCTAACAGAATTCCTAGGGGAGTTTTTCTCAATTGCATCTGGCTAGCTTAATGGCTTTGGAAAAACCACTTAATCTCTGGTCCTTTTTAAAAAATCTGTAAAATAGGATAATAATAACAATAGCAACCATAATAATAATAACACTCAACTTACTGGGCAACAGGGAGGAAGATGAAAGTGTCCTCAGTCACTTAACTGATGTTATTATTTCTATTACCACGACAGAACTATGTAAGGTCAAGTTATCCTGCAAAAAATAGAAAGTGGCTGCTTAATTTTCCCCACCAAGATGGGCAGGAGTAACTAAATGAATGCATATGATATACATGAAGGAAACAAATGAACTCAATTACACCAATGCCAAGAATTATAAATCAGAAGAAAACAAGACAAAAACCATACATATACACACATGCGTATGCTATCATGTTTCTTGTACTGCATGTTAGCATTAAAAGTGATAATACATCAGTGTTGTAAAAAGAAAGCAAAATAGCACATAATTGAATAATTGGTGAAATTACACAGAAGCAAGAGTGTACCAGACATTAAAAATACAACCATGATAGGAGGGGGTCCTAACAACGATGGCAATATTAGTTATTTAAACATAGGAACCAAAAACAGTTGAAAAACATGTTAGAGTCAGCTGCCAACAGCATTAATTTGATATTCTCCAAAGTAAGACAGCCTGTGTAGAGGCAAACATCTTGACACTTGATGCAGAGTGCTTGGACCCCGAAGAGCTCGCTAAGAATTTGGAAGACTTAAAAACTCTCTTTGAGTGTCAGCCTGTCATACTAAGAGGACTCAGAGATTTGGAACTCATTGTTCCCATTCCATCCCCTTGTTTGTTTTGAGTTCTTTTTTCATGATTCAGATAATTTGGAAATATTCTGATAATGTTAAATTAAGAGTGAAAGTCAACTCACTGAAGTATGTAATATACTTCTTTTAATATATTAGATATAAACTGCCAGTAAGAGTTTCTATCTAGTAATGAACTAAAAAACTTCATTCAAATGGGGAAATTGTCTTTTAAAATCAACTGAGATGACAGCTCACATTCAAATAACAGTGTTCACTTGCTCATTCTAATTTCATCTTAGCCTTTTGAAATTTGGCTCAACAAGCATTATGTTAATTTGTCACTTGAAATCCAAAGCCTATTTTCTAGTAACCATCCTATATACTCTGTCCTGTTATCTATCTCTTATACCTAACATATACCCTTCTGTAATATTACAAATTTTTCTTTTCCTCTCTGGTTCATTACTCTTTATAACGTCCAGTGATTCCTCCACAACCTTGTGCCTATAAATGTGGACATTTCTTCACATTCTCTCCTCAGTTCTCTTTTCTTTCTGTTCCATGTTCTCTTCTTTCCTTGTGTGCTGGTGTGCTGTGCTTAGTCGCTCAGTTGTGTCCGACTCTTCGAAACCCTTTGGACTGCAGCCCGCCAAGCTCCTCTGTCCATGGGATTTTTCAGGCAAGAATACTGGAGTGGATTGCCATTTCCTTCTCCAGGGGATCTTCCAGACCCAGCGATCGAAGCTGGGTCTCTTATGTCTCCTGCATTGCAGGCAGATTCTTTACTATCTGAGCCATCAGGGAAACCCATTATTTCCTTATTTGAAATCATTTGTCACTTCTGGAGGTATGCTGGTTTAAACTACTGCGCTTCCTTGCCTGCTCAACTGTTTTGGAAGTGCTTCCAGAAACAAACAAATCTCCATATCGAAATTTAACCTTTTATGGTTAACATCAAATTGTCAGGAATCAGGCAACCAGGTCTTTATGATTTCTAAATGTTATAAAAAAAGCCTGCTAGAAAGTTCCCGGGGTCAGACTAATGCAGGTCACAAGAATCAAGTCGGATTAGCCCAAGTTCTCATGCCCTGGTCTGTTTCATCACTCACTGATGATGAAAGAAAGCTGTGTACATTCCTATCAATGCTTTTGTTTCTTGATCTCTATGTATTTGAATCCTTGGGATTTAAATGGACTCCAATTTTTTTCCTCTATGATGAACTTGTTGCATTAATATCTGATGAGAAGATGCAAGTATCTATTATTTGTGCTCATGAAATGTTACATATTATAACATGCACACAAATATTTTAAGCAATATGTAATGTTCATTTTTATAGCTTAAACTACTCACTAAAGAGTCATTTTTTGCTACTTCCAATCTTATACATAATTATTAATTTTTAGAGTGAGAAACCTCAACATTTATTTTCCACCTGATACACTCTTAAAAGTGCTTGATATTTAATAACTGAATAAGAAGATTCTTAAAGTGTGCTTAATCATTATTAATCAAGATGGAGAGTGTTATAGAAAGAACCATGAAAAACTTTTATCACCTGCAAGTTTCAAGAACTTGTATAACAGACTAAAGTGGGTATGCTTAGAGCTGGGATATACATTAGAAATAACCTAGTTTAACTCAGTTTATTTTACATATGAGGGAAGCAATTTAGGAGATTGTTGTGGTTTGTCCCAATACTACAAATAATGCCTGTGACAAAGAGACTTCGGCTGAAACTTGTATCTTCTGACTTCTAACAAGGACCTTTCAAATAATAACAAAGCTCTGTAGACAAATTAATTTCAGTTGATTAGAAAAACTAATGGGAGATAAATTATATATAGAACCCCCTTTCAGCTCTCAATTTGTGTGTCAAAATGTATTAGCAAAGAATACGATGCCATGATGACAACTGTGTCAGTAGGATTTAAAGAAAATTAATGAAAGGACAGGGCTTTGGCTACATTATCCTTGCCTGCTCTTTTAGTCATGATACTTTAATAATGCATTTAGTAGAAAGCCTGGCTGAAGAGAGTCTCTACCAAAGAAATATATTTTCCCTTGTAATCAAGAACATACACATACACATGCACACAACCCTGATAGAAGTTTCAACAATAAATACTCTTAACGTGCAGTTGTTGTTCAGTCGCTCAGTCGTGTCTGACTCTTTGTCACCCCATGGGCTGCTGCAGGCCAGGCAAAAAATTTCTTTAGTCCTTTCCTTCTATTCTGCACTGTGCTACTCTCTTGCGCTGTTCTCTTTGCCCTTTATCTTTGAATACTGGTCATCACTATAGAATAGACTGACCAAAACCTGTTGTTTGAAAAACCACTGACCCGTCTGCTATTGCCCTTGCCTTGCAGCAAACTCAGGGCATGATGGTTGGAGATCAGTACTACTTGAGGAGTCAGCCCCAGTGAGGGAAGGTAGACAGCAGAGGCAGGCAGGTTTTCATGATGAAGCATCCATCATCTCAGACCGCTCCCACCTTTCCTTCTCAACTGCCTGTCAGCCTCTGGTCTCGATGTAGGGGAGCTCTTCACCTGGGATGGACCGAACCTCTGCCTCTCTATTTCAGGAGTAACTGACTTAAAACAATGCTGTGTTTGGTACTTGGATGTGTCAGACAAATTAATGTTAGTCTGTTATCCCACATTAGTGTTGTTCTTTCTGGATGTGTGCCATGTGTATCATCATACTTTGTTTCTGAGAGTATACAGTTGAGGATTCAGTTTCTGCATAGGATAGCAGGTGAACGTGACATAGCCTGGGATATAGATTGAGAAGACCTGGTTAGCCTGTTGTCTAACATGCTGGACATGAAGAAATCATCTGACAGATTCAAGCTTTAGTTTTCTCATCAGAAAAGTAGGGACTGTAATGATGGTGTTTTATCTTATCTGTTTGCAAAATATAAAGCATTGCTTATTTACATTTTATCTTTAGAGACTGTTTTAATGAAAAAACTAAGACCTCTCCACTCTGAACTTATGAACGATAAATCTGAATTAGAGTCAAACCAAGAATAAGTTATTCTAGATGGATTTTATGATTCTGGAATTATAAATTCAGTTTCTGTTTTGATAGACTGCCTCTTTTTATTTTTTTTTTTTAAAGAAAGAAAGACCAAGAGTGGAAGGTGTTTCTTTGCTTTTGTTTTCTTTCTTTGCCTTTTTGTCTTGATTCTCTTGGGTTTCTTGGGAAAAAATAAGTGCCAGTAGTAATACTTCCACATTTCTGATTAGAACTTGGTGATGTTATCATGATAATTATTTTTTTTATTGGTGCAGGCTACAGACAGCCTGCTATTAGAATATCCTGCCTGTGACTTCAAGAAGAGCCCTATTCATTTTTATTCTATCATGTATAAGATATGTTACTGTTTATATATTTTTTAAATGTCTTGGAAAGGCATAATAAGGGTCTCAGTAATAGAAGTGAGTGTATTTTAAAGCTCTGGAACTAAACTTGAGCATCATATTTTGGGTACATTATATGTTATCGGGTTCACAAAGCATAAATTTCAGGGAAATAGCCAATTGTAAAGTCAAGTTGTATGGCTGTGAGATCACATAAACTGTGACAGACGAAATATATTTTTGCCACAAACCCTTCAAACAGGAAAGTGGGTATTTTTCAAAGCTGGTGAAAACATGCTATTGTTTTGCTAAGTTGGCATTTCCTAGTGAACAGTGCAGTAGCTCTGATCTTTCATGTTACATGTGCACGAATCTCACCCAAACATTTGTTCAGGCTATAAACAGTGCAGGCTTCCTGCTTGCCGTTCCTGCTCCTAAGTAATTATCCTCTAATTTAGAGGATTCTTCTTCTTCTTCAATAATGATTGCTTTTGTTGTTTCATTGTCATCCCAACTGTCATGGCCTTGATTCAGACCACTGTCATTTCCCAGGGGAACATTACAATATTGTGGTAGTTTTTTTTTTTGCTTCTCCAGACCATCCTCCACACTATTTCAGAAGTGAGCTTTCTAAAGTAAAAACTTGGATAAAGCTGTTCTAGAAATGTTCACTTCTAGGGCATGAAGTCTACACTTCTCAACTTGGCACGCAACGTCGTCAGTTCCCTTATTTCTGATACTTCGGCCCTGAGACCACGCAGCTGATGAGAGGCAGAGCTAGGGTTTAAAGCCAAGCAGTTTTACTTGAGACTACTTAGTCATGCTATACTGCAGCCTCATATAAATTGGAGGCCAGAGAATCCAGCTAAAGACTTTGTATTGGTATGTTTGAGAATTCAGATGTGATTAAATTCTTCTGGTAAGCCAGTCAGCTTGCTAATTGCTTACTTCTTAGAGGTATTAGATGCTATGATCACAGTCAACAAACATTTATTAGACACATATGTTGTACTGGGTCCTTGGTATAAGTATCCATAAAAACAAATATAGTGTATTTGAGGATTTTTACGAGACTCCCAGATATTGTCCAGTTCAAGCCCCTATTTTCAGTAGGATGAGAGTTGAACAATTTGATGAGTTTTCCTTTTTATGAAGATTTTTAAGATGAATACTTGTATCTCTTAGTTATCTGGTTACCCTGACTTTAATTATGTTAAGAACAGGAACCTTCTGCATGCTGCTATAAGTGAAACGTGAATAAAATGAAGCTGGATATCAATCTCTATGTAAAAACACTTCCTCACTAACAGAAAAGGTATCTACTTATTTTAGCCATTTTTCACAGAATATACTCTGGTTCCTTTGACACATAGTCAGGCTGTCCTTGAAGAGTTACACTGTATTCATCAACCTGTTAAGAAAAGGTCTGACATGCTGGACATCATGGTGATCATGTTAAGAGGTGGTGCCTGCCTGCCTTTTCTGTTCCAAATATTTTGGAAGGAATTAAATTTTTATTATTTTTTCCTGTTTGTCAGTGCCTCACTGCTCCCGGGGGAAGTCGGATCTTAATTTTATCATTTACAAAAGCACTTTGGAAACATAAGTGGGGAGAGGCAGTTGTTGTTTAGTAGCTCAGTCATGTCTGACTCTTTTGCAACCCCATGGGCTGTAGCCTGCCAGGTTCCTCTGTCTATGGGGTCTCCCAGGTGAGATACTGGAGTGAGTTGCCATTTCCTCCTCCAGGGGATCTTCCTGGCCCAGGAGAGGCAGGCTCACAAGGAATTAGAAGCATGGTAAGAAACAACAAAATAGTACTAGTAGAAGGGTAAAAGTCTGGTGACCTCAGAACGGATGGTAGAAGGGTTGTGTTAAGTAAAGTGGACAAGTTCTCACAAATGGGGTGGAGGAACAAGTGGACTGAAATGTATTAAAGAAAGAATGTGGTAAAGTGCAAGTTTAAAATGATGTCATAAGTTTTTTTAAACGAGCACGCTCAAGCATTATTTTTCCAAATTAGTCACTGCAGAAAACTCATTCCTTTGATATTGTCATTTAGACCTTTCTTTTGAAATCAACTTCAGAAATAGTTTACATGTTTATTAAAGGCCATAACTTTATGACCATAAACAAGGTTATATATATTGATTAACACACCGTATTCAAAATCCTTGATACTGAGTGCCTTTGTGTTGTTTCTATAAACAAAATATCCCACAGAAGGTGAGGACATCAAAGAAATGTGGTATACTTTGTGAAACCAATTCCAAAAAGTTCCAAAAGGCATTCGGTGTCACAGAATCAGTATTGTAGTTATAAACAGTTCAATGTTGATTGCTTTAAGGTGGTATACCCTCAGTTTGGTTGATAGCCTTAGACAAATCTGTCATGTCACCTTGTAATCAGGTCCACTCTATGAGAAAGAACCTGGATGGAATTTATGTAATATGGTTACCATTTCTCAGGGAAGCAGGAACTTCAGGAAGCAATTAATGAGTGCAAGCCACTAGTATGTTCCCCACCCAAAACCCACTTTTTCTGTGAAAAAAGAAGCAAGAACAAATCACACCAGTGCATTTCCCTAGAGTCCAGTCTGATGACACCTGTTACTTCATGTGCCACTTTTTAGTTAAAATACATACACTGAGGTCAGGGGGAAAAAAAAAAACACAGTCTGTCAAAGTTGTTTTTTTAATACAAACACATCCTATTAAAGTTTCATAGAAAAGACTAAACAGCTTAACTCAGTAAAAATGTTTTTTCAATTGTTCAAAATTAATCCAATGCTTCCAAAATGCTCTTTGGAAATCCTTGTAAGTTTCCTTGCCTTTGTGCCCTCCTGATATCTTCCCAACACTCTTCAGAAGGAAATTGTTTTTTAACATGAAAAATCCTCTTGAAGTCATATTTCCAATGTGGTCCTGGCCACACCAGTGCAACACATTGTGACTAAACCATTGTCTATTTTGGTTCTCATTGTTAAAAGCACAAGTGACCAACACTCAGGTCTTGTGCCATAGCCACCCCAGTGGTTGATTACAAATTGGATTGGAGTGTGTGCTGTGAATTTTCTTGTTAAAAAAATACAAGCTTTCAACACAAAAGAACAACTATATTTGACAGCTTGTCACTTAAAAAGTTAAGTAAGACCAAAATACAATTCTGGTTCTTAGTAGACAGCAATAATAAAATGTAGCCCAACCTAACCCGTAATTCTGTTTTATAAAAAAGTCCATTTCTGGGAGAGTCAGAGACTAGCTGGAGAAAATGCTCTGATTGTGGGAGTAAGATGTTCCTAATTTTCATGAACTCTTTAAAATATCTCAGGGAATCAAGGCAGAGTGGCCAGAGCCTTGGACAAATTATTGATTTCAAATTCCTGATAGCAGATTAAAGAATGGCACATTCAATGAAGAGCTAGTATCAATCATCATAATAAGATTTAATATGAGGAATTGAAGGAGTGATATTCTGAAGCTAAGATGCATGGAAAGGAAAGGAAGACTGTAAATGATAGCTCCTTGTGTCTTAAACACAAAGTTAAGCAGGATAAACAGGCCGACCTCCAAACTTTAGTCATTGCCTGCCCCATGGATAATATACTCTGATATTAACCATGTTGTGACTATACCTCTCCAGCACATTTCTACCAATATCCTACAGCCAGCTTCAGTGTGGTTGGTACTGTGGTTGGATATCTAAGCAATATACAAGCCCTTGCTTCTAGAAGATAGTGCAACCAACATTTGTTGAGAACCTACTTTATTTCAAGAAATTTCTGTTAATTTCACTATATTAATAACATTAATTCATCTTCTCAATACCCTATAACACCTGTCATGTGCAGAGCACTCAGTAAATACTTGAGGGAGGCAGTCAGGCAGGAAGGAAAATGCTAGAAAAGTAAGCATATGCATTGTAAGTGAGCTCAGTATTTGGTATCTGTGGTCCCATGATGGATCAGCTTCAAACTCAGATTTGAGTATAGTTTTAATACAGAAAAGTTTTGTCTTGATTAATGCAGTGGAAAGAACACAAGTGTTTTGTTTTTTTTTTTTGTAAAAGTGAATGAGATTTTTCCATATTGGGTTTTATTTAATTTTTTAGGAATTTAACAACTTTATAGAATTGTGTGTATAAGCTCTGGAAACTATATTGAAGTCTTTGTTTTCTCATCTCTGAAGAAGAAATCACAGTTGCCACAAGCTTCAAGCGGAGTAGAGTATATATATCCGTTAAAAGAAATATAAACCTTTTAAATATATAATAATTACTAATGGTCACTTAAAGATAACAACAGATTGCTAAGTAAGAATCTAAAGATAGGCTATGGGAAATTCAGACCCCAAACTGCAAATAGTTTATACTATTCTAGATGTCAGTTTTAGTAGGGGAGAAAAGACAATGAATACTAATTGTTCAATAGCTCTGGGTTGTCCGCCATGTTTTCTCTGGCCAGAATTTCATTAAAGGTTAGTCAGTCAAGGTAGGGGCCAAATGGCTCTTTACAGCTTAAGGGAACTAGGGAAGAGAACGATTTCCTTGTTGGTCTGATTGTTTCAAACCCAGTGACAAGAACACAGAGTATTTTTGGAATTTGCACATGCTTAACACCTGGAATATTCTGAGAGCTATAGTCATACTTCATCAGTCACCAGAATGAAATGCCAAATGCCGATCTGAAGGAGAACTTCTGAGGCAATTCTTCTGGAGCTCACTATATATTCTACTTGTCATCTCTCAGACATAAGCCTTTAATCCTCTCTTCCTAAAATTGTTTATTTTAAAATATGAGAAAGGCTAAGGATGTCACAGCCGAGTGGTGAGCTTTCCCTTTAAAGAATCCCATCCTTCAAACCCATCTTTAGCAAAGGAACTGGCATTTCATGTGCTGAGCAGATGGCGTCCTGCGCCCCGGCCAGCCCGCCTGTGCAGCTGCGCCTATCTGGCACACAGGTGTCCTGATTTGGACCTTCTTGAAATTCTGACACCACATTTTCCTCCACTGGGAAGTATGACTTGGCTATGCTGTTTTCCAGTGACAACAGATACACTGGGCTAACAATAACAGCCCCAAGTAAGGTGATAACATAACCCTCTAACTCATACTTAGCTGTGACCCAGGGTACAGGGTTTGTTCTAGGAGTCTGGGCCAACTTTTTGGTTCTGATTTCCTCTTTCATATTGTATTTTGTCATTCGTGTCTCCTCCTCTCACCTCTTAGGATTTGGAGGGCGTCTCAGAAGGGTGGGAAAGTTTCTTAGAGAAGGAAAATACTGCTGTAATACATAAACAAAGCTAAAAATTGTACATACATAGTAAGGTAGTCTTCCAGTCATTAGTATATATTGAGCAATCACATTCCAATGTTAAATAGTCTTTAAGGGTTTAAAAATAAGCAAAACTAGACAATTTCTTTAAATACTTTTCATAGTATTTTACAAAAATGCCTGTGAAAGTAAAAGGAGATTTTTTACTCCTTGCGGTGGAGTGTTATGGAACAGTGAAGTTACATAAATGAACTATAGCTAGAACTGAGCACAGTGAAGCTTTGATATATAATGGTTAGTGACAGGAAATAATATATAAATAATATGGAAGACAGTGTTAATTTTGGAGAGTCAGGAGGGTTGGGATATAGGAGATATACTAAATTGAGATGAATTATTGATATTGTTCTAGTTCTTGGGTTGGATGGTGTGTTCATAGTTATGCTTTACAATGTACACATATTTAAATATATTTTGCATGTATCAAATATGTTTTAATATATTTTAAACATGAAAAATTAATTAAAAGGTAATAAAAAAGAGAGATCTGAGAACCCTTGTATAACTTGGGGATGATCCACTAAGGTGAGATATTAGCAGATGAGAGTTGAGAGAGAGATAAATATCTCTGAGCATACCCTTTAAGAACTATTATCATTTTAAAAGTGATGTTGAGAGGTCATATGTTGACACTATGATAAACAGATTAGGAAGAGTTGAATAAAAGTAGGACTCAGACCGTAGAGAATGTAGTTAAAGCCTTTATGAGTTTCCTACCCAACCAGTGATGAGCCTCTTTGCCCCTTACATATCCTACCTTTTGGCATATTCCCCTGATCTATGAGCCTAGATATCCCTCTGCTTACTCACCATCTCTGAAAGTTTTATGATTTGGGGATATTTTCTCCCTAACCTCTTTTCTAATCCTTAGAAAAGGATTCATGGCTTCAGTAAGCAACCCTTTCTACAAAACATGTCTCTATCCTATTGCTGCAACTTCTTAGGAGATTTGATAGAGATGAAATTACTTATTAGAGATGAAGAGAATATTAATGCTAAGGTCTCAGTGCTGAAGCTGATATGAATCCTGGATGGATTTAATCACATGTAGAAAAACCTTTTGCTTAACTCTTCTATTGGGAATTTTATTAAATCTATTTGCTTCGTGGATTCCTTGCTTGTAAAGTAGGTGATAATTCTTAAGCTGTAGTAAAGCAGTTTAAAATATCTTTAAAACCTGTGTTTAAACTTTCCCTTCAGCAAGATTGCTTGTATGGGATATGAGCTATTTCAGCAGTTCAGCTTTGAATGCATTTTGCCTGTGGCATTTGGTGAGTGTGATTAAAGTGATTTTTATTACATGAATGTAAGTTATATCTGGTTAGCTACTTCCTGTTCTAAAGACAATAGGGGTGACTACTAATTCTTTTCTGTAAGAGTAAAATAGAAAATTACTTTTTCTAATTTATTAACATGAAAATATTGCCTTATGTAAGTGGTTCTTAACGTTTGGTGCATGGACTCTTGAGTATACCCAGGACTTAAGATGTTATTTAATATGTTATAAAAAACAGTGCAAAAAAATGGTGAGTAAACTTGCTGGTGCCTTAGCATGAATCAATGTAATGGCACCAAAATGTGCCAATAGCCATTGCATTCTTCACCAACATACTCATAATTAAGTTATACTTACGTACATGCATACAAGCATATGTATTTTACCTTAAGAATGTCCTTGAAGAAGCAGTAAAATTTAATTGTGCATATCTTCAAACATTCTGTGTGATGAAATAGAAAATATGCATGTAGCACTTCTGTTGCATCTCATTATACAACTGCAATACTTGAGTTGCAAGTTGAACTTGCTGCTGTTTTTCAGTGACAGCAGTTTTTTTTTTTTTTACCTGAAAGAATTATTGAAAAACAAGCTGTAGTTATTCAGACTTAGCAAGTATTTAGCAAATGTTTTCTCAGAAATGGACAAAATGAACCTGTTAATTCAAGGAAAACAGCTCATGATATTTGCTGCCATGATAAGATATGAGCTTTCAAGGTCTGTGTGAGTCTTCTCACCAACATTTCCTAAATGATCAAGGGATAATGTTGCAAAGGACAGCAAAGGATTTTAATGTAATACAGTATGAAAGTTTCATTAATATGGCCTTGGGTTCTATATTGTAACTAACCTTTAAGAAACTACCATCTGTTGAGTTTTGGTATAGTAATCAAAGAATAATATTCATAATTATATGAAAAAGCTATTAAGATACTCCTCCCCCTTTGAACTACGTATCTAAGTGAAGCCAGATTTTCTTTATCTGTTTCAACCAAAACAACATATCACAAGAGATTAAATGCAGAAGCAGATAAGAGAATCCAGCTGTCTTCTGCTAACTCAGACTTTAAAGAGATTTTGAAAAATGTAGGACAATTCCTTTCTTCTCACTACAGTTTTCTCCTGTTTTAGAAAATATAGTTATTTTTCATAAGAAATAATGGGGTTATGTTATTCTTTTGAAATGAACTATTAAATATTATGCCTTAAAAGTTTTAATGTCTGATATGGTCATTATTGATAGCTATCACAAACATAAAGAAAAGCTTTTGGGGGCCCTCAATAGTTTCTAAGATTCTAATAGGGTTCTTAGACTCAAAAGTTTGAGGATAATTCTCTTTTACAAACTCTTGGTCTTTCTATTTCAGTGGTTTGGAGCAAAGTAAATAGAAAACTTTCAGGAGTTTTAGTACTTAACAGGAGAACTAGAAAGGCAACTTGGTCCATTCTCTTTAGTTTCAGGTTCTGAGACTTGTCACCTCTTACTAAAATTGAACCCAACACTTATTCTCTTAACCAAAAAATTTTGAGAACTTTTTATATGACAAGTATTGCCCTAGAACTGGGAACATACGGAAAAAAAAAAAAAAGACAAATGTCCCTGTCCTCTCTTAGAAATGTTATTTAAATTAAATACTGGATTTAGCTTAAATTGATAAGAGTGAAAGATTGTGTGAAGGTACTTCATGTGTATTTTGTCAATCAAAAAATAAGACCATTACTATAAGGCAACAGAAGCATTTATTTGGGGCCTTAGGAATTATAATTTTGGAGACACAGAATCTGGGAGAAACCCAGTGTCCTCTGAGGAGGGTTGAAAACCAAAATTTTTTTAATGGAAAAAGGAAGAATCTGATATAAGTCGTATTACAGAAATTATGATTGGGGCTGGCTGACTGGAACCATTTTTCTCTGTACTTGATTAGTTGCTAAGGTTGTTATTATTCGAGAGTCTGCTGTGTAAGCGTTCTTTCAGGACACTGTGGCCCAGTTCAAAGTTCATGTTCCATCCAGGTGCAGCCATGCATAGGTCTGCTTACCCAAAGGTCTCCTGGCTCCATTTTAGTGCTCTCTTGGCATTGTAGTTAGTTAGTTAGTGTTACGGAGAAGGCAATGGCAACCCACTCCAGTACTCTTGCCTGGAAAATCCCATGGACGGAGGAGCCTAGTAGGCTGCAGTCTATGGGGTCGCTAGGGGTCGGACACCACTGAGCGGCTTCACTTTCACTTTTCACTTTCATGCATTGGAGAAGGAAATGGCAACCCACTCCAGTATTCTTGCCTGGAGAATCCCAGGGACGGGGGAGCCCGGTGGGCTGCCGTCTATGGGGTCGCACAGAGTCGGACACGACTGAAGCGACTTAGCAGCAGCAGTTAGTGTTAGTGGCTCAGTTGTGTCCGACTTTGCGAATCAATGGACTGTAGCCCGCCAGGCTCCCAAGTCCGTGGGGTTGTCCAGGCAAGAATAATGGAGCGGATTGCAACGCCCTCCTCCAGGGGATCTTCCTCACCCAGTGATCAAACCGGGGTCTCCTGCGTTGTAGGCAGATTCTTTACTATCTGAGCCCCTTGAGAAGCCTTGGCATTGTAGACTCCATTTTATTCATTCCTTCACAATTTAGTAGATGATTTTGATTTTAAAAAAGGAATAGAAGTATTATCTATTTTTATTGCCTAACGACTCTCATGTTTATGTATTTTAATACAAAGTTAACCTATATTTTGAAAGGGAATCATAGAATAGTGTATAGCCTTTAGTTGATGAGAGTTCAATCAAGACTCATGGCTGTCATCTAACTCAAAGCACACACATGAGTATAGATGTTATTATATCATTGTTGGCTTCCCATTAGTAAATAAAGGCTCTGATAAGCACTGCAATAAAAGGATATGTTTAAGGTTGGAAAAAAAAAAAAGAAGGCAGCCTACTTAAAGGTAAATCAAGTCATTTAAATGGGAGAAATAAAAAAGTATACTTTTTTTTTTAGTGTAAAAAACAGCTCATTTAAACCAATAAAGTGATGGTACACTTCACAGATGGCAAAATGCTTTGGGATCCTTAGAGGAAAATAAATTCTTTTGAAGTACAAACTTGAACAATTGAGGAACAGTCAGTCACATGGGGCCAAAATCTTATTCCCTGTAATTCGAGAAGAATTCTCACAGAATTACAGAGATTTACAAAACTGGTTAGCAAGTACTCATTAAAAGAAAAATCTCTGTTGTCCAAGGAGCCTAAAACTGTTTTTTGTTTGCGTAAGAAAATGCCTTAGTCCACTTTGACACTGATTCAAGAATGTCCCTTCCAATGCTGTCAAAGTGAGAGTTTGCATATTTTATTAAAGTGACTTAATTGAAAAATATTGCTGTCCCTTTGCCCTCCCCCAGCTGCAAGTTCCCTTGTTGAAGCATGATTTCATAAATTTATTCTGAAATAAAATTTCGTTTTTCCTTTACTCTACCCCTTCCAGCTGCAAACTCCTACCCTGCCTTGTTCAATAATTAATACATATGTTAAAAATAAGAACTCATCTTCCCCCCTACCCTTCCAGCTGGAGATTTCTAGCCCTTTCATGGTTTTTTTCAGCTTTTTGTTTGTAGTAATATTTCATAAATACAGAGCAAGTTCAGATTCTCTGATTCCTCTTTCCAAACCCACACTTTTGTCTGGACTCTCAGTGGTTCTGATTGTTGCCAGTGGAGATTAGTCCAGGCCCTTCCTCAGCTGCAACATTACTTTTGAATTCCACTATTTTTATTTTACTTTTGAATTCCTCAGTCCTAAAAACATTACTAAATGAGCATTAGCCAACGAAGGGCATGTTATAATTTCTAGCATGAAAACTGAGGAGAATTTTCTTTCTGTGCTTGAAGATGATAGACATGGACCTTTTGAACTGGTCCATTAGCAGGTAATCTAGAATTCCTTCGTATGAGTAATGTTAAGAGTATGAAAAGATTTCAGTTGTTGCGAAGATTTATTTGGTTCTACTTTGATAACCTTGGATGTTCATGTTCATTTTCATTTATTTATCAGATTGCAAACAGCATATTCTGTTATTTGGCATTTTATGAAAAGACATTACAAATAATGAAATATTCCTGATAACCGAGGGATGAATTGATACTTCTGTTATATAATCAAGTTTTTATTATATTTGTTTATCATCTTTCTAAATACTCTCGAAAACATCTGTTTAGTAAAATGTCAAGTCTAGAAAACCCTTCTATGCTATTACTACTAGTAATAATTTTATTTGACTTTTAATTTTCTTAGAATATTAAATCATAAAACTTGGAAACAAGTATAAGTCTTACTTGACACTAAATAAATAACATGAAGTGTATAGAATGTTCAGTTTGTATGTGTGTGTGTGCATGTGTAAGATATCGTGTATGAGACATTAAAGGAGGTTTGGCCTCTTGCTTTGCTATTCAATGCTGTGGCTGGTGTGAACTTTCTAAATTGCAAATCTGATGGTGTCTCTCCCCTTTAAGATAAAGTCTAACTGCTTTACCATGACTCACTTACAGGTCCATGACTTACAAGAGTGTTTATTTTTGCCTAACGTGGGGGCTTCTTCTTTTTCCCATTACACATTTTACTTGGATAACTCTTGCTCATCCTACAGGCGTTCCCAAACTTCTCAAGACAAAGTAAGATTCCTAGGTGTTGCTATAGCACCCTGTATTTACCTTCATTATAATTGTTGCTGCTGTGAATATTTTTGGTCAGTATTACTGCTGATTCCCCCTTTCCACTCAGACTGAAAATCTTATTTTCACTATTATATATCCATCCTTCATTTAGCACAGAGTGGACATGTAGTAAACATTACTTAAATGAATGAATAAGTGTTGAATTGTAAATCTTTTAAAGTACCTCTTAAATATGAAATGTGATTCCATATTGCTTTTTTATGTTGTCTACTTAGTTTTTATTAGTGGTAATTAGAGAATACCTGTTTTCTTTTATCCTATTTTATTAAAGGCTGAAACATAAGTAGGGAGATTACTAGTAGAGAATATTGGAGTTGAATCAAGCAAGGTGCATCCAGGAAAGGAGTAAAAGTCAGGAGATGAGATGGGGGTCTAGTTTGGGAAGTTTCTCATTCTGAGAGATGGTATTTCCCAAGGAATCAGCAACCATGTATAATGACATGCACTCGCCTCCCACTGTTCACCTCTAGTCTTAGCAATATCAAGTATGTCATTACCTATCTTTGCCCAAAGCATGACTTCATCCACTAGTATATCAGCTCCTAAACTTAGCTACATACTAGAATCATCAGATTCCCCAGTTGCTCCTCAGAACAGTGAAGTCTCCTGGTGTAAAATCCAGGCATGGTTAGTTTTTAAAGCTCTTCAGTGAGTGCAGTGTGCAGCCAATCTGAGATCTGATGTGCTTGAAGATGACAACAGAACTGTTGCCTTGGAATTACATGAAACTCCATGAGCATGCTCAAGGAAGGGTATCTTTGGGTTAGAAAATTTTCTCGAGTTGTGAGCCATAGCACCACCGTACTTCAAGTCTTTGATTTCTTCTCAAAACATTTCTTATTTTGTAGTGGTATAATTTAAAACTGTACTTATTTATACTAACAGAGTCACTCTGCCATCAGGAATGCTGAAATAAATGTCTACTTTGTCAAGAAAAAACAAATGCATATGAAAAAATAATCTTTTCTTACCTTTCTTAAACCTATGCCTCAAAAAGAACTTAAATTTTTCATGACCATATAATAAAGATAAAACAGAGCCTCCGTTGCTCTTTAGTCCATTGACACAGAGGGCATATTAAAGTTTCATGCAGGAGCTTAAATTTAAGCACAAACTTAAAAAAAAAGAAAGCACAAGTCTTTTTTTTTTAATGAATTCAGGATCATTCTATCATTCATTAACCTATAAAAGCAAAGTTACTATGATAGTTGCTCCTTCAGAATACATGTGCTCATTGATTTTATCCATTATCTCTGAAAATGTGAGGTGAGGTTCTGTTTTAAAGAATGTCTTCTGTTTATAACATCTAAAGTACTATCCTTTTGAAAAGTTTTCAGTTGATCAATGTTTGACATATTTGTCATATTAACATTCCTTATTTCCCTTCACTTTCTCATCCAAAATAGCTGCATTTTACTTATAACCAAGGAAGGTTAAAATTTTCTTTCAATTTGCTCTCAAAATTCTGTCCTTCCCAATCAAAATTTGAGAACAGTATTTTGCCAAAAGATTCTTACTTAACAGCCTTAATTTTCACGTGATTTGCTTTGACTAGAAACAGGACCTAAGCCAGAGATTGTTACCTGCCTTTTTACTTCTTTCACTTAAGTCAGATTGGGAGGTGGGGAATGTAAATGAGGGGAGGGTGTGAGCAGAGCATAAAAAGGAAAGAAAACTCCTGCACTCAATTCAGCCATCAGATGAATCGCATAGAACTGAACACTTGACAAATACTGTGCACTTAACATGATCTTGGAGTCGCTAAAGATTTCAACCAGACTCTAGAAATTTGATTCAAACAAACAAACCTTCTTGGTTACCCAAAGATTGTTTGCTGAAGGTATTCTTTTTGCCTACAACCAGGTGCTTCTAAGCATGGAAAGAGGGGCTGAGAAGCCAGGGAGGACTCCCTCCCGGGGTTTAGTTAGGTGTATAGAAAAGTGGACTTCTTTGAAATGTTGTTGAGATGTTGGAATTCTGCCTTCTGAATAATAATGCTGGAACACTCTATCCACTTTACCAAAATTGTATAGTCAACTTTATGATGGCCATTAATAAAACAGAAAAAGCTGCTTGGTTTTTTTTTCCTTTTTTTGAGTCATTTTAATGTGAGCCTCAAACCACTACCCTCCAGTCCTTTAATTTTTATTTCCAACATTTACCTTCCAGCTCATTAGTGACATTCTAGTTCTTTGATTACCTTCTCAGCTCTTTAGTTTTTATTTCCAACATTTTCTTAAATGAATTGTCTTTGAAGCCAGGACTGGGTTTTACATAGAAGGGTGTTATTTACTTTAAACCCCCATTACAATTCTAGTTTCTGTATAGTGCTGTTTTAAAACAGGAGGAGACCATCATCTTCTCTGAGGAGCTTCTCCAGTGATTCTGGTAAGCTGCCAGATTTGGGAACTCATTGCTCTAGAAAACAAAGTATGTACTAAGTGAGATTTAAAAACTTCTGTTGACTAGTGTAGTGTAGTCAGTGAAACCACTGATAATTGTAAGATCATAATATAATTTGTCTAACAGAGAGTGTGTATGAGCCCATAGGATATTAAAAGAATAGAAACTTCAAATCTGTGCATTTTATCCTCCCACTGAA
The DNA here is from genome assembly GCF_054371585.1 of Giraffa tippelskirchi. Taxonomy (NCBI): domain Eukaryota; kingdom Metazoa; phylum Chordata; class Mammalia; order Artiodactyla; family Giraffidae; genus Giraffa; species Giraffa tippelskirchi. The sequence goes on along the minus strand of NC_137275.1, from coordinate 91,566,422 downwards.
AAAAAAAAATACTGGAAAATAGCTTCTATGTCTTAAATTGCAAGTTCGGAATAATAATGCAAATAGACTGCAAGAGATGCAGAGGTGAATTAAGAGAATGGTTCTCATCAGAGACCATAGAAAAAAACAAAAATGCCATGATGTTAGAATATCATCCAAGTATTTCTATGTATTTTGGGGAGAACTGTGTTAAAAGCATCAAGAAGGAAGAAACAGATGTTCTAGGTCTCTCTGCTGTTTCACATTTTTAATTTTTTTCTATTTTTTGTTTTCTCTTGCTGCCATAACAAATTACCACAAACTTAGTGGGTTCAAGGAAGTTCCCGAGGAACTTCAACACCCTCTTTCTTGTGGAGATGCTTCTTCTCTCCTCTGTATGGCTTCAAATAGAAGATGAAAAACTTGTGCTGCCCTCTAGCACCCAATGGAAGATTCTTAAAACTCGACATCAAACTTTCCGTTTGGGAATTGAAAATATTTACCAATTTGCTAAGAGTCTTTTCAAGAGAAAGGGATTAATAAAAAATATAAGCCAGATTGTTAAAGGATGTGAAGTCTGTCAAAAGAATAATCCCCGTAACAACCAGTCAGCTCTTCCAGGTTTACAGCATACAGAAGATACCCTGGAGAGGACTGGCAGATAGACTTCACTCATGGCAAAAGTGACGAGACATCAATGCCTACTGGTTTGGGTTGACTAGGGAAGGAAATAGCAACTCACTCCAGTATATTGACCTGGAGAATTCCATGGATGATCTATGGGGTCACAAAGAGTTGGACACAACTGAGTGACTTTCATTTCACTAGTAGGTTAAATCAACCAGTTAAAGCAATCAAATTAATTACTTTATAGATTTATATGTCAGAAATTCAACACTGGTGTCATTGGGACTAAAGTCAAGGTGTCAGCAAGCCTGAGTTCCTTTCTACAGCCCTAGGGGAGAATCCATTACCTGGACTTTTCCACTTTTTTAAAGGTTTCTCACATTCCTTGGCTCACTGGACCCCTTTCTTCCCTGTTCAAAGCCAGAAACAGAAGGTTGAATTCTTCCACACTGCATCACTCTGGAATCTTTTCCAGTTTTAAAATCTGTGTACCCCAATGTTCCAGACTAATCTCACCCCAAGGTATTTAATATCTGCAAAGTCTCTTTTGTCATGTGAAGTCACACATTAACAAGTTCTAGGGACTAGAATATGGACATCATTGAGGGGACATTATTCTGCCTACTGTATGTGTGACCTTTAGTCACACATTGTGTATACCACATCTTCTAAAAGTGTACTGAATTATATCATTTTTATATAGTGAGATACATTTTAAAACTGTAAAAGAATTTTTTGGCAACTGCAGATGACTTGTGGTTCATGGTAGAATAGACATTAATAAATTTTTAACTGGGGCTTTGGTCTAGACCACTCTCACAAGTCTCTTAGGAAGTCATCATTATAGACCCCAGCATAGGCCTATCAATAATAACTAATACAATCCATTTTTCTTCATGACTGGAAAGTATCACTAGAATTATGATCTGTATGAGCATCAGACACAGTAGTTAATAGGTTGAAAATGTAATTCTCTAAACATCTGAATCACAGTGAAATGAAATACCATGTCACAAAATATAAGAAGCACTTTGAATAATTCAGTAGCATATTCATATACCCAAACCCCATTCACTCGATTACACAATTTGGAATGGTGGGCTTAATGTAAATTGTTCTCTCTCTTGAATTCTATTTTGTAGATTCTTGCTCTCTTTCAATCTGCATAGCATTATGGATATGTTATGCTGAACCATGTTGCTTTATCACTTCTAATTTTGACCATCATTCATAAGAAAATAAAAAAGTAAAACAGAGTATATAAATTCCATCCCTATGCATTTTTCCCCCATCCTGTAGTTCAGTTTGAAATGCAAGACTTAACTTCTTAGATCTGGCTTAGCAAATTATAATGAGCATACAGATTACCTGGGAATTTGATTAGAATGCAGATTCTGCTTTAGCAGATCTGGGGTAGAGCCTAACATTTTGCATTTTAAGAAGGTCCCAGGTGATGAGCTTATGGTAGAGAATCCACCAGCCAGTGCAGGAGATGCAAGAGACCTGCGTTTGATCTCTGGGTCTCTTCTCTTGGAAGAGGAAATGGCAACCTACTCCAGTATTCTTGCCTGGAGATTCCAATGGACAGAGGAGCTTGGCGGGCCACAGTCCCTGGGGTCACAAAGAGTGGGACACAACTGAGCATGTGCATGCACACAGGTCACGTGATGATGAGGAACACTGACTGGGACAGATTAGTTGTACCCTAATGACTTGTTGTTGCCATGGTAACCCTGCCGGCAGGAAAGGAAGCTGCTAGTTGAGGCATTTGGTGCATATGCTTGGCCAAGAAGCCAGAAGGGCCAAGCTACTACGGTGGAGTTATGACTGAATGCCTCTAAGTCAGCACTCTGCCAAGGCCAGCTTCAGGGCAATGCCAGCGAGCCTTGAGCCTCTTATTTAGCCTTTGGCTCAATGACAATGAAGTTCCCTGGGCTGGGATCCTGAGGCCTCTCCAGTCAGCTAAGGGAATTCTGGGAACATGAGCACATTTGTTAGGATTGGAGTGACGGTAAACTTACCTGGGCCGAATGAAGCCTGAGGAGACTCTGGTGGAGATCCGTAGACATCCTGTGCTGATCCCTCTTCTGACTTTGGCTGTAGGAGAGGAAAACTGAGCCATCCAGTAGCTAGTTCCCTCTGAAGATTCCATCAGGGTAGCAGGCACACACGGAGAATGGCATGTGAAGAGGAAGGCAGAGATGTACAAGTCAAGGATGGCTAAAGACTGCCAACAACCCCCCTCAGCACCTCAGAAGGAACCAACTTTCCCCTACCTGTTAAGTAACAAGGTTTTGTGGACTTGAGCTATGGAAGAGCTCACTTTCAACCTATCCATAATCCTGTAGGAGGTGCCATGAATTATGTACTATTAACCATTGATGGAATGTGATAACATCTGATACTATGTGTGCGTGCTCAGCTCAGTCTCTCAGTTGTGTCTGACTCTTTGTGACCCCATGGACTGTAGCCCACCAGGCTCCTCTGTCCATTGGATTTCCCAGGCAAGAATACTGGAGTGGGTTGCCATTTCTTCCTCAAGGGGATCTTCCCAACCCAGGGATCAAACCCACATTTCCTCCGTTGGTAGACGGGTTCTTTACCCCTGCACCACTTGGGAAGCCTTATATGATACTATACTAAGCATTTTACTTACGTTATCTAATTTAATCCTCACAGTGGTACCAAGAGATGGGTATTATCCCCATTTTATAGAAAAGGAAGTGAAAGCTGAGGAAAGTCAAATGATTTGTTCAAGATTACATATTTTGTAAGTGGCACAGTTGAATTCAAACACGTTATTTATGTTATCCTAGAACCTGGGATTTTAATCACTGTGTTTTGGTAAGTATTTCAACAGAGAGTAGACTCTGAATCCTAGGTCCAGAAGTTAGAATATTAGAATGAAACTGATTTTTAATTTTTTATACCATTTTTAGGGCATGCTAAATTTGTTTTTGACTCAACATTTGTTCAATGACTAGTGGTTTTTCTATTCCTTTTCTTTCTCTTTTCCCTTCTTTTTCTTTTTGGCGGTGGAAATTGTTGAGCCGGCAAAGCAGATACATGTGAAGCCCTCCAGCAGATAAACATTTTCCATTCACATTTTGAAGAGAAAAAAAAAGCCAAATAAAATAACCCAAATGGCAAACACTGTAAAGTCATTCCTTCATAAAAATAAATTTTTGGTGAAGAGGTCTTTCATTTGGAAATGAGATCCAGCTTCTGCTTATGGAAAAAGCAAGTAAAAGGCAGGGAGAAGACCAGTAGGTCTGCTAACTATAGAGCCACACAGTGATACCCTGAGTTCCAGAGTACAAAAATGTAGACTTAAAAGATTTGAACAATTTGTTTGTATATCTGTGCACTGTGAAATCAGGCATTGTGAAGAAACAGCATCTTGTAGCTAGTTCAGAATGATATAATCCAGGACAGATTTTTTTTTTTTCCTTCTGACACATGGTTTTAAAATCAAAGATTTTTTGAAGGAAGATGGAAAAGTCATCATGTACCAAGTGCAAAAAATTACGTACAGAGTAAGATTTTCATGGTAGGTAACATTTCACTTCCTGCTTATTTTTGATTGGGTGAGTGTATTTCTTGTCAGCAAAGACCATAGTGCTTTTCAGGGCTGAGGTCTGCAGTAGTCCACTGAAGGTAATGATGTAATGATAGGTTTTCACATTCCAAAGGACAGTGATTTTTCTCTGTTGTGAATTAAAATGTTTATTTTTTCCTAATTGTTACAGAAGATTTCTTTAATACATTGTTATGTGCCTTTCCTTATGGAAAACAAATAACTTCTCATTCCTTTAGGTTAAAAAAATAACAGTTCATTTTTTTGTAAACACAACATATTGTACTTTATGAGCAAGACGATGCACCAAATGGTGTGAGAGGTGGCAAGTCATAATTCTCTGCTCTGCATGACCTTAAAACTTGCAGATAATCTGAGATACAAAGAAGGAAAAAGAATGTACTATTTCTTACTGAGCAAGAGATACCACCCAGGTTTGGGGCTAAGAGGTTTAAATTTATTATTTAATCCTTACAGCAATCAGTGCCAGTTATTTTAAACCCCAGTCCTGTTGCCTCAAAAAGCTATTTCCCGAATCTAGTCTTGAGGGCATGAATTTCATCATATAAGGGTTAAGTTGTCTATTCAGTAAATTCTTAGAAATGGAAAGCCTTAGGATTACCAAGATCTCTATTAATTTCCCAAGGCTGCTCTGAGGAAGTGAGTGGCTTAAAACAATAGAAATTTAAATATTTAAGGCAAACCGATTGGTTTGAAACTACAGAGGTTTATTCGCTCTCAGGTCAGGATGGGAGAAGCCTGAAATCAAAGGTGTTGGCAGCAGCATTATCCCTCTGAAGGCTCTAGGGAAGGATTCATTTTTGCCTCTTCCGATATTATTGGCAATCCTTGGCATTCGGTAGCTTTGTATGTTGTATAGATTGGTGATGCTAAAAAGTGTTAAAGCTTGGCCTCACTGGGGCTATATATTTCTAAACAGAGGGTTGTTGTTGTTCAGTCACTAAGTCATTCCAACTCTTTGGGACCCCATGGACTGCAGCCCACCAGACATCCCTGTCCTTCACAATCTCTCAGAGCTTGCTCAAACTCATGTCCATTGAGTCCGTGATGCCATCCAACCATCTCATCCTCTGTCATCACCTTCTCCTCCTGCCCTCAATCTTTGCTAGCAGCAGGGTCTTTTCTAGTGCTCATCAGGTGGCCAAAGTATTGGGGCTTCAGTTTCATTATCAGTTCTTCCAGTGAATAGTCAGGACTGATTTCCCTTAGGATTGACTGGTTTGACCTTCTTGCAGTCCAAGGGACTCTGAAGAGTCTTCTTCAGCACCACAGTTCAACAGCACCAGTTCTTTGGCGCTTAGTTTTCTTTATGGTGTAACTCTCATATCCGTACCTGACTACTGGAAAAACCATAGCTTTGACCAGATGGTTCTTTGCCACAAAGTGATATCTCTGCTTTTTAATACGCTGTCTAGTTTTGTCATAGCTTTTCTCCCAAGGAGCAAGTGACTTTTAATTTCATTGCTGCAGTCACTGGACACAGTGATTTTGGAGCCCAAGAAAATAAACCATTTTCATTTTTTCCCATCTATTTGCCGTGAAGCGATGGGACTGGATTCCATAATCTTCGTTTTTTTAATGTTGAGTTTTAAGTCAGCTTTTTCGCTCTCATTTTCCCCTACATCAAGAGGTTCTTTAGTTCCTCTTTGCTTTCTGCCTTTAGGGTGGTATCATCTGCATATCTGAGGTAGCTAATATTTCTACGGGCAATCTCAATTCCAGCTTGTGACTAATCCAGCCCAATATTTTGCATGATGTACTCTCTATATAAGTTAATTAAGCAGGGCAACAATATACATCCTTGATATACTCCTTTCCTGATTTGAACCAGTCTATTGTTCCATGTCCAGTTCTAACTGTTGCTTCTTAACCTGCATACAGATTTCTCAGGAGGCAAGTAAGGTGGTCTGGTATTCCTTTTCTTTAAGAATTTTCCACAGCTTCTTGTGATCCACACAGTCAAAGGCTTTAGTGTAGTCAATGAGGCAGATTTTTTTTTTTTTGGCATTCTCTTGCTTTTCCTATGATCCAATGGGTATTGGCAATTTGATCTCTGGTTCCTCTGCCTTTTCTAAATCCATTTTGTACATCTGGAAGCTCTTGGTTCATGTACTTTTGAAGCCTAGCTTGAAAGATTTTGAGTATTGCCTTGCCAGCACGTAAAATGAGTGCAATTGTGCAGTACTTTGAACATTCTTTGGCATTGCCCTTCTTTGGGATCGGAATGAAAACTGACCTTTTCCAGTCATGTATCCACAGCTGAGTTTTCCAAATTTGCTGGCACATTGAGTGCAGCATGATAACAGAATCATCTTTTAGGACTTTCGATAGTTCAGCTGAAATTCCACCAACTCCACTAGCTTTGTTCATAGCAATGCTTCCTAAGGCTCACTTGACTTCACACTCAAGGGTGTCTAGGTTTGTAACCAAACCATCATAGTTATCAGTGTCATTAAGACCTTTTCTATATGATTCTTCCATGTATTCTTGCCATGTCTTCTTAATCTCTTCTGTTTCTGTTAGATCCTTACCATTTCTGTCCTTTATTGTGCCCATCTTGCATGAAACAGAGTATAGGTTTTTTGTTTTGTTTTTTGGTTTTTACCAGAGAGAAGAGTCCTGTCCATATGATATGGAGAAAAGTTAAAAGTGGTTACTCCTTCAACCAGTCATACTTGGGTTTTCCCTCTCAGTTCGTTCATTTCAGTTCAGTCGCTCAGTCATGTCCGACTCTTTGCGACCCTGTGAATCACAGAACGCTAGGCCTCCCTGTCCATCACCAACTCCCGGAGTTCACCCAAACTCATGTCCATTGAGTTGGTGATGCCATCCAGCCATCTCATCCTCTGTCATCCCCTTCTCCTCCTGCCGCCAATCCTTCCCAGCATCAGGGTCTTTTCATATGAGTCAGCTCTTCGCATTAGGTGGCCAAAGTATTGGAGTTTCAGCTTCAACATCAGTCCTTTCAATGAACACCCAGGACTGATCTCCTTTAGGACGGACTGGTTGGATCTCCTTGCACTCCAAGGGACTCTCAAGAGTCTTCTCCAACACCACAGTTCAAAAGCATCAATTCTTCGGTGCTCAGCTTTCTTCACAGTCCAAATCTCCCATCCATACATGACCACTGGAAAAACCATAGCCTTGACTAGATGGACCTTTGTTGGCAAAGTAATGTCTCTGCTTTTTAATATGCTGTCTAGGTTGGTCATAACTTTCCTTCCAAGGAGTAAGTGTCTTTTAATTTCATGGCTGCAATCACCATCTACAGTGATTTTGGAGCCCCCAAAAATAAAGTCTGACACTGTTTCCACTGTTTCCCCATCTATTTCCCATGAAGTGATGGGACCAGATGCCATGATCTTAGTTTTCTGAATGTTGAGCTTTAAGCCAACTTTTTCACTCTCCTCTCTCACTTTCATCAAGAGGGTTTTTAGTTCCTCTTCACTTTCTGCCGTAAGGGTGGTGTCATCTGCATATCTGAGGTTATTGATATTTCTCCCAGCAATCTTGATTCCAGCTTGTGCTTCTTCCAGCCCAGCATTTCTCATGATGTACTCTGCATATAAGTTAAATAAGCAGGGTGACAATATACAGCCTTGACGTACTCCTTTTCCTATTTGGAACCAGTCTGTTGTTCCATGTCCAGTTCTAACTGCTGCTTCCTGACCTGCATACAGGTTTCTCAAGACAGGTCAGGTGGTCTGGTATTCCCATCTCTTTCAGAATTTTCCACAGTTTATTGTGATCCACACAGTCAAAGGCTTTGGCATAGTCAATAAAGCAGAAATAGATGATTTTCTGGAACTATCTTGCTTTTTGGATGATCCAGTTGATGTTGGCAATTTTATCTCTGGTTCCTCTGCCTTTTCTAAAACCAGCTTGAACATCTGGAAGTTCACGGTTCACGTATTGCTAAAGCCTGGCTTGGAGAATTTTGAGCATTTCTTTACTAGCGTGTGAGATGTGTGCAATTGTGTGGTAGTTTGAGCATTCTTTGGCATTGCCTTTCTTTGGGATTGGGATGAAACTGACCTTTTCCAGTCTTGTGGCCACTGCTGAGTTTTCCAGATTTGCTGGCATAGTGAGTGCAGCACTTTCACAGCATCATCTTTTAGGATTTGAAATAGCTCAGCTGGAATTCCATCACCTCCACTAGCTTTGTTTGTAGTGATGCTTTCTAAGGCCCACTTGACTCTATTATCTTAGAACCAGCTGCAGTTAGTATATTTCAGATAGTTGTGAAACAGGAAATAACTACTTACCCCAACTCTCACAGATTTTCAAGGTGATGAGATCTAAACTTCCTAGCTGTATTGTCCATGGACAAGAGACTGAATTCAAATGTCAGTTTCCTCATCTGTAAAGTGGAGATAATATTCATTGCATAAGGATTCTGTGAGACATTACATTTGAAGAGTATGGCATCATGTCTGGCATACAATAGATATATGTGGGATATATCTCAGAGGGGTCACAATTTAGGAAATCTGGTACAAGCCTCCTCTATTAGCATATGAAATAGAAAAAAATAGGAAGATAAAATGATTAGCATAGAGAAAGACACTGAATAGTTACCAAATAACAAATTGAGGTATGCAGTATAATGCCCTTTGGCTCCTTGAATAGAAGCTTCCACTCTGAGTAAAAGCCTCTGGTACTAAAAGTAGTTTAGTGTTCATGTTGCAAAATCGATGGTGCAAGTTTTGCTTAGATTAAAAAATCCATAGTCATTTTGTCTAAATCTTATAAACAACATTGTTTATTCTAATTGAAATGAGTGCTATATTTTTGATGAATTAAACTGTAATTTAATCTCTAGCTATTCATATCACTTCAAAACTATTAAACTGGTTTTTCACACTATTAACACCAAAAAATAAAAATCCATAGTAAAAGCAAATTTGCCATTAATCAAGGATCATTATTCTTAAAAGTAGGAATTTATTAGATATCTAGCAAATTTTAAGTCTAATAAGTAAATTTTAGTGGATTTTTATCTTTGATGATTTTTAAAACTATTCATTGTTTTTAAAATATTTTGGCTTGTTGATGTTTATATTTTCATTTTATCACCCTTTACACACTTTCCTTTTATGCAAATGTATCTACTCTTATCACCTCTTTATGTATTTTTTTATATTACATATTTCGTTATCACATTTTTTCTTTTTCATAGTGATAAGGTTTCAAAACATTCCCCTTCTTTTCATAGGCACAGTTCTTCCTCCTAGAAATATCTAAGGAGTTTATCTCTTGTCATTTAAAAATACTCCAGTTTATACTTAAAATTGACATTATGCATATGTCTATAAAATAGTAAAGTAAAAAGAAAAGATACAAAAATTTGACTTAGATTTTTTTAACAAGTTATTTGTTTTTTATGTAGCCATATCCTCTCTAACTAAAGAAATAAAGGCTGAACTAGAAAAAGCAGCCCCCTTAAGAAAAGATATATACATGTATGTACACACACACACACACACACACACACAGATTTTCTTTATAAAGTAGAGTCACTTCTAATGTATTCTTAAAAGCCTAAAATATGCAGTGACCCAGGCCTTGTGCTAGGTGATTTACATACTTTAGTTGTGATTAGTGTAGTACCTCTGGAAGGTAGGTTTAGGGTTATCACCAGGAAAATAAAATAATTTTGCCTAAGGACACAAAAGTAAGAGGTCAGGATATTAACCCAGGTCTTTCTCCAAAGTCTGTATACTCTCCCTGAAGCCAACTCCTACCTGTTTTTTCCCCTAAAGAAACTTAAAGTAGATGACTCTATTGTTGTTCAGTCATCCAGTCGTGTTTGACTCTGTGTGACCCCATGGACTGCAGCATTCCAGGCCTCCCTGTCCCTCACCATCTCCCACAGTTTGCCTAAGTTCATGTCCATTGCATCGATGATTCCATCCAGCCATCTCATCCTCTGATGCCCTCTTCTCCTCCTGCCCTCAATCTTTCCCAGCATCAGGGACTTTTCCAATGAGCTGGCTATTTGCATCTGATGACCAAAATACTGGAGCTCCAGCTTCAGCATCAGTCCTTCCGAAGAGTATTTAGGATTGATTTCCCTTAAGATTTACTGGTTTGATCTCCTTGCTGCCCAAGGGACTTTTCAAGGGTCTTCTCCAGCACCACAGTTCAAAGGCATTGACTCTTAGGTGCTCTGCTTTCTTTATGGTCCAGCTCTCCATAACTGTAAGTGACCACTGGGAAGACCATAGCCATGACTACACAGATCTTTGTTGGCAGAATAATGTCTCTGCTTTTCAATACACTGTCTAAGTTTGTCAATGCTTTCCTGCCAAGAAGCAATCGTCTTCTGATTTCATGGCTGCAGTCACCATCCGCTGTGATCTTAGAGCCCAAGCAAAGGAAATCTGTCACTACTTCTACCTTTTCCACTTCTATTTGCCATGATGACTCTAAGGAGTTACTTTACTGTATCTTGGTTAAGACAGAGACCCTCAGTTTTAATGTTTCGGTTGTTGCTCTGCTTTTCACATATTATTCAGGAGGCTATTTTTATCAGCTGCAGAATCATGTACTTATAATCAATTTATGTGATTACTTGTGATTTAATGTCTCAAATGTAGGCTTTCTAATATGGTCATCAATTTAAAGTACTATTTCATGCTTTCTGTAATTAGCGCAAATAGATTGCTCTCTCAAAATAAGACTTAGGACTATTTTTCTGATTAGCTATAGTTATTTGTATATGGCTTATTTTAAGGAAATTTGACAACAAATTTATTGGAAATACATTTATGAAAATATTATTATTTTGTAGAACTATTCCCTTTATATGACAATACATTGAAGATTTTTTTAAAAAAAATTACATCAGTATTCTCTTTTGACTAGAGCTACTGTGTTAAATGAGATTTATTGTAAATCCTTGGTGGCATTCATTTCAGAGAGTGCTTCTGTAAGGAGAACTGACTGGTTGTCCTTACTGGAGTAAAGGAATAGATGTAAATATACATTTGCATGCATGCTAAGTTGCTTCAGTTGAGTCTGACTCTTTGCAACCTGATAGACTGTAGCTCACCAGGCTCCTCTGTCCATGGGATTCTCTAGGCAAGAATATTGGAGTGGGTTGCCATGCCCTCCTCCAGGGAATCTTTCCGACCCAGGGATCAAACCCACATCTCTTATATCTCCTGAATTGGTAGATGGGTTCTTTACTACTAGTGCCACCTGGGAAGCCCAAATATACCTTTATGCTCCTGCAAAACCAAAGCGGTTACAGTAATTTGACAGAAAAATCTGGATACACTTATTTTATTCTTCTTCCAGAAGAAATTTAAGCAAAATAACTTGTTTGTGGCCAGATGGAGGCCTATAACACTGTGAGATTGAAACAGAATGGACAGAAAAACTCAGTGCATTGAAAATAGAATAGAAAATATGATTCATTTATTTTGTGGAAAAACAGGATGTCTTGAAAGCTGAGAAGGAAAAAAAAAGTACTTTGCTTGAATGTTTCAAGTTCTCTTTGCCAGTTGTTTCGCATTCTCCTGCCTCACCTGCTTAAATGTTCAGAAAATGGTGTTTCATATGCCGAACAATCTCCTGATCATCCCTGCTCTTAAACAGTCCTGACAGCTTTAAGACTGTAATTCTGGAAACAGGAGCTTGATATGACGCATCTGCACATGCTCTCCATTATTTCCTCCTGAAGAAAACAATAGTTGGGTAAGGTTACACTTTAATGGACTCTATTTTCAGACGTAATTTGGTAGACTGTAAAAGAGAGAAAAAAGAAAATATTTAAAATGAGAAGGTGCAAGTATAATGCCCATTAAAAAGTGTGTGAGTAGCTGATTACACATACATGCATAATTGCAGACCTGAATATTTGTTTCAATACACCTGAGTCTTGGAAATTGAAAAGAAATATCAGTATTTAAGTTAGCATCTTTATCATGGATGTTTTGGTTTGTGGACTTACTATTAATATGTTCCAGTCTTCCAATAACTTTTTTTAGATGAAATTACGTGGAGTATTTTTCATTGGCATGATAAAGGAAGAATTAAGCACTAAGAAAATTAAAAATATATCTCTTGAGTGCCAAGATAGCTGATTGGCCCCAGATAAACTTGGTGATACTCTTAGTAATTTCCTGTATTTCAGGAGGAATTGAATCTATATGCATATTTACATTATAAGCATAAGTACAATCTAAATATTCCGACCAACACATGTGGCACTTGGCTGATAAAAAATCTGAAAATCATTTCATAGGATGAACAAATAAAATAATTGAAACTTTTAACCTGGAAAGAATATCTAGCAGTATGTGCTGGTATGGAGTAATTATCCATTCACTCAATTATTTATATAACAGACATCAAAAGTCCATTGCATGTTAGGACCTGTGCTAAATTCAGAAAGAGCTGCTGCACTACATAGCTAGTATGGTGGAAACAGTTTTTCTTTGTAACTGGAAGAAAGAACTGAGACTAATAGGCATTATAGGCATTATAGAGATTTGAATTTTGATTAAGGTAAAATTTTCTAAAAGCCAGAGATTTTATGAAAGTAAATGGGCTGTTTTGTGTTATAGAACCCTCTAGGAATGTTCTAGAGATAACCATGTGCCAATTTATAGGGAATATTTAATGTATACCATTATATATATTAATATAGGACTTCCCTGGTGACTCAGAGGGTAAAGAATCTGTCTGCAATGTGGGAGACCCAGGTTCAATTATTGGGTCAGGAAGATCCCCTGGAGAAGGGAATGGCTAACCACTCCGGTATTCTTGCCTGGAGAATCCCATGGACAGAGGAGCCTGGCGGGTTGCAGTCCATGGGCTCACAAAGAGTAGGACACGACTGAGTGACTTTCACTGTCACATACATTAATATGCTGAAACTTCCTACGCTTCCTCTCAACTCAATCATTTCTTTTCAAAATCACATGTAATTTATTATTAGCCAGAGTTAACTCAGAGTTAACCTTGGCCTACAGAAAAAGGCTAAACTAGGTGTCAGGCACTTTTCAGAGAAGCAAGGAAGTCTACTAGTTGTATTCCTGTCACAACTGCCTTAGAAAGCAGAGGGCTAATTTTGTGCAGCTGTTTTTCATCATCTCACTGGTTTTTAGACTAGTGAAACAGGCCACTAAAGGAACTATGAAAACCTGTCTCCATCCCAGGGCCCAGCTATTTTGTGTGTGAGGTTAATAACCAGATCCTGTCCTTTTCTTGATGTCTTGGAGGGTGAGGGTGGTTGTGGCCTCCGAGATCTGTCAGCTTCAACATCCACGTGACTTCATAGTTTACCATAGAACTTTGGGCTTGGAAGAACTTCATTCAAAACCCTTTCTTGACATCATATTAAATGTACAATCTTATAGTTTTAAAATGGGAAGGGTTCAGTTACCTTTCCTATAAACAGAATGGAATCCTGATCAGTTCAGCTCAGTTGAGTCGCTCAGTCGTGTCCGACTCTCTGCGACCCCATGAATTGCAGCACGCCAGGCCTCTCTGTCCATCACCAACTCCCGGAGTCTACCCAAACCCATGTTCATCGAGTCGGTGATGCCATCCAACCATCTCATCCTCTGCCGTCCCCTTCTCCTCCCGCCCCCAATCCTACCCAGCATTAGGGTCTTTTCCAATGAGTCAACCCTTCGCATGAGGTGGCCAAAGTACTGGAGCTTCAGCTTCAACATCAGACCTTCCAATGAACACCCAGGATTGATCTCTTTTAGGATGGATTGATTGGATCTCCTTGCAGTCCAAGAAACTCTCAAGAGTCTTCTCCAACACCACAGTTCAAAAGCATCAATTCTGCGGCGCTCAGTTTCCTTCACCGTCCAACTCTCACATCCATACATGACCACTGGAAAAACCATAGTCTTGACTAGACGGACTTTTGTTGGCAAAGTAATGTCTCTGCTTTTAAACATGCTATCTAGGTTGGCCATAACCTTCCTTCCAAGTAGTAAGCGTCTTTTAATTTCATGGCTGCAGTCACCATCAGCAGTGATTCTGGAGCCCAAAAAAGTAAAGTCTGACACTGTTTCCACTGTTTCCCCATCTATTTCCCATGGAGTGATGGGACCAGATGCCATGATCTTAGTTTTCTGAACGTTGAGCTTTAAGCCAACTTTTTCACTCTCCTCCTTCACCTTCATCAAGAGGCTCTTTAGTTCTTCTTCACTTTCTGCCATAAGGGTGGTATCATCTGCATATCTGAGGTTATTGATATTTCTCCCGGCAATCTTGATTCCAGCTTGTGTTTCTTCCAGCCCAGCGTTTCTCATGATGTACTCTGCATATAAGTTAAATAAGCAGGGTGACAATATACAGCCTTGACGTACTCCTTTGCCTATTTGGAACCAGTCTGTTGTTCCATGTCCACTTCTAACTGTTGCTTCCTGACCTGCATACAGGTTTCTCAAGAGACAGGTCAGATGATCTGGTATTCCCATCTCTTTCAGAATTTTCCACAGTTTATTGTGATCCACACAGTCAAAGGCTTTGGCATAGTCAATAAAGCAGAAATAGATGTTTTTCTGGAACTCTCTTGCTTTTTCGATGATCCAGCGGATATTGGCAATTTGATCTCTGGTTCCTCTGCCTTTTCTAAAACCAGCTTGAACATCTGGAAGTTCACGGTTCACGTATTGCTGAAGCCTGGCTTGGAGAATTTTGAGCATTACTTTACTAGCATGTGAGATGAGTGCAATTGTGCGGTAGTTTGAGCATTCTTTGGCATTGCCTTTCTTTGGGATTGGAACGAAGACTGACCTCTTCCAGTCCTGTGGCCACTGCTGAGTTTTCCAAATTTGCTGGCATATCGAGTGCAGCACTTTCACAGCATCACCTTTGAGGATTTGAAATAGCTGAACTGGAATTACCCAAGGCCCAAGGTAAGAGAAATCCAAGTAAGACAGTAAGTGTTGCGAGAGGGCATCAGAGGGCAGACACACTAAAACTAAAACTACAGAAAACTAGCTAATCTGATCACACGGACCACAGCCTTGTCTATCTCAATGAAAGTAAGCCATGCCGTGTGGGGCCACCCAAGACGGATGGGTCATGGTGGAGAGGTCTGACAGATTGTGGTCCACTGGAGAAGGGCATGGCAAACCACTTCAGTATTCTTGCCTTGAGAACCCCATGAACAGTATGAAAAGGCAAAAGGATAGGACACTGAAAGATGAACTCCGCAGGTCAGTAGGTGCCCAATATGCTAATGGAGATCAGTGGAGAAATAACTCCAGAAAGAATGATGGGATGGAGCCAAAGCAAAAACAATACCCAACTGTGGATGTGACTGGTGATAGACGCAAAGTCCGATGCTGTAAAGAGCAATATTGCATAGGAACCTGGAATGTTAGGTCCATGAATCAAGGCAAACTGGAAGTGGTCAAACAGGAGATGGCAAGAGTGAACGTTGACATTCTAGGAATCAGCGAACTAAGATGGACTGGAATGGGTGAATTTAACTCAGATGACCATTATATCTACTACTGTGGGCAAGAATCCCTTAGAAGAAATGGAGTAGCCATCATGGTCAACAAAAGAGTCCGAAATGCAGTACTTGGATGCAATCTCAAAAACGACAGAATGATCTCTGTTCGCTTCCAAGGCAAACCATTCAATATCACGGTAATCCAAGTCTATGCCCCGACCAGTAACGCCGAAGAAGCTGAAGTTGAACGATTCTATGAAGACCTACAAGACCTTCTAGAACTAACACCCAAAAAAGATGTCCTTTTCATTATAGGGGACTGGAATGCAAAAGTAGGAAGTCAAGAAACACCTGGTGTAACAGGCAGGTTTGGCCTTGGAGTACAGAATGAAGCAGGGCAAAGGCTAATAGAGTTTTGCCATGAGAACGCACTGGTAATAGCAAACACCCTATTCCAACAACACAAGAGAAGACTCCACACGTGGACATCACCAGATGGTCAACACCGAAATCAGATTGATTATATTCTTTGCAGCCAAAGATGGAGAAGCTCTATACAGTCAGCAAAAACAAGACCGGGAGCAGACTGTGGCTCATATCATGAACTGCTTATTGCCAAATTCAGACTTAAATTGAAGAAAGTAGGGAAAACCACTAGACCATTCAGGTATGACCTAGATCAAATCCCTTATGAGTATACAGTAGAAGTGACAAATAGATTTAAGGGACTAGACCTGATAGACAGAATGCCTGATGAACTATGGACAGAGGTTTGTGACATTGTACAGGAGACAGGGATCAAGAAAATCCCCATGGAAAAGAAATGCAAAAAAGCAAAATGGCTGTCTGAGGAGGCCTTACAGATAGCTGGGAAGAGAAGAGAAGCGAAAAGCAAAGGAGAAAAGGAAAGATATTCTCATCTGAATGCAGAGTTCCAAAGAATAGCAAGGAGAGATAAGAAAGCCTTCCTCAGCGATCAGTGCAAACAAATAGAGGAAAACAACAGATTGGGAAAGACTAGAGACCTCTTCAAGAAAATTAGAGATACCAAGGGAACATTTCACGCAAAGATAGGCTTGATAAAGGACAGAAATGGTATGGACCTAACAGAAGCAGAAGATATTAAGAAGAGGTGGCAAGAATACACAGAAGAACTGTACAAAAAAAGGTCTTCATGACACAGATAATCACGATGGTGTGATCACTCACCTAGAGCCAGACATCCTGGAATGTGAAGTCAAGTGGGCCTTAGAAAGCATCACTACGAACAAAGCTAGTGGAGGTGATGGAATCCTGATCAGAACACTTGAAATAAGAACTCTCTAAGTTTATACTTTTTTCCTTAATAGTTGCATATTCTATGTTGTCCATAAATTGATTCACACTTAAAAAAAAAAATCTGATCTAGAAATTATTGCAGTTGGGGCCAGTTTTGTATCTGAGCATTTATCAATTAAGAGACTCTGTGACTCTGAAGGTCTAAAATGACAAATATAGTTTGTCTGTATGCATTCTATTTGATTTTCATTACAGTTGAAAGTTTTCCAAAGTAGGCTTTTTAGGTTTTTATTCTCCAGCACTTTTTTCCACCTTAAGGATTTCTCAGTGTCACAGAATTGAGTTTGGACAGATGGCTCACTAAGTAAAAATATGGAAGTAAAATTTCTTTTGGATTTCTCTTGGTGAATGGGTACCTAAAAGTACATAAAGTCCTGTTCCTTAGTGACTTTATGATTTGCTTTCCCTCCTACATTATGTAGCATCTTGAAAATTCATATTGGTGAACTTATTTTTTAAAGATTTCTTCAATGAAAAATGAATGAATGAAATATGAAGGAGAAAATAAGTCCTACTATCTTCCTGAAGCTGTTTGAGCAGTTAACAGCATGTGTCCACATGTTGGTCCAACAAGAGCCATTATTGTACCTTCTCTTGTATTGGGTGTGCAAGGCAGTGCTCAGAGGAGCATTGGGACTTCGGAGGAGACTGGCTGGGCCCAGATGGGGCAAGTGGTAGCCATGAAAGGGTTAGTTTGGTAAGTTCCTTAGCAAAGTTTCTTCTTCTTCCCTGGTGACTTTCCTGTTATTTACATTTAAAAAGCCATGGTGCTAAATTATAAAAAGAATTGGACTCTAACCCTCAAATTATTTTTCTTTTGCAGTGTCTGGTTCACTTAGTATAACCTGCTTTTTGAATTATTTAATTCAGAATTATTATCAACTCTAATTGAGAACTGGTTATGAGGAATCATCTGTGAGAGGGGGTGTGTGTGTGTGATTGTTTTGGAAGAGGGATGGATGCTCCTAAATCATGGAATAAAATCTGAAAATTTATCCTAAGTGAATGTAAGCAAATCTTCAGGTCTGTTGTGGCCATACTGATCTTCAGAAATAGCCTGCCACGTATGGGCATTGCATTACAATTCTGAAAGCTTGGCTTCTGTCCTCAGGAGGTCTTAGGCTGGTAAAAATCCAGAGATAAAGATAGTTAAATGGCCCCACTTGGTGAGAGGAGAGGATGGTATGTGAAGTTAATAGTGGAGAGGCTGCTAAATACAGTGTCTGCTGGCTGTTTTCACAAACCACAAAATGCTATTTAAGTTCTTTAAACCAAATTACTTCAACCGCTAGATAAGGTTTCAATGCATGATATTATTATTCTGCAGGCTTTTTTCCCCCTTCCAAGTTAATATCTTTGTTTTGATTTTGGCTGGGGAAGTTCCTTTGTTGGTCAGCCGCAACATTTCCATTAACTCACATAAATTCCCTATCTCACAGTGCTTGCCAGTTTTTTCCCTGCCCGAACAGGATAGATAACATTAGCAGTGTTGCATGAAATATCTAAAATTAAAAGTATGTTTCCCACAGCTTCCGACAACTGGATTGTGAATAGCTTTGATATTATTCACAACCTTCCTAATCAAAGCAATGAACTTAGAAATACATTTTATTTTGCCTAGGAACTCAATCTTTATTAGAAATTGTTTATAGGTTTTTAAGAATAAAGGGGTACCAGAGTTCCTTCAGAGATTATTTTTGATCTTGTGAAAAAAACAGTTTGCCTGTTTCAATTGCCCAGGACAGTGGTCACTGGGCCTGTATAGCATCCCCCTTCAATTCCTAATGGCAGGAAGTTACTCAATAGGCTTCGGGGGTCTAATCCAGCAATCCAATCAGTCAGCAAATCAAGAGGCCAGTATATTTACTAAATACCTAGCAGATGTGAAGCAAATAGGACTTCTCTGATAGCTCAGTTGGTAAAGAGTCCAACTGCAATGCAGGAGACCCTGATTTGATTCCTGGGTTGGGAAGATCCGCTGGAGAAGGGATAGGCTACCCACTCCAGTATTCTCGGACTTTCCTTGTGGTTCAGCTGGTAAAGAATCCGCCTGCAATTCAGGAGACCTTGGTTCGATCCCTGGGCTGGGAAGATCCCCTGGAGAAAGGAAAGGCTACCCACTCCAGAATTCTGGCCTGGAGAATCCCATGGACTATATAGTCCATGGGGTCACAAAGAGTTGGACTCAACTGAGCAATTTCACTTTCACTTGTGAAGCAAATTGGTCCCCATAGATACTGTGGCAATGATTACATGGGCAACTGAACTACTATATCACAGTGTAAAACTAGAGAAATTATTCTGTTAGTGAGATGATTAGGAACCTCTACTTACTGAGCATTTCACCATGTATCACTCCACTATTCTTGCCTGGGAGATGCCACGGACAGAGGAGCCTGATGCAAACAGTGCATGGAGTTGCAAAGTGTTGGGCAGACTTAGCGACTAAACAACAAATAAAACCATGTATCACATTTTACCATGTATCAGTCATGGCTAAGTACTTCATAGGCACAATCATTTAAATTACTGACAACAACCCAGAGAGATAAAAACATTTTAAATAATTTTAGAGATTTTTTGGGCACCTTTAATCAATTTGTCCAGGGGTATATGGTCATTGGTAGAGTCATTGGAAGAGTCAAGATTTAAACCAGACTCTGGGCTTCCCTGGTGGCTCAAATGGTAAAGAATCTGCCTGCAATGCAGGAGACCCAGGTTCGATCCCTGGGTCAGGAAGATCCCCTGGAGTAGGGAATGGCAACCCACTCCAGTATTCTTTCCTGGAACGTCCCATAGACAGAGGAGCCTGGCAGGCTACAGTCTATGGGGTCACAGAGTTGGACACGACTGAGCAACTAATGCAACACTGAAAGGTATACTCTGAACCATTACTCCATGCAATTTAATTGAACCCTGGTCACCCAAGAATGGAAAAGAATAAACTTCTTTGCACTTGAACCATTTTCTGATTCAAAGGAACCCAAAGAGAGATGCATACTTGTTCTATGCAGTATCTGTAAGAGATCTTCATAGCTCCTAAAAAGAGCTCCATTCAATCCACATGCAACTCTTTCTTTCTCAAGAGCACAAGAACACCAGTGAGGTCTCATTTAAACCATGTCATGTGATAACAATGGCAATAATAAGCCCAAAGAGCCCAAACAGCACTTCTGTCAGGCACTGTTTTAAGGGCTTTCCATGCAGTAACTCATTTCCATCTTCACAACAACCCTGTGAGGGAAATTCTCATTTTCTGGGGCCAGAGATTAGGTGGGGATCGGGAGGTGATTTTTTTTCTACTCAAATATACATGTAAATGCTTCCTACTATATCCTCTTTTTAATGATTCACAGTTCACATGAGCCTAGTAATGGCTCTGAGAATCTCTACAGCAAAGAAGCTTATCTTTCTTCTAGCCAGGGTATTCAAAATTTATTTTATTATTCAATCCTATTGCCACTAACACCTATTAATGTGCTTTAGAGTATAGATCAAGGATTGCTGTTCCAGATTTCAGTAACAGCCTGAATTCAGAAGCAAACCCATGGACAAATCTTAATGGCTAGGAGGTGAGGAGTGGAGCAGCAGGGGGTGAGGGGTATTACTCCAGCAATTCTACAGACCACACCAGAGACACTGGGCTCGGGTGAGCAAAGCTACATTCCATGTGCCAATCAGAGAGTTGTTTGCCAGTGCAGAACTACATAGGGGGAAGTCTGGCACTTAACTGTAGGTCAGCACTTAACCCAAACCTTTTAGCATTTCTGCTTATTTCCTAATGATCTGGTGATTCCATGGCTTAAGGCAGATGACGAGCACCAACTGATGGTAATAGGATAAATCTGTTCAAGCAGAGATACTCGTGGTACATTTACATGTTATAATGGTTGGTATTTCACAACCTGCTGCTTAACTCAGGCCTCTGAGGGAAGGCTTTAGCAAGTGACCTAGATTCAAAATCTGGTCACGTTTCTGGCTCCATGGGATCACTTAAGAGTTTAGCATTAGGATGGAGACAGAACAGAGCAGTGCAAGGTTGGCCATGGAAACAAACCACAATGAGGTACCACCTCATGCTGGCCAGAATGGCTGCTATCCAAAAATCTACAAACAATAAATGCTGGAGAGGTTGTGGAGAAAAGGGAACCCTCCTACACTGTTGGTGGGAATGCAAACTAGTACAGCCACTATGGAGAACAGTGTGGAGATTCCTTAAAAAACTGGAAGTAGAACTGCCATATGACCCAGCAATCCCACTGCTGGGCATACACATCGAGGAAACCAGAATTGAAAGAGACACGTGTACCCCAGTGTTCATCGCAGCACTGTTTACAATAGCCAGGACACGGAAGCAACCTAGATGCCCATCAGCAGATAAATAGATAAGAAAGCTGTGGTACATATACATAATGGAATATTACTTAGCTGTTAAAAAGAATACATTTGAATCAGTTCTAATGAGGTGGGTGAAACTGGAGCCTATTATACAGAGTGAAGTAAGTCAGAAAGAAAAACACCAATACAGTATACTAACACATATATATGGAGTTTAGAAAGATCGTAACGATAACCCTATATGCGAGACAGAAAAAGAGACACAGATGTATAGAACAGTCTTTTGGACTCTGTTGGAGAAGGTGAGGGTGGGATGATCTGAGAGAATAGCATTGAAACATGTATATTATCATATGTGAAACAGATCGTCAGGTTCGATGTGTGAGACAGGTGCTCAGGGCTGGTGCACTGGGATGACCCAGAGGGATGGGATGGGGAGGGAGGTGGGAGGGGGGTTCAGGATGGGGAACACATATACATCCTGTGTGTTGATTCATATCAATGCATGGCAAAAACCACTACAATATTGTAAAGTAATTAGCCTCCAACTAAAATAAATTAAAAAAAAAGAAGATCCAAGTGGCAAGTGAGTGAGGGAATGGACTCTTGCTGGAGCTCAGGGTTTGAAGCTGAGGATGTAGAATGAATGGTTATAAAGGCTTCAAAAGTTTGAGCCCCAGTGAGGAACCTCACTGATGGGTGGGATTTGGAAAAGTTCAGAAGAAAAGTATTATTCTGATGTGCACATGTGTGTATGTGGATCTGTGTATGTGTGTATTGGAGGCCAGAAGAAAATGAGTTAGTATGGGAAAAAGTACTGTTGTAAATTGAGCCTGTGTTCTGAAGATTGCAATAACTTGATCTGGCTGCATGGAAATTCTCATAGGAAACTTTTGAAATGTAGGTTAAATTCAAGTGATGGAGTTCTTTGAGGGCCAGGCCAAGGATTGGACTTGTCTTGGTAGAGAATAGAGAGCCCTGAAGGTTCTTGAACAGTGGGATGACGTAAGAAGTGGTGTCTTAAGAAGGCTAACGCAGCAGTTCCAGGTTGGATAACAAAAATACTACACGTTTTAATTGCTGACTCATTTATTCTTAAAAACATCATCTTAGAGAATGACATTAGGACTATATGAATCTCAATATTCAATTTTATGAAATTCTGGAAACAAAAAAGGAAACATTGGATTATAGGAAATTAATCTTTTAGGTAATAGTTTTAGTTTACACAAAATTAGTACTGTTAATGGATTAGTACTGTTATAGATAATAATACTTTTATCTATAACAAACAAAGCCAGGTTTTTTAATAAAACAGTACACCAGTCCTGAGAAGTATTACATATTTTACTAGAATAAAAGCATAGTTTACTTTTTGGTCCCTCTGTACTTGGCCATTTAGGTTGGCTATGTACCTTAACCAAAGTTATGTGGAGGGCACTTTCTCCACATAGCAACACTGTTCAGGTTTATGCCACCACCACTTCCTCTTCAGGCTTAAGAGAGACAATGGTTTCCTTTATTTCTCTAAACCTGTACCATGCGATATGGTAGCCACCAGCTACAGGGGGCTACTGACCGCTTGATGGTATGATTAACATAACAGTGTAACTGATGAGTTGAATTTTTTATTTTAGTTAAAATTAATTAAATTTAAGCTTAAAAGCCAGAAACAATATAAAACTAAACACAGATTTATTATTTTGGTAGGACTATATTTTATTTGAGAATTTATTATTTAAACTGAGATGGACTGTAAATATAAAATACACATCAGGTTTCAATGATTTAATATGAAAAAAGAAAAATATCTTACTGAACATTTAAAATATTTATTACATTAAAATAACTTGGATAGGTTGGGTTAAACTAAGTATATTATTAAGATTAATTTTACCTGTTTCTTTACACTTTTTTAATGTTGTTACTAGAAAATTCTAAATTACTATGTGGCTGCCACTAATGAACATTCCTGCTGTAAATCTTGCCCACATCATTGTAAATAGCCCCTTTATACTCTTCAAATATACCCAGTTTATATATGCCACTGCTTTCTGACTGGTAGAACCCTAACTGATTCCACTGCAACCAAAAAAAAAAACCAAACCTGTGACCAATTAACTTTATTTCTTATGAACTAAATCACCACTCTGTTTTTAAAGAGAAAAAAAATAGGCTTCTTTGGAGGAAGATACACACACACACACACACACACATATATATATATATTCAGTGGGCATTATATGAGTAGCTAGGCAATATGTGGCTTCTAAAGATGTTTCCTAAACAATGTTTACATTGTGGACTAGTAAAATAATCTTCAAAAACATTTTCTGAATGGAAGTACTAGTATTCAGTAGCTATCATATGCCAGAAAAATTTTTGACAGATAATCCAGTCTATCCAACTCCTAGACCACTTTGTACGTCTTCTGCAGCCTCATGGGTAGCCACTTTCAAACAGACCTCAAGTTGTCTCCCAACAGTCCTTTGAGGTGGGAATGTTTTGAGTTGCCCTCATTGTACAGACCAGTGTACAAAGTGAGGCATGGAGAGGTTACTTGTTTAAAGTCACATAGCAGACAAGCATAGAGGCCAAATTAAGTCCAGATTTGCTTGACTTTATAGCCCAGGATCATTCTAGTATACCCAATAATAAAATATTCCTTACTCTAAGACATTTTAAACAAAATTTAAGGGGGAAATTTGTTGATTTACCAGGTATTGATTTTAAAACTTTCCTCGCAATGTAGGTGGTCTTTAGCGCTGTATTTCTCTCCTACCCAATCTCTCAGACCACATTCCACCTCTTCAGCAGCCGCAAGGGTAACCACTTTCAAACAGACCCAGAAAAGACCACAGGTCACAAAACTTCCATGAAAAGGAGCTTCTAGGGCGGGCTTGTCAGGTCACTTGCAAGAAGGGAGAGACAGAGGTTTGGGAGAATAAATCAGGCCAGTCTGGGCAGGCTGCATTCTGTTGAGTCCAGCCCCAGTCCCAGCCACAGCCTCACCCTATCCTTGGTCAGAGTGCCATGTGCACCCTTAGATAGTCTTGCTTCCATTTAGTGACATTGGGGAAGGATGTAAACAGAGGCTCAGAGACATAAACTGTATCCAAATCAAAAAAGGGACAAAGGTCCTTGAGTCTGGGGTTCAAGACATCATAGTGCTGCCTCCCATTCTTATTTTCAATCTATGCATAGTCTGATCCTCCTGCATTTGATTCTGACTTACGATGTAATTATTCATGGGAGTTTTAAAGTGATGTTTACACATGTTAGCACATGTTGCTTTGGACTTCACTATATCGTCCCTAGCTAAACGGGTGTGAAATAAAAATGTGTTTTTAAATGCAGGTAGCAACTGTACTTGAACCCATGTTAATTCTGGAATTGTGTACAGCTGTGTCACATTAAACACTAAAAGGAATTACAGGAACCTCCAGATTCATTGCAAAATTGGTCATGGTTTTGTACTCTTTATTTAGTGCAAGGCGTTCTTTAGGTGCACAGTGATTAAATGTAAACAGTGATTAAATATTTAATACTTAAACATTTAATAGTTAAATACTATCTGATTAAATGTAACAAAGAAAGAGATGTTTCCTTCTCTATTCATTTTATATTTTTGGTCTGATCCAATATTACTGTGTGACCTTCTAGATATTCTCTCATCTAAACTCTTCTGAAACTGAAAACAGAGGCAATGTTACTTAGGGATTAAAAGAGAGCTTGAAGCAGGCAGACCAGGGTTTAGCTGTTTTTTCTGGATGTTGTATGGCTGTGGCCCAGCTCCTTCATTTCTCGACACCTCAGTTGCCTTGTCTACAAGAAGAAGGGAGCAGCATAGCAGGTAGAGTTCTTCAGGTGTAAGCAACAGAAATCAACTCTTGACTACACACAATTATTTTTAAAAAGGAATTTACTGTAAGGATATGAGAGAGCTGAAATAATCAAATGAAAGAATGAACTGAGCCTCAGAAGAGCATGAACTTATGGTGCTCCAGGGTTCTAGAAAACAAGACCTTTTTGGCATTATTAGGGCACCTCATCCAAGGTAAGATTTCTTATCAGATTTCATCCTTTGGCTCTTCTACTCAAGAGGCAAACTCCCAGAAAGAGTCAGTGAACTAGTTGACATCCTGCCTTCATTTCCTTGATGAAGGGAAGGCAGGAAAAGGAAGGGTGGCCCGACTGACAAACTGTAGTAAATGAGGGGAGGCTGAGTTCCTAAATAAAACATCAGGGTGGTGTTACCCAAGAAAGGGATATGGGTGTTGGACAAGCAAAAGAAATGATGTATTTTACATGCTCTTGACTTATAGAGTGATTATGCTATTCAAATGAGATCACTGACATAGGTCTACACAGTAACAGTACATATAAATTATCAATAAAGATAATGTAAAAAATTATCAGTAAGACAGAATTTATAATTTATTCTTCCCATTATGTTTCCAATAGCATATTTCAAACACACACACACAGAGCTGTCCCTCAGATTTTACTAATGGGGGTATTGTAACAATTTACTATCTAACTAGATAGAGATATATGGAAAACAAAATAAGTAGGAATTATGTCCCAAATAGTTTGCATGCAATTATTTAACTTGAAAATATGCCTTTGGTTTTTCAAATATAAGCCAACAATAAATCCCACGCCATCTATTTTAGTTACGGTAAATCATAGTTGTATGTCATCATGATTATGGCTAATTGAGGGATAAAGGATTTAATTTTAGAGTATGAATGAAATACACTGTTGTTGACATTTATGCATGACATTCTGGGAACAATAAGGGAAGTGCTAACAGCTATGTGATATAAATCCCCCTACAAAGAGAATATTAAAGAACATTTTTAAATCAAGGATTCTGATTCTTAATGAAGGTACTGATGATTCTAGAAGCCTGGGCTTTCCATATTTAGAATGTACCAACTGCTTCAAATTAGAGAGGCTATAAACTCTTCTGACATGAGTTCACTGATGGTGTGTGTGTGTGTGTGTGTGGTGTGTGTGTGTGTATGAATAAGTCTTTTCAGCTAAGTGCAAACAGAAAGTCTAGAACACTTTCCTGAACTATTAGTTTTTAGAGGAATACATTCTATGGTGGGCTTCCCTGGTGGCTCTGTGGTAAAGAATCTGCCTGCCAATGAAGGAGACACAGGTTTGATCCCTGGGTCAGGAAGATCCCCTGGAGTAGGCAATAGCAACCTACTTCAGTATTCTTGCCTGGGAATTTCCATGGACAGAGGAGCCTGGCAGGCTACAGTCCACGGGGTGGCAGAGTTGGACATGACTTAGTGACTAAACCACCACCAACATTCTGTGGTAAATTGCTATCCCACACTAAGATTGCCAATCTACATTGAAATTTGTAACTTTTAAAGAACATTAAGATTATAGAGTCTATTTACACTTGGCCTGAAACTGCTTATGAACTGAATGCCAATACCAGAAACTTAAAAGGAACCAGCTCTATTGTTTTTTTCAACTTCTGCTTTCACTTGACAATGTCTTCCATTAACACTAAATGATTAGATCAGAGAACAAGATGGTGGAGGAGCAGGTGGACGTGGAATACATCTCTCTCCATGGATACATCAGAATTACACCTTCAGACACAGAAGTGCACGCAGAACACAAGCTGAGAGTGAACAGGAGTAACTGACCAGTGGAGAAGAATATATAGAACCACGCAAAACTTGGTAGGATGAAGGAACTAGGGGGAAAAACAGGAGTGTTTAGTAGGACTGGACCTGCCCTCGGCAGGTGGGGGAACTGAAACAGGGGTCTGATCCCCACGTCAGGGCAATTGTCTGAGTCAAAGGAGAAGCATTTAAGGCTGGGAGTGAAACAGCTGATCTGTGGCAGCCTAAATGGAATGAGAATCAGACAGTCCTTGCCGCAGCCATACATACCCCAGATGGCGCAGTGGCTGGAGCTGGAGTTTACGGATTGTGGAGCAATCCCCGAGCGAGGGCTGCTGCTGACTGCAGAGAGGATTGAGGGGAGGTGAGAGAGGACATTGTGGTGGCGATGCCTGTGGAGGAAAGCCGGGCAGCCATGGAAGCAAGGTGATGCTGCTGAGTCACACGGAGGGGGTGGAGCCATCACCATAGCCTCTCTCCCCATCCGCGCCAGCATCCGCAGCTGAACAATAGAGGAGCTGGCCCATCAAACGCCTGATGCCCTGAACTACACGTAGGACCCCGGGGGGGGGGGGGGTCTTATGTGCCTGATGCGCTGAACAACAGAGAAGGACCCCAGGCAACGAAGCCCTCTGCGTGATGTATGGGTGGAGCAACAGAGAAAGACTGGCCAAAGAAGCCTTCTGATCGCCAGCTACAAGAAGCTCGAAAAAAGACCCTAATAGGGCCATAACTCCTGTGGCAGAGGCAGTCTGTTTGTCCCTGCACACTTAGCACCTCCAGGGTCCCCGCAAGCCAAGCAGCTGCGCCACCTTCACACTCAACTCTCACTGGGGCAGATCTGCCACAGGCAAAAAAAAGTCTTGTGCCTATGCGTGCAGGATCGCTTTGGTCGTGTCTGACTCTTTGTGACCCTGTGGACTGTGGCCTGCCAGGCTCCTCTGTCAGGGGGCTATCTAGGCAAGAAGATGGGAGCGTACTGGCCAATACTGGCTGCCATATCCTTCTAGAGCACTATATTTCCTGCTGCCCTAGCCGCCAACTCCACTGAGTATCTGGTGCTGCCAGTACCCTTGCGACCCAAGCAGCTGCACCACCTCCACACCTGGCCCTCACAGGGGCAAACCCAAGTCCTCCAGGGCAGCCTCAGGAGCAAACCCCAGTGGACGACCCATTTGCAGAGGTGGAAATAAAACCACAACTGAAACCCAGGGGCAGTGTGGCTAAGGAAGAAGACCCAAAACTCTCCCACCAGCTGTACAAGCTGCAGATTAAATCCACACGATCAACTAGGCAGACTCTGTGTCTATGGAATATATAAAAGGTCCTTGAGAGCTCCCACAAAAGAAAACGCACTAGTTCTGATAGTTGTGGACATTGGAGGCAAGGACACAGGGGAGTAGGACCAGATCACAACCTGAGCTGCCCCCAAAGCAGGTCCAGAGATCAGCACAGTGTTAGAGGGCATCCTAGGGAAGTGAAGTGGACTGTGACTCCCAGTGAGGGAAAGGACTCTTGACAGCAATGACTCAAGAAAAACATTTATTATTCTTACGTTTTGACTTGTTCTGTAGATTCTTTTGGATTTTTTTTCTTTTTCTCCTGACTCTGTTGTAGTTGTCGATTTTATTGGCACTATGAAATCTGATTAAGCTTTTGAGCTTTTTTATTCTTTTTCTTCTCAGTCATATTTTTTATTGTTATAAACCTCTGCCTCTGTGTTGGGCTTTTGCAGTTCTGGGGAGTTTGTTTTTTTCTCTTTTAATTTTTAATTTTATAAACCTATTGTTATTTTTTCCAAATTTATTCCTTTGTTTGCTTTTCCTACTGTACTTTTCCCTTTGCAGTTAATCTTTAATATATATGAATATTCTTTATCTACCTCTGTTTAACTTTGCATAATCTATTCTTTCTCTCTTTTCTTTCTTTCCTTTAGTCTCAACATATTCATTAGTTTTATTTTCATTGCTTTATTCCCCAATTGGCAACTTGCATTAGTTTTGTTTTCCAATTTGTGCTTTAGTTAGTTTTGTTCTGGTAGACATACTTTTTGGTTACCTTTGTTCACCGGGTCAATCTATTGTTATTTTATTTTTGTTGGACTGTTTAGATTTTGCTTATGGGTATATATGTATCTATGTATATTCAGTCAAACTTTTTATTGTTGTTATAAACCTCTGCCTCCATGTTGGGCCTTTGCAATTCTATGGAGTTTTCCTTTTTATCCTTTTCTCTTTCTTCTTCCATTTTTTTCTTTTCTTTTTTTTATAATTTTAATTTTTTAAACCTATTATATTTTTTCTACATGTACTCCTGTTTGCCTTTCCTACTGTTCTTTTCCCCTTGCAGTTAATCTTTAATGTATATAAATCTTCATCTACCTACTTAACTTTGCATATCTATTCCTTCCTTTCCTCTCGACATATTTGTTAGTTTTATTATCATTGCTTTATTCCCCAATTGGCACCTTGCTTTAGTTTTGTTTTCCAGTTTGTGCTTTAGTTAGTTTTGTTCTGGTAGATATACTTTTTGGTTTCCTTCGTTCACCAGCTCAATCTATTGTACTTTATTTTTGTTGGGCTCTTTTGATTTTGCTTATGAGTGTATATGTATATGTGTATATTCAATCACATTTTTTATTGTTCTTATAAACCTCTGCATCTACATTGGGCCTTTGCAGTTCTTTGGAGTTTTCCTTTTATCTTTCTTCTTCCACTTATTTTTCTTTTCTCTTTTTATGATTTTAACTTTCAATTTTTTTAAATCTATTATATTTTTTCTACATTTTTCCTTTGTTTGCCTTTCCTACTGCTATTTTCCCCTTGCGGTTAATCTTTAATGTATATAAATCTTCTTCATCTACCTCTTCCCTGATGGCTTAGATGATAAAGCATCTGCCTGCAGTGCGGGAGACCCAGGTTTGATCCCTGGGTTGGGAAGATCCCCTGGAGTCAGAAATGGCAACCTACTTCAGTACCCTTGCCTGGAAAATCCTATGGACAGAGGAGCCTGATAGGCTACAAACCATGGGGTCAAAAAGAGTTGGACATGACTGAGTGACTACAGCTTCACTTTCACTTTCATCTACCTCTATTTAACTTTGCATATCTATTCTTTCTTTCTTTCCTTTCCTCTCAGCATATTTGTTAGTTTTGTTTTCATTGCTTTATTCCCCACTTGTCACCTTGCTTTAGTTTTTTTCTTTTCCAGTTTGTGCTTTAGTTAGTTTTGTTCTTAACTGGTAAATATAATTTTTGATTTCCTTTGTTTGCCAGATCAATCTATTGTAGTTTTATTTTTGTTGGGATGTTTTGACTTTGCTCATGGGTGTGTATGTATATGAGTATATTCCATTATTTTAATTATTATTTGCCTGATTTGGTAACTGCCATTTGTCTGGGGTTCATCTTTGGTTTCTTGTTTTTGGATATTTGTTTTAATCTCACTTAATGCCATAAAAAACCACTTGTAGAATATTTGTTCCTGACCAGAGATCAAGCCCTGAGCCTTTGGAGTGGGAGCACTAATTCCAAGACCCTAGAGTAACTAGAGAACTAACCCTAGGGGTAGCAAATAGTGAGAACTCACACAAAGGCAACTGCTAGAATACAAGACCCATCACTGCCAAACCACCAATAGCACCCTGTGCAGGACACCTCATCTAAACAACAAACTAAACAAAAATACAAACCCAATCATCAGCAGACAGGGTTACCTCCTCACTCAGCCTTGGCCAACAGAGGAAAAACAAACAAACAAAAAGAGCACAAATCTCACCCTATAAGAAGCTTACACAAACCATTGGACAAAGCTTAGGAGGGCAGAAACCAAAAGGAAGAAAGAATTCAACCTTGAAGCCTGGGAAAAGGAGACCTTAAACACAATAAGTTAAGAAAAACTAATGAAAAGGCAGAGAAATACTACACAAATAAAGGAACAAGCTAGTAGCACAGAAGTCCAAATAAATGAAGAGGAAATAGACAAACTACCTGAAAAAGAATTCATAATAATGATAGTAAAGATGATCAAAAACCTTGAAAACAAAATGGAGAAAATGCAAGAATAAATTAACAAAGACCTAGAAGAATTAAAGAATAAACATACAGAGACAAACAACACAATTAATGATATTAAAATACTCTAGAAGGAACCAATAGAAGAATTTCTGAAGCAGAACAAATCAGTGAGCTGAAAAGATTAAATGGTAGAAATAACTTCTGAAGAGCAGAATAAAATAAAAATAACAAAAAGAACTGAGGATAGTCTCAGAGACCTCTGGGACAATATCGAACACACCAACATTCAAATTAAACAGGTCCCAGAAGAAGAAGAGAAAAAGGGTATGAGAAAATTTTTGAAGAGATCAGAGTTGAAAATTTCCCCAACATGGAAAAGCAAAAAGTCAATCAAGTCCAAGAGGCACAAAGAGTCCCATACAGGATAAACCCAAGATGAAACATGCCAAGACACATACTAATCAAACTAACAAAGACTAAACACAAATAAAGAATAGTAAAAGCAGCAAGGGAGAAGAAACAAGTAATATACAAGGGAAAGCCCATACACTTAACAGCTGATCTTTCAGCAGAAACTCTTCAGGCCAGAAGGAATGGCAGGATATTTAAAGTACTGAAAGGGAAAAATTTACAACCAAGATTACTGTACCTGGCAAGGATCTCATTCAAAATTGATGGAGAAATAAAAAGCTTTTCAGACAAAAAGCAAAAGTTAGGAAAATTCAGTACCACCAAACCAGCTTTACAACAAATGTTAAATGGACTTATATAGTCAAGAAATACAAGAGAAGAAAAAATATCTACAAAATCAACCCCAAACAATTAAGAAAATGGCAATGGAAACATATATATCAATAATTACTTTAAATGTAAATTGATTAAATGCTCCAACCAAAAGACACAGACTGGCTGAATGGATACAAAAAAAAGACCCATATATATGCTGTCTACAAGAAACCTACTTCAGACCTAAAGACAGATATAGACTGAAAGTGAGGGGATGGAAAAATATATTCCATGCAAATGGGAAGCAAAAGAAAGCTGGAGTAGCAATCCTCACATCAGACAAAATAGACCTTAAAATGAAGAAGAATACAAGAGATAAGGAAGGACACTACATAATGATCAAGGGATCAATCCAAGAGGAAGACATAACAAGTGTCAATATCTATGCACCCAACAGAGGAGCACCTCAATATATAAGACAAACACTAACAGACATAAAAGGAGAAACTGACAGTAACACAATAATAGTAGGAGACTTTAACACCCCACTCACACCAATGGACAGATCATCAAAACAGAAAATCAATAAGGAAACAGAAGTCTTAAATCATACATTACATGAGACGGATCTCTTTGATATCTTCAGAACATTGCATCCAAATGCAGAAGAATACACCTTCTTCTCAAGTGCACATGGAACGTTCTCCAGGATAGAGCACACCTTGGGTCACAAATCAAACCTGAGTAAATTTAAGAAAATTGAAATCGTATCAAGCATCTTCTCTGACCACATTATGAGACTAAATATCAATTTCAGAAAAAAAAAACTGTAAGAAACACAAACACATGGAGATTAAACAACATATTTCCAAATAACCAACAGGTTACTGAAGAAATCAAAAAGGAAATCAAAAAATTTCTAGAAACAAACGACAATGAAAACTTGACATGTTTTCATGGGATGAAACCTATGTGATGCAGCAAAAGCAGTTCTAAGAGGGAAGTTTATAGCAATACAATCCCACCTCAAGAAACAAGAAAAACATCGAATAGACAACCTAGCTTTACACCTAAAACAACTGGAAAAAGAAGAACAAAAAACCCCCAAAATTGGTAGAAGGTAAAAAACCATAAATATCTGAGCAGAAATAAATGAAAAAGAATTGAAAGAAACAATAGTAAAGATTAATAAAACTAAAAGCTGGTTTTTGAGAAGATAAATAAAATTGACAAACTTTAGCCCAACTCATCAAGGAAAAAAGAGAGAAGAATCATGAAAAAGCAGAGGTTACAACAGACAATGTAGAAATACAAAGTTATAAGATACTATTATGAACAACTCTATGGCAATAAAATGGATAATCCGGAAGAAATGGACAGGTTCTTAGAAAAGTTCAATCTTCCAAGACTGAACCAGGAAGAAATAGAAATTATGAACCACCCAGTTACAAGCACTGAAATTGAAGCTGTGATCAAAAATCTCCCAAAAAACAAAAGCCCAGGACCAGATGGCTTCACAGGAGAATTCTATCAACCATTTAGAGAAGATCTAATGCCTATCCTTCTAAAACTCTTTCAAAAAATTGCAGAGGAAGGAATACTTCCAAACTCATTCTACGAGGCCACCATCACCCTGATACCAAAACCAGACAAAGACAACATACTAAAAGAAAACTACAGGCCAATATCACTGATGAACATAGATGCAAAAATCCTCAACAAAATTTTAGCAAACAGAATTTGGCAACACATCAAAAAGCTCATACACCATGATCAAGTTGGGTTTATTCCAGGGATGCAAGATTTCTTCAATATACACAAACCAATCAATGTGATATAGCATATTAACAAATTGAAAGATAAAAAACATATGATGCTCTCAATAGATACAGAAAAAGCCTTTGACAAAATACAGCACCCATTTATGATTAAAACTCTTTCAAAAACAGGCATAGAAGGAACCTACCTCAACATAGTAAAGGCCATATATGATAAGCCTATAGCAAACATTATTCTCAATGGTGAAAAACTGAAAGCATTCCCCCTAAGATCAGGAACAAGACAAAGGTGTCCACTTTCACCACTATTATTCAACATAGTTCTGAAAGTCATAGCTACAGCAGTCAGAGAAGAAAAAGAAATAAACAGAATCCAGATTGGAAAAGAAGAAATAAAGCTCTCACTGTTTGTAGATGACATGATACTGTACATAGAAAACCCTAAAGATAGTATCGGAAAATTACTAGAGCTAATCAGTGAATTTAGCAAAGTTGCCAGATACAAAATCAATACACAGAAATCACTTGCATTTCTATATACTAACAATGAAACATCAGAAAAAGAAATTGAGGAATCAATTTCATTCACCATTGCAACAAAAAGAATTAAATGTTACATTACCATATTTAACCCTTAGAATAGGAATAAACTTACCTAAGGAGACAAAAGAACTGTACACAGAAAATTATAAGACACTGATGAAAGAAATCAAAGATGACATAAACAAATGGAGAGATATTCCATGTTCCTGGATAGGAAGAATCAATATTGTGAAAATGTCTATACTACCAAATGCAATCTACGGATGCAATGTGATTCTTATCAAATTACCAGTGACATTTTTCAGAGAACTGGAACAAAAAGTTTCACAGTTCATATGGAAACACAAAAGACCCTGAATAGCCAAAGCAATCTTGACAAAGAAGAATGGAGCTGGAGGAATCAACCTTCCTGACTTCAGATTATACTACAAAGCTATAGTCAACAAGTCAATATGGTACTGGCACAAAAACAGAAATATAGACCAATGGAACAAGATAGAAAGCCCAGATATAAACCCATACACCTATGGGTACCTTATTTTTGACAAAGGAGGCAAGACTATACAATGGGGCAAAAACAGCCTCTTCAATAAGTGGTGCTGGGAAAACTGGACAGCTACATGTAACAGAATGAAATTAGAACACTTCCTAGTACCATATACAAAGATAAACTCAAAATGGATTAAAGACCTAAATGCAAGGCCAGAAACTATAAAACTCTTAGAGGAAAATACAGGCAGAACACTCCATGACATAAATCAAAGCAAGATCCTCTATGACCCACTTCTTAGAGTAATGGAAATAAAAATAAAAGTAAGCAAGTGGGACCTGATTAAACTTAAAATCTTTTGCACAACAAGGGAAACTATAGGCAAGGTGAAAATACAACCCTTAGAATGGGAGAAAATAATAGCAAATGAAACAACTGACAAAGGATTACATACAGATGGCTAACAAACACATGAAAAGATGCTCAACATCGCTCATTATTAGAGAAATGCAAATCAAAACCACAATGATACATCACTTCACACCAGTCAGAATGGCCATCATCAAAAAGTCTACAAATAATAAATGCTGGAGAGGGTGTGGAGAAAAGGGAACATTCTTGCACTGTTGGTGGGAATGTAAATTGATGGAAGATGGTATGGAGAGTCCTTAAAAAACTGGGAATAAAACCGCTGTATGACCCAGCAATCCTACTTTTAGGCATATACTCTGAGGAAACCAAAATTGAAAAAGACACATATATCCTATTGTTCATTGCAGTACTATTTTCAATAGCTAGAACATGGAAGCAACCTAGATGTCCATCGACAGATGAATGGATAAAGAAGTTGTGGTATATATACACAATGGAATATTACTCAGCCATAAAAAGGAACACATTTGAGTCAGTTCTGATGAGGTGGATGAACCTAGAACCTATTATACAGAGTGAAGTGAGTCAGAGAGAGAGAGATAAATATCATATTCTAATGCACATATATGGAATCTAGAAAAATGGTACTAAAGAATTTATTTATAGGGCAGCAATGGAGAAACAGACAGAGAATAGACTTATGGACATGGGGAGAGGGGAGGAGAGGGTGAGATATATGGCAAGAGTAACATAGAAACTTACATTACCATATGTGAAATAGATAGCCAACCAGGAATTTGTTGTATGACTCAGGAAACTCAAACAAGGGCTCGTATCAACCAAGAGGGGTGGGATGGGGAGGGAGGTGGGAAGGAGGTTCAAAAGGGAGGGGATATATATATACATACCTATAGCTGATTCATGTTGAAGTTTGACAGAAAACAAAAAAATTCTGAAAGCAATTATCCTTCAATAAAACATAAATTTAAAAAAAAAACTAAATGATTAGCACCCTCATAGCAAAGCCTCCAACAATTAACATAGACTCAAAGTTATTTCCCTCATTGGAAATTTTCAGTGATAAGCAAAATATTCATTCAATATGAAGAGGAACCTGAGTATGCCCTCTGCTTCCATAAAACATCTCTAGTAAGAGAAACTCCTACTGAACTGAAGGTAGTAGCTACATAGTGTCAAGATATAATGCCTGTCAAAACTTTTTGAGTGATTCTGTAAATAAACATGGGTTGAAGGAAATTTTAAATCATGCCATTTTATAGTTGTACTGTGTGCAGTACATTCTGGATATTTAATCACTCTTTCTATTCTGGAAATATGTTAGTATTCACACAGTGTCTGAGCTACCATTAGGGGGCAATGTGGAAGAAGCTTGACTAGCTGGGAACCATTGATTCCTTTTAGTGTATTTTTTCATTTCAGTTATGATATTTGTCATCTCTGGTTGTTCTTTATATTTTCTAATTCTTTGTTTAAACATTCTAACTTCTGGCTCTGTACCTTTATTCTCTTCCCAAGTTTTCTGATCATCTTTATGATGATTACTCTGAACTCAGGTAGACTGCCTGTCTCCACTTCACTTAGTTCTTCTTCTGGGGTTTTATTTTGTTCCTTCATCTGACCATATTCCTCTGCCACCTCATTTTATCTAAGTTGCTATCGGCATTTTTATGTATGTGGTAGGTGAGTTACATTTCTCAGCCTTGGAGACGTGGCTCTCTGTAGGAGGTGTCCCATGAGGCCCAGAAGCGCACTCCCCTCTGGTCACCCAAGCTATCTGCTCTAAGGGTTTCCCCTAAACAGGCTGTGTGGGTCTTCCTTTAGTGGCAGGCTGGCTTTGTGGGCAGTCTAATAGGCTTGGTTGGCTTCTAGTCTGGTTGGTTGCCAGGTCCTGACTTGTGTGGATGCTGCTGGCTGCTGTTTAGTGGGGTCTGATCACAAGGTGGCTGGTTGAAGAACCCTAGGGGCCCAGGGGCTAGTGCTGTCTCACCAGTAGGCAGAGAAGACTTGGGGGGCTGTTGCCCACTCACTGGCAGGTGAAGACAGAACCTGGGGTTAGTGCCAGTCTACTGGCAGGCAGAGTTGATTCCTGGAGTCTGGTTATAGGACCCATGAGTCCCAGGGCTTTCTTCATATTGTTGGGGTGAGGAGTTCTTGACACAGCTGGCTATGGGGTCTGTAATGTCCTGAAGGTTGTGTTGGCCTGTTAGTGGGCAGGGCCAGGGCCCAGCTGGTGACAGGGGACAGTCTGGCCTGTGTTGCAGGATCACCGTTTTCTTGCTTCTGGTGTCTGTCCCCTAGTGGGTGAGGCTGGTCTAGAGGCTTGTGCAGCTTCCTGGTGGAGGGGCTGGTACCGGGCACCGATGTGTGCAGCTGGGTCTTGGCCCTTTGGTGGGCGGAACCGTGTCTAGTGGGATGTCTGGGAGCAGCTGTGGGCTCTTTAGTCTGCAGGCAGCCAGTCTGTTGGTTAGCCAGTTCGTTGTTTGGTATGGTGTCACCTGCAGCACTGAAGCCTACAGGCCATTGGGTAGGGCCAGGTCTGGGTACTAGTGAGCCAATATGTAGCTGCCAGGAGGGTTTTTGCATTTGGATGTCCCCAGTGTATCTCCCACTAGTGTCTACATCCTGTGGGTGAGCTACAGTCCCCACCCACTCCCGATACAGACCCATCCCTCTCCAGGAGCCTGAGACCAGCAAGTATGACTGGCCCAGGTTCCTATCAATTACTTGTTTTGCCCTGGGTGCTTGTGTGCATGAGATTTTGGGTGCACCCATTAAGACTGAAGTCTCTATTTTCCCCAGTCGTGTGGGGCTCCTGCTATTAGGCCCTGCAGGCTGGCATCTTCCTGGTGCCAGACCCCTGGGCTGGGGTGGGGGTGGGGGGCTGACATGTGGCTCAGAATTCTTACTCCTGTTGGAGAACCTCTGTAATATATTTTATTCTCCAGTTTGTGGGTTGCTTACCTGAGGGTATGGAATTCGATATCACAAGTTTGCCTGCCTGTCTTGAGCTGTGGCTTCTTCTTTACGTCTTTAATGGTAGAAGATCTTTTCTAGGAGGTTCCAGTCTTTTTCATCAGTGGTTATTCTGCAGATAGTTGTAGGTTAGGTGCACTCATGACAGGAGGTGAGCCCAGTTTCTTTCTGCTCTGCCATCTTGGTTGCTCTGATCCAGCATCAGCTGGGATCTAAACTGAGTCCTGATCAGAGATTCAGGTTGATTCTCCTTTCCTCCTTCATTTCCTTCCTTCAGTGAAATTCCTTTCCTTCTTCATTCCCTCCCACCTTTCTCCCTTCTTTCTCCAGGTAAATATCTTGTGACAATTAGATTCACAAGCAGTAATAATAAATGAGAGATTTACTGTATCCTTTACCCAGTTTCCTTCAGTGGTATCATAAAACTATAGCATAATATCACAACAAGGATATTTACATTGATATAGGTCAAGATACAGAACATTTACATTCCATGGGGATCTATCATGTTGCCTTTATAGTCACACTCACTTCTCTCTTGCCCTACTTCTATCATTTCAGGAATGTTCCATAAAGGAATCTTTCAGTATATAATCTTTTGAGATTGGCTTTTCTCACTTAGCATACTTTTCTGGAACTTCATTCAAGCTGTTACGTGTATCAATAATTCATCTTTTTTATTGCTGAGTAGTATTGCATGGTATGGATATGCCAGTGTGTTTAACTATTCACCAGTTGAAAGACGTCTGGGTTTGTTTCCAGTTTTTGTTTATTCAGAATACAGCTGCTACAGAAGCTTGTATATGAATATTCATAGCAGCATTATTCACAGTAACCAAAAGGTAAAAATAACACAAATGTACATCAACAGATACAGATAAATGGATAAACAAAATGTGTATATATATGTGTGTGTGTGTGTGTGTGTGTATGTATATATATCAGCATGGAATATTGTTCAGCCTTAGAAAAGAATAGTGTTCTGTATATGCTACAACATAGATGAACCTTGCAAAGATTATGCTAAGTGAAATAAGTCAGACACAAAAGAACACACTGTACAGTTTCACTAGTATGAATTGCCAAGAATAGGCAAATTCACAAAGACAGAAAGTAGAATAGAGGTTAGCAGGGGCTGAAGAAGAGAAAGAAATGGGGAGTTAATCATTTAATGAGGATGAAGTTTCTGTTTGGGATAATGAAGTTCTGGAAATGAATACTATTGATGATTGCATGATATTGTGAATGTACTTAATGCCA
The DNA here is from genome assembly GCF_054371585.1 of Giraffa tippelskirchi. Taxonomy (NCBI): domain Eukaryota; kingdom Metazoa; phylum Chordata; class Mammalia; order Artiodactyla; family Giraffidae; genus Giraffa; species Giraffa tippelskirchi. The sequence goes on along the minus strand of NC_137275.1, from coordinate 91,527,275 downwards.
ATGAATTGTACACTTCAAAACTCTAAATTCTATGTATAGTTTTTCCACAGTTTTAAAAAAAGAATATATAAGCATTTGTGTGTAGATTTTCGTATGAATAGAAGTCTTAATTTCTCTGGGATAAAAGTCCAGAAGTGCAATTGCTAGTTTGTATGATAATTACATTTGTGTTTTTCAAGAAAATGCCAGAGTACTGTACATTTTAAATTCCCATCACCAATGCATGAGTGGTCCAGCATCTCTGCATACTCACCAAAATGTGGTGTCACTAATTTAAAAAAAAAAAAAAGTTAACCATTCTGATAGGTGTGTACTGGTATCTATCTCACTGTAGCTTTAATTTGCATTTCCCTGATAACCAGTGACATTGAATGTCTTCTTAGATGCATTTTGCCAATTTTATATCTTCTTAGTTGAAGTATCTCTTCATGTCTTTTGCCTACTTTCTAACTGTATGGTTCGCTTTTTTACTATTGACTTTTGAGAGTTCTTTACATAGTCTACATACTAGACCTTTGGCAGAGAAGGAAATGGCAACCCACTCCAGTATTCTTGCCTGGAGAATCCCAGGGACGGGGGAGCCTGGTGGGCTACTGTCTATGGGGTCGCACAGAGTCAGACACGACTGAAGCGACTTGGCAGCAGCAGCAGCAGCAGTTTGCAAACAATTTCAACTACTCTTATCAACTGTCTCTCAAGCCTTCCAATATCATCTTTCATAGAACAAAATTTTTAAGTTTTGATGAAGTCTGATTTATCAGTTTTTCTTTCTGTGGATTATGATTTTTTTGTGTCAGATCTAAGAACTCTTTGCTTTGTCCTAGATCCCGAAGTCTCCTCCTACTTTTCTTTCCTAAAAGTTTTATAATTTTGCATTTACATTTAAACGCATGATTTAGTTTGAGTAAAGTTTTATATAAGATGTACAATTTAGGTCAAGATTATTATTGTTTCCCTTAGGGATAACCAATTTCTTTTACACCATTTGCTGAAAAGATGATCCTTTCTTCACTGAATTTTAAAAATTACCCTAAGATATGTTTTATACTTTCTTCCTTCCCTCTCCCGTCCTTCCTCTTTCTCTTTTTGGCCACTGCTTTACATAATCTACAGTATTTTCACTGTGGCTGTGAAAAGAGTTTTGGCACCTTCATGCTATGAAGTTTGATGATGAGTGTCTCTATGAAAGGCACACATTTATATTTTCTAAATATCATTTATAAAACACCTAAATCAGTAATTTGCTGGTCCATTTTTGCACTTTCGTAACCATCATTTAATTAGTGAGCAAAAGAGAGATGGAGACAGGTAAGACCTTTCAGTCCTCTCTTGTACATTGTGCTCAGCGTCAGCAGCCTCAGTTCATCTGGGTTTATTTCTGTCCTGGTGCCCTGGGAGCACCAGCGACTCGGGAATGAGGCACAGGTATCTCTGTAGCAAACGTGGTGATTTATGCAAACAGATCTTATACATTACTTCTTCCCTCCCTCCCTGTCTCTTTCTTCTACAAATAATAAATAACTAGGAATAATATGTTACACAAAGTATACATTTTTTCTTTCATAGAGATTTTATTCTGGTGAAATAGGAAAAAGAAGATAAGCAAATAAAGTGAAAACAGAATGAACGTCATTTTACAGGGATTCATCATTGTCATACATTGAAATACTCCAAACCTTCAGATAGTAGTTGTGTTGATTATAATATTAGAATTACAAAATGTGTCATTAGAGTGATACCTTTTGATTCATTGACAATATTTTACTGATTTCTCAATATTTATGGCATATACCAGTATCGTCCTGGTTGCTGCAGTAATCTGAAAGAAAAAAACTGTAAGTCTTGATTTCCAAGAATTTATAATTTAGCTGAGGAGGTAAGAATATACATAAGCACAAATATTTTAAATTAGTGTCATATAAATAGAATGGTAAATAAACGTAAAAAAAAAACCCTAAAATAGTCAGTAAAGAGGAAAAGTCTCTTCCCTTGGGAATAATCATGGAAAAGTACCACTAAGTAACATCATAAAGCTGGGCTTTGCAGCCAACCATAACAGGCAGACAGAATTTCAAATATCAAAGACCACAGTGGAGGCAAAATAATGAAGTGATGGCCCTAAGAAAGGGTCGGCATGGAGAGAAAACATGACTCCTCTGTTTCAGAAATGACAGAAAGTCCAGTTTGACATTATAAAATAGACTCAAATACAAAAGGTACAAATGCAGGCAATGCCTATTGAATTTAGAAATATGCCTTTTTGTACCTAGACCCTATACTCACAGTAGCTTCTCAAAGAATTAAAAGTTTCAGACTTTGAATAGTATGGGAGAATGCTTTCACTTGTGTAATAATAGCTTTGTAAGATTTTAGACTGAATAATGGGTAAGATATAAAGTTTAATAAAAGAAATTTTTATTTTCTTATTAAAGGCTGGAAATATTTGCATAATGTATCCACATGAAAACACAATAATTTGCTACTTTAATTCAGTTAAAAAAATTCAGACAATACCTTCGTGAATCCACAGGGCATAATTTTGCTTTACTCTCATTCCATCCATTTTTCCAACATGTATTCCAATATATTTTATATCAGCAAAATTATGAGCTGATCCTTCTCACCCTAGTGTTTTTTCCTCAATTGGGCAGCATGTTCAAGAGTTGGAACATGTATTGAATCCTCACTCATATCACTTTATAATATTATTTACTTCATGTTGTTTCTGTAATGATAAAATGAGATCATATATATGGATTTTAAAAAATGGTATATAGTGCCAATTTAATATTATTAGATAAGAAACTTCACAATGGCTTAGACTAGTCCTCATATACCTTTGCATTCCCCATATGCCTGTACCTAGTACACAGAGCCTACTTACAATCAGCAGCATTAGTAAAAGTAGCAATGATTCCATAGTACATTTATTTGCCTATACACATAGAATCTGTTTAATACGTCTGATGAATGTTCTACGAACTTGTTTGCAAAGAATTTAGCATGTAATTATTCTATTAATCACAGTGAATCCCTCATAAAAGTCATATTACTTGTGTCAAAAAAAAGAACACCCAAAGAATTATTACTTGTTACACTTCTGGGATGATATATCTAGTGTGATCCTGAATAAAAGTCAAATTATATGTCTTCCACTGGCTTCACTTTATGTGTAAGCAGATATAGTCACACTATAGCATGCAAAAAAGTTTAAAAGGTTTGAGCCTAAATATTTACACATAATTTTTAATATATGACTAGATAGATATATACATATTAACATATGTATATATATAAACACAGATATCTAGAAGTATATACCTATATATGTAAATATATAGATGTATAGATATTATAAATATACAACCATATGGTCTAAATTGAAATTAATATTGCTAGTGTCTCAGAAAGTGCTGAGTTTCAAGTCACATTCATAGGGAAACAAAATCAGAAATTGTGTTGTTAAAATTAAAACTTTATTCTAGAACTCATACAGCATCCTATATGGGAGAAGCTGTCTGTAATAAAGATCGATGTAGCAGAAATTGTAACATATCCACCAAAATAAAATTTTATGTTCAGGTTTGTGGATGAGAAATTTAAGACTTGTGGTAGTAAAGTGACGAGTTTTATGTATTATCCCCTTAAGAATCTTTTGACCATTTGGAAAAGTCTTATGGGGTTAAATGTCCAGGTTCAACAAACAAACAAACACCTGGACACTGAGACGGATGAGGAAAGCCAGAAACTGCATCTGCGCACGAGTGCGGGGAGTCTGAGTAAGTCGGTAGTTAGTATGGGAACAGCATGGTTTCTGCCGAGCGTGCTACACCCTTAGCAGAGCAGATCCTGAACACGTGCAAGGCTTCATGGTTTGGGTCAGCAACAGTGTCTAACAGTGATGTGGAGCTCCTTCTAGGGTAAGTCACGAGCGTGTAATTTACCATGGAGTGGCCTATTTATAGGACACAGGGGGATACCTCGCTGGTTGCTTTTTCACACAGTTATTAAATCTTAGTGGCAGTTAAAATCCAGGACACTGTATGACTTTGCACAAGATGACAGGATGCTTCCTACACTCCTCTCGTCTTTGGAAAAAATAATGATATTAAGTATAGGCTAATCAGAACTCAAGGAATGGGAAAAATGTGAGTTTTCGAGCCAGATGAACTTGCCTTCAAATCCTGGCTCTTTATTTAGCTTTTGCTGGCCCAAGTTTTATGTATTTTTGTACAACTGACAGAACAATATGCACCTTGTATGGTTATATTGAGTATTAAATGAGATCAAAGTGAGTGAAAGTCACTCAGTCATGTCCAGGCTCTTTGTGACCCCGTGGACTATACCCGACCAAGCTCCTCTGTCCATAGGATTTTCCAGGCAAGAATACTGGAGTGGGTGGCCACTTCCTTCTTCAGGAATCTTCCCAACCCAGGGATTGAACCCAGGTCTCCTGCATTGCAGGCATACTCTTAACTGTCTGAGCCACCAGGGAAGCCCATTAAATGAGATAATGGATGCAAATATTCAATGTAATGCCCAATATGTCTTAGATGCTCACACTCTCTTGCCCTTGAACACCACATCTCCTTTCCATTTCCTATTGCCCAAGGGGAAATTAACAACAAATTTTAGAGTTCTATAAATTCTAAAAATAAAAACTGTGAATGTTTTCCTACTGAAAACTGATGCTAATTCATATGAAAAGAATGCAATACCTTCTCAGATATTGGTACCTATAAGAAAAAAAAAGGCAGCAACTGTCCTATGAACTTTATATATGTTATTATTTTTTAAATAATTTTATTTATTTTTGGCTGTGCTGGATCTTCATTGCTGTGTGAGCTTTTCTCTAGTTGTGTGTGCTGGGGCTACTCTCTAGTTGAAGTGTGAGGGAGCACAGGCTCTACACGTTCAGGTTTCAGTAATTGTGGTTTATGGGCTCCAGAGCATAGGCTCGGTAATTGTGGCACATGGACTTAGTTGTTCCATGGCATGTAGGTTCTTCCTGGATAGGGACGCAACCTGTGTCTCCTGCATTGGCAGGAGGATCCTTTATCACTGAGCCACTGGGGAAGCCCTATATATGTTATTGTTTTAATCCACATGTCAATAAATACCCCATCTGGTAGATATTATTGTAAGTATTTTGCATATGCTTATCATAACAATTATGAAGAAAAAAGTACCAACTTACTTACACTGGCCTTATTACAAGAATAAGGGCTTCCCAGGTAGCTCAGCTGGTAAAGAATCTGCCTGCAATGCAGGACACCATGGTTCGATTCCTGGGTCAGGAAGTTCCAGGGATAGGCTACCCACTCAGTATTCTTAGGCTTCCCTAGTGGTTCAGATGGTAAAGAATCCGCTGCAATGCAGGAGACCTGGGTTTGATCCCTGGGTTGGGAAGATTCCCTAGAGGAGGACATTGCAAGCCACTCCAGTATTCTTGCCTGGAGAATTCCATGGACAGAGAAGCCTGGCGGGCTACAGTCCATGGGGTCGCAAAGAGCTGGACATGACTGAGCGACTAAGTACATTACGATGCAAGCTCAGCAAGAGGAAGGTATGTTTAACTGCCTTTTGTTTTTATGTTATTCTTTTCTGCACTTAATATGTAGTCAAGAAACATTGAAGAAGTTGGCTTCTTTCCCTTGAGAACTTTCATTGCTAAACCCAGAAAGATGACATCATAGAGACTCTGTTTCACTGATTTAAGTGCTAATCAAGAAGCTCTAGGGACCTAGGTAGTACAAGAAAAAGTATGCTGTATAATTTGTGAATAACCTTGATAAAATCCAAACCTTGTGATTTGGTCTGTTCATTTACATAAAGATAGTGTGGAGGGGTGTGGGCAGAGAGAGAGGGAGGAAAGGAGATGACACAGTTTTCTATATCCTCAGGTATGAGAAATTACTAGCGAATTACTCTTGGAAGTACTCAGATTGTATTTCAGGAGTTGCACTGAAAAAGGTATTTTAGCTAAAAATTTATTATTGCATTACCAGTCTGAGACACTTACTTCTTTGAATCTATTAACTAGCATCATAAATGAATGGATGCTCCTTACAACACATTTAGAGTATCAAGGGGAATAGTGTCAGGTTGCTACATCTGGATTATTTTCAGGGGTGGAAAATAATGAGGATACCAACTGGGCCACCCACTGCAAAATGTGGGTGACCAAATAAGCCAATGGAACCTCTAATGAGTATTTACTCCAAAGGACTCTGCATGTAAACGACTTCCAGACTGATGTGGTGCCAAGCTTAGAGGATTAAGTCTTTCAATGGCTTTTGTTGGTCAGCAGCCAAGGCATCTAGGAACAAAGGAGGGGGGTCTCCTTGTTAAACATATCAAGAATATTACTTTCAGACAAGAAGAATGCAAAGAATGGATCAAAGAACACCATAAAATAGATGGAAGACAGTAGAAATAAGTAATAACAGCATCATTCATACTCTGAGTTTAGGGTGATTTTGTTTAGTTAGGGCATTATTTTTCAGAGGACTTTAAAGCACTGCTTAGCATTTATGTGGTCTGGCCTACATTATAGGTAGTTGTGTACATGTCTTAGGTTTTGATGATCTTGAGGGCAGGAGTTTCCTCTGCTTTGTCTCATGAGTGTGCCATTAATCTTCTGTTTCTTCTTCTAGCATTAAGCAGTGTATAGACATAGATTGCTAAAGAATTATTTTTGAAATAAGTTAAAATGAATTTGCAACCACTTTTGCTTTAATAATATAAAAAGTACCCGGAGGAACATATCATGGTTTTGTTTTTGCTTTTTTAAGGAGAGGTAAATCTGTAATACAAAGAAATTGCATGTCCAGAGGGAACAACTCAATATCACTTAGAAAGTCTCTGGGTTTATCCTGACTCAGGGTTCTTGTATATCTCAGACTAATCAAATCCCCCAAAGCAATGCAAATGACAGAGTACATATGGAAAATCACATTCCCTGTATGTTTACCCAGAGAAAATACAAAGCAAGAAAATGTTTGCACACTATGACAAAAGTCAGTGCTAGAATAGATTCTAAGATGGCCACCCAAACAAATGTTTACTTCTGTAAAGCAAAGCAAAACAAAACAAAACCTAAATGGATACTTTAAAAAAGTTTGAAACACAGCAACAACACGTATTGGATTCCTTTTTTCTGTTTCCAAACAGTTGTGTTAACATTCTGGAACCTTTACCTTTCTGACCTTTCTCAAAGAAGTAGTCAATCGCATTTTACAGCAAGATTTCCTTTTAGACATTGTCAAATGTAAACTTTGGCCACCAATTTCTCCTTCTTTAGGCAAAAGGTAGCCATAGTTGGCCTGAAAGTTTGGAACTGCACTGTGTGGTTTAAAGACTTTCCCCATGATCAGCATTGCCAGTGTGGCCACGGTCCTAACAAAGATAGCCATTACTCTTTTCTTAGATGGACAACAGTTGCATGTCTGCAGTTACTCATGTATTTAGAATGCTTCCAAAAGGTTTGTTTATTTATATCCTTAATTTAACAGTCTCATATAGTGCCAGAAAGTGTTCTCTGTGAAGCAGATAGAAACATCCCTGTTTCATAAATGTGAAATTGAGGTTAAATAAATTGTTGAAAGTCAGTTCAGTTCAGTCGCTCAGTCGTGTCCGACTCTTTGCGACCCCATGAATTGCAGCATGCCAGGCCTCGCTGTCCATCACCAACTCCTGGAGTCTACCCAAACCCATGTCCATTGAGTCAGTGATGCCATATAACCATCTCATCCTCTGTCGTCCCCTTCTCCTCCTTCCCCCAATCCTACCCAGCATTAGGGTCTTTTCCAATGAGTCAACTCTTCGCATGAGGTGGCCAAAGTATTGGAGTTTCAGCTTCAACATCAATCCTTCCAATGAACACCCAGGATTGATCTCCTTTAGGATGGATTGATTGGATCTCCTTGCAGTCCAAGGGACTCTCAAGAGTCTTCTCCAACACCACAGTTCAAAAGCATCAATTCTGCGGCGCTCAGCTTTCTTCACCGTCCAACTCTCACATCCATACATGGCTACTGGGAAAACCATAGCCTTGACTAGACGGACTTTTGTTGGCAAAGTAATGTCTCTGCTTTTAAATATGCTATCTAGGTTGGCCATAACCTTCCTTCCAAGGGGTAAGCGTCTTGTAATTTCATGGCTGCAATCACCATCAGCATGATTTTGGAGCCCCAAAAAATAAAGTCTGACACTGTTTCCACTGTTTCCCCATCTATTTCCCATGAAGTGATGGGACCAGATGCCATGATCTTAGTTTTCTGAACGTTGAGCTTTAAGCCAACTTTTTCACTCTCCTCTTTCACCTTCATCAAGAGGCTCTTTAGTTCCTCTTCACTTTCTGCCATAAGGGTGGTGTCATCTGCATATCTGAGGTTATTGATATTTCTCCCGGCAATCTTGATTCTAGCTTGTGTTTCTTCCAGCCCAGCGTTTCTCATGATGTACTCTGCATATAAGTTAAATAAGCAGGGTGACAATATACAGCCTTGACGTACTCCTTTTCCTATTTGGAACCAGTCTGTTGTTCCATGTCCAGTTCTAACTGTTGAAAGTCATGCATCTCAAAAGTGGTAGAACTGGGTTTCAAACCGAAGCCTCCTGGCTCAAGTGCACTAAAGTCTGACTCAAACTCCAAAACATATGTTTTAAGGAAAAGAATGACAATGGCTGGGTTTTCATACAGTCCTATCTAGCTTAATCTCCCTGAAACTGTGTGGTGTACATCTTCCTCCTTTATTCCACATCCAGTTCCTCAGTAGAAGCAGGAAGTTCTCCGGCTCTTATCCCCCTGGGCGGGGGGGTGTCTTACACAGTAGATTTGAGAGGAAGCTTAGAATCAGGAGAGTGAAGAAGATGTCTGACTAGACATCTGGGGATATGTCTGTGCTCTCGAGGACTCCTTGTGTCCCTTTTGTGACAGCTCCTTTCCTTTGCTACTACCGGTAAATTCCAAGTTGCTTTATTTCCCATTAGTTCAGAAAGTGGTAGAATATTTCTCACACCTAAAGCAAGCACTACAAGCATATAAAAAACATTTATGGTTTCTATTGCTGGGGGGTGATGCGGGCAGAAATAAACAGGTTGAAAGTACATCAGGAGGGAAAACATATTCCTCCTTTTTTTTGAAACTATCCTTTTCCCCTTCCCACCCCACCCTCTGTCCCCCATTGAAACACCTTCAGTTGGTCCAAGTTACATAATTGATTTTCAGAGTAAAGCCTTTTTGGTGTGTGGTTACGGAGTCAGCTTTGCGCTGGATTTCTGAGTGGGGGAGGGCTGGGACATGTGGAAACAGAAAGATAAGGAAAGAAGGGGCCTTAGTGCTCCTGAGAGAGTAGGTCCCAGGAGTGATGGTCCCTAGGGAAACAGTCCTGGAGAAGAAGTGGCAGCACCTGGGATGCTCCAGGCTGTGGGAGACAGGAGGGAAGAGGGGTCCCAAACTGGAGCTGAAACGTCTGAGCAAAGGCAGAGTAAGGGAAGCCAGGTTTCAGTGCTCAGCAAAGATCATGAAACTGCCTCTTTGCAGTGCTTAACCCTTAAAAAAAGGAAAGAAAGAAAAAAAAAGAGCATAAATCAGATTTACCCTCTAGGAACCTAGCACTCAAACTTAATTCCAGAAAAGAACTGGGATTTGTTTTAGGTCAAATGCTAAAATGTCTTCTTGAGTACTTTTGTTTTACTCTGGGAGTGCCTCTAAGCTGACCAGTCATGCTTCTGTGAAATCCAAATTGGCAACGTGGGAAAGGGAGGAAGACTATGACCACATATCTTGAGGGAGTGTCTTTTTATCTTCTCTTCAGTGGGGGAGTCAATAATATTAACTCCTTTTCTCTTAACCTGAAGAACTACAACCAGAGCCAGCTCTTCAATTTTCTGTAAATCCCATGTGTGACAAGGGTCCAGGAATCTTGCCAACACATTTAAAGCCAAACTGCCCAGAAAGCCATATGGAGAAGGGAGACTCAATGACTCATATGCAGACCATTTTATGCATTATGTGTTTCTGCTCTCTGTTGGGCACACTGTGTTTCACAACAACTTTAATTAAAAGTAAATGTAATATTTGCAGTAATTTGAAGAATATGAAGCATGGACCCATTATTTAGACTCTAAATCTTAATCGCTATCAAGACCCCCTCAGTGGAGAGAGAAAAAAAAAAAAAGATTTGTGTGTGTGTGTGCATGCTCACACTAACATGCTAGAGAGAGGGCTGGTATGGCTGAATCGCTTTAAGCAAGTTGCTGAGCTATCCTGGCTTTATTATCCCATCTATATAAAAATGAGAGTAACAACCAAAATGAGATAAACTCTGTAAAAAGTTGAGGAGCCCCATAGTGGATGGGGGCTCTATTGGACTTGTGTGGGTGTTAGTCACTCAATTGTGTCTGACTCTTTGTGACCCCACAGACTGTAGCCCACTGTGCTCCTCTGTCTGTGGAATTCCAGGCAAGAATACTGGAGAGAGTAGCCATTTCCTTCTCCAGGGATCTTCCCAACCCAGGGATCATTGCAGGCAGATTCTTTACCTTCTGAGCCACCAGGGAAGCCCTCTATTCGACTTAGATATCTCCAAATCTTGCAACTCTACTATATTTCACTCTCTGAGGTTTCCTTTCTTCCTTTTTCCTCCATCCATCCCTTTCTTCCTCCTTTCTTGTTACATGTATTTATCAACTCTGTTAAGTACTAAGCACTGTGTTTAAGTAATTAACAAAATCCCCAGCAGAGAAGAAAGATCTGTGTCTTAAGGTCAATGCATCCTCCTCCTTAAAATCCTTATGTGACTTCTTATTTCTTTTACAATAAAGACCAATATCTGGGTCATAGCTGAGCAAGCCTCATCTCTCTTCACTGTCACCTTGTTCTCATACCTCTGGACACTTCAACCTTCTTTTTCACCACACAGCCTCCTGCCACAGGGACTTTTCACAAACCACTTCCATTTTCTGGGACTTTTCCTCAGCATGGCTCTCCCTTCAATAAGTTAACTCCTAGGTACCCTTCAGCTCTCAGCTCAAATATCACTTCCTCTGAAAAACTTTCTCTGACCCTTCATCTGGATGAGGTCCTTTGGCTGTGTGCTTTTATAGTGCTGTGTCTCATTTACCTATCTGCTGCTGCTTATATTTATTTATTACTCTCTACTCCACCAAGCAGCAAGCTCCGTAAGACCAAACTCTGTATTTGTTTACTTTCACCATTGTGAAGCCAGAGCCTCCCACAGTCCCTGATCAATGATAAGTGCTCAATATTTGTTATTTGAATGAATCAATGAGTGAGTAAGTGAATCCACCAGGAAAATTCATTGTCCTCAATTCTTGTCCTATCAGTTGTTGTGTAGCTTTATATAAAGTAGTTACTCCTTAAAAAAAAAAAAAAAAAGTGCACTGCTTTATTATACAAATGGACTATAATAATGAAGATAATTTTCTGAAGACAGTGCCTTATTGTGACCTTTCTTCTACTCGTAATCTATCAATATTATTAACCAGATTCCTGCAGCTGAAAAGCTTGGTAGTTCTGAGATAGCCTCCAGAGAATTAAGACTTCCAGGCTCTTCATTAAGATGTATATTGTTTAAAGAATGAACGAACCCAGGGGCTTACAACATGCTCTTTCAAACATGACTATTTGCGAATAATGGTCAAGACATTTAGTTTACTTCCTAACAGATGGGGTTTAAATAGAAAACAAGCAAACATACTTTCTTGGGAAAATTAAAATGGCTGAAAATTTAGAAGAGATGGAGAGTTGGCTACTAACGAGAAAAACCCCAGGAAATTGATTAGTTGGTATTCAACTGCAGCTTTTGTGACTGTAGTTGAGAGTAATGCTACATAAATTTTGTCCTGTAATGTATATACTGACATAAATTCTATAATGTAAAAGGCACATAAAAAAAAATGAATGAACTGCATGCTGCTGCTGCTGCTGCTAAGTTGCTTCAGTCGTGTCCGACTCTGTGTGACCCCATAGATGGCAGCCCACCAGGCTCCCCCGTCCCTGGGATTCTCCAGGCAAGAACACTGGAGTGGGTTGCCATTCCTTCTCCAATGCATGAAAGTGAAAAGTGAAAGTGAAGTCGTTCAGTCATGTCCGACTCTTAGCGACCCCATGGACTGTAGCCTACCAGGCTCCTCCGACCATGGAATTTTCCAGGCATGAGTCTAATGTTATCTCACAAAAGCCAGTTTTTACTAGAGATAGCATATTAGCTACTGTTTTTTGGTGAATTATTGTTTAAATTATTACTTGGTCATTATATCATAATTTCAATCATCTTAGCATATAAATTGACTATCCATGACTTACTACAAACATCTGAACCAAGTTCATTTGAAATTAAGTATGTAAAAGCCTTTACATTTCTCTAAATTATTTTTATGTCTTAAATTGCTATATGTATCCCTGGATTTTTCACTAGACTTCAAATATAACCAAGAACTTTTCAGTGGTATTAAGATATTTTTGAAGAATACTGAAATAATTACATAAACAATTAGAAACAAGTCAAGTGGGTTATATATATTAAATCTTGTAAACTGTTTGGAGCATCCCACCAAAAATCATCATTCCTTCTTTTAGTTTCTCACCCCTTAGTCATTTTGCTGAATATTGGTATAGTCATCTGAGAATTAGAGTAAATAAAGCTCCCTCTATCCATCCTTGTACTTTAATCAGTAGGTCAAGTACACAAGATCCCTTTGGCAGTCTGGTGAAACTTAGGGACCTTCTCAGAATAACATTTAAATAAAATAATAAAACTAAAAGGAATGCCATTTATATTTAACTATGATTAACCAAGTTTATAACATGACAATATATGTATTTATATATTAAATAATAAGATATAGCTATAGATTTAATAAATACCATGATTTAAAAATAATGAAGGGTAGGAATAGTATTTGAGATCCAGAAATGACCATAATGTGATATGACGATATCTGCAATTTCTGTTGTTGACAAAGTCACAGATACTGCTAATACCACTGTGATCCATTGTGTGTATTTACAATTGAAAGACACGGAGCTAGAGGTTAGTGAAAGTACAGATATCATGCTTTCCCAACCAAGTTAGAGACCTCTGGTTAAGAATCAGCCCACTGTTTGATAAGAAAAAAAAAGATGGTTTAATCAACTGAGACTTGGAGATTATCCATGGGTTTAATTTCTCAAGTTTGTACTGACGACAAGAATAGTAATAGCGGTAGCTAAACACTTAAAGCAATTATTAATTGCCAGATATTTTTCTAAGTGCTTTAAATATGTCACATCACGTCATTCGTGGAAAAACTCTATGAGGTAAGATTTTACAGGTATACAGAGAGGTGAAGTAACTTGTCTAAAGCCAAACAGTTTTTGTAAGTGATAGAGCCAGGTCCATCATGGTCTTTTAACTATTGTGCTATATAACTGGTTTCTTTGTATTTGCCTGAGTTTTGTGGTAAATGATGGAAGGCCAGAAATATATGAGACATTTTTTCCAGTAGAAAAAGTTATGAAGCATATTTTAAATATCTGTAAATTTTCATAAAGGGTTTACTATTGTCTATCTAATTTATATACTTTTGAAACTGAATGTCAGAAGCACAAGAAAGGGGAAACTCACATAAAGAAAGTCTGTGATTGTTAGCGATTGCCAGATTTTCTTTCTTTTTTTTTTTTTTTTTAGTATAAGCTGTTGGTGGCTAAAACATTGAGTTTGAAATTTCTTTATAAGGTTAAAGCATTTTAAAATTTGTTGTTGTATGTTTCTTTTTTTTTGACTGTTGGAATTCTAGAACCACTTTGTTGTGAAAATGTCAAGGTCTCAGAAGTTTTAATAAGATTGAAAATTTAGGAAAATTAACATGGTGTTAAAACATGGCTACTATAATAAAATACTAAATATTTTTCAACTCAAAATTTTGCAAAAGAGAAAACCCACAATATGTACCAACTTTTCAACAAGGTGAAAACACTTTTTTTTTCCCTGAAAGATTTAATGAATTTAGGGTTACTATTTTAGAACACACAAAAATTGAGCCAACTCTTAACTTTCCAGAGAAAGGGGAGATGAGATGGCATGAGAATTCATAGGTAGTGAGATGGCATGAGAATTCATAGGTAGTGTCAAGCCAAACATAGTATTTAATATAAACCTTCTATTTCATCAAAATATAAGTTAAGCTTCTAACAAATAGATGAATTAAGTGGAATTAACCTCTTTATATATATAAAGTTGGCAAAAGAAAAAAAAAAACTTTGGGTAAAAAGAGAAAAAAAATCACATGCTTGGATCACCCAAATATGCATAATTATACTGAATAATAAACATCAGTGACCATATTATTAAGGGCTTCCAAGGTGGCACTAGTCGTAAAGAACCCACCTGCCAATGCAGGAGATGTAAGAGATGCGGTTTCAGTCCCTGGGACAGGAAGATCCCCTGGAGGAGGGCATGGCAAACCATTCCAGTGTTCTTGTCTGGAGAATCCCATGGAGAGAGGAGCCTGGTGGGCTACTGCATTCCATGGGGTCATAAACAGCCAGACATGACTGAAGCGACTTAGCACACACGCTATTATATTATTAAACTATTTTTCTCAGTAGAGTGGGCTTATGACAACAGAATTAATAAAAGGAGGGAAGAAGAATATAGGGGAAAAAAAGCCATCCATTACATTGTTCCTTTATAGTTTAATCATTGTTGCTAGACTCAATGGAAAAAGAATTAAATTAGTTGTTAATTAATAGAAATTAATTAGTGCTAGCTATAAATTATAACTAATGTGAAGGAAAGTTTGCACATTTTATAACAATACGAATGTTAATATGAAACATCCTGAAACTTCAGGTGGTGTGTCTTAAGCCTAGTCAACCATTTATTTACTGAGACATAAATCACTGTTAACAAAATAAATTTATGATAGATACCTTCCCCAGTGATTCAGCTGGTAAAGAATCCACCTGCAATGCAGGAGACCCCAGTTCTATCCTCGGAGAAGGGCTAGGCTACCCATTCCAGTATTCTTGGACTTCCCTGTTGGCTCAGTTGGTAAAGAATCCATCTGCAATATGGGAGACCTGAGTTTGATCCCTGGGTTGGGAAGATCCCCTGGAGAAGGGAATGGCTACCCACTTCAGTATTCTGGCCTGGAGAATTCCATGGACAGACTGCATAGTCCATGGGGTCGCAAAGAGTTGGGCACAACTGAGCGACTTTCACTTTCATCTAAACATCCAAGTTCTTTCTAAGTACAATTAGCTGCATCCTTTTTTTGTCTATGTTTGTGCCCCCTTACTTCAGTTTTCACGCCAGTGAGCAAATTGTTTCATAAATTGAAGACATCTTGAGCAAACTTCGAAATCACATTTTAAAAATTACTTGAGCTTCACTGTATATGAGCTTAATTGAATATCTGTGGTAAGAAGGGCAAATTGGTTTCACAAGGGTCAAAAAATATTTATTGAATGAATGAATGAGCAAAAGAGAACTTCTGTCAATGATAATTTTTTCAAAATCCTTCACTTTTGACAATATCCTTACTGTTGTCATGGATTTGCTCATACTTTGTGTTTATTCTTTATTAAGCATATTCAACAGTTAAAAGTAAAACTGAAATTCCCATTAAAATCTGACCATTATGTTCTAGGAATAAAGTAACTTGTAGAAATTTTACAAATTATGGGTCTAGCATCCACTTAAAACTCTGTATCCTCATAAGAAACCTTTGAAAGAATAGGCAGAAAGAATCAATTAGACTTGCCAGATAACTGAAGAGATTTATATGACAAGGAAAGAGGTAATTTCCTTGCATTGAGTACAGTAAGCTAACCAACCACTGCTTAATGGCATGGAAGACCAATTTTCTAGAGTCACTGAGAAAATAAAAAGTGAGACCAGTCAAGAACATAAACTTATGAGAGGCAATCAGGCACTCATAAAAAAAGTTTAATGTAATGAATTTTTGTGATGTGAATACTTGAAATATTTAATTTTTATCCACCCGGAAAATCCTTTTATATGTTTGGAATATTTTTCCCACACAGACAAAATCTTATTTTAGACATCTTGTGAAAGTCAAATATAATAATTGGGCACATTTTCTTTGTGTTCTAAAATGTGTGCTTGATATGATCAACTGTAAAGAAAACAAATGTAAACATGTGTCTGCATTTAAAGTCATTTTTCATCTCTTAACTTTTAATGATAATTTGCTGATTCATTTCATTATGTTTACGGAATGGGGAGAACATAAAGAAAACTGAATCTATAAGGCAGGAGAGCAACTGGTTGAACTAGACACCAAAAATTAGAAACAGCTATGCTCAAGTGCATAATTTTTGTACTCCTTGCTTAATTAAAATTTTACCAAACTATATCCTTTAAAAATGACGCTAGCCATGTGACCATGAATTTAGATTTCCTTCACAGGGCCTAACATATATTCAGTACAGTAGGACTTTTTTTTTTTAATATGTATGGTATAAATGAGAGATTAAGAGTGACAGTATCACCTTGTTTCATGACTAACGGTGCAGATTTTGTAAAGTTAAGTAATGCGTAATCCAAGCATATTCTCACAGATCTCAGGTTTGCACCTATTTTTGATTGATTCTTTTAAAAAGGATTGAGATTAGTATTGACACTTGAGCTTGGGATGATTAAAATTTTGTTAATAAAGCTCTCAACAAAGATGAAAGTACCAACAGTCCATTCCAAAGACCCTATAATATAATCTATATATAATTTATATGATTCCCTGGAGAAGGCAATGACAACCCACTCCAGTATTCTTGTTTGGAGAATCCCATAGACAGAGGAGCCTGGCGGGCTACAGTCCGTCCATCGGGTCACAAAGAGTCAGACATGACTGAGTGACTTAACATGCACGCCAGTGCAGGAGACATAAGTGATGCAGGTTCTATCCCTGGCTCAGGAAGACCCCCTAGAGGAGGGCATGGCAACCCACTCTGGTATTCTTGCCTGGAGAATCCCCATGGACAGAGGAGCCTGGCGGGCCACAGTCCATGGGGTCACAAAGAGTCGGACATGACTGATGCAAATTAGCACACATCATATTATTGGTCATTTCTATTCTAGGTCAGAGAAATTGCAAAAATACAGTTTTGCGATGCAGACAATTCTGAATCAATTCTCAGTTCTTTTACTTCAGTAGAAGTGGTCAGCTAAATTTTTTGAAGAGTTCTTGTTCTTTTTTTAAATGCTAGTAGATTACTATCTTAATATGGAGTTCATTCTACAGTTTAGATGAAATTATCTCTGGAGTTCAGAATTTCTGTTTTCAATAATTATTCACTGACCCTTCTCTATATATCAGAAACTACTATGAACATGAATATAGAAATGAGTCTAACACCTTACCTGCACTAAGGAAATGTCTAAACAACTAGAGTAGTTTGTGATAACTGCTGTAATAAAGGGAAATGAGTTCTACTGGGAGAAAAAGTGGGACTTCTTCTGTTTTGGGGGTTAGGGTGCAGGTAGAGGAAATGAAGGAAAGGGCTCCATCAGAGGGGTAACATTCATTTAACTCTTTATTGGGCCATGTCATAGATTAAACCTAGGATTTCTCTTTTAATCAGTATTCTGTAGTTGATACCAATAGCTTACTACCAGGCAATGTTTTTCATTTGCTCCCTCTGTATTTCTGACTGTGGCAAAACCATTTAGCATATCTAGAGTTGGCTGCAATTCACCAGTTTCTGTGGTACCTCAGAAATTTGTTAACCTTTTTGGAAAAAAAGTAATAATTTGCTTTTCCTTTGTATTGTTAGGAGTGAAAAGATGAGTGATAGTGAGTTCATGGGTGGTGTATTGATATCTACTGGGTGCGATTCCCTAGGTGAGAAAGCCGCTATTCCACAGACACACTCTAGGGTGGTGGTGCCCTTGCCAACCCTCTGATACCTTCCCTGGTGAATAAAAGAAAGAGTGGGAGTTCTGTTTCTGGGGTTGGGGTGCAGATGGAGGGAAAGGAGGAAAGGGCTCCACCAGAGGTGTCACATTCACTCAGCTCTTTACTGGGCCATGTCACAGCTTAAACCTAGAATCTCTCTTCTAATCAGTATGCTCAAGCCTAGTGAGTGCAGTCAACAAGGAGCCTGTTTTAAAAATGTATTCACTGTACACTTGCTTTCAAAGAGTTTCAGCTGTAGGGAAAGTATACCTTTCTGACTTTAGAAGGATGGGTTGGAAATATGGGTAAAAAAGAGAAGCATAAAAACCTACTCAGCCTTCAGTTTGGAGAAGGGCATGAGTATATCATTAAAAGAGAAAATAAAACCTACTACATTTCCAGTAAGTTGTTATTTTAAGAGATAATTAACATTACAATCTAGCACACTGTCTTGTTCATTATTACTTGATTTGTGGATTAAAACAAATTCCATTGAGAAGTTCCATGGAGAAGCAAAGTTGCCTCATGGTGCAGTTTCCCAAGGCTCCCCAATTGAGACAAAGCAGTGCTATTAATTATGAACTTGTGGGATCATAGTCCACAATCGGGAGATCTCTCCACACTGTCCGGAAGTGTTTCCATTCCAGTCTCTACAGACAGCCATCTAACACTGATGGTGGTTTGTGTACATATGAACTTTCAGATACCTGCTCTTCTCTGTCTCATAAAAATGAGCATTTCTCAACTCTGATTTAGGCTGTCATTTGAAGCAATGGAGTGGTTTATTAAGGAATGTATTTTGCCTTAATTAAGATGCAATTACAGAAGTCATACCTCTTTCCTCTCTAATTTTGCTATGATAAAAATATAAAAAATTAGGTAGTCCAAATAGAAAATAAAAAGCAGCAATGATAACATTAGGCAAAACAAATCAACAAATAAAACAACTCAAAGCTTCAAAATTCATATGCACATCCTAGGACTTTTAGTTCATCGCTAACCATCTAAATCTTTTGTCTGTGAAATTTTAACGGGTACAGTGGTGACCCTGGCTATATATGGAAGAGGAGACAGATTTTCATCATGCAGCTTATCATCTATTTGGGGGATTTTATGTAAATTAATGAGAATAATAACACTTTTACAACATTTATAATGTACTTAAAGTAACAGGTTATCTCATTTGACTACTCAACAGTCTAGTAAATAGTAATTATTATACTCATTGTGTATTTGTGGAAACTGAGACATTACTTTGCCAACAAAGGTCTGTCTAGTCAAAGCTGTTGTTTTTCCAGTCGTCATGTATGGATGTTAAGAGTTGGGCCATAAAGAAAGCTGAGTGCTGAAGAATTCATGCTTTTGAACTGTGGTGTTGGAGAAGACTCTTGAGAGTCTCTTGGACTGCAAGGAGATCCAACCAGTCCATCCTAAAGGAGATCAGTTGTGAATATTCATTGGAAAGACTAATGCTGAAGCTGAAACTCCAATACTTTGGCCACCTAATGTGAAGAACTGACACGTTGGAAAAGACCCTGATGCTGGGAAAGATTGAAGGCGGAAGGAGAAGGGGATGACAGAGGATGAGATGGTTGGATGGCAGGAGTTTGAGTAAACTCCGGGATGCCTGGCGTGCTGCAGTCCATGGGGTCGCAGAATCAAACACGACTGAGTGACTGAACTAAACTGAGGCTTGGCTGCTAATTTACAAAAGATGGTGCTCAAACTCCATCCATAACTTGTATTTGCCTCACCATAATGCATAGTAGGACTTTCACACTGTAAGAAAACTAGATGTCTAGAGCCTTGTGATAAATTAACTGGAAGTATAAAGTGAGTATATTTTTGAGGTCTAAAATATTTGATTTTATTACTTGAAAGTGACAGAGTTTATGATAATGTAGTGCCTTATGTCCCATTATTCTGTGATTCTGGAATGTGAGGAGGAGAATGAAATAGTCTCCTTTCTGCTGGGAACACTCTCAATCTCTTGCTGCTCAACTCTTCACTGGGCTATGTAGTGACTTAAATGTAGGGTTGCTGTTTTTATGTGAGGGACTACCTCACATGAATACAGTGGGGAAGAAGTCTCAGTAACCTCTGAGCTTCTAAGGAAAGGGAAGGAAAGATGAGAAGTCTCAGCTTTCCCTTTTATCTACTGAATGAGGCAAATTATCTATAGCCTTGAAAATCATCAAAATGTAATTGATCTTCCAAGCGGTAATGGTTAAAGCCTTCCTCTCATATTTTTCTGTATTAAACATTTGTTACTTTGTTCTCCTTCTGTAGAGCAAAACCAGTGGGAAGGTATGAACAAAATTTACACCAGAAGGGTGTTCTAGCCACCTCTTTAAATTTGTGTACAAATGTGTTTTTGTCTGTTTTATTTCCATAGAGGAAGGTGAAGTGCAATCCCCGCTTTGGAGCCATGAACACAGTGATGGGATGGCCGGCATTCAGTGCTGGTCGTCCTGGTAACAGCATCTCAAATCTTACACTAACATCTGGTGTTCTTAAGCTTAACAGCTGGTTGTCTACAGAAAAAATTGAACAAGGAGTTGAAACACAAATGGGAATACCATAAAATAAAAGTAGTTACCTAGGAGGAATACCAAGAAATAACTAAGCTAAAGCAGGAAATGAGATGAAACTTGCAAAATGCAGAGAGAAGTATATCAGGGGTTAAAAAATGGATAAAAGATAATGTCACTTGGAAAATAATGAATATTGTGAGTTTTAAGTTTTGCATTATTTTTATAAGCAAATTGAAAAACATGTTGGAAAGATGAAAGATCAAAATTAAACTTTGCAGAATAAGAACCAACAGACTATATTTTGTACTCCATAAGTCCCAACACAAGTGGAAATCATGATTGCAAGTGTAGTCAAACCTTTTGAGAATTCTTGGTAAACTGTTTGAAGATAAGAAAATACTCAGGATATCTTGTAGAAGTGGTTGATCAGTAGCTTTTAACTACTGATTTCTATTCATAGAATTACATGTTATATTTGAAGGATTTGAGGTTATTTTTATTTTGAGGAGGTGGTTTTTTTTTATGGACTCACTGAATACATACTGAAGTAGTACTCATTTTAAATCACAGTGTTAATACAAATAAATAATGTTGGCACCAATATTACTCATTTTGAAGGGCACAGGATATTATTTACAAAAAGTTGTTAACAGAGATTCACAGTGATAATTCTCCATCTTCACCTCTAAAGTTGGAAAGTTCATTAAATTTCCAATTACAATAGTATAAAAAAAATTCCTGCTATATCTATTCTCATACTAGGTAATAAAATATAGGAAATAGAAATAGGTTCTTTCCTATAAGGAAACTGACTGAAAATAAGCAGAGGCTTTCTTGTGGTTTAAGATATAATCACAGAAAGTTAAATAAAGCCACTGGACTCATAAGAGTGTAAGACTTATTCTGAGTAGGTTTAATAGGCAGAACCAGAAAATTTAGATAGGAATGGAAAGGGAATCAGACTTTTACTTGTCACAGAGAATAATAATTTAGGAATTTGTTTCCAAAAGGGAATAGACAGTCCCTTGAGGTCATCATGTCCAGAGTTGCAGGGGACAAGTTTTAGTCATTATTGTTGAGAATGCCATATATAGAAGGCAGTCAAGGCCATAAATGGACAGAATTCTGGAGTGAAACATTCTACCAAAAAACTGGAAAATCTGAGAGCAGAGCTGTTTAGAGTTACTGTGTTAGAAAGATGAAAGAATGAAGATGACCCATTTAAGACAAGGTGAAGAACCAGGAATGATGAGTGCTAGGCGCTAAGGAGAAAATTGGTGTCCATTAACGACAATCATTTCCTTCGGAAAGAGACAGAATGATATGAGTAGGGAATAACTCTCTGTATTGAACTCTTTGAAGGTTAAGTACAACCAGGGGTAATTATGAGTTTCTGCACATTGATAGCATCAGATCTCACGTTACATGATGAATTAAGGAATATATTAGCAGCCAGAAAGAGCCTGTGTAAACCATTCTTTCAAGAAATTTATTAACAAAGAGAATAAGCATAGAGATTTTGTTTTTAATAGAATTTTGCACAATTTGCTAGCAGATGGGAAGAAATTAAAATACACGCTCTCTTTCTAACTAAACTCTCACTAGTCAAACTCCAGAAAACAATATATTCAGGTAGCAGGCCAAACTTATACAAGAGAAAGGAAAAACCATTAAAGAAGTAAGAGTCTATGGAGCCTAAACGAGAGAGCAGTAGGGAGGAACAGTACCCTGTTAATGCTAGATGTGCAAAACAATGTTTATACAGCAATTCATTCATCCATTTTTAAGCGTTTATGATAGGCCAGGCACAGTTCCAGATGTTGTAGATACAGTCATAAAAAAGAAAAACCCCTGCCCTCATGGTGCTTATACTTCAGTCAGGGGAGAGACAATAAATAAGTAAATGATTCAAATAATTAGCATGCTATATAGTGAGAAATGCTGTGGAGAAAAATAAAGTTGTAAAGGAGGTGAGGGAGCAATGGAGTGGGGGGTCAGGATGGCCTCAATAATACAGTGAAGGAAGCAGAGGGGAGACTGGGTCAGGTGGCTCTCTGGGGATGAGCCTTCCAGCAAAGAGAAGGGCTGGCTGCTGGGTCATTAAGTATGAAGATGCCTGGTGTGTGGGAATCATAAGGAGATCAGCATGGCTAGAGTGGGGTGAGCAGTGTAAAATAAGCACAGGGTCAGCTCCTATCAAACAGAAGGGGTTCAGGCTTTTGTGCTGAATAAGGTGCAAAGCCAGTGAACAGTTTTTAGCAAGTAACTGACAGGATAGATCTTCCATTTCAACAGACCCACCAAGGCTGCTGTGTTGAGAATACAATGGTGTAGGAGAATTCTGGGATGGAGGAGCAAAGATGGAAGGAGTGAAGCAGTGCAGATAGTGAGAAGAGGTTGGATTCCAAAAACACATTAAGGCTAGAGCTCAGTGGATCTGGCGATAGATTTGAAGTTAGGAGTGAAAGAGGAATACAGCATGGCTGTGAGGTTTTGGCCTGACAACTGCCATTATAGACTTTCCATTCACTGAGATAGGGAAGACTTCTCCGAAAAAGAAATAGAATAGCATCTGTAATATTCTTCTGAAGATCTCCAAAGGATCGTCCCCACCTGTATGGATTTCCATAAAACATTCACTGGGATTTTTTAACACTCCAATTTGGAACTGAACTGAATTGAAGTTTTGCAATTCATGACATTTCACGTTGTGCAGAAGCCTCACACATTACTGCATGTAAAGCACTTAACACAGAACATACTCCATAGTAACTACAAAAAATAATTCCAATAAATGTTACCTATTATTAGAAATTTTGTAGTGTCAGGCTGTTGAGATGCTGGTGCTATTTTATATTTACCAAAAGTTTTGTCTAGATCTCTAGTTTGTTCTACTAGATGGAAACAAACAATAAAAGGAGGTAATATCATATTATTTCTATAACACTAAAGAAAAGCAGGTTAATGACATATAGTCCCTGAAAAATGGGCAACTTTTATATTAGTTGCAACAAATAGCTTTTACAAACAGAAGCCAAGCTTTTAAGAGGTGATTTCCCTCATTATGTAGACAAAAACCAAAAGCCCACAGATATGAGTGCTATGTGCAAAGTCTACATGCTGATAAGGGAGAATCAGGACCTGAATCGAGAATTCCATCTCCCAGTCCTCAGCTACTTGGACCACAAAACTACTACCTCTTCTGTTTGAATCCAAAACTCATCTGTACAGAGATTTCTGTGTGTTTTCAGGCAACTGCCTTTATGTTCATCAGAGCCAGAAAGGTACACCCCCATCATTTGTGTCTTTCTGTGATGTATAGGTAGAAAATAAATAGAAGTCATTAAAATGTGACCAAAGCTGTCATCCTTTTATGTAAAGTAACAGAGTCCAAACAGCCACCCACCCACAGAGCAGGGCTTGAGAAATGTGTGAGTAATTCAAGTCACCTGGGTACCATGGACTCTGCAGGTGTTTGTAACACATACCCTTTACTGGGAAATTATTTCCTGGTGTTTCATTTAGTCCCAGTGTCAATGCATAAAGAAGGAAATCTCAGACATCAAAGGAAGCAAGAAGATTAAAGGATCCTAGCACTTTAGAAACAAGACATTGTCAAATCTACCGTTTTCTTCTCAGCAATGCTCCTCTATACTCAACCCCAAGCAAAGTGACTGGGAGAGCACGCACAATCTGGTAGGCAGATGTTGGAATATATGTTGGTTATATCGCCACTTGTCATCTATACACATGTACACATATGGGGTAGGGCAAAGAAAGTGGTTTGGGGTTGATGCTAAGACACTGGCATCACTCTTGCTGAGATGCAGGATAGGAGTTGATGCCCTAATTGGTACTTCTAAGACCTTTCAGTGAACACGGACTAGGACACAGGCAGAAAACTTTATGGGTAAGTATTGACCTGTGTCTTTATGTCAGATAGGTTGCTTACAGCTATATATATCTCTATATCTCTATATATCTAGAAGCACCTCAGTTCAGTTCAGTTGCTCAGTTGTGTCTGACTCTTTGTGACCTGAAGAACAGCAGCATGCCTGGCCTCCCTGTCCATCACCAACTCCTGGAGTCCACCCAAACCCATGGCCATCAAGTCGATGATACCATCCAACCATCTCATCCTCTGCCGTCCCCTTCTCCTCCTGCCCTCAATCTTTCCCAGCATCAGGGTCTTTTCCAATGAGTCAGTCTTCGCATCAGGTGGCCAAAGTATTGGAGTTTCATCTTCAGCATCAGTCCTTCCAATGAACACCCAGGACTGATCTCCTTTAGGATGGACTGGTTGGATCTCCTTGCAGTCCAAGGGACTCTCAAGAGTCTTCTCCAACACCACAGTTAAAAGCATCAATTATTTGGTGCTCAGCTTTCTTTATAGTCCAACTCTCACATCCATACATGACCACTGCAAGTAATACTAAAATAAGCCCTCTTACCTTTAACTGTTAAGCAAACTAATTCATTCAACATTAATGACTATTCTGTGCCAGGCACTGTATGTCAGACCCAAGACAGTAGATATTAGTTCTAGAATTTTGCAAGTACAAACTTACACAGTTTAGTAATTTACTCATACATGCTGGAAGAGATAGTAAGCTTAACTAGTTAAGTACTGATCTTCAGCCAGGAATAAGACACTAATTTGCATGACCATTTTAAAGCTGATATAGTGCTTTCACCTACATGTTTTCATTTTGATGTTGACTCAGTCAGTGGACCTGTGATGTAGACAAAGTGGACACCTTCTATCAGCCTGTTCTTGTTGTTTAGTTGCTCAGTCGTGTCTGACTCCCTGCGACCCCCTGGACTGTAGCACACTAGTCACCTCGGTCCTCCACTAGCTCCCAGAGTTTGCTCAAATGCATGTCCATTGAGTTGGTGATGCCTCATCTAATGATCTCGTCCTCTGCCATACCCTCCTCCTTTTGCCTTCAGTCTTTCCCAGCATCAGGGTCTTTTCCAATGAGTTGGCTCTTCACATCAGGTGGCCGAAAGATTGGAGCTTCAGGTTCAGCATGAGTCTTTCCAATGAATATTTAGGGTTGATTTCCTTTAGGATTGAGGGGTTTGATCTCCTTACATTCCAACAAACTCTCACGAGTCTTCTCCAACACCACAGTTCAAAAGCATTGATTCTTTCGAATTCAGTCTTCTTTATGGTCCAACTCTCACATCCATACATGACTACTAGAAAAACCATAGCTTTGACTATATGGACCTTTGTCAGCAAAGTGATTTCTCTGTTTTTTAATGTGCTAAGTTTGTCTTAGCTTTCCTTCCAGGAGCAAGCATATTTTAATTTTATAGCTGCAGTCACCATCCACAGTGGTTTTGGAACCCAAGGAAAAAAAAAATCTGTCACTGCTTCTTTCACTTGTTCTCCTTCTGTTCGCCATGAAATGATGGGACTGGATGTCATAATCTTAGTTTTTGAATGTTGAGTTTCAAGCCAGCTTTTTCACTTTTTCACACTCATGAAGAGGCTCTTTAGTTCCTCTTCAGTTAGTTTCTGCCATTAGAGAGGTATCATCTGCATATCTGAGGCTGCTGATATTTCTCGCAGCAATCTTGATTTAGGCTTGTGAGTCATCCATCCAGTCATCCATCATACATTCACATGATGTACTGTGCATATAAGTTAAATCAGCAGGATGACAATATACACCTTGTTGTATTCCTTTACCAATTTTGAACCAGTTGTCTATAAGCCTATTTTGTTTAAATAGACAATGTCCCTGATTGAATTAGCAAAACCTGTAACTAGGAAATATGCTAATAGGCAACTCAGTCTAGCATGATGGTTCATGTCTTGGTTATTGTAAACAGTGCTGCAATGAACACTAGGGATGCATATATCTTTTTGAATTATGGTTTTCTCTGGATATATCCCCAGGAATGGGATTGATGGCTCATATGGTAAATCTATTCTTAGTTTTTTAAGGAACCTTCATACTGCTATCCATAGGGGTTGTACTAATTTACATTTTGACCAACAGTATAGGGGAGGGTTCCCTTTTCTCCACACCCTCTACAGCATTTACTGTTTGTAGACTTTTTGATGATGGCCATTCTGACTGGTGTAAGGTGATACTTCACTGTATTTTTGATTTGCATTCCCCTAATCATTAGTGATATTGAGCATTTTTTCATGTGCTTTTTGACTATCTGCATTTCTTCTTTGGATAAATGTCTATTTTGATCTTCTGCCCATTTTTTTTTGTTTGTTTGTTTGTTGCTTTTATATAGAGCTGCATGAGCTGTTTGTAAATTTTACTGATTAATCCCTTGTCAGCATCATTTACAAATATTTTCCTCCATTCTGTGGCTTATCTTTCCTTTTTGTTGATAATTTCCTTTGTTGTGCAAAAGATTTTAAGTTAAATTAGGTCCCATTTCTTTATTTTTCATTTCATTATTCTAGGAGGCAGATACAAAAAGATATTGTGGCAATTTATGTCAAAAAGTGTTCTGCCTATGCTATCCTCTAAGAGTTTTATAGTATCTGGCCTTACATTTAAGTCTTCAGTCCATTCTAAGTTTATTTTTGTGTCTGCTATTAGAGAATGTTCTAATTTCATTCTTGTACATGTAGCTGTCCAGTTTTCAAAGCAACAGTTATTGCAGGGACTGTCTTTACTGTATAGTCCTGCCTCCTTTTTCACAGATTATTTGACCATAGGTACGTGGGTTTATTTCTGGGCTTTCTATGCTGTTTCAGTGATCTATTTATCTGTTTTTGTGCCAGCACAACACTGGTTTGATGACTGTAGCTTTGTAGTATAGTCTGAAGTTGGGGAGCCTGATATCTCCATCTCTGTTTTTCTTTCTCAGGGCTACTTTGGCTATTCTGGGTCTTTTGTGTTTCCATACAAATATAAAAATTTTTTGTTCTAGTTTTATGAAAAATGCCATTGGTAATTTGATACAGATTGCACTGAATCTGTAGATTGTCTTGGGTAATATAGTCATTTGACAATATTGATTCTTCCAGTATAAGAATATGGTATTATCTTTCCATTAGTTTGTGTCATCTTCAATTTCTTTCCAGAGAAGGCAATGGAACCCCACTCCAGTACTCTTGCCTGGAAAATCCCATGGACGGAGGAGCCTGGTAGGCTACAGTCCATGGGGTCGCACAGAGTAGGACATGATTGAAGTGACTTAGCAGCAGCAACAATTTCTTTCATCAACATCTTACAGTTTTTGGGATACAGGTCTTTTGCCTCCTTAGATAGGTTTATTCCTAGGTATTTTATTCTTTTTGATGTGATGGTAAGTGGGATCATTTCCTTAATTTCTCTTTCTTATCATTATCAGTGTATAGAAATGCAAGGGATTTCTGTGTATTAATTTTGTATCCTGAAATTTTACTGAATTCATTGAAGAGCTCTAGTAGTTTTCTGATAACATCTTTAGGTTTTTCTAGGTAGAGTATCATGTCATCTGCAAACAGTGAGTTTTATTTTTTTCTTTTCCAATTTGGATTTCTTTTATTTCTTTTTCTTCTTTGATTAGCATGGATAGGACTTCCAAAACTATTTTGGATACAAGTGGCAAGAAGGGACATCTTTTTCTTGCCTGATATTAAAGGAAATGCTTTCTGCCTTTCACCATTGAGAACGATGTTAGCTGTGGATTTGTCATATATGGCCTTTATTATGTTGAGGTATATTCCCTCTATGGCCACTTTCTTGAGCATTTGTGTCATAAATGGGTGTTATATTTTGTTAAAAGCTTTTTCTTCATCTATTGAGATGATCATATGTTTTTAATTCTTCAGTTTGTTAATGTGCTGTATCACATGGATTTGTGGATATTGAAGAATCTTTGCATTCCTAAGATAAATCCCTCTTGACAATGGTGTATGATCCTTTTAATGTATTGTTAGATTTGGTTTGCCAGTATTTTGTTGAGGAGTTGTTTTTTTAAGAGAAGAGGACTTTAGAAAAATAACTGCAGTATTATTATCAAAACTTTGAATTCCTTAATATCATTAAATATCCAATAAGTAGAATTCTTGAATGCTTACAATTTTGGAAATCCTCAAGGAAAAGTGATTACAACTGAAATGTATGAAGACCAGTGGTGGTTCTTTACTCATCTGTAAGTAACATATCGATAAGGTAATTAGGCACATTGTGAAATCATTTTGTAAAAAGCACATCTGCAAAGTATTTGCAGTTTCCAGGAGCCTGTTATTTTCAGGGTCTCATGAAAATATGTGCAGTTTGTAAAGAAGCTCCAGCATCTGTGGCATCTATTAGCAGGAGGAGTCTTTTTGGCTGGTGACATGGTGAATTTAAGGATTTACATCTGGGCTGAGGTTATGGGGAGAGTAGTGAACTCATACTCACCACACCCAGGTTATGCACCCAAATTCCCAGACAATTTTTGTATTATTTTCGGCAAAGACTGTCCTCAATGAGAACCATCCTGCTCTATTGCTAGAAACAAATTTTTGCCAGTGATCAGGGATTGGTTGAGGACTTGGCAGTGAACCAGCCAGACAGCAGGACATGGGTGTGTATTCTTATCCCATCTCTGTACATCCGAACACATTTTTCTAGCAATGGAAAGATCCCCTGCAGACATTACAAGGACAGGACCTATGAATGTTAAATGAACTTCTCCCTAGGGCTCTCCAAACACATGCTAGCAGTTGTGACAGAGAGAGTTAATTTGTTAATGCTTAAGAAAGTCACTACTTTTGAGGACAAACATCTGTATGCACAATTGATGTTAAATAGTAATTATTATTATTATTATCTAATCAGTAACTGGGTGATTCCTCTTTTAACTGATTCATTCTACGAAACTGTGTTTTAAAGAACGATAACTTCTTTTTGGAAGGTTCCCAAAAAGCAGGACTGGACTTTTTAGCAAATTTGCTCTTGTTTATTAATGTTTATGTATAAGAAAGGCATTATAATGTTTCTTGGAATCATCATTTGCAAGTTGTAAACAGTTTTCAGTATACCATTTATAAAAGTACAGCTCTTGTTACCATGGGATGAGCAGTATTATTTCAAGAGCATATTCTTGACTTTTCCAAAAGGTCCTGTTTAAAACTGCAGGTGGAATTTGGTCAGTGCATGCTCAAAGAGGGGAGATGAAAAGCAGTACATGACCAGATCCTTATGCTTTTGATCCACCCTCAGGAAAGAGTCTGGCGAGTACTGGGTTTTGTAATAAAAATCACTTCATCCAATGTTAATGTGGAAACAACTTGATTTGTTTGTGTGAATGAAGTTCTGGTGATCTCATTTAAACACAGGAAATGTTATAGGTAGGCCATAATCCATCCTATTGGAGAAGGAAATGGCAACCCACTCCAGTATTCTTGCCTGGAGAATCCTAGGGACGGCGGAGCCTGGTGGGCTGCCGTCTATGGGGTCGCACAGAGTCGGACACGACTGAAGCGACTTAGCAGCAGCAGCAATCCATCCTATCAATACCTGCTGGGCCCAGGTGTGGCTGTGTCTTTCCTCTCCTCGCAATAGGGAATCCAGTCACCCATGTCTCTAGACCACACCCCTGAATGGTACAGGAGTCTTAAAGAGACTTAACCTTTTCAAACACACAGTGACATCCTTGCCTGGACTCACAACATGTAACAAATATGTAAGTTCTGTCAAAGTTTCCTGAGGTAAAGTTATTTTTCGCCTTTTTGCCCAGGCAATAGGCTCTTCCTACAAATCTTTTTACAAATATGAAATATGATTCTAGTTTAGGCTGAGTAAAGTCCTTTGCAAATTTCTCTAAGTTCTTAAACTTGGGAGCAGGGCTTAAAAAATGTATGGGTATCCCCAAAATTCTGATGTATGGGCATAACTAGGGGGGTTGATAGGTGTGTATAAGAATTATAGACATGATCTGAAGTGAATTTATTTCAAAACATAGACACACTGTCCATATTTTGGGGTAAAAACTGGCATGCTCATGAGATTTAACAAAATTAACCTGGTGGAAACTTGCTTATTAACTCAATTTGTTTATGATCATAAACAAGTTAGATTTTAAAATAAATGATTTGGTGGTGGCATTCCGTGGGACAAGCATTTTGAAAAAGGAGTTGTTTTGTACTGGTTTCTATATTGTGGTGACGAAGGTGTATCAAGAAACTGAATCCCCTTAGTATTCCATCTACATGTCTTTAGGATGTTTAAAGGAAGCCGTGACTAGCTGCTCACGTTTTTGTTTCTTTACAAAAATATAGTGGTGAAGGTTAACTAGGAACACTACAAGATATGACCACCAATGAGAAAAATATTGATAGACAAAGGCAAAGAAAATTTAGGAAGAAGTATTTAGGATGGAAGGTCAGCAGCTTCATTTGATCCTTAGAAGTACCCAGTGTCATAGCTCCCACCACCAAGAGGCTTAACCAATTTCCTGAGAATAGTTAGGGAAGAAATGAAATAGAGAGTCATTGTTGTGTGCTGCTGCTTTTGCTGCTAAGTCGCTTCAGTCGTGTCTGACTCTGTGCGACCCCATAGATGGCAGCCCACCAGGCTCCCCCGTCCCTGGGATTCTCCAGGCAAGAACACTGGAGTGGGTTGCCATTTCCTTCTCCAGTGCATGAAAGAGAAAAGTGAAAGGGAAGTCGCTCAGTTGTGTCTGACTCTCAGCGACCCCGTGGACTGTAGCCTACCAGGCTCCTCCGTCCATAGGATTCTCCAGGCAAGAGTACTGGAGTGGGCTGCCATTGCCTTCTAGGACAGCATTATTGCTGTGGCAGAGACCATCAATACCACTTAGAGATGAAAGAGTCTATTTTTTCCTTTAGATAATTTATATGTGAAAAATATCAGCTATAGGAATGTAACATATGACTAAAATTTTTTTAATTAAAAAAAAATTGGAGTATAGTTTAAATTGGAGTATACTTGCTATACAATGTTGTGTTAGTTTCTACTGTACAAGAAAGTGAATCAGCTATACATATACACATATACCTTCTTTTATGGATTTCATTTCCATTTAGGTCACACAGAACACTGAGTAGAGTCCCTGTGTAATACTATAAGTTCTCATTAGTTATCTATTTTATACATAGTATCAATATGTCAATTTCAATCTCCCAATTCATCACAGACTCCCTTTCCCCCTTGGTATCCATACATTTGTTCTCCACATCTGTGTCTCTATTTCTGCTTTGTAAATAATATCATCTATTCCAATTTTTTCAATTCCATATATATGTGTTACTATATGGTATTTTTCTCTTTCTGACTTACCTCCTTCCATATGACAGACTCTAGGTCCATCGATATCTCTACAAATGACCCAATTTCATTCCTTTTTATGGCTGAGTATTATTCTATTGTATATATGTGCCACATCTTCTTTTTATCCATTCCTCTGTTTATGGACAAATAGGTAGTTTCCATGTGTGGCTATTGTAAATAGTGCTTCAGTGAACATTGTGGGGCATGTGTCTTTTTGAATTATAGTTTTCTCTTAGTATGTGCCCAGTACACAGTAGTTCTATTTTTAGTTTTTTTAAGGAATCTCCATATTGTTCTCCATAGTAGAGAACAATAATACATTCCCACTAACAGTGCAAGAGGATTCCATTTTCTTAAGACCCTCTCCAGCATTTATTATTTGTAGATTTAGTGATGATGGCCATTCTGACCGGTGTGAAGTAATATGTCATTGTAGTTTTGATTTGATTCATCTAATAATTAGTCATACTGTGCATCTTTTCATGTGTTTGTTGGCTATTTGGGGGTGTAATGTAAAGGGCTGAAGATAGCACTTGAAAATGTGAATCTGAGGCTCAACATGAAATATCTGCAGCCAGGTTGCTAGCTAGAAAATTACTTTTTAATTAATTTTCTTTTTGTAAGCACATATGAGGTTCTTAGTTAAAACGTTATAGGTTACAAATGATTTATGTAGGACTTAGCTGATTTTTAAAATCCATTTCAAAATATATACAAAATCATCTCTTGATTTTCTAAATAATTCTTTTAACAACTTCTTATGGGTACTTATGTGAGCATTCAGTGGTACAAATTTCAAACCACTATTGCAACAATATCTAATTCATTAATTCATTACCGGACAAAATGCAGAATGTTAACTTACTTCATCATGTGTCCATGGGGAAATATAAAGATGATTTCCATGATCAAAGATCATAAAAAGGCAGAAGAATAATTTAACAGAACATGATCTATAATACAACATAGTACAAATAAGCATGAGGTGTTAGCAGAAGGCTGGTTGAACTGGACATCCAAATTAGCTGGGGGGTGAGAAGCCAGGCCAAAAGTTTTCCAAAAAATGAAGTTACTGGATATCATCTCTGAATGAGTTGGAATTATTCTGATGATGAAGTGAGCG
Organism: Giraffa tippelskirchi; assembly: GCF_054371585.1. Lineage (NCBI taxonomy): Eukaryota > Metazoa > Chordata > Mammalia > Artiodactyla > Giraffidae > Giraffa > Giraffa tippelskirchi. Next base: position 91,494,447 of record NC_137275.1, on the reverse strand, counting down.
GAGGAAAGGTATTCACATGACAGAGGAAAAACGTCTGTGTATGGCTAAGGGATGTGCAAGCAGCCCCTTATTTCTGGCATATATAATGTAGTAGAGCGGGTAGATAGGCATAAGAATGCCATGCTAAGAAGAAAAATATTTTCTGCTCGTCTTTATTGCAAGAATATTGTCTGCTTTGGTTAAACCAGGCAAACAAAAACAAATGGGATAGATTTCAGACAGCATTTCAAACATAGTGCCAGAAACACTTTACCGTTGGATATGATGGGGCGGGGCGGGGATCTGAAAAAAAAAGTGTTACGATTTCAGATTGACCCTAGTAAAGTTGTATCAAAAACTCTATTAAGCATTTGGCTAATCAATCATTTTGTTTGATTTGTTTGTCTAGACTTCCTTCTGAACGAAACAGCACTTGAGGAGTTGTGCTGAGGCAGTATGTTATCTACCCCAATCTCTGGGGTGATCCTGCACACCACTTCTCTTTCCCACTCTCCTTCCGCCAGCTCACATTTTAAAGCCCCATAGTTGCTGAAAATTCTGCTGGAATGTGATGCCAGACACAAGTGTTAAAGAGTCCAATGCCAGCACATCTGGGGATCCTTAGTAATGAACAAGGGCCAACAAAAGGAGCAGCAGAAATACAGAGGAGCATACTCTTTGCACAATTTGGAAAAACCAGTGGGATGAAGGGGGAACTGACCTGAACCTGAGATAGGATTTCATTTCTTTCATCTAGTAACAAATCAGCTGACCTCTCCTGCACTTTTGAGAAGGTCCTGGTCACCACACCAAGTAGATACATTGAGATGTGTGTGGTTTGGGGGATTAATGTCTTCTACGTGTTTTATTTGAGATTACTAACACATTGAATGAACTACACTAAATGAACCACATTTCTGAGGCGGAGATTTGAACACAAATGTCACACAAACCAAAGTATCTGTCATCTGGCTCATAATTTCTTCCCTTTCCCATCTCAAGAAAAGCATTTAAATAGAATTTTTTGACAGCAGATTATAAGCCAATGAGTGATGTTTTGCTCTATGCCATGTTGCTTACTAGATGTAGATTGTCTTTATGTGCTAACCTCCCTTTCCTTCTTCTCCATAAGAAGAATTTAAATTTGGTCATGAGAGTAGAAGGCTGAGAAGAACCACATGTGCACTAAAATACTGATTATTTTTTGAAGAGTTTTATTTTAATAAACATCATGTAGTCATATAATTGCTATTATCTGACACTAAAACTCTCCAGGTTGGGACTTTTCAACCCAATTGTCTTGTGAATGTCTGAAATAAATGAGTAGCCTTAGATATTATAGTTTCATCTTATAGAAAGTCAGGTAATCATTTTCCTGGATGATTTAACCCTATAATTATGTTAGAGTCTCTTAGGCTAATTCAAACTCTCTGAAACATTGTTTGGATCTTTGGAACCCAGAAATGATGACATGGGTGTACTTAGAGTGCTCTTTGCGTGAAGAACTTCCATATGAGATCTGCCTTATCAACTAAACTTCCAAATAAATAAAAATGAGACAGGTATGTAGCATAGATCTTTACATATTTTACAGGTTATATAAATATCAGGTATGTAAACTACCTAAAGAAAAAACTAGAAAATGGGAAAGAATAAATATGGTGAAAGAACTGATGATACAACTCCTATTCCTTTCTCTTAGTCACATACAAGTTTAGCTCTCAGTAACTCATCCAAAGTGCACGAGTTGAAGTCTTTCATCCCATTGCACCTATAACTTGTATCTTAGTCCCTCCATATCTCACTAATATCTGATATCATAATGATTCTAGTTCAAGACTCTTCATGCACTTATTGTTTTCCTCCAAATGGCAAAGGCAGAAACACTGAGTTACTTAGGCAGAGTTTGGTATTAGAATTGCGAATCATCTCTTCATCCTACTCTTTTAATTAAAAGGCTTCATAGGTGTCAATCCAATCTCTGTGGTTATTGCTATTGAGTAAACCTCTTGTTCCAATCTTCTGGATCATCTTCTAGGGCTATGCGTTATCTCAAATGATTGCTTCTCCCCCCAAAATATCTAGAGGATAAAATGCTGCCTGCTTTCTGATTTATGACTCTAAATTTAAATGATAACATTTTATATTTTCAAGAAATATTTATAAGGAGCTTCAAGTACTTTCTTAAACAGAATTTGAGTCTTTTCACTGAACATGAATATTAAGTGCTATATTTTGTTGTACTTTTTCCATCTTCGCAAGTATAAAACAGCAATATTTTCAGTTTTATCAGCTTCCATCAACTGTTGCTTCAAAGTCAGCATAGAATATGGCAAGTGGCTATTTAACTATTGGTCTAGCCTGATTCTAAGAAGAAATAAAGGAGAATCAAATGACATTAGAGAAGCATAAAGTTTGTACATTATATAGTAAATTATATGAGCCAAGACAATAAACATTAGCTCAATTAAATAATTGTTGGGACAATGGATTGTTTATATGTGAGTGTGTGTGTGTGTGTGTGTATAATTTGAACGTTGCATTGATGGTCTGATTCTGCTAATAAGATAAACATTTATGAAACAAAAGAAAATTTTTAATCAAGAAACTTCAATCTGTATTCTTGATACTCTTGCAAGAAACCCTGGCTTTAGGAAATCCAAGTTCTTCCAAGCCTTCCTAATATGAAAAACATGAGGCCTAAATTAGCAAGGAGTAAGAAATTACACTTTGAATCTCATAATGTTACAGTTGTCCCTCAGTATTTGCAGGGAATTCATTCCAGGGACCCTCATAGTTGCCAAAATTTTAGGATGCTCAAGACCCTTGTAAGAAATGGCTTAGTTATAGTCAAGCTTCTGCTTCGGTGTGTTCTATGGGGCCTATTAACTGTAGATCTTTAAAAAATTATGTTAATTTTAATAGATAATACATGCACCTATCACATATTATAAAATGTTTACAAGCATTTATATGGAAACCAAATGTTCCTCTTTTCTCTGTTCTCAATAACGCTGTCCACATTCCCACTGGTTAATTTTGATATGTGTTTCTTGAGTATATCTTCCCAAGAGAAGGCAAGAAGGCAAGATAACATATGCATATACATATACACACACACCTCCATAGGATTCTCATTTCTAAATCCATGATATTATAAGTGAAAAATGACTCCAATTCTTAAAACATTTAAAATTCACAAGTGTTTACACTGGGGCACAGAAATATTTACCAACACTGACCTATTCTATAATCATAAAGACTGTTTTAAACAGCAGTTTGAAAGAATGCTTTCATATCTACCTGGACATCAATATTTGAATTTTCAATGTGTTTTTCATTAGAAAGGAAAATCTGATACTATACAAAGAAATAGAGAATAATAAAAAATAATAAAATCATACCTCATCTATTTATCATACTTGATATGGGGAGGAAGAGTGCTTGTTTTGTAAAGACCAACAGGACACACGATGCAAAGAAAACTGCAAAGCTATGCATTGTCAACCAGAACCAGGTGTACACCACATGAGGATATGAAACAAGCCAGCCATAATGGGTGTGTTGACAGCTCTGAGTCTACACTGTGTTTCTCCCAAATGCACTGGTGTGCTATATGTTACTTTACTTTTTTATACAGTTTTAGGAATTCTTAAGCCACCCCTAAGCACAGTGGCTACATACTAGCACTGAGGATAAACCTGTGTGGAAATTGTTGTTGTTGTTAGTGAGTCTCTTACTTAGATTCATGCTGATGTTAGGGAACCAATCCCTACCTTGTATCCATGTCTATTTGGAGCACTACTGAGTCCGTATCTCATGTAGACCAGACATTGTCAGTATAACACATGTACAAAAGCATCTGTAATTTTTGCAACAATTCTATAAAGCAGTGTTTCCCTATCTTACCTTATCATATAATCACCAGGACAGTAATCACTAAAAATAAAGATTTCTGGACCACATCTAGTTCTACAGAATTAGCCTCTATGAGTAGTCTGTGAAGAATAAGTTGTTTTTAAAGAAACCCAATGCGATTTTTAAGATTAGGTAAGGAGGGGGAAGGGTTCCCTTGTGGCTCAGTGGTAAAGAATCCACCTGCCAATGCAGGAGATGTGGGTTCTATCCCTGGGTCAGGAAGATCCCCAGGAGAAGAAAAGGTAGCCCACTCTAGTATTCTTCCTGAAAAATTCCATGAACAGAGGAGCCTGGTGGGCTATAGTCCATGGGGTCACAAGAGACTCAGACATAACTTGACAAGTAAACAACAAAGAGGGGGAAATGCTGCTGAAAGTAGGGATTATTTCCATCTTGTCAAGGAGGAAACTGAGACTCAGTTAAATAACTTGTAACAACAAATTAATTGTGAACACATAATTCAAACTTCAGTATAACTCCAAATTTCTTCCTAACAAATTACTTTGCTACAGGTCATGAGGTCAGATAAATTTGAAAGGCTACAATGAAAATTATATATTATAGACATTTGATCCTGGATTTAAAAGAAAATGCAAAATTGTGGAATTTCTTTTGCTGTTTTGGTTAGGACAGTTATACTGAACCAACTGCAGAATTACAGAGGGCTTTATGATTACATATGGAATATAAAGGGCTCTAGCCACTGCTGCAAAAGCACTCTGGAAATGCTTTTTGAACAGGGATAGAAGTGTTCTGCCCTATTTATTCTAAAGGAGGGGGAATGGCCTAAAACCAGCAAAATAAAAGCGAGGTTAACAAGATGGCTTAGATTTCTCAGACCCTGAGACCATAAGGGAAGGGTTTCTTTTTCCATTCACCCCATGATCAACAGCAGTAAAGCACATAGTACAGTTGAGAATGTGGTCTGTGTTCAAAGTGGGGAATTCCTTAGAATCTCTTTTCTACTTAATGACATACAGAGAATGGGGTGAAGAACTGAAATGGGAGAGGACCCTGAATTTATTTGACAAAATTATTGTTTCTTAGGATTTAAGCGCGGAGAAGGCAATGGCACCCCACTCCGGTACTCTTGCCTGGAAAATCCCATGGATGGAGGAGCCTGGTAGGCTGCAGTCCATGGAGTTGCTAGGAGTCGGAGATGACTGAGCGACTTCACTTTCACTTTTCAGTTTTCACTTTCATGCATTGGAGAAGGAAATGGCAACCCACTCCAGTGTTCTTGCCTGGAGAATCCCAGGGACGGCGGAGCCTGGCGAGCTGCCGTCTATGGGGTCGCACAAAGTCGGACACGACTGAAGCGACTTAGCAGCAGCAGCAGCAGGATTTAAGCGAGGCTTTCTGAACACTGGGGAGGTTAATGAACCCCTGCCAGAAATCTAGCATTCCTAATTTATAACCAGGCAGTATTAGTAGCAATTCTCTAAATTCTGAACTTTTATATCAAAAAATCAAATGTCTAACAAACTTAGTCTTAAAATGAGTATGTGTAAAAGGTATTCAAAGGTTTTCCATGGTGTGCACAGCATGAATTGTTTTAGGGAATCAATTTCCAGATCTTCAACTTCCATGGTTCTTTTCCTTAAAATTGTCTGGGAAAATGCCTGTGTTTACAGTAAGTCTTTTGCTATTTTATGGGGAGAGAAAAGCAAAACAGTTGAATTCAGCTCAGTCATTTAGTCCTATCTGACATTTTGCAACCCCATGCAGCACAGCAGGGTTCCCTGTCCATCACCAACTTGAAGAGCTTGCTCAGACTCATATCCATCAAGATGGTAATGCCATCCAACCATCTCATCCTCTGTTGTCCCCTTCTCCTCTGCCTTCTATCTTTCCCAGCATCAGGGTCTTTTCTAAGGAGACAGTTATTCACATCAGGTGGCCAAAGTATTGGAGCTTCAGCTTTAGCATCAGTCCTTCCAATGAATATTCAGGACTGATTTCCTTTAGAATTGACTGGTTTGATCTCCTTGCAGTCCAAGGGACTCTCAAGAGTCTTCTCCAACACCACAGTTCAAAAAAATCAATTCTTCAGTGCTCAGTTTTCTTTACGGTCCAACTCTCACAACCATACACGACTACTGGAAAACCATAGCTTTGACTAGATGGACCTTTGTCGGTAAAGTAACATCTCTGCTTTCTAATATGCTGTTTAGGTTGGTCAAAGCTTTTTTTCCAAGGAGCAAGCGTCTTTTCATTTCATGGCTGCAATCACCATTCACAGAGATTTTGGAGCCCAAGAGAATAAAGTCTGTCACTGTTTCCATTGTTTCCCCATCTATTTGCCATGAAGTGATGGGACCAGATGCAATGATCTTAGTTTTTTGTATGTTGAGTTTTAGGCCAGCTTTTTCATTCTCCTCTTTCACTTTCATCAAGAGGCTCTTTAGTTTCTCTTCACTTTCTGCCGTAAGAGTTGTGTCATCTGGATATGATATTTCTCCTGGCAATCTTGATTCCAGCTTGTGCCTCATCCAGCCCAGCATTTCACATGATGTACTCTGCATAGAAGTTAAATAAGCAGTGTGACAATAAATGCCTTGATGTACTCTTTTCCCAATTTAGAAGCAATCTGTCGTTCCATGTTTGGATCTAACTGTTGCTTCTTGACCTGCATACAGATTTCTCATGAGGCAGGTCAGGTGGTCTGTTATTCCCATCTCTTTAAGAATTCTCCACAGTTTGTTGTGATCCACACAGTCAAAGGCTTTAGTGTAGTCAGTGAAGCAGAAGTAATGTTTTTCTAGAACTCTCTTGCTTTTTCTGTGATCCAATGGATGTTGGCAATTTGATCTCTGGTTCCTCTGCCTTTTCTAAATCCAGCTTGAACATCGACATGTACGTGGTGCATGTACTGTTGAAGCCTCACTTGGAGAATTTTGAGCATTAAATTGCTAGCGTGTGAGATGAGTGCAATTGTTTCGTAGTTTGAACATTCTTTGCATTGCCCTTCTTTGGGATTGGAATGAAAACTGACCTTTTCCAGTCTTGTGGCCACTGCTGAGTTTTCTAAATTTGCTAGCATATTGGGTGCAGCACTTTAACAGGATCATCTTTTAGGATTTCAAATACCTCAGCTGGAGTTCCATCACCTCCACTAGCTTTGTTCATAGTGATGCTTTCTAAGGCCCACTTGAATTCACTCACCAGGATGTCTGGCTCTGGGTGAGTGATCACACCATTATGGTTATCTGGGTCATTAAGATCTGTTTTGTATAGTTCTTTTGTGTATTCTTGCCATCTCTTCTTAATATCTTCTGCTTCTGTTAGGTCCATACTGTTTCTATCCTTTATTGTGCCCATCTTTGCATGAAATGTTCCCTTGGTATCTCTAATTTTCTTGAAGAGATCTCTAGTTTTTCCCATATTATTGTTTTCCTCTGTTCCTCAGCATTGATCACTGAGGAAGGCTTTCTTATCTCTCTTTTCTATTCTTTGTAACTCTGCATTCAGATAGGTGTGTCTTTCCTTTTCTTCTTTCCCTTTTGCTTCTCTTCTTTTCTCAGCTATTTGTAAGGCCTCCTCAGACAACCATTTGCCTTTTTGCATTTCTTTTTCTTGGGCATGGTTTTTATCAACACCTCCTATACAATGGTATGAACCTCCTCTGTCCATAGTTCTTCAGGCACTCTGTCTATCAGACCTAATCCCTTGAATCTATTTGTCCCTTCCACTGTATAATCATAAAGGAATTGATTTAGGTCATACCTGATTGCTCTAGTGGTTTTCCCCTCTTTCGTCAATTTAAATCTGAATTTTGCAATAAGGTGTTCATGATCTGAGCCACAGTCAGCTCCTGGTCTTCGTTTTACTGACTGTACAGAGCTTCTCCATATTTGGCTGCAAAAAATAAAATCAATCTGATTTAAATATTGACCATCTGGTGGTGTCCTTGTGTAGAGTCATCTCTTGCGTTGTTGCGAGAGAATGTTTTCTATGACCAGTGCATTCTCTTGGCAAAACTCTGTTGGCCTTTGCCCTGCTTCATTTTGTACTCCAAGGCCAAACTTGCCTGTTAGTTTATGTATCTCTTGACTTCCTACTTTTGCATCCCAGTCCCCTATGATGAAAAGGACATCTTTTTTTGGTGTTAGTTCTAGAAAGTCTTGTAGGTCTTCACAGAACCATTCAGCTTCTTCGTATTAGTGGTTGGGGCATAGACTTGGATTACTGTGATACTGAATGGTTTGCTTTGGAAATAAAGAGAGATAATTCTGTCATTTTTAGGACTGTACCAAAGTACTGCATTTCAGACTCTTTGGTTAACTATGACAGCTACTCCACTTATTCTAAGGGATTCTTGCCCACAGTAGTAGGTATAATGGTCACCTGAATTTAATTCACCCATTCCAGTCCATTTTAGTTCACTGATCCTAAAACTGTCAATGCTCAGTCTTGCCATCTCCTGTTTGACCACCTCCAATTTACCTTGATTAATGGCCCTAACATTCCAGGTTCCTATGCAATATTGTTCTTTACAGCATCAGACTTTACTTCCATCACCAGACACATCTGCAACTGGGCACTGTTTTTGGTTTGGCTCAGCCTCTTCATTCTTTCTGGAGTTATTTCTCCACTCTTCTCCAGTAGCATATTGGGCACCTATGGACCTGGGAGTTCATCTTTCAGTGTAATATACCGCCCATCAACCAAAAATTGGATTAAAGATTTACTGAGCATGGTCCCACCCATCAGAGCAAGACCCAGATTCCCCCATAGCCAGTCTCTCCCATCAGGAATCTTCTACAAACCTCTTATCCTTATCCGTTAGAGGGCAGACAGAATGAAAACCACAATTACAGAAAACTAACCAATGTTAACCAGTTACAGAAAATTAACCACATGGATCAAAACCTTGTCTAATTCAATGAAAACGATGAGCCATGCCATGTAGGGCCACCGCAGACAGACTGGTCATGGTGGAAAGTTCTGACAAAACATGTACCTCTGGAGAGGTGAATGGCAAACCACTTTAGTATTCTTTCATTTATAACCTCATTAACAGCATGAAAAGGCAAAACTGTCACACATTCCAAATCTTGATATACTGCATTAGTCAGAGGTAAAACACACACACACACACACACACACACACTTTTGGTGACAAACTAAAATAGAATTCAGAATATTGGTTTAACAAAGATATGCTTAGTGATTCATCAGGACATTCTAAACACAGGCACTTTCTTTCCTTCTCTTATCTTCTTGGATTGATTCCTTGATCATTATGTATTACAGTATCCTTATCTCTTATAACAGTCTTTACAGTCCATTTTGCCTGATATGAGTATCACTACTCTAGCTTTCTTTTGATTTCCATTTGCATGGAATGCCTTCTTCCATCCCTTCACTTTCAGTCTGTATGTGCCCCTGAGCCTGAAGTAGGTCTCTTGTAGGCAGCATGTATACGGAACTTGTTTTCATAACCAATCAGCCAGTCTACGTCTTTTGGTTAGAGCATTTAATCCATTTATATTTAAGGTAATTATTGACATATATGTTCTTATTGCCATTTTAAAAACTGTTTTGGGTTTGTTATTGTAGATTTTTGTTCTTCCCTTTTGTTCTCATGGTTTGATGACAATCTGATATTCTATAGAGTTGTGTTTGCATTGATTTTTCTTTTTTGTGTGTGTTTATCTATTGTAGTATTTTGGTTTACAGTTCCCATGAGGTTTTTTTTTAATTTTTTTATTTTTTCAATAAATTTATTTATTTTAGTTGGGGGCTAATTACTTTACAATATTGTAGTGGTTTTTGCCATACATTGACATAAATCAGCCATGGGTTTACATGTGTTCCCCATCCTGAACCCCCCTCCCACCTCCCTTCCCATCCCATCCCTCTGGGTCATCCCATTGCCCCAGCCCTGAGCATTTGTCTCATGCATCGAACCTGGAATGGTGTTCTGTTTCACATATGATAATATACATGTTTCAATGCTATTCTCTCAGAACGTACCACCCTCACCTTCCCATGAGGTTTTGATATAGCAGTCTGTACATACACACACACACACACACACACACACACACACACACACACACACACACACGGGTGTTTTAAGTTGCTGGTCTCTTAATTTCAAATGTGTTTCTCATTTCTTGCATTTGTGCTTTCCTATTCTCATGCTTGCTGATTTTGATATCATATTTGTGTGCAGATGATTTCCTACTTTTACTGTACATTTGCCTTTACTGGTGAGCTTTCCCATTTGTGATTTTCTTCTTTCTAGTTGTGGCCCCTTTTTTTCCCTGCCTAGAGAAGTTCCTTTAGCTTTTGTTGTGAAGCTGATTTGGTGGTGCTGAATTCTCTTATCATCTGTAAAGCTTTTGATTTCTTCTCGATCTGAGTGAGAGCCTGAATGAGAGCCTTACTTGGTATTCTTGGTTGTAGGTATTTCTCTTTGATCACTTTACATATCCTTCACCACTTTAAACATCCTTCTCTTATCAGTTTTTTTTTTTTTTTAAGTGAGTCTTGGATCTAGTTGGAAAGTTCTGAATATAGAACATTCAAAATAGTTGTGATGACTTGTGCATTTTAAAATTTAATTGAATTTTCTAAGATTATCTTTTTCAAGGAAGAATATCTACTGATAAATAAATTGTGATTTATTTTAGGATCAGGCTGCATTGTGCAATATTTTATTGAATCATGAAAAATTACTGTCAACTTCATCTTATAAAATTTTTAACATTATATATTAATAAAACAAACTTACACTGAAACATTTTACACATCAAATGCATGTGATGATGCATGTTTTTCAAAATTATTTTAGGGGCAATGCAGGCAAAACATTTGCAGATCACAGAATATAGTTTTTAGTTTCTGTGTTATAGTTGGAGTTCAATAAATAAAAGCCAAATAAGTAATTACTGAATACTAAAGGAATACCCAAGCAGCTGCCTTAAGAAACTATGGTGCATATCCAGAATATCATGAAATATCTGAAAATTTCCCCTCAAACTTAATATAGCTCAATTCTCCTGGCCTTAGGTTCAGGAATCCTCAAAGATGCATCTAGTAAACCCCTGTCCCCTAGAGGTAATTGTGGACAAAGGAAAAGATCATATTGCCTAACCTCTGGCATGAAGTGTACAACTGCATGGATCAAGTTATATTTCCCTGCACCTCCTGCAGTTACAATGTTAGGGTATGAGTCTGAAATGACCACTTTAAAGAGTAGCATATTTTGCGTGCTCATTGAAATATAGCTCTATCATGCAGAATGTCATGACAAGGGAAATTAATCTTTTCCCTAAGGACTGAGAGGAAGCCAGTGTGATATAATTTCCCAAACGCAATCGCTAACCCTTTGCTGTGCTCTCTTTAAGACCTCAGACATGTTCTAGTCCCCAGCCCTTTCGGCTACCTCCCTCTATCCACTTGCTTCAAATGTTTTTCATTCTCACAGCTGGGTTGTCCCCCTGCAGGCTTTCTTCTGCTTGCCCAGCTGATGACGTTTTTCTGGCTCCAGAAAACTTCCGAAATTGTTACAAACAGTGCTGGCGGGGACAAAGGATTGTCCCGATTAAAACAACAACAACAAAACTAGGACGGTCTTGCAAGAATCCGGATGGGTGGCTCACCCACATGAAAACTTTGTGATGTTTCTCTCTTCTTTTTTCTCCCCTTCATTAAATAGGAACAATGTCACTGTTTTGAAAGCGTGGGAGTTAAACTAAGGTTTTACTTCTGGCAAAAGGTCTATAAAAAGTAGTCAGTGCTGCTGAGATACCTGAAACACTTCTCATTTCATAATCACTTCACTGTTGCATTGGGGGGGGAGGTTCTAAGGGATGGGCAGTAATTGAAAAGTAAAAAAATATATACTCAGCCCTAAATCTAAGTCTTGATTTAACAAGTCTTTTCTCTCTGCAGTTTTAAGAATAATAGGGGAAAAAAGAGGCTCAATTAGTTTACGAAGATGCAGTAACCTTTTATTTTATTCATTAGAATATTATTTATCATTATTTGCATGATGGGATTTTGCTTATAACTCTGGTTACACTGAATTTAAACAGCCATAAAATGGTTGTCAAAAAGATGGAAAGAGAAAACCTTGTTTGTAGTCTTGTCAGTGTTTTCTGCCAGTATTCTGTTTTTCCAACAGCTGCAGCAGGACATGCTGTTGGTATTTGGAGGCTTCTAGAAAGAGAAGTGGCCAAGTTTATTTTCCTAATCTCTAAATTCAGCACACTGGTCACCATTCAAATACCTTTTCTATGTGTGCATTAACAGTCATTAAAAGATCAGTCATGACACCTTACAGTGAGGTCTGCAACCCAGGGCAGGGCTCTGATCCCTAACTCTTCTGCCGCTGAGAACATAAGACTTATTTGCAGAAGTTAGTTAACCTCTCTTCACTTCATTGCTAAAACTGTAAAGAAAGGTTCCAGATTAGTACAGAGTAAACAGATGTTAAAAAATATCCTTTATACTAAACAAGAAATGCTCACTTCTGATGGACATTATTTTCAAGCTGTGCCCAATGTGTTCACTCTTATTTTAGTCCATGGCATCGTGCAAATGATAACTAGCACTTCTATTTATGGGAAGCACTGTATTTTTAGTCTAAAAGGGGGGTTGGGCAAAACCTCTGCTTTTTGGCCTGATCAGGGACAGCTCTCATGCTTTCTTAACTTATGGCCTATCTTCTGCTATTATTAAGTCTCTCAAATGAATTCAGCCCCTAAGTGTGACTGAGGATAAGTCATGAATGATTCTGCAAGAAGGTGAGTATTCCTGGATGCTCAGGAACTGGATTTCTGATTCAGTTTTGGAAATATTAATACAGGATAGGCATGTATAAAGTCTCTAATTCTTTCATCTGATTTCTAGACGTCCACACAGATTATCACTGTTCCTTATACTGTTCACTTAAAGTCAAGTGAATGAAGAGCCAAAGAAATTCACTATTAATAATTTCCATATCAAGTGAAGAAAATCAGTCTTCTTACTCGTTTATAAAATAAGAACCATGGAAGCATATTATTATTTTTGTTAAATGGAAACTTCTTAGACTGAGGTGCTCAAATGTAAAAAGCATCATTAAATGGGACCTTTGGAGGCCAAAGTAAAGGAAAGTATTTTTCCATGGGAAAGTTTCTGAATGACACTTTTATTAAAGTATATAAGTCCCTTCAGTGGGCTTGTTAATTGCCACAAGTCACCACTTCTTCAGGATTCTCCATAACTACGTTAACTATGTGCTTTTCTTCTCTGTCTCTCCCTTCCTCCCTCTCTTGCCTAATATACCATTTCCAGACACGTTAAAAGGGACTAATGTAGGACAGGGAAGCCTGGCATGCTGCAGTCCATGGGGTCGCAAAGAGTCAGACACGACTGAGTGACTGAACTGAACTGAATGTTTGGAAAAACTCAATAGCAAACTGCAGAACCCTCATACTTGCATTTAAAACTCCTTACTGAAAAATAATGCATTAGGCCGAAAACATGAGAATCCCTTTTAACCAGCCAGAGTTTTGTTTTCTCCTGTTCTGCATTTTCTTGCTAATGGTTACATCAAGTAAACTTTATTGCTGATTAGATCCATCCTGAGGGACACTGATTTTCAGAAGACAAAGCATGTCTCCAAATATCAGTTGCTTTCCCTATAACTTGTTTCAATCAATTTTTCTCATCCATGCTTGATTTTATTCATATATAAATGCTGTTTATTGAAGCCAGGAGTTCCATAAGCATACTAGAAGCTATGTAATATAACCTTGTATTTCAATTATTAAAAAATTATTTTTGTCAAAGAACTTCCCTTAATATTATGTTCTGGGATTCCATTCCAAGGACAAGTTCACATAAACAATAATCTTCCATTTAAAAAAAAAATTCCCGCATACCTTTTCTGCCTGTATCATTTCTAGTTCAGTAAAAAAGATACACTGGAACATAATAAAACTGCCTAATATTTTTTCTATCTCCTCTGAGAAATTGGTGAGAATTTTACTGTGGTCCCATTCACAAAGTACTACTGTGCATACTGCTTTTTGTAACAGTGTCAAATAATTTCTACCAAGTATTTTCCATTTCCCATCAACTGAGAACAGGAAGATGATAATGTGCTTTGTCTAATTTTCTGCATAAATGAACTTCAACTTTTAGAAAACAAGTTGCTTTCTACCAAATAGGCTATTTTTATAGGAATGGAATCAAGTATTTCTCTGTATTCAAAATCCCTTGAAGAGTCATTGTTTGAGTTGAATTACACATGATGTTTTAGGTGGCATGTGTTTACTTCCATTGAAAGAACATGTCCTATTTTTGAGGAAAGAAAGAAAAAAATAAAAAAACCTTGTGATCATCAGATGTTTCTTGCAAAACAATTTGAAGAAATAAATGTAAATGAATCAGAAACATGTGAACTGTATTTCAGTTAAAATTAATGGGTTTAAATATGAAGGCAGTAAAGTGCTCAGGGGGGAAAGAATGTAGCAAGTCAGGAAGTGACATTTGTTTGTTTTCATCAGTCCTGGACTCTTGCAAAGTGGTCTGATACTCTGAATTTAAGCTCATTCAGATTCTTTCTTAAGCCTAATGATGGAGTTATAGAATGGGACAGTACTATCCAAATTAATTTTATAGTTTTATCTGGCTTCACTTATAAAGTGGGCATCAAATATTGCCAGTGTGCAATGCTTCAAAAACACTTTCAATTTGAAGTTAGAGGTGTTTCTATTTTCTATTCTCTTCTGAGGGTAAAAGTAAATTGTAATGATGTTAAAGGTTTATCTTTTTTCATCAAATAACATGTAAAGTTTCCAGAGTCACACATCAACTTCACACTTATTTCCTCTTTCTACATGATCAGATCTGAATGGAAAACACAAGGGGGCTGAACGCATCCAAACATACCCTGGAGAACAGCCCAGGGAGAAAAGGCGATGGAAGAAATAGAGGGGTGGGGGGAAGGGAGAGCAATGCATGCAGGGTCAAGTCATCAACCTCATTTCAAAAGTAAAACGTTCAAACCACACTAATTATTTGAGAGTCACAATAACTTTATCCCATAATCTTCTATTCTTATCATTCATGCTTGCTTAAAAACTATATTGCTTTTATTTTTCATTTTGCAATTTTAAAAAATGCAGGTTCTGGAAGGGGAAAACATGTACACCCATGGTGGATTCATGTCAATGTATGGCAAAACAAATTAAAAAATAATAATAATACAAAATAAAAATAAAAAAATAAAAAATGCATTACTGTGAAAAGTAGGAAAAAAATGAACTACACCACAGCAATAAAAAAAGACTTCCAAATAAGTCTCGCTGTCAACATGCCTCAAAATGTGAGTTAATTTGATGTGTGGTGTGATATTTCTGTTTCTCAATTCTCAGTCTCCTCTGAAAACAGGGACATTTTAAGCATTCCAGTAACTTCCTAGATACAAGGAATATATAATTGGAGTGTGTATATAAATGTATTTTTTGAGATAATATATGGCATTGCTTAAGTAGCCTTCTGAATCAACCACTTGGTAGAGAAATGTAGGAACAGAAGTCCTTTTTGTATAAGTAGCCTGTAGGACTACTTTTGTATGTCACAAGTCTGCTTTTTTGTTCCCTGAGAACATAATAATGTAACTGGAGTTTGGCATTCTCTGACCACTCAGAATTCTGCTGCTGCTCATCACTGAATTTGGAGTGAACATGCTGCTCCGTGAATTCTTTGTTCCCAAAGTTCCATTGCTTCAAACTCTCTGGAAGCATCTCCCTCTGTGTGTTTCTCACAGGCACGAACTGAGGAATCACTCTTAGAATATCTGTTCCATATATGGGCAGGAGATGTATTTTAGCTGCTAGCACAGCCCATTGTTGCTTTATGTAACCTTCTCCTTATGCTAGTTCAGTGCGTAAAAAAAAAAGAGTGATTAGGCTGCTTCATTTACACCTTAAATCAGTGGCAGTATAACAATTAGAGCTATTTTTTGAGCCTCCAGAGTCACTCTTTAGGGCTCTACTAATCAAAATAAAGTCTAAATCCTAACCCCAAAGTCGTGTCACTGAAAATATATGAATACTGTCAATTTTATCTTTGTCATCACCATCAGCAATCGATGTTTATAAAGCCCTTAATTAAGTAATTATTACTGCATAGTACCTCTGCTCAGAACATCATTAAATGGTATATTTCCTTTGAGGAGGGAAATATTCTGATTTTCCATCATGATTTGGTGCAGTAGCTTTTTGCTACAAGATCTAATCTTTGCTTTTGGTGTTGTTGTTCTACTTCATGACAGGCCTACCCTTGTAGCAGTGATAAGGAATGTGAAGTTGGGAGGTACTGCCACAGTCCTCACCAAGGATCATCGGCCTGCATGGTGTGTCGAAGGAAAAAGAAGCGCTGCCATAGAGATGGCATGTGTTGTCCTGGTACCCGCTGCAATAATGGTAAAGGTCTCATTCAGTGTTGACGGGCCTCTTTCATGTAGGAAACCTGGATACCAAGTTATACTGCCTTCTCCTTAGTCATACTTCTAAAATGTAAGGAGACTTCCAAACTGGCAGGAATGGGATCAGGGTTTAGAAATGTATAAGATTACCTGGTGTGTGTGTATTAGTCGCTCAGTTGTGTCTGACTTTTTGAGACCCCATAGACTGGAGTCTGCCAGGTTCCTCTGTCCATGGTATTTCTCAGACAAGATATTGGAGTGGGTAGGCATTCCCTTCTCCAGGGCATCTTCCTGACCCAGGGATGGAACCCGTGTGTCCTGCATTGCAGGCGAGTGCTTTACTGTCCCTCTCAAATCTTAGTTTTCTTGGGCTCTGATCACCTGCTGTAATTTATAATCTATGCTGACCTAGGATTTGCCATGTTGAAATGTTGCATATAAATAGCTAGATGTTATATTCCACTGAACACTTAAGAAAATATGTGCAAAGAAACCAAAGACAGAAACCTGTGATTCAGCAATACACTTGTGAGTTTGTTTTCATTTTCATACCAGTTTCATTCCCTGCTTCTCACACTCAAGGTGTCCTTTTTTGAAAGCCCCACACTGTGGCACACACAAATGCTGACAGAGTGATCGTTTCCTCCAAAAGGAAACACAGGAGTCTATTACTTGGCCTTCACCCAATCTCAGTGACCTTATGGGCAGATAGTTCAGCATTGATGATGAAATGAAGAACCTCCAACACATGGTAAATGATTAAATACTTGCAGAAAGTGATCAGAAACACAATTAGTCATGCAAAACATCATAATCAGGCTCATATTCCTACACGTGTTCCTGACCTGTGGGCCTAGACCTACTGAGAGTACCCTGGACAAGAAGCAAAGGGAAGAAGACCTCATCCCATTAGAGATATTTACAGTGTAGATGGGGATTATATTGTTGATTGAAAAAGGAACCTTGATCCTGCACACGTCTGATCAGACAATTTTAAGCTACTAAGATTTGATAATACTTCACTCTGTCACTATTGTAAACTCTTCCTATGTATTCACAGTAAGTTCATGAAAGGAATTCTGTTTTTATCCC
Organism: Giraffa tippelskirchi; assembly: GCF_054371585.1. NCBI lineage: Eukaryota > Metazoa > Chordata > Mammalia > Artiodactyla > Giraffidae > Giraffa > Giraffa tippelskirchi. Next base: position 91,477,025 of record NC_137275.1, on the reverse strand, counting down.
TATTTTTGCCCACGGTCACTTGGTCATGAGACTGGCAAGATTCAAATCAAGAAAGCCTAGCTTAGGTCCAAACTATTAAGTTCTCAGTCTAGATAGATGATAGATACATGGCCTTATACTTCACATCGGAAGAATACTTGGATAAGAAACACACTTTATAGAACTGAACAAGTCTAACTAATTATCTGACCATCTCCAGGCATCTGCATCCCAGTCACCGAGAGCATCTTAACCCCTCATATCCCAGCTCTGGACAGCACTCGGCACAGAGATCGGAACCATGGCCATCACTCAAACCACGACCTGGGATGGCAGAACCTAGGAAGACCTCACACTAAGCTGTCACATATAAAAGGTGGGGATAGCTGTAGCTCCAGAGGAATGTAGATAATTAATTCCATTGCTTTTGAGTGCAATTTGGAAAAAAAAAAAATGGGAAGTTACTGTAATAGTAAAATTTTAACTGAATTTCTTCTCAATTTTGAGGATGCTAGAGGTTTATCAGAGATCTTAAATTGTTAGAAATACATATGACAAGAATTGTGGTACTCCAATTAACCATGCCATTTTCTAAATAGTTCAGCCTTTTTACAAGATATTTAGAATAAATCTTTTACACAAGCATTTCTCTTCCATAATCAAGAATGAAGCATTCCAAAACATAAATGGGAAAATGTTTGCTGCCATATGATTAAATCACTAAGATTTAGAGTCCTTTTCTCACCTTTTCAGATTCAGAAATTTTATTTCACTAAACAACCAGGTAATATACTATGCATAAACCAATTTTCCAAAAATAATTGGTTTCTAGAGGGATTACGTATACCCATAAAAATTGACCTTGTGTCACAATATTTGGTAAGCCTAATCACTAATAGTAAATTTTGAAAAGTAGAAATACATGTATTTTTAAAGGAGGCTTTTGCAAGTGTATTCTGCGGAGCACTATTCTTTCAAGACATTATATGACTAAAAGAGCCTGTGTGTTCAAGAGTTTTGTAATAGTGTATCTGCCCATTTTTGGAACTTTAAAATAAACATTGATATATTGAAGGCTCTGAGAAGTTCAGCAATGAGGAAAACAGGTTAACTTTTTTAGACACTGTATTTCCCCACATTTTTACCTTCTGTGGAGCTAGTATCCTACAAAATATCTGACCTGTTAGTCCAACCTGAAATACTAATGATTCTATCAGTAGGGTTAAAGTGACTGACAATTCCTCTTCAACCAGCCCTAGTCTACACTTCCTGAAGGCCTAGTCCTTTACCCATATCTCCTATTTCTATCCCACTGAAATCACATGCATTTGTTAGTAGTACATGCGCGCTTCGTCACTCAGTCGTGTCCTACTCTGTGACCCCATGGACTTGTAGCCCACCAGGCTCCTCTTTCCATGGGATTTCCAAGGCAAGAATACTGGAGTGGGTTGCCATTTCTTTCTCCAGGGGATCTTTCTGACCCAGGGATCAAACCCGCATCTCCTCTGTCTCCTGCATTGCCAGCAGATTCTTTACCCGCTGAGCTGTCTGGGAAGTTGTTAGTACATGAGTGTCCGTCTTTATTCTGACAGATGTCTATGTTACGGTACAGCTTCTAATTTATTAATTACTATTAGCTAATTATATGTTACTATTAGCTAATTATAATTTCCTGATGGCAGCTAGCAAGAAATGTCGATGGCTAGTGAGTTGTGTCCACATTCACACAGTGGGACCCGTGATATCTAGGATGACAGCTAACCTTTTAGACCAGGCTTGGCACACTGCGGCCCATGAGCCAAGTCTGTCCTGCTGCCAGGTTCTGTAAATAATGTTTTATTGTAACACAGACCTGCCCATTCACTTAGGCATCGTCTGTGGCTGCTTTTGTGATACAAGAGCAGAATGAAGAGCTGTGACGCAGATCACAAGGCCTAAAAAGTCAGAAGTATTTACAATCTGGGAGATGACAAAGAAGTTTGCTGGCTACACACCAACTCCACTGTGACATGTGGGTGCTCTCTGCTGACTTCATCCTTTTACTGAATTGAATCCCCAGATCTGTGCTCCTGTGATTTTTTCGATGGGTTCTTGGTTGACCCTGGGGCTGTTTGCCCTTGCTCTGCTCCACTCGGTATCATAGCTTTTCACAGACTTCATTGCCTAGACTCCCTATCAGGTGGCTTCCAGCCGCGTGGGTTTGGCTGTGGTGAGAGATTGAGAGGCAGAGGAGGGGAAAGGCCAGCGGATTCTCTCTGCCTTTGGGAGTGTTTCTGGCAGAGCTGCACCTCCTGGGGCCTCAGCTCCTGCTAGGATTCCAGTCCCTTGCCCTTGCCCTTTCCCCATTCTGACATCACCGGCTCCTCTGGATCCTCCAGCCTAAATGTGGTGGTGGCTTCCTGCAGTACTGCCTTACAGTCTCTGGGGCTTCTTAGCCTCGCAACTCACTGCCTGTGTGACCAGTTCTCTGCATTAAATATCTTCTCTTTTGAATACTCAGCTTCTGTTTTCCTGGCTAGATTTTAACTGATACCTGCCTTAGGAGGTACAGACAACTTCAGCCTTCTTGACTCAGAGTTTGTTTACTCTTTCCAAGAAGGTATCAAATTAAATAGAAGGCATTTCTTTTTACTTATTGTCATTCACCTAGTAAACAACACAAAACAGAAATATCTAAGATCACACCATACCAAAGTGAAGAGAAGATGCAGCCTCATCCTAGCTATTCATTAAACTTAATATTCAGACAGCAAAAAATGGAAAGAGATGATAATTGGTTCACATGATTAGAGGGAAAGTCAACTGATATGACTCTAAGACATCACGAAAGATAGATAGGAAGATAGTATAAGTACAAATATTTTAGGTGCTTCTGATTGCAGAGTAGATTTTTCTCCTACAGTGTCATGGTAAAATCTTTTGGTCATCATTTCTTTAGGACATGAAGGAGATCCCTGTCTACGATCATTAGACTGCATTGAAGGGTTTTGCTGTGCTCGTCACTTCTGGACCAAAATCTGCAAACCAGTGCTCCATCAGGGGGAAGTCTGTACCAAGCAGCGCAAGAAGGGCTCACATGGGCTGGAAATCTTCCAGCGGTGTGACTGTGCAAAAGGCCTATCTTGTAAAGTATGGAAAGATGCCACCTACTCCTCCAAAGCCAGACTCCACGTCTGTCAGAAAATATGACCACCTCTGAGGACAAGCATCAGGAGCAGACTGTGAATCCATGTATTTAATGCATTATAGCATGGTGGAGAGTAGGATTTGGATTTCAGAAGAAGGGGTAAAATGAGGAATATGATAAGAACCTAGATCAAATAAAGAGAAAGAAAAAGAAAATGGAAGATCAGAAAGGGTGACAAGTGTGATCAGTGTGTTTTCCATCATGCAACTTGTTTATGTAAATATTGTACACATTTGTGAAGATGCCATGACTCAAAAAAAAAAAAAAAAAGCACACAGAGAGATTACTGATGAATACCATGTGACTTTCCAGGAGTTTAGCTTGTGCTGGAGGATCAATTTCTTTCACAGTGGTTATTGCCTATAAAAAATAACTGTAAAGCCTTATTTCTTTTAAACCAAGTACTCCCCATATACCCTGGCATACAACAGGATCTAAAACATGAAAAGAGGAATTGTTTAATGGGAAATAAAGGCATGGAGCACAGAGAATCTGTAACATAGAATCACCTTTTAATCTGGAACACTACTTCTTACTGCTCAATTAAAGACCTTGGTATGGTAGGAAAAAAGCAGTCAATATTTTCCAAATAATTTCAAAATAATCACAGGTCTTTAAGTCCTTCAGAAAAAAAAAAACTTGTTTTTCCTTAAGCTGCTTGTTTATATTTTTGAAAAGTTTAATTTCAGCTACAATTAATAAGAACCAGTAGACTAAGACCAAAATAATCCATTCAGATTTCTAGAGGATATAAATTGCATCTCTTGATCGTGCATTTTTTCTACTCATTTTATTCTCCAAATTATGCTCATTGTGAATAACACAGAGCAGAATTTTCAGGTTGTAAAAATTTTAAGATGCCCAAAGTAAAAGTTACTAGATCATATTATTCAAAGCACTGGCATTCCCTATGTTAGATAGAACTAGACATTTACTCTTCTCATTGCGTATAGTAAAAATGATAAAAGAAATCAGATATATCTGTTCTGCACTGAAGCACAGCAAGGAAATGGGGAAAACTTTGTCAACTGTCCAGGTTTTGGCAACACATGGATCATATGTTTGAAGCACAAGCTGACTTTTCATATGTGAAGCCCAAGGCTGCACAACCTACATGGAAGTTGTCTATGGGATTTGCTATCACAATATTTACTATGCAGATGAGTTCAATGTGAGGTAACAACTTGACCTCAAAATATTTCTTTTATATTTCTGAGGTCATAAAATCATCTTATTTTGAGAAGGTCTCATTAAATGGACTCCAAGGCAGTTAAGATAGTAAGTAAGGTTCCATTGCTCTTGGTAAGCTGCTTTCTAACTGGCTGATGGCACCATCTGACTTTTTTCAGCATCAGCTCTTTCTGCAACAGCTGCTTTTTTTTTTTTTGCCAAAGATACAGTTTCTGTCTTCTACAGTCACTGAGATTAAAAATTATAAATGGAATAAATGGTAAAATCTACATTTTGCTAATCTATAGAAACCACAGGTTCTAAATTTTTACATCCATTTTATTACTTTTTACTTTATTCAGTTCTGTTCAGTTCTAAATATTATGTCTAGAGATTAAAGCCAAAAAATTATCTTATACTTTTTACTTTGGACCTTTTCTTTTATAGACTATAAATCACTCCATAGTTTTCGTTTACTTAAATCTCATTTGCAGTCTCAAATTCAAGTTCTCCCAGTAGAAACTGAACCTGAGCCTGCATGTCTATTAAGAATTTCACCTTCCCACATACGTTCACTAGTATGATTAAGATTTGCATTTTTTCCCCACATGTCTGTTAAAACAAAAATTAAGAACCGAAGTCTGTACAAACAGGTTTCTATAAGCTTAGCAACGTGAAAATGGAACATTTCAGGGAAACATTTCCTATACAACAATTACATTTAAAATCTGGTTTCTGCATTATTTCCCTTATGTACATCCCTTCAAAAATTATTATTGAAGTAATTTATTTACAGGAAATGTTAATGAGATGTATTTTCTTATAGAGATATTTCTTACAGAAAGCTTTGTAGCAGAATATATTTGCAGCTATTGACATTGTAATTTAGGGGAAATGTATAATAAGATAAAATATATTAAATTTTTCGCCTTCAAACATGGAATTCAAATTTCCTTGTGTTTTACTTATGGGAAAAACCTTTAAGAAGTATGGATTCTCAGAGTTGAACTGGACAGATGGGTCTGATTTTTCAGTCTCAGCAGATATCCTTTGGATGACATCACCATGAGATGATCCAAGGCAGTTTATGGTTAGGTGCTTATTTCATGGTGGGACAGCTGTAATTGTCTAGAGATCAAGAGATCTCTTCAAGAAAATTAGAGATACCAAGGGAACATTTCATGGAAAGATGGGCACAATAAAGGACAGAAAGTGTATGGACCAAACAGAAGCAGAAGACATTAAGAAGAGGTGGCAAGAATATACAGAAGAACTATGTACAAAAGACAGTCATTAAGAAATGACTCAGAAAACCATAATGGTGTGATCACTCACCCAGAGTCAGACATCCTGGAGTGTGAAGTCAAGTGGGCCTTAGGAAGCATCACTATGCACAAAGCTAGTGGAGGTGATGGAATTCCAGCTGAACTATTTCAAATCCTAGAAGATGATGCTGTGAAAGTGCTGCACTCAATATGCCAGCAAATTAAGAAAACTTGGCAGTGGCCACAAGACTGTAAAAGGTCAGTTTTCATTCCAGTCCAAAAAAGGCAATGCCAAAGAATGTTCAAACCACTGCACACTGCATTCATCTCACACGCTAGCAAAGTAATGCTCAAAATTCTCCAAGCTAGGTTTCAACAGTATATGAACCGTGTATGTGTAGATGTTCAAGGTGGATTTAGAAAAGGCAGAGGAACCAGAGATCAAATTGCAAACACCAGCTGGATCATAGAAAAAGCAAGAGAGTTCCAGAAAATCATCTACTTCTGCTTCATTGACTACACTAAAGCCTTTGACTGCATGGATCACAATAATCTGTGGAAATTCTTCAAGAGATGGGAATAACAAACCACCTTACCTGCCACCTAAGAAATCTGTATGCAGGTCAAGAAGCGAGAGTTAGAACCAGACATGGAACAATGGACTGGTTCCATACTGGGAAAGGAGTACATCAAGGCTGTTTATTGTCACCCTGCTTATTTAACTTATATGCAGAGTATATCATGTGAAATGCCGGCCTGGATGAAGCACAAGCTGGAATCAAGATTGCCAGGAGAAATATCAATAACCTCAGATATGAAGATGACACCACCCTTGTGGCAGAAAGTGAAGAGAAACTAAAGAGCCTCTTGATGAAAAGTGAAAGAGGAGAGTGAAAAAGCTGACTTAAAAGTCAATTTTCAAAAAACTAAGATCATGGCATCTGGTCCCATCACTTCATGGCAAATAGAAGGGGAAGCAATGGAAACAATGACATACCTTATTTTCTTGGGCTCCAAAATAACTGCAGATGGTGACTGCAGCCATGAAATGAAAAGACGCTTGCTCCTTGGAAGCAAAGCTATGACAAACCTAGACAGCATATTAAAAACCAGAGATGTTACTTTGCCCACAAAGGTCCATCTAGTCAAAGCTATGGTGTTTCCAGTAGTCATGTATGGATGTGAGAGCTGGACCAAAAAGAAAGCTAAGCACCAAAGAATTAATGCTTTTCAACTGTGGTGCCAGAAAAGGCTTTGAGAGTCCTTTGGACTGAAAGGAGATCATACCAGTCAATCCTAAAGGAAATCAGTCCTGAATATTCATTGGAAGGGCTGATGCTGAGGGCTGAAGCTCCAATACTTTGGCCAACTGATGGTAAGAACTGACTCACTGGAAAAGACCTTGATGCTGGGAAAGACTGAGGACAGGAGGAGAAGGGGATGACAGACGATGAGATGCTTGGTTGGCATCACCAACTCAATGGCCATGAGTTTGAGCAAGCTCTGGGAGTTGGTAATGGACAGGGAAGCCTGGCATGCTGCAGTCCACAGAGTCATAAAGTGTTGGACATGACTGAGAGACTGGACTGAACTGATTTTTTTTCTGTATTAAATCTATAGTGTTCTAACTTGTGCTTTCTACCCATTTTTCCTTTTTTTTTTTTTTCCTTCTGAAACATCTTAGAACACAAATATTTCACAAACCTCTTTAAAACACTTGAAGTCACCTATAGTATTTCTTATAATCTTCACTTTAGGTCAAAATTTCTCCAAATAGAAATGCTAATATGCTTAAGGTATTGGTTCATTCCTGTATGACACAAAAAGTTACAAAATATGTTTACCCCTGTGGCTACAGTGGGGCCCCATGAACTAAAATCTAGTTCCCTGGAAGGTTTTTCCCCTTCTTCCTGAACACAAAGATGTCAGGAGTGTTTGACAAACATTACTCATCAGTTATGAGACTGGGAGTGGTTGCAAGAGCACATGTTGTATTAGATGTTAATGGGATGGAAATGTGGAAAATAAACATTCTGTAACATAGTGGAATGAATTAAGTACAGCCATGGCAGCTTAATGAAGCTTAAACAGTCTGATAGTTAGAGGCCAGGATTGAAGACATCTCAAGCACGGCTGAAATAATTCCTCACATTATTCTAATTAGTCACTTAGTGTTTTCACAAATAGTTATCCATTTCTTCAAATTGAGAACATTCAGATTTCTAAGCTACAGTGTATTTTTAGATTATAACAATCATACGGGTGATATTTTTCTTTTCCACTGAGCTCAGTGGAAGTGATGAATTGTCCTGACTTTCTTTTTAGCCAAGAAAAAACAATACCCTATTGCAGCCTTAGAATTTAAAGGGAAACAATCAATTACACTTTCTCCTCCCTCAAATTGAGTCCATTTGAGAAAAAGGATAAGAAAGAAAGGTAGATGACAGATAACCCTGTGGCTGCTAAAGTTAATAATGGAGAGTGTGGCATGTATCTGTGGGCAAGGAGATAGAATCCGTGCACACTGTCAGGAAACACCAGACAATATCAGTTCTACCTGTTGGAGCTGCCCCTGTAAGACTTATGGTATACCTTGGCAGAATCGAATGAGACACTTTCTTCTGGAAGTTACTGCCAAAGAAGAAGGGTGAAGAGAAAATGGAACAATGCATTTATCATTCAAGCATCTCTTATTTGAAATTCTCTAAAACTGGGTAATTCATACCACACGAAAGGAGTAAGGGATGAAGTGAGACAAAGATTATATATTTCACATAAAACTAAATTAAGGATTAGAAAAGAAGACCTTCTCTCCATTTTATTCCCCAGATCTTTATATTAATCGAGTCTACATCAACATTTGACTATGGTGAAGGTAAGGGTTGTAACCAAAATCTGAGAAGCTCTCTACTAGATGAGGTCATTTCCCCAATGCCAATTACTCCCTCTTTATGGATCCTCTAGGCAATTTAGGTTTTATCCCCAGAAAATTGTAAAATGGATGAAAATAGTTCACTAATTCAACTGACTCTAAAATCACACTATCCTCAGGACTGAAAAATAAAAATCCAATAGCTGCCTCCTTTTTATAATACAAATTATGTCCATCATATTACTAATATAGTTGATTAGAGGTTCTGTAGTGAGATTAAATAACACGTGTATCTGGTAATAAAATGTATAAAAGCACTTCAGTCATAAAATTCTGACAAAACAGATACCCCACTTTTTAATATAAAGCCTCTTCCATTAAAAAATTCCTGGAATGAATTCAAGTACAAAATTTATATCTTGTTGCATGTTAAAACCAAAATAAGTTGAAGTCCAGAGAAATCAGTCTATATTTGCTATCTTCAATGGACAACACAGAAGAAATGGACAAATTCTTAGAAAGGTATGACCGTGCAAAATAAATCAGGAAGAAATAGAAAATATGAACAGACCTTTCACAAGTACTGAAATTGAAATAGTGATGGCTTCAAGGCAAACTCTATCAAACATTTAGAGAAGAGTTAACACCTATCCTTCCAAAAAACCCTTCCAAAAAATTTCAGAAGAAGGAACACTCCCAAGTTATTCTATGAGGCCACCGTCACCCTGATACCAAAACCAAACAAAAGTATCACACAAAAAAGAAAATTACAGGCCAATATCACTGACGAACATAGACATGAAAATGCTTAACAAACTAGTAGCAAACTGAATCCAACAATACATTCAAAGGATCATTTACCACGATCATGTAGGATTTATGCCAAGGATGCAAGGATTCTTCAGTATCCACAAATCAACCGTTGTGATATGCCACATCAACGAATTGAAGAATAAAAACCAAATAATCATCTCAATAGAGGCAGGAAAAACTTTTGATAAAATGTAACACCCATTTAAGACAAAAGCTCTCTTATCTCTCTTGCGGTAAGTGGGAACTTACCTCAACATAATAAAGGCCGTATATGACAAATTCATAGCTGACATCATTCTCAATGGTGGAAAGTTGAAAGCATTCCCTCTAAGATCAGGAATAAGGCAAGGATGTCCATTGTCACCACTTTGATTCAACATGGTTTTGGAAGTCCTAGAAAAGAAAAATAAACAGAGTCCAAATTGGAAAAGAAGTAAAACTGTGACTGTTTGCTGATGACATAATACTATACATTTGCTATCTTCCTCTACAGAATAGAGTCAAAGGAAATCAAAATTCAAAATCCTCAAGTTCACAGCTAAAGTATTTCTCCCTCATTCCATTTTCTGCTCTGACTCAGCCAGAGGAGTTATTTTTTGTTTGTTTACTGTAAACTAATTCACTTTTTAATTTTTTATAGTAGGTCCTTATTGGTTATCTCTTTTAAATACAGTAGTATGTACATGTCAGTGGGCTTTCCTGGTGGCTCAGACAGTAAAGGATCCCCCTGCAAAGTGGGAGACCTGGGTTTGATCCCCAGTTTGGGAAGCTCCCCTAGAGGATGACATGGCATCCCACTCCAGTATTCCTGCCTGTTGAATCCCCAAGGACAGAGGAGCCTGGTGGGCTATGGTCCATGGGGCCACAAAGAGTCGGACACAACTGAGCAGCTAATCACAGCACACAGTACATTGACAGTGCCAGACTTCCATTGTCAGTGCTATCCCTCCCTGTAGCACCTCCCCTCTGGTAACCATAAATTCCTTCTCTCAGTCTATGAGTTGCCAGAACAGTTCTGGATGCCTGGGTGAAGTGGGATTCCAACAGCTATGGAATGGACTGTGTCTCACTGGAATGAGAGACTTTCACTTTTAAAAAGCCCAATAAAATTTTAGGATGCACAAGATTAAGTAAAAACTGTCACCACATTGAGAAAAGAAGCCCATCTCTACTTCATAGAACAGGTATCTCAGAGAATGTGCTATTAACAAATCTAGGACTTGGTGTTGTCAAAAACCACAGTAGAGATGCTTGGAATCTACGTGAAGAAAGATGAATGGAGAAAATCTTTGTTTTTGCTTTGCTAAAGTCAACCAATCCAAATTAGCTGTCTGGAACCCATGGCCTGTATACCTAAACTTATGTGGGAAAAATGTCCCACCAAGATGTTAGATACAGAACTATAGTTTACCATAAATTGGGGTGGAGAGAAGGGAGAATCCCAGCGATGTTCTTCACCTACTTTTAGAGAATGTTAGTTGAAGTATTGCTGCCTTTGTGTAAAACTGGTCAAGTTAGAAGTCTGCTGTGGTGTGGGCCTCATTGTGGCTTCTTTTGCTCTCAGCATATTCAAAGCATTACCAATGCTTATCTGAGAACAGGTTTAGTTGGGTGATGTGGCCTCCACAGTCTCCTGCAAGCTGACCTTTACAGGACTGTACCGCAGTGGCTGCTTCCACTGCTTCATACTGTGGAATTCCTTACTCCCTCAGCCCTGCATTTGTTCTAATCGTAGAAGCACACCAACACAAATTCCTGAAATAAAACTGCTACAGATACTTCTGGAAATTATTTTAGCAAAGAGTGCACAGGGGCATAGAAGACAATCCCAATTTAACATTCCTTCACTCAACACGTACTCACGAAGGGCAATGTCTATCATGCTAGGCAACTTTGTAGGTACAGTGGGCACAAACAGAAAACCAAACCAGTAAAGTTTATTCATTCATTGTTTTTAACCTCCAGTTATTTTTCAGGGAAATGGCTAGGAGGCAGAAAATAACTAAGTAACAATTGTATAAATACTACAGGAGAGGAGATATGAGCCCTATGAAGAAAATGGAAGCAGGGTAAAGGAACAGAGGGAGATGAGGATTGTTATTTTAACTTTTGCAGTCAGGGAAGATCTCTCAGAGGAAGCAAACATTAGTAGAAACCTGAATGAAATGAGGGGTGGTCTGGAGAAACAGTGGCACAGGAAGAGCAAAAAGTAAACATTTGACCATGGGAAGAAATTGAGAGGCAGACTGGGATAGAATGGGTAAGGGAAGAGAGAGAGAGGATGAGGTCAAAGAGTTGAGTCAGACTGTGTAGACCCTTACTGCCCATCATAAATACATCTATTTTGAAAGAGATATGAAGCTGGCATGAGCTTTTGAGCAGGAGAGTAGCATGAGCTGACACACTTTGAAAGGACCACCTAAGCTGCTATGTAGAAAAGAGACTAGCACATTCAGGCAAGAACTGTTAGTGACTTAAATGGTGAGATAAGGTAGAAGTACTGACAGATCACTGGACTTAGGATATGCTGGAGATGGAGGCAACTGGATATGCTGTTGATCTGGATGAGGGTTGTGAGAGAAAGTAAAACCTCTTTAGCCTCATATAAGGATCAAGAACATGGAGAAAGTATTGATGAGAAAAGAAAGATTTAAAAAATACCTCTTCCCTGAACAGTGCTGTCATAGTTAATATATAAAGAATTGCCCTCAGTAGAATACTGACAATTCTTTAGAAAATTTCCCTTTGTTTCCCACCAGACATCTTGAGAACATAATGAAAAGTTATATGAAGGAGGAATTGCATCAATAAAAAGAGAGAACTTGTTGGATGCGCTAAGGGAAGCAGTTGCAGACAAATGAAAGGATGAGGGGCATCAGGAAGATATAGAAAAGGGAATAAATAGGTACCAGAGCATAGAGACTGAGGAGAGAGAGCATGACATGCATGGAGAGATATGGTAGAAATACTAAAAGGTGCTAATAAGGAGCTTCAATTTGAGGCAGATGTCAAAGAGTGTCAAGGAAAGCTTACAGGAAGAGAACAGTTGACTCTCAGCAGTAGGTTTAGAAAACTATTTTAGCAAAGGGTGTAGCTCAGGCAACACTCCCATTGACACTGGGCCAATGCACTGCATTAAAGGGCAATTTGTCAAAAAAAAGTCATAGTTCTCTTTTGAGTCTTAAGTAATTGTATAGTGTAGGATCTTGGGATTCTAAAGAAATAACAATATGCAAGTAATTGAAGTACTTTCAAGAGAAATACACTGGCCATCATACCTCTCACACATACGTCATGAATACTGCAGTGAACGACCTTTTAAAATTTCCTGGGGGTCAGCATTTCTTACAGATGCCATGGACTTGTTTTATTTGTTCCACACCTTCCCATTTCACTGCACCTGCTACACCAGTCATCATTCTGTGTTTAATGGCCAGTCAGCCTCCAGGGCCCAGTAACAGATGGAGAACATCAGATCAGCTAGTGCATGTAAAATATTCTAAGTCCTACTTAAGCTTCTCAGGCAGACTTTGAAATTGAGATCATTTTATCGACCATTTATTTCACTATCTTGGCTATTGCTCCTGGCAGCTGTGTTTTTTGCCTGTTTCAATAGCTATTTATTCTGTGCCCAATTGTATGCCATTACTTCAAGCTTATTTAGATAATGGGAAGACTAAGCAATGTCTATGGGAATTGCACAGCATTATTCAAGCTATTTAACATACATCCATGTCTTATAACTTACTGAGATCAAAATATAGTGATGCTACCTTTTAATGATGCCTCAGAGGAGGATATCGCAAAATTCATTTTTACATTTTAAGGGACCTTGAGTTCTCTATGGGGTGTAAATGCCCCAGTATACCATGGGCTTCAGTTTGGGACTGTGAAAACTGAACATTACCTAAGGAAAGTCTGGGGTTGCTGTGCTAACTTCTCTTGAAATAAAAGTGGTTTAAGAAAAACCCTTGAAAACAGGATTTATTTTGTAAATGAGTGTTAAGTCACTCAAAACACTATTTTAAGGTTAGAGGAGAGTGGGTATCTGTTATTTAACAGGGAAAACCCACCTTAGGGGTGGGGAAACTACTCAGTGTTAAGAGTGAGACAGGCTGAGGAGAGTGACCATGTGGATGGAAGAAAAAGCAGAGGCAATTTGAGAAAATCTTCAAGAATCAGAACTGTTACGCGAGCTCTCCTTGGAAAAATCTTTGTTTCAGTAGCTTTGAAATAAGTCAAATGCAGCACTGGAAAAGGAGGACTGATTGGGTGAAAACTGGTTGTTATGGGTGGGGGCTTCACAGAAAAAACAGTGATTTAGAGACTATCTGAAAAGAACACTGCACTAGTCCAACATTCCTTTCTGATGCTTCAAGTCATCTTACTGAGAATCCAGCTCTTATCTCATCGTCAGTTGGCAAAGAGGAATATTCATAAGGACTTTCCCATAGGAAACATACACAAGAGTGATGATAATAATCATTACTATTTACACAGCACTTCTTATTTGCTTCAGAAATGCCATCAAGTGTCTCAAGATGCTTTATTCCTTATAATATGCTTGCAACTCCTGTCTCTTTTGAAGGTTGACTGTGGACCAGGTGCTGGCTTACTGATGCCTCCCCATCATCTCTGGTCACTTTTCACAGCAACTACTCTATAGCAAAGCATGGTGAAGCCAAGATTTGAGACTGACTCTCTGAAGCCAGACCCTGCACTCTTATCAATTAGTCTATGCTGCCTTCATTTGGAAATGATGACCGTTTTCAGGATTATGGGGGATTCTGTGGCTTGCCTACTACCACAGAGCTCATTAGTATCAGACTTGAGGCTAAAGGACATCTTTTATAACCATTTCTTCACTCCCAAGGTTTACCGAGTACTTCCTAAAGCACTTTCCTTATTTCCCCTGAAATCATAGTAGCTAGTGCTAGAATGTGGGCTAATTGGAGAAAACATCATTTTCTCCTCAGCAGATAATTCTCCCCAGCCACTTCTTTCCAGGGGACAAATCTATCCAATTAGTATTTTGGACAATGTTACCAAGAATAAGTTTATAAAGTTTACAAATAGATGATCTATCACTTGACAGGTGCACAATTGGAAGGTAATTTAAAAGTTCAAAATTTCATAAAAGAATGGAAAGCAGGAATGGGATTTTTCAAAGCAGGATTTGGAGAGTATATGATTGGAATTTCCTCTGGTATGACTAACATGCTAAAATAGTGATTGAATCTCCATCCCACCTCACCTCACATTCTGCTGTGAAACACAGTTCATATCAGAAAGTTAATCATTACTTCTTTGAACATCTTGTTATTTTGTAAAAAATCAGTTTAAGGTTCCACTGAGTTTACACTATGTTCTATGCTACTTGTACCAAAACATTATACCTATTTAGATAATACACAGAATTACTACACATGATACAAATGTGTTAATCACTCTTTGACTGCATACATTCAAAGAGGGTCCAATCATCTGCCAGGGAAACAGAAATACAGACTGAACAAAATGACTTGCCAGTGTCACTGGAGTCGGGGCCAGAGGAAGTGAAGGTGGAGATTTGCCCAAACCATGTCCAATATGCTTTGATTTGACACCTGTGCTTTACTTGTGGGCCAAGTTCTTTTATATATTTTTAAAAATATTACTATACGTATATTTTGCTTCTTTGCCTAGTGTGGCCTAGAGAATCGAACAGCTCCTGGAAGAATGGTGATTCTTATATTATAAACAGTGCTTCACAGATGCTCTCCCTTGTTCCCTCCATTCATTCACTACATCCGACTCCTTAATAGGAACGTGAGGCCGATTGTGAGTTCAGATTGTGTTTTCTTAAAAACCCTGGGTTGGATGAGTAATTTTCACCAGAATATGAAAAGTACTCTTGAGAAGCATTTCTTTCCTTTAAAGAAAACAAAAACTTGAAGAATCAGAGTCAGGTAAGAAAAGACTTTGCATAATGGCCACAATTTGCTAGTTAAAAAAAAAAAAAAAAGCTACAACTTTTAGTTTGCAACTCGTTTTCACACAAATAAATTGGAAATGTTTTTAATGCTTACTGGATTGATATTAAAGGTTATAAAGTATTTTAAATCATTTTTTTAAAGAGTTGTATGACTGTGCTGGGTGGTCTACCTTTGTCCTCCTGTGTCCCACAAGACTGACCAACACCAACTGTGGTCAGGAAGCTCTCTAAATCTCTAGCTCCTTTCTGGGTTTGGCCATTGGAAGACACCCGAGGAAGGTCTGGGAATAAGAACAGATGGCTCAGAGTGTATCTACATTTGGCTCCTGCCTTGATGTGGCAGAGTCTGGCAGTGGCTATATTCTTCCACCAAAGGCCACAGGCAGGCATGAGCATATTTCTTCTAAGTCCTCTCCAGGTTTCAGGAATGATTCCTTCAGTCATACCAACATTACTTCATGCTAATCCTAGCCCTGAAGATGTGAATATTCCTTGTTGTTTTTTCCTAACACTACCCACACCATTTTAAATAGTGCTTCATTAATCTCTCCTCAGTAACCTTTGTCTGCCACCTGCTTCCAGCCAGGAACCTGACTGATACCTGACCAGGTCTAAACGTTAATGTGCTTTGCCTCATCACTGTTCTCACTCACAGTCTATGCAAGCCAAGATGTAAATTCATCAAGATGTTACATCATCAAGGCCAGGGCTTCATCTGGCTTCCAAGTTTGTTCAGTACTGTCTACTAACCACTTGAATTTACAAGCACTGGGTTGTATGGTGATTTTAGAAAACTGTGGATTATTTCTAGCATTTCGAAAATAGGAAGTTTTTTTTACAAAAAAAAAATCTGACTTTTAGAACATTATATATATAAGATTAATTTCTAGAAAACATTTTCCATCTACATGTGATATAGCTTGACTTTTTGATTAAACATGCTTAATTTTTTTTATATGAGAGTATAGGTGACTAACAATGTTGTGCTTGTTTCAGGTGTACAGCAAAGTGATTTAGTTACATATATATATGTATCTATCCTTTTTCAAGTTATTTTCCCATTTAGGTTATTACAAAATATTGAGCAGAGTTCCTGGACTATACAGTAGGTCCTTGTTGATTAGGGTTGCTTCCTTTCTCTTTTATTCTGTTCCTCCTTATGTTTCCAAGACAATCCACTGAATCCCTAATGTTTTCTGAAGATGAGTCACCACTTATTCTTATCTGCCTGCTCCTGCTGCTGCTAAGTCGCTTCAGTCGTGTCCGACTCTGTGCGACCCCACAGACGGCAGCCCACCAGGCTCCGCCGTCCCTGGGATTCTCCAGGCAAGAATACTGGAGTGGGTTGCCATTTCCTTCTCCAATGCATGAAAGTGAAAAGTGAAAGTGAAGTCGCTCAGTCGTGTCTGACTCTTAGCGACCCCATGGACTGCAGCCTACCAGGCTCCTCCGTCCATGGGATTTTCCAGGCAAGAGTACTGGAGTGGGGTGCCATTGCCTTCTCCGTCTTAACTGCCTAGCATCCCACAATCTGTTACCTGTGCCCTTGTTGATATGCTGGCTAGCCTATCTGAAAACCTAACTGCTAATGGTGTGTAAAAGCAGTTATTCATTATTCATATGCTCATAAAAGGCTAGAGCTATGATTTTACAAGTAATTTTTTGCATAAAAATATTAAAGCAATAAAATAAAAACTATATTATCTTCACATATAGCCTCCCATAAAAAAACATGGATTTCTAGACCCTCCTGAAAAAGAAAACATACCACCCTGAACTATAGGAAAATGCTAGATCTGCATTTCTGCCCAACAGCAATTGATTAGAGCCTTGGGGAGCTGGAGTCTCTTACTTTCTTCAATTGCAACCACTCCTGCATTTGATTACCAATTGCTATTTTTTAAATGAATGTGGGATCTTTTCTTGTTGTATATTTGGTAACAAGTGAAATATCACAGATTTCTCTGCTACAAAAACTCCAGTCTCTCATTACCCTCAGAATAGCCTCTAAATTCAATGTGGTCTGGCCTCTGCCTATCTTTTAGAGCTCCTTTCCCATCTCTCTCCCTTTCTCTCACCCCACTCCAGTCAAGCTTTTCTTTTTCCTGTTCTTTGAATTCACCAAGGTTGTTCTCATCAAACTCACCCTTCCTTCAGTCCTTTTGCCTAGTGTAGTTTCCATACACACATTCCCACCTGATGTTCACATGGCTTGCTTCCATAATTCATAAAGATCCATGAAATGCTACCTCTTGAAAAAGTCTTCTCTCTAGAATCTGGAGTATCCATTCTGAAAGCAGAATCTAGCATGTAGGACTTCGCTGGTGGCGCAGTAGATAAGAATCTGCCTGCCAACGCAGGGGACAGGGGTTTGATCTCTGTCCCTGGGGGAGGATTCCACATGCTGCAGAGCACCTGAGCTGCTGTGCCACAACATCTGGGCCCATGTGCTTCAATTACTGAAGCCCACACGCCTAGAGCCTGTGCTCTGCAACGAGAAGCCACCGCAATGAGCAGCCCTCGCACTACCATGAGAGTAGCCCCGACTGACTGTAACTAGAGAAAGCCTGAACAGCAAGGAAGACCCAGTCCAGCCAAAAATAAATAAATTAAAAAAGAAGTTATCATGTATGCGCACAACTCTAATATCTTTCTTCTGGATCCTCGACCTACTTTTTATACAGTTTCCAGCACCCCTATCTCTCAGGATCCTCCACCAACAAATCCATAAATTGTAGCAGCAAGCAAGCTAACACCGCATGACCTTTGAATGGTCCAGACTGAATGTTGCTTTAGCCCTGGGATTAAGAGGAGGAAGAGTTATTATGCAGTATTAAAACCAGATGGTGTTATTTTAATTAGTGTAATGGGGGTTCTTAATCAGGAAAAGTGTACTAATAAAGCCAGGATATATCATGATCATTAAAAAAATCAGGAAAGCCATTACTTTAGGATATCCTTGAAATTTTTCTACAGACATATATTTCCATTAACATGTACTTGTGAGCCCTCTCTAAAATACCTTCCATATTTTTTAATTCGCTAAATGAAGAGAAAAAAGCATAAATGTCTTCAAAGGTACAGAGTTTTGGTGCTTCATTTTTGGGGTGTGGGTGTGCATGTGTGTGTATTTTCTGTGTGCATAAGGTATGTTTCCTCCAAAATAAATAAAACAAAAGATAAGTCCTCCCTTTGGAACCATTAACCACAAAAGATTCCTATGAGGAAAGTGAAATTTAATTTGGGAGGGATGAATGGAACAATCTGGTCCCATAAGTAGTGCAATATACTTAGTTCTATTCCAATCATTTTATAATAACTCACACCCACTCTTTATCCTTTTCATTTGCCTGTGTTTTAGCACTTCTATGCATATCTCTAGAGACCTAAGCATTCTTTCCATGTATTTGACACTTGTGCTTATACATATAGGGGCTGATCCTCTTTCCTCCATTAGATTTTAAATTTATGGTGCACCAAGAAGTTTATAACTCCCCACTCCACTTAGTAGCCCCACAGCTGAAGCCTTACCTCTTTCATGAACTCTCCCTTAGACCTTTCTGACCCCTGGTGATCCTTTCCTTCTCCAAATTCATATTGCGTTTTTCATTGCATCACATCCCACAGCACTTTCTGTAATAACATTTACTGAGCACTTGTTATATGACACACACTCCTCTGTACTTCACATGAATCACAAAATTTAATTCTCACAATAACCCTATGTATCAACCCTATTGGCTCTTTGTGCCAATTCAATAGACAAGATTAAAATATTTGCTCAAGTCATACAGTCAGTAAATGTTATCACCCATCAATATTTCTGAATTTAGAAACATTCTTTTCAACCATTCTGCTTGATTATGTTATACTATCTCCCACATAAAAACATCTACTCACATATGAATTATGTCTTATATATTCATTGAGTCTCAGCCAAATGTCATACTGTACTCAAATAGTCCCTATAGTGCCCAGGTCTGTATTACGGGAGTCACTCAATAAATACATCTTAGAAATTCAGAAGCTGTAGTTGGAACTAAACATTCCTCATGAGAGTCTCCACAGTCCTACATCAGCTCACCTAGCTGCAAGTAGTCAAGTTTTTTAAATCTATGAGACTTCAGCATTTTTATTTTTGAGATCATTAGAATATTTCAAAGAAAGAGATTTATGCTATGTAATTGAGGTTACTATTTTTAGGATCTAAGGAAGAAAAGCTGAGCTTGCAAAACCTTCCATTCACCAACATGATCAGAAATACTATTTCTTTCTGGAATAGAATGAGTTACAATATAACTAGAAACACTTTAATTTATACTCTGGGGAGAAACAGAGATGACAAGAGAAAAACGATAAAAAGAAACCACTATTCATTAAGCCTCTCTGTATCTTATTACCCAAATTTACATTGAAACTGTATTATAAAGCAATTTAAAGACATCAATTATAAGAAACCAGGATTTCTCGGTTTCCTTGTGCAGTTCTTAGAACTCTATGGTGTCAACTGACAGACTTTGAGGTGTTAAAAAACATTATGAAATTCTCTGTAATATCTGTGTGTCCATTGTTGGGTTTAGTTAAGAGGGTTCATGGTTTTCATCAGTTCCTCAAAGGATCTTTGACCAATACCTTCAAAATAAGAGTCCAATAAGATCCACTGCTTTCCTGATGATTACAGTACATCATAAATAACCTAAAAGTTACTCATCTGTTCATGAGCAGATAGAATAATATCTATTAAGTTTCTACAAATGACAATCTATAGGCCTTAATGTAAGGAAACTGACAACTAACAAAATTGTTCCTATTTTAGAACAGAACTCTTTCATACTCCTAAGGATTGAGGACTTCAAAGTGCTTTTGTTTATGTGGAATGTACCACATGAGAAACTGAAGCAAATACAAACATCTACAGGCACACAAGGCTGATTCCATTAGCCTTCAGAGTAACTCCACCATCAGAGTGATGGTCATGTGATCTTTGGAAAATTCCACTGTGTGATCAAGAGAGAGAAGGCAAATATTGTTTTTATTATGAAAATAATTTCACTTTGTACCCCCCAAAGCATCTAAGGGGCACTAAGGTATACTCAGATGACATTTTGAGAATTACTGCTTTAATTGGCACTATTTCACCATTTCATTAGGGTTTTAGAAAGTGGAGATCCAAATCACTCATCTCTGGGAAATGGAGAAAACTATATGAAAGAGTTAATACTATCCTCACTCTAATTACACCGCTTAGTTTTTTGGGGGGTTTTTTTGCCTCACTTTGATCATGTATTTATTTCATCTTACTATACTGTGAACATATTTACAAATCCCTTTAAGTCTTTTTTGGAAGAAGATAGTATTTAAAGAGATAAACAAAGACAGCACTAAATGATCATAAAATACTAAGATGCAGGCAGTGCTTTTTTAAAGTAATTATTCTGAAATTACTAAGTGTAGTGTCATAATATTATTAGAAAATCTGAAAATTTTAGCAAGTTAAAAAAGCTGTTTTAAACCTAGAAGTTTTGATGTTTTGCTTGTAAGTGAAGTAAAGTTTTCTTTTAGCTTCCTCAACTATGGAATATTTTTAAAAAGACTGCTCTAATATTTGAAAATAGAAATTACCTTGATAGAAAGCATTGTATTTTTTATTGTTAATGATAATGAACATTTGATAGTTCTCTTACACAAATGAGCTGTGATGCCACCAATGTACTATGCGCTCAATCTATAATGGCTAATGTTAAATATCCCAGAGGAATGGAGGTTGTGAGTGGGAGCAGGGACAATAGAAGCAACCAGGGTCTGTGCTGGTGCGTTGTTCATCATTGATACCATCCTTTCCATGTGCAACTGGTGGCCTTCCCTCCCTGCCAGTAGCCTACTGTTAAAGACAAATGTTTGAAAACAGGAGATTTTTCCCATGAAACCATAAATCTGTGTTTGTGGTATTGTCTAATCTCTGTTGTGGGAATGGATCTGACATCACCATGTGAAAATTATGACTGCTTTCAACTCAAAACCAGGATGCAAATGACAATGAAGAAAAATTTCCTCTGCATATTCAGGCAAATGTTACAATTGTGTATAATTCTATTACCCATGTTAGAGGCAAATGGACTTAGGGTTTACTATCCTTTAATTAGAATTATCTTCCAGGAGAGGTCATGGTTTATGTGCTCACTAAAGCAATTGAACTGAGCCCTTACTTCCTCTCTAGTTAATCCTGAGCTGGAGAATGCAAATGTCATCACGGTAATAATACAAGTCATGGAAACAACCCAGAAAAGAGGATTTTCATCGAAAGGTTCAAATCAACTCCATATTTCCAGGTCCCCAATCACGTCCCCATGTTCTTTCATCAAACATTTCCAGCGTACATCACACCTTGCTGGAAATATCTTTTAAATTCCACTTGTCAGAGTGACATGATGCAAAAGTTGTGCTTTATGGTAGGAAAACAACCTGCCACCTACTTATCTGTGCATCCCTCCTACAATCCCTGAAACACCCTCCGAGAAAAGAGGCTTGCTTTCGTTATCCTACCTTCTGTTTTCTTTTTTTAAAACATCTGAGCATATGTTGGAAGCAATGACATCATGCAGTAACCTTCCTTCCTCAGAGCATGCAACACCTTTCAGGCAAGACGCTTACAGTGAACACTGACCATGCATGCTAACTCTTCCCTGCACAACGTAACCAACTCCACATCACACAGACGCTCACTTGCAGAAGGTCACTCTGTGATCTGATGGTGCAGCTGGGAATAGAGGCCAGAAGCTCCAGCGCTCTGTGAAGTGTTCCAACTCGAAAACTCTAGGCCTGCGTCTTGGGGGAAGGAAGCCTACTCCGGGAGCAGGCTGATGATCTGGTTAAAGGGAAGATGGTTGTGGCTTCCTCGGGCCTGAGTGTACACCCTTTCAGAAGCCTGCCCAGGGGTTTTAGGCAGGTGTGACCTTTACAGAGTAACTATTTCTATCAGCACGAAGACTATCTTACTCCATCTTTGATAGTAATATGAAGGTAATTTTATTTCAAAACAGAGAATTAAAGACTGGAGAAGTACCAGTCTGAAAAATTCCAATCACATCCCTTGACTTACAGAACAAATCAAAACAGAACAACAACAGCAACAACAACAACAAATCCCATCGTGAAATTTTATGAACATCAGGGGAATATATATGCACTTTTTCTTTGGAGGAATTAATAAAATTTTGTTGCTATGAGCTGAATTAGGTATTTGGGGTAGCTGCTTTAGCTGGTACTATTAAAGCTTAAATATTCTGAACTTATTCAGACCTTAGAATCTGAGAGTTTCAGTACCTTCCCCACTATGTCTGCTCTCTGCCCTTCAATCTACCAGCAAAGCCTAGATCAGCATCATGGAGGCCATATATTGAACTGAATGTGTCCTTCAATGTGATCTTACTTTTCCATCTTGCCTAGCTCTTCTCCATTGATATAACTTATTAGCCAAGGTAATGAAGCCACTGTGTTCATTTAAGCTTTATTTTTTCAAAAAGGCAACACCCAAAGGAGGAGTCAGAATCTTTTCCTTATAAAAATGCAGCCTGAGAGCTAATTTTCACTTTTCATTCTTATTTGTAAAATTTCCCTGTGAACTATCCCTTCTTAAGTAAGGATTAACATTTTCAACTTATATAATTATAACCATATAAAGACAAACAGACATTTGTCAACCAGTAGCCTGGAATCCAGTATATGGTGACACACAAACTTATATAAAGAAGCAATAGATGTAAGTTAATTACCAAGATAATGGGGAGGGGTCAGAAAGAGACATTTAAAAAAAAATCCAAAACACAAAGTAATTTTAAGTTAGTAACCTTTCACCTGACTCACATTGGTTGGAATCCAATATTGACCAGAGGGACTGGAATTCATTCTGATGATGTGATGGTAAAAAGTTGTGAGTTCAATGAGTCTGGTGGTCTTGGCACTATTCCCAGAGAAATCGAGTTCCCAGCACATAAGTAAAGGACTGCAACTTTGGTCCAACTAGCCGTCCTTATTCTGTCAAAAAAGACTCAGGGTGGAAATGGGCCACGGGGACACATTTTTTCCTTCGTACTGACAGGTTTTGTCTCTGAACGAGTGGAAGGAACTCTGGTGGTCACCTCTGGAGAAGTAGTGGCCGAGACCTTAGTCTCAACCTGACCTGTGACTGCACTAGATTTGAGTTTCGAAGGAGTCCTTCTCAAAGCCTAATGCTATCTTTGGGGAACATAAAGGAACATAAAATTTATCACTTGGAAAGATAGAATAATTTCATCTGCAGCCTTCATCTCAGAGTCCTTAAGGAGAAATGATGAATAAGCTGAGAAATTTTATCCAGCAGAACTATTCCCTTGGGTACAAGGAAGAGTGAGCCATGGTCATCTTTATTAGAAATTATGCACCTGAAGGCTCCCAGACAGAGGGAGAGAACATGCACAACCCACTGTAAGATATTTTTAAAAAATCTTTGGAAAGCATAGTGCATTAATACACAAGGGTTTTGCTCTGATTGCCTGATATAGAAATCCCAGCTGCTCATCCTTAAAAGTTAACACTTTCCATTATAAAGTGGTTTTTGCACTGTTTTCCTCTTTCTTTTAATTTGTGGTATTCATCAATAGAGTCCTTATATGGTCCCTATGGTTTCTAAAATTACTAAAGGAAGAAATTCTTCCCAAAGTCATTGTTAAGTGACTGAGGTGAGTGATTCTTGTTCATGGATCAGGTTCCAAAAATACATGAAAAAAAAGTTCAAGCTAGGTTACAGTGAAGTGATTCTAGTGTCTGAAATTACATTATTTCACTGGTGTTCCAAACCAAATGGATTATCAAAAAGAAAATGATGCAAAACCCATTAGTTTCTTGGAAGGGTTCAATGAACCCTGTTCAATGAACAGGATATGGGCAATTAGAAGATAAATTACAAAATTAATTTTATAATAGAGAGAAGGAACCCTGAAAGAATATTCACAAAGGGAAAAAAATAACACACTAAGTAAGAAGGTACAAGATGAAAATTTAGTCAGATCTTCCAACTTAAATTTTATCAAAAGGTCAACTAAAATACAACATTGTTTTTCATGCCCTCTGGCTTCAAATATTCTGTTCTCTTGACTTCTGTAATACTGATTTTCTATCCAGTCTCCTGTTCTGATATCTTTTAGCCTGGAAAACTTGATGCATTTTTCAGGGACCTGGATCCTCTCTTCTTCCCAGACTGCAGACTCTCCCAGGGATAGTCTGTCTTATTGTTTGACTTTAGATTCCATCTTCTTGATAACATTGCAAATGTTGTGACATCATACATTTCTTATCATAGTAAATGGTACAACCATCTTTCCATTTGCCCAAGGAAGAGAGCTGGGAGTGATCATTCATTTCTACTTGCCCTTACCTTCAATGAATCATAAAGTCCTGTACATTCTCAATTCTGAATATCTCTTCCTTTGGGGCCACCATCCACAGGATTATACCTGCAGCTCCCTGACTGATGGCTTTGTCTTTATTCTTAATCCACCTTTTATTCTAATTAATTTTTCATACTGCAGACAGTGATGTTTGTCGAAGAAAATACAATTATATGGTTTCTTTGCCTAATGTCCTCTAATCAGTCCTTGTTAGAATAATGCAGCTTCAAAGGTCCCCACTACCTCTCCAGTTTCCTGCTCAGTTACTATTTACCACCCAGACAGTGTTCTCAGCATACTGAACACATTCAGTTCCTCTAAGGAACTCAGGATTTCGCTCTTATCTTGGGCTATTGAATATTTGGTTTCTTTTCCCTAGAATATATGTATTTCAAGACAGATCTCATTTCTTTTAGGAAATATTTTCACCCTTCCACTGTTCTTGGCTGCTACTCTTCTTCAACTTGACTATAGTGTTACACAATTTACATGGTATTTTATTGACTATTTAATTGCCAGTAACCAATCACTACATTTTAAATTTCATGAGAGTAATGATTATGTCTTGGTCACTATTTTCTCTCTCAGTAATTGGTCCATACTAGTCAGTCAAAGTATCCTATGTATCAATGAGTAAACTCTGACCTTAAACTTTTCATTAGGAAAATATTAATCACCACATAACAGACATAAACTTCATTAAAGTTTTGCTGTTGTTCTTTTAGTATTATGGAGTTCATCCTCAGAAAAGTTTGTATCAGACGCAGTACAAAGACTAATCTAAAAAAATCAAAGAATGAGAAGAGTATTAGAAAAGATTTATGATGGTGACAGTCAATTTTTCAAAAAAAATCAAGATGCAAAAAATTCCTATTTTATTGCTCAGGGTTCATCAATGGATGTAAAAGAGATGCAATGATTGCTATGGAAAATTTATTATGGTTATTATATTTTAGGCAATTGTGGGAGTTGAGAAATGAACATCTGGAATACAGAGTTGGAAGATAAAGGAGAGAGGTGCCAGCCAGCCAGGCTCCTCTGTCCATGGAATTCTTCAGGGAAGAATACTGGAGTGGGTTGCCATTTCCTTCTCCAGGGGATCTTACCAGCTCAGGGATCAAACCTGTGTCTTTTACATCTACTTGGCAGGCGGGTTCTTTACTACTAGTGCCACCTGGGAAGCCCAGAAACCAAGTCTGTCGAGCTGCTAAAGTGAATCTCCTCAGTGGGAGCTTGTGGCTAGGTCTAGAGAAAACTCTGCTACAGCTACCATCCCTGTGGGGTCATGGTCAAGAGCATCTGGTAATTGTCCTGAAGCCACTTCGGTCAACAAGACCTGAAGTGGGAAAAATCTGAACATAGAACAGAAGACAGAAATGATAAACTGGGCCTGATGAGAATCGCTAAACAATGTTCTTGAAGACATCTGACTGCAAAGAGGTCTGCTTCATGTCTCTTTTCTAGAGCTTACTCAAATTTCTAATATGGATCCACATAGGCAAGGAGTTTCTAGGAAACATATTTCCCAGCTTCACAAATTTGACTAGCATCAACTGATGGATGCTAAAGGCTTTCTTTGCGTACTAAAGACACACGTGGCTTTACTTACCCACCCAACCTGAACCTGGAAGAAAAGCAGACATTTAGACATTCTGCTGCCCTGTAGAGCATAGTGACCTTGACTCAGACTTCACTCTGAGTGTCTGTAGTGTAAAGAAAAGGATGGAAATGCCAAAGAGTCTACGTAATAATCTAAATAATCCTGAAGATCAAATAAATTCATGGCATATGGAAGAAAGAATGAGACAGAGTCTTACTTATAAGGATTTTTAAAATAGAAAACATTCTGCCAAGAAATAAAGAACAAAAATGTTTAGAGTGAGTTTCAATTATACTTCAGTTCAGTTCAGTCAATCAGTCGTGTCCAACTCTGTGCAACCCCATGAACTGTAGCACACCAGGCCTCCCTGTCCATCACCAACTCTCAGAGTTTACCCAAACTCATGTCCACTGAGTCGGTGATGCAATCCAACCATCTCATCCTCTGTTGTCCCCTTCTCCTCCTGCCTTCAATCTTTCCCAGCATCAGGGTCTTTTCAAATGAGTCAGCTCTTGGCATCAGGTGGCCAAAGTGTTGGAGTTTCAGCTTCAACATCAGTCCTTCCAATGAACACTCAGGACTGATCCCCTTTAGGATGGACTGGTTGGATCTCCTTGCAGTCCAAGGCACTCTCAAAAGTCTTCTCCAACACCACAGTTCAAAAGCATCAATTCTTTGGTGCTCAGCTTTCTTTATAGTCCAACTCTCACATCCATACATGACTACTGGAAAAACCATACCCTTGACTAGACAGACCTTTGTTGGCAAAGTAATGTCTCTGCTTTTTAATATGCTGTCTAGGTTGGCCATAACTTTCCTTCCAAGGAGCAAGCGTCTTTTAATTTCATGGCTGCAGTCACCATCAGCAGTGATTTTGGAGCCCAGAAAAATAAAGTCTGACACTGTTTCCACTGTTTCCCCATCTATTTGCCAAGAAGGGATGTGACCAGATGCCATGATCTTAGTTTTCTGAACGTTGAGCCTTAAGCCAACTTTTTCACTCTCCTCTTTCACTTTCATCAAGAGGCTCTTGAGTTCTTCTTCACTTTCTGCCATAAGGGTGGTGTCGTCTGCATAGCTGAGGTTACTGATATTTCTCCTGGCAATCTTGATGCCAGCTTGTGCTTCATCCAGGCCAGTGTTTCTCATGATATACTCTGCATAGAAGTTAAATAAACAAGGTGGCAATATACAGCCTTGATGTACTCCTTTCCCTGTTTGGAACCAGTCTATTGTTCCATGTCCAGTTCTAACTGTTGCTTCCTGACCTGCATACAGATTTCTCAAGATGCAGGTCAGGTGGTCTGGTATTCCCATCTCTTCCAGAATTTTCCATGGTTTGTTGTGACCCACACAGCCAAAGGCTTTGGTGTAGTCAATAAAGCAGAAATAGATGTTTTTCTGGAACTCTCTTGCTTATTCGATAATCCAGCGGATGTGGGCAATTTTATCTCTGGTTCCTCTGCCTTTTCTAAATCCAGCTTGAACATCTGGAAGTTCCTGGTTCAACTATCGTTGAAGCCTGGCTTGAAGAATTTTGAGCATTACTTTACTAAAGTGTGAGATGAGTGCAACTGTGCAATAGTTTGAGCACTGTTTGGCATTGCCTTTCTTTGGGACTGGAATGAAGACTAACCTCTTCCAGTTTTGTGGCCACTGCTGAGTTTTCCAAATTTGCTGGCATATTGACTGCAGCACTTTGATAGCATCATCTTTTAGGATTTGAAATAGCTCAACTGGAATTCCATCACTTCCACAAGTTTTGTTCGTAGTGATGCTTCCTAAGGCCCACTTGACTTCACATTCCAGGATGTCTGGCTGTAGGTGAGTGATCACACCATTGTGATTATCTGGGTCATGAAGATCCTTTTTGTACAGTTCTTCCATGTATTCTTGCCACCTCCTCTTAATATCTTCTGCTTCTGTTAGGTCCATACCATTTTTGTCCTTTATTGAGCCCATCTTTGCATGAAATGTTCCCTTGGTATCTCTAATTTTCTTGACGAGATCTCTAGTCTTTCCCATTCTACTGTTTTCCTCTATTTCTTTGCATTGATCACTGAAGAAGGGTTTCTTATCTCTCCTTGCTATTCTTTGGAACTCTGCATTCAAATGGGTATTTATTTCCTTTTCTCCTTTGCCTTTTTCTTCTTTTCTTTTCTCAGATATTTGTAAGGCCTCCTCAGACAACAATTTTGCCCTTCTGCATTTCTTTTTCTTTGGGACGGTCTTGATCCCTGTCTCCTGTACAATGTCATGAACCCCCGTCCATAGTTCATCAGGCACTCTGTCTATCAGATCTAGTTCCTTAAATCTATTTCTCACTTCCACTGTATAATCGTAAGGGATTTGATTTAGGTCTTATCTGAATAGTCTAGTGGGTTTTCCTACTTTATTCAATTTAAGTCTGAATTTGGCAATAGGGAGTTTATGATCTGAGCCACAGTCAGCTCCCAGTCTTTTTTTTTGCTGAGTGTATAGAGCTTCTCTATCATTGGCTGCAAAGAATATAATCAATTATAGTTAGAAAATGTAAAACAATGACTTAGAAACGTTGTATTTATCTTAGGACTTGGGATGCAAATTAAATGTCCAATAGGAGGTGTCACATGAGCTAGTAAATTTTAACATTAGGTGTCTCTGCTGCTGATGTTCAGGATATACTCTCTAACACTGAATCCTATGAGGCTATCTATCTCTTTGAGCCCTCTGCTCAATTTCTAATAAGATCTTGGTTTCTTCTCCAACAAACTCTTTCTCATAGCTTCAGAGCTTCTTGCCAGAGGAAACTGGGAAAATACTTAACTTCACAATACTCTCTCTGCAAAAATTATGCCTTCATTCATGACACAGCCTTTTAAAATCATTAAGTACAACAACATGCCAGCCTGAAGCTTTCACATTTGGATGCTGTCCTGACTGTTCTCTTCCAAAACACATGCAATATCAACTAAATGGCAAAGAAGCTCATCAAACCAACAACAAAAAATCGTAACAAATACAACTTCTATTGTCCTCTTCTTTAAAGTTACACAAAACAAATTTCTGACAATTTTTTCATAGTCATTTTGTCTTGGAGGTCAGCCAATAAAGCTTCAGTTATATTGAGGTACCGTCTCAGAACACTTTAATAGATAAATGACAAACGTTAAATGTTATTCCCATAATGAAATTAAATACGGATTTTCCAAAATCACCTCCCTTTCAACTACATGGAACTGCTTATAAACTACCTTGAAGAGATATCTATCAAGAAGATTCAAAGTCCACCTTTGTCACTTGTTTTCAAAACCAATGCAGGAAGTTTAGTGTTTCATTCAGTTCATTCCCACAACCATTTCCCCTGCATCTCACCCCAGGAGAGGTGCCTTCTTTGTTCATACTGTACTGTTTCAAATTAATGTGGTTTAATACTGCCTTTTAATTCCCTCTCAAGGCCCTCCCTACAATTTTGCCTTTGTCTTGGTTAAGTTGTCTTAGTTGTCATCTTTCTGGGCACACAAGAGTCAGAACAAAAGATTCTGTGGACAAACCTTCCTTACTACAGATCATTGCTCATCTTCTGAGCAACAAGCCTGGAGGCTCAGAATCTCTGTTTTAGTTACAATTCATTTTTAATAGAACTAAAACAACTGTGTTGAGAAATATGACATTTTAGTTGACTGTGGGGGAGGGGTGCTTGCCTTTAACAGTGCAGACACTAGAGAAGCTCATGATACACAGTTCTTAATATTAAGTTTCAAGATGCAGCAAAATAAATTAACAAGCTAACAAACAACTTTAATTCTATACTTTGAAATTAACCATTTTTAGGAAGTTAAATATTAAAAGTTACTTCCAGACTTAACATATTCATGAATGTTAGTTAAGAAAACAAATTAGAATGTTCAATGTCAAAAAGCTAAAAAAAAAAAATTTAAATCTTGTGAGTCTTATGTCGTTACCTTTTTTTAAAATTTATCTTTAAAATAGTTTATTAACTTTTATGTTATCAGTGTGGTTATTTTAACAGAGAATTTGGCTGTCTAAGCTGAGCAGCTGACACTAACCAAGAGAAAATTTAAGACTGAAGTAGCTGTAGAGAGTGATGAAGACATCATTCCCTGGTATTCACCTTTTCCCAGGAAAACAACTGCCATATTTGGACAAGTTTTGAAGTTAGAAACTGACTTAAGAAGAGGATAAAGGGCATGAAGTTTTAACATATTAAGGCATATGAGATGGGACAAACTCAGATTTCAAAGTTGGAATTAATACAGATTTAATTATTTTTGGAAAGAACAATTTCAAACTTTTCTACTAAAAAAGGAAAACAGTCAACATCCCAGGCAAGTCATCAAAGTGAAACTATTTATACACAGGCAACTGAAACAGAAAGACACTAGACTAACGTCTTAAATATATTCCATTGAAGTATTTTAACATTTTTCTGAACTAAAACAAAGGAATAAAAGATGTCACTATGTAATTCAGCAACAAAATTCTATTTAGGGGTTTTATTAAGCAATGCTGATACTATTTCATGAGTTAATCATAACACATGAAGTTTAAATTTAGAGCTCCAGAAAATCCAACCCTACTTTTAATAGACACTACATATTCATCCAGTAGAGGGCAATGGTGCATACTTACAGCTCAGCTCTAACCAGGGAAAGGGGGAGAATCCATGGGAAGGAAAGTGTGGAGCAGCCAACAGGCAAAGTACAATGCAGTTAGAACTTATTATAAATATCCCCAAAGTTTGTTACTAATGGGAGATAAGGCATTTCAGATCTACGAGGTTTACTGAGATGTTGGTAGAAAGAGCCAAGAATTGGGGGAAATCCGCTTCTGAAATGCTTTATCTCAAATTACAGAGTCAGCCGGTTTAACAGTGGTGGGAATTATGCAGCTTTCTCTCTCTCTGTCAGCCCTTTAAAGCCTGTTTCTTACTTTTTTCACTTAACACTACTAAAAATCATCTTGCCATATTCTTACATGCAAGAATAAAAATTCTGGTAACTAGTATTTATTGGGTACTTATAATTTATAATATTGTTCTGTCAAAGTCTTTACATATGCTGCATGTAATGAACTGAACATTTATGTTCCTCCAAAATTCATATGTTGAAGTCCTACTCTCTAATTTGATGGTTTTAGGAGGTGGAGCCTTTGGGAGGTAAGTAGGATTAGATGAAGTCTGGAGGATGGTGCCCCCATGATGGGACCAGTGCCCTTCTAAGTACCTTGAGACAACTGCTTTCCTCTCTCTGCTCTCCGCCATGTGAAAACACAAGAACTCTTGATAGCTATCTGTCAGAAGGTCCTCAACAGAACCTGTCCGTGCTAGCAATCTGATCTCAGACTTCATGCCACTAGAACTGTGATAAATAAATTTGTTTTTAAGCCACCCAGTCTACAGTACTGTGCTGCATCAGCCCAAAGGGACCAAGGTGCTGTATTCACTCATTAATTTTTTCAATAACTCCATTGTATATGTATTTTTATTATTTCTACTTAAAGGTAAATAAACTAAGGTTAAGTAACTTTTGCAGTGTAGCTTATTGCTCCTCATTGGTGAATCATATTTTAGAGTTTTCTCTCTACCACATCTTACATATTAGGTTCTGCAAAGACACAGACTGCCTCCAACTCCCCACTAGGGCCAATCTTAATGCAGTGAACCCTCTCAAATTTTCCTCCTATCCAGAGCTATGAAATACATATTCACATATGTTATTCCCTGGCCTAAAGGCACATCAATACTGAATTTCAAGATGGCCAACAAACACGTGAAAATATGCTCAGCATCACTAATAATCAGAGAAATGCAAATCAAAACTAGAATGACGTATCACCTCACACCAGTCAGAATGCTCATTATTTAAAAATCTACAAACAATAAATTCTGGAGAGGGTGTAGAGAAAAGGGAACCCTCTTACACTGTTGGTGGGAATGTAAACTGATATAGCCACTATGGAGAACCATATAGAAGTTCATTACAAAATTAAAAATAGAACTACCATATTACTCAGCAATCCCACTACTGGAGATATACAGAGAAAACCATAGTTCCAAAAGACACACATGCTGCAATTTTCACTGTAGCTCTATTCACAATAGCCTGTACATGGAAGAAATCTAAATGTCCAGCAACAGAGGAATGGATAAGGAAGATGTGGTACATAGGTACAATGGAATATCACTCAGCCATAAAAAGGAACAAAACTGGGTCATATGTAGAGATGTGGATGGACCTACAGACTGTCATCAGGGTGAACTAAGTCAGAAAGAGAAAAACAAATATTGTGTAGTAACACGTATTTATGTAATCTAGAAAAATGGTATGAAGGTGAAAGTGCTAGTCACGTCTAACTCTTTGCGACCCTATGAACTGCAGCCCACCAGGCTCCTCTGTCCATGGAATTCTCAAGGCAAGATACTGAGTGAGTTGCCATTTCGTCCTCCAGGGAATTTTCCCAACCCAGGGACTGAACCCAGGTCTTCTGCATTGCAGGCAGATGGTTTACTGAGTCACCAGTAGGAACTAACACAACACTGTTAGCAACCATACTCCAATAAAAATTAAAATAAAACATATCATATAGTGAAAGGGCATGAATAGTTTACTTGCATAGAAATAAATCCTGCTAAAGCAATATCCCATGATTTAAAAAAAAAAAAAAGAAATACCTGTCTATTTCAAAATCACAAGGATCTTTTTCTCACATAAATTTTCTTCTCAAAGTTTTTTAAGTTTGGGTTTTACAATGAGGAATACAATCTATTTTAACTTAATTTTTATATATCTTGAGAAGTATGGGTCAAGGATTATTTTTTATATATAGATAAGCCAATTGTTTCAGTACCATTTGTTGAAAAGACTATCCTTGCTCCATTAAATTTCCTTTGTACTGATACAACAATTGACCATATGGGCGGGTCTATTTCTGGATTCCCTATTCTGTTCTGCTTTCTACATAGACTCTCTTGCTGCCAATACTGTAATTTTAGAGTAAATCCTGAAATCTGATATTATGTGTTGCCTCTGTTCTTTTTCAAATTGTTTTTTGAATATTCTAGCTCCTTTGCTTTTCTATGTATATATTGGAATAAATCTTTTAATTTCTAACATATATGAGATATTTATGGGATTATAGTGAACATACAGATCAAATTAGGGAGAGTTAATGTTTGGCAATACTCTGTCTTTTGCTCTATGGATGAAAGAGTCCTGGAGAATTTAATGCCTTCCCACAGCAGTCTGACACTCTTCCAGCCTGCACCACTCACAGGAACTCTCTAGCTTTCCTGACTGGCTTTTCAGTTTTCTTGTGAATGCCTACTTGCGGTCTGTGGAGAAGAGCCTACAAACTGATACAAACTCCCTTTGTCTGCAGTCTCATACTTGCCCAAGAACTTTATACCTTCATATTCAGCCTTCAAATATTTGTGAACTGCAAATTCTTCCTACCCAGTTGTATGGCAGTGCTGTCTTTCTGCCATGCACAAATTTGAGTTGGGAGCACAAGTCTTTCTTTAAATTGGGGGCAGACAGGTTACTCTGTAGCCTCAGCTCACTAAGGAGTTGAAGAACAATAATGATTTTGTAGATGTTTTGGACTTTTCTTGTCAGAGTGAGAGTCATGCTTTCTCTATCCTAGGTACAAGAGCCAGAAGCTGTTACTATAGCTTTAAAACATGTTTTAATATCTGGGAACAAGGCACTTCTCTCTGTTATTATTAACTTTCATATAAATTCTTTCCACATTAAAGTCTACTTGAAATATTAATTCATTACACTGTGAAATGAATTTATCAAAAAAATATCTATACCTCTATGTTCACTGCAGAATTTTCTATAATAGTCAAGACATAGACACAACCTAAGCAACCAAAAATAGATGAATTGGAATATTTCACACAATGGAATATTATTCAGCCACAAAAAGACTGAAATCTTTCTGTAGTTACCAGAGGTAGGGGAAGGAAGGAAGGAAAAATGGTCAAACTTCTAGTTACAAGATAAATAAATACTAGGAACATAACATGCAATCCATTGATTACACTTAATACTGCTATATGGTGTACGTGAAAATTGTTAAAGAAAGTAAGTCCTAAGAGTTATCACCACAAACTTTTTTTTTTGGTTTTTCTTTTTACTGTCACTATATGAGATGTAGGAGGTTAACTAAACTGATTGTGGTGATCATTTCATGATATACTTAAGTCAAAAGCATTATGTTACATATCTTACACAAATGTAGCAATATATATCAATTTTATCTCTATAAAACTACGGAAAAGAGTGAAATCTTGCCATTTACAACAACATAGATGAGGTTTCAGGGTATTAGAGTAAGTGAAATAAGTCAGGCCAAGTCAATATATGATATCATATGTGGAATCTTAAAAAAAAAAAACACAATAAAAACTCAGATATACAGAGAACAGACTGGTTGTTACCAAAGGCACAGCAGGGGTGGGGAAGGGAACAAGGAGCTAAATGGGTGAAGGTGCTCAAAAGGTACAAATTTCCAGTTATAAAATAAATAAGTCCACATGATATAAGGTACACATGGTAACAACAGTTAATAATACTATACTGTATATATGAAAGTTGCTAAGAGAGTAAATCATAAAATTTCTCATCACAAGAAAAAAATTTCATTGTATGTGGTGGTAGATGTAGATGTTAACTAGACTTACGGTGGTGATCATTTGGCAATATATACAAATATCAATATATTGGACATGGTAAAACTAATATAATGCTATATGTAATTTATATTTCAAAGAATTTATGGAAACTTTAAGTATAATTAACAGATTTTCTAGGTTAAGACTCCTATATAAAGATGTTTTATATTTCTATGTATTCAGGAGTTACTTTACCCCTTACAATATTTTATTGACTCATTCATTCATTTACTTATTTTTAGAGAGGCAAAATTCACTAAACATCAAATTTTATGTTAAAGTGAATAATTCATTGGCATATACTATTCACACTGTTGTGCAACCATCATGTCTATACATTTATAAAAACTTCCATCATCACAAAACAAAATATTGTACTCACTAAGCAAGTCAACCCCCTATTTCCCACTTTCCCCAGCCACTGGAAATCACCAATTTATCTTATGTCTCTATACATTTACCTATTCTGAATATTTAACATAATATACACAATAAATAGACTCAAGTATGACTCTGTGCCTGCCTTATTTCACTAAGCATAATGTTTTCAAGGTTCCTCCATGTTGAAGTATATATCAGAATTTTATTCCTTTTTAAAGCTGAATAATATTCCATGCTTATATATATACACACACATTCCATGCCTACACACACTCACACACACACACACACACCAGGCTTCCAGGGTGGCTCAGATGGTAAAGAATCTGCCTGCAATGTGGGAAACCTGGGTTCAATCCCTAGGTTGGGAAGATCCCCTGGAGAAGGGCATGGCAACTCACCCAGTATTCTTGCTTGGAGAATCCCCATGGACAGAGGAGCCTGGAAGGCTAGAATCCATGGTATCACAAAGAATCTGACACAACTGAGTGACTAAGCACAGTACAGCATAATATATATACCAGATTTTGTTTATCCATTTATCTGTTGACCTACACAAGTGGTGTTTCTACTTTTTTTGCTATGACTAATGCTGCTATAAACACTGGTATGAAAACTACTATAGCAGTTTTATTGTTAATAGACAAAAACTGGAAACAAATCTAGATGTCTTTCTAAACCATTAACAGGTAAATGATTAAACAAGCTCATATATCCATACCATGGAATACCACTCAGCAATAAAAAAGAATGAACCACTGATACACACAACAGCTTGACATTCCAGATGATTATACTGAGAAGAGCCAATCTCAAAAGAGTATGTATTATGTGATTCTATTTATGGAACAATCTTGAAATGACAAAATTAGGGCAAGAGAGAAATATATGTGACTATAAATGGTAACATGATAGATCTCTGTGAATTGGAAATCGAAATGCTCTGTACCTTGATGTATAGTAATGTCAATATCTTGCTTGTGATACGGTAATATAGTTTCACAAGATGCTACCACTGGGAGAAACGGGGCAAAATATATAGTAAACCTCTCTATGTAATCTATTACAACTGCATGCGAATCTATAGTTACTACAAAACAAAACATTTAACTAAAGAAAGAAATGAAGAAAGGGAGGGAGGGGAGAGGAAGAAAGGAAGGGAGGAAGGAAGTGAGGAATGTGGGAGAAAATGAAGAAGGAAAGAAATCTCACTCAACTATTCAATACACAATACAAAAATCCACCTGAATTTTTGATCAGGATTGATTTAGATACCAGCCAAACAGGCTTAATGTTTTCACAGTTTAGCCATGTTGTAGCATATATGAATACTTAATTCTTTTCCATGGCTGAATAATATTCCATTGTACGAATATACTATATTTTGATTTACTTACTTATCAACTGATAGATATTTTTCCCACCTTTTGGCTACTGTGCACACTGCTGCTATGAATACTTGTGTATAACTATTTGAGTAGCTGTTTTCGATTCTTTGACCTTCTACTTCAGAGAAGAATTTCTGGGTCATATCTAAGTTTAACTTTTTGACAAATCAACAAATTTTTTGCATGACTGCTCCATTTTACTTCCCACGAGTAATGTGTGAGGATTCCCATTATTGAACAGCTTCTGCAGCTCCTGTTATTTCCTTTTTATTTTAGCCATTCTAGTGGATGTGAAGCGGTATCTCATTGTGGGCTTGATTTGTATTGCCATAATGACTAATTATGCTGAGCATCTTTCATTTTTACTCCTTTAATATATTTCTCATGTTTTCCTCTGAGGAGCTTTATGTACTGTTTGTTATTTTTACTTGTATTAATTTATAACATAAGTTATATATTTTACATTTCTCTTTTAAATCCAATCCCATTTAAAATTATTTATTTGTTTGATGCTGGTAAAGAATTGTATCATTGATTTTCTAAGTTCAACTTTCATTCAGGTAAACTATCATTATTATTTAAAAATTGTTAACTACTGAACTATCTATAACAGATTTTTTCCCTTCTTTTATAATCCTTACACTCTTCCTGCCTGTTTCTCAAATTGTGGGTATCTTAGTCCATTTGGGCTGCTCTAACAAAACACCACAGACTGTGTGCCTTATAAACAGGAGATGTATTGCTTACAGTTCTGAAGGCTGGAAGTCAGAAGAGCATAGTCAGATAAAGGCCTTCATCTGGGATACAGGCTTCTTATCATATTCCCACAGGACAGAAAACAAGGATACTCTATGGGATCTCTTTGATAAGGACATTAATTTCATTCATGAGGATGACCTAATCTCCTCCCAAAGATCCCCACTTACTAATACCTTCACCTCGGGCATTTGGATTTCAACACATAAATTTAACAGGAAGAGTAGGGGGTGCATGCACAAACATTCAAATCACAGCCATTGGCAATGATCTTCAATATTATGCTAAAAAGTAGCTCTGATGAACTCTGTATCATATCCCTGATATTATGCATCTAAATTCATCTAAACTTCTTGCAGTAAGAATGCTTTCTTTCTGTGGGTTTAAGGTATACAGATGTTTATTGTTAGGAAAGTTCAATCTAGTCCTTGTTTTATGAATTTTAAAAACCAAATATAAGTAAGTAGTTTTATGAAATGCTTTATCTGCTTGCTGTAATACTCAATTATATGGTAAAATGAAGGTAGTTTTAAAAAATAATAGTTTATAATGCTGAACCATCCTCAGTTTTCTAGTGTATTTTGGACTTAGATAAAATTTTTTTTTTTTTTTTTTTTTTTTTTATTTTTTTTTATTTTTATAAATTTATTTATTTTACTTGGGGGCTAATTACTTTACAATATTGTAATAGTTTTTGCCATACATTGACAAGAATCAGCCATGGGTTTACATGTGTTCCCCTTAGATAAAATTTACTTAAGATATTTACTTCCAGATTTTAAAAAAAAATGATCTATCACATATTTTTCTTATACTGTTCTTAGATGATTTTACAGTAGTGTTGTGCTAGCCTCATAAAATTCATTCATGAACTTGTCCTTTTTCCTATGTCTTGAAATAAAATACATATGTAGATATTTCTGTCTATATAAAGTTCATCAAAATTCAGAAATAAAGCAATACAGATCAGCGCTTTTTGTGAAAGAGCAAGGGTAGGAAAGGAGGGAAATGGCGTGTCTTTCATTAGTCATTTCAATTTCTTTCAATATTTTAGTTTTCTATTCTGGGCTCCGGACACTAAGTATATCACACCCCAGCCACTGTGACAATTATAAATACCCACAGATTTCCAAATGTCAGCTAGGAACTGATACTGCCTCTGATTGAAAACAAATTATCATATTTATATTGTATAAAGTAGTCATATATTGCTTTTTAAAAATCTGCTATATCTGGGATTACTTCCCCCTTTCCTAGAATATTTTTGCTGGCATCTTCCTTTTCCTTTTTAATCCGTACATAAATCTTGCCAAAATTTTGACTCCTCTCATTATTTATTTAAATGATTTCTGCTTTTATGTTTGTTATATTCTTGTTTCATTGGCATTATTCTGTTGCTCTTTTTGAAAAGGAAATTAGTATGATTTCAACATTTCCTGCTTTGTGACTAATTCCATACAAGGCTATAACTTCTTTCCAAACTCTGTTTTAGTGTACACAATTAATTTTAACTGCAATGTTTTCATTTTTGTTCAGTTTTTACCCTTTTATAATTTCCCTAAAGATTTGCTTTTTAATTCAAGGGTTTTTTTCTAGTGCATTATTTTGTTTTTCCAGACATTGGGATTTTTTTTTAAAGTTCCTTTAATTGTTAATTTTATTGCTCTGTGGATCAGAGAACACATTCAGTATGATATTTGCTTGTTAAAATTATAATGATGCTTCCACATGGCCTTGAGAAAATTTAATTTTTGACTGCTTCTTGTTTAGTCATGTAACAATATTTAATGAATATTCAGTTTCTGAGTTTCTGATACACTTTTAAGCACCTGGATAAGTTAGTGAATAAAAAAGATAAAATCTCTTTCCTCAAGAAGCTTATATTCTACCAGAAAGAAGAAAGATAATTAATACTAGTTAGTAGATAAATAGAAAGATAGAAATAAACAAATGTTATGGGAAGGAAAATGGAGAGATGGGTAAAGCAGATTGGCAGTGTCAAGTGAGACAGGATTTCGATTTTAAAAAACAAAATGATCAATATTGGCTTTCTTGAAAAGGTAGCATTAAAACAGATAGCAAAAGGAGATGAGAGCCTGAATTAATAAGAAATCTGGAAAAATATAATTCCAGGGAGAAGGGCCAGCCCCTTCAGTGTCCTGAGGTAGCCAGATCCTTCAAGGAATGTGTGGTTATGGAGCCCAAATGATGGCGAGTCTGAAAGGGCACTGTAAAAAATTCGCCTTTTTATTCAGACAGAGAAGCTTTCAGAAGCTTTAGAACAAAGGAGTAATATGCTTCTCACATTTTAAACACTGGCTATTGAGTGACTTATTGGCTACAGGGTCAAGGATGGAAAAGAGAAGAATTAAGAGACAACAGCAGATCCCTTGGAGGAGGAAACGGCAACTCACTCCAGTACTCTTGCTTGGAGAATCCCAAGGACAGAAGAAACTCATGGGCTACAGTCCACGGGGTCACAAAGAGTTGGACACAACTGAGCGACATAGCATGCATGCACCATGATGAATCACACCATGGATGTTGCAGTGGAAACAGTGAAATATGGCTGGATTGTGAGTATATTTTTCAGTTCACTTAAGTTCAGTTGCTCAGTCGTGTCCGACTCTTTGCAACCCCATGAACAGCAGCACACCAGGCCTCCCTGTCCATCACCAACTCCCAGAGGTTACCCAAGCTCATGTCCATTGAGTCAGTGATACCATCCGACCATCTTATCCTCTGTCGTCCCCTTCTCCTCCTGCCTTCAACCTTTCCCAGCATCAGGGTCTCTTCCAATGAGTCAGCTCTTCGCATCAGGTGACCAAAGTACTGGAGTTTCAGTTTCAACATCAGTCCTTCCAATGAACACCCAGGACTGATCTCCTTTAGGATGGACTGGTTGGATCTCCTTGCAGTCCAAGGGACTCTCAAGAGTCTTATCCAACACCACAGTTCAAAAGCATCACTTATTTAGCATTCACCTTTCTTTATAGTCCAACTCTCTCATCCATACATGACCACTGGAAAAACCATAGCCTTGACTAGACAGAACTTTGTTGACAAAGCAATATCTCTGCTTTTTAATGTGCTGTCTAGGTTGGTCATAACTTTCCTTCCAAGGAGTAAGTGTATTTTAATTTCATGGCTGCAATCACCATCTGCAGTGATTTTGGACCGCCCAAAATAAAGTCTGACACTGTTTTCCCATCTATTTGCCATGAAGTGATGGGACTGAATGCCATGATCTTAGTTTTCTTAATGTTGAGCTTTAGGCCAACTTTTTCACTCTCCTCCTTCACCTTCATCAAGAGGCTCTTTAGTTCTTCTTCACTTTCTGCCATAAGGGTGGTGTCATCTGCATATCTGATGTTATTGGTATTTCTCCTGGCAATCTTGATTCCAGCTTGTGCTTCTTCCAGCCCAGAGTTTCTCATGATGTACTCTGCATATAAGTTAAATTACCAGGGTGCCAGTATACAGCCTCAACTGGAATTCCATCACCTCCACTAGCTTTGTTCATAGTGATGCCTCCTAAGGCCCACTTGACTTCACATTCCAGGATGTCTGGCTCTAGGTGATTGATCACATTATCGTGATTATCTGGGTCATGAAGATCTTTTTTGTACAGTTCTTCTGTGCATTCTTGCCACCTCTTCTTAATATCTTCTGCTTCTGTTAGGTCCATACCATTTTTGTCCTTTATTGAGCCCATGTTGGCATGAAATATTCCCTTGGTATCTTTAATTTTCTTGAAGAGATCTCTAGTCTTTCCCATTCTATTGTTTTCCTCTATTTCTTTGCATTGATCACTGAGGAAGGCTTTCTTGCCTCTCCTTGCTATTCTTTGGAACTATGCATTCAAATGGGTATATTTTTCCTTTTCTCCTTTGCTTTTCGCTTCTCTTCTTTTCATATCTATTTGTAGGGCCTCCTTAGACACCCATTTTGCTTTTTTGCATTTCTTTTTCTTGTGGATGGTCTTGATCCCTGTCTCCTGTACAATGTCACAAATCTCCATCCATAGTTCATCTGGCACTCTATCAGATCTAGTCCCTTAAATCTTTTTCTCACTTCCAATGTATAATTGTAAGGGATCTGATTTAGGTCATACCTGAATGGTCTAGAGGTTTTCCTCACTTTCTTCAATTTAAGTCTGAATTTGGCAATAAGGAGTTCATGGTCTGAGCCACAGTCAGCTCCTGCTCTTGTTTTTGCTGACTGTATAGAGCTTCTCCATCTTTGGCTGCAAAGAATATAATCAATCTGATTTCGGTGTTGCCCATCTGGTGATGTCCATGTGTAGAGTCTTCTCTTGTGTTGTTGGAAGAGGGTGTTCGCTATGACCAGTGCGTTCTCTTGGCAAAACTCTATTAGCCTTTGACCTGCTTCATTTTGTACTCCAAGGCCAAATTTGCCTGTTACTCCAGGTGTTTCTTGACTTCCTACTTTTGTATTCCAGTTCCCTATAATGAAAAGGACATCTTTTTTGGGTGTTAGTTCTAAAAGGTCTTGTAGGTCTTCATAGAACCATTCAACTTCAGCTTCTTCAGCATTACTGGTTGTGGCACAGACTTGGATTACCATGATATTGAATGGTTTGCTTTGGAAATGAATAGAGATCATCTGTCCTTTCAGAGATCGCATCCAAGTAATGCATTTTGGACTCTTTTGTTGACTATGATGGCTACTCCATTTCTTCTAAGGGATTCCTGTCCACAATAGTAGATATAATGGTCATCTGAGTTAAATTCACCAATTCCAGTCCATTTTAGTATATTTTTAAGATGGTGTAAAGAGTTTTCCTGATACATCAGATGTGGGGAGTGAGAGAAGAAGGAATCCTTCAAACGAGACTTTGACAATCAGTGAACCAAGAACCTCTATGTGAATAAGCTGGATTTATAAAAGGCAGAGGAAAGAGACAGCAGATTGCCAATATTCTTTGGATCAGAGAAACAAGTGAATTCGAAAAAAAAATCTACTTCTGCTTCATTGGCACACATAATTCTTTGCTGTGTGGATCATAACAAATTGTGGGAAATTATTAAAGAGATGGGAATACCAGACCACCTTACCTGTCTCCTGAGAAATCTGTATTTAGCTCAAGAAGCAATAGTTAGAACTGTACATGGAACAAATGACTGGTTCAAATTTGGGAAAGGAGTAAGTCAAGGTTGTGTATTGTCACCCTGCTTATTTAACTTCTATGCAGAGTACACCATGCAAGATGATAGGCTGGATGACTCACAAGCTAGAATCAAGATTTCAGGAAGAAACATCAACAACCTCAGATATGCAGATGACACCACCCTAATGGCAGAAAACAAAGAGGAACTAAAGAGCCTCTTGATGAGGATGAGAAAGAAGAGTGAAACAGCTGCCTTGAAATCCAACATTCAAAAATGTATGATTATGACATTTGATGGGGAAAAAATGGAAACAGTGACAGACTTTATCTTCATGGGCTCTAAAATCACTGTGGATGGTCACTGCAGACATGAAATTAAAAGATGTTTGTTTCTTGGCAGGAAAGTTATGACAGACCTAGACCATGTGTTGAAAAGCACAGACCCACAAAGGTCTGCATAGTCAAGGCTGTGGTCTTCCCCCATGGTTACATATGATTGTGAGAGCTGGACCATAATGAAAGTGGAGCACCAAAGAATTGATGCCTTCAAACTGTGGTGCTAGAGAAGACTCCTGAAAGTCCTTTGGACAGCAAGTAGTTCAAACCACTCAATCTTAAGGGAAATCAACTCTGAATACTCTTTGGAAGGACTGATGCTGAAGCTAAAATTCCAGTATTTTGGTCATCTGATATGAACAACTGACTCATTGGAAAATCCCTGATGCTGGGAAGGATTGAGGGGAGAAGGAGAAGAGGGCATCAGAGGATGAGATGGCTTTTTGGCATTACCACTGCAATGGACATGACCTTGGGCAAACTTCAGAAGTGATGAGGGACAGAGAGCCCTGGTGTGCTGTGGTCCATGGGGTCACAAATAGTCAGACAAGAGTGGGTGACTGAACAACAACAACATTCATTATAGAAATATTTTTATATTCCCATCTTAGTTAAAGGAAAATAGCTAAAATATAAAATTCTAGATCTGGTATTATTTTCCTTTAATAATTAAAATATTTTATTTGATTTTTTCTTAAATTTGTTTATGCGTCTAGTCACTGCTGACAAAGCAACTTAATTTTTGCTTTCTTGTGAGTAATGTGCTTTTATCTTTGAAAGTTTTTAGAATGTTCCCCTTTTATTAAATCTTTCTGTCATGTATCTAGGTGTACCCCTCCCTACCCCAAAGACATAGCCCTCTGTCCCATAGTATGGTTCTGACTCCTAGGTCTCATTACTTTGAGGGTATAGCATTTCTGATGTCTCAGTATAACTGCAGAATCTTCAGCCAGCTGTGTAAGGAACTAGTTCCAGCCACTAGCAGGC
The DNA here is from genome assembly GCF_054371585.1 of Giraffa tippelskirchi. Lineage (NCBI taxonomy): Eukaryota > Metazoa > Chordata > Mammalia > Artiodactyla > Giraffidae > Giraffa > Giraffa tippelskirchi. Next base: position 91,433,081 of record NC_137275.1, on the reverse strand, counting down.
GAACACTGTATCTGGGAACCCAGGCCACGAAACTATCCACACCAAACCTAGCTCTGTCCACTGGTGAGCCAACACTAGCCCCAGCACCTTGCAGGTTCCTACTCTCAGTGACACTGTGACTTATCACTGCCAAACATGACTGGCAGCTTCCACATAAATCAGGGCTAGCCACCAACTGAACTACGGGCCAGCCACACCTACCAGGCTACCCATAGTGGTCATCCCATCACAACAGAAGGGCCTATGTATCCCACACCAGTCAAAATGGCCATCATCAAAAAAATTTACAAACAATAAATTGCTGGAGAAGATGTGGAAAAAAGAGAAACCTCCTGCACTGTTGGTGACAGTGTCAATTGATACAGCCAATATAGAGAACAGTATGGAGATTCCTTAAGAAACAACAAATAAAATTACCATATGCCCCAGCAATCCCACTACTGGGCATATACCCTGAGAAAACCATAATTCAAAATGATACATGTACCCCAATGCTCATTGCAACAGTATTTACAACAGCCAGGACATGGAAGTGACCAAGATGTCCACTGACAGATGAATGGATAAAGAAGTTGTGTTACATATATATGATGGAACATTACTCAGCCATAAAAGGGCATAAAATTGAACCAGTTGAACTGAGGTGGATGAACCTAGAGTCTGTCATACAGAGTAAAGTAAGTCAGAAAGAGAAAAAGAAATGTCATATATTAACAAATATATACAGAATCTAGAAAAATGGTACTGATGAACCTATTTGTAGAGGAGGAATGTAGACACAGACATAGATAATGGACTGGTGGACATAGAAGGGGAAGGAGAAGGTAAGACGAATTCAGAGAATAACACTGACAAATATACACGACCACAGGTAAAACAGATAGCTAGTGGGAAACTGCTGTGTAACACAGGGAGCTGAATTTGGTGCTCTGTGATGACCTAGAGGGGTGGGATGGGGGGATGTTAGGGAGGCTCAAGAGGGAGGGTACATAAGATACTTATAGTTGATCCACATTGTTGTACAGCAAAAACCAATAAAACATTGTAAAGGAATTATCCTCCAATTAAAAATGAAAATCAAAAAATAAGAAGGACCCATACAGCTCATTTAGACTACTCCTAGAGCATATAGCTAGGATGACAAGAGGGAATAGCTCTACTGGGGTGTATAGGATGTTTCATACAAAAGGTCACTTCTTCAAGGTCAGAAAAGGTAACCAGCCCACCAGATACATAGAAATAAAAACAACAAGTTAGGCAAAATTATGTGACAGAGGACCAAGTTCCAAATAAAGGAAAAAGATAAACCCCAGAAAAATAACAAAGTGAAGAAGAGATAGGCAATCTACCCGAGAAAATGTTTAAGGTAACGATCATAAAGATGATCAAAGAACTTGTTAGAGGAATGAAAAAACAGAGGGAGAAGCTAGAAGCTTTTATTAAAGAGTTAAAAAATATAAGAAAACGAAACAGAGATGAAAGATACAAGATTTAAAAAAATAAAGAAGAAATCAACAGTACATTAAATGATACAGAGGAATGGGTCAGTGAGCCAGAAGATAGTAGGAGAAATCACAGAATCAGAAAAACAAAAACAAAAAAAGAATAAAAAGAAATGAAGATAGTTTAAGAGAACTCTGAGACAACATCAAGGGTACTAACATTTGTGCTATAGGGTTTTCAGAAGGAGAAGGGAGAATGTGGCAGAGGACTAATTTGAAGATATAGCAGTCGAAAAATTCCCTAGCCTGGGAAATGACACCGACATCCAAGTCCAGAAAGTACAGATGATCCCAAGCAAGATCAACCTAAAGTGGACCACATGAAAACAATCTGTAATTAAAATGGCAAAAATTAAAGGAAAAAAGCTGCATAATACACATTCTTTTCAAGTACACATGGAACATTCTCCAGGATAGATCACACACTAGATCACAAAACAAGTCTTGATAAATTTAAGACAACTAAAATCACATCAATGATCTCTTCTGATCATAATGCTGTGAGACAAGAAGTCAACAATAAGAAAAACTGCATAAAACACAAACATGTGGAGGTTAAACAATATGCTACTAAACCAATGGATAACTGAAGAAATCAAAGAAGAAATTAAGAGAAAAAATGAAAAAGAAACCACAATGATCCCAAACCTATGAGATGCAGCAAAAGCAGTTCTAAGATTCAAGTGTATAACAATACAAGCCTATATCAGGAAACAAGAAAAATTTCAAATAAACAGTTTAAATGTACACCTAAAGCAACTAGCAAAAGATGAATGAAGTCCAAAGTTAGTAGGAGGAAAGAAATCATAAAAGACAGAGAAGAAATAAATGAAATAGGAAAATACAAAACAAAACAAAAAAAAGAGGTCAATGAAATTAAAAGCTGGTTTTAAAAAGATAAAACTAATAAACTTTATTGGATTTCCCTGGTGGCTCAGTGGTAAACAATCTGCCTGCCAATGCAGGAGATATGGGTTTGATCCCTGGGTCAGGAAGATCCTTTGGAGAAGGAAATGGCAACCCACTCCAGTATTCATGCCTGGGAAATCCCACGGACAGAGTAGCTTGGTGGGCTACAGTCCATGAGGTTGCAAAAGAGTCAGTCACAACCTAGTGACTAAACAATGGCAACAACAATAAATCTTTAGCTAGCCTCATCAAGATGACAGATCAAATAAAATCAATAAAATCAGAAATGAAAAAAGAGAAGCTAAAAATAACACAGTGCTATGCTGTGCTTAGTCGCTCAGTCCTGTCTGACTCTTTGTGACCCAATGGAATGTAGTCCTCCAGGCTCCTCTGTCCATGGGGACTCTCCAGGCAAGAGTACTGGAGTGGGTACAGAAATACAAGAGATAAGAGATTATTGCAAACAACTATATGTCAATAAACTGCACAACCTAGAAGCAATGGACATATTTCTAGAAAAACATAATCTGCCATGACTGCACCAGGAAGAAATAGAACATATGAAGAGACCAATTACTAGTAATGAAAGAAACTCCTGACAAACAAAAGTCCAGGACAAGAAAAATTTGCAGGTGAATTTTACCAAATATTTAGGTTTAACTTCTCAAACTTTTCTAAAAATTGCAGAGAAAGGAATGCTCCACAATTCATTTTGAGATCAGGATTATCCTGATATCAAAACTAGACAATGATATGACAAAAAAGAAAAGCGCAGGCCAGTATTACTGATGTACACAAATACAAAAATCCTCAATAAAATGCTAGCAAAACGAATCCAAAAATATATTAAAAGGATCATACAACATGATCAAGTGGAATTTATTGTAGGGATACAAGAATGATTCAATATCTGCATATTAATCAATGTAATTAATATGTGTCCGACTCTTGTGACCCCATGGGCTGTAGCCTGCCAGGTTCTTCTGTCCATGGGGATTCTCCAGGCAAGAATATTGGAGTGAGTTGCCATTTCCTTCTCCAGGGGATCTTCCTGACCCAGGAATCGAACCCAGATCTCCTGCATTGCAGGCAGATTCTTTACCCACTGAGCTACAAGGGAAGCCCAGTCAATGTGATACATCATACTAACAAATTTAAGAATAAAAGTCATATGTTCAACTCAATAGACACAGAAGAAGCTTGACAAAATTCAATACCAATTAATGATTAAAAAAAAAAAAACCTCTCCACAAGTGGGTATAGAAAGAACATAATGTAATAGAATCCATATACAAAAAGCCCACAGGAAACATCATACTTAATGATGAAAAGCTGATAGCATTTTATCTAAAATCATGAAAAAGAAAAGGATGCTCATGCTCACCACTTTTATGAAATATAGTTTTAGAAGTCCTAGCCACGGTAATCAGACAAAAAAATAAATAAAAAGAATCCAAATGGGAAAAGAAGCTGAATCATCATGTTTGCTAATGACATGACATGACACAGAAAATTCTGAAGACATCTCCAAAATACTACTAGAGCTCTTTAATGAATTAGGTTAAATTACAGGATGTAAAAGTAATATAAGAGATCTGTTGCATTTCTACACACTAACAATAAACTATCAGAAAGAGAAATTAAGGAAACAAACCCCTTTACAATGCAATAAAAAAAAAAAAAAACACTAGGAATAAATCCATCTAAGGAGGAAAAATACTTGCAATTGAAAAACTATGACATTGGGAAAGAAATCAAAGAAGACACATATAGATGGAAAGATACACCATGTTCATGGCTTAGAAAAGTTACTATTGTTAAACAATCATATTACCCAAGGTAGTCCCTACCAAAATACCAACGGTATTTTTCATAGAAACAGAACAATCAATTTTAAAATATTTCAGTTCAGTTCAGTCACTCAGTTACCTCCAACTCTTTGTGACCCCATGGACTGCAGCACACCAGGCCTCCCTGTCCATCACCAACTCCTGGAGTTTACTCAAACTCATGTCCATTGAGTCGGTGATGCCATCCAACCATCTCATCCTCTGTCATCCCCTTCTCCTACCACCTTCAATCTTTCCCAGCATCAGGGTATTTTCAAATGAGTCAGTTCTTCACATCAGGTGGCCAAAGTATTGGAGTTTCAGCTTTAGCATCAATCCTTCCAATGAATATTCAGGACTGATTTCCTTTAGGATGGACTGGTTGGATCTCCTTGCAGTCCAAGGGATTCTCAAGAGTCTCCTTCAACACCATTTTCTGGAACCACAAAAGACCCCAAATAGCCAAAACAATCTTGAGAAAGAAGACTAGGGCTGGAACAGGGAAGTATCGCACTCCCTGACTTTCAACTATGGTTTAAAGCTACAGTAGTTAAAACAGTATGGTACTGGATCAAAAACTGACACATTAAAAACAAAAAGACCCATAGATCATTGGAACGGAACACATAGTTCATAGATAAACCTACCCACTTATGGTCAGTTAAACTATGACAAAAGAGGCAAGAATATACAATGGAGGGAAAAAAACAGTGTCTTCAATAAGTAGTGTTGCAGGGAGCCCATTCTGGTGCTTTGTGATGCCCTAGAAGGATGGGACTGAGGGTGCTGGTGGAAGGGAGGCTCAAAAGGAAGTGGATATATGTAAACTTACAGCTGATTCATGCTGTTGTACAGCAGAAATTAACACAAATTGTAAAGCAATTATCCTCTAATTAAAAAATAAATTAAAAAAACAGTGTCAGGAAAACAGGACAGCTACATGCAAAACAATTAAATTAAAACATCTCACAACATATACAAAAATAAACTCATATGAATTAATCATTTAAAGTAAAACCAAAACCCACAAAACCCCTAGAAGAAAACAAAGACAGATTTGACATAAATCATAGCAATATGTTTTTGATCTCGTAAGGAAAAGCAAACAAATGAGATCTAATCAAACTTAAGAGCTTTTGCACAGCAAAGGAAACCAATGACAAAATAAAACAACAACCTACCGAATAGGAGGAAACATTTGGAAATGATAAGACTAATAAGGGGTTAGCATCTGGTCCCATCATTTCATGGCAAATAGTTGGGTAAAAAATGAAAACAGCAACAGACTCTATTTTCCCAGGCTCCAAAACCACTGCAGATGGTGACTGCAGCCATGAAATTAAAAGACACTTGCTTCTTGGAAGAAAAGCTATCACAAACCTAGATACATATTAAAAAGCAGAGACATCACTTTTCCAACAAAGGTCCATCTAGTCAAAGTTATGGTTTTTCCAGTAGTCATGTATGGATGTGAGAGTTGAACTGTAAAAAAGGCTGGGTGCCAAAGAATTGATGCTTTTGACCTGTGGTGTTGGAGAGGACTCTTGAGAGTCCCTTGGACTGCAAAGAGAGCAAACCAGTCAATCCTAAAGGAAATCAGTCCTGAATATTCATTGGGAGGACTGATGCTGAAGCTGAAGCTTCAATCCATTGGCCACCTGATGTGAAGAGCTGACTCACTGGAGAAGACTCTGATGCTGGAAAACATTGAAGGCAGGAGGAAAAGCAGATGATGGAGGATGAGATGGTTGGATGGCATCACTGACTCAATGGACATGAATTTGAGCAAACTCTGGGAGGCAGTGGAGAACAGAGGAGCCTGGCATGCTACAGTCCATGGGGTTGCAAGAGTCAGACATGACTTAGTGACTGAACAAAAGCAACATCCAAAATATGCAGCTTATATAACTCAATATAAAAAAAGAATAAAACAACCTGTTTAAAAATTAGGCAGTATACCTGAATAGATATTTTTCCAAATAAGATACACACATGGCCAGCAGGCACATGAAAACATGCTCAACTCATCTAGTTTGCAACCCCATGGACTTTACAGTCCATGGAATTATCCAGACCAGAATACTAGAGTGGGTAGCCTCTCCCTTCTCCCCAGGGACTGAACCCATGTCTCCTGCATTGAAGGCGGATTCTTTACCAGCTGAGCCACAAGGGAAGCCCAAGAATACTAGAGTAGGTAGCCTATCCCTTCTCCAGCGGATCTTCCCAACCCAGGAATTGAACCAGGGTCTCCTGCATTGCTGGTGGATTCTCTACCAACTGAGTTATTAGGAAAGCCCAGTTACCAGTGAAATGCAAATCAAAATCACACTGACATATCACCTCACATCTTTCAGAATTACTACCATAAAAAAACAACCCAGTCATAAATGTTGGCAAAGCTGCAGAGAAGTGGAAACCCTTGCACACTGTTGATGGGAATGTAAATTGGTACAGCCACTATGGAAAACAGTATAGATACTTCTCAAAAAAACTAAAAATGGAACTACCATATGATCTAGAATTTCCACTCCTAGTTAAAAGATATGGTGTATATATATACAATGGAATACTATTCAGTCATAAAAAAGAATAAATTTGCCATTTGCAACAACATGGATGTACTTAGCAGGTGTTAATGCTAATGAAATAAGTCAGAGAAAGAAGGATAAGCACTATGTATCATCTCTTGTATGTGGAATCTAAAAAATAAAATGAATGAATATAACAAAACAGAAATAGACTCATCACAGATACAGAGAACAAAGTAGTGGTTACCAGCAGGGAGAGGGTAGAAGGGAGGGGCAGTCTTGGTGTAGGGGATTAAGAGGTACAAACAATGTATAAAATAAATAAGCTATAAAACATTTTGTATAGCACAAGCTACACAGCCAATATTTTATAATAAATTTAAATGGGGTACAATACTATAATAAACAGTCTATAGAAAATTTGTATCACTACATTGTATACCTGAAACTAATGCATTGTAAATCAATAATACTTCAATATTCTAATTTAAAAAACTAAAAATTAATAAAATTATACATGCAGCTTACACTATAGTTTTACGTGACATTGCTGATACAGATGATTACATGTCAGATTGCTAATTATATATATTTTTTAAAATTCATATTTCTAACCTGACTTTACTTAGTAAGTTAAGAAGTAACAGGAATGGAGTATAGCTGATGGTGGTGGGTAGATATAGAGTATAGGATCAATAATATTATAATTCCCAACCTTGAGAATAATTTTGCTTCAAAGTATGTGCCAGAAAATCAGTCATCAGTGTCATATGCCATCATTTCACTAACATAGGGGAAAAGCAACCTAAAAACTATATAGGTAAAGTAGAAGACAGAAGTCAGTCGTCCCTCCTCATTTAAAGAATGTTTCCTGAAACTTCAAACTGAAAATGGTACTTTATGGAAGAGAAATGGGAGTAAGTCAATTAAAAAGTCTTTGCTTCTGACTGTTCTCCAGCCTTACAGTACCTTGAGAATTTCACCCAACATAACCATGGTCTTAAAGGAAATCAACCCGGAATACTCATTGGAAGAACTGATGCTAAAGCTGGAGCTCCGATACTTTGGTCACCTGGTGTGAAGAGCTGACTCACTGGAAAAGACCCTGATGCTGAGAAATATTGAAGACAGAAGGAGAAGAGGGTGACAGAGGACGAGACGGCTGGATGGTATCACTGATTCAATGGGTATGAACTTGGGCAATCTCTGGGAGATGGTGAGGGACAGGGAAGCCTGGCATGCTGCAGTCCGTGGGGTCACAAACAGTTGGACACAACTTGGTGAGTGAACAACTACCATGGTCTAATCTAGCTGTAGCTAAAACCCCACACCTGGCAGTGGTCTGGCCTCACTAGCATTGTTGGACTCTACAGTAAGTAAACCAAGGAGCACGTGAAGAATGTATGCTTTCATGTGATCTGCAGGGTGAACTTAGACCATGGACCAAAGCACTTATTTCTAAAACCTACAAGCAATTTTCTTATTATTACAGAAGTCCTTAAATTCACTTATTTCCTTCTGCTTGCACATAACCACAATTATGGAAACTAAAAACAACATTAGTTATTTTTTTTTTCTATGCCAGTATAGTAGCTGATCATGGGCCTACAATAAACTTGGATTTTAATTGGCTTGACCACTTCCTAACTCTGTAACCATGGGTGTGTTACTTCTCTAAAACTTATCTTCCTCTGGCAAAATGTGGAGGACACAAGGGCATCTATGGCAAAAGGCTATTGAAAGAATAAAGAAAATAATTCAAGTCCCAGGCATTTACCAAATAAATGACAAACATTATTTTTATAATATAACCAAGGAGCTAATTCTAGTATTATCCCCAAATTACTTTTTATAAAAGTTACTTTTACTTTTTATAAAAGTTAAATATAATGCACATAAAAACTTTAAAATATTAAAATCAACCCAAAGCTTAAAATACAAAATATATATTTTCATAAAAAATTAGAGATGTTTGAATTGTCTGGAAATAAAAACTGATTTTCAAAATGAAGTATTTTCAGGAAGCACTTATCCTTACTGGAAAGTTCCATAAGCTACATTTCAGCAAGGACCCCGTCATAATAAATGTATCCATAAATTATACTATATGTTACAAAGATCTTAGAAAGAGAAGAGCACAAAATAAAAGTGGTAATAAAGTGACTATGTCCTAAGATACATAGTTTTATCACTGATTGCATCATCTCTTTGTGGCTTGACCACCCAGATACCATTTACAGTTAGTACCATTCATGCCAGTAAAAACTTCATTATGCTCCAGCCCTTGCACAATTTATTTCCTCCTTTATTGTTCTTTTTTATTACTTTATTCTTACCATACTTTTACTTCTAGGAAACAGATATTATTGAACACAATCTTCTCTGAGCATACAGATTTGAGTTAATTTGAAACCACTTATTGAAAAGATAGAAAGTCCATATACCACATTTCAACAAACATGTCACACTTTATGGAATAAAAATGGCAAATTATAATTGACCTTGACATTAAGTTAGGCAAACTCTTCAAGGGAATTTGCTAACTCTATTAAAAAGAATAAATCAAACATATTTCAATATGCATTGTTTTAACAATTAACAACATATGCTATGACATGGGTATTATAAAATTTTCATATATACGACCACTACTTTATCAGTATAAAGCAAAGATAATCACTCTCTGCTCATTTTTGTTATTAAAAATTCAATTGTTTTCAACATTTTTCCCATCTGCTAAATAAATGACCAATCTGTTTGTCACTGTTTTTTCCCTGCAAACATTACTTGTTTTGTCAACCAGGTATTAAATATTTTATTGAAAAGACTGAAAATTCAATTGTCTATTCTCTCTCTCCTATGAGCTGACTATCACATGAACTAGTCTTCTGACTGTGACCACTTAACAACTACAAGAAATTTGCACTGATTGCAGAATATGGGCAAAGGGGTTTGTGTAACTCAGTGAAGCTATGAGCCATGCCCTGCAGGGCCACCCAAGATGGACGGGTCATGGTGGAGAGTTCTGACAAACTGTGGTCCACTGGAGGGGGGAATGGCAAACCATTTCAGTATTCTTGCCGAGAGAACCCCATGAACACTACAACAAAGCAAAAAGATATGACACAAAAAGATGATCCCCCTAGGTCAGAAGGTGTCCAATATGCTACTGGGGAATAGCGGAGGACAATTACTAATAGCTCCAGAAAGAATGAAGTGGCTGGGGCAAAGCAAGAATGACATTCAGTTGTGGATGTGTCTGGTGATGAAAGTAAAATCCAATGCTGTAAAGAACAGTATTGTATTAGGGACTTGGAATGTTAGGTTCATGAATCAAGGAAAATTGGAAGTTGTCAAGCAGGAGATGACAAGAGTTAAACACTGGCATTTTTAGGAATCAGAAGCTCTACACAGTCAGCAAAAATAAGACATGGATCTGACTGTGGCTTTGTGTCCCTTACTGCAAAATTCAGGTTTAAACTAAACAAAATGGGGAAAACCACTATGCCAATCAAGTACAACCTAAATCAAATTCCTTATGATTCTACAGTGGAAGTGATGAATAGATTCAAGGGATTAGATCTGGTAAACAGAGTGCCTGAAGAACTATGGACAGAGGTTTGTAATATTGTATAGGAGGCACTGACCAAAACTATTCCAAAGAAAAAGAAATGCAAGAAGGCAAAGTGGTTGTCTGAAGAGGCTTTAAAAATAGCTGAGAAAAGAAGAAAAACAAAAAGCAAGGGGGAAAGGGAAAGGTATACCCAACTGAATGCTGAGTTCCAGAAGATAGCAAGGAGAGACAAGAATGCCTTCATCAATGAACAATGCAGAGAAACTGAGGCAAACAACAGAAGGGGGAAAGACTAGAGAGCTCTTCAAGAAAACCAGAGATATCAAAGGAGCATTTCATTCAAAGATGGGCACAATAAATGAGAGAAATGGTAAAGACCTAATAGAAGCAGAGAGATCAAGAAGAGATGACAAGAATACAAAGGAGAACTGTACGAAAAAAAAGATCTTACTGACTTGAATAACCTTGATGTGGTCACTCATCTAGAGCCAGATATCCTGGAGTGGTAAGTCTAGTGGGCCTTAGGAAGCACTGCCAACAAAGCTAGTGGAGGTGATGGAATTCCAGCTGAGCTATTTAAAATCCTAAGAGATGATGCTGTTAAAGTGCCACACTCATTATGTCAGCAAAATTGAAAAACCCAGTAGTGGCCACAGGACTGAAAAAGGTCAATCTTCATCCCAATTCCCAAGAAAGGCAGTACTAAAGAATATTCAAACTACTGGACAATTGCACTCACTGCCCATGTTAGTAAGGTTATGCTCAAAATTCTTCAAGCTACGTTTCAGCAGTACTTGAATCAAGAACTTCCAGATGTTCAAACTGGGTTTAGAAAAGGCAGAGGAACCAGAGATCAAATTGATAACATTTGGTGAGGCTGAAAACCAGGTAGGTATCTGTACTGGGGAGATGGAATGAGTCATGGTGGTCTAGACGGAGGAAGAGGTGCCTTCTACGCAAGGAAGGCTTTCGCATAGAAGGACTGCCAGGCCTCAGTGTTGAAAATTAAGAAGGCTAAAAGGAATATTCATGCATTAGAACATCTATTGTAGGGTGTCAGAATTCAAGCAGGGCAAGTAGGGCATCCCTGCAGAGGGCTGACCAAATGAGAGGTTTTAGAGACTAAATGTGGATGGGAGGAATGACTAGAACTGGGTGTCAAAGCCTGAACTGTGTGGGGAAATCATCCACTCAAGGGACAGTCTCACTTTAGAACCTGAAGATAGGGAAAAGAGGATTCAATAAGAAAGCCTGGCATGGATTATCAGAGCTTGAGGGAGATGAGGAGGTGTCCATGCATAGCAGCTGCCTGGCATAGCATGCCAGCAATTTAGCAGCTTGAAAAGAGCATCCACATGGAAGGATGAGCTGACAGGGACTGTCTTGAGTTCAACTAGGACAAAACAGACATCAACTCAGGGGTAGGAGTTAGGCAGCCTGGCTTGAGGATCACATTTCAAGCAGAGTAAAGAGAATGTCCATGCTGGCAGGTGGCAGGGGATGGAGGAGTAGGTAAGGAGCAGTAAAATTTGGGGCAGTCTATGAGAACCTGAGTGTGACTGGGAGGGAGTCTGCAAAGAAGAAGAAGCATTGTGACAGAAAGCAGGAGATAATCAAAGAATGATGGCCCCATGTCAAAAGGACACAGAAACCCTACTGCAGGGGTTCACACTGGTCAAATCTGGGACAATAAGCACATTGAAATAAATGATGGTAAAGAATTAGAAACCAGAGGTCAATATTTATAAAACTAAGTGAGCAAATTGCCAGTTTGATTAATGTATGAGTTTTCTGCTGCTGCATCACAAATTACTCCAGGCTTTGTGGCTTTAAACAACACACATGTGTTCTCACACAGTTACTGCAGGTCACAAGTCTGGGCACTGCTTAGCACTTCTCATTCAGGGCCTTGTCAGGCTGTAATCCAATTGTCAGCCAGAGCTATGGTCTCATCAGAGAGGCTCAATGAGGGAAAGATCTGCTTCCAAACCTCCTCTGATTGTTTGCAGAATTAAGTTCCTTGCAGCTGCAGGCCTAAGGGTTTTGATTTTTTTTTTTTAATAAATTTATTTATTTTAGTTGGGGGCTAATTACTTTACAATATTGTAATAGTTTTTGCCATACATTGACATGAATCAGCCATGGGTTTACATGTGTACTGAGATGGATGAAACTGGAGCCCATTATACATGGTTTTGATTTTTTTGCTGAAAATTACCCTTGGCTCATAGAGGCCACCTCCAGTTCCTTACAATGTGAGCTTTTTCACACTGCCCCTAATTTCACGGCAGCTGGCTTCTTGAAAACCAGCAACAGAGGCTCTAGTCTACTGGAAAGACAAAGCCTTATACAAAGTAAAGTAACAATTATGGGAGTGACATTCTATCACCTTTGCCATATTGAGAAAGAAGCAAGTCATAGGACCCAGCCCTAGTCAAAGTGAGAGATTATACAGGGTATGAATTCAAGAATAAAGGGATATTGGGGTCTGATTGGGATTTTCTCACCACCACCTCTTGGCCCTCTGCCTTCCTATGCTTCACTCCCTTCCATATGCAAATGGATACTTTCATATATCATTAGTGGAATTATAACTCATTAAAAATTTTCTGGAGTGAAATTAGGCTGAGGCCCATTTTGCATTATTTCTCTTCAGGGAAACTTATATTAGAGCAACAATTAGAGATAAGTGCAAAATTTAGCTACAATGGATGTTCTTTGTTTTAGATAATAGCAAAAAATGGGAATACTAAACTTTACACAGGTTGGAAGAAATGTCTACTCATTGCATGGAATGCCACAAAGCTTCTGAAAAGAGGCATTTATATTTTCAAAGCCAAATGTGCAAAATACATTAAGTGAAAAAAGTAGGTTGCTGTATAATATTTATAATATAATCTGATTTTTATAAAATCTATATTACATCCATATGCATAGACAGCATTGAGAAATAAATATTCCAGTTTTAAAAATAATTTATTTTTGTTCTGTTTCTTTTTCCTTATATATAGTTTCTTGTTTAAATATATAGTTTAATTTTGAGTGTTTAAAATTTTAAGAATACTATAGATACAAACTGATTCATTAATTCAGCCTCTATAATATAAAAATGATAAATTCACTGAAGGACAACAAATTATAGCTAATGAAAATTATAATATGTAAGTAACAAAAAAATAATGGTAACATAGCGACATGAGTAAAATTTCTAATCAATTACAGTGCACTTTATCTCAGTGTAAATGTTCAGGAAAAAGGGATATTCCCTAAATATTTATCCAATTTGAGATAGCATGGTATTTTTTTTTAATGGGAGTGACATTCTATCACCAAAAAAAAAAAAAAAATTCACGAAATATTTCCATATCACATTTTCCTATGGATTTTAGCGTAAATCTCTTATTTTCTCTACCTGGCATGGTCAATTGCTCTTTTTCCTCTCACCTAATTACATCTTTCCACCTCTTTTTTTTTTTTTTTTCCCCCAGTTTACCTAAATTATCTTAATGGGGCAAGGAATCCAGAGCCTAAAACTTCTTTATGAAGTAAAACAACTTTCTCTTTAAAATTTCCATATCTGAAAACCTCTTCTAAATTATTAACAAATTTTCTTCTTTCTTTTCCCATATAACCAAGACTCCTCTCTCTTTTTATTTCTGTATATTTTTAGCCTTTATTCTCTTCTTCCCAAGCCATTTCTGCTTAGTGTTCCTCTGCAACCTTCACTTTTCCTGTTGGAGTGTTCGCATCAGGTCTGCCCATTATCCTCAGTTGACTCTGATTTAAATTTAGCCCGAATGCATTCTTTTTGGGGATCAGGGACCGATATTAATGTGAAGCTGAGGATGACAGTAATCACGCAGGTACTGAGCAAAATGTGTGCCCAAATTATATGTAATTGTTAATATATAATATGTCATAGCTTGGCTTTGGGTTGAGAGACAGTGACTCTTAAACCAGCTTTACTGAAGCTATCTCTTTAAGGTTCCATTTTCCCCAGATAGTACAACATTTAACTGTAGTTTTACCTAGAGCTCAGAAGAGGGACAAAAAAAAAAAAGGATCAATGAATGACACAGCTAAAGATAAAAGTACCCTTTCTTCAAGTCTTGCTTGAATGAACAAGGAATTCAAGGAGATATTTCAGGGGTATGATATTCAGGACAAACAGCCAGAAAAAAATTGGAGCATCACTTATTTCTGATGATATAGGAAGAATCCAATTTAAATATGGCATTAGTGACAGATCTATTGCTGATTTAGAACTGTGGTGCTAGAGAAGACTCTTGAGAGTTCCTTGGACTGCAAGGTCAAACCAGTCAATCCCAAAGGAAACAAATCCTGAATACTCATTGGAAGGACTGATGCTGAAGCTGAAGCCCCAGTACTTTGGTCACCTGATACAAAGAGCCAAGTCAATGGAAAAGACCCTAATGCTGGGAAAGATTGAGGGTGGGAGGAGGAGGGGACGACAGAGGATGAGATGGTTGGATGGCATTGTCGACTCAATGGACGTGAGTCTAAAAAAAATCTGCAAGATGGTGAAGGACAGGGAAGGCTGGCATGCTCCTGTTCACGGGGTTGGAAATAGTTGGACATGACTCAGTGACTGAACAACTACAACAAATGGCTAACTTAGTTGGTTTTTACTGGATCCTATGGTTCCTGGATATATTTCCTTATCTGGTTACCCAGATTCTGGTAAGCAGGCCCTTAATGACTTTCAATAATGTTGATTATTCAAGCTTTTCTTTTCTTGAGAAAAAGACCATTTCAAACAGGCCCTGAGCACCATTTTATTTCATTAATTCTATCTCAATTTGATCCTCAGTTAAAGTTTTGTGTGTGTGTGTGTGTGTGTGTGTATGTATGTGTTTACCCTCCAAAAGCAACAAGATCACATATTCAATAGGCCCATGAGTATACTACTTGGATTTGAATTCTGGTTTATAAGTTTACAAACTATGGCCCTGGACAAGTTACTTAATTTCTTTGTGCTTCAGTTTTCTCTCTATAAACTATGTATAATGGTAGTATCTATTTCAAAAAATGAATTAATATATGTGGAGTAAACAATACATATGGGGCAAGCAATAAACATTCCAATGAATGTTAGTTATTTTATCTAATATTTATATTAAATGTATACCTATTAATGTGTAAAACACAGTAAGTTTTACTTAATATTAAGTTTAGATATTAGAGCTAGCTCTAATTTTTATGGACCTAACCTTTCCAAATTACTCCTTTGTAATGTAATAGCATAAATGGTGAGGCATTAGGAGGAAGCAATACATTCTGATATTTTCTTTGATGACTTTTCGGATATTAAAGTTAAAAAACAAAAAAAGTGCTTTGGGAAAATAAACTACAAATAATAATCATAGAGACCATTCAGGAAATGTTAAAAAACAAAACAAAATCCCCAGCAGGTGACCTTAGTTTACATTGCAAACAGGAAGCTGATTAGATAATATATTGATTATCTTTTCAATTAACTGAGTATTTTTAAAGTTTACCCCCAATAAGCTATTATCCTGACCCCACTGACCTTATATCCTCTTATTTCTCACTATCATTCCCTCACCAGCATTTAGACAAGATAATCACAAACATACATAAAGCTCTAATCATGCCCCTAGTTCTTTATAGTTTCTGAGCCATTAACATGAGAGACCTTCCTTAAGTTTATGCAACTTGAACTCACACAACTCCCTCACTTCTCAATCAATCCTTGCTTCTTAGACGTTGGCCTTCACCCTCATTAGGACTCAGTCTCTCCATTAGTGCCTACAATAGGCCCAGACCCACTGGGTTTTATATTCTTGGCCTGGCTTCAAGATTCAGAGTTTTTCTCACTGCTGGCCTGCTGCTGGCTGATCAAGGGCTCCCTAGTGGACATGGATCTAGATGCCTGTTTAACTTCTGTCCTCAGCATTTCAAAATTATTAGTCAGGATCTGGACTGGAGCCAGGAGAATATGAATATTTTTAGATGCACAGTTACTCCCATACTTTCCTTGCCCCTGCATCTGGAAGACAGATAATGACTCCTCCAGAGTCTTGCTTATCCATACCCCATATTAATTTTAGTTATGATCCTAAGTTAATAGCTTACTCCTGGCTATTAAGTTTAGGAAAGCTCAAGTGGATGTGGACATTTCTGGCATGCTGTGACCACAAAGTGGCTTTGGACACAAGGAGAGACTAGTGGAATTGAAGACTTGGGCCATGGAGTACTTGAAGCACACCCTGAGCCCTCCCTCATATCAGTTGATTCTGCCATCTTCATTCCAACAGGATGGGTTCATGACAGTCTGAATTAACTGTAAGATAAGTGTAGTTCCAAGCCAACTTGTTGTCAGTGTGATCTTCCATGCCTGAAACCCACTCAGTCCCCAAGCCTTTGTGCCTCCAGCTGCATCACTATAAATACAAGGTCCTTCTTTCAGAGGAGCCCAACAGTTAAACTAATCTGCAGGTATGCAGTGCTGATGGAAGCCCAGTCTCTAGGCAGCCCTTTTCTCTTTAACTTCTCTGGTCTCAAGTTTTTTCTCTCTGGGGAAAGATAATCCTGATCTCACTAACTCCTGATTTCTAGGGATATCAAAAGACAAGCTGAATCTGTAAATGGAATAAGGGTAGCCAGTGATAGTTCTTCAGCCAAATTTGGACGGTGAGGCTCTTGACTTCTAATATGGTTCTGCATTCCCCACCACTCCACAGTATTTGTCTTTTTCCTACTTTTACTTCTTGGTCATTCCTTTGATCGCTTGACTGCTCCCTTTCTCTCATGTCTTGACTTTTTTTATAATCACCAAATTCTACTCTTAGTGTTTTTCTTCTTGGTATCCATTTTTCCCTTTCTTTAGAACACTTGCCCAGAAGACTACTCCTATTTTGTATAAGCATATGGCTTTGCTGACCTAAAAAATAGACTGTCAGTCATTTCTCAAGAAAAGATAGGCTTATTCACAATCAATAAAGAATTGCAATTCAGGGTGTACAACCATGGCAGACAAGCCAAACGCAAGGCACTCTTCTATAGAGGAAAAGTGGGGAGGGCTATAGTAAACAGAGCCCAGGGCTTTTCATTGGCTATGTCCTTACTGAAAAAGTAGAGTTTTCCTTCCTGTTGGGCTCTGCTAGCATCACAGGGTGTGAGAGTTCCCCCTTTTGTTCACGTGACACCGCTTGAGGCTAATTTTTCACAGTTTCATACATGAAAGTTTTTCCTCTCCTTTTGACTTACACTTGAATAATAGTCTATAAACTCGAAAAATTGAAAGCTAATTTGTATTTTCTTAATGCTAATGTTTACCTTAACAAAATGTTTTCCACATTATAGAAAAATTTGTCACATGATTATTATACATCTTAGGTACACATTTCAGTCGATGAAGTAAGTCTCTGCATATTCCCCATATTTCCAGAAGAATCAAAAATTTAAACAAAGCAAGAAATGAGAAACTGTGGACCAGATGGCTTCACTAGGGAATCCCACCAAATATACAAAGAAAAACTTAAAAGGATTCCTCTCAAACTCTTCCAAAAGACTGGAGGAAGGAATACTCCCAAAGACATTCTGTGAAGCAGCCATCACCCTAAAACCAAAACCAGACATAGACGCTACCAAAAAACACCATAGGCCAATATTCTTAATGATATTAGCAAAACTAATCCAACAATGGACAAAAAAGGTCATACAACACAACCAAGTTGGATTCATCCTTGGGTCACAAAGATGCTTCAACATAAAGAAATCAACAAATATGATACACTACATCAACAAAAAAGGACAAAAACCACATGATCATCTCAATAAATGCATGACATGTGTTTGATAAAATTCAACATCTATTTATGATAAAAAGAAACTTTATGAAAGTTTGTATAGAGGGAACATATCTCAACATAATGAAAGCTATCTGTGACAAACCGACAGCCAATAAAATACTCAATGGTGAAAACCTGATAGTCTTCCCACTAAAATCTGGAATGAGACTAAGATGCCCACTCTCACCACTTCTATGCAAGTAGTATTGGAAGTTCTAGCCATGGCAATCAGATAAGAAAAAGAAACAAAATGTATTCAAATTGGTAGGGAAGAGGTAAAATTGTCATTATACATGGATAACATGATACTATACATAGAAAAGCCTAAAGACTCCACACAAAAACTACTAAAACTGATTAACAAATTCAGCAAGGTAGCAGGACACAAAATTAACATACAGAAATCAGTTGCATTTCTTTACACTAACAATGAAATATCAGAAATGGAATGTAAACAATCTTTTTAAAATCACATCAAAAATTTTACTAATAAACTTCACCAAGGAGGTGAAAGATACATACTGAGAACTATAAAACATTAACAAAGAAAATCAAAGATGATTCAAAGAATGGAAATACATCCATATTCTTGGATTGGAAGAAATAAAATGGCCATATAACCCAAAGCAATCTCCCGATTTAATGTGATCCCTACTAAATTACTCATGACATTTTTCACAGAACTTGAACAAATAATCCTAAAATTTATATGGAAAAATACAAGACCCAGAAATGCCAAAGCAATCCCAAGGTGGGAAAAAAAACAGGAGGCATAACCCTTCCAGACTTCAGACAATACTATAAGGCTATAGCAATTAAAACAACATGGTTCTGGCACAAAAAAAAAAAAACAAAAACACAGACATATGGACCAATGGAATGGAATAGAGTCCAAATATAAACCCCACACCTATGGGCAATTAATCTTTGACAAGGAAGGCAAGAATATACAGTAGGGAAAAGACAGCCTCTTCAAAAGTGGTATTGAAAAAGATGGATAGCCACATGTAAATTGATGAAGTCAGAACAGACCCTCACAACATAGATAAAAACAAATTCAAAATAGCTTAAATACTAAATATAAGACAAGACACCAAAAATCTCAAAGAGAACATAGGCAAAATATTCTGACATAAATCATATTAATGTCTTCTTAGGAAGTCTCTTAAGACAATATAAATAAAAGCAAAAATAAACAAATGGGACCTAATCAAATTTATAGGCTCTTGAACAGCAAAGGAAACCATAAACAAAATGAAAAGACAACCTATGGACCGGGAGGAAATATTTGCAAGTGATGCGGGCAACAAGGGCTTAATTTCCAAATTATACAAATGGCTCATACAATTCAACAACAAAAAATTCACACATCCCAACCAAAAAACAGGCAGAAGACTTAAACAGACATTTCTCCAACAAAGACATACAGGTGGCTGATAGACACATGAAAAGATGTGCAACATCATAAAATTATTAGAGAAATGCAAATCAAAACTACAATGAGGTACCACCTCACATGGATCAGAATGACCATTACTAAAAAGGCTACAAACAATAAATGCGAGGGAGGTGTGGAGAAAAGGGAACCCTACTACATAGCTGGTGGGAATATAAATTGGTGCAGCCACAATGGAAAATATCATGGAGGCTCCTCAAAAAACTAAAAATAAAGTTGCAATATGATCCAGGAATTCCACTCCAAGGCATACACTCAGACAAAACTATAACTTGAAAAGATATATGCAGCACCATTTACATCATCCAAGACAAAACAATAACCTAAATGTTCACTGACAGATGAACAGATGAAGATGTGGTGCATATTCATAATGGAATACTACTCAGCCATAAAAAAGAATGAAATAATGCCATTTGCAGCAACATGGATGGACCTGGAGATTATCATACTAAGTAAAGTAAGTGAGAAAGAAACACAAATACCACATGATATCACTTATATGTAGAATCTAAAATATGACACAAATGAACTTATCTACAAAACAGAAACAGACTCACAGACATAAAGAGCAGATTTGCAGTTTCCAGAGGTGGGAGGAAATTGGGAGTTTTGGATTAGCAGGGGCAAACTATTACGTATAGGATGAATAAACAAGAAAGTCTTATTGTACAGCACAGGAAACTATATTCAATATCCTGTGATAAATCATAATGGAAAAGAACATGAAAAAGAACACACACACACACACACACATATAAGTAATCACTGAATCACTTTGCTGTATAGCTGAAATTAACACATTGCAAATAAATTATATTTCAATAAAATTTGTAAAAAAATTTTTAAACAAATGAAAACAAAGCAGTCATTGCCCATAAATACACAGAACGATCTTTAAATATTACATTTAGACTAGCAGAATATTTGCATGAGGTACAGAAAATATCCAATCCAAGTATAATCCTGGCTGAAGTGAAATAAAATATTTATTCTCACAATCTATCACGACAGAAATGGAATCTTTTACAAACTACATATAAATTATGTAGCATGCATGCACCATGATGAATCACATCATGGATGTTGCAGTGGAAACAGTGAAATATGGCTGGATTGTGAGTATATTTTTCAGTTCAGTTCAGTTCAGTCGCTCAATCATGTCCGACTCTTTGCAACCCCATGAACCTCAGCATGCCAGGCCTCCCTGTCCATCACCAACTCCCAGAGTTTACCCAAACTCACGTCCATCAAGTCGGTGATGCCATCCAGCCATCTCACCCTCTGTCGTCCCCTTCTCCTCCTGCTCTCAATCTTTCCCAGCATCAGGGTCTTTTCCAATGAGTCAATTCTTTGCATCAGGTGGCCAAAGTATTGGAGTTTCAGCTTCAGCATCAGTCCTTCCAATGAATATTCAGGACTGATTTCAATGGACTGGACTGGGTGAATTTAATTCAGATACCATTATATCTACTACTGTGGGCAAGAATCCCTTAGAAGAAATGGAGTAGTCCTCATGTGAACAGAAGAGTCTGAAATGCAGTACTTGGGTGCAATCTCAAAAACCGCAGAATGATCTCTGTTCGTTTCCAAGGCAAACCATCCAATATCACGGTAATCCAAGTCTATGCCTCAAACACTAAAGTAGAAGAAGCTGAAGTTGAATGGTTCTATGAAGACATACAAGACCTCCTAGAACTAAAACCAAAAAAAAGATATCCTTTTCATATAGCAGATTGGAATGCAAAAGTAGGAAGTCAAAAGATACCTGGAGTAACAGGAAAGTTTGGCCTTGGAGTACACAACGAAGCAAAGCAAAAGACAACAGAGTTTTGCCAAGAGAACTCATAGGTCACAGCAAATGCCCTCTTCCATCAACACAAGAGACTAATCTACACATGGACATCACCAAATGGTCAGTACTGAAATTAGATTGATTATATTCTTGCAGCCAAAGATGGAGAAGCTCTATACAGTCTGCACAAACAAGACCAGTTGTTGTGTGTGGTTCAGATCATGAACACCTCATTGCAAAATTCAGACTTAACTTGAAGAAAGTAGGTAAAACCACTAGACCGTTCAGGTATGACCTACATCAAATCCCTTATAACTATACAGTGGAAGTGACAAATAGATTCAAGAGATTAGATCTGATAGACAGAGTGCCTAAAGAACTACCGACAGAGGTTTGTGACAATGTACAGGAGGGCAGTCATCAAAACTAGCACCAAGAAAAAGAAATGCAAAAAGGCAAAATGGTTGGCAGAGGAGCTAGTGGAGGTGATGGAATTCCAGCTGAGCTATTTCAAATCCTAAAAGATGATGCTGTGAAAATGCAGCACTCAATATGCCAGCAAAATTGGAAAACTCAGCAGTGATCACAAGACTGGAAAAGATGTTTTCATTCTAATCCCAAAGAAAGGCAATGCCAAACAATGTCCAAACTACAACACAATTACACTCATTTCACACACTAGCAAAGTAATACTCAAAATTTTCCAAGCAAGGCTTTAACAGTTCGTGAACAGAGAAATTCCAGATATTCAAGTTGGATTTAGAAAAGGCAGAGGAACCAGAGATCAAATTGCCAACATCTGTTGGATCATAGAAAAAGCACAAGAATTCCAGAAAAACATCTACTTCTGCTTCACTGACTTCCCAGGTGGCGCTAGTGGTAAAGAACCTGCCTGCCAGTGCAGGAGACCTAAGAGGCACCGGTTCCATCCCCAGATTGGGAGGATCTCCTGGAGGAGGGCATGGCAACCCACTCCCATATTCTTGCCTAGAGAATCCCATGAACAGAAGAGCCTGGTGGGCTACAGTCTATATAGGGTTGCAAAGAGTTGGACATGACTGAAGCAACATAACATACAAAGCCTTTGACTGTGTGGATCACAACAAACTGTGGAAAATTCTTAAAGAGATGGGAATACTAGACCACTTTACCTGCCTCCTAGAAAACCTGTATGCAAGGTCAAGAAAGAACAGTTACAACTGGACATGGAACAACAAACTGGTTCCAAATTGGGAAAGGAGTACATCAAGGCTATATATTGTCACCCTGCTTATTTAACTTATATGCAGAATACATCATGAGAAATGCTGGGCTGGAGGAAGCACAAGCTGGAATCAAGATTGATGGGAGAAATATCAATAACCTCAGCTATGCAGATGACACCACCCTTATACAGAAAGTGAGGAACTAAAAGGTCTCTTGATGAAAGTGAAAGAGGAGAGTGAAAAAGCTGGCTTAAACTTCAACATTAAAAAAATGAAGATCATGGCATCCAGTCCCATCACTTCATGTCAAATAGAGGAGGAAACAATGGAAACAGTGACAGGCTTTATTATCTTGGGCTCCAAAATCACTGCATGTGGTGACTGCAGCCATGAAATTAAAAGACGCTTGCTCTTTTGGAAGCGAAAGCTTGGACGCAAAGCTATAACAAACCTAGACAGTGCATTAAAAGGCACAGACATTACTTTACATACATTACTTTTACATTACATAAAAGGCCAACAAAGGTCCATCTAGTAAAAGCTATGGTTTTTCTGGTAGCCATGTATGGATGCGAGAGTCGGACCATAAAGAAAGCTGAACGCCAAAGAACTGATGATTTTGAATTGTGATGTTGGAAAAGACTCTTGCGAGTCCCTTGGACTGCAAGGAGATCAAACCAGTCAATCCTAAAGGAAATAAGTTCTGCATATTCACTGGAAGGACTGACGATGAAGCTGAAGCTCCAATACTTTGGCCATCTGATGCGAAGAGCTGACTTATTTGAAAAGACCCTGATTCTGGGAAAGATCGAGGGCAGGAGGAGAAGGGGACGAGAGAGGATGAGATGGTTGGATGGCATCACTGACTCAATGGACATGAGTTTGAGCAAGCTTAGGAAGATGGTGAAGGACAGGGAAACTTGGTCTGCTGCAGTCCATGGGGTTGTAAAGAGTCAGACGTGACTGAGCGGCTGAACAACAACAATAACAATAAATGTTTAGAATAAACAGATGATAAATATTATGTTCTATTATTATTGTTGTTTAGTTGCTAAGCCATGTTAGATTCTTTGCGACACCATGGATTACAGACCACCAGGGTCCTCTGTCCATGAGATTTTCCAGGTAAGAATACTGGAGTGGGTTGCCATTTCCTCCTCAAGGGGATCTTCTCTGCCCATGGACCAAACTTGCATCTCCCTCATTGCTTGCAGATTGTTTACCACTGAGCCACCAGAGAAGCTATCATTACATTTTATTAATATGTATTTTGCCAAAAAAGAGGAGCTTTTAAAGCTCATGTATCATTAAATGAACAGAATGAATGAACACTGGGAATTAAAGATTAAAGTAGAATAAATTTTATTTACATATCTATAGATTATGAAGCACTATTCTGACAGCCTCAAAATAAAAAAACCTTGACTGTTACAGAACTCACTACACACAATAAAGAACACATCACATATATAATCACATGCATATACATACTAGAAAAGGTGTTAACTTTTTAAATTCCATATTTGAATTACTTTGAGTTTACCAAGATATTTTGTTGAATTTATTTCCTTAAAGCAAATACGAGTTTTTAAAGATGAAAAAGAATGATAGTCATTCTCACTTTAGATGCTTTTTTATGGTATAGGTCCTATAGAAATCTTCCTGGAAAATATTTTGGTAATGTGGCGAGAAGGTAAGTCAGGAGCTTATCAGATGCAAATAAAAATCAAATAATATGAAGATTCTAGTAAACAGAATTGTGCTTCTGAGCTCTTACCAAATAAAGCAAAGACACAGGATGAAATATCAAATTTAAATTTAGGAAGCTGAAAAGAAAGATTAGGGCCACCAGATGACACCCACATTGTTGAATGAATAAATAAGGCATGAATAAGGTACAAAAAAAAAAGAAAAAAAAGAAAAAAGCAAAAGGAAGCAAAAAGAAAAAGCAAGACAGGAGCTGATTGCAGCTCAGATCACAAACTCCTTATTGCCAAATTCAGACTTAAATTGAAGAAAGTAAGGAAAACCACTAGACCACTGAGGAATGACCTAAATCAAATTACTTATGATTATACAGTGGAAGTGAGAAACAGATTCAAAGGATTGGATCTGATAGACAGAGTACCTGAAGAACTATGATGGAGGTTCATGGCATTGTACAGGAGGGCAGTGATCAAAACCATCCCCAAGAAAAAGAAATGCAAAAAGGCAAAATGGTTGTCTGAGGAGGCCTTACAGAGAGCTGAGAAAAGAAGAGAAGCAAAAGGCAAAGGAGAAAAGGAAAGATACACTCATCTGAATGCAGAGTTACAAAGAATAGCAAGGAGATATAAGAAAGTCTTCCTCAGTGATCAATGATAAGAAATAGAGGAAAACAACAGACTGGGAAAATCTAGAGATCTCTTCAAGAAGATTAGAGATACCAAGGGAATATTTCATGCAAAGATGGGCACGATAAAAGATAGAAACAGTATGGACCTAACAGAAGCAGGAGATATTAAGAAGAGGTGGCAAGAATACACAGAACTATACAAAACAGATGTTAATGACCCAGATAACCACAATGGTGGGATCACTCACCCAGAGCCAGACATCCTAGAATCTGAAGTCAGGTGGGCCTTAGGAAGCATCACTACGAACAAAACTAGGGGAGGTGATGAAATTCCAGTTGAGCTATTTCAAATCCTAAGAGATAATGCTGTGAAAGTGCTGCACACAATATGCCAGCAAATTTGTAAAACTCCGAAGTGGTCACAGGACTGGAAAAGGTCAGTTTTCATTCTGATGAAAGGCAATACCAAAGAAAGGCAATGCCAAAGAAGGTTCAAACTACCACACAGCTGCACTCATCTCACACACTAGCAAAGTAATGCTCAAAATTCTCCAAGTGAGGCTTCAACAGTACGTGAACTGAGAAATTCCCTATGTTCAAGCTGGATTAGGAAAGGTAGAGGAACCAGTGATCAAATTGCCAACATCATTTGGATCACAGTAAAAGAGTTCCAGAAAAACATTTACTTCTGCTTTATTGACTCTGTCAAACCCTTTGACTGTGTGGATCACAACAAAGTATGGAAAATTCTTAAAGAGATGGAAATACCAGACCACCTGACCTGCCTCCTGAGAAATCTGCATGCCGGTCAAAAAGCAACAGTTAGAACTGGGCGTGGAACAATGGACCGGTTACAAATTGGGAAAGGAGCACGTCAAGGCTGTATATTGTCACTCTGCTTATTTAACTTCTATGCAGAGTACATCATGAGAAATGCCAGGCTGGATGAAGCACAAGCTGGAATCACGACTGCTGGGAGAAATATCAATAACCACAAAAATCCAGATGAAACCACCCTTATGTCAGAAAATGAAAAGGAACTGAAGAGTCTCTTGATGAAAGTGAAAGAGGAGAGTGATAAAGCTGGCTTAAAACTCAACATTCAGAAATTACAATCATAGCATCCGGTCCTATCACTTTATGGCAAACAGATGGGGAAATAATGGATATCATTAAAGGCTTTATTTATTCGGACTCTAAAATCACTGCGGATGGTGACTGCAGCCATGAAATTAGATGCTTGCTCCTTAGAGGAAAAGCTATGACCAACCTAGACAGCATATTAAAAAGCAGAGACATTACTTTGTCAACAAAGGTCTGTCTAGTCAAGTCTATGGTTTTTCCAGTGGTCATGTATGGATGTGAGAGGTGGATGATAAAGAAAGCTG
Source organism: Giraffa tippelskirchi (assembly GCF_054371585.1). NCBI lineage: Eukaryota > Metazoa > Chordata > Mammalia > Artiodactyla > Giraffidae > Giraffa > Giraffa tippelskirchi. The sequence goes on along the minus strand of NC_137275.1, from coordinate 91,406,725 downwards.
AGTGCCATGTTGGAGAGGCCCCTGAGAGTCCCTTGGACTGCAGGGAGATCAAACCAGTCAATCCTAAAGGAAATCAACCCTGAATATTCATTGCAAGGACTCATGATGAAGCTGAAGCTCCAATATTTTGGCCACCTGATGTGAAGAACTGAGTCACTGGCAAAGACCCTAATGCTGGGAGGGTAAGAGGAGAAGGGGATGGCAGAGGATGAGATGGTGAGATGGCATCACTGACTCGATGGACATGAGTTTGAGCAAGCTTTGGGAGTTGGTGAGGGACATGATGTCCTGGTGTGCTACAGTCTATGGGGTCGCAGAGAGTCAGACACGACTGAGAGACTGAACTGAACTGATTCAGTTATTATTTGGGGTAAGTCCAATGCCATATTGCCATATTCTTCTGAGGAAACCAGATAGTCATTGTAGCACATTTAGTTATTTAAGTCATGAGAGAAAATGTCTCTCTGTCCCCTGCTGACCAACACCAAAACTCAAACCAGGAGAATTAACAGTCATTATGTTCTTCTTTATAGGCTGATGACTGGAATTTACATGGAAATATTTCATCACTTTCAAAAGAACTCTTTCATATATGAAATCATAGCAAATCAATTTAACCATGGCAAAAGAATAATGATATGATTTTGTGTTTTAGTTTCAGCAGAAGAAGTTATAATGGTAACAATTAGCATTTGGATAGGATTTTAAGTCCTTTTAAGTCATGCTCAAATACTGGGTTTATTGTTGTGTTTTGTGTTTTTTTTTTTTCATTTCACTTATTCAGAAAATATTTACTAAGCATCCATTGGTACTTTGTGACAGGCAACTGGTTAGGCTCTAGAGATAGAATTGCAAGGACACCAGGCCCTATCCTCAAACACAGTTGTCATAAAAACCCATGAGGTAAAGCATAATGCCTACTCAACAGATTAAGAAACTGGACCTCAGAGAGATTCAAGGCCAGTATGTATGCAGGTATGTGTGTGTGCATGTATACGCATATATATTAGAGTTGTGGGTTCAGTTCCTAGATAGGGAAGATCCCCTGCAGTAGGAAACAGCAACCCAATCCAGTATTCTTGCCTGGGAAATCCCATGGACAGAGGAACCTGGCGGGCTATACAGTCCATGGGGTCGCAAAGTCAGACACGACTCAGAGACTGAGAAAACACCAAAAAAAAAAAAAAAAAGCATGCATATATCTGCATATGTGTGGTGTGTGTGTATCTAATTTTTTTTTAACTCAACAAACTTTTAGGGAATAGTTGTAAGAAAACATATAGTACTTTTCGTAGAGAGCTTCCAGATTATGCTCCTTATCCCTCAGGATAAGGGAGGGACTTCAGGACTCTCTGGCTATCTTACAGGAATGAAAAAGTTGAGCAAGTCCAAATCTGTAGATACTTGAGGGGCTGTTCTTGCTCCCCAACACTCCTAGGTAGATCCCTGTTGCTTTTAGGTCACTAAGGATCTCAGGCAGACCATGTTTCTAGGACCCACATTGTTCTGTTCCCTAGCTGCTTCTTGAGTTTTATTTCCTCCTGTATCTTTTTCCATCATGATTCATTAAAAGGGAGACAGGATATGTTTAGTGTCACTTTCTGAAACATCATTGTAGTCATCTTATTTTTTTTTAAGTTTCCATTCTCTAGTTATTTGATCAAATTTCATTAGAGGTAAATTACTTTTGGGGTACACTCTCTGAATTAAATTTTCTTTTTAACCTGAAGTATAGCTTGGAGGAATTCCCTTCACATATGCTTTGTGATTAGATTTTAAGACCTGAAAATTGAATAAATACTAAGGTAGCTTGAAAGTCATTTGGCAAGTCAGCATTCTCTGTAAGTTAAGCGTCATACCAAGACTTAGAAACATTGAGATGATTACTTTAAACACGACAGCATTTTTAGCTTTTAAAATATCAAGTTCCAGAGTTAAAATGAAAACTGTTTACGTCTTTTAAACTGGCCTCTTGTTCCTGGTAATAGATCACAATACCATAGTGAAATAGAAATTCAGATCTGGACAGATAGGGCTGAAAAATGCTGTGCCATAGTTCTGAAAATTAAGGAATGTTTTGCCGTATTTCTTCCAGAGAGGGGCATATAGCATTTCACTCAACTGCTGTACTCTTGGATGAAGGCAGGAGAGGAAAAGAGAGGAAGTGAATCTTAAGAATCTGAGTATCAAAGAACTTCCTAACAACATCTCAAAAACAACCCTATGAAAGTTCTCTCTTGGAACAACAGGGCACAGAAGGTATAAAGTCAGTAAATAAATCTTCTATTTGTTAAAATGATAATAATAATAACTTAGATTCATCATTTCTTAATCAGTAACATCAGGAAAGCCCTGAAAAAATTTTTGGAAAATAAAGTGAGAACCACAGTGTTTCCCAAAATGCTAAATATCTTTCTTCATTTTGTGATCCCTGTCCCTGTCAACTACCCCTCCTTTGCTTCTGCCAAAAAAAAAATTCTGATTATCTCAAGAGGAATGGTAAAGGTCTCCAAATGAAATGGATTTTAACTTAATTTCCGATAGAATATGTGTTACAGAGAACATTTGTAGGTGTGCAAGGGTAGTATTAATATATTTATGTTTGCTACTCCACTACAAAGAATGATGACTGCTATAGTATAGGCAACCAATAGGAAAAAAATGAACCAATAGTTAAATAAAGTACCTGAAAAAGACAGGTTTTTAAAACAATTAAAAGGTCAAGTATGCTGTTTTACCTTTAGAACTGAAATGCATTTCTCTTAGTTTAGCTAATTGCAGGTTTCTCAGGAAAAATTACCTTGCTTAGTAAGATAAGGTCCACAAAGCTGTAATGCAGGAAGAAAATTAACCCTGTAAATATAGGTGCTATTTTGAAATACCTGCCCTATGCTTAGTGTTAGTCACTCAGCCATGTCTGACTCTTTGCGACCTCATGGACTGTAGCCCGCTAGCATCTCCTCTTTCCATGAGATTCACCAGCAAGAATATTGGAGTGGGTAGCCATTCCCTTCTCCAGGGCATCTTTCCAACCCAGGGATCAAACCCAGGTCTCCTACATTCCAGGCAGGTTCTTTTTCTTCTGAGCCACCAGGTAAGCCCACTTACTCTATAGTTGGAACTATTTTAAATGTATTTCTCATAGTTTACACCATTTAGTGGTTATAACTACACTAATATATATTAGTTTTTATCTCCATCTTAGTGACCATAAAACAGGTTAGGATGATTAAGTGACTTGTCTAAAATAATACAAAATCTAAAATGGAAAGGCAAGTGCTTAAACCCAAAGCCTGTGTACCTTCAGAGTGCATACTACTAATCGCTACACTAATAGCTGTTCATGGAAGGAAAAATGTGTACTAAACAAGCAGGTTATTTTCTTACTGACAGTAACTTCAGTTTTCCAAGACGTACAATACTTTCTTCTATGCAATCAGTTAAGCCTTCTGCAAATTGAGATGCTATCAGTTCGGAATCACTTTGGCATGTGGTAGCTATGCTATGCTATGCTAAGTCGCTTCAGTCGTGTCCGACTCTGTGCGACCCCATAGATGGCAGCTCACCAGGCTCTGCCGTCCCTAGGATTCTCCAGGCAAGAATACTGGAGTGGGCTGCCATTTCTTTCTCCAGTGCATGAAAGGGAAAAGTGAAAGTGAAGTCGCTCAGTCGTGTCCGACTCTTAGCGACCCCATGGACTGTAGCCTACCAGGCTCCTCCGTCCATGGGATTTTCCAGGCAAGAGTACTGGAGTGGGGTGCCATTGCCTTGCATTCCAGGCAAGAGTACTGGAGTGGGGTGGTAGCTATATACATCATTAAAACCAACACTGGCTGCAATCGTGGATTCTTTTTTCACTTTTGCTATTGATCCCATAATTTTGAATTCTGAATTATATTTTTCTTAATTAATTAGCAAAAAAGCTAAATGGCTTCCCTTTGAAATCAGCCAAAAGCTTTTTGAGCTAGATGCTAAATGCCTGATAATCAATCATTTGGAGCCAATCTTTGATAATACTTTAGTCCTTTTAGAGCTAGGAATTTCTATTTCCTTTAAATCTTTTATATTTAGCCAAACATCTATATACTCAGAAGCTTTCTATTAATATTAAAAGGCTAAATGAGAATGTAAATTTTGTAAAACCATTTTAAAGGACATTTAGAAACCATATTTACCTTTATTTAAGCATCCATGTCAAGAAGCAAGCACCTCAGTTTCTCAAAGTTTAGACAAAGAAGGAAAGTTTTATCTACTTTATCTATCTGTGTGTGCTCAGTAACTTCAGTCAGGTCTGACTCTTTGTGACCCTATGGACTATAGACTGCCAAGCTCCTCTATCCATAGGATTCTCCAGGCAAGAACACTGGAGTGGGTTGCCACACCTCCTCCAGGGGATCTTCCTGATCCTGGGATGGAACCAGGGTCTCCTGTGTCTCCTGCACTGAAGGTGGATTGTTTACTGCTGAGCCACTGGGCAAGGCCCTATCTATCTGGAGCCTTTGGACTTGTTACAATTTGGTTACGAGGTACTCAGCTCTTTCCCAGATAATACCATAAAGACAAAAAGCCCTGTGTTATGGAAAGATTATGGATCAAATGCATGTAGAACAGTGGGAACTTTCATTCATTGCTGATGGGAATGCAAAATAAAACAGCCACTCTGGAAGACAGTTTGGCGGTTTCTTACAAAACTAAATATATACTTTTCATATGACCCAGTAGCCATGATTCTTAGTGTTTACCCAAAGGAGTGAGAAACTTAAATCCACATTAGAACCTATACATGGATATTTATAGAAGTTCTACTCCTAACTGTCAAAACTTGGGGCAGATGAAAGAATACATCCATACAATAGAATATTATCCAGTGCTAAAAAGAAATTTGGACTGCAAGGAGATCAAACCAGTCCATCCCAAAGGAAATCAGTCCTGAATATTCATTGGAAGGACTGACGCTAAAGCTGAAACTCCAATACTTTGGCCACCTGATGCGAAGAACTGACTCATTTGAAAAGACCCTGATGCTGGGAAAGATTGAAGGCGGGAGGAGAAGGGGACGACGGAGGATGAGATGGTTGGATGGCATCACTGACTTAATGGATATGAGTTTGAGTAAACTCTGGGAGTTGGTGATGGACAAGGAGGCCTGGCGTGTTGCAGTCCATGGCATTGCAAAGAGTTGGAGATGACTGAGCGACTGAACTGAACTACAAAAGAAATAAGCTATTAAGCTACAAAAAGACATGGGAACTTCCTTGGTGGTCCAGTGACTTCACGCTCCCAATGCAGGGGGCCAGGTTCGATTGATGATCAGGGTATTAGATCCCACACGCCAGCAAATAAGAGTTTGTGTGCCGCAACTAAAGAACTTGCACATGGAGACCAAGATCAAAGATTCCTTGTGCTACAACTAAGACTGGGCACAGCCAACTTTTTTTTTCCCCCCACAAAAAGACAGTCAAGAGAGAATGTAAATTAAAAAACAAAAAAGAAAAAGACGTTAAAGAACCTAAAATGCATATTGTTGAGTGTAAAAGCCAGCCTGGAAAGCCTCTCAGTTCAGTTCAGTCTCAGTCGTGTCCAACTCTTTGCAACCCCATGGACTGCAGCTCACCAGGCTTCCCTGTCCATCACCAACTCCCGGAGCTTGCTTAAACTCATGTCCAACGAGGCGGTGATATCACCCAGCCGTCTCATCCTCTGTCATTCCCTTCTCCTCCTGCTTTCGATCTTTCCCAGCATCAGGGTCTTTTCCAGTGAGTCAGTTCTTTGCATCAGGTGGCCAAAGTATTGGAGTTTCAGCATCAGTCCTTCCAATGAATATTCAGGACTGATTTCCTTTAGGACAGATGGTTTGATCTCCTTGCAATACAAGGGACTCTCAAGAGTCTTTTCCAACACCTCAGTTCAAAAGCATCAATTCTTTGGCACTCAGCTTTCTATATGGTCCCAACTTTCACATCCATACATGACTACTGGAAAAACCATAGCTTTGACTAGATGAACCATTGTCGGCAAAGTAATGTCTCTGCTTTTTAGTATGCTGTCTAGGTTGGTCATAGCTTTTCCTCAAAGGAGCAAACATCTTTTAACTTCATGGCTGCAGTCACCATCTGCAGTGACTATGGAGCCCAAGAAAACAAAGTCTCTCACTGTTTCCATTGTTTCCCCATCTATAGGCTAAGGCTATACATGATTCAAACTAGGCAATGTTTTAAAAAGGGCAAAACTTCCCAGACAGTGAAAAGATCAATGGTTGTCAGATACTGGTGGGGGTTGAACGAATGAATAGGTGGAGCAGAGAGGATTTTTAGTGCAGTGAAATGATTCTGTATGATATAGTAATTGTTAATTAGGCATGCATCAAAACTCATGTAACTGTAAGGGCTTCCCAGGTGGTGCTTGTGGTAAAGAACCTTCCTGCCGATGCAGAAAATGTGAGATACAGGTTCAATCCCTGAGTTGAGAAGATCCTCTGGAGTAGGAAATGGCAACATACTCCATTATTCTTGGCTGAAAAATTTCATGGACAGAAGAGCCTGGCGGGCTATGGTCTATGGGGTTGCAAAGACTCAGACATGAGTGAGCACATACACACACACAGACACACACACAACTGTAAAAAAAAAAAAAAAAATAGCAAACTCTATTGTAAACTATGAACTTTAGTTAACAGTAATATATCAATATTGATTAATTATACTAAATATACCACATCAATTCAAGATATTAATAATAGAGGAAACTATGTGTAAGTGGCATGAAAGAAGCTTGATTTTCTATTTAATTTTTCTGTAAACTTGAAACTGCTCTAAAACATAAATCTCATATTTTTTAAGAGTAACCAACTATAGTGATGGTGGGGATATAACAACTATGGAATAGTATGGAGGTTCCTTTAAAAACTAAGAATAACGCTACCATATGACCCAGCAACCCCATTCCTGGGTATATGTCTGGAGAAAACCGCGGTTCAAAAGGATACATACACCCTGATGTTCATTGCAGTGCTGTTTACAAAATTTGAGACAAGGAAGCAATCTAAATGTCCACTGATGGAGGAATGGGTAAAGAAGATGCAGTACATATACATAATGGAATATTACTTAAGTATTACAAAGAATGAAATAATGCTACTTGCAGCAACACAGATGGACCTGGAGATTATCATACTAAGTGACGTAAGTCAGACAAAGACAAATACCACATGATATCACTTATGCATGAAAACTAAAAAAAAATAAAAAAAAAAATAAAAGATCCAAATGAACTTATTTACAAAACAGAAACACTCACATACCTAGAGAAAAACTTATGGTTACCAAAGGGAAAGGGTTGGTGTTGGGGGATAGAATGGGAGTTTGGAATTGACCTGTACATATCACTATATTTAATATAGATAATGAACAAAGACCTACTGTATAGTACAGGAATCTTGGCTCAATATTCTATAATAACCTAAATGGGAAAAGAATTTGAAAAAGAATGAATACTTGTATGGGTATAATTGAATCACTTTGCTGTATATCTGTAATAAACACATCATTGTTAATGAACTATAATATAAAATAAAAATAAAAGTTAAACAAAATAAAAGTAACCAACTATAGATGTGATGAATCTAATTAAAACTCATAGGTGCCTTTTTGTGCTATGTTAAAAAATACTTTTGTGTATTTGTATTTTTTAATATTTTCATACTTAATATTTTATATTTAAGAAAGCCGACATAATTGTTCTGTGATTTTGAGCTGAAATATACACAGAACTTTGACTGTTTGCAAACTGTATAGGAATAAATAAAAGTAGTTTTACTTATTTATATATAATTTGCAATGCTTCACTTTTTAAATGGTGGCAAATTAGAATTGTAAATTTATTCTGTCAAATATACATAGAACACAAAACTTTTTAATATATTAAATTTTTGAAATGCAGCTTAATATGTATAATGATATTAATTAGGTTTATAACTGGATCTGATAATTTAGGAGTTAACTGTGTTCAATCTGATACAATAGAACATAAAATTTTCCTTAAATGGTGTGTGTGTGCTCAGTCACTTCAGTCATGTCCAACTCTTTGCGATGCTATTGACAGTAGCCCACCAGGCTCCTCTGCCTATGGGATTCCCCAGGAAAGAAATACTGGAGTGGGTTGCCATGCCCTCCTCCAGGGGATCTTCCTGACCCAGGGATTAAACCCGCATCTCCCACATTGCAGGCAAATTCCTTATAGCTAAGCCACCAGGGAAGTGCCTTCTTAAATGGTGATTGGTCTTATTTTATGGGATCTGTAAACAACATAGCAAGATGAACTTAATGATCCAAGAAAAATAAAGTTTATGAATTTTAATTGGTATAAATTAAGCATTATTTTAAAGCATAATTAATTTTAAGAAGCTCTCCATGCAAAAAAATATCTCTTAGGCATTATAAAATTTTAGATTGTCAGCTAAATTAGTAAGATTTAGACAGTTTTTTACTCAAAACTTACTAGAGCCTTTAATTTTCCAATGTGAAATCAGAATTTCTAAAAAGTTATTGCAGGATTAAGTGTTTAAATACTTATTTGTCCATGGAAAACATTTTAAATTAGCATTACTATTAATATTATAATTTATTTTAAAATGCTATTTGTAAACATGGAATTTTTAGAAATAAATCTAAATGGCAAAATATCCCTTACTAAGAGAGAAAAATAGGTAAGAAAAATTAATTAAGGGTGCTTTCAAACAGGTACATTTAAAATAAAGTAACTTAAATAGCTAACACTGAAATAAATATATTAAGTAAACAGATATAAAAGGTAAAGCAGAGTGTACAATTTTAATATCAAATTAATCTGGCATTGATATGGTAACCAATATACCATAGTGAAAGTGAAAAAGCTGGCTTAAAACTCAACATTCAGAAGACGAAGATCATGGCATCTGGTCCCATCACTTCATGGCAAACAGCTGGGGAAACAGTGGAAACAGTGACAGACTTTATTTCCTTGGGCTCCAAAATCACTGCAAATGGTGACTGCAGTCATGAAATTAAAAAGATACTAGCTCCTTGGAAGAAAAGTTATGACCAACCTAGACAGCATATTAAAAAGAAGAGAACATTACTTTGCTGACAAAAGTCCATATAGTCAAAGCTATGGTTTTTCCAGTAGTCATGTATGGATGTGAGAGTTGGACCAAAAAGAAAGCTGAGTGCCAAAGAATTGATGCTTTGGAACTGTGGTGTTGGAGAAGACTCTTCAGAGTCCCTTGGACTGGCAAGGAGATCAAACCAGTCAATCCTAAAGGAAATCAGTCCTGAATATTCATTGAAAAGACTGATGGTGAAGCTGAAGCTCCAATACTTTGGCCATCTGATGCAAAGAACTGACTCACTGGCAAAGACCCTGATGCTGGGAAATACTGAAAGCAGGAGGAGAAGAGGACAACAGAGGATGAGATGGTTGGATGGCATCATCGACTTGATGGACATGAGTTGAGCAAGCTCCAGGAGCTGGTGATGGACAGAGAAGCCTGGTGAGCTACAGTCCATGGGGTCACAAAGAGTTGACACGACTGAGCAACTGAACTGAACTGAACCAATATACATTTGATTGTATCAAATCATATTAAAGAATATTACTACAAGTACATAATATAGTTGTTCAAAACCTGATATATATATATATATATAAATATATATATAATATCCCAATAAAGTAATGCTGAATTTTTTTAATATGCATGTCCAGAATACTTCTTTGATCAGCATCAATAAGATTTGGAATGATACTAGAAATCAAAAAGCAAAAAATTAGAAACTAATTTTGCTCAGCTATAACCTGGGTTATACATTATACAGGATGCACAGAAAAGTAATGTTAAAATAAATAAAAATGATTTAATTGCTTCAAACAATTTAACTCCAATAAAGAACACTTCTTATACTCCCAGTACATTCAGTCGCTCAGTCATGTCTGACTCTTTGCAACCCCATGAATCGAAGCATGCCAGACCTCCCTGTCCATCACCAACTCCCAGAGTATACCCAAACTCATCTCCATCGAGTCAGTGATGCCATCCAGCCATCTCATCCTCTGTCATCCCCTTCTCCGCCTGCCCACAATCCTTCCCAGCATCAGAGTCTTTTCCAATGAGTCAACTCTTCACATGAGGTGGCCAAATATTGGAGTTTCAGCTTCAACATCAGTCCATGGAAACCTCAAAATTGATTATATATTAGCCCAGAAAAAATATATTTAAAAATTCCCAGACATAGTGAGTCAGTTCAGTCACTCAGTCGTGTCCGACTCTTTGCAACCCCATGAACCGCAGCACGCCAGGGCTCCCTGTCCCTCACCAACTCCTGGAGTTAACCCAAACTCATGTCCACTGAGTCGGTGATGCCATCTAATCACCTCATCCTCTGTCATTCCCTTCTCCTCCTGCCTTGAATCTTTCCCAACATCAGAGTCTTTTCAAATGAGTCAGCTCTTTGCATTAGGTGGCAAAAATACTGCAGTTTCAGCTTCACCTTCAGTCCTTCCAATGAACACCCAGGACTGATTTCCTACATTTGAATGCAGTTCCAAAGATAGCAAGGAGAGATAAGAAACCCTTCCTCAGTGATCAGTGCAAAGATATAGAGGAAAACAACAGAACAGGAAAGACTAGAGATCTCTTCAAGAAAATTAGAGATACCAAAGGAACATTTCATGCAAAGATGGGCTCAATAAAGGACAGAAATGATAGGGACCTAACAAAAGCAGAAGATATTAAGAAGAGGTGGCAAGAATACACAGAAGAACTGTACAAAAAAGATCTTCATGACCCAGATAATCACGATGCTGCGATCACTCACCCAGAGCCAGACATCCTGGAGTCTGAAGTCAGGTGGGCCTTAAGAAGCATCACTACAAACAAAGCTAGTGGAGGTGATGGAATTCCAGTTGAGCTGTTTCAAATCCTGAAAGATGATGCTGTGAAAGTGCTGCACTCCATATGCCAGCAAATTTGGAAAACTGAGCAGTGGTCACAGGACTGGAAAAGGTCAGTTTTCATCTCAATCCGAAAGAAAGGCAATGCCAAAGAATGCTCAAACTACCGCACAATTGCACTCATCTCACACACTAGTAAAATAATGCTCAAAATTCTCCAAGCCAGGCTTCAGCAATACGTAAACCGTGAACTTCCAGATGTTCAAGCTGGTTTTAGAAAAGGCAGAGGAACCAGAGATAAAATTGCCAACATCCGCTGGATCATCGAAAAAGCAGGAGAGTTCCAGAAAAACATCTATTTCTGCTTTATTGACTATGCCAAAACCTTTGACTGTGTGGATCACAATAAACTGTGGAAAATTCTGAAAGAGATAGGAACACCAGACTACCTGACCTGTCTTGAGAAACCTGTATGCAGGTCAGGAAGCAACAGTTAGAACTGGACATGGAATAACAGACTGGTTCCAAATAGGAAAAGGAGTATGTCAAGGCTGTATATTGTCACCCTGCTTATTTAGAAACGCTGGGCTGGAGGAAGCACAAGGTGGAATCAAGATTGCCTGGATAAATATCAATAACTTCAGATATGCAGATAACACCACCCTTATGGCAGAAAGTGAAGAAGAACTAAAGAGCCTCTTGATGAAAGTGAAAGAGGAGAGTTAAAAGTTGGCTTAAGCTCAACATTCAGAAAACTAACATCATGGCATCCAGTCCCATCACTTCATGGAAAATAGGTGGAGAAACAGTGGAAACAGTGGCTGACTTTAATTTTTTGGGCTCCAAAATCACTGCAGATGGTGATTGCAGCCATGAAATTAAAAGACGCTTACTCCTTGGAAGGAAAGTTATGACCAACCTAGACAGCATATTAAAAAGTAGAGACATTACTTTGTCAACAAAGGTCTGTCTAGTCAAGGCTATGGTTTTCCCAGTAGCCATGTATGGATGTGAGGGTTGGGCTATAAAGAAAGCTTAGCACCGAAGAATTGATGCTTTTGAACTGTGGTGTTGGAGAAGACTCTTGAGAGTCCCTTGGACTGCAAGGAGATCCAACCTGTCCATTCAAAATTCCCAGACATTGAATTTATGCAAATTACATTCTCTATCCACAGTGAAATAAATTAGGAAGTAATAAGAAGGGTTAGGAGAAGGCTGCCGTCTATGGGGTCACACAGAGTCAGACACGACTGAAGCGACTTAGCAGTAGCAGCAGCAGTAGGAGAAGGCATTGGCACCCCACTACAGTACTCTTGCCTGGAAAATCCCATGGATGGAGCAGCCTGGTAGGCTGCAGTCCATGGGGTCGCTAAGAGTCGGACACAACTGAGCGACTTCACTTTCAGGCATTGGAGAAGGTAATGGCAACCCACTCCAGTGTTCTTGCCTGGAGAATCCCAGGGAGGGGGGAAGCCTGGTGGGCTGCCATCTATGGGGTCTCACAGAGTCGGACACGACTGAAGTGACTTAGCAGCAGCAGCAGGAAGGGTTAAAGGAAAAACAAACTTCCAAAATATCTCTCCATTTGGAAACTTAACAGCACTTTCTTAAATAAGTCCTGTATCATTAAGAAAATAAAAATTGCAACTGCTTCTTAGTTAGATATTATATTTGCACTACAAATTGTGGAATACAGCTCAAGAGGAAAAAATAAACAGGTTTTAGCCTTAAATGTTCTTAGTATTAGTTAAGAAAGAATGAAAACACATTTAGTATTCAACTCTTCAAACTAGTGAAAGCACTCCACCCTACAAAACCCAAGCTTAAAGAAACCCATGAGGAAATAAGAGAAAAAAAAATCCAGCAGAAGCGAAACACTAGAAAACAGAAATATAGCAGAATTCCTAATTGTATTTAAAAGCTAATTCTTTGAAAAGATCCATGACGTAAACAAGTCTCTGGACTAACTTGCAGATGAAAGGACAGAACAACAAGCATAAATCACCTCAAGAATAATAAAAAGTATATGACCACAAATAGGAAGTCATACTGTTTTAAAATATTAAAATAAATAACCAAGTTGTAAAATTTGAAATTTAGATTGCCTTTATGCTTCTTAGAATATAAAAATGATCAACACTGAACAAGAAACAGGTTGCCCAAACTATAAAAGCAATGGAAAATATTGTCAAGGAACTACCATCATCTGGTCTTGGGTCTAGAGGCCACATGATTTTGGGAATGAGTTTCTCCAAATCAATGAAAAATTGATGATTCCACTTGTGTTTGTTGTTCAGTTGCTCAGTTGTGCCTGACTCTTTGTGACCCCATGGACTGCAGCACACCAGGCTTCCCTGTCCTTCACCATCTCCCGGTGCTTGCTCAAATTCATGTGCATTGAGTCAGTGAGGCCATCTGACATCCCTTCTTCCCTGCCTTCAATCCAGCTTGTGATTCATCCAGCCCAGTATTTCGCATGATGTACTCTGCATAGAGAGGATGATATCTGTGGTCCCCTTCTCCTCCTGCCTTCAATCTTTCCCAGCATCAAGGTCTTTTCCAATGTGTCGGCTTTTCACAACAGGTGGCCAAACTATTGGAGCTTCAGTTTCAGCATCAGTTCTTCCAATGAATATTCAGGACTGATTTCCTGTAGGATTGACTCGTTGGATCTCCTTGCAGTCCAAGGAACTTTCAGGAGTCTTCTCCAATACCACAGTTCAAAGGCATCAATTCTTGGGTGCTCAGCCTTCTTTATGGTCCAACTCTATCATCCATACATTACTTACTACTGGAAAAACCACAGCTTTGACTATATGGACTTTGTTGGCAAAGTAACGTCTCTGCTCTTTAACAAGTTGTCTAGGTTTGCCATAACCTAGGAGCAAACGTCTTTTAATTTCATGGCTGCAGTCATGTTCTGCAGTGATTTTGGAGCCCAAGGAAATGAAGTATGTCACTAGTTCCATTGTTTCTTCATCTATTTGCCATGAAGTATGGGACCGGATGCCATGATCTTCATTTTTTGAATGTTGAGTTTTAAGTTGGCTTTTTCACTCTCCACTGTCACCTTCGTCAAGAGGCTCTTTAGTTCCTCTTTCTGTCTGCCATAAGGGTGGTGTCATCTGCATATCTGAGGTTATTGACATTTCTCCCCGCAATCTTGATTCCAGCTTGTGCTTCATCCAGCCTGGTATTTTGAATGATATACTCTGCATAGAAGTTAAATAAGCAGGGTGACAGTATACAGCCTTGATGTACTCCTTTCCCAATTTTGACCAGAGTTGTTCAATATCCAGTTCTAACTCTTGCTTCTTGACCTGCATATATGTTTCTCAGGAGGCAGGTCAGGTGATCTAGGATTCCCATCTCTTGAAGAATTTTCCATAGTTTGTTGTGATCCACGCAGTCAAAGGCTTTAAGGTAGTCAATGAAGCAGAAGTAGATGATTTTCTGGAATTCTCTTGCTTTTTTGATGATCCAGTGGATGTTGGCAATTTGATCTCTGGTTCCTCTGTCTTTTCTAAATCCAGGTTGAACATCTGGAATTTCTTGGTTCACCTATAGTTGAAGCCTAGGTTGGAGAATTTTGAGCATTACCTTGATAGCATGTGAGATGAGTGCAATTGTGTGGTAGTCTGAACATTCTTTGGCATTGCCTTTCTTTGGGACTGTAATGAAAGCTGACCTTTTCTAGCCCTGTGGCCACTGTTGAATTTCCAAATTTGCTGGCATATTAAGTGCAGCACTTTAGAAACACCATCTTTCAGGACTTGAAGTAGCTCAGCAGGAGTTTCATCACCTCCACAAGCTTTGTTCATAGTGATGCTTCCTAAGGCCCACTTGACTTCGCACTCCAGGACATCTTGCTCTAGGTGAGTGATCATACCATCGTGGTTACCTGGGTCATTAAGATCTTTTTTGCATAGTTTCTGTGTACTCTTGCTACCACTTCTTAATATCATCTGCTTCTCTTAGGGTATACCATTTCTGTCCTTTATCGTGTCCATCTCTTCATGAAATAGTCCCTTGGTATCTCTAATTTTCTTGAAGGGATCTCTAGTGCAAAGGACTAGAGACCCCTTTAAGAAAATTCTCAATTCCCCTCATACTTAATTATTTTAGCTCTCAGAAACAGGCAGAGATATTTCACCCTTAAGAATCTAAGATAAATATATTTTATTTTCTGTGGAACATGTAGAACTCTTTTAGTATTTCATCAGATTTTTTCCCCATATCATAAAACAGTTTCTACTATGTATTATTGATTACTGCTTCTTTTCCATTTGGCCTAATATTTTCTCAAGGAGTATTACTTTTCAGCTTAAGTCTTTGGCAAATGCATGTAAGCTGTTCCTATTTGTTGCTCATTAAGTTGTATACAGTATCAGCATAGAGTACTATCTTGTGGATTTTTAATCTGATATTGAATTAGATATTCTCAAAGTTCTTTTTAATCCCTTACCATTATTTTCACCCCAGCCTATTGTCTTTTTTCATCTCTTAGTGATTTCAGGTTTTCTTTTCTCTTCTAAGACAATGTTTAAAGATTCCATACAATTTTTTAACATTTTCTTCTGGATTTCACAAGAGATAATTTTCAGAGGTGGCTATTCCTTTGGTCCATTAGGATGATATTTCTTTCCTCGTGTTAGGTCATTTTTCTCATTGATTCTAATGACGTTTTATTTTATTACAAATTCTGAAGTGATGGATCGTTGAGTTAGGTCTGGTGCAGAGCCCACCTGGGTCCCACTGTCTTTCTGTATTGCAAAATGATTCAAAATCCAGACATCACATCCATATTTTCTGGTATCAAACCCAAATTTCACCACTAACTAGTTTTGTGAATTTTACATTTCTATACTTCAATTTCAGATCTGTAAACTTTGGGTAATACAATGACAATATCTCCCTCATAAGGTGTCTAGTAAAATTAAACAAGTTGATTTCCACAAAGTTTTTAGAATAACATCTCATGTATACTAAGTGCTGTAGAAAGTGGTAGCAGTTTTGCCTTAGTTGAAGGGTGGTCTTTTCAGATCAACAAAAGAACTGGTTAATGATCATAGTTCTATATTCAATTTTTAATTTTTGTCAGAGAGTTCAGTCATATAGACATATCATTTTATTCTTCTTCCCACACCTGGTTCTGTGGTACTCTGAATTTTTTAAAACAGTGAGAAAATAATATTCCTAGTAATTTGGCAACCAACATTCTTCTTATCTCCTTACCATGAGACAATCAAATTTACATAATGCCAAGTCATTTTCTTTCCTTTATGTCCAATTGTTTGCTTGGAGTTGCTATTTCTGTATGAATGTGAAAAAAACATAGAAGTGTCTGGAGACAGGGATTATAGACAAGAAGAAACCAGAATTCTTGCCTCAACAAGTTAAATAAATAAATAAATAACTTTAAAAAGTAGCACCTCGCTGGTAATGGGGAGGATTCTCTAGGTATTTTATTCGGCTGGAAGCATGCTGTGTTGGGGAGATAATGTCTTCCCATCATCCACGGAAGTCTACTGCATAAGCAAATATCAAGATATGCCATGAGATCAGGGTGCATGTTCTTATCCTGGTTCACTATTTCTGATAGTTAGTGGATGTGCTAACCAGGCCCTGGTACTTTCATGTTGATATTTATTATTATTATTGTTGTTGTTATTTTTGTGGCAAGAACACTTGAGATCTACTCTCCTAGCAAATTTTTGGTATATAATATAATATTAACTAACATGCTATAAATTAGGTCTCAAGAATTTATGCATCCTACATAATTGAAACTTTGTACCTTTGACTAATATCTCCCCATTTCCCCCACCTCCCCACTCTTGGTAACCACCATTCTACTGTACTTCTATGGATTCAACTTTTTTAGATTCTCCATATAAATTAGATCATACAGATTTTTCTTTCAAGTCTAACTTATCTCATTTACCAAGTATAACTTTTTTGTGATTTTACAGATATTTTAAGCAAATTTGAAAGGCAATATATCGGTGGTTACAAAGTGGATAAAATTTTAAACTTTATATATTGTTAATATAAGGAAATACTACACACACGTTTCCTAGGTTCATGCCTCTCATCCCTCCACTGCCCTGCCCACCACCAGCTTTTTGAAACATAGAATAATTATTTATCTATGATGCATTCATTTGACTGAGGGGGAAAACATCATTTTTATGCTTATTCCTCAAAATGTAATAGTAATAAATAACTCTAGCTGAAGAATACAGGCATGCTATATGTAACTTCATACAATATGAAGTACATGAGGAAACCACTAGTCATGTCTCCCACGTTTAAGACTAGTTGCTACTCTTTCTCCAGGAAAATCTCCTTCATAAATATGCAATCTTTTGCAATAAGTTATTCATGTTTTTTTTATTATTTATCTTACAGCTATTTAAATGAGAACTTCCCACTCTACCACATTCCAGTGTATTTAGTATAATTTATCTCTTTCTCACATGTGGTTTTCACTTGATTTTAGAATATTTAGCAGATTTTCTCTTGGGCAAGTTAAATTAATTAATTAAAGTCAATTGAAACAAATGTTACAACTTTTGAAAACGTATGAAATCTGCTATCCCTTTTGGTCAAAAGTTCTCTTTAACCATTATCTTTTTTAGCATCTATTTTCTCACTAAATAAAGAGAGGCTAGGAAATGAATGCAATTCCTTGGCTACTTTGGTTAATTCATTTAAACTAAAACCATGTGTAAGGAGAATATCAGTATTAAAGCAGGTGCAAAACAATGCAAAATCAAGAGGGAATGCGATCATTTATGCAATTACTGAATCCCTTTCTCTTTCTTATTAAACTTTGAGCAATCTTATACTTGGATCTACCAAGTATTTTTCCAACTCCAGTAGTTGGCTCACTTGGTAATTAAAAAATAATGTTTCTGTGGTTGACTGGTATTTCAATCATGTAGCAGATGACTATTGTGCACAAACAAGTCAGGAGTTCCATGATATAACAAATTTCATGGCTTTGTCTCTCCTGTACTTAATGCCACAATCTGATTTTTTCTTAAAGAAAAACACTAATGATAACTGGTTTTGATAGCCCCTCATGCTGACAAAAATGGTCTTGGTTGCATATACTGTACATATTTTTAAGTAGTTGCAAAGACTATTTTGCTTATAAAGATCACTACACATATGGTCAACAACTGGAACTCATACGGAGGCTTCATCAGTGTAAACAATTATCGAAATAATGAAATTGGCTATTTTGGTCCTCTGGGTTGCTTTGTGAATTGGGACAAGTAATTAATCATTTCTACCCTTCTCATTTAGAAAAATGTATCAAAA
The DNA here is from genome assembly GCF_054371585.1 of Giraffa tippelskirchi. Taxonomy (NCBI): domain Eukaryota; kingdom Metazoa; phylum Chordata; class Mammalia; order Artiodactyla; family Giraffidae; genus Giraffa; species Giraffa tippelskirchi. Next base: position 91,388,470 of record NC_137275.1, on the reverse strand, counting down.
ATTTGAACTAAGTTATGTACATTGTTCCACTAGTCCTCAGCAAAGATATTTACAATATGAAAACTAGCATTTTAAAATTAGATTTAAATTTTGTTGTTGTTTAGTCACTAAGTCATGTCTGACTCTTTGTGACCCCATGCAGCACACCAGGCTTCCTTGTCCATTCACTATCTCTTGGAGTTTGCTCAGATTCATGTCCATTGAGTCAGTGATGCTATGTAATCAGCTCATCCTCTGCTACCCTCCATGAGCAGATTTAAATTAGAAACCCATGAACAGATTTAAATTAGATAGCATTTAAAATATAGATTAAAATGTCTTATACACAGGCAGTCTTCTATGCTAAGATTGCCTAGCATAATGAATAGATTATTAATGACAGTACATTTTCATGACAGTAGTAGTTTTTCACGATATTGCATTTATACTTATGACCTAATTACCATTCTAATAAACTCAACTGGATAGCTTCACTGTCATATCAGAATTCAGAAGTAATAAGAGAGAAATGAAAATTTGGGACATGCAGCAAGAATATGGCTTCATAAAACACTTTCTTATTCTCCTGAAATCCATAAAAAGTCAGCTAGAAAATATAAGAAAACCTGAAAGCTACATTTTCAACAAATCTAAGTGTACACGTATGTATGTATGTATATGCATATACACACATACACTCCAATGTTTATAGAAAGGCTTGCAAAATACCTGATATCTTGGCAAAAATACATAACAAGAAGAGGAGAATCTGAGAGAGACTCAGTATACCCCTAAATGCACCAACAGATGAGAGGCATGTCCCAGGAAAATGTTGCTATGGAGAATATGAAAATATTACCTTTTCTGACTCAAAATTAAAGTGACACAATTTCCTTTAAAAAGAAAGCATAATTGGAATAACTCAGGGGATGTGAAGTCAATAGGATTAGTCAAAATATGGGTAGGTCAGCAGTCAGAATTCAAGAAAATAGTAGAAGAAAACACATAGTAGAAATAATGGATATGTCCTGTAAGATACAAAAGAACATCTGTTGAATAATAGTAAAATCTCAGTACCTCCAAAATTCTATTGCTCTTTTGAGAAGTACCTCAATAATCCATAAATTATCTCCATGATGGTGCAATGTATAATCCAGGAAGAATGAAGTGGGAAGGGGCAGTGATCAATGAACTGATAAGATTCTCTGCACCCACTGACATTTTTACCATATCATGTGTGATCATATCTGTTTTGTATGTAGGAGTTCCCATAAGATTTCACTTCATTCAAAAAGTGTTTTTATTTTGAAAATCATGGAATTAGACAATTAAGTCCAGGAAATAAAACTAACCTCTGTTGTAAATATAATATGCTCTGGACATCATGTTATTAATATATGTACATTTTCCCACTTACTCTTCCTGTCCAGTTAGGCAGAAGTCTTCAGGTGTTAAGTATTTTTTCTAGAATTATATGGTTCACAGGTGAATCTGAATCTTAAGTATGACTTCTAAACATTTGTGTTTTTCAATGTTTATGAGTGCTAACATAGCCTCTATGAAGTGGTTTGAGGTATGATCTCTTTTCCATACGTCTTGCCTATCAAGCAACAATCTTGTGATTCTATGCTATTTCACTAAAATAAGTAAGGTCTAGTTTGAAGACATAAATACATAAAACATAAACGAAATATGTCTAAGGTAAGTTGATTTAGAAGAAGTCAAAACAGTAAAACAATTTTGTTATGGAAAGAGAAAAAAGAAAAAAAAGATATATCACTAAGGAACATACAAGAATTATTTCCTATAATCTAAATGGCTAAAACCATTAGGAAAAGTATATGACAAAGCTTGGATTTTTGTATGAAAAACTTAAGTCAATATAAAATATGATTTTTCTTGTCACTGTAAGAAGGTAGGCACATTGATATGAATTTTAATTTAATTGTAGATTAAATACATTCATCTCAAATATTTCTAAGGGTAGGATCAAGATGACAGAGTAGGACAACCCTGAGCACACTTCTCTTCATGAATATATCAATACTCCAACTACACATAGAGCAGCTGTCACTGAGAATGATCTGAAGACTAGCAGAATGCTTCTTCTACAACCAAGGCTGTAAAGAAAGAACCATACCAAGTTTGGCAGGAAGGGAAGAGAAGCCAACTAGTCAGAACCTGCACCCCTAGCGGGGACCTGTAAGAGCACAGTAATATGTCAACAAACTGGACCACCCCGAAAAAAAAATGGATCAATTCCTAGAAATATACAATCTTCCAAGAGTTAGGAAGAAACAGATAACCTAAAGATACAGATTACTAGTATTGAGATTGAATCAGGAATAATAATAATAAAGAAAAACTCCCAACAAGCAAAAGTCCAGGACTGAAACACTTCACAGGAGAATTCCAAACATATAAAGAAGAGGTAATACCTATCCTTTCCAAAATATTCCAGAAGAACACTCCCATGTTCATTTTATCAGGCCAGCATTACCCTGATATCAAAATCAAAACAAGAAACCACACACACACACACACACAAAATAGGTCAATATCTCTGATGAATATATACACCAAAATCCTCAAGAAAATATTAACAAGCTGAACTCAATAATACATTAAAAGAAAGGATCATACACCATGATCAAGTGGAATTTATCCTTGGAATGTAAGAATGGTTCAATATCCACAAATCAATATGATATACCATATTAACACAATGAAGAATCACATGATCATCTCAATTGATGCAGAAAAAACATCTGACAAAATTCAGTATCTATTCATGATAAACACTCTCAACAAAGTTGGTATAAAGAGAACATATCTCAACTGAATAAAGGCCATTTATGACAAACTCACAGCTAACACCATACTCAACAGTGAAAAGCTGAAAGTGTTTCCTCTAAAACAGGATGTCCTGTTTCCTCTAAACAAAACTGGATGTCCACCATAGACATTTCTATTCAAAGTAGTATTGACAGTTCCAGCCATGGCAATCAGATAAGAAAAATGAATGAAAGGCATCTGAATTGGAAGGCAAGAAGTAAAAGTGTAACTATTTGCAGAAGGCATGATACTATACATAGAATTCTAACACAAAAGGTCATCAAAAAACTACTAGAATAAGTTAACTCAGTAAATTTGGAGGATACAAGTTTAATATACAGAAATCTGTTGCTTTTCTATACCCTAATAATGAACAATCAGAAAGAGAAAACAAGAAAACAATCGCACTTACAACTGCATAAAAGAGAATAAAATACCTAGGCTTCCCAGGTGGCGCTAGTGGTAAAGAACCTGCCTGCCCATGCTGCAGAAGTAAGAAACATGGGTTTGATCCCTGGGTTGGGAAGAGTCCCTGGAGGAGGAAATGGCAATCCAGTCCAGTATTCTTGCCTGGAGAATCCCATGAACAGAGGAGCCTGGTGGGCTACAGTCCACAGGATCGCAAAGTCATACACGACTGAATTACTAAGCAAATTTAATCAAGGAGGTGAAATACCTATACTCTGAAAACTACAAAATACTGATGAAGTAGATTAAAGATAATACAAAGAAATGTAAAGATAATCCATGCTCAGTGAAAGTGGAAGTCACTCAGTCGTGTCCAACTCTTTGCGATCCCATGGACCATACAATTCATGGGATTCTCCAGGCCCAGAATACTGGAGTGGGTACCCTTTCCCTTCTCCAGAGGATCTTCCCAACCTAGGGATCAAACCCAGGTCTCCTGCATTGCAGGTGGATTCTTTACCAACTGAGCCACAAGGGAAGCCCCCATGTTCAAGGACTGGAAAAATTAATATTGTTAAAACGTCCATACTAACCAAAGTAATTTTCAGGTTTAACACAGTTCATACCAAAATTTCCATATTTCTCATAGAACTAGAATAAGTAATCCTAAAATTTGTATGGAGCCACAAAAGATCCTTAATTACCAAAGCAATTGAGAGAAAAAAGTTAACATGTTCCCTGACTTCACACTATACTGCATAGTACTGGCACAAAAATGGGCTCAGAGATCAATAGAAGAGAACAGAATACAGAGCCTGGAAATAAACACACACACACATATGGTCGATTATCTATGAAAAATGAGGCAAGAATATACGATGGGGAAAAGACAAAGTAAGTGGTGGGAAAACTGGACAGCTACATGAAAAAACAATGAAATTAGAACACTTATTCATGCCATATATGAAAATAAACTCAAAATGGATTAAAGACCTAAATGTAAGACTGGAAACCATAGAACTCCTAGAAGAAAGCATAGGCAACACACTCTTTGACATCTATCTTAGCGGTACCTTTTTGAATCTGTCTTCCCAAGCAAGGGAAACATAAGCCAAAATAAATGAAAACTAGTCAAACTTAAAAGCTTTTGCACAGTAAAGGAAACCATTAGCAAAACTAAAAGGCAGCCTACTGAATAAAAGATAATTGTAAATGATACATCTGATAAGGCATTAATACCCAAACTGCACATCCCTGGTGGCTCAGTGGTAAAGAGTCCGCCTGCCAATGCAGGAGATGTGGGTTTGATTCCTGAGTCGGTAATGCCCTCAAGAAGGGAATGGCAACCCACTCCAGTATTCTTGCTGGGAAATCCCATGGACAGAAGAGCCTGGCAGGCTACAGTCTACGGGGTCACAAAAGAGTTGACTACAATTTAGCAGCTAAGCAACAACATCTAAATACATAAACAGAACTCATATAACTCAACATTAAAAAAGAAAGATTAAAAAAAGTGGGCAGAAGACCTCAATAGGCATTTTTCCAAAGAAGACATACAGGCGGCCAAAAGGTACATGAAAAGATGCTCAGTATTAGTAATCATCAGAAAAATGCTAATAAAATAAAAACCACAATGAGATACCATCTCACACCTGTTAGGATAGTTATCTTAAAAAGACAGCAAATAATAAGTGTTGGTGAGGATGTAAGGAAAGGGAACCCCAGTACACTGTTCATGGGAATGTAAATTGGTACAGCTACTATGGAAAACAATATGGAGGTACTCACAAAAGATTAAAAAATAGAACTACCATATGATCCAAAATTTCATTTCTGGGTATACATGTGAAGAAAATGAAAACACTAATTTGAAAAGTCATATGCACCCTGATGTTCATAGCAGCGTTCTTTAAGTTAGCAAAGATATGCAAGCAACCTAAGTGTCCATCTACAGATGAATGGATAATATTGATCTGCCATAAAAAAAGAATGAAATTTTGCCATTTGCAACAACACAGGTTGACCTGGAGGGTATTATGCTTAGATAAATAAGACAGAGAAGGAAAAAAACTTCATGTTTTCCCTTATATGTGGAAACTAAAAAAAATTTTAAATGAGTGAATATAACAAAACAGAAACAGACCAACAGATACAGATAAAAAAGTAGTAGTTACCAATGGGGAGGAGGGGTGTAAGAAATACAAACTACTAGGTATAAAATAAGATACAGGCATATAATGGACAACACAGAAATACAGATAATACTTTATAATAATTTTAAATAGAGTATAATCTGTAAAAAAAATATTGAACCACTATGTTGTATACCTGAAATTAAGTCAACTACTAGAAAGGGTTAGTTGCTTAGTCATGTCTTATCCTTTGCAACCCCATGGACTGTATCCCGCCAAGTTCCTCTGTCTATGGAGTTCTCCAGGCAAGCATACTTAAGTGGGTAGCCAAAGTCTTCTACAGAGGATCTTCCTGACCCAGGGGTTGAACCCAGGTCTCCTGCATTGCAGGCAGATTCTTTACCATCTGAGCCACCTTCTCCTAACTATTCAAAAGGTGATGTTAAGCTACATCTGCAATTCTTACTGTAAATTCCTACAACTATCCCACAGATGCTGCTGTTTAGGGACATCTTGATCATTCCCCTTACACATTATTTAGAGAAATTCACATTTAAAGATCTCAGGATCATAGCATGATGTCTCCTGAGAAATCATACTATAGAAGTTGAGTGTGAAAATGTTGTTTTTGGACTTAATAAATAAATAAATAAATAAATAAACCTTACTTCCCATTCATATCAAGTTCCTTATCCAGATGAGAGAAAATATATGAATAAAACCATCTATTTCAGGTTTAGAACACAATTATGGGATCCTCTACTGTCAGACAATGGGATATATTTATAAATGGTAATATAATCTGCAATTTTTGCTAAACAATTTAAGCAGTCAGATAAGCCATCTTTGGATTACAAGTAAAAACAGAGTGTAGAGGGAAATGCAATTGAGAGAAGATTTGGGAAATTATCTTTATTTTATTATAAAATCATATTAAAATATACCTATGTATATGGCTTCCATAAATATCTCAAGGAGGAAAAAGACCCTGTAATAATTGAGCCCAGACTCTTGTACTAGGCATGCTGCTGCTAAGTCACTTCAGTCGTGTCCGACTCTGTGCGACCCCATAGATGGCAGCCCATCAGGTTCCTCCGTCCCTGGGATTCTCCAGGCAAGAACACTGGAGTGGGTTGCCATTTCCTTCTCCAATGCATGAAAGTGAAAAGTGAAAGTGAAGTCATTCAGTCGTGTCCGACTCTTAGCGACCCCATGGACTGCAGCCTACCAGGCTCCTCCGTCCATGGGACTCTCCAGGCAAGAGTACTGGAGTGGGGTGCCACTGCCCTCTCCACTAGGCATGCATCCTAGTTCAAATACAAGCATGGCAAGTTCAGAACTGTAGTTCTGAGCAATTTATCTGTATTTAGTCAGTTATTTTTTATAATAGCACCAGTATGTAGGAAACAGTACTATCTCCACTTTACAGGTGAAGGAATTTAGGCTCAAAGAGTTAAAAAGTTGTTTACAAGTAAAGTCATATATGATTTGTTTTGTTCCATTGAATATGAATGTAAGTGACCTGTGCTACTTCTAAACAAAATCTATAAAAGCCATGGTCTTACCCAACCTTCTCTCTTACCTGGCTGTTATGAGATCAGCCTTCCCCAGAAATGGGTCAGGCCTATCAAGTTGGGTCCTGGAGTGAAGAATAAATGCAGTTAACCCAAAATGGATATATAACATGACAAGAAATAATTTTTTGACAGATCACTAAGATAATGGATCACTGGTTATCACAGCATAAATTAGCTATACTGATTGACATGGAAATTGGTACCAGAATTTGGATTCGAATAAAAAAATAGTAAATGTCATTGAGTTTGGTGGTGGGTAATAGATAACAAGGACATTTATATAGGAATTTGGAAAGATGACAATCAATATTGTCCTGTATAAAACATTATGTAATAGTGTTACTTGTGATAACTTGAAAGGCACATAATGTACTGATTTAGTTTCTGGTTTTAGACAGAGATTAGAAAGCAGTTCTAATCTGGAGCAGCTGTGAAGAGATACCCCACGTCCAAGGTAAGAGAAAACCAAGTAAGACGGTACGCACTGAGAGAGGTCATCAGAGGGCAGATAGACTGAAACCACAATCACAACTAGCCAACCTGATCACACGGACTACAGCCTTGTCTAACTCAATGAAACAGGTCATGCTGGAGAAGTCTGACAGAATGTGGTCCACTGGAGAAAGCAATGGCAAACCACTTCAGTATTCTTGCCTTGAGAACCCCATGAACAATAAGAAAAGGCAAAAAGATAGGACATTGAAAGATGAACCCCCCAAGTTTGTAGGTGCCCAATATGCTACTGGAGATCAGTGGAGAAATAACTCCAGAAAGAACGAAGGGATGGAGCCAAAGCAAAAACAACATCCAGTTGTGGATGGGACTGGTGATAGAAGCAAGGTTTGATGCTTTAAGAGCAATATTGCATAGGAACCTGGAAAGTTAGGTCCATGAATCAAAGCAAATTGGAAGTGGTCAAACAGGAGATGACATGAGTAAACACTGACATTCTAGGAATCAGTGAACTAAGATGGACTGGAATGAGTGAATTTAACTCAGATGACCATTATATCTACTACTGTGGGCAGGAATCTCTTAGAAGAAATGGAGTAGCCATCATGGTCAACAAAAGATTCCGAAATGCAGTATTTGGATGCAATCTCAAAAATGACAGAATGATCTCTGTTCGTTTCCAAGGCAAACCATTCAATATCATGGTAATCCAAGTCTATGCCCCGACCAGTAACCCTGAAGAAGCTAAAGTTGAATAGTTCTATGAAAGCCTACAAGACCTTCTAGAACTAACACTCCAAAAAAGATGTCCTTTTCATTACAGGGGACTGGAATGCAAAAGTAGGAAGTCAAGAAACACCTGGAGTAACAGGCAAACTTGGCCTTGGAGTACACAATGAAGCAGGGCAAGGCTAATAGAGTTCAGCCAAGGGAACACACTGGTCACAGCAAACACCCTCTTCCAACAACACAAGAGAAGACTCTACACATGGACATCACCAGATGGTCAACACCAAAACCAGATTGATTACATCCTTTGCAGCCAAAGATGGAGAAGCTCTTTACAGTCAGCAAAAACAAGACCGGGATCAGACTGTGGCTCAGATCATGAACTCCTTATTGCCAAATTCAGACTGAAATTGGAGAAAGTGGAGAAAACCACTAGACCATTCAGGTATGACCTAAATCAAATCCCTTATGACTATACAGTGGGAGTGAGAAATAGATTTAAGGGACTAGATCTGATAGACAGGATGCCAGATGAACCATGGATGAAGGAGGTTTGTGACATTGTACAGGAGACAGGAATCAAGACCATCCCCAAGAAAAGAAATGCAAAAAAAGCAAAATGGGTGTCTGAGGAGGCCTTACAAATAGCTGAGAAAAGAAGGCAAGTGAAAAGCAAAGGAGAAAAGGAAAGATATTCCCATTTGAATGCAGAGTTCCAAAGAATAGCAAGGAGAGATAAGAAAGCCTTCCTCAACAATCAATGCAAAGAAATAGAGGAAAACAACAGAATGGGAAAGACTAGCGATCTCTTCAAGGAAATTAAGAGATACCAAGGGAACATTTCATGCAAAGATGGGCTCAGTAAAGGACAGAAATGATAGGGACCTAACAGAAGCAGAAGATATTAAGAAGAGGTGGCAAGAACACACAGAAGAACTGTACAAAAAAGATCTTCACGACCCAGATAATCACGATGGTGTGATCACTCATCTAGAGCGAGACATCCTGGAATGTGAAGTCAAGTGGGCCTCAGGAAGCATCACTACGAAAAAACTAATGGAGGTGATGGAATTCCAGTTGAGCTATTTCAAATCCTCAAAGATGATGCTATGAAAGTGCTGCACTCGATATGCCAGCAAATTTGGAAAACTCAGCAGTGGCCACAGGACTGGAAAAGGTCAGTTTTCGTTCCAATCCCAAATAAAGGCAATGCCAAAGAATGCTCAAACTACCGCACAATTGCACTCATCTCACACGCTAGTAAAGTAATGCTTAAAATTCTCTAAGCCAGGCTTCAGCACTACGTGAACCGTGAACTTCCAGATGTTCAAGTTGTTTTAGAAAGGCAGAGGAACCAGAGATCAAATTGCCAACATCCGGTGGATCATCTAAAGAGCAACAGAGTTCCAGAAAAACATCTATTTCTGCTTTATTGACTATGCCAAAGCCTTTGACTGTGTAGATCACAATAAACTGTGGAAAATTCTGAAAGAGATGGGAATACCAGACCACCTGATCTGCCTCTTGAGAAATCTGTATGCAGGTCAGGAAGCAACAGTTAGAACTGGACATGGAACAACAGACTGTTTCCAAATAGGAAAAGGAGTATGTCAAGGCTGTATATAGTCACCCTGCTTATTTAACTTATATGCAGAGTACATCATGAGAAACGCTGGGCTGGAGGAAGCACCAGCTGGAATCAGGATTGCCAGAAGAAATATCAATAACCTCAGATATATAGATGACACCACCCTTATGGCAGAAAGTGAAGAAGAACTAAAGAGCCTCTTGATGAAAGTGAAAGAGGAGAGTGAAAAAGTTGGCTTAAAGCTCAATATTCAGAAAACTAAGATCATGGCATCTGGTCCCATCACTTCGTGGGAAATAGATGGGGAAACAATAGAAACAGTGGCTGACTTTATTTTTCTGGGCTCCAAACTCACTGAAGATGGTGATTGCAGCCATGAAATTAAAAGACGCTTACTCTTTTGAAGGAAAGTTATGACCAACCTAGACAGCATATTAAAAAGTACAGACATTACTTTGTCAACAAAGGTCCATCTTGTCGATGCTATGGTTTTTCCAGTAGTCATGTCTGGATGTGAGAGTTGGACTGTGAAGAAAGCTGAGCACCAAAGAATTGATGTTTTTGAACTGTGGTGTTGGAGAAGACTCTTGAGAGTCCCTTGGACTGCAAGGAGATCCAACCAGTCCATCCTAAAGGAGATTAGCCCCGGGTGTTCATTAGAAGGACTGATGTTGAAGCTGAAGCTCCAATACTTTGGCCACCTCATGTGAAGAGCTGACTCATTGGAAAAGACCCTGATGCTGGGAAAGATTGAGGGCAGGAGGATAAGGGGATGACAGAGGATGAGATGGTTGGATGGCATCACTGAGTCAATGGACATGTGTTTGGGTGGACTCTGGGAGTTGGTGATGGACAGGGAGGCCTGGTGTGCTGCAGTTAATGGGGTCGCAAAGATTTGGACAGGACTGAGCGACTGACCTGAACTGAGAAAGCAATATTATTAGTGTGCCACAGCTGCACAGAAAGTGACACATGAAAAATATGAGTCAAGAAATGAACTGACCAGTTTTCAGGAATAAAAGAAAACCAGGTATTCCAAATAGTCCAACATTTTCTGGGATAGAAAATATAAGTATTTCTCATTTTCACAAATGAAATAAAACTAAGAATTCCTTAAGCAATACAGGCCAACTGAAACTCATACTGGGGTCAAAAACCACATCAACAGTACACAGTTCACAGTTGTAATGGACTGAAGGTTTGTGACCCCACCACTCAAATTCATATGCTGAAATATAATCTATCAGTTCAGTTCAGTCGCTCAGTCGTGTCCGACTCTCTGCGACCCCATGAATTGCAGCACGCCAGGCCTCTCTGTCCATCACCAACTCCCGGAGTCTACCCAAACCCATGTTCATCAAGTCGGTGATGCCAACCAACCACCTCATCCTCTGTCGTCCCCTTCTCCTCCCGCCCCCAATCCTACCCAGCATTAGGGTCTTTTCCAATGAGTCAACCCTTCGCATGAGGTGGCCAAAGTATTGGAGCTTCAGCTTCAACATCAGACCTTCCAATGAACACCCAGGATTGATCTCTTTTAGGATGGATTGATTGGATCTCCTTGCAGTCCAAGAAACTCTCAAGAGTCTTCTCCAACACCACAGTTCAAAAGCATCAATTCTTCAACCCTCAGCTTTCTTCACCGTCCAACTCTCACATCCATACATTACCACTGGAAAAACCATAGCCTTGACTAGACGGACTTTTGTTGGCAAAGTAATGTCTCTGCTTTTAAACATGCTATCTAGGTTGGCCATAACCTTCCTTCCAAGTAGTAAGCGTCTTTTAATTTCATGGCTGCAGTCACCATCAGCAGTGATTCTGGAGCCCAAAAAAGTAAAGTCTGACACTGTTTCCACTGTTTCCCCATCTATTTCCCATGGAGTGATGGGACCAGATGCCATGATCTTAGTTTTCTGAACGTTGAGCTTTAAGCCAACTTTTTCACTCTCCTCCTTCACTTTCATCAAGAGGCTCTTTAGTTCTTCTTCACTTTCTGCTTTCACTTCTTCTATATAATCTATAGCCAGATAATATTTGGAGGCAGGGCATTTGGGGAGGAAATTAGGTGATGAGGGTGGAGTCCACATCAGTAGGATTAGTGCCCTTATAAAGAGTCAGACAGACATCAAATATTTTTCTACCATGGGAAGATACAGTGAAAATTCAGCCATCCAAAGCCTGCAAGAGGGCTGTCAGAAGAATCCTGTCATCTGGCACAATGATCTCAGGCTTCCAGAACCATAAGAAACAAATTTCTGTTTTTGATAAACCACTGAGTTTATGATATTTCAGTATAGCAATTAGAGCTAAGACAACACATTTTATTAAAAATCTGTGAATCATTAAGTGCCACCAAGTAAATCCTTTCAGTTGGACAAAAAGACACAAGGTAAAGAAAGAGTAAGTTTCCCTAACATAAGACTGATAATCTTAAAGGTAATTAAGTAAAGACATTCTTAATGCTCCCAGAAAAATTTTCTTGACATGACTATTGGTACTAGACAGAGCAAGAATCAAATAGATAAAAAGCAACTAAGGCTACAAATGACCTAAGTTATGGATGACAGACCCCATGATGGTAAAATCTATTATAGATATGAAATAGCTTGATTATTCATAACTGTCAGTTCAGGTAAAAATATCACATAATGATATTTTTATGGCTAAGCAGATAGATAAAAACATCTGTCATGACTCTTACATTCCTCCTTGTCAGGAGCTTCCTGGTGAGTATGAATGTCCTTTTTTAAAAAGAAATGTATCAAGTTACATATTGGAATTGATTTCCTAAGATACTAATATGATTATCACCCAATTGTGTTTCAACTCTGTATCATTTCACAATGGATGAAATCCTATTTGAAAAGTTCCAATTTGAAACAGTAATGAAGTTAAATGCTGGGGTTCTCAGTGCATGTAGGTTTTTCTGACATAACATCTGAATTATGCTATATGCCTATTCCATGGATGCCCTGTTCCTTTATAAATACTTTTCATTTTTATATAAAAAGAAAAAGGAAAAATCTAACAAGCTATCCAAATAAATGTGGGAGGAAAACTTAGCCAATCATTGAAAGAAGATCAGTTCTCCCAGGCAACCACAAATGATATTGAAAAACAGGATTAACCAAGTGGAAGAAGATGTATACTGTATATCTCATGATTTTTATAGGAATCACATTTCAAAATTAAAAGGAGATATTGTAAAATTGAAAGGAAAGGACAAGATCGTAATTTTAAACTATATATTGCTTAATTTCAGTATAATCTGAAAACATCTTTGAAAGGTGTGATGGTTAATTTTACATGTCTGTTAGGGGCATATTCGCGAATGATATTAACATTTAAATCTGTAAGAAGGCTGCCATCAATCAGTTGAAGGCCTGAATAGAAGAAAAAGACTGGCATTCCTGAAGTTAATTCTATCGACATCAGACTGCCTTCAGACTTCATCTGCACCTTTGGCTCTCCTGAGTCTTCAGCCTGTCCATTCACACTGAAGATTTTGGATTGTACGGGCTTTGTAATCATGTGAGGTAATTCCTTATAACAAATGTCCTTTTTTCTTATTTGTCTTAGTCTGCTAGGACTGCCATAGCACAATACAACAAAGTATATGGGTTAAACAACAGAAACTTATGTTCTCACAATTCTGGAGCCTCAAAATATAGGAGTAAGGTACCCACAGTGTTTGTTTCCGGGGAGACTTTTCTTCCTGGTTTGCAGACGGCCCTCTTCTCGCTGCTTCCTTACTTGGACTGTTTTCTATATCTGTGCAGAGAGAGAGCTGTCTAGTATCTCTTGCTCTTATTATAAGGATATTAGTCCTATTGGATTAGAGCTCCACCCTTATGACTTCATGTAACCTTAATTAACTTCTTAAACCATAAAATCATATTGAGGATTAGGCTCCAATCTATGAATTTTAGGAGGATGTAATTCACTCCATAACAAAAGACATCTGGAAAGAAGTCATATTTTACTATTTTCTGAGACAGTGACAGAGGAGATTTGATCCTAAGAGGAAACATACAAATTTGGGAAACAAATATCGATATTTCATGACCCAATGAGAGGTTTGCTTTTCCAGAAACACTCTTTCCAAATTTTAAAAATTGAAACTCCAGAAATTATGATCTATTCTACTCAGAACATAACTGAAAAAAAATGTAGCATCATTTTGTTAGGAGATAGTTTGCATTTCCTGGGATATCACGAATAGGTATATCAGACGTTTGATACTGTACTCTGTGAGATTATGATGTTTCTCTTACGTTGCTTGAAAACCCAGTTCCTTTTATCTGGAAAGGTAGAAAAAAGACACTATAGTAGTAATGAGAGAAGATTATGAAGAAAATGGACATAGCATCTCTGAAGAGAAACTTGACATTTAGAAAAACTTTTCTGAGTTAATATCTTGACTGGTTGTAAATTAAATGCCTGATTTGAATATTCTTTTTTAAGTTAAAGAATTATGTTTTTTATCCAAAGAAAATGTCATGACCTTGCATAAAAACTGTTTTAATTGTAGGTATTTGTAGAGGTTAGTTAGCTTAAACATGACATGAACTATAAACCAATCAGCTCAAACCATAAAATTTACTCACCTCAAATTATTCTGGAGGAGCTACACTAACAATTCATGTACTATTTCTGAGAGTAAATTCACTTTAAATGAGTAAATATATTTTCAATTTCACTGTTATAATGGTAAACACAAGCTTACCTATCTTATTTGCTACATTTTCCTAAGACAGAAGCTTTACTATTTTATTGTGTGACTGTCTCTAGTAAGAGTAATTAGGAAAGGAAAATAAACAGTATCGAAATTGGAAAGGAGGAAGTAAAATTGTCCCCATTTGCAAACTACATGATCTTATATATAGAAAACCCTAAAGAACCACAAAAAATATTTGAATTAGAAAAGAAAATCAGTGAAAGTGCAAGATACCGAATCAATATACGAAAATCAGTTGCACTAATAAAAAACTATATAAAAAGGAAATTAAAGTCTGTGGGAGAAGGCGAGATTTGAGAGAATAGCATTGAAATATGTATATTACCATATGTGAAATAGATTGCCAGTCCAGGCTCGATGCATGAGACAGGGTGCTCAGGGCTGGTGCACTGGGATGACCCTGAGGAATGGGATGGGGAGGGAGGTGGGAGGGGGATTCAGGATGGGGGACACATGTATACCCATGGCTGATTCATGGCAATGTATGGCAAAACCCACCACAATACTGTAAAGTAATTAGCCTCCAATTAAATAAATTAATTTTAAAAGCAAAAGGAAATTAGGAAAACACTATCATTTACAATAGTATCAAAAAGAACAAAATACTTAGGAATAAGCCTAACTAAGTCAGTGAAGCACTGTACACTGAAAGCTATAAAACATTGCTGAAAGAAAGTGAAGAAGACACAAATGGAAAAACATCCCTTGTTCATGCTGAAAGACTTAATATTGTTAAAATGTCCACATGCTCAAAGTGATCTAGAGAGTCAATGCAGTATCTATCAAGATTCCAATGGAACTTTTTATAGAAATAGAAAAGAAATCTTAAAATTCACACTGAAGCACAAAAGATCCTAAGCAGCAAGACCGATCTAAAAAAAATAAATAAATAAAAATTAAAAAAAAAAAAAAAGAACAAAGCTGGAGTCTTTAATGTAGGAACTATGTCTCAAGAATTGGGTTCCTTCAAGTAACTGTTTTACCACCTGAAAGAAATAGATACGGAGAGGGAAGTTATTTTATTTGTATAAGTTACAGCCTATTTATCTTACATGTACCAGTGGGGATTTGGCTTGCTTTACCACCCTACTTTGAAATCAGTGGATTCAATCAGTATCCCTATTACAAGAAACAGTTTGGCTTTCCTGAAAAATGTCAGAGGGCATCCTACAACTCCTCCATCTACAGTAACATGCAACTGAAATTAAGTTGTTGGGGCTCCTGAAAAGTAATTAGATTCCAAGGATACATAGATAATCTAATCACTTTATGACTTTGTTTTACTATTGATTCATAGTTCAATGTCTGCTGATTTTCTGTGATGTTGAAACTGTATGGCATAGTGAGAGGCAGAGAAATTGTGCTTTTTTGCCCTTGGTTGTTCCTCATGCTTGTATCCAACACTAGCTTATTTGTATCTATTCCCTCTCCTGAAAGTCACCTTGCCTGTTCCATCCTCAAAACAACTCCACAGAGACTGCGCACATTTTATTTCCTCCTTCTTCCTAACTATAGACGCAAGCACTGAACCACAAGAGTCGCTACTGTTGCCTTGTACCTAGGCATCATGTTTCCATTTTTATTATTGTAACTCTATTTTGGTGTATAGGATTTTAAGTTGTATGTGCAAATTTCCCCCCATATCATGCCAGGACTACATAGATAGGAACAGGAATTTGTATAGATTGGAAGAAGATAGGATCAAACTAATTCTCACATTTAACTTCATAAAATGATTTAAAAAAGAGGGTCTTTATCCTTGTGTAAATATGGCCTGGATTAAGAAATAATTACCAAATTATTATGTATTCTGCAGTTACTAAGAGTCATAACATTTGATAAAACTGCAATTGAATTAAATAAGCACTTTTTCTCTGATTATGTAGGGTTATTTGAAATGTATTGCTTCTAGAATAGTAAAATTAATATTAAACTCCAGAATTATATACTACTCTTATCTAATGATTTAAAAACATTTATGCACTAAATTATGCACAAAAGAAATCAACCAGAGTTAAAAAACAAATTCAGCAAAGTTGCAGGGACATGACACATAACACATCCAATTCAGCTGCATTCTCTACACACAAGCAGTAAGTTACTCTCCCTCTCTCTCTCTCTCCTATATATATATATAAACAATTTCATTTACAATAGCATCCAAAGGAATAAAAAATCTAGAAATAAATTTAATAAGACAGATGAAAGAGTTGTACACTGAAGACTGTAAAAAATTGCTGAAACTATGAAAAAATAAAGGAAGATCTCAATAAATGAAAAGATATCCCATGCTTTAGATTGGAAGAATTAGTATTATTAAGATGTGACAATACTACCAAAAAGTATCTACTGATTCTATCAAAATCCTAATGGCTTTATTTCCCAAAATGGAAAAGCTGTTTCTCAAATTTATGTGAAATACAGAGGGTCATGAACTGGCAAAACAATCCTGAAAAAAGAACAAAGTCAGAATTCTCACACGTTCCAATTTTGAAACTTACTGCAAAGCTATAGTAATCGAAACAGTGTGGTACTGACATAAGGATACTGGAATATAATTGAGAATCCAAAATTAGCCAATGTATCTAAGCCAAATTGCTTTTTGACAAGAATGCCAAGACCATTCAACAGTAGAGAATAGTCTATTCAACAAACGGTGCTGGAACAACTCTATAGCCACATGTAAAAGAATAAAGTTAGAACTCTACCTAACACCACAAAAATAAACTCACAATGAAGCAAAGATTAATTACAATAGCGAAAACAATAAAATTCTTAGAAGAAAATATTAGGGTATTGATAAATCTTCAGGAACTTTAGTTTGGCAATGGACTCTTAGATATAACACCGAAAACATGAGCAACAAAATAAAAACTAGACAAATTGGACTTCTTCAAAATTAAAAACTTTTGTACATCAAAATACATTATCAAGGCAGTGAAAAGACAGCCTACAGAATGGGAGAAAATTTTGGCAAATCATATATTTGGTACCCAGAATATATAAAGACTTTTACAACTCAACAACAAAAGCAAACAACCAAAGTGCTTAAATAAACATTTCCCCAAAGACATACAAATGGTGAGTACACACATGAAAAAATGCTCAGTATCATTATCCATCAGGGAAATGTAAGTCAAAACCCCAGTGAAATATAACTTAACACTCACTAAGACAGATAATATATAACAAATAGTAGTCAGGGTGTGGAAAAATTGGAACCCTCATACACTGCTGGCAGGAATGGGGTTGCTGTGTAAAAAGTTTGGTAGTTCCTCAAAAAGTTAAGCATAGAACTGCCGTAAGAACCAGCAATTCCTCTCCTATGCACATGCCCCAGAGAATTTAAAAAAAAATGGGTACTCAAAACAAATACTCAAACGAATGTTCATACACATTCATAACAACCAAAAGGTAGAAACAATCCAAATGTCCATAAACACATGAATGGATACAAAAATTAATATATATGTAAAATGGAACATTTTTCAGCCATAAAAAGAATGTAATGATGATACATGCTACAGTGTCAATGAGGCCTTAAAATAATTATGCTGTGAAAGTGAAAGACGCCGGACACAGAAGGTTACATGTTGTATAATCCTATTAATATGAAATATTCAGACTAGGTAAATCCATAGGGAAAAAAGCAGATTGGAGGTTGCCAGGGACTGAGCAAGGAAGGATAGAGGAGCAACTGCTTAATGGATATGGGCTTTTATTTGTGGATAATAAAAATATTTTGGAAGTAGATAGAGGTGGTGGCACACATCTCTTTGAATGAACTGAATGCCATTAAATTGTTCACTTCAAAATGCTTAATTTTATGATCTGAGAATTTCAATGAGGAAAAAATGAAAAGATAATGCACCTGTCCATTGCATATTGCATAATTTGCATTTCAAAACTCCTAATTTTATCACTTTTCTGGGTTGTAATTTAATGAATCTATTGCATTTAAACTCAATGTGAAAAGATGAGAAAATGGGTTTATTTATTCTTGTCTGTTTTGTGAGTTTTCCTATGGATTTTAATTGATTTTATTTTAGTAGTATAGTTACTTAGAATCAGACATTTTCTTTGGAAACTAATGTACTTAAATTATACTTTAGGAGTTGAAATAACTTTTAAAGTTCATCTTACTTTTAGTTACTGATAAGTTTATAAATATAATGCTTCTGTAATCTGTAGAAAATTCTATCAGGAAAATACTATATATGATACTTGGAAATTTAAGTATTGCCCACCAGAGGGCTCTCATTTTTCTTCTATTCTTCTTTTCAAAAAAAAAAGTCATATTTTAATAATTATAGCTTATACACCTCTGAGTAAATCAAGTAAATATCCTTAGTGTGTGTAGAAGATCCCTAAAGAGTAAACTTAAACTTATTATGACTGAGATGCAAATAAAGCATACTTTATAAACACATGCTCATGTTTTCTACATTTCTCCATCAAAATTTCTGTGAAAGGGAATTAATACAATGAACTATTATGAGTTGAATAAGAGGGAATGAAACAAATGCTCCTTTAAAATTCACAGAGCACAACCTCCAGAGTAACTAAGTGTATTGTTAATTCTAGATACTAATCTACTCCAGGATGGATGGAAATTTCCTCAACTATGTTTGGAAACAGTGTCTTAATGTGAAAATTGATAAACTGAGTTTGTATTTTAAAATAATTTTATTGCACCTATATTATGTATGGTGGATGTGTTGGTGACTAAGAAAGATATAGTTGCTTTTCTTGAGAAGCTCAGTCCATAATGAGTAACAGGCCTCTGAATAAATAACAACCATATACTTGAACTTCTATAAAGAAGTGTGGCAATCAAATGACTATCTAATTCTCAGGGAGAAATGAAGTTGAGGAAGTCCCTCAAGAAATTCTTAACTCTTTCCTCATTCCACAGCTGACAACCACTGTGGCAAGTGAAACTGTAGAAAGAGAAACTGCTTACCTAGGAGAATCAGGGAAGTCTTCTAAACCAGAAACTGAAGATCTGAGTTTAATCTGAGAAGCTCTCAAAGTAGAGGGAGGTGAGATAAAAAGCAAGAGGGGAAATCCAAATAGAGGGAAACGAGTGATCAAAGTTCTAGGGTTAAAAAATTAACAAAATACACACAAAAAAAATATGACGTCATCAGAGATCAGGGACATTGATCTGGGTACTTGGGGAACGGAACAGGCTGCAGTGAATGATACGAGTTAAGAGTGAGTTTGGAAATCACATTTTGAAAAGCCTTGAATAAAGAGTTTTGAAAAGCCTTGAATAAAGCCTTCATCTTGTAGGAAATTTGGAAGCAGAGATTGTTTTTAAGAAGGATAATGACTTGAACAGATAGTTAATTTAGTTGGTGAATTTTAATAGGTCAGAGGAGCAAACTAAGGGTATAGAAGAGCAGAAAGAGTAACATGTGAGAAAGACTAATTAAGGGATAATTATTTAAGCACTGAGCAGATGAGGGCCTTAATTAAGGCTGGACCAGTGTGGATGGTGAAAAGGTGATTCAATAAAATATTAACATCATTAAAGAAACATTTCAACAAGCTTCAAGCCAACCATGTAAGTCTGTCTCTCTGTGACCTTGAGCTTGGCTAGAGCTTTATGGAATGCATCCCAGAACTTTTTGAAAACTGTGCCATAGATTTGTGGGGTAAAGAGAGAAATGACCAATCCCCAATGATATGTTACTATTCTCTCTTCAACCAATCAAGTGATACCCTGTTTTATTGGAGGAACATTTCTTCTCCTTTGGCAATGATGAGATGGGACTTGTAAAAGAGCAGGAAAGTATCCGTTTAGGATGGAGAGCTTATGGCATACTTATGAGCAGAAGAGAAGAGCTAGCAGAAAGTGATTGATGGTGACAGACCAAAAAACAGATCTCATTCATAGAGTCTCTTCCTGTAATCATAGTAACATTTAAAGTTGTTAGCTAATAGTTCTGAGAACTCACTGTATTTCATGTACTATTCTAAACTAGGTACTTTTCATTTATTAACTTATTAAATTCCACAGTAATTTAATTTGGGTTAAATTTCATTATCATTATGTCCATTGTGCAGATCAAAAGAAAAAACGAAGAAAATGAGGCAATAACCGACAATGTAACTTGGCAAGCATATCCAGCCAATGAGAGCAAAGCCAGGATTTTAATTCAGGCAAGGTGGATGTAGAGGCCATCCTTCAAAATACTAGTCTATCCTGTCTCACCTTCTGGCAGGAAGCTATGTAGGATGGAAAGGAGTTAACAGCAGCTGGAGGAAATCCTGACCTCTACTCACCAACTTTTTGGTTTAAAACTGAAAAGAAAAGGAAGAATCTGTAGAGTTCATACCTAAAAGATGATTTGAGCAGGATGTGCCTATCTATACTAATTACTATAAATAAATTTGGAATTTATGCAATTATGGGATATTGCTGACCAGAGAATGGAAATTAATGCTGTAATATCTTTGACCCTGAATGACTAAGCACATATAAAAGCTAAGCAGCTCTAAACCTAAGCAACTGAGCTGACACGCACACCACACATTGTTAGTGCTTGTTGGCTACTCCCAGTGTGGGAAAAGGGACAATTAGGAAGATTGAAGGCTCAGTCCCCCTCAGGAAAGGAATACTACATGTGTGCATGCTTCTGGCTTGTACCTTTTGAATCATTAGTAGTTTGGTGTTGGGTAAGACCTATGATTCATGTGAGTCTGTTTTGACAATTCTATCTCTTATGGCAACTTGCTATGGAAAGTAAAGAGCACGGTGGTGGGTGTCTTGGCTTTGAACATTGTTATGATTTAATCTGTAATAGAATTTAGTGTACTACCAACTTATGTACTCCCATACAGATAATCAAGCATGTCAACAATTCCCAGATTTATATCTATGAGTCAGACCTTTAGAGTTTGGTAGAATGCAGAATACAAAACTGGGGCCAGTGCAAACTGTTAGTATTAATAAAAATAAAAACAGCTAATGTTATTGGGCAATTACTTTTTGCTTATTACCTTCACTGGTAACTTGTTTACTTCCCATAACAAAATTATGAGGCCAGTACCATTTTTATTGCTGTTTATCAATGAAGAAACATAATAAATGTGGCTCAATCACTGTAGTCAGTCTGACACAATGTGTCCTTCCCACAGAGGAGTGAGGAGTATGGAGAGAAGCACTCACCTCTTCCCTTAAGAGTAACACAGGAATCTGCCTTGGTTCTATTCTGTTTGGTCAAACCCTACAACTGGATTGGTCTGCTAAGTCGGACATCACACCGTAACATAGACTGGATGGCTTCAATAGAAGAAATTTATTTATCATAATTCTGGAAGCTAGAAGTCCACAATCAAGGTGCTTTCACATGGTTGATTTTGGGTGAAGTTCTTTTCCTGGCTTCTAGACCTCTTGCTAGGTCTTCATATGGCTTCTGTTTTTTCAGAGAGAGAGAAAGACCTCTGGTGTCTCTTCCTCTTTTTATCAAGTCACCAATCCTATTGCAGTAGGACTCGCTCTAATGGCCTCGTGTGTGCTCAGTCACTCAACTGTAGCCGACTCTGTGACCCCATGGACTGTAGCCCACCAGGCTCCTCTGTCCATGAGATTATCCCAGCAAGAATATTGGAGTGGGTTGCCATTTCCTACTCCAAGGGATCTTTCCAACCCAGGATTGGACCTGTATCCCCTGCATCGACAGGCAGATTCTTTGCCACTAGTGCTAGAATTAACCTTAATTATGTCCTTAGAGGCCCCATCTCCAAATACACTCACACTGGGGCTCAACACATCAATTTAGGAGGATGCAGTTCAGACCATGACAGTGATTCCTGTATCTTTCTGTCAATCCATGGTTATTTTTCCAATACTGTCTCTGCCCACTAAACTTTCACCTTCTAATCCTCGAGAAAAAAATTTCTCTCTTGCCTTGACTTCAACTTCATAGGACTAACACTAACAGAAGTGAGTTTACATTTCCCCCTTTCCCTGCTGAGACTGAGGAAATCAGAGACTTGCTTCTAACTGTACTCCCTTCTGCCTCTCCAGTAAATTTCTCACAGATCATCAGAATTATCCTCCTAAAAATTAATTGTTCTCTCAATTAATTAAGCAACAAAATAAAATTCGTAAGCATGAATTTACAGTCTTGCCCGATCTACTTTCCTTGCTTTATTTACCATTTTGCGTTTCAGTCAGTATCTAAATGCCACTCTCAGGGGACCTGTCACTTTGCTTCCTGCTGTTCAATACTTTGGACTTCCCTTGTTGGCTCAGACGGTAAAGCATCTGCCTGCAATGCAGGAGACCCAGGTTCAATCCCTGGGTCGGGAAGATCTCCTGGAGAAGGAAGTGGCGACCCACTCCAGTATTCTTGCCAGGAAAACCCCATGGATGGAGGAGCCTGGTAGGCTACAGTCCATGGGGTCGCAAAGAGTCAGACATGACTGAGGCACTTCACTTCATTCAATACTTTGCATGTGCCTCTGCTACGAGACTTAATTCCTTTCATAATGTATAAATAACAGTTGTTTATACCACTCTTATAAAATTAGAAACCTCATTCGGGCAAAGACAGTATTCATTTATCTCTGTATACTTACACTGACAGGTACAATAGGTCCTCCAGGTCCTTAATTTATATGATGATTCACTTAAATATTTATTCAATTTCTACTCTACAGTAGGCCCTCTCACCTTCAAGATGAAAGCTAAAAAATGTTTTTACTACACTTTTTTTTTCAGTAGAAAATGACTTCTTTAGTTTAGGTGACAGGTCACATGGTATAAACAAATATTTTAAAATTCTGCAATCTTTAGCCAAAAGTTCAAAAGTTCTATGGGTTATCTTTTGTATTAATTAGAATTACAAACTAGCTGAATGTAACAAGCGGATAACTGAATGACATGGTTTAAATAAAGTGCCTTCCTCACACAGAACCCAGAAGAAGTCATGTCAAAAACTGGGATGCAGGGCCTCTGAGATTGTCAAGGACACTTGTGCTTCCATCTTTGTACCCTACAGCCCTCTATACTGCTCTGCTGCCATGGGACTCCAGCCACCACACTGCTTTTCTTGATGGCAAGTTGAAAAAACTTCAAGAAGTCCCATAAAACAATTCTGTTTATATCTAACTGGCCAATGCATAATCATATGACTGACCCAAGTGTCAAGAAGGGTGGGAAATACAATCTTTCATCTGGGCACATTGCCACATTGAATAAATCAGATATTCCTATTAAAGGAGAGAGAATGGATATTTGGGTATTGCTAGAGGTACACAGAACTTTCCCAAGAAAACGAAATGCAAAAAGGCAAAATGGTTGTGTGAGGAGGCCTTAAAAATAGCTGAGAAAAGAAGAGAGTTGGACCATAAAGGAAGCTGAGTGCTGAAGAATTCATGTTTTTGAACTGTGGTGTTGGAGAAGACTTCTGAGAGTCCTTTGGACTGCAGGGAGATCCAACCAGTCCATCCTTAAGGAAATCGGTCCTGAATATTCACTGCAAGGACTGATGATAAAGCTGAAACTCCAATACTTTGGCCACCTGATGCGAAGAGCTGACTCAATGGGAAAGAGCCTGATGCTGGGAAAGACTGAAGGCAGGAGGAGAAGGGGATGACAGGGCATCCCTGGTTGGATGGTTGGATGGTATCACCGACTCGATGGACATGAGTTCGAGTAAACTCTGGGAATTGGTGAAGGACAAGGAAGCCTGGTGTGCTGCAGTCCATGAGGTCGCAAAGGGTTGGACACAACTGAGTGACAGAACTGAACTGAAAGGCAAAAGAGAAAAGGAAAAATGTACCCATATGAATGCAGAGTTCTAAAGAACAGCAAGGAAAGATAAGAAGGCCTTCCTGAGTGACCAATGCAAACAAACAGAAGAAAACAACAAAATGGGAAAGACTAGAGATCTCTTCAAGAAAATTGGAGACACCAAGGGAATATTTCATGCAAAGATGGGCAAAATAAATGAGAGAAACAGCATGGACCTAACAGAAGCAGAAAATATTAAGAAGTCGTGGCAAGAATACACAGAAGAACTATACAAAAAAGAGCTTAATAACCCAGATAACCACAATGGTATGATCATTCACCTAGAGCCAGACGTCCCGGTATGCAAAGTCAAGTGGGCCTTCGGAAGCATCACTACGAACAAAGCTAGTGAAAGTGATGGAATTCCAGCCGAGCTATTTCAAATCCTAAAAGATGATGCTGTTAAAGTGCTGCATTCAATACGACAGCAAATCTGGAAAACTCAGAAGTGGCAATAGGACTGGAAAGGTCAGTTATTCCAATCCCAAAGAAAGGCCAAAGAACATTCAAACTACCACACAATTGCACTCATTTCACATGGTATCTAAGTAATGCTCAAAATTCTCCAAGCTAGACTTGAATAGTATGTGAACCAAGAACTTTCAGATGTTCAAGCTGGATTTAGAAAAGGCAGAGGAACCAGAGATCAAATTGCCAGCATCTACTGGATCATCGAAAGAGCAAAAGAATTCCAGAAAAACATCTACTTCTGCTTTATTGACTACGCCAAAGCCTTTGACTGTGTGGATCACAACAAACTGTGGAAAATTCTTCAAGAGATGGGAATACCAGACCACCTGACATGCCTCTTGAGAAATCTGTATGCAGGTTAAGAAGCAACAGTTAGAACTGGACATGGAACAACAGACTGGTTCCAAATCGGGAAAGGAGTACGTCAAGGCTGTATATTGTCACCCTGCTTATTTAACTTATATGCAGAGTACATCATGAAAAATGCTGGGCTGGAGGAAGCACAAGCTGGAACCAAGATTGCTGGGAGAAATATCAATAACCTAAGATATATAGATGACACCACCCTTGTGGAAGAAAGTGAAAAGGAACTAAAGAGCCCCTTGATGAAAGTGAGAAAAGAGAGTGAAAAAGCTGGCTTAAAACTCAACATTCAGAAAACTAAGGTCATAGCATCCGGTCCCATCACTTCATGGCAAATAGATGGAGAAACAATGGAAACAGTGAGAAACTTTATTTTCTTGGGCTCCAAAATCACTGCAGATGGTGACTGCAGCCATGAAATTAAAATATACCTGCTTCTTGGAAGAAGAGCCATGACAAATCTAGACAGCATATTAAGTAGCAGAGATATTACTTTGCCAACAAAGGCCCATCTAGTCAAAGCTATGGTTTTTCCAGTAGTCATGTATGGATGTGAGAGTTGGACTATAAAGAAAGCTGAGTGCTGAAGAATTGATGGCTTCTGAACTGTGGTGTTGGAGAGGATTGTTTAGAGTCCCTTGGACTGCATGGAGATCCAACCAGTCAATCCTAAAGGAAATCAGTCCTTATTATTCATTGGAAGGACTGATGTTGAAGCTGAAGCTCCAAAACTTTGGCCACCTGACGTGATGAACTGACCCATTGGCAAAGACCCTGATGCTGGGAAAGATTGAAGGGAGAAGGAGATGACAGAGGATGAGATGGGTGGATGGCATCACTGACTTGATGAATGAATTTGAGCAAGCTCCGGGAGTTGGTGATGGACAGGGAAGCCTGGCATGCTGCAGTCCATAGTGTCTCAAAGAATTGGACATGACTGAGTGACTGAACTGAACTGAGAAATACATACATACTTCTTTAACCAAAATAAAATTTTAAAAAAAATCTGTGTATATGAAATGAAAATGGACTGCAAAGTGACGTTTTAGGTATAACTGATCTGAAGTTGAACTGTTTACAGTCAATTATAACTTAAATAATCACATATTAAAATGGAAAAAAAAAAAAACACTGGTGAATACAATTCAGTTTACTTAGCCAATGACACAAATACCTGTCTCTCTCTCCTGTACCTATTGACCTCTGTCACTTCCAGACAAGCTATCCAGCCACAATCCCATCCATTTACTTTATGTCCTAAGGACTATTTTCCTGAGAACTCTCCTGCACAACACTTTTTCTTGGCCTATATTATAGCCTTTCCACTCTTGAAATGCTTACATGTATATTTAAAGCAGCTTGCCCAGACAGATTTGGGGTGATTAAGATTCATATTTGCTGAACAGCAATGGAACTAATTACTCACGTCTTTGGGGAAGGGCCTGAAAACCTCCTAGAATACATCAAAGTAGAGGTTGTAGGGATGGTGAAAATAAAATAATAGGAGCAGAGCCTTGGCAAATGACTACAAACTCTTGGACTGGTAAGAAGGCTGTCTTGAGAGAGAAGAACAAGAGAAGAGTTCCAAGTGTGAAAACTGTAACTACAATGCGTTTCAGTTTCATTCTGAGTTCCTTCAGAAACACTAGTGTTATTCTTCCTACAAATGAGTCTGGATAAATTTGATTAACATAAATGTATGTTTGCAATATAAATCAACATGAATGTTTTCTAAGGAAAAAAAAAATAGGCAATAAGTAGACTGCATTTTAAAAAAGTTAAATTCTCTGTAATTATTCCAGGTATATTTGGGTGATGATTATCCAAGATTCTCTATCCTCACTATCTCTTAATATCTCCACTAAATATTTTCAAATTGAAAATTAAAGTATCTGTTCCCTCTTATCAATAGTTTTGAACTATAAGCAATTAGTTAAATTTTCTTAATAGCAGCTCTAGTACTAAAACTTCTTTTTAAAGAAAGAAAAGGTTAAACTAATATTTGAGACTTTTTTCTAATCACAGCAGATTAAACTTATGATTTTATCTCCAATAACCTACAAAACTACATTAAAATTACAGCAAATAAAATTTTTGAAGTATAAATCCATGAGAGCATGGAAGATGAGAGGAAATTCCGGATAAAAATCACTAAATTTTGGAAGCTGCAGAGTGGCCTCATGAATGGTAACTGACTTGTCAGAGAGTGGAAAGTTCAGTCACTCAGTTGTGTCCCACTCTTTGCAACCCCATGGACTGCCACACACCAGGCTTCCTTGTCCATTACCAATTCTGGGGCTTACTCAAATTCATGTCCATCGAGTTAGTGATACCATCAAACCATCTCATCCTCTGTCAGGCCCTTTTCTTCTTGCCTTCAATCCTTTACAGCATCAGGGTCTTTTCAAATGAGTCAGTTCTTCACATCAGATGGCCAAAGTATTGGAGCTTCAGCTTCAACATCAGTCCTTCCAATGAATATTCAGGACTGATCTCCTTTAGGATTGACTGGTTGGGTCTCCTTGCAGTCCAAGAGACTCTCAAGAGTCTTCTCCAACACCACAGTTCAAAAGCATCAATTCTTTGGCAGTCAGCTTTCTTTATGGTCCAACACTCACATCTCTACATGACCACTGGAAAAACTCTAACTTTGACTAGACAGACTTCTGTGGGCAAAGTAATGTCTCTGCTTTTTAATATGCTGTCTAGGTTGGTCATAGCTTTTCTTCCAAGGGGCAAGCATCTTTTAATTTCATGGCTGCAGTCACCATCTGCAGTGATTTTGGAGCCCAAGAAAATAAAGTCTATCACTGTTTCCCTATCTATTTGCCATGAAGTGATGGGACCAGATGCCATGATCTTAGTTTTCTGAATGTTGAGTTTTAAGCCAGCTTTTTCACTCTCCTTTTTCACTTTCATCAAGGGGCTCTTTAGTTCCTTTTTCTTTTTGCCATAAGGGTGGTGTTATCTGCATATCTGAGGTTATTTATTTCTCCTGGCAATCTTGATTCCAGCTTGTGCTTCATCCAGCCCGGCATTTTGCATGATGTACTCTGCACAGAAGTTAAATAAACAGGGTAACAATATACAGCCTTGACGTACTCCTTTCCCGATTTGGAACCAGTCTGTTGTTCCATGTCCAGTTCTAACTGTTGCTTCCTGACCTGCACACAGATTTATCAGGAATCAAGACAGGTGATCTATTCCCATCTCTTGAAGAATTTTCCACAGTTTGCTGTTATCCACACTGTCAAAGGCTTTTGAATAGTCAATAAAGCAGCAGTAGATGTTTTTCTGAAACTCTCTTGCTTTTTTGATGATCCAGAGGATGTTGATCTCTGGTTCCTCTGCCTTTTCTAAATCCGGCTTGAATATCTGGAATTTCACTATTCACGTACTGTTGAAGCTCCCCAATATGCTACGGGAGATCAATGGAGAAATAACCTCAGAAAGAATGAAAAATCAGAGCCAAAGCAAAAATAACACCCAGTTGTGGATGTGACTGGTGATGGAAATAAAGTCCGATGCTGTAAAAAGCAATATTGCATAGGTACCTGGAATGTTAAGTCCATGAATCAAGGCAAATTGGAAGTGGTCAAACAGGAGATGGCAAGACTGAATATTGACATTTTAGGAATCAGTGAACTAAAATTGACTAGAATGGTTGAAGAACTATGGATGGAGGTTTGTGACATTGTACAAGAGGCAGTGATCAAGACCATCTCCAAGAAAAAGAAATGCAAAAAAGCAAAATGGTTGTCTTAAGAAGGGCTTACAAATAACTGAGAAAAGAGGAGAAGCTAAACGCAAAGGAGAAAAGGAAATATATACCCATTTGAATGCAGAGTTCCAAGGATTAGCAAAGAGAGATAAGAAAGCCTTCCTCAGTGATCAGTGCAAAGATATAGAGGAAAACAATAGAATGGGAAAGACTAGAGATCTCTTCAAGAAGATTAGAGATACCAAGGGAACATTTCATGCAAAGATGGGCTCAATAAATGAGAGAAACAGTATGGACCTAAGAGAAGCAGAAGATATCAAGAAAAGGTGGCAAGAATACACAAAAGAACTATACAAAAAAGATCTTCATGACCCTGATAATCATAATGGTGTGATCAGACACGATGGTGTAGAGCCAGACATCCTGGAATGCGAAGTCAGGTGGGCCTTAGGAAGCATCACTATGAACAAAGCTGGTGGAGGTGATGGAATTCCAGTTGAGCTATTTCAAATCCTAAAAGATGATGCTGTGAAAGTGTTGCACTCAATATGCCAGCAAAGTTGGAAAACTCAGCAGTGGCCACAGGACTGGAAAAGGTCAGTTTTCATTCCAATCCCAAAGAAAGGCAATGCCAAAGAGTGTGGAAAGGTGACATCTAAATGCCCACAGGAGGAAATAGTAATCGAAAAGGTCCAAGCCTGGAGGGACCTGGTGTCACCAAAGGTAATAGGAAAGATGGAGAAGTGACAGCATCTTCGGTTACACGGAGAAGTTAGATCCCAGAAACCTTTTCACAACATGTACCTCTATAACCCACTCTGACTGACTGCAGCAGAAAACTGAGATTTGCTCCTTGGAGGAAGTCCACAAAAGAGCTTTTGTGTACAAAGAGGTGAACAACAGTACTAACATTCAGGCCCACTGGGCCCAGAAACAGGGGAAATACTGCAGACCAGTATGAGAAAGTCAGCACACAACTCCCTTCTCCATGTTGGCCCCAAGTTCAGGAGCAGGCCCTACAGGAGAAGTTAATCACAGGAGCTACTGAATTGCTTAAGAGATAGATCTGACATTTTTGGAACAGCTCACAAAACAGATGGACCTAGCTCTACTGCCTTATGCGAGGCAAACCAGTTGACGACAGTCCTTCCCCTACCAACAGTTTCAAATCAACTTTTTTAAAGCCTCCTTCTTAAACACCAAAGGGAAGTCAAGATCTCCAGACCCATTAGGAAATCCTTCTGATGAAAATAAAAGAATGGGTCAACCTAACAGAGGAAAATGTAGTAAGAATACAGAAGGAGAAACAAAGGAAAATAAAACTAAAAAAAAATATGTTCATACAAAAGGGAAAAAAGGAAATGTTATTTCCCCGAAAAGGAAAAACTAATTTAAGAGAACAAAAAAGAATTCTTAGTAATTAAATATGTGGCAGATTATAAATGTCTACAAATTCTTTGTTATTTCCTCATTGACAGGGAGAGGGGTTGGCCTTATTGGGCCCCTGAAATGTAGTGGGAGTGATATTTGGGGCTTCTGCAGTTAAGTCACAAAGGTAGATTCCTACAGATTATCACTAAAGATCCTGGGATATACTTTGCGCACCCACAGTCACCATGTAGGATATCTGTAAAGCACCATGTTCAAGAGGCTACAAGTAGACACACTAGTGGACATTTGATTTCCTGCTGATGCTCCAGACATGTGAGTAAAACTATTTTAGACCATTCAGACCAGCACATCTAACCGCTTAATACAAGTAACGTCCATCAATATCACTTGGAACAACTAAGTGCTGCCTAAATTCTTGGCCCATAAAATTACAAGATATACCAGGCATACTTCATTTTATTGCACTTTACTTTTTTACACTTTACAGATATTGCATTTTTTCACACATTGAAGATTTGCAGCAACCATATGTCAAGCAAGTCTACTGGCACCCTTTTCCCAATAGCATTTATTCACTTCGTGTCTCTGCTGAAGTGATTGCTTTATTGTTCTTATGGATAAAGTTGTAGTGGTCTGAATCAAATCAGCCACAACATTCGCTAAAGCCAAAGCCTAATCCAGAGCAGGGACCTAAATAACTCTTTCCAATTCTGTGAAGAGTGGAAAATATACAGAAATTTGAAGCTAGCAACACTTGATCCATGATTCTTTTAAGGAAAGAAGCCATCTCCAGAACATAAAAAAGTAAAGTGAAACAGCAAGTGCTGATGTAAAAGCTGCAACAAGTTACTGAGATCTAGCTAAAATAATTAATGAAGGTGATTACACTTAAACAGATGCTCAGTGTAGATGAAACTGTCTTCTATTGGAAGAAGATGCCATCCATTCCATCCAGGATTTTCATAGCTACAGAGGAAAAGTCAATGCCTGACTTCAAAGCTTCAAAGGACAGGCTGACTCTTCTTTTAGAGGCTGATGCAACTGGTGTTTTAAGATGAAGGCAATGCTCATTTACTATTTTAAAAATCCTATGGACCTTAATGATGATGCTAAATTTACTCTGCCTGTGCTCTATAAATGGAACAAAAAACCTTAAGTGACAGCACATCTGCTTACAACATGGTTTACTGAATATGTTAAGCATACTGTTGAGAACTCGTGTTCAGAAAAAAAAGATTCTCATCAAAATGTTACTGCTCACTGACAATGCACTTAATCACCAAGAGTTCTGATGGAGATGTACTCTGAGATTGAGGTTGTTTTCATGCCTGCTAGCATGATACCCATTCTTCAACCTGCGTATCAAAGAGTAAATTTGACTTTCAAGTCTTATTATTTATAAAATACATTTCACAAGGCTATAGCTGCCATGCCCTGTGATTTTTCTGGTAGATCTGGGCAACAAAGATATGGGCAAACTAGTTTCACATAGCTTAAAATTAAAGTCCATAAATACAGAAAAGGAATATTTGAAATAGGGCAAGAAGAGTCAGCACAGGTAATGATTTAGATTCAGTTATGATTTCGTTTTCAAGTGGAATTGATTCAATTTTTCAAATAGAATTGACTTAAGTGGCAGTTTTGCTTCTAGAATAATATGGCCTTGAAAAAGTCACTTCACCACAATTTTTTACTCTGGGCAATGTTTTATATTTTTGATATCATATTTTACACTAAAGAAAATCATCAAATTACAAGGGAAGAAAGTGAGAGAAGGAGAAAAGGACAAAGAACAACTCGAAAAAAAAAACAATTTAAAGATGGTAATAAGTACATACCAATTAATAATTACTTTAAATTTAAATGGACTAACTGCTCCAGTTAAAAGACACAGGATGGCTGAATGGATGGTGGGGGGGAACTCATCTATATTCAGCCTACAGGAAATATATTTAAAAAGACATAAATGATATCAAATACCTTTTCAACCACAACAGTATGAAACTAGAAATCAATTACAGCCATCCTTTGGTATCCACAGAGCATTTGTTCCAGGACTCCCCAAGGACACTGAAATGCATAAATTTTCAAGTCAATTACAGTCAGCCCTCCATATCCACAGACCCTGTATCCATGGATATGGAGGGCCAAACATATACTCATTAAAAAAAAAAAAAAAAAACCATGCAAAAATGAATCCATGCAGTTCAAATCTATGTTGCTCACAGATCAAATGTATTAACAAAAAGAAAACTAGAAAAAAAAACACAAGTATGTGAAAGCTAGTCCACATGCTACTAAACAACCAATGGGTCAATAAAGAAATCAATGAGGAAAGTAAAAAATACCTTAAGATCAAAAAATGGAAACAACCTTCTAAAATCAATAGGACACAGCAAAAGCTGATTTAAGAGGAAAGTTTATAGTGACAAAAGACTATCCCAGGGAATAAGAAAGATCTAAAAATCACAAATAATCTAATCTTAAAACAAAACACACTAGAAAAAGAGTATCAAACAAAGCCCAAAGTTGTGGAAGGAAATAATAAAGAAAGTGAAAGTCACTCAGTCGAGTCCAACTCTTTGCAAACCCATGGACTATGCAGTCCATGGAATTCTCCAGGCTAGAACACTGGAGTGGGTAGCCTTTCCCTTCTCCAGGGGATCTTCCCAACCCAGGGATTGAACCAAGGTCTCCTGCATTGCACATGGATTCTCTACCAGCTGAGCCACAAGGGAAGCCCAAGAATACTGAAGTGGGTAACCTATCCCTTTTCCACTGGATCTTCCCAACCCAGGAATCGAACTGGGGTCTCCTGCATTGCAGGTGGATTCTTTACCAACTGAGCTATCAGGGAAGCCCAGATAATAAAGATCAGAGTGTAAGTAAGAGAACTGTGAAATACAAATTAAAAAAAAAAAAGGGATAGAAAAGATCAGTGAAACTGAGAGCTGGTTCTTTGCAAAGACAAACAAAATTGATAAACCTTTACCCAGTCTGCTCAAAAAAAAAAAAAAAAAACCCAAATAAATAAAATCAGAAATTAAAGGGGAAAACTTAAAACTGACACCACAGAAGTACAGAGGATTGTAAGAGATTACTGTAAGCAACTATACACCAAAAAATTTGGACAACCTAGAAGAAATAAATTATTAGAAACATACAATCATTCAATACTGAATCAGGAAGAAACAGAAAATCTGAACAGACTTATCTCTAGTAATGAAATTAAATCATAATAATAATCATAATTTAGAAACTCCCAATAAACAAAAGTCCAGGTCTACATGGCTTCAAAGGGGAATTCAACCAAACATTTAAAGAAGAATTTAATAACTAGTCTTCTCAAACTATTCCAAAAAATTGAAAAGAAAGAAATGCCTCCAAATTTACTCCACAAGTCCAGCATTACCCTGATACTATAACCAGACACTACAAAGAAAGAAAATTACAGGACAGTATCCCTGATGAACATAAATGCAAATATCCTGAATAAAATATTAGCAAACTGGATTCAACAATACCTTAAAAGGATCCTACACAATTATCAACTGAGATTTGTTCCAGGACCACAAGGAAGATTCAATATCCACAAATCAATGTGATCCACCACATTAACAAAGCAAAGGGTAAAAATCAAAGGACCATCTCAGCAAATGCAGAAAAGGAATTTGACAAAATTCAATATCCATTAATGACTAAAAACTCTTAATAGGACTTCCCTGGTGGTACAGTGGATGAGAGTCCATCTGTCAGTTTCAATCCCTGATCTAGGAAGATTCCACATGCCACAGAGCAACTAAGCCCATGTAGCTCAGCGGGTAAAGAATCCATCTGCAATGCAGGAGACCCCAGTCTGATTCCTGGCTCAGGAAGATCTACTGCAAAAGGGATAGGCTACCCAATTCAGTATTCTTGGGCTTCCCTGGTGCCTCAGATGGTAAAGAATAGGCCTGCAATGTGGAGACCTGAGTTCTATACCTGGGTTGGGAAGATCCCCTGGAGGAGGGCACGGCAAACCACTCCAGTATTCTGGCCTAGAGAATTCTATGCACAGAGGAGACTGGCAGGCTACAGACCATGGGGTTGCAAAGAGTTGGACATGACTGAGCGATTCATTTTCACTTTCCACAACTACTAAACCGATGAGCCCTAGGGCCTATGCTCCACAGCAAGAGATGCTACTTCAATGAGAAGCCTCTGCACTGTACCAAAGAGTAGAAGAGTAGCCCCTACTCGCTGCAACTAGAGAAAGCCCACATGCTGCAACAGAGACCCAGTGAAAGCAGAAATAAGTATTTTTTTAACTCTTTAAAAAAAACCCTCTTAAATAACTGGTACAGAGATAACATATTTCAATATAATAAAGGCCATATATAACAAACCCAAAGCCACCATCATACTCAATGGTGAAAAGTTGAAACCATTTCTTCAAATACCAGCAACAACTCAAGGATGTCCATTCTTCCACTCTTATTGAACATAAAATTCTATCTAAGTCACAGCAATGAAACAAGGAAAGGAAAAAAAAAAGACAAAGAATTAAAAAGGAAGAAGTAAAGATATTATTATTTGTAGATGACATGATGTTATATATAGAAAACCCTAGATTCCACCAAAAAAATTAGAATAAATGAATTTAGTAAAGTGGCAGGACACAAAATCAATGTATAGAAAATCTGTTGCATTTCTATACATTAACACAAACTATCAGAAATAGAAATTAAGGAAACAATCTCAATTACAGTTGCATCCAAAACAATAAAATAAAGTAATAAATTTAACCATGAAAGTAAAAGACCTGTATTCTGAAAATAATACACTGATGAAAGAAATTAAAGACAACACAAATAAGTGGAAAGAAACACTAGAGTCACAGAATGAAAAAATGAACCTGGTTAAAATGTCTTTATTATTGAAAGCCATCTACAGATTCAAAACAATACCTATCAAAATGCCATTGGTGTTTTTAAATTTTTTTTTACAGAATTGGTACTAAACATTCTAAACTTTTTATGGCATGACAAAAGACTCCAAATAGAACAAGTCTGGAGGTGTCATGCTGCTTGATTTCAAGCTATACTACAAAGTTATAGTAATCAAAATTGTAAGATACTAGCACAAAAACAGACACATAAATCAATGACACAGAATAGACTGCCAAGAAATAAATTCATGCTTACATGGTCAATTAATTCATGAAAAAGAAGCTTACAATACACAATGGGGAAAACACATTATCTTCAATAGATGATGTTGGGAAAACTGGACAAGTACATTCAAAAGAATCAAACTAGACCACTTTCTTACATCGTATACTAAAAGTAGATTCAAAATACATTAAAGACTTACATGTAAAATCTGAAACCATAAAACGCTTAAAAGAAAACAGGCAGTCCACTTTTTGACACCAATCTAAGCAATCTTTTTTGGATTCAACTCCTCAGGCATGGGAAACAAAAGCAAAACTACACAAATGAGACTGCCTCAAACTAAAAAGGTTTTGCACAGTGAAGAAAATGGTCAAAAAAATGAAAAGCCAACTACAGAATGGGAGAAGTTATTTGCAAGTGATATGTATGATAAAGGATTAATATCCAAAATATGTAAAGAACTTTCACATGAAAATGAAAGGGTTAGTTGTCTGACTCTGTGACTCCATGGACTGTAACCCACCAGACTCCTCTGTCCATGGAGTCCTCCAGGCAAGAATACTGGAGTGGGGTGCCATTCCCTCCTCCAGGGGACCTTCCCAACACAGGGACTGAACCCCTGGTCTCCCACATTGCAGGCAGATTCTTTGCCATCTGAGCCACCAGGGAAGCCCAAAGAATTCATATAACTCAGTCTAAAATAAAAAAAAAATCAATTAAAACATGGGTAGAAAATCTGAAGAAACATTTTTCCAAGGAAAACATGAGACACATGAAAATATGCTCAACATCACTAACCACCAGGGAAATGCAAATCAAAATCACGGTAAGATATCATCTTACATCTGTCAGAATGGCGATGATTCACAAGACAAGAAATAACAAGTGTTGACAAATATGTGAAGAAAACAAACGTTCATGCGGATGAAACTGGTGCAGATTCTATGAAAAATCACATGGAAGTTCCTCAAAAAATTAAAACTAGAACTGCCATATGATCCAGTAATTCTACTTCTGAGTATTTATCCAAAGAAAATGAATACAGTAACTTGAAAAGATATGTGCATCCCTATGTTCACTGAAGCACTATTTACAAAAATAGACAAAAAATGGAAGCAACCTAAGCAACCAATCTACATAAATAGATTAATAGGTATAGAAAGTGAAAATGAAGTCTCTCAGTCGTGTCCGGCTCTTTTCGACCCCAAGGTTTGTAACCTACCAGGCTCCTCCGTTCATGGGATTTTCCAGGCAAGAATACTGGAGTGGGTTTTCATTTCCTTCTCCAGGAGATCTTCCCCACCCAGGGATCGAACCCTGGTCTCCTGCATTGTAGACAGATGTTTTATCGTCTGAGCCACCAGGGAAGATATGGTATATATACATACAATGGAATATACTACTCAGCCATAAAAAAGAATGAAGCATTGCTACTTGTGACATGGAAGTACATAGAGGATATTTTGCTAATTGAAATAAACCGACAGCGAGGGACAAATACTATATGTTTTTATTTATATGTGGAATATAAAAAAAACAAGAACAAATAAAATAAAACAGAAACAGACTTGTAGATACAGAGAACAAAAGTGGTTTCCAGAGGGGAGACAGGTGGCATGTTGGGTGAAACAGGTGAAAGGGATTAAGAGGTGCAAATTTTGGTTACAAATAATCAAAGATATGTAATATACAGTATAGGGAATATAGTCAATAATGCTGAAATGACTTTGTAAGGTGACAGATGGTTACTAGACTTACCATGGTGATCAATTACTAAGGTATATAAATGTCAAACTATTAAAAATGAAAGTGAGAAAGTTGCTCAGTCACATCCAACTCTTTGGGACCCCATGGACTGTAGCCTGCCAGGCTCCTCGGTCCATGGAATTCTCCAGGCCAGAATACTAGAGTGGGTAGCCTTTCTCATCTCCAGGGAATCTTCCCAACCCAAGGATCGATCCCAGGTCTCCTGCATTGCAGGTGGATTTTTTACCATCTGAGCCACCAGGGAAGCCCTCAAATCACTATGCTGCTGCTAAGTCGCTTCAGTCGTATCCGACTCTGTGCGACCCCATAGACGGCAGCTCACCAGGCTCTGCCGTCCCTGGGATTCTCCAAGCAAGAACACTGGAGTGGGTTGCCATTTCCTTCTCCAGTGCATGAAAGGGAAAAGTGAAAGTGAAGTCGCTCAGTCGTGTCCAACTCTTAGCGACCCCACAGACTGTAGCCTACCAGGCTCCTCCGTCCATGAGATTTTCCAGGCAAGAGTATAATATATACCTAAATCTAATATTGTATGTCAAATATAATTCAATAAAAATATAAAAAGGAAACAAAGACTGAGAATCTCTTCCAGAGATTAAGAGAGACTAAACAGACATGAAAAAATATATATAATTTATAATCCTAGGTTGGAACCTGGACTGGGGAAAAAAAAAATAGCTATAGAAGGATAATAACTGGAACACCTAACCAAGTTTGAAAATGGACTCTGGACTGGATAACAGTATCATATTAATGTTAAATTTCCTATTTGACTGCTAAACAGAGGTTATGTAAAAGAATTACCACATTTTAGGACACATGCACTGAGGCATTTAGAATAAAACAGCACAGTCTCTCCAACATTTTTTTTTACTATTATTTATGTTTTAATTGAAGGATAATTGCTTTACAGAATTTTGTTGTTTTCTGTCAAACCTCAACATGAATCAGCCATTCAGGTCAGTTCAGGTCAGTCACTCAGTCCTGTCCAACTCTTTGAGACCCCATGGACTGCAACACACCAGGCTTCACTGTCCATCACTAACTCCCAGAACTTACTCCAACTCATGTCTATTGAGTTGGCAATGCCATGCAACCATTTCATCCTCTGTCATCACCTTCTCCTCCTGTCTTCAATCTTTCCCAACATCAGGGTCTTTTCCAGTGAGTTGGTTCTTAGCATCAGGTGGTCAAAGTATTGGAGTTTCAGCTTCAACATCAGTCCTTCCAATGAACACTCAGGACTGGTCTCCTTTAGGATGGACTGGTTGGATCTCCTTGCAGTCCAAGGGACTCTCAAGAGTCTTCTCCAACACCACAGTTCAAAAGCATCAATTCCTTGGCACTCAGCTTCTTTATAGTACAATGCTCACATGAATCAGCAACTATACATAAATCCCCTCCCTTCTGAACCTCCTTCCCATCTCCCTCCAACTTACGTTTAAATGTTTTTATACACACAGAAAATGTACCTGTGTGTAGAGAGAGACAGCGAGATAGAGAACATATGAGGTAGAATAGGTACAAACAACTATACATAAGATAAATAAGCTACAATAATATGCTGTAAAAACCAGCAAAACAAGGAACAAGTCCAACATTTTACAACTCAGTTCAGTTGCTCAGTCATCTCTGACTCTTTCCGGCCCCATGGACTGCAGCACGCCAGGCCTCCCTGTCCATCACCAACTCCCGGAGTTTACTCAAACTCATGTCCATTGATTCGGTGATGCCATCCAACCATCTCATCCTCTGTCATCCCCTTCTCCTCCCACCTTTAATTTTTCCAGCATCAGGGTCTTTTCAAATGAATCAGTTCTTCGCATCAGGTAGCCGAAGTATTGGAGTTTCAGCATCAGTCCTTCCAATGAATATTCAGGACTGATTTCCTTTAGGATGGACTGGTTGGAACTCTTTGCAGTCCAAGGGACTTTCAAGAGTCTTCACCAACACCACAGTTCAAAAGTATCAATTCTTTGGCACTCAGCTTTCTTTATAGCTCAACTTTCACACCCATACATGACTACTGGAAAAACCATAGCTTTGACTAGATGTGCCTTTGTTGGCAAAGTAATGTCTCTGCTTTTTAATATGCTATCTAAGTTGGTCATAACTTTTCTTCTAAGGAGCAAGCATCTTTTAATTTCATGGCTGTAGTCACCATCTGCAATAATTTTGGAGCCCAAAAAATAAAGTCTCTCACTTTCAATTGTTTCCCCAACTAAATGCCATGAAGTGATGGGACCAGATGCCATGATCTTAGTTTTCTGAATGTTGAGTTTTAAGACAACTTTTTCACCCTCCTCTTTCACTTTCATCAAGAGGCTCTTTAGTTTTTCTTTGCTTCCTGCCGTAAGTGTGGTGTCATTTGCAAATATGAGGTTATTGATATTTCTCCAGGCAATCTTGATTCCAGCTTGTGCTTCATCCAGCCCATTTTGCATGATGTACTCTGCATATAAGTTAAACAAGCAGGGTGACAATATACAGCCTTGACATACTCCTTTCCCAATCTGAAACCAATCTGTTGTTCTATGTCCAGTTCTAACTGCTGCTTCCTGACCTGCATACAGATTTCTCAGGAGGCAGATCAGGTGATCTGGTATGCCCATATCTTTAAGAATTTTCCACAGTTTGTAGTGATCCACACAGTCAAAGGCTTTGGTATTTTCAATAAAGCAGAAGTAGATGTTCATCTGGAATTCCCTTGTTTTTTTGATGATCCAGAGGATGTTGGCAATTTGATCTCTGGTTTCTCTGCCTTCTCTAAATCCAGCTGGAACATCTGGAAGTTCACGGTTCATGTACTGCTGAAGCCTGGGTTGGAGAATTTTGAGCATTACTTTACTAGCATGTGAGATGAGTGCAATTATGTGGTAGTTTGAGCACTCTTTGGCATTGCCTTTCTTTGGAATTGGAATGAAAACTGATCTTTTCCAGTCCTGTGGCCACTGATGAGTTTTCCAAATTTGCCGGCATATTGAGTGCAACACTTTCACAGAATCACCTCTTAGGATTTGAAATAGCTCAACTGGGATTCCATCACCTCCACTAGCTTTGCCCGCAGTGATGCTTTGTAAGGCCCACTTGACTTTGCATTCCAGGATGTCTGGCTCTAGGTGAGTGATCACACCATCGTGGTTATCTGGGTAGTGAAGATCTTTTTTGTATATTTCTTCTGTGTATCCTTGCCACCTCTTCTTAACATCTTCTGCTTCTCTTATGTCCATATTGTTTCTCTCATTTATTGAGTCCATCTTTGCATGAAATGTTCCCTTAGTATCTCTAATCTTCTTGAAGAGATCTCTAGTCTTTCCCATTCTATTGTTTTCCTCTATATCTTTGCACTGATCACTGAGGAAGGCTTTCTTATCTCTCCTTGCTATTCTTTAGAACTCTGCATTCAAATGGATGTATCTTTCCTTTTCTCTTTGCTTTTTGCTTCTCTTCTTTTCACAGCTATTTGTAAGGCTTCCTCAGACAGCCATTTTGCTTTTTTGCATTTCTTTTCCTTGGAGATGGCCTTGATCCCTGTCTCCTGTACAATGACATTGATCTTCTCTCCATTGTTCTTCAGGCACTTTGCCTATCAGATCTAATCCCTTGAATCTATTTGTCACTTCCACTGTATAATTGTAAGGGATTTGATTTAGGTCATACCTAAATGGTATGGTGGTCATACCTAAATGAATGGTCTAGTGGTTTTCCCTACTTTCTTCAATTTAAGTCTGAATTTGGCAATAAGGAGTTCATAATCTGAGTACAGTCAGCTCCCAGGCTTGTTTTTGCTGACTGTATAGAGCTTCTCCATCTTTGGCTGCAAAGAATATAATCAATCTGATTTTGGTATTGACCATCTGGTGATGTCCATGTGTAGAGTCTTCTCTCGTGTTGTTGGAAGAGGGTGTTTGCTATGACCAGTGCGTTCTCTTGGCAGAACTCTATTAGCCTTTGCCCTGCTTCATTCTGTACTCCAAGGCCAAATTTGCCTGTTACTCTAGGTGTTTCTTGACTTCCTGCTTTTGCATTCCACTCCCCTATAATGAAAAGGACATCTTTTTGGGTGTTAGTTTTAGGAGGTCTTGTAGGTCTTCATAGATCCATTCAACTTCAGCTTCTTCAGAATTACTGGCCTGGGCATAGACTTGGGTTACTGTGATATTGAATGGTTTGCCTTGGAAACAACTGAGATCATTCTGTTGTTTTGAGATTGCATCCACGTAATGCATTTCAGACTCCTTTGTTGTCTATGATGGCTACTTCATTTTTCTAAGGGATTCTTGCCCACAGTAGTGAATGAAATGGTCATCTGAGTTAAATTCACCCATTCCAGTCCATTTTAGTTCGGCGATTCCTAAAATGTCAATGTTCACTCTTGCCATCTCCTGTTTGACCACTTCCAATTTGCTTGATTCATGGACCTAACATTCCAGGTTCCTATGCCATATTGCTCTTACAGCACTGGACTTCGTTTCTATCACCAGTCACATCCACAACTGGGTGTTGTTTTTGCTTACAACTTTACAACTATAAATGGAATACAATCTTTAAAAATGGTGAATCACTAGGCTCTATACATTATATATGCTGTATACATATATACATTCAGGTATATATATGCTGTATATATACCTGAATCTTATATGATATTGTACATCAACTATAACTCAATTAAAAAAACTGTTTAAATGTAAATAATTGGTAAATCTGTACAAAAGCCCTCTTTCAGTAATTTTTCTTTAAGTAGGAAAAACAGTAAAATAAAATCTAACAAAACTTACCATGAAAACTTCTTAAATAGTTGTATTTTTTAGGATATATGAAGTAGAAATTGAGAAGAGGCACAGATCTATGCTTCTTTTAAAGCATTCAATGAATTAAAAGAGACTAAATGACACTAAATCAACACTCAACTTATAATAAAAACAAATAGGCATTATTCATTATGAATCTTATTTTGTGCAGGCATTGTACTAGGCATTTTACATACATTGTGTTTATTTTACATAGTCCTACAAAACTGGACTATAATAGCACACATTTTACAGTGAAATTGAAGTGATGAAGTTAAGCAAGCTTCTTAAAATCACATAATGAATGGAAATGTCAGAATTTGAACTTTAGTCTATATCACTTTAAAATGTGTGCTGTTATATGTATCATACTGATTTCCAAACATAGTGTGCCTGTTTGGAAATTCAGTCCATTAATTCCTTCAAGTCAGTGAGTTGGAGTTTTAGGGTTTTATTTGCCAAGAGCAAGACATATAGTATGCTTGTTTTTCTCTTTAGCAGAGGATCTGCTCAAGCTTGTCTAAAACACTGTGGTCTTTGGCTCACACCATCTTAATAAAACCCAGGTGTATTTAGCCAGATTATATGACACATGTTCAGGTTCTTGTTTGATTTCAAATTAAGTATCTAGATGATTTATGGCATAGAATTTACCTTTCTCTTTTCCATGTGGATTCTAATTCTAATCTTCAATCTGCTCTTCCAACACTTCTAGAACTTAAGAGTTTTCCCATTAAAACCCTTCACTGTTCTTGTTTATAATCACTAGAGACTATTACCTAGCACAGCACCTGTTGTTATTTCCTTGATTTTTTTCTTTCAGAGAATAAAGGAACTTATAATGTGACTACACTGTATTTTACCAAATTCCTCAGAGGAAAAAATGTTATCTTTGGCCCCCGAGAAGTATTTGATTATACCAGTATGTAACTTTACAATAGGGATCATTCAAGCAGTTTAAAATTTTAAGCAATTTCAATTTTGATACATACATCTACATGAAATTTACTCTCTATATTCACATTTTAGAGAAAAGGCATAAAGATGAACAGTTACACTTTAGAAACAGATAATTTATTTTTTATTTTTTAATTTATTTTAATTGGAGGTTAATTACAATATTGTGGTGGTTTTTGCCATACATTCACATGAATCAGCCATGGGTGTACATGGGTTCCCCATCCTGAACTCCCCTCCCACCTCCCTCCCCATCCCATCCCTCAGGGTCATCCCAGTGTACCAGCCCTGAGCACCCTGTCTCATGCATCGAACCTGGACTGGCGATCTATTTCACATATGATAATATACACGAGAAACAGATAATTTAAATTCTAATGTGGTTGATAAATCAGGTTACATAAAATCCAAACATACTGGAATTTTCATCACCAAGATGAATGGAAACCCAACCTACATGAAAGTTCAAAAACACTTCATGACTAACTTATTTTATTAATTCTAGTCTTTCTACAGTTCTTGATTAGCCTAACACCAGACTCACTGTTTCCACAATTGTGCAAGACAAGCTTTTGAGCTGACTAAAATGAGGAAGCAGAGAGAAGTCTCCAGCCAAAGGCTGTTTTCCATTGCCTTTGTTTCACTGCAGTTTTATGTACTTGAAAAACCAACAAAGAAAAAATCCTTTCATGAGATTTCCAGATTCATTTTTTTTTTACAGATAAAAGCTCAGTAAAATATGTAAACACTGGAATTGTTACCAAGCTGAGTTGTCGAGTATCATTTTGATTCATTATAAATGACCTATCAGTTTCAGATAAAGAGCCTGCCAACAGGTAAAACTGTCTCCACTGCATAATATGGTTGAGAACACAGGATTTGCTGGGACATCTGCCAGTGCGCTATATGAGTGAAAGGACTTGGTCCATCTGTATTAAACTTATTTTTTTTCCTTTCCTTAATGGGAAGATGGTCATGTTTCAAAATTCTTTTGGAAGATAAGCTGACCAGCCATTAGTAGGACTGGCTTAGTCACTGGTACTTTTAGTTGAGCCAGAGCTATATTTTGCTCTAATTCTGGACCCAGATGGGAACTTAAA
Source organism: Giraffa tippelskirchi (assembly GCF_054371585.1). Lineage (NCBI taxonomy): Eukaryota > Metazoa > Chordata > Mammalia > Artiodactyla > Giraffidae > Giraffa > Giraffa tippelskirchi. Next base: position 91,344,506 of record NC_137275.1, on the reverse strand, counting down.
GATACATTAATCCATAATTTTGAATTTATATATAAAATGCTGAGATTCAGCTACATTAATGATCAGCAGACTTATACACTGGGATTTTGTAGTCAAGCTGGAACATATTAGAATACCTATTCCCTGATTTAGGACTTATTTTGGCTTTTTGTTTGTGGACCCAACAAAAGCAATTGCTTTTACAACTCTAACTCATTTTTGCCCTGTGGAAATGTGAGATTCCTCTAGGAATTGCCAAGATCACACTTTCCATCTCTTGACAGGAACAGTCTTGAAGCATGCAGGTGGACAAGCACTACCGTAACAATGAAATATCCACACACTATGTGCTTAGTATGTTCAGATGTTGATAATCAATTTGGCATTCTCTCCCAGGAGCTCATTACTTTCACAGATAGTTACAATAAGAAGAGTTTAAGCAACTAGCCAGCTCAAGCATGCAGTAGTAACAAAAGGAGCCTCTGCATTTTCTCCGTCTCAGTGTCCTCCATGCAGGCATGCTGATCGTTGGTGCAAGAAAGGTAACCTAGATTTCAACTGGAGGACTTAGAAATCATATCCATCTGAACAGAGACAGCACATGAAGCATCTGACCCGTCATTCTCCAGGTATACATTCTAGTGCATGGACTGAAGTACTCTTCTGCTCACAAAATTACCCCTCACTTCTCCGTACATTTTCCTTCAGGTGGAGATAACTTCCCTGTTAAGTGCTTAAAGAATTACCTCATTTTACAATATTACTATGTTGTGAGGTAGGTATTCTTTCCATTTTACAGTGGGAAAAACTGAGTATAAAAGAAATTAAGCAACATTTGACAGTTCTCTTGCTTGTACACCATAAAACCATCAGCTCAAAACCCTAATTCCTAATCAGTGTGCCTTATATCTTCAAATGTAATTTTAAAGAAACAGGAATGGAAATATAGTAATAATGGTAGGATTAAATGCCCTTTTGGTAAGGATAATTTCCAGGTAAGATTTTGACTCTGAAGTGTAAGGAACATAGTGTTTTAAATCTAATACCTAGAAAGAAAACTGTGCAAGAAATGAAATAAAATGTTCCATGAAAAGATTAAACTAGTTGTTACCTTCTAATCTATTAAAGAGTGTACTGATACCACAAAATAGCCCGACAGGTAATAATTCAGCAAGGATTTCTGTACAGTTAATAATACAATAGAGAAAGCTATTTATTTTTCCAATTCATTTTCATTTTATCCTGAACTGGGTTGTATTGAGAAACCCTTTAGAACTCAAATGGGCTACTGATTTATCCTTCTTAACTAAAATCCACTTAAGAGAAAGGAAGTGTGTGTGTGTGTGTTTATGTGTGTGTGTGTGTGTGTGTGTGTGTGTGTTGGGGAGGACATAGAAATAATACATATTTTTAAGTGTACTGAAAAATGCTTCTTACACAATCATAACCACAATATATATTCAAAAGGAGAGAGAGAGAGACCAAAAAAAGCTGGAAAGGGTTATTATGAACATTTCAGATCAAAATTGCTTTAAATACAAATAATAATATCATGCTTCTTTTAGTATAAGAGCAACACAACATTTATTTTAAATCACAGAATAAATGCTTCACATTTTCTGTAAGAACACCATTATGTTAACTGCTACACTATCTTGCTCTCATTCACATTAGTTGTTTTGTTTTTGACAAAACACAACTGGGGAATGCAGAGTTGAAAGCTGCTAAATCCACTCTATCTCTTTAAATCTTTTTTTTGGCTGACAGAACTAGGCTATTTAAACAGTAACAGGTGCCATAATTTACTGTTGAAAACTTTACTGATTATTACTACCCTTTAAAAAGAGGAACTACAAATGACAAATGATTAATTCAAAGAAACATAGACAACTTTTATCTGTTCACTGAGAAACTTTTCATGCTTCAATTTTCTATCCACAAGGAGCTACATCTCATCTGGATAACTCGCAAAATCTTGTTTTAATGAAACACATTTGAAATCTGATTTTAATGGAACACATTTTTACCTTTATGTCACGCTTTCTGAAATAAAATACAAGTTTGTAGCAGCACTTACGTGCAGCTCATCGATACACTGCAGGCAATCTTGGCTGTTATCAACCAGCTGCAAGCCTCTCTCTCTCATCAATGCTTTCATTTCCTCTGGCTTATTGTAAGTACTTCACATTTCCCAGGATGAAAAAAAAGGGGGAAAAATTCCCTTACTTTAAGTTCAGGATTTAATCCTCTAATAATAGTGTTTTGTATTTATGTAGCACTCTCTTCTCAAATGTAACCTACCTGTATAGTAATTAGATCATCTTCCTGTTCTGTCCTTCCCTGTGGCTCAGAGGGTAAAGCATCTGCTTGCAATGTGGGAGACCCACTGGGGCTCCGATCACTGGGTTGGAAAGATCCCCTGGAGAAGGAAATGGCAACCCACTCCAGTGCCCTTACTTGGAATATCCCATGGACAGAGGAGCCTGGTAGGTCATGACCTACCGGCCGTGAGGTCACAAAGAGTTGGACATGACTGAGCGACTTCACTTTCCTTTTTCTTTCCTGTTCCAGAATTATTTTTCCAGCACTAGGAAAAAAATAAATGTTGAAATGTCAGAGTATGCTGGAAAGTATGTTGAAAAGATCGTCACAGAGGAGCTTAATCTGAGGGAAGTGTTATAAGAGTATATAAGAACCCAGAGAAAGAGCTCAATTTATACTTTAAGAAATTCACGAATGATCCATAAATAGCAATATAAAAATAAAAGTCTACTGTGTTTTACACAAAGGAAGGAATGCTTGTCCTGAAAATTGTAACAAACAAGTATATTCTCCTTACTGTGTCAATTCTTGATAAGTACATTATAGATTACAGTATCCATGTAAGTAATCTTTATATTTTTTGCAGGCTGAGGTTGAACAGACATGTTGTTTAAGATTTTCCTCCTTTAAATCTGAATTATAATATAGTGTGTCCCCTACATATGAACTTTCAAGTTGTGAACTTTCAAAGATGCATATGTGCATTTGCAAGTCCAGTTGGGTAAGTCAGATCACCTGTGGGCATACATTGTCACAGGCATCCTGTACAAGTGTTGTGCTTTTGTGTACTTTACTGTACAGTACTATATAGAGTATAGCAGCACAGTATCTTCATTTTAAGCTCAGGATGTCCAGAAGCAAGTGTAAAAGCAGCAGTGATGTAGCTGGTACTACTGTATTTTTCAAGGTGCTGTACTGCAAGATTAAAAATGTCTTCTTTATTTTTTGTGCTGTTTCTTATGCATTACTTGTGTGGAAAGTATTATAAACCTATTACAGTACAGTACTGTATAGCTGATTGTTTTAGTTGGGTACCTAGACTAACTTTACTGGACTTATGAACAAATAGGACTTACAAATGCACTTTTGGAACAGAACTCATTTGTATGTAGTGGGTTTACTGTATGTTGGATAAAATGTTTGAATGTAGAGTAGGTCTCGATCGTGTGTGACAAGGATATCTGAATTGATACTATTCTGCCTGGTCATCTTTCCAGTTAAGTCAATACATCTTTGAACTACAGCTGATGGTAACTGTGACAGGTCACTTTAACTTTGTGATTCCTGTAAGAGACCCAAAGATTATCTTTGGCATGACACTGCTACCTGGTGACCAGATCTTGTAATTAACACACAAGATATTTTATTTCACACTTTTTTGCAGCATTTTCATATTTTTGGCTAAATCAGAGAAAATCCAAAGCACATGTAGAAATTAACACTAAAGACTGCTTTTTTAAATGTACATATATCCTTAGGTTTTAAAATATTTTTCAGGAAAATTAAATTTAAGATAAAAGGCATCAATTTAATTTAAGGAACAAAAGAAATCAGATGAATATAACCATTTATACTATTCAACACTCTAACATTAATGAAAGCGAAAGTGTTAGTCACTCAGTCGTGTCCACCTCTTTGTGACCCCGTGGACTGTAGCCCACCAGGCTCCTCTGTCCATGGAATTCTTCAGGCAAGAATACTGGAGTAGGTTGCCATTTCCTTCTCCAGGGGATCTTCTCGACCCAGGGATCGAACTCAGGTCTCCCACATTGCAGACTGTCCAAATCACAAGGGAAGCCCAACTTAATACTATTCAGCATTCTAATAATACGGAAATGTAGATAAACTTGAAGTTTATATTGGATTTCTAATAATACTTTCCTCCATATATTACTGTTCATTCTTCAACTTACAGGGCAATACTTTTTACATTGTAAACCTTAATTCTAGTTGCTTCTTTTTCACTTTATGGGCATGACGTATAGTTGACTCTTGAAGAACTCAGGATTAGGGTGAGGATGCAGTAGAAAGTCCAAGTATAACTTTGTTGGACCCTTATATGCAGTTACACATTTTGGAATTCAACCAACCTTGGATTATTTAGTACTGCAGTACATATTTATTGAAAATAATCTGTGCATAAGTCGTTCAGTTCAAATCTAGGCTGTTCAAAGGTCAACTGTAGCGATATAATTTTCAAAACTGAACAAGTTATGCTAACTTTCCACAGTGAGGACTACCAAAATGAGTATCACAATACCAAATAATTTCTGAGCCGACTACATCTTCTAATTTCTTTATCTTTTAGGCAGATGGTAAATGGCAACCTATCAGCAATATTCCAATTGTATTCTAGTCTTTTAAATATCTCTTGATGCTTGAAAAAAATCATCTAATGCCTTCTGCAAAGTGAAAAAAAAATAACCAACTCAAAATATTTGAATGCTTGCTGCTGAACACGCTAAATGAGCTAAATAATGGGAAACACATTTACAATATATTTTAATGGTAAGTGTATCCAATTTGTGATTTAAGAGGTCAAACTATTGGTTATTTTTGCATTCTTAGTAATTTAAGGAGAAGCAGACTGGGAAATACGCACTCACAGGCCTTATAAAACTGCCGCAGTTATTTTGACTAATAGACATTTATGGCCAATGTTCTGCTGGTGGAAAAACACCCTTGCAAGGTTATAAACTAGTAGGAGAGCTCACAGAACCTTGAAGCATTCATAGCCACAGCTGTGCAGACAAAGCCATGCAAAGAATAAAGCAATCATTTGTGCTAATGAGTTTATGCAATGCAGACAACCTACTAACAAATCAAGGCTGAATTGTGTGGGCGTATTGGTTACTTAGGTAACCTTGATCGCCTAAGTCAATAGAAGAGATTCAATCAGTAGTTTTCTGTCTCCTGAATACTCCCTTTATTCCACCTTGCTCTTGATTAACAAAACTCCCTTTTCTCCCACTTGTATCCTGTGTTCCAATAGGGGGAAAGCCTATGATTAAAAAATGCAAAAAACACTCTTATTTTTGCTATACTAAGTGATTTTTTTTTCAAATACTGTGAGTCAGTAGAAGAAATTTGTATTTTGGTAACATTCCCAGAGAAAATTACATGCTAGAAATCATAACTGAAAATAAAGAGATTCTTAGGTACAGACACATTCATGTTTGCCCAAAGGCTTTCATTTGAAGAGTGAGAGACAAGAAGCAGAATAACAACTTTTCAACAACTGACTAAAGGTCATCATTTTCGCCCATATTCATATTCTTAGTTTTTGTGGGAGTAAAAGTGATTTCATAAGACTATTATGAACATTTTCAACTTATGCAAATTAATTGTTTCCAACTCTTTCTTTATTAGAGATTTTTTGTGTATAATATACTACACTATTTTAAAATAGTTAAAACAATATGTTCCAATATTTTTTACATCATATACTCAGTAAAATAATTTTAATGCCTGCCTACACTTCTGATATAAGAATAACTGTGAAGAATGCTTGACAAAGAAAATTTACTGCACTCCTCTCTCTCTCTCCCAGGATTCACAAATTTTATTTTAATAAAGAAAATTCTCTAGGCACCTGTGAAACTATGCTCTTGATATAAAAACCTCTGTTCATAATTTATTGGAGAATATAAGGAACCAAATATTTAAAAAAGAAATAGATAAAAATAAAAAATTTTTAAAAAGTTTTTAAAAAAAGAAGTAGAATGAGGAAAATTGGAGATGAAAGACATTGTATAAATTTTGAAATATATACATACCATACAAAAATTTTTAGAGACAGTTAAACTCTGCATGATAGTCATGAAAAATAGTAGTTAAAATGTGATGATTAGTTATTACATGCCCAGCTTTACAAGTATTCACACTTTATCTTTACAATAATTCTGTGTATAGGTAGTATTATTGTCTGTTGTAGATGTGGAAACTGACGCACTAAGCAGTTAAAGCAGGATTTGTAAGACCAGTAAGGGGACACAGCTCAGTGGTGTATCTCCAAATCCCTCCCTCCTTCCGGATACTGCCTATAGAGATATACTTTCATCAATATTGTTAGACTCGGGGCTTCCCTGGTGGTCCAGTGGCTGAGACTCCACTCTTAATGCAGGGATCCCAGGTTCAATCCCCAGTCCAGGGCCTAGATCTCACATGTCACAATCAAAGATCCCACATGTGGCAGCGAAGATTGAAGATCCCACATGCTGCAACTAAGACCCAGAATAGCCAAATAAATATATAAATGAATAGTCTAAGGACTCAAGTCCTTAGACTCAAGTTTCAACATGCATTGATATTTTGAAGTTTTTAAGTATAAAAACACATTCTTAATGAATATAAAGAGCACATTTTAACCAAGATGTTTGTAACTAAACTTTCCTATACTCAAATAAATTCCATAGCTATATCTTACACACTAAATTTTGGCTTTCTCCACTTCATCCACTAACACTGTACTTTAATGGAAGAAAATGTTTTTTCAATAAGGCAGAGCTTTGGGTACATACCCAGAGTTGTTTTCACTATTTTCTCCTTTCTTTTGCTTTTAAGGGAGTCTGTTAATAAGACAAATGCCCATGTGATAGCCTCAAAGGCCTGGACTCTATAAAACACTATGGATTATTTGGCAATGATCATCTTATATTAACAAGGGATAGAACTGATTTCTTAATGAAAATTCAAAAGAGTAATTAAGTATAAATTCACACAAAATAATATTTCAAATAGTGACACTCAATACTGTAACGTAGCATTAATGTTTTAACATTGCTTTATAAAGGCAATTTTATCTTTTACTGTCATACAGCATTTTTGAAAAAATATGACTTCAAATTCTGAATTGCTAAGATGATCAGTGATGACACTAACTGTAGCACTTTTGATTAGCCCGAAGGATAGAATGCCAAAGAAGTATTTTCCAAAATAATTTTCATGGTCTTCTAATATGTATAAAACTTTGGGAATTTATTTAAGGGGACAGTAGTACTTGAATTCTGGAAATAAAATATAATAATGATTAAACAATAATAGTGTGCCTCAAGAGTTTATAGCTGCAAGAAACAGAAACCTATTACATGGAAGGAAAGGGACTCTGACAAGGAGTCAGGTATATCCTACAACCTATATGAAAAACAGAAGATAAGACTAAGCAAACAGGATAAATTCAAAGGAGCCTTTGAAACAAAAAGAATCTAGTCAGAAAAGACTAAGGTGTCACCACTACTTACAAAACCCACCACTGACCACAGACCTAATAGCCACAAATCAAATTTCAGCTTTCACGTGTCTTTCTGACACTCACTCAAAAGCCAAAGTCATTAAAAAGAGAAACTATCACTACGATCTGGCTGCCTCTTTGAGAGGGAAGAGAAGGGTTTCTCCTCTGCCGTTTGGAGGGAGAAAGGCCAAGAAAGGGGTGGTGAGGATAGAGCTATGCCTCCCACCACTCACACTTTGGAGAGTTCCACACACAGAAAAGACTGATGGAAGCCTGGTACTTTTTCAGTTCAGTTCAGTCGCTCAGTCATGTCAGACACTTTGCGATCCCATGGACTGCAGCATGCCAGGCCTCCCTGTCCATCACCAACTCCCGGAGTTTACTCAGACTCGTGTCCGTTGAGCCGGTGATGCTATCCAACTATCTCATCCTCTATCGTCCCCTTCTTCTCCCGCCTTCAATCTTTCCAAGCATCCAGGGTCTTTTCAAATGAGTCAGTTCTTCTCATCAGGTGCCCAAAGTATTGGAGTTTCAGATTCAGCATCAGTCCTTCCAATGAATATTTAGGACTGATTTCCTTTAGGATGGACTGGTTGGATCTCTATGCAGTCCAAGGGACTCTCAAGAGTCTTCTCCAACACCACAGTTCAAAAGCATCAATTCTTTGGTGCTCAGATTTCTTTATAGTCCAACTCTCACATCCATACATGACTACAGGAAAAACCATAGGTTTACTAGATGGACCTTTGTTGGCAAAGTAATGTCTCTGCTTTTTAATATGCTGTCTGGGTTGGTCATAGCTTTTCTACCAAAGGAGCAAGCATCTTTTAATTTCATGGCTGCAGTCATCATCTACAGTGATTTTGGAGCCCCCCCAAATAAAGTCTGTCACTGTTTCCCCATCTATTTGTCATGAAGTGACAGGATCAGATGCCATGATCTTAGTTTTCCAAATGTTGAGTTTTAAGACAACTTTTTCACTCTCCTCTTTCACTTTCATCATGGGGCTCTTTAGTTCTTCTTCACTTTCTGCCATAAAGGTGGTGTCATCCGCGTATCTGAGGTTATTGATATTTCTCCCAGCAATCTTTATTCCAGCTTGCGCTTCATCCAGCCCAGCATTTCACATGATGTACTCTGCATGGAAGTTAAATAAGCAGGGTGACAATATACAGCCTTGACATGCTCCTTTCCTGATTTGGAACCAGTCTGTTGTTTCATGTCCAGTTCTAACTGTTGCTTCTTGACCTGAATACACAATTTCTCAGGAGGAAGGTCAGGTGGTCTGGTATTCCCATCTCTTAAAGAATTTCCACAGTTTGTTGTGTTCCACACAGTCAAGGGATTTAGCATAGTCAATAAAGCAGAAGTAGGTGTTTTTCTGGAACTCTCTTGCTTTATCGATGATCCAACGGATGCTGGCAATTTGATCTCTGGTTCCTCTGCCTTTTCTAAATCCAGCTTGAACATCTGGAAGCTCACGGTTCACATACTGTTGAAGCCTAGCTTGGAGAATTTTGAGCGTTACTTTGCTAGCATGTAAGATGAGTGCAATTGTGTGGTAGTTTAATTGTGTAATATTTCAATTTCATCAAAACAGGAAACTAAAACCAAAAAGTGTTATAAATATAATTCATCTGGTGATTATATTCCAATTTTCCCTTCTCTAGCAAACTGGGGATATGCTGTCTGACCTCTCTCATTCAGAATTCTGTGGTTTGTGAGTTCAACCTAACATCTGACTCAGAGTGATGAAGGTAGAGTTGCTGGACCAAATATAACTAATCAAACCTAGGCCCAATGATTCTTTTAAGAATAAGCATTACTCAGTAGACATGAGTTTGAGCAAACTCTGGGAGATAGCGAAGGACAGGGAAGCCTGGTGTGCTGTAGTCCATAGGGTCACAAAGAGTCAGACACGACTTAGTGACTGAGAATCAACAAGGAGATCATCAAAGAACAACAGCACATCTGTCATCCTGACAATTCTTTCCCAGAGTTCCTGTGTTGGAAGCCTTCTTTCTTGAATTCCAAATCCTTTGTTTGTTTCTTGTTTGTACACTTTGTTCTGCTGAACACATCATCATATGACTTCCTTAGAAAAGTAGACAGGAGGTGAGTTTTGTGACTCTGAAAATATATTTATTTTCTGAAAATAATTTATTCTACCTTATCATTCTATTGTTAATAGCTGTTTATTCAATTTTTGGTTGAAAATAATGTTTCCTCAGAATTTTTAAGAAGTTGAAAACTTGTTATAAAGCAGTTATATTTCTGAAAGGAATTAATTTGTATATTATCAGACTTTTTCCTTGAATCTTTCACCCATGGTACAAATTTATTTTCATGCCATTGTTTTTATTTGGGCATAAAATACTTGTATCTCTCTATTCTGAGCAATGTCCATGTATTATCTCTTAATGTTTTTTCTCTGTTTTCCTTAAACTCCTATTATAAAATGTATCTATCGAATTTATCCTCTAAGTTTCTTATATTTTCTCTGTTTATAAAAAAATATTTTCATCTTTTATTTTCTGGGGATATCTTTAAATTTATATTCCAAAATGTATACTAAATTTCTCATTTGGCAATAATATTTTAACCTCTAAGTGTTCATTTTTTTGTATGATTGTTCCCTTTTAAATTCATTTTGCAAATGAAGCATCTTGTCTCACCCCTTTGATAATATTACAAGTACAGCATGGTTAATTTGAATGTGCATGCTCTAACCATTAACTTTGTCTTTTTGTTTGTTGTTTTTATCACTTTGTGTTTCTCTTTCTTGTAGAACCCTTTCCTCAAATATGACTATTTCTTCACATTTAAGAATGAGACATTAACAAGCTGGTCAGAAGCTTGGTATGAGAGGCTAGGGCCTGCCAACTTTTGGGATTCACTATAGGGTAATAAGGTTGCAAGCTGACTATTTTGTTATGGGAGTCTTGTATTTTAGCTTTAATGATTTATCTGTGTGGTTATTTCATTTCTCTTGGAGAGAACAAACTCCTGGTGGCATAAACCAGGCAGAAAGAATTATAGGAGGAAGCTGGGAAAATGATTCAAAATCTACCATTTAATCAGCAGTCTTTCACACAAATCCTATTTTAATTCCCATTTCTCAAAAGCACCCTCCACTTTGCCTTTTGACACCCAAGTCTATAGGCTTTTTGTTCATATTTTGGCACCTCTGAGCATCTCAGTAGCCCATGCTGGGTAAGAAATTTGCAAATTAAAGGTCCAAAAATCACAAACTTCATGTGTTTTATATAATTTCAGGCTTCAACTAAGGAGTTTGCTATACCTTCTTATAATGAAAGGAAATTCTTGTTCTCAGTAATATTATATCATCCAATTATTTTCAAAGTTTATTTCTTATATGTGTTCTGAATTACTTCAGGTCTCAAGGCAGTAAATCAGATCATACCCTTCCTTATGTACATTATCATCCAAGGAAATTATTTGTTTCGTTAAAAATTTAAAATTTATTACTCTAGAAAGTATTGTGGTATAATTCTTTTAATCTCTAAGAGTAATTTTCCCTCTTTCATTCATAGTATTATCAGTGATTCCTATTTTTATTGGCTAGGTCAGAAAGGAGATTATTTACCTTATTATCTCCTAACTCCAGACAGAGATTTAAGTCCATTCTCATCTTTAAGTAACTCTCTGCATACTGTTTTGGTATACAGAATATGTTTAGTCTACCAATGGTTATGAGATAATTTATTAAACCATGACGGGCAGAATAATGATTTCCCAAAGATTTCTATGCTCCAATTCCCACAACCTATGAATATGTTGGGCCACATGGGAAAGGGGAATTAAGGCTACAAATGAAATTAAGGTTGCTAATCGGATGACCTGCTGGGGATAGTAATCTGAAATATCTGAGTGGGCTGAATATAATCTTATGTGTCTTCATAAATGGAAGAGAAAAGCAGAAGACAGAAACTACAGAGATGTCAGTATGAGAAGGACTCATCCTGGCATTACTGGCTTTGAAGATGGAGGAAGGAGAGAATAAGCCAATAAAAATGGACAGCCTCATACCTATGGCTGATTCATGTTGAGGTTTCACAGAAAACAAAATTCTGTAAAGCAATTATCCTTCAATAAAATAATAAATTAAAAAAAATGGACAGCCTCTAGAAACTAGAAAATAAAAGTAACAGTTTCTCTCTTAGAGCCTCTAGCTGGGATCACCCTACCAACACCTTGATCTTAGCCCAGCAAGATCTGTTTTGGATTTCTGACCTCTATAAGCATGAAATAATGAATTTTTGTTGTTGTTAAGTTAAATTTGTGAGAATTTGTTACAAGAACTAAGAAAATCTAATACAGGTTTTGGTACCTCGAAATGGGGTGCTTCTATATCAAATACCTTAAAAAGTGGGGATGGCTTTGGAGTTGACTAGAAGAATTTTGGACTTCCTTGACAGTAAGGAGTCTGCCTGCAATATGGGAGACTGGGGTTCTATCCCTGGGTTGGGAAGATCCCCTGGAGAAAGAAATGGCAACCCACTCCAGTATTCTTGCCTGGAAAATCCCATGGACAGAGGAGACTAGCAGGCTACAGTCCACAGGGTCACAAAGAGTTGGACACGACTGAGCGACTTCACTTTCTTTCACTTTCAGAAGAATTTTGAGGAGCATAATAGAAAAAAAACTTAAGATTCCCTTGAACAGAATCTTAATATTAATAGATACATGGATGTTAAAAACTCTGCAAGTGAGGGATCATCTAAAAGAAAGAAGCATGGTAAATAAAACATTTATTACCTGAAAGAATACGTAATTTATCACAAACACACTGTTGGTAGAAATACGAATGTAAAAGATAATACTAGCTAGGGAGGAGTCAGGAGTAAATGAAGAACATATTATTGGAAACTGGAGGAAAGAGAACCCTTGTTACCCAGCATAGAAAACTTCGAAAAATTCTACAGTGATGTGACAAGTAGAATTTTAAATGATGAAATTATACTTTCAAATGAGAAGCTTACCTAGTAAAATGTAGATATGGCCAGTTTCCTCTTGCTGCTTATAGTAAAATACAAAAAGGATAAAGGAACTCAGACTTGATGATTTAGAAAATACTTGGCCTGTTCAGATCATAAAGACACTAAAATGAAGAGATTCCCACCATCAGAAAAGTGTTTTCCAGAATATAAACTAAGAGTTGGCTGAGCAACCTTTTGCTGAAATGGCAACCCATTCCAGTATTCTTGCCTGGAAAATCCCATGGACAGAGAGGCCTGGCAGGCTATGGTGCATAGGGTTGCAAAGAGTCAGACACAACTGAAGTGACTTAGCATGCACAAAGAATGATCAGGAAGATCAAAAGGTCAATATATTCAGTCACACAACAGACTCTTTGAAATAATTAAGCATATGATTCAGACATTACCTCAATTATCTCAACAGGAGATAGAGACAGATATGAGATTTCCTAGAAAAGACATCAAAGATAATCTTGAAAGATTGCCTCTTGTCTAACAGAGTGAATCTTCAAGATTTAACATGGATTCATCATGATCCACCAGTTTCATGTATCAACAAAACTCTACCAGCTGAAACTAATATGTACTGATAAAGTAGAGAATGAAAGAAGGCTATCAGACCACCAAAATTCTACAAGTTCTAACTACTAGTGATACAAATCCTAGTAAGTACAGTGATAAAACTCAATGGTAAACATGCACTGTATTTCATGAATAAGTAAAGATGACTCAAAGGCTCATCTCAGCTTAGAACCACAGGTAACCAGTCCCTGAAATCAAAATCCTGGGTGGATTTTGAAGTTACTTGAGACAGGTAATTTATTTTCTCCTACCAGTTTTCCCCTTTCTGAATCAGAAAGTCTATGACTAGTACTCTATGCATGTCCCAATATTGCATTTTGGGAACAATATTTATTTCTTGAATTTCACAAGTTTAAAGACGGAGAGAGCTGTGACCCAGGATGAAATTATACCTAGAAGTTCTCTCATGTCAATTGAGATTATGAGACTGAATTTTTGAATTAATGAGACCAGATGCAAATCAAGACTTAGATGCAGTTTTGGACTTGACTTGATGATCTAATTAGTTGACATTTTTGGGAAATTTAGGGTATGGTAAATCCCTGGTGGCTCAACAGTAAAGAATATGCCTGCAATGCAGGAGATGCAGGTTGGATCTCTGGGTTGGGATGATCCCCTGGAAAAGGAAATGGCAACCTGCTTGAGTATTCTTGCCTGGGAAATTGCATAGACAGAGGAGCCTGGTCGGGTTACAGACCATGAGGTCCCAAACCACCACCAAATGTATTTTATATGTGAATCTTTGAGGAACAGGGGCACACTGTGGTAGTATAAAGCCATCACAAAAATGCACCTGTCCTGATCCTTGGAAACTAAGACTACATTAGTTTACATGACAAAGGGGGTTAATGGTTTCAAGTGAAATCAAGGTGACCCCATCAGCTGGATTTGAGATGAAGCTTTTAACATACATTATATGGGTGGACCCTTGAGAAAGAGAAAGGCAGAAGAAAAAAAATCAGGCAATGAGGACAGCATGAGGACTCAGCCTAGTGGAACTAGCTTTGAAGATGGAGAAGAGGGAAATGAGCCAAAGAAAGTGGTTAGCTTTTAGAATGTGGAAAAGTCAAGGAAACAGATCCTCTTTGAAAGTACCCACAATGGAATCTCCCGGGTAGGCGATGGTTGGTCTTATGAACTATGGAACTTTTAGACAATATGTTTGTGTTGTTTTGAGCCACTAAATCTGTGGTAACTTGTCATAGCAACAATAGAAAAATGACACAAATGCATATATATACATATGTTCTCAGCAAGCAAAATATATTAGATATAATGACATCTGCCAAAAAATTACATTTATTGATCCCACAGAGCTTTCTGGCAAATTCTTTTGGCATATTAACATTTTAATGTTAATGTTTATGGCACATTGATAATATTAGTGCAAATATTTCTTATTTCTACTTTGTAACTTTCTTTCCAAATTACAACTGGAACACTTTGTTTTGCAACTGAATTTACCATAATTATTTAGATTCTACTTTATTAAATTAATCTAATTTTTATTGACTATCAGGTTATTATTCTTTTTCCAATTTTATCTGTGATGATTGAGAATTATATTTCTTTTCCTTTGAAAAAGAATAACAGAGAATATCTGTCTCTTTAAAGGGTTAGGAAGACCTAGTGTCACACCCATCCCCCTATTTTCCCACTCCATATTTATTTAATAGCTACACTTAAATCTAGCATCTAAAATCATGAGGGAGTCTGAGACAATCTGATTTTTATTTAATCCTTCACAGGTGACATTCTGCCTGAATATGTATAAATTTTCATTTTTGCAAATAAGAACATCCTTCATATAAGTGTTTGTATTAATAGTTTTTTACACAATTTTTCTGGAGTGCCATATGCCATATATTTTAGCTTTAAGATTTGTATTGTCTTTTTATTTCTCAGGAAACATTCTTAATTAAATTTTCTTCTATTTCTTTCTTCATAAATATCAATTTGCTACAAATACTTTCTTCTATTTTATTACTTTTTTTCTTTTGTTTTACCCCTTCTGTATTATTTTCCTTAACTTGAGTAAGTTACAAGAAATTACAGTTTGACTTCCTGTCACTTATAAAACAATTTTCCTTAGTCTACCAAATCAGGAAAATCAGAAATCAGGAAAAAAGGAAAATCTTGGAATGAGATTCAAAGTAACAGGGTACTTTGAATACATACAATGTATTCTTGGGAATCCAGAAGGCCAAGCACGTGTGCAGAGATATACACATGCCCAAGGTTGGGTGTATGCCCGGAAGTCTGAGAAGATCCTAAAGCCTTACTTGTGGCTGACCTTGAGGCTCTGTATAAGGAATAGGTGAAGGCTAAAGAAGAGTGGAAAAGTGAATCCTGGAGCATTAAAGGAATAGCCCAACATACACAGAGATCTCAGCAAAAGCTTGGAGATGTTTTAGTTCTGGACATTTAAGGATGTGTCTGTACAGTCAAACTGTGATCACATTCAGTGAATAGATAGTTCAGTGGCTACAAACAATAAAGTACACAGATAGATATAAAGCTAGAGTTTTATAAATTAAGATGTTCATTGTAATCTTCAAGGAAATCACTGAGAAAATAACTCAAAATATATATAGTAAATAGTATATTTAGTACTACTTAGTGGTAAATAATGGAGAAGGAAATGGCAACCCACTCCAGTATTCTTGCCTGGAGAATCCCAGGGACAGAGGAGCTTAGTGGGCTGCCATCTATGGGATTGCACAGAGTCGGAAATGACTGAAGCGACTTAGCAGCAGTACTAAATAAATAGCATATTTAGTACACTAGAAAATATTTAACACATAAGAAAGCAACAGTGAAAGAAGAGAGAAATAAATGTAGCAATATATAAAAAATAAACAATAAAATGGCAGACATAAATTCTACCTTACCATCAATTACATAAAATATAAATGCATTAAAGATGACCATCAAGTGGCAGAGACCGGCAGAATGGATAGTAAAAAACAAAACCAGAAATAAAATCCCCTATGATCTAAATATATCCTTCCTAGAAGAGACAAATTTTAGATTCAAGGACACAAATATGCTGAAATTAAGATAGAAAAAATATATACACTGTATAACCAAAAGGAAACTAGACTAGCTATACTAATATGAGACATAAACAGACTTCAAGACTTTAAGACTAAAGGTAAAGAGAGATGTTGTACTAACAAAAAGTGTCAATCCATAAAAAAACATAAAATTATAAAAATATATGCAGTTAATAGCATAGCTCCAAAATACATATAAAAATGAAAGAAAAAACAAATTTCACAATAACAGCTGGAGATTTAAACATCTTCTTAATAATCAAGAAACTAGACTTGATTACCAATAAGGAAACAGGATGCTTGAACATCGCTAAAACTCAATTAGATCTAACAAATCTATTAAGATCCACCCAAGAACAGGAGAATAAGTATTCTTCTGAAGTGCACATGGAATATTCTCTAGGATAGTTACATGGTGGACAATAAAAAATTCCAAATGAATCTGAAAGCACTGAAATCATATTAAGTATGCTTCCAATCACAATAAAAATTAAAAATCAATAACAGAAGAAATCTGAGAAATTCATTAATACATGGCTATCAAGCTACACATTTGTAAAATGGGTAATATAAGACATACAAGGGAAATTAGAAACTACTTTGAGATTAATGAAAACAAAAGCACAACATTTCAAAACTTACAGGACGTAACCAAGGCAGTTCTAAGAGTGAAATTTTAGAAGTAAATGTATATATTAAAAAAGAAGAAATAAATCAATAACTAAACCTTAAGAGAATTGTAAAAGGAGAGTAAACTAAAAATTATACAGAAAATAAGTTCAACAGAAAATTGAAAAAAAAACCAATAACAGTGGATTCTTAAAAAAGATTAATAAACTTGATCTTCCTTTTGCTTGGCTGACCAGGAGAGCAAAGTTTTTTTACTAAAGTTGGGAAAGAAGGAAGTGGCATTACTACTGATCTAACAGTAAGTGAACATACGAATAATGGTGTATCAAAAGATAGATAACCTAGAGGAGATGGACAAATTCCTACAAAGATACAAACAATACCAAAACTAACTCAAGAAGAAATGGAAAGTCTAAATAGAACTACACAAATAAAGAGATGGAATCAGTAATTAAAACCATGTCAGCAAAGAAAAACTTAGGACCAGAAGGTTTCAGTGGAATACTCTACATAATGTGTAAGGAATAATTAACATCAATCCCTTACAAACTTGAAAAAATAAAAGAAGAGCAAATATTTACTCATTCTATTAAGCTAGTATTACTCTGATACCAAAACCAAAGAAATCAAAATGAAAGAACCCTACAAGTATCATCTATGAATGAAGACACAAAATTAGTAACACAATGTTGGAAATCAAAATCCTTCAAAATATGAAAGGGATAATATACCATGACCAATGTGAATGATTCCAGGAATGCTAAGTGGTTCAACATAGAAAATCAATCAATAAAATACACCATATTAAAAAAAATAATAATAATCTCAACAGGTTCCTAAGAGCATTTGGCAAAATCCAACACCTCTTCATAATAAAAATGTTCAACAAATTAGGAACAGAAGGGAACTTTTCCAAACTAATAAAGATCAGATTTCCTGGTGCCTCAGATGGTAAAGAGCCTGTCTGCAATGCAAGAGATCCAAGTTTGATCTCTAGGTCGGGGAAATCCCCTGGAGAAGAAAATGGCAACCCACTCCAGTATTCTTGTCTGGAGAATTCCATGGACAGAGGAGCCCAGTGGGCTACAGTCCATAGGGTCGCAAAGAGTCGGACACAACCGATCGACTTCAGTTTCACTTTTCATGGAAAATACATAGTTAACACCTACATAAAGATAAAAAGACAGATGCTTTTCCTCTAGGATCAGGAATGTGATAAGGATGTCTGTACTTGCCCCTTCTAAATACTATAGTACTAGAGGCTCTGGCCAGAAAAATCAGGCAAGAAAAAGAAACACTTTCCACACTGGAAAGAAAAGGAGCTAATTACCACATTCAGCTAAGTTTTAAGATATAGGATTAATAAACAAAAAGAAATTGTATTTCTGTATACTACAGTGAACAACACAAAATGAAATTTTAAAATTCCATTTATAATAGTATCAAAACAATAAAATACCTAGGAATACATTTAACAAAGGAAGTGTAAAACTTACACACTGAAAACTATAAAACTTCATCAAAAGAAATGATAGAATACCTAAATAAATGGAAAGATAAATTCTGTCTTCATGGATATTAAGAAAATATTGTTAGCATGGAAACTGATCTATAGAGTCCATATAATCCCTATAAATCCCTATCAAAATCCCAGATGTCTTTCTTTCTTCAGACACTCAAAAGGCAACCCTAAAATTTATATGAAGTTTAAGAGTGCCAGATCACCCAAAACAATCTTGAAGAAGAAAAACAAAGCTGAAGGATTCAAACTTTTCAATTTCAAAACTTAAAGTTGTAGTAATAAATATAGTGTGTAAATAATATGGTAATCAGTATAGCCATAAGAACAGACTTGAAGTTAACAGATTTCAGAAATAAACTCTCACATACAATTGATTTTCAACAAAGATGCCAACACAGTTCAGTGGATAAAGAAGAGTACAGGAACAGCTGAATATGGCAATACAAAATCAGAAATTTGAAACCCTACCTTACAGCAGATATAAATCATTAACATAAATTGGATCAAAGATCTAAATGTGAGAGCTGATAGACTAAATAAACTATTGCTTTAGAAAAACATAAGTACAAATTTTAATTAACCTGGATTAGGCAATAGCTTCTTGGAAATTATACCAAAGCACAAAAAGAACAATAGACTTCATCAAAATTAAGCACTTTTATACTTCAAAGGGGACAATCAAGAAATTCAAGACAATGCATGGAAGGAAAGAAAATAGTTTCAATTCATGTATCTAATAGGAGATAAATTAGCCAGAATTTTAAAAGAACTCTTATGATTCAACAATTAAAAAACAACCCAATTTAAAAATAGGCAAAGCATTTGAACAGATATTTATTTCAACTTGAGCTACAAAATAAGTGGTACTGGATTTAACTCAAAGCATAACATATATGGCGAAACAGTGGAAACAGTGTCAGACTTTATTTTTTGGGCTCCAAAATCACTGCTGATGGTGATTGCAGCCATGAAATTAAAAGACGCTTACTCCTTGGAAGGAAGGTTATGGCCAACCTAGATAGCATATTTAAAAGCAGAGACATTACTTTGCCAACCAAAGTCTGTCTAGTCAAGGCTATGGTGTTTCCAGTGGTCATGTATGGATGTGAGAGTTGGATGGTGAAGAAAGCTGAGCGCCACAGAATTGATGCTTTTGAATTGTGGTGTTGGAGAAGACTCTTGAGAGTCCCTTGGACTGCAAGGAGATCCAATCAATCCATCCTAAAGGAGATCAGTCCTGGGTGTTCATTGGAAGGACTGATGTTGAAGCTGAAACTCCAATACTTTGGCCACCTCATGCGAAGAGTTGACTCATTGGAAAAGACCCTACTGCTTGGAAGGATTGGGGGCAGGAGGAGAAGGGGACAACAGAGGATGAGACGGTTGGATGGCATCACTGACTCGATGGACATGGGTTTGGGTAGACTCCGGGAGTTGGTGATGGACAGAGAGGCCTGGTGTGCTGCAATTCATGGGGTCGCAAAGAGTCAGACACGACTGAGCAACTGAACTGACTGACTGATAACATATATATTCATGAGCCCATACTTAAATAAATTGCCAGTAATCATATGAAAAGACACTCAACATCATTCACAATAAGGGAAATGCAAATAGGAACCACAATTAGATATCACTTCACAGCTGTTAGGAGGATTAGAACCAAAGAGATGCAGGACAGCAAGTTTCTTTCTTTTTCAGGATGTGGAGAAAAATGGAACTCTCAAACATAAATGGAAGAAATGTAAAACACTACAGCTACTTTGGAGAACATTTTGTGAGTTTCTGAAAAAGTTAAACCTAGCATTATCATATTAACCAGCAATTCCACTTTCAAGTTTATGCAGGTAATGAAAATATGCCTCTAAACAAAATTATATCAATGTTCATATCAACATTATTTATAATAACCTAAAATTGGAAACCACCAAAATGCCCATCAAATTGATGGATAGCAAAAATATGGTTCATTCATTAAATGGCACGTTATTTAACAATAAAAGGGAATGAAGTAGTAGTACATGCTGCAACATGATGAACCTTGAGAATATTATACAAAGTGAAAGAGCTCAGACACAAAAAGCCACATATTGTATGACTCCTTTTATAAGAAATGTCCAGAATAGGCAAATCCATACAGGCAGAAAGTAGATAAGTGACTCTCAGGAGGGGAGAAAGGGTAAAGGGTTGTATTTTGTAGCAATGACAATATTCTGGAATTTCACAGTGGTGACAGTTGCACAATATTGTCAATATACAGAAAAACACTTAACTGCACACTTCAAAAGGGTAAATTTTATGGCATATGAATTATAGAGCAACATATTTTTAAAAAGAATAATGCTATATTATTTTTTAAAGTTAACCATTAAGTGAAAATGATCCAGATTCAAAAACGTAACTGTGTGATTTTCTTTTTATATATTTGGAATTCAAAAACTCAGTGCTATCCATTATTTCATTCCTCAGTCTTAATTATATGTAATTAACTATTCTTCAATATAATTATTATTACATTTTAGAGTTTTTATATTTGCTTTGACTTGGCTAATCACAGCAACAAATGCAGCCCACTTACTTTCTATTCTAAATCATCAAATATCGCTACTGAGTCAGGATTGTTAACCAAATGACCGAAACCTGAAGAACTCAGTGGGACTGGGAAACATTTGAGCAAATACTGCTTTTGGCTAATTTCCCCTATTATAAGCATTTCACCCTTCACAGTAATACTATCATAACTGTATTTTTGAGCAACCCTTCTGTGTCAAGCACTGTTCCAAATACTACATTCATTAGCCATTCAATCTTCATAATGACCCAATGAAACAGGAATATTTACTACCCCCCATTATAGATAAGAATGACACACTAATCGCTTAAGTCATTTGTCCAATGTAAGTTATTAAATGACGAAGCTACAATTTCAAAAAAGCATGTTCTCCCATGTTTTTAACCACTATGCCATGTTTGCACTGTGTTATCACAGTTTACATTTTGTTCTTAAATTTACAGATCCTAAAACCTAGTGCTGGTAGTTATTCTAGGTAAATATTTTACAGTGATTAACAGAAATTATTTTTAAATTATTAGTACCATTTCCAAATTATTGTTTTTGGAAAATAATACTTTTCCATTCAAAAATAATTCTTGGAAAGGCGATATATAAAAGGGACAAAGGAGCCAAACTGAAAGAGCTCTCAAGGTCAGCGCTAGGATAACTTTACCTACAAAGTAAACGAAGTACTGGATTATAACTCAAAGCATGAAATATATACTCATGAGTCTATAATAATGTAAATAAATGACTGAATTTAAAGAAATAAATAGGAGAGAACAGGGAACTCTTCCATGCAAAAAAATTTTAAATACTTTATGTAGGTCCTTTTGCTCCCAAGGAGTTAGAGCTTAACTCTTAAAAATGGGTTGTGCATCGTAGAAAACAAATTTATGGCTTATCAAAGAGAAGAGGATGGAGAAAGGGACAAATTAGGAGTAAGAGACTAACAGATACAAACTCCAAAAAGAAATAAACAGCAAGAATCTATTGTATAGCAAGAAAGAATTAAATTCAATGTCCTATAATAACCTATGGGACTTTCCCAGCAGTCCAGAGGTTAAGACTTTGCCTTTCAAAGCAGAGGGCAAGGGTTCAATCCCTGGTCTGGGAGCAAAGAAACACAGGAAAACAACAGAATGGGAAAGACTAGAGATCACTTCATGAAAATTAGAGATACCAAGGGAATATTTCATGCAAAGATGGGCACAATAAAGATGGTATGGACCTAACAGAAGCAGAAGATATTAAGAAGAGGTGGCAAGAATAAATAGAAGAACTATACAGAAAAGATCTTCATGACCCAGATAACCACAACGGTGGGATCACTCATCAAGAGCCAGACATCCTGTAACACGAAGTCAAGTGGGTCTTAGGAAGCATCACTACAAACAAAGCTAGTGGAAGTGATGGAATTCCAGTTGACCTATTTCAAATCCTAAAAGATGATTCTGTGAAAGTGTTGCACTCAATATGCCAGCAAATTTGGAAAACTCAGCAGTCGACATAGGACTGAAAAATGTCAGTTTTCATTCCAATCCCAAAGAAAGGCAATGCCAAAGAATGTTAAAACTGCTGAACAATTACACTCATCTAACACTTTAGCAAAGTAATACTCAAAATTCTCCAAGCCAGGCTTCAACAGTATGTGAACCATGAACTTCCAGATGTTCAAGCTGGATTTAGAAAAGGCAGAGGAACCAGAGATCAAATTGCCAACATCCTCTGGATCATCAAAAAAGCAAGAGAGTTCCAGAAAAACACCTACTTCTGCTTTATAGACTACGCCAAAACCTTTGACTGTATGGATCACAACAAACGATGGAAAATTCTGAAAGAGATGGGAATACCAGACCACCTGACCTGCCTCCTGAGAAATCTGTATGCAGGTCAAGAAGCAACAGTTAGAACTGGACATGGAACAATAGACTGGTTCCAAATCAGGAAAGGAGTAGGTCAAGGCTGTATATTGTCGCCCTGCTTATTTAACTTCTATGCAGAGTAAATCATGCGAAATGCTGGGTTGGATGAAGCACAAGCTGGAATCAAGAGAGAGAGAGAAATATCGGGAGAAATATCAATAACCTCAGATATGTAGATGATACCACCCTTATGGCAGAAAGCGAACAACTAAAGAGCCCCTTGATGAAAGTGAAAGAGGTGAGTGAAAAAGTTGGCTTAAAATTCAACATTCAAAAAATGTAGATCATGGCATCTGGTCCCATCACTTCATGGCAAACAGATGGGGAAACAATGGAAACAGTGACAGATTTTATTTGGGGGGGCTCCAAAATCACTGCAGATGGCGAGTGCAGCCATAAAATTGAAAGATGCTTGCTCCTTGGAAGAAAAGCTATGACCAACCTAGAGATCATATTAAAAAGCAGAGACATTACTTTGTTGATAAATTCTGTCTAGACAAAGCTATGATTTTTCCAGTAGTCATGTATGGATGAGAGAGTTGGACTATAAAGAAAGCTGAGTGTCAAAGAATTGATACTTTGGAACTGTGGTGTGGAGAAGACTCTTGAGAGTTCTTTGGACTGCAAGGAGATCAAACCAGTCAATCCTAGAGGAAATCAGTCCTGAATATTCATTGGAAGGACTGATGTTGAAGCTGAAGCTCCAATACTTTGGCCACCTGATGTGAAGAGCTGACTCCTTGGAAAAGACCCTGATGCTTGGAAAGATTGAAGGCTGGAGGAGAAGGGGACAACAGAGGATGAGATGATTGGATGGCATCACTGACTTGGTGCACATGAGTTAAGCTCCGGGAGCTGGTGATAGACAGGGAGGCCTGGCATGCTGCAGTCCATGGGTTCTTAAAGAGTTGGACATGACTGAGTGAATGAACTGAAAAGAACTGATGATAATCTACAGTGAAATATAATCTGAAAAAATACACAACTAAATCACTTAGTTTAAACCTGAAATCAACACAATGTTATAAACTGACTATACTTTAAAAAAAAGTTAATAGGCTGTGCATAATGATTTCCTTTCCAAAGCATGATATGAAAAGGATGGGGGAATGACAACTTCTCAGAGAAAACTGACAAACACTAACTTAGTCAGGCGACCAAGATTAACATCACTAGTAATAAGGCATGTTGATGCATGTACCCAAGTTTAATGTGGTGAGAATATCACTTCACCTCTGTAGTTTTCTGTCCCCAAACCCACAAAATCAGTCTCACTAACCTTGAGAAAAAATTCAGACAAACCCTAATTGTGAGATACTGGACCAGAACTCGGAAAAATTAGCAAATTCACCAAAAAAGAAAGAGGAAAATTTATGAAACTCTCACAGAGCAAAGGAGACTAAGGATAATGATGACTACATGTCATGTAGTATATAGATGAACTCCTGTGAGAGAAAAAAGGCATTAGGGAAGAGCTCGTGAAATTTCAAGAAGTGTGAGGTTTAATTAATTCTAATGTATCAATGTTGGTTATGGGCTTCCCAGGTAGCACAGTAGTAAAGAAACCGCCTGCCAATGCAGGAGACAAACAGACGTGGATTCAATCCTTGGGTCAGGAGGATCCCCTGAAGTAGGAAATGGCAACCTGCTCCAGTATTCTTGCCTAGAAAATTCCATGGACAGAGGAGCCTGGTGAGCTATCATGGGATCCCAAAGAGTCAGACATGAAGGAACACACACACATACACACACACACCAAGGGTGGTTACTTAATAGTCTCATATATACTATAATAATACAAAATGTTAACAAAGGGAGAAAATGGAGGTAGGGTGTAAAAGAATGGCACAATACTATTTTCTGCAACTTTTCTATACATCTATAACTATTCTTTAAAAAGTTTTATCTACTTATAAAATTTATTTTAAAAGTAATTTGAAAAATATAAAGCTTAAAATTTAGCTTACAGTGTCTTACCAACTGTGGAAGACACTGTAGCTTAGTTCAATCAGCATACACTTTGTATAGATTTCTCTCTTACATCTCTACTAGCTGTTGACCTAGACTCTGTAGTACTCATAGGTGGTCGTTATGTTATCATTCACCGTACAATGAGATCTACAAGTGTTCTGATGGTATCCTTTATCTTTTTTCCTGCCTGGAATTTGGAAATGATGACTGGTGCTGCAACAGGCATTTGTTGACCAGGAGAAAAATGTCCTAATGTCATTAAGCCCTCTTACCAATTAAAACTTAGTTTAGAATGAATAAGGCTTCCCTGATGGCTCAGATGGTAAAGAATCTGCCTGCCATGCGGGAGACCCAGGTTTGACCCTGGGCAAGGAAGATCCCCTGGAGAAGTAAATGGCAACCCACTCCAGTATTC
Organism: Giraffa tippelskirchi; assembly: GCF_054371585.1. Lineage (NCBI taxonomy): Eukaryota > Metazoa > Chordata > Mammalia > Artiodactyla > Giraffidae > Giraffa > Giraffa tippelskirchi. Next base: position 91,319,320 of record NC_137275.1, on the reverse strand, counting down.
TTGCCTGGAGCATTCCATGGACAGAGGAGTCTGGCGGGCTACAATTCACCGGGTCCCAGGCGACTAACACTATAACGAAGAAAATAATACTAGTATGTTTAAGCCACTGTTGTGAGGTCATCAGTTGCTTGCACTTACGAATTCCCCAATCACTTCCACTGTTACTATCTCTTATTTCTATTACCTTTAATACTTTAGCCATGTTACCTTTCTATTTGTCCATATTCAAACTACTAAAGCCATGGTGAGTACTATTTTCTCTAATCAAAGGCCTAGTTTTAAATATCCTTCGGAGAAGGCAATGGCACCCCACTCCAGTACTCTTGCCTGGGAAACCCCATGGACGGAGGAGCTTGGTAGGCTGCAGTCCATGGGGTCGCTAAGAGTCGGACACGACTGAGTGACTTCACTTTCACTTTTCACTTTCCTGCATTGGAGAAGGAGATGGCAACCCACTCCAGTGTTCTTGCCTGGAGAATCCCAGGGACGGGGGAGCCTGGTGGGCTGCCTTCTAAGGGGTCGCACAGAGTCGGACACAGCTGAAGTGACTTAGCAGCAGCAGCAGTTTTAAATATCCTTAAAGCAGTAGGTGGTAGACAAATGTGAGCAGATAAATAATATGGAAGCTTTAGCATGTTATTCACTATAAACAGATAATAGATGTATTTTATTGTGTGCTAACCCTCAGCTAAGATTCTAGATTCTACTTAGACTATCAATTAACTTTGTTCAGCAGGATAAGGGGCCCAAACATAAAACTGTGTAATTCTCCTAAATAAACATTAGGTTTTTTATGTATACTATGTTTTAATTAACTTCAGATGTATTATGTCTGAAACTGTCATAATAAGAAATAGATCATAGCCATGGATATTTTTAACCACATCAACTTCTTACCAATCATGATCAGTTATGGTCTAGCTCCCCAAATCTTAATCAAAAATTTAAAAAGTGTATAATAATGGTGTTTACAAATTTTGTGATAACTTTTAAATTAGTTTTATGATTCTACAACAGCGAACCTAATTTGTAAAGTACTGTATTATGGTTAAATAAATACACCAAAGTGTAAGACTTTCATTCAAAATAAAGTACTATCTATTTGCTAATGTTGTAACTATGGGAACATTTGTATATTTTTATAGCCTACATAAAACTGTTTAACAGTAACAGTATATTGCTGAATATTAAATTATTATATTCATTTTAAAAAGTTGAAAAATAAAGACATTTAAAGAAAACATAAGTTTTTTATGTGCATTTTTTTGTGAATGGTGAATGCATGTACACATGTGGAAGCTGAATGTGTCCATTTTCCTGATAGCCAAAGGTGACTTAGTAAACATTTTCATATAAAACCCCCATTCTATTTTTTTTTAATTCTCTCCTTTTCCCCATTTTTCAGATTTATTTTCCTTCTTTTGGTTTGAAAGTAGAAGTGAAAGTGTTAATCGTCCAGTCGTGTTCAGCTCTTTGCAACCCATGGACTGTAGGATGCCAGGCTATTCTGTCCATGGAATTCTCCAAGCAAGAACACTGGAGTGGGTAGCCATTCCCTTCCCCAGATCTTCCCCACACAGGGACTGAACCTAGGTCTCCTGCATTGCAAGCAGATTGTTTACCATCTGAGCCACTAGAGAAAGCCAGTACATTAACAGTAAATATTGCAATAAATTATGAAGAATTGATTTATAATCTTTTAAATAAAATCATTAAACCATTTAATCTCTGAAAATCTATGAGTGAATTGTCTTCCTGTCACAAGGGGATTAAAATCAAACACTAAAAAGGGAACAAATAATTCTGAAATTACCAAGTGCAATAATTATTTCATTGTAACATAATAGAGTTTCAGATATTTGACAACTTCTTGGGTGAATTCCAGTAGCTCATAACTAACTGCAGAACTGTAAACACATAGCACTTAGGCAATTTCTCTGATGCCCTTTGGTTGTTAAACCAAAAAGGAAGTTAATATTTTGAAGGAACTAGACTTTAATCTCAACCCTCTAATTCAACACAAAGATATTTTAATAGCCACAAAAAAAGCACATGTTTAGGCAAGGGAAATGTTTTGGGTTTTTTTTTCCTATTTATTTTTATTGACTTCAGCCTGGCATCACAGGATATGTTTTGAAATTTCTCAATGAAAAATGAGATTTGAAAAACAAAACAATAAAGCATCTAGAAGAACATCTTCACAGGACTTTGGAGTTGTTAAAAAAATTAAGAGGACTTAAAAATGGATTAACCATAAAAATTTTTCATAAATATGTGTATATTAAATTGAACCATTTTTATTTGCTTAAAAATACCAGTAAGAGAGAAAACCAGCCACCCACAGATTGGGAGAATTTTATCTTCAATGTATATTACCAGCTAACATCTTGTATCAAGAATAGAAATATAGTCAAACAACTCAATAGAAAAGGAAACTAATCTTAAAAGGGCATTTTACCAAAATAAAAAAGCTATCAAATGAGTTAAAAACATCTGAAAAGGAGCTCAGCTTCATTATCTGAGAAACGCATGTTAACTACTATGAAGTACAATCACACACACACACCAGTGGTTAAAGTTAAAAACAGATAAAATACTAACTTTTAGTGTAGATGTGGAACTACAGATTATACACTTCTTATGAGCGTAAATCAATACAATCACTTTGAAAAATATTTACCACTATCCACTAAAATTTAACCACAATTTACTCTATGACCAAAATTCTACTCCTAAGTAGTAACATGGACAGCCTTTGATAGCAAGTATTCTTACAAAGAATTTTACATTTTGAAATGATTTTTATGCTAGACCTTGTATATACTGACTTACCTAATGACAAAAAACATAATAGTATACTTTTATTGTGTATCCAAAAATAAAACCTACAATAAAATGTTAAAACAATCATAACTGAACCTTACCAATATCACAACAATACAAAACAACAAACAGCATATATATACTCAGTCCAAATATACAAAATGTTCATAGCAACAGTATTTGTAATAGCCTATAACTAAAAAGAACATAAATGTCCATCAAAAGTAGAATACCTATGAAAATGAATAAATTACTGTCACATATAAATGCTAAATGCATTAATATAAATAAATCTCATTAGTGAATGAAGCTACATTCAAAAGAAGATATACTGTATGCCAATTTCAGTTTTATTAAGCTCCAAGTCAGGTAAAATTAATTTATGGTATTAGAAGTTAGAGCTAGCTAACTTCAGGATGAAGGATGGAAGTAGTGACAGGCATAACTACCTCCTGGTAGCTTCCCTGGTAGCTCAGGTTGTCAAGAATCTGTCTGCAAAGCAGGAGATGCAGGTTTGATCCCTTGGTCAGGAAGATCTGGAGAAGGGAATAACTACCCACTCCAGTTTTCTTGCCTAAAGAACCCCATGGACAGAGGAGCCTGGCAGGCTACAGTCCATGGGGTCATAAAGTCAGACACAACTGAGAAACTAACACACACATAACTAATTAACTATACTTTTCTGTATGTCACATTTCAATAAAAAAATCAATTAAAAATAAAGTTACAATGTCTTAATTAGTTTTTCTTGAAGGAGGGGTTCCTACTGTCTGATCAGTTCAGTTTAGTCCCTCAGTCGTGTCCGAATCTTTGCGACCCCATGGACTGCAGCACACCAGGCCTCCCTGCCCAACACCAACTCCCGGAGTCTACTCAAACTCATGTCCATTGAGTCAGTGATGCCATCCAACCATGTCATCCTCTGTTGTCCCCTCTCCTCCTGCCTGCAGATACTGTCTAATAATGTTCTTTTTTTAATTTTCATTTAAGTGGTAATTCTGTCTTTTTTCACTTTTTGATAATTCTATACTTACAAAACTGTACTTTTCTGTGTCATATTTCAATAAAAAAACCAATTTAAAAAAAGTTGTAATGTTTTAATTAGTTTTTGCTTCAGAGCACTGACAAACATTTATTTTACCTAATACTTGAGGCAAGTATGCAAGTTATTTGCATGCTTTAAAAATTGAGACTGAGCTATTTTAGTTTACTTATTATACAGTGCTAAATAAAATTATTTTTTTAAATAAAGGAATGGATTTTTATATTTTTTGTGTGTGCATATATGAGAGAAATAAAGTGACAGAGATGCACAGAGAGAGACAGAAGAGAAAGACAGAGTTCTCTTCCTAATTGTGTGGCAATTTAAAATTATCAGATATTTTAAAAGGTTTTGCCCCAGTTATCAAAGTTAAATTAGTTTTCAGAGACAAATGACTTAATTTCAACAACTTTTGGAAAAACATGGAATTTAATGCCATTAGAGGAATTTGGGGGGGGATTCCCTTGTGGCTCAGACAGTAAAAAATCTGCCTGTAATGAGGGAGACCCTGGTTCAATCCTTAGGTCAGGAAGATCCCTTGGAGAAGGAAATGGCAATCCACTCCAGTATTCTTGCCTAGAGAATTCCATGAACAGAGGAGCCTGGCAGGCTACAGTCCATGGGGTCGCAGAGTCGGACAAGACTGAACAACTACACTTTCACTTTCATTGGAATTTTTCAGAATGAAATGTTGTGCAAAGATTAAATTTGATCACCAATAACTCATTTTAAAATGATCAATATCAGATGTACACATTTTAAGGAAACAAAGGTACAACTCAAGTCGACTAATTAGGAATTATTAAAAAAAAAAAAAGTACATGAGTCGTAGAACTCAGTTTCACTAAGTCCAAGCCTTTCACCACAGAAATGAGGAAAAAGACATAAGGTAGTAGAAATTAATAACCAGTGTTATCTTATTATTTAGAGATTTTGGGTTCCAATGCTCCTCACATCTAGAACACTGTTTGTTCCTGTTCCTCACTGGGCCTCTCAACATGCCTGTACTGTAATATACCTGTGGTTAGAAAACAAAAAAATTCCAATGAGCCTCTACTTGATACTAGATAAGAGTTTCAACAACCCTACCTCCTGCTCCCGGCAAACACACACACAAATACATGTGCTGTGATACTCTGAACCTAACCCAAGATTATATTTCCCTATATGACAAATCACCACATTAGCTATAGATTATGTTCAAAACAAATAAGTGAATTAATAAAGTGACAATTTACTTTAAAGGAAGATTCAAAAGCATCTCGTCATAGTGATTGAGAAAAAAATGTCCCTGAAATCTGTCATGAGAATATCTATCCAATTTCCAAAATCAATAAATGCAGGTTATTTGTTTATAACTCTTTAAATTTTGTATTCAAAAGATAAGATGTTAAGTTGAATTGCATTTATCAGAGATTACTGAACAATTTTCTCAAGTATAGAATATCACTTCCTCAGTTTTAATGACTTATGTCTAGGGCAAAAAAACTTTTATTGTAGGCTTAAATATAATTTCAATCAAGTCATTATTACTTTCATGCCATGTAGATGGCTCACAGTCCCTTAAAATGATTTTTATTTTAGTGTTGAATTATTTCATTCAACAAATATTTTTGATGAACTATGATGTGGTTGTGTCTGGTGGTGAAAGCAAAGTCCAGTGTTATAGAGAAAAATATTGCATAGGAACCTGAAATCTTAGGTCCATGATCAGGGTAAATTGAATGTGGTCAAACAGGAGATGGCAAGAGTGAATATCGACATTATAGAAATCAGTGAACTAAAACGGACAGGAATGGGTGAATTTAATTCAGATGACCAACACATCTACTACCGTAGACAAGAATCCCTTAAAAGGAATGGAGTAGCCCTCATAGTCAACAAGAGTCCAAAATGCAGTACTTGGTTGCAATCTCAAAAATGACAGTATGATCTGTTTGCTTCCAAAGAAAACCATTCAACATCACAGTAATTCAAGTCTATGTCCCAACCACTAATGCCGAAGAGGATGAAGTTTAATGATTCTGTGAAGACCTACAAGATCTCCTAGAACTAACACCAAAAAAAGATGTCCTTTTCATCATAGGGGCCTGGAATGCAAAAGTAGGAATTCAAGAGATACCTAGAGTAACAGGCAAGTTTTGGCCTTGGAGAACAAAATGAAGCAGGGCAAAAGCTAACAAGAGTTTTGCCAAGAGAATGCACTGGTCATAGGATACCCTCTTCCAACAACACAAGAGAAGCCTCTACACATAGACATCACCAGATGGTCAATACTGAAATCAGGTTGATTATATTCTTTGCAGCTGAAGATGGAGAAGCTCTACACAGTCAGCAAAAACAACACCTGGAGCTGACTGTGGCTCAGATCATCAGCTCCTTATTACAAAATTCAGGCTCAAATTGAAGAAAGTAGGGAAAACCATTAGGCCATTCAGGTATGACCCAAATAAAATCTTTTATGATTATACTGTGGAAGTGATGAACATATTCAAGGGAGTAGATCTGGTAGACAGAGTGCCTGAAGAACTGTGGACAGAGGTTCATAACATTATCCAGAAGGTGGTGATCAAAACCACTCACAAGAAAAACAAATGCAAAAAGGCAGAGCTTGTCTGAAGAGGCCTTACATATACCTGAGGAAATAAGAGAAGCAAAAGGCAAAGTAGAAAGAAAGAAAGAAAGGGAAAGATATACCCAACTAAATGCAGAGTTCCACAGAATACCAAGTAGAGATAAGAAAACTTTCTTAAGTGAAAAAGGCAAGGAAAGAGAGGAAAACAACAGAATGGGAAAGACTAGAGATCTCTTTAACAAAATTGGAGATACCAAGGGAACATTTCATGCAAAGATGGGCACAATAAAGGACAAAAACGCCAAGGACCTAACAGAAGCAAAAGATATTAAGAAGAGGTTGCAAGAACACAGAATAACTGTACAAAAAAGTTCTTAATGACACAGATAACCATGATGGCATGATCATTCACCTAGAGCCAAACATCCTGGAATGAGAAAGTCAAGTGGCCCTTAGGAAGCATCACTATGAACAAAGCTAGTGGAGGTGATGGAATTCCAGTTGTGCTATTTCAAATTCTAAAAGCTGGTGATGTTAAAGTGCTGCACTCAATATGACAGCAAATTGGAAAACACAGTAGTGGCCTCAGGACTGGAAAAGCTCCCAAATCACTGCAGACCATGACTGTAGCCATGAAATTAAAAGATGCTTGCTCCTTGGAAGAAAAATTATGACAAACCTAGGCAGTATATTGAAAAGCAGAGGCATCACTTTGTTGACAAAGATCCATATAGTTAAAGCTATGGCTTTTCTAGTAGTTATGTACAGATATAAGAGCTGGACCATAAAGAAGGCTGAGCACTGAAGAATTGATGCTTTCGAAGTATGGTGCTTAAGAAGACTCTTAAGAGTCCCTTGGACAGCAAGGAGATCAAACCAGTGAATCCTAAAGGAAATCAACCTGAATATTCATTGGAAGGACTGGTACTGAAGCTGAAGCTCCAATATTTTGCCACCTGATGCAAAGAACTGATTCATTGGAAAAGACCCTGATGCTGGAAAGATTGAAGGCAAGAGGAAAAGAGGGTGACAGAGGATGAGACGGTTGAGTGGTATCACCGACTTGATGGACATGAGTTTGAGCAAGATCTGGGGGTCGGTGATGGACAGGGAAGCCTGGCATGCTGCAGCTCATAGTGTCTCAACGAGTCGGACATGACTTAGCAACTGAACAACAACAACAGATCAGTATGCCATTTTTTTAATGAACACTTCATTTGCTCCTCTAACATTTCTCAACCACTATTTGAGATTTATAATCCCTCTAGCCGGTTATATATAAAGTCTGACAATAAGACCAGTCAGCGATTATCAAGCAACTAAGATTATTCCAAAAATTATGTCATCTAAGTGATGGAATATTCTAATATTTTGGTTTATTCACCTTTTTATAGCACTTCTCCAGGTAGATAGCAGTGGTGTATAAAATTCACTGATCCTATCAAACAACTTTGAAATCAGTTTTAATAAATTTTCATAAAAAATGACTACTGTGTTCAAGGTAATATCACATATCCACATGGTAAGTAAATTTTTCTTATACATTTTTATTGTATTATCAGAATACATGGGCCTTGAGAATATTTTGTATTTATGCTCCATGTTAAAATTTTTTTGAAGTGTTGCAGTGATCATGCTTATCTTCCCTCCCTTTTTTTTTAACCTTGTAGAAATATATAGAATGTGAAATTAGTTTCTTGAAGTATTTGAAACATATTGCTTTTCTTATAGCAGAAGGTTTTCATCTCTTGAAAGTATTCCCTTGATATTTTCCGTATCTGAAATGGACATACTAAACTCAAAATGCATTGAAAAAATAATACAACTAAACTCATTATTTGTTGTTATTCAGTCACTAAGTTGTGTGTGACTCTTTGTGACCCCATGAACTGCAGTCTACCAGGCTCCTCTGTATATGGAACTTATTTCTAAATATCAGTCATATGCACTGCATCTACTTGGAAAGTTAAGAAAGTCCTGCTAACATCCTTGATTTTTTCCCTAATTTCACCATTTAATTATTCTAAATTATATGTCAAGGTACAGATTTGCAAAATACAGGCACTGGAAGATTATTTCTTAAATGGTCAAAAACTTTGTGTTGTGAGCATATAATTTATCATAATTTATTTTTGTGAATATACACAAAGATATGCATTAGCATCAAGATGCTGGTTTCCAGAGTACAGCAAGTTTTACAATGTTGGTATTTATGTACATTTTTCCTAGATACAAAAGTTACCCAAATTTGAAAACGTAACCCACTACTCAGTTATCATTAACTAATGTGTTTTTGATATTCGTGTTTCATAATAGATTTCAAACCACTGAAAAAAATACCAAACGAAGAGCTTTCTTTTATTGAAAATAGTTGCAGGAGATGCAAAGATTCATGAAAAGTTCTAGAAGACAGGCTAAAGACTAAAATGGTACAGAATTTACAGCATTACTATATCAGAGTTTTAGGATAATTATGAATTTTCAGTTTTTAAATTTGATTTGCATGACAATAATCCATAACAATAACTCTCTGGTCATTTTAATACATGCATTATGAAGCTGTTCAAAATATATTTCAAAAAAAAGTATTTCATGCTTAAATCTATATTTTAACTAAAAGAATTATAAAAATAAAAATAATGATGAATAATATAATAGAAAGACTATGGGACAAGGGGATAAATTACACAAGTACTGTTAAAAAATAAAATTCAACTAAGCAAATTTGCAGATTTAATTGACTTTTTTAAGCAATTTATGAATCTGGTAGCACTTCATCTAGCAAGTAGAGAAATACTCTAAGGAGCTGTACAAACCAAAGATTTTTATAAGTGGAAATAAGCTGGAACAAGGAAATGATTATGAAAGAGAAAAGAAGTGTTTCAGGCCAGGTCATCTTCTTTTAGGGGGAAGGGAACTGCAATGGTCTTATTATGTAGACTACTTCATTAGTGCTAATCAGGAAACTTCAGGCTGTTGGCTTAAATGTCACATTCCTGGGAGAGGATAAGACTGCAGTTAGGCCTTGGTTGGGTTTCTCTGGTGGCTCAGTGGTAAAGAACCCAACTGCCAAGATAGGAGATGTGGGTTCGATCCCTGGGTGGGGAAGAACCCCTGGAGAAGGAAATGGCAACCCACTCTAGTATTTTTGCCTGGGAAATTCCATGGCTAGAAGGAGCCTAGTAGGCTACAGTCCATGGGGCTGCAAAAGAATTGGACATGGCCAATTTAACAACTAAACAACAACAACAATTTGCTGTCCTGAGGATAAGTGACTTCATTTAGGGAATTTTTTAAAAAACAAAACAAACAGTAAACAATTTGTTCCTCTCTGCCTAACTTAGAGACCTGATTACAAATAATAATAATAAGGCAGTTGTACCACTCTCAGCTACCACTCTGTAGTTCTTACACTTTTCACTAATACTCCATGTGATATTCCCAGGTCACCACTTCAGGTTCACAAGTTTCAATTTCATCATTCTCTGTTCCTTCTATGATACTCTAGTATTAGGGAGATCATTTGCTTGGTATTTTTAAAGCTTTGAGAGAATATAACACATCAGGGAGATTTTAAGCAGAATAATTTCCAGTATTTGGAATGTACTTCAGAGCCATAGGGATTCCCTGGTGGCTCAGACGGTAAAGCACCTGCCCGAAATGTGGGAGACCTGGGTTCGATCCCTGGGTTGGGAAGATCCCCTGGAGAAGGAAATGGCAACCCACTCCAGTACTCTTGCCTAGAAAATTCCATGGATGGAGGAGCCTAGTGGGCTACAGTCCATAGGGTCACAAAGAGTCGGACACGACTGAGCGACTTCACTTTCACTTTCAGAGCCATAGTCCCCAAGACCCAAACCAATCTAAAAAGACACCACTGAAGGAATCACCTTTTAATAAAGCCAAGTGGCTTGCTCAATGATCTTATATAACTGAGTTTCAACTTCCCTGGAAGTGCCAATTCAGGTACAACAGATGGTGATGGCCACAGCACAGATACCTCTTTGTTCTGCTAAAAGATAATCAAGGGTCATTTTTTATCAAAAAAAAAAATAATAATAATCTTGGCCAGAGAGTCTAAAAACAGTCTTTGTTAGGCAACTGTTGTCTTAACAGCAAAATCTACAATGTCTCCAAGAATTAAGGACAGGTTTCCTATTGAAACAGGAGACAAAGGGCACAAACCTTCAAAAGAATGATAGAGCCTTTGAATAAGACATAAACTAGCTAGAATCAACTAAGTCCAAGATGGCAGAAGATTTGACTTCCAGTAGACATTGAGACTTGTGCGTTCATTATAATATATTAGCATATTCTAAACAATATAAACACAGCTGTCATAACAGTTCTGAGGCTCACCATCAAAGGTCAAAAAGGGGGCAATGTTCCAGGAAATCTCTGCCCCTTCTCCAAAACAGTTATAATAATCCTCCCACTCATTCACCTATGAAATTACCCAGCCCATAAAAACTAACCACCCCTTATTTTGGGGCATCTGACATTCTGAGATGACCCACACTCTGTGGAGTATGTTTCTCTCCATGGCCACTCTCACTTTTTCAGATAGACTGCATTCTATCAAAAGAATGTGTATCTCTCTGAATAAAACCACTTCTTACCTATCACTTTGTCTCTTACTGAATTCTTTCTGCACTTCAGTAAATAACTTGAGCTTCAGTAAACCAGGCATGTGATTTCAATGAAAAGACAGTAGGTTGAAGTCCCAGTGTGGATTTTGGCTCAGTTCCAGTTCCAGCCTATGGGTTCAAGTCCAAACCTGAGTTGTGCAGGTTCCACTATTATATACTCATATATACTCACTTCTAACCAGGAAATGGATCTATTCACAGTTATTGCTGTATTTACCCATTCATTCAGGTCATCTTCTTTTGGGCAAAAAGGAAAAGCAGAGGTCTTATTACACATATTACCTCACAAGTGCTGATGAGGAAATTTCAGACTGTTTTAAGGCCACATTTCTGGGAGAGGTTGAAACTGCAATTCTGCAAATAAGTCTCATTTACCTGGGGGTAAAAGACTCTATCTGAGCCCTTTGTTTCTTGTCCTTTTCTTCTTATTTTTTTAAAAGATCTAACAAATTAATAAAACTATTTAAGCTTCAGTTTACTAATTTATAAAATAAACAATGCTAATACCTGCTGTGCTATCCTCACAGGGTAATTACTCTGAAGATAAATGCATCCATTTACTATGAAAGCACTTGATGAATTATAAAGTATATTAAGTCAGAGACTGGAAGACATCTGTCCAATTACATGAGAAAGCCTTCAGCCTATAAAGAAATAAATTACTAGTGTGACATCTTCCTTGGCAGTGAAATTTCTCCCCTTGGACTCTCTCTAATGGCTCAATTTTAGAGGACTGGACAGAACTCGATGGGAAAACACAGAACCAATTTGACCTGTTTTAAGGATGATAGAGGCTGCACGGCACAGCCTCCTTTTTTTTTTTTTTTGGCAGAAGAAAGCCTACATTGGTGCCCTGGAGAAAGCAACTCCATGATCCACAGAAGACCCCAGACTCCCACAAGCTCAGATAAACTGGGATTTCAGAAAAAATGGTCATGGCCAGATTAGCACTGGGTTACTGAGGAGAATACACATCTCACTTCTAAGGCTGCTTTCTCTCCTAGGTTGTGCTTATTAGCACTAACATTTTCTCTCCTCAGCTCTTCTCCCCACTTTCTCCTCATTTATTCCAAATGCAGACAGCTTGTCAAAACTGCAGATACTAGCCAAAATATTTACTTCATTTTGGACCCAGGGTTCGAGTTTTTAAATTAATATTTACTTTGGCCCACACTTCAATTTTGTTTATACTTTTCTCTGACAATCTAAGTCCTATTTGAAGAGAGTCACGTTCAAGGCAGAATCTGAGCTGGCCTCCAAGAATAATGGGAATGAAATCTGACATCAGCAATAATCAGATATGCTATGTGAAGGGTTTGAGGACAGCCCCTCAGAGTTAATTCCTAAGAACTTCTTTATTAAATGCATTGACATAGATGGATAGTGAAAGCTGAAGAGTTTTTCTTCCTATTTCCCTTTCTTTTTTAAACTTGATCTTTTGATAGATGGATCTACAAGGGGAATTTTATAAGAAATTTAGAAAGAGAGTTGGAATCTCAAAGATATTTACCTACAGAGCTTTATGCATATGTGCTCAGATTTGTCCAACTCTTTGTTACCCAATGACTGTAGCCTATCAGGCTCCTCTGTCCATGGAATTTTCCAGGCAAAAATACTGGACTGGGTTCTCATTTCCTTCTCCAGGGGGATCTTCCCGACCCAGGGATCAAATCCATGTCTCCGTGTCACTTGCAGTGGCAGGCAGATTTTTTACTGCTGAACCACTAGGGAAGCCCTTTATGAATGAGATCACTAATAAAAAAAAATATGAACTTATTATAAAGTATTTAGAAGAATATGACAGAGTTTGGGGAGTTTCATAACAATAGTGTTTTGCATGGTACCCATTAAAGAGTGTTGCCTTTAGAGGTAAAAGAGCACATTCTGGAGAGTCTTCATAATAAGATGCTCTAATTTTCAAAGAACTCTCAACCTGTTAATCAAGCAAATATATAAAAGGTGAATTTAACCTTAATACATCTGTAGTATTAAAATTATTACTGATATGCTGCTTTTTGCTTTGTCTATTAAAGGGAAAAATATTTCTCTTACTGCAATCATGGCCAGTTGCATCTCCATTTGTTTAGAGCAACAGTTAAATTGGACCAGAGAGGTACAAAATTCGCAAATTAAATATTCTTAAGAATATTTGGTACTATCTTTGCAACTGTTCTGCAAGTATAACATTGTTTCAAATTAAAAATGTTTAAATGTACCAGATATTGCATTTAACAAATAACTACTATTTCCCCAAACTTCATACACTTTTTTTCTACCAATTTGTTTCATCTTATATCATCTCTCTCTCTCTTTTATTCTTTGTTCAGGAAATTAGTTCTTTTTTTTTTTAATTGGAAGATAATTGCTTTACAGTATTGTGTTGGCTATTGCAATTATTTTAATAATTCATTCTAATCCTTAAGAATCAGTCAGTCAGTTCAGTTGCTCAGGCGTATCCAACTCTTTGCAACCCCACGACTGCAGCATGCCAGTCTTCCCTATCTATTACCAACTCCTGGAGCTTGCTCAAACTCATGTGCATGATTCTTAAGAATATCTCCCTTCAAAGACTCTATTTACACACATTTTTACTTGTAGAACTTACTGACCCCAACATACAGCATAGGAGTTATATATATATCAGGAATGAAAACTACTTCTGTCTTTCTCCACTTTAATTTCTAGTTACCTTTCCTTAAAAAGAAACCCTTCTCATTCCACCAATGAGAGTTTATATTTCATTATCCTCTCCTTTTCTAAATATTTTTTCCCAATGCCAAGTTCTTTAATTGAAACTTCACACACAATTTTATATTTCTTAGAACTTTTCCCTAATCCCCCCATTGAGTTTAATAATCATGTATTTCCTAGTCTGGATCTGCACTACCTAATAAGGTAGGCATGGCTCCATATAACAATTGAGCACTTGAAATAAGGCTAGTCCAACAGAGGTATTGTACGGTATTCATATCAGTTTGGACATGATATGAAAAGCAATGTAAAATATCTTAATCTTAATACTTATTACATTTTGAACTAGTAATATCGTTATCTTAGATTAAATAAAGTATGACCTTAAAGTTAAGATCTATTTCTTTTCACATTTCTAATGTGGCTATTAGAATATTTAAAATTACAAATATTGCTTGCATTATATCTTTGTGGGACAGTATTTCTCTAAGATACTTATTTTCCTCCTTCACTTCCTAAACATATTAGACAGGATTGACCATTTTCTTTCTGCCCGTACTGATCTTAGTATGAATGCTCTGAAGACTCTTGGTCTCTTCTCTACTTTTCTTCTTACCCTTTGTCAGCCTCTGACTCCTCTCAACATCCAACAGTCAGGATCAACTCTCTTCAATTTATACATCTGCTTCCTTAGAGAGGACGTTTTTTCTAAGCTGTTTTGTTTTGCTTTGCTTTTGATTCTTCAACTATTTGTAGCTAAAGATACCCAAATCTCTGCTGGAATTTCAGCTTACATCCCATAGGATTGCTTCATTTCTCTGGGAATTTCCTTAGGTCGCTTCTACTAGTGAACTCTATATGGAAACCAAAACTTCAAGTACCTAATTCTGAATGCATTAACCTTCCTGCCAAGTTCTGAAGTCACCACTTGCTCTCACCCAGAGATTCCTATGGGTTATTTTTCTAAATTTTTTCCTTCCACCAGAGTCTAGTCTTGAATTCCTAGTACCTGTCCGAGTCAACAGCTTATTGTACAGTCCATTCTTTAGAGAGAAGGATGTTCACTAAAAATTGTTTTTTTAAGTAAATTGATCTGATCTAAATGGATAAAGGTTTTTCCTGGTGGTGGTGGTGGTGGCTAAGGAAAAAGATTTTCCTTTTCTTCTTTTCCTTACCTGATGAGGATATTTTTAATACTATCTTTCCTAAAATCTTATGTATCTGGATTCTTTCTAATTTCATTATTTAACACATCACCAAAAGGTGAAATTTACACACTTACTTTTCTGACCAGGCTATCTGCCTCTTCATGGTTGTCTAACAGTTATTTTGCATCCAAGACATGCTGCACAAAGAATTTGAGATTCTACTTATATTTCACATGTGTACCATTTAATTTTGTAATATTGATACTTCATCTTTATCCTGACTAGAGCTATAATCTGTTTCTGACATTATTCCTTCTTGTTTTTCCCTATTTGCTTCCCTATACTTATAGTCACTAGACTGATATCAAGAATTGTACAAGGTACAAGATTCTATCCTTTTAATTTCTGTTTCATGGACAATGGCAGAAAATGGTAGACTGCTATGTCAGAGAAAAAAGATTTTTATTACTCAGAGCTTCATTTTCATTTATGCTTTTCTGCATGTCTCACAAGTCCCACAGACAAGGACAATGCTGATGGCCCTAAATGATGCAGATATGCTCAATGGGTTGCATTATAGGAGAAGAATGTTGGACTTCAGGATTTACTGTTTTTATTGTGAGCAAAAGTAAGTCTACTCTTTGTGCAGAGGAAGGTGTTACCTTATCCTTCAGGGTTGTTTGCTGCAAAGACAACTCCAAGAGATAACCCAGATAAAGAATAGTCAAGGTCTTGCATTTCTGAGACACTCAGAATGTTCAAGGATGCTCAGTGACCATGGCTGGTTTCTCCCAACAAGTAACCATATATTACTGGACTTTCTATAGGCCTACAATTATATTAGCTATAGGTGATGAAAACTATGTATGGGGCTTGTCTGGTGGCACTAGCAGTGAAGAACCTGCCTGCCAATGCAGGAGACATAAGAGACATGGGTTCAATCCCTGGATTGGGAAGATCCTCTGGAGGAGGGAATGGCTACCCACTCCAGTATTCTTGCCCGGAGAATTTCACGGACAGAGGAGTCTGGTGGGCTACAGTCCATGGGTGGCAAAGAGTTAGACACGACTGAAGCAACTTAGCACACACAGAATGAGAGCTATAAATCCAATACAGCCTGCTTTTAAAAACAAATAACTCTTTCAAAGAGGTAAGATAAGCTTTCATGATACAGTTCGAAAGAAGTAATCAATATTTAAGTTGTGAGGTAAAAATAATACTGTCATAAAATATTTAGGGGTAACAAGTGGGATCTTAAAGCATTTATTTTCTTCCTACATTTGACATTTGAGTTGTTCAGAATTATCTCTGTATTTTCAAAAACTACATATTTTTACAAAGTGAAATACATGCATGTAACTACCTTACAGATCAAGAAACTGAACACAAAATGTACCCCAGAAAACTCATGATCCTTCCTGATGAGAACTGAGATCTTTACGCTATTGAATCTGCCAATCCATAAACTTGACATTTCTCTCAATTTATTCATTTCTCTCACTAACATTTTATAGGCTTCTGTTTATAAATGTTACAAATGTTTGCATTCCTTCTTTGTTTTTACATTTTTTGAAGCTATGCCTCAGGTAAACTCAAAGTTAGAATTACTACCTTCTGGTGAACTGGCCTTCTATCATTAATAAATGTTATTCTTTCCTATGCCATATCCCTTTGAAGCAGAGCATGAAATAAGGATTCTTGTGCAAGTGATCTATTGGGAGTACTTTCTGGAGAAATCTTCAAGGAAGAAAGACACAGAATTGCAAAGGAAGAAGAGCCAAGCAAAGATTTAGGTTCAGCTGCAGCCTAACCTTAGCCAGATACCACAGTACTCTGGGGAAGAAGGAATACCTAAACCTGTCTGCTTGAGGGAGTTTGGGATTTTTATATCTCCTGTGAATTATTAGCTGCATTTGTTAAGAATTGCAGATCACATACTATGTGTCTCTTCCACAATTAAAAATATATATATACTGGCTGTGGCTCACCGCCTGGGGAGAGTATAACTCCCCTGCATCTCTGGGTAACATGGTTCTGGTATTTCTCCAGAAAAGGAGGTAGCTGTGAGCTAGTAGCAGCCAATACCCACAGGAACAGTAGCCCTGCAATGGGATGTATTGGGAGCTGACAATATACAGGAAAACCTTCCAGTCTACCAGCACTCTCTTCACTGTGTAACCTATGCTATTAAATCCATCCATTAAGCTCTTTTTGTCACTGCAGGTATTTTTCAGTTCTAGCATTATAATTGTTTTCTTATGTCTTAGTTCTTTTGTGTAATTTATCATCTTTTCTTCTACTTTCCTGAAAATAATAATTTATTATTATGTATCTGATAACCCTAGTACCTTCACCACACCTTACTCCCCAGGGCAGGGAGTGGCAGCAGGAACCAGGAAGTATCTGCTGAGCTGGAGCTACATCCTGTGTCCTAGCTGCCAGGCTACAAGGCTGCCTAGGGGAAGAGGAGCAGATGAAGAACAGCACCCTATCTCCCAGGCCCTTTCCTTTGGCCCAATGAGAGGTCACTGGGAAAGGGAACGGGCCTAAGGCAACATCAAGAATCAGTGATGTCTACAAGATGGCTGAGTAGAAGGACGTGCACTCATCTTCTCCTGCGAGAACTCCAAAATTAGAATTCGCTGCAGAACAATCATGGACAGGAGAATATCTAGACAAAAGTCCATCTAGTCAAAGCTATGGTTTTTCCAGTAGTCATGTATGGATGTGAGAGTTGGACTATAAAGAAAGCTGACTGCCAAAGAATTGATGCTTTTGAACTATAGTGTTGGAGAAGACTCCTGAGAGTCCCTTGGACTGCCGGGAGATCAAACCAGTCCATTCTAAAGGAAATCAGTCCCGGGTATTCATTGGAAGGACTTATGTTGAAGCTGAAACTCCAATATTTTGGCTACCTGATGAGAAGAGTGGACTCATTGGAAAAGACCCTGATGCTGGGAAAGATTGAAGGCAGGAGGAGAAGGGGACGACAGGGGATCAGATGGTTGGATGTCATCACCGACGTGACGGACATGAGTTTGAGCAAGTTCCAGGAGTTGGTGATGGATAGGGAAGCCTGGCGTGCTGCAGTCCTTGGGGTTACAAAGAATCGGACATGACAGCAATTGATCTGAACTGAACTAGTACCTTCTTTCACTGTGGGTGTCTTCCTATTGCCTCTTTTCCTCTTCATTGTATTTTGAGATTTGTTGGTAAATTTTTTATTGAAGATAAAACATTGTGCATGGGAACTAATAGGTGTGCAGGGCGATGTTATCTTCCCACGTAGTGAATTCACTCTCTGCATTGGAAGGCACCCAGGAAAGTGACACAGCACCCCAGTCTAACCAAGTGCCAAGCTGACTGGTGTTAGGCACTATCTCTAGTTAGCCCCAGTCTACCTTTGCAGTACCTCCTAGGACATATTCTCTAGGTTTGCAAATAAGAGCCTTGAGAGCTCCTCCCCCTTGAATTATCCTGAATTAGAACTTCTGCTTTTCCAGGATAATTATACAGCAAAAAAAAAAAAAAAAAGACAAGCTCAGTTTTGCCTTTCAGCTACTTTCTGCTTGACTTTTAGCCTCCCTTTCTGTGGAGCTTAAAAATTAGCAAATGTCTTGAGGGAGAAACTAGTGATGAGTGTTGGGCTCACTCCAGACCCCTATTCCCTCAGGCCCTGTTGCCTTGGTAGCCTCATTCCAGTTTTGGTCTCTCCAGGGCCATAACATTGCTGAAAATCCTTCTGGCTTTTCTGCTTCTAAGCAGCCATGTTCTGCCCCGTTTTTTGGTCTCTACTGCTTTTTGAGTTAACAAATGACCTGAAAGAGAAAATGTACTCAGAATCTCCAGAAAGATTTTAATTTTTAATTTTTGCTGCCTAAGCCAACTTCTGATGTCTCAAAAAATGACACACATACAGTATCATCTATATGTACATATGACATTATATATACTATCTATCTATCTAATCTATAGCTTTTCTACTGATTTTGGGTAGCATAGTTGGTCTGCTACAAGCAACACAATCATACTTACGGCAGCAGTCATCTTAACAAGTGTTTTCAGACTTCAATCTTAAAAGACAGTTTTTGCCATTCACTAAGCAACTAGTTTTACTGATCATCTACCTTGTTGAAAATTCTGATCCAGGTGCTGGTAAAATAAGGAAATGAATAAGATAAAATCTATGCTCTCAGTAGGATCTTTTCTGGGCTCATTTAGAAGCCTCAACATATAGTTTTCCAATAAATTTTCATTATTTCCACCTTAATGACAATACTCCTCCCACCCATCTCTCCATCTTGAAGTCATTCCAAGGCTATTCTATTCTATTGGTGGATGTAAGAAATGAAACTAACATCGATGGAATGTTAGATGCTTTTTATGTTTATCACTGTCAATCTTTTATGTTAAAATTTTTATTCCTGTGAAGTAACTAAGTAACCGAGCCTATTGAGTTTTTTTTTTTTAATAGACAGTACGTGAAAGATCACACACATAACTAAATTGAAGAAATATTATGCAAACTTAAGTCTATCTGACTCCAAAGCCTCTGTCTTTCTGTGACTCAGTATTTTCTCTATATGGCATCTGCCTTGGATAAATTTGTCTATAATCTCTCAAAAAGCACAAAGCTCACTAGAAATCATGTGAACAAGAAAAGATTTCTTATTATTTAATTTTGATATTCACTTCTTCTGTACCTAATTTATTAGATGGGTTGCATGACTCCTATTTGGCCCTCTACTTTTCTCTACTCAAACTAGCCTTTACTTCAACTCTAGGATTTTTAAATGTATGTTTCATTAGTCAAAGCTCTGGTTTTTCTAGTAGTCATGTATAGATGTGAGAGTTGGACCATAAAGAAGGCTGAGCACTGAAGAGTTGATGCTTTTGAACTATGGTGTTGGAGAAGACTCTTGAGAATGCCTTGGACAGCAAGGAGATCCAACCAGTCCATCCTAAAGGAGATCAGTCCTGGGTGTTCACTGGAAGGACTGATGTTGAAGCTGAAACTCCAATACTTTGGCCATCTGATGTGAAGAACCAACTCATGGGAAAAGACTCTGATGCTGGGAAAGATTAAGGGCAAGAGGAGAAGGGGGTGACAGAGGATGAGATGGTTGGATGGTATCACTGACTCAATGGACATGAATTTCAGAAAACTCAGGGAGATAGTAAAGGACAGGGAAGCCTGGCTTGCTGCAGTTCGTGGGGTCGCAAAGAGTTGAACATGACTTAGCAACTAAACAATAACAACAACAACAGTCTGCATTAATGAATAACTATAAAATATTTCCCTATTTTACCATGTCCATTGAACTATAAATGCCTTGAGAGTAGAGACTGACATCATGTTACATCAAGCATAAGACCTAAGTCAAATAAGCCCTCAAAAAATAATCAGTGATATAAACTCATCAAATAATATTTGTCTTCCTCAATTGAAAATTTATATCCAATATTATTCTTTTGCAATTAATCAAGAGCATGTGTGTGAAGACTTGAAGAGCAGTTCTCCATGTTAACTCCTTTCTGGTATTGCTGGCTTGTGTGGTTGTTTCTAGAAGCAAACAGGTGAATAAAATTATTTCTCCAGACTCTTTTCAGACTTCCTCAGGAATCTACGCTCTAATGTCTCTCACATTAGCACCTATAACCGAGTTCCTGGTTAACAGAGAGTTAAAACACGTCCCTCACACCTGGTTCCTGTCCAGCCTGTAAGAGCAATTACACGTCTGGAGCCAAAGATAACAACCAAAGTTGGACAGACTCAATTCTTCCAACACTGAAATATTTCTTTTCCTCCAAGATAGTCCCTGATATTATCTCCATCCTCTTTTCACTGGAAATGTCAAAGCCACCAGCAGAGTATTAGGAAATAAAACGGATGTACTGTCTGACTCTATAGCATATTTACAACATAAGGTTGTCAGTATTTTCAGAAATACTTAGAATCTTAGGAAAACAGTATTAGGTGGTCTGTTTAAAAATGAGACCCAAAGAGTCTCTTGTATGTTTATCTACCAGGAGGGTGAATTATTTTGTGTGATATATAAATATAAGAAAGAGATAGTAAAAGTTCTATTTCCTATAGATGAAGAAATGCCATTCTTAAGAAATTACTGTAAACATTTTGGGGTGTGATATTTGTAGTATTATGTTTGGGAAAAAATGTCTTAATCTATCAGATATATGTAATGAAGCATTTACACATGAATAATGTGATTCTAGTATTTGCTTTAAAATAATTGATAACAAAAAGAACACAAAAATGACAGGCTGTTTATGACTGTTCAAGCTAAGAGAGGGTAAGTTGTCAATTGTGCTACTTTCTCTACTTTTGTGTATATTTTAAATATTCCAAAATATAAAGTGTAAAAAAGCAACCTAAATGTCCATCAACAGAGGAATGGATAAAGAAGATGTAGTACTTATATCTAATGGAATATTACTCAGTCATAAAAAGGAATGAAATTATGTCATTTGTAAAGACATGGATGGACCTAGAGACTGTCATACAGGGTAAAGTCAAAAACAGAAAAATAATGTATATGAACACATATATGTAGAATCCAGAAAAAATGGTATAGATGCTCTTATTTGTGAAACAGAAATAGAGATGCAGATGTGAGAACAAACATAGGAACATCAAGAAGGGAAGGAAGGGTAGGATGAATTAGGAGACTGGGATTGACATTTATACACTATGGATACAACGTATAAAATAAATACCTAATGAAAACCTACTGTAGAGCTCAGGGAACTCTATTCAGTGCTCTGTGGTAATCTAAATGGGAAGGAAATTAAAAAAAAAAAAGAGGGGATATATGTATATACAAGGGTGATCCACTTTGCTGCAAAGTAGACACTAACACAACATTGTAAAGCAACTGTAATTCAATAAAAATTAAAAAAAAGAAAAAAGTTTCTCCTCTCATGACAAAAAGAAAAAAAACTAGTTTGATAACTAAAAGATAAAACTGAGATATATAAACTGAACAGTTTTCTAATTTTTTCCTAAATAGCAATAATTAGCTTACATATTTTTTATTAACCTGATGAATTATTATATCAAATCATAAAACACAATCTTTGAGAATTCTTTACAGTCTCAAAGCTAGATGGAAAGGATGAGAGGAATGTAAAATAATTTAACTAGTTTCCTCTGCAACATTTTCTTGTATGAAAGGAGCACCTCCCACCCCCACACTATTTCTTTCCGAAGGCTTCTGTCATCAGAGGTTTCCTCCAAACTACTGCTAGTTCCCATTTTCTGTCCCTCAATCTGTGTCTTCAATCTTTGTTTGTCAAGTCAGGATCCATCTTAGCAACTGATCCATCTATAAATATAAACTCTTAGCAGCATTTATTTGAACCAGTAACTCAAGAAGAAATACAAAAGTGGCTTGCTTCTCCTAAATAGATGTCTTCTGCTACATAATATCTATCTACTACTTCATATTGACCTCACTGCTTGATTGGCCTTTGGTTTTCTCTATTACATTCCTTTCTGTTAGCAACTGTCTACTGACTTCAGCCTTCTGCTTGGGCTTCAACTCTGGACAAACTGCATGGCTCAAAACTCCTTTCCAGATTCCTGGCATTCAACTCTACAGCCCATTCTGGCACTTGTCCTTCAGCAAATGTTGCCAGTTTGGTACTCCTGGTCCTGACTCATCTCTGTGATTGCACATCTCTCTTGAGATTATATTTTCAGAAAGAGGAGATGGAGTTTCACTGAATGCAATTCATCATATTTTGTGTATAACAGTCAGTCTGATGTGGGTTTTTCACATAAAAAGATCGTAAACATACACACCACATACTTGCAGGCACATACATAATTTTCTATTTTGTGCCATTTGATAACAGTGAAATTAGACCATACATTGACACCAAAGACACTTTCACAATATGTGAAGTTCTCTGGGCCTCAAGTGTATATCACTACCAAGTCAACTGAGACAAATTCAGTTTTTCCAAATGAATCCAGAAATGACCTGTTTCATATCAGCCTCCTCTAAAGACTACAGCCAATAGGGAGGGAAAAGGTTCAAAAATAGAGTATTTCTTGTCAACACAAAATAAATGTATATAGTATATAATTTCTTTAAAAAGTGTTTATATGTCTTAATAAATGATTTAAAGCATAATATACTACTGTAATGTTTGTAAAAAATAAAGACTATTTACATGTTGCAAATAAACTCACTTTTGAGTTTCTATTTTACATAAACTTTTAAAAACGAAAAGATTTTCAATGAAAGAGGTATAAGGAATAGACATTAGAGAGCATAATACAAGACAACAAACAGTAAAACAAAATATACTGAATTATGACACTATAAACTGATTAAGCATCATCTATTAAAATATTTCAAATAGATCAAAGCACAGAAACAAAGTATTACATCTATTTTTGAAAGTGATATTGGCTTACAAGTTTCCGACATGTAGGAGATTCTTGTCAGTTTTGGTTGCCCAGCATCCAATTCCCCTTTCAAACAAAATGACAGCTTCCTTCCTCACTCCCCAGTAAACTTGTACAGTTGGGTACTATCTTGTGGGATTTAAATACTGAAATCATGATGCAAGGATAGGACAAAAATCTGCACCTCGTTCAATTCAGTGGCAGAGCTCTGTCAGTGTTGCCATAGATCTCATCCTAGAGTCTGTGCTTCTTGGCACTCAAGAATTCTTGGTTTCAACCCATTTTTCAACTCAATCCTGTGCCTTCCAACAAGTCTATAAATTCCCTTAGGTTTTCAACAAGTTCATTTATTGCTAAAGTTAGTCAAAATCAGTTTCATTTGTTTACAAAGAAACAGTGGGGTGTAAGAGAAATAATATCATACAGGTACACATATACACATATTTGGATGTGAGAGTTGGACCATAAAGAAGGCTGAGCACCAAAGAATTGATGCTTCAAATTGTGATGCTGTAGAAGACTCTTGAGAGGCCCTTGGACTGCAAAGAAATCATATTAGTCAATCCTAAAGGAAATCAACCATGAACATTAATTGGAAGGACCAATGCTGAAGTTCCAATACTTTGGCCATCTGATGTAGAGAGTCCACTCTTTGGAAAAGACCCTGATGCTGGAAAAGATTGAAGGCCAAAGGAGAAGAGGGTGGCAGAGAATGATATGGTTAGACAGCATCACTGACTCAAAGGACAAAGGAGCCTGGTGTGCTGCTGTCCATGAGGTCACAAAGAGTCAGCATGACTTAGCAACTGAACAATGGCAATATATAAATAAACACAAAGAGACAGAGCTGAACACACACACACACACACACACACACACACACACACACATATATTGTATTCCAGGATTGAAACTTTGAAGGCCTATCAGAAAATAGCCAATAGAAAATATTCACTTAGTATCACCTAAAACAATGTCTCAGTGGCACCATAAAACATTTTGAAGAGCATGAGGAATTAAAGTACCCTGTGGTAGGGTGGATGTTTTCCATGACATTGGAAAAGAATGCCAAGCTTAAAATCCCAAATTATCAATACTACCTTAAAGAATGAACTGATAACCAGGAAATAGTAGAAATTCAACTGATTCTACAGTCCAGTCATATAAAACTTAATTCTTTGCTTGCGACCATAGGACAATAATCACTAAGACTGGACTTTGGCTACTTAAAAGGGGAAACTGAATGGAAGGAATGACTCACCCATCTGTCCATGTCTTCTCCTATGAAGCACCCTCCACGGACTTCCGTTGCCTAAGGAAGTTCTCATTCCTTGGAAGTTGCCCTTCCTTCCTGGCTTAAAAAAAAAAACACAAAAGTCATTATTTCCTTGCCTGAAGAACCTCCCTTTAAGAGGTAGTTAATAAATCCTCTCATGCTGTAGCCCATTGTTATTAGACCAGTAACTAGAACCAGACTGCAAAATGCCCCAGGTTATCATGTGTAGGATTGAACTTGTGTAGAAAAGATTAACAAACCAAAAAAAAAAAAAAAAAAAAAGGCAAGAATTTGCTGATTAATACTGTCAGAAGCTTTTATTTTGAACTTTCATAGTACATGACCAAGGAAGGCAAAATTAAATTTAGATTGGTCTGCATTTGTCAAAATCAATATGCTTACCAGAAAATATATTTACAACATGCCACCTGAAACACCTAGCATGTTCCTAAATTTTATTAGTATATTTAATGACCCCAAACCCAACATTGACACTCTAAAGGAATCTGACATGCCAGAAGTCCTTGGACATAATAAAGACAGAATTCAAAGGCTTTCAGAAATAGGAAAAATAAAGCTTTGCTGCTACCATTCATGAATATGTCCTTGTTTTCTCTCTGAGAAACTATGCTCAGAGACTGAGAATATCTTTGCCAATAACTTATTTAATGCAGGTTCACTGTGGGAATTATAATTTGTAATAATAATACTTCACAAGCCAACAGCATTCGGGATAATATCTCTTATTAGGCCAATAAAGAAATAACATATTTCAAACCAATGAGAGATTAATTACACTATTGTTCCAGGCAGAGGGGAGGTGAAAGAAATAAAGTCCAAATTTAGTTGAGGTGTACAGTTCTACAAGTTGGTTTTTGAAAGAGTCAACTTAGGCAACCAAGAGCTGATGTCCACTTGCCAGTGCAAATCAAAAGTCTCTTGTTACTAGAGCATGATGTTAGCGGAATGAAGGTGCTGGCACTGGCAGGCAAGGTGGTCTGCTCTGAAGGTCATTACTCCAAGAACCATTACACAGCTTTGTCGCTACCTATGAGGAGCAGCCTTGCCAAGGCAGGAATAGATGCCTCTTCTTTTTCCTGAGACTTCTGCACAGTTCAACACCACTGCCTACTAACAGTAGCCTGATCACATGGGAGCAAGTCTCTCAAAATCTTCAAAGAGCTACTCAGATCAGCAAAGAGCAGCCTTGCCCAGACCAAACACTCTCAATAAAAGTCCTCACAAATTCTTGGTATTATCCATTACATCACAGTTGAGTCTCCATATGTTCACACTGACCAGCATAGTAATTTTACTGACATCATTCTGACACAGCCTCCCCAACACGAGTTCTCCCTTAGATAAAAACAACTTCAGTTAAGCATGAACAAGTAGATCAGAACAATTTCACTTAGTAATAAAAAGTGGATATGCAATCATAACAAACCAATATACAACATTCGATTTTTTTCCTTAACTTCATCCTTAAAGAGAGGTTTAAAAAGATAACAAACAAAAACTCCCTTTACTAAAATACTGTGATATATATCAGTATAGGAACCATCAGTGTCTGTAAGTCACATTGACTCCTCTCCCCAAGCTCAGAATTATTATGAAAAGCTAGTTAAAACAGGCTCCACAATCTCAATGAGAATTGAAAAAAAAAAAAAAAACAGCCCTACAGAGGTAGAGCCTAGGTCATTACACCAGAAGGAAAGTATCTGAGATGACTGTAATAGCTAGCAGTAATTCAAATGGTTTGATCTGCATAAGTTCCTGGTGATGGTTAATTAATTATGAAGTCCCAGAGAACAAATTACATATGTAAAATATGAAGGTTTTACCTGATTTGTATGACAAAAATACAGTTCAGAATTATTAATTTGAAAAAAAAAAAGAGAAATTCAATCTGAGAACAGAGGATTGATATTACAAAGAAGAAGGTAAAAACAACAAAAAATAAGTTGGCATTGATCCTTTTCTGGCCATAGGAAAATTTGTGAATATTGGCAACCAATGAAATTAGATTTTAATAATTAAAAGAGACTATTTACAGAAGAGAAACTCTGAATGCCCAATAAATATACACCTAGATAATCAATCTCACTTGTAATTAGGAAAGTGCAAGGTAAAACAAAACTAAGCTAGTTTGGTATATGTCAGAAAAGTCTGACAATACTAAAGTCTGCACTCTGTTTTATGCTGTAAATTTATAATGCTAAAAGTACATTTTTCCCTAGTACCTAGAAATCCTACTTGTAGGTACATCGAGAATTATATGTTGCAAAAGACATATATAAGAATGTTCATTGTAACATATAGAGTTTTATCTACCTGGTTTACTTTTGAACTCTCAACTCCAGGACCATGACTAGCAGGTAGCAGCTGCTCAGAAATACTGTCAAATACATGAATAGTTATTCAAGAATTAACAGATATCAATTAAATATTCTAGTTCATGTGAAAATATAAATTTGCAATGAGTAATGGAAGGCTTCTTGTATATCTTATATAATAATAATAGGTAGCATTATAGAGTGCTTGCTATTTCCCAGACAGTTTTAAGTCTCATTTAACAGTCACTCACTCACCCAAGAATCTCACATTATTTTTGTTTTCAGAAAGATTAAGTACTTCGGCTTCTGAAGCACATGTGGTCCACAGAGATATTTTGGCAGTCAGCTCAATACAATTAAAAAATTTTGAATGCATTGTTCAATGCATTAAGATGGACAAAATGGCAGCAGTTCATAATACATTCAACCACCACCACTCAGCAAATTTCACTTGCCAGTTTGAGTGGGTTTTTTGTCACCTGCCTCATCCCTGAAAGCATTTAAATTAGTTACCCATGCCATAACAAGTTAATGTAATTATTACTTCTTTCTACTCACATGGTAATAATTTTCCAGCTTTCTGCAAGTGGGTGAGTGACTACATATAGTGTTCCCTAGTGGAATAGAAGCAGGGGAACTATCCAATTTTCTGTGTGTCCCTGAGGGAGCCAATTAAGTAGTTTTCAATATGGGGGTAAGGGGTTCCAGAGGTCAACCTGAATTGGGTGTGATAAAATTTCAGACATTTGTTAAGCATGTCAAATAGATTAGTAGAGCAAAACAGCTAAAGATTTTGTTTGGAAGCTGGTGAACCTTATAGAAATAAGATATTCCTAAAGGAAGGTGAAGTAAATACTCACCAAACTGGTCTAAGAACAATACTTTGTCATAAACACAATGGGATGATTTTGAGTTTAGTAACTTTTCTCCAGTAAGCTCCTGGTGGCTGAGTGCAGAAAGGAAATTACAGCAGATGTTATATCACAGTCAAAGGCAAAAGATTTTTATGTTAGATTTCATTAATTCCTGATATAGCCTATGCCATGGAAGCCAAGAAATGATCCATTCAAATATTTATTGAAAAGGCAAAGTAATAATTATATAATTTCTCAAGTGTCCTTCAAATTCTTCCACCTTCCAGCCAAACCTAATAAACTTACTCATACATAACGCACCCAAACTCAGATTAGGGTGGTGGAAAGACAGGGGTAAAACAACTTATCTCGGAAAATAACATTTTGCTTTCCCCAGAAATCTCTCTTCTGGTTTTCTCCTGTGAGCTCATGTTAATCTTTAATTTTTGGCACACACTAAAGGATCGAAGTTACTAGACCTCTTGGACTTAGGTTTCTGTACATGTTGAGCATGATCGTGTTAGTCAGCTAAAACCCAGGATTATCTACACCAGAGATCATCTTTAGAAGAGGTGAGATGGTCAGGAGGTTATTAGGGGGTGACTCCATTAACTACATAAAATCTAGTCTTGGGAGCCACATATCACCCAACTCTGGAGTAGCTGAGATTCTGAACACTAGAATACGCCCTTAATAAAGGAGAATGCTCCTTTAAAAGCATCCTCACATCTCCATCTGCCTGAAAGTTCTAGGCACATTTCAAGTCACAAATCAAATGCACCTCTCTCAATAAGACCTTCATAAATACAATTCATCACAATTTGTCTTCCGTCTTCTACTCCTTCAAGACTTCAACTTTACCCCTGTTATAGCATTCACTGACATCTTTGTTGTACTAATGTTTTTATTTGTCTCCTCAACCAGACTGTACCTTCGGGGTGAAAAATACGAGTACTGCATACATTTTCACACGGAATGAAATTGAATTCATAAAGCCATTAGGCTCTTGAGTTTGCACAAGTACAGCATTTCTTACTGTTTCATTCTGTTCTAGTTAAAAGTTCTCCATTATAATCTGGGCCTAAACCAACCTCAGTGTTAGAATATGATAGCTGGCCAATGAAGAAGAAGAAAATGATCTAAGTGTTCAGCCTTTACTGCCTGTATCTGGAAGCAGGTCCCACTATTATCATCACTTCCATTTAATAATGGAGGTAGTTAATAAAGTGCACTGAGACAAACTGTTCATATGGGAGAGGGTTTCAAACTGGGGAGCATAATCCTCAAATTAGGAAACAAGGGAAATTGTTTCACACAAAATATCATCACACTCAGGAAGTATATTTCATAGGAAGGAAGTTATCAAAGAACATAGGTGAGCTCAACTAACACCTATGTTTATATTTGGAACCAATCAAGAAAATTAAACACAAATCAGAATTATTTTAAATTGGAAGGGTTCAATATTCTAACAATTAAGAAAAAGACACGAACGAAAACCTCTGTAATCTTTTCATTCCTAAACAGATATGCAGTTTTCCCCTTGTTTATAAATTTTCAAAGTTGAAGCAGATTTTCATAATGGATATGTTTTCTAAAAGAACATTTTATGAGACAAATCCATTTCTTCTTTCTAAAGATAAAACTGTCTCATCAACGGGAAGAATATCATGAATTCTAAGGGCTATAAAACTATAAAAATGTCGTATGAAAAAATGATAATGATGCATAATTAACAAAATAGGGCTAATTCTGAAAATGACTAGCTTTCCCTACCCTAACAAGGAATTCAGGTACCTAATACTTTAGACTCAGATATCTGACACAATTCAATTCATGATTATAATGAAGAAGAGGCAACCTGGATAATGAACATGGTAATAAGCTTATCATTGTTGAAAAATTATTTTTAATTACAAGATCTCTACATACTTACTACTTCAAGTTAAGTCTCCCTACCATACATTTATGGTTAGTAATAAGAAGAAACTAGATTTAAAATGTTTAAAGTCTTGAAAAATAAAGCAGAGTATTTCACTAAAGTCCTCCTCCACCACCTCCTCCCTGCAAACAAAACCCCTCACTTTCAGAAATGCACCTACTTATACCTGCTAGTTTAATTTTGGTACATCATTACTACTGAAATGTTAGCAAAAGTTAAATATAAGTACCCATCCCTTCCAAATCACAGAAGTGTCAACTCTCCTCTAAATAAATCATATGACTATTTTTAGGGTTTTAATGACCATGTGTACATCGCTTCCTCAATCATCTGACAGCACAAGAAACATCTATTACTTTTTCCAGAGAAGAAGTAATTGTTTTTCTCCTTTTCGTTTTTTTTCTGAAGCTCATGGGAGCCCGATCACATTAAGCAGCAGAAACCAAACAGAATCTACGTTTATTTGAATCAGTCAGCTAGAGGTCAATTATACAGCAGTAAAGCTGACCAAGACCCAGGAGCATAGGTTGAAGTTCAGCTAATAAGTTCAACCTACATTATCACTGCAATTGTCCTATGATCGTTTTTCTACTAAATTATAGATTCAAACACATGTTGCTATGCAAAGCTGCCTCTTCTCAAAACCCAAAGACACCCAATTACAGTTTTATTTTGTGTGCTACTTATTCTCATCTCCTCCATTCTTTGTTTTTTTTAATTTTATTTTGGTAAGAATACATAACATGAGATCTACTCGCAACAGATTTTTAAGCATAGTAGATCATATTGATATCCATACATAACATTCTAAACACAGGATCTCCAGAATTCATTCACTTTGCATAATGAAAATTTTATATTCATTGTTAGCAGTTCCCCTTTTCCCCTTACTCCTTATTCCTCGGCAACCAAAATTCTACTCTTTGCTTCCTTGAATTTGACTCTTTTAGGTATTACATACACATAGATTCAAGCAGAGTATTTATTGTTCTTCTATGACTGGCTTATATCACTTAGTATCAGTTCAGTTCAGTCAGTTCAGTCACTCAGTCGTGTCTGACTCTTTGCGTCCTCATGGACTGCAAGCATGTCAGGCCTCCCTGTCCATCACCAACTCCTGGAGCTATCTCAAACTCATGTCCATTGAGTCAGTGATGCCATCCAACCATCTCATCCTCTGTTATCCTCTTCTCCTCCTGTCTTCAATCTTTCCCAACATCAGGGTCTTTCAAATGGGTCAGTACTTTGCATCAAGTGGCCACAGTATTGGAGTGTCAGCTTCAGCACCAGTCCCTCCAATGAATATTCAGGACTGATATCCTTTAGGATTTACTGGTTTGATCTGTTTGCTGTCCAAGGGATTCTCAAGAGTCTTCTCCAACACTACGGTTCAAAAGCATCAATTCTTTGGCGCTCAGCTTTCTTTATATTCCAACTCTCAAATCCATAAATGACCACTGGAAAAACCATAGCTTTCACTAGACGGATCTTTGTCAGCAAAGTAATGTCCCTGCTTTTTAATATACTGTCTAGGTTGGTCATAGCTTTTCTTCCAAGGAGGAAGTGTCTTTTAATGTCATGGCTTCAGTCACCATCTGCAGTGATTGTGGAACTCAAAGAAATAAAGTCTCTCACTGTTTCCACTGTTTCCCCATCTATTTGCCATGATCTTAGTTTTCTGAATGTTGAGTTTTAAGCCAGCTTTTTCACTCTCCTCTTTCACTTTCATCAAGAAGTTCTTTAGTTCTTCTTCACTTTCTGCCATAAGGGTGGTGTCATCTGCATATCTGAGGTTATTGATATTTCTCCCAGAAACCTTGATTCCAGCTTGTGCTTCATCCAGCCCAGCATTCTGCATGATGTACTTTGCATAGAAGTTAAATAAGCAGGGTGACAATATACAGCCGTGACATACTCCTTTCCCAACTTGGAACCAGTCTGTTTTTCCATGTCCAGTTCTAACTGTTGCTTCTTAACCTGCACAGTATAATATCTTCAAAGTGCATCCATGTTGTCACACATTGCAGCATTTTCTTTATTAATGCTGAACAACATTCCATTGTATATATACCATATTTTTTAATCCATTAATCTGTCCATGGACATTTAAGATGCTTCTACATTTCGGTTATTGTGAATAGTGAAGCAATGAACATGGGAGTGCTAATATCTTTCTGAGATACTGATCTCAATTCTTTTGGATAATACCCAGAAGTGGAATTGCTGGATCATATGTGATTTCTCTTTTTAATTTTTTGAGGACCTTCCCACCAGCTTGCACAACAGTGTACCATTTTGCACTCCCAACAGTCAACAGGGTACAAGGGCCCTGATTTCCATAACCTTGTTAATACTTGTCTGTACACACACACACACACATATATATAATAAATATAATATCCATTCTAACTGGTGTGAAGTATATCTCACTGTGATCTTGATTTTTGATTCCCTAATGATCTGTGACATTGAGCATTTTTTCATATACCCATTGGCCATTTGTATATCATCTTTGGAGAAATGTCTATTCAAGTTCTTTAGTCCATTTTTAAATTGGGTTATTGGTATTTCTGCTGTTGAGTTGCAGCAATTCTTTACGTATTTTGGAAATTAACCCCTTAACAGATGCATGATTTGCAAATACTTTATCTCCTTCTACATGTTGCCTTTTCACTTTTTTGACTGCTCCTTTTGCTGTACAAAAGCTTTCTAGTTTTATATAGTCCCATTTTTCTATTTTTCTTATCTCTTTCATTCTGAAAATAAAATAAGGATGCACTATAGCTTCTCATTCATCAGTTAGGTAAAGAGTATCAGCTAATCAATTCATTACCTCATTTCATCCATTGTGTATTTATTGAGCATCTACAGTGTGCCAGACACTGAGTATAACAGTAATGTAAAAGATAGACCAGTCTAAGTGGAGCTTACCTTCATGAGGGAAAGCAACAATAAGGAAGTAAAGAAGGAAATACATAAAGTAAAATGTCAGGCAATAAGTGTTGTTGAAAAAATTAAACAGGTGAAGTAGAGAGAGACTAAATTGTTTTATGTTATTGTTTGCATCTGAAAAGTAAATGAAAGCAGGAGAATCCAAAAAGCTTAATCAACACTAATGAAACACTTTAATATAATGTATTTTAAATTTAAATCCATCTCTGATATAAATTTAGCTTTGTTTCTAACCGGAGAACTAAAAGGTATTTAATATGAGCATTCATGTTTCCAAGGCAATAGTACTGTAGTCTAAGAACAGGAAATAACTCTGTATAGCCTTACTTATATAAATAAACTTCTAGACACTTCAGAAAGTTTTAAAACTATTTTCAATATATTATATATGCTCATTAACATTATAGTTAATAACATATTTTGTTTTAACCTAATAATTGTCTAACAGTTAAATATGAATTCAAAGCTTCTAAGAATATGGCCTATATATATAGACATGAGGTAGATAAATAATGTTATTATGTAAATGTAAATAATATAAATAAATGCAACAAGAAATATCACTACTTTTAATGTCTTGATTCCTGTATTAGATGAATCACAAAAACCAGAAAGACAACTGTTTAGACGTGGCATCTGTCAGCTTTGAGAGATGACCACGGACTGTGACACTTGGGGTCCTTGGTGCCTCTTTTAGTGTTATATCATTTTAGAATATCCACCATCATATAATGAAAATATCACACAACTCTGACTCCTCAGGCAGGTGATTTGGGTTTTCCTTCCGAAGATCACTGAAACTGTCTTATTTTTTTTTCTTAATAAAGATGAGTTTTAGTTAATTTAGGTGAATGCTGAAGTATTTCACTGTCCTTAGTGCATAAGCTCATCACAAGAGTCATTATTCGGGGACAGGCTTTGTCACGGTAACAGGGATTCTTTGACAGCCATTCTTTTTTTTTTTTTTTTATAAATTTATTTATTTTAGTTGGGGGCTAATTACTTTACAATAAACAGCCCCTTGGGCAGATCCCAGACAAAGGAAACCATTAGGCCTAGTTTCCATTTTTGTTCTTCTGCCTACTAATTTCAGTGTTCTATTTACAGAGTAAATCATGAATAAACTCAAAGGGATCTTCAAAATGATTCAAACTACACATCTGGAAGAGGAAGGCACCAATACGCATCGGGCAATATATTCTAGAGGAATTATTTCATGGAACACTAATCTGAAGAAAATTTTCTAAGTCTTCAAAATATACCAATGGTTTAGATTATCAGAAGATCTTACAGTATCATATAAATGCTAGGAGAGAAGAGTACTACTATAGCAGAATGCTGTTTAGTTTTTTTCCCTTCTCTCTGCTAACAAACTACTTACAGATTTGTTCAAGGGAAAAGTAAAGTTTGGCAATTAATGTATCTGCAGTATTTCTACCAGGTTCATGTTGATGTCACTCTTCAAGGTCTGGAAACATACTCCCCAAAGTATTATACTGATTCTGTGCTATGTATTTTTTCTTAGTGTGGTTTCATTAAATAAATATTTCTGACAATAATAGTTATCATGTACTAATGAAAGATAACTCATATACATTATTTCATTTAATATTTACACAAAGTTACAGAGAGATTCTATAAAACCAAGTTATAGGAGAGGAAATTGAGGTTTAGACAAGTTAAATGCTTTGTCCAAAATCACATGACTAGTAAGGACTGGAATAAAGATTGAAACCAGATATTTGACTCCCATATCTTGCTATATGTTGCTCTAAATGTATTATAAAATATAATATTATATATTAATGATATATGACATACTGTACTATCTAATAATGTTAACATATTATATATTATAATATTGCTATATTCCCTCCAAAAACACAGCTGACGCTGTTCTTAAGAAACAAAAGATACAGAGTTCATTATTTTCAATGTTCAGTAGTAGGTCTAGCATTTCAAAAAAATGATATTAATAATTATAAATTTTTGGATGGAGACATGGTGTCTGGAGGCAGGTATACTGCAATTTTTTTAGTATTTCAGTCAAGGATAATCAATGAGGTCGGGGGGGGAGTTTGCGAACTATCAAACAATTCATCCTAAGAACTAGAGAGGTTTAATATTGGTTGAAACCATTTCCTTCCATAATTCTAACTATATTTCTCTTTTGTATTGGACCATTTCTAGGTACAGCTGATGCTCCTTTTCTCAGATAGCACATTAAAACCCTTGAAAGACACTGGTTTTCTGCCTCTATCATCACACCTTTGAATGATGGATGTGCTCAGATATGACTGCACGTCTTGTTGTAAATTTGTTGGGAACCAAAGGGACAATGAGTCTCTAACAAATAAGCCTGTTTTTGCTCCCCGCCCTCTACAGCTTGTTAAATTTTCCTTATCACTGAACACTACAGTAAAAAAAAAGGCAATCAAAACAAAATAAAATACTAGGATATTAAGAACCAAACTTAAAATAAAGATACTTACTTAAAGAGTGGTAATTTGTATTACATGTTTACCACCTCAAGAAAGTATTAGTTTACCACAGTTAACTCGAGTACAGGGAAATACATTCTTAAGGCATGGATCAATTGAGTAATGAGAATTTGAAAGATACAGCCTAGAATTCCATCATAAAGTGAAGCTAGATAATTAAAGACAATGAGGCATATTTAGAATTACAATGTGAACTGGTAGAGAAATGTGATTCAGTTTGCCAGAGCTAGGGATGGAGAAGAGGAAGAGTATCTGCAGTGGGAAGTACTGATTTACCTTTATGCCATTAGAAGCAAGTGAAAAAGGAGCAAGCCAGTGAAGTCCACCAAAAGGTAAAGAGGATTTCTACCTGGAATTCACAATCTGACATAAACAAGCCATGAGGAAACCCATCTGGAAACTTGACAGAAGAAAAAGTCTGCTTTTCATCAGCTTTCCCAGAACTAGCATAGCTGACTAGACTGATCAAGGGTTAACTTCACAGCACCCTATTTTATTTAGCTCAGTTTCTAGGCTGAGTTTAGAACTGCTCATCAGGCAATGGATCTTTTATCATTTTGTTGTAGATAACTTTTCATGTTACAAGATGTACCTTCTCTGCATAGCGGTTTTAATTACTTCAGGTATCTCTTACTATTTTTTTTATGATAATAGAAATGTACTATTCTATTCATGCTCCATTTTGAATCCTTGACTAGCATTCAGAGAATTCTTAAATTACAATTCTATTTTTCAATTTATTATTCTTTTATTATTTATTAGTCCCTACATATTACTTTACATGACTTTGTTCCAGTGCTGAGTGTTTTAAAGTGCTCTTAGTAAAGATTCTAGAACTCTGACTTGACTTCCCCACTGAACTACAGACCCATATATTAAATGCCTTCTGGAGAGATCAACTTAGACATTCCACAGATACTTGAAATTCAAGATGTACAAGCCAGATTTTTTTTTTATTTTGCTTCACCTCTGATCCTTTCTTCTGCTGGAAACTCAAGAGTCTTCAAATAAGAAATATGATGATCACTCTTGCTTTTTAGTTTTCCTGCAATTTCTGTACCCAATTAGTTATCAAGTTTTGCCAATTATCCCTCATAACCCTCAAACATAATTTTATCTCTATGCCTATTGATAACACTGTAGTTTGGTTTCCCATTATTTCTCTTCCAAATTTGAATTCAAAACACAACTTCCTCAAACTGTGACCCTGATTAATCTTAATCCATCTGAACCTCAATTTCCTTATCTCTTAAATAAGAGATATTAGATTCTGATTACTGTTTTGACTATGAAATGTAATAAAGAATATGAGTTAAGCAAGCATACACTGCCTAGCTTATAATAAGTACTCATTAAAGCTGCATTTACAGTTATAAAATAAATAAGTTGCAGGAATGTAATGTACAGCAGAGGGAATACAGTCAATAATATTGCAATAACTTTTTATGATGACAGGTGGTTACTAAACTTAGCATGGTGATCAATTCATAATGTATATAAATGTTGAATCACAACGTTGTACACCTGAAACTAATAAAATACTGTGTCAGCTACAGTTAAATTTTAAAAATTTAAAAACAAAAAGAAACCAGAAAAGTGGGGGGCGGGGAGCCATATTTGCAACAGATTTTATTGATTTATTTAAAAAAATAATACTTTAGAGTCTATGTTTGGAGGATTGGTGAGGATGACAGAGTAGAAAGACCCTGCACTCACCTCCTCTTGTGAGCATATCAAAATCACAACTATCTTGAGAACAATCATCTATGAAAAAGACTGAAACTGCCAGAAAAGATCTTCTACAACCAAAGTCATAAAGAAGGAAACACAATAACACAGGTAGGAGGGCATGGATTCACAATACAATCAAGTACCATACCCTTAGGTGGGGCAACCCATAAACTGGGGAATAATACTGCAGAAGTTCTACCACAGGAGTAAGAGTTCTGAGTCCCACATCAGGTCCCCCGGCCTGGGGGTCCTGCAGCAGGAACACAAGGCACCAGAGCATATGGCTTTGAAGGCAGGCAGGGCTTAACTTCAGAAGTCCCAACAGACTATGGGAAATAGACTTCACTCTTAAAGGGCGCACACAAAATCTCAGGAACACTGGGACCCCAGGCAAAAGCATCAATTTGACAGGAGTCTGGGCCAGATTAATGTTGGCCCAGACTTACTGTTGGCCCTGGGACAGGCTCTCCTGTTGGCCTTGGAGAGCCTCCCAGAGAGGTAAGGGACAGCAGCGGCTCATCCTGCGGACATAGACACTAGCAACAGTCACATCTGGGAGTTCATTTTCCCTGCATGAACACTGTTGCTAGAGGTTGCAATCTTCGCTCATTAGTGCCAAGATCTGGCCTCACCCAACAGCCTATAGGCTCCAATGCTGGGATGCCCCAGGTCAAACAACTAATCAGATGGAGACACAGCTGTGGAGCTACCGGTAAAGAACCCACCTGCCAATGCAGGAGACATAAGAAACGTGGGCATGACCTCTGGGTTGGGAAGATCCCCTGGAGAAGAAAATAGCAACCCACTTTAGTATTCTTGCCTGGAGAATCCCATGGACAAAGGAGTCTGGCAGGCTACACAGTCCATGGTGTTGCAAAGAGTTGGACACAACCGAAGTGACTTAGCAAGCATGCAGCACAGCCCCATCCATCAAAAGATACACTGCCTAAAGACATCCTGAGCACACAGCCACCTCTAGATATGCCTCTACATACAGCCCTGCCCATCAGAGAGTCAAGACCTAGCCCTGCCCTCCAGGAAGGCTTCACTAGCCTTAGCCTCTGGAAGAGCCTCATCCACCAGGAAGGAGCTATCAGATGCAAGAAAATCACAGTCCCTTAGTCTGCAATCCAATCTTCCTACAGCAGGACAGACCCTTCCCTGAGACCAGCTTGGTCCCTAGCCCTGCTCACCAGCAGGCCAACACAAGCTTTGGAACAACATAGACACCATATTCAACTGGACCCAGTCCCCCATCAATGATCTGAAATAAGCTCTGTGATCCCTGGGCTCTGCACCCAGGCTCGCAGACTTGACTCTGCCAGCAAGTAGTCCAGCACTAAATCCAAGACCTCACTTCACCCACCAATAGTTGGACAACAGCCCCAGAATCTTCTGGTCTTCATTGCTCTGACTCTGCCAACAAGTGAGCCAGCACTAAGGTAGAAATTAACCTAAAACTATGTCCTTTGTTCTGAATTCCTGGCATGTGTCCTGAATCTGATAAATTATCAGCACTCGGATCCAGGGAAGGGCAGTAATTAACATCTGTTCCATATGCCTGAGAGAAAAACAACTGGTGATCATTAGTCCATACATCTGATCCATTGTTGGGATCATGAAAAAGGGTGGCAACTTAATCTGAGGATCAAGAGAAGCCATAAAAATGATTGGTTAGAAATAACATGATTCAAGAACAGGAGCCAATCAAAAATATACAGATTAATACTGCTAAAGATATAAAACCACTGTAATCCCTGCCTTTTGGGGGACTCTTTACCCCCTCTCAAGGTCTTTGCCAAGAGCTTTGTACTTTCCTCCTCTCTAATAAATCCTATTTGCTTGCTACTGTGAGTGTTTGGTGTTTGTGGATTCCATTCTTCAGCTCCATGAACAAGAACTCAGATTCCCATTTCAGTGCTAGCCCCAGCTCCCCTTGGGCTTCTTCAGTCAGCAACCCCTGACCAGCTTCCACTGGTCAGCACAGCACCAGCCAGCACAAGGCAGGACCTGGCAACCAATCAGGCTAAGGACCAAGGAAGCCTACCAGACCACCTACAAAGTCAGCCTGCCACAAAAGAAGGACCCACATAGTCCTCTGAGGGGAAATCCCTAGCTTGGATGAGGAGAGAGGAGTACACTGCAAGGATGCATAGGATTTCTCCTGCAGAGGACCACTTCTTCAAGGTTGAGTAACTAACCCACCATACACATAAAAATACCAAAAGCAACTTAGACAAAATGAGGTATCAGAGTAACATGTTCCAGACAAAAGTGAAAGTGAAAGTCACTCATCATGTTTGACTCTCTGTGATTCTATGGACTGTAGCCTGCCAGGCTCCTCTGTCCATGGAATTCTCCAGGCAAGAATACTGGAGTGGGTAGTTGTTAACTTCTCCAGGAGCTTTTGCCAATCCAGGGGTCAAACCCAGTCTTCCACATTGCAGGTGGATTTTTTGCTGAGTGAGACACCAGGGAAGGCCAGACAAAGGAACAAGATAAAACCCCAGAAGAACTATGTGAAGTGGAGAGAGGCAATCAACCTGAGAGAGAGTTCAGAATAACAACTGCAAAGAGGATGAAAGAGCTCAGAAGAATGGATGCACAGAAGAGAAATAGGAATTTTTTAGCGAAGAGTTAGCAAGTAGAAAGAATAATCAAACAGAGATGAATAATATGATAACTGAATTGAAAAGTACAGTAGAAGTAATCAATAGTAGACTAAATGATACAGAAGAACAGGTCAGTGAACTGGAAGACAGAGTTAGTGGAAATCACTGTCACTGAAAAGAAAAGATAAAGAATGAAAAGAAATGAGAACAGTTTAAGAGACCTCTGAGACAATATCACATGCACTAATATTCATATTATAGGGGTCCTAGAAGAAGAGACAGTGAAAGGGGCTGAGAACATATTTGAAAACATAATAGCTGAAAGCTGCCCTAAACTGGCAAAAGAAAGAGTCACCTAAGTCTAAGAAGCAGAGAGACCCATATAGGAACACACCAAGACTCACTGTAATTAAAGAGACAAAAATTAAAGTAAAGACAGAACATTAAAATCAAGGGAAAAACAACAAATAACATATAAGGGAATTACTATAAGACTATGAGCTATTTCAGCAAAAACTTTGCAGATCAGAAGGAAGTGGCATGATATATTCAAAGCAATAAAAGGGAAAACCTACAATCAAGAATACTCTACATAGCAAGACACTCTTTCAGATTTACTGGAGAGATCAAAAGCCTTGGTGACAAGAAAAGCCAAAAGATTTCAGCACCACCAAACAAGCTGCACCACAAATGTTAAAGAAGCATCTCTGGGTCAAACAATAAAAGGCTGAAACTAGAAATAAGAAATATGAAAATAGAAATAAGAAATGAAAAAGCTCAATGTTAAAGTAAAAAATACAATAAAGGTACAAAATCATCCACATACAAAGCTAGTAAGGAAGTTAAAAGACAAAAGTAGTTAAATCATCTACAACAACAGTATGCAGTTAAGGGATACTCAAAATGATGACATCAAATATGACATAAAAAATCATATCAAAACCAGTAATCATGAGGGGAGCAGAGTACAAATACAGGATTTTAAAAATGCATTTGAAACTAAGAGATGAATAACTTAAAACAATCACACACACACAAACTATACAAAAACATTATTACAAACCAAAAGTCTATACTAGAGATACATGCAAAAAAGAAAAGGGAATTCAATCATAATACTGAAGACAATCATCAAATCACAAGAGAAGAAAAAAAAGGGGGGACCTACAAAAATCCAAAACAATTAACAAAATGGCAATAAGAACATGTATATATCAATATAACTATAAATGGACTAAGTCCTCTAAGCAAAATACATAGTGATTGAAAGGATACAGAAACAAGATCGATATATATATATACTGCCTACAAGACATTCATCTCAGAGAGAAAGAAGATGGCAGAAGAGTAGATGGATGTGGAGTATATCTCTCTCCACTGATACATCAGGAATACACCTTCAGACACAGATTGCATGCAGAACACCAGCTGAGATGGACAGGAGTACCTAACCAGCGGAAAAGAACATACAGAACTATGCAACACTCAGTGGGATGAAGGAACTAGGGGAAAAAACAGGAGTATTAGTAGGACTGGACCTGCCCTCAGCAGGTGGGGGAACTAAAGCAGGGATCTGATCCCCACATTGGGACAATTATCTGAGTCAGAGGAGAAACATTTAAGGCTGAGAGTGAAACAGCTGATTGGTGGCAGCCTAAATGGAAGGAGAATTAGACAGTCCTTGCCACAGCCATACATACTCCGGACAGGGAAGAGGGTCCCTGGAAGGTGCAGGGGCTGGGAGCTGGAGTTTAGGGATTGTGGAGCAATCCCAGGGAGAGGGCTGCTGTTGACTGCGGAGAGACAGATCCAGGAGATGTGCGGGAGGAGACTGTGGTGGGAAGTGCTTGTGGAGGAAAGCCGGGCAGCCATGGAAGCAAGGCGATACTGCTGAGTCACACCTAGGGGGGTGGAGCCATCAGCATAGCCTCTCTCTCCCCACACATCAGCCTCCGCAGCTGAACAATAGAGAGGCTGGCCCATCAAGCGCCTGATGCACTGAACTTCAGTGTAGGACCCCACCCAAGGTGTCCCTTTAAGTGCCTAATGTGTGGAACAACAGAGAAGGACCCCAGGCAAGGGAGCCCTCTAAGTGTATGAATGGGCGGAGCTACAGAGAAAGACTGGCCAAAGAGGCCTTCTGATTGTCAGCTACAAGAGGCTCAAGAAAAGACTCTGATAGGGCCATAACTCCTGCAGAGAAGGCATTCTGTGTCCCTGCACACTTGGCACTACCAGGGTCCCTGCAAGCCAAGCAGCCACACCCCTTTCATGCTCAACTCTCACTGGGGCAGAGCTGCCACAGGCAAAAAAAAAGTCTTGCATCTATGTGCACAGGGTTGCTTCTATCAAGTCCAACTCTTTGCGACCCTGTAAGAGTGTGGCCTGCCAGGCTCCTCTGTCAGAGGGCTCTCCAGGCAAGAAGATTGGAGTGTACTGGCCCATACTGGCTGCCATACCCTTCTAGAGCACTGTATTTCCTGCTGCCCTAGCCGCTAACCCCCTGAGTACTTGGTACTGCCAGAACCCCTGCAACCCAAGCAGCTGCACCACCTCCACACCTGGCCCTCACAGGGGCAAACCCAAGCCCTCCAGGGCAGCCTCAGGAGCAAACCCCAGTGGACAACCCACATGCAGAGGTGGAAATAAAACCACAACTGAAACCCAGGGGCAGTGTGGCTAAGGAAGAAGACCCAAAACTCTCCCACCAGCTGTATAAGCTGCAGATTAAATCCACATGATCAACTAGGCAGACTCTGTGTCTATGGAATATATAGAAGGTCCTTGAGAGCTCCCATAAAAGAAAACGCACTAGTTCTGATACCTGTAGATGTTGGAGGCAAGGACACAGGGGAGTAGGACCAGATTAGAATCTGAGTAGCCCCCACAGCGGGTCCAGAGATCAGCACAGTGTCGGAGGGCATCCTAGGGAGGTGAGGTGGACTGCAACCCCCAGCGAGGAAAAGGACATTTAACAGCAATGACTCAAGAAAAACATTTATTATTCTTATGGTTTGACTTGTTCTGTAGATCCTTTGGGATCATTTTTTTCTTTTCTTTTCCTCTCTGTTGTAGATTTTATTGGCACTGTGAAATCTAATTAAGCTTTTGAACTTTTTTTTTTCCTCAGTCACATTTTTTTATTGTTCTTGTAAACCTCTGCCTGTATTGGGCTTCTGCAGTCCTGTGGAGTTTTCCTTTTTTTAAATTTTCTATTTTTTTAATTTTAATTTTTTAAAGCTATTATTATTTTTTCTACATTTATTCCTTTGATTTTTCCTACTGTTCTTTTCCCCTTGCAGTTAATCTTTAATGTATATAAATATTCTTTATCTACCTCTATTTAATTTTTCATATCTATTCTTTCTTTCTTTCCTTTCCTCTCAACATATTTGTTAGCTTTATTTTCATTGCTTTACTCCCCAGTTGGCACCTTCCTTTAGTTTTTTTTTTTTTTTCCAGTTTGTGCTGTAGTTAGTTTTGTTCTTAACTGGTAGGTATACTTTTTGGTTTCCTTTGTTCTCCAGGTCAATCTATGGTACTTTATTTTTGTTGGACTGTTTCGATTTTACTTATGGGTGTATATGTGTATATTCAGTCACACTTTTTATTGTTATAAACCTCTGCCTCTGCATTGGGCTTCTGCGGTTCTGTGGAGTTTTCCTTTTTTTGCCCCCATTTTTCTTTCTTTTTCCTTTTTTTTTTTTGTTTTTTTTTCTTTGTT
The DNA here is from genome assembly GCF_054371585.1 of Giraffa tippelskirchi. Taxonomy (NCBI): domain Eukaryota; kingdom Metazoa; phylum Chordata; class Mammalia; order Artiodactyla; family Giraffidae; genus Giraffa; species Giraffa tippelskirchi. The sequence continues at coordinate 91,276,030 of NC_137275.1, read as the reverse complement.
CATTATTATAATTTTAATTTTTAATTTTCTAAATCTATTATATTTTTTCTACATTTATTCCTTTGTTTGCCTTTTTTTACCATTGAAGTTAATCATTAATATATATAAACCGTCTTCATCTACCTCTATTTAACTTCGTATATCTATTTTTTCTTTCTTTCCTTTCTTCTCAAAATATGTGTTAGTTTTGTTTTCATTGTTTTATTCCCCACTTGGCACCTTGCTTTAGTTTTGTTTTCAAGTTTGTTCTTTAGTTACTTTTGTTCTTAAATGTTAATATAATTTTTTATTTCCTTTTTCACTGGGTCAATCTACTGTACTTTATTTTTGTTGGACTGCTTTGACTTTGCTCATGGGTGTATATGTATCTGTGTATATTTCATTATTTTAATTATTATTTGCCTGATTTTGTAACTGCCATTTGTTTGGGGTTCATCTTTGGTTTTTCATTTTGGGTATTTGTTTTAATCTCACTTAATGCCATAACAAACCACTTGTGGAATATTTGTTCCAGAACAAAAATCAAGCCCTGAGCCTTTGGAGTGGGAACACTGACTCCAAGACCCTAGACTACAAGAGAACTAACTCTAGTGAGTATCAAATAGTGAGAACTCACACAAAGAAAACCATTTGAAAACAAGACCCGGCATCACCCAACCACCAGTAGCACCCTGTGCAGGACGCCTCATCTAAACAACAAACAAAATAAAAATGCAAACCCGATCACCAGCAGGCAGGATTACCTCCTTACAAAGCCTGCCCATCAGAGGAAAAACAAACAAACAAGCAAAACAAAAAAACTCAGCACAAACTCACCCTATACAGGACTTACACAAACCACTGCACCAAACTTAAGAGGGCAGAAACCAAAAGGAAGAAAGAATTTAACCTTGAAGCCTTTGAAAAGGAGGCCTGAAACATAATGAAAAGACAGAGAAATACTACACAAATGAAGGAACAAACTAGAAACATAGAAGTTCAAATAAATGAAGAGGAAATAGGCAAACTACCTGAAAAAGAATTCAGAATAATGATAGTCAAGATAATCAAAAACTGAAAACAAAATGGAGAAAATGCAAGAATCAATTAACAGAGACCGAGAAGAATAAAAGAATAAACATACAGAAAAACAATACAATTGCTGAAATTAAAAATACTCTAGGAGGAATCAATAGCAGAATATCTGAAGCAGAAGAATGAATCAGTGAGCTGGAATATGAAATGGTGGAAATAACTTCAGAAGGGCAGAATAAAGTAAAAACAAGGAAAAGAACTAAGGATAGTCTCAGAGACCTCTGGGACAATATCAAACGCACCAACATTTGAATTATAGGGGTCCCAGAAGAAAAAAAAAGGTATGAGAAAAATTTTGAAGAGATTAGAGTTGAAAACTTCCCCAACATGGAAAAGGAAATAGTCAATCAATCCCAAGAGTCACAAAGAGTCCCCCAAGACACATACTAATCAAACTAACAAAGATTAAACACAAAGAAAGAATATTAAAAGCAGCAAGAGAGAAGCAACAAATTACATACAAGGGAAACTCTGTACGCTTAACAGCTGATCTTCCAGCAGAAACTCTGCAGGCCAGAAGGGAATGGCAGGATATATTTAAAGTACTGAAAGGGAAAAATCTACAACCAAGATGACTCTACCTGGCAAGGATCTCATTCAAAATTGATGGAGAAATCAAAAGCTTTTCAGACAAGCAAAAGTTAAGAGAATTCAGTACCACCAAAACAGCTTAACAACAAATGTTAAAGGGACTCATATAGTCAAGAAATAGAAGAGAAGAAAAAAGATCTACAAAATCAACCCCAAACAATTAAGAAAACGGCAACAGGAACATATATATCAATAATTACTTTAAATGTAAATGGATTAAATGCTCCAACCAAAAGACACAGATTGGCTGAATGGACACAAAAACAAACCCATATATATATGTCTACAAGAAACCCACTTCAGACCTCAAGATACATATAGACTGAAAGTGAGAGGATGGAAAAATATATTCCATGCAAATGGGAAGCAAAAGAAAGTTGGTGTAGCAATCCTCATATCAGACAAAATAGACCTTAAAATAAAGATTACAAGAGATAAGGAAGGACACTACATAATGATTAAGGGATCAATGCAAGGGGAAAATATAACAATTGTAAATATCTAGGCACCCAACATAGGAGCATCTCAATATATAAGACAAACACTAACAGACATAAAAGGAGAAATTGACAGTAACACAATAATAGTCAGAGACTTTAACACCCCACTCACACCAATGGACAGATCATCAAAACAGAAAATTAATAAGGAAACACGAGTCTTAAATGATACATTAGATGAGCTGTATCTCATTGATATCTTCAAGTCATTCCATCCAAATACAGAAGAATACACCTTCTTCTCAAGTGCACATGGAACATTCTCCAGGATAGACCACATCTTGGGTCACAAATCAAACCTCAGTAAATTTAAGAAAATTTAAATCGTATCAAGCATCTTCTCCAACCACAATGCTATGAGACTAGATATCAATTACAAGAAAAAAACTGTAAGAAGCACAAACACATGGAGATTAAACAACATGTGTCAAAATAACCAATAGGTTACTGAAGAAATCAAAAGGGAAATCAAAAAATTTCTAGAAACAAATGACAATGAAAACAGGACAACTCAACACCTATGGGATGCAGCAAAAGCAGTTCTAAGAGGCAAGTTTATAGCAATACAGTCCTACCTCAAGAAGCAAAAACAGCGAATAGACCACCTAACTTTACACCTAAGACAACTGGAAAAAGAAGAACAAAAAAGCCCCAAAATTAGTAGAAGGAAAGAAATCATAAAGATCTGAGCAGAAATAAATGAAAAAGAATTGAAAGAAACAATAGTAAAGATTAATAACACTAAAAGCTGGTTCTTTGAGATGTAAACAAAATTGACTCATCTTTAGCCAGACTCATCAAGAAAAAAAGAGAGAAGAATCAAATCAACAAAATTGCAAATGAAAAAGGAGAGGTTACAACAGACAATGTAGAAATACAAAGGATTATAACAGACTATTACAAACAACTATATGGCAATAAAATGGATAACCTGGAAGAAATGGACAGATTTTTAGAAAAGTTCAATCTTCTAAGACTGAACCATGAAGAAATAAAAATTATGAACAACTCAATTACAAGCACTTAAATTGAAGCCATGGTCAAAAATCTCCCAAAAAACAAAAGCTTAGGACCAGATAGCTTCACAGGACACTTCTATCAATCATTTAGAGAAGAGTTAATGCCTATCCTTCTAAAACTCTTTCAAAAAATTGCAGAGGGAGGAACACTTCCAAACTTATTCTATGAGGCCACCATCACCCTGATACCAAAACCAAAGACAACACACAAAAAAGAAAACTACAGGCCAATATCACCGGTGAACATAGAGGCAAAAATCCTCAACAAAATTTTAGCACACAGAATTCAGCAACACATCAAAAAGCTCATACACCATGACCAAGTTGGATTTATTCCAGGGATGCAAGGATTCTTCAATATATGCAAATCAATCAATGTGATACACCATATTAACAAATTGAAAGATAAAAACAATATGATAATAGATGCAGAAAAAACCTTTGACAAAATTCAGCACCCATTTATGATTAAAATTCTTCAAAAAATGGGCATAAAAGGAACCTACCTCAACATAGTAAAGGCCATATATGATAAGCCTACAGCAAACATTATTCTCAATACTGAAAAACTGAAAGCATTCCCCCTAAGATCAGGAACAAGACAAGGGTGTCTACTTTCACCACTATTATTCAACATAGCTCTGGAAGTCCTTGCTACAGCAATCAGAGAAGAAAAAGAAATAAAAGCAATCTAGATCAGAAAAGAAGAAGTAAACCTCTCTCTGTTTACAGATGACATGATACTGTACATAGAAAACTCTAAGGATAGTGTCAGAAAATTACTAGAGCTAATCAGCGAATTTAGCAAAGTTGCAGGATACAAAATCAATACACAGAAATCACTTGCATTTCTATATACTAACAATGAAAAATCAGAAAGAGAAATTAAGGAATCAACCCCATTCACCATTGCAAAAAAAAGAATTAAATATCTAGGAATAAACTTACCTAAGGAGACAAAAGAACTGTACACAGAAAATTATAAGACACTAACGAAAGAAATCAAAGATGATATAAACAGATGGAGAGATAGTCCATGTTCCTGGGTGGGAAGAATCAATATTGTGAAAATGACTATACTACCAAGCGCAATCTACAGATTCAATGTGATCCCTAGCAAACTATCAACGACATTTTTCACAGAACTAGAATAAAAAATTTCACAATTCATATGGAAACACAAAAGACCCCAAATAGGCAAAGCAGTCTTGAGAAAGAAGAATGGAGCTGGAGGAATCAACCTTCCTGACTTCAGATTATACTACAAAGATACAGTCATCAAGACAGTATGGGACTTGCTCAAAAACAGAAATATACACCAATGGATCAAGATAGAAAGCTCAGAAATAAACCCATGCACCTATGGGTACCTTATTTTTGACAAAGGAGGCAAGAATATACAGTGGGACAAAAACAGCCTCTTCAATAAATGGTGCTGGGAAAACTGGACAGCTACATGTAAAAGAATGAAATTAGAACACTTCCTAATACCACACACAAAGATAAACTCAAAATGGATTAAAGACCTAAATGTAAGACCAGAAACTATAAAACTCTTAAAGGAAAACATACCAGAACACTCGATGACATAAATCAAAGCAAGATCCTCTATGACCCACCTCCTAGAGTAACGGAAATAAAAACAAAAGTAAACAAGTGGGACCTAAGTAAACTTAAAAGCTTTTACACAGCAAAGGAAACTATAAGCAAGGTGAAAAGACAACCCTCAGAATGGGAGAAAATAATAGCAAATGAAACAACTGACAAAGAATTTCCAAAATATACAAGTAGCTCATACAACTCAACACCAGAAAAACAAACAGCCCAATCAACAAGTGGGAAAAAGACCTAAACAAGCATTTCTCCAAAGAAGACATACAGATGGTTAACAAACACATGAAAAGATGCTCAACTTTGCTCATTATTAGAGAAATGCATATCAAAACTACAATGAGATATCACCTCCCACTGGTCAGAAGGGCCATCATCAAAAAGACTACAAACAATAAATGCTGGAGAGGGTGTGGAGAAAAGGGAATGCTCTTGCACTGTTGGTGGTAATGTAAATTGATACAGCCACTATGGAAGATGGTATGGAGATTTAAAACCTAGGAATAAAACCACCATATGACCCAGCAATCCCACTCCTAGGCATATACCCTGAGGAAACCAAAATGGAAAGAAACACATGTATCCATTGTTCATTGTAGCACTATTTTCAATAGCTAGAACCTGGAAGCAACCTAAATGTCCATGAACAGATAAATGGATAAAGAAGTTGTAAATATACACAATAGAATATTACTTAGCCATAAAAAGGAACACATTTGAGGCAGTTCTAATGAGGAGGATGAACCTAGAACCTATTATACAGAGTGAAGTAAGTCAGAAAGAGAAAGATAAATATCATATTTTAATGCATATATACGGCATCTATAAAAATGGTACTGAGCAATTTATTTACAGTGCAGCAATGGAGAAACAGACATAGGGAATAGAATTATGGACATGGGGAGAGAGGAGGAGAGGGTGAGATGTATGGAAAGAGTAACATGGAAACTTACATTACCATATGTAAATAGATAGCCAATGGGAATTTGCTGTATGACTCAGGAAACTCAAACAGGGGCTCTGTATTAACCTAGAGGGGTGGGATGGGGAGGGGGATGGGAGGGAGGTTCAAAGGGAGGGGATATATGTTATACCTACGGCTGAGCCATGTTGAGGTTTGACAGAAAACAACAAAATTCTATAAAGAAATTATCCTTCAGTAAAAAAATAAATTAACTTAAAAAAAAATGTTAAAAATAAAGAAATACTATGAAGGAAAGATTCCGAAGACAAGTGCTTAGGTCTGATGCACAAATAAAATCAGTTATTTGTGCATTATTGCCACGAAATCTACACACATTTTAATGTATTCAAATATTTTGTATTTTGCAATAAAGTCTTTTTAATTTTGTTAAAAAAAAAAAAAGAAGAGACACCTCAGATCTAAAGTTGCACAGACTGAAAGTGAGGGTATAGAAAAAGGTATCCACAGTAATCAAGACAGTATGGTACTGGCACAAAAACAGAAATATAGACCAATGATACAGAATGGAAAACCCAGAGAAAAATCCACATATCTATGGTCACCTAATCTATGACAAAGGAGGCAAGAATATAAAATAGAGAAAAGACAGCCTCTTCAATAAGTGGTACTGAGAAATCTGGACAGCTGCGTGTAAAAAACAAAATTAGAACACTAACACCATAGAACCTAACATCATATTAGAACCTAACCTACAGCTACATGTAAAACAAAATAGAACCTAACACCAGACACAAAAATAAACTCAAAGTGGACTAAAAACCTAAATATAAGATCAGACACTATAAAATTCTTAGAGGAAAACTTAGAAAAAACATTGACCACAGCAAGCTCTTTTTTGACCCAAGAAAAAACACTGACCACAGCAAGCTCTTTTTTTGACCCACCTCCTAGGGTAATAAAAATAAAAACTTATGGTCAATAATGTACAACAAAAGAAGCAACAATATACAATGGAGAAAAGACAGTCTCTTCAACCAGTGGTGCTGGAAAAACTGGACAGCTACATGTAAAAGAATGAAATTAGAACATTCTCTAACATTGTATACAAAAATAAACTCGAAAAGGATTAAAGAGTTAAATGTAAGACCAGATACTAAAATCCCTAGAGGAAAACAAAGGCAGAACACTCTCTGACATAAATTGCAGCAATACTATTTTGGATTTCTCTCCTAAAGCAAAGGAAACAAAAGTAAAAATAAACAAATGGGGCCCAATTAAACTAATGAAAAGAAAACCTGCTGAATGGGAGAAGCTATTTGCAAATGATCTGATCAACCAGCAGTTAAAATCCATATTAAATCATTAATATGATTTTAATGTTGGATTCTCTGTATTAGTCCTCAAATTTTCTTTCTTATTTTCTATCCTAGTTATCTTTTTTCCTCTAATTTTCTGAGAGGTAACTCAATTTTGCCTTCCATCTCTTCTGATTAATTCTACAATCCTACTATTATATTTATAATTTCCATGAAAATTTCATTGCTTTCTATTGTTTTTAGCACCCTATTATTATTCAACATATGTAATATATTCACTTTCTACCTTCTACCTCCAACTTCTTCCAAGTTACTTTTGCTTTAGCCCTTGTTTCCTTAAACATCTGGCGACCTTTTGTTATTTATTCATATTTATGTATGAGACCTGAGAAAGCTATATGCATGCAAGTGACTCATCAACTGTTGGTTGTAAAATAACCAACTGGGTCATTTCAGTAAGAAAATTATGCCTTTGTTATATCTCAGATCTTTTCTATTGTGCTGTTCAGAATTGCAGAGGACACATGGTAAATGTGCTTCCTAGAAAGAAGAAGCCTGCTACCTAGCATTCTGTGAAAAACATATAGGAAGAAGGCTGGGGAATTTCAATATTGGTAACAAACTTTTCACTTAAGAAAATGATAAACCTCTAGTTTTCTCTGGGAAAAAGCAGTTTTTCTGGTTTCTCTTTGTTGCACAAGCAGTCTCTTTGTTGAGATCAGAAGGCCCAGCTCCTTCTTAATCTAACTTTCTGTAATTCACCATATTTACCTCCATGTTAAAGGTAACAGGTATTGTCACGCTGAGACTTTGGGGTTTTGTAGTGTAAGCTGGGATGCTTTGGGCTTTCTCCATTGCAATCTTAAAAACTAACTTTCCCAAGTCAGGCATCTGCCTTCTAACTTCAAAAACATTTTTTCCTGATTATTCTAATTTTTGCAATTTTTCATCTCTTAATATTTTAGGATCTCAAAAAGTAGTAGAACCAAATGAGACCTTAATGAGTGGTTCAACACACCATCTTAAACAAGGATGACCTAATGCTGAACACTTGAAAGGCTGAATTCAGTAAAAGATTAGTCATGTGTTTCAGGGCAAAATGAATCAACCGATAGAGGGAAATTATTCAGCTGCAAAGAGGAAAGGAGCTTCCCAGGTGGCGCAGTGGTAAAGAATCCACCCGTCAATGCAAGAGACACAGGAGACTTGAGTTTGATCTCTCGGTGGGGAATATCCCATGGAGAAGGAAATGGCAGCCCATTCCAGTATTCTTGTCTGGTGAATCCCACAGACAGAGGAGTCTGGCGGGCTATAGTCCATGGGGTCACAAACAGCCAGACACAACTGAGCAACTGAGCACTTATGCACACACAAAGGGGGAAAGACAAGGCAGGAATACAGAAAGCCTTCCTTTATTATATAACAATGAAAAGATTATGTTATTGTTAAATAGACGCCTAACTACACACAGAAATCCTACTACCAGAGACAGAAAAGCTAAGAATCTATTAATTTACTAATGTTAGAGGCCATGTTTATAAAACTGATCAACTGAACAAATTCCAGGAAATAGTGAAGGACGGGGAAGCATGGTGTACTGCAGTCCACAGTGTCACAAAGAGTTGAATACAACTGAGCGACTGAACAACAACATTAGATTCTTTATGGAAGATTAGAAGAAAGGAAAAAAAAATACATTGCTTAACTATTCAAATAATAGATGGTTATTAGGAAATGCTATAGATCAGTTCAGTTCAGTCGCTCAGTCGTGTCCAACTCTTTGCAACCACATGAACCCCAGCATGCCAGGCCTCCCTGTCCATCACCAACTCCCAGAGTCCACCCAAACTCATGTACATTGAGTCGGTGATGCCATCCAACCATCTCATCCTCTGTCATCCCCTTCTCCTCCCACCCCCAATCCTTCCCAGCATCAGGGTCTTTTCCAATGAGTCAACTCTTCGCATGAGGTGGCCAAAATATTGGAGTTTCAGCTTCAACATCAGTCCTTCCAATGAACACTCAGGACTGATCTCCTTTAGGATGGACTGGTTGGATCTCCTTGCAGTCCAAGGGACTCTCAAGAGTCTTCTCCAACACCACAGTTCAAAAGCATCAATTCTTCAGCGCTCAGCTTTCTTCACAGTCCAGCTCTCACATCCATACATGACTACTGGAAAAACCATAGCCTTGACTAGACTACACTATAGATCAGTCCTTATCAAAACTTAATGTGTATATGAATCACACGAGGATCTTTTTAAAATGCTAATTTTCATTCAGTATATCTGTGTAGGGACTTGAGAACATTTTTAAACAAGTTCTCAGGTTATTCTGTTAGTACTAGTTTACAGGCCACACTTGAGACGCTGGATTTTTAAAAGCCTCTTAAATAATTCTAACATGCAAAAAAGTTGGAAAGTCATTAGACTAATTCACTTCCTTCAAATTGGCAGTATTAACAAAGCCACATATAACTTTATGAAACTTACTTTGTTATAGGTAAGCTGAGTCAATTAAAAAAGCAAAATTCCTCTACAACTATTCTTCCTCTTTGACTACCTCTCTTTAAAAAAAAAAAATTAACTCAGAGAGAATACATTTATTGAGTACCCATTCAATGTTAGGTACTGTTCTCAGAGAAACAAACAAAAAAAGAAGACCAACTGAAAAAGACAAGCAAGCAAATAAATTGCCCCAGAAGTCCCCAATTCAATAAAGTGCTATTATTTATGCATACCGCTCCATTCATGGGGGGAAAAAAACATGAAGTTACCAAGAATCATGCTGAAATTCAAAGGGAAAATATTTCTATAAGTGTTTCCCTATAAGAAATTCAAGATTGTAGAAAATTCCCTGAACCATGCAATAAAAAGTCTTCACTTGAAAAAGAATATATGTCTCTTCTGTGTATACACTATAGGGTATCGAGTAGGAATAGAACTTTTAAATTTCTTATTAATCATATTATCTAGATATAGCACACCCTTTCTCCATCACACTCTGCTATCTTGTTATACTTTGTGTTTAATTCCTCTTTGCTGTTTTCTATGTTTTCTTTCATATAACATGAAAACTATTACTTTTATTTTTTGCTTTTAGCATAGGCAGCATTTTTGCAAATATATTATTTTTTCTCTGATTTCTCTTACCATTTTTTACTGTGGTACAATTTAGAACATAAAATTTATCATTTTAACCATTTTTATGTGTACAGTTCTGTGGCATTAAGTACATCCACGTTTTGGTTAATCATCACTACCATTTGCCTCCAGAGCTTTTTCATCATCCCCAATTGAAATTCTGTACCCATTAAACATGAACTCCCAATTTTCCCCTCCCTCCAACCTTTGTAAACTACTATTTAACTTTCTAGCTCTATGAATTTGACCACTCAAGGAACTTCATATAAATGGAATCAGACAGTATTTGTCTTTTTGTGGCTGGTTTATTTTATTTAGCATGATGTCCTCAGGGTTCATACATGCAACAACATGTGAGAACTTCCTTTCATTTTAAGGCTATTATTTCATTGTATCTTTATACATCATGTTTATCCCGTCATCTATTGACCCTACTTGGGTTACTTCTACCTACTGGATGTTGTGAATAATGCTGCTAGGAACACAGGTATACAAATATCTGAGTTCCTTCTTTCACTTCTTTAGGTATGTACCCAGAAGAAAATTTCAGGATATGGCAATTCCATATTTAAGTTTTTAAGAAATGATCATATTGTTTTCCATTTATTATATATGCAATAATTTCAATTTTTATATATATATATAATAATTATTTATGTACATATTTTATATCAAGCCACATAAAATATCAGTAATTCTTTCATTCACTTCAGTCACTCAGTCACATCAAATTTTTTGCAACTCCATGGACTGCAGCATGCCAGGCTTCCCTGTCCATCACCAACTCCCAGAGCTTGCTCAAACTCATATCCATCTAGTCAGCGATCCCATCCAACCACCTCATCCTCTGTCGTCCCTTTCTCCTCCTGCCTTCAATCTTTACCAGCATCAGGGTCTTTTCTAAGGAGTCAGTTCTTCACATCAGTTGGCCAAAGTATTGATCTTCAGACACAGCATCAGTCCTTCCAATGAATATTCAGGACTGATTTCCTTTAGGATTGATCTCCTTGCAGTCCAAGGGACTCTCAAGAGTCTTCTCCTACACCACATTTCAAAAACATCAATTCTTCGGCGCTCAGCTTTCTTTATGGTACAACTCTCACATCCGTACATGACTACTGGAAAAACGATAGCTTTTGACTAGACGGATTTTGTCAGCAAAGTAATGTCTCTGCTTTTTAATATGCTGTCTTAAAAGTGGATTTAATATGCTGTCTATACAAAGTGGAAATTTATAGGCTCAATCTGTAATGACAAACACCTTAGATTTTAAAATTAATAAGAAACTAAATTTTAAAATAATTATCCACTAGAACTTCCCTGATGGCTCAGTGGGAAAGAATTCACCTGCAATGCAGGAGACACAGGAAATGTGGGTTCAGTCCTTGGGCCAGGAAGATCATGGTGACCCACACCATTATTCTTGCCTGAAAATTTCCATGGACAAAGGAGTCTAGAGGACTGTAGTCCAAAGGGTTGCGAAGAGTTGCACATGACTTAGTGAACTAAGCACAGGAAACCTTTAAAGATGCTTATATACCTCTTGCATTGATGAGAAAATGAAAAATAACAATATGATCATTTTACAATATAAAACACAAAGAAATCGAAAACCAGAGTAGAATTATAATCAGGACAGAAGCTAAAGTTTTTTTCAAAGAACTTTGTTTATGAAATGTATCCAACTCTAAAGTTCTATAAATGAGTTCCCAAATTCTCAAAGAACAGGTAATTCTTATGTATAAAATGTTTGAAAAATGGCTATTATTATAATGCCAAACTTAGCAGATTTTTTATGAAATAAAGCAAGCCAATCTCACTGAATAGATGTTAAGTGCTAAATTCTAAATAACAATTTAGCAAATTGAATCCAGCACTCTCATAAAATAATACATGTCCAGTTTTATTTCAGAAATACAAATGTACTGCATCGTTCATTCTCAGCAGTTGATCCTGCCTCTTACTTCACTTAGAAGACAGAGCTCATGCACTATAAATACTACGAACTTTTCTCTTTTAATATTTAGCATCTTTGCAATGCTAAACTTCCAGCTGGCCTTTCAATTCCATTAGTATTTTTCCCATCATTTTATTCCCACTTCAATTTCCCACATCATCCATGAGCCCTCTCCATTGCCTCATTCCTTTATTCCTGCATCACCAAGTTATGAGTAATAATTCTTCTCTTCACAGAATTAGTTTTCTACTCCACTCCCTTGCCATATACTTATTCTGTAACCATCTGCAACTTATATTCTGTCCCACATTTGTCCCACTTCCCTCAACATGTCCATCTTCTTACTTGTACAAACAAGTAGATTTTTCTCATATTTTGCAGTCACTGACTGATCTACAAAATTAATGCTGTTGACCACTCTTCTTTTCCTGTAGTGACTCATTCTTTTTCCAGTCTCCTTCTATCTCTCAGAATACTTTTCTCAGGCTTCTTTGCCAAGTTCCTCTTCTCCATTCATCCATACAAATATGTCTGTCATTGGCCCTCTTCTCACTCATTTCTCTCTTCCTAATCAACTGATTCATTCTTTAACTTCAAAAAACACTACCATCTTATGTTGCTACATTATTAAATAACCTATGGAAAGAACCAAGAAAGGGGCCTGAGGACAAAGCAATTTCCATATATCTTTCTGCTCCATTCCGTCTATCCTTATACAATTCTTCCTCTTTCTACATTAATTTTCAACTCCTTTTCTAATATTTTGACTCTTAGATCCAAAATTCAAAATATCATTCAAACATTATCAAAATATTATCCAAACTACTATTATCCAAAATAACAGTAAAATTTTCTTAATTAATTGGAAAAGATTCTTAGAAAAGATGATTAAGTAAGCAAGGCTCTTGCTATATCTACACTAGTAGCTGCTAAGGAGCTACTCCTTCATTAACTTCTCCTTGAACTTTTCAATTCAAGTCCTGCTAATCTATTGATGTTTACTTATATGATAATACACAGTCTGCCAAGTCTGCCCCTTCTTGTGGAAAATTAATCGGAAAATAAAGTACCAAATACACTCATCTCACACGCAAGAAAAATAATGCTCAAAATTCTCCAAGCCAGGCTTCAGCAATATGTGAACCATGAACTTCCAGATGTTCATGCTGGTTTTAGAAAAGGCAGAGGAACCAGAGATCAAATTGCCAACATTTGATGAATCATCAAAAAAGCAAGAGAGTTCCAGAAAAACATCTATTTCTGCTTTATTGACTATGCCAAAGCCTTTCACTGTGTGGATCACAATAAACTGTGGAAAATTCTGAAAGAGATGGGAATACCAGACCACCTGACCTGCCTCTTGAGAAACCTGTATGCAGGACAGGAAGCAACAGTTAGAACTGGACATGGAACAACAGACTGGTTTCAAATAGGAAAAGGAGTACGTCAAGGCTGTATATTGTCACCCTGCTTATTTAACTTATATGCAGAGTACATCATGAGAAACGCTGGGCTGGAAGAAACACAAGCTGGAATCAAGATTGCCGGGAGAAATATCAATAACCTCAGCTATGCAGATGACACCACCCTTATGGCAGAAAGTGAAAAAGAACTAAAAAGCCTCTTGATGAAGGTGAAAGAGGAGAGTGAAAAAGTTGGCTTAAAGCTCAACATTCAGAAAACTAAGATCATGGCATCTGGTCCCCTCACATCATGGGAAATAGATGGGGAAACAGTGGAAACAGTGTCAGACTTTATCTTTGGGGCTCCAAAATCACTGCTGATGGTGACTGCAGCCATGAAATTAAAAGACGTTTTCTCCTTGGAAGGAAAGTTATGACCAACCTAGATAGCATATTAAAAAGCAGAGACACTACTTTGCTGACAAAGGTCCGTCTACTCAAGGCTATGGTTTTTCCAGTAGTCATGAATGGATGTGCGAGTTGGACTGTGAAGAAAGCTGACTGCCGAAGAATTGATGCTTTTGAACTGTGGTGTTGGAGAAGACTCTTGAGACTCCCTTGGACTGCAAGGAGATCCAACCAGTCCATCCTAAAGGAGATCAGTCCTGGGTGTTCACTGGAAGGACTGATGTTGAAGCTGAAACTCCAATACTTTGGCCACCTCATGCGAAGAGTTGACTCACTGGAAAAGATTCTGATGCTGGGAAGGATTGGGGGTGGGAGGAGAAGGGGGCGACAGAGGATGAGATGGCTGGATGGCATCACTGACTCAAGGGACATGAGTTTGGGTAAACTCCGGGAGTTGGTGATGGACAGGGAGGCCTGGCGTGCTGTGATTCATGGGGTCTCAAAGAGTCAGACACGACTGAGCAACTGAACTGAACTGAATCTCTTACGTTAGAATAAACAGTTAATCAGACAGTTCTAAAAACTAATGAGGTAGATTATGTGATTCTGAAAGAATCCACAGGTCATATTTTAGAATTTGGATAAAATGTAACTACCAAATAATCATATATAATTACATGCAAGATCCCAAATAAGATTATATATTTAACCTGAAAATTATGCTGGGTTTTCATAGAATCTCATATATTGGTAGGCAAATTTTATTACGGAATCTTTTTTCTTTCTTACAAAAAAACCCAATACTGTTTATTTATGAAAAATTGTACCCTTATTGGCCAACACATTATTTACTGAATATTTTGAAAAGCCTTAAAACAATATTGGGAAAACAGTTCTTCTTCCCTTCAAGTTTATGACTGATTTAACACTGGATAAAATTCAAAATGATTTGAGGAATATGAAGTTTGAGTTATTAGGTTCCTTGATTTGAGAACAAGGGGAGAGTTATCTTTGAATCCATTTACCTAGAGGTAAAAATCTGAACTCTGACACCTGCCCTACTGCAGGCAGTTATTATGCAGTGTCTGCTCACGAAGTCTGTTCATCTAGATTGCAAGCTGACATTTCACCCAAAACTTGGAAAACTTTAGGCCCAACAGATGTGTAATATGTTTTACCCACTAATCTGGCAGTCTTAGAAAAACTGTTTCCCATAACGCATTTTATATACTGTGGATATTTCAGTGCCAGAATTGGTGTTGGCTCATTAAAATATGTGGAAAATCAAAAAGTATATATTAGCCCAGCAGGCATTTCCCTGGAATGAATAATTCAGAATAAGCACATAAATTTGGTTTGCGGTTGCTCAGATTCCTATTCTTATACCAAATACACTGTCTCCATAGAACCAGATAAAATAATCCCTGTAGAATTTATTAAAAATGGCTCTAACAAGTAGAACGAGGTGCCATGACTACACAGAACATGAAACTTTTCTCCACATTGACAAATGTTATTAATAGCATTAGAGTTAATGTAAGAATGAAAACAACTACTAACTAGTTTTGACACGAGGCATCACTGATAGTCATTCCTACTCTCCCCCATCTATTTTAGAATTGATAAATGTTTGCCAACTGAAACTTTTAGAAAATATATCCATTTTATTAAGTAAGATACACTAGAAATAGGAGCGATTAGGAGAAAGCCCTTTTCCTAAACTCTCATATCTGCCCAATGTCAAAGACCTGCCAACTGTGTCCTCCACATCACGTGTTTGTTTCCATTTTCTCTGCTTTCATTCTAAAGAAGACCCTTACTAACTTGTTTACACAGTACTGCAGTAATCCTGTTCTTCCTCTTCATTCTTTCTTCCCCCAGTCTCTATCTCAAATCAATTCTCTCACTGCAGTCATTTTACTTTGTGTTTATTCAGTAACATTGCTTACTTGCAAAATACTTTTAGTGGCAATCTGCTGCCCAAGAATAAAGCTTCCATTCTTTAACCTTCAGTCCTCCAAAGTAAACCTCTAAAGTTTCATTATTTCTAGAACTTATTTACTCACTTTAAAACAATAGGCTTTTAGGTGACCAAATACATTCCCTTTTATTTTCTTTTTCTTTTTTAATTAACTTAAAAAGTTTTCCCTTTCTTTTATACCTAGGTAAGTTCTATATTTTAAGAATCAGCTTAAATCCATTTACCTAAATAAAACTTCCTCTAGAGTATAGCAATTTTTCCCTCAGCTGAAATAGACCAATTACAGGTTGTATAATTACTGAGAATTTTTCATGGGGTCTTAACTCTATTTTTCTCTTGAAATGTTATTTAAATTTTGAATTAGTATTTCACTTTCAAGTTTGTGTGTGTGGTGATTTTCCCAGCTGGTTTAAAAGGAATTTGGGTGTAGGGTTTTATGCATTTTGTATCCCATCTAGCAATGATTACATATAAAATTTGTGCTCCCAACAACTATTAAAATCGTTGAAAATAAAATTTACCATCCCCATGGTTCAGGAGATTAGTTAAAAGTTAAAGACAGGTACAGACACACTCCTCTAGAGACATACAAATCTAAAAGCATATGCATCAGAGATTATTGTGTAAAATTTCAAGCATACACAAAAACATTGGATGGGATAATGAATCCCCAATAACCTGTCCAGCTTCAACAATTATCAACATATAGCCATTCTTACATCTTTTTCCTTCCTTGTTTAAAAACAAATACCAAATATACTATTAATATCATAAATATTTTTCAAATACATTATTGATAAGATATGTATCAAGCACTAAGTGGATTATTGGACTTACTTTTATCAGAGCCAGTTAGAAAGGTTCCATGAAGGTAAAGTAAATCACAGTTTGATAAGCCAAACAGTGGTAGACATAGCTATGAATACACAAACTACTTTCTAGTTCTCAAAGAACCCAGACACTCTAGCTATCTTCTCTATAGGATAAACACCTATATGGCCACTTCTATGAATGAACAATTGGCTTCCTCTTGAATTACAGTTCATTTACTTAAATGTGTCTTTGTCCCAGAAGTTAAAATATCATTATTTTAAAAGATAATTACTTTTAAAACCATTCAACTTTCTTCATTCTCATTTCTCTGTTCTGCAAAATGCATTATGAAGGCTCTCTAAATAGCAGTGATTTATACCAGTCATGCTGGTAGGCAGGAACTCAAGCTCAGGAACTGGTCAAATGCAATTAGCTTGAGAATGTCAGGCCTAAGATTTGCTAAAGTATTCTATCAACAACGAAAGAAAGCTGCAAAGAGACTTTTAGTAATGAAATCCACAGATTTCACCACAAGTACAAGAATAATCTGACCTAACTTATTGACATGATTGCATTTTTTGTGGTGTTTTGAGCTTGTCTGTACAAAGAAATGAATGCTATTAAGTATAAATTCACGACACAAATCAGAATATATGGACTATAGATTTGAAAAGTGGTTTTAAAAAATAATTTTAGGGCAAGATAATGAATTCTGAGATCCTATGGGGGAAAAATGGCTGAATAAAGAAGGAAATAAAATATTGAGTTAAATGACAAAACAGATGACCATGCATTTTTGATGTTTAAATATTTTTTAATTCTTTTTGTCAAGTCTCAGAATATTCCCTATTTGCCATTAATATCTGTCACAAGATTTTATGTGCATCTCTGTGTACAATTCTTTTACTATCAAAATAATACCACTGCAAGGAAAAAATATTTCAAGACCCAGTAGACTGACCAAGGAGTACACAATGGAGTTTTGTAAACTACATTCAAATTCCAGCTCTGCCACTAAATCGTGTGACCTTTGGAAAAGTCATTTAAACTTTCTGATTCTCAGTTACCATTTCCATTAAATGGTCCTCAAACTTGTTTGGGTAACAGGGCCCTTGGAGGTGGTAGGACTCTTGCATATTATCAAAAATATATATACAGTATACTATATATTACACTTATTACCATTACGTAAATTTAGGACAATTTTACTTCTAGTGGGCGGGGGAAGGGGGGAGACTCTGCTATATAAATGCAGGTCTGACAGCCTATAAAAATATAAGAAACATTTTTTTTTAAGAAATTATAATTCTAAAATCTTCCTTTTCCATTTAGAATTTGGGCATTCATTTTGTTACAGCTCAAAAACAGCAGCACTAAGTGACATTTTCCTACAACTTAATGGTCTTCCCTGTATCACAAAGCTGGTAAGTGGCAGAGTAAGGATTCAAATCCAGGCTGTGGGGCTCTAGGGAACATGTTCTTGACCACTCACTGTTCTTGAAGAGTCTCTGAACTAGATGGTCCCTTTTAGCATTACAATTTCACGACCACATTATTAGTTATTCCAAGAAACATTTACTGATAGTGTGCCAAGCATGGTACTAGGAGAGGTGGGAATACCAAGAGAAATCTGATGCCTTACTTACTCCCTGGGGAGGTGACAGTATGGAAAGGGGAAAGCAGTGTATAGAATGAGAGCAACAAGGAGCTATACTGTTCCAGATGGATGACCAGCACTCCTATGGGGCACTGAGGAAGGCATGATTAATGAGGGATGCCTGCTAGAAATGATGACTGGAGAATGCAAGCGATCCCCAGCTGCTAGATTACAGTGGGATTAGAGAACAGAAACAGGTTTGGGGGGGAGGGGGGTTCTGAGTGGGACAATAATGAGTTTAGTTTTGGAAATGTTGCTAGAGAAAACCGTAAGTGAAATTACTGAACTGGGGATCAGGGACTCAAGCTATACTGAGATACAGATTAAGTGCTCAATATATTTTAGATGATGGTTGAAATAAAGAGTGATCATTCATTCAGGTGTTGTGAACCTGGGAAAAGGGAAGTGATCTTAGGTATAATCCTTTAAAGCCATTACTTAAGAAATGGGCTTAAGTAAATAAACCATAAGAAGACCAAGACAGAGAAGAGAGCAAAGGACCCAAGCAAGACCCGTAAGTGCCAAGAGAGAAGAGTTCATCACAAAAAAAGGTAGTAACAAAGTTAGATGCCACAGAAAAGTCAAATAAGTTGAGAGAGAAAAAAAGATCCATCTGGTTTTGTAATTAGAGAATCTGGGGTTTTGCTGGAGGACTTATCACTCAGCTTCATCGATTATCAATACACAGTCAATGTCATTTCTCTTTTCCCTTCTCTACTTGTATTATTTTGATGCAGATTTCAGATTTCAACATCAAAAGTATTTTTACTATACATTATCAAGCAGATACTTACTTTGCTAATGTACATTCAGAGGGCCTGTGTGAGGCATTCTGATGGTAGGAGTTACAACCCAAGTGGAAAGCAAGGAACTGGATTCTAAGAAAGCAGATTCTCCTTACAAGGAAAGGCAGGAGGCAGGAGAGGGGAGGTAGAAACAACGGGAGGACATGCAGTCAGAGCAACAGGAGACTGGGATTTGTTTTGCCTTCTTGACAGTTTGTAAACTAGGAAATACAAGAGCTTGTTGATGAACCACTGGAAAAAGTCAAGGGGAAGAGGTGGAGGGAAAGGGAGAGACCGAAAACCAAGCAAACCAAAAGGTGCCCCTGCTAATTTTTTGTCCAGAATTTTAAAATTTGAGAAATTAAACATAAAGTCTAGATTTTTTCTCTATTGTTATAAAAGTCCCGAGAGTGCTTGGTCTATGTAATGAATGGCTGCAGAAGAATTAGGACCAGCACACATTCCCTTGTTCACCACAGCTTCACCACACCTTCCCTTGTCATATTAATTCACGTTTGTATGTCCTTAAGCTAGAGAAGAGTATTTATTAAGAAGTTATAAACCTAATGATAGGATTTCGCCTATAATGTAAAATACACATAAGTCCACAGGAAATAATCTTTAAAAGAATTTTAGGCAATTTACTGATGAGCAGATAAAAAAATTCTGTAGCTGAAAGCCCACTCTGAGCTCCTCCATTTATTAATGAAACCGTATCCAATAGGTGAGTGCAAGGACATTATAAAGGTGTGAGCTGCACTTGATGAGAGAAATCTCACCTGAACTATTGCAATTGAGCCTCAACCAAGTTCCTTGCTCAAACCCTCTTAAGATCTTTCCTCCACTCAGCAATTTTACTCACAAACATTTTACAGACCTGTAGAATACAGCACAGAGAAGTCCAATAATTTACCTAAGGCTGCTGCATCTGGGACCAGAATTGAGGCATTCCTGTTTCTTTCAGCACTCTTCATGTTCCATTTTGCTTTTTCAAATGCTGCTTAATTTCTTAAAAGAGATAATGTGATTTGTTGCTACACTGGCTTATAAAATTAAATGCCCCTTGCATTCCACTGTGGGAGAAGGCAATGGCACTCCACTCCAGTACTCTTGCCTGGAAAATCCCATGGACAGAAGAGCCTGGTAGGCTGCAGTCCGTGGGGTCGCGAAGAGTCGGACACAACTGAGCGACTTCACTTTCACTTTTCACTTTCATGCATTGGAGAAGGAAATGGCAACCCACTCCAGTGTTCTTGCCTGGAGAATGCCAGGGACAGCGGAGCCTGGTGGGCTTCAGTCTATGGGGTCGCACAGAGTCGGACACGACTGAAGCGACGCAGCAGCAGCAGCAGCAGCATTCCACTGTGTAGGAATTAAAGCTCTGCTGTTGTAGTCCCTCTACCCAAACATATACACACACCATCTCACTCCACAATGAATACATAATAATAGTGTCCCTCCTATGACAGAATGGGAAAGACTAGAGATCTCTTCAAGAAAATTAGAGATACCAAGGGAACATTTCATGTAAAGATGGGCTCGATAAAGGACAAAAATGGACCTAACAGAAGCAGAAGATATTAAGAAGAGGTGGTAAGAATACACAGAAGAACTGTACAAAAAAGATCTTCACAACCCAGATAGTCACAATGGTGTGATCACTCACCTAGAGCCAGACATCCTGGAATGTGAAGTCAAGTGGGCCTTAGAAAGTATCACTACGAACAAAGCTAGTGGAGGTGATGGAATTCCAGTTGAGCTATTTCAAATCCTCAAAGATGATGCTCTGAAAGTGCTGCACTCGATATGCCAGCAAATCTGGAAAACTCAGTAGTGGCCACAGGACTGGAAAAGGTCAGTTTTCATTCCAATCCCAAAGACAGGCAATGCCAAAGAATGCTCAAACTACTGCACAATTGCACTCATCTCACACGCTAGTAAAGTAATGCTCAAAATTCTCCAAGCCATGCTTCAACAATACATGAACCATGAACTTCCAGATGTTCAAGCTGGTTTTAGAAAAGGCAGAGGAACCAGAGATCAAATTGCCAACATCCGATGGATCATGGAAAAAGCAAGAGAGGTCCAGAAAAACATCTATTTCTGCTTTATTGACTATGCCAAAGCCTTTCACTGTGTGGATCACAATAAACTGTGGAAAATTCTGAAAGAGATGGGAATACCAGACCATCTGACCTGTCTCTTGAGAAACCTGTATGCAGGACAGGAAGCAACAGTTAGAACTGGACATGGAACAACAGACTGGTTCCAAATAGGAAAAGGAGTATGTCAAGACTGTATATTGTCACCCGGCTTATTTAACTTGTATGCAGAGTATATCATGAGAAACGCTGGGCTGGAAGAAAACACAAACTAGAATCAAGATTGCCGGGAGAAATATCAATAACCTCAGAGAGGCAGATGACACCACCCTTATGGCAGAAAGTGAAGAACTAAAGAGCCTCTTGATGAAAGTGAAAGAGGAGAGTGAAAAAGTTGGCTTTAAGCTCAACATTCAGCAAACTAAGATCATGGCATCTGGTCCCCTCACTTCATGGGAAATAGACGGGGAAACAGTGGAAACAGTATCAGACTTTATTTTGGGGGGCTCCAAAATCACTGCTGATGGTGATTGCAGCCATGAAATTAAAAGACGCTTACTCCTTGGAAGCAAGGTTATGGCCAACCTAGATAGCATATTTAAAAGTAGAGACATTACTTTGCCAACAACGGTCCGTCTAGTCAAGACTATGGTTTTTCCAGTGGTCATGTATGGATGTGAGAGTTGGACGGTGAAGAAAGCTGAGCGCCGAAGAATTGATGCTTTTGAACTGTGGTGTTGGAGAAGACTCTTGAGAGTCCCTTGGACTGCAAGAAGATCCAACCAGTCCATCTGAAAGGAGATCAGTCCTGGGTGTTCATTGGAAGGACTGATGTTGAAGCCGAAACTCCAGTACTTTGGCCAGCTCATGCAAAGACTTGACTCATTGGAAAAGACCCTAATGCTGGGAAGGATTGGGGGCAGGAGGAGAAGGGGATGACCGAGGATGAGATAATTGGATGGCATCACCGACTCGATGGACATGGGTTTGGGTAAACTCTGGGAGTTGGTGATGGACAGGGAGGCCTGGCATGCTGCGATTCATGGGGTCGCAAAGAGTCGGACACAACTGAGTGACTGAACTGAACTGATGACACATACCGAATACGGATGTGGGTAATTACTCTTTAAAAGATACTCACACTTCATGCACAGGAGAACTAAATTTAGCACAATTTGAAGAATGTTTTGAAAAACAGTCTTCCACCACTGCTTATGTCTTGTGGATACTATTGCAATAAGATTACTTAGAAAATCTGTATCTTATTTGGAAAAAGTGTTTAAGGGTACCATGTAAATTTGGCCAAAGCCAGTTCTAAAAACTTTTTATTCCTCTCATCTTCTGGAATCTAACACATTTCACAATGGTCCACAGATGTGTGCATTCTGAATATAATAGAACTGGCAGGATGAGAGTGTTGTATTAAACAACTATTCATTAATGATAGTTGTACTCTACCTTTGGATTACTAGGGAATGAACTGCATGATATTCTACTGTAAATAAGCTGAGTGGCATTTATGAAAGCATACAAATGTGATATTTAAAATAAATAAGTAATAGGCTTTTAATTTAGACTATATGATAAAAAATTCAGTGTAATTTCCTGAAAGTTTTGCTGGTAACCACAGCAGTTTAAGATATAATAATCTAGAAAGCAGTAGATACAGTCACCTTTTTATTGTGGCAATGAAGGGCAGGAGTGTGTTATTTACTTAGTAACTATACACTCAATTGTACCTACTCTGTGCCAGTGTTCAAAAAGCTTTATGAATATTCTATAATTGAATCCTCACAATGATATGTGAAGTGCATGCACTACCATTATCCTTATTTTACAGATGAAGAGATCAAGCTGTAGAGATCAAGTAACTTGCCCCATCATACATCTGACAAGTACCTCTCTCAGTTCAGCAAATAATATCACATTTGACTCTGAACATGTTTTGGTAACATAGGGGGGAAAGCAGTTTTTGAGTGAGAAAATAGGGCAAAGAGAAGAGAAGCAGATTTGTAAATGAGAGATTCAAATGAAAACAGTAGCAAAATTCAGGGCAATAAAAAAGAGATGAAGTGCTGAATAAAGACCCTAAGCTGGAAGTGAACTTACAATTAGTTCAGCCTCTCAGTTTTCAGATCAGGTATTGTGGCTGAGAAACAGTAAGTGTTATGTTCAAACTTCCACAACTGATTAACATCAGAGTTGGACCAGAACTCTGATAGACACTCTCATCTGTACCATCTCTGAGCCAGGCCTGCACTGAGCACTAGGGTAAAATCTAAACTAAGGATCCTCATCTATTAGGAAGTCACCATTAACATGAAAAGGCCAATTTTTGAATCCTGAAAAGCTGATCCACAAATAGTAACTATAGTGTGAGTACTAGCAGACCTCTGGACAAAAAGAAAGGATTAATAGTATCTGGAAGAGAGAGAGAATATTCTATGGGATAATTAATTGACTGTTAAGGAAAACTGTAAAGGACAAGAAAAAATTTGCCAATCAGAGAAGAGAGAAGTCCATTAAAGGCAAGAAGTGTAAAGGACAAGAAAAATTTTGCTAAACAAAAAAGAGAGAAGGCCATTAAAGTCAAAAGACTTAGCCCATAAGATAGACTTGAGTTTTGAAGCAGCGTGGCGTGCCCCATGAACACCCTGCACATTAAGTGTATTTATTCAAGTATGTTATACTCAACCAACATTTGTTGAGAGCCTACAATGTGCCAGGCAACAGCAACTCAAAGATGACTGATGAAAATGTTGTTGGCATCTGGATGCAAATCAATTAGATGCTGAAGAGAAATATAAACCTCAAGCATAGCCTGTTGCCTCAAAAACAGTTCTAAGTGATATCAGATCACATGAGGCTGCAGATTCCTTTTAATGCACTTTCCAGTTGAATGAATCACAAAATAAAATGACCATGGCTCTGGAAAACCAATAGAAATCCCTTTCTATTTTATTCTTTTACATTACACTGTTGGAAAAGTTCAAGCAAGCAGTATAGTTTCCTAAACCACATGGGTCTCACCACAGACCCAGGCATCTCTGTGCTGGTGTCCAAACACTTGGAACAGGGGCTTTGCCTTCATCTTTTTGGGTGGCAACTGAGAAACGGTCCACGGAAAATAAGACAAACATGTGGAAAGAAACTCAACTGTGACCCTTAATTTTGCAGGTTGAAGAAACCAGATCATGCCAGACCCTTGCTGCACGCACAGGAAAGAGGTTAATGGTAGGAGCGTGTAGGGACAGTGCTGTGGTTTGCACAGATTAATATGCTGGCTCAAAAGCAAACAGGTTGATGACTGGATCTGTAGTCAAGGATCAGTCAGCTTCTGATGACAATTAATTGAGTGCAGCAAAGGACACTTCTTAGAAATGTGCTAACCACCTGTTAATAGAACCTAACTAATCCTGGACATGGCCAAGGTTGCCTTAAAAACCCAAATGATATGTCAAACACAATGCATGTCTGAACATAATGAGCCAGGCTACATCAATAAATGTCCTGGGATCACAAGCATTTTTAAACCAAACATCACAAGGCAAGGAACAGAATACCAACAAAACATAAGCCATAAGAAATGAAAATGAACAGAAGGAATAAACATTTTGAAACTCACTTCATCAAGCTAATCAACCAGTGCCTAAAACCAGCAACTCTTCTGAAGCCTCTTTAAGAAGCCCCCAGATCAGCCCTGCTACCACAGCACAGCGGGCCCTCCTCTGCTGGACGGGACCCTCAAGATGAGACATAAGTCGCTCAAAAAATTTTTTGAAAGGGGCAAGTCCAGTGGACAACAAACTAGACTCATCCTTTGTGGAAGATTTACATTTTAAAGGGAAAACAATGATACTGATAAGGTCTCTGCTGCTGCTGCTGCTGCTGCTGCTGCTGCTCTATTGTGTTCGACTCTTTGCAACCCCATGGACTGTAGCCTGCCAGACTCCTCTGTCCATGGGATTCTCCAGGCCAGAATACTGGAGTGGGATGCCATGCCCTCCTCCAGGGGATCTTCCCAACCCAGGGATCGAACCTAGGTCTCCCGCGTTGCGGGCAGACTCCTTACCATCTGAGCCACCAGGGAAGCCCAAGAATACTGGAGTGGGTAGCCGATCCCTCTTCCAGGGGATCTTCCCAACCCAGGAACTGAACCAGGGTCTCCTGCATTGCAGGTGGATTCTTTACCAGCTGAGCTACCAGGGAAGCCTGATAAGGTCTCATATAAATAAAACTCTAGTCCTTTCATTGACCCCATGGGCTTTTCATTAGTGGTCTATATTTTTAGTGCAGTGTAACATCACCAAAGTGACTGTTTGCTTTATTAATCTTTGTTAGGTACAGTTACAGATAGTGAGTGATAGATCATGTACGTAAGGCACATAAGGTCAGACATACACAACAGCCCTTTATCCTAAAGTTAGGTGCAAGAGTCTATGAACCATATTTAAATTTGCTTAAACTGAAATGATTAAGTCCTTGAAGACCTTTGCTTCAGATAGCTGTGGGTGTTTTGTTTTGGACAGTGGATTTAAAGTAATTAAATGTTTTTTTCAAAGCCCTATAGCATAAATCTATTTGAAATATAACAACTATGAGAAAGAGAAAGAAAAGGGGAGGCAGAGAGTGAGAACATGGGTTTTGAAAGGGAAAAAAGTGCTAGTTTTAGTTAACCGGGAATGGTTTGCATCAATCTATATATAACTCATTAGCTGTCTTCCATAACAGATGATTGGTTTTCATTTACTCGGTGATAGAAGACTTCCAGTCCCCAGAGTAAAAACCCACATGAGATGTTATATCTTCCCATGTGAATAATTATTCAGTGGTCAAGAAAAGACAGAGGCTTTGTCCACAAGTGGCTACCAGATTGAACCAGAATCAAGAGTTTCAGTCAACTCTGGTCTAATTTCCAGCAGAACACATTTTTATCCTTCATTATTTCAAAAAAAAATTTGAGTGATGAACATAACAGACAAAAATCCTTTTCCTTATATTCTGGAGGTTGGAGATAATCAACAAAATATATAGCGGCATGTCATATATGTTACACATTAATAAATGCTAAGGAGAATAATAAAGCTGGAACTAGGGGTAGACAGGCTTCCTGGGTGGCTCAGGGGTAAAGAATCCCCCTGCCAATGCAGGAGACTCAAGAGATGCAAGTTCAATCCCTGGGTCAGGAAGATCCCCTGGAGAAGGAAATGGCAGCCCACTCCAATATTCTTGCCTGGGAAATCCCACAGACAGAGGAGCTGGGTGGACTACAGTCCCTAGGGTCGCAAAGAGTCAGACCCGATTTAGTGACTAAACAAGGAGTAGGAAACATGGGAGCATGTTGCAGTTTTAGGCTGAAAAAGCAGGGAATAACTTATTTAGAGAATGTCATTTGAGCTAAGATCTGCAAGAGGTAAGCGAGTGAGCAAGGTAGATAGCTAAGAAACAGAATTCCTGGAAAGGGAACACCAAGGGACAAAGTCTCTGGAGGTGGAGTATCTGGTATGTTTAGTAACACTAAGGAGGGCCATGTGGATGGACTGGAGTAAGGAGAGGTGTGGCATGGAAATGGAAAAAGAGTTCTCAGGGATCCAAGTTATGGGGCACCTATACATTAACAGGACCTTTCTTTTCACTTTGATTGAGGTAGGGATCCCTTGAAAGATTTTAAGCAAAATAGTAACATATACAACTTACGCGTTAAAAAAGGATCTTTCAAGAAGACTGTTAGCCATGACATGGATGGTTACAACATTCAATTCCAAAAATGTCTGAATTTTTTAAATCTTCAGAGTTAATCTAAAATGAACTTCAAATTCCTCATTTTACAATGATGATGAGAGATTTTTCCCAAGGTAATGCCAATAGTTAGTGGTTGAGTCCAATTTTTTTTTGATCTGGAGTAGACTAGAAATAGAAGTGATGAGTTCTGTTGTTTGAAACAGAGAAATTTATTTGGGAAGAGCTCATACGCAGAGGGCTAAATGACAAGATTTAATCACACTTTAGGTTTCTATTTGATCTGGCAATTCAATGTAATTATAGCCTAAATCTTCATTATTATTCTAGTGAGAGTGTCATTTACTTTTGCACATTCTAGATGCTCTTAACACTTTTAGAAAAACTGGGAACTGAGGAACAGGCTTACCATGGAGTAGAAAGGACTAACTTGTCTACAGGTTGGATAAAGTAGACCTGACTCTAGGTTTGGTAAAAATCTCCTTGGATAAATAGATAAAGCTTCAGCAGGACTAAAAGCCTGTCTTATAGAGAGTGATTTCAGTGAATAACCTTTGATCACATATACCATGACCACCTTTAGGTTATTCAAATGGCTAGGTGCCTGAATAAAACCCCTTCTGGTTCTTCAAAAGTTAGATCTAAGGGAGATAGAGTTTCCTTATGGAACATAGTCTTCGTTAGCCCAAAGGATGGAGTTCCTTTGGAGCACTGTTTGGCTGAAGCTACATGTTCTTCAAAGATGGCATCCTTCTCCTCATAGGTGGAGTTGTCATTCTCCTGCAGCCTGAGTACTAACAACAAAGATCAAAATTCAATTTGCACAAATTCCCATCTGAAGGGAATCTGAATACCTTTCATCATATGAAAAAAAAAAAAATTAGTTTTAAAGCATCAAGCACTCAAGGAGCAAGTATCACTAAAAATAAGCCCAAGAAAAAGTTAAAAGCTCATACAAATTTTAAGTTAAACAAGCACTGTCAAAACCCCAGGGGTATGTCAGCCTTTTGAACACTGCCACCATAACCACATCAAGGCATGCAGTAAAGGACTCCAATGAATCAGATTATGAAACAGATAATTAAGCATCCACACATTCTTTTGTCTTCCAGTTTGGAAATAAAAGAAAGAAAAGTGGCTAGCATTCTCACAGAGGTCTTATTAACAAGACTAAGTTATCAAAATAGAACCTATCAGAAGTAGAATTGGGGCAAGTCAACTGGTAGAAAACATAATTAAGGATTGCAGGACAGGTTATAGAAAGCAAAGACTAGAGAAAGGAGGACCTCCACTAGGCTGTTGTAATCTAGATGTGACACTGTGAGGAAGGTGTGAAGGGACTGATTCCAAAGTCAAAATTAACTACAAAGGAAAGATTGGCTTCTGAAGAGATTTCAAATGAAAGACTGATAAAACGTGGAGATTAGCTAGATCAATAGAGAGGTAAATTAAAAAAAAAACTCTAGAACTTCATATGTAGATGGCCAAAAAGCACATGAAAAGATGTTCAATACTGTTAATTATTAGAGAAATGCAAATGAAAGCTACAATGAAGTATCACCCTCATACAGGTCAGAACAGCCATCACCAAAAAATGTATAAACAATAAATCTGGAGAGGGTGTGGAGAAAAAGGGATCCTTTTACACTGTTGGTGGGAATGTAAATTGGTACAGACACTATGGAGAACAGTATGGAAGTTCTTCAAAAAACTAAAAGTACAGAGAGGTGGAAGGAGAGGCTAGGATAAATTGAGAGAGTAGCCCTGACATATACACACTACCATGTCTAAAATAGACAGCTAGTGGGAAGCTACTGTATAACACAGGGAGCTTCTAGAAGGAGGGGATATATGTATACATATAGCTGAGCCACACTGTTAGACAGTAGAAACTAATAAAACACTGTAAAGCAATTACACTGTAACTAAAAAAGTAATTTTAAAAAAAACTAAAAATAGAGTTACCATATGATCCAGCAATCCTACTCCTGCGTATATATCTGGAGAAAATAATAACTCTAAAAGGTACATGAAAAAATAAGTAAATCAAAGATACAGGCACCCCAATGTTCACTGCAGAACTTACAACAGCCTGGACACAGAGACAATCTCAATGTCCATTGACAGAGGAATGGATAAGGCAACCGTGGTACAGAGATATACTGCATGATACTTAGCCATAAAAAAGAACAAAATAATACCATCTGCAGCAACATGGACTGACCCCTAGAGATTATCATACTAAGAGAAGTAATTTAGACAGAGAAAGATAAATATCATATGATACCACTTATATGTGAAATCTAAAATAAAAAAGAAATGATACAAATGAACCTATTTACAAAACAGAAACAGACTCACAGACTTAGAAAACAAGTTTATGGTTACCAAAGGGGAAAGATGGGGGTTAGGATAAATTAGGATGTTGGGGTTAACATATACAAACTACTATATTAAAAAGCAGAGACATTACTTTGCCAACAAAGGTCTGTCTAGTCAGGCTATGGTGTTTCCAGTGGTCATGTATGGATGTGAGAGTTGGACGGTGAAGAAAGCTGAGCGCCGAAGAACTGATGCTTTTGAACTGTGGTGTTGGAGAAGACTCTTGAGAGTCGCTTGGACTGCAAGGAGACCCAACCAGTCCATCCTAAAGGGGATCAGTCCTGGGTGTTCACTGAAAGGACTGATGTTGAAGCTGAAACTCCAATACTTTGGCCACCTCATGCGAAGAGCTGACTCATTCGAAAAGACCCTGATGCTGGGAAGGATTGGAGACAGGAAGAGAAAGGGACGACAGAGGATGAGATGGCTGGATGGCGTCACCGATCAATGGACATGGGTTTGGGTAAACTCTGGGAGTTAGTGATGGACAGGGAGGCCCAGTGTGCTGCAATTCATGGGGTCGCAAAGAGTCGGACACGACTGAGTGACTGAACTGAACTGATACATAAAATACTGGGTTGGCCAATACTGTATAGCACAGGGAACTCTACTCAATATTATGGGAAATGAATCTGAAAAAGAATATGCATAACTGAATCAGTTTGCTATATACCTGAAACTAACACAACTTTGTAAATAAATTATACAAAAACATAAATTAAAAAAATTTTTTTTAATTAAAAAAACAAACCTCTAGGACTTCAAATCTACTAAAAAAAAAAAAAAAAGAAGAAGAAATCACTGACAGATGGAAGCAGTTAAAAAAGGAAAAGGAATTTGGATTAAAGAGAAGAGAATAAAAATAAAAGCTGTCATTTACTAACAACTTCTCATGTTCTAAGCACAGTGCATTCATTATCTCATTTAATTTTCTCAACAACTCTATGCTGCTGCTACTGCTAAGTCACCTCAGTCGTGTCCGACTCTGTGCGACCCCACAGACGGCAGCCCACCAGGCTCCCCCGTCCCTGGGATTCTCCAGGCAAGAACACTGGAGTGGGCTGCCATTTCCTTCTCCAATGCATGAAAGCGAAAAGTGAAAGTGAAGTCGCTCAGTCGTGTCCGACTCTTAGCGACCCCATGGACTGCAGCCCACCAGGCTCCTCCATCCATGGGATTTTCCAGGCAAGAGTACTGGAGTGGGGTGCCATTGCCTTCTCCGAACAACTCTATGAGAGCTGGTTTATTCATGTATTTATTCATTAACAGTTTCAACTGCCTACTGTGGACCAGGCACTGTCTTTTGTAAACATAATTTATTTTTTTTATACCTAAGGAAAGTGAAAATCAGACAGGTAAGATAATTTGTCCAAGGTACCCCAAGCCAGAGCTGGAATGTGAGCCAAGATTTAATGGGTTCCAGTGTCCTGTTACGAGTTTTAGTTTTGGATTTGTTGAATTCAAAATATGACAACTGACAATAATTTTAAAAATAGGCTAGTTGTAAGAAGATAAGGAAAAAAATAGGACTGGTGAGCCACAAAGCTAGTGGCAGTAACTGAGTATGGAAGGACCAGGTCAATCAGCAGAGAGAGAGAGAGAGAGAGAGAGAGAGAGAGAGAGAGAGAGAGTTTGTGTCTGGCAGAAAAGTGAGAAATAGTCTTATTACTCAAGCATCTTTTGAGGGCACTCATCATGGTTAATAATGTGGAGGGTCTAAGGTTATTAATTCAGGCACGACTGCTGCTAAATTTTCTGGTCTCTAGGGCAAGAACAGATGTTGTGGAAGTGAGATGATCCCCTATTATCTTTGACATTCAAAACAGATACAATACTGGAGATATTAATAACAGATTAAGTTATTCAATTCACACAGATTAGATAAGCCTATGTTGGTTATATTTTGAATCAATACCGTTCAGGATTGTATTGTGTCTTCCCCAAAAGATATATTGATGTCCTCTACCCCCAGCACCTCTGATTGTGATCTTACTTGAAAATAAGGTCATTGCAGATGTAATTAGTTAAGATGAAGTCACATTGGAATAGAGTGGATCCTTCTCTCTTAGAAGAAGAGATGCAGAGCCACACCAGATCTCATGTGATGAGAGAGGCAGAGACTGAAGTGATGCATCTATGAGCCAAGGAACTCTGCGGTTGCCAGCAACACTGAAAGCTAAGAGCAAGGCAGGGAACACATTGTCCCCAGAGCACCCAGGAGGAAATAACCTTACCAACAACCTGGTTCAGATTTCTAGCCTCCAGAATTGTGAGAGAATAAATTTGTTGTTTTAACCTACCCCCTTTTATGATACTTTGACAGTAGCCCTAGAAAATGAATACAAGTGCTCACCAAACCAAACATTTAAATCATGCTTATGATGTGCAGGAACTGTTTCTAACTACGACACAAAATTAAATCAGTTAATCACCACAACAGCATACAATGGTAAGTACTATTATCTCCATTTTACTGATGAAGAAACTGAGACGGTGAGTTTAGATAACTTGCCAAAGGGAGACCGGGGATCGGAGCCCACACAGTCAGGTTCCAGAGTCTCTGCACCGAAACACCATACTCTTCTGTGTGCCATTCTCCCAAGACTTCCTATTGCCCCTGCTTTTCAGGGTGCCATTGCTGGTACTCAGTCTCATTCCCAAAGCACTGGTAATCTTGGAATGACATAATCTCCAAATGATGACAAGAAGGCTCATTTTTGTACAGGTACAGCATTTCAGCAAACGTTTTACACAGGTAGTTTCATATTTAATCCTTGAAACACTCTGTGGCTGGACTAATTATTGTTTTCAAAGTGAACAAACTTGGGCTTCAAGAAGTTAAGAACTTGGCCCTACCTCTGTAACTGGACCTGGAAGTGTTGGCTATCAAACTGAGACTCTGTGACTACAAAATATCTGCTCTTTCTTTTACAAGGCCCTTGCTCCGTGAAACCGTCTGTTACTCTATCCTCATCACCACTCTTACCCTCCCCCCAAACCTCCACTGAACTGACTGCTTCTTTATGTTCTCATCATATTCTGCAATGCCACATATTTATTGCCTTCCCTGCCACTTGGGAAAATGAGCAAGGAGATGACGCTTATTAACTGTTTTGTACCTAATGCCTAGTGCAAAGAGTAAGTATAAAATAGGCATTTGCTGAAGGAAGAAATGAATAAACGACGGCACTGAAATACAAAATATTGTTTCATCCATCAATAAAATAAAGTGTATGAGAATGACTACCTGACAGTAACTTTCTGCAGTGCTTCCACAACAGACAGTGTAGAAAGCTTTGAAATAAACATGCTCATCATATGTAGTTTAGAAAAATGCATTTCTGTGGTTTCTACCAAAACAATAGGCATCAGTAGATCTTAAATTAAATCTTACATATTCAGGTTCGATGCATGAGACAAATGCTCAGGGCTGGGGCAATGCGATGACCCAGAGGGATCAGTCTCTCCTTCTTACTCATCCAGTCCCATTCCCTAGGGGTCTAGGTCCTCGGAAGAACTCTGTGTAGGCTGATCACAGAATCTTTTGTGTTGTGAAGCTTGTTGATAAAGTTGGGACACAGTGATTTGAATGACAATTATATAATGTTGGTAAATGTGTGTGTGTGTGTATATATATATATCTACATGTATGTAGATATACATACTTCAAAACAATTTTGCAGAGTTAACAGAAGTTACACTAACTTTCTGACTCTGGTTAACCGCTCACAACATTTACAAAATAACACAGAATAAACAAAACTGTAAGGAAGACTGATGAGAGATTTTACAAAGCTGCCCAGGAGGTGACGTACGGATCGGCGGAGAACTGGAAAGTATCCCTGTTGGTGGCCGCCAATTCTCTTCTGGAGTCATCTTTTTGCTTCATTATTAAGAAAGACAGGATACTCCCTTCCTCAGGGGGCCAAAAACCAGACCCACTCCACAATAAGCTAGGACCAATGTGCCTTAACTAGGAAGCTGAACTAGGTTTGCCTCAGGGTAACACACTCCCTCAAGTCCCATAAACTTTCCAGGAATCCACCAGATTAGCCAAAAGAAACAATACTGTGAAGTTGAAGGAAAGGGAAGAAGAAAAAAATAAAAAGAAAAGAATCCACATGCAACTAAACTATCTTTCCATGTAATCCCCAGCTGACTCAAATTGGCAGTTCTTTAACAGCAAGAGTTAAGAGCAAAAGAGCTATCAGAAACTTCTTTTCCTTATGTGGGAACCTTGCATGTGAAGGTCCAGACCAAGTCATGGAACAATATGGAAAACACATGTATGTGTCGTTCACTGACTATGAGGACAGTCAAGCTCTTGTCAGCTTTGTCAACAGCCTATGGAACAGATGTTTGACTTTCAATTCTTGTCTGCTTGCTCACCTCCTTTGTCAATTTATTCCATATGCAGCACACAGGCAAGGAAGGAAATTTGCAGTCTACATAGTAGGGCAGCCATTCATCACAGTAAATTAAACTATTTTCATTTCCTAAGAGCTACTAGGGAAAACCATTTAAAAATACACACACACAAAGCACACTGGCAATACAGTGTGGAGATACAAGTCTAAATTCAGCTAATTCAGTTCAGTCGCTCAGTCATGTCCAACTCTTTGCAACCCCATGAACCCCAACATGCCAGGCCTCCCTGTCCATCACCAACTCCCGGAGTCTACCCAAACCCATGTCCACTGAGCCGGTGATGCTATCCAACCATTTCATCCTCTGTCATCCCCTTCTCCTCCTGCCCCCAATCTTTCCCAGCATCAGGGTCTTTTCCAATAAGTCAGCTCTTCGCATGAGGTGGCCAAAGTATTGGAGTTTCAGCTTCAGCATCAGTCCTTCCAATGAACACCCAGGACTGATCTCCTTTAGGATGGACTGGTTGGATCTCCTTGCAGTCCAAGAGACTCTCAAGAGTCTTCTCCAACACCACAGTTCAAAAGCATCAATTCTTCAGCGCTCAGCTTTCTTTATAGTCCAACTCTCACATCCATACATGACCACTGGAAAAACCATAGCCTTGAATAGATGGACCTTTGTTGGCAAAGTAATGTCTGTGCTTTTTAATATGCTGTCTAGGTTGGTCATAACTTTCCTCCCAAGGAGTAAGCGTCTTTTAATTTCATGGCTGCAATCACCATCTGCAGTGATTTTGGAGCCCAGAAAATAAAGTCAGCCACTGCTTCCACTGTTTTCCCCATCTATTTGCCATGAAGTGATGGGACCGGATGCCATGATCTTAGTTTTCCGAATGTTGAGCTTTAAGCCAACTT
This sequence comes from Giraffa tippelskirchi, assembly GCF_054371585.1. NCBI lineage: Eukaryota > Metazoa > Chordata > Mammalia > Artiodactyla > Giraffidae > Giraffa > Giraffa tippelskirchi. Next base: position 91,241,342 of record NC_137275.1, on the reverse strand, counting down.
TTTCACTCTCCTCTTTTACTTTCATCAAGAGAGTTCTTCTTCACTTTCTGCCATAAGGGTGGTGTCATCTGCATATCTGAGATTACTGATATTTCTCCCAGCAATCTTGATTCTAGCTTGTGCTAAATTGGTAGGAATTATTCTGATGTTATTCACTCACTTAGTCATGTCCAATTCTTTGGACCCCACAGACTGCAGCATGCCAGGCTTCCCTAGCCTTCATCATCTCCCAGAGTTTGCTCAAACTCATGTTCATTGAATCAATGATGTCATCCAACCATCTCCTCCTCTGTTGCCCCCTTCTCCTCCTGCCTTCAATCTTTTCCAGCATCAGGGTCTTTTCCAATGAGTCGGTTCTTTGCATAAGGTGGCCAAAATATTGGAGCTTCAGTAGCAGTCCTTGCAATGAATATTTAGGACTGATTTTCTAAGACTGACTGGTTTGATCTCCTTGCAGTCCCAGGGACTCTCAAGAGTCTCCTCCAACACCAAATTTCAAAAGCATCAATTCTTCGGCGCTCAACTTTCTTTATGGCCCAACTTTCACATTCATATAGACTAATGGAAAAAACATAGTTTTCACTAGACAGACTTTTATTGGCAAAGTGATGTCTCTGCTTTTTAAACGTCTTCTTCAAAAGAGCAAGCATCTTTTAATTTCATGGCTGCAGTTACCACCTGCATTGATTTTGGAAGAAAATAAAGTCTGTCACTGTTCTCACTGTTTCTCCATCTATTTGCCATGAAGTAATGGGACCAGATGCCATGATCTTCAATTTTTGAATGTTGAGTTATGTCAGCTTTTTCATTCTCCTCTTTCACCTTCATCAAGAGGCTCATTAGTTCCTCTTTGCTTTCTGTCTTTAGGGTGGTGTCATCTGCACATCTGAGGTTATTGATATTTTTCCTGGCAATCATGATTCCAACTTGAGCTTCATCCTGCCTGGCATTTCACATGATGTACTCTGCATAGAAGTTAAATAAGTTAAATAAGCAGGGTGACAATATACATCCTTGATGTACTCCTTTCCCAATTTGGAACCAGGCCGTTTTTTCATGTCCAGTTCTAATTGTTGCTTCTTGACCTGCATACAGGTTTCTCAGGAGGCAGGTAAGGTGGTCTGGTACTCCCATCTCTTGAAGAATGTTCCACAGTTTGTTGTGATCCACACAGTCAAGGATTTAGTGTAGTCAATGAGGCAGAAGTAGATGTTTTTCTGGAATTCTCTGAGAATCTCTCAAAGATTCTCTGGATCTTTTTCTATGATCCAATGGATGTTGGGAATATGATCGCTGGTTCCTCTGCCTTCTCTAAATCCAGCTTGTACATCTGGAAGTTCTTGGTTCACGTACTGTTTAAACCTATCTTGGAGGATTTTGAGAATTACCTTACTAGCACATAATAGATACATATTGACAAAGTTCACAATGGGGTTACATTTATGCTGGATTATATAGTAATATAAATATTGAAATTAAAAATTACCTGTTGTCAAATTACATATAAAATCCCTTGGATTTCAAATCCTAAAAGATGATGCTTTTAAAGTGCTTCATACAATATGTGAGCAAATTTCGAAAACTCAGCAGTGGCCACAGGACTGGAAAAACTCAGTTTTCATTCCAAAGAAAGCAATGCCAAATAATGTTCAAACTACCATACAATTGCACTCATTTCACATGCTTGCAAGGTAAGAACCTATTATTTTGGACTATCCATACCATTTTTCTCCTACATGCATAAAACTGAGGACTAATTGCAATCAATAGTTAATAATTAAAATTTCTAGAAGTCAATAAAACTCATTACTTCCTCCTCCTATATCATGTAAACCATGAATGAAGTTCCTTTTTAGATGAGACCATATCAATGAAGACTATCTGACAAAAGATTGTAATGTCTATGTGCTAAAATATCTGACATTTAAGTAATGATGTCACAAAGACCAACAGAAAACAGAGGATGGAGCAGTTTATAATACAATAGGGAAACTGTTTTGAATTTAAGGGATGATGACAAAAAAAAAGTACTATCCACTGAATGATGATGTAGCTAAGAGCAGGAGTCCTTATATAACCACAGTAAAGTACTTAATTTTAGCTCTTTAAATATTATAAGTCACATATATGTATATGAAAAAAAAGCATTAGTCACTCAATCTTATATGACTCTCTGCAACCCCAGGGACTGTAGCCCGCCAGGCTCTTCTGTCCATGGGATTCTCCAGGCAAGAATACTGGAGTGGGCTGCCATTCCCTTCTCCAGGGGATCTTCCCAAACCAGGGATCGAACCTGGGTCTCCTGCATTGCAGGCACATTCTTAACTGTCTGAGCCACCAGGGGAGCCTGTGTGTGTGTGTGTGTGTGTGTGTGTGTGTGTGTGTGTGTGTGTGTGTGTGTGTGTGTGTGTGTGTGTGTGTGTGTGTGTGTGTGTGTGTGTGTGTGTGTGTCTGTGTGTGTCTGTGTGTGTGTGTGTCTGTGTGTGTGTCTGTGTGTGTGTCTGTGTGTGTGTGTCTGTGTGTGTGTCTGTGTGTGTGTGTCTGTGTGTGTGTGTAATTATATTTATACACACACACATATATATTTATACACACACACAAATTTTAATTCTTTCACATACTCTCTATCACAGGCATGAGAAATATTATCATAGATACCAAGAAGTTAAATAAACCTGTACAAAGTAATACAGCTAGTTCATGAACTCATGTCTTCTTATTTCAAGTCTAAACCTTTTCCTATGAATGTGGTGGCTGCACTCCCTATAAGCTAACATAAAACAGTAAATACCATCTAATGAGTTTTTGGAGAATCAGGAGTGAAGTCTAAGATAAATTAAGAGTAAATATTTAAATAAAAGTGAAAAGTCACCTATAAAACTCTCGAGCAGAATGGGTAAGAAAAAATAAAATCATTTATATATTTAATAAAAATTTTGACTTGTTACATGAATAATAGTTGGTACTGTATTTATCTACAGCACTTTACTGCTTTCATTTATATGTACATCCAGTCAGTCACTAAACATCATCAAGCATGTACCAGAAACTGGCTGGGCACTAGGAAAGTGAAGAAGCAGTCAGATGGATCCCGATCCTTGCCCAAGAGGCATGCATGATGCTCTAAACTGAATTAAAGGGAACATAAATTTCAACATCACAAGAAAAATGAGGACTTCTTTGCCAAATGAGGATAGTCAAGCAGATGGTAAAGACAGAGTAAATGCCACAATATGTAAACATATTGCCAGGAGACGGTGGGAACAGAGGATTAGATGGTTGGAAGGCATCATCGACTCGATGGACATGAGTTTGAGCAAATTCCAGGAGTTGGTGATGGACAGGGAAGCCTGGCATGCTGCAGTCCACGGGGTTGCAAAGAGTTGTACACAACTCTGAGACTGATCAATAACATTGCCAGGATTTGTCTTTCCTAAGTTCAACTTGAAAAAACACAAGATAAGCAAATGGTGGAAAACAGCAACCATCATCGATTAAACATAAATATGGCTGTGGATACCTGATCCAGGCTAATACTTCGGTGTTTCTTCAGATTGACAGATTTTAAATAGTTAACATTTATTTAGACAATATACAGAATACTGTATGAGAAAAGAACAGAAATGGAGCCCCCTTGTGGCTGTCCCCAATTTCTTCTCTAAGGTCTCAAACAGTTCAATACTGGTCCCAACTTCACCTTACTACTAGGAAAACAGAAGCCCTACGATTAACTGTCACCCCCCTTTTAGATTGGCAGCTTAGGGACAATATATTTTGCATCTCAAATGGCTTATGAAAGTACAACTTTCAATCATGTTTTTACTAGAAATGATTAAGAAATGCAATCTGGTATATCTTTTTTACATATTCCATAATACTCTGGCAACCTAATGATGGTTAAGCCTCATTAACTGTTTGGGAACCACATAAGTACCTAATGTACTTCTCAATCCAATAATATGCCTATGCCTATTCCACACATGTGCAGAATAGAATAGATTTAAAATCTCTTCAAGAGCATATTTTCAAATTTGATATGCACAATGTCTTCCATCAAAGGCAGGTGGTCCCTTAAAACCCTGCTTTAACCTTGTCAGGAATTTGAAGAAAAACTGGCATTTCTCCTCTTTTGTTTATTTCAACCAGTAAACAATGGGTGTGTGAGAAGGCCTCAGAGGTTTTAACTTGGAATTATTTACTTGAGCATAAAGTTCTGTAGGCCAATGCAAAGAAGACAATAAGAAAATAATCTTTGACATAACAGAACTAAACTCCAACATTTTCAGTAGATCATCAGTTCCTTCAAAGCAGAGGAATTTGGTGGAAATATGGTAGCTTGGGCTCCTATAAAAATTATCTAGTGAAAGATGCATTTTGGCTTCCTAAGAACTACTACCCTTCTGTGCTCCGAACTCTATATACAGAAATTGCTCCCATTTTAGAAACATGAGTCTTATTTTTGTACACAAACTTATGAGTAAATCCACTACTTAAAATCTTCATTGGTAGTCCTTCTCCAGGTCAGTATGATATGTGCCATGATGAGCTTATCACAGCGTGGGACAGAAGGTAACTAATGCGCCTGTCATAGCAACAACAACCTCTGTTGGAGCAGAAGCACATATTTTATCTGATAAAAATAAGACAACTAAGCTATTCAGCTCAGCATGCCTTTTCATCTGCTGTTGTCATCATAAAATTCCCAAGCGTTGGGTTTCTAGTCTCAGATGTCTCCTTCAGATGAGGTGGGTCCTGCAATTATCTGCTCCAGTAGAAGCCACTAGCAATCACGCACTCCTTCATACTGAGCTCAGAGTCATTCTGAACAAGAGTCTCTTTCTTCCTCCTGAGTACAGGCTTGGTCCATGAAGAACGTTATTCTAATATGATTTATTTCCATATTTGACTTATTTCCACATAAAATTTAATTATTTATTTGGGAAGAATTATTTCCCTCATGGCTCAGAGGTAAAGGATCCACCTGCAATGCAGGAGATGTGGATTCGATCCCAGGGTCAGGAAGATCCCTTGAAGGAGGAAAGGGCAACCCACTCCAGTATTCTTGCCTGGAAAATCCCATGAACAGAGGAGCCTGGCAGGCTACAGTCCATAGGACCGCAAAGAGTCAGACATGACTGAGCACAGAGAGCATTTCCCAAATAAGATTTTGGAAAACCAATTTTAGACATCTAATAGACTGGGCTGGCGAAAAATAAAATGCTCGAGATTATAGCTCTAAATGCTTTCAAAATGAACAAACTCATTAAAAGAGATTGCATTATCCAGAAATTCTGTAAAACATATGGAAAGCAGAAATTAAGAAAATACACATAACATGTGTGAAAACAATTATTCAATTTGGCAATCAAAATCATACTTCCAGTAGAGAAGAGAAAAAGGAAAGCGTCAAAATAAAATTTCTGACACCACTTTCTGTATATATCCTAAGCTGGATCAAATGTAAAGTGGAAAATACACAGAAAACTTAAAATCAATAATATAATGAAAGGAAGCATGCTGCCCTAAATACATAGTAATTTAAAGCTGGAAAGAACTTCAGAAATAATCTAAGCATGCTGCTCATTCTTTCAAAAAGAACAGGAAGCCCAGTGCAATTAAAATTTTGCCTACGGTTATACAACTAGTTAAGGACCAGTTAAGAACCAGGACTAGTTAAGAACCAAGCCGAGGTGCCCAAGCCTCTAGTGCAGTACTTTCTTCCCACTCTCACTTAAAATATATCCCAGTAGAAGCTAAGCCTTTAACTTTAAACAGAATAAGGATTGCATGTACCGAGCGACCAATTCTTATCTGATATTCTCCCCTGTGCTTCTATCCCAGCTCAGCTCAGCCAAACATGAGGAAGAAGAAACAGATTACAGAAGCAAAGGAGGGCTGCCTCCTTACGCAGAACTGTGGCAGTAACCCAAGGAAGAAGTGTAGTAGCCACCATCCTGGATGGCAGCGAGGACATGGGGGAATGGAGGAGCAATGATACAAAACATATGCTGTCTTTCCCTGGAAACAATAGTAATCCAACCTAATTAATTCAAATTGCATGTATTAATGCTTGACAATTGTGGCATTACTCTATCTCTTAAAAAGAAGAGTAAAGAAAGACCTTATATATTAACAAAAGGAAAGTACCATAAGCAAACAAGGCATGACTATGACTCCTATACTCTAGCAAACTGAAAATTATGCAATAAAGCCAAGTATGGTAATGGGCAGAGATAGCTATAAGAAGGCTATTTGCATATCTTGAAGGCTGCCTGCTCTATTTCAGGAGTTGTCACCTGGAATGGAAGGTAGCCAAGTTATGTCAAACAATCCCCCAGGGAGAGCAGCAATGACCTCTTCCTAGCTCAACAGCCTCTTTGAGCCCCACAGTGAGGTTATGCGAACAAGCCCAGCTGCAGCTGAGAAAAGCCAATCAGAGAGCCGTACAGATGGCTCTCCCTATAGAGCTGTATTTTTCACACTATAATTTGTTACCCTCAGGCCATACTGAACACAAAAGAGAAGAAGGAAGAGGGGAGAGTGGCATCCATGCAGCCCATAGTGCCAACACTGTTCTGCCGTATGTAAAGGAATGCATCTCACAACATTGTGTTTTATTATATCTTGCACCAAAAGGGCAAGAAAGACTGTACTATTTATGATTAGCAAAACCATGGGATTCAAAAGAACCAGAGGCAGCATATTACTAAAAGCACTGTATTGCAGGCACAATAAAATCACAGCAAAAAATTTAAATATTCAATCAACAGCCAAGACATTTTTAAAAAAAAATTCAGATGCTGAAATTCATCTTGTGGCTCATGACACTGGCATCAACAAAAACACTATTACTTTTGTTATTATTTTTTTAATTTTTAAAGTGTGAATTTCCTCAAGATATTTTTGCTTCTCAGTAAATTTCTACTACTGGCAAAAAATCCAGTAAGAATCAGACTGCAATATCAGTTCGTGCTATGTTAAGACTGAGGGTCATAGTGAAGTATTTTCCTGTCTAGAGTTCAAGAATCATGTGCTGTGCTTGGTCACTCAGTCATGTCTGACTCTTTGCAACCCCATGAACCCACTTCTGTCCATGGAATTCTCCAGGCAAGAACACTGGAGTGGGTTGCCATGCCCTTCTACAGGGGAATCTTCCCAACCCAGGGATCGAACCCAGGTATCCCACATTGCAGGTGGATTCTTTGTTGTCTGAGCCACAGCATGGCGAGTTCTGCTTGGTAACAGGAAGGAAAGTAGAGACACGGTGGGGGAGGGGTACAATGCATGCAAGTTACTTTTTATGGTGGAGGAAATTCTCTCTCAATTACTCCAACTTTCTCAGTAAAATAAGAAGCTAGATAATCAGTTAAAAGCAAGGATAAAGGAAAGGATCTGGAGGTGTAAGGAGAGAGAGTGAAGTATAATCCAGAAAAGAGAGAAGAATGAATGACTTATACAATAGAGCAGGAGTGGCTGATGTTGTCCCACTTTCAAATAGTGGTCATGAATTTCAAGTGAGACCAATTAGTATACAGCTTCATGCTTTTTTCCCACTGGCATTCAGCAGGACAGGCATAGGCATAGAAGATGGGAGACAGACTTAACCAGAGTGGTTATTTAGCCAAGTAAACGTGAAAAAGGAGTAAGGGGCAAAAGAATGGAGGCTGTATGCAAGGAACTAAAATTTGAGTTGTACAAGGAACCTACAGAATTTGAGTTGTACAATGACATACAATAATGCAAGTGAAGATAAGACAAGTTAACAAAGGTCCATCTAGTCAAGGCTATACTGGAGAAGGAAATGGCAACCCACTCCAGTATTCTTGCCTGGAGAATCCCAGGGACGGGGGAGCCTGGTGAGCTGCCGTCTATGGGGTCGCACAGAGTTGGACACGACTGAAGCGACTTAGCAGCAGCAGTCAAGGCTATGGTTCTTCCAGTGGTCACGTATGAATGTGAGAGTTGGACTATAAAGAAAGCTGAACACCAAAGAATTGATGCTTCTGAAATGTGGTGTTGGAGAAGACTCTTGAGAGTCTCTTGGATTGCAAAGAGATCCAACCAGTCCATCCTAAAGGAGATCAGTCCTGGGTGTTCAATGGAAGGACTGATGTTGAAACTGAAACTCCAATATTTTGGCCACCTCGTGCAAAGAGCTGATTCATTGGAAAAGACTTGATGCTGGGAAAGATTGAGGGCAGGAGGAGAAGGGGATGACAGAGGATGAGATGGCTGGATGGCATCACCGACTCAATGGACATGGGTTTGGGTGGACTCGGGGAGTTGGTGATGGACAGGGAGGTCTGGTGTGCTGCGGTTCATGGGGTTGCAAAGAGTCGGACACAACTGAGCAACTGAACTGAACTGAAGGGATAATGAAAAGGTGAATTATTAATTGAATGAAAATTTCCATGTGATAGAAGAATTGTTAATTCAGTTTACTAGGAGGAAAGAGTTAGGAATATAGGAGGAAGCAGTCTGAGAGTGAGATAAATGAAATCAAGATTATGAATTGAATTAAAGCTATTGATAACTACAAGGTGAAGAGGATGGCAATAAGATGATGCCCGTGATAAGGTAGAAGACAAAAGCCACTGAAGAATTAAAGAAAGTGTGTGGGGTGGTCAAGAGGTCAGAACATGATGCTGATATCACCGAGAATTCTGACAACGTTAATGCCCTCCAAAGTTTACACTTGTATTTGAACAAGTTAGGGTTCTCACTCATTGCATGAAGAGAGAATATAAATCATGGGCAATCTTGGAATATCTAAGTAAAAGGGTATGCACAGAAACAAATGATAGTATTCAGACTTCAGTTGAGGCATTGAGGAAGGATCTAAGAAAGCTGGTGTCATTCTAGACTGGATGGTGTCAGAAAGTGGGAACAATTCTGTAACTGAGTACTTCAGTAAATCTTTCTAGGGAGGGCAGACTTAAGCAAGGCTAAAGCTATAACTGGGGAAAAAAATGTAGCAATTACTCATTTTAGCAGAGACAAAAAATATTTGGTATTTTAAATAATGTTATAAAGTAGCCTTATTTTTTCTCCTTTATCATAGTCTCAGAGTTTGAGGTTGATATTTTCTGAGATTGTTTATTATCCAATAAAAAAGTAACACAGCAGATGGTAACTAGACTTATTGTGGTGACCACTGCATAATGCATAAAAATATTGAATCACTATGTTGTACATCTGAAACTAATAGAATATTGCATGTTAATTATAATTCAATAAAAAGTAACAAACTAGCTTCCAGATGTTAGGGGATGTTCTCCGATTGGTTTAAGGATTACTTTCTCAACAAGAATAATGTCAATAAGAGAGTGTTGGTAAAATCTTTAAGGAGTAAGAGGAAAGGATTCAGGAGGGTAAATGACTGCAAACAAATATAGGGCAGGTAAAATCTGACAACATGAGATGTTTTTGACAACAAAGATGTTTTGTCAAACAACATCTTATGTTTTGACAACAAAGATGTATTTGTTTGTTTGTTTAAACAGGAGGTTGGGTGGATTGACTGGAAGCAGCAATAAGAAGTAAGGATGGTACTTCTTCCATCTCTAGGCCCAATAAAAAGAAGAAAACCAGTACTGATGCAAGAGGGCTACAGAAGAAGCAATGTCTACAAGGGGACACTTGAGTTTGGTAATAGCAGAAGATAAAGGGAATATTCACAGAAGAAGATGAAGATGTTGTATAATGGAAAAGTTTCAAGAGATCAAGAACAGTAGAAGGTAGGGTTAAAAAGACAGGGATGTACAGAGCCACATGAGAGATGATCTGGCAGATAACAGTCGTAAAGCTGTGAGTGTTTAGGGGAAGGAAGGAGGGGATGGAAAAATTCACCAGAAATTACTCAAAAGTCTGGACTCTCACTTGAATCACAGCATCTGCATTGGAGCAATCTTTATCTTTGCACAAATACTATCAAAACTCTTGCCAAGGGTTGATCCACAAAGGGTACTCTTACCCTTAAAATGTAGGCTTCCCTTCAGACTATAAAGCGTTACTTGTTGCTGTGTGTGCTGTGCTCAGTCATGCCCAATGCTTTGTGACCCCATGGACTGTAGCCCGCCAGGCTCCTCTGTCCATGGGGACTCTCCAGGCAGGAATACTGGAGTAGGTTGCCAAGCCTTCCTTCGGAAGATATTCCCAACCCAGGGATCGAACCCAGGTCTCCTGTACTGCAAGTGGATTCTTTACCATCTGAGCCACCAGGGAAGCCCTTACTTGTTGCTAGTTCATTGAAATGCTTTTTACTTGAATTTTTTCACTGATTCAAAAAATCCACAGAAGGCACTCAATTAATCCAATGTATTGTGTAGTAATCTGACATTGCATTTATTTACGGAGAAGTCTCCAGATGACTCTCATAATTTTCTTCCTATTCTTTACTGAGTAATTAAATAATTAATTGTGGATCTCATTTGCTTGTTCTTTTAGTACTTGCTTCAATTAGGCAGGCATTTAACTTAACTGTTCAGTCATTAAAATAGGCATTACTTGACCACCCTAGGCAAAACACTACGCTTTTCAGTCATGAATTTTGATGTATTACTAGGAAGTAGCCTATCATTGTGTTTAAGAACCGGGCCTCAGGGAGACTTCCCTAGAGGTCCAGTAGTTAAGATTCTGCCCTCCCACATAGCGGGTATGGATTCGATCCCTGGTGGAGGATTTAAGATCCCATGTACCTTGCGGCCAAAAAGCCAAAACATAAAACAGATGCAATATTGTAACAAATTCAATAAAGACTTTAAAAATAGTCCACATCCAAAAAAAAAAAAAAAAAAATCTTAAAGAATCAGGGCCCAGGATCTAACTCTCTGGACCTGGACCCCAGATTCACTGCTGATGATTGAGTGACCTACCATGTGTAAGCACTCTTAGTTTCAATATCTGCATTTGTAAAATGGAGTTAATAATATTAACAGTATCTAGCTCAGTTCACAACCTCTGAGCTAGGTACTGTTAATATTAAATAAGCTAATACATGGAAAATATTCAGCCCAGTGACTTCCTGACTTCTAGATAACATATCCCACAGTATTACTTGCCATGGTTATTATAGTTACTGATTTCATCACCATGATTTTATCATAGTACAGTGAGAAAAGCCCTTGATTTGTATTTGAATGTCAGCTGTGGAAACTTTTTAATGTCTATGAGATTTCCGTATTTGTAAAATGTATACAACAGTACTAATTTCAACATGATCATGAGAGGATTAAATGCCATGGTAAATATGCAAATGGCTAATATAAAGTAGGCATATAGTAAGTATTAGTTTCCTTCCCTCTCATTTACCACTATGAATGTGAAACCTAGATATATTTCCAAAGACAACACTCTCCTTTACTGGTTGCTTAGCCTTCAGAGCATAATGCAAATACAGACAAGAATCCAGTGAAGTTTTTACACATCTAAGAGGCAAGTATCACTAAGCAGAGAGGAATAGAGAGTTACTTCCTTTCGAAATAAGAATTTCTGTAAACACTAATCTTCCTTTAGTATTAAAAATTTCACCTAGTACATGGAGGCAGAGAAATATGATCCAAGGTAGGTAATGGAGTTTTATATAAAGTAATCTGGTTTGCCCTATTAGAAGCAGAAGAGAATAACTACTTTTTCAAGAAACAGTGCAAAATTTCCAAAGCATTACTGAATGACTTCTGCCTGAAACTACACAACTTTCCATCCCTTTATTCTCTTACTTCAACCAGTTGAACAGCTTTCTTCCAATTTCCAACCAGCCCTGTAATAATGCCATCCCAGAAAGGCACTATCAGATTCAAGGAAGTATCATGATCCCCCGCACCATTCAAATAAAATCAAAATGGATGAGACACTTCTAAGTGCTCAAATTCTAAGCCATGACACTGAAGAGAATAATCATGTCTAAGAACACTGTGTGAATGACTAATGTGGCGGGGTAATGTGCTGGCTCCTGGGCATCCAGCAATGAATAGGTTATAGGCAAAGGGGCAGTGATGGTAAAGGAGCTGAAGTAATCGAGACACAATTAGGAGCAAACACTGTATCAAACTTGCAGATGACTTGTACGTGGGAATATGAAGGATAAGAAAGATGGTAGGATAATTTCTAGATTTCTGGCTTGGATGACAAGGTAAGTAGTGATATAATTCACTGACAGAAAACAAGATGGATAGATATGTGGTTTCTGTTCCTTTCTTTCTTCAAAGGAGGCAAAAATGGAGAGAGAATATATTTTGTTTTGGTATTACTAAATATACCACTGTAGAACTCGGGGGAAAGACTGGATCTATTAACTGCTGAGTTAAATCAACATATACACTGGAGATAGAGCAATGGGAATAGATGAGCGCAGCCAACCCAGGAGACCGTGGTGTCCCTCCCTGCTTCTTCCTTGCCCTTCACAGTTATGCAAAACAGTAACATTAAGATGGAGAGTCATCTTCAGACATTTCTACTACACTCTCAGTAGTGTAAACTATATGGTTGCCAAGAATAAAATGGTCCTGTGAGCACTTTCTTAGCCCAGCTCTGTGTATTATTTCTCTTGTTTTCTCTAGCTAATTAAGAGAAGAATCAATCCAACACTATATACACCATGTACTTGATAAGTAGTATTTTAAGGCCTAAACTAATTGATTCCTGATAAGGGAAGATATTTCCTCATCACTTCTAAAGATTCTATACCATGTCCAAAATTCCCAACAGTGGTAGATCTGTGGACCAATCCAGCAGAAAGTCAAACTCTGAAGGAACTAGGTCAAAAGTTTAGTACTATTCCTTCTGGGCAGCAGGAATTATGAGTGATATTTTCCCCCAGTTTTTTTTCTACTTTTCTCTATTAAAAAATACTCATAATAAATATGCATGGCTTTAATAATCAGGAAAAAAAAAACATTTAATGAAGTCAGTCTGGCAAAATCTTCCAGATCAGCCAAAGACGCTGGCGGAGTCAACTGAAGAGGAGTTTCATGAAAATCACTGGGGGATGTGCTCAGCACAGAATTACTGGATAGCTGAAGAAGACTAAAGCAGGGAACGTCATCAACTAGCAAGTACTCTCAAGGTCCTGTTTTTGTTTTATGAAATATAGTCAAGACCTCCCAGAAGAGCCTGTAACAAACATAACCTTCAAAACAGGAATTATTCATCTAATGATTTCTGCAGGCAGCAAAAATGAGTCCTTCCTCTGCAGAAGTAATTTTCTGCAAGGCAAGTTAAATTTATGGCATTATGTCAGTTTCATAAGCCAGGAACTTTGAATCTATCTAGAAGAGACAAACTAAGGACCACTTTGCATCCAGAAGAAACTGAAATGTAATGTCGATATCCTTCCAATGGAAAGAATTCTTCATTTTTGTTTTTAAGCACATATAGTCACATTACATTATGGAAATGGAATGGTTCAATGATAGTTGTTTAGACTTGGCTATCATGAGTTAACCAATAGTGCAAGACAAAAGCAAAAAGAGCTACTATTTCCAGAGGTTTTCTCAGAATTAAGAGAATAAAAATCACTGCTCCTTTGTTCAAGCTGTTTTCTTTCTTTTGAGACACAGCACAACATCAATTTCAAGTTAAAATGAAGTGTTACACTTCAATAAAAAGAATGCTGGAAACCAAATACTGAATTTATAGTACACAATGGAGTAAGCAGCCCACAGATGGAAGGAAAACAGTAAGGTTTTTTTGCCTATATTTATTTGCCAAAATGAAAAGAAATTCAAAGCCATTAAGCACTTACATACCATGTCTAGCATTTAATACAGTATTTTCACACATCAACAGAAGAAGGAAAAACACAATTTGGTGTACCACTAAGGAGTATGTAAAATAGGGCATTTCCATCCCCTCATTAGATGGCCTAATCCACCAGCAAAGGCCATCACATAAACCAGGATGAGGCTCTGACCACCACCAAGTCCTAATCAAGCATCTTCAGTTCCTAGGAAAATTTGGCTCAAATATCAGACATGGTTGGTGAAAACTAGCTATTAAAAATAAAAGTGGGTTGACTTTTCTCTACGAAAAGATCCATCATAAATGCTAAAAAGTGTCTTGATTCTTTTCATCAATGGGGAATGAATTATAATTAAGGAAGCATTCCTTTCTTCAGACACATTTCTTTATGCTTCTTAAGCTACATGAAACAGTATGGCACTGTCCTCAGAAATCCCTGTGGACACACAACGTCTAGTCTTACATTTTTGTCCCTTACTTGTTTGTTTAGCCACAAACATCCAGAAGCCTATGCGTTACTTTGTTCTCTTTCCAAGATGTACTTACAAGCTTATTTGGAATCATTTCAAGCCCTGATAAGGGCAGTTAAATTTAACTGGAAAGGTTTGAGAAGCCTGAAAGAGGAAATCATGGAAGAATATGAGAAGTTATTTTCAGGAAGAGGTTGCTTGAAAATAGTTGAACACAGATACTCACATTGTAAATGTATCAAATGCCAGTGAACTGTGTTTTAACAATTAAAGCAGTAAACTTCACATTATGTGGATTTTACAACAACAAAAATAGCTCAAATAAAAGGAAAAAAATCTTTTACCACAGACTCATAGCATCTCAGAATTATAAATAACTTTAAATGTTGTCTAGGCAAATGTTTTTTAAGTTGCTGGCAGCAACCACTGTGTAAGTCATGAAGTCAGCTTACATAAGACCAACATATTTTCACAAAATAATAAAACAGAGAACCTCTGAGTATGTCACATATAATAAGGGCAAGTATAGTTTAATGAAACCGTGCTTCAGTTGTATGTGTGTGCTTGTGCTTATGTACTGAGCTGTAATGTAAAATGTATTTCTTACCACATGGTACAGTTTTAAAAGTTAGGGGTATCTAGTCTGACCCAATTTTTCATCTTATGCAAATATAACCTCCTCAAATTTCTGACCCTTACATTAAAGATGCACAGTAGAAGATTCTAAGTTTACCAGTGGTAGCACAAAAATGACAACAGACCTAACTAATAAAATCAGATATAGACAAATACCAAGATCACGGGCATGTCCAATTTTGACATGACAAGTATAAAACTGTAGGACTGATGTTGACTAGTAGATAGCCTGTGTGATCTGTCATTTATAAAAATGACTCAGGATGTGAACTTGAAAAATGTAGACAAGTCATTTCCATGCCAAGGAACACAACAGGATAGAAATGAAGTCATAAGGCTTTTCAAGATTTAAAGAAAGCAAAATCTCTTAAGGGAAAAGCAACTGGAATTCTGCAGAAATTATTTCAATTAAACTGTGTGACAAATATTCTGGAGTTCAAGGAAATGAAAATGTAGTAGGACATTATAAAGCCACTAGAAGTGATTTTTCTTATTTATATGCAATCCTAACAAAAACTATGGACTATTTCTGTCTCTGTAGTACTGGAAAACAAAATTATATGCCCTAGTGAAATAATGAGAAGGAAACAAGAATGGTACAAAATAGGCAATTCTTTGCACAGAGAATTATAGTGAATTTCTTCTAAAAATGTTAGGTAAAATTTTAAAAGATAACAAGCAAGAAAGAAGGACAAAGAGAAGTCACTAGTAATTTCCATATTTACACATGGTATCTAGCTCTTTCAGATAGTGAAATAGCCACTAAGTAGTTCACGTGGGTACAGACACGCTTTGAGTAGCCACAGATGACACTGAGAGTGGGTAAGGTGGAAAATTTGGGGGAAAATGGTTAAATTATGGGGCTTTCCTGGTGGCTCAGATGGTAAAGAATCTGCCTGCAATGCAGCAGTACCAGGCTCAATTCCTGGGTCGGGAAGACCACCTGAAGGAGGAATGGCAACCCACTCCAGTATTCTTGCCTGGAGAATTCCATGGACGGAGGAGCTTGGTGGGCTACATCCGTAGCGTCGCATACACTTAAAATGATTATAACTTCTTAGCTATGTCCCTTATGAAAACACACAGTAAATAATTTCATTTATTTCCCTGAAGGAAAAGTCTTACAGAGAAAATAACTTACAAATGGTTGGAAACCATCAGCTCAGATACTGTAAAACTAACAAAAAGCAGTCTACCTTCACGCAGAATCATGGTGAATACAAATCTAGAATAATGTATTGCAATTCTGGCCCCAGGGATCTAAGAAACATATAATGGAGTTTGAGAAAATCTATAGAGTTGGACATTTCTAAACCAATTAAAATTTGATATAATCTTAAATATCTTCAAAAAATTGATCAAGTATAGTAAGTGTTATCTTTATCTTCAGTACCACTGAATATTGAGTGAGGGTAAACTATTCAGTGAAAGTCAAAGTTATCTTAACCTCAAATTCTTACTGGTCTGTCATAATAAACTAGGACATCTCAGTCAACAATAGGGTTTTTGTTCTGCAGCATTCACTTTTTTATAGATAAGATGTTTCAACACATATGCCCCTTCTTCCTGATCTTCTGAGACCCACTAGGCACTCCTGGCACAGAAAACATGGACCTTACTTCTGGTCTAAGTCACTCATTAATGTGAGCCAGATGCTTTCCTGAAAGATATGACAAAGGAGAAAATGCAATACATCCTAAAATATTATTTACCCTATACAAGTAGGGTACCAACAAGAACTTCCTGAAAATCTAGAATTAAAATTTTCTGCTTCCAGAAATGCTGAAAATAAAAACCCAAAAGCAAAGACCTTTATGCAAGATAATCTTTTCTTTTGTACTGAAAATAATTCCTCAGCAGCACTCATAAACATTCCACAATTTCTCTCAGACAAAGGAGGTTTTACTGTGGCTTAAGCTCTGCAGCAAGGATATTCAAACAAACTGTACTTGAAAGCAGTTAAGAGAAGTCACCACTTACCCTACTCAGAAAAAAAAAAACAAACTTGGGGGAAAAGGAAAACACTATCTGAAAAAACCTTCTGAAAACTAAAGTGATAAATTATTTCTAAATGACTAAAATGTCTACCTAAAGAAGTAACCTAAGTGACCTAAGTGACTAATTGAGGAATCTAAAACATCAAAATTCCAATTCGTATGATTTAGAGATGCAAAGGGCTTCCCTGGCAACTCAAAGATAAAGAATCTGGCTGTCAGTGCAGGAGACACAAGAGACACGAGTTCAATTCCTGGGTCAGGAAGATCCCCTGAAGGAGGAAATGGCAACCCAGTCCAGTATTCTTGCCTGGAAAATCCCATGGACAGAGGAGCCTGCCAGGCTACAGTCTATGCAGTCACAAAAGAGTCAGATACGACTTAGTGACTAAACAGCAACAGCAAAGAGATGCAGAATCGAAATGTGATCATAATTGGAAAAGGTGAAAACTATTTACACCCCCCTCCTAAAGAACAACCTAATGTCTAATTTATAGATTCTTATGGAAATACTATGAATAACCAACATGGAGTCAATTTTAAAGGAAAAAAAAAAGATCAAAATATGTCGAACGTTTTTTTCTAGTAAAACTTAACCAGTAAGATACATGCATCTGGCTTTGATGGATAAACAGTCCCCTGGCTTACCCTCCAGAAGCTATAAAACTGAACAAAATATGTGAAAGGGGAAAAAAAAAAAACCTGTGAAAGAAAAAAGAAAAACCTTTGTTCTCATTAGAGGACAGCACAGGACTGAAATACTGAAATGATCAAATTAATTTATAAGTCATTTAATTGCTTGCCTCTTCAAAGAAAGATTAACAAAATCAGGACACTTAATAATGTAACATTAATAATGTCCAGTGTCTAAAAATATGCCAAGAAGCAGGCATATGTTACCCATAAGTGAGGAGAAATTTCAGTCAATAAAAATAGACTGAAAAATTACAGAAGAACTTTTAAAACAAAGCTATTATAAATATGCTCTGCATGCTCAGGGATTAAAGAAAACATAAAATGATGAGAAAAACAAAAACTATAAAAATAAAGTGGAAATTTTAGAGATGAAAAATACAATCTGAAATGACATTTTAACTGGATGAGTATAAAAGTAGATTAGACACTGCAGAAGAAAATTTCAGTGAATTTGAAGTCATAGCAACAAAAGCAATTAAAACAAAACCATAAGAAAAATAAAAAATTGAACAGAGACACAGTGACTGGTTGAACAAAAAGATATATATGGTCAAAATGTTTCAAATTTAATGAGAAATATACACCTAGAGATTCCAAACAATCAAAAAACATAAAGGAAAAACATAAAGGAAATCCAAATAAGATGCATTATAATCATATTACTAGAAACTAGTTATAAGGAGAAATAATTAAATCAGCTAGGACAAAAAGATACAATTCATACAGAGATAACAATGATAAATGACTTTTGGTCAGCAACTCTTCAAACTGCATATAGTGAAACTGCATCTTTAAATGCACGCCAAATGGAAAGAACAAGTGAAGCAATCATTACTCTCAAACAACATGATTAAGTATGAAGAAAATTCTAAGGAAGCTCTAAAATATTATTAGAACTAATGAGTAAGTTTAGAAAGATAGCAAGATATGTGGTAAAAAGGTAAAAATCGGTTGTATTTCTGCTACTTTCAACAATTAGAAAATAAAATTTTCTAAATTCCATGTTTCAGAAAATAATTAAATACATTAAATGTAATAAAACAGGTGTAAGACCTGTAAATTGAAAACTACCTAGAATCAATAATAGAATTTAAGGATTTCTAAAAATATGGATTGAAAGACTTATTTTTAAGATGGAAGATCTTTTCTAATTGATCTATAGATTCAATGCAATTCCGATCAAAATCCTATCAGACTTTTCAGAGAAATTGATAAACTGATTTAAAAATGTATATGGAAATTCAAAGGACAATTCTGAAAAAAAAAAAAAAGCTGCAGGAATACTACTACCAGTTTTTGAAACTTATTATGAGTGCACAGTAATAAGACAATGTGATATTCATAGACATAGCAATGAAACAGACTAGAGAGTCCAGAAATAGACACATTCTTGGAAGGTCAACTGATTTTATACAAATGAGACAAGATCGCAGAGTCAGACACAACTGAACAACTGAACAACAACATAAGAAAAAGTACCTTGAAAGATATTATTTACCTAAAAAAGAAATCTAAAACTATAAAAACTTTTATAAGAAAACATAAAAGAAAATCTTCAAGGCAGGCAAAATTTCCAGAAATAGGTCAACATAAAGTACCGTCAGAAAGTAAACAATGATAAATTGTAGTAACTGTGATTTTAAAATTCTTCTCTTCCAAAGAAACAAAGAATTGCAAATGAAGCAACTGACAAAGGACTAACCTTCAAAATATACAAGCAGTTCATGCAGCTCAATATCAGAAAAACAAACAACCCAATGAAAAAATGAGTGGAAGACCCAAACACATATTTTTTCCAAAGAAGACATACAGATGGTCAACAAACACATGAAAAAAATGCTCAACATTGCTCATTATTAGAGAAATGCAAATCAAAACTACAATGAGAAGTATCACTTCACACCAGTCAGATTGGCCATCATCTAAAAGTCTACAAACAATAAATGCTGGAAAGTGTGTTGAGAAAACAGAACCCTCCAACAGTGTTGGTGGGAATGTAAATTGATACAACCACTAGGGAGAATTGTATGAAGGTTCCTTAAAAAACTAAAAATACAGCTACCATATGAGCCAGCAATTCTACTCCTGGGCATACATCCAGAGAAAAACCACAATTCAAAAAGACACTTGTAACTCAGTGTTCACTGCAGCACTATTTGCAATAGCTAGAACACAGAAGCAACCTAGATGTCCATCAACAGAAAAAGCATAAAAAGTTGTGACACATATATACAATGGAATATTACTGAGTCATAAAAAGGAACAAATTTGAGTCAGTTGAACTGAGGCAAACAAACCTAGAGCTTGTTGTACAGCATGAATTATGTCAGAAAAAGAAAAACAAATATTGTATATTAAAGCATGTATATGGAATCAATAAAGACGATACTGATGAACATATCTGCAGGGCAGGACTAGAGATGCAGACATAGAGAATGGACTTGTAGACGCAGTGGGGGAAGGAGAGGGTGGGACAAATTGAGAGAGTAGCATTGAACATATATATTACCATGTGTGAAATAGCTAGTGGGAGGTTGCTATATAACACAAGGGTCTCTATCTGGTGCTCTGTGATGACCTGGAGGGGTGGGATGGAGTGGTGGGGAGGGAGGGAGGCTCTACAGGGAGGGAATATGCATACTTATGCTGATTCACACTGTTGTATGGCATAAGCCAACACAACATTTTACAGCAATTATCTCCCAATCAAAAACCAATAAAAATAAATTTTAAAAAATAAGGTAAAAAACAAGTAAAGAAATTAAAATAAAGTCACAGAGCAGGAAAAAATATTTGTAACTCATATATATCTGATATAGAACTTCTATCCAGAATATGTAAACAACTTGTAAAATTCAGTAAGAAATTAAGGAATAAATTAAATATAGGCAAAATGTTTGAATAGAAACTTCATGAATGATATACAAATGACAAACAGGTATATAAATAGATGCAATCATCATTGTTCATAGGGAAATGTCAATTAAAAACAATAGTAAGACTAAAATTCAGAAGATTTATAACAGCAAATGTTGATGAGGATGTGAAGCAACTACAACTTTCATAAATTGCTTGCAGGATTGTAAAATGATAGATTCTTTAGAAAACATCTTTGCAATGTCTTAAAAAGTAAAGTATGCACTTACCATACAATCCGCCAATAACATTCTTAAATATCTCGCAAAGAGCAATGGAAACATACAGCCACACAAAGATATTACACACAAAGTTTCAGTTGAGTTCGTGACAAAACCTACACATAATATTTACAAGTGTCTATGAACTTGTGAATGGTGAATGGATTTACAAAGTATGGTAAAGTCCATATAAATGCAGGCCCCTGTGAGGGTGCCAGTGACAGCCAGGGACTCTAGACCTGTCCATGCTATTCTCAAGAGATCTCTACACACTTGAACTGTTCTGTTTCATTCAAAAATCCTTTCAGATTCTTTTAGCTTTACCTACAAAAAAAAAATGACAAGACACGAGGTTCTTGTTATATCAATCTCTTGGTCTTGTCAGATCCCCCATATAAAAGACTAGTACTCAGGAATGAGAAGCAACAATCTACTGATACGCACAACACTGCAGTCAGTGACTGCAGCCACGAAATTAAAAATGCTGCTCCTTGGAAGGAAAACTATGACAAACTTAAGTTTATTAAAAAGCAAAGTCATCACTCTACTGACAAAGTTCCATACAGTCAAAGCTATGGTTTTTCCAGCAGTCATGTATGTATGGATGTGAGAGTTGGACCATAATGAAGGCTGAGCGCTAAAGAACTGATGCTTTCAGATTGTGGTACTGGAGAAGACTCTTGAGAGTCCCTTGGACTGCAAGGAGATCCAACCAGTCCATCCTAAAGGAAATCAACCCTGAATATTCATTGGAAGGACTGATGCTATGAAGTGATAGTGAACAACAGAGAAGCCTGGTGTGCTATAGTACATGGGGTCACAAAGAATCGGACGTGACTTAGTGGCTGAAAAACAGCATGCACAATACAAATGACACTCAAAATCATTATACTAAGTGAAAGTAACTAAAACCCAAAAGAATGCATACTTTATCATTTCATTTGTATAAAAGTCTAGAAAAGGCAATAGGGAGTTCATGATCTGAGCCACAGTCAGCTCCCCGTCTTGTTTTTGCTGACTGTATAGAGCTTCTCTATCTTTGGCTGCAAAGAACATAATCAATCTGATTTCAGTGTTGACCATCTGGTGATGTTCATGTGTCGAGTCTTGTCTTGTGTTGTTGGAAGAGGGTGTTTGCTACAACCAGTGAATTCTCTTACAAAACTCTATTATCCTTTGCCCTGCTTCATTCTGTACACCAAGGCCAAATTTCCCTGTTACTCCAGGTGTTTCCTGACTTCCAACTTTTGCATTCCAGTCCCCTATAATGAAAAGGATATCTTTTTGGGTGTTGGTTCTAAAAGGTCTTGTAGGTCTTCATAGAACCATTCAACTTCAGCTTCTTCAGCATTACTACTTGGGGTATAGACTTGGATTACCGTGATATTGAATGGTTTGCCTTAGAAACGAACAGAGACCATTCTGTCATTTTTGAGATTGCATCTCAGTACTGCATTTTGAACTCTTTTGTTGACTATGATGGCTACTCCACTTCTTCTAAGGGATTCTTGCCCACAGTAGTAGATATAATGGTCATCTGAGTTAAATTCACCCATTCCAGTCCATTTTAGTTGGCCGATTCCTAAAATATCGACGTTCACTCTTGTCATCTCCTGTTTGACCACTTCCAATTTGCCTTGATTCATGGACCTAACATTCCAGGTTCCTATGCAATATTGCTCTTCGCAGCATCGGACTTTACTTCCATCACCAGTCACATCCACAACTGGGTGCTGTTTTTGCTTTGGCTTTGTCTCTTCATTCTTTCTGGAGCTATTTCGCCACTGATCTCCAGTAGCATATTGGGCACCTACTGACCTGGGGAGTTCATCTTTCAGTGTCCTATCTTTTTGCCTTTTCATACTGAACTGAACTAGAAAAATCAAATCTAATCTATAGCGATGTGAAGAAAGCACATCAGTGGTTATCTAGGTCAGGAAGATATTGAAGCATTAGCAATGTAGAAGCCCAAAGAAACTTCTGAAAATGATGGAAATTTTCTGTATCTTGATTACTGTACACAGGATAATTTTACATTGTAGTGCTGGAGAAGATTCTTGAGAATCCCTTGGACTGCAAGGAGATCAAACTAGTCAATCCTAAAGGAAATCAACCCTGAATATTCATTGGAAGGACTGATGTTGAAGTTCTAACACATTTGCCATGTGATGCAAAGTGCCAACTCATTGGAAAAGACTGATTCTGGGAAAGAGTGAAGACAAAAGAAGGGAGCAGTAGAGGATGAGATGGTTAGAAAGCATCACTGACTCAATGAAGATAAGTGAAAGTCACTTAGTTGTGTCCAACTCTTTCTGACCCCATGGACGATAGAGTCCATGGAATTCTCCAGGCCAGAATACTGAAGTAGGTAGCTATTCCCTTCTCCAGGGGATCTTCCCAACCCAGGGATCAAACCCAGAACTCCCTGCATTGCAGGCAGATTCTTCACCAGCTGAGCCACAAGGGAAGCCCCCAGTGAAGATATGTTGAGCAAAATTTGGGAGATAGTGAAAGACAGGGGCCGGCGGCAGCGGGGGCGGCGGCAAGAGGAATTACTCAAGGCCCAAGGTAAGAGAAATCCAAGTAAGACGGTAAGTGTTGCGAGAGGGCATCAGAGGGCAGACACACTAAAACTAAAACTACAGAAAACTAGCTAATCTGATCACATGGACCACAGCCTTGTCTATCTCAATGAAACTAAGCCATGCCGTGTGGGGCCACCCAAGACGGATGGGTCATGGTGGAGAGGTCTGACAGATTGTGGTCCACTGGAGAAGGGCATGGCAAACCACTTCAGTATTCTTGCCTTGAGAACCTCATGAACAGTATGAAAAGGCAAAAGGATAGGACACTGAAAGATGAACTCCCCAGGTCAGTAGGTACCCAATATGCTAATGGAGATCAGTGGAGAAATAACTCCAGAAAGAATGATGGGATGGAGCCAAAGCAAAAACAATACCCAACTGTGGATGTGACTGGTGATAGACGCAAAGTCCGATGCTGTAAAGAGCAATATTGCATAGGAACCTGGAATGTTAGGTCCATGAATCAAGGCAAACTGGAAGTGGTCAAACAGGAGATGGCAAGAGTGAACGCTGACATTCTAGGAATCAGCGAACTAAGATGGACTGGAATGGGTAAATTTAACTCAGATGACCATTATATCTACTACTGTGGGCAAGAATCCCTAAGAAGAAATGGAGTAGCCATCATGGTCAACAAAAGAGTCCGAAATGCAGTACTTGGATGCAATCTCAAAAACGACAGAATGATCTCTGTTCGCTTTCAAGGCAAACCATTCAATATCACGGTAATCCAAGTCTATGCCCCGACCAGTAATGCCGAAGAAGCTGAAGTTGAACGATTCTATGAAGACCTACAAGACCTTCTAGAACTAACACCCAAAAAAGATGTCCTTTTCATTATAGGGGACTGGAATGTCAAAGTAGGAAGTCAAGAAACACCTGGAGTAACAGGCAGGTTTGGCCTTGTTGTACAGAATGAAGCAGGGCAAAGGCTAATAGAGTTTTGCCACAAGAACGCACTGGTAATAGCAAACACCCTGTTCCAACAACACAAGAGAAGACTCTACACGTGGACATCACCAGATGGTCAACACCGAAATCAGATTGATTATATTCTTTGCAGCCAAAGATGGAGAAGCTCTATACAGTCAGCAAAAACAAGACCGGGAGCAGACTGTGGCTCAGATCATGAACTGCTTATTGCCAAATTCAGACTTAAATTGAAGAAAGTAGGGAAAACCACTAGACCATTCAGGTATGACCTAGATCAAATCCCTTATGAGTATACAGTGGAAGTGACAAATACATTTAAGGGACTAGACCTGATAGACAGAGTGCCTGATGAACTATGGACAGAGGTTCGTGACATTGTACAGGAGACAGGGATCAAGAAAATCCCCATGGAAAAGAAATGCAAAAAAGCAAAATGGCTGTCTGAGGAGGCCTTACAGATAGCTGGGAAGAGAAGAGAAGCGAAAAGCAAAGGAGAAAAGGAAAGATATTCTCATCTGAATGCAGAGTTCCAAAGAATAGCAAGGAGAGATAAGAAAGCCTTCCTCAGCGATCAGTGCAAACAAATAGAGGAAAACAACAGATTGGGAAAGACTAGAGGCCTCTTCAAGAAAATTAGAGATACCAAGGGAACATTTCACGCAAAGATAGGCTCGATAAAGGACAGAAATGGTATGGACCTAACAGAAGCAGAAGATATTAAGAAGAGGTGGCAAGAATACACAGAAGAACTGTACAAAAAAGATCTTCACGACACAGATAATCACGATGGTGTGATCACTCACCTAGAGCCAGACATCCTGGAATGTGAAGTCAAGTGGGCCTTAGAAAGCATCACTACGAACAAAGCTAGTGGAGGTGATGGAATTCCAGTTGAGCTATTTCAAATCCTCAAAGGTGATGCTGTGAAAGTGCTGCACTCGATATGCCAGCAAATTTGGAAAACTCAGCAGTGGCCACAGGACTGGAAGAAGTCAGTCTTCGTTCCAATCCCAAAGAAAGGCAATGCCAAAGAATGCTCAAACTACCACACAATTGCACTCATCTCACATGCTAGTAAAGTAATGCTCAAAATTCTCCAAGCCAGGCTTCAGCAATATGTAAACCGTGAACTTCCAGATGTTCAAGCTGGTTTTAGAAAAGGCAGAGGAACCAGAGATCAAATTGCCAATATCCGCTGGATCATGGAAAAAGCAAGAGAGTTCCAGAAAAACATCTATTTCTGCTTTATTGATTATGCCAAAGCCTTTCACTGTGTGGATCACAATAAACTGTGGAAAATTCTGAAAGAGATGGGAATACCAGATCATCTGACCTTCTCTTGAGAAACCTGTAGGCAGGTCAGGAGGCAACAGTTAGAACTGGACATGGAACAACAGACTGGTTCCAAATAGGAAAAGGAGTACGCCAAGGCTGTATATTGTCACCCGGCTTATTTAACTTATATGCAGAGTACATCATGAGAAACGCTGGGCTGGAAGAAACACAAGCTGGAATCAAGATTGCCGGGAGAAATATCAATAACCTCAGATATGCGGATGACACCACCCTTATGGCAGAAAGTGAAGAAGAACTAAAGAGCCTCTTGATGAAAGTGAAGGAGGAGAGTGAAAAAGTTGGCTTAAAGCTCAACGTTCAGAAAACTAAGATCATGGCATCTGGTCCCATCACTCCATGGGAAATAGATGGGGAAACAGTGGAAACAGTGTCAGACTTTACTTTTTTGGGCTCCAGAATCACTGCTGATGGTGACTGCAGCCATGAAATTAAAAGACGCTTACTACTTGGAAGGAAGGTTATGGCCAACCTAGATAGCATGTTTAAAAGCAGAGACATTACTTTGCCAACAAAAGTCCGTCTAGTCAAGGCTATGGTTTTTCCAGTGGTCATGTATGGATGTGAGAGTTGGACGGTGAAGAAAGCTGAGGGTTGAAGAATTGATGCTTTTGAACTGTGGTGTTGGAGATGACTCTTGAGAGTTTCTTGGACTGCAAGGAGATCCAATCAATCCATCCTAAAAGAGATCAATCCTGGGTGTTCATTGGAAGGTCTGATGTTGAAGCTGAAGCTCCAATACTTTGGCCACCTCATGCGAAGGGTTGACTCATTGGAAAAGACCCTAATGCTGGGTAGGATTGGGGACGGGAGGAGAAGAGGACGACAGAGGATGAGATGGTTGGATGGCATCACCGACTCGATGAACATGGGTTTGGGTAGACTCCAGGAGTTGGTGATGGACAGAAAGGCCTGGCGTGCTGCAATTCATGGGGTCACAGAGAGTCGGACACGACTGAGCGACTGGACTGAACTGAACTGAAAGACAGGGAAGTCTGACGTGCTGAAGTCCATGGAGTTGCAAACAGTTGGACATGACTTATCAACTGAACAACAACAATATGAAAACTGTGAAAGTGTTAGTTGTTCACTTGTGTCTGATTCATTGTGACCCCATGAATGGTAGCCCACCAGGCTCTTTTGTCCATGGAATTACCCAGCCAAGAATACTGGAGTGGGTAACAACAATATACATGTCAAATTTATCTAATTGTACACGTAAATGAATGTATTTTATTGAATATAAACCATACCCCAATAAAACTGATTTGAAATATGTATTAAGAGACAAGTTCTATATACTGAATGAATGCTTATCTAAAACATCTGGAGAATAAGAAACAGTTAAACGAAATAGTCAATGAGGCGCTATCATATGTATTCCTTTATATCCAATGAATTAGAAGGCTATATATGATAAATTTTACACTGTAGCTGCGTTAACTGTTTCTATAACCCCAAAACTGTTTTTCAATATTGTTGTACCCTGGGATCATTCTATGAAAAAGGATTATTAATATTGTATTATAGAAAATTAAAGCATAGATAATTGGGTTAAATCCAATCTGAAAGTAAATATAAGCTCAGATAAACCTATAAGGTAGCTATGTAATCAAATATTACATTTGTTTATATGTATAAATAGACATATATATGCTATTTATGAAGCTCACACTACAAATAAATCAGAAATTTGGAATTTATTGACCCTGAAATTAATACAAAATCATTAATTTTTTAAAAGATGAATTATGAGTTGATGTTATTTTATTTAGGTCACCCAGTTCTCAGATCAAACAGTATGCTTTTTGTGAAAATACCTGACTGACACATGACTTCTCAAAGAAAACAAATTACAAAATTTTACATCTTAACATGCTAAAGAAAATTAAAAAAAAAAATAGTACTTTCTCATGTAGAGCACATCTTTGTCCACTCTTTGGCTTTATTTTCTATCTTGTAATTTTTGTTTAACAATTATCTCTTGTAGTCACTCTAGCAGATAAATTACAAAAAGATATCACAGAGAGAAATCTTTCAAACTGCTGACTTAATTTCTTACCTTTAAACCAGATCAATAGTTTAAAGCAGAATTAGCTTAGCATGAAGGTTAAAAGAAGTTTTTCTTTTTATTACCTACTCTGCAGTTCGATATTCCCACCTCTTAAGAATTTTCCACAGTCTGTTGGGATCCACACAGTCAAGGGCTTTGGCATAGTCAATAAAGCAGAAATAGATGTTTTTCTGGAACTCTCTTGCTTTTTAAATGATCCAACTATTGTTGGCAATTTGACCTCTGGCTCTTCTGCCTTTTCTAAATACAGCTTGTACATCTGGAATTTCGCGGTTCACAGACTGTTGAAGCCTGGCTTGGAGAATTCTGAGCATTACTTTGCTAGAGTGTGAGATGAGTGCAATTGTGTGGCAGTTTGAACATTTTTTGGCATTGGAATGAAAACTGACCTTTTCTAGTCCTGTGGCCACTGCTGAGTTTTCCAAATTTGCTGGCATATTGAGTGGAGCACTTTTACAGCATCATCTTTTAGAAATTGGAAATAGCTCAACTGGAATTCCATCACCTCCACTAGCTTTGTTTGTAGTGATACTATCTAAGGCCCACTTGACTTCTCATTCCAGGATGTCTGGCTCTAGGTAAGTGATCTCACCATGGTGGTTTTCTGGGTCGTGAAGATCTTTTTTGTATAGTTTCTGTGTATTCTTGCCACCTCTTCTTATCCTCTGCCTTTGTTAGGTCCATATCATTTCTGTCCTTTATTGTGCCCATCTTTGCATGAAATGTTCCCTTGGTATCTTTAATTTTTCTTGAAGAGATCTCTAGTCTTTCCCATTCTATTGTTTTCCTCTATCTCTTTGCATTGATCACTGAAGAATGCTTATCTCTTATCTCTCTTTGCTATTCTTTGGAACTTTGCATTCAAATGAGTATATCTTTCCTTTTCCCCTTTGCCTTTAAAGGAGATGAGAATATCAGACCATCTTACCTGCCTCTTGAGAAATCTGTATCCAGGTCAGGAAGCAACAGTTAGAACTGAACATGGAACAACAGACTGGTTCCAAATAGGAAAAAGAGTACGTCAAGGCTGTATATTGTCACCTTGCTTATTTAACTTATATGCAGAGTACATCATGTGAAATGCTGGGCTTGATGAAGCACAAGCTGGAATCAAGATTGCTGGGAGAAATATCAATAACCTCAGATATGCAAGTGACACCACCTTTATGGCAGACAGCGAAGAAGAACTAAAGAGCCTCTTGATGAAAGTGAAAGAGGAGAGTGAAAAAGTTGGCTTTAAAGTTCAACATTCAGAAAACTAAGATCATGGCATCCAGTCCTATCACTTCATGGTAAATAGATGGGGAAACAGTGGAAATACAGTGGCTGACTTTATTTTGAGGGGCTCCAAAGTCACTGCAGATGGTGACTGCAGCCATGAAATTAAGAGATTTGCTCCTTGGAAGAAAAGCTATGACCAACCTAGACAGCATATTAAAAAGCAGAGACATTACTTTGCTGACAAAGGTTCGTCTAATCAAAGCTATGGTTTTTTCAGTAGTCAGGTAAGGATGTGAGAGTTGGACTATGAGGAAAGCTAAGCACCAAAGGATTGATGCTTTTGAACTATGGTGTTGGAGAAGACTCTTGAGAGTCCCTTGGACTGCAAGGAGATCAAACCAATCAATCCTGGTTTGATATTCAGGAAATCAGTCCTGAATATTCACTGGAAGGACTGATGCTGAAGCTGAAGCTCCAATACTCTGGTTACCTGTTGCAAAGAACTGACTCATTGGAGAAGACCCTTATGCTGGGAAAGATTGAAGGCAGGAAGAGAAGGGGATGACAGAGGATGAGATGGTTGGATGGCATCACCAACTTGATGGACATGAGTCTGAGCAACCTCTGGGAGTTGGTGATGGAGCTGGTGTGATGCAGTCCATGGGCTCACAAAGAGTCATACATGACTGAGCAACTGAACTGAACTCTGAAGTTATATTTATATATATATAAAGTTATATATGAAGTTATATATCATTAACTCTTTTACTTTACATACACCATGAATATACAGTGTGGCAAACACTGATAGGGATATAAAGATAAGGCAAGATTCACAATATCAGAGTCTACAGAAGACATATATTTAAGAGAAAAACATTCAGCCTGTATTGTTTGGAATCCTACTTCCAAATATTTTACTATTGACAATAAACTACTTTAAAAGTTTACAATAACTCAAGAGTATTTCCTTTCCCTTGTGATGTCATTCAAATCCAACAGAAAAGAACTAAAATTATCCAGGGAAATGGTACAAATTACTTCATAATAAACATTTTAAATCACCTTCTGGAGCAACTCATCCACGAGTATAGGTATCTTGTTTTATGGATTTTGTTCAACATTTAGTTTATATGACCACTCCATTATGCTTTTCTATCCGCCATGAGCAGGAATATATTAGATGAATTAGATCTCTGCTTCCTTTGTTGCACATTGTCTCATAGTTCTGTATTAACTACCTGTGATTAACCTTTTAACAATAAAAACAACAAAATAATAGAAATAAAGCAAAAGCAACGCAACAGTCCATTTTAGCAGTCAAGAAAAATATCTAAAACAGAAAAATTAGTCTCCATACACATGCAAGGATTGCTAAAATCAAATTCATACATTAATAACTGATCCAAGATGTCTCAGAACTCAATGACCCATGGCTGTCAAAAATCACTGATATAATAGAAGAATACCAGAAATTGAGGTTGTGTTAATGTGGTAGGGGTGGGGATAAATATCCAAAGTGACCTGACAAATATATCAAAGGACTGAAAAACTAGAACTGAAGAATCCAAATAAAAATTAAGTCAAAATGTACCAATTTTATTTTCAAGACAGTTAAACCAATTGCTCTTTTTTTAATTTTTTTGGAATGAGAAGGAATCACTGATAATTGAAGCAGCATAAGATGCTCATACTTTTTAGATGGAATTATGCCAGGAAGAAAGAAATCTTCAAACAGTTTTAAAATGCAAAGCAGTCAGGAAGTACTTTTGGAAGGTCAGCTGATTAATCTTGAGGGTTCTTCCCTCGTTCCAAATGCCACATATCACAGAGCCAGCCTTGGAATTCTCACAGAATGATGTTTTTTGGTAGTTCAGATAAGCTTCCCCGATGGCTCAGATGGTAATGAATCTGCCTGCAATTGAGACCTAGGCTCAATCCTTGGGTCCAGAGGATCCGCTGGAGAAGAGAATGGATACCCACTCCAGTATTCTTGCCTGGAGAATCCCATGAACAGAGGAGCCTGGAGGGCTACAGTCCATAGGGTCACAAAGAGTTGGACATGACTGAGCAACAAACCACGACAAAGTACACTCCAGAGTTAGTGTACTTGATCAACATGCTTTTAACGACAAGGAAACCAGAAAATATGAGGTATTATAAGAAAATGGACCAGCTCATATGCATAATATCTGTGTCATTCAGGATTCTCCAGAGAAACAGGACCAACAGGATACAGATAGATAGGTAGATAGACAGACAGACAGATAGAGATAAGAGATGGGCTTCCCAGGTGGCTCAGTGGGTAAAGAACCTGACTTCAATACAGGAGATGCCAGAGATACTGGTTCAATTCCTGGGTTGGGAAGATCCCCTGGAGGAAGGCATGGCAACCCACTTCAGTATTCTTGCCTAGATAATCCCATGGACAGAGGAGCCTGGCAGCCGCAGTCTATAAATCAAAAAGGTCAGACACTACTGGAGCAACTAAGCATAGCACAGGGACAGAGATAGAGATGTATGTAAACATCTATTATAGGAATTGGCTCATGCCATTATGGAGGCTGAAATGTCTCTGATCTGCTGAACTCATAATGTAAGTCCTGGTCCAAGTTTGAAGGTCTGAGAAGCAGGAGCTCCAATATTCCAGGATAGGAGAGGATGGATATCTCATCTCAAGACGAGAGAAAATTTGTCCTTCCTCTGCTTCTTCTGTTCTACAGAGGCCACAGAGTAAACAGGAAGATGTCCACTCCCTTTGTGACAGCAGGGCTTCTTTAGTCAGCCTACCAGTTCAAATGTTAATCTCTTCTCAAAACACCCTCATAGACACACTGAGAAATAATGTTTTACCAGCTATCTAGATATCTCTCAGGCCAGTAAAGCTGACACATAAAATTAATTATCACAGTATCCTAATTGAAATACTTTTGTTTATCTGTTTTGGCAGAAACCCATCCAAACCACCTCATGTTAAAAGAGTTAATTCCAGGCTACAACATGGCATCTCAGAGACAAAACACAGAAGTTTCAGCATGAACGGACCTTGAAAAACTATTAGAAACAAAAGATCCTTTCTTTGACTTCCAGGACTCCTATGGTCAGTCCATTGGTAACTCCTTACTATATATGGAGTTCATGCTTGTAAATGTGTAAGGAAGACCTTCCTCAACCTGGCACAGCCCACTTTCCAACCTGATCACCTAGCATACCTGTCCCATCCCCGTCACTACATTACTCACTGTTCCTTAGCACATCCCACTCTCTCCTCTATCCAGGACTTCCCTCACACACAGTTTTAGTTTCCTCTCAGCTCTGTTGAAAAATTATCCATATTTAGGAATCCACAAAAACAAACCAACCAACCCCTTTTCCAAAAAGTTTATCCCAATCTCCCCAGTTAGGGTTAAGCTTCTCTTCCTTATCCTGATATGTTACAGTCTTTCTCTTCATAATGATGATCTCCCAGAGAGGGGGAAAAAAATACCAGATATACAATAGAAGGCTTTGTGAAAAGGACTCTAAAGCTCCAGTAAAGAACCGCATCTCCAAACTCTGAACACAGACTGAAGTCCGCAACACAATCTGATAACCCTCCTTGTTAGAAAAACCAGGTACGTGCTCTCCCCATACAGCGTTCAATAGTTTATTATCATTTCAGCTAAAAGAATAATGCACGATTACCTAACTAGAAGTATTCATTTAGTCAAAACAAGGAAAAACAGACAACACAAGTTGGTGAACATTCATAAAGTTGAATTACATCCCCAGGATTCTGTGGGTTATCTTACAAAGTTAAAACAGGAAGAAGATAAAGAACAGCGATACCTATATCACAGATCCCAACCTATCACCTCCATTAGGGCACGGCCTTATGCCAGTTGCCTTAATGGCAGTCAAGTTAAAGCAAACTTTCCTTTAGGAAACCCCAAAATGCCATGAAGGAGCTGGAATAGAAAAAAATATAGGCTATGAGGGCGTGTTTTGGCATTTAAGCATATAGGTAAAAATGGTAGCAGATCCCAAAACAATGGTGATTTTCCAGGAATTTTCAAAAGACACTAAATAATTTTTAAGACTCTGTGATAAACAGAATTAAGCTGAGAATCAGCAAATAATTCATGTGCTACTATTTTTTTTAATCTATTTGTTCATTCAACAGATATTTACAGATTATCTACCATACACTAAGTGCTAGCGCTGGGCTTTAAGGAGGCATGTGTGCTCAGTCGTGTCTGACTCTGTGATTGCATGGACTGTAGCCAGCCAGGCTCTCCTGTCCATCGAATTTTCCAGGCAAGAATACTCGAGTGGGTTGCCATTTCCTTCTCCAGGGAATCTTCCTGACACAGGGATTGAACCCACATCTCTTCCATCTACTGCACTGGCAGGCAGATTCTTTACCAGCTGAGCTACTAGGGAAGCCCCAGTTTTTAAGGAGACACAGATTTTTTCTAGAAGACATAGAGACTTAACCTTCAATGTAATATGAACACTACAATATTAAAATTTTTTTGTCTATTGGATTTGTTTATGGAGTATCTGCTATACAGAATTTGAATTTATGATTCTTTGCCTTTTATGGTATGCTATTTTGTGTATTTAGAAAAGATTACAAAATTACCTACTCATTATCAAGGATTCTTGAGCTACATGTACTGGAAAACTGTCTAAAAACCTCAATGACACACTATAAAAAACAGCATAATAATATTTTACCATCTACTGTTTACCTAATACAGTATATCTCATATCTATGAAGAGGTGATGATATTCTCATTTTATATAGAAAATGAAATTGAAGCTCAGAGAAATTATTTTGCAAAGTCACAAGCTCTAAAGTAGCAATTCCCAAATTCAGTGTGCATCATGAACACCCTGTTAAAATACCTACATTGTTGGGTCCCATCCCTACTGCTTCTGATTCAGGAGGTCTTAAATGAGGTCTGTGTGTGTTAGTCACTCAGTCGTGTCCAACTCTTTGTGACCCCATGGACTGTAGCCCACCAGGCTCCTTTGTCCATGGGATTCTCCAGGCAATAATACTGGAGTGGGTTGCCATTTCCTTCTCCAAAAAGGCTGATGAAAGTGTGTAAAATCAAGATAACCGTACTTAGCAGCACAGACACAATAAAGCATCACTGAGATCTGAGGTCTAACAACTTGTATTTATTTCTAGCAGTTTCCCAGGTGAAAATGCTAATGGTAACAAAATATTCTGAGGACACAAAAAAGGAAAGAGTCCTTCTCAAAACTAGGAAAGGAGAAACACTATTTACAGAAAAGATGATATTGGAACTGGACCCCTAAAAGATGTTTAGTTCACCAAGCAGGAGATGCATGAGGCAGGCCCAGAGGAGCAGATTCAGAGGTGTAAGAACTCAACATATACTTGTATACATATCATTGTATACATATCCCTCCTTATGATGGGAGGGTAGAAGAAAATGATAAAGATACAAATCAACTTAAAGAAAGAAAGATGCTGAGGTAATTTACACTTGATAAAATCAAAGCCATCAATGTGACTAGTCAAGTTTAAGAAAGATGTTTTAGGACTATTGTAAGTATGGATGTGGGAGTTGGACTATAAGGAAAGCTTAACACCAAAGAATTGATGCTTTTGAACTGTGGTGTTGGAGAAGACTCTTGAGAGTCCCTTGGACTGCAAGGAGATCCAACCAAGTCCATCCTAAAGGAGTTCAGTCCTGGGTGTTCATTGGCAGGACTGATGTTGAAACTGAAATTCTAATACTTTGGCCACCTGATGTGAAGAGCTGACTCATTGGAAAAGACCCTGATGCTGGGAAGGATTGAAGGTGGGAGGAGAAGAGGATGACAGAGAATGAGATGGTTGGATGGCATCACCAACTCAATGGACATGAGTTTGAGTAAACTCCGGGAGTTGGTGATGGACAGGGAGGCCTGGCATGCTGCAATCCATGGAGTTGCAAAGAGTTGGACATGACTAAGTGACTGAACTGAAGTGTCTTATTTCTGGATTTCTCTGAACATCATTACCTGGTTGGAACTTCTACTTTTACACTGGTTTCCACTGTTTTTACCATATCAATTGCAACGGTCCTACTTTTTCTAAGAATCATCTTCTTACTTTTCACTCACTTACTTTGCAGAATGAGTCTTAGGAACATGGCTTGCTTGGTGGCTGGATTATATATATATATATATATATATATATATATATATATATATATATATTTATACACACACACTCTTAAGCTTATACTGATCTATAATACATACACTAATGTTCACACTTGTTTAACACAAGCACATTAAAAAAAAAAACTTGGTTGTTAAAAATTGATGTTTATTAGTAGAGACAGTTAAATTTCAAGAGCTGTCACAATCTAATGCTGCGGTCTTTGTGGTTGTTTTGGAGTGCAGTATAAGCATATTGCACAATGCAAAACCCAGCTGCTTGTCTTCCCTGTGCAATGAAGTATAATTCTTTGGGAAGCCGGATATCTGGTTATTAGTACATATCCATTCTCTGGTTCCACTCTCTCAAATAAAGTTTTGTCTGACAGATGTTGTGCAATCTTCGCCAGATCAAAACCACATCTGGCAAACAAAGAAGGACACTGTCAATATTCCAATGGAGCCATGATATTTGCCCAAAATATTCTCTCATATCATCTCAGTCCTACTTGAGACAAAAGTTGAAGCATTTCTTACTCCAGAAAATATTTCCAGGGTACTACTTCTCTGGTGAAAGGATAAGAGAATCAGTTGAGTTTCTAGTAGTCATATGTCCATTGTTTACTTGAGTAAATAAATACCAGTATGATTTTGAGTAATTTATTTAACCTCTGTTCCTTAGTTTCTCTGCCTATAAGATGAGAATAGAAGTAGTATGCACATCATATGGTTGTTAGGAATATTAAATCAATTATTATGACTCAGTTAATATAAGGTCTCACTTTATTGCAATCTCCATTTCTCTTTCATTTATCGAAATCTACTGTTATGGGAGAAAAAAGTTGCAGTTAGATATATTTAGTCCATTGTTTTCTAAAATTAGAAAAACACTGCTCAATACTGTATTTGTATTGCACCAGGTTGGGTGTGTTTTTATAAGATTAAAAAATAACTTGAACTTGTACAGGATGTGCATTTGTTTTCATTTTGATTTGCTGGCCTTCTGGGCATGTTGGATATGAGGGCGGTGGAAAAAAAAAAATGGTCCCTGGAGTACAAATTTGCCAGGAAAAATGAAGTTTTACATGAAGAATTGGGAACACAATTTTTGAAGTGAAAATTATTTATTTTGTGAATTCAGACCAGTAATGTTAAAGTAATTGTATTCTGGATGTGTATAGGAGCTCTGCTTGATTTTGAAAAATATTGCTAAGATTTCTTTCTTCTAGACTTATAGAACCTTAAATGAAGTACATAAATACAGTTATAGAATGATTTCATGTGATCAAAAACAAGATAATGTTATTAAAATGTGTTTATTGGTGGTGGTAAAACTATTTTGCATGATACTACTGATGGCTTAAAGTGAACGATGTCAGATTTGTGATCTCTGAAGAAGATTTAGCTTCAGGACCAGGGACCAGGCTTGATCACCTAAGAGCTTTTGTGTAGCAGAGTTTTATTAAAGTAAGAAAAGGGACAGAAAAAGCTTCTGACACAGACATCAGAAGGGGGATGGAGAGTGCCCCCTTGCTGGTGTTAGTGAGGGAGTTATATACTTTAATTGGTTATTACAATTAATCAAAAGAATGTCTCAAGGTTGTAAAAATTTTACCAGACCCACTCCCACAATTTACATTTTAGGATAATAGGATTAGAACTTAGCAACAGAAAGATCCTACCAGACCCACTCCCATAATATACATTCTAAAATTTCAGGATTAGTCAGAAGGTTTTCAGGAAGGAGAAACTGTCCTCAAGCAGGATAGTTGTTGTTATATAATTCCTAGTACAGAGTTTAAACTGAGTTGTTTGTTGTAGAATCATCAGTTTGAGGCTTAAGTTTTATGTGACTGACTAAGGAATGTAGAGGGGGAAAAAAAATTGTCCTTTCCTCTTCCTTGAGAATTCCAGACCCCTTTCTCCTCCTGGGGGAACCTGGACTTCTTATCAACCTGACTAGGAATTGACTCTCTCACACTATCATTAATACATGACATTATGCATTTGTCAAAATGAAAAGAACTTTACAGCACAAAAAGTGAACCTTAATGTAGGCGAATAAAAGCAATTTAGGAAATTGTAAAATCCCAAAAAGGAATGATGACTATGAAAGGAAAATCTAGTTTACTATAAATATATGAGGCACTCACTGAAAGGGTTGGGGGACTTGCATGGAACCTGAAATGCATGGAATCTGCAAAACTTATGACAAAATGAAATGCACATAAGTGCACATAAGTGTTATTTCGTTTCCTATGGCTGATATTAATAGTTTCCAAGTCTGCTACTATTATACAAGTATACTAGAAATGGACATTTAAGTAAAGGATAGTGGATGGTAACTGTCAGATTTCTCACTGATGTAGTAAGAATTTATAGATAAGCATGGCGAAGAGCCTTGAATGACCCATGTGTACTGCACTGGAATTGAAGACATCAATAGGAAGCCATGTTTAGGGTAATGCAGATGCAGATGATCACATACAGAAATATCTGTAAGTCTGTGTATAGAAACCAGTTAATATACACATACATTTCTTTGATATGTCAGATGGCAGGGCCTAAATGAAATGATTTCTCACAGGCGAAGAGAATGCATAGATTCAGATCTTGGATTCTAATACTATTCTCCAATAAAAGAAGCATGGATAGACAGTCGATGCTAGGACAGGGACAGGAAATAAACAACATGGGCCTGAAAAGAAAGACAGAAAGAGAAAGACAGAAAGTTGGAGGAAGGGAAGGAGAAACTCACATTGATGAAGACATTTCAAAGAAGCATAGGTACCAAATGAAAGAGATCCCAGAGGCTAAGGCTGGAACGTTTTGAGTAACATAAAGTAGTGTTGAATAATTACTCCAAATATAAAATAAGTATTCACAACCCTATACTGACATAAATGAATGAATAAAGAAATATATGAAGAGTAAGATAAATTAATTGATGCAGAAAAATACTAAAGTATTTATGCTGATACTCCTTCCTTAACAAAGGGAAATATAATTTCCCATTCCTTAAGTACAGGCTATACACAGTAACTTCCTTCCAGTGAATATAGTTATGTAAAGGGAAAGAAAAAATAAGAACTTTACAAAGGAGAAGCATGACCCACACATCAGCAAGGTGATGAAAGTCAACATTAGTGATGACAAATCAAGTCAACAGCTTAATATGACATCTGAATATGATGTGATGAGAATTGCATTTTATCCTGTAGCCTTTCTCCCATGAATACATAAATATTGTTTAGTCGTGAGAAAAAATACCAGACAAATTCCAACAAAGAGGCATCCTACAAAATACCTGATCAGTACTCTTCAAAACTGTGAAGATCAAAAACAAAGTTAGAAACTATCACAGCCAAGAGGAGCCTAGCGAAAAAACTACAAGTGAACGTAATGTTCTATCCTGGCTAGAATCCTGGAATTGAAAAAAGGACATTATGCAGAGAAATCTAAATAAAGTATGGATTTGGCTAGTAATGTGTTAGTACTGTTTCATTTCCAAATCTGCTGACATATTGAGTGCAGCACTTTAAGGGCATCATCTTTTAGGATTTTAAATAGCTCAACTGGAATTCCATTACCTCCACTAGCTTTGTTTTGTAGTAATGCTTTCTAAGGGCCATTTGACTTCACATTACAGGACAAAAAAGTAGAGTGAAAAAGCTGCCTTAAAATTCAACATTCAAAAAATGAAGATCATGGCATCTGGTCCCATCACTCCATGGCAAAAAGAAGGGGGAAAAGTGGGAGCAGGGACAGATTTTACATTCTTGGGCTCCAAAATCACTGTGGACAGTGACTGCAGTCATGAAATTAAGACATTTGATCATTGGAAGGAAAGCTATGACAAACCTAGACAGCACATTAAAAAGCAAAGACATCACTTTGCCAACAAAGGCCCACATAGTCAAAGCTACGGTTTTTCCAGTAGTCATGTTTGGATGTGAGAGTTGGACCATAAAGAAGGCTGAGCACTAAAGAACTGATGCTTTTGAACTGTGGTGCTGGAGAAGACTCTTGAGAGTCCTTTGGACTGCAAGGAGATCAAACCACTCAATCCTAAAGAAAATCAACCTTGAATGTTCATTGGAAGGACTGATGCTGAAGCTGAAGTTCTAATTCTTTGGTCACCTGATGTGAAGAGCCAACTCAACAGAAAAGACCCAGATGCTGGGAAAGACTGAAGGCAAGAGGAGAAGAGGATGGGAGAGGATGAGATATTTAGATAGCATCATTTACTCAATGGACATGAATTGGAGCAAACTCCAGGACATAGGAAGGACAGGAAGCTTGGCATCATGCTGTTGTCCATGGGGTTGCAAAGAGTTGGACCCAACTTTGCAACTAGACAACAACAACAATTTTCACTAACTGTAATAAATGTACCAGACCAATATGAATACTAATGTGAATATTAACAATTGGAAGAATTTGGCCCAGGGTGTTCTAAAAAATAAAGTCTATTTTCAAAGATATGTTCATCAGGATGAGCAAATGTGATGAGATGTGGAGCTCTTTTATGTCCAGGATATTTCCTGTATTAGTTTAGGCGCTAAACATATCTTAGAACAGTGGGTTATACCATGTTTGCAGTGACTGACCCAACTGACATGACTTCAAGATCATCGGATAGTACCAAAACTTTCTGGTTACTTTACACATTTCTGGGAAATGGAGATACGTAATAGGACCTTGATATGGTGACATCTGCAATGCTGTGGTAGATGTTGATTCTGTGAGCAGCAAGTAGCATTTCTAATCATTGATATTGTATAGGAAGTAAGAGTCAGAATTTCTTAAAGGACAATGAGTTAATTTTGATGCCAGCTATTAAGTAGAATTCCTATTCATTGATGCTATTTTTGTTGTCTAAACTCAGCTGTCTTCATACCATGCTGGCTCTAAGTCAAGTCTGAGAGGAGTATTGAAATGAAAACAAGAAATGGTCAAAACGAGCAACGTTTTGATCTTTACTACTTAAATTCTAGCATGTACAGATTTACCATGATGATAACGAATCTTAAGTTTTAGGCTTCCTCATTGGCATTAATCCTTATGAAGATTGTGTGCTTGTTTTATATTCTCAATTTTATGTTTATTTTCTTAAAAAATAGCCTCTGAAATCATATGAACTCTAGGCCATGACACCCAAAGACACAGCTGCCCATCATATAACTGAAAGAAGGAATATCACAGACATTTAAACCCACAAATAATTTTAAGTACCAATTCAATCAAATAATTTCAGCATTTAACAGTAAAGTAGATACTTGCAGTAGAACTGGTAACAATTGGCAAATAAAGTCACTTTTTAACCTTTTTTCTCCCTATATGTTCCTCTAGGGAAAAAACTAAGGAGAACTGAGAAAATCAAATATAAGAAATCCAGATTGGTGTGTGTGTGTGTGTGTGTGTGTGTGTGTGTGTGTGTGTGTGTGTGTGTGTGTGTGTGTGTGTGTGTGTGTGTGTGTGTGTGTGTGTGTGTGTGTGTGTGTGTGTGTGTGTGTGTGTGTGTGTGTGAAGTTGATTATCAGCTGCTATGCATTAACCTATTAATTATTTAACAATATCACATTAAACATGATATTTAAGTACTAACAAATCATAATATTGTAAGGGAATTCTTTACGATTTCTGTCTGATTCTCTAATATAAGTTAGACTATGACAATCTCATTAAATCCTTAAATGGTTTAAAACTGTTTTTCTCATATTTTTTTAAAGAAATGATGAAAAAATGTTTATCCTCTAATCCATTCCAGGGTGCATCATCCTGTCTTGCTAATACAATAAAGAAAGGGGAAAGACTGCTTTCATTAATGTCCTCCCCAATCTACAAGACCCACTTCATGAAGTGCTTACTGTGTCAGACACTGAACTAGATGCCACGGTACAAACTGATCAAAGAATCTCTAGCCTAGAACACCTCACAAACTGGTGGGTGATGAAAGCATGACAGTCAACTATCATACATGATAGTAAAACAATGTAGAAATAGCATATTCTCATGAAACAAGAGAGTTATCACTTAGATGACTGGCAGTGGCCACAGAACACTTACTGGAGTTGGTGACCACAGAGAAGAACAGAAGAGTTTTGAATAAGTCATACTACAAACAAGTTGGTGTTGTTGAGCATAAATTTTGGTATAATGGCTGTTAAAAGTTAAGGCTAGAGAATTAAAAGATGACAACATCATGAAGGAACTTAACATAGAATATGGAGGAACAGAACTTTATCCTGCAGATGACACATCATTGAGCAATTTCAAAAAAGGGAAATAAATGGTCATATCTGCATTTTAACTGGATCAATCTGATGGCTGTGTGCCACATGAATCAAAGAGTCAAAAGTTAGGAGCAGGAAGGTCAATGAGGAGATTGTTGTAATCAACAAGACACTGGTAGTAAGACTGGTAAGAAGTGATTCAAATGTTAGAAGCAGTTCTGGATCAATATAACAGAGTAGAAAGATCTTGCACTCATCATCTCCAACAGACACACCAAAACTACAATGATACATAGAATGACTGTCTCTGAGAATGACCTGAACACTAGCAGAATAGCTTTTCTACCACTAAGGATATAAAGAAAAGGCAATTATCAAGATGGACAGGAGGGGCAGGAATACAGTCTAATTAGAATTCATATCCCAAGTGCACAACCCACACAAGAGGGATATCACAGCCACCAAGGTCACTTCTGAGGAGCACAGTGTCCAAGACTCACATCAGGCTCCTCAGCCCAGTGGATGTAAACCAGGAAGGTGAGCCCCCATAACATCTGGCTTTGAAAACCAGCATGGCTTATATCCAGGAGAGCTGGAGGGCTGTGAGAAACAAAGACACCACCCTTGAAGGGCTCATGAAACTCACTGTAAATAGTAGCAAAAGGCAGCAGCTTAAAAATCACATGAATAATGTAAGAAAGAGTATGACTAATTTTAGGGCATATGTGTGGGATAGGGGTATGCAGGGACCTGGTGGCACTTTCTCCAGGGACAGAGTGCTAGCAGGTACAGTTTATTTTTACTTTCCTTCCACCCAGTTGGCCCGCACTGAAAGGCATCATTTCTGTCACTCTCTATTAATCTAGCTAACAACAAGTGCCCTACGCTGATTAATGTTCCCCTAAGGACCCCTGAGAGTCCCTTGCACTGCAAGGAGATCCAACCAGTCCATCCTAAAGGAGATCAGTCCTCAATATTCATTGGAAGGACTGATGTTGAAGCTGAAACTCCAACACTTTGGCCACCTGATGCGAAGAGCTGACTCATTTGAAAAGACCCTGATGCTGGGAAAGACTGAAGGCTGGAGGAGAAGGGGACAACAGAGGATGAGATGGTTGGATGGAATCACCAACTTAATGGGCATGAGTTTGAGTAAACTCCAGGAGTTGGTGATGGACAGGGAGGCCTGGCATGCTGCAGTCCATGGGATCGCAAAGAGTTGGACACGAATGAGTGACTGAACTGAACTGAACTGAAGAATCTGCCCTGCCCAGCATGCCCACCCTAACTGGCTCCTCCCAAACAGCTCCCATCCCATCCCACATGGTGAGCAGCTGTGGCTGGCACCAATATACCTTCAAAGTAGCTCCCATTCTGGAAACTCAAGCCCATACACCAGTGTACCCACAACAGTCAGGGCTGGGCTTTGCAGCTAGTCACTCAAGGAGCCAGCCCCAACCTCCAGTATACCCACAGTAGTTACAACAAGGCCTTGTACACAGCCAGCCAAGGACCAGACCCACCCACCAGGGCATCCATAGCAGTTCAGGCCAGGTATTACAATGGCTGGCATGGGTACCAACCCAGCCAACCAGCATACCCACAACAATTATGGCCCAACCACAACAGGAAGGTCCACACAGCCCATGCAAGGGAAACCCCTAAAGCACTTAGCTTTGGTAACTAGGGGGTATTGCACTCTGGAGTCCCACAGGACATTTTCTACATAAGGCAACCTTTTCAAGACCAGAATATATAGCTGATATGCCTAATGCACAGAATTAAACACAGAGAGTTAGGCAAAACAAGGTAATGAAGGAAGATCTTCAAGGAAAAGAACACAGACAAAACTACAGAAAAAAAATGAAACGGAGATGAGCAATTTATCAGGTAAAGAGTTAAAAACAACAGTTACAAAAGTTGACAAACCTCTGTCCAGGCTCACCAAAAAGAGAGAAGACCCAAATAAACAAGATAAGGAATGAAAGAGGATAAATCACACCTGATATTGCAGGAATACAAAAAAATTGTAGAATACTATCAACAATTATATGCCAACACATTTCACAAGTGAGAAGAAATGGACAAGTTTCTAGAAACATAAAGCCCACTAAAACTGAAAAAAGAAGAAATAAATAACTTGAACAGACCAATCACCA
Source organism: Giraffa tippelskirchi (assembly GCF_054371585.1). Taxonomy (NCBI): domain Eukaryota; kingdom Metazoa; phylum Chordata; class Mammalia; order Artiodactyla; family Giraffidae; genus Giraffa; species Giraffa tippelskirchi. The sequence continues at coordinate 91,197,949 of NC_137275.1, read as the reverse complement.
GAAAAGAAATAGAATCTGTAATTTAAAAAAATTTCCTACAAACAAAAGTCCAAGACCAGATAGCTTCACAGGTGAAATCTACCAAAGAACTTATACCAATCCTTCTCAAACTCTTCCAAAAGACTGAAGAGGAAAACACACTCCCAAAGACATTCTATGAAGCCACCATCATTCTAATACCAAAATCAGACAACACTACCAAAAAAGAAAATTACAGGTCAATATCTTTGATGAATACAGATTCAAAAACTCTTAACAAAATATTAGCAAACCAAAACCAACAACACATAAAAAACCATGACAAAGTTGGATTCATCCCAGGATCATAAGCATGGTTCAACATACAAAAAGCAATATGATACACCACATTAACAAAATAAAAGACAAAAACCACATGCTCATTTCAATAAAGGCAGAAAAAGCGTTTGATAAAATTCAACACCCATTCATAATACAAACCCTTTAGAAAGTGGGTACAGAGGGAACATGTCTCAGCATAACAAAAGCTATTTTTGACAAACACTGCTAATACAATACTCAACAGTGAAAGCTGAAAGCCTTCCTACCAAAACCAGGAACAAGACTAGGATGCTTTCACCACTTCTATTCAACACAGTACTAAAAGTCCTAGCTATAAAAATCAGACAAAAAATAGAAATGGAAGGTATTCAAATTGGTAGGGAAGAGGTAAAACTGTCATATGCAGATGACACAATATCATATATAGAAAACCTGCAGTCCATGGGGTCACAAAGAGTTGGACACGACTGATCTACTGAACAACAACAACAACAAAGACTCTATACAGAGACTACTAGAAACGATAAATGAATTCAGCAAGGCAGTAGGATACAAGATTGACATACAGAAGTGTGCTGCATTTCTTTACACTAAATGAAATATCAGAAAGGGAGAAGAAACAATTCCTTTTAAAATGACCTCCAAAAAATGCTTAAAATTAAACCTCACCAAGGAGGTAAAAAATTATATGCTGAGAACTAAACAAGGAAATTAAAGATGATTTAAAGAAATGGAAAGACACTCACTATGCTTGGATTAGAAGCTTTAATATTCTTAAAATGACCATACACTCCAAAGCAATCTACATATTTAGTCCAACCCTTATCAAACTACCCATGACATTTTTCACAGAACTAGAACAAATAATTCTAAAATTTATATGAAACCATAAAAGACCCAGAATTGCCAAAGCAATCCTGAGGAAAAAGAACAAACCAGAAGGCATAAGCCTCCCAGACTTCAGACAATACTACAAGGCTACAGTCATCACATCACAGTATTGTCCCAAACCAGACATACAGATCAATGTAACAGAATAGAGAGCTCAGAAATAAACCCATACACCTAAGGACAATTAATCTTCAACAAAGGAGGAAAGAATACACAATGGGGAAAAGACAGTCTCTTCAGCTAGTAGTACTGGGAAAGTTGAGACAAACACGTGAAAATCAATGAAGTTTAGAACACATCATCACACCATACACAAAAAAAAACTCAAAATGGATTATAGACCTAAATATAAGATAGCCAAAAACTCCTTCAAGAGAAGATACGCAAAACATTCCCTGACATAAATTGTACCAATGTTTTCTTAGGTCAGTCTCCCAAGGCAACAGAAATAAAAGCAAAAATAAACAAATGGGACCTAATCAAACTTGTAAGCTTTCACACAGCAAAGGAAACCATAAAAAAAAAAAAAAAAAAAAAACCAAAGGCAACCTACAGACTGGGAGAAAATATTTGCAAACAATGTGACTGACAAGGACTTAATTTCCAAAATAAACAAATAGCAGGTACAACTCAATAACAACAAAATAAACAATCCCAACAAAAAACAGAAGACATCAATAGATACTTCTCCAAAAAAGACATGCAGATAGTGAACATCATTGCTAATTATTAGGGAAATGATGCTCATCATTGCTAATTATTAGAGAATTGCAAATCAAAACTATAATGAGGAACCACCTCACATCAGTCAGAATGGCTATCATTAAAACTTTACAAATAACAAATGTTGGAGGAGGTATGAAGTAAAGGGAACTCTTCTACACTGTTGGTGGGAATGTAAATTGGTGCAGTCACTACAGAAAACAGTATGGAGGTTCCTCAAAACATTAAAAACTGAGTTGCCATATGATCCACCAATCCAATTCCTGGACATATATCCAGACAAAACTATAAGTCTAAAAGATATGTGCACCTGTATGCTCATAAGCCGGAGCAAAGAATGGCAACCCACTCCATTACTCTTGCCTGGAAAATCCCATGGAGCCTGGTAGGCTGCAGTCCATGGGGTCACGAAGAGTTGGAAACGACTGAGCGACTTCACTTTCACTTTTCACTTTCATGCATTGGAGAAGGAAATGGCAACCCACTCCAGTGTTCTTGCCTGGAGAATCCCGGGGACAGAGGAGCCTGGTGGGCTGCCGTCTATGGGGCCGCACAGAAACGGACATGACTGAAGCGACTTAGCAGTAGCAGCATGCTCATAAGCAGCACTATTTACAATAGCCAGGACATGGAAGCAACCTAAATGTCCACCTAAAGAGGACATATATGTGCACATACATATATGCACACACAATGGAATACTATTTAGCCATTAAAAATGAAATAATGCCACTTGCAACAACATGGATGGGCCTAGAGATGATCATATTAAGTGAAGTAAGTCAGAAAGAGAGAAATATCATATGACAAGTAGAACACAAAATACGACACAGATGAACATATCTATGAAACAGACTCACAAACATAGAGAACAGACTTGTGTTTGCCAAAAGGGTTTGGTGAGGGAAGGAAGGGTTGGGAATTTAGGATTAGCAGATGCAAACTATTGTATACAGGATGGGAACAAGGTCCTACTCTACAGCACAAAGAACTATATTCAATATATGTAATAAACCATAATGGAAAAGAACGTGAAAAAGAATATATACAGATATAACTGAATCACTTTGCCATACAGCAGAACTGGTACAACATTGTAAATCAACTATTAATATATTTCAGTAAAACTGTTTAAAAAGTAAGTTATAAAGATGCTCACTGAACTTTGGAGAAGAATAGATGAATATAGTGAGAACTTCAACAAAAATATAAAAAAATGTAAAAAAGAACAACAGAGCCGAGTAATACAATAAATGAAATGAAAAATACACTAGAGAAAATCAACAGCAGATTTGAGAATGTGGAAGAACAAACCAGTGATCTTGAAGACATGGTAGACATGGTAGTGGAATTCACCCAACCAGTAAAGGAAAAATAAAGAGAAATTTTTTAAAATGAAAATAAAAAATTGGATTAAAAAAATTTTAATAAAAAAATTAAAAAGATGTAAGTGACATCTGGGATGTCAAACATACCAGGATTTACATGATAGGGATCCCAGAAACAGAAGAGAGAGACAAATGGACAACAAACCTACTTGAAAAATAATTACTGAAAACTCCCCTAACTTGGCCAAGGCAATAAACATCAAAGTTCAGCACATGGGGAGAGTCTGAAACAAAATGAATCCAAAGGTCTCCATACCCAAACATACTATGATTAAAATGTCAAAAGTTGAAAAGAGAATTTTAAAAGCAGCAAGATAAAGACAACTAGCTGTGTACAAAGCAACCCCCACAAAATTATCAGTTGACTTTTCAGCAGAAACTTTACAAGCCAGAAAGGAGTGACATGATATATTCAAAATGATGAAGGGAAAAAATTTATAACCAAGAATACCTTACCCAGGAAGGCTATCATTCAGAAGTGAAAAAGAGATTAAAAAGTTTCCCAGGAAAACAAAAGCTAAAGGAGTTCATCAATACTAAACCAGACTTACAAGAAATGTAAAAGGGACTTCTTCAAATGGAAACCAAAAACCGTAACTAGAAACAAGATTAAAAAAACAAATCTCATTTGAAAATGTGAATGTATAGTAAAAGCAGTTGACCAATCACCTATGAAGCTAGTATGAATGTTCAAAAGTCAAAAATAACATCATCTCTATCTCCAAGCCAGGCTTCAGCAATATGTGAACTGTGAAATTCCAGATGTTCAATCTGGTTTTAGAAAAGGCAGAGGAACCAGAGATCAAATTGCCAACATCCGCTGGATCATCGAAAAAGCAAGAGAGTTCCAGAAAAACATCTATTTCTGCTTTATTGACTATGCCAAAGCCTTTGACTGTGTGGATCACAATAAACTGTGGAAAATTCTGAAAGAGATGAGAATACCAGACCACCTGACCTGCCTCTTGAGAAACCTGTATGCAGGACAGGAAGCAACAGTTAAAACTGGACATGGAACAACAGACTGGTTCCAAATAGGAAAAGGAGTATGTCAAGGCTGTATATTGTCACCCTGCTTATTTAACTTATATGCAGAGTACATCATGAGAAACACTGGGCTGGATGAAGCACAAGCTGGAATCAAGACTGCCGGGAGAAATATCAATAATCTCAGATACGCAAATGACACCATCTTTATGGCAGAAAGTGAAGAGGAACTAAAGAGCCTCTTGATGAAAGTGAAAGAGGAGAGTGAAGAAGTTGGCTTAAAGCTCAACATTCAGAAAACTAAGATTATGGCATCTGGTCCCATCACTTCATGGCAAATAGATGGGGAAACAGTGTCAGACTTTATTTTTTGGGCTCCAAAATCACTGTAGATGGTGACTGAGGCCATGAAATTTGAAGAGGCTTTCTCCTTGGAAGGAAAGTTATGACCAACCTAGATACCATATTAAAAAGCAGAGACGTTACCTTGCCAACAAAGGTCCGTCTAGTCAAGGCTATGGTTTTTCCAGCAGTTGTGTATGTATGTGAGAGGTGGACTGTGAAGAAAGCTGAGCACCGAAGAATTGATGCTTTTGAACTGTGGTGTTGGAGAAGACTCTTGAGAGTCCCTTGGACTGCAAGGAGATCCAACCAGTCCATCCTAAAGGAGATCAGTCCTGGGTGTTCATTGGTAGGACTGATGTTGAAACTGAAACTCCAATACTTTGGCCACCTCATGCAAAGAGCTGACTTATTTGAAAAGACCCTGATGCTGGGAAGGATTGGGGGCGGGAGGAGAAGGGGACGACAGAGGATGAGATTGGCTGGATGGCATCACCGACTCGATGGAGATGAGTTTGAGTGGACTCCAGGACTTGGTGATGGACAGGGAGGCCTGGCGTGCTGCGATTCATGGAGTCACAAAGAGTCGGACATGACTGAGCGACTGAACTGAACTGAATTGGCCATAATCAAAATTTCACGAAATCCAAATATCCTAGTTGGCTGTGGATTTATTTAGATTAACAATAAAGAAAAAGTGATGTGGAGCTGAAGACTGTATCAGTTCATGCTATGTCTGAAGAAAGTAAAAATTAAAGAAAAAAGAATTCACCCAGACAAATACATCTCTGAGATCAACTGAATATTGTTGAAAGGAAGATCTGTAAGGTTTCCAGGCTTCTCCGTATCACTTCTTTAAGGTAGGCTAGGATCTTTGTTAAATAGGACACTTATTCTGTTCATCTCTTTGTTTTCTGCCAGAAAATTGAGAAGTCCCTTTCCCCCACATTTCAGTATTATTAACATAGAAATACAAAGCCATATATAAGTAAATAACTTATTCACAGCTGTTATCACACATATGCACAGCTCAACATATACAACCCACATTTTCCCTGTTCATGCAGAGTAAACATATTGAAACAAATTTTTTCTAACTCACAGAGGTAATACATGGATTAGAATATTAAAACAATCAGTATAACGGCTTCCTTGGTGGCTCAGTGGTAAAGAATCTGCCTGCCAATACAGGCAATGTGGGTTCAGTCCGTAACCTGGGATGATCCCACATGCCCTGGAGCAACTAAGGCTGTGTGCCAGAACTGTTGAGCCTGTGCTCTAGAGCCTGGGAGCCCCAACTACTGAAGTCCATGTGTCTTACAGCCCACACTCTGCAACAAGAGAAGTTACCACAATGAGAAACCTGTGCACCACAACTAGAGAATAGCCATCGCTCACTTCAACTAGAGAAAAGCCCGTGCAGCAACAAAAACCCAGCCCAGAGAAAAATAAATATTAGTGCGTGTATGTGTGATAAGTCACTTCAGCACTCTTTGCAACCCTATGGACTATAGCCAGCCAGGCTCCTCTGTCCATGGGATCGTCCAGGCAAGAGTACTGGAATGGGTTACTATTGCCTTCTCCGCTTATTGTGGTGACCAATTCGTAATGTACATAAATGGTAAACCACTATGCTGTACACCTAAGACTAGAATGTTTATACCTCAATAAAAACAAAAATACGTTAGAAAATAAGTCAATTGGTTGATTGCAGGACGTAGAAGAGAAAATATCAAGGATAATTCCTAGATTTTCATCTCAAGAAACTGAGTACAAGATTATGCCACCAAAGAACACTCAAGGAGGAGGTAATTTCAAATGGGAGATTGTGGGTTTGACATTGGATTTTTTAGTGTTTTGAAATTTGAATTGCTTCTGACACATTCATGTGAAACTGTTGCTCACACTCAGATGAGGCAATAGCTCAGAGCTATGATGATCGTAAGTCTTCTCTGATTACCTGAACCAGATGAAAGTTCTCTACAGAGACTTCCTGTAACACTAAGTAAGAGATGTTAGTGTATCTCTTGTGACGCTTCAGTATTCTTGCCTTGAGAACCCCAAGAACAGTAAGAAAAGGCAAAAAGACAAGACTCTGAAAGATGAACTCCCCAGGTTGGTAGCTGCCCAATATGCTACTGGAGATCAGTGGAGAAATAACTCCAGAAAGAATGAAAGGATGGAACCAAAGCAAAAAGAAAACCCAATTGTGGACGGGACTGGTGATGGAAGCAAGTTTCGATGCTGTAAAGAGCAATATTGCATAGGAACCTGGAATGTTAGGTCCATGAATCAAGGCAAATTGGAAGTGGTCAAACAGGAGATGACTAGAGTGAACATTGACATTCTAGGAATCAGCGAACTCAGATGGATGAAAATGGGTGAATTTAACTCAGATGACCATTACATCTATTACTGTGGGCAGGAATCCCTTAGAAGAAATGGAGAAGCCATCATAGTCAACAAAAGAGTCCCAAATGCAGTACTTGGATGCAATCTCCAAAAGGACAGAATGATCTCTGTTCGTTTCCAAGGCAAACCATTCAATATCACGGAAATCCAAGTCTACGCCCCAACCAGTAATGCTGAAGAAGCGGAAGTTGAATAGTTCTATGAACACCTACAAGACCTTGTAGAATTAACACCCAAAAAAGATGTCCTTTTCATTATAGGGGACTGGAATGCAAAAGTAGGAAGTCAAGAAACACCTGAAGTAAGAGGCAAATTTGGCTTTGGAGTACAGAATGAAGCAGGGCAAAGGCTAATAGAGTTCTGCCAGGAGAACGCACTGGTCATAGCAAACACCCTCTTCCAACAGTGCAAGAGAAGACTCTACACATGGACATCACCAGATGGTCAACCCCGAAATCAGATTGATTATATTCTTTGCAGCCAAAGATGGAAAAGCTCTATACAATCAGCAAAAACAAGACCAGGAGTTGACTGTGGTTCAGATCATGAACTCCTTATTGCCAAATTCAGACTTAAATTGAAGAAAGTAGGGAAAACCACTAAAGCATTCAGGTATGACCTACGTCAAATCCCTTATGACTATACAGTGGAAGTGAGAAATAGATTTAAGGGACTAGATCTTATAGAGTGCCTGATGAACTATTGGAGGTTCATGACATTGTACAGGAGACAGGAATAAAGACCATCCCCAAGAAAAAGAAATGCAAAAAAGCAAAATGGCTGTCTAAGGAGGCCTTACAAATAGCTGTGAAAAGAAGAAAGCGAAAAGCAAAGGAGACAAGGAGAGCTATATCCATTTGAATGCAGAGTTCCAAAGAATAGCATGGACAGATAAGAAAGCCTTCCTCAGGGATCACTGCAAAGAAATAGAGGAAAACAACAGAATGGGAAAGACTAGAGATCTCTTCAAGAAAATTAGAGATGAGATGTCAAAGGGAACATTTCAGGCAAAGATGGGCTCGATAAAGGACAGAAATGATATGGACCTAACATAAGCAGAAGATATTAAGAAGAAGTGGAAAGAATACACAGAAGAACTGTACAAAAAAGATCTTCACGACCCAGATAATCACGATGGTGTGATCACTCACCTAGAGCCAGACCCTGGAATGTGAAGTCAAGTGGGCCTTAGAAAGCATCACTACGAACAAAGATAGCGGAGGTGATGGAATTCCAGTTGAGCTATTTCAAATCCTGAAAGATGATGCTGTGAAAATGCTGCACTCACTATGCCAGCTAATTTGGAAAACTCAGCAGTAGCCACAGGACTGGAAAAGGTCAGTTTTCATTCCAATTCCAAAGAAAGGCAATGCCAAAGAATGCTCAAACTACCGCACAATTGCACTCATCTCACATGCTAGTAAAGTAATGCTCAAAATTCTCCAAGCCAGGCTTCAACAATACGTGAACTGTAAACTTCCAGATGTTCAAGCTGGTTTTAGAAAAGGCAGCGGAACCAGAGATCAAATTGCCAACATCCGCTGGATCATCGAAAAAGCAAGAGAGTTCCAGAAAAACATCTATTTCTGCTTTATTGACTATGCCAAAGCCTTTGACTGTGTGGATCACAATAAGCTGTGGAAAATTCTGAAAGAGATGGGAATACCAGACCACCTGACCTGCCTCTTGAGAAACCTGTATGCAGGACAGGAAGCAACAGTTAAAACTGGACATGGAACAACAGACTGGTTCCAAATAGGAAAAGGAGTACGTCAAGGCTGTATATTGTCACCCTGCTTATTTAACTTATATGCACAGTACATCATGAGAAACACTGGGCTGGATGAAGCACAAGCTGGAATCAAGATTGCCAGGAAAAATATCAATAACCTCAGATATGCAGATGACACCACCCTTATGGCGGAAAGTGAAGAACTAAAAAGCATCTTGATGAAATTGAAAGAGGAGAGTGAAAAAGTTGGCTTAAAGTTCAATGTTCAGAAAACTAAGATCATGGCATCAGGTCCCATCACTTCATGGCAAGTAGATGGGGAAACAGTGTCAGACTTTATTTTGGGGGGCTCCAAAATCACTGCAGATGGTGATTGCAGCCATGAAATTAAAAGAGCTTACTCCTTGGAAGGAAAGTTATGACCAACCTAGACAGCATGTTAAAACCAGAGACACTACTTTGCCAACAAAGGTCCATCTAGTCCAGGCTATGGTTTTTCCAGTAGTCGTGTATGTATGTGAGAGTTGGACTGTGAAGAAAGCTGAGCACCGGAGAATTGATGCTTTTGAACTGTGGTGTTGGAGAAGACTCCTGAGAGTCCCTTGGACTGCAAGGAGATCCAACTAGTCCATTCTAAAGGAGATCAGTCCTGGGTGTTCACTGGAAGGACTGATCTTGAAGCTGAAACTCCAATACTTTGGCCACCTCATGCGAAGAGCTGACTTATTTGAAAAGACCCTGATGCTGGGAAGGATTGGGGGCGGGAGGAGAAGGGGACGACAGAGGATGAGATTGGCTGGATGGCATCACCGACTCGATGGACATGAGTTTGGTTAAACTCCAGGAATTGGTGATGGACAGGGAGGCCTGGCATGCTGCAATTCATGGCGTTGCAAAGAGTCAGACACGACTGAGCAACTGAACTGAACTGAACTGTGACACAAATTAACCCTGCTTTAAAATTTAGTTCTTGTGTGCTTTTACTATTTGGACCACATATTGGCAGCCCCCTTGAGGAAGGAACTGTCCCTCTTATTTGTACTCTTTCCTAAAAGAGCCTAGCAAGTGTCCTACACATAGAAGATATGAAAGTTGAAAGTGTCACACATATAATGCCTGCTCAATGTTTACTGAATGAGCGAATAAATAAATAAAACATTTACTGTGTCTATAATTAAAAATAATATGCAGGCTGCACAACTTTGATAATTTACATTTGAAAATATATGGGTTAACATATTCTAACAATGCTAACAATAGCTGCCTTTTTATTTTCCTTCTTTTTCTTGTTCTTGTTTGTACAGCCAGAAGGCTCAAGAGAGTACAACTGGTCAAGAAAGAATCTTTAATACTCGAACAGAGCATTTGCTTTCCCGTGAGTTTGCATAACCTTCTCTCTCAGCACTATCACTGGCAGAGTTATTTCTCAGCTAAAATGATAATATCCTTGCATTCATTCTCTGGGGAACTAAAATAATAATATCCTGATATCAAAAGCCTTGTAGAAAGAATTTTAAGCTACTTTGTTTGTATATGCTATTTCTTAAATACCTGGAGAGGAGCTTAAAGAATGGTAAAAAAATAAATAAATTTATGGGAAAATTTTAATTATCATTATCAAATAACCAAAATTTAATTTAAATGACTGCTGAAGTCCTAAGGAAATAAAAGTCTACATTTTGTACTTTACAGAGACAGACCACCCCTTAAAGAGAAATAAGCAAATATGATTGGGATTTAATGTGAGGATCTAGCTTAATTGATTACAGATGTAGGTGAACTACTGATTGAAGCCATGAGCATGATGCCATTTTATTAACTTGCCGGTTCAGCTAGTAGGATTTGGTATTAAGGCTTTTTTTTTTTTTTTTGCTTTTTGGTTATTTAATACTTACCACTGACTACTACTCAACTCATGGTTCCAGTGACATTCAATTCATTTTTAAATGGCAATCCATCTCCATGTGAGCTTCTCTTAAATATTAATTTAGGTGACCCATGATACAGTTTTTGAGGAGCAACCAAAACAAAAGAACAAGATTCAGTTGAACACCTGCTTTGAGGCTGGGTGAAAATAAAGCAGATTTTTACTGACCTAACACTATTGCAACTCTTTTCCTCCAGAAGAGTCCCACCAAACTATAGGTATGCTGGAAATGAAAGTGAAATACAAATACATGACTTTACTTTCTTATAAATCTATTGCTAATTTTCAAGAAAGACACTTAAGTTGCATATGCCCCTCTCTGAAATACACTCTCCCATGAGCATCCTATTAATCCTATTGTAACTTCCAATGAAGTCCAACATAAGTTCCACTTCTGGGACTCCTCCATAACTTTCAGACTCCCTCAGCCCTCTGTGATTCCCCTTCTTTCTGTACATATGCTTTTAACAAAACATTTACTGCATTTATATTCCATCAGGTACCGTGCTGAGCCCTGATGTCACCAAACCCAAACTCACAAAGGCTCTAGGAGAACAAGAAGACGGAAGAATAAGTTGAGAAGTAAATATAGTATCATGCTGCTGTTGCTATGTCGCTTCAGTCATGTCCGACTCTGTGCGACCCCATAGAAGGCAGCCCACCAGGCTCCCCTGTTCCTGGGATTCTCCAGGCAAGAACACTGGAGTGGGTTGCCATTTCCTTCTCCAATGCAGGAAAGTGAAAAGTGAAAGTGAAGTCGTTCAGTTGTGTCCGACTCTTAGCGACCCCATGGACCACAGTCTACCAGGCTCCTCTGTCCATGGGATTTTCCAGGCAAGAGTACTGGAGTGGGTTGCCATTGCCTTCTCCAATAGTATCATGAGTACTGTGAAAAAATTGTATCTGTTGTCTGTGCAGGTGAAGGTAAGAGGAGAATTACTTTAAAAGTTCTTTAAGAGGTAACAAATGAACCAAGTTAAGGGTTTAACACTTTCTCCTAGATCAGGTTATCACTATAATAATTATTACTACACAACTGAACAACAAATACAGCATTTTGTTAACAATTATTGAAAGCAATTTTTTTTCCTAGAAACAGATCAAATTTTTTCAGTAAGTTCATATATCTACATGCATGCATGTGTGCTCGGTCATGTCTGACTCTTTGCAACCCCACAGACTGTAGCCCACCAGTCTCCTCTGCTTATGGGATTTTCCAAACAAGAATACTGGAGTGGGTTGCCATGCTCTTCTCCAGGGGATCTTCCCGAACCAGAGATTGAACCAGTACCCCTTATGTCTCCTGCGCTGGCAGGTGGATTCTTTACCATTAGTGCCACCTGGGAATCCCTCACATTAGTATTAATTTTTGCTAGAATAGGACATAGATGAGCATCAATTTTGTTTCTATTTTTCATTTTTATACAAGTAAGGTAACACATAGCCTCATAAATAAGCAGATGGGAACAGAAAGTTTTTTAATAGTAATATCTGAACTCCTGGGCTTCTGGGTCAAAATGCCCAAATCACACAGTGATCTACCGTTAAAAAAAATAATTTTTAATGAGCTATCATCTGACAATTCAAGCATTCCCTCAAATTTGTTAAAAGCAAAGAATGGGGAACAACTGACTAAAAAGGGATTTAGGGTACCTCCCTGGTTGTCCAGTGGTTAGGAATTGCCTTCTAATGCAGGGGATGCAGGTTCAATTCTTGGATGGGTAACTAAGATCTCACATGCCTCAGGGAAACTGAGCCCGCACACTGCAAAAATGACCCAGTGCAGCCAAAAAAAAATTTTTAAAAAGGATTTAGAACACTTTATGTTAGTCAGTATATTGCCAGGAAACAATGTTCTATGAATATTTTCATATTTCTGTGCAAAAAGATCTTTTTGAACAAAATTACCCTATTAGCCACTGGAGGAGGAAATGGCAACCCACTCCAGTATTCTTGCCTGGAGAATCCCAGGGATGGAGGAGCCTGGTGGGCTGCCGTCTATGGGGTCGCACAGAGTCAGACATGACTGACGCGACTTAGCAGCAGCAGCAGCAGCCCCCTATTAGCAACCTGGATTAAAGGTGACTGAATGGAAAACAAGCCTTGAAAGTTACAGAGATCTCCAGAGAATCTTAGTGACATCTCTCTGGGAGAAACTGTTTCCACTGTAGGGATTACAAACCTAGAGAACACCCACTGCTCTCCCCAGAGAGGATCTGCTTACATTCTAGAGCAAAAGTCTCCATCTCTATCTCCAGAGGGGAGGAAGGCCAACTGTGCAAGCTAAGCCTGTAAGTCTCTAGACTGACAATGTCTCTCTTTCCTGCAGTACAAACTCTTCTGTGTTCAGGTGACATCTGCAATCACTGAGTCTTCTGATGGGGCACTGCAGTAAAAGTAACTGATGAAAGACTTTCTGAAGTCATTAAAAGCCTGCCTCTGGTCCTGAAGTCTTGTGAGTGTGTCTGTGGGTAAGCATATGCCCGTGGACAAAGAGACATCACAGTTTCAGACTCACATAAACTAATTTACTCTATCAAGTCCAGTATTTCTAACTCTTTTGGTTTGACACTGCAGGGTACTATAAACACAGGTTATGTCTTTATTTTGTAAGGAAAAAAAGGGGGAACTATGGTAAAAGTAGAGGTGGGAAAGTAATATCTAAAGCTTTACTACAGACAGATCAATTTTAACAAGATGGCATACTCTTTGGAAAGTCTACAAATACACCAATTGGCATACCATAGGACAATTAAACTAAAGCTAGTGAAAAAATAAAATTGCATAGAAATGTTGAAGATAATTCTATACTTAAAAAGTAAAAATTACAAAATTAAATTTTATATTTTTAGAATTGCATGAGTCTGTGGGTAAACTATCAGGAAAGTAAAGAAATGATAAAAATTCAGGACAGTGTCTTACTTTTTGAGAGAAAAGGGATATAGTTACGGAAAGCTAAACAAGAGGTTTCTAATAGTAATGTTTTATTTTCTAAATATTTTATGATTTCCTCTAAACTATATAGACATTGTATTTCAGTATATATTTTATAATAATTTTTAACTTATCCATTTTTTAAAGTTAACTGTTGATGTCACAGCTGAGTGATGATTGGGAAAAACTTAAGTGACACGAGTGCCTACTCACATAAGGCACAGCAAATAAGAATATTTTGTTTATTCATCCACTCTACAAATATTTACTGAGCACTAAAATGTGCCATGGATCTAAGTGCTTCTGAAACTTAAGATAAAATAAAATGAAATGAAGGGGAGCAGCTAATGTTATTGCAATCATCTAGGTAGAAGATGATAGTGATTTTGACAAGAGTGGTAATAGCAGGGATGAGATAAATCACCTGATACTAGTGACATTTTAAATGTAAAACCAACAGAATTTCCTGATATTTTAAAGGTATGGTGTAAAAGAAAAAAATATTTAGTGCAACTCCAAGGTTGCGACACAAGCAACTGGAAAGATGAAATTCCCATATACTCAGAGAGGTTAGAATGTAGAAGAAGCAGGTTTGATGGAAAAGAAAATCTGATATCACCATTAGATACCCAAGTGACACTGGATGTATATGGCTGGAGTTCAAGAGAGAACTATTTCAACACCAGATGTGCAGCTCACCAAGTCTGTCAACTACAACCATTTTATTCTTGCCTGCGATTTTCACGTGCGTGTACTTCTCATTGAGATAACAATACCAAAATTTGTCTTTTGACTAAGAACTACATATATTTATACAAAAGGTTATTTTTAGTGGTAAGGCATACAATTTTCTAAATACTTAACTTCAGCAAAAATACATGTGTGTGTGTATGTGTGTGTGTTAATAAACTATAATGCTAATATGGTTTTGGCACTGATTGCAAACTTCCTCACTAAGAAAGGCTGAGACATTAGCCAGTAACAGCTAAGGAAAATGTCTCTGTCACCATCCAGCTTGTACTGTCCTTCCACAGACCTCTGTTGTGACCCATGACATTCTGGGCTGAAATAGATATTTCTTTCTATCATGATTTTTAGAACCAATTACAAAGCTGCTCTGATCTCTGTTAGTGTAAGTGCTTGAACTGACCTAACGAGGGTTAGTTAGTTCTCTGCCTATAGGTACCTCTGTTCCAAACTACAAGTTCTTCGACTACAACTGTCCCCCACATCAGACATTCTGTACAACAGCAGTTGCAAGCTTGTGTCTCAGCTTTGAGTGCTAGCTCCTATTCACTCAAGGTATCTTAGCTCTGTCTCTGAATTGTGCATCTATACTGGCACACATTTTATAGGTATTCTAGTTGTAGCTGTTGTGGCTAATAAAAATGGTAGATTCTACTTGACTCAAATATTAACTGAAAAACGCCTCCAGCCTTATGGAAAAGTTATATATAATGTTAGAAAAGTCGCCCTTGGCTCTGGAACTCAGAATTTTACAACTTGATAATATTCTATCTCATGTTATAAAAACTAAAACAACTTTATGAGGTTACTTCAAGTCTAGGGTATGATTTTCAATACTGTCCATGCATAAATTTGTTTATCAGTTGATACAGATATAATAACCATTTTTATCAGGATAGGCTGATAAAATTTTTAAAAAATTTACAGTAACTATTTATTATTTTACATGAAAAATATAAATTCTAACAGGGTAAAATTATAGTGTTCACTTTGACTATTTTCTTATATGAAGGAAATTTACACGGATAACCAAATTTCTACTAGAATATAGCTCAGTAGGTAGAATAATCCTAAAGGAGATCAGTCCTGGGTGTTCATTGGAAGGACTGATGTTGAAGCTGAAACTCCAACACTTTGGCCACTTGATGCGAAGAGATGACTCATTTGAAAAGACCCAGATGGTGGAAAAGATTGAGGGCAGGAGGAGAAGGGGACGACAGAGGATGGTATCACCGACTCGATGGACATGGGTTTGGGTAGACTCCAGCAGTTGGTGATGGACAGGGAGGTCTGGCATGCTGTGGTTCATGGGGTCGCAGAGTCAGACACGACTGAACGACTGCTTTGAGTAGGTAATTATCTTTAATAAATAAAGGTACCAAGTGACATAATTGAGAAATTAGAATTAAGAAAACCCTCCATAGATTATACCTGGCGGCTAAAATTTTTAATTTTTGGCTCTCCTTTTTCTAGACTCAGAGAGATCATCACTTACCTTGGTATGTATTATTACCTCAGATGTGTAACAATACTCTTTCCTGATATAAGTTATATTGAAGTAATGCCCATTCATTCAACACATTTCTTAATATGCACTCTGTATCCCATACTATGTTAAGCACAAGAGATAAGAAAATTTAAAAAATAAATAAACCCTAGCTAAAAAGTATACAACTAAAATAGAATGGAAACACATTAGTTTCATTTCATTGTGGTACACATGTTTTCAGATTTATGCACAAAGATCAGTGATATTAATGAGATAGCTATAATTCTAGGAAAGTTTCAAAGACACAGTGATACTTTAACAAGATAATATGTATCAAGTACACAAGTGCTAGAAGGGCATTCCTAGGAATTAGTATATGAGTCCACATATTAAACTATCAAGTAATTTTGTCCTAGAACACAAGGTAAAAGAAGGGAATTGTCAAGAAATGAAGCTAAAAATAAAGGCAGGGATTTCTTCTTTCTATACTATGAAGACATCATACCTGGGATACACAGAAGGTCTTTCCCAATCCAATAAAGAACTGTAACAAACATTTTAAGAGCATGACAAAAGAGCAAAGAAATCTAAGGAACAAAACAAAAACAAATAATTAAGAACAGTAAACTGAAACTTGAAAAATAAGAATAATCAATAAGCATACAGAAAGGTTGGGTTTTCCCTAACACCAGTATTTAGAGCAGATGACAATGTTAACAGTTAAATACTACATTCCCAAATTAGGCAGAGCTAGTTGACAGGTACTTAATTCCCAGGTTCATAGTAACAATCAGAATCTCAGAAGAAGCAAGAAGTTAAAGCAAATCCTCCACAAAGAAAATTAATACTGATTTATGACTCCAGGATTCCACATAAGTTCCAATTACACAAGGAAATAAGCCGACCATAAGTGAAAGTCAGAAGCCTGCCCACTGTAGGAACCTGAATAATGGAATTGCTAGATAAGACTTTAGAAGACTTATGTTTGAAATATTTAAAGAAGTATTAAAATGAAATTTAAAATTCAAAAATAAATAAGACATTATAAAATGATTAGAAATATCTGCTAATTAACCAAATAATTCAAAAAACTGGGAAGATATAAAATTTAAAGTTTTAAATAAATATACTCAATTAATTAATAGATGAGACACAAAAACGAAAATTTGTCAAGTGAAAAAAGATTTGAAAAAATTATCCAAAATGAGTCACTGAGAGTCAAAAGGATAAATAATGATATTTAACAAAAATGTAAGACAGAATGAGAAAGTTCAACAAATAGCTTAATCAGAGTAACAGTATAAAAGAATAGAGGAAGTAGAGAAGATGTAATTCTGTAATGATAAAGAAGTTTTGAGAACTGATAAAGACCATAATTCTGCATATATAAAAATTCATAACATGTAACAAGAAGGATAAATAAAAATAAATCTGCATCGACACATTTTTAAGAGAATTAAATGAAATGAAACTTTAAAAAAAAAATTATCCAAACTGAATCAATTTCTGGCCATGGATAAGTAACATGAAAAGACTTAAGCCCCATCATTGTAAACAACTTGAAAGCTGGACAAAATATATGAAACAACTATTTTCAAACATTTAATAATCCGAAGTGCAAGAAAACTGATTGCTGAAAGAAGAAAAATAAATAAGATGAGCATTGCAACTGTCTCAGATTTCTGGCTGGAGTAACATTCCAGAACATTATGCAGAGAGAGGAAGCCCAAGTAAAACCCAAAAGTCTACTGAATTTTCTTGTCTGAGATCAAGAAACTTGAACTAGTTGGAATTATGGATGAAAGTTTAACCAGGGAGCTACAGGCTGAAAAAGATGCTTTAGAAATATTCAGGGGTCTCTTGACATTTTGAGGTTTCCGTGGTGGCTCAGATGATAAAGAATCTGCCTGCAACGCAGGAGACCTGGGTTCAATCCCTGGGCTGGGAAGGTCCCCTGGAGAAGGGAATGGCTACCCACTCCAGTATTCTTGCCTGGAGAATTCCATGGACAAAGGAGTCTGGCAGGCTACAGTCCATGATGTTGCAAAGAGTTGGATACAACTGAGTGACTAACACTTTCACCTTCTTTTTTTTCACTCTTGCATTTTACTGAATACTAAGACACTCTAGTATACGATGAAATTTTGTGAGACTGAGCAAACAAAAGGTAAGTGGTAAGCAGCCAATTC
Organism: Giraffa tippelskirchi; assembly: GCF_054371585.1. Classification (NCBI taxonomy): domain Eukaryota; kingdom Metazoa; phylum Chordata; class Mammalia; order Artiodactyla; family Giraffidae; genus Giraffa; species Giraffa tippelskirchi. The sequence continues at coordinate 91,179,888 of NC_137275.1, read as the reverse complement.
CAAAACATTTTTTTAGGGCTGGGAGATATTCAAACTCTGACCAGTGAAAGCAGAGATTCATCACTGGTCACTAAGTATTCAGTAGAAATCCTATAAAGGACACATCTTAGCATAAAGCATAATCTATTATTAGACTATTCTAAGCCTGCTTTAAAAAATGTAAAAAATAATCCTCAAAGGGTTTAGCTAATCTATAACTTTACTAATTGCAAGCTAATATGCCAGAACAAAATCCAAATATTCAACAATGTAACATTCACTATGCCCCACACAAGGAAAAATAGCAAGTTATGTCAATAAACATACCCAGAGAAAAAACAGAAAATAAAAATATTCTCATAAATAATGGCAGAAATGATGGAATTAGCTGACAAGGACTTTAAAACAGCCATCACAAATAAATAAATATAGACGTGGGAGATATGGAAAATAAAAAAATTACTGCATGGAACCAGGAAAAAGCTTAAACACTTTAGAAGAAAAGATCAGTGACCTTGGACCATAGCAACAGAAACTCTCATTCTGAATAAGAGAGAAAAGAAAGACTAAAAACAAAATAATAATATCTCCAGTGACCTACGGAAGAATGTTAAGAGGCCTGAAGATATATTTAACTCGAGTTGCAAAATGTGTGTGTGAGGGGGTGAAGGACAAAGACTATCTGAAAAATTATGCTGAAAACTTTTTCAAATTAGATGAACTTTATAATCTCAAAACAAACAAGAAGCCAAATGAAACCAATACAGGATAAACACAATAAAAATCATACATATCATAATCCATTCATGAAAAACTAGCAATAAAGAGAAAAAAGTGTCAGAGGGGGAAAAAAAAAAAAACATTTTAACTACATGTGACAGTTAATTTATGTCAACTCAAAGGCTAAGCGAGGCCCAGATAGGTGGTAAAACATTATTTCTGAGTGTGTCTGTAAGGGTGTTTCCATAAGAGTTTAACATTTGAATCAGTAGATTGAAAAGATCACCCTGATCAATGTGGGTAGACATCATCCCATTGTCTGAAGGCCTGAACAAAACAAAAAGGTGGAAGAACGAGAATTTGCTTTCATGCATGAGCTGCAATATCCATTTTCTCCTGTCCTTTTACATAGGTCCTCCTGGTTCTAAGATCCTTGGATTCAAATTAGGACTTATACAATTGGCTTCCCTGGTTCTTAGGCCTTCAGATTTGAACTGGAACTATACTATCTGTGTCCTTAGGCTTCCAGCTTGAAGACAACAAATTGGGGGCTTCTTGGCCTCCATAATCACTTGGGCCAACTCCTATAATAAACTGCTTCATCAACCTACCTACCTACCTACCTGTCTATTTACCTATCTATCCTATAGGTTCTTTTCTCTGGAGAACACTAAAACACTACAGAATAAAGACAAAAATAAGCACAGATATCTCTTCATAAAATATTCAATCCAGATGAGATGAAACAACATCTTTAAATTACTAAAAGGAACAATTTTCTTATAAAAATATCTTTAAAAAGAAAGGCAAAAGACAAAGCTCTTCTTTAAGGTAAATAAAAACAGAAAGAACTTGTTACCAACAGCTGTGCACTATAAGAAATGTAACAGAAAAAATTTTTAGCGGAAGTAAAAATATTATAATACATTTTAATATATTAGATGAAAATTTAGAGCTCTACTAAAGCAGTAATGGTGCTGAAAATGTTAGTGAGAGTGTGAAAGTATTAGTCAAGTCTGACACCGTGCAGTCATGTCTGACTCTTTGCGACCCCATGGACTGCAGCCTGCCAGGCTCCTCTGTCCATAGAACTCTCCAGGCCAGAATACTGGAGTGGGTTGCCATTCCCTTCTCCAGAAGATCTTCCCAACCCAGAGATCAAACCCGGGTCTCCTGCATTGCAGGCAGACTCTTTAACATCTGAGCCACCAGCGAAGCCCAAGCATGTGGTAAATATAAAATGTTTTCTCATTCTAAATTTTAGTTTAAATTATGGTTGACTGAAGTAAAATAATAATAATGATAATAACATATTATGACAAATATAAAATAAAACGCATGACAAGAGCACCAAGAATGGTAAGTGAGAATGGAAGTATACTATTATAAAAAAGTAATATTGGAGGGTAGATTGCAATACATTAAGATAAAATTTGAAAACCAATACAAAAAAAGGAAATAAATCAACATTGAAATTACAGATATACATTAAAACCTCTATTCAAAAGAAGAGAAATGGTAAAAGAAAAAAAAGATGGGAAAAACAGAAAACAAATAGATGGTAAATTTAAAAGCTGAACAAATTGATAGTTACATTAAATATAAATGGCCTAAATACTCCAATTAAAAGAAAAATATTGTTAAATTCAAATGCAAGACCCAACTATAAGCTATAAACCTGTGTTAAGTATAAACACTTGAGCAGGCTAAAAGGAAACTGATGCAAAATATAGATCATACAAACACTAACCCCCAATAATAGTTACATTGAGGAGTGTAGATTTTAATCTATAGGAGATGTCTCTAAGGTTGGGTGTGAAAGATGCCCTTTTCATAAGTGTAAAGTACATATTAGAATTTATATTTATATTTTTATTTTCATTAAAAACAGAAAAGAAATTAGGGTTTAATTATAATAAGGATGATCACTGGATCCCTAATACTATGTGATGTGATCAAATTCTCTCTTATGGAACACAAAATATCCTGATGGAAGAAAGTTTATGTGTATGCTTTTTGAGTATTTCAAAATAATATACTATTAATTTGCTCAGTTAACTGAATTCATGAAGTTCTATTTCTAATTTTATCAACATTAACTTTATTTCTAACCAAATTAACCACAACATAGATAACTGGTTTAAAAAGAAACAACCCTCTAAATATTACACGAATAATGAAAGCATATCATTGAAAGCATAGTAGGGATGGCATTTCATTAGCCACATTATGAGGTTAAAAATGATGATTTAAGAAGACTGGGGTCAGCATCATGGTGGTTGGTATGAGTTGTTCTTTTTTCTCTCTCTTCAATTTAAAACTAATTGGATATCTATAACCTATCCAAGTTCCTCAACACAACACACCAGAACACTTCAGAAATGCACCCAAAAGTGGGTGGATTAGGCCTGGGTGGAGGATACAGAGTCAAACAAGGTGTGGCAGCAGTAGCATTGGGCCAGTGGAGGTAGCAGTGACACCAACACCAATGGCAGTGGCAACTCCTCTAGCAGAGGACATTTAAGCTAAAATTCTGCCTGGCCACAAGAGCTACAGCAGAAGGTCCCATTGCTCTCCTGCAATCAGATTTCTGAAAAGAGGTCTCCATGACTAGGCGGAGGGAAAATAAAGGGAAGAAGGCAGACAGAGAATTGAAGGAATGCATTTCACACCATCTGTCCAAGATGTCAGCAAAAGGTCTGCCTATGGACATCTTGTACCCCTCCATTCCCTCTGGGACCTCCCCTACTGGGCAAGAACCCAAGTGCTAAGAATACACCTCCCCCAACTCTTGCCATCAACTTTATTTTTTTTAATGCTAGCTTTTCTCTTTTTTTTTTTTTAAATAGGCACACTCCCAACTTTAGCTACAAGTCAGCACCAGTTCAGTTCAGTTCAGTCGCTCAGTCGTGTCAGACTCTTTGCAACCCCATGGACTGAAGCAAGCCAGGTTTCCCTGTCCATCACCAACTCCAGGAGCTTGCTCAAACTCATGTCCATTGAGTCAGTGATGCCATCCAACCATCTCATCCTTTGTCGTTCTCTTCTCCTCCTGCCTTCAATCTTTCCCAGCATCAGGGTCTTTTCCAATGAGACAGTTCTTCGCATTAGGTGGCCAAAGTATTGGAGTTTCGGCTTCAGCATCAGTCCTTCCAATGAATATTCATGACTGATTTCCTTTAGGATGGACTGGTTGGATCTCCTTGCAGTCCAAGGGGTTCTCAAGAGTCTTCTCCAACACCACAGTTCAAAAGCATCAATTCTTCGGTGCTCAGCTTTCTTTATAGTCCAACTCTCACGTCCATACATGACTACTGGAAAAACCATAGCTTTGACTAGACTGCTTTTTAATATGCTGTCTAGGTTGGTCATAGCTTTTCTTCCAAGGAGCAAGTGTCTTTTAATTTCAAGGCTGCAGTCACCATCTGTACTACCAGTAACAAAAACCAAAAACTTGTGCTCTAGTGCCACCTTCTGGAAAACGAAAGTCTTCCAATTGACAACCTGCTGAATTGTTAGAATTAAAGTAAACAGCCTTAATACCTAAAATAAAAGTTGCTTGCTAATTAAAATGCAGCAGCAGAGGCACATTTCATCAAGCACTATGAAAAACATGGTATCACAAAAACAAAATGACAATTTTCCTGCAACTGAATCTGGACACAAAATATTGTAATATGATAGAGAATTCAGGTATTATGAAGAATTTCAACATATTGCAAGAATACTCAAAAAAGGCAGTGAACTCAGGAATAAAATTAACAGTTCACTAAGAGATGTAAATTTTAAAAAAGAACCAAATAGAAATGATGGACCTGGAAAACTAAATACAATAAAAAGAAAAAGAGATGAAGAATATATTAGAAAGCACTGAAAACAGAGCAGATCAGATGGAAGAGAGAATAAGCAACCTGAAAGTTAGGAATTGAGAAATGATTCAAATGCAAGAGGAAAGAGAACAAAGATCTTTTAAAAGTGAAGAAACCCTATCAAGTTATCAGACTCCCTTAGAAAATCCAACATAAGAATAATGGGTTTACAGAAGGAAAAAAGAAGGGGACAAAGATTTTGTTTTAAAAACAATAGCTAAGAACTTTCTAACCCTTGGGAAAGAACTGGACATATTAACACAAGTCCACAAAGCTAACAGAACACTTTATTATTTCCATGCAAACAGACTTTATAAGACACATCATAATGAAACTGCCAAAGTTAATGATGAAGACATTTTTTTTTAAGATGTAGGAAAAAAAGTCATCTACAAAGAACTCCCATTTAGGCTATTATTAGATTTCTCAGTAGATAATCTACAAGCCATGAGAAAGTAGATTGATATATTCAAATTATCCAAAGATAAAAATTGCCAGCCAAGAATACTCTATCCAACAAAGTTATCCTTCAGATATGAAGGAAAAATAAAAGCTTTCCCAGACAAAAAAGAACTGCAGGAACTCACAACTACCAGATGTACCTTATGAGAAAGGTTGGAGGGAACTCTTCAAGTTGAAATAAATTCAAAAGTACACAAAACTCTAAGATGATATATAGACAGCTGGAATTAGAAAAGTATAACTTTATTTTGTGTGTGTGTGCTTAGTCGTTCAGTCATGTCTGACTCTTAGCGACGCTATGGACTATAGCCCACCAGGCTTCTCTATCCATGGGATTCTCCAGGCAAGAATACTGGAGTGGGTTGCTGTTCCCTTCTCCAGGAGATCTGAACTCGCATCTCCTATAGCTCCTGCACTGCAGGCAGATTCTTTACCGCTGAGCCACTGGGGAAGCCCCAGTTTAATATAAAATAAGGTTCCTTTAATATAAAATAATATAAAATGCATTTTAATATAACTTGAGTTATAAATTTATAAAATTTACCAAATTAGCTGATAATTTATAATTTAATATAAAATACATTTTAATTTTAACATATTTTAATTTTAATATATTTAAATATTTTAATTTTATTATAAATTTTAATATAAAATAAAGCCTCTATTTTAGAAGTGTGTTAAACACTTAATTTAAGCATAAACATTAAAAGAACAATTTAAAATAACTATACTTACTACAATTTGGTAACAAACTCACAGCTTAAAGAGAGATAATTTGTGACATCAAAACATAGATGAGGAACAAGAATGGAACCTTCATGATTGAAAGTAAGTTGCTATAAAGCATAAAAAGGGGTCTTTATTTATGAGATGTTTTATGTAAAACTTATGGTAACAAAGCAAAAATATAAGGCAGAGACACAAAACATAAAAAAGGGGACTGAATAAATCACTATGGAAAACCACCAACTTACAAATGAGACAGAAAGAGAAAGAAAAAAAAAAGGGAGATACAAAATAACCAGAAAAGATAAAATGGTAGTATTATATTATTACACATCAATAATCATTCTAAATGTAAATATACTTAACTCACTAATCAAAAAATACAGAATAACTGTATGAATTAAAAAAACAAGATCAACCATATTTTACCTACAGAAGACTCACTTCAGTTCTAAAGATACACATAGTCTCAAGGGAAGGACTGAAGATGATAGTCTAAGCAAGAAGAAACCAAAAGAAAGTGGGTACAGCCATACTCCTACAAAACATAATAGACTTCAAGTCAAAAAATGGTAGCAAGAGACAAACAAGATCATTATAAAATGAAAAGGGGGTCAAGACATCAAGATGCAGCAATTATATATGTGCTCATAAATATACATATACATATATCTTCTTAACACTGAGCACCAATATATTAAGCAAATACAATGGATCTTAAGATAGACCTAGACAATAATACAATAATATTAGGAGATTTCAATACCCCACTATCAAGAAACAATAGACAGCCCAGACAGAAAATCAACAGTTAATTTTGGAGTTAATCAGGCCAGAATACTAGAGTGGGTAGCCCTTCCCTTCTCCAGGGGATCTTCCCAACCCAGGGATCAAACCCAGGTCTCCCTCATTGCAGGCAGATTCTTTACCAGCTGAGCCACCAGGGAAGCCCAAACCATAAACTTAGCAAATACACACTTAACAAATATACACTTAACATTCCATCCAACAGCAGCAAAATACATATTTTTCTTAAGGGCACATGGAACATTCTCCAGGATACATCTAGAATAGGACACAAAACAAATGTAAACAAATTCAAGAAGATTTAAATTATGACAACTATATTTTCTGATTACAATGATATGAAACTAGATATCAACAACAGGAAAGTGATAAGACAAACATACAGAAACTAACACTTCTAAACAACCAATTGGTCAAAAAAAATAAATCAAAAATGAAATTAAATATTATCTTAAAATAAATGAAAATGGAAATTCAATATATAAAATCTTGCGAGAGGCAGCAAAAGCATTTTGAGAGGAAAGTTTACAGCAATAAATGCATATATTAAGAAATTACTTGGATTTTGATTAAAATACTTAACTTTACACCACAGGGACCTTGACAAAGATTAAATCAAGCCCACAGTTAGCTAAAGGAAGGAAACAATAAGGCTCAGAGAAGAAATACATGAAATAGAGACCAGAAAAACAATAGAAAGGAACAACAAAAGAGTGTTCTGGTTCTTTGAAAAGGCAAACAAAATAGACAAACGTTGGAAAGATTAACCAAGAAAAAAGACTTAAACAAAATTAGAAATTGAAGAGGCAACATTACAACTAATACTACACAGAAATACATAGACTGCTATGAATAATTACATGCCAATAAGTTACATAACCTAGGAGAACTGGATACATTTCTACAAACACAACCTACCGACATTCAATCAGGAAGAAATGGAAAATATAAGGAGGCCAATAATGAGTAAAGAGATTTAATCAATAATAGAAACCTCCCAACACAGAAAACTCCAGTACCAGACAGCTTCACTGGTGAATTCTAGCCAATATTTAAAGAAGAGTTAACACCAATCCTTCTCAGATGCTTCCAAAATATCGAGGAGAAAAGAACACTTCCAAATTCATTCTATGAGGCCAGCATGACTGTTTCTGGATGCAATAATGTGCATTCAACACACAGTAAAGACAAACAATACCAAAACATTAGAGTCTGAAGCTAAAAGAGGTTTATTGCAGGGCCATGCAAAGAGACGAGTGGCTCATGCCTTTAAAAAATCCTGAACTCCCCAAAGGCGTTCAGCAAAGCCGTTTTATAGGCAAGGTGAGGGACAGGTGTGCTTAGTTGTTGCAAAATTCTTGGTGTCTGATCCTTTGTTCTTGCAGCTGCCCATGCGGGTCAGGTCATGGTCAGGTCACAATGTTCCAGCCACAGCATCTTCAACTGGCCTTCGACACCAACAGAGGGTCACCCTAATTCATGGTTAGACATAGCAGCACCATCTCTGCCAGTCTGCTGGTCTACCTGTCCGTGCACCTACTCTGCTTCCTGAAACAGCCCAGACTCACCTAAGCAGGAAGCTGTGTGCGCAGCTTTGCGTGTGCCTGATGCTCCTGCAGCCTTCTGTCCCAGTCCCCCTCCTCAGTGCCCTGCTGGGCAGGCCTTGCTTCGCAACTGCTCCAGGGAAGGGGACAAGCAAGCAAACGGGGGGCCGGGTCCTATAGACTGCAACCCAAGAAAATTGCTACCATTGAGACCACTGCCACAGAGGCCAAAGGCCATGCTCCCGTCCCACCCCTATTACACTACCTTGACATCAAAACCAGGTGAAGGAACCACAAGAAAACTATAGATCAATACCCCGGATGAACACAGATGCAAAAATTCTCAATAAAATATTAGCAAACTGAATTTAAGAACACAGTAAAATTATAATGTGCCATGCTCAGTGGGATTCATCCTGAAAGGCAATAATAGTTCAACATATAAAAGTCAATTGCTATAATTTATCCCATCAGCAAAATAAAAAAATCACATAATCATTACAACAGACACACAAAAAGCATTTGACAGGATATAATATGCTTTCACGATAAAAAATTCTTTAACAAATGGATATAGAAGGAACACACTTCAACATAATAAAAGTCACATTTGGCAAACTCACAGTTAACACCACACACAACAGAGAAAAAATTGAAAACCTTTTCCTCTGAGATCAGAAACAAGCCAAGGATGCCCACTTGCACCTCTCTTATTCAATTCAGTACAGAAGTTCTAGCCAGGACAATTAGGCAAGATAAAGAAATGAAAGGCATCTAAGTCAGAAAGGAAGGCATAAATTATTGCTTTTTGCTGATAATATGATTGTATATGTAGAAAACTACAAAGAGTCAGCAAAAATAAAACTCTTGGAACTAATCAACAGTTTTACTAAAGTTGTAAGATACAAAAGTAACATACAGAAATCAGCTGCATTCCTTTACAATAATGATGAACCACCTGAAAAAAAGTAAAACTATCCCGTTCACAACAGCATCATAAATAAAATACTCAGAGTTAAATTTAACCAAGGAACTGAAATATCTGTATAATTAAAACTCTAAGATTTGCTGAAAGAAATCAAAGACACAATTTTTTTAAACCCCAAGTTCATGGATTGGAAGAACCAATATTGTTAAATTATCCTGCTCAAAGCCATCTACAGATTCAATGCAATTCTCATCAAAACTTTAACGTCATTCTTCAGAGAAACAGAAGAAACAATCCTAAAATTTGTGTGGAACCACAAAAGACCTTGCATAGCCAAAGCAATCCTGAGAAAAAGAATAAAGTTGGAGGCATCGTGCTTCCTGATTTCAAACTGTACAACAAAGCCATAGCAATAAGAACAGTATGGAACTGGGAACGGCATAAAAATATATACATAAACCAATGGAACAGAAAAGAAAGCTCAGAATTATATCCTGGCATACACAGTTAACCAAGATTCAACAAGGAAGCCAAGAATACTCAACAAGGAAAAGACAGTGTTCTCAAAAAATAATGCTGGGGCAACTGGAGAAGTACATGCAGAACAGAAAAATGGGATCCTTATCTCACACTACTCACAAAACAGTAACTTGAAATGAATCAATGACTTAAACATAAAACCCGATATCATAAAAATCCTGGAACACAATATAGGAAAGAAGCTTCTTGACATTGGTCTTGGCAACAATTTTTTTGGACATGATGCCAAAAGCAGACAACAAAACCAAGAATTAACAAGTGGAACTACAAAACTCAAAAGTTTCCCAGGGCAAAAGAAACAATTAAGACGGCAGCACTGACATACATTCACTACCGTGTGTAAAACAGACAGCTAGTGGGAAGCTGCTATAGTGGGAAGCTGCTATATAACACAGGGAGCTCAGCTCAGTGCCCCATGATGACCTAAAGGGGTGGGATGGGGAGGATGGGAGAGAGGTTCAAGAGGGAGGGGATATATGTATACTTAAAGCTTATTCATGTTGTTGTACAGTAGAAAGCATCTCAACATTGTAAAGCAATTCTCCTATAATCAAAAATAAATTTTAAAAAATAGATAACTAATTAGAACCTGCTGTATAGCACAGAAAACTCGACTGAATACTCTGTAGTGGCCTATATGGGAAAAGAATCTTTAAAACAAATAACGTAGATATATATATATATCTGATATTATATTTATCTAACTGATATATTAGATAAATAAATAACTGTTATATTTATCTAACTGATTCACTTTGCTGTACTTAGTAAAAATTTTAACATGCAGTAAAAATTTTAAAAAAGAAAAGAAAACAAAAAGATTATGTACAAAAAGGGAGAAAATTTTGCAAACCATGTATCAGATAAAGAGCTCATACCTGAATTTATAAAGAACTCATACAAGTTAATAATAAAAACAAACATCCAATTAAAAAGTGGGCAAAAGAACTAAAATAGGTTTTTTCAAAGAGGACCTCAAAAGGGCCAACATGCACAGGAAAAGATGTTCAACGTCACTAGTCATCAGGGAAACACAAATCAAAACCACACTGAAATGCCACCTCATACCTGTTAGAAGGGCTAATATCAAGAAGACAAGAGAGAATCAGTTCAGTTCAGTTCAGTCACTCAGTCGTGTCCGACTCTCCGCGACCCCATGAACTGCAGCACGCCAGGCCTCCCTGTCCATCACCAACTCCCGGAGTCTACCCAAACCCATGTTCATCGAGTCGGTGATGCCATCCAACCATCTCATCCTCTGTCGTCCCCTTCTCCTCCCGCCCCCAATCCTACCCAGTATTAGGGTCTTTTCCAATGAGTCAACCCTTCGCCATGAGGTGGCCAAAGTATTGGAGTTTCAGCTTCAACATCAGTCCTTCCAATGAACACCCAGGATTGATCTCTTTTAGGATGGATTGATTGGATCTCCTTGCAGTCCAAGGGACTCTCAAGAGTCTTCTCCAACACCACAGTTCAAAAGCATCAATTCTGCGGCGCTCAGCTTTCTTCACTGTCCAACTCTCACATCCATACATGACCACTGGAAAAACCATAGCCTTGACTAGACGGACTTTTGTTGGCAAAGTCATGTCTCTGCTTTTAAACATGCCATCTAGGTTGGCCATAACCTTCCTTCCAAGGAGTAAGCGTCTTTTAATTTAAGAGAGAACAGGTGCTGGCAAAAAAAAAATGTTAAAAAGGAAGCCCGTATTAACACTGCTGCTGAGAACGTAAATTGGTCCAACCACTGTGGAAAACAATATGAAAATTCCTCAAAAAAATTAAAAATAGATCTAGCCCATTTCAGTTCAGTCATATCCAACTCTTTGCGACCCCATAGACTGCAGCACGCCAGGCCTCTCTGTCCATCACCAACTGCCAGAGTTTACTCAAACTCATGTCTATCGAGCCGGTGATGCCATCCAACCATCTCATCCTCTGTCATCCCCTTCTCCTCCCACCTTCAATCTTTCCCAGCATCAGGGTCTTTTCAAATGAGTCAGCTCTTCGCATCAAGTGGCCAAAGTATTGGGGTTTCAGCTTCAACATCAGTCCTTCCAATGAAAGGATCTAGCCCACAATCCAGCATTCCATTTCTGAATATACGCCCAAAAGAAATGAAAACAGAATTTTGAAGAGCTATATCCCATCTTTTTTGAAGTATTTATTCACAATAGCCAAGATATGGAAACATATCTTTTCTCATAGCCTTTGGGAGTGGAAAAAGCTATAATTATTACTGAAACAACAATAAATGAGTCTGAAAAGTAAAATTAACTCTAAGTCATAACAAGTGAAGGATTACTCTGTTACTTCCAGTGAAGATCACAGCCTGAAGATATACAACTACATGGGTGAATGAGATAAAGAGAACAGAGTAAGAAGGGAAATGGGGCAAAGGAAAAATAAAGGTGGAATATGCCACAGAGAGAAAAAGACATGGGTCTCTAGCCTTCCTCAACTCTGACAGTGACCTTGCTAAAGCTACCACAATTCTTGTGTGAAATTATATAATATCCTGATTGATGGAAGTAAGTTATTATGTGTCCCTTGTATTAATACAAAAGGAGAACAGAAGATTTTAATTATTTTTGAAGAACACCTGAAGCACATCCTTTGGCAATCTGTGGATTGTAGACAACTAGCCCACAAGTATTTAATAAAGAGAAGAACATGGGAAAGTTTTTTCTTTCCTTTTTGGCTCCTAATTGTCTCAGAATTCCTGACATAAGTAATTAGGCAAAAATAAAATGCAAAAGGAATTCCTACTGGCATGTGGCAATATAAATATTATGTGTACAGGGATGATGTTTTGTTAACATCCTGCAATCCTCTGTTTTCAATTTCCTCCATTCTTCTATATAATAAAGTTTTAGTTATGTCTCTGGATACAGGGTAAACTAGGCGAAGTTTAAAGCCCTGCCTTCCTAATTACTCTTCTTGTAAAATATCCTAAAAGTCCACTTAATTGATTCCTTCAGGAGTTTAAACAGAATGGCACTCAAAAATTTACATGTGATGAAATGCTTGACAGAAGACTCAAATAGTGAGGTTATGCCATATTTGTCTGGTCTTACTTGAATTATCCATTCTCCAATCTAATGGAGCAAGTATTCAGTTTTCGAATTCTTTGATTCATATTCCTAATGACCAAAAAAAAGTGTGTGGTGGAGTGGTTTTTTGCAACTCTGAGATTATGCCAATCTTCTTTAAACAGAACACCATCCCTTAACCACATTTTAATTATGTATTATAGCCAACTGAAAAATCACTTACAAAAGACTTACAAAATGCTTAAACAAAATGTGACACTGACACACACACACAGGAATATTACACACACACACACACACACACACACACACACGAATATTATTCAGCCTAGAAAAGGAAGGAAATTCAACACGGACAAAACTTGAGAGCATAATACAGAGGCTGAGGACACGCTGAGTGAAATAAACTGGTCACAAGAGTACAAATACTTCATGATTCCACTTATATGAAGTACCTGGAGAAGTCAAATTCACAGGAACAGAAGCTGGCAGGTAAGTTGCAAATCCTCCCAGTGAGCGTGGCTTCCAAAAGCTGTCAGCAGGGCCGCCGCTGACCACACAGATTCACCCACAAAATGGCAACGGCTTTTCTAAGGAAAATGGTGGTTTCTAACCACGAAACCTAAGTCAGAGCTCTTGCACAAGGAAGCCCCACACACGCACCAGACTCCTGTCGGGAGCCCCTTCGGATTGAGGTCCCAGTGGGTGCAAAGCCACGCAGAGCCTTGGCCTAGCATCTCTCCAACCTCCTGCGGCAGCGCATGCAGCCGACTCAGGCTTTTTAAAGCAGGCACGTGTGAAGCAGAATCGTCATCAAGAGGCGCCATCAGAACTGTTTACCCAGTGAAGAGGCTTGGAAGCTAGTTGTCTATTACAGAATGAACCCAAAGCACCAGCAAACAGATGTAGTTCCTTTGGCTGTGAAATAACGTGCAAAGTTGTATCATTTTCTTGGGAAATGGTGTTACCCTAGTGAAAGAAAAGTAAAATTTACACTTTCTGTTGTATGAAAATAAAAAGAAATCTTAAGAGCAGAAAGTAAGATTGTGGGAGGAGCAAATGGGTAACTGCTTAATGAGTATAATTGCAGTTTTACAAGGCAAAGAGTTCCAGATGTGGATGGTGTTGATTGGTAGCAAAACAATGTGAATAAACTTGACACCATGGTATTGTACACTCAAAAATAGTTAAGATGGTAAATTTTTATGTTTTTTTAATTTTATCATAACTAGAAGTAATTTTTTAAAAATTCATGTTTTCCTGATCTTACTCCAATTATATGTTGTCCATTCATCTTTTCAAAAAGGCATAGAAGTAAACAAGAATACATTCTAAGCGATTCAAATAATGCATAATTGTTAGAGCAAAACAATAAATTTCTCCTTAACCGTCTCTTTCCCCAGGGTCACAGGTGATGGGTATTCTTCTAGTTTCTGTTGTCTATGGGATAAGTATAAATCTAGAGACAAAATGTATATATTTGACATATACATATTATTGGATATGATAATGTGATATCTTTTAACCTAAATGGAGTCATGTAATGTACATAGTTCTCAGATTTGGGTTTTTTATTTAATGTCTTAGAGGGATTTCCAACTCGATGCATACAGCTTTTCCTCATTGTTTTTAACAGCTGCACAGCATTCCGTTGATGAATTTGCTACCATTTATTTAACCATTTCTCTACTAATGAGACACTGAAATTGTCTCTTCTTTCATTTTCAAATGTTTGACATTGGTAAAGGTCCAGTCTGCTGAATAGTGTACCAAAATCTTTGCATGGAAGTATGCCTAGTACCTGGCATAGTCCCTCAAATGTATATGAATTAAATAACATCTCAGATTCAGGTTCTTTGAGGCTTTGACTTCTACTTACAATACTATAAAATAGTAAAGAAAAAATATATATATATAAATTATTATAACAAATGAGAGTACAATTTTTAAGAAACTAAATAGAAATGTGGACTACAGAGGATTTGCTTTGGCATTGCTAAAACTGGCCAAGAATCACTTTTCCCATGCAAACTATTAATTGCAAATCCAGGGTTTGCCAGAATGAAAATATGCAATTTGAGTATCTTCTTTCCCTTTCCCAATTCACTGCTTCAAAAGCACAGAGAATACTTCAAAACACTTTCTCATCTTCTTAAAAGGAGGATAAAATGGAAGGTGATGAAGCCCAGATAAGACAAAAATCATTCCTTCAGAGAAAGCAGTCCATAAAGCTAATGACAAGCCTTTCTAGGTGGCTCAGTGGTAAAGAATCTGCCTGAAACACAGGAGACCCGGGTTCGATCCCTGAGTTGGGAAGATCGCCTGAAGAAGGAAATGGCAACTCTATTCAGTATTCTTGCCTGGAGAACCCCATGGAGAGAGGAGCCTGGCAGGCTGCAGTCCATGGGGTCTCAAAAGAGTCCTGACTTATCTACAACTGAGCATGCATGCAAAGATAATGATCCGTTAGAGTTATTTAATACAAAGGTACTTGAACTTTCAAACCAAGACAATAAGTTGAATAGTATTAGTGTATTTTATAAATGCTACAATTCTTTGAATGCTTTCCCCAGGTATATGATCTTATTGAATCCTCTCAATTCTATAAGGTAGCTATTATTTTCTGTATTTCACAGGTGAGGGTATTATAATTTAAAGTGATTAAGCTATTGAACATGGTGCACCACAACTAGAGTATGAAGTTCTCATAAGCTGCAACTAAGACCTACACAGCAAAATGAATAAATAAAGTGATTAAGTATTTCTTGAGGGTCACTTGATTTGGAAGAGCAGAACTATTACTTAAGCCCAAGTCTGTTAGACTCTCAAGACCTATACACTCAGACGATATTGCTCTCAGCTGCAAGAGCTTTACAAACCTTAGGAAATTCTTTACAGCACTTTCAGCCATGAGATCTTGAACCACCCGGTTTGGGTTGTTGGTTTTGTTTTGTTTTTTCTTTTGAAAACAAATAGATGAGAGAAAACAAAAGATTGCAGAAAAAGGTATCTCCTGATCCTCCTATTCCCCTCCTCCAAAAAGAGAAGGTGAAAAACCAGCTACAAAAACTTCTCCCCGCAATGTCTGAAGAGGATCAGAGCCCCAGGTGCCATTTGTAAGGGTCATTTTGTGATCTTCCAATTCCTCCGAGCTCCAGCCCATTTTCTACTCAAGATGCACTGCCTTCCCTGGCAAATATAATCACGAATATTGTGCTATGATGATGTCCTTCCCTTTTGGCTTCCTTCTCTGCTCCTCAAGAATTGAACTTGCTAGAGAACACTTGAGGTTAAGAAGGTCAGTTAACTGCTTAGGGGCTTTGTTCATATGCACAAGAAGAACAGGCTCAAGTAATCTCTATATTACATAAAAATTCAGGCCTGAAGCCATGTTAACCTTATTTGTGGTTTTGCAATATAAGTGAAAACAAAATCTGATGCCAGGACATTTCTATGTTTGTTTGTTTGTTTGTTTGTTTAAGATCAACTAGAACAATGGATGATCTTATCAATAGAGTACTTGATCTTATCAATAGAGTACTTTGACTCTCTTTTCTCATAACCTGTACCAGTAATGTTGTGAAGAATCAGCAAGTAAAAAGAAGATAAATAAATAGAAAGGATGAATTGAACAAATACACAATGAACAAATAGCCAAAAACATGTAACAAACCTGTAATTTAAATGTTTCTCACTTTGTTCATTGTTGTGTTTATGCAATTAAAAAAAGCAAGAAAAACTAAAAGTAACAGAGGTGAAAAACTGAAAAGCAAGCAACCTGAAGCTCTTCAGTATAAAACAACCCAAATAAGATAATCATTGGAAATATTATTGAGTCAAATTATGGCTCATTAACTGTTGTAACAATAGTCCCGAGACAGTGAGAAAATGTTTAAATAATCCCAAATACCCTTTCTTGGTAAAGAAAAAAAAAACTAAGAAAATGTGTAAGACATTTGAAAATATTCCTTGAAAAAAATTAAAATTTTAACACTTAACAGAGATATGCTATCTGGAAAAATCACTTACATCGACCGTTTCATGCCACACATACCTAAAATATGACGTTTCTCTCCCTATTGTATGGAACAGTTTGTTTCTTAATGGATCTCTTGGTCTTTGCTTGAGACTTTGGATCATAATGACTCTGGGTTTTCAATATCTAAAGCAGTATCAGCTTTTCTCTTTTGGAAATTCAACATTGAAATCAAAGACATCCATTTCTCTCTTCTCACTCCAGTCTGCTACCAACTAATTTAGTATTCAGTGATACTACGAAAGTTTTTTCTACATGTGCCATTAGCTGCCACCTCTAGCACCTCTTTTTCCAGCTGATTTCCTCACTCTGAAATAATTTTAAAAAATTGAAACAAACACAGTGAAAGCATTCCAAAATAGATTTGCCTCATACTTAGCGCCCATCTCTTCCAGCCTTGGAAGTTTACCTAGAGACATGACCCAAATCCTCATGCTCAATTATCCTGGTTCCCTGGTCACCATTCCTCAGGCTGGGGTTGCTATATCTACCCATTTACAGTAACATTTGAGAAAGCGAGTACCAAGAGGTACCCATTTGGATCACCTGGGCTCCACACATTTTCCTCCCTGTCTCATTGTGTAGTCCACCTCTTCCTCATAATTAGAGTCAATTACCCTGCCAAGATGTTGACCCCTCTTCTTGCACATTAGTCCTAGGATACAAGGAGCCCAAAGGGTGTAGATTAAAATTTAATGGTTCCCTTACTGAGTCCCCTGCTAAAAGTATGCTTTTTTGGAAACCTACGTCCTCTTAACCACTCAGAGCCCAGAGTTGTGAGAATAGGAATCACAAAATTTCTCCATGGGTCATTGAAAGTAATGGTAAATGGAGCCACTCCTTCCCCCAACTTTTGTTTTCCTTTCTTGTTGGGAGCAAAATGCCACATAAGGTCTTTGATTCAGTGCATATACTATGCCCTAGAGGATGGAATGTCATCCATACAAACTATCACCTCCAAAGCGAGTACTTCAGCTCTGTACTGAGTGGGCAGTTCCAAGGCTTTGTCTGGCTATCAACTTCTAGGTAGTGCAATATGTGCTATGACCAACTGACCCCACAATCGTGAGTCCTTTCCCACACCAATTTGATATAAAGTATGCCCCTTGTTCTGAGGCAGTGTTATGTGGGATTTCATACCAGTGGACTCAGTACCTATATCTTCAGGGAAGTGTATTGGCGTAGGCACTGTGGACAGAAACAACAAAAAACAAACCCATGCCTGGAATATACATATATTCTTGTGAGAATGAACCACTGGCCTTTCCAGAGTAGTGAGGACCCAATAATATAATCAGCTTGCCAGCAAGAAAAGAATCTTATGCTATACTGGGAGCTCAGTTCTTATCTCATTGCTGTCGGATTAGAGTCTACAGTAGCAATAGGTAGATGAGTCTTGGTAAGCAGGAGTCCATGACATTGGGTCCATGTATGATCTACATCTTTGTCACTGGCACTTGTGTGCCTATCCTGCCAGCACTGGGCAGACAAAGACAGAGGCTGGCTAACATTAAAACTGGTTGGATTATATTGTCCACTTGGATGTTTAGTGCCTATTCTGTACTGAATGTTCTCTGGTGGACATGAACTACTGATAGAAAGAACATTCTATTTTGTGCCCAGTTCAGTTCAGTCGCTCAGTCGTGTCCAACTCTTTGCAACCCCGTGAACTGAACATGCCAGGCTTCCCTGCCCATCACCAACTCCCGGAACTTGCTCAAACTCATGTCCATAGAGTCAGTGATGCAATCCAACCATCTTATCCTCTGTCATCCCCTTCTCCTCCTGCCTTCAATCTTTCCCAGCATCGGGGTCTTTTCCAATGAGTCAGTTCTTCGCATCAGGTAGCCAAAGTATTGAAGTTTCAGCTTGAGCATCAGTCCTTCCAATGACTATTCAGGACTAATTTCCTTTACAATAGACTGGTTGGATTTCCCTGCAGTCCAAGGGACTCTCAAGAGTCTTCTCCAACACCACAGTTCAAAAGCATCAATTCTTCAGTGCTCAGCTTTCTTTTCTTGTGTGTGTGCCCATTCTTATGTTTATTCACATATTCCTATCCCAGATTATATAGTCTCCAATCTTTCAGTCTTTTTATTTCCAAGCTCCTGCTACATCTTTTGCCTCACCCATAATTCCTATATATTCAAACTAGTGCAACAGGGGCACTTTTCAAAATTGTTGCTGTTGGGAGAATTTGATCACTATTATTTTTTGAGATCACCCCTGAGTGAGTCTACTGTGCATTTTTGATGCATACACATATTCATTCATTTAATGTTTACTGAAAACCTACTCTGTGTGCCAATTGCTTTGCCAGGGTTTGGGAATCAAAGAAGAAAAAAGAACAATCTTATTAGTTGAGAGTCCAGGAGAAGTCAGGAAAAACTACAACATCATAACTGAGACTAGCAATATTAATAGCATGCTGTCAAGGAAACAGATATAAATATTAGATGTTTTAAAGATAGAAATTACCAAGTAGCAAACAAGATTAGCTCACAGACTAAACACGCATAGCTTCACAAAATTACAGTTCTAAGTAAAAATAATTAACGTACAACCTGCAGATGTGATTATCAGTCTGTAGAGATGAAACCCAGTGTATGCTCTGGGTAGGTTGTCAAGAAAGTACCCATTAATACTGTAAATGTAGCACACTAAGTTTCTGAGATGATGTAATTCCTCTTTTTTCAAACACGTGGATCAGGGTAGATGTCAGGAGCCACCTGCCAACACTGGAATGGATTGCCACCTTGGTAAGGTGATGGGAGATAGCGCCAAAGTAGACAAAGAGAGAAAAGGGAGAAGGGTGTGCAAAAGCAAAGATGAAGTATCACAGGACAATGTGTTCCTAAATAACAGAGATGTGCTTATTACAGTTCACTCTGTGTGGTTTCTGGCACAACCCCTCAAAATAAGTCAATTAGATATAGGCAAATGTTCTTGGCATTGCAAAATGATTGGTCAAAGGTCCAAAAAGGAAATTATATCCCAACAGATTTTGAAATAAAAACTCAAGTTACTCCAAAAGAAAGAAGGCCAACAGTGTACTCCAAAAGAAGTGTTATACATCCCAAATTCTAGGTCTCAATCTAGGTGCCTAGGTGAAAACAAGGGACTTCAACTCAGGAGACACCTCCTGTCAACAGCAGTCATAGAGTATATAGACCCCCAAACAAACATTATATTAAACCCAGACCTTGAGGAATATTTCTTCTGCTCTAAGTGTAGAAAGAGAAAAAAAAATGCTAACTAAATTTCAACAGAATAAGCATTGAAACATTTGGTCAGCTACCCATGTCTTTAAGAAGTCCAAAAATGCTTAAGAAATCTGGCTATGTCTATCATGGAAAATATGGAATTACAATACTTCCAAGCCTTCTTGGACTTCATCATAAAGTACCTCAGACCTCTGATATGACTCATTCATCCTAACAATGAGGGTGAAAACCAAAACATGTTTCTTGGTGGATAAGCTTATAGTAGTGAGTGAACTACAACAGGCAAATCCAGAATTATTATCAAGATATCATGTTCATTCTTGGCACGACAGTCATTCAACACCATCTGACAGTAAAAGATATTTTGTGATAAAGGGACCCTTTCCCAAAGAGTGGGTGTATTTTTGCCAGTGACTGGCAAAGGACTGTTTATAAAGTTTAAACAAATAAATGATAATTTTTAAAAAGGCATTAAGTGAGAATCATTTAAGTACCTAAAGAGTTCAGCTACACATGAAGTTAGTGGCATAAAACATTTCACCCTTGAGGAATGTGCCAACCTATGAACCCTCATAGGTAAGTAAAATCACTCTTTGGGGGCTATGGATACCTCAATGGCAAACTTGTCCATAACAGGATTCATGTAAAATTTGTCTTATACCAATACAAATTAGTAATCCAATATATGCTAAATACTGTTAAAATCCAATCTTAGACCATTGTTCCTGTGAAATATAATATGGCCATAAAATTCCTTTTCATTAGACTTATCTATTTGATTCACTTCTTTCCTCATAGCTAATTAATACCAGACTAAGTCCTGGATTCTAAAACTTACTCATTTAAAAAGAGTTGTTCACTGATTCTGTATAGCAATGAAGAGCATTTTCAAATACCAAATGCCTTTTTTTCTTGGAGGTAAGAAGAGGTTTATGGAAACATTCAGTTTAGCCAAAAACTTAAAGCTAATTCTCCCATAGTCTTCACCAAAAAAAATTATCTTTTAGAAGAAAAAATACATTAAAATTCATGTCAAAACTGTGTTTTTAATAAAATTTTATCAAATTGAAATCTCTAAGGTAAAATACTAGGGTTCTTTGATAAGGAAATAATTAAATAGATTATACTTTGTAGCCTATCCACCTGTCATCATAAATATTACTTTGTTGTAGCATCACAGAGCATATCTACTACCTGGAAGAACCAAGATAATACTCCCATGGTTAACCCCAGCAACTGTTTACCATGGGTATTCCCCTTTCAATTTGCACTTTGCATTTGAAATACTCAGCTCTTATGAGTTTTACTAACATAAGAATGAAAATAAGAATTATTATTAATACTATAAAATTACAAATTATCAATTTATAAGTCTAAACATTTGACAGTATGCTCTTTCCCACAAGCAACAGAAACCCTATGGAATTTTCGACACCAAGAAAATCTATTGCCTCACATAATAGAGACTCAGAGAGAATTCAGGTTTCAGGGCAAGGTACTTAAGCAAGTTACTTAAGTGTCATCTAAACCAAAGGTTATTACATCCTTCTTTTCTTCCCTCCTTGCTTTGACCTGATTCACAGACTAATTAGATAGATGATGAATCAGGACCAAATCCCTAATCCAGGCAATAAAAAGAAATATACCATCCTCTGATGTGGATGGGTATCTCTTAGAATATGCACAAGTTGATTTCACTTCACAGTTCATTGGCTAGGATTGGGTCACATTTCCATTTTTGGACCTATCACTAGCATGGACAATCAACTTACCTTTAGGAGAACTAGTTATACTACTGTAGCTGGGATACGATCACCTTCTCTTGAGGACACATGAATGCATACAGGAGCAGATATACCTGAATAAATTCAAGTTTTATTAGGAGGAAGAGAAGAATGAAAAGTGGGCAGGCAACCAAAAGTGTGTCTTTACAGTAACTGCATTAGAATTATGAAGGTTAAAACTTGAGGGTAAAAGTGGGTAGAGCATTGCTCAGAGGGTAAGGATTTGAGATTAAAAATCTAAATCAAGTTAAGATAATATTTCTTTTTGTAGAACAAGGGATAGAGGTAACAACAACAACAAAAATCAAATCCTGTAAATAGAGATTAAATTTAAGACAATACATCTTTCAAGGATAAGTACCTATAAGTATTGAAAAGTAAACATTAGAAAAATTTTAGTCCAAATGCTATAGTTTGTAAATATGGAAACCAAAAGCTTAAGAGTTTAAATTGTTCAAGATCACATAAGAAATCAGTGATAGGCAGATATGCTGAAATTCATGGCTTTCTTCCTGAATTCAGTTCTGCACCAACATTATGTTTTTCACTGGATGTCATTTCCAGGAATAAAGATAGGTGCATTATAATTTTTTGATACAAAAATCATTACTCTAAATTGTACAAAATGCTCTTATGTCAGCTCTAGCAATGGAAATGAAGCACCTCTTTTCTCATCTAGCATCCTACATTATTGAAGAAAATTATTAATATTGATACCAATAACATATCATATACCATGTGCCTGGCATTTTACCAGGTGCTTTATAGTCATTATTGCTAATCATCCCAACATCCTAAAAGTGAAGTCGCTCAGTCGTGTCCGACTTTGCGACCCCATGGACTGTAGCCCACCAGGCTCCTCTGTCCATGGGATTCTCCAGGCAAGAATACTGGAGTGGGTTGCCATTTCCTTCACCAGGGGATCTTCCCAACCCAGAGATTGAACCCGGGTCTCCCGCATTGGAGGCAGACGCTTTAACCTCTGAGCCACCAGGGAAGCCTACATCCTAAAAGGGAACTCTTAATATCCAGTTTTGAAGATGAACTGAGACTCAAAGGCTTTAAGTTACTTGATTATGATCAAATTGCTTCTAGAAAAAGGATTTAAACCTAGGTTTGTTTCACTTTAAAGCCCATTCAAGCTACTAGCGTTCACCAAAAGAAATTTTGTTAAATTCTTGTCCTGTTAGATGATCCATAAAAAAATTAAAATCCCAAGTCAAATAAATTTGAGAATTACTGTGCTTTATATCCCTCTCATGGAGATTAAAGATGTACAATGTAATATTTAAAAGTATGAGAAATTCTACAAAAAGCAAATTTATCCATCTCACTTTAACCACTGTTTCTTCAATTTGAAGATTAAATCATTTTTTACTAATAGACATCAATATTCAGGGAAATAATGTCCAGTGGCACCTACTTTGGGAAATTCTGTACTACATTATTTGACATACAAAATACATAATGGATGTTAACAATCAAATTACATTTGAATGATAGTATCAATATGCAATTATACTAAACATATGAAAGCAGTTTAGGAGTTTTACTATGAAATGATTTTAGTTTTACAATTACTGCTCTCAAATGTCAAATCTTGTTTTCTCTCTAAGTAGCAGGTCTCTTTACAACATCTTGATCAAATTACCTTTTTTCAGTTATGGTTACTTTTCACATTTAAAACTTAATATCAAAAAGCAATAGAGAAAATCAGTGAAACAAAAGGCTGATTTGTTGAGATCAATAAATTGATAAACTTCTAGCCATACTGAATAGCAAAAATTGTTATACTTCAGTTCAGTTCAGTCACTCAGTCGCGCCTGACTCTTTGCAACCCCATGAACCTCAGCACGCCAGGCCTCCCTGTCCATCACCAACTCCCAGTGTTTACCCAAACTCATGTCCATTGAGTCGGTGATGCCATCCAACCATCTCATCCTCTGTCGTCCCCTTCTCCTCCTGCCTTCAATCTTTCCCAGTATCAGAGTCTTTTCAAATGAGTCAGCTCTTCACATCAGGTGATCAAAGTATTAGAGTTTCAGCTTCAACATCAGTCCTTCCAATGAACCTCAGGACTGATCTCCTTTAGGATGGACTGGTTGGATCTCCTGGCTGTCCAAGGGACTCTCAAGAGCCTTCTCCAACACCACAGTTCAAAAGCATCAATTCTTCTGTGCTCAGCTTTCTTTATAGTCCAACTCTCACATCCATACATGACTACTGGAAAAACCATAGCCTTGACTAGACAGACAGAAGCCACAAATTACCATTTACAGGAATGGGAGAGGTAACAGCTAGGACATGTCCATATAAGTAAAAGAATAACAGGAGAATATTATAAACAACTTTATGCCAATAAATTCAATATCTTAATTGACATGGTCAAATTTCTAGAAAGATACTGCAAAAAAGCTCATCCAAGAAGATAATCTAAACAGCTCTGTTTCAATGAAATTAAATTTATAGTCAAAAAGCTTCCCAAAAAGAAAATTCCAGGCCAGATGTCTTCAATGGTGAGCTCTAACAATATCAATTTTACACAAACACTTCCAGAAAATTGAATGAAAGAAAGTAAAAGTGAAGTCGCTCAGTCGCATCCGACTCTTTGCGACCCCATGGACTGTAGCCCACCAGGCTCCTCTATCCGTGGAATTTTCCAGGCAAGAGTACTGGAGTGGGGTTGCCATTTCCTTTTCCAGAGGATCTTCCTGACCCAGGGATCAAACTCAGGTCTCCCGCATTGCAGACAGGTGCTTTACCATCTGAGTATCACAATAAAACTATAGAACAATATTTTTAATCATTAAAGAGAAAATTCTAAACAAAAATTTTAGAGGACTGACTCTAAAAATACATTAAAATTATGATATATCACAACCAAATGGAGTTTATATCAGGAACGGAAGGAAAAATGTAATTTTTTTCAAAAAGTATTAAGAGATTAAAAAGTTAAAAACCCTTGATCATCTAAATAAGTGCAGAAAAAGCATTCAAGAAAACCCAACATGCAATTCCCACTTAAAAAAAAAAAAAAAATCCCAGAAACAGGAGGGAATTTTCAACCTGATAAAGATCACCTATGAAAATCCCTCAGCTAACAGCTGAGGTAAAAGTAACATTTTTCCACTAAGATAAAGAACAAAAAGAAGACATCATCACTAGTCACTTTTATTCATCATAATACTAGAGGTTTTGGCTACTACAATAAAGCATGAAAAAGAAATATACAGCATCCAGACTGGAAAGTAAAAAGTAAAACTGTTTTAGTTCACAGATGAAGTAATTGTCTATGTAGAAAATCTGGTGAAATATGTGAAATAGCTACTAGAACTAGTAAGTGAGTTTAGCAAGAATAAAAGGTCAATAACCAAGTCAATTTTACCCTTGTATATGATAGAAACTATCATAAATTAAAAATTTTGAAATTATCTATAGTAACATCACAAATATGAAATATTTAGGGATAGATGTGAAAAAAGATGTAAAGGACCAATACATTGAAAACTACAAAATTTGCTGCAGAAAATTAAAGAAAGCCCAAAACTATGGAGAAAGATATTGTGCACATGGATTGGAAGATTCAGTAATGTCAAAATGTCAGTTTTCCCTAAATTGATATGTAGAGTCCATGCATTCCTAGTCAAAATCCAAGCAGGCTTTTTCTGTAGGAAGTTACAAGCTGAAAGGAAAGGCAAAAGATCTAGAAGAGCCAAGACACCTTGGAAAATGAAGGGTAAAGTCAGAGAATTTATGTTACCTGACTTTAAATCTTATTATAAAGCTACAATAAAGAAAACAATGTGCTGTTTAAATACAGACAAATAGATCAATGATCACACATACATATAGACAACTGATATTTGCAAAAGGTCCAAAGATATTGTAGAGGAGAAAGGATAGTCTGGCAACAAATTAGATTGGAACTATTAGAAATCCACATGCAAAAAAAAAAAAAAAAAAGGATGTATAACAATTAACACAAATGAATTATATACGGAAGTTAAAAAGCTAAATCTAGAAGAAAATACAGAAAAATTCTTAACGATCTTGGTTAGGGTCAAGATTCCATTTTTTGTTTGTGTTTGTTTTGTTTTGTCTTTTATTGATTGATATTGGACTATAGTTGCTTTACAGTGTTGTATTAGTTTCTGCTGTACAGCAAAGTGAATCAGTTATACATATAAATGTATGCACTCTTTTTTAGATTCCCTTTCCATCTAGGTTATTCTAGGGGAAGTGGTTTAAAAGAGTGCAGATCTTGGCTTTTATTCAATGCCTTTAACAAGGTATCTCAAGAAAGCAATGAGATGAGGAAAGACTTGCACAGTCTTCAAAAAGAAATGAAAGAAGACAGAAAGAAACCAGGAATCCGGGCTCCCAAAAATTCAGAAAAGCTAACTCTTTCTTTCTAGATTCTAAATAGTAAGAAATCATAAGGCCTTTGAATAACAGGCCCTGGGTGTATGCTCAGTCATGTCCAACTCTAGCCCGCTAGGCTCCTCTGTCCGTGGTATTTTCCAGGCAACAATATTGGAGTGGGTTGCCATTCCCTTCTCCAGGGGATCCCCCGACTCAGGGATTGAACTTGGATCTCTTGCATCTCCTGCACTGGCAGGCAGATTCTCCACTGTGCCACCTGAGAGGCCCCAACAAAGGCCCAGTAAGACTTAGTTCAGTTTGGTTCACTGGCTCAGTCATGTCCAACTCTGCGACCCCATGAACAGCAGCACGCCAGGCCTCCCTGTCCATCACCAACTCCCATGTCCATTGAGTCGGCAATGCCATCCAACCATCTCATCCTCTGTCATCCCCTTCTCCTCCTGCCCTCAATCTTTCCCAGCATCAGGCTCTTTTCAAATGAGTCAGCTCTTCGCATCAGGTGGCCAAAGTATTGGAGTTTCAGCTTCAACATCAGTCCTTTCAATGAACACCCAGGACTGATCTCCTTTAGGATGGACTGGTTGGATCTCCTTGCAGTCCAAGGGACTCTCAAGAGTCTTCTCCAACACCACAGTTCAAAAGCATCAATTCTTCGGTGCTCAGCTTTCTTCACCGTCCAACTCTCTCATCCATACATGACCACTGGAAAAACCATAGCCTTGACTAGACTGACCTTTGTTGACAAAGTAATGTCTCTGCTTTTTAATATGCTGTCTAGGTTGGTCATAACATTCCTTCCAAGGAGAAAATGTCTTTTAATTTCATGGGTGCAATCATAATCTGCAGTGATTTTGGAGCCCAAAAAAATAAAGTCTGACACTGTTTCCACTGTTTGCCCATCTATTTCCCATGAAGTGATGGGACTGGATGCCATGATCTTCGTTTTCTGAATGTTGTGCTTTAAGCCAACATTTTGACTCTCCTCTTTCACTTTCATCAAGAGGCTCTTTAGTTCTTCTTCACTTTCTGCCATAAGGGTGGTGTCATCTGCATAGCTGAGGTTATTGATATTTCTCCCGGCAGTCTTGATTCCAGCTTGTGCTTCATCCAGCCCAGTGTTTCTCATGATGTACTCTGCATATAAGTTAAATAAGCAGGGTGACAATATACAGCCTTGACGTACTCCTTTTCCTATTTGGAACCAGTCTGTTGTTCCATGTCCAGTTCTAACTGTTGCTTCCTGACCTGCATACAGGTTTCTCAAGAGGCAGGTCAGGTGGTCTGGTATTCCCATCTCTTTCAGAAATTTCCACAGTTTATTGTGATCCACACAGTGAAAGGCTTTGGCATAGTCAATAAAGCAGAAATAGATGTTTTTCTGGAACTGTCTTGCTTTTTTGATGATCCAGTGGATGTTGGCAATTTGATCTATGGTTCCTCTGCCTTTTCTAAAACCGGCTTGAACATCTGGAAATTCATGGTTCATGTATTGCTGAAGCCTGGCTTGGAGAATTTTGAGCATTACTTTACTAACGTGTGAGATGAGTGCAATTGTGCAGTAGTTTGAGCATTCTTTGGCATTGCCTTTCTTCAGGATTGGAATGAAAACAGACCCTTTCCAGTCCTGTAGCTACTGAGTTTTCCAAATTTGCTGACATATTGAGTGCAGCACTTTCACAGCATCATCTTTTAGGATTTGAAATAGCTCAACTGGAATTCCATCACCTCCACTAGCTTTTTAATACTTAATTTAACTAGAAATTCAGTTCTGCTTTGAGACTGAACTGAGGATAGTGCATTTCCACCACAAATTATTGTTTCATATAACCTCAAGGTACTTGCCCTTAAGGTCCAAGCTGAGAGAAGCATGGACAGGAGGTAGCAAAAGCATAAGCAAGGTTTGAGACTTGTATTTGGGAACAAATGTCAGGTATGTTTATTGGCACGTGAAACTGATTAGAACCAAGTAGATCAAAATCTTCCTAAGGCGTTAAGGACATGGCATTACCAAAGAAATTATATAGACCTTTGACTTCTTGAATCTTTAGCCAATCCATGTGTGCCCAAACTTACCTGAACAGGAAGTAGACTGCAAAATCTGAGCAACTGCCAAGGAGTATATGCCCAAAGCGCACTTGAGATGTGGCCTTGAAGGATAATAGACAAGAAGGAACCTCGAGAAGAGTAGAGCCGGGGCCTCACAGAGCAGTGGTCAGGAATGGTCCTCACAGAGGGCAGAATACAAATCCAACGCAGAACTGCCACAGCAGAGGGCCCTTATAATGCCTGCCTACAGGAGTTCATTACTGCTGTTTACCAGTCACTGCTGTGTAGCTCTCATTCTTCCTCATTTGGACAGTTTAGTGCTGTTACTCTGTCCCTGCTTCATTGTTAAGTATTAGGTATGGAGGCAGGCAGGTGAGCAGATAATTTTCCTTTTAAAATTCATAGTTGCTGGACTAGCAGAAGCTATATATGAATCCTATTTTAAAAAAATGTCTGGAGATCATATACATTGAATCTGTGGAGACAGGGTAAGTAAATTCCATGAGTACTTTGGCCAACTTATATGAACAGCTAACTCATTGGAAAAAGATCCTGATGCTGGGAAAGATTCAAGGCGAAAGGAGAAGAGGGTGGCAGAGGATGAGATGGTTGGATAGCATCACTGATTTAATAGCCATGAACTTGGGCAATCTCTGGGAGATGGTGAGGGACAGGGAAGCCTGGCATGATGCAGTCCATGAGGTTGCAAAGAGTCAGACGTGACTTAGCGACTGAACAACAAAGAAGTTTAAAACGGATATTTGTTGACCACACTGTGGAAGACTCTGTTCCTTAGTCAAACCCATTCATTTCCCTTTCTCTTCTTCCTGGTTACATAAATAGGCTACATTTCCTAGTTCCCTTTGCATTTACGTATAGCCAGGAGTTGGAGTTCTAGGAAAGGATTCCATTGAATGGAAATGATTTGTATCACTTCAGTGGTTGGCCCATGTTATTGCATTGTGTCCTTCCCAAATCCATATGTTGAGGCCCTAACCCCAGTACCTCAGAACGTGACTATTTAGAGACAGGTGATTAAATTAAACTGAGGCCATTAGGATGGGCCCTATTCAAATCTGGTATCAAGAAATTTGGACACACAAAGAGACACCAGGGATGTTCACATACAGAGGACAGACCATGTGAGGACATAGCCAGAAGATGGCCATCTGCACGTGAAAGAGAGAGGCCTAGAAGAAACTAAACTTGCTGACACCTTAATCTTGGACTTCTACCTGCCAGAACTGTGAGAAAATAAATTTCTGTTGTTATGGCAGCCCTACCAAGCTAATAAAGCCCGTAAAACTTTCCCATATATTATAATCCTCCTTGTCCTCCCTTTCTGGTTGGATGGAATGGAGATGACCCCCCCAGGACAAAGTTGGAAGCCATGTGCTGAAAATGGCAAGGTTACAAGCTGGAAGGAGTGCCTGAAGGAAAACCATCCAACCAGGAACATCCACACTGTTCAATCACATGGATGAAATATTTTATTTTATTTTATTCTGAAATATAGAGGTTTGTTAGCTACAGCAGTAAGCATCACTCTCAACTAACACACCCTACAAGCCTGATGATTCCCTTTTCCCTAGCCAGCTCTCTTCTTAGTCACTATTGGCAGGGGGTGGTATGTACTTTTCACCTCTTAACAAGCCCTGTGGGAATATGGCTGGCTTCTATTACATACTGGCTTTCAAAGTGGGATACTTAGTACCTCTTGTCCACAGTTTGAGGCCTTAACCACAATTCTTGGACACAGTGCATTTTCCACTCAATATCCTCTAACATATTTTAAAAATAGGTTGATTAAGGTAGAAGAAATAGAAAATTCACAATTAATAATAAAATACATTCAACTTATGTGTCATTCAGTGGGAGAACTTCCATTATTTAGTAGGCAATGAGGAAGCTATCTATTATTTTTTTAAAAAATTACACTGCCATAAAGAACCTCATATAACTGTCTTATCTTTGAAGACCACCTTCAGAAAACAAAGATTGGTTGTAAGCAATGGATAATGATCCAGTATCACCAACCATGGCCAATATTGGACACTTATGATGGCCATATGAATAGGTAGAGAGACATTTTCTGTAAGTAGAGTGACAATATGTCTCAGTTTGTCTAGAAGATCCTTGCCTGTAGTTATAAAGTCTGTACTGATTTAGATGATAAATTTGATGAACATCTTATTCATTGGATAAGTTAAGTGTACGTATTGAGAGAAGGGACAGAAGAAAGAGCCCCTTGGAAAATGTTAAGGAAAGCTTTTGAAACTGCACACCACAGATTGGGACTTGAACCCACTGTCTTTTAATTGAAATCACACACCTGTTTCAGGACTTAATGAAGCTCAGGTTTTTAAGTCTGATCACAGAAAGAACTCAGTGAGAGACAAAGTGATAAGTAAGAAGTAGATTTATTTAGAGAAATCCACATGCCATAGACAGAATGCAGTCCTGCTCAAAGGCAAGAGTGGTCCTAGGCATGCAGTCATCTTGGAAAGTGAGAGTGGCCATGAGAGAAATGGACTCCACAGAGTGTGGGCCATCCCAGAAGGCCAAAGGCCCTGAAATATGAGATGGTTAGTTTTGATGGGTAATTTCATAGGATAATGTGTGGGAGGATTACTCCAACTATTTTGGAGAAGGGGTGGAAATTTCCAGGAACTGGGCCACTGCTCACATTTTGGCCTTTTATGGATGGCCTTGGAACTGTCATGACACTTGTGGGTGTGTCATTTAGCATATGCTAATGTAGTACAATGAGCGTATAATGAGGCTCAAGGACTACTGGAAGTTGAATCTTCGGCCCTCTTGGACCTAATCCGTTCTAACCAGTTCTTGTCATATCCTCAATGGCTATATCATTCTTTTAAAGATTCTGCCCTGCCCTCTTGCTTCCCGTTACATTTTCATTAAAACTGTATGCCTCACTCCTAGAGGGATTGTGTTCTCTCTTTTACATGGTTCTTTCTAAGGGTAGTTGTATTAGTCTGCTCATGCTGCCATAACAAAATACCATAGACTAGGCAGCTTAAAAGTCACTGCAGATGGTGACTGCAGCCATGAAATTAAAACATTACTCCTTGGAAGGAAAGTTGTGACCAACCTAGATGGCAATATTAAAAAGCAGAGACATCACTTTGCCAACTAAGGTCCGTCTAGTCAAGGCTATGGTTTTTCCAATACTCATGTATGGATGTGAGAATTAGACTATCAAGAAAACTGAGCACTGAAGAAGTGATGCTTTTGAACTGTGGTGTTGGATAAGACTCTTGAGAGTCCCTTGGACTGCAAGGAGATCCAACCAGTCCATCCTAAAGGAGATCACTCCTGAGTGTTCATTGGAAGGACTGATGTTGAAGCTGAAATTCCAATACTTTGGCCACCTCATGTGAAGAGCTGACTCATTTGAAAAGACCCTGACGCTGGGAAAGATTGAAGGCAAGAGAGGGGGATGACAGAGGATGAGATGGCTGGATGGCATCACAGACTCAATGGACATGAGTTTGGGTGGACTCCGGGAGTTGGTGATGGACAGGGAGGCCTGGCGTGCTGCAGTCCATGGGGTTGCAAAGAGTTGGACATGACTGAGTGACTGAACTGAACTGAACTGGGCAGCTTAAACAATAGACACATATTCCTCATTGTTCTGGAGGCTAGAAGTCCCAGAATGTCCAGCACAGTTTCTGGTAAGAGTTCTCTTCCTGCCTTACAGATGACACCCTCTTGCTGTGTCCTTACATGGCCTTTCTCAATGCAGGCACATGGAGGGAGAAAGAGATGTTTCCCTTCCTCATTTTTTAGGCCACCAATCCTATCAGGTTAGTGTTAGACTTCATCTGAGTTTAATTGCCTTCAAAAGCCCTGTCCCAAATACAATCACCTTGGGAGTTTGGGCTTCAACATGTGAATATGTCAGGTGAATATGTGAATATGTCAGGACAGTTCAGTCCATAGCAGTGGTTATGGTTTTTGAGGTACTCTTGTTATTTGTTTTCCTATTATTGTACCACAGTCTAAGTGGAAAAGTCAGAATTGTGTTTACACTTAAAAAAAAAATTGCTTCTTGGCAGCTGCCACAGCATTTGGCAAGCCAAGATCAAAGAAAGCCAGAATTGTAAGCAAGAGTCTATATTTATGTTAGTAATGTTTTGTTATAAACCAACAAGTCTGATCAGCAGAATCCAAAGCTGAGAGATAAAGGTCTTTTTATTCTAAAGAGTGATTGGATAACTGGGTTTCTTTGTTGTGTTCAGCCTAGTTCCATCAAAAAACAAGAATGGACTTATTGGGAGGTGCATTGGTTCATTATGAGGTAGTAAAGTAATTTAAGAGATAGTGTGACCTATGCTTACTTTTCATCTTAGGGCAGGTTATAATTGATAATTGGATGTCTATGTGCTTTAGAAAATTACCGCTTACCTACATTCAACAATTACTTGTGAACCAGAAGAAAATACATAGTGTCACAAGTGTGTTTTTCCTCTCTTCATAAAGCAAATTCTCTTCCTTAGGTACTTTGTTTCTGAGATTACTTCTTAATTTTACCAAAACTGTCTTGCGATAATCATCTACAACTGACTCTAATAAAGAAAATCTGACACAGTGATAAATCAAAATTACAGCTTGAAGACTATGAAAATGCTGAGCTTCAAAAGCAAATGGAAAATAGAAATCTATCTTTTCTGGGGGGAAAAAAAGGAAACTCTTGTATAGATAGGAGACATAATTTTAATAAAATCACTGAATTTACAGGAGCCCCAGCTACCCAATCACTCTTTAGTAATATCCTTTGCATTTTTAGATTGCACCAGAAAACCTTAAACTAACAAAAATCTTGGTTTTTAAATGATAGGGTAGCAAATCTGAGGAAAGTCAGAAACTCTGGGACGAACTGGTTATCTTACAAACCAGGTATAATATTACAACCAAGTCTATCTGTACCTATTGATTTAGGGAAAAGAGGTAAAAGACAAAGTAATAATGTGGCCTGAATTGAAAGTAGATCAAAGCCCTGTAGGAGTGGCTATTTGTTTGGAGAGACAATAGGGAATGACAAATGCAATGAAGGAAAAGATAAGGGAGCTACATCTAAATAGCTTGTTGTTGACATCTTATGTTTCCAACAGAAGTTAGAGAAGAGGGTGTGGAATGCACCAAGGGGTAAAGGATGCAAGGACTTCAGAACAAAAATTATGAACGAGCCCAGAGAGAAAGCAAAAACAAGAAGTGTTTAAACATTATCTGACAATAAAAGTTAGGGATGAGATTGTGAGTAA
Source organism: Giraffa tippelskirchi (assembly GCF_054371585.1). Taxonomy (NCBI): domain Eukaryota; kingdom Metazoa; phylum Chordata; class Mammalia; order Artiodactyla; family Giraffidae; genus Giraffa; species Giraffa tippelskirchi. Next base: position 91,146,502 of record NC_137275.1, on the reverse strand, counting down.
CTGGATCACACCAAATTTCTCCCTTGCCAATTTCCCTTCCTCTCTCCACCCCTCAGTATAGAAAATGGGATTTTTAAAGCTGAACCAGAAAGTAGCTCATGATTGCTGATGTAGATCACAAATGATATAATAAAATGTTGTGAAAGAAGAAGCTTTTCCTGTGATAGAATGCAGCCACTGATTCTTATTGAAAGTGCCTTGCTTTTGAAAAGCAAATACAATGAAACCTTAGCAAGACCCAAGAGAAAACCCAATAGCCTTAGGTTACGTCAACTATCTCTCTACAAGAACAGGAGGTATCCCTAATCCTGTACAAGGAAATTTACCTGAACCAGGAAGAGAAGGATTTCATACCTATCTTCTCTCCATTCATATGATCTGGACAAGTTAATTAACTTAGTTAAGGCTCTGTTCTCTCATCTCTAAATTGAAAATGATAATACACACATTATATGATTTTCATTTTACTTTTCAGAATATATAAGATAATATACATGAAGTATTTATTTAGTTCTATGCCCAGTAAGAACTCAATAAACATTTACTATTAGTATTTTGGGCTTCCTTGATGGCTTAGGCAGATGGTAATGAATCTGCCTGCCAATCAGGAGATGCTGGTTCGATCCCTGGGTCAGGAAGATCCCCTGGAGAAGGTAATGGCAACCCACGTCAGTATTCTTACTGGGAAATCCCATGGACAGAGGAGCCCCGAGGGCTACAGTCCAGGGTGTCTCAAGAGTCAGACATGACTTAGCAAGTAAACCACCACCACCACCACTAGTATTTTAGTATTTCACCTCTAATTAGTCTCTGTAATATCCCTGTTGATCCTCCTGATATTCCCTTCTCAAAGTTCCCCAGATTTTTCACAGCCATTTGTAGGGTTCACACATAACCTCCAATACTACATATTCCTAAACATTCTCCAGGATTCTTCTTTCCCTCACTTTCCACATCCAATCAAGCAACTCTACTGGTTCTACCTCAAAATCTACTCTGAATCTGTCTGCTTCCTCCTGGCCAGGCCAGTATGACAAGTCTAAGCTACCATCTTCTCTCACCTTCCCACTAAAGCAGCCTCCAAAATGGCCTCGCAGCTTCTATTCTTAACCCTCTACAACTTTTAGTTCACACACCAGTCAAAGTGATTTATAAACCTAAATTATATCACACTATTCATATTACTAAAACTTTACAGTACTTCCTGATCCCAATTATAATAAAATCCAAAGAAACTCTTTTTTTTCTTCAAATATACCTCTAATTCTCATCAGGGTTTTACACTACTACTGCTCCTATAGGAAGTGCTCTCTCATTTAATACATTTATCAGTGTCTCTTTTTTTCTCCTTTCAGATCTTAAATTAAACACCTCTCTTGATCTCTTTATAAATGTTTTCTAAGGCCACCCTATGTACAGTGGCCACTCAGATACTCTTGTTTAAAAACAGTTGCTAAGTCAGTATTACTGTTTACCCTTGAACAACTAGGGTTTGAACTGCACAGATCCATTTATAATACAGATTTTTTTTTTTCAATAAATATATACTTGGCCCTCTGACCCATCATATGTGCATGGGTTTCACACTCATGGAAGAATTTAACCAACCTCTGATGGAAATTTCCACTGCCACCACCACTGCTGCTGCTGCTGCTGCTGCTAAGTCGCTTCAGTCGTGTCCAACTCTGTGCAACCCCAGAGACGGTAGCACCAGGCTACCTCGTCCCTGGGTTTCTGCAGGCAAGAACACTGGAGTGGGTTGCCATTTCCTTCTCCAATGCATGAAAGTGAAAAATGAAAGTGAAGTCGCTCAGTCATGTCCGACTCATAGCAACCCCATGGACTGCAGCCTACCAGGCTCCTCCATCCATGAGATTTTCCAGGCGAGAGTACTGGAGTGGGGTGCCATCACCTTCTCTGAAACTTCCATTGGTGATTGGTCAAATCCTCAGATGTGAAACACACAGATATGGAGGGCAGATTATTCTACAATATTTTATGTAAGGTACTTCTGCATTCAAAGATTTTGGGTGGAGGAGGGCTCCTTGAACCAATTCCCTCTGATCCTCAGAGACCACTGTATTTATTGATAACCACCCTCCCCCACTTCTGTTGCAGTGCACTGTACTTTAGTGGTTTAGAGTCTAAAGGACAAACTCAAGCCTAAGTATTCATTGATTCCTTCTGAGGTGCATTTCTCATTGGAATTATTTTTCTATCATCAACATGCAGTTGGTGACAGAAATGCAATAATCCCTAGTTATTTAGTTTGCCCGAAAAGTACTTAATGACTTTCAGTGTACAAAGCACTGTGCTAGTGTTCTAGGTAATGTTAGGGAGAAATCACCTTTTTATGCTGAAGGGTGCCAGTTATGATTCCTGTGATCCTCAGGATACTGGAAGGAGTGCACTGAAAAGTCGTGCTCTTATAAGGATTATATTTTAGCAGAGGAAAATAGATTATAATCAAATGAACGAAGAAAGACTGAATGAATGAACAAGAAAAATATCTGGTAGAGATACATAATGCAATGTAATAAACAGTGACTTCAACAAAACTCAGTTTCTATTAACAAAACTTTCAAATAGATTAAATACAAATTGAGGGAGGGAATTCCAGTGACGAATGTTTCCTCTAGTGCCTGTCTCTATAGACATATTGCCTAAATGTTCAGCTATACAATTTCTTTCCTTTTTATTCAGTTTTACCCTTGGAGTGTTAAAGTGACAGATATGTATTTTAATGGATGGCTTCTACTAACAAAGTTCTCAAAAGCAGTCCTCATTAACACAAATCAATGCTGTGTCTATGTTTGCAACATATATCACAATGTTTCCATAGACCTTGACAATGCTCTTTCCAAATGTTCATCTTCCTTAAATTCTTATATAAACTAGTCTTTTTCCCCATTAATTTTTCTCTCATGTTATGCATAGATAGAGCACAATAATAGCAGCAACTGAAATGAATTTTCAGCTTGGAAAGAATTTGCAGAGTGATCTCTCAACCTCATTCAAGTTCAAGAAAAATTCAGTTCAGGTTACCTTTCATCATCCTTGGTGTTTATTCTAGGAATTCCATCATCAAGAGTAGCCTAGGGCAGACTTAGCCAAGTTGACACAACAGAACTCAATTTTTCAAGGGACTAGGAAAAGAAAACTCCCAGTGTGTTAGAAGAGTTTCTGATCTTTAGGTGAGTATTTTACATTATGAACAGAGAAGCATCTAATGCAAGATTTATTGGTAAAACTCTTAGTGTTCTATTTTCCAAGTTGCATAAAACCATGTGATATTTCCTTCCGTTATGTATTTTAAACTATATCAGGGGCATATACTTTTAAAAGGAGGAGAAATTTCAGAGTTAAGCTGCCAGAATCCAAACCATCACTGTTGGTGTGCATGATTCTGTATAAAAGTGCTTTAGGGTAATCACTTCCTACATGTCAGAATTAAGAAAAATAATTCATCTAATTAGAGTCATATTTTAAGTAGTATAGTATTTATTAAAGTATAAATAAACATGGCCTCTTCAGACCTGCTATAACCCCTTTTCATCCATATTGCATGTGCCTTTAGTACCACCCAACCCCACTCTGAGGGCTTCCCTGGTGATTCAGATGGTAAAGAATCCGCCTGCAATACAGGAGACCTGGGTTCTATCCCTGGGCTAGGAAGACCCCCTGGAGGAGGGCATGGCAAGCCACTCCAGTATTCTTGCCTAGAGAATCCTGACAAACAGAGAAGCCTAGCGGGCTATACTGCATGGGGTCGCAAAGAGTCAGACACGATCGAGCAACTAAACACACATATTCCAACCCCACTCTGAAGATTTCTTCCTGAGAACACCCATCAGAAATGTCAGGTTCTTTTATAAATAAATTTAAGTGAAAAGAAACACAACTGGTATTTTTCATTTAGTTCTAAATGGGTTTGTTAGCATCTTATAAACATACCTTATTAAAACTAATGATACTATTCTTACACCAGAATTTTTTCCCAGTTTGCTTCTCATAAAGCAAATATATACAACATGACTGAGCTGCTGCAGAAACATTCTTTGCTTTGCACTGACACCTTTGCCTTAATCAACTACAAGGAAATCCCCAAACTTCAATCAAGTACTAGAAGTGAGCATAGTAGTTGTAGTCTAGAAAAGTTAGGTTGTTTTTTTTTTTTAATTAGTTTATTTTCTATTTTTTAACTTTACAATATTGTATTTGTTTTGCCATACATTGACATGAATCCACCATGGGTGTACATGTTTTCCCCTTCCAGAACCCCCCTTCCACCTCCCTCCCCATCCCATCCCTCCGGGTCATCCCGGTGCACCAGCCCCGGGCACCCTGTATCATGCATTGAAAGTTAGGTTTTTTACATTCCATGGTCACAATTGCCAATTCTGTGCACTTGGGCAAGATACTTAGCCACTCTATGCTTTAATGTCCATATCTGGGAAATGACGCTAATGAAAATGCCTACTGTGCAGGATCACTGTGAAGATTACATGAGAAAATATTTATAATATGGTCATAAATATGTTTGACACATAGTTAGTGCTTAATAAATGTTGGTCAGTATTATAACTGTGCAAGTTATAGATTAGAATGTATAAGAAGCAATGCATCAACGATGGTGTTAGAGGTGGTAAGAAGGGGAAGAAAAAGTTATATGCAGTCAAAGACTAGTTCTTTTCAGTGTTGTTTTGATTTTTATCTATGCATTAATAACTTTTAAATTATTAATGGAATTCCTGTAAGAAAAATAACATGCAAGCACAAGGCTAAAACTACCATTCTAATTCCCCTTTTCACATTGAAATAATTGTTTTATAATGCCAATTCTAGTGTTCTTAGGAAGGCAGTTAACAGTTTATAGCTAAATATTAAGTACATAGTTTCATCATAGCCACGATACAGATAAGAAAATTGTGAAACCATAGAAAAGTATACTAAGAATGGTTAAAGATTTCACAGAAGAGCATTTTCTACTATATGGACACCTCAAAGCAGTAAGTTCTATCTACTAATGCTTTCGACACTCTTGAAAATTCCCCCTACAAAAAATTTTGTCTAAGTGGTGTGATTAAATATATAGATTGACAGATTAACTCTCCAAGTTTACAAAGTGCAAGATTTCCAATCCAGTTAGAATTCCTCTAATCATGAAGGCAAAAGTGGGCAGATGAAAGGCAAATAATATGAGTGAACCCAGTTGGAAAGTCGTTACAGTCCATTTCATAGAAACAGTCTACTAAGTAAATGATATATTATTTATACATATATATTTTAATATATATAAATTACATGGTTAATCCTGCTATAGGACACCAAATTTACCCTTCGTTGGTTCTAGCATCACAGGTTAATAATTTCCAATCCTGACTAGTTATATGAAGGTCCAACTGACCTTATAATGTATAAATTAGACACTTATATACTTAGCCATAACACTTGGCACTTAGCATAAATAACTTCTTGGGAAAACGTTTCTTTACTACCTTATCTAAATATTTCTCCTCTGGCTAATGCGAATCATTTCAACTGGTTTATTGCTTCATAGTACTAAACACTATACGAAAGTGTTTATTTATTTATTCATGTTCTTGTTTAATGTTTGCTACTCAACTCCATACATGTATTTGGTTCACCTCCATACATCAAGTATATACTACAGCACCTAGCTCACAGCAAGCACTCTTGAGAGATCCAATAAATAGAAATAAAAGTTCTGCAAGAGGTAGACCTAGGCAAACTTACTAACATCACAACTTTATAGACATGATATTTTGTTGGGCAAAAGAATAGCAGCACAAACTCATTAAATAGATTTAATTTCATTCCTTTGTTTTGAATTCCACTATGTTTAATTTTTTTTTACTTTGATTGTTTCTTTTATATTCTCTTGTTAGTGTAGTTAAAAAAAAAAAAACAAACTGGAATTGTAGTGCCTTATATAGTAGTTCTCGTAAAGACCAGTTTTGTGCTCAGTCGTGTCTGACTTTTTGTGACTGTAGCCGGCCAGGCTCCTTTGTCTGTAGAATTCTCCAGGCAAGAATACTGGAGTGGGTTGCCATTTCCTTCCCCAGGGGATGTTCCCAATCCAGGACCAAACCCATGTCTCTTGTGTCTTCTCCACCAGCAGGTGAATTCTTTACCACTGTGCCCAGTTCTTGTAAAACATTACCAAATGTCTTCCAAAAAAACCCATTTCCTCACTACCTATGGAGAGGAGATGTCTAAATTCCTAATGAAAGGATAGATTGCAATCTTTTTCTTTCCTGGGCAGATAACTAAGAATGAGTTCTCTAACAAATCAGCAAGGTGTGGAGTTGAAGTATTTGCTGAAACAAGCGTCGGTTTAATCTCAAGCACAGCCAAATCTCTTTCATCAGAATAAACTAGGCCTTCGCTTAAATTCGTATTTCAAGTTAGAATGAATGCTTGTGCCTTTTTAATTCCTAGCACTATAAAAGAGCTCATGAGCTAAAGTAAAATAACTCCAGCTGCTTGTAGACAATTACTAAAATTGAACAAAAGAAATATAATTTGTAGAGAGAGAAAATGGACAAATAACAGCCCAAAATTCAAAAGTATGCCAAAAGAAGTTCTCAGTAGTTTACAAAAACATCACCAAAGATTATTCTTGCAACTATTGATTATATAGCCATGGGATAAGTTTGTCCCTAGACAGGTAATCTGTAGAGACTAATGTTATGACACCATTTGAACTCAAACTGAGTTTTAAGAAGTCATCTTAGGTTCAATGAATTACTTTCTGAATAACATCTTCCAAGTCATTTGCCAATATATTTTGAAAAACTTTTACAATTGTAATTGACGAGTGAAATATGATCAATTACAGCAGGTTGAATTTTTTCCCAAAACTTTCATGTTTCTACAGATAAAGATTTCTGAGGATATCTTGATAGTAATCTTACAATGCTATATTACTTGGGAGTTGGCAAAATTGATACTTGATGAATTGGTGCTTTAGTTATTTTTTTTCCCCCAATTCAATTTCCTCAAATTTCCTAGAGAAGTCAGATTATCTTGTATGTTACTCCTTTCATGAGTGAATACTTCTTTGACATGTTAAATGAGTAATGACAAAGATGTCTATAATTTCTTTTGACCACTCTGTCATACCAAGAAGGATCTTGTGCAACAGAAATAAAATGCAAAATAGAATTTGATTTAATAAAATAAATCATACAACCTATTGGCAGTGTCTAGAGGTATAACTGATATTTAAGGAGATACTCAGGACTCACAAGTTAAACAGAATCTATTGTCCTGTTTAATTTCTTTCACACCATTTTTCATTCTCTATAACAGTCTTGTTTATTTACTAGTTACTTGTTCGTTGTATCTCTCCCTACTTTTCCCTCCCAGTCACAATTCCAGCTTCAAGAGCACAGAGAGTTTGTCCTGTTTCCTACTGTAACCTGGACATAGTTGAGGTTTTCAATCAGTATTTGTTAAATCAGTGAAATCAGAATGGGACAAGTGTTGACTGACTTCATGAAGAAAACATCTTGACTATTAAATTGTTTCATTCAATAGAGCTGTAGTAGGTTGAATAGAATCCCCTTTAAAGATACATCCAAGTCCTAATCTCTAGTACCTCTGAATGTCACTTTATTTGGAAATAGGTTCTTTGTAGGTGTAATTAAGTTAAAAATCTTGGGATGAGATCATCCTAGATTTAAGGTGGGTCCTAACTTTGACGGCTGAACATTCTTAAAAGAGAACGAAGAAGCAGTTTTGAGACACAGAGGTCATTTGGGAGAAGGTCATAGGAAGATGGAGGTAGAGACTATAGTGATGCATTTACAAACCAAGACACCTCAAAGATTCCTGACATCTAGCAGGAGCTAGGAGAGTGGTATGGAATAGATTTTCCTCAGAGCCTCTACAAAGAACTAACCAAGCCAGTAACTTGATTTTGGAAGTCTGGCCTCCAGAACTAGGAGAGAAGAAATTTTGTTTGTTTTAAGCCACCAGTGTGTGGTAATATATTGCATCAGTCCTAGGGAACTAAAACAAAAGTGAACTGAAATCACAATTATTTAATTTGCTCTTTTTTATAAGGGCAGGAAGAAAGATAAGATCAATTCATTACTCATCCATCAGTGTGATTAAAAGAGACTATATAAGAAGTTTCATGAATAGTATTTTCTAATAAATAGTAATGAAAAATCATAAAGTAATGGAAGTAGCAGTTTTGTCAGGTAATAGACAATGAGGCAGTGATGTCCGACACTGCATTCAAATCCTGGGTCTACCTCTTACTATGTGACCTTGAACAAGTTACTTGACCTCTTTGACTCTTCCCTGGAAAATGAGGATAATAATAGTATCTAAATGCAAGTAAAACACTTCAGCAGGGCCTACAATTTAGGAAGTGCCAGTGATTATTCATGAACTTCTTAATCACCACTTAAGAGAATCTATTTATGCAAAGAGAGCATGGGATTGATATTAGTTTAGGGCAGCATGAAGGAATACACCAAGTAATCTGCTTCTGACTTTAAAAGCTTTCTAAAATGAAACCATAGGTTTCAAAATTCTATGACTTAGGATTTCCACCTCCTTTTTTCTCTTATTTTCTCTCTAGCAATTGTTTCTGTCTGAAAAAAAGTGCTTCTTCTACCCTTTTATTCAAGTATCTCCTTCAGCATCCTAATGCTTTTGGGAAAAGGAAGGAATGGGAGCAAGTAAAGTGTGGAAACCACACTCCTTATCTCCTATGTCAGTGGCAGAGATTAGGTGCATTCCATTTTAGCGCTTGAAGGTCCGTGCAAAACCATCCAGTTCAACTCCTTTGTTTACAGATGGCCATAGAGTTTATGAAACTCATCTATGATTACTAGGTGCTGTGAGGGCAGAACTCTAGGGTATCCTATCATGTGCTCAGTTGCTTAGTCATGTCTGACTCTTTGCGACCCCATGTGTCGTGGTCCAGATGCAGGTTGGAAAAGAATTTCCAGACACGAGACACAATGAGAGGGAAATAAAGTTTATTAGAGGGGAGATGCTGTTAGAACAGCAGGCCAGCTCAAGGGAGAACCGACATTGAACAGAGGTCCTTAGTTCACTTTCATACCCAGGGTACAAGGAGTGGGATAGGGGCCTTGCAGGTCATTTGCTGATTGGATGAGGCACATATACTGGGTGAGGGGGCAGGGAGAGTAAGGCAAATATCTTCTCCCTATGGGGTAGGAGGGGAGAACCTGAAATCTGTTAATAGTTACACATGGGGGGAGGGAAGGACGATAAGGGTCTGGTTTTTCCATTCCTGCATTCCAGGACCCACCTTGGTTTTATCTGCTCTTTCATCCTTGCGTCACCACACCAAGGACTGTAGCCCACCAGGCTCCTCTGTCCCTGGAATTTTCCAGGCAAAAATATTGGAATGGGTTGCCATTTCCTGCTCCAGGGGATCTTCCTGACCCAGGGAGGGAATCCACGTCTCCTGCACTGGCAAGCGGATCCTTTACCACTGCACCACCTGGGAACTCCGTGGTTATGTTTTTAACTTCTATATATATGTAGGCTAGCACAGGTCCTCCATATAAAAATAAACAAATGACTGACAAGTTAGTTGATGCCATTACTACTAGTACTGTACTAATTCCACATTTCATTATGAGAGAGAATAAAACGTATGATAACATAGTGGAAGACAAATAATGTTGACTTATATGTTCATACTAATCTAAAGTATGTAAAATTGATTATTTTATGTTGGCAGGACAAGTCCTGATATTGCTGAAAATGCCTACCAACTCATTAAAACCTATGCAAATAATAAAGATGATTTCATAGCCACTTAGAATAACAAATGTATTATAATGTTTTTCCTCTGTCTTTTACTTGCTCTGTAAGATTTCTTTCAAGGACTTTTTAGAATACCATCTATTTCTAGAAATGCCAGACCCCCTTTTTATCCCATCTGCAAGACATGTGTAGCTATCTCTTCCTTCTTTCACAGGGAATCAGCTTGCATCCATATTCCAGAAAGTGAGTTTGGAAGGTTGGAAAGAGTGGGAGGTGGTAGGAAAGTCAGCCAAAATGAGCAATTTCAACTTATTTGGGTTTTTTTTTCCCCCTGTATAAATGTGGTGGCCAAGACCCAAACAGCTTTCCTGCCAGCATGCACTTTTCCCATCACTCCTCTCTGGCTAGAACTTTGATCCCTGAGCATCACTTGCAGAATTATTTATCATCAGGTGTTTAACATCCCTTAAAGGGGCTCTGTTTCTGGGCCCTCCTAAAGGATATGAAGGAAAACTAGACAACTTAACCATATTAAGTTTAAAACACACAATTCTGTTCTTTGCCACTTTAACTGACATTTACCTAGCTGCAAAACCACTTTAGACACATCACCAATTTATAATAGTATCCTATAAATGGAGTCCTTTTATTCAAGGATTCAAGTTTGGGTGACTGGAGAAAAGATTAGGTCTCTACATAGAAAATTATTTTTATTAAATACATGAAAATTAAAAGACTCCCTCTTAATGTTTTATTCTTTTTAATTTACTGCAGAGAGGAAAAATGACTTCACTTTGAACCAATGAGAGTTCTGGATCCAGATCTCAGAAATATCTGGATTGTGATAGGAAAATACTCATGAAAAAGCACCAAGATATCAGAACATACACATTCATTTGTATTATTTATTACACTTACAAGTGATATCACACAGTATTTGTCTTTGTCTGACTTTTTCACTAAGTGTAATATTCTCTAAGTATATGCAAAACAGAAACAGACTCACAGATGTAGAAAACAAACTAGTGGTTACCAGTGGGAAGAGGGAAGGAGTGAGGGGCAAATTAGAGGTATGGGATTAAGAGATTACATACTATGTATAAAATAGAAAAGCAACAGGATATATTCGAGAGCATAGAGAATTATAGATTTATCTTGCAATAACTTTCAATGGAGTATAATCTGTAAAAAATACCAAACAAAAATACTGAATCACTATGCTGGACACCTGAAATTAATATAATATTGTAAACCAACTACACTTCAATTTTAAAAAAAGGTATCAAAACTAATGACCTGTAGATTTAGTATCATTTTCATTGTACCAAGAGCTACTTTATGGCCCAGAGAATTCCTTCAGACTAATATAAAGGAAATTATTTATTTCTTAAAATGATGCCTTGCCTATATAAGATCCCTGGTGGCTCAGATGGTAAAGCATCTGCCTACAATGTGGGAAACCCGGGTTCAATCCCTGGGTTGGGAGGATCTCCTGGAGAAGGAAATGGCAACCCACTCCAGTATTTTTGCCTGGAAAATCCCATGAACAGAGGAATCTGGTAGGTTACAGTCCATGGGGTCGCAAAGAGTTGAACACACCTGAGCAACTTCACTTTCTTTATTTATTAACTTTCAAAATTTAGAGGAAAAAGCTAATTGGCTTCCAAGTAATCAGTAGGTCACAAGCTCAGACATGTTTCCCAAAGAGAGCTTTCCCCTTGGCTAAGTTTCGTGATGGCAAAATACAGAAAGTAAGAATTTAAAAATAGGTTTAAATCTTTTCAAGACATTGACACCATCAATCAGCTGTGAAGTCTGTAACAAATTCAAGAATTCTTAGTGCCCTATGCTTTGTTCCTCTTCCATCTAAGGTTTGAGTTTTCCTTTGTTAGAACAATATAGTCAATGGAGGGTTTCCCTGGCGGCACAAATGGTAAAGAATTTTCCAGGAATGCGGGAGACCTGGGTTCAATCCCTGGGTTGGGAAGTTCCCCTGGAGAAGGGAATGGCAGCCCACTCCAGTATTCCTGACTGGAGCATTCCATGGACACAGGAGCCTGGCTGGCTACAGTCCACGGGATCGCAGAGTTGGACACAACTGAGTGACTAACAGATAGCCAATAGAGCTGTGCTTTTAAAGCTTTTTCTTCAGTTTTGTGACAGGCTTCATGTTGTCATTAATTTCTCTCACTGGGTTCTACTTTCTACCAAGGATGAGTATCTGTGAGTTTCTGGTTAGAGTTGGTTTTTATTTTGTGGCCACTGGACAGTTTTCTCTTTGTTAAGTTCACCTGTAATTTGATCTCTTATTAGTACTGTAGGTTCACCAAGGAGACTTTATCTCCAATTTTAACATCTTCTCTAATTGTTCCTTTTTACTTGTTTATCCCCATCATGTGTCCCTCTGAGAGTTAATTTACTTTCTTTCTATAAGATTTACTTTTCCCCCCTCTTTCATTATTATTTACCTCTTGAACAGCTCTTTGAAATACCAAGCCCAAAGAAAAGACTAATGGGGAAAAAATGTCCTTTTTAAAACAAAGACTAAGCCCTATGCCTTGAAAGAATAATACTGTTTATTACAGATTAGCTTTGTGCTACTCTGATCAAAGTATTGGTTTGGGGCATTTTTCATTACAGGTTAACATCATTATACACCTCTACTTTCTGCAACTGTACAACTGTATGGTTTAAAGTTATGATTCAAAAAAAATATGAACTTTGAAAGTACTAAGATTCTTTCAAAACTGTTTATTCTATTCAGACTGACTTTAATAGAAACTTAATTGGTTATGAAAAACTGTATGTATTATTGGATCTTTTTCAAAGTCCACATAAAAGATTAACCATTTCTCAAACATTTGGAAAGGTAATGCCTGAGTAAGTCACTCAGACCCTCAGCTTTCTTATCTGTAAAATGAGAAGGTTGGACCACCTTATCACTAAAGTCCCTACACCCTAAAAATCTATGGGATCAGTGTTTCTCCCCTAGGATTCCTGAATTCTAGAAAAATACCCAAGCACAGGATATTATATATTAGAATCCTAAACTCTTTTAAGTTCTAATTCCCTCAGCTGTCCCTTATGATTCAAATCAAAATACACTCTCTGGAATAACTGTGATACCAAGCACACTTAAAATGTAACCTGCAGACAGTTGTTAAGACAAGCAGTCTACATGTACTTCCACATGCTTTGCTTAACTGAAGCTTCTTAAAATAACACCACAGCAAACCAATCTGGAGATAAACAGAGGAAAGATATGTAGAGGTCCTTAAGAAAAGAAATATTTCAAAATTAGACTAACTATAAATCAAAACTATGTACTATTACAGAAAATAATTCATGAAATACAAAAGAAAAAAGCTACATCATAATTTGCTTCCAAATAATTCATCTTTGATATTAAGCTAATATGACCAATATTCTTAGAAGAAGAAGAAAATCCTCCTCTGAAAATCCTTTCTTCATTATTTCCAATAGTACCATGATAGCGAAATGAAACTACATGAATGGAAGACATTTGCTTGTACGTCTGAAACTTAATAATTTTATTCCAAGTGACAAGAGAAACCTTAAAATCATTCCTACTGGTTAACAAACACAATTTGTTTTCTGCCTTAGGGCCACAGTAATCATCAGGAAGCTTCACTGATTGCTCATGTTTGCTGTATGTTTTCCAGCAATGTACTTAGCATGTGACCTTTATGTGGCTGTACAGTTTCTCTCACTGTTTTTATAGTTCATAAAATGCTTATAAAGTGTTTATAAAAATTGCTCAAAGAAATTGGGCCACAGAGAACTTGAGCTTCATGCATCTCAATGGTCCAGCTTTAATTTCATTTTCAAGGAAGGAATATTTTTATTGCAAATGCACTGGTAACATGTATATTTTAGGTTCTCTTGGAATAGCAAGTCAGAAGTGGTTCTGCCCAATGTGTATTATTTGGCCGTCACCCTGAAATTGTGATGCTCCAATTACTCTTCTCATGAAATCATGCACACAATTGAATCCTCCCTCTTCCCTTAACATCATCCTCCTTTCGTTGGTCACTTTCAGTTATCTGACTATGCTGGAAAGACATTATGTCATAAACAGCAGAATAACATCTGCAAAGAATCCCTTTGGAAGTCATTGCATGAGCTGTCAAAGCCAAAGTGTACTCTTGGATCTAAAGTCCACTACTTACAAGGTCTGACCTTCAGCCTTATAACTTGTGGATTTTTTTTTTTTTCCATATAGGCTGCTAGGGGATACATGGCCAGAGAAACATCACAAACAAGATCTCAGTTTATAGCTGTCTGGAGAATCACTGAATTGAGAAACAGCAAAATGTTATAAGTATCATCTTGCCTTTTCTATTTGGTTTTGGTGTTTTACAGGATAAGGAGTGGTACTGGATAATTTGAGTTCAATTGAAAGTGCAGTCTTTGCTCTGAAATGCTGGTTTGGAGCTCTACACATGGGTCTTAGGCTGAACTCTATGTAATATAACTGTCAGCAGTGCAGGCTGATGGATATACAACATATTAGGTGTATCTGTATGAATTCATTACTATAAACTGCAGAAGAAACTGTCAGATCTACTCTAACACAGCTGCCTCATTCTTGAAGGCCACACTCCTGGCAAAATTTCCATAGAGAAAGTAATACCCAGTTTTCCCTTTTCAATGCTTTACTTGATCAACCTATTATCATGCACTGGAGAAGGAAATGGCAACCCACTCCAGTATTCTTGCCTGGAGAATCCCAGGGATGGAGGAGCCTGGTGGGCTGCCATCTATGGGGTCGTACAGAGTCGGACACGACTGATGCGACTTAGCAGCAGCAGCATTAGAACAAATACATTTTTCTTGAATGATACTAGGTGAATAATTTGAGAATATAATGAAAAGAAATATAAAATCTGGACAACTTGTCAATGTACAGAATAAAGCTACAATTTTTGCTTGATAATTGAACTGTTATATGTGGGTAACACATGAACTTCTATAAAAATGGACTTGTGACCCTCCTATTTCACATATCTAGCCCAAAGAAGAATTCCAACAGAGATCACTGTCCCATTCATTTGCTTTGAAAAAAGAAATAAGCTCTGTCAACATGTAGGAGGCATCTTCCTTTTAAACTGAGGCACTTATACAACTGATTCACTCTGCTGTACAGCAGAAACTAATATAGCATTGTAAAGCAACTATGCTCCAGTAAAAATTAAGGAAAAAATAAACCGAGGCACTTAAAGAACTAAACAATTAGGAAGGGGTGGATTATTGGAGTCAAGGGTCGTAAGTTCCTACTTCATGCTATATATACAAAGTTATCTGTAGACTGTGTTGTCTGAATTCAGTCATGGCTCATTACCACATATGTCTTGGATTTTGTCCTGTGGGAAAAAATAATTTCAAAATCATGTCAAGCAAATGGTACATTTCCAGTTTCCTGAGGAAAGGTCAGTCTAGCCTACCCCTCACTCCCAAGTCCTCAAAACAGTAACAAAGGTAACACTACAAATTACCTTTAAAAACATGGGATAAAATGCAGGTATTGTAGCTAGAGGAATTAGATGTGAAAACTGTAGCGAAGGAGGCCTATCCAATAAAGCTTAATAGAACAAGGAAAAGTAAATTCAATCTGTGACATAAGACACATTATTTGATTTATGGAATATATTCTTGATGAATTATTCTAGTGTTCAGCTTTATTATAACTTAAGTAATAAGAAATTTCATATACCTCTTAAGCTGTAAACAAGTTAAATGGGCTGAAAGTCAGTGAGTATTTTCCAACTGCTTCATTCTGAAGTAAGAAACGTTTGGAAAAACAAGGTATAATCTGAGAGTTGGTTATCACTGTCTGAATCAAGACAGAGCCAGTAAAGCCAGTCCCATTCCTAGAAAGAGCCATCAGCAAGAGACATACTCAACTTATTGTCCTGATGAAAGAAAAAAAACCTAAGTGCTATGTTTTATTATTTATGTTATTGATCTCCTTCAACAACTGGATATAATGTACTGGAAATGTCAGATATATAATGCCGGCTAATCCTAGAAATTCCAGCTTGAGAAACAATATTAGCTGAAATCAAAATCTCATAGGATGAAAAAGAAATGATCAAAAGATGAGAACTGCTTCATTCTAAAATAAGAAACATTTGGAAAAACAAATTACCTAGTGTTTGGTTAAAAAAAAAAAAGAAAAAACTAGACTGCCTTGGCCTGTAGAAACAGTCACAGCCTGACTGATCCAGTGGGGATGTGGGACCTACTGTGAATACTCTACCTCCAGTGTCAGGAGATGGCTTCTAAGGTGATGCTAATGGTAAAGAATCTGCCTGCCAATGCAGGAAACTCAAGTTCAATCTTTGGGTGGGGAAGATGCCCTGGAGAAATGGCAACCTACTCCAGTATTCTTGCCTGGAAAATCCCATGGACAAATGAGCCTGGCAGGCTACAGTCCATGGGGTCGCAAAGAGTGGTACACAACTGAAAGGACTTAGCATACAATGTCAGGAGATAATTTTACCAAAAAGGAAGAAGCTGAATATATTTCTTACTTTTTGAGGAAAGAAAAAGGGCAAAGGCTCTGGGATGGTCTGTAGTGACCACATTAGCTTGCAAAGTATTCTGAGCTTTCACAAATTATGTTAATGGAGATGAAGAGGAAAAGAAAGACTGGTGCAGGCCAGTTCACTAGGCTCCAGATGATTTTAGGAAGGAGTAGGAAAACACAGGAACTTCCAAAGGAAAGTGTCTCCCCTCAACCCCAACCAGGGAGACCAGGCTCCATCTTGTTTGTTGCACTGAAGCAAACCAGCTGATTATCGGTGCTGAGACTAGGGAGAGAAAACCAGCAGCTATAGAGACGCTTCTGGTGAGCACAGTGGGGTCAGCCAAGGCTTGTTACTCCAGTGAGATTCTAAGTATCTTTGTTCCCATAAAGTTATTCTAGTGAGCAAAGAGTTCAAGAATATTACAGAAACCATTTGACCTGTTGTGAGTTCAATAGGATCTGTCTTTCTGTAACAGAATGGTCACAAAGACAGTGAAGAGTGAGAGGAAGGAGAAACAGGGATCAAGGTCCAGGCTCGAAAGAAAACTGGCAAAATACAGGTTCTGGCATTCTATTTGGAATCAGGGCCATGCATCAATTCTACAGGGAAATATGGCAAAAGCAGAGTAAGTAGGTGGGCTACAGATAGCAAAAACCATATATAAACAAGCCCATGTGAAGAGCAAATAAACAAATGAGAAGGAGGTACTAGAAACTGGAGGCTATATTTTCTCATACATAAAATATGACACAAATATTTTTTTATAAATAACTGTAAGTCAAAAAATTATTATCTTAGATTTATGATTATTGTTTTTCTCTCTGCTAATTTCTTTCCTTCAGAAACACCTGTCACTTTGATTTCATCTCTATTGTCTTTTCCATCTCATTGTTCTTATCTTTCGATCATTTCTTCTTTGTTTATGAGGTTTGATTCCAAATAGTACTGTTTCTCAAGTTGGAATTCCTAGAATTAGCCAACATTATATATCTGGCATTTCCAATACTTTATATCCAGTTGTTAAAGGAGACTAATAACATAAATAACAAACAGCACTTAAGATTTTTTTCTTTCACAAATATATTGTACATTTTTGGTCTGAAGAAGCCTGAAACAATGTTTGTATATGGATCGTAATAATGTTTTACCTGCTCAACATGATTTCTTACTCCCCCCTTTTGGTTTCTGAGAAACATCTCTCCCACTCCATATTTCCCTAGAGGAGTTATCAATCACATGCCTTACCCCTCCTTCTTGCCAAAGGTGTGGGCACATGATCAAGTTTGATCCAATCATAACACAATATCTCTCCAACACAATGATAGGGTTAATACAGACCTAGGACTAAACTTGACCAATAAAATCCTCTCAAGGATATTTTAGCTGTATCTCCTGCAGAAGACTCTTTTATATGGATCACAAGTTCTACTGATGAAGACCTGGGATTACTTTTCTGCTATATAATGAGAGCCTATCCACATAGAAGAAAGGGGCCAACACATAGGCAGAAACAGTGAGAAGGA
Organism: Giraffa tippelskirchi; assembly: GCF_054371585.1. Taxonomy (NCBI): domain Eukaryota; kingdom Metazoa; phylum Chordata; class Mammalia; order Artiodactyla; family Giraffidae; genus Giraffa; species Giraffa tippelskirchi. The sequence goes on along the minus strand of NC_137275.1, from coordinate 91,128,648 downwards.
TAACCAAGAGATAGCGCTCAAGCCATGAAAACTTCACTTGAGCCCAGATTCCAGCCTCAATCTGCCAGTTACATCAGCCAATAAATATTGTTCTTGCCTGAGCTAGTTTAAATTGAGTTCCAGTCACTTATAACTAAAAGAGCTGTGGGATATATAAATGTCAAATATTATTAACAAGAACAGAGCTGATAGTAATACAAAGTCTCTGCAGCTTAATGATAAATGACTAATGAATGCTATTCACATTTTCCAGAAATTATTATTGCTGTAGGCCAGTATTTCTACACATGTTCAGCAAGGTTGGTGAACATATCAATTACTATGGCTTATAGGAGGATCTCCCAGATCCGATTTCATGATTTTCTACTATTTTAAAAAGCATTCTGGATTGTGCATTTTGGATTTAGTATGATACATATCTTCTTCAGTCTTGGATGCTATACAATAGTGGATGTGACATGGCTAAATAGTAAAAATAGCCTCCTTGAGTTCAGATTTGATCTAAAAACTGTTTTTATCTCCAAAAATAAACACATTGACAATAAAGCACTCTCCTATTCTCACTGGATTTCCAGTATCAAGTGCTTTCATCCACTGAAAAAGTATTTATCAGTGGCCTACTATGTACCAGGCAGTGTATTATATGCTCTGCATTGCAGTATGGAGGACAAAGTACAGGTCAGTGGTGAAGGCAGGTAATAAACTCATAAAAAAATACTTAATTTGGAGTGGTAATAAATGTTATAAAGAAAAATAAGTCAGGTAAGGGAATAAAGGGGGCTTCCCAGGCGGCACTAGTGGTAAAGAACATGCCTGCCAATGCAGGAGAGGCGTAATCGAGATGCAGGCTCGATCCTTGGGTCAGGAAGAGCCCCTGGAGGAGGGCATGGCAACCCACTCCAGTATTCTTGCCTGGAGAATCCCCTGGACAGAGGAGTCTGGAGGGCTAGTGTTCATACAGTTGAAAGAGTCAGACATGACTGAAGCAACTTAGCACGCACGCAGGCAAAGGGATACGGAGAAAGCTTCCCTGCAGAGGTGACATTTAAGAAGATATTGAAGCATTTAAAAGAGTTACTTGGGGGAGAGTAGACAATCAGAAAAGTCTTGGGGAAAGAATAAGCTTGGCACATTCAAAAATGACATGAAGCACAGACTTGAAGAAGCAAAGTAACCAGGGCCTTGTAGACCTTGATAAGGAAGGAGGATTTTATTCCACACATCATGGTAAGTCACTGCAGAGTTCTGAGTGGAAGAATTGCATGAATTTGTTTAAGTTTCTAGCAACTTACTCTGGGGGTGAGAGGATGGCAGCAATTGCAGAAGAAGGGAATTAAAAGAAGCTAGTGAAGGAGCTATTACTGTCAGCCAGGGAAGACCACATGCTGGCTTGGAGTTAAGATAGTAGCAATGGAGTGTTGAGAAGAAGTGGCTTGGGGATATAAACTAAGGTAGAGTTGAGAAGACTTCATAAAAGATTGGATGGGAGAGAGAAAAAAAAAAACACAACAAATTAAGGATAAATCTAAGTTTTTGATCTAAGCAACAGTGTAAATGATGGTGGCATTTACTGAGATGAAGAACGTCAAGAAGTATACTTTACTGTGAAAATTCCTAGGGAACTTCTGCCTTCTACTTCTGAAGTGGATCTCGGGACTCCAGATTCCCTGTGCCCAGCATGACAGGCTGGTAGAGTAGAAATAGTTGCACTGTCTGGAGAGAAAGGCCTAAAAAAGTGCCACAGAGTTGCCTGAACCCAAATGTGGTGTTGGAACAGTTAAGTATATTCCCTTTACCCAAGAACAATGCTAAAATGGCATACAAGATGGATGATCTTAAGCCATGGTAATGGTAATAAGGGAAACACAGCATTGGTCTATAGGAAGACAGCTCCACCCATTCTGAAAAGAGAATATTTCAGCAGAAGGCAGAACAAATCAATGATTACAACTCAGACAAGACATGTCATTTACCTCACCCCATTTACCACAGGAAAGCCCCCGTTGCCCACCCATTCCCACTGGAGAACCTGGACAAAATTTGGGGATAGTGTAAAAATATCCTAGGAAAGATTAATTTCAGCTTGCATATCATTAGATACTTGATACAGTTCAGTAGTAGGAAAAATAAAGATAGCCTAATTGTACCTCTAAATTTGTGAACTTGGATTTATATTTTCTAAATAGGGTAGAGATTATTCCAGGGCTAATAGGCATGGATTTTGGAGAGCCAGGAGAAAGTAGAGGGATCACTGAAGAATTTGAGAGCTAAACAAACATATATTTCTTCATCACATTTGACCAAGGACTTCAGTAGTCTCTATGGAGATTAAAAGCCATTGTCAAGCTCGATGGTATATGTACTGAACCAAAAACACGTAAGCTATTTGTAGATAACTTTTTAAATTTTCATTCTAAAAGTACGTAGTATAGCAAATGGTATAACTATAAACCTTCAATGAAAGTTTGGTTATTTCCAATTAATTCATTTGTTTTATGAGATCACAAGTTAAAAAACATCTTTAGATATTGTACAAGTGCACCCTAAATGACACTGGTTGTCACAATGCTGATGCTCAGAAAAGGTAACTCAGGCAAGCAGTATTACTTACTAAATGTTATCTCAACCATGTTCATTCCTGTTTATGTTAATACATGACATAACAGCTAAGATTTCTTTGTAAATGTGTTTAATTATATCCTAAATGTCACAATGTTCTCAAGTAGTCCATTGTGTCTCAAAGCATTTTTCTGCCAGTTTCTCAAGAACCATTTGTCAGCATCTATCTGTTCATTATAAGAAATGAACATAGATTCAGATGTTAATTATGTTCTAAGAAGAAATACTCTCATTTTTGTATCCAATAATATAAAGTTTTACTTTTTAATCCTTTTGTAAAATAAAATGGTGGAATTAATTTTCATATAGAAATGCTTAAGACTTTAACTCAAATATCATTCACAAATTAGATGAATTGTCCAGAAAATGACCTAAAAGCACATGAGGATGACATCAGAAGCCATGGTTTCTCATTGCTCTTCCTTCAATTATTTTCTTGTATCAAATGATATGAGACCTCCTGAGTTTTTTGGTGAATTCATGATTGTTTTATGAGTTTGTATTTTATTGATTCCATGATCCACTTCCATATCATAAAATGCAAAATCAAATATAAAATCTTAAAACACAATATCTCTAAAAGGAAATTAAAAATTCTATAGACAGAAGCCATTCCAAAATAAAGGTGATTAACACAGAAACTATAATATATTTTTAAAGATTCACATTTGTTGTTGTTCAGTCTCTAAGTCATGTTCAACTCTGCAATTCCATAGACAGCAGCATGCCAGGTTTCCCTGTATTTCACTATCACCCTGAGTTTGCTTAAATTCATATCTGTTCACATTTGAACCTCTACAATAGCATCATTCACAACTGTCTATGGACAACCCAAACAATGTCAGAATTAAGGGAAAGCAAGAAGTATTTTTTTTTTTATTCAGGAATATGGGTATAAGTCTAGTACTCTTGTTCACAGTGCATTTGAAGTCTGCACAAAATTTCTGATTACACTAGGCTCTAATACTGAACCAATTAGCATGACATTCATACTGAACTGAAAACTCCTTGTTGTTAATTTGCTTAAGGCATTTAAATTTTGTGTTCTTCTGTAACAATGAAATATTCCAAGTTTTCAAGTGAAACTAGAACAATACCTGAATCCAGTTGAGATGACACTTAATTTCCCAAGGAAATTCCCATGCTAAAACTAACTGTATAATTTTTGAAATAAATAGAAAAAGTGGCTTAAATAACTTTGGTGCAAGTCTCATAAGAAAACATTTTTTAAGGCATCCTTATTAATCGTGATAAGTATATTTACATCTTTTGTTTTTGCCTGCCCAGCAATCCTTTGTTTCTGATTAAAATAGCAGCCTAGTTTACCTTTTGGAAACTGTCTTTCCCTCATTCAAACGACTTTAATAAAATAATAAATGTTATCTCCACTATCTTCTCTCATTTCTGCCTCAGATAAGAGGTAGTAATCTGGATCATGCTATCTGTCCCAAGGCCGAGCTGTTCCTCTTTCTTAGATTCCAAGGACTACCTCATATGCTTCTCATAATTTTTTTTAAATGTAGCCAAAGAACTCCAAATGACATAATATACAATTATTTAAATCAGCTTGGATTTTATTCCTGGCCATTTATGAGTGTCATTATTAATGTCACAGTATTCTGAACTGTATTCCCACCCAAATTTGAACGGAATAGTACTTGTGAGTTTGAATGACTATTATCTGCCTGAGTGAGGTGTTGAAATGTATGAAGCAACCTGTAGTTCATATGGAATATACATTTTCTGCAGTCTGTTCTCCTTACATGGCTACAAACAACTTTACATTAGAAAATGTTCTTCTCATTTTTCTTATATGTGGTGATGCAGTATCACTTGCAAGGGTATTTTCTAGGGCCATTATAAATACTAAATTTTGTTCAGTCAAGAGACAGAGTAATAATGCCTTCCATTTTGTAACACTTCATACTATATAAGAGAATTTTGAGTATATTACTCTATTGTTGGTATCACATAGGTAGGAAAACAGAGGTTCAGTTAACTTCCCAATCAGGCAGCTGGTAAATATCAAAACTGAGACTAGACTCAGGTTTTCTAAACCAAAGTCCAAAGCTCATTTCTTTATATCATAATAGGCCATGTCTATAGCATCTTATTGTAAATGTTACATAAATAGTTTTCTTACTATGTCACTTAGGAAATACCTCATCTTGAAGAGTTGATCAATATATCTCAGATACAGAAATACAGGCAGCAAAAATTCAATTGAGCTGCAATTGTACTTGTGATGCATAAATTTATGTTTAAAAGCCTAAATCTCTGAAGAATAATTAAAGCTGTGGGCTTGAAGTTTGCTTTTAATAATCTTACAAAATTTCATAGGGAAAAATCATATTTTTTTTCTATTTTGTTTGTCCAGGATACACTAAAGGTTTTTTGGTCTACCTACCTGTGAAGTAGACTGATTATCACCAGCCTTACCATATTTAACCTTGAGGCTTAAATACAGTTATGGGACTGTGGATATAACAGTGAATCAAATAAATAAAAATAAAGCAAAGTCCTTATGAATTTGAATAGAATAGAAACTGACTAGCATTATTATATGGAGAAGGCAATGGCACCCCACTCCAGTGTTCTTACCTGGAGAATCCCAGGGACTGGGGAGCCTGGTGGGCTGCCGTCTATGGGGTCGCACAGAGTTGGACACAACCGGAGCGACTTAGCAGCAGCAGCAGCAGCAGCATTATTATAAATACAACCTGCTTTCCAACTTTTCAAAAATAGGCCCAAAAACATTTCTCTCAAAAATGTAGTATTGGGTGGTAGTAAATAGCAGACTTGTGGTTGCCAAGGGGGAGGGAAGTAGGGAAGGAAAGAATTGGCATTTGGGATTAGCAGATGCAAACTATTATATACAGGATGGATAAACAACAAGGCCCTATTGTATAGCACAGGGAACTACACTCAATATCCTGTCATAAACCATAATGGAAAAGAATAGGTATACGTATAACTGAATCACTTTGCCGCACAGCAGAAATTAACACAACATTGTAAATCAACTATACTTCAATAATTTTTTCTAAATGTAGTATTGAGTGGCAGTAAACAGCAGGCAAAGGATGAAGGAGCTTCCACAAACTGTCCATCTGCTAAAGCTAAAACTAGTTGAGCTGATCTTGAAACAGGAGAGAAGGGGACAGGGCACAATTTTTAAAAGAATGATATAACCCAAGGACACAGTATAAACTGATTAGAACCAAACAGGTCCAAGATGGTGGATAAGTCAACTTCCACTAGATCTTGAGCCTCAGTATACGTGCATTACAACACAACAGCAAGCTAAATGACACACCCATAGGTGCCATAGTGGTAAAGAACGCACCTACCAATGCAGGAGCCACAGGAGACGCAGGTTCAACTCCTAGGTTAGCAAGATCCTCTGGAGGAGGGCATGGCAACCCACTCCAGTATTCTTGTTGGGAGAATCCCATGGAGAGAGGAGCCTGGTGGGCTACAGTACACGGGGTCACAGAGTCGGACACAACTAAGTGACCGAGCCTGTACAGGTGCCATGACAGTTCCAAGGCTGACCATAAAAGATCCAAAGGTGAGTGATGACCAATTCCTGGAAATCCCTACTCTTCCCCCAGATAACTGGAATCCTCCACTCACTCGTTAGCCTATGCAGTTACTCACCCCTATAAAATCTGATAATCCCATACCCTGGGGCCACTCGCCTTCTGAGATGGCCCACATTCTGTCTGTGGAGTGTGATTCTCTTTAAATAAATCCACTTCTTACCTATCACTTTGTCTCTCACTGAATTGAGTTTCATGGTTTTCAGTTAAAAGAGAGTGGGTTCAAGTCCCAATCTGAGTTGCACGGTTTCAGTCTTACCCAAATTCAGAAAATATACACCTTGGGAGAAAAAAAATGAGGGCCCTAATATCATACCTCACCAGAAATCTTTGAGACTCTTCCAGACATTTCTTCTGCTTCTCGAGAGATGTCAGGCTGAAATGTGTTTGAGACTTGAAACTCACAGCCAGAAGACACATTAAAAATTCCCAGGCCTAAAATGTATAAGCAACATTTTGGGTGACATTTTTTCTTATCTTTAAAATTTATTTTTGCCTTGTTAGAGAGAAAACCACAGGTCAAAACTGGCACCACTTGTGCTAAAGCCCATGATAAAATTAAATTAATACCTAATATAATTGCAGTTTTGACCTTCCACAGAAATGTAATCTTACTTGTGCAGTTTAGGCCCTCCCCTCTTCTCCCCAGGGGAAGAAGAGGCAATCTGCATAGTAAAACCCTTGTCTTTCTCTTCCTCCCAACACCCCCACCACACACACACACAAACACACATACACACAAAAAAACGGCTGTCCTGGCCCAAAATAACCCTTCTTTTCTTTTGCTTCCTTGTCCACCCTCCTTCCTAATAAAGACTTCCATTTTATACTGCTCCTCACTCCTCAGTGAGTGAGGCTTCCCTAATGGCTCAGACAGTAAAGAATCTACCTGCAATGCAGGAGACCTGGGTTCAATCCCTGGGTTGGTAAGATCCCCTGGAGGAGGGCATGGCAACCCACTCCAGTATCCTTGCCTGGAGAATCCCCATGGACAGAGGAGCCTGATGGGCTACAGTCCATGTGGTTGAAAAGAGTTGGACACAACTGAGCAATTAAGCTCCAAACTCACTCCTTAGAACACCATTCTTTCAGCTAGATAGGATGATATCAGATTTATGAATCACTGAACAAAGCCAATTAGATTTTCAGATCTACTCCGTTGAATTTTGTTTTCTGACATCCCTTATTCATATTACTGCTTTTACAGTTATGTAATTAGCTTACTATTCTTGTATCAGTTATCTATTGCTGAACAGCAGACTACTCCAACGTTTAAAAGCCTAAAACAACAACCAATTATTTATCTAAATTTCTATGGGTGGGCAATTTGGATGGTGTCCACCTGAATGATTCTTATTATTGTCTTACTGGGGTCACTCCTGCATTTGTGAACAACTAACTAAGATCATGGCATCTGGTCCCATCACTTCAGGGCAAATAGATGGGGAAAAAGTAAACAGTGACAGATTTTATTTTCTTGGGCTCCAAAATCACTGTGGACCATGACTGAAGCCACACAAGTAAAAGACACTTGCTCCTTGGAAGAAAAGTTATGACAAACCTAGATAGCATAATAAAAAACAGAGAGATCACTTTGCTGACAAAGACCATATAGTCAAAACTATGGTTTTTCTAGTAGTCATGTAAGGATGTGAGAGTTGTACCATAAAGAAGGCTGAGCACTGAAGAATTGATGCTTTTGAATTGTGGTGCTGGAGAAGACTCTTGAGAGTCCCTTGGACTACAAGGAGATCAAACCAGTAAGTCCTAAAGGAAATCAACCCTGAATATTCATTGGAAGAACAGATGTTGAAGCTGAAGCTCCAATACTTTGGCCACCTGATGTGAAGAGTTGACTCACTGGACTAGACCCTGATGCTAGGAAAGATAGAGGGCAGGAGGAGCAGGGGACAACAGAGGATGAGAGGATTGGACGGCGTCACTGACTCAATGGACATGAGTTTGGGCAAACTCTGGGAGACAGTGAAATACTATCTGCAGTTGATGGTCATGGAGTCACAAAGAGTCAGATATGACTTAACAACTGAACAACGATAAGTTGCCTAAAAGTTGGCTTTTTTTTTTCCTGGGATAACTGAGGCAACTGGGAATCGTGTCTCACATTATCCAGTTGGCTTAGCTTCTTCACATGGTGGGAGTAACAAAATTCTGAAGAGCAGCAAGAAAGGGCAAGCTCCAACATACAAGTCATTTCCAAACCTGTAGAAGCAGAACAATGGGGATTGCTGAGACAAAGAATGTTGGTCCCTATCTAGCTCTATACGGGTAAAACAGTTATAACCCATTGCAATTGCTGACCAACACTGTATTCTGAGAGGAGATTAAAACAATTTAACAGAATGAGGCACTGTGTACTTTGGACTAGTAAGCCCCATAGTCAGATGTATGATCTCAGGAAGAATTTTGTGGATGCAAGGTTCCCATACAATAGAAAAGCACTAAAATCACTGACTTGAAACGTCTGTTCTTTGTGATTAGCAATAATCTTTTACCAACATAGATGCTTGACTGCACATCCTTTCTAGCCAGAAGTATAAACTGACTTCTCTCCTACCTCTTCCTCAGAGCTAAATGAGTGCTGTCTACTGGGCTACAGTTTTCAGTAAGACCCTGAATAAAACTTAAGCTCACAACCCTTACATTGTGTGTCTCTCTTTAAGATGACAAACCTCTGCCTGCATCATGTTTGCTAACATCACAAAGTTACACAAAGCAAGTACCAAGACCAATCTGGAGTCTGTGGGAAGCACTACCAATGGGTATGGATAAAGGGAGGAAGATTATTGGTAAACTGCTTTTGCAATCCACCACAGCTCAATTATTTGTTGGTTGGTTAGTCTATTTCCAACCAGGAAATGCTAGGCCAGGTTAGGTATGTCCTAAGAGATATACAGTAAAGGCATGTTAATAAAATTATCATTAAATTTAAATCAGAAAAGTTGGCTCTATTTTTAAATTAACAATTTAAATTCATACCAATTAAAAATTAAATGGATACATTCTAAGTCTTTAAAGTCTCCAAATTTACAAATGCAATATGATCATTTCATTTTTTCCATAAAATAAAGTGTGCTTCACTGTTTATAGCACAGCCATTTCAACATTAATATAGCATTTCTATTTTCTGGTTAAGAAGAAACACTTTTTAAGATCTCATCCCTTTTCTTTTTATCTGGCATGAGAACCATCAGCTTTCTTTCCAGGGCTATTTTTACAGACAGAGACTGGTTACATACACAGACACAGACACAGACACACACACACACACACACACATCTGAAATTACACCACAGACCTATGACACTTGTTCTTACTTCAATTCACTCTGATTATTTCATGTAGGCTAATGAATAAGCAATAAAGAAGTTAAGTGGTCAACTAGATTCAGTCACTAGTCAAAAGCCTTGTCCTCTATAGGAAGTCTACCGAATCAATCATACAATTCAATGAAGACCTCAGCAAAATCACCAATGACCATGCACCACAACTTTTGGGATTCCCATTAAGAGCTGAAACCAGGAATGTTAAGTCTATGACTACCAAGATTATCTACTAATCTTACTCCTCATAATCAAGAAAAAATTGAAATATCTGAGTATATAAAATATATATGTATGTATGTATGTGTATATATATATATATATCCTGGCTCATTTTTCAGTACAAGAAATTGTATTATATACACCTAACTTGTTTTTAATTATACCATTATCTGTAACCTCTGAATATTTATATCTCCAAGGAATATAGTTCTATAAAACTATTACCAAAGAAATAACTTGCCAGAATATCTAAATGCTTTTGTTCATAATTTCCAACACCTACCAGTGAGGCTGGCATATTTCTAATATATGCTTCCATATGGCCTGTCATTCAAGGGCCCAAGCTTCTTACAAGTATTTTGAAGTGTCCTTTGATAGTACTTTCCTTGGTAAATGCCTGTTACAACTCTATTCACTCCACAGTTTAAAAAGATTTTTAAAAAGAGCTATTAAACTACTTATTCAGCATAAAATGTGATGAAACTTTCTTCAGCCACATTAAGAAAAAAAAAAAAAAGCAAGTCTCAACCCCAAACAAAAATGAGACAGTGGTAGCTAAAGAGCAGCTCTGTTGACCAAGAGAGGAGTCACTAAGGAAATGTCTGGGAAAGTTCTTTGATCTCTGCTGGATGTGCCCGTCGTGGTTCGCATGAGAGGCTTCTCCCTTTACATAGACTGAGGACTCAGGAAACTTCTCCACACTGTTGGTAGGGCCAGACAGCTTGGGGGTGGGGAGCATTTGCTGGGAAATGAGAAATGAGAGCTAAACATACTGAATTTTCTTCTTCTGTCTTGCCGTGCAGTTGTCTGCTTTCCAGAGCAAGTTCCTAGGACCCTCCAACAAGCTTCATGAGTTGTAGTCACACATCTACACCCTGTTGTATAAAGATAAAGAAACACTGTAACCTGCTATATTTGGACAGCCTTCTTGGTGAGGCAAAACAGATGTCAAGAGAGGAGGACTATCAATCTAAAGCTAACGTGAGAGGAGAAAATTAAAGTAAAAACTTCAAAATAAATCATTCACTAGGGAGTCAGTAGATGACAGAGTATGACAGAGTGGGGTGGCAGCTCCAGGGAGGAGGCTCAAAACAGGTTCAAGATCCTGTTTCAGAACCGTAGTGCATTCAAAGTGTCAAAAGTGCCTCCTTTTAAGCACGTCATCTGTAGACCCATAAAGGAGTTACAGGAGGTAGAAATTCTTATGAACGTAATCATAGTATCCATGGGTCTTTTTAGAAAGGCACATCCAAATGCTAGTTATGAATCTATAATCAGCACAAATTCAAATGCATCCTCCCCAAGCTTCAGCCTTCCAATGCCATCTTTGAACTTTCCACATATTTGTGAAATTGCTATACTGTAATTCTTTCTCTCTGTCCTTCCCTTCTTTTCTCCCTCCATCCCACTCATTTTTGTTCCCACAGATAAGACAGAAAGAGTGATAGCTCTCTTCTTGTTTTTGTTTTTTTCTCCCTTTTTAAACCACTGGAAAGTAGAAACAGTGTCTGCTGTTCAATAAACACACCAGAGTGTTTAATTCATATAGTGGCTGCTGAGAAATACTTTTGAATTCTCTGATTAAATGATTCAAGAGTTTTAGACTTCCTTTATAAAACATAATGGAAAATATGCATGTAACAGAATATATACAATGAGAACCAAGTGCCTTTGAATGTTTTCAGAAGAAAAGTGCCAAACCCTGTTTGGCAAAGACATGCGCCTTTATTTTATTTCAATGGCACTTCAAGAGGCACACCCAAGGCCAAAATTTAATGTTTTAAAAATATAGAAAAGTACTCAGAATCAGCAGTTTATTTCTGTTTTTGTAAGTTCTATATTTTGGCACAGGAGGAATAATATTACAGGGCCAAGATGAATGCTCTGTTCTTGATTCTGTGGCATATAATTTGAATATTTCATAGCACTGAATTATAGCAAGCATCTGATTCATTTAATGTTCAGAAAGCTCTGGTTAAGCAAAGGATCCATCTGGCCTAAATCAAAATGGGTGAGAGCTTCCCAGAGAACCAAGGAGAGAAGAGCTACGTTGGGATATATGATACTACCCAGTGCTCCAAGGAGGTGAAATTCCAGGTGAAGAGGTAGTTCAATAAATCTAAATCTCATTTACAAAACTTGTCACCAAAGGTGGATAACTGGTAAAGAACTAGGTCAAAACATGTCTTTAGTTTCATGCAAGACTGTACCTCAACCATCTTCTGTTGACAGCCACCTCTCCTTCTCTACACCAATCCCATAGCACCACCATCAATACTACCACTTTTACCAAAATAAGAAGTTTCATATATCTCAAGTTCCCTTTCCCTAGTATCTCACAGTACCTATCCCAAGAAGCTTTTACTGTTTAATTTTAAGCCTATTCAATCTTACATTCTAAAGCACAGAGCATGCAGACACCTGTGAATCATCTGAAAATGACAAATGCTATTTAAGGAAGACCTAGCAGATGACCCCTTATAATTAAGAATGATTTAATAAAAGCATAAGGAAATAACTCAAGTACATAGGCCAAAGGAACACAATTACTTTTTCTTGCAGTTATAGAGAATACCGTAATTCACTTAGGCATGCCTGCTTTAAATATTGATGTTGTCTCAAGAGATGATACAATGCCTTTCTGGATGGCCGTACAGAGTTTAAGTTCAATCAGCAGCATGCAGACAACAGGCCGTTCATTTCCATACTCCAGATAACGTAAAACAGTTACTTCATCCCAAGGCCTGTTGAGAGGCCAGTGAAATCACTGGTCTCCATTAACTTGCACTTCTGGGCCTCTAGATGGTGGTTGTAAAATTGTAAGTGTTTGGATGAACACTTCACAGGACTTGATGAGGAGTGCTTTTCACAATAGAAAATGTGAGTCACACAGCTTTTACAAAGGTATCTGTCTCACGCAGAAAGCCTGAAAAACTGGAATGAAATTTTACCTCTGCCAGAAGAGTGTCAAGAGGCACACCAAGAGGCAACATGTGAAACCAAGTAAGTTATGCTGTGTAAATCAAAGCTCCATTTTCCTATTTGGAAAATGGGCTTTGGCAGCAAATTCTTTATTGTCCTGAGCAACAATAGTAGGAACCAGAATGGTTGCTATGAAAGTTTATGGAGTTTTCCATAACCCAGTGTTGCTTGGCACATTTCCCCCCTCTGGGGATTATAGTGACTTTGCTCTATCATGGTTGAAAATGATAGAAACATTTTCATCCAAATATTTTTCACATAGATATATCTAGTTACATTTAAACATTATATGATTCTTCATGCCATGTAGAGCTGGAACATTAAATCCATGTGGGAGATGGAGGCAGGGGGAGGTTATTTATCTATTCGCCTTGCAACAATCCAGAAATTAGGAGGTTTCCTGTTTTATACTCAATATGAAAGTATTTCACATAGGTATGAAATTATGGTAATTTGAGAGGATTGTTAAAACTAATATAAGAATCCCATAAACAAAAATTTGTTTACTTCTATAACTAAATCATTAATGTTTAGTGAATTTACCCAAGTGAGCAGAGACTTTTTCAAGATATATATTTTTTTAAAAACATTTTAATTCTATTTTTTTAGTCTCTGGTTTTTCTAAATAAGCATCTCTAAATGATAACATTTTAACCTTATTGGGAAATTCTGCCTTTATAAATATTATCTTTCTAAATACTCAAATTGGGGCTTAAGCTAAACATAAGGAACTTTTAAAATAGTAAGAACTTTCATTGTCTTTTGCTTTTAATTCTTGCATTTTACTTAAATACAAATGTTTTCCATTTATTCATTTATTTATAATTTTTAAAAGAGGAAATATAGAGAGAGGTCGATCCCTAAGAATTCAAAAAAAAAAAGGGAAGAATTTTAACATGTTTCAAAAATAAGTGCTTTGGCAAGGATGTCTATTATACTTCCTCGGTTTTAATTTTCATATAAATCTAAATTTCTTTGTTTACAACCAACAACAACAAAAAAAGTATAAGTAAAGTAGATATACATATTTGCAATTAAGAAATATAATTTAATTGTAAATCAATAAAACATATTAGAGCCTTGCTCATTAAAAGTCCAACATCAGTTTTGGAAGTCACACTCCTAGACAATGTAACATATGTCTTACAATAGCAGGTCCAGGTCTGTTTTTGGAAACAACATGCGTTATGAATAATCTTCACATGTGTCACAGACACCAATAAAAGTAAAAAAAAATGTGAAGAGGTAAAGTAAAAACACCATAAATACAATTATCACCACTAAATTTTATATGCTAAGTTGTAACAATTATTTGATCACTGACTGGCACTTACTTAAAAAGGCAAAATGTTTACATATCTGTAAAAAAAAATACACCATCTAGGATTTGAATTATACACTCTTTTCCCTGGGCCAAATTTAACTGCATTTCTTTCTCACCCACCAACAAAATCTTTATCCTATATTTTTGTAACACATCACTGGAAACACATTTCCCATCAAATTATACTATATATGGCTCTTAGGATGCTCTGGTTAAAAATAATACTTTTTTAAAAAGTGTTTTTAACATAATATGTAATACTGGTTCACTATCAACATGTATAAAAGTAAATGCATATTCCAAAAAGCAAAAGTAAATTAGTTACCAAAAGCCATGTGCTAGTGACCACATGAAGACACACAGCTGCTTGCTAAATCATTTGTTTATGATGGAAAAAAAATAGTCATCACATTAGTTTTCAAAAGTGTTAGAGTTTGTGCTGAGGCTGACTTTTACTAGAGCAATAACAACTTTAAAACATTTATCATTGATGTTTGAAAACTGCAATTAAATAACTGAACACTCTGGTGCCTCTAAACAGATTCTAATAGCCTCAGTACCTTAAAATGAATCATTCAAATTCTTAATTTCTAGAATCAAATGCTAATGACTTTTAGCAAGGAAAAAGCAAAGCATTAAAACACTTCTCTAGTGACACTGCATGAGTAATACTAAGAATTTTCTGTAAGTTTATTAAATCATGAACTGCTGAGAGAAAAAACCTATGCAATTTCAGACTTAAGAATCACAAAGAGGATAACTCCTAGATAGAGATAGGAAAGTTAGTAATTTTTATTCAAAATCGGGGTACGTTTTAACATTCCCAATCAGTTTAGCCTTACAATCCTTTGAAAGAGGAGGTCTGGATCCAACCACTTCTGGCCAACAAGTACTGCTGTTTTTAATTTAAAGTCCTTAGTAAATGCCTTCCTTTGTCCTCCTCAAGAACTGTTTCCTGGAAAGCCCTCAACTGGGCCTCAGGCTTAACTTGTACACGTGTACCTTCAGAATACTGTAAACCAAAGGATCTTACTTCTAGCCAACCAGACCATGATATGCATGGGCAGGTTCAGTTTCCATTCATCTCCAGATCTTAGCCCTGTAAGTCAGTAACTTATGTACATCTGAAAGGGTTCAGTTCAGTTCAGTCGCTCAGTTGTGTACAACTCTATGCCACCCCATGAACTGCAGCATGCCAGGCCTCCCTGTCCATTGCCAACTCCCAGAGTCCACCCAAACCCATGTCCATTGAGTTGGTGATGCCATCCTACCATCTCATCCTCTGTCATCCCCCTTCTCCTCCTGCCCTCAATCTTTCCCAGCATCAGGCTCTTTTCAAATGAATCAGCTCTTCGCATCAGCTGGCCAAAGTATTGGAGTTTCAGCTTCAACATCACTCCTACCAATGAACACCCAGGACTGATCTCCTTTAGGATGGACTGGTTGGATTTCCTTGCAGTCCAAGGGACTCTCAAGAGTCTTCTCCAACACCACAGTTCAAAAGCATCAATTCTTTGGTGCTCAGCTTTCTTTATAGTCCGACTCTCACATCCATCATGACCACTGGAAAAACCATAGTCTTGACTAGACAGATCTTTGTTGACAAAGTAATATCTCTGCTTTTTAATATGCTGTCTAGGTTGGTCATAACTTTCCTTCCAAGGAGTAAGCATCTTTTAATTTCATGGCTGCAATCACCATCTGCAGTGTTTTTGGAGTCCAGAAAAATAAAATCAGCCACTGCTTCCACTGTTGCCCCATCTATTTGCCACGAAGTGATGGGACTGGATGCCACGATCTTAGTTTTCTGAATGTTGAGCTTTAAGCCAACTTTTTCACTCTCCTCTTTCATTTCATCAAGAGGCTCTTTAGTTCTTCCTCGCTTTCCCATAAGGGTAGTGCCATCTGCATATCTGAGGTTATTGATATTTCTCCCAGCAATCTTGATTCCAGCTTGTGCTTCTTCCAGCCCAGCATTCCGCATGATGTACTCTGCATATAAGTTAAATAAACAGGGTGACAATATACAGCCTAGATGCACTCATTTTCCTATTTGGAACCAGTCTGTTGTTCCATGTGCAGTTCTAACTGTTGCTTCCTGACCTGCATATAGGTTTCTCAAGAGGCAGGTCAGGTAGTCTGGTATTCCCATCTCTTTCAGAATTTTCCACAGTTTATTGTGATCCACACAGTCAAAGCCTTCGGCATAGTCAATAAAGCAGAAATAGATGTTTTTCTGGAACTCTCTTGCTTTTTCGATGATCCAGAGGATGTTGGCAATTTGATCTTGTGTTCCTCTGTTTTTTCTAAAACCAGCTTGAACATCTGGAAGTGCACGGTTCATGTATTGCTGAAACCTGGCTTGGAGAATTTTGAGCATTACTTTACTAAAGTGTGAGATGAGTGTAATTGTGTGGTAGTTTGAGCATTTTTAGCATTGCCTTTCTTAGGGATTGGAATGAAAACTGACCTTTTCCAGCCCTGTGGCCACTGCTGAGTTTTCCAAATTTGCTGACATATTGAGTGGAGCACTTTCACAGCATCATCTTTTAGGATTTGAAATCGCTCAACTGGAATTCCATCACCTCCACTAGCTTTGTTCGTAGTTATGCTTCCTAAGGCCCACTTGACTTCACATTCCAGAATGTCTGGCTCTAGGTGAGCGATCACACCATTATGATGATCTGGGTCATGAAGATCTTTTTTGTATAGTTCTTCTGTGTATTCTTGCCACCTCTTCTTAATATCTTCTGCTTCTGTTAGGTCCATACCATTTCTTTCCTTTATTGAGCCCATCTTTGCATGAAATGTTCCCTTGATATCTCTAATATCCTTGAAGAGATCTCTAGTCTTTCCCATTCTGTTGTTTTCCTCTATTTCTTTGCACTGATCACTGAGGAAGGCTTTCTTATCTCTCCATGCTATTCTTTGGAACGCTGCATTCAAATGGGTATATCTTTCCTTTTCTCCTTTGTTTCTCACTTCCCTTCTTTTCACAGCTATTTTTAAGGCCTCCTTAGACAGCCATTTTGCTTTTATGCCATTTCTTTTTCTTGGGGATGGTCTTGATCCCTGTCTCCTGTACAATGTCACGAACCTCTATCCATAGTTCATCAGGCACTCTGTCTATCAGATCTAGTCCCTTAAATCTATTTCTCACTTCCACTTATGATCATAAGGGATTTGATTTAGATCATACCTGAATGGTCCAGTGGCTTTCTCCACTTTCTTCAATTGCTGCTAAGTCGCTTCTGTCATGTCCGGCTCTGTGCGACCCCATAGACGGCAGCCCACCAGGCTCCCCCATCCCTGGGATTCTCCAGGCAAGAATACTGGAGTGGGTTGCCATTAAACTGCTGCTGCTGCTAAGTTGCTTCAGTCGTGTCCGACTCTGTGCGACCCCATCGACGGCAGTCCACCAGGCTCTGCTGTCTCTGGGATTCTCCAGGCAAGAATACTGGAGTGGGTTGCCATTTAGGTTTACCAAATAGATGGCAGTCTTCAAGAACCTTTAGATAGGAATCACCAAAGTGGCAAGCAGTTTATTTGAATCTTACCAGAAAACACCTGCTACAATTCCAGAGAACTGCCATAGGAAAAAAAAAAATCGCCACCCTAAATGGCCAAAATTAGCACAGAGATAAAGTTTATTACACTGCCATAGTTTTGGAGGGAAATAAAACACATAATATTTTCCAATTATTTCTCTAGCACCATCCACCCCATCCCACATCTGCAGGAAACAGCTCATACTTTCCAATATACTTTACTTCCCATGCCACTACCAGCTGTGACAGATTTGTATATGTCACCCAATACTTTTCTTCTTCCTAGATACAAATCTACACTTCATTTTATAGACTTCTTGTACTTCTTTTTTTCCCCCACTTCTGCTCATAGTTAAAGCAGATGTGTCTTCCTCATGCCTTGTCTTCTCTTTGACTGCAGATGGAGGAAACCGAGCAAACACCTAGGGTCACATGAAGATGTAGAGCTACCTACAGAAGGAGCCTAGGTCCCCAAGTGACCACGTGGAGCAGAATCTCTGTCCCTCTGACCTGCACTTAACTTTCACAAAAGCATAAAATACACTCCCTAGAGGAAGGCATGGCAATCCACTCCAGTATTCCTGCCTGGAGAATCCCATGGACAGAGGAGCCTGGTGGGCTATGGGGTCCATGGGGTCACACAGAGTCAGATACGACTGAAGCAACTTAGCATGCACGCACGCACACTTTTATGGTGTTAAGCTTCTTCAGGTTTGGAGGTGTTTTTTTTTATAGCATTTAGCATATATGATGATTAATAAACTACTCCTCTTGTATCACAGTTGAATCTATAATCTTACTTACTGGATTTCTAAAAATAATATATATTTTTTCCATTGTGGAAGGAGTCTGCCATGGCCAAGCCAGTAGGAACTTTACAAAGTGTCTCTCAGCTGGATTTGCTCTTTGCATTTTCCTCACTTATGACTCATCCAATGACCATTCTAAAACCATTTTCTTCTTTGCTACTACAATTTACTTGCAAGAACAGAGAAGTTCTTACGTAGGATAATGACCCTAGGAGTTCCACAGAGAGACCAGCAAGATGAAACAGAGATGAGATCACCTTATTCTGAACTACCTATGATTTCAGAATCACAGAAGCGTTAAATCATATTAGGCTACTAACTTTGGCCTTTCTGGAAATTTTCATTGCTTTACAGCATAATAAACTATTCCACAAACCAGAGATATGTGGGAAAAGGAGGAAGTTCAAGTAGCTGAATGGAATTAGCCTTATCATATAGATACTGCAGAGTTTCCTACATGTAATCTTTATGAGCAGTGTTCTACAATTCTTTGGGGATAAAAAACACAGGGAACACATTAGAAACTATATTTCATTGTTAGACACATTGGAATTTTCAACCATTGTTTTCAACTAAAAAGCATAAAATAATAAACTTAGATGTTCTAAGTGTGGCCTTTGGAACTTTCTTTGTTGATGCTATCATGAGTACACATATTAGAAGTAAAATGGAAGATGAATAGTTTACAGTATAAAGAAATATTTTCCATCTTCACAATCTACGGTTTCAGGGCTCCCCTAAGACCTTGAAATGAAGTCTACTTGGTGGTCTCAGCTCTAACCCCTGGAGAATGTGTTCTACATCTCCAACGCAGAACACCTGATTCTGCAGAATTTGACACTTCTCTGCAACCTCCACACAGAAGAAACAGAGGACTTGACATGCATGGAAATTAAATTATCTTTCACCCTCAGAGACATGCTGTCCTCCCAGGTCAGGGTTACATTAAGGTCAAATGAATGAGCTCAAATTTCAACCATTTCTGCTCTAGCTGTGATTCAACAGAAAACACATCCTTTTGAGCTCTTGACAAACTGCTACATTTTACAAGATCCATCAAAAATAAGAATGGAATAAAACCAAGTAAATCACCTTAATTGAAAAATAGTTTTGCATTATCAAACCAGGTGATTAAACCTTAAATGCTAGGAAATCACCTAAAAATGTGAGTTGCCCACTAGTTCATAAATGTATAAATAAATTCTGAGACAGTTATAAAAACTCAGCCTGCTGACCTTAACTGTTCAATATAACCTTCATAGAAACTTAAGAATTGTTTACTTGGTTTTGTGGATTAGTAATTCACAACCCTACGTAATATCTGAATGACTGAGATGCAGTCAAAAATAGAGCCTCTTAGGACTCATCACTAAGGCCTTTAATGAAAATATAGAGGCACTTAAAATATGAGATAAAAATGCTTTTAAAGACTATTAATCATTGATATTCATGGGAGTTCCTTCAATGCATAACTACATTAGACTTACTAAAATGTTATGTATATTAAAAGATAATTCCTTTTGCTGAAAGTGGACTATTTTACCTGCCCACTTCCACTCAATCCTTTCTCAGCTGACATGTCCAGTCACCTTTTGGCTGAAGCAAGATAAACCTCAGCCAAATCAGGAAAATTAAAAATACATACAACTCTAGTGCAAGAAAATGTTTTTAGTTCATTCAGAGCACATTACATTTCCCACACAGGCAGTTTGGCGCATTTATAATTTATATAATTATATCTACAAACAAAGGTGATTTGTTTCAAAGTCCTTGAAGGCACTTAGACTTTGAATGAAAGTCTTCTGAATTCCTAGAGGTCCCTGCTCTACCCTTCTACATTTTATGGGGTTGTCTAATCCAGGTCCTAGTTGTTACGCAAGAAAAACAATGTCAAGAAGCAAGTTTTCTTGCCTTCATCACTGGAATTTTCAGTAGTCTTAAATCCGTGGACCTGTAGCCTCCACTGGAGACCTACATGGCTTGAACTGTGTTACCTTGAGAAGCAGCAGGTAAATATGATTAGACAAATGCATCTTCAGAACACAGGCCACTCTTTCAATAGTGTGCGTGTAGTTTGAAACTAAATCATCATCATCTAGTTCCTTGATCAACTGTACTCACATCATAATCATCATCTGCTAAATCAAACTGTCAAACCTCTTGCCACAAAAATTTCATGTCTTGTGCATGTCCAGTAAGTCCACATGGCTATGCAGCTCTTCTCACTTTCAGAATTCAATTGTGTGCATTGCATATATATATATATATATATATATATATATATGCACACAGTCTTATATATATGACTCCTAAGAAAGAGATATACAAAGAAATGATGTTCCACAAACATATGAAGATCAATGTAAGAGGTGTGATCCAGCTTATTCCTCATGTAATACTACTTAAGCATTTCCTAATAATTCATTTTTTCAATTGCCTAACAGGAAAGAAGCATTTCCAACCAGTAGATATATAATATACGTGGAGTGTAAATGACAAATATATACAAGTAATAAAATGAATGTAAAAATCATCAAATTACATACAAAGTGAGCTAGGTTTCCACCTCTATGGCTCAGCACCATATCAATATTAGACCAAACGGAATTTCTCCCACCTTGTTCCGACAAGGCTTTCATACAACTTGGCATTCTGGAGGAGAAGCTTTCTTTCCACTGCAAACTTTTCCATAATGAGTCAAGGTTCCCAGCCTAACGGAGCGCACTTCAGGTCTGAAAATCATTAACCTCAGGGCACCTCAGGCTTCACACAGACATGCCCAAATATGTACAAGGATAGAGCCACTCTTTCTGATTAAAACTACAAAGACCTCATGAGAGGCAGCAAAGATGTCCTGATTAGACATAAACAGCTACCTCCAAATGAGTTGGTGGCAGCAGCTGCAGGCTTGCTAGGGGCAGCACACCACTCCTTGAGAACCACATTGACTTGTAGCACCTAACCTCCTGATCCCATCTGCATCACCTGAGGATGAAGTTAAGCTGGTTTTCTGCCATCCAGGAAAATGGAGACCAATCTGGTCAAAGCACAAAACCACAGAAAATTCCTATTACAAAAGGTAAATATATATTCTCCAAGCAAATAGTATGCATTGCTTGCTCATTTCTTTTATTTTAGTTCAAAAGTTATAACAAGTATATGAGTTGACTATAAAATCATATATATATATATAATTATTTATTGATGCAGGTACAGATGTGGGTGTAGATGCAGACATAGGCCTATACATCAATGTAATTCAAGATGATTTTGTCGTTTTCTTTTTCCTTACATTATTAGAATCATTCTCTGTGTATTATTCTGGGATTTTTCTTCTGATTTATAAGGTGTAATCTACAAACCATACATTCCAACTATTGTATGGTACAGTTCTATGAATTTAATCTACTGTTGTATGATCACATTCACAGTAGAATGTAGAATATTTCCATCATCTCCCAGCTTTCTTATGCCATTTTGAAGTCACCCTTTCCCCCACTTCCAGGCTGAGGCAACCATTGATCTACTATCTATGAGACTTAACAATATATCTTGGAAATTATTCTATGGGAATGGTAAAAATGGAATAAATTCCAGTGGTTCTGCAAAATATAATCTGTGACATGTTCCACACATTTATAATAGAGTTCTCATAGTACATTGGAAATGGAACTACAGATTTGTATAAAAGCCCTTTTCTATTTTTCTATTTTAAGATCTATAGCAAATGCTAAACAAGAGCCATATGGACCACACAACTTTTCTCCAAAAAGATTATCAAGCATTAGGAAAAATTAGCAGCTGTCAATTTACTGTCCTTCAATTTACTGAAAAGCAATGGGCGGGTTGGACTTCCCCGATGGTTCAGTGGTAAAGAATCTGCCTGCCAATGCAGGAGATGCGGGTTAGATTTCTGGGTAAGGAAGGTCCTCTGAAGGAGGAAATGGTAATTGACTCTAGTGTTCTTGCCTGGAAAATTCCATGGACAGAGGAGATTGGTGGACTATAGTCCATGGGGTCGAAAAGAGGCAGGCACGACCAAGCACAACACAGCAACAATGGGCACAGATAGGAAGAATTGGTAGAGAGTAGTGGATAAAGGAAAGAAATATTAAAAACAGTGTAAACTATTTTCTGTGTTTTTTAAATTATACAAATAAGCTTACTATGCATGATAGAGTAAAAATAAATTGAAGAGTTCCTCAGGGCCTGCGTTTTTCAGCTAAGAGGTCAGATCTGAAAATAGTAAGAGTACAGCCAGAAGACAAAGGACTTGGAAGAATTTCGGAGGGATTTTCATCTTCATAGGTTCCTGATGCCAAAAAATGGAACTTTGAATAATTTCTTTAGCACAGCATAACCATGACCCTCAAGTATCAGATTTAATATTCTCATTTCTCATTTCATAGCTTCTACAACGTTCCAAAAGAGAGAAAGTACATTTTTTCCTCCAGATTAATATTTTGGCAAACTAGAACTTGCCCAGAGGAATCCACTAGCCCTATTCATTCACATAATGCAAAGAAAGCTAAGGTTATTGACTAACAAGTTGATAAATTGTAACCTGGCCAACAGCTGTTTTCATGGAATTTCTCTGTATTGAAATGACAGAAGCAGAATGCCTGCATTTTCGCTACGTGGATTGCATCTAGTGGAGTATAGGATTACAAGAAAATATTGCTATTTTACAAAAAAAACCCCACAACCCTATTATTCATGTTTTGTGTGTTCAATTAAACTTGTTGGCTTAAGCAGGTGTAATCTGATGGCAGACATATCACCTGGATGTTCCTGGAAGGGATGACAGAGCTTCAGGCTCATGGGTCAACTAAAGGACAGTATTTTGGAAGTGCATGATAGGAAACTGCAAGGATACTGTTCCAAAGTTTATTCTTTTTAAGAGCCAAAGATTCTGAGTATTACACTGCCAGGGTTAACTCTAGAGAGGGGGATGCAAAATATGCTCTCACCAATATGACAGCAAGAGTGCAGCAGTTTCATAGCAGGGAGACCCTTACTCAGGGGAAGGCTGTTTTTTTCACTTACGATGCAGTTCCCCGATTCTGTTTTCCTGTCAGATTCAGTCCACCACAACACTTGAGGGAAGAATAATTCCATTCCTTTGCTTATAAAGTAAAGGCTTTACTTCTACAATATAATACTTCACCAAACACCACCAAATGACCCAGAAACCTAGGAGGCCCAGGCTAGATTTTATGGCCAAAGAGTTGCAGTTGTTGAATATTTAGTGCCAATATCTCAGTCAGCCTCAGAGAAACCCAGCTCCCAGCCACTGAGCACAAAGAGACTTGCAGATTTCCCTCCACCTGATCCATTTCAGCAATTCTAATCTTAAAGATTGGTGCAGCAGCAGATTCAATTGAAGAGATGACTTAAGAATACAGATCTCAAGACTCAGGTAGAAACTACATTCCTACTTTTCATTTCAAATACATTTCTACTTTTCATTTCAACTAACTATATTTCAAATAAGTATTTATAATTGGTGCAAAAGAAATCAGATCTATTGCTTAATTGAACTATATAGCTTTATTGGTCATTCACTGTACAAAACCCAATAATACCTAGTATTTGCTTCACACTAAATCCTCACAATAGCTATATCAGGTAGGTAGGGATGTGCTTGCTTTGTATGATATAATTGAGTCTTGGAAAGGTTGAGAGATCTGCCCAAGAACTAACAGTTTTTAAGTCAGAGAACTGGAGTCAGAGAACTGGAGGTAGAACCCAAGTCTTCAATGTTTTAGGTGATATTCTATTACAACACAGCTGTCTCCTAAGTCACTTAGTCCCCAAATGAAAGTGTGGCAGAAGTTACAGAGAGTGAATTAAGGAGAAGGTTGGAATTTGTGAGACTCTAATGATTTACAAAACTAGGTATTAAAAATGGTTCTCTAAGATCCTGAAGCCACTAAATGAATCGATTTATTAATACTGGACTCCCTTTATTTTGCCTTAAGTCCCCCAGGCTGAGTCATGCAGAATGTCCCAGAACTTGAAATAGGATCTTTCTTAGTCAGTAGGAATCAGAAGATGGGAATGAGAAATGAGATCTTGCCTGTTGTTGAGACAGAAAATCTCAGGGCTTTTGTTAGGCCGTGGAGATAATCTGGCTCCTGGTATTAAAATCATTCAATTAAAGGAATTGAACTTTTTTAGAAGAAAATAGTACACAGCTTCATTTGCATTATTTATTTGGGATATTTAGATAGATCAATAATTTAGATTTCCACTATAAATTAAACCTTAAGCACAAGATCAGAATAAAATTAGATTAGTATCCAAAAGCCAACCAAAACCACTTCATCATCAAACCAAATGACATTTTGTAACTCAAAGAAAGTATTTTTTGTGTTCTGTGTTTGAGCTCCTAAGTATACCTAGGTAAATATGAAACACTTGCTGATTTGGAGTAGCATGTTAGGGGCTATTTAAGATAATGTCACTTAATAGTAAAATGGATTAGGCCAGGTTATTTATACAATTTAGTGACAGAATGTGTATTTTGGTCTGGTTAGACTATGATAATTCATTCACAATCAACATTTGTTTCCCTACTTCTCAATTTAATCAATTTGATAAAATAAAATGTCACCCTAACATATTAATAATCTGCTCTTAAAATCTGTCTTGTATAATTTTAGCAAATAAACAAGCCCATATTTATGATTTTTGTCTACAACTCTGTTTGAACATGCAAACACATGAAGATAAAATTTTCAGTTATTCTAAGATCTTTGAAAATGTTGAATATGTTTGAGGAAAAAGCATTTTTTTTTAATGAAACAAATATTGATTCCAAGGCTTTCATTAGAAATTAGCTTTTTAACTGAGGAGACTCTACTCTTTCTTTCAAAATTGTTGTATCAGCTGTTTAGTTCTGCTTGTGGTAGACTCAATGATATTGCTGACTGGCTTATTTCAGAGCTTAATGTAGCATTACAATACCTGAGAGTGCATAAAAAATAGCAAGTCACTGTAAATAGCTTGCCTTCTCCTCAAGGTTCCACCACTGCCAAAACCGCCACTTGACTCTGAGTTTATTATGTAAATATATGCACCTGTAATCTATACATATCATTGCCAATACCTTCATTCAACTAGATCTAACTATCACTTCTCTTTTTCCTTAGTCCCAAAATCACCTAAAAGAGGTTTCTATTCTGAGATGGTAATTAAACAACTGCTTTTTGAATTTGGTCAGTTCATTCCAATGCCTTACAGTTGCTTTCAATAAAACAAGATCTCAGCCCGAAGCACAGGGCACTCAGCCATCTTCAGAGTCATTGGATTATGACATGTATTACATATAATCCCAAATGCTGAAGTCCTTCCGACACTCCATTTTTTGGCAACTTAGCCTTTTGGTGAGAGTAAGTCTGTTTGATGGATGGTCCTGAACAGGAGTTATGTGATCTCTGGCCTTTGTGTGAAAGAAAATGCTTTTTTAAAAAAACATGTTTTGTGTGATCCATCATGAAACAATCTTTCAATTTATCTGCTATGACTCCAGTCTTCCCGCACCGACAGAAATGTGCCTCAGATAATGTCAGTCCCAGTTCAGATGAAACTGCATTTGACAATCCACCTACCATTGCCAGCTGGAACGAGGCCTTTTTTAGCTAACAATACACATTTAAAATCCAGGCCCCAACATGGGACAAGCTATCTGTTGAATGCGGATCATGCGTGTGAACAGAGCACATGTGGAAATACTGCCACAGCCAGATTCACACCGCAGGCAGGAAAGGATTCTAGGGGCTCACTGTGATCCAACGGGACTGAGAGAGCCTGAGGGCCATATGGTCATCTCTACCAATCAGTGCTAAAAATGTCATTTGCAGTGTCAAATTAGGTATTTTGTTTTTATCTTATTTTTGTTTAAGTAGCAACATCACTTACTGAGAAGCCATTTTCTTACAATATTTGTGTAGGTGAGAACAAGCAAAATAATCTTGGTGAGTTAGAAAACAGAAAATCACGGATTGCCGCTTGAATTTCTACTTGGCATACCAAGGTTTTTATTTCTGTTTTGGCTGTGGTTTCACAACCCTGAAGGCAAACTGTGGGTGTGCAAATAAACCGATTACTTAAAACACAGGTTCTTCAATCACTTACCCTTCCTCTGTTTCAAATAGCATACAATGAACAATCTGTTTGCAATAATAATGGGCATAAACATCCCCCACATCCCTCCAGCTAAATGGATGCTAATACTAGAACTGCTGTGTTTACTTTGCACCTGAATTCCACTGTGGTGAGTATTTGGGAGATTCGGATTCCAACAGAATATTCCAAATGGCATTCTGGCAGATGACAAAGAATACAAATGTAGTTCATTTTTAGATTAATTTATAGCGTGTCCCAAGCCCCTTGGGCAACCTAGCAAAGTTAGGGAAAAAAAAAAAAAAAAACCTAGAAACCCATCCAAGAGAAATATATCCAAATAAAACCAAGATCGGGAGCTCAAAATAAATGATGCTATAATGAATACCGCAAACTACAAAGGAAAAACGAAGCTTCAGATTACTAACAGCCCTTGAGGCTGAAGAGGTGATTAACCAATTAACCATTGCATAGTATTTTGGAGCTATAAGAAAGCTTTCTATCAATGAGAGTTTTATGAGTTTGGAAGAATGACTCACAAGAAGATGCCCTTCCCAGCCAGTCCTTTCCTGCAGCCCACAGGAATAATTCCAGCTCTGTAAAGTCCTCCCAGCCGCTAAGGTAGGAACAAGAGCAGACTGTCCATCACTTTATTTTAATCATGTTTCAAAATAAACTGACAGAAGTGAATAAACAGCTTCTGAAAAGGAAGCTGTATAATTTCATCCTTAAAACAAAGCAATTACTAGCTTTCAATGGGGAAATTAGAAATTATAAAATGAAGATAAGAAAGATTTTTAATCTATTAAGAAGTTAATTAGATAAGTAACTATATTATGGATTTAACAGAATGATGGAGGTACTTTTTCCTAGAAATAGAAAAAATCATCTTCATCTCAGAATATTCACAGAATCTTTGATTCAAACCCAACTAATAGTGTTCATTAAAGTCTGAATTTAAGTGTTTTGGATCCTCTTTATGTGAAGTTAAAGAGAACAAGAAAATGTCAGAAAATTAATTGTATATATTTTTGATGTGTGATTACATAATGAAAATAACTGATTCTGTCTCTCATGTTTCTGGGACCTGAAACTAGCCCAGTAAGAAGGCAAGCTTAAAAATCTGAAAATGTGATTTAGGGTTGACCCAAGAAGTTGGCACTCCCCTCCGTACCACACCAAAGAGATGTTACTGAGACAAATTTTAGAGTACTGCCAAGACTGCATCTATGGATGAGTCATTAAGACCTTTGTCCAGGCATAACTGTCAATGTACTACTATCATATGAAAATCACACAGCAACAACTGTAAGAAGGTTTGCTTTCCTTAAATGACTGAAATTTGAATGTGAAAGTAAGAGGAAAATAAAACTCAGAATATACCATTAGCAAATCTGTTCAGCATCTGTTCAGTTAAGAATAGGTTGGCATCTGCCAACACTGAAACATAGATTCAGGCTCTTATCATATTTAAATTCAACTTTAACTACCATATAATTGTCTTTGTAAACAAATTACATATTACAATATACTAGGTCTCTAACATATTTAAGCAGAAGAGCAATGTGTATATACGTACACTTTTAAAGAGATCTTCAACAAATGTCAAAATTTTATCTCTAAGCAGACAAAAATAGAGCTGGTCTTAAGGAAGCCAGAGCAGGAGCCTTGTGCTTCTGGGTTGGCCCTCCTGCCTCCCACATCACATAATTATTCACTTGTTTTATTCTCCCATACCATCAGAAATTCATGGAGGCAGAAACTATGCCTGTCTTGTTCCTTCTTATGTTCTGAATATCATACACAATGCCTGATCATAGTTTTAATAAATAAATTTAGAAGATTAAAGGGAGAGGGGAAGAAGTGGGGAGAAGGGTGGGGAGACACTTCAAAGCTTAGAATTTACAAAGTACCATTCTCTACATTTATGTTTGGGTACTCAGGGCAGTGAGAGGTGTAAGCTATGCCTTGGAGGGGCTTTTATAAGGCAAACAGGAAGAAAGGTTCACAGAGATGTTCTTTGCACATTTCTGTATTGTAATATTCATCACATTTTATTTCAATGTCTGTAACATATGTGCATCATCCCACAAGACTGTGAGAACCTCAAAAGCGATGAGTATTTCTTATGCAAGTTTGTGTCCTTCACACTGTGCACAGTGCCTAGGACATAGCAGGTACTTATGAAATACTTGTTGAATGAGTGAGTGATCTTTTTAGCATGTGGAAGCTGGCTTGGAAAAGATCGTGTTTAGTTATAAAATTTTCATCTGAGACACATGAGCGCATATGTTGATTATGTACAGTAAAGCATAACTAGAAATTTTGTTACTAAGTAGGATAAATACCTTTTGTTCCACATAATTTATCCATTGGTATTATAAACCCTAGCGCTTTCAAAAATGCTTACTACACAAATTTTTTATAATTGTGGGAAATCAGAAATCAGTCAAATATCAAAAACTGGATAATGTTCAATTATGTAAATGATTATGCATCTACCTGATGGAAATATTAAATATCTATTTAGAGTTATTATTTTGAAGGCCATTTAGAAATGCTTAAAATAAACAAAAAAAAGAAATGCTTAAAATAGTTGAGATATAAGAACATAGTTATAAGAAACAGTTAACATATAAGAACATCTATTTCTCCTTGTGTACGCATGCACGCTTAGTAGCTTCAGTCGTGTCCAACTGTTTGCAACCCTGTGGACTGTACCCTGCCAGGCTCCTCTGTCCACAGGATTCTCCAGGCAAGAATACTGGAGTGGGCTGCCATGCCCTCCTGCAGGGGATTTTCCCAACCCAGGAATCGAACTCATGTCTCCTGCATTGCAGGCTGATTCTTTACTGTTGAGCTACCAGGGAAGCCCCCATTTCTCCTTAATGGGGATTAAATAATATTTGTTTATTTATTCAGAGAGTTAAAACGGAAGGAAACTAAGGTTTTAAGCGTTGTAATGTGGCAAGCATCATTCTGTTTTTATAGTGTTTGATTATTTCCAATTCCTTTTTCTCATTCTTTGGTATATGCCAAGAGAACAATGAGCAAAGTCACTTCCCCAAGGTGCCCCCTGTAAATGATATACTCTGTCTTAAGAATCTTGTCCTGCAAACTTATGGTTATCAAAGGTGGCAGGAAGGGATAAATTAGGAGTTTGGGACTAACATGCACACACTATTATGTATGTAAAATAGATAACCAACAAGGACCAACTGTATAACATGGGGAACTCTACTCAGTATTCCCATAATAAGCTATATGGAAAAAGAATCTGAAAACAGATATATGTATACATATAACTGAATCAATCTGCTGTACACCTGAAACTAACACAACATTGGAAATCAACTATACTCTAATATAAAATAAAAAAATTTTTAAAGAATCTTGCATATCTATCTGTTTATCAGTGACTTGGAATGGCTGAGAAATAATACCTACTACAATTTGGAACTGAATTAACACAAAAAAGTGAGAAAGATATCTGGTTACTTTGAAGACCTAACTGAAACCCAAAATGATCCTTACAAATTGAAATAAAAGCAAATAATTGGCAGGAAGGTAGTCAGGAGAGAAATATAAATACATCATGTGAATTCAAGAGGAGGAAAAAATGGTTTGCCACAGAGGCTAAGAAGTGCCACTGTGAATCTTTAACTGAACATGAGTCAGCAGCGCATGGTTATTATTTTTAAAAACTGCAAGATAGAGGAATGCAGTAACAAGAACAAAACATGCAAGAACCCTGAAGCAATTGTCCCACTGGGCATTGGTCAGGCACTTATTACGGTATTATATCCAACTGAAGGTCCAGAAACTAAAGAAGGCTAAGGAAACTTGGAGAGGAATGAGAGAAAAGCAGCAGAAAAGATGAAAAGTTCAAATAAAAGGGTCTATGAGGAACTGGAATTCATAGAGAAGGCCTGTAAAAGAGTGACTTTTCTACATGTTCATATAGTTACATGTTTTTCCCATAATCTTTTGCATTTATCGAGGAGATTCTATAATCTCTTGGGCCCCTCTAGCCTTCTAGTAACAGTGGATTCAAAGTCTTCGGGTCGGCAGGGACAGGAAAAGACAGAAACACTAGATGCAATCTGTGTCAGTTTGTTAATTAAAAAAATTATATAATCACCTGTAGAATATCTATTCCTGGTACTTCAAGTGTAAGAAAATAAATTTCCTCTGTGAGATATATTTTCCTTCTCATGTCCCCGTGTTTTTTTCACTATGCATCCAGACACCCAAAACTGACAGAAGCCATCTTGGACTTTTCCAGCTCCCTTATCAACTATTCCAAATTAATGAAGTTACATTGATTCTACCTACTAGTAACTTTCAAT
The DNA here is from genome assembly GCF_054371585.1 of Giraffa tippelskirchi. Classification (NCBI taxonomy): domain Eukaryota; kingdom Metazoa; phylum Chordata; class Mammalia; order Artiodactyla; family Giraffidae; genus Giraffa; species Giraffa tippelskirchi. The sequence goes on along the minus strand of NC_137275.1, from coordinate 91,097,725 downwards.
TGACCCCTTTCTCTCCATTACTCCCACTGTTGCCACCATCCAGGACTTCTTCATCTCTTACTCAGACTATCACCATGAATTCCTAATTCTGTCCTTTCTCTATGTGACCTTATTTTCCACTCTATCATTCAAAAAAATTTATTTAATTATATCCCTTTTCTGCTTGAAGACTTCTTGAGGCTGTATGCTTCCTGAGGGATAAAATCATAGCTTGTAGCACAACAGCTTTCATCTCAACCTAGCAGCTGGGCTCAGTTCCTTCACATCCTTTCCAAGTACCCTATATTTCAGCCACAATGATCTCTTTACCACTTCCTGACTATGCAGCACTCTTCTTCCATGTCTTCATGATCATACAGTGACTTTTTGCTCTGCCTCAACTGTTTCTACCTTCTTTTGTGTCTCTGGAACTTCTATGCATTTGCATTTTTTGAAAACTCATTAAAGATATTCCACCTCCCCAGAAGCCCCATAAAACCCATGCTCAAGACCTAGGTTGTGTTCCTTGCCTATATGCACCCTTGTGCTTATTTCTGTCACATCACTCTGTTAATATTTGGTTAATATCTCTCCATCCAAAATGTGAGCCTATTGAAAACAGAAAATATATCATTTGCTATTCTTATGTCTATATATTCTCAGCACATAAGGGCCAATCAATAAAATGCCCTCTCTCAAAAAATGTCTCCCCACTAGACTACAAACATCTTAAGAGACTATATCATGTCTTCTCCATATTTTCATATGTACTGAATGAAACTTGAAAGAATAAATAACTTAGAATCATCATTTACCAATCATGGAAACGATTTAGTTCTCCCATAAATTCCTTTTTATAAGCTGATTTTAAATTTCAGTAATAGCACGTAGGTTGGGTTCTAAATAAACAATAGCTTACCTCAGAAACATGATCTAATTTTCATTGGTGTTCACCTGCATCCCAGGAACTTAGCCTGGGTAAACTGTCATAGCTATGCAAAGAATAACTGACTACATAAAATGTATGTGATGTTCTCCTTATCAAAAAAAAAAAAAATATATATATATATATATCAATTCTAGGTAAACATTGGCAGCAGTTACAATTCTATCTGCTAGTTATCTAAAGGAAATATGGACTCTTTCAACCACTCATATACAGAAAATAAATAACTTACATTATTCCTAAATTTGCTCACAGACAGCCAAAAATACCTCTGTCAACAATTAGTTCATAAGGAGAAAACACATTAAAATTACAGAATAATAATAAAAAACCAAATTCTCCAAAATTACAATGAAGGAAAGTTTTTCATACATATTACTTAAAAAAAAGAACTCTTTAAATTATTTAAATATATTGTTTACAATAACTATGGCTATTTAGTTACATATATGCCTAATTTACAATTTAATGAATATTCTAAAATATTATAAGAATTATCATCTTGTAATCGCTCTGGATTTATTGTAAATCTGATTCATTTTAGTTAATAATAGCTGACAAACTTAGATATAAATGAGTCTTATATATATATTTCCTTGGGAGATAACCTGTGCTAAGTAAGGACTTAGAAAACAATGTTTCCTTCCTGTCTACATGTATTCTTTGAAGAAAGAAAATAAACATTCATGAAGAAATAATTTTTTAAGTTTATTAGGTTAAATGTCAATTTTCTAAATACAGTTTGAATGTATGTGTAGTGCTTTCAATTTTAGTTACTGTTTAGATATTTTGGCCAGTGTTATTTTTTGTTGTTAATTGAGATGTCATTTACCTAGTGAAATGTGAAATCCTAAGTACAGTTCCATGAGTTTTGAGGGATTAATAGGCTTATTAAACTAAAGTGAAAGTCACTCAGTCATGTCCGACTCTTTGTGACCCCATGGACTGTACAGTTCATGGAATTCTCCAGGCCAGAATACTGGAGTGGGTGGTCTTTCCCTTCTCCAGGAGTCTTCCCAACCCAGGGATCAAACCCAGGTCTCCCACATTGCAGGTGGATTCTTTATCAACTGAGCCACAAAGGAAGCCCTTATTAACCTACAGAAGTCTAAATAAGATTAACCTCACACAAGATTAAAAAAATTTTCTTGCTTCACCCCAGACAATTCCCTCAGGCCTTTGCCTGTCAATCTCAGGGGTGACCACTGTTTTGATTTCTGAACGGACAGTGGGCCGATTTGTGAGCTTCATATAAACATATATACTCTATCTGTACCTGGATTCCTTTCCACAGCATAACATTTTTGAGATTTACTCACATTGCCTGTTCATTCATTTTTGTTTCTCCCTTCATTTTATTGCCCTATAATGTTTAATTGCAAGAATATATTACTCTTTGTTAATCTATTCTCTTACAAATAGCTGTGAAAAGAAGAAAAGCCAAAAGCAAAGAAGAAAAGGAAAGATATACCCATTTGAATGCAGAGTTCCAAAGAATAGTAAGGAGAGATTAGAAAACCTTTCTCAGTGATCAGTGCAAAGAAATGGAGGAAAACAATAGAATGGGAAAGACTAGAGATCTCTTCAAGAAAATTAGAGATACCAAGGGAATATTTCATGCAAAGATGAGCACAATAAAGCACAGAAATGGTATGGACATAACAGAAGCAGAAGATATTAAGAAGAGGCAGCAAGAATACACAGAAGAACTGTACAAAAAAGATCTTCATGACCCAGATCATCACGATCGTGTGATCACTCACCTAGAGTGAGACATCCTGGAATGTGAAGTCAAGTGAGCCTTAGGAAGCATCACTACAAACAAAGCTAGTGGAGGTGATGGAATTCCAATTGAGCTATTTCAAATCCTAAAAGATGATGCTGTGCAAGTGCTCCACTCAATATGCCAGCAAATTCGGAAAACTCAGCAGTGGCCACAGGACTGGAAAAGGTCAGTTTTCATTCCAATCCCTAAGAAAGGCAATGCCAAAGAATGCTCAAACTACCGCACAATTGCACTCATCTCACATGCTAGCAAAGTAATGCTCAAAATTCTCCAAGCCAGGCTTCAACAATACTTGAACCATGAACTTCCAGATTTTCAAGCTGGATTTAGAAAAGGCAGAGGCACCAGAGATCAAATTTCCAACACCCTCTGGATCATCAAAAAAGCAAGATAATTCTAGAAAACATCTATTTCTGCTTTATTGACTATGCCAAAGCCTTTGACTGTGTGGATCACAATAAACTGTGGAAAATTCTGAAAGAGATGGGCATACCAGACCACCTGATCTGCCTCCTGAGAAACCAGTATGCAGGTCAGGAAGCAACAGTTAGAACTGGACATGGAACAATAGACTGGTTCCAAATTGGGAAAGGAGTATGTCAAGGCTGTGTATTGTCACCCTGCATATTTAACTTACACGCAGAGTACATTATGAGAAATGCTGGGCTGAATGAAACACAAGCTGAAATCAAGATTACCGGCAGAAATATCAATAACCTCAGATATGCAGATGACACCACCCTTATGGCAGAAAGTGAAGAAGAACTAGAGAGCCTCTTGATGAAAGTGAAATAGGAGAGTGAAAAAGTTGGCTTAAAGCTCAACATTCAGAAAACAAAGATCATGGCATCCAGTACCATCACTTCATGGCAAATAGATGGGCAAACAGTGGAAACAGTGGCTGACTTTATTTTGGGGGGCTCCAAAATCACTGCAGATGGTGATTGCACCCATGAAATTAAAAGATGCTTACTCTTTGGAAGAAAAGTTATGACCAACCCAGACAGCATATTAAAAAGCAGAGACAATCCTTTGCCAACAAAGGTCCGTCTAGTCAAGGCTATGGTTTTTCCAGTAGTCACGTATGGATATGAGAGTTGGACTATAAAGAAAGCTGAGGGTTGAAGAATTGATGCTTTTGAACTGTGGTGTTGGAGAAGACTCTTGAGAGTCGCTTGGACTGCAAGGAGATCCAACCAGTCCATCCTAAAGGAAATCAGTCCGGAATGTTCATGAAAGGACAGATGTTGCAGCTGAAACTCCAATACTTTGGCCACCTGATGCAAAGAACTGACTGATTGGAAAAGATCCTGATGCTGGGAAATATTGAAGGCAGGAGGAGAAGGGGGCGACAGAGGATGAGATGGTTGGATGGCATCACCAATTCAATGGATGTGAGTTTGAGTAAACTCCGGGAGTTGGTGATGGACAGGGAGGCCTGGCGTGTTACAGTTCATGGGGTCGCAAAGAGTTGGACATGACTGAGCAACTGAACTGAACTGAATCTATTCTCCTATTGACAGACATTTTTATTGTGTCTGAAAGTGTTAGTCGCTCAGTCGTGTCCAACTCTTTGCCCACCAGGCTCCTCTGTCCATGGAATTCTCCAGGCAAGAATACAGGAGTGGGTTGCCATTTCCTTCTCCAGGAGATCTTCCCAACCCAGGGCTCAAACCTGGGTCTCTTGCACTGCAGGCAGATTCTCTACCATCTTAGCCACCAGGGGAGCCCTTGTGGTGTCTAGGTTTTGGCTACTGGGATAAAGTTGTCCTTTTGTAGCTGTATCCTTTCATTTTTCTTAGGGTAAATGCCTAAGAGTGGAATTGCTGGGTTATAGGAATTGCTGAATATATTTCTGAACAACTACTAACTAGCAGCACTAAGTAATTGTGCCATTTCACACTCTAATCAGCAATGTATGAAAGCACCAGTTGCTTTCCTTGCCAATATTTGCTCTTTTCCGTATTTTTTACTTTTAGCATTCTGTGATTGTGAAAAGGATTTACTTCTCATTTCACTGATGAATAATGAGGTTGAAGTTTTGTTATTGTTTAAGTCATCCTTCCTTTGTATATAATCCTTACTGAATTATGTATTTCAGTCTGCCCACTTTTCAATAGGATGATTTTTATTACCTATCATTGTGTAATAAAAATTCTTTACATATTCTGGTGACAATTTTTAGATGTATGCATTTTTAAATATTTTCTACTAGTCTATAACTTCTCTACCCATTTTTATTTGTTTATTAATTTTTATTGGAGTATAGTTGCTATACAATGCTGTGTTAGTGTCTGCTGTATAGCAAAGTGAATCACATATATGTATACAGATATCCCTTCTTTTCTGGATTTTCTTCCCATTTAGGTCACCACAGAGCATTGAGTAGAGTTCCCTGTGCTATATGGTGGGTCCTCATTAGTTACCTCTTTTATACATAGTAGTGTATATATATATATCGGAGAAGGCAATGGCACCCCACTCCAGTACTCTTGCCTGGAAAATCCCATGGATGGAGGAGCCTGGTAGGCTACCGTCCATGGGGTCGCTAAGAGTCGGACACGACTGAGCGACTTCACTTTCACTTTTCCCTTTCATGCACTGGAGAAGGAAATGGCAACCCAATCCAGTATTCTTGCCTGGAGAATCCCAGGGATGGCGGAGCCTGGTAGGCTGCCGTCTATGGGGTCGCACAGAGTCGGACACGACTGAAGCGACTTAGCAGCAGTATATATATATATATATATCAATTCTAATCTCCTAATTCATTCCACCTTCTCTTTCATGCCTTTGGTATTTGTACAATTGTTTTCTAAGTCTGTGTCTCTATTTCTGCTTTCAAATAAGTTCCTCTCTATCATTTTTCTAGATTCCACATATAAACAATATTATATGATATTTGTTTTTCTCTTTCTGATCATTTGCAAATATTTTCTCCTAATCTGTGGGATTTTTCATTTTGTTTATTGTTTCTTTTGCTGTTGTAAGGGCAAGTTTTGATGAGCTTTAATATTGGTGAAGTTCATTTAATCATTGGTTTTCTTTTATGTTCTGATTAAGAAACCTTTGACTATCCAAAAATTGAAAATACATTTTCCTGTTTCACACAAGAAGCTTTATGGTTTAACTTCACATTTTGGTCTATGATTCATTGTAGGTTAATTTATCTGCATATTATGAAATACTTGTGAACACTGATTTTTTAAAATCTGGATGAAGATCCAGCTGATACAGCACTAAAAGCATTTCCCAACTGAATTGCTTTGATACCTTTATTGAATAAATTGATTATCGTAGCTTTAAGTCTTAAAATCAGATAATGCCAGTCCTCCAAATTCATTCTTTTTCAAGATTGTTTTGGCTATTCTACATTCTTTGCATCTACAGATAAATTTTAGAATCAATTTATCTATTTTCACACACACATACCAAATCTAGCTTTGGATTTTGTTGGCATAAGAATAAATCTAGAGATGATATTGAGAACTGACATCTTAACAACCCATTAATATGGCACATATTTCTACATTTATTTATATATCATTTCATTTCTCTCGATAATGTTTCACAGTCTTCATTACAGAAATACTCCATATATTTTTTAACTTATTATGTATCTTATATTTTACAATGGTATTGCAAATAACATTTTAAAATTTAATTTTCTGGTTGTCTGTTACTATTTTACATAAATACAACTGATTTTCATATGTTGATCATGAATTCCATGAGTTGTTACTTTTAGCCTGAAGCACTACAGTGAGCATTATATAAGGTGGCTAAAATTTGAGTAAAAGCTCAGTCTTACTTGTATGAAGAATTAAAAGACAGAATTCAGAGGATCAAGACAGCTACAAAATGAGGAAAGGAATATGGAAAGGAGAGAACTTTTAACTGGGTGCCTCATATTCTGTGTATAAATTCTCCTTGAAAGTCCTAAGCTATCCATGCACTGGATAAACTCAAACAGACCAGCTAAAAAGCAAAGATTTTAACTGTTGACCGTGGCAGGGGAGTCACAACATGATGTTTGAGCCCATCTATGCTAACTTTCTGATAAAGCAAAAAGAAATCAATACTCTGAGAAATGTATCAGAACCTCTAACCTCTACAATGTCATTCACAATGTCCAGGATTCAGCATTGATCATAGGGCATTGCAATGATACATTATAGTGAATCTGTATTTTGCTTCAGCCTTTAAAAAGTGCTCAGTTTTGTCCATGCAGTTAATTCACTGGTGACTCACCAGGAACATGTCAAAACTTGGTTTCAGGTTTTGTTAAGGCAGATCTAAAGCAGCCCTGGGATTCCCAGGTGGTGCTAGTGGTAAGAAACCCACCTGCCAATGCAGGAGACATAAGAGACAAGGGTTTGATCCCTGGTTTGGGAAGATCCCTTGGAAGAGAGTATGGCAACCCACTCCAGTATTCTTGCCTGAAGAATCCCATGGACAGAGGAGCCTGGAGGGCTACAGTCCATGGGGTCGCAAAGAGTTGGACACGACTGAGCAACAAGGCAGGCACACACAAAGCAGCCCTATGGTGTGGAATTATTTATAACTTGTTGCCTTTGGGGAACTTCAACTAAATGTTGCTTTCTCACATCATCATTCCAGAACCAAAATTCCAAAATGCTTTTATAAAAGTTCATATAAGTATACTAGCAGTCTTTTAAACTAGAGATACCAATTAGCTTCCATTTTACATTTAAACTGAAACCAGACATACTTTTGTTGGAATTCCCTGTCAACTGGAATAGATGTTCCCTGGAAAATCTGAAAAGTCTCATAGTCAAAACAACTACCAACATGTTATTTCTGCCTTAAAATACTTATATAAATGACTCCTTTCTTTTAAGATCTCCAAGGAAATACCAAAGAGGAAGCCCACTTCTCAATTCTCCCAATGAGAGAAAAAAAAATCTTTTAAAATTTTATCATTAGGTCCAGGTATCTCGGCTCTAAAAAAAGTTATCTCACAATTGACAAGAGTATCCAGGTCCTGTTCATAGAGCTTGATGGTCAACAAGATCTTGATAGTAGATGGAGGTCTACTCCACTTAAGATAGGATGGTATTGAGTTTGATCTTCTATTATTCTAGGACCTTTGAAATAGTTCAAGGAGACACCTTACCCTCACTGGGAAGGGCCAGAGAACCAGTGCTGATGTCATTATTATTTTAAGTTTATATCACTGCTGCTGCTAAGTCGCGTCAGTCGTATCCGACTCTGTGCAATCCCATAGACGGCAGCCCACCAGGCTCCGCCGTCCCTGGGATTCTCCAGGCAAGAATACTGGAGTGGGTTGCCATTTCCTTCTCCAACGCAGGAAAGTGAAAAGTGAAAGTGAAGTCGCTCAGTCGTGTCCGACTCTTAGCGACCCCATGGACTGCAGCCTACCAGGCTCCTCTGTCCATGGGATTTTCCAGGCAAGAGTACTAGAGTGGGTCGCTAGTGCCTTCTCTGAGTTTATATTAAGTAGATAGCAAAATAATTTCATTGAAAATGAATATGGTTCATTTGTCTCTAATAAAATATAATGTAACCTATTAAATTAATAGGGTGCTGGGCTTCCCTGATAGCTCAGTGGTAAAGAATCCACCTGCCAATGCAAGAGTCACAGGTTCAATCCCTGGTCCAGGGAGATCCCACATGCTGCAGAGTAACTAAGCCTGTGTACCACAACTATTAAGTGTGTTCTCTAGAGCCTGGGAACCACAACTACCGAGCCCTTGAACCACAATTGCTGAAACCTGTGAGCTCTAGAGCCTATGCTCCACAACAAGAGGAGGAGCCACTGCAATGAGAAGCCCACGCACCGCAACTAGAGAGGAGCCCCTGATCATCGCAACTAGAAAAAAGCCTGAGCAGCAAAGAAGATGCAGGACAGCCACAAAATACAATAAATAAATAATTTTTAAAAAATTAATAGGAGGCTGGCAAAAAGGAAGAAGTTCCCCCCGATCTTTATCACAAAGTACCCTAAATCTCCAACACCTAGTGCAAAAGTGATCTCTTCAAACACAATTTTACAGGAAAATGATTATTTTATCTATTTGTTTTATTTTTAAAGAATATTCTAGTGATGGATTAGTATTAGCAGAAATATATTCCTTGTTAAAATTAGAGTGTTTTCAGTAATATGTTCCAGAATGAGCAAACAGACAGTACATTTGGCTTATAGCCAGTCTTTTGCAATCCAATCCATATATGTCTCATAGGTATTTTAAGAGTAAGATACCATTGCTATTTCTCATGTTGAATTTTAAATGTTCACAAGAGAATAGGGGAAATGAACCAATGAATAAAGAACATTTTGTGTGATAGAAACACTTCGTTACACTTGCTTTAAATATTAACACTATTATTCTGCTACTTAAAAATTATATATTTGCAACAGAGCACCTTGGCTTATAGGCAGGAGCTGTGGTCTAGGTGCTGTGGGCAGGAGAAAGTAAGTTAATGTACATGGGGTTTTGTTTTTGCCTGGAGGAAGACAGAAAATATGGAGGCAGGAACTCTGAAAGGAGCAGAAATGAGGATAATGAAGGAGAAGTGTTGACTTTCATTCTCTTAGCTCCAAACAGCCTGACAGGCAGGTTTTGACCCTTTGTAAGTGTTTTAGGGGAAGAAGCTGAAGGAATTGTATAAATGAACAAGTATGCAACTGAGGAGGCATGGTAGGGCCTGAGGATTCAGGAAATATATGCAGCACAGAGTTAGGGACAGGCCAGTACCTGCCTCCTTGAGCCCACTGCCTTCAATACTAAAGGTGCTAGTGGTAAGGAACATGCCTGCCAATGCAGGAGATGCAAGAGACTTGAGTTCAATCCCTGGGTTGGAATGATCCCCTGGAGAAGGGCATGGCAACCCACTCCAGTATTATTGCCTGGAGAATCCCATGGTCAGAGGAGCATGTCAGGCTACAGTCCATGGAGTCGCATGAGTCGGACACGACTGAGCGGCTAAGCATGCCATGCTCAAGGGCCACTGATGGAGCCCAAGTGTGGGGAAAGATCTTACAGGGAGCAGGCAGAGGTGGCAGGAACAAGGATGACTCTGGGTCATTAATGAGGACTTTAGAAACTGGAGGAGACATAGAGGGGGTTTTAGAAAGAACTCACATTCCTATGGGAGCAAAGTTGGCATCCATAAGACCTCATTTATATACACAGGGTGGAAATACCTGGAGCTTTTAGGTTCTACTCACTAGTATATCTTAGAAAGTTGCATCCGCATATACACAAATAATCACATACGTATTACATCAGATGTATCCTACTTCTATTTTCTTCCTGAAAACACTTCTATCAGTGAAAGTGAAAGTTGCTCAGTCATGTCCAACTCTTTGCAACCTCATGGACTATACAGTCCATGGAATTCTCCAGGCAAGAATACTGGAGTGAGTAGCCTTTCCCTTCTCCAGGGGATCTTCCAAACCCAGGAATCAAATCCAGGTCTCCCACATTGCAGGTGGATTCTTTACCAGCTGAGCCACTAGGGAAGCCCAAGAATACTGGAGTGGGTAGCCTATCCCTTCTCCAGTGGATCTTCTGACCCAGGAATTGAACCAGGTCTCCTGCATTGCAGGCGGATTCTTTACCAGCTGAGCTATCAAGTGACTGCACTTAAATGTTAGCTCATCTGTGATATCAACCCATAGGTCTTCTTTTATTTGTCACAGCAGCAAATTCTTCTACAGACAGACCTTCACTCAGAGGTGGTGGTTGTTGTTCAGTCACTCACTCGTGTCCGACTCTTTGCAACCCCATGGACTACAGCACACCAGGTCTCCCTGTCCTTCACTATCTCCCAGAGTTTGCTCAAACTCATGCCCATTGAGTCAAAGATGCCAGCAAACCATCTCATCCTTGGTTGCCCCCTTCTCCTGCCCTCAATCTTTCCCAGCATCAGAGTTTTTTCCATAAGTTGGCTCTTTGCATTAGGTGGCCAAAGTATTGGAACTTCAGCTTCAGCAACTGTCTTTCCGAAGAATATTCAGGACTGATTTCTCTTAGGATGGATTAGTTTGATCTCCTTGCTGTCCAAAGGACTCTCAAGAGTCTTCTCCAGCACCACAGTTCAAAAGCATCAATTCTTCAGCGTTCAGTCTTCTTTATGGTCCAGCTCTCACATCCATACATGACTACTGGTAAAACTGTACTTTTGACTATATGCACCTTTGTCAGCAAAATGATGTCTCTGTTTTTTAATATGCTGTTTAGGTTTGTCATAGCTTTTCTTCCAAGGAGCAAGCATCTTTTAATTTCATGGCTGCAGTCACCATACCCATGTTTTAATCAGGGTTCTCCAGAGAATCAGAATTAGAATGAGACATATGGACACACATAAGAAGAAACTTATTATAGGAATTGGCTTACATGCTTATGGAAGCTGGGAAGTACCACAGTCTGCCATCTGGAGAGATAGGGGAGTCAGTGGTGTAATTGAGTCCCAGTCAGAAGGCCTGAGCTTCAGGGGCCGATGGTGTAGAGTCTTGATTTGAGTCTGAAAGCCCAAGAACCAGGAGTACTGATGTCCAAGAACAGGAGAAGAATAATGTCCCAGCTCAAGAAGAGATAGTAAATTTATTCTGCCTTTGCCTTTTTTTCTATTCAGGCCCTCAGTAGATTGGATTATGCCCACTCACATTAGTAAGGATGGTCCTCTTTACTCAGCCTACTGATTCAAAAGCTAATCTCTTTGGGAAACACCCTCATTGACATACCCAGAAAAAATGTTTTACCAGTTATCTGGGTAAAGTCCAGTCAAGTTGATACACAACATTAACCATCTTACCACACTTCCATAATTCCCTAAGAAAACTGCATCTGCCCTTCTTCCTCTGTTCTTTGTTTTACTTTGAAATGACAACCAAAAAAACTTACTGAAATCACATTTATTGAGTATGGATGCAATACCATGCCTTATGCTTTGTATAATAGAAGCTATCTTCTGTCTCTAGGGAGATTAAAATCATGTAAGGCAAAGGAGATAATATATAAATGAGTAGAAAACAGGATGGAATGTAATAAGTTAAAGATATATAATATATATAATATATGTATTATATATATTATATATATAATATATATTATATGTATATAATATATATAATATATAATGCTATTATATGAGCATTAAGAAAAAGACAAGTAATAACAGCAACAATATCAACATTTAAGAAGTACTTAATATATGCCAAATGCTATTCTCAATCCTCATAATAATTCACTACGATAGTTACTATTATTCCCATTTTTTTTTCAGTGAGCACACTGAGGCATAGAGAGATTTGGTAACATGTCCGAGGTCACACAGCTAAAAATTGACAGAGCTAGAGTACAGAATAATAACAATTCACTACATAAAACAAAGGAAAACTCAAACTTTCAAGTTGAATTGAACACAATAAAGGCCTGGTTCCATTAACTTCTAAAACACAATGCTGAGAATTTTCAAAAGACATCTTCAGCTTTTCACTTTTCACAGATTAAATTTAAAGTATAACTGCTCCAGATTATGCATGATTTCTTATTCAACTTTATTTTTCCATGTTTTCATCATGTTTTTGCACTGGTATTGTTTTTATTTTTTTCTTTATAATCAAAAGTATTTCAGACAATGGGTAAAGGAGACTTTTAATAGGCCAGCCTGGAAATATAATAAACAGATTTCTAAAGACCAATTTACAAATTAACACCTGAAACACTACTTCTTTGTGAATTGAGGATGTCTAAATAGATAGATGTGTGTTCGTTAGTATGTGCTGGGTGCTGGACTGGATACTGAAGTGTTGTTGTTGTTATCCAGTTGTGTCCAACTCTTTGCAACCCCATGGACTGCGTCACGCCAGATCTCCCTGTCCCTTACCATCTCCCCAAATTTGCCCAAGTTCATGTCCATTGAATTGGTGATGCCATCCAGCTATCTCACCCTCTGACACCTTCTTCCCCTTCTGCCCTCAATCTTTCCCAGCATCAGGGACTTTTCCAGTGAGTCAGCTGTTCATATCAGTTGACCAAAATACTGGAGCTTCAACCTCAGCATCAGTCCTTCCAATGAGTATTCAGGGTTTATTTCCCTTAAGATTGACTGATTTGATCTCATTTTTATACACTGAAGTGTACAAAGATCAATTAAGCAGAGATACTAACTTCAAAGGGTTTTTAATATTGCTTCTAATATAGATAGTATCTTCTTAGATAGGTATCTATCTTTCTAGTATGTGAGAGGAAATAAGACAAGTATATAATTAAAATTTTTATTAATGAACTAGTGCCATTAAAGAAAAGCAAAATATTTTCATGTCAGTTTGGAGAATTCTGTTATACATCAAATAATAGTGATAATCTTTGGATTGATGACAACAAACTAACAACACACTTCTATGAAAATTGAGCATTATTGGTCAAATATTGCTACCGCTAAATAATTGACATTTATTGCATTTAAGCAAGAAGAAAGAGAAAGTACCCCCTTAAAATAAAGCAAAACAACTAGCAGAAAAATTAGGAGACCACGTATACACAGGAGAAATTTGAAGCACTTATGCTTTAGCTTAGTGAGGAGTTTTTGTCCCAATTGGGAAAAAAGCAATTGCAGTATAAGAATCCAGTTCCTCTTGCCTCCCATTTCCTCCCACCTCATACATATACCCACACATAAGCATATACACAATACTTACACAACTTTAGAAAAAAGTCTATTTACTGAGTAAATAATAATTTTAAGTATATTCCTTTATCTTTGGAAATCAAAGATTCACATACTAAAAATACATCTTCCATATAATTTATTTCTGAAATTGGCATCCAAAGTGAAACAATCAGATCATAATATCAGTTTTTTAAATGATCACGTCTTGAAATTTAATGTTACATCTTAAAGAAATTCCTATATAGTAATGAAAACATTTTTTTAGTTGACTCCAAAGGATTTTGTACTTTCATCAATTAATTATCTTATTAAGGAAAATTATTTCCACCTCTCTTTTATTATCCATAAAGGAATCATTGTATTGAACTTAAATATCATTTTCTATCTGCTGTTTTAATTTATACCTTCCTATGAGAGATTACTTCCCTTGATTACTAAGTTAAACATGACTAAAAAAATGTGACTTTGAAGCAATCCTTAGGAAATAACATGAGGATTATCACAGAATACCTGTGATTTAGAAGATGGATAAATTTAATTAAAAAATCTCATTTTAAATTAAGAACAAGAAGGAGACTATCCTTCCACCAAAGCTAGCATATTTAAATCTCCTTCCTCAGATATTATCATTACTTAAAATTGTGGGAACTCCAATATGAAAGTGACTGCACTTCCAAATTAAACCACTCTGATTCAAATTAAATTCAAATTTACTCTTATTACAAGTTGTACCTGCAATTTTGACAAAGAATGGAATGACTTTAGAGGTGCTACATTTCATAAAACTTCCAACACATTTCCCCCTCAACTTTGACAGCAATGAAAACCTTTCCTTTCATTTTAAGTCTTTGTTTTTCAAAGGAAATTTGATTTTGCACATTTCTCTGGGTAAAGAGAAGCTTCTGTTAAAACAAACATCAAAAGTTATTCTAAGTAATTTAGGGGATAGATTCATTTTAATGCAGCATTTTGGAGCTGGAATTCTATAATAGCCATACGGAATGAGGAGCTTGAAAAAGTCTTCTTCGTAATTTATAGCTCATAATTTCTGTAGGATTCTAAGTTGAAGACAGTGGTTTCTTCCTTTTTAATTTAAATCTAAGATAACTTGGTCAGTTCTTTCTGGACGGAACTCTGTAACACTTAAAATGAATGCAGTCATAACACTATGGATACTTGGCTGCTATCTTCACACAGATTTATTTCCAGAAAGTATTTTAGGAAGGCTTGAAAAAAAAAATGGGCTTTTATATTACAATTCAATTACACTAGTGAGACTTAAAGAAAAATTCAGGGTGAGTAATTTTTCCCTTGGTTATAAAAGACATGTTTAAGAAAATATATTAATTAGTCAAACCACCACTTAGTAGTTTCTGTTCCTCTTGAGATATCTCCTGACTTTCTTAAATATGGGGTTTGATTTATTTTGCCACCAAAAAACTATAGTAGATTTATTTATGTGATTAATGATTTACTGAATTATAAATAACCATGATTTCTCAAAATGGTGTCAAGTAGCATAAACCAGAGAATACAAAAGGATTTTTCTCTGTTAGAAATAGATATGGAACATTTTTTCATGATCCTGTTTTAAAAATGGAAAATGTTACTTACAAAAGAACTCTGGCAAGGCTCAGAACTATATTTTGCAAATTTTACTTTTTTTATTAAGGCATAAAATACACTCATAGTCTTAAGTGTACAAATTTTTATAATGGATATTTGTAACCACCACCCAGACCAAAATATATCATTACCGGCACCCTGATTCTCTTAGGGGTCACCACCACCACCACATAAGGTAAGAACTTTTGTATCTGAAATATATCATCCAACATTATTTGTGATATTTTCCTTATGGTTCTATGTCTAGAAATTCATTATTTTCCCATGCCATATTGTATTCTACTGTATGAATATACCACAGTTTATTTATCAATTGGAATTCTGAAGGACATCTGAGTCATTTCTAGGGTCAGAATAGTTTAAATCATGCTGTCATGAATGTCCTTGAATGTTGGTGCAAATATGTATTCATTTCTTTTGGATATACATCTAGAAGTAGAAGTGATGAATCATAGGATACATGTAAGTTCACCTTTACCAGATGTTGCCAGACATTTATTCACATGTGACTTTTAAAGCAGTGTAGGAAGCACCCAGATTCTCCACATTATAGCCAACACTTGGAATACATATATATTTAAATTTTTACCATTCTGGTGGGCTTGTAGTGGTATCTCATAGGGTTTTAAAATTTTGCTTTTCCCTGATAAATAATGATGTTAAGTCCTTTTTCACATATTTATTTTATATATGGATTTTTTGGTGAAATTTCTGTTCAGATTTTGGAGAAGGCAATGGCACCCCACTCCAGTACTCTTGCCTGGGAAACTCTGTGGACGGAGAAGCCTGGTAGGCTGCAGCCCATGGCGTCGCTAAGAGTCGGACACGACTGAGCAACTTCACTTTCACTTTTCACTTTCATGCACTGGAGGAGGAAATGGCAATCCACTCCAGTGTTCTTGCCTGGAGAATCCCAGGAACAGAGGAGCCTGGTGGGCTGCCATCTATGGGGTCGCACAGATTCGGACACAACTGACGTGACTTAGCAGCAGCAGCAGCTGTTCAGATTTTGGGCCCATTTACTTTATCTATTACTTTGTTATTGATTTGTAGAACTGATATATATAAAGGAAACAAGTCTTTTGTTAAATATATTCACATATCTTCTCAACTCCATGACTTGCTAGGGTTTTTTTTGGCCCTTACTGGTGTCTCTTGATGAACAAAAGTGGTCATTGTTTAAACACACACTGCTTATACACCATTTAAGATGTCTTTGCCTACTCTTGAAGTTATGATATTCTCCTATATTAGCTACTAGAAGCTCTATTGTTTTACCTTTCATATTTTGTTGTATGCTGAGAGACGTGATCATTTTGTTTTAAGAATATGCAATTCATTTAGCATTATTTATTTTTTAAAAATCTTATCTATAACACATTGCAAGAGCTCTTTAGTCGTGAATCACGCTGTTACGCACTCTGCTTCATTGTTCTTTCTAGTCATCATTGTCCCAACACCACACTGCCTTAATTGCCTCAGTTTTTAAATGTCTTGATTTTAAAACTTGATCTAGACATTCAAATTTTCAACTTTTTAAATTCACTTTTGACTGTGCTGGGTCTCAGTTGCTGCGCACAGGCTTTCTCTAGTTGTGGCGTGCAGGGGCTTCTCACTGTGGCGGCTCCTCTTGTGAAGCACAAGCTCTAGGGCATGTAGGCCTCAGTAGTTGAGTCTTGCTGACTCTGGAGCGCAGGCTCAGTAGTTGTGCCACAGGAGCTTAGCTGCCCCTCAGCATGTGGAATCTTCTTGAATCAGGGATCAAACCCGTGTCCCCTGAATTGGCAGGTGAATTCTTAACCACTGGACCACCAGGAAAGTCCCAAATTTTCAACTTTTATGCTTTCATTTTCAAGATTACCTTGGCTATTGTTGACTCTTTGCATTTCCACATACGTTTTAGGATCACCTTTTTGATTTCTCTCAAAACACCTTGCTGGAATTTTATTGAGATAGTATTGAATCTATTAATCTGTTTGGGGAAAATTGACATCTATACAATATTAACTCTTCCAATCTCCTCTGTATTCTATGCACAGATCACTCCCAATCAGCAACTTTATACAGTAACAATATTTTTTTTCCTTATGAATCTGGGGATAGACTGGGCTCAGTCAGCATTCTCATGAAGTTACAGACAGTGACTGGAGCACAGACAGTGACTGGGTTGTGGAAATTTATCATGTTGCACACCTTAAATATGTTCAATTTATTGAATGCCAATTGGACTTAATGTATATAGAGACACTTTAAACCATTTTTTCAGCTCTCTTCATTTTGATTGTCTTTCAAAATAGAACTCACATGAAAAATGAAGCACCACTATTTACCAGCAGCAAGAATAAATGGAATGAGAGTGTATGGAAAGTATAAATCAAACTATACCTAATGTTTCAATGTTCTGAACTTAAATATAATCCTAAGTCTGGAAAGATAAAACCACAGCACTAACATAAACATCATAAAGCTTTTAAAACTGCTAGTACACTAAATATTTCTCACAAAAGAGTATTTTTATATTTTTATGTATATATATAGTAAAATATAAAAGTATAAAGAATATATGCATATACATATATAATATGTATAATATTATATATATATATATAAAATAAAGAAAATATAGAGGTTCTGTTTTCTTTAATATATACATGGGTTTTAAAAGCAGAGCATGAACTTTATTCTTTTATGGAATGTTTCCTGGATACATAACCCTGACAGCACCAAATAGCAAGTTATACCAAATGTGACTCTCCATATCCATTTTGGCAAATGTAACATAATGGAAATAAAATATTTACATTAACTCTTTTGACTAGAGAATGGGATATTAAAAAATAAATAAAAGAAAAAAATTTTGATTATATAATCGGGCCAATTTTCTATCTTGGGTTAAATTACTCATTTGGCCTGTTAGTTTCATCTTCACTCAAATAAACTCTTAGGCTTCAAACTTCTCTTTGGTCCAAGAGAGAACAATGAGCCACAACCTTCCCCTGGTAGATCTCCCTAATCCTCTAATACCTCTCAGTTCCTCATGTATTACCACACTATCAGAAAATAAATATCCAACGTAATATATATCTAAATATTAGCAGTGATTGTATCGACAAAACTAGGTATTCTTTTGTTCTCTTAAGTATTTATGTTTACTGTTTTGTGATTGAGATCAATTTTGGGTATATAATTAGATCAGATAGTTATCCACCCAAATGACTGATATCTCTCCACTAAGCTCCTAGTATATATGACCGTACAGTCATTAAAAAAGCCAAAGATGGTAGGAACAGATTTAAACTTTGAGTCAGAGAATATAAAGTTGTGTTCTGAGTCTTCTGGTTTTCTAGTTTTGTGATCTTGAAAAAAAACAGTTTTTATAATTTTCCACCTAAGAAATAGGAATGATATCATATGATAATCCATTGTATATATTTAATGAGGAAATGTGCACAGAAAGTGGTTTTTAAGCAACAAAGTACCATGCAAACACATACAGAAGGTATTGTTATCTGATTAGCAGAGGAAATAGAAGAATGTGTATTCCTATTTTGGGTCTTTCTAACTTCCTTGTGTTAACAGGTTCATGAATTGTTATTTCTTGCTGAGGATAAGCCCCTTAAAAGTGGCTTCAGTACCTGAGATAAATGGTTCTCCTTCTCTATAAACATTCAAATTTGAAGAGATACTCAACTTTGCATACCAACTTCAAAAATAAGTATCTACCATTATAATTATAGACTCAGTAGTCTATAGTTTACTGCCAGGCTGATGAAAGTGTTTTCCCTCATATTTTGTTAAGTTGCATAACTGACATGAATGATGCTCTGTTGACATGATTCCTTGATAGATAGGGTGATGAAATTAAAGCTGCATGATGCAGTTACCTCAGCATCAGTCACTCCATGAAAAAAATCATTGACATTTGAATTTGCACCCTTAAACATCTGATAGCTTTTTTTTAATTTGAAAATAACTAGAGTACCATTTATTTTACTGTTTGAGTTAGTCTTTTATAATTTATTTCCCCAACAATCTGGTCATTAGGATAGCAATGACTTTCACATAGATGACAAGACATGTCAGCACAGATATAAAATTTCTGCAAATAGCAACCAGTAGTTAATCATATGCTAGATCCACAACCGCTATTCTGGTTGCATGAAATAGAGGAAAGATGGTTTGTTAATAGGAATGAACTCACTAGCAAAGATCACAAAAAATTCCAGGCAAAGACTGAAATAATATATCATTACATGAAGTATTCTTTCCTGATCTTCAGTTGCACAGTGGAAAGGGGGAAAGGGTAGGAGAGCAGAGGAAGGATGGTGCTGTGGAGAGACAGAGCACTATGAAGTAATGTGAAAACCAGTAACTAGAAACTGTTTTGAGATTATTCAGCTTTTGATCCCATTTTATGTTTTTAAGACACTGCTTGAACTCAGCTTTAAATTTATGCTTGATTTTATTTCAGGAAAAGAGTTAGAAAGGAAATAAAGGAGTAAATCCTGTTGACTGGTGTTGCATCAGTGTATGAGAAAAGGTAGACATGGTAACACAGATTGAGGACACAATTTGCATATTGTAGTATTATTCCAATTCTGGCTCACCAGGTCCATATTCTAAAATCTGTGTCCATCAGGCTCTTCGTGGTAGTCTACATGAGCTGACTGTGGTACATGTGGTCAACATGAATGATTCGCTGTGAATTGGGTATGGGGATCACTTCTCTCTGCCTAACCCATACATTCCTATTTTTAGATGGTAGGAAATAAACTTTTTCCCCTATAATATTTAGTGTCTCCTCTAACTGCATTAAATAAACTCATAAGAAACAAAAAAATTCTTTAATGCTATGACTTTACAGAAGTCATAGTAATTGAGAATGTTAAAATGTATATTAATACTATATTTTGGGGCCTCTAAGCATAAAGATTCCATTTGCCTTTTCTCACTTCATTCAATTTCATCATCTTCTTTCAAGCTGCTTCATGCTCTCAGCAAATTATCCCACCCTCAAAACTGTATGAATTAAAAACCATATTTCAATAGGTAATTTATAGAATCCAATAATGATGGGAACATTTTCAAAAATAAATTAGTTTTTCATTTGTCTGTTTTTGTTTTAAACTTACTATGCAAGTACTGATAATACAACTTCATTGTGACTTTATGTAAATATTGATAAAACTACTACTATTCAATGAACCAACAAATAAAGTAATAGAAGGATGATAAAGAGATGGGAATACCAGACCATCTGACCTGTCTCTTGAGAAACCTGTATGCAGATCAGGAAGTAACAGTTAGAACTGGACATGGAACAACAGACTGGTTCCAAATAGGAAAAGGAGTACGTCAAGGCTGTATATTGTCACCCTGCTTATTTAACTTATATGCAGAGTACATCATGAGAAACGCTGGGCTGGAAGAAACACAAGCTGGAATCAAGATTGCTGGGAGAAATATCAATAACCTCAGATATGCAGATGACACCACCCTTATGGCAGAAAGTGAAGAACAAAAGAGCCTCGTGATGAAAGTGAAAGAGGAGAGTGAAAAAGTTGGCTTAAAGCTCAATGTTCAGGAAACTAAGATCATGACATCTGGTCCCATCACTTCATGGCAAATAGATGGGGAAACAGTGGAAACAGTGTCAGACTTTATTTAGGGGGGCTCCAAAATCACTGCTGATGATGATTGCAGCCATGAAATTAAAAGTCGCTTACTCCTTGGAAGGAAAGTTCTGACCAACCTAGATAGCATATTTAAAAGCAGAGACATTACTTTGCCAACAAAGGCCCGTCTAGTCAAGGCTATGGTTTTTCCAGTGGTCATGTATGGATGGTCGAGTTATACGGTGAAGAAAGCTGAGGGTTGAAGAATTGATGCTTTTGAACTGTGGTGTTGGAGAAGACTCTTGAGAGTCCCTTGGACTGCAAGGAGATCCAACCAGTCCGTCCTAAAGGAGATCAGTCCTGGGTGTTCATTGGGAGGACTGATGTTGAAGCTGAAACTCCAATACTTTGGCCACCTCATGCAAAGAGTTGACTCATTGGAAAAGACCCTAATGCTGGGAAGGATTGGGGGCAGGAGGAAAAGGGGATGACAGAGGATGAGATGGTTGGATGGCATCACCGACTCGATGGACATGGGTTTTGGTAAACTCCGGGAGTTGGTGATGGACAGGGAGGCCTGGCCGTGCTGCTGTTCATGGGGTCGCAAAGAGTCGGACGTGACTGAGCAACTGAACTGAACTGAACTGAAACTATAACAGTTGTTTCAGTAATCAAAATGGGCAAAGCCAGAAGCGAAGGATTAATTCACTTACCCAACAAGTATTTATCAATCAATTCACTGTGCACCAGGGAAAAACAGAGTAAACTGATGAGCAGAAAATCATTCTACAAAACTATCCTCTAAAGAAAACTGGATAAACACTATTGTTTCTATCGGTGATGGTATCATTCAACAGAAAGTAGAAAGATGTGATCCTTGGACAAGTCACTTAACTTAAGCCTTAGTTTTTCATCTAAAACATGCAGGTGGTAATAATAGTACTTGTCTCATATTGTTCTGATAATTGGTTAAGTAATACATATAATACACTTAGAAAAGTGGCAAAAAGTAAACCATAAATATATAAAAATAAAGCCTAAAAAGCATATTGCATTGTCTCTAGGTTATAATTAAACAACCTAATAAATGTAAGCCTGAATTTTTAATGTCTTAGAACAGAATCTGTATCATTTTCTCCTTAAGCACTAGATATACAGAAACATCTTTATCTCAAGCCGTTCCCATTTTCTGTGCTTTTGTCCTGAACTTTGTGATTTCTGTGTCTGTTCTGGTTATGTTGATCCTGAATAATCAATAATGGCGATCCTGAATAATAAATCAGTGTTTAAAAGAATCTGCTTCACCTGTTCTTCCTGAAACCTGCCAATATAATGCTATTACTGAATATAATTTCTAAGCAACAAGGGTGAAGGAAAATAAAACACACATTCATCCCCCAGATGAGGCAGACTATACATAATACATACAACTACTTGCAAGGATATTTATTGTTCCTGTTAAAAACAATTTTTTACGTTAGACTCTTTGCTTCAGAAATAGTCTACACCCATCAGTGAAACCAACAGAAATTCCACATTTGGACCTGAAAATCACTGAGAAAGGAAGGTATCTTTTCATGTACATACTGACAATTGCCACTGATTGACTGGAATTGGCAGGTACAAACTTATGAGAGATGATTTTGTCCATTTCCTTCCCATTTTTACATTCAGTGACAGTGGTAGCTTAAAACCAGCCAGCTCACTAGATTTTTTATTTTAAGAACAGTGCCCAGAGATTTTTTACTTCAGTCATCCAATTATCCAACCACCTGCCATCTTTCCTTCCATACATTATCCACATCTTTCCACCTATTCATTCAGGTACCCATCTATACATCCATCATGTACATCTATACATGTACCCATCTATACATCCCCTCATGTATTTACTCACCCACCCATCATTCATCCAGCTATATCTGCATCTACCATCTACATCCTAAGTTTCTAGCTTTAAATCACCCCATGGATGGCATAAGCTAACATTATTAACTTTGGGGTTTCTTTTAAAGAACTATTTGTACCACAGCTTCCTTATCCATTCGTCTGTTGATGGACATCTAGGTTGCTTCCATGTTCTGAGAGAATAGCATTGAAACATGTATATTATCACATGTGAAACAGAACACCATTCCAGGTTCGATGCATGAGACAAATGCTCAGGGCTGGGGCAATGGGATGACCCAGAGGGATGGGATGGGGAGGGACATGGGAGGGGGGTTCAGGATGGGGAACACATGTAAACCCATGGCTGATTCATGTCAATGTATGGCAAAACCCACTACAATATTGTAAAGTAATTAGCCCCCAACTAAAATAAATAAATTTATTAAAAAAAAAAAACTATTTGTTAAACAGATAGTGGTATTTAACACTAGCATTACACTGACAATAAACTAGTGACAGCTAGTGACTGTTCCCTTCTTCTGGACTTCTTTTTTCATTATCAAGTAGCAGCTTATTTTAAACTGACCATAACCTAGATAGCATATTTAAAAGCAGAGACATTACTTTGCCAACAAAGGCCCGTCTAGTCAAGGCTATGGTTTTTCCAGTGGTCATGTATGGATGTGAGAGTTAGACGGTGAAGAAAGCTGAGCACCGAAGAATTGATGCTTTTGAACTGTGGTGTTGGAGAAGACTCTTGAGAGTCCCTTGGACTGCAAGGAGATCCAACCAGTCCATCCTAAAGGAGATCAGTCCTGGGTGTTCATTGGAAGGACTGATGTTGAAGCTGAAACTCCAATACTTTGGCCACCTGATGCGAAGAGCTGACTCATTGGAAAAGACCCTAATGCTGGGAAGGACTGGGGGCAGGAGGAGAAGAGGATGACAGAGGATGAGATGGTTGGATGGCATCACTGACTCGATGGACATGGGTTTGGGTAGACTCTGGGAGTTGGTGAGGAACAAGGAGGCCTGGCATGCTGCGATTCATGGGGTCACAAAGAGTCGGACATGACTGAGTGATTGAACTGAACTGAAACATCATACAATGGTTGAGCACCCTGCTGTATCAGGCCAAGGGGTCTGTTTGCACCTTTCCTCATGTAGAGGAGTACACAGGGAACCTTAGACTCAGAAAAGGCTCAGCAAAGAGGACCTGGAATGAGGCGAGACAGTCAGGAGGCCAGGATGCTCAGTGTTTTAAGAGGTAGAATTTGGGGGGTGGGCAGGAGAGGACGGGGAAATAGATACACATTTTACTCTTACAGATAGTGTGAAATACATGAAGAAATTTACATTCTTCCCTATAATTGAATTTTTTTTTCTTTTGAGGTCTAGTCCCTGAAATTCTGAAGACTTAATCTCAGTCTTCCCTACCCTCTCTTTGGAGTTACACCTAAATTTAAGGCCAGAGTATCAGTGTAAATTGCAAGGGTTGTACAGTGTATCACTGGTGATCTCAAATACTCATACTGACAGCTCATCTGTTAAGGAATACACATTCCCACCTTCTTTCCCTTAACTGATTTATTCAGATCACCGTTAGATGTCTTTGTCACGTGATAGCTATTCTACTGCTCCCATAAACTCTGAGCCTTAGGAAACTGTGAGGCTAATTCAGAAAAGTCTGTCTAGAGAATCTCCACTCCCCCAGGCTCTACTTGGAGTGCTTTGGGGAAGGTGGTCACACAGGACTCTCCTGCGCTCAGGTACCTGGACTTATCTGAGGATTTGTGATACAATTTTCCTCCTCTTGGGATACAGCAGAACTCTTTCTATGGGATCTGTCAGCAGAAAATGATTTATTCTCCCTCATTCTCTCATCTCTCCCCCTCGTCCTGGGAATGCTTTTCAGTGTAGATAGAAAAGACGACTTTCTTCTACAGCATCATGGATTTTACATTCCCTAAGTTTTTCAATTCAAAGATTAAAATCGGGGCAATTAATAGGTCTTTTTTTTTTACTTTCTGCTCCATGTTTCTCACCTTAGAGGAACACCTCTGACTATATGAAACGCTGAGAGGTGGGAGAAAAGAGAAGTACAGAGAACAGCAAGTACATTTGATAGAACGTCAAATAACCATATCTCACCATACGTGGTTTAACATCTTTTCTTATG
Source organism: Giraffa tippelskirchi (assembly GCF_054371585.1). Lineage (NCBI taxonomy): Eukaryota > Metazoa > Chordata > Mammalia > Artiodactyla > Giraffidae > Giraffa > Giraffa tippelskirchi. Next base: position 91,073,045 of record NC_137275.1, on the reverse strand, counting down.
TGACAAAGGGAGAAACATCTTTCAAAATAATTACACGGCTTATATTTTATAGGTGGTTGCAGAGTCAAGTGAGGGGTTACAAGCAGAGTGCTTGGGCAGGAAACAAGCAAACATTTAAGGATAAAGTCCAGGAACATCTAGTATAGAATGTGATTTGACACCTGTATCACAGGGGGGTAGTTAAGGAGACCAGCATAGCTGCATGCATTAGAAGGCAGAAACACACACAGGCTTGTTTTATATTTTCCACATGTAATCTCCTTACCTTTTTCTCCTAAATCCTTGAAAATTAGAGTGAGAGCATAGGTCTCAGGGTACATATAAAAGTTGTCTTTTGACTTTCCATTTCAAACATTGGCTTTGGAGGATTAGGCTAAAATCTAATCAGGAATGTGAGATATCATAAAGGCCCATTAACTGCTGAAGCTCAGCAATGTTTCTGAGTTGTTAAAACATCTTAAATCATATTATCCCTAAAATATCCTTTTTTTCTGAAGAATGTGAACTACCGATATTATATTCACAACCGTTGGTACTCTTTTCCAAGCTTTCTCAATAAATCACAACTTCTTCTAACTTCCATAATCTCATAACAGGATGATGAATCATTGTAAAAGTGAGCTCAAAATAAGTTATTTCACTTCCCAAAGAGAGAAAGAAAATGTCACACAGAACATCTATATGAAAGGACTGATGCTAACCCCACTCTATTCCAATAGGAGGATTCATTCAAGTACATCTGTTAATCTTTCTCACAAAGACAAATTTTGCAAGAGTTGGCCAAGGAAAGACAGATAATATAACATGGAAATCCCCTGCATGATTATGGATTTCTCTAGAGCATGCTTATTATTAACTTATGACTTTGCACCTTCCATGAAGACTATTGGGAAGAAATTCTCCTAGGCGCTTTTATTTTGTTGAAGGTAAGTTCATAAGTAAGACAATTTATTCCAGAAAAAATTATAGGGCATTATGCAGTGTTTTAAACTAACTCTTGGATTCTTATTAACATCAGAAAGGAAAAGGGTAAATGATGAGTAGAGCAAAAGTTGTTTAATGATTTCTATACAACTCCCTCTTAAAAATGTTACAGTAAAAACCCAGGAGACCCAAATGACCAAACATGAAGAGAAAGTCAAAGGAAGCTATATATATATATATATATACATATACATATATATATATATTTATATATAAACACTGAATTAGGGAATCCCTGTGATGCCTAATGCTTATTTCACTAAGTGCATATAATCTCTTATATATCTAATGAGATATCTTTTATCCAGGATTAATCAATGCTAAGATAACACATAAATGACTCCCCATCAAGGAAGAATATTAGAATTTTCTTTATTTTTTTGCCTTGGAAATAACATCAAAACAACACTAAAAACGACAAGTCTATAGGTATCGCTATTGTCATTTGGAAAAAAAAATCTTTATGGCAAATGCCAAGACTGGGCTGGCAAAGCTACACACTGAATCATAAATACATGGATTTTGTGTATCAGTTATAGCAGCTTGAGGTCAGATTAGTTTAACTCCACAACACTTAGCAAAAACTAAGTCTTTTATAAAGACAGAAAATAGCATTAAGTTCAAGCAGAATGGCATCCAGAGGATAACCACTTGTAAATTCTCTTCAAATCTTGATCGATTCATGCTTATAAGCCACTTAAAATCAGTTCTTGCACATCATATCCTATTACTAATTTAAGTGGATTGACTGGTTATTTGTTTTTGGAGGCAAATAAATCTGGCTTTCAATTCTAATGCTTTCACTTAATAGCTATATGACTTATACACATTCCAATAAAAATTTGGGGGCATTAGTTTCCTCATTTGCTAAATAGAGATAAAATTATTTAAACTCCAAAATTATTATGTGTGTGTATATATATATACATGTGTGTGTGTATATATATATATATTCAGTTCAGTTTCTCGATCAGGTCTGACTCTTTGCGACCCCCTGGGCTGCACGCCAGGCCTTCCTGTCCATCACCAACTCCTGGAGTTTACTCAAACTCATGTCCATTGAGTCAGTGATGCTGTCCAACCATCTCATCCTCTGTTGTCCCCTTCTCTTCCCACCCTCAATCTTTCCCAGCATCAGGATCTTTTCTAATGAGTCAGTTCTTTGCATCAGGTGGCCAAAGTATTGGAGTTTCAGCTTCAGCATCAGTCCTTCCAATGAATATTCAGCACTTATTTCCATTTGCATGGACTGGTTGGATCTCCTTGCTGTCCAAGGAACTCTCAAGAGTCTTCTCCAACACCATAGCTCAAAAGCATCAATTCTTTGGCACTCAGCTTTCTTTATAGTCCAACTCTCACATCCATACATGACTACTCGAAAAATCATAGCTTTGACTAGATAGACCTTAGTTGGCAAAGTAATGTTTCTTCTTTTTAATATGCTGTCTAGGTTGGTCATAGCTTTTCTTCCAAGGAGCAAGCATCTTAATTTCATGGCTGCAGTCACCATCTGTCCTGATTCTGGAGCCCAAAAACATAAAGTCTGTCACTGTTTCCACTGTTTCCCCATCTATTTGCCATGAAGTGATGGGACCGGATACCATGATCTTAGTTTTATGAAAACTAAGTTTTCTTATATGTATGTATGTGTGTGTGTGTGTGTACATATATATATAAGCAGATATATAAAATATATATATATAAAATATATAATATATATAATATAATATAATATATAAATATATATTATATATAATATAAATATAATATGTAAAATATATAATATAAATATATATATATAAAAAATAAGCAGAGTAACTAACCCAAAATCTGTACTGGCTAAACACTGATTCTCTCTTATCTTCCTTCTCTTCTCTGTTACTAAACACAAAAGACATGTTGAGAAAATAGGAAAAACACAAATCATACTCACACTCAGTTCTGAAATCTACTTTGGAACATCCCCTTTGCCCAGGTTCCCTATAAATAGAGCTTGAGTCAGAGCTTGAGCACTGATGCTTTGTTGGGCGATGCCAGAGTAGCAAAAAAGGAATACAAGGCAAAGAAGAACAAGAAGTGAAAAGGTGTGAATTACCCAGAGGTCCGGGTTTCTTGAAGAGATATAAACTTCTCTTTTGTCACTTACAATATCAATAGTCAGGCTATAAAGAAACACTATGCCCCAAAATGGACAAAGAAGAGGAAATGGAGAGGGATTTTATGTGTCTGCTTCCACCATCTTCCATTGGTCAATGTTTGCCCATGGGGAGTTCTGGTTTGCATCTGACAGGTCAGATAATGGAACTGCCCAGAGTTCATTGGGAGTAGTCTCCTCAGCAGCAGCCAAAGCAGAGCAAAGGTTCAAGGGAGAGACAGGTAAACAGAGACTCTGAAGCAGCACCTAGGAAATGTCACCATGGATATTAATACCTTGTCTGTCACATCATTCGCAAATATGTCTCCCTTTCTGTAGGTTGTCTTTACGTATTTTTAATAGACATTTCTCCAAAGAAGACATACAGATGACCAGTAGATACATGAAAAGATGCTCAACATCACTAATTATTAGAGAAATGCAAATCAAAACTACATGAGGTACCACTTCATACCAGTCAGAATGGCCATCATTAAAATGTTTACGAATAACAAATCCTGGAGAGGGTGTGAAGAAAAGGGAACCCTTCAACACTGTTGCTGGGAATGTAAGTTGGTACAGCCACTATGGAAACTAGTGTGGAGGTTCCTCTTAAAACTAAAAATAGAATTACTATATATCGAACAAGCCTACTTCTGGGCATGTATCTGGACAAAACTATAATCTGAAAAGATACATGCTCCCCTATGTCCATGGAAGCACTATTTACAATAGTCAAGACATGGAAACAACCTAAATGTCCATAGACAGATGAATGGATAAAGAAGATGTGGTACATACATACAGTGGAATACTAGTGAGGCATTTGCAGCAATGTGGAAGCAACTAGAGATTATCCTACTAAGCAAAGTAAGTCAGAAAGAGAAAGCCAAATACCATACGATATTACTTATGTGAGGAATCTAAATATGGCACAAGCAAACCTATCTACAAAACAGAAACAGACCCACAGCCATAGAGAATAGACCTGTGGTTGCCAAGGGGGAGAGGACTGGCGGGGGGAAGGACCGGGAGTTCAAGATTAGCATATGTAAACTATTATATATATGACGGATAAACAACAAGGTCCTACTGTATAACACAGGGAACTATATTCAACATCCTGCGATAAACCATAATGGAAAAGAATATTAAAAAAGAATGCCTATATGTGTATAATGAGTCACTTTGCTGTACAAGAGAGATAGGCACAACATTGTAAATCAACTATACTTCAATAAAAAAAAATTAAATTAAGGTAAAAGAAAAATATGATCATCTTAATATATTCAGAAAAAGCTTTTGACAAAATTCAACACTAATTTATGATAAGAACTCACCAGAAAATGAGCAAAGATGGAAATTACCTCAACATAATAAAGGCTATACATGACAAACCCACAGCTAACATCATTCCCAATGGTGAAAAGTTGAAAGCATTCCTTCTAAGATCAGGAACAAAGCAAGGATGTTCATTGTCACCACTTTTATTGAACACAGTTTTGGAAGTTTTACTGTCTGAGCCACCAGGGAAGCCTTTGGAAGTCCTAGCTGTGGAACTCAGAGAATAAAACAAATAAAAATAATCCAAACTGGAAAAGAAGAAGTAAAATTGTCAGTGTTTGAAGATGACATGATACTCTACATTAAAAATCCTAGAGTCTACCAGAAAATTATCGGAGCTCATCAATGAATTTGGTAAAGTTCCAGGATTCAAAATTAATACACAGAAATATTTTGCATTCCTATACACCAACAACAAAAGATCAGAAAGAAAAATTGAAGAAGCAATGCCATTTACCATCACATCAAAAAGAATAAAATATACCTAGGAATAAACCTACCTAAGTATACAAACGACCTCTACTCTGAAAACTATAAGAAGCTCATGAAAGAAGTAGGAGATGACACAAACAGATGGAAGGATAAACCATGTACTTGAATTTGAAAAATCAACATTGTTAAAATGAATATAATTCCCAAGGCAAACTACCCAATGCAATCATTATCAAATCACCAATGTCATTTTTCATAGAACTAGAACAAAAAATTGTAAAATTTAGATGGACATACAAAAGACCCCAAATACTTGAAAAAATCTTGAGAAAGAAAAATTGAGTTGGAGGAATCTCTGACTTCAGACTATACTACAAAACTACAGTAGTGAAAATAGTACAATACTGACACAAAAACGGAAATATAGATTGATGGAATAGGATAGAAAGCCCATAAATAAACTCACGTACCTATGTTCAAATAATCTATGACAAAGGAGGCAAGAGTATACAATGGAGAAAAGACAGACTCTTCAATAAATGGTGGTGGGAAAAGTGGACTGCTATACGCACAAAAAAAGAAAAAATTAAATTAGAACAGTCTCTTAACAACACATACAAAAATCAACTCAAAATGGATCAAAGACCTAAAGGCAAGACTGGACACTATAAAACTATTAGAGGAAAACATAAGCAGAACACTTTTTGACATAAATCGCCATAACATCTTTTTGGATCCACCTCCGAGATAAATGAAAATAAAAATATAAGCAAAAGGGACCTAATAAAGCTTAAAAGCTGCTGCATGTCAAAGAAAACCATAAGCAAAACAAAAAGACAATCCACAGAGTGGGAAAAAATATCTGCAAATGAAGCAACCAACAAGGGATTAAGCTCCAGAATATACAAACAGCTCATGTAGCTCATTAAAAAAAATAAACCCAATAAAAAATTACATAGAAGATCTAAAGAGACATCTCTTTAAAAAAGTCATACAGGTGGCCAAAAGGCACATGAAAAGATGTTCAATATCACTAATTATTAAACAAATAGCTAACCACTTCCTGAACTCAAGCTGTCTCATGATACATCTCTCTGAGACATAGATTCCTACTAAGGTAAAGTAGTCTTTTCCTAAGAAGTTGTGAAACAGAGACTTACTCATGAGGGCAGGTGGAAAGAGCTATATTATACACTTCCAACACATTTTCTAAAAATATCCTCTGTATACTTACTGTAACACTGTTGATGAGACAACCTATGAAGTGTTTTTTTTTTTTGCAGTTACCCTTGATACACAATTCTAAATATTAACTATGAAATAGCATTTTTAAGCTAAAAACAAAAAGAATTCCATGCTAGCAGCCAAGATGCAAGGTTATTTCCCCTGCCTCCTACAACCATCACTGTATAGCTTAGTTTATAAAATTAAGAAGGTGATGAAAAAGTCACCATACTCACAATAGCAAGGGATATGAATCCTCAGGTGGTGACACACAGGCACAGAGATATTCAAGCAGAAATTCTGGGTGACAATCAGGAATGCTATGGAACATGTTAAAATTTCTCTTAATTAAGTAAGAGTCTCAGCAATTCTAGACTCTATGATTATTTTCTACCCTAAACTTCATGAAAGTTGTTTTAAAACAGGTAAGGAGAAGGGAAAAAAAATAGGATCTTATGACTTTAGATTTTCAAGGAGAATATTGCTCAAAAAAGATGGAAGATTCCTAAAACTAATAATCTGTCCCTACAATTTTATATAATTACATTAGGGAGAGACAACATCTAAACTAGTGGTTCTCAAGGCATGGTCCATAACACTGAGGGGTCCCTGAATTACTTTCATGTAGCTACAAAACCAAAGCTATTTTTCCTAATAACACCAAGGCATTATTTATGGGCTTTCCTGGTAGCTCAGGTGGTGAAGTATCCACTTGCAATGCAAGAAACCTCCTGCAATGCAGGAGATGTAGATTCAATTTCTGGGTCAGGAAGATCACCTGAAGGAGGCAATGGCACCCCTCTCCAGTACTCTTGCCTGGAGAATCCCATGGATGGAGGAGCCTGGTGGGCTACAGTCCATGGGGTCGCTAAGAGTCAGACACAACTGAGTGATTTCACTTCACTTTTCACTTTCATGCATTGGAGAAGGAAATGGCAACCCACTCCAGTGTTCTTGCCTGGAGAATCCCAGGGACGGGGGAGCCTGGTGGGCTGCCGTCTATGGGGTCACACAGAGTCGGACATGACTGAAGCGACTTAGCAGCAGCATGTGTATTTTCAGATATTAATTGTTTTTTCTCAGTACTTCAGTACCCATACTAGCTTTCTTCACTTTATTTCTTCTATAATCTCTGTGATGTTATTATCATTCATAACCATTGAATCTCAGAGTTTTCCTTTCACTTACTTGTAAACACAAACAGTTGGTGCACATTATAGTCCTATTTTGGAACAGTATTTTTAAATTTGTTTAATACAGGAAAAGTCTCACTCATCTTCGATAGTATTGAAGAGTATAAAGAGATCCTGATATGAAGTTTAAGAAGCGTTGATCTAAACAAACTTCTTTGCCTAAACATGGTGATCTCTAATGAGCACACAAAACTATATAAAATTTACAAAGAAGTGCCACTGTTGTTAAAGATAAATCCAAAAGGCTACACAAGCTAGAGCTATTAGTCAGAAAATCTAAATTCAATATCAAAGACTTGATCATTTTAGAAAAAATAAAGTTAGAAGTACTTTGCTGAGAGAAGATATCTAAAGCTAAATGAAGACAAAAAATGTTTCCAATATTATTTTTACAATTGAAAACAATAACTTCTGTGGTCAGTGGGCTTATTTTGGGCCAAAGGAAAATATATTTATCTACTACTCCCTTTCTGTTGTTGTGGAAAGATACTGCTATGGAGTATGTTAGCCTCTTTCTTTGTTGGTTGGACAGAGGAACAGAATCTTAAAAAGAGAGAAGGCAGACACAAGTTGTATATGAATAAATGTCTATCTTGTTTAACTGGTTAACCTTTTTGGTAGCTCAGAATGCTGAAGACTCCTACAGTAGCACTAATAAAACACCATGTATTAATGGTTAATAGCTTAGTAATCTCCTATGTTGGGAGAAAACATCCCATATATTTTATAAATTTCTGTGTAAGTCTCCTCCAAAGACAAATCACATTTATATTAAGGGCTCTTAACACAGGTTTTTTGGTTAGATTTCATAGATGCTATGAATATTTCACTTAATTGCTTAAAAAATGCTCATATGAGAATATGTGGACATTTTTCTGGGCAGATGAGCTAAGCATTGATCAGATGCTCAAGGAAGTTTCAGTCCCAGAAAATATTCTTAATATTTAATTAAAAATATTTATTTTTTAAAAAGTAAAATTAAGTTTATTTTATTTAATAAAAAACAAAAAGTAAACATTCTTAAAATGCTGCTTATGATTAATGTTTAAAATAACATTTAATTGAAATAGCAAAGTAATGCAGCAATATTTTAAAAAGTTATTGTCATCAGGGTCTAAATTTAAGAAACAATTCTTTTTTCTTATCTATAATTTACAAATATATATCCATATAAGCCTATGGAAATACCATCAGAAATGCCCTACATAATCAATCTTGAAGAAGGTCTGAATTTCTGAAAGCTGTCATAGTTTCCAAAATAAGCAAGACAAATGTATAGTATGTAATGTTTAATTGGGGATAATTCACATTCTTCTAATGTTTATCTTATAAGAAAGTATTTTAAGATAATATGGAAAGCAGTTGATTAAATAAGATTTATGATAATGTGTATTTCATTAAGTCTTAGTATTTCTTTCTTAAACTTTGAATGTGCCCTTTAAGACTAAAATGGGGTACTTCCTGTTAGTTTCAGCTTCAGACTTGGAGTCAAACTTTCCTCTCTTTTTTACTCTAATGGAAAAATAACTGAACTGAAATGCATGGAATGACATTTTGAACACAGGGAAAAAAAGAATTAGATACTACTAAGAAAAGTGAATTTATTTCATAAGTAATAAATATTTTTATAACTATATATAAATACGTAATTTCAAAACCTTGTTGTTGTTCAGTTGCTCAGTTGTGTCCGACTCTCTGTGACCCCATAGACTGCAGCACACCAGGCTTCCCTGTCCTTCACTATCTCCCAGAGTTTGCTCCAACTCATGTTTGAGTGGGTGATGACATCCAACCATCTCATCCTCTGTTACCCCCTTCAAAATCTTGGATCATATCTATTACTCATATTAAATATAATGAATTGGGAAGCGAAATACATTTAATTTTGTCAATCTGTGCTAGATATTGTAATGAGCTAAGAAAATGTTACAAAGTTTGGAGGGCATATTTTTCAGTAGTAGGTTCAATGACATATAACAGAAAAATTTTAATAACAGGGATTTAAGGAGAAATTATTTCTCTCTCATGTGAAAGAGACACAGACAGCTAAAATGGACTAACGAAATAACTTTTGAAAAGTATTCAGCCCCTTCCAGCTTCCCCTCTCCCGTCCCTGGGGTGTGGTCCTTGACTCCATTTTCAAGGAGGCTGCCCTGCTCCCTCAGCAGCAGGATGAGCACAGAATGAAAAAAGGAATCTCCTCTCCACTTGAAGGTAACTCCCGTGAGTCGTACACAACATCTCCATTTCCATTCATCAGCCAGAACCTCATAATCACCGACTGTGGTAGATGGAATGGCTCCCCCAAAATGTCTACCCCCAATTCCTGCAATATGTGACTATGTTAAATTAAATGGCAAATGGGACTTTGCCAATGTAATTAAGGTTATAGATCTTAAAATAGGGAGAGAATTCAGGTGGGGCCGACTTAATCATATGAGCCGGTAAAAAGTAGAGCACTTTCTCCAGCTGGAGGCAAAAGCAGGCCAGGGTATAAGGCGAAATCAGACATGCCCAGCATGATTCTAAACACAGCACCTCTATTGGCCCTGAGATGTAAGGACACACATGCAATGACCAGTGAGAGGCCTCATGGTGCAAAGAGCAGCCTGAAGCTGACAGCAGGCAAGGAAATGGGGTTCTGGTCCTACAAAACCAAGGAATTAGATTCTGCCAACAACCTGAGTGAGTCTGGGTATGAATCCTTCCCCAGAGCCTTTCAAATGAGAACACAGTCACTGTGACACCTCGATTTTTGCTTTGTAAAACTTGGGAGTAGAGAAACCAAGCTAACCCAGACTTCTGAACTGCAGAACCAGGATGTAACAAATTTGTGTTATTCTTAGCTACTAAATGTGTGCCAATTTGTTACAACAGCCATAAAAACTAATATACCTGGTCACACCCAGCAGCAATAAAGGTGGGGAAATATGATCTTTCTTCTAACTATAGGGCAGTATGTGCCGCTGAAAACTCTGAGCCAGTTTGAAAAAGAATGGGGAGAATACATTTTTGTTCAACAGCTAGTCTCTACCATAGAAGGAGAAGAGCGGTTTGAATTAATGAAAAAGGAGGAATAAAACAGACTTAGTATTTTAAGCATAGAATTGAATCAAAGCAAAAGTAAATGAATATAACTCTCAAAGAAGTTTGAAATTATTAGGGATCTTTCAAAATTGCAAACTCTTTACTTCTGATTTTGCCACTGAATGTGCTGTGCCTTTACAACTGAAATACAAGGTGATACTGATACAGTCAAAACTCTCTCAATCCCTTACCTATGAAACTGGCAATTGGTCAGTTAATAATTTTCTTAAAAGTCAGTTACATTGGGGAATCATAATTAAAACTACATACCTTAAAGATTCTGTTTTAACTTAAAACATAAGTGTATATTCATAAGCAAATGTTTTTATGTAGAGTCTAAACCATTCTTTGAATGTATGGCAAATAATAGTTTTATTGCTGCTGCTGCTGCTGCTAAGTCACTTCAGTCGTGTCAGACTCTGTGCGACCCCATAGACGACAGCCCACCAGGCTCCCCCGTCCCTGGGATTCTCCAGGCAAGAATACTGGAGTGGGTTGCCATTTCCTTCTCCAATGCATGAAAGTGAAAAGTGAAAGGGAGGTCGCTCAGTCGTGTCCAACTCCTTGCGACCCCATGGACTGCAACCTACCAGGCTCCTCCATCCATGGGATTTTCCAGGCAAGAGTACTCGTTCTAAAATCTCTTGTTTTAGTTTCTTTAAAATAAAGCAAAAACTTAAAATTTCAATGCAATCTGAGCACATAATCTTTCTAAAGTTTGTTTAGAAACCTATCTCTTCCCACAAGTAATTCTTTACCATTTCTTTTATCTACATACCCATATGCTTCTCAAAAGACTATTCAACTGTTTTCTACAACTTTCATTTTTGCACGCATTTCACCAGTGTGCATAATATCTATTAAAACACACAGTTCCAGCAATAAGTACTGTTTGCATGTACAGATTTGGCTGTGGACGAATGAGAAAGAAGTGAGGGGGATATGCTAGACTGTACTTGGTGCTTAGACCTTCTCAGTGGAGCAGGCAGAAGGCAGAATATTTGCAGAGACAATAGAGAGCTACTCAATTAGGTGGGTCAGTTAAAAAGAGGAGGATAAGAAGATTTACAGTTTTCCCTATGGAAAAACAAAACAGTAAATTGTATTTCTATCTATGGATTCAAATTCTAGCTTCATTGAGAGCTTTGAACTATATCTCCGTCAAGTAAGTAGAACCATCAAGCAGTTCTCACACTCAAGAAACTGTTATGGCCTAAAAAAAAAAATTTGCACCATTTCCCTCTTCCTTTGGAAAAAGCTCTTTTTCCTTTTTGAGCCCTATAAGTCAAGTAGAGTTTCTAGATAAGAGGTGTGGTGGAGGAGAACTCAGCAAGGAAGAAAGGTGCTTATTTGTCAAAATGGAGTGGGCTGGGACACGGAGACATGTAAAAGAGGGAGGAAGCAGTGTGAGACTCTATTCTATAAACATTCTTGTCTTCTGAAATGGCAACTGTAATGCAAATTTCTGAAGAGGAAAAATAAGCATTTTCTAGTAAACCAATTGAAAATTCACCCTCATAAACTAAACTTTGTCTGCCTGAGAGTTTCCATTATGTTCTGACCTCCCAAAGCGATTTCGTGTTTTAAAACAAGTTGTAATTTTCAGTTGAGAATGATTGCTTTCCAGCACCAAGCTTTAAATTTCCTTCACTGAATTAGTTTAATAGCTTTAATCTTTCTAATTTAATTTATAAAAATCTAATGGCAAAATTTCAACACTGAAAAATTTTAAATAAAAAATTAACTATGACTCTTTTCATTCCAAGAAAACTATTTTCCTTTTAAACTTCTACGCCCGAGTTTTGTCTATACGCATACAGAGTTTTGATATAATTGTAAACACAATGTATATGTTTATTATATTATTCTTTTTACAGTTGACATTATGTGATAAACATTCTTCCATGTTTGTTAAATAGTTTTTACAATTATCATCTCAGGAATTTCTTTCTAAACTAACATATGCTTCATGATAGGAACGAAATTCTCTGTATCATAACCTTGACCATCTTATTACAACATGCAGATAATTGTTCGTTAGCTATACACTGACACTAATAGCATGGTTTCAAGTTAGGGCTTTGAAATCAGGCATATTTTGCTTTGAATCTGGGTTCTGTCCTGTAGAAGTTATGTGACTTTGGATACCTGAAGTTGCCATTTGTAGTTTTGGGGAAAAATAGTATTTAAGTCCCAGAAAATTGCAAAGATTGAGTAAAATAATGTATAGACAGAACCTGACTACAATAACTGACACATAGTATTTAACAAATGATAGTTATTGTGAGATAATTAGTATCTGTTCTGTTTAAACACTATATATATTTCTCACCTTTGGGGCTTCTCAGGTGGCTCAGTGGTAAGCAATTCACCTGTCAATGCAGGAGATGTAAAAGACATGGGTTCCATTCCTGGCTTGGGAAGATTCCCTGGAGACGGAAATGGCAACCCACTCCAGCATGCGTTCCTGGAAAATTCCCTGGACAGAGGAGCCTGGCGGGCTACAATCCAGGGAGTTACGAAGAGTTGGACATGATTGAACATGCATGCAGACACTTCCCTCATTTATAATACTTCCTAACTTAAAAATAACAACTGAGAGAGAGGAAGACCTACATTAAACCCTACCCTCCTCATAATCTATTCCTTACCACATTAGCCCTTGATGTTGTACACCTGCTACTACCCTACTCACTGGCTCAGCACCTGCTATTGTGTGTTACTGTTTATTTTCATCAGAATAAGCCGTATCTCTTCAAATAAACTGTAAGCTATCCAAGGCCAGGATAATATTGTGTCTCTTTGGGGCTCAACAAGAAGATGTCATCACTTTCAGTCTGCTCCATCTCCAAAGCAGTGTCTTTGTCCAATATTTCCACATTGCCCTGGGTACTGGCTTTGCTTCCAGTTTGGCTCATTTTCTAACTGGATTTTATAGTTTTGACTCCTTTTCTTTGGCCTAGCTTTACACATCTTCTAAATTAATGTTAAGAACATTTGGATTTAAAAAGAAGAGATGGTGGAAATGGAGCTTTGGACGAGAAATAGAGTATTTCAAGCACTAAATGGATAAGTAAATTTAAAACATTTGTTTAAACTTGTTTTCCATTGTATTTATTTACTGTTACAAATCCTTTACTGAAGGAGTCTTAAACACAAGCGTATTTGAAACAAGAGGTTATTTTAAACATATGTGTGGGCATTGTCCAAAACTATGCAGTAAGCCTTAGCCCCAGAATCAGCCAATTTCACTAAGTTTGGCAGGTTTCAAAACTGATTTTTATGACAGGGCCCAGTGGAATCACAAACTTTGTTGTATTAGACAGGTTTATCTCTCAAGTCCCACACAAGCCAAACTCCACTGACACAAAGATTGAAAGACACCCATTTCAATGACCACAGGAAAGTCAAACGAAATTCAGGCAGAATAGCTTCACTGTACATTCATATCTGTGACCTGAAAATATCATCAGTCATGTGTCAAACTTAATGCTGGCAAGGATTTCATTTTATTCTGCTGTTGCCAAATCAAAAGTTATTACTCTTTAACTTGCTGGGTCCTTAACATACCACAGCATATAACAGGAAAATATCTAGCTGACCACTATTCAGGCACTAGAGGCATAGAAAATCACAAGTGTTGAGCAGGGATCCTGTGAAATCTCAGCATCATTTAACTCTAATTACACTTATGAGTTATAGATGGTTTCTAAACTGATGAAAGCTTTATTTGTGGTATTTAGAGTTTTCTTAGGACAAAAATAATATCTGATTAAAATTGAATTTGTAAAACTCAACCTCATAAACTTATGCTCTGGTAAACCACAGACCAAAGACATTCCCTGAAATCAAGTCTCCTCACGTTTTGCAGGGCAGAGCATAGGAGATGCCCAATCAGAGCATTGTGGGGGAGGGACACAACATTCTAGTTATACAACACCCGGAACTTCCACTGTTAGTGTCTATATTAGTAAAAGTCTGATCCATGGATGAGAACAATTATAAACTAAGGAAAGGCCAATCACGAGAGAGAAATAAAAGATGACTTCTAAAAAGAGGAGGAACTTTCATGAGCCTCTTCATGAGCGAGTAGAATTAAGTTGTTTGAAGTAGCATCCACTTGGAATTCCTTTTTCCCCATCTCTCCCTGGTGAACCCCTACCTTTGCTTCCGACACACTCTCCAGTTACCTCTTCGTAAATCCTTGCCTGGTGATACCATCTCGTGGCTCTCCCAATAGAGCCAGACTATCACAGCCTCCTGAGCCAGGTGTCTTTCCCCTGTTAAATTCCCGGCTTCCTGGGGGCAGAGAAATCATCTGTGATCTTTAGATGCCCCTACCTGGCGCCTAGCATAATGCCTCTTAAGTAGGAGGGACGTAATTTGAACTGACTCCTATCTGTATGGGGCTCTCCTACGCACAGTCCAGCAGATGGCAGCAGTGCTGCCTTCAGCAGAGGCAGTGGGGCTCTTAACATTCTGACCTCCACTCATTAATGAAAGCACAGCTGCACTTTCTTCTTTCTCCTTCATCCATGGCTGAGCAGTCATGAACGTTAATTCACAGCGCTGTGCACGACAACAATGTATGAGTCCCGGATTTGCAACTCTCTGTGTAATTACCTGAAAAATGGAGGTGGAAATTTTGAAATTTAATAATCCCCATTCCCCCTCCTCCCACTAACACACACACTTTGAAACACATGGGATAATTGCTACTAACATAACAGATCACACATATGTGACGAGTTAAGTGTGTTGGCGTAGCAGGCGGATCTGTCCGCCATTCCTCTTGTTTCCAGCTGGGGAGACTTTAGGTATAATTGCAGAAACCAGTTAGCTTTGCGTTCCACCTGGTCTTATCCCTCCTTAAGGGAGAATTAATTGGTCTAATTGGTGGATGGGGGGAGAAGTCACTGAGCAAGTTTATTCAGCCTTTTCCTTGTTTTCTCTCTTTCTGGAGTCATTTATGCAAGGACCCTGCCTTCCCTGTCTGCTCCATATCATGTGGTAAACATTCTGATCATGAGGGAGGTCTGTGTTATCAAGCATTGCTTATGCCAGATGAATTAGTGTGTCTAATAGTGGGACAGTGTTAGGAAGGATGAGGCTCCCAAGTGGCTTAGTGGTAAAGAATCTGCCTGCCAACGCAGGAGACACAGGAGACTTGGATTCTATCCCTGGGTCTTGACGATCCCCTGGAGGAGGAAATGGCAACCCATTCCAGTATTCTTGCCTGGGAAATCTTGTAGACAGAGGAGCCTGGCATGCCACCTCCACGGAGTCGCCAAAGGTTCAGCCATGATTGAGTGAGTGAGCATGCGTGCACCTTAGAAAGGATATTGTGGCTGCGAATCAAAGTGCTTTCTTCAGACCAAATTTTGATTAGTAATAAAGCTGGCATTTTTGATCTACATCTATCTGACACTTTAGTGTACCCTCATAAAGCAGAAGAGAGTATTTTATTTTGTTGTTCAGTCACTCATTCGTGTCTGACTCTTTGTGACTTCATGGACTGCAGCACGCCAGACTTTCCTGGAGAAGGGAATGACAAATCACTTCAGCATTCTTGCCTTGAGAACCCCATAAACAGTATGAAAAGGCATTTTATCCACCCCCCCAAACCTCAGCCTTACTTTTTAAAGCTTAATCAAAATTGAAATTTACCCTCATTTTTGCATACCTAAATATTTCTCTTATTTTACAGCCAACATTTAAATTAATGTTCTTTAAAATTTCTTTCAATAATTAGTTGCTTCATCAAATGCTGAAATTAAGTAATATTTTTTAAAAAATAAGCCCTCAAAGACTATTCTTTTTTTACCACGAAAAATTGGCAGCAAAATCAGTGGACATAAGCAACTAGTCTTTGCAACAAAGTAATTTTATGTGGACCTGACATCTCATCACCCTCCTCTACCCTCCTCCAGCTGGGGAATTTTCATTCCTTCTGCCATACTTTAAACATTTGGTTAACCAATTGGAACAAGGCATGCTCATTTACCTCACTGAATAAAATGCTCAAAAGCATTTTGCTTTTTTGACTAGCCAAGTCTTATAGCTTTGTATATGCTCTATTTCTTAATGAGGACTTAAGCAACTAATTATTTCAAAGCCTTCGAGTAGTCTTGAATCTACTCAAACTAAGCCTTGATGTTTCTAGTTGCTAATCAGCTACAGCTGAAGGGAAAGTTCAGAAGTGCTAATAAGATGGGATAATGATGTATACATGTTTATTTCAAAGCCCCAAATGCTCCCTTTTTATCCTAAAATTCACTCCAGTACTCTTGCCTGGAGAATCCCAGGGACGGCAGAGCCTGGTGGGCTGCCGTCTATGGGGTCGCACGGAGTCGGACACAACTGAGGCGACTTAGCAGCAGCAGCAGCAGTATCCTAAAATTAGCATAATCATTAACCAATCTGAAATCAAGACTCAAACAGCAACATTTGTAGCCTCATCACTCCTCTCCCAAAAACTCTTAGATTAGGGAATTTTATGAACTGTCAATAGAAATGCCAAGTTTACACTGTTTCCTCTTATAGTCTTCCTTTCACCCTGGTTCTTCTTTTCTATTTTGAGAATCTTATATGCATAGAATGGGATTAACCAAAATCTATCCGTTTGTGTTATATTCTTATCATTGGTATTCATGATATGCTTGTATTTAGTTATTCTGTTTATAATTTTAATAATAGGATAACTACCCATAATCCTACCACTCACACAAACAAAGATTCCTGTCCTTAAAGATATATTCAAAGATTATATTCTAGTGAGAGCAAAGAAACTAAACAAAAATTTAATTTTTAAGTAAATATACTCAAAGATAAATATATGAAACATACACACACAACACAAAGGAGAGGAGGATAGGCAGATAGGAAACGCCAAAGATGGGAGACATACGAAATAAGCTGGTCATGGTAGGCTTCATTTAGAAGGTGAAATTTAGTCAAAACCTTAAAGGAGACAAAAGTGTTGTCGATTCAGATATCTGGAGAAAGAACATTCCAGGTAAAAGGAATAACCAAATGAAAGATCTCAAGATAGAAGCGTTCCTAGCATAAGTGAGGAATAGCAAAGAACCTGCTGTAATTGTAGGAGACCGAACAAGGGAGTAGTAGGAGAAGTCAGAGAAGAAATGGAAGGTCTTACTTAGCCTTGTAGCCATCGTATGGACTATAGTTTTTACTCTGAATACAAGGGGGAGCTATGTCAGGATTTAAAGGAGAGAAGTACCACCTATTGCTGTATGATCCAAGTTTTAAGAAGCTCACACTGGTTTATTTGTTGACAATAGACTCTGAGAAGATGAGGAGAGCAGAAAAACTGATTTAGAGATTCTAGTGACTCAGTGGAAGGGATGAGAAATGGGAAAATTCTGAGTATATTTTGAAGTTACAGCCAACAAGATTTCTTAAAAGATTAGACGTGGGGTGTGAAAGGATAAAAGTAGTCAAAGATGGCTTTCTAGTTGTCATAAACAACAGCAGGGATAAAGTGGCCAGAACTGAGATTAGTGAAGCAGAATTGTATCTGGGTAAGAAGTTCGCTTTTGGACATGTTGAGTTTGAGTGGTACTCACATTTAGAGGAAATATACATGGATATGTGAATGTTAAGTCTGGAACATTCTGGAAGTTAAGTCTGGAAGATAAATGGTCCTAGAGGTATGAATATGAGAGTAATTACCATAGAGATGTTTTTAAGGCTATGAGTGTAGGCAAAGAGGAGGAAAAAAAGAGAGAAAATCTAATATTCCAAATTAAGAAATCAGGAAGAAGAGAATCCAGACAAGGAGACTGAGAAGGAATAACCAGAAAGGAGGGAGATAAACTAACAGAAAATGGAATTCTGGAAACTAAGTGAAGAACATTTATTAAGAAAGTGAATGAATGCTCAGTCGCTCAGTTGCATTTGACTCTTTGCGACCCCATGGACTGTCGCCCGCCAGGCTCCTTTGTCTGTGGGATTGTCCAGGCAAGAACACTGGAGTGGGTTGCCATTTTCTTCTCTAGGGGATCTTCCCGACCCAGGGATCGAACACGTGTCTCCTGTGTCTCCTGCATTGCAGGTGGATTCTTTTACCACTGAGCCACCAGGTAAGGAAGAGGAGTGATCAAATGTATCAAAATCTTTTGCTTGCCAAGAAATGTTGTGGTAGGTAGAGTTGAAAACAGGTAAGAGAAATATTTTTAAGATAAGAAAAAATTCATATTTATGTATTTGTGAGAATAATTCAGTAAAGAGGGAAAATTTGATGATTTGAGAGGTAGAAGGGAATATTGAAAGAACATTGTCCTTGAGTAGGCTACAAAGAAGTTTAGACAGTGAAGAATACAAGGCTGATAAAGGATCTGAGTTTTTATGAGGGTAGCAGTGTAGAAGGATCAAGGGAGGAACAAAAAATAAAATGGTAATGTCATTCCCTATATGGAGCTTCTCTTAATTTTTCAAACACTATGTAAATACAAACACTTCACTCCAAATTTAGTTTTTGGCAACTGACTGCCCAAAGTGTAGATTAACCAAGACTTTCCAGTCCATTGTTTACCCTAATCTCTGAGGGACTGGTAAGGAAAAGAAGTGGAGATAAAACTCAAAATCCATATCAATTACGAACATTTTTAGCAGAGCATCAGATTAAAGTTGAATAAGGATAAAAGATTATTCATAAAATACATTTAAGAATTTTCTGAGCACTTCACATACTTATTTACATTTTCCATTGCCACGATATTTTCAGGTTTCATGTCTGAGTATAATTCTATCAATGTACAACTCAAAATTATAATTTTAAAATAGAACAAATAGATTTTATGGAAATCTGAGATTTGGGCCATAGCTAAAGGAGAATAGAATTCCAATTATTAATTAAAGTAAACAAATGTGTCCATAAAGACAGCAAGGAAGCACATTTTTTCTTGTGAAAATAACCGATTGGTCGAGGACATGCTGGTCCAGTGGAATAGTATGTGGGCCTTAAAACAGGTGTATATTTATTACCTGAGGTGAAAACATTTCTAATATTTCCCTGGTGAAAAATGCTGGTTAAAACAACATGTCTAATATTCAATCAATATAAAATTAGAGAAAAAGTCAGATGACATTCCTATAAGAATATTCAACAAAATATAAAAGGCTGCCTTGTAGTGGTGAGAATTCAAGTGATTTTATTATTCGCTACACTTTCTATATTGCTTAAATTATTTCTATTACCTTTATAATTAGGAAAAAATATAATAACAGCCATTATTATTTTGAATAATAAAAGAGGCAACGATCAAGAAAATAACAGATTCAGCACCCAGTTATGTAATGCTAAAAAATAGTTTCAGCTACCATCACAGAACACAGAATGCTCAACTTTAACCTTAACTCTATCACCGTCTTGCTAAGGTGGCTTCAAGCAAATAAAAAGATCATTTACATGACTATTGTCTCATTGCAAAAAAGATAGAGTAATTACACCAGGGTGTGACAGATTAACTAAACTGCCTGAAAGCAACTTGGGGAAAGTGATATAAATTATTTTTAAGATTTTTTTGTTTGTTTCATAGATTAAAGTCTGGGCTTTTCCAAACAAAAAGATCAGAGCTCCAGAGATTTTTCAGCTCCAAAAGCCAAACTCTGCCCTCAGTTATGTGTATGCAATTAGCTGCATGTGTATAATTGAGGGAAGAATTTGGCATACAAAATTTGGAATAATCTGGAAATTTTTTAAATCTGGAAAAAATAAGAATCTGTTTGATAAAATAAATTATGATGTGATCCAAATTCAAACGGGCTTTGATGTGTTTAAAAAATGGTGTTTTCACTTACATGAGAAAAGAAAATTTTCATTTAGCCCAGTCTAGGAAAGACAATTCTGGAGGATGAGACGGAAGAAAATACCAGCAAGCAAACTTTTCCCAGGATTACAAATATCATGTATATCCATGATAAGAAGTGAGTTTGTGCTCCCTTACTATACTAATGGTGCATCACACAACAAAAGAAAGAGAGGAGAGGAGAAGAAGGGAGGGGAGGGTCTGTGTGTGAATACTCTTGAACTCCCCCGAGTATTCTTACTGCGGCTTTCCCATGCATCTGGTATACTTTTATTATCTACAAATCCCCCTCTCCTGCGCTCCCTGCTCACTATTAGGGTGAGCTCTTCTGCAAATCGCTCCTTCCCCAAGTCATCTATCAAGTATAAAATCAGCCCAAGCAACGCAGACTTTCTTCTCAGCTTTTGTTCCTACTTCAATATTCCTTTCACATGTCATCTGAACAGGACCACTAATGTTTTGCTTCTACTAATTTCTGAAGCCCCTTTCAATGTTTCATTTTAAACCAGAAATTGAAAATAAATAAAGTTCCATACCTAGACCTTTATCATATTCTAAACTTTTTCTTTCAATGTCACATTTTAAATTCTGACATATCCTTTTTAGCCCTGCCATGTCACCGAGCAAGGAATCAGAACAGAGGAATAACAAAAACCACAACTCCTTTCCCCCATTTCTGCCTTGCGGGGTGTGGGGGGCGGGGGGAGGCTAGCTGTGCAATGTGCAGAATGTTCATTCTTCTGGCTGTGTGTGTTGAGCTATTTATCAACCCACAAAGTATGATCTGTTTCTCCTTTATGGTCCTTTCAACACACAAAAAATATTGGCGTTGCTTCTCCCTGCCCCTCAAGAGAGTCATCTGGATTATAACCACACTACCCATGGGATTAAACCACTTGTAAAGAAGTGGAGTCTTTTGCTTTTGGATCTTGAAACTTTGAAAACAACCTTAAGCTATTCTCCTAAAAACATTAAAAGGAGCATTTTTGTGTGTTCTTCAGGCATCTTTACAAGTTCTTGTGAAAGGATAAATGTTGCTGGTTTGCATTTTATATGTTCGTTATTTTTCAGAATGGCCCTGCCTATCACCATAGATATGGTTATAAAATCAGAAGAGAAAAGCCAAAGTCTTTCTAAATGGCCTTTTGCCCCCTCTATGCGCCAAAGGCAAAATATTTTATAATTAAATATTAATATGGTCTCTGACCACTGCTTCAATAATCGAAACATGTAATTGTTCAGAGACCTGGTGCAGCCCATCTCGAAAACCCAGTAAATCTTGTTAAGTTTCAGTTCAACTTTTTCAAGAGGCTAATCTATTTTTGTCAGAAACTAAATAATACTCAACACTTCAAATTTTTTTAATTTATTTATTTGGCTGTGCTGGGTCTTAGTTGCGATATGCAGGATCTTTAGTCATTGCATGAAGGGTCTTTTAGTTTTGGCATGCAGCATTTTAAGTTGCAGATGCAAACTCTTAGTTGCAGCATGTGGAATCTAGTTCCCTGGCCAAGTATCGAACCTGGACCCCCTGCATTGGGAGTACAGAGTCTAGAAATCCTCCTTCCTAATATCAGCATGAGTTTTACCCTCTTTGAAGGTAAGCTCCTAGTTTTGCAGTATATTAGATTGCTAAGGATGCCATAACAAAATACTACAGCTTGGATGGCTTAAACAACAGAAATAAATTTTTTCACAGTTCTGAAGGCTGGAAGTCCAAGATCAAAATGTCAGCAGCGTTGATTTCTCCCGAGGCCTTCTTAACTTGTACTCATCACATGGTTGTCCCTCTGTGTGTGAGTCCCTGGTTTCTCTTTTTCATCTTATAAGAACACTAGACATATCTGAATTTGGGTCTCAACCTTAGGGCCTCATTGTAAATTAATCACTTCTTTAAAGACTTTATCTCCGAATACAGTTAGATTCTGAGGTACTGGAGTTTAGGGCTTTTAATATATGAATGAGGGGGCACAGTTCAGCTCATAATTTAACTTCTTTTTTTATATTACAGTCACCCACACTCCATTGTAAGAATTGTGGCCAGGCAAACATTTGGTTAGGTATATCTTGAGGAATAATATTACATCTTAAAAATACACAACAGTTTTTATTAATAGCAGTTTTGGAATATTTTGTTGTTCAGTTGCTACATTTCTTGTCTTAAGCAAGGTATGAAATCAGTAAATAACTGATAAGTTAAAAAGATATCAACTAACCAATGAAATGTTAGGTTGAGTAAAAAAGTTTGTCACTGGCATGGCAACTTTCAGATTGCATCACCCCACCATGCCAGTGGTCATGATGTGATTTTATAAATAAATGTGCTTCTAAGTACACCTCTAATAATCTTTTAATCCCAAGTAATTTCTTTTACTGGGATGAAAGACCTTTTTTTAAAATCCTCTACAAGACTTCCCTGGTGGCCCAGTGGTTAAGAATGCAGGGCACAATTGGGCTTGATCCCTGGTTTGGGAAGATCCCACATGTTACGGATCAGCTAAAGAAAGCCCGTGTGCCAGAACTACTGAGCCCATGCTCTGGAGCCCGGGAGCTGCAACTACTAAAGCCTGTGTGCCCTAGTGCCTGGGCGGCACAACAAGAGGAGACACCACAATGAGAAGCCCGCACACCGCAACTGGAGATTAGCCCCTGCTTGCCACAACTAGAGAAAGTATCTGGACAGCAATGAAAATACAGTGCAGCCAAAAATAAAATAACTTAAAAAATCCTCTACAATATTAGGTATAACTGATTTCATAAACTAAATCACTACAAATTCCCCCAAGGAATTATGAGTGTTCCACCTGGCCCTTCCACATAGACACTCCCCAAGGTCCTCTCATCAGCTGTCTTTTCAGCTCACTTTGCACACATTCCCATAGTTTTATTCTGACCTTCCCACCGGTGGCTCCCGAATCTATATCTTCCTGAGGACCCAAACTTACATTTCCACTGTCCAGTGGGTTTCTTTGCAGTGTTGCAGACATCTTACAGGAAAACCTTCTTCTCTAAAAACATGATTACCATACAAAGGTTGTGATTCCGTGACATAATTAGAAATTTATATATTTGGTCTTCATCCCTGGTTCTTGTCACAAAACTTCTAAAACCCTTGGAATTTCCTGGGTGGTAAAAATGAAAGGAGCATCATTTATTATTCATAAGAATACAAAAAAAGCTAGTGGAGTTGATGAATTCCAGCTGAGCTATTTCAAATCCTAAAAGATGATGCTGTTGAAGTGTTGAACTCAATATGCCAGCAAATCTGAAAAACTCAGCAGTGGCCACAGGACTGGAAAAGGTCAGTTTTCATTCAAATCCCAAAGAAAGGCAACGCCAAAGAATGTTCGAACTACCACACAATTGCTCTCATCTCACACGCTAGCCAAGTAATGCTCAAGGTTCTCCAAGCCAGGCTTCAACAGTACGTGAACCGTGAACTTCCCAGATGTTCAAGCTGGATTTAGAAAAGGTAGAGGAACCAGACATCAAAATGCCAACATCCGCTGGACAATAGAAAAAGCAAGAGAATTTCAGAAAAACATCTACTTCTGCTTCATTGGCTATAATAAAGCCTTTGACTGTGTGGATCACAACAAACTGTGGAAAAATTCTTGAAGAGATAGGAATACCAGACCACCTTACCTGCCTCCTGAGAAACCTGTATGCAGGTCAAGAAGCAAAGGTTAGAACCAGACATGGGACAACAGACTGGTTCCGAATTGGGAAAGGAGTCCGTCATGGTTGTATATTGTCACCCTGATTAGTTAACTTATACACAGAGTACATCATGCGAAATGCCAGGCTGGATGAAGCACAAGCTGTAATCAAGATTACTGGCAGAAATATCAATAACCTCAGATATGCAGATGACACCACCCTTATGGCAGAAAGTGAAGACGAACTAAAGAGCCTCTTGATGAAGGTGAAAGAGGAGAGTGAAAAAGTTGGCTTAAAACTCAACATTCAAAAAACTAAGATCATGGCATCTGGTCCCATCACTTCATGGCAAATAGATGGGGAAATAATGGAAACAGTGAAAGACTTTACTTTCTTGGGCTCCTTGGACTGCAAGGAGACCAAACCAGTCAATCCTAAAGGAAATCAATCCTGAATATTCATTAGAACGACTGATGCTGAAGCTGAAACTCCAATACTTTGGCCACCAATACTTTGGTCTTTTCATTAGAAAAGACCCTGATACTGGGCAAGATTGAAGGCAGGAGGAGAAGGGGATGACAGAGGATGAAATGGTTGGATGATATCACTGACTCCATGGACATGAGTTTGAGCAAACTCTGGGAGATGGTGATGGACAGGGAAGCCTGGCATGCTGAAGTCCATGGGGTCACAAAGAGTCATACATGACTGAGTGACTGAGCAATAATAACCTGAGTTTATGCTAA
Organism: Giraffa tippelskirchi; assembly: GCF_054371585.1. Taxonomy (NCBI): domain Eukaryota; kingdom Metazoa; phylum Chordata; class Mammalia; order Artiodactyla; family Giraffidae; genus Giraffa; species Giraffa tippelskirchi. The sequence goes on along the minus strand of NC_137275.1, from coordinate 91,048,411 downwards.
CTATTGACTCTTGAGGTCTGGTGGGGGGTTGGTTGCCAATGGAGCTAGCCATGTGATTGGAGGATTGGAACTTACATTCAGGCCCACCCTAAACTTCTAGAGAGGGGAATGAGGCTAGGGATTAAGTCAAATCACCAATAGCTGATGATTAATGAACATGCCTAAGTAATGGACTGTCCATGAAAATCTCCTTAAGAGCTTCCAGGTTGGTGAATTCATCCATGTGCCAGGAGACTGGTATATCCCAAACTCCATAGAGACTGAAGTTCTTGCACTCAGGACCCTTCCAGAACTTCCCCTGTGTACCTTTTTAACTGATTGTTCAGTTTATACTTTATAATAAACCAGTAATGGGAAGTAAAGTATTTCCCTAAGTTCTGTGAGCCATTATAGCAAATTGTAGAAACTAAGGTGGGTGGGGGAAAGTCGTGGAAACCCCAAATTTGTAGCCAAGTCAGACAGAAGTATGAGTAATCTGAAGACCCACTACTTGTAATTGGCATCAAATTTGGGGGGGACAGTCTTGCAGGACTGAGCCCTTAATCTACGGAAAGAAAGTGAAAATGTTAGTCTCTCAGTTGTGTCCAACTCTTTGTGACCCCATGGACTCACCACACTCCTCTGTCTATGGAATTCTCCAGGCAAGAATACTAGAGTGGGTAGCCTTTCCCTTCTCCAGGGGATCTTCCCAACCCAGGAATCGAACTCGGGTCTCCTGCATTGCAGGCAGATTCTTTACTGTCTGAACCACCAAGGAAGTCCTGTGGGGTCTATGCTGACTCTGCATAGTTAATTTCAGAATGAATGAAATTGTAGGACACCCAGTAGGTGTCCACAAAGAATTGGAAAAGTTCTTGTGGAAAACTCATACATGTTGTGTCAGATGTGTTCTTAGTAGAAAAACAGTTTTCCTTTAAAGATAAAGAATATAACTGATCTAGGTTCCAATCCAAATGTTTATGCAAACAAACTGGTGACCTTGGACAAGTAACTCAAGTTCTCTGAGCCTTGAGTTAATTAATCAAGAAACCAATTAACTAAAATCTGACTCTTTTGTAGGAACAACATGAAGATTAAATAAAAAGTTTAAATTAAAAAGGATGTACTTAGCATTTACTCAATAGATTGAAGTGCTACAGACCTAAGAAAAGTAAGGAAGGGAAGAAGGAAGGAAAATGGGAAAAAAGAAGGAAGAGAGGGAAAAGAAGAAAGAAAGAAGGTTGAAATATATTATGTATATATATTCTTTAACTTGATTAATGAAATATCATTCTCCCAATTCATATTGTTGAAATTTTTGTCAAGTTCTGCTTCTTTCTTTTCCACATCTTTCACATCTGGTCAACAGCTAACATCTGTTGATCTCCTTCTAAAATGTGTCCCTAATACATATACTCTTTTCCCTGCTGACTGCTTTGGTTCTGACTTTTATTGCTACACAGCTGGATAAGATACCTAATCTAATTTTCGCTTGTTTTTTCTCCCTTCTCCCCTTCTCCCACTATTTCAATTCCTATCCCTAAATTTCCTTCATACTGCTCATATCTTCTTTATGTGACTATATCAATTAAATTTTTCCATGATTCTTCATTCCATAGAATATCAACAACCAACATTTATCTCCATTCTATTTTATCCAATATTTTTTCCATGAAAGTTCTCAAAAGCATCTCGTGCACCAGCCATAAAAGATGTATCACTCACAAACCCAAATGCAGAAGTGGGCAACCACTCTGCCCACTTTTATTCACATCACTCTGTGAATCTCCTTCCTTATATTCACCTACCAAAATTCTACCCAATTTTCTCATGTGAGAATAATTATTCATACCAACTCTGTGTTCCTCCCCATGAGCTGAGTTGACTGAGAATAGATACAGCAATCAGATGAATGTTTAGTCAAATAGACATTAAATCATTGTCGAAATATTGGTTTTACTATCGGCAATATCAGATTAACAAACACAGCTTGATCTATGACAAGGATTTGTTTTGTTTTACTCTCTTTCACCAAACCTACTGATCAGGACTGTTCCTCCAAAGAAGAGTTAAGATCTTCAGATCAGAAACACTTATCCAGAATCCTCCCATTAGGCTCTGGGACCCCATAGATGTGAGTCTTCAGGCCCTTAGACCCTGAACTGGGGGCACTTACTCTATGGAGGAGCCTAGAAAAAAGAAAGAAAGAAAAGAAAAAAAGAAAAAGAAAAGCACACTTCCTCAAAGCAGACAGATCTCAAAGAGGAGGGTGAGATATACTGAAGCCAAGCAAATGCAATGACTATCTTTTCAATTTCTCATATCAATTAAGTCAGTCTTCTTGAGGGAAGGAGAGGAAGAAATGCAAATGAGAGAAAAGGTCAAGCTTCACTTTTCATTCGTTACAGAAGGATCAAAATTTCTACCTCTTGTGTGTGTGCAGGCAGGAATACTGGATGAGGGAAAGTGTGGTCCCATTTATGCCCTGCCTTTCATTGTTTAACTTAAGATCCTAAAATGTGCATAAAAAGTAAATTGTCCTTTTGTGGGAAAGTTGAAGCTATAGCTAAACATATAAACTGCATTAAAAATATGAATAGTGAAATGAAGCAATCAGGTAATAGAAGGAAAAAGAAATGAAAAAGTTGACTTGCCAATATGGAAACAAGAAAGAACAAAAAACATATGGAAACTTTTTCAAAATTAATTATTAAGGCACATATGGCCAAAAAAATAAACACAAAAGTTTATGTATGTTTAAATACATTTGAATTCCTTTTTTCTCTGTAGTGGGTAACATCATAAGGCAGATTTGTGTTTTATTTAGTTGCTTTGTTTGTATTTCCTGAAAGGAAAAGTAAAGACTATTTAATACAAATAAAGAAATTTTGGTGCCTTTTCCCATACTATAAACGTGGAATTAGAAAGTTCAGTTTGGTTTTATTGCTGATAGTACCACAGTGTCATGGTATAATTACGATTGAGAAAGAACTTGAATAAGATATGAAAACAGGTACTTGAGTCCTTCTCATTAACAAAAATTTATTATATGAATACATATATATAATTTTTATTACACACATACATACACACACACACATGGGCTTCCCTAGTGGTTGATACAGCAAAGAATCTGTCTGCAATGCAGGAGACCCAGGTTTAATTCCTGGGTCAGGAAGATCCCCCGGAGAAGGGAATGGCTACCCATTCCAATATTCTTGCCTGGAGAATTTCATGGCCAGAGGACCCTGGCGAGTCCACAGGTCGCAAAGATTCAGACACAACTTAGCAACTAACACTACTACTATATATATGCATACATATACATATACATGTCTCCTTAGGCCTAATATTTTCATGCTCATTTTTCAGTTCAATTTTTTTTAGAAAATATTAAATGATTCCTCTTAATCATTTTTTATTTATATGAATATTATTAAATCATGCCTTTTACATCAAAAATAGATTTGTGTTTTTGTTGTATTTGGATGAGTCCAAACTATGCTTTTGAAAGAGAACTTTGAATTTGACATACATTAAAAGCCTTTTTGATATATTAGGGGAAAAATACACCTGGAATTATAAATAGCCAAATTGAAAAATCTTCAGAATTGTGCTTAAATTATCTCAAATATTGGATTTTCCACTAAAACTATAGTAAGACTCAAGGCAAATGAAGTATTCCAAATTCTAAAGTAATGAATATGCAAACATTATCACATTAAATCACTAACAAGCAATATAAAGGAATTTAGTCACTTATTCATTATTCAAACAATATTTACTTGCTGTCTATCATGTGTAGAGAACAATTTTAGGGTTTTTTTTCCACACTAACAAGCAAAAAGTGATAAAAATTTCAGCTCTGACTGTGCTTACATTTAAGGGAAGGGAGACAGATTATGAATAAGCAAAATGCATAGTTTATTATGTTCAAGTGGTACAAAGGAAATGGGCTTTCCCAAGTGGCGCCAGTGGTAAAGAACTTGTCTACCAATGCAGGAGATGTAAGAGACATGGGTTTGATCCCTGTGTCAGGAAGATCCCTTGAGAAGGAAATGGCAACCCACTCAGTATTCTTGCCTAGAGAATCCCATGCACAGAGGAGCCTGGCAGGCTACAGTCTATAGGTAGCAATGAGTTGGACATGACTGAAGCAACTTAGCACACATGCATGCACAAAGAAAATATAAAGCAGGAAAGGGAATATGAACTATTTCAGGGGATGGGGAGATAACTACTACACTAGAAACATTCATCAGTTTTCAAAGATCATGTTCTATCTCAGATTAGGAGATGGTGAAAGGGAGCCCTGAGCCTCACATTAGTTCACACCTGTCAGATACCCTCCCTTAGAAGAGCCACTGATTAGACTTACGAAGGATGTAAGAACAAAGTGGGTACCTCTGTGCTCCAACCTCTAAGGAATCAGCTCTGTTCTCCATTTACACATGGCCAAACGAAACCCAGGGAGTTTAAAACAGATACACCGAGTTTAGTTACTGGCAGACTGAGTGAAAGTGAATTTGCTCAGTCGTGTCCAACTCTTAGCGACCCCATGGACTGCAGCCTACCAGGCTCTTCCGTCCATGGGATTTTCCAGGTAAGAGTACTGGAGACTAAGCACATACTAAAAAGTGCTATTTAATGTGTGGTTCTCTAACAGCAGCTAGTTCATAAACTATTGTACTCATTCTCAATAAGAGAAGAATCGAAAAAAAAGCATTTGGAAACTTTTGAGACAAAATAGAGAAGTTTTATGTCTATTTCATCTAACAATACAAAAAGTTGGAGCTTGTTTCTTTTGTCTTTACATTTTATTTTCCAGTAATTCACTTTTTATATTTTATAGAAGACTCAATATGAGACAGATTGGAAAGTCCAAAGCAAACTAGTTCTTCTTCACAGTTAGTTTGAGAGGTGTTGAACTAAAATACTGATCCGACTCAAATTCATTCCAAAAACAACCACATATTAGGATGAGTGCCTTTTTTTAAATATGAAAAGTAGATATGTTTATTTTTTCAGATTCTTTGTTTCAACAAATATTTTTTTAAATTAAAAGTAGTTGCATTTGATAAGAGGGCTTATTCTGTATCAAGTTTACTTTTATTTTAATTCAATACAAGAAAGGAACATCAATATGAAATTAAATGATTTTCAAGTAAATGATTCCTTCTGTGATTTTTATTTTCATTATTTTGTGCGTGTGTGTGTGTGTGTGTGTATCAGGCACAGTGTTAAGGGCCATAGATTTAGAAACAGTCTATGCTTTCATGGAGCTTACAGTACAGTGAAACAATAAACAAGCAAACATGCTCTGGGCAGGATTTCAATGTTTTCCATTAAATCTCATTGTCTCCAGTTTGTATGGACTGAAACAAAATCTTAGATCATGTGGTCATTCATTCCATTCATGCCACTAGTTTTAGATTCACAGCTTCTGGGAACACATGTGTTACCCATGGTGACTATGTGTTTCTTTTGAGTAGGGACCTGAATTTGTCTGTCAAAGCAAGGGATCTTGGGGAATAAGAAATTGCCTTCAAACGATCTTACTGCTGCTGCTGCTGCTGCTGCTACTAAGTCGCTTCAGTCGTGTCCAACTCTGTGTGACCCCATGGACTGCAACCCACCAGGCTCCTCCATCCATGGGATTTTCCAGGTAAGAGTACTGGAGTGGGCTGCCGTTGCCTTCTCCGAATGATCTTACTATGTTGGGTGTATTCCACAGTATAGTAAAAGGGATATTCTATCTGCTGCTGCTGCTGCTAAGTCGCTTCAGTCATGTCTGACTCTGTGAGACCCCATAGACAGCAGCCCACCAGGCTCCTCTGTCTCTGGGATTCTCCAGGCAAGAATACCGGAGTGGGTTGCCATTCCTTCTCCAATGCATGCATGCATGCTAAGTCACTTCAGTCGTGTCTGACTCTGTGTGACCCCATGGACAGCAGCCCGCCAGGCTCCTCTGTCCACAGGATTCTCTAGGCAAGAAGACTGGAGTGGGTTGTCATTTCCTTCTCTGGTATATTCTATCTGCAATCCCCAAACCATGATTCCTATTCTTTTGCTTTAGACTGCCAAAAAATTTATTCACGAATATTCAACAACTTTGTGACCTACTATAGCTTTAAATATATTTTTAAATTTTAATCTTGAGTTTATAATCTTTGAATTAAATACTATAATTAATCATTAGACTAAACAAATCCTTTAAGAGGTATACTTAGAAAAAAAGTTCTAGAGTCTATAAGTACTCTAGCCTTGAATCTACCTTAGGTTTACAATGAGATTTAGCCTGAGATGATGGTATTCATTTTGCTTTGTTATTCTAAATTTTATTCAGTGGTTTGCCCATATAGCAATGATAAAAGGCTGAAATAAAAGAGATTGGGAAGAGATATGTGAGACATCTTGAAATGTCCATCCAGTGGTCTCTGTTTGGTAAAGAAGCCTCAAATTCATCTAGCAATAAAAAATAAGTGCTAACTGGTAACTTCTATAAAAATAGCAGAGCAGTTGAAAGAGGATTTTAAGTTGATATTTGATAGTCAGGAGGGGGAAAAGTAAAATTGTGCAACTGATTGAGGTGTGCAACTGATAGTGAAGGGTGTCCCAATATTTCACAGGGTAAAATAATGAACAACAGTCAGGAGTAATACTTTTGGCTCAGCTGTCTATACCACTGTGAATAAAGGGACTAGACAACTTAAAGCTGCTGCTGCTGCTAAGTCACTTCAGTTGTGTCCGACTATGTGTGACCCCATAGACAGTAGCCCACCAGGCTCCCCTGTCCCTGGGATTCTCCAGGCAAGAACACCAGAGTGGGCTGCCATTTCCTTCTCCAATGCATGAAAGTGAAAAGTGAAAGTGAAGTCGCTCAGTCGTGTCCGACTCCCAGCAACACCATGGACTGCAGCCCACCAGGCTCCTCTGTCCATGGGATTCTCCAGGCAAGAGTTCTGGAGTGGGGTGCCATTGCCTTCTCTGGACAACTTAAAGAGGGGATCTCAAAAATGCTACTGAGACCCTCTAGTTATTGAGAGATATTTCATTTCTTTAAAAGAAGAATGTTTGGTAAATTTACAGCTTGCATTGAAAATTTAATCTCTCTTTAAAAAAAAGGAAAGAAAAGAAAATTTAATCTCTGAGAAAGCTGATGAAGCAGTGAGAAAAAATTCCAACCCACAGGACTTGATTGTTTGCAAAGGGAAATCACAGCTATAAACATGTCACTTCCCAGCCCCAAAATCTTCAAAGACCACAAGTTGTTGGCTGAATAAAGTGCTAATAGTAAGGTCCCTCTGCAGTTCGTCTCAAGATTCCTTTCCAGACTAATTCCCACGAGTTACTTACAACAGAAGGGATAGAATGGATAAAGAAGTGATATAGATATTTATTTGAGGATGTACTATAAGCCAAGCACTGCATTATGTGATTCCATTTTATCTTCACAACTGTTACATCATAGGATTTTTGTGAGGACTGAATAAGGTCATTAATGCCAATTGCTTCACACGGGTATTTATATTAATAGAACTATTGTGCTTAGAACAATGTTGAACACATAGTAAGACCTCAGTGAATACAAGCACTTATTAGTTGTTTAGAAAAACCCAGGGAGAGGAAACATCAGCATCTTTCTTTTAGGATGAGGGAATGGGTGATGATAAACTTTAAGCTGTTTACCAAATTGACGGCAGGGCTGGGATTTTATGTGACTCACAAGTTCTTGTTCTTCCCACCATACCAACCTCTCTCCACCGTGGCACTCAATTCTTCAACTAAATTGGACTCTGCTCTTCCCCAAAAGACATCACAAGTTTCCCCAGCATTTTACCTTTGCTCATGCTTTTGATCTCTCCTGCACTGTCCCTGCCTTCAACCCTGTCTTCTTCAAGTAGAGGATCAGCTGGAAATAACTGTACATTTCATAGTTTTTCCATCCCATGCATTTGCCAAATGCCTGCACAATTTTTACCAAGCACCTACACAATAAGTGCAGTGACTAAAATTAACCTGGCTTGTTTAATTTTTTTCGGCATTTTGACCCTATTATTTCTGAATTTTTAAGGCAAGGAACAAACTCATATTTTAATTTATTTAAAATGTTTCAACGAATAATTATTGAATTCCTACCATGTGCCAGACAATGGATATATATCAGAGTATAACATGTACAGGATGGAGAAAAGAGACATATACCCACAGGACTTAATAAATACTTGTTGACTAATTGTTCTGTAAATATAGCTTTATAGAAAAGCAAGACCCATCTCCCAAAATATATAGAACAAACCTGTTAGATTTGAACTACCATTAGCTCAAATGATAACTTAATTCTATTTCTAACACAACCCCATAGCCGGTTAGTCTCTCCAGTCATGCCCGACTCTTTGCAACCTCTTAGCTCAAATGATAACTCAATTCTATTTCTAACACAACCCCTCATACACATCCTAACTGGGGGCAGCCATGTCCCTATACATTATTGGATTGATTTATTGTGTGTAATACTTGGGTCTTATTTTTCCTTATCATTTATCCCACAGTACCATTCCTTGGGGAAGAAATACAAAAACATCTCAATCTTGGAGGCTTGCAAAGTAATTTTTCTAGACTTGATAATAAACTGTTCATACAAAGCCCATCAAACATACTTATCCCAGAAAACACTGCTTCCTCAGAGACTAAGAAGAGATTGAGCTGTTCATAAATTCCTGTTGGCATTCTTTCCTCACAAATGCTGATCATCCTCCCAATTCCTCAAAGTCAAGCGACATCTGATTAATTGGAAACTTGTATTGCTATTTTATTAACGTTCCTCCCTAGTTCACTTTACTTTGTGTTTTATAGGAACAAGCCTTTTTGCCAGATAACTCATATTTTATCTCTATCACACTGTGCCATTTGGATTTACCTTGTTAACCAAAGACTATCTTCTTTTGGATGTTAGTGTATTTGATTGCTTGCTGTGGCTCATTAAAGTGTTTCATTTTAAAAGGAAATTGTTTAGCCATTTAATGCAAAGAGTTTAATGCCAATTGAACCATTTGGGTTTATTTGGTGGGGTGTTTAAAGAAGATTCTTTTTCAAACTGGACATTTATTCCAAATGGCATTCAAATAATTAGTTGAAAGTTCCCTTAGAAAAATACGATCCCAGATTTTACAGTCACCCTGCTATGGTTCAAAGTTGTGATAAGAGTTTATTAAGGCCTGGGTCAGATTCCTGCAACCCGTCTCCTGTGAGTCAAGTGTGGGAATCTGCAGACAGTGCTAGCCTGGGACATGAGGTAGCTTTCGATTGGCTGTTTTGGCATCCCTTAAAAATGATGGTCTTCAATTATGCTGCATTCAACTTCTCCAAAGACTCCCTATTGCCATGAGGGTGAAGTACAATCTCCCCACAATGCCTGAAGACCTTGTACCTTCAGGCTTCTGGAACATCTCCAAACCCACCTCTCCATTTCCCTCTATACTCCAGTCACTCACCTTATTCTCAATCTGCCTCTGCTCCTATGTCAGAGATGCTGAACTTATCCTCCCTCATCCTGGAATGTTCTTTTTCCAGATCCTCACATGGCTGCCTCGTTCATATCCCTTTGGCCTTTGTTCTGATGCGATATCTTCAGAGAAGCCCTTGCTGACACTCTACGGCTAAAGGCTCCAAACCTGTTCCTGTCCTCCCCTCTCCTCTCTCCCAGTAGCTCTCTACCCTATCACCCAATTTTGTAGCAAAATCTCCATTTCATAGTACATATCAATATCTTAAAATCCAATATTGAAAAAACTAAGATCATGGCATCCTGTTCCATCACTTCATGGCAAATAGGGAAAAAGTGGAAGCAGCGATAGATTTTATTTCTTGGCTCCAAAAATCACTGCAGACAGTGACTGCAGTCATGAAATTAAAAAACGCTTGCTTCTTGGAAGGAAAACTATGACAAAACTAGACAGTATATTAAGAAGCATAGACATCACTTTGCTAACAAAGGTCCATATAATCAAAACTAAGTTTTTTCCAGTAGTTATGTATGGATGTGAGAGTTGGACCATAAAGAAGGCTAAGTGCCGAAGAATTGATGCCTTTAAATTATGGTGCTGGAGAAGACTCTTGAGAGTCCCTTGGACAGCAAGGAGTTCCAACCAGTCCATCCTAAAAGAAATCTGTCCTGAATATTCATTGGAAGGACTGATGCTGAAACTGAACCTCCAGTATTTTGGCCATCTGATGGGAAGAGCTGACTCATTGGAAAAGACCCTGATGCTGGGAAAGATTGAAGGCAACAAGAGAAGAGGGCATCCGAGGATGAGATGGTTGTACGGCATCACTGATTCAAGGGACATGAATCTGAGTAAACTCCGGGAGATAGTAAAGGACAGGGAAGCCTGGTATGCTGCAATCCGTGGGGTAACAAAGAGTTGGACACAGCTTAGCAACTGACAACAATAACAAATCAATACCTTAAATTGTATTGATTATGTTTTACTTATAATTTGCCTCTCTCCACCAGAATATTAGCTCCACAAAAACAAAAACCTTTTCTCACCTGCAACTATATTCCCAGCACTTGGAATCCACCAAAGTTGGTGCTAAATAAATATTTGGTTAGTCATTAGATACAAACTTAATTATAAGAGGGACTAAGAATTTCATGTGGTAAGATCAAAGGAAGAAGTCTGTTAATGGCAGCTGAGGCCTCCACCCTGCTGTCTGAATAATTAAGCAATGCCCTACTTGGGAATCCTCAGTGCTGTGGTTCACTTGGCCCACCCTCACTGCAAGATGGCTTGGTGCTATAGGGCCATGCAGGAGTCTCACTTTCTTCACCATCTCAGTGGTGTATCAACTTTTTCATCCCAATCACTTACAGAACTATCTCTGAAAGGACTTCTTATAGGTAATAGTCTCCATACTAATATATTTCCATTGATGTTTTAAGGGCTCATATGTCTGTCTGATTGACCAATCTTCCCCCTGGTTTGATAGACCTTCAGTATAGTCCACAGAGACTTAATAACTCCATCCTCTTCCCATAGTTTGGAGGATGCATATTCATTCATTCATTCATTCCACGTGTACATATGAAAGATGAGATATTCTATTCTAGGCACCTTTCTAGATACTGGAGATAAAATAGTAAAAAATAATGTTTTAAAAATTAAAAATCTCTGCTCTCCTATAATTCACATTCTAGTAGAAGAATCAGACAATAAACAAAATAATTGGAAGTATATTACATAATATGCTCAATGTATTAAATGCTACTGAGAAAAATGTGGGGACTGAAAATGAATCAAGTAAAGGGGCATAATTTTAAGAGAAAGGTTACAGAAACTCCCAATAAGAAGTGAAAATTTAAGGAAAGACTTGAAGGAAATAAGGAAGCAGATCATGTGAGTATCAGCAGCAAAGGTAAATGTAAAGGATAAGCAAAAATGCTGACATGGCCAGAGTAAGTGAGTAAGGTTGGAGGAGGTGGAGATATGAGAGGTGGTGAGAGAGATGAGGGGGCCAGGTTACAGATGGTATGGACCATAGTGGCCACAGCTCTTACTCTGAGGGAGATGAGAGCTCTTTAGAAGGTTTTGAGCAAAGAAGTGACTTGATCAGCCATATGTTTTAATAGGACCACTCTGACTTCTGATTGATAATAGACTGTAAGAGAGCAAGGGCAGGAGAAGGACAAGGCAATAATTCAGAAAACAGATAATGGACCTTGGACGAGGGTGGTTATATGCTGTTAGGAAATGTCTGGATTCTGGATAATCAATGTTTGTTGACACACCGCTCAGCTCTCATAAAAAGGAAAAGCAGTGGAACACAGTGGATAAGAGCACAATCTCTAACACCAGATGATTTGCGTAGAGCTCGTGACTCTGACATCTCCTTAACACTTGAATTTATACAAGTTACTTGTCCTCCCTAAACATCAACATATTCCTTTGTTAAAAGAGAGATGGTATGAGTATTAGTTAAAGTAATGCTAGATATTCTAATAGATCCAAAGCTGAAAAATGGCTCTAACAGGACAGAAATTTATTTCAAATTGATGTAAAGTCTCATGACGGTATTTCTGATCAGTGAGGTTTCTCCCATAAAAAGTGATTCAGAGGCTCAAGTTGCTTCCATCTTATAGTGCTGCTGTTTTTCAACTTTTGGCTTCTGATGTCTCCCTGGGTATGGATTTGCAACCAGCAGATGGGACAAAACAGAAGTCTCATGTGTAGAAAAATGTTAATGGGCTGAGCCTGGAAGCAATACAATCATTTCTCCCCCCATTTCATTAACCAGTGAACTCACCCCTTGGTCCCACAGTCACTTCTGACTACAAGGGCCCTGGGATACTTGCTCTCCCTGTGTGCCCAGGAAAAAGAAATGAGTCTGGTGACAGCTTATCAATCTTCACTATCACTCTTCATCAGGGAACTACTGTGGGGTGAGACAACAGTTGAGAAGTACTAACCTGAAGGCCTGCAAGAATACAAGTGTGTGCTTAGTCGCTCAGTTGTGTCCGACTCTTTGCAACCCTATGGACTGTAGCCCACCAGGCTTCTCTCTCCATGGGGATTCTCCAGGCAAGAATACTGGAGTGGGTTGCCATGCCCATCTCCAGGGGATCTTCCCAAACCAGGGATTAAACCCAGGTCTCCTGCATTGCATTGCAGGTGGATTCTTTATAGTCTGAGCCACCAGAGAAGCCCATTGCTAGAATACATGGTTGTTACTAACTCAGGAAATCACAGAGGAAGGAGAAAGCCATACACACAGGTGTTTTTTATCATCCAACTCAGGGTCCTTTCTGCCCATTTGGTTGGAGGAGAGCTGGTCTTAGAAGAGTTCCCCAGTTCTCTCCTTCTGTGAGTACAAACCCAGAGCCTTTCCACTCAGCTTCCTCAATGTTAATTAAGACAGAATACCAACATTGATGTGGGAGCAATATTATTTCCTTTCACATACAATCTTAGATGCCATGCTTAGTAATATAAAAAGTAGGTATCAAAAATTCTCAGCCTTTAATAGAAATAGTCACTGAGCTAAACAGGGGGACCCACAATTCATCTTCTCTTTGTTAAAAATAAATTTCTAAACAACATCTATGAGTTATAATTTATATGCCTCACTTTACGAGTACAGTTCAATTATTTTTGGTAAATTTATATAATTTTACAACCATCACCACAATTCAATTTTTAAAAAATTTCCATCATCCCTAAAAGTTTCTTCACGCCCATTTGTGGTCAATCCCCTCCACTATACCTAGTCCCAGGCAACCATGAATCTACTTTCTGCCTCAATAGATTTGCCTTTGGGGGCACTTTACAGAAATGAAATCAGACAATATGTTGTCTTTTTGTATCTGCCTTCTTTCCCTTATCACAATTTTTTAGAGGTTCATCCATGTTGCAGTATGTATCAGTAGTTCATTCACTTAGGTTGTTTAATAACATACCGACTCAATGGACATGGGTTTGGGTGGACTCCGGGAGTTGGTGATGGACAGGGAGGCCTGGCGTGCTGCGGCTCATGGGATTGCAAAGAGTCGGACACGATTGAGCGACTGAACTGAACTGAACTAAACTGATTGTATTGATATGGCATTATTTTGTTTATCCACTTATCAACCAGCATTTGAACTGTTTCCATATTTGGCTATTGTGGATAAGTCTAGCAGGGTTCCCATCCTTGCAATGGTGGTCAGATGCTGTCCTCTTAGAGGCTTTGTCCAGTTGGCAGTGGCATTTACAATAACAGAGTGGCATAGTGGAAAGACAATCAGAGTTGATAGAAAAATGACTTGGACTTAGATCTCACTTCTCCTTTTTTTCTGAGATATCTGGTAGGGGATGACCTCACACTTGATGGTATAAAGAGCCTACAGTGGTTTTTGAAACAGTAAATGCTTCACAAATGTAAATTCCCACTCTATTGCCCTCACTCCATTGTCTCACATTCTCTGTAAGAAAACTCAGAACCTCTTATCAGCAACCCCAGGTGCTGAGCCAAAATTCCTCCTATTTACACGCCTTCTTTTATCAAGTCTGTGAGTAAAATAAGGTACCTTTTGTACCTTATGTAGAGGAAGCTATTTTTTCTCCCTCACTCTTCTCCTACTGGTCCATAAAATAAGAGCTCTGCCCTCTCAGAAGTGTTTATCAGAAGTGTTCACTTTTCTTCTAGATCTCATTGTTCCTCTCTACAGGAGAAGAATGACTATTCTGTTTGACAGAGTCTGATAGTTGTTGATCTATATTTCCCCAGTTGTCATAGTTAACAGGGTAAGTCACTGTACCCACAAAGGAGACCTCTTGCTTGTTTCCCTGACTGGGCTTCCTGGCCCAGCATGGTAAGTAATTGCTGGTTGGACAAGTTTTTGCTCTGGAGGCCTTACAGGCCAAGAAAATCCAAATTAAATCTGAAAAAAAATTAGGAAGCCAGATGGACCACATTCAAGCTACATTTGCCAATCAAGCTTTACCTTCAAAAAAGCTGACAATGTAATTTTCTGATTCCTCTGCTTAGTTCTCAATCAGCTGCCATTTTGAGGAGCAAAGGATCTGATTAATTCTCTCAAGCCCAACATATGGAGGCTGTTTGTCTCTTTTAGAAACAGAGCTGGGAATATATTTAGGCAAACTGATGGTTGTAGTCCTATTTTCCTTCCACGCGTAGAAGACTCTTCTTAGGACTAACCACCCAGTAATGTAATATTAGTATCCTATCATTTAGCACAAGTTTATCCAATCCCTCTTGGGTTTTCCAAAAGAATTTGTTAGCCCTCTTTCTCTGAAGTAACAAATTATAGTCTAAGTCTGCCTCATATACCACATCAATCACTTGTTCAGTCCCTGGGATTGCTAAACGGTTGACCCAATTGGGTAGCTTTAACTATCCAATCATTTGGATTTGGGGTGTTAAAACAACTGAAGTGGTCTGACTACTTAGACTTAAAATGCCTGACAAACCATGATGGAGACTAAAACATCCAATTTAACTGGAAAACAAAGTTGTGGAATCTTTTAGATGTGTTCACATGTGTTCACAAGCACACGAAGTGTCTCTTAGGTTCTCATTCTCTTTTCCCTTCCTCCCTCTCCCTTCTCCTTTCCTTTTTTCCTCTTTTCTCCCCTCTACTTTGTCTTTCTCATCTCTCATGTTTGGCAACTAATCATAATAATAAAATAGTCATTTTTCATTAGCAGTGCTTCCTTCTCATTTCACCCAACATCAGAATCCAATAAAGACTAAAAATAATTGTTACACTTGTTTTCTTGACAACTGAGCCAGTCAGTGAAATAGTTCATCCTACATAAGAAGAAACAATGTGATATTGCCAGAAGGAGTTGAGATACAAGGAACACCCCAGAGAATATAACAGGCCACAGCATATTACTAAGATACACCAAGCCTCCTTGCAGCCCTTGGCACTATTGAAATCTCTAGAATAACAACTTGAAGGTTGCCCTGTTCATTTACAATCCAATGTTATCCTCTTGGCAGCCATCCTTATCCTTTGTCTCTCTTCACCTCTGAGTGCTTTTGGCCAAGTTCCTTAAAGAATGGTAAATCCCTAACTCTGAGGATCCAAGCCTCCAAGCCCAAAAATGATCACTGAAGTAAGATGAAAGCTAAACAATTAGGAAGCGGCAGGAGACACGTTAAACTTTTAGCAGAGGAAGATCATCACCTCTGGGCTTCAAGTTAATCTCTGATATCACAAGGTCATCCTTTAAGACTGGGAAATTAAAGTTGCAATGCCCCTCATGTGGATTCAGAGAAGGCAATGGCACCCCACTCCAGTACTCTTGCCTGGAAAATCCCAGGGACGGCGGAGCCTGGTGGGCTGCCGTCTATGGGGTCGCACAGAGTCGGACATGACTGAAGTGACTTAGCAGCAGTAGCAGCATGTGGATTAGTGCTGAAGACACAGCTGGGCACTCCCAAGGGGATCAATGCCTTGTTAATGATACAGCAACAAGCCTTAGGAAAATCCTATAAGCAGCCCTTTAAAGCTGGTTGTCAGCCATCATGCAAAGTTAAACATCCTCATTTGAAGACATCTCTCAAGGGCTCAGCTTTTGAGATTTTGGCTTATCAAAATAAGTTACTCTCAGTACTATTGAAATCAACCATATTCAAAACACGACAGAGCCCTGTCTAAAAGAGAATGAAAGGACATAAAATTTTCTCTAATGTGTAAAGGGAAGAGTGCAAAATGTCTTAATTTAAAAAATGTGATGTTTGGAAAGTACTTTCTATTATGCAACAGACTACTTAGTACATCAAATGTTTGGGATTTTTTCCTGAAAAATGGAAAAATTTAACCTTAAGATCATTAATGTGTTACAAATTGACTTTTGTTTCAGTTTCTTTAGATTTCTTTTAAAATAAACTAACAATTGTCCTGCTGTCGAGACTCACCCTAAGATACAATAACATTTTAAATATTTAATTCTGGATTTCACTTAGACCTGAAAAACTAAATAGAGAGATGGGAAAAATTTTTATATTAATTTAATCATATTTATTTATTAGATTTGGACACATTTTAATGATATCTGGAGAAGGCAATGGCACCCCACTCCAGTACTCTTGCCTGGAAAATCTCATGGATGGAGGAGCCTGGTAGGCTACAGTCCATGGGGTCGCTAAGAGTTGGACACGACTGAATGACTTCACTGTCATTCAGTGATTCCCTGCAGAAGCAAATGGCTACCCACTCCAGTATTCTTGTCTGGGAAATCCCATGGACAGAGGAGCCTGGCGGCTACAGCCCACGGGGTTGTGAAGAGTCGGACATGACTAAGCGACTAACACTTACTTATGTTGACTTCAACTTTGTTAATATAGGGCTTTCGTTATTGTTCATTTGTTTCTTACTGGGAAATAAATTACTGATAAAGTTAAAATTGCCATTGTACACTTAACATTGTTATGTTTCCCTTCCTCTTTCCCCATATGCAATCTCTATCTTATGTTTAGTTTACACGTTCCTGTTCATATTTTTATTACTTCTCTCTATGGAAATAGAGATGATTGAGACAGAGATAACCAGGTCCAATGCATAGGCTATTTCATCATAATATACATGGTCTTCTTATTGTTTTCTCATTAGGTTTTTTTTGTTGTTGTTGTTCTAACAGTATCAATACATGTAGATATAGCTCTTTTAATTACAATAATCTACTGGATTAACCAAAAAGTTTGTTCAGTTTTTTCCATACCATCTTACAGAAAATTGTTTAGTTTGCTAGAAAAATTTATTAAGGCAATGCTTTGTAAAAGCATGGCATTAATTACTTGGGAGAAGATAGAAAATATCATACAAGTCCCTGCTGTGACCAAGTTGGTCTTCTGAGCAGCCCAAAAGAACTTCAGGAAAAATAATATCAGTAATAATAATGACTAAATTGTATTGAGCTCTTACTGAGCTTTTATTGTCGTATTTGAGCTGAGAACAAGTACTTTTCTCAGCACTTTACTCTCCTAACTCATTTAATCCTCACAATAAGGTAAGAAAGTTAAGTTGAAGTTAGTTTGCTTTTAAGCACACTGCTAGAAAGTAGCAGCACTTTTTAGTGTCTCTGAATGGAAAAATGTGGACTATTAGTCTTTTGTTCTCAACTGCACATGCTTAACAATAATTTTGAGTCAACAGGACATCCCTCTGGGTTCCTGACACTACCTGGGTCTGTATTTTGATTTACACTAATCTTATCATTGTTGTGGTCTTCACTGTAAGTCATTGCAGCTAAAGATAAAAAATTTCTTTCCCCTTAAATCTGCACCATCTCAATATGCTCCTCCTACATATTAAAAAGCAGTCACAATTAAATTCACTTTTAAGCCTTTTAAAAATTTGATATGCTAGCTGATTCAAATTCATCTGAAATCATCTCTTTCTTTGAAAAGCTCATGAACTCTTATTAACTTTTAAATGAAGAGTATATGTGATCTCATATGTTTATATTAATAAACAAAAGTCCTAAGAGACTATAGAAGTTTCACAGTTCAAGGTCTCATGGAGAGTTAGAGGCAGAATTGTACTTTCACAGGATTTCTAGCTAAGCTTTTTGTTTGGTCTTCCATAAAATGCAGATGGAGATCGGACACCTCAGATACTGAAAATTAGTTTAAATAATGTTTAGCAAGTGATATAATAATATCCTGGAGAAGGGAATGGCAGTCTGGTATTCTTGCCTGGAGAATTCCGTGGACAGAGGAGCCTGGTGGGACACAGTCCATGAGGTTGCAAAGGGTCAGACACTACTAAGCAACTAACATAGACAGATAGTAATAGATATCATTTCTTCAAAAAGAAGTTAAAATAATATTGCCCTCTTTCCCTGCTGCCCCGGACATAATTTGATTCTCTATATGTTAATAGCAATAGAGAACTTCAATTTCAGAATATGCATAAATCGAGTGAAATAGAACCTTAAATAAATTTATTTAAAATTTTATCTCCTTAAAATTTATAATCTTAGTTGAAGTTTGATTTTGTTTCCATACATTTTCAAGGATTCTACTGTCAAGCCTTGTTGTTGAAGAGCCCTAGCCATGTGACACATGAGCCCTTGCGGCTAGCTGAGTGTACAGGGCATAAGGAGACTCCCCCCTCTGCCCCCCCGCCACCAATCCCCGCTGGAAATCCAGGCCTCCACTCTTTCTCTCTTCATCCAGGGACACGATTGCATTAGAGTAGTGGTTCTAAACCCACTGTTTCATCTAATCAGCTAAAATGTCTACTTATCTAACTGCACAGCTTTTATTATAAGCCCATACAGTACAAGTCAGTTGTAAAGCAATAGACTACAACCTGAGGTCAAATGTAAAAAGGTTTGCCTCTCTGAAAGAAAACCACTTCTCAGACAGCACTGAATAAAGATTATGCAGTGCTATATTTATTTATTTGATGCTTTACATAGAGTTTAGTGTCTTAAGAGCTGGACTGGAAACATCCTCTAAAAATACCCCAGAGTGCCCTAAAGAACTGGCGTAATTCATTCTGAGCTTTTAGTTATTTCTGGCCTCTTCAATTTATTTGGCTTTGGTCCTGATACTTAGCGCTTGATTCTATTTCTGGCTGACATAACAATATATAAATAGCCATAAATGCAAAAGTTATTTTAAATCCACATCAGACCTGTAATTCAGTTCAACAAAAGCAGGAGTTTGTGGCATTCTGCCTTTAAGATGTCTTTGTTATGCCGCATGTTAGAAGTATTTAGCATTAATCTAAGATATGTGGTAATGATGCTGAGGTCAGAATTAAACATAAGTTGTGGACATGAGCTCCAGAGTATGAACCTCTACTCCTCCACTTACTAGCTGTGAGACCCTGGGTAAGAGACTTAACTTCTTTGTACCTCTGAGACAATAATGATACCTATTTCATAGGCTGTAAGGATCAAATGGAAAAACATCTATTATATACCTTGTATATAGTAAGGACTCAATCAACATCAAGTTGTAATACATGACAAATACTACAAACTGAGCTATTTGTTGTTGTTTTGTCACTAAGTCATGTTCAGTTCTTTGTGATTCCATGAACCATATGTAGCCCATGGGATTTCCTAGGCAAGAATACTGTTGTGGGTTGCCATCTCTCCAGGGGATCTTCCCAACTCAGGAATAGAACTTGCATCTCCTGCATTGGCAGGTGGATTTTTTACCACCGAGCCACAGGGAAGTCTAAAACTATGCTCTGTAACACTTCTAATTTTTATAGCTTCCGTTTGCCAACAATGGAGCATGATTCGACTTGCAATACAACTAAATGTATGCTATAATGAGCTTTAGTTTGTACACACAAATGACCTAGATTATCCAATTAACATCAAAAATTTTAATTTAAGAAATACTAATTAATGTCCATTAAAATTTCTATTTTTTGAATTAACATTTGTGTCAGTCTCTGGTTTTCAAAATCTCATAAAGTTATTTTTTCTCTACTGTTTTCTGGGACTCAACCTCCTCATTAGGCATTTTGTCATCTTCTAACCGGAGAAGGCAATGGCACCCCATTCCAGTACTCTTGCCTGGAAAATCTCATGGATGGAGGAGCCTGGTAGACTACAGTCCATGGGGTCGCTAAGAGTCGGACACGACTGAGCGACTTCACTTTCACTTTTCCCTTTCATGCACTGGAGAAGGAAATGGCAACCCACTCCAGTATACTTGCCTGGAGAATCCCAAGGACGGCAGAGCCTGATGGGCTGCTGTCTATGGGGTTGCACAGAGTCGGACACGACTGAAGCGACAGCAGCAGCAGCATCTTCTAACATTAACAACATTTAAATCCCTCCTTTGTCATCAGTTTTGTTTTTACTTCTATAGGTCATCTCTTATGTTAGAAACAATATTTTTTAAAAAAAGAAAATCTAGAAGAATACATATGCAGTTTGGCTCTGCCCAGCTAGACTCTACTGAGCAGAATATGGCATATTTTGACTAGGCATCCCTGATACACTTGCCAATTCTTCATTTGGTTCTGGGACTGTTGATTCCCTGCCTGCCTCACTATCATCTATCATCCTTGTTCCTGAGAATGGACACATTTTGAGGAATTATGCTGCCTAAGAAAAAGTTCTCTCCCTCTTCTGTCAAGTGCCAAGAAAGGGTGTGTTGTTAGATGAGACTGCTAGAGAGAAAGGAGAAATGTCTGTTGTGACTGTGGAATTATCAGAATGAATCTGGAGTTGGACTACTCAGAAGGAAATCATAGTTATCAATTGACAGGTCAGATTGTTTGAATCATCATTAGTACTTGGTAGTTATAAAATAATTTGAGAGAAAATAGAACCATTTACATAAAAGACTGCAAGACCAGAATGCTTGGTAAGTTGTTTGTCTCATGCCTACTTTGATAGTGGCTTTGATAACCAGCTGGTCCCTTATATTCACAAATTTAACTTCACCTTCAAATAAGGTTTTCTAGGCCTTCATCTTCCATGTGTTGGAACATGTACCTATATAAAAGTGTGATGAGGTTTTCCTGTCCTCAATGAATATTGCCTCATAGATCTCAAAGACTGACAATTCAACGTGTGCTTCTGTGACCCAACAGAAATACCATCTCTCTGAAATCGTGTCACACAGAGGTGTAATTTTATCTATTTTTAAATCATATTGTGTATTTTTATAAGGAAGGAGGTTTATATCAATGAGTATGTCTCCTCTAAAAGACCTGGTTTCTTAAAAACCTAAATTTGCTTTCCAAGTAAAATTTAAAAATAATAATACAAACACTTAAGGTTACATTACATCTGTTGTCTTAGAATAATTATAGCTCCCCCTTTCATCTTCACATGATGGATTTCATCCACTTTGGTTGCTCAATTATACGGTCACTATATAACACTTGCTAGGTGTTACATGCAATTTACATGTATTAACTTGTTTAATCTTCATAACATCTCAATAAGGTAGGCACTGTTGTTATCCCAACAACAAATCACAGCATAGAGTGGTTAGGAAAATTGCCTAAGGACAACAGAAGGAGTTTGAAGCCAAGCAATCTGTTTCCATACATTTATGACCCTACCCTCTATGCTACTGTAGACTATGTAAGTTTTGATACTTGTTTTTCTTCTTCCCGCTGTTTGTACTTTTAAATGACCCTGTGGTCATGAGGACAACTTCTGGGCATTCCCTAGAAACAAATTATATATGAACAAAAGGCCCCCAAATGCTTTGATACCCTGGGGTGTTCTTATGTAAACTTTCCAGAATTGGTTGTCTGAATAAGGACTCTGGAGGATGGGGATGAGGGAGAAGGAAGGCCTAAGTGCTATCATCAATTCCCTTTTAGGAAACCAAGCTTTTATTCTCCTGGGACCATGCTGTAAAAAATGAGTTGTGGAAATGAGAAGAGAGGATGAGTTGACATTTGGAATTTAGAGATGACTTAACTGCACAACAAAGAGAAAGATAAATCTTCATGTTTATGTAAAGATTATGACATCTGAGCTAAGAGAGCATTCACTGCAAGAAGATGCTTTTAAAAGGGACTTAAAATAAAGGAGAAAGAGCTCAGTTCCCACTCCCAGCACTGGAAGCCAAGGCTGTTTTTCTCAGCCACTGCCAAGATCCACCCAAATGTGGCAGGTCTGAGATCTTCAGTCACTTAAACCTGTGTAAAAAGATAGATTCACATCCAGGGATTTGTGTCAAGAGAACTTTTCAGTTTCTTTAAACTTGATCCAAGGAGAGAAGTCTGCAATTCTGTTTCACTGAAATCCTTATCTAAGCCATTCCAACTCACATTTCCAGGCAGCTTTGGAAGTTTCTCTGAGGATACTCAAAAATCCAAGAAGGGCATGTCGTCCTCTGTTTTCATCAGCTTATATATCTTCCCTAATCTCAACATATTGTTGGAATACAAAATGGTCCTCAGTATCAGCAAAATCACATCAATTTTGTCTTAAATATTTTTAGACATAATTTATTCATGGGTCTATAGCTTTTTAGTTTCATTTTAAACAATTTAATTTTTTAAAGTTTTTGAATAAATATTTTTCTGTCTGATCTTTTTTACTTCTGGGCCACATCCCCTACAATTATTAGTAATAATATTCAAGCATTTGGAAACTTATTTTGGAATTCATACTTAGTTCTAAGCTTTTTACTTTATACTTCAATATAATCATGAGGTCTCCAAGATCACCCCAAGGTTTGGTGATTTACTGGAAGGGCTCAGAGAACTCAGCATATAGTCTTACTCACAGTTAAGATTTATTACGATAAAAGGATACAAAGAAGAATCAGCAAAAGGAAAGGGCGTATGCGGTAAAGTCCAGTGGAAACCAGGCACAAGCATCCAGAGTCATCTGCTGATGGAATCACAAGGATATGCCTAGTTTCCCCAGAAATGAGTTATGACAACAAACGTGAGATGCCGTCTACCAGTAAAGCTTGTTAGGATCAGCACCAGGGTTTCCATTTGAGGCTAGTCATGTAGGCACCCTTTGCCTGGCATGCACACAAATTCCAGACTCCCAGAAAGAAAGCAGGTGTTCAGCATAAACCATATTATTTGTATAAGCATTTATGGCATAGCCAGTCACTCCAGTGAGGGAATGGGGGGAACTCTCCTGAAACCCAAGTTCCCAGATGCCAATCAAAGGCCAACTTGTAAGCAGGCCTTACTAATGACAGCAGTCAAGCTTGCTCTTTCCTCCACGTATTTCATAACCTGATTTTCCACAGATAAAAATAACTTAAAGAAATCACATTATCTTCTCATAACCATGCATTTCTAGTTGGGCCAGTCCCCAGTTATTCCAAATCCCTATCCAATACTTTTTCCAGTAGATTACACAGCTGCTCAGAAAAGCATCTGATATCCAAGCAACTGAAACTGATTTAAACAAATTGAAAGACTAATAATCAAAGATGCAGTTGTAGCTTTTTGTCACTCACATATGAACTAGAAATAATGATAGTCTCTAGATTAGCACTGAGAAGTCTGTGAGAACTCTCAGCAAGAATGGAAATCTATAATATATTCTGTCTAGTTCAGCAGCCACTATTAACATATATCCATTGGGCCCTTGAAATATGGTTAGTGTGACTAAAGAAGCATTTAATTTTGTTTAATTTTTTAAATTAATTTCTTTAATTGGAGGATAATTACTTTACAATATTGTGGTGGGTTTTGCCATACATCAACATGAATCAGCCGTGGGTGCACATGTGTCCCCCCTGTCCTGATCACCCTCCCACCTCCCTCCCCACCCCATCCCTCTGGCTTGTCCCAGAGCACTGACTTTGAGTGCTGTGCTTCATGCATTGAACTTGCACCGGTCATCTATTTTAGGTATGGTAATATACATGTCTCAATGGTATTCTCTCAACTCATCCCACCCTCGCCTTTTCCCACATGATCCAAAAGTCTGTTCTTTACATCTGTGTCTCTTTTGCTATCTTGCATGTAGGATTGTCATTAGCATCTTTCTAAATTCCTTATATGTGCATTAATATACTATGTAGGTGTTTCTCTTTCTGACTTACTTCACTCTATATAACAGGCTCCAGTTTCATCCACCTCATTAGAAATGACTCAAATGCATTCCTTTTTACATTTGAGTAATATTCCATTGTGTATATGTACTACAACTTCCTTTTCCATTCATCTGCATATGGACATCTAGGTTGCTCTTAATTTTAACCTTTTTAAATCTTATTTTAATTTTGTTTAATCTTATTTTAAACAGCCACATGTGGCTAGTAGCTACATACTGGAAACACAGTTCTACATAATTTAGGACTTAGTTTATTAAAGCAAACAATAGCCCCTGGAACACTAACGTTTCCTTCAGGTTTCTTGAGGGCCATATCAATACCACCATATGGTCTCTCAAAAGTCTTAATTTCTTGTGGTCTTAATCCAAACCTAGGAGGTATAACCAGAATAAAGAATACTATATGCGAGACAGAATAAGAGATACAGATGCATAGAACAATTTTATGGACTCTGAGGGAAAAGGTGAGGGTGGGACGTTCTGGGAGAATAGCATTGAAACATGTATATTATCATATGTGAAACAGAACACCGTTCCATGTTCGATGCATGAGACAAGGGCTCAGGGCCGGGGCAATGGGATGACCCAGAGGGATGGGATGGGGAGGGAGGGAGGTGGGTGGGGGGTCCAGGAAGGGGAACACATGTAAACCCATGGCTGATTCATGTCAATGTATGGCAAAAACTATTACAATATTGTAAAGTAATTAGCCCCCAACTAAAATAAATAAATTTATTAAAAAAAAAAAAAAGTAAAAAAAAAAAGAATACTCCAACACCACTGCATGGACTGTTTGTTTCTCTTGAGTCATTTAAAAAAATAACCTACTGTCTGGAGATTGGTAATAGTTCATCTGCAGCAGTGGCTCTGACTGACAGACCTCAGGAAAAGGAAGAGCAGGCATATGCACTGGTGCAAAATCAGTCAGTGAAACTCAATGTTTAATATCAATTCAAGTGTTTTTAGAGTTTACTGGTAACTATTTTAGAAAAGAGGGAAAGGAGAAAGCAAGCACAATAGTTTTCCTTAAAAAGGTAACTAATGAAATAAATTATAAAATTTAACTTACTTCAAATATTATGTTTGGCATACAACCTTCATAATATTACATCCCAAAAATCCATTAGAAATTATTTTTGCATATGTATAAAACATAATAAAAAATGAAAGCATATAAAGTAAGCAAGGTCATTTTTTAAATACAGTGAAAGTTCTATTTTTGTTATCTATGCCAGTAGAAAAATCACAAGTTTTCATCAATGGGAACTAAAAACAAAGGAGTGCCATCTTGTGGTGGCATCTACCACTCCTAGATGATACTGTAGATTGCTCCTACCTTCTAAAAAAGGCTTCTTAGTCCCTATTTTCTATGCTGTGACCTTAATCTCAGGCATTCTTTCAGATTTGGTCTCTGGTTCAGTTTCAGAATGTACAAAAGAAAAACAAAATTGAAGAAGTATATGTAGAGGGAAGGGCCTGAGATTGTCTACCTGAAGAGAAGTAAATACCAGGGTGAAAAAGATTTCTGTGAAAAATAAAGAAATATTGGGAGTAGAGAAAAAAATTTTAAAATTCATCAGGTGAAGCTGGCAGCCTAAGGAGAAAATAAAATTGTACATAATGCAAGGTCTCTTTAAGGGAGAAGAAGGAAAAACTACATAAATTAATGTTTACCCTACTGGTACTAAGATTGCTGATAAATGAAGGGAGTAAGAATCAAAAGTGAATATATGACTAAATCTATTTTATTCTACCTGTTTTTAAAAGACTAAAAAACACTACCATGTGTAAAATAGATAGCTAGTAGGAACTTGCTGTATAGCATAGGGAGCTCAGTTCACTGCTCTGTGATGACTAGATGGACAGGATGGTAGAGGGAGGCTTGGGGGTTGAATATACGCATACATATAGCTGACTCACTTCATTATACAGAAGAAATTAACACAATATTATAAAGAAATATTACTAATGTTACTAATATACTACTAAATATTACTAATATCATTAATACAAAAAGTGCTTTCTTACTAATAAATACAAAGTACTATTCAGAATAGAAAATGGCATTTGAAACTAGGATGCTTGACTGCAGTGGGAGACAAAAGTGAGATTTGCCTATGGATGCATCAGAGTAGTTTATGGCACTAAAACACAGTGATCCATGCATGACAAGTGTTAGGAAAGCTAAGATAAAAACAAAAGAGTTTCTTATGGCAGGATTATTCAGAATCTTTAATATGCTCATATGCATTGTGAATACTCGAGTCAGATTTGAGTTTCATTATTTTCTAAACTTTTATGGGTAAAAAACCATTTTCTCCCTTTGGAGTATATCCAAGTACTAATGTTCTACAAGAACATTTTGTGAAATGTTGTTCTCATTCAATAGTTCCAAATCCTTGAAGAAGACTTTCAGCATCTTTTCTCATTGCTCTGCCTGAATACGTTATCACAAAAGAAAAGTAAACATACAACTAGGGAAGCTGTTGTAACCCTAAACGAGAACCTGCCCTATTAAACATGAGTTGGACATCACTTAATGTTACCAATACAGCCAATGACTTCTTTTAAAACTTTTACTTGTAGCAGTGGGCTAATAATCCCATTCATAGCCTCTAGGAGTACTGACAGTCTTTTGCCAAAACAACTGACAAAATTAAGGAATATGGCAATGACTGTTGATTGCATGACCACTGGTAATATAGGCACACTATATAAAGCGGTCTTTGTGGATAAGTAATTTGTATCACAGACTGGGTAACTGTTCACCAAATTATTTCACTTTTCTCCTAGTCATAAACTAATGTACATTTTCTAGTTTCCTTTAGTTTTGAATGGTTTCCTCTGCCTAATATCTTACCAGTGAGATATGAATGAAATAATGTACATAACTTCCAGGTTTGACTCATAGATATCTTTTTTGTGGTCATATACTCTCTCTCTTTTCCTCAATTCTTCAGCAGGAATTAATGCCTAGAAAGACTTGGACACCATAGATTGAAAATGAGTCTTGTTCAGTGTGGATTCCTGAATAACAACACGGTGCAGAGGCCACCCTCTACTACCACCATTTCTGATTGGACTTTACATAAACAAAAAAGAAAGAGCTGTTATCAGATACCAAGATCTCAGGGTTTTCTGCTTATAACATCTGTGTATGTGTGAGTGTGTGTGTGTGTGTGTGTGTGTGTGTGTTAATCACTCAGTTGTGTCCAGCTGTCTGAGACTCCATGGACTGTAGCCCACCAGGCTCCTCTGTTCACAGGATTCTCCAGGCAAGAATACTGGAGTGGCTTTCCATTTCCTCCTCCAGAAGATCTTCCCGACCCAGGGATTGAACCCAGGTCTTCTGTATTGCAGGTGGATTCTGTACTGCCTGAGCCACCAGGGAAGCCCACTTATAGCATCTAGCACTATTTTAATTATTAAAGGAGGACATATAATTGTTTGCAATCAAAGACTTTGAGAAATTTGGCTAAATTCACTGTAAATTTTGTGGCAGTACTTTCTTTTTTCTTTTTCATGAACTTCCATATCTTCCGCATTTATTTTTCATATATTTGGAAAACTAGTGAGAAAGACAATGCAAGTAGAATCAGAAAGCCTGCCTTTAATCTCAGCCACTTGCTAGTCATTGATTTTGAGTGTGTGATTTTTCCTGAACTGAATCATCTTTGACTCTGTGATTCTCTTTTGTGATACATGTTTAGCTTTCTCACCACCCCCATCCCCAAACACTCTCCTAATGTATCCCCTTTTGTGGTTTTGACCTAAGCTTGTCTCTTATTCCGTCTTTCTCTAGTGCAAATTTCTAGTTCTGAATTTTGGTAACACAGCCTCACTATGTAATTATGTTTTCTTGCTCTAGCTTGCTCTTTAAAATCACTGGTTGGTATGAAATTCCTCTATTGAAATTAACAATATTTAACCCAAACACATTTACTCTATCTGGCTCCATGTCTGGTTCAGCCTCATCCAGGACAGGTCTCCTCACTAAGTTGTGACCATGTCCTTAGCATCCAATTAGGATACAACTTCAAGGTATGATACCAGGACTCAAGGCCAGGCTTTCTGTTACTGAGAAAAACCACATACTGGGCAATAAAACAAACCACAACAAATTTTAAAATAATTTAAATAATACAAAATGTGTCCCTGATATAATAGAATCAAACCAGAAATCAATAACTGAAGACCAACAGGAAAATCTCTAAACATGTGGGAATCAAGCAATACATCTAATTAATTCATAGGTCAAAGACAAAGTGTGACAGGAAAAAATTAAATGTGAAGTAAATGAAAATGAAAATACAACATATAAAATTATTTGGGCTATAGCTAAAGCTACAGCACCAGGAAAGATGTTTCTAGCAGTAAATGCTTAAGTTAGAAATAAGCAAATATTGCAAGTCAGTAATCTAAGTTCCTAACTCAAAAAACCAGAAAAGAAAGAGCTAAATAAAATGGAAATAAGCAGAAAGAAATATTAAAGAACAGAAATCAATGAAATTGAAAATAAGTAAAATGATAGAAATCTTCAATAAAACAAAACACTACCTACCTTTTTTTAAGCAAGAAAATTGCTAAATCTTTAGCAAGACTGACAAAATAGAAGATATAAATTACCAATATAAAAAATGAAATAGGAAATATCACAACAGAGCCTGCAGTTACCAAAAGGATAATAAGGGAATACTATGAAATACTTTGTGCTTGTAAATTTGACAACTTAGAAGAAATAAATCAATTCCTTAAAAAAAAAAACACACATGCTACCAAAATGCATCCAAGATGAAATATATAATCTGAATAGTTTTGTAACCAGTAGATAAATATACTTAATTTTAATTTAAAAGTTCTCAAGAAAGTAATCTCCAGCCCAGATGGTTTCACTGGAAAATTCTGTCACACATTTCAAAAACAATTACACTAATTTCTCACAGTCTCTCGTTTAGAAAACAGAAGGAAGAACACTTTTCAACTTGTTTTGTGAGAACAGTTTTACCATGATGCCAGAACCAAAACAAAACAAAAGCTATTGACCAATGTATATTATGAATTCAGGCATAAACATTGTTAACAAACCATTAGCAAACCACATTCAATAATGTATAGAAAGAATTATATACCATGGAATTTATTCCAACTCTTCAAGACTGGGTTCAACAACAACAACAACAAAAAGACTGGTTCAACAATCAAAAATTAATCAATAAAATCCATCATTACAACAAGCTAAGTAAACAAGTCATGTGATCATATCAACTAAAAAATTGATGCTGAAAAAAGCATTTGACAAAACCTAAAATCTATCCATCACAAAAACTCCCAGCAAATCAGGAATAAAGGAGAACTTCTTCAACTGACACAGAAAATCTTAAAAACCTCCAACGTGCTTTATGGTGAAAGACTGAATGCTTTCCTCTAAAATTAGGAAGATAGCGAGAATGCGTTTCACCACTTTTATTCAACATAATATTGAAAATTCAAGTCACTGAAGTTAAGAAACACTGAAAAAGAAGAAACAAAATATCCCTATCTGCACCTAGCATGATTGTCTACATAGAAAATTCCAAAAAATGTCATACACACACACAGAAAAAACTCACTTAGCAAGGCTTCAGGTACAAAACCAACACAAACAAAAAGTATATACATTTTTTATACTGACAGCGTGAATAAATAAAAATTAAAAAAAACAGAATACTCTTTACAATCACTCCAAAGAAAATGAAATATTAGGTGTAGATTTAACAAACATATATAAGAACTACATGTTGAAAATGATAAAATATTGATAAAACAAATAAAGAAATTAAAATAAATGCAGAGACATACCATATTGAAAGATTCAACAGTAACGATGTCAGTTCTTGCAGGGAGAGATAATTAGGGAGTTTGGGATGGACATGTCTACACTGCTGTATTTAAAATGGGTAACGAACAAGGATCTACTGTATAACACAGGCAATTCTGCTTAATACTGTGTAACAATAACCTAAATGAGAAAAGAACTTGAAAAAAAAGATACATTTATATGTATAACTGAATCACATTTCTGTACACCTGAAACTAATACAACATTGTTAATCAACTATACTACAATATAAAATAAAAAGTTTTAAAATGTCAATTCTTCACAAATTGATCTACAGATTTCATGAAATTTCCATCAAAATCTCAATAAAGTTTTTTGTAAATGTAGTCAAGATTACTTTAAAATTTATATGAAAAGACACAGGCCCTATAATAGATAGAACTGTTTTTATGAAGAATAAAGAGGGAGGGATCTATCTGACACTGAAGCTTACTATGCTGCAGTAATCATGACAGTGTGGTATGGATGGAGGCATAAACACATGTAAACTAATGAAACAGGACAGATAACTCAGAAATAATCCCACACAAATATTTCTAGTCTTTTCTATTCTATTGGTGGGAATGTAAATAATCCAACTACTCTAAAAATGTTAGACAATTTCATATAAAGTGAAACATGCAATTACTATATGATCCAGCAATTCCACACTTGAGCATTTATCCCACAGAAATGAAAAATTATGTTCACATAAAAAACCTATATAAGATGTTTATAGCAGCTTTATTCATAATAGCCAAAAGTAGGGAAATAAACTTTATCATTTTATATGATGAATGGTTAAACAAACTATAGTACTATGTATCTCACATACCATGTAATACATATGCTGTATAAAATTACTCAGAAGTAAAAAGGGAAAACTATTAAAGTTGACAACGATTTGAATGAATCCTCAGAGTTTATGCTGAATGAAAAAACATATCCCCCCCAATTACCTGCTATATTATTCAAAGTACAAACACATATATGTATGCATATATAATATATATATATATATACACATATTTGAAATACTTAAATTTTAGAAAAGTGGAACAGATTAGTGTTTTCTAAGGATTAGTGACAGGATGGCATAGGGTGGAAATGGAGAGGATAGAAGGAGGTGCATGTGGCTATTAAAGGGCAACAAACTAGGTGTATCCTAGTGGTGATGGAACAGGTCTGTATCTTGACTATGGTATGGGATACAAAACTTACAAATGCATTAATTTACATAGAACTAAATACAGACATAGAAACATACATACACACATACAAAGGATAAGTAAAACTAGTGAAATCTGAATCAATGTTTTGTATTGATTGTAATGTCAATATCAACATCCAGATTGTGATATAATTTTGCAAGATGTTACCACTGGGTAAAGGGTACACAAGATTGTTCTGTATTATTTCATACAACTACATGTAAATCTATAAAATTTCCAGTAGCATTTCAGTTAAAAATACACAGCCTTGATACCAATAGTTACTGTTCCTCCACCACCATCACCAGCAACACCTCAAGTGACCAACCATCACAGTTTGCCCAGTACTGAGAAATTTCCTAGGATGCAGTGCTTTCTGTTTTAAAACTCAAGACAGTTTCTCTGTAGAAAATCCTAAAAATTCCAAAACAAAACAAGACAAACCCTATAGAATTAATGAGCAAATTCAGCAAAGTTGCAGGATATAAAATCACTATATAAAAATCAGTTGCGTTTCTATACACTAAAATGAACTATCCAAGAAAGAAATAAAGAAAACAATTCCATTTACAAGAGCATCAAAACAATAATATACTCAGAAATAACTCTTAGCAAGAAAGTAAAACACTAGTACACTAGAAACTACAAAGTATTGCTGGAAGGTATTAAATAAGACACAAATACATAAAAAGAATTTGGGGTTAATGGATTGAAAGACAGTATTTACTTGAAGTAATTATACTTATACTCGAAATCATCTACAGATCTAATATAATCTCTTTCAAAATTCCAAAAACATTTTTTTGTAGAAATAGAAAAAAACATAAGGGAAAATCTTCTTGATATTGGACACAGCAACTATTTCTTGGATATGGCACCAAAAGCACAGGCAACACAATTAAAAGTAGACAAATGGGACTACATCAAACTTTAAACCTTTTTTGCAGCAAAGGATACAATTAACAGACTAAAAAGACAACCTATGTAATTAGTAGGAGAAAATACTTGCAAATCATATGTACCTGATAAGGAGTTAAGATCAAAAATATTGTAAGAACTACAACTCAAGAATAAAAAATCAATAACCCAATTAATGAATCAGAAAAAAACTTTGCATTTCTTCAAAGATTACATATGAATGACCAGTAAACATATGAAAAGACATTTAACATAATAAAACATCAGAAAAATGAAAACTATTGTACAACAAGATATCATTTTGTACCACTTGGGAGGGAAGACTACATTCAAAAAAGCAAAACAATAAATAATAAAATGAGGATGAGGAAAAACTGAAACACTTATCACTGTTGGTGGACTTACAAAGCAGTACAACTGCTATGGAAAACAGTATGGAGGACCTCAAAAATTAAAAATAGGACTACTATATGGTTTAGCAATCCCACTTTTGAATATATATCAAAAAGAATGAAAAGCAAAGTCATAAAGAAATATTTGCACAGATCCATGTTCATAGCACTATTCACAATAGTGAAGAGGTAGAAGCAACCCAAATGTCCACTGAGGGATATATGGATTCAACAAAATTTAGTATATACATACAATGGAATATTTTTCAGCCAAAAATAAAAAAGAAATCCTGTTTAATGCTACAATACGAGTGAACTTTGAGGATATTATGCTAAGTGGAATAAACCAATTACAAAAGGACAAATACTACATGATTTCACTTATATGAGGTATCCAAACCAGTCAGACTGATAGAAACAGAAAGTAGAATGATGGTTAGTAGGGGTTGTGGAGAGGAGGAGAAGGGGAGTTGTATAATGGATATAGAATTTGAGATATGCAAAATGAAAAAGTTCCAAAGATCTATTTCACAACAACGTGAAAATACTATATACTAATGAACTGTACACTCAAAAATGGCTAAGATGGTAAAATTTATGTTATGTGTTTTCTATCACAATTTAAAAAAATAAAACTGAGACAGTTCCAGGCAAACTGGAGCAAGTTATTCACCCTAGCACCATCGCTGAGCAAAAGGAACATTGTTGTAATTCCATATTAGGAATAATGAATCCTCCTGCTTCTTGGGCTCAAAGAAAACTGCTCTCCTGCAAACTTGAACACAGTACAATTTTCTTTAGTCCTCGAGGACAGGTGGACACAAGATTAAGAAAGACTAAGGAAGACTTAAATGAAACTTAGAATCAAAAGATTGAGACTCTTACATTTAGATCTTTAATTCATTTTGAGTTTATTTTCGTGTATTGTGTTAGAAAGTGTTCTAGTTTCATTCTTTTACAGGTGGTTGACTAGTTTTCCCAGCATCACTTGTTAAAGAGATTGTCTTTTCTCCATTGTATATTTTTGCCTCCTTTTTCAAAGATAAGTTGTCCATAGGTGCATGGATTTATCTCTGGGCTTTCTATTTTGTTCCATTGATCTATATTTCTGTCTTTGTGCCAGTACCATACTGTCTTGATGACTGTAGCTTTGTAGTATAGTCTGAGGTCAGGCAAGTTGATTCCTCCAGTTCCATTCTTCTTCCTCAAGATTACTTTAGCTATTCGATTAAAGATCTAAATGTAAGACCAGAAACTATAAAACTCCTAGAGGAAAACACAGGCAAAACACTCTCTGACATAAATCACAGCAAGATCCTCTATGACGCACACCCTAGAGTAATGGAAATAAAAGCAAAAATAAACAAATGGGACCTAACTAAACTTAAAAGCTTTTGCACAATGAAGGAAACTATAAGCAAGGTGAAAAGAAAGCTTCAGAATGGGAGAAAAATAATAGCAAACGAAGCAACTGACAAAGAATTAATCTCAAAAATATGCAAGCAGCTCATACAGCTCAATACCAGAAAAATAAACGACCCAGTCAAAAAATGGGCCAAAGAGCTAAACAGACATTTCTCCAAAGAAGACATACAGATGGCTAACAAACACATGAAAAGATGCTCAACATCACTCATTATCAGAGAAATGCAAATCAAAACCACAATGAGGTACCATCTCACGCCAGTCAGAATGGCTGCTATCAAAAAGTCTACAAACAATAAATGCTGGAGAGGGTGTGGAGAAAAGGGAACCCTCTTACACTGTTGGTGGGAATGCAAACTAGTACAGCCACTATGGAGAACAGTGTGGAGATTCCTTAAAAAACTGGAAATAGAACTGCCGTTCGACCCAGCAATCCAACTACTGGGCATATACACCAAGGAAACCAGAATTGAAAGAGACACATGTACCCCAATGTTCATCACAGCACTGTTTACAATAGCCAGGACATGGAAGCAACCTAGATGTCCATCAGCAGATGAATGGATAAGAAAGTTGTGGTACATATACACAACAGAATATTACTCAGCTATTAAAAAGAATGTATTTGAATCAGTTCTAATGAGGTGGATGAAACTGGAGCCTATTATACAGAATGAAGTAAGTCAGAAAGAAAAACACCAAAACAGTATATTAATGCATATATATAGAATTTAGAAAGATGGTAATGATGACCCTCTATGTGAGACAGCAAAAGAGACACAGATATAAAGAACAGACTTTTGGACTCTGTGGGAGAAGGTGACAGTAGGATGGTTTGAAAGAATAACATTGAAACATGTATATTACCATACGTGAAACAGATGACCAGTCCAAGCTCGATGCATGAAATAGGGCACTCAAAGCCGGTGCACTGGGACAACCCAAAGGGATGGGATGGGGAGGGAAGTGGGTGGGGGGTTTGGGGTGGGGGACATGTGTACACCCATGGCTGATTCATGTCTATGTATGGCAAAAACCACCTCAATTTTGTAAAGTAATTAGCCTCCAATTAAAATAAATTAATTAATTTAAATTAAAAAAAGATTGAGACTATGCACATGCTCTCTCCCTGAAATACATAAGGATGGAACACCCGAAGTGATCAGCAGAGAGAGAGATGTCTGACGAGACTGATTGTTTCATTTTTAATTGCTGGTCAGTGTCAGGGTTTGTCTCTCAGTCATGAGACCCCATTGACTATAGCTCACCAGGCTCCTTTGTTCATGGAATTCTCCAAGCAAGAATACTGGAGTGGGTAGCCATTTCCTTCTCCAGGGACTCTTCCCAATCCAGGGATTGAACCCAGGTCTCCTGTGTTGCAGGTAGATCCTTAACTGCCTGAGCCACCAAGACAGATAATTATTGGTTATGTCCTTATTGAAAAGCCACTATCACCACGTCTTTAGGAATGCCTTAATTACTGCAGTCTGGTCTGCAGGAATGTGAGGAACTGAGAGTTAGCTGGTGTGTCCACACTTGGGTCTTGGGGTTAAAAAGAGAAAAGTGTTCTCTTCAAACCAGGATTGAACAACTGCCCAATTTAAAGGTGAATGCTGGAGCCAAAACTGTGCAAGCAGCCACCCCTTCCCAAGTTGCAGCTCTCACTCTACAGACTCTCTTGGAACCTTAGTGATTAAATTCTTTGCCTTATCTACTTGACAAATATTTGCTTTAAGATATAGCTGAGTGAAATTTTCTTCATAAAGGTTTCTTCACATCTACCTCTAGATAGAATGATTGTCCCTAAATTCTCTCTTGCAGCTTCCAACACAAATAAGAATAGTTTCCATGGACCTCAGAGCACATTTTCCAAGACACATTGCATAGGACACAGCAGAATGAACAAACTGGACTCCTCCCATTCCTCCCCTATCACATCCTATGACAAAAATTGCCCCATTGTACCTTCTCTTTTGTCGACATTTTCCTTCCACATACCTTAAAATAATTGGACCATAGAATGACTTAATCACTTTCCAAATTTCCTGTTCTTAAAAAATTAAAAAGTATGGTTTTAATCAGAAAGAACAAAAGAAAAAACTTTCTCATTCTTTCAGAAGTTGAATATGACTTAAGAATTCCTTATGATCAAATTCTACATGCAGAAAAATTATTCCTTCAGGGTTTGTGTTCTGTATCCTCTGAATCAGGTTAGAATTAATGGCTAGTGTTTTTTTTCTTAACCCTATGGAATCATTCTTTTGAAAATGAAATGCTATTAGAACACTACCAGCAAGATCCCAGGCAGGGACTTTTGAAATTTCATGCTCTTGATTTATTTATCTACTGTGATATTCCCACCACATTGATCTCTTTAGCAGTTCCTAAAGCAAACCATACTTATTAAAATATTCCTTTGTCTTTGCACACGTTGTTCTCTTTGCCTGAAATATCCTTCCTGTTTCCTTATTTTCCCACCTTTCTCATTCTAGCAAAATTCTTCCCTTATTTGAAGTAGCAGACTATTTTTGTTCAGTCACTAAGCTTTGTCTCACTCTTTGCGACCCGATGGCCTGAAGCGTTCCAGGTTTCCCTGTCCTTAACTATCTGCCAGAATTTGCTCAAACTCATGTCCATTGAGTCAGTAACGCCATCCAACATTCTCATCCCCTGTTGCCCTCATTTCCTCCCGCCCTCAATCCTTCCAGGCATCAGGGTCTTTTCCAATGAATCACCTCTTCCCATCAGAGGCCAAAGTATTGAAGCTTCAGCATCAGTCCTTCCAATGAATATTTGGGGTTGATTTCTTTTAGGATGGACTAATTTGAACTTCTTGCTGTCCAAGGAACTCTCAAGAGTCTTCTTCAAGAGCACTATAATTTGAAAGCATCATTTCTTCAGCGCTCACCATATTTATGGTCCAGCTCTGACATCGACACATGACTACTAGAAAAACCATAGCTTTGACTATATGGACTTTTGTCGGCAAAGTAACGTCTCAGCTTTTTAATATGCTGTCTAGGTTTGTCATGGCTTTTCTTTTCTTTTTTTGTCATGGCTTTTTTTCTAAGGAGCAAGTGTCTTTGAATTTCATGTTTGCAGTCAGCATTTGCAGTGATTTTGGAGCCCAGAAAAGAAAATCTGTTGCTGTTTCCACTTTTTCCCCATATATTTGCCACAAAGTGATGGGCCCAGATGCCATAATCTTAGTTTTTTTGAATGTTGAATTTTAAGCCAGATTTTTCACTCTCCTCATACACCCTCATCAAGAGGATTTTTAGTTCCTCCTCATTTTCTGTCATTAGAGTGGTATCATCTGCATATCTCAGATTGTTGATATTTCTCCTGGCAATCTTGATTTCAGCTTGTAAGTATCCTGCCTGGCATTTCGCACAATGTCAGTTCAGTTCAGTCGCTCAGTCGTGTCCGTCTCTTTGTGACCCCATGGACTGCAGCACGCCAGGCTTCCTATCTCCCAAAGCTTACTCAAACTCATGTCCATCGAGTCGGTGATGCCATCCAACCATCTCATCCTCTATCATCCCCTTCTCCTCCTGCCTTCAATATTTCACAGCATCAGGGTCTTTTCCAAGGATTCAGTTCTTCGCATCAGGTGGCCAAAGTATTGGAGTTTCAACTTCAGCATCAGTCCTTCCAATGAATATTTATGGCTGATTTCCTTTAGGATGGA
The DNA here is from genome assembly GCF_054371585.1 of Giraffa tippelskirchi. Lineage (NCBI taxonomy): Eukaryota > Metazoa > Chordata > Mammalia > Artiodactyla > Giraffidae > Giraffa > Giraffa tippelskirchi. The sequence continues at coordinate 91,010,906 of NC_137275.1, read as the reverse complement.
CTGGTTAGATCTCCATGCAGTCCAAGTGACTCTCAGGAGTCTTCTCCAACACCACAGTTTAAAAACATCAATTCTTCAATGTTCAGCCTTCTTTATAGTCCAACCGTCACATCCATACATGACTACTGGAAAAACCATAGCCTTGGCTAGACGGACCTTTGTTGGCAAAGTAATGTCTCTGCTTTTTAATAAGCTGTCTAGGTTGGTCATAGCTTTTCTTCCAAGGAGCAAGCATCTTTTAATTTCATGGCTGCAATCACCATCTGCAGTGATTTTGGAGCCCCCCAAAATAAAGTCTCTAACTGTTTCCATTGTTTCCCCATCTATTTGCCATGAATTGATGGGACCAGATGCCATGATCTTAGTTTTCTGAATGTTGAGCTTTAAGCCAACTTTTTCACTCTCCTCATTCACTTTCATCAAGAGGCCCTTTAGTTCCTCTTCACTTTCTGCCATAAGGGTAGTGTCATCTGCATATCTGAGGTTGTTGATATTTCTCCTGGCAATCTTGATTCCAGCTTGTGCTTCTTCCAGCCCAGCATTTCTCATGATGTACTCTGCATATAAGTTAAATAAGCAGGGTGACAATATACAGCCTTGATGCACCCCTTTTCCTATTTGGAGCCAGTCTGTTGTTCCATGTCTAGTTCTAACTGTTGCTTCCTGACCTGCAAATGGATTTCTCAAGAGGCAGGTCAGGTGGTCTGGTATTTCCTTCTCTTGAAGAATTCTCCAGGGTTTGCTGTGATCCACACAGTCAAAACTTGGGCACAGTCAATAAAGCAGAAATAGATGTTTTTTGGAACTCTCTTGCCTTTTTCAGAATTTCAGAGTTTTCCACAGTTTATTGTGATCCACACAGTCAAAGGCTTTGGCATAGTCAATAAAGCAGGAATAGATATTTTCCCAGAACTCTCTTGCTTTTTCGATGATCCATCAGATGTTGGCAATTTGATCTCTGGTTCCTCTGCCTTTTCTAAAACCAGCTTGAACATCTGGAAGTTCACAGTTCACATATTGCTGAAGCCTGGCTTGGAGAACTTTAAGCATTACTTTATTAGCATGTGAGATGAGTGCAGTTGTGAGGTAGTGTGAGCGTTCTTTGGCATTGCCTTGAAAATTTTGAAAGAGATGGGAATACCAGACCACCTGACCTGCCTCTTGAGAAACCTGTATGCAGGTCAGGAAGCAACAGTTAGAACTGGACATGGAACAACAGACTGGCTCCAAATAGGAAAATGAGTACGTCAAGGCTGTATGTTGTCACCCTGCTTATTTAACTTATATGCAGAGTACATCATGAGAAATGCTGGGCTGGAAGAAGCACAAGCTGGAATCAAGATTGCCGGGAGAAATATCAATAACCTCAGATATGCAGATGACACCACTCTTATGGCAGAAAGTGAAGAAGAACTAAAGGGCCTCTTGATGAAAGTGAAAGAGGAGAGTGAAAAAGTTGGCTTAAAGCTCAACATTCAGAAAACTAAGATCATGGCATCCAGTTCCATCACTTCATGGCAAATAGATGGGCAAACCATGGAAACAGTGGCTGACTTTATTTTTCTGGGCTCCGAAATCACTGCAGATGGTGATTGCAGCCATGAAATTAAAAGATGCTTATTCCTTGGAAGGAAAGTTATGACCAACCTAGACAGCATATTGAAGAGCAGAGACATTACTTTGTCAACAAAAGTCCGTCTAGTCAAGGCTATGGTTTTTCCAGTGGTAATGTATGGATGTGACAGTTGGACTATAAAGAAAGCTGAGCACCGAAAAATTGATGCTTTTGAACTGTGGTGTTGGAGAAGACTCTTGAGAGTCCTTTGGACTGCAAGGAGATACAACCAGTCCATCCTAAAGGATATCAGTCCTGGGTGTTCATTGGTAGGACTGATACTGAAGCTGAAACTCCAATATTTTGGCCACCTGATGCAAAGTGCTGACTCATTTGAAAAGACCCTGATGCTGGGAAAGATTGAGGGCAGGAGGAGAAGGGGACGACAGAGGATGAGATGGTAGGATGGCATCATCGACTCAATGGACATGGGTTTGGGTGGACTCTGAGAGTTGGTGATGGAAAGGGAGGCCTGGAGTGCTGCAGTTCAAGGGGTTGCAAAGGGTCGGACAGGACTGAGTGACTGAATTGAACTGAACTTGCCTTTTTGATTATCCAGCGGATGTTGGCAATTTGATCTCTGGTTCCTCTGTCTTTTCTAAAATCAGCTTGAACATCTGGAAGTTCATAGTTCACGTATTCTTGAAGCCTGGCTTGGGGAATTTTGAGCATTACTTTACTAGCATGTAAGATGAGTGCAATTGTGCAGTAGTTTGAGTATTGTTTGGCATTGCCTTTCTTTGGGATTGGAATGAAAACTGACCTTTTCTAGTCCTGTGGCCACTGCTGCATTTTCCGAATTTGCTGGCACATTGAATGTAGCACTCACACCATCATCTTTCAGAATTTCAAATAGCTCAACTGAAATTCCATCACATCCACTAGCTTTGTTCGTAGTGATGATTCCTAAGGCCCACTTGACTTCACATTCCATGATATCTGGCTCTAGGTGAGTGATCACACCATCGTGATTACCTGGGTCATGAAGATCTTTTTTGTATAGTTGTTCCATGTATTCTTGCCACTTCTTCTTAATATCTTCTGCTTCTGTTAGGTCTATACACAGGGACAGGGGCTCTGGGTCAGTAGACTTGGGTATGGCATAAGCCCTCTTGAAAGTCACCATTAACCATGCCATAGAGCTGCCAGATCTTACACAGGACTGGCAAATAGACTCTTGGAGGGCACAAACAGGACCTTGTAGGCACCAGGACCCAGGAGGAAGGAGCAGTGACCACACAAGAGACTGACCTGGACTTGCCTGTGCGTGTCCAGGAGTCTCCAGCGGAGGCATGGGTTGTCGGTGGCCTGCTGCAGGGTTAGGGGCACTGTGTAGCAGTACATGCATGGGATCTTTTGAAGGAGGTCACCATTATCTTCATTACCTCCACCATAGTTTGGCCCAGGTAAATGGCAGGGAGGGAACACAGCTCCACCCATCAACAGAAAATTGGATTAAGGATTTACTAAGCATGGCCCCACCCATCAGAACAAGACCCAGTTTCCCCCTCAGTCAGTCTCTCTGATCAGGAAGCTTCCGTAAGCCTCTTACCCTTATCCATCAGAGGGCAGACAGACTGAAAACCACAATCACAGAAAACTAACCAATTTAATCGCATGGACTACAGCCTTGCCTAGCTCAATGAAACTATGAGCCATGCTGTGCAGGGCCACCCAAGACAGACTGGTGATGGTGGAGAGTTCCAAACAAATGTAGTCCACTGGAGAAGGGAATGGCAAACCACTTCAGTTTTCTTGCCTTGAGAACCCCAAGAACAGTATGAAAAGGCAAAAAGATAGGACACTGAAAGATGAACTCCCCAGGTCGGTAGGTGCCCAATATGCTATTGGAGATCAGTGGAGAATTAGCTCCAGAAAGAAAGAAGAGACAGATCCAAAGTAAAATCAGCACCCAGTTGTGGATGTGACTGTGATGGAAGCAAGTCCAATGCCGTAAAGAGCAATATTGCATAGGAACCTGGAACGTTAGGTCCACGAATCAGGGCAAATTGGAAGTGGTCAAACAGGAGATGGCAAGAGTGAACGTCGACATTTTAGGAATCAGCGAACTAAAATGGACTGGAATGGGTGAATTTAACTCAGATGACCTGAGTTATATCTACTACTACTACTACTGTATCTACTACTGTGGGCAAAAATCTCTTAGAAGAAATGGAGTAGCCATTATAGTCAACAAAAGAGTCCTAAATGCAGTGCTTGGATGCAGTCTCAAAAACGACAGAATGATCTCTGTTTGTTTCCAAGACAAACCATTCAATATCACGGTAATCCAAGTCTATGTCCTGACCAGTAATGCTGAAGAAGTTGAAGTAGAATGGTTCTACGAAGACCTACGAGACCTTCTAGAACTAACACCCAAAAAAGATGTCTTTTTCATTATAGGGGACTGGAGTGCAAAAGTAGGAAGTCAAGAAACACCTGGAGTAACAGGCAAATTTGGCCTTGGAGTACAGAAAGAAAGAGGGCAAAGTCTAATAGAGTTTTGCCAAGAGAATGCACTGGTCATAGCAAACACCCTCTTCTAATAACACAAGAGAAGACTACACGTGGACATCACCAGATGGCCAACCCCGAAATCAGACTGATTATATTCTTTGCAGCCAAAGATGGAGAAGCTCTATACAGTCAGCAAAAACAAGACCAGGAGTTGACTGTGGCTCAGAGCATGAACTCCTTATTGCCAAATTCATACTTAAGTTGAAGAAAGTAGGGAAAACGACTAGACCATTCAGGTATGACCTGAATCAAATCCCTTATGATTATGCAGTGGAAGTGAGAAAGATTTAATGGACTAGATCTGATAGACAGAGTGCCTGATGAACTATGGATGGAGGTTCATGACATTGTATAGGAGACAGGGATCAAGACCATCCCCAAGAAAAAGAAATGCAAAAAAGCAAAACGGCTGTCTGAGGAGGCCTTACGAATAGCTGTGAAAAGCAGAGAAGCAAAAAAGCAAAGGAGAAAAGAAAAGATATACTCATTTGAATGCAGAGTTCCAAAGAATAGCAAGGAGAGATAAGAAAGCCTTCCTCAGTGATCAGCGCAAAGAAATAGAGGAAACCAATAAGATGGGAAAGACTAGAGATTTCTTCAAGAAAATTAGAGATACCAAGGGAATATTTCTTGTAAAGATGGGCTCAATAAAGGACAGAAATGGTAACATCACTACCTGCTTACTATTGTTTTCAATTGTTGATAAACTCCAAGGCAGATAGAAAGGCAGTCTTTCTTGTGACCCCAAGAGCTAGAATTCATTCAGTGGTTTGACATCATCATCTTTAAGACGTTTTTATTGAGTGACATGAAAGAGTACTAACAAATTACAAAACAAAAACAAGAACCTAAAGAAATTGAAGACAAATCATAGAGAAAAAGTTAAAAAGAATTATTATACTAGTTCAATAGCTTTTCCCTCCATAGAAGACTGTGATTGTGATTTTTATATTGCATACAAATTACATAATTATTTTTCACATCTTTTTCTTGGAGAAAAATTTCTCCAAGTTTAATTTAAAGCATAATTTCCTGGAATTCAACCACATAAACATGTTTGAAAACTAAGACCCTCTTTCATTTTTTACTTTGCCTCCATCATCAACTCTGTCCTGGGCATTTTCTTCTGACATGAGCTGCTTCTATAACCTTTTAATATAAAAAAAGTGACAGAAACAATGAGACACTTTTAATCATAGAACTCATACTTCTCATAAGAAGACATATTCTAGTTATCAGCCTCAACTACAAAGTCTTTAGAAAGAACAGGCTTCTAGCATAAAACTAAAGTATAGGAGTTATATGAGTTAATTATCATAGGTAATAATACACCATCCTACCTTCTCTATACCTCCAGCGAATGAATTACCTCTCTACATGTTAAGGATTCACATGGTAATATGCCTTAAATAGAGGATAGCAGTGTGTATTACCGCTGTTTGTTCCTTTGTGGAAGGATTTATTTAAATTTCACTTTATCTATGTGAGCCTGGAGAATTCTCTTTAGCTATTGTTAAAAGGGTTTTTATTGAGTGGTCCATTAATCTGACATTAAAAATGGCTACCAATAGCACCCACTTACTGCATGCAAAAACTCTGATCCAGGGCATATATAGCCATTATGATATCTCAGAAGATCTAGAAAAATTATTTCAGGAATGAGAATGAGAATGTTGGTGGTAATGACGGTGGTGGTAGTGCTAGAAATAGAAGTCTGATAGTGCAGTAGAGATGATGTTATTGGTGGTTGAAGTTACAGCAATGACAGTGGTGATGGTAGTGGTGAGAATGCTAATGGTCATTGCTGGTGGCCATGATAACATGGTGGTGCTAATGGTTGCAGTGACAATGGTAACCATGGTAATGGTGATAGTGGAAATTCTGGTGATGATTTTAGTGGCTGTTTTAGATGATGATAATAATAGTGATGCTGGTGGTATTCACAGTAAACGGTGGTGGTGGTGATAGAGCAATGGTATTTGTGGTTGTTTTAGTGGTAATAGTAATGGTAGCAGCAGTGATGGTAGTGGGCTTCCCTGGTGGCTCAGATGGTAAAGAATCTGCCTGCAATGTGGAGACCCGAGATCAATCCCTGGGTTGGGAAGATCCCCTGGAGAAGGGAATGGCTACCCACTCCACTATTCTTGCCTGGAGAATTCCATAGACAGAGGAGCTTGGCAGGCTGCAGTCCATGGGGTCACCAAGAGTTGGACAGGACTGAGCAACTTCCACTCACTCACTCACTCAGTGGTAGTATAGTACTTTTCCTGTTTAGTATTTTAGATACTCAGCACAGGACTAAGAAGGGTGACTTTTTAAAATCAAAATTCAGTATTTTAATTTATATTTAAATGTTAGCTATGTAGTAGCTAAATATGTTTATATATGAAGAAATTTATAGTATACATACTTTATTTTTAATGAAATATAGTTGCTGTACAATATTATCTTATAGGTATATAATATGGCGATTCACAATTTTTAAAGGTTATATTCTATTTATAGTTATTATAAAAATTGACTATACTCCCTGTGTTGTATGAGATATCCTTGAGGTTTATTTCATAACTAATATTTTGTACCTCTTACTCCCCTACTTTTGCATTGCCCCTCCCACCTTCCCTCTCCCCACTGGTAACCACTAGTTTGTTCTCTATATCTGTGAGTTTGTTTTAAGAGAGATAAACTTTTGAACAAGCTCCTGACAACTCTTCTCCATGAATATACAAGATAAAATGAGTAATAGATTAATGCTAGGAAAAAGTCTCCCCTTTATATTTAAGTAATATCACGCTCAGAAGTGTGCCTCAGATCCTTTAAAACCATTTCTTGCTGAATGCCATCTGGTATCTGCCCCTCACTCCCAACCCTCAAGCCACACATTTCACACTTTCATTCACCCCTTTCAATATTTACGCAGAGAACTCAAACCAAATGTCATTTCCTCTGAGAAACCTCCCCTGATACCAACCTCATCCTAGTTCCCAGGGCTTTCCACTCACCAAGTATTTATCATAGTTTTAAACTATTTACTTATCTATCTCTCCAGTAAATAAAAAAGACCCTTGAAGAAGGCAAAAACTATGCCTTTTCATCTCTGTATTCCCCACATCTAGCACAGTGTGTGAAATAAATTTTTGCTGAATACCTACATGAAAAAGAATGAATCTTTCCTATAAAATGGTAGATTTCTTAGAAGGAATGGAGTTATGTCTTTTTCATCTTAGTAATTTTTTGCTGACTATCTCCCAATGTTTTCTACAGTTGGCTCTTTGTGATAATGGAGGAAAAATAAATTTAAAAGATAATTTTAATATTCATTTGATCCAGAAAATAACACTGAGACAGGTAGAGACATTAGTTCACTAATACCCCTTCCATTCCTAAGACTCAGCAGTGCTATGAAACTAGCGAGGTATAATTATACCTGAGAAGTTATACTGACAGCCAACAATGTCTTACTTCAGTCACCCAAGATTTCAGAAACAAAGTACAGATTGTGCCCAGACCTTGTTATTCCCTTTCTAGTTCTCCTTCACAAAATCATATTACCTTATTGCTCATTTTTTTCTCTTCTAATGGGTCTTTTTCATATGTTGTATTAAGAACTGACTAGAACAATCCTCTTCCAGTAAGTCATAGAATTAATAGTAGTCACACTATTTATGTTTCAAGAACACTACCTCCTCCCCAGTTAAAGCAAAACGAGTCACCTTAGAAAATAAGACCTGCAAAGATGTAAACAGAATTGATTTGGTCCAGATGGTAATGCTTGGCAGTTGCCTAAACATTCACATGACCAGAGCTTTAGGACAAATCAATTCCATCACACCTTTGCTTGGAGATGGGCTGAAGACAAAAACATGGTCAATCCCCAGTGTCATTGTAGTTTCTTTGATGTAGAGTCTCCTTCATTAGGGACATAGTTCTGGCACCAGAGATCAAAACAACTGGTCTTTATTATCTTTTGCTTGTTCCCTCTAATGCTGCTTGTGCCAAGAAAAGGAGGTGAATGATTTCCAACTCGGGTTCGGCCCTCCTGAGAACTTTGTGGTTTCATGAGTCTGAAAGCAGTATAGTCATCCCCAAGACTACTTTGTCCTATAGTGTTCATAGGGTCCCCTGTTCCCAAAGCAGACCTCTAAAAGCCATTTCTTCCAGTTCAACCAGCAGCCAAAAGTCAGCCTTGATAAATACGATTTTAATAAGTGCTAGAAAATCAGGAAATTGCCGGCCCTTGGCTCTTGTGATTTTTATCATACCGAGTTCCCTACAGAGAGCTGAAGAAGAGCCAGTAATGTGTTGTCCTTTCTATCAGAGTCCTGCAATAAAAAAAAAAAAAGTTTGCGTTGAAGAGATATTTTCCTGTCAGGTACTACTGTATTTCAAATGTATTCACCTCTAGGAGAAAAAAGATGAAATTAATTTGAAAACAAAGAGAAGAGTCTGTAGCAACACTGGCAGAGGACAGAGTTTATAAGCCGACCCAAGAGTACTCCAAATCTACCATAAGGGAAACATCTGACAAAGAAAAATGTGTGCTGGCAACTTGTTTGATTGTAATTTCAATGAAAAATTGAAACCATACTTCCATGGGATTAAGCTTCCCTCATTCACCAGAAGGAGGTTCCTGTTAACAAATACAGACCATGTTAGCATCCCCCACACTTCTCCTTTCAGGCTGCTTGCCCTTAAGTATACATCTTGAGCTGGAGATGGAAGAAATTTCCTCAATGTGCTCAGAGGTGGTAGAGTTGGATTTTAATATGCTGAGGACTAAAGTGGCTGCAATGGTGGCAAAACACAGACATATGCCTTGCAGATGCAGTATTAATTAAGGGAATAAATAAGGCCAAAGTGGTTCCCTTCCAGAGAGATAATAAGACTCTCTTGATAGTATACAGAAGAGGCTCATAGTTTACCTATTACAGTGTAACAATACTGAATAGTAGAAGATTCTTTATTTTTCCCATGGGTATGTATTTTCATTGTTGTCATACACAGGAGAGTGGTATAAGGAAACTGGTCATGTTCACGATTTGCAAAAGAATAAATGTTTGGAAAGGGAAAACAATGCACCAGAACCCAAGGGTCCTTCACAGAATGTGTCTACAAAGAATATCAGAGCTGTTTACAGTATGTAAATATCTCAAGGAGTTAGTCAAATCAGTGAAAATTAATGTGTTTAAAGAGTAATGAACTCAAGAATGGTATGTGGAAAATAGAGCTGAGAGTTTAGCAAAGGCAAAGGCTGGAAGAAGAAATTATTTTGTCTGCATTTTTACTTACTTATTTTAAATAAGACTGCTGCTTGTCTTGCATTATGGTTCCTGCTTACCTCTTTCACAGTCCTCTGACCATCCACAGAAATACACAGATATTGACCTTCTGTGAGAAGGTGTTCCATGGGAAAAAAAAAAATCAATCCTTGGGACAGAGAAAGGATTCTTTACTCCAGTGAAGCTATTTCACTATACAAAGCATTGAATTATTTGGGAGTGTTTGTAAGAGAAATACACATCTGGTGGGAGGAAGCAGAATGCATCTGAAGGTTAATCCCTTATGAAAGGGTCTCAGCCAAAGAATCTTCTATAGAGTGTGTGATGAAATACACTTTCCCCAGGTAGCCCTAATTATGCAGAAAAATGTCCAGTGTTGCCCTACCATGTCTACATTTTGCATAAGTTCCCAAAGGCAGGACTTATGTCTTTTAAACATTGACTCTATTATCTGGCATATGATTGATGCTCAATTAGTAGAGTCAAATGAAATACCCTTTATAGAAACTCTGCTTTTATACATTTCAAGATAAAGTATGTTAAATCAGAAGCCAAGAATTTTTTCATTACAAAAATCAACAAGAGCTGCTATAACCAAAGAAAAAGCAGTTAGGTTTTCAGATATGATTAACTCCAGTCCCACCAATATTAGCCCAAGCCTGATTTGTTTTATATATTTTGTGATGTGTATGTGATAAGTTGTGTCCAACTCTTTGTGACCCCATGGACTGTAGCCTGCCAGGCTCCTCTGTCCATGGGATTTCCCAGGCAAGAATACTGGAGTAGGTTGCCATTTCCTATTCCAGGCAATCTTCCCAACCTAGGATCAAACCCACCTCTCTTGTATCTCTTGCATTGGCAGGTAGATTCTTTTACCACTGTGCCACCTGGGAAGCCCCTATACACTTCTCCCATTACTTTAATGGTCAGCCTAAAACTTGAAATTATCCTAAGGCTAAATTGCTATGAGTGTGCACTCTGGGAGGAATCACTCCAATAATTCCAACACCTTTCTGCCTGCAAAGCAAGAAATGACGTACTACTTACTTCAGAATGTACACAGGTAAAAGTCTACTGGGGCACTGAAGATACTATACATTTCTGACTATATGTGTGGATCTCAACAAACTGTGGAAAACTCCTAAAGAGATGGAAGTACCAGACCACCTAACCTGTTTTCTGAGAAACCTGTATGCAGGTCAAGAAGCAACAGTTAGAACCAAACATGGAACAATAGATTGGTTCAAAATTGGGAAAGGAGTACAACAGGCTGTATAGTATGTTGTCACTCTGCTTATTTAACTTATATTCAGAGTATATCATGTGAAATGCCAGGCTGGATGAATTGAAAGCTGGAATCAAAATTGCTGGGAGGAATAACAACCTCAGATATGCAAATGATACCACTTTAATGGCAGAAAGTGAAGAGCCTCTTGATAAGGGTGAAGGAGGAGAATGAAAAAGCTGGTTTAAAACTCAACATAAAAAATAAAACTAAGATCATGGCATCAGGTCCCATCACTTCATGGCAAATTGAAGGGAGAAAAGTGGAAACAGTGACAGATTTGGGGCTCCAAAATCACTAAGGACAGTGACTGCAGTCATGAAATTAAAAGACGCTTGCTCCTTGGAAGGAAAGTTATGACAAACCTAGACAGCATATTAAAAATCAGAGATCACTTTGCTGACAAAAGTTCATATATTCAAAGCTATGGTTTTTCCAGTAGTTATGTATGGATGTGAGAGTTGGACCATAAAGAAGGCTGAGTGCCAAAGAATTGATGCTTTCAAACTGTAGTGCAGAGAAGACTCTTGAGAGTCTCTTGGACTGCAAGAATATCAATCAGTCCTAAAGGAAATCAACCCTGAATATTCATTGGAAGGACTGATGCTGAAGCTGAAGCTACAATATTTCGGCCACCCAATGTGAAGAGCCAACTCATTGGAAAAGACCTTGATGCTGGGAAAGATTAAAGGCAAAAGGAGAAGAATGTGGCAGAGGATGAGATGGTTAGATAGTATCACTGACTCAACGGACATTTATTTGAGCACACTCCAGGAGATAATGTAGGATAGGGAAACCTGGTATGCTGCAGTCCACGAGGTTGCAAAGAGTTGGCTACAACTTACTGACTGAACACCACCACCACCACCAGATTTTGTTTAGAAACTCTTCTTTAAAGAGGAAAGAATTGTTCTTCCACGTCCTGGGTCCTAGAAGGCAGGCCACATGTCTTGGTAGGAGGAAGTTTATATTATAAATGGCCTGAGGGAAAATCTCTTTACTCTGTGAATAGCTATTACAGCTCTACCAGATTATGATGTTGCTTGCAGGAAAAAGGATGAATGAAAACTCTGTTGTCCTGGATAGTATAAACAGAGAGAAGAGTTGTTTTCCAAAGTTCTGTCTTTCCAATGTACCAAAAGGCAAACTGAAGAAATGAAAATCACCAGAAACACAGGATACACAATCACAAAGATCACAAAATGCGGGCCCTGGATCGGCAGCATTAGCATCAACAGGGTGTGTGTGTGCTCAGTCACTCAATCATGTCAGACTCTTTGCAAACTCATGGATGCCCACCAGTTTCCTCTATCCATGGAATTTTTCAGGCAAGAATACTGGAGCGGGTTGCCATTTCCTCCTCCAGGGAATCTTCCTCACTCAGAGGTTGAACCCACATCTCTTGTGTCTCCTGCATTGACAAGCAGATTCTTTACCACTGTGCCACCTGGAAAGCCCAGGGAACCAGCTCCAAATGCAAATACTTGGGACTCTTTGAGACCTACTGATTGGAAACTCTAGAGGTGTAGCCAAGCAACCTTTGTTTTATCAAGTCCTCTAGGTTATTCTTTTTTTTTTTTTTTTATAAATTTATTTATTTTAGTTGGGGGCTAATTACTTTACAATATTGTAATAGTTTTTGCCATACATTGACATGAATCAGCCATGGGTTTACATGTGTTCCCCTTCCTGGACCCCCCACCCACCTCCCTCCCCATCCCATCCCTATGGGTCATCTCATTGCCCCGGCCCTGAGCCCTTGTCTCATGCATCGAACATGGAATGGTGTTCTGTTTCACATATGATAATATACATGTTTCAATGCTATTCTCCCAGAACGTCCCACCCTCACCTTCTCCCTCAGAGTCCATAAAATTGTTCCATGCATCTGTGTCTCTTATTCTGACTCGCATATAGGGTTATCGTTACCATCTTTCAAATTCCATATATATGCATTAGTATACTGTATTGTTGTTTTTCTTTCTGGCTTACTTCACTCTGTATAATGGGCTCCAGTTTCATCCATCTCAGTAGAACCGATTCAAATGTATTTTTTTTAATGGCTGAGTAATATTCCATTGTGTATATGTACCACAGCTTCCTTATCCATTCGTCTGCTGATGGACATCTAGGTTGCTTCCATGTCCTGGCTATTGTAAACAGTGCTGCGATGAACATTGGGGTACACGTGTCTCTTTCAATTCTGGTTTCCTCGGTGTATATGCCCAGCAGTGGGATTGCTGGGTCATATGGCAGTTCTATTCCCAGTTTTTTAAGGAATCTCCACACTGTTCTCCATAGTGGCTGTACTAGTTTGCATTCCCACCAACAGTGTAAGAGGGTTCCCTTTTCTCCACACCCTCTCCAGCATTTATTGCTTTTAGACTTTTGGATAGCAGCCATTCTAGGTTATTCTTAAACTTGCTGAAATTTGAAAACTACTGTGGACTAAGGACAAGGGCGGGGGTGGGCGGGTAACTAGAAACAAAAGCACTTGTTAGATGGCAAAGATTTGAGAAAACACCAATAGCTAAAAGATAGCACAGTGTAGATGATAGCTGTAGACAGTGGACTACTACAATATTTTAACACTGTAATTCTTAAGTATGCATTGTACTTGATCTGTGAAACAGTGATCTCATCGCATTCAGTACTTTCTGAACTTCTGCCTTAATATTGAATAAGGTCTAAAGTTGTGGAGGTAAGGAGAAACATGACATTTTTCCTATTAAAGGATCATATATAAATAGATGTCAAGTATTCAAAATAAAATAAAAATCAAATAATCTGAAAGTCAGCGTGAAGAAAATTCAATAAAGATTTTCGTTCTTAACAGATTCTAGTTTAGTAATCAATAATTTTTCTCCACAGGTGAATAGCTCCAAATTGTAACAAAGAATTTTAGTTGAGTAGGCTTGTTAAGCAATAGAATGGTTGACACAAATAAGGTGCATAATCTTCTTTTTTGTTTTGTTTTGAGATCTTAAATGAATTCTTATCTCCTGGGATGGTTTATGAGCAATCCAATTGAATGACACATTATTTTCATATTTATCTTTTGATCTCAGTTTATGATTTAATAAATACAATTTTCATAAAAATATATATTTCCAAGCCCTATATAATTTGACAAACAGATCTTTTCCTTCTGAAGAGAACTCAGGAAGCATTAGATGGGTGCTTAGAGATCAAGCATTTAAGAAACAATATGCTGGACTATATAATTTTAAATAGTTTTAATATCTTGACTGCATGAGAAGATTAAAGTCTTACCCTGTTTCTTCCTAGCTGTTTATCTTGAGACAAGTCTCTTGATCTTTCTGAAACATATTCCTTATATTTAATATGTGTGTAATCATACCTGTCTCAAAGGTTATAAACTTAGATGGAATAATGTATTATAAAGTCTTGGTGAAGTTTACTTTGTTTGGTATATGAACAAAAGATATGGCTTTTAAAATATGGAATATTCATATGCTTTAATATGCATCCTTTTAGAATCACTTAACATAATACTCTCTGAAGTATTTATCACCAAGAGATACAATATTTTGTGAGGAATCTTTAATTTTTATCAGTAAATTAAAATTTTCACTCTCTAATATAGTGACACTCAGTTTCTTCTGAAACTTTATTTTTTACATATTAAGTTTATTGGATTGAAATTGTCATTCTTAAGACTAGCCAAAATGACGCTGATAAGCATTATCTTGGCTTGTGCTAACACAGGGAGCAATTGTAAAGGGAATCCTTGGTTTTCCTTATTCACTTTGCAATTTATTGCCCAAAATAGTGATGCTCAAAGAGCTGTTTTGTAATATCTCTGTCCTTCAAATATGTCAAAAGGCCATATGATGTAGCCTCTGGGAAAAATAAGACATTTGGGGAGCTGTAAACAGAACAGCAGCTTAAATGCTCAGGTGACCTGAACTACAGACAGATCACACAAGGATTTGCCAAACAAGAATGAAGTTCTTATGACACAACACAGCTGAGAAATGAGTTGATCTGATGAACTTTTACATGATTCATAGTCAGAATATAATGAAACACAAGGAGACCTGAGAGATTCATTGAGATCCTATTAAACCTTTATCACTCTTTAGTCTCCAGAGAATCTAGTTATTCAAAAAATGTGACATATAATCTGGTTCATTCAACCTTTCAATGCTATTTCCACTTCCAGGAGGAATACTGCCCCTTGGCTCATTTTGCTCGTGGCAATATTTGATGAAATATTCTATTTGAGAGTGATGTGTGGGGGTGGGGAACTAATTCTCCTCAAATAACCTACCACTTCTATGAAATCCTGGCTTTGTAGTCTATGTCGTTGAATTTTACAGAGCAGGATTTTTTTTTTCTTTTTACATTGGGAGAAAATCCAAAATAAAAAGACTTGGGAAATAGGACTCACTTCACTCTGCAGATTCAACAAAGAAGCTTCATATGTGCTGAGAGTGTACTTTCTTAAGTAGTTACATATGGTTTGCATCTGTTCATCTCTTGAGCACCTTATATCTTTAGCATTTCTTTGTTTAGTGAAATTTCCATTAGCTTTAATCATATAATAAAAAATCTTTGCAAAATGGCACCCTTTTGAGTTGTGAGCCTTGTATCCTTTGCTAAGGTAAATCATTTTGTGGCTGTTTCAAATAATAGAAATCTCCTGAGAAAAGTGCTAATAATTTGAATCCATTCATTTCATTCAACA
Organism: Giraffa tippelskirchi; assembly: GCF_054371585.1. Classification (NCBI taxonomy): domain Eukaryota; kingdom Metazoa; phylum Chordata; class Mammalia; order Artiodactyla; family Giraffidae; genus Giraffa; species Giraffa tippelskirchi. Next base: position 90,995,499 of record NC_137275.1, on the reverse strand, counting down.
GATATTTATTGAATGCGTATTAAGCTAAACGCTGGATATTTCTTCTCAGTTTTTCCTCTAATTCTCACCATTTATTAAACATGCACTCTATACACTGATATTCCTTTGACTATTAATTGGAAATTTTCAAGAAGACCATCAATTTCTATTTAAAATAACACTATTTATTTATTACCCTATATGCAAATAAATTGGGATGAAGACTATGAATCCCAGGTTCTAGTCTGCACAGTCTTAAACAAGTCCCTTGATCTCTGTGGTCTTGGGTGTTCTCCTGAGTGAGTTAGAAAATCACTAAGGTCCTTCTCATTCTAGGACTTGTGGGTTCTCCATGGAATAGTGCACTATCAAAATGTGATCTGAGGGACTTCTTTGGTGGTCCAGTGGTTGAGAACTTGTCTGCCAATGCAGAGGACATGGGTTCAATACCTGGTCTGGGAGGATCCCACATGTCACTGGACAACTAAGCCCAAGCACTGCAGCTGCGAGCCCACGTGTCACAACTACTCAAGCCCACACACCTAGAGCCCGTGCTCCACAACAAGAGAAGCCATTGCAATGAGAAGCCTTCACACCATAACTAGAGTAGCCCCTGCTCGTCCATCGCAACTAGAAAAAAACCTGTGCAGTAATGAAGACCCAGCACAGCTAAAAATAAATAAAATTTTTTTTAAAAGTCCTGGTGATGGATGTGTCCAAAAAAAATAAAAATTATAATCTGAAATTTCTGTCTCCAATGGCAATATGCTCCTGACAATTCCTACATAATATTCTGTCTTCAGCATTCACTGACTGAGAGGAGGCACAGATCACTTGGGGTGAACACTATAGTCATCGACTCAGAATTACTTTTATCAAACACAATGATAACTACTTCCTCCACATTCAATGTCAAACTCAATCTCTAAACTAAAGGTTAACTGCTCTATGGTCTAACTGTCAGCTGCACACAGTCTGTCTGGTCGAACCTCTGATGACTGGCTCTGGCTGTCAGGCGAGAAGCTGGTTAGAAAATATTTGGATCCTGGACACTGACTCTGGGGCTTTCTGAACCAGAGGGAGGTATCAAATATTATGTGGATCAGGCACTAAGGCCCTTCCCAACATAGTCAGTTTCCGCCGTAATTGCAATGCTATAAACTGGATAGTTGCTGCCTCAGTGTGATGTGTCTCAGTCTAGAATGGTCTGAATGGTCCAGTGGGAGCACACTTTTAAGGCCCTCCCAAACATAGAGCTCACAGCAGCCTCCAACCCCACCCAGGCTGCACACAGCTGCTTGCAGCCTGCCTAACTTGTGCTGAACATTCCCTGACATATTTAAGTCAGCTGCCCTTGTATTTGAGGGGCCAGAGGGAAAAAGAGAAGAGGACAGAAAGTGAGAGAGAAGGAAACAGGGGTCTTCATGTCCTATATCCTCAAGGAGTTGGCATCTGAATAAGTTTGAAAATTCTTTCATTGTACCGAGTCACTGTGTTTCTCCAGATAAGAGAGATGAACCTCAACATGTTTAACAACGTCTGAAGCATTTCTGAAATTAGGTCTGTTAATTTGATTAAATACCCAGAGAGCAGATTAATCAGTCTTATTTCTGCCTTTCACAACTCCTTCACAAGCCCTACATCCCAGGGCCCTTTTTCATTCCTCAGCCTCCACCTCCACAAGCCCTCATCTCTCATTTCCCTTCTAACTCATAGTGTACATGTCTCTCTCTGAGTCTCTCAATGGTTCCCTGCATGTGTCTGTGTGTGTCACTTTCTGTCTGTCTTTCTCTGTCTGTTTCTGACTTTACTTCAACCTCTCTTGGGAGAAGGCAGTGGCACCCCACTCCAGTACTCTTGCCTGGAAAATCCCATGGATGGAGGAGCCTGGTAGGCTACAGTCCATGGGGTGGCTAAGAGTCCGGCACGACTGAGCGTCCTTGCTTTCACTTTTCCCTTTCATGTACTGGAGAAGGAAATGGCAACCCACTCCAGTGTTCTTGCCTGGAGAATCCCAGGGACGGGGGAGCCTGAAGGGCTGCCGTCTATGGGGTTGCACAGAGTCGGACACGACTGAAGCAACTTAGCAGCAGCAGCAGCAATCTCTCTTGGCCTATGACTATGTGAGTTTCTCTTTCTGAGTTTCTCTTTCTCCTTCCTTGCCTCTTCCCCAAATCGCTCCTGATCAAGTAGAAAATAAAACAAATATAATGTTTCTAAATACACATTTGCCACTGATATAACTGCCAATTCTTCTCTTAGAAGTTAGTGTCAATATAAATGTGTATTGAAAAAGAAAATATAGACTTGCTCTCTTCTAGGTATTTCCCATAAAAAAGGGGTTGGGGAAGACCTGGAAATTCTCTTCTCAGGCTTGAGAATGAGGAGTCAGCAGGGCTCAGATGATGGCTACCAAGGATCCCAAATTAGGCCTCAGCACCTGGACCCCCTAGTGGTGACACTCAGCCCTGGGGGTGATGGTATGTAGTATAGCTGCAGCCCATTCACTTCGTGGGGCCCTTGCTGTATCCAGGGGCTGGTGCTCATCTCTGCTCTGGAATCCTTCCAGTAAGTGTTTTTTTTTAGGTAGCAAAACAGATTTGTAGAGCACAGGCTTTTCTTCCCTTTTCTTTATATATGAAATGGAGATGACACTAATCTGCCTTATGAGAGTTTTAAGGTACTTGGGACAATGAAATGATGTGTAGTGTACGGGGAATTGCTTTTTGTTTGGTTTGGTTTTCTGGTGTATTAATTCTGAAGAGCAGTGGTTCTCAACTGAGGCAGTTTTGACTCCCAGGGGACATTTGGCAATGTCTGGAGACAATTTTGGCTGTCACAACATCAGGGATATTACCAGAATTGACTGAGTAGAAGCCAAGGATGCTGCTAAATGTCCTGCAGTGCACAGGGCATTTCACCACATCAAAGAATCATCCAGTCCAAAATAATGCCAATAGTGCAGAGGCTGAGAAACCCTGATTTAGAATGATAAACTTTTTAGAATGGTTTTATTTCTCTTATTATTGTATCATCATTTTATTTCCATTATTTTATTATTTTTAACATGCCTTTCCTATAAATGTATTTTACACATTTTATCACCCTGGCACATCTATGATGGTACTCCATGCCTTAAGCTAAGGGAAGTTGGCCACCTTCTGCTCTTTGGCCATCCAGCTCCTAATATCTGTTCCTTCGGTGAACCCCTGGGCAATAAATATAACATGTTATATTAAGTTATGGGCTTTCCTGGTGGCTCAGTGGTAAAGAATTTCCCTGCCAGTGCAGAAAATGCGAGTTTGATCCCTGGGTTGGGAAAATCTCTGGAGGAGGGCATGGCAACCTACTCCAGTGTTCTTGCCTGGGAAATCCCACGGATAGAAGAGCCTGGTGGGCTACAGTCCATGGAGTTGCAAAGAGTTGGACATGACTTAGTGACTAAATAACAAAAGCAACAAAATATTTAGTTATACAAAGATTCACAAGTCCAAATGACAAATATAGTAATTACAAGTCCAGTGACAACATGGCTCAATTTATTCACTCAACCATTTGAAAAATGATCATTAATTTGGGTGAGGCATTGTGATAAGTGCTGGGAAACAGATTTAAAATAAACCCAGATATGATCTCTACCACCAATTCACAGTTAAATTTTAATAAAAGTAAAAAAATAAAAAATCACAATTAAATTCGTAACTACGAACTAGAGTAAAGCAATAAGTATGGATTCTAGAATGCAAACAACTGAAGGGATTTTATTTTAAAGGTGAGAAACGGTTGAGAAGCATCAAGGAAGGTTTCTCTGATTGACAGCTGAGCTATGACCTGAGTAAGGGTAGGAGTTAGCCAGGCTAGAAACCTTTCCAGAAAAGAAAACAGCACGTGGCAAGACTTTAAGGTCAGAAAAGCTGAGTCACTTAAACAGTTGAGATTTCAAATATATTTGTCTCCTTGTCTTGAATCATCCAATTTCTTTGTGAAAACTGGTAACTGCATAAGGCTGCATTTCTAACTGCTTATAGTCTCATAAAATGATAAAGCTTTTTTGAGGGGAAAATATATTCATATAATCAGTTCAGTTCAGTCGCTCAGTCGTGTCCGACTCTTTGTGACCCCATGAATCGCAGCACGCCAGGCCTCCCTGTCCATCACCAACTCCCGGAGTCTACCCAAACCCATGTCCATCGAGTCGGTGATGCCATCCAACCATCTCATCTTCTGTCGTCCCCTTCTCCTCCTGCCCCCAATCTTTCCCAGCATTAGGGTCTTTTCCAATGAGTCAGCTCTTCGCATGAGGTGGCCAAAGTATTGGAGTTTCAGCTTCAACATCAGTCCTTCCAATGAACACCTAGGACTGATCTCCTTTAGGATGGACTGGTTGGATCTCCTTGTAGTACAAGAGACTCTCAAGAGTCTTCTCCAACACCACAGTTCAAAAGCATCAATTCTGCAGTGCTCAGCTTTCTTCACTGTCCAACTCTCACATCCATACATGACCACTGGAAAAACCATAGCCTTGACTAGACGGACCTTTGCTGGCAAAGTAATGTCTCTGCTTTTAAATATGCTATCTAGGTTGGTCATAACCTTCCTTCCAAGGAGTAAGTGTCTTTTAATTTCATGGCTGCAATCACCATCAGCAGTGATTTTGGAGCCCAAAAAAATAAAGTCTGACACTGTTTCCACTGTTTCCCCATCTATTTCCCATGAAGTGATGGGACCAGATGCCATGATCTTAGTTTTCTGAACGTTGAGCTTCAAGGCAAGTTTATTAACAAATGTGATATGATCATGAATAATAAGTCCCAAATAAGGAAAGTTAAAGTCTATAAATATTGTATATCTGTAAGAGATGCTTAACTCCTTAATTTAACAATTGAAAACAAAGAAACTGGGTGGCCTCCATGAACATCACACCTCAAATTATCTGTAGGGCTAGGACTAGACCCAGGATCTCCTGACTCCTGACTCTTGTCCTTATTTGGGATGTAGCACCCAAATATTGTAGTAGCATCATGAAATGCCACAGTTTTTCTATAAAATATCCCATGTTTCCAAAATCAAAGACAAGCATTATTATATATTGACAACCAGCCTAACATACCGTGGAAATTTTTTGGTCATTTCATTCAAAGATTAATAAATTAAGCAGATCTTCTTCAAATAAAATGATCAAAATATAGCAGATCAACAAAACTGAATCATACTTTTTAATAGACGAAATAATGTAGAGAAGAAAATATATTAAAAAATTTTTCTTGTGTATGCTGGATAAATTTTGGCTGAACTTTCAGATTCACTCTTTACCTTTCTTAAACTTGCTTATGCACAGGCTTGATGGGGGTGAAGGGTAGAGGTAGTGGCAGAGGCTTGATCTATATACACTGTATCAACACTGTATCTGGCTTTTGGTTAGGTTTGACCGGTTGGGTAGCATGGGCAGGAAGGAGGGAGGGAAGAGATTAGGATATTGATTAGCTCAGGCTGCCTCCATGCAGGGTGTCCATGGGATGGCTGCACCCCTTGATCACAGTCTCCTGTCAGGCTTCCAACTCAAGAATTTTCTTTCTCTCCCTCTCCCCCTCTTTTCCCACTCTTTTTCTCTCTCTCTGTTCCAATAACCACATCCCCCCTTCAGGTGTAGAGGCGATGGTAACAAAGCCCTATTTACTCACTAATGCCAGACTACCATATCATCCTTTTGGTTTACTTACACTCTTCCCACACCTTTGGAATAGTCATCTTTAAAACAGTCTCCTCAAATTAACTTAAATGTCCATCAGTTAGCTATGTTTCCTCAATCTGCCATTCCCAATACTGAACAGGAAGAAGGTACTGCCTATCATTAAACAACCTCCCTGTTAGCTTGTCACACATACATGAAAGTTGCAGAGTACAGTGGAGTTCTTTATTTCATATTTGAGTTGTATCTTTCAACCCCCAGAGATCTCACAATGAGATGAGGCTTCAGTGTTGCCTTCTTTATTCATTTTGTGTGTGTTCAGTCATGTCCGACTCTTTGCCACCCCATGGACTGAGGCCCACCAGAATCTTTGCAACCCACAGATTGAACCTGCCTCTCCTGCATTGGCAGGCAGATCCTTTACCTCTTGAGCCACCTGGGAAGCCCTCTTTATTCATAACCCATTCCTCAATGAGCCTGGATCTTTGACTAATGCTTTTGAAGCCTCTACAGTGACTATTTCTCTTGGAACCATTTGAGGCCAAACCCCTCCCTTTCAGACCCTGTTGTAGGTTGAAATGTATCCCCTCAAAAGATATTGAAGTCTTAAACCCCAGTACCTGTGAATGTGACATTTTATGGAAATAGAATCTCTGCAGACAAGTCAAAATGAGTTCATATTCAGTTAAAGTGGATTCTGATCCAGCATGACTGTTACCCTTATTAAAAAAAAAAAAAAAAGATGAGAGAGACAGACACAGGGAAAATACCATGTGACAATGCAAGCAGAGAATGGGTGATATGTCTACAAGCCAAGGAGCACCAGGGATTGCCAGCCGCACTAGAAGCTAAGAACCCGCATGGAAAAACTTCTCTGCTACACCCTTCAGAAAGAGCATAACCTTGATAACATCTTAATTTCAGACTTCCGGCCTCCTGAATTGAGACAGTAAATTTCTGTTGTTTTAAGCTGTCCACATTTGAAGCACTTTGTTACAGTAGCCCTAAGAAACTAACGTAGACCCTTTTCCTCCTTTTTTCCCTTTTGCAAGTCTCTTCCATCCTTTTACCCTTTTCTTCCCAGGCCCTACCCCTGAACTCTCACCTCACCTCTTCAGTCCTTTCCATGAGTAGCCATGTTAAGGACTCTCCAATTTCCTTCTGCATGAACTTAGGGCACTTAGATCCAATGTGTGGGCAGCCACAAAATAATCACACTTCAATATGACCAGATAGGCCTCTCAAATGTTTCCATTTCCAGAGGAAAATGTGTAGAAGTGGCGATGGTGAAAAAAATGTTAAAAGGCAACACACTAATTTTGTTAGACTTGCATCTAACCTAGTGTGTCTCATCCAGGGGTGATTTTCTCTCACCCCAGGAGGCAGTGTGTGGAGACAATCATAGGAGGCTGCTACTGGTATCTAGTGGGTAAAAACCAGGGATGGTGCTAAACATCTACATGGCACAGGACAGCTCCCTACCACAAAGGATTATCCAGCCCAAAAAGTCCACACTGCCAAGGTTGAGAAATCCTGCCCCAGCGCATGCCTTAAATATGTTCACTTCCATCTTGTCTATTGAAAGAGAAAAATGTGTTTGACTAAGTAGCAATGAGAAATAATTCACCAAGCAGCATGAAAATAGCTCTTCCATTCTGTTCTATTTCATTGTGATGAAGTTCTTTCAGAATCACTCTACTATATATAAAATAGATAACTAATAAGAACCTATTGCATAGCATAGGGAACTCTACTCAATATTCTGTAATGATCTATATGGGGAAAGAGTGAAGCTAAGACAGGGGAAAAGAGTTTAAAAAAAGAGTAGGTATATGCATCTGTATAACTGATTCACTTTGCCGTCCAGAAGAAACTAATATAACACTGTAAATCAACTATACTTCAATAAAAATTAACTTAAAAAAGAATCACTGTATGTATTTCAGAAGAAGAAAGATTGTCTTTCAGTCAGTGCTGCATTGCAAAATTCAATTTCCATGTCAATACACATTTAGATTCTTCAATCTGGAACTAAACAAAAAATTTTGGCACAAAGCAGTTTCCTTTTTTGGTGCCCTGTCCTCATTATGATATCTGCTTGCTCCTAAAGCTTACAATACAGACATATGTTTCAGTTCTTATTCCCTGTCTCCTCTTTTTCCTGTTTCTACTCTCTTTTTCCTGTCTCTAACCCGCCCAATTACTGGTTTTACTAAATTTTGCAAACTTGTGGACTTTTAAAAAGATTAATCTGCCAAAATTCTGAAACATTTTAAGGAAACCATAACTAACATAAAACATGTAGGTGTGTTGTTTTTTTTTCCTCCAGCCAAGACAGGCTGAAACTCAGTCTAAATGAGTTTACTTTTACTGAATTTGAATAGAGTTAATAAATACTTCTTCCCAATAAGTATTTTAAAGCATCTTGCCATGCTGTCATTTTTATCTTTTAAGTCAGAAACTTGCTAAACAAAATATCATCTCATCTGAGATTTCTTGATATATTTGAATTTCCAATTTTATTCTTCTGTAACCATTTGGCTTGATCTTCCTAAAAGATTAAAACTAACAGTGGGCATTGTAGTTCATATGAGATCTACCTTATGTGAAAGGAAATCCTGATTAGTAAGTTTGATTGCTGAGCTTCGAAGAAGTGAAAAAAAAAATGATGGTTACTGTTTTGTCCTTGGTTTGTTGTATAACTTTGAGAAACCTAATTCATCTTTCAATGAAATTATTTATGTTCAAAATAGAGATGATACAAATCCAAAAAATTATTTAGCCTTCCATTTGCTATAACTGAACTGTGAGTGTCCCCTCAATGCAGGTTGTTATGATTCATCTTCATCTCAGTTCCTAATGTTGAAGCATGAAAGAGTTGGTTCAGGGTAAAACATCTTTCCTCACACTTAGTCAAACCACATATGGACCCAATACTCATAATAGAATGCAGTTAGAATATAGAAAACAAAGAATATCCCACCCTGTTTTACCATAAAGTTTGAAATATTGGTTTTAAAGCTGTCTGAGTAATTTCAAACGTTTCAAACTCATTGAGAAGATTGCTAATCCCTTTTGTCACATCATCACATTGTCAAATGCCAAAATAAGTTTTCTAAGAATCAACAATGAGAAATTTGTTTCTTTTAAGTGACAAGAATTAAACAGTCTGGATAAGGACTCGAGTGAGACATCTTTTGAATAAATATGACAGATTTGGAAACCAAAATGCCACCCTCCATACTAATGATCTTATTTTAATAATCACAGGAGTGTTGCACTGTTGTAGGAAAGACTCTAGAACTTCAAATATGTCGCAGTCTGTTCCATGTTAAAACAATGCACAGTGTCAAAAAAATGTGGCTTATGCAAACTAGAAAAAAATAGCCTAACAAATTTTGTTCAATATGCAAATGTAAATGACAAGTCGTTGATCTACCAAATATGCAGTGATGACTGTATTTCATCAAATCAAAGACACTGTCAATTGTAAGACAAATCATTATTTTAAGTACAACTAAGAAAGGAAAAAACAAACACTGTTAATTCACAGTAAGACCATTATTTTAAATATAAGTAAAAAAGAAAAATTGATGCCAAGTGAATTATGACATAAGGCTTTCTAACTACATTGACTATAAAAGAGGCATCTCAGTTTCAGTTATGCTAAAATGTGAAAAACAGGCAACTTAGAATAAATGAAGTAAGAAGGTTTATCTCTTTCTTTGAGTTCTATTGCATGAAAAAAATGTGTTGAGAAAGCTTTTTTCTTCTCTCTAATCCCTTCTTGTGAGGCTTGGAATATTTTGAAACTTGAAAAACAAAAGGGGAATTTAATGGTATTCTTCAAGGCAGAGGGTTTCCCTGGTGGCTCAGTGGTAAAGATTCAGCCTGCCAATGCAAGAGACTCAGGTTTGATCCCTAGATTGGGAAGATCTCCTAGAAAAGGAAATGGCAACCACCTCCAGTATTCTCGCCTGGGAAAGCCCATGGACAGAGGAGCCTGGCAGATGACAGTCCATGGGGTTGCAAAGAGTTGGACTGACTGAATGACTAACACTTTCACTTTGGTTTTTTTTTAAGGTAGGAGAAGAAACAACAGAAACTCTTTTGGTGTCATCCTGAATGGAATTTGTTTGTAAACACTGGTTGGTGTCAGGGAGCCTTTTGCTCCTGGTAGACTAGCAGGCCATTTGGGGAGGCAATATTTGCTAAAGTGCTTACTGCCAAGCAGACTGCTTGCTATTACACTATCTGGCCAACTGTTTAACATTGTAACTTTTAAGATTCACCATTTCAACTAATCAAGAGGAAAATAAAATGTGAGAAAACAACTAGGTAGGTTTAGTCTAGCTGATATTTGATTAGACTACTTACAAGATGTACTATTTTAAGCAATGGAAAACTTAAAGCATTCAAAATGACTATCAGCTGCCACGGCCACCTGAAACTAATCAGAACTGAGTCCAAAACTGCCTTTGGATGCTCTTTACATCTCTCTCTAACCCAACTTTAGAATCCACCACTCCTACCAAGATCACTATATTAATATGTGTTCTGTTATACCCAACTGACCTAACATCCTAACAGTCTAACATAATAAAAGTTGCTTGTTCATGCAACAACTCAGAGCTGGCATTACTGGCCAGAAGTCCTGAATCTCTCCTCCAGAGACTCCCAAGAACCCTGCTATAGATCTTTAGAGCTCCTTTCACTAGTTTGAAAGATGGGGAAGTAGAATCATATGTGAGAGAATTCCACTGGACAGAGCTTATTTATGTGGCCGTATATAACTGAAAGGGAAGTATACTTGTGTGTCTGAGAGAAAAAAGGAAATAAAGCAGTTTCTGCTACAATTAGTAGTACTTCCAGGTGGCTGCATATATTTGTATTGCTGGAACTCTCAACAGAATTCAAGACAGTGACCATATACTTCTTATAGCATCATTACTTGGCCTCTATGACACCACACTTTACTAGCTCTCCTGTCTCAGGACTCAAAACTGCTCAGTCTTCTTTGCTGACCCTTTCTGCGCCCAATAGCCAAACACTACTGTGACCCAGGACTCATTAGACACCTTTTTTGTTATATTTTATACATCCTTCCTAGGTGATTTCATTCAGTCCTGTAGCTCCAAATTCACACACAGATGACTCAAAAAAATTATATTTCTGGTCCTGAGTAATCACCTCGTGTGGATATTATGTTCTAGGTTAAATAGTTGAGAAATTTATGTGCGTGTGTGTGTGTGTGTGTGTGTGATGAAAGAGTTACTTTTACCTGTAACTTATCAAAAAGACTCTATCATCCACCATTATATTAATACATATAAAGATTTATATGGAAGATTTAGATTAGATTTTTAAAGAAGATTAGATTAGATTTAAAAGAAGATTTTAAAGATTTATTTATAAAAGTTGGACTATAAGAGCAATATTGGAAAATATCAGAAGAACACAGAGAAGGAGCTAAGAATAGCCAAGTAACTTAGATATATGATATTATTTAATGAGTACCATTAAAGACATATAATTAAATATTTAACATGCTATTAATATATCTATTAAAACCAGCAAAGATTACATTTAGGGTGTCACCCTAGTGAAGGCTGGAGGGCACACTGTGGCAGTCTTGGCAGGTCAGCTAGAGCACCAGACACTTTTGAACCTGCTGCCTTTGCGCTGGCAGAGTAATTTACAGCAGAACTGGGACTGGAGGAAGTAAATTTGCGCATGTGCTCTTTAAAAGTAGAGTCTCCTTTCCCTATTGCCTCTAGTTCTCTTGGTCATTAACCTGCTAGTTTCCAAAACCAGTTAAGATGTTCACTTCCTGGTGCCAGATTCCAGGACAGGGGTGCCTAAGACAGGGCTTGAACCCTTGGGTCCTTAGGGAGGACTTTTGAGTTTATGATATGCTCTTCCTCTTTTGGATCTCCCACTGAGATGTGTGTGCTGACTAGATCATTTCTCTTCCCTTCTTATTCATCTCGGTATGGTACTTTTCTTTATATTCTTAGTTGTGGAAGAGCTATTTTGCTAGTATTCAGGTTGTTCTCAGAGAGGGAGTTGTTCTCTATGTCACTGTAGCTTTGGTGTGTCATGGCAGGAGGTGAGCTCAGGGTCTTCTGCTCTGCCAGGGTGATCCCTCTTTCCCTGTAACTGCATGCTTTGTGTTCCTTGGCTCATAGCCCCTTCCTCCATCTTCATAGCCAGTGTTATTGTGTATTTCTCTCTTGCTTTGCCTCCCTTAGTTTCTGTCACATGATCCTTTTCTCTACTGGGTCAAATCTCCCTTTGCCTCTTATAAGGACACTTGTGCTTGCATTTAGATAATCCAGGATAATGTCTCCTCATCTCAAAATCTTTAATCACAACTGCAAAGTCTCTTTTGCATTATGAGCTAACATTCACAGGTTCCAGAGATTAGAACCTGGATATGTTCAGGGGCCACTATTTAGCCAATTAAAAGAATATGCTTTTTGTATTTCATTCTGTTTCTATCTTTGTATAAGAATGGTTCTCTGCTTAACTTAACCATATTTCTGGAATAGCTATGTCAAGCTATGTTCAATATCCTAAACTCTAAACCTGGCTTTGGTTAGTGCACAAATATGTGCAAGGCAGCAAGCCAAGTGAAGGGAAAAGTTTTGTCAGCTAACCAAGACTGTCTGGTGTTCTGCCTATCAGGGAAAACATGAACTATTAACAGAGGATATCCCATAATCCACCTTCTATTTTCCAGACTTACTTTTTACTCTTATGAGTGGTTTATTCATGATGCCCTAAAGTTACTTTTCAATTATCAGTCTAAGTTATATAGGGGGTCTTGTTATTCTAGTCAAATTAAAATCCTATTCAGACTCAGATCTTATGTCTCAGAATTTAAGTTGCTAGGGCACAGCAATAAAAGCTTCTGGTAAAGAATTTTAAAATATGGGATTTTTAGCACAGTTTGAAATAGAATTTTCAAAAAAATAGAAATGCAATAGTAACAGTAAATAACACCATTATCACATGAGGGAAAATAGATCTATGCTACTCAAACCTTTTCTCTTTTATTCATTCAATACAGTTCCTATTATATACAAGTTCTAAAATAATTAACAGAGTATTTTTTCAACTAAACTGAAAAAACAGAAACACTAGAAAGCAAAAGGATGGAAAATACAGAAGAGAGCACAGAAACATACATGGAATAATTTTAAGTCTAACATATATATTTAAATGAAGCTTCAGGAAGGGAGATAAAGAATAGAATAGAATTAATACTTGAAAGATAATTGTCAAGAATTATCCAAAACTGACAAATGGATTATAAAATGTCTGTAAAACTGTCCATCTGAAGCAGAATAAACACATACATACAAAATCACAGGGCTTCCTTCATAGCTCAGTCGGTAAAGAATTTGCCTGCAATGCAGGAGACCCAGGTTCAATTCCTGGGTCGGGAAGATCCCCTGGAGAAGGAAATGGCAACCCACTCCAGTATTTTTGCTTGGAGAATCCCATGGGCACAGGAGCCTGGCAGGCTACAGTCAATGGGGTCGCAAGAGTCGGACACAACTTAGTGACTAAACCACCAACCACCACCACCATACAAAATCACAACTAGGTTCATTATAGAAAAAAAGTGTCTACAAACTAAAGACAAAGAGAAAAACATCTTCAAATAAGAGGGAGAACATAGATCTTTTTTGGGGTCTTCTAGGTCTCCAGGTATCAGTGTAAACTTGGGCCCTGTGACAACAGCCTTTCCCCAACAAAATAACCATACATCTGCTTGGGGAAAGACAGTGAGTTACTACCACAGTCACTTGTTTTAATGTTATAGGACTCTTACTATCAGTATAAGACCTCTTTTCAGTCAGGGGGTCAGTTATAATACTTGGCTAAGATCAAGAAACAAGCAAGGGACTGTGATGTTTTTGAGTGCTTCTTCTTAGACTTATCCATCTTCAATTTCACTGACTGTATATATTGAGAAACGCCCTTGTTGACTGCCCCTAGGAATATATTATTCTATAAACCATCTCCACATCTCCCTGTGGATCTGGTCCCCTGGCTGCTATTCTGACCTGGCGATCTTTTATAACTGTCCATACATTGCTTCTAGCAGTTAAATGCTGTCACGTGGGCCTCTCTAATTTTAAGACCCTAGTTCTAAGAACTAGGGTCTTGGGTGTCTGGGAGCCTAGTTTTGCAACAGCATCTCTTAGCATTAGCCTTGGCCTACAGAGGACAGCTACCACCTCACCAGTACAATCCTTGTGTTTCTGTTAGTTGTTCAGTCATGTCCAACTCTTTGTGACCCCATAGACTGTAACCCACCAGGCTCCTCTGTCCATGGGATTCTCTAGGCAAGAATGTTGGAGTGAGTTGCCATTCCCTTCTCCAGGGGATCTTCCCAACACAGGGATTGAACCCTGGTCTCCTGCATTGCACGCAGATTCTTTACCATTTGAGCTACCAGGGAAGCACAATCCTTGCCACTTTGCCGTATGAGAGCCTTCTGGGCTCTCTCACAGAATATAGCCAGGGTGGTGGATTTTCCAGTCTTAAGTAGTACATCCACTTCAACATCCTCACTTTCAATCCTCTCACTTTTCTGAGACTTGTAATCCTTTCTGTCATCTGCTGTGGCATTCAATTTCTATTTAATCTGGAGGACACCATAATTTTTTTCCAAGAACAATTCTCACTGCATATTAACACAATCTCCTGGGCCCCTAGCCAGGGTGATAAATATTTCATCATGTGAGAGTACTCCCATATCAATAAACTCTCCCTTAGTCAACTTTATATTCTACACCCCTTGATCCAACACTTCAGGATCTAGTACCATATATTTACACTACAGTGCATCTATTGCCCAAAATCTAGTACCACTCTTCCTTTCTCCTACCAATACATGTTGATTCGTCCTGACTTGTCCTGAAGCTCATCCAGTGTGTAATGCTCAGAGCATCCCTTATCATGCCTAACACATCAGTTATGACTTAATCCTGGCTATAGCTAAGAGGGGAAAGTAAACTTAGATACTGAAAGGATCTGAGTGTTGCTTTGCTGACCAGGGTCAATTACCCCTGGCAAGATGGTGACTCCTCTTGTCACCTTTTAATCTCTGAATTTAAGCAATCCATAGTACCCTGGTGGGAGCCGTAACTTATAATTCTGAGAGACTCAAGCTGTGTTATAAAAGGATGCAAACTCTTTATGGACCAGGATATTCTTCCCAGAGTTGCAGATGGAAAGCACAGAGTACCACAGTGGGTCATTGGGAATGATGATTAACGGGATCTCCTTGCTTCCACTGCTTTGATTCTCAGATTCACATATTCTTATTGGGGAAACAACATACAGAGATCTCTTGACTACTCCCGTATGTCCACCTGCCTTCCTTTTCTTAAGTCTAATCTTCCAGGCATTTTCCTTCTAGGTCTGGGCCAGCTGGGCAGGTTATTAGTCAAAGACCTCAGGATACTGCCCCTTTTACACAAAGTGAATGACCCTATGTACTACTCACAGTCTCACAAATCAGAAAGTTTTCTTTCCACTGTCTTTCAGGGCTATATTCCCTCCATTCCCTATGCTTCCGTGAATGTGGATGAAATGCAGCCATTATTTATTTTCAGCTGATATCTGTATATTGAACTGACTTCAATTCAGTTCAGTTCAGTTTAGTCACTCAGTCATGTCTGACTCTTTGCGACCCCACAAATTGCAGCACGCCAGGCCTCCCTGTCCATCACCAACTCCCGGAGTTTACCCATAACCCATGTCCATCAAGTCAGTGATGCCATCCAACCATCTCATCCTCTGTCATTCGCTTCTCCTCCTGCCCTCAATCTTACCCAGCATTAGGGTCTTTTCCAATGAGTCAACTCTTCCCATGAGGTGGCCAAAGTATTGGAGTTTCAGCTTCAACATCAGTCCTTCCAATGAACACCCAGGACTGATCTCCTTTAGGATGGATTGCTTGGATCTCCTTGCAGTCCAAGGGACTCTCAAGAGTCTTCTCCAACACCACAGTTCAAAGGCATCAATTCTGTGGTGCTCAGCTTTCTTCACCATCCAACTCTCACATCCATACATGACCACTGGAAAAACCATAGCCTTGACTAGACAGACTTTTGTTGGCAAAGTAATGTCTCTGTTTTTAAATATGCTATCTAGGTTGGCCAGAACCTTCCTTCCAAGGAGTAAGCGTCTTTTAATTTAAGGGCAGCAGTCACCATCAGCAGTGATTTTGGAGCACGAAAACATAAAGTCTGACACTGTTTCCACTGTTTCCCCATCTATTTCCCATGAAATGATGGGACCAGATGCCATGATCTTAGTTTTCTGAATGTTGAGCTTTAAGCCAACTTTTTCACTCTCCTCTTTCACTTTCATCAAGAGGCTCTTTAGTTCTTCTTCACTTTCTGCCATAAGGGTGGTGTCATCCGCATATCTGAGGTTATTGATATTTCTCCCGGCAATCTTGATTCCAGCTTGTGTTTCTTCCAGCCCAGTGTTTCTCATGATGTACTCTGCATATAAGTTAAATAATCAGGGTGACAATATACAGCCTTGATGTACTCCTTTCCCTATTTGGAACCAGTCTGTTGTTCCATGTCCAGTTCTAACTGTTGCTTCCTGACCTGCATACAGGTTTCTCAAGAGACAGGTCAGATGGTCTAGTATTCCCATCTCTTTCAGAATTTTCCACAGTTTATTGTGATCCACACAGTCAAAGGCTTTGGCATAGTCAATAAAGCAGAAATAGATGTTTTTCTGGAACTCTCTTGCTTTTTCGATGATCCAGCGGATATTGGCAATTTGATCTCTGGTTCCTCTGCCTTTTCTAAAACCAGCTTGAACATCTGGAAGTTTACGGTTCATGTATTGCTGAAGCCTGGCTTGGAGAATTTTGAGCATTACTTTACTAGCATGTGAGATGAGTGCAATTGTGTGGTAATCTGAGCATTCTTTAGCATTGCCCTTCTTTGGGATTGGAACAAAAACTGACCTTTTCCAGTCCTGTGAAGTGACTTATCCATTGACAAAGGATAAGGCCTTTTCCTTCAGTTAGTCATAGAAAACTTTATAAAAAGATGTGATCTGAAGGAAGAGCACTGGAGTGACTATAATAAATTTATTGATGTCAGAGTATTTGGGATCCGGACTACCTGCTTATGCAGTGTGCTTGATCTCTGGTCTTACTTTGACTTGATCCCAGATGTGTCATTTCCATGTTACAATAAAATGCTGCTGGACACACTCAATTTTATGACTTTGTAGACCTGACACCACCCAGTTCCTAATGGATATCTCTGGACACAGAGTCACTTGGCACTTCATGATCAAGCATTCTATCTTTACCAGGGCCAAGTAACATGCCAGGAGCTATTTTTTTCAAAAGGTATTTAGTTTTCTTGTGTGTGTAGATGACATGGCTTTGCCCTAGAATCCCAGATATCAGCATTGTGTATCTCCAACTGAGATTTGCCATAAATTCCACACTGCCTGTGTTTAGAGAATTAACACTTTCAACATCATAGAGTCCATCAGATCACATGTCCCAGGCAACAGTACTGACTGGATCACAGTCTAGACTACTGTGGATAGATTCCTGTACTGCTTCTCTCCTAGTCCCACTCAAAACTGGCAGCTTTTTGTGTAACCTGAAAAATGGTCCAAACAGTAGTTAATGTGTGAAATATCTTTCCTCCAGAAGGGAAAGTGGTCTGCTGGACATTTTCTTCTTTGTTTTAGGCAGTGAAGGATGCAGCACTTTGTCTGTTACTTTGTAGAGGAAACTGATATGGGCTTGACCTTTTGATACCTAAAATATTCACTAAAGTGGCAAGTTCACTCATCCTTTGGAATATATATCTTTCCAAGCCTTTAGCATACTATCCACCCCTTGCTCATCCTATCAATCATCGTGATATCATCAATGTAATACATTAGTGTTCTGTGAGCTATCAGGAAGATCCGGATCACTTAGAAGCATTTTATGACATTTTTTTTAAGGACCCCGTAAATAAACATTTTGTCAGTTCCACATAAATGGATACTCTTTTGATTCTGCTTTGTCACTCTGCTTATTTAACTTATATGCAGAGTACATAATGTAAAATGCCGGGCTGGATGAAGCACAAACTGGAATCAAGATTACCGGGAGAAATATCAATAAACTGACACCACACTTATGGCAGAAAGCAAAGAGGAAGTAAAGAGCCCCTTGATGAAAGTGAAAGAAGAGAGTGAAAAAGCTGGCTTAAAACTAAACAGAGGAACCAGAGATCAAACTGCCAACATCCCCTGGATCATCAAAAAAGCAAGAGAGTTCCAGAAAAACATCTACCTCTGCTTTATTGACTATGCCAAAGCCTTTGACTGTGTGGATCACAATAAACTCTGGAAAATTCTGAAAGAGATGGGAATACCAGACCACCTGACCTGCCTCTTGAGAAACCTGTATGCAGGTCAGGAAGCAACAGTTAGAACTGGACATGGAACAACAGACTGGTTCCAAATAGGAAAAGGAGTATGTCAAGGCTGTATATTGTCACCCTGATTATTTAACTTATATGCAGAATACATCATGAGAAATGCTGGGCTGGAAGAAGCACAAGCTGGAATCAAGATTGCCGGGAGAAATATCAATAACCTCAGATATGCAGATGACATCACCTTTATGGCAGAAAGTGAAGAAGAACTAAAGGGCCTCTTGATGAAAGTGAAAGAGGAGAGTGAAAAGTTGGCTTAAAGCTCAACATTCAGAAAACTAAGATCATGGCATCTGGTCCCATCACTTCATGGCAAATACATGGGCAAACAGTGGAAACAGTGGCTGACTTTATTTTTCTGGGCTCCAGAATCACTGCAGATGGTGATTGCAGCCATGAAATTTAAAAGACGCTTACTCCTTGGAAGGAAAGTTATGACCAACCTAGACAGCATATTAAAAAGCAGAAACATTACTTTGCCAACAAAGCTCCGTGTAGTCAAAGCTATGGTTTTTCCAGTAGTCATGTATGGATGTGAGAGTTGGACTATAAAGAAACCTGAGCACTGAAGAATTGATGCTTTTGAACTGTGGTGTTGGAGCAGACTCTTGAGAGTCCCTTGGACTGTAAGGAGATAAATCAGTCAATCCTAAGGGAAATCAGCCCTAAATATTCATTGGAAGGACTGATGTTGAAGCTGAAACTCCAATAATTTGGCCACCTGATGCAAAGAACTGACTCCTTGGAAAAGACCCTGATGCTGGGAAATATTGAAGGTGGGAGAAGGAGATGGCAGAAGATGAGACGGTTGGATGGCATCACTGACTCAATGGACATGAGTTTGAGCAAGCTCTGGGAGTTGGTGATGGGCAGGAAAGCCTGGCATGCTACAGTTCATGTGGTCTCAAAGAGTCAGACACGACTGAGCAACTGAACTGAACTGAACTGAATTTTTGATTCTATATTCCAGTCAAAATAGAAAACAATGCATGTGCCAAATCAATGGCTATAAACCATTGAAGCCTTATTAATCCTCTCTAGCTTCTTATTATATCACATCCAGTAAAACAGCTACAATCGTGCTGCTACTTGAATGAGTTTGCAGAGTCCTCAGGGAGAAATGAAAAATATCTTAGTGTTTTTATGCGCTTACGGAAAGAGGAATGAATTGAAGATACAAATGGAGAGGGCCAAGTGGCTGAAATGTAGAAACTCACTCACTCTTTCATTCAGTATATGGAGGTAAGTGACATGGAAAAAATAAAGAGGTAGGTGGAATAGAAATTGACAAGGTAGGGCTGCTATATTATATATGTTGTCAATAAAGAAACTCACAACATTAATGTAACATTTGAGCAGAAACCTGAAGGAAGCGGGGAAATGAATCTATGGATATGTGTAGAAAAAGCACAACTGATGGAATGATTGACTGAGTATGTTTGAAGAAGGCCAATGTGAGTAAGCAGAATGAGCTAGCATAGAATGGGAAGAAATAAGGTAAAGAGAGCAGGCTTGGGGGACAGAGGGCAAGGAATAGGGCAGGGACCGTAAATCATTGTAAGGTCTAAGTTTTTTGCTTTTGTTTTTTCTGGGTGAAGAAAAATCCATCTAAATATTTTGACCAGAGGGATGCTGTGATGCATTTATGTTTTAACTTAATCCCTTCTATCTTGAAAATGCACCACAGGAGAGCAAGAGTGAAAGCAAGGAGACCAGTTAGGCAAGTATAGCAAAAACAGAAAGTAATATTTTCTAACGCTCTGATAGAATCACCTTTGCATAGGAAGAGATTCTCATGTTCTAGCAACTTGGGAGGGGAAAATATTAAACAAATGGAAACAGAATGTAGCTGGGGAGAAATATGAAGGGAATTTCACCAGGTATTCTTTCCCCTATTAGGCAATGAAAATTTTATAGCCTACCGTGTTCCTTTTTGTTTTGACTATTAGGAAGTTCAGAGACAACTTTAATGCTTAATGAAATCATTCATTAATGTAGTCATTCACTCATTTCTGTGTTCAATCAATAACCATCTATTTCATGGCTAATGTGCTTACACTGTGCAACAAGACAGAGTCCCAGGGTCTTGAAGGTCTTGACAAAGACAAATATGTAAAAAGAAATTGCTGATTTTTTTTTCAGAAGATAGATACGTTAAATTTTTTATCTAATTTCTTAAAATTATACCACTAGTGAGTATTAAGGAACAAATTAAAATTTTAAAAGAATGCTGTGTATCATCTCAATACAAAGAATGGTTAATCTCACATAAATAATATACAGTCAAAATTACTATTTCTCAGAAATGACTAATTGATAAACTCTAATTTTCTTTTGAATCAGTGAATTGTGAATAAGATGTTCGTTTGAATCACTTTTGAATAGTGGAAATAACTAGCATACCCAAAGTATATAAAATCAATATTTGAGTAGAAACAGCTATTGTATTAATAATTTGTGGCAATGTTGCATAGAGAAAAACTATCTTGCTTACATAGTCTGACAAATTATACAATGAAACAGCAGTAATGAGAGCTGGAATGTTTGAAGTGCTCTAGTTTTACCTCACCACATACCTTCAGTCTAGTTAATTTAGGAACTTTAATGGTAATCCATAAGCACTCTTTTTATCTAGGATATGGTAAAAGAATCAATGTTGTACCAATAAGCTAGGCAACTCAAGCATAATTAGATTAAGAGAGGAAATAAAAAGAGTAATATTTATTTTAAAGCCTACTTTAAAAAAACCTGAAAATTGTTGTGGAAAATCCAGTTTTTAGAACATAAAAAGCCAGAGGGTATTAGGAAGAGAGTCACTTAATGAGAAGAATAATTTTGGGAGTTCAGATGTTACCAGACAGTGATTATTCAGAGAAAGAGAAAAAAGTGAAATTTCTCCACTTGCTAAATTGACAATTCCAGCAAAAACTTAATGGGAAACAAAATTAAATCTACTCCAAGTCACCATGAAAATATTTAATTATCTATGAATTCCATTTAGAGCCATTTTTCCAGTATTGGGGAATGCATTGGCAGTTACCATCTTTATTTTCAAGCTTTTTTAGTAAGAGAAGATATTTAAAAACCTGTACTAAAAACTTAACTATTGCTAGTGCAGTAAAGTAACCAGAAAACATAAAGTTTGGCTTTTTAAAATACTTTTTAACACTTGATCTTTTGTATTATGTATTTTTCAGTGATACTTGACTATAGAATTATTTTCTTGGTTTCTGATGAACCAGAATGTCTATGATTTCTCAACCTGTATGTGTTTTTACAAACCAAAATAAAAAGATAGTTCTTAATCATTTTTCCTTTTGGCAGATTTTGTTTAATTTTGTTTCAGTGAGGATATCATAATTAAGGGGGAAAAGTAGAAAATCCTTTCATCTTTTATTGAGCTAAATACTATTTGAAGACTGGGGTATAGTAGTGCAGTGTGTGTTAGTCATTCAGTCATGTTCGACTCTTTGCAACTCTATGGACTGTAGCTGGCCAGACTCCTCTGTCCATGGAATTCTCTGGGTAAGATTATTGAAGTGGGTTGTCATTCCCTTCTGCAGGGGATCTTCTCAACCCAGTGACTGAACCCAGGTCTCCTGCATTGCAGGTAGATTCTTTACCACTGAGCTACCAGGAAAACCCATAGTAATGCAAATTTCTCCCTAAAAATTTCTCAGTGCTATCAATTACCTCTGTGATGTTTAACTTCATGTGTCAATTTGGCTAGGTGTGGCACTCAGTTGTTTGGTAAACAATAGTTTTTATGAAAGTATTTGCTGTGAAGATAATTTTAAAATATGATTAAGTTTACATTAGTAGGTTTTGAGTAGATTTCCCTCATTAATACGGGTGGACTTCACCAGTCAATTGAATGTCTTAAGAGAAAACACTGAATTCCCCTGAGGAAGAATGAATTCTGGCTCTACACTGCCTTTGGACTCAACACTACAACACCAAATCTTTCCTGGGTCTATAGCCTGATGCAGATTTCAGGCTTACAAGTCCCCACAACTGTGGGAGCCAATTTTCTAAAATAAATCTCTCAGATAGATAGACAGAGATATATCCTATTGGTTCTTTTCTCTGGGGAATCCTGACAACCTCCATGATACTAAATCCAATTTTGGATGCTCATCCTCTTTTTTCTCAGTAATATTTGACTTAGTTGATTATCCCTCTTCTTTAGTATACTTTCTTCACTTCAATTCTAAAATACCACTCTCTTGATTTTTCTCCTACATCATTTTCTCTCCTATTCAAATCCCCTTGATGGTTGTTCTCTTCTCTTGATTTCTAAATGTTGGAGTGGATTTGGGTTACTGTACGATTCCTTTCTCTTTTGTATCTATACTTCTCCTTTGCTGATTTCACTCAGCTTCATAACTCTAAAAGCCATCAATTCTTGGGATTCCTCATAGTATCAATAATTAAATAATAGAAACAAAAATGTTTAAAAATGGATTTTCTATATCAATATGACAGTTATACGAATCTTTTCATTTTCTAGTAATAAAAGAAATATATGCGGCATAAACCTCCCCCAGAAAATTTTGAGATGATATCCAGGTTTCACAGTACATCAGAGTCACACATCAGCAGTACATTAAGAGAAATTGGAAAAAATATAATAAATACCAAAAAAAAGAGAAACCCACATGGAAAAGGAAAGTACTCAAGATTGCTCTTAACTTGAAATCAAGAAGATGCCAGTACCCATCCACTTTTTTTCCCCCTCACATTGTGCAGCTTGTGGGATCTTAGTTCCCTAACCAGGGATTGAACCTGGGCCCTTGGCAATGAGAGTATGGAGTCCTAACCACAGGACCACCATGGAATTCTCCAATCCACTTTAAAGATCTGGTTGATGAGTTGTCTAGATAATGTGCTACTAATCCACACCTTTACTGTGTTTGTAATTAAGCTCAGAGCTGAATGTAGTAAGAAAGAGCATGGTAAACTTGCTTTAAAAAATGTAGTTCCTTTCAGTTTGTCAAAACAATCTTGAAGTCATATGGTTTCAAATATACTTCTCAGTACTTAGTTCTTTTTGTAATTTATTGTGAAGAGAAAAAAGAATTTTATGATAACCTCTATTGCAGAAAAACCATGCTCCATTTTGTGAAAGGGAGAGAAAAGACTACAATTGAGTTTTATGATTTCATGCATTGTCTATTTTAGTATGGTTACAGAACATTTGCTAAACCAGGTTTTATTTCTTTAATAAATTCTTTCTCTCAAAACACACAATTAAAATTAATAAGAGAAATACAACCTTAAATGAGAGCTTATACACTGCATTCCTTACAACAGCTGCTTCTATTTCATTTTAAATCAGCCAAGATTTATGTAGTCTTTGGAGCTGATCTTACAGAACAAAATACTTTTAACCCTAAAGCACATGTTTCCGATTTTGTGTATCTAAGATAACATTTCTTATAAAATTTAAGAACTAAAAACTGTATTGCACCTGAGAAGAAAAAAAAATCTGCGTATTGTTTAAAATATCATCGAAATCAATATGAATGATACCACTGACGGCACAAAGAACTGTAGACTTTATTTCACTTTTACTTAATCCGCTATTTCTACTTTCTAGAGAGCCCTTTCCCAAAAAATAAAAACAGAGCCCACATCTTGACATCTAAAATTAACAATGTAAATATGATAAAAAGAGAGATTTTCATCTTAATTTTTCTTCCCAGTGGAAATTTTGTTTATGTGTAACAAGTTTCTTCTATGGAGCTTACAAAATCTTATGTACACTAATTGGTGAATTTCAACATCCTTATGAAATAGGCAGGAAATTCCTGCTCCTCAAGACAAGAATGAAGCCAAAGTTATGTTCATTGTTTTTCCATGCAAAAGGACATCTAATAAATTGTTGCAAAGAAACAATTAATTAGCTATTCTTCTCTGTTGAGAACCAAACAAAAGGAAATTGGTTTAAAATGTCCTTAAATTACAATAGGGGTAATATGGACATGAGTTTGAGCAAACTCGGGGAGATAGTGAAGGACAGGGAAGCCTGACGTGTGCAGTCCATGGGGCTGCAAAGAGTTGGACATGACTTAACGACTGAACAACAACAAAAGATAGCAATATAAGAGACTTTTTTAATGCAAAGTAAAAATGAAACTGAATTGGGTTGACTAGCCTATAGCATGCACATTAACAGTGGAATACAAGATGACAGGAAAGGGTTGGGATCATGAGAGGCTGTTTTGCACATCAATGTTCATTGTAGCATTACTTACAATAGCTAAGATATGGAAACAACATAAGTGACCAATGATAGAGGAATGGAAAAAGAAGATGTGGTATACATATACACCTGAATATCATTCAGTCATAAAAATAAATAAATAAATAAATGAAGTCTTGTCACTTGCAACAGCAGGGCTGGATCTAGAAAGATTTGTGCTAAGTGAAATAAGTCAGAAAGATAAATATCATATGATCTCTTTTAAGAGCAATCTAAAAACAAACAAAACAAAATAAAAACAGACACAGGTACAGAGAAAAAATGAGCGGTTGCCACAGGGGAGGGGGTTGTGGGTAGGTGAAGTAGGTATAAGGGATTAAGAAGCACAAACTTTCAGTTATAAATTAAATACGCTATGAGGATGTACAACACAGCATAAGGAGTATAGCCAATAATATTATAATAACTTTGTGTGGGGAAGATGGTTATTAGACTTATTGTGATGATTACATTCATAATGTATGAAAATGTCAAATCACAAAGTAATACATCTGAAACTAATGATCTTTTCACATCAAACATATTTCACTAAACAAATCAGTAAAAGAATGGTTTCAGGCAGACTATAAATGAATGCTAAAATCAGTGAGCAAAATTATGATGAAAACCAGGATATTTGCCATCTTAAAGTATATCTCCATTAGAAGAAAGACTCTTTCTAGAGGAGAAAAAGAGAAATTTCACATTGGAGAAAACTGACAGACATTATCTTCAACAAGTAATCAAGATATACATCTTCAGTATGAAGATATAGAACATTCTCTAACACCATATGAAAAAATAGACTCAGAATGGATTCAAGACTTAAATGTAAATCTGGAGTCAAAGTTGTTTGAGAAGCAGTTACATCCCTAGATATCTGCCTACCTCCAGGCTACTAAGCAACTACATGATTTTAAGGTAACCAATGTCTCAAAAAATTTACCATCCTACCTGAGAAAGCTATGACAAACCTAGACAGTGTATTAAAAAGCAGGTATATCACTTTGCCAATAAAGGTCTGTGTAGTCAAAGCTATGGTTTTTCCAGCAGTCATGTATGGATGAGAGTGTTGGGCCATGAAGAAGGCTGAATGCCAAAGAATTGATGCTTTCAAATTGTGGTGCTGGAGAAGACTCTTGAGAGTTCCTTGAACAGCAAGGAGATGAAACCAGTCAATCCTAAAGGAAATCAACCGTGAATATTCAATGGAAGGACTGATGCTGAGCTGAAGCTCCAATGCTCTGGCCACCTGATGTGAAGAGCTGACTCATTGGAAAAGATCTTAGTGCCAGGAAAGATTAAAGGCAAAAGGAGTAAGGGGTGGCAGAAAATGAGATGGTTGGATAGCATCATTGACTCAGTGGACATGAATTTGAGCAAATTCAAATAGTAGAGGACAGGGAAGCTTGGAATGCTGCAGTCCATGGAGTCACAAAGAGTCAGACACTACTTAGCAACTAAACAACCACCTGAGAAAGAGGTTACTGGAGAAACTGCTCATTAGGAAACCAGTAAAGAAGAAGTGTGGGATACAAAATATATGAAATGGAACCAGGAGAGAGATGAAGCAAAAAATAAATGAATGGGATCTAATTAAATTTAAAACTTTGGTACAGCAAAGGAAATCATCAACAAAACAAAAACAGTCTACTGAATGGGAGAAAATATTTGCAAATAATATGACTAATAAGGGGTTAATATCCAACAAATTAATAGCTCATACAACTTAACATCAAGAAAACAACTTCAGCAAAAAAATGGGTAGAGGAACTGAAAAGACATTTTTCCAAAGAGGGAATGCAGATGGCCAAAGGAGATCAGTCCTGGATGTTCATTGGAAGGACTGATGTTGAAGCTGAAACTCCAATACTTTGGCCACCTCATGTGAAGAGCTGACTCATTGGAAAAGACCCTAATGCTGGGAAAGATTGGGGGCAGGAGGAGAAGGGGACGACAGAAGATGAGATGGTTGGATGGCATCACCAACTCGATGGACATGGGTTTGGGTAGACTCCGGGAGTTGGTGACGGACAGGGAGGCCTGACGTGCTACGGTTCATGGGGTCGCAGAGTCAGACACGACTGAGTGACTGAACTGAACTGAAGGCACATGAAAAGAAGCTGAACATTGCTAATCATTAGGGAAATGCAAGTCAAAACCACAATGAGATATCACCTCACACTTATAAAAATGGTTATCATCAAAAAGATGACAAGTAACAAATGCTGGTGAGGATGCAGAGAAAAGAGAGCCTTATACATTGTTGGTGGGGATGTAAAATGATGCAACCACTATGGAAACAGTTTCTGATACAGAGCTTTCTCAAAAACACTACTACCATGTGACCCAGTAATTTCAATCCTGGGTATATATCCCCCACAAAGCTGAAAAGACTAATTTAAAAAGATACATGCAATGCAATGTTCATAACAACCTTATTTATACTTGCCAAGATATGGAATCAACCTAAGTGTCCATCTACAGATGAATGAGTAAAGATCTGGTACACATATACAATGGAATACTACTCAGCCATATAACAGAATGAAAGTTTGCCACTTGTGGCAACAAAGATATATTTGGAAGGTGTTAGGTAAGTGAAATAAGTCAGACAGACAAAGACAAATACCATATGATATCACTTATATATGGAATCTAAAGAAAAAATACAACAAATTACAATATAAAAGACACAGACTCACAGATACAGAGAACAAACTAGTGGTTACCAGTGGGGAAGTGGGGTGAAACAATATGGGGTGGAGGAGTTTGAGGTACAAACTTTTGAGTATAAGATAGGCTCAAAGATGTATTGTACAACACAGGAAATATAACCAATATTTTGTAATAACTATAAATGGAAATTGATGTTTAAAAATTGTATAAATTTAAAAAAAAGTTAAATAACTATTAAAAATACTAAAAAAAGAAGATATACCAACATCAGATAACTACTGATATGATTCACTGAGAAGGATGTGTCACTTCTGTGGTATTGCAAAAAAAAAGAACAATCTTAACGTAATATTGAGAAAACATTAGACAAACCTAAATACATTCTACAAAATAACTAAACTAAATTACTCAAAAAGTGTCAGGATCACAAAAAACAAAGACGGACTTTTATGTTTATTTTGTTATAATAAAAAAAAGTTAAAGAAAAAAGTTTTTCTTCAAGGTTTCTGAACACCAAGAATTTTTCTAAAAGCCTTTCTATGATTAATTAGCCTCTGAATTTAGACAAGAATAAAAGTCAAACTACAATAAAGCCTGTATCATGTTAGTTTTCATATGAGGCTGTAGTAAAAGGAAATCTAAAGAGTCATTTAAAACAACTTCACATTAGATTATACTTGAGGTTAAAAGTCACATTTAGGGTATGCAAAATATAAATTGGCAACCTCATTATTTTTACATCCTTTAGAGAAAACATGGGGAACTAAGAAAAAAACGCAAACACATGTAAGTGATTTTTTTGTGTGTGTTGTTTGGACTTTGGAAGCATAGTTTGTTTCAAAGCTGAGACCAATCAAGAAAAGAAAAAGAGAGCACTCCATGAACCACAGCAAAAACTCTAATGAAACAAAACAAACAACAACAAACTAAAAGTGAGAACACATACAGAAAACTGATTTTATAATTCTTCAGTATATGTTTTGCCTTTAAATATTCACATCACTTAACTAAGTAACTTCTAAAGTAGACTCAAAATAAAGTCATTTGTGGAGCAAAACTTTCACGAAGACAGTGATTAAAATATAGGAAGAAGATAATGCTTCTGGGTCTTCTTACATTTTTTCCATTCCATTTCTATGCAAATGATTTTACAGAAAAAAAAAATCTCCACTCAGAGCAATGAGTTTTCTTTGGAGTGGGAAAATCAGTGAGTACACAGAAATCGGCCATTTTCTCTCTCAGAAATTTTATCCCTGTGGGTTTTGAAATTCTTGGTTTTGGCTTCTTGAATTTCTAACTAGAAATTTCTTCCTGCAAACTGTGTAAGTGTATCAGAACGGCATAAAGTTACTCATTGCATGCTCTCTGGAGAAAAGAAGGAATGATCTTTCCCAATGAAGACAAGAGTGATAATGAAAATCGAATGTGAAGTAATCAAACTCATGGCAGTGCGTTTTATAAGGAAACATTTCATTATTTAAGTTAAGACATTAGCTAATGAACTGTCAGGGTCATAACATAACACGGAATTTAGTCTTGGATACACTTCAGGTAATAAAATATCTGAGTTTTTCACTCTTTTACCTCTAAATCATTTTATTCATTCATTCATTTAAAAACCATTTATCAGGCTTCCCTGGTGGCTTAGATAGTAAAGTGTCTGCCCGCAATGCGGGAGACCGGGGTTCGATCCCTGGCTTGGGAAGATCCTCTGGAGAAGGAAACGGCAACCCACTGCAGTACTCTTGCCTGGAAAATTCCATGGATAGAGGACTCTTGTAGGCTACAGTCCATGGGGTCACAAAGAGTCAGACATGACTGAGCGACTTCACTTCACTTCTATGTTGCCAAGTGCTACTCTTCTCAGGCCTTCAAGAAGCTCAGGATTTGAGAGCAAGCTGGACAAGAAAGTTAGTAGTAGCACAAAATAGTAAGTGCTTTGAGGGGTCTATGCCCAGAGTTTGACAGGTGCTGTTAAGAGAGGAATTTAACATGACTTGGAGTAAGGGCAAAAAGGTGCAAGAAAACTATTCTCAGTAGAGATTACTTGAAGGATAAGTGATTTTTATCAGACAGAGAAGAGAAAGGAAGGTTTTTAGCTGCAGGAAGAAGCATGGACAGATCTGAGAGAGTTTAGAAGGTGAAACAGCACCTGCTAATCAAATGTGGGAGATGATGGGGGAAAAGGTCAAATAAAGAGAAACAAATCAATCTCATTTCCCACATATGTGTAACTTCATCAGCACTTACTATCTACCAGGCCAATGAAAAATATATGGTCATTGTCCTTGAAAACTTCCAAGTTTAGTTAGTGTGGGGTATATGGGGAGGAAGTATAGGAAGACTCTCTAAAAGCAAGTGCAATTGTCATACTGTGATGTATAATAGGAAATATATAGTTGGTCTTTGTTCTCTTTCTGGCACAGAGCTCCTAAAACCCTTGTAATTTCCTAAGAGACCCAGGCACCTTTTGTTAAGTTAATGAGGTAACTTTTGGACCTTACCTAAAGGTGGGGGATGATTGCTACTGGAGCCAACCAGGTAATTAGAGACTTGAAACTTTCTGTGTCACTCCCTGACCTCCAGGGAGGGGAGAGGGGCTGGAGGCTGAATTACTCACCAATGACCAACGACTTAATCAATTATGCCCATGAAATGGAAGCCACCATAAAAACCTAAAGGACAAGCTTCTGAGAGCTTCTAGCTTGGTGACCATGTTGAGATTCTGGGAGAATGGCATGGCTGGAAGTTCCATGTCCTTTCCCCTTGCTCTGTCCTTAGCATCTCTTCCATCCAGCTGTTCCCGAGTTACACCCTTTTATAATAAACCAGTGCAGAAGGCAATGGCACCCCACTCCAGTACTCTTGCCTGGAAAATCCCATGGACGGAGGAACCTGGTAGGCTGCAGTCCATGGGGTCGCTAAGAGTCAGACACGACTGAGCGACTTCACTTTCACTTTTCCCTTTCACGCACTGGAGAAGGAAATGGCAACCCACTCCAGTATTCTTGCCTGGAGAATCCCAAGGACGGCGGAGCCTGGTGGGCTGCCGTCTATGGGGTCGCACAGAGTCGGACACGACTGAAGCAACTTAGCAGCAGCAGCAGCAGCAGCATAATAAACCAAGGATCTAGTAAGTATAATGTTCCTTTGAGTTTTGTCAGCTGCTCTAGCAAATTAATCAAATCTGAGAAGGGAGTAGTGTGGAACCTCAGTTCTGGTCAGTCAGAAGCCCAAGATCGGTGTCTGAAGTAGGGGAGGGAGGCAGTTTTATAAGATTGAGCTCTTAAACTGTAGGATCTGACACTTTCTCAGGTAGGTTGTGTCAGAAGTGAGTTGAATTGTAGGAGCCAGAGACTTGCTTGGTGCTGTGGGGACCTTGCCCCTACGTTGATACGGGGTCCCAGAATCTTTAGCAATGACATGTTGTGTGTGTGACTGAATTCGTTAACAGTATACAAGGAGAGACGAGGTCCATTTTATCTGGGTGTAAAGTAAGGACCAGTAAAGTTGTTCATTCAAGACTCCATCCCTCTCCTTTCACATGGTTAATCTAAAAAGATCACAGTATCCTCCCCCAAGCTAGATTAACTTTTCAAACTACTCTAAGCACCCACAGACAACCAGAAATTGTACTCACCAGCTGCAAAACTTAAGGAAGAGAAAGCAACATGGCCACACGTTGCAATTCAGTTTTTAGTTCTTGAATTCTATAAGCCTCAGAACAAATAGGGAGAATCCCTGAGATAATGACTTAAACTGGTTCTCGCTCCTAACCAGAGGGGAGAGGACAGAGACCAGGCAGATCCTCAGGTGGAAAGGCTGACGGCTTTGGCCTATGTCAGCCCTCTGTACAGTGTGTCCTCTAGAAGGGAACTGGAAAGAGCTCCATGGCCCACATACATCTTTGGTTTTACAGCAAAGACCAGAAACAGGCGGAGAAAAGAGAAAGAGAAAACCAGAAAATGAGGTCACAGGAAAAGATTTATGTTACCTAAGTGGGATAAGCTATGACCAACCTAGACAGCATATTAAAAGGCAGAGACATTACTTTGCCAACAAAGGTCCATCTAGTCACAGCTATGGTTTTCCCAGTAGTCATGAATGGATGTGAGAGTTGGACTATAAAGAAAGCTAAGTGCCGAAGAAGTGATGCTTTTGAACTGTGGCGTTGGAGAAGACTCGAGAGTCCCTTGGACAGCAGGAGATCTAGCCAGTCAACCCTAAAGGAAATCAGTCCTGAATATTCATTGGAAGGACTGATGCTGAAGCTGAAACTTCAACACTTTGGTCACCTGATGCAAAGAACTGACTCATTGGAAAAGACCCTGATGCTGGGAAAGATTGAAGGCAGGAGGAGAAGGGGACAGCAAAGGATGAGATGATTGGATGGCATCACTGACTTGATGGACATGAGTTTGAGCAAGCTCTGGGAATTGATGGACAGGGAAGCCTGGCATGTTGCAGTTCATGAGGTCGCAAAGAGTCAGACACAACTGAGCGACTGAACTGAACTGAACTGAAGTGGGGATAAAAGAGAGAGTAAATTACAGAGCTTCAGCAATACGTGAACCGTGAACTTCCAGATGTTCAAGCTGGTTTTAGAAAAGGCAGAGGAACCAGAGATCAAATTGCAAATATCCGCTGGATCATCAAAAAAGCAAGAGAGTTCCAGGAAAACATCTATTTCTGCTTTACTGACTATGCCAAAGCCTTTGACTGTGTGGATCACAATAAACTGTGGAAAATTCTGAAAGAGATGGGAATACCAGACCATCTGACCTGTCTCTTGAGAAACCTGTATGCAGGTCAGGAAGCAACAGTTAGAACTGGACATGGAACAACAGACTGGTTCCAAATAGGAAAAGGAGTACGTCAAGGCTGTATATTGTCACCCTGCTTATTTAACTTATATGCAGAGTACATCATGAGAAATGCTGGGCTGGAAGAAGCACAAGCTGGAATCAAGATTGCCGGGAGAAATATCAATAACCTCAGATATGCGGATGACAACACCCTTATGGCAGAAAGTGAAGAAGAACTAAAGAGCCTCTTGATGAAGGTGAAGGAGGAGATTGAAAAAGTTGGCTTAAAGCTCAACATTCAGAAAACTAAGATCATGGCATCTGGTCCCATCACTCCATGGGAAATAGATGGGGAAACAGTGGAAACAGTGTCAGACTTTACTTTTTTGGGCTCCAGAATCACTGCTGATGGTGACTGCAGCCATGAAATTAAAAGACGCTTACTCCTTGGAAGGAAGGTTATGGCCAACCTAGATAGCATGTTTAAAAGCAGAGACATTACTTTGCCAACAAAAGTCCATCTAGTCAAGGCTATGGTTTTTCCAGTGGTCATGTATGGATGTGAGAGTTGGACGGTGAAGAAAGCTGAGCGCCGCAGAATTGATGCTTTTGAACTGTGGTGTTGGAGAAGACTCTTGAGAGTCCCTTGGACTGCAAGGAGATCCAATCAATCCATCCTAAAAGAGATCAATCCTGGGTGTTCATTGGAAGGTCTGATGTTGAAGCTGAAGCTCCAATACTTTGGGCACCTCATGTGAAGGGTTGACTCATTGGAAAAGACCCTAATGCTGGGTAGGATTGGGGGCGGGAGGAGAAGGGGACGACAGAGGATGAGATGGTTGGATGGCATCACCGACTCGATGGACATGGGTTTGGGTAGACTCCGGGAGCTGGTGCTGGACAGAGAGGCCTGGCGTGCTGCGATTCATGGGGTCGCAGAGAGTCGGACACGACTGAGCGACTGAACTGAACTGAAATTACAGAGCTCTTATTATGAATGGCAGCAGTAACC
This sequence comes from Giraffa tippelskirchi, assembly GCF_054371585.1. Lineage (NCBI taxonomy): Eukaryota > Metazoa > Chordata > Mammalia > Artiodactyla > Giraffidae > Giraffa > Giraffa tippelskirchi. Next base: position 90,962,597 of record NC_137275.1, on the reverse strand, counting down.
AGTGAGACCTTATGGAGGAGGAAACCCAGGCTTTCTTGTTCCTCAATATAAAAACAATCTCAGTATAGCATCAGAAAAAGAATGGAATGCTCATCAATTATATTACAAATAGATTGGCATTAAAAATGCAGCAATGTTTGCCAAAAGCAGATGGAAAACAGAAATTCAAAACAAGGTGAGGTAATTTACAAAATTCCAGCCCTGCCACTAACTCCCAACAGCTGACAGGTCTTCTGCATCAGCATGGTGCTGATGGATGGTGTGGGGAAGAGAGGAGGCCAAATGGCGGGGTCGGGGTGGGGGTGCCAAAAATAGTTATAGGTCCTTTCCTCCCCATAATTTTCCAATATGTAGAAAGGCATCTCCCTTTCCTCTTCTATTTAATAGGCATTGGTGTCAATTTTAAGTCAGTGAATTGCTAAGTTGCATCCTTGTGGGAATCAGGATTTCCTCCATTATATCAACTCTATGTACGAGCTAATTAATCTCAGACACTGCAATTTAAAAACCAGCCAAACTCTTGATAATTTCTGATCCTCAGTATGGATGATAATTCTCTTTCAATAATATTGGAACTGTAATTCTGAAGCTTGAAATAATTTCATACAATCTAGTCTGTCTTCTGTTCCCTATTGGGGAAAGTTAAATTCAGAAAAGTCTGAGAATTTGCCTTAAGTTTACAGAGCATGTTAGTAGCAACTCCAGTGCTAGAATTCAGGACTTCTGGCATCTGGTACTCTATAAAACTGAAGAAAACGAACACGTTGGCTTTGAATAATTAATTCAAGAGTAAGGCTTACAAGACTAGTTATTAAGTAGTGATGTAACTAAAATAGCAGGAATGATAAGCATACATAAACATTACTCATGACTCAAATAATTTTAGGACACAGTTGTCCTAAAAAGCTTTACAAAAGCTTACAAATCTTTACAAAAATCCTCTAAGAACTCTTGCCATAATGAAGACTTACTTTGCTTAAAACAAACAACAGAGAGATGGGTGGCAAAAACTTTCCCACCTACTTCTAAAGGAATTAGAAAAAGCTAACATGACAGGCAGAAATTGCAAAAGCGAGATCATATTACTTTAATCATCATCATGAGGGAAATTTTTCTGACAATCACTGTAGTTTTGCACATTAAGTCACTATTCAATTATCTAAATTTGAAACAGAAAGTACTGTTTTCTTCTACAAAGGGATTAGAAATTAAGACATTACAAATTATGAGAAGTTGACTATAATCAGTCATTCTTGCATTTTCTTCTTTTCTTTGTGAATTCTTCAAATCAGGACATACAAAACATGGTTTCCAGAAAGGCATGTGGGTAGGTCTAGAAGCAGATAGAATACTTTTTCTCAAGATAAAGAAGCACTATTGAGTACTATAATTTTTAGAGTTAAAGAAAATAGTTAAATGCTTTTAAATACTAGAATCCTCACTGGTTTTAAAGAAAAGCAGGCTTCTGAAGAGAGATAAAATTGACAGATATATGTAGAATGCCTGGCATGCTGCAGTCCATGGGTTCACGAAGAGTTGGACATGACTTAGAAACTGACAACAACAATACAAATATCTTCAATGCTTAAGCCACTGTTAGTTGAGTTTTCTGTTATTAGCATCTTTAAAAAAAAAAAATCACATTAGAACTGTGGGTCAGTTATTTTACCAATATGAGTCCCAAGAAAGCAGTTAGTGCCACCACCTAACACTATTTTATGAACAACGGGATGCGGTGTGAAAGTATTTGCCTTCTGACCCTTCTACTCTATCCCTCTCTGTTTGCCAAAAGACTGACCTTTATGAATCTCCTCAGTGGACTCCTTCAGCCAGTGGAGTCACCAGTAAGAGAGAAGAGGGTGGGAAGGGAGTGAAGATGGGTTCTTACTTCCCCTCCTCTTTTCCTTGTGGGTCATGGTAATAGGCATTCTCTTCACCCTTTTTCTGGAGGCCACAGTTCCTGTCAGGTAACCCCTACTCTCTCTGAGTTCTAAAGGCTACTTCCTTCCTTAACCCCTCTGGGCAGGTAATCTCACACTCTCACCATAGGTTACCACTCCACCTTTGTTGGTTTCTCTTATCAGTGCTCACCTTATTAATATAGTCCCCTTATCAATTCTCTTTTATTACCTTATTTTTGTTTGTTATCTCTTTCTGGCTACCATTCTGGCTTTATTAAGTAGAATGAGTATGGGATTTTGCAAGTAAACCAAAGATACAAATTACAAATTATTAACTAAACTGACACCAAGTTATCAAAAAGGGATAAATTTTGCAAGTGGGGCAATAATAGCTACTCCAATGGGTTATTGTGAAGATTCACCTGAAGTGTCTTAACGGTGCCTGGGACACAAAAGATGCTTAATAAATGCAAATTCCCATCCCCTCCACTTCAGCTCTTCCACGAATTACTGACTGAGAATCTGTAACTAGAATAAAATTTCAAAGGCACCAACTTTGTGTAGAAGACCTAAGGCCTACTGCTTAAGATAGAAAATAAAGAAACAGCTCACATACGCCTACCCTCTCTTCATCACAGCCACGGCAAATATCAGCAATGGATTAAGGTACTTGTCCTCTCTCAGCTCAAATGCGATCTCAGACTCCTTCTGAAAAAATCTTTCTAAGATGTCTTTTCCTCTCGCCTTCCTCAGACATCTTTGTTTCTAATAATTCCAGAAACATGAACTTGCCAAATTTAAACTGTGTTGTTTACAGTAACAGACAAGAGTCCACATTTTAAAAATTATCTCTGACATCCTATGGCAGCTAAGTATTGGAATGTGCTTTGTGAGTGGTTGAAAAATGAATTGTATATTTAGCTCCTGGCATCATTCTATCATCTTGGGTGCAACTTGAAATAAATAAACAAGCTAATAAGGGAAGAAAACAAGAAACTCAAGGAGTTGTTTTTTTTTACAAACAACAGGTTAGTATATTAATGGAGTTGTGCAACATCTCTACTATCTAGTTTCAGAATATTTTCATCACACCAAAAGAAACTCTATGCCCATTAGTAGTCATTCCCCACTTTCCCATTCACCTGATGTCTTGGAAATTACTAACCTACTTTGTGTTTCTGTGAATTTGCTTATTCTGGACATGTCATGTAAAGGGAATATGTGGCTTCTTTCAGTTGTTATTGTTGTTAAGATGCTAAGTTGTGTTTGACTCTTTGCGACCCTGTGAACTGCAGCATGCCAGGCTTCCCCATCCTTCACTATCTCCCAGAGTTTGCCAAAACTCATGTCCATTGAGTTGGTGATACCATCCAACCATCTCATCCTCTGTCATCCCCTTCTCCTCCTGCATTCAATCTTTCCCAGCATCAGGCTCTTTTCCAATGAGTAGGCTCTTCCCATCAGATGGCCAAAATATTGGAGCTTCAGCTTCAGCGTCAGTCCTTCTAATGAATATTCAGGGTTGATTTCCTTTAGGATTGACTAGTTTGATCTCCTTGCTGTCCAAGGGACTCTCAAGAGTCTTCTCCAGCACCACAATTCAGAAGCATCAATTCTTCAGTGCTCAGCTGTCTTTATGGTCCAACTCACACATCCATATATGACTACTGGAAAAACCATAGCTTTGACCATATGGACATTTGTCAGCAAGTGGTTATCTCTGCTTTTTAATATGCTCTCTAGGTTTGTCATAACTTTTCTTCCAAGGAGGAAGTGTCTTTTAATTTCTTGGCTGCATTAACAGTCCACAGTGGCTTTGGGCCCAAGAAAAGAAAATCTGTCACCATTTCCATTTTTTTCCCACCTGTTTACCATGAAGTGATGGGACTGGATGCCATGATCTTCATTTTTTGAATGTTGAGCTTTAAGCTAGCTTTTCACTCTCCTCTTTCATCCTCATCAAGAGGTTCTTTAGTTCCTCTTTGCTTCCTGCCATTAGAGTGGTATCATCTGCATATCTGACGTTGATATTTCTCCCAGCAATCTTAATTCCAGCTTGTGATTCATCCAGCATTCCTCATGATGTACTCTGCATATAGGTTAAATAAGCAAGGTGACAATATACAACCTGGTCGTACTCCTTTCCCAATTTTGAACCGGTCCATTGTTCCATGTCTGGTTACAACTGCTCCTTCTTTCAGCTAACATGATGTTTTAAAGGCTTATCCATGCTGTAGTATGTGTCAGCACTTCATGTGTTTTTATTGCCAAATAGTATTCCATCATATAAATCTACAACACTTAATCTATCCATTAATTAGTTGACGGACATTTGGATTGTCTACACTTTTTGGTTGTTTTGAATCATGTTACTCTAGCTAGCCATGTAAGTTTTTGTGTGGACATATGTTTTCATTCCTCTTAAGTATGTATCTAGGAGTGATGTTATGGACCTGTCAAATTAACACTTAAGTGGAACACAGGGTGCTGGATGGTGAGTCACAGTTCAACAACAGACCATAAGAGCATATGAAAGAGAGATTTGTTAGTCACAGTTCCTAAAAAAAATTGCTCGGTACAGCTTGAGGAACCACACAGAAGGGTCAGGGCACAGAGTGACAGGACCCGGAGTACATGCTTTTACTAGGGTCTGTGGGTAAAATGTTTTGGGGTTCTTAGGTTAAGGCCAGATTGGCCAATTAAAACCAAGAGAGTGGGATTTTGGCAAGTCCCACAGGGTTCTTACCTAAGGATTCCCAAGGGGAAAGCACTGGAAAGCAGAAGAGATGAAAGAACTGTTGGGAAAGTCATAGTAGGAACTTATAACTGCTTGTGACTCTGTAGGCTGTTATTAAGTACATATACTTGCACGAGGGGCTAGTGTCAGTCTGAGATCCCTGAAGGGCACTTGGCCAAACACAGTGAATGCTAAGGGAGTAATATAATACCATGGATTAGCTTAGCTAAACTCCCAACAAGCGGAATTTCTGGTTTACATGGTGACTGTATACATTTAACATTTTGAAAAGCTGCCCAAGTGACTGCATCATCAGCCATGTAAGAGGGTTCTAGTTTTTCCATATTCTCAATAACACTTATTATTGTCTGTCTTTCTATTTTAGCTGTCCTAATGTGTGTGAAGTGGTACCTCATGTTTGGATTTGGTTTTTATTTTCTTAATGACTAATGGTGCCCAGCATATTTTATGTGTTTATTGGCATTGGTATAATCTTTGGAGAAATGTTTAATCTTTGCCCTTTGTTCAATTGGGCTGTCCTTTTATTATTGAGTTGTAGGAGGTTTTTTTTTTTTTAATATATTCTGGATTGAAGTCCTATATCAGATACGTGAGTTGCAAATGTTTTCTCCCATTCTGTGGGTTGTTTTTTCATTTTTCTTGATGTTCTGTAAAATGCTAAAGTTTTAAATTTTTATGATGTTAAATTCAACTATTTTTTTCCTTATCACATGCTTTGATGTCATATTTAAAAAGAAAAACATTGCCTAAGCCAAAGTCATAAAGATTTACTTCTGTGTTTTCTTCTAAAAGTGGTACAATATTAGTTAATTAATTTTGTCTATGATCCATTGAGTTAATTCTTGTATGTGATATGATGTAGGGATCCATTTTACTTTTCTACATGTGGATATCCAGTTGTCCCAGAACTATTTGTCGAAAATTCTATCTTTCCCTCTTTGAATTGTTTTAGCACTTTGTTGAAAATCACTTTACCATAAATGTAAGTATTTATGTCTGAATTCTCAATTGTATTCCATATTTTTATATATTTATCCTATGCCAGAAATATCTTTTGAGTCTTGAAAGATGAATGGGTTACATAATGCCAGTTAGACAAAGGTTCAAGTGAAGTGAGAGTAGGGAGTAGAGGGCATTCCAGACAAGGAGTGGACTTTGACTAAAGCATTAATAACTGTGGAGCACAGTATGGACAGAGAGAATGGTAAGAACTAGGACTAAGGAATTTGGTTTTTACCATACAGAAATGTGGAGCTTGTGAAGATTTTTACACATGATCACATTTGACTCTGGAAAAGTCTTTCCAGCAGCAATATGCAGAGAAAACTGGAAGACTGAAAGGAAGGCAGAGACATCATTTTAGAAACTATCTCAGTATGACCAAGCAGTCAGTCAGAAGAGCCTGAAGTCAGACAGTACAGTGGGGCCAGAGAAGAGGTATGGATGCATTGGTCAGATGTTTATAGGAGGAAAAAATTAGTGATGTTTCTTCAGCAGTTGTTAGATTGAGATAAAGGGAAAAATTATTTCTACAAAAGAGTGCTAGAGAACACAAAAGAAGCATAGGGTTAACACAAATACAATCATTTCCATTTGGGACATGTGTCAGACACTACCCCAGTTGTTTCCCTTATAGTATTTCATTTTATGTATATGAATTGTAAAAAGCAATCAATAAACAGAGATTTCAATTAAGTAGAGCTAGGACCAAAGTGGGGAGCTCTCATATCCTGCTACACAGAGGAGCCCAATAGGAAGAAGGAAAATCTCCTCTTCTTTCCCGACAAGTACTCAGACAATGAAAAATCAAGGACTCTTTGTTTACTATAGCCCTCTTCACTTACTTTCTCTATATAAAAGCATTCTCTTTCTCTGGCTATGCAGTCACTTGCACATGATTTGCCATGATTACAGACCCCAAATTGCAATTCTCTGCTGATCTGGAATAAACCAATCTTTGCTGGAGAAATATCTGAAAGTATATTTGTTTCAGATCATCAGCATTATATCACTAGGTTTTTATAGATTCTGTCTTATAGAAAAGAAAACTAGTCTGGAGGGAAGATAAAAAAACTTATACCTTTCTGCTCGTGAGTAGTGGAGCAGATATCAAACTCAGATCTATAGTTTTTAATAGCTTTACTATTTAAAGTACTTTCATAACCATATTTCACCCTAGAAGGCCACTATAAACTATGTGTAAGCACAAAACAGGAAATGTACCCAGTTCTTTACACTTATAATTAATTACCTTTCATTTCCTGCACTGTCATGTTTGTAGACACAAAAATGGTTTGGAATGAGATGCAGACTGGAAGAAAACTGTATATAAAATCTGCCTTATTATAAAGACAAACTCAAATTCAACTTATATTTATTAAGCATCTACTATAGTGAGAAATTTTGTGGAACACATTTGTATAGAACATCTGTCTTAACCCCTGCAATAACCATCTGAAGTAGATCATTATTTTTGTTTTGTAAAGAAGTGACCTACTCTTAAAGACTTCCTTGATTTTTAATCCATTTCTTTACGTTTTAGTTTCTATTCTTTGGCATTTCACATAAGGTATTCATGAAGTGATCATTTTTCTGACTGACTACAACTATTCTTTTAGGTGCCAATAAAGGAGAGAAACAAGGCAATTGAAACTTAATGATTTTATAACAATGATCTGGAGCCTGGGTGTGTTCAGATCCTGAAAAGGTTTTACTTGAGTCTTTGAGCATCTCCTATGGTATGAAACACATGTGAGATTTAAAGAAATATACCAATAAATCTTGCATAATTTAAATTGCCTACAATTATTTTATCCAAACTCTGATTCCTGGAAAACAAATGATGTACCTAGCATGCAACTGTACTCAACAGTATGTTTTGAACTTACTAATTAATTAGTTATCTTTGGGTTCAATTTGAATATGCTTTTACATCTTCTTTAATATTGACAGTGCTGACACATTTCCATGGTATTTTACTTTAAAAAATAAAATTCTTCCCCAAATAATTATCTTTATCTGAAACAATAGTGATATTTATTTTACTTATCTTTAATGCACAGGAGAAACAGCTTAGGGGGAAATATATATTTTCATACTATGTGTTGTAAATATCATTAATAATACCTATTGTCACACCAGATTGTGACACCATCTATGGATTTATTTTGTATAATATCTCCTCGAAATGTTTTTTTTTTGTCCTTTTATTATAATATAAATTAGTGCACACCACAGAGTTTAGAAATTGCTTTTTAAGGAAATCAACCCTGAATATTCATTGGAAGGACTGGTGCTGAAGCTGAAGCTCTAAAACTTTGGCCACCTGATATGAAGAGCTGACTCACTGGAAAAGACCCTAAAGCTGGGAAAGACTGAGGGCAAGAGGATGAGATGGTTGGATGGCATCACCGCCTCAATGGATATGAGTTTGAGCAAACCTCAGGAGATGGTGAAGGACAGGAAAGCCTGGTGTGCTACAGTCCATAGCCCATGGGGTCACAAAGAGTTGGACACGACTTAGCAACTGAACAACAAAGAATATCCGACGTTAGCCCTTAAAACCAAGTATTACAGGGGACTTCCCTGGTGGTCTAGTGGCTAAGACTCTGTGTTCCCAATGCAGGGGGTCGGGGTTCAATCCCTCGTCAGGGAAATAGATTCTACATGCTGCAACCAGGATCTGGCACAGCCAAATAAAAATATATAAATATTAAAAAAGAATAAGTATTACATAACATGGTTGAAAATAAAGTTAGTATCACACAAAGGACCACCTTAGGCCATAAAGCTGTTTTGCCACTAATGTATGCAAACTACTTCTTGCCATTTGTTTTGCCAAATTAAGCTTACTATGTAAACATGATCTTTATTCTATTTGCAACATCCTGTATACCTTCTCAAATTGGCCAGAAGACCAAATTCAACTCTTCCACCACATCTAAGCTTACAACAATATGTTTCAGATAAATGTCTCCAAATACTGTGGGTCTAGAGTTTGCTTTTTAGCCTAGCAATTTTATAGCAATACTGTAAAGCAATGACTTCAATTTCTCATAATCATGCTTGGCACAGATAGTGGCTCTTATCCAGAACTATTTAATTTCACCTTTTAGGAATTATGTAAATATCATATGTCTCTTTTCAAAATTTACCACTACAGTGTTACATTACTGAACTCATCTCTCAAAGACCACACAACATATCAACGTTAGCATTTGTCTTTTTTGCACTTAGCTCATGTGGTTTGCACCTGAAAACCATTCTTAAAACTTACCACCCACTCTCTCACCTGCTCTGCCTCTGACTTTTAAATCACGCTTGTTAATTTCTGTGCAGACTTGACTGACAAGCAGGAGGTGATGTACTGTGCAGGGCCATGTTCACAGAGGTACAATATGGGTCAGTATAAGATTTTAACAACGTGGTTATTCATGACAATTATTGCATATGACCAGAATTAAGTGAACATAAGCAAAGGACTTACGTGGAGCACTTAACATTTTCCTTTTTGCATTTATATCCATTTCATGGCATACTGAATAAGCATATGGTCTCTGGACTCAGGTAGGCCTTGGTTGGAGTTCTCCTCCTGCTATTTCTAAGCTGTATGACCTTGGGAGAACTCTTCTCCTGAGCCTTGGTTTCCTCACGAAGAAAGTGACAATAATTGTGCCTATGACACAGACTTGTTATGAGAAGTACAGGAAAAAATTCACATGAAACACTTAGTACCTGTGTGCCTCATAGCAATTGTCCACAAAGCACAGTTGTTATCACTATTGTTGTTATTGCTGCTATTATTTGTTGGGGTTTAATCTTTGTGATTAAAATGGCCTGGATCAATAAGATTGGGCCCAACACAGAAGCAAAGCACAACAGCCAAATTTCAACTAACTCGGGACAACTTTTACTTTTTTCTTAGAAAATCCATCACTTCTTGACTTTTATGTTTTAAATTTTTCCAAAACCATTCTGGGGAAAATAAGCATAAAAATAAGGTACCAATTTATCCATATCCCCATATCCCTCTGCCTTCTTCCAGTGCACCTTTTCCCCTTCTCCACACGCTGGCATACAAAACCCTACCATTCCGGCCAAGTGCTGCAGCTGAAATGAAAACAGTAACTAGTTGAGCAGATGTATGTCAACAACTACACTCTGAAAAACAAAAGCAGAATCCCAATTCTGCCACTTACAAAGTAGACAAGCATGAATACGTTATTTAACTTTTCTGTGCCTGAATGTCCTTTAACATGGCGTTAATAATAAACACTTCAGAGCGAGGGCTATATGAGTTAATATATTAAAGTGTCTAAAACAGTGCCTGGCATGTGTGCTACATAGCTTTCCTTTACGGTATGCTGAACTCATACAGGGCATTGCATGTACACATACACACAAACAGGGAACTGACTTTTCCTTTTCTGCACCGTTACTAACAACCTTTATTTCTATGCTGCGTCCTTAGGTAATCTGCACTGCACAGAAATCTACAAAGGATGACAGTCATTTCACTCCCTTCTCAGTATCTCCATCACTCCTCAGTATTGTTAGGAATCTGGAGATACCAATTTCCTATTTTAGCCATCTTTTTAAGGTTAAATGAAGGACTACCAAATAGTAAGAGGCTCCCCAGGTGGCGCTAGTGGTAAAGAACCTGCCTACCAATGCAGGAGACTCGGGAGACCTGGGTTAGATCCCTGGGTCGGGAAGATCTCCTGGAGAAGGAAATGGCAAACCACTCCAGTATTCTTGCCTGGAGAATCCCATAGACAGAGGACCCTGGCCGGCTACAGTCCATAGAGTCCCAAAGAATCAGACATGACTGAAGTGACTTAGCATGCACGCACCATACAGTAAAGCTTTGTCATCCAATACTTTATCTCCTAAAAACACTCAAGAACTGAATTTAATGCTAATAACTATACCACTCATATAGCTAATAATTCTTTGACAGAAGCCTGGTAAAAACATCCTGTGTCATGAATGATGCCTTTTGCATAGTTTAGTTAATGTTATAGTCCATCATTGGGTAAGTACGTCACACTCACACCCTACCTAACTTCAATATGGGATGGAAAGATACCAAGGGAATATAGGATTTTCTGACCTTTCTACAGTAATTAGCAGTATCTTTCATTGGTCCCAGTGTTTCAGATACTGTGTTATCAGCAAATTTTAGTGACAGTATCTGGGAAGTTAGTGCCATACCACAGCTATTGCTAGGAAGAAAAAAATTTTACATTTTCTTGGAAAGGAAAAACTAGTTATCCTAGAAATATTATAAGCATATTATACAAGTTACAGTTATTATTTGGGGTCTATTTTTCTTGACTTGGGTTCTCAGTTTTTTTTTTTTTTTAAAACCATTTCGCATAAAATGGGAGATTTTGTAGCATCAAGTCAAGGAAAAATCAGGTGTAGCATCTGATATCCATGGCTACCACTTTATCTGTAACTATTATCCATGGCATTCATGACACTTCGTATCATAATAAGTGAAGTTTCTAGTGTTTTCTAGAACATTACTAGAAGCATTTATAACATATAAATGCTTAAAACTGAATAATAATAAAGTCTCTAAGAAGTTGAAACTAGCCTAGTGTCTTGTCTCAAGGGCTAAGAGGTTAAAAACTTTACTAATTACTGTAAGACCCTCTGTTTCTGTGCATTTGGCTAATAAAATATATTTATCTATACAGGTTGAATACATGTTATATCCTGGGTATGAAGAATATATCATATAAGATCTTTGACATACAAAATTATTTTTGTATGAATATATTTGCAGTGACATTCTGTATTACACTATATTATCTTATTTCTCAAGAGTAAATAAGAAGTCTTTTAGCAAAGAGGATCTAAACTAGGGTAAAGAATTTAGCAGAAATTTTTCAAGAATAAGGCTTGGGAATTTCAAGATGACTTGAATTCAAACTTTACTGATTGTTCTCTTGCTTTCAAAGTTGTATTCATTTCTCCAATAATGACATATATTTGTATAATGACTCACTATATTGTAATTGAAAATGAGTGTACTTGTGATTCTCAATTTTCAGCATAATTGGCTTGAAGTTGGTGATCAAACATTTAGTTGTTGTAAGCCAAATCATTCATTATATCCTAGAGGTATCAGGTTATAAATTTCATTTATGTTCATGGAAATCCACTTCAAACAAAAGTACAAAAGTCAAATGCATACACATATGTGCACAAGTACATGTTCATATGTGCATATATTAATTAAGTATATAAAGTCAAACTCAATGAAAAGTCATTATAGAACAAGAAAAGGGATCTAATGCTAGAAATGGAGATAATTATACATTAAAAAATGAAAATAGGGTAAAGTGTGTTAATTATACAATGAATCACCAAAACTGACATAAGAAGAGTCAAATTACTATGGCAGTAATCTTTTTTAAGTTGTTCTGAAATGACCTCCAGAAAATTGCTGGGCCTGGTTGTTTTGTGAAGGTTTCTTTGAACTTTCAAGGGATCTTAATTGCCAAGGTATCTAAATTATTGCAGAGCATCATAAAATAAACAAATTTTCCTAATTCATTTTAAGAGTTTAGCACATTCCCGATCAAATATAGGATAAAAATAGAAAGCTACAAACCAGTCTTACATTAATAAAGTTGCTAAAATAATAAATATTAGAAAAGTGAGTGCAGTAAACATTAATAGGAAAAAAATACCATATTCTTATTAAGTAATTGCCAACAATTACCCTTGCCTACATGCACTTCACATGCTAAACAAAATCCCATTATTAATGCGTCTCATTACAGTAATGGATCTTAAAGATGAGAAGTAAACAGGGAGAACATGAGTTGGAAAAAGAAATGTATTTACTGTGTCATTCTCCAGAGAAGCCACTGGGCCATGGGTCCCAGGAAATAAAAGATTTTGAAATGATCCTACTTTTCTGTGTTCTTTTACCAATTTCCTGCTTTAAAATATACATATTTCACTTATAATCCTAAAAAATTAATCAGAAATATTCAAGGAAAACAAAAAATAAACAAAAATTGATAGTAACAACACCAAACAAAAACCAAAACATCATAAACATTCCTTTGTGGGGATGAGATTGGTAGGGTCTTTAAAATATGAAACCAACCAAGTTTGGACTGAAACCTTTTCCTATCCCCAGCAATATTCCTGTTTAAATATGGACATTCTTCATTGTTCCAAGAACCTTCAAACTATATTCAAATTAGAACCATTTGTCCAGAAAACTTAAACTGCTGATCAGCGTTCTCTAAAATTTTTGAAAGGTGCGATTTGAGTCTTACTCTAAGACTAGCTCAGGTGTAATCAATCAAGTCGCCACCATCTTTAGCCAGCTTGTCACTGTTTCCTTTGACTTAGAGCAGAGTTGGCCAAGGTTAAGATCATTTAGACATCATAAATACAGATTCTGGTTATTACTCTAAGGGTCTTCTTTATTATGAAAAGACATAACACAAGCAAGGGGTTCACAGTTCAATGCAAACTAGAATTTGTCTAAAATTTTGAGAGTACCTTTAAACCAAACTGCCATAAGTCAAGAGCTACTTATACTAAATCAGTTTTATGGCATATAGCAACATAATTTTACTGAGTATAGAGACACATAATTTACATAATTATGCTGCTGCTAAGTCGCTTCAGTCGCGTCCGACTCTGTGCGACCCCATAGACGGCAGCCCACCAGGCTCCGCCGTCCCTAGGATTCTCCAGGCAAGAATACTGGAGTGGGTTGCCATTTCCTTCTCCTGCAATTCATGGGGTTGCAAAGAGTCGGACACGACTGAGCGACTGAACTGAACTGAATGTATACATACACACATTAATACATGAGTGTGTATGAGAAATAAAATCTATATAATTACATAAACATATCTGTGTGTATATACACACACACATACACACATACCAATTAATATTTGATATTAATGTGTGTGTGTTAAGGGCTGAATTATGTTCTCCTGCCACCAAATTCTTACGTTAAAATCCAAACCCTCAGTACCTCAGAATGTGACTGTATTTGGAGATAAGGCCTTTAAAGAGGTAATTATGTTAAAATGAAGTGATTATGATGGGTCCTAATCAACTATGACTGGTATCCTTACAAAAAGAGGAAACCTGACATGCTGAGCAAAGTCCACATGAAGACACAGGGAGAAGACAGCCATTAACAAGCCAAGAAGAGAGGCCTCAGGAGTAACCAAGCCATTGACATCTTGATCTCAGACTTACAGATTCCAAAACAATGAGAAAACTAATTTCTGTTTTTTAAACCACTCAGTGTATGGCACTTTGCTATGGCGGCCCCAGGAAACTAATACAGTGTGTGTGTGTGTAATTTAAAATATAATTGTTACTATGTCAACTAGAGTCACCTTTACCACATAATATCTCATTTTATAGACTGGAAAATTCAAGGTCCTCCCAAAGATTCCTGCAAGGGCCTAGGGACTAGAGTCCTAGGTTCAACCTCCTCTCTCCTGATTCAGTTCATTTTACAATCTCCAAATTTTGTGGTCCTTTTCCTGTGCTAACCTAGGGTGGACCTCAGGTCTTTCCATAAAAATAAAATAAAATCAGGGAAAAGGTTAACAATAATTCAAAACAAAACAAAAACAAAAAGGTAATTGTGAACACAGCTGATTTTACAGCCCAGAAATGTAAAACATTAAAGTTGAACATTAGCTGTCTCTGCTCTAACATAGTCCCTTAGCCATTTCCATAAGTGGGAAATCCAGCTTCCTTTTATGTTCTAATGTTATAGCTCTTATTTTCTCCTTCTGTCCTTCACCTCCTCATTTCTCTTCTATCTGTCCCTTCTACTTTTCCACCCTCCTTCCCTTCCCCATCCTCTAAATACCCAGAAAATCTTTACTCTCCACATCCTCCCTCACCCCCACCACTCCCCTCGGCTCCAGCAGTTTGACTCCCATTGTCAGTTAATTTGGCTCATGCTCTCAGGAGTCCCTTCTCTACAAAAGGAGCTAATCAAATTATTTTCTCAAACAAGGACAGTTCCTGTTCTCAGAGAATTAATTCCTGAACCCACTATTAAAGTTATCCCTGCTATATTATGTTTAACCAAGTTACTAAAGAGAGTGAAGGTAACATTTCAAGTTGTTTTTTTCACCTTGATTCAAAAAGAATGAACATCAATCATTAAAAAATCATCAAACACCTACCAATATAATACCCTTTTATATGATCTCTAAATTGACACAGATCTAACACTTCTGTTAAATCTGTTGCAAATTGTTTTTAAATTCTGCAGTCTCATTGAAACTTTTCACTATACGTGTGAACTCTGAATTTTATTTTTTTAAACCATCAACTGTTGCACTCAGCAAATTATTTAACTATCATTTCAAAGAGGACACTTTGAAAACTCAAGATCTTCTACACTTGTCACTTGATATAAGGGACCTAAGAAAGAAGGCTTAGTTTTGCCTTTGCTCAAAAGATTTTCCACACAATTAATATGTATTGATATAAATTGCCTAGTTGGAGAATGTCAGGTTACGGACTGAGGAAGAAAATGAAAATAAATTCTGGTTCAAAATAACTTCTTAGGAAACAGGCTGCTACTGCCACCTGGGGGAGGCTCTTTCTGCTTCATTCAAAAAAGTTAAATGTGCTTCTCAGATGAATGAATACAGTTTATGTTTTCTTTGTTATATCCACACAGGAAGATTTTCTGCCCTTATGAAGTCATAAGTCATTCCAGATGTCTCCAAGATTCCTTCATACAGAAGTACATACTTCACAGACTTTTTGAGAGGTACAAGGAGATGAACCAGAATATAACAAAACAAAGGTTTCTACAACTTATACACTAAGAAAGTATGTTGGTAAATGTGGCTTATATATTAAAAAGTGTAAAAATCAAATTTAAGCTTTTAATAATAAAATAAAAACCTAATTTTAAAGCAAAGTTTATATGGCTTTAAGTTGTAGTTAATTGTACTACTTTTCTGAAATATGCTATCATTAATTGATATGGAAACTGTATATGTTGATATAATCATGCTAGTGATACCAAAATAATAAATTTCAATTGCATGGAAATAGCCAAGAGAGTTTTTTTAGAGAATTTTTAAATTTATGAACTAAATACTGTTATGAAGTCAATATCTATTGTATGTATATTACATATCTATTTGTTGAAAAATTTTCATGAATTAGTGATATGTCAATTACAAAGGAAAAAATTGTGACCTTTGCTTTTAAATGTCTAGTTTCTATTTAACACTTGACAATATTGCATTTCTTTAGGCTATATGATAAGTTGTTACCTATTAACAATTATCTTAAACAAATAAGTTAATCCTGGAAATAGAAATTTCAGGAAGTACCTATTGAAATTACATGTCTGTCAAGTGACATAAAAAAGTCAATGCTGATTAGAGGAAGACAGCTAATCATTTATAGAAAGTATTCTGGTAATAGATTAACTAAATAAAATACATACAGTTATCAGTCTCAGAGTGGTACAATGACACTATCAGAAGGTTGAAGTTCATACTGAACAACCATACCAGCTTGAGGCAAGTCTCTGGAACAAGCATTTTTAAGATTGGAAAAGGTACGTGACATACAGAAAACTGGTTGGGATTCCATAATTAATTCTTTAAAAAAAAAAATCAGACATCTAATTCTGGAGTAAAAAGAAATCTGAGTGACTATGGTGCAGCTGCCACAGCTGAATGAGCTGGGTAAGGTGGGATGAGGTCATCTTCAGGGCCTCCTGAGGTCCTGAAGGGTGTAAGTTTTATATGAGGGTTTAAGTTTCCTTCAACATGTTCATATTAAGGTCTGGAGTGAGTAAGGCGACAGGCATTAGAGGACAAGAAAGGCCAGAGGCACATAAAACTTTATAGTCGAAATACAAGTTATAAGCAAAAATAGTAATTATGCAATTTTAAATGTCTTTATTTCTGAATCAACAGATTGAGTACATTTGGTGATTGGCCAGTAGCTTTGCCTTATCGATATAATGAAAATGACGGATGACCTTAAAATACACAAAAATAACTACATTTTAGGGGTGTTTTAATGAAAGATTCTCCCAAGGTTCTCCTCCCTCCTAAATGAACTGTACAATGTGCTGGTCTTGCCTTTCTTTGTTGAAGAGCCAATACTGAGCTATGGTGAACCACGGAAATGATTAATTATTTCATAACAGAAATTAAAGTAATCATTTTCATCAGAATGTTGCCCAGTTGTTAAAAAATTAGTAAACAGAAACAGAAGTCATCCTTTAATATCATTCATGTTTCATAGGAGAGAAGCATTCAGGAAGTCAGGAAAGATGATTTTTTGCAGATGCCACTTCTATATTCAAGGGGTGGGGAGGCAGGGAGTGGGGAGAGGCAGAACATTGTTTAAAATGCAAGAAGGGCCATTTCTTCCACTGTACTGTTCCCATTTCTCCACCAAGAGTCAATCATTTTCAAATATTGCTGCCATCTTTGTTTCTGAACTGAGGGACCTCAGCACCCATTATTAAACCAACTCACCTACCACATTGATAAGTAAACAGTCCTTCTAAACATGGCTTACACCATCTTCATGTAATTTTTTTCATTTTCCTACAATTATTGCTTCCTCCCCCTTTCCTTATCTGTATTTGATTTCTCTCTCCTCTCCAAGTGTAAACTACTATTTCCACTTTCCCTCTGTCACTGGGGGGGAGGATCTCAGCTTCAGTGGTGTGCTACTCCATGCTTTAGACACGAAGGAGGGGAGAGCAAATCAGAGGCAATACTTGGGGTGCTCTAGGCCAGTTAAGAAGCCTTACATTGGCTGAGGGGAGATGCCTGACTGCTTATGCTGAGCTTTTGTTTACCCAGAGCCATGATGAATTCCAACAAGATGACCATCAACTTGGCCCTCTTTGGCATGACTCAAAGTGGAAAAAGTTCTGCTGGGAACATTATTCTGGGAAGCACTGACTTCTACAGCAGCTTTGCTCCATGCTCTGTGACCAAAGATTGTAGTCTGGGCCGCAGCTGTCACTTCCGCAGCTTCATGCGTCGAGGGGGGCAAGAGGTGACTCTGCAGGTCCAGGTGTTGGACACGCCAGGTTACCCACACAGCAGGCTGAGTGAGAAGCACGTGAGACGGGAGGTCAGGGAGGCCCTGGCACATCACTTTGGGCAGGAGGGTCTGCACCTTGCGCTGCTGGTCCAGAGAGCAGACGTGCCTCTCTGTGGACAGGAAGAATCGTCCCCAGTCCAAATGATCCAGGTAATGCAAAGAGCAGTCACACCAGTGACATTATCCCCATTTTGAATGGCATCACCTTAATAGGAACGAACTATGAAAAACTGGTTAAAAGTGATATTTTAAACAAGTAGTTTAAAACAGGTGCTGGTCACATAGGAAAAAAATTGGTAAAAATTACTTGATTCTCCCACCAAGAGTCATTTTTACAAATTCCTTTGAGGAATTCAGTCAGTCATTTTATAACTGGGAAATGTCTTATTTTATAAAAGAAAACAAAACAAAAATGAGATACTGAACTTAGGTTAACTAAATCTCAAACTCCTAAGAACTGAGAATTTGATTGTCTATGTGGTCGCAAACTATCTGCCTCAGAATCAACTGAGCTGTTTGTGAAAAATGCAGATTCATCCAAGCCTTACTGAAACAGAATCTCAAGAGTAGAGCTTGCCTATCTGTATTTGCTAAACTTTCCATATATTTCTCTAAAACAGTCAAGTTTAGAACCACTGAACTAAAATCCCGACTTGCATCCATTCAACAAGGGACAACCTCTTGCAGTTCACCATAAATAGGGGGCGGGCTGGTCACTCTGATTCAGTCATTGAACACTGTATTGAGTACCAGCACAGAGTTTAATGATTGGTGAGTGATACATGAGCCCTGCCCTCAAAACACTCACAGTCTAGAAGAGACAAATAGATAAAAAAGTATATGACAATACATTAAGTGCCAAAACAGTGCAATGTATAACTCCTCAGTGAAGGAAGCATAACTGAGACCTACACCAT
This sequence comes from Giraffa tippelskirchi, assembly GCF_054371585.1. Lineage (NCBI taxonomy): Eukaryota > Metazoa > Chordata > Mammalia > Artiodactyla > Giraffidae > Giraffa > Giraffa tippelskirchi. The sequence continues at coordinate 90,943,908 of NC_137275.1, read as the reverse complement.
GGCAAACATTCAGGAGAGATTTATACTTTATTTATAGGAAAGAAATCAGGAATTGTAGAACCTTTGCTTGCTTCATCTGTAGAGTGAGTAACTGCTCCATGCCAGCCATGAGATCACAGGGACCTCAGGGTGAATAAAAATAACATACACTACCTTTCCCTAATGGTTCATCTGTTTGTTCATTTATTCAATTTCTTGATTCTCCAGTCTAGGACCACCCAAATTTAACTGCTGAACTTGACTAGTATTACTCAGTAGCATCATTAATTGACCTAGCTCAGAGATCTCATCTCTCCTAGAAGTTCCAAAGTAAACTACATGGAGAATAGAGAGTAGACATTGTCAATCAAAATGAATTTGAATGAATGCTACTCTATTTCTGGCCCAATCTCTGATTATGTTGATGTAGAATTTGTTACACTTAGGAAGGTAGTATACTTTGCTTTAAAGAAAGATACTCTCCTTTAACTAGTAAAGACATAAGATTGTTCTAAATGACAGACACACATTTTCTTTTTCAGTAACTGTGGCTGTTCCTAAAAAAAAAAAAAAAAAAAGCCATATGTGTAATCACAAGAAACTAGTGGAAAAAATTAGGGTGACAAGAGTATAAAAAATAATCCTCATCAACCAACTCCTGAAAAATCAAGAACATTCTGTACAAAAGCAAAGATGATTGCAATTAAGAAACAATGTGAAACCTAAGAAAGCCCACGAACCTCCTCTAACCTATTAAAGCCGGCATTTCAAACAATATTTCTGGTAGAAATCAAAAGGAGGGCCCTGGAGCCATACTGTCAGTGTAACTTTTAAGCAGCTTAAAAAATTCATTTAAAGCTGCTATTAAATAGACATTTAACTTAAGCTATAGATGGATGTAATCCAGTAAACTCTGTAAATGGATAAATATTTCTCAAAAACTAACCTTTCTCCATATGTCTCCAGATTTTTCTTTCTGCTGATCCAAAAAGGACATTTTAAGAGACATACATTTTGAAAATAGATTTTTCCAGTTTTAGGAAACAGGACTATATTGTAATCCCCTATTTTTTTTTTCATACAAGTGAATTTGTTTCATACGTGTCTCTCTGATCTTTTTAAATGGTATTCGGCATACATACAGCCTTCACTTCTTATGGCTGCCTTCCTTCAGTCAGTGTCCAATTCAGGAGTTGAAGGCAGAGAGAAGATGTGTGAGGGAAAAACTCAGATCCAGAATAATTTTTCAGGAGTAAGTAACCTGTCTCCCAGGAGAGATTCAGTAATCCTCAGCAGGGTCATGACCCCTGGGAGGCACTGCAGTCCGATTCCGGGCTTCCACCTTGATCTCTGGTTGAAGATTGCCTAAGCACAGGCTGGCTGTTTATGACCTTCTTCCTGAAGGTGCCTCAGATACTAGTGGCAGCCATCTGGATGTGCTCACAGATCCGGAGCAGCTGCAAGATGTCTGAATATTCAACAGGACCCACAGCTGTTAGGAAGGAGCAAGGAGTGGTTAAGGTCCTCTGCTTCCAGACACACCCTGGATTTCTTTTTCTTCCTGGCTCATGCAAAATGAGGAACAGAACATCTGCCTTCCCCTTTGCCTTTCTCCCTTTCTGGGGGCACCATGGAAGGAGTCTTCAAGACCAGTGCCAGAGAAGTGGCACCTTCCCTTCCTGCACCTCCCTGTTGTCTCTTTAAATATCTCTCAATTTGTGCTCGAATATTTTATAGAGGGGTTATAACCTGCCAGTTGTGACAACTGAAACGGTTCCTCAAATGATCCTTTTCTGTCAGGCCTTCCTTAATCCACAGCAAAACAGTAGAGATAGTGAGTTGTCTCCCCAAAATGGGGAAAAAAGGGAGTGAGTCATCTGAATTTTATCATTTGAATTAAAAAAAATCCATAAATTATAGATTAGAGCATATATAACGGGCTCCTCTGGTGGCTCAGATGGTAAAGAATCCCCCTGCAATGCAGGAGACCTGGGTTCGATCTCTGTGTTGGGAAGATCCCCTGGAGGAGGGCATAGCAACCCACTCCAGTATTCTTGCCTGAGGAAGAATCCCCATGGACAGAGGAGCCTGGTGGGCCACAGTCCATGGGGTCGCAGAGTTGGACACGACTGAGTGACTAAGCACACAGTATATATAATAAAGTCTCCTTAAAGAAAGTGCTAGCATGCAGTCAAACTGCACTAGGAATTGAATCCAGGAATTGATTACATTCTTTCTATGATCATGGTATCATGTTTGTATTATTACTGTATACAATCAGGTTTTCAAGCAAGTATTTTGATTTCGAATGAACTTGACTGCTGATGTTATAGATAGGTGTACACAGACGGGGTTCAGAAAGACCAATGCAAGACTGGCACATACTGAACAGAAATCATGGGCTTAGCTGTTCCACAGAATTCAGTTCAAATATAAGTCTGTTACAGTTCTAGGTATGACTATAGATGTTACTTATCGAAACTTTCTTGGCTTCAGTTCCCCATTTATAAAATGGGGATAATTTGCCTATGTTAAAGAGTTCTGAAGTCTGTATTTAATAAATGTAATGTGCTTGGCAACGTGCCTGAATTACAGTAGGTTCCTAATAGGTTTGCAGAAAATTGCTACTACTATTATTGTTTTGTCATCATCACTATGTAGACTGTGATGAGTAACTTATTCAAATGAACTACTAGATATAAGCAACACATTACAGAGGTTAAGAGCCTGGGTCCTGCAGTAAGTTATCCCTGTGTTCAATTTCCTATTTAGTTACTTGCTATGTTACCTTGGGCAAATAACTTCTCTAAACTTCAATCTTTTCTGTGATAAATTGGAAAAGATAATACTTTTCTGGGTTACTTTTGGAATGAATGTCATATTAACATAATGGTAAATTAATTCAAACACTACCACATGTCAAGTGCACAATAAACGTTACCTATGATCACTATAACATTTTTGCTAGTATTTGTTTTACCCTAAAATTGGGACACGGAGAAGGCAATGGCACCCCACTCCAGTACTCTTGCCTGGAAAATCCCATGGACAGAGGAGCCTGGTAGGCTGCAGTCCATGGGGTCGCTAAGAGTCGGACACGACTGAGCGACTTCACTTTCACTTTTCCCTTTCATGCACTGGAGAAGGAAATGGCAACCCACTCCAGTATTCTTGCCTGGAGAATCCCAGGGACGGCGGAGCCTGGTGGGCTGCCGTCTATGGGGTCGCACAGAGTCGGACACGACTGAAGCAACTTAGCAGCAGCTTAGCAGCAAAATTGGGACATATTATTTGTAGCCTTCTTTGGAATTATTTTGATAGGCTTCAGAAGAAAGAGTGAAATCAAACTTACACAGCCCTGATGTATAAGAACTTCCTTATTAATTTAGGAAAAGAAAATCTGGGGAAAAAAAATTCACTGGCTTAGTAACGTTAAACTGAGAAGCCTCAATTTAGTGGGAAGGACAGGGGCCTGGCAGTCAGGGAACCTCCGTTACGGGCCCAAGTCTGCCAATAATCAGCAATGTGGCTTTGGCCAAGCCATTTAATATCACAAGGCCTTAATATCCTCATCTGTAAAATAAGGCAATTTTGACAGATGATCTCTAAGGTTGTCTATTCTCTAAATCTGATCTAACAAGGCTTATCATTCAGCTTTGGCTCTCTAAGAAGAAAATGTGGTGCTCTAAATGGGAAGAGAATAAGGGAATAAATAACATAAAGAATGGTCCTTATTGTCCTCCTGATCCATGATAATTTTTTTTTCTCAGTTGATGTAATAGTTGGCTTTTTTTAAAGTTTCCCCCTAAAAAGACCAGATGCTATGATTTCATCAACCACAAACAAATGGGGCAGGGCTGGTGAGGTCCTGGGAAAATGAACACAATTCCTGGAAAACAAAGTTTATATCCTAACTAGTTGTCCCAAAAGGACTAGATGGACTCATACCCATTAGCACTTTGAAATCAAACAATTCATGATTGATTATAAATTTTCCATCTAGCTCAGTATTATATTTAAATTGTTAACACCAGATAACTTTACATTAACTTATCTTTCTTTTGGATTTTTATGTGAGGTATCAATCAACTGTGATTATTCTCTGGGTCCGTAGAGAACATTTGGCCACTAACATGATGACTATACACCAAGCGACACTACTTTCAAATATTCAACTATTTTCTGGCCAAAAATCAATTTAAAGAATATAAGCTAAGTCAACCATTCTCTTCTATTTTTGGCAGTAATTCAAAAGTGCAATTTCTCTCACAGTTTAGGACATGAGCATCTTTTCATAAATAATTACCAACATGTAAAAACTTTCCAGTGGCTGAACACACGGACTCGTAAGTGGTGTCAAGCTTACAAATCTATTATCCTTAGGTGCTTTAACTCATTTTTCCTAAATGATATTATGGTTTAAAGTATAGCAAATGTCTGGTGGAAACAAAGCGGGGGAGGCATGTTCATGTTACAATATAGAAAGCCAGGAACTAAAAACACACTGTGAATGTTATACCATTTAATGCAATAAGTATGAACCAAGCAAGAGGCGAGTTCTCTGTTATAATATATAACTCAGGAGAGAACCACTCGAGCCAAACAGTTTATTTAACATTAATTTGTATTATGGTGATGTTGTATAAATATTTAATAACAAATATAGCCCATGCATCAACCAATACCCAGAGAATAGTTCTGGCAGTAGCACTCAAGGGAGCTTAAGGGCAGTAGCTATTTATTAACTTATATTAAACATTTCAATATGAACACATCAATAATGCACTGGGGAATATAAGGTCTGGCTCTAAATTTGAGAAACTTCTAGAGACAAGGATGATGAAAGATCAATAGTTGTACTTGTTAAAAATAAAATCCCAATACTATACAATTCCCAGTAATGCTCAATCACTTTTTTTTACTTGGTATGTCTTTATCACCTGAGAAATTCCTTGCTAATTTCTATGCTCAAGGCATCATCACATGCCAGATACATTTTCTGATCCCTCCCTCTACCCCCACATTACCCCCTATCCAAAATTAGGCTAAATGTCTGCCTCTGTAGCACCAATGTATTTTCTATCACAGCATTTGCGAGGACAACAAATTAAATGTACTTTTCCCCTATGTGTCCCTCTTCCTTAGCCCTACGTTTAGTTAGGAAACAAGAATTTACAAGCAGGAAATGCATCTGTTTTGTACCATTCCTTGTTTGCAGAACAAAGTAGCCCCCTCAATAAGTATTTGCAGAAGGAATAAATCCCCCAGAGAGCTTTTAAAAGTTCACATCCCTAAAATAAAAAAAATAAAAAAAATAAAAATAAATAAATAAATAAATAAATAAAAATAAAAATTCACATCCCCACGTTCCATCCTTGAAGATTCTGATGCAATTTTAGCAAGCACCCTAAGTGATTCTGGTGTAAATGGCCTAGAAATCTTATTCTCAGAACCTAAATCTGTTATATTTAGCATGTCATTGATTTTTTAACCATTTGGGTTAATTTTCTTGGGTTGCAATAAAAATGCCACCAACTCAGTGGCTTAAGCAACAGAAATTTATTGCCTGTCAGTTCTGGAGGCTAGATGTCTGAAATAGATGTCAGCAGGTGAGCTTCTTCTGAGGGCTGAGAGTGAGGGATGTGTCCAAGGATTCTCCTCTTGGCTTATGAATGGCTGACTTTATGCTTACCTGGTGTTTTCCCAGTATTCATGTTTTTGTCCAAAGTTCTGTTTTATAAAGACATATTGGATTAGAGTCCCACCCTAGTGAATTTATCTTAATTAACTGCATCTGCAATAATCCTATTTCCAAATAAAGTCACTTTGGAGGGACTGGAGTTTAAGTCTTCAATATATCAATTTGGAGAAAGGGTTTATAAGCAATTCAATCCACAGTATGGTTTATTTATTTTCCAATTTTCTGACTTCTCTCCCGCTCTCTCTGTTAAGAGTACACCGAATATACAAAAAACTCAGGTCTGCTAATTTTCTATGTCACTATTAGCTAAAATGTGATGTTGACATTGCACATATACTTTGATTTACACAAGAGCTATGTTCTTCAAAGGTTGGGGTAAAGTTTTGCCAATTTGCATTTTAAAGGCACATAAAATATGCCAACAGAAGTCTCTCTCTGCAAAACTCTTTTTTGTAAAGTTAGAATCTGTTAAAATAATTATTCTCTAATGTACTGATCTTGAAATGTCTGAGGATTTTCTTGAAGCAGGGCATTTTTAGGAGAACCAGAAGCATACAATTATTCTATGGTGTAGACAGACCGATATGAGGAAAATTTGGGGACCTATACCTTGAGAGAGTCTCTCTGAATACAAAATAGAAGGTGCAGACCACAGGCGAATTTGTGTAGAAAAGAAAAGTTTCACAGGAAACTGCAATTTTGTGTCCCAAAGATTAAACTTCAAAATTGAGGAACCAAAGTTAATAAATAAAACCCTGAAGCTTCTATTTAAGATGATGGTGAGGGTCTAAATCCCAAGTTAATCCAACATATTTATTGAGAGTGTACAGTGTATTAGAGGCTTTGATTGATATAGGAAGACACAGACTTTCCTTCTAAGAAGTCATGGTCAAGTTATAGAGATGAATGTGAAAATAAATAACTCTGATAAAAGTTAGACTGTATTAGGAGCTATAACTGGTAACTGTGGTCGAGATGTTTCTAATTTTTAAATATATTGTTCCACAGTTCTTATATTTTCATATTAGATTTACAGATCCCAATTCTTCTGTCCTCCCTTCCTTCCTTTTTGTTTCACCCTTGTTTCCTTTATTTTTTCCAGTGGTTCAATATTATATGACTCATACTTATTTAAAAGTTTCCCAAACTATCTTTCAATTTTTCAGTATTTTTATAATCTAGAGTTTGTATTAATCTAATACGTCTCTATAGGTTTGTACTCAACCTCTGTACATCAGTTTCTCCATACCGTAACTGCATCTCCCACAAATCATCACACTGAACTTCAAAAGAGGTAAAGCTTTAGCATAGTATCTGGCACTAAATATTAGTTGTTCTCCCTTCTTTTAATTTTAGAGGTTCTGGATATTCATTATTAAATTATTCCTAAGTATTTTATATTTCTCTTGCTATTATGGTAGCAGTTTTGGAAATATTTTTGTAATGGGAGTGTTTGGAATGGAGTGAACTTTACTGTTGCATTGTCATGATTTCATATAACTTTGCAAATATTCACGAAAGTTAAATGGTTATTTCTAGATGCCTTTCATACTGTGTTAATGATCTGCAACATGCTATTACTTCTGCTTTACGTCAGCTTTTTACTAATCAAATAAGAATTTATTACATAACCAACTTCTACATATTACTAAACAAAGGAATACCAGTATTCAATATTTTTCACCCACATTAGAGGAAGTCACCCAATAAATTGGGTTTGAGTCTACGTATGTGAAGAGGATGTGAATCACGGTAATATTTTGTGTTGTTCCAAATGACCAACTGTATTTTGATAGCATTTCCATTACATGTCATCCGATTCATCAATAGATTGTAACCAGATTATGTAACTATAAATTCTCAGAAAATTCTTTTAGTGATGATAATACAATATTCCTACAGAAAAAGATATGACATTGTCCTGAGCAAGGTCCTCTGACTTAAAGGATTTCAGTGGTTCTAACAGATTCAGGTTGACAGGCAAGTATGTACGACTGCTGAATGCTGTAAAGGTAATTAAATCATGCAGCACTGATAATATGCAGTTTTGAAGCTGTAGTTACATAAATTACAACAAAATAAAATGGAGAACTTAAGCCTTTTTTAAAAGAAAGCCCACCCATCTCTCTGCATTTGCTTACATTATTTGACTCCATCATGACTTCCCATCATATATTTCAGTTTTAGAAACATAATGAGGTACAGGTCTGTTTACTGTCTGTGTTAGCTCATACTCTTCTGCTCATCTTTGAGAAATAAGTCAAAGGCAAATAGCCACTTACCTCTTTTCTTTCAGGAACTTCTGGGCCACGCTTGGATGAATTACACTGCCATTCTTTTCACCCATGCAGAAAAAATAGAAGAGGCTGGGTTCAATGAAGATGAATACTTACGTGAGGCCTCTGATACACTGCTAACGCTACTAAATTCTATTCAGCGTAGGTATATTTTCCAGTATAAAAAAGGAAACTCGCTTAGTGAACAAAGACTAAAAATCTTAGAAAGAATCGTAGAATTTGTAAAAGAAAATTGTTACCAAGTACTTACCTTTAAGTAAGATTTAGGTGAAAGGAAAAGGGCTTTGGGTTTTAGAGTCAGCAACCTGGATTCCAATGTGCCTTTGTGACCATAATGTGGACCATCAGAATTTCCATATGCTGCCAGTGAGCATGTACATTGATATAACCACTTTGGAAAACCGTTTAGCAATTAAAAATAAGATTCCTAAGGCAAACCCTATGACACGATAATTATATATGTACGAAAGAAATGTATAAATCTGTGCACTAAAAGACATGTATGTACAAGAATGTTCATAGCAGTACTACTTATAATAGCTAAAAACTGGAAATTACCCAAATGTCCACTAATGGTAGAATGGATAAACAAATTGTGGTATATTCACACTATGAAATATTATGCAGTAAGGAGAATGAACAAACTAAACTGCATGTAACATGATCAATGAATTATCCAAATGTAATGTTGAAAGAAAGAAGCCAGACATGAAAGAGTATATACTGTATGATTTGACTTGTATAAATTTCAAAGAGTTAAAACTAATGTAAATTAAACTATTTTGATGTGAGAATCACAAGGAAGTCAAGTTACCCTTGTGAGGAAGAGGTGGGAGAGTGAGTGAAAGCAAGCACCAGGGTGGCTTCTGAGATTCCAGTAATGTTCTATTTCTTGATCTGGAAGCTGGTTTCACACAGTGTGTTCCCATTGTGAAAATAAAACAACAAAACACTTCTGACTTATGAACTGTATACTACATATGCTATACTTAAATAAAAGTTAGAGATGAATAATTACAAATTTTCAAAACTTGCTCCACTGCTTACTTGATGCTAAAAACTTACACTTGTGAAGGCCTATTCCTCATGTGAGATACCTACTTCATATTTACTCTAATCATGAAACAACTTAGCATGTAGTAGATGCTCAATAAATGTTAACTTCCCTTTTCCACTTTCATATAATCCCTGGTTCCTATTTAGGCTTGGAAATGTAGGGAAAAGCTCAGAACCAAAGCCTGCAGCACAAATAATGGAAATAACTGTTAACCAAATACAGATAAAGCTTTGACTGAAAAAGAGGCTTCCAGTCTGCCTTGGAAGGTCAGTCAATCTGGATAGGGAGAAAGCTCCAGGATAATCTCAAAGACAGCAGTAAAGATCAAAGGAAATCTATTCGAGTTAATCACAACAGCCAAGTCCATCAACAAGTCAAAATCAGATCACCCCCAAGTTTAACATTTGCATGAGTGTTATCACTTACAAGATTCTTTCCTAATACAGTCTCCAATTCACAGCTTGTTTTCATAAAGATAATTTGTAAATGGCTTTAGTGTGCATTATACTTTATTTTCCATTAAAAACAAGATTACAGCTGGTGCTTATTCTCTCAGACTAGTCCTCAAATATGTACTTAATGTTTAATATTATCTGAACTTCTAACACAAATCTGTAAAGTGCTTCTAGGAGAAAGAATAATACAAGTTCCAACTTGAAACAACATCTCTATTTCTCTGCATGATCCTCTTCTATCGTTGTGGGTCCAGGATTGTGAAGTGGGAGCATCAACAATCAGGCTGAGTTTGGAAGTTAAGCAAAAATCGACACTTCCCCAGGGGTTGGTGGCTCACTGACAAAGAAACAGATTTGAGGCCGAGAAGTTGAAACTGCAGTGACTCGTGAAGAACAGAGTGGAAAATTTATGTTCGAAGTCCTTCATACTCTTCATGTATGTGATGTCAGATAACTCTTCATGGAACACAAACATTTTGTTAGCCTCAGGAAAGATATGTGGTGCAGAATCATGAAGGATTCAAGATCTCTGAGGCGGGAGTAGTGCTGTGTCTTCTAGTTTCAAAGAGGAAGACCTCTGTGATGTTCTTCCCTGAATTAGTTTAATTTGTATATATATATATATACATATATATATATATATGTATGTATATATATACACACATATTTTACATAAATCCCTGAATGTGATATTATCTATTTGACTTTTCTTTAGCAATCTTATATTTTGCTTTTTTCAGTTAACTTTTACCTCTCCTCCTTTTCATGCAAATCAGCCATTACAGATAGGTCAACAAAAAGGATGGTATACACTATATTTTCTGCATGGCCAGATAATCACATACATACAGAGTGTGCATACACATAAACATAGTTGTTGTTGTTTTTTTAATTTTCATAGTATACTATTGCTTTTTTTTTTAACATCACCTCATATAAATTACTGCAACTCCAAAATGTAACTTAAACTCACTGTTTTTAAAGGCTGCATAGCAGGATGTACATTTCTGGGAGCATATGTAATAAATTTATGTAACTATTCCTCCAGTTTTATGCATTTCAGTTTTCTGCCATGCAAAGTCATGCTCCAACATGTTCCTGTACATATTTAATATTGATTTCTCTTCTATAAGTTATATTCCTAAGAGTGAGATTTAGGTTGTAGTATATATATACTTTAACATATCTTTTTAAATATATCTTATGCAGTTTCTACTCATAAATGTTGCAACAAACTTAATTTTCAACAACAGCATTTGAGAACCCTTTTCCAATATTCAGGTCATCAGTGTTTTCTTACACATGAGCTTGGCAAACAAAATCATACCTTGCTTACCGTTTACCTTAATTTGCATGTTCCAGACTACTATTTAATTAGAGCATTTTTATAAGCATGTTTGTCATTTACTCTTCTATGAACTGCCTCTTCACATTATTTGTCTTTTTTGTCATTTTTCTATTCGATCACTTCGCACAAAGTTTCTTTGCTTGACAAAAACTTTAGTCAGGCTTCTGAACCTTCTAGGCCCATCTGTGCTTAACTTAGTTTTGGTAAGAACCTCGCCAATAAGTCAGTTACCAAAATCTACCCACAATATCTGATCAGGTTCCTTGTCTAATCACCCTGGTCTGTCTTCAGCAAAGATCCTATTGGGTGGGTTTACCCAGACACGCTCTGACCCTTCCTTGTGTTCAGTATTTCCCTCTTGGTAATTTCCCAGCCTGTTCCTTGGCTATAAATTCCCACCTGCCCATGTTGCATTCAGAGTTGAGCCCAATCTTTCTCCCTCACAGTAAATTCCCATTCCGGTAGTCCCTATACCTATCTTGATGATCCTTTCTTATCATCAAAAGTCACAAGTGTCACTGAATATGTTTTCTTTAACAGTTCCTGCTTTAAATAGGAAGAACTCTACATATATTACAGATATTGGCCCAGTCTTTCATGTTGTAATTTTTTTCAATTCTGTTATTTGTCCCTCAGTTTTGGTTATGGTAACTTTAGCCAACGTGAATTTTCTTTAGTCATACATTTCTAAGTACATGCTACAAAACGGTTTTAGATTCATTTCCTTGTAGATGGGTTACCAAGGATATACAGGTATATAAATATATATCTTCTTTATTTCTAGATCTATTCTAGATTCTTAATTCTTTTCCATTATCAATTTGATATATATTACTATCAATACCATAATGATTTAATTCAAATGATTTTTATATCCTTCCTTGGTATCTATGAGGGCAAGTTTCTCTTTTTCTTTTCTCAACATATTTTCTGACTACTCCCATTCATTTATATATATTATTTTAGATCTCATTTTACTTAATTTCAAAAAACTTACTTTGCAGTGTATTTATGACAAATGACATTTTGTAATATTAAAAATGACATTTTGTAATGATTGCTCCCATGCAAGCATACAAGATGTTTCTCCATCTTATGTTTATTATTTTTTTTAATATTACTGAATTTCTTACATTTTTCTTTTCCTCAGTTTTGCCAATTTGATAAAGCTGCTATTCAGTTTTTCCTCTCAATAGGAAGTTCTATTCTAATTTATACCCATTAAGAATTATTTCTTTGTCTCTGAATTCAGAATCAAGTACTCACTTCTCTACTATTGTTTGGTAACAAAGTAAGAACTGTTTCCCTAAGAACTCGATCCCCAATCCATTATTCCCTCAACTTATTTAAAGACCTTTAGAGCACTTCCATTTCCTTCCTATCCTTTTCTCTTAACCTCATTTTTCCCATGAAAGAAGTCTTTGGGATGCTTCTCCTTTCCCCTTCTTGCTAGATTTTGCTGATTATTTAATTCAAGATTTCCCCTTACAGATCACCCCTTATATTTCAAAATTCCCTTCTTACCGTTTACATTGAGCATCCGTTTACATTATCTCTTTTACTTACTTAATATACAAATATTAGATGGTCCACTCCTCACCAGTTTTCTTTTCTCTCATCTTCCCTCATCTTTCTAGTTAGTGCATTTTCCTAAAACACCTGCATTCTAGCATAGTATCCCAGAGGCATTAATTCCACATACGGTCTTCCATGAACCACTCTGCAATAGCAATTCTAGCTCCTCATGATAATCAACATAGTGGATGTAGGGAAATGATTGCTTAGTTGGTAATGAGGTTGTTAAAACATAAGAATACCAAGACACTGAAGCAAACACCTGGCTGCTGTGCCACCTAAAGCTGACTGGCTTTTTCTGGATGAGAGCACATGTGTATCACTGAATAAACTTACCACCGTTTTCATTGCTAAGTCTAAGTCATGTCCTACCCTTGCTACCCCATGGATTGTAGCCCACCACGCTCCTCTGTTCATGGGATTTCCAGGCAAGAATACTGGAGTAGGTTGTCATTTCCTTCTCTAGGGGATCTTTCCCACCCAGGGATCAAATCCACGTCTCCTGCATTGGCAGGTGGATTCTTTATTGCTGAGCCACTTGGGAAGCCCATAAACTTAACATTACTGGAGATAATTACAACTTGCAACAAAACAACCATGTGATCAGAATTTGCCCCAGGTACAATAAATGTTTAGAAAGTTCATCTTTAGTACGTTGCCACCTTTCCTATTAAGAGTCTGTAATTTGTAATCTTTCCTCACATCTCTCCAGGTGGCCGTCTGTATGCTATTCTCACTTGGAAGATGAAAATCTCTACTAAACTTTATATGTGAAAGTGCTTTGAACATTTTAGATAACTGGAGGATAATATACTTGACATTTTTGTGCACCTGGGGTTATAACCTCATTATAACCATACATACCATCCTAGGTACCTACCATCCTAGTGAATTAGAAATTCACCTCTAGTAACTCACCAGCTCTGACCCTTAACTAGGTTTGTTCATCTAGATACCATTAACTCAATTAGTAATTTCAGATTTCCTTTTTTTAGTTATCTACACTCTGCCTTTCTAAAAAATAACTTGCTTAGGTTTTCTCTTCTACTGATTTTCAGGTAGATCACAATTCTTTTACAAAAGGCTAATGCTTTAAGTGGCACTGCTATTTCCCAGATTCTCACTCAAACTTTATTTAAGAAGTTTCCTTTCACAAGTATCTAAAATTTTTATTATCAATTCATATGCTTTAAGAAAAAATGTTATCCTTTTATATGAAAACTGAAGGTTATGGAAAGAGCTATTTCTACCAAAATCATTCTTTTGCTAAACTTAGTAAAAGTGACTTTTGGTTTGTATTTTTCATTAGTCTTTTTCAAAGAGAAATCAAATTGTGTTGTTGATTTTGGATGACTTCTGCACTGTTCTTTCCAAATTCCCCAGGTGTGAAAAGTTGAGTGGGTTTTAAATTAACAAGTATCAGCCAAATATCTTAGGGCTGAAAACTTAAGTGTATGCATATATTGAGAGCCTATCTCTATTGGGATGTATGATACTCTAAAGAGCCCATTTACAGAAACAAATGTAAAACTGTCACAGCCTTGATGTGAAGGCTCATCATGTCAATGCCATTGTAGAAATAAGCAGACGTTAATAACTGCTACTTGAACAATTCTACATGCATTATGCCAATAAGAGAGTCAAGAGTAGTAGTCGGCCTTTTCATTTAAAAGGATTATTCTTTTTTCTGCAATTACTGAGCCCATGGCTTGTTTCTGCCGCTGTTGCTAAGGACAATAGCCTGCCAGATAGGAAATGATGTTGATGAAGACATAAAATAACACTTACACACATATTTAACTCAAAAATCCAGAGAATTGGGAATACGGTATGTTAGGAGTGAGGTGGGAGTAAGGAAAGGGAAGGAAAAAAAAAGGGAATACATAAGGGTGAAAAAATAAAATATACAATAATCTGCTGAAATTCCAGATGGCTCACTTTCAACTAACAATTATTTCATTGTTTTGAGCCCTTTCTCTAATTTTTTCTTATACTCCTATGAATTATCTCTGCCAAAACTCACACAAAGTTAAAATCATAAGAAGTTCAATAAGTAACAATGTATATATAAATTACTAATTCTTTTCCATTCCAAAGAGTTGCTATCTGAAGCAGATCCAGTTTTGTATAGAGGCATATTAGCCTTCAGCTATCTTTCATTATTACTGTAAAACTTTGGGTTATCATGCAAAGAGTACTGCAAGCGTGTACCGTTATAGAAGTGTTCCTGGTTTAAACATCTACTTTATCTAACCTACCTAAACTGAGTGATATCTTCACAGGCAGACTTCTGGGACAGATGTCATCACAGGACCACGCCCTTGGTAGCAGCGTGTTCTCAGAATCAAGGCACAAAATGGTTCTTTAGAAAGGCAACAGCCGCGAACAGCAGCAGCCTAGTTTTGCCAAGTGATTCTTCCTAATCACTTCCTCAGCAAAAAGAAAAAAATATATATATACAAATTCTCTTTGTAACCACTTCAAAGGAGTGCTTAATGATGTCCTCTCCTGTTAAAATCTCTTAAATACTCCACTAAAGGAGCTGCCCTAACCCCTTTACATGAACTACTGAAGTTTAGGTTTTTTTAAATTTATTATCATCTTTCCCTACAGTTTAAAAGAAAGAGAAGTTAAATCTCTCATTCAAATGAGAGAAATCACATTACTATTTCACTGAGAAAGAGAAAAGCAGACTATTAGTAAAATCTGTTTTATACCTTAGCATTTATGTAAATTGTTGTTTCCTTGGGGCAAATGGCTGGCTTACCTCTAGGGAATAAAACTGACAAGATGTGTTGAAAGTACTTAGCTAGCTATGAAGGATTAAATTTTTTTTACATATAGTTCTCTAATAAAACCTATGACAGTAGACAGATATGGGCTTCCCCCGGGGGCTCAGCGGGAAAAAAATCTGCCTGCTATGCAGGAGATCCAGGTTCGGTTCTTGGGTTGGGATGATCATCTGGAGAAGGAAATGACAACCAACTCCAGTACTCCTGCCTGAGAGATCCCAGAGAGAGGAGCCTGGTAGGCTACAGTCCGTGGGGTTACAAGAGTCGGACATGACTTAGCAACTAAACCACCACCACCCCTCTCACTTTCGTTAGAAAAGGAAATAGGTCTTCCTTAACTAAAATTTTGGAAGGTAAAGCTTTCTCCACAAAACAGCAATTAGCAATATTACTGTTAGATCAGTTAACATTAATTTGCTTCACTAGTTTATGTTTTGTATCTTGGCGAGAGTTTTAGTTTCCATACCACTGCACAGCACTTAGAACCAGGAATTGTGTCATAATTTAAGTAGCCAAAGTACACAGCTAACACAGTACACTTTGATATTCTTATATATTTAAAGGTACAACATATAACTCCCTAGAAAATTCAGTGAGTATACTCATGCCCGTTTTAACACCCCTGTCATAAGCAATAGTGAGTTGCTCCTCCACTTACCAAGAAACTGAAAGGCCAATTGCTTTTATTTATGTTACACTAACACACAGTAGTTATTAGCAGATGTACTGTCTTTCCAGTCTAAGAAAATTGCAAAACAATTTGAAACTTTATCAGTTATATTAAACCAGTGAAAGGGCATCAATGAACAGGGCTGACCAGCATCGAAACACCTAAAACAGGGATTTCAGTGGGAATGCAGGGAGAGAAGAGAAAGTTTCCATAAAGAATATCTCTAGTAAGGGGAGAGATACTACATCTGGTATAGAGGAAGAATCAGGTTTGTTGAAAGACAAGGTTTGTTCATTTCATATACACCAAGGTCTGTTCATTTCATATATACCAAGTAATCTTCTGAACAAGAATTCAACCTCTCAGGAACTCTCATACCATGAAACAGGATAGAAGAGAGAGAACATTAGTTTCTGTATAACACAATATACATCCTCACAACTCAATGAGGTAAGTACTATTATTACACCCATTTTACAGATGAGGAAAGTAAGGTATATAGAGACTAAACAGTTGTTCAAGATCACACAGGCATTTAAGTTGTACAGCTGGAATCAAAACTAGGTAATCTGGTTTCAAAATCAATATTACTAAGATCTACAGAATTGTCAGCATCTCTAAGAGTCATAAATACAAGTCCAACTTGATAATGTGCTTATTAAACTTCAGTGAGTTACTCTGAATATTTTGTAAATAGTATAAATGATAATTTACATGTTTTTTAGAAAGCAACAACAAATTATCTGTTTGGTGGACACAGTGCTCTTGTATTCACAGAGACTTAAAGCTCTTCATAGAAGCAAGGTAGAAAAATTTTCCAATTTTATATTAACATGTCCTGAAAATGACTTATAAGAATAATACACATGGAATTTCTACATATACAAAAAGTTAGTACTGTCAATATTCACTATAAGATATACTGGGTCAACACTGCAAGAGAAATTATCTTGAGGGAAGGTCAGCTATTGTTTTTCCTGGTTTAGTTTGCAATATATAAATATATAAATAGATGCCAAGAGGCACCAGCTCTTTAGTGTGTGACCTAATACCATTTCCTACTGTTGAAATTCTTAAAGGGCTGAATACCAGTCAGAAACCACAAGGGTTTTTTTTTATTGATTCTCTAAGAGCTCTCATTCCAGCAACATAAGTAAAACAGAATTAAGTTTTCTGTAAAAATAACAACTGAATGGGGTTAAGTGGATAACTTGATTGAATAATGCTTTCATGTAACTTGAAAAATTGAGAATAAATATTTCAACTACCTAAATAGTTGAAATACTTTAAATTTTATTAGAATTATTTATAGAAATGTAATATAATTGGGAAAAATCAGGAAATATTCATGAAATCTTTTTCCCGAAAGAATGTATCTTGAGTACAAAATAACTTTGGAAATTCATTTGTGTTTAATTATCAACAAATGTTAATGAGTCTGTTAATATTCAGTTTTTCATGAAGAAGATACAAATTTCTATGATATGGTAACACGTCTTAGCTTACCAGAACTCCTTGGATGTAAATGAATGATACTTTTTATAAATCAGCATGCAGGACTCAAACTATTTTGCTTTGTCTTTCCTTCTTATTGTAAGCTATAAACAGCAACAGTGCTACAATACTGTGTGTGATTTTTCTTTTAAAATAGATAGTCCTACCTCCATAGATGCATCTCTTTTTTGGTAACTCAGTCATCATCTCAAGGTGGGTGAACTTGAAGTTCATAGTGCCTAAGTTAATTTTCATTGTTCCTACAATATCTGAAAGATGAATGAAAATAGGCACTTGACATTTTAAACTTACGCATGTTAAATTTTTGGCTACAATTTATTTTAATATATATTCTTGAAATATATTTAATGTGTTTAATATATATTTAGTATGATGGTACATGAAAAATAAAATATATCAATCTGAAATGTTCTTCTAAAGATAAAAGCTATAAATAATCTTATATTAGGTATCTAAAGAATCTTTGAAGTCACCCAGGATAAAAAGTGGACTATTGCGTTTATGGTCAATTTAATGGAAACTACATTAGCAACACTTTACAATGTGTTTATTCTTTAGAGTTAGTCAAGATTTATTACTATTACTATTTATTATTTTGTTAGATGCAAAAATAAGTTCACTACACAGTTGGAAGTTTCAGTCTTTAAAAAAAAATCACTATAAGTATACAAATCTGGGTTACTCTGGCAAGCAATAACAATAATGTTCAAATGCCATGTCTCCTAACTTTTATGCTGCTTGGCTCTTTAGAATCAACAGATGGTCATTTTCAATACCATTACAATATGACTAGTTAATAAGCCTGACAGAAATTTTAACTTGTCTTTTTAAAGAGAAGACATTTATAATAAAGATACTAAAAAGCCAGGGGCTTCAAATTGTATGCAACATGTGTCTACAAATGAGAAACTAAATGTTAATCTGAAGTTTTCTAAATGTATAAAGAAAAAGCAATGTGCTAGCCAACACAATCACTGAACAATAAATCATCACGAAACACAGGCAAATTCCTCCTTGTAAGCTCAAAACCTACAGGTACAAATGTAGTGTTTCTCTAATCAATGGAAAACAATACATACCAGGTAAAAGACTACTCAAATCTAGAAGAGAAATAACCACAAAAGTGAGCCAGTTATATTTTAGGTATGAGTGACAAATGTATTTCTTTTTATTGCTTTCTCTAACGTATTTCAGAAACTGAAGTGTTTTATTTTATTCCACTGTTGGCCATAGTTTGAGCCCTACACACTCCCTTCCCTTTCACCTCAAAGGGAGAGCCTTTGTATGTAGCCACGCATACATCATTAGTGTAAAGATCAGGCTGGATCTGCTCCCAAATCTTCTTCTTAGGATTCAGCTCCTTGTCAGGCTCTCCTGTTGGGAGAGGGAAAATAATACATAGCTAACATACTAATAAACTGTTCTCAGAGATTTCTAGTGAATTGTCCTAGATACAATCTCTGATCTTTAGACCTGATAAGAATATAAATATTAACTTTTAACACTTACTTTATTTCTATGAACTTAGCACTTTTATATCCTTGATTGGTAAAACATTTTGTCATTTCCTTACAAATGTTAAAGGTATTATTTTTCACTCTTTTAAGAAACAGCTGTACAGCTAATTTATTCCCCAAATGACTAGAATGAAAATACAAGATAATCATTTTATCACTACATATAAAGAAAGATTTTGAACAGATGAAAGCATAATTTGATGTGTTGCATTTTTATACATGGCAGAAGCAGCTTATGCTTTACTATATGTTTCAACACAAAATGACTAAATTACTGCTACAGTACTTAAAGATTTCCTACAGTACTGGAAATAACTTATGTGTTAGGGTTATCTAGCTAAATATGATAACTACTCTGAATTTCATCTGCTGCCCATTCTACTTGGTGAGATGGAAAGAGAACCAGCTGAATGAGAGAATAAGATTGCAAACAATTTGGCTAGTAAGGTGCTGATATCTAAAATATATAAAAAACTCATACCACTCAATACCAAAAAAACACCCCATTTTTAAACAGTAATTGGGTGCAAAAGCTAAAGAGTCTTGCATATATACATGCTTTGAGATTAACCATCAACTCAGATTTATTAATAAGACTCAAAACTAACAGGAATAATCATGATATCAGAAAAGTCTGAATGCAAATTTCCATTTATTATGAGACTAAAACCAGTGCATTCTCAAAAAAAAAAAAAGGAAAAGAAAGAGGAGAGAGTGTCAATGCCTTTGTTTTCTTGCTGTAATATTGTGCTCAAGTTATTTTTGGTTGATACTTTAGGGACTAGTTACTATATTGAAATAATTTATGGCTTTATACATTTAAGACTAAAAAAGGAATGGGGAGGGGTTTTAGCCATTATTATAAATGTATTACGTGGTATCTTCTAAACTTTATGGAAGCAACGGTTTTGTAGTTGGAAAATTATTATTCAAAGCCAATTAGCAATTCAAAGGTTTGAGCCCCAAATGAAATTTCTATACCACACTTACTATAACATGAAATGTATATCTCTAGACACTGAGCACAGCAAATGAACATCAAAATGTACCAGCAGACACCTGAAGCTTTAAAATGTAAAACATATGCTGAAAATAAAGTATGGATAAATCATGGCTCTCTCTGGGAAAAGAAAAAAAAATACAGTAAGACTAATGATCTGTTGCATACATAGTATTAACTGTTATTTCCTTTCAGATTTACTGCTACAGAAGCCGTAACTGATGTGCATAAGCAGGATGAGAATTAACAGACCTCACGTCCCCAAGTTTATCAATAATTTGATGCTGTTCAGCTTGGTGAAGCATTTTATAAGTTACAAGAGTACAATTCAAACAACTGCATGGGCCACATAAATGTTAGTTTTTTTCCCTTTCACTTTAGAAAATTTTTTATGTTATCTACATATTCATTTACTAAAGCACAAGGAGCAACTATGAATATGAAAAGAATTTTAGACTTTGCAATGATGTATATATAAACACACACCAACAGCCAAACAGATTGAAAGATTAAAAAATATGGTAAAGGCAAGAAATCCACTCTGGGCTATTAGCATCTCTAATGCTAAGTCACCGAGTAGCTTAAAAAATCTCCACACTACTTAACGGTGATGTCCAGATAATAACAACTGATTCAAGTGCTGAAATATTTACCTGTTAATTCTATATAAGGTAAGGGGAATGAAAGCTGTCATAGAAATAAAAGAACTATAAGCCTTCTCTGATGAAATAGCCCATATAAATTCATAGCAAGCAATGATTCACCAACAAAAATGCTGGTAGTATCTGAGATTCAGGCACATCTATTTTTTGATCCTTCTACAAACCTTAAGTAATAGGTAGCTAAGTTCTATTGGGTCTTGGTTTCTAAATTTGTAAAACAGTGGGTTAAAATAAATGATTTCTTCCAGTTCTAAATATCTGACTTCACAATTTATATATAAAAAAATTTATATAGAAAAATGCACTATCAAATATTTAAATAAAAAGGAAAGCAAATGTTAATCTGAAAAGATAAACCAAGATTTTTTTTTCCTCAGTGTATGCTGAATCTTAAAAGAAAAAGTTCACTTTTATTTTCATTCCATTCCAATTTAGAAAAATAGAATTTCAGGTTTGCCAGGTATACACATGGCATCCTAACCAAAAGCATAAGGTTTGGGGAAGTGTTTTGATTTCCCGGTAAGCAGTGGTGATTGTGTCCTCCTAGAACCAAAAGGCAATATAGTCTTTCAATTTCTGTTTTTCCTCTTAAGAGGTCTTCCACTTTTATGAAAGAAATGTTTATTCTACATCTGCCAAACATCCTTTCTTTACTGCTTCAAAAGACCTATTTGAAGAAACTTTCTCACATATTAGGAAGCTTCATCTGTCTCAGAAGCACTTTACTAGAGAGAAGAAACAATATGAAATAAACCTTCCTTTTAGATTATTAAAAAAATATGAATTTCAATTTAGAGATTTCCTCTAAATCCTAAAGGCTAGTAAAAGCATATGCAAATATATTACTAGGTTGATTTTGAGAATTATACATTTTCGGCTCCCTGTCTGAACTTTTCATCTCTTCATTTTTCTATGTTGCATTCTGAGATAATCTATGCTTGAATGATTTTGTAGCACATTAACTGGTTCTCTATCCGTATTACACTCTTCTGTTATGTAGGTATCAAAATTAGTATTTCCCTTAGGGTACAATCTCTCTGGTGTTTTATACAATTTGAGTGTTCATGGGGAAGGAATAATTAGACAGTTTTGCTTAATGTACCATCTTATGCCAATCTCAATAAACAATAATATCACTAACAATGGTCATTTAGTGTCAAGTCTTGCAAGTCATATACAGGAGTGATTTTAAATTTAAACATTCCAAACATAGCTTTCAGAACCATGATTTCCAAACTACAAACAGTACTAATAAATACTTACCAGGGAAAGCATCAAAAGTAATCCTGTCCCCAGGAACAGATCCATCAGGAGGTGCCAAGATTTCCACTTTCTCTGGTGAACTTGCACACATCACCATTGCCTGAGACACTACTCCCCTCATCTTTGCAGGTTTCAGGTTACAAAGTAAAACCACCATCCGATTTTGCATCTGTGTGAAATATACATTGATGATTAAAGATGTACAGAGATTTAGAATAATCTTAGCTAGAATACATTAAGGTACATCTAATATGCTAAATATCAAATGTTCTATTTTTGTGGCTGTTTTATCCTTATCTGTGTCCAAAATCTTTTACGTTAAAGAAGCCTTGTATCAACGTGAAAAAAAAAATTCTACAAACTGACAATGCATTATAGATCAAACAGCAGAGGCAATAATATTTCACTTAAAAATAAGAAATGACTGAGTGAAACAGATTTGGTTTTAAATTTCATTGCTAGTTCTCATGTACTAGCGATGAGACTCATAAAGTTGATCTCCCTGTTTCCTTATAAAATGAGGGAAATTATATAAAGATGCCACAAGGATTAAATCACAACATATATATATAAAGCATTTAGCTTAGCAATAGCACTAAAATAAATGCCCATTTTTCCCCTACATGTTTGATCATTTTTAATACTATGCAAGATTCATTTCCCAAATTAAAAAGTACTGATCACTTAACAATTTAAGCTTTATGCACAGCACAACAAACAATGATAGCTATTTCTACAATTTGTTACATAAGTAAATATAAATTTCTTTAAACTTCACGAGTTGAAGTCTCAACTTTTTTCTCAATGAGCAAAAATAAGGGATACAGTTGTTTAAATTCTTTCAGAAGGTTTAAAACAAAATAACGTACAAGAAGAATCACTGCATGTGGGGACAAGACACATTCTAGATGAAAGATGGTTTTATAAATAAATGTTACGTGCAAATTTACCCCAACATTCTATGATTTAAAAAAAAAAAATGTACCTAAGGTTCAAATGGGAAAAGCCCCCTTTTTGGTGATCTTCATGAATTCTTATTCTCTTCAGACATTAAATAACTTTAAGATGCCACAAATATGGGAACTTAATAAAAAAGTTACACCAAATATGTATAAGAAAAACAAGAGGGTTAGCTAGATGCAATCTGTTAAGAATCAGATGACAGCTGTGGACTTTTACCTCAGAAAAATAAACAAATGTACAAAATTTGGTATACAGTTTTAGGGAGCTAAGTGCAGTTACTTTATAGACTGCTGACTAGTACTGACTTGATGGTTAGATACAGATATGTATATAAATCACTTTGCATATGGCTGTGAATGACAGCTTTTGGAAGAGAAGAACTAGTCTGTAACTTAGGAGAACAAAAAAGTTGAAGCCCCAGCGAGGAGGAGTTTTTTGAATTTAAGCTGGCTCAAGATCAATTGGTTCTTTCTCCAAGGCTCCTTATGAACCTAACTTCATAAGCAGCTATGAGAGGGTCCTGCTCCTATACAAAATGAATGTTAAAAAGAAAATGCGCACACCAGTGTCATCTATCTTTTTTCATAGATAAGAGAAATTTCTTCACAGATCTCAATTCCATCTTTCTTCCCTCAACAAAGCAAACAGATGATACTATTAATATGTGAGACAGACCATATTACCCCTTAGCTCAAAAATCCTCCAGTCGCTTTCATCTCACTCAGAAAAAAAGCCAAAGTCTTTACAATGATCTCTAGGACCCTACAGCATTTGGCATCCTTATCTCTGACTTCATCTCCCAAGACATTTCCCGTTATTTAGTCTGCTACAATGACAATGGCTTCCTGCTGTTCTTTGAACATCCCAGGATAACATCTGATTCAGGGCTGCCTGAAAATGCTATCTCATGTCATAAGACAGAACAATTTGTTTTCTTCATTTTCTTAGACCTTTACTTAAATACCACTTTGCTCTTCCCTGGCCACTTTTTTCCCCTAGCTTCAATACTTTCTAGATTCTTTCCTTACTTTATTTTTTTCCTGATATTAACACACTGTATATCATGGAAGTTCTGATTCTCCCATAGGGATATGAGCTTCACAAAGGCAGGGCCTTTTGTTTATTTTATTATTATTATTGGCCGTGATGGGCCTTTGTTGTGGCATGCAGGCTCTTAGCTGCAGCGTGCTACCTTTAGAGCACACAGGTTTAGTAGCTGCTACACACAGAGTTCTTTCTAGTTGTCCCATGGATGTGGGATCTTAGATCCTCAACCAGGGATCAAACCTACATCCCCTGCAATGAAAGGCAGATTCTTAACTACTGAACCACCAGGGAAGTCCCAGGGTTTGTTGTTTTTTTTTTTAAAACAAATCTATCATCCATCTATCTACCTATGTTTCTTTCTTTCTATTCACTTGCCTACAACAGTTCCTGGCACAGTGCAGATTCTCAGTAAATATCAGCATCTAGAAATAAGAATAGAGTCGGACACGACTGAAGTGACTTAGCAGCGGAAGAAGTAAGAATGAATTAACGTAGGGACTTATGCAGGTTCACAAAGTCAATCAGCAACAGAGATGGCAAAGAACCGAGAGGCAGAACTATTTTAATGTTGAAGACTATGGTCTTTGCAGTATCTCTGAGGCACCATGGAGCAGAGGAAATAGGTAGATGATGCAAATTTCTATAGAAGATGTCTAGCGAGAGCAAGTTAAAAATTATTAATGTCTTTGACACTGGAAATATAGATATATTTAAATATCTAAATAATAAAATTTTAAAACATGCTGTTTTTAACGAATAAAGGAATACCATTAAAAAAGTCAAGTTCAATCTTCACAATTCCCTCTCCTCTTCTTCTTCCAGTATGAAAATTCTTGAGTTATAAAGATATAAAGCTTGTTTTCTTAATTTTAGATTGGTGTTTTCGGAGCTTATATAATGGTGATTTTAAAATTAAAATCAGGGAATAGAATTCCATGATGGAACAGTGATGATAAAATAACAAACTAAAAATACTTTTAAAAATTGAGAAAAAACAATACATCATTTCCTTTTTCTATGGTCATGACTTTGATCTTAATTTACACATCTTTTGCAAGTTTTTGGTAGTTTTGCGTACTTTTTGGTGGATTTATCATATCAAATAATCAACTGAATTAATCAATACTGCCTCATGTTGTGTGGTCTGATACAAAATCACATGAAAAAACATTAAGCAAGAGGGATTGACAACGAAACGCATATGTAGAAACAATTTTAGCTATATAGATTACCTGTTCAAGAGGAACATGATTCACCAGGCCACTGACCACTGTTCTTGGGGCTATTTCTCCAACATCTACTTCTTCTACATACAAAGAATCTGCATCAGGGTGTTTTCTGGCAGTGATGATACAACCAATTCGAAGATCCAGACGGGAAACATCAACAGGCTTAGAGTCAGCACTTCCTGCTACTGGTTGCTGTTTTTTCTCCTTTTTCTCTCCTAAAAAACAGTTACAAAAGGTAAACTTCAGAAGTAAAACAAAAATACAGTATGAAAATCCACAGAATTGATTCTGATGAGTTTAAAAGAAAAAAACAGGAGGGTTTATCTTCTATCTTCATTTAAGTAACAAAGGAAAGAATTATGCATGTCACAACATCTTGAATCCCCTTTAAGCTCTTTCTCTATTGAACTGTCTATATCTCTAGTTAAAGACTCAAAGTAGATGTTGGTAATCTATGGCTCAAGGTCAAATCCAGCCTGCTGTCTGTGAAACAGTTTTACTAAAACAAAATCATGTTCATTAATTTATATATTGTCTATGTATGCTTTGGTACTCTGGCAGAGTAGAGTAATTTTAACAGAGACTTTATAGCCTGTAAATAACCCTCTACAGAAAAAATTTCCCTTTCCCTGAAACAGAGGGAAAAAAATCCTTTAAGATTTACCGTGACTCTACAAGAGTGAAAAATTCTTTAGAAAGACTATCATAAGTAGCCAAATGACAGCATGAACTACAGTCAAATATAATTTCACTACTAAAACGTGTTGCTCACCACTTAGATATACCAGTAAGCATACAATGAATTTCTCCATTTCTTATACTCTTCTGAAGACTTATTAGGACTTTAGATTTGTCTACAGAAATAACTTGAGTGGAAGAAAACATTTTATTCTGATTATGTTTTCAAAATTCTACTTTTATTTACATGCTGATAATATAACTCTTATAGCATAAGATCATATAGCAAAGTTGGCTTAAAGCTCAACGTTCAGAAAACTAAGATCATGGCATCTGGTCCCATCACTTCATGGGAAATAGATGGGGAAACAGTGGAAACAGTGTCAGACTTTATTTTGGGGGGCTCCAAAATCACTGCTGATGGTGATTGCAGCCATGAAATTAAAAGATGCTTACTGCTTGGAAGGAAGGTTATGACCAACCTAGATAGCATATTTAAAAGCAGAGACATTACTTTGCCAACAAAGATCCGTCTAGTCAAGGCTACGGTCTTTCCAGTGGTCATGTATGGATGTCAGAGTTGGATGGTGAAGAAAGCTGAGCGCCAAAGAATTGATGCTTTTGAACTGTGGTGTTGGAGAAGACTCTTGAGAGTCCCTTGGACTGCAAGGAGATCCAACCAGTCCATCCTAAAGGAGATCAGTCCTGGATGTTCATTGGAAGGACTGATGTTGAAGCTGAAACTCCAATACTTTGGCCACCTCATGCGAAGTGTTGACTCATTGGAAAAGACCCTGATGTTGGGAAGGATTGGGGGCAGGAGGAGAAGGGGACGACAGAGAATGAGATGGTTGGATGGCATCACCGACTCGATCGACATGGGTTTGGGAAGACTCCGGGAGTTGGTGATGGACAGGGAGGCCTGGCGTGCTGCAATTCATGGGGTCGCAAAGAGTCGGACATGACTGAGCGACTGAGCAAGCGAGCTAGCAAGCGAGCATAAGTTCACTTTAGCCATTAAGTCAAAATGCAACCTGAATACAGTTCAAATTCCTAAAGTTCACATTTATCTTCTCTGGCAGAAAAAAAAAATTAAGACAAAACAAAAACTTATTTACCTCCTAATCTATAGGACATAAGCTGCTATGACTTGAAAGCATTGTTTCTTAACTACTTCTTTGTTTCATCTTTGGATAAATATTTACTGATGTGCGGTATTTTGCTGAAAGTATAATTAGAGTGGCTTCCAAGGTGGCTCAGTGGTAAAGGATCCACCTGCCAGGCAGGAGACATGGGTTCAATCTCTGAGTCAGGAAGACCCCCTAGAGAAGGAAATGGCAACACATTCCATAATTCTTTCTTGGGAAATCCCATGGACAGAGGAGTCTGGTGGGCTATAGTGAATGGAGTTACAAACGAGTCGGACATGACTTAGTGATTAAACAACAACTAGAGTAATGGATTGGAGAAGGCAATGGCACCCCACTCCAGTACTCTTGCCTGGAAAATCCCATGGACAGAGGAGCCTGGTAGGCTACAGTCCATGGGGTCGCTAAGAGTCGGACACGACTGAGAGACTTCACTTTCACTTTTCCCTTTCATGCACTGGAGAAGGAAATGGCAACCCACTCCAGTATTCTTGCCTGGAGAATCCCAGGGACAGCGGAGCCTGGTGGGCTGCCGTCTATGGGATCGCACAGAGTCGGACACGATGGAAGCGACTTAGCAGCAAGGCACTGAAAAAAGTAAGATGAGTGGCCCACACTAGCCAGGCACCAAAAATCTCTTATAAGACAGACAGATCTGGGCTTCCCTGGTGGCTCAGTGGAAAAGGATCCACCTGCCAATGCAGGAGACGCAGGTTTGATCCCCACGATCCAGGAAGACTCTACATGTGGTGAAGCAACTAAGCCTGTATGCCACAACTATTGAGCCTGTGCTCTACTACTGAGCCTGCGCCCTGGAGCTGCAACTACTGAGCCCACAGGCTGCAACCACTCAAGTCTTGAGTGTCCTAGGGCCCATGCTCTGCAACAAGAGAAGCCACTTCAATGAGAAGCCAGTGCACCAAAACTGGAGAGCAGTGCCCACTTGCCACCCCACTAGAGAAAAGTCTGCACTGAAGATCTAGCATGGCCACAAATAAAATAAATAATATTAAAGAAAAAAAAGACAGATATACATAATGAACATGTGATAAACATTACAAATAAAAAGAAATAGAGAAGCACAAGGAAGAGCAATTCTGTCTGGAGTGGGAATAGATGATTTTGCATAAAAGACATTCACAATTTTCACAAAGATTGCTTATAAAAGAGGAGGTAGAGCTAGTTCAAAATAAATGACAAATTTTTAGTCTCATTAGCAAATTAAAAAAAAATATCACTTTCTATGTAACATATCAGCAAAGATTTTTTAAAATAGTTAAGAGCCTTAATGATAAAGAAATATATATATAATTACTACAAAAATCTTAATAGTTATCTTTGAGTGATAAATTATGTATTTATTTTAAAATACTACATATGGCAACCCACTCCAGTGTTCTTTACTGAAGAACCCCACAGATAAGAGGAGCCTGCCGAGCTACAGTCCATGGGGTTACAGAGAGTTGGAGACATGTAAGTGACTGAACAACAACAACATACATACTACTATAACAATATGATATAGCTATATTCATGAATTTTAAAACTTTAGTCTCTATGCATTTGAAATACCTTTTTCAGGGATCTACATCACACAGGTGATTATAAACATGAAATTCCATACCAAGAACTTTGATAGTCATCATAAAAGACTTTAGAAATGTTTCATTAACAAATGAGTGATGCTCATAAGTGTAGTACAGAAAGACTGTATGGGTGCCACAGCCCTTGAGAGAGCAGAATTTTGGAATCTGGCAATCTTGGCAGTCAACACTGATGAAACAGCCCTCTATTCCAGCACTGTCCAATACAGTAGTTGCTGACTCCATACAGTTTTTAACATTTAAATTTAAAATAATTTAAAATTCAGTTCTTTAGTCATACTAGACACGTTTTTAAACATTCAGCAGCCACACATGGCTATGTCTACTGTGTCGGATAACCCAGCTATACAGAACAGAAAGTTCTACTGAACACAGGTATTCAAGACCTAGATCTCCATTTGGTCTTAGATGCTCCCTCCTCGAAAGGAAGACTTTGTTGTCTCATTTAACCACAAGGTTGACTCATCTTGCAGCCACAATACTGCATCCTCTTTGAGGATGGACTTTTTACCAAACTTATAAAAACAGGTTGCATGAATGTTTTGTGCCTATTTTATGAAATTCATAAAGAGAAAGAATCAGTCTGACTTGCTTTCATTGTAACCATACCACCTAGTGGTGAAGTGATGTAGCAGAGGATATACAGCACCTAGAAGCTACTCACGCTTATCAAAAGGACTTGACAAGAGTTAGGTGCTAAAATGGCTTAGATCAGTTCACAAATCCCTCAGCTGTTTTATATTTTCCAATAAAATTTTAAAGAGCTTAAGTACCATGAGAGGCGTGTGTAATGAATTATAAAAACGTATTTTATGACATTTGGGAAAATGAAGTCCAGAAAGGTATAAAGGAAAGTTAATAAATAAGCAGTCGGATTTATGATTAGAAAAATAGCTTTAGCAGCCAGGTAAGGACAAACTAGAAAACATGAGGCTTTAACATTAATTCAGATGAGATCATGAGAACCTGAACTACCTGGTATCACAACGTGTTCAGTCCCTTGTGTTGGATTCTTAGTGACCCCATGGACTGTAACCCATCAGGATCCTCTGTCCATGGGATTTTCCAGGCAAGAATACTAGAGTGGGCTGCCATTTCCTCCTCCAAGGCATCTTCCCAACCCAGGGATCGAACCTGAATCTCCTGTCTCCTACACTGGCAGGTGAATTCTTTACCACTGAGCTACCTGGGAAGCCTGAATTACCTGGTAGCACCTAACAAAATGCAGGCACAGAACTGGGCTCCGGATAGGTTTTGGTGGTAGGAATTACAGCCAAAGCTGATTTTATTGTGCTTCCCTTTATTGTGCTTTGCAGATACTACATTATTTACAAATTGAAGGTTTGTGGCAACTCTGCATCAAGCAACCTTCTTGACACTGTTCTTTCAACAGCATTTGTCACTTTGTGTCTTGGTGTCACATTTTGGTAATCCTCAAAATATTTCAAAGTTTTTCATTATTATTATATTTGTCATGGTGATCTGTGGTCTGAGATCTTTGATGTCACTATTGTAAATGCTTTGGGGTACCACAAACCATGCCCATATAAAATGCTGAACTTGATAATTGTGTGTGTTCTGACTGTTCAACCATCAACCAACCCATCTGTCTCTCTCCCTTTCCTTGGGCCGAAATTAAGCCAATTAAGAACCCTACAATGAAGAAAGAGAATGCAAATATCTCATTTATAATTTCTATTTTGATTACATGTTCAAATAATATTTTGAATGCATTAGGTTACAATGTATTATTAAAATTAATTTCACTTGTTTCTTATATTAATGAGATTGCTCAAAAATGTTAAACTATATATACACTTCATGTTATATTTCTATTGGACAGAACTCTCTTAGAACATTATGGCCCAATAATACAAAAAATGAGTTTAAATGTGTATGTTTTTGTTGCATAAAAGTATGACCAGGACATCAATACAAGACTCTGAAGTGTAAAAGCAACAATAAAACTTTAAAAATCTGTCATTAAAAAAAAAGAACCCTACAATGGCCTTTAATAAGTGATCAAGTGAAAGGAAGAGTCACACATTCTTCACATTTAAAAGCTAGGAATGATTAAGCTTAGCGAGGCAGTCATGTTGAAACCCAACACAGGCCAAAAGCTGGATCTCTCGTGCCAAACGGCCAAGTTGTGAATGCAAAGAAAAAAGTTGTTGAAGAAAACTAAAAGTGCTACTCCAGAGAAGACATGAATGATAAGAAAGCAAAACAGTCATGATAATATGGAGAAAGCTTTAATGGCCTGGAGAGAAGAGGAAACCAGACATAATATTCCTTTAAGCCAAAACCTAACCCAGAGCCAAGCCTTAACTCTCTTCAATGTGTGAAGGCTGAGAGAGATGAGAAATCTGAAAAAACAAAAGGTTAAAGCTAGCAGCGCTTGGTTTATGAGATTGAAGGAGAGAAGTTGTTTTCATAACATAAAAATTCAAGGTGAAGCAGCCAGTGATGTAAAAGCTCTGATTCAGAAGGTCTAGTTAAGATAATTAATGAAGCGGCTACATTGAATAACAGATTTTCAACGTAGATAAAAACTGTAAGCCTTCTATCGTAAGACACCACCTAGGACTTCCATAGTTAGAGAGAAGTCAATGCCTGGCTTCAAAGGACAGGCTGACTCTCTTGTTAGGGGCTAATGCAGCTGGTGACCTTAAGTTGAAGCCAAGGCTCATCTACCATTCTGAAAATCCTCTGGCCCTTAAGAATGACACTAAATCTATTCTGCTTGTGCTCTATAAATTGAACAACAAAGCGTGGATGACAGTACATCTGTTTACAACACGGTTTACAAAATATTTTGAGCCCTCTGATGAGAGACTTTCACCTCACAAGAATGATTTCTTTCAAAATGTTACTGCTCACTGGCAATCCACCTGGTCACCTAAGAGCTCTAATAAATAATAAAGATGTGCAGTGAGATTAAGCTTGTTTTCATGTCTGTTAATAAAACATCTATTCTACAGCCCATGGATCAAGAAATAAATTTGACTTGCAAGTCTTATTCTTAAGAAATACACTTTTTAAAGCAACAGCTGCCACATACAGTAATTCCTCTGACAGAATGATGCAAAGTAAATTGAAAAGCTTCTGGAGATGATTCAACATTCCAGATGCCATTAAGAATTCATGGAAAGAGGTCAAATACCAACATTAACAGGAGTTGGGAAGAAGACGATTCCCACCCTCATGTATAACTTTGAGGAGTTCTAGATTTCACTGGAGGAAGAAACTTCAGATTTAGCAAGAGATCCAGAATTACAAGTGGAGCCTAAAGATGTGACTAAATTGCTGCAATCTCATGATAAAATATTAGTGAATAAGGGATTGCTTCTAATGAATGAGCAAAGAAAGTTGTTTCTTGACATGGAATCAACTCCTAGTGAAGAGGCTGTGAAGACTGTTGAAACGATAACAAAGGATTTAGGACATTACATAAATTTGGCTGATAAAGCAGTTGGCAGAGTTTGAGAAGACTGACCCCAATCTAGGAAGAAGCTCTACTGTGGGTAAAATGCTATCAAACAGAATCATATGCTACAGATAAATAGTCTGTAAGGCAGATTCAACCACACAGTAAACTTCACTGTTGTCTTATTTTAAAAAACTGCCACAGCCAGTCAACCATCAGCAACCATAAGCTTGATCAGTCAGCAGCCATCAACACTGAAAAAAGACTCCCCCATCAAAAAGATTATGACTTGCTAAAGGTTCAGGTGATGGTCAGCATGTTTTAGCAATGAAGTATTTTTATTAAGGTATGTACAGTTTTTTGTTTTTAGGTATACTGCTATTGACCACTTAAAGACCACAGTATAGTGTAAGCATAACTTTCATATATACTGGGAACCAAAAAATTCTTGTGACTTGCTTTCTTGTGCTACGTGCTTTATTTTGATGGTCTGGAAACGAATCTGCAATATCCCTGAGATATGACTATACAGGTTTTGGTAGTCAATTAGATACGAAAATTGAGGGACAGTGACAAGTTAAGGTGACTGCAAGATTTCTACTCTAGTTGTCTAAGTGGAAAGTGATATACTTTCTACTTCAGTTCTTACGGATTCCTAAAACATTAACACCCCAATGCTAGTTCAGACATTCTACTTTGACTGGAATATCGTTTTCCTATCTTCATGACTGCTCCTAAGCTAACTTTTTACCTGTGCTTTCTCTGAAATTGCTCCCTACAAATATATTCAAATTCAGTCATACCAAACTACATACGGTTCTCTACTTTCTGGTTTTAGTTTTGCTAGTCCCTCTACCTCAAGTCATGCTCTTACCCTGTCAAGCTGGTCAACCTTTACACACCCTTGAGGGCCCACCTTTAATGTTCCATTATCCTACTGTTCTTAAACTTTATTCTAATTCATAAAAGTTTGAACTTTCTTCTTGACACCATTATAAAAAATGTTGACATTTGGTAAACTGATCAAGTGCCAAAAAAATACCTTTCTTTTCAGTTTTCTCTTTCATCTTCTTTTCTTCTCCTCCTCCTCCTTTTACTTGCTCTTTAGCACCAGAAGATATGGTTGTTATTGGTATAGACTGTATCTCATTTTCAGAAACCATAGAATCAGTTTTTAGTGGAGTACCAGATGGAAACGGTATTTGTTTTACTGACAAAGAAAATGAAATAATGTCATTTATGTTAAACAAACGGGAAATTGTGTGTCATAAACTATTTTGAAACAAATACAGTTGATATACAATATTATATGTTATAGTGTTCAATATAGTGATTAACAATTTTAAATGTTATACTGTATTTATAGTTATTATAAACTATTGCCTATATTCCCCATGATGTATAATATATCCTTGTAGCTTGATACACAATTATTTGTACCTCTTAATCCCCAACTCCAATATTGCTCCCTCCCTTTCCCTCTCTCTGATGGTAACCACTGTTTTGTTCCCAATGAGTCAGCTTTTTTTTTTATTGAATTCACTAGTTTGTTGTAATTTTTAGATTCCATCTATAAGTATTTGACTTTTTCTGTCTGATTTATTTCACTTGGCATAATACCCTGAGTCCACCCATGTTGCTACAAATGGCAAAATTTCATGCTTTTTTATGGCCGAATAGTACTCGAATAGTACTCTATCGTGTGTGTGTGTGTGTGTGTGTGTGTGTGTGTGTACGCCACATCTCCTTTATCCACTCATCTGTTGATGGACATTTTCGTTGCTTCCATATCTTGGCAATTGCAAACAATGCTGCTGGAAAATTGGGGTGGATGTAATCCTTCCTAATTACAGTTTGGTTTTTTGGATATATAACTAGGAGTGAACTGCTTGGTCATATGGTCGAATATGAATTCTTCTTAAAAAAGAAAATTCAGCATATATGATTATCAAGTCTCTACTATCTAAGACTGTAAAAAGGCTGCCAGGAAATTAAGTATATTTTAACCATAAAAGAATAAATGCATTATTCTCCTTCAATCACTAATGACTAAACTGAGAAAATTACAGATAACAACCATATAAACTAATATTTATTATGAACTTACTGTGTCCCAAACACTTTTCCAAATGCTTTATCTGAATTAACTCTTACAATTCTTATAAATACCCTAAGCAGTATCCACATTTATAGATGACCAACTTGAGCAAGAAGGTTGATCAGGGAGATGAGAAGCACAGCTTTTAATTAAATCACAGAGATTACAAGTGCATCTTTTTAAACTCCAATTTTGATACTTTTTGCATGATTTTAGGCAAGATCACTTATTTGCCTTTTCTAAGTTGCTATTTTCTCTTCAGTATAAGATGATAAATGCATGCCGCCTTTCTCATGAGTAACCAAACATAAAATCTAACTTAATAAACAATATATGAAGTTAAGAAGCTGGTTCATCACATACATAGTGAATTAGGGATATAATATTTTATACCGAGGCAGTCTGTTTCCAGAGACTACACCTCTCATGGTTTGGCAAGATGGCATGTTTTTCACTCAGGTTTTCTCTTAAACTGAATGATCAATTGGAAAGATGTTTTAGTAATAGTCATTTTTATATCAGAATTAATAGACAGTAGCATTACTTGTTCATAATTTTATCTCAAAAAACATTTTAAAGAACACTGCTCCAGCAATGTGAAAAACATATTCACTGCCTAGTAAACATGGAAGAATATAATCTTGTGAGGGATTATGATGTGGCTTATTTTCCAGCCAATATTCAAACCACTCTTCTGAGGTACATGTAAAGTTCCTTGGAAGTTACTGCTTCATTTAGTAATGAGAAGCTCCATCTATTCCTATTTTATTAATGTCGTTTTATAATAATATGAATTTATCTAGACACTTTTAAAATAATTCAATAAAAACCTTCATTTCATTTACAGCATACCAGGTGAAATGATAATTATCTGCTGATTTGGATAACTTAAAAAACAGTATTTGATTTCAGGCAAATTACATCTCTAAGCTTCAATGTATAAAACAAGAATATTTGTGTACATAAGATTTTAAGGATAAAATATATAAGTTATATGAACCACCTGGTAGTGCCTGGCATACAGAAAAACTTAATAAGTGTTAACTAAATACTATCATGGCTTATTTTCAACAACTATTCAACAGGGAATAGTAAATGATCAAGTTTAATAGGGGATCAGTGATGATCACAGTAGAGATTAAAAGTGCAGCTCTCTAAACTCCAATTTTGGCATTTTTTGCGTGATCTTAGGTAAGATCATATATCTGCCTTTTCTAAGTCTGTATTTTCTCTTCAATGTACGAGGATAAATGCATGAGAAGGGCAGCTGTGAGGATGAGATGAGTAATCAAGCATAAAACGCAACTTAATAAAGAATGTAATAATTATTGTTATGAATCAACCTATCATTTCTATAATTAATCACCTCCGTTTTGAATTTCTGCCTTAATTAGCTCTTGTTTCAATCCTTCAATTTCTTTCTTCAATTTAGCATTTTCAACTCGAAGTTTCTTCTCTTCTCTTAAAGTTGCCTGCAAAACTGGGATCAAGAACCACCAGTTAAGATATAGCTGTGTTTTCTAAAAGGTTTCTTATGAATACTACTTGATAAAAGCATAGCCAGTATAAACCAAGCTAGAACCAAAAGTTTCACCAGTTCCTCTGTATCAGTTTAATATTTATTAAAACAACATGATATTTAAAAGAGAAAGGGAGAAAATCTGTGAAGTAAAAACAACAGAAGAGGTTTTGTTTATCAATCATTTTCCTAGCTTTTATAAAAATGCTGTGACAATGTAAGAACCTCGTTCAGTGTTAGTAACGGATTAACTGAGACAAATATCAGATATATTAAACTTTTTTCAAAAGTCTAAGATCTAATAATGATACCAAACAATAAAAAACTGTTCTCATTTCTTCCTTTTTAATCAGTATCTTGTAAAAAGATATGAAAACTCTTTAATTCCTAATGTCTCAGAAGTAGAGCTGGTCAAACATTAAATGAAATGATTTGCTCAACAGAGTGTGTTAAAGGTGAGCAATAGGGTATGCTGCTGCTGCTAAGTTGCTTCAGTCATGTCCGACTCTGTGCGACCCCATAGACGGCAGCCCACCAGGCTCCGCTGTCCCTGGGATTCTCCAGGCAAGAACACTGGAGTGGGTAGCAATAGGGTATACAAAATATAAAAGACAAGGATTCTCAGTGGGGTTGCTACTGCTCTCTAGGTGGGACTTTGAAAATCTGTAAGGGAATTTTTGGCTGTCACGAATAATGGGAGTCAGTACTAGCATTTGGAGGGCAGAGGTCAGGGATTTCAGATGTTCTGCAATAGGTTAGATATTCCTGTGAAATGAAGAACTGTCTCACATCCTGCAGGATTTTGCAGTGACATTGTACAGATACACAGGTGAAATCCTCTTTATTATTTGAGCCTAGATTCTAGTTATTTTTTACATTTAAACATTTTAAACAACTTCATTATACTCTGAATTTTCTAGGAATCAAGCATGCAAATCAAGGGTGGACTGTACTTTGTTCTGTTCAAGAGTTCTACCTAAAGAAACATCATTCATCATTTTGAGTAAATTAAAAACATGACTCAAAGCTGATTTTGGTATCTGAGTTGCCAACACAAAGGCACACTATTATATCAATCTGTACTATGCCTGTTGCATTTTTGCTGATTCCATGTATGCGAATCACATAGCATGTGATACTCTTGTATCAAGCAGTATAGTCCTGCCCATGTATTTACTTACATACACATATTTATTACTACTACTGTCCATAAATTACTTCCTTTTTAATTCTCTTCTATATTACATACATCTCTATAATCTATTCATCTTTCTAATGGAAAGAAGCATTAAGAATTTTAAAAAACAGTAAGAAAAATCCTTTTTAAATTTTAAGAAAAACAGTAAGAAAAAGTATTTATAAAACATTATAAAAATAATTAAAACAGTATTTAAAAAGAAGAAAAATTTGACAAAGGGAAAAATTTTTAGATAGTAAATGTAGGATTCTGTAAGTCATTCAGTTTTATGTAGCAGAGAAAAGCATTTATTTAAATAAGTGACGGTAAAAGATTTTGGAATTTTCATAGCATTACCATTGGCTATTGAGAAATAAAATACACAAAAAACAACCTAAAATCTGGAAGCAGAAATTTAGATTTGATATTTTTTGAATACATCATGGCAATTTCGAGGTAAAACTTAAGCACCGGAAAAACTGTAAAAATTACTTCAGAAAATACCCGAAAAGAGAGCAATGTGAAAGTAAAGATTTTCTTTTATATGAAGTTAAAGGAGATATTTGAGTTTCTATTTGATTTTACCCAGCTTTCTTCATTTTTAGTCTCTAACTCTATACTTACTTATTTTAAATATTAATTTTTATTAGTCTTGAATTAATACATTGTTTTCTCTAAATATTACGTGTTCACCATACACCAATTCTAACTTATCTTAATCCCAGAATATTTGTTCACTCATAACTGCAATATTAAAGGAATACAGAAGTCATCACCAAGACTGTGAAATAATATTGTCTGTAGTAAACACATTTTTTTTTGCTGTCACTATATGAATTCATTTTAAGTATCTCCCTAGAAAACTTAAATTTTCAAATTTTCTTTACTTGCTTTCTCCTTAAGAAGAGCAATTTGCTGCTTAAGATATTCAATAATTTGATCTGCTTCTGCACCCTTCTGCTCCAATCTCTTCAGAACAGCATCACCGGTTGCCATTTTTGCCAAGAAACGGCAGAAAATCCTAAGTGAAAAAATGGAAGTGATACATTATACTGTAGAATGAGTAAGTTTATTGTACAGGACACCATAAACAAGCAGTCTGAAAGGAAAAACATTTTCTACTGCAATAGAACTATATAATAGAAAAACAAATCAATTAAGAGGCAATAGGTTAATAGATTAATTCTTCACTCTGATTGGAAAAGAAAATCAATTTTTTCCCAAAAGCAGAAAGTATGATATTTAATCATATTTCAGGTTGGAAAGTTTTAAAGAGAGCTTTAAATACCGCAGAATATTATGACATAAGACAGGAACACTAAGACACAGACTAGTATCAACCTTAACTAAGAGATAACTGAGTACTATACCTGAGTTCCAAAGTAAAGACAATTACTGAATTTCTTCTTTATATGTTTCTTTCATATATTGGATATTTCTACTGTCTATTTAATTATGTACAAACTTACATGTAAGGAAGAACATGTAAGTTAGGAAAGAGAGTATTAAAGGAAAAAGATCAACAATTAGGAAAACATCAACATTAATCATATACATACTGAGATATAATGTCAGTGTGCATATATATATAGAATTCTTTATATATAGACATATATAGACACATACATACATAGAATTCTATATATATATAGACACACTGACATTATATATAGAACTCTGTATATAATTCTACATAATAGAACATACTCCAATATGATATATATTATATATACATACACTGACATGACATATATAGAATTCTGTATATATATAAATCTATTTTCTTTTGTAGAAGAAAATAGGAATTTAATTTTATAACAATTCATAGAAATTAGAAGCCATCCTATCAGTATGCAGATAATGCATATATAAGCAAAATTCTGAGATTAATCCATGTTCAAAAGTTCAAACTTTTGAAGCCAAATTCACAGTTTATACTGCCAAATATTAAGACAGTCACAATGACAAAAGGTTAATCATTAACAATACTAAGAATTGCTTTTTACCTAATTTAACATCAGTCTACAGTTCAAAGCATGACACAAACATTGTTGAAATAGTTCTAATTTTAAATAAATGATACACAGTGGGGAAATTTTTTTATTAAAAAATTGGCTAATAGTGGACAAATAAGATAAGATTGTTTTAAAATTTCAAATTATTAGGCAAAGAATACTGAGATGTTTATTTTTTTATAAAACGAAAACCAACCCTCAAAAATTTTTGTGCTAACGGAGACAATGTATGATATAGAAGCAGTTTTAAAAACCCTATAAAAATAAAGTTGTTAGTAATGAAGAAAATATAAATGGGGCAAAAGTGGTTAATCTGGAAAAGCCACAGTAAACTGCTCCATGGACTATTACTTAATAGCTTAGAAAAATAGAGGAAAAAAAAGTACAAGAGTGAAAATGATGATATAACTTCTTAAATTCTGCCAATTTTTTTTTACCAAAAGTGAATACACAATAACCCTGTTATTGTTCCTCAAATGTCTGCAAAGCCAGAATTCTAGAGAAAAATATATGGACATATGATGAAAATTTAAAGTAAAAAAGTTATGTTTTTTTGAACTTTTAGTATCCCAGTTACAGCATTCTTTTAGTCTGACGTCTACTCTATTTCAGTTTAACATAAGTAATGACCAAATATTACATATTTCAATAGGTGAAATACAGCTATTGCTAACGAAACAATGATTTGATTTGGCGTTAAGTTGTTTGGCGTAATTGTAACTTTTGCTTCCCTACCAATGAAAAATTTGATGAGTGATACAAAGATGAATGTGAAATTAGTGATACACATTAGAAAAAACCCTAGTAAACTTGTCTTAACAGACATGAAATAAATAGATTTAAGTGTAAAACAGGTCTCATAAATTGAACAGTAGGTCCACAAAGTCATCTCATAAATACATCAAGTTGCTTACAAAACCAAATATGAAACATGTGCCCTAACTTACAAAACACAGCTTCAAAACTAAGACTAAAAATAATTCACAAAATACAGGTAATAAATCCTAGTCTACAAGCAAAAAAGATCTATAATTTTACTGAAATAAATCTATTAACTACCTGGAAAACATAGTTATAATAATGAGTTAAGTAAAATATAACTTGTGATACATATTGAAGCACAGGCTAAGTTTAGGAAGAGAGAATGCCATGTTTCAAAACACAGAAACTCAAATAAGTCAAACATATAAATACACGTACACATAAGAGAAAACAATGCGATAAAGGGAGATGATAGAATAATCCTCAAAATCTTTGTTATCTAATGGTGAGGGGTTAGGATATATAAAGTAAAAAGACTAGCCATTCCAGGGAAACCAGTATATTATTATCACAAATTGAAAACAGGAAAAAATTACAGCTAGTTAAGACAAGTTAATAATTCATTTGGTAGAAAATGGTTTAACAATCAGCTTTAAACATTTTTATAAGTAAACTTTATTTTATAAGTAAACTTTAAACAAGAAAGTTTTTTCTCAATAAAATGTATGTATCTCTCACTCAAATACAAAGAGGTAAAACGCCATCCAACTTTTCTTATACTTTAAATATTGCAGGACACTAATATATTATCCATATAAAAGTAACTAATATATTTAATTAGAATATATTAACTTAGTTAGTATATTATAAAAATAAGTATAATTTATATCCTTAGCCGTAAGTGTAAAAATACTTGCTTACATTAAGGTCTAGTTTTAAATTGGTAAAAACCAGAACTTAGAAACATAAACTACCTGAAACATTCAGTAAGTGGATAAGCAAAACAGGAGAAATAAGAAAGAAAAAAGAAACAGTATTAGTAACAGAAATGTTACTGGAAAACACTTCTGTGAGCCATGAAATCTTAAAATACTGAGAAT
Organism: Giraffa tippelskirchi; assembly: GCF_054371585.1. Taxonomy (NCBI): domain Eukaryota; kingdom Metazoa; phylum Chordata; class Mammalia; order Artiodactyla; family Giraffidae; genus Giraffa; species Giraffa tippelskirchi. Next base: position 90,903,310 of record NC_137275.1, on the reverse strand, counting down.
ACAGAAGGATCCTATTCAACCATTCATACATAAAATAATTGTGGATGAAGCCATCTCGATTTTCTTCAGGTACTGGTTAAAGAAGCGACTGGCTACCCACTCCAGTATTCTTGCCTGGAGAATGGACAGAGGAGTCTGGTGGGCTACAGTTCATGGGGTTGCAAAGAGTCAAACACCACTGGGCAACTAACACTTCCACTTTCCACTTTCATGTTTAGGGCAACAGTGCTAGCTTAACAACATCATTGCTTTATGTTCAGACAAATGTTTTATCATTCAACCCGGTGCTCATTTCACTACTGTGTGCCGACTGCTCCACAGCGTTCAATTTTACATTGAGTATCCACTGGATTTCAAAATTTTAGGCCTGCTTAGTCTCCTCAGAGCTTTTAATATGCTAAATACATATAGGATTTCTCACAGATGATAAAGTTAATAATAGGTAACTTCTGCAGAGCATTTATCGTGGGCTGGCTAAATGCTTTACATAGATCAGCTACAAATACAGTAATTATCTCCATTATATACAGAAGAAAACTTGACTTAAAATTAATTTGCCTCAGGTCATGTGGCTAGTTAGTAAATGAGGATTAAAACTTAGGTCTGTCTGATTCTGGAGTTAGCTCTTTTAATGCCCAAGCTATAATTTCGATAAAGGATATGATTATGAAGCACTTCCCAAAGTATTTAGCCATGGAATACTAACCAATGAAAAGCTATTAAAATTTACTTGAACAAGTATTTTCCACAACAGTTTGGGAATGCTGACTTACTCTGTGCCAAAATTAAAAAAAAGAAAAAGATTATGTGATTAAAATAGATATAATACTTAACTGCATGCACAGTAATCATAAATCCAAAACATTTACAGAGAAGAAAAAGTATACCCAGTATGTTAACTGTATTTGGATAGTAAGAGTTAAAGCTTTTTTCCCTTTTTCCTCTACTAAATTTTAAAAACTAAACATTTTTATGATAAAAAGCTTTGAAAAGTATTAGCTAAGTTATTCTGCCCTTTCACATTGTTTTTTTCAACATAACCACCATATTTCACCAAACCTAAAATGCTGCTGTTAAGATGCCACTAATCATAAAATCAGGTGAAGCTGGTTTTATGAAATACATAAATTCAGACTGTATCTTAATCATTAAAACACATACATAAAAGGTTATTTCTGAGATTCCTATCATTTCTGTTTTCAAGGGTTTTTTTTTTTAATGGACCATTTTTAAAAAAAACTTTTATTGAATTTGTTACAATACTGCCTGTGTTTTATGATTTTTTTTTTTTTTTGGCCACGAGGCATTTGGGATCATAGCTCCCTGACTAGGGATCAAACTCACACTCTCTGCATTAGAAGGCAAATCATTAACCACTGGATCATCAAAGGAAGTCCCTGAGAGCCCTATCATTTCTAAACGGCTTCCCTTTACTTCAGCAATCTCTTTAGTAGTCTTCCCCACTCTGATTTTAAATTGCCAGTATTTAAAAAATTAACAAATCTTCGATCCCAGTCTATCAATGTTAGGAACCAAACAACCAAACAATTGCTTTGAAATGGAAGTTTTAACTGCAGATTTTCATTTTTACTTTAGAGTATAGAGAACTCCACAAAAATTTGGAAGTGATTCTCTATTTCTCAAAATATCTGATTTTGCTGTTTCAGAATTGCAATTAGCTAAAAATTTATATTCTCCTTAGACACTCTGAGCATTGTATCTCAACAAATACAAGATGCCGTCAGTTCTAAAATGGCTCCAGTAATTAAGGAAAAAACCATAGCTGATTTAACTGATCTAATGCTCTCTTACATTTAGTTACATCCTGTATTACGTACTGAAATACCTGCTTTAATTTACTGCTTTTTGCTTTCAAGTATTTGATCAGGGAATGAGTTCAAATTTCAGCTCTGCCACTCATTCATTAGCTGTGACTTTATTACTGAAGTATACTGATTTACAATGTTGTGTTAGTTGCAGGTGCACAGCAAAGTAACTCAGATACACACACACACACACGTTCTTTTCCAGATTCTTTTCCCATATAGGCTGTTACAAAATACTGAGCATAGTTCCCTCTGCTGTACAGTAGGCCCATGTTACTTAACCCATTTTATATAAAGTAGTGAGTGTAAGTTACTCCCAAATTTCTAATTTACACCCCCGTGCCCCATCTTTCCCCCTTGGTTACTATAAGTTTGCTTTCTACATCTGTGAGTCTGTTTCTGTTTCGCAAATAAGTCCATTTTTAGAATTTACATATAAGTGGTATCGGAGAAGGCAATGGCACCCCACTCCAGTACTCTTGCCTGGAAAATCCCATGGACGGAGGAGCCTAGTAATCCCATGGACGGAGGAGCCTAGTAGGCTACAGTCCATGGGGTCGCTAAGAGTCGGACACGACTGAGCGACTTCACTTTCACTTTACCCTTTCATGCACTGGAGAAGGAAATGGCAACCCACTCCAGTATTCTTGCCTGGAGAATCCCAGGGATGGCGGAGCCTGGTGGGCTGCCGTCTATGGGGTCGCACAGAGTCGGACACGATTGAAGCGACTTAGCAGCAGCAGCAGATATCGTATGATATTTGTCATTCTCTGACCTAACTTCACTTAGCATGATAATCTCTAGGTTCACCCATGGTGCTGCACACATGGCATTATTTCATTCTTTTTTACGACTGAGTAGTATTTCATGGTGCGTATGAGTGTGCACACACACGTGTGTGTCTATACACACCATATCTTCTTTATCAATTCATCTCTTTGATGGACATTTAAGTTGCTTCCACGTCTTGGCTGTAGTAAATAATGCTTAGGTAAACAATGGGGTGCGTCTATCTTTTCGAATTACAGTTTTCTTCAGCTATCTTCCCAGGACTGGGATTGCAGGATCATATAGGTAGGTCTAATATTGGTTTTTTAAAGAATCTCCATACTGTTTTTCATAGTGGCTGCACCAATTTACATTCCCAACAGTGCAGGAGGGTTTCCTTTCCTCCACACCCTCTACAGCATTGAATTTGTAGATGTTTTTGATGATGGTCATTCTGACTGATGTAAGGTGACAACTCATTATAGCTTTGATTTGCATTTCTCTAATAATTAGTGATGTTGAGCATTTTTCATGTGCCTTTTGGCCATCTGTATGTCTGCTTTGGAGAAATGTCTATTGGATATTCTGCCCATTTTTTGACTGGTTTGCAATGTGATCACCACAATAATCCAGTTAACATCCTTTACCATACATAGTTATAATTTTTTTCTTATGATGAGAACCATCAAGATTCAGTCTCCTATTTTCTAATATGCAAAACTATTATTAACCACAGTCACTACGCTGCACATTACATCTCTGTGACAATCATTTTACAACTGGTAATTTGTATTTATTCTTAATTGTTTTTCTTTACTCACCAGAGCCTTCTTCCCCTTTATGAATGAGGACACAGGGGATGCTGCAGGGCTTAAGGGATGGCTATGAGAGTATGGCTAAGAGAAGACAGTCCATGTATTTCAAACACTATGGCCATTAACACAGAAAAGCTTTTTGTCCAGTGACATATACATAAAATTTTAAAAGGGATACGTCTTGGTTTCCCAAAACCCTCTACCAAACAAGGTCATCTTTCACCTGGTCAGATTTTTCCCAATAGGATTTCACCAAACCTTTACCTTATAGGTGCACTCACCACTATTTTTTATTTTTTCCATTTCTAATCCAAGAACACAGTTAATAATAGTAGCCACTATTTTAATGGGCCTGGCATATTACATACTCTGTCATTTAATCTTTATAACCTTGTGACACAATATTTCCAGTTTATAGATAAACTCAGAGAAATTATGTGACTTGTCTAAAATCATTCAAATATTAAATAATAAAGCCATGATTTTAACTTTTGTATTTGATACTCCTAACCTCACACTAGGAGTCATTTTAAAGTATTCCCCAAACAAAATTTAAAAAGATTAACTCATCATCCATTAAAATTCTTGCATAACTAAATTATGAGGACTGAAAATCTCATTGGCCATTTCTTACCACCCCTAGTTAAGCCACCACCGTAACTCTCCAGAATTTGTGCACAAGTCTCCTACCTGGTCTTTCACCCTATTCCCTCCAGTCTATTCTGGACAGCAGCCAGGGAGATCCTTTCAAAAGGGCAGTCAGGATATAACACTTCACTGCGCAAAACCCTTCAATGACCTAGATGCCCTTCAAGATCCTTCATGACCTGTTTCTGCTCTCTGATTCTTTCTCCAGCTTTAACTCCTTCACTCAACTCTGACCTACAAGCATCCTTGCTGTTCAGGCGAGTTTCTGCCTGATGCCTCAGCCTGACTCCACTACCGCAAAAATATGGTTGTTGTTCAGTCACTAAGTCCCGTCTGACTCATTGTGACCCTATGGACTGTAGCCGATCAGGCTTCTCTGTCCCTGGGGATTTTCAGGCAAGAATAACGGAACAATTTGCCATTTCCTTTTCCACGTGATCTTTCTGGACCAGGGACTGAATCTGTGTATCCTGCATTGGCAGGTGGATTCTTTACCACTGAACCGCTAGCGAAGCCCCTCCCCCAAATACTCTTACAATTAACTCTCGTTTCTGTCACTTCTACTTGAGAGTGACCTTTTCAGTGAGACCTTCAATGGCCACACTAAAATTTCAAGCCATATCCCCCTTTCTTGCTTTACTATTTTTCTTTTCAGCACTCATTACGACCTAAGACACGGTAATGTTTTAAACCTTGTTTAATATGTGTCTTCCTCCATAAAACGTGAACTACGGGAGAAAGGAATTTTTATCTGTTTTACTCATTCCTTTATACCAACGCCTAAAACGGTGCTTGGAACACGGTGGACGTTGAATTACATGTGCAAAGAACAAATTCCTATCACTGCACCCAGTGCTCTCTCATACGCACAAAAGTAAACATGTTTGTGCATATACTTTTTCCAGTAACATCCTTTCCCTTGGCCCCGCGTTTCATTTTTAAAACTTGGCTCCTTCAAGAGGTCCCAAGCTCTTCCATATTTCCTCAGGCCTAGATCCGCGCTGCTGTGCGCGGGCTTCCCACTAGTACCCGCAGGCCAGGTCCTATCTTCCGAAGGCGAGTGAGGGAAAGGGGACTCCTACGATCGTAATCCGCCCTCCCCGGGACCCTCTGCGTACAACACTCACATGTATCGGTGGACTGAGGCACCTCAGCAGCCTCGGCCGGGAGCAGGTAAAGAGCGCCTCCGCCTCACGAAGGCAGCGAGAAAGGACCCAATAAGGTGTCCTCGCTAAACGCCCGAGCGGTCTACAGAGTTCACTCCAAATTCTCTGTCCCCCCCTTTCCTGTGCGCAGGCACACCACATTCCCTGTCGTCCATTCCCTCAGTGAATAACGCCAACCATCCTGCACCTCTTCCTCGGTCGCTACATTTTCTCGCCAGGTTGGGCAAGAGGCAAGATGCCAGACGCCGGGGTCTTTCCTTAGAATGCCGTCGCAGAATCTGTGATGTCAGAGGAAAAGGCCGAGCTGCGGGTAGCTGGGAGAGCTGGGAGCTGTCAGCGGAGAGCGCCGGGCTCGCCCTCCTGGGTGGATTCCGAGCTGGCAACCCGCGCTGACTTCGCTCGCGGGCTGAGGGCAGTCTTTGAGCTCCCGGAGCTCCAGGAGCAGCCTCTATTGTAGAAGTACCTGCAGTGCGCGGCCTGATGCCCTAAGCAGTAGCGGCAACACCAGCCACAGCGACAGCTCTGGGGCCCTGTGTAGCAGCTCCATCCCCTTGTCTTTGTGTCTGCCTGCGTCCTCAGACCCAGAGGCAGGTATTTGGGTTTCCCAGTTTTTTATGGGTGGGTGTGACGGGAGGTAGAGGAAGGTCAGGTGCAGCGAGTAGCCCCGCACTTCCCGCTGTGATTGAAAGAGGTCACCGGTGCTGCTTTTGGCTACTGATTACAGTATCCAATCCCCACCTACAGCCCTCCTTCTCCCTGCTCACCTGAGTCCTTGGAGAACTGTAGGCAGCTTTTTAACAGGAACTGCTGCCTGACTGTTCCAAAGGAAGGTTGAAAGAGGAGCTTAGAGAATGTGGATTCCGCTCTCCACCAGTCAACGTACATTCGAACTCTTGCTTTGGTTTGTTCCTTGTTTTCAAAGGCTTAGTCAGTTATCGAGATGTGATATTCACTTGTGAAGTGGAAGAATGTAAAAGAGTTGTCAGTGGTTGCTTTTCAAGGACTCATGTCCTTGTTTTTGTTTGGGCTAGAAAGACAACTGTTTGCGGAAAAGTATATAAAGTAAATGGACTAGTGTTATTAACCCATTAAAAACGTGTAAACTGTTTTATTTATAATGAAATAAGCATCTTTTGACCAATTTTTGACCTTTTTTGCCTATGATGCATTTCTACTTCAAGTTCTTTGAGGGCAAATATTGTCATGTTTGTTCACTGGTGGGGCAGAAGCTGGAAAAGGGCCTGACTTAAAATAGGAACTTCAGGATATTTGGTGAATGGATGAATGTTCAAATCCAGCTTCTTATATTGTTTCTTTTTTTCCCTCTCTCTCTCAACTAATCTCTCATCTCAGCTGTTTCCCGCCCCCCGCCCTCCCACTACTTTCTTCCACTCACCAAGTGTGAGGAAATCTATGTGAGTGTATTTGTTATATGTGAACCTTTTTATATATACCCACCTTAAGACGTAGTTGAAGCAGAACGTTGATGAAATGGTTTGTGCTAGTGTTTTATCGTTTTGAATTATTTGCGTTTTATTTGGTGATTTGATCTTTAGTTGTCTAAGTGATAGGTGTGTCTAATTGAAAATCAAAAGGCATAGGATTGCATAATAAAATACAGCAGCTCAGTGTCTTCCTTCCTGCCCTCAGTCCTGTTCCTTCAAAGATAACCACATTTAACCTTTTCTAATTTTAGGTATGTATGTTGAATAATATGTTAAACTGCTAATTCTTTTTTTTTTAATTGACTTCTTAAGATAGCCCACACCATCCACAACCTCTCTTCTACAAATTTTTGAGTGGTTATCACAATTTTTAGTATTAGTACTGGTTAATTTCAAAATTCTAAATAATATGTAAACTTTATTTTTTCACATCAACTTTTGAAAATACATATATTTGGCTCCTTATTTAGTAAAACGAGGAAAGTGTTGACTCTACCTTTAGATGGCAGAAACCACATCCACTCACTCCTGCCTTTCAGTAGATGGACTTTTCCTTATACATTGACAAGGTTATTAATAGTTACAGTGTATTTCTTAGCTCCAATTGTTTTTTGCTTTGTTTATGCGTATAAAAACCAGTAAAATGTTACAATATTATGATTTTGTAAATAAACTTCAGTGCATAGCCAAGAAATATGCCATTATACATTTTCTTCCAAGTGTTTAATTTCATAACCTATGTACCACACTAATGAGATTTGTAATATTAAAGTCAAATGGATTGTTCTTTCTTCTTCTGCAGTAACAAAAATTATGCCATAGTTAAGTGTGCTTAATTTTTTGGGTTATATACTTGTATAGTTTCTGACCCTCCTCACTTTCACAGAGGACTTTGTACTTTTTTAGAGGGAAAAGATTCATGTGCTTTATTCACCAAGTCCTCTTATTCTTTGTATGAGAACCTTCCTGACATTTCTCTGCTTGAAGACATTCCCCTTGGAGCCCCATTACTTTCTGTTTGATTTGAACAGATTACTTCTGGTCCTATTGACAGCTTCTATACTGGATTATATTCATTGAAATCTTGAATAAGGTACAATGTTACAATATTGTACAAAGGTACAATAAGGTACAATGTCTTTTACTACTTGGTTTTCTCCTCTATTTTGGTAGAATACATCCTTAAAAAATTTATTCATTAAAATATGTGGGTAGTAATTTTATTTTTTAATGTTTGCATAGTGTAAATTATTATTTTACTATTATGATTGATAGTTTGGCTGGGTATAGAAACTAAATTATGTTTCTTACAAATTTTCAAGGCTTCACCATCTTCTAACTTCCATTGATGTTCTTGAGAACATGAGAATGGGTGTTGGATCTTGATGTTTTGATGCCTGAACTATTTGTTTTCTCTCTGAAATGATTAACATTTTTAGTTATACTTGAAGCTTTGAAAATCTGTTATGACATGTTTTGTTCTAAGTTTGTTCTCCTTGCAATGAACTCATTCAGTGAAGCCTGAATAAATATCTCTGGTTAATTTAGTCTTCTTAAAATTAGAAGCCTCTTTAATTTCCCTTCAACAGTGGGGGATTTTCTCCTAGTCTTTTATAATTTTTTCCTCTTTTTCTCTGTTCTCTTTTGTTGAAATTCTTGTAATGTGGTTGTTGATTTCTTGGTTTGATTCACTGTGTTTGTAATCTTTTATGTTTTTATCTGTTTGTGCATTTGCTTCATGTTCTGAATAGTAGTCTCAACTTTATTTTCCAACACTTCTATCTAGTTTGATAATCATATGTTTAATTTCCAAACACTAATTTTTAAAATTATTTTTCTCATATTCCCTTAATTTTGTTTCACTGTTCTTTTTTTAATGAGATAAAATTTACATATACTAAAATGCACTGATTAAAAGTGACCAGTTTGGTGAGTTTTGATACATGTCAACAAACATGTAACAATCACCACCCTAATCAAGATGTGAAACATTTGTACTACTCAAGAAGGTTCCTACCTTTCCCTTTCCAAGACTGTTCCCACAACCCTCCTCCCCATCCCAGGCACTACATTCTCATTCTTATCACTATAGTTTAAAACTGTAGTTCTGTAACATTTAAGTGGAGCCATAGGATATGAACTCTTCTGTGTCTGCTGCTTTCATCAACGTAATTATTTTGAGATACGTCCATATTTTGGCATATTTATTCCTTTCTTGTTGCTTTGAATAGCATTTCATTGGATGAATATACCACAACTTGCTTAGCAGTTCACTTGTGTGATGTTTACATTGCTTCCAGTTTGGGGCTTTTATGAATCAAACTACTGTGAACATTCTCGTACAAGTATTTTTATGGACATTTTAGTTTTTATTGTGTTAATACCCACTAGGAATGGAATTTGAGTCTTAAGGGATACTATTAACTTCAGGACAGTTTTTCAAAGTCCTTGTGTCATTTTAACACCACCATAAGCAGCAGAGAATCAGCTCCAATTCCACATTTCTCTCAACACTTGGTATTGCCAGTCATTCCAATTTTAGCCATTCTGGTAGTTGTAAAATGGTATATTGTGGTTTTAATTTGCATTTTCCTGCTGATTAATTACATTGAGAACTTTTTCATGTGTTTATTGTCTATTTGTATTCCTTTTTTGTGAAAATACACATTTCAGATTTTTACCTATTTTGTGTTGACTTGTCTCTCTTTTTATTATTAAGTTGTAGGCATTCTTTGTATATTCTGAATGCAAGTCTGTTACCAGGGAAGCCCTATTATCACATATACAAACATACATACATACATATATATATATATTTGATTAAAATGTCGTATGTATAGATAGATAGATAGATATTTTGTAATTAACTTTAGCTTGGATTTGTATTTTCTCAAATGTGGCTTGTGATGGGCAAAGTTTTTAATTTTGATGAAGCCCACTTTAAAGTTCATCTCTTTAAAAAAATTCTCATTGTTTTGTTTTTAATCGCCTCAGATGAGATCTGTTTTCATTTTAATTTCCATTTATTTGTTGCTAGGACAGAGAAACAATAGATTTTTTAAATAAAGTGGTTTTTTGAAGATTTATTTATTTATATTTGGTTGTGCATTGCTGTGCATGGGCTTTCTCTAGTTGCCACGAGCAGGGCAACTCTTTGTTGTGATGCTCAGGCTTCTTATTGCAGTGGCTTCTCTTGTTGCACAGCAAGGCTCTAGGACTCATGGGCTCAGTAGCTGTGGCTTGTGAGCTCTAGAGCTGGGGCTCGGTAGTTGGCGGTGCATGTGCTTAGTTGCTCTGTGTCATGTGAGATCTTCCAGACCAGGAATTGAACCCGTGTCCCCTGTGTTGGCAGGTGGCTTCTTAACCCCTGGACCACCAGGGAGGCCCCTAACGCTCATTTTTTATGGCTTTTCTTACCCTGCTTGAGCAATCTTTGCCTATTCTAAGTTGCAAAACTATCCTCTTTTTCTTTTTTTCCTCTTGTGCAGAAGGCTTTCAGTTTTAGCTTTTACACTTAGGTCTATAATCCATATCAGACTTCTGTGGATGTAGCAGTAGGAATTAAGGTTAATCTTCTTCCCATATGAATGTCTTTTTGTAGTACCATTTATTAAAAAGATTGTCCTTTTCCTATTCAATTCCTTGGCCTTTGTTGAAAATCAGTTCATTGTGCTTAAAAATGTTTTTCAATTTAAAATGAGAAAAGCTTTCAATTTTATGAAATATATTGTATATAGCACATATATATAGATAGGTGGAGGTACAGAATGTGAAATTACGGAGAATAATGTGAACACCCTTAACCCGTCAATTAAGAACTAGGGTATTACTTAGTATTTTTGAAGTTTTTTATGGATTCTTCCCTAATCTCATGACTGCTTTTCATATAATCGTGCAGTAGTAACCTTATCCTTGGATAGGAGGATAAATAACTTGCCAGTAACGGGGGTCAGGTGGCAAAGTTGAGTCTTCTATTCTTCAGCCTTTCAAATGCTATATTTCTCATTTCAAATATTCTTCTGACTGCTGTTGTTCACCACTGTTCCCTCCTCCTCTGAATCTGAAGCCTCTGATCTGAAGAGGATGAGCACACCTCTTAACTATACCATAGATTGTAACCTCCTTCTCTCTGTTGTGACAATGCTCTTACCTATTCAGAATGCTTTATAGGAGTTTCTTGAAATCAGCTCTTTTTGCCCTCTTCCTTGTTATGAGTTTATACCTTTTAAAACAGTTCTTTTTAATGTTTTAATGAAGTTTCTGGACAGATATATGAAAAGCAGCCTATTGTCTTGATTTAGAATTCCAGGTTTTATTGTGAAACCTGAAAGGGAAGAATGCAATGCCTGACCAATCAATGTCTTTTTAGTGAGACACCTAGGTGAGAGAGATATTTTTTGTTGGGAGACCTTTTTTATTGTGGTTGCCATAATGTGATACAGATTTTAAACTAAGCTTCTTAATCTTCAGGCCATTTCATGATAAAATGCTGGACACCATTTGCTTTGGAAACTATGCTGCTAGGACCCCTCAGGATCTTCAGGTAGAATATCTATTTCTAACCTGGAGGCAATAACATCTGTCAAGATCAATGAGGGGAGTAAAACACCACTTGCAAAGCACCTGGCTTTAAAACAAAAATTGATTAGTTATTTAAGTAACATTATAAGGCTGTTTGTTATCTAGTTTAATTATTTTTATTTTTAAAAATTTATTTATTTTTAATTGAAGGATAATTGCTTTGCAATATTGTGTTGGTTTCTGCTATCAGCATGAATCAGTCATAGGTAGACATATGTCCCTTTCCTCTTGAACCTCCCTCCCACCCCATCCCACCCCTTTAGAAGAGCCCTTTGAAGAGCCCCAGTGTGAGTTCCCTAAGTCACACAGCAAACTCCCATTGACTATCTATTTTGCATATGGTAATGTATGTGTTTCCATGTTCTCTCTCTATTCATCCCACCCTCTCCTTCCTCCCCACCCCACCCCATGTCCATCAGTCTGTTCTCTCTGTTTGCATCTCCATTGCTGCCCTGAAAATCTGTTCATCAGTACCATCTTTCTAGATTCCATATATATCTATTAATACACATATGCATTAATATATGATATTTGTTTATCATTTTCTGACTTACTTCACTCTGTATAATAGGCTCTAGGTTCATCCACTTCATTAGACCTGACTTAAATGTGTTTCTTTTTATGGCTGAATAATATTCCATTATATATATGTACCACAGCTCTTTATCTGTTCATTTGTCAATGGACATCTAGGTTGCTTCCAAGTCTTAACTATTATAAACAGTGCTTCTTGAACACTGGGGTACATGTGTCTTTTTCAGTTTTGGTTTCCTCAGGGTATATGCCTATTAGTGGGATTGCTGGGTGATGTTAGTTTGATTCTTAATACTGTTAGTAGAGTCCTTGATTATTTAAAGTTCTGGTTGGTGTCCTTATTTCCTCTTTCCTGACTCCTTGCACTGTGAAAAAGAAAAGTACTTATAGTCTGTGGTATATTCAAACTTTAGGTAAAAAGAAGAGCCTTATTAATATGAATGTACAATAACAAACTTCTTCTGAACTCTTAAAATTGTCAGGCATCCTTGCAGAGGGAGTGTTCTGTCTTTTCCTTTATATGCTATTGTAAATCTTTGATTTTGATTTAGAGCTGCAATATAAATTCATGATTGGGTGGTTTTTCCTCTTTGATATTATCTTGAAATTTTCTCACATTGATAATTTTGCTGTAAAATGTACAGATTGACATTTCCCTCCAAATTGTATATGGTTAATCATATTTAAGGTGAGAAAACACTGGTTTAATGCTTAGCTGATCTATCAAAAAATTCTCTCCTTTTCTAGATTACAAGGGAAGATTTAGGACTCTGAGAATGTTTCCCTTGAAGGATGCCGAAATGGGTGCCTTTACCTTCTTTGCCTCTGCTTTGCCCCATGATGTCTGTGGAAGCAATGGGCTTCCTCTCACACCAAATTCCATCAAGATTTTAGGGCGCTTTCAAATCCTCAAGACCATCACTCACCCCAGACTGTGCCAGTATGTGGATATTTCTAGGGGAAAGCATGGTGAGTTGTTGTTTTCTCATATTTTGTGTTCTCTACCCTGTTACCCTGATTAGGTTATAATACATACAGTAAGTGTTAATCGCTCAGTCCTGTCTGACTCTTTGTGGCCCAATGGACTGTAGCCCACCAGACTCCTCTGTCCATGGGATTCTCCAGGCAAGAATACTGGAGTGGGTTGCCATTCCCTTCTCCAGGGGATCTTCTCAACCCAGGGATCTAACCTGGGTCTCCTGCATTGCAGGCAGATTCTTTACCATCTGAGCCACCACAGAAGCCATAATAATAAACAGTAAACATATAAAGTAATCAGAGTGTGTATGTTTGCTTGCCATCACTTTTCACTCCAGCCAAACTGAGCCATTTGAGTTTTCCTGACTGCATTTGAATGATTCATATTTCTCAGATCTGAGAATCAGAATTTTTAATATTCTTTTTTAAGGGAAGCCCCTATCCTCAAGCATATTTCTTCATCTCTCTAAAAAGGAAATGAAAGTTCTAATGTTAGAAACTCTGTGTTCTGTTACTCGTTATGTCCGACTCTCTGTGACCCCATGGGCGGTAGCCCACCAGCTGCCTCTGTCCATGTAATTTTCCAGGCAAGAAGACTGAAGTGGGTTGCCATTTCCTTCTTCAGGGTATCTTCCTGACCCAGGGATCAAACCTGCATCTCTTTCATCTCCTGCATTGGCAGGTGGATTTATTACCAGTGAGCCACCTGAGAAGCCTGATAGAAACTTTAGAATTGTCTATTAGAATGTACTTTATGATTGCAAGTAATACTTTGGGCTAAGTTTCTTCCAATGAAAAGAGGGTCACTAATATCTTTACCTCTTCGTAGCTGCATTAGTCTTTTTATATAGGATTTCATTTAGTAGAGTTGAATTCTATTGGTTAAAAAGTCAGTATTTCACCAGGAAGAAGTTTACTGCCTTTTTAGTAGTATAGTCGGGGCTTCCCAGGTAGCACTGGTGGTAAAGAACCTGGCTGCCAGTGCAGAAGATGTAAGAGATGTAGGTTCAATCCTCTGGGGGAGGGCATGGCAACCTACTCTGTTATTCTTGCCTGGAGAATCCCATGGACAGAGGAGCCTGGCAGGCTGTGGTCCATAGGGTCACAAAGAGTTGTATATGACTGAAGCGACTTAGCACGCACGCATGCAGTAGTGAAGTCACGTTCTTCTGTAACTTGTATCTTAGCCCATTCTCCTTGCTAAAATATGACACTATGAACCGAGTGGCTTATAAACAAGAAGAGTCCATTTCTCACAGTTCTGGTGGCTGGGAAGTCCAAGATTAAGGCAAGAGCAGATGCTATGTCTGGTGAGGCCCACTTCTTCATCAACAGTCATCTTCTCCCTGTAACCTCACTTGGTGGGAGGGGAAAGGGAGTTTTCTCAGGCTTCTTTTACAAAAGAAGAGCACTGATCCTGTTAATGAGGGCCCCACCCTAATGGCTTCCCATGTGGGGCTAGTGCCTGTCAATGCAGAAGATATAAGAGACTCGAATTCAGTCCCTGGATTGGGAAGATCCCCTGGAGAAGAGCATGCCAACCCACTTCAGTACTTGCCTGGAGAATCCCCATTGACAGAGAAGCTTGGTGGGCTACAGTCCATGGGGTTGCAAAAAGTCGAACATGACTGAAGCAACTTAGCATGGACACCCTCATGATCTAATCGCCCCCTCAAAGCCCCACCACCAGACACCATCACACTGAGGATTAAGTGTCAACATATGGATTTGGGAGGTGGGGCATAAATGTTCAATCCATAGCACCCCTGAAGGTGCTTATGGTGGCAATATTTTAATTATTTTAAAATTATTTTTGAAAGCTTAATTTCATGCTTAAAATTATTTTAAATGCGCTTCAGTGAAATATATTTAATTTTTCTAACAAAATGAATTGTGAAAGTTAATCCCATATACTTACTGATATTGTACTGTTTTTATTCCTTTAAAAATGGCATTTTCAGATGTTTCAACCTAATATTAAAGATGCTGAAAAAAAATGCAAACTCTATTTCCTTAGTTTTGCTGAAAAACAGGCTAAATGATACTTTCAAGTAGTCTAGTTTATGCCCCTTGAAAATAGTTTCTCTGAAAGTTTTATAGAATTTGAGTAGAAGATGTTTTTTGTAATAAATATTATTAATGGCTAACATTTATTGAGTGTTTATTACTTACTAGGCAGCATTCTAAATGCTTTACATATTTTAATTAACTTAATCCTTATAACATTACCATGAAGTAGGAACTCTCATTGTATTCACATTTTACAGATGAGGAGATTGAGGCACAGAGCAATTAAGTAGCCTAGGAACTTTTGGCAAGTTTGTTGTTTACAAACAAGCAAACAAAAAAAAAACCTTTTTGCTAAAGTTTTTGTTGCTAAAGAGCTTCAAGACAATAACTGAATTATTGATATCATTTGGGGCTTTTATATAACCAAATAGTTGACAGATATTGTCAATCCCTGAATGCCTCAAATACCACCCCACCCCCATCCAATTACAAATTCTAAAGAATTTTCGCTTGTGGAATTGGCCTAGTTCCAAAATCACTCCAATATGGCTATATGGTAGAGCATTATCATCTATAACCAAAATTTGCTGTTGTATATCTGAAACTTTGGACTATGCCTATCTTCCCAAATTCTTGCCACTTTACTCAGTTCTTGGGACTTTTTCATTTCTTTTTTTTTTTAAGATTGATTGATTGATTGATTTTTGGCTGTGCTGGATCTTCACTACTACTCGGGCTTTTCTCTAGTTGTGGCAGTCGGGGGCTACTCTCTAGTTGTGGTGCTCTGGCCTTCTTATTGTGGTGGGTGGTCTTGTTGCAGAGCCTGGGCTCTAGGGCGTGCAGAGTTCAGTAGTTTCAGCTCCCAGGCTCTAAAGCACAGGCTCAACTGTTGTGGTGCATGGGCTTAGTTTCTCCTTGGCATGTGGGATCTTCCTGGATCAGGGATGGAACCTGTGTCTCCTGCATTAGCAGGCCGATTCTTTACCACTGAGCCACCAGGGAAACCCCGGACTTCTTTATTCTTGTATCCTGAAGTGCGCTTTATTCTCTCCCACTGACTGGAAGCCTATTTGGAGCATCACTTCAGATGACTGGGGTCTTGCGTCTGTCCAGTTTTCCCTAGACTTTTTGGAATAGGCTTTTTGGGATTATTGACTCAATAGTCCTAGAGTCAAGAGTCTTGAGCTCCTTTTTTTCATCCCTCTACCTAAGTGAGCCTCTGTAAATACTGAACCAGAAAAACCTTATGACATAATCTCTCTGGGGAGCCCTCCTGCTAACTGCACAGGAAACTTCTTTTTAGTTATAAATGTCAGGTAGGAAGTAATCCCCTTGGACACTGTTAGGCTCTGATGTGGGTAGTCTCCTTAGGCCCAATCACCATGTTCCTGGTTACTCTGTTTCCCCTGATTGCCCTGCTCCTAGGTCTCCACAGCCCTCTCTTCCAGAGACACACAGATTATGGATGTGTATAAAATTCATATATTTTAAGTTTGACTGCCTGGAATGAAAATATGTTATTGTCAAAAGGTTAGGGAATTCGATTACCTTTTTTTTTTTTTTTTTACTGTTGGCAATGTTCATTGTCCTGAAAAGTCGTAAGCATAAGGAGTAACTCATGAAATTAGAGTAAGTGTTGTTGTGAAGGTCTGTTTGTTCCAACTATCCCAGTCATTTCAGTTACATTTAGCTTGAAAAATTTGAGAAGTCAACAGTCTCCTAAGTGAACAATGCATATTTCTCAATGATGTAATCATTTTGGTTTGGACTGTACTTGTCTCCTCAAAGAATCTTGATTTTGGTCCCTTTATTCTGTTCTTGCTACGCAGATATCTCTCATCTTGTCATTGTTAGTCCCACACTCTCCCCATTTTACTTGGAGTAAGTGTAACATGTGGTTCATTTTAGTAACATTATGTTTTCACATGTTAGGTTAGCTCAGAAGTCAAGCTTTCACTGTTTCCAACAGATCATTCAGAACTGATTCAAGATGATATTAGTTTCTTGCTAACTCAGCAGGTTGATGTATTTAATCTCAAGAATAGTTTACATTTGAATTTTTGAACTTGATTTATCAAAAGAGAAATTGAGTAAAATATTTTTAAAAGAAAAAAGATCAGTAAAGCCTGAAAGTACTTAAGTTAACAAACTTAATTTTTTTCTTTTGAACTTGAAATCTCAGCAGTTTTAGAAGCATAGAAAGGATCATGAATGGTAATATATTCCAATTGATTTGGTATTGATTGCCCAAAAATCTTTTTTTATTGCTAGGAAAATCAAGAAAAAAATTATTTTAATTAATAGATTTGAAATTTAGGTGAAGAATAATTGAATTGTTAAGGGCCTATAAGATAATATTGTATCTCTAACTGCATATATATATTTCAACCTGAGTGTCTGTATCAGTTTAGAGTTCCATCAGAGAAACAGAACCAGTAGGACATAGATGGCTGGATAGCCTGATAGCTATAGATTAATTGGTTGGAGTTGGTTTATGTGATTGTGGGGGCTAGGCAAGCTAGCCTGAAATCCATAGGGCAGATCATCAAAGACTAGGTGAATTTTTATATAATAACTGAAGTCATAGTCCCAAGCGTGGAGTTTCTTCTCCAGAGAAGACTGGATTCTGCTCTTAAGGCCTTAGTAACTGATTGAATCAGGACCACCCAGATTATCTAGGGTAATTGTCCTTACTCACATTAAACTTGCCGGAGTCCTGCTCCAGCTGGTCCAGGGTTCCCTCAGGATGGACGACGTCGGCGATGCGAATGAGAAGACACAGCGAGTCTCGGTGTTTCCAAGTGTCTCCTGACTTTATTGTTTTCAAGGCAGTTTTTATATTTTTAGTTGTACATAGAAACAAATGTAAAGTGTAGAGTCATGCCAAATCAGATCAATGGGTCAGCAGTTTTTGACCCTTATCGGAACCAGGACACTGTTTGTGTTTTTAGTTACAAAAAGTTTAAAGTTGTTTACATCATCTTATGGCCTGGAGGCCTGCTAACATCTGGTGACTCTTTTATTGATAAGGGTTGATCAGCCAGGACACTTTTTCTAAAAGTATTTTTGTATTAGGCACAGAAAGTACCAGGGTTACATTTTTTTAAAGAATACAGGCACAGCAGATTATGACAAAGAAAGAATTCATAAACTCAGAGTTTCAAGCTAAAACCTGTTTTCTGTACTCTATCTTATGCCTTGAGCCTAACAGAGAAGAATGTGGTCCCATAAAGTCATGGCACAGCAAGCTGAAAACAATGTAGTGCCAAGGTCAGTGCTTAGCAAAATCACCAGCTGAATTAACAATTGTCTTATTATTTGTATTAAAGCTAAACTTCTATTTATAAAAATCTCTAACTATTATGCTTTCATTATATAGGCTAAATACGTTAAGAGCAAAAACATAGTGAGTAAATATAGACTAAGTAACAGTTTCATAAAGCAATATCTCTTATATTTCCTAATAAGCCTTTTTTCTTACAAAGGGCTCTGTGCCCATTGGGGCTTTCTGTGTGGAGGCTCTCAATGCTGTTTATTGTTAAGGAGCGGTCATGCACATTAGCTCCAAAGGCACAGGTACATTTATTAAACAAACTAATATGCTAGCAAGAGGAATTTAGATTAGTATACCCTATATCTTAGATAATTTTATTAGGGTGTTACTGTTCAGGGGCCTTGTCGATTGAGGTTTCAGAAAGATCTATTTTAGAAGAGAATCAGGAAAGGCCTTTTGTCTAAGTTACAGAAAATAAGAGGTTTATTATAACAAACGTCAGAAAGACAGATATCATCTTTAAGGTGAGCGCTGAGGCAGCCTTCCGGGAATCCCTGAGGCCTGAGAAGCCGTGCTGGATCAGTCCTGCTCCTCATGACTCTGTCATGGGTGGGATCTCATGAGCTGGCTCCTGGCAAAACTAATTGTACATTTTAATCAATTATTTAATGCCTTCACAGTAACACCTAGGCTAGCGTTTGAATAACTGAAGACTATAGTCTAGCCTGTTGACTCATAAAACTGATCATCACAGTGACCTAGTAATGGTATTCTCTTAAGCACAGAATCACCCTTTATCAGTTCGACTGTATTAATATTTATTTAGATATTTTATGTAAAAGGTGATGAGCTAGTCTCAGTTTTTACTGTAAATAAAGAAAGAATGATGCAGTAACTGTATTCTAATAACCTTTAATATTATCTTAACACATTCACAATTTACTTCTTTCTCCAGATTAAAAGTTTTGTAAAATCTTTCATTTAGTCCCTCTTTTTATTCAACTACTTTATTATCTGTCTTGCTTAATATTGTACTCTCTTCCATTTCTTAGCATTGACTTAAAACTTACAGTTCAAGCCATATGTACACTACAGAGATACTTGGCACTCATCAAATATTTCATATAGGAAAGATTATTTCATGGTTCTTATATGTTATACTCTTTAAAATTCATCTTGGTGTCACATTTGTTTTTTATAAATAATGCCACTATATTGCTGACTTATATTTGGCATGTTATGATTCTCAAATATTTTTGTCATATTTTATTCTGTGAAATTATATTGTCTTATAACAAGCAGAAGTTATTTTCAAACAGTTGTTTAGAGTTTCAGGATGAAGTCTCTCTAATGATTTTTTGGAAAAAAACCTAGTTCATATTGGAAGCATTGTCTTGGAATATATTCCATTACCTCTGGGAGAATCTTTGATATTCTGCCAGGATTATGGGTCTGCTATATTAAAGTAATATTTACTTTAAAGTTCCATAGGATCCTGAAGCTTTGGCAAACTCTAGTTTATGAAGTTTTGAAGGATTTCCTGAAGAAACTTGATAATTTTTTTTCTAAATCATTGTAAAACCTTTTTTATACTAATGCCAAACACTTTAAAATCTTTGATAGATATGGAGACTTGTGAGTATCTAACTTAAAATTATTAATTAATGGAGTATGCACATTTTAGCATATTCTGATGGTCTTTTATATTAAAATCAGTGCTATTGTGATATTATTACGCCTTGTTTACAGAGCAGGCATATACTTTTCTACACAGGACAGATTTCTATTTAGAAAATGACAGTCATTATATGAGACTTATTCATTTCTAATGGCCACATTGAGCCTTTGCTCAAGTTAACTAATTTAACAAGTAATTTTAAATTAGATGTGTATGTCTGAGATATTTTAGAAACTGGTGATGCATTTTGAACAAGACCAAAATCTTTTCCTGCCATCAGGAAATGCATTATCTAGGAAAGAACAAAGACATTAGATAAAAATGTATACAAATCCTTAGGATTTCAAATGAGTGCTACAAAAGAAAAGTACATTGTGAAATAGATGATATTATAGGAGGAGTGAATTGATTTGGGGGGACCAGGAAAGTGTTTCTGGAGGAAATCACATTTAACTGTATAGTAATAATAATAGCTAACACTTAGTGATTCTTATATGCCAAGTCCTTATTTTGTATTAACTCATTTCAACCTCACAACGGCTCTATGAGGTAGGTCCTTATTTTTCCTTCATTTTGCAAAAGAGGAAACCTTGGCATAGAGAGGTTAGCAAACTAATGAGTATTAAACCTAAAATTTGAACCCAGACCATATAGTCTGTGCTCTTAATCACTGTATTTCATGATAGGAGTTCACTGGGGGAAAAACAGGGAAGATCATCTTAGACAATAGGAATCCATGTAATAGTACTTTAAGGTAGGAAAGGTGAAGGAAGACCAGTGTAGCTGGAAGTTGGTGAGCAATCCACAAAATAACAAAAAACAAGGCTATACCGGGAGTTACGTATTCAGTTTTATTAATTATTATTTTAGCACTTAGATTTTTGCATGAAAATATGTAGGAAGGCAGTAACAATTAATCGGAGATGATTGGTTAAGAGATTGTTTTAGTAATCTAGTAAGAAATGATGTTGGCTTGGACCCAGATTGTGGCAGATGAAGCAAACTGCAGATTCTGTAGACATTTGAAAAATAGAAAGAGCAGTGCCTTTTCTTTGGATTTGAGAAATGGAGATTACTCCTAAGTTTGTAGCCTGAGCAGCTAGCAGGATAGTGGTACCACTTACTGGTACTAAAGGGAAAGGCTTAAGGAGCAAACTATAAATTCAATTTGAGTTCTGTTGAGTTTGAGGTGACTTATATTAAAGTTAGAAATTGGCTATTGAGTTTAAAAGAGAACTCTGGGCTTGAGGTAAAATTTAGGAGTGTTTCAGCCTTGGGAGTAAATAAGGAGAAAACACAGTTGAAGACCCAGAATCAAAGGTGGAGGAACTAGAAGTATTTAAATTTGGGTAGAAGAGTTACCAGTCTACTGAGGAGACTAAGGAGTGGTAGCCAGTTAGGTGTAAGGAAAACTGACAGAAATGCTGCTTCCCATTTTGGTTTTCTGACAGTATTATTTGCTTTTTCCTTCTAGATCTTCATGAAGTGAAGTGAAGTGAAGTCACTCGGTCGTGTCTGACTCTTTGTGACCCCATGGACTGTAGCCTACCGGGCTCCTCTGTCCATGGGATTTTCCAGGCAAGAGTACTTGAGTGGGTTGCCATTTCCTTCTCCGGGGGATCTTCCCGACCCAGGGATCGAACCCGGGTCTCCTGAATTGTAGGCAGACGCTTTACCATCTGAGCCACAGTTGTGCTAAATCACTTGGAATTCAACTTTGCGTGCTCTTTTCTGTATTGAAGAACTAGACCTTTTATCTCACAGCTTTCTTTCCTATTCATTTTCCTTTTTTTCTCTTCATTTCATGGTCTTTCAAATTTAATTTTCTTCAGGTTCCTGTTCAGATCATCTGGAGCTTTCTTTTTTCCCCTGAAAGTGATGGTATTCATTTGTAGTAGTTTAAATTTTGTGTTTCAGGTCATTCTATATAATGCCAGCACCTCAGTTTGAACTTCCAAGAAGTGACCCATACGATATCCTGCCCTCACACTTCACATGGTTGCCTGTATTCCATTGTCTGTCATCTCTGCTATCAGCAGGCCAGACCTTACCTTACCTTGAACCAGTGCTTACTGAGATTTTTTCCTTTTACTAGATCTCCTCCTCTGAAATTTTTCCTATCTTCTGCTCTCATTTTTCTACCTTTGCCATTTTTCATTTTTCACCAAACCTCTATGTAGTCATCACTATTTCCGGTCCCTTTTCACTTTACTTCTTTTTCTTGTCTTAGTTTGCCATCTGAGAAGGAAATGGCAACCCGCTCCAATATTCTTGCCTGGAAAGTCCCATGGACAGAGGAGCCTGGTGGGATACAATCCATAGAATCACAAAGAGTTGGACATGACTTAGCGACTAAACCACCACTACCCTTTTGTGTTTACTTTCTTCCTTGTCTTAGAACTCATTTTGCATAGATATACATAGTACCCCAATTTCTTTTAAAAACTTAATCTCTCCTGAAATAACCTTATCAAATCCCCAGCCACTTGTGGGCCCAATTGTGTCTTTCTCTGGTTCCTCTCACATTGTTTCATCCCAAAAGAAGGAGTTTGTTGATCTGCTACTGTGTCAGACAATGTGTCAGTCAATAATTAACTAATGATTACATTAAAAATGTATGGACTGACCTTCAAAACTGTGCTGACTTATTCTTAGACAGTTGATCTGTTGGAAAATAAAAATTCCATCATACTATATATTGTGCTCATGAAAATTTTATATTATTACTAATCTCAGCAGGCCCCATGATGTTACAAACAATCGCAAGTTGATTTTCAGTTCTTTCTCCATAATCGTGATTCAGAACATTTCTACTTTTCTCCAGTTTCTGAATTCAGTTTTAAAGATCTTATGTTTGAGCCAGACTGTCAAGACAGTTGTCCCTAGATCCCAGTTTCCCCTTCACTTCAAAATTTCTTTATATCTTCATCCAAGCTTTTTCTTCTGCTGGCCTGTGTTAGAAGAAGGATCACTTCTTTTTGCCAAAGGTAAACCTTTCCAGCTGTTTTTCCTAATGCACAGGGGAGAAATCATAGAGAAAAACACAAAATGAAGATTGTTATTTGATATATTGTTTTATAACACATTTATCTTGTTATTCTAGATATCTGATTTTTATGTAGTTAATACAGACTTTGAAAAGCTCTTTTCAAACATCATTTGTACTATATGTTAATATCTTTAGTGGAGTATATTGTTTTGTTACTAAAACATTGTATTAATCAAATATAAAGTGCATTTGTTTTTTTCTTTTTTTTCTCACTCAGAGAGATTGGTGGTGGTAGCTGAACACTGTGAACAGAGTCTAGAAGACTTGCTTCGTGAAGGGAAACCCGTGAGGTACTGTGTGTAATATCAGCACAATTAAATGAAAAGCAGAAATTGGCAAACAAAAAGCCGTTTTACATAGAAACTGCAGGGTCTTAGTTTCTTCTGTTACTTGTTTAATGATACAATCCAGTTGTAAATTTTCATTTTAAGAAAATTAATTCACAGGCCTCATAGAAATTCAGCATTGACATTATCCAGTGTTCAGCTTTTGTAGGCATTCTGCAAAGTACTTGATAAAAAATTACCAAAGAGGATATATGTGAAAACTTGAAATCTTTTTAGTACTAGGCTTTTCTTTAGCATAGCTGAAGTTAAGAGTATTTTCCAGAGACAAGTACATGGTAATTTCTCACAGGGTACTGGTATTGCTAAGAACATGGTGAACTGTATAAACTAAGGCCACATTGAAGAATAGAGAGAAATAATAATCATGGCTTGGGTGGAATCTAATCATACAGTTTAAATTCAGTTATTTTGATGACATATGAAATTTGCTTTCCATCTCAGGCATTTTTGGCAAGAAAAATATATGATCTAAACTTTATTGTAAATGTACTTTTTTTTTTTTTTTCTTTTTTTTTTTTTTCCCTTTTTTTTTTTTTTTTTTTTTATAAATTTATTTATTTTACTTGGGGGCTAATTACTTTACAATATTGTAATAGTTTTTGCCATACATTGACAAGAATCAGCCATGGGTTTACATGTGTTCCCCTTCCCGAACCCCCCACCCACCTCCCTCCCCCTCCCATCCCTCTGGATCATCCCACTGCCCCGGCCCCGAGCCCTTGTCACATGCATCGAACATGGAATGGTGCTCTGTTTCACATATGACAATACACATGTCTCAATGCCATTCTCCCAGAACGTCCCACCCTCACCTTCTCAATGAGCTTCTTCATTGATTTTCTGAAATTATCTTAAAATTATGAAAAATATTTTTAATGGATAAAATTTTACTAAAGCAATGAAGATTGCTTGCCTTGAGCTTTTATATGATTGTAATTATCCATTCTAGATTGAAGAAATATTCTTATTCTTGGTCAATAGTTTTTAATCATTGCTATGTTATAGATAATGATACATCTTTTTCAAGGGAGGAAAAATGTGTGTCTTAATAAATGCTAGTAATTTAATAGCAGCAAAAGAAGTTAGTTGAATAAAAGCACTTTCATTGCTACTTTAAATGGTTTGGTTTAAGTGGTCTCTGGAATGCAAGATGCAGATATCAAATCCACTATTGCCTCACTTGCTTTTTTATAAAAGTCTAATGTGACCTGGAGAAGGCAATGGCAACCCACTCCAGTGTTCTTGCCTGGAGAATCCTGTGGACAGGGGAGCCTGGTGGGCTGCCGTCTGTGGGGTCGCACAGAGTCGGACACGACTGAAGCGACTTAGCAGTAGCAGCAGCAATGTGACCGTAGTAATAAAAGTGACTTTTCTGTATATTAAACATAACTTAGTAAATATGTTTTTATAAATATAATTTTTGCATGTCACAAATCTTTGATTGTATTTGTTAAAGAGCATATTGCTCTTTGCTCACCAATTTAATTTTATACTTTAATTTATAGGCCACCTATTCTGAAATAAAAAAAAAAGAAAAATCTTCATGAAAGTTCAGTTCAGTTGGTCAGTCATATCCAACTCTTTGCGAACCCATGGACTGCAGCACGCCAGGCCTCCTTGTCCATCACCAACTCCCTGAGTTTACTCAAACTCATGCCTGTTGAGTTGGTGATGCCATCCAACCATGTTATCATCTGTCATCCCCTTCTCCTCCTGCCTTCAATCTTGCCCAGTATCAGGGTCTTTTCAAATGAGTCAGTTCTTCACATCAGGTGGCCAAGGTATTGGAGTTTCACTTCAACACCAGTCCTTCCAATGAATATTCAGGACTGATTTCCTTTAAGATGGACTGGTTGGATCTCCTTGCAGTGCAAGGGACTCTCAGGAGTCTTCTCCAACACCACAGTTCAAAAGCGTCAATACTTTGGCGCTCAGCTTTCTTTATAGTCCAACTCTCACATCCGTACACGACTACTGGAAAAACCATAGCTTTGACTAGATGAACCTTTGTTGGCAAAGTAATGTCTCTGCTTTTTAATATGCTATCTAGGTTGGTCATAACTTTTCTTCCAAGGAGCAAGCGTCTTTTAGTTTCATGGCTTCAGTCACCGTTTGCAGTATTTTGGAGACCCCGAAATGATCTGCCGCTGTTTCCAGTTTCCCCTTCTATTTGCCATGAAGTGATGCTACTGGATGCCATGATCTTTGTTTTTTGAATGTTGAGTTTTAAGCCAACTCTTTCACTCTCCTCTTTCACTTTCATCAAGAGGTTCTCTAGTTCTTCTACACTTTCTGCCATAAGGGTGGTGTCATCTGCATATCTGAGGTTATTCATATTTCTCCCGGCAATCTTGATTCCAGCTTGTGCTTCATCCAGCTCAGCATTTCTCATGATGTACTCTGCATATAAGTTAAATAAGCAGGGTGACAATATACAGCCTTGACGTACTCCTTTTCCTATTTGGAACCAGTCTGTTTTTCCATGTCCAGTTCTAACTGTTGCTTCCTGACCTGCATACAGGTTTCTCAAGAGACAGGTCAGATGGTCTGGTATTCCCATCTCTTGAAGAATTTTCCACAGTTTGTGGTGATCTACACGGTCAAAGGCTTTGTCGTAGTCAATAAAGCAGAAATAGATGTTTTTCTGGAAGTCTCTTGCTTTTTCGATGATCCAGCGGATGTTGGCAATTTGATCTCTGATTTCTCTGCCTTTTCTAAATCCAGCTTGAACATCTGGAAGTTCATGGTTCACATATTGTTGAAGCCTCGCTTGAAGAATTTTGAGCATTACTTTATTAGCATGTGAGATGAGTGCAATTGTGTGGTGGTTTGAGCATTCTTTGGCATTGCCGTTCTTTGGGATTGGAATGAAACTGATCTTTTCCAGTTTTGTGGCCACTGCGGCTGCATGGCACTGAAACAAGCGGCGGTGTGGAGATACCCCATGTCCAAGGTCAGGAGTGGCAGCTGCTCTTAGCTGGAGCGGGTGTGAGGAGATACTACACTTCCAAGGTCAGAAAAACCCCAGTAAGACGGTAGGCGGTGGAGGAGCTGTAAGGAGATATCTCAGGCCCAAGGGCAAAAGAGAAGCCTCAGCAAGATGGTAGGAGGGGTGAATTTGCGTTTAGAATCAAACCCCTTTCCCGCCAGAGACGCTCAGAGGGCTCAAACAAACCTCGTATGCACCAGGACCCAGAGACCCCACAGAGACTGAGACTCCTAGGTAGAGTAACCCCTTAAATTTGTGCCCAAGAGGCATCTCATTTGCCTCCTTGTAGTCCCAGCCCTGCCTTGGTATTCGATCAAGAAAATGCATGTCCAACAAAATATTTGCACAAGAATGCTTCCAGAAACATAGTAGCCCCAAACTGGGAAGAACTCAAATGTCTGTCAATGGGAGGATAGGTAAGCAGATCGCAGTATGTTAATCAACAATAAAATGGACTCAACTACTGATATACACAACATGATGAACCTTAGAAATATTATGGTGAGCAAAAGAAGGCAGACACAAAAGTCATAATTCTATTTATATGAAGTTCTAAAACAATTAAAACTCATCTACGATGGTAGATATAAAAACAGCGCTTGACCCTGGTTGGGAAGTGGGAACAGGAACTGATTCCAAATGGCCTTGAGGGAACTTGCTGGGGAATGGAAATTTTTACATCTTGATTGGGGTATTACTTACATAGTACATATTCTTGCAAAACTTGTCAAAATTCACTGAATATGCCTTAAGAGCATGCATTTCACCTATGTAAATTATACCTCAAAAATTTGTAAGAGCCTGTTGAGATATTTACTTGGCTTGGATTGTGAGTCTCTCATATAGCAGCAATATTTGTTGTTAATGAAGATGCTTCATCCAGTGGCATACTTTTGTATTTTTTTGTTTCCATAAGAAGAATTATTATGAATTAGTTATTGTTGAGGAGAAGGGCCACTCCAGTACTCTTGCCTGGAAAATCCCATGGACAAAGGAGCCTGGTGGGCTACAGTCCATGGGGTCGCTAAGAGTCGGACACGACTGAGCAACTTCACTTTCACTTTTCCCTTTCATGCACTGGAGAAGGAAATGGCAACCCACTCCAGTATTCCTGCCTGGCGAATCCCATGGATGGCGGAGCCTGGTGGGCTGCTATCTATGGGGTCGCATAGAGTCAGACACGACTGAGGCGACTTAGCAGCAGCAGCAGCAGCAGTTATTGTTGAGTAACAAACTACTTCAACACTTAGCAGCCTAAAACAGTAATAAGCATTTATCAATTTATATAATTTCCCTGTGTCAGGAATTCAGGAATGTTTAGCTGAGTGGTTTTTTACCTCAGGATCTCATGTCATTGCAGTCAGTGTATCAGCTGGGGGTGTAGTCGTCTGAAACCTCCATTAGGGATTCAAGATCTGTTTGTAAGTTAGCTCACTCATCTGGTGCCAGTTGTTGACAGGAGGTTTAATTTCCTCCCTATCTTGAGGGCCTTTCTACAGACCTGTTGGCTGAATTCTTACAGTATGGTGTTGGCTTCTCCTAGAGTGAGTGAGTGAACAATCTACGAGATGAGAGGAAACAAAGTGGAAGCTGCAATGCCTTTTATGACCTCGCCTCAGGAGCCGCACATCACTATATCTTAGTGGATACAAAGGTCAGCCATTAACTCTATTCATTTGGGAGAAGACAATACAAGAATGTGAATCCCAGGAATCCAGGGGCATTGGGGATCATCTTAGAGGCTGGCTATCACAGAAGTCTTGAAGGTCATACAAGTATTAAAAAAAGCCGGGGGTGGGGAATAGGAATGAAATACTAAATCAACATTAACACTAGCTGAAAAATAAAGTTCCAAAATTATTCAATACTCATTTAGGGCACTTGGGATGGAAGAAAGGAAGAAGTTTACATCATGAAGAGATGATAAACAATTAAGGGAATATTCCAGAAGTACCAGAGGACAGAGCTCTGCTGCAACTGGAATTGCTTTACACATCTAAATTGATGTTACCCAAGGTTTTATGCTTCCAGCCATTCCTGAGGACTCTGTAAACCACAAGCAGAGTAGTTCTCTGTCATCAAGATGGTGGTAACTGTAGGATGTTCCTTCTGATCTCCACGTTTCCTTCTCTGCCCATATACTGATATGTCCTTCTTGGACTTACTAGAAGAACTGAAGGAGTGAGAAGCTGGTGACTCAGAAGATAAATTTCCATTTTCATCATTTTACCTCAACTCTGTCCTTTAAGTTTATTTACATTTGCACTGTATAAGGACACAATTGCCGTTGTTTTACCAATAAGATTAAATCCATTAGCTCATGAAAAGTTTTACTTTTCTTTTACTGTCATTGTTTATCCTTGTTTTAGAGATAATAAATCTCATAACATTAAATACCGTTAGTCTCAACCGTGTACAGGTGTAAAGAAGCCACCTTTCTTTAAGCCACCTTTCATGAAAAGTTTTACTTTTCTTTTACTGTCATTGTTTATCCTTGTTTTAGAGATAATAAATCTCATAACATTAAATACCATTAGTCTCAACCGTGTACAGGTGTAAAGAAGCCACCTTTCTTTAATGCCTTTTATATGTCTTCATGAGGATAAAATGTTATAGGTGGATGCATATTCTTTGAGTAGATAGTGGCACATCAATAGGATTAAATGCAAATTTCATGTTGTCTTTCATGCCATTTACATAGTCTTTCTCATTTATTTAAAAGAGAGTCCGTGATAGTCTTACAGGTCTTTGTAATTTCTTCAAGTAAGATATGTTTAAACATTTATGTAAAGTACTTTTTAAAATCATTTTGGTAATAGATTAAAATTCAGTATTTCCCTTTCTTGTTTTGGAATATAACATTCAGCAATTGCCACCTTTGAGTAAAAATGCTTCTATCTGGTTCAGTTCCAAGTTGTTATGTGATCTATCCATCTAAATTAGCTTTGTTGTAAACTATTTGACTTTCTACATATTTGGATTACTTTTGTGTCCAGTAACAGAGCCGTTTCATGTGCAGAGTTGATGTGCTGCAATTTTAATTAACTCTATAACTTGTTTATGGAAAGTGAGAAGATGTTCTTGTGGCTTATAAATCAGTTCTTTCCCTTAACTGCCAAAAGTAAGCATCCTGCACCTGTAAGAAAGGCTGATGAAAAGTAAACAGGAAATCTGTTTAGATGGGTTTGCTATTTGAGACCCATGATTTTTACTTGTCCATCTGTCTCTGTTGCAAAACTGTAAGCTTCCACTTGTCTAGTAGCTATTTGCAGTTAATTATCCAAATTAAGCATCATTTAAGGCATAGATCTTACTGGATTTATATTTTAAAGAAAATTTTGCGTCTTCTGTAAAATCATTGGTTCAGGGGATAGACTAATGAAAACTAAAAACTTAGAGAAAGAGTCTGATGTCAATTTACTCACTAATTTTTTTCACAATAAATTTAGTATCTTTAAAGCAATATGTGTACTAAAACATTATGGTAGTAATTTCTACCACAACTGTATTGTATTTAAGACTATAAGGAGTTTTCGGATCTCACTAGAAAATTGTGTTTTTTTTATAGTTTTAATAGCCATAAAATGCTTTCAAGAATTCATGTTATCCAAACCAAAGATAATAATTTTGTACTATGACCTGGAGCTAATTAATGAGTCAGTCTTTTATGAATTAATGTTATTTGTGAGGTTAGTTTGCTAACTTGGCTTGAAAGAGAAAACTCATCATTTTCTTTAGAATCTATTCAAGCTTGAATCTAAGGAATTAATTTTTGGAATTTGCTGCTCTCTTTTCAGTGGCTTTTATATGTTACTTGTGCCAGAGTTCTCTCTTGCCAGTATTCTCTCCAGTTTCACTTAAATGATCAAAATTATTTTCTGGAAACATAGAAGCATGGAATTCAATTAAACTCCTATAACCAGTACATTTCAAGGAAAAAAAATAAACAGTGTTTGAAAGATTTGTTTGAAGTCATCTCATATCTAGTGCCTGTAAATCTATTTAATTGCTACCCTAAAGCCAGATTCAAGATACTGAAAACTGGAAAATTTTAAACTATATCTCATTTCTAAAATATTTTCCAGAGAATGTTAAAGAAGAGATAACACCTTTGTCACTCCCATTAAAGTGAGCATGAGGAAAATGGTGTGCATTTTAAGTCTAGGTGCTATTTGGAAAGCATTCCCCGTTTGTGTTATTCAGAGCATGTACTTTTTCTTAATCTATAAAAGTGCCAGCAAGTAGAGTTCATAGGCAGATATTCAGCAGAGTTTTGGCACTTGAAGTAAAGTTCCTGCATTGTCCTTAAATTTGCAAGTGAAGGCAGGGTGAGTAGTGCAGGCATATTTCTTTAATAAAAGGTAGTTTGTCATATGTTTTTAGGGTTATGGTTTTGAAAATTTACCAGAGAAACATCAGCATTGCAGAGGTTATATGTGAAACTTTGATGGGAAGCAGGCTATGTCTGCAGTTGTTCACTAGCTTGATGGAAAACATGATCTGACTTAACTCGATGAGTAAGTTTTATTTGCCCCTATTAAAAGACTGCTCACTCACTGACTTAGATACTCCAAAAGTTTTTTGAACACATTCTAGAATCTGTTCCACAGATGGATAATGAGCCACAGGTCATTGTCATCAGAAATAGGTAGTAGATATTCTTATTTTAGAATATAACCTGATAGTAGAAGACTTTTGTACACATTTTTTGCCTTCAAGGGCCCTAGTTTCAGAATGCATTAGAAATTACAGTAAGTCAAGTAACTTAGAGATTTATATAATTGATATATATTTTTCTTCTCGGTTTACTTGTTTTGTTTAAAGACAGATTCTCCAGGCAAGAATACTGGATTGGGTTGCCATACCCTCCTCCAGGGGATCTTCCCAACCCAGGAATTGAACCCAGGTCTCCTGCATTGCGGACAGATTCTTTACTGTCTGAGCCACCAGGGAAGCGCTAAAGACAGAAAATAATGCCTCAAAAAGATGCTTTTCACTCAGGCATGGCATCTTGCAGCTATCTTTTACTTTCTCTCTCTTTTGTACTGTTTATCCCATTTGTCACTGAGTATTGTTCATACACCCTTGGTGATACCTCTTATCACTGCTGTCCTCTACATTCTTTAGTTCAGGCCTTAATTAACAAAGAGTTGGACTATTGCATTGCAACATTCTCTAAACTGGTCTTACTGCCTTCAGTTTTTCCATACTCCAGTTACTTCTGCTTTCTACTGCTATAAGAGTATTGTTAAAGATCAGTGCGTGCTAAGTCGTTTCAGTTGTGTCCAACTCTTTGAGACCCTATGGACTTTTGCCTGCCAGGCTCCTCTGTCCATGGGATTCCTCAGGCAGAAATACAGGAGTGGGTTGCCATTTGCATTCCTCCTAAAAACATCTGGTGGCTGTGTGTGTGTGTGTGTGTGTGTGTATGTGAAGAAAATGCATTTTATAGCCATTGGATTTGCCTTCAAACTCTCTAAGTTATTTTCAAAGAGTGTCTTGAGTTTTTCAAGTAGCTTTTACTGTTGCCAATATGTGATTGAAGAGATTGAGTGCCACAGAATTGAAATGTACCAAGAATACCAAGCTGTCTTTTTGCCCAGTGGTATATCTCCAGTCTTTGGTACAATGTACATAACACTTCTTCAAGTAATTCACTTACCTCTGTCCCCTTCTATACCATATCAATGAACCAAAGCAAAAACTATATTTTCTCCAAATTCCTTCTTTACATTGTATCTCTAATTGTTTCCCCTTCTAGCTTATAATTATTTTCCTGCAGTTATTTAATTAAGGTATAGCTTCCTTTCCTTTAATTAACCATACATTTTAACATGCATACAGTATTTTTAAATTTTTCTGTCTTCCAAAGTTGTTAGCGTAAGAGTTTACGTATAGTCAATGTGTTATAAATTAACTGTTGAATGAACTAATTTTTTAGTTTAGTCATGCAGTTGAATTCTGGTTCCCGATTATCTTCCTTTTAATCATGTGTCATAATTCTGTTTCCCAAACAAATGAGTTTTGGTGAAAATATGATATAAATGTACCTTAGCAACTTATTATTTTATTGGAAATACATTATTTCCAAGATTTATTGTTTTCTTTAAACATGGAGGGCTTCCCAGGTGGTGCTACTGGTAAAGAATCTGCCTGCTACGCAAGAGACATAAGAGACGCAAGTTTGATCCCTGGGTCAGGAAGATCTCCTGGAGAAGGGAACGACTACCCACTCCAGTATTCTTGCCTGGAGAATTCCATGGACAGGGGAACCTGACAGGCTACTGGGGTCATAAAGAGTCAGACATGACTGAGTGACTAAATTTTTTTTTTTTAATGGAATGATTGGAGGAAACAAATTGTCAATTTCCTTTCTCATGACTCTGGAGAAGAATTCACTTCTAAGCTCATGCAGGTTGTTGGCAGAATTCAGTTCCTTGCAATTGTAGGACTGATTTCCCCGTTTTCCTTGATTACTATCAGCGAGGGGCTCTCTCAGCTTCTAAAAGTCATCTTCATTCCTTGTCATGTGGCTGTCTCCATCTCCAAAGTCAGCAATGGAGAACACCCCTTATATCACATCTTGCTCATTGCAGGCTTATTCCCATTGTTGGTAGAATTTAGTTCCACACACTTGTAGGACTGAGATCCCTGTTTCCTTGCTGGCTGTTGGCCTAAATCATTCTTAACTTCTAGAGGCTGCCACCATTCCTATGTCTCTAACCTCTAGACCCAGAATTCAAGGACTCCTGTGATAAGTTCAGCTGCACGATAGAATATAACATGATCATTAAAGTACAGTTTATCCTATTTATCATCTTGGGGATTATGCCAGGTGTACATCAGAAAGTTTGCATTTGGGGAACCATGTTAGAATCCTGCCTACCACAATTTGGTTAGTAAAAATTTGAGAAAAAAAAATTTTAATTTTATAGCAAGTGTCATTTGGCATTCTCTTTTGTGTTAGTAAGTCATTTTGGCTGAGATGGTGGGAACTGTGATGTGTCCGGGGTCACCAGTTCCCAGCTTCAGTGATTCAATAGAAGCACTCACAGAACTCGGATATTATTTTACTCATGGTTTCATTATACTCACTGCAGCAAAGCGGTACAAAGCAAAATCCAACAAAGAGAAAACTATTGGTCAAGATAACTGTGGAAACCAGGCCCAAACCTTTCCAGAGTTTCTCTCCCAGGAGAGTTGTAGAAGATGTACTTAATTTCTCCAACAAAAAAATTGTGAGGGTATGTGAAAACTATTGCATATTAGAGAAACTTGTCTGAGCCTAGGAGTGAGGATTTTTATTGGTGGTTGGTCACAGAGGTACATAACACCTGTGTGACTGATTGCAGTTAATGATGCTCAAGACCCCCCCCAGAAGGAAAGCAGGTGTTCAACATAAATCACATTGTTTGCACAAGCTATTCAGACAAGCTAGAGTGATTCAAGGCCTCAAGTGGGCAAAATTTATCAGTTAAGTATTCCAAGAGCATAATTCCCTGAAGCCCACAAAGGGCCAGCTAGGAAAATAGGCACCTTTAGGAGAATGTGCAAGATTTGAGATTGATGAGAGATTCCTTTTTGAGGAAGTATTAAAAGTAGATTTTATAGCTACTCCAGTAATTCATGAAATATGTTGTGACTATGGACCAGTGATGGCTGGTCTTGTTCAGTTAGTGTGTAAAGACTCTTTTTTTCACTCATCAGCAAAGTATTAGCCCTCTTTTGTTACTGAAACATATTACCACAAACGTAGCTGCTTAAAACAACACAGATTCATTATCTCATGGTTCTGTAGATCAAAAGTCTGTTGAGTTTGGGTGAATTCTCTGCTTCAGGTCTGGCAAAGCCAAAATCAAAGTGTTGACAGAGGTATATTTCCTCTAGAGGCCCTAAAGAAAAATCCGTTTCCAGGCTTATTCCTGTTGTTGGTAGTATTTAGTTCCAGGCAAATGTAGGACTGAGATCCCTGTTTCCTTGCTGGCTGTTGGCCAGGAGTTGTTCTTAGCTTCTAGAGGCTACCATGATCCCCTGGCTCGTGGCCCCATTCCATCATCTTCAAAGCTAGTAGCAGCAGGCCCACTCCTTCTGAGGCTTTGAATCTCTGACCTCTTCGGCCACTCTCTCTGATTTTTCTGCTCTGCTTTCTACTTTAAGGGTTCATGTGATTACTGTGCCCCACCTAGAAAATTTGGGGTACTCTCCCTGTTTAAAATTCACTGATTAGCAACCTAATTCCATTTCTGCAAAGACCCTTTACAGCTGTATCTAGACTGGTGGTTGAATTAAAACCCTGGTGACAAGAATCTTGGGAGGATTCTGCATACTACATTCTTTAAACAAGTAATTACCAATGTTTTCCCTCCTCACTTGTATCTGAATTCCGTATTGTTAATTATACCTCAATTTCTGAAAAGATAAATGAGGGAATTCCATGGCAGTCCAGTGGTTAGAACTCTGTGCTTTCACTGCTATCTCCATGCTTTCACTGCTATGAGCCCAGGTTCTATCCCTGGTCAGGGAAGTAAGATCCCACAAGCTGTGTGGCATGGCTAAAAAAAAGATAAATGATTAATTAATTAATTAAGCAATACTCCTTTCAACAATTATAATCATGTTTAACTTCTGTATTATTGTCAAAAGAATTTTTTCTGAGTCATTCAAGTTGTCAGTTATAGTAAGGAAAAAAAATCAACCTTTAATAAGGTTTAAATTCAAACTTTATTATATGCCATTTTCCAGAATTATAGTCGAGTAAGCCCTTTGTTTGTTAATATAAAATTCCTTTTGTGGAGAGGGAGCTACTTCAGTGTCTATGCACAAAAAGGCTGGCCAGAGACCGTGTAAATATGTTGATATACAGTGCTGACCTGTTATTTTCCATTAGAAACATTTTTTTTTTTTTTAGGCCAAATACATCTTCAATTGAAAGTTTTAGTGAAGTAATAGGTGCGTGCTATTTTGATAGAAAGCATGAGCGAGAGTGCGCAAGAGTAAGGAACCAGAGTGAGGAAGGAAGAGAAGACTGGATTTGGGATGGGGAATATTTGTAATAGAGATTATAAACTCATTTGAGGTCAGGCAGGTAATTTAAATGAGTAAAGTGTACCGAACTGAAACTGGGGTAAACTGGGAAGCAGGTAACATTGAAAAGAGGCAGCTAATCTTCATTCGGGAGGTGCAGCCCCGTGTTGCCTTGTGAGAATGTGTCCTGGTGTTACCGTCTCTTTCAGATTTTCTAAAGGACTTAGATTCTGGATTCTTATATGAGAACCTCTGAATTTCTTAACATTTTCAACTAGTTAAAAAGTTTTAAAACACCATGATCCAAGCAAAACAAAGTAATGAGCTAAATTTGGCCAATGGGCAGCCAGTTTACAATAGCTGGTCTAAGAAGCTAAGTTATTGCTGGCAGATACTTTATGCTTTATCTGATTTAAATGAATGGGGGTCATGGTGAAAAGAAGGGAAAAGTACGGATTTTTCTTTTTAACTTTTAAGAGTCATTCACTTATTTAACACATTATGGAAAGAAAAGGTGAAATATCTGGATTTTCTAATTTTACTAGTGTGGTGGGAATTATATACTTGTAAAAGATTGTTTTTTGTTTTAATAATAGAATGATCTGAGAATGATCGGACCCATCTGTGTTGGAAATTATTTTCACCTATGAAAACTTTCTGCTTTAAAAAAATCTGTATAGCCTCAGTGGTCAACTTTCACAGCATTTTTTCCATTTGCTCATTGTTTTGCCTCTTATTAGGCAAATTAATTCCTTCAGTGAGTGAGGACATTTCAGTAAACTAACTCAGGAGATAGGAGTTACACTGACTTTAAGGGAACACCTTGAATTTTATTCTGTGGTGTTATCTATACCCATGAAAAGCAAAAGAAGGAGCAGATAGTAATGAAATTAACCAGTCCAATTTCCTATTGGGAAATGTTTGAAAAGCAGAAACTGCTGAGTTGATAAATTATAAGATGTCAACACATAAAGGAACACAAATAAGTACTTGCAATAAGTCTGTAAGAAGCTCAGAGGGTACTTTTTACTGTCTTATTTTTATCTTTGGTTTTTTTTTTTTTTACTATTTTTTTAAATGACTGTGGTAGTGGTTATAATATACATCCTTAATTTATCATAGTCTTCCGTGAATTAATATTATGCCAGTTCATATATAATGTTGGAATCTTATAACAATATACTTCTATTCACCATTCTCTTATCCTTTGGTATTGTTGTCATACATTTTACAGTCTATATTAAAGACCTTGAGAAATGAGGGAAAAAATTCTTTTGCATTTAACCACATATTTACCATTTCCTGAACTCTTAATTCCTTTCTTTTGATCCAGGTTTCCATCTGGTATCATTTTTCTTCAGTCTGAAAAACTTCCTTTAAAATGTCTTTTAGTTCAAGTATGATATAGGCAAATTCTTACAGATTTCGGTCACCTGAAAATGTCTTTATATCACCTTAAATTTTTTTCTGGTTAATATTTTGTTATTAAAAACTTAAAACATAGCAAAGTTGAAAGAAGTGTACAATATACCTATATCCTACAATTAACATTTTTCCATTTTTTGCCATATCATATAACTGTCCATCACACTACCTGCTCATTAACTCATTCTATTATTTTGATGTGTTTCAAAGTCAGTTGCACCATCAGTGAACTTTAACCCTAACTCTTTCAGCATATATATCATTGAGTATAATTCAGTATGTATTTATGATTTATTTTTAGGTAAAATTTATTTTCAGTGAAGTATGAAAACTTGTGTATCATTTGATGGGTTTTGAACAACAAATGCATCTCTGTAGCCCCAATACACATCAAGATTAGGTCACTACCATCACCCTAGAAATTTTCCTAGTGTCCCTTCCCAGTAAATCTTTGCAATTCACCCTACCCTTACCTCCCAGAGGCAACCACTTTTCTGTTTTCCCCCTAAGATTAGTTTTGCTTATTTCAGCACTTTATATAATTAGAATTATACAGTATATACCTTTTTTTGTAAAGATTCTTTCTTTTATCCAAATGTTTCTAAGAGGTATCTAAATGGTTTCATGTACTTATCTCATTCCTTTTTTTATTGTTGAGATGCATTATATTTTATTAATATGCATTTAGCAATTATCCCTTTATGAACTCCTGGGAAATTCCCAGGTTTTTGGCTGTTATAACAAGTTGCTATGAATGTTCTCATAAAGTCTTTTTTTTTTTTTTGTGGGCAAATGTTTTCATATCTCTGGGTATATATGTAGCAGTAGAATTGATGGCTTATATATGTATAAGCATATGTGTCTGTATATGTATTTATATAAGTATATAATTAATACTATTAGAAATCACCAGACCTTTTTCTAAAGTTTTGTACCTTTTACATTTCTGCTTACAGTGTATGAGGGCTCTAGTTCCTCCATATCGTTGTCAGCAGTTAATGTTTCATTCTTTTAGTCATTGTAGTTAGTATAAAGTGTATCTCACTGTAGATTTAATTTGCATTTCCATGATGATGTTGAGTGCTTTTTGTGTACTTACTTAGCATTCATATCATGACATACATATCTGTTCAATTTGAGGGATCACATTTTTAAGTGTGTTATTTGCCTTTTTATTACTGATTCATAGTCATTCTTTGTACACTCTCTATATTCTTCATAAACATGCTTTGCTAGATATTTTTTGCAGATATTTTCTGCCAGTCTGACTTGCCTGTTCTTAAGGTGTATCTTGATAAGCAGAGTTATTATTTATAATGAAGTCTAGTGTTTTGATTTTTCCTTTCATGGTTATTGTCTTTTGAGAAACCTTTACTTCTTCCCAAGTCATAAAGATATTCTTATATGTTTTCTCCTAGAAGCATTATAGTTTTAGATTTTATGGTGGATCTTTGATCTTTCTCAATTTAATATTTGTATATGGTGTTCAAGTTCAGTTTTTGCCATATGGATATACAGTTGTTCCAACTCTATTTGTTTAAAAGATTTTACTTGTCCCATTGGATTGCTTTAGTATTTTTATTGAAAATTAAATGGCCATGTAATTGTAGGTCTGTTTCTGGCCTTCTATTTTGTTTCATTTATCTCTTTTTCTATCCTTATGCCAGTGCCATACTGTCTTAATTATGCTAACTTTATAGTAAATCTTGAGTCAGGAAATAAAAGTTTCCAAACTTTGTTCTTTTGTTTCAAGATTGCTTTAACTATCTTTGGTTGTTGGCATTTCCAGATACATTTTATTATAAGCGTCTCAGTTTCTGAAAATGTCTGTTGGTATTCTGATTGGGATTGCTTTGCATCTACAGACCAATTTGGGAATAACTGACATCTTAACAATATTGTCTTCCAATAAATGAGCATGTTGTTTCTCTCCAAATTTTTAAGTCTTCTTTAATTTTTCTAAGCAATATTTTATAGTTTATAATGTAGATTTCTTGTTCTTTTGTTAAATATATTCCAAAGTATCTTAGGTTTTGTTGTGATTATATTTATTACAAAATTGTTTTATCTTCCTTGTGTTCCTAACTCGTGTATAAAAATGCAAGCAGCATAGGAATAATATATAAAAATACAAACATGAAATAGATCAAGAAAAACATAAGGCATGAAGATTGTAAGAAGAATGAAGCAGAGGAAGGATTAAAAGGGAAGGAAAAGTTGGAAACATTTCTAGTTAATGATGATATAGTTCTTTATGTGGAAAATCCTAAGGAATTACAAAAACTACTCTTTGAATTAACAAGTGAGTTTAGTAAGGTCATAGGAAAGAAAGCTGATATGAAAATATCAGCCATAAGATGTTCAAATATGTTGCTTGCTTAACAGTGAATTACCCAAACTACTTAGCCTTTAACTTTTTTCTTAAGTATTTTTGATTAAATCTTCCTTTTGGAAGATAAAGGAATCCAGTGAGGTAGAAAGTGATTGTTTAATGTAGTCTTTGAATAATATTAAGGTCTAGGATAGATTCACCAGCTTTTAGTCCCTAGAACTTTGGTGAAACTATTTTAGATAGGGTGCCAGAAATCACCAAACCGGGCACTTGTGCTACAGCAAAGACAAAATTGACATGCTAGTTTCTGTCTAGTGGTCATCTCAGATGAGACCGTTGGAACACTGAGATAGCCAGTGTATTTGAAGATACTTCCTTAATGTTTTAAGAAAGGACTGTTATTTGAGACTGAATGGAGGGTGATCTTATCTCTTTGTGAATATGGGTTGCTGTCATAATTGCTAGGAGGGTCAGAACTTTTCTCAGAGAGCAAGTTTGGATCTGATCAATTTCTTGAATACATACTTGATTTGAGCCCCAGGGGACAGCAAAATAAAACATGGGAGAAATTATCTTTGTTTGAAAACAGATTTGAGGATGGAAGCTGTCAAATGTCCTCTCTCGTAGAATAAGCCAAATGTGTCCCTCATAAAATTTTAAAATTTGAGCAAGTCTGCAAGGGTGAACTTGTCAAAATAGCAAAACTATCCCCCAGATACCTAGAAGAGTTAACTTGTTAAAAGGCGTACTTTAAAATTATTCATCTGGATGTCACCTAGACTCTCCAAAACGATTTCAGTTTTGGCATAATTAAAGATTAGAACTTCTTTCAAACAATGATTGGCCATAATTTCTTGAAGCTATTTCTGGATGGAGGATCATGTCATCAGTATGTAAAAGGACCACTCTGTACAATGTCAGCAGGCATACATCTAGTTCACATAAAAGCTATTCAGGTTAAGAAGGGGAGGACTATCCCTCGCTCTTTGTCTTTTTCTCTCAAAACAGATTTTTGCCCTGACAGAGTGGACTAATTTTGCTAATTCTTAGTCTTATGAATATATTTCCTTAAAGGCTTTTTGAGGAATGTTAAAAGTCTTGAGATAATGTTTATGTTTTATAGTTTGGCATAGAAGTGATGATCATATGTGTTGTCAAAAGCAGATGGTGTGTCGAAAAAATCAATCAAAAGATTTATTAACAGACACTGACTGTAATAGACAGTAATTATGACAATGGTCAGTGGTATGGTAGTTATAACTTTTCCTTTCCTCCTGTAAATGTTAGCCTGTAAAAATTATGTCTTTAATTTTTAATGACTAGGCAAAAATTAATTTATAGGCAAATTATTAGGTAATTAATAGGCAAAAAGTTTTTAGGAGTCTAACTGAGCATTGTCTACATTTTTAATAGGATATGTTAATGCTTAACTCCTTAACCCTAACCCTTGATATATACTGAGGGAATGATATATATAAAGAATTGAATAAGTTAATGTTGGCAACACTTTTAAGAGCTTTGGGACATTCTTTAAGTGGGGCAATTTTAAATTTAAAACAACCATGTCATTCATAAACAAAAAGATACAAAAAAGGAAGGGATACAGTATTTATTAAATATCTACTATATTCTAGTTATTTTGCTATATACTTTTTATAGGTAATTAGGGGTTTTGCTGGTAGCTCAGACAGAAAAGAATCCATCTGCAGTGCAGGAGACCCAGGTTTAATCCCTGGGTTGGGAAGATCCCTTGAGAAGGGAATGGCTACCCACTCCAGGATTCTTGCCTGAAGAATTCCATGGACAGAGGAGCCTGGCAGGCTACAGTCCACGGAGTCACAGAGAGTCAGACACGACTGAGCGACTAACACTTTTACTTTTCACTTTAAGGTTATTAGTCCTAGTTAGTGAGTAATCTAAAGTTTACAGAATATGAAAAGTCTGCTGAAGTCACAGTGTAGCATAAATAGTGAACTGTGCTTCTAAAAGTCCTGTTCTTTCTGTAGCCTTTCTTAGAGCAAGTAAGCCTTTCTTAATACTCCAGAATCTCTTTATGAGGGGTGCTGTTCAAAAAGCACAATTTTTTGAGAGAATGAGCAATTTAAAATTTCCAAGTTCAGTGAGCCCTGTCCATTAGTTATCAGACTATCTTGATGGCTCTGTGCAGATTTCTTTGTTTCCTAGCATTTTTATCAAACTGGAAACCAGAGAACCCTGTCTTTCCACTTTGTCACACAAAGCAGCAAGCAAAATTGGTTTCTTTATGACAAAAATCTTTTGGTATAACTCATGTCAAAATGAGTTCTGTTGTAAGATAATTGGAGTGGAGAAATGAAAATGCATATCTATAAAAGAATATACGTATAGAGTTCATGAGATTTCAATTCCATCTTGGCCTCCTCAGTCACCTGTTTTAATAATTTACAAATGCAAAGTTTAAATTAAATGATTTATTTATCCTAAATTATTCAGGACCTCAAAGGGGAAGGACTAGACAAAAATAATAATGATGATGGTAACAACATTGTAGTACTTTGTGCTAGACATTATCCTAAGCACTCTACAATGGTTATCTTTTTCTTATAGGAGCTCTATGATGTAGTTTACTAATATTACTTCCATTTGATATAGGAGGAAAGTTAGGCTCCTATGAGGGATCCTAGAAGTTAAGTAATTTTCCCTTGATCATAAAGGTAATAAGTTGTAAGAGTTCTAGATTATCCCCTATTGATGGCAAAATGGTCATCTCTCTTAATTTCATATCTTCTCAATCTTCCAGAAAGGAGCAAGCAATAACCCATTGTTATTGGTTGCTGTGTAAGACCTGAGATTTTTCAGTCAGAACAATTATTATAGCCAGAAGAAAACAGTTGGCAAGGCCTGATTCATGTTTCCTCCCCTAAAGGCAGAAATGTGAGCTGAGGAGTGTAGGAAAGAGTTGGAAACGAAAATGAAAATTTTAAGTTAGCATTAGAAGAAACGGACAGGTTACCAGAAAGGGAAACAACAAATGTCTACTGCATTTTAAAGATAAAGTACCTGCTCTAAACCTCAGTTATTATATCATTACCTGGAGCTCAAACTCTCTTTTGATTTCTCCATCCATGCTGTTAAACAGAGAAGCAGTATAGTGTGGTTTTTAAGGACTTGGACTGTAAGATCAACCAGCTGGATCTGAGTCAGCTCTACCATTTACTCACTTCCTTGAGTGCCTCTATACTTTGATTTTCTTACCTTCTAGGACAGTGGGGAGAATTAATGAACTAACAGATGTGAATTATTTATAATAGCATTTGGTATAGTATATAGATATTGTACTTGATGTAATACAAATTATCTAAGTGTTCCTATTAGTAGCAGTAGTGGTAATAGTGTTATTATTATAGCTACTGTGCATGCATGCTAAATCGCTCTAGTTATGTCTGACTCTTTGCGACCCTGTGGACTGTAGCCTGCCAGGCTCCTCTGTCCATGAAATTCTCCAGGCAAGAATACTGGAGTAGTTTGCCATTTGCTACTCCAAGGGATCTTCCCGACCCAGTAATCAAACCTGCGTCTCTTACTACTCCTGCATTGGCAGGCAGTTTCTTTACCACTAGCACCATCTGTGAAGCTTATTGGATATTGTTATCAATAAGCCTTGCCTGTGGATTATAGCCTTTCTATGATGACTAATTATGATGTAAATTATGATTAATCTACTCAAGGATTATTCTATACTTCTTCATTAAGTACATACATATTTCAGATACTGGGGTAGGTGCTAGTGTGTCTGAAATGAAAATAAAATGTCCTAGTCTTTAAAGAGATTGCTAGTTAGTAAGCAGGCAGAGTTGTAACAAACAATTACAAAATACCATTTTTTGAAAAGTACTTATGAGAGGTATATGCAAGTTGTCTTGCTAGACAGAGTTCCTTGCAACCAGGAGAA
This sequence comes from Giraffa tippelskirchi, assembly GCF_054371585.1. Lineage (NCBI taxonomy): Eukaryota > Metazoa > Chordata > Mammalia > Artiodactyla > Giraffidae > Giraffa > Giraffa tippelskirchi. The sequence goes on along the minus strand of NC_137275.1, from coordinate 90,860,490 downwards.
TCCAGAAAATTTTTACTAAGAAAATAATGGTTGTATTGAATTTTTAAGGATAGTTAAGTATTAACCAAGTGGGCCAACTAGAAGTGCAGAGAAAATACCATGTGCAAAAAGACATTGATATGAATTGCAAGCATATGGATAAAGTAGGGGCAGAGGGTCCTAGTAGCTAAGTACCCTAGTAGAGGGTCCATGAGAAAGTGCTGAGCGTGTTCTCCTTATTTTCCTTTATAAAACAGTTTTGGAGGGTAAGAGTAGGCAGTCTTGTTTAAGACGATGAGTCTTAAATATTGGTGCTATTTCAGACAGTGACTTAAGATGAGAAAGTAGTTATCATATGAAGAATGAGAGATTTCCTGCTTATAAGCTCTTCCCACATTACCTAGAAGAGAGATTATGATTTTTCTCTGCTCTAGTCGTCTAAATCAATGAGAGTTTTAGCTCTCTTTTATAGGCAGTCTAGTCAATGCATTTGATGTGAGCTTGCTATTAGTATCTAATTGTACTTGTTCTATTTATATGTTAGTTTATTCACTAGCTAGTTATTTTGTCAGTTGTCAGTGTTGTTTGTCTTGGTGATAGGCCATAAAAAAATCATTTCTGTTTTTTACACCATTTACCTCAGTTTCAAATGTAGATAAGTACTTCAAAATTGTCATGATAATGACAGAGCATCCCCAATTCTGGCACATACATCTTAGACAAACCCCACATCCTTATTTTCATGTTCTGATATTCTTCCTTATTAGTTTAGGCCCATAAATTTTAATTACTTCTCCCATAACAACAGTTTTAAGAATATGTGACTCCCTAGAAATCTGGGACTCCTTCTTGTTCTTCATTTTCTTGTGAAATTTTATGTTTAATGTGTCTGCGTTTTTCCTGGTAAAATACTGTACTATGCTGAGCTGTGAAGAGTCTGAAAGAGAAAATGTCCTTCAACAGATGAGTAGATAAACATATGACATATGCATTCAAGTGAAGTACTATTCATTAATACAAAGAAACAAATTGCTAATGCAGGAAACAACATGGATAAATCTTAAGAACATCATGTTGAGTTAAAGAAAACAGGTTTGACAGAAAATAACGCTATATCATTTCCTTTATTTGAAAGTCTTGAAAAGACATACTTAATCTGTAGTAATAGAAAGCAATTTGTTTTCAGCCAGGATTAGGATATGGGATTGGCTGGGAAGGGGAACAGGAGAACCTTTTGAGTTGATGGAAGTGTTCTGTTTCTTGATTTTGGCAGTGCTTATGTTAGTATATACGTTTGTCAAAACTTTTCTGATGGTATGTTTAAAATGAGTATATTTTATTATACATAATTTGTATCTAAATAGGGGCTTCCAAGGTGGCTGAGTGGTAAAGAATCTACCTGCAATGCAGGAGACGTGGGTTCGATCCCTGGCTGGGAATATCTACTGGAGAAGGAAATGGCAACCCACTCCATTATTCTTGCCTGGGAAATCCCATGGACAGAGGAGCCTGGCAGGCTACAGTCCATGGGGTTGCAGAAAAGTCAGACATGACTTAGCAGCTAAACAACAACAAAGTTCATTTAAAGAAAAGTATCAAGCGGGAATTATCCTGTTATAATCATGCCATGATGGAGAAAAACAAGTCATCTTGATGTCTTGCACATCTTTCTAGATAACTATGTTTGTTTCTATGACTGCTGCTACAAATTTCCAGAAATTGAGTGGCTTAAAACAACAGAAATGTATTATCTCACAGCTCTGAATGTCAGAAGTCAGGAATCGAAGTGTTGGCAGGGTCTACTTACTCCCTTTGGAGTTTCCTGGGAAGAAGCTCTCCTTGACTTTTCTAGTTTCTGATGTCAGTATTCCTTGGCTTCTTTTTGGTTTATGGCCACACCACTCCAGTCCCTGCCTCCATCATTACATCTCCTTCTCCTCTGTGTGTCTCTCTCTTATAAGGACACTTGACATTGGATTTTTGTATACAACGGGATAATCCATGATGATCTCCTCAAATGCAAAGACCCTTTTCCCAAATAAGGTAACATTCACAGTTTCCAGTGATTAGATTGTAGACAATTTTGGGGAAGAGGGAATACAATTTAGGCTACATCGACTATATTATTATTCATTAATATAATGCTTCTTGGTGACTTGGTAAAAATCCTCCAATTTTTAAACAGTATTCTCTGGTCATTATGGGATTCCATGAGTGAAAGCTTTCTCTTACTCTCTCTTCTAAAAACATTGTGAAATGAATCTCGCATCATAGTAGTAAGACCTATGACTCTAGTTGAAGGTGAGGAGAAACAGACAGAACTGACTTATTTAGGCAATCTGACTTAGGACAAAGGAGTTAAATAAGTAAACAAAGCTCTGAAGAGTTCTGTTAATACATAAAGTTTGAGAACAAAGCCCTGGCTATTAAAGTTATCTTGCCTTGTCCTGTCTTCTCTATGAATGAAGAACCTTACAAAGTTGATAAAAGTAGTTAAGAATAAAATTTGATTATTTTTGGGTTCTTTGATCAAAATATGATTACTGTATCACTTCAACTTCTGATAAATAGAATAGGAAATTTTCAAAAGTCATATTTCTTATAATTTCAATGCAGACCAACATAGCATTGAACTAAACATTTCAGTTTGATAAATTTTTGTTTGCAGCAGATATTTTATTAACGTGCATACAATGCAGGCCATCTCCTGTTCACTGGTTTGATGATTGGGGGTGGGGTGACAAGATTGTCTAAAAAAAAGTGAAATGTTGATCTACTTAAAGAATGTAAATTGTTCTCAAATCAAAATTCTGAGCAGTAATATATTCATTCTTTGTTCACACAGTTATATGTAAATAAATTGGAAGTTTAATTGAAAAAAAAAAAAGCCTTTGAAATGAACTAGCATGTGTACATGCATGCTAAATCACTTCAGTTGTGTCCAGCTCTTTGCAATCCTATGAACTATAGCTCTCCAGGCTTCTCTGTCCATGGGATTCCCTGGGCAAGAATACTGGAGTGGGTTGCCATGCCCTCCTCCAGGGGATCTTCCTGACCCAGGGATCAAACCTGCATCTCTTAGGTCTCCTGCATTGGCAGACAGGTTCTTTACCTAGCACCACCTGGGAAGTCCAAACTACGGTGCAGATCCAACCAAATATGAACCATTATCGGTTCTGTCTTAGAGAAAAGTTACAGCTTTATATCATCCCAAATGCTGCCTGGGCTTGGCAAGTGGAACTTATTACCCTGTGCATTTGCACTGCCAGTATCAATAAACACTGATAAAAAAAAATGGTTTTGGAGTTTTCTGTGTCAGAATAGTAAAGCTGCTCGGGAGAAGAAAACATTGATGGGGCAGAAATATACCCAGATCACCCTGGGTCCTCCAGTTCTGCTTATCAAATGGTGATTTTATTCTTACAGAGAAATTAGAAAATCTTTCTTCTGATTGTGCTGTGTTTGGGAAATAATTGATGAGGCCAGTTTATAATCTTTGTTAATTTATACAAATATATACACAGATACATTGTAACAAAATGGTATTATATAATTTATTATAAACACCCCAGGGGTAGTTGCAGTTTGTTTTGTTCTACTTTTAAGATGGTCAGCATTCTGTGTAGGGCCAATAATAGCTCACTGATTTCCATTTAGCCCCTGTTTGGTGTTATATTTCCCACTTTATAAATTTGCAAACTGAGGCAGGATGAAGTTGGAACACTCTTCAAGCATAGCAAATCAGTGACAGAGTCTCCTGGCTTTATGTCTGAACCTCAAACCACTAAACTATGCTTTCCATATGTATTTTGATCTTCTCAAAGTAATTTTTTGCTGAGAAAGGAAAGTTATCTAGTATTCAAGTTAGAAAGTTAATTTCTCAATTTATTGTAGCCCATTGAGAATTAGTCACATTCCAGACTTATAGCTTTCAACCTTGTTTTTTTCTGGAGTGAGAATTGAATTATAAAGTGTGCTTAGTCTCGCAAGTTATGAACAACTTATGGACAGATGGACTTTTTTTTTTTAGATCTATTACCAAATAATCTTTTGGTAAGCAGTTAATCAATGCAACTTCCTTTTCAAAACATCTGAATCTGAAGCAAATTAATTCTTAAATTTTATATCCTTTTAGGCTCAAACATGTGTGCCAGTAGTGAAATGGGTTATTTCCTTTTTCAATTCCAAAAGCTTTCTTTTTTCTTTTTCCTTTTGAAGAAACATTGCTGTTTTAAATGTTATGATTTTTTAACAAAGTTTTAAAATTTAGTAATTGATAAAAGACAAGTTAAAACCATCAAATGCATTAATTCATCACTGAAAATACCCCTCTCCAAATTCTGAAATTACACACCAGTGAGTCATTAAAAATTCTGTACTAGTTGAGTTCTTTTACCTTGAAACTATAGGAGGAGAGTTTAGGTTAAAGATAACACAGTGTTATACAGTTGTTTTATTATCTGAACATTAATCCCTAGTGTTTTATTTTTCCTTTCCATTTCTTAAATCACACAGTAGCTAACTATATTTCATCTGTGCTTCCTCTTTCTAAACATTTTACCTCAGGCTAATACCTAGTAAAGAAAGCTTTAGACCAAAAGGAAAATTTCTGTGGGAATGATCAGGTTTTATAAGGTGAAAGAACATCTTGAACTCATAGAATCCAGAAGTGTGTTTCCTCTGTTGGTTTGCTGACTGTATGGGTACTTTGGCTTATGGAGGGGCCCTTAAATATCATGGATTATGGATCTGAGGAAACAGCATGTGTGATTTTAGTTACCATCCATCTGTGAGTGACTTCCAAATCTATGTCTGTGAGCCTGACCTCTCATTCTCTTTCTTGGCCTCTGTTTCATGCAATCTGAATAACATATCTTCTTGGAAACTTTGCAAATACTGTAAAGAACTGATGGTTTGAAGCGGATGGGAATAGGACTTTCTCATTTTAATTAATTTTTTAACATTTTTATCGAGTTATAATTAATATACAAGAAAACTGTAAGTATTTTAATGTATATGTTTGGTGAGTTTGGATATATGCAGGCACCCATGAAATCATCATGATGGCTCTAAAGAATCCACCTGCAGTGGAGGAGACACAGGTACACTCTCGGTGGGGAAGATCCCCTGGAGAAGGAAATGGCAACCCACTCCAGTATTCTTTTCCTGGAGAATCCCATGGACAGAGTAGCTGGCAGGCTATAGTTCTTAGGGTTGCAAAGAGTCGGACACGACTGAGCACGCACGCACTCACACACAGCAGAAATTTCCTTGAGTCTTATTTATTTGTGTGTGATCTCACTTAACATGAGATCTACTCTCTTAACAAATTTTTAAGAGTGCAGCACAGTATTGTTAACTATAGGCATGATGTTGTATACCAGATCTCTAGAACCTAATGACATTGCATAACTGAAACTTTACACCAGTTGAACAGTCCCCCTCATTAATTTTTTTAGCCTGTGCTTTCTTACATATTTTTGAATATTTATTATTATTATCATATACACAAAAAGGGACACAAAGGAACTTTTGAAGGTAATGGATATATCTGTTACCTTGGTGATGGTTTCATGAATGTATCCATGTCCAAACCGATCAAATTGTGTATGTTAAATATGTGCAGTATTTGTATATCAATTACATCCCGATAAAATTGTTTTTAAAAAGTAATAAAACTCTGCAAGACACTGAAGTAGACTTGAACAAATATTAGCGCTTCCTTTTTTCTTGGATAGAATAACTCAAATTCATAAAAATGTTGTCTCCCTTTGACATGTGCAGATTTAATGTGAATGCAACTCAGATACCAAATACTAACAAGTATTTTTTCTTTTGAGCTAGAAAAATTGTAAGAATTTAACAACTTAGTCTAATTTTCAATTTTAGCTAGATGATAAGATTATTATAAAAGCCACCATATGGTGGCTCATTCTTTTTTCAATAAATAAAAGACTAGAAGGAGAAGTGCATTTTTAACAAATTATTGATAGTACTTTTTGTGGATAAGCATTGTTTGAACTCAAGCAATTCATGCTTTCTTGATTTACTGAGGAATTATATACTCTCTTATAAATGAAGTTTACACTGTTAACCCATTACTAGCCTAACATACTTTTTTTGAGCTGTTATTTCCTTAGTGGTTATAAACTTGATCTTATCTTCACCCTCTTACATTGTCATGGATGTCACTGTATACATTTATGAAACACCTATTATTTGATACACATTTCTTGAGCACATTCCTTATAGACACAGTGACAGGCATAGGGATTCCATGGTGAATAAGCTTCAATGTACTCAAGGTACCACTGCCACAAGGTACAGTGAGAGAGACAAACATATACAGAAATTATTACCATAGAATTAATAAACCTTGCAACTATGTTTAGTTGCAGAATATAGAGATGTACAATTCTACCAGGGCTAGAGCCATTGAATGAGAAGCCACTAAGGATCCTGGCCAAAAAAAAAAAAAAATTATTGAAGTTACAGAATAGATCTAGAATAAAGAAGAATGTCAAAAAAAAAAAACAAAACGAAAAAATGGTTAAGATAACAGTGGAGGCTTAGAGAAAAGGGACTTCAAGGTCTTAATGAGATTAGAGAGCAGGTCCTCAGGAATGGGGAACAGAGAAATATAAGATTTTAGTTGAAAATCAAGATGTTTTGAGTAAGTAGCCATTGAGCAATGTCTCTTGACAAACTATCTGTATTTCAGGATATTGGCTGGAGTTAGATGAAATATCTGTGGTTATACACATGTGAAGCTAACTAATCCTTATAGATTTTAAACGCATGGTCTTGGCCTCAGTATATTTTAACCAACTAAGCTAAACAGCTGCAGATAATTTACAGATGATTGTCTCAGAAGAGCACAGTATAAATTTCCTTTGAAATACATCTGGAAAGGGATAAACAAAACATACTTTGTATTGTACTAACTTAATAGATTTGAAATTCATTAAGCCATATTTAAAATCCAAATACACCCAAGTTGACTCATGCCTAGAAATTATCAACATTTGCTCTTGATGGCAGTGGTGGTGATGGTAGTCATGTTTTTCTCTCTTTTAGTTTTTAATCTTACTTTCCCAAAATTTATGATTTTGTAGGTCATTTTGTTCTAACCAATGTAATAAATAAATTTTTCTGTTTTCTTGTCCTCTTAAGACCGAGGAAAAGGATGATTAATTATCATCTCCTAACTTATCACTGAATTCCAACTGTATCAAAATTCTGTTGAATTCAACTATATTAAAATTGTCAGTTTTTAAATCTGTCTTTTCAACTATACTGTGGGTTTTTTGATTGTAGAGATCAGTTTTTATTCTTGGTGTTCATGGAGCTTAAAATAGCAGAGGCCAAAAATCATAATGCCAAGCAGTTAATAGCCACTTAATTGATGTATTTGAATGTAAATGAAAGTATCTCAAAATATCATCTTGCTTAATCAGAAATTATCAATCATTATTTTAAAGCTATCTTTAGTCATATCTATGTATTTATAACAACCGAGGATTCTTATGCTCATTAAACTTTTCAGATTGTCAGAGACAGTGGTAACAAAGTAAATGTTTACCCCCCCCAGTCTCTGAAAGTAGCTAGTAATTAATAATTTCAAAAGGAAGAGAATATTTTCTGACCTGATTTAATTCACGTTTTCCAGGTTAGTGATAGATTTCTTTATTAACAACGTTCGAACTTAGAAATTGTGTAGAATAAAGTCCTGTTATCCTCTACATTTTTTTTTAATTGTACAAGTCCCATTCTCTTTATCCTAACTCTTCTTCTGGAGTCCATTTTCAATTAAACTGTAACATACTATTATTGAATATATGATGTTTTGCCTTGTTGTTGCATTATACTTATACTGGCTACTTCAAAAGAAGTTTTAAAAGGATTTCATAATTTAAGTTCTTGGCAGTGTTAAATACAGCTTTGAAAACAAGTAAGTATACAAAATTCCACGAGTATTGATTTCTTCTTCCCACTATAGAAAATAGCATCAGCTTCTAATATTTTCTTTTATACTTATATTTTAAAATAAATTTAAAAATTAAATCATAAGAGTACAACAGGCAGAAAAGCAAATCTGATTTCCTGTCTGATTTAAACTGAAGAATACTGGTTCCATTAACCATAATTCATGTATAGTCTTTAGTAGCAGCTATGTTTTATGAGCTTCAGCTTTATAATTCATATTTTAAAAAATTGTGTCAGTGTAAATGCTTATCAGCTCAGTAATAGCATGAATGTGCTTTTTGACATGAAGGTGTTTCCCAGTTATATCTTAGAATCAGCTAACAAAAGCTGGTAAATTAAGTAAAAGATGTAGTCTTCTGTTTTCAGCTGTTTCAGAACTGGTTTAATAAAAAAATCATTTTAAAGATTTGGTTTCAATCTCATGAGACAGACATCTGTATTGAAATAGTGTGCAACTGAGGTCCTCTAGTGTCGCAGCTGAATATGGCATCAGCTTTTAAGATTTTGTGAAGTGTTACGTGTGTATGTATTTGTGTGTGAGAGAGAGACAGAGACAGAGAGATACAGAAAGAACAAAGACGAGATATTACTACCTGAAAGCTGACTCACAACAAATGATCACAGGAAACTTTATTCTTATGTTTTATCTATCTATTAATCAACCTCGAGGAAAATTTTCCTTTGTTTTTAAGAGAGGAGGTGTTTGCATTCTTTAATGTGCACATTTTTATCAATATTATTGTAGTTGTTTTAAAGTTTGGAATCTTTTTGTTTACATAGTTGGTTTTTATTTTTATTTTTTGCAGATGTTAATGAAAACTATTAATTCTAAATTGTTCTTGTGCCACAGATTCCTTATTTGCTAAATACTGGCTATTGTGGTGCTTTAATATGGGAGGAACTATTTGATAAATTAGAATAGTTTATAGATCAGTTTAATAAGAATTCTTTGTAAATAGTAAATTCTATTGTTTTATTTTTTACATACTTCATGTAGAATATCAACTTATTGCTTTATTTTAAAATATGGCTGACAACCGGAACCTACCAGACATATGAGGGAAGACAGTTTGAGAGAAAGAGAGCTGAGGAAGAAAAAAATTTTTTTTAAAACTTAGCCCAGATGAAATGAAGATAAACACACTTTTTGTTTTCCTAAATTAAAAATAATTCTAATAATTATCCTCAGAGAGACTTAGAAGAATAATAAATTCATAGCCAAAGAACGGGAGGTACTGAAAAGGAACAACGAGAGACCAGAAGAGAGAGCTTGGAAATTAAATAATAGGCCATGATCATAGGAAATAAAACATAAAGTTGTTAGAATAAATCTAATTTTCATCTGCCGCATAAGAGTTCTGACTAAAAGATACAGTAGAGGGAGAAAATAATCAAAGATACAACAAATCAACTTTTCTTTGTTAATGTTTTTGTCTTAATGGAACATGAATTTTTAGATTGAAAGGGCACATCTAATACTTACAAACACAAATTCTCAAATGCCCACACACTGGACATATTGGACTAAATTTTTTATAGGTCTAAGAATATGAAGTATAAAAGGATCCTGAAAGCTTCCAGAGAGAAATAATATGGTATCTACAACAGAATTAAGATCAGACTGATACTACATTTATCACTATCAATAAAGGACATTTGAAGACAAGGAGAAATTCTATGTTTAAATACAATAGTAAGACATTGTAAGACATGCCATGCTTTAAAATATCTACTCCTGCCACCCTTATGAAAAATTTTCTTATGAGTTTATCCTAGCTAAAGAAAAAATAAACACAAAAATGAGGTATAAAAATGGTTGTTGCTGATGATAATCTTCATGAATAGAGTTATAATTATAAAATTATAGCATCTAGAGTTATAATTATAAAATTATAGCATCTATTAATCCTGATGATAGAGATATCTCTTGAGAGCTAGGGGTTAAGTTGGCTTAAGTTTTTATTTCCTTCTCTGCTTAGTTCTACTGTGAATTTTTACTGTATGTCGAAATTTTACTGAATGTTAACTGTACTGTACTGTATGTTGTGTAGCAGTGTACCAATCACTTCCCATCTGTCTCAGAGTAAAAGCCAAAGACCTAAATGGCCTAAAGTAATCTAGCCTCTGACCTTGCTACCTCTCTGACCTCATCTCCTATCAGCCCTACCCTTTGCTCACTCTACTCCATACACAGTAGCTTCATTGTGTTTTTGACGGTTTTTTCCCTAATTGTTGCATTTGTTCTTTGTTCTTTTCTCCTTTTATTCTACTTGCTTTTAGATTAACTTTTTAAAATTATTTCATTGTGTCTCTATTATTAGCTTGTTATTTATACCTTTTAAAAATTAATTTAGTAGTTATTCAGATATTAACTTAATTTTTTAAAGTATGATTTAAAATGTTAAAAAAATGAGAATAAAAGAAATCTATACCCTAATATTAGTGGTTTGGGGGATTGCGTTTGAACTAGTCTCCCCTACTTTTCTGTATATTCTTCCTAACTTTCTATATGAATGATGTTTTATTAAAAAAAAAAAAAAAGGAGAGGGAAGGAGAGAGAGAAAGAGAAAGAAACTGGGCATCCCTATGGAAGTTGGCTTAAGAGAGAATAGGATAGGAAAGAAATATTTGATAAATCATTAATTTCTGGACATTGCCTTGCAGATTGATATGGATACAAGTAAGCTCATGTCTCTCTGCCATAAAATATAGCTGTTTTTCAGGGACATAGGTGTTTTGTCTTGAGCAGGATCCATGGTTTTCATTGATTTGGTTCTGCCATATATCTGAAATTTCCTGATAATTTGTTAAAGCCCAACCTGCAGAAGGTCATTTGCACCCCACCAATATTAATCTCCCTTCCTGGAGAATAGGCCTGCAGTTGGAATAGTTGCTTGGAAACTGTAGGTTCTTTGTAAGATCAATTCTGCTGTAACTGTAAAATCAAATATGCCTGAGTAGATATTTTAGAAAATGTATAGGGTCTATTTTCTCTAATTAGAGCCGGTACAATAAAAAGAAAGCTCTTTGGGAAATTCCCTGGCAGTCCAGGGACTCCATGTTTTCCCTGCTGAGGGCCTGCCCAGGTTCAGTCCCTGATTGGGGAACAGGAACTAAAATCCCACAAGCTTCATGGTCAAAAAAAAAAAATATATATATATATATATATATATATGTGTATGTATCTAGGTAGATCGTTGAATTTTATCACTGAACCTCATTTTATTTCTTAAAACAGGTTCTATATCTGCTTTGTAATTGATCTATTGATCTGTGACTTTTTATTTTCTTTGTAGCTATTCAAAGGTTTTGTGCATAGCATTTGAGGTACTTCAGGGCTTGCAGTATATGAATAAACATGGTATAGTACACCGGGCACTGTCTCCTCATAATATCCTTTTGGATCAAAAGGTAATCATCAATAGTACATTAAATATTTGTTTTTTTATTGCAGGTTGTAACCTGATGAAAGAATTAGAATATGTCTTAAGAGAATTCAAAATGAAAAGATTATATGAATGTAATGTACTTGTGGTTGTTTAAAAAGAAAGTATCTCTAATTATATAAATCCGTGTGTCTTTTACACGCACTATTCTTTTTTCTCTGGACTCATTTTCTGCCTTCATGTTTTATTTTTCCTTTCACTCATTTTGTGAAATACACATTGAGACTTCCCAGTCTACTCTTTCTGTGAATTTGCTTTTATCTTAAAAAAGATTCTCTGATTATTTACATAGAATATTTTTCTCATAGTACAGCTGAATTGTGTTTTCTCCATTTTATTCTTCGTTACTACTTTCTTTTTTACTTTGTCATTTATTTTCTTTGTTTACCAGCTATTTGTACATAGCTTATTTTTAAAATTGGAGTGGTGATTCTCTGCTTGGAAATCTTATGGGGGATTAAATAAGAAGCTAGTCCACCCCTATTGTGGGTATTATGTGAATTATGGGTAGCAAGGTGATTTTTTCAAGAATTTTATTATTTTTTGATAAGCATATAAAATAGTTTGAGGAAACTTTTTCTGGGGTATTTTTTTTTGTATTAGTAGGATTTTCCTTTTTCTTCCAAACTTTCAGTATATGCTCTATGATATTAAAAATAAAGAAATAATGGTGCTTATAGTTTCATAGTTAAGATAGTAGAGTAACTAATTGAAATTGCTTTTAAAATATAAATGTTTTATAATTCTTGGAAAATGCAGTTCTTAAGAAAAAGAACTTCTAAACTGAAAAAAAGTTTAAGTTCTAAACATCTAAAAGGGGAAAAACTTAGGAGATTTATACAATGTGCATTTGCCTTTTAAGAATCTTACTTTTATGGTATTTATGGTTATTCTAAAGCAATATAAAAATTGTTGGGAATAAAGCAGATTCACTAATACCTTGATTTGTGAACATACCTTTTCAAATTAAAAGCTTCCATGTCAACTTTAAATCATAACATTGTGAATGGACTTGCAATTCCTAAAAACAATTTCTTTTGTGAAAATCAACACAAAATATTCTAAGCAAGGATTCAAGACAACTAACAACATATTTTGCTTTTTAAAGGAGCTCAAAATATAAGCAGCAACAATTTTTAAATGTTATTTGTCATTTTGATATATATATATATAATATATGTTGTATTTGTATATGTTTGTAATGAATATAAAGCAGATGTCAAACACTGACAAATTTTTTAAAATAAATTTATGATAAGTCAAAATATAATTTTTCTTAATGTATCTGACTATATGATAGTGTTACTTATAAAATGTATAATCATAATTTTCCCTGCCAGTCATATGAAAATATTTTATGTGATTTTTTTCTTCCTTTGTCATTGTAGGGACATGTTAAATTGGCTAAATTTGGACTTTATCACATGACAGCATATGGTGATGATGTTGATTTCCCAATTGGGTAAGAATATGTTTTGGGTTTGTTTTTTTGGGGGTTTTTTTTTGAGTTCTATCTTAGACTTTCTAATCTTTTATTAAGGGTATATTTGTTAATTTGTTATTTTTGACATGAAACTACCTCTTTAAAATTAAAAATGTCTTAATTTTCCATATACTTTTAAGAGGAGACAATGAGTTTTTCCCAGCATACAAAAGTTCCCTGACATTGATTTTTCATTGAGTTAGTAGTGAGGCTAACAGGTTATTGAATTTCTTCACTATCTATTACAAAAATTAACTTTATTTCATTCAGAATTAGGTAAATTTAAGGTAAAAAGGCTGACAAATGATAGTGTGTGTTCCTGAAAAGACTGAGAAAAATCACTCTCATGTTATTTTCTAATGTTTTTAATTTAAATCCCTGTTCTCTAAGATATAATGGGATATTAAGCCTCAAGTCAGGTCACTGTAACTATCAGTAATGGGGTGGATTCTATAACTGAAAGTCTGTATGTAAGTTTGGAGAGTTTCTTTATATGGAATTCCAGATTTATATTGGCTTCCAAAAAGAGAATGAAAGTTTACTTCATCCTGGACTCAATTAAGGCTTTTAATATAGACGTTTGTATTATATTTATTGTGTGCTTGCTTTTTAAATATGTTAATAATATAATACTTTTATAAGTGTTTAATTTTGACCTTATCTTAGGTAATAGAAGTTACAAAATAGTACAAAAAATTTCCCATATAGCCTTTACTTAGAGTCCCCAAATGTTAATATTTCACAACTTTTGTTTTCTCTCTTTCTCTTATATGTATATGTGTTGTTGTGTATAATTTTTTCTGAATTATTTAAGAATTATTAGTGTATATAATGGCCTTTACCCTTAAATACTTCAGTTTGTAATTTCTGAAGTAAGGAGTTTTCTTTCACAACCACAAAATAATTATCGAAATCAGGAAATTAAAGTTGATATAATACTATTCTTTAAAGGTCTTAAGGATATTTTTTAATTGCTGTGTGATATGCTTAATGGTATGCATTTGTGTTTTATTCTTTGGGCTCTCTAAAGTCAGTTTTTGTCACTCCATTGTTGGAAATTGTGGTTTGGAGTTATGGTGTATGTTTCTTCAGGAAAATATTGCTTAAAAACTTAAGTAGATGTTTTAAATTTCTTTTTTTTTAAATTGAAGTATAATTACTTTACAATGTTGTGTTAGTTTCTACTGTACAACTCTGTGAATCAGCTATATGTATACATATATCCTTCCCTTTTGAGCTTCCCTCCCACCCTCCATTCTACACATCTGCTGCTGCTGCTAAGTCGCTTCAGTCGTGCCCGACTCTGTGTGACCCCATAGACGGCAGCCCACCAGGCTCCCCCGTCCCTGGGATTCTCCAGGCAAGAACACTGGAGTGGGTTGCCATTTCCTTCCCCAATGCATGAAAGTGAAAAGTGAAAGTGAAGTTGCTCAGTCGTGTCCAACTCTCCGCGACCCCATGGACTACAGCCTACCAGGCTCCTCCGTCCATGGGAGTATCCAGGCAAGAGCACTGGAGTGGGGTGCCATTGCACAAAACACTGAATTGGGCTCCCAGTTCATAGCTATAAAGTAGCTTCCCACTAACTATCTGTTTTAGACATAATAGTGAATATGTATCAGTGCTACTCTCTCAATTTGTCCCACCCTCCCCTTCTCCCACTGTGTCCACAAGCCCATTCTCTATGTCTACATCTCTATTCCTGCCTTGCAAATAGGTTCATAAAAATGATCTCATTTATGATTTTTTTGTCTCTATAAGTTAACTTCTAGGTTTCTTACTTAAAATTTTCATTTGTTTGAACATAGCCAATCTAAAAATAAATTGTTTAACCATTCCTTCCTTTATTTATTAAGAAAATATTTATTAAACACCTTTTCTTAAGGCTTCTGGATATACAAAAATGGATAAGATAGGTCCCCAACTTCAAGAAGCTCATTATTTAATGGAAAATTTTCTGTTTTGATGACTTATTAATGTGCATGAATTCATAGTTTATAGTTTTGAACACCATGTGGCTGTAGGCAACAAATAGTTGTTCTCACAAACACAGAAACAGTGTTTTATAAAAATAGTCTATGCTTTATTTGTTAAAAGAAAACCTTTTCAAATAATAAAATTAAATTTATAGTAAGGCTCTGGTATTGTCATCATGTGTGATAATTACACTTTGAAATAGCTTTTAGGCAGCTGTAGTAAGCATGATCCTTCATTTTGTCTAAATTTATGTAAGTGAGAATTCCAAAAACAATACAAACAAAAATTACTTTAATTTTTTATCTTTTACTTAAAGGTGCTTTAGGTTTTAATAATGAATAGAAGAAAGGAAGTGATTTTTTTTAACCATATCAAACATTTTGAAGAGTTACATTTGAGTTTAAAATGCTTGGATAGAATTGGTCTCATGTGCCGTTTGGTTTGGCTTACTTTGAAGTCTTGGACGCAAAAGGTCTGACCAGAAAGTATCAAAGAGCAAAATGTGAAACCTTAGCCAGGAAAAATAAAGTGATCAAACAGCTAAGTCATGAAAGAAAATATTTACACCAGACGAAGCTTGCAGTTGATTCAAAAGACAAATATTAAGGAACAACAAAGTAAAACATTAACATCTGTTTCAAAATACTGTAATGAATTAGAAATTGGACATTCATTTCAGTTGGCCAGTAGCTTAATACCTTGTTAAAACATCAGACAGATGGTGAAAACCACTTACATTTATCTCACCAGTCATATTCACGGCAGAGTTCTGGTAATTTTCTCTGAGTGTTAAAATGTAGTGCTAAAAAAGAGGCACTTGCTGGAAGGAGATAATCTATATTAAAAAAATAAGCCTAACGTTTACTATTTTTATTAATTGACTTAACATGTCCTTGATTAAAAAGGAAATTAGAATATTTGGAGCATAAGTTACCTCTATACTTCCAGAGGTCATCAGTCAGAAGTTTTAGATATAACAGTTTGCCTGTAGTATTCCTTGACTTTTCACTACCCATTTTATTATTTTGGAGTTAGATGTGGTGGAAATCAGAGTTAAAGATGAACAGTTTGCCTTCTGGATGTATCGTGCTAATGATGACAGAAATAAAGCATTGCATTTGTGTCTTTTTTCATTTCTATAAAACTTCTGTATGTATTCATGAATATTTATAACAGTTTTGTGAGAGAGAAATTATTGTTCCTGTTTTACAGATTAAGAAACCCAAATCACATATAAAATGTGTGATAGGACTGAAATTAGAATACAGGCTTTATGATATAAAGGTCATTGCTTTTCCACTAGACTTCACTTATCTGAAGAGATTTTACACATTCATTTACAAGAGCAGTATGATCAACTAAGGGTAAAATGGCATCATAGTGCCAATTTTTGTGTGTGAAAATGTACCTCAACCTTTTTAGTTATCAAGGAAATACAAATTAAAACTATTGTACAATGATTTGTGAGTCTCACCTCCAGATGGCCAAATATTAGAAAGTCTGTCACTGCTGTCCAACAAGTAGTGGAGAAGTAAGAAATAGAATCTGTTGTAGAATCTGTTGTACACCGCTAGTAGGAGTATAAATTGGTACAACCCCTCTCAAGAAGCATTTGGTGTGGTGTTATAAAGTTGAAAGTGCATATGTCTTATGGCCTAGAAATTCAGTGCTAGGTTTATACTCCTGGGGAGACTTTTGCTGGAAGTGTTGCTATACAACAACATACTATGTGTAGAAATACACATACTATATCTAGCAACATAGTTTATAGTACAAAAAGAAAGAAAATAAATGCTCATTGACATTTGAATGAATAATATATTCGTAAAAGAGACATGAAAATTAATGACTTAAATCTACATACAGCAATGTGAATGGCTCTTTTAAATAAATAATGTTGACTAAAAAAGCAAATCACAAAGGAATAATGGCAGCGTAACTCCAGTTCTATAAAGTTCAGATATGTGCTTGACGTGGATCACAATAAACTGTGGAAAATTCTTAAAGAGATGGGAATACCAGACAAAGATAGGCTCGATAAAGGACAGAAATGGTATGGACCTAACAGAAGCAGAAGATATTAAGAAGAGGTGGCAAGAATACACAGAAGAACTGTACAAAAAAGATCTTCACGACCCAGATAATCACGATGGTGTGATCACTCACCTAGAGCCAGACATCCTGGAATGTGAAGTCAAGTGGGCCTTAGAAAGCATCACTACGAACAAAGCTAGTGGAGGTGATGGAATTCCAGTTGAGCTATTTCAAATCCTCAAAGGTGATGCTGGGAAAGTGCTGCACTCGATATGCCAGCAAATTTGGAAAACTCAGCAGTGGGCACAGGACTGGAAAAGGTCAGTTTTCGTTCCAATCCCAAATAAAGGCAATGCCAAAGAATGCTCAAACTACCGCACAATTGCACTCATCTCACATGCTAGTAAAGTAATGCTCAAAATTCTCCAAGCCAGGCTTCAGCAATACGTGAACCGTGAACTTCCAGATGTTCAAGCTGGTTTTAGAAAAGGCAGAGGAACCAGAGATGAAATTGCCAACATCCGCTGGATCATTGAAAAAACAAGAGAGTGCCAGAAAAACATCTATTTCTGCTTTATTGACTATGCCAAAGGCTTTCACTGTGTGGATCACAATAAACTGTGGAAAATTCTGAAAGAGATGGGAATACCAGACCATCTGACCTGTCTCTTGAGAAACCTGTATGCAGGTCAGGAAGCAACAGTTAGAACTGGACATGGAACAACAGACTGGTTCCAAATAGGAAAAGGAGTCCGTCAAGGCTGTATATTGTCACCCTGCTTATTTAACTTATACGCCGAGTACATCATGAGAAACACTGGGCTGGAAGAAACACAAGCTGGAATCAAGATTGCCGGGAGAAATATCAATAACCTCAGATATGCAGATGACACCACCCTTATGGCAGAAAGTGAAGAAGAACTAAAGAGCCTCTTGATGAAGGTGAAAGAGGAGAGTGAAAAAGTTGGCTTAAAGCTCAACATTCAGAAAACTAAGATCATGGCATCTGGTCCCATCACTTCATGGGAAATAGATGGGGAAACAGTGGAAACAGTGTCAGACTTTATTTTTTTGGGCTCCAGAATCACTGCTGATGGTGATTGCAGCCATGAAATTAAAAGACGCTTACTCCTTGGAAGGAAGGTTATGGCCAACCTAGATAGCATGTTTAAAAGCAGAGACATTACTTTGCCAACAAAAGTCCGTCTAGTCAAGGCTATGGTGTTTCCAGTGGTCATGTATGGATGTGAGAGTTGGACGGTGAAGAAAGCTGAGTGCCGCAGAATTGATGCTTTTGAACTGTGGTGTTGGAGAAGACTCTTGAGAGTCCCTTGGACTGCAAGGAGATCCAATCAATCCATCCTAAAAGAGATCAATCCTGGGTGTTCATTGGAAGGTCTGATGTTGAAGCTGAAACTCCAATACTTTGGGCACCTCATGCGAAGGGTTGACTCATTGGAAAAGACCCTAATGCTGGGTAGGTTTGGGGGCGGGAGGAGAAGGGGACGACAGAGGATGAGATGGTTGGATGGCATCACCGACTCGATGGACATGGGTTTGGGTAGACTCCGGGAGTTGGTGATGGACAGAGAGGCCTGGCATGCTGGGATTCATGGGGTCGCAAAGAGTCAGACACGACTGAGCGACTGAACTGAACTAAAACAATATATTAATACTTTTTAGGGTTACAAATGTGGTAAAACTGTAAATAAGTTGCAAAGAATTATCAACACAAAAATAGGGACTTTTAGTGATAATTTCATATTCATTATTTAAACTGGTTGGTAGGTACATGAGTGGTCTTTTAAGCTTTATTCTTTACACCTTATTCACATTTAATAGTCTGTATTTTATATTTACTAAAGCAATTTTTTTAAAAACTTATGTTGGTGAAGGTTAAGGAAAAGAGGCAGTCTTATGAGAATATAATTTGCCATAACCTGAAAGGGCAACTTGGCAACATATATAAAAATTTAAAATTCATCTACCTTATGACTTTGTAGTGCCATATCTAGGAATTTGTCTTTCATCTATATATTTATGGGCAGTGGGATATCTGTAATATATCCATGTGAGCATTTTAAGTAGTAGTCAACTTCCAAATATCCTCCTTCAGAGTTGTATCACATAAATTAAGTGTATCAATGCAATGAAATTATTGGCAGTTTTCAAAAAGAATGAGACAAATCTATACTTATTTTATAAGAATGATCTCTAAAATATATTTTGAGTGAAAAAGTACAGAATAGTGCATATACTATACTTCCCTATAAGGCAGTGATGATAAATGATCAACTTTATTTGTACATAAATATGTGAGAGTGCCTGGAGTACAGAGATTGGAGAGAGTCTTACATTTCAATTTATATGTTTTTACAGATTTTGACATTCTTACTATTCAAAAGAATAAATACTTTTTTCGCAGATAAAATTTAAATAAGAGTTAGGTATAAAGAGAAGATAGGCAATAAGGAAGAAGGAAAAACACCTGGAAACCTGGAAGTTGGAAGGCAATGTGTTAACACGGAGGAAAACAAAGAAAAGAGCTAAAGTCGAGATAGGTTTAACTTTCCTTGAGACTCGTATATTTCCTCTTGATTCCTAGACAAAAGGCCTGTATTATGGTAGTTAAGAATTCTTCCTAGCAAGAGTTGTTCATTTAATCTCATTGAGCTTTTGTATGGATTATACTGTACTGATAGTAAAAACGTACCACTACATACATATTTCCCCCTTTCTAGCTCATGGTAATAAATTCATTCTTAAATTATACCATTTTAGGTATCCATCATACTTGGCACCTGAGGTAATTGCGCAAGGAATTTTCAAAACCAGTGAACACGTGCCAAGTGAAAAACCATTGCCTTCTGGCCCCAAATCAGATGTCTGGTCTCTCGGAATCATTTTATTTGAGCTTTGTGTGGTATGTATAAAGAAATATTAAACTAATAAAATAGTGTGTTCATTAGAAAAATATTTTGGGGTAGGAAAGCTATTTAGTAATAGCATCTTTTTATCTTTTTTTGCAAATTGACTAGATATGGGGATAAAAGGCTGAAATCTCAATTTGATTTTTTAAAAAATCCCGCTTGACAATTTACGTGTATATTATTTTGGTATATATAGAAATATTTGCACCTGTACTAAGTATTAAAAACTTACACTGTATTAAGTGTAAAAAGCATATTTAGAAAGATTTGCACTAAAACTGCTTACACATCTCAGTATATTCATGCTCTCTTTCCCATCTATGGTATTCTTTTTTCCTTAAATACCTTTTCCTCCCCAATTCTGTCTTCAATAAGACTCACTTATAAGAGTTGGCTTTTTATGAGGCCTTCCTGAAATATCCTCTATATTTATTTGTGTAATAAAGACTATACAGCTATTGTAAACAAAGGAATTAAAAATGTAGTAGCTTAGAGAGTTCCCTGGTGGTCCAGCTGGTTAAGACTTTGAGCTTCCAATGCAGGGGGCACAAGTTGCATCCCTGGTCAGGGAACAAAGATCCCACGTACATGCAGCCAAAAAAATAAAATGCCAGTATCATCATAATAAAGATTTTTTTTAATGCAGTGCCCTAAAGAACACAGATGTTTTTCTCTCTCATGTAACAGTCCTCAGAAAGAGTGGGCTCTGTTCCCCCATGTCATGCCAAAACTTAGGCTATCAGGGATCGCTCCAAAAGATACTGCTTTATCCTCCCTTTTAGCCATAAGAAAAGGAGAGGAGTGAATTCTTGGTAACTGTCTTTAAGAAGATGATGTAAAAGTTGCAGGTATCAACTCTGCTTTTCACTAGTGACAGTTTACTCATGTGGCCATAGATAGGTGCCTAATAGATAGATCAGGATGAATTTGGAGGGACAGCTAATATTTTGTTGATTCTGCCTCCAAATACCTACCATGGTTAGTCTCTGTTTTCTTTGTTCTCTTCTGTTTTAGCATTTGTTATATTTGCCTACTTGGACAATGAGGTCTTTAGGGGCAGACAATTTTATTATTTATCTGTTGTTCTGTCTTCCAATGGATTGTTAAAATATTTTTGAAATATTAACTCATTGATCTTTACCATATCTAAGGATTAGGATGATATTATTTTCATTTTGTGTGTTTTGTGTACCAGTTCAACAGCAGAAGTAGTAAAGCATAATAGTTAAGAGACAGGCTTTCATAGTCAGAGAGAACTTGGTTTGAAATCTTACGCAACAAAGTGTAGTCGTGTGAGTTAAGGTAACTAATTTAACTTCTTAAGGCTTTGGTTCTACTTTCAAAAATAATAATAATATCTATATTGTAAACCTATTGGAAAAATTAAATGAAAAACATATATAAAGTACTTAGTATAGGGTATTACATCACAGTCCATAAATGTTAGCTTTTATTATTAACACTTAAATGTTAACAATAACATGGTAGCTTATACATTGGCATTGCTTTTTCTAAGCGAAAATGCCAGACTTGCTGATTCTTTGCTATCCTTTGTCTAGATCATCTTACTTTTCATTGGTATGAAAATATAGTAAATCTCATTTTTGTTTAAAATCATAGCCTAAATGAAGAATTTTGTTGGAATGTAAAGTATACATAAGTGTAAATGTGACAAATGTAGCTTTTCCTTTTTATTACCATTACTTATATTTAAACTACTTATGATCTAAATATTTCTTATATGAGTAATTCAGTTCAACAAATGCTGACGAGTATTTATTTTGTGTATAATAACACAACAGGAATAAACTGTGATTAAAATGTATTGTCAAGAAGCCTATAATGTAATGCAAATCCATAAACTTTGAAGATAAGCGCAAAGAACTGCATGAATTATAAGAAAGGTAATATTAATTCTGTAATAGGGGCAACGGAGAAGGCAATGGCACCCCACTCCAGTACTCTTGCCTGGAAAATCCCATGGATGGAGGAGCCTCGTAGGCTGCAGTCCATGGGGTCGCTAAGAGTCAGACAACTGAGCGACTTCACTTTCTCTTTTCCCTTTCATGCACTGGAGAAGGAAACGGCAGCCCACTCCAGTATTCTTGCCTGGAGAATCCCAGGGACGGCGGAGCCTGGTGGGCTGCCGTCTATAGGGTCGCAGAGTCGGACACGACTGATGCGACTTAGCAGCAATAGGGGCTTCGTGACATTTTAAGAGGTACTCAGAGTTTAGACAGTCCAGTTTTGGGATGGTTTAAATCTTCCTCTACCTCATCAAACCTTTAGGCTTCATACAAAATATTAAATACAAATTAATAAGTAAAATGGATAGGAGCCATATCCTAGGAGACTTTGAATGCCATATTGAGAGTATTATATTTATATAAGGTAGGGGGGACATTTAAAGTTTTTAAGCAAGCTGAAATCAAACCTGCAGTTTTAGAAGATTAATTTTTTTAAAGGTGGGTCTTTTTTAATTTAATTTCTATTGGAGTATAGTTACTTTACAATTTTGTATTAGTTTCAGGTGTAGAGCAAAGTGAATACACCCACTCTTTTTTAGATACTTTTCCCAGATAGATCATTACAGAGTATTGTATAGCACTTCCTGTGTTATACAGTAGGTCCTTAATAGTTATCTATTTTATATATAGTAGTGTGTATTATCTATGTCAACCCCATTATCCCAATTTATCCCTCCCTCCTCTTCCCCCCAGAAACCATAAAATTGTTTTCTACATCTGTGACTCTGTTTTGTAGATAAATTTATTTGTACCAGTTTTTTTTAGATTCCACATGTAAGCAGTATTACGCAATATTTATGACTTATTTCACTCAGTATGACAATCTCTAGGTCCATCCATGATGCTGCAGACAGCACTATTCCATTCCTTTCAATGGCCAAGTAATATTTTATTGTACATATCTTCTTTGTATTTTATTGTTTCATATCTTCTTTATCCATTCCTCTTTCAGTGGACATTTAGGTTGCTTCCATGTCCTGGCTATTGTAAATAATACTGCAATGGACATTGGGGTGCATGTATCTTTTCAAATTATGGTTTTCCTGGGGTATATGCCCACTAAATCATATGGTAGCTCTATTTTTAGTTGTTTAAGGAACCTCCATACTGTTCTCCATAAAGGCTGTACCAGTT
Organism: Giraffa tippelskirchi; assembly: GCF_054371585.1. Taxonomy (NCBI): domain Eukaryota; kingdom Metazoa; phylum Chordata; class Mammalia; order Artiodactyla; family Giraffidae; genus Giraffa; species Giraffa tippelskirchi. The sequence goes on along the minus strand of NC_137275.1, from coordinate 90,837,494 downwards.
TACATTCTCACCAGCAATGTAGCACTGTTCTCTTTCCTCTACACCCTCTCCAGCATTTTTTATTTATAGATTTTTTGATGAGGGCCATTCTGGCCAGTGTAAGGTGATACTTCATTGTAGTTTTGATTTACATTTCTCTAATAATTAATGATGTTTAGCATCTTTTCATGTGCTTTTTTGCCATCTGTGTGTCTTCTTTGGGGAAATTTCTATTTAGATCTTCTGCCCATTTTTTGATTGGGCAGGTTTTTTGTTATTGAGCTGCATGAGCTGTTTGTATATTTTGGAGATTAATCCCTTGTCAGTTGGTTCATTTGCAAATATTTTCTCCAATTCTGTGGGTTTTTTTCATTTTGCTTATGATTTCCTTTGCTGTGCAATAGCTTTTAAGTTTAATTAGGTCCCTCTTGTTTATTTTTGTTTTTCTTTTCATTACTCCAGGAGGTAGATCAAAAAAGATCTTGCTTCAATTTATGTCAGAGAGTGTTCTGCTTATGTTTTCCTATAAGAGTCTTATGGTATCTGGCCTTACATTTAGATCTAGAAGATTAATATTGATAGTAGTGTAAGAGATTGAAAAGAGAGAGAGGAGGGGCAATTTGTTTTCAAATATTTCTCCACCTGTAGTTCTAATTTCATAAGACTTTAAGAAAGTTTTTTCTTCTCTATTAAAAAAAAGAAAATCAGAGCCTCTTTCGCTGCATAAAGACCAAGCTGTCTTCTTAAACCTTCTCCTTCTAAGTCTTTTTAAATGATCATACAAGTTTACTTTGTTTATAATAATAGAAACATAATGATAGCCAAAATTTATGAAGCATTTTCGTTATGCAGAAAATGCTAAGCAGTTTTTTAAACATCATATAACCTTCACCGCAACCTACATGGCATGTATAGTTAATATTCCAATTTATAAATGTGGAAAGTGAGGCTTAAAGTGGTCAAGTAATTTATCGATAGTATATAACTCGTGGTGGAAAGTCCAGCTTGACATACAATAGTTGCTCAACACATAATCATTGAAGTTGTGCTTGATTCAAGACTCTTCTTCAAGGAGCCCTCTGAAGCCAACTAATAAGGAAACAACTAAAATATAACATATGTATCTTAAAATAAAGGCATATACCAGCTACTATGGAAAACACAAAGATAGTTGTCTTAAGTCATTTTGAGAAGAGGAAGGAGTGTTGTGGAATATTTCTCAATGGAGACAACAAATTACCTGGATCATGATATATAAGTAAGAATTAGTTGGGTAGATGAAAGGGTAATAAGACATTTTGGTCTGTTAATCAAATAAGACTCCTGGAGTCCCTCTAGATAACCAGATATATGTGGGTCTCAAAAATGAAGAATGCTTGAGATCAAACTAAAATGTAATGATTCTTAGATATACAAAATGTTTAAATGGTAAGCATTATGCAACATTAAAAAAATATATGTCACCAATGATTTTTCTTTAGAGGAGCCAGTTCAAAAAAATCTAATAAAACCTCTGAAGAGGAATAGAGATAATTGAAAAATCATTTTCAGCAATGAAAAATAAAACCTCCCTGGGAAGAATATGTAAATGTTAACAAGAATTTCTTTTATCTTTTATGTAGGGAAGAAAATTATTTCAGAGTTTGGATATTTCTGAAAGATTAAAATTTTTGCTTACACTGGGTAAGTGTCTCACAATTGATTATCCTTCAGTTATAAATATAATCTTTAGTGAGAGCAATTATGCACATAGAGAATGTGTTCTTCAAAATAGTGACTACACTGAAATATCTTCACTTTCTTCAGTTTTCCAATGATCAGTGAAAAGCATTAACAGGACAGTTTAAGCGCCCTTGAGGTACTATAGGAGAGCCTTTCCTTATTCACTGTAAGTAATTATAATGTCCTTGGATATAATCTTAGCTTTATGATCTAGCCAACCAAACTGATTTTTGAATCAAAATATGAAATTATAAAATTGTACTTCTCTGTAGCAGTTACCTTCAATGTACTGTAACTTTTTAGCTTACTGTTCAGTGAATTATATGTAAGTAATGACTGAGGAATAATGTTTATTTTACCTTATAACAAGCTCATATATTTCACATGTGTATACTTGTAATTCACATTTATAAAAATTTGTGCAATCCACTTTAGAGTAGAATAAGTTAAAGGATGTGTGGTAAAAAAAAAAGGAGAGAAAAACAGTGATAGACCACTTTGTATAAAAGAGTGTCAGATTGGTGTCCAGGTTAATAGGGTCTACAAATATGGATGTGTATAGAATAATATTAATGAATATTAAATAACAATGAACTGTAAATAAAATTGTATAAAATTTTATGATTTTATCACTTTAATTTCAAAGATTGGTAATATGGCTCTTAAGGAGTCTTGGAGATCTATAAATGGTGTCTATAGGATAAATCTTATACTCTAAAGACCAGAAAAATGTGTGTACATTCTTCAATTGTATTTAATAAAAGCAGTCTTATAATCATAAAAATAAAATAAAGCCTTTTTTCATTTATTAAACATATAAGGAAACTTGACAAAATCTCAAGCTTTTTAATATTCCAAGTTCCAAAATTGCATTATACAATTTAAAATAATGTTATTAAAGTTTAATTCCCAGTCTGGTAAGTTGTAAAAGCATCTTTAGTTCATGTAATTTTCCTCTTTTATAGACTGTGTAGATGATACTATAATAGTTCTGGCTGAGGAGCATGGTTGTCTGGACATTATAAAGGTTTGTCATTAATTTGTTATTGAAAATTTATTTGGCATACTTGGGATCCAGGAGCAAACTATTTTAAAGCAAAAGCTTTCCAAAAAAGTCAAAACTTCTTAAAGTAGAAAACGATGTAAGTAATATAAATTTTTAAGTGGATTGTTTATTTTTTATTTTTATTTTTTATTAATTTATTTATTTTAGTTGGGGGCTAATTACTTTACAATATTGTAGTGGTTTTTGCCATACATTGATATGAATCAGCCATGGATTTACATATGTTCCCCATCCTGAGCCCCCCTCCCACCTCCCTCCCCATCCCATCCCTCTGGGTCATCCCATTGCCCCAGCCCTTAGCATTTGTCTCATGCAGCGAACCTGGAATGGCGTTCTGTTTCACATATGATAATATACATGTTTCAATGCTATTCTCTCAGATTGTCCCACCCTCACCGTCTCCCACAGAGTCCATAAGACTGTTCTATGCATCTGTGTCCCTTTCTCTGTCTCGCATATAGGGTTATCGTTACCATCTTTCAAATTCCATATATATGCATTAGTATACTGTATTGGTGTTTTTCTTTCTGGCTTACTTCACTGTGTATAATGGGCTCCAGTTTCATCCATCTCAATAGAACTGATTCAAATGTATTCTTTTTAATGGCTGAGTAATATTCCATTGTGTATATGTACCACAGCTTCCTTATCCATTTGTCTGCTGATGTACATCTAGGTTGCTTCCATGTCCTGGCTATTATAAATAGTGCTGCGATGAACACTGGGGTACCTGTGTCTCTTTCAATTCTGGTTTCCTTGGTGTGTATGCCCAGCAGTGGGATTGCTGGGTCATATGGCAGTTCTATTCCCAGTTTTTTAAGGAATATAAGTGGATTGTTTAAAATAATTACTTTCTCTCTCTGTTTACCAGGAGCTTCCTGAAACTGTGATAGACCTTTTAAAGAAGTGCCTCACCTTCCACCCTTCCAAGAGGTTGATATCAAGAGTTTGAGATTATTTGAGATCTTAACATATAAGTACTTAATTTTTTAATACTAGTGGATTAGAATATTAACATATGTAGTAATGTATGATTGATATTAGTATCATAACTGTTAGGTTTGGCTTTAATGTATGGTCATAAGAGAAGAAAAAAATAATAAAACATGATCAGAAAGCTGGCATATACCAAAAGCAGCCAGTAGTTCATTTCCTAACCTCCAATTAGAAAATCAGCTAAACTATGGAAGGTAGATATGCCTAGATACAATGATATGAGAAAAATGATAACAAAAGTTTATTGGCAAATAAGTATTATAGAAAAAAACTTAAATAGTGAGGTAAATTAATAATTGTTGATAATGTAAAAGGATTTCTTAGAAGTTTTATTATTTTCATTTGATGATGTCACTGTTACCCATTCATTTGTCCCTAAACTCTGTTCAGTTCAGTTCAGTTCAGTCGCTCAGTCATGTCTGACTCTTTGCGACCCCATGAATTGCAGCACGCCAGGCCTCTCTGTCCATCACCAGCTCCCGGAGTCTACCCAAACCCATGTTCATCGAATCGGTGATGCCATCCAACCATCTCATCCTCTGTCGTCCCCTTCTCCTCCCGCCCCCAAACCTACCCAGCATTAGGGTCTTTTCCAATGAGTCAACCCTTCGCATGAGGTGCCCAAAGTATTGGAGTTTCAGCTTCAACATCAGACCTTCCAATGAACACCCAGGATTGATCTCTTTTAGGATGGATTGATTGGATCTCCTTGCAGTCCAAGGGACTCTCAAGAGTCTTCTCCAACACCACAGTTCAAAAGCATCAATTCTGCGGCGCTCAGCTTTCTTCACCGTCCAACTCTCACATCCATACATGACCACTGGAAACACCATAGCCTTGACTAGACGGACTTTTGTTGGCAAAGTAATGTCTCTGCTTTTAAATATGCTATCTAGGTTGGCCATAACCTTCCTTCCAAGGAGTAAGCGTCTTTTAATTTCATGGCTGCAGTCACCATCAGCAGTGATTCTGGAGCCCAAAAAAATAAAGTCTGACATATTTGAAAATAATATGTTCTAATTTATCTTTATGAAAATATCTTTACCAAGACATGTTCAAATTAGAGGAATGGTATTAAAAGTATAATTTTGGGTAAATATACCACATGAATTTAACTCAGATGACCATTGTATCTATTACTGTGGGCAGGAATCCCTTAGAAGAAATGGAGTAGCCATCATGGTCAACAAAAGAGTCCAAAATGCAGTACTTGGATGCAATCTCAAAAATGACAGATGAACTCAGTTCATTTCCAAGACAAATGATTCAATATCACGGTAATCCAAGTCTATGCCCAGACCAGTAATGCTGAAGAAGCTGAAGTTGAATGGTTCTATGATGACCTACAAGACCTTTTAGAAGTAACACCCCAAAAAAGATGTCCTTTTCATTATAGGGGACTGGAATGCAAAAGTAGGAAGTCAAGAAACACCTGGAGTAACAGGCAAATTTGGCCTTGGAGTACAGAATGAAGTAGGGCAAAGGCTAATAGAGTTTTGCCAAGAGAATGCACTGGTCATAGCAAACACCCTCTTCCAACAACACAAGAGAAGACTCTACACATGGACATCACCAGATGGCCAACACCGAAATCAGATTGATTATATTCTTTGCAGCCAAAGATGGAGAAGCTCTATACAGTCAGCTAAAAAACGACCAGGAGCTGACTATGGCTCAGATCATGAACTCCTTATTGCCAAATTCAGACTTAAGTTGAAGAAAGTGGGGGAAACCACTAGACCATTCAGGTATGACCTAAATCAAATCCCTTCTGATTGTACAGTGGAATTGAGAAATAGATTTAAGGGACTAGATCTGATAGACAGAGTGCCTGGTGAACTATGGACTGAGGTTCATGACATTGTACAGGAGACAGGGATCAAGACCATCCCCAAGAAAAAGAAATGCAAAAAGGCAAAATGGCTGTCTGAGGAGGCCTTACAATAGCTGTGAAAAGAAGAGAAGCGGAAAGCAAAGGAGAAAAGGAAAGATATAAGCATCTGAATGCAGAGTTCCAAAGAATAGCAAGGAGAGATAAGAAAGCCTTCCTCAGTGATCAGTGAAAACAAATAGAGGAAAATAATAGAATGGGAAAGACTAGAGATCTCTTCAAGAAAATTAGAGATACCAAGGGAACATTTCAAAGGTGGGCTCAATAAAGGGCAGAAATGGTATGGACCTAACAGAAGCAGAAGATATTAAGAAGAGGTGGCAAGAATACACAGAAGAACTGTACAAAAAAGATCTTCACGACCCAGATAATCACGATGGTGTGATCACTCACCTAAAGCCAGACATCCAATAATGTGAAGTCAAGTGGGCCTTAGGAAGCATCACTACAAACAAAGCCAGTGGAGATGATGGAATTCCAGTTGAGTTATATCAAATCCTAAAAGATGATGCTGTGAAAGTGTCACATTCAATATGCCAGCAAATTTGGAAAACTCAGCAGTGGCCACAGGACTGGAAAAGATCAGTTTTCATTCCAATCCCAAAGAAAGGCAATGCCAAAGAATGCTCAAACTCCCGCACAATTAGCACTCATCTCACACACTAGCAAAGTAATGCTCAAAATTCTCCAAGCCAGGCTTCAACAGTACATGAACCATGAACTTCCAGATTTCAAACTGGTTTTAGAAAAGGCAGAGGAACCAGAGATCAAATTTCCAACATCTGCTGGATCATTGAAAAAACAAGAGAGTTCCAGAAAAGCATCTATTTCTGCTTTATTGACTATGCCAAAGCTTTTGACCTTGTGAACCACAACAAACTGTGGAAAATTCTTAGGCAGGTCAGACCACCTGACCTGCCTCTTGAGAAACCTGTATGCAAGTCAGGAAGCAACAGTTAGAACTGGACATGGAATAACAGACTGGTTCCAAATAGAAAAAGGAGTACATCAAGGCTGTATATTGTCACCCTGCTTATTTAACTTATATGCAGAGTACATCATGAGAAACCCTGGGCTGGATGAAGCACAAGCTGGAATCAAGATTGCCAGGAGAAATATCAATAACCTCAGATATGCAGATGACACCACCCTTATGGCAGAAAGCAAAGAACTAAAGAGCCTCTTGAGGAAAGTGAAAGAGGAGAATGAAAAAGCTGGCTTAAAACTCACTATTCTGAAAACTAAGATCATGACATCCATTCCCATCACTTCATGGCAAATAGATGGGGACACAGTGGTAACAGTGAGAGACTTTATTTTTGGGGGCTCCAAAATCACTGCAGATGGTGACTGCAGTCATGAAATAAAAAGACACTTACTCCTTGGAAGAAAAGTTATGACCAACCTAGACAGCATATTAAAAAGCAGAGACATTACTTTGCCAACAAAGGTCCATCTAGTCAAAGCTATGGTTTTTCCAGTAGTCATGTATAGATGTGAGGGTTGGCCTATAAAGAAAGCTGAGCACCGAAGAATTGATGCTTTTGAACTGTGGTGTTGGAGAAGACTCTTGAGAGTCCCTTGGACTGCAAGGAGATCCAACCAGTCCATCCTAAAGGAGATCAGTCCTGGGTGTTCATTGGCAGGACTGATGTTGAAGCTGAAACTCCAATAGCTTGTCCACCTGACGCACAGAACTGACTCATTTGAACAGATCCTGAGGCTGGGAAAGATTGAGGGCAGGAGAAGGGGACGACAGAGGATGAGATGGTTGGATGGCATCACCAACTCAATGGACATGAGTTTGGGTGAACTCCGGGAGTTGGTGATGGACAAGGAGGCCTGGCGTGCTGCAGTCCATGGGGTTGCAAGAGTCAGACCTGACTGAGTGACTGAACTGACTGAACTGATACCACATTAAGAGAGTAGGAAGAAAATTAGAAGATAGTATTGGTTTATAATTTTATTATTTAATTAAGATATTCAGTGATGCAACTTTATGATGGTCAAGCTGAAAGTAAAAAATGGAGATGCTCATATAAAAAGCACAAAAGAGGTAAAAAAAGTCCATGTTTACTTATAATCACTTGATTCTTTTTTAAAGGTATATATCTAGACTCTAGTAAGGAGAGCTTTATTATTTTCTATGCTAATGAGGTGTTTATGACTTTTAATTATTCCCTTGTAAGTGTGCCATTATTCTAGGAACATTTTAATGAGTTTCATTCATGTACTGTATTTTAAATGTGTTTCTTAAGGCCAACACCAGATGAACTAACGCAGGACAATGTGTTCAGTGAAGTGTTACCCTTATACACTCCCTTTATCAAACCTGCCAGCCTGTTTTCTTCTTCTCTGAGATGTGCTGATTTGACTCTGCCGGAGGATATCAGTCAGTTGTGTAAAGGTAATGATAAAGAATACTAAGAATAGAAGCCATGTTTTTAAAGGAAGTACCTTTATCCTAGTTTCAGTTTTGAATTTGTCAACAATATATATTTATATTAGTGAGACTTTTTGTATACTTATCTGAGAATTAAGAAGTAATTTTGGAAGTGGCTAAAATATAACCTAACATTTTAATCGTTAAATTACTTTGGAGCAAGGACTTTAAGAATCAAAGAAAGGAAGTAGTATCAAACAAAAAAATTTTTCTTATTATGTAAACCAGGGTCCTAATGCTATAATCAGATCTTCTGGTTTCCAGTGGAATTTCTGTTACCTCTATTTATATAGATTTCATAAAATTTATTATAAATTATCTAAAAATCATATTATTGATAAGTCCATTATTATTATATTCCATGTTTGTAAGAGAATACCACCTTTTCTCTTTTTCATTCCTCTCTGAAAATTACAGCTCTCAAAATATGTTTTTTAGGGACGCCAGTTAGTTACGTTTATATAAAAAATTATCATGACATAATCATGGCAGGAAGTACTTACTAAACATTCATTCAGTCAAATACTTATTGCGTTTCTACTATGTTCCATACACTGTATCTTCAAGTATCATTTGTGCCAACTGGGGAGGTAAACAGACATTCAATCACACAGTTACTAGTATAAATGAAGATCCAAGACTTTTTGGCATTCCAAGTGGTTAACATTCTGCACTTCCTGTGCAGGGGGGATGGGTTCAATCCCTGGTCGGAGAACTAAGATCCCACATGCCGTGTGGAGTGGCCAAAAAAAAACTAAGTGAAGGTCAATATGAACATAGTGCAATGGAAGCAAAGCCTCTGTGAGACATCAAGACTTTTAAAAGAGGCAGAAATTGTCTCAAGACAAAGGATGGGACAGGGTGTGCTGGTTGCCTACTCAAGTGCTTTTTTTTGCCCCAATTTTTTCCTGCAGGGCTTGATATAGCTAATGTATATGTCTGTGTGTGTGTGTGTGTGTGTGTGTATGTGTGTGTATCTCCCATATATAGATATACATATGTATATATATCTCTGATATAGAGGATAAAAATCACACTTTTTTCTCCAAGAAGCTGGATGCACAACCAGTATGCATATCTGCATTTAATCCTCTATGCATTTTGTAGTATGAATATTGTAAGAGAATCTTACTGTGTAGTTCAGCTTTTACTGTTTTAAAATGTCAGCTATTATTGCCTGTTGCCTTTTAATAAAAACAAAGTGTGATAGCTATTTTTTTTAATTTTCCATTAATAGATATAAACAATGACTACCTGGCAGAAAGATCTATTGAAGAAGTGTATTACCTTTGGTGTTTAGCTGGAGGTGACTTGGAAAAAGAGCTTGTGAACAAGGAAATCATTCGATCCAAACCACCTATCTGCACACTCCCCAAGTAAGGAAAGAAAACATCTCTTCGAAATGAGAGAAATCTAATAATAACTTTTTTTAATTTGATAGTTTTTTCTTTTGGTAGGTAGACATTCTAGCTAAGTGATTGTGAAAACAATTTGAAATCAATACCTTGCTTTCTTGGCAGGAGTTTCTTTTTTTTTTCTTTCAATTTTTCCATGTTTTTTTAATTTTATTTTTTAATTGGTGGAAAATTGCTTTACAATTTGGTGTTGGTTTCTGCTGTACAACAACGCAAATCAGTCATAGTTATTCATATATATATACCCCTTTCCTCCTGAGCCTCCCTGCCTTCCTCCAGTCTCACCCATCTAGGTCATCACAGAGCACCAGGCTAGGTTCCCTGTGTTATTTAGCAACTTCCCACTATTTTACAGATGGTAATATATATATATGTCGATGCTGCTTTCTCAATTCATCCCACCCTCATTGTTCCCCTCAATGGACATGAGTTTAAGTAAACTCCAGGAGTTGGTGATGGACAGGGAGGCCTGGTGTGCTACGGCCCATGAGGTCGCAAAGAGTCAGACACAACTAAGCGACTGAACTGAACTGAACTCATCTTCCTCTGTGTCCACAAGTCTGTTGTCTACTAGGTTCATTATTACCATTTTTTTTTAGGTTCCATATATATGCATTAATATGCAATACCTGTTTTTCTTTTTCTGACTTATTTCACTCTGTATAAGAGGCTCTAGGTTCATCTACTTCACTACAACTGACTCAAATTTGTTCCTTTTTATGGCTGAGTAATATTCCATTATATAAATATACAACTTCTTTATCCATTCATCTGTTGATGGACATGTAGGTTGCTTCCTTCCTGGCTATTGTAACTATTGCTGTAATGAACATTGGGGTACTTGTGTCTTTTAGAATTCTGGTTTTCTTTGGATATATGACCAAGAGTGAGATTACTGGGTCATATGGTAGATTTATTCCTGTTTTTTTAAGGAATCTCCATACTGTTTTCCATAATGGCTGTATCAGTTTGCATTCCCACCAACAGTGCAAGAGGTTGACCTTTCCTCCACGTCCTCTCCTGCATTTATTGTTTGTAGATTTTTTGTTGATAGCCATTCTGACGGGTGTGAGGTGATACATTATTGTAGTTTTGATTTGTATTTCTCTAATAACGAATGTGAGCAGCTTTTCATGTGTTTATTGGCCATCTGTGTGTCTTTGAAGAAATGTTTGGTAGGAGTCTCTAACTGCAGAGTTCTTATCAGTGCTTTTGTTATTTTTTAAACTACTATTTTTAATAAATTATTTGCTTTATGGTCTGTTTGAAGTAAAGGTATTATTATGGAACATCTCACAATAGTTGGTGATCAATAAAAAAATTGTACAAATAGAACAGTAATATTTAAGAGAGTTAATATACTAGGCTAGTATGTCCATTATGAGGAACTATTTTTTTTTTTCTTCTAACAATATTTTAAAATGTACTCAGTGACCTCATTGCTTGTCCTAGAGATCATCATGGTACTAAAGCACTGTTGAAAAACTGCAGAGTTGTATAAGGTCTTAGACACCATCTTGTAAATTACTTAGAAGTTAAATGACAATACAATGCTAGGAGCCAAAACTGTTAATTGTTCCATTGCTCATCATATTCATTCATAAAAATGAGAACCTACATCCCTTTCCGTCAGTGCTTTAAAGTTTTAATTTTAGGTTTTAGGACTAGATTTGATCTTTGTAGGTAACTATAAAAAACATCTGCTGATCATTTTTTTCTTCATATATAAATTTTAGGTTAATTGTTTGAATACAGCACTAATTCTCTACCTTTCCCCCCTCTTAAACTGATTCTTAAATATTAACTTCAATTGTCCTGTTCACACGATGAATTAAGTAGAAAAATCAGAAATAAGATGATGGCAGTTCCAAGAGTAAATGGTTTGAAGGATATAAAAATTAATTCTCTAAAATTCTAAATATGTTTGTTACTCAGTATTCTTTCTCCTGAGAAGTTATCATCATTAGCATTTTATTTTCTTCCTCCTTTTATCATTTTTTACCCATATAAAGTTCCTCAGGAACGTATTACATACTGTCTGTAATTTTATCATTGCACCTGCATGAACAGTGTAAATCATATTCTTGTATCCCTAAAATGCTTTATATTTATATACTGTATTTATAGGGGCCCTCTCAAGTGGCTCAGTGGTAAAGAATCTGCCTGACAATGCAGGAGATGCATGCAGGAAACTTGGGTTCAATCTCGGGAAGAACCCCTGAAGGAGGAAGTGGCAATCCACTCCAGTATTCTTCCCTGTAGACATGGACAGAGTTGCCTAGCAGGCTACAGTCCATGGGGTTGCAAAGAGTCGGACACAACTGAGTCACTGAGCACACATGCACTGTGTTTATACAAACTCAACATATACTTAAAAATGAAGATTTTTTTTTGGAGAAATTTCAACCACCAATTATAGATTTTATTCAGTCTAAAATTTCTTTTGATGAAGAGATTTATGATTTAAAGTAAATTTTATTTTCTAGAAGAAACAGTAAATTGGATTTCTATGCTCGTTAAAATAACTTATTTTTTAAATCTCTTTTCAGTTTTCTCTTTGAAGATGGTGAAAGCTTTGGACAAGGTCGAGATAGAAGTTCACTATTAGATGACACCACTGTGACACTGTCATTATGCCAGCTAAGAAATGTAAGAATGGTATTTTGGCAAATTTGCTTCAGACTTTTTTCCTTCTTTGCTTTCTTCCTTCCTTCTTTCCTCCCTACCTCCCTCCCTTAGTGGCTTTTTTTTTTTAATAAAACCTTACAGATACACATGAAGCCTTAGATTCTTTCCTGGTACCATAAAATATGTGAGCATTTCTTTAAGATATGTGCCCAGGAGTGGCATTGTTGGAAAGTAGGATCTGCAGTCAGTCTAGTATGCAACATCATATATTGGTGAAAAGAACTGTTATAAATAGATCTTCAATGAAAGATTTCAAGTTTATCTAGCTGTTTACTATTTGTGTAGCTTTTTTGTCAGAGTAAAATCCTCAAATGTCAATGTTCTTATCTTCCTTACTGTCTTTAGATTTCTCTGGAAGCATAGAATCTGAGGCTTGCAGTTCTTTCAGCTGGAATCTCCTGTATCATACAGAAACTTTGTTGTTGCTCAGTCACTCAGTGTCCAACTCTTTGCAACCCCAGGGATTGCAGCTTCCCAGGCTTCCCTGTCCTTCACAGAAACTCGACACATGGAAATAAGATAGGGGAAGGAAAGTAGATTGAAGGGCTAATCCTACCATTAGGTCTCAGTGTTTTAGTGAGCCTGTGTCTCTGGGCTGTGGAATTCTCAGCTTCCCTCCCTGTTGCTTTAGGTGAGACAGGAAGGCTAGAGAGAGCGGTAATTGGGTATTTCTCTTCCCCACATCAAAGACTAGAAGGACCTAGAATTTGTATTTCCCTTACCGCAGGTCATCTAGGCTCTGGTAAAATAGTTTCCCTGAAGAGCAGGCCTTTACTTAAGACAACAGGATACCAAGTAGTTCAAAATGGTTATTTTGCCCCTTCTCGTGCAAGAGACAGGAGGGGATTTTTCTTAGTCCTTCACCCTGAGAACATGTTGGGACTTATGGGGGTAAAACTCAAGGAAGTATGAAGTTTCCCTTAGGTCTGGGCCTTCACAAGTTTTTATCTCTCAAGCTCCTATTATCTCTCAAATTGCTAAATCTGCAGCAGTCAATTACCCCTCAAGTGTTTTACCAGGCTCCAGCAGTGGCTTCTGTTCCAGCTTAGTTGTGATTCTTTGTATTTGTCATCACTCCACTTTTCTGGGTCACATTTTGCCCTAATTCTGATAGTTCTTTTTAAAGGGTTGTTATTTTCAGCTTTTTCAGCTTTTTTGTTGTTGTTAGGGCAGAAAAGATGACTTCCACGCTGATGGAGTATTGGTCTGAAAATCAAAATTTCTAGCCTTTTTATTTTTAATCATTTATGTGCATCCTCAGTCGTGTCCAACTCTAAAGATAAAATAGGTAATTTCCCTTGTCTGTCTCTAGGCTAGCAGTTCAGCACCCTCTCCCCAGGCATGCACGCACGCACACCTATACCCGGAGTTCTTTCTTTACCTGGATGTAGCAGAGTCTCCCTCCAGTTTGACTGCCTGTTGATTAAGTGCCTGAGGCTTTGTCCTGTTGAACTCTAAAACCCTAGTCCACAGTTCTCAGTGTCCTTTAGTACTAGCTTAGCTCCTTTCTCTCTAAATACAGCTTTGTGTCTTCTGTCACTGCATTTTCATTACTCTTACAGGCTTTTCCTCTCATTTAATATTTTAAATGTTATGCAGCAGGAGGATATTAGAATTTCTTACCTGCTTAAATGCCAGCAACAGAAAATTAAAATATATAATTATTACACTTGATATTCTAAACTTACCATCCCTTTGAATTGAAAGACTGTGTACAGTGGATAAAATAAGTAGCAATACAAGGTGGTAAAAAATAAAATATATCCAAAATAAATGTTTCAACTACTTTTGTTTAACTCTCAATTTGTTTCTTTAATTTAAATATGATACAAATGACATGAATACAAGTTAAATGAATGTAGACTTTGGTTTTATTTCCCCAATTCCCTTACAATTCCACTTTTGAAATTTAAAATACTTCTTTCTATAATTATTAAGAAAAAATTTTAATGTTAATTTTTAAAATAATATGGAAATAAATAATAATTTTACCTTATATTTTTCTATGTAAGAATTTTTGCCTTTATAAACCCATAATATGCTAAATTTTTAGCTAGAAAAAAAGCAGAAAAGATATTAACTATATTTATGACTTTCAGGACAGTAAAACTTAACAAATGTAAGTCAATAATACAGTAAAATTTGTGAAAATTTTAGTTTTCAACTTAGAATTTTAATCCATGAAAGAAATACCTAAAGTCTTAAAAGCAAAATGGGAAATGCATGTCCAATTTTAGAGAAAAGCTAGGTGTGAAGTCACTTTTTATCAGATTCTTAGTGTTGGGGTTTTTTTTGGCTTTTAAAAATTCTGGGAACAAGTTTCATGGATGAGTGCATATAGATGCTAATCAACAGAAGATCAATGCTGGCTCTACACAGAGCTCCATCTTCTATGTCAGTCCCCAGAGAAGCAGATACTCTGCCTTCCAGTTGGAAGTTGAACTGAGCAGCAGACAGAATGGCATTAACTTTAATCACCCTGCTTATAGTGTATCTAAGATTTTACTTTACTCTGACAGCCTTCTTCTGTTTTTAAAGAATATCTATAATTCTGCCAATATTATTATTTGGAGTAACATTTATTATAATGACTTTGTGAAAAAAATAAAATAATTGATTTTTGTTTGTTGATTTATCAGCTCTTGAATCATTTACGTTCAAAGTATGATGTGAGAAATTCTTTTGAATCCTTTTCATTATCCTCTTACTTTGTCTTACTTTTTTATTAATGTCAAAACAAAAATCTGACTTTTAATTAAGGAATATGTATTCAAAAGTACCTTTTAAAATAATCTTCCTATTATATGTAAGCATATAATTTTAAAATAGTTATCCATTTGTTAAAATTTATACTAACTTTAGTATTTCTGAACATCTTATTTAGTATTTATGTTTGGAAAACTTTTATAATAGGTATCTAATCTTTACAAGAGGTACCTAGAGGTAAAAAAATCAAAAAAACAAAAAGCATTTCTTCACAGATAAATTTAATCACTGGAGGCATGGCATATTTTCATATTTATGTTAGGAATGAATTTTAGATTCTATTTTATACTTGTTACCTTTATAAATTCATAATTTTATGTAATTTTTTCTTTTAAATATGGATCAGCATTTCTGTCACAGATCCTAAATATCAAATATTTTCTCTCTCAATTCATAGAGGTTAAAAGATGTTGGTGGAGAAGCATTTTACCCACTACTTGAAGATGAGTGAGTATATCACTCCTTTTACATTCATTTTTCCTATCTGTTTATGTTATGTTATGAAACTTGTACATTTTCTTTGGAAAGTTTTTCCTAAAAAGAACACAAAAATATGGTATTTTAACTTTTAAAATTTTTATACCTTTTGTCAATTTTTCTGCTTTTGTTTCTCTTTACAGTCAGTCTAATTTACCTCATTCAAACAGCAATAATGAGCTATCTGCAGCTGCCACTCTCCCTTTAATCATCCGAGAGAGGGACACAGAGTACCAACTAAACAGAATCATTCTCTTTGACAGGCTGCTAAAGGTAGAGATTCTAAAGTATAAAGTGTTATAAGTACTCATATACAGTCCTTATCTTTTATTCATACATAATTCTTAGGGAATCTTGATGTCATGCGAAGACTAATTCTTATGACTTATGTTTTCTGATTAATTTTAATTATAAATGATACCTGTTCATAGTATATAAAATTAAAAAGTAAACAAGATGCAGGAATCTATGCACGATCATATTAGATATTAATATCCTTACTATTTAAAGAACACCTAAAAACCAAAAGAAAAAAGCACTATTATCTAAACAGGGAAATAGATAAAGAACACAATAGAAATACAACTAGTCAGTAAATCTATTAGAGAATGCATCCTTACTACTAATAGAAATGTAAAAAAATAAAATAGCCTTTTCTTGCATACCAAATTAGCAGAGTAATTAAGATATATTAAAATTGGAACTCTCATTCTTTTGGAATAAGTGTAAGTTGATAGAAACATTTTGTAAAACAATTGAAGGTATATATCAAGAGCATTAACAACATCCATACCCTTTATCTTGATATTTCTCTTCTAGAAATTTCTCATGACATACAAATTTACAAATAGACAAATTTGTATGCAAAGATATAGGAAACACTGTAATAATTACTTTCTGTTATTTAATAAATAACATTTATTTAATATTTAAATAAATATTTAATACTTTAATACATATTTATTTAATACTTAACATATTTATCTAATCTGTATCATCAGATATTTTACAAAGAACCTTACTTACATTACTTTATCTGTATGGAACTGATAATATTATTCTCAGAATGAGTCTTTCTTATCTCACAGAGCACAAGATAGAGAGGGATGACTAAAAACAGTAGAGTCAACTCCTCTCATTGATTGTGTAATACAAGATTTACAGAAGATAGAGAACTATTTCACTGCTAACTTTATGTAGTAATAACACCAAAGTAATTTCAGGTGCTTAGAAATATTACAGTTCCCCTTCAACTTTTTCACTGGTATATTGAGAATTGGCTAGACTAGAGAGATGACATTGGTAATTCGAGGCGTTTTTCGTATCTTTTTTTTTTATCTGTAGGCTTATCCATATAAAAAAAATCAAATCTGGAAAGAAGCAAGAGTCGATATTCCTCCTCTTATGAGAGGTTTAACCTGGGCTGCTCTTCTGGGAGTTGAGGTAAAAAAGAAAAGAGAAGATTGGAAGCTGATTAATAGTACTAGGAAAAAAAGAATGAAAGTGCCTTCTGAATGCGTACTTTTCAAGTTGTTAGAAAATTATGTAGTAAAATATGAGCATTAAGAATCTTTGGCAATTTTAAGTGAAAGCAATAGAGGAGTAGATGAGATAGAGTAGAAGAATATAATTGAAAGGTTATTTATCCTAATATTGTATTTAATGAACTCAGATTATCTTGATTATTAATTTTAAAATCAGAATATTTTAAGAATATATGTGCATCATTTGTAAGTCTATAGACCTGCATATAAAGTATGTTCCTCTAGGAATAAGTTTGCCTATTTATAAGTAGTTCTGTCTAAGTTTGGAGAAGTCTTCCACTCTAATTTGAAGCTTGTCAGAAATCATTAACATAATTTAGTGCCTTTTGACACATCTGTCTTGTCAGAAGCACACTGCTAAGAGAAGTAGCAACTTTATCTTGTACTTTATCTCTTGCAGTGAGGAAAGGAGAGGTGTCACAAAATTATTAGGGTGACTTGCAGTGCTAACAGAGAACAGCAGTCATAATAATGAGCCAAATACTACCAGATTGTTCCCTTTCCTGTCAGTTTCCTTGGCATCTTACCTTCATCTGTTCTCTTATAGATATCTTATGGATGTCCATCACCTATTTTTTGTGTGTGAATTTTCCCAAATATTTTTAATCCTTTTCACTGTCTGTTGAAAGATTTCCTTTCTTCATTTTTGATTCCTTTGGTGAGAATCTCTGAACATTTTTGAGTTTGGTTGCTTTTATGAGAATGTCTAATGTTCTATACCATACATCAGTAGTTAGAATTGTAATACTTTAATATAGAATAACTTTAAGCATATAATGTAACTTTAAGCATATAATGTTCAAAAGTTCAAAAGGACTTCAAGGTCTAAATCCTTCATTAAACAGATGTGCCAGAGAAGTTGATGCAGCTCATAATGTAAGAATTCAAACCCCAAATTCCTGGCTCTTTCTCTACCATTAAAGTTTACCAGACCAGTAAGAATTGTTCTGTGCTTAGTCCTATAGAACATGACCAAAATTTTAAGTGGTTTATTCAGTTGTTCATTCTATAATGGTATAACTGAAAATGTAAATGATTCCTCTAGTCTCTTAATGATTTTGTAACTACATGATATTCCACTCTGATTCATCCCAAACTTCTGCTTCCTTGTGCTGAACTACCACTCCTGTAAACAGTTTCATTTTATTTTTGCTTTCATTACCAACTTTAAACAGGAATATTTCTTATGGGCTGAACCCTACTCCCTTCCCCTGAATTTAAAATAATTTTCTCCTTGAAGTTTACTATGCATGAGATACAGTGAATAAAGAACAGGAAGGCTGTGTTTTGTGTTATTGTGGAGGCTGGGAGATTGGCTAAGCATATTCATTGGCCATGTGACTCATTCAACATGTATGTCTTACAGTATGTATGATTCAAACATCTGCCCCAGCAAAATGGTAAATTGTTTCAGACTTTTATCACAAACTGTCAAAATGTAGAAAAGTTTTCTAAGGGTATACTTTGAGCTTGAGTGTACCTGTCTATAATTGAGTGTGTTTTCAAAGATAGATGTTTTTAAGTAGATTTTGCCTAAATTTATAATTTATCAAGGGTATGATGAAGTAATATATCTTCTCTTTTTTTTTTTTGCAGGGGGCTATTCATGCCAAGTATGATGCAATTGATAAAGATACTCCAATTCCAACAGATAGGCAGGTATGATATAGATTTTCTTAAACAACCTAGATGAGTTTGCCAAATCTTTCAACTTTAGAAAGGCATGAGAAATTTTCTTCCTTTCATCATGAATACTCAGCAGCCATTATATGCATATGATATTAGAGAAGCATAAGTCTTACCTCTCTCAGATATCGTCTAACTCATTACTGAATCAGAACTATTCCTTTAAGGAGTTTAAGCCAAGTAACTTTTCCTAGTATGTATTTTTTTTGTCTGAAGAATTTATGCTTTATTTAGACCAGATTGTGAAGTAAGATTTTTTGAAAAGTAAATTAACACATACTTTTCCAAAAGAAATGATCTGCTTTTCTTGTTTAAGTATACTGAAAACTTTTTAGTATTCCTGGAGGATTAGTATAAAGTTCAAACACTTCAAAACACCAGGATTATGTAGGCGGCCTATTCTTGAATTCATAATACAATTTCTCCTCTTCTTTGTCTTGTGATTTATTGGTGATCTGTCTATTATAGTTCTACCATATTGTTTTGCTCTTTTACAGATTGAAGTGGATATTCCTCGTTGTCATCAATATGATGAGCTGTTATCCTCACCAGAAGGTCATGCAAAATTTCGGCGTGTCTTAAAAGCCTGGGTCGTGTCCCATCCTGATCTTGTGTATTGGCAAGGTAACTTTTTCCCCCAATTACTAAGACTTTTTGAAGTGTTAGGAACATGTTGCATGACTGATAATTTTAGAATCAAAATGAACTATCAAATTATCTTTGGCTTTAAGAAAAGTCAATACTAAGCTATGCTCCATTTTTTGAGATGTTTATATGAGAACTTTTTTTAAAAACTTTATCTTAATGTCTAGTGAATATCATTTACATGCATGAGATTTAATGAGACAACTTGTCATCATGTTGATTAGCAAAGTATAACAAATATTTTGTACTATTATAGTCTTTGTGAATACATTTTTAATGCTTGATGCAAATAATAAAATAATTTTGTACTGTAAATAATTTGGGGCTAGTTTATATTCTCGACATTTAACGATTTACAACTTTTGCTTGTCAGATTAGGATATTATTAGGCTATTAAGAATTGGGGAATATGTATCACCCTGAAGTTCTCACTTTTTCTCTTTTTAAAAAATATCTATAATGCTCCATCTCCTTGATTTTTACCTTTTCTCATTACTCTTTTTGCTGTCATTTATAAATTCATGAGTGAGAAATCCATTCCACCTAGTGTTATTTTTTAATTTATTGTTATGAATAGTAGTCTTTTTATTTCAATTCTATGTCTATTTCTGGCCAAACCTGAAAATAAAGCTATTGTTTTCTTCTAGCTGTATTCATTTTAGAGTTCTATGTCTCCTTAACAGTTATAGATAAATTTATATACATTCTTTTAGCATGACAATGTGTGAATAAAATGTCATGTATTTATATTTTACTTCACAATTTTTTAAAGAATTTTTTTTCATCTAATAAACATGTAAGAAGAGAAACATGTAAGAAAAATTTTCATCTCCTTGACAAGAAAACCTGTTTGGGGTTAAGTGATTGCCAAAATCACACAGACAGGGAGTGTATTCAAACCTTCTATCATTTGTACATTTTTCTGTTACTATATTTCTCTCTTCAACTTATAATAACCTTAATAATAATAATGGTTGATTTATATTGGATGTTTACTATGTGCTAGTCACCATCCGTTACTCCTCACAATAACCCATAACATATTTCTGAATGGATTATATGTATGATACTGAATCTATATGGAAGTAATGCAGAGATCTAAATAAGGTATGTATCTACAATTCTGCTGGATTATGTTTATTTGAATTTTTTCCCCAATCTCTCTCCATCAGGTCTTGACTCACTTTGTGCTCCGTTTCTATATTTAAATTTCAATAATGAAGGTAAGCCTGTTTATCATTTAAATAATTGTTGTGTTTATTGTTCTAAAATATTTTATTCAAACATGAAAGCTTGCTCTCTTCCTAGTGGAGCCTGTAAATTTTTGTGAAATAATCTGTTGTGACTCATTTTAGAGGATGTAAAGGATTAATTTATTTCTGGAGGTTTTTAGCTGTAACTAGAGATTTAGAGAAGGCAATGGCACCCCACTCCAGTACTCTTGCCTGGAAAATCCCATGGACAGATGGGCCTGGTGGGCTGCAGTCCAGAGAGTCGCCAAGAGTCGGAGACGACTGAGCGACTTCACTTTCACTTTTCACTTTCATGCATTGAAGAAGGAAATGGCAACCCACTCCAGTGTTCTTGCCTGGAGAATCCCAGGGACGGGGGAGCCTGGTGGGCTCCCGTCTATGGGGTCGCACAGAGTTGGACACGACTGAAGCGACTTAGCAGCAGCAGAGATTTAGAGAGAACCTGATAGATTATTCTAAATGCATTCATCTACTTTGGTGACCATTTTTATGAAACTTTTGGAGAAAATTCTTTCCTCTAAAGAAGACATTTTTAGAGATTAGTTTTCATTTATATATACTTCGTAAATGATTTGTAAGGAAAACAATATTGATCTTGCATCCTCCAGAGTCTTTTATTTCAACTATTACTTCCTTTTTTTTAAACCACTACTTCCTTAATGAAGACTTTTCTTACCCCCTTGCGATTTGTATTTCCAGAAATTTGTTTTCTGTATGTTTCGTATCACAGTTACTTATATACTAATATAAATATATAGTGAAGGACAGGGAAGCCTGGCATGCTTCATTCCATGGGGTCACAAGGAGTTGGACACAACTTGGCAACTGGACAACAACAATATACTAATACAGTAACCCTTCTTTTGGTTAGTGGCTTTTTTTTTAATGACAAGGGTTTTTGTTTTGTTTTGTTTTCTGTCCCCTGACATAATGCCCTTTTTATAGTCAGTTTTTCGATAAATATTTAAATATTTATTATGAATATCCCATAGCATGAATCCTTAGAAGCCTTAATCTCAATCTCCATCTCTTCAAATTCTGTTTCATATCATAATTTGCATAGATTTCTGGAATTGAGTACTGGTAGCATAATCCCAGGGAACTTCACTATTTGAGTGCTTTTTAAAAATGCCTGTTCTCTAATATTACTTTTTAATCTAGACAAGAGGCCTTGCTGTGTTTAGTTAAGCATAATTCATTATGATACATATTGATCTAAGAATGGCAAAGGATCTATATTTGAAAGAACAGTTATTACTAATGTTTTTAAATCCAGTGTTCTCAGACTCTTTTCTTTGCATCAGTAAAAATTATGGGTATTGAAGTTTATATAGCACATTAATGATTATTATGTTTAGAGATTTTAAAATGCATAAAGTTCTAATAATAAAGATTTTTATTCTTGTAGGATAACGGTTTCTGCAGAAGTTTTAGTTTTAGTTTTGTTTTTTGGTTGTTGTTTTTTCTTTTTGCTGCTGCTGCAGTAGTTTGAAATTGAAAAGCTACTGGAGTGGTTATCTCTTGTTGTGTACATTATTTTCTGTAGGGTTTTTCCCCATATAATTTTGTGCTTCCATCAGTTATTAAGTAATTCTTGTTTAAAAATAGATTCAAGGAATGTGTGCTGAGTCTTTCAATGACTGCTGATCTTTTACCTCGTTGATTTGTTATATTTGCCTTACTCTTTCTTAGCTCTGGCTTATGCCTGTATGTCTGCTTTTATCCCCAAATACCTGTACAACTTCTTCTTGAAAGACAACTCACATGTAATACAAGGTAAGGAAATGTTTCTTTGCCTTTTTATAGGGAAAGTTATTATGTCAAAATGATCAAACTCAGTTAAATTTATGGTTTTGACCCAACAAAATATGGTGACAGTTTATTACTAAAACACATTAAGTTTAATCTTTTCTCCAAGTCCACAAAAAATTATGGTGTTTTTCTAATAATTATTTAATATCTAATCTGAGTTTGGTTCAAATTCAGGTATGCCAGTTTAAGAAAATAAAAGTCCAGCTGTTTGTCTCTGTCACAGTTAACGTTGCTTACAAAAAGCTTTACCATGGAGCAAGCCTACTAGGAATTAGTAAAAATGAAGTGTGACCAATAATAATAAAACTTTCCTAGTATGTAATAAAAAAGCTATGCTATAGGAGAGGAATAAGAATTTTAATATGATCATATTAGAAGAGAGAAAGAGTATTCATTTTATATCTCATTGCAAAAATTGTTTAAACTACAAAGCTTCGTTAAAACAGAAAATTTATATGAGACATGATGGTGTGGAAAAGTACACCATTAAACCTCACTTGAAATTTAAGTGGAAATTTCATAAATATCTTGATTTTTTTTTTTTTTAAATGACATTTACCCCAGATAGTGCAGTGTTAAAGAATCTGCCTGCCATTGCAGGAATATCAGGAAACATGGATTCAGTCCTTAGGTCAGGAAGATCCCATGGAGTAGGAAATGGCAATCTACTATAGTATTCTTGCCTGGAAAATTCCATGGACAGAGGAGCTTTGCTGACTGCAGTTCGTGGGGTCACAAAAGATTCAGATGCAACTGAGTGACTGAACACACAAACACACACACCCATACATAGGTCACCTATCAGAAAATACTATTTTGGAAGGTATTTTATCTCTTGATGGAAATTTTCATTATTATAAGCCAAAATTAGAGTATTTTATGGACATTTTAAAAGATTCAGTAGTAAATCCATGGAATCTATTGTTTTAATTTTATTACTAGTTTGTTTTTCAGTAGCTTCTGTTAAATTCTCTTAGATTGGTATACAAATCAAAGGACATATACATTTCAATTTGTTTCGTTTGTTCTAAGGAACTGTTAAATGCATTTTTGAAATAACTTGAAATTTGACATAGTACTGATATGACAATGCTGCTATCATCAGTTCTGCCATATCTTTTCCTTTAAAGAAATTTTTCTAAATGTAACAAGCCATACTGTATCTCATTCTAAAGCCTATCCTGAGCAACCAAAACTTATGCCAGCCTTATAATGTATATTTACATATATGAAATAATATATAGTATATAATAATATGCAAAATGATTATATCTACCTATTTTTGTGTGTATTATATATATATACACATATATTTGTGTCTGTGTGTGTATATTTTTGGACATGAACTTGAGAAAACTCCAGGAGATGGTGAGGGACAGGGAAGCCTGACATGCTGTAGTTCATGGGGTCACAAAGAGTTGGACACAACTTGGCAACTGAACAATAGCAACATATGTACAGTTATAATACATATATAAATCCAGCCATAAGTGTTTGGCAGAACTCAAGGGAAATGTTTTCATGATGGATTAGGTTTCTTCAGTAGATTCTTAATTAGCCATGTAATCCACCATAGTAATTATTTTCTATCAGGCTCAAATAAGAAAGACATTTAATAAACTGGAGCATAGCTGTGGAGAATTGCCTGAGGTGTGACTTTCTGGTTTAAAATGAAGCGTGCATGCGTGCTTAGTCGCTTCTGTCGTGTCTGACTCTCTGAGACCATATGGTCCATGGCCTGCCAGGCTCCTCTGTCCATGGGATTCTCCAGGAAAGAATACTGGAGTGGGTTGTCATTCTTTCTCCATTTTATTAATAAAAGTTAATAATCATATGCTTTCGTCAACATAAAGTTGAATGCATATGATTGTTGGTGTAGTATACCTCTGGCTTCTAGGTAAATTGGGACTATAAACATACCATCCCTAGCTGGAAAGAGAAAAATGAAGTTAAAAGTTAAATCCAGAAGTTCCCCCTTTGGATCTGTCCTGGATCTTCACTTTACTGGAACAAATTTCTACATCTGTATATGTAAATAAATTTGAGGTGTAATTATTCTATATGTGACAGTGTTATTCTCTATATAAGTATCTGTTTACAGTTTCTGAAAAGATGATAAATGTGAGACAGGTTTAATATCACTAGAGAAAATCATTTGTTGAATTTAATAGGGAAAAAGTCATTCATCATTTGAATAATTTGTGATTCAGGAAATGAACTGACAGCTCTAAAGGTAGAAAATAAGTTGTCACATAGCCTTTAACAAAAAGCTTTTCTTGTTTAATAATTAGCCATAAGTGATTGAAATAGTAACAAAACAGAAAATTATTTAATCAAGTGTGTTTTCTTCGTGGAGAAACTAAATCTAATTCAAAGTGTAAATAAAACTGTAATTTATGTGGATTTAATGTCTTTATTTGATGTACTATGTAAAAACAATGATTGTTTTAAACTTTATTGTCATTTCAGAGTATCTGACTGTGTTCTCTCAGATGATTGCATTTCATGATCCAGAGCTAAGCAATCATCTCAATGAGATTGGATTTATTCCAGATGTAAGTACTTGGTGCATTAATAGAAATGATGTAAAAAAAAAGAAAAAACACAGAAATTGGCAACACAACAGAATGAAACTGTTTTTAAAGTTTTGTTGCCATAAGACGTCCATCTATCTAAACAAGTTTCTGCTACTAACTATAGACTTTTATTATAAAGTTTATATGGTTATGTTCCATGTCTTCACTTAGTAAAGGGAAATATCTTGTTTTTCTTGATACTATCAAATTAATTTGAAAATCCTGTTAGTGGAGTGTTGTATTAAATTGTGCTGTCAGCAGTTTTCACTTGGATTTTATGATATTCAGGCTTGTTTTTGAAGAAGTAGGAAATTGGAACCTAGTCAATTCTTAAGTATTAATAGGTGCTTCAGGAGAAGGCAATGGCACCCCACTCCAGTACTCTTGCCTGGAAAATCCCTTGGACAGAGGAGCCTGGTAGGCTGCAGTCCATGGAGTCGCAAAGAGTCAGACACGACTGAGCAACTTCACTTTCATGCATTGGAGAAGGAAATGGCAACCCACTTCAGTGTTCTTGCCTGGAGAATTCCAGGGACTGCGGAGCCTGGTGGGCTGCCATGTATGGGGTCGCACAGAGTCGGACACGACTGAAGTGACTTAGCAGCAGCAGCAGCAGCAATAGGTGCTTCTGTGTTTTGCTTGAGATATTACTTGGAAGCTTTGCCAGATTTTGGCTTACTTCATTAGCTTCTCAGGTTCCTTATCAAACCAAAAGTCAGAGCTGACTCTTGTTAATCAAAGTGTAGCTTAGCCTGTTACTCACATGTAGCTTATGGCATGGAGTCAAACCTCTTTAAAAGGCAGTTAGAGTACAATGTCATAGGTTTTTGTAAAACTAAAAAAAATCCTTTTTGAGTTAGAGATCTCATTATTCCATCTTAACCTTCTTTGTTTCCTGATCATACTGCAATGGGGAACTGAGTTCTGTTTACAGAGGTGAAGAATACCTTTCCTTTTAAGGCTTATATCCAGAAAACAGTATGTTTATGGTAAGATTAGGAGTGAATATGTTTATATTAACACTATAAATGCAGTTAAAGTGTTAACACTTAAACAGTATAAATACTTGCAGGGTGATTTGAAGTTTAAAAATACTTTCATAAACATTTCATTTGATACTCAAGTCAAATATGTAAGGTGCATGAAGCAAGTAATTTCATCATTTAATAGATAAGAAATTTAGTGTTTGACAAGGTAATAAAACTTAATCTCAGGACATAAAATTTTAACATAGCATTTGACAACCCTCTGTCCCTAGTCTGGTTCATCTTTCGGCAGGGGAACAAAGGCAAAACATAAGTGTACTAATTCTAGTTCATTGCTCTGTGTGTTGTGCTGTAACTCTGTGGTGTGATCGTCAGGCCTAAAGTAACAATGCTTAATATCCAGTGGAATTTGCTTCTAGGCCTGTGGAGAAATACCTTTTAGTGGAGTACATGGCTTATTCAATGAGGGCTCCAAAGTATATACACATGTTATAAAACAACAAATAAATAAGACTAAACCCTACAATTATGTATGGAGATGAAAAATTATAAAAAATTAACCAATATAGATATATATTATCATATTAAGTATTTATTTTTATATAACTCTGCCTTTCTTGCTTCACATTGTAAATGTGAGATATATTACCAGACAATACTAGATTAAATCTTATGGCTGCAATTGAAGAAATTTCAGAGGAACTGATTGCCTAATTAGTAATGGTGTTACATTTCTGAGGGAAAAAATACTAAGCTGTAGACTTAAAAAAAAGGATTTCTTTTCAAAAAATTCCTTTGAAAGCACCACTGACCACTTGTGACTAAAACAGAAAACTATATTAATTTAGTTATACAGCTGGTGCTTAAAGAATCCACCTGCCAGTGCAGGAGATGTAAGAGACATGGGTTTGATCCCTGGATTGGGAAGATCCCCTGGAGGAGGGAATGGGCTGGGAAATTCCATGGACAGAGGAGCCTGGGAAGCTGCGGTCCGTGAGGCCACAAAGAGTCGGACACAACTGAGCAATATACAAAAATATGTATGAAATTATAAAGAGAGTCTGATAAAATCATTAGATATATTCTTGAACATAGGTAGTATTAAAACATCACATATGGAAAAATAGTTTATCGTAGTTAATCAGAATAATTAAACTCTGGAAGAATGTGGTATATGAGAAGAGGCAAGCAAAAAACAGTATTATTAAAAAAATAATAATATAAACATAATTTAAGTGCTTACTGTGCACCAAGCACTGCTCTAACCCTCTTTTAGCACTCATCTAATCTTCACAAGTTTGAAATCTAATTAAACAATGACTGTTAAATATTTATGCATAATATCAATTTCAGAAAGACTAATAGCATGGCAGAAATAAAAGTCTAGATAACAATAACATGAAAGGTAAGAGTCATTGGGGTTTCAACTTAAAAGTTTTCTAATGATTTTGCATCATTTGAGGGGAAATTAAATATGCTCTTTATAATATAGAAATAAAGTCAGGGATCCTTTCAGATCTTGGATTTGATTTTACCCTACTTAAATCTAATAAATGAGCCTCTTACTGTTTCATGGATACTGGGAGAAAATCCAAGACTCCTTTGTCAGAGATAAAGGGCTTTCTCACTCACAGCACAGCAAGCAGTGTGAGCATTAGCATGTTTCTCTTGATTTCCCTGGGGCTCCCCTGGTGGCTCAGTGGTAAAAAATCTGTCTACAATGCAGGAGCCTCAGGAGACTTCTGTGGGTTCCATCCCTGGGTCTGGAAGATCCCCTGAAGGAGGGCATGGCTACCCACTGCAGTATTCTTGCCTGGGAAATCCCACGGACAGAGGAGCCTGGTGGGCTAAAATTCCATAGCCTTGCAGAGTCAGACAGGATTGCCATGACTTAGCACACAAGCATGCACTTGATTTCCCTTGTTGCCAAGTCCCATAGAGATAAACCAGAAGATCCAGATGCTGCCTCCATATGCTGTGGATTGCACTACAGAGGGGAATCTTTATTATTAATTATTTAATAATTCCGTAATTTTTATCAGTTTAGTTCAGTTTAGTTTGCTCAGTTGTGTCCAGCTTTTTGTGACCCCCATGAACTGTAGCACACAAGGCTTCCCTGACCAACTCCCGGAGCTTGGTCAGACTCATGTCAATTGCGTCAGTGATGCCATCCAACCATCTCATCCTCTGTCATCCCCTTCTGCTGCTGCCTTCAATCTTTCCCAGCATCAGGGTCTTTTCCAATGAGTTGGTTCTTCGCATCAGGTGGCCAAAGTTTTGGAGCTTCAGCATCAGTCCTTCCAATGAATATTTAGGACTAATTTCCTTCAAGATTGACTGGTTTGATCTGCTTGCAGTCCAAGGGACTCTCAAGAGTCTTCTCTAACACAACAGCTCAAAAGCATCAATTCTACGGTGCTCAGCTTTCTTCATGATCCAACTCTCACATCCATACCTGACTACTGGAAAAACCTTAGCTTTTGACTAGACGGACCTTTGTTGGCAAAGTAACATCTCTGCTCTCTAATAATGCTGTCTAGATTTGTTTTGGCTTTTCTTCCAAGGGGCAAACATCTTTTAATTTCATGGCTGCAGTCACCGTCTGCAGTGATTTTGGAGCCTAAGAAAATAAAATCTGTCCCTGTTTCCATTGTTTCCCCATCTGTTTGCCATGAAGTGATGCGACCGAATGCCATGATCCTTGTTTTTTGAATGTGAAGTTTTAGGCCAGCTTTTTCACTCTTCTCTTTCACTTTCATCAAAAGGCTCTTTAGTTCCTCTTTGCTTTCTGCCATAAGGGCACTATAATATGCGTATCTGAGGTTATTGATATTTCTCCCGGCAGTCTTGATTCCAGCTTGTGCTTCATCCAGCCCAGCATTTCTCATGATGTACTCTGCATATAAGTTAAATAAGCAGGATGATAATATACAGCCTTGATGTACTCCTTTCCCTATTTGGAACCAGTCTGTTGTTACATGTCCAGTTCTAACTGTTGCTTCCTGACCTGGATACACATTTCTCAAGAGGCAGGTCAGGTGGTCTGGTATTCCTTTCTCTTTAAGAATTTTCCACAGTTTGGTGTGGTCCACATAGTCAAAGACATTGGCAGAGTCAATAAAGCAGAAGTAGATGTTTTTCTGGAACTCTCTTGCTTTTTCGATGATCCAGCAGATGTTGGCAGTTTGATCTCTGGTTCTTCTTCCTTTTCTAAAACCAGCTTAAACATCTGGAAGTTCACGGTTCATGTACTGTTGAAGTCTGACTTGGAGAATTTTGAGCATTACTTTACTAACGTGTGAGATGAGTGCAATTGTGTGGTAGTTTGAGCATTCTTTGGCATTACCTTTCTTTGGGATTGGAATGAAAACTAACCTTTCCAGTCCTGTGGCCACTGCTGAGTTTTCCAGATTTGCTGGCATATTGAGTGCAGCACTTTCACAGCATCATCTTTCAGGATTTGAAATAGCTCAACTGGAATTCCATCACCTCCACTTGCTTTGTTCATAATGATGCTTCCTAAGGCCCACTTAACTTTGCATTCCAGGATGTCTGGCTCTAAATTGGTGATCACACCATCATGATTATCTGGGTCATGACAGTCTTTTTTGTTTAGTTCTTCTGTGTATTCTTGCCACCTATTCTTAATATCGTCTGCTTCTGTCAGTTGTTTAGTTCTTCTGTGTATTTTTGCCACCTGTTCTTAATATCGTCTGCTTCTGTCAGGTCCATACCATTTCTGTCCTTTATCGTGCCCATCTTTGCATGAAATGTTCCCTTTGTATCTCTAATTTTCTTAAAGATATCTCCCGTTCTATTGTTTTCCTCTATTTCTTAATTCTTAAAGAAACTTTTTCTGAAATGCTAGGAATAGCTTTCAACCTGCAAATTATGAAATGTTATCAGGTGAACAGTAAGAAACATGACAAAGGCTGTATTCCAGTACTATACATGCCTCTTGAACCTACTGTCACTGCTAAAGATAACATCAACAAATTCAGTGATAAGTATGCTGGCAAAACCATTGTCATTTAACTACAATCTTAATGGATGTTTATACCACTGCTGATTTTCTCCTTCCCTAAACGTTTATCACTGTCATTCTCCAAAGTTCTATTTAGCCGAGTTTGTAGTAACTAAAAGTATGAAAGGATTTCTCAGAAATATTTATATAATCTATTTATTTGCTTTGTTTATTAATTGGTTCCATCATTCGTTCCTGGCCTCTATGTTGTTATTGTTGCATAAAGAAATTTTAGATTTTAATCTACAGAGATTGGTGACAATGAATTTTTTAGAATTTTTTCTATTTTTAGATTTTTGTCTAGTGTGGTTACAAGTGGAAATGGAAATGGGAACCCACTCCAGTATTCTTGCCTGGAGAATCCCATGGACAGAGGAGCCTGGTGGGCTGCTGTCCATGAGGTTGCACAGAGTCAGACACGACTGAAGCGACTTAGCAGCAGCAGCAGCAGTGGTTATAAAGTAAATTAGAAAATTGCACCTTGTTTAGAATCTCCATAATAGGAGTCCCTGCTAACCTGTCCTAGACCATCCTAGAGTGCTGTGATGTGTCCTTTGGCTGTTTCTGTTTACCTGTTTTTCTCGTTGTTCGGTAACTAAGTCTTGACTCTTTACAACCCCATGGACTGCAGCACGCCAGGCTTTCCTGTCCTTCACTATCTCCCAGACTTTGCCCAAATTCATGTCCGTTGAGTCAGTGATGCTATCTAACCTCTCATCCACTGCAGCCCCCTTCTCGTGCTGCCTTAGTCTTTCGCAGCATCAAGGTCTTTTCCACTGAGTCAGCTCTTCACATCAGGTGGCCTAAGTGTTGGAGCTTGAGCTTCAGCATCAGTCCTAATGAATATTCAAGGTTGATTTCCTTTAGTATTGACTGGTTTTATCTCACCGCAACCCATGGACTCTCAAGAGTCTTCCCCAGCACTACAGTTCAAAAGCATCAATTCTCTGGCACTCAGCCTTCTTTATGGTCCAGTCTCACATCTGTACTTCACTACTAGGAAACCACAGCTCCCCTGATTTTACTCCTAACCCATTCCACTGGCCTTGGATTCTTTAAAGCCCTTGAATACAAAGGGCTTGTTGAGCTCTCTTACAGTAGAGATTAAATTACCTTTCAGAAAGCACTCATATCATAGAAGCCCAAGACTAGTCCCATAAGCAATGACAAAGTAATGTTTTGGTATCTTCTTGCTAAGAACATATACATAGAAGTTAAGTATCCACCAGGTTTCCCTTGTTATTAAGTTCTCAAAGGCAATGGCAACTCACTCCAGTACTCTTGCCTGGAAAATCCCATGGACGGAGGAGTATGGTGGGCTGCAGTCCATGGGGTCACGAAGAGTCGGACACGACTGAGCTACTTCACTTTCACTTTTCACTTTCATGCATTGGAGAAGGAAACGGCAACCCACTCCAGTGTTCAGGCCTGGAGAATCTCACAGACGGTGGAGCCTGGTGGACTGCCGTCTATGGGGTCCACAGAGTCGGACACGACTGAAGCGACTTAGCAGCAGCAGCAGCTGCAACACAAGACAAGACTGTACAAATGGACATCACCAGATGGTCAACACTGAAATCAGATTGATTATATTCTTTGCAGCCAAAGATGGAGAAGCTCTATACAGTCAGCTAAAAAAAGACTGGGAGCTGAGAACTCCTTGTTGCCAAATTCAGACTTAAATTGAAGAAAGTAGGGAAAACCACTAGACCATTCAGGTATGACCTAAATCAAATCCCTTATGATTATACAGTGGAAGTGAGAAATAGATTTAAGGGACTAGATCTGATAGACAGAGTCCCTGATAAACTATGGACAGAGGTTCGTGACATTGTACAGGAGACAGAGATCAAGACCATCCCCATGGAAAAGAAATGCAAAAAGGCAAAATGGCTGTCTAAGGAGGCCTTACAAATAGCTGTGAAAAGAAGAGAAGTGAAAAGCAAAGGAGAAAAGGAAAAATATTCCCATTTGAATGCAGAGTTCCAAAGAATATCAAGGAGAGATAAGAAAGCCTTCCTCTGTGATCAATGCAAAGAAATAGAGGAAAACAACAGAATGGGAAAGACTAGAGATCTCTTCAAGAAAATTAGAGATACCAAGGGAACATTTCATGCAAAGATGGGCTCGATAAAGGACAGAAATGGTATGGACCTAAAAGAAGCAGAAGATATTAAGAAGAGGTGGCAAGAATACACAGAAGAACTATACAAAAAAGACCTTCATGACTCAGATAATCACAATGGTGTGATCACTCACCTAGAGCCACACATCCTGGAATGTGAAGTCAAGTGGGCCATAGAAAGCATCACTATGAAGAAAGCTAGTGGAGGTGATGGAATTCCAGTTGAGCTATTTCAAATCCTGAAAGATGATGCTGTGAAAGTGCTGCAGTCAATATGCCAGCAAATTTGGAAAACTCAGCAGAGGCCACAGGACTGGAAAAGATCAGTTTTCATTCCAATCCCAAAGAAAGGCAATGCCGAAGAATGCTCTAACTACCTCACAACTGCACTCATCTCATACGCTAGTAAAGTAATGTTCAAAATTCTCCAAGCCAGACTTCAACAGTACATGAACCATGAACTTCCGGATGTTCCAGCTGGTTTTAGAAAAGGCAGAGGAACCAGAGACCAAACTGCCAACATCCTCTGGATCATCGAAAAAGCAAGAGAGTTCCAGAAAAACATCTACTTCTGCTTTATTGACTATGCCATAGACTTTGACTGTGTGGATCACAATAAAGTGTGGAAAATTCTGAAAGAGATGGGAATACCAGACCATCTGACCTGTCTCTTGAGAAACCTGTATGCAGGTCAGGAAGCAACAGTTAGAACTGGACATGGAATAACAGACTGGTTCCAAATAGGGAAAGGAGTACGTCAAGGCTGTATATTGTCACCCTGCTTATTTAACTTATATGCAGAGTACATCATGAGGAATGCTGGGCTGGAAGAAGCACGAGCTGGAATCAAGATTTCTGGGAGAAATATCAGTCACCTCAGATATGCAGATGACACCACCCTTATGGCAGAAAGTGAAGAGGAACTAAAGAGCCTCTTGATGAAAGTGAAAGAGGAGAGTGAAAAAAGTTGGCTTAAAGCTCAACATTCAGAAAACTAAGATCATGGCATCTGGTGCCATCCCTTCATGGGAAATCAATGGGGAAACAGTGGAAACAGTGTCAGACTTTATTTTCAGGGGCTCCAAAATCACTGCAGATGGTGATTGCAGCCATGAAATTAAAAGACGCTTACTCCTTGAAAGGAAAGCTATGACCAACCTAGATAGCGTATTAAAAAGCAGAGACATTACTTTGCCAACAAACATCCTTCTATCAAGGCTATGGTTTTTCCAGTAGTCATGTATGGATGTGAGGGTTGGACTGTGAAGAAAGCTGAGGGTTGAAGAATTGATGCTTTTGAACTGTGGTGTTGGAGAAGACTCTTGAGAGTCCCTTGGACTGCAAGGAGATCCAACCAGTCCATCCTAAAGGAGATCAGCCTTGGGTGTTCATTGGAAGGACTGATGTTGAAGCTGAAACTCCAATACTTTGGCCACCTCATGCAAAGTGTTGACTCATTGGAAAAGACCCTGATGCTGAGAAAGATTGAAGGCAGGAGCAGAAGGAGATAACAGAGGATGAGATGGCTGGTTGGCATTACCAACTCTATGAACATGAGTTTGGGTAAACTCCGGGAGTTGGTGATGGACAGGAAGACCTGGCATGCTGTGATTCACAGGGTCACAAATAGTCGGACACGACTGAGCGACTGAACTGAACTGAACTGAACTGAATTGCTTTCAATCTCATGTATCCTTATACTGATTGAGAGACAATTAAAAGGAAGTATATCTTAGTAAAATAAGTCTGACAATGACAAATGCTCTATGATACCACTTACATATAGAATCTAAAAAATAATATAAATGAATCTATGTACAAAACAGAAACAGACTCACAGACAAAAACAAATTTATTGTTACCTAAGGGGAGAGAAGGAGCAAGGAAGGGACAAATTAAAGAGTATGGGATTAATGAAGACTGATTACTATACATAAAATAGGTAAGCAACAGAATTTACTGCATAGCACTGGGGATTATACCTAATATCTTATAATAACATATAATGGAATACACTCTACAGAAAACAAAACAAAACTGAAACACTACTCTGTACACTTTAAACAAACACAATATTGTAAATCATCTAGACTTCAATTTTGAAAAAAAAGTGTATAATATGATGCAGTAGTTCTCAAACTTTTTGGCCAGTCTCAGGACCCTTTCACATTTTTAAAAGTTAGCAAGTATTTCAAAGAGTTTATAGGTAGGGTTATATCTATCAGTATTTACTGAGACATTTTAAAAATTACATATTAATTTTTTAATGAAAATAGCAGAACTATTATATGTTAACAAAATAAAATTTTTCAGAAAAGTAATTGTTTTCCAAAACAAAATAATGGAAGAGTAGTATTGTTTTATATTTTTGCAACTTCTACTTAGTTGAGGAAAGTTAGATTCTCATATCTGCTTCTAAATTCAATCCTGTTGCAGTTCATCGTTCTGGTTGAAGTACATAAAGAAAATCTATTGGCCCTACACAGACATATAATTGCAAAAGGTAGTTTCTTAATGCTTAACTGCAATATACAATCTAAAACTATGTCAATGAACTTTTTATATTCTTTTATATTCAAATCTATCAGTCTGTCTTACACTTTGAATGGCTCTTTTACTCATATGTGATTTTGTGATGTTGTACATTGGTCATTTAGAAAATACCAGTGCATTGAATTATGCAGATCTTTCATAAAACATTTAGTTATATATATCAAAAAATCACATTCGTTGCTATCACCACTGATCTCATCCAGAAATTCATTAAGTATTGAGAAGCTGCCAAGCTCACACTGGCAGATACAATTTTCCAAAATTCTAATCTTCACCTGACAGCTAGAATTTTTTATTGAAGTGACAGGCTCACTTCATTTTCAAGAAATGTCCACCAGATATCCAAGCATGAAAAAAATTGTTTTTATTTTATTTTTTAAATATAACATTAAACATGGCGTTTCTTGAAAAAGTCACCTACAATGGCTCATAGCTCAAACCATTGCCCAAATGCTTTTTCCTCCAGGCAATCTTTTTTTTTTCTCTCTTTTTGGCTGAGTCACATGGCATGTGGGATCTTAAGTTTCCCAACCAGGAATTGAACCTGCAACCCCTGCATTGGAAGTAGGTTTACCACTGGACCATCAGGGACGTGCTTTCAAGACAATGTTTTACTTCTGTACACAGTACAAGTGCTTTATACATACTTCCCATTTTTCCTCATAGAACATTTTAAAAAACATTTTGCAAAATTAATCATTTTTAATTTTTAACCTTCACAAGATTATGACTTTTATACTTTAGTGCCCCTACTTTGATTTGTGATATTGTGCCAGCAGTTTTATCCACCATTGGTTTTGTACCATTAGCACAAGTGTGAACATAATAAAAAAAAATAGAAAAAGGATCAAAAACATCTTAGTATTGTTATAAACATAGTTTTGAACTTTGGGGCCCTGGCTCTTGAAGATCTCCAGGAGTCTGTGAACACAATTTGAGAATAAGCACTCAGACACAGGTGTGAAATGGGACAGAGTTCTAATCCTGACTCTTCAACTTAGTGGCAAAACAGTTAAGTTAGTTTCTTTTATCCATAGTCTTCTTTAACGTTGATTATAATAAATCTTATGTCTTAAGATTATTGTGAAGATTAAATGAGATAATATGTATAAACGGTTCAACACAGTTCCAAGTACACAGTAAATTTTAAGGAGTTAGCCATTATTAGTGTTCTTGTTTTATTTATTAGAGTCTGATCATGTTGCACTGTTTCTTTGGTCATATTCATAGGATTTATATTTAGAAAAGCATTCTATTACAAACTATAATGGATGTAGTATTTTACTGTATCAGTTAGCAAACACTTTGCTGGAGTAAATAATGATACTAACAACAGGAAAGACTTTCTTTTTGATTGGTAAGATTGCCACTCCATTTTAGATTTTAACATTTTTTATTTGCTGGATTTTTAAGGTACTTTTCTAAGTGCTGCATAGCATGTTTTATAGCCTTTTACTTAAATTAAAATTAATTATTTGAAATTTTTAGAAAACTTTTTTTTTTAAATGCTCAGTGAGATAATTGAAAAGTACTTTGGATGTATAGCTAATATTTTCCAAAAATGATAAATTTGGATTTCAGAACCATTAAAATGCCCAAGTGATTTTGTTATTGATTTCTGTTTTATAGTTTTTTGGTTCAGTATTATAAATCAAGTAATAATTAATAGAGAAAGGTATATCTATGCAGTTATTTTTAATATTATGGAAATCATTACTTGCAAAAAATATAACTAATATAACCTTTGGTATACAAGGGAAAACAAGTTAACCATTTAACATCTGGGTCCAATGGATCTTTTAAATTATTTTTGTATGTTTAAGTTATTTTTTTGAATAATTTATAGAAGTAGCATAAAAATGTAGTAAAAACCAAATAACTATTAAAAATTTTAGAAAGCATTTAAACATAGCAAACCCCAAATTTTATTCCATATATTGAAAGTGTGTGTATATGAAATGTATGGTGTCCTTTTCACTTACTCCTTGTCTGTCATGCATGAACCTGGAGCTTATCTATCCTGTAAATTTGATTCTAGATTTCAAATACACATCTTACAGGCTCTAGCTTTTTTCTGGTTCTTCTTCTTGTACTTGCACAGTCCAGACACAATTAGAACAAAATATTGACAGGACTCTTAACTTTGCTGAAGAACAGCTAATCTACACTTTAAATTTTTACAGTACTGTATGTCAATTATAGCTCAATAAAACTGGAAGAAAAATTAGAACAGACTGTAATGATGTCTCCATATATTTATTTATCTTCTTAAAAGATGATATAACACTTTGGATGACATAGTACAAAAAATGAAAGATGGTAATAATAATGATTTATTTTAGTACTGTGAAATGAAGTGAAAGTCACTCAGTCGTGTCTTACTCTTTGTGACCCTATGGACTGAATAGTCCATAGAATTCTCCAGGCCAGAATACTGGAGTGGGTAGCCTTTCTCTTCTCCAGGGGATCTTCCCAGCCCAGGGATTGAACCCAGGTCTCCCACATTGCAGGCGGATTCTTTACCAGCTGAGCCATAAGTGAAGCCCAAGAATACTGGAGTGGGTAGCCTATCCATCCCTTCTGCAGCAGATCTTCTTGACCCAGGGATCGAACTGGGGTCTTCTGCACTGCAGGTGGATTCTTTACCAACTGAGCTATTTAGTACTGTACCATCCTTCTATGAAACTGCTTTATAAAAATGGTGATGTTGTAACATGTTGTTGTTTAGTCGCTTAGTCCTATCCAACTCTCTTATGACCCCATGGACTGTAGCCTACCAGACTCCTCTACCCGTGGGATTTCCCAGGCAAGAATACTTGAGTGGGTTGTCATTTCCTTCTCCCAGAGATCTTCCCAACCCAGGGATCAAACCCACATCTCCTACATTGACAGGCGGATTCTTTACCACTGAGCTACCAGGGAAGCCTTGATGTAATGTGAGCACAATAAAGAAAGAACAGTTAGATTCTCTAATAAGCTTTAAGTCTGAAACCAAATTACCAGGGTAGTTTTTAAAAAGGGGGTGGGGGCTTCCATCATCATTGGTGGATCTACCATCAATAATCTGTCAGAGAATGCCAGATGATTTAGATGTAAATCAAAAAATCAGGGCTTCCCTCGTGGCTCAGATGGTAAAGAACCTGCCTGCGATGCGGGAGACCTGGGTTCGATCCCTGGGTCCGAAAGATCCCTTGAAGAAGGGAATGGCAACCCACTCCCGTATTCTAGCCTGGAGAATTCCATGGACTGTATAGTCCATCGGGTCACAAAGAGTCGGACATGACTAAGCAACTTTCACTTACCTGTATTATGTGTTTTTAAAATTTATGTTCAACCCTTTCCCATTCCACCTAATTTATCCTGATTTATCCTGAATCATCTTTGTTCATTTTTGAGAATGCTGATAGTCTTTTGAAAATGAAAAGCACTTTGAAACAGTAAACTCTTTTATGGAACATATTCTTGATTTTCAAGAATTCTTCTTTGTTTCAACACATATTATTCTGTACATGGTTAAGAAGGCAATAGCAGTCAGATACAGACAAAATAATGTATCTTCTAGAATTTGAAAAGTTGAGGGAAAAGATTTTATGTAAGAATATTTAAAATTTTGTGACCTCAGAGTAGCTGACGTGGGATTGAGGAATATAGATTTTGAGAGCTGGCAGAACTGTAACTACCTTAGCATTCATTGCCTGTGCCTTGCTTTAATTGAGTCTACCTCAACCTGTGAAACAAGTGTATAGTTCCCAGTGCCCAGGATTCTTTTCTCTTTACCTTCGAATCTTGTCTCCTGGTTCCAGAACATATGTAGCTTTTGTTAGATGTTTTCATGAGTTTGACTCAGAATTTTGCATCAAAATACTTAAACAAAAGTATTTTGTTGAAATACTTTCCTATTGTAGAAGCTTCTGGGCTGTTAATGAAGAAGAATAATTGTACTTCCTATGTTGACATCTGAAATGTGTCACATCTTCTGCCAGGTGTTTTAAAGCCTTTAACTAACCTTCACAACAATCCTGAAGTTTCAAAGGGATTTGTAGCTACCAGATCACAAAGTTCATAGTTTCAGGAAAATATATGGTCTACTCTGATGCTTTGAAAATCTGCTGTTTTTCAAGAATCCTTTATTTGAATGGCTAGATGTACATTTCCCTATTACACAGAATCATTGCAAGATAGTCAGCTTGCATTTTACAGAGGTGGCTGACATTAACTTAGATGTAAAAGTGCTTCTGACTTGAGGTAAAGAGAAAATATGCTCATAAAAAGATAAAAGTCAATTAGAAGGTACTCTCTTTTGTATTAATAATTTTTATTATTACTATATATGTATATATAGAGAGAGGTGAGAGAACACAGTATGTATGTATATAAATCCATTTTACAAAAGATTCATCTAGAGTTTTAAGAAATGTTTCCTTTTTTAATCTTTTACATTTTTTATACATTTGTAAGTTTTTAAGCCATAATTTATGCTCTTGAAAATCAAATTAATGAGCCCCTGCCTTTGTTTTTCCTATTGATGTTTCTTACATTACCAGACCATATAGAAAGATCTCATGAAATGGTAAATACCGCTATTCTTTCTTGATATTGCCAGGGGGCAGTATTTACTCATCTGACTCTTTCTAGCAGGCTAGCACTAGACCAAATCAATAATATACAATTTTATGATCTGGAGAAAATAATTAAAGGATGTATAATTTCTTTTTATGGTTTGTTTCTAACTTTAAATCAGGAGAGAGCTGGTAATATCTCCAACTTAATTAAGACTAATTATATATTTTTTTTATATTTGTAAGAAAATATTTCATTATTTGTTATTTTTAAAATTAAAGCCTATTACTAGCCTATTAGTATTCTCTATGGTGTCTTTTTGTGTATTACATTGTATTATGAACATATACCAATATGCTAAGAAATTATTTAAGATGAAAATATCAGTTAAATTTTTAATAGGGAGAAATATGGAAGGAAAGAATAACAGGCATTCAGTCTCACAGAGTATATCACCTATTTATTTATTTGACTTCAGTTGGTAAGAGGTGATTGGTGTTAATGAGCACCTAGGAGTTGTTGTATATTATATTAAAGAAATGTATTCTGCTTGAATTATTACTTGTCAGTACCCATTAGAATATGCTTCATTTTACTTACTTCTAATAACTGTTTTCATAATGGTTGTCAAAGTTTAGGTATTAGTATATAGTTTAACATTTCAAATTTAATATTTTTTCAGTATTCACCACTATTTAATATGAAGGATAAATATATATAAGTGCACACACATATACATACACACCCCCGCCCCAAGGAAGATTAACTGATTTTCTCATTATTACATATTTATTAAAAATTTCTTAAGAAATTATGTCATCTTGTGACTAATCTTTTAATCTGTCCCTTTCAGTTATCTTTATTATATATTTCATTCTTTCCTCAACAAATATTTGAGTGTACCAGGCATTTTCCTAGGCCCTGGGTACATTGATGGAAAAAGAAGACAAAATCTCTACCCTCATTCAACTTACATTTAGTGGGAGATAAAAAATAAAGATCAATATACTACATGATATGTTAGGTAGAGGTAAGTACTAAAGAAAAAAAAAAACCAGCTTAAGCAGGGATATGGAGTTAAGTGGTCAGGAGAAGAAGGAATTGAATATTTAAGTAAAGTAAAGCCTCACAGGTTAATTTTTGAGTAAATGTCTTAATGAATTGCTGTGTTATCACATTTACTAACCTTTTCTTCTGCAGTATCTGATCTGCTCTTAATCCTATTCATTGTATTTTTTGACTCAAATATTGTATTTTTCATTTCTAGAAGGATTTTTTTGGCTCTTTTTTTATCTGCTCTTTCTCTACATAACATATTCAGTCATTTCTTAGCTTTTTGAACATATGTAATACCGATATAAAAAACATTTTAACATCTTTGCTTGGTAATACAAACATTTATTCTGGTTCTTTGTCCATTTTGATTGAATGATTTTTCTCCCCATTATGATCATTTTTTTCCTCTTGCTTTACTGATATTTTTTAATAGATTCCAGTCATTGTGAATTACTTTGTTGC
Organism: Giraffa tippelskirchi; assembly: GCF_054371585.1. Taxonomy (NCBI): domain Eukaryota; kingdom Metazoa; phylum Chordata; class Mammalia; order Artiodactyla; family Giraffidae; genus Giraffa; species Giraffa tippelskirchi. Next base: position 90,796,769 of record NC_137275.1, on the reverse strand, counting down.
ATATTGGATATTTTATGTCCTTGTAAATATTCCTGGGGCTTCCCAGGTGGCTCAGTGGTAAAGAATAAGCCTGCCAATGCAAGAGACATGGGTTCAATCGCTGGGTTGGGAAGATCCCCTGGAGAAAGAAATGCCAACCTGTTCTTGCCTGGGAAATCCCATGGACAGAGAAGCCTAACAGGCTCCAGTCCACGGGTTGCAAAAGAGTCAGACATGACTTACCAACAAAACAACAACAACAAAATATTCATGAGCTTCATTTTGAGATGCAGCTAGGCTGAGATGCAGCTAGGTAACACTGAAACAGTCTGATATTTTAAAGGCTTGCTTTTAAGGTTTGTTAAGTGAGACCAGGCAGCATAATTTGAGAGCATAATTTTGCCCCATTACTATGGCAATATCCTTGTGAGTACTCTACCTTATGCCTTGTTTATTACAGGGTTTTTTAAAATTCTGGCTGGTATTAAGATGAACTATATTTGGCTTTGTGTGAGCTTGGCATGTTTTTCCCCTAGGTTTTCAAGTGGTTCCTCCCCACTTTCTGTTTTTCCTCATATACATGCCCCCTTTGATATGTGGGAAAAAGTGAAAGTAAGTAACTCATAAGATTCGTAATGACAATTGGCTTTGATCAGAAGAATAGAGGATAATATAATTTATGTTCTGTCCTTTAAAAAAAGAAAAGTTAAATAATAGTGATGGAATTTATATCTACTCATTGTATATTTAAATTGAAATTAGGCTGAAGAATTTAGATTTTGTTATAGTTTTGCTGTTTTCTGCAGTCCATTTGTTGTTCACTTTCTCAGTCATGTTTGACTCTTTGCAACCTCATGGGCTACAGCATGCCAGGCTTCCCTGTCCTTCACCATCTCCCAGAGCTTGCTCAAATTCATGTCCATTGAGTCAGTGATGCCATCCAACCAACTCATCCTCTGTCATCCCCTGCCTTCAGTCTTTCCCAGCATCAGGGTCTTTTCCAATGAGTCTGTTCTTCACATCAGGTGGCCAACGTATTGGAGCTTCAGCATCAGTCCTTCCAATGAATATTCAGGATTGATTTTCTTTATGATTGACTGGTTGGATCTCCTTGTAGTCTAGGAGACTCTTGAGAGTCTTCTCCAACACCACTCTCACATCCATACATGACTACTGGAAAAACCATGGCTTTGACTAGACAGACCTTTGTCAGCAAAGTAATGTCTCTGCTTTTAAATATGCTGTCTAGGTTGGTCATAGCTTTTCTTCCAAGGAGCAAGCGTCTTTTAATTTCATGGCTGCAGTCACCATCTGCAGTGATTTTGGAGCTCAAGAAAATAAAGTCTGTCACTGTTTCCATTGTTTCCCCATCTATTTCCCATGAAGTGATGGGACCAACTGCCATGATCTTCATTTTTTGAAAGTTGAGTTTTAAGCCAACTTTTTCACTCTCCTCTTCCACCTTCAAGAGACTCTTTAGTTCGTCTTCGCTTTCTGCCATAAGGATGGTGTCATCCGCATATCTGAGGTTATTGATATTTCTCCTGGCAGTCTTCATTCCAGCTTGTGATTCATTCAGCCCAGCACTTCACATGTTGTGTTCTGCATATAAGTTAAATAAGCAGGGTGACAGTATACAGCCTTGATGTATTCCTTTCCCAATCTGGAACCAGTCTGTTGTTCTATGTCCAATTCTAACTGTTGATTCTTGACCTGCATATATGTTTCTCAGAAGGCAGGTAAGGTGGTCTGGTATTCCCATCTCTTTCAGAATTTTCCAGTTTACTCCACAGTCAAAGGCTTTAGCTTAGTCAATGAAGCAGAAGTAGATGTATATCTGAAATTATCTTGCTTTTTCTATGATGCAGTGGATGTTTGCAGTTTGATCTCTGGTTCCTCTGCCTTTTCTAAATCCAGTTTGAACATCTGGAAGTTCTTGGTTCATGTACTGTTGAAGCCTAGCTTGGAGAATTTTGAGCATTACTTTGCTAGCATGTAAGATGAGTGCAATTGTGTGGTAGTTTGAACATTCTTTGGCATTGCCTTTCTTTGGGTTGGAATGAAAACTGACCTTTTCTAGTCCTGTGGCCACTGCTGAGTTTTCCGAATTTGCTGGCATATTGAGTGCAGCACTTTCACAGCATCATATTTTAAGACTTGAAATAGCTCAACTGGAATTCCATCACCTCCACTAGCTTTGTTCATAGTGATGCTTCCTCGGGCCCAACTGACTTCATACTTGCAATCCATACTCGATAATGAAGTCTCATACCTCTGTCTTCCTCCCTTTCCCTACTTGTAATGACTGTGTCAGTGTGTATAAGTGATGATCTTGTGTAGAGCAGTGGGTTTATTTCATATACAATACTTAGATTTTAACGTAGGTCGGTACACAACTGTACTTATGGTTCGTGACTGGCATTTAACAATGTAAATGCTCAACTGTGTACAATGCAAAGAAACGTGGAACTTTAATCATAAATTTACAATTGATAGGTGCTGAAAAAACTATATTCATTTAAAACCCCATAGGTAGTACAAAAATATTTGTCTATTAGGAGCCAGCATTGACATAAAATATAAAATAAAAGTAGAGCTTTTTCAGATTTTTCTATAAATGACTATGGTTTTTTATACTTGTTATTAACAAAGGAGATTTAACTCTACTTTTAGAAATTAAGAATGAGTTCTTACTTCAAAATCTCACAAAATTAATTGGGGGATGTGTGTGTTTCATTTCTAGATATTGCTAGGAAGATAAATTTGTCATCTGAAAAACCATATTATTTCATTCCTAGGTCTCACAACTTTTAGTCTCTTATGAAGCTTTCTGTTAATTTAGAAAGTGGTAATAGAAGATATAAGCTTCATAAAAACTTTTTAATGACACATTTTGGATATTTTTCAAATATCATCACATCACATCTCAAAAAGTACTCGGTAAAGGTAACTCAACACTGATGAATACTGTTCAAATCTCAGAAATATTTTGTTCCTAATAGCAAAAGTTCTCCTTTGAAAAGTATGCCATTGAAGTTAACATGTTAATATTGTGTTTGGAGTAGGCATTGTCTTGAGTGTATTCCTTGATGAAATGAAAATACTCTGTGGAATAAGTCTTAGCAGAAGGGTCATCTGCAACATTTGTAATAGATGTCATTATGTAATAGAGTATTTGTGATAATAATTGTAATTATACTTTCTGTTATATTTTTCATTTTTATTGAAATACAATTGATTTACAGTGTTTGTTGTGTTAGTTTATTGAATATGTATATATATGTGGGGGGGTATATATATAAATATTTTAGATTCTTTTCCATTATAGATTATTATTCAATATTGTGTAGAGTTCTCTGTGTTGTACAGTAGGTCCATATTGGTTATGTATTTTATATATAGTAGTATGTGTATGTTAATCCCAAACTCCTAATTTATCCTCCCTCCTTTCCCCTTTGGTAACCATAAGTTTGTTTTCTATGTCTATGAGTCTGTATCTGTTTTATAAACAAGTTCATTGTATCCTTTTTTTAGATTCCACATCTGTGTGATATTATATGGTATTTGTCTTTGTCTAACTTACTTCACTTAGTAGGATCATCTCTAGGCCCATCCATGTTGCTGCACATGGCATTATTCCATTCTGTTTTATGGCTGAGTAATATTCTGTTGTATGTATCTATCACACCTTCTTTATCCATTCATCTGTCAGTGGACACTTGGGTTGCTTCCATGTCTTGGCTACTATAAATAGTGCTGCAGTGAGCATTGGTGGGGCATGTATTTTTTGAATTACAGTTTTCTCAGGATATATGCCCAAGAATGAGATCACTATGTTTTTAGTTTTTTAAGTGACCTTCATTGTTGTTGTTGTTTAGCCTCTAAGTCATGTCCAACTCTTTTATGACCCCATGGACTGTAGCCTATCAGTCTCCTCTGTCCATAGGATTTACCAGGCAAGGATGCTTGAGTGGGTTGCCATTTCCTTCTCCAGGGGATCTTCCCAACCTAGGAATCAAATGCATGCCTCCAGCATTGACAGGAGGATTTTTTACCACTGAGCCACCTGGAAGCCCAAGGAGCTTTCATACTGTTCTCCATAGTGGCTATACCAATTTACATTCCCACCAATAGTGTAGGAAGGTTCTTTATCTCCACACCTTCTCCAGCGTTTATTATTTGTAGACTTTTTGATGACTATTCTGACCAGTGTGAGATGATACCTCATTGTAGTTTTGATTTATATTTCTCTAATAATTAGTGATGGTGAGCATCTTTTCATGTGCTATTTGGCCATTTGTAGGTCTTCTTTAGAAAAATGTCTGTTAAGATCTTCTGCCCATTTTTTGTTTTTCAATATTAAGCTGTGTGAGCTGTTTGTATATTTTGGAAATTAATTCCTTAACAGTCACATCATTTGCAAATATTTTCTCTTGTTCCATAGTTTGTCTTTTAATTTTGTTGATGGTTTCCTTTGCTGTGCAAAAGCTTTCAGTTTAATTAGGTCATGTTTGTTTATTTTTCTATTTTCATTACTCGAGGAGGTGGATTGAAAAAAATATTGCTGCAATCTACGTCAAAGAGTGTTCTGCCTATGTTTTCCTCTAGGATTTTTACAATATCCAGTCTTACATTTATTATTATTCTTTAATTAATTTATTTATTCAAATTGGAGGATAAATACTTTACAGGATTATGATGCCTTTTGCCATACATCAGCATGAATCAGCCATAGGTACACATGTGTCCCCTCATTCTGAACCCTCCTCCCACCTCCCTCCCCACCTAGTCTTACATTTAGATCTTCAATCTAATTTGAGTTTATTTTTGTATATGATGTTAAAGAATATTTTTAATCGGTGGAATAGATTAAAACATAGCACTTTTTTTATGATTCAGTTTATTGGAAGTCATTCTAATTATCTCTTTTATTTCCTCTTTTATCCATCCCTTGCATCCTTTTCTTTTTCCACTCATAGCTCTATGCCATCCCTTGGTTTCTCACCATGTTTACTCGTAAGTATCATTTTCCATTTTCTTTCAATATTGTATTAGGAAAAGAACAGGTCCATTCTTCCCCAGGATATTATCAGATTTAATTACATAAGTATCCTTATGTAATTCTAAGGTAATATAGTTGAGTAGAAAGTTTTTTCAATTGTTCTGACTGGGGAATATCAAAAAGAGTATTCTATAGAATAAAAACCTATATGTCATAGCATTGATAAAATCTCTCCCCTCTATTGAAACATAAGTTAATATTAACTATACTATTTACATAAAGTTTAAGAAGGCAACTTTTACAACCAAATCAGACTCAATTTTTAGAGACTATCTAATAACTAATACTTTTGTTATTTCCTAAAGTAGAATTCTTCTAGAAATAGTTTATGTGAATATGTAATACTTTAATCTATTACACATATTAATCCAGTAGATATCTAGATTAAATATGCACATATGATAAATGAAATACAATCCTTGAAGTAGATCTGCATGCACTGGCCTGAAAAGGTGTTGAGAGTACTGATAAATTAAAAAAAAGAAAGTTTCAGAAAATAGAAAACTATTTATGGGAATTTCAAAAAGCAGTTCTTAGAGTGCATAATAGAAATATAATGATACAGAAATTATAACAATACTAAAATTCTTCTAAGTAAATAAACTTGTTAAAATAATATAACCAGAAAATTCTAGGAAGAAATTGAATGTAAGAGCTATACCGAGATTGATAATGGAGGGTAGGAAATGTCATCTATTTGATCAATTAGATTATAAATTTTTTAAGCCTATCAATTTTACTGCCTTGGGAAGCAGTAAACCTACAAAGCCAAGTAAACATTTTATAAAAATAGTTTTCCAATATTTGTTCTTTAGTTTTGACCATAAGGGCATTATCAGGAATTATGACTAGTAAAGCAGCTTGTTGTTGATTTAATTTTTATTTTGTTTTAAATTTTTTTAATTAATTTATTTATATTTGTCACTTTACAGATGTATTTCCACTGCACAAAATTTTCCACCTCTGGGATACCTTACTGCTTGGGAATTCCTCCTTCCCATTCTGTATCGGAGTAGCAATTCTTCAGCAGCTGCGTGACCGACTTTTGGCTAATGGCTTTAATGAGTGCATTCTTCTCTTCTCTGACTTACCAGGTATAGATATATAAAAATGGAATCACTAAGTGAAATTTAATTATGGGATAATGAGACATCCTTAAAACAATTTTCAAAAATAATCATCCAGATCTTCAGAATCTCTTCTGCTTGAGCCACATCCTTCCTCTCTGAACTCTCTCCCTTGTATACTACCTCTTTAGCTGGGCCAGCATTGTAGATACAAAGCTGGGTCATACTAGCTCACTATCATTTAGTTTCATGTTAGTGATGACGCCAAAAGGTGAAAGACAAGGGCAGGGGAAGGAGGAGAAGGGAGCAGTGTGTGACATATTTGCCTTGCTTGGGATAGGCCTATTTATCTTCAGGAGATAGATAGTAAATAAAGGCCACTTGGGAAGGTGTTTGAGAACCCAAGTTTTTACAAAGATGTAATTCTGATGGAACGTTGCCCTCTCCTATCCATAGTTAACTTGCTAACTATTTAATAGTTTAAAGAAAGGAAACACTGTCCTCTTGAGAGAGCAAATCATACTCCAGGGGAATTCTGTGTTATGCTGCATAGTAAGTAAAGTTATATATTGTATTCATAAATGAGGAACATGTAAGTCTAGGAGTTGAATGGTTAGTGTAGAAATATAGAATGCAAGTATAGTTTAAGCTTTTATGCTATAGCTGAAAAGATGGAAGTAGTATGGTTGCATAGGATATAATAATCTGTGGCAGAGAAAAAAAAACTAAACTACATTTTTGCAGAAACCAAAGTATTTTTCAAGTAGAAAAATTCTATTTCAAATTGCATTTCATTGGCTCCAACTCATCTATGAGTTTATTGCTATTCTTCATATTTGTAGGCAACCAAGGTGATTACTGAAAATAAACACACTTAAAATTATCCAAGAGATAAATTTGTCAAAAAATGAAAGAATAAAAGAAAGATGTCTTAAGATTTTATATTTAATAAATACTCTCAAAAGGAATAATAAACCGCTGCCTACCCCAGTTTTTATTTTTAGTGGCTGATCTGTACCTGGTATTTCAGCATTTTTCTGTTGTTGAAAATCTTCATCCTTTTTGAGAAACTAATAAGAAACATCATGGGATTTATTTAAAACTTCTCTTTCTACTTTCCTCTCAAACTAAAAGTATCACCAGCAGCTTCCTAACTTATCAAACTTTAATTAAAGTTAATAACTTCTTATATGAACAACTGGTAGTTTAGTTCTTATGTTTTTTTTTTCTGGGAGATTATTAATGTAAATCAAGTTATCTCGAGTTTTCCTGTTAATGTTGAACAGTTACCCAAAAAAAAGCTAGTTTCACAAACTACAAATACTGTCTGTAACCCTGAAGATGTTTTCCTCTTGTTCGTAACTTGCCAAAGTAAACAGAGGGTGATTGATTAGGATGAAAGGAATTTTTCTGGTCATGTCTAAAAAAATATACGTTAGAAATGATGATTGTGGATTTTTAAGCAAAGCAAATTTCTTGCCTTTCCAATTACATACATAAATGTTCCAGTTATACACTGGTGAAGGAATCTATTTTCATATTGAACAGGCAGATTAGTGGTAACTCTGCATGTACATTAAAATAAAGTCATTATTTCTGAAATCAGTAAGAGTTAGCACTGACTCATTGAAAAGGAAAACACTACTTAGTTTTGAAAGTAGGATAGGATGCCTTCTATTGATGTGATTTGCATGGACCCTCAGTGCCATTATTCTGGCTCATCATTTACTTGGCCACTGTATATGATTCCAGTTGGGAAAGAAAAAAGTTTATAAGAAAAAATGTGACTTAAAAAAAAAGAAGGGCAGAGGGGTTAAATGTAAACTTTGCCCTCAAGTACACCTATGTTTCTTTTTATTTTTAATCACAGTGCACTTATTTGGGATGTCTTTCCTACTTAGATCTAAAAGATGCCTCTTTTCATCATATTGAGCCCTCTCACTATGCCTGATGCTTAAGAAACTCAGAAGTGGTTATGGGAAGACCTAAAAAGTGAATCTGGATTAATATATATACAAACACACTGAATATGCCGTTTCTAAACAAAATATTATGTGACATAAACTTACGACGTATTTGAAAGAAAAAAAGCCATTTTTTTAAGACTGTAAAAAAAGAAGAAGAATAGTAGGCTAGCTCTATATTTTACCTTAATTCTTGAGATAGACTTTGTAGATAAAGATAGGTTAGGATTAAACATTAATTTGAACTCATTAAATATATTATGCTTTACTGAAATCCCCACTTAAGTGTGTTTGAAAACATAAGTAAGCAATAACAACAAATTTAGCTAAATTCTTTTCTGAAGCAGATTAGCAAATTCACTGTTCAAACATCTGTTGACAGTAATGTAATGGAATCACCATCCAGTTGGTAATCTTGTAAACAAAATGCCCTTGCATTTTTTTTTTTTAATTGTCCCATTCTGGTTGCTTCTTTGTACAAAGAGAGGTCCAAACGGCTAGTGACTAAGAGCATGGAATGTGGAGCCAGATCACTTGTGTTTTAGATACTAGCTCTACCACTTTCAATTGTGTAACCTTAGGGACCTGACTCAGCCTCTTTGTATGTGTTTCCTTAGCCCTGATTTTATGTAAATGATAACTCTACCTACCTCACAGGATTGTTGTACTAAGTAAATCAGTGCATCTAAACAACTTAGAGCAGTCCTTGCAAAGAGCAAGTGCTATGTAAGTGATTATTATTAATGTTATCATCATTATTATGACTTCCCTCACTTATTCCTTTCTATCGTGACTGCTTTCCTATTGGTAGAATAAATGAAGCAATCACCCCATTTGGCTTTTTCTATAAATTATTGAGATTGATATCAATCATATAGATTTCCTTATTAGCAAAAGCAATTGAGGAATTACCTGAGAAGCCAAGTAAGCCTTCAATGTATATATATGTATGCATATTATGACTAAGAAGAGTATTTCTTCATTGCTCAGAGACAATATAGTCTACTGGATAGAAAGCACAGTCTTTGGAGTCAAGACATAAGAGTTTGAGTCCTAACTGTTCCACTCACTACCTGTGTGATCTGGGAAACTTTCAGTATGGTTCTTTTGCTGAGAAGAGTGATATGTAGAGTGAAATAGATATGAGTTCACCCCCCAACTCTGGCATATATTAGCTTTGTGAACTTGAACAAGTTGTTAATCTCTTTGGAAAGAGAATCCTATACATTATGAAAGCTTTAGCAAAATGGAGCTAAAAATATCTGTTTTAGTGTTAGAGTGAGCACAACAGATAATATGCATAATGTACCTGACACAAAACCTGATACCAAATACTCATAACTATTTTTTAAAGTATTTGTCGCATTTAATACTTTAAACATACAAAGAAAGTGTGACATTCAGTCTTTGTAAATTTCTTCTCTTTTCTTCCTCCTTTGCATAACTACTTTGTACTAACCTTTTAATTCTTGAAGAGAGAACACAGCAGAAAGGCATTATTATTTTTGCCAAAAACTGCTTCCAAATTCTGTTCCCTTTAGTAAGTGATATAGTGTGATGTCACATTCCAAGGAGGTACAAGTGGTGCTAGAAAACTTTGCTGGACGTTCTTAACATGTATTGGTATGTGTGTCATTTAAGTACTAAAGGAAATAACCAATGAGAGCAGTATATTTGGCATTTTTCATACAATCTAAAAATAGTAGTAGGGTATTTTGGAAGAAATACTGGTTTTTCATAGCACCATTCAGTACTGGATTTTGGCCACTGGTGTTAAGAGTATAGTTTCCAAAGTTACCATCCGTTAAACCCAACTACAGAATGAGGTCTGTCAACCTTCAGCCATATTATTCTGCTATCGTGTCCATCTGGCTGACAAAATAATTTTTTTGAGGATACATCTAAGCAGTTCCCAAGATGAATATGATAATCTGACTCAAACCAAAATGGTAATAATTTTAGAGTGGATTTGTAATAGCTGAAATGTTTAATTGCTTTTTTGCTTTGTTGGTGTATATTCTTTTTACAGTTAAAAATTAATTCAACATGTTTATGTAATTATGGTTGAAATAAATTCTCAGAATGCATAACTTTGTACCTCTGAACATATTCAAAGATAGGAATCTTTTAAAATAAGAAAGAAGTTTTTCTTAGAGAATCTATAAAAGAAATTAGGAAATCTGTATGGAAGAACACTTCACTTACCCTCAGAGATTAAAATATTTACTTTACAATTGAAGGAAAGAAAGAAGTATGTATAAAGTATTTTGAAGGAAATACTGTGTATATTGAAGGAACTTGAACGTGTGAAAAGTAAATCCTTTTTGCAATTGAAGGAAAGAAAGAAGTATGTATAAAGTATTTTGAAGGAAATACTGTGTATATTGAAGGAACTTGAACGTGTGAAAAGTAAATCCTTTTTGCAGGAAGAAATCAGCAGTTGGTTGAAACATGTTAGTTGTCTGATGTATGTTTTATTACAGAAATTTGATTAAAACATTTTAAATAAAACTTTAAGATGTTATCTCAGTATTACCTACATACTTTACAGTAGCATTCAACACATACATGAAAACTACTGGTAATGTCTATCATATAGCACTTCACTAGTTCCTCAAAAATATTGTAGCTCAGCAAAGTTACTTATCCATTTTGACTTAAAGCAGTTTTGTAATGCAGTCTTTATCGTTATTTAGCATAGTATAGAATATGTCACAAAAATCACATGTATTTTGAGCAACACAGTTATGTACCAGGTTGCCTAAGATGTATGCTGAGAAATCCTAGCCATTTATTTCAAATAACATGTACATATTTTGAGACTGAGAGAAAAGTTATTAAAGTTATTAAAAACTAAGAAATAGAGCCAAGTACTAAAGTATGTAGAATCCTTAAAGCTATGTCTTGTTATTTTCCTGTTTGTCCACAAGACGAAACTGAAAATCAATGATAATGAGAGAGTGAGGAGGAAATTCAATTTAGTTTATGAAATCATAGATTTAAGGTACTGGTGACACTCCCTGTGATAGTAAAGTGGGAAAGAAGATCAATAAGAACTGATCTGGGTTTTCTTTTTTTTGGATAGGGTTCAGTGAATAATTTCTTGCTTTCATTTAGGGATAAGTATAAATTAAATAGGGTTTTCATAGTATTTATGTATAATCTCCCAATTGTAAACAGTGGCCCAGATTTTTTAAAACTATACTTATGACCCCTTTATTAAATAAATAGTTATAATGGTGATAAGTGCTGCAGAAAGCAGTAGGAATTTATCACAGAACACTACCAAGTCTGAGGGAGGTAAAGAACCTTCTCTAAGAGAGTGATGCTAAAGGTAATATGTGAAATTAATTGACTTTGGGAAGTAAGAAGTGGAGAGAGGGCAGCATCTTCTAGACAGAGGGAAAAAAGTGCTGCAAAAGCCCCCAAACAACTCAAGGAACTGGAATGGTGTCCTTGGTGCAAGAAGGAAAGTGGTTAGAAAAGAGAGTGAAGAGATAGACAAAGTGATCAAGCAGGATCTTACAGGCCACATTAGGGATATTTTTCAAATATATCTGTAGAGGTATTTTCTTTCTTTTCACTGTTTTAAAAGAATGAAAAGTATCCTTGAAAAGATACTTCTCCTTCAATATAGCATTCCCAAAATAGAATGCTGTACTGATATTTGAGGAGCATTCTAGTGTCTGAACATTCCTTTCAAGAAGCTCTATAATGAGCAAGAGGCAAAGGATTCTTAACATGAGTATTCTCAGTAGGTATCCACAATTTCTTTTTTTTCTGGCTCGTGGAGAGCTGATGAGATGAAAAAGTAGAGCAATAATAGTACCCAGTTATTCAGTGAAGGTTTCGTATTGTCAGCCCTCTAAGATTTTATACTGTTTTACCTGAAGCTGAGAATCCATAATTGTTTACATTTTCTGCTCGTAGCTATGTAATGTTAATGCATGTCTATTTCTAAGCACATCTTCATGGAATTGCAAAAGGAAAATCGTATTGGAAATTAAATATGGAGATTTTATCCCCACCCATAGAAATTACATGTTAACATTAAGATTTAGATGAAAGATTAAATTCTTCTGAATTTAAATTGGTTAAGGAGAGAAGAAAGAGTAATGTGTTTTTATTGACATGATCACATAGTCAGTGAAATGAAAATCATGAAAATGTATTTTCAAAATCTTACTAAGTTATCTCCTTGTTGGGAAGGGAATACTGTATTATTTTATGGAAAAGGGGAAAATATAAAAGCAGATGTTAGAAAACATGACTTCCAAGCTGAAAATAAATGTCTATGAAAAAACACAAAGCCAGTAGAATAACTCGTAAATATTCAAATTGTAAGCTGTTTTTCGGAAGCTGGATAAATTCCTTTAACACTGAGCTAGTTGTTGCAATTAGCACACCACTAATTTTGCAATACGTAAATAGTTTATAAAGTTAGAGGTTTCTTATGTATTGGGAACTATAATGAAAAATAAGGTTAAGGTTGATCAGAATTTTCTACTTACCTTGAAAGTTAAGAGTATATTAGAGTCCTAATACATCTTAAAAGTTGGTCCCAAGGTTTCAAGGCTCTTTTCCATAGGAAGACTCTTCCCCATAGGAAAGCGGTCTTTTTCATGATTGACAGGGATTCTGCTTTCTGAATTTTTTTGAGTAGTCCAAAAATTATCTTACAGTCTCAATCAGGTATTAAACGTACTTCGTTTCAGGACCTCAATGATGGAATTTGTTTATTTTTGTTTTACTGTTGAGTATTTATGTGTGTGTTAGGTTTGTAAAGTATTTTTAAAATATACAGAACAGTTTACACTTCTGAAGTATCTTAAAAGTAGTCAACCTCAAAAATCTTTAAAAGTCAGAAGATATGTTTAAAATTTTCCCCGTATATACTGCTGACGGATAATGAAAATAATAATGTAAGGACCAAAATGAGTATATATATATATATGTGTGTGTGTGTGTGTGTGTGTGTGTATATCAATATCATACCTAAAATGACTTTTAATATATATTGTTCTATATGTCATTTTTACTTTAAAATGTAATAATACTTTTCGACCGCATTCTTTCCAGTCCTCTACCTAGCCTTTTGCATGCATGTATGCTGTCACTTCAGTCGTATCCTGCTCTTTGAGAACCCATAGACTGCAGCCCACCAGGCTTCTTTGTCCATGAGATTTTCCAGGCAAGAATACTGGAGTGGGTTCCCATTTTCTCCCCCAGGGGATATTCCCGAGCCAGGGATTAAACCACTGTCTGTTACATCTCCTGCATTGGCAGGTGGGTTCTTTACCACTAGTGCCACCTGGGAAGCACCTAACCTTATATCACTATACAAAAATGAAAGTACAGATAACCCTTGAACAACGCAGAGGTAGGGGTGCCTTTGCTTGCCACAGTTGAAAATCAAAGTATAATTTACCGTCAGTCCTTTGTATACCAATTCCTCTGTATCTGCTGTTCCTCCACATCCACTCTTCCTCAGTGTCAACGGTTCTGCATTTATAGATTCAACCAACCGTGGATGGTGTAGTGCTGTGATATTTACTATTGAAAAATATCTATGTGTAAGTGGACCCATGCAATTCAAAAGCTTTGTTGTTCAGGGGTCTGCTGTAATCCGATGTGTTCTTATTGCCTTATCTTAAATAATGATCCTCAACAGAATGGAAAATAACTCCTTACTACATATCCCCTCTAAGTGTGAGTGCACTGAGTCACACAGAAAACAAACCAATAAACGAGATCAGAGAAAATGAAGAGGAATAATATGCCATATGCTTATAGGCCAGTTAGTAAATATTATATAACATAGAGGAAATAACCAAAATTTTCTTACTTTTATTTTAAAAAGCTACATTGGATTAACTTGAAAAATGTAAACCATTCAGTCCTTCAGTAAAAACATGTATCAGTCATATGAAAAGATGCTTACTGAACTTGAATACAAGGTTCTATTGCCAAGAAAGAATCAGATTTCCAGTTTTGTTTTGGATTCACTGTTAAGTATAAAAGAAAAGGAGAAAACGATGGCTACTGCTGATGTGGTGCTGGATCTTCCAAGCTGCTGCATTGCTCTTTTTTTCTGAAGTGATCTGTGTTCTATTAGCAACACCAGCTGCTTTGCATCATAATATGTATCTACTCAAGTGCTAAACGTTCAAGACAATTATGTTAAGAATAGAAAACAGTTTAAGTATCCGTGTGTCAGTAATGCTTATTGCATCTCCTATTTTATTTCTCACTTCATTGTAGGCACTAAGCAGCAGAGATGACAGATGCTTAGCAAAATGTGCCAGTAAGCACATGCACACATATCAGGAATGTGAAAGTCTGAGTGAAGTAAAGTAGGAGCCTAGTAATGTATTGTACCATCCTTTCCCCCTTAGACTGCATAACCAAGATTGTGCTTATAAAATGTGCTCAGTCCTTCACTCAACAAATATTTATGTGTGTGTGTATGTAATGTATACATATATGTATGTGTATAATTAATCTTATTACTGGTTTATCATTCTTGTACTGGCCCAGAGCATTTTTGCCTAACTATTTAAAGGTGATTCAATGGTACCCTGTAACTATGACTAACACTTCTAATTTGAATTATATTAATTCCATGTAGTATTACTTCCTGGTTCCATTAAGTCACTTTACTAAGGAGGGGTTAAAAATGACAGTATAAAATTAGGCTTTTAAAAGACTATTTAGAATGAATGAAAAGATGACAACAAATTACAAAACAAAAATAGCATAATATTTTTATTCATTAAATGTCTGACATATCTCTGTATTTGTCCTCCTCTTTTGCTTCATATTCATTGATTCATATAACAGTAATTATACATTATTTTCTATAGAAAACATGAATAATCAGTCTTTTGACAGGCTTAGTTGGTTGAAATTTGTTTTTTATTATTGATAAGAGTAATGCATACAACATATCACTTACCCTAGGTGTGACTTCTGTTTGTTTGCTGCAAGTTTGTTTCCTGTAAACACAGGAATGCTATTTTTTGTGAAGTTCCTGTCAAAAAAAAGAAAAAAAGTTAATGATGCACTTATAATTGTATATATAGCATTATTAAAGTTTATTTCTAGAAGGAAAGTATTTCTCTTTTGATGAGGCATCAATGAGAACCTAATTCTCTGCTTACAGTTTCACATGTTTAATGTTTTGAATTTTTCAGTCTTATTTTTGGCTGTGTACATGTCAACTATGTTTTTCCTGCACATAAACTTTTGGTGCTAGAACACATTCACATTGCTCCTATATAGTAGGCATTGGGGATATTCCAGGAAATCATTTCTAGAGTTAGCAATAACTTTACTATATTGTCAAAAATAAGCAATGCCAGACACTAATTAAAGTGGTAAGCACAGGTTTTAATCAGTATTACACTATTGCAATAATAGCCCAGCGTGAAGTGAAAAACTGTAAAATTTGTGAAGGAGGGCATTGGGTCCACGTGAAATACATCTGCATTTGCTAACAGACACCAAAGTTAAGCTCCTACCTTCCCACCGAGGTACCTATCTTCAGACAAAGACACTATCTTCAAGTATTTCCTGAAACAAATAGTAAATTCTTCTGGCAGCCTTGATTTGAGGGATGTGACCTTGAATTGCTATATATTATGTTGAGAGTTTTGTTCAGGCCAACTTTTTAGGCCAAGGTTGAGACAGAGTCGAGAAAAGGCTTAGAAGAGTGGCTAGACTTGGTCAGGGAGAAAATCTATGTCAATACCCAAAAGTGACTTCACATAACAGAAAAATACCCATTAAACCATACTAAATGTATCTCTAGTTTAGCTTAGTTATATCAGAGTATTCACAGCCACTATGTTGTCCAACACAAGAGGAAGTATAATGGAGTTGAAATTGGTATAAATAAAGACAAGTTTTCACTGATTGTGATTTAAATATTTTTACTTTTGCAAATTTTGCAAAACATGACCATAGAAACAGTAAATTTGGAGGTACATTCTTTGGAGTAGTAGAATCAAGAGACTTGAAACTCAGAATCAGCAGCATAGCCAAGAGCCAGAGTGAGGAAATGTAGACAGTTACAATTTACAGTCTTCTCCATGGTCAGCTTCTAGAATACTGGCAAGGATTAGTTTAGACAGGTTAAAGAATAATTCTCTGGAGAAATGCAATGTTCCCCAAAAGAGAAATAACTTGATTTTGGGAATCCTCTAACAAATGACCATATCCCCAAGCTACCTATAGTGAATCCACCAGTAACAAAGCCCTGCCCACATATTCAAAACTTCCAATCTAATTTTTAGTGCTGATCTTTTAAATATGTATATCACCAAACCTCTGAGGAAAGTCTCCAGCTAAAAAACACAGACTAGCACCAACTGAATAAAGGAATAGCCTCAGAAAAACAATTATGAGGAGATACAATAGCTATGAAAATTCAGGATTTTTTAAAGTATTAATATGACAAAAAAGATTTACTGGAAATTAAAAATGATGTGGAAATGCAGTGAGCTTTATATGAAAGAGTTGGATGATAAAACTTAAGAAAGCCCTCAGAGAATACAAGAAAAATACAGATGGAAAGTAAGGGGAAATGGCAAAATTATTAGAAAATCTATTCAGGATGTTCAGGACTCTTCTAATGAAAGAAAAATGAGAAATTATTACAGATATTACACAGTAACTTTTTATGCAACTGAAGGATTATAATAAGACCATCATTATGAAATTTCAGAAAACCAGAACTCCTAAAAGTTCACAGAAAAGAAGAAAATCACATATATGTGACCTTAAATCAAAATTGCATCAAATTTCTCAGAAGAAAGACAATAGAGCACTTGCCTTACATAACTCTGAAGAAAAATAAATCAATCCTAGATTCTTATGACTAGCCCAACTATCAGTCAGGGGCAGAATAAATACATTAAAAACATGGACAATTACAAAATAATTTGCTTTCTAGCATCTTTTCTTAGAAATTACTGGGAAATGTGTCCCACCAAAATGATGCAGTAAATCAAAAGGGAGAAAATAATATCTTAGTACCCAAGTTAGGGATCAAATATAGAGGGAATTCAGTTCAGTTCAGTTCAGTCCAGTCGCTCAGTCGTGTCTGACTCTTTGCAACCCCATGAATCACAGCACGCCAGGCCTCCCTGTCCATCACCAACTCCCGGAGTTTACCCAAACTCATGTCCATGGAGTCGGTGATGCCATCCAGCCATCTCATCCTCTGTCGTCCCCTTCTTCTCCTGCCCCCAATCCTTCCCAGCATCAGGGTCTTTTCCAATGAGTCAACTCTTTGCAGGAAGTGGCCAAAGTATTGGAGTTTCAGCTTCAACATCAGTTCTTCCAATGAACACCCAGGATAGAGGGAATTAGATGATGGTAAAGAGAAGTGCCATGTAAACAGCTGTTCACTACATCTGGAAAGCAGTTCATACTCATTAAAGCAAAAGAATGGAGGGCTTCAGGAGAGATGTCTTTTCCACTTACCCTTGCCCAAATGTAACATGAGTTGCATTTTATAATTTTAAAAATAGTTCAGTATTTATGAGAGAGAACAATAGTAATAGATAAGATAAAGAAACTACGATTTACAAAAGTTATTTTTCTGAGTGTACCTCATGGAGCTTGGAATCAAACCTGGGAAAGCATAATCCAGGGTACCTACTTTTTCACAAATGCATTATATCAAAATGAGAATGCAAGGTAGAATGTAGTAGTGCTCTGGGATGAGGTTATTTTTAAAAGAATAAATGCGTATTTTAATGTACAGTTTATAAAGTACTTTTCATAATATTTTGGTTATGATAAAGTACTTTGGAAGGATTTTGAGATAGAAGGATGACATGGGTCAAGTGAATGGAGAATGGGATATTTGCCAGTAGTAATAATCAGGCTCAAATCGGGGTGGATGCCAGTGAATTCTCACGATTCCCTGTAAACCTTTTATGGTATTGGTAGGGTGTTTTGGAAGCAGATATAAATGACTTTTCCATTGCCAATGATTTAAGGACTGAACTACAACCTCTCATCTGCATCAGTAACTTGACCTCAAGCTTTTAATGGGTGACAGATGTGTCAAACTGATTTGAGCACTACGGATGCAAAATTTATGGTCCAAAATTCTTTACCTTTGGAAATTAAACAATGTGAAGTAGATAAACTTTGTTTTTAAGATGACAGAGTTTTCTCTCCTTAGCTGCAAATTTTTATCTTAACGATATTAATTAGAAATGTTTTAAAATGTATGGAACATATCTCTTCTGTCTCAAGTGAAGTAGAGGAATGTATCTGAACTTTTATTTTTCTTCTCATTGGTGTCTGTATTCTCTTTGTGGAATACTAAGTTGATGATGTTAAAGAGCTTTTTAGAAGAATGTATTTCACTATATTGACAATTTCTCAAATAAATGGGCCCATGCTTCAAAACATGTTTAACTCTTGTTTTATAGAATTTATGTTAGGAATAGCATATGGTGGTGATGAAATCTGACCTCTTTGTGCAGCAATGGAAGTAACCAACTGTGAAGTTGGCAAGCATTACTAAGAGCAGATAAAGGAATGTTTAATTAAGTAACTGGTCTTTCTAGAGCTGCTGGCTATTGTTTCCCAAATCTAAATAAATTGGGAAATGAAAGATGCCTTATAATCCTTTAGTAACTTCAGAGATTCTACTGGTAGTAACAACACTTAACACATTCAGTCACTTAACTTCATTATGTGTTAATTTCTTCATTTTCAACAGAAATCAGGGGATTGCATTACCTGTCTACAGGAATCACTGAATTAAAGGAGCTAAGTGAAAGTATACAACACCTGTCACATAACAGATGTTCACCAAGGGTCCATTTCTCTGCCCTTCTCTAAGAGTTTTCCACCTTATAAAAGCAGACTATTCTATAAAGGCATGACTCGCACCTTTCACAGAATCAGTTGAAGTGCCTATTTCCTTTTTCCTTTATATATAAGCACTTCATTCCAAAAAGGGAAATAGAGACCTTATCCCCCTGTAAGGGATTTGATGTATTTTTCTCCATTGCTTATCTGAATTGACACACTTGGACTTTTACAGAGGAAATGATGATAACTACTATTTACTCTATGATGAATTTAAAAAGGAAAAAGCTGGTCCATGCTAAACTCCTTCATCCTAGCCAAATTCTTCAATTTCTACTGCTTTTCTGTGATAACTCCATTTTCCCCATAGAGTTATAGCTTTACTCTCCGTCAGGAATGTTAATATTAATCTCCTCATGGGTTGCAGTCTTATTGAAACACACACACAATAATTTGGCATTGTAATAAATTTCCTATGTATATTACCTCTGTATCAAAGGTGTTTAAATTTCTTTCAGATCAGAGAAAGAAAATTTTCTTTGAAAATATTTTCTATCATTTTAATCGGGTACATTTTATTTCTCTATATGTGATACCTCACTTAAACTTTTCTGCACTTAAATCAAGAAATTCTTTTTAAAAAGGGGATAAATACTGAATTTAGATTTTGATTAATTTTTGTCCTGATTATTTTATATCTTCTGTAATAGGTGGAAGTGAAACTGTTAGTACACTTTACTTGAAATCATGGCATATTAACATCTGAATCTTTTGTTTGCCCACTCCCAAATTCCAGCCTTCTTTCTACTCAACCTTTATTTTAATTTGAGAAAGTGAAAATATTATTAAAGTTAATGAAGCAGATTCTCTAAAAAGATGTATGATTAATATATTTAAATTTTTGAATAATGATATACTGAAATATACTCTATATATGTATCATGTATCTATATAATAATACCAGATACCCTCTACCATTCTAATCATATGTTGATTAATATCCATATTACTTTTTACTGACATCTTTTCTAATTAGTTATCATTTTAGCCATATTTGTGCATATGTATTTAGGAAAACTTGTGGTTCTTACATAAAGAGAGCAATAGCTTCTATATTTGCTTTTTTATTTTAATATTTTTTTCTATCTAGAAATTGACATCGAACGTTGTGTGCGAGAATCAATCAACCTGTTTTGTTGGACTCCTAAAAGTGCTACTTATAGGCAGCATGCTCAACCTCCAAAGCCAACGTCCGATAGCAGTGGAGTCAGAAGTTCGACACCTTATTTCCCCACTGAGTGTCCAGATCCTCCAAAAACAGATCTGGTATGTATTTGCTGACTTAATTTACAAACTCTAAGAAAAGATGGATACTATATTAATACACTTTAGTATCTTTATTGCTGATAATACGATTATCACTTACGTTCTTTTAACATAGCTATCTTCTAGTATGTTATTGTATTCATACAACTGTTTCAGGTCTTGAGGCCAACCAAAGGTGAGAGCTTAGTTAAGGCCTTCTCAGGTCTTTCCTATGCATGTAAACATCCTGTGTGTGCGTAGATAGACTTCTAGATTCCCAGGATCCTGTTAGCACTTTCAAATTCCCCTGTGGACGTTGAATTCCTCAGCTCTTAATTTTAGTGTTTTATTTTTACTGTCAGCTTTTTCTTTGCTCCTACTGTTATGGCCACTTCAGGCAGCCACAATATTAAATAATTGCTGCTGACTCTCTTTGACAGATATCTTCAGAGAAATGTCTCTTTGCACAGAGAAGGTTCTGAATCAGGTCAAATAAAGGCAAGCATTGTAAGGAGAGGTTTCTGGGAAACTGGAAGACAGGTCAAATAATCATAACCTGCTGAAATGACACTTTTGGGGAGATCTAAAACCATTCTGTCCTGTCCATTGGTTGCTGGATTTCTGGTTTGTGAGACTTGGTTTTTAAGGTGACTGTGGAACTGAGGAGAGGGAAATGAGAGTAGGGAAAATTAAAACTCCACAAAACTCAGATTCTTACTGAAATTCAGCTGTTTCTTTTGACTATATACTCTATAGATTGCAGCAGACAGACCTTTGTGTAACTTCCAGAATTCTAAAAAGTTTATTTTGATTCTGCCAGTATTCTCATTATGTTTTAAAGGAGCAACTCTTCTGAGATTCTTTGCCATTCTCACTGATGTCACTCATATTCTATGCTATTTGTCCACTACATTTTAATTCCTCAGTGAAACAAAATGATTGAGAAATAGTTGATTTTAAAAGCTCAAAAAGGAATAGCAACAGCTCAAGTAATGTGAAACTTTCATTTTGTGATTAAGTGAAATTTTACTAAGGAAAATTGCTGTTTATTTTAATTTTGAATAAGTGGTTTTAAACTTTGCCCTTACACTCTCATCTGACATGAGATTTTTGTTGAAAGTGTTTAATAGTTTGAGTGTCTCTAAACCCCAAGTCCCTTTATATGTTGCTAATTATGATAAGTCTCAGAGTACTGGGTCAATTTGCTAAAACTTTTAATACAAAGCTAACTTTTTTTGTGTACTCATAAATCAGATATATTATTCCCAACAACAATACTAAGAATGAAAGAGAAAAATATGTTATTTACATAAAATGTTGCTATCTGAAGAATATTCAAGTTTTGGTTCACTTTTGTTTAGAATTTATTTCATTCTTTTTATATTTCAACCATAAAGAAAAATATAATGAATAGTGTAAAAAATCAATGCATTGTTTTTCAACAATATGTCTGAATATGTACTGTAAAACAGATGTCATTCAAGTTACTGAATTAAGAGCACCTACATTCAAAATTTGCATTTAGTGGAGGATATACTGACAGAAAGCAAAAAAAGTAAACATTTAGTGTGTTTTCTAGAGTCTACCAGAAAAGGCAATGGCAACCCACTCCAGTACTCTTGCCTGGAAAATCCCATGGATGGAGGAGCCTGGTAGGCTGCAGTCCATGGGGTTGCTAGGAGTCGGACATGACTGAGCGACTTCCCTTTCACTTTTCACTTTCATGCATTGGAGAAGGAAATGGCAACCCACTCCAGTGTTCTTGCCTGGAGAATCCCAGGAACGGGGGAGCCTGGTGGGCTGTCATCTATGGGGTCGCACAGAGTCAGACATGACTGAAGCACCTTAGCAGCAGCAGCAGCAGCTAGAGTCTACATATAGCTAAGATCATGTGGTATTTGTCTTTCTCTGTCCAACTTATTTCACTTAGCATAATATCCTCTGGATTATCCATGTCGTTACAAATGGCAGGATTTCTTTCTTAATGGTTGAGTAATATTCCATCATATACATATACACGACACTTTCTTTATACATCTATTGTCAAATATTTAGTGGCATTTAGGTGCCATTGTGGAAAGTAAACAATAAGGAAAAAATAAATGGGACTAAATCAAACTGAAAAATTGTTATACAACAAAGAAAACTATCAATAAGACAGAAAGGCAGTCTAATGAATGGGAGAAGATATTTGCAAACTATATATTCAGTAAGGGGTTAACATCCAAATTACACTAAGAACTCATACAACTCAAAATCAAGAACATACAACCCAATTAAGAAATGGGCAGAGGACCTGAATAGACATTTTCCAAAGTCATAAAGTATATGTTAATTGCTCAGTCATGTCTGATTCTTTGCAACCCCATTAACTGTAGCCCACCAGCCTCCTCTATCCATGGAATTCTCTAGGCAAGAATACTGGAATGTATTGCCATTCCCTTCTCCAAGGGATTTTCCCGGCCCAGGGATTGAACCTGGGCCTCCCACATTGCAGGAAGATTCTTTGCAGTCAGACCTACCAAGGAAGCCCTTCCAAAGGCATATAGATGGCTAACAAATACATGATCAACATCACCAATCATCAGGGAAATGTAAATTAGAACCCCAATTTGATATGCACTCATACTGTTACAATTGCTATCATCAAAAAGACAACAAATAATTATTGGCAAAGATGTGGAGGAAAGGGAAACTATGTGCACTGTTGCTGAGATGTAAATTGATCCAGCCACTGTGGAAAACAACATAAAGGTTCCTCAAAAAATTAAAAATAGAACTGCCATATGATCTATGGCAGTTTCACTTCTGGGTGTTTACCTGAAGAAAGCAAAATTAATTTGAAAAGATATCTATACATGAGTGTTCATAGCAGCATTATTTACAGTAACCAAGATATGGAGGCAACCTAAGTGTCCATCAATAGATACATGGATAAAGAAGATGTGGTATTTTCATACACACACAATGAAGTATTACTGAGACAAAAAAGATTGAAATCTTGCCATTTGCAACAACCTGGATGAAACCTGAGGGTATTTTGGTCAATGAAATAAATCAGAGAAAGAAAAATATCATATTATCTCACTTATATGTTGAATTTAAAAGACAAAAAAAATAACAGAACAAAGTGAGACCGTACTTACAAATACAGAGAACAAACAGGTGGTAGCCTGAGGAGAAGGAAGTGGCAGAGGGATGTGTGTGAAATAAGTGAAGAAAATTAAAGGGTACAAACCTCCAGTTATAAAATAAATAAACCATGGAGATATAATACACAGCATAAGGAATATGGTCAATAGTACTGTTATAACTTTGTATAGGGTTATATGGCTAGTAGACTTACGGTCTTCCCTGATAGCTCAGTTGGTAAAGAATCTGCCTGCAAGGCAGGAGACCCTGGTTCAATTCCTGAGCTGGTAAGATCTCCTGGAGAAGGGTTAGGCTACCCATTCCAGTAGTCTTGGATTCCCTTGTGGCTCAGCTGGTAACAAATCCACATGCAACACGAGAGACCTAGGTTCAATCTCTGGGTTAGGAAGATCCCCTGGAGAAAGGAAAGGCTACCCATTCCAGTATTCTTGGATTCCCTTGTGGCTCAGCTGGTAAAGAATCCACCTGCAACACGAGAGACCTAGGTTCAATCCCTGGGTTAGGAAGATCCCCTGGAGAAGGGAAAGGCTACCCACTCCAGTATTTTGGCCTGGAGAATTCCGTGGATTGTATAGTCCTTGGGGTCCGCAAAGAGTCAGATATGACTGAACGAGTTTCAATTCACAGACTTATGGTACTGATCTTTTCATAATGTCTACAAATGTCAAATCACTGTCTCAGTTCAGTTCAGTTCAGTTCAGTCGTTCAGTCGTGTCCAACTCGTTGTGACCCCATGAATCGCAGCACGCCAGGCCTTCCTGTCCATCACCTACTCCTGGAGTTTACCCAAACCCATGTCCATAGACTCGGTGATGCCATCCAACCATCTCATCCTCTGTCATCCCCTTCTCCTCCTGCCCCCAATCCTTCCCAGCAGTAGGGTCTTTTCCAGTGAGTCAACTCTTCGCATGAGGTGGCCAAAATATTGGAGTTTCAGCTTCAACATCAGTCCTTCCAATGAACACCCAAGACTGATCTCCTTTAGGATGGACTGGTTGGATCTCCTTGCAGTCCAAGGAACTCTCAAGAGTCTTCTCCAACACCACAGTTCAAAAGCATCAATTCTTCAACCCTCAGCTTTCTTCATCGTCCAACTCTCACATCCATACATGACCACTGGAAAAACCATAGCCTTGACTAGACGGACCTTTGGTGGCAAAGTAATGTCTCTGCTTTTAAATATGCTATCTAGGTTGGTCATAACCTTCCTTCCAAGGAGTAAGCGTCTTTTAACTTCATGGCTGCAATCACCATCAGCAGTGATTTTGGAGCCCCAAAAAATAAAGTCTGACACTGTTTCCACTGTTTCCCCATCTATTTCCCATGAAGTGATGGGACCAGATGCCATGATCTTAGTTTTCTGAACGTTGAGCTTTAAGCAAACTTTTTCACTCTCCTCTTTCACTTTCATCAAGAGGCTCTTGAGTTCTTCTTCACTTTCTGCCATAAGGGTGGTGTCATCTGCATATCTGAGGTTATTGATATTTCTCCCGGCAAACTTGATTCTAGCTTGTGTTTCTTCCAGCCCAGCATTTCTCATGATGTACTCTGCATGTAAGTTAAATAAGCAGGATGACAATATACAGCCTTGACGTACTCCTTTTCCTATTTGGAACCAGTCTGTTGTTCCATGTTGTTCCTAACTGTTGCTTCCTGACCTGCATACAGGCTTCTTAAGAAACAGGTCAGAAGGTCTGGTATTTGCATCACTTTCAGAATTTTCTACAGTTTATTGGCTGCAAAGAATATAATCAATCTGATTTCAGTGTTGACCATCTGGTGATGTCCATGTGTAGAGTCTTCTCTTGTGTTGTTGGAAGAGGATGTTTGCTATGACCAGTGCGTTCTCGTGGCAAAACTCGATTAGCCTTTGCCCTGCTTCATTCTGTACTCCAAGGCCAAATTTGCCTGTTATGCCAGGTGTTTCCTGCCTTCCTACTTTTGCATTCCACTGTCTAGTACACCTTAATCGAATATAATATTGTATTCCAGCTATATTTCATTTTTTTAAAGGAAAAGAGGAAAAGGACAATGGAAAATGCCAAGAAGTGGGAGTCTGGAGAACATTAGAGAAGAGTTACTATTTTATATGAGAGACTCAAAGAAAATCTGTCTGATAAGGAGACACTTGGGAAGAGAACCTAAAAGAAGTGAGAGAGTGAGCTATTTATATTTCTTGAGGAAAAAATGTTCCATCTTGCAAGTGCAAGGTAGTAGCATTGCTTTGAATGTTAGAGGATCAGTAAGGATACTGTATCTAGAATGGAATGAGTGAAGAAGAGTGTTGTTTTTGTTGTTTAGTCACTCAGTCGTGTCTGACTCTTTTGCAAACCCATGAACTGTAGCTGACCAGGCTGTTCTGTCCTTTAAAGGTATACAAACTTACTATTACAGTAGTATGTATTAATATATTTTGAAAGAGAAACCAACAGATATTGCTGACTCGTTGAATGTGAGGTACAAAAGAGAGAGTGTGTGAAAGAACGTGTCAGTTGCTCAGTCATATCTAACTCCTGGACTGTAGCCTGCTAGGCTCCTCTGTCCATGGAATTCTCCAGCCATTCCTTTCTCCAGGGGATCTTCCTGACCCAGGGATTGAACCCGCATCTCCTGCACTGTAGGCAGATTCTTTACCATCTGAGCCTCTTCGTGGTTATCCAGGTCATTAAGACCTTTTTTATATAGTTCTTCTGTGTATTCTTGCCACCTCTTGGGCTGGCAAAAAGTAATAGAAATAAAATAAAATAAAAAAGAAAGTAATAGAAATAAAAACAAAGTTTTCTTACTACCTAGAAGTTAAAAAGAAAGCAAAAAATAAACAACTTCTTTTTTAACTCTTCAAATAAGGAAGACATTTCCAATAAAAAATTCTAGAATATCTAGAAAATAATCAGAACCTATTAGTATAGCACAAGTAGATATTTCTCTTACCACTTACATGATACCTCATGTATATTAGATATTGATTGATTGTCCCTATCAAGTCATTTTATTTCAGCTAGCTTTTAAAGATTGATAGGGTTTATATAAGTAAAGAAGATAAATAATTTCTTTTTTATCACCATGAGAAATCTCAACACCATTCTAAAGATTTATGGAAAATAAAAATAATATTCCGTATTCACCTAATTTTGTTTTACTTACTCTTTCCAAAGCATACTCTGCTTTGGTAAAGAGCAGATTCACTGGAAGAGGCCACATTTCCTCTGCTAAGGAGGGAACTTGCAACGCTATGGAGTTTCACCATTAATGTTCTGGAGTGTTAGGTATGCAGAGGCTAAGATTTTATAACACACGTGTTGTGACTTTGTGAATACTATGTAGAGAGTTGAAAGAAACTGGGTCATTGTAATTATTCATAGTGAAATAAAGGAGTTCTTAAATACACAGATTTGAAATTAAAATTTAAATTACTCATTACAGTTTTTCTGCTTATGTGTTTAATATCCTTTTAGTTTGAACATACCTTTCTTGAGTTCTATAGTCTAAGCCTACCAGAGATCATTTCTTCTTGTTAACTATTGATAGCATGGTATTGTGTGTGTGCAAGTTGTATTTAATTGTTACATTTTATTTAAGTGATGAATTTAGTACTTCCAAAAATTACTCTGTGTTAAATATCATGAGGAAAAACGTGTGACTTCGTATTTATAAAATGTAGCTCTGTAAGTTGCTGAAGGAGGAAAATGGAAAGTGGATCAAGAGAAGTGGAAAGCCAGGGAGGCATATTCTTAAACTCTAATTTAAGTTGGTTTCATTAGTACTGTATTTTAATTAATTATGAGACCTTATACAGAGAAGAATTATATTAGGGGAAGCTCAGAGTCCTTGGCAAGAAATATCTTGATTAGGTGAGAGGACAAAAACTACTCCAGCAAGACTTCTGGAGTCTCTCTAATGTTAAAAGGGGAATCTTGACATGAACAGTCATTCCTAAACAGAGCTGATGCTCAGAGGGAGAATATCTTTGATCTCTCTCTAAGCTAAGTCAGATTTTTCCTTCTGTTAGTCGAAGAGAGAATTCCTCCAGATTGGATAGAGCTAATGAGAACTTGTTTCTGAGGTTAAGGAAGTGAATTTCTCACACTGAGTAGTCTGTCAGAGTCCGACACTTAGGACTGGCTGGGTTAAAATTACATGGCAACGCTGTATCTATTAACATAATAAGGAAAATGAAGTATAATAGGTCAGGGCTTCCTATTTTTGAAATCCATAGTATCTGCTATTCTTTAGTGTTTAATAATATAGCTGATTATTTTCTATACATATAATTTATCTTGTTAGTCATTTATAATAGCCTAGCACTATATTTTAATCCATTTAGCATGATCATGAGGGTGCTAGATTATTCAGTTATTTAGTCTCTATATTTCCTACATTTAGCCTATATTTCCTTTATTAAACTAAATTCCTGAAGAGTAAGAACTGCATCTTAATGATTTTTGTGTTCCTTTTGTTTAGTATAATGCTTGATGCATCGTAGCCTCTTAATAAATGAAATAATAAGATACATCTCTGATAATTTACGTGTACATTAAAGATCCCCCGGGCCCAGTTCAATGGCCAGGAAATAGTGTGCTCTCAATATACATGTGTTTAGTTGAAGTAATTACCACAAATAAGGTTTTACTAGTGAACTCTCAGTTGAACAAAGCATTAATCCACAACTCATTATTCATCAGGCATGTTAACTTCATCAACTTTTCCTTCATAGCATACATTTTGCTGATAATTTTAGTGGTGCATGTTTGCCATTGCTTTCCGTCATTGACTGTTCATATTTTTTCTCATTTTAAAATTCCATTTGTTTCACTGCACCAGTCTAAAACTTGAAATAGTTACATATTGAATATCTGAAACATTTACTGCTACCCCTTTTTTTTGAAGTGTGAGAAATCAAAATTCCAGTTGCATAATAAAGATATGTCTTCTTCTGAGTTATAGAAATCCCTGGGTCTTCTTTTGCTAAATCATTAAATTAGTAAATGCCACTTTTCTGACTGTAGATACTTCAGTGTTCATAGTCTGTTCTGAATGGAGCAGTGCCCTCTTAATTCAGTGAGTGAAACAAGGGCAGAAAAATGCCCAGAGCCAGACAAGAATCAAATAATGACTGAAAGAGCAGTCAATTTCTCAAGTGTACTGTACTGAGGAAGGTTGGATTGTGGAGATGGATCTTGGGAAGGAAAAGAGATGTTTACAAGTTTTGGATAGGAGGGTATTGAGGATGGAGTTCTTGATAGAAAACACAAAAGAAGAAAATAATTAAGAAGTCTTGTCATCTTGGTGAAAATAACACTTGTCATGACTTAGGGTAGAGTATCCTGTTTAGAATAGGCCCAGGCCAGCAGCTGGACTGATCTGAGACACAGCACACTTCCCCACAGACATCAGGGTGAGACTTTGACACAACATTAGCATATCTACTTTGCAGTTGACAGGAACGTTATGCTGGTGACAGTTTTTATTCCTTTGCAGTTTGATTTAGTTCGGTATG
The DNA here is from genome assembly GCF_054371585.1 of Giraffa tippelskirchi. Taxonomy (NCBI): domain Eukaryota; kingdom Metazoa; phylum Chordata; class Mammalia; order Artiodactyla; family Giraffidae; genus Giraffa; species Giraffa tippelskirchi. Next base: position 90,767,909 of record NC_137275.1, on the reverse strand, counting down.
AATTTGAGACAGTTCCTAAAGCAGTGTTTTTTCATAAGTAAGTCTATAGAATATATTTTCTTCATGAAGACTGTTGGGTACAGGTAGCACAATTCCAACTTGCTAATGAATATCTGGGTTCTTGGACTGAGATCTTCCTTACGCATACTCAAAGTCCAGGATGTCATTTCATGTATCAGTGACATTCCATGGCATTTAAAGAGAAATGGATTCTGGCGCTATTCTACAGAAGGGCTAGCAACAAGAGACACATACAGGATTCTGTGAGTCTAATGATTTTCACAATCCCAGGGTATAAATGTCTTGTTTTTTTCAGCTATCCTTCCAGGATATCCTATAAACTATGCAAAATAAATAAACAAGCCTTGTTATATGATATATACTACCAAAATTTCAGTTTGTTAACCTAATTTGTATATGTGCTAACAAATAGAGGTGAATAATTAAAAAGAAAAAGCAGCTTTTATCTGCAATATTCTCATATCTCTTAGAGAATTAATGTTAAAGTTTATTTGTTTCTTCATTTCTCCCCAAAGCCAAAATGAGCAACTAAACTGGAATTATTCCAGATATGTCTATCTGAATTATAGGTTATTGTTCCTAAATCCTATAGAAATTAAGTAAAACAAGCACTAGAAAGAGTAGATTAAAATCCTGACATACTTCATTTAATTAATGCATTTTAAACTTTCATGCTTATTAAATAGATACTTGAAATAGTTTAAGATTAATAAAATGTTTGTTTTCTTGAATAAACTAAATGGTTCCCGCTGAATTCAGATAGCCCTCTTACGGAAAACTAGATTCCCACATGTACTTATATCCATTTCCGAATCCTATTTTCAGTTATATTCCTCTGTTTCAGTTTCTTTTCCAGTACTACTACCAAGAGGTTATTTAAATTATAATTATATCATACGTTTGGCACTGTGTTTCTACATGAATTGTAGAATTGGCTTGTCTTTCTCCCTCCTCCCCTGGGAAGAATATCATTTTGGTATTTATGTTGTGATTAAGTTTATAAAAAGTGGAGAAAATCGATATACAGTAATGAGTTTTATATTTTCCAAAATCAGGATATGCCTTTCTATTTATTCATGTCTTGTAGTTTCTCTGTGATGTTTTATTTCTTATGTATTTCTTATTTAGCTTATTACTATTTTAACCTTTCTCTTGCCATTATTATTAGGGTATTTTATTTCATTATATTTTCTAGCTGGTTATATATAAAGAAAGATTGCTGACTTTACAAACAGTTTAATGTAATGGTAAACAACTACATTGTTTAGAATAGATTAGAATTTCAAACCCCAGCTCTGCCATACCAGCTGTATGACCTGTTTATCCATAAAACAGAGATTAATAATTTTACATACTTCATAGGATTATTGGGAGTATTAAATTAGTTAATATATTCAGAACATTGCTGGCACATAGTAAACACTCTGTAAGTTTTCACTTTCATCCTCATTATCATTATCATTTATCTGCCATGTTAATGTTCTCTCATTATTTATAAGTTTTTCAGTTGATTTAAATTTTCCAGTTGTATATCATCTAAAAATTGTAATTTTGCTTCTTTTCCAATTCTATCCATCTTATATCTATCTGTTGTTTAGTTAATTCACCTCAGTCTTCAGAACAGTGTTAAATAACAATGGTAATGATGGACAGGGCTTCCCAGATGGTATAGTAGTAAAGAATCTGCCTGCCAGTGCAGGATATGCAAGAGACGCAGGTTGCATCCCTGGGTCAGGAAGACTCCCTGGAGTAGGAAACGGCAACCCACTACAGTATTCTTGACTGGAAAATTTCATGGACAGAGGAGCCTGGCCGGCTACAGTTCATGGGATCACAAAGAGTCGGACATGGTTGAGCACGATGGTGGACATCTCTAGTTAACATTTAGAGTTAGTGACAATGTTTCTAGTGTTTTACTTGCTGAGTTTTGACTTCAAAGATAAATTTTATAAGTTATGAAAGAACCATGCATTCTGATTTCCTACGAGTTTTATCAAATGTCTTTCAACATGTTTTTTGGATATTCAGAAGTAAATAAAGAGAAACAATAACTATTTTTGGCTCCTGAGCTTTTTATTGTTTCAGCTTTTGTAGCCAGCTGTAAATCTAGGCTCTGTCCTCATTTCTGTTTATATAGAGGGTATTGACAGTAAATACCACAAGCTCATTAGAGATCTCACCAGCCTTGTCTTTGGTTCAGCAATCTCTAGACTTTCTCCCATAGGGATTTCTTGGCGCTTCCAGCCAGAGAGCATTTCAGTCATTACTTGACTTTGGTTATATAATGAGGAGAGTGATGAGAGAATTTCCCAAGTGACAAGGAACACAGGAGCAAAAATTTCCTTTTATGTATAAGGAAAAAAGTGAGAGAGAACGTTAATGATGTCAATAACCCAATTTAAGTAAACGCTGTACCTTGGAAAGATAGAGTTATAAATGAGAATATCAATTTAACTAACTAAAACGCCTCTTTGTCACCAGTTGGCTCTACTCCCTGAGTCTCTGTTGCCATTGAAAGTTGACTATAAAGTTCTGTGTGAAGTAGCAACTCTGTCGCATTCCAGAAGGAAGCTATCATATGTTCTACCTTTAGGAGCTTAGCTGAGGGGAGCCACTCTCATGTTTAACATATTCATCTTGTTTATCTCAACCTAGGAAATTTATCAAGTTCTGGTTTTATTTCAAAATTATTTCCAGGAGCTTTTAGAAAATTGTAGAGTAGCACCAGCACCACCACTGCCCATATACATCACGATGTTATCCATGTTTTTGATCCCTAGATCACTGTGAGAGTTCTCCACTTACTGCCTCGGTGTCTTCCACCCTCACTTCAACCACAAAATATTTCCCAGTTACCTGTCTTTGAAATGGCATAAGTTCTTATTGATCAAAATTTGTATGTATGTTTATACATACAAACAGTACTAAGCCTCATAATTAGAGTCATTCCTGAATCTCTTTAAGTAGAAACTCCTCTGATGTCATTAAGTGTTATGTACATGTTTCTAACTTTTGTCCTAAGAGATAGGCAAGAAATTTTCCAACCCATTAACAGTTGAAAAATCAATCAGAAAAAAATTGTCACAGAATTCTAGAGCTGAAAAAAACATAAGATGTCTGCTCCTGGCCCTTCATTTTATACATGAAAAAGCTAAGACCCAGAGAGATGAAATATCTCCAAAATATTGATATTGTATATCAAAGAGAAAATTACTTTCTTTACAGAAATTTAGCTTACACACAATTTGTTAGGAGCACATCTGTGAAAATTTTAGCATAAAATCCCTAATCACTGAAAAAGTTCTATCTCCATATGTTTCATATTCATGTACATTATCTCACTTATTTGAGGGAGAAAAATATTCTCTCTAGTTTGAGAGCTATATTATGCATCTTCCAGAGCATGACAGTTTTATTTCAGACTTCCATTTCAGATGGATCTTAGAAATAGTAACCTTTCCTAGTCTCTCTACAAGCAAGAGGGAGAAATGAAAATACTATAATGCCATTGAAACAATTTATTTTTTAAATATCTTTGCAAGTTGATAAAGTTTTTGAGGATTGTTTTTCTTTGTTAGTGTTCCTTTGAGAATGGTAGTTAATGGCACTGCCGGTCCCTCATATGTTAGCTAGAAATATCTATTACTAAGAAAGCAGAGTCTGCTTATGGTAGACATGTGGGAGAATAAGAATTACTGGATATTGCTCTAAAAACTCTCAACTTTATGTATTCTAAGCCTTACTAATAGTTTACATAATGTAAGATTTACGTAGCAGTGTATGGATGTACCTAACAAAAGTAACTTTTTTCCTTTCCCTTTTTCTTCAAAAATTGTTTAGTATTTCTTATGACCTAATCTGCAGTTTTTATGCTGATAATTCCAAAAATATGATCCTCTAGCTATTGTTGTTTGTTGTTCTGTTGCCCAGTCGTGTCTAACTCTGTGACGCCATGGACTGCAGCGTGCCAGGCCTCCCTGCCTCTCACCGTCTCCCAAAGTTTGCCCAAGTTCATGTCCATTGCATTGGTGATAACATCCAGCCATCTCATCCTCTATCATCCCCTTCTCGTCCTGCCTTCAGTCTTCTCCCAGACACCAGTTTCTGTCTCCAGCCACATCTCAACACTTCAACTTGGTAGAGAGACCCAGTGCATCCTGTTTCACAAGTCTAAATCAGAACTTGTCTTCCCCTACTGTCTGTCACTGTTACTGTCTTCTTCTCTCCTTTAACCACCCATGTCCAAAACATAAGTGCCATCTTTGCTCATCCCTGCCCTTTATCTTTCATAAATTTTCCTACAGTGCCTCTCATGTATTCTTCCTTTACCTTTAATCAATACACCCAATTTTACTGAACAGCTACTGAATTTCAGGCTCTCTGCTAGTTAGTGCAAGTATAAAAACAAGCCCTAGTCCCTGCTTTCAAGGAGCTCATGGTATATTTATTGGAAGAGACCAGTATGGAACAGGGTCTGTAAACCTGAGACACTCTGGTTGAATACTTGTGAACTAAACTTTAAAAAAATTGTTTCAAAATGAAAATAGCTTCCTGACAAATTTCTACCCTATTCATAGCAGGACGAATTGAAACAAATGTGGAAAGGATTTTAAATGAGAAATTTATTCAGCATACCTCCTAGAGGTAGAACCAAAGTTTTAGAATCAAAACAGCTTCCCAGTGTGTTTGATTGAATTGCTTCACACAGACTATGCTTCTAAACCCCCACTTCTTTTCTTCACAAACTCCTATTCATCCTTTTAATCTTTACTCATACGTTACCTTTTTAAAAAAATGTTTCCAAATTGTCCACTTGCTGCTGGGCAAATGAACCACTGCTTTTCCTGTATCATGACAGAAACCACATTTCAATGAGTTCAGGAGTGAATGAAAAGAAAGTAGAGGTGAGAAGATAGATAGTAGCTAGGAAAGTACTTGCCCCTTGGAGAGTAATTATATTGTTTAGTGTTTATTTTTACATTTAGCTTTCACTATGGATAGGAGAGAATTGAATGTATTTGTAGGCCAAGGGAATGACTGAAGGAAAAAAAGATAATGAATAGAGCAAAGTTCTTAGTTTCCAGTGTGATCACTTAATCTAGATATTCATAAAATTCACTTTATTACAAGACTTTCTGCCTATTATTTTTCACATCTCTAATTCATCCTGCAAAATATGGCCAAATTAATCTTCCTAAAATATTACTGTTAACATGTGACACATTCCTCCAAAAATCCTATCTATTTCTTATGTCCTTGAGCTTCTCTATCTTCAGAGCCCTCATGGTCTGTCGCCTACCTACTTATTCAGTACTATTTCTCTCTTTTCCTCAGGACAGATGTTCATTCAGTAAAACTAGTCTCTTCATTACCATTTTCATACCCACTGACTCTAAGTTCTATCAGAACAAGTATCTTTGTTTTGTTCATAATTGTATCCCAGGCACATTGTGTATACCTAGTGGGTGCTCAATAATTATTTATGGACCAGTTCCTTGCTCATCCATACCTTAGAACTCTTACAATTACCTACTTTTGCAACACTCCTCTTCCTTTTTTCTACTTTTCTAAACCTTACTGATTTTTTCCTGACTCAAGTCCTACTTCTTCCACCTATTTTTTGCTAACTACTTCTCCCCATTATTGTGTTTATTCCTTTCCCTGTATTCTCATAGTATGTAGCTGTGATTCCATACCATGAATCTTATGACAGAAGCAGTGTAATAATGTGGTTAAGAGCTCAGACTCCAGAGCCAAACTAAAATTGAATCCTGGCTCTGTTACTTACTGATTATGTGGCCTTTGTTATTTAACCTTTCTCTGCCCCAATTTCCTCACCTGTACCATGATCAAAATAATAAAATCTACCTCACAGAATTGTTGCAAAATTGAAATGAGCTCATATATGTCAAGTGCCTATCACAGTGACCAACACATAGCAAGCCCAATATGAATGTTTTCTGTCATTATTGTCTAGTTTTATTATTGCTTTTATATTAGTATTTTCCAATCAGATTAGGGACTCTTTGAGGTGAAAATGGTATTTTATTTCTATCAAGATGGCTCAGCACAAAGCTGGTTGATTAAATATTTTTTTAATTGATGATTTATTAAAAAAATTTAGACTATATTAAGACTACCATGAAATTCAAGATGCTTCATTTGGGATGTGATTTTTTAAAACAACTTATTTCATATAAAGATACACAGTCTACCAAACATTTTTACCCTTATTATATCAATTGATCCTTATAATAAATTGGTGAGGTGTCATTATTCTCACAGTACAGCTTAGAATTGTATGGTCAGAGAAGGTAAGCATCTAACACCCTCTCTCTCAGCACTACAACATCCCCTTACTTCTTGCCTGCTCAGACAGGTACAGGACAGATTGTTAAGACTTCTGTATAAACAGACATTGTACTACAAAAGAAAATATCACTACCCCTTCTTTCAAGTATGTCCAAATCTCTACAAATGACTGTCTTGGGCACTCCCCTTCACTTACCTTGTGAGAGAGCGAGAGGGAGTGATTTGAGTGTCCAGAAACACCTACTTCTCTACTCTGCAGGATGAGAAGGGAGGGGCATCTTATCTTGAACACTGTGCTCGCCATGAAGTTGACCCACACCACCTCCAACTAAAACTCCTTATGTAGCTTGGGAGGAGAGAGGACACTGGGATAATAATTGGAAGTTGTGATTTTAGTCACTTCTCACCTAGCCCCGGGCAGGAGGGACGGGGAGGGGACGGGCGGGGGAGACGTTGGTGGCTTCTGCTGGCAGTTTCTGTTTCTCCTTAGCATGTTAGAGCCTCTTTGTTTCAACCCAGGAACAACATCATTCAGCATCCTGTTACACATGCATACATTCATTTATCAAACATTTCAGCACCTTCTCTGGGCAGAGCCCTCTCATCTCTTGGTATGAGAGATACAAAAGAAATTTAAGTAATTTAAGCTGTTGATATACCTGGCTCTTTGTTGTCATCAGCATGTTTGTATTGATCCTGTCTCTCTCCTCAAAACATGATATGTCACTTGAAGGATCTTTGGAGTAGAGTTTTCCTTAAGAAAGTGTATTTCAAAAAAAAAAAATATTTTCATTGTGTTGAAATATGCATTATTTAATACATAAATAGCTAGCCCTGTGATGTTCGCCATCTTATAAGCATGCCTACTTTTGCTTTTCATGCTTTCTGATTTCCACCTTTCTTTTAGAAGTTTATCTTTATTATTACAGTTGGTGTTCTAATTCTAAATGTTTTTGCTCAAAATAAGTAGATCTCTCTCTGTAGGAAATGTATACAATATGCGTCACTTTCTGTGCTACCTCATTTTAGTTTCTTGAATTAGAAAGTAGATATTTAATAGATACTGCTTTCTTCCAAAATGAAGAAACTTTAAAATGACTGAAAGAATCAGTACTGTAGACATTCTAAGGTCATCCTGTCCCAGAGAAAAACCCTTAGAAGCTCCAGGAAACTATCAATCTATCGTGTATTTCCTGAACACCACTGCTGGCCTCATTTATACCCAGGTATGACTTAGCAACTAAACCACCACTGTAAATGTCATTTGAAATCCTTAATCTCCAAGTGGCTTTAGAAAGGCTAATTTTTTATATTAAGATTTTATCTTTCTTTCTCACCCTCCCCCTAAACACACACATACACAAAATAATATATGAAAACTGCTTCCTTCCATAGGGAAGGATTGTTGTTTTTAACCTTCTAATATACATTATAAGCATGATCACATAGGGAGTTGTTTCTGAATGCAGGATCAAAATACATTACTCTTAAAGGAAATGTAATTCTTGCTAAGAAAAATAATAGCCAGTAAGCAGTAATTGAAATAATTTCTAATCTTATATTAAACTAGAAAAACCTGTATAATTATTTAGTGATGGTAATGTAATTTACATTTATGTTGATAGAATCTTAGAAAAGTATATTAAATATTCTTCCATGTAGCCAATAGGCCCTTTTCTCTAAATTCTTCATACATTTAATGAAGAGGTGGATAAAGATCAGTTTATTCAAATATTTTTTCATGCAGAAGACAGGGTAGTTCTTACCAATGAAACATGGCAGTAAACATTTTTTCTTTTTTATTTAACATATTTTAAACATATTTCTCTACACATTTTGTAGTGCTAGATCTGGTTACATACAATGGTGACCATAAGTCACGAGTTCTCATTTGTGAAGCCTTTTTATATTGCTGTAAATATTTGGTAAGAATTATCTTCATACAGATTAGATTCATAGTTATGAAGTATTTAAGAGAAGTATATAATAGTGCTGGTTGAAAATAAACCTCATATTTTTATAAATGTTTAAATTTTCAAAAATAACTCATGCTTAATGATTAAAACTTAAACACAAAAAAGCATTAAGATAAAAAGTTGTTAATTCCACTGACTCACAGACTTTTACAATTTCTATGCATCATTCTTATATATATGAAAATATATTTATATACACATGCATGTGTTTATGCATGCACACATATTCACTATGATATATGTCACCAAACTGGTATTGTAGTGAATTTATTGGGTTTTTTAAGTATTTATTTTATCTATCTACTTATTTATTTGACTAGGTCGGGTCTTAGTTGTGGCACAGGATCTTCATTGTGTCATGTGGGATCATTCGTTGTGGTGCACAGACTCTCTAGTTATGGTGCTTGAGCTAGTTGCTCTGCAGCATGTGGGATCTTAGTTCCCCAACCAGGGATCAAACCCTCGTCCCTTGCATTGCAAGACAGATTCCTTAACCACTGGACCACAAAAGAAGTTCCAAACTTATTGTTGTATAGGATCTTTTTCCCCTTGATAATACATCTTTAATGTTTCCTCTATTAAGAAATATTTTTCTAAAATGTGATTTAATGGGTAAATGGTATTTCTTTACATGAATCTATTGTTTTATTTATCCTATCACCTTTTATTATGTGTTTACAGTATTCCAGTTTTTCATAATTTAAGAAAAACAATATATTTAATAAATATTTTCCCATACTGCTTTGTACAATCTGTGATTATATCCATGGAACAGATTTCTAAAAATAAATTTCTATTGCTTTCGTATTTGAAAGTTTTTTTAATGCATATTATGATTTTTTCCTCCAGGAAGTCTATGTTGATTCACATATCTAAAACGTGTGTATTTTATTTATTTTTATGGAAGTATAGTTGATTTACAATGTTGTGTTAACTACTACTGTACAGCAAAGTGATTCACTTATACATATTTACATATTCTTTTTTAAATATTCTTTTCCATTATGGTTTATCATAGGATATTGAACATAGTTCTCTGTGCTATACAGTGTGTGTGTGTGTGTGTGTGTGTGTGTTAAGTCACTTCTATTGTGTCTGACTCTTTGCGACCCTATGGACTGTAGCCCCCTCCCAGGCTCCTCTGTCCATGGGATTCTTCAGGCGAGAATACTGGAGTGGGTTGCCATTTCCTCCTCCAGGAGATTTTCCTGACCCAGGGATTGAATCCTTGTCTCTTATGTCTCCTACACTGGCGGGCAGGTTGTTACCACTAGCACCACCTGGGAAGCCCTGTGCTATTCAGTGGGACCTTGTTGTTTATCCATTCTACATATGAAAGCTTATGGAGAGGCTCCCACTCCATCCCTCTCCCAGGCTCCACCCCCTTGGACCCCATGAATCTATTTTCTATGTCCATGATTCTGTTTCTGTTTGACAGATAGGTTCATTTGTGTTATATTTTAGATTCCACATATAAGTGATATCATATGGTATTTGTCTTTCTCTATCTGACTTGCTTCACTTAGTATGATAATCTCTAGTTGTATCCATGTTGCTGCTGCAAATGGCATTACTTTGTTCTTTTTGTGGCTGAGTAGTATTCTATTGTATATGTATACCACAGTGTCTTTATCCATTGACCTGTCAATGGATATTTATGTTGTTTCCATGTCTTGGCTATTGTGAATAATGCTACCATGAACATAGGGGTGCATGTATCTTGTTGAATTATAGTTTTGTCCAGATATATACCCAGGAGGAGGATTACTAGATCATATAGTAGCTCTAGTTTCAGTTTTTTGAGGAATCTCCATACTATTTCCACAGTAGCTGCATCAAGTTACATTCCTACCAACAGTGTACAAGGGTTCCCTTTTTTCCACACCCTCTCTGGCATTTAATATTTGTAGATTTTTTAGTGGAGGCCATTCTGACAAGTGTGAGGTGGTGCCTCGTAGTTTTGATTTGCATTTCTCTAATAATTACTGATGTTGAGCATCTTTTCATGTGCCTTGAAACATAATGTGTTTTTGAGTTCTTCCCTACACGCTTACTGTCAGAGTTCAACCAACAGCAAAAGATTATATACTCACATTAGAATAATTCAAAAATGGTTTATTCAGAGAGATAATAGTTACAAAGATGATGGTGGAATGTTGTTGGTGAAAATATGAGAGATAATGCAGTAAATTATGAAAATTAGCAATAGCACTGTTACCACCTAAAAGCCAAAGGGATGAGGAAGGAAGAGATTATCAGAACACGGGAAATGAGAAGCAGGTTGAGAAAGCCATCTTGAGAGGAACAGTGACCTTTGGTCAACAAACATAGCTAGATCAAGGTGAATTTTCAAGTACGGAACCAGGGAATTCTATTACCTTGACCTACTCTCTCTCATCTGAACCACCTTGAAAGCCAGAGGACCTGGCTCCAAACAGAGGCCTTCTAGGTCCAAACAGAGGCCTCCCTCAGTAGAGAACAAGCAGGAACCAATGGAGAGTGAATCTGGAGAGACAAGCAAAAGATATCCAGAACACTTACCTACTTTTTCTATGTCTTTGATTGTACATATGTTTTTTATATATCTGTGATTGAGGTAAAAACTTTTTCTTTACTTATTTGTGTTTATTTTGTCAAGTATATGTGTATATCTCCCCTCCCTTCATTTTAACTAAGCAGGCTGTCTTTTCTTATTGGTTTGTCTTATTGATTAAAAGAGTTCTTTATATATTAAGGGCATCTTAAATTATTATTTTTCACATACATTTCTCTTATTTAAGAGTTCAGCTTTTGCGATATGCTTGAAATTAATTTAAGTCATCAGTTCTTACTCTTTTGTGATTCTACTTTTTACATATAATTTTTTGTTCAACTTACAAATCATTTTACTTTGTAGTATAAGATAGAAGCATGATTTTATTTTATTCTAAGTAATAAATGATGCCTACACTATATCCTAAATAATACACCATTTTCTCCAGTGATTTTTTATGGAATCCTATTCTTTTACAGCATTCTTTTGTTTATTTAGTTCTTTCTATACACCCCATTATGGCCTGTTAGTCTCATAGTCAATTCTGGTGAAATATCACATGGTGATATTTTACATGGTTTTAGCATATGACAATGTATTTTATTATTTTTCATTGTTTTCTTGACATTCTCACCTATTTAGACAAATGAACTTTAGAGTTTTTGTTTCAAAATCAAAAAGAAAGATCCTTTTAGAGTTTTGATTAAATTGTAATATGTTAATATATTGTTTGAAGAGGAAATAAAGATCTTGCAATACTGAATCTTTCTTTCCAGATAGCATTTTATGTGTCTCAGGTTTTTCAAATGCCCATCACAAAACTGTTTCATTTTCTTTAAATATTATTCTTTTATTTCTAAGTATTTTGTTTTGGAGGAATCTTTTGACATTGCGATTGAAAGCTTATGTTCCTTGGGTTTTTTGACTGGCTTCTGCTGCTATTGACAATAGCTAATGATTTTGTTGTATATATATTGTGACTAAAACTTTACCAATTTCTTACCAGTTTTATTAGACTTTCCTCTAATTAGTCTGGATTTTTCTAAGACTATTGTATTATCTAAGAAATACATTTTTTCCCAATAAGTCTGCTTGTATGATTCATCATTAAGTAGAATGTCAAATATTTGAGATGAAGAACATCTGTCTTAATGAAATCTTTCATCATTCAGATTAGCTTTCGTTCTGATATGTGTTTACCATGAGTTTTTCTTTTTCTAAAATTGGGAATAAATGTGAAGTTTTATCACGTATGGCTTCGTGTCACCTACAGTGATGAATTACATACTTTGTATCCTTTGACTAATTAAAGGTGATGAATTACTTTTCAAATTGTCCTTATATTGAGCCATCTTTCATTCCTGGAATATCCCATTTGGTCATAATATGCCATTCTTTTAAATTGCTACTGCATTCAATTTTCTAGTTTTGAGATTTTTTGAAAGAATCTATATTCATAAGGAATATTGAGGGGTTGTGCATGCATTTGTGTTTGATGCCATTTTTGTTAGATTTAAGTATTAGGTTAAGGTCACTTCATAAAATGATCTTTCAATGTTTTCTTTGCCTTGGAATAGTTATAAGATAGAAGTCCTTGGGGAAAAATTGTTTGGCACCTCTCTTTAAAGCAACTGTTTAAAAACTTTAAAATCTTACCCGTTTTTACACAGTCTATTTAGTTGTTTTTACAAAGTCTACTTAGACTTTGTAAATAGTCTATTGTATTGCAAAGCACACACACACACACACACACACACAGGTCATCATTCTCCTCAATTTTACCTTGGTCTATGAATATACAGGTCTATTTTCTATTCTTTTGAAAATATTTGGAATCAATTATTCTTTCAAATATTTTTACATGCTTATATTTATCTCATTTATAGATAATTAGAAAGGTATAAAGAAAGGAAAAGAGAGATATAAAGAAAATATAGAGAGAAGGAAAAAGAGAAGCATATTTACTTATATTTTCCTCATTTATCATCATGCACATGGTTCATATACAGCTTTTCCAGTTTTATTGATATTCCCCTAAGTTTCAGCTCTAGTATTTATCTATTTTTTCCTTCATTCATATTTTTTATTATCATTAAATTACCTGCTTTACTAAGGATAGTTTTGTATGTGTGTTTATTTTTGCCTTCTTTATATTCACCTAAGCCTTTCAATTAATTAGAACATGTTTTGTAAGCTTATATGGTAGCAGCTGTCATCTTCAGTTTTTCACTTGAGGAAAAGAGAGATGGCTGTGAGAAATTATTGAGGCAGACACAGGTTTTAGTATTCTTGATTAACCATCACAGTGCCCAGAAGCTAGAGAATCTGATGATTTGCCATCCCTGAAGAGTCTGTCTAGTGATCCAGACAAATAGCTTTGCTCTGTAGTGTTATTTAATCACATTTTTATTCACTCATTCATTCATTAGATACCTATTAACAATTTTTGGTGCCAGACCTTGTGCTGTCTTTTGGAGATACAAATATGAAAAGACGTAGAACCTGCATTTAAGGATTTTGTAATTCAAGTGAAGAAACAGATAATGTATTACAAGTATAGTAATTACTATGATGCAGGTATGTACATGTTTGGGGAAAATTTGTACATACCCCATAGCACAAAATTACTCAGGAAAAGTAATAGAAAATTTAGAAATACTATTTTATTCATTCATATTCAACAAATATATTATGTGTCAGATAATATGCTGAAACCTGGGGAAATCATAGGTGTAAAAGTAACTTTCCTTGTCTTTGAGGAGCTGTTAGTCTGATGGAAGTAAATAATCCTATTACAATAAAGACATCTACCAGATACCTGTGGGGACACAGGAGAGAAACTAAATGAGCCTGTCAGAGGTTAAAAAGACTTTGTTCACAGAGAGAGTAATGGTTGAACTGATACTTGTAAGGTGAGCAGGTATGTATTAAGTGGACAAGGTGTGGCATTCTAAGCAGAGGAAGCAACATGGACAAAGCTGGCACAGTGGTATAAAAAGGCAGATAGTCTGCTAATGCCAAAGCACAAGGTACAAGGTGGTGAGGGGTGAGAAAAAAGGTGAAAGATACCAAACATTTATTAAACTCTGACAGCATGTCAGACACTATTCTAAATGTTTTATACAGATTAACATTTAGTTCTTACAGCAGCCCAGGAGGATTTCAATAATTGCTGTTATCCCACTTTATAGATGAAGAAATTAGGTAGAGAGTTTAAGTATCATGTCCAAAGTCATATACTGTAAGTGGGCTGGCCAAAATTTGAGTCCTGGTAATCTGACCCCAAAGCCTATGGTCTCTTGCCTACTATAGACAGATACCAATTCATAAAAGACTTTATATTCTATACCAAAGAATTTGGATTTCACTCCATCAATGTCTAGAAGCCAGTGAGGTGTTCTTAATTATAAAATCTACATGATCAGATTTTCAAGTGTATGTTCGCTGCTCAGTTGTGTCCGATTCTTTATGACCCCAGGGACTGCGACCTGCCAGGATCCTCTGTCTATGGAACTTCCCAGGGAAGAATACTGGAGTGGGTTGCTGTTCCTTTCTCCAGGGGATCTTCCTGACCCAGGGATCAAATGCAGGTCTCTTTCATTACAGGCAGATTCTTTACCATCTAAGACATCAGGGAAGCCTGATCAGGTTTTTATATTAACTCAAGTAGCATTTGGAATATGGATTAGAAGGGCTGACTTTATGTGAAGACAATATTGGAGGAAAAAAAGAAATAGCAAGAGGGGCAAACAGCTTCTACAGTCCATTTGAGGGATGATGGAGGCCCTGAAGTAGGGCAATAAATCAGGGAACAGATTTGGATTCAAGAGTTATTTTGATGGAACTTGGGGATTTGTTATATAGGAATGAGAAATAAGGAAGGATGAAAAGTCTGCAGTGGTTTTCAGATTTCTGTCCTTGGTAACTAGGTTGAAGTTAGTGCCAGGACATGTGACAGAAAATATGGGAGAAGGATTCTAGACACTGGTTCTTTATTCTCGTAGTTAATATTTCCAGGGATAGAAGGATTTTTAAGTGTCTGCAAATCAATGTGTGATAATCACATTAACAAATTAAAAAATAAAACCATATGATTTTCTCAAAATATACAGAAAAAGCTTTTGATATAATTCAACATCCATTTATGATTTAAGGAAAAAACAACTCTCCAGATGGTGGGCATAAAGGGAAATACCTCAACATAAAAAAGGCCATATATGACAAACCCACATCTAACTCAATGGTGAAAAGCTAAAAGCATTTCCTGTAAGATCAGGAACAAGACAAGGATGCCCACTCCCACCACTTTTATTCAACATAGTATTGCAAGTCCTAACCATAGATATCAGACAAGAGAAAGAAACAAGAGGAATCAAAATTAGAAAGGAAGAAGTATCACTGTTAGCAGATGACATGATACTATAATAGAAAATCCTAAAGATACCATCAGAAAACTACTAGAGCTCATGAATTTGGTTAAGTTGCAGGTACAAAATTAATATATAAAAATCTATTACATTTCTATACAATAACAATGAACTATCAGAAAGAGAAATTAAGGAAACAATCCCATTTACCACTGAATCAAACAGAATAAAATAATAAATAAGGAATAAACCTACCTAAGAAGGTAAAGGACTTCCCTGATGGCTCAGACAGTAAAGCATCTGCCTACAATGCGGGAGACCCGGGTTCAATCCCTGGGTTGGGAAGATCTCCTGGAGAAGGAAATGGCAACCCATTCCAGTATTCTTGCCTGGAAAATCCCATGAACAGAGGAGCCTGGTAGGCTACGGTCCATGGGGTCGCAAAGAGTCGGACACGACTGAGCGACTTCGCTTTCACTTTCCATTTTCTTTCAAGGAGGTAAAAGATCTGTACTTGAAAAACTAAAAGACACTGATGAAAGAAATTGAAGATGTCACAAACAGATGAAAAGATATACCATGTTCTTGGATTGAAAGAATTAACATTGTTAAAACGATCATACTTCCCAAGGCAATCTACAGATTCAATCCCTATCAAAATACCAATGGCATTTTTCACAGAACTAGAACAAATAATTTTAAAATCTATATAGAAACACAAAAGACCCAAATAGTGAAAACAATCTTAAGAAAGAAAACAGAGTTGGAGGAATCATGCTCCCTGACTTCAGGTTATACTGCAACGCTACACTAATCAAACCTGGTACTGGCACAAAAGCAGACACATAGATCAATGAAGCAGAATAGAGAACCCAGAAATATACCCAAGCACCTGTAGTCAATTAATCTACTACAAAAGTGACAAAAATAGAGACAATTTCTTCAATAAGTGGTACTGAGAAAACTGAATAGCTACATGTTTAAAAAAAAAATCAGAACATTCTCTAACACCATATACCAAAAAAAGTCAAGTCTTCCATTACAGACTCTTAGGTACCATGACAGAGTGATTCTCCTAGTTTAATGGACACAGGAAAATAACTGTCATGTTACCAGGTTTGGATTTTTGCTTGCTTGCTCAGCGTTATCACTAACACATTTAGATAGCCCTTTCAGAGAATCCACTCTACTGAAAGATAGTTTTTGTCAGTAACATTACTAAATAAATTTTGACTCTAGTTTGGAAATGGAATATTATGCCTCTAAGTGGAAATTGTATGAATAGTGAAATTGTGTATAAAACTGTCTAATAAAAGAAAAACTCGATTCTGAATTTTTTAGTATTATAATTATTTTCTTCATAAAGCAAAGTTGTATAATTTATCCTAAGTATAATTTACTAATCTCCTAAATTTAATTTGTAGATGAACATGCTTGCAACATATTAAAGTTCTTTGATGATACACACTCAAATTTCAGAAAGTTATGAATTTGTCAGTGACTCCTGTTTCCTTCTTTTCTTACCATTTCATAAGACAATCAGTCTTTTCTTTGAAGAACCTCCTCACAAATGATGCATTTGATTGGAACCAACGCCAAGGTTAAATCTTTCTTTTATCAATCAGTTCTTCATAGAGAATACTTTGGTAAAATTCTTTCCTTCATCAGTCAGGCACCCCTTCCGTTCAGACAAAATCTCTTTTAGAAATGCCCCATTCAGCACTGAATGACTGAAAGCAGAACTAGAGTAATCAAGAGTTCTTTATTTTATCTTCAGAAATGTATAGCTTCATGTGAAGGCTGAGGAAAATACCTATAGAGCCAGCAATCTAATGAAAAAGAAGATAGAAGCATTGATTGTATGACTTGCTGATTTTAAAACTAATCTTTCTGAAGCAGTTTTAATTTCACAATGTTTAAGTAGATTTAATTTCTAATACTAAAAAGTTAAAATTCCTAATTCCTATTTTTTATTAAGGGCAATAAACTCATAAAACTTAGCAACTTCCATTTCTATTTAAAAGCTAATAAAGTGAGAGAACAATTGCTTTACTCTTACTACTAAAGAATTTATACCATACATAGTCACAGAAACCCAAGGGATGAGGGCTGACATTCAAACTCCAAAAACAATTGAGAACAATTTTTTTTTTCAAAATAAGTCTGTCTGTTACATAATTCATAGGCTTTATTCTCTCCTGCCTAGAAAGTCTAAATTGGGAATTATATATGTGGAATCCCAATATGAAATTGAGGAAAGAGAGAAAATAAGCAAATGAGATAATAGTTAGACTCAATCTTGAAAGCATATTAAGCATATAAGTAAAAATTTTTTGAATCCCCATATTTTAAATCAAGTGAATTTTGAAAGTTCTTAAATTTTCAAATTATGTTAAATAAGTTTTCAAGAGTGACTACTAGTGTTCAACAAGTTTGTGTTGAATTGAGATGTATTGTGTTTCCTTTTGTGAAGGTTAGAGGATCCTCCTGCCTACCAAATAACATGAAGAATAATTATGAATGGCCCTTAGTCTGAATTGGGCTTCCCTCGTGGCACAGCTGGTAAAGAATCTGCCTGCAATGTGGGAGACCTGGGTTTGATCCCTAGGTTGGGAAGATCTCCTGGAGAAGGGAAAGGCTACCCACTCCAGTATTCTGGCCTAGAGAATTCCATGGACTATATAGTCCATGGGGTCACAAAGAGTTGGACACAACTGAGCGATTTTTTTTTTTAAGTCTGAATCAGTATTATGACATGTAACAAACATATACAGACAGGTTAGATGGTCTGGAGTCTGATTTTACCTCCTTTACAATTAAGATACATTGTCAATTTGCTTTAATTATCTAAGAAAGCATTATGTTGTTCTTCATTTCTGAGAATCTAATTTCCACCCAACCATTCATAAGTAACATAAATCATGTTAAAAAAGTTCAATACTGAGTCACAAAACAATTTCTCATATTACCAGAGCTTTAATTAATGCAATTTACAACAACATAATAATACTTGAAGAAAAATGAAATGTGCTTAAAACAGCTGTTTTTAAAGATAAACAGTGCTCTCATAAGGAAAAGTCGACCTCATTTCTTTCTACCACATTTGAGCCAAGAAGTTGTAGTGAAGGAAAAGATTAATGGTTTCCTATGTGTGCTTTCCCAGGTGGCTCAATGGTAAAAACGTCTGCCTGGCAGTGCAGGAGACACAAGAGACAAGAGTTCGATCCCTGAGTTGGGAAAATCCCCTGGAGAAGGAAATGGCAACCCACTCCAGTATTCAGTTCAGTTCAGTTCAGTTGCTCTGTCGTGTCCGACTCCCTGTGACCCCATGAACCGCAGCACACCAGGCCTCCCTGTGCATCACCAGCTCCCAGAATTTGCCCAAACTCATGTCCATTGAGTCGGTGATATCATCCAACCATCTCATCCTCTGTCATCCCCTTCTCCTACTGCCCTCAATCTTTCCCAAAATAAGGGTCTTTTCAAATGAGTCAGGTCTTCGCATCAGGTGGCCAAAGTATTGGAGTTTCAGCTTCAACATCAGTCCTTCCAATGAACACCCAGGACTGATCTCCTTTAGGATGGACTGGTTGGATCTCCTTGCAGTCCAAGGGACTCTCAAGAGTCTTCTCCAACACCACAGTTCAAAAGCATCAATTCTTCGGCACTCAGCTTTCTGCATAGTCCAAATCTCACATCCATGTATGACTACTGGAAAAACCATAGCCTTGACTAGACGGACCTTTGTTGACAAAGTAATGTCTCTGCTTTTTAATATGCTATCTAGGTTGGTCATAACTTTCCTCCCAAGGAGTAAGCGTCTTAATTTCATGGCTGCAATCACCATCTGCAGTGATTTTAGAGACCCCAAAAATGAACTCAGCCACTGTTTCCCCATCTATTTGCCATGAAGTGACGGGACCAGGTGCCATGATCTTAGTTTTCTGAATGTTGAGCTTTAAGCCAACTTTTTCACTCTCCTCTTTCACTTTCATCAAGAGGCTCTTTAGTTCTTCTTCACTTTCTGCCATAAGTGTGGTGTCATCTGCATATCTGAGGTTATTGATATTTCTCCCAGCAATCTTGATTCCAGCTTGTGCTTCTTCCAGCCCAGCGTTTCTCATGATGTCCTCTGCATGTAAATTAAATAAGCAGGGTGACAATATACAGCCTTGATGTACTCCTTTTCCTATTTGGAACCAGTCTGTTGTTCCATGTCCAGTTCTAACTGTTGCTTCAAGGCCTGCATACAGGTTTCTCAAGAAGTAGGTCAGGTGGTCTGGTATTCCCATCTCTTTCAGAATTTTCCACAGTTTATTGTGATCCACACAGTCAAAGGCTTTGGCATAGACAATAAAGCAGAAATAGATGTTTTTCTGGATATTATTCTCGCTTTTTTGATGATCCAGCAGATGTTAGCAATTTGATCTCTGGTTCCTCTGCCTTTTCTAAAACCAGCTTGAACATCTGAAGTTCATGGTTCACATATTGCTGAAGCCTGGTTTGAAGAATTTTGAGCATTACTTTACTAGCATATGAGATGAGTGCAATTGTGTGGTAGTTTGAGCATTCTTTGGCATTGCCTTTCTTTGGGATTGGAACAAAAACTGACCTTTTCCAGTCCTATGGCCACTGCTGAGTTTTCCAGATTTGCTGGCATATTGAGTGCAGCACTTTCATAGCATCATCTTTTAGGGTTTGAAATAGCTCAACTGGAATTCCAACACCTCCACTAGCTTTGTTTGTAGTGATGCTTCCTAAGGCCCACTTGACTTCACATTCCAGGATGTCTGGCTCTAGGTGAGTGATCACACCATTGTTATTATATGGGTCATGAACATCATTTTTGTACAGTTCTTCTGTATATTCTTGCCACCTCTTCTTAATATCTTCTGCTTCTGTTAGGTGCATACCATTTCTGTCCTTTATTGAGCCCTAGTATCTCTAATTTTCTTGAAGAGATCTCTAGTCTTTCCCAGACAACAACAATATGTGTGACTAATGAAAAAGTAAACATCAGTGGTAGGAAATAGGTACACAGTACACTGCTAAAATGAGATATAGTTTTCTGTTCTCCCATATGCTATAATGATTGATATCAAAAACTTGAAGATATTCTCTACTGGCTATAGTTTGTCTCTCTATAATATTGTTAACATTTGTATTATTTGTTCATTTTTTTCAGTCAAGAGAATCCATTCCGTTAAATGACCTAAAGTCGGAAGTATCACCCCGGATTTCAGCAGAGGACCTGATTGACTTATGTGAGCTTACAGTGACTGGCCACTTCAAAACACCCACCAAGAAGACAAAGTCCAGTAAACCAAAGCTTTTGATAGTCGACATCAGGAATAGTGAAGAGTATCCTTTACACATTTGGTTTTAAAGGGTGGTCCTGCTTTATTCACATTGCTTCCTTTTCATTTAAAGGGCATGTGGTAAAAACAATGAACATATTTGGAATTCTTCTGAATTCAGATAGCTAAATAATTCTCAAACTGGATGCCAGTACAGACTTGCATAATATTAATATAATGTTTCATAAGATAACATAACATCCCAGAGACCTTAAAATACTTTCCAAACAACACTAGAATAGTGGGCTATTTTCTTGGTTTTTGTGTTTCTCGGGTGTATATTGGTGCTCCTGGGGGAACTTGAATCCTTCCTGGCATAGATAAAACTTGGGCAGAGATGAAGGGTAAGTGTTTACCTGGTCTACCTCATAGCCTAGAGAGGAAAGTTCACCAGATCTCAACACTGAACTTTTATTTATTATAATTGTCAAAATATTGGCTTATAGGGAACATGTTAAAGTATTTTCCACTAATATTTTACTATTAAATGTACCATAACTTATGGCGGTTTTGCTTGGCATTAAATATGAAAAGTTACAAAGTAGTAATAGTTTAGTCTTTCTCCTTATATTTTCATCTCTATCAGATTTTTGTAAAGCATGCCTTGATTCTTTATACTCTTAAATCCAGGTAAATGATTTTCTGTTTGTTTTTTTTTTTTGAACCAGGTAACTACCTCTTAAAATAAAATCTTTCTTAGAAACTCAATATATTTTCATTTCTAATTTTGTTGATTTGATTTTTCTCCCTTTGTTTCTTGATGAGTCTGGCTAATGGCTTGTCATTTTATTTATCTTCTCAAACAACCAGCTTTTGGCTTTGTTGATTTTTGCTATGGTCTCTTTTGTTTCTTTTGCATTTATTTCTGCCCTAATTTTTAAGATTTCTTTCCTTCTACTAACCCTGGGGTTCTTCATTTCTTCCTTTTCTAGTTGCTTTAGGTGTAGAGTTAGGTTATTTATTTGACTTTTTTCTTGTTTCTTGAGGTAAGCCTATATTGCTATGAATCTTCCCCTTAGCACTGCTTTTACCATGTCCCATAGGTTTTGGGTTGTTGCGTTTTCATTTTCATTCATTTCTATTCATATTTTGTTTTGTTTTTTGATTTCTTCTGTTATTTTTTGGTTATTCAGCAGCGTCTTATTCAGCCTCCATATGTTGGAATTTTTAATAGCTTTTCTCCTGTAATTGACATCGAATCTTACTGCATTGTGGTCAGAAAAGATGCTTGGAATGACCAGTTTTTTTGAATTTACCAAGCCTAGATTTATGGCCCAGGATGTGATCTATTCTGGAGAAAGTTCCGTGTGCGCTTGAGAAAAAGGTGAAATTCATTGTTTTGGGGTGAAATGTCCTATAGATATCAATTAGGTCTAACTGGTCCATTGTATCATTTAAAGTTTGTGTTTCCTTGTTAATTTTCTGTTTAGTTGATCTATCCATAGGTGTGAGTGGGGTATTAAAGTCTCCCACTATTATTCTGTTATTGTTAATTTCCACTTTCATACTTGTTAGCATTTGCCTTACATATTGCGGTGCTCCTATGTTGGGTGCATATATATTTATACTTGTTATATCTTCTTCTCTGATTGATCCTTTTATCATTATGTAGTGTCCATCTTTGTCTCTTTTCACAGCCTTTGTTTTAAAGTCTATTCTATCTGATATGAGTATTGCTACTCCTGCTTTCTTTTGGTCTCTATTTGCATGAAATACCTTTTTCCAGCCCTTCACTTTCAGTCTGTATGTGTCCCTTGTTTTGAGGTGGGTCTCTTGTAGACAACATATATAGGGGTCTTGTTTTTGTATCCATTCAGCCAGTCTTTGTCTTTTGGTTGAGGCATTTAACCCATTTACACTTAAGGTAATTATTGATAAGTATGATCCTGTTGCCAGATCATCAAGAAACAAAGGGAGAAAAATCAAATCAACAAAATTAGAAATGAAACTGGAGAGATCACAACAGACAACACAGAAATACAAAGCATTATAAGAGACTATTATCAGCAACTATATGCAAATAAAATGGACAACTTGAAAGAAATAGATAAATTCTTAGAAAAGTACAACTTTCCAAAACTGAACGAGGAAGAAATAGAAAATCTTAACAGACCCATCACAAGCACGGAAATTGAAACTGTAATCAGAAATCTTCCAACAAACAAAAGCACAGGACCAGATGGCTTCACAGCTGAATTCTACCAAAAATTCAGAGAAGAGCTAACACCTATCCTACTCAAAGTCTTCCAGAAAATTGCAGAGGAAGGTAAACTTCCAAACTCATTCTATGAGGCCACCATCACCCTAATACCAAAACCTGACAAAGATGCCACAAAAAAAGAAAACTACAGGCCAATATCACTGATGAACATAGATGCAAAAATCCTTAACAAAATCCTAGCAAACAGAATCCAACAACATATTAAAAAGATCATAGATGATGACCAAGTGGGCTTTATCACAGTGATGCAAGGATTCTTCAATATCTGCAAATCAATCAATGTAATACACCACATTAACAAATTGAAAAATAAAACCCATATGATTATTTCAATAGACGCAGAGAATACTTTGACAAAATTCAACATCCATTCATGATAAAAGCCCTCCAGAAAGCAGGAATAGAAGGAACATACCTCAACATAATCAAAGCTATATATGACAAACCCACAGCGAACATTATCCTCAATGGTGAAAAACTGAAAGCATTTCCCCTAAAGTCAGGAACAAGACAAGGGTGTGCACTGTCACCACTACTATTCAACATGGTTTTGGAAGTTTTGGCCACAGCAATCAGAGCAGAAAAAGAATTAAAAGGAATCCAGATTGGAAAAGAAGAACTAAAACTCTCACTGTTTGCAGATGACATGATCCTCTACATAGAAAACCCTAAAGACTCCACCGGAAAATTACTAGAGCTAATCAATGAATATAGTAAAGTTGCAGGATATAAAATCAACACACAGAAATCCCTTGCATTCCTATACACTAACAATGAGAAAACAGAAAGAGAAATTAAGGAAACAATTCCATTCACCATCACAACAAAAACAATAAAATACTTAGGAATATATCTACCTAAAGAAACAAAAGACCTATATATAAAAAACTATAAAACACTGTTGAAAGAAATCAAAGAGGACACAAATAGATGGAGAAATATGCCATGTTCATGGATCAGAAGAATCAATATAGTGAAAATGAGTATACCACCCAAAGCAATCTATAGATTCAATGCAATCCCTATCAAGCTACCAACGGTATTTTTCACAGAACTAGAACAAATAATTTCACAATTTGTATGGAAATACAAAAAAACCTCGAATAGCCAAAGCAATCTTGAGAAAGAAGAATGGAACTGGAGGAATCAACCTGCCTGACTTCAGGCTCTACTACAAAGCCACAGTCATCAAGACAGTATGGTACTAGCACAAAGACAGAAATATAGATCAGTGGAACAAAATAGAAAGCCCAGAGATAAATCCACGCACCTATGGACACCTTGGAGAAGGAAATGGCAACCCACTCCAGTACTCTCGCTTGGAAAATCCCATGGACAGGGGAGCCCAGTAGGCTACAGTCCATGGGGTCGCAAAGAGTCGGACACGACTGAGCGACTTCACTTCACTTCACTTCATGGACACCTTATCTTCGACAAAGGAGGCAAGAATATACAATGGAAAAACAACAATCTCTTTAACAAGTGGTGCTGGGAAAACTGGTCAACCACTTGTAAAAGAATGAAACTAGAACACTTTCTAACACCATACACAAAAATAAACTCAAAATGAATTAAAGATCTTAAACGTAAGACCAGAAACTATAAAACTCCTAGAGGAAAACATAGGCAAAACACTCTCCAACATAAACCACAGCAGGATCCTCTATGACCCACCTCCCAGAATATTGGAAATAAAAGCAAAAATAAACAAATGGGACCTAATAAAATTTAAAGCTTCTGCACAACAAAGGAAACTGTAAGCAAGGTGAAAAGACAGCCTTCAGAATGGGAGGAAATAATAGCAAATGAAGCAACGGACAAAGAATTAACCTCAAAAATATACAAGCAACTCCTGCAGCTCAATTCCAGAAAAATAAACGACCCAATCAAAAAGTGGGCCAAAGAACTAAACAGACATTTCTCCAAAGAAGACATACAGATGGCTAACAAACACATGAGAAGATGCTCAACATCACTCATTATCAGAGAAATGCAAATCAAAACCACAATGAGGTACTATTTCACGCCAGTCAGAATGGCTGCTATCTAAAAGCCTACAAGCAATAAATGCTGAAGAGGGTGTGGAGAAAAGGGAACCCTATTACACTGTTGGTGGGAAAGCAAACTAGTACAGCCACTATGGAGAACAATGTGGAGATTCCTCAAAATACTGGACATAGAATTGCCATATGACTCAGCAATCCCACTGCTGGGCATACACACCGAGGAAACCAGTATTGAAAGAGACACATGTACCCCAGTGTTCATCGCAGCACTGTTTATAATAGCCAGGACATGGAAGCAACCTAGATGTCCATCATCAGACAAATGGATAAGGAAGCTGTGGTACATATACACAATGGAGTATTACTCAGCCATTAAAAAGAATACATTCGAATCAGTTCTAATGAGGTGGATGAAACTGGAGCCTATTATACAGAGTGAAGTAAGCCAGATAGAAAAACACCAATACAGTATATTAATGCATATGTATGGAATTTAGTAAATTGGTTAAGATAACCCTGTATGCAAGACAGCAAAAGAGACACAGATATATAGAACAATATTTTGGACTCTATGGGAGAGAGTGAGGTCAGGATGATATGGGAGAATGGCACTGAAGCATGTAAATTATCATATGTGAAACGAATCGCCAGTCCAGGTTCGATGCGTTATACAGGGTGCTCGGGGCTGGTGCACCAGGATGACCCAGAGGAATGGGATGGGGAGGGACGTGGGAGGGGTGTTCTGGAAGGGGAACACATGTTACACATGACAGATTCATGTCAATGTATGGCGAAACCAATACAATATTGTAAGGTTAAAAAATAGATAAATAAATAAATTTTTTTAAAAAGAAACTATGTAAAATGCAAATGAAAAAATGTTTTACAATTAATTTTCTTTGTAAGTTATCATTTGTAACATTTACTAACTATAAATAAGGGTTATATGTAGATGAAGGATGGCAAGTTGGTGGTTTCTTATATGCTGAAGTTGGCATATAATATTTCATGTGAGTATTTTCAATCACAATCTTTGAAATGAAATTTAAAATGAAATTCAAGCCATACATTTCCAGAACTCCTGAAGCAATCCCTAGAATCTTAGATTACTGAAAATACACTTTGAGAGCCTTCTACTTCAAATGATACCTCGCTATCTTTTCTGTGAAAAGTTTCTACTTTCCCTAGACTGTGAGACCCCAAGTTTTGGGAGAATATAAATGTTCATGTTCCTGGGGTTAGGGCTTTAGGAATATTAAGAGTTCCTCAGCAGAGTAGAGTGGACTCCCAAAAGAAGCATTCGGTTCCCATTTACTGGTCAGGGACCCCTGATGTACAAGTTCTTCTTATCTATTATTTCGAATGTTTTAAGTACTTTTAGTTTCTTAATGTTTTAGTTTATGTATCTTTTGGTTGACCCTTTAGTTATTGACTCATAAAACCATCCAAAAAAGCATAATTTTACAGTAATCTATCCTGATGTTAAGAACTATTAGTAAAATAATTAAAATAGTTTATGTATACACCACACTCCTGATATTTCCTTTCAAGCTACTCAATTTTTGAAATTTTTAAATACACACAGTATGAAAGGAACATTCAATCCAAGTTTTCCAAAGATTGTAGTCTGACTTTAATTTTTATTAATACTCTCCTTTATTTTCTGCAGAATAAATAGAACAGCAGAAAGCAGAGCAACTCGCCTGAACATTGTTCTCTGATAAGTATAGGTGAGTTGCCCAACGTAGGAGTGTCTTTATGTCATCCTGCCACTCTTGGTTCAAGGTTGGAGCTAGGCAGAAACCTGGCTTCAGTGACTTTATCTCCTCTGATTTCCTCTCTTACTGTACTTGCTGGTTTCTTGCTGGTCCAAAATGGCCAACCATATTTATACATTAAGGTCTTTGCCCTCTCTCCTCCTGCCTAGAATATTTCTCCCCACATCTTTTATAGCCCACCAGTTTACATCATTCAGCTCTGCTGAGATATCTCCTTTTCTCAAAGGAGATAAAGTCACTGAAGCCAGTAGGTATGGCTTCAACCAGAAGTAAGAAATCTCTACAGTGTGATTTTACAGTTATTAACATACCTTTAATTACTTGACTACCTGTAATCACTATTCCAAAAAATCCACAATGAGAGATTTATACTGTTGGTTAAAGACTTTTCACTGTCCTGTTGAAGATACATGAATGTACGTAGTGGCAGTG
Organism: Giraffa tippelskirchi; assembly: GCF_054371585.1. Classification (NCBI taxonomy): domain Eukaryota; kingdom Metazoa; phylum Chordata; class Mammalia; order Artiodactyla; family Giraffidae; genus Giraffa; species Giraffa tippelskirchi. The sequence goes on along the minus strand of NC_137275.1, from coordinate 90,740,906 downwards.
TTATGCCTGACCTGTTTCTTTAAAATGAGACACTTAGAATGAATAATTTATTAAGATTTAATAGATTTAAGTGAATTGACTTCCAATAATAGCAATCATTAAGCTCTCACAGTGTGCCAAGCATGGCATAAAATAATATCTCTATTTTACTGATGAAGAAACAGAGGCTTGAAAAGGCTAATCAACTTTCACAAGGGCATATAACTGACAGTTGGTAGAGCTAGCCTCATGTTCCAAGCTTTATTCTCCAAGCTTTATCCAGGTGTCTGTTTGGTCTTTTCATAGGACTATTCAGCAAGCATAAACAAGATTGAGATATGTCACTTACTATAAATTAATGACTGAATGAGATGTGTATTGATTGCAAATTATGTGTTCATACACTGTATGTCCGTACGTGTTCAGTCGTGTCTGACTCTTTGCAACCCCATGGACTATAGCCTGTGAGGCTCCTCTGTCCATGCAATTTTTCCAGGCAAGAATACCGGAGTGGGTTGCCATTTCCTACTACAGGGAATCTTCCTGAGCCAGGGATCAAACTCGCATCTCCTGCATCTCCTGCATTGGCAGGTGGATTCTTTACCACTGCACTGCCTAGGAGGTCCCGTACATGGTATACATTCCTTCAGATCTTACACACAAACTCAACTATTAAGATTTCAGTGCCTCTGTATGTAGAGGGCTTAATCCCAATTAAATAAATCCAATAGTTATCTTTATACAGACATAGAATCAAAGAAAAATGAGTTATTTTAAATACTATAAAGAAAATTTGGCATGCTTTGAGAGAGGAAACATGTTAGAAAGGTTCTTTCCTACTGTAGTAACTTAATTTATAAGATCTAATGCTCTCAAAGTATGTTTTGTTAAAATTTTCCAAAACTCACTAAGATGCTGTAATTTTAAAACTAACAAATTAGGCCTGTTGAAATATTCATTTTTTGAAGGAATCATTTTTGTCGACTAACTTAATTTTTCAGTTAAACTCTGGGATTAACATGACTTTTCCTATCTGTTTAAGAAATGAATAAATATTTAACACTAGTATATTTTTAAAATAGTTTTATTTCTCCAGTGCCTACAAATTATAGTCCTATACAGTACAGTGGGGAGGAAAGAAAAAAAAAAAAACCTCTGTAACATCTTTTTCTTCCCCTAAGAAAGTTATTTTTTTAAGTGTTGTGTATAATACTTAATTGTTTATAGTCTTCTTATGTCATTTTTATGCTTCCCAGGTGGCTCAGTGGTAAAGAATCCACCTGCCAAAGCAGGAAACACGGGCGACACAATTCAGTCCCCAGTCAGGAAGATCTCCCGGTGTAGGAAACGGCAACCCACTCCAGTATGCTTGCCTGGAAAATTCCTTGAACAGAGAAGCCTGGCGGGCTACAATCCATGGAGTAGCAAAGAGTCAGAGATGATTGAGCACACACAATCATTTTTTATCCTCTATTTTGCTTTTATGGATCATTTAAGCAGGAAAATTTGGCTAATACAGTTCTTCATATAGGTGATACATCTTTATGTCGGTGAAAACTTTGTTTTTTCCTCATACATTTACTCTCCTGAAAACAATTTCAGGAGAGTAAATGTCTAGAATTAAATTTCATGTCATCTTTCTTCACCTATGTAAAATAATTTAAATGATCATTTATGAAAAGGAAGGAGGCAGTGTTATCCTTCAGCAAGATAAGTGACTGTCTACCAATGAATTCAAAGGACAGCCTTACCCCTCCCTAGAACTCTGCTATGCACATAGGGAAAGAAAAGTATCTTTTTCCTCTACTTTTCTAAGTTCTTTTCTATAGGGGCCCCTATAACAGAAGACAAATTCACAACAGAAAAGTATACAGGTTTTATTTAATAAAAGTTTTACATGACGTGGGAGCTTTCATAAGGAACACCTAAAGAATTGGCTAAACCTGAGTGTTTTAAAGCTAGGTCTGATGAAAAGTGGACAGCAATGGGAAAATGTGATAGAGCAAAAGCGGTTTGAGCTAAGTTTTGTAAGCTTTTGTAGTAAACCAAGGAAAACTTAGCAAGGCCTGTCCATTCATATTCCTCTTAGTGTTCCTCAGTCTTGAAGATAGGATGTTCCTATCCTCTAGGTATTAATATAAAGAGTGTGCGTGTGTACTAAGTCACTTCAGTCATGTCCAACTCTCCAAGCTCTTCTGTCTGTGAGATTATCCAGGCAAGAATACTGGAATGGGTTGCCATGCCCTCCTCCAGGGGATCTTCCCACCCAGAGATCAAACTTGCATCTCTTATGTCTCCTGCATTGGCAGACAGGTTCTTTACCACTAGCGCCACCTGAGAAGCCCAATATAAGCAGGGCATCTCTCAGTTGAAGGTTTTATGACCTGATGCAAGGGAAGGTCAGAAAGTCCTTCCTGCACATGACGTTTCTCAAATTCCTTCGGCTTAAAATATTCAGTATGTCAAGATGCTGTAATTTGGGGTGGCATGTCCTGAACCCCATCACCTGAAGTTCTGTTAAAGCTTTAGTCATTTAGCTTATGATATAAACATTACCAGTTCAAATAAAAATACCCTGCAAGAGATAATATTTTAATCTATTATCAGTTTTTGTGATTGTAGGTGAGGAGAAGCATGTCAAAAATCTGAGAGAACTACCTCTAACCTTAGAGGAGACCAGGAGAGGAGGGGAATTTAGGCAAGGAAAGCTGGAGGACATGAAGACAGACTTGATACACTTGCAATAGAGATATAATCCCAGCTTTAGAATACAAAGAAACCCTAGAGATAATCTAGTTCATATACTTAATAGTCGAGCTAAACGGCTTATATCAGGGAGGCTAAACAGCTAAGTTTTTGTTGAAATCTGATTTTATTTTTGATTTTATAAGAAGGAAACATGAATTGTTAATCTAGGTAAAGGTTCAGGTCAGTTATTTTTGTCCTTCAATACATAATGGAGATTTCAGAGCAAACAATAATTGAATATTTTAAAGAGGCAATAGAAAATGTTCCTCAAGTAGTACATAAATTTCATAAGTACTTAAAGATAATACACAAGTTTTAAAGATAATACACAAGTTAAACTGCTGTTTTCTTTAATATTTCTAAATATTTCATTTCAAATTTCCTAGAGTTCATATTTAGTGTGGTCTTAGTCATATAATTGGAGAAGGCAATGGCACCCTACTCCAGTACTCTTGCCTGGAAAATCCCATGGACGGAGGAGCCTGGTAGGCTGCAGTCCATGGGGTCACTAAGAGTCAGACACGACTGAGCGACTTCACTTTCACTTTTCACTTTTGTGCATTGGAGAAGGAACTGGCAACCCACTCCAGTATTCTTGCCTGGAGAATCCCAGCGACGGGGGAGCCTGGTGGGCTGCTGTCTATGGGGTCGCAGAGTCGGACACAACTAAAGCGACTTAGCAGCAGCAGCAGTAGTCATATAATGTGGGTCCAACTGTTATCTATGAACAGAAATACTTTGATGGTCTGTTCTCATTTGTTTGAAGTCAAGGTTGGTTTTGAAGCTCTATTTTTAAAACTCTTAACTTTTTTTAAATATCAGAAGCTATAAGAAAGACCTCAAGCTTACACTTTTTAATTTAAAAAGCACATAAATTCAGTTGTTTTCATTATTACACCACGTTATTCATCCTTAGTAAATGCTAGAATTGCTCTTGTCTCTATGTCCGGAAGAATTAATTTCTAATAAAGTCTTCAAAGTAATATTGAGGTACTTGTGTTCAGAGCAAAGTGGTAATAAAGAGGCTTAGTAAGATTTTTGTTTGGATCTAGATTGAAGATACTTGAATTACAGTTTCTATTCAAGTATATTACCATAGCTGAATGGACCTTGTATAATGTGGGAGTGTATGGTAGCCACTACTGAAGAATGTCTCCACTGTCTGGATTAATAGTTTTGAGAAGTACATCAATTGTTGTTCAGTTGCTCAGTGGTGTCCAACTCTTTTGCAACCCCAGGGACACTAGCCTGCCAGACTCCTCTGCCCATGGCATTTCCCAGGCAAGAATACTGGAGTGGGTTGCCATTTCCATCTCCAGGGGATCTTCTTGACCCAGGGATCGAACCCACATCTCCTGCATTATAGTCAGATTCTTTACCATTGAGCTACCAGAGCAGGAGAGCTCCTAGTTTCTCTGACACCTATCCATTGCCCCAGTTCGTGAGTTCCATCAACCTTATTTAAACAGCCCGTCAATCCTACCTGAGAGCCTACTTTGCTGGTTAAATCAGAGCCCCTGCCCACAGGAACTCACAGTCTTATGGCTAAGGCAGACAAATGAGATAGATAATTGCCATTCCGTGTGAAATGCTGTATGTCTGAGCCATACTCAGAAAGCCATGGGAATATAAGGATGGTCATCTAAGCCAGATAATGCCTGAAATGGGTCTTAAAAGACAAGTGGAAGTCACCCAAGCAATGAAGAGAAAGAGGACACTTGAGACTGAAAAAACACATAGTGTGTGGGTGCAAAGAATGTGAGGAAGACTCATTAAGGGAATTACAAGTACCCTGGATATACTTGGCTGGAATATATGAGGTTGGAAAATGAGACTAAAGTAGGCAAAGGCAACTTACAGAGAATGTTGTATAATGTGCTGGAAAGTCCAGGTTTTATTCCATAGGCTGTGAGAAAGTGTTAAAGAATTTTAATCAGTTAAGTGGCATGCTCAGATTTGTGTTGCAGTGAGAAGAATGACTATGGAAGGAATGGTGCAGGCAAGACTAGAAGGATGGAATCACCCAGAGATTTGATGTACTTAAATATTCCTTTATATTTGCAGTCACAGAGAGTGAGGTCTCTAGCTTTACCCTAAAATAAACTAGTTTTACTGGGTCCTTTGGGTTGGTATCTGTGCTGGAGAAAATCCAGGGAAATGACTCCTGTTGCTGTGTCTTTTGCCTCATACTGTATTTTGACAAAAGATAATTATGTATCATGACACTTACAAGTATTGATAGGTAGTGGTGCCACAAGCTAGGAAGGCTAGGAGGCATTTAGTGTGTTTGCCCCTGACACTAGTTACTCTAGGTTTGGCACAATTCTGAAATCTGTTTACTCAGCAAATATGTTAGATGTATTCTAGACACTAAATTGGAGAAGGCAATGGCACCCCACTCCAGTACTCTTGCCTGGAAAATCCCATGGATGGAGGAGCCTGGTAGGCTGCAGTCCATGGGGTTGCTAAGAGTCGGACACGACTAAGCGACTTCACTTTCACTTTTCACTTTCATGCATTGGAGAAGGAAATGGCAACCCACTCCAGTGTTCTTGCCTGGAGAATCCCAGGGACGGCGGAGCCTGGTGGGCTGCCGTCTGTGGGGTCGCACAGAGTCGGACACGACTGAAGCGACTTAGCAGCAGCAGTAGCAGCAGACACTAAATTAAGCATTGTAAGAGTTTCATAGATGAGATAAATACAGATCCTTTATATAAATCATTTAAAGTCTTGATGAAAGTCAGGTACATTAGTATGTGTTAGTGGTTTTAGTCGCTAAGTCATGTCTGACTCTTGCAGCCGTCTGGACTGTAGCCTGCTAGGCTCCTCTGTCCATGTGATTTCCCAGGCAAGAATATTGAAGTGGATTGCCATTCACTTATCTAGGGAATCTTCCCAACTCAGGAATCGAGCCCATGTCTCCTGCATTGACAGGCAGATTCTTTACCTTTGAACCACCAGGAAAGCCACATTAGTATGTGTTATAAAAGATCAAACACCTGTCATGAGAGATATACAGAGACTGTAGGAAGGGAAACTTTCCTTGAAGAATTCTCAAAAGATGGATAATATTTGAACACTCAAAAATATAGAGAAAAGCTATTTAAGTAGGGAAAACTACAGGAACTAGGCCGAACATACACTGGAAACAGTGTGTGATCCAGTTTTGTTGGAATTGATGTAGTTTGGTTCTGTTCATGAGAAACCATGGAAGGTTTCTCAGCATGGTAATCAGAACTTTGTTTTAAATGTTTTAATATAACAATATTGTGAATAAAATGGATTTCCAAAGGAAAAGAGAATTGGAGAAAACAAAAAGCTATTGCTATAATCTAAGCTCAAAGTAATGAGCGTCTGAAATAGGCAAGTGGTAATGGGATAGAGATAGGACAATGGGATTTATGAGTACAGTACAGTTGAATGTTACCTCGAATGAGATGACAAAAATGAAGTTTTAGAGTGACTTGGAGATGGTGATCCTATTCAAAGAAAGCAGCAATAGATTTAGCAAAGAAAAATGATGATATCGCAAGAGTATAGTTTTTATATCAGTTAATACAGCTTAGTTATATAATAGGAAGCTTTTGGCTTTCGATATACTAAAGGTATAGTCTTTCCTTTGAGCTCTTTAACACTAACTATAATTTGCTAACATAGCAAACAAAGAAGCCAACATATAACTGAGCATACCTTCTTGGTCTGGTAAGACACACAAGTATGCTTTGTGTATAGAAGTGTGATGTCACCAAGAGAGAAAAGCTGTGCACTTTTAGAATTTAGAAAACATAAGATTATTTCTGTACTGAATTTTGAACCATCAATTATTTAAAGGAATTTTAAAATCTTATAGTAAAGTAAAGAGTTTTTCTGGAATATGAAAATTTGCCTATGTAACTTACCTTTATCATGTATCCATATTATTCTTAGAACTGATATTTTTTCTGCATTCTTCATTAAAGTGTGATGCATCTTCTTGTACCATCATATAGACTGACTTGTGACTGTAAGAAAGTCTTCATATCTTAGAAATGTACAAGATAATGCACATCATTCTTACCTGTTAATATTGTTCTAATAACGCAACTCCTTTATCATACACAAAAATATTTAAGGTACAAACACACCTGACCTAGTGACTGCTATAGTAATCAGATGCTTTTGTGTTTTTATAGCTACTACCATTCCATAGAAGAGATTTCATTGTAAGTTCTATCAACTTCTTTAATCATGTCTTATATCTTTTAATTCCTTCAAATTCATCATTAAAGATCCTAATAGCAAAAATGTCTTATAAACACTGAAAAGATAATAGCTAGTGTTTATGTGTGTCATTGTTTTTATTGTGGTTTTTGCCAAAACCAATCTTAAAATTATGGTGAACATTGTTATAAGTACACTATCAAGATGTATATATGATTGAGGCTAATTACCACATAAATACTTGGGCTTCTATAGCCTTGGTCTCTAAACTGGATACGTGAAGCTGAAGCTTTTTAAGGTTATAGTTTGTAAAATAGTGTAACTGTCCGTCTGCTGGGAGTACACCCACTATAGAACCTCTTTAAGTGTAGGTGGATTCTTTACCACCTGAGTCTGCAAGGAAGCCCAAATGCAAAAGGCAAATGCAATGAATCCAAATTTTTGTGTAGAATATGAGGAAAGCAATGAAGTAACAGTCACAGTTCTAAAAAATATATTGTTGCATGTTCATCTCTCAGTTCAGTCACTCAGTCGTGTCCAACTCTTTGTGATCCCATGAACCGCAGCACACCAGGCCTCCCTGTCCATCACCATCTCCTGGAGTCTACCCAAACCCATGTCCATTGAGTCGGTGATGCCATCCAACCATCTCATCCTCTGTCATCCCCTTCTCCTCCTACCTTCAATGTTTCCCAGCATCAGGGTCTTTTCCAATGAGTCAGCTAAAGAACTTACACATATTTGTCCTCTACTGAAGTTCAATGAAATAAAACTTAAGTCCTTTGAACATGGAGAAAGTGCATATTGCAGTGTATTCTTATATCATTTTGCTCTCCTTGCCATGTTGTGCCCAGGATTAATCAGAGTTACTATATGTCAGAAATCGTCTTCTGTTTCACTGTACTTAATTTTTCCTATTAACACAAAATATACAGAATCTGTTCTTTGTTCATTTTTCAAACACCTAATACTTTATTATGATTATGAAAGACTGAAGATTTAAAAAAATCTTTCACTACCTGCCTTTACAATACAGTCTGACAGCCTCTCATGTGTTTAGAAATTGCCTAAAAAAGTTCTACTTCATCATATGATGTTTGCATCATATGAGAATCTCTGTTGTAGGCAGTGAAATGTAAATAATTGCCAAGGAAACAAGATCTTTAAATAACCAAAATTGTCTGCATTGTCCAACTTACTTAAGAAGAGAATGTTCATTGTAAATGTATTAATATGTAACTAGACCAGTCTCATTCTCCTCTGCTATTTGCCAGTCACACAGTTAATAGCTATTTAGAGGTTTGACCATTCTGTCTACAAGCATCCGTGTTTACCCAGTCTTATTTGCACTATAAGTTTTATGACAAGAGTATTCTTGGATGAGTGCTTTTATATGTTTTCCAGGATTTTTTTGACTGAACTAAACTAAAAATGGGGCAAGTGTGGTTTAAGATTTTTTTCTTTTGTATCTTATTGTCCAAAGTGTTAAAATAGCCTTAAAAAGGTTTGAAATAGTTTTGTATTAGATTCTAACTTTTCTCTTACCCAAAGGACTCTGTTGCCATCATACTTTGTCAGCATTTTAACATTTAATCTAGTGAATTTTTTTTAAACATCAAACCATAAAGCAGAAAAGCAAATTCTAGAATGATAAATTTATGACATACTTGTAGTGACTAAAAGGCAATTTGGGCTAAAATCTTCTTTAAAAGCACATAATAAATTGGTGATACTGAACCCAGAAACTCATCTAGATGCTTGTCTATGATTTTAGATACAGATATTAGATATTGGATATTTGGATACAAGTGGGTACTTTTTTTAAACCAAATATTTATAGAATTTATCTTGTAAAATAAATAATTTTATTTAATTCCTTAACATGTGGCTGAATAAATTATGTATAGAGAAGGCACTCAAATAAGTTTAACACGGTCTGAGCATTGTCTTTTATCTTTGATTTTGAAGAGGGAGAATCTAATTGGCTCAGCCTATGTCAGATATCCACCTTCACCCTCTCCCTCCCTACTATCCTATCAGTCTTGATTGTGGCAGGGTCACCTGACACAAACATGACAGCCTAGGCTCATCCTTTCATCAGGGTCAGCAGTTGAGGTCCTTTCAAACAAGAAAGCGGGGTTTGGGCAGGCAGTACAAACGTGTCTGCTAGAGCATTTAACTAGTATAGATTTGTATTGTTTTTGCTACTGAAAAAACACTAAAAAGGAAAAATGTCCATGGTTGATACTGGCTGTTTGATAAACACAGAAACTCTCTCTGACAGTTGATTCAGGCTGGCAGATGTAGATTCCTTTGCTGAAAATAGTTGAGTTGTCATGTTCACAGTTTGAGAAAAATCAAAAGTTTTTATTTTAAGGTATGTCCTATTAAAGGTTAAAGTGCTATTGTAGTAATTATATGCTGAGGACAAAGTCATTTCTGTTCATGAAAACTGAAGCCGATACTTTGAATACTGAGTCATTGTAAATGTTCCAAAAACTAGAGCTGATGAAATTGAAGGGTGATCTGCCTATGAACATAAATTCTCTGTTCATTCTACAACATTCTAACTAAACAGTGTACCTGGAATGATATCTATTCTACTTCTCATTTCATTTTCCAGAACTTTTTACATCCTTTCCCTCACTATTAGTGCCAAATGCTTCTCTTTAAAGAAAAATGAAGTAACAGCTGACTAGAAGTTTAAGATATGTGTTCAACCTCCACCATCAGTCTTGATAGTAGGAGCCTCAAATTTCTCCTGTGTTAATGAGGGAAAAAGAGAGATTGAAAGAAACAGAGAAAAGTAATACTCTAAAGATGAACCTACAAACTGGGGCAGTCGAGAAACTGTCATGTCAATAAGTAATTATAATTTTTGCCCTTCTATAGCAATGACTGATGAGTTTTTTTTGGGGGGTGGCAGATATTGGTTGCTTGTGATATAACCTTTTAAAATGCTATGACTTTTCCATTTTGTAAAGAACATATCTAAAGTGGAAGTTCAGAGGGAGATGCTTCTATTGAACATAAACATCTCTTCATGATTATCAGTGATTGTTAAGGAGGAGACAAGATACAGCCTAGACAGACGTCTCACAAACTAACCTTCACATTCACTCTCTTTCTAGCCTTTCTCCAACTTGTTGCCAAAGTGCAAATGTGATCTGTTACTTATCTGCTTAAAATACTTCCTGATTTTCATTGCTCTAGGAGAAAGACCAATTTTAACATGATCTGCAAGGTGCTGTATGATCTGACCTCTGCATTCATTTCCAGGCTAGTCTTATGCTGTCTTTGCTCTCTGCATTCCACTATACTGGCCTTCTTTCCTTTCTCTTGATGAGTTATGTGCCTCCCCAATACACACCTCACATTTCTGCCTGAAATCTTTGTCCCTTCCACTACCCTATACCACCTGTATTCTATTCTGTTGCCTAACTTATGAATTATTCAACTATAACTTCAGCCATCACTTGATTCCCTAGTGGAAACCTTCCCTGTCCTCCTCAAATTGACATGTCCTATCAAAACATCATATACATCTCTTTTAGGGTAGTTTTTGTAGTTGTTAATTTATGCTTTTTAAAAAAAGTGATATAATAATAATCTTTCTCTATAGACTATAGGAAGAATCATCTTTTTAATTGCACTTTCTTTTTTTTAAATTATTTATTTATCTATTTTTTTACTTTACAATATTATATTGGTTTTGCCATACATTGACATGAATCTGCCATGAATGTATATGTGTTCCCCTTCCAGCACCCCCCTCCCACCTCCCTCCCCATCCCATCCCTCTGGGTCATCCCGGTGCACCAGCCCCGAGCACCCTGTATCATGCATCGAACCTGGACTGGCAATTTGTTACACAAATGATAATTTACATGGTTCAATGCCATTCTACCATATCATCCCACCCTTGTCCTCTCCCATAGAGTCCAAAATACTGTTCTATATATCTGTGTCTCTTTTGCCGTCTCACATACAGAGTTATCTTTACCGATTTACTAAATTCCATATATATGCGTTAGTATACTATATTGGTGTTTTTCTTTCTGACTTACTTCACTCTGTATAATAAGCTCCAGTTTCATCCACCTCATTAGAACTGATTCGAATGTATTCTTTTTAATGGCTGAGTAATATTCCATTGTGTATATGTACCACAGCTTCCTTATCCATTTGTCTGATGATGGACATCTAGGTTGCTTCCATGTCCTGGCTATTATAAACAGTGCTGCGATGAACATTGGGGTACACGTGTCTCTTTCAATTCTGGTTTCCTCGGTGTGTATGCCCAGCAGTGGGATTGCTGGGTCATATGGCAGTTCTATGTCCAGTATTTTGAGGAATCTCCACATTGTTCTCCATAGTGGCTGTACTAGTTTGCTTTCCCACCAACAGTGTAATAGGGTTCCCTTTTCTCCACACCCTCTCCAGCATTTATTGCTTGTAGGCTTTTAGATAGCAGCCATTCTGACTGGCGTGAAATAGTACCTCATTGTGGTTTTGATTTGCATTTCTCTGATAATGAGTGATGTTGAGCATCTTTTCATGTGTTTGTTAGCCATCTGTATGTCTTCTTTGGAGAAATGTCTGTTTAGTTCTTTGGCCCACTTTTTGATTGGGTCATTTATTTCTCTGGAATTGAGCTGCAGGAGTTGCTTGTATATTTTTGAGGTTAATTCTTTGTCCGTTGCTTCGTTTACTATTATTTCCTCCCATTCTGAAGGCTGTCTTTTCACCTTGCTTACAGTTTCCTTTCTTGTGCAGAAGCTTTAAATTTTAATTAGGTCCCATTTTTTATTTTTGCTTTTATTTCCAATATTCTGGGAGGTGGGTCATAGAGGATCCTGCTGTGGTTTATGTCGGAAAATGTTTTGCCTATGTTTTCCTCTAGGAGTTTTATAGTTTCTGGTCTTACGTTTAGATCTCTAATCCATTTTGAGTTTATTTTTGTGTATGGTGTTAGAAAGTGTTCTAGTTTCATTCTTTTACAAGTGGTTGACCAGTTTTCCCAGCACCACTTGTTAAAGAGATCGTCTTTTCTCCATTGTATGTTCTTGCCTCCTTTGTCAAAGATAAGGTGTCCATAGGTGCGTGGATTTATCTCTGGGCTTTCTATTTTGTTCCACTGATCTATATTTCTGTCTTTGTGCCAGTACCATACTGTCTTGATGACTGTGGCTTTGTAGTAGAGCCTGAAGTCAGGCAGGTTGATTCCTCCAGTTCCATTCTTCTTTCTCAAGATTGCTTTGGCTATTCCAGGTTTTTTTGTATTTCCATACAAATTGTGAAATTATTTGTTCTAGTTCTGTGAAAAATACCGTTGGTAGCTTGATAGGGATTGCATTGAATCTATAGATTGCTTTGGGTGGTATACTCATTTTCACTATATTGATTCTTCTGATCCATGAACATGGTATATTTCTCCATCTATTTGTGTCCTCTTTGATTTCTTTCAACAGTGTTTTATAGTTTTTTATATATAGGTCTTTTGTTTCTTTAGGTAGATATATTCCTAAGTATTTTATTGTTTTTGTTGTGATGGTGAATGGAATTGTTTCCTTAATTTCTCTTTCTGTTTTCTCATTGTTAGTGTATAGGAATGCAAGGGATTTCTGTGTGTTGATTTTATATCCTGCAACTTTACTATATTCATTGATTAGCTCTAGTAACTTTCTGGTGGAGTCTTTAGGGTTTTCTGTGTAGAGGATCATGCCATCTGCAAACAGTGAGAGTTTTACTTCTTTTCCAATCTGGATTCCTTTTATTTCTTTTTCTGCTCTGATTGCTGTGGCCAAAACTTCCAAAACTATGTTGAATAGTAGTGGTGACAGTGGGCACCCTTGTCTTGTTCCTGACTTTGGGGAAATGCTTTCAGTATTTCACCATTTAGGATAATGTTCGCTGCGGGTTTGTCATATATAGCTTTGATTATGTTGAGGTATGTTCCTTCTATTCCTGCTTTCTGAAGGGCTGTAGGCTACAGTCCATGGAGTCGCGAGGAGTTGGACACAACTGAGTGACTTTACTTTCCCTTTTCACTTTCATGCATTGGAGAAGGAAATGGCAACCCACTCCAGTGTTCTTGCCTGAAGAATCCCAGGGACGGGGGAGCCTGGTGGGCTACCGTCTGTGAGGTCGCACAGAGTCGGACACGACTGAAGCCACTTAGCAGTTTATCATGAATGGATGTTGAATTTTGTCAAAGTTTTCTCTGCGTCTATTGAAATAATCATATGGTTTTTATTTTTCAATTTGTTAATGTGGTGTATTACATTGATTGATTTGCAGATATTGAAGAATCCTTGCATCACTGTGATAAAGCCCACTTGGTCATCATCTATGATCTTTTTAATATGTTGTTGGATTCTGTTTGCTAGGATTTTGTTAAGGATTTTTGCATCTATGTTCATCAGTGATATTGGCCTGTAGTTTTCTTTTTTTGTGGCATCTTTGTCAGGTTTTGGTATTAGGGTGATGGTGGCCTCATAGAATGAGTTTGGAAGTTTACCTTCCTCTGCAATTTTCTGGAAGACTTTGAGTAGGATAGGTGTTAGCTCTTCTCTGAATTTTTGGTAGAATTCAGCTGTGAAGCCATCTGGTCCTGTGCTTTTGTTTGTTGGAAGATTTCTGATTACAGTTTCAATTTCCGTGCTTGTGATGGGTCTGTTAAGATTTTGTATTTCTTCCTGTAATTGCACTCTTTCTTAATAGAGCTTTAAAATAATCACAGTAATAGTAATAGTAGTAATAATGAATTGAAAGCCATGAATGTTGTACAACCTATGTGATTGCCATTGATTTGCTGCATTCTGATCACTTTCACAATATTTCATTTAATCAAGAAAATCTCGTTTACATCTTTGGCTGATCTTTTTCCTTTCTGTCAAAAGTTCAGTGGAAAAAATAAGTAAAACTGATGAATACTAAAGTAGTAATTAATAAAAGTTAATTAATAAAGTAGTAGTTAATAAAAGTTCATTGTATACACACCAAAAGACAGTTTGCAAACCAGGAGGAGTTGAACCAAAACATGGAGTAAGGCTCAGAGGTATGTTGTTAAAAAGCAGCAGTGACTATTTTTCAGTGACTGGTTACAATATTAGAATTTTCTTAAATGAAAGAGAAATGGTTAGTGAGCATCAAATATCAATTTAGGGAGACAATTTAAGTTTCAATTACGATTTTCAGAGGCATAAACAAGAAGTGACCCAGGTCAAGTTAGCCTCACTTGTCTTGCAAAATAAGCTAACCTTTGCTTGTATGACTAAACTGGTTTTGTCTGTTCAGGGGATTTTCAAGTCTTATCTCCATTTGTGTTTGATTTTAATGGTACTCTCTTCTGAGAATTAATTCCCTGTGAGGTTCTCTCACACATTCAAATCTGCACACAAATAAATGTTTCCCTTAACCTTTTTTCTCAGTTTTATTCGGGGTCACATTTCAGGCAGCATCAACATTCCATTCAGTACTGCATTTACTGCTGAAGGGGAGCTTACCCAGGGACCTTACACTGCCATGCTCCAGAGCTTCAAAGGGAAGGTCATTGTCATCGTGGGGAATGTGGCAAAGCACACAGCAGAGGTAAGTATACTCAGAAATGTCATATGGACCTCTCGATGAGTTATTTACCTGCCTACTGCAACAGGTTGTCTAAAAGTCATTTCTTCAGGAGCTGGTTGCAAATCAAATGAGCTTTGAATATCTGTCTATATTCTTACATCAAAGAGATTGTCTGCCTTTTCCCAGTAAAAGAATTTAAGCTTTTTTTCCTCACTGTACAGTATCAGGATCAATACTAAGCTTAGGAAACTTCAAATGATAGCCTACTGTGTTTTGTTTTGGTTTTGATGTTTTGTTTTTTAACTGTTTTCTGAAATTACAAGAAGTAAATTCAGTTCCTTTCATTGGAGAAAAACAGTGGGACTTGATTCTGAAAAGCTGATCATGATGGAATTTGTTAAATTTGTGGGTTTTGTTTCTTACAGGCTCAAAGCTTTATGATAATAGAGAATTTGGGAAGGATATCAACTTTCAGGAGTTTAGGAGTATATGAAACAGTAAAAGGGCTTTGCTCTCTTCTGGCTGTGTTCTTAAAATTTTTGAAACATGAAACAGTAGATTCTGGAGGTCAAAACTTCACCTTTATTTTTTTTAATTTATTTATTTTTAATTGAAGGATAATTGCTTTACAGTATTGTGTTGGTTTCTACCAAACATCAACCTTTACTTTTCATAAAAGACAAGTTAGAGGCTATATGGAACATGAGAGCCAAATGTACTTATTTACAGATCCCCCAGTCAAACATTAAAATGTACACTTTGAATATGTATAGGTTATTGTATGTCAATCAGAGCTCTATAAAGCTGTTTTTAAAATGACATATCTAGATGTAGGCAACATTGAACCAGGACAGGCCCTTTTCTGAAAGGACAGAAGAATCTGCTCCTGAAAAAGTAGCAGAGATAGTTTGCTCCCTGAAGATAGCTTATGCAAATAAACTGAAAAATCCAGAAAGGATATCTATGGAAATGTAGTCAAGTGAGAACTTTAAGACTGTTGTCATAGGCTGTTTTAAGCATCTAATAATCTTGTTTCAGAAGTATTGGCTTTTGACACTAAATTAAAGTCATCCTTGGTAAAAAAGCTTAATTGACCAAACTGAAGAAATATCTGAGTGGATATTAGCTATATAAGTCTTAAATCACTCATCTCTCTTTTATGTCACTGAATCTAGTAACTGATAGGGAATCTAAATATACCTATTTCAGAGAAAGTCAGTATAGTAAGTGACTAATGTGTAATTTTAATAAGTGAGAACATTTTAGAACTAAAGTCTTGGTATTTCAATTATTTTTATGTAAATTGGCTTTTATTATTATTATTACTACTATTACCACAATACTGCTGCTGCTACATTAATCCATATTGCCATATCACTCCAATGAAAAATATCCATTTTCCATTACAATGCATATCAATACATTCAACTCACAGAAACAGTATTCAGAATCACATATTTCTGTGTTGCACATAATACACAGCCTTAGGAAGAATTGTTTTTTATTACTCCAAATGACCTGGACTTTTTTTAAAAAATTTTATATTTTGGCTGCACCATGAGGCATGCAGAATCTTAGTTCCCTGACCAGGGGTATAACTCACACCCCCTACAATGAAAGCATAGAGTCTTAACCACTGGATTGCCAAGGAAACTTTCAGGAAGAAATGACTGGTGAAATTACTGAATGAAATAACTGAAGAAATTACTGACTGGTGATTGTGTGCTTGGCATTGTGACAAGTACTTTATATGTTATCTCTTTTTATTCTTCATAACAATTCTATGAGGGAGGCATTATTTACACATTTTATATACAAGGAAAACTTAAATTTGGAGTTTATCTAATTTGCTTGTGTCAGAGCCAGGACTGAAACATAGGTCTATATGACTCTAAGCCCATACTCTTGACTTAGTGAGCAAGTAAGGCTTTTGAGTCTGAATGCTACCATTTGTCCTGCTTTTTCAAAATACACTTGTGCTGATTTTTCATGGATCACAATAGTTCCTCCCAATTATGCTCTCAGTGCTAACAAGCTTAAGGCTCTACTTTCAGAAAGCATTAACCATTTGAAAGATGGTATCAAGTGGACCTGTATAACTGAATCTTCTTAAATGTGTCAAATGCCTCCAAACATCCCACTCATTGTATTAATCTCTAGATTTATGTTTATTCTAAGTTTACTTTATCATAAAGGTCAAAACATATATACAAATAAGTGGGTAACTCATTTCTTTCATTAAATAATGAACTATAGATCATATGTCATGTTGTGAAATGCTAGTGTATCACAATGTGAATAAATTTAAGAGTTCAGCAAATGAAGGAAATCTGGAAGCAAGACTATTTAGATGAAGTAATAAGAATATATAATAATAATGGTATATAAAGAGCCATCACATTCCTAACAAATTATCCAGTGTTTTCCTTATCAGAAACCAGATGCTATCATAGTAGTTCCTTCTTCCTCAGACTCTACATGATGATTCATACTTGCAGACAAGTGACTGAACAGAGTGTATGCTGAGCTATTAGTGCTTCAATCCAATGTCAGAAAGTAATTTTTGAGGAACAGTTTTAAATATTTGTATAGAGATGTGTCAACTAAAGAACGCACAATCTAAAATCTGAGAATCATGTTTTATTCAGCAGACTTAGTGGGAACTTAAGCTGGAAATACAGCCTCTCAGCTCTTAGGGAATGTTCCAAAGAGGGAAGGGAGGAGCCAGGATATAGAGTTTTTGCTGAGGGGGAAAAAAAATGTAGTCAAACATCAAAGGATTACTGCTAATCACGAAAACAGACATCTCAGTGGTACTAATGATTTTAGTACCTTTCTGTGTGTGGCAAGATGCAAGAGTCTGGGCTTTTTGAAATTATTTCTTTGATCTACATCTTAACTATCTAGGGCCAGTATCCTGTTTTTATCCATCTGTAATTCCCTTCAACGTCCATCATCAGGGGCTTCTACCGTGGCTGATGGTTTTATGGCTGCAACATCCTTTGTTTATTGAAATGGCTAATGACATTCTTTTGTCCACAGATGTACTTTTAATATTTTTTCTCATCGTGGAGCTAAAGAGAGCTTTTGATATTCATTTGCTTGTATTGTTCCATCATCTTTTTGTCTGCTCTACAGATCTGTATGACTTTACTAATGCTTCCTTTCCCCTCACCCTCCTCTAAGTTGTAGGCATCTCAACTTAAAGCATATTTGCTAGAATTCTACTATGTGTCCATGGTACTAGATACCTTTTACTTACCCTACCTCCCATCGTAGATCCATTCTCCACACTTCTTCACCCTGCTCCCTGTGCCAGATGGCAGACTTCCATATCTTCTGGCTTCCAGTTATTGAGCTAATGGGGACCTCTGACAAGTTTTGGGAGGGAGGGAGGTCAGGATATTTATCCTCCTGGTTTCTCCCCTCAAAGTTGTCTCAGTTTTACAGTGTTCCTCTACTAAAGGTTAATGCTTCTTTACAATAAGCCTTCTCTATACTCACTTTCCAGCTCCTGGTCCCATTAGCTCTAGGGGCAGCCAACAGCTCTGCTTTTTGGTAGTTGCAAAGTTACTACATCATCTTATATGGTTCTCTTACATTCCATAATGTTGTAATTAATCTCACTGTAAGTAGAAACCCCTCAATTTATCCTGAGGGCTTGTAGGAACTCTGACTGTTACAAGAATGCTATTTAAATGTATGATTTTTTTAGTCAGACTGTATTAGCTGCTCTGTTCTGTTTCTTACTAGCTGTTAAACTGTGCAAATGGTTTAACCTCCCTAAGTCACCACTGATTCCTTTATAAGATGGGGAAAATAATACCTACCTCATGGTATTGTTGAAAAGATTGCAGATTAGGCAATAAGGGGTTCAGTACACAGCCTGATAATAGTAAGCACTCAATTAATTTCAGCTATTAATTTTATTTTCCAGTACTATATAATTTGCATATATGTGAATTTGGTAAGTACTGTTTTATATATGATGATAGTATAAAAGTTCTAGAGTTTGCAAGTAACATCAGCAAAATGGCAGAGTGAGCAGTGCTAATCTCCCATTCTTCCACAGAAACACTGAAAAAAAGTAGGTTCTATACTTTTTTGAATAGAAATGGCAAGAGCAGGCATCCTTGTCTTCTTCCTGACCTTGGGGAAACAGCTTTCAGTCTTTCACCATTGAATATGGTGTTAGTTGGATTTTTTTCATACATAGCTTTTGTCACATTAAGGAAATTCTCTTCTATTTCAGTTTTTTGAGTATTTTATCATTGAGTGGTGTTGAATTTTATTAAATGTTTTTTCTGCATCAGTGGAGATAATTATAATTATGATTTTTCCCTATCTTCTATGAATGTGGTATTGTTACATTGATTGATATCCATATATTTAACTATTCTTGCATTCCTAGTGTAAATTCCATTTAGTCATGGTACATAATCCTTTCAGTAGCCTCCTGAATTCAGTTTGCTAGTCTTTTGTTGAAGTTTTTACATCAGTAGTCATCAAGGGTTTTTGTCTGTAGTTTACTTTTCTTGCAGTGTTTTTGTTTGATTTTGACAGGAGAATGATGCTGATGTGTAGCATGAGTTAAGAAGGGTTCTCTCCTGTTCAGTTTGTTGGAAGGGTTTGAGAAGGATTTGTGTTAATTCTCACCAGAGCAATTAGGCAAGAAAAAGAAATAAAAGATATCAAAAATGAACATACGTTAGTTTCCTAGGCCATTAAAAATAATATAAACTGAGTGGCTTAATACAATATAGTTCTAGATGCTAGAAATCTGAAATCAAGGTGTCAGCCATGCTCCCTCTGAGGCTGTGGGTTGAATCTTTCTTTGCCTTTTCCTGCTTCTGATGGTGGTCAACAATCCTTGCCACCCACAAAATGGGAGAAAGTATTTGTAAATTATGTATCTATAAAGGATTATTATTGGAATACAAAACAAACACACAAACATTAGTTATATTTCTATTCACTAACAACTCCTACAACTCAACAAAAGAAAGGCAACCAAATTTTTAAGTGCACAAATTTTGGGACATTTTAGACATTTCTCCAGAGAAGATATACAAATGGCCATAAGCACATGAAAAGATACCTGACACCATTTGTCATTAGGGAAATGTAAATCAAAGACACAGTGAAATACCACTTGGCACCCAAACGTTGGCAAGAAGTTGGAGAAATTGGAACCCAGGTTCCAATTTCTGGCAGGGAGAGGGAGAATGTAAAGTAATGTAGCTTATGTAGAAAACAGTTTAATAGTTTGGCAATTCCTTCAAAATGTAAACATAGAATTACCGTATAATAAGCAATTCCACTCCTAGGTAAATACGCAATAGAATTGAAAACATGGACTTAAACAGGATACTTGTCTGCCAGTTTTCATAGCAGCGTTATTTATGATGTCCAAAAGTAAAAACAGCCCAAGTGTCCCTCAAGACATAAATGAATAAACAAAGTGTGGTATATACATATAATATACTTTGGAATAAAGTTCTGATACACACTACAACATGGATGAGCCTTCAGTTCAGTTCAGTCGCTCAGTCGTGTCCAACTCCCTGCGGCCCCATGGACTTCAGCACGCCAGGCTTCCCTGTCCATCACCAACTCCTGGAGTTTACTCAAACTTATGTCCATTGCGTCGGTAATGCTATCCAACTACCTCATTCTCTGTTGTCTTCTTCTCTTCCCACCTTCAATCTTTCCTGCATCAGGATCTTTTCCAATGAGTCAGTTCTTCACATCAGGTGGCCAGAGTATTGGGGTTTCAGCTTCAGCATCAGTCCTTCCAATGAATATTCAGGACTGATTTCCTTTAGGATTGACAGGTTGGATCTCCTTGCAGTCCAAGGGACTCTCCAGGGTCTTCTCCAACACCACAGTTCAAAAGCATCAATTCCTTGGCACTCAGCTTTCTTTATAGTCCAACTGTCACATCCATACATGACTACTGGAAAAACCATAGCTTTGACTAGACGGACCTTTGTTGGCAAAGTAATATCTCTGCTTTTTGATATGCGTCTAGGTTGGTCATAGCTTTTCTTCCAAGGAGCAAGCGTCTTTTAATTTCATGGCTGCAGTCACCATCTGCAGTGATTTTGGAGCCCCAAAAATTAAAGTCATTCACTGTTTCCCCATCTATTTGCCATGAGCCTTCAAAACAGTATAAATAAGACAAACACATAAAAGACAAATATTTTATGTTTCCCCTTACATAAAATATCTTAAATAGGCAAATTCATAGATTCAGAAAGTAAATTAGTGCTAGTAGGGGGCTAAGGGCTAAGAGAATGGGATTTTTTATTGCTTAAATAAAAAAGGGTTTTCTATTAATGATTAAAAAAAAAATGGAAATGACCAGTGGTCATGTTACTGGGTCCAAGCTTGCTCTGCTCACTGCACGAGAGGCCAGTGAATCTGAGAGATGAGGTGTTGAGGCAAGGAATACGACTTTATTCAGAAAGCCAGCTGACCAAGTAGATGGCAGACTTATGTCTCAAAATAACCATCTTTTTGGGGTCTGAATGCCAGGTTCTTTTATGGATAAGAAATGGGAGGAGGTGAGGAAGCAAAGTAAAAAGGCCGTTTAATCTTCTAAGTATCTCCTAAAATGGCAAGCCTCAGGCAGGGGGACGTGTTAATTTCTTCCTTCCTGCCATCTACAGGTGGACAGGGTTCTGAACAAAGGCACTTCAGCTTAACAGTCAGGCAGAGGGGCAGGATTCTCTGAGGCAGGCCATTATGTGTGATTATACTAACAAAAGCAGCCAAAGAAACAGATCTAGCGTGAAATAGTCAGACTCTTCCCTATTAGAGTTATAGTTATACAACATTGTGAATATACTTGATACCACTGAATTGTACACCTAAAATGGTTAAGATGGAAAATTTTATGTTATAAATTTTTTATATTGATTTTCTTTAAGTCCTAGAGTTTGATATCTTCAGGATACCCCCACTGTCCCCAGTTCGTATGAGCCCTACAATTTTTGGTCAGACAATAGTGAGGATCTTTCATAAAAGCTGTTCTGATCAGGTCTAATATTTTTCCTCTGTGTGTATCAAAACCAAAACAGTGATTTCTAAACAAGCAACAGCTTTTCTTCTAAGCTGAAATCAATGCACTGCAACTGGCACAGTCATATTTTGAAAAGATTAAGAAAGCCATAGTTGAATGCTGTGAAAAGAAAGCAGAGGTACCAATTCTAGTTAGTATGGTTACAAATTATCTTTGCAGATGTTTATGATTTTATGTCAAACACAAAGTGTTTATGATTTGGACTTAGGAACTTTCTTTTTGCAAAACAGTAGGCACTGATTATAATTTTTCTAGTTTTACATCTGCTGTTAAAACATAGTAATAAGTTAGAAAATTCATCAAATGAAATAGTAAATGAAATGAAGTATAGTTCAGTAAAAGAAAAATCTCTCAATAGTGGATTTACAACTAGCAAAATATCATTGAACAACTGCAAGAGAGAATAAATGAACCACTTATCTTGAATATGATAGTATTAAATCACTCATTTGACATAGCAATTAGGACTATTTTTTGTAATACAGGTATGAAGGAAGTACTCTACAGTGACCAGATATATTGAATGTATTGTCTAAAATCACATAGAAGACAGAACAGATCTGAGAAATATCACTTATTCATGTAACTGAGAAACTATAATCAGAAGATATATGATTCCATTTTAATTATGTATTCATGAACTATTTCCTGTAATTACAACTGATTAGCAACTCTTTGCTATGAGTTAGCTTCTTTACAATTACCACTTCATAAGGCTTTTGTTTTTGATCTTGCTGCCACATTAAATACATCAAAAAACTTTTAGAATCTGACATTTCTTATCTGGATAAAGCATTACTCTTCACCCCCGCCCCCCTCAGAATAGGACAAAAAAGGAGGACTACAAAGATCTTAGTTTAATTAGTATTCTATGTAGAGGCATCTTCATACCAGAGTTAAGTCCTACTAAATCTCACTTGTCAGTAATCTTTAATTCACCTTAACCTTCAGGTTAAATAAAGCAGTGAACCATGATAGAATCAAGCATTTCCAGATATTTTGTGAACAAAGTTATGTCAGCATCAAGGAAATTCAGATAGTCTCCAGTGAGTAGAATCCCTAGTCTCTGAAATGTATACTACTGTTCAAGGGTGGATCAGGTTTTGTGCTGATCCTTGCTGCTGTATAGTCAGAAAGCATTTGACAAGCCAAGTATTAACAGGCTGCATCTGTCGCTAGGGTTTATGGGAGTAGGAAGACCCCTGTATGAAAAGAAGGGTAAAGTCAATTCAAGCTTTGTGTCACATTTAAATGAAAAACATGGCAAAGTCTCACTCTTGTCTTCTTGCAGAAATAATCATGTCTTTGAAACTCACATGAGAAACTGCATCTTCGATTGTTAAACTAGAATTAGATTCCTTGGGCATACAATGAAACATGCTGAATTAATCTCAGAGAGCAAGTATATAAATCTGAGAATTAAGGCAATAGCTTTTCAAATCAATAGGGAGAGGCACAGATAGTCTACTGTCCATGTCCTGGATTAAATGAACTCAGGAAAGTTCATTGTTATATTCTTGAGTGGGTTACTCAATTTTAACAGAAATTTTTATTTTAAGCATTAATCAAATATTATCCATGGGCAAATGTATGATTTGTTTTGATTCTCTTAGCAACCATTACTCATGCTGTCTTACCCCCAGCCTAAGGTCAAAGTCTTATACATCTTAGCTTGACAAAACATCGTGGTGAATCCACTTCTTTCCTAGAAGTACATAATAATGTTTAGCAAGAATGAGGACTTAGCACAACAGCATGCTTTAAAGTGTTATTGGGTTTCCTTTTTTCCCTTGTGGGGAAAATAATGCAGTGGGATCCAACTCTTGAGCTAGTGATGGGTCTCAGACAGGAAAATGGCCAACAACATTGACCAGAGCAGGATGAAACTCCATTCAGTGTTTACTTTCAATGAGTCCTTTCAGCAGTACATCATATTACTATGTTAGTCACTGAAACACATGAAACTCTAAAAATAATTACTCTCTATCTAGATTATATTTAGTGGTTATAAGACCACAAAGATTTCATCACTGCTAGTGTATCCCATCAAAAAGTTATCCAAGAAAGAAATTGAAGAAATCTTTGCATTTCACTTTGACTTGTCAACAACACTTTAGATATCCTCTTGGCATGAAATCAGTGCTTTTCTTTTGTCATCAGAAGAAATATTCATCTGAGAACATAAGAGCCATCTTCAGTAATAAGCTATGTGTGTTATTATTCTTTTCTTTAAAACCAAAACAAAATAGCAAAACATAAACACTTCTGAATAGCATTTGATTCAGAAGCCTAGACAAGAGATGATTTTTGTGGCAATTCTATGACTAAACATTGTGTGTAGCTGATGTTTTCTATCCTTGGCTTGTAAGGATTAAATTTAAAATATGGCATTTGTTTTCAAATGAAAATAAGCATATTTATAATAAGCAAGGCATACTGTTGCAGCTATTTTTTAAAATAAGACACTTCTCCAATTGTGTTCATTTACAGACCTCTGGAGGCCAAGGTTATTTGACCTTTCGATGTCCGGTTGGAAGTTAATTTGTATTGCAGTAATAGGAGGCTCCTGCCCTCCAGTCCCACCCCGTTACTTCCTGGATCCCTTAACGAAGCTAAACCAAGATTTGTGATACTGAGATAATCACTAGTAGCCCTTGCCTTTTCCATTTTTCTCTAGCTCCATCTCCTTTCTTCCTCTCTACTTAAGCTCATCCCTTAGCTTTTGGCCTCAGGCATTTGAGATTGTCCTCCTCCAAGTGTGTGTTCAAAGGGGACCAAATGATTCTGGAAACACCTTAAACCAATTCAGTGTATGTGTTACCCCTATAGTAAATTTCTCTAGCCCCTGATAGTATCCGTCTAGTTTGTCCAATTAATATAATACCTTTACTTTGTATGAAACCTTCTGTCAAAAATACATTAGGTCTCTTTATAGTTGTACCTTAGGCATTTTGACAATAAGAAGGGAATCTCCTTTATAAGTTCCAAATATGTAAGGAATTCTTTCTTGGTCTTGTTAGAACTGTAGGCACTGGTTATGGTTAAACTTGGCTTTTCTCCTGACCTTTTCCTTGCCTTTTTGTCAGCAGATTTTTTGGTCTGTGGGTTTATATCAGATTATAAGGAAACAGTTTAGATATTAATGCAACTTGAAGACACTGGACATCATATGAGGCTTAAGAGTAACAGTGAAAACTCTTCTATATAACTTTACATCTGTTAAGCGATGGAGGATAATTTACTTTAAAAAGCCCATGAACTAAAATAAAACCTGCCCTGAGAATCCCTATTCTTATAACCTTTCAAAAATTATATGAATTTAAAAGCAATGTAGGAGTTGCAGTAACGGGAACCCTAAAACACCTAGCCCAGACTTTGGTTTCTCAACATGTTTATTGGATGTATTATGTATATAAGCAATTTTTTAAAAAACAGAGGGAGCTGATTTCCAATTTCCAGAAAAAAAAGCTGCCAAGTCATTATCTGAATCTTGTGATCTCTGGCACTATATTCGTGACCTGTCACTGGACAAAAGTTATTTTGTCTTAATATGTGTTATTCTGTATACCTAAACCTGCTCTCCATAGCCTGCCATTTAATTAATTATTCCTTCCCACAGGAATGTTTGTGGCTGAATGAGAAACTAACCATACTCACCCTCCCTCTTGACCTACAAAGTTTGGGGTTTGGCCGTGATCCATCACAGCCCTCACTTTTGAATCTGAGTTTTTATTGTGTACATCCCTTTCAGAGCATGGAATACTGTGTGTAATATGACTAGTGCCTTGGACACAGTATGGGTTTACTGTTCTCAGTTGTCTAGTATGATTGTTGCTGAAATTCTGGTCCCCAGTATTGCAGATCATAGGAAAATGTGCCGCAAAACTCATTAGAGCTCCTGATACATTGATGGTATTAGATGATGGAATTTTATCAAAAGAGGCTTATCCTCTAATACAAGCCAGTATGCTTTTATGTCATAAAAACAAACTTTTATGTCATATCCAAAATGTTTTCTCCTATTTCTTTAATGTCAGCTTTTCAGAAAACTTCCACACAGCCATTCTTAAGAGAACTTATTTGAGAGTATAAGCTGTTTTTAAACACTAATCTGTAAATCTATAGAAAGATCCCAATTTGCCTTATGCATAAATACTAGGTCACTATGAACTATCATAAATTTTTAAATTAAATGAATTAATGTAAAGGAAAAATTTTAACCTAGAATTCATATGAGTTTTAGAAATTCTTTGAATTAATTAAAATTTTATGCAAAGTATTATATACATATGTGCTATATAATATATTTTTTCAGAGAATAGGTTCATAAGCTTTCTTCTGATTGCCAAAACTATATGTGACCCAGCAAACTATAAGAGTCACTGGTATAAATTACTGTTCCAACATAAACAGTTCACCATTTACACTGTGAAGCCCTATATTACATTCCATATGGGAAGAACTCTGCTTTTTTAAGTTTGAGTCTGTACAATTGCAGGATGTTGTGAATTGCTTTCCTATTAAAGGATCATTTGGGGAAAGGAAAGAGGAGAAAAGGAGGAAACTAGCTTTATAGAAACTATTTAGTATGAATCAAGCACTTATACATACAATATCGAATATAAACCTCTCAACACTTTAAGTATACTAGTAAAATGTATTATTATTCCAGATTTAACAGGTGAAGAAACTAAGGCCAAAAAGGCTAAGTGACTTATCTAAGATCCCACAGCTAACCAGTGGTATTAACAGAACGCTGATTCAAAGTCTGTGCTGTCCAGCTACAAAGTTCCTATACCTTTCTCCATACCACCCAGCCTATCTGACTGAAATAGTGAATTTTCTCTCCTTCTTTACTGGTGGAATAAACTTTATGGAAAATTACTAATTGTCTTATCATCCTGTTAAGTAGGTCTGAAATTCTCTCATATTCATTTCCAAACTGTCTTCCCTGAGATCAATATCTCATGCCTAATCTACTACAGTTTCCCATTGTCCTTACCTGCAAGCAACCTTCTTCCCCTAGTTCTACCCTACAACCGATGAGATTTGTGAAATGGTATCTGATCATTGTCAGAATGCCTGTATGACTTCCCATTGCCATCAAAATTCAAACTCTAATTGTAGTTTATAAGGCCTTTCTTGAACTGGACTCTGTTTTCCAAGCTCAATCTCACTGCTCTTAGATTTCAGCCATAATTAAACTACTCATAGTTCCTTATATACTGTCTCTTCGTACTTCTATCTGAAGCATTCTTATTTCTATTTACCCTTTTGTCTTGAAAAGCTGTTCATATAGCATTTCTTCATGGAATTCATTCTTAATTCCTCAAGTCTGGAACTAAGGAGCCTTTCCAAGTGCTCATAGAAAATATTTTACTTACTCTTATAGTGGCATCAAGACCACTCTCATATACAGAGTTTCTGTGTGCATTAGATAAATATGTTCATTTAGGAACACAGTACCATGTAAGGCCACAAAACTTGGATCAGAGAGGATGGGGCTACATTTCATGCTTCACTTACTTCTTTTCCATGTTCTCTCATGTCAGGCACAATTTGCACAACCTTAAATAATGGTTCTGTGTAGCATTTATCAAGTGGCATTGTAGTCACCTGTCCACTCACCTGCATCTCCTACTGAACTCCAAGCTCACTAAGGACAGGGATTACATTGTATTCATTGTCATACCCCCAGCCCCTAGCATAGTGCCTTTCAGGTAGCAAGCACTCAATAAATATTTGATGGTTAAATTAATGACTAAGTTAAGAATGAACATCTTAAAAATAATAGTTTGCAGTAAACAGTGCACTTATAGAAATTGGTAAAAAGAAGATGATAGAAAAAATGCTAATATCAACTACAAATTTAGTTTAAGACAACAAACACTGAGTGTCTACACGATGGAAACTATTACGAGGAAGCAGAAATGAGAAAGGCAGTCTTTGGCCATATAAAACTTGCAATCTAATTAAGATAAGACATGTATGAAGTGAAAAAATCTAATTAAAAAGATAAGACACATATACAACTGATTAAAACAAAAATGGAATATGGCATGTGCTATGAGATTTATAGTTAAAGTTCTAGAAAATCAGTGAGAAGGAAGGAATTTCTTCAACTTAAGTGAAGGATTCCTAATGTTTCATGGGGAAGGTGATAATAGACCTAGATCTTGAATTATCAGGAGATTTCAGTAAGGAAAAGTGTTGAAAGGAGGGCGTAGTCAGGAGGGAACATTCCAGACAAAGGAAATAACACAGGCTGATTAGAAAGCACAGGGCTTCTCTGAAGAGCATCTTAACTACAGATAAGGCTGGAAAGATAGGCAGGGTATTTGGTTATAGAAGGTCTTAATTGCTATGCTAGGGAGTTTACATTTTAGCAGTGGGGAGCTATTAAAGATTTTAAAGAAGGAAAGTAACATTCTCAGCTGTAGTTTAGAAAATCATTTGGAAAGTTATTTTTAAGTGTCTCCCCTCTCTTTTGTCCATGTTCCCAATGAAATTGAAATTTTCAAACACCAAGAATTAGAGACCAGTTAAAGAATCTCACTCTTCCTACATTCCCAGTCTATTTCAGTGCCAGATTCTATCCAGATTCTACCTTTAGTTGACCTTCTGTCTTAAGCTTGCAGTCTCCCACTGTCTAAATAGTTTCTAAGCCCCGGGTGTCAGCAAAGCTCAAACGGCTGTTGAGAAAAGATAACAGAGGGGTTTGTTTGAGACTGACAGCCAAAGCTGTGCAACTTTCAAGAGATTTCAGGAAATGGCCTCCCTGCTATTATCATGTGACTCAAGGCATCTGGTAACATCCTGTCACTATCTTCTCTTACCTTATTTAAGATACTAAAGGACAACCTTCTCATTAAACTTTAACCTAAAGAATAAGCAAGTATAAGTCTAAAATGAATTTCTTTTGTCATTCTCAAAATTCAAAGAAACTTTAGGCTTAATATTATCAAAATGAAACTTTGAATAAGAACTTTTAGGTACTACAGATTGCCCATACTGACTATAAATAAGCAAGCTATTCCTTATAAGAAATCCACAGATCTTGCTGAAGGGCAGTAGCCCTACGAAGGAACATATCTCTACACAACAGTTACTGGGGATTTCCTAAGGGTCCTCCATAATGTTACCATGTTGGTAGCAGCGTACTGAGTAAAATGCAACGGGAAGAACTAAAAATGCAAGAACCACTGAGGGACTAATTCAAGAGTAATTGGGGTCTAAAATGAAGTATGAGCTGAGGAATGGAAAAGAGGGAATGGATCCAAGATAAATCACATAACTAACACAGTTTTGTGCCTAATTGAATATGGAGCCAAAGGAAGTTTTGATTTTTTTTAAGTAAAATATCACCTTAAAGTTTTCAGGTTTGGTTTTGGGAAGGTTGCCGATACCTTTAACAGATGAGGAAGAGAAAATAAAGTAGGTTTGGAGGGAATGTAATGATGTTGGGATATACTGAGTTTGAAGTGCTCATGGACACTAGTATAAAAAATGTCAAGTATTTAGAGGTTCAGACTGGAATTCAAAGGAGAGTGAAAACTATATGGTTATGTAAAGCAGAGACATTACTTTGTCAACAAAGGTCCATCTAGTCAAGGCTATGGTTTTTCCAGTAGTCATGTATGGATGTGAGAGTTGGACTATAAAGAAAGCTGAGCACTGAAGAATTGATGCTTTTGAACTATGGTGTTGGAAAGACTCTTGAGAGTCCCTTGGACTGCAAGGAGATCCAACCAGTCTATACTAAAGGAGATCAGTCCTGGGTGTTCATTGGAAGGACTGATGTTGAAGCTGAAACTCCAATACTTTAAAGGGCCACCTCATGTGAAGAGTTGACTCATTGGAAGAGACCCTGATGCTGGGAAGGATTGGGGGCAGGAGGAGAAGGGGATGACAGAGGATGAGATGGCTGGATGGCATCACCAACTCGATGGACATGAGTTTGGATAAACTCCGGGAGTTGGTGATGGACAGGGAGGCCTGGCATGCTGCGATTCATGGGGTCGCGAAGAGTCAGACACGACTGAGTGACTGAACTGAACTGATAGATTCCTTCCAGTTATAAACACTTAGTATTCTACAATACAAAACAAAAAGACATAGGGCTTTTCTTTGTGTGTGCTCACTCACTCAGTCGTGTCCAACTGTTTGCAACTCTATGGATTGTAGCCTGCCAGGCTCCTCTATCCATGGAATCTCCCAGCAAGAGTTGCCATTTCCTTCTCCAGGGGATCTTCCTAACCCTAGGATAAAACCCACATTCCCCTGCATTGCAGGCAGATTCATTACCACTGTGCCACTTTTTATAAATGTATTGTTTTAGGAGAGGAGACAAAGTCCAGCTGATAGCCTGAAAGGAGATTATCAAAAGACCATTAAAAGATATAACTTGTATTTGTTTCAAGAAATTGTAAAAACCAATTGTCTCCATTACAAAATATTAATATCTTATATATAAGAAAAATTTGCTTTAGTGCAAGTGATTGGATTTATTGTTGTTGTTCAGTCTATCAGTCAAGTCCAACTCTTTGCGACCCCATGGACTGCAGCACACCAGGCTTCCTTGTCTTTCACCAACTCCTGGAGCTTGCTCAAACTCATGTCCATCGAGTCAGTAATGCCATCCAACCATCTCATCCTCTGTCATCCCCTTCTCCTCCTGCCTTCAATCTCTCCCAGTATCAGGGTCTTTTCAAATGAGTCAGGTCTTCACATCAGGTAGCCAAAGTATTGGAGCTTCACTTTCAGCATCAGTTCTTCCAATGTATATATTCAGGATTAATTTCTTTTAGGATTGACTGTTTTGCTCTCCTTGCAGTCCAAGGAATACTCAAGAGTCTTCTCCAACGCCACAGTTCAGAAGCATCCATTCTTTGGTGCTCAGCTTTCTTCACAGTCCAACTCTCACATCCATACATGACTACTGAAAAAAACATAACTTTAACTTGACAGACCTTTGTCAGCAAAGTAATGTCTCTGCTTTTAAATATGCTGTCTAGGTTGGCCATAGCTTTTCTTCCAAGGGGCAAACGTCTTTTAATTTCATGACTGCAGTCACCATCTGCAGTGATCTTGGAGCCCAAGAAAATAAAGTCTGTCACTGTTTTCCATGGTTTCCCCATCTATTTGCCATGAAGTGATGGAACTGGATGCCATGATCTTCATTTTTTGAATGTTAACTTTTAAGCCAGCTTTTTCAGTCACCTCTTTCACTTTCATCAAGAGGCTCTTTAGTTTCTCTTTGCTTTATGCCATAAGGGTGGTGTCATCTGCATATCTGAGGTTATTGATGCTTCTCCTGGCAATCTCAATTCCAGCGTGTGCTTCATCCAGCCCAGCATTTCGCTTGATGTACTCTGCATATAAGTTAAATAAGCAGGGTGAAAATATACAGCCTTTACATATTCCTTTCCCAATTTTGAACTAGTCCATTGTTCCATGTCCAATTCTAACTGTTGTTTCTTGACCTGCATACACATTTCTCAGGAGATAGGTAAGCTGCTTTGGTATTCCCAACTCGTGAAGAATTTTCCAGTTTGTTGTGATCCACTCAGTCAAAGGCTTTGGCATAGTCAATAAAGCAGAAGTAGATATTTTCTGGAACTCTCTTGCTTTTTCTATGATCCAAAGGATATTGGCAATTTGATCTCTGGTTCCTCTGCCTTTTCTAAATCCAGCTTGTACATCTGGAAGTTCACAGTTCACATACTGTTAAAGCTTGGCTTGGAGAATTTTGAGGATTACTTTACTAGGGTGTGAGATGAGTGCAACTGTGTGGTAGTTTGAGCATTCTTTGGCATTGCCTTTCTTTGGGATTGGAATGAAAACTGACCTTTTCCAGTCCTGTGGCCACTGCTGAGTTTTCCAGATTTGCTGACATATTGAGTGCAGCACTTTCACAGAATCATCTTTTAGGATTTGAAATAGCTCAACTGGAATTTTATCACCTCCACTAGCTTTGTTCATAGTGATGCTTCCTAAGGCCCACT
Organism: Giraffa tippelskirchi; assembly: GCF_054371585.1. Lineage (NCBI taxonomy): Eukaryota > Metazoa > Chordata > Mammalia > Artiodactyla > Giraffidae > Giraffa > Giraffa tippelskirchi. The sequence continues at coordinate 90,709,319 of NC_137275.1, read as the reverse complement.
TCACTTTCCAGGATGTCTGGCTCTAGGTGAGTGATCATACCATCATGGTTATCTGGGTCATTAAAATCTATTTTTGTAGATATTGTGTGTATTCTTGCCACCTCTTCTTAACCTCGTCTGCTTCTGTTATGTCCATACCATTTCTGTCCTTTATTGTTCCATCTTTTCATGAAATGTTCCCTTGGTATCTCTAATTTTCTTAAAGAGATCTCTAGTCTTTCTCATTCTGTTTTCCTCTATTTCTTTGCATTGATCAGTGAGAAAGGCTTTCTTATCTCTCCTTGCTATTCTTTGGAACTATGCATTTAGATGGTTAATTTTTTCCTTTTCCTTTGCCTTTCACTTCTCTTCTTTTCTCAGCTATTTGTAAGGCCTCCCCAGACAACCATTTTGCCTTTTTGCATTTCTTTTTCTTGGGATGGTTTTGATCACCACCTCCTATACAATGTTAAACCTCTGTCCATAGTTCTTCAGGCACTCTATCAGATCTAATCCCTTGAATCTATTTGTCACTTCCACTGTAAATTGTAAGGGATTTGATTTAGGTCATACCTGAATGGTCTAGTGGTTTTCCCTACTTTCTTCAATTTTAGTTTGAATTTGGCAGTCAGGAGTTCATGAACTGAGCCACAGTCAGCTCCCAGTCTTGTTTTTGCTGATTGTATAGAGTTTCTCCATCTTCGGCTGCAAAGAATATAATCAATGTGATCTCAGTATTGACCATCTGGTGATGTCCATGTGTAGAGTCATCTCTTGTGTTGTTGGAAGAGGGTGTTTGCCATGGCCAGTGTGTTCTCTTGGCAAAACTGTTAACCTTTGCCACGCTTCATTTTGTACCCCAAGACCAAACTTTCCTGTTACTCCATGTATCTCTTGACTTCATACTTTTGCATTCCAGTCCCCTATGATGAAAAGGACATCTTTTTTCATATTAGTTCTAGAAGGTCTTATAGGTCTTCATAGAACTCTTCGACTTCAGCTTCTTCAGCATTGGTGGTTGGGGCATAGACTTGGATTACTGTGATATTGAATGGTTTGTCTTTGAAATGAACAGAAATCATTCTGTCATTTTTCGATTGCACTCAAGTACTGCATTTCTGACTCTTCTGTTGACTCTGAGGGCTACTCCATTTCTTCTAAGGGTTTCTTGCCTACAGTAGTAGATATAATGGTCATCTGAATTAAGTTTGCCAATTCTAGTCCGTTTTAGTTCACTGATTCCTAAAATGTCAGTGTTCACTCTTGCTATCTCCTGTTTAACCGCTTCTAATTTACCTCGATTCATGGACCTAACATTCCAGGTTCCTATGCAATATTGTTCTTTACAAACATTGGACTTTACTTTCACCAGAAGACACATCCATACCTGGGCGTTGTTTCTGCTTTGGCTCAGCCTCTTCATTCCTTCTGGAGCTATCTCTCCACTCTTCTCCAGTAGCATGTTGGGCACCTACCTACCTGGGGAATTCATCTTTCAGTGTCATATCTTTTTGCCTTTTCATGCCATGCATGGTGTTCTCAAGGTAAGAATGCTGGAGTGGTTTGCTGTTCTCTTCCCCAGTGGACCACATTTTGTCAGAACTCTCCACCATGACTCGTCCATCTTGGGTGGCCCTGCACAGCATGGCTCATAGTTTCATTGAGTTAGACAAGGCTGTGATCCATATGATCAACAAGGGAAACAAAAGTCAAAGGAAAATGGAAAAGGAAGAGAAGGAAAATATCATTTGGACGTGTGAGAGAAAAAAAAATCTGATATCGAGCTATAAACAAAGCCAATAATGGAGCAGAAGTTGCCTTGACTTCTGTTGTGCTGTTGTATCTTGTGACTTTGGGAAATATTTATTTTTCTTGTCATTTCTATTCAAAATGTATACTTTAAAACATTAAAATTATTTTCATTTCCTTTATTCCTCTGGGATTTTGTTAGAATCACATATGACAGTAAAATAAGAGACAAAGAAGAGAAATTTATAATTGTACATGAAAATATTAACATATCTTTTTTTTATATACCCCTTGAGTGGCCCAAATTACCAAACCCATTGAGAGAAAAGGGACTAAGAATGGAGGCCAAGAGTAGAAATGAAACTTGCACTGTATCGTCTTCATATTCATTCATCTGCTTTGGTTCCTTAACTGTGGAAATGACAGAAAACATTGTCTCTCATCTGACTACTCTTTGGATTCTACATAAAAATTATCACAAAGTTTATTATTTCTATATAAATTTCATCATAATTACTTTTTTGTATAAATGTTTTTTATATTGATAACTTTTAAAGACATATTTAAAAATCACCTTACCTCTTTCAACGTATGCAAAATTTGAAAGAATACCCTATTAGTAAAGGATAAAAAAAAAAATAGCATTTAACTCTTACCAGAACCAATTTCCTTGCTGTTTGCCCAAAAGTCCTTTTTACCTCCTCCATTGGCAGTAAGGCAGCTTAACCAGTACCTAGCATAATACCTGACACATAGTAGGTATTCAGAAAATATTTGTTGAATAAATGGATCTGTTATTCAGCAGATATTAGAGAAAATGCTATGGACTAGACACTGTTCTGGGACAAAGTCCTTACTTTTATGAAGCATACGGTATATTGGGAGAGATGAATGAGTAGGTAACATATATGAAGTAATTAGAAATTTGAACACTTACTGAATATTTAATTGTATTAGGGATTATTGTTAATATATTGAGTGTGATAGTCATCCTATGGTTATATTTTTCAAGTCATTTTATTTCAGAGATACATATTTATGTGCTAAGTGGTATATGGGATTTATGTCAAGATGATAATTGTGGTTGAGAGGCTTGAGTAGGAGGAATAAATGAAACAAATTGTCTATGAATTATAATTTTTCAAGCTGGGTGTTGGATACCTACAGGCTGATTATACTCATGTATGTCTATTTTCATTTTTTTAGATATTTTTCTTAATGAAAAGGTAAAGAGAAAGAGAATGGGAAGAAATGAAATGGAGACAGAAAATATTGGCAACAGAAAAGTAAAATGAGAAACACATTGAGTTAGTGCACTACAATTATTTATATGTCCTCTTACATAAAACAAAGCAAGTAAAAATGTTTTTTAAGATGAAATTTTTATACTATCACATTTCTTAATCCCCAAAGATTAGTTCTAAGAATAGAAGACTAATGTATACCATAGCATGGATTCTGAATATCCCAAACACCATTAGGATAGTTATCTCTAAAAAAAATCATGGACCAGAAAGCTTAGACCATATAATATCTGTTTTTGTAAATTCTCTTTTTTTTTCTTACAGCATAATTAACCATATTTCAGTATATAACATGCTAGACTAATACTCTGGAATTACCTATCCTGCTCCTTACTTGTCACAGATACCTTTGATAAGGGTGTAAGATGATTACTGACCTTGTGTTCACCTTCTTGGTTTTGCCCTCCTGCTGATTTTGCTTCTGTGAGTGAAATAACAAAGTAAAGTAGCCACTGCCTAATTGTTACTAGATGTTAATACCGTGGATGGAAACGGCTTCACACCTTATATAGCCCTCTTTTTTGTTTCGGTGTTAATAAGGTATAATTGACACAGAAGAATTGTATATGTTAAACGTGTACAACTTGATGTTTTGATATATATACATTATTAAATGATCACCAAAATCAAGCTAATTAACATATCCATCACTTTCACATAGTTACCATTTTCTTTCTTAGCAAATTTCAAGTATACCATGCAGTACTGTTATACTTGCTGTATATACTAACTGTAGTCACTATGATGTACATTTGATCTCCAGAATTTATTCATCTTGCACAACTGAAACTTTGTACCCTTTAGACCAACATCTGCCCATCTCCTCCCATTGATCCCCTCACTCCTGGCAACCACCATTCTACCTCTGCTTCTATGAGCTTGACTGTTTTTAATTCCACATGTAAGTGAAATCATACAGTATTTCTACCTCTTTCCTACTAATACTTGTCACAACTTTTATGTTTCTAATTGGGATCACTGAGTTGTACAATTAAAATGATCAGGACGTTTATTAGTGACCCCAGAAATCTCAGGGGTCAGGACAAGACAGTACTTGAGTTATATTTGACCCAAGGCTACCTTATTCTCTAGATGGAGAAATCACCTGTATTTTGTTCATGTTAGATTTCTCAGTTTGACTTTCACAAGGGAGTTGGTCAATTCATGACCATTATCAAGTCCCCGCTATGAACTTAAAGCTCACAAGGCCAGACTTCCACATCAAGGAACTTAATTATCTGCAATGCACTCCTTGCGGAATCTCGTAGAAGCCCAGTTTTCTTAAATTCCTGCTGCTACTATGCATTCTACTACAGAGTTTCCTAGGATACTCAGTGAGAAACAACATGATCCTGTTCTAGTCCCCTCACACCTTTTACGTGTTCTCAGCTGTGATTTCTTGGCCTTGGTTAACCTGTACTGCTCTGTGGCAGATCAAAAATCCCTCTTCTCCACTCACTCTCCTCCTACAGTAGAACTTGATTTCCTTGGACAAACATGCCAGCCTCTTACTGCAAGCTAAGATGCCAGATAAAGAGAGAAAACAAGATGAGTGGCACCCACAAGAGCCTGCCATTTTCAGACAGGGCTGATCTGAAATGTGCCTACCCTAGAAACGAATACCACTGCCAGATCCCACTAACCAGAGGCATGATAAAAATGCAAGAGCTTTGCCCTCTCCACATGGGGGTACATCCTACAAAAAATGCAGCTGCCGCTGCTGTCATAACCCCCAAAATTCTATCCCAGAAAATACTACATTCTGCCAACTCCACGTATGATGTTGTCTTCTTGTTGTTCAGTCGCTGAGTTATGTCCGACTCTTTGTGACTTCATGTACTGCAGCACGCCAGGCTTCCCTGTCCTTCACTATCTCCTGGAGTTTGCTCAAAGTAATGTCTCTTGAGTCAGTGATGCCATCCAACTATCTCACCCTCTGTCACCCTCTTCTCCTGCCCTCAGTTTTTCCCAGCCTCTGGGTCTTCTCCAAGATCTACACTGATTGTGCAGTTTGAGGAACCCCATTGTCTCCATACAAGACTTGGTCTTGCAAATTCCAGCCCCACAACATGGCAGCCTCTTTTAGTGCAAAGTAACTTGCTCTCCACACTGGACTATACTTACAAGAATTACAGTTTGAGGTCCCAAACAAACATGAACCGCAAATGAATCTCGTTATCTAATAAAGCTATCATCAATCGGGTTACACAATAAAATCACATTGCATTCTAGGTGAATAAAACAAAAATGATACTGGAGCTTCATCCCAATAAACTCGACTTCTTACTGATGTAGAGTGGACCTGGGTATCACTGTTTACTAAAAGCACCTAGATGATTCTGATGGCTTCATAGCACTGGTCTGGTATGATATATTGCTACTTCCACTGAGGATATTGTGCAGTAAGTCTAGGTTTGTGATTTCTGCTTGAAGTCAGGCCTCTCCCAGAGTTTCAGTTGCAGTCTACACCAGGCCCTTCACACCAAAGCCGGTGCCGGACAGAGAGCAGAAGTTGCCTGAAACCTGAACTCTGTACGCCTGGTTCTCCTCTCCTCCACCATGTATCTTCTCCATAAGTGATGTGGCTGTTTTCACACAGTGAATTCAAAACCCTTTCTTTCCTCCCTAACCTGTCCATCTATAGCCTCAAATGTTGGTATAACGCCTTTGGCCATCACACCTGGGTTCTCATTCCCTCCAGGTATCACTAATGAAAGAGGAGTGGGGAGAGGGCAACAGCTCCCTCTCCAAACCTCTGTTAAATACAGAAGTACCTTGAACTTCTGCTTGTGTAATAGTAATACTGCTGAATATTGTTACTGTCTCCTCCACTGTAAGTGCTGCAAAAACTGCAACAGGGCTTGGTACTTCGTGGGTGTTCAGTGAAATGTTTGATTGATACATAAATGAACGAACAAATGAATAGATGGAGAAGACCTATTTCTATCACAGAAGTGAAAAGATGCTGTCATGGCTTCACTGTTAGGGGCCAGCATGTTACATGGATCATTGGAACAACAAGCAGAGGATTGGGGGAGCAGAACTCATAATCTTAGCCTGAAAACTCAATACTTGCTCTTTTTCTTAAGCACAGGCTTGCCTCTTTTCAAGGCACCTAAACATGTGCCATCTCCTTGTGCTCCATTTCTGCTTTTCTTCTTAGACCTCCCACATTGTAGCGGTCTGATTATTATAAAATGCTCAGTTCTGCTTGCTTTGCCTTTACCATTTTCCAGCTCAATAGTAACCTACTCGTTATGTCCCTCCTTAAAATAACAGTGGGAGCTTTCCAGCTCTACAGCAGAGTTTCAGAGAGATTAGTTAAATGTACAGTAAGTCCTGTCTTACTCATTTTCTGACTTCTGCAGTGTTTTGAAAGTACTGAACGCTAAGACTGCTTATCCACAAGACCTTTTGAATAATGGTATGTTTATTTTAGAATTTCGACCTAAATGGTAATTGTATCACTGCATGTGGGAGAATGAAGCCAAGGTGTTTCAGTAATCATATAGTACCAGGGGCTTGCTGCCTCCAACGACTTAGGGCAGATGAGTCTGGTGCCTCTGTTCTGAAGGATTGGGGTTCAAGGAGAAATAAGCAGGAAGAACAGGATGAAAATCAGCTCCCTTTGCACTCTAGCTCACGTGATACATTTTGAATCAAGGGACACTGTTTCTCTTCAACATTAGCTACTGTTAAGCAGACCCTCAGTGGCTCTGGAAGAGTTTAGGGTTTGAAAGGTACATGGTCTTTGAATCTCTCAAGGCTCTACAGAAATGGAGAAAATAAGTGAGGTCAGCAATACTGAGGTCCATTTCTGTGAGTTCTGAAAATTACTAAGATCCAAATCCAGCAACATCTGTTTTACCTACTTACCAATACCTTTATCCTTTGGGCTTAAGATAGTATTTTTGAAAATATTGTGCACAGACCTGCTTTAGAATCATCTAATGGTGTTTGTTTAAAAACAAAAAACCACATTTCTGAACCCCAGATCTATTGCTTATTAGCAGAATCTCTGAATGAGGCCTCAAAGTTACCCTGACCAAACCACTCAGCTGATTCTCTTGAACCATAAAGTCAAGACTGCTGGCTTGAGATTCCACCAATATTAAGCTTCAGATAAGCTTCAAATATTCCCAAGAGACAATAGTATTGTGAGCAAGTGTTAGTCATTTTTCTTGAAGAATCTGAGATCAGCTTATGATAAAGTAATTGAGAAGAACGTGAGGACACAAACACCCAAGGAGGAGAAACAGGACACCACATATAGAGAGAGAATGCCAGAGAGCCCAAGAAAACCTTCTCTACTTCACTCTTTTGCCCTCAGTTATTTATCCTGTATCATAGTTTGGTTCAGACCAATAGGTGTATATTGAGTCCCTGCCATGTCCATGGCATTAGAGATAAAAAGATATGGGGAACTTCCCAGGTGGTCCAGTGGTTAAGACTCTGTGCTTCCACTGCAGGGGGCACAGGTTCGATCCCTGGTCAGGGAACTAAGATTCCACATGCCATACAGTGTGGCCAAAAAATAAATAAACATAAACAACACTGTCACTGTCCAAGAGGAGTTTACAATTTGCTAGAGAAGCAGACCCTTAAATAGGCAATTTACATTGATATAAGCCAAAGATAAAGATTTGCACAAAAAACCTGGGGGCTAAGAAGAGGGTCTCCTAATGCAAACTTGGCTCCTAGACAAGGAATTGCCTGAGTAGGGAAATAAATAGAAATTAGGCAGGTGGGGGTGGGTTGTTTTGAGGAGAAACTAAAACCCGGGAGTTGGTGGGAGCTGGAGCCTGTTTCCAACAGACAGTGTACAACAAAAAAGACTCTGAGTCCTAAAGTGATCCCTATCAGGGGACTGATTACAGTCCACAGCTGAAGTACAAGAAGTAGAGAAAGGTAATCAGTGATCCTGGATCCGTAGACATAGGCAAGCCAGGGAGATGTGTGTATGTCTTAATAATTTTTCAAAGCCCTCTTTGCTAGGCATCTAGACTTCTTGGAGCAGTCCTTCCTATTTATTCCAAGTTTATAGTCTCAAACTGTTCATTGCAGTTGCTCCAAAAACATGTTAGAACCAGTTTATGGGCCCTCCCTTCCCTGGTAGCTCAACAGTAAAGAACCCACCTGCCAGTGAAGGAGACATGGGTTCTGTCCCTCATCCAGGAAGATCCCCTGGAGAAAGGAATGGCAACCCACTCCAGTATTCTTGCCTGGGAAATCCCATGGACAGAGGAGCCTGGAGGGCTACAGTCCATAGGGTCAGAGAAGAGTTGGACATGACTTAGCAACTAAACAACAACATTGGCCCTCTCTGGGATGTTGTGCACATAATTGCAATAACTAATATGTTGAAAATACTATAAAAATTGTTCAAAATATAGATTTGAGAATGTTTTGGCAATCACTGGAAGGATATAGGAAAAATAGGAATGTTAATGATTTCTGGGAGTGGGGGACAAAGAAGAAATGTAAGAGGAGTTTAGGTCTCACTGCTTACCCCTTTATATTGTTAGAACTGTTTACCATGTATATTTACTGCCTATTCAGTTCAGTTCAGTTCAGTTCAGTCGCTCAGTTGTGTCCGACTATTTGCGACCCCATGAATCGCAGCACGCCAGGCCTCCCTGTCCATAACCAGCTCTCGGAGTCCACCCAAACCTATGTCCATCGAGTTACTGATGCCATCCAGCCATCTCATCCTCTGTCATCCCCTTCTCCTCCTGCCCCCAACCCTTCCCAGCATTAGGGTCTTTTCCAATGAGTCAACTCTTCGCATGAGGTGGCCAAAGTATTGGAGTTTCAGCTTCAAAATCAGTCCTTCCAATTAACACCCAGGACTGATCTCCTTTAGGATAGACTGGTTGGATCTCCTTGCAGTCCAAGGGACTCTCAAGAGTCTTCTCCAACACCACAGTTCAAAAGCATCAATTCTTCGGCACTCAGCTTTCTTCACCGTCCAACTCTCCCATCCATACATGACCACTGGAAAAACCATAGCCTTGGCTAGATGGACCTTTGTTGGCAAAATAATGTCTCTGCTTTTAAATATGCTATCTAGGTTGGTCATAACCTTCCTTCCAAGGAGTAAGTGTCTTTTAATTTCATGGCTGCAATCACCATCAGCAGTGATTTTGGAGCCCAAAAAAACAAACTCTGACACTGTTTCCCCATCTATTTCCTATGAAGTGATAGGACCAGATGCCATGATCTTAGTTTTCTGAACATTGAGCTTAAGCCAACTTTTTTACTCTCTTCTTTCACTTTCATCAAGAGGCTCTTTGGTTCTTCTTCACTTTCTGCCATAAGGGTGGTGTCATCTGCATATCTGAGGTTATTGATATTTCTCCCGGCAATCTTGATTCCAGCTTGTGTTTCTTCCAGCCCAGCGTTTCTCATGATGTACTCTGCATATAAGTTAAATAAGCAGGATGACAATATACAGCCTTGACGTACTCCCTTTCCTATTTGGAACCAGTCTGTTGTTCCATGTCCAGTTCTAACTGTTGCTTCCTGATCTGCAAGAGACAGATCAGATGGTCTAGTATTCCCATCTCTTTCAGAATTTTCCACAGTTTATTGTGATCCACACAGTCAAAGGCTTTGGAGTAGTCAATAAAGCAGAAATAGATGTTTTTCTGGAACTCTCTTGCTTTTTCGATGATTCAGCGGATGTTGGCAATTTGATCTCTGATTCCTCTGCCTTTTCTAAAACCAGCTTGAACATCTGGAAGTTCACGGTTCACATATTGCTGAAGCCTGGCTTGGAGAATTTTGAGCATTCCTTTACTAGTGTGTGAGATGAGTGCAATTGTGCGGTAGTTTGAGCATTCTTTGGCATTGCCTTTCTTTGGGATTGGAATGAAAACTGCCCTTTTCCAGTCCTGTGGCCACTGCTGAGTTTTCCAAATTTGCTGGCATATCGAGTGCAGCACTTTCACAGCATCGTCTTTGAGGATTTGAAATAGCTCAACTGGAATTCCATCACCTCCACTAGCTTTGTTCGTAGTGATGCTTTCTATGGCCCACTTGACTTCACATTCCAGGATGTCTGGCTCTAGGTGAGTGATCACACCATTGTGATTATCTGGGTTGTGAAGATCTTTTTTGTACAGTTCTTCCGTGTATTCTTGCCACCTCTTCTTAATATCTTCTGCTTCTTTTAGGTCCATACCATTTCTGTCCTTTATCGAGCCCATCTTTGCATGAAATGTTCCCTTGGTATCTCTAATTTTCTTGAAGTGATCTCTAGTCTTTCCCATTCTGGTGTTTTCATCTATTTCTTTGCATTGATCGCTGAGGAAGGCTTTCTTATCTCTCCTTGCTATTCTTTGGAATTCTGCATTCAGATGGGTATATCTTTCCTTTTCTCCTTTGCTTTTCATTTCTCTTCTTTTCCCAGCTATTTGTAAGGCCTCCTCAGACAGCCATTTTGCTCTTTTGCATTTCTTCTCCATGGGCATGGTCTTGATCCCTGTCTCCTGTACAATGTCATGAACCTCTGTCCATAGTTCATCAGGCACTCTGTCTATCAGATCTCGTCCCTTAAATCTATTTGTCACTTCCACTGTATAATCATAAGGGATTTGATTTAGGTCATACCTGAATGGTCTAGTGGTTTTCCCTACTTTCTTCAATTTAAGTCTGAATTTGGCAATAAGGAGTTCATGATCTGAGCCACAGTCTGCTCCTGGTCATGTTTTTGCTGACTGTATAGAGCTTCTCCATCTTTGGCTGCAAAGAATATAATCGATCTGGTTTCAATGTTGACCATCTGGTGATGTCCATGTGTAGAGTCTTCTCTTGTGTTGTTGGAAGAGGGTGTTTGCTATGACCAGTGCCTTCTCTTGGCAAAACTCTATTAGCCTTTGCCATGCTTCATTCTGTACTCCAAGGCCAAATTTGCCTGTTACGCCAGGTGTTTCCTGACTTCCTACTTTTGCACTGCCTATTCAAACAAGGTTAAAAGAGAACTAAAGAGACATTTATACCATAGTATGAATACTTTTGAAAAGAGGGATTTAATGTATATTAAAAACTAAATTAATGATTCGTTAATAGAACAGTGACAGCAGTGATATCACTATTGTTTTGTCTATTACAGCTTGAGAAAAAAATAGAATTAGACAGATACCAATTTTGTGTATCCTTTATAAATTTGTCCTTTCTTTTTTCAGTTTGCAGCTCATCTTGTGAAGATGAAATATCCGAGAATCTGTATTCTAGATGGTGGCATTAATAAAATCAAGCCCACAGGCCTCCTCACCGTTCCATCTCCTCAAATATGAAGAACAAGAGCATGGCTGTTAAAAGGACAGAGTAGCCTCACCCCCAGCAGCACAACTGTCCACAGCCTTGCCACTCTGACAGAACTAGACTTCCAGATTTTTACATCTTCATAAAGTTTTGTCATGAGACATTTATTTTTTAAAACGCATGACCCAAATGTTCAACTATCCAGGAAACAAACTTGGCTGTACATGTATTGCTGAAAGAATTTTCTTAATGGTGAAATCTGACCATGTATTTTTACCACATCAACACAAAGCCAGAAGAATTCAACTGACGAGGCAGGTTTAGCGTTATCAAGAAATCTTGTTGCACTGCAAAGGCTGTCTTCCACAGCACTGAACAGACAGTCCTGACAGAGGTACTCTTTAGAAATATAGACTGAATGTGGGCTGAAATCATTCTTGCATGATAAAAAAAAGTGAAAAGCTATTTACAATACATTCCTTATAAGTACATGTTATATTTGGTAACTCATTTTTGGCCCAGACGTGTGTGTGCATTTAGAGGGAGCATTATTTAGCCCATCGGAGAAAGTAATAACAGTTCTAGAAAAATGAAAGTCAGAAACTATTCATATTATATAGAATATTGTTCAGTTTCTGCAGCTGAGACACTAAAAATAGGAGTGACTTAGACAAAATAGAACTTTATTTTTCTCTCATGTAACACCCTACAGAGTCAGTGTAGGGTAGTGTATTGGATTCATAGTGATTAAGAACTCAGGTGTCTTTTTTCATTGCTCTACCACCCGCAACGCTGGGTTTCTGTCTCATAGATCAAGATGGCTGTTCAACTCCCACCATCACATTCAGTTTGGAAGGAGGGGAATCTCAGAGGAAGGAGGGGGAAAAAAAAGAGAAGGTAAAAATAGGGAGGAAGAAGAGAAGGGAGGGCATGTTGCTTCTCTTTAAGGGCACAAACCAGAAGTTGTACATGTTACTTCTGCATACATACTGTTAGCCAGAACTTAGGCATGTGGCCACAATTAGCTATCAAGAAAACTTGAAATATAGTTTTGATTGGGCAGTCACTTACCCAGTTAAAATTTTTATTACCGTTTAGGAAGAGGAGAACACATTGAAGGACAGCTGGCAGCCTCTGCCACATAATTCTAAAAATCAAGCATTTCATTGAATCTACGATATATCACAGTTTTATGCACCATGAAGAAAAGAAAAATGCAGCCAAATAAACTGTGACACCCTATCAATTATAGGATTCATTTCCATTTCAGAAATGTGAAAAAATATGCATCTTAGAATTATTAAAATACAGTATGTCTTTTTGACTATTTTCAATTTTGTTTTAACTAAAACATGTTCTTTTATCTTTAACTTGTATTCCTCTTTTCAGTATTAGGACTATGTAAGTAGAACATTTCAATAAGAGTCTCAGTCCAACTTTCTGGACTATGGTTTTATCACTGCAGTTTGTTTTGAGGTTTTTTGTTATCTATGTTTTTTATTCAGATATAATTTATATACCTTAAAATTCACCCTTTATAATGTATAATTCATGTTTTTTAGTAGATTCACAAATCTGTGCAGTAACCACTGTTAATTCCAGAATATTTTCAAAACTCAAAAAAGAAATCCTCTACCTATGAGCAGTCATTCCCCATTGACCCCCTCCCAAGATCTTTAATTTGATTTTTCTGTATGGAGTGAGACAAGTAGCCAACATCATTCTTGCACGTAGATGTCAAGGTGTCCTAGCAGCTGTGTTGGGTTTTTTTGCTCAATTAAATTATATGCAGTCATTCACCAAATATATTTTGAATACCACTACTTGCAAGACACTGACATAATCAATGGTTGTATCATTCTGTGATCTCCAGAGAATATACAAAGAAAAATGTGAGAATTAATGAGAAAAGAAAATTTTACCATGATTCCTCTAACATCATTTACCATCATCTACCCTGATTAGGAAGATAAGTCATCCTATCCATTCCTTCAGTCTTTGATGACTTATTTGACTGCATAATCAGTGTAGCACTGATGATTGTTTGGAAGAAGTGCTTCTGAGTCTTAACTTTGCCTTCCTGAAAAAGCAGAGAAAGATGGAGGAGCAGAAATTTGAACTGAATAGGATAATAGGTAGTGAGAGAGGGGGAAGACCTGAGTGTTGTGAGGGCATCTGTGTGAGAACACAATAGTAGCCAACCTGCATTACAACTTTGCATTTGTTCTTTCTTAAAATGATACATTTAGGCTTATTTTGAAAAACTTGGAAGTTTTTTTTAAACATTCAAATTATGAATAATATTTAATATTCTCAACAGTAAAATAAGCAAGCATACAATCCCTGCCACATCTACATGCAGGGTATGTTATTTGATGGCAGATGGTTTCAACAAAGTTTACCTCACAACTGTTTGTTGAATTAAACCCTATATAACCCATGACTTGTAGAGGTCCTTTTTAATATATTATTGACTCCTACACAGTCACTATCAGCACTGTTTATTTTGGCATCAGCAGTCTCTTCCCTCTGCCTGGAATGTCCTTATACCACCACCAGCTCCATAGACACACACACACACATACACACACACACACGCACACATACATTTACAGATTCTTCATAATCTAGCACCAGTAGCATGGTCTCCAGTTTTCTCTGACTTCTGTGTGCTGCATTGAGCCTCAAGTCTATCAAAGCATTCCATTCATACTTCTAGTAATAGACTTATTACATCATTTTGCAATTATCTGTTCACATTTGGAGCCCCTATTTTTAAAATATGAGCTCCCTTTAAAGTCAGAGTCTATAATTTATACCTTTTGTTATCTTCAGCAACCCAGTACACTGGCGATGCTTGATATATGCAGAACTGAATCTCTAGCTTAGAGATTTTATATGAATACAAGAAATCCAGGTAATTTTTTTCAAGTGCCAAACTCATCTGGTACCTGATGATATATAAATAAATTGAAATTTCAGTTCATGGAATAAAGATAGGATCTCTAATATTGTACCCAACTCTAAAATTCTATTCAACAGGATAAACTAAGTTAGTTGCATCTACTTTCCAAAACATAGAAATGCTAAATTTAGAAATATTAATAAAAATATCTCATCCTTAACCAAGACTGAAAGAATAAAACAAATTTCTGACGTCAGCTATGAAGAGGAGCTGGGATATCAGATATCAATATAGGTTCTAGGAGCTGAAGTTCATAGGGACAGAGGCCTTGGGTCTTCTGGTAAGGAGTTGGAACTAAGACTCCTTTACAAAGTGACAGTTTCAGAGAACTCTTTGCTCCATGAAATGACTAGAGATGGCTTTGAGCCAAATCGAGGAAACTATGGGGAAGATGGTCATGGCCTGATATTTAGGGGGAAGATATCTGTTATAGACAGATGGAGGCATTCAATGGAAAGGCTGTCCCCAGACTAGGACAGGCTTTAGGGCATGTATTTATCTGACTATTTAAAAATGAGAATAATGGACCTTCCCTGGTGGCACAGTGGTCAAGAATTTGCCTGCCAATGCAAGAGACACAGGTTTGATCCTTGATCTGGGAAGACCCTAGATGCTGCAGGGAAGTGTGTGCTCCACAGCTACTGAACCTGTGCTCTAGAGCTCGGGAGCCGCAACTACTGAAGCCCTCGCGCCCTAGAACCTGTTCTCTGCAACAAGAAAAGCCACCACAGTGATAAGCCTGCATTCCACAACTATAGAGTGCTCTGGCTCACAGCAACCACAGAAGAGTTCACATGGCAACAAAACCCAGCACAACCAAAAAATAATATTTTTTTTTTTTTAAATGAGAACAATGAATTATATCCAACTTCTGGAAAACATAGTTAGTACCAGATATTTGTTTGACTCCTTTGTTTCTTCCTCCAAATAGTTACCAAAAAATGCTTCTTTAGAAAAATTAATAGTAAAAATGTGGTATAGTCTTTCAAGAGGACCTCCGGCAGTAGTCTCATCTGGTGAAATCCACTGCAAGGAGAGAAGACTGCTGCCTTGACTGCCATGGGTTGTGGGCCTTTCACTCTGTCAAAGTCATATAGTCATCTCATTGGTATACTTTCTGGCTCTACGTATGCCTATTGTTAACCAAATAATGCATTTTTCTTGATCGTTCATTAAGCCAAAGAGTGGAAGCAAGATGATATTATGATTTTTATGATTTTTCTTTTTCAGTGTTCAATGTGTACTAGTTCTAATAGTTTTACCTCATTTAGTATTAGGACTAGTACACATTGTAAATAAGCTATTTAAAAAGTCGTGTTTTTTTTTTTAAGTTGCATGTATTTTTATCTTCTCTGAGTAATTTTCTTGTTAATATCTTATGATAGGTGCTTGTCACATGAAGACTAAACTTGGATCTTGGCAAATTCCATATTCTATAGATAGACTGTTATATTTGTAGCTGGTACTAGTGACTTTCAGGCCTAACATCTCCTCTTGGAGTGATGCTCTTTGATATCTTTTCTCTTCCCTTTGAGAGGACTCATTTTTAGTTTTCATTGTTTGCAGCATTTTAGTAATACCGCTCCATTTTAATGCGCACGGTGGCCAATAAGCAGTGCATGCATAGGTACCCAGGTACAGTATTGCCAGCATTCCTTGATTTCATATACTAATCCTCAGGGTGATGGAGATGTAAACACTGTCCTATCTTGGCTTAAGACTAATCTCAGAGCTATAGCAAATGCATTTAAAGCTTTATATCAGATTCTAAATACTGCTTCTTGCCACACTGTAAGAGTCAACTTTTGAAACTATTATTGTCGTAATAGGTAGCTGTGACTTTTTGAAAAACATTACATGGCCTACCAATCTTTTAAAAAGCTGTTATAGTGTGATCATTTAAGTATTAAAAATTGAGACAGTCCATGCATTAATTTTCTCATTAATGCTGGAAACACTTTTTTTTTAACCATTATTAATTTCTTCTCAACTATATTTGCATACTCTTCAGTCTTTTGTGGTAGAATAATTTACTGTTTTCAGGCTTATAGTTTGTTAGAACTGTTCCTAGTGGCTTGGAACTGCTGAATGTGCCCATTTCTTCCCAATTTCACATTCAGTGACCTTGGTAGCTTAAAATTGGCCATGGCAGGAGTATTAAGAAATAGACAGACATCATAAAACATGGCTTTCTTTTCACTCATTTTTATTGTTTTGAAAGCCAGTTAATAATATTTACCAGAAAGCTACTGACTTTAACCATCCTATGCTCAGTATATTATCTGTAGATTGTAAATCATGAAGATAAATTTAAAGATCATCCAATCCAAACATCATTACCCAAACAATAATAACAGTGAAATGATTTTGTGCAAATCACATAGCTAGTAAAAGATCCAAAATTACAATTCTGCTTTCCTGATTCTTAACACATTTCTCTGTCTACAACATACAGATGGAGAAGGTAAAAAACACCAATACTGACCCATTACACACTTATTACAGGACAAATTTAGGTCAGGCCTGTGTTATGTATAGGATATGAAAATGAAGCACAAAAAAATGTTGACTAAGCTCACTGTTAACTAACTCTATGATGTAGAAGCGTCACTTAGTATTAACTCCTAGCAGACGCCTCTCTCACTGCCCCTTCCATATTCACTCACAACAGTAAAGATTTCCAAGATAAGAAACAAATTAAGTATCTGCATTCCCCCAAACTGAGGGAAGAACCACTGTTCTCAGGAACTCCTGCTGTATATTAAGTTACCTCTTCAACTCCAAGACAGTATTACCCAGAAAACACTTCTTTGGTAGAGAACCACAGTGTTTTCTATAAACAGTCAAGTCCTTGAAATACCAGGTCAAAGTTGGCCTTTAACCTTTGCATTCTATGTCTTTGCTAGGCCCCAGGCTTGAAGAACTGGAGAAGTCCTTCAATCAGCCCCCCAGTCACATGTGGAAAGCCAAAGAGAGGGACTACAAGGAGAGAGGTTAGTTAGCTAGTTTCTAGGTCTATTAATCATAAAAGAAAAGAAATAGACTTTAGTTAGGTCATAGGTCAGATAGTTTACTATCTTAAAAAAATTAATTTTATGCCTGAGGTAAACAATCATGATAATTTATTACTTGTCAGATATTATATCTTTTCTAAAATTATCTTTAAGATCATTAATAATCTCATGTACCATGCATTCATTTCCATGAATTCAATATCGGGTTATAAAGGGCCTGAAAGTCATGGGAGGAATATGATCACTGGATTGAGCCCAAATGACACAAAGAGTAATTTGCATACTAATGTACAACCAATAAAAGAGAATCTTTTATTTCAATATGTAATAAGGATTAAAAGCAATCTCTGCGCTCACACACCGTCATTAATTATGTTTGGCAATACAAGATTACAGTATAAAACATCTAATGCAGTGGTCAGTATGAACATTTGTTTTTGTTCAGTCTTTAAGTCAAGTCTGACTCTTTGTGACCCCATGGACTGCAGCACACCAGGCTCTTCTGTCCTCCACTATCTGCTGGAGTTTGGACAAATTCATGTCCATTGAGTCAGTGATGCAATCTAACCATCCCATCCTCTGTCACCCCCTTCTCCTACCGTCGATCTTTCCCAGCATCAGGGTGTTTTCTGATAAGTAGGCTCTTTGCATCAGGTGGCCAAAGTTTTATAGCTTCAGCTTCAGCATCAGTCCTTCCAATGAATATTCAGGGTTGATTTCCTTTAGGACTGACTGAGTTAATCTCCTTGCAGTCCAAGGGACTCTCAAGAGTCCTCCAGAACCACAATTCGAAAGCATCAATTCTTCGGCACTCAACCTTCTTTACGGTCCAACTCTCACATCTGTACATGACTACTGGAAAACCCATAACTTTTGACTAGATGGACCTTTGTTGACAAAGTGATGTCTCTCCTTTTTAATATGCTGTCTACATATGCTGTCACAGCTTTTCTTCCAAGGAGCAAGCATCTTTTAATTTCATGGCTACAGTCACCATCCACAATGATTTTGGAGCCCAGGAAAATAAAATCTGTCACTGCTTCCACTTTTTCCCTTTGTATTTGCATGGAGCTGCCTGTGGCATAGATCATGAACTCCTTATTGCAAAATTCAGGCTTAAATTGAAGGAAGTAGGGAAAACCACTAGACCATTTCAGTTCAGTTCAGTTCAGTCGCTCAGTCGTGTCTGACTCTTTGCGACCCCATGAACCGCAGCACACCAGGCCTCCCTGTCTATCACCAACTCCCAGAGTCCACCCAAACCCATGTCCATTGAGTCGGTGATGCCATCCAACCATCTCATCCTCTGTCGTCCCCTTTTTCTCCTGCCCTCAATCTTTCCCAGCATCAGGGTCTTTTCCAATGAGTCAGCTCTTCTCATCAGGTGGCCAAAGTATTGAAGTCTCAGCTTCAACATCAGTCCTTCCAGTGAGCACCCAGGACTGATCTCCTTTAGGATGGAGTGGTTGGATCTCCTTGCAGTCCAAGGGACTCTCAAGAGTCTTCTCCAACACCATAGTTTAAAAGCATCAATTCTGCGCTCAGCTTTCTTTATAGTCCAACTCTCACATCCATACATGACCACTGGAAAAACCATAGCCTTGATTAGACGGACCTTTGTTGGCAAAATAATGTCTCTGCTTTGTAATATGCTGTCTAGGTTGGTCATAACTTTGAATCTTATGCAACAATATAGCAACTATTTTAAAATTTCAGTGGTGACTTTTATAACTTAACATAAAGCAAGACATTATATACTTATACAGAAACTATCCCATAAGATGACAATAGCTCAAGCAGAAGCTGACTTTATTAAGTGCCTTATAAATAATTAACTCTATAGTTATTATTAACATTCTGAAATGAATTTAAAACTGCCCCTTTTGATTAAGTGAAGTAATATAAAAAGTCATAGTGAAGTTCATTACTGTCAGCTACATTAATTCAATTAAATAAAAAAACATAAATTAATGAAGAAATTAATGCAATTATTTAGCCCTTTGAATTACCTTGTCCTGCCTAGGACATTAGCTGAGCCTTTTAAAAGGGTGCTAGGCATTTATTGTAAAGCCTGATTCAAATTTTATTAGAATTGTATTACTTACCAGCTAGAATAAAAGATGATTCTAAGATCTGAACAAAATGCTAAGTAAAATATCTGATACAAATTAGTTGTATAAAAATTACCAAAGGATCCCACTGGCAGCTCTAAAGTCTGTCATTCCCAACATAGATGCTAAACCTGACAAGTCTTGGCCCCTGGTCATGTTTTTGTTGCCCCATGAGGGCACATGAGTGATTCAGCTATCAATATCTCAAGGGTAGGTGATATCATAACCCCTCAGTGACACCTTGCCCCTGACATGGCATATATATTTTTGTTTACCCAGATCTTGGAAGGCTGGAATGAGGAAGAATTCTGGGCTGGGGTTTCAGATTGGCTGGCAATTGTTTAGTGCTTATAGTTGAGAGAGGGGTTGAACTTTCTCAAGGATCTTTCCTTTCACAACACTAAGTACCCTTAAGCCCCCCAGAATTCTGGTAAATCTCACTTCCTGCAGCACTATTTAGGAAGCTCCACCTCCATCCTCTGTGGCTGTCCTCAGAGCAGGGCCTCCCAACCTCCCATCAGAATTTAATCTCCAATAAGAAATTTTAATATGTTTCAAGATCCCAACACTATCACATGAAGAATTGTCAGAAGACCACTCTGAGAAAAAGTGCAAGTTCAGAAAGAGGAAGAGAGAAGAGTTAGAGTTTTCCTCTCCCTTAAGAAACCAGAGATTAAAAAAAAAAAAAAAGAAACCAGAGATTAGAGGGAGCATACAGGGAGACTGGGGCTTCTCAGGTGGCACTAGTGGTAAAGAACCCACCCGCCAATGCAGGAGATGCGGGTTCGACCCCTGGGTCAGGAAGATCCCCTGGAGGAGGGCATGGCAACCCACTCCAGTATTCTTGCCTGGAGAATCCCATGGACAGAAGAGCTTGGTGGGCTATAGTCCGTGGGGTCACAAAGAGTTGGACATGACTGAAGCAACCTAACACGCACAGGGAGACCAAGAGTAAGAAAATCTGGAATCTTCTACCTCTCCACTGTGGCTGCTGGCATGTCCCTGTGCAGTGCACTTAGGCTCTCAGGCTCAAGTTCCTCATGTATGAAACAGGAATAAGAGCGCTGATCCAGCCTGTCTCCCAGGCTTATGCTGGAGCTCATGAAAAAGCATTTTATAAAGGGAAAAGTGTTACTCAAGTGTAACATGTTTACAATTTTTATAAAAGTCCTAACTGTTCTATAAAACCATCAAGCCAAATTTTTTAGCTACCATGTTGTTTTTAAATAAGAAATTTGACACAATAATGATTACTCTTACAATCCATAAATATGGCCCTATTATATAATATACACACAGGGGAAGGCTCTATGAATGGTGATAAGATTGTACACTACACATTGGCTACTGTTTGGTGAAAAGCAACCATTTTTGTTAAGTCGATAAGTTTTATCCAAGATCTTTTCAGATTTCTCTTTCTTTTCTACACTCCCCTTCCCCTAACCCAGTTTTACCAACTTAAAATACCCTCTTTTAAGAATAATCTAAATTATTCTCTCTTGATAAAATCTAGCAGTTTCAGCTTCGCCAATAGTCATCTACACCTCGATGATAGAGATTAACTTCATTTCAAATCCACTCTTCCCTTCAGTTTTATCTCCTTCTTCCCTTGCAGCTCTCTCCTGGACTTCAAAGCAGCTTTGTGGTTTGCCTCGCAGAAAATCAATGGTTGGGAGATGAAAAGCAGCTCTTGTTAATCTCTACCCGCTGAAGGTCATTCTGCTCAGTAGCATCCGTGTGAGATCCACAGCCATTTTTCCTTACAGAGGACAGGAGTAAACTGAATACATACCTGAAAGCCATTATAAGGAGAGAGTGGTGCCCATTTTAAATGAGTAGGATCACAACAGAACAAGAATATATTAGTATGAATAAGTAGTATAATGGAGTACTGCTGTTTGGAGTATAAATTTAGACTGTTACTGAATATGACCCTGATTTAAAAGGAGAAAAAAAAGCTATGTCTGGACTTAGTTATGAGGCCTAAAATTATAGCAGATATGGCTAGAGTTGTTGGCCTTGCTTACCCAGGTTGTGTATTAGTCCCTTTTCAAACAGTGATGACACA
Organism: Giraffa tippelskirchi; assembly: GCF_054371585.1. Lineage (NCBI taxonomy): Eukaryota > Metazoa > Chordata > Mammalia > Artiodactyla > Giraffidae > Giraffa > Giraffa tippelskirchi. The sequence goes on along the minus strand of NC_137275.1, from coordinate 90,687,864 downwards.
TTCTAACCCAACCCTGTCATATGTACTGCTTAGCTCTCGGGGTTCTTTTTGTTCCAAAGTCATTTCTTTGAGGGCAAGTTTTCATTCTGCTATTTCCCACAGAAACTAGTACATCATCAGCACAGAAGTGGGCTTCAATGTGTGTCTATTGAACAAATGGAGAGAATCATTGTTTACAACAAAAAGCGTCGATCAACAATGATTGATTAAGTACCAGGTATGTGCCTGCATCCTAGGATAGGCAGTGAGTGACATTAAAGAGGTAGACATGGTCCCTGTTAGAAGGGTTGGCACATACAGAGGAACTGATGTAACCTTGTGGCACAGGTTATACACTTAGTCTGTGTGCTCAGCAAAGCTAGGCCAGGCACTTCCCTGTGAGCCAGGGCTCTCCATAATGAGACCACTTCTCAAGATTGGGGGTTGGGGGGCTCTAGTACTTTGGACTTCAACACTTTGCCACTTGCTGAATGTGTGACCTTGAACAAGTTCTGTCTCTTTCAGCCTCAGTTTCCTAATCTGTTAAACAGGATTGATCAGGATTGATCAGCCCTGCTTTGTGGGCTGGCATGAAGAGTAAAGGGAAAAATGACTGTAAGGCACACAGTGCTTAGCACCTACAGCACATAAAAATAGAAGTAGCTATTTTTATACCTTTTATTGTTAACCTGCCAGAGGAAAGCCTTTTACCTCATTATTAGCTCACCTTTAAAAGCACAATTTCATGATGTCTCCATGCTTGAGGCTTTTTTCCACTCATTAGGTGGGAATTAACTAGCCAAGACAGAAAAGATGTTAAGGTTTACAGTGGGCATGACCAGAGCCAGAAAAGAAGGAAATAGGGTCCTTTCTTTTTGAAGTTCACCGTGAAATGAGGGCCATCAGGAAGCTGTGAGTGTTAAACAGCCATGCACTGGGCACCGTGGAATTCTGTGCAGTTGTTGCTAATCCTTGGGGAAACAGCACCTGTGTGCTAGAGTTATTTGCCAGGCATCCTGAGAGCCATCGGGCAATTGCCTGCTAAAAAGAAAGACGCAGCCGCGGCCAGCTGTTGCTGCTCCCGCACTGAACCCTTTTAGAACATCTGCCCTGTGACAGATGAGGAGCTCCTGTGAGGAGCTGTGCAATCCTGCCTCCAGAGCCAGCTTCCCTCTAGCTCTGATTTCTCAATTTCAGGGATCCTATTTTGAGTCAGTTGTACTGAGGGGCAAGCTGAAATGCCCTTTTAGCTGCTGCCTGTTGCTGACACTGTTCTTGCCTTTGTCCTTAACATGCATCCATTTCCTAAAAGCACTGCAAGCTAATTCTGCTGCAGGTGGTGATGGCCCGCCGTCCCGGGCACTTCAGCTCTTTCACAGATTAGTACATAATTCTGATGCCACTGAGCACATGAGTGCCATGATGAATCTTTCCTCTGCTGCTTGATTATTGATATCAGTAATAAGTTATTATTATATTATTTCTAATATTAATAATAAATTGGGATTTCCAACTTATTACTGCCACCAATGCAGTGGTAAAGAACCATCCTCCTAATGCAGGAGACGCGGGTTTGATCTCTGGGTCAGGGAATATCCTCTGGAGGAGGAAATGGCAACCCACTCCAGTATTCTTGCCTGGGAGATCCCATGGACAGAGGAGCCTGGTGGGCTACAGTCCATGGGGTCGCAAAGAGTCGGACACAACTTAGTGGCTAAACAACAACAACAAAGTAATAAGTTAGTATTTTGACTGTCTGAGGATTCATAGGCTCTGGTAAGAAGGAAGAAATTTTAATTCACGACCTTGTTACTCTCTTCCTGTTTCTACTCTAGAAGCAGTCTAATTGCTTAATCTAAAAAAATATATACACAGTGATTCCTTGAAACAAGTTTTCTATTGGGATATTTAACTTTAAAAACTACCTTAAATGTATCTCTTATTACAAACACTCCTACTAAACTGGAGCTAAAATTTAGCAGGTTAATTGTTTATTAATTAATTAACTAATTGTTTATTAATGGTTGCTCTATATTATTTCCTTAAGAAAACATACCGGCAGGTCATATAGGAATTTCTTCCCTAAGTATACCTCGATATGTTTAAACACATCTGTAATGGTTGGAGGAGTGACTGGACATTTCATGTGCTCAGGATGCCCTGATGCAGTGCTCTGAACAGCAGGAGGTGCTTCAACAGAGTGTGCGTGAAATCATTAGGTGGGAACCTGACTTTTCATTTTCCAGCTGTGGCCTGGGACATTTAATGTTGCTGAGCCTCGGTTTATGTCTCTGTCAAGCAGGTTTAATAACCATGTGTGTTTCACAGGGCTATAATGAAGACAAATGTGATCACAAATGTAAAGCACTTATCAAAGTGCCTGGCACACACCTGGGCAGGGCAGGGTTCAGTACAGGACAGCTAATATTATTAATGATATAAAAGCACCATCCTGGTGTGTGCTTTTCCTAAATTCTCGTGCTACTGAATGTAAGCAGTGGTGAAATGGGCCAAGCAAGATGCATTTCTTGGCTAATAGAAGCAGCTTCCTTTATTCACGGTGTCTATGGGCCCAGGAGGGACTGCTGCTGCTGCTGCTGCTAAGTCATTTCAGTTGTGTCCAACTCTATGCAATCCCATGGACCGTAGCCCACCAGGCTCCTCCGTCCATGGGATTTTCCAGGCAAGAATACTGGAGTGGGATGCCATTGCCTTCTCCACAACAGGAGGGGCCAGAAATACAAAGAAAAGGAGCAGCTGCCAGCAGTGCCTACAGAGGTGTTAGAAGATGGCCACAGGAGGCGGGTCATTGTGGAGCAAGAAGGCAGAAAGAGGCCTGGGTTTGCCGAGGTGACAGGAGACCATGTGCTGAAACCTAGTGAGGAGTAGACGAGGGGGCCAGTGCTGGCAGAGGGAAAAGAATGCCCAGAGCTAGGAGAAGAGGGGAGAAGTGGAGGATGTGCAAGGGGCAAACTGCCTGTGCTGAATACTTACTGGGCCTGTGTAAGGACACAGATGGAGGCCCTTCTGCACTGTTCTAAAGGGCACGGATCCAGTGGGATCTCTTTAAGAACTATGCACGAGATACAGTATTTCCCAAGGGGAATTCCGGGCGGTGTTACTTCTACCAAATGCTGAGGGGAAACAAGAAGCTGTCTACCATATCCTCTCTTGGAGACTCACATATCTCATACTAAAGCTTAAAAGGACCCTACCAAAGAGATACTCATTTAACGATTAAGCTGCTGCTGCTAAGTCGCTTCAGTCGTGTCCGACTCTGTGCGACCCCATAGACAGCAGCCCAACAGGCTCCGCTGTCCTTGGGATTCTCCAGGCAAGAATTCTGGAGTGGGTTGCCATTTCCTTCTCCAATGCAGGAAAGGGAAAAGTGAAAGTGAAGTCACTCAGTCGTGTCTGACTCTTAGCGACCCCATGGATTGTAAGCCTACCAGGCTCCTCCGTCCATGGGATTTTCCAGGCAAGAGTACTGGAGTGGTGTGCCATTGCCTTCTCCCAACGATTAAGCTAGCATTTTCTAAACTGATCTCACCTAGCACGTGCTAGCTTCTTCAAGCCCTGGTAAGCCACTGGACTCTCTGCAGGAGGCCGGCTGGAGGCAGCTCCATGGCTAAAGCCCCAAACCGGTTCCAGGTGGCCACACTAAGGCCGTGTGATTATTGACTCTCTGGATGTCAGTTTCTCATCTATAGTGTAGAGGAATTAAATGAGATGACCTTGAAGATCCCAGGGGTTCATGACATTGGGGAGATTCAGTTTTCTCACACTTCCTTTCCCAGAGCTCTGTGCCTGTCCCATTGCTGCCAAACTCCAAAGTTGGGACAAACCAGAAGAGCAGACTTCACACTAGATAAGCTGTCTCCAGGAGCCTCACTTTTCCATTCTAACTTCCGCTTTGATCCATCGCAGGCCCAGCAGATGCCATAGTAATGAGCTCTGTAATTCCATGGGAAAGACGTGGGAAACCCAATCATAACAGCAATAATTCAACAGCCTAGCAAGTGCCAGATTTAATGTGTGCTTCTCCCATAGCATGACAGATGATATATGAGAGCGACAGAATGTTCATCTCTGACAAAAGAAGTTCAACACATTTACTGAAATCTCTGATTTGCAGCAAGTTGAGTTCCAGTTTGTAGGTAAGTTAGTTTGCATCTTCTCATAACACAGAATCATTTGACATGGTTTAGACTCCCAGGAATGCCCTTTGCACTAAGCCCATTTAATCCATGATGAAACAATAGCTCTGACTGTATTCCTCAAAGACTGGACATGTGAAGGCATCCGTTTAGTCCTCTTCCCCTCATTCCTCTCCCTGGCTTTACAGCTTCTCTTATTTCATCATTCAGACCTCCCACACATCACTAACCTTACCAATTCACCAAGAGAAAAACATGGCTATCCCCCAAATTAATGCTCTCTGTAGTGAGAGGGAGGAGGCCACAAAAATGGTTATCTTCAACATTTAAGCAAGCCCCACCAACCCCACCCCCAGGATGGTGTTGTTCAACCCTTCACGCATAGTGTTAGTTGTTTTCTTGTCCAACTCTTTGTGACCCCATGGACTGCATCCCGCCCGGCTCTTCTGTCCATGGCATTCTCCAGGCAAAAATACTGGAATGGGTTGCCATGCCCTCCTCCACGGGATCTTCCCAACCCAGGGATTGAACCCAGATCTCCCACAATGCAGGCAAATTCTTTATTGCCTGAGCCACCAGGGAAGCCCCATTCACACAGAAATCACATGCAAGTTTGAAATTCCTAAGTCAAATCCTAAATTGCCACAATCCAGGCAAGTAATGTCGCTTTAAAAGCAAAAATAGAAGGATCAGCATTTTCTCATCTTCTTTGATGGTATTGGAGCTTGAACCTAAATTGGACCCTCTCCAAAGATCCACATATGTCCAGGCATGTCTGTCCTGTTGGTGGGCAGGAACCACCAGCAAGACAGTGGTTGGGACAGGAGCCCTGGGTCAGCCCAGTGCTGATCTAGAACCGTGGTTCTCACAGTGTGGTCTTCAGACCAGCAGCCTCAGCGTCGTCAGGGAATTCATTAGAAATGTAAATCTTGAGTCCCAATCCAGACTTGCGAAATCAGAAATTCTGGGGTTAAAACCCAGAAGGGCTTCTTAAAGCCTCCAGGTGATTCTAATAAATGCTAACGTTTGAGAAGGCTGATCTGCCTGCCTAGCCTTCTGAATTCTTGTCTGCACTGCACTAAAAGGGAGGGCTACAGGCAGAAGCTGAAGGATACATTCTCATAAGGTGATGCGTGACCTGGTAGCTTGATCGTCGCTACCTAGGAGGCAAAAGTGACAGAACAGGGGGGAGGTGGCATCACCCAGTGAGAACTTCCAGAAGTGCAGCAGCTCCTCGGCCTCCTGCTGATTTGGACCATGAGGAACTGGAGACCCTCGGGGGAATCTGGACTGTTGAAAACACCAGAGCCATGAGGAGGTGAGGAGAGGCTCAGCCACTTTCAGGTCCCCACTTTCTTGGTCCCCAACCAGGGAACCCTGAACAGAAGACCATAAAAGGTTGTTCCTGAGGTCACAGGAGACCCCACTGGGCAGTATCTGAAACTGGGTGAGACTTTAGTGGGGACGTTGAAGCTGGCAGGGGAGGGTGTCGGGGAGGAGTGGAAAGTGAAGGGAGAGTGGAGAAAGCCTGTGATATTCAGGCTATTGCTGCAAATCTAATCCTGTTAGAGGGGAGAGGCCTGGGGAGGCTTGAGTTACAGGAAAAACAGAAATTCATCTTTAGCATAGGCTTTAGTACAGAGAAAATTTTGATGCCTTCACCTCTCTCTGATGACTCGGTGGTATAAACACCAAGCCGAGAAAACTCTTAGCTTGGGTTTAAAAGCAAAGACGGCCATCCCTTCCCCTACACCTTACCCCAAAGGCATGCACACAGGGGTCTGCATACTACACTGTGGTGGGAAATTACCGAGGGCTTCCTGGATGACAGGGAAAGACTGCTTGCCCGAGTATCAGTCAGATCCATAGCTTTCCCTGATGATTACCCCATCAGCTTCAGCCCCTGGTAAAATAAATGAGCCCTTTCAAGTCTGCTGGAAGCTCCAGTCCCAAGCAGTGCCTCCTTGGATGCAGTGGTTTGGCAATTTGGGGTCTCCCTGGGCTCTCACGAAAAGGGTATCACATTTCTGACCGCTTTCCCTGTGGTTGGACTTACTCCTCCTCCTCTGAACCAGCATCTCCCTTTTCTTTCCTACTTGTTTACCCTCTTGTAACTTTGAAGGCAATAAAGCCCAAGTCATGAAAATTGTTAATCGCACCCTTCAGTTTTGTTGAACAAAAGAACTAGTGAAGACTTCGGCTGGGGCTACCAGGAAGTTCAGGGCCTGTTTATTTGGCCTGGGATGCCTGGAGCCCACACTAAACATCTTCTCACCTTATGGAGCTGCCTCCTTCCCGAGATGTCAGCTTAATATTCATATTGCTACTTTTTAAGCTACTGGGTATCTGGGGGCACTCTCTCTCCAGAAGGTATTTTTTTAGAAAATTAACATTGGCCGGAAGGGTGGGGGGTGTGTTCACGTGTTATATCTATTCATCCTAGACTCCTTCAGCTTGGAAGTGCAGTCTCCAGGCATTAGTCAGCACTGGTTCCTAATGAGTATATCACTTCCCCAGAGGCATCAAGACATGAGACAAGGACACTAAAATTCCTGTCAGTGGCTCCATGCCCTCTACTTCTTGTCTCCTGTGGCTTTGTGCCCCTGGGTCATGTAATACAAACCTCATCTTGCTTGCTATCTTTCCTTCCCAACTTGCAACTGGATTTCCTCCACCAAGTAGCAGGCGAGTCAAAGAATACAAATGTTTCCCAGTGCCAAAATCTGTGTGGAGCTCAGTCTCCAGGGAACTCAGCCTCAAGTACCTTTCCAGCTGCCCACCTGCCAGAGAATCCAAAGCAACAAAATCTTCCTGCCATCTGCCTCTCTGTCAATTTTGATGAGGGGGCCTTAATGCTGGAAAACTGACCACATAAAATGGAGCCGGGGGAGAGAATAAGTGGTCCACCACATCACACGCTCCACCGTTTTGACATAGAGACCCGAGAGTTGTAGGAAGCAGTGGAGGCCACCCTGAAGGGTGCAGACCCACCATGTGTGATGGAGATTTACTGGAACCCGTGTCCCAGTAGGGGCTTGCCGGGCATGTGTGATCTCCAGGCTCCCCTGGGTCAGGATGGACTGCTTAGTTCTGCAGTGGAAATAAGCCTCTAAACTGAGATCACATGTCTCCTGTGGAGGCGAAAGCAGAGTTGGTAACAATGGCTTCTTTGGTGACCTGGGAAGGGATGGCTGTTGGCACAGCTCACCCATCTCCCTTTGTGAGGGACATTGCTCCATCCTCCCTGTTTCCCTTCCTTCCTCCCCTCGTCCTGGGTGATAAACAGGCCAAACAGTATCATCCGTTTCACCTTGAACGAGCTCTCTTATCCTCCTGTATCGATGTCACTGACATTTGATGCCAGGTACTGCAATAGATGATAAACAACTTTACCTTTTATCTTACAGAGGACCCAAGAAGAGAGGATAATGAGAATAAGCAGGTTCATTGTTGACAGAGAGGCAGGCTATTCACTAGGATACTTTTCCTTCCTTAGAAATGGCCTCACTGATCTGGCAGAGCACAGTGATAGAGGTAGGGGGTAGAGGAGGTAGGGAGGTATCTTAGAGTTTGAGAGACTTGTTGCCCCTAAGTTGAAAGGTTTTCTGGCCTGATGTCAGTAGTGGTAATGTTAACTATTGGGCTGGGTTCCCATTCCGTGTTTCTCTTCCTAATCAATCCTAATGATATTTTGCTCATTCATGATCTCATAACCTAGTGGTGAGATACAACATCCTTCGTTTTCAGACTAATAGTGGAAATAGTTATCAAGTAATGGATATTTCCAGTTACGGCTTCTGTTGCCCATTTTGTGAAACCAATCTAGACATTTCCCTGGGTCAGAAAGCTTTACCTCATAAATAAAGAAGTAAAACATGATGATTCTTACTGTCTAAACTAATTGACAGGGAAGCCTTGTAGGGTCATTGGAAGGACCTCGCTCTAGAATTAGCCAGACTGGGCTTCAATTCCCAACTCTACAACTTACTGACTCTGTGACATTGGGCAGGTCACTGGACCCTTTTGAAAGTCAGTTTTCCAATCCATGAAATAGAGGCAATAATAGTCATCTTGTGAGGATTTAGTAAACTAATTTAGGATAAATTCCAGACACTTGCTCACCAACCATTGCATTTAATTCCATTCTATTCTTAGCTCCGTGAAGGCAAGGATATTTTGTTCAATCCTATGTCCTCAACACATATTAGCTATTGAGTAAAAAATGTTTAAACAGATTATTTGGAGGACAAAATCTCTGGGATTTCTTTCTTCCTCATTCCATACACCTTTTTGTTACCCCATCCTGTACTTCCTCACCAGTCTTCTGCTTCTGGACAAAACGGAAAAACAGGGGCGTAATCTACTCTTACATCTTGTAATAGGATGAATCATGTCCACCCAAAGATATCAAGTCCTAATCCCTAGGCTAGTAAATGTTACCTTCCTTGAAAAAAAAAAAAATGTTACCTTACTTTCAGATGTATAAATTGAGAATTTTAAGATGAGGAGATTGTGTAGGTGGGCCCTAAATGTCACAACTGTCTTTATGAGAGAGAAACAAAGGGAGTTAACACAGGCACACAGAGGAAAGGTGGTGTGAGGACGGAGGCAGAGACGGAGGTGATGCCAGAACATTCTAGGAACACCAGGACCGCCCCCAGAGGCTGGAAGAGGATTCTCCATTAGAACCTTCAGAAGGTATGTCCTTTGACACCTTGATTTCGTATTTCTGGCCTCCAGAACTATGGGAGAATAAATTTCTATAGTTTTCTGTTGTTTTCAGCCACCCAGTTTGTAATTTTTTACAGCAGTCCCAGGAAATGAATACACATCACAAACAACTGAAAAAATAGACAAAACACATGAAAAAAAAATGATTTTCAGATATTGGTCAATGGACACTGCCAGACACTGACCACTGAGAGAAGGGTAACTCTGCCCCAGCTTACCTCCAGAGGGTTTCCAGGCTGCAACACAGCAAGGAGACCATGGTTCTCTGAATTTGGCGGTTCAGCTAGGCATGCATGTGGAAGGGCTGGGCTGCTTTCCCAACATTGGTCTGGCAAGTTGTTTATTGTATAATCTCCTGAAGCAGTTCTTTCCTTTTCTTTCTTTGCTTGAATAGTTTTTTATTTTTAAAAAAGCCTTTAGTTAGCTTTTCCGTAGATTGTGAATCTCATTTAACTTAGATTTGTGTTAAATTTGGCAATTTTTAAAGAGAAGAGAAAAGGTTTCTTCCTATTGGTTATGTTCTTGATTAACATGGTCATAGAGATGTTCACTGATCTGTTCCTTTAACAGATGGGAAGTGGTCCTGGTTCCTTTCTTCTCCGCTAGGGTATAAACTCCCTGAGGGCAGGACCTCTGCCTATCCCCAGAGTCTGGACTGATTCCCAGCACATAGGCAGAGAATGAGACCATATCCTGCCCTCAGGGTGTTTATACCCTAGTGGAGAAAAGAGGAAACAGCACAGGTGAGGGAACTCTTGTGCCCCAAGACAAGTCATATTTCACATGAGAGATTTAAAACTTCTTTCCCTTATATTGCTTTGTTTAATAGATTTTGAATTGTAGGAGAGGGGGAAACTCAAGGCATATCTCCAGTTTTATTCCTAATCTGCACAAGTAAGAAGCAAAAATATAATCTGTCAAGCGGCCCTCCCTGGACGACTCTGGTTAATGTTTCCAAGTTCCTCTAGAAACGATTATCCTCATTTCAGGAACACACTGGTTTTCTAGTCCACACCAGATCCCACCAACTTGTTTTGTTCACAAGAAACAGGTTAGCAAAGAGGAAAAATCTTCCCTCCAGCCCTCTAACCTGCTTGTCAGAGAATTAGAGCCAGATCACTGACGTATCTGAAAACAAGCCTTTCCTGGTTATAGCAAAACCAGTGGTGCTCAAAGGTCTTGAATTTAGAGATAAATGAAGCACTTAACAGAGGCTCTTGGAGAAAGATTTTCTCTCTGGAAGTTCATTAGAGAATGATTTTATTAATGATTTGCTCGATAGGCCACCATTTGTTCAGAAGGTCATAGGATTTATTTTTACATTTTTTATATACAGAAAAGTATGTAAAAAACATAAATGTACAATTAAAAATAATTATAAAATGAGCACTTACATTAGGGCTAGACTCTAGAAATTTCCAGGATGTCCATTCCCAATCATAGCATGCCCCCTCCCCACTCTCCTGACTTTTGTTATAATTACTTCCCTATGACCTTTCTCCTGTGCATATATAATACTTCGCTTGGTTCCTATCTCAAGATGTTATCCCCAGAACTGAATATTGTCTTCCTCTAATAATCCAATGAGTGTACAGAATCAGATTCAGGGAGAAATTATTCTGAAGCATCATAAATATACATCAAGATGCAGGCTACTTGCCCAGAGAGCAGAAGCAAAACCATGCACCCCTAGGCTTTGTCTGTAGGGCAAACATGAGCAGACCACTTAACTATTATAAAGTTTTATGCTTTCTCTTCCTGTCTGATGAACTGAAAATCAATGGGACTGTTGGTAAAGGGAATCATGGTTGTGTTTCTGCAACCTCAGCAAAAGGCCAACCTTCTTTACCTTCACTTACTGAGGCTTTGTTCTCCCTGCCACTTATTTTCTGTGAGGAAGGGAAGAAGGGTGTCCTTTCCCCTGCTGCTTGAACACTTCAGAGGATGGCATGATTTTTTAGGAGAGCATCTAAAGTAAGGCTTCCAAGAGTCAGAAAACCACTGCAGAGTTAACGAAGGACATTCATTCTGAAGCTAGAAATGTGAATAGAGAAATACATGTATTTCAAGTGTTATAAAATAAGGAAATTACAACCATTTAAAGTGCAGAGGCAAATTGCTGGCACTATATTAACCAACTCATATGCAATGTCATATTTTACTTTCCCAAATCTGAGACCCAAGTATTCTTTGCTATTTCCCTGTGCCAACTTCAACCTGGAGCCCTCCTGCTCATGGTTCAGTGATCACCTGAAAAGCCCCTTCCTCAGGGAGCTGCTCCTGACCCTCCAAGCCACGGCTAAATCTAATTCCCATGCAGTCCACTGAACCCTGAATTTCTCTATGTTAGAATTTCATGGGCCATATTGCTGTCTGCTTTTTTGTCTCTATTTCTCTACTGGATTATAATTTCTAAGACTATTATCTGGAGAATAAATATATAGAAAATAGTATAGAATCAACTCATTATAATCTCAGTTTATGGTCCAGAATGGAGGTCAAATATATATAGTGGATAATTATTTTCATTTTAGGGAACTAAAACAGGAAACTAAGGCAAGATTAGAATTATGGTCAGCCTGAACTCCCAAGCCTGGGTTCCTAATCAGCACAGGACCATGTTTTCCAGTAAGTATAATACCTTCTTCTCTTTAACTGGCTAGTTTTTAACTGGCTAGGCTTAGTGCCGGGTGCTTTACGCACTGTAAAAGTCTCCATGTCTTGGAGATGGGTCTCCCCCACTGCCCCTATCTCAGATGATGAAACAGGGTCAAGGATTTTGATACCCTGCCTGAGAGCCAGGAGTTAAACTTCTTAGGCTGTATCTCTCCCTACTCACCTCTTTCCCCCTCCCACCCAGCATCTCCCTCTAAACAAACTAGGTGCATGGATTTTGTCCTTTTGCAGAGGAGACCAGAGTGTGTGAAGAAGACAACGTGCTTTGAAACTGTGGCTCAATACTTTCTTTTCACTTACTAATAAACCCTGGATAGAATACATCAACTGAGCAATGCACATGTTTACCTAATTATACGTGAGAAATGTGACTAGAACCACTGTGAGAGGCTCAGATTGGACTCTCAAGTCAACTAGTCTGCGTTCAAACACACACCAGCCTCTCCACGGTTGTGTAATGGGGGCATGTTCCTAAGCCTCCCCAGGCCGCCCTTCCTTGTATTCCAGCAGAGGCTGACAATGGTGTGTTTGGCATGGGGCTCTGTAAGGACTAAATGAAGTAATGCGTACAGAGCTGAGACACAATGCCTGGCACACACATGTGCTCATTAAGTGTGAGTGGGTTCATTAGGAGGCTTCTGTTGCCAATAACGGAAACTCGTGACTCTATGAGTTTAAACAACAACAGAAAGCACCATGTCAAATAACTCAGGTGGTGCCACTGTTAATTCAGGGTTAATCCCTCAAGGGCTCCTACCCACTCCAGGCTCCATCTTGACACCTCCCCACTTCCTCACAGAGGTTAATCCCTTGGCCCCACACTCTGATTAATTCTGCACCTAGGTCCAGGGCTTGACTTTACCAGCCTAAAGACATGGTTCCACTTACACCGGCTTCACTAACGTTTAACAGTAGCTCAGGCCAGTTGCTGAGATTGTCTGTGGGTTCATCCACTCCATCCGATCATCCCACCTCCCTCACCAAGAGCAGGCGCATCGCTTTTCCTGCTTCCTTTTCCCATCTTCTTTTACCTCCTTCTGAGGTACAGGAGTTTATGCTTCTCAGGCCCTTCCTCAGAAGCCCTGTCCTCCTTGAGGGCTGCCCCTGTACTCTGGGAAAATGTGAATTTCCTGCAAGACCTGCTCCAGGCCTCTCTTCGTGGGAGTTGGCTCATCTGTCTCTAAGCCACGAGGATGTGAGAGTGGAAATTAGTGGCACTGCCCCAGGAATATATGTTTTTTGAAATAGCTGTCATCCGGAAAGTGATAATGGTAGAAATTCCAAATACTGAGATAAATCTTTGAGGTGATCATTTTAGTGCCGGTAGACTCTTAGCTTTTCCTGTAGAATTTGTCTTTTTCATTCTTGCTTTTTTGTTTTGATTTTTAATGCTTATTTCAAAAGCAAAATCTCAAACCAGAAAAATTTGAAGATACAAAAATCAGAAAGAGGTAAACATAAAACACCCATAATTCTACATTATTAGTGATCTTTTGATTATACTTGGATACATCATTGGTTTTTGTTTTGTTTCTGGTATGCAAATATTTTTTATTTTCAAATAGGTAACCCACATTTGATCAGTGGCAGCTTTTATAACTCAGCAGTATAGTATGAATATCTTTTTATGTTAATAGACATGGGTCCTCAGAATAGATTTTAATGCTAAGTAGTCCACTGTTTAGGTGTACTGTAATTTATTTCAGAAAGCTACAGTGTGGGACAACATTCTGTCATTACAAACAGTCTCTTGGTATGTGGTGAGGCAGGTGTACCCTTGGGTTTGTTCTTAAATCTCATTATAAAAATGGGTACTTGTCCTTCCAGCTAGTGACTTGAATAATAAGGGATAATAAGGAATTTCTTTTCTCTGACACCTGTTTTGTTAATCTTAAAATAAGGCCTACCTCTCAGGGTCATCGACTTGATATCAGTGAAGAAATATAAACCATAGAGCATTTTAGAAAGGAAGCTGATATTATTATGGGTACTCCTGGATACAGTTCTCTTAGAATATTTAACTAAGATGACCATTATATCTACTACTGTGGGCAAGAATACCTTAGAAGAAATGGAGTAGCCAACATAGTCAACAAAAGAGTCCAAAATGCGGTGAAAATGAAGTTGCTCAGTTGTGTCTGACTCTTTGCAACCCCATGGACTGTGGCCTACCAGATTCCTCCACCTATGGGATTTTCCAGGCAAGAGTACTGGAGTGGGTTGCCATTTCCATCTCCAAAATGCAGTACTTGGATGCAATCTCAAAAATAATAGAATGATCTCTGTTTGTTTCCAAGGCAAACCATTCAATATCACAGTAATCTAAGTCTATGCCCCGACCAGTGATGCTGAAGAAACTGAAGTTGAACAGTTCTACGAAGACCTACAAGATCTTCTAGAACTAACACCCAAAAAATATGTCTTCTTCATTATAGCAGACTGGAATGCAAAAGTAGGAAATCAAGAACTACCTGGAGTAACAGGCAAATTTGGCATTGGAGTACAAAACGAAGCAGGTCAAAGGCTAACAGAGTTTTACCAAGAGAATGTGCTGGTCATAGCAAACGCCCCCTTCCAATGACACAAGAGAAGACTCTACACATCGACATTACCAGATGGTCAAGATTGAAATTAGATTGATTATATTATTTGCAGCCAAAGATATAAAAGCTCTATACAGTCAGCAAAAACAACACTGGGAGCTAACTGTGGCTCAGTTCATGAACTCCTTATTGCCAAATTCAGACTTAAATTGAAGAAAGTAGGGAAAACTACTAGACCATTCAGGTATGACCTAAATCAAATCCCTTAACGATTATACAGTGGACATGAAAAATAGATTCAAGGGATTAGAGCTGATAGACAGAGTGCCTGAAGAACTATGGATTTAGGTTGGTAATATTGTACGGGAGGCAGTGATCAAGACCACCCCCAAGAAAAAGAAATGCAAAAAGACAAAATGGTTGTCTGACGAGGCCTTACAAATAGCTGAGAAGAGAAGCTAAAGGCAAAGGAGAAAGGAAAGATACACCCATTTGAATGCAGAGTTCCAAAGAATAGCAAGGAGAGATGAGAAAGCTTTCCTCAGCAATCAATGGAAAGAAATAGAGGAAAACAATAGAATGGGAAGGACTAGAGATCTCTTCAAGAAAATTAGAGATACCAAAGGAACATTTCATGCAAAGATGAGCACAACAAAGGACAGAAATGGTATGGACCTAACTGAAGCAGAAGATATAAAGAAGAGGTGGCAAGAATACACAGAAGAACTATACAAAAAAGATTTTCATGACCCAGATAACCATGATGGTGTGATCACTCACCTAGAGCCAGACATCCTAGAATGCAAAGTCAAGTGGGGCTTAGGAAGCATCACTATGAACAAAGCTAGTGGAGGTGATGGAATTCCAGTTGAGCTATTTCAAATCCTGAAAGATGATGCTGTGAAAATGCTGCACTCAATATGCCAGAAAATTTGGAAAACTCAGCAGTGGCCACAGGACTGGAAAAGGGCAGTTTTCATTCCAATCCCAAAGAAAGGCAATGCCAAAGAATGCTCAAACTACCTCACAGTTGCACTCATCTTACATGCTAGCAAAGTGATGCTCAAAATTCTCCAAGCTAGGCTTCAACAGTACGTGAACTGTGAACTTCCAGATATTCAAGCTGGTTTTAGAAAAGGCAGAGGAACCAGAGGTCAAATTGCCAATATCCATTGGATCATTGAAAAAGCAAGAGAGTTTCAGAAAAACATCTATTTCTGCTTTGTTGACTACGCCAAAGCCTTTGACGGTGTGAATCACAGCAAACTATGGAAAATTCTTAAAGAGATGGGAATACCAGACCACCTGACCTGCCTCCTGAGAAATGTGTATTCAGGTCAAGAAGCAACAGTTAGAACTGGGCATGGAACATCATACTGCTTCCAAATTGGAAAAGGAGTACATCAAGGCTGTATATTGTCACCCGGCTTATTTAACTTATATGCAGAGTACATCATGTGAAATGCTGGGCTGGATGAAGCACAAGCCGGAATCAAGATTGCCAGGAGATATATCAATAACCTCAGATACACAGATGACACCACCCTTATGGAAGAAAGTGAAGAACTAAAGAGCATCTTGATGAAAGTGAAAGAGGAGAGTGGAAAAGTTGACTTAAAACTCAACATTCAGAAAACTAAGATCATGGCATCCAGTCCCATCACTTCATGGCAAATAGATGGGGAAACAATGAAAACAGTGACAGAGTTTACTTTTCTGGGCTGCAAAATCACTGCATATGGTGATTGCAGCCCTGAAATTAAAAGACGCTTGCTCCTTGGAAGAAAAGCTATGACCAAACTAGACAACATATTAAAAAGTAGAGACATTGCTTTGCCAACAAAGGTCCAAATAGTCAAAGCTATGGTTTTTCCAGTAGTCACGTATGGATGTGAGAGTTGGATTGTGAAGAAAGCTGAGCACCGAAGAATTGATGCTTTTGAACTTTGGTGTTGGAGAAGACCCTTGAGAGTCCCTTGGACTGCAAGAAATCCAACCAGTACATCCTAAAGGAGATCAGTCCTGAATATTCATTGGAAGGACTAATGCTGAAGCTGAAACTCCAAAACTTTGGCCACCTGATACGAAGAACTGACTCATTGGAAAAGACCATGATGTTGGGAAAGATTGAAGGTAGGAGGAGAAGGAAATGACAGAGAATGAGACGGTTGGATGGCATCACTGACACAATGGACATGAGTTTATGTAGGCTCTGAGAGTTGGTGATAGACAGGGAAGCCTGGCATGCTGCAGTCCATGGGGTCGCAAAGAGTTGGACATGACTGAGTGACTAAACTGGCTAACTGACTTAGGAGTCTTTGAGAAGCTCTCTGATTATCTGTGTCAACTTTAAAAATGATTGTGGGCAGCATTCCACGTTATCTGAGTGAGTGGGTTTGTGGTGTTTTGAAGGCATCTTACTCCCACAGTTTCTCCCTCCTCTTTCTACTGCTTCATGTCCAAATGATCTCATTTTAGCAGCCCAGGCTGTGTTCACAGACCAAGCTCATGGCTGTTGTGTGTTTCCTCCAGAAATTGTGTGTGAGCTGACTTGGGCATCCTGATTAATATTTAACCTAGCAGTACAAGCCGTAAGTCATTGTCCAAGGCTGGATGGATTGATCTGGAATGTAAAGGTTTATTTATTTACTGGCTCCCTAATGTGTGGGTTATGTTACTGGTGGTTGTTGCAATACCACCATGCAGGAAATGTGCACATTCTGAGGCCAAGGCTTAAGTCAGAGTCATAATAGTCCGCCCTGGTGATTTTCCACAGCACTAAAAAAAAAAGGCTTTAAAGATACAGTAGCAGCAGGAGTCCCAGCCCACTAAACCAGAGGCCAAAGCAGAGCAGAGACTCAAATATTAGATTTCATCTTCCTTGAGCCTTCTTCCCACACACATGTGCGCATACACACACACACATTCCACATCCTTTTTGAGGATTCTCTCAAGTCCTTCATCTTCCATAAACCTCCCCTGACCTTTTCCTCCCTCTAAGAATCCCAGCCCAATAAACACTTTCAGCTCTTCACAGTCTCTGTCATCCACAACAGCATTTAATTGTGAACTGTCATGTCTGTTACTATTTCATGGATGTTGGGTTTGTCTCTGCAAACAAACAACCAATCCGAGCCAAGGACCGGGTACACTTCCTGCCTCCACCCATAGCCAGGGTAAAGCACAGAGGGAGATCTCAAGCAATTCTTCTGCTAGATTGATTCAGACAGAACCGGCCCTTCCCTTCTTATTCAAATTTCCTTCCACTGACTTTTTTTTTTTTAAGATTTATTTAATTATTTGGCTGCCCTGGGTATTTGGTGCTGAGTGAGGGCATTCCCTAGTTGCAGTGAGTGGAGGCTACTCTCTAGTTGCCTGGGCTTTCCTCTCTGGTGGCTTCTCTAGTTGTGGAGCATGGACTCTAGAGCATGCAGGCTTCAGCAGTTGTGGCTCATGGACTCTGGACCATGAGTTCAATAGTTGTGCACAACAGTCATAGATGCTCCATGGCATGTGAGATCTTACCCAAGCAGGAATCAGACACATGTCCTTTGCATTGGCAAGTGGATTTCTCAACCACTGGACCACCAGGGAATCCTCCACCAACATTGATGAAGGGCCTACGTGCTCCAGTCTCCAGACAAGGCACTTCATGGATGAGAGCAATTCCAATCCCTTCTGAGTCCCTTGGAGAAAACACCATTGGATATTCAGAATGCCAATTTTGAATAGTAAACAGCTAAGTAATATTAAAACAGAGAACTTTCCTGTGACCCACTCTTGTATCTTACAGAGGAGGATCTGGCTCAATGAAGTTAAACAACCCACTCAAGGTGACACAGGTGTTTTTCAGGCATCAAAATCATAACCCTTTATGCAAAAAGCTATAAAAGTTTTTTTATTCCTCAGAGATGGGCACTAAAAAAATACATTGTTCAGTAAAACAATTGTATATAATGATTCCACTATAGCAATGGATTCTAAGAATTTATTCCCTTTCGTTGTGAAGAAAATTCTAATTAATTAGAAGTTTCCCAAGGAATTCTTTTTAATGTAACAATTCCTTCTAGGGTAAAGGAATAGGAAACAAATAAAAATTCACACCTTTCTCTGAAAGGCTGAAAGGCTGCAATAGTGCTTGATGGACCAAAATCATTCCTGTTTAGGGTAACACGATACAGCTCACAAATCTCACTTATCTTATGTGCTCTCTACCTGCAGCATTCAGTGTGCGTTAGTTAGTTAGTTCAGTCGCTCAGTCGTGTCTGACTCTTTGCGACCCCACGAATTGCAGCACGCCAGGCCTCCCTGTCCATCATCAACTCCCGGAGTCCACCCAAACTCATGTCCATCGAGTCGGTGATGCCATCCAGCCATCTCATCCTCTGTCGTCCCTTTCTCCTCCTGCCCCTAGTCCTTCCCAGCATCAGAGTCTTTTCCAATGAGTCAGCTCTTCGCATGAGGTGACCAAAGTATTGGAGTTTCAGCCTCAACATTAGAAAACTGTAAATATTTTCAGCCTCGTGATGGCAGATTAGTGCACAGGTCTAGCTATGAAAAATGTTTGTGTGTCAAGGAGTGCAATAAGCACCATAGCACCACAGGCTGCTTTCACAGATGCATTGAAAGATGAATAGTGAAGTATTTTTACTTCACAAAAGCATGTTTGCCCCTAGTCTGAGCAAAGCACAGTGTTAACAGATGTGGAGGAAACACAGACAAATCAGTCATGGAAGCAACTTTCAAGGACAGGAGCACAGTTCTCTGTGTTACAGCGACAGAAAGAGGGCTTAGACTACAGAGACACTTGCCTGGTTCACATAACTCAAAGGCCACGAGAGTACTGGCTTCAGGTGAGGCTTGATCCAGCAGCTCAGCCATGTCTCCAAGAACCCAGATTCTCTCCATCTTTTTCTGTTTCCCATAGGCTCAAGTTTATCCTCAGACTCCAAAGTTCTTTTGGCACCTCCAGATGTTCCTCTGATGGTGGCAGGTGGTTGCAGGTGGTTGCCATGGCCACAGAGCTGTCACCCTCATACTACATTGTCTAGGGAAGGGAAAGTTTCTATGTTCATTTTCTCAAACTAACTAGGAGATCTACTTGGTATGGACGAGCATGGGTGGAGGGCTCAATTTTGGATCAAGGGGAGTACTCTACTCAGCCCAGGTCTGTATAGCAGGCCAATGCCTGAACCACTTCCTGCTAATTATCAGCTTAAGCAAGCAAGTTCATCCTGGAGCTTGGGGCATGGGGGTGGGGGAGGGTCCAGTCTACCCAAATTCCTTTCATGACTGGGGAAACAGTGTTTTAACTAATTAGCATCAGGCTTCTGTCATCTAGAGAAGGGAAAACAGAAGTAGGGAAACAACCAAGAAATGCCCAAGAGTAAACTCAGGGTGTGATAAGATGTGACGATGCTCCAACCAGAAGCTATGTGTCACACCTTCAATGATGCTTCCACCACCCCTGTGCAGACAACCAGCAGTGCCCCATGAGCTGCGGTGAAGGTACTCACTTGTGAGAAAACTGCATGATCTTTCAGCTAGAGGATTAATTTTGCAGGAAGGTGGTTCTGCTACAAAAGACATTTCACTCTGATTGAAGTGGTAGAGGTTAGGAACTAAAAAGCCAGAGCAGTTGGAGCCATCTTAATAAAATCAGATATGGGGCTTCTACCAAGGCCAGCACCCCATGGTTCTACATCCCACAGCACCTTCCTTGGCAGTTACTTCTTCACACACATTAGTAAAACACTCACAATGTGGACACTGAGATGTGTTAGAAAATGGTGATACAATGTTCAGTTCATCTCAAGGAGGGAAGCAGTGTAATGACTGGAAAGGGCTTTGAAATAGATGCAGAAACACTTTGCTTCTAGTCTGGTCTGTGCCCCTAACTCAGTTGAGGCAGTGTCAAAACGTGGGCTCTGGAGTCAGGCAGACAGGCAGGCAGCACAGTTCCCAACAGTGTGCCCTTGGGCAAGTTACTTAACCTCTCTGATCCCAAATTCTCTCCTCTATATGATAAGGATAATAATAATAATAATCCTCATTGCTAGTGTGAAATCTTGCTATGTCTCAGTTTGTTCCCAAGTTAACAAATGAAGGAATGTTTTACGTGGCAAGTATTAACTGTCTGGTGGTTACGAAGGAGGTGGTGAGTCTGTGGGATGGAAATGAGCAGAGTTAATTGCAGCTCACACAGAGGGAGGATTTTGAGGTGACCACAAACCTTCTAACTCCACGTGTAAGTGACCCGACTGCTCTTCTGTAGCTGGGAGGACAGGACAGGATGTGGCATGTGGCCACGCACCTGCCCGGCAGGATTTGGGGCTGGCAGAGTAAACCGAGGGGAAGTCCTTATGTCATTGGAAGATTTCCTGCTTCACTAGTAGCCACTCTTTCTACTCTGAGAGTACAGAGGTCAGTGACATCAACCCCACGTGGAGAGAAGCATTTTCAAAGCAATTAACAGAAGTGATCCCAGGCTCCCATCTATTTCCCCCCCAGGTTCTTGCCCACCCAGGAACATACCTGAACCTTTATAACAAAGGCCAGCGGTGTGAATAGCACCTGCAGGGCCCATGGCTTGGCTTTGATTTCTGGTTCCACCCACTGACTTTGGACAACTCTCTGAGTATCACTTTCTTATCTGTGGAAGAGGATGTGGGTAGTGGTTTCCTGCAGGGTGGCCATGGGGATCATTCAGTGGAAAGTATTTTGCTCCATTCCAGGCTCACAGAGTCGGGGAGCAGGGCTTTATTCACTGAAACCCTGAGAGGTGAGGTGCTTAAGTGGAGATACTTCAGACCTATGGAATCATTGCTATATTTTAGAATTTGGACTCTGAAAATTACACTATCTTTTAAATAAAAAACATATTGAAAATTAAAAATACAGTTGGCCCTCCATGTCTTTGAATTCCATGTCCATGGATTCAACCAACCATGGATCGAAAATATTTTTTTAAGAAACTGCTTCCCAGGTGGTGCAGTGGTAAAGAATCCATCTGCCAATGCAGGAGATGCAAGAGATGTGGGTTTGATCCCTGCGTTGGGAAGATCCCCTTAAGGAAAAAATGGTAACCCAGTCCAGTATTCTTGCCGGAAAATTCCATGGAATTTTCTGAGCCTGGTGGGTTATAGTCCATGGGGTTGCAAAAGAGTCAGGTGTGACTGACCACACGCGTGAAAAAATATTTATTTATTTGGCTGAGCTAGATCTTGGTCACAGCACATAGGATCTTTGATCTTAGTTATAGCATGTGGGATCTAGTTCCCTGGCCAGGTATCAAACTCAGGTCCCCTGTTTTGGGAGCACAGAGTCTTAGCCACTGGACCACCTGGGAAGTCCCTGAAATTTTTTTTTTAATTCTAGAAAGTTCCAAGAAGTAAAACATGAATTCACTGCACACTGGCCACTATTTACATAGCATTTACATGGTATTAGGTATTATACATGATCTAGAGATGATATAAAGTATACAGGAGGATGTGTGTATGTCATATGCAAATACTGAGCTATTTTATAGGGGATTTGAGCATCCTTGGATTTTGGTATCTGCAAGGGTGCTGGAACCAATCCTCCTCAGACACTGAGGGAGTGCCAACTTGTTAAAGTGCCCAGGCATTATTTTGAAACATAGCCAATGAGATATGTGCTAATGGAAAGCACAGTTCAGGAGCCCATCACAGGATTTCTAAGAGAGACTCTGAAGGGCCAGTTTGAAAGTCCTGTCCATGTGCTCTCTACCTCATCCCTCACATTCTACATTGCCTCATTTACTGTACTTTAAAATGGCACTGTCTGTATACAGTACAACCAACTAGAGCAGTTATGGTTATGATACTGGCTTGGACAAAAAATTCAATCAGATTTTTCAGTAAGATAGTGTGGAAAAACCCGAATGGACTTTTTGGCCAACCCAATACAATGGATAGCGCAGGGGCACGTAGTTTATTTGAAAGAGGGCCACTTCAGACCCCCATTGCCGCCACTACCAAGTTGACTCTGCAAGAATTGTTTAAACTCTCCAGGCCTCAGTTTCCTCATCTATAGAATAGGGATAATAATATTTCTTTAAAAATTGTGATATGGTTTAAATAAAATATCTCAGCAGCAATAAACAAATAGCTTTTATTCTTTCTTGTGGCTTTGAGACTTTCTAGTTTTTCTCTGGTTCTTTGCCAGTTGTTTGGTGCATTCACTTTGTCCCTATATTAACTTTTCTAGATTTACACAACAAGAAAAGTGTGTAACTCATTTCTAAAGCTGTGTCTTGTCCTTTTGGTTAATTAATGATTTTTGTTAGTTTGGATGCCAAAGGTTTATGCTCTTTAGGAATCTGAGCCTGTCAGCCTAGATAAGGTTTGAATTCCACATGCCTTTTGATGCATGGATATTCTAAGGTGACTGAACATTCAAAAGTAAACAGTCATGGTCTCCTAACCACTAGCTAGTGAATTTCGTTGCCCTACATCTATTTCCTGAAGAGAATGCATTACATAATGCTATTTCTACTTATGTTGCTTTCACCATCTTGAAAAATACTCAAATCCTTTGCTGGACTTATCTATGTGTGGGTTAGAAACAGCTAAACAGAGACGAGAACAAGATAGCAGAGGAGTAGGTGGGCATGGAGTACATCTCTCTCCACGGAAACATCAGGAATACACCTTTAGACACAGAAATGCATGAAAAACACCAGCTGAGAGCAGACAGGAGTACCTGACCAATGGAAAAGAATATATAGAACTGCACAAAACTTGGTAGGATGAAGGAACTAGGGGGGAAAACAGGAGTGTTAGTAGGACTGGACGTGACCTCGGCCAGTGGAGGACCAGAGAACTAACCCTAGGGCATATCAGAGAGTGAGAATTCACACAAAGGAAACCACTTGAATACAAGACCCGGCATCACCCAACCACCAGTAGCACCCTGAGCAGTATGCCTCATCTAAACAACAAACAAAACAAAATACAAACCCAATCATCAGCAGACAGGATGACCCCTCACTTAGCCTTGCCCATCTGAGGGAAAACAAACAAACAAACAAAAACTCAGCACAAATCTCACCCTATACGAAGTTTACACAAACCACTGGACCAATCTTAGGAGGGCAGAAACCAAAAGGAAGAAATAATTCAACCTTGAAGCCTTGGAAAAGGAGACCTCAAACACAATAAGTTAAAAAAAAATAATGAAAAGGCAGAGAAATACTACACAAATGAAGGAACAAACTAGAAACACAGAAGTCCAAGTAAATGAAGAGGAAATAGGCAAACATCCTGAAAAAGAATTCAGAATAATGATAGTAAAGATGATAAAAAACCTTGAAAACAAAATGGAGAAAATGCAGGAATCAACTAACAAAGACCTAGAAGAATTAAAGAATAAAAAACATACAGAGACAAACAACAAAATGACTGAAAGTAAAAACACTCTAAAAGGAATCAATAGCAGAATATCTGAAGCAGAAGAATGAATCAGTGAGCTGGAAGATAAAGTGGTAGAAATAACTTCTGAAGAGCAGAATAAAGTAAAAAGAATGAAAAGAACTGAGGATAGTCTCAGAGACCTCTGGGACAATATCAAATGCACCAACATTCGAATTACAGGGGTCCCAGAAGAAGAAGAGAAAAAGAAAGGGTATGAGACCATTTTGAAGAGATTATAGTTGAAAATTTCCCCAAGATGGAAAAGGAAAGAGTCAATCAAGTCCAAGAGGCACAAAGAGTCCCATACAGGATAAACCCAAGGAGAAACACTCCAAGACACATACTAATCAAATTAACAAAGACTAAACACAAAGAAAGAATATTAAAAGCAGCAAGGGAGAAGCAACAAGTAACATACAAGGGAAACCCCATACGCTTAACAGCTGATCTTTCAGCAAAAACTCTGCAGGCAAGAAGGGAATGGGCAGGACATATTTAAAGTACTGAAAGGGAAAAATCTACAACCAAGATTACTATACCTGGCAGGCAAGAATCTCATTCAAAATTGATGGAGAAATAAAAAGCATTTCAGAAAAGCAAAAGTTAAGAGAATTCAGTGCCACCAAGCCAGATTTACAACAAATGTTAAAGGGACTTATATAGTCAAGAGATACAAAAGAAGAAAAAAGATCTACAAAATCAACCCCAAACAATTAAGAAAAGGGCAATAGGAACATATATATCAATAATTCCTTTAAATATAAATAGGTTAAATGCTCCAGCCAAAAGACACAGACTGGCTGAATGGATACAAAAACAAGACCCATATATATGCTGTCTACAAGAAACCCACTTCAGACCTAAAGACACATATAGACTGAAAGTGACAGGATGGAAAAATATATTCCATGCAAATGGGAAGCAAAAGAAAACTGCAGTAGCAATACTTATATCAGACAAAATAGATCTTAAAGAATACTACAAGAGATAAGGAAGGACACTACATAATGATCAAGGGATCAATTGAAGAAGAAGACATAACAATTGTAAATATCTATGCACTCGACATAGGAGCACCTCAGTACATAAGCTAAACACTAACAGACATAAAAGGAGAAATTGACAGTAATGCAATAATAGTAGGAGAGTTGAACACCCCACTCACACCAATGGAAAGATCATCAAAACAGAAAATTAATATGGAAATACAAGTCTTAAATGATACATTAGCTGAGACGGATCTCATTGATATCTTCAGGACATTCCATCCAAATGCAGAAGAATATACCTTCTCAAGTGCACATGAAACATTCTTGAGGATAGACCACATCTTGAGTCACAAAACCTTAGTAAATTTAAGAAAATTGAAATTGTATAATGCATCTTCTACTACAATGCTATGAGACTAAATACCAATTACAAGAACAAAACTATAAGAAACACAAACACATGAAGATTAAACAACCTGCGTCTAAATAACCAATAGGTTAGTGAAGAAATCAAAAGGGAAATCAAAAAATTTCTAGAAACAAATGACAGTGAAAACATGACAACTCAAAACCTATGGGATGCAGCAAAAGAGGGAAGTTTATAGCAATACAATCCTACCTCAAGAAACAAGAAAAATATCGAATAGACAACCTAACTTTATACCTAAAACAACTGGAAAAAGAAGAACAAAACCCCCCAAAATTAGTAGAAGGAAAGAGATCATAAAGATCCGAGCAGAAATAAATGAAAAAGAAAGGAAAAAAAAACAATAGTAAAGATGAATAAAACTAAAAGCTGGTTCTTTGAGAAGATAAACAAAACTGACAAATTTCAACCAGACTCATTAAGAAAAAAAGAGAAGGATCAAATCAACAAAATTAGAAATGAAAAAGGAGAGGTTACAACAGACAATGAAGAAATACAAAGGATTATAAGACACTATTATGAACAACTATATGGCAACAAAATGGATAACCTGGAAGAAATTGATGGATTCTTAGAAAAATTCAACCTTCCAAGACTGAACCAAGAAGAAATAGAAATTATGAACAACCAATTACAAGCACTGAAATTGAAGCTGTGATCAAAAATCTCCCAAAAAACAAAAGCTCAGGACCAGATGGCTTCACAGGAGAATTCTATCAAACATTTAGAGAAAAGCTAATGCCTATTCTTCTAAAACTCTTTCAAAAAATTTTAGAGGAAGGACTACTTCCAATATCATTCTACGAAGCCACAATCACCCTGATACCAAAACCAAAGACAACATGAAAAAAGAAAACTACAGGCTAATATCACTGACGAACATAGATGCAAAAATCCTCAACAAAATTTTAACAAACAGAATTCAGCAACACATCAAAAAACTCATACACCATGATCAAGTTGGATTTATTCCAGAATTGCAAGGATTCTTCAATATATGCAAATCAATCAATGTGATACACCATATTAACAAAGTGAAAGAGAAAAACCGTATGATAATCTCAATAGATGCAGAGAAAACCTTGACAAAATTCAGCACCCATTTATGATTAAAACTCTTCAAAAAATGGGCATAGAAGGAACCTACCGCAACACAGTAAAGGCCATATATGATAAACCTACAGCAAACATTATTCTCAATGGTGAAAAACTAAAAGCATTCCCCCTAAGATCAGGAACAAGACAAGGGTGTCCACTTTCACCACTATTATTCAACATAGTTCTGGAAGCCCTAGCTACAGCAATCAGATAAGAAAAAGAAATAAAAGGAATCCAGATTAGTAAAGAAGAAGTAAATCTCTTTTTACTGAAGTAAAAAGTGATTTTACAGAAGTAAAATCACTGTTTACAGATGACATGACACTGTATGTAGAAAACTCTAAAGATAGTATCAGAAAATCACTAGAACTAATCAGTGAATTTAGCGAAGTTGCAGGATACAAAATCAATACACAGAAATCACTTGCATTTCTATATACTAACAATGAAAAATCAGAAAGAGAAATTAAGGAATCAATCCCATTCACCACTGCAACAAAAAGAATAGGAATAAACTTACCTAAGGAGACAAAAGAAGTGTACACAGAAAATTATAAGACACTAAGGAAAGAAATCAAAGACAACATGAACAGATGAAGAGATATTCCATGTTCCTGGGTAGGAAGAATCAATATTGTGAAAATGACTATACTACCAAATGCAATACAGATTCAACGTGATCCCTATCAAATTACCAATAGCATTTTTCACAGAACTATAACAAAAATTTTCACAGTTCATATGGAAACACAAAAGATCCCAAATAGCCAAAGCAGTCCTGAGAAAGAAGAATGGAGCTGTAGGAATCAACCTTCCTGACTTCAGATTATACTACAAAGCTGTGGTCATCAAGACAATATGGTACTGGCACAGAAACAGAAATATAGACCAATGGAACAAGATAGAAAGCCCAGAAATAAACCCATGTGCCTATGGGTACCTTATTTTTGACAAAGGAGGCAAGAATATACAATGGGGCAAAGACAGCCTCTTCAATACATGGTGCTGGGAAAACTGGACAGCTACATGTAAAGAATGAAATTAGAACACTTCCTAACACCATACACAAAGATAAACTCTAAAATGGATTAAAGACCTAAATGTAAGACCAGAAACTATAAAACTCTTAGAGGAAAACATAGGCAGAACACCCGATGACATGAATCAAAGCAAGATTCTCTATGACCCACCTCCTAGAGTAACAGAAATAAAAACAAAAGTAAACAAGTGGAACCTGATTAAACTTAAAAGCTTTTGCACACCAAAGGAAACTATAAGCAAGGTGTAAAGACAGCTCTCAGAGTGGAAGAAAATAATAGCAAATTAAACAACTGACAAAGGATTAATTTTCAAAATATACAAGCAGCTCATACAACTCAGTGCCAGAAAAACAACCCAATCAAAAAGTTGGAAGAACACCTAAACTGACATTTCTCCAAAGAAGACACACAGATGGCTAACAAACACATGAAAAGGTGCTCAACACTGCTCATTATTAGAGAAATGCAAATCAAAACTACAATGAGATATCACTTCACAACAGTCAGAATGGCCCTCATCAAAAAGTCTACAAACAATAAATGCTGGAGAGGGTGTGGAGAAAAGGGAATGCTCTTGCACTGTTGGTGGGAATGTAAATTGATACAGCCACTATGGAAGACGGTATGGAGATTTCTTTAAAAACTAGGAATACAACTACCATATGACCCAGCAATCCCACTCCTAGGCATATATCCTGAGAAAACCAAAATTGAAAAAGACACATGTATCCCATTGTTCATTGCAGCACTATTTACAATAGCTAAAACATGGAAGCAACCTAGATGTCCATCAACAGACGAATGGATAAAGAAGTTGTGGTACATATACACAATGGAGTATTACTCAGCCATAAGAAGGAATGCATTTGAGTCACTTCTGATGAGATGGATGAACCCAGAACCTATTATACAGAGTGAAATGAGTCAGAAAGGAAAACATAAATATCATATTCTAACAGATATACATGGAATCTAGAAGAATGGTACTGAAGAACTTATTTACAGGGCAGCAGTGGAGAAACAGACATAGGGAATAGACTTGTGGTTATGGGGAGAGGGGAGGAGACAGTGACATGCATGGAAAGAATAACATGGAAACATATTCAGTTCAGTTCAGTCGCTCAGTCGTATCCGACTCTTTGCGACCCCATGAATTGCAGCACGCCAGGCCTCTCTGTCCATCACCAACTACCAGAGTCTACCCAAACCCATGTCCATCGAGTCAGTGATGGCATCCAACCATCTCATCCTCTGTCATCCCCTTCTCCTCCTGCCCCCAATCCTACCCAGCATTAGGGTCTTTTCCAATGAGTCAACTCTTCCCATGAGGTGGCCAAAGTATTGGAGTTTCAGCTTCAACATCAGTCCTTCCAATGAACACCCAGGACTGATCTCCTTTAGGATGGATTGATTGGATCTCCTTGCAGTCCAAGGGACTCTCAAGAGTCTTCTCCAACACCACAGTTCAAAAGCATCAATTCTGCGGCGCTCAGCTTTCTTCACCGTCCAACTCTCACATCCATACATGACCACTGGAAAAACCATAGCCTTGACTAGACGGACTTTTGTTGGAAAAGTAATGTCTCTGCTTTTAAATATGCTATCTAGGTTGGCCATAACCTTCCTTCCAAGGAGTAAGTGTCTTTTAATTTCATGGCTGCAATCACCATCAGCAGTGATTCTGGAGTGCAAAAAAATAAAGTCTGACACTGTTTCCACTGTTTCCCCATCTGTTTCCCATGAAGTGATGGGACCAGATGCCATGATCTTAGTTTTCTGAACGTTGAGCTTTAAGCCAACTTTTTCACTCTCCTCTTTCACCTTCATCAAGAGGCTCTTTAGTTCTTCTTCACTTTCTGCCATAAGGGTGGTGTCATCTGCATATCTGAGGTTATTGATATTTCTCCCGGCAATCTTGATTCCAGCTTGTGTTTCTTCCAGCCCAGCGTTTCTCATGATGTACTCTGCATATAAGTTACCAAATGTAAAATAGATAGCCAACAGGAATTTGCTGTATGGCTCAGGAAATTCAAACAGGGGGTTTGAAATTCAACCTAGAGGGGTGGGATGGGGAGGGAAATGGGAGGTTCAAAAGGGAGGGGATATATGTATACCTATGGATGATCCATGTTGAGGTTTGACAGAAAACAACAAAATTCTGCAAAGCAATTATCCTTCAATAAAAAAATTAAAAAAAAGAAACAGCTAAACATGCCTGCCGTGGATTGAATTATGTCTCCCCAAAGCCATATGTTGAAGCCCTAATCCCCCTCATCGTGGTGGTGGTGGTTGTTCAGTTGCGAAGTCATGCCTGACTCTTTGCAACCCTGTGGACTGTGGTATACCAGGCTGCCCTGTCCTCCACCATTTGCTGGAGTTTGCTCAAATTCATATCCATTAAGTTGACAATGCTATCTAACCATCTCATCCTCTGCCTTCCTCTTTTCCTTTTACCTTCAATCTTTTCCAGCATCAGGGTCTTTTCCAATGCTCTTCACCACAGGTGGCCAAATCTTGGAGTTTCAGCTTTAGCATCAGTCCTTCCAATGAATATTCAGGGTTGAGTTCCTTTGGATTGACTGATTTGATCTCCTTAAGGCCAAAGGACTCTCAAGAGTCTTCTCCAGCACCACAATACAAAACCTTCAATTCTTGGGCACTCAGCCTGCTTTATGGTCCAACTGTCACATCCATACATGACTACTGGAAAAACCACAGCTTCAAATATACAGATGTTTGTCAACAAAGTGATGTCTTGGCTTTTTAATACGCTGTCTATGTTTGTCATAGCTTTCCTTCCAAGAAGCACGCATCTTCTAATTTCATGCCATTTGGAGGTTATTAGGTTTAGATGAGACCATGAGGGTGGGACCCTCATGATGGGATTTGTGCCCTTGTAAAAAGAGATACCAGAGATCTTGGCCATGTGAAGACACAGTGAGAAGGTGGTAGTCTGCAAACCAGGAAGCAGGACCTCTTCAGGGAACCCAGTTGGCTGGCACCTTAACCTTGGACTTCTTGACCTCGTAACTGTGAGAAATAAATTCCTGTGTTTAAGCCACCCAGTCTATGGTATTTTATTACAGGAGCCTGGTTAGGCTAAGACACGGCCATCCATACAGTTGGCCAAGCCACCTATACAATGCAAATGGAGAATTAAAACCTAAATACTGCTCTTTTATCTCAAAACTAGCTATAGGGATAAAATTCCAATGTATATTGATCCTGTTACCCTGAATATAACAGTTATATTCTATACATAAATTGTATGTGCTATGCCTCATAATACAAGTGCTGGCCATGCAAAGATGTAAGTGTTTGGATGTAGAAACTAGTATGTATGTGAATATAGCTGACCCTTGAACAGTGAAGGTTTATGGACACTTAGCCTCTATGCAGATCAAGAAGTAACAGAACTGGACATGGAACAATGGACTGGCTCCAAATTTGGAAAGTAGTACATCAAGGATGTATGTATATGGTCACCCTGCTTATTTAACTTATATGCAGAGTACATCATGTGAAATGCCAGGCTGGATGAAGCACAAGCTGGAATCAAGATTGCTGGGAGAAATATCAACGACTTCAGATATGCAGATGACATCACCCTTATGTCTAAAAGTGAAGAGGAACTAAACAGCCTCTTGATGAGGGTGAAAGAAGAGAATGAAAAAGCTGGCTTAAAACTCAACATTCAAAAAACTAAGATCATGGCATCTGGTCCCATTTCATGGCAAATAGATGGGGAAACAATGGAAACAGTGACAGACTTTATTTTCTTGGGCTCCAAAATCACTGCAGATGGTGACTGCAGCCATGAAATTAAAAGATGCTTTATCCTTGGAAGAAAAGCCATGATAAATCTAGATAGCATATTAAAAAACAGAGACATTACTTTGCTGACAAAAGTCCATATGTCAAAGCTATGGTTTTCCCAGTAGTCATGTATGAATGTGAGAGTTGGACCATAAAGAAGGCTGAACACCAAAGAAGTGATGAACTGTGGTGTTGGAGGAGAGTTGCTTGGACTTCAAGAAGATCAAACCAGACAATCCTAAAAGAAATCAATCCTAAATATTCATTGGACACCAGGAAGGGGAACACATGTAAACCCATGGCTGATTCATGTCAATGTATGGCAAAAACTATTACAATATTGTAAAGTAATTAGCCCCCAACTAAAATAAATAAATTTATTAAAAAAAATAAAAAAATAAAAATAAAAAAAGAAAGGCATTAAAAAAAATAAATAAATAAATATTCATTGGACAGACTGATGCTGAAGCTGAACCTCCAATACCTTGACTACCTGATATAAAAGAGCTGACTCACTGGAAAAACACCCTGTTGCTGAGAAACATTGAGGGTAAGAAGAGAAGGGGATGACAGAGAACAAAATGTACATGAATTTGAGCAAGCTCCAGGAAATGGTGATGATAGAGTAGGCTATCCTGCTGCAGTACGTGGGGTCACAAAGAGTCGGACACCACTGAGCAACTGAACAACAAAGCCTCTATGCAGTCGAAAATCTGAATATAATTTCACAGTTGGCCCTCCTTATCTGAGATTCCTCAACTGTGGATTCAGCCAACCATGGATCATGCAGTCCTGTAGCATGTATCTAGTGGAAAAAAGCCTGTGTATAAGTGGACTCATGCAGCTCAAACCCATGTTGCTTAAGGGTCCACTGTATGTACATAGAGGTATATAACAAACATATTAGCATCAATTCAGTTCAGTCGCTCAGTCATGTCCGACTCTTTGCGACCCCATGAATCGCAGCACTCCAGGCCTCCCTTAGGCAATCTAAATAAGCTACCAGTAATAACAACAACAACAATGTTAATGATAACACTGGAAATAATAGTAATAATGACTTCTTACTCATTGAATGCCTATTATGGCCAGATGCTGTGTTAAGTGCTACAAAAATATACTATACATCAAGTTCCCTGATGGCTCAAGTGGTAAAGAATCTGCCTGCAATGCAGGAGACACAGAAGACACAGGTTCAATCCCTGAGTTGGAAAGATCCCCCTGGAGGAGGAAATGGCAACCTACTCTAGTATCCTTGCCTGGAAAATTACATGGACAGAGGAGCCTGGCGGGCGACAATCCATGGGGTCACCAAGAGTTGGACACAACTGAGCATGCACAAGTATATAAATCCTGAAAGAAGTATTGTATCTCTTTAAGATAAGGAAACTGATGATCAGGGAGGTTGACTAATTTGCCCAGGGTCACACAGCTGGCAATGAGCAGAGATGCACATCCTGGGTTGTGAAAAAAGGCTGTGACAATGATGATAACAATAAGCCTTCTGGGTCCAGGAGCCAGGATGACCTGGGCCACAGGAGGAGGACAAGTCACCATCACATACAGGTGAATGACCACACAGTTAGTGCCAATTGGTCTCAGGCAGTCCTGAGACCCCTTTCACCCACTCCATCTACCCACCTACCCCACACTCCCTGAGGCAAGCACAGACCTCCAGGAGAAAGAAGAGGGCTGCAGAGAGAGAGTCAAAACTGTAGGTCCCAGCTGCTGCTCTTGGTGATATGGTTGTGATGACAGGGTCCACTGTTTCTCTGTGGTCTTGAAGAGGCCTCACTGAAGCACTCAGTGTCAGATGCTGTATTTCCTTTGGTTTTAAGGCATCTCATTCAACAAACTTGCTTTCATCACCAAAGAGGGGATAATAAAGGCCTTCCTTTCCTTTCCTGCCTGCCAAAGATACTTATCTTCACTCACCCCAAGTGAGTGCTAGCAGGGGGATGTGGGAGTTCTTCATGATACATACTTGGGTGAAGCAGGACATTTTAGCTTCTGTGCATACTCTGTTCTCTGCATCCTACCATGGCCACACCAATTTCCTAGTCGGATAGGGCCCCTCCCCTATTTTTAACAGAACCCTTGAGTTCACCTCACTGAAGTCTGGGTTGGTCAAAGTCATGATTCTTAATATGGAGGAAGTGATTTGGGAACACATTGTTGTTCCTGCCTCACATACACTGGAAAGCACAATCTAGAAGCTGTGAGTACGCCTGCTTCCTCAGGGCCATGGCCAGCTTGTCCATTTCTGTCATCGTGACTCACTGAGGATGTCCATCATTTGGGTCTCTGAGCTGTGCCCTTGGTACTTGCTGGGTGTGTTTTTAGCAGGTTTCTCCAGCCTGGCTTCCTGCCCAGAGTCTCCACTGAAACTTTGGCACCCCTCCTGCGATTTGGCTGGAATCAGGAAGAACTAAACTTGGCTTGGTGGCCCACATCACAAATGCCCTCATTTCACAGGACATCCGGCTTTTTTTCTGCTTTCCTGAGCAGGACCCACGAAGTTGCTCTCCAGCTCTGCCGTCCATGAGACTCCTGTTGCCTTCCTCCCAGTCTCTCTCCCTGGGAGGTAGATCTAGGTTGATAGCACCTTATTAATATTTGAGGATATGAACTCATAGCACTCCCTTCTCTGCTAGATGAATAAATTTAAAAGTCTCTTGTCGGAGACCAAAACACTAGCTGTATCACTACTAAGCAAGATTTAAGAAGGCAGCTTGGATCTGCAACCCAAATGGCTTCCTTCCCAAGTGGCTCAGTGGAAAAGAATCTGCCTGCAACGCAGGAGATCCAGGTTTGGTCCCTTGGTTGGGAAGATCCTCTGGAGAAAGAAATGGTAATCCACTCTAGTATTCTCATCTGGAAAATCCCAAGGACAGAGGAGCCTGGCGGGCTAAAGTCCATAGGGTCACAAAGAGTCAGACACGACTTTGTGACTAAATGACCAATCACCATTCGCCTAAGAGGCGTTCTTAGCCAAAGCAGCTGGACAATTACAGGACTGTATCCCACCACCCTCCAGGAGCACAATCTTCCCTGAGGGGGGCTTATAAGATTGCGAAAAACATGTGGAAACTACAGGCAGGCAAAGAGAGACAGGCGTGAGGCTCCAGTAGCCCCACCCAACAGGAACTAAGGACCAAAGGTATGGCCTGACACCATTCACTGGTCCTAGGAAGACAGAGGGAGAGTAAAGAAAGAGAATGCAGTGACTTCCTTGCTACTTCAGAAAAGGAAGAGTTCCTAAATTTGTGGGTTGGTAGGAACCCAGAGAAGAGGGAACAGCAATCACCATCCACCCCTCTCTGAACCCCCATCCCTACACACATCCAAGAGTTGGATGGACAAGCAATAAAGGGAAATAAGAATGGCAAGAGAGAAAAAGGTGCCCCCCACCAAAAGTGTAAGGATAGAAGGAAATATTAGAAATATGAAATATCCTAAAGAATGATTCAAGGTTCTAAATATCTACTATCCTGTAGCCAGTTTTAAAATTACTGAACATTATGCACTGAGACATAGACACACTAAGGTTATAGAGGTTGACACGTTCAGGTCACAAGCTGTACACTCAAAAATACATCTTTCATGAGTTTTGCTGGGACAGAAGTTTTTTTAACGAATGATACTTTTTAATTAAAGCAGTTAAGATCATATGTTCATGAGTTCATATTCAATGAGTTTAGGATTTTAAAATTATTGAAACAAACAGATTAACCCATTTTGCAAGATGGCACTATTCACCTCCTCTGAAAATGCTGTGAGTTTAGAAATGGCCTTGCCAGGTCAAAGGGAAATGTTTCACCTTGGAAAAAATAGCTAGTGATCTCATAACAGGGGCGGCCAACCACTCCCACCAATGGGAGGATTTCCTTCATGCCCAAAGAAATCACAGATTTTTTATAGAAGAAGGTCAGGGGGTGGGAATCGAGCCAGTATTTAACAGTGAGCAGTGCTAGTAAACCCCCCACCCCAGGGGTGTCCTAATAAGGTCACACAAACTTCAAAGCCAAAACAAAACCTTGTTTAGGACAGCTGGCTAATCTTGGATGAATCAATTTGCAACCAACTTGAAAAGATACAGACTTGGTAGTAAGAGCAGTGCACACTGACAGAATTCCCCATTAATACTATTTTTAAAAACACTTAGAGACTTAACATTTTTATAAAAATAACTTGGTATTCTTTGCATACAAGTGTGACCCTTTAGAGGGGAAATTTATGGCAGCTCCATTCCTCAGCGATCTCATAAAAATAGGAATAGAGAAACATTTGCGTTTGAATGTAGGGTAAAAGCTAGCACATTAAAGTGGGAACAGTCTTTTGCAAAGTGTTCCTCTCAGGATGAACATAGCTCTTTGAAAGTTTGTGGTATGCAGAGGAACTTTCTTCTGATCTTGGAGGAGATAAATAATTCGAGGCTTTGATTGC
Source organism: Giraffa tippelskirchi (assembly GCF_054371585.1). Taxonomy (NCBI): domain Eukaryota; kingdom Metazoa; phylum Chordata; class Mammalia; order Artiodactyla; family Giraffidae; genus Giraffa; species Giraffa tippelskirchi. The sequence continues at coordinate 90,652,525 of NC_137275.1, read as the reverse complement.
CATGCAGGAACGACAGACACAAATCACATTTGCACATATTATAGGGCAGGACTTGGGATAATCTTTGTGTATTCCAAATTAGATGTATTTAAATGGACCATTGGATGATTACATGCACATGATTTTGTGATTACATCATAAAATATTTTAGTGCCCATCCTGCTGGTGTCTCTCTCTCCTTTGCTGGCTTTGAAGAAGCAAGTAGTCATCTTGAGGAGACCCACGCAGGAAGCCTCAAGGAGTTAAGGGAAGTTTATAGCCTTCATCCAGCAAGGGAATGAAGCATATGCAAGGATCTGAATTCTGCCAACAATGACAAACCTAGCTGACATCTTGGTTGCAGCCTTGAAAGACACTGAAGCAGAGAACCCACTTACACCTAGAATCCTGACTCATAGTATCTGTGAGATAATAAGTGTGTGTTGTTTTAAGCTGCTAAGTGTGGAAATATGGTTAGACTAATAGAAAACTAAGATAATCTATTTCCTACAGTGGAATGATGATCAGTCATTGGTGTCAGGGGATATCTTTAGGGAAGTCCATGAAAAGGTCAAATGGGCAGGTGGTGGTATAAATACCTCAAGTTACCATTAAAATGATGCCAGGTGTCTAACTCAAATCAGGACCTAGTCACCATGTAGATTTAGAAGATTGTTGTTGGTGTTCAGTCGCTTAGTTATGTCTGACTCATTGTGACCCCGTGGACTGCAGCATGCCAGGCTTCCCTGTGCTTCACCATCTCCTGGAGCATGCTCAAACTCATGTCCATTGAGTCAGTGAGGCCCTCCAACCATCTTGTCCTCTATCATCCCCTTCTTCTCCCGCCTTCAATCTTTCCCAGCATCAGGGTCTTTTCTAATGAGTTGGCTGTTCGTATCAGGTAGCCCAAGTATTGGAGCTTCAGCTTTAACATCAGTTCTACTAATGAATATTCTGGATTGACTGCCTTTAGGATTGACTGGTTTGATCTCCTTGTAGTCCAAGGGACTCTCAAGAGTCTTCTCCAATACCACAGTTCAAAAGAATCAATTCTTCAGCGTTCAGCCTTCTTTATGGTCCAACTCTCACATCCATACATGACTACTGGAAAAACCATAGCTTTGACTATGTGGACCTTTGTCAGCAAAATAGTCTCTGCTTTTTAATATGATGTCTAGGTTTGTCATAGCTTTTCTTCCAAGGAGCAGGTGTCTTTTAATTTCATGGCTGCAGTCACCATCTTCAGTGACTTTGGAACCCAAGAAAATAAAGTCTGTCACTGTTTCCCTTGATTCCCCCATCTATTTGCCATGAAGTGATGAGACCAGATGCCATGATCTTCTTTTTTTTGAATGTTTCCTTTTAAACCAGCTTCTTCACTCTCCTCTTTCACCTTCATCAAGAGGCTCTCAAGTTCCTCTTTGCTTTTTTGCCATAAGGGTGGTGTCCTCTGTATATCTGAGGTTATTGATATTTCTCCCGACAACCTTGATTCCAGTTTATGCTTCATCCAGTCCAGCATTTTGCATGATGTACTCTGCATATAAGTTAAATAACCAGGATGACAGTATACATCCTTGATGTACTCCTTTCCCAATTTTGAAGCAGTCCGTTGTTTCATGTCCAGTTCTAACTGTTGCTTTTAGACCTGCATACAGATTTTGCAGAAGGCAGGTAAGGTGGTCTGCTATTCCCATCTCTTGAAGAATTTTCCATGGTTTGCTGTTATCCACACAGTCAAAGGCTTTAGCATAGTCAGTGAAGCAGAAGTAGACATTTTTCTGGAATTCCCTTGCTTTTTCTATGATCCAGCAGATTTTGACAACTTGATCTCTGGTTCCTCTGCCTTTTCTAAATCCAGCTTGAAGGTCTGGAAGTTCACGCTTCACATACTGTAGAAACCTGGCTTGGAGAATTTTGAGCATTTATAGGGTCTTTGGCGGCAATGTATGCACAGCTTGCAGTTACAGAACTCTATACTCCCTGAAAGACCAAATGATTGACTCTCTGCAATAGGTTCTCATCAAGCTTTGAAAGGACATTGAAAAAACTTCAGTTCCCACATAGTTCTTAATAGACCAAAAAGATACCTTTAAAAATTAACCATAATGCAAATGCAGAATCAGTAGGTACATCTTTCTCATTCCTTAAAATAAAGAACAAACTTCTTCAGAACAGAGCTTCAAAGGTCATTATTTTTCTTCTTTGCTAGCAACATAACATGATGTGGAGTGAGGAAACTAGAAGAAAAAACTTAAAGAAAATTCTCTTTTCCCTGTTTTGTTTTCTGCTTCTGGATCATGACTTCTCCAGATTAATGGTGTTGTTGATCAAGAGGTCCTTGGGCTAACCCAGGACAGGTGCAGATGGCTCTCCCAGCCACCCTACCCCCAACCCCCTCAGTGACGATGAAAAAGAGAGAGAGGCCGACAGAGACCTAGTCTCACATTTCCTTATGGGAGAACAGATAGCCAAGCTTTTTCCCTTCCCTGAGGGTGGATATATTACAAAGCTTGACTGAATTCAACTTCCCAATGGGACCTAGGACCTTTGACTTGTTAAGAGACATCTACTCTGCTTGGAGAAGATCAAACTATATGTGAATGAGGGAGAATTGTGTGAACTGGCCAGGACCACCCAGAATCCAAAGTAACACTGGAGGGTAGGATGAGGACTCCTAGCTCTTTGAAAGCCACAAAACTGTTTAGAGCTTTGTTTGAAAATCAAAGGACAGACTAGCTCTAGGGTGGCTCAATGTGTGATCCTAGCTTGAACTGATAGAAATGGACTGCCTGACTGTGGGCCAAAGAAGGAGCTTGAAGGTCACTGGGACAGAGGAGTGATATGGGCAGTGTGTGCCTGGAAGCCTAAGGACAGCAAGCCAGCGGTGCGGAGCTATGACTGTCTCCACGTACACACAGGACCGCTTGCTAAAGTAGCCCTACAGGAAGGGAACAGACTCCCAAAGAGTTTTAACCTCTGTTGAGAAAAACCTTCTTTTGTTCTGTCAGGGGAGTGTGTAATTTCCTCGGTTCTGTCTCAACACAGCAAAAATTTGAAATGGCGGGCCAGAGTTACAGCTCTGTTATAGCTCAGTTTTATATGGCAAGCAAAGGAAAGTACATCCTTGAGGTGTGAGGGTGGGCCAACCCCAAAGGAGAGGCCTCAATCTGTCTTGGCTTCTTCCTTTTATACATTTGTCTCCTCCTCCCACCTTGAGCCTACCCTTTGCAAATGGAGCTGGCTGAGAAGGGGGCATGTTTGTTTCACCTGAAGTTCTCACTCTGGTCCATGGGGTTTTTTTGTTCTGTTTGTGAGGGCTTTTCCCTTTCTTTATCTTTTAGCCACCGCCATTTTGGACTCCTTTCTCCTATTCTAACTACCTAACATTCCCCCCCTCAAGAGATGGGAGACATAATTCTTTGGGAATAGGGTCATCAAGGTCCCTCTGGCTACTTCCTGCTGAGCTGAGATGGTGAGGGGCACTGGGTCTCCCCCTCCCACTAGTCTCAAGCATCAGAGTCCTTATAGCAGTGTCCATCTAAGGGTGAGTGATATTTTATGTGTTCAGGTGTAGTTTTATATATCCTTGTTGAACTGGCACTGCACGTTGTAGCTTGACAGGTGTATTGAGTGTCCTCTTCTATTTTCTTCCATGGCTTGACCTGTGAGTAGCGAATCCAGGAGTCATGTCCTGCTACCTTGACTGCTGTGGGGGTAGAAAGTATACAGGGTAGGAGCCTTTCCATGTGGGCTGGCATTGAGCCTTTGGGGACCCATCTTTCCAGGATTTAATTAGGACTTGAGTCCCTGGAGCATATAGTTATGGCTCTTTAGAATCTTTTGGATCCTGGTTGATACCCTACAAGCATATATCTTGTTGAAATTGCCCAATAGCCATTGTATAAGACCAGAGGGTCTGAGCCTCTCGATCTAGGAAGAGGTCATTGACATAAACAAAAGATCTCCCATATAGCATCGCATAAGGACTAAGACCAACCTATTCCTTAGGGGCAATACAGGTGTGGAGGAAAGCTATTGGTAAAGCCTCCTTCCATCCCAGGGAGGTCTCCTGGGTTATCTATTTTATTACTGATTTTAAGAATTGGTTGGCTCTTTCTACTTTTCCTGATGACTGAGGCCTCCAGGCACAAAGAAGATAATAAGTAATGCCCAATGTTTTAGAGACCACTTGGGTGACATTAGAAACAAATGATGTCCCATTGTCACTTTGTAATGACCTGGGCAGACCAAATCGTGGAATGATTTCATGGAGCAGTTTTTTTACCACCTCCTCAGCCTTCTCAGTCCTGGTGGGAAAGCCTTCAATCCATCCTGTGAATGTATCTATCATGACTAATAGGTATTTATACCCTTAAGAAACTGGCATCTGGGTGAAGTCCATCTACCAGTCCTCTCCTGGGTAGGTCTCATGGGCAGGGCCAGCTGGGGTCTTCAAGCTCCATGGGGGTTGTTTAATGGCAAGTGGGACAAGAGGAGACCAGGTGCCTTATAGTCCTTTGGAGGCCTGTTCCTCTGAAGGACCTTTCTAGTAATCTTTGGAGGGCCTTTCCCCCTAAATGAGTTAACCAACGTACATTGGAGGTTCCCAGACAGAAAAAGAGTCCCTCCTTTTGGAACCACCCCATATGATCTTCTTGAAAGCCCTCACTCTTAGCTTTAGGAGTCTCACCTTCAGTATATGAAGAAGTTTCTGGCAAATTAGTCTGTGGAACTAAGGTGGCAACTCCTATTAGGTCACTGTTCTGTAATGCTGCTCTCTTAGCTGCCTGATCAGCTGCTTGGTTCCCTCTGCCACTTCGATGCTCCCTTTTTAGTGTCCTTCACAATAGGAGACTGAAACCTCAGCGGGTAGATGGACTGTCTCCAAGAGCCTAAGAATTTGATCACCATATTTGATCGAGGACCCTCAGGTAGTCAAATGGCCTCTTTTTCCCAAATAGCAGCATGTGCATGTAGCTCTAGAAAGGCATACTTGGAGTCAGTGTAAATGGCTACTCTTTTTCCTTTTCCCAGCTCTAAAGCTCAAGCAAGGGCTATAAGCTCAGCCAATTGGGCTCAAGAACCTGGTGGCAAAGCTTTAGCTTCTAATGTCTCAAAATTGGAGACTACTGCATATCTAGCTCTTTTTTTTCCATCCAAGACAAAGCTGCTTCCATCAGTGTATCAGATTTCCTCAGGACTGGTCAGAGGATCTTCTGACAATCCCTCTTGGGGTTTTTTCCAGGGGTGGACTTCCTTAGGGGTGAGTCTTTCTGAAGCTTATCCTCCCAGGACTGTTGCAACCTGAGAGTCAGGCCTCCCCGGGTCAGGATGCAGATTCCCAGGCATGTTGAGGCTTCATGACCTCCTGGAGATCGAATCCCTGGGGAGGTCAAAGGCATGTCAGTCTCCAGAGAATTGGGTCCCTGGGCAAGTAGGGCATGTCAACCTCCTGGGACCCCTGGACTGGTGCATCCCCAAGCAGGTTGAGGTGTGACAACCTCCTAGAGACCAGATCCCTAAGTAGGTCAAGGCAGGTTGACCTCCTGGGACCCCAGGCTGGAGTGGGCATCTCCAAGTTCTCCTCCTCATAAGGTTTCTAGGCAAGAGTGAAAGGGGAGAGAGCCCTTGGGGATAGGCAGGAGGGTAGCTGGGTCAAGAACCTCACAAGGGGATACAGTCAGGCCTGGGTTTGCCATCAGCACTACTTGATATCTGAGGATCCTTTAATCAGACATCCATAAATGGCCTCTCCCATTCAGAAGTTGTTTCACTTGGTGGCTGGTAAAAATAGTTTGCCCCCGAGAGAGTTTTAAAGCATCTTCTATCTGGACTGCAGCAGCTGCAAGATTTCAAAGGCAGGGAAGGATCTCTTCCCACTAAGGGAGTAGGACACCTAGGGATCACCAGAAACTCGTAGGAAAATATTTGCCCATCCCATCAACAAAGTGCTCAGGTGAATCTTTGTGTAACTATTTTTCCTGTAGCACTCAAAATGGTACAGGTTTAAGGGGAGAAGGCTCCGGAGCAGGAGATCAGGACAGAGTAGGTAGCCCCTGTGTCAAGCAAGAAAGTCTCGGATCCACCTGCCACACCCAGTTGCACCCTTGGCTCTACTCCCATGATGGTTATCTGTGATGGGTGGGCTGACTGGAGTGGGCTGCTTCAGTCCTGTTGCTTCCAGTCATGAGGGAAGGCTTGGCGCTTGACCTTGAGGCCCTTGGATCCCAAGGGCAGAGTGCCACCCAGCGTCCCAATTGATGGCATTTGTAGCAAGCCATTTTAGAACACTTGTCCTTGCCTCGTGTCTTGTCCTTCAAGGACTCGGGGTTTGCCACAGGGCTTCCCTGGAGGGCGGCCAGCATGTGAGCATGCCTTATCTCTTTCCTTCTCTCCCTTTCCTGGGCCTTGGCCTCCCTCTCCTGTTCTTTGTTATAAAAGGTATTGGTGGCTGTCTGGCCCATCTCATCTAGAGAGGCAGCAGGGTCCTACTTCTGTAGCTGTTGTAACTTTATCCTGATGTCTGATGCATATTAGGAAAGGAATTTGTCCTTTAAAATCACATGTCCCTTATAAGAGTCTAAGTCCAGATTGGTAAACTTTTGGAGGGCCTCTTTTAGCCTTTCCAGAAAGGCAATGGGGTTCTTGTTGTGCTCCTGAGTTACTGCTGAGATTGGGCACAGTCCCACAACTAATAGTCTTCCTTCTATTTCCAGGGGTGGACTTCCTTAGGGGTGAGTCTTTCTGAAGCTTATCCTCCCAGGACTGTTGCAACCTGAGAGTCAGGCCTCCCCAGGTCAGGATGCAGATTCCCAGGCATGTTGAGGCTTCATGACCTCCTGGAGATCGAATCCCTGGGGAGGTCAAAGGCATGTCAGTCTCCAGAGAATTGGGTCCCTGGGCAAGTAGGGCATGTCAACCTCCTGGGACCCCTGGACTGGTGCATCCCCAAGCAGGTTGAGGTGTGACAACCTCCTAGAGACCAGATCCCTAAGTAGGTCAAGGCAGGTTGACCTCCTGGGACCCCAGGCTGGAGTGGGCATCTCCAAGTTCTCCAGTGTGACAAGTGCTGAGTAGGATTAAGGGGCTGTAATCTTAATTCATTGCTGGTTTGTCCACTGTGGATGGGAATAGATACCATGATGTAAAGCAATTCAAGCCTGTGCCCTGAGAATGGGAATCTGGTGAAACAGCCATAAGCCTTATCCTCTTATTGCTCTGAGGGAATATAAGTCACTGATTTCTTCTCCTAGTCCTCCATAAGAGAAATTTAGGGTGTTTCCAATGGTAAACATTTCATTGTCATAGACCCACCTAGGTAATAACAGAAGTAATGACAAAGGAGTGGGTTATCTGGTCCTGTTAGGGGCTTTAAGAGTATTTTAATAAAAAGCTGGGTGGAGTGATTTTGCCTATAGAGGGGGCAGGGTCCTGGTTGTAGGAATTAGTAAGGACAAATTGATAGGAGGCAACACCAGATTTTCCATAAAAGTGGAGTGGAGATTTGGTATGTTTGTAATTTTAGAAGAAGGGTGGTAAGGGTTTGGGCCCAAATAGCCTGCAGGGCTAACTTCCAAAGTGGCAAACATTGTCCCTGGAAGCCCAATTGCCCTTGAAGGGATGCTACTGACAGATGGACTTCTAGCAGGCATTGTGTGCCTGTCACCCACACTAGCAGGTACACTGAGAGGTGCTGTTGTCACACATGTTGTAGGAAACATGGAAGATGAAGGCCTGAATATCTAGAGAGATTGGATATTATACAGTATTTCCCTACCAAGGGCCAGCTATTTTCTGGTTGTCCTTCCAGAAGATTGCAGAGGCATCATTGTGGGCCTGGACTGGGCTCAGGAAAAGAGCATGAAACAGGACAGAAGAGGGCAGGGCACAACTTTCGGAAGAATGACATAGGCCAAGGGCATAACATAAACTGATTAAAATCAAATGGGTCAGAGATGGCAGACAAGTCAAATTCAGCTAAACCTTGATCCTCAATCTGCAAACTAAATGACACACCCAGAGGCACCATGACAGTTCTAAGACACTATCAAAAGACCAAGGAGTGGGTGGTTCCCCAATTGTTGGAATGATCCTCCTACTCATCAGCATATGAAATCACCCAGCTCATAAAAACCAACCACACCACATTCCATGGCCACCGCACTCGCCCTCTGTGATGGCCCATACTCTTGGAGTGTGCTTCTCTCTGAATCCGAACAAATCTACCTCTTACCTATTGCTGTTTCTCTCACTGAATTTTTTTGCAATGAGACTTCAAGAACTTGAGCTTCATTGGTCCTGAAACCAGGCAACATGGGTTTTGGCCAGACTCAAGTCCCAGTTGGACATGACTGAGTCCCTGAATAGCACAGAGTCCCTGCCGTGTGGGTTTGAGTCCCAATCTTAGATAAACAGTTTCAAACACAACTTTCAGAAATGGAAAGATGATGACCTGCCCAATCAAACAGTGTCATAGATGGAGAGAGAAGCTGAAGGATGGGAGGAAAAGGCAGTGGGAAAAACATGCCGAGGAACCCCTTTCATAACTTGCCAGAAAAACTGCTAAATGCCTGACCTGTGCCCACAATTTTCATTGGCTTGATCCTTGGCACAAAGGAGGTTAGGGATAGAAGAACCCTCTCCCACTTGGGCAACAGCTACAAGGGCACAGAGGATAGTGGAGCCTTTGGGACACACTGAGGAGTAGCCCCTACCAGAGTCCCTCAGTTGCACCCACTGCCACTCGCTTGTTCGCAGCGGGTTCAAGGAAACAAGAAATGAGAGATTGGAAAGGAATTAAGGTTTTGTTAGCCATATGTCCTTCCAGCCATCAGGGCAAGGACCTCCTACCTTCACCGGAGATCTTCTGGAATTTGAGACTGAACCACGTGAGCTTTCTACCGAGTTTGTTTTTGCTGTCCTGATTTCCAGCATGTTGGGCTTCTTGTTTTGTCCACTGTGCTGGGTTTTCTTCATGTTCAGCTTCCACCACATGAGCTTTTGCCAAGTTGGGCTTCTGCTGTGCTTGGCCTCCACCCTGTGGGGGCCGAGCCAAGATTGTTTCAGCAGGGTTAAATCCCAGAAACAGCACCAGATATGTCAGGGGAGTGTGTAATTTCCTCGGTTCTGTCTCACCGCAGCAAAAATTTGAAGCAGTGGACCAGTGTTACAGCTCAGTTACAGCTCGGTTTTATTTGGCAACCAAAGGAAAGTACACCCTGAGGTGTGAGGGTGGGCTGACCCCAAGGAGAGCCCTCAATCCATCTTGGCTTTCTCCTTTTATACGTTTGTCTCCTCCCCACTTTGAGCCTGCCCTTTGCAAATTGGGCTGGCCAACAAGGGGGCATGTTTGTTTCACCTGAAGTTCTCACTCCGGTCCACTGATTTGCTTTTGTTCCATTTTCACAGGCTTTTCCCTTTCTTTGTCTTTTAGCCACCGCCGTTTTGGACTCCTTTCTTTTATTCTAACTACCTAACAGTTTGATGAACACAGTCAAGGCTAAAAAGCAACACCTTTCCACGCAGAATCCGGCAAGGTGTTTGGTTTTGTGTTTGTTAGTTGTTTTGCTTGTTTTGTTTTCACATATCACCCAGAAATCCCTGGACCTGTGGGGTTTTATGAAGAATTCTTACAGCATTTAATCCCAAGCAATGCAATTTTAGCTGACATACAGCAGTTTAAGTAGTGTTGAAGTAAAATTCCATTTTAAACAAACCAGCATAGAAAATAATGTACGGTACTTCACTTACCCAAAGGGCTCCGCAGTCATCTAGACACATGACTGCAAGTTATTTCTTTCAACAATGGAATTGGTCTGGCCGCAAATTCATCAGGTTTTCCACCTTCAATGTGGCTCATAGGCATTTTTGCCTTCTGCAATAAACTTCCAGAATGAACCCATTATCTACAAAGGCATCTAAACTCTGACTCTAGCCTCACTGTTATAATGCTTTAATTATCAAGACCTTAGAGGAATAATCCACTGAGCTCAACTGCAAAAGCTTCAGATCTACAAATTTCCCTTATTGCCCACTATAAGTTCCCCTGCAGGTGGTCTGCAAAGCAGCTGGGAGGGAGCAGTGAATTTTGTTGTCCACTTTCTTATGTTGTTTTTCAGTGAAATGATTTCGAGTCTAAAAGATTCCTATTGGCCTGTGTCTTCCCTATTTCTATTTCTAAAGGACTACCAACCACTCCAGCCTGGCTTTCCTGGGAATCTAACCTCCTGCACTCGGTCCCAGGCCTCCAGGGAATGTTGCCATGGTTCACTGGAGCAAGTGAAGGGAAGGAAAGAGGCCAGCAATTACAAACAGCTTGTGACTCATTTTCAGCAGCATAATTAGGCTCACAGAGTCCCTAGAGGGCCTGTCAACTGAAATAGTCCAAAGTCCTGGAGAAACAAATGTTTATGGTTTATCTATTCAAAAGAATACTCAGCAGCCATTCAGACGAGGTGGTAGAGGCATGTCCAATTTCAGAGAAAGCTGTCCGTAAAGTGTTGTTAATTACAAGCCTCTACCTGGAGGTTTGGAGAGCAAACATAGGTTAACACAAAACAAAAGTTTTGAAAGAATACATACCCAAGTAGCAACCATGCCTATGCCAGGTTGAGGTACAATGTCTTCCTTTGTTACTTCTTCCCTTTTTTCTTTTTGAATTTTCTCAATACTTTCCAATGAGCATTAATGACTTTTGGGATTTCCGGAAACGTTCATTGGGTTCTCTGGGTATTCCTGAGTACATGTTCAGACCCTAAAGCCTCTTCCTGCTCTGGCCTTGCCCCACAGCTCTGTAGGGCCTCTGAGACTCCCTACTCTGGCTCTGCAGTAAATGAAAACACTTTGAAAATCAGGCCTGGTACTTATTGTCCAAGTGATCCTGGGAAGTTTTATTCCTCAGTGGCCCTCATATTTCTTGTCTGTGAAATAAAAAACTTAGTCATGCCTATAGTCAAGCACTGTGGTCATACAAGGGAATTGTATGTTATCCAATGAGGCCAAATGAGATAATAAATGGAAAAGTGTTTGTTGACTGTAACCCATGTGCAATTCTTAGCTCTTACAATTTCCTTGCTGTCCACACAGGAATAGGAGAGGTCAAGAGGACCCAAGCCCAGGTGACAGGACTGCTCCTTACAAGTGGCTTATGGATGTGTGGTGGTGTGATCATTCATTTTTGACAGAAATGCTGTTACTGAAATCAGATTTCCCTACTTGTCTCAGTAACGTCTTTCTAGTCATTGTTTTCACATTTTGATATTTCATCAAAAAGGCTTTTAGAAACCCCAGCTGTGAAATGTGAAGAAAGTGGTCTACAAGTATGAAAGGTCCTGAGACGTAGATGACTGTAGGTCCTGGCTTTAGGGCTGAAGGAATAGAGCCCCATGGCTGCAGCATGGTCAATAGCCAGATTCTCTAAAGACGTCCTCAGAGTCTCTGGTGAGACTGATCTTACACCTGGGGTTAGATTGAAACAACCATATTAATAAAAATTGTGATTCAGAATTGCCCCTTGGACAGTGAATTGTTGATCCCGTGAAGAATATTGGGATACATGAATGATCTTCACTCCAAGAGAAAAAAATGTAAATGCATTTTGCTTGTTATTCTTATGTCTATTCTCTGCTTTCTCACAATGCAGACATAGTTAAACTCTTTTATACTTAGAAGCTTTTTGATCCAAGTCTTAAAAACATACACAATGACAGATAAGAAGTATAGCATCTCATCCACTTTATTTTTTAATTTTTCTTGGTGTGCTGCTTAGCATGCGGAGTCTTATTTTTCCCAACCAGGGATGGAACCCTTGTCCCGTGGAATCTTAACCACTGTGCTACCAGGGAATTCCCACATCACATCTACTTTAGCACAGACACACATTAAAGCCCTGTGGGTATTATTTTTCCAAGAAAAGTTGCCAAAATTGTGTAATGAAAATTCAGACGTCTTTCCTCCGTAACACTTCCAAACTTCAACATTTTGCCTCATTCGTTTTATTGCTTTGTCTCTCTATATTCATATTTTTGCTGTTGAACCTTTAGAAAGAAAGTTGTGAATTTTATTTTTTATGGGTATTTCTTCATTAACCTGAATGTCTGGAATTTGTTTTCCAAAAGGTAAAAACAATTTGGTGTTTTCAGCCACATTTGAGAATTCTCCTCCATTTAACTTTCCAAACAGCTGGTAGAAGTTCTCTCTGCAATTTGCTCTTGGGTTCCAGGACTAGCTCTGCCCCTTCACATCCCTGTGCCCCTTAAAAAGTCACTGAATCTTTCTCACGCTTAGTTTCCTTATCTGTTGAGGGAGGCGGTTATATTTATGTCCTTGTATTTCAGTGAAGATTAAATAGCACGGAAAGCGCTTTGTAAATTGTAACTTTTGTGTATACCTGAAATGTTATTCACAGTGCCGAAGAACTAGCACCGACTCAGGTTCTCCTAATTATGAATTAGCCCTAAATTACGTTTTAGTTATTTGCTGGAGCTTGCAGCTGTGCTGTCATTTGCAGGCACTCATGAAGCTATTTGGAGAAGGCAATGGCACCCCACTCCAGTACTCTTGCCTGGAGGATCCCATGGACGGAGGAGCCTGGTAGGCTTCAGTCCATAGGGTCGCTGCGAGTCGGAGACGACTGAGCGACTTCACTTTCACTTTTCACTTTCATGCATTGGAGAAGGAAATGGCAACCCACTCCAGTGTTCTTGCCTGGAGAATCCCAGGGACGGGTGAGCCTGGTGGGCTGCCGTCTATGGGGTCGCACAGAGTTGGACACGAGTGAAGTGACTTAGCAGCAGCAGCAGCAACATGACGCTATTAGGGAAGGCAGGGAGCTTCTCCAGGAACTATGATCCAGAACTGTCCTCCCTAAGGCGGTGATTCTCTAGAATTAGCATTGAAATCACTGCAGGGCTGCCGAAACCCAGAGTGCTGGACCTCTGCCCTTAGATTTTGATTCAGTAGTCTCGGAGTAGGCCTATGAACCTGCATTTCTGGCCCATTCCCTAGTGATGCTGATGCTGCTGGTTCCAGGACCACACTGTGAGAACCCACTGTTCTCAAACATGGTCAGCTGGGTAGACTTATTGCACAGGGGCTTACATGTAGGAAAGCTAAGGTCTGTAGAAAATTTTTATACGCTAAAGTGCTGCTTTGAAAACCCAAATGGGCATATAGGTCACCTAGGGACTCTTGTTACTTGTGGATTGCGCTTCATTAGGTTTAAGATGGGCTCCTGAGTCTGTTTCTAAACGCACACAGGTGATGCTTGTTCTACTGGTCTGCTGACCATACTTTGACTAACAAGCTGAAAGGTACAGCCCATGGGTATGCATTTGATTTCTATTAAAGAAGAAGTAGAAGAGGCTGGTCCTTTTCTAATTCCTAGATATTCCAAACTTCTTACATCAGCCAATTGACTGCGCATGCTCTTCGCCTAGTGTGGACCACGTGTTCAACCCTGCGGGAACCAAGGTATGTCCTATTGTATTACTTACCTTATTGAATAATATGTTAGAAAGAGCTTGCAGAAGTGCATACAAGAAAAAAACTGGAAAAAAGTCTGTATCTGAGGCTGTCGCCTGCCAAAGAGACTAAACTAGTTCATGAGAAAGGACTGAGCAGTACTACTGACCTATCGTTTAAAATGCCTTGTGAATTAAATCATTCTCTCTCAACTTCAAATTTTAAAATATCATCTCAAATACTTTGCATTTTGTGTGTGTGTGTGTGTGAGGAGACACGCTCAGAAGAACTGTTCAGAAGCAGAATGATTAGAATTTGTCAATGATTTGAATAAATAGAAATAATACATAAGTTAAAAAAAACAGTGGCAGATTTCAAGAATTAATAATGTTGATAAGATGCTGCTTTTATCCAGAGAAAGGGGGAATTAGCAACAGGGAGCATGTTTGGGGGAAAGAAAAAATGAGAGGAAAAATAATAAACTATAATTCATACAGTTTGGGACCTCTTGGCTTTTTCTACTAACTGGTTGGAAATGTGGAAATGTAGAAATGTGTTTTGTGGAGCCCAAAGCAGAAGAAAATTTCCAAGAAGTGAGTATGACAACCCCCATGGCCAAATGCTGCTGGTATGATGTTGCATATGAGTTCAACAGTGGAACAAAGTACAAGAGAACACGTAGTCTTTGAAAAAGCAATTTTAACAAAACAGTTAAATTTCAGAGTCAAGCAGTGGTATTAAGGCACTGGAAGGTGAGTCTCATGTAAGTCACTCTTGTGGGTAGTGGGTGGAAACTAGAAAGAGAAAGGAAATTTAATCTCAAACCAACATATATCCCAATCCGTTGGGGCGCTTGTAATACCACTGTTTTCTGGGCCCCACCACCAGAGTTCCAGACTCTACAGATCAGATATGAAGCCCAAGAATGTGCAGTTCTAATACATTTCCTGCACTGGGGTTACATGGTTGGGGGCCACTCTTTGGAAATCATTGATTTAAATCAGGCTTTTGTAACCTTGGCAATATTGCCATTTTAGACAGATAATTCTTTGTTGTACAGAGCTGTCCTGGGCTTTATAGGATGTGTACCAACATATCTGGCCTCTACCCATTAGATGCCAGTAGCATCCGCAGGATAATACAACTAAACATGCTTGTAGGCATTACCAAATGTCCCTCGAGGGTCAAAATTGCCCCAAATGGGAACCACAACTTTAGATAATTCAACAGATCTGAAATGACTGTGAGAAAATCCAGAAATGATGAAGGGGCTTGGTCTGAAAAATGAAGATGCATGTGAAACAATGGAACAGAGTTGTAATCCATGCTCTGCAAAATTTAATGACCAGGTTATGATGAGAGCTCAATGTTTGGCTTTTAAGTGAATTAACACCAGATAATCAACTTGGAACTAATTTGCACTGTAATTCCAAGCTGCTTTCAGCTTTCTTCATCCTGGAGTCCTGCAAAGCATTTGTAGTCAACTGTCCCCAATACATGAATGTCCCTTTGTCTTCTAAAATGTGGGCTTTCTGGATCGCTGCCTCACTTACGTTTAAGTGTCCTCAATTACGACTTTCTTATTCTGAAGCCCCTGCTATTTATTAGACAAAGGAACATTTTGTACCAGGTTATCAAGTTTATAAATTCTGTGCTCCAAAGTTTTTTTTAATGTGTTTTTTGGGGGGGTCTTCTAGCAGCATATCATTAAGACTTGCTTTTTTTAAAATCCAATCTGACAGTCTCTTTAAATGGGGTGTTTAGGCACATTTATACACAATATGATTGCCATTAAAGTTCCATTTAAATCTATCAGCTTGCTCTTTGTTTTCTAGTTGTTTCATCTGTTTACTGTTCTTTCTCTTTTTTTCTACTACATTATTTGAAAATTTAAAAAATATTTTATAAGGTGAAACACACCTGACATAAAATTACCCATTTTTGAAGTAAACAATTCAGTGGCATTTATTACACTCAAAGCATTGTACAAACACCACCTCCAGTTGGTTCTGAAACATTTTAATCACCCAAAATAAATCCCTTACTATTAAGCAGTTACTCTCCATTCACCCTCTGGCAACTACAAATTTACTTTGTTTCTGTGGATTTATCTATTCTGGATGTTTCACATAAGTGGAATAATAGAATATGCAACCTTTGTGTCTGACTTCTTTTGTGCAGCATAGTATTTTTGAGGTTCATCCGCATTGCAGCATGTGGCATCACTTCATTCCATTGTGTGGCTGAATACTAGTCCGTGAATTGATGCACCATAACTTGCTTATCTATTTATCTATTAATGGACATACGGTTATTTCTACATTTTGCCTATTGTGAATAGTGCTGCTATAAAATTTGTATTCAAGTATTTGTTTAAATACCTGTTTTCAAAACTTTGGTCAGAGACCTAGTAGTGAAACTTCTGGGTCATAGGTTAACTGTTTAATTTTGTAGAAAACAGTTTGGCAGTTTCTCAAGGTATTTGCACCGTTTTATATTCCCACCAGCATTATTCAATTCCTCTACATCCTCACCAACACTTGTTACTTTCCATTTTCTTGAGTATCACCTAATTTGTGGGTATGAAGTGATGTCACGTAGTGGTTTTAATTTGTATTTCCCTAATGATGAATTATGATATTGTGATTTATAATAAATATATATATTCAGTCTTTGTCCTGTTTCTGGTGCAGAGCTTCTAAAACTCTTGAAATTTGCTAAGTGAGGTGAGCAATAAATGTTCTTTTGCTATTAGGTGACTTCTGGACACCACCTGAAGATGCGTGTGGTTGTCAGGAGAACTAACCAAGTGATTAAAAAGTTGAAACTTTTAGTTCCAAGTCCTGACCCCTGGAGAGGAGAGAGGGGCTGGAGGTTGAAACAATTTCCACTTGCCAATGATTTCATCAATCACGCCTGTGTGAGGAATGCTCTGTAAAACCACAAAAGGTCAGGGTTTGGAAAGCGTTATTGCTGGTGAACACCGCGGAGGTGCTGAGAGAATGGCACCTGAAGGAAAGGGCGTGGAAGCTCCCCACCCCCTCCCCATACCTTCCCTCTCCATCCTGCTGTTCCTGAGTTATATCCCCTTTTAAAACAAGCAGTAATCTAATAAATAAAATATTTCTCTAAATTCAGTGAGCCACTCTAGCAAACTAATCAAACCCAAAGAAGGGTTGTAGGAATCTCTCATCTGTAGCTGATCAGTGAAGCGCGGGTAACAGCCTGGGCTTGCAACTGAGGTCGGAAGTGGGGACTTGGGTGGCAGTCTTGTGACACTGAATTCTTAACCTATGGAACCTGTTACTGTCTCCAGGTAAATGACGTGAATATTTAACATCAGAATTGAGTTGAATTCTTGAAAATCCTGCTGGTGTCCAAAAATTGTTTGATGTGTGGGAAACAACCCCCCTTCCCTAACCCACATATACACCCATTGGAAATTGAATCTTGGAACACCAAGACTAATTATGATGAGTATTTTTTCATGTGCTTATTGACCAATTGTATAGACCTTTTTTTGAGAAATATCTATTCAAATTCTTTAACCATCTTTAAACTGAATTGTTTTGGTGAGTTGTGAAAATTCTTTACATATTCTGTTTACTAAACTCTTATGAGGTATGCAGTTTGCAAATATATTCTCCTATTTGATGGGTTGTATTTTCACTCTTAATTGTGTCCTTTGCACAAAATGTTTTAATTTTCATAAAATTCATTGTGCTCACTTTTTATTTTATTACTCATGCTTTTGGTGTCATAGCTAAGAATTCATTGCCAAATCTGAAGGTCATGAAAATTTACCTGTATATTTTCTCCAAGTTTTATAGTGTTAGCTCTCACATTTAGGTCATTGATCAATTTTGAGTTAATGTTTGTATGTAATATGAGGTATGGATGCAATGTCACTCTTTTGCACGTGGATATCCTCTTGTCCCAGCTCTATTTGTTGCTGTCCTTTCCCCAGTGAATGTTCTTAAAACCCTGCTCAAAAACAACTGACTATATGTATGGGTTTATTTATCAACTCTTAATTTTCTTCCATTGGCCCATGTATATGTCTTTATACCAGTACCACAGTTTTTATTACTGTAGTTTTGCAGTAAGTTTTAAAAATGGGAAGTGTGAATCCTCCAATTTTGTCCTTCTTATTCAAGATTATTTTGGCTATTTGGGGTTCCTTGAAATTCCATGTCAATTTGAACATTGGTATTCCAATTTTTTCAAAAAAAGGTCATTGGAATTTTGATAGGCATTGTTATGAATATATAGATCACTTTTGGTAGTATTAAGATCTTGATAATATGTTTTTTAATCCACAAATACAGAATGTCTTTCAATTTATTAAAATCTTCTTACATTGGTAGATAATTATTAATCAATAGTTGATCTAAGAAAGAAAGGGAAAATTTTATTCAAAGATTATAACCTGGGTGACAATCTTTCAGAAAGCTCTGAGGACTATTCTACCTGTTAAAGGTCAAAGCACAATTATACAAACTTTTGCGACAAAGGGTTATATGTCAAATGATGTATTGCTGACAGTTTACATTGTCCAGATCTACACATACAGAATGAGCAGTGGATCATAGGTTATCATGGCCCCTTAGCAGATTAAAAAGGAAGGTTATCTCCTAAGGAGGTCTGGTTAATGCAAATGCACAATACACCCTAAAGGGAAAGAAGGAGGCCCAAACAGGAGAAAAAAAAATTCATATTTAAATTGCTCCCACCTTGCCATAAAATATGAATTTTATTTCATCACATTATTTAAGCAATGTGTTTTTAGTTTTCTATGTACGATTCTTTCATCTCTTTGGCTAAATGTATTCTTAGTTATTTTATTCTTTTGGATGTTATAAATGAAATTGTTTTCTTAATTTCCTTTTCACATTGCTCATTGCTGATGCAAAGAAAAACTGAGTTGTTAATTTTGCAGCTTGCAACTTGGCTGAATTTGTTTACTAACTCTAGTAGCTTGTTTGTGGGTTTATTGCGATTTTCTATATGTAGGATCATGACATCTGCATTAGAGATAGTTTTGATCTCATGTGGTCTTGGCCTGCAGTGACTTAAAGCAGAGTTTTGGTTCTTGGCCAGAGATTGATGTCAGGTCATGGGGGTGAGAGCACCAAATCTTAACCACTAGACCAGCCACTGGTCTAGTGACAAGGCCCTAGCTCTTTAGCTTTGCAGAAAAGAATTTCCACAAAGATGCAATATAGTTAAACAAGTATTTATTAAGAGAAAAAGAGTACATATAGTAGATGGGGATAGACACACAGGCAGACTCAGAAAGAGTCACAGAGTCGTGCACTCATGGTAGTTTGAGTTACTTTTATGGGCTATTTCTTCCAGGTTTCCTTTGGCCAATCATTTTGATTTGCTGATTCAGAGTCCATAGTTGGTATATCTCAGGATCCACCCATGTATGCATACATCTCTTAGCCAAGATAGATTCTACAAAAGAGGCCTGTGGGTAGTTGGCATCACTTAGCATCACTCCCCTTTTGACCTCCAAGGAGCCTTTCTGTGTGTGTGTGTGTAATTGGTGAGGTCTCCTGACTTTGAGAAATATGTGGTCTCTTACCTTCTATCTGGGCAGAGCCCAGCCTCCTCTCTCAATTGTCCTGCTATTCTCGTCTTAGCGTACAGGTCCTCGGGGGTGTATGAGTGCTGCATGCTAAGTCACTTAAGTTGTGTCCAACTCTTTGTGACCCTGTGGACTGTAGCCTGCCAGGTTCCTCTGTCCTTGGGATTCTCCAGGCATGGACACAGGAGAATACTGAAGTGGGTTGCCATGCCCTACTTCAGGGTATCTTCCTGACCCAGGGATTGAACCTGCGTCTTCTGCATTGACAGGCAAGTTCTTTACCACTAGCACCATCTGAGCAGCCAGGTCCAAAGGGGATGAATCTCTAATTGCTTTACCTTGTGGGGCCCATCTACCTCTTGTCTCAAATACTCACTGAGAGACCTCAAGAAATCTTTACTGAGAAGACGAAGGGCAAAGGTCTGTTTTCTGTAGCTTCTAAAGCATGGCAGGGGGCTCTTAGACCCTACCTAGTTGGGGTCGCAGAGCTCTCAACCTGTCTAAGTAAGGAGCCCCAGAGTGACTTCTATTGTTATTTCGGCAGGATCTGCTTTGAGGAGTGGCTGAAGTCCCTGCATCACCGTTATCTTATGGTGCCCTGGAGAAAACAAACCGATTAGAGAAGCAGGGGTCTTTTACTAAAGACCAGTAAAAGACTATTACAATCAGAGGCTCAAGCAAGGGTAGGAATCTGGTTATGCAAGATCAGCGTATCTTTGTTAATCTCAGGCTTAAAATTTTAGTATCTGTTTCTAAAATGGAAAGTCTGAATCTGTTGGTCTCAGGCCTCCTTGTTGGACTGAGAGGTCTTAGTTGCAGATTTGCAATAATATGGAAGACAACAAAGCACTATGCAAAATATAGCATAAATCACGTTGGCTGAAATGAGGAAGGTTATAAGAAAATGGAAACCTCCCATCAGAAAGTTTTTAATACCTTGTGAGATCCAGAAGAACAAGTTAGAAAACTAGTTTTCAATTTTCCAGCCTGTATTGAATAGCGAGGATTGCTGGCTAATTGTTGAAGCCAGGTGGCATGCTGTTGAATTTGCTCATCTGTCTCTACCTGGGTAGAGGTGTTAAAGTAAGTGCAACAGGAAGTGTTGGCAAGTGCACATACTCCTCCTCCTTCTGCCAACAGACAATCCAGTGTCAGATGGTTGTCAAGTACAGCCTTGGCCAGTGAATCTAGAGACTTCTGTAAATTAATAATAGAGTTAGCGGTACTGTTAGCTATGGCAGTAAGAGTATGAGAAAAGTTTCGAAGGACATGTTGGTGCGTAGCTACTACCCACTATGGTAACAAGGTTTACCCGAAGAAATAGGTATCTCTGTCTGGGATGGCCCCAGGTAAATCTCAGGTTAATCCAGTAAACAGTTTTGATGAACTCGCCCAGTGCTTAGATTCATTTAAGGAGTGTATTGAGAAAGGAGTAATCACGGTTCCTGGCATGCACTGTGTAGGTGTGGAGTTATTGCATAGGCAATTAGTGGCCCATGGTTTCTCACCCCTCTGGCATATGAAAACATATCCTGGTGGGATACAATATAGACTAGTGGGCTTAAGGTTTCAAGGCCCAGCCACTCAATTCTATTGTTATGAAAAATGTTCTCCAACCTGATTATTGTTGAGTCGCTAAGTCATGACTGACTCTTCTGTGACCCCATGGACTGTAGCCCCCAGGCTCCTCTGTCCATGGGATTTCCAAGGCAAGAATACCGGAATGAGTTGCCATTTCCTTCTCCAGGGGATCTTCCTGACCCAGTGATCAAACCCAAAGCTCCTGCCTGGCAGGCAGATTCTTTACCACTGAGCCACCTCAGAAGCCCCTCCATCTTGATATCTGTTCCTTAAATGTTGATCCTTCTTTCTTTGGGTAGCAAATTAGACTCTGAGCACACATAGGTAACTGGGATTCTGGTTTAGGAGGGGACACTATGAAGTGCTGGGGTGTGTTAACACCAATTTTCATCCTTCCAGTTTGACTTCATTTTCTCTTTCTATTGCTAAAGGTAGACTTAGGCAAGAGACATTAGAATTTTCTTCAGTAGGAAGATGAACAATCCTGACCCTGTACATTACTGTTCTGAGCCTTTGGATCTCTGGTAGAAGAGCAATTTCCATCAGGAACTTGGTTAAAATTCCTTACGGGATGAGCAAGGGGGTCGTTCTGGTGCATGATGGAGTAAACAAATCCAGCCTTCTGTCAACTGAGTGGAGGAAACAAAAAGTTTGTGCAGTGCAAACCAGAGAGTTGTATGTCTGTCCTGTGGATAAGGGAAATAGTCATAGAAAAGCTGAGGCAATTAGTAGCTTTATAGCAGCACCAGTCAGGATCATATTTAAATCACCTAGCATGGGCAGAAAAGTTCAGTGAATTCTGAGAACAAGGGTGAGAGCAAAAAAAGACAATAGTTAGAAGTCCTGTTGCCATATTCTTGTTTAGGCTTTTGGATCTAGCCTAGGTTTATGACACCTAGAATACACTTCTTCCCTGGTGGCTCCGATGGTAAAGAATCTGCCTGCAAGGCAGACCTGGGTTCCATCCCTGGGTTGGGAAGTCCCCTGGAGAAGGAAATGACGACCCACTCCAGTGTTCTTGCCTGAAGAATTCCAGGGACAGAGGAGCCTGGCAGGCTACAGTTAATGGAGTCACAAAGAGTTGGACATGACTGAGTGACTAACGCTAGGTTTATGGTATATCTAAGTTGAGCTTGGTTTTCTGGATCACCTAGCATGTTCAGAGTAAGGAATGGTCTTACATATGTAATTTTCAAAGGGCTTAACTTAGTCGTTGTTTTAGGAGCTTCCCTGACCCTTAAGAGAGCTATTGGCAGCAGGCGATAACCATGACTCTAGCATTTCCCAGCAGAGTTTGTACAAGGTTTTCTTTAGAGTATAATTAGCCTGGTCCACTTTTCCTGAGGACTGAGGTTTCCAGGATGAATGGAGGTGGTAGCTAATTCCTAAAGCTGCAAAAACTGTTGAGTTACCTTCACTACAAACAAAGGTCCATTGTCACTCTGAAGGTGATGGGGCAACCCAAATCTAGGGATAATTTCCTTTAGGAGCACCTTAGACACTTCAGTTGCCTTCTCTTTTCTAGTGGGAAAGGCCTCTGTTCATTCAGCAAAGGTATCTATGAAGACTAGTCGGTATTTGAAGCCCTGAAAAGAGGGCATCTGAGTGAAATGTTTGTCTTCTCCTGGGTAAGTCCCATGTTGCTGCACTTGGTTAACAAGAGGGGGAGGCTTGACATTGCCTCCTGGATTACGGGTCGTGCGAAGGGCACAGGCTTGAGTAACTGTCTCCAGGAGCCCTTTGATAATTTTCCATTGGTCAGAAGTATGAGCAGTTTCTGATCTATGTGCCACCAACCATCTGTTCCCTTCATTCCCTCTCTGTCTGGTGCCCAGTGCTCTTTGGAAGTCAAGTACCATATCTAATGTTAAAAGGGATAAGGGATGGGATTAAAGCCACTTTGTTTATGGGCATCGAAGCTGCTTTCTTTGCTTCTCAATTTGCTCTGTTGTTTCCCTGGAAAATTTGAGAAGTTCCCTTTCGGTGCCTGCAGCCTGGAATGACGGTTACCTGTTTTTGTTTTTGAACCGCTTCTATGAGATATAAAATCTCAACCCCATATTTTATAGGGGAGTTTCTTACACTTAGAAGTCTCCCTCTTTCTAGGTAGTGTGTGGGCATGTAAAAATAAGAAGGGATTTTTTTAGTCTGTGTATATATTTACAATATTTCCTTCCCTTAGGATTAAGGCTCAGGTTAGAGCTATCAGTTTAGTCTTTTGGGCTGCGTTTGTTAGGTGGCAAAGGTTTTGCTTCTATGACTCTATGAGTGCTCACCATAGCATATCCTGCCCTCCTGACTCCATCTTTAATGAACCTACTGTAATCAGTAAACCATTCTTCCTCAGGGATTTCTGTGACCTGGTCTGTTAGGTCAGACCTATAGGCACAGTTAGAACTGGACATGGAACAACAGACTGGTTCCAAATCAGGAAAGGAGTATGTCAAGGCTGTATGTTGTCACCCTGCTTATTTAACTTATATGCAGAGTACATACGCTGGGCTGGATGAAGCACAAGCTGGAATCAAGATTGCCAGGAGAAATATCAATAACCTCAGATATGCAGATGATACCACCCTTATGGCAGAAAGTGAAGAGGAACTAAAAAGCCTCTTGATGAAAGTGAAAGAGGAGAGTGAAAAAGCTGGCTTAAAACTCAACACTCAGAAAACTAAGATCATGGCATCTGGTCCCATCACTTCATGGGAAATAGATGGGGAAACAATGGAAACAGTGGCAGACTTTATTTTGGGGGGCTCCAAAATCACTGCAGATGATGACTGCAGCTATGAAATTAAAAGATGCTTCCTCCTTGGAAGAAAAGCTATGACCAACCTAGACAGCATATTAAAAAGCAGAGACATTACTTTACCAACAAAGGTCCATCTAGTCAAGGCTATGATTTTTCCAGTAGTCATGTATGTACGTGAGAGTTAGACTATAAAGAAAGCTGAGCGCCGAAGAATTGATGCTTTTGAATTGTGGTGTTGGAGAAGACACTTGAGAGTCCCTTGGACTGCAAGGAGATCCAACCAGTCCATCCTAAAGGAGATCAGTCCTGAATATTCATTGGAAGGACTGATGCTGAAGCTGAAATTGCAATACTTTGGCCACCTGATGGGAAGAACTGACTCACTGGGAAAAATTGAAGGCAAGAGGAGAAGGGGATGACAGAGGATGAGATGGTTGGATGGCATCACTGACTTGATGGACATGAGTTTGAGTAGGCTCCAGGAGTTGGTGATGGACAAGGAAGCCTGGTGTGTTGCAGTCCTTGGGGTCGCAAAGAGTCAGACATGATTGACTGACTGAACTGAATGGGCATAGACCTGGTCAAGGGTTTTGAGGCAAGAATGTGTTAGCTCTGAGCTTTTGGTGGGCATTAATGTAGAGTAGTTAAGAGTGTGGCAAGTATTTTTTTATGTATAATTTTATTTATTTATTTTTGGCTGTTCTGGGTCTTTGTAGCTGTACAGGTGTTTTTATAGTTATGGAGAGCGGGGGTGACTCTTTGTTGCACTGTGCGGGCTTCTCATTGCAGTGGCTACTTTTGTTGCAGAGCACATGCTCTAGGTGCGTGGGCTTTGGTAGTTGTGTTGCACGGGCTTAGTAGTTGTGGTTCCTGGGCTCTAGAGCATGAGCTCAATAGTTGGAGCACACAGACTTAGCTGCTAAATGGCATGTGGCATCTTCCTAGACCAGGGATCAAATCTGTGTATCCTGCATTGGCAGGTGGATTCTTTACCACTGAGCCACCAGGGAAGCCCAAGAGTATGGCAAGTTTTGAGGGTTAGTTCTAGAGAGCCAAGGAGAAAAGCCGCTTAATAATGCAGCCTCCAGTTAGCCAATGGTGGCCTTTTATCTCTAGCATCCCTTGTACTTGATAAGTACCTGCACTTGATGAGGGGTCCGGCCTTCCAGGGGCTGTCCAAAGGTAAGTTTGTTAGTTTCTTCCACTAAGAAAGTGGTGGCAGCTACTGTCCAGAGGCAGCCATGCCAACCTCAGGCCATGGAGTCTAGTTGCTTGCAAAAGTAACCTATAGTTGAGGAACTTCCCCTAACTTCTGTATGAGGACTTTCAAGTCTGTCCCCTGATTTTCAGCCACATATAAGATGAACGGCTTTTTCAAGGTGGGAAGACCGTGAGCAGGGGCTCTGGTGAGAGCCTGCTCATTATCGTTAAAAATCTTTTCCTGTTCTCCATTCCAAAGTAACAGTTCTGTATCTGGGCCTTTAGCGGCTTCATATAGGGGCTTATGGCATCCCACTCCAGTACTCTTGCCTGGAAAATCCCGTGGATGGAGGAGCCTGGTGTAGGCTACAGTCCATGGGGTCGCTGCGAGTTGGACACAACTGAGCAACTTCACTTTTACTTTTCCCTTTCATGCACTGGAGAAGGAAATGGCAACCCACTCCAGTATTCTTGCCTGGAGAATCCTAGGGACGGCAGAGCCTGGTGGGCTGCCGTCTATAGGGTCGCAAAGAGTCGGACACAACTGAAGCGACTTAGCAGCAGCAGCATAGGGGCTTAACCATTAGCCTGAGTTCTGGAATCCAAATTCTACAAAGTCCTGCCATGCTCAAAAATGTATGGAGATGTTTCTTTGTCTTCAGAGTGCTTAGGCCTAACATAGCTTGTTTTCTATCTGGAGATAACTGTCTACTTCCAGGGTTTATCAGTTCAGTTCAGTCACTCAGTCGTGTCCGACTCTTTGCGACCCCATGAATCGCAGCATACCAGGCCTCCTTGTCCATCACCAACTCCCAGAATTTACCCAAACCCATGTCCATCGTGTCGGTGATGCCATCCAACCATCTCATCCCCTGTCGTCCCCTATATAATCCCAAATATTTAACCTGTTGCTTTGAGATTTGTGTTTTTGTCCAAGGGACTCTGTAACCCCAGGTCCCCAGGAAATTAAGGACTTCAATGGTATTTTGATCCATGGAAGGATTATATATTAATATATCAGCTACATGCTATAGAATAGCACCTTGTTTTAGGTGTATTTCCCTTAGTTCCCTTCCCAGGGCCTAGGTGAACAAGTGTGGGCTGTCTGGAAACCTCTGAGGCAATATTGTCCAGGTATATTGTTGCATTTGGCCCAAGTCAGGGTTAGTCCAGTCGAAAGCAAACAGATACTGTGATAAGAAATGAACTGGGATGCAAAAGAAGGCATCCTTGAGATTGAATACAGGAAATGATTTAGCATCCTCAGAGATCTGGGTTAATATGTTGTAAGGATTGGCCATGAGGGGATGTACAGTGACCACTGCGTCATTTACCGCTTTAAGGTCTTGTACCACCCTATGTTCCCTCTTTGGCTTAACAACTAGCAGAATAGGAGTATTACACAGAGTCTGACAGGGCAAAAAGAGGCCATGCCTTATGAATTTATCCATGAGAAGTTGTAAACCCTTCTTCGCTTTCAACTTTATAGGATATTGTCTCCTGCTAGGTTAGGCAAGATGGGCATTTATGGCCCTTCCAGGGATTCTTTTGTCCTGTACTGAGGGTCAACTGCTTGTAGAATATGGTGGGAATAACACCTGGCTCTTCTGGCTGGTCTGTCTTAGAGTCAAGATAAGGGGTTACTCAGGGCCTCCTAACCATAGTGTGGCCCCAAGGGAGCTCAGAAGGTCTTGCCCTCATAATGGGGTGGGATATTCAAGTACAACTGAAAAGGCGTGTGAAATCAACTACTGCTCTTACTGGCAAGTGAGAGACCCAGTAAGATAGTGGGTGTGAGGCTTTCCATCAACACCAGTCACAGTACAGTTTTTGGAGGAAAGAAGTCAATGTGAGAAATTAAGACAGTAAGTGGTTCCTGTATCAATTAAAAAATAGACTTTCTTACCTGCCCCTGCAAGAACTAGCCAGGGCTCCTCCATGGAGACAGACATCTCATTGTGGGGAGCTGCCAGAATCCCTGGGCTGTCTCAGTCATCCAGCATGGCCATCTCGAGAGCAGGAACCCCTGTTCCCTTTGAGGACTGAGGGCAGTCCCTCTTCCAATGACCTGTTTGTTGGCAGGCTGGGCATCCCGGGGAACTCTTTCTGGCAATCTTGGGCCCAGTGGCCAGTTGACTTGCATTTGTAGCATTCCCCCTCATTGGTCTTACCTCTAGCCGGATGGTTGGACTTTCTTGCCCCCTCAGATAGTCCTAAGGTACCAAGGCATGGCTGACAGCAACAGCTATCAGTTGTGTCTTAGCCCTGGCCTGCCTTTTCTCACATTGGATTCTCTTTTCCTCTTGAGCTTGGTCTCAATTATTAAAAACCTCAAAGGCCACATGTAGGAGCTGGGGCATGGGCATTTGTGGGCCAGATTGTAAATTTTGGAGTTTCCGCCTCATATCAGGGGCAGACTGGTTAATAAAGTGTTGTCCCAGAAAGGACTGACCTTCAGAAGTGGAGGGACCTATGTTGATATACATTTCCTATATGGCTCCACAAGCTGCCCATGAAAGGGGGCTGGGTTTTCTTTTTCTTCTTGGGTCACTCCTTTAAACTTCATGGTGAACTGACTTTTTGATAACACTTTCTCATCCCTTCTAATACACATTGGCTCATGTGCTTCCTGGCTTCTGTTCCCTTTCAGGAATTATGATTCCAAGGGGGCTCCTGGCTTAGGACTGCATCTCTGCCCATAGTATAATGTTGGGGTTGGTCTCCAATAAGCTGGTCAGCGTACCCCCAGGCTGCTTTCCAGATTCTGTTCTTCTCAGGGGTACAGTAAGTAGATAAAATGACTTGAACATCCCTCCAAGATAAATCAAAAACTGCAGTGAGGGCATGAAACCCTTCAAACAAACTTACTAGGGTCTTCAGAAAATTGGCTCAGTTCCTGACTGCATTGGGCTAAGTCGGTTCAAGAGAAGGGCATATGTACTCTGATTGTTCCTTCACCATTTGCCACTTCCTTGAGAGAGAATAAAATTAGGATCCTGAGTGATAGGAACTCCAATGAGAGTTACCCCAGAGGGACTAGTCTCTGTTTCTTGAGATAACAGAGGTTATGAAGGAACATAGGAATGTGGAGTCCGAGACTAATCAGAGGGATCAGGAGAAGTAGGTGCCTCTGGAGAAGTAAGGGTTCTGTCAGAAGAAGGAGGAGCTGGGTTTTCCCTCTGAGAGACAGGAGAGCTTAGAAGAAGATCATATAAAGTGTCAGGAGAGTGTTCTGGTCCTCCAGGTTTTAAATTACAAGAGTTACATCAGGCAGAATTTTGGTAAAGGACCACAAAAGCCTGAAAATAGGGACTCTCACTCCACTTTCCCATCCTGCAACAATAAAGATCCAATTGCAGAATGATATTCTTTAGAGACCTGTTTTAAGGCCATTTTTCTCCATCCTCCAACTTACACAAAGGCCAGGCACTGCTACAATAGAATTGAAGTTTTTCCTTTTTTAACCATTCAGTTAAAAAAAAAATCCCAATTCTTTTTTCCCCTCCAACCAGGCTTGTTAAACATAACAAAATTCTGTATATAAGGTGACCTAAACCTGCTGCTTCAAAACATGATACTTTCTTTCACTGCTGCTGCTGCTTCTGCTGCTGCTAAGTCGCTTCAGTCGTGTCCGACTCCGTGCGACCCCATAGACGGCAGCCCACCAGGCTCCACCATCCCTGGGATTCTCCAGGCAAGAATACTGGAGAGGATTGCCATTTCCTTCTCCATGGAATGAAAGGGAAAAGTGAAAGTGAAGTTGCTCAGTCGTGTCCGACTCGTAGTGACCCCATGGACTGTAGCCTACCAGGCTCCTCCGTCCATGGGATTTTCCAGGCAAGAGTACTGGAGTGGGGGTACCATTGCCTTCTCTGAATAGAAAAGTGCCCAGTGCATATTACATGAATGGTCTAATTACTGGAACTCCAATAGTTGTAGAAGATAATTAACATAAGTTATGACTGAGTCCCTGTGACCGGATGCTGGAGAACCAATATGAGTCACCAAAAGGCCATTTTGTGCACTGCCAGCGTGATGCCATCACGTCTCTAATGTTCCCGTTACCTTATTCTAGACATACCGCAGGAATATCAGTGGGGTCTGAGGTTAGCTTAGCTGCTTACTGGGCTGAAACAGGTGTCACCCCAGCATGCTCATCTGGCAGGGTTCCGAGGCAGCCCAGACTGAGCCATTGTGAATCTGTGCATAGGACTCCAACAATGGATGGATTCTTCATCGTGTCCTCCAAGTGCTGTTCTAAGATAGCTTCCATCCCACTGTGCGTTGCCTCTTTCTTCGTCACTGGTGTCAGGTCAAAAATTCTGATTCTCAAGCACACGCTGTATATAAGTATATAGAGAGGTGTTTTTTCTGGCTCAGAGGGGGCTCCTCCCGTGTCGAGTAAGCTACACCTGAGAACAAGAGATCACTCCTAGAATGGAATCCAGTGTCTCAGAAACATTTACCAGGAAGCGGTAACCTGGATATCAGGGAGTCCCCCAAATTCCCTTAGAATCTGATGGGGTTTCAAGCATCCTCTACTCTCCCAGTGATTTCTGACCAGACATCTCTGGCCCTCCTTTTGACACCGCGCAAGGTGCCTCCCCCAGCATAGCCAGAGGAGGAGTTTTGAACTAGTGCAGACCTGTTGTCAGGACTTACCTTAGGAGGTATCCCTTGTTTATAGAGCTTATGTCCTATGATAAGTCTTCCTACGCTGGGGTGTGGGCTTCCCAGGTGGCACTAGTAGTAAAGAACCTGCCTGCCAGTGCAGAAGATGTAAAAGACATGGGTTCAATCCCTGGGTCAGGAAGATCCCCTGGAGAAGAGCATGGTAACCCACTCCAGTATTCTTGCCTGGAGAATCCCATGGACAGAGGAGCCTGGCAGACTTGGGTCCATGGAGTCTATAGACTCGGACACGACTGAGTGACTTATCACCCACCCATTCATGCCCACTGGGGTGTATTCCTTGTGACTGAGCATCTGCAGAGTTTGTAGTGGTAGTGGTCAGCCTGATAAACCATAGCAGTGTGTAGGCTGCCAAGGCCTGGGGTGAAGGGAGTCCAATGGATGCAAAGAGGAACCCTTGGAGAAATGGGAGCTGGGTACTATGGAAGATGGGCTTCCTTGGTGGCTCAGATGGTAAAGAGTCTGCCTGCAATGTGGGAGACCTGGGTTCGATCCCTGGGTTGGGAAGGTCCCCTGGAGGAGGGCATGGCAACCCACTGCAGTATTCTTGCCTGGAGAATCCCCGTGGACAGAGGAGCCTGGTGGGCTACAGTCCATGGGGTCACAAAGAGTTGGACACAACTGAGTGACTAATTGCAGCACCCAGAAGTATGGAAGATGGCACAGGGCTCAAGGCTTGAGGGCTGAGAGAGAAATTGTCACACTAAATTTCTGAGGATTGAGTGAAATGAGAGACTAGACAGCAGAAGAACCCCAAATCCTTTGCCTTTTCTGCCTGGCAGCTAAGATAGAATGGAATCTGACACAGACAGTACTTGGTTTGACGGTGGGGCTGCAGTTTAGGAATGACATCCTAAACTCCTTCCCTAAAAGGGCCAGGAGATAAAATGTGGAAAGAGACTTGCTTGCATGAGTCAAGTGGGAAAGAAAAGAATAGTGGAGGGTTCCAGATGGGACAGTGAGAGAATGAGAGTGAGACCGCTTGGGTTCAGAAATCACGTTTCCACCATGTCCCAGAGGACAGCGTTAGCTGTCACCCAACCATTATTTGAATCTGCAAGGCCTGGGGATTCCCTTTCCAGCCACAATGTTGGGGGGAGCCATAATGCTGTGAGCAGACAGATTACACCTAGCATTATCTTGAAAAGAGAGCAAAGGGGAGAGCAAGAGAAAGAAAGCAAGAAGTAAGTTAGGGGCCTCAAGCTGCAGCCAGGTGAAGCCTGCAGTTTACTGTGATTTCCTGAATTCCTAGTTTTCGGCACCAGTTTTACTTCTTCCTTTCCAATACATTTTATTTCTTCTTGTTGTCTAATTGCATTAACTAGGCCATCCAGTAAAATGTTGAATGAGTGATTGTCTTATTTTGAACCACTTTTCCCTTCCTTGCACAAATCCTTGCCTTTCTGGCATAAATCCCGTCATGACATAGAATCTTTGGAATGGGCTTTTGGATTCAGTTTGCTAGTATTTTGTTGAAGATATTTGTACTTGTCCTCATCAAGGATACTGATCTATACAGTTGACACTTGAACAATGTAGGGATTAATGCACTCACCCCCTGGAGAGATTGAAAATCTGAGCATCACTTCATAGTTGACCATCCCACTATAAAGTGGTTCTGTATCCATGGATTTAACCAAACTGAGGGCATGTAGTACTGTGGTATTTATTGGGAAAAAAAAAATCCACGTATACGTAGACCCCAATAGTTCAAACCCAAGTTGTTTGAGTTAACTGTATCTTCTTTTCTTGTTATATCTTTATCTAGTTCTGTATCAGTAATGCTGGCCTCATAGAATGAGTTAGGAACTGTCCCTCATCCTCTATTTCTTGGCAGAATTTGAAAAGAATTGATGTTAATTCTTTAAATTTTGGTAGAATTTACTAGTGAAGACATTTAGGTGGTCCTGGAGTTTTCTTTGTTGGGTGGTTTTGATTATTGCTTCATTCTCTTTACTTGTAATAAGTCTATTGAGATTTTGTTTTCTTGAGGGTGTTTTTTTTTTCCCCCCCAATTTGTAGGAATTTGTTCTTTTCATTTAGAATATCTAACTCAGTAACTGTTAACTAACTCGTTAACTAACTGGCATATAATTGTTCATAACATTCTCTTATAATCATTTTAATTTTTGTCAGGTTAGTAGTAACAACCCGTTTCATTCCTGACTTTAGTTATATAGGGCTTTTTTTGGTTGTTAGTCTAGCTAATGGTTTCTAATTTTTGTTGATCCTTTCAAAGAACCAATTTTTACTTTTGTTGATTCTCTGGGTTTTCTCTGTTTCATTATTTTCATTCATATATATTTTCTTCCTCCTGCTATTTTTAAGTTTAATTTGCATCTTTTTTGGATGGCTCAGCAGTAAAAAATCTGCTTGCCAATGCAGGAGATGTGGGTTCAATCCCTAGGTAAGGAAGATCCCCTGGAGAAAGAAATGGCAACCCACTCTGGTATTCTTGTCTGGGAAATCCCATGGACAGAGAAGCCTGGCAGGCTACAGTCCATGGGGTCGCAAAAGAGTTGGACATGACTTAGCAACTAAACAACAACGTTGATTTGAGATCTTTTCACTATTTACTGTGTTTACTGCAGTCCCTGAGCACTGCCTTTGTTGCATCCCTTGTTCATGAAAGACGTAATATTGTTAAGATGGTGGTAATCTCTGAACTATTCTATATATGGATATTCTATACAGATATCCATTTTATATATAGATATTCTATAAAAGTGTATCCTCCTCCATATAGAGTTTACGAATACTTAGTGTTGTTGTTGGTTAGTAATAATTCTTAAATATTCAGTTTATTTCTTTGCTCTGTTGAAGCTCTTTGGGCATTTTCTTTCAATTGTGAAAAGTTTCTTTTACTATTAGCTCATTCCATTTACTTGCAATGTCTGTTAAAGTTTCTATTTCTTCTTGATGCAGTTTCAATAGTTTTTGTCTAAGACTCTACGTCATCTAGGTTATCTTAGTTCATTGACATTAGTTGTTCATAGTATTCTTTTAAAATCCTTTGTAGTTCTACAAGGTCAGTGATGTCCCCTCTTTTATTCCTGATTTTGTTCATTTAAATCTTTTTTCTCTTTTTCACTCTATCTGCTGCTGCTGCTAAGTTGCTTCAGTCGTGTCCGACTCTGTGTGACCCCATAGACGGCAGCCCACCATGCTCCCCCGTCCCCGGGATTCTCCAGGCAAGAACACTGGAGTGGGTTGCCATTTCCTTCTCCGATGCATGAAAGGGAAAAGTGAAAGGGAAGTCGCTCAGTCGTGTCTGACTCTCAGTGACCCCCTGGACTACAGCCTACCAGGCTCCCCTGTCCCTGGGATTTTCCAGGTGAGAGTACTGGAGTGGGGTGCATTGCCTTCTCCATTCACTCTATCTAAATGTGCATAAATTTTAATTCATCTTTTCAAAGAACCGACTTTTAGTTTCATCAATTTTTTATATTGTTTTTGTTATGTCATTTTTTCTGCTCTAATTTTTATTTTCCTTCCTCCTGCTTACTGATTTAATTTGTTCTTCCTAGTTTTATAAGGTTCTTTTTTAATACAGGCATTTATGAATATAAATTTCCCTCTAAACAAGGGTTTAGTTTATCCCATAAATTTGGGACTATTTTTATTTTTATTAATCTCAAAATATTTCTTAATTTTCTTGTGATTTCTTCTTTTAGCCATTGTTTAGAAGCAGATTGCTTAGTTTCCACATATTTGTGAATTTCTGA
The DNA here is from genome assembly GCF_054371585.1 of Giraffa tippelskirchi. Classification (NCBI taxonomy): domain Eukaryota; kingdom Metazoa; phylum Chordata; class Mammalia; order Artiodactyla; family Giraffidae; genus Giraffa; species Giraffa tippelskirchi. Next base: position 90,619,539 of record NC_137275.1, on the reverse strand, counting down.
TTTCATCCACTGTGGTGGAAGGACATATTTTGTATAATTTCAAGCCTTTTAAATTTAAGATCGTGTCTTATGGCCTAATTTACGTCTGTTGACCATCTCTATGCATTTGAAATAAACATATATTCTTGTGTTCAGTGGAGTGTTCTATAGATATTTGGTCCAGGTGGTTTGGGCTTCCCAGGTGGTGTTAGTGGTGAAGAACCCACCTGCCAGTGAAGGAGAGTAAGAGACATGGATTCGATCCCTGGCTTGGGAAGATCCCCTGAAGGAATGTATGGCAACCCACTCCAGTATTCTTGTCTGGAGAAGTCCATGGACAGAGGAACCGGGAGGGCTAAAGTCCATAGTGTCGCACGGAAGTTAGACACAACTGAAATGACTTAGTATGCATGCACGCATGCTGGTTGGTTTACAGAACTTTTCAACTCTTCTATATCCTTGTTGATCTCAAGTCTAGTTGTTTATCCTTAAGCGTTATCTTTCTTTTCCTCAAATTGGAAAATCTCAACTGACCAGTCTTCAAATTGACTGATTCTTTATTCTACCAGCTCAATTCTGCTGTTGAGTATTTTGATCATTTTTTTTCATTTTGGTGATTGTGCTATGATATCTGTAATCTATTTTTAAAATATTTCTCTACTTAATTGATATTCTCTATTTGTTGAGGCCCAAAAGTTTCTTGAAGGAAAGAATGCACTGGAACTAAGTGAATATTTGTGAATGTACATCTTGCTACCATGGGCTTTTATACCTTCCAACAATGAAGAGAAGGCCCTAGCAGAGATGAAGGCCCTAGCCACCACTCCCCACCCCGCCCAGTGTATTATCAGCAAGGGCTTGTAATCCAAATTTGATTCCAACACCAGGAACACGGGCATCACCTGGGAGCTGGTTAGAAATGCAAAATCTCAAGCCCCACTCCAGATTCCCAAATCAAGCTGAATTTTAACAAGATTGGGCTTTCCTGGTAGCTCAGCTGGTAAAGAATCTGCCTGCAATGTGGGAGACCTGGGTTTGATCCCTGGAGAAGGGAAAGGTTACCCACTCCAGTATTCTGGCCTGGAGAATTCCATGGACTGTACAGTCCATGGGGTTGCAAAGAGTCAGACACGACTGAGCAACTTTCACTTTCACCTCCCACACACATGTACATTAGAGTTTGAAAAGCAGTGGGCCAAAGGTCCTGGAACCCACCACATTTTCAGAGCCTTCAAGGTATACCAGTATTTAGAATAGCAACTTTGCATTAATTTGTATGATTCTGATAAATGTCCATCTTCCTCTCTAGATTGAAACTCCACAAAGGGGGTTGTACCTCAGAGCCAGGCACATAGTAAGTGCTGCAAAATCTGTCAAATAAATCAATGAACTAGACTCTGAGATCTTATTTGCTTCTTCCAACCTCAAACACTTCAGGAAAAGGTTTTACTTCTAACATATTCGGAAAACTTCAGTTTTCTCAGATCTCCTAGAAATGATTAGGAAGGATCTCTGAGATGAGGAAAAAACTCTGAGATAAGGAAGCTGCAGTTTTTCATTACCTTTTGCTTAAAGTATATATTTATACAAAATTTGAGCTTCCTAACCACTAAGGGTTCTCTGAGTACTGGAAAGGAAGAAGCCATTAACATATTGTCTATAATAATTCTGTAGGACGAATTTTTGATCTTTAGATTTGTTTGTCCATCAGGAAAGTTTATTGGACTAGGAATAAAATGTCACAAATTAACCAAATCAACACGTTTTTTTTTAAAAAAGGCTCATAATTCATATATATATATTTATATCTTCATCCTCCTTTATGTAAAAAGATTTAAGACAAATGTTTAGAAGTAAATGAGGCATGAGAAAACATAACGAAAGCAATTTGCTGAGGTATGACATGTTATAGTGATTTTCTGATCTTTCTCAGAAAGCATAATGTGGTAATATCTTTCAGCTAGAAAATTATTCACAACCTGAAAGTTGAGAGTTATATTTCATTCAGTGGCAATTTTTAGGACTTCAAGCCTGGGAGGCAGCATCTCAAATAATCCTGAGAGAACTGCTCCAAGAAGGCAAGGGAAGGAACCAGGTTATATAGAAGTCTTGCATTAAAGGGCAGGTAGTCTGAACATCAATTAAAGAAAAAAATTAATTGAAGAAAACTAGATATCTCAAGTTAAGGAATTTAGCACTTTTTTTGTATGGGAAGATGCAAGAGTCTGGGCTCAGTGAAATCATTACTTTGATATGCAACTCAGCTCCCTGGGGCTTCGATCCCTGGGTTGGGAAGATCCCCTGGAGAAGGGAAAGGCTACCCACTCCAGTATTCTGGCCTGGAGAATCCCATGAATTGTATGGTCCATGGGATCGCAAAGAGTTGGACACAACTGAGCAACTTTCACTTCACTTCACTACCCTGGGGCTAGTATCCTGTGTTTTCACATCCTGTCTGTCTTTGTGCCAGTACCATACTGTCTTGATGACTGTGGCTTTGTAGTAGAGCCTGAGATCAGGCAGGTTGATTCCTCCAGTTCCATTCTTCTTTCTCAAGATTGCTTTGGCTATTCGAGGTTTCTTATATTTCCATACAAATTGTGAAATGATTTGTTCTAGTTCTGTGAAAAATACCGTTGGTAGCTTGATAGAGATTGCATTGAATCTATAGATTGCTTTGGGTAGTATACTCATTTTCACTATATTAATTCTTCCAATCCATGAACACGGTATATTTCTCCATCTGCTTGTGTCCTCTTTGATTTCTTTCATCAATGTTTTATAGTTTTCTATATATAAGTCTTTTGTTTCTTTAGGTAGATATATTCCTAAGTATTTTATTCTTTTTGTTGCAATGGTGAATGGTACTGTTTCCTTAATTTCTGTTTCTGTTTTCTCATTATTGGTGTATAGGAATGCAAGGGATTTCTGTGTGTTAATTTTATATCCTGCAACTTTACTACATTCATTGATTAGCTCTAGTAATTTTCTGGTAGAATCTTTACAGTTTTCTATGTAGAGGATCATGTCATCTGCAAACAGTGAGAGTTTTACTTCTTCTTTTCCTATCTGGATTCCTTTTAATTCTTTTTCAGCTCTGATTGCTGTGGCCAAAACTTCCAAAACTATGTTGAATAGTAGTGGTGACACCCTTGTCTTGTTCCTGACTTTGGGGAAATGCTTTCAGTTTTTCACCGTTGAGGATAATGTTCGCTGTGGGTTTGTCATATATAGCTTTTATTATGTTGAGGTATGTTCCTTCTATTCCTGCTTTCTGGAGGGTTTTTATCATAAATGGATGTTGAATTTTGTCAAATGCTTTTTCTGCATCTATTGAGATAATCATATGGTTTTTATATTTCAATTTGTTAATGTGGTGTATCACATTGATTGATTTGCGGATGTTAAAGAAACCTTGTATTCCTGGGATAAAGCCCACTTGGTCATGATGTATGATCTTTTTAATATGATGTTGGATTCTGTTTGCTAGAATTTTATTAAGGATTTTTGCATCTATGTTCATCAGTGATATTGGCCTGTAGTTTTCTTTTTTTGTGGCATCTTTGTCTGGTTTTGGAATTAGGGTGATGGTGGCCTCATAGAATGAGTTTGGAAGTTTACCATCTTCTGCAATTTTCTGGAAGAGTTTGAGTAGGATAGGTGTTAGCTCTTCTCTAAATTTTTGGTAAAATTCAGCTGTGAAGCCATCTGGTCCTGGGCTTTTGTTTGCTGGAAGATTTCTGATTACAGTTTCGATTTCCGTGCTTGTGATGGGTCTGTTAAGATCTTCTATTTCTTCCTGGTTCAGTTTTGGAAAGTTATACTTTTCTAAGAATTTGTCCATTTCTTCCAAGTTGTCCATTTTATTGGCATATAGCTGTTGGTAGTAGTCTCTTATGATCCTTTGTATTTCTGTGTATTCTGTTGTGATCTCTCCATTTTCATTTCTAATTTTATTGATCTTATTCTTCTCCCTTTGTTTCTTGATGAGTCTGGCTAATGGTTTGTCAATTTTGTTTATCTTCTCAAAAAACCAGCTTTTAGCTTTGTTAATTTTTGCTATGGTCTCTTTTGTTTCTTTTGCATTTATTTCTGCCCTAATTTTTAAGATTTCTTTCCTTCTACTAACCCTGGTGTTCTTCATTTCTTCCTTCTCTAGTTGCTTTAGGTGTAGAGTTAGGTTATTTATTTGATTTTTTTCTTGTTTCTTGACGTACGCCTGTATTGCTATGAAGCTTCCCCTTAGCATCACTTTTACAGTGTCCCATAGGTTTTGGGTTGTTGTGTTTTCATTTTCATTCGTTTCTATGCATATTTTGATTTATTTTTTGATTTCTTCTGTGATTTGTTGGTTATTCAGAAGTGTGTTGTTTAGCCTCCATATGTTGGAATTTTTAATAGTTTTTTTCCTGTAATTGAGGTCTAAACTTACTGCCTTGTGGTCAGAGAAGATGACTGGGATGATTTCAATTTTTTTGAATTTACCAAGGCTGGATTTATGGCCCAGGATGTGATCTATCCTGGAGAAAGTTCCGTGTGCACTTGAGAAAAAGGTGAAATTGATTGTTTTGGGGTGGAAAGTCCTGTAAATATCAATTAAATCTAATTTGTATATTGTATCATTTAAAGTTTGTGTTTCCTTGTTAGTTTTCTGTTTAGTTGATCTATCCATATGTGTGAGTGGAGTATTAAAGTCTCCCACTATTATTGTGTTATTGTTAATTTCCCCTTTCATACTTGTTAGTATTTGCCTTACATATTGTGGTGCTCCTATGTTGGGTGCATATATATTTATAATTGTTAGATCCTCTTCTTGGATTGATCCTTTGATTATTATGTAGTGTCCTTCTTTGTCTCTTTTCACAGCCTTTATTTTAAAGTCTATTTTATCTGAAATGAGTATTGCGACTCCTGCTTTCTTTTGGTCTCCGTTTGCATGAAATATGTTTTTCCATCCCTTCACTTTCAGTCTGTATGTGTCCCTTGTTTTGAGGTGGGTCTCTTGTAGACAGCATATATAGGGGTCTTGTTTTTGTATCCATTCAGCCAGTCTTTGTCTTTTGGTTGGGGCATTCAACCCATTTACATTTAAGGTAATTATTGATAAGTATGGTCCTGTTGCCATTTACTTTGTTGTTTTGAGTTCGTGTTGAAACATCCTTTCTGTGTTTCCTGCTTAGAGAAGATCCTTTAGCATTTGTTGGAGAGCTGGTTTGGTGGTGCTGAATTCCCTCAGCTTTTGCTTGTCTGTAAAGCTTTTGAATTCTCCTTCATATCTGAATGAGATCCTTGCTGGGTACAGTAATCTGGGTTGTAGATTATTCTCTTTCATTACTTTAAGTATGTCCTGCCATTCCCTTCTAGCCTGAAGAGTTTCTATTGAAAGATCAGCTGTTATCCTTATGGGGATCCCCTTGTGTGTTATTTGTTGTTTTTCCCTTGCTGCTTTTAATATTTGTTCTTTGTGTTTGATCTTTGTTAATTTGATTAATATGTGTCTTGGGGTGTTTCGCCTTGGCTTTATCCTGTTTGGGACTCTCGGGGTTTCTTGGACTTGTGTGACTATTTCCTTCCCCATTTTAGGGAAATTTTCAACTATTATCTCCTCGAGTATTTTTTCATGGCCTTTCCTTTTATCTTCTTCTTCTGGGACTCCTATGATTCGAATGTTGGGGCATTTCATATTGTCCCAGAGGTCCCTGAGATTTTCCTCATTTCTTTTGATTCTTTTTTCCTCTCTGCTTCGTTTATTTCCACCATTCTACCTTCTACCTCACTTATCCTATCTTCTGCCTCCGTTATTCTACTGTTGGTTCCCTCCAGAGTGTCTTTTATCTCCTTTATTTCATTATTCATTATATATTGACTCCTTTTTATTTCTTCTAGGTCCTTGATAAACATTTCTTGCATCTTCTCAATCCTTGTCTCCAGGTTATTTATCTGTAACTCCATTTTGTTTTCAAGATTTTGGATCATTTTTATTATCATTATTCTAAATTCTTTTTCAGATAGATTATCATTATTCTAAATTCTTTTTCAGATAGATTCCCTATCTCCTCCTCTTTTGTTTGGTTTGGTGGGCATTTATCGTTTTCCTTTACTTGCTGAGTATTTCTCTGCCTTTTCATCTTGTTTAGATTGCTGTGTTTGGTGTGGCCTTTCTGTATTCTGGTAGTTTGAAGTTCCTCTTTATTGTGGAGGTTCCTCACTGTGGGTGGGGTTGGACGGGTGGCTTGTCAAGGTTTCCTGGTTGGGGGAGCTTGTGTCGGTGTTCTGATGGGTGGAGCTGGATGTCTTCTCTCTAGAGTGCAATGGAGTGTCCAGTATTGAGTTTTGAGATGTCTATGGATTTGGTGTTCCTCTGGGCAGCCTGTATATGGATGCTCAGGGTTATGTTCCTGCATTGCTGGAGAATTTGCGTGGTATGTCTTGCTCTGGAACTTAATTGGCTCTTGGGTGGAGCTTGGTTTCAGTGTATATATGGAGGCTTTTGGATGATCTCTTATTAATTAATGTTTCCTCTGGCTTTCAGTCTTATTCTTGCAGTAGCCTCAAGACTTCTCCATCCATACAGCATCGATAATAAAACTTTTAGGTTAATGGTGAAAAGATTCTCCACAGTGAGGGATACCCAGAGAGGTTCACTGAGTTACATGGAGAGGTGAAGGGGGGAGGGGGATTGAGGTGACCAGGAAGGGAAGAGGGGGACTCAAACGTGGAGAGAGCAGTCTAGCCAGTAAGCACTTCTCTCTGTGCTCTCCACAGTCTGGAACCCTCAGAGAGGTTCACAGAGATACATAGAGAGGGGGGAGGAAGGTAATAGAGGTGAGCATGTGTAGAAAGGGAGGAATCAAGAGGGAGAGAGAGATCTGGGCAGTATTCTGTTCCCGAAGTGTTCTCCGGTGCCCAGAACACCCTCAGAGATTCACAGAATTGGGTTGAGAAGAGAAGGAGGAGGGTGGGAGATAGAGGTTCCCTGGGGGAGAAGAAAGAGCGTCAATAGGGGGAGAGAGTAATGAAGCCAGTAATCACACTCCTGAGTAAAAATGGGTACTAAATATTGAGTTCTTAAATGTACAAAATTAATATCAAATATATAAAACAGATTAAAAAATCGAGAGTAGAGGTTAGACTCTTAAAAAATACAATATAAAAAAAGAAAAAAAGAAAACAAAATCACAAAAAGTATAAGATATATGTATGCAGTTTGCTTTAAAAATAGGGTTGTTTTTTTTTTGTAAGGTAATAGTGGGTTATAAAAATGAAAATTAAAGGTGTAACAGAGGACTTAAAGAAAAAAGAAAAAAAAATTTTTTTTAAATGATAATAGTAAAAATATATCCAGGACTTTCTCTAGAGCTGTTGTGAGCAGTGTGGGGTCTGTTCAGTTTCAGATAGATCCTTGTTCCTGCTTATACTTTTCAAGATCTATAGGCCCCTTTCAATGTAGTCGGTGTTAACTACAGGGATTTTAATCTGTTGGCCTTTCACTTCCAAAGCGCTTCCCTCTGTTTATTTGGCTTCTGTTTGCAGGTCTCTTCAGTGTCTAATTTCCGCCCTGCCACAAAGGGGCGGAGGTGGTCTCTTTAGGTTCGCTTGTTCAGTCGTGCTGTGGGGAGGGAGGAACACTGCAAACCAATATCACTGGCGTGTGTGTGGAGAGCTCACAGTGTCTCAGCAGCACTGGGTTTGCCCCTGCTCACGGCGTGTGTGCTTTCCCAGTCTGCCCTGTTCAGGTTTCAGGTTACTCTACCGGGGAGTGGGCCCTGAGATGCGTGCAATTCCCAGGTCTAAGCCGCTCAGGTTCAGGTTCCCGGGTACTCCACAAAGGCACAGACTCGGTTGGGCCCACGGTTTTTGCCGATCCCCGGTCGGAGCAGCTCAGGCAGCCAGGAGTTTGGCGAGCGCACTCTCCCCTGTTGGGGCGGTGCGGCTTATCACCTCCCTGGTCCCCGCCTCGGTTTACGGGCGCGCCCGGCTCCGGTGTGCTTTGTGTCGGTTCTGGGGAGCTGGTTTCTGGCTGCGACCCTCCCGGCGGCTGTCAACCCTCTGGGATCTCAGGCAGTCTTTGCTTAGAAACTGGGAGCCTGTTTGCAGTTTGGTAGGGGGTGCCCTCTCTGGGGCCGAGTTTGCCCCTTTCCGGCTCTGGCGGGCCCCGCCTGCCCGCTGTGTCCCGCGGGGGATGGGGCGGTCCGCAGCCGGCTAGCTCTCCTCTGGTATTGCTCAGTCCTTGGTTCTGTGTGCGGGCTGGCAGTGCCTTAGATTTGGGCTTTTTGTGGGATAGTTCTCTTTCTCTGGCTGTCCCACAGTTTAGGTTGCTATCTCACGTTAGCTCCCTCCGATTGCCCTCAGGTCATTGGCGCCCAGTCCTTATCCTAAGCAGTGCCGCCCGCTCCTCTCCGTTCAGCCCCCACTTGCTGGTGGCGGATGCGAGCGTCTGGGGTTCTTTGCTGGGAGTTGCCTTTAGGCACGTAATCTGTGGGTTTTATTTATTTTTTCTCCCGTTTATGTTGCCCTCCGAGATTCGAAATCTTCCCCCAAACCCACCAGTGAGAGGGTTTCCTGGTGTTTGGAAACTTCTCCTCTTTTACGACTCCCTCCCCGGGACGGGTCCCTGTCCCTAACTCTTGTCTCTCTTTTTATCTTTTATCTTTTGTCTTACCTCCTTTCGAAGATAATGCGCTGTTTTTCTGGATGCCTGACGTCCTCTGCCAGCGTTCAGAAGTTATTTTGTGAAGTTTGCTCAGCGTTCAGATGTTCTTTCGATAAATTTGAGGGGGAGAGAGTGGTCTCCCCGTCCTATTCCTCCGCCATCTTAGCCCCGCCCTCCCCAGATGTCCCAACTTCCTACTTTTGCATTCCAGTCCCCTATAATGAAAAGGACATCTTTTTTTGGGTGTTAGTTCTCAAAGGTCTTGTAGGTCTTCATAGAACCGTTCAAGTTCAGCTTCTTCAGCGTTACTGGTTGGGGCATAGACTTGGATTACTGTGATATTGAATGGTTTGCCTTGGAAACGAACAGAGATCATTCTGTCGTTTTTGAGATTGCATCTAAGTACTGCATCTCGGACTCTCTTGTTCACCATAATGGCTACTCCATTTCTTCTAAGGGATTCCTGCCCACAGTAGTAGATATAATGGTCATCTGAGTTAAATTCACCCATCCCAGTCCATCTTAGTTTGCTGATTCCTAGAATGTCGACATTCACTCTTGCCATCTCCTGTTTGACCATTTCCAATTTGCCTTGATTCATGGACCTAACATTCCAGGTTCCTATGCAATATTGCTCTTTATAGCATCGGACCTTGCTTTTATCACCAGTCACATCCACAGCTGGGTATCGTTTTTGCTTTGGCTCCATCCCTTTATTCTTTCTGAAGTTATTTCTCCACTGATCTCCAGTAGTATATTGGGCACCTACCGACCTGGGGAGTTCATCTTTCAGTGTCCTATCTTTTTGCCTTTTCATACTGTTCATGGGGTTCTCAAGGCAAGAATACTGAAGTGGTTTGCCATTCCCTTCTCCAGTGGACCACATTTCTGTCAGACCTCTCCACCATGACCCATCCGTCTTGGGTGGCCCCACACGGCATGGTTTAGTTTCACTGAGGTAGACAAGGCTGTGGTCCGTGTGATCAGATTAGCTAGTTTTCTGTGATTATAGTTTCAGTGTGTCTGTCCTCTGATACCCTCTCACAACACCTACCGTCTTACTTGGGTTTCTCTTACCTTGGACGTGGGGTATCTCTTCACGGCTGCTCTAGCAAAGTGCAGCCGTTGCTCCTTACCTTGGACAAGGGGTATCTATTCACGATGGCCCCTCCTGACCTTGAATGTGGAGTAACTCCTCTCAGCCCTCCTGTGCCCACGCAGCCGCCGCTCCTTGGACCTGGGGTAACTCTTCTCGGCTGAGGCCCCCGGCCTCAGGTGCCGGCTAGCTCCTCTCGGCCGCCACCCCTGATATGGCAATATTTTATTTATCATCTTTGTTACCAATATTCTTGGTATTAAAATGGTTCTACTATAGATGGCTTTTGTGAAAACTCAAATTACCTTGATAATTCTTCCAGTTTAAAAAAAAAAACTCAGACAGTTGGTATTATTAACAGTGTTTTTATTTACAAAGAATTATTTTTATTTGGCTGTTTGGAAAACCACTAACATTTTTCACTTTTAGAAAACATTAAATAATAAACAAGATGTTATACAGTACTTTGGATAACTTCTTCCATCAGTGTAGTGCAATGTATTATTGGCACCTAAAAGTGAAATTTTCTGTTTTCCCCTTTCCTCTCCAGTTGTATGACCAAAAAGGAAATGAATCATTAAAAGTGGATCTAAAGCTGTATTTCCTGGCCCCTAACTCAAAGGGTTACTGATTTACATTCCCCCTCCAGCCCTGCCTCCACCAAGTTAAATGATGAAAGATTCTATAGTCCTATTGTTCCAAAAACAATACCATTTTGTGGGGCTTGGAGATTCCAATTGATAAGAGAAACTTATGCTATTAGATGAAGGAAAGGTCCTGGCAGTGGTGTTGGGCATGGCACTCTTTCTCAGTAGCCAGGTTAAGTTGTCACACACATTGCAGGGAGTTTGCACCAGATAAAAATCTCTCTCAGCTATGTTCTGAGCTATAGTCTCTTTAAAAATTTGAAATTTCATCCATTAAGCAAGTGAAAGGGTTATAACTTTACTAAGAAAAAAATGCACACCACCACATTAGGATGTCACTGATATACTAAAATATCTGCCCATCATACTCTTTTGGAATAAACAGATTTTACATTTTTTCGTATTTTTTTTTGTTTTTGTAACACTTCTAGGCTTGCCATAAAGAGAGAGACTTTTTCATGAGCTCAGCACTGTGGCTTTCCCCCTTTTGATTCCTCTCTATTTGGAGGCCAAGAGGGAAATACCTCAGTTAGGCCTTAGGCTAGTCCGTGTTACTTAGGCCTGGAAATTGTCATTACATAGTAATACAATCAAGATATCTTTGGAGAGATTCTGTAATCTGTTACTCTACCTTGAGGTAAGAACACTTTTAACCATCTTAAATTAATAGAAAAGAATGCCATCAAATTATTTTAAAGTCTCAAAAAAATTCACACTTTTTTAAAAACAAAAGATTCTAATTTAACAACTGTCCCTGCCAGGAAATGCTCCCTCACACTCCAGTCTAAGCCTGTTTCCTCTTGTTCTATTCTTAGTGCATGTGGAGAACAGCTGGTCACCATCCTCTCTGTGCCAACCCTTTATATACTTGAAAACCAGCAATGGTTTGCCCCTCAGTCTTCTCTTCTCCATGCTGAATAATCCCAGTTCCTTTAACTTTTCATCATAGATCTTTTTTTCCAACCCTTTAATCATCTTTGTGATTCCTGGCAAAAACAGCAGAAAATATTTTGATTACTTAATCAGAAATGAAAGCCTCAGGAATAAGTTGCCTTTTAAAAGTTCTGTACGTATATTTTTAAACCTAAAAGTAAACTTTGCAGCGAGGAAATGTAGTTGGGGGCTCATTGATCTTAGAATTCCAATCTTGTCCTGTTGCCCTAGTGTTTGTATGAAACCCATTCCAGCACATCCAACGCCTCAAAGCATGAGATTTGCCTCCTATCCTTTCCTGACGCAACAGCACATAGGTCATGATCTAGACCTGCCTAAATTTATACTGGTTTAAAAATTAGTATGAAAATCAATTCATTGGAGCTTCCCCCATGCTTCCAAACACCCTGCTTCCACAAACTGAACCTTTTCTTCAAAACAACCCGAACTTTCATAACGCTTCTTACAAATTACCAGAAAGAGCTATGTTGTTACGGTAAAAGCCATTGGTTTTCAAGTGTAACCTGAAACAGTGAGGGTTTTATATGTTAACCTCAGTTTGCTGTCTATTACTGAATGGTCTACTGTCCTTTGTAGTGATCAAACTCAATGCCATTAAATTCACCTCCCTATGACCACAACCTGACACGTCTTCCAATTTTCTCTTGCTGCCAATATAAGGTCACGGAACTGGATACCATTCTACCATGTATTTTTTAACTCAAGAGATCACAAGCTGCCTTTCCCTTGCAACTAGAGTCTGTAACTATTAGGAACACATAACTACTTATTACCAATAACACATTTACACAAAACACAATACTACTAACGAGGGATTATGTGCCCACTTTACATAATTGTCTTTAGAAGAAAAATGCAGTTAACAAGAATAAATGCATCTTGATATGTTATACACCCTTCTTTTACAAAAAGAATGGCAGTGAAAGAGTTCAGGTCAGACAAGAACTATCAATACCAAGTGGAGAGGAGAAACCAAATTTCACAAGCACACTGTACAACACATCTTAGGGGAAGTCAATACTACTCGTGGTACAACACTGAACAGATAACAGAATGGCCATTTGCACAGATTTCTTTTGAAACCTTCTCCCTTCTTCTTGCTACAAGAAACACCTTGCAACCAGGATGAAGGATGGTATAGGTCACACACGCCAAAGGCCTTCTTAAGGGACACATCATGAAAGGTTAACACCCAAAAATGACTTTGGACATATCTACAGATGCTCCCCTGTATTTCAAGGAGGGTGTCACTGTTCATTGGGATTGCACAAAAGCAGGCCAGCAAGATGTGGGTCACCAACCAGACTTTCCTGACCCACTCTTTTCCTAGGCCTGATAAGAGGGAGGAGAGGACAGGAAATGAAGGTTGGAAAAAGAGGAGGGAGCAACACGGGGGTTCATTGCTAGTTCTGGAGTTGCTCACGTTCTTCAGAGCAGTGGCCTTTTTTCAAGCTCACATCATCCAATCCAATCTCCCCAGTGTGACCATGCCTTTTTTCACCTTTGAAGATGACCTAGAGAGAGAACGCATACACGGGTCAAGCCTCCTCTGCCCCTTTCCAACACCAGCTCATTTACCAAAATAAAGGCAACCTTTCCCCCAAAACTAAATAGTAAACTTAACAGAAGGAAACACTAGAACAGAGTTGAGAATGTCACTGAAGCTTGCCTTTTGGTAGGTATTTAAGTCATCAGTAGACTGTTCATCAGATCACGTTGCCCAGAATCAGTTCCTCTTTGAAAAGTCATTCTAAACAATAGACTAATTCCATTTAGGAATGATTATGAAGTGGAGACTTTGTCAAAGATTACCAAGGTCATAAGAAAAGAGTGGGATGGAATATAATGGTGTAGAAATGAGGAGCCAAAGATCTGAAAGATCACAATCATGCAGCCTATCTTAGATGTTTTCTAACTCCTCCTCTGGGTTAATTTAACATAGTTTTGTTGCTTAAAATGGAGTAGTACCAAACAAACACCCTAATGAAATCACAGCCTGTTCACTTATGTAAAGACCAAAGTCTTTCCTGCATTATATCTTCTGTAGAGCATCCCTGCTCCTTTTAAAACAGAAACCTGTGTTAGGATGTGAAACAACTTACTGTTTTTTATCTCCAAACAATGTAAATATTAAGAGAAAATTTTCAGAAAAACAGTAAAACAAAATCCAATTCTCTGATAAAAGCTGTCTTCATGGACTCCATCCTTTCTTTTTAAAGCAGTTTCTAGAAACTATACCTCTAAGTATAGATGCAGAATCTCCTAATAATTTTTATAAGTATTGCCGTAAAGACAACACATTTCCCAAATACATTCACTATTTCGGTGGGGTGTTAAACATCTTTTATTGCCACTTATAAATTGATTACTTCAGATAAAATTTATATATTCAATCGAAGCTTTCCCCACATCCTGTCCTAACAAGAATAACACTTTCCAAACATATTGTTCTGGTTCCCACCCAAGGCTGCTTAACTATGATCTCTGAGCCAAAGAGGGGAAAAAAAAACTTTAAAGAAACATTTAAAAAATAACCCACTTTAGGCTAGCTCATGGTAGATTACAGTTTGAAGTATAAGAAATTTGAAGAAAAGGAAAAGCAGGTTAAGTCCACCAGACCCCCACCTTTTGAAGTTTCTGTTAACTTTTTCTAACTTTTGCAACTCCTAAATTTTTTTTTCATTAAAAGTAGGGGCTGTTCACCAGGGTCAGGGGAGAAGTGATCAGAGGTGGCCGTGAAGAACATGTATGAAGGAGTATGGGGGTTAAAGAAAGAAGCAAGAGGCAGGGTCACCACGCCCAGAAAATGCAACAGCCTCCTGCCTGAATTCAGGAAGAGAGGAGGAGGCTTCCACTGCAGACCCCCGAGTTCTCCTCTGAAAGGAAAACCTCCCCGGTTCTGCCTCCCTGGCGGGTCTACTTACGCTCTTGATGTCGGCCCCTCGCAGGGTGATGTGCGTTTGCCTCCAGCCATGGCCACCATTTCTTCCCCACAGGGCTGCTCCGTGGGCACCGTGTTTTCTCACAAACACCTGGAGCGTGCCGGAGTGCAGCCCCGTCACCTTGTGCCTGAATGACAGGCACAGGTCCCCTGCATGCAGGAGGTGGCCGAGAGGGAGCAGCAGGCGGGCGGCCCTTCCCAGTGGGCCTTTGGCTGCTGAGACTGTCAGATACTGTCCACCTGCAGGGGAAGAGCAGGGCCGTGTGTGTGCATGCGCTCAGGTGTCTGCTGGCACCAGGGCGGGGACTGGCGCTTCACTTCTGTCCTTGTAAGCCTCAGGCTGTGCCAGTCATTTGTAAAGAATTGCAGACTTTTGAAGGAGGAAAACAGGACTTAGCTCTATGACTGTCTTAAATTCTGTGGTTTTATTAACAGAGAACACTTTGCTCATGAGGGGTACAGACTATGCCAAGGACAGGCAATAGTTAGTAATCCTAATGCTATAAATATTTCCAGTTAAATATGATCAGACACACACAGGCAAATACACACTCACCACCTCTTGATCCGCATGCATCTACTGCCTGGCTGGTGTGGTGGTTGCATTAAGTTGCCAGGGAGAATTTTCTAGGTGGATTTTCTACTTCCGGCAGTAGAGCCCATGGTGATTTAAAGGGACACTAGATCTGATTATTCTCCCTTCTCCCCACTTAAAAAAAAAAAAAAAATCTCTCAAGGGAAAAGGATCATTTACAAATGAGTTCACTGTGCTTCTCATACCTGACCTTAAGAAGATGTAGAAGTGTTCTGGAAACCTGCCACATCTTCCCAGAGCATCAGTATTACTTGGAGATAAATAGTTTAAAACATGCTTATATGAAAGCAAATCCATAATGATGCAATTAATATATACAATTTCCATTATGTAGACATGAATAGAAAGTGTTAATAAAATCTTTCCCTTTGGAAATGTCACTTTGATGATCTTGGATCCTCAGGGCTACAGCGTTTGCTTCCCCCTATTGTTAGAGGAACTGCAATTAAGGGGGAAAGATTTGAGCAGCAGTGATGTGGGAGGGGGTGCTGCTTCTCAGGACAGGGAAAGCTGCAGGTCATATTTTGAAACTCAGTCCATGTACAAATGACATTCCCCTCAAGCTGTTTTATTGCAACCAATTGAAAAACACACTGATGTCTCGACATCGACTTATCCATACGAAGAATGTGGTTGCAATGCTGAACATGTGTATCTGTTTTGGTAGAAACCCCACTTATATGTCATTGGAAATGATTTCTTAACACAAACTATACAAGACATGACAAGGTTTGGGATGTTATCCTGCAAGTGACTTCTCCTCTACCAAGTCCCCTCTGGGCCTTTAAAGACCCAAAGGGGTGACCTGTGTGTACCTGTGATATGCCATGCTCTGTACAAGTGCTCCACGGGGAGCATCTCAGTCAGCCTGCTAACCAGCCCTTGAGGTGAACACCTCTTAGCTTCTGCATCTGCAAACAAGCCTGAGGTTTTGAGAGGTGACGTTACCCAACATGTCATCCAGCCGCTGTGTAGCTGAGTAACAGTTTGTGTTCAAAACTCCCTGAATACTGGTTCAGCATGGGAATCACTGGTCTCCACATTTCCCTCCTCCAGGAGACTGTGAACTCTTTGTCGTAACCAACTTCTCCCCTAAACCCTGTTACATTCCTAGTACATGGTAGGTGTTTAATGCCATTTGTTGAATTAATGATGATCCAAGAATACAGCAAAAAACAAGAGAACTAAGTCCCTGAGTCATGTACTTGACTCACCAAAAACAAACACAATTTTTGGTACTCCTTCCGCCTCTGTCTTCCCCAAATTAATCCAAACAATATTTTGAGCCAAAATATTTAGATAGATTTAGAATGTCTCCCTGTTAGTCAGCTTTTTGAATCATCACAGGTATTTTGGTTAAGACAAAGATATAAGGTTATTACAGTTAATCTGTAATATTTAAGAAAACCAGGATTATCTTAAGTCCCTGTGGAATGGATACTAATATCACGATACCAGACACTGCCTGCAAACGAGACAATCTAACAAAAACCAAGGAATCCTATGAAGAGTCAAATAATCCTTTTATATAGATACTTAAAATTCTATAAATGAGGTTACAATTGCTCTCCCCCTATAGGGCTACTCTGCAGCCACTAGCAGTTTTTTATTTTGTTTTGTTTTTTAACCACAAAGAATTTTTTCCCTTTTTAATAAGTGGAGCTATTACAAATTTAGAATGGTCGTGAATGGAAAAGTTGATTGAGCATTCCAAACAAACTACCCTATTAAATATTTTCACTTCTGATTCCAAAATACTGGTTTAAATATAAAATTACATTATTTTCATGGATTCAATTTAAAGCATCACAGTATCTAAAGTTGGTTTTGGTCAATAATAGATGCCAGATATACAGGTGATAAAATTTTAATTTCAAACAGATAGGAAATTATATCTATAAAAGGTTACTTACTACAGCATTGTCTGAACTATCCAAAGGCTGGAAACAACTGAAACATCCCTCAGTGGATGGCTGCTTAAATACGTTTAAGGAGTAATGGAGTAACCACCATTTACAAGAGTGAGGGTGCCCTGTATGCAATGATACAGAACAATCTTCAGCAGCAACAGCTAATACTATTTTAATGGTAACTCTGGGCCAGGGACTGCTTTAAATGCTTTACATATGTTTAGCAGACACTACTGAAGTAACTTAACTTGCTCAAGATCAAAGCTAGTAAGTGGTGGTGCCAGGTTACAGCCCAGGCTTTCTGGCTTCAAAGTCCACACTCATGTTAACTCTTAAGATAATATCGTTAAGTGGAAGAAGCAAGGTACAGAAGAGGGGGCTGTTGTGTGGAAAAATATCTCTCTGGAAAGGTAACCAAGAAACGCGTTGCATCTGGGAGCCAGGGTTTAGGAGGGAGCTTTTCTTTTCCTGTTTTCGTGTATTTCAAAATAATGTTTCTTAATGCTACAGTAGACATACTTGTACATACACGCTAGCATATAATTTTATATTTAAATGAATTCCTTGTAGCTCTCAGTAGCAGGCTGAGTCAGTTGCTCTTAACTCTTGATCCCCAGAGACTAGGGTTCCAGGAAAAGGGTCCCAAGTTTAGCCTTGATACTATAGGAGAAGGACGTGTATTCAGGGTCACAGCTACAACATCACATCTATCAGGAGCACACACTCCCTAGAGGATGGATGAATTTCACTAAGTCACAATTAAGTTCAAGACTGAATGTGATAACAAAATCTAATGAGCATGAGGAAGGCAGCTAATAAATGCACTTATTTTGCAGCTATTTCTCAAAGTTGTAAGTTTATTTAATTAAAGCTTGTCTTAGAGATATTAGTATCTAAGAATATTTGCAAATCGGGATCTTGCATAAGAAATACACAACATAAAAATCAGTCATAACTGCAGAAATCCAAACATATGTTCCCCTACAAATGGTATAATCTAGATAGAAAGAAGCAGTTTGGTAATTAGAATAATACACAAAAGTGATTGATTAAATTGCTTATAGTCTTTTTCTGGCCTTAGCATGTGATATACGCACAATCTCACCTAGACTTCCTAGAAGAAAAGTAGGCTCAGAAAGTAAACTTCAATAGTATTTATCATCTGAGTGTGTTAGAATCTGTATATGGTTAGAATTTCCCAATATGTGCTAAAAAAACCCCACCTGCAATTATGCCTTGACATATAAGCTGTATCATCTTTGGTCTTCTAACCCCCTCTTCTAACTCTTTCATCTTTGGTCTTCCCATACATTTTCCAAGATAGAACGCTGCTCTCTGATCTCCTTGGATGACCTGGGATGTTCCATTATGGTTCAGAGGCTCCCAGGGTTCTAATCCAACCCTTGTCCAATTCTCAAAACAACACCTTGTCATGTGTCGCCCAGTCCAAGGTCTCCACTGACAACCCCCTGATCTCTCTTTATGGCTCTGACTATGGGAAAGTTCTGACAGTGAGCAAAAGTCAGCCCCCCTGTAATTTTTTACCTACTGATCCAAGTTCTTATCCCCTTGTGGTCACAGAACAACTGAGATAGATGTTGCTGGTCATATATTTGAAAAGCTGCCCTGTTCCATTATTTCTACTCCAGGCTAAACATTCTGGGTTCCTGGGTTTCTCACCTGTTTTTCTATAAGCTTTGAGATACCCTTCCACCAAGGTCATACTTTTCCAAGTCACTGACAATTACGTCTCTTCTCTGACTGGTAAGAACCAAAGTGTATTTTCCATTCTAGAAAAAAAGACCTATTTTTATGGAAATGACCCAACTTTCCAGCAGCAACGACACAGGGTCCACTCACATTGATTTTATCCACTAAAACTCTTAAGTCTTTCACGCTTACTGCTAAGTCACATCCTTCCATTCCCACAGTTGTGTGGGTTGTTCAAGAGCTACACTATGAATTCATCTTCAGGAGATGCCGCCTCTTAAGTGTGGCCCACTGGTCTAATCTTTGAAGGCTGTTTGTGTCGGCACACACAGTTGCTTTCTCCCTTGGCTTTAAGTTATCCACAGATTGGTTAGTATGCCTTCAACATCCAGTTCATCCAAGTTGTTGGCAGAAATCTGGAGCAACCCCAGAAAAGCATCTTTGAGGGGCCAGAGCCAATGAGCAGGAGCTATTATTTACCCAGGCAGCCACCATTCCTTTGCACTTGTTCCGTATTATCACAGCCAAAGGACCATTTCAGACCTTTTTCTGTCTACCATTCTAATTGCCAATCCTCTTTTCATTTTTCTCTGGGAGGGCAAGTGGATTTGGGGGGAGGGGGGCGGGTCACAGCAAATTTAAATATTTACATATGTGATAAATAATAAAAACTGTTGAAAAGTACTAAATTGGTTCTAAAAGACAGTATTTAAATTCTAAAAAGTCAAATATTTTACACGGGCTGTTTACAGACAATGAATTCTGAGTTGAGTGTGAATTACTCTCCCCAGTGTACCTTACTTAAAACAGTTATTCATTATGATCATGAGCATTATTCACCATTTTATCACATCTGGTTGCTAAAGATCCTTCCTTCTGTAGCATACTACTCCAGGTCAGTGGTCACTCAAATCTCCAGGCCTGAGACGTGCTAATCAGATCATGCACACAATCCCAGGACAGGGAGGCCAGGCTGGATGGGGAAAACCTCAGTAATGCTGCAGGGGTTGTGGGCACTGAACTGCTGAGGTGGCTGCATGGGCAGGACAGAGAGGCCTGGATGGGAAGTCTGTTCTTTAGCTCTGTAGCCTTAGAAAACTGATGTAACCTCTGGGCCTTTGTGAAATAAAAACATTACTTCCACAGGGTAGATAAGAGGATTAAATAAAACTGAGATGATGAATGAGTCAGGACTGTAGTAGGTATCAAATGAATGTTGATTTCTCCCTTATTCACAGTTATCTATGACATTAATAATAATGTCATCTGTCTCAGAGCTAACCTTAAATTAAGTGAGAATGAGAGAGATTATACTGGTATGTGTGTGTGAGATTAAAAATTATAGCTAAATCTAGAAACCTCTCTGAATTTATTGGGTACTTATTTTTAAAGTGAAAGTGTTAGTTGTTCAGTCATGTCTGACTCTTTGTGACCCCATGGATTGTAGCCCATCAGGCTCTTCTGTCCATGGAATTCCCCAGGCAGGAATACTGAAGTGGGTTGCCATTCCCCTCTCCAGGCAATCTTCCCAATCCAGGGACTGAACCCGGGTCTCCCACATTGCAGGCAGATTCTTTACCATCTGAACCACAAGGGAATTTTTTAAAAGCTTACCTCAAATTTCATTTTTTAAATATCTCTAACATTTCAGTCTTAGGGGGTCTAATGAATGTATTTTTGCCCCAAACCTTTAATAACTTGCTACTCAAAATGTACATGAGGGATGAACCTGAAAGTATCCCCAGGAAGTATGAGAAATGCATGAAAACCTACATTTTAACAAGGTCTCCGGCTGATTTGTATGCACACTGACCACTAAGAAGAGCTGGTTTTAATAGAGCATATCCTCAAGCTAACCTTTACATGTTCTGTGCTCTATCTCTATAGCTGGGATAGTATTGAGGAACTAGGCTTTTAAAGTGGTTTGCATCTTTCATTCCTGAGTCTAGAATCAGGAGTGTAAAAAGGAAAAAAAAAGAAACCAAACTTCTCACCCTTCCATTAAGTTTGACCCGCCCATAAAAGATTAACTACTAAAGGGAGGGGGGGAAACCAACAACAACATGTAGCTTTGTTTCCTGAAATAAGACGACAAAACATGTTGTAATTTCTGAAACTTTAGATTCGTAGGACATGTATAATTTAAAAGTCTTAATTTTCCAAGGGTCTATATTTCCATCTACCTTTCCAATAACATTCTCTTGTGGAATAAGTGGTGGTAATTTATAACTCATTTCTCCAGCATCCAAATTAGACTGAAAATTAGATTGTGAGAGATATTCACAACTTCACAGAAATTTCCACTGTTTCCTTCTACTGTTATCTTAAAGAAAGACATAATCAAGAAAACAACCAGGGACTATATGATGGCTGCTGTACCATGATGTTATTTTAATACTTGGGGAGGGGGCACTACACATAACTTTATATTTTAGAATGAGTCTACATGTTTTATATTTACACCAAGCTGTTTTGAGAGAGATTAGCTGGACTTTTAATAAATTACTTGTCTACTTATAATTCTAATTGCTAGCTAACAAATTCAGTTCACCTAAAAAAAATGGAAGATGAATGCTGGACACACTTTCTTTTCTATTAAGTAAACACAGAGCTATGTTACAGTATCCTTGATTTGCGGAACTGGGGTCCTCAGATAGGATCCAGCTGAAATGTGTACCAGGGTTAGACGAATGGCTTTACCTGCTGGATCCCTCACTGGTTCCCAGTGCACGTCACTGTCTTTTTCCCGGATCCATCCACAAAGCCCATGATCAAAATTACAACTGTGTATCAGAACACCTGCAAGGAAATTACCAGAAAGATGAGTAAACCACAAACCCAAGGGCTAACAACAAAAAAAGTCTTATGAACTAGGAGTATCTGTCCAAGTGTTCTCTCCTGTCCACATTTAAATATCCCACCAGAAGGTCTGTCCATGAGATCAAAAGGAAATCACATGAATCCTTTCTCAGCACAACTGTGCAGCAGTGCTCAGCTGTAAAAGTAGAACACACCATTGCTGCCAAATTATGACCTTGTTACATCATCACTTATAAAATATGACTTCCTCCTCAGCTTAATGCTGCTTCAATATTTTTTTAAAAGAAGATAATGACAATTCACTGTTTTTGCTCAACTGATCTAACTACAGGGGAAACCAAGTGGTAAAAAAAAAAAAATGTACAATTTTCTCAGATGTAGCCAAACAATATACAATTTAAAAGCTGCTTTACTTAAAGCTGATTCAGGTTGTTGTAAAGCAGAAACTAACACAACATGGTAAAGCAATTATCCTCCAATTTTAAAAAAATGTTATTTTAATAAAATAGAAATAGTGTTATTATAACAGTACTAAGAATATGGGGATCTACCTGGATCATCCTTTGCTTCATCATCTGCACTGACTCCTCTTTCAATTTCAAATATTTCAAACAAATCATTTGAAGGCTGCCGTGGAACTGCAAGAGAGATGCATTTTGTTCAGTTTCAATGAGGCATTGACAAAGAGGCATTACCTTTAACAATGGGGGAAAGACGTAGGTATTACACTCATCTGGAAATTCCAAAATATTTCATCACAGTTCATATGAGGATTCATAAAGTTTGTTCTAGAGAGATCTTATAACATTTATCTGGGTACAATTTTAATAAATGGGTTTCAAAAGCTTCTAAAATTCAACATAAAATACATTAAAAAAAAGTATCTGAAAAATACATTTTAAAACAGCTACCAATTTCTAGCAAAATATCTCTATGAAATTCTAAAATTTGTCTATGAAAGATACATTATGGACTCTAAGTCTGTTTTAATGGGGGGGCGGGATGCCTGTAATTGCAGCGAATGGTTTAACTTTCTAACCAAAGCATGAACTCATCTCCAGTGAACTCTGCATCTGCTATGGGCTTCAGGGCTTAAGCAGGTTCCCTTGCTCCTTCTAGATCAAATCCAAACTCCTTAGCACAGTGTTCACAATCCACTCCCTAAAACACACAGTACTGCCCAAACATGCTGTCATGTTCACCTCTCTGACCCTGTGCCCAGCCTGGGATGCTCTTCTTCCTCCTAATTAACCAGTCTAACCTCCCCTCTCTGTTACCAAAAAAAATATTTTTTTAGTTGCTCAGGCGTGTCTGACTCTTTGCCATCCCATGGACTGTAGCCTGCCTGGCTCTTCTGTCCATGGGATTCTCCAGGCAAGATCTCTGTTCAAAGATCAGCATAAACACCACTAAGTCTAAGTTGCTTCAGTTGTGTCCGACTCTGTGCGACCCCATAGACGACAGCCCACCAGGCTCTGCCGTCCCTGGGATTCTCCAGGCAAGAATACTGGAGTGGGTTGCCATTTCCTTCTCCAGTGCGTGAAAGGGAAAAGTGAAAGTGAAGTCGCTCAGTCGTGTCCGACTCTTAGCGACCCCATGGACTGTAGCCTACGAGGCTCCTCCGTCCATGGGATTTTCCAGGCAAGAGTACTGGAGTGGGGTGCCATTGCCTTCTCCCAACACCACTAGCCAGGTGAAAACTCTAACATTCTGAGTGAATTCAACTCTTCTCCCTTGTACTCTGATGGCTCATATTTACATGCTGCTATTCCACTCTTTCCTAAAGAACTACAGTCATTTACACACATGTGTGTTTCTCCGTCTACTGGCTTCTGAAGTCCTGGAGGGCATCAATCGTGTCTTATTCATGTCTTATTCATTTCATCATTCGTGTATTACTCATTTCCAGGGCTGAACCTAGTGACAGGCATTCAGTAAGCATTTGTTGAGCAAATGGGAAGATCTTGTCAGAAGCCCATGTACACTTTAAAAATGGATTCATATACATTTATTTACTCCTTCAACATACATCTAATTGCCATACATATGCCACGCCCTGGGTGAGGTCCCGAGGAGACAGACTGCACAGGAACAAGAAGGACCTGGCCCCCGCGGAGCCTGCATTCTAATGGGAGAGGCAAATTTTACACGTAGAATTTAGGACACTACAACTCCAAATTCTAATGAAAACTAGCATGGAAAAGCAGCAGATGATATCAGGGAGAGTAGCTGGGCTGGGAGTGAGGAGTGTGAGAGAATGTTGGTGGTAGTGGAGGGGATTCTTGGCCCAAGACCAGGGAATCCTCCCTTTTCTTTGCCAGAACTTAAATTAATTAGCTCTATTTTTATAAGGCAGGGAGTAAAGATGTAGAACACCATGGAACAGACATCAGTCAAAAGGGTTCTTTTTCAATAATGTTCCAATTATTTTTAGCAATAATTTTTAAAATTAAGTAACAAACCCGTAATATTTGCCCTGATTTTTTTAGCTTACTGCTTTTGAAGTTTTTCTTTTCTATTTTTTTTTTTGCAAAAGTCTAAACACTGAAGCCCCTTTCTCATCCACTCTCCCATCACATATACCCATCTAAAATACAGCCTCAGATGGATGGAAGCAGAGAGGCTAGTTAATGGACAAGATCTTGGGACACTTTTACACCCAAATGACTGACAGCAAAGTCGTCCAATTCTAGGTTTCCTTTCCTCATCTGGGGTTCTGAGGGGCAATCCACTTCTTATGACTAGAAATATTACAGGGTTGTAGGCACATGTGTTTCATTTCTCATGACATAGAGAAAGTTTTTTTAAAAAAAAACCAAATCCATAGAACAATCACTTTTTTGTTCCCTTCTCTGTTATAGCTTATACAAATCATCTCTGGACTAAAACAGCTCAAATTTTACATTACCATATTTTAAGGGCATTATGAAGGTTTATCAGCCTCTGTTTCTCTAAATGAAGGACATCACATGCTAAGTAGAGTCTTGGTGCAGAGGGGGAGGACAGGACAAAGGTTTCCTGGCACGAGGGCCTGTTTTATCAAGGAGGTCCTCTCTAAGCAAGCACTGTTCAGTCCGAGAGGGAAAGAAGATGGAACCTTCCAAGCTAAAAGCAAAGTGCTGGAGACGGGGAAGAGGGAGTGTTTAAGGCAATGAGTACAAAGAAGGGGCTCGGGAATATGAGAGAAAGGTATTCACAGGGTCTGGAGGATGCTCAGAAATGAAGAAAGTGGGAGGGATGGAGGTTAAAAGTAAGGGATGAGACCACACGTTTGGAAAACAGCCACTCAAAGAATTAGTCATCTAACAACCTGTGAGGTGCCAGATGGTTCATTAGTATTTTAGGCACTTGGTTTCCAAGAACCATTTAATTTAGCAGTGGATGGTCATGCCCACCTTCATTGCAATTCACTGGGAAGTATGCCAAGGAATTTAGACCTAAAACGCTCAGCAGCTATTAGTTCTTACAATTTTGTGCGCTGCAGTCTGTAGCTCTGCTAAATTTTCACCGAATCCTCCTTCCTTACACACACCAGTATGGACTGGTAAGGCTGTTCCACTGAAGTGTCAAGAGAAGGTTCACTACCCACCCCCTGGTATATTTTACAGTTTATATAAAAATTTAAATGAAATGATTTCTACTATGTACAAGAAAAACAAATGAACAAAGAAAAAAACAGACTAGAAAAAACAGTGATGAGATGCACACTCCCATGCTTCACACTTACATGGTCAATTAATATATGGCCAAGGAACCAAGAATCTACAGTGTGGAAAGAACAGTTTCCTCAATAAAAAATGTTGGGAAAACTGGATGGCCACATGCAAAAAAAAAAAAAAAGTGAAACTGGATCATTATCACACACACAAAATTACAGAATGGGTTAAAGACTCCCCAGGGAACAGGGGGCTGACCGGAAGACAGATGCATGAACATCTCTGAGACGAGATGCTTACACTGCGACCTGCAGGATGAGTTACTGTGAGCTGGTGCCCTAGAGACTGAGCAGGTATGAACGTGAACATCATTCCAGGGGCAGAGCTCATGGTGGGGAGGGGGAAAGAAGGGAGGGCTCCAAATAAAGCTAGAGGTGCAGGCAGATTCTGCAGGGCCTTTTACAGCACTGTGAAGACTGTGGACTTTATTCCGGTTGAAACTGAAGTCTCGAAGATGGTACCAGAGGGGCGCCAAGATCAGGTACAGCATTCTGGCTGGAGCATAGAGGATGATCGGGGGGAGTGGCTGTCAAAGGGCAGTCAGGACCACAATTAACATCAACCAAAGAATGTTTTCATATACTCTTCAGATGATTTCCTAAAAAATTTTCTTCCATTAGTCATCGTTTTATCCACCGAAACCTACCTCTTATAATCTTATGAACTAAAATAAAGAGAAGGAACAGTACTGAAGCCAACGGACAGCCAGATAAAATGTGGTTGGATGGAGTTGTCAGGGGCCTAGGATGTTCCTAATGGCTGGGGGACATAGGAGCCCTGAAGCCTGCAGAAGAACTGGCCACACAGATAAGCCAAAAGCTTCTTAAAAGGAACTCTGCCCAGGATGTTCTATTAAGTATGTTTTCCTCAAGGATAATAGTATTAATATATAACCTGTTTTCATAAATGAGGTTTCCCCAAAAGTCAACTGAATCTTTTTACCAAAAAACATTAAAATTAAGCACAGTGACATATATACACTACTATGTATAAGTGTTAGTTGCCTAGTCGTGTCTGACTGTTTGTGACCCCGTGGACTGGGGCCCATCCAGCTCCTCTGTCCTCGGAATTCTCCAGGCAAGAATACTGGAGTGGGCTGCCACTTCCTCCTCCAGGGGATCTTCCCGACCCAGGGACTGAACCTGGGTCTCCCGCCCTGCGGGCAGACTCTTTACCGACTAAGCCACCAGGGAAGCCCCTAAAGCCTATGGATAAAATGGATAACCAATGAGAAC
The DNA here is from genome assembly GCF_054371585.1 of Giraffa tippelskirchi. NCBI lineage: Eukaryota > Metazoa > Chordata > Mammalia > Artiodactyla > Giraffidae > Giraffa > Giraffa tippelskirchi. Next base: position 90,593,283 of record NC_137275.1, on the reverse strand, counting down.
CTACTATATAGCACAGGGAACTCTGCTCAATTTTCACTGGTGGCCTAAATGGGCAGGAAACCCAAGAAAGAGATATATGTACACATACAGCTGATTCACTTTGCTGTACAGCAGAGACTAAGGCAACACTGTAAAGCAAGTAAACTCCAATTGAAAAAAAAAAAAGGTAAGCCCAGTGAAGTCAATGTAAATATTATCCCACACACCTACTACCAGACTTCTTTCAAAGAGTAACTACTATGGCAGAATGTAAGCACTATTTATTAAAGGTAGGTTTACAAATTCTGTTTCTGTTCCAGGGTGGCTCCCATGACATTACCCAGGCCAGTTCTGGCATTTGTTTTAGGACTAGAAGATTAAAGATAACACTGTCTTAAATTCTTTCTATACTTAGGGGTTTAGTTCATCTGGAGAAAATGGTACATATGTAACTTCTCTAATATTCTGAAGGCTCTTTCTTGTGGCAAAAGTGGGGATGAATGACAAGGGCTTTAAGAGGCTATCTCTTGCCTCTCTCTGCTCCCCTCCTTTCTCCTCTCCCTCTGCCCCACCTCCCTCTCTCCCCTGCCCCCTTCTTCCTTCTCCAGATGAAGAACATACACAGTACAGCTTTAAATCACCAGAAGGAAGCAAATAAAAAGATTAGAAAAGAGATTCTGAAATTTCCTTAACTACCTTAGAGAAAATTCTCAGTCGTCTACTGATCACGAACAAAACGCAAAGGGTTGCTGAGCTCCACAGAAATAAGCCCCACTGTGCCAAAGCTTTCACTGTGTGGGAAAAATCCCAAAGGTTCAAAATACACCTTTGGGCTGAGAGTAAAGAACAGAACTGGGAAAAATTAAATCTCTAGTGAAAGGTAGGAACACAGACACAGCTAACAATAATCAGCCCCATTTTTGAAATTCCCCTATTTCTCTTCTAGTAAGGTTTCAGGATGATTTGAAGTACTTGCCTAGGGCCGCACCAGGAGAAGAGAATGTCTAAGAGATGGCTTTTCTCTAAGTATGAACATAAGGGTGATGACTCATCTTTTCTAGGTCAGAGATCACTGGACAAGGAATGTGGAGGCAAAGAACAAGGAAGAGAGGAGGGGTGGGAGGCAAAAGACAGCATCTCAGACTCCTTGCCTTTCATCCCCACTCTGTTATCTCTGAAGATCCCTAGGTTTTACCACCAGAAATGTTTTGTCCCTTTGCTTTCTTAAAAGCCAAAGGAAGTTAGAAGGTGAGGACTGAGTCTGAGCCCTGGAACAGAACACAGGTGGTACCATAGCCGACAATTTGACTATTGCTGCCTGGATGAGTATAGCACCAATACTCTGGGTGACACAGAAGCCCACCTACTGTGAGGGACAGGCCTTGATGCCCTTGGGACTAATGAATCACTTTAAAGGAAAAGGGAAAGCTTTTATTATTTCTGATATTTTGAAGACTCATAAGTTTCCCATCTAGATAGATTCATCTCTGAAAAGGCTGTCATCACTATTTGCTCAGTAAAGAAGTTGAGGTGATACTCTCTCTGGTTTAACATTACCACTGTTCAATTAGGTACCATAAACACCTAAAAAAATAAAACAGGATATTCCAATTATTTGGTCACAAGTAATGAAACATGATAAAAAGCATCAGAAAAATATAAACTCAAAACTAGAACACAAAATAAGGCTGTGTTTTTATGAGTTAAGTGGGAAATGTTTTCATCACCATGTAAATGAATTCAATAATATCAACAGAAGTAGTACAGCTTTTGGGTATTGAGTTCTTATTGTATGCCAAACACTACGGTATGAGTTTTACAAGCACTCTCTCACCTGATTTTCACAACAGCCCAATGAAGCAGATATTGTTATTATCCCCACTTACAGACAAGGAAGCAAAGGCATGGGAAGATTTTGTAACATGCTGCAAATCACAGAGTGGCTATGAGCAAAGTATTTTTCATTACAACTCTAAATGTGCACAGCAACTCAACAAAAAAAATCTGATCTCTGACTTTGGTCATGTTCACCAAGAACTCAATTTATACCTTCCGGAGAGAGCTATTTTTTTTTAACAGCCAACACAGGATCCAATTAAAATATAAATAAAATGCCTTGAAAACTTGCAGAATTCACAGCATTCGAACCTGACCTTCAAGCAGTCCTTCAAAACATTTGCTGAAATTTCATCTTCAGGGAGATGTCAGACATTTTCCCAGGGTCTCTCTAGGCCTTACGGTCTACTAGAAAGCAAACTAGTTTGAAGACCTTTTCACCCCTCAGCAGAAACAATCTTTTTACTCATCACCACACAGAATCAGAAAAGAGATCACATTTCCATGACTATGGAACAATGTGATCACACCAGCCACAGACTCTGTAAAATCCGTAAAAGGGAAAAGAGAGAGAGAACTTGTGGACAGGAGGCAGCCAAGCAGCAATCATTAAAGTACAAACAACTCTGTCTTACTGATGGTGCTTGGAATTTCAACACTCAGTCATGATCTAGAATATTACAGCAACAATGAGTCTGGTTTTCTGATATGGCCACTCTTAAAAGCACCTAATACATATTACATTATATTCTATAATCTTTATTCTGCAACACTTTCCTTCTTGATATGGCCCAGATGCTATATGCTATGTTTTAGGCACTGCTGCTGCTGCTGCTGCGTCGCTTCAGTCATGTCCGACTCTGTGCGACCCCATAGACGGCAGCCCACCAGGCTCTGCCGTCCCTGGGATTCTCCAGGCAAGAATACTGGAGTGGGTTGCCATTTCCTTCTCCAGTACATGAAAGGGAAAAGTGAAAGTGAAGTCGCTCAGTCGTGTCCGACTCTCAGAGACCCCATGGACTGTAGCCCACCAGGCTCCTCCATCCATGGGATTTTCCAGGCAAGAGTACTGGAGGTTTTAGACACAAGTGTTAAATATTAAACAACCCATGTGTGCACGCTCCATCGCTCAGTCATGTCCAAATCTTTGCAACTCCATGGACTGTAGCCCACCAGGCTCCTCTATCCATGGGATTCTCCAGGCGAGTAGACTGGAGTGGGTTGCCATGCCCTCCTCCAGGGGCTCTTTCAGACCCAGGGATAAAACCGAATCTCTTGCACTGCAGGTGGAACAAACCACAGCTAGCTTTGTCTCCATTCAAGGCATGGTTCTGCTGTACTGAGTTGTCATTGTGTTTTAGGGAGCCCTCCTCTTTGGTAAAGAACTTGCCTGCAATGCAGGAGATCCAGGTTTGATTCTTGGGTCAGGAAGATCCCTGGAGAAGCAAATGGCAACCTCCTCCAGTATTCTTGCCTGGAGAATCCCATGGATAGAGAAGCCTGGCAAGCACAGTCCATGGGGTTGCAAGAGTTGGACACAACTTAGAGACTAAACCACCACCACCACTCTTCAGTGCAGTCAGCAGATCAGCAGATCCCTACTTGTGAGCTTGTGAAACATGCAGAATCTCAGATCCTCACCTAGACCCACTGAATCAAAGTTTTCATTTTTAACACAGTCTGTCTGATTTATACACACACTGAAGACTGAGACATGCCTCCCCAGAAAGTCCAATTTAGGTAATGTGTGGATTAGGACTCTACATCTTAAATAAGTACCCTAAGTTACTCTGGTTCAACTGGTCTTCTGATAACACTCTGAGAAAAATCTACTTCCTGATCCCGGTGCTATTATATTCCTTGCAGAGCTTTCTAGTTAAAACTGGACAAATCTGAAATGCTCAATTATAAAGAAATTTTGAAAGGTTAAAAATAGAAGTTAACAAAACTTTGATTGAGTTTTTAAAAACCAGCAAGTTCTAATACAGTTAACATGATTCACCATCAACATTCCCTGGGATACTTTTTCAAAACACAAAACTCTCTTGCTGGGAGAGTGGGATTCTACGGAAGACAGTGAAGGACAGGGAAGCCTGGCATGCTTGGGGTCGGTCGCAAAGAGTTGCGCATGACTTAGCGACTGAACAACAACAACCCTCTCCTAAGGAATGACTGTTATAATAAATTACTGTGACCAGTGACAGTGGGGATGGGAAGATTAAAAATCACTGCATGAGAATAACAAAAAGACAATGAAAATCACACCAAACATCAACAACTGGATAGATCCATGGTTACTATTTTGGTCTTTTTTCTTCCAGATGTTTGTATTCATCCAGACATAGGAAGATGTGTATTTTATACCTAATTGGGATCAAATGGTATACCCAGTTCTGTATATTCTCTTTCATTTAACATTTTTATAAAATAAGTACTTTTCCAAGTCAGTGAACATTTTTTTAGAAAAAGAAATCAATGCATAATATTTCACTGTATTGCTAGACTGGAATTGCATTTTTCCCTAACGTCCTTTACTTTGGGTTCTATACAGCATTTTTCTTTTTTTCTCTGCTCTGGGATACCTTCTACTGCTCTGATACCAGATTTTTGTCTTTGGTCTTCAACCTTTTAGCAATCCCCTGCAGCACACCTCTGGTATCCAGACAGGCAGCCCACCAGTTAAATCTGCCTTTCTTGCTCTAAATCTGCCCAATAATTTTCTGTCCTCCCTACACCCCCTTACTACATCCCCACCAGGCTCTTTGAGTCCAGGATCAACCCACTGGTTTCAGATACCACGCAAATGAGAGCTAATGGGAGAAGGCTATTGGGTTTGTGGTCTCTATAAGTCTTAGTTCAGCCCAGCCTGATCTGAAGTGGGCGATAATGAACTCTGATCCCAACAGTTAAATAATCCCACGGTTAAATCCATTTGGGAAATGATGCACATTATATGCCTCTTCAAGAGATTCACAATGACCACTAGCATATTGAAAAGCCCTAAACTTAACAAACCTATTTAAGTTGACTAAACCTGCAGGCTTACTCAGTTGCTCAGTCACGTCCAGACTCTTTGTGACCCCACAGACTGTAGCCTGCCAGGCTCCTCTGTTCATGGGATTTCCCAAGCAAGAATACTGGAGTGGCTTGCCATTTCCTCCTCCAGGGGATCTTCTCAACCCAGAGATCGAACCTGAATCTCTTGTCTCCTGTGTTGGCAGGCAGTTTCTTCACCACTGCGTCACCTGGGAAGCCCTGACTAAATGTAGGATCTCAATTTATTCAACCTCAGAACTTTTTAAGGTATACACTTGGCTAGTATCCCAGAAAACTAATGTTCTATGAAACACACTTTGAAAAGCATCGGTCTGTCCCATCAGTGGAGGAATAAGAATTTCATGCTGTATCAGGTAACTTTGAAAGTGAAAGTGTCAGTCCTTCAGTCGTGTTCAACTCTTTGCTTCCCTGTAGACTATAGTTCACCAGGCTCCTCTGTCCATGGGATCCTCCAGGCAAGAATGCTGGAGTGGGTTGCCATTTCCTTCTCCGGAGGATCTTCCCAACCCAGGGATCGAACTCAGGTCTTTCTCTTTACATTGAAAGATATATATATTTAATGGAAGAGGTTGTTAAACAGAACTTTTCTTTATAATATGAAGTCTTCATGTGTGTATGCATGTGTAGGTATGTATTGTCCCCCAAGAAAAGACTATAAAGATATTCTAAAAGGAAACCAAAGAAGAAAAAAACTATAACCTGTAGTTTACACCTCTTCAATATTGTCAGATATTGAGGGCTGATGGACACAGCCCTCAATGGTCATTGTCTCCAAAACCCATCTCCTGCATTGCAAGCAGATTCTTTACCATCTGAGCCACCAGGGAAGCCCATCAGGAAACTTCAGTGTTGCTTAAATCAAGCTAGGGCTAGTCCTGCAAATATATCTGATTGTGATTCTGTTCACACAATCTGAAAAACCTAGGGTTCCTCATGTTGAAAATTTTAAAACACACATGCTTAATATTCTAAATCACACATAAAAGTTATTGTCTTGATCACATATTATTTAAAGGCTCCCCATCACAGTCATTCTTATAAAATACAGCAATCTTTTACATTTCACAGTATTTAATAATTCACAAACGTTTTTACTTGTATTATGTTTGATCCCTGAAGCACTCTATGAGAATGGATGGCTCTATGAGAATGCTAAATACCACCGCCATTTAACAGATGAGAACATTTAGGTAGAAAACAGTAATCTGTCCAAAGTCACTGAACTCATACATAACAGAGGTAAGAATCAAAACCGCATCTTCTGATTCAATGTATTCTGTCCTCAACAGTAGCTAAAAACCTCTCATTTTCATATGCCTCAGTCATACTCTTTTCCAATATCTTTTGACTGTTTTTCAACATCATGCTTAAAAATTTAGATTTAGTTTTCCAGAGAATGTTTTATTTTAAAAGCTACATTAAGCTTCATCAGCCTAAGAGAAAGACCATAAGTCTGAAATAAATTAGATTATTTGGGGATAGACTATAAGAATCAGTAGTCTACTGAATAGTTGAGAAATAGTTGAATCCAATACAAAAATCCATTTCACTTCATTCAATAAATATTTTTGAGAGCCTACTGTGTACCAGGCATTATACAACCCACCTAAGGGGAAAAGCACCTGGTGATTAAATACCTGCCCATAAGCCTGCACTATAATATACCTGGCAACCGAGGGGAAAGATTTAGATTAGAAGAATGTGTTTTAAAAATTCCCCTTGTAATCACTACCAGCTCAGATCTGACTATTATGTATCTTTGGACCCCGCGTTTTAAGACAGACTGGGGAAGCAAAGAATGTTTAAAGGACAAGGCAAAAAGATTGCAAAGTAGGTTAAAAAGTTATATTTCTAAGAAAAGATTTATGAACAGGAATTGCTGTTCGTAAAAGAAGAAACTGTTCACAAAGAAGAAAACAGTTGTGTGATTTCCTAAGATGGGGTTTGGAGACAATGACCACTGAGGGCTGTGTCCATCAGCCCTCAATACCTGAACAATATTGAAGAGGTGTAAACTATAGGTTATAGTTTTTTTCTTCTTTGGTTTCCTTTTAGAATATAGTCTTTTCTTGGGGGACAATACATACCTACACATGCATACACACATAAACACTTCATATTATAAAGAAAAGTTCTGTTTAACAACCTCTTCCATTAAACATATATATCTTTCAATGTAAAGAAAAATACAGTTGAAGTAAGGGGCTATTTGGAGACTGCCCAACAGTGGCTGTAACTAACATCACCTGAAAATTCATGAAATGAGGAGAGCCCAAGTCTGTTCTCAGACCAGTGGAGAATAAGGATGGCTTAAGAAATTATGAACTTGGGCAAACTCCAGGAGATAGTGAGGGACAGGGAGGCCTGATGTGCTGTGGTCTATGAGGCTGCAAAGACTCAGACACGACTTAGTGACTGAACAACAACAACAGCAAGAAATTATTATGCCAGAAATGAAGAAAATATCCCATGAATAAATGGTGTTGAACTAATATAGTGCTAAGGTTCCTCTGTTTTCACAGTGAATGAATCCCAGTTGTTTGTTCTGAATTAAAATCTTAGAACTACTCCCTTATTTGGAATATATGCTATAGTCTCCAGAGAGCAAATTAAGAAGCTTCCAAAATATCCTCATCCACGCTAATTTAACCAGCAGCTATGACTGAAGATGAACTGAGAGTGGAATTTAATTTTTGGCAGGAGTATCCCAAAGCAGACACGCTATCTGCAGCATCCAACAGCCTTGGCATGGGATCAAGGTAATTCTTTCTGAGGGCAAGTCTTTAAGATCACACTCTCTTAGAACGAGTGCTCTCAAACATCATTGGAGCCCTACATCTCCCCAGTTTTATCCTGCTAAATCCTATGGGCGAACTTCAATGTTATTTTTAAATTCACATGTGTGTTGGTATAGAGAGGAATAATGGGAAGAAAGAGACTTTAAAAAAAGATAACACATTAAAAGGCTCAAAAAGAGGTTGAACAAAGCAAATTTTGTTCTGGTAATAAGGGGACAACCTCGTCCCCCCTTTCAAAACTTCTTTACCTACAGTCTCTATCTCCGTTGACACCCATTAAAAATCTGGAATCGTGAATCCAACCTGGCTCTCATATAGATCTAACCACCAGTTTACAGTAAATACGAGGGGTAGTTGGCCAGTTTTTCTCGTCAATCCTTGGCTCAACCTGCCAGTCTGTTGGTAGTTTTTGCATGTGCTATGCTGCTTCCTACCGTTGCACCCCTGTTGTGTTGTGCCTGTGAACCACGCCTCCCTTTTTTTAATATCCTTTGCCCCATTTCACTCAAGAAGCCTCCCCATTCCCCAAACTGTCCCTGGCCAGTTAGGTATCCCTCTTCTTTACCTCCACTTATCTCCCACTAATTAAGTACTATAGTTACCTTCAGGGCAACTGTCTTTTCCATCAGAGTATATGCTTTTCTGTTTTACCTTCGTAAGCCCAGTGCCTAATACAGGGCCTGGCATTCTAAAACGTACTGAAAATGTTTACTGGTTGAATGAATGAACACTTAGGAGGGGAGTCCAGGAAGGGGAACACATGTAAACCCATGGCTGATTCATGTCAATGTATGGCAAAAACTACTACAATATTGTAAAGTAATTAGCCCCCAACTAAAATAAATACATTTATTAAAAAAAAAAAAAAGTTAAATGGCATGTGCTATATTAAGCTCCCCATCTCTGAAAGTTTTCAAGTAAATTTGAACAGGTTAGGAGAATTCTCATACTGAACAGGAGCCAGGATCTACTTATTCTTTTCATTTCCATTCATATTCTTAGTTGCCCAATTGACAGACTTTGATATAGCTCTTTATAATATGTAACAATAGGGACATATGACTTATACTATGTATAACTAATTCTTATTCAAGACATGGCTTGTGGCTAACACAAAAGACCACAAACAGCCAAAGCAATCCTGAGAAAGAAGAACAAGGTGGTAGGCGCACACTTTAAGCTATACTAGAAAGATACAGTCATCTAACAGTACGGTACTGGCATAAAAACAGACATTGAGACCAATGGAACAAAATCAGGAGTTAAAAAAATAAACCCAAGCATATAGGTCAAATAACATTTGACAAGGGACCCAAGAATACTTAATGGAGAAAATTCAGTCTCTTTATAAATGGTGCTGGGAAAACTGGATAATCACAGGTAAAAGAATGAATCCAGACCCTTATCTTATACTACTCACAAAAATTAGCTTGAAATGAATTCAAGACTTGAACAAAAGACCTGAAACCACAAAACCCCTAGAAGAAAACAGGAAGAAAGTTCCTCAACATGGGTCTTAGCAATGATTTCCTTTGATGGGACCTAAAGCACAAGCAAGAAAATAATAAGCAGGATAACATTAAACTAGAAAGCTTCTGCACAGCAAAAGAAACCATCGACAGAATGAAGAGACAGCCTAAAGAATGAGGAAAAATATTTGCAAATCATATATCTGGCAAGGGGGTTAGTATCTAAAATATACAGGCAACTCATAACTTCATAGCAAAAAAAAAAAACAAAACCCCGATAATTCAATTAAAAAATGGGCAAAGACCTGGGTTCGATCTCTGGATTGGGAAGATCCCCCGGAGGAGGGCATGACAACCCACTCCAGTATTCTTGTTTGGAGAATCCCCACAGACAGAGGAACCTGGCGGGCTACAGTCCATGGAATCACAAAGAGCTGGACACAGCTGAGCAACTAAGCACAGCACAGCATGAGTCAAACCATTATGCTGTGTGTCCTTAAACTTCTACAATGCTGAATGGGGAACACATGTAAACCCACGGCTGATTCATGTCAATGTATGGCAAAAACCACTACAATATTGTAAAGTGATTAGCCCCCAACTAAAATAAATAAATTTATTAAAAAAAAACAAACAAAACTTCTACAATGCTGAATATCAATTACATCTCAAAAAAAACTGGGGAAAAAATCCCCCCAAATGTGGTACCATTTATGACTTACTGAACACATCTCCTCGAGGTTTCTGAGGATCCGTCTGTATCCTGTTGTCAACTGTAATCTCTCTTGGAGATGTGGTGGCAACTGGCGCTACAGTTGTCAGTCTGGTGGTTGGTCTTTCCGGGGCTGTTGCTGGTGGAGGTGTTCTGAGTTCTGTGGGTGGGGGTGGAGGTGGAGGTGGTGTAGGCTCTGGCATTGGCTTTGGTGTAGGCCCTACTGTTGGCTTAGAAGTGGGCCTGTCAGTAATGACGGGAGGTATGTATGGTGTCTTCAGAGGCCACCTAGTACTTCTGACATCAGGAATCCAATTACTGTGTCCTCCTCCACCCTTTGAGATGGTACCATTTCCCTTTGGTACATGAATAGGACCTGAAGGTTCAATCATTACTCTTGGAATATCTAGAAGAGTAAATATATTTCAATTAGTGCAGGACCATCTCTCCTTAAAAAGAAAGATATCGAATTGTAAAAAACACACACATCAAAATACCTCATGCCAATGAGGCTTATTTTTTACATTTAGAATATTCCCTTAATGTAAGTCACGCTGTTTAAAAAAGAAAAAAAGCAAATACTAGTGTGTATATATAATATATAAATATATATATACTCATAAACACATATCGCATAAACATATCTGGTGGATGTATACAAGAATTATATTGTGTTTCTATAGTAAAATGTATCGAAACACAGTTTTAAGTATTTGTAAAGTAGAAAGAAATAAGAATCAGTGTTTTTTTTAAATGCAGAGATATTCTAAAATTTTAAAGTATGAGAAATGTGTATTTAGAGTCAATGTTAAATGTCCCCATGGTACATGTATATTAGCAATATAAAATCATGTTTAGAATTGTCTAAAGACTAATACTTTTCTCTTCCACACTTTATATAAATTCAATTCACACACAAACACATTCTCACTAAACGTTCTATTTATTGTTTTATATTTGGTTTTCCTTCCCCTTTACTAATTTATACAAATGCTTTGTAGAAAAATGTCCAGAGATCATGAAGATCATCTGTGGAAACTTTGTCCTTGATTGTATTCACCAAAAGGAATTAATATTTAATCTTCCTGGAATGATCTACTCCAGACTGGGAGTATAACTACACGACCCTTCAAAAATCCTTTAATCCTGATTTTATGCCCCATGATCTTCAGTAAATATTTTACTACAGAAAATTTTAATTTATCTATTGCTGCATGAAATGTATGCTAAATTGTGGCCTTTGGTTTGTGAAACTTTCATCTTGAAGGGTATTTTTTTCCATGGCTAGTAACACAGCCATATTACAAACAGAATGTATAAAGTTTTAAAAAGCAAAACAGTTCTGAACATAGAGAAAATAAATACAGAAATGCTTTTTTAATAGCAGAATTGGAGGCATAAGCCAGAGGAACAAAAATGTACAAAATATTCAGATTATCCCATCATTATAGTCTAATGATAATGATAATGACAAACATACATTTATTTCTGATTATAACAAAATCAAATTCTCAGGAAGGGCTCTAAAATGTCTTACCAGCTAACGAGAAGCTATTGAGAGAGTTTAGTCAAGGAACTGAATGCTTTTAAGATTAGAGTCTATCATTGAGTCTTTAATTTTTTAAAACACCTGAGCAAGTGATTTTAGTTGTGGAAATCACAGACTAGTTTTACTAGCTATGAAAAATGATATTTCTTTGAATAATTAATCTTGTTCCTTATCTTCTCTAGCAATGGCCTTTGTGTAACCCTGTACTTCCTGCTGGAATTCAGAGCTGGGAGAGAAGCATGACTCACACACACAATTCAGTCCATCGCCCTGGTATCCGTCTTTACATTTACACTTGTAGGACCCGTGTATGTTGTAACATCGCGCAAAGCTGCTGCACTGATACTGCCCAAGGGAGCATTCATCTATATCTGCATCAGGAAGTAGAAAAAGAAGAGGTTTATTTGGGAGATAAATACGATGACTCACAAAAAATACATAGTTTTTTTAAAAAAAAAAAAGCCTCTTTTTTGCAATGTGAAGGTTCACGTAAAATCGCAGATAAAGGGAAGAAATAAAGTACATTTGCATCCAGAACTGCCACAGTTTGAATTTCACGCCTGCTTAATTTAATTGCAGTAACCTCCTGTGCCCTTGACATCCCAGTCATCATCATAATTAAGAGATCTTTCCGCTCCACAGGAAAAAACAACACAACGCAATGGTTGGGGTTTGTTACCGTGACATTGGTATTTGCCTCCTATGTACATGAGGTCGAAGCCTTTATGACATTTGCAGATGTAACTCCCAAAAGTGTTCACACACTGCCTGTATCTGGGGCAGGAGGCTCTTCCAGTAGCACATTCATCAATGTCTAGAAACAGAAGCCAGCTGCATTTTAGGAAGAGCAACAGCATGTTCAGGTGGAGTAGATTTTAAAATAAACAATTATCTGCAAACGGTTGCCTGACACGTAGTGGCTCATCATAAATGTTATCCGGCTGGTTGCCCTGAAAGGCAACATAAATTCTGTGTCTCCAAATTTCAATTCATCCTTCCAACCCAAGCTGTCCTCCTCTTGTACCACATCACAGGATGCACTACACCTGTATCCCCTTGTTAGCTTGAACTGGAAACTTGAGTCATCCTTGACAACCCTATTTCCTTTAACCTCCAAATCATTGAGCCCAGCTGTTTCTTTCTCTGGCAAATTCTGTGAACTCATTTACTCTGCTCTTCACCTACTGCCATGACTGTAGTCCAAGCTCTCCCAGGATAGACTATTATAGGAGCCTTCAAACTGGTCTTTCCTCTGCCAATCTTACCCCCTCCAAAGCATTCCCACTCAATTGCCACCAAATGATTTTATTAAGACATGAGAGACTTCCCTGGTGGCTCAGATGGTAAAGAATCTGCCTGCAATGAGGCAGACCTGGGTTTGATCTCCTGGAGAAGGGAATGTCTACCCACTCCAGTATTCTTGCCTAAAGAATTCCATGGACAGGGGAGCCTGGCAGGCTACAGTCCATGGAGTTGTAAAGAGTCGGACATGACTGAGCGACTTTCACTCTCAAGACCTAAGAAGGGATTGTTACCATGCTCAGAATTCTCGACTGTTTCTACTTGCTTTCTGAATCCATTCCTCATTCCTCACCATGTCTTTGGTGACCCTATAATAAACAGTCCTCACCTCTCTCACCGGCTGTATCTTAAGCCACCACCCCTCATACCGTGTACTTAAGGGTATGGTCTTTTTTCTTTCCAAACCTCAAAGAAATCAGCCTCTGTTTCACTGCAGTGCTCTATAATATGTTCACCTGCTTGGCTGATTCTTCATATGGCCAGTGGTCCAGGTCTTACTTTATGGCTATCTTGACCGTTATTTTCTAAAACAGATCCTTTCTGTTTTTCACTCTCTTAGTACCTCATATTAACAGTTGGTTTTGTTTGTAATTTCACTGGATATTTTTTTCTTTTCTGTCTCTCCCATTAAAATATCGGTTTTGGAAGGATTAAAATCTGGTCTGCTTTGTCCATTACTTTACATCCTAGCACTTAACAGTGTCTGGAACATAGAAAGTACTCCATAAATATCTCTTGAGTCCCCAAACACCTCCATTCACTCAGTGCTTACTACATGCAAGGTACTACAAGCTTAGCTTACTAGATGCTAAGCTCTTTGCATCCATGATCTCATTCAGTTCTCACAAAGGTTCCACGTAGCATTATTCCCATTTTAAAAATGAAAAGACTCAAGCTCAAAGAAAGGATGTCTCTTACCTAAGGTTACATATCAAGTCTATGGCAGAGCCAGGTTTGAAATCAAAGCCCACACTCTTATCTTTACTGCCTTCCTAATTCACAGGGAAAAAAATCGAATCCTTTAGTGCATACATGCACTCTAGCCCTGTCTACCCGCTCAGCTTCAACACTCACTGCCTCTTATGTCTTTCTTAGAAATACTGAGCTTTTCTCGTTCCCCGAACACTGTGCTCCCTCTACACTTCAGTGCCTTTGCACCTGCGGTTTCCTCTGCCTGAACCTTCCTCCTGTCCCTCACAAGGTTTTCACAGAGACAGGAGGGCCCCCTGTGAGACACGTGATATCCTCTCAAGGGCAACTAATTACCTGATATTATTTAACTGCCCTTTTCCCTTCCCTCCATCACATTTCCTTTTCTTCCTTACCCTCAAGAGGCTGCTGACAGAGATGCTTGGTCTTACAACTCACCCACACAGGTCCTCCCATCAGGAGCCAGCTGGAGGCCGGGAGAGGGGCACTTACACCGAATTTGACCTTTGACAACATCGCAGCCATACTGACAGTTTGCCATGGAGCATGTCAGGGCACCTGCAAAGACAGTGACTGTCTGACCCAGAGAGACAGAGCGCACGCCTGGTACCTAAAGCAACTATGTTTTCTACCTATCCTGAAATCAGTGACGCTGAATCAACAACGAACACAAGGCGGGCTTAATTTTCCGACAATCTAAAAAAAGTCAAAAATAGGAGGAAGGACACAGAGACCTTCTTCTCTCAGAGATGACTAAGAAGTGAACCAGTTCTGTTAGTATCTGGGGAAGACCCTTAATGCATCTGAAGAACTAAAAGACAAATGTAAAACTTAGGAAAATTATCTGGAAAATTTTCCAGTGGCCAAGCCGAATAGAAAATTGAGGTTATTTTTCCAGATTACTCATATTAAGTGCTGGTCTTAGCTAAAACATTCAAGTAAGTGTTTCAACCATCCCTTAAATGTCTCCAGGTACAGCATATTTCCCAGTGAGTTGTACAAGGATAGAGGATTCTAGCATCCCTCCCACTTGTTCATAAGCATGCACTCGCCTCACTGTAAAAAGTTCCATGCTCAATATGAAATGATACATAAAATTAGCTAACCTTTTTATTTTATAAAATGCAATCCAATTAGAGATAGCTGATAACTATTGATAATTAACCGATCTAGCTGATAGTTCAATAAAAATAAAATTCAAGTCATTAACTATAAGATATCATATAACCACAACCTCACTTCAATGTTCAGCCTGCAGAGAATTTTAGGCCATTTTCCACTTATAAAACACATCCAAATGATAGTAGGAAACACCATCCATTTCTTTCTTACCAAGACACATGTGAAATCTATTTTTAAGTTAGTATAAACATTTTTTTTTTCATTTGAACTACGCTTTTTCAAGAAAGAAGCCATAACTTAGTCTTCAGACTATTATAAAGAAATGTAAAACTGAAGTGAGTGGGTACTTATGGGGGGTTTATACTCAGTAACCAGGCTGGGTAGATTCCCTACCAGCAACAGTTTACTGTCCAGCCTTATGGAGAGCACAACAGTCCTCAAATGGTCACCGAGGTTCTTTTCCAACATGGAACAGTTCTAAAACCAGATGGAAGACGGGGAAATGTGCGAGGAATAACATCAGAAAACACATTAGTTGTGTGATGCATGTCCTAAAGACTGTTTCCAAGTCAATTTGACATTGGTACCCATGGTAAAAGAATGCTATACACCTACAGTGGGCAGCTCTTCTGGTTTTCCATTCCTCAGGCACACATACAAACACGCGCTCACATCCTGCTTCGGAAGAGGGTTAGGAGGCCACTTTCACACACTTCCAGAGCACAGCATGAAGTCAAGCCCAGAGCACTTATAAAGCAGTTAAGATTCTTGACATACTTGAGCAGGACCCATCCGGCATAAGCATGTATCCGTTGAGACAGTAGCACTTGTAGCTGCCGTAAGTGTTCATGCACCTGTGCTTGCAGGGCCGCGGCTTCAGGCCACACTCGTTTAGATCTGAAAAGAACGGGGTGGAAGCAGAAAGATGACAAAACCTCGACACCACTGCAAACCACTGAAAATGCTTCTCTATGCTGAAGAATGAAGGGAAAAAGTCAATCAAGCTATAGTAACCAGCCATAAATAAGAGATTGTTTGCTTACAGTGTCTTCATTTTAATGCTGGTTACACTAGAGCCGTGAAGAGTCTCCTATCAAAGGTGACCGGAAGCCTTATAACAACAGAAGGCTGTGTGAATTTCTGGGGCTTAAATAATCTAATACATGTGATCTCTGTTTACAGGACAGTTGGGGAAATTCTCCTCACTGACACATACATGGCTTATCATCCCTAGAAAGAGCAGTGCATACACCATCTATCTGACTTCAACATCCTCAAAATATCTGGGGTTATACTACTAGATTCACTCTGGCCAGTGTGATCTTCCTACTTCAATTTCTTCTTGTCTCTGTTTAAAGAAGATACTGTGTGAACCTATCTTAGTTTACAGAAAGTATACGGATTTTTAACATTAGACGGCTTTGACCTTCCCAAAGAAAGGCTATTTTTTTTTTAAGAGGATAGAAGCTCAATGAATTAGAGTGATCGTTGTTGAGGTTCCTCTTATTCATAGTCTATAAACTGATCTCAAAGAAGCTTCAGTCTCCTACTATAGTAAAGCATTCGAGTCACAAAATAAACTTAAAAAAAGACCCTCCAACATTATTTTCATTCATTCTGCAGTTAGGAAGGGCATATAGAAATACAAATGGACAATACATAATAGACTATCATCCTGTACTTTAGGTTTACTGGTTTAAATAGCAAAACCAAGGAAGTTAATAAACTTCACGTGAGACTTTTCTGACCCAAGTTGAACACTGCCTCAAGTGAAAATAAATCTCATGACAAATATACACTGAAACACTAATGCCCAAAATACAAATTTCATTAAAAGGAAATATGACATGTTTATTTTGTCAGGACTGCCAGCAGAGGCACCTGATTAGCCTAATTTAATTATCTATTAATCCATATCATCAAACTGGAAATGTATCTAGTTACAAGTTGTTTTCAAATCTAACTAAATTTAAATCTGACCTGCTCATTTATTAAAAATCTATACATATTTATATACTTAATGTAACCAAGTACATTGTTTTCTTAAAACCAAATAGTTATTTCATATAAAAAGTTTAAAACTATTTTACCAACTTGCCGACTTAGTCTTTTTTCTAACCTTAACACAACTGTAAGCAGATCCCCAGCTGGGTGAAGCCTGGGGAGGTTACATAAATAAACCAGATACCTTCATCATCTCCTGTGCTTTCTTTATTTTTAAACTTCGTATACTCTTGCCCAGTCAAGGATATTCAAAACAGAATCATAATTAAAATTTTTAAAAAAAAATTTCCTCAAAGAAACTGCTTTGCAAATTATAGTATCAACAAAAATTTGATTTTCCCCCCCATTAAAATGAGTAAAATTTTTAAATCAAAGAGAAAAGACAGAGAAATTCATTCCACTTCTTATATTCTTCTACCTTGTATTTCAATATTTATTAAAAATTAGAGTCAAGCAGTCTTTTCTCGTGTTCTAGGAGTTAATTACGATGCCTAATGTGTCCCCGCAGATTCACACCTGGCTTTGATAAATCCCTGACTGATATTATAGTAAACAGTATTTAAATCTGAATACATTAAGAGAAAGGCTTTGTGTTTTAAATATTCCTCTGTACTAAGCAGGAATAGAATAGTACAAGAAAGAATAGAGTAACATTGAATTCTATACCTCGAGGGAAGTATATTGATGGATATAAAATGTGTCAATTAAGAACCCTTAGGTTTACTCTTAAAGAGATCAGAAACTTCTGTGGGTTCCCGATGGGATTGGTTAGATGTGTACAGCACCAGGTAGCTTGTTTACAAGGCATATTTATGCCGATGGAAATGTCTGCGGACACTATGGCCATGAACTAAAGCTGAAGCCCAGCTGAGGTCGCTCAAGTCTTGGTAGATAAAGTGCCCCTGAGGATGGCCATGAGAGTCTTTACAACTCAGACTGGGCTTGCTGGTGGTCTTCAATCAAATTTATCTTTCCCTTCCCATAAGAAAAGAAAACACTTAGGGGTTAAGGACCATAAAACTGAAAGGAAATGAAAAATCAGTAAGATATCATAATTTCAATAAAAAAAGACCCAAACAAACCTGAGAATCACCTATAAAGTGATATGGAAAATGAAATAAACATGTAGCATTCGGGGGGCAAATATGGAGACACGTGTTGGCTATTTTACTATTATTAAATTGACACATAAGCATCCAAATAGGCTGAAAGCAATTTGAGAAAGCTGTACTCTAACAGCTGATGAGAGGCTGGGTGACACCCCTGACAGCTGGCCGCTGTCCATGTCCTCAGTGACTGCCACCATTGCCCCATCTGCCACACGCAAGTCTTTCCTAAAAATTTCCCACTGACCCTTACAAAACCACTGCAGAAATGATGAAATAGAATTCCACAATTATCCACGGTTTTCAATATTTACCAAATATTAGAACTCTAAGGCAGGACGCTTCAAAAGATTAAAAGCATCTGGTGTCCTGTGATGGATGAACTTCCTTTCCCTCAATATTCTTTAGAGGTTCTAGTCTATTATTACTATATTGTACTTTATTTCTGCCTGCAATGCAGAAGACTTGGGTTCAATCCCCAGGTTGGGAAGATTCCCTGGAGGAAGGAAATGGCTACCCCCTCCAGTATTCTTGCCTGGATAATTCCATGGACAGAGGAGCCTGACAGGCTATAGTCCACAAGGTCACAAAGAGTAGGATATGACTGAGGGACTAATACCTTATTTTCTTATTGACCTTATAAAATTGAGTTAATGTTTTCTGCTTCCAAAATCTCTAGGGTAATAGGCCTTGTAACTTTTATTACTATCAAATTAAGTCAGAAATTCGAAAATGACACTTCCAATTTCTAGGAAAGGCTCCTACAATAACAAGCAGATTATAAAGAACATGAAAATTCCCCTTGATCACACTTTCTCAGATCACTCTTAGAAGGTGACGAAAGAACCTAGGAAAGAAAACTTGTCTTTATTTTAAATTTACTTGAATTTTGCTCTTTCTCTAGAAGTTTGTAATGTAATATACTTCATAAGGGAAATCTATTATTAAAAAATGAATGACTTCTATCATATACCTATCTTATCACATCAAGGACAGAACTTTACAATTAAACCACTTACATTCAAATACTCATATTGTTATATATACAATTCTTCAGGAGTGTCTATTACAGTCAGGAGTATATTTAAGCAAGTGGGTGAATTCAGGAGCTTGGATGGGCAGGGAAGGCGGGAAGGAGCTAGTCTAGGACAAAAATGCAAGCTGCATAGCATTATAATTACACTTCAGGAAGAAAAAAGAATCAGAAATTTTATTTGCATGCAGACACTGAAAATTAGCTTGAAAATCTGGAAGAGATTCATTGAGTAAAATAATGCCATGGATTTTTAAGGAATATCATCTTTCATTCATTTAATGTAATTTGGACCTTTTTTCCTTCCTTTGAGGCTTAAACTATGCAATGCCTCAGAAGTCTAATAAGCTTTTACATTTTGTCTGACTCAAGTGGAGGTCACAGGCAAACAGATCTCAGTATGTCAACTGTCATAACTCTTACCCCTTAAATTTTCAATGATTCTGAAATTCATCCTATTGCCCCAGTTTCTTGATCCAAATCAAGTTCCCTATGAGCATAGGCAGTAATTAATAATTTAAATGAATTTAATTCAGTCATTCTAAGTTCCTAAATTTATGAGGAAAAGTCTTCCAGAAATACTGTAAAGTTATACTGCCATTTAATTTTTCTATAAAACTTTCCAGCCTAATGAAGACGTTAATATTTTTGTGTTTCTGTTTTCACACCAGCCCTGCAGGTGAACAGAACAGGAATTACTCTTACTAATTGGTATGCTTAAGATTTGCTCACAATTATAGAGCTACTTCGGACTTCCAAGGTGGTGCTAGTGGTAAAGAATCTGCCTGCCAAGACAGGAGATGCAAGAGACACGGGTTCAATTGCTGGGTCAGGAAGATCCCCTGGAGGAGGAAATGACAGCCCTCTCCAGTATTCTTGCCTGGGAAATTTCATGGACAGAGGAGCCTGGAGGGCTACAGTCCGTGGGACTGCAAAGAGTCAGACACGACTGAGCACGATGATAGAGCCTCTTAAGGCCTGTGCTGGAACCAGAACTCAGACTTGCTAATATCACAAGATGTTCACCAAAAGAGGGAAGCTAACGTATGGTCTGATTTCCAGGTGACCTAAAACTCTACACCCCAAATGAGGTGGTGGGGAAGAGGACTTGAACACTTCTAAAATCTATTCAGCAGAAGTCATCAAAACCCCAATCTCAGGTGCTGTGGAATTCCTGACTTCGCCTACATAAGCAAACAGAAGCTACTTTGTTATCTGATTCTCTGAGAAAACGTTTGAAACTCAGAAGAGAAGAAGAAAGGCAACGGGTACTTGAGGCAGGGAAAGGACAGCAGAGGCGCCAGGCTTTTTAGAGCACAGAGAATTGGCACCAGGTGACAATTCCTGCCACTTGCTTCACATGCTCAGGACATGGAGGACGGGGCGCTCCTGGGCCAGCCTTCAGGACGCTGGCAAGAAGTGACAATACTGCAGGAAGCCGGGCAGGTGGGAGGGGCAGGCCACCTGAGAGAAGGCACGCTCACCCCTTGAAGGCAAACTTGTGGCTTGTTGATCCGGGGGTTGTAAAAGAGGCTGTTCACTGCCTTGGTCAAGAGGCGTTGGGTGGAGGTGTTCCTCTTCACACCAGGAAGAAGGTAATAAGAGTCAACTTTGAACTGATGTCATTTTAGCCCTAAAAATCTTTGTAAGTATATATTAAACAATTACATAAAGTTGATGGATGCTTTAGATACTTTACAAAAATTAATTTCAAGTTCTTCTGGCTTCTCTCTTTCAGTTTTAATTTCTGTGTTTCTTAAAATTTATCACTGCCATCTTGCTTCCAAAGAATACACAAACATTATAAGTTAACAATCCACATCCTCATATCAACTTTTTTAAGCACACACAAAAAAGAGATGGTCATTTTTAAAAAGATGATTTTAGTCATCAACAAAGAAAACTCAAAGATTATACAAAAATTGACTATAATCAACCTGCTCTGTTTAGGTACATCTAGGTCTTAAATGACCAACTTAATATCTTTTCCTATATTAGTATGTTGTTCAACAGTTTAAAACCTTACATAATCATGCATAAACTTATCTGCATAAATATCTCATTTAAATAAGTAACATGATAGATCATTGATGTATTCATTCAGTTGTAAGAACTAATGTCACATTCAGATCACTTTTAATTAGAATATATGTAAGACACCCTGCTCAGACACAGATAGGATTGAGATATCAGGGGTTGGGGAAAAAAAAGAATATACATTAGAAGCTTTCTGCAAAAAAAATGGTGTTGCCATTATTAGCTTACCAAAATATTATGAGTAGTTACCAAAGTAGGTAATCACATCCTGTTTCAAGACTATCACATTATTAACAGCCAGTTAAATTTCCCAATTAAATTAATATTGGTTTCTGGGGTTGAAACCGCACGTCATTCAAAAAATAAAGCCTTAAGAAACTACCTTAATCTTAATGTTAAAGCACTCCGACTATTGTGCTAAGGAAGGCAATCAATTTAGACCTAATTAGCTTACCAAAGTTGACTGTCTGGTTCCCTGCTACAAGATACCTATTCTTTTCTCGGGATAAGGAATTCAACATTTGAAACAAAAACCATGCCAAGAGATTAATAACTGATATTTATGAACTGTTTCTTCTGAAATTATTATACTGTAAAGCACGTTGTAAATTCAGCAGGATATCTTTCATTCCTAAAAATATGCAATGATATAATACATTACATGCCCCAAATTATTCTCTAATGGTAAAGCTATGAAAAACACTATTATCTATAATAGTATCCTTTTTTGGCTGAGGAGAAAGGGATTTGTATGAGTACAGAGGCTCAAGGTGGGTGGAGAGGCGGAATCTTCATGAATAAAATTACCAGAGAAAGTAAGCTGGAAAAAAAATTCTTGCCAGAGTTCAGATTACAATGAATATGGTTAGTCCATACCTATGATTTTCTAAGTGATCTGGCTATGGCAAATCCAGAGAGTGACCCAGAGGGAAGCACAAGCCATGACTAGCAGATTCACACTAATCTTGTGCCAAGGCTTCTAAATTAAGCCAGTTCCAAAGTGGGCCTGCCCTGCTCTTCTGCTCTCTGGCAGCTCTGAAAGCACTCATTAAGTGCTTGTCATCTATTCGAGCTGTTCACTCAGCTGTTCAAGCAAGTCTCCGGGGGTGAGTTCTTAAAGTACACAGCTCATAACACAATTTTTAGTGGATATAATTTTTGCCTTATACTCAAACCTACTTTTACTCAAATGCTAATTTCCAGTTCTGTGGAAATTTATTTCAAGTCTAACTCTTCTTAACATTACTCTCCTCAAGAAAAAAGAAACTAGGGAATTCCCTGGTGGTCTACTGGTTAGGCTTCTGTGCTTCCATTGCAAGAGGCACGAGTTTGATCCCTGGTCAGGGAACTCAGATCCTACATGCCCTATGGTGTGGCCAAAAAATAAACAAAAACACCCTGGGTTTAAAAAAAAAAAAAAAAAACTGCTTGATTTCTCATATCTCTGAGGCATGTTTCTTATTTTATTAAAATGTATGGTCTGGATAAAATCAGTCTAAGTTAATTTGTTATGTAGCATATGTAGACACTTAGTTCTAATATTTAACATTTCTGGGGCTCTCTGTCTCAACCTAGATCACTGCGGCAGCCTCTCTGACCCTGACAAACAGTCCACAGATACAAAGAATAAAGAGCTATACCAAACAACTCCAGGGAACTCTTTCAGTTCCTATGGTGTTAGGACCAAGAACCATGATATGAAACAGTCACTAAGCAAATATTTCATGTGCACTTATCATGTGCAAATCATTTTGATAAAAATTTTCAGGAACCAAGAAATCAGAGGGACCCCACAAATGGTTCCTTCTCTCAAAGAATGTAACTTACCGCAATTGCTTATATGGTAAGAAAGGAAAAGAGAGAGATGATCAAAACATGTAGGTTTACTGTTGACTCAAGTTTTATATTCAGGACTGAACTTGAAATTACATTTTCAGTGGCTCGCTATTTTTGCAGGTGTAAAATCCCATTTTGTCACTGATAAAATCCTCTTCCCCCCCAACTATATTTAGTTTGGGAAGGCAAGATTTCAACTCAGTGTATTTTAATTTTTCTTAACAGAAACAGGTATTATTGCAGGGAAAGGTACACAGTAAACTAGTTTTCTGAAAATCAGAGATACCCAGAGATGGATCCATGTTCCAATGATAGTTTTAGTGTCTCTGAATCATATTAAAGTTGATGTAGCTCCTGCAAATAAATTTAAATGAATTTCTCTGCAACCTCAATAGTGGCTTCTTTTAATGCTCTTCTTTGTATACATTCCTGGCATGAGGACAACGTTTCATGGTGCTGACATATTAATGAAACCTGCGATGCTTTATGTTCGGCACTTTAAAAAAAGAAGCATGCTGGCACTGTAAGATGAACACTGACAACTCAATAATCAGAACTGAACATGCTGCTACTTGAGAACTTACACTGGAGAGGAAAAATTAAATGGGTTTTTAAAATCAAATGGGTTTAAAAACATGTCATATTTCACTAACATGGATTTCATCTGGTAGTTCAGGAACAATTACCCATAACTTCAAATTTCAGTGTGCCTCATTCTTGTGAAAACTATGTCTATAAATCACAAGTTTACATGACACGCTTCAAGGAACATCAGATACTGAAGAACAAGAATATTTCACCAAGATCATTTCTGTATCAGATGAGGTCAACTAAGTATCTATGGGACAGTTAGACCCTATACAAACTGTTTCATTTGACATTTAAAATGCTAGGAAATATTACTTTAAGGAATAAATGAAAAAATTTACTTTTTCTTTTTATCCTTGACTCTTTCTAGTGAAATCTAACCCTATCTTTTCTTTACATCTGTTTTTAGCTCTGAATGGAGAAAGGTTTTGGTTGAAATTAATTAAACAGACAAGCCTTGTCAGCCTTGTAATGCGGCAAGTCAAAGGATCACATTTTCAATGTTTTCTCCATCCAAAACTACACTGGTAGAAAGAACATGTGTTATATAGACAACAGCTCTAAGTTGACATAGATCTTTTACCAACTAATTTTGTGAACCTGGACAAAACACTGAGTATATACGCTGTCTCTTCAAGTGAAAAATGAAATATTATTTATAGCTTAATTATAATAAATAACATTCTACCTCCTAATACTGTTGCAGTGATAAAAACAGGTAATATATGCAAAATACCTTAGCACCATGAAGACTAAATAAAGATTTGCTTTTATAAGGAACTGACACCAAATTAAAAATAACTTGTTAATCAAAATCTTGATTTCTCAGAGGAACCTTACAAACTGGTCAAAAGTTGAAGGGAATTGAATCACAAAGATCAAAGAGCTCAGAGTTGGAAGGGACCTCAAAATTTCAAGCCAAACCTCCTACCTGACTTTGAGTATTAAAGTGTTTGTCATCTCACAGAGATCCAAGGAGGCTAACAGTTTGCTAAAGCTTTCCAAATAGTTAGTGGAAGACCGAGGAGGAGCAGACGTGAGGCTTCTACTGACGCTGTCATTTTCTTTTTCAAAATGCATTTTCGTAGTTAATAGTAAATGAAAGGATGAAGTTCTTTACCTGCCCCACAATTAAATAGATTTAACAAGATTTACCATTATTAGATTTTTCAGTGAAATGACATCTCATATGTTTGGGGACAATGGTCATGGAAAAGTGGTCAGCATGAGAACTTAAGTTTCTGTATCAGGCAGGAGTAGAGAGGGTTTATGACTGTTTACTTTTTGCAGGGTTTCCCTACCTTGATTGCAGGTCTTCCCTGCATATCCAGGATGACACTTGCATTTGTTTGGCCCAACACATTCACCATGTTTGCACTGCGGCCGGCACACAGCTGTGGAAAGAGGGTATCATGCATTATTTCTAGTTCAGTAGCACGTCAACCATGTAGAATCTATGTCATGTACTAGTCTGATAATCAAAGAAAAAACTAAGAACTTACAATACAGTGAGCAGTAAGCACTGTCTAGACTACACAATCACACACGTGTATTTTGTGTGTGTGTGTGTGTATTGCTTATGTGTGTATTGCTTGGGGCTGGAAATTTTGCTAAACTTGAGGGCAATATTCAAATAGCCAAAAAAGAAGAAAAACTGGAAAACTATATACAACTGATTTTTGTCAATGGTTATCACTTTACAATAACCTGCACCCATAATTTCAAAATGATTTTCTCAAATATGCTTCAAAACATAGTTCTCAATCCAAAGATATTAGTTAAAAATGAACCCTAGATAAATTTCCAATTAAATAACAAATATTTTACTGGAAATGATATTTCCAAGTATAAAATGCTTCAAAATGAATTAGAAACTAAAACTCAGTATTTTGGAAACTTCAACTTCAGTATACTTCTGTCATTTTGCCCTTCCTTAACCTTAAGTTACATCATAATTGCTCATCAATCTATAATAGGCTTCCTATAGCTTATCACAGGAAAGAGAATGTCCCATTTTACGTTGCAAATCTTGCATCAGCTGAGTTTGTCATCATTCAAGACCCCAAAATGCTGTAAACCATCAATCAAATCTTTTCATAGTCTTCAATTCCTGCCAAGATGCTGATAAGAATTTATTCTGTTTATACAGTAATTCTCAGCTGGGGATATTTTGCTGTCTATGGGGCTTTTAGCACAAATGAAGACATTTTTTATAGTCACACTGGGAAGAGGGTGCCACTAGCATCTAGTGAGTATATAGTGATGCTGCTAAACATCCTTCAATGCTCAGATAATTCCCCACAAAAAAATTATCTAGCTCAAAATGTGATGGTGCCAGATTGAGAAGTCTTGCTCTATACCAAATCTGTATATGGTGCTATACCAGATATTAAAATAGATGCAAAATCATTGTATAGTGTGGTCACTGGTCTCAAAGAGCTTACAATCTAGACACAAAGAAAAAGCAATCATGTTTTTAATTCAAGGCAATGTTTATAAACAAAAATGGTGGCACATGTGGGATTTGTGAAGAAATCATCACATATCCATACAGAGTTGTACAGAAAGCCTCGAAGAGGAGGTCTTGAGGTGGACTTGAAGTCGGGTAGACAGAGAAGACAGTGAACCATCCAAGGTGTGAAGAATTATACAGCAAAACGGGCCTCATTGATTTAGAGGAGGCTTATCAAGCCAAAGAGATGGGCAAACACTAGGAGAAGAATAAGAGGTAGACAATCATAGGTGAGTGGTACCAGATCATGATGTTCCCTAAATTCCAGACTGAGAAATATGCACTCTGTCTACAAGAAGTGAACACTTCATCATTCTCTTTAGGAGAACTACCTGATAAAAATAACCTGGGAATATTAGCATGGTGATGATATGCAGGATGGACTGGAGTCTGACATGCAGATAAAATGATCTATGTTTGTTGACAGGACGAGATGGGCTTCACTAACCCCTGAGTGAAGAGCCAATAGGTCTTGAAGACCAAGGGGAGAGGGGTCAACAGTGACCCTGTGTCTCTAGTACCTGACACCTGCTCCCTTCCATATCAGCCCACACTTTTCTCCAGTCTGGGAGATGCTCCCATTTTTGGACAGTTCTCAAACATCATATCCTTCAAAACACTAACACTTCTATGAAACTGTTGTGCATTTTATCTTTGGTGTTTTCTACATTTCCTCATTTGACTCACCAACCCTCCCCTTGCTGAGCACTCCACAGGTTTGTTTGCCAATCTTACCTTTAGACCTTTCCTGCCTGTGTTACTTACCCCAAATGAACCCTGTACCATGACTAATCCTTACTGCTGCTCTATAGGTATTTAATGTAAAAGCTTGCAGAAAGAAATGATGACCAGAGAGTCAAGTATAAGTGGTAGAGAAATGCACTGGGGGAATTCATAAAAATCCAATTTTAGATACGGCATGACATTCAACAGAAAGCAGTGAGAAGAAATGAACTATCTAGGAGGTCCTTCCAACATTATGCTTCAGTCAACTGTATACCTGGTAGATGGTTTATATGCAGTTTTAAAAAGAAGTCCCAGAAGTAAGCCATCCTTTATGTAAGTTCCAGGCCCAATCAAGAAATGCAAGTTAAAACATTTTTTTAATTTTAAAGGAAAGATATTCCATAAATCTTAACAATTATGTATGAATACAACCTGAATTGTTATCACAGATGCATCCCAAGTGCCATATTGAAAAAAAAATTAGTAAATCAACTAGACTGGAATAAAATAAATTTTTAAAAAAGAAGGGGAAAAAAAAGTCAAACACCTCAAAATAATTAAATGCAAGTCAAGGTAAAAACCTCCCCAAATAACTGGATTTTGAAAATATCTCTAAAACATGAAAGAGAAATTTAGAAAGTAGCACATGAAAAAGTTTATCAAACAATTACATATGAGGCACCCAGGCTGTGTTGCCTTTTGACCCACTGACCAGCCTGAAGTCCATCCATTTATAGTACTTTCAGGTGCTTTTCAGAAACAAAGGTTTTTATTGTTCCCCTTCTTTTTCATTGTTTGTTCTGAGTGGAGTGCCCTAATTTCAGGCACATCAAATGCCCTCATTCCAAGAGACCCAGACTGTTAATGTTTCCTACATGTTTAGGGAGCCAGTATTTTCAAACAAACTGCTATTTACACTTCTACCTAACAGACTATTCACTGAAGAAACCAACAACCTATATATTAGTCAACAGCTATTAAATAGACTAGGATACTCACAATGCTGATGTATCTTTTTTTTTTTTTTTTTGCCTTACAAAAAGAACACGCTTATTGCACAAAAAGACTTTCTCTTATTATCCTGCTAGCATTAGGTCTGCAATGGAATTCAATACACATGTACTAAGTATTTAGTAGATGCAATTATTCTACTAGGCAAGTGAGGGGAAAGAGGGAATCACATAAGATATGAAAACTAACTTTGAAATTTTAATACGTTGGCTGAAAGTTAACAAGAGCTGTGACAGATGAGTTGAAAGAAGGGGGGAGGGCAGAGGGTAACTGCGACTGTGGTCCTAGAAAGGCTTCCTGCAGGAAATGTGATCTGAGCAACACCTGAGAGGTAAGAAGCAGAGGCAGTTGAGATGGGAGACAAAGCCTTTCAGAATACGAGCCAAGGATGAGGGAAGGCCAAGAAAGGGCGTTGTCAGGGAGCACCGAGGCTCTGTGGAGCCAAACAGTGTAAAGTGCTTAGAAGAGCAGATGGGGGCAAAAGACGGGTTGGTGTAAGCCATAAAAGGCACTGGTGGCAAAAACTGCTAGGTTGTTACTAATATTTGTTTTTCCCTTCTTCTTTAAAATAGAGTGGCTTTTTTTTTTTTTTTTGAAGCAAGCAATGAGTTTATTGTTTAGTCAATGTCGTGTCTAACTCTTTCAAGACCCCATGGACTATAGTCCACCAGGCTTCTCTGTCCATGGGATTCTCCAGGCAAGGATCCTGGAGTGGGTTGCCATTTCCTTCTCCAGGGGATCTTCCTGACCCAGGCAGGGATCAAACCTGCATCTCCTTCCTGCTCTTCAGCATTGGCAAGCAGATTCTTTACCACTGAGGCACCAGGGAAGTCCTAAGTAATGAGTTAGCAATAGACAATTATATTCCCTATCCTCCCTGACATATTTGGGTAGTCAAGTGACTAAATTTTGGTCAGCAGAAATTATTGGGTGCAGCTTTTGGAACTTGAAAGCTACTTAAAAAGGTGACTGATTAGTATATCCTCTGTCTTCTTGCCTGAAATATAGAAGTCATGGCTGAACTACAATGGCTACTTTGTGATTATGGGATGACTCTTGAGAATGGAAAAGAGGCTGAACAAGAAGTCATAATATTAACCCTAAATGGCCATTCTAGTCTTTTAGGACACTGGTCTTTGTGTCAGTGTTACTTGCAGCCAAGTACAATTACAGTATAATTACAAGTAATACCTGATTATCCTTGAGCACAAGGCTGTGGAATCTGGGCTTAATCTGTGTTTACCATCAAGCCAGCAGATGCTGGATACACACTAAGGACAGAACTGTTGTGACTGAATCTTAGTAAAGAAACACAACTTGTCAAGTTATCTTAAACCTACAATATCATATACTCTAGAAGTATCTAAAGAACTTCACTGCTACATCTAAAAGTTAGATGAGAAAACACATATCCACCTTGAGATTAGAGAAAAATGATTCCCAACTTCTGTGTAAACAGACCCACCTTTTGACAACCCATTTCACTATAATGTGAGTTCTCAGTGGTCAGCACACACCAACCTTCACAACTTGCTGTGAATAGCAGGTCAAGGAAAAAAAAAATAAGTGGGCTATTTTTTTTAGCAGTCTATTTCAGAATAATGTTCTCAAAACAACAAAAATAGATGAGACACTGACTTGTAGGAAACATTGTGTCTGCTGTTGCTAAAGGTTACTCAGAAGTCAGCACTGTTTCTCTGAGCTTCATGTGCATCAGGGACAAGAAGTCTGGGCCACATTTGGTCCACAGAGGACCACTAGCATCCACACATGATTTAGCAGCTCAAGAAACCAAATTCAGGTGAGGATCACAGGTAGTCAGTGAATGACAGATTCTTTTCCCCACAAAATCAGCCGTTGGAATTAAGGTCAAATGGGCATATCACACTCAAAATTTACTCTGTAACATTCCTGCAACACAGTCTCCAAAGTGCCCTTAAAATAACCCCTAAACCATTACTTGAACTAAAGAAACAAGTCTCAACTGGCAAAGCAAACATAGTTCTTTAATGGCACATGTTCCTGTTTGACTGCAATCTAAGATTTTCCTCTTAAAAATTCATTCTAACTGATGTAACTGGGGTTCTGAGAGTTGGACAATGTTTTCTGACTCTAAGTTAGACAATGTTATCAAATAAGATAGGGGAAATTATACTCCCACATTAGTTCTATATAATATCTTATGTAATCTAATCACAGTTGGGAGTCAAGTGCCAACATCTGTTTAAAAAAAAAAAAAAAAATGAACATCCTGAGTCGCCCAAGCAGATAGCGGCTCTGGAGAGCAGCAAAGGAAAAGCCAACTCAACCTCAGGTGTTGTTGTAACCTGAGAAGTACTTTCTTAACGTAAATAAGATTGTCTTCTGAATCTTAAAAATCACTTGTAATCTTCCTATTCTATATCATGTTGTAACTTGAGAAGTATTTTCTTAATGTAGATTGTCTTTCGAATCCTGAGAATCACTTGTAATTTTTGCAGTCTCCATCATGTTGCTATTCAGACATGGCACCGTTAAAAGCAGAACAAAGAAACTGCTCTCCAGAGTGTATAATTGGAAAACAACGATGACAAAAGTATTCAAGAGCAGGGCAGAAGGATGAATGGATTCAAAACTGGGACATTTCCTAGAGTGCTCATGACACCTAACAAGCTTCGCAGAACTCAGATATGGATACACTCATTTTAAGGAAAGAGGAACATAAAATGAGGAGTATCTTTTTCAAAGAGCAACTGGCCTTGGAAGAGAGAGAGATGCTAAAAGAGGCATTAAGCAAGCCATTGCTGTATTAATGGGACCTGGAAGGAATGGAGGCAGAAGTTAAGAGGGCTCCACTGAAAAGGGCCTTGATCTTCCTTTATCATAGGTACCACAAACACAGAGAGAAGAATCCTACAGATCCGAAGATCTTCGGAGGAAAACAACTCTCCAGCCTCCTAATATCCTGTATTCTAGTGTTGAATATCCTATTTGCAAATCTAAGTCTCTTCTGTCGTAAAAACTGGAGTAAAAGTGCCTCTGATTGTTATCACTATAAAATACTATCTGTTAAACGATCTCATGAATATAGAATGCAAAACCAATTTATATGACTGATTAAATTTACCCTCACAATATCCATATAAGGCGAGAGAGAGACAGACATTACCCTTATTTTACCAGCAGACAAGCAAAAGCACAGAAAGTTACGTGATTTGCCCGATTTCAGAAAAATTTTCTTACAATCTTCTAATTCTTTTGATATTCAGAAAAACTCCAGACACCTAGCTTTTTGAGTGGATTTGGAAGAGAGAGTGAAGTTATAGTAAAAACACTAACCAGGAAAGGATGAGAGGGATAGAGAATATCAAAGGTAATTAAAGGCATAAACGTATTTAGGAAGGCATAAAACTTCTAGGAAGAAGTCACAGTTAAGAATACAATCTATAATTTGAGAAAATTATAGTAACCCTGCCAGAATATTTCAACATAAAATGATCTTTTTACTTCACTGCTTGTTAGGTACAGAAGCCAGATTCTGAATCATTAATGAAGTATATAGAGTTGTTATCTCTTCTGATGTATTATTACATCTATGATTTTTTTGCTCTCACATTTTAAGAAACGTTATTTTCATTAAGAACTTAAACTAATCATAAACTGCAGTCAAATATTAAGTCCATCAGTTGATAATTTAGAGTATGAAGTTAAAATAAATCAGGATAAGGCAATGGCACCCCACTCGAGTACTCTTGCCTGGAAAATCCCATGGATGGAGGAGCCTGGAGGCTGCAGTCCATGGGATCGCTAACAGTCAGACACGACTGAGCAACTTCACTTTCACTTTTCACTTTCATGCACTGGAGAAGGAAATGGCAACCCACTCCCGTGTTCTTGCCTGGAGAATCCCAGGGACGGCACAGCCTGCTGGGCTGCCATCTATAGGGTCACACAGAGTCGGACACAACTGAGGTGACTTAGCAGTAGCAGTCTGTTCTAGATAATGTTATTTTCCAAGAGCTGTCTGGTTAATTTATTTTTGTCTTTCTGGAAACATCCAATTCAAATTTCTCAACTGTCTATTTAATCTCTATTTAACTTTTAATTCCTGAAGTAGACGAAAGAAAATAAGTGCCTGCATCTTTGAATCTCAAGCCAACTTTTATTTACTATAATTAAGCACTATCCATTTTCACTTAAGGAATCTTCTTCTGAAAAGTACTGTCATTTTTGGTTTACTTGAAATTTTAACTTTTTTCTGTTTTCATTGTAGAGAACACTGGAACTTAGATTAATGCTAAATGAGACCTTAAGAACATTTCATAAAGTGTTATTACTTATCTGGGAGTGTGAAGTAGATTTGTGGGAGGTTTTCTTTAAGTAGGGTTAACAGTAGCAATGAGCACACGTAACACCCATATCTTTGTTTTCAAATACCATTCCACAATAAAATCAGGGCTGAAGCAGAGAGGCTGGAATAAAGCAGAGAGGCTGTGACAAAAAGCAAAGACATTCAAAAAATTATGGAAACAAGTGAAAATGACACAGGAGCTACTTGGAAGTGTTCCCACTAGCCAAATTTGGCATAATTTGAGCACCAAGAAAAAATAAGGATAGTAATTGATAACAACTGAATAATAAAAGAATCTGGGGGTCCAGACTGATTCTAAAAAGAAGAGAATATAGCTTCTCTTTACAGAGCCCCAGCAAACATGCAGAAGGAATGACAAAATCTGAAAAAATAATTCTACAACCACAACTGAAATAATTTGAGTAAAAATTATCCATAGATGTTAAAACTTTCGCTGGGTGAAATTTGTTAGGGAACAGAACATTCAAAGAGTTTCAATGTCTCACCCCATAGGGTGCTTACTAACTACAAAGAGAAGGTGCCTTTCAGTGGAAAAATCTGGTAGACTCCTTAATCAAGGAGTCTTAATCAAGGAATTCCTTAATCCTTAATTAATTAATTATTCCTTAATCAAGGAATCAATAAACTGACATTATGTGCAATGGGAATGTCATAATACATGACCATCTATGTAATATTTTTGCCAAAAAGGTTTAACCAGCATCTAATAATGAGGAAACTTCAAATTCAGATCTACAAAAAAGTAGCTCTAGAACTGTTCTAAGGAATGTCATCTAAATGAAACGTCTGTGATTGGCTCTGGATCCAAAAAAATCCATAAAAACCATTTGGAGATAATTTGGGAAATCTAATCATGGACTGTTTGCTACATAATATTATTGTACCTATGTTAAATTTAAGTGTGACATGGTATGCATGCTAAAGTATGTAAGTACAAAGAGCCATTATATCTAAGTTACTTTCAAATGGCTCACTAATTGTGTGTGTGTATGTGTGCAGATAAGAAGGGGGGCAGGGGTGGGGAGAGAGAAAGAGAGGGGGAAAGAGTGTATGTAGCATACCTGCAAATGTGCAATATGTTAACAACTGTACATGAAAAGTACACTGCTATTTACTGTTGCTATACTTTCAACTCCTGTGTGGATTTGAAATTTTTCAAGTACAGAAATGGGAAAAAATTTATAAACACGAGTAGGATAATATGCATACCTTGACAAATATTCCTTAATTACTCTGACAAATATTTCTTAACTTGTGAGCTGTAGTTTACTTAGCGCACTCTAGAGAAGGGGGTAAGAGCACATATGCTGGAGTTAGACCACTGGGGTCCCAGATTTACCAATGCAGAGTATCCAGCTTCTCTCTGCTCTAAAATAAAGATTATAGGTTGAGCCAGAGGAAAATGTCAGCGCTGCCATTTTTTACTTAAAAAGTAGTAAGCCAACAGGGTGCATATAGAGTTTATCCATCGGTTTATGGGGATGATTAAATGAGAAAATCCAAATAAAGTACTTAGAACAGTACCCACCTCATAGTAAGAACTCAAAAAAAAAAAATCTATAAACAGCATTATAAGAACAACAAAGAGGAATTGCTACAGTGTTTAAGAAACTGTATTAAGGACTAGGGATAATAAAATCAGTAAGAGATCAAGTCCTCACCCTCAACTAGGGAAGTCTAGCAAGGAGAGACAGAAGTAAGCAAAGATATCTTAATAACAGATATGTGCAGAGGATACAGGAGAGGAAATGATCAATTACATAGGTTCAAGAGAGTCAGAAAAGGTTTTGGAAAGGAAACAGTGCTAACAGACTTCTTTCAAACAAAATGAAATTTATAAAACACCGATACCATAATGTAAGAATTCATTGAGATTATGATGAAATACAGACTTCCAGGTGGCACAGTGGTAAAAATCCACCCCTCGATGCAGGAGATGTAAGAGATTCAGGTTCAATCCCTGGATTGGGAAGATCCCCTGGAGTAGCAAATGGCAACCCACTCCAGTATTCTTCCCTGGAAAATTCCATGGACACAGGAGTCTGGTCGGGCTACAGTCTGTGGAATTGCAGAGTCGGACATGACCGAGCACACAAGCAAGCAAGCAATGATGAAATACATATTAGGTGAAAATTATATTTGTTTTAGCTAAAGAGATGATGCTCTAATTTTGAATACGGGTACTAAGCAATCATCAAAAAAGGCCAGAAAGCGTTAAAGTAACCATCACCCCTTCCTTCAGTGACCAAAATCCTTACGTTTAAAGAGTCACTGACAGACAATGAGTTGAGCCATTTATTAGCCATTTTAAAAATGGAACCAACTTTGTGACTGTACACAGAAATGCAGGATGTGAGGCATTTTGTCAGTGCAGCTCACTTTTTTTTTTTTTTTTAAAGGAAAGCATTACTTCACTAATTGTTCTAAATTTATCTGATGGAGGACCTTACACAGAAACTTGGAAACAAATGTCCATCAAAAAAGGATTGATTAAATAAGTGGTGGCACACGGGTCTTCCTGCCTCCAGGATTGTGGACTTCAATTCAGGTATCATCTGCTATTAGAGGGACCTCACTAAAAAAACAGGCTTCACCATGATTTCACCATGCCATTCTCCCCATACACTCACTGACTCCCCTTCATGTTTACTTGGAGCTCATCATGCTGGTTCAAACTTTCTGTATGGCATTCAACACATTTCACACTCTGACTCCTGCCTATCCCACCAGTCTCATCTCCAGTCATATCCACAAACAGACCAAATAATGGTAGTTCCCAGGAAATCACATACTTCAATACTCCCACACTTTTACACAGACTGTTGTTCTTCCCTTTGTTTGCTGGACTAACATCTAGACAGCTTCAATACTCAGCTTAAATAATACTTGCTTTAGCCCCTCATTATGATTTTGGGGCCCTCCTCAGCACTTTCATAAACCTCTGTGCATAACTCTGCTGTAAATTATATATATATATATAATATATATATATAATACACACACACACACACCCCATCCTATATTATCACAAGTATTATTCTTACCTTGCTTCTCCATTAGACTTTGAGCTCTTTAAATACACAGTATCTGCTCTGAAATTTCACACAGTCTCCTAACAAAGACAGACATGACAGGTGTACAAGGTGTTAAAAGAATATAGAAGAAAGAATTTCTCGGCAGGCAGGCAGGCAGGAGTAGGGAAAATGTCAAGAAAGACTTGCAAGAGGAAATGTGAACTGAATCTTAAAAGATGAGTAAGAATTCACCGTGTGGATGGGTGAAGGGCCTTTTATTCAGAACAAGCAGCATAAGCAAAGTTAGAGACGTGTGAAGCATCAGAGGGTCTGGCAGCACACAGGCAGTCCACTGTGATTGTGTCCATAAGACAAAAAATAGTCCTTCTAAGATAAGGCAATCACCAGCTTAAAGACTCTAATACTCAAAGAATCAATATTCCATCCATAATGGCGAACAATCAATCGATTGTAAGAAGTAGATGTCACAATCAGATGACACTTTATATGTTTTCAAGCGTGTACATTGATTTAAGAACCTTCCTCAAGTGTTAAAGATCTTTTATACAATATGTAGTAAGGTCATAAGAAAGGCAGAGAAATTAAATATAGTTATTTGCTCAGTAAACTGTCTTTCCTAAAACTATAATCCGCTTAGTAAGATAACATCATGTTCACATTTTTTTATTTCTTTTATATAGAAGTGCCAGGCCCTTATACCTTCAAAGTACTGACTGAGCTAAAGAGGTATAAGACATAGCTCCCAGATTCATGGAACTAACAGTCTAGCAGAACAAATGATATAGATCCAGAAATAGTCCCAAAGTAGAGCAGGATGAAACAGGCGCCACACCAGTGTTATAACTCAATGTAGAGAAAGAAGAGACTTCTTGTTACTAAAATCAGGAAGACAGAATGAAGGTGGCATCTGAGCCAGGACCCGAGGCAGGGCTGTCACAGTATGTTCTAATAAGAAAGAATATTAACTTCTAACCTAAGTGTGGGATTCCCCAATGGCTCAGCTGGTGAAGAATCTATCTGCAATACAGAAGCCACAGAAGACTGCGGGTTCGATCCCCGGGTCAGGAAGATCTCTTGCAGTAGGAAATGGCAGCCCACTCTAGCATTCTTGCCTGGAAAATCCTATGGACCAAAGAGCCTGGCGGGCTACAGTCCAAAGGGTCAGAAAGAGTCAGACATGACTGAGTGACTAAGCGTGCACACCCACATGCACGCATGCGCGCGCACACACACACACGTGTGGCTATTCATTCCTAACAACAGTTCACTTTGAGTTGAGTATCTGCTTAGAATTAAAAGTGATAGTGATGGGATACAGAAACAGTTAACCAAAAGGGGAAGAAAGATAGAATGTTTGTAGAGAGTGGTTCTCTTTTTCAGCCCTTGATATAAACAAATGATGAATCACTCGCTTCTTTCAGCTAAAGGCCAAAATGGTAAACCGGAAAGAAACTTTGTCAAGAACCAAAAACTATCAGAGAACATTTCAGCCCACATGCAATACAGTATTTTCCCTCTCCCACATTCCTCAGATACGTTTAACGTTATTCTTCTGTGGAGGAAGTTGTGAGGATTATTAATGTTGACTGAAGATGATGGTGGGGAAGAAAGGTGTGAGTAGGACAGCAGTGAAGAGATCATTCAATCCCAGCCGGTGCCCGACTCAGATCCAGCCCTTGAGCTCTAGGCCTGGAATCCACCCACGTGTCACATCTCTCCACTTCCGAGTCTCACAAGAACTTCAGAGATGGCACATCCAACACTGAGGTCATCCCCTGCACTTTCCCCACCAAATCACACACCAGAAACCTGGGTGTCATCCTTGATTCCATCTTCCTCACACCATTCTCACACCATCTGCTGTCATTTTACTGAATGTGAAATAATAATTACTAAACTAAGTGCTTCACATTTTTTCATTTGATCTTCATAAAAAACCCTATAAGGAAGCTATTTCCCAAAAAGGTCACGTAAGTTTCTCAGAAACACAGGTCTGGTAACAACCGGGTCTGACCAGGAAGCCTGAACTCCCCACCCATGTCCTAATACACACCTCTCCAGCCTTTCTTTTTATTATCTGTCAACATCTATTTTTCTCTGTTCCCACCAGTGTCGCTTAAGATAAAACTCAGTTTCTCGCCAGGTTTACTGTAACAGCCTCTAGCCCTGAGCCTCAAAAGGCTATCTCTTAATTGCCAACCAGCAAAATGTTCAGAAAGTGGCCCTAGAGCCCAAATGCCTACAGATCCTGGGCATCTGTCCTGAAGCAGTGAGTCCTATGGTAAAGTGGAGTGCATGCTTCGTTCAAACAGGGCAGCACTAAGCAACTCCAGCCCACCAATTCCTTGTAGCAAGACTAGCGACTGATTTATCAACAAAGCCTGATCTCCATTTTTCCTTGGTAACACTGGCAACTATTTTTAAAAATGTTCAAACTCTTTGTGAGCAAAACTAAATTGACCTGTATGCTAATATGACCCACTGCATGTGTGTATGCTCAGTCATGTCCGACTCTTTGCAACCCCATGGACTGTAGCCCATCAGGATCCTTTGTCCATGGCATTTTTCAGGCAAGAATACTGACCCATGAGAACCAGCTTATAACTTCTGAAATACAAATCTGATTAGGTAATTCTGCTGCTTAAAATCTACTCAATGCTCCTCTACAACTTTGGGATAAACACTACTCTAAGATGCCATCAAAGGCCTTCCACAAGTCAGCTCATTGCTCCCTCTCCCACAGCATCTGTCATCACATACCTTTCAAACACACACCTCGATGCCCAGATGAAGGTTCTTACATTCCCTGGAATGTGCCCCTCACTCTGGCTTCTGAACCTTCAGTGTATTTTTTTGTCTGGCCGGGGTGTCCTTCACTTGACTTAACCCTCAGAATACAGCTGGGCCACCAGCCTGTCACTCTTGGCTGAGATACTGCCCACTGCGATGGGCTTTCACAGTGCCTATCTCAAAGCACACCTGCATCAAAACACACCTCTCATCCAATATTGTCTTCACCTGTGAGCCTTCAGCACGGACAGGAAATGACATCAATGCCTGTAGCTTCAGCTTACTGATGTCTGCAGTGGTTGGCCCATGATGAGACAGGGAATAGCCCTCAGTATGTAGCTACTGAATGAATGAATCAACTGAAGCCCACTGAGGCTGTGAAATCTTCCTTGATCCGCTCCGGCAGAAGTGGTTCTTCCTCTAAACAGCCTCAGCTCTTTAATCCCTAACTCTTGCCTACTTTAGAATCCTGGAAGGAATAAGAGCCAACCATCTTACCAAATCAGCTCCTCCCAAGCAAGAGTCCATGTTTTACTCAACTTGGATTAAACTTTTACTAAACATCTCTCTCTCGGCCCCTAACTTAGCTCCTTACCTTTAGTAAGCTCTCAAATGTGTGTCAAATAAATCTCTAAGTAACTCTACATGTAATTCTACAATTCAATTCTCAGTTCTTCCAGTTCCTTTTCCCTGGGCTAGGTAACCAAAACCATACCTCATTCTGACATTTGCAAATGGATGTTATTATAGAAGTGGAAAAGGAATGGTTCAGAAGCACAGGCAGTTATCCAATGATAATTTTTCCTTTAGACATAAATAATTTGAGAAATTTTCTACTACTTCCAATGGATTATTTCCAAATGATGGGCATGGTAAACAAAATGTAATTTAAAACATGCTGTATACCATGGATGCTATCATAGATCCCAGTAAAACACCATTTCAAAGTTCAAACACTTATCAAGAACTGTTCTGCATGAGGAGGAGGAGGTATTCTTATGGCCAGCAGCAATCCTGCCAGTAGGTTTAAAGATTAGGAAACCGTGGCTCAGAAAATGTAAATAAAATATCTAGTATGTCATAGTTGGTGAGTCACAGGAGAGAGTCCTGAACCCACATGACTTGGGGACAAAACCCAAATTATATTCTTTGGCACTGACTCCTTAACTTCAGCCATAGCTCTGCTAGTTAATCCTATAGCTGACGGTAAATATAAGATACATATGCTTTGATATTTTAAGTCTCTCTGAACAGAAAAAAAGTCTTAACATTTGTTTCTAGAACTATCAATCTTACTCCCAAATGGTTTTATTAAAATCACCCCTTAAAGACACTTTCTCTGACATGTAAAAATATAAAGTACATTGTCTTCTTGGTACCAAATCCATAAAACAGAATTATACATATTTCACCAAAAATTTCCAGTTAAGTATCATAAGGATGATTTCTCAGGTGACATTGTCCACTTTCAAAAATATTTAAAACAAGAAACTTCTTATGCACCAAAATCATAGCATGAACACTCCTAGGTGCTAGTATAACATCTTACATATGTTATACAATAAAAATATTTCTTACCTGATTTTTCCATGGAGAATTAATGAATATGAGACACAATTCCCTCAGGTTAATGATAGGATGGTGTTAGTAATCTCATTTGGTGGGATTTTTTTTTTTTGCTTCTATAAGTATTAAAAATATAAACTGTCCTTTAGGTTAGAATGGAGGTCAATTTATTAGATTCGTAAAACAGAAGAAAGGAATTATAAACTGAAATGGAAAAGTTTAATGTAAGAACTGAACAAAATTATGAACAGAATAAACACATCTCTAAGGAACACAGCTTCCCCCCAAAAAGCAACTCAAGAACACAACTAGTGTTAAGTTTTATTAATAACTTTATAAAGTTATTATTTAGAAGTATGCCTTTCAAGACATAGATTAGCCGAAATTATTTCAAAAAAGATGTTCATCTAACCTTTGAGCTGGCACCTTATCCTGGCTATTCTCTGCCTTAAGACGTAGAAAGCTGCAAAACAAATGTCCAAAAAAAGAAATTCCAGATCTTTTTTCTGTAAGGAGGCTGGACTTGGGTATTTATCAACTTGTTACATTCCCGGAGACTTACACATTTGCAACTTTCAGTGCTTTTCTGAAACAAAAAAAAAAATCTAGGACATGTTTAAAATAGTAATATTTTAGTCACCATTTTTGTCATTAAAAAACATTCTGTAACAAAAATATTAACCAATAATTGAAGTTGTGCTATTCTTTCATAGTTCAAATTCTAAATTAAAATATTTCAGACCTCTAGTGACATTGTACCTTCCAATCCAATTTTTAATCTTCAGAATATTAATTTTTGGTTCCAAGAGACAGTATCCTTTTATTTAAATGAGTATTGGACAAAATATCTGAAAAAAAATTAAAACTTTTGATCAATTAGTAACCAAGGCTGGTAGCTTTTTAAATTGATTTTTTTTTTTACTTACCTGTTTCTTACATACTGTGTTTCCCTTTTCTCTCCAACTTTGGGGAGGAAATATTATGGTTTTTTTTCTTTTCCTTCCACAGCATTTTCTTCTTGCATGGCTGCTTTGGTTGTCAATAGCAACGGGAATTAGTGGGAAAGCTCAGCCATTTCACTCGAAGATACAAATAACCCAGTTTAATGAAAGTAAATGGAAGAGACTTGAAACACTACTAGTAATGGTCACGGTTCGACCAGCCTAGAAATCCTAGAGGTAAGGGAAGAGATGATTTTATTACTTCTCTTTTGGATCAATGCCTTTATAGCATAAAATATTAGTCTTCTTTAAAGCACAAAATATTCACTTTAACTGTCCATTTGTGTTGTTTGTATAATTTAAAGCAAGGTGGATAGAGCCTTCTTTGGGGTAGTATCAGAAGAAAAAAATGGTAAGAATTTGATTCAAAGTAGTAGTATTGATCCAGAATGATTGCTTTATACTTTTAAAGGCACACATAACATTTGCTTTTTAGAGTATTATTTTCATGTCCGTTGGGTTTACAAGTTAGCATGTTGTTTTTGTTGTTGTTGATAACTTTAAAAGAACTACTGATGTTGATACATTTCTTAAAATAATGAGATATATCAGGCACAGTCTAAGCAAAAAGCTGAAAATAAATCAAAGCATAAATTGCAAACTATATTCTGGATCACATATTAAGGAAAACTATGACTATGGTTATGTATGAGAAGGAAAAATATAAAAGGATACTGTTTCTTTAATACTCTTTAAATGTCAATTTTGAATAATCAAGAAAAAATATTAAATGATTTAAAATAAAGGTGAAATAAGCTAATAAAGAATAGCAAACATCATTATTTTCTAACTAGTTATGTTAGTACCAAGCAGCCAAACAGTTCTGTATAGTTTATTTTTGTCTCATAAGATCTTAGTTGGGTCACATTTCTCCTACTTCATTTAAATCAGTGTTGACACACATAGATTTACCAAGTTTTATGGTATTGGTATCTACATCCATTAAATAAGACTTCCAGAATGAAATTTTAGCCAAGGTCCCATATTCTAAAATTTGCATTTTAAAACTATACAAAACTGCATTTTAAATCAAAGCAATGTTAAACTTGGAGTAATTATTTCCACAAAGTTTCTGGAATCTATTCTCTAATCATGTGTAAGGAAATTTTCATAGGCAACCATCACCACAGTTTTTGTGAAAGCTGCCAAAAACAAATGCCCTACATGTATTTTTTTGTGTGGTATAAAACCCCATGGTGAAAAGCACTAAAAGAGGATTCATTAGTAGCACATAATATAGAAACACCTGTCCATTTTCTCCTGATAATCAGTTTTCCAACAGCCACTATAAAAAGCCATAGTGTTTAATACATGCAATCTTGCCAGCTCCAAGCCACCCAGTGAGAATTCTCAACTGCAGAAGTCTCTCCTGAGACTTGCCCCAGACCACTGCTTCAGTTCACCTGAGGGTTCCCAGTGACACTCTGACTTTACAGACAGGTCTCCGTGATTATTAGGCATCCTTAAACATCATAAGCACTCCGATGACTTTATAAAATTGTAACTAATACAAACCAGAGAAGCTGAACAATTTGGGGATATCTTTTCTTGCCTGCTAAACACAGGTCACAGATTTGGAGTCCATTCTGGGCCCTGGACAGAGTTAGGGAAAGTAAGGGATAAGAAACCCAAAGGAATTGAGCCTCTGTATTATCCAAAGGGATCCCTATCTTACGGTGTATCATCACACAGCCTCTCAAGCATGATACATGCCCTTCCTTCAAGGCGATAAATCCAGGCTTCCAGATGAAAGGGACTGGTCCTCCCAGACTCTGCAACTCTTATCTTCCAACCCTAATCTCCAGCTGGAAAAAGTAGTAACTCTATGACGTTCTCCATGTCCCAACCCAAAATTTCATGTATTTCTCATTGTCAAAAAAGTTAATATTAGCCCAGGAAACACTATTTATAGACAATTCTGCATGTTTATTAAAGCAACATCCAAGACAACAGATCCCACGAATAGAATTTTGAGTAACAATCTGGAATCTCTCCACTACTTTATAAGTATTTAAGTTACAAAACTCATCAAACTTCAACACAAGATTAGAGAACAGAACATTTAACAAATTATCTCTTCATAATTTTGTGTTTTCTCCCCCATTTTAATTGCTTAAAAAAAACACACACAATTCTGCCTTAATTAGGAAATAAGCTATACAGGGAGATATCTTAATTTTAGACCATACACAAAGATGTAATGAACTTTTTAATTCATCAGTGATTTAAAAACAACCTAAGGGACAAAAGAACTTGAAACCAACATTATCAATATGAAACACCATGAAATATTTATGTAATCAGATGAACTTAGGACAATTTATCTAGTAGAAACTATTGCCATAGTAAATTATATAAACTCATGTACCCTAACCCATGTACATTAAAAAAATACATTTAAGTATAAGCTGCAACTTGTGTTTTTCTATTACTTGCTATTTGTTGGCATGAAAGCACTTGGACAATAGATATCAAGTATCTACAAAACCTTAACAGTGAAGAAAAACAAGAGGTCACAAAGGCTTTAGAAAAATATTTTGGGTGGCAAGAAGCTAATATTCAGAAAGTCCATCCAAGGAGTTAGTTTCTGTGATAAATACACACCTCTGACCATTTAAGGATTTTTCACAGAAGCTGAGTTTGAAAACTCTGATCTATGAAAACAAGGCTAAAGTTTTGTAAAACAGCATTGTTTTCAGCAAAGTTAAGCATAAATCCAAAAATATTAGTTTTTCCTTTGTGTACATTAGTGCAAATTTTAACTGTGATGACATAGTTCCTAAAAGTTGGGAATAAGTCAGTAATATTTACAAAAGACAACCTTAACCTTGTGATTTAATGATGTTATAATAGGAAAACAATGTCAGATTTGGAGAATTTTTATCATTAATCTACAGGACAGTTAAAGACATATTGACCAAATTAAATGTTCAGTTTTAAATTTTATTGGATTCTAGACTACCTTCATTCGAATCACCTACAGCCAATCTTTAGTCTTAACTTGGATTTCCCTGGCATCTGGTACCTACGAAGACTGCCTCCAGCCTTTGGTTAAATATGGCAAAAAAATGAGGGCTTCTAATTAAATATAATTAAAAAGAAAACTGCTTCTTCTACAAAATCAACTACGATAAAGCTAAGAAGCCAACTTGATTATTCATATCTCTTTCTGCTTCAATCAGATAAGAATAACAAGTTGACTTGTGTTTCATAGGCTACAAGGTAAAACTAAAATTCTTGAGAATACCTATAAAAGAAAATGTAGTAACACATGGGTATCTGCCATTATTTTACCATATAATAATACTTTTTCTCATCTAGGCTATAATGTTTTCCTTTATGCTGGCTTTACTAGGAATTTTATTAGTAATTATATTATGACCATAATTATCTGAACTAGGCACTAGCAGTAATTTAAGTGGCAAAACTGGAAAATTTTAAATGAAGCTTTAGTGCATTAAAATGCACTAAATATAATTTAAAATGCACAAGTATAAGTTCCTTATATTTGATATTACTTAACTGAACTCTGTATCTTGCAAGCACCAGTTTTTAAGTAACTAGATACATATTTTGCAACCAGTTTGCTCTGGTCAATTTCCAGGGATGCACCGTCAATCACATTAAGCCTATGCTAACAGTATTTTGCTATGGGCAGTGATTGATATCACTTTTAAATTTTTTCAAGCCAAATTATCTTTGCTTCGTTCTTTGAGAACTGATCACTTGTTTATCCCCACAAACAAGTGTAAGATCTTGGCCCTGGCAATGTAAACTCCTTGGCTCCCCTCCAGGTTGAAACAGGGTGGCAATTTTTGGACAGGTTAGATTCTCAGTTGGTGCTAATCTTTGAGGAAGGGCATTCAAAACCCCTTTCTGTGTTTCTCCTAAGGAGATGGGGGACTTACTGGATTGGTGCCCTCTCAAGATACATGGTGAGTCCTCTTCTTTTTTGGGAGAGAGAGACAGATACAGAGTGATTCTCCTGGGCATATGTGAACCCAGAGTTTCAAGTTCCAATGCCACTGGAGCTTCAGGAGTCCCTGAAGAATTAGCCTTTCCTCATGTGTGTGTGCTAAGTCACTTCAGTTATGTCTGACTCTTTGTGACCCCAT
Organism: Giraffa tippelskirchi; assembly: GCF_054371585.1. NCBI lineage: Eukaryota > Metazoa > Chordata > Mammalia > Artiodactyla > Giraffidae > Giraffa > Giraffa tippelskirchi. Next base: position 90,548,818 of record NC_137275.1, on the reverse strand, counting down.
GGACTGTAGCCCATCAGGCTCCTCTGTCCAGGGGATTTCCCAGGCAAGAATACTGGAGTGGGTTGCCATTTCCTCCTCTCCACGGGATCTTCTTGACCCGGGGATCAAACCCGTGTCTATATTATGTCTCCTGCACTGGCAGGCAGGTTCTTTACCACTAGCCCCACCTGGGAAGGCCAGGCAGGCTTTCCTCATGCCCCAGTGAAAGTAAGTTTGTGTCTGGATGGTGACCTGAGACTCTACTTTGAGTCTATTCAGGTCTAAGTAGCTTATTTAAAGCAGCCTTCCATGAGATCCAGGTGAACCAAATTAAAACTAAGAGTCATTTTGGTTCCTCTGCACATGTATAACAATCAGGAGCTTTGGGGAAATGAGCACTGGTCAAAGATTTTGTTATTTCTGGGCTCACTGGCCCTTATTGTATGTTACAGCGTAAGTAGGATAAATGGTGCCTGGAAGCAATGTTTGTGCCTCACCACTTATCCCAGGTCATAATTTGCATGAAAACGAGAAAGTACATGCAAAGTGATAATGGCTTTCACACTGATGTTCAATGAATACAAAAATTGTAACTTATATAAAATTGATACAAAAAAATTCTCCCACTGATTTCTTTGCAGAGCCTCTTTACACTGGATCCCAGGAGACATCTATCTGTATTCCATTCCCAGTGCCTCTAGGTACCAACTACATCAACTGCTGACTGATCTTTAAAATACATGGGCTAAAAAAGAAAAGATATATGGACTTGCTTTTAATTAATATTACAGAAAACTCGACATTGTTAGAGATCCTAACTTGAAACTGTCTGGTCTAACCTGGAATTGTCCACCCAAAATCCCATATAGTTCACCCATTGCTGCCAGATATTCTGGGATGAATCAAGCTGATTCATCAGAAAACTCAGTGTGTGATTCAAATTATACCATATATATATATTATTTTTAAAATTATTTTCCATTATAGGTTATTACAAGATATTGACTATAGTTCCCCGCGCTATATGGTAAAACTTTGTTGCTTGCTGCATATTTATTTTTTAAATTAGAAATCTAGCATTCTATTCATACTAAGTCAAACAACCACACAAAAAAAGAAAAGAATTCTACTTTTTAAAATTTAGCAATGTTTATCTTTTTGCCAGTTTTTCTAAATGTCCTGTGGACATCTAATAACAACATATGAGAAACAAAATTTCAAATATATTTGTGTAGGATATAAGATTAATATAAATTAATATAAACAGACATCTATTATGTTTAAATTATTAATGACATCATTCAAAATGCTCCTATTCTTATTTTTTCTGTACTTGATAAAATATTCAGAGAAATGTTAATATGTCTTACTATGATTATATTTTTTTTTTCTTTTCCCCTATATTTCTTCTGATTTTTGCTTTATGTATCTTTTGTCCCTTTATTGTTAGGTGTCTAATGGTTTATGATGTCTATCTTCTTCATGAATTGCACCTTTCATCATTAAAAATATTCATCTTTGTTTTATTTAAAAAGAAAGAAAGAAAAAAGTAGAAAGGTCAGTGTGTATAATGTTTCTTAAGATGCATATAGAATAGTTTTCTACGAACTGCACTTCTAGAGTAAAGGCCTCATCTTAGGTTGGCGTTCTTTTTTGGAACAGCTTTACAAAACCACCACTAGTTCATGATAAAAAATGTTGCTGTAGTCCCTTCCACTCCATCATTCACCCCTCTTCTCTAAATACCACATGAAAGTCTTTCAGAACTGTATGTGGTAAAAGCCATAATTTCCACCAAATAACTGGCTTGCTTCTTCCCTAACAAACAAGAAGAATTATATGAGCAATGAAAATTCCCTTTTCTCTTTGGCTAGGAGAAACTAAGAGCCAAATTATACAACAGAATTTGACTCCTATGGCTTACGTATCTGCATTTATTAACTCTCTCCCATCTTACATTTTGTTCTATCCTTTTTTCTTGCTCCAGACTTTGTTAATTCTATTTTCCTATTTTAAGGCATTCATTCCTGGAAACCACATCCTTTTCCAAACAAGGTAGGACATAAAACCATAGAAATAAATCCATTCTACTTGTCTTTTAAGGTATCTTCTAAGGAGCCAAAAATAGAAAGTGACTGAATGGAAGGTTTACGCTCAGTAATATTATCCATGACTTAATTTCCTTTAAGTTACATGTTTTATACAAGACATTTTATGAAAATAAAATGAGAGCTATTTAGTAACTGTACTTACATAAAAACAGAATGACTCTCCAATTCTCCCACATCTGTATGTATATACAACAGTGATGATGAATACGTAAAGATATTCACTATGGCTTATTTTGTAAAAACAAAGCACTGAAAACCACCTAAATATACATAAATAGGGGATTTTTAAATCAATTAATTTAAAATTAATTATGTTGCATCCACTTCAATTTACCTGGATTCATGGACCTAAAATTCCAGATTCCTATGCAATATTGTTCTTCACAGCATCGAACTTTACTTTCACCACCAGGCATATCCACAACTGAGCAGCATTTCTGCTTTAGCCCAGACTCTTCCTTCTTTCTGGAGCTATTTTCTCCACTCTTCCTCAGGAGCATACTGGACATCTACCAACCTGAGGGGCTCATCTTCTGGTGTCATATGCCTTTTCATACTGTTCATGGGGTTCTCAAGGCAAGAATACTGAAGTGGTTTTCCATTCCTTTCTCCAGTGGAATGGAGGAATTTAAATTAGATGACCATTATACCTACTACTGTGGGCAAAAAATCCCTTAGAAGAAATGGAGTAGCCATCATAGTCAACAAAAGAGTCTGAAATGCAGTACTTGGGTGCAATCTTGGAAAACAACAGAATGATCCTGGTTTGTTTCCAAGGCAAACCATTCAACATCACAACTAAAGAGCCTCTTGATGAAAGTGAAAGAGGAGAGTGAAAAAGTTGGCTTAAAGCTCAACATTCAGAAAACTAAGATCATGGCATCTGGTCCCATCACTTCATGGGAAATAGATGGGGAAACAGTGGAAACAGTGTCAGACTTTATTTTGGGGGGCTCCAAAATACTGCTGATGGTGATTGCAGCCATAAAATTAAAAGACGCTTACTCCTTGGAAGGAAGGTTATGACCAACCTAGATGGCATATTTAAAAGCAGAGACATTACTTTGCCAACAAAGGTCCATCTAGTCAAGGCTATGGTTTTTCCAGTGGAAAACTGGATGGATGTGAGAGTTGGACTGTGAAGAAAGCTGAGCACCGAAGAATTGATGCTTTTAAACTGTGGTGTTGGAGAAGACTCGAGAGTCCCTTGGACTGCAAGAAGATCCAACTAGTCCATCCTAAAGGAGATCAGTCCTGGGTGTTCATTGGAAGGACTGATGTTGAAGCTGAAACTCTAATACTTTGGCCACCTCATGCAAAGAGTTGACTCATTTGAAAAGACCCTAATGCTGGGAAGGATTGGGGGCAGGAGGAGAAGGGGACAACAGAGGATGAGATGGTTGGATGGCATCACTGACTTGATGGACATGGAGTTGGTGATGGACAGGGAGGCCTGGTGCACTGCGATTCACGGGGTCGCAAAGAGTTGGACACGACTGAGTGAGTGACTGAACTGAACTGAACTGAACCGATGCCCCTACCACCGATGCTAAAGAAGCTGAAGTTGATCAGTTCTATGAAAACCTATAAGACCTTCTAGAACTAACACCAAAAAAAAAAAATGTCCTTTTCATCACAGGGGACTAGAATACCAAAGTGAGAAGTCAAGAGATACCTAGAATAAAAGGCAAGTTTGCCCTTGGAGTACAAAATGAAGCAGGGCAAAGGCTAACAGAGTTTTGCCAAGAGAACGCACTGGTCATAGGAAAACCCTCCTCCAACATGTACATGTGTAGATGACTCTACATGTGTACACCACCAGATGGTTAATACTGAAATCAGACTGATTATATTCTTTGCAGCCAAAGATAGAGAAGCTCTACACAGTCAGCAAAAAAACAAGACCTGGAGCTGACTGCGGCTCAGATCACCAGTTCCTTATTGCAAAATTCAGGCTTAAATTCAAGAAAGTACAGAAAACCATCAGACCATTCAGGTATGACCTAAATCAAATCCTTGTGATTATATAGTGGAAGTGACAAACAGATTCAAGGGATTAGATCGGATAGAGTGCCTGAAGAACTAAGGACAGAGGTTTGCAATACTGTACAGGAGATGGTGACCAAAACTATGCCCAAGAAAAAGCAATGCAAGAAGGCAAAGTGGCTGTTTGTAGAGGCCTTACAAATAGCTGAGAAAATAAGAGAAGCAAAAGGCAAAGGAGAAAGGAAAAGATATTCCCAACTGAATGCAGAGTTCCAGGGAACAGAAAAGAGAGTTAAGAAAGCCTTCTTAAGTGAACAATACAAAGAAATAGAGGAAAACAACAGAATGGGGAAGACTAGAGATCTCTTCAAGAAAATTAGAGATACCATGGGAACATTTCATCCAAAGATGGGCACAATAAAGGACAGAAATGGCGAGGACCTAACAGAAGCAGAGATATTAAGAAGAGGTGGCAAGAATACACAGAAGAACTAAAGAAAAAAGATTTTCATAACCCAGATAACCATGATGGTGTGATCACTCACCTAGAGCCAGACATCCTGAGTGTGAAGTCAAGTCGGCCTTAGGAAGCATCACTATGAACAAAGCTAGTGGAGGTGATGGAATTCCAGCTGAGCTATATCAAATCCTAAAAGATGATGCCGTTAAAATGCTGCACTCAATAAGTCAAATTTGGAAAACTCACCAGTGGCCACAGGACTGGAAAGGGTCAGTTTTCCTTCCAGTTCCAAAGAAGCACAATGCCAAAGAATGTACAATTGTGCTCATTTCACATGCTAGCAAGGTCATGCTCAAAATCTTTCAAGCTAGGCTTCAACAGTACATGAACTGAGAACTTCCAGATGTACAAGCTGAATTTAGAAGAGGCAGAGGAACCAGAGATCAAATTGCCAACATTCATTGGATCATAGAAAGAGCAAGAGAATTAAAAAAAAAAAAAACTACTTCTGCTTCATTGACTATGCTAAAGCCTTTGATGTCGATTACAACAAACCTTGGGAATTCTTAAAGAGATGGAATACCAGACCACCTTACCTGTCTCTTGAGAAACATATATGCAGGACTAGAAGCAACAGTTAGAACCAGACATGGAACAGACTGGCCCCAAACTGGGGAAGAATTACATCAAGGCTGTATATTGTCATCCTGCTTATATAACTTACATGCAGAGTACATCATGTAAAATGCTGGGCTGAATGAATCACGAGTTGGAATCAAGATTCCTGGGAGAAATATCAACAACCTCAGATATGAAAATGATATCACTCTAACGGCAGAAAGCTAAGAGGAACTAAAGAGCCTCTTCATGAGGGTGAATGGAGAGAGTGAAAAAGCTGGCTTAAAACTCAACATTCCAAAAACTAAGATCATGGCATCTGGTTCCATCACTTCACGGCAAACAGATGGGGAAAAAGTGGAAACAGTGACAGACTTTATTTTCCTGGGGTCCAAAATCACTGTAGATGGTGACTGCAGCCCTGAAATTAAAAGATGCTTGCTTCTTGGAAGAAAAGCTATGACCATCCTAGACAGCGTTTCCAAAAGCAGAGATTACTTTGCCAACAAAGGTCCGTCTAGTCAAAGCTATTGTTTTTCCAGTAGTCATGTATGGATGTGAGAGTTGGCCCATAAAGAAGGCTAATCACTGAAGAACTGATGCTTCTGAACTGTGGTGTTGGAGAAGACTCTTGAGAGTCCCTTGGACAGCAAGGAGATCAAACCAGTCGATCCTAAAGGAAATCAACCCTGAATATTCATTGCGAGGACTGAAGCTGAAGATGAAGCTCCAAATATTTTGGCCATCTAACGTAAACAGCCGATTCACTGGAAAAGATCCTAATGCTGGGAAAGATTAAGGGCAGGAGGAAAAGGGGATGGCAGAGGATGAGATAGTTAGATAGCATCACTGACTCAAAGGACATGAGTTTGAGCAAACTCCAGAAGATAGTGAAGGACAGGGAAACCTGAAGTGCGGCTGTTACGGGATTGCAAAGAGTTGGACACGACTTAGCAACTGAACAACATGGTGCATCCATATTTAAAAGAATGAGTCAGGCTTACATGAATTGATAAGGACTAGCCTCCAAAATGTAGTATTATATGAAAAAATACTAGGTTTACTTCATGCCATTACTTTATGAACAGGAAGAATTTTGGTTAATGTATTATAACATAGTCATACGGTGGAATACTGCACATTCATTAAAAAATGAGCAATTGCTTCATGTACTGATGATAAAGAAAGACTTTCAAGATGCATTTTTAAGAAAAAGAAGGTAAAACGGTATATATAGCATGCTTTCATTTGCATCAAAGAGGTAGGGGTGGAGATATACAGGAATTTGCCCACAAATATGTAAAATATTTCTGAAAATTATACAAAAACCTGCTAATATTATTGTCTAACAAGGGGTATTTAAGGATCTGAACACACTTTCTCTTATAAAATAAATACATATTTTTAAAAGATTGGTGGGAAAAAATTTTAAACCTGTACAAAATTGCTGGGAGAGAGACAAAAGTATCCGCTATAGTTGAGGGGAGTGGGAAGTAATGAGAATTAAGGCTAAGAATTCACCCTCTCTTCCCTTTCATCTCCCCTGTGAATATCTTCCATTATTCACTGAAGGAAACTGCAGGGAATCACTCAGCATCACTGGATTGTCATTTTAAACGCATGCGGTTGATTCAATTGACTGAAAATGCATATAACATGAACTCTACAGTTGAAAACCGCCATTACAATTGCCACAGGAGGGGAGGGTGAGGACTACACCTACATTTTTCAAAGCTTTTCAAAAAATTTCGAAGGAGGAAACAGTGTCATTTCTGGGCCAGAAGCAGCTCCTTGGGACCAGGTGTGCATATGCTTTCAGGCAGCATCTCCATGTCGCAGGTATTTGAGGGCAGACGAAGCAGCTGAACTTCCAGCCACTGAAGTGCTTCCCTTCACTCGACCTGACATCCCAGGCTGAGAAGTGCTAACATTTCTGGTCTATAAAGACCCACCCAGATCAACTGAAATGGTGATCTTAGGAAATTGCCTGCGAGCATACTAAGTTGCTTCAGTCAGGTCCGACTTTGTGCTACCCCGTGGACTGCAGCCTGCAGGCTCCTGTGTCCAGGGGATTCTCCAGGCAAGAATACTGGAGTGGGTTGCCATATCCTCCTCTAGGGGATCTTCTCGACCCTGGGATGCAACCCCCGTCTCTTATATCTCCTGCATTGGCAGGCAGGTTCTTTACCACTAGCACTACCTGGGAAGCCCTCTAAGGAAATTAGTAGCTCTCAATAGTAAGATACAAAGATCAGTTCTAATCAGGGGAAAGAATGAAGGAACAAGGTAGTTTCTCTGCACCTTGACTTTCAAGAAGACTCATCCTCCAAAACTACCTGTGCGAAAAGGTCAAACTTCTTCAGCTCTGACTCTGACGTGGAATCTACATTCCAGGACCACTTGAAGTTACCCAAAGTATGTGCCATTCTTAAATAATCTTTTCATGGAAAGCGGGTGGTTGGATAATCTTGAAGACTAGTTCCTAAGGGTGTGGAAATTCAGATTGAGGGCTGAAAGTGTTGTAAGATGGTCCACTGCCTAGCATTTATTCCTACCTCCAAAAATAAACCATGACATTTTGCATACTCACCCCAAGATTAGAGGAGGCATTCTCACCCCAAAATTAGAGGAGGAAGCTGATAAACACTAAGACAGTGAAGCATGCTCAACTCCATTAAGCTGGCCCAGGACCTGCTGGCAATCTTCAACATGGCTCTGAGCAGCACAGCCTGCCTTGAGATTCCCAACCACTCCTGGTGGGATGCATACAGTTGTATGGGTATAGAAAACTGCTTCACCTAGAAAATGCTGATTCATGTCCAGTGCAGGCTGCCATAGCTGTTCACTACTAATGGAAAGGCACTCACTAGCAAGTGTGGGAACACTAGAAGTGGCCTTCAAAATCACTTCCAGTATTTCTCATTTACTCTTATTTTAAAAAAGGATTCAAAATCTAAATAATCAAAGAAGGGTGTAATCTATGTATTTTTGTGACTAGGGACATGAAATCAATGATTAATGTAGGGAGCAAAAATGAACAAATTATGTTCCTTTTATGACGCTACATTTCTGAAACCAGATGTGAATGAGGAAAAAAATATGAATTTTAAGTGTTTCATTTACTGTATCAAAATTCTCCGCTTCAACTAATAACCATTTCATTTGACATACAGAAATAATAAATTCAATAATTTGCTCATCATTCTTTCTAGTGATACACAATCATTAGCCATAACGCATATTATCCAAATGAAATTATTGGAGGTACAACTCCAAAACAGTTTCAGAATGAATTACTGTTTCTCGGTCTTTGAGATAGTCCTTGAACTAACCTGTAAGTTTATCAAGCGCTTTTAAGAATCCAGAATTTTCACTTTACATGGCAATTGTACAGTTGTAAGCAGCAGCAGCCGCAGCCTTTACTAACTTCAGGGTGGGGAGGAAGGAGGAAATGAGGTTTAGAACTAATAGAGTAAAATCAAACTCTAGGTGTGGGTTTTATTTCTCACCAAAATCTCCAAAGAAACATAACAAAATGCCCACATTTTTCCTGCTCTTAAGGAAAATTGCTCAAGGACAGCCAAAGAACTCAGAAACTGAATAGCTTTGTTGAAACCTAGAACTAGTTGCATTTTGAATTTTTCTTCACACCTTTACAAACACTATTTGTAACAATAGAAACACTATTGTTACAGCCACATAGGTAGCCAAACCTCCCAGTAAACAGAAAAACAGCCAGACAGAAATGCAATGTCTAGATCCTGTACGCTTTTCAATATAAAGGAAGTTCTCAGGTGGGATTCAGAGCTGCAGGGCACCTTAGAAAGCCACTTGTAAACTGGGAAAAGTGCAGCTGAGAAATGTTAAATAGCTAATCAAGTACAAAAGTCAGACTTCCACTCAGTTGCCTCAAATTGTCTAGTGCTTTTAGTTAAGAACTGTTTCCATGGCATACATGGCTTTTTAAAATCAGAAAAACATCGAGAAATCTTTATTACTGAGATCTCCACTTGTTAGCAGCAGAGAAATTGTTAAAATAATTGAAATGTGTCATTAACATGATGGGAAAGTTAAGGAAGTTAAGCAGAAATAACTACAGAGCAGGAAACAGGTAGTTTGTGATCCTCTGAGTGATTAAGGTGTGGTGTTCTGTAAACATAGACCGATCCAGTGTGTTGCAAACATATTAAGAAATCTCCCTTTTCCAACTCAGAGTTATATCAATAGTGAATAAAGGTAAAGTCCAAGACAGTTAATTAGAAACTCCAATTCTGAATCCTCAACATGTAGAGATCTGTTTGAGTTAAGAATACAAAACAAAGAATCAAAGAATAGAAGGAAGGTACAGGTATGACCTCCTAAAGCACAGTGAAAATGTAACTTATTTCTGGAACAGGGCGTGCTTTCCCCGGCCAGGTGGAGATGTTGGGTGGCACGGGCAGGATGCAGGAGGATGGTTTCTATGCCTGTTGGAGAGCATCTCTGGTCCCTCCTTCCTCAGTTCCGGAGGAAAAGGTGGGAGGTCTGGTTGAACATGGTTTTGTGGCTGGACTTGCAGGCTGAGCAATGCAAGCCCCATGCCAGGTGAATCGTCCATGAAAAGGTGGGCAGCAGGTGAAAATGAAATACAGCATCTTTTGGGTAAATACATATACTCGACTCACATAAATATTGAGTCAGAACATCTCACATGTGCTCAACCAAATGGAATAGACACCAGAGGGTCAGTGCTCTAGCGTGCGAGATCTCCCCCAGCTTACACTTCTCCTAAGGGATAAACTGGGAGGTACTGCACACAGGAGGGAATTGCTCCCTTTTGCTTTGCTGCGCTGATTTAAAGGAAAATTCCAAAGTGAATCACTCAGAAAAACGAGGACCAGGGCACCTTGTTGAGGAAGGGAGAATGCTCCTCATGGGAAAGGGACTCTGAGATTATATAAGGGTCAGAAAGGCAAAAGCATTTTTCACATTAGAGTTCCCAGAAGCTGTTCAGAATTTTTATAGGTAATCTATTACCAGATGTAACTGTTAAAGAATAGCAGGTCTATTTTCCTCGAATAAATATAGTGACAGGGGTTTAAATTTCACAAAAGCTTTCTTTAAAACCAATCAGGAGTTTTCCATCTGTCCTCAACAAGCCTCTTCTTGGTGCTGTTCGCTCCCACTTCGAGCAGACTCCCCCCCAGGATGCACATTCCTCTACCTGTTTATAGCAAAACAAAGACAGAGGGATCTCTGAACTGGTAAGAGATGCTGGGACCATCTGAGATTCTGCAAAAATAAAACACAGGCAAGGAAGCATCCATCTTTGAACTCATTTTTAAAACTCTACCATCTATAATATTAATGGTAAAGATCCATCTGGCCCTTTTCAAAGGCATTTTATTTTACTGCAACAAAGAATCTCAGAACCATTTTTTTTTTTTTAATTTAGGCAGTATAAAGAACAAAGAATCTGATGGCACATAAGGACCCATCCCACAACACTGTATCAACAGCAGCATTCCTTCATATTTCTTTAATTTCACCAGTCACACATAATAGGGTATGTCTGGAGTAGTTTTACATGCTTTACAAATGATAATTTACTTAAACTTTGTTATGGTCCTAGGAGGTATTGTACTATTTTACATCCATTTTAGAGATGAGTAAAACAAAGCACAGAGGGGCTGAATGATCTGTTCAAGGTCAAACAGTTAATAGGAAGTGGAACTAGTTTAAATCCAGGCAGTCTAGCTCCAAAGTCCACATTTCCTCCGTTATGCTGCCTCTCAAACTTTCATCAAATCTAAGATAAACTGGGATTTGTGCAGGATCACCTTAAAGCATTTATCACCATTTCAATAATTAACTCATGCCATGTTGCAGCTTCCTCAGATCCAATGCAAGAAAGATAAATACTATCAAATACTATATTTGACTGCTTGTGCTGTCTTTTAGAAACCAAATGAAGGTACAGAAAATTAGAGTGTCCTGTATCTGCTGGGAAAACTACTGCACAGAAAGTGAAACGTTAGGCAGTCACTTGGATGTTTAAATTTTGACATACCACTGGACTCTTCAAAGGTCTTCAAACTCATTCAAATTCAGAACTGCCAAGGCGGTGTGTATCAGAGAAAATTTAATTCCAAGATAAAGAGACATAAAACAGGTCTTTCTGGGGGAATTCCACAGTTGATGAACCTCTAAGAAAGTTTTCTCCTCAAAATTCTTTTAGCACAACTGGCAGAGTGCAAATATCCTCCTCCACTTGCCTCTGCCGACTGCCCTGGCACGCTGCCTTCACGGGACGTTCACTCCAGTGCTCGCAGCCAGGCAGCCTTGTCCTGGGTGGGGCTGGGGGCCTGTACACACCCCAGAGTGCTGCAACACTCACTTTGGGGGTGTTCAGAAAACTAAGGCAGTGAAGGAGGTGGAAACTACCTTCCTTCCTGCCAAGAAGCTACTTATCTTTTATTCAGGAGAGGTGTGTATATTGATTGGGTCAAGAGAAGAATCCTCTCTTCACCTTTCGCTTATCAACACCTGACTGCTCTTCAAATTCCACACCTGTGGCCTCCAGCTGTGCAAACACCTCTGTCCCAGTGGCATAAGTGGCATCATAGACTGTAGTCCATCAGGTACCATTCTTCTCTCTGACCATCTTCCTTTAAAAACAACGTGAAATAGACTAACCAGTAGGGGCACAGGAGGGGCTTTACCTTGTTCTTTTGTTTACCAAAAACTGGAGTTACTACCATCTGCCTTTAATAAAAGCAGCAGTGACCCAGCTGTGCAACAAGTCTGGCCCAGTGGCTTGCAAGGAGCAGGCAAACAACCATGAGTCCCCTTTACCTTTTTCCTCCCTAACCAGAGACATCAACCCAGGGCTGTTCCTCTCCCTCTTTCACAAAGTTAGGGGCAGACATCACCAAAGACTGAAATAACTAAGGGAACGCCTAGCTTTCAAACTGAAATTTACTTGATTCCTCACCTCACCAACACTTCTCTAAGGCAGCCTCCTCCCTTTCCATCTCCAGCCTTTTTAACTACCCTTCCCTATTTCTCTAAGCCCCTTTTTTATTACTGTTAAAAACACTGGAATACATCAAAATCAACTCAGTTCCACCATCTAACCAGACATACCAATCTAGGGATCCAAAGATATTGCAGAAATTTACTTGACTGTTTTGTGATTTTTTTTTTTGTTAGGGCAACTGGGAAAGATAAGATTTTTAAATGCAGATAAAAAAGTGGGAATGAATTTCTCAAAATTCTGGGATGTGGCTCTGATTTCCACCACTAAAATATCCATTTGTGATTATGGAAAAGGTAAAAAAAAATCAGTGCTCTGATTTGGCACTTAGTACATGATGTTGACTACTCATAGAACTTCAAAATGATTTTTTTTTAAAGTGCTATTTGATTATACTGGGTGGTCCATTTAGAATCCAGTCAATACAATCTCACTTCAGAAAAAAGATTTACAAATAGGCCACTTTATACAACAGCTATGGTAAGGAATTTATAAGTGCTGTAAGGTTCAGAGTTTATTTAGTGTAAATACAGTCTAGACTCATTATCTTACCCCCATCTCACAGCCCACAGCAAAGAGTAAGGCTGATGGGAAAACAAGAGCTGGAGGTACTGAGGACAAATGCTAAAATGAGCACCCTACGTACCTCTGTGAAGAACAAAACTGGTACCTTACTTTAGTAGGGGGGTTCCGGTTGGAAAGGGGCAGAATAAGAGGTCGGGGGCAACTCCCACGTCAGAACCACACCAGGAAGCCTTGCTCAGTAATGAGCCCTCCGATGTGCAGAGTGAAGCCATGACTGACAGTGGACAGCCCGCCCCCCACAGATGCTGAAGTCCCCGGGCTGATACTCACGCTGACACTGTCCCCAGGACCGGCGGGCCCAGCCCCAGCAGCAGTCAGTCCTCCCACCGTAACGACACAGGCCAATGGATGACACTATTTGCCTGGGCCACCTACCAAACAAAAAGATTCAAATTAAATAAACACACTCTTGAAATTAAAAATAATTTCCTCCTTATTACTTTAGAAAAACTTTTTAATCACACCCAGCAATTTTCTACGAACCCTTTCATGCCTGAAGGAATTAAACAACAGAACACCTTCAGGGAAATGGTTCTGCTATGATCTAATTTCAAACATCAGACAAACATACATACAACAGAGCAAGAATTGAGGGGAAAAAGGAGGGGAAGATCCTTTCTTACAGGGAAATAGCACCAGCTAAAACCAAGAATTCTCAAGGCTGCCACTCACAGGATGGTTTCTGAAGTTTGAAATAAAACAGATTCCTCTAAGGCCCACACCTGTTACTGAGAGGAAAGCCAGTTTTGGCTGATTCATGGTAAACCTAAAAGTATTAAATCAGACATGTCAAAGCAGAAGAAAAAAAAAATTCTGCCTTGTATAAGGGGGTACCTGTGGGAAGGGGCAGAAAGAGGGGAGGCTTCTCAAAATCAAATGAAACATAACTCTTTTTGAGATATGACTCTTCTGCAAAAAAAGTTTTCAGAAAAAAAAAATGTACTTGAGAAAGAAGACTAAATGAAACCAAGGCGAGTTTAAAGTGTGGCTAACATCTCAAGTGTCCTTGTAGTTTGAAACTTTCCTGCATCAACAATTCGTGTTATCGTCCTCTCTAACGTAAATAAGGACTAAAGCAAACCCTGGGTTTCAGGATACGATTTACCAACCAGATTCCACTTTGACACCTTATTTGGTACATCAGTTCCTTGTTTAGATTCACACCTACCTCGACGACTCTCCCCGCCCCTCACCACCCCAGAGGATCAATATTTTAATCGTCTGTTTTAGATATTTTTAAGACTACATGAAAATCTATGCATAATCATGTGATTATTTCTTGCTGCAAATATGTGTGCAAGACACGCACAGGATATCCAAATGTGGGGAAATCATTGCTTTAATAAAATAAAACAACCTCTGGCCGCAACCCCTCCCCACTTTTTTTTTTTTTAACTCTACTAATCTTTTCATTCCCCTTGCCTTCATCTCCCGCTTCTGCCCCCAAGCCCAAAGGACAAATAACCCCGAACTTTCCATTTCCTGCGACCAGGTGATAAACAAGCGGCTGCGCTTTTTCTCTTCAGCGCTCCACTGGCTCCCCTCCTTCCTTCCAGGCACAAGAAAGCCAATCAATCGTGGAATTGATTCGTTCCAGGACTGCAGGTAAAACAGGTGCGCAGTGTCTCGGGCTGCGCTGAGGAGGGGGTGAGGGTCACTGCATGAGGCTAACTGAGTGGCGGTGGGACCCAAGTTAAAAATCCCTCCTGGCTGCTGCTGCCTGTTTTCTGCTTAAGCAGCAGCGATGGACGCTCGGGGCGAGTCTGGTCTATAATTGCACCGAGGTGGAGTAACCAAGCACGCCCTCCCGACACACACGCAAGCACACACACTCTCGGGAGCCGATCTGGCAGCGGGGGCGAGGGCTCCTCGCTCTGCGGAAGGAGGAGCGGCTGAGTGACAGGGGAGCGGAGCAGAGCCTGGGGTTGTTGGGACCTGTCAGAGCACGCAGCAGTCAGGCTCGCCCGAGGTCTCGGGAGCTGTGTGTGCGTACAGGCACCCACACACGCGCGCGCAGCGTCCTCCCCCCGGCCCCTCGGTCCTTATTTTGAGTCCTCCCTCCCACCAAGGAAACCAAGTGGCGAAGCAAACGGGTCTCCCCCAGGAAGCACAGTGGCTTCCTCTCCCTACCCTTTGTGTGAGTCACCGTGACAGCCCCCAGCCGGGATGTGGCCCGGACCACCTGGAAGTTTCCCCATTGCAAAGCTGTCTAAAGCAAGAATTTCCCAGCCAAGCGATGTCCCGCACGTCACCGCCTGTGGGGCAGCTAACCCGCGCCCTCAGAGCCCACATGCCGGGCTCCAGCTCCCTTCTCCCGCAGCCCCGAGTCGGGCTCGGCGGTCAGCCCCGCAGGGCAGCTTCTCCCGGGTTCCCGGACGCGCAGGGGGCGCGCCCTCTAGGCCTTGGGCAGCCACTGGTGGAGACTGCAGCTCGACGGCTCTCCTCCCGCCGAGGCCGTGCTGTGGCCCGGCTTCTGGCCCGAGAGCCGAGAGACAGGACCCCAGGGCGGTGTGAAATTAGCGCTGGATAGAGCAGGAGAGGGTCCCCAGGTGCCGACTTACCTCCCGTCGAACTCCGCGGCCGCCTGCAGGTAGAGCGAGGACCCGAGCACCAGCGCCAGGAGGAAATCCATCTCCGGCGGCGAGTCCCGGGCGGAGGCTCGGCTGCAAGCGGGGAGCAGGTGGCGGGTGCTGGGGGCGCAGGAGAGGCGTGCTCGGCTCCCCCGAGGAGCTGCGGCCACCGAGGCTACTGCTGCCCCTCTCGGAGGAGAGCCGCGCGGCGCGCCGCCGGAGCAGGTCTGCTTGCGGCGTCCCGAGCCCCTCCGGCTCCCTCCCCGCGAGGGGAGGCGCTGCTGGCGAAGCCGCGCCGCCTGCGGGGAGGGGCGCAGGGGCGGGGGGCGCAGGGGCGGGGGGCGCAGGGGCGGGGGGCGCAGGGGCGGGGGGCGCGCGTGCGCTCGGCTCACCGCCCTCGGGTCCCCGGGTGAGGGTTGAGGGCGCCCGGCCCCTCAGCGGGAAGCTCGGGGGCGGGGGCACTGCGGGAAGGCAGAGTCTCTTGGGGACCAGCCAAGCGGGGCGAGCGCCAGGCTGGGAGAAAAGTTGCCAGCCCGGCCTGGACCAGGGGGAGCAGGGTGCTCGGCAGGAAAAGTCTGAGCCGGGGAGGAAAGGGGCCCGGGGCGTAGGTGCGCGCTCCGCGGGTTCCTTCTGAACAGGTGAGGACCGCAGGGGCTAGCCATAGCTTTCACCAGAGGGCGAAGTCTAAGATGAGAGGTTTGTAGGGCCGGAGCTGAGCTGTGTCTGCATTTAAGCGAAACCGCGGCACGACTTGGACAAATTAGCGAAGGCAAACTCCGGGAGTTTGCTTCTCCCGCAGAGCTGGCAAAGGCAGGGTTTTAAAAATTTTGTAACCAACCGAACGAAATGCTTGGCGCCTTCGAGCTTTGAAGAGAGGTGCGGACTGTTTGCATCTCCGCCAGCTCGACTCTGAGCACAGTAGGAGGATAGCAGCAGCTGCCCCTTCAAGGGGCACGTGCCCGCCAGAGAGGGAGAGCAGTTACTTCTTAAGTCTTGTGGTGCCTGATCCTCGGAGATCATTTAGAAAACCATTTCGAGCAATTATTGCTGTTATTGCTGAGTGAAATGTAGAAGGGCTGTGTTCAAATAAAAACACGCAATGATTATACTAAAATTCATGTTAAAGCATCAGTCCGATCAAGTCACGTCTCTTCCCACACTCCACCCGGAATGACTGCCCAGGGCACTGATCTGGCCTCCCATATCTCTCCGACCTAACAGCCCTCCCTCCCTTTCTCTAATCCGTGGTCACCCATGCCTTTCTTCCACCCTTCGGCGTCCCTGCCTCAGGCCGTTGATGGTCACTTCCACCTGAACCCAGATAGCTATTCTCTGTGTGGTTCTCATCCTCACTTGTCTTTGCGCCTATGTCACCTCTTTTAGGTGACCAGTCTTGACCACCCTTTTTAAAATTGCAGCCTGTCCCCTCCTGATGTCTCCTGCCTGTTCTTTGTCTTTTCTGCAAACCACTCGTCTTCTAGTTTCCTGTGTTTTTGTGTGCCTGTGCGCTCAATCCTGTCCGACTGTGCGATGCCATGGGCTGTAGCTCGCCAGGCTCCTCTGTCCATGGAATTTCCCAGGGAAGAAGACTGGAGTGGGTTGCCATTTCCTCCTGCAGGGGCTCTTCCCGACCCAGGGATCGACCCTGCCTCTCTTGGGTCTCCTGCGTTGGCAGGCAGATTCTTCACCACTGTGCCATCTGTTTCCTATATAACTTGTTTATTTCTTATTTTGCCTGTCTTCTTCCTGCTAGAATGCAAACTCTACAAGGGCAAGTTTCTTTGTTCAGTGTGTTTCAGGTAGTAGGTGCTCATAAATGCTTATTGACTGAGTTTGCTACGTTACAAACTTTACCCCTGATCTTTATTTTCTTTTTGAGATTTCTCCAACTTTAAATTTTTAATGGAAAATTCTGTGGCAGAGTGACCTCACTATCCTGATCTCTTAGTGTGTATAAACACAGGAATTTTCTGCAAGAAAAGGAAAAATAATGGTTTCAACTTAAATGACTTTGATTTCCAAGTTGTTTTCTGTTAGCAAAACAAGTTTCTATTTTAATCTCAGGAAACATCCATGCCATTTCGGGCTTGGGACATTATTTTAGGCAAACAGCTTGGTGTCATCCGTTTCAGATCTTTCTAATGAACTCCAAAAATGTAGTAGTCAAAATATTTTTTCTGCAGAGAATAAAATTTTTTAAGTGTAATGTAGGCTTGGTTCCAGGTTTCGTGGCTGCTCCTTCATCATTTTCTTTGTTTGTAGGTTCCTGGGTTGAGCAATGGATGATTAGAAAGGGGCTAACCTACAGGCTAGAAACTGGAAAGGAGGATGAGTAGTAGGTGAAAATAGGATGGATATCTGGAGTAAAATTGTAATACTGCCTGCCTCTTTCTTTTTATTTTTTTTGTATCTTTTCTTTGACTTAGAAAACACTTCATTCATCTTCCTTCTTTTTGTTATTTTTTTAATTGGAATATAGTTGATTGACATTGTTGTGTTAGTTTCAGGTGTACAGCAAAGTGAATGAGCATCTTTCTTCTTCATACAGACACACTTTCCACTTACCCTTTGGTCCAAGCTTAGCTGACACTTAACCCAGGAAGGAAGCCCTTGTAATTTTTCACTTGGCTGAGACTCCTGTAGCTTGTGTTTCTATAGCCTTTTGCATCCCCTAGAGTAACTCTTAAAGCACTGGTGGAACTGCTTCTCTACCAAATTGAGGTTCCCCCAAGACACTAACCAGTAGGAGGGCAAGAGCAGTGTCACTATATGCCTTGTGCCCAGCACAGTACCTGGCACAGGCTGGATTGAATTCTGCTTGGTGATCTTTAGCCTCTCCCTCAAGTCAGCTGTAGCTAATTGTATCATTCTTTGTTGAATCATGGAGCAAGGGGATTCTAAAAGAATTCCAAGGTCTAATCAGGTAGCCTGCTGCAGTTAGGACCACCAGTGCCCATTCCAAAAAAGAAGTGGAGTTCCCATGGGAGTGACATAATGCTATCTCAGTCTTAAAAACAAGAAACATACTGAACAGCGTGCTTTTAGCAATATCTGTATTTTTCCAGGAGGATGACATTTTGGTTAGGTCTCACACCAGATAATGCCACCTTGCAAGGAGGAATCCCAATTTCCTTGCACAGAAATCATTATCTTTACTGACACAATGTGGTCTGTGTCACAATGTGACACAGATCAACAGCAAAATAGAACTAAGTGAACACAACTTCCCCCACCTGGAAATCAGAAGCTCTTAATTATTGAGTCTTTTTCTCCCCCAGTAAATATTTACTGAGACCCTACCATGTATTAACCATTTCTATGTGCTAGGACTTTAGCAACAAGACAAAGTTATGCCCAGAAAGAGTTTACACTGCAGTTGGGGAGCAAGACAATAGGTGCTATGAAGAGAGGGTAAAGGTGTAGAGAGACTCAAGGAAGGATAGGTAGTAAAAAAGAGATGGGCTGTGATTTTAGGTCACCTCTCAAGTGAAGTGAAGTGAAAGTCACTCAGTCGAGTCTGACTCTTTGCGACCCCATGGACTATACAGTCCGAATTCCAGGCCAGAATACTGGAGGTAGCTGTTCACTTCTTCAGGGGATCTTCCCAACCCAGGGATTGAACCCTTGTCTCCCGCATTGCAGGCAGATTCTTTACCAGCTGAGCCACCAGGGAATCCCAAGAATACTGGAGTGGGTAGCCTATCCCTCCTCCAGTGGATCTTCCTGACCCAGGAATCGAACCGGGGTCTCCTGCATTGCAGCCGGATTCTTTACCAGCTGAACTACCAGCACCTCTGGGAGACGACATTTGAGCAGCGTTGGGATAAAGGGGGTGTGGGTCAAAGGAAAGAGAAAATGTGTTTTCTCTATCAACTTCTCATTGTCCGTGTCATGCAAGACATTCAGCAGTTTATTGCTCCTCCTGTCCCATATGCAGTGGTGCTTAGGGACAGGATTACTGCTTCAAAAACTCCTATTAGGAAAAGAGAAGGATGAGGAGCACACAGCTGCTCATTCACAGCAGTGTTGACTCCCAGCTGAGCAAGAATTACGGCGATGCACTGCTCTGGCCATCGAGGGAGGGCCTTGGTCAGACGATCAGGTCATCCCCGCTTCTACTACCTGATCCTCCAGAACCATGTCAGAAGTGACTGTTGGAGCAGATGCCTTCCTTGGGGCTGCACATCATTGTCAGTTCTTTTTCTACTGGTACAGATTTGAAGGCCTGACTGTTTCTTTAAAGGAGCTAATAGAGACAGCACATTTTCAGGCCAGAATTAAGGTTTCTGTGGCTTTAAGATTTCCTTAAAACCCTAATAGGCTTCTAATTGCTTCCAGTCAGTTCCTTGTGCAGATAACCATAACTAAAGTCTTTTCTAGTCCTAGTTCTTAAGCCTGCTTTATTTCTTTGCTTCCTTGTGTCCATATTTAACTCTTTCATCTTAATGGAGGCCACCTTGAGGCTAGCTTAAATAATAGGGTTGTTTGGGAAGGTGACACCCTTACTCTGATCCTTACCACAAGGCGTGGATCCCTATATTTATGTTAATGTTCAGGACATAAAAGCAGTTGTCTTTTCCAACCCTGGGAGGCCTGAAATTTCTGGACATTCTCATTTCCTGCCATTTCTGCTTGCAAAAACAGCTAGTCCTTGCCTGAGCCCACCTCTTTCTTAAGATACCTTATAAAAGCAATAAGGAGCAGCAAATGTACAAAGATTTTCATTTTTTATAATGATATCCCCTTTATCTGGATATATACTGTACCTTCCAAGTGAGCATAAGTAATGATTTTACAAAACATGTGTCACAAGCTTTCCAGCCTACAAACAGCAACTGTAGTTAATACCATATCCACAGCATACCACCTCTTCAAAGAACAGAAAATTCCAATACTATGTAAATTCTTTTAAAGTATCAAAAAAGAAACACAAATTATTCCTGAGAAGTCATTGATATCTACACCCAGAAAAAGTGTTTTTGTATGTGCACAAACATACACACATATACAGATATGAATATCAATGCAGAAGCCCTAAATAAATGATTAGCAAGTACAATCCAGGAATATACTGAAAGAATCCATTGCAATCAAGTTGACAGAAACCTTTATGTGGGTAAAGGGCTAACAAAATCCTTTCCCCTTCTGCATGAGAATTTGACCTTATGCTAACCTTTTAGCACTGTTCCTGTGGCAACCTGATAAAGTGATTTGTGAACTATGTTGCTATGTTGCTGGTAAAAATGGACCCCTGATCGGTAAAATGCATTTAGACAAGGAGAACCACCTATGCCTGATGGTAAACCATAGCATTGGACCAACCTGAGTTCAGTGCCTCTTATAACTGGGCATGTCCCTCGCAGAGGCCTTGGACATTAGACCAGTGGAGTTGTCACAAGAGATGGAACTGAAGATAGATCACCATTGGTTGAATCTGCAGATGTGGGCCATATACTGTACTACAATCTTTTATTTAAGGGTCTCTGGATTTTGGTCTCCATGGGGGTCCTGGAACCAGTCCCCTGTCGATATGGAGGGACAACTGTCTTTAGTGCCAATAATTCTCATCCATCTTCAAATAATTCTGCAATGACAATGGAAGACTATTTGATGGGCCTTCGGTTCTATTTTAAACATCACCAGAATTGAAATAGGCATGAATGGCTCACCAACAAATTAGACAGAAGTTTTAAGAGTTATGAAATAGTTATGTCAAGTCTCCTAACTTTCAGCTCTTTTAAATTTGTATCTTAATACTGGAGTGAGTTGCCATTTCCTACTCCAGGGGATCTTTACAACCCAGGGACTGGACCCACATCTCTTATGTTTTCTGCATTGGCAGGTGGATTCTTTACCACTGCATCACCTGGGAAGCAAAGATCTGATGCAAATTTAAAAATTTTTTATTCATGTTTTTATGTGTAAAATAGAAAGATTCTTCTGTGTTGTCAATGCATTTTTTTGTATCACAAAGCCAGGAGGGGTAACACTAGGCAGCTTCTTTAATATGTTACTCACAATCTCTTTGGCTTAACACAATTAAATTCCTTTCATTTGTGCACAGATTCAATGCAGCTTGAACAGTTTTCCTAAGTGGTCCTTTGCAAGTGGTTCTTCAGGGATCTGGGCTCCTTCTGTCTTGCGGTTCTGTCTTTCTGGAGTTCTCCTGTAGCCACAAGGCCAAGGGAGAGAGAGAGCCCAGGCAATCATTCCTGGGGAGTTGTGGCACTCCACTGGCTACTACCTAGTTACATGGCTCCAACTTAACTGCAAGAGGATTTGGCAAGTATATTTTTCCAGTGTGCCAAGGAGGAAAATGAAAACTTTTCATCGAACACCTAGCATTGTCTTTGCCTCAAGAAATCAGTGAACCTTGTATTTAACTACTGCCAGGAAGAAAGCCTAACATTTAACTATGACATCACTGAAAAATCATTGTACTTGGAAATCATTCTCCAAAATTCACTTAGTCAATGATTTTCATCATACAGCAGATCAATATATCTACTTGGGAATTCTTAACATACAACTCACCCAATTAAATTAGGTAAATTGTATATAATACCTAGTCAAACACCTGGTACCTGTAGTAAGTGCTCAACAAATACTGATTCAACTCAAGCGAAGGTTTTACTACTGGGAATTAAATGCTTCTCTAAGATTTTCTTTTATGACCAACACAGGCATCTTCAAACACTTGCCTTAACATTTTCTATGCCTAAACCAGCTCTGATAATGCTATGTTGTGAATCTCTAATCTCAGTTTAGCTTTTATCAAAGTATTTGAGCAGATTGAGTTGACTAAAACACTCTTGCATCTCACTGCCACACGAGGGAAGTACTAGTTAAGCTTTTCACCTTTCCTACTAAATTATCAACCTACTCTTGTGGTAAGTGTGGATCTGTTCTCAGACAACATGGAAGACCATTCTTTAGGAACTTTGGTGCTTATAGAAATCCTTCTTAAATGATATTTATAGAAGCCAGTCTAGGTAGGCAGTGTGCTATCCAACAACCCCTGTTGTTTTCCCAAACATTAACTCAATCAAGTTAGTCTCATGGAATTTAACTTAGAACCTGGAAGACTCTTACTAAAGGAGGTTACATCTTTAATGAGTTTATTATAGGATATAGGTAAATAAGATCTGCACCTGTACTTTCTGGAAGATTCTCATGGATGTTACCTGATACATCTGTCTCCATCCCTTAAGGTAATTAATTTCTTATGGAATTTCAGGCCAATAAATGTGTTTCTTTGGATAAAATTTTGTCTTCTATTTTCTGATGAATACTTACTATATCAAGTTTCCCTTTTAAAAGTGGGTTCCAGAAAACTATGGAGACAGTAACAAGATCAGTGGTTGCCAAGTGTTGACAAGGAGAAGGGGATGATGAACAGAGCATAGATAATTTTTCAGGCAGTGGAACTATTCTGTATCATATGATGATTGTGAGATACACGCCATTATACATTTGTTGAAACCCATAGAATGTACAACACCAAGAGTGAACCTGAGTGTAAACTATGGACTTTGGGTGATTATAACATGTCAGTGTAGGTGCACTGACTGTAACAAATGTGCCACTTTGGTGGGGGACATTGATAATGGTGGGGGAGAAGGGAGTATATGTAAAATCTCTGAACCTTCCTTTCAGTTTTGCTGTGAATCTAAAACTGCTCTAAAAAGTAAATCTATTAAACATGGAAGATAAATTATATATATATTTATTATTATATAATATATGACATTATATATAATATGTAATTATTATAAAGTTTTTTAATATATTTTAGATAAATTATATATATACAATTTTAAAGTGTCTACTTCGAAGCTCAGAGTTAAATTCTGCCTCAAGAGTTATTTAAACTCTTGGAGTGGATCAGCACATGTGCTCTTTTCTTTCCTTCACTAGTCCCAATTTTCTCTTTCTGTTTTATTTCCTAACATGCTGTGATATAATGGGCTTCCCTGGTGGCTCAGACGGTAAAGAATCCGCCTGCAATGTGGGAGACCTAGGTTCAGTGTAATAAATGTATATTTGGTCTTTGTTCTGGTTCCTGGCACAGAGCTTTTAAAACCTTTGTAATCACCTGAATGATTAAGGGTGAGCAGAGTGTCTTTTGTTATTCACGATAAGTCCCTTTTGACCACGTTGTTGTTTAGCCCCTAAGTTGTGTCCAACTCTTGCAGACTCATGGACTGTAGTCTGCCAGGCCCCTCTGTCCATGGGATTTTCCAGGCAAGAATACTGGAGGAGGTTGCCATTTCCTTTTCCAGGGGATCTTCCCGACCCAGGATTGAACCCGTGTCTCCTGCACTGGCAGGCATTTTCTTCATCGTTAGCCACCAGGGAAACCCCATTTTGATGATACTTGAGTTCAAGTTAATGAGGTGATTCTCAATGGAACTCTAGATCCCTTAGGATGGGGGCTGGTTGTTAGAGGAACCTGCCATGCGATTAGATGGTTGGAACTTTCAGCCCCATTCTGACATCTCTGAGTAGGGGAGAATGGATGGAGACTGAGTTAATCACCAATGGGTAAAGATTTAATCAGCCATGGCTACGTAAAGAAGTCTCCGTAAAGGCTTAAAGGACTGGGGTTCAGAATGATTCCAGATTGTTGAAGGCATCCATATACCAGGAGGGTAGTGGTCTGGAGAGGGCATGAAGCTACCCCCCTTTTCACACATATGTAGCCCTTTGTATCTCCACTTGGCTGTTCCTGAGCTGTATCCCTTATAATAAACTGGTGACAGTAAGTAAAGTATTTCTTTGAGTTCTGTGAGCCATTCTAGCAAAGTGTTAAACTCGAGGAGAGAGTCATGGGAACCTCTGGTTTATAGCCGGTTAGTCAGAAGTACCAGTGACAAGCTGGGACTTGTAATTTGTGTCTGAAGTGGGGACAGTCTTATGGGACTGAGCCCTTAACTTGTGAAGTTTTTGCTAACCCTGGGTAGTTAGTATCATAATGAATTAAATTTTAGGGCACCTAGCTGGTGTCACAGAGAACTGGAGAACTGCTTGGCATGGAAAGCCCACACATTTGATGTCAGAAGTGTTATGAGTAGGAAGAAACAGAGTTTTCTTTTATTACCCTTATTTTATGTTATCATTTCTTGAGGTTTTTCTCCAAGTCCATTTTGGAAAGAAACAAGGCCAAAATAAATTCAATAAGTAAAAAGATAAAAATATAAGTCTCGCAACAATATATTAAGATTTAGGTTTGATCTAAAAGCTGTAGCTTAATTGTTGTTTCAGGATTTTCCATAAAAAATTTTTTTTTCCCTGCTTCTAACACTGAGTTATGTTCTCCAGAAATTCTTTAAATTTTGAATTGTTCTAGCTTACCTGTAGTATAGATAGTTCGCATTCTTTGTAACAGTTCACTTTTGTACACCCCCCCATTCAAACAATAAAATCTGTCTTCCATAGAATAGATTAACTTTTTCTAAATGAAGGTGTGACTACAACTCCAAGACCTCACAGCTCTTTGTTGGTAAGTTCCTTATGTGAAACCTAAATGAGTGAAGACCATGTTTACTTGTCTGTCCCAGATGAGAAAGAACTTACCTGCTAATGCAGGCCATGTAAGAGATGTGGGTTCGATCACTGGGTTGGGAAGATCCCCTGGAGGAGGGCAGGGCATCCTACTCCAGTATTCTTGCCTGAAGAATCCCATGGACAGAGAAGCCTGGTGGGCTACACTCCGTGGGGTCACAAAGAGTCGGACATGACTGAAGTGACTGACCACTCATGCACATCCCAGCTGGAGAAAACAAAACACCATACAATATACCGACAAGCTATATGGTCTACTGAATGAGCAAAGCCCTACTCCCCAGTGCAAATAAGATGAAATATAAATTTGTGAAAACTGAACAGTTGAAAATATTGCTTGATGAATGTTTTTAATTACAGTGTCTTCAACTCTGGTAAGTGTGCGTATTAACTACAATGTATTAATTTAAAAAATAATCCATCAAAGAAATCAAATCACTCTAGCAGTATTGTCTCATTTGTTTAAGTACATATCTGGAAATACTGTGACTTGGAAGAACTTTACTTAAGGAAAAATTAATGCAGGATAGCACTTAACGGTTGTTCAGGCTTCAAGTAATCTTATTCTGATAAATACCAGTTGAGCTCTAACTGGACCTCTCTGAACCTCAGTTTCCTCTTCTATTATAAAGGAATACTAATGTATTGTGTATACATACTTTCCTGTATATTATGATGTTTTGACATCGTAAGAAACCATTCTGGCTGCAGAGAGACTGCCCTCTCTCTGGTCTAGCTGATTCTTAGAGATGGCAAAGGGCCCAGCCTGGAGCATGACTTTGATATGCAAACTAACCTTTCCAGAGCCCTATCTCTTCTATCTGGTGCATATTCAATCCACCCCAGAGGCAATATTCCTCAGCGTTAATCATCCCAGGGCCAGGTGCCAGGAACTAGGGATCACCCTACAGGTCAGAGCCAACAGACTATATTCCAACTTGCCAGTCCTAAACTGTTTACCCTGTCCTGCCTTGCCTTTTGCGTGATCACCTCAATAAAGTAGCCTAAGTGCTTCCCCCACCCAAATTCCTGTCTTCTGCCTTCTAACCACCCTGTTTTTTTCCCATTGGCCTTGCTTGGTGTGCCTCTTGCCTCTAGGACCTGTGAGTATAATAAACCTTGTTTCTTCCTGACTGTCTCATTAAAGAATATAAAACAACCAACATGTGTCTTGCAGAGTTACTGTGAAAATATAATGCCATCATTACGGTCGCTAGTATGGAGAAAACCTTCAATGAACAGTTGCTGTTAGGAAAAGTAAGCCTAACAAAGGAAGTATTAATAAAATTCCATCATTAATGATCTGGACCACCGTCCATGCTCATACTTTATCTGAATATAAAGCTTTGGAGTGTCTGCACCTCTGTCTCTTGACACAGTATCTGAGATAGAAAGGAATGCTGGACTATTCCTGCATTCTTATGAACACGTCTTTTTTTTTTTTTTTTTTTGCCACAGGGATTTCCTGTCTCTTACTCTCATAGAGGCTGGAAGCAGAGGCTCCTGTCTTTTAACAACAGGTATGAATTCTGCCAACAGTCTAGCCAACTAAAGCTTCCAGAGAAGGAGGGATTCACCTGGACTAGAGACATAAAGAGTTTATTATTTTTAATGAATTAAAGATGAAAGTGGAACATACCAACTCAAAAGAAGGCAACAAAAACACGGACTGGGTTTGATACCCAGGTTCGGTTTCTAGGAGCAGCACCAAATGCTCCCCATCAGGCGGGAGATGTTTTCTCAGCTCGTGTCAACCCTTGGTGCAAGCAGCTCAAGTTTCTTTCTAGTATCAGACAGGGATTTATTTTGAACAGGTATCTACTGCATAACTCTTGTGTGTGTTGTACTGTGTTATATCTATGTCCTATCCAAACTTTCAGGCGAGTCTTATCCCTCGGAGTCATTTAACTTGGTTTTGTTTTCTAAAAACAAACAAAACAAAACCCTACAAACCTATAAAACAGATTATGGTCACCATGCTGTTGCATTTTGTATGGTAGTGAGTCCATCTTTTTTCCTCATCAAAAGTAACCCCAGGATGAGCTAGGAGAAAGGAGATTAAAATCTAATAGGTCAGACATAAGCTATTATATATAGAATGGATAGCAACAAGGCCCTACTGTATAGGACAGAGAACTGTATTCAAGATCCTATGATAAACCATAACAGAAAAGCATATTTAAAAAAGAATGTATATATATAAAACTGAATCACTTTGTTACACAGCAAAAATTAATACAACATTGTAAACCATCTATACTTCAAATTTTTAAAATGTAAAAATAAATTTACAGATAAGGAATAAAGTCTCCCAAGGACTTTAGTAACATTCTGGAAACTAAAGGGGTCATGCAACTAAAGATTCCTCAAGTTATTGATAATGTGATTTATAACATGAAGGAATAATTTGGCCTTCCTATCTGTGGTAAAGGTTTGGATCTCCTCAGGGATGTTTCTCTCCTTTCTCACTGACCTACCTACCTGTGTCTTTAAAATTTATTTTCTCCACTAAAAGTTTGACAAGCTGTTTGGAACATTATCACATTTATTATTTTTCAGAAATATTCATGCTGCTTGAAATATGAAGAGTAAGAACATCAGATATGCAACAAAATCAAAGACAAGAGTTCCGGTTCTAACAATGGTGGACAAGGATGTTTTGAACCAACCCTCTCTTTGAGAATTAGAAATGTCACGTAGGTGGTAAGGAACTGGGTTAGTGGGGTCTGGATATGGGAACAGAAGGAAGCCCAAACAAATGAGTGTGAATTCATTGCTTTTCTTCTTCAGTGTGTGTGTGCGCACGCTCAGTCGTATCCAACTCTTTGTGACCCCGTGGACTGTAGCCTGACAGGCTCCTCTGTCCATGGGGTTCCCAGGCAGGAACACTGGAGAGGGTTACCATTTCCGACTCCAGGGGATCTTCCCAATCCAGGGATTGAACCCGCATCTCTAGCGTCTCCTGCATTGGCAGGTGGATTCTTTACCACTGTGCCACCCAGGAAGCCCCTTTTCTTCTTCATGCAAATGCCAATTCTAAAAGTGGGACCTGAGAGACTGGACCCGGAGTAGAGCTTTCCACAGATGTGTGGGTCATGGGAAGAAATATTAGAGTTCAGAGCTTGCCGAGGTAAACCTGGTAAACCAGCAATCCCCTCCCCTCCAGGGGTTGTTTTCGAATCTCAAAGAGGTATGTTCCAAGAACAAGAGTATGCTGGATGGGTAGAGACTAGCCTCACAAAGACCAGAGCCTGATTGCCTAGGTGATCTGTGTCTGCTACTACTCTAGCACAGCTGCTTTCCAGCGGCAAACCAAACCCTTTCTGGAGGGAGAGAACATCACCCATGACCACATATTATCTCTGAATGTCTTATTGCAAAATCTAGCAATCAATTAAAAGTATCAAGCACATAAAAAGATGAGACTCAAAGGAAAAGAGAAAACAACAGAAATGGGCTTATAGGGAGTATGGACTTGAGTTATTCAGTAAGAATTTTTGAAATTAGGATTAACACATTTAAGAAATTAGAAGGCCAGAATGATAAAACTGGGAGAGAATAAGAAATGAAGATAAAAGTTAAAGAAGACAATTCTAGAATTCAAAACACAATGATTGATATTAAGAGTTCAGTGAATAGGTTTAAATAACGATTAGATACAGTTGAAAAAGAATCGGGTAAGTGAGAAGCAAACATCTAGGTTGAATCGTGGAGAGACAAAAGGATGGAAAATACACAAAAGAGAATGAGTGACATCAGGGACAGGTGAAAAAGTCTAAAATATATGGAACTGTAAACCCAGAATGAGAGAGAGACAGCATGACAGAGAGAACGGGGCAGAGTAAAGGTATGCAGAGATAATGACTGAGAATTTTCCAAAATTTCTGAAAAATATCAAGCCAGATTTAAAAAGCATCATGAACCCCAAGTAGGATGTTATAAAGGAAACCATATCTAGATGATACTGGTAAGATCAGAGATAAAAATCTTAAAGCAGTTAAAGATACAAAAATTTTAATGGCTATGCTTACCTCCTTTCCTAGGGTGGGGCTAAGAGGAGAGTTTTGTGTGGGGGCCTGTACAGAACATGGGCATTGAACTTGGCTTTGCTTTACTCTGTGTTTCTGTCCATTCATTGCCAGTTATACTTAGGGGACACTGAAGCAGCATTCCTGTTTCAAAATCCTTACAACATTTTCTTATGACAGTGGATATTCACTTGGAACTTAAATTCTGCTCTGCACCATATATATAACTAGGTTTGAGCACTTATGATGGGGTGGGTGAGTGCATGCTTAGTTGCTAAGTCATAGTCGACTCTTTGTGACCCCAAGGACTGTAGCCCGTCAGGTTCCTCTGTCCATGGGATTTTCCAGGCAAGAATACTGGAGTGGGTTAATGTTTCCTTCTCCATATGATGAGGTAGATCCCATTATGATGCCCAATTTTAGGTAAGCAAACCAGGGCTTGGAAAAGTCATGTGGCTCAGGTCAGAGGGCTAGTAAGAAGTAAAGCCTGACTTCATGACTCTTGCTCCCCTCACCTATGTTATCCAGTGGAAAGTGTAAACTTCCGATGGGAGATTACAACCCAACTTTCCAGTCTGTCTCATACCGCTTATCCTCGACTTGCTCAAATAATACTAACAACCCTCCCAATGATGACTGACTTTCTTGAGCACGTACAATATACCAGCACTCATTTACTTCTCACATCCTTCTTGTGAGGTAGGTAGTAGTATTCTCCCATTTTACATATTAAAACACTGAGGCACAAAGAGGTTAAGTAACTTGCAAGATCCACAGCTGTTCAGTGGTGAAGCTGGAATCCAAAAGTAGGCAGTTTGGGACTTCCCTGGTGGTCCAGAGGTTAAGAATCTGCCTGCCAAAGCAGGTGCCACCAGTTCGATTCCTGGTCCAAGAAGATTCCTGGACCAGGAATCTTTGCTGTGGAGCAGCAAAGTCTGTGTGCCACAGCTACTGAGCCCAAGTGCTGCAACTGCTGAAGCCCATGTGGCTAGAGTCTGTGCTCTGCAACAAGAGAAGCCACCGCAATGAGAAGCCTGTGCACCACAATGAAGAGTAGCTCCACACCCCACAACGAGAGGAAGTCCATGCAAAGCAATGAAGACCCAGTACAACCAAGCTAAATAAATGAATAAGGAAAGAATTAAAAAAAAAAACCAACAACTAGGCAGCTTGGCTTCAGAGCCTGTTGCCGACCATCATGTTTCCTGCTCTTTGTGCATGCGTGCTCAGTCATGTCTGACTCTTTGTGACCCTACAGACTGTAGCCCACCAAACTCCTCTGTCTATGGGATTTCCCAAGCCAAAATACCGGAGTGGGTTGGCATTTCCCCCTCCAGGGGATCTTCCTGACCCAAGGATCAAAACTGAGTCTCTTGCGTCTCCTGCTTGGCAGGTGAATTCTTTACCACTGGGTCACCTGGAAAGCCTTACTATTATTCATTAACAGAAGTAGAGGGAAAGAGAGTGTACTGTGTCCACTAGGACAAGGTTGGAAGCACCATAATTGTGGCTGTTAAAACAGCACACACCTTGGCTGTGAATGACCTTATTTGTAGAGACATCAAGAAAAGGCAAATGATCTCACAGGAAACTTCAAGCTAATCCATTAGGCTTCAGGGCATTCTTCAGAACCTATGCGGTCATGTGTATTTTCCCCACAAGGAGAATTTTTAACTCATCTCTTTACCACAATTATTTTTATCACATATATTTCATTCTCCTATTTGTATTTATCTCCCCAAGTTCATTTTACTTTTACCTATCCCTTAGATTGGGGCTTCCCAGGTTGCACAATGGTAAAGAACCTGCCTTTCAATGCAGGAAATGCCAAGAGACATGGGTTCGATCCCTGGGTTGGGAAGATCCCCTGGAGTAGGAACTGGCAACCCATTTCAGTATTCTTGCCTGGAAATCCTATGGACAGAGGAGCCTGACGGAGTACAGTCCATGGGGTCACAAAGAGTTGGACATAACTGAGCAACTGAGTGCACACATCCCTTAGGTAAAAGGTAAATGAACTGGCTTCACACCAAAAAATAGTTCTTTGCTGGATCCCAAATAAGTTGAAGCTGGACAAGAATGCTAAGACCCCCAGCTCCTGTTTAGCAACCTTTAGAAGGAGAAAATCACCATGACAAAAACAGGCCTACTGCTCAGGGAAGACGGTAAATGTTAACAGATACCAGGAGGAGACAAAGCTAGTCAATAGCCACCGTTCTTCTTCTTCAGGGAAAATGAAGCATGTTCACATTGAAAAGAGTAGGGCAAATGTAAAGTGAGTCATAAATTTTACAACGCACTCTCTATAAAGGAATTAAATTACAAATTACGATGGTATGATTTCCTCCAAGGCCATATATATCTAATCCAATACTGTAATTAACATTGAGTTTTAAATGTCGCTAGTCTCAGAAGAGTGGATCCACAAGTCTTGGGTGGAAGTATTTCAGAGAGGATGTCGTTATCAAATACTCCCTTGCTGTCAATGGAGTCAGACATGTGGAATTTCTAAAACAGGAAAGCTTCACTTGTGGTCTTGGGGCTCATTTGGTTGCAAGGAACACAACCTCACTCTGGCTACTTCACATTAAAGAAGATTTATTATACAGAAGCTCCTCACGGAATTCAAGACAGGAAGGACAGTCGAGCCCCGTCGGGAATTAGGCTTAGAAACTGAAAAGGCTTTGGGGCTATGCAGCTGTTCTGGGGCTGCACGTTCTCTTGCCCGCATATTTCTGTTTCCCCTGCCTTGTCCAGCCTCTCCCTGCAGACTGGCTCTCTGCGTGAGCACCACACACACACGGCTGTTAATAGCTGCCACAGCCTCTCATTCCACTGGACCTTGAAGCCCTAGTCACCACCAGCACATGACCTCCCAGCCTGTGTCTCTCAGTTCAAATTCTCAAGAGAAAAATAATCAGACTGGTCTGGTTCATGGATCACCTAATCAAGGAGGGTTGGGTTTATTTGGTATAAACATAGGAAAGATAGGCTCAGAGCTCCAATCGGCCAAGGGATAGAGGGGTTCTTCAAGAAGAGAACCAGGAAGAAATCTCAAAATGTGTCCCTAATCACTATGATCTGGACCTAGGGTTTCAGTGTCCTGGAACCCTCTCAGTATCTTAAACAACTACCAAGGACAAGTTCAAATACTGGGACAGGCTTTGGGGGGAAAAAAGCAATTAAAATGGAAAAAATAGTATATAAATATATGTAAATTATTCCCCACCAAATGATATTTAAGCTCATGAATTACTCTCCATCAATGAAATGAATGAGATGGTTGGATGGTATCACCGACTCGATGGACATGAGTTTGAGCAAGCTTTGGGAGTTGGTGATGGACAGGAAAGCCTAGCATGCTGCAGTCCATGGGGTCGCAAGGAGTCAGACATGACTGAGCAACTGAACTGAACTGAACTGAATGAAGCAAAATTCTAAAACTGAAATAAAAACTTTTAGTGACACATTTGATCATTAACTGAAGATTTTTAGGACAAATACCAATGGAGTCGTGTACCTAAGATCAACATAATGTGATACATTAGGCAGACAATATCCAATATCCAGGTATATGTAATAAATATTGATCAATACATGATTTTAAAGCAAAATGATTTATTGTGCTATAACTTGACTGAAACAATATGAACGTTTCAGAAGCGTCATCGGAGGGTAACATTTTTCATTTTTTCTCTGATACCTTCACCTATCTCCCATTGGAGTTCACTTCTAAACCAGAGCAGGGCCTGGATTAAGAAGTTCCTAGACAGGCAGCTTCTGTTGCCACCATCATCCCAACAGAATCAAAGCCAGAGCCAAATACTAGCCCCACCCAGATTTGGGGGCCAGACAGAGGGGACTTCATGGAATGTAACCAGCTGGTTTGACTTCAAATTCCCTGGGCCATTGTTTCAGGATTAGAATTTCTCTGGCACTGGACTCGTTTAATACCAAAATATTCTCATTTTTGAATACTGAATTTTTTTAATAGTCTATTTTCAACTAAATATTTAAAATATTAATTTAATATGCAACACTAAATATTAAAATGTTTATATTCATTGTTTAAAAAATAGTGGTAAATCCTATTTAAGCAAAAAAAATCATTTGATTATACAGTTGTAAATATTCTTTAGAAGATTTTGAAACTTGGCTTTTTTATTTTAGTTTTGCAGGTATAATTAAAATAAAATCCTTTTTTGTCTATTACTTTGATTTTGTATTCTGTTTGAAGCATGTGTGATTTTTTTTTTTTTGATATTTAGTTTCCGTGTCACTTTGTCACTGTATTGTTATTTTGTTTGAATCCTTTTACATTAAACTTTTGTGTATTGACTGGTTGTCATTTTCAGCTAAAATTAAAAAACAAAAGTTTCATAGTGTTCTAACACTTGAGGCTATCTTATTTTAAGTCCAACTTCAGTTTTAAATGAAAGACAAACAGCATTTTTCCAGAGGGGAAAGAAAATATATCTGTAATTGATTGGCCATTGGCACTTGGCATACACTATTTATTCCTTGGCCTTTATTTGTAGAGAGGGAAATGAAGTTAGACAACGAAGTAGAATTTTTCAGTTTCTTTTCTAGAAAAAAAAAATAACAGCACTGGTTAAGTCAGTACTATTCCTGGTTCTCAGATGATGAACTTGAGACTTTGAGAGGTTAAGTAACTCACCCAGGGTCACATAACTAGTAAGCGACAGAGTCTGGTTGCTAATTCAAGTGTGTCTGATTCCGAAATCCATGCTCTGTAGCACCTTGTGGCCTCATGATTCCACAATTGTAGATCTGCAGGTATTCTTAGGTCAGAGAACAGGTATGTTTGAATTAGTTATAGCCCACTTCAGTGTAAAAGCTCCATGTTAAGTGTTATGTGTATGTAGGAGCAGGCTAGGGCCGTAGGAAGGTGATTATTTCAGTCCATCATTACAAAATTGCACACACTGTAACCTTATGACAATGCACTTTCTCTTGTAAAAGAGGAGAAAATAGCTGATAACGTAATGGCAAGAGAGCCCTGTACAGTAAACTCTCATTAGGTTTGAATTATTATAGCTAGAGGTAGACCAACAGACGTTGCACTGTAATTACATGAAAGGAGCACCATAAAGGCTATTTCTCTTTTTTTCCCCACTCTCAATTCATTCTCAGAACACACCCCAACACCTGGTTCCCAGGACTCAGACTGCACAGTGATCACGTCATCGCCAACCCAGGACTCACAGTTACAGCTGCAGAGGCCTCCTACCCTCCCTCATCTCTAGTTTAACCCGCTGTCCCTAACCCCTGATCCTGGTCCTCTGGCCCCACTTCTCCAGACACATTTTCATAACCCTCATAGGCTACCTGGCAATATGCAAAATACTGCAGGTTCCTCTGGGAGCTGCACTGGAGACCCAGCAGTACCTCTCACATCCCAGTCTCCTTACCCTCACCCAGCGGGGCCCAGGCTCCCTTGGGCCCAATGTCCTAGACCTCTGCCTCTGGTTTGCATCTCCTAGGCTATTCTATTCTCAGTGTTCTAAGATTAATGGTTATTACAATTTGTAAAAGGAACATTGTTTTTTATTGGGGGATTCTGGAGATCTTACTAGAAAAAGGTCTCAAAGCCATTTATACTCTACTTGACTGGGTAAAGACTGAGAACTCAGAAGATGTCACACAATCTTCTGTAAGTTAAGGGGAAGAGTCATGGATGGGACTAGTTAAAATCAGGACATTCCTTTGGCCTTTCAACCAAAATGTAACATCTAAGTGGCCACTGAAGTGGTGTATCAGACCCAGGAGGCTGCTGCCAGGAAATGCCTTATCTAAGTGCCACTTGCAAAGGAGTCTGAGCTGTAAACTCAGGTTTTTCCTCCCGATCTCCCCTCCTTTAGATTCTCTGTTACAGGCTTCCTTTTAAGAGAAAGAGCCATGCATGTCTGCTTTTGTTAGATGATAAAAAGTAGCTGTAACTGTGACAAAGACATGATGTAGAAGCTGCAATGGAAACACTTTAAATAATTATTTTCCTTCAGTGATGAGAAAAAGAAATATTTTAAGCTAATAATCTAAAATTTTATATTTGTGATTTTAAGTAGTGAGGATAACTAAATTAATATAAATAATAGATTTATGGTTATTTCATCTATATCCTTACAAGTTTATATGCACAAAAGTGAAAGTGAAGGTCACTGGGTTGTGTCAACTCTTTCCGACCCCATGGACTGTAGCCTGCCAGGGTCTTCTGTCCATGGTTACTGGAGTGGGTAGCTGTTCCCTTCTCCAAGGAATCTTCCCAACCCAGGGATCAAACCGAGGTCTCCCACATTGCAGGCAGATTCTTTACCATCTGAGCTACCAGGGAAGCCCAAGAATATTGGAGTCGGTAGCCTATCCCTTCTCCAGCAATTCTTCCTGACTCAGGAATTGGACTGGTGTCTCCGGCATTGCAGGTGGATTCTTTACCAGCTGAGCTACCAGGGAAGCCCTTATATGCACAAGTGGGACAAAAAAATTGGGAAAAGGAATATCTCACGGAAAAATGTGGATCCCATCATTTGTTATTAAATGATTGCTTTTTGAATCTCTCCATCTGTTCAAATGTTTGCTTCTATCTCTCAGTAAATCTTAGGTAGGGAGTAATACGATGACAAATAATAATTATTATGCTATACATAAATGAGTTAGAGAATGAAGATCTGGAAAGGCGGATACTGTAGTTACCAAAGAGTACAGGGAATTGAAAAAGAAGTGAGGTTTTCAAGAACTTTAACCAAGAAAACCTCAACAAGTCTTGACGATGGACCAGGCATAGAGTATGGCATTATAAATAATGAAGTGAATGTGACCCTGAATTTGAGGACTGTTCTTTGGGTAGGATCACAGTTGTGGCAATGTTAAGACTGGCCTGGATCTAACTGTCTTGATCCTGACTCTTCACCCTGAATCCATCTAATTACAGATTGCAGATGAGGACAGGGAAGTCGGCTTTCATGATGCAGTAGTTTGTCATTTTCTCCAGGTGGCAAAACTAACTTCTGTTCAATTCCTACACCTTCACTTAAGGGAGAGAAGAAGCCTGAGACGTGAGAGCTCTGAGGAGAAATGGGAAGAAAATAATGGATTCCCTGGCAAGCCTTGTCCCCAGGAATCCTGCACAAGCACATGCCAAAGGAGGTTATAACCCTTCTCATAGGCTGATGGTTGTTAAATTTGATATTAAGGTCAATTAGATTGTACAAAGATAAAGGTCCTTTCTTGGAGAAACTCCACTGAGCCCTTGAGCTCATGTTGCCTTATGCAGCAATCCTTCTTCCTCATCCTGGTCTATTTGGTATATATAGACCAGATATATCTACCTGGTATAAATATCTCCTGACTTAGCCCGAGCTACTGGGAACAATTCTTCATTCTCACTCTGTTACTTAGGAAAAAACTGTGGGTAGGAAGTAAATCCCAGTAGACACACTAAACGACTCCCCTCCAAACTCATGCTGGTGAGACTCATACTTATACTTACATTGTTTGGGAGACACACAAACGCTCACAGATAGTTTGGAAAGAAGGAGAATTTGATGTTAAAATTCAAAATTAGCTAACTGCTCAAATACTCCAAGGGATGGCTTATATGAATATTGGTGAAAGAATGCCTAGATATAAATTGTGAGCTAATGAGTTAGGGTACTATTTAAAACATTATGGCTCTCAGTTTTCTCCAAATTAATACAGCAGATGTTCAGAAATGCAGTTTTAAAAAGATTAGATGAGTTGCGCCGTAGTTTTGAAAGTAGTGTCCATACATGGTAAAATAAGTAATTAAAGCACCACAAGACAATACACAATTAAAATAAGACACTGTTCTCCTTTCCTGCCCCCTCAGTCCTACTCCCCAGAACTAAATGTATCAGTCATGAAGGCTTTCTCAGAAAGCAACAGGAACCCCTAACAATGGAGGCTGTTATTGATTTATATGAAATTCAGTGGTAGGTGGTATCGGGTTTGGTTCTGTAGTTTGAGACATAATCAAGAAGCCACGCTTGCTTCACAGTGTACCAGAAATGTTGCATCCTGTTGTCACAAGGAGGCTAATACAGCTCTAGGTAGTGCATTCTCAACTGAAAGATTGCTATGCAGGAAGGAATGGGGTAGAAGCAAAAAGAGCTTTCTTCTCATGCACGCCCTCATTTTCTGAGGAGGGAAATCCTCCTAGCAACCTTAAGCAGACTTCCTCTCATCTCTCATTCCCAAATAAGAACTGGCTCCTATCCCTAAACCCACCATGGACAGAAGAGAATGAGACCCATGACTGATTTAGGTTCATTGTAACTCCTCCCCTGGGTTGGCACATGGCTGCCTCAACAAAATCAGTGTTCTGTTGGCAAGACAGAAAGGCAATGGCTATTGGGCAGGCCACCAGTGATGACCATAATAAAAATGATCAACTAGGTTTTAATATCTGCCCAGAAATTTTCTTTATTATGTATTTAAGTAAATATACTGTAAGTACTATGTAATGTATCATTATATGGGTATGCCATATACATGGTCACATACATGTTTATATATGTATGCACAAAACATCCACACATGATACTTGCCTAAGTATCTTACATTTTTAGATAAATGAAGTACTCTATGCATAGTGCTTTGCATATAACTAGCACATAGTCGGTTTTCCTGGTAGCTCAGATGGTAAAGAATCTGCCCTCAATGCAGGAGACATGTGTTTGATCCTTGGGTTGGGAAAATATCTTGGAGAAGGAAATGGCAACCCACTCCAGTATTCTTGCCTGGAGAATCCCATGGACAGGGGAGCCTGGTGGGTTACAGTCCATAGGGTTGCAAAGAGTCAGACATGATTGAAGCGACTTAGCACACACACATACACACTTTTAAAAAAGAATGTGGATCATTTTCTAGCAAACACTAAATTTTATTTTACTAGTACTTTAAAAAATTATGCCAGCACCTTTATTTTGGGCTGTTGAATATTCTTGAGGATATTAGCTGCATAGTTCCTTTTAAGAGAGATAAGAATTACCTTGGTCAGCAGTAAATTCCATTTAAACATAGTGAAATAATTTTGTGAGTAACAGCTAGGTGACCAAATGTTTACTTTCTGATGACTATCTAGCCACAAATATTTTCTAATCATGTTAGTATGCAGGCAAAAGTAAGAAGTTAGATATTAAACATTTTTTGGTGTATTTGCACAAAATATTTTGTTAGCAAATGAATTTTACATTATTGACAGGCTTTTTTGCCTTTTCATACTGTTCACACTGATGCTGAAGCTGAAACTTCAATACTTTGGCCACCTGATGCAAAGAACTAACTTACTGGAAAAGACCCTGATGTTGGGAAAGATTGAAGGCAGGAGAAGGGGACAACAGAGGATGAGATGGTTGGATGGCATCACCGACTCTATGGACATGAGTTTGAGTAAGCTCCAGGAATTGGTGATGGACAGGGAAGCCTGGTGTGCTGCAGTCCATGGGGTCACAAAGAGTCGGACATGACTGAACGACTGAACTGAACTGAACTGACAGGCTTTTTGCAAGAAAAAATAACTTCTCTACTAGTTGCCTAATTTATGCTGCACAGAGAACATGAGAGTCGTCTGAGAAATTCTTATTGGAAGAGAAAGGCATTATAGATGGTTTGTGTGTGTGCTAAGTCACTTCAGTTGTGTCTGACTCTTTGAGACCCCATGGACTGTAGCCTGCCAGGCTCCTCTGTCCATGAGATTCTCCAGGCAAGAATACTGGAGTGGGCTGCCTTTCCCTTCTCCAGGGGATCTTCTCAACCCAGGGCTCAAACTCATGTCTCCTAGGTCTCCTGCACTGGTAGGTGGGTTCTTTACCACTAGCGCTACCATAGATTCTTTAAGTAAAAGCAAAACATTTTCTTCAAGTATTTGACATAATTAGATGCAAATCTGTGGGAGAAAAGGGAGCAGAGGAGGGCAGTCTCCTTGGTTATCTCTGAAATAGTGTCCTGAACAAGAGTCTCAGGTAGGTGAGTACTGTAATGAGTCTTGGCTTCAAGTTGTCTTTCCATTGACCTCTTACAGTCCTTAAGGCCAAGTTGTAAAATGGCTTGTATTTAAGGTAAAAACTGTATCTTTCAATCCAAAATATATAAATAGCTCATGCAACTCAATATAAAAAAAAAAAACTCAATCAAAAAATAGGCAGAAGACCTAAGTAGATATTTTTTCCAAAGAAGATTTACAGATAGCTAACAGGCACATGAAAAGATGCTCAACACCACTAATTATTAGAGAAATGAACATCAAAACCACAATAAGGTATCACCTCATACCAGTCAGAGTGGGCTATCAACAAAAAAAAACCCCCAAAACCACAAATAGCAAATGTTGAAGAGGATATGAAAGAAAAGGAACTGCTGTACTCTGTTGGTGGGTGGGCATATAAATTGGTGTATCCACCATGGAAAAACAATATGAAGTTTCCTCAAAAAACTAAAAATCAAACTACCATATGATCCATAATTCCACTTCTGAGTATGTATGCAGAAAAAAATGAAAACACTAATTC
Organism: Giraffa tippelskirchi; assembly: GCF_054371585.1. Classification (NCBI taxonomy): domain Eukaryota; kingdom Metazoa; phylum Chordata; class Mammalia; order Artiodactyla; family Giraffidae; genus Giraffa; species Giraffa tippelskirchi. The sequence goes on along the minus strand of NC_137275.1, from coordinate 90,509,355 downwards.
AAAAAGATACATGTACCCCAGTGTTCACAGCAGCACTATTTACAATAGCCAAGCTATGGAAGCACACCAATTGCCCACCAACAGATGAACTGATAAAGAAGATGTGGTATATACATATATACAGTTGGAATATTGCTCAGTCATTAAAAAGAATGAAACTCTGCCATTTGCAGCAACATAGATGGACTCTGATATTATGCTTAGCGAACTAAGTTAGAAGAAGAGAAATACTGTATGATATCACTAATATGTAGAGTAAAAAATAATACAAATGAATGTATATGTAATGTGCATGGACTCACAGACATGGAAAACAAACTAGTAGTTACCACTCGGGAGAGGATTAATTTAGAGGTATAGAATTAAAAGATACAGACTACTATGTATAAAATAGATAAGCAACAAGCCTATATTGAATAGAACAAGGAATTATAGCTATTGTAATAACTTTTAATGGAGTATAATTACTAAAAACACTAAATCACTATACTGTACACTTAAAATTAATATAGTAAATCAACTATAATTTAAAAAAATCTTTAGCCATGTTGGCATTTTAACACACCACACGCACAGAAAAACTGTATCTTTTAGTCCCCCTTTCTCCTCATTTCTCATCATTTGTCCTAAAATAGATTGCTAAGTATGAAAATATGATTATACACAAATTATTTAATGTCTAAGACTTCATGTTTTTCTACTTACAAAGCAAGTGGGTTGAATTGAATAATGGCTAAAATCTCCCCCAGGTCTAAAATTCCAAGTTAAAATCAGTGATTTGAGAAGTTATTGGTCATCAGAATCAACTGGAGCCCTTATAAAAACACAGGTTCCTGGATTCAACCTTCAGACATTCTGATTTATTCATTCATCAAATGATTATGGCAGGCCTTGCATTACATCCTGGGTACACAGTGATGAATGTAACAGATATAGTACCACCTTGCCCCAGCCTCTACAGAAGAACTGAGATTGAGGCCAGTAATCTGTGTTTTAAAAATGCTCTCCAGGCAATTCTGACAAGTGGACAGTTTAGAAGAGCAATTTTTCAGACCAACTGCAAACAAGAGACATTTCTGGGGGACTGTTCTAATTCTATTTGGGATGAACTCAGATTCACCCTCTAGAAACACTTCTATATGAAAAAATCTTTAGCTTCTCCAAAGTGTGTGTGTGTATCTTAGGTTGAAACATAAATGTTAACAAGAAGAAAACACACACCAGTTGTAGTTACAGAATGCTAGTATGGGTGAGATTTTAGCAAATTAACATTGCTAATTCATACACTAACTACAGACACCAGCACAAGTTAAAAAAATAATATTTGATTTGAAATTTTGAGAGTTAAAGCTCAGATGCTTATGCAAATAAATGAAGATCTTTGAAGAATATTAAAGCCTTACCTAATGTCCAATAGTTTGAAATATGCTTAACTGTTTGACTTAATGACCAATGAATGTTAAGATTTACAAATAGACAATTTATGCTTGCTCTGATCATATGACTCTACTTTCCTTTAAATAACGCCAGACTTAGAATTTACCAAAAATGAAATTAATGAAAGAATCCCTGTTTCTGTGCCACAAAATTATAAAACAATTTGACCTAACTCCAGGAAGTTAGGTAATTCTAGGAGGCCATATGGAGAAGGCAATGGCAACCCACTCCAGTACTCTTGCCTGGAAAATCCCATGGACGGAGGAGCCTGGTAGGCTGCAGTCCATGCATGGGGTCGCGAAGAGTCAGACACGACTGAGCGACTTCACTTTCACTTTTCACTTTCATGCATTGGAGAAGGAAATGGCAACCCACTCCAGTGTCCTTGCCTGGAGAATCCCAGGGACAGAAGAGCCTGTTGGGCTGCCGTCTATGGGGTCGCACAGAGTCGGAACACGACTGAAGCAACTTAGCAGTAGCAGCAGGAGGCCATAAGGATAAATGTTAACAAAGGAAAAATGAATAGTCAACCTTTAATTGTTTCATTTTTAAGCTAGTCAGACTCTTTATCACAAGTTTTTTTCCCCCATCAACATCTACATTCCAATATGGCCATTAAAACAGAAAAAGATAACATTTAAAGCAGTCCATGTCTACTCATTGTAGTTTTTTTGTATCAATCAGGGTCCCAGCAGGTGGTTCAAATGAAGAGGTTTTACTGCAGGGATCACAAGCAGGTGAAGGCTGGGGGAAGGGAATAAGGAAGGGATGTGAGAAGACAGATTGGTTCAGTCGCTCAGTCGTGTCCGACTCTTTGCGACCCCATGGACTGCAGCACACCAGGCTTCCTTGTCCATAACCAACTCCTGGATCTTACTCAAACTCATGTCCATAGAGCTGGTGATGCCATCCAACCATCTCATCCTCTGTCGTCCCCTTCTCCTCCTGCCTTCCATCTTTCCCAGCATCAGGGGACTCTTTTCCAATGAGTCAGCTCTTCGCATCAGGTGGCCAAAGTGTTGGAGTTTCAGCTTCAGCATCGGTCCTTCCAATGAATATTCAGGAGTGATTTCCTTTAGGATGGACTGGTTGGATCTCCTTGCAGTCCAAGGGACTCTCAAGAGTCTTTTCCAGCACCACAGTTCAAAAGCATCAATTATTCGGCACTTAGCCTTCTTTATAGTCCAACTTTCACATCCAAGGAGGTGGTTAGTGTGGAGGAAATAAGGAAACCCCCAGACTCTTTAAGAAGACAGTTTATAGTGGGTGTTTACAGCTCTGCGGCATGCTTCATGCATAGACTCTTTACTTTGTGGATCAGGGACTGTCTTCAAATCCCAATTCTGTTTTTGGTTCCAAACAACTTTTTATTTTCTGTTTTTACTAAACTCTACCTGCAAGAATTACATGTTTTTGTGCTGCCTCCTCCTCTCATTAGTTATTATATTATTAGTAGTAAATTGTAATCAAAGAGTCAAATCTAAAACAAAAAAGATATTTTGGATTAACTGTAAATTGCTCCTTCAATTTAGGAAGGATAATCCAGAATTTTATTTTGGTGATTAAAATAATAGGATTAAATCATAATTCAGCTTATGCATACATTCCCTCTTATTATGGGGAGTTGGCCACATGGTTACAGAACCTCCATCATTAGCGTGGGTGTGGGCCTGAGTCAACACTCACACAAAAGCTTGTCTCCTTGAATGCCTGGGCAATTGAAAATGCCAAGACACATTTTATAAATTCAACAAGGAAAAGAGTAATCATTGTTAATGTTGCTGAAAACCTGGAGGAAAAATTGTCTTTGATAGGCTGCAAGATGAAACGACAGCAGCTCAAATGTCATTGCCTAAAGGAGGACAACCAGAGTTAGGCTAGCTGCCACTCATGTGACTTCACAAAAGGTTACCCAGAAGGGATGCCACCCTCTGCAGGAAGCAGAAATGTCGTTGCCAGGACCTGACGTTCTCAGAATGCAGTGATATAAAAAACCAAAGGCAACTTGACCCAGAATTTGATAGATTGCTCACCATATAAAATGATCTATACATCTGGAAAGAAAGAATACCTTTCCCAAGAAAACACTTGAAAAAGAGCACTGGAACACTAGTATCAAAAAGAAAGATGCTAGTTACTAGTTTTAAAGGCAAAATTTCCAAATTCTTTTTCTCATGTGTAAAAGTCACCACAGGTAGAAGGCAGAGGGTGGGCAGTAGGAAAGCCCATTCAATTCCATTCTATTTGGAAGTTTAAAATTTAAGGTAGATTTTGGCCACATGTATATTTACAATTATTTTCAAGTAACCGTAGCGGACTTTATTTCACAATTATTTCATTGTGAAATAATTACATTGTGAAAAGTTTAAGGCTTGATTCTGTTTGCAGCAAATATGTTTCCCATTTTTTAAAACAATACTTCCATCCTTCACTCCCTTCCAAGAACTCAATGGCTTCTCACTGCCAATAAGACTGTCACATGATAATGTATTTAGAAACTAGTTTGTGGTTTGGTTCTCCTTACCCAAATAGATTCAATAGGTTCTCTTTACTACAAATAGATTCAAGGGATTAGATCTGATAGATAGAGTGCATGAAGAACTATGGATGGAGGTTCGTGACATTATACAGGAGGTGGTGATCAAAACCATCCCCAAGAAAAAGAAATACAAAGAGGCAAAATAGTTGACTGAGGAGGCCTCACAAATAGCTGAGAAAAGAGAAGCGAAAGGCAAAAGAGAAAAAGAAAGATATACCCATTTGAATGTAGAGTTCCAAAGAATAGCAAAGAGAGATAAGAAAGCCTTCCTAAGTGAACAATGCAAAGAAATAGAGGAAAACAATAGAATGGGAAAGACTAGAGATCTCCTCAGGAAAATTAGAGATACCAAGGGAGAATTGCATGCAAAGATAGGCATAATAAAGGACAGAAACAGTATGGACCTAACAGAAGCAGAAGATATTAAGAAGAGGTGGAAAGAATACACAGAAGAACTGTACAAAAAAGATATTCATGACCCAGATAACCACGATGGCTCACATCTAGAGCCAGACATCCTGGAATGTGAAGTCAAGTGGGCCTTAGGAAGCATCACTACGAACAAAGCTAGTGGAGGTGATGGAATTCTGGTTGAGCTATTTCAAATCCTCAAAGATGATGCTGTGAAAGTGCTGCACTCAATATGCCAGCAAATCTGGAAAACTCAGCAGTGGCCACAGGACTGGAAAAGGTCAGTTTTCATCCCAGTCCCAAAGAAAGGCAATGCCAAAGAATGTTAAAACTACCACCATTGCATTCATCTCACATGTTGGCAAAGTAATGCTCAAAATTCTCTAAGCCAGGCTTCAATAGTACGTGAACCGAGAACTTCCAGATGTTCAAGCTGGATTTAGAAAAGGCAGAGGAACCAGAGATCAAATTGCCAGCATCTGTTGGATCATGGCAAAAGCAAGAGAATTCCAGAAAAACATCTACATTGACTACACTAAAGCCTTTGACTGTGCAGATCACAACAAACTGTGGAAAAGTCTTAAAGAGATGGGAATAGCAGACCACCTTACCTGCCTCCTCAGAAATCTGTATGCAAGTCAAGAAGCAACAGTTAGAACCAGACATGGAACAATGGACTGATTCCAAATTGGGAAAGGATTATGTCAAGGCTGTATATTGTCACCCTGCTTATTTAACTTATATGCAGAGTACATCATGAGAAATGCTGGGCTGGATGAAGCACAAGCTGGAATCAAGATTGCTGGGAGAAATATCAATAACCTCAGATATGCAGATAACACCACCCATATGGCAGAAAGCGAAGAGGCACTCAAGAGCCTCTTGATGAAGGTGAAAGAGAGTGAAAAAGGTGGCTTAAAATTCAACATTCAAAAAGCTAAGGTCACGGTATCCAGTCCCATCACTTCATGGCAAATAGGTGGGGAAACAAGGGAAACAGCGAGAGATTAAATTTTCTTAGGCTCCAAAATCACTGCAGATGGTGACTGCAGCCACGACATTGAAAGGTGCTTGTTCCTTGGAAGAAAAACTATGACAAACCTAGACAGCATATTAAAAAGCAGAGACATGACTTTGTCAAAAAAGGTCTGTCTAGTCAAAGGTATGGTTTTTCCAGTAGTCGTGTATGGATGTGAGAGTTGGACCATAAACAAGGCTGAATGCCAAAGAATTGATTCTTTTGAACTATGGTGTTGGAGAAGACTCTTGAGAGTCCCTTGGACTGCAAGGAGATCAAACCAATCAATCCTAAAGTAAATCAATCCTGAATATTCATTAGAAGGACTGATGCTGAAACTGAAGCTCCAATACTTTGGCCACCTGATGTGAAGAGCTGACTCACTTAGAAAAGACCCTGATGCTGGGAAAGATTAAAGGCAGGAGGAGAAGGGGACAATGGAGGACAAGATGGTTTGGGTGGTATCACTGACTCAATGGACATGAGTTTGAGCAAGCTTCAGGAGATGGTAAAGGACAGGGAAGCCTGGCATGCTGCAGTCCATGGGGTTGCAAAGAGTTGGACACGACTGAATGATTGAACAACCACCCAAACCCATGTATTACCCTCCAACTCCACATACACACACAAATGACCAAGTTCGTATTTTTTCTTTTCTCTTTTTGGCATAAGGGTTTGTTCAAGGTCTAAAACAGATACAATTTGAAAATAACCCTCTTTCTATCTTTTTTGAAAGCCTGAATTCATTGCTAATGCAGAGCTATTTATCAAAGCCAAGGAGGGGAGGAGAGGAAAACCTCTGAGGAAGACATTCATTGGTGAGAGGAGAATTTTCTCCAGACTTACTTTCCAGTCAGTGAGTTCTTTGAAGAGAAGAACCCTCTACTCCACTCTCTAGAAGTGATCTGAGTTCAGAGGGAAGAGTTGTGTACCATTCCTCATGGGGATGGACCTCAGGCCTTGTGATGCCTAGTGGAGCAACAAGGGAAGATTTTTCTCAATTTTAAAACTAGCATTAAAGTCCTTAGCAATATGACATTGACAACACATGACAACGTAAGAATCTTTGGTGAGGAGGGTGTGTGGTACACAGTCCGAAGAATCACATGCTATTTCAAATCTTACTGTTACTACCTATTGTTAAGAATAAATTTGGTATCCTTAGTTCACTCTTCTGTAAAATGAGGTGTTAAAACCCATCAGGCAACGTTGTGAAAATAAGACATTATGAACAATATATGGCACAAAATCAATAGAAATAAATGACTTAGACTTAACTCTAGAGTGTTAGGAAATTGTTTCTCTCACACACAAAATTCCCTTAGACAACAGTATTTACTAACACAAAATTCCCTTAGACAACAGTATTTACTAACTTCCCCATCCTTTCAAAAAAAAAACCTTTGGTTTAGTTTTTCATTTATTATTATTGTGGGAAGAACTAATGTGAGATCTACCCTTTTAACAAAATGTTAAGTGCACCATGCAGCATTGTTAACCATAGGCACAATATTATTCATCACATTTTTAGACCTTATTCATCTTGCGTAACAGAAACTTTGTATCCAGGACCAGCAGCCCTCATTTTGCCTCCTCCCTAGCCCCTAGCAACCATGACCCTGTTCTCTTGTTTCTGTGAGTCTGACTAGTTTAGATAGCATATATATGTGAGATCATTCAGTATTTGTCCTTCTGTGACTGGCCTATCGGCACCTGGTACAATGTCCTTAGGTTCACCCATGTAGTCACAGACTTTCCTTCTTTTTTAAGGCTGAATAATATTGATACCACATTTTCTTTATCTATTGATGGACATTTAAGTTTCTTCCAATGCAATAGTTTGGCTATTGTAAATAACACTGCAATGAACATGCAAGTGTAGCTATCTCTTTGAGCTACTGATTTTATTTCTTTCTACACCCACAAGTGGGATTGCTTGATCATATGGTAGTTCTATTTTAATTTTTTGAGGAAACTGTACTGATTCTGTAAAGCCCACCAATGTTGTACAATGGTTCCAATTTCTCTGCACTTGCCAACACTTAGCTTTTTCTTTTTTTTTTGGATAATAGCCATCCTAACATGTCTAGGGTGATATTTCATTGTGTTGAGTCAGTTCTGTGAACTGCCATTTCTTTTAGACCATTCTATAAGCCTTCAAAAGAACAAATAAACAATATTCACCTAAAACATTAGTCCTTAACACATGTTGGATCACAAGACCTCTTGGAAAATCTGATAAAGACACAGGACTCTCTTACCAGTAAAATGCACACATAAAATAAAAAATACAAATCATTTCTTGGAATGACAGATCCTAGATACATACTTATGAACCTCAGTTTAAGGTCACTTGCCTAGATTAACTGATTCTCCAGCTTTTTTGACAACTAATAATCAAACTCCAGGATTGGCAAGCATATTCTTTAAAAAGTAGGAGGTTACATATTTTCCACCTTTGGGGGCCAGCCTCTATCCAAACTGCTCTGCATTTGTAGCACAAAAAATGCTATAGAAAATATATAAACAAATGAGCATGACTGTTTTCCAACAAAATTTTATTTGTAAAAATAGGTTGTAGGCTGGGTTTGGCCCTTGGGCTGCAGTCTGGCAATCTATGATTTAATTATTTCAAAAAGATTGAATGGATTGCACTAGTTAGGAACTGGGAAATTGAATACACACACACACATACACACACACACACTATGAAGACCATACAAACCCACCATAAGGGTAGAAGCTACTCTATCTCCTTTCCTCTGGAGTGCCTAGGATAGGGAAAGAAACCACAGGGATGATCTTCCTCTCCTGTCGTATTTGATAAGAATCTTTTTTATTTGCATCTGATGGCAACTGGTATCTTCTTTCAAATGTTTTGGAACATCACGAGAGCCATCCGTTGGTGCTTGCTGTCAGTGACATAAAGTCATGTGCTCAGTCGCTCAGTCATGTTTAGATTCTTTGCAACTCCATGGACTCTAGCCCTTCAAGCTCCTCTGTCATGGGGTTTTCCTGGCAAGATTACTAGAGCAGGTTGCCATTTACTCCTCCAGGGGATCTTCCTGACCCAGGAATTGAACTTGGGTCTCCTGCATTGCAGGCAGATTCTTGACTGCTGAGCACTTTAATTTCTGACCAGAGAGATAGGATTTAATGCACATTTGTCTACACCTACATCCTACCCTGTCTTCCTAAGGACAGCATGCCTCTTTTTAGGAATCTGTTCTGGGTTCCATTCTATTCTCTATTTTCTATTACTGTTCCTAAAATTTGTTCTTGAAAAGCACTTTTGATGACATTCACAGTAAAATCCTCCAAAAGCTTTAGCAATGTGAGTATAAATTCTATACAATAAATGTCTGTACATTTAAACATCATTGAAAGAAAAACTTTCAAGCATCTTGCTGATAGCTGCCAGCAAGTCCTCATGAAGAATAAACACTGTCAGACTAACCTGATATATTAGGATAAAATTCCCAAATAGATCAAGAAAAAGAGATAGTTCTAATTTATCATGGCTCTAGGAAGGTTAGGTGATTTAGTTGTATGAGGCAATAAATTTAGAAAACATGGTCCAGACAGAATAACTATTAGGTGAGAATACAAATTGCTGGAGGGTCAAAAAAATAATACAAGGTGTTTTTTAAAGTCAGTTAGGAGCCTACTTTTTCTTTTTTTTAAGTTTTCATCACCAGCTTAGATAACGAAATAAGAAAGTCAACCCAGACAATGTCTTAGAAAAATACACCTTAGGAAAGAGATTTAAGAAGAAATGGAAAAATCTAAATATGCCAATAATCACCAAAGACATTAGTAAGCAGCTTAAAATCTGATTCTTATTAACCTGTCCCCAGATATACTACATGGTTTTAGAGGCCAGTGAACCAAGCATTTGAAAAAGACAATCTCTAGCTTATAAAAACAGTTCTAGAGAACAGAAACAATATTTTCCATATCAGTTAATGGTGCTAGAGTAGCCTTTATCTTGATACCTAAATCAGACCAGGATAACATCAGAAGATGATTACCACATGATAATAAAACTTATGAACAAAGGTGATAAATTAAAAATAAAACATTAGTAACTAGGGAAAAAACTCATTTTGAGCAATTTAAGTTTTTTCCAAGAGTATGAGGACAGTTCAACATGAGAAAGTACGTTAATGCAATTAGCTTCATTAAAATAGTAAAAGGTGGAACTTTCTTTGTGGTCCCTCGGCTAAGACTCTGTGCTCCCAATGCAGGGTGCCCAGGTTTGATCCCTGGTCAGGGAATTAGATCCCACCTGCCTCAACTGAAAGATCTTGCATGCTGCAGTAAAGATTCTAAGTGGTGCAGCTGAGGCCTGGTGCAATCAAAATTAATAAGTATTTAAAAAAATACTAAAAGGAGGAAAACTAGATGATGACCTCAATGGATACAGAAAAGGCATTTACTAAATCAGCAATCTATACAAGATCAAGGTGGAATTGAAGGGAACTATCTTCTTTATGGGCTTTCCAGGTGGCACCGTGAACTTCCAGACGTTTAAGCTGGATTTAGAAAAGGCAGAGGAACCAGAGATCAAATTGCCAACATCCTCTGGATCATCAAAAAAGCAAGAGAGTTCCAGAAAAACATCTACTTTATTGACTATGCCAAAGTCTTGACTGCATGGATCACAACAAACTGTGGAAAATTCTTAGAGATGGGAATACCAGACCACCTGATCTGCCTCCTGAGAATTCTGTATGCAGGTCAAGAAGCAACAGTTAGAACTGGACATGGAACAACAGACTGGTTCTAAATTGGGAAAGGAATACAAGGCTGTCTATTGTCACCCTGTGTATTTAACTTATATGCAGAGTACATCATGTGAAATGGCGGGCTGGATGAAGCACAAGCTGGAATCAAGATTGCCAGGAGAAATATCAATAACCTCAGATATGCAGATCTGCAGATTCTACCACCCTTATGGCAGAAAGCAAAGAAGAACTAAAGAGACTCTTGATGAAAGTGAAAGAGGAGAGTGAAAAAGTTGGCTTAAAACTCTACATTCAGAAAACTAAGATCATGGCATCTGGTCCCATCACTTCATGGGAAATAGGTGGGGAAACAATGAAAAGCGTGAGAGACTTTATTTTTTCTGGGCTCCAAAATCACTGCAGATGGTGACTGCAGCCATGACATTAAAAGACTCTTGCTCCTTGGAAGAAAAACTATGACCAACCTAGACAGCATATCAAAAAGCAGAGACATTACTTTGTTGACAAAGGTCCATCTAGTCAAAGCTATGGTTTTCCCAGTAGTCATGTATGGATGTGAGAGTTGGACTATAAAGAAAGCTGAGTACTGAATAATTGATGCTTTTGAACTGTGGTGCTGGAGAAGACTCTTGAGAGTCCCTTGGACTGCAAGGAGATCCAACCAATCAATCCTGGTTTGATATTCAGGAAATCAGTCCTGAACATTCATTGGAAGGACTGATGTTGAAGCTGAAACTCCAATACTTTGGCCACCTGATTTGAAGAACTGACTCATTGGAAAAGACCCTGATGCTGGGAAAGATTGAAGGCAGGAGGAGAAGGGGATGACAGACGATGAGATGGTTGGATGGCATCACTGACGCAATGGACATAAGTTTGAGTAGGCTCCGGGAGTTGGTGATGGACAGGGAAGCCTGGTGTGCTGCAGTCCATGGGGTCGCAAAGAGTCGGACATGACTGAGTGACTGAACTGAACTGAGGTGGCACTACTGGTAAAGAATCCACATGCCAATGCAGGAGACCCAGGAGACTTGGTTTGATCCCTGGGTTGGGAAGATCCCCTGGAGGAGGGCACGGCAACCCACTCCAGTATTCTTGCCTGGAAAATCCCACGGACAGAGGAGCCTGGCAGGCTACAGTCCATGGGGTCGCAAACAGTCGGACACGACTGAGGCAATGCAGCATGCAGGCATGTACCTGTTTATATACACTATGCTCAGAAATAAGAAGATTGGATATTGTTAAGATGTTAATTCTTCCCTACACAATCACTAAATCCAATAAAGGCTTTTTCATGGAACTTAACAAATCAATGTTAAATTTTAGATGGGAAAGAGCAAAGGGGCAGGAAGAGCCAAGATTATTTTGAGGAAGAACAAGGCAGGGCTTCTCTCTGCCAGACATCAAGACTAAGAAAGCTGTAGGTAATTAAGAGAGTAATTAGCATTAATGATTCTGTTCAGATTGTTTCTGTAAAGCATTCAAAATTTACGGCCAAGGAGGAGGTGGAAATTGGGCTAGGTTTGGAAGGGAGCCTTAGAAATAATGAAAGACTTAGGACTCAAAGGGTAAAAGTAGGAATCTTTAGTCTGATGATTCTAACAATACTGTACAAACAATTATAAACATGTTAAAAGTAATACTTTAGAGGTATATTCAAATTTAAAGCAAGAAAAGTTAGTTTATAGCTGCTGTTCCTTTCCACTGACATAAACACCTGAGATGCCTTTTAAATGTAGCACTAAGAAATTTGGCTAAAATTGAATTTCCGTGAAGTGAGATATGGAAAATATAATAAAGATTTACTGAGAAAGAACCTAAAATGTCTTGCTTTGGGTGTCTTAAAAAAATCAGATTGACTTTTAGTCTGTCAGGAAATGTGGGTATTAAATTTACTAAAGGTGTTGAAATTCATGTTTGGCTACATCAACTCTTTCTAGTCCTGAATTCTAGGTATAACATGAAGATGCTCTCTTATGTTGAGACTGAGGGGAAAATTGAGTTGCACTAATTTGTATGCATTGTTTTCTCTCTCCCCATGGCCTCCTTTCACTTCCCCAAATACAGACACACACATGCTTTCCCAAAGTAACTGCTCTCATTCAGCAGCAAACATGTCTCCAGGTACTCAGTTAAAAATCTACTCAAGGAGTATCATTGTCATCTCTACATTGTGGAAGCTCTAAACTCAAAATATAATAAGGGAAGGACAGACGCCATTTACCAAGGCATGTACTTACGTATTTTTAGTCTCATTAAATTCAAAGCAAACTGTGGGATGATTTACGAAGGATAAATAATAGACAGGTTTGAAACAAAGAAGTCAGACGATCATTTAAAATTTGCAGTGAAAGTAAATTTGGTTATATAGAAAAGTCACCTTTGTTACTATTATATATTATATATAGTCAACACCTAGTTGGTTATGTATATAAAGCATGGTTTTACCTATCTATGGTAAATTTTTACCCCATGCTGGATTTCTTTGCCTATCCAAGAAGTTCTAGCTAGCTTTTATGTGTGAGTTACTCGCGCAGTCACGTCTGACTCTGTGATCCCATGGAGTATAGCCCACCAGGTTCCTCTGTCCTCGGAATTTTCCAGGCAAGAATACTGGAGTGGGTTGCCATTTCCTTCTCCAGGGGATCTTCCTGACCCAGGGATTGAACTCGGGTCTCCCGCACTGCTGTTGGATTATTTACCATCTAAGCCACTAGGGAAGCCCCTAGTTGGCTTACTTTCCCTAATTACTGAGGACTTGGCTGTTCTCAATAAAGTATGTGCCGCTTTCCAAACTTATACTGGGCTATTATTCTCAGATAATTGAGCAAGCTACTCTATGCAAAGGAGGAAGCATAATACAAGGAAAATAGTCTGTGGGACTCCCAGGCTGTGCATATGCTTCTTTTCTGACTGAAATGCAGGCAGATAGTGAGAACTGATCTGTGACTTGAGCCCAGTCATCAGACATGTGAAAAGCAAGCATCTCTTGTCTCACTGAAGCAGCCCTGGTGACAGAGAAATGCCATCTCCCTACAGACTGCATGGTCCACGGTTTTATTTTTTTAATGGTCATTCAGTAACACTGATTTAACATATATTTACTCATTACCTCACATGAATCTTGCTCTATGTGGGGACAGGTTTATAATGGTCAACATCCACTGACATTTATTGAGAACCTTCTCTTCTCACTCCCTGATGGTCTAGTGGTTAGGATTCAGTGCTCTCACCGCCATGGCCTGGGTTTGATTCTGGGTCAGGGAAACCTTTCTGAGGGGCTTCCCTGGTGGCTCAGATGGTAAAGAATTCCCCTGCAATGCAGGAAACCTGGGTCCAATATTCTTGCCTGGAGAATTCCATGGACAGAGAAGCAAGATCACAGAGAATCAGACATGACTGAGCAACTAACACACTTCCTCTTTTCACTTTAGCTTAAGCATATTTATTCCCTTTTTCCTTTCCTCCTTAGACAGGAAAAATAATTTACCAGTATCTTCTGCATAAGAACTATTCAGATGACATAGACAATGACAGTCACTGCTTAGTCTTCTTTAGAACTGGATTTGCTAAATGAGTTTTAAGAAAAAAACAAAAATAACATAAGCCCAAACAATAAGAAAAGTCCGCAGGCCTGATGCCTGGATATATGTCTACAGATGGGAAAGGAAAACCTTATATGTATTTTTACACCACATGGAAGGTATTAAAATATATTATTCAGTCTGTGAACATTTACTGAGTTCCTACTATGTGCCTGACATTGGACTAAGCACTGAAAGTGTAATGGTGGATAAAACAGACTGCCTGGAGCTTAAATTCTATGGAGATTCATGTGATAAACATACACAAATGTATTACAGGGAGATAGCGAGTAACCAGGAGAGGCCACTGTGGATTAGTTGGGCAGAAAGCGTCCTTCTAGAAAGTGACAGCAGCTAACACAGTATCTGACTCACATTACAGAAATGTTCAGGACACTTTAGATTAGTCATCCAGTAAATGTTCTCCTCTGCTGCTGAATTTTGTTTTCTTGCTTAATTATAAACTGTTGTTGTTTAGGTCAGGTTAACCAGACCTAAAAGCAAACAAACAAACACAAATGAACAAAACCTGGCTTCTTAAGGGAGCTATGAAAAAGAAGTCTGGAAAAGCAAATAATGATTCTTTAATCGTAAATATTGAAAAAAGATTTTAATATTTGGCAAATTCTTTCAGGTAGAACATTGAGTTCTGTTACATTTTTGCTTCCTTTCAATCAGTGATAATGTTATTTGGGGTCATGGATTCTTTAGAGAATCCAATTAAGAGTCTAATTAAGGCTAGGAAAACACATGTCCATTTGAAACATGGTGTACAATTTCAGGAGAGGTTCACACATTATCTGTCTCAGGTCACAAACCCTTTAAATTATTACCAAAGATAAAACTTACCTTGCTAGATGTCCTTGGGTGGAGAAGGCAATGGCAACCCACTGCAGTACTCTTGCCTGGAAACTCCCATGGACGGAGGAGCCTGGTAGGCTGCAGTCCATGGGGTCGCTGCAAGTCGAATACGACTAGCGGCTTCACTTTTCACTTTTCCCTTTCACGCATTGGAGAAGGAAATGGCAACCCACTCCAGTGTTCTTGCCTGGAGAATCCCAGGGACGGGGGAGCCTGGTGGGCTGCCGTCTATGGGGTCACACAGAGTCGGACACGACTGAAGCGACTTAGCAGCAGCAGCAGCAGCTAGATGTCAAACTGAATATGATTCTGGTACAAGGATTCAAACGGAAAGAATAAAAATGAAGAAAGCCCAACACATACTTAATGTTCTAAAGGCATCTGGAATACATGGAAAAAGTTAGATTTTTATAATAATATGGGGAAAAGTAACTAATAAAATGAAAAGAAATATTGGATTTCCACCTCAAACTACCCCCCCAAAAGAAATTTTTGCTGAGTAAAAAAAAAATGATTAAAGAATTATAACATCAAAAATATAGGTGAGTATTTTTTTAATCACTGGGTGTGAAAAATCTTTCTAAGCAGAAATCACAAGAAAAAGAGTGACAATATATGCACAAATATGTATTTTAAATTTTATAACAACTAAACAAAACCAGACATAACACTTTCCTCTGGAAAGGCCAACTTAAACTGCAATGTAATTAACAAAAGTCCTTAATCTATAAATAAACCTTTACTGTTAATCAATTATACTCCAATAAAAATTAAAAAATAAAACAACTCAGAAATATATAAATATATACAAAGAATAAACCTTTACTAACCTTTATATAAAAGATGAAAGTACTAGATGAAAAATGAGCCAGAAATATGTACATAATACTTGGTCTTAATGCAAGAGGTCAACATATGTGTTGATTAAATAAATAAATTGATGAATAGGCAGAATTTAAATGGCCAGTAAACATATGAAGAGTATGCAATTATATGAATAATGTCAAGAATGAATATCAAAACAAAATAGGATTCTGATCATCAAATTGGCCAAGATTAAAGCAAAATTCTGATAACACCTATGTTGGTTAAGGGTGGCGGTGGTAGCTTAGTGGTTAAGTCATGTTTGACTATTTGTGACCCCATGGACTGTAGCCTGCCAAACTCCTCGGTCCATGGGACTTCCCAGGCAGGAATATGGGAGCAGGTTGCCATTTCCTTTTCTAGGGGAACTTCTCCAAACCAGGGATTGAACCTGCTTGGAAGGTGGGTTCTTTACCACTGAGCCACAAGGGAAGCCCCAGTTAAGGGTACAGGATATAATCTACATTCCTAGGTGTGTAAACTCATACCTTAGTGAAGGAATACCTGGCATTATATAGATCAAACACTTTAACAGAGGAGGCAGAATTTGCAAATTTGAAACTCCTTTTAATAGAAATTTCTCCAACCTTCGATAACAATAAAAACAACTCCTTTGAGTGTTTCTTTCTGGAAAATTCCTTTCTGAAAGTAAGTATGAAAAGTCCAGGGACTTCCCTGGTAGCCCAGTGTTGAGAATCCACCTGTCAATGCAGAGGATACAGGTTTAATCCCTGGTCCAGGAAGATACCACAGGCCACAGAGCAACCAAGCCTGAATGCCACAAGTACTGGGCCCATGGGCCGCAACTACTGAAGCCCTTGTGCCTAGAGTCCATGCTCTGCAACAGGAGAAGCTACTGCAATGAGACACCCACACCACAACAAATAGTAGCCCAAATTTGCTGCAACTAGATTCAGACACTTTCTCAACTGGAAGATACAATGGCCTGTTTCTGTTTACTTCTTCCTTCCTTCTTTTCCTTTTCTTCTCTTTCTCCTTCAACTGCATTGCTGATGGTACATTATTGTTTGAAATTACCTGCAACCTCCACCCCCACCAAGGGTTTATATATGTATCCCCCCACCTTAAACTCAGGAGGGGCTATGTAATTTGCATTAGTCAACAAACTGAAGGAAGGAAGTATAAGAGACCTGAGCAGAATCTTTAGTAGGTGGCTGATAGTGGGCTGTGTCTATTCTTCCTTTGTCACGAGACTAGCTATGTTCCTGGTAGAGGCTGCTTGGTCAGGCATGATGATAGTGTATTCAGCGCTAACTTGGATGGGTATGTAGTATAAGCAAAAAATACATTTTTTTCTTGTGTAGAACCTCAAAAGATAGAAGGATTTAGTTACCATAGGTTGTTTCAGCCAATCCTAAGAGGACTGTTGAGGAGCCTGAATTTGAATAGTACCTCTGCCAATTACTGGTTAAATTCAAACCTAGGTCTGTTCTTACTATGAAACTTTGGTCTTAGTTCTGTACGATGGGATTACTAATGGTGGCTACCTTCGAGGGTCATTATGAGGATTGAATGACTTTAAAAAGAGACTAAGCCCTTTATTTGTAAAGGGCTTAGAATAGTACCAGCTAGCAAATACAGTATTGTTGTTTTTTAGTTGCTAAGCTGTGTCTGATTCTTTTGTGACCCCAAGAACTGTAGCCCACCAAGCTCCTCTGTTCATGGGATTTCCCAGGAAAGAATGCTGGAATGGGTTGTCATTTCCTTCTCCAAAAACAGTATTAGTATTTGTTAAATAAATCCATGTGTGTGTGTGTGCAGAACAAAGTCTAGGAAAGAATATGATACAGGATTAACAGTTACCTTAAAGTGTTTCCTCTTTTTGTTTATCTACATCTTTTAGTTTCTCCCCAACACACATGTATTTCTGGTATAATTCTAAAAATCTATTCAAAAACTACTCTGCATTAATCTATTTTTTTTTTAAATTGTACCTTAAAAAATGTGTTTTATTATGATTTCATTACTTCCACAGGAAGTGAAGTGACTCAGTGGCGTCCGGCTCTTTGCGACCCCATGGACTGTAGCCCTCCAGGCTCCTCCGTCCATGGGATTTTCCAGGCGAGAGTACTGGAATGGGTTGCCATTTCCTTCTCCACAGGACTGTATCTCTAATTGTGAAAATCAACAGGAAAACAGGTGTCACTATGTGGAAGTTCTATTAATGCCAATTTTCTGGAACCATGGAGTAGGCAGCACTTGAAGCCAAATTCTTGAGAAGGAGGTGAAATAATTATCATCACATGCATTTTATTTTGCATGCATGGCCTGAAAATATTGCTTTCTAATAGAACTGAAATTTGTCTCCTTAAATAAGATAAGGTTGTTTAGTCATTAATAATTATATCCCTGCTTCTCTGGGCCAGGCTCAAAAGTCAATAAACATTAAGCTCTGGCTTCTAATATTACTACCACGGCAGGAGACAAATTAGTGAGGAGTAGCATTACTTTTGATGGACGGAGGTAGGGTTGAGACCAGGTCACTTACTCGGATTGCTGTCAATGCAACAGCCTTCCTGTTGCCTGCATCCAACTCCTTTTATTTGCTCTGGCTGAGAAGAAACCTTGGCAAGAATTTACACAGAAAAATCATGATCCAAGAGCAATTGTTAATACCCATGTCTAGGACTGGCCTCAGCCATCCCAGCTGGAACACCTCAAGGCAACGGCATCAAAACTATTGATATCAAATAGTAATAAATAAAGCATCTACACTGAAAATTACAAAATACTGCTGAGAGTTATTAAAGAAGATCAAAATGCATGGAAAGGCACGTTATATTCATGGATTGTAAGATTCAATGTTGTTAATATGTTCATTTTCCCTAAATTGATCTAAAGATTCCAGGCAACTCCAAAAATCTCAGCAGGCTTTTTGTTTTTAAAAGAAACCGATAAGCCAATTAAAAATTTATATGGAAAAACAACGGATTTAGAACAGACAAAACAATCTGGAAAAAAAAAAATTGGAAGACAAGTTACCTAATGTCAAGACTTACTATAAAGTTCCAGTAATCAAATAAATTAATGGAACAGACAACAGAATTCAGAAACAGATGCATACATATACATCAGCTGATTTTCAACTTAAGTACCAAGACAATTCAATAAGGAAAGGTTTTTAAACAAATGCTGCTGAAACAACTGTATGTTCCTCAAAGCCTACCTGTGTAAGTGAATATTGATTTGAGATGAATCACAGACCTAAATATAAAAAGCTGGAACCATAAAGTTTCTATAAGAAAACATAGGAAGAATTTTTATAATCTTAGGATAAGTAAAGATTTATTAGAGAGGACACAGAAAATATTAACTATAAAAGGAAAATATAGATAAATTAGGCTTATTAAAAATTGAAACGCTCATTATGAAAATGAGTAAGTAAGCCACAGACTGGGAAAAATAGTCTCAATACATGACAAAGGACTCAAATTCAGAATACATGATAATAAAAAAACCCCAAATTACCTGATTTTAAAAAGGAGCGAAAGACTTGAGACACCTTAGAAATGATACTTCACATGCTAGTTATCAGAGAAATGAAAATTAAAACCACGATGAGATATCATTTCACATCCACTAGAGTGGTAAAAATTTAAAAAACTGACAACATCAAAAGCTGGTGAGGATGTGGAGAAATAGAGCCTCTATACATTGCTGGTGGGAATATATTTAAAATGGTACAACCGCTTAGGAAAATTGTTTGGCAACTGACATTCACTTCCTCAGCAACCTAGCAATTCTACTATTGGGTACTAATCCAAGAGAAAGGAAAATATGTTTACAAAAAGGCTTGTAGAAGCATATTCATAGACCTTATTCATAACATCCTCAAGGTGAAAACAAGCCATATAAATACAAGTAGGAGAATGCATAAACACATTCTGATATATTTATATAATGAAATAACACAGGAATAAAAAGAAACCATTGATACACACAACAAAGTGGATATTTCTCAAAAAATACCATGTTGAGCAGAAGAAGCCAGACACAAAAGACAGTATACTAAATGCTTTCATTTACGTGAAGGACAAACAGGCAAAACAAATGTAGGATGACAGAAATCAGAGAGTGGTTGCCTTTGGGGTGGGGGAAATTGGACAGAAAGCAGATGAGAGAATTTTCTGGGCTGGTAGAAATCCATTACATCTTATTTCTGGTGGTGGTTGCACAAACTGTATTAACTATACTTAAGTAAGAATACTTAAATATTCTCAAACTGAATACTTAACATCTGTTATTTTATTGTCTGTAATTATACCTCAATTTATAAAAAGACATTCCAGGATAAAAGAGCATGGTATGTTTACAGGTGCAAATGACTAAGATACTCAGGGCTGATGGTTGCTTCTTTTATTTAATTTTAGCCTAGAAAGCAAGAGTTCAAACCCCTGTCCCCGTGATAAATTATTCCTGTGTTTTAATCCACAGCAATGAAAGAGTTATTTATTAAAGCCCTTTCTCATCATGATATGTGTCATACAGGGGACAGGGGTTGAAAACATCAAAATCGATGAAATAAATTTTATCTCAAGTGGAATAACTCAGGACATGTAAAAAAATAATCAGCAGCATGTGAGAAAGGACATGGCAGCTGGTTTTAAAAACTTTGGCTGGTGGACTAAGAACAATTTGAGTAGGGAAAATTACTCAAATAAGCCTCTGTACTCTATTTCTTCTACCTCCAAGTTATAGTCAGTAAGTTTTACCCCCCCAAAAAATTAATAAAAAATTATTGGTATCTGAAAAACAAATCCCAGGACCACACATTATATTACGATATAAAGAACTTAATTAATTCATGAACATTTTGTACCATGATTTACTTCTACAGGCAAGGCACTGTGTCTCTTGCAACTCATCTTTATATCCTTAGAAGAATCTAGGCCAGGATCTTGAAATTAATGGATCTGCAATAATTATTTATTGACTTGAATTAATAAATCAATGTACTGACTAATTAGTTAGAATTTAAGTCCCAATTACATGTTCTTGTAATGGGAAATTTACCAAAATTATTTTATAATATCTTCATATAAAATGTTTGAACCAGCAATGATCTCATTTGGTAATTTATGAGAAGTATATTTAAAAGCAGTATATGAAATGATATAGAAGTCCAACTCACCCCAGCTTAAAAATCAAGCATACTGTAACTATCTGACTGGGTTTTTGAAAAAAATTATTTAAAAAGTACAATTGCTAAAAATATAAAAAACAAAAAAACCCCACCGAGTCAAGTTTTGGTCTCCATTTGAATCTCTAAATGATTATAACAGTGTGAGTAAACTATTTTGCACTGAACACCACACTGGCAAGATCAGAAAAGCTATGAGATGAGAAGGAAATTGTTATTCCAGTGATGGAACCTCCTCTCCTGAGTATCACTCTGCCAGCAGCTGAAACTTCAGAGGATTCTCACTATGAAAATCAGCAGTCCTTTAATCACACATTACAAGAGCATTTGTGATGCTTCGCAGGCAGCCCTCCTCTAAGACTTTCCTGCTGTGTTCTTTCCTGAGCACAATAGGTTCAAGATGGCTACTGCTGTTTCCTAGTTATGCCAAGACTCTCCTGAATGCCACTGGGCTTTCATCACGGAGAGGGATGGCAAAACATCAAATGTGAATATCTTGTTCTAAATGGGGACTCCCACGATCATGTTATTTTTGGGAGAGCAGCTCTCTGGCTCCATGGATATCACTTGAACGGAGTAGCCATGTTCTTCTGCAGCTCTTGCTCGATCCAGATCCACCAGGCACATGCACTGTTTTCCTGAAATATGTAAAAATGGTATCATGAGATGCTCTTCAGCTAACAGTGCAGAGTCAGTTTGTTTAAGGGGCTCTACACAATGACAAAATCTATTACGTAGCATGATGTTTGCCCCCAAGTCCTGTTTGGTCTCTTTCAATTTAATTCTTGATCAGTATGGAGAGAAGACAACAAATATAAGACAATTTCACAGATTTGTTGCTGCTAGTAATTTAAACAACATTAACCTTTTAAGATGTATTTATAGATAAATCTCAAACAAAAAACTACAAATTTCCCACTTTGGTAAAAATCCATGTTAAAACCTTTTCACACTCTATGAAAAGACATTATCTGCCATATTGTAAAAAAAAAAAAAAAAAAATCTGTCTTTAAGAATGTCTAAAATAACATCAAGACAAATGGATACCTCAAAGACATATTATATTTTACACTTGGAGTTTTTAGGATACAATGAAGAAATGAGAAATAGAATATATTTGAGAAAATTCTCAATTGTGTGCTGATTATTTCAGGTGGATATGTAACACTGAGTGTAATATAATCTTAATTTAATAGAGTGCCCGCACCCCTATGAAACAGTGGTATTCAATTTTCTTTCTAATCTTGGAAAACAAAAGAGGAAACCTGACTGGCAAGTAAAGCAGTTATTTTGTGTCCTTTGGCAAATGCAAACTTGTATTTCAAAGTAGCTAGGGAAAAAAAACTGATTTGAGGCTGAATACATTCAAAGCTAAGGTTTACTTTTACACTTTCAATTTCTTTAAATTCAATATGAATGTTTTCGTCATCTTGGAAAAAAAGGTTATTGATTATGCAGAACTTCATTCATTCTATTTTTTTCTCAACAATTATAATAAGGCCTATGCATCATTTTAAAATGATTTGTTTGAATGACAGTAGAAATCACTAAGCTAAAACAGCCTTAGAAATGAAGGCATAACTGAAATAGAAAAGTTCTTCTGTGGAAGACATGAATCTGCCCAGAAACAGTGGAAGGTGAAATCAGTAGCTAAGAAAATGACAACGATAGATTCAAAATATTTTGTACATTTCCCTTAAAAGGCCCCATGCCAAAAAGGATGGACTGTGATGGAAATGTTATAAAAGAGATGTCTAGAATTCCATTTAGGCTAAATGGCCCCTTCTTCATCAACAGCTGCGTGGCTGTCATTATTTTTTATCCTTAAAATATTGTTCCTCCTTTAAGACATCTGTAAATGTCCCCCCCTTCACCCCACCTACCCTTCAATTTAAAATGAAACATTCTCTGTCAGAATGGGATGCTCTGCATTCCTTCAGTACCCACCCTGGGTTTACACTGCAGCTCATTTACCCTTGGCTTTGATCCCAGTCCGGTTAATTTTTCCTTTTGTGTTACACGGAAGAGTCTCTTGTTTTTACATGTTGAAGAAGTGTCTTCACAACTGAAATTCAGTTGTTGGTAGTCTATCTTTTAGGGTCTGGGGCACTCCTCAAATGTTTACAGAACAAACGTATGGCTTGTGCCAAGAGATGTAGAATTGATGGAGTCAGTGACTTTGAACCTGACTTTCCCTCCCTTCATGCAAGCAATCTTGCTGAAGGCTCCTCCTCAACTCTAGCAATTTCCCTTCCAGCCACTCCCTTCTCATTTGATGCCTAAAACATCAACAGGTACACCCCCACCCACCACACCAACTATGCTTTCATTGAGTCTAGTGGAGTTGTAGCAAATGAAACTTGATATATATGTGTAAATTGTATCTCTCTCTATGTATATATATATATATACATACATATATATGTATATATTTGACTGTGCATTTAAATATGCATTCAGCTACTCAAAATGTGAGGATGGGAAAAAGGAGGAAGAGTCAAAAAGAATCAAAGAGGGAGATTGCAAGCTTCTTCCATATCCTCACGCCCCAGGGTGTGAGACAAAGAAGAAACCCCTTGTCCCTTCAGACTCAGGTCTCAAATGCTTCTCCAACCATGATGATACAGCTATGCTGACTTGGACTTTAGAGTTTACAGATAACTATTTCGTGTACAATGTGGTCTCTGAATGCAAGCTAATTACTATTCCCAGTGTTGGGTCAAAGAATCAGCAATCGGTTTTCTGCTCCATCATGACAGTCTTCAATGGGCGGCCTTCTGAATAATTTTTAAGATTAGTTTTGACTCCAATCACGTTAAGCCCTAATTCTGGAACCTAAACTTCCAGTAATGTCACTCTGTCACTGATGGTCACTGTAAAAATGGAGCTTTACGTTTAGAATCAAATAATTTGGGTTTACAGTGTGGCTTCACCATCTACCAGCCCTGGGCAAGATTTTGCCCCAGTTCCCCTACCTGTAAAATGTGAATAACAGCACATATTCCACATGTATTTTTATAAGAATTTACTGAGATAGTGGGTACATTCAGAGCTAAAATGTGCAATAGCTGTTAGCTGCTATTATCTTTCTAAACGTGATTTCTTTTTCTAAAGCAAAGTCTTGGATAAATTCATTACTTAAACTTGAAATACTATTTTTCTTCCAAGTTAGGTAATGTTTAATACTACAAATGTCAAATAAATTGGTCTATGATTAATATTATATGAGTATATTTTTTCTGTGAAAGAAAACATTATCATCCTTGTTTATACATTTTGTAATATATCAATTTTGGTATGCATAGTTGATTTTTCCATCTTTAGTATTTTCTTTTATGGCTTTTGAGAGATTCTTCAGTTTGTTTGTAACAGTAAGAAAAATATTTAACATAAATCTACTCAATGTATGAACACTGAAAATGTATTTGGAAGTATTAATGTTAACAAAAAGTGGGATTAAATATTGTTATAGTTAGAGCTCTTTTCAAGATGAATTTTTTTTCTGGGAAAACCAACTTTAGTGTCTCACTGATAAATGGACCATATAGTGGTTTCCCACTTTTCCGTATGGAGTTGGTCCATTCATTCCTAGGCATCATGGACATAATCTAAGCAACAGCTGCTCTGTGGAAATGCATACCTATGAGTCTTCGTTGGGGTGGAAGCTGGACAGCTGTCTGGTCTGCAAATCTGCACAGAATCATGTGTTCCTGAAAGAAAAAGCAATAGAATGTAGCTTTTTAAAAATCTTCTTCTTTAAAGTTAAAAAAAAAAATTCACTTATTTTTCTGGAACTCTACATTGCTTACTTAAATAAAGTGCTGCACAGATAGCACTTTCGAAAGCAGCACATTTTCAGAAAATGGTACTCAGTAACTTTCCTCCCTTCAAGTAGAGTGCTCTTCAGATGTAGTTCTTAGGAACAGATGCATGGAAGGTCCTCGGGGCTCTTTAACCGGCTGCTTTTAGCCAAAATATGGTTACAATTTGTGGTTATAATGTGTTAAACTCAAAGACTTAAACGTCACTTATATTTCCCTTTTAATAAAATTTGAGCCTCAGGAACATGGCTCCAAGAAGACATTCTAAGTGGCTTTTCCTCCACTACAAGAAGGAAAGGAAGTACTTGAGAAGATCATGGCTGTGGCCTCTGTAGTTCTCCCACATCCCCAGCACAGTGCCATACCCTTCCCTTCAGTTGGTCCCTTCAGAGGAAAGGAGGCTGGCTCACTCCTTCCTCTCACTCACTTCAGAAGGCTGCAAGAAGTGCATCTATTTAGAGGCACACAGATGTGCTTAGCACTTCCCAGGTGGCACTAGTGGTAAAGAACCCGCCTGCCAACACAGAAGACATGAGATGTTGGTTTGATCCCTGGAGGAGGATAGATCCCCTGGAGGAAGGTATGGTGACCCACTCAGGCACGCAGATGCACTTTACATCAGACTGTGAAGGGGACTGGAAAGAACAGAAGGGACATTATTGCTTCTGCTTCACCATTTTAGGAAAGATTACCTTACTGAAGAAGAACAAGGCTTTAAAGGGACAGAGAGGGGAAGGGTCTGCCCTGCACTCTTAAATCTGCAACTACACAAAGGTGAGTGATTAGTTAGAGCTAAGATAACTGCAGTGCTCCCATGACAAGTGTTCATTCAGAGCAGCTGTGGTTTCCAAGTGTGTAAATGATCTTACCTGACAGCTTAGCAAACTCGCTAATCTCAGATCTATTATTTGTCTCCTTGACATCCAATTTGAGGACTCAATTTTTTCTAAAGGGTTATTCCGATTACCTTATTAAATAAGTTTTTGTGAGATGCTGTTTCTTTTTGAAGGGTTACTTTTGTCTCAACTTTTATACATTAAAAAAAACCACTTTAATGCTCAGTATAAAATTTAGTGGTAATGGGTAGAATACTAATAAAATGATTCAAATGAATAACTTTTATTAAGGTCCTGCAAACTGGCATAAACAAAGGGGAAGAAGAAGAGTCTATAACTGTATAATTGGAAGAAAAGGCAAGGTAAAGCCTGCCCTTCATCCACATGTTTATAAATTAAGATTCACTTTGCTGCTGCTGCTGCTAAGTTGCTTTAGTCATGTCCGACTCTGTGCGACCCCATAGACGGCAGCCCACCAGGCTCCCCAGTCCCTGGGATTCTCCAGGCAAGAATACTGGAGTGGGTTGCCATTTCCTTCTCCAATGCAGGAAAGTGAAAAGTGAGAGTGAAGTCGCTCAGTCGTGTCCAACTCTTCGCGACCCCATGGACTGCAGCCTACCAGGCTCTTCCGTCCATGGGATTTTCCAGGCAAGAGTACTGGAGTGGGGTGCCATTGCCTTCTCCTAAGATTTACTTTCAAGTAAAGACAATGTTGTGACAATCAGAACCTCAGATGAGGTTCATTTCGCTTGTCCTAATAAGTCTCATTATATTTTATTGGAATTGTATGTGTTTTTCCTAGAAGTTAAATTCTGAAAGGGGAAGGCACATAGGAGGTACTCAGTAAGGGTTTGCTGGCTAAATTGAACTGTGGAGAAAAATATTTCCAAAGTGACTCTCAAGATAATAGGGCACTAAGTCCATTCGCTTTTGCCTGCCAGTCCACCCACCATGGTTAAGAAATACTGAGATATCATCTTGCAACAGCATGCAAGAGGTTAAGACTTCATAGTGCATTCACACTTAAAAAATACTCAAAAGGCGGTTGGGGTGGCCAAGCAGATTCGGGGTGTGGGAGGAACAGGAAATAAACAGAACTGGGGTACCAGGGAGTTTTATGTTCTTTGGAAGTGCCTGGGTGCCCCATGTCTTCTGACTCTAGAAATTTTAGATTTCTTCTCCCAGACAGTGAGGCTGTGGCACCCGACTTTTCACTGCCCTAGGTTTTTTACCTAGTATCCTAGAGGAGGGATTCAAGCAAGGGTCTGGTGTTTGTTCTTTGTTTATTTTTCAGTTCATTTTTTATTTTACGGCCTTTGGCGAAAAAGATGAGGTGTTTTAAATATTATGAAAATAAAGTCCCTGAGGTCCTAATGTTTCCCAAAAAACCTATAGTTCCCTAGAATATGAAGATTTTAAGTCCAGTAAGCAAAGATGAAATAATTGTGGTTCTGGATGAATGCATGAACACTCAAGTTCTGTACTTGGATGGGTGGGGGTGGGAGAGGTGGGGAAGGGGGACAGGTGAGGGTAGGACGTGGGGCAGGAGGCAGAGCTAGAGATGGGTGTTTAAGAGTTATAAAGTAGAGGTGAGGGAGATATAGAGGCCAAGGTAGAAGAAATGAGCATTTTTAGGTTACTTTATCTCAAAGTTTCTCTGTTGGAAGGGGAAGAAGGTAAAATTCCTAGAAAGCAGGGGCTGGTATATAAAATGAGACTGAGATTGCATATTTTTAGTGAGTCTGTGCAAGAAGTGCAATCAACCAAACTAAGAATACAGTCTAATTTATTAGCTTTTAATGGGATTATTTGTATATTTCTCTCAAATATCATCATTTCTTAGATTGTATTATATCACATCATTGATCAATTAATTAGTTCATAGTGATGGTCAGAAAGCTGCAAACTGTTTTGCTCAGACTGGTGACTCAAAACTATGCAATGTTCTGACTACTATTGGAAGACAGTTCTCTGTGGGTCTCTTGTGTTTCTTTACATCTTATGAGAAGAGGCACTGTCTTTGTTCCAGACCAGGGACTGGCAAACTATGTCTGGCCCACTGGCCAAATTCAGTCTATGAACTGTTTTTGTATGGCTTGCAAATTAAGAAGGGTTTTCACACTTTCAAAGAGTTGTATACCAGTAACAATAAGGACAAGGACAGTGTAGAGTATGTGGGAGATCTGCAAGTGCCCAGCAAAACCTAAAGTATTTACTACCTTTTACAGAAAAAATTCGCCTCTGTTTCAGATAATCCTTTCAAAGTGAACAGTCTTGGAAACTATATAGACTTGGAAACTCCCCTTCTCTCCCTCAGCAGAAAAGGGAAGGCATGCTTACTGAAAGATTACATCTTAAAACATCTGGGTTTCCTAGCTCAGGTTTCCTTCCCTGTAATGCCATTCACTGTATATGTAGGTGTCACCTGGCCCTTTCTATGCTGCCCTGTGGGAACTGGGGCTCAGGGAGTCACTGTGAAACTGATGCTAGTCCAGCTACTCCTACTGCTGTGAGCAATATTGCCCTTTGCCTCTGACTCAGGGGTTTCCTATCCTCTGCTAGCATCCATGAAAACTGTGCCAGGCCAACTTGTTAGCTTGTGAGTAGGGTCAACTCTCAGACTTTTTGCAAATCTTGTCAGCTACTTGAAGATTAATCTTGACTGGCCAAAAAGAAATATTAATCTGTGTTAGATGCTCATTAGTGATTCAAGTATACTAGATTGTATACTCTATTAGAAATTTGAGAGGGAAAATATAAAGAAGGAATAAAAAGTATATGAGCAAAACATCTAGATCTTTCAAGTTACCTTGTATGATAGTGTACGACCCAGCAATCCCACTGCTGGGCATACACACCAAGGAAACCAGAATTGAAAGAGACTCGTGTACCCCAATGTTCATAACAGCACTGTTTACAATAGTCAGGACATGGAAGCAACCTAGATGTCCATTGGCAGATGAATGGATAAGAATGCTGTGGTACATATACACAATGGAATATTACTCAGCTATTAAAAAGAATGCATTTGAATCAGTTCTAATGAGGTGGTTGAAACTGGAGCCTATGATACAGAGTGAAGTAAGTCAGAAAGAAAAACACCAATATAGTATATTAATGCATATATATGGAATTTAGAAAGATGGTAACGATGACCCTATATGCAAGACAGCAAAAGAGACACAGATGTAATGAACAGACTTTTGGACTCTGTGGGAGAAGGCAAGGGTGGGATGATTTGAGTGAATAGCATTGAAACATGTATATTATCATATGTGAAATAGATCGCCAGTCCAGGTTCGATGCATGAGACAGGGTGCTCAGGGCTGGTGCACTGGGATGATCCTGAGGGATGGGATGGGGAGGGAGGTGGGAGGGGGGTTCAGGATGGGGAACACATGTACACGCATGGCTGATTCATGTCAGTGTATGGCAAAACCACCACAATATCGTAAAGTAAATAGCCTCCAATTCAAATAAATTTTTAAAAAAGTTACCTTGTATGATAATGTTTTCTTGAATTGTTCACTGAAATAGAAAAGAAAAATGAATTACTTAAATACTGAAGATTAAAGAGTGGAAGTAGTCTTGGACAAATTAAACTATAAACAAAAATATGTATTTTATCTGAACGGTATAATGCTATCCTGAACTAAAAACAATGCCAGTTTGCAGTATCTTCATAAAATGACAAAAGCACACTCTCTGTATGTGATTCATTTTAAAGAATTTTTTTCAAAGATTGTTTACAGTATTAGAGAAGCACAATCATTTTCTTCTCTTCCTTGCATGGGTGCACACAGATTCAGGCATGTTAAACATGTAGGTTTGATTGTTATTCTGAAGCACAGGGGCTGTCCCGAGTTGTCTGGTACCTGGCCCTAGGGTGATCAGGGCAAGGGGACAGGGGGCCTGGGAGTGGTCCCCTAATGACAAAGGGGGCAAGTGTCAGTAAGTCCATAGAGAAGTTGAAAAGTTGACAGACACTAAATTGAGGCTTTAAAATCAGTTAAGTGAGATTGTAGACTGAACAACTCAAATTAACATATTCAATCTATCTTATATTTAACAGGCTTAATATGATGAGCTGAATTCTCAATAACCATAGATCAAGTGAAATGTCATAAATACCAAGAATGGCCCTCCACTAGGGTGAGTTAAGGGCTTTCCAAGTGGCTCAGTGATAAACCCGCCTACCAATGCAGGAGACATGGGTTTGATGCCTGGGTGGGGAAAATTCCCTAGAGGAGGAAATGGCAACCCGCTCCAGTAATCTTGCCTGGAAAATTCCATGGACAGTGGAGCCTCACGGGCTAAGGGGTCACAAAGAGTTGGATGTAACTGAGCACGCGTGCAGGTTGAATTAAAGTGATAACAATGAAAATGTCTCCCTTTTCTGTGTGAGGTGAGGACAGTAAATATGGCCATTGAGCTTGCAGGTTAATCACCACCACCACCCTTGGGAAGAATGTAAACTATTGCTGTAGTTAGCAACAGCTCATGTTTATTGAGTACTTACTCTGTGCCACTTCTAAGTGATTTACGTGTATATCATTCAATTCTCATAAAAACTCTGAGGTAGATGTTATTATAATCTCCCTTTTGTAGATGAGAAAATGTAGGCAAAAAGAGTTTAAGTAGATTGCCTGAGGTGAAACAATTTACAAAAGAATGAGGAGCCAGTATCAACATCCAGGCAGAAAACTTCCAGGTCCTAAGCACTTGACCACTGCCCTCTATTGCCTCTCATAGGTGATGATTTCCTCTGAGAAGTACACAGAGAAGTGCTGACTTCCAGTCAGCTAACTCCTCGACAGATCTGTTCTAAATTTCAGCAAGAGCTGGATTCAGGACTAGATATGGAGGGGCAGACATGGAGGAGATCCTCTCTTCCTTATGCAGCTTATAAACAATGCTTGCCATTGTGGGAAAAGGAAATGAGCTTGAGCCTGAAATCTCATTGCAACTTTATACCAAAAGAGCTTTGTGTATGGATTTAACACCCATATTGATACCTGTGGCAGAACACAAGATTTCACCTTTTTGGAAAATTAAACTTGGAGGTGTTCTGAATGAAACCGTAACAGCAAGGGCACGTGACAAAGGAAGCCCGTGTTTTGAGGCAGTGCTCAATCACCATGTCTGTTGCCACTCCACATGCATGCAACGCCACCTGGAAAACAAGACCAGACCTCAGCACTAAGTTCTTTTTTAACTAACAGTGCTACTTTGTGCCATTAGAAAAAAAACAAAACAAAATAAAACTGTAAGGATTGTTCCTTAAGAGGTTTCCAGTTACCAGAAAGTTATTTCATAGTAGCTTAAACAGTTCTCATTTGGACATGCCAAAGGACTAATTAGGTATTTATATTAATTAAGAAAATTAAGCAAGAGGTTGAAAGATTACAAATGGAACATTTATAATGGAGCATAAGATTCATTCAATGGAAAAGCTGACGTCATGTTAAACATGGAAGATTCAATATGTATGCAAGTCTAAACTAATGCTCTTACTGATTGACACTTTAGTTCAGTTGTGGCATCCTGGCAAGAACTCTACTTGGAAATCAGAATTTCTAGTTCAGAACTCTAATTGGCTGGGTGATCCTGGGCTCCTTGAAATTTAACATCTTTGGGCTTCAGTTTCCTCCACCATAAACTACGGGTTAATAATACTGATACATCACAATGCTGTTGCAACACTAAACAGAAGTGTATTTGAAAACACTTTTTCAAATGCCACCTGAATATATTCTCATCACTGTTGTATATAACCGATCAAATCATATTTATGTAGCTCATTTTTATATTCATAGAATTACAATTCTTAACACTGAATGATGAATTGTGTGAAATATTCTTAAAGGGTTTATTTAACAAGGAAAAACATTGTGGACTGAAGTCATGATTAGTGCATCAATAATTCATGAAAAGAAAAATAAAATGATTTTAAAATGTTTTTAGAATAAATGCCTTAAACATATCTATACTGTACCATTATCTAAAGTAGACCATTTTGAAAATTATTAGGCTAAATAAGGAAAATTAGGACTCCAAAAGGAAATCAGATGTAGGGATACTGAAAGATGAAGCATTTTGTCAGAAAAATACTCATATCTCATTCTGAACAGAGGCAAATTGTACTGGATTATAATTGTCCTTTCTAGACACAAATCTTTCAACTTCAGGGTAGGGAGGGGCTGAAGGGCTTTTTGGGCGAAGACAAGGAGGTTTTCTGGAAATTTCTGGATGTTGTTAAGTAGTGTAAGTCAGATTCCCCTTTTGAAATGGCAGACCAAAGACAAAGCTGTATTGAGAAGAGGAAAGCAGTCTCTCTGCTCTCAGCCCTGCTCCTGAATTCTCCCCTCCCTGCAGGCTTCCATCAACTCCATAGAGGTCAACTATCTCTGTGGTTGCTGTCAACCACCTTTCCCGCTTCACTCTGCGAGTATCGCCCAGGTAGACTGCCGTCTAGTGAAGGGAGCAACAACTAATGGATAAGAAAGAACCTGGGTTTTTTCATCTGCCCACATTTAAAAAAAATCAGCTTCTCAGGGTGAAATTCAGGCTAGTTCTTATTCTCATTGAGTGGCTGGAGAAAACCTCATAGTAAAAATTATAGATGCACTTTCCCCTGGAGGGAGAGAGAAGAGAACCAACACTCACCCCGTGCCCTTTATGTATTGGCAACTATGCTGGGTGATGGCACGCACATCCTTCTATGCTCACAACAGCCCTGAAAGATTTTATTATCTCCGTCCGAGAAGTGAGGAAACTCAAGCTTGGGGAAATTAAGTATATGCTCTCGACAAAGCAGCTCCTGAGGGGCAGGATCCCAACCCCCAGCCTGACCCATGTAGTTCAAGGGTCAACTGTACTATGCTTATTCCTGTATTGGCTGGGGGAGGAGAATGTATATAGAGTGGATACCCTGGACAAAGGAATGATTCATGTCCTGGGCTGGTTGGAGGGCAGTGTATAATTTCAAATATAGGAATTGGGATTGGTTTTTTTTTTGGAATTTTGCACTTAATATTTCAGACCATAACTGACCACAGGTAACTGAAACCAAGGAAAGCAAAATTACAAAGACAGGGGTGGGGGGAATATTGTACACTCCTCATTTTCTTTATCTCATTGGTTCTACTATCTTCTGGAATTACAACACCATAGGGAACTAGCATGTATTCAGTGTCTGCAAGATGTAAAAATCTCTACATAGATATTTTTTCTTGTTTTAATCACTTAATTCTTTTCTTTTTTAAATTAATACTTTAAATAGCTCTTATATGTCTCTTGCAATATCATGACAAGGTCACCTAGAGAGCAAGCATTCCAGATGAACTCTGAATCCAGGTCTGACTCCGAAGCTCACAGGCTTTCCACTACATCATGCTATGCCTTCCCTGACCAACATATTTGGAGCTGGAAGGAACCTTAGAGACCATCTGTTTCAATGAAGAATTTCTGGATATCACTCAGGTTCACCACTGATTTAAGAGAAGAAGGAATGGAATATGTGCTAGTTACACATAAAGGAGTGACAAAGGAAGGAAGGAACAAAGAGAAGTACATCTAATTTTTTTTTCTTAAGCCATTCCTATTTACAGAAACGGGTATGAAATCTAATTTCTAATTACATTTTAAACATCTGACCAGAGAGTTGTAATATAATATATAAAGGATAGATTTATTAATATATACACTGGATAGATCTGACAACTGTAGAAAGAGCATAAAACATAAACTATGAGTATCTAATAAAGGTTAATGTGCTGGGGGAAAACACCATACTTAATCAACAATTAATGGAGAACATAGCAAACAAGTGTTTCACTGACACCCAAAATTTGGTTTTGTGGTTCTCTGTAAATACACTGAATTCTAACAAAAGATAAAATTGAATTGTAAAAGTATCTATTGGCCAAGGTAATGCACATTCCAAAGTATATGTAAATATTATTGATCCAAATAAATGCTCAAGAATTCAGGGACTATAAATTCAGGGCTTTTCCCTTACTTTTCCTTTCTTCAATTAATCTATTTAATACATGTCCTAAAAATTCTAAGTATAACACATCCAATGATGTAAGCCAGTGAAATATAACTGAACAGCCAAGAAACTTCAAACCATGTATCTTTGCTATATGTGGTAGTAAATAAATGAAATTAATCATCACTCACTCTCAGAATGTCTTTCAACTGGCAGCTTCTAAAAAACAAGGCAAGATTCTAGACAAAACTGACAGATTCTTCTCTAAGAAAATATATGTTGATAAAGACACATATATTCTAAAAGAATATATGTTTGTAAAGATAGTAAGCCTATGCCTTATTCATACCCCCAAAACTAAGCTTGTGCTAGATTTATGATTTAACTAGGCATCCTATCCTTGGGGTCATTTTTCTTTGCTTTGGGTTTTTTTTTTAAAGATTAATTTAACATTTAATAGTCCTTTCTTAGTCCAAACCACAGATATAGATGTTGTATTCCCCATTTTACAAAAAGACCAAGTGGCTAGCCCAAGGTCACAATGACAAAGACAAGATTTAATCTCAGTCTCTCTGACACCATTATTCTAATTCTCTGTGTTCCTGTTTACTCCTTTCTTTAGATGTGAGGATCGAACAGGAAGTCACTCCAATCCCAGCTCTCACATTAACTTGCTACGTTCCTCTTCCCCAAGTGCAGCCTCCACTTTTATATCTACAAAATGAGAAAGCTAAACTGAACCATCTCTAAATTTGCCTCAACCCAATCATGCTCTAACACTGCTTCTCAAAGAGGGATTCTTAACCAGATATTTTAGACAGAAGCAAGCTTGGTCTCAATTGATCTCCTGTTCTCCCTCTTCAAAAACTTTCATGCAATTATATTATAGGTAATTGGCTTTAAAATTCAAATAATGCTAAAAAGGAGGGAATGACAAAAACAGTCCCTTGTTCTGTACACTTCACTCCAAGAGAAAATCTGGTGAACAAAGATAATGCTTTTCAACTCATTGGTTTTCTTTCTTTTTCTTTTTTTTTTTACATTTTTATTTTATTTATTTAAGGCCTATTTTGCAAGACGAATACAAATTTATAACATATTTTTCTGATGAATAAAAACTTTCATTGTTATGTAAATGATCCTCTTTCCCTCTTATAACTCATTGGTTTTCTTTCCTGAAATCCATCTCTGTTTTTCTATACAATAAATGTACACTGCTTCTTTCAGATCAAAACTATAGTGAAGTATCACCTTACTCCAGTCAGAATAGCCATCGTCAAAAAGTCTACAAATAATAAATGCTGGAGAGGGTGTGGATAAAAAAAGAACCCCCCTACACTGTTAGTAGGAAAATAAATTGGTGCAGACACTATGGAGAACAGTATGGAGGTTCCTTATAAAACTTCAAATAGAGTTACCATATGATCCAGCACTCCCACTCCTGGGCATGTATCCACAGAAAACCATAATTTGAAAAGATACATGCAGCTCAACGTTCACTGCAGCACTATTTATAATAGCCAAGGCATGGAAGCAACTTAAGTGTCCATCAATAGATAAATGGACAACAAAGATGTGAGATGGGGACTTCCCTGGTGGTTCAGTGGCTAAGACCCCAAGTTCCCAATGTAGAGGGCTAGATTCAATCCCTGGTCAGGGAACTAGATCCCACATGCTACAACTAAGTTCACATGCTGCAAATGAAAGGTCCCAGATGCTGCAACGAAGATCAAAGTTTTCAAGTGCTGAAACTAAACGAAGACCCAGCACAGCCAAAAAAATAAACACATTAAGAAAAAAAAGAGCTGTCTGCCCTTACAGTTCAGCAGAGGTTCTGACACCTGAGGGCAATTCTGAAAAACAAAAAAGAAGATGTAACATATATATATATATAATATATATATACACACATATTATACATATAATATATATAACATATACATATAATATATAACATAGATATGTTATAATGTCTATATTATATATTAATATTATATATATATTATATGCTATATGTGTAATTAATGTTATATTAATATTATATGTTATAATATTATATATTAATTATACATTATATATTAATGTGTGTATATACATACATATATATATATATATATATATATATATATATAAAACATATAGGCTTTCCTGGTGGTTCAGCTGGTAAAGAATCCACCTACAATGTGGGAGACCTTTGTTTGACCCCTGGGTTGGGAAGATCCCCTGCAGAAGGGAAAGGCTACCCACTCCAGTATTCTGGCTTGGAGAATTCCATGGACTGTATAATCCAAGGGGTTGCAAAGAGTTGGACATGACTGAGCAACTTTCACACACACATATAACATATACATATAATATATAATTATATATGTTATATATATATGAGCCCTGATGTACTGCAGTCCACGGGGTTGCAAAGAGTTGGACATGACTTAGCGACTGAACAACAACATTATATATAATATATACAATGGAATATATACATTACTTAGCCTTTAAAAATGAAATAGTATTTGCAGCAACATGGGTGGACCTACAGATTATCATACAAAGTGAGGCAAGTCAGGCAGAGAAAGACAAATACATGATATTGCTTATATGTGGAATCTAAAAAAATATATAAATGAATTTATTTACAAAACAGAAATACCCACAAACACAGAAAACAAACTTACAGTTATGAAAGGGAAAAGGAGGGATAAATTAGAAGACTGAGATTAACAGAT
The DNA here is from genome assembly GCF_054371585.1 of Giraffa tippelskirchi. NCBI lineage: Eukaryota > Metazoa > Chordata > Mammalia > Artiodactyla > Giraffidae > Giraffa > Giraffa tippelskirchi. The sequence continues at coordinate 90,473,356 of NC_137275.1, read as the reverse complement.
ACACACTATGCTATGCTATGCTAAGTCGCTTCAGTCGTATCCGACTCTGTGCGACCCCACAGACAGCAGTTCACCAGGCTCCGAAGTCCCTAGGATTCTCCATGCAAGAATACTGGAGTGGGTTGCCATTTCTTACTATATATAAAATAGATAACCAACAAAGACCTACTGTATAGCACAGGGATCTTTACCCAACATTTTGTAATAATCTATAAGGGAAAAGAATCTGAAAAAGAATATATATATATAGGCCTGGCGTGCTGCAATTCATGGGGTCACAAAGAGTCGGACATGACTGAGTGACTGAACTGAACTGAACTGAACATAAATATATGCATATCTGAATCCTTGTGCTGTATGCCTGAAACTAACATGACATTGTAAATCAACTATACTGCAATTAAAAAATGTATACTGCTCTTTCGATTTGTAAATATTCAGTTCAGTTCAGTTCAGTCGCTCAGTCGTGTCCGACTCTGCGACCCCATGAATTGCAGCACGCCAGGCCTCTCTGTCCATCACCAACTCCCGGAGTCTACCCAAACCCATGTTCATCGAGTCAGTGATGCCATCCAACCATCTCATCCTCTGTCGTCCCCTTCTCCTCCGGCCCCCAATCCTACCCAGCATTAGGGTCTTTTCCAATGAGTCAACTCTTCCCATGAGGTGGCCAAAGTATTGGAGCTTCAGCTTCAACATCAGACCTTCCAATGAACACCCAGGATTGATCTCTTTTAGGATGGATTGATTGGATCTCCTTGCAGTCCAAGGGACTCTCAAGAGTCTTCTCCAACACCACAGTTCAAAAGCATCAATTCTGCGGCACTCAGCTTTCTTCACCGTCCAACTCTCACATCCACACATGACCACTGGAAAAACCATAGCCTTGACTAGACGGACTTTTGTTGGCAAAGTAATATCTCTGCTTTTAAACATGCTATCTAGGTTGGCCATAACCTTCCTTCCAAGGAGTAAGCGTCTTTTAATTTCATGGCTGCAGTCACCATCAGCAGTGATTCTGGAGCCCAAAAAAGTAAAGTCTGACACTGTTTCCACTGTTTCCCCATCTATTTGCCATGAAGTGATGGGACCAGATGCCATGATCTTAGTTTTCTGAACGTTGAGCTTTAAGCCAACTTTTTTTCACTCTCCTCCTTCACCTTCATCAAGAGGCTCTTTAGTTCTTCTTCACTTTCTGCCATAAGGGTGGTGTCATCTGCATATCTGAGGTTATTGATATTTCTCCCAGCAATCTTGATTCCAGCTTGTGTTTCTTCCAGCCCAGCGTTTCTCATGATGTACTCTGCATATAAGTTAAATAAGCACGGCGACAATATACAGCCTTGACGTACTCCTTTTCCTATTTGGAACCAGTCTGTTGTTCCATGTCCAGTTCTAACTGTTGCTTCCTGACCTGCATACAGGTTTCTCAAGAGACAGGTCAGATGGTCTGGTATTCCCATCTCTTTCAGAATTTTCCACAGTTTATTGTGATCCACACAGTCAAAGGCTTTGGCATAGTCAATAAAGCAGAAATAGATGTTTTTCTGGAACTCTCTTGCTTTTTTGATGATCCAGCGGATATTGGCAATTTGATCTCTGGTTCCTCTGCCTTTTCTAAAACCACCTTGAACATCTGGAAGTTCACGGTTCACGTATTGCTGAAGCCTGGCTTGGAGAATTTCGAGCATTACTTTACTAGCATGTGAGATGAGTGCAATTGTGCGGTAGTTTGAGCATTCTTTGGCATTGCCTTTCTTTGTAAATATTAGACATTATCTATTGATTTTCTGTTATGGGAGATAAAGTGGGGCTTTTTTTGCATAATTTATATGCCCTTTCCCTTTGCTCATCCTCTTAATATTACCTCCAAATTTTAGTTAAGTGTTCATGCAGTTTTTTATTATTATTTCTTTGTATATAATTGTATGTATAGTTCACTGCTGAGCTAACTGTGCTGTAAATTTTTTTTTTCTTAACATCCAAGACTTTCCCTGCACAAAAGCTCTGTAAAATGTCCTATGGTACAATTTTCAACTCTGTGAAAATTGTCAAGTAATTGGCCAGTTCCATTTTTCTTTCCTGAAGACATCTTTCATGGGCCTTCTGACCTTTTACTAACACCTGGATTCACAGCTTTCTAGGCCTAACACCTAGCTTTGTCTGGTCCTGTGACTCTCCTTTGCCATCAGACTAAGAAGTCCCTTCACCCACTCTTATATTAGATACCACTTATTCCTTTTTATTCCATCTTTCATCTAGCCAAAGATGGAGAAACTATACAGTCAGCAAAAACAAGACCGGGAGCTGACTGTGGCTCAGATCATAAATTCCTTATTGCCAAATTCAGACTTAAAGAAAGTAAGGAAAACCACTAGACCATTCAATTGAGTTCGGTTCAGTCACTCAGTCGTGTCCGACTCTTTGCTACCCCCATGGACTGAAGCACGCCAGGCCTCCCTGTCCATCAATAACTCCCGGAGTTTATTCAAACTCATGTCCATTGAGTGGCCTAGTGGTTTTCCCTACTTTCTTCAATTTAAGTCTGAATTTGGCAATAAGCAGTTCATGGTCTGAGCCACAGTCAGCTCCCAGTCTTGCTTTTGCTGACTGTATAGAGCTTCTCCATTTTGGCTGCAAAGAATATAATCAATCTGATTTCGGTGTTGACCATCTGGTGATGTCCATGTGTAGAGTCTTCTCTTGTGTTGTTGGAAGAGGTGTTTGCTATGACCAGTGTGTTCTCTTGGCAAAACTCTGTTAACCTTTGCCCTGCTTCATTCTGTACTCCAATGTGAAATTTGCCTGTTACGCCAGCTATTTCTTGATTCCTACTTTTGCATTTCAGTCCCCTATAATGAAAAGGACATCGTTTTTGGGTGTTAGTTCTAGACCATTCAGGTACGACCTAAATCAAACCCCTTATAATTATACAGTGGAAGTGACAAATAGATTCAAGGGATTAGATCTGATAGAATGCCTGAAGAACTATGGACTGAGGTTCATGACAATGTATAGGAGGCAGTGATCAAGGCCATCCCCAAGTAAAAGAAATGCAAAATGGCAAAATGGTTGCCTTGGGAGGCCTTACAAATAGCTGAGAAAAGAAGAGAGGTGAAAAGCAAAGGAGAAAAGGAAAGATATACCCATTTGAATGTAGAGCTCCAAAAATAGCAAGGAGAGATAAGAAAGCTTTCCTCAGTGGTCAATGCGAAGAAATAGAGGAAAACAATAGAATGGGAAAGACTAGAGATCCCTTCAAGAAAATTAGAGATATCAAGTGAACATTTCATGCAAAGACGGGCACAATAAAGGACAGATATGGTATGGACCTAACAGAGGAAGAAGGTATTAAGAAGAGGTGGCAAGAATACACAGAACTATACAAAAAAGATCTTCATGACCCAGAGAATCATGATGGTGTGATCACTCACCTAGAGCCAGACATCCTGGAATCAAGTGGGCGTTAGGAAGCATCACTAGGAACAAAGCTAGTGGAGGTGATGGAATTCCAGTTGAGCTATTTCAAATCCTCAAAGATGATGCTGTGAAAGTGCTGCACTCAATATGCCAGCAAATTTGGAAAACTCAGAAGTGGCCACAGGACTGGAAAAGGTCAGGTTTCATTCCAATCCCAAAGAAAGGCAATGCCAAAGAATGCTCAAACTACTGCACAATTGCACTCATCTCACATGCTAGCAAAGTGATGCTCAAAATTCTCCAAGCCAGGCTTCAACAACACATGAACCGTGAACTTCCAGATGTTCAAGTTGCATTTAGAAAAGGAAGAAGAACCAGAGATCAAACTGCCAACATCCTCTGGATCATCGAAAAAGCAAGAGAGTTCCAGAAAAACATCTATTTCTGCTTTATTGACTATGCCAAAGCCTTTGTGTGGATTACAACAGCCGTGGAAAAGTCTTAAAGAGATGGGAATACCAGACCACCTGACCTGCCTCCTGAGAAATCTGTATGCAGGTCAAGAAGCAACAGTTAGAACCAGACATGGAACAACAGACTGGTTCCAAACAGGAAAAGGAGTACGTCAAGGCTGTATATTGTCATCCTGCTTATTTAACTTATACGCAGAGTACATCATGAGAAATACCAGACTGGATGAAGCACAAGCTAGAATCAAGATTGCTGGGAGAAATATCAATAACCTCAGATAGGCAGATGACACCACACTCATGGCAGAAAGCAAAGAAGAACTAAAAAGCCTCTTGATGAAAGTGAAAGAGGAGAGTGAAAAAGTTGGCTTAAAACTCAACATTCAGAAAACTAAGATCATGGCATCTGGTCCTATCACTTCATGGCAAGTAGATGGGGAAATAATGACAGACTTTATTTTTTGGGCTCCAAAATCACTGCAGATGATGACGACTGCAGCCATGAAATTAAAAGACACTTACTCCTTGGAAGGAAAGTTATGACCAACCTAGACAGCATATTAAAAAGCAGAGACATTACTTTGTTGACAAAGGTCCATCTAGTCAAAGCTATGGTTTTTCCAGTAGTTATGTATGGATGTGAGAGTTGGACCATAAAGAAAGTTGAGCGCTGAAGAACTGATGCTTTTGAACTCTGGTGTTGGAGAAGACTATTGAGAGTCTTTTGGATAGCAAGGAAATCCAACCAGTCCATCCTAAAGGAAATCAGTTCTGAATATTCATTGCAAGGACTGATGCCGAAGCTGAAACTCCAATACTTTGGCCACATGATGTGGAGAACTGACTCACTGGAAAAGACCCTGACACTGGGAAAGATTGAAGGCGGGAGGAGAAGGGGACGACAGAGGATAAGATGGTTGGATGGCATCACTGACTCAATGGACATGAGTTTGAGTAAACTCTGGGAGTTGGTAATGGACAGGGAGGCCCTGATGTGCTGCAGTCCATGGTGTCGCAAAGAGTCAGACACGACAGAGTGACTGAACTGAATCCTTTTTATTATTTACTCTTATTTTGGTGATACACATCTTCTACATAGTTTCCTGATGTACATTTTCTTGAGACCTTGACATTTTCTTTATTACTTGCATACATGATTGACTGATTGGTCAGGCATAACACTGTAGGTTGGAAAGTGTCTTTTACAATTTTGAAGGCATTGCTTCACTCTCTTCTAGCTTCCCATGTGGCTATTAAGAAGTGTGATGGCATTATGATTTCAAATTTTCTGTATGTGACCTATTTGTTTTTTCTCTTTGGAAACTGTCAGGAACTTCTTTTTATCACAACACTCCCCCACCCCCTACCCCAGCCCCCCACCCTCCCCGCCCCACAATTCCCCACAACAATGTGCCTTGCTTTAGGTCATTTTTTTTTTAAGTGGGGTTTTTCAGACAAGAGAAACATACTTTTGTTTACTTACACATTTTCTTATATTAATTCTTTGATATTTTTCTCTCCTTCATTTTATCTGTTTTTTCTTTCTGGTTCTCCTATTATTGACGTATTGGATTCATGGACTAAACCTTTATTGGAAAAAGAAAAATGCTTCTTTCAGTCCCTATCTCTGTCATTTTTTTTTTGTCCTGTTTTTTCACATGATGTCCTATACTTCACGTTTTAGATTTTCCACTTGCTTTTTATTTTGGCTAACATGTGTTTTCTTTCTTGTTCTCTGATGGTTCACTTCTTTTTCATTTTATCTCTGTTTCATTCATGCAATATCTTCTCTGAGCTCTCCTTGAATAAAAAGGAGACGCTTTGTCATGTTTTTTGCTTTAATCTCCTTTATTTTGGAAGTTTTCCACATTTGATATTCCTTAGCTGTCAGTTCATACAAGAGTGAATCACTAAAAAGTTGATGGAAGTCTGAGTGAAAGGCTTGAAGGTGAGCTTCCTTAGTGACTGCGTAAATAGGTGGCCAGCTGTTTTTTTGTTTTTTTTTTTAATTATAGCTCTAGTATTTTCTCTGGGGATGGTTCTGATTCTGTGGAGGAGGCTCTTTTAACCTCTTTGATTGAGGAGATGATTCTAGCTTCTGAAGGAATCCTGGAATTAAGGGCACTTAGTTCTTATTTTCAGAGTCACATCATTCTTGCTCTCCTCTCCCTATACTTGGAGAGTCTCTGTTACACCATTCTCATAGAATAAGCTTCTGGTCTCTCACAGGAGTTGGGGGAAATAGTTACTTGTCTACACAAGATGGTGGCAGGACTCTGGGTCTCTGAATACAATGTTTAATTAAACATGATTCAGCCCCCTCTTATCCTCTTCCTATGAGGTTTCTGGCATCCTAAATTCCTGAAATTTTCTGGGATTGTGGGAGAGCAATCCTGATAGCCCTCTTGACACTCCCTCTCCCCATGCATTAAGTTTGATCGTCCTCTTCTCTACTCAGTAATTTTTTCTTCAATCTGCTTTCTATCTTCAACTATTGTAGTTCAAGTTATAGAATCTTGAACACTGTCTCATCAGAGATGGAGTATGATTTTTCTGGCTCTTGTTTTCTTTATTTAGGGGTCTGATCTTTCTTGGGGAGAAGGGGGTTGCAATACCTCTATCTGCCACCCTCACCTGGAGAGTCTTTCACTGCCTTAATGATTTTTTTAAAAAATTGCATTTACAGAATATATAATTTCTCAAGTACCTTTTCCTTTAAAACAAGGAGTATATAAATCATTCATCTGACGTGTTACTGAATCACATTCTACAAATGCATATTCTAATTGTACACTAACATATAGAAATGAGCTTGTAATTAAGCACTCAGCACTGATGAATGATAAACAATCATATTAAAATTGTTATGGGTGAAACAGAAAAAAGTAAATACAGATAATTCAAAAATAAAGTGTTTATAGAGACTGTTATATATGTTGATAAGTAGAAAATATTTACCAATATTGTTAGGAATCCATACCTTATCACCTGTTTTAGATGATCCTATGTTATGATTGAAATTATCTAACTAAAACATTTTGGTGGGCAGGTTGTTCAACACTGACACAATTTTTGTTTCATACGCAAGGTGTGTTTTCCATAGTCGTGGCCCTTTCAGTAATAGTGTTTGGTAACAAGGTTTTTGTTATATTGTTTGAGAGACTAGGTATTAATACACATTATGAATTAAGTCTTAAAAAGTAAAATCTTATGAAGTAAGTTTTCATAATAATGATTATCTTACACTAGACAAGAAGGCAATAATAGACTTCTTTAAAAAATAGCTTTAAAGGGCTTCCCTGGTGGTCCAGTGGTCAAGAATTTGCCTTGCAATGTAGGGGACACTGGTTCTATACTTGATTTGGGAAGATCCCATGTGCCTCAGAGCAGCTAAGCCCATGCATCACAACTACTGAGACTGTGCTTTAGAGCCCGCAAGTCACAGGTACTGAGCCGACTACTACAACTACGGAAGCCTGCACGCCTAGAACCTGTGCTCTGCAACAAGAGAAGCCACTGCAAGGAGAAGCCCTCCTATGCAACTAAGAGTAGCTCACTGCAACTAGAATAAGCCTGTGTGCAGCAACAAAGATCCACTACAGCCAAGAAATAAGATAAAAAACATAAATCTTTAATTTTAAAAAATAGCCTTGAAAGGTCCACTTAAATAATCTTGTCTAGGTTGCCCTTTTTAGGGTATGGTAATTGATATATATTGTTTTAGTTTGGGATGCTCTTTAAAAACTATCATAAACTTGGTGGTTCAAACAGCAAATATTTATTTTTTTCTCAGTTTTGGAGTCTGAGAAGTCCAAGATCAGAATGCTGGCAGGTCTGATAGTGAGGACCCTCTTCCTGCTTTGCAGATGGCTGTCTTCTCACTGTATCTCTATATGGTGGAGAGCTAAGAAGGGGCGCAAGTGTGTTTCTCTTCTTACAAGGGCATTAATTCCACTCAGGAGAGCACCACTCTTATGACCCAATTACCTCCCAAACATCTCACCTCCTAATACCATCACATTGCTGCTGCTGCTGCTAAGTCGCTTCAGTTGTGTCCGACTCTGTGCGACCCCACAGATGGCAGCCCACCAGGCTCCGTCATCCTTGGGATTCTCCAGGCAAGAACACTGGAGTGGGTTGCCATTTCCTTCTCCAGTGCATGAAAGGGAAAAGTGAAAGTGAAGTCGCTCAGTCGTGTCCAACTCTTAGCGACCCCATGGACTGTAGCTTAGCAGGCTCCTCCGTCCATGGGATTTTCCAGGCAAGAGTACTGGAGTGGGGTGCCATTGCCTTCTCCGACCATCACATTAGGGGTTAAGGAATTCAACACATGAATTTTTTGATGGTGGAGGTGAGGCACAAACATTCCCTCCTAACACATAATCATTTCAGGGTCATACAGCTGCATATATCCAAACTGGAAGAAAAAAACCTTCTCAGATGTTTCTTAATTTTGAAAAGACTTTTGTATTTTCTTCAGGACATTAATAGCCATTATAATCAAAATCAGAATAAGGCAATCGAAGGGTGTTTCTATAATAATCCATTACTTGTTTTAAATAAATTACATATACATATCTGGAGAGGAGAATGGCTACCCAGTCCAGTATTCTTGCCTGGAGAATTTCATGGACAGAGGAGCCTGGCGGGCCACAGTCCATGGGGTTGCAAAGAGTCAGATACGATTGAGTGAATTATATATATATATCTGATAGGTTCAGAATTCTTAGATATCTTACAGTGCTCCTTAGCTCTATTATTCTTTCTTGGCTAAATAAGCTAGGTATCTATCTATAAAATATTAAGCACATATATTTATTTCTTCTAATTTTACTGTTTACATTATTATGAATATAAAAATGATAATGCTAAATGTGGAATATTTTGAAAATACTGAATAAAAAATATTATTACATAGTATATAGAGATAGCCACCTTAAAAAAATAAATATTAACTTACTTTCCTCCCATCCTTTTTAATGCAGTTTTCACATGGTTGAGATCACACTGCACAGAGTAAAAGCCCAATTTTTTGAGTACTTCCTAAATGCAAGGCAACCTGCTAAGTGCTTCATGAACATTGTATATACATCCCATGAGCCAAATATTTTATTCTCATTTCATAAGTGAAAAAATTAAGGACTGAGGGTGAGTTTAAATAAGTTGCCCAAGGCAATACAACTAGTAAGTGGCCAAACTGAGACTTTAGCACAAGTTAAATTCAATCTTAAAATGCATTCTCTTAACCAATATATTTCCCCAGAGTAGGAAATGGCAACCCACTCCAGTATTCTTGCCTGGAAAATTCATGGACAGAGAAGCCTGGTGGGCTACAGTCCATGGGGCTGCAAAGAGCTGGGTACGACTGAGTGACTGAGTATGCAGGCACAGAACAATTATGTTAATAAAATTTTCTCTGTTTACCATTATAACTAACATTTCCTGTCATTAACAAATCATTACAAACATCATGTAAATGAAAAATTTCAAAGCTCCTATATGATTTGGGCTCCTCACAGAAGTCTTACAGTCATGAGTAATCCTTTTAAAGTCCCTGCAAATATTAAGAACAAGAACAGAATATCATTGTTGTTCAAGTTGAAATGCATTTGGTTACTAGAGACTTTGAATGTTTCTAATAAGCTTATTAGATATTTGTATTTCTAAGGAAATGTATTTCTCAAATAAACACAAGGGAAATCAGAAACTACAAGTGCTCTTTGGAATATGTGGTGGTACCTTACTGATTCTGGTTACAAGGGGGAAGCACAGCCCTTGGCGTGATGGAAGACCTTGTTGAAAGACCTAAAAATATTTAGATTTGTTTTCTTCCATTATTTCAAGTCACACTAGTTTTATAAAGTTAGTAAATCTATCCATTTTTGCCTGATACTGGTCATTGTATTAATGGAGATAAGACAAATAATAAGTATTTCAGTTCTTACATATAATTGATTTGTCTGAAGTTTCTAAAGATAGTTGGTTTGAGGACTTTAAAAATCTCCCTTTAAAATCTTGTTTACAGCATTGATTTTTTTTTTTAATTAGTTTATTTTCTATTTTTTAACTTTACAATACTGTATTTGTTTTGCCATACATTGACATGAATCCAATAACAAAAGAAAAGGTATTTACTAAGCAAAGATAAACACTAACTAAACCCTTATTTTGGAAAAGGAAATGGCAACCCACTCCAGTATTCTTGCCTAGAGGATCCTGTGGACGGAGGAGCCTGGTGGGCTGCTGTCCATAGGGTCGCACAGAGTCGGACACAACTGAAGCAACTTAGCATGCATGCATGCATTGGGGAAGGAAATGACAACCCACTCCAGTATTCTTGCCTGAAGAATCCCAGGGACAGAGAAGCCTGGTGGGCTGCTGTCTATGGGGTTGTGCAGAGTTGGACACGACTGAAACGACTTAGCAGCAGCAGCAGCAAACCCTTATTTGAAATACCACAAAACCGAATTAATAGAGCTTTACTACATTCCCAATACCTGGTTATTCTGATTTCTTCTCTAGCTACAGTGTTTTCACTAGAGTCTATTTCACATAGAAGAGCCACTGATGTATTCGGTTTGATTTATCTACTGACAATACTTCAATTATCCTCCTAGGCAAATTATATTCTTAAATCTAATTTTGGTTTAATCCTCCAAATAATTTTAATTCATTTTTCTTATATCTTGACAAAGGTAATTATGAAAGAAAAAAAGAACCATTATGGGTATATTATTATGAGACATAGAGAAAAATGTCACTTCCCAAAAGACATATACTTTGCTAGTTGGTGTTAGTGAATTACATGACCTTGAAAAGTATAAGAACATGCCAGAATGATTTATCATCTACAAGCCATGGAAGGGTAAAGAGATACATGGTTGATCGGCTGGGAATTTTGTGATTTGAGAGGTGAGTAAATGCTACTTTATACACTCTTCCTGGTGTACTGGTAACATGGGCATTGGTTTAATGGCCTGTTTTAGGGAGAAGCTCTATCCTCTACCTCAACATTTATGTAAAATTTAAGTGGTACATATATATATATATTTAATTTGAACTTGCTGTATCAGATGTTTATATTTTCCTAAATATCCTTCCTAACAGGTTTCTTAGAAGTTTACTTCTCTTTCCATAAACTTTGCTTGAGATAACCAATCTATATCATGTCCACAAAGGAAACACGTTGCATTCTTTTCAGGCTGTATAACAATAAGTCTCACAATTTTACAGAAGTTGATATTTAAGAAATGAATTTCACTGACTGAACAAAAATCATAAGTACTACGAAATGTCTGGACTTCTAAGATTGGACAAGAATTTCAACTAGACAAGCACACTGTATATGCTATGTGAACATATACAGTTGGGAATGCAAATTGCACAACCTTCCTGTCAAGTCATTAGGCAAAGGAATCAAAAGTCTTAATTGATATATCATTAGACATATATAATAAATAACAATTATAATAACAACAGAAAAGGAACATGATTAATGAGTAGGGAAAGTATTTATGACAATTTCAGGTAAAGCAAGATCTCAAGGTATATGTAAATATGCATTTGTTTGTGTGTATAAATATACAAAGACCAAAGAGTTTTGATAGTATTATCTCTCACTAGCAGAAATACTGGTGATTCTTCCTTATATTATTATGTAGTTTTCTATATCGAGCATTTAGTACAACAAAAATAAGAAAAAATATTCAAGACAGATATAAGAACAGCAGCAATGCTAACATCTTATTGAAACTCAAATTCCACCGGAGTGTACAGCCCTGGATTTAAATGAACTGGCAGAATCACATTATCTTTGGTCTTCTAGTGGTATCAAACAATAACAATTTGATTTGAAGCTTTCAAAAACATCACCAATACATTTTATACTAGAAGCTCAGAATACATGAAGATATCAAATCCTTGCTAAAGAAAGAATTATCTGAAAGCAACTCAAGTATTTGCAGCTTATTTTTTTTTTTATTGGAGTATAGTTGATTTAAATATTGTGTTAGTTTCAGGTGTACAGCAAAGTGAATTAGTTACACATATAAACAAACTATTTCTATTATATTCTTTGTTTTTCTTTTCTTTCACTACCTTCTAAAAATGTGGAATAAACCAAGGGAAGTCATCTTCATTACAATTCATTCAATTAGTAACCATTTTTAAAGTACTTGCCATGTGTCAAACATTTTTTCAGGCACTGGGGATTTTGCAGTGAAGAAAATAAAGTTCTTGTCTGGTAGAGGAACAAATATTATTTTTACCATGTAATAATAAAATGCTATGAATGAAGTAATATTCATTAATAAGGTATACTTTACAGATAGTAGAAAACAAAAGTTATAAATTTCTTCTTTAGCAAAGAAAATAAATGTATCTCCTTTATTTACTCTAGGACATTTCATTTCTCTTATTTAGTTAAAGAAACTGAAATTGCGTGATTACTTACCCCAATATTAAACATCCCTGTAAAATACTCCATATTTGCTTGAATGAACCAAATGTTGCTTAAACCTAGTTCATCACTTCTCTTCTTAGCACGAATTAATGATAATTCCTTGTTTTCTATTAGTATAACCTAGATTTCACACAGGAAACAATGGTATATTCAGTAACCTAAGTTAGACATTAAAGCAAAGTATTATTACTGTATTTACTAGCTTTAATAATGTTGATCATATTATATTGATCCTTATTGTTGTGCTTCCCTGGTGGCTCAGACAGTAAAGAAACCACCTGCAATGCAGGAGACCTGGGTTGGATCCCTGGGTTGGAAAGATCCTTTGGAGAAGGGAACAGCTACCCACTCCAGTATTCTGGCCTGGAGAATTTCATAGACAGAGGAGTCTGGCAGGCTATACTGTCCGTGGGGTCGCAAAGAGTCAGACACAACTGAGTGATTTTCACTTTCACTTCATTTTCACTATCTTGTGCTAGGACATATGCAAGATAATACATTACAAAAACGAACTCTTGGAGCTTATAGATATGGTGATATAAGTGAGCTAGGCAATTATAATACAGTGAGTGGTAAGTATTTAATGAAAGACATATAATGTGTTATCAAAGCATGTAAACTTGATGACTAAGAGGTTTTAGTCATTTAATATTAAAGAGTAACATATTAATTGAGGCCTGAAAAATGAATAGAAATTAGCTGTAGGAAGGAAGAAGTGTTTCTGGTGGAGAGAGAAATACGAATAAAGGCTCAAGGTGAGAAAGACACAGTGGGTTTGAAGAACTGAGAAGACTGGTAGAATTGGGGGTACAGTGAGTGATGCTGGAGCTGAGAGTGGGGAGACAGGGTGTGGAGGGTAGAAATCAGACTGGAGAGGTAACAGGAGCCAGATCACCTGTGATAAAAGGACAACCAGTTGCTTGCAATGCATAGTATGGATTGGTGGGGCCAAGGCAAAAGGCACGGCAACAAGTTACAAATTTCTAATAGTAATCCAGGCCAAGGAAGAGAGGAGACATCATTGATTTGGATGAAGAAAAGTGGCAGACTTAAGTCACTTTCATCATTCTCATTCTTAGTTTGGTCCTTATTTTGTCCTTACATTTGTCTTTATGGAAAAATTCTGGATCTTTTTGTATAAAAAGCTTGTCACAGGATATTTGGTGTCAAAGGTTTTCCAGCCTTTATTCTAGCCAAGATTTTCCTTCTCCAATTTCAACATCTCTAAGTTTCCAGACCTTTTAGGAAGGGAAGAAAAGACACCAGACCCTGACTCTGCATCTCCAGGATTCTGCTCTGTGAGCTCTCTTCCTCTTCCTCCAACCATGAAATTGTTGTTTTCCTTGGTGATGAAACAGATGCCTGCCTGTTTCTCCTCATATTCCTCACTTATTTACTAACAAAGACAAAGAACAATACCTTCTGCTCTCTATCATTCTGGCCAGTCTATGAATTCTTCCACATTTTTTCTTCTGAGAATAATCACTTTAATTATTTTGTAATTTCCAGAGAGCTCACAAGCAAAGAACTGTAATTTGAAAAAATGACATCAAGTTCTAGCTTTTATGCTAAAAGCTGGGAGGAAATGATTTACTGTGACAGAAGACTAAAAACGGCACAAACTTCTAACAAATGGTGATGGTGATTGTATAAATTACAGTACATTTACTCAAAACCATATTATGAAGTCACATTTCAGTGATGATATTTAAAACTACCTGCAATAGGAAAAAACATTTATGACATACGATTGAGTGAAAGCAGGTGGCTGAAATTGTATTTGCAGCCTTAGAATTTGCAGCAACAAGCGTCCTTCTGAACAATGGCTTAATGAGAAAATGGGGGGAAATGCATTTGGTGGATCAGAGTGGTAGATCTGGGGTTTATCTCTTTCTTTAAAAAATATTTTTACAATTCTGATACAATGACTAAAAACCAAGGCACCAAAGAATATGTTCAACAAGTTTCAGAAGCTAGTATTTCAAGTACAAAAGTATGTTGACAATTAAACTGGTTTCATCATTAATTATTTAACAGTGAAATAATTATTTATTTTATAAAAAATAAAAACTGTATTGTGGCCCTACTCTTTTCCCCTAAGATTCTGAATCTTAGAAGTGTAGTTCAACGAAAAATAAAATGCCTGTGCCTCATATGTGACCTCAGTGAATGACTGTAAACTCAAAGAGGGATAAGCCAGACTCAGCTAATTGAATTGCGCAGTTTCTTATCATCTATCATTCAGACTTTACCTGGCATGATGGCAGCATGTGAGCTAGGACAATCCCAACATGGCCCTGAAAAAGGCAAGAAAAGGAGCAAGTTAACTTTGGTCTCTCAGGCTTTTGTTTGTTCTGAGACAACAATCTTGTCATATAAAAACATGACCTTGAGTGTAAGATAGTAAAGTCACTTCGTCTTGGAAAGACTAAAGAGAATAAAGAAGAGATACGATACCCCACCGCTACAGAAATCCACAATTCTGTCACCAGGTTTGGCCTGATTTGTCACCATATAAACAAGGTTGTTCAACTGTTGCTGCTTCCTTAAAGCTCGATCACTGGACATTTTACCTGGGAAAGAGATGAAGACAGTGACACATTATGTATTGCAGGGACTAGGAAGGCGCCGGTGCACTAGACTAGCAGCATACAGGAAGAGTGGTACAGACGTAAGTGAAAACCATTCCATGTGACCCACTACGAGAGGATTAGAGAACTGGAACCCAGAGGTGAGAGCTCTTTTTGCTTAATTTTACTTTTATTCTTACCTAACTATTCCTTTGGAGGAGGAAATGGCAACCCACTCCAGTGTTCTCGCCTGGAGAATTCCATGAACAGAGAAGCCTGGTTGGGCCTCAGTCCATGGGGTCCCAATGGGTCGGACACGACTGAGTGACTAACACAACTATTCTATTGATTGTCACTGACAGAAAAATCTATGAAAAAATGTCTTTGAAAGAGAGGAAACAGTAAGTGTAAAATTAACTTCACAGTCATAAACAAAGTGTTTAATAAATGTTACTGGAAGAATAAAAATTGACGGTAATAGTCTCTTCCCTCTATCCCTCTCAGAGACACAGTATAAAGATTATCTAATTTCAGCACACTGCTTAAATCTCCTTGGAGGAAAGAGACCTATAATAATAAAAACATTTTTATTCTCTAACTGGCACATCTGTGAACTCTTAATTCTTCTGGTTAAGACACTTGGAACACAGGTGTCACATTGTCTAAAATATATCAATTGTTATTGCATTTAGAAATAAATTAGATTTTCTTATTTCTGCTTTGAAGCTTCCTTTCCTCATGAGTCAGACACAGAAATTTAATGTAATTAGAGATAGAAGATAGGGCATTTCCAAGCACAAAATGCCTTGGGCCTAGCAGTATGAAAACATCTTAACTTTCCTTTCAAAAGCCACTAGTTAAGTCTACTAAAATATCTTCAGAAGAATGAATAAAAGTATTTGTTTTAACATATTTCAAATGCACTGTTCATCAGAGCAAGATTAAAAAAATATAAGGGTAGCTTTCAGTGACATGTGTGTGTGTTAGTTGCTCACTCTTGTCCGACTCTTTGCGACCCCACAAACTGTAGCCTGCTAGGGTTCTCTGTCCATGGAATTCTCCAGGCAAGAATACTGGAGTGGATTGCCATTTCCTTCTCTGGAGGATCTTCCCGACCCAGGGATCGAATCCTGGTCTCCTGCATTGCGGGCAGATTCTTTACCGTTTGAGCTACAGGGAAGTTCAGTGATATAGATAAAAGGAAAAATGCAGATAATTTTTTGGGCGTGATCAAAAATTATTTACAGATACCAAGTTTCCCCATTCCATTTTCACAGAAAAATAGTATGCCTTTTTTCTTTTGTATTTTCCTTCTTTCTTTCATTACTAAAATTAAAACATTGGGAAACTTTTAGGAAAAAACAGAAAATGTGAATTTAAAAAGATCTATATGAGAGAAAAAGTCATTTTTCTATGTACTTTTCTATTTTTAATATATGTACTTCTAACTATACCTGTAAGTTCATAATTTTCTAGACAGCATAGGAAACATTATAATATAAATCTTTCTGTGTCTATGAATTTGTGTCTACACGGGAAGTTTTAATGGCTATGAAAATTTTATTAATTACCTATACCCAATTTATTTAACCAATTTCCTATTGTAACAATGTGGTCATTATCATACACCTGACTCATTGTATGCATTCTTAATTATTTAGCATGGCCTAATGTGAATTTCAAACATGAAAACCATTGAAATCAACAGTTTGGTGACTTCATTTGTAAAGACCATTTCATGTACTTATTTTCATTTTTAGCTAATAATATAATAGCAAACTATTTAAACAGCTAGTGAAAGCCCCTGTGATTCTGTGGACATCCACTCCTAAAAGGTTTTATTATGACGATTTTTAAATGCAAGGCAAAGTTGAAAGAATCAACATTCAGTGATTGTTGAATGTTGAACTCTGTACCCTCTACCTAGATTCTACCATTAACAGCCTACTAGAGTTGGTTCATCACACTTCTATCTAACCCTCTCTCTATGCATCCAATCATAAATCCATCTAATTGTCTATTTTTATTATGGCAGTGTAGTTTTTATTTGGAGGAAGAAGAATAAGAACAAGGAAGGGGAAGAAGGGGGAGGAATCAGAAGGCAAAAAAGGAAAAGTACTTTTGAGGCCCTTGGGAGAGTGAGAGTCACAAATGCTGCTATTAAATGGAGCTATCAAGCGGCAAAGAAACTAGCACTGGCATTTGAGTCCTTGGCATGTTTGTGGATTTCTTAACAATTCTTAGCCAAAGGATTTTCAAAAAGGAAAGTAAAAAGGAATTATCTTTTGTTAAGAATAAGGAGATAAGAAAATAAAACTTACTTAATGGAATATCTAACAGTAAGTTCTGTACTGTACTTCTATCAGATATTTAGAATGGCCTAACTTTCTCAGGTCTGTTTCAAAAGCAAATGTTGATGAAGATCTGTTTTACTTGCTAAACCTGCCTCTTTGCATATGAAGAATCTGTGCTTAAATGAAGGCAAAAAGGTACCTTTCAGGGTTCTGCTTAAATACAGAGATTATTAAGTTGCCCACAACATTCACAGGTTGAACTAAAAATGCAGTAGCATGAGGTCTAGGCACTTCATGGAAAAACTGCCTCTAATAAAGCACTCCTCCTCACCATTCTAGTTTTATAAATATTATGAAGCTCCTGGAAACATGAATAGGATCTTAAATATGTTAAACCAGGTAAGAAAGTGGTATTTTGATTATGCTTTGTCAGATGACAATACATTAGTAAATTTGGCGTTTTAAGGGCTATAATAACTCTAATAAAGAAACTAAATCAGAAAAAAAAAGAAAGAGGTATTTAGAGATACGGTATTCATTTAAAAACCAAATTGTACTTTCTATTTAAATCCAATATTCTTGTGCTTGACACCATTTACGTGTATAAAAATATTTTTTTAACTTGACTAAAAATGATGGTTCTTTAGGTATCATCATGAAAAAACAAAATTCAAGAATCAAGTGTTTTAATATAAACGATCCTATTTACCCTGCAATGTAAATTCTTCTACAGTAGAGTTTGTTGTCTAATTCAAGTTAGGAAGAACCTGATTATTTAGAGAACTTCATTGTTTGCATTACACAAAAAGAAATTACAAGGGTAAAGGAGCCAATTTTTAAACTAAGGAAGCACCATATTAGGACATTGGTATTTTTGGTCAGTTCAAACCATCAAATAAAGCAGGACCAAAAAAAAAAAAGCCATGGTTGGAAAACGTGCATGTGTGCAGTCAGGACACCTGCTCAGTCTAGTATCAATAAATAGTGCTCAAGATCAGGCAGCTTTTTTTTTTTAAATAAATTTTTTATTGCAAGATATTTGCTTTACAATATTGTGCTGGTTTCTGCCATACACCAACATGGACAGCTCTTAATTTATTCTTTCTTAGTCTGAAGCAACAAAGTACCTTGAACGTTATAAATTACTGGTAAAAGAAAAATGGATGGGTGCTTGGATATATTTTAGACTTAAAAAGATTCATTTGCTGTTTTGTTTTCTAAGTATTTCTTTGAGATGTAGCACACCACCCTCATTCTGTGAATTTTTTTTTTTTAAATCATTAAACATGGAATAAAGGAGATGGCTAAAACTAATGGTGCAGGGATTTTTAAAATACATTTTTGTTTGGAAAGTTAGCAAATCAAGAGGGCAAGAGTAAATTTCCCCAACAGAGACGCCTGTAATAAAGAGGTTGCAAAGAAGGTACGAGACAACTGAATACACGGGGTGGCACCAATAGGGCCTTTGGCGGGTGAGAAGGAATGTAATAACCACAAATTTTCTTGTTTTCAAGAAGCCTAACAACGTCCGAGGTCAGGGGCGGCTGCCGAGAGGAGCAACCCTACATCCAAGGAGCGGTGGCCGCACAGGCACAGGAGGGCCGAGAGGAGCTACTCCACGTTCAAGGTCAGGAGGGGCGGCCATGAGGAGATTCCCTTCGTCCAAGGTAAGAAGCAGCGGCTGCGCTTTGCTGGAGTAGCCGTGAAGAGATCACCCACGTCCAAGGTAAGAGAAACCCAAGTAAGATGGTAGGTGTTGCGAGAGGGCATCAGAGGGTAGATGCACTGAAACCATAATCACAAGAACTAGCCAATCTGATCACATGGACCACAGCCTTGTCTAACTCAATGAAACTAAGCCATGCCGTGTAGGGCCACCCAAGACGGATAGGTCATGGTGGAGAGTTCTGACAGAATGGGGTCCACTGGAGAAGGGAATCGCAAACCACTTCAGTATTTTTGCCTTGAGAACCCCATGAACAGTAAGAAAAGGCAAAATGATAGGACACTGAAAGAGGAACTCCCCAGGTTGGTAGGTGCCCAATATGCTACTGGAGATCAGTGGAGAAATAACTCCAGAAAGAATGAAGGGATGGAGCCAAAGCAAAAACAATACCCAGTTGTGGATGTGACTGGTGATAGAAGCAAGGTCCGATGCTGTAAAGAGCAATATTGCATAGGAACCTGGAATGTTAGGTCCATGAATCAAGGCAAATTGGAAGTGGTCACACAGGAGATGGCAAGAGTGTACGTCGACATTCTAGGAATCAGTGAACTAAAATGGATTGGAATGGGTGAATTTAACTCAGATGACCATTATATCTACTACTATGGGCAGGAATCCCTTAGAAGAAATAGAGTAGCCATCATGGTCAACAAAAGAGTCAGAAATGCAGTACTTGGATGCAATCTGAAAAACAACAGAATGATCTCTGTTTGTTTCCAAGGCAAACCATTCAATACCACGGTAATCCAAGCATATGCCCCAAGCAGTAATGCTGAAGAAGCTGAACTTGAATGGTTCTATGAAGACCTACCAACCTTTTAGAACTAACACCCAAAAAGTTGTCCTTTTCATTATAGGGGACTGGAATGCAAAAGTAGGAAGTCAAGAAACACCTGGAGTAACAGGCAAATTTGGCCTTGGAGTACAGAATGAAGTAGGGCAAAGGCTAATAGAGTTTTGCCAAGAGAACGCACTGGTCATAGCAAACACCCTCTTCCAACAACACAAGAGAAGACTCTACACATGGACATCACCAGATGGTCAACACCGAAATCAGACTGATTATATTCTTTGCAGCCAAAGATGGAGAAGCTCTATACAGTCAGCAAAAACAAGACTGGGAGCTGACTGTGACTCAGATCATGAACTCCTTATTGCCAAATTCAGACTTAAATTGAAGAAAGTAGAGAAAACCACTAGACCATTCAGGTATGACCTCAATCAAATCCCTTATGATTATACAGTAGGAGTAAGAAATAGATTTAAGGGACTAGATCTGATAAACAGAGTGCCTGATGAACTATGGACAGAGGTTCGTGACATTGTATAGGAGACAGGGATCAAGACCATCTCCATGGAAAAGAAATGCAAAAAAGCAAAATGGCTGTCTGAGGAGGCCTTACAAATAGCTGTGAAAAGAAGAGAAGTGAAAAACAAAGGAGAAAAGGAAAGATATTCCCATTTGAATGGAAAGTTCCAAAGAAAAGCAAGGAGAGATAAGAAAGCTTTCCTCAGCGATCAATGAAAAGAAATAGAGGAAAACAACAGAATGGAAAAGACTAGAGATCTCTTCAAGAAAATTAGAGATACCAAGGGAACATTTCATGCAAAGATGGGCTCAATAAAGGACAGAAATGGTATGGACCTAACAGAAGCAGAAGATATTAAGAAGAGGTGGCAAGAATACACAGAAGAACTGTACAAAAAAGATCTTCATGACCCAAATAATCACGATGGTGTGATCACTTACCTAGACCCAGACATCCTGGAATGTGAAGTCAAATGGGCCTTGGAAAGCATCACTACAAACAAAGCTAGTGGAGGTGATGGAATTCCAGTTGAGCTATTTCAAATCCTGAAAGATGATGCTGTCAAAGCACTGCACTCAATATGCCAGCAAATTTGGAAAACTCAGCAGTGGCCACAGGACTGGAAAAGGTCAGTTTTCATCCCAGTCCCAAAGAAAGGCAATGCCAAAGAATGCTCAAACTACTGCACAATTGCACTCATCTCACACGCTAGTAAAGTAATGCTCAAAATTCTCCAAGCCAGGCTTCAGCAATACGTGAACTGTGAACTTCCAGATGTTCAAGCTGGTTTTAGAAAAGGCAGAGGAACCAGAGATCAAATTGCCAACATCCGCTGGAACGTCAAAAAAGCAAGAGACTTCCAGAAGAACATCTATTTCTGCTTTATTGACTATGCCAAAGCCTTTGACTGTGTGGATCACAATAAAGTGTGGAAAATTCTGAAAGAGATGGGAATACCAGACCATCTGACCTGCCTCTTGAGAAACCTGTATGCAGGTCAGGAAGCAACAGTTAGAACTGGACATGGAACAACAGACTGGTTCCAAATAGGAAAAGGAGTACGTCAAGGCTGTATATTGTCACCCTGCTTATTTAACTTATATGCAGAGGACATCATGAGAAACCCTGGGCTGGAAGAAGCATAAGCTGGAATCAAGATTGCCGGGAGTAATATCAATCACCTCAGATATGCAGATGACACCATCCTTATGGCAGAAAGTGAAGAACTAAAAAGCCTCTTGATGAAAGTGAAAGAGGAGAGTGAAAAAAGTTGGCTTAAATCTCAACATTCAGAAAACTAAGATCATGGCATCTGGTCCCATCACTTCATGGGAAATAAATGGGGAAACAGTGGAAACAGTGTCAGACTTTATTTTTGGGGGGCTCCAAAATCATTGCAGATGGTGATTTCAGCCATGAAATTAAAAGATGCTTACTCCTTGGAAGGAAAGTTATGACCAACCCAGATAGCATATTAAAAAGCAGAGACATTACTTTGCCAACAAAGGTCCGTCTAGTTAAGGTTATGGTTTTTCCAGTAGTCACGCATGGATGTGACAGTTGGACTGTGAAGAAAGCTGAGCAGCGAAGAATTGATGCTTTTGAACTGTGGTGTTGGAGAAGACTCTTGAGAGTCCCTTGGACTGCAGGGAGATCCAGCCAGTCCATCCTAAAGATCAGCCCTGGGTGTTCATTGGAAGGACTGATGTTGAAGCTGAAACTGCAATATTTTGGCCACCTCATGCGAAGAGCTGACTCATTGGAAAAGACCCTGATGCTGGGAAGGATTGGGGGCAGAAGAAGGGGATGATGGAGGATGAGATGGCTGGATGACATCACCGACTCAATGGACATGAGTCTGAGTAAACTGCTGGAGTTGGTGATGGACAGGGAGGCCTGACGTGCTGCGATTCATGGGGTGGCAAAGAGTCGGACACGACTGAGCGACTTCACTTTTCACTTTTCACTTTCATGCATTGGAGAAGGAAATGGCAACCCACTCCAGTGTTCTTGCCTGGAGAATCCCAGGGACGGGGGAGCCTGGTGGGCTGCCGTCTATGGGGTTGCGTGGAGTCGGACACGACTGAAGCAATTTAGCAGCAGCAGCAGCAGCAGCAAGTTGCACAGGGTAATGGCCAGCAATGCCCAAATTCCACCTTCAGGGTAGCTATGGTTTTCATACTTGAAACAGTCACTAGGCTCCAAGTATATGCCCTGTAGTTGTCTACAAGCTGAGGACGCAATGCAAAGTAAGACAGTCCCTGCGCTTCAGGAGTTAAGAGGTTACCTAAGAAGATGGTATGCAGGTATGAGTATTCTTTATATACAAAGTATGTGCACTGCAGATAAAGAACTAACTGAGATATCACTGAGGATTTTACTGAGATATGGGGTATTTCAGCCGAGTCTCTGAGGAGGAACAGAAAGTTGCCAGGTAGAATGGGTAGGGAAAGCATGCTAAAAATGATATGGCAGGGACTTCCCCGGTGGTTCAGTGATAAAGAATCTGACTGCCAGTGCAGGTGACTCAGGTTTGATCCCTGGTCCAGGAAGATCCCACAAGCCACTGAGCAACTACGCCCGTGGCCACAAGTACTGAGCTCATGCTCTCGAGCCCTCAAGCTGCAACTACTGAAGCCCATGTGCCCTAGAGCCTGTGCTCTGCAACAAGAGAAGCCATTGCAATGAGAAGTTCACACACAGCAATGAAGAGTAGCTCTGACTTGCACAACTAGAGAAAGTCTGTGCAAAGCAACAGAGACCTAGCACAATCAAAAAAATAATAAAATGAAATTTTTTTTTTTTAAGTGTGATATGGTATACTTAGGGGAGAAACTGAAATTATTAGCTCACTTGTGCTTGAAAATGAGGATCCATGGGAAAGTGGTAGAGCATAGGATAGACCTGAGAATTTGGCAGGGCCAGATGGGAAGGGGCACTGCTTGTTATCTTGTCTCTTTGTGCTGCAGAGAAAACAGTCTTACTTTTTACTTAACATGTATGCTTAGAGCTCCTTAGAGACAAGTTCTCTTTGAATAGACAGCTTTGTTAATTTTACATTATTCCATATTAAGATGTTCTTTTATACTGCTATCCTGAAACATTTTAAATTCTGGATAGAGTATATCCACAAATCAGATAGAATTATTCATAAGTTTATGTGGAGCATTAAACCTCAACTGATACTAATGTCATCAAATGATTTAATTAAGAAAATGAAATTAAATAAACTGAACTCACTGAATCATTTTGAGCTCTTCCGTTCTAGACCAAGAATGCCTTTGGTTATTGGATTCTTCTTCTCACTCTCCTTCCTGGGCTTCTCTCCCCATGGTAATCCCTGAAATGCTGTGCTCACCAGGTTCTCTCTCTGTGCCATAGCTCATCACTGAGAGTGATTTTCTGGAGTATATTACTAAAAAGTCCCTTCCAAACCTACCCGTGAAAATATCTGTCCTTACTTAAAATACTTTTAAAGGCTCCCCTCTGCCTTATGAAAAAAGTTCTAACTTCTTGGCAAGAAAGCAAGGCCTTTAATGATCTGCACCCCGTTAATTTGCCGACCTTCCTTTCTGCTACTTTCATACTATCCCCTCTATGTTCCAGCCTCTCTGAACAATGGCTATAGTTCCTTGAATTTATCACTGCTGGTGAGTCAGCTGCTTTATAAATTTTGTTCTCTTTGCTTGAAACCTATTCCTCACTCCTGGCTACACTGACATGAATTTCTTCTGTAATAAGTTTTTCTTTTTTTTTCAGACAAAACGAAAAAAAGTTACTTTTTTAAACTCCTTGTCACTATCCAAAAGGCTTTTATACTATAAAGGTTGTTTTTTATACTATAAAGGCTGTTATCATTAACTACTGAAAAAGTTTTATTTTAAAATGATTACTGACGCATTGCTCATTATACCAACAACCCCAAAAAGGACTGTTAGCTGAAATTGCTTCTGTCTACATGAAATAGGTACAGATGATTTTTCCTGGAATTACATAAATTTGGGCCCAATTAAATGGAAAGACTATTAGGAGACTGACAGGCACGTAACACATGCTCAATAAAAGTTTAATGAATGAATTTTCTCTATAATTATGACTTCAACAGCATTTTAAGGCAGTTAACTTTTAAAGGTACTAAGTATGAAAACAAATTCAATCATATTTGAAAGTATACTGTACTTAAATAGAAAAAGGAGTCAACTATGAAACAGTGTTTCAGGTGGGGATGGAAAAGTTTCTGAAAACCTTTAAGAGGAAATAAGAGAGCTGCCATATAAAGCTATACCAAAAACTAGAAAAGCATGAATACAATTTCCAAAGAAACGTCTGAGAAGATGCATGAAACAAGCAGCAACGTAAAGTTTACACTTTAGGTTAGGGCAAACTTGTTTAAATTTTGGAAATGACTTGTTGGAAATACTGAAAATTTAGAATTGTCTGAATTTGCAATTTTTAAAGCCAGTTGCAGGTTTCAGTAATCCTCTTGGCCATACTAACCTCAGAGTGACAATATTCTTGCAACAATAGATACTAAGCATCTATTACCTTTGCCCTCTGTCTCCCATCTCCAGCCCATTCACACATCTCACAGTGCAGTCTATGAAATCAACAATAGTGTATAAGGGCAATGGCATTTTCACTCTGATAGTTTTGTTATAGATATTATTAGAGCAATAATTATTAGTTAGAAATTCAAAATGCTAAAAGAAGCCAATTTATTCTTCTCTAAATTGAGGAATATTGACCTCATAAAGTATCTTTCTCAATCAATCATTTAACCAACAAATCAACCAACTAAACTGACCTACACAGACTTGTTCTAGACAATGTTAGGGACACAAAGATGCCTATCACTTGATTTCTGTCCTTAATGAACTTACACCTTATTTAAAATAGTACAAAAATCACTACACTTGGCCTTAGGAGATGAATATTATTAACCACATTGCACAATAATTTTATGACATTTTAACAGCCCTAACTTAAAAATTCATAGTTCTTTCATTAAAGCTTCTAAAATGATTGATAACAGTTTCTGTTTATATGATGCTTTGCAGTTTATTAAGCACTTGCACATTTGATATAGCATCTAACTTCAAGACTGTCAGGTTGTCAGGTGGATAACCTGTTCCTTTTCTCACAAATGAGGACACAGCACTGAAGAGATTGTTCAGACTTGGTACTTGCTTAAAGGCACACAGCTGATAGGCAGAGAAGGTGGGTTTTTAACCAAGGATTTTTAACTCTAGGTTCAGTATTCTTTCCAATAGGGTTCTGTTTCTTACACAGAAGACTTTGTGATTTCAGAATCTCAGGACTGGTTCCTTTTCTTACGTGTTCAAGGTAACAAGGTATTTTCTAGCAGAGAAATGAGGGAAGCCTCTGACAATCATATCTTAGGGAAAAAAAGTTAATTCTTCAGAATCAGTCATAGAATATATTTTATTTCAGTTTTCCTCTAAATAAATTTCCCAAAAGCAGGCTTACCAGTACAAAGGATCAATTTAAGTTCTGAACTTCAGTATTGTGGAATATGTCATTAAGGTATTATTATCTGAAGGTCTCTTAAGTCACTCTGTTTAATGAGTTGACCTTTGGTTGTCACCCTTGCCAGAAAAAGACCATTTCCTCACCTTGTACCGTAGCAACCTTTTAGATCTTATAAAAAAGTGACATGTGGAGGCTGAGCAATCAATTTTTTGCAAAATCGGATTATCCAGGAGAAAAAAAAAGAAAATAGATTGGGACGATCTTTCATGTTATAGTACTATCAGTTCAGTTCAGTTCAGTCACTCAGTCGTGTCTGACTCTTTGTGACCCCATGAATTGCAGCATGCCAGGCCTCCAGGTCCATCACCAACTCCCAGAGTTTACCCAAACTCATGTCCATCGAGTCGGTGATGCCATCCAACCATCTCATCCTCTGTCGTCCCCTTCTCCTCCTGCCCTCAATTCTTCCCAGCATTAGGGTCTTTTCCAATGAGTCTACTCTTTGCATGAGGTGGCCAAAGTACTGGAGTTTCAGCTTCAACATCAGTCCTTCCAATGAACACCCAGGGCTGATCTCCTTTAGGATGGACTGGTTGGATCTCCCTGCAGTCCAAGGGACTCTCAAGAGTCTTCTCCAACACCACAGTTCAAAAGCATCAATTCTTTGCTGCTCAGCTTTCTTCACAGTCCAACTCTCACATCCATACATGGCCACTGGAAAAACCATAGCCTTGATAGAAGGACCTTTGTTGGCAGAGTAATGTCTCTGCTTTTTAATATGCTATCTACGTTTGTCATAACTTTCCTTCCAAGGAGTAAGCGTCTTTTAATTTCATGGCTGAAATCACCATCTGCAGTGATTTTGGAGCCCCTCAAAATAAAGTCTGACACTGTTTCCACTGTTTCCCCATCTATTTCCCATGAAGTGATGGGACCAGATGCCATGATCTTAGTTTTCTGAATGTTGAGCTTTAAGCCAACTTTTTCACTCTCCTCTCTCACTTTAGTCAAGAGGCTTTTTAGTTCTTCACTTTCTGCCATAAGGGTGGTGTCATCTGCTTATCTGAGGTGATTGATATTTCTCCCAGCAATCTTGATTCCAGCTTGTGCTTCTTCCAGCCCAGCGTTTCTCATGATGTCCTCTGCATATAAGTTAAATAAGCAGGGTGACAATATATAGCCTTTTCCTATTCGGAACCAGTCTGTTGTTTCATGTCCAGTTCTAACTGTTGCTTCCTGACCTGCATACAGGTTTCTCAAGAGGCAGGTCAGGTGGTCTGGTATTCCCATCTCTTTCAGAATTTTCCACAGTTTATTGTGATCCACACAGTCAAAGGCTTTGGCATAGGCAATAAAGCAGAAATAGATGTTCTTCTGGAAGTCTCTTGCTTTTTTGATGATCTAGTGGATGTTGGCAATTTGATCTCTGGTTCCTCTGCCTTTTCTAAAACCAGCCTGAACATCTGGAAGTTCACAGTTCACGTATTGCTGAAGCCTGGCTTGGAGAATTCTGACGGCATCACTGACTCAATGGACATAAGTTTGAGCAAGTTCCAGGAGATGGTAAAGGACAAGAAAGCCTGGCATGCTGCAGTCCATGGGGTTGCAAAGAGTCAGACATGACTGAGTGACTGAATAACAACAACCTATTCAAGAAATGGTGCTGTATACTATGACAATAACCAAAATAGAGGATTGTTATTATACCTAAGAATTAATAGCCCAAGGCAATGGTATTCATTATAAGTTACAGAGGGACTCCTCTATAAACCTCTAAGACAGTCTTGAATTCCAGTCCTAATTTTTCTTTTCTCTTTCTAATAGTCCTAAACCTTTTCAGCCTAAATGTAAAGAATGTTGGGATCTAAACAGCAAGGGATGGTGGAAAGAAAAAGATAATGGTAATGAACCCAGGTATAGGCATGGGTAGAGATGGGGACAATGATCCAAATACATACTCAAGAGATACCAAATGTGGACATGTATTGATATTCACACAGGTCTAGCAACAGTGGTCTCTAGCAGACCAACAGTGGTCTCCAGCCAGTAGCATTGAGGGAAAAGTAGGTTTATCAATGGGCGCTTGTGGGTGGCAGAACTCATTCTAAGTCACAAGAGATGAAAGATCTAAAAGAATAAGGCTGCACTGAAACTGTACCATGTAGGAGGTTGGAGTTTACGGATATATGGATACACTAGTTCAGGGCCTGGGTAGAGCAGGTGAAGGCAGGTACTGACATTTTTTCTTAAACTGGAATTTAGTATCTTCCTTCCTCTCTCTTGTTCTTTCATTATAACCTCTGCAGAGTAGTTATTAATTTAGCAAAAAATTTTAAGCACTCATTATATGTCTAGTCCTGATCAAGGAGTTAGAACTCAGTGGAAAATAAGGGAGATTCTGATATTTCAAGGAAGAGAGTTTGACAACAAACAGTTAAATCAAGTGATAAATGATATGAAGAAAGTGAAAATAGAATGATATGGTTGAAACTGACTTGGTGAAATTTTAGATTAGGTGGCTAGGAAAAGTCCTATTAAGCAACAAACAAAACTGAGATCTGAATGACAAGAATCCAGCCATGTGAAACAAGAGGAAAAAACACTCCATAGAGAAAGAACTACTGATGTGGTCATCAGGGAAAGAATGTTTGAGGAAGATAATTATAACTATACAAATATATATTTCCTCATCACTAATATATAAATAAAGTCACTGAATATATATTCTTATTTGTTGATATTAGCACAACTGAATGATTATTATGTGCTAACCATGTTTTATTTATTGTTTCAATCCTTTGTCATGAGGTTAGTACTGTTACTTCATTGTGAGAGGAATAAATCTGGAAAAAAAAAAGTAACTTGCCTCGGTCACATAGTTATGCCACGGTAGAGCCAGGGCTGAATTCTGCCAGTCTCACTGCAGGGCCTAGGCTCCTACCCACTACCCCAGGAATGTCAAATCTTTACAAGTTTTTTTGAACAGGACACAAATATATACAGGGCTATGTATTTGTTAAACATTGTTTTGTTAAAGTTATTGTCTTTCTTAGAAAAAACAAATAGAACTATTTTTTCTATTTTAGTATACACTGCTGCTTCCTTTGTGTGGTATAAATATATATTTAACCTATATTTCAACACAAGATTTCTATTCATCATTATTGAATATAAGTCTTTGTATTTTGGTAATATACTTCATTCCAATCTCAAAGTCAGCATGAAAGGCATGCTAAAGTCAACTTTTTTTTTTTTTTTTTAAGTCAACTTTCAAGAGAAGTGTCATGCAATGAGAGTGCTGGAGTTGAATCACATGTACATAAATGTGTTTAACATAGTAAAATAAGTTATTCTAAACTTGACTGGGTGGTTACTGTATATTCAGGGAAAGTGTTTCTTTTGGTCATAACCAAAGTTTGATAAATGCTAATATTTGTAGGTTTTCATTCAAATCCAAAAGAAAGGCAATGCCAAAGAATGTTTAAACTACTGCACAATTGCACTCATCTCATATGCTAGCAAAGTAATCCTCAAAATTCTCCAAGTGAGGCTTTAACAGTATGTGAATCAAGAACTTCCAGATGTACAAGCTGGATTTAGAAAAGGCAGAGGAACCACAGATCAAATTGCCAACATCCGTTGGATCATTGAAAAAGCAAGGAGTTCCAGAAAAACATCTGC
The DNA here is from genome assembly GCF_054371585.1 of Giraffa tippelskirchi. Lineage (NCBI taxonomy): Eukaryota > Metazoa > Chordata > Mammalia > Artiodactyla > Giraffidae > Giraffa > Giraffa tippelskirchi. Next base: position 90,443,934 of record NC_137275.1, on the reverse strand, counting down.
TTTATTGACTACGCCAAAGCCTTTGACTGTGTGGATCACAATAAAGTGTGGAAAATTCTTAAAGAGATGGGAATACCAGACCACCTGACCTGCCTCCTGAGAAACCTGTATGCAGATCAAGAAGCAACAGTTAGAACTGGACATGGAAAAACAGACTGGTTCCAAATAGGAAAAGGAGTATGTCAAGGTTGTATATTGTCACCCTGTTTATTTAACTTATATGCAGAAACATTATGCGAAATGCTGGGCTGGAAGAAGCACAAGCTGGAATCAAAATTGCCAGGAGATATATCAATAACCTCAGATATGCAGATGACACCACCCTTATGGCAGAAAGCGAAGAGGAACTAAAAAGCCTCTTGGTGAAGGTGAAAGAGGAGAGTGAAAAAGCTGGCTTAAAACTCAACATTATGAAAACCAAGATCATGGCATCCAGTCCCATCACTTCATGGCAAATAGATGGGGAAACAATGAAAACAGTGACAAACTTCTTTTTCTTGGACTCTAAAATCACTGCAGATGGTGACTGCAGCCATGAAATTAAAAGATGCTTACCCCTTGGAAGAAAAGCTATGACCAACCTACACAGCATATTAAAAAGCAGAGATATTACTTTGCCGACAAAGGTCTGTCTAGTCAAAGCTACGGTTTTTCCAGTAGTCATGTAAGTATGTGAGAGTTGGACTATAAAGAAAGCTAATCACCAAAGAATTGATGCTTTTGAACTGTGGTGTTGGAGAAGACTCTTGAGAGTCCCTTGGACTGCAGGGAGATCAAACCAATCTATCCTAAAGGAAATCAATCCTGAATATTCACTGGAAGGACTGATGCTGAAGCTGAAACTCCAATACTTTGGCCACCTGATGTGAAGAACTGACTCACTGGAAAAGACCCTGATGCTGGGAAAGACTGAAGGCAGGAGGAGAAGGGGATGACAGAGGATGAGACGGTTGGATGGCATCACTGACTCAGTGGACACGAGTTTGAGTAAGCTCCAGGAGTTGGTGATGGACAGGGAAGCCTGGTGTACTGCAGTCCATGGGGTCGCAAAGAATCAGACACGACTGAGCGACTGAACTGAACTGAAGGGAATACCTCTAGGTCTACATTGCTTAAGACTTTTAAGGGCAAAACTCATGGTCAATAGTGAATCAAAAACTACACTGTGTGGGTATGTACAAATGTGCAAACACAAAACAAACCAACCAACCAAAGAACCAAAATAATCACAGTATGCTTGACATTTACTTGTTAAAGGAATGCTTCCTGGATTCACATAATCATTAAAAAGAATTTCCAGAAATTAAGAACAGTAGAACGTGGAAGTAAATTTGAAATGACTCAGGATGGGTAGATTTCTCTTTTTACCAAAATGTTTCTTTTTTCTTCTTCCTCCAGTAGTTTGAAATACCATAACTATAGCAAAGACACTCAAATCTATAATTCAGCTAACACTGTCCTCTGAAACTGTGTATCAGATCTAGATCAAGTTTTCTAATTACATCCTACATATTTCTGTTTATGCCATTCAGGGACCTCAAACCAAACATATCCACAAACCAAACTCATTTATCTTCCATTATGAAACCTGTTTCTTTTCTGGAATCCTATTTGTTAATGATACCACCATTTTGTTCATCACCCAAAGCCATACCCTCATTTCACAGTCTTTTTATTTCTCACTTTTACTACTGCCACTGACTTAGAATTAAACACCGTCCTATATTCTCACCCTTTCACAACTATCCTTTGAAAAATGACAGTGTGTTCATGCTGCTTCCCTTCTTGCAAGTCCTCAGTGGCCTGGTAGAATAGATGTTCAACACTGAGACGTCATTGTCTGACGCAGTTTACTTCCTGCCGCCTCTTTACTCCTGCACTCTCACCATTCTCTGGTCAGACAGAACCCCCAGATATTGTCTGAATGTATCATGCTATTCCACCCTTCTGAGCTTTTAAATGTATTGTTTTGTCATGCATACCACTGTCTCAGAAATCACAAACTGTTTCTGGAACACTAGCTCCTCAAGATATTAAGAGCTGCTGCTGTTGCTGCTAAGTCGCTTCAGCCGTGTCCGACTCTGTGCGACCCCGTAGATGGCAGCCCACGAGGCTCCTCCATCCCTGGGATTCTCCAGGCAAGAACACTGGAGTGGGTTGCCATTTCCTTCTCCAATGCATGAAAGTGAAAAGTGAAAGTGAAGTCGCTCAGTCGTGTCTAACTGTTAGCGATCCCATGGACTCCAGCCCACCAGGCTCCTCCGTCCATAGGAATTTCCAGGCAAGAGTACTGGAGTGGGGTGTCATTGCCTTCTCCCATATTAAGAGCTATTGGGAGGGAAATAAGGTCACTTCCACAATAAGGTAGCCTTAGGCAATTCATATATTATTTAATTTTTTGGAGAATCACAATGCTTGTTAGCATAGTAAAGGCTCTAAAGAGTCTTGGTGTAGAAATAGTGTTCTCCCAAATTATTTGACAACTGGATACCTTTACTCTCTGATTCTCCTTAGGCACTATTTTAGAACCCACTTTAGAAAACATTGCTTTATCTACTTCTTTACTTAGAAATGCCTACTCACCCTTCAAATTCACTTCCAATGAATGCAGTGAGACAATGAAGACACAGACCAGATTCTTGAGACTACAAACCATTCTACCTCAGGATAAGTGTATTTCTTCCCAAGGACATCCAGAAATTATTAGTATACAAAACTTAATCACATACTAGTTAGGCTCAATTCACTAAGTCAGCAACAAAAAGCAACAAAAGGCACCTAAAACATTTTCCTTGAAAGTGAGTTATGAAAAATATATTTAGAAGCATGAAGACAATCGTTATTATAATATTTCTTCTTAAATATTAATTTAGAAAAAGAATATGACATATTTAATGTAAACTTTTGAAATATTCTGAGAACACAGAGTCATAAGTAGTGTTCACCACAGTTAAAATAGATGCTCTGTTTAGTTATATACAGAAACAACGATTTCCTTATGAGAATCCTTGAAGATAATGTTTAAAACTTAACTTTTCTAGATACCCAATGAAACATATATATAATATAAACATCAAAATATCTTTCCTAATGAACAGCCCCCAAATTTATCATCTGACGTTTGTGGTACAGACACGGTAGCATAGGGCATTTACGAGTAACACCTTTGCATTTCCATACCCACAAAACAGGCAAGCGAATCTCCTCACTCTTTAAAACAGGGAGACATAACTTGGTCACTTTCAAGAACTGTTCAAGTCAGGTTTGAACTCATATACTTCCACACATTATTTAGAACACACGTATATGATACCCAGAGATACCAAACATACAGGACAAAAAACATCTGGAGATGGTAGTTAGTCAAAATTTCCATCAATTTCCATTAGTTTACTCAAATCTTGCAAGCCTGTAATTAGTTTCTACTTCCAAGTTAATAAAAGAAGTGAGAACTCCTCTCTTCATAAGCTAGTAAAAAATAGGTAGACCTCCTAAAGAATAGGACATTAAAATAAACACTTGTACTGATGGGCTTTAAAATTCATATACAGATGATTTAGAAAAAGACTTTGTACTTCCATTTATAATAAAAGAAACAACACAATGTTAACATTTGAGAATTTTAGTTGCCTTTTAAGGAATCATATCCAAACATCAAGAAAAAACATACTGGGATTAGGAATAAGAAGCAGCGAAACTAAAAATAATCCATTAATTTATACAACCCACAAAAAAATAATTTCTTTGCTAAAGTATATTTTGAAACATTGCAAACATTTCAAGAGGAAAAGAAGAGCAGTTATAAAAGTAAAACTGTCACTAGAAGTAGGAAAAAAAAACCCAACATATTTTCTTTCTATCATTAACAGACAAGTAAGAGAGCCATTTCAACAGCCAACTGACAAATATTTATAGGGTGCTAAGCACTGACTCATTTGAAAAGACCCTTTTCAATTTGGAAAGATTGAAGGTGGGAGGAGAAGGGGATGACAGAGGATGAGATGGTTGGATGGCATTACTGACTTGATGGACATGAGTTTGAGTAGGCTCTGGTAGTTGGTGATGGACAGGGAGGCCTGGTGTGCTGCAGTCCTTGGGGCTGCAAAGGGTTGGACACGACTGAGCGACTGAACTGAACTCAACTGAAGCATTGGTAGTATTGGTTGGGAATATAGCAGTTCGGGCTGCCACAGAAGACGTACTCCAGTGAAGGTAGACAGATGATATACACAAAACAAGTAAACATATACTGCATCAGGGCTAAAAAGAAACATAAACAGAGAAAGGGGTCAAAGAGTAAAGGAGAGGAGACTTATTTTAGACGGGATGGATGATCGGAAAGGCACTCTCTGATAAGGTGACATGTGAGATCTGAATGAAGTGAATGAGTCAGGCATATGGATTGTTTGGGAAAGAGTTTTCCAGGCAAAGGGGATAACAAATAGAGTTAGTAAATAGGAGATGGACAGAGGTCAAAGAAATAGCCAGGGGCCAGAGTATGCAGGACTTTATAATCTATGTAAGAACTTTGGGTTTTATTTTGAGTTAGACAGATTTTGTGACATTATTTGACGTTTTAGAAAAAAATCTCCCAAGTGGCACAGTGGTAAAGAATCCACTTGCCAAGGCAGGAGATGCTAGAGACGGGGGTTTAATCCCTGGGTTGGGAAGATCCCCTGGAAGAGGAAATGGCAACCCACTCCAGTATTCTTGCCTAGAGAATCTCATGGACAGAGAAGCCTGGTGGGCCACAGTCCATGGGGTTGTAAAGAATCAGACATGACTAAGCACACACGCACACATGTATTACAATGCAGGGCAACTGCGTCAAATTCATTCTCTTTACAAATGTGAAGACAACAGCTGCTCCAGGCCCCAGCAATTCAGGACAAATCTGACACAAGGTCAAAAAGAATCACAGAATCTCAGATTTGGAAAGACAACTAAAGATAATTTAATCCAACCACACCTCTAACGCTGTTACTAAAACCAATCTCTGTCTCTATAGTTGCTTCAAGATGCAGTTGATGATAGTTCATTGCCTGATTAATTAAAGTCACTTATGAAACTAGAATTGAGTGGACCCAGAGTTAAATAGCCGGCTTCCCAGATGGCTCAGTGGGTAAAGAATATGCCTGCTATGAAGGAGACAGAAGAGATGCAGGCTAGATCCCTGGATTGGGAAGATCCCCTGGAGGAGGAAATAGCAACTCACTCCAGTATTCTTGCCTGAAAAAATCCTATGGACAGAGGAGCCTGCAGGCCAGAGTCCATGGGGTCACAAAGAGTCGGACACGACTAAGCAACTGAGTAGAGCACACATGCACACACAAGAATACAATCCATTTACTGGAATCCTCTGACAGGACAGTGTTACGATAAGTAGTTTGTATACATTATCTCCTGTATTATAAAACTACTTATATAAAAGGTATTGGGGACATATGTATACCCAATGGCTGATTCATATCGATGTTTGGCAGGAACCAACAAAATTCTGTCAAGCAATTATCTTTCAATTCAAAAATAAATTTTTTTAAAAAGGTATACATTTTGACTTCCATTTTCCATGTAAATAAAGGAAGTTCAAAAAGTTTGGATACTATCCCCAAAGTCATATAGCTATTTGCATCAGTTGATGGAATTTACATGTGTGCTGCAGTTATTGCAATCTTATTTTAAGGAATTCTCAGTAAGACTTCAAACTTTAATCTCAACCAACTCGATACTGATTTCATATTCCCTTGTACCTAGTAGATTTTCAAGTATGCGTATTGAATCAAACACTTCAGCAAACTTGAGTCTCTTAAGAAATCTAAGACTATTCAGGGCATAGTGCTGATCACCAGGTACTTAAGAGGAAAGGAGAAGTGAAGGAAGAAGGAACAGCCGCAGAAACTGAAGAAATGAATATTATGCAGAATCAACCTGAGTTTCTCCACCAATTAAATACACAGATGAAGTCAAGTGGACTCCATGTAGATTGATATTAAAAAATTTCTAACAGTAATGAGAACATTTCTAAGAAAACAGTGTTTCATACATATATGAACAATAAAGGCTTACATACTCAGAGGCAAGCTAGAGTATGCATAAGGAAGGGGTCTGAATTAACTGGTAATTTATAAATTCTCACATAACAAGGGAGAGCTTAAAGAGTGAAACTTTCATTGCTTCACTTTAGTGCAGTGCCAGTCTTTTAATCCCTTCCTGACCTATTTTTATTCAGTGCTGAAAAGGGTACATTGTTTGATTTGGGTATTAGCTTTTAAGGAGATTAGTTTCCAGGGAAAGTAAAGTATTTTGCATATAAAGAGAGAACCTCATACAAGGCATCAGAGTGTACTCTTTTCCCCGAATCACCTGTTAAAAACAAATAAAAACAAAGCAGTATTCAATATTTATCCCCTCCCAAAATTAGAGATGAAATTAAAATTATTTTGTATGAGAAAATATTTCTCAGTGAAAAATATCTGAAAGTCTCTCAAAATACATATGTGCTTTTTAGTGTTTTAACCAGAAAGAAGATGAATTCTTTTATGCATAAGCAGGAAATGAAAATTAATAGATCTTTTTAATCATGGATATCAATCTGCATTAATTATTAATTATGGATTAAAATGCAATTAAAATTCAAACACAATGGGGAAATACATAAAGCTTCCTAAATATTCACATAATTTAATTTTTCTTAGAGACTTCTGGCTTGATCTTAACCACTCAGAATAATTTGTCCATATATCTAAGTGGGTACAGATTATTTTTTTCTTAGCCCTAATAGTTTTAATATCCCTTTTATAACAAATGTTTTATAATATACTCCTTAACTATTCCAAAGTAAAATGCAAAGATAATATAGCTTACCTACCTATATAATCTAAATAAAAATAATCACTTGACTATAATATAAAGAAGTAAAATATTTTATAGGACAGTATTGTAATATGCTCAGTCACTACTAGGGACCAAAATGGCCACTCAGATTTCTCAACACCCTCAAGGCTCAATATTAAATATCATAACATGTAAATTCTTTGTATTGGCTGAACTTTTCTCTATAATCTAAGGGAGTGTTTTGTTACTGGAATTTTGTTCCTTATTCACCCAAAGCACCATAAGTTATAGAAAGCCTGTTTTCACAGAACATATCATAATTTGTGGGATTTGACTTCTATTTCAAAAATTTCCCCCTATAGAAACCACTTTCTGTATATTAGTACTCAACGGTTTAATATAAGGGAGGGTCTGTAGGTAAGTAAACTAATACATTTTGTTTTTTAAATGAGCTCCCTGATATAGCCATCTGGTTATTTTTATATTTCTTTTGTAATAATAATAATAATGAATCACATATCTGATACCTTTGGAAGTATTTCTCATAAACCAAAATTTTCTAGATGACTAAAACATAACCTTCTTAAAAGTAAAATTTTTGTTATTAAATGTTTCCTACATACAAATGTATTTATATGTGTATATTATAAATTATACTATTGGTAATAAAATGATTACTGGAGTATCCAATACCCAGCCTAAGAAATAGAACATTACTAATACTCTTAAATCCTATATATATTTCCCTACCCAATTGTATCTCCTTCATCTTTCCCTGCCCTGAAACTGTCACTATTCTGAATTTTGTGCTTGTCATTGCATTGGCTTTCTTTTTTTGCTACATACATGTAAAACCCTAATGCTATATTATTTAGTTTTGAATATTTCTAAACTGTAGGTAAATAGAATTATATTTTATACATAATTTATGCAAATTTCATTTCTTGCTGTTTTCTAACATTCATCCATGTATATATATAAACGTGTACTTTGTTTTCACTAGTCTAAGTATTCTATGTTAGAGTTTTAATATAACTTATCTATTTTCTTGTTGCTAGTCATTTGAAATGTTTCATTTTTGCTTTTTCTTTTTTCAATTACAAACAACTAAAAACATCTACAATTTTGGAATTTTTTAAGCTGGTTGTGTACTTGTCAGCCTTCCTTTAAAAACTTGAATATAATTTAAACTTTCTTTACTGTGGCCAAGACTATGACTATCAATTTTATACAATACAGCATTATAACAATGCCCTCAGAGGTTATCGAGATGTATATTCTAATTTTTACTAGAATTAGTATATTTAGTCTGCTTTTTATAGTTCTTCTCTCTTAATCTTCGGCTATTGGCAAGAAACTTCTTGTTGCTACAATGTTTATTCTAACATTCTCTATTTTCAATTTCCTCTCCATAGACCTGGAGCCTAGCCAATGAAATGTGAGTGCAGTGCCAACAGGAAGAAAAACTAGGTTATGACTGAAAGACCAAATGGGAGCTTTTCTAGAGGGAATGTGTACAATCATGAGATAAAATGGTATTATGGGAAGAACAAAGATTTTGGTATTTCAAGTCTGGCTCAGGCATTTATTAGTTGTCTGACTTTGTTGTTGCCAAATCTTTATGAGAGTATCTGCTTTCTCATCTTTAAAATGCACATAACGATCCTATCTGTTAGAACTATTGCAAGAAATAAATAGCACCATAGCAGAGTTTTAGCTAAGTCACTGGCCTTCAGTAAATGTAGGTTGCTTCTCCTTCATACCTACTTTACATTAGAGCATGGTATTTGCCCAACTACTTCAAGAGACCAGAGTATTTTTGGCTCACCCCCGGCCCACAGATGTGTTCTAATTCCAGACATATGATCTCCATGGGAGCAGGGTATTATTATAGCTTTAAAAATCACAGCAAGCACTTCATTATAAATGTTAGCAGAACTGCTACTGCAGAAAAACTGGTTTGTGACTTAAAAACTTCTCAAATGCAAAAAAGAAACACAAAGGAAAAAAGTTAAAGAAAGAACTGAGGAATGTGGTAAAGGACAATGAAAAGTCAATTGCGGACAACCAGTCATCCTGAAAAGAAGACCAGAATAAATGGAATGAAGATTTTATTTGAAGAAATATTGTCTTGAGGGACAGAAATTTTCCCAGACAGCAACAGAACCATCTTCTCTAATATACAAGTGTTTAAAGAGTCTACTCACCCTCTTTGGGAAATGAAAAAACAGAGCAATGTCAGGCTCCAGTTAGCCTACATAGTTTTATATAGTATCTCATTTCATCCTCATACTATTATCTTCATTTTATAAGTGAAGATATTCTCATTAATATTATTCTCATTTTACTGGGGAAATCCTTCATTATCTTTATTTTGCAATTGAAGAAATAGGATGCTCAGGCAAGTTATCAATTTGCCCAGTCACATAGCTATTAATAATAAGTACAAAAAAAGAGGGACTAGAAACCATGTCTGTTAGATTCCATCAATTTAGCTTCATAAGCATCCACTGAATGTCTCTTAGAAGAGAAAATTATAAAACGAGAAGATAGAAAAGTAAACATAAATCATGACAAGATAATGACAGGTGGTTTTATGTAATCTTGGTGTGGGTAGCCTTCCTAAATAGGGCATCAAAAGCTTGTTTCTAATTTTAGTTATTTAAAATTTTGTCCTGATGTATTATCCATTTTTCTGTTGTTAAAAAAATCAAAGACTATTTCAGGTTTACTATGGCAGAAGGGTAAATCAAATAATATATTGATGAACTTCATACAGAGGGCTGCCCTGGTGGCTCTGCTGGTAAAGAATCTGCCTGCAATGTGGAAGACCTGTGTTGGATCCCTGGGTTGGGAAGATCCCTTGGAGAAGGGAACAGTTACCCACTCCAGTATTCGGGCCTGGAGAATTCCATGAACTGTATAGTCCATGGGGCTGCAAAGAGTCAGACATGACTGAATGACTTTCACTTTCATGTTCTTTCATACAGAAGTCCTGCTACCCACAATACATACTATTTACTTCTTAATTGGTGGTGGCTCAGCTGGTATTGCTTTGTAAAAGATTTTCATTTCAGAGAGGAGTGTTCACCTTTATCATTTAGCATAGTGATTTAAGTGTTGATCATTCCATTCAAGGAGAGTCATAATTTTTAATGGTAAATAGTGGGGTTTTGGTGGCTCAGATGATAAAGCATCTGCCTACAACGCGGGAGACCCAGGTTCGATCCCTAGGTCGGGAACATCCCCCTGGAGAAGGAAATGGCAACCCACTCCAGTACTCTTGCCTGGAGAATCCCATGGATGGAGGAGCCTGGTGGGCTACATCCCATGGGGTCACAAAGAGTCAGACACGACTGAGCAACTTCACTTCACTTCAGCTGGTAAAGAATCTGCCTGCAATGCGTGAGACCTGGGTTCGATCCTTGGGTTGGGAAGATCCCCTGGAGAAGGGAAAGGCTACCCACTCCAGTATTCTAGCCTGGAGAATTCCATGGACCATCCATGGGGTCTCAAAGAGTCGGACATGACTGAGTGACTTTCACATTCATGTTAGTTGCTAAGTTGTGTCCAACTCTTGTGAGCCCACTGTCTATAGCCCGCCAGGCTCCTTTGTCCATGGGATTCTCCAGGCAAGAAGACTGAAGTGGGTTGCTATTTTCTCCCCTAGGGGATCTGCCTGACCCAGGGATTGAACCTGGGTCTCCTGCATTGCAGGCAGATTCTTTACCAACTGAGCTATAAGGGTGTATGATAGACTTCGTAATGCAATGTTATAAAATTAGATCAGACTTTAATTGTCATTTTATTAAAGAAATTTTGAAGAAGAAGGTGAAAACAAGAAGAGGAGGAGGAGGGGAAGAGAAGGAAGACTATCTTAACACAAAAACCTTAACACAATTCATTTCACAAAGGTCTCCCCTCACTCATCTTGATGTTTCCATGCCCTAGCATAGAATAAAAAAATCAAATGGTGTCAACCACATTATTCACAGATTCTGTATTTGTGAATTATTTTTTACTGAAATTTATTTGTAATCTCAAAACTGACACTTGTGGTGCTTTTGTAGTCACTTGTGGACATGCACAGAGTAGCAGAGTTGCCTAACACACATGGTCCCAGTTGAAGTTGATTGAGGTGATGATCTGAAAATATGGGACCGAATAGACCATGAAAAGGAGACTTGTTTATAGTATGATAGCTGAGACATACTATAAACAAGTCTCCTATTCATGGTCTATTCGGTCCCATATTTTCTCATATTTTTGTGCTTTTATTTTGTTGGTGATTTTGCAGCTTACAATGGCTCCTGAGCAGAGTGCTGAAGTACTGTCTAGTGTTCTAAGTGCAAGAAGGTTGTGATGTATATTATGGAGAAAGTATGTGCATTAGATAAGCTTATTCAGGCACATATTATTCAGGCACAGAACTATTTCTGTTGGCTTTGAGTTCAATGTTAGACAAGAGTACCTATTAAATAAAGTGTCTTTAAACAAAAACACACATAAATTTACATATGCTTGATAGACAAAAATGTGATCAGAGGCTTGCAGGAACTTAATCCTATATTTTCCCTAGAGCAGTGGTTCAGTACCTACTAACTGAGTGTTTGCAATGATTTTATAGAACATGACTACTATGAATAGCAAAATTTATTGTATTTATTGGGCAAATATTATGCATCAATAGCAACTGGTATTATTTTTTAATATTCCCTTTCACACTTTGCCTCTCTAGGGAATAATTTAAAATACTTTACCATTTTGACTCACTGGAAATTGGAAAGAACTGACTCATTGAAAAAGACCCTGATGCTGGGAAAGATTGAAGGCAGGAGAAAGGGATGACAGAGGATGAGATGGTTGGATGGCATCACCAACTCTATGGACATGAGTCTGAGTAAGCTCTGGAGTTGGTGATGGACAGGGAAGCCTGGCGTGCTGCAGTCCATCAGGTCGCAAAGAGTCGGACATGATTGAGCAACTGAACTGAACTTACCATTTTGTGTCATGTGAATGTATAAAAATCATTATTTTACTTTATAAGAATAAAATGTATATTTCTCATTTTTTCTTCATGTCCATATCTGAAAGACATTTTGAACTCAAGATTCTTAGGACCTAGTAAAGTCTCCAAGAAATCACAGTGATATTAGGGAAAACTGCCTATGTAGTATTTGCTTTGTTTTTTTTGACCAGGGATTGAACTTGGGCCTGCTACAGAGGAAGCACAGAGTCTCAACCACTGGATCACCAGGGGAGTTCCTACAAATTTTTATATAAGGTCAAAAAGAATTTTATAACCTTCTGTGAAACCTACTTCAATGGTTAATATCTCTTGGTTCTAATGTAAATTTATTCATAAGCATTTATTTCTGCCAGGAATCATGCACTGTAATATATCCCAGAGGTTGCAAAGATGAATATGATATGTCACTACCCTTTGGGATCTCAAAGGGTGGGGAAGGCTATATACAAGACAAGTAGGTAAACAGATCATTATGATGCACTGATAAGTCCTAAACTAGAGACTTACAGTGAGGAGATGGAAAAAGGCATTCCATGCAAATGGAAATCAAATGAAAGCTGGAGTAGCAATACTTAACCAGACAAAATAGACTTAAAAATAAAGACTGTTAGAAAAGACAAAGGACACTACATAATAATCAAAAGATCAATCCAAGAAGATATAATAACTATAAATATATGCAACCAACATAGAAGCACCTCAATATATAAGGCAAATGTTAACAGACATAAAGGGAGAAATTGATAGTAACACAATAATAGTGGGAGACTTTAATACCCCACTTATATCAATGGACAGATCATCCAGAAGGAAAATCAGTAAGGAAACAAAGGCCTTAAATGACATATTACACCAGATGAACTTTAATGTTTACAGAGTGTTCCATCCAAAAGCAGCAGAATACACATTATTTTCAAGGGCACATGGAACATTATCCAGAATGAATCACATGCAGGGCCACAAAGCAAGACCTGATAAATTCAAGAAAACTGAAATCATATCAAGCATCTTTTCTGACCATGATGCTACATGATTAGAAAACTATAAGAAAAAAACTATTAAAAACACAAACACTTGGAGGCTAAACAGTATGTTACTAAACAACAAATGGATCACTGAAAAAATTAAATATGAAATAAAAAAATACCCAGAGACAATGAAAATGAAAATAGAATGATCCAAAACCTATGGGACACAGAAAAAGCAGTCCTAAGAAGGACATTTACAGTGATATAAGCTTATCTCAGTAAGCAAGAAAAATCTCAAACAACCTAATCTTAAGTGTACAGCAACAAAAGAAGAACAAAAAAGCTGAAAGTTAGTTAGTAGAAGGAAAAAAAAAAATAATGATCAGAGCAGAAATAAATGAAATAGAGATTAAAAAAATATTTAAAAATCAATGAAACTAAAATCTGGCTCTTTGAAATAATAAACAACATTGAAAAATCTTTAGCCAGACTTTTCAAGACAAACAGGGAGAGGGTCCCAGTCAATAAAATCAGAAATTAAAAAGAAGTTAGGGATTTCACTGGTGGTCCAGTGGCTAAGACTCCAAGCTCCCAATGCAGGGGGCCCAGGTTCAAACCCTGGTCAGGGAACTAGATTCCACATGCCAAGACTAAAACCTGGTGCAGTCAAATAAATTAAAAAAACTTTTAAAAAATGGGTTCCCTGGTGGTTCAGTGGTAAAGAATCTGCCTGCTTATGCAGGAGACACGGGCTCGATCTCTGGGTCAGGAAGATCCCCTGGAGTAGGAAATGACAACCCACTCCAGTATTCCTGCCTGGGAAATCCCATGGACAGAGGAGCCTGGCAGGCTGAGATCCATGAGGTCACAAAAGAGTTGACAGGACTTAGCAAAAGGAGAAGTTACAACCAACATCATAGAAATACAAAGGATCATAAGAAAGTACTATGAGCAACTTATACCAATAAAATGGACAACTTGAAAGAAACAGACTGTGATCAAGTGGGCTTTATCCCAGAGATACAAAAATTTTTCAGTATTTGCAAATCAATCAATATTATACACCACAGTAACAAACTGAAGACTAAAAACCATACAATCATCTCAGTACATGCAGAGAAAGCTTTTGATAATATTCAACATCCATTTATGATAAAAGCTGCAAAAAGTGAGCACAGAGGGAACATACCTGAACACAATAAAAGGCATATATGACAAACCCACAGTTAACATCATACTCAGTGGGTGAAAAGCTGAAAGCATTTCCTCTAAGGTCAGGAATAAGACAAGGATACTTACTCTCACCACTTTTATTCAATATAGTTTTGGAAGTCCTAGCCACAGCAATCAGAAAAGAAAAAGAAATGAGAAGAAGTAAAACTGTCACTGTTTGCAGATGACACGATGTTATATACAGAAAATCCTGAAGACGCTACCAGAAAACTTCTAGAGCTCATTGATGAATTCAGTAAAGTTGCTGGATACAAAATTAATACATAGAAATCTCTTGCATTTCTATATACTTAACAACAAAAGATCAGAAAGAGAAATTAAGGAAGCAATCCCATTTAGCATCATATCCAAAATAATAAAATACCTAGGAATAAACCTACTTAATTAGGTAAAAGAACTGTATGAAAACTATATGATGCTGATAAAAGAAATTGAAGACAACACAGCAGGTGGGAAGATATACTTTGTTCTTGGATTGGAAGAATCAATATTGTCAAAATAGTGATACTACTCAAGACAGTCTATAGATTCAATGCAATCACTATCAAATTATAAATGGCATTTTTCACAGAATCAGAACAAAAAATTTTAATGTGTACAGAAATACAAAAGACCCTAAATAGTCAAAACAATCATGAAGAAGAAAGAGGTGGAGGAATCAGGCTCCCTGACTTCAGATTATACTACAAAGCTACATATAACAAAACAGTATGATACTGGCACAAAAACAGATATATGGATCAATGGAATAGGATAGAAAGCCTAGAAACAAACTCACACACTTATAGTCAGTTAACCTATTACAAAGGAGGGAAGAATGTACTATGGACAAATGATAGCTTCTTCTACAAGTAATGCTGGGAAAACTGGACAGCTACACGTAAAAGAATGAAATTAGAACATTCTTGCATACCATATATAAAAATAAACTCAAAATGGATTAACGACCTAAACATAAGACTGGATACTATAAAATTCCTAGAGGAAAGCATAGGGTAACAATCTCTGACATATATTGCCAGCAATATTTTTTTGGACCTGTCTCCTAGAGTAGTGAAAATAAAAATGAACAAATGTAAAAAATACAAAAATAAACAAATAGGACTTAATTAGATTTAAAAGCTTTTGCATAGCAAAGGAAACCATAAACAAAATGAAAAAATATCCTACAGACAGGGAAAAAATATTTGCAAACAATGCTACTAATAGGGATCAATGTCCAAAATATATGAACAGCTCATACAGATTATCAAAAAAACCCCAAAAAACAAACAAAACCCAAACAACCCAATTGAAAACTGGGCAGAAGACCCAAATAGACATTTCTACATAGATGACATATAAATGGCCAAAAGGTATATGAAAAGATGCTCAGTATCATTAACTATTAGAGAAATGCAAATTAAAACCACAATGAGATACCACCTTGTACCAGTCAAAGTGGCCATCAGTAAAAACTCTACAAATAATAAATGATGGAGAGGGTGTAGAGCAAAAGGAAACCTCCTACATTGTTGGTGGGAATGTAAATTGCTGCTGTCACTATGGAGAAAAGTATGGAGGTTCCCTAAAAAGCTAAAAATAGAGTTACCATATGATCCAGCAATCCTACTCCTGGGCACATATCCACAAAAGATGAAAACTCTAATTCAAAAAGATACATGCACCCCAATGTTCATAGCAGCACTATTTACAACAGCCAAGCAACCTAAATGTTCGTCAACAGATAAATGGATAAAGATGTGCCATATATAAACAACAGAATACTACCCTCAGCCATAAAAATGAATGAAATAATGCCAAGTGCAGTCCAACGTGGATGGACCTAGAGATTATCATATTAAGTGAAGCAAGTTAGAGAAAGACAAAACATATATGATATCACTTAAATATGAAATCTAAAAAAAATGATACAAATGAATGTATTTACAAAACAGAAATAGACACAGACAAAGAAAACAAACTTAAGCTTACCAAAAAGGATGGGGGGTAGGGGGTGGAGAAGTAGGGGAGAGATAAATTAGGAGTTTGGGATTACTATATAAAACAGATATACAACAAAGAACTTCTGTATAGCACAACTACATTCAATATATTGCAATAATCTATAATGAAAAAGAATCTGAAAAAGAATAGATATATTTATATATGTACAACTGAAAAATCTCTAGGATTAAAATAGTAATAAAAATGAACTACATACTATTAACAAATGGATAACAATGAGAACAGTATATAAAAATTTATGAGATACAGCCAAAGCAGGTCTCAGAAAAAAAAAGTCTAAAGCTTTTGTTAGAAATAAATCTATTATAAAACAAGAAGCATGGATCTGTACATGACTAAAGCATTTGATCCATGAAATCAAGCAAATAATAACCACAATGCATAAGGAAGAAAATGGTATGATAAAAACAGAAATAATCTCAAAACATGGTAGAAAGGAAAAGAAAAACCCAACTCAAATTTTAGAAATGCAAAAGATTTCAATCATTTTTTCCACATATAAATATACTTTGTTGGCAGGAATATAATTTACAATAGAAGACATTCTATAGATCAGAGTTGTTTAAAGTTCTGGGGAAATTCAGGAAAAAATACACTATAGTATTACATTTCTGTTTCATGAACAATTTTAGGTTAACAGCAAAATTGAGCAGAAACTGCAGAGTTCCCATAGTCCCTTGTCCCCTCCACATGCATTCCCCCCACTACCAACATTTCATACCAGAGTGGTACGTTTGTTACAGTGGTACATTTGTTATGAACCTACGTCACTATAGCCCCAAAGCCCGTAGGGTTCACTCTTAATGTTGTGTATTTGATGGGTCTTGACAAATGTATAATGACATGTACTCACAACTGCAGTATCATACACAATAGTTTCACTCCTTTAAAAATCCTGTGTCCCACCTACTCTTCCCTTCCCCCTAACCCCAGAGCAACCACTGATCTCTTTACTGTCACTGTAATTTTGCCTTTCCCAGAATGTCATGCAGTTAAGAAGTGTTTTTAGTGTTATATTTCAAGAACGTGAATAAGAAAATATTGTTACATAGATTAATAAGGATTAAATACTTTATGAGATGGTAATTTCCTATATAGTTCTCAAATCCCCAGAGTACAAACAAATCTTTTTTCTACATAGAAAGCAAAGCAGCTCATCTCTTTTCATATCAAATTAACCCACAAACACAGTTTCACAGGAACATAAGTTCTCAAATTCTTTCATAGTAGAGCTAATCCTATTAAAACCCCGAATATCAGCAGCATATGCTTCTAGGATTCAGGTTTTTCAACATTATAATTTAATGGGCACACCTAGCTTACTGAACCCTTCATCTAACTTAAAAAAGAGCACAACGTAGCTCTGTCAGGGAGGGCTTCATGCTACACTCACATAATTTATACAGATAAAAATATCTAGCAACGAATTAATCCCTTTTACTGGTTAATAGAAAAAGGACAGACTTTTACTGGGGTGGGTAGGGGTGGAGGGGGAAGAAGCAAGATTATGAGGTTTACTGAGATTTGAGAACGAAGGTGGATGTTGTAAAACACCTCCCCTTAGTTATGCAAGCAAAAATATAGGTATGGTGTTAGGAAAGGCAAAATTTATTTGCAACTCAATTCAACACCAAAGTAGTACGTACGTTAGAGTAAATTTTGTTGTTTTTCACCCCTTGCTCTTCCTTCCTCTCTGTTAGTTTTCTCTTCCAACATTTATAAAGCTCCTAACCAATAAGACAGGCATTATCCCTGATCAAGGAGCATAAAGCACTGACAAGAAAACACATAATTAAAATATATGGTACTTAGAACTATGATAACAGAAATACCTAGAACAGGGGGAGCTCTTAGGAGAGTCAACACTTAAGGATAGGGTGAAGGGGGTCGGGAAGGAATATTTCAGGCTGTGGAGCTGAAAATAGTGAAGCAAAGGTAGAGAGAGTTGGGGAGAATGGAGAGAATTAGGCAGGAGCAATACACAGAAGTCATGTTAAGGAAGCAGGACTTTATCTAAAGGCACTGAAGAATTTTAAAACATAGAAATGACATATTCAGATTTGTGTTTTTAAGGAACAGTCTAGATGTGAAGTAGAGAATGGATGATGGGCAGTGAGAGCTACTAATAGCCTGTTGCAATAAACCATCTGAGAGACAATAATGGCCTTTAACAGAGGAATGACAGAGGACACAGGGTGTGAAAGAATTTGACACATATAATTCAAAAAATAACCCAACCATACAGCATAGTGATTAATTGGATAGAGGAAGAGTAAGTGAGAGGAAGAGGGAAATCAAGGATAATGCCTACCATTGTTACTAGTATTCACTGTGTGCCAAGAGCGGTGTTTTATGTACATTATCTCATGTCATCCTCACAGCAATCTGACCAAGTAACTGTGATTACCAGTCCCATTGTGAGCCTCTCCCATAACTTGGGAAGGGGGCTGAAGTTCTCCTGTGTCAGTACCAACTTATTGAACAGAATCAAAAGACGAATAATTTTGTCTTTAATTTTTCCCATTATAATTCTTACTTCCTCTTTTGTATCTTCTCAGTTAGTGATCACTACTTATATTTATAGTGCTTCAACAGAGTTCGTCTTACAACCGTGAATAAGTAATGCTCCGAAGATGAGGTGCACAGTAGTCGTCTTCAACATAAAAAGTAAAGTGGCTGCTTCTGTGCAGAATTTACCTTCTTCTTACTCAGAGTTTACCGAGGCAAATCTCAATTGAGGATCATGGAACTGTGTATCACACCACTGATTTCAGTGATATCCTGGGGCATAAGCAAGGATATGTGGTTATTCCCCAGATATCACTATGCCTTGCTTTTCACTAGATAAGCATCCAGAGAAAAGCAAGGCATTTGAACCATAAAATATATTCAAGAGGGGTTTTATCTCAACTAAGAGTACTGAAGTGAAACCTTTCAAACTGTATAGTTCAGTCTAAGAAGCAGACATGTCAAGCAAAGCACAAGACTTGGTGCACAAAATAGAGCAGTTCCAGAGACTTTTGCATTCTTTAATCTTTTCTCTATACCACTCTCCCACATACCCAGCTGCTGATGTTTATTGGTAAGTCGTGTCCCACTCTTGCGACCCTATGGACTGTAGCCCACCAGGCTCCTCTGTCCATGGGATTCTCCAGGCAAGAATACTGGAGTGGGTTGCCATTTCCTTCTTGAGGGAATCTTCCTGACCCAGGGATTGGACCCATGTCGCCTGCATTGCAGGCGGGTTCTTTGCCACTGAGTCACCAGAGAAGCCCCAAATACCCAGTTAAGGAAATACATTTTATATGAATCGAATATATATTTGAGTGAAATAAAAACTAATGGTTAACTATTCTTTAAAGTCCAAATAATAATTAGGACTTTTGAGAATATGTCTGATATCCCTTTGTCAATGTACTCATGAATAAATGTACTTTTCAGAAAACCCATGAGGTTGCAAGGGATTTAAGATAAATTTGGAAGATGCAAATGAAATAACTACAAGTGAAAAAAATCACAGATGTATTTTGTCTGTATGAATGCATCATATGCAAATAAAAAGACTGGAAAGAGTGATACACAGATGGTATCAGTTGTTTGGGCTTCCCAGGGGGCGCTACTGGTAAAGAAACCACCTGCCAATGCAAGAGACGTGGGTTCAGTCCCTGGGTAGGAATAGCCCCCTGGAGGAGGGCATGGCAACCCACTCCAGTATTCTTGCCTAGAGATTCTCATGGACAGAGGAGCCTGGTGGGCTACCGTCCATAAGGTTGCAGAGAGTTGGACACCACTGAAGTGACTTAGTATATTTGGTTTACATAGTATTTTCTCTTTTCAAAAAGCTATCAGTTATACTATTATGCCACTTGAGCAATATTAAAACTAAACCTAAGATAGTTTTTTTTTAAAAAAAGAAAACATTTCTTTTAGAACAGATATAAAATAGCTAAGCGTAATTTTTGAGTTGACCGAAGGTCTTGGGTAACATCTTCCACGACATTTTTATCATATGTCTACAGCTTTACTACATATGAAACTAGCCCTCCCATGAGAATTTTCTCACCTGAAAATATAGTCACATCTGGTCCCAATCACTGATGGTTTGTGCAATTTAGTTCTGTTTCAACATGCACTCCCATCTGTTCTTGTATTCCCTCTCCACATTAACCATGATTTTGCCTATTGTCTATTTTGTTCTATTTTATTTAAAATTAAACTTGAAGATTAAAAGATTACACACAGAGATAGGTTTTGGAAGCTAAATAGATAGGAGGACATCTTCATATAAAGTTAATAGTAAAGATTTTGGTTCTGTTCTCTACCAAGAAATATGGACTTTTCAAAGAAAAACTAGACATTTTCTCCAACAATGCTGCAGAAAACCTGAGGTTAGACTCTAACTCGGAAACCATCCTGTGGTATAATTAACTTTGCAACTGATAACCACCAACAACCATGATAAATGTTTTGCTGAGAGAAAGTGGCTAACATTGTTTCTCAATTTAAAAAAGATAAAAATGAGAATTTAAAAACATACAAAAGTAGCTGCTGCTAAGTCACTTCAGTCATGTCCGACTCTGTGTGACCCCACAGACGGCAGCCCACCAGGATCTTCTGTCCCTGGGATTCTCCAGGCAAGAACACTGGAATAGATTGCCATTTCCTTCTCCAATGCATGAAAATGAAAAGTGAAAGTGAACTCGCTCAGTCGTGTCCGACTCCTAGCAACCCCATGGACTGCAGCCTACCAGGCTCCTCCATCCATGGGATTTTCCAGGCAAGATTACTGGAGTGGGTTGCCATTGCCTTCTCCTACAAAGTTGAGAGCATAGTATAATGAAATTCTACATTACTTTAACACAGCTTCAATAAATAGCACTATTTTGCAAATCTGATTTCATCTACCTTCAACCTGAATTTCCACTGATGTAATCGTAAAGAAAATTCTAGATAATCATATTACTTTACCTGTAAATATTTTAGCATGTATCTCTAGTTGATAAGAGCCTTCTTTCTTCTAACAAATTCATAATATCCAATAAATTAACAGCAATAATTTCTTAATATCACCTAAAATGCAATTTGTGTGCAAATTCCTCAGCTATCTCAAAATTGCATTTTTGCAATGTATTTATTACTTGAATCAAGACTGAAATGAGCTCCTTATTGATTGAGTCAACATATCTCTTACATTGTTTATTCTGTAACAGTTACCCATTATCTCATTCTTTTTTTCCTCACAAAAGTGGCTGGCTTTACCTATTCATTTTCCTTCTGAACACTTTTGACTGGTTTTAAACAAAAGTAGATTATACAACTAAGAGGAACCAACTAACAATAACATCTCTTGCTGTTGTCACTCAAGCTTTTTGGTTATTTATTTTCCCAGTTTTAGTTTGTTAATCAGTTCTCATCCAACTAATTTATCATTTGGAGTAGAAATCAAGGCAAATTTTTAAACAAAGTGGTATTAAATTCTTTGTTTTCTGGAGGATGACAATAGAGGTCCCATTCAGAAAGTTTCTTAAAAAACAGTGGGGCTGGGGATAAGGGCATTGAATTTCCAAGTATAAAGAGATATGTGGAAGAAAGCTGCTGCTTTTCAACTCTTCACATCTTTTCTTGCCCTATTTAACCAAGGCAGGTGGTAAGAGGAATGGTCAGGATCCACCCATGTAGAAAAAAGATTTAAAATGTATTTGTTTGCTTGAACACATTTTGATTACAGATAGAATTAGGAAAAAAGCTAACAGAATAAAAAGAACCTTTATCAAGATCTTGTTAAATGATACAAATCTAGTGTTAGTGAATGCTAAACACACTAGCAGGCATCTTACTGTAAAAGATTGTTACAAGTTAGGGTGTTTCAATTCAAATTAATTGGTATTGGCTGATTAAAAGAGGGTTAAAAATTAGACGAAAATTGCAAAGCCTAGCATATAGTAAGAATTTAATGCACATCAGTTAGTATTATTTTTATGCTTTTATAAAAAATATTCACTGTAAGCTTGGTTATTTTAACAAATTCTAATTTAAATTTATGTACATTGAGATTACAGATTTAATTACATCAACAATTACAATATTTAAAAGTCTTATAAAAACTGTAGGCTTTTCTTATTCATAAAAGCAAGCTTTTTGAGTTTCAGTGTGATTCTGACTGCTGGGCTAAGCATCATGACAACTGGAATAATGTAGAGGAAATGTGGGATTCCCTGGTGGCTCCAATGGTAAAGATCTGAATCATTTAATAAAGGTTAACACAGCTGGTTGTCTGGGAGAAGATAAAAATACACCCTATCACATGTCTTACGAAATACAGTACTGACATATTAAATAATATGCTAAAAATCCAAAAGCACTGCTGTAATTTACACATGAAATTTTTAAGAGAACAAATCCTAAGAGTTTTCATCATACACAAAAAAGAATCTGCTCGCAATGCGGGAAACCCGGATTAGATCCCTGGGTTGGGAAGATCCCCTAGAGAAGGGAAAGGCAACTCACTCCAGTATTCCTGCCCAGAGGACCCCATAGACAGGGGAGCCTGGCAGGCTATAGTTCATGAGGTTGCAAAGAATCAGACATGACTGAGGAACACACACACACACACACACACACACACACACACACACGCACACACACACAGAGGAAATTTAAGGAAGAAATTCAAGGAGATGATTCCTAAGTTTCCTTCTATTAGGAAAGGCTCACAAGTATAAAAAATTTTGCCATATTATGTAGATCATAATATTGACATATTATATAGATCATTGAGGTAAAAGAGATTCACAAAGGATCTTATGGGTCATCTGGGCCAATCTCATTTTCAATGCAGGGAAATCCTGCTCAATATGATAACAACACTTTATACTCAGATGTCAATTTTGACACTTATAGAAACTCATCCTAGCCTAGTCTGATACGACTTAAAAGGCATTATCTTGTTTCATATTCCCAATATTTCTATGAGATAATATTAGCATGTCCATTTCACAGATATGAAACAGACTGAGAGAGAAAGTGGCTAGCCTGAACCACACAGCCAATAAATGGAAAAGAATGCAATGTATCAAATTCTTCTGAGTTCATAAGCTATGTCCTTTGTGCAACATAGGTATAACTTTTAGAAATTATTACCACAATACTGTAATTAACCAAGGTAGGAAAACTCTGCTGACTTTTACAAAGGAGAAAAATTATGCAAGTTTGTAGCCATGCTGGGCTTCCCAGGTGGTGGTAGTGGTAAAGAAACTGCCTGCCAATGCAGAAGACATAAGAGACATGGGTTTGATCCCTGTGTCAGGAAGATCCCCTGGAGGAGGGCATGGCAACCCAGCTAAGTATCCTTGCCTGGAGAATTTCATGGACAGAAGAGCCTGGCAGGCTACAGTCCATAGGGTTGCAAAGAGTCGGACAGGGCTACAGTGACAAAGAATGGTCAAACTCCCGCACAATTGCACTCATCTCACATGCTAGCAAAGTAATGCTCAAAATTCTCCAAGTCAGGCTTCAAAAGTACGTGAACCATGAACTTCCAGATGTTCAAGCTGGATTTAGAAAAGGCAGAGGAACCAGAGATCAAATTGCCAATATCCGCTGGATCATAGAAAAAGCAAGAGAGTTCCAGAAAAACATCTACTTCTGCTTTATTGACTATGCCAAAGCCTTTGACTGTGTGGATCACAACAAACTGTGGAAAATTCTGAAAGAGATGGGAATACTAGACCACCTGACTTGCCTCCTGAGAAATCTGTTTGCAGGTCAAGAAGCAACAGTTAGAACCGGACATAGAACAGACTGGTTCCAAACAGGGAAAGGAGTACGTCAAGGCTGTATATTGTCATCCTGCTTATTTAACTTATATGCAGAATACAGCATGAAAAATGCTGGGCTGGATGAAGCACAAGTTGGAATCCAGATTGCCAGGAGAAATATCAGTAACCTCAGATATGCAGATGACACCACCCTTATGGAAGAAAGTGAAGAGGAACTAAAGAGCCTCTTGGTGAGGGTGAAAGAGAAGAGTGAAAAAACTGACTAAAAATTCAACATTCAGAAAACTAAGATCATGGCATCTGGTCCCATCACTTCATGGCAAATAGATGGGGAAACAATGGAAACAGTGAGAAACTTTATTTTTTGGGCTCCAAAATCACTGCAGATGGTGACTTCAGCCATGAAATTAAAAGATGCTTGCTCCTTGGAAGAAAAGCTATGACCAACCTAGATAGCATATTAAAAAGTAGAGACATTACTTTGCCAACAAAGGTCGGTCTAGTCAAAGCTATGGTTTTTCCGGTAGTCATGTATGGATGTGAGTTAGACCATAAAGAAAGCTGAGCACCGACAAATTGATGCTTTTGAACTGTGATGTTGGAGAAGACTCTTGAGAGTCCCTTGGACTCAAGGAGATCCAACCAGTCCATCCTAAAGGAAATCAACCCTGAATATTCATTGGAAGGACTGATGCTGAAGCTGAAACTTTGGCCACCTGATGCGAAGAACTGACTCATTGGAAAAGACCCTGATGCTGGGAAAGATTGAAGGCAGGAGGAGAAGGGGACGACAGAGGATGAGATGGTTGGATGGCATCACTGACTCAATGGACATGAGTTTGAGCAAGCTCCAGTTGTTGGTGATGGACAGGAAAGCCTGGCATGTTGCAGTCCATGGGGTTGCAAAGGGTCAGACATGACTGAGCGACTGAACTGAACTGAACTGAACTGAAAGTGACTTCACACCACTCATAGCCATGCCCAAAGTTAAGCCACTAATGAGCACAGAGCTGGGGTACGGCATGTATTTTGTCTTCTAAAATGTTCTTTCTACCTCACCAGTGTGCATCTGTCTGAAAATTATAATTTAGGAAGTTCTCTTTTTCCTAGCAGAAATATATTTATCACTTGACCCTTTGGGAAACAGTTAAGATTATTTCACTTGCCTTGATTTAATGCAGTTGAATCTTTAAAGTAGTATATATTTATGGGTTATACCTTATTCTTAGAAAAGCTAAGATATATATTAACTTTAAGTTAATATAGAAAAGTTAATATAATTATTAAGATATATATTAATATAACCATTGAAGACTTTGCAATTAAACTGTTAGAAGGGAAAGAAATGAAATTATTAATCTATTAAAATGCTTTGAGTACAGAGTTGAATATTTATTTGACATTTTATTAAAACAAAATCAGAGAGAGGCAAAAAATGCACCTGGTGTTGCAGCATGTTTGAAAATACAAGCTGTTTAATTCTATATTTTGTAAACAATTTTAATCTGTATCAATCTTAATCCTCATTACAAAGCATGATCCTGTGCAGAACCCAGGGATGGATGGGGGTGAGGAGGTGGGGCAGAACACTGAGGGAAAATACTCAAAAACAGCCAGAGAAGAAAGGATCCATTAGGAAGTAAGGTGCTAGGCCCTCGTCTCAGCTGCTGATTGAAAAACAAAATAAGCCCAGAAGTCTCTTTATTATACAAAGCCCAGCAAGTTTACACACCTACCTATCAACATCTTAAATTATGGTATTTCACTCACTTCTTAGGAAGCATTACTACAAACAAAGCAAGTGGAGGTGACTACATTCCAGCTGAGCTCTTTAAAATTCTAAAAGATGATACTGTTAAAATGCTGCACTCAGTTCAGTTCACTCAATAGTGTCCGACTCTTTGTGACCCCACTGACTGCAGCACGCCAGGCTTCCCTGTCCATCAACAACTCCCAGAGTTTACTCAAACTCATGTCCACTGAGTCGGTGATGCCATCCAACCATCTCATGCTCTGTTGTCCCCTTCTCCTCCCGCCTCCAATCTTTCCCAGCATCAGGGTCTTTTCCAATGAGTCAGTTCTTCGCATCAGGTGGTCAAAGTATTGGAGCTTCAGCTTCAGCATCAGTCCTTCCAATGAATATTCAGGATTGATTTCCTTTAGGATTGACTGGATTGATCTCCTTTCAGTCCAAGGAACTCTCAAGAGTCTTCTCCAACACCACAGTTCAAAAGCATCAATTCTTTGGCACTCAGCTTTCTTTATGGTCCAACTCTCACATCCATACATGACTACTGGAAAAACCATAGCTTTGACTAGACAGAGCTTTGTTGGCAACGTAATGTCTCTGCTTTTTAATATTCTGTCTAGGTTGGTCATAGCTTTTCTTCCAAGGAGCAAGCGTCTTTTAATTTCATGCTGTACTCAATATGCCAGCAAATTTGGAAAACTCAGCAGTGGCCATAGGACTGGAAAAGGTCAGTTTTCATTCCAATCCCAAGGAAGGACAATGCTAAAGAATGTTCAAAATACTGTATAACTGTACTCATTTCACATGCTAGAAGATAATGTTCAAAATCCTTCAATCTAGGCTTCAGCAGTATGTGAACCAAGAACTTTCAGATGTACAAGCTGGATTCTGGAAAGGCAGAGAAACTAGAGATTAAATTGCCAACATTTATTGGATCATAGAGAAAGCAAGGGAATTCCAGAAAAACATCTACTTCTGCTTTGTTAACTATGCTAAGTCTTTGACTGTGTGGATCACAACCAACTGTGGAAAATTCTTAAAGAGTTGGGCATACCAGACCACTTTACCTATCTCCTGAGAAACCTGCATGTAGGTCAGGAAGCAACAGTTAGAACCAGACATGGAGCTGACTGGTTCCAAATTGGGAAAGGAGTACATCAAGGCTGTATATTGTCACCCTGTTTATTTAACTTATACGCAGAGTACATCATGCGAGATGTGGGGCTGGATGACTCTCAAGCTGGAATCAAGATTGTCAGGAGAAATACCAACAACCTCAGATATGCAGATGATACCATTCTAATGGCAGAAAGCAAAGCAAACTAAAGAGCATCTTAATGAACGTGAAAGAGGAAAGTGAAAAAGCTGGCTTAAAATTCAACATTCAAAACACGAAGATCATGGCATCCGATCCCATCAGTTCATGGCAAACAGAGGGGGAAAATGTGGAAACAGTGGCAGATTCTATTTTTTTGGGCTCCAAAATCCCTGCGAACAGTGATTGCAACTATGAAATTAAAAGATGCTTGCTCCTGGGAAGAAAAGCTATGAGAAATCTAGACAGCGTATTAAAGAGCAGAGACATTACTTTGCCGATAGAGGTCCATCTAGTCAAAGCTATGATTTTTCCAGTAGTCATGTATGTATGTGAGAGTTGAGAGTTGGACCATAAAGAAGGCTGAGTGCCGAAGAATTGATGCTTTCGAGTTGTGGTGCTGGAGAAAACTCTTCAGAGTCCCTTGGACAGCAAAGAGATCAAACTAGTTGATTCTAAAGGAAATCAGTCCTGAATATTCATTAGATGGACTGATGCTGAAGCTCCAATACTTTGGCCACCGGATGTGAAGGTCAACTCGCTGGAAAAGACCTTGATGCTGGGAAAGATTCAGGGCAGGAGAAAGCCGCGACAGAGGATGAGATGATTGGATAGCATCACAGACTTAATGAACATGAGTTTGAGCAATTTCTGGGAGAGTGTAAGGGACAGGGAACCCTAGCGCGCTGCAGTCCACAGGGTCACAAAGCGTCGGACATAACTTAAGAGATTATACAACAACAACTCACTTCCAGACTTAGAGGTTCTTGAGTTGTTTGGCAGCCTGACTCTGCTCTAGAATTATTTAATACATCCTGATTTTATTTAGTTAGGTATTTCCTAAAATTGATCCTTCTAGGTCAATACATCGGGCCCTGATCTGATATTGACTCTGATGCTTACTGGATCTCATGGCTTCGTAGGAAGAGACTGAGCCTCTTTCCTGGACATCCAAGCTTTCAACTTATGACATTAACAAATGAGATAAACCATGTTAGATTTTGGTTCCCCAGGGAGCTATAGTGAAATTACTACAGTAGTATTGTGGAATATTTTACATTTTTGAAGGAAACACAGCTATACTGAACATTTGTTGGTTACCACACAAATTACTAGATGAAATAATTCACAATTTCAACAGTAAATCACACCACATTAATTTCACTAGTTTAAAGGTGCTGTCAAAAAAACTATAGGCACACTGAGGGTTAAAGTCTGGAAAGCTCTGACATATAGATTCTTTCACTGCAATGTGTTTGGAATACTGTATTTATTCATTCAGCAAATAAGTATAAAATACCTACTATCTATATTCCAGGTACTATTTTTTTTCATTCATTAATTAACTTTTTGGCCACGCCATAGGGTATGTGGGATCTTAGTTCCCCCACCAGGGACTGAATCCATGCCCCCTGTGGTAGAAGTATAGAGTCTTAACCACTGGACCACCAGGGAAGTCCTTTCCAGGTATTATTTTAAATTCTGGGAATCCAGTAGTGAATGAGATGGAAAAAATATCTGGTCTCAGACAATTTTAAAAAACTAGATAACTGCTATGAAAAATCACACAGGATAACCTGATAATGACAGTAAAAGGGGAAGGAATAAGTTTAGACAGAGTGGTCAAGAAATATTTCTCCAAAGAAGTAATTTTTGCATGGAGACATATCAGTGACAAGAGGGAGTTACTCAAAACATTTTTTTAAAAAAACATGTTTTAGTCATCAACCAAGTAAGTCCTCTATCTTAGCATTTCTTCTTCTTTTTTCTTAGCAGTCTCCACAATCTATAACAGAGGAATGTCTGTCTTCTATTTGTGTCACGGACTATTTTTTAGACCACAAAAAAAACTCGGGTTCTTGTAAGAGACATAATCATTGTCTGCTATGTGTACATTAGCTTGCTGTTGTTAGTCTCCATGTCATGTCCAACTCTTTGTGACCCCAAGGACTGTAGCTGCTCCTCTGTCCATCAGATTCTCCAGGCAAGGATACTGGAGTAGGTTGCCATTTCCTTCTCCAGGGGATCTTCCCGACCCAGGGATCAAATCTGTGTCACCTGATCTGGCAGGCAGATTCTTGACCACTGAGTAACCTGGGAAACCAGTATATTAGCTAGCTATGCTTTATTACAGTGATTAAACAATAAGTGTGACTGGATGTTGATTCTTACCACTTTTTCTTGAACTAACACCTGCTCTAAGAAGAATGGTGATAATTTGTGTTGCTTATTTTTTTAATGTATCTATTCTACAAATTGCAAATGGATGCACCCTCCTTTGTACTCCAACTTCCACCACGCTCTGAGGTTTATTCTCCAGCATTTGATGGCAATAGCGCCACTGGATTCAAGCACAGTATTACTGATGCCCTTCATATTTTTAAATTATATTAACACTCCTACTTGCCTATATTTTATTGGTGCTGTAATTTAATTTATGTAAGGACTTGTGGAGCATACTAATGTTCTCATCAATCATTTTATTTTAAAATGTGAGCTTATTATAGAAGTGCCCAACTAACAAATCTGGGTCTAGTTGCATAAATTTGAAAGGCTTAGCTGGGAGATCTCTAAGCTCTCCCTTACAACCTTGCTTCTAAACTTGGCATGATTTCCACTGAGTAGGAAAGCAAATTCAGTAATATTATTTATGCTTCCCTCTCTGCATCTTTCCCCTACTGCAATATTATAAGTAATCTCATGAGCTGGAGGAAATTAAAAGTCATTTCTCTTCTCAAAGAGAAAGAGTTATGTCATCAACTCCTTTTTAATGACTAAAATGCAAAAGCACAGTGGACTGGGAATTGAGAAATCAGAGAGCTGACCCTATGTTTCTACTGAGAAACTGTATGTATACCTTTGGATGCTTCACTTTTCTGTATCTCTATAGGAAGCACTTCCAATATGGTGCTCTACAATCACCCCTCCCAGTATTCACACCTTTGTGTAAGCCCCTCCCCTTGATTGTGGGCTGAAACTAGTGACTCCCTTCTAATAAACAGAATACAGTAAAGGTGACAGGATGTTACTTCAATGCTTAAGTCATAAGACGACTGTGATTTCGCTCTTTAGCTTGCTATCTTTATGGCTCACTCTGAGAGAAACCAGCTGCCATGCTGTGAACTGTCCTATGGAGAAGCCTATGAGAACAAAGCCCAGAAGTCAGTGAGGGCCTGGGCCTTCCCTCCAATAGTGCTTGAGAACTGAATCCTGCCAACTGGCATACAAATAGGTGTAGAAGTAAAAAACATCTTCAAGTTGAGCTTGAAGTGAAACCACAGCTCAAAGCAGCCTGTGAGAAGTTCTAAGCCAGAAGACCCAACCAAGTTCCATCAGGTTCCTAAACCACAGAAACTGTGAGGTAATAAATGTTCACAGTTTTCAGCCACTAAATTTGAGGGTGCAGCAATACATAACTAATACATCCTGTTTGCTCCTCTATTAAAAAAAAAGTTTAGTGATTTTTTTTTTTAGTCCCTTTATAGCTCTGTTTCAATGACTATATATTGGTAGCAAACACATAGGAAATCACATATAATCACAAATTCCAATTTCATGTTCTTATAGTAAAATTCATAGTTGAAAATGCACAATCGCTTTGAAGAAAGATTCAAGATTTGCTCATCTGTCTTTGGATATGCTATGGCCCCAAGTCTGCTTAGCAATACTGCAGTTAAGAAGACAATCTTGAAAAAAGTTTTCCTTATGATGTATGTATTATTAATGGGTATGTCTATAAAGGCTAATTAAATACTCCAAAACTCACATTTGTCCAGTTTAGGAACTGGATGAAGGAACAAAGGAGGTTTGCTAGCCTTTATATTAGAAAAAACTGGGACTGACATGAGAAATACATTTATTTTACTATTAAAAGTCAATACTACATTAATTCTTAAAAACCAGTGTTTTGAGATAACTCATAATTATGTGTCCCTAAACAACAGAGCATGATCAATTTAGTACATCCCCCTCTGTGAAGCCTGTGTGTTCTCTACCTTCACTGTATGAAGAAAACCAGTCCAGAAAACTGTTATGTAGCCTAGTAATTTGGTCAGTTAATAGAACAAGCATTTTTCTAAGATTTGCAAAGAAGAATGGAAGAGAGAGAGAGAGAGACCAAGAAAGAAAAAAAGAAAAAAACAAGGGAAAATTCATGTACAAAACAGTGTTCTAAGTCACTAAGGGCTGCCTCAAGAGATAACAGCCTCCTGACATTGAACTTGGAGAGTCAACTTCAGTAGCAGGATTTCCTATTTGGAAGCCCATACGAGGAGATAGTTCCAGTAAATCTACATGCTTTGGAACAGACGACTTTCAGAACTTTCTTTTCAAGGAAAACAGATCTAAAAGAATTTTTTTTTCTTAATACCCTGTTTTCTATGAGACTTTGATCTTACCAGCTGGGTCTTGCCAACTATATTACATTTTAGGAACATAATTTCTGCAGTGAAAGATTACTGAATTGGAAAGACTGAAGCAGTAGGTGTTGGAAAAGGCCAGCAAAGAAGGATGTTGATTTTCAGTTGAGAAAGGTGTCAAGCAGGTCAAGCAGTTCTTGAATTTGGCCTTGAAGCAGAGTAAACTTTATAGATTAAAAGAAAGAAGAATGTGAAGTATTTTAGTGGGAGGGAATAGCATTAACAAGACTAGAGAGAATGGGTATGGAAAGGGAATTTCAAGTGAATGTCAGAAAACTAGTTTTACGAAGTAATGCCAACTGTGGATGATTAGTTAAGGGGAATCAGCTCATTGAGAGCCTTTAATGTCATACTTTATGCCTTTTCTCTCTCGTAATAAAAGCCAATTTTGTGGAGCTTTATTTTAGGGGGGTGGAGTGGGGTTGCTGAATTTGAATTCTTTTGATTTCAAAATCTTTTTTATGATTTCAGAACTCTTAAGGGCAAATAACAATAATTTTATGCATCTCTTTATATGTTTATCTCTTTATATGTTTTATGTATCTCTTTATATGTTTTGTTAATTCCTAAAATGAGCTTTCTAGAGAAAAACAGAGGCAGTACTGATAAAATCTACTAGTTTTCTGGCCCTCTGGACATTAATAAGTGACATTCTAGAGTATGAGTACTGGAGACCAATAACTCACCTATTAAAAGGGCAGAATAAATAATCTTTCTCTGTCAGAAGGCTACAGTAAATTTACTATATTTATTGAATATGAAGCAGTGTTTATCTGGCTTCTTGATTCTGCCAACCTTTGACTCTGCCAGCTTTCACTTAAGTGCTAAAGCATTTATATGGACTCCTCCTTGACCGCCATTTTCTTGGTGATATAATAGAAACCCGGTATTTCAGTGCAATGGACAGCTAGCTGGCTTGTTTGCCATTTGTTCCTGGAGTGTAGCAGTATGGGCACACACCATGGCAAGAAACTTGACCAAAAGCACATGGAGAGAATTCCACTGTGTTACTTTCGCTAAGGGTTCTTGGCCTTTTTGTGTGCCTTAAATCGAAGTCACCTTTTTCTGTGTCTGTGTGCTTTACCACCCTCAATTATATCTCCTTGAGTTTGAAAATTCTATTTCTGGAGTTGTTCTTTACTTGCATATCACTGACAGACCTCATTTACTCATGTCAGGGAGGGACTGGGTAGTGCTGGGTACCCCAAAGCCCCAGTCTCCCTGAGGGAGAAAATTCCCCAGAGGTTCTGAGTAAGACAGCAACACATTCTTTTGCTTTGTTGTCAGACTGGAAGTATCTTTGCCTTCAGTTCCTGAGGCCAGATTGCAAGTGTTTTCCCCAAAGAACCTCTCATATGGAAAATAGTCAGCTCTCCCCTGAATAACTGTTATCACCTAATAAGTGATTCAGATTGGGGCTGTCAGCACTTGGTGGGCACCTGACTGAAGAGGGTATATGAGTGGCAGATTGCAGCAATAGGTTATATATTTCTGCCGTCAGCCTGAAATCCTAGATGAATATATTCTAACTCACTTTAAGTTACCCCACCTGCTTTTCTTAGGATATTCTTAGCATTTACTTGTACTGAGCCAAACCATGGAGTTGTTTGGAGTTAGCTGCTTTTCTAGGTCAATTAACACATCTGATTTAAAAGTGATAAAACAATGAAACAGATGGAAGATGATTCCTGAGAGGTAGGTCCTAGTGGATGCAGTTTTGTACCTGACCTGGCTAATATGTCTGACCTATTACTCCATGGAATAGCATCAGGTGCTGATATTTTTCCAAACAGCAGTTTGGTAGTGGTTGGAAGGATACGCTTAGTGCAGTGTGAAATTGACATTTCAGAGTTCCACGTTGCCATTTACAGTGACCGGTTTCTATTCATGAACTTTTTCTTTTTACTTTCAGACCCACATAAACTTTTAAAAATTGATTCTCAGTTTTCAACTGATTTATGCCTTTATTTCAGATAAGGTTATCTGAATTTGTCTGAACATTTCTATTCTTGAGAGTAATAACTGATGTCTTCCATTTTACTCTTTCCTGCGTATTTCTAAGTAAAAAGAAATTTTGTATTTTGAAAGGTCAATTAGTCAATTCAGCTGTTTTCAGTTACGAACAGACTTAATTCATCTCAGAAAATACAATCTACCTCATTAAAAAAATATATTCTAGGTACAAACTTCCAGTTATAAATGTCAGAGGATGTAAAATGTACAGCATGGTGACTATAGTTAATAATATGGTATTTTTGAAAGTTGCTAGGAGAGTATATATTAAAAGTTCTCATCACAAGAAAATACTGTTTTCTATGACTATGTATAGTGAAAGATGGTAACTAGACTTAGTGGAATGATCATTTTGCAATATACACAAATACAGAATCATTAGTTTGTACACCCAAAACTAATATAAGGTTAATGTGTCAATTCTCGCTAAGAGTCGGACACGACGGAGTGACTTCACTTTCACTTTTCCCTTTCATGCACTGGAGAAGGAAATGGCAACCCACTCCAGTATTGTTGCCTGGAGAATCCTAGGGATGGCGGAGCCTGGTGGGCTGCCGTCTATAGGGTCAAACAGAGTCGGACACGACTGAACCGACTTAGCAACAGCAGCAGCTATCTCAATAAAAATGTATATCTATACTATACATGGACAACTGACATGAGGACAGAGAGCCACAGAGGATCAGTCTTTGTGGACTAAGTCTATTGATGAAGGAAGCAGACAGAAATGCATGGGTAAAATTAATATATCATTGGTGACCATGTTATGAATCCATAATTGAAGTTTCAGTTTATTATCTGTTGTGTCATCTTCCACTATCTCCATGTCTTCCCCAGATTTGCATTCTAATTTGCTATTTTCAGATCTTTGAAAGGCCCCATATGATTTCTTGGCTCTGTACCTTTACAACTGCTGTTTTTTCTTCCCAGGATCCACAGAATTGTTACCAGTTCTTCAAGCCAAATTGTTAAGAGTAGCTGCTTTTGGCTGGCAAATTTTATAGTTGATTCTCTCATTTGTTTGGTTTATTTTTGGTTGGTTGGTTTTTCAAATTTTCTGCCATTGGTATGTATATGTAACTTCTACAACTGGAAAAGAGATTTGTTTATCCACATCAATATTTTTATAGGCATGACAGAGACTGCTGGGAAAGAGGGGGGAACTTGTGTAAAACTCCATTTTAATTTAACTTCAGAGTGGCAAATTGTATTAAACATGAAGCTCAGGCAGCTCTTTAAAGTTCAATGCAGGTATAGCTGTTCTTTCTCGGTTCTATTTCTTATATTTGCCTTCCATTTAGTCTTTTGTGCTGAGTAGATTCTATTTCAGCATTTCCCCACATATACCTTTCTGAGAACTACTTGATAAAAGTTAACCATTAATATCTGCTATTTATAATCTTAAGGATTCTATATTTATCTTGGTTTCTTCATCTCTGGGACAAGAAAATTTCGTTGGGTGATCTTTATGGGGACATCTATCTCTAATATGCTATGGCACGATTTAGGGAGTCATATTATTTTATCATCGTTCCCCCAACCTTCATTTTCTGCTTTCCTCCAACTCACTGTAAGACTGCTGTCAGATTTATTTTCACAGCATATAACTCTGATCAAATCTAATGGCTGTTCTGAAATGGAAAAAAACTAACATGGTAGTAGCTTTCTTCAAGTATTGGGATTATTATGGAGTACAACTTATTAAAAGCCTGCTAAATACTTGTTAAACAAAAATATGATTTTGGTACATAATATATTTTGTCTGGTACATTTTTAGAGCTAGGGATATTGAATTGATTTCAAGTTTACGCATCTCACACTACTGGGAAAGTTCAAATCCTATAATTTTGAATTTAACTTTCATAAGGGATAAATATGCTTGTCTTTCTAGTGTTAATATCCTTTATGCAGACTATGGACCCTTCAAACATTCCCAGAATTCCCAACACCTCTCCGTCACTGCCAGTTCAGAATGGCTTTCTTCTCTTTCTCATTTATCTATTTATCTTTCAATACTCATGTTACTTAACCTCTCTTTTTTTTTAAATAAAACATTACTTTTTTATTGCATGGTATAATATATTTAGGTGTTTTCTTCTCCATTGAACCATCAGCCTGAGGGCAGTGAACAGTTTAAGAGCACAGGCTCTAGACTCAGACCAGGCTCTTTCATTTATCAGTTATGCCTACAAGTTCATTGTTTTCTCTAAGATTAGTTTCCTCATCTGCAAAAGGGAGATGTTAATAATGACTTCTTTATAGGGTGATTAGTACCCTGCTGGGCATATTGATAAGTGTCCAGTAAATTCAAGGCCTTCTTAATAACACCAATGTTTTATTATATAACTAAAATTATGTTAATAATCCCTCCTTCTTCCCTGTGACCTCTTGCAAATAGCTTAGTGTCTAATGCATATTTTTAGAAAAATTTTAATGAATGCTAATGAATAAAGGCTTATAGAAACTAAGAAGAGGGAGTGATTAATTTTGATTGTGGGATTGAGGAACACTTGATTGCAGTTGGCATTTGAACTTTGTATCTGAGGTATGATTTGATGGGAAAAGATGAGCAAAAGAGGGCATTTGAAGCCAAGACAATAGCATGTAATTTCAGAGACTACTGTAGTCTTAGCTTAACAATAATAGAGCCTACTTCATAGGGTTATTTTTGGAGAATAAAATTATCTAAAAGTACTGGCTTAGTAAGAATGCAGTAAGTATTAGCTGCTGTTTTAATAAGCCATTTATAGACTATGTGTTAAATGACAACAAAAACACACATATGTATATGTGTGTGTGTGCGTGAAACACACATTCCTTCATATAAGCTTGAAGGACCTCTATACGGCAACATTTCTTTAATATTTTTGTTTGCAATACCTGTTAGAAAGTAACAAGATAGCATTTACTCCAGCTGTACACTATTCTTCCTGTTTATTAGAGTTAGTGCGACAATACTTTGCAAATGGTTTTTAAATTATCAGCTGTTTGGGATTATCATGCCATTGTTTCCCATTGGTTTAGCTAAATTTGAGAAAAAACTATTTAAGTGACAGCTATGACAGCTGCAACTGCATGATATATGAAAACAATCAAGGGATATATATTATGTGAAGCCTACAGTCACTTTATTTTGATTAAAATTGCTTTGAATTATCGTATTTTCTATAACAATATAACTAAGTTTTTGGTTATAGTCTCTTTAAACTTTTTATTTTGATACACTTTCCAGACTTACAAAAACTGCAAGAATAGAACTAAGAAGTCTCAGATACCCTTTACCAATATTAACATTTTGCCTTATTCTCTTTCTCTTTCCCTTCTCTCTCTCTTTCTCTCTGACCTATTTAAGATCCTTGCAGGCATGATGCCCATTATTTACTCCTGAATACTTCAGAATGTCTCCTGAAAACAAGAAAAAAACAATTACATTTTCTTAAATAACCAAAAAATAATCATTGAAATTAGAAAATATACATTGATACAGAACTACAGGTCCTATTTGGATTTCGCCATTTGTTCCAATAATGTTCTTTATAGTAACAGAAAAATCCCATATTACCGATTGCATTTAGTTGTCACACCTTTATCCCTTAATCTGGAACACTTCCTCGGTCTTAAGTCTTTCTTGACCTTGACATTTTTAAGGAACACAGGCCAATTCCTGTGAAGAATGCACCTCAATTTGGATGTCTGATGTTTTTTATGATTAGATTCAGGTGATGCACTTTGAGCAGCAATACTACAGAAGTGATATTATTTTCTTCTCAGTGCATCATATCAAGAGGACACCAGAAGTCCTAAAGATGAATTTTAGTATGGAAAAGAAACACCATTATAATTTTTAGTATATTTGCATATTTATAGTTCTCAACTCTTTTATTTTTATTTCAAGTTTCTCATTTTTTAGCCTATTAGTAAAGTATTAGAAATATCAATAACCTCAGATATGCAGATGACACCACCCTTATGGCAGAAAGTAAAGAACTAAAGGGCCTCTTGATGAAAGTGAAAGAGGAGAGTGAAAAAGTTGGCTTAAAGCTCAACGTTCAGAAAACTAAGATCATGGCATCTGGTCCCATCACTTCATGGGAAATAGATGGGGAAACAGTGGAAACAGTGCCAGACTTTATTTTTTTGGGCTCCAAAATCACTGCTGATGGTGATTGCAGCCATGAAATTAAAAGACGTTTACTCCTTGGAAGGATGGTTATGACCAACCTAGATAGCATATTAAAAAGCAGAGACATTACTTTGCCAACAAAGGTCCCTCTAGTCAAGGCTGTGGTTTTTCCAGTGGTCATGTATGGATGTGAGAGTTGGACGGTGAAGAAAGCTGAGCGCCGCAGAATTGATGCTTTTGAACTGTGGTGTTGGAGAAGACTCTTTAGAGTCCCTTGGACTGCAAGGAGATCCAACCAGTCCATCCTAAAGGGGATCAGTCCTGGGTGTTCACTGGAAGGACTGATGTTGAAGCTGAAACTCCAATATTTCAGCCACCTCATGCGAAGAGTTGACTCATTGGGAAAGACCCTAATGCTGGGAAGGATTGTGGGCAGGAGGAGAAGGGGACGACAGAGGATGAGATGGTTGGATGGCATCACCGACTCGATGGACATGGGTTTGGGTAAACTCCAGGAGTTGGTGATGGACAGGGAGGCATGGCGTGCTGCAATTCATGGGGTCGCAAAGAGTCGGACACGACTGAGCAATTGAACTGAACTGAACTGAAAGTATTAGTATTGTATAACACTTTCCCTGACAGAGAATAACAATATTCTGTCAGATTATTGCAGTTTGTCAAATATACTTATTGCTATTGTGTTGCTGTTTAGTTGCTCAGTCATGTCTGACTCTTGCGACCTCATGGACTATAAACCACCAGGCTCCTATGTTCATAGGATTTCCCAGGCAAGAATACTGGAGTGGATTGCCATTTCCTTCTCCAGGAGATCTTCCTGACCCAGGGATCAAATCTGCGTCTCCTGCAAGTCTCCTGTTTTGCAGGCAGATTCTTTACCACTGAGCCATCGGAGAAGCCCTATATTTATTGTTAAACGAAGGTAAAGGCAGGAGACTCTTTAGAAAGAAACTTAGTATCTATGGCAATAAGTAATGCCACGAATTTGAGATGAAACCGAATATTATGGCAAGTTTTTCTTTTCTTTTTGTCAGATATAAACAAAAAGGTTGAAGTAAGTAAGTAGTTTGAGGGAATGTATTTTTACCAAATTTTGCCACCAAATTCTAGGGCCACTGACAGGGAAAGAATTGAGGTGTCTCCCTAATGTTCAGTTAGCAGTGGTTAGCTTTTCAGAGACATTTCAGAAAAGCTGTTTTCTTTTAGGTCAGAATGAATTTTAAATCAGTGGTGCTCTTTATATAAATATGTAATTCTCAGACTTTAAAATTGGATCTTTCTTTTTTTCCTTATTTCCCCTCTACAGAGAATAGACTCCTGCCTGAATACAAAACCTGCTGCACAGATGTTGTATCTAATTACATGTTCCATATTGTTCCTCGCCAACAAATACATGTTAATAATAATGAATAATCAACCTTGCTTAATAAGGGCAGCACAAAATATGTCTCTGCCATTTTCCATGATGGACAGACTCAGGGTTGCTTCAGAAATGGTGTCCTCACCATATCGGCGGCCCATGGCTTATTAACAGCAACCTGCTCTAGATGATGAAGTGTGAAATTGATGGCCCTGCAGGGAATTCAGTCTGAGCCTTCCAGACTAGGGAAGAGCTGTCTTACAATATTCAACCACTGTGTTCATTGGCTCACTGCTTTCCCCTAAGGCCTCTCTTCATGATGCTCTGGAAAATTTTTCCTGGCTAAGTTAACATATGTGCTACTGAATCTGGCTATCAACCAGACTGCTAGGATAAAGCTTCTAGGAAATTTTACTATGTCCTGTTCCCCAGCTGGTAACAAGAAGTCTGAGCCATACAAAAGCTGACTGGAAAGAGAATGAAATACTTGAGTGAGTCATAATGTGGAGCATAGTTTTCACCAAGGAAGATATTATAACCTCAGAGGAGAAAATGCACTGTTATCACTTCCTATCCTTTTTAAAAAAAAACATTTACAGATGAGTTTGTTATTGATTCATACAGTTAACATGAATCTGGACATTCTTTTTCAATAAGAAGTATTAATTTTTAATGACTTATCAAGTTGGTCAATTAGTCAAATTACATACAGATTAGTTTGTCAGAGAGTCTGAAAGGGCAGTATATACTAAATTCTGAAAATTCATTTCAAAATTTTTATTTCTAGAAGTTATTTTCCTCCTGGTTTATTTGAAAAGTCAAGATAATCTTATATTACCGAAATATTTAGAGAAATTCCAGGGAGGCAGGAGAGAGGCATGTAAGTATAAACTTAGATTTCATGTAGGCCTAATTTTAGAGCCATTTCCTAGCTGTATAATCTTAAGTAAATTACCTAATTTTTCCAAGTCTCAGAGCTCAGAAAACCATAATATTTACCTCACATCGTTAAGTAAAATAATATGTAAAGTATCTTATCCAGTGCCTAGCTCTTACTTTCTCCTCTCACCCAGTACTGTGGTATTTTTGTTGAGACACAGAAAATGGAAAAGGAATGTTAATTTACCTGGTATTTTATTTTATCCTAAAGATTTTCCTTTGAACTTTTAAAATTTGATTTTCCTTTCTTTGAAACAAAAATAACTTTGTGAATCTATTAGCATTCCTAGGAAGTAGAACAAGCAGGGAAAGGTGAAAATATTTGTTACTAAGGGAAGGGAAGACAATAACACAAATGTCTTTTTGGGAAGATTAACAATTTTACCAACAGGAAATCTAAATTTTCAGGGTTTTGAGGGGTTTTTTTGGTCATTTACGACTCTGCCTATTAGTCTCTTAACCTATTTAAATTTTTCTTTGACAAGGACAATACAGGTTTGGGGAAAGCAAATGTAAATCAAAATCCACCTTACACAGCTGTCAGAGACTGACATGGTGCTGCTGATCCGAAAGGTGTGTAGTTTAATCTCAGCAGGAGGTAGTTCACAGTCTGAAGCCCAGAGACTCTTCCCAGCAGGAACTGTTTTTCAGTAAGATGCTTTGAAAGATGGTTTGCTTCATGTAAATGCCCTGTCAGAATAAATGTGTCACTTCTTGTGCCTGCCTTGTACAAGGTCAGCAACCTCTGTAGCTGATTGTCCCTGGCCATGGTAAGCCACTCAGGTTAGCCTGCACAGGCAGGGTAGTTGAGAGAAAAAGAAAGGAAAAGAATATGAGGAATAGGAGAAGAGAAAAACAAATAAAAAGGAGCCAGACCAACCTTTTATGGCTTCATAATACATAGGAATTATGATTGCTTCAGAATTTTTAATAATCACCTCTGATCTCTTGCCTTAATAAATATACAAAGAATTCACTTTGGGTTTTTCACTTTAAGTTATATAAAAGGAATTATTGTGTTTTGTTTGCATGTTGTATATAAAAAAAAAACAACTGTGCCAATTAGCCGAACCTCAAGTAATTTTTTCTTTAATGTCAAAGTCATCTCATTGCTAATAGCAACCGTGCCAGAACACAAGTGTACCTTATTTGTACAGAGCACTTTTCACATTCTTTCTTTTTGTTTGAAATGACAATTTGTATGAATTTTGACCTTTCTTGCTCTTAGAGGCCTATGTTTGGACTGATTTATTTGGATAAGATTGGCCATTGCACCTGGTGTGGATAAGACTAGATTACATCTTCAGGAAATTGAACTTTTTCTTTTTACCCTTTAGAACAAACAGCTTTCTGAAATAAATATGTTGGGTACAGTGTTAGCTTTTTTTGTTTTTTATTTAGAATCTTTGGTTTTACAATAAAGTAGTTTCCTTTTGCTTTAGCAAAATGATATACGCATTTTCTAAAATTTAATTCCTTGGCATGTTCTTGATTAAATTCAATGTTTTTGGGGAGTTGTTGGCATGTGGGCTCTAAAACTTTTTATTTTAATATAATTCAAGCTTAAAGAAAATTGCCAAGATAGTGCAAGAGATATCCAGATTCACCAATTATTTTGCTCCATTTGCTTTATCATTTATACTCTTTTCTTTCTCTCTCTCTCTCTATATATATGTGTATATACATATGTATATGCATATTTTTTTCAACCAGTGAGAAATTAAAGATGTTTTGCCCCTTTTTAATGCCTCTACCCATTTTCTTATGTAACCACAGTACAATGATCAAAATCAGGAATTCATATACTGATACAAGATTATTATCTCAATAGTCTATATTCAAATTACATCAATTGTCCCAATAATATCTTTTATATTTATTTTTTATCTGGTTCAGAACACACTCTAGGATCACACTGTATTCAGTTTTTATGTCTTTAGTTGCCTTTAAGCTGAAATGATTACTAGACTTTTGTGTATTATTTATGATCTTGACTTTTTTTTTGATGAGACATTTTTGAAGAGTATAGACAAGTTATTTTGAAGACTATTTCCATCAAATGTCAATTTGTTTGACATTTCTTCATAATGAGATTCAGGTTATAAACTTGGGGCAGAAATACCACAGAAGTGATGTGCACAGAAAAGGCACATGATGTCAGTTTATCCCTTCATTGGTAATGGTGATGTTGGTTACCTGAATTAAGATGGCACATGCAGGTTTCTCCAGGATAAAGTTACTATTTTCCCTTTGTAATTAACCAATAATTTGTGGGGAAGTACTTTGAGACTGTACCTTTTTCTTCATCACATTTCATTTAGCATCCATGAGTGATTCTTACCTGAATCAATTACTATTAATTACTATAATGTTTACAAAATGGTGATTTTTCTGCCCTTCACAATTACTTCTATATTTATTAATTGGCAATTAAGGAAAAGTTTTTCTTTCTCCCTCATTCATTTATTTATCATTCTCTGTATCAGTTTGGATTTCTGGATTCCAACTTTTTCAATTGGTTACATTCCATTACTATTGACTTTAATATCCAAATTGTCCCAGATTTGACCAGTAGGCACCCTTCAACCCGATTCTCGCATTCTTTTGATGTTTTGACTACTATAGCTTTGTAGTATTGTCTGACGTCTGAAAGGGTTTTGCCTCCCATTTTGTTCTTTTTCTTTAGGATTGCTTTGGTAATTCTGAATATGGAATTTTGTGGTTCCATATAAATTTTAGGATTATTATTCTAGTTCTGTGAAAAATGTCATGGGATAGCACTAAATTTATAGATTTCTTTGGGTAGTATGGCCATTTTAACAAGAACATAATCTTTATTTTCTTACTCTGAGGACCTGCAGTAGTCAGAATCAATATTATATTTTCAACTCCAATTGACTCCCATACTATTTCTCCTCATTTGATTCATTTATTATTTCATTCAGGAATTCATTAAATCTCTGCCCTCTTTATGCTGGTCACTCAGCCAGGGATGAGTTCTAAACAGAAATACCTTATCCTCCCTCAAAGAGCTGTCT
The DNA here is from genome assembly GCF_054371585.1 of Giraffa tippelskirchi. NCBI lineage: Eukaryota > Metazoa > Chordata > Mammalia > Artiodactyla > Giraffidae > Giraffa > Giraffa tippelskirchi. The sequence goes on along the minus strand of NC_137275.1, from coordinate 90,401,111 downwards.
GGTTGGGGGTGGGACAGTATCTGGGAAGGTAATCACCTTCTTTGTTGAACTAAAACCAGCTACTAACACTTAACACTCCAGGTGTAAGACAACTGGACAAAGTAGCTCCCCTTTTGTCCCCTTCAGCTCCACCTTTCGCATGGGTTTCACTTGAATTAACACCTCCACCTTCATGCTGCCTTCTCAGGGTATGTTATTCTTTCTCAATTAAAACAATAATAATAACAGAAAAATCTTTCTTTGGCTCCTATTAGCACAATGGAGACATGCTGCCATTTTTAAAAGACTTTGCTAAATACTCCAGGTAGAATAAATAGGAAATTAATAAAACTATATGCAGGACAGAAAACAATCTCAGATTTCTGCTTTTACCATTGCAAGCTGACTTCTAGAGCTTACAGGCTCTCTGCTAATGTTAAGACTATCTGAGACTGTCATTCTCTTAAGGACCTACAGAAACTCTCCACTTCTGCAGTGGTTTTCTATATACAAAATAGAACTAAAACATAAAACCTGTGGAATTACTCAGCTTTAAGAAAAACACATTAATAATTAAAATAAAAAAGGCAAGCAATAATCTGAGAAAAAATATCCTCAGCAAATAAACAGAAGATTGATATTTTTATTGAGGAACTCATTCAAACTGGCAAGAAACAGATACTAAGCAAAATATTGAATAAATGAAAATATTTAACCTTGCTATGATAAAATAACACAAAATGAAACAAGGTATGTCTATCAGTCTGTAAAAATTACAAAAATTATTTGGTGAACCAATGCCAATGAAAGTGGGAGTGATGCAGGGGCTCTTAAACATTGCCATGGTAAAATAAACAAGTTAAAACCCTTTTGGAAACTGATCTATTAATATACATCATCAATGACAAAAATGTACACATTTCCTTTGACCCTATCATCTCACTTCTGAGAAATAATTCAAAGTGTAGGAAAAGCTATGTGCAGGACATATTCACTGCAGTGTTGTCGCTAGTGTGAGGATTGAGAGTAACTTTAAATTCAACTACAGATAACTAAGCAAAATACATTACATCTACTCAATGAAATATTATGGAATCACTAAAAACAAGCTGTTATGAGAGGACTGTTGTATTAGCTTTCAAAATTTTAAAATTTTTTCAAAGGCAAACACTATAAATATATTAAAGTAGCTGAACTGTTTAATATGGTTTGACATTCAATGAACAAGATCTATCACAATGCCTGATGAAAGGAAAAATATGAAAGGAAAATGTTTAAAGGTCCAGGGAAAGTATTTATGAAGCTAGAATACATTTTAGCTAAGTATAGTTTATTGTATTCTAAAAAGGAGAAAATACTGCATTTATACTCAAATAGGTTTCTTTTTGAATCAGAAACTTTTATATTCTATAGATAACCTGACTAGTAGAAAAGCAACAGAATGTATCTCTTGTAAAGTAGGTTGGGTACAATGCAGCATTTACAATTAAATATTATAACCATAGACACAGCAGTAAGACTTCCTTGCCCACTGGCATCTAGACGGGTTTAGTCAATGAGAAGCCCCAGCAGGAGATGAGATAGAAGGTAAATGATAAAGAAGAATGAGGACAGGGTAATTTGCTTCTCCTCTCACCCCTACAGACACTTGAGGCTGCCTCTGTCTCTTGACTGAAGGTTACTGCCCCTCTCAAAGCAGCTTGCTCTATGGGACTTAGTATCTTTTCCTTTTCCTCTCCAATCAGGATTAGAGGTAGGAAGATGGCAGAGGAATAGGACGGGGAGATCACTTTCTCCCCCACAAATTCATCAAAAGAACATTTAAACGCTGAGCAAATTCCACAAAACAACTTCTGAATGCTGGCAGAGGACATCAGGCACCCAGAAAGGCAACCCATTGTCTTCGAAAGGAGGTAGGACAAACTATAAAAGATAAAAAGAGAGACAAAAGAGTTAGGGATGCAGACCTGTCCCGGGAAGGGAATATTAAAAGAGGACAAGTTTCCAAACACCAGGAAATCCTCTCACTGGCGGGTCTGTGGGGAGTTTTGGAATCTCAGAAGGCAATGTAACTGGGAGGAAAAATAAATAAATAAATAAATAAACCCCACAAATTACATGCCTAACTCCCAGCAGAGAAGTAGCCCAGATGCTCGCATCCACCACCAGCAAGCAGGGGCTGAACAGGGAGGCGCGGGCTGCACTGCTTGGGCCTGAATGCCCTGAGGGCAATCTGAGGCAGCTAATGTGAGATAGCAACTCAAACTGTGGGATAGCCAGAGAGAGAGAAAAAAAAAGAGAGAGAGAGAGAACTATCCTGTGAAAAGCCCTAACCTAAGGCACTGCCGGCCCGCTCACAGAACAAAGGATTGAACGAATACCAGAGGAGAGCTAGCCGGCTGCAGACCGGCCCATCCACCATAGGAGGCAGGGAGGCAGGCAGGGGTCAGCCAGAGCCAGAAAGGGGCAATCTCGGCCCCAGAGATGGCATCCTCTACCAAACTGCGAGCAGGCTCCCAGACGCTAACAAAGACTTCTTGGGATTCTGGACGGTTGACATCCGCCGGGAGGGTTGCAGCCAGAGATCACCTCCCCAGAGGAGACGCATGGCACACCTGACACAGGCACGCCTGCTGTGCACCCAGGAAACTGAGCAGTTAGGACTGGGGAGGTGATAAGATGTACCGCCCACCTGGGAAGACTGTACTCGCGAAGCATCTGATCGCCTGAGATGCTCGGACCTGGGAAGGGCACAAAACGCAGGCCCAACTGAGTCTGTGCCTTTGTGGAGTACCTGAGAACTTGAACCTGAGCGGCTTAGACCTGAGAAGTGCACGCAACCCAGGGACCACTTTAGAAAGTTCCCCTGCAGAGCAACCTGGAGCCTGAGCAGTGTAGACCAGAAAGCACACATGTCATGAGCGGGGGCAAACTCAGTGTGGCCCAGGCACTGTGAGCACTCCCCACACATGCCAGTGATATTAGTTTGCAGTGTTCCTCCCTCCCAACAGCACAATTGAAAAAGTGAGCCTAAATAAGTGACCACCTTTGCCCCCTTGTGCCAGGGTGGAAATTAGACCCTGAAGAGACTTGCAAACAGAGGAAGCTAAAATAAACAGAGGGAACCACTTTGGAAGTGACAGGTGCAACAGATTAAAACCCTGTAGTTAGCATTGGCTACACTGGAAGGGGCCTATAGACCTTGAGAAGAAGTATAAGCTGGAACAAGGAACTATCTGAAACTGAACTGACCCCATACTGCCCACAACAGCTCCAGAGAAATTCCAAGATTTATTTTTACTATTATCATTAAAAAACTTTTTTTTAATTTTTAAGTCCTCTATTACTTGTTTAATTTTCATTTTTATAATCTACTATTACCTTGCAAAAAAATGACCCTATTTTTAAAGCAAACTTCATATATATTTTTTAATGATTTTGTTTTGCTTTTTTAATATTGTATTTTTGAGAGTCTAACCTCTACTCTAGATTTTTAATCTTTGTTTTCTGGTATTTGTTATCAATTTTGTACCTTTAAGAATCCAATCTTCAGTACCCATTTTTACTTAGGAGTGTGATTACTGGCTTGATTACTTTCTCCCCCTTTTGACTCTCCTTTTTCTCCCCCAGGTCACCTCTATTTCCTCCCTCCCCCTTCTCTTCTCTACCCAACTCTGTGAATCTCTTTGTGTGTTCCAGGCTGTGGACAACACTTAGGGAACTGATTACTGGCTAATTCTGTCTCTCTCCTTTTGATTTCCCCTTTCCTCCTCCTGGTCACCTCTATCTCCTTCCTCCCTCTTCTCTTCTCTATATAACTCTGTGAACCTCTCTGAGGGGTCCAGACTGTGGAGAGCACATAGGGAATTGATTACTGGCTAGCTTGCTCTCGTCCCTTCTGCTTCTCCCTCTTCTCCTCCTAGTCACCTCTATCTCCCTCCTCCCTCTTCTCTTCTCCATGTAACTCTGTGAACCTCTCTGGGTGTCCTGCACTGTGGAGAATTTTTTCACCATTAATCTAGATGTTTTATCATCGGTGCTGTATGGACAGAGAAGTCTTGAGGCTACTGTAAGAATAAGACTGAAAACCAGAGGCAGGAGGCTTAAGTTCAAAACCTGAGAACACCAGAGAACTCCTGACTCCAGGGAACATTAATTGACAAGACCTCATCCAAAAGCCTCCATACCTACACTGAAACCAAGCACCACCCAAGAGCCAACAAGTTCCAGAGCAAGACATACCATGCAAATTCTCCAGCAACACAGGAACGTAGCCCTGAGCTTCAATATACAGGCTGCCCAAAGTCACACCAAACCCACTGACATCTCAAAACTCACTACTGGAAACTTCATTGTACTCCAGAGAGAAGAAATCCAGCTCCACTCACCAGAACACTGACACAAGCTTCCCTAACCAGGAAACCTTGACAAGCCACTCATCCAACACCACCCACAGAGAGGAACCTCCACGATAAAGAGGAGCCACAAACTACCAGAATACAGAAAGGCCACTTCAAACACAGCAATCTAAACAAGATGAAAAGGCAGACAAATACTCAGCAGGTAAAGGAACATGATAAATGCCCATCAAACCAAACAAAAGAGGAGGATATAGGGAGTCTACCTGAAAAAGAATTCAGAATAATGATAGTAAATGATCCAAAATCTTGAAAACAAAATGGAGTTACAGATAAATAGCCTGGAGACAAGGATTGAGAAGATGCAAGAAATGTTTAACAAGGACCTAGAAGAAATAAAAAAGAGTCAATCAATAATGAATAATGCAATAAATAAGATCAAAAACACTCTGGAGGGAACCAACAGTAGAATAACAAAGGCAGAAGATAGGAAAAGTGAGGCAGAAGATAGAATGGTAGAAATAAATGAAGCATAGAGGAAAAAAGAAAAAAGAATTAAAATAAATGAGGACAACCTCAGAGACCTCTGGGACAATGTTAAATGTCCCAACATTTGAATCATAGGAGTCCCAGAAGAAGAAGACAAAAAGAAAGGCCATGAGAAAATACTTGAGGAGATTATAGTTGAAAACTTCCCTAAAATGGGGAAGGAAATAGTCACCCAAGTCCAAGAAACCCAGAGAGTCCAAAACAGGATAAACCCAAGGCGAAACACCCCAAGACACATATTAATCAAATTAACAAAGATCAAACACAAAGTACGAATATTAAAAGCAGCAAGGGAAAAACAACAAATACCACACAAAGGGATTCCCATAAGGATAACAGCTGATGTTCCAACAGAAATGCTTCAGGCCAGAAGAGAATGGCAGGACATACTTAAAGTGATGAAAGAGAAAAACCTACAACTACGATTACTGTACCCAGCAAGGATCTCATTCAAATATGAAGGAGAAATCAAAAGCTTTACAGACAAGCAAAAGCTGAAAGAATTCAGCACCACCAAACCAGCTCTTCAACAAATGCTAAAGGATCTCATCTAGACAGGAAACACAGAAAGGGTGTATAATCTCAAACCCAAAACAACAAAGTAAATGGCAACGGGATCATACTTATCAATAATTACCTTAAATGTGAAAGGGTTGAATGCTCAAACCAAAAGACAAAGACTGGCTGAATGGAAACAAAAACAAGACCCCTATAATTGCTGTCTACAAGAGACTCACCTCAAAACAAGGGACACACAGACTGAAGGTGAAGGGCTGGAAAAAGATATTCCATGCAAATAGAGACCAAAAGAAAGCAGGAGTAGCAATACTCATATCAGATAAAATAGACTTTAAAATAAAGGCTGTGAATAGAGACAAAGAAAGACACTACATAATAATCAAAGGATCAATCCAAGAAGAAGATATAACAATTATAAATATACATGCACCCAACATAGGAGCACCGTAATATGTAAGGCAAATGCTAACAAGTATGAAAGGGGAAATTAACAATAACACAATAATAGTGGGAGACTTTAATACCCCACTCACATCTATGGACAGATCAACTAAACAGCAAATTAACAAGGAAACACAAACTTTAAATGATACAATGGACCAGTTAGACCTAATTGATATCTATAGGACATTTCACCCCAAAACAATGAATTTCACCTTTTTCTCAAACGCACACAGAACCTTCTCCAGGATAGATCACATCCTGGGCCATAAATCTAGCCTTGGTAAATTCAAAAAAATTGAAATCATTCCAAGCATCTTTTCTGACCACAATGCAGTAAGATTAGATGTCAATTACAGGAGAACAACTATTAAAAATGCCAACGTATGGAGGCTGAACACGCTTCTGAATAACCCACAAATCACAGAAGAAATCAAAAAAGAAATCAAAATATGCATAAAAAAGAATGAAAATGAAAACAAAACAACCCAAAACCTATGGGACACTGTAAAAGCAGTGCTAAGGGAAAGGTTTATAGCAATACAGGCTGACCTCAAGAAACAAGAAAAAAGTCAAATAAATAACCTAACTCTACACCTAAAGCAACTAGAAAAGGAAGAAATGAAGGACCCCAGGGTTAGTTGAAGGAAAGAAATCTTAAAAATCAGGGAAAAATCTTAAAAATTAGGGCAGAAGTAAATGCAAAAGAAACTAAAGAGACCATAGCAAAAATCAACAAAGCTAAAAGCTGGTTCTTTGAGAAGATAAATAAAATTGACAAACCATTAGCCAGACTCATCAAGAAACAAAGGGAGAAGAATGAAATGAATGAAATTAGAAATGAAAATGGAGAAATCACTACAGACCACACAGAAATACAAAGGATCACAAGAGACTACTATCAGCAACTATATGCCAATAAAATGGACAACATGGAAGAAATGGACAAATTCTTAGAAAAGTATAACTTTCCAAAACCGAACCAGGAAGAAATAGAAAATCTTATCAGACCCATCACAAGCACAGAAATCAAAACTGTGATCAGAAATCCTCCAGCAAACAAAAGCCCAGAACCAGACGGCTTCACAGCTGAATTTTACCAAAAATTCAGACAAGAGCTAACACCTATTCTACTCAAACTCTTCCAGAAAATTGCAGAGGAAGGTAATCTTCCAAACTCATTCTATGAGGCTGCCATCATCCTAGTACCAAAACCAGACAAAGATGCCACAAAAAAAGAAAACAGGCCAATATCACTGATAAACATAGATGCAAAAATCCTTAACAAAATCCTACCAAACAGAATCCAACAACATATTATAAAGATCATACATCATGTCCAAGTTGGCTTTATCCCAGGGATGCATGGATTTTTTAATATCCACAAATCAATCAATGTAATACACCACATTAACAAACTGAAAGACAAAAACCATACGATTATCTCAATAGATGCAGAGAAAGCCTTTGACAAAATTCAACATCCATTTATGATAAAAACTCTCCAGAAAGCAGGAATAGAAGGAACATACCTCAACATAATAAAAGCTATAAATGACAAACCCACAGCAAACATTATCCTAAATGGTGAAAAACTGAAAGCATTTCCCCTAAAGTCAGGAACAAGACAAGGGTGCCCACTCTCACCACTACTATTCAACATAGTTTTGGAAGTTTTAGCCACAGCAATTAGAGAAGAAAAAGCAATAAAAGGAATTCAGATTGGAAAAGAAGAAGTAAAACTCTGCTTGCAGATGACACGATCCTCTACATAGAAAACCCTAAAGACTCCACCAGAAAATTACTAGAGCTAATCAATGAATATAGTAAAGTTGCAGGATATAAAATCAACACACAGAAATCCCTTGCATTCCTATACACTAACAATGAGAAAACAGAAAGAGAAATTAAGGAAACAATTCCATTCACCATTGCAATGAAAAGAATAAAATACTTAGGAATATATCTACCTAAAGAAACAAAAGACCTATATATAGAAAATTATAAAACACTGTTGAAAGAAATCAAAGAGGACACAAACAGATGGAGAAATATACCATGTTCATGGATTGGAACAATCACATAATGAAAATGAGTATACCACCCAAAGCAATCTATAGATTCAATGCAATCCCTATCAAGCTACCGAGGGTATTTTTCACAGAACTAGAACAAATAATTTCACACTCTGCATGGAAATACAAAAAATCTCAAATAGCCAAAGCAATCTTGAGAAAGAATGGAACTGGAGGAATCAACCTGCCTGACTTCAGGCTCTACTACAAAGCCACAGTCATCAAGACAGTATGGTACTGGCACAAAGACAAAATATAGATCAGTGGAACAAAATAGAAAGCCCAGAGATAAATCCACGCACCTATGGACACCTTATCTTTGACAAAGGAGGCAAGAATATACAATGGAGAAAAGACAATCTCTTTCACAAGTGGTGCTGGGAAAACTGGTCAACCACTTGTAAAAGAATGAAACCAGAACACTTTCTAACACCATACACAAAAATAAACTCAAAATGGATTAAAGATCTAAATGTAAGATCAGAAACTATAAAACTCCTAGAGGAAAACATAGGCAAAACACTCTGCAACATAAATCACAGCAGGATCCTCTATGATCCACCTCCCAGAGTAAGGGAAATAAAAGCAAAAATAAACAAATTGGGCCTAATTAAACTTAAAAGCTTTTGCACAACAAAGGAAACTATAAGCAAGGTGAAAAGACAGCCTTCAGAATGGGAGGAAATGATAGCAAACGAAGCAACAAAGAATTAATCTCAAAAATATACAAGCAACCCCTGCAGCTCAATTCCAGAAAAATAAACGACCCAATCAAAAAATGGGCCAAAGAACTAAACAGACATTTCTCCAAAGAAGACATACAGATGGCTAACAAACACAGGAAAAGATGCTGAACATCACTCATTATTAGAGAAATGCAAATCAAAACCACAGTGAGGTACCCTCTCATGCCGGTCAGAATGGCTGCTATCCAAAAGTTTACAAACAATAAATGCTGGAGAGGGTGTGGAGAAAAGGGAACCCTCTTACACTGTTGGTGGGAATGCAAACTACTACAGTCACTATGGAGAACAGTGTGGAGATTCCTTAAAAAATTGGAACTAGAACTGCCATACAACCCAGCAATCCCACTGCTGGGCATACACACCGAGGAAACCAGAATTGAAAGACACATGTGTACCCCAATGTTCATCGCAGCACTGTTTATAATAGCCAGGACATGGAAGCAACCTAGATGTCCATCAGCAGACGAATGGATAAGAGAGCTGTGGTATATATACACAATGGAATATTACTCAGCCATTAAAAAAATACATTTGAATCAGTTCTAATGAGGTAGATGGAACTGGAGCCTATTATACAGATCGAAGTAAGTCAGAAAGAAAAATACCAATACAGTATATTAACACATATATATGGAATTTAGAAATATGGTAACGATGACCCTATATGTGAGACAGCAAAAGAGACACAGATATAAAGAACAGACTTTCGGACTCTGTGGGAGAAGGCGAGGGTGGGAGGATTTGAGAGAATAGTATTGAAACATGTATATTATCATATGTGAAACAGATCTCCAGTACAGGTTTGATGCATGAGACAGGGTGCTCAGGGCTGGTGCACTGGGATGACCCAGAGGGATGGGATGGGGAGGGAGGTGGGAGAGGGGGTTCAGGATGGGGAACACATGTACACCCATGGCTGATTCATGTCAATGTATGGCAAAAACCACTACAATATTGTAAAGTAATTAGCCTCCAATTAAAATAAATAAATTTTTAAAAAAAAGAAGGATTAGAGGTAGAAACAGCTTTGTGGCTACTTCCTGATCTATCCCTTTGGTTTAAGACATCCTGCCTATGACTTTATAATTAATGTCTTTACATATAAATCGTCCTTGAATATTCCCAATTTGAATGTGCCATCTTTTCCTATTTGGAATCTGACTCATACAATCACTTTTATGAATCTGATCGAAGATGTTAGTCAGAATCTAATATCTATTGCTTACTGATGAGATTTAAAGTCATTTGAAAGAAACACTGAAATCACTATTTTACAAAAAGAATTATTTTAAAACTTTTTTTGGTTAGATTATTGTAATCCAACAATTACTCAATTTACAGTAAACCATTTAGATTAGATGAAAGCAGATAAGCATGACTGGAAAGCAATTTTCTAAGTCATTTTCTCTAACACTGCTTTTGGCAGCTTGGTTTTCTTTCCTTTCCTTGTTTTCCTGAAAAAAAAATTAAGTATGAATATGTCCCCAAGGGCATGAAAGTGTTTAGTCAATAAAGTTTTCTTTTTCTTTTTTTAAAAAGAGAGCTTGTGTGCATGCGTGCTCAGCCACTTCAGTCGTGTCCGCCTCTTTGTGACCCCACAGACCATGGCCCGCCAGGCTCCTCTGTCCATGGGATTCTCCAGGGAAGAATACTGGAGTGGGTTGCCCATCTAATCTCTCTCCTCTGCAAAAAAAAAGAAAAAAACAAAAAAAACCCTGCAGTTTTTCATGTCTAGTTTGTTAGATGCGAACACTGTCACCAAAATTCTTCTGTTTCCTCATTACAGAAGACATGTCAGAATAAAACTATCATGTAAAATAACTGGTTTGTGAGTTCATTATGAGTCATACAAGTCAAATGCAAATGCTGTATGATCTCACTTAACAAGTGAAATATTTTTTTAAAAAACTCAAAAAAATAAATAACTCTTTTAAAATAAGGAATTGTCCTGGAAATTCAGATTTCCCTAGTATTACAAAATAATTGCTATGGAATTATATGCAAAATTCCTATTTTTTCCCCTGCTGCTGCTGCTGCTAAGTCACTTCAGTTGTGTCCGACTCTGTGCGACCCCTTAGACGGCAGCCCACCAGGCTCCGCTGTCCCCAGGATTCTCCAGGCAAGAACACTGGAGGGGGTTGCCATTTCCTTCTCCAATGCATGAAAGTGAAAAGTGAAAGTGAAGTCGCTCAGTTGTGTCCGACTCTTAGCAACCCCATGGACTGCAGCCCACCAGGCTCCTCCGTCCATGGGATTTTCTAGGCAAGAGTACTAGAGTGGGATGCCATCGCCTTCTCTGTTTTTTCCCCTAGGAAGCATATAAGTTCACACTTCTCATAGCCAATATAGAATATAGCCAATTTACTAATCACTGGTTTCAGCATAAAACTAATAATTTTCCACAAATAAATACATTCATATATACAAACATTATGCTATTGATTACTAATACTATATATTTATGCTATTTAAATCACAGTGTTCTATTAATGACTACACTTTTGTCTTACATGTAAGGGTAATTTTAAAAAATTCTCCCAATTATTCAGTTTTGATTGAATTTCTTCTTTCATTAATTTCTTATTCTTACAGTCTGTGAGCTACTGTGATTGCATAGCTATTAGGGATATTTCCTTGCTTCAGGTATCTCTCCAATGTGAGTCAGGTTTAATTAAATAAAAATAATGAATGGGTTTGGGTGCTGAGAGGAACCTGTGCAAAGCACAGAATAAAACAGTTCATTGTACAGCCAAGCTGATTTTAATCATAAATTTCTGGAATCGTACAAAGAATGCTAATTTAAATGGAAATAAATAACACTAATTAGTTTCCATTAGCAGAAAAATAAGGATCTACATCATTAGTCTTCCCTCTATCTCCTAAATGTGATTATAAACATTTATCATTTAAAGAAATAATTCTTGAAAGTTAAGCAATGTCAAGAGTTTTTAAGCTTAAAAAAACTAAGTTACTTGGTGTGAAATATTCAAAAGTAGTCTGGAAAGTCAATCCAGGAGGTAAATAATATGAAGAAATACCTCTTGGCAAATGCACAAAATGGAATTAGTGTAGAGCTGCTTTTGCATTAATTATAAACAGAAGTTGTTTTTCAGAGCTTTAAGAATAATTATATATAGCTTATCTATAACTCTGAAAATAAACGTGGCAAGTGCTTTGGGTTGCTTGTCCATTTGTCTTCATTAAAAATGATGTTAAAGGCTGGAACTAAACCTTTTATTACACATATCTTTGCTTCTTCTCTATTCTTCATTGCTTCTGAATAACACCAATAGTAAGTTTTGCTCTACTTAAATGGTTATTTATTGAAAATTAACCTAATTATTAATGTAAAATTTCTGTAAATTTTCATCCAAAGCTGCCTCATTCTAAAACATCAAAGCCTTTTATTACAGTACTCATCAGAAAAATTCTTAGACAAAAACAGACAAAACAGAAAGAAATGCTTAGGAAAAGTCTTATCTTGAAATGGGTACATATCTCCATCCCTAAGAGAATTTGAAAGTGAAAGTGGCTCAGTCGCATCCAGCTCTTTGCGACCCCATGGATAGTCTATTGAATTCTCCAGGCCAGAATACTGTAGTGAGTAGCCATTTCCTTCTCCAGGGGATCTTTCCAACCCAGGGATCAAACCCAGGTCTTCTGCATTGCAGGTGGATTCTTAACCAGCTGAGCCACCAGGGAAGCCCAAGAATACTGGAGTGGGTAGCCTATCCCTTCTCCAGCAAATCTTCCTGACCCAGGAATCAAACCAGGGTCTCCTGCATTGCAGGCGGCTTCTTTACCTGCTGAGCTAGTGTTGCTGAAAGCATAGCAAGAGTGGAAGGGTGCTCCAGATCTGTTCACCAGAAAAGCCCTGTTGAATTAAAATGGTACCATCCTAACTACATTTCAATACCCTTTGAGATCTGAACCTCTGCTTGGTACTGGTTTTCAGAAATAAGTATTTTATTACTCACATAAATCTATTCCATAAAGCAATTCGATCTCTGAAACATACTAATAAGCAATATTCATTTGAATGGGTCATTTGAGGTTTCTCATCAGTGAATTCATAGTCTTAAAACAAACCATTGTAACTTTCAAACTTGCTTAGGGCTATAATAAATCACTTAGTGGAGTCAGGAATAGATTTAAATATCCTTGATTGTTCAATAAATTCTCAGTTTGCTCATTTGTATACAAAGACTTTTCCAAATAATTTTATACTCCATGTGTGACCTAATTAAACTCTGATAAAATTACTTACTCATATATATACTTCTTCATGTCAAATACTTTTATTTGTTTTAACAAGCAACACTTTAAATATTCTATGTAATCCACCTTAGGTAACTGGCCGTTAAAACCTTTCTTGGTAACCAGTCATGGGCTCTGATTGCAAAGTACTAAAAACATGGTCTATAAATAGGATGCTTGAAGTCTAATCCTAAAGGATAGAACAAAGCATAGTATAACAATGGGAAGAATTACAGCAAATGTAACTCCAGGAGAAAAAAAGATTTTTAACTTTTTCTTTAATCACATGCCATAGTTCAGAATACTTAAAAAAAAAAAAAAAAGAAAGGATTGTAGTTTTCTAAGACAATCTGGTTTCATGGCTTAAAAACAACAAAAGAAATAAAGAGAGAAAGCCAGTGAGCCTAGTGCTGTGCAGACATAAGGTACCGAAGCTGTGAGCCCACTGTATCAGTGCTCCCCTAGTTAAAGAACTGCTGCCTCTGTGTAAATACTGGCTCTGCACTGATTTTTGTTGAGGACATGGAAGCAATAAAACTTGAACTTAATCTTGCTACTCTTTGTCAGGCCTTGCTTACAGCAAAGTGGTTCCAGACAATTTAATTAGTGGTACAATGTTGTACAACTGGATTATTTCCACACCTGAGCTGATCTAAAGTATAAAATAAACTTATTCACTCAACCATTTTGACAGTGAAAACAAAACCCTCAGTCCCACTTTTCAGTACTTTGTATTGCAAGTATATAATTGAAATTGGACATAACTAAGCTTTCAGTATGAAAGAACTTTCTCTGCTTCTCATAAGCATAACACCCTTCTCTATCACCATAACATATGTAACACCATGACATCTCCAAGGAAACTTGAAATTTCCTGGTGACTGAGTGTGAGCCTTACTGCAAACTATCAGCCAGGATTTATACTAGAGCCATTTCAAGATCATACCAATCACTCTCCTGAAGCAATCTTGATATAAAAAACTCAAATTATGTTATGTTTGACTTTCTCCATTCTTCTAGGAGCTTGAGAATAGCAACTTACGAAATGGACTATCAAAAGTGAAAATCAATGTGTAACTATGTATAATAGAACTGTGTCGCAATTTGAATATTTTATAGATGGGTCTTGTATCAAACTATCATTTGACTTATAGTGTCCAGAAGTCTTCTGTTATTTTTCAAAAAAGATGAACTGAGAAATGTTGCAATATTCTTTATTTTCTAGATCATTTCCAATTTCTACTTAAATTATATTTTTAACTTTTTATTTTAAAATAGTTATAGAGTCACAGAAAGTTGTAAAAATAGTACATAGACTTCTGTGAACCCAACTATTAATAGCTTCCACAATGGTGGCATGTTATATAATTACAGTATAATATCGAAGCTAGAAAATTATTTTTATTACAATACTGTTAACCACAGACCTTGCTTAGTTTTTGTCAGATTTAACATGTCTGTATTCATGAGAATATGTACAGTTTTATGGAACTTGATCCCACGTATAGGTTCATATGGGCTTCCCTGGTGGCTCAGATGGTAAAGAATCCTCCCTCAATGCAAGAGACCCGGGTTCGATCCCTGAGTCAGAAGGTCCCCTGGAGAGGAGATTTTTGCCTGGAGAATTCCATGGACAGAGAAGCCTGGCAGGCCACAGTCCATGAGATCACAAAGAGTCGGACACAATGGAGTGACTAACACACAGTATAGGTAATCTTTTGAGATGGGCCTTTTTTCATTAATCATAATACTCTTGAGGTCCATCCAAGTTGTTACAAGTATAACCAGTCCATTCCTTTTCATTGCTGAGTAGGATTCTGTAGCAAAGACACATCAGAATTTGTTTAATGACGTACGCATTGAAGGACATTAGGGTTATTTACAGTTTGGGGCTATTATGAATAAAGTTGCTATGAACATGCAAGTGCAGGTTTTTGAATGAATATGTTTTCATTTCTCTGGGATAAAATGCTCAATAGTGCAACTGTCTTGTGGTAATTGTCTCTGTAGTTTTATAAGAAAGTGACACACTATTTTTCAGAGTGGTTGTACCATTTTACATTCCAACCAGCAATGTATGAGTGATTCAGTTCCTCCACATCCTTGTCAATGTATGGTCGTGTTACTTTTTTTATTTTAGTCATTCTGATAGATGTTAGCTACCAGATAGCTCATTGTAGTTTTGATTTACATTTCCCTGATGGTTAAGAAGCAGAAGGTTTTTTCATGTGCATGTGTACCAACTGTATGTCCTCAATATTGGTAAAATGACTGTTTATGTCTTTTGCCCATTTTCTAACTGGATTCCTTTTTGTTTGTTTTTTACTTTCAAGTTTTGAGAGTTCTTTATACACTCCAGATCCAAGGCCTGTGTCAGATTTGCAAATATTTCTGGTTTGCAAATATTTTCTTTTACTCTTTAGCTTGTTTTTAATACCCTCATAATAGAGTTTTTGGCAGAGCAAACATTTTAAATTTCGATGAAGCCCAACTTATCAAAAAAATTTTAATGCACTGTGCTTTTGGTGTCATGCGTAAAAACTCTTTTTCATCCGCAGGTCCCAAAGCTTTTTCATATTTTTCTTCTAATGTTTTATAATTTAAAATTTTACATTTAAAACCATGATTCTTTTTGAGTTAACTTTTATAGAAGGGATGCAATTTAGATATTCATTTTCTTTGTCTATGGCTATCCAATTGATCTAGCAACATTTGCTAAAAAGAATATCCTTCTCCAAATGAGTTGCTTTTACATCTTTTTGTAGGTTCTCTATTCTATTCTATTGATCTATATGATATCTCTCCAATTACTGTGGCTACACAGGAGGTCAACATTGAGTAGAATGATTCTCTCTACCATTCTTTTCCAAAGTCTTTTTTCACATAAAACTTAGAATAAACTTGTCTATATCTACTAAAAATCTTGTTTGGATTTTGATAAAAGTTATGCTAAACATATAGGTAAACTTCAGGAGGATCTGATTAAATTATTTAAAGTGTTCTTCACGTGAAACTTTAACAGGTATTGGTTGCTGTTGTTCTTGTTTGGTTGCTAACTCATATCCGACTCTTTTGCGACCCCATGGACTGTAGCTCGCCAGGCTCCTCTGTCCATGGGATTCTGCAGGCAAGAATATTGGAGTGGGTTGTCATTTCCTTCTCCAAAAGATCTTCCTGACCCAGGGATTAAACCTGTGTCTCCTGTAGTGGCAGAAGGATTCTCTACCACCGAGCCACCAGGGAAGCCCTTGAACAGGTACAGCATTTTTAAAAGGTTTAAATTAAAAAGGCTTAAATAAATATAAATCAATGTGTTATTACTATACAAGTACTGTGGACCTTTTAACAACTTGGGTTTGATCTGCACAGGTCTATTTATATGTGGATTCTTTTCACGGTAAATACTGTGGTACTAACTTAATCTGTAGTTGGTTGAATGTGTGGGTGCAGAACTGCAGATATGAGAGGACCCTTAGATTCCCAAGGCGGACTGTGAGTTACACAGGGATTCTCAACAGCAAGAAGAATTGGCACCCAAACCCCTGCATTTTTTAAAGGTCAACTGTGTAATCAGAGTGTCTATTTTACATGGTTCTCTTTTTCTTATTTAAACTTTTGACATTTCACACAAAGAAACTTCAAACCTTTTAAAATCCCACATGAAGAAAATAACACTGAAAAAATAGATACCTTTCCACTAGTTCTCTACCTCTTTATGTCACCTTCCTTTCAAATAAAGATTATAACACAATGTACTCATTCTTTTTAATTAAAAAATTCACCTAATGGTTACTCATTCAAATTTATATAAAAATATTCCTACTACCAGTACTACCTCTTTTGATTACCAAGTACAGTTAACTAGTAGTTTATAAAAGACCAACATTTTTATATAAGTATCTAAATGCTATCATAATTGGAAGAATTTGCCAAGTGAAAATTTACACATCTCTGTCAGTTTCAATGCTTTCTACTTTTAGCTGACTTCTCTCACTTTCTACTAGAAAAAGAGATGAATTTAACACATGGTTTGCTTTACATCATTTATATATACAATATATAATAATATAATACATATGTAATATACCTCTCTATCTCAGACTCCATACCTATTTGTATTTGTGTTTGGCACTAAACCAAGAACACCACTAAGCAAATAGCAAACTTGTTCTTTGCAACTTTGTTATATTTTAAACCATTTAATATAAATCCTTTCTCTCTCTCTTTCTCTCTCTCTCTCTATATATATATAAATATATACTATGTTTTAGAGGCTTTTAGCTTTGGATTAAAATGCAGTTTAAATACAGGATTGTATTACTTTTGGTAAAGCACCAAAATGCTTGAGAACCTCACTCTTGAAAGAGAAAACAGTTATAAATTTGTAGAATTCTGAGTCAAATATGGTTAAGTTTTGAGTTTCACAGCTAAGTATAACTTAGAGAAATGAAAAACATTTATGTTAGACAATTTTTTTCCCATAAAAGTCGGAAGAAAAAAAAAAGCCTTTGATTTCATTCTCTTCATGTGCTTTTAGAATGTTAAATGCCAAAAAGTTCAAAATGTAGCTGCTTTATAATCTAAAGTTACTCAATATAAACAAAAAAGTGTTGAGACTATATCTTTACATTGTCTCACTGGAGAATAAGTTTTTAAAAGTAGGAAAACAAGTATGCTGATTTTGAGTCTCATCTTAAGAATCTAAGACCAGTATTTCAAGAAAAAAAAATTTCTTGAAAGAAACAGTTACTTTTATTTACATTATCGAGATACTTCTACTTCCACTTATATTTGCTAGCAAATTTCGCTTAAAGTAGAAGTTTTCATGGTTACCAAATGGTTCAATGGTATGCACAAAGGCTTATATTTGATGGACTTTGTGCTAAAAGGCAAAAAATAATTTTGGGGGTTGTCAAGAAAAAAAAATAGAAAATTTCATCTTGCTCGTCTTACTTTGGTGGAATCAAAGAAGCCCATGTGCTCACGGTACCAGTTACCTGGGGTATAACTTCCCACCTGTGGTCCCTAAAAAATAAGAAGCAGCATGTGTTGATACTTCTGAGAAATGAAAACTCTAGGGCCTGGCCTCAGACTCTGGGGGAGGGCCCAGCATTCTATTATAACATGCCATCCAAATGATTCTGATGGATGTCCTAGTTTGAAAAGCAATGGTTTAGAACAATATAGCATTCTTACATTCTGACTAAAGACCCTAAAACAAACTTTTATGTTTCATTTTCCCCAAAGAGGATGATGTTTGTATTATAGATGAGACAATTCTTCATTATGGTGAACTTATAGCATCCCTGACCTTCTGGCATCAATAGCAATAAATAATGCTGTTTACCATACCCCTTAGAGTTGGTAAGAACCTTAAGAATCACTGATAGAGGAAAAGTCTCTGTTTGGGTCCTTCCATTCTCCATCTTGGCTACAACTTTATCCAAAGGCCTTGACCACATCCTTCCCTTCCTAATCACTTCTGCTGGAAAAAGAAAAGGTTATCCCATTGGTTTCTAGAAGCATATAACACAAGGGTCAGGGAAAGGCAGAGACTTTGCGTTGAGGCCAACTTTTACTAGCTATATCATGTATCACCATCTTATTTTATATCTTTTCCTAATGTTATGGTCAATCATTCTTTTACACCCCAAATACTCTCTGGAAAACAATTGGGGAAATAAAAATTTGTATTTACATAAATGATTCTCATCAGAATAAGCTTTCAAATTCAAAAACCTTAGTCATCTACTGTAAACAGAAGTTGATAAAATTGCATAA
Source organism: Giraffa tippelskirchi (assembly GCF_054371585.1). Lineage (NCBI taxonomy): Eukaryota > Metazoa > Chordata > Mammalia > Artiodactyla > Giraffidae > Giraffa > Giraffa tippelskirchi. The sequence goes on along the minus strand of NC_137275.1, from coordinate 90,382,406 downwards.
TCTGCCACTAGGATTGAAAAATTATACATTCCCTTAGAACCATAAATTTAATCAGTGAGTTATATAGCAGGAACTAGAATACACCAGGTTGTAATTCTTGTTCTAAGAACTCATAAATATCTGTCCCAAGCAAATGAAATCTATAAGATTATTATATTACATATATATTATATAATACAATACCTCTAGATAGATGAGATCTTACTATCTCCTTCTAGTAAAACTCTAACATCAATTTTTTGTCTTTTATCTCAACTGATAAGTATATACTCTGAATTGGGTAGCAGGTGGGTAAATGAGTGGAGATGTTTAAGGTTTTTAGATATCACCCTCATATCAGTCTCCCTAGGGGTTAGTGCTCTCATGCAGCTCAAAAGCAAAACCAAGGCCACATGTATACCTAAGTGGACCATGTATACCTAAGTGGACCATATTTCTAAGATAGTGGAACTCTGAATATAAGAAAGAAAGGCATTATAGCTAGAACAATACCTAAGTAACTATCTTCTTTTATTGCTTTTATCTCCTGTAAGGTCATGCTTCTGACTCCTCCCTTCTATATGATTGATATGGTTATTAGGGACTAGGAGCCACTCCTAACACAGGAACCATCCACCTGAAACTACTGGAGAACAGAAAGGCTGCAGGGAAATATCGATGGAGTAAGTGTCTTAAAGCACTCTATTCTAGGTCTTAAGGCAAAAGACTGTATTTATTCTCTCTTTCATACTTAGAGGGCAAAAATTCCAAAGGCAAGCACAGAGTGTCTCTGGAGTTAATAGAAGTAGTCTTCAGGCTCACAGTATATATACTAGTTCATTAAAGTAGGAAATCACAGTTATTTGAGGACAAATGGGAATAGGGAATATGCTGTTCCCTGGATCTTCTCAGTGCAGACTGTTTGTTGAAGATTTTCTATCAGGGGAAAATGATTAATACTAACTCAAACATTTCACTTTTCACAATTCATCTTCTGTAGAACCATGTGATCACAACTACCTGCATGAGAACTGTTACCATACACACTCAATTCAAAAGTGAAAATAACTGCAAACAAACTGGAACTCAACTTAATAGGTATATTTTTCACATAGATATGGGTAAAATAATTCTGAAATTACTGTCTAAATACTGAGGGACTGAACAAATGAGCAAAAAACATAGGTGATACTGGGTGCTATAATTTTTACTGTTGTAAAAGGTAGATAACAGATACTGAATTCAAAAAAACTAGGAAGAATCTTAAGGTACTGGATTGGGATTAGATGTATCAGTATAAAATCATGATTTTCAAAATATATAGATTATAGACATTGATATATAGATATAGCAGTAGATACTGATGTGTATGATTATGTGTGTGTACAGAGATGTATAAACACATACATCTATTTCCTGATGGGTCAATCTATATCTCTCTGCTGTGTGTGTGTGCTAAGTGGCTTCAGCAGTGTCTGACTCTGTGACTGTATGGACTGCAGCCTGCCAGTCTCATCTGTCCATAGCATTCTCCGGGCAAGAATACTGGAGTAGGTTGCTGTGCCCTCCTCCAGGGGATTTTCCCGACTCAGAGATTGAACCTGTGTCTGTTACGTCTAACCTGCATTGGCAGGTGGGTTCTTTACTACTAGCGCCACCTGGGAAGCCCACATCTCTCTGCTAAGAGAACCTAGAAGCAACACTGCTAACAATGAGCATACCTAGTGCCCATATCTTAGTTTCTAAATACCATTCTCTGCTAAAAGGAACCAGCGTTCCCTGGAGAAACAGTTGATTCCAGGGCGAGGGCAGGGAAATGACAAAATGAGCCTGTAATATTTTGTTATACCAAAATTTAAGGACATAGTCATAGAACAATTGGGGCATTTCCAAAGGATCAGGAGCTAGCCTGAAGGCAGCTACAGCAACTTGAACACTGAAACTTAATTTAAAAAATTTATGAGTAAAAAGGAAGAAAGAAAAAAACAAAAGATAGAAGAAAGAAAGGAGAAAGAGAAAGAAGGCTTTCTTACAGTACAGTGACAACTAATAAATATAGAAATATGATGGAGTTGAAAAATCACTATTTTGCAACTATCACAGGTAAGAAACATCAAATGAACATAAACTAGTAAGTGAAACATTGAAAAGAAACAAGTTATTATGTAGTCTTATATCTCCCCACAAACAACTTAAGTCAGTATAGCAAAATAGTAATATGACAGTAGAGACCCCTGGCAGACCCCACCTTAACCAAATGATTCAAGTTAACATAATTGGACCCAAACAGACATAATATGCCTTCTGATAATGAAGCGCCGAGAAGGACGTAACATCATTTCTGTGGCATTCCCACCAAAAATGCATAATTTGAATCTAATTGTGAGGAAACATTAAACAAACCCAAATTGAGAGACAGTCTACCAAAAACTTGGCCAGAACCCTTCAAAAAAGTTCATGTTATGAAAGACAAAAAACATCTGAGAAACTATTCAACATTAAAGGAAGCTAAAGAGACATGACAACTAAATGCATTAGAATCTTCTGAACTCTACCTTAGATGAAAGTATGTACTAAAGTAAATATCCTGTTCTGATCATTGTACTACGGCTATATAAGAAAACGTTCTTGTTCTTAAAGGGGGTAAGTATAGAGAAGTGAAGTCATGATGTCTGCAACTTACTCCCAAACAGTTCGTTTAAAAACATACAATAGTAACAACAACAACAATAAAAATAATAATGTAAATTAAATATCCAGTTCTCTTTTCTTAAAACTAAATAATCCCAACTATTTTATTTTAGCCTTTTAAATCTCTATGAGACAAAAAAGTTGCCTGGAAGTTTTAAAAAAAGAAAAGGATCTGTATGGTTACCACAATTCTGGGAACCTCTATAGCTCTAGGACTTTAGTTATTTTAATTTTCATCAGGACCAGAAATTAAATAGTAAAGACAGGCCCCCAGACATATCTTTTGGATGTAACTCCATCCTAGGTGTCACAGCTCCTTTGTCATCTGGATTGACACAAGTTTTGTCCTGACTCAGAAGTCCCCAGACTCCCCAGGCAAAAACTTCCTCCTCTTTAGGAATGTCTGGGGTCAAGCTCAGCCCTCCTAAGCAAAAAACTCACTCTCACGTGGATGGAAAGTGGTGTTGGAGGCAGAACACTCCTCCACAGACCCTGAAGCTGTTCATTTCTCAATAAATATTTACTGAACACCAAAGGGGAAAAAATGGAGAAGGGAATAGCAACCCACTCCAGTATTCTTGCCTGGAGAATTCCCCGGAGAGAGGAGCCTGGCAGGCTACAGTCCATGGAGTCACAAAGAGTTGGACACGACTGAGTGACTGACACACACACAAGGGGAAAAAAAAAAGGATCTACAGTCTCAATCCAGTTCAATTTATTTAAAAAAAGTATTGAGGACCTATTCACAGGAGTCCTAAATTTAAAGAGTTCACAGTTTATTGGAGAAGGAAAATATGCATGTAAACATAGTATAAGAGAAGTATTCTGTAAGTATCAAAAATGAAGTACAAGAAGTACTAAAGGAATATTGAAAGGAAGTGATTAATTCTGACTACTATATTAGTATTTTTTATTTTTATTTTTGTATTTTATTTAATTGGAGGCTAATTACTTTACAATATTGTAGTGGTTTTTGCCATACATTGACATGAATCAGCCACAGGCGCACATGTGTTCCCCATCCTAAACCCCCCTCCCACCTCCCTTCCCATCCCATCCCTCTGGGTCATCCCAGTGCACCAGCCCTGAGCACCCTGTCTAACTAACAGTAACTAACAGTTACTACTTATAGTTTGGCACTGTACTTTTTATATATTAGTTCACTGAATGTACCAACAATCTCATAAAGTAAGTAGTATTATTATCACTATTTACAGATGAGGCCACTGAGCTACAGAGAACTGTCAGTTGAGAATACAGAGAATTCAGACGTTCTCAGAGAGGAATCTGGCCATAGGTTATCTAGCTAGCTAGTAGCCCAGGTTTCAAACTCAGGCAGTCTGATTCCATAACACATGAATAAGCTTTGTTAATTCTTAAAAGATGAATATAATTTTAATGAAATGGGAAATAGAAAGAGGAATATTTAAGGCTGCAAGAAAAATAAAGGTGAAGGCGTGGAGAGAACAAATATAGATCTTAGAAGGAAAACAGCGAGAAATTTAGGGGCTGGTACATAAGATGGAGAGGGAGAAATGGGTGAGCAGAGTGAATGAGATTAGATAGGTTTATGAAATATGTTAGACTCTACCATGAGAATTAATACAGTCTCCGATGGTAAAGAAGCTGATTCTCATGCACCATAATCTTGATGTAAATAGAGTTGGTTTCTGAAACATTCAAATGAACCAAGTACCAGTAATACCTTAGTAGAATTTAATTTCTCCTAAAAGATAGTACCAGAGCACAAATCATGAGAACACATTCGTAGTGACATCTGCACCACAATGTACAATAATTTCATTTCACAAAGATCCTATTAACTGTTCAATATTGAAATTACCAGAACTGAAAACAGAACATTGAAAAATACCACAACTCTACCTTAGTTAAACAAGACTACAAACCTTTTACAGTAAATGAAATGTGAGTATACCATGAGATCCACTGTTATAGCTCCATCTTTGTCATAATATTTATTAAAACAAAGTGATCCAGTTAAAGGAATATAATGAGTAATGTATTCCATGGGCTCCATTAGATATGCACTTCTAACCAGTAAAACAACCAGACATGAATGCTTAATGTCAAATTCCTGAATTGTTAGCAGATATAATTGAGTGTTCATATAAATAAGTGAAAATATCATTTTGTCTTCATAGTAAATTAACTATACAGAAAAGCATGTGGCACTTAAAATGCTGTTTTCATTTTAATATAAGTATTAATAAAAATTTGACTTTTATTTAGTAAACTATAGGTTTAACCCATTCAAAATCTATACTACAACTGAAGAGTATAGAAAATTTAATTGTATGTACAACAAAAACATTTAAGCTTTGTAAAATGGCAAAAAAATCTAAATTAAAACATTAACAAATTCATTACTGACTATTTTTCATATAGTTAATAAAAACAAAAAACAAATTTCATTTTTATAAAATATCTTTGCAGCAGCATTCTTAACTATCCAACATAATCTTCTTCCATTTTGGAAGAATTCTAAAATGTTTCCCTGATTATCAGAACAGAAGTGATTAGTCAGATACAGGAATGTCAGGATGTAACATAGAAGAGAAGAACATGAAAAAGGAAGGCAAATGATTTTAAAGAGTACTTTAAAAATCAAAACTTATATTTAGATTAGTATAAAACTAAAAGAACACACAAACAATTAAAGAAACAGAATGCTGAGCTATGAAAATGTTCCTCTCCAAAAAATACCTAAAATGGCATTTAAACTTCAACTAGCAAATTTGGAAAACTCAGCAGTGGCCACAGGACTGGAAAAGGTCAGTTTTCATCCCAATCCCAAAGAAAGGCAATGCCAAAGAATGCTCAAACTACTGTACAATAGCACTCATCTTACACGCTAGTAAAGGAATGCTCAAAATTCTCCAAGCCAGGCTTCAGCAATACATGAACCGTGAACTTCCAGATGTTCAAGCTGGTTTTAGAAAAGGCAGAGGAACCAGAGATCAAATTGCCAACATCTGCTGGATCATCAAAAAAGCAAAACAGTTCCAGAAAAACATCTACTTCTGCTTTATTGACTATGCCAAAGCCTTTGACTGTGTGGATCACAATAAACTGTGGAAAATTCTGAAAGAGATGGGAACACCAGACCACCTGACCTGCCTCTTGAGAAACCTGTATGCAGGTCCAGGAAGCAACAGTTAGAACTGGACATGGAACAACAGACTGGTTCCAAATAGGAAAAGGAGTAAGTCAAGGCTGTATATTGTCACCCTGCTTATTTAACTTATATGCAGAGGACATCATGAGAAACGCTGGGCTGGAGGAAGCACAAGCTGGAATCAAGATTGCCGGGAGAAATATCAATCACCTCAGACATGCAGATGACATCACCCTTATGGCAGAAAGTAAAGAAGAACTAAAAAGCCTCTAGACTAAAGTGAGAGAGGAGAGTGAAAAAGTTGGCTTAAAGCTCAACATTCAGAAAACTAAGATCATGGCATCTGGTCCCATCAAATCATGGGAAATAGATGGAGAAACAGTGGAAACAGTGTCAGACTTTATTTTGGGGGGCTCCAAAATCACTGCAGATGGTGATTTCAGCCATGAAATTAAAAGATGCTTACTCCTTAGAAGGAAGGTTATGACCAACCTAGATAGCATATTAAAAAGCAGAGACATTACTTTGCCAACAAAGGTCCATCTAGTCAAGGCTATGGTTTTTCCAGTAGTCATGTATGGATGTGAGAGTTGGATGGTGAAGAAAGCTGAGCGCCGAAGAATTGATGCTTTTGAACTGTGGTGTTGGAGAAGACTCTTGAAAGTCCCTTGGACTGCAAGGAGATCCAACCAGTCCATCCTAAAGGAGATCAGTCCTGGGTGTTCATTGGAAGGACTGATGTTGAAGCTGAAACTCCAATACTTTGGCCACCTCATTCGAAGAGTTGACTCATTGGAAGAGACCCTGATGCTGGGAAGGATTGGGGGCAGGAGAAGAAGGGGACGACAGAGGATGGCTGGATGGCATCACCGACTCGATGGACATGAGTTTGGGTAAACTCCGGGAGTTGGTGATGGACAGGGAGGCCTGGCGTGCTGCGATTCATGGGATCGCAAAGAGTCGGACACGACTGAGTGACTGAACTAAACTGATTATCCTTTACCTGTCTAATTGGACTTCTGAGAGTAAGGAAAATCCATAGGACCTGAAAAAGGGGGAAAGGGACTTAAAAGCAGTGTAATAATCTCGAACTGACACCACAGCTGCCTGGAGGGTATCTGCTGATAACAGGGCTCTAGGCTTTAACAGCAAGAATAAGAAGAGAGGCTAGTCCTTGATCCCTAGCATGGTAGAGAGCTGAAACTAGTATCACTACATGAAAGCAGAAACCTTGAAAAGCTATATTCATTATGAGAAGATTTATTTTTTTTTTTTTTTAAAAAGCCCTATTCAACAACAAAGAAAGGTGAAAAAAGTTAATTTTCTGTGTAAGCCTCAGTTCTAGATAGAAAAGGCTGAAGCAATCACAACCTGAAAAAATAAGTTTCAGTGCATTAAGTGCAATAGCTTAAGATGTCTGGCATATGCAAACATAAAACCTAACTATGGGAATTCATTTCCTACCAGGTCTCACAGGATTCCAAGATTCAGGGAACCCAAAAAATGAATTCAGAATCTAAAATTACAAAATTAACAGGGATATGAGACACCAGGAGTGAAGTCAACAGAAACAATGAACAGAAGAATTAGACTTCAATGAATATCAGCTATTAGAAATAATATATGCAGTATGTAAAATCACTATGTTTAAACAATTATAAAAAAGAGAAAATTGAAACATGAGCAAGGAAAAGTTTATCATCAAAATAAACAAACCAAACTTAGTTTTTAGCAATAAAAAATGTATTTAACTAAAAAATCTATCAAAATATTTTTTCAAATAATATTTTAAATAATTGGGGGAAATTATTATGAAGTGGTTATTAGATGATGAAGGAATTTTTGTTGATTTTTATTAAGCATGATAATGACATGGTGATTATTTAAGATGTCAATATTGTTTAGATGTGAATATTATGGGTGACATATTATCTGGGATAGGTTTCAAAATACTTTAGCAAAGAAAAAAAAAGAACAGATATAGCAAACGTGGGAAATACTAAATGAAAGCAATGGGTATATGTAAAATTTTTGTAATAAAAATAAAATGAAAACTCAATGGCTAGTATGATCAGAATGTTAGAGACAGCCAAGTAGAGAACTAGAGAACTGGAAGATGGATCTGAGGAGGGTATCCAGAGTATGAATAAAATTTAAAGAGACAAAACAAAAAACAATTTACCTTCCTTTGGGCTCACTGCTGCAGGAAGTGTATCCCAATCAAGGGTCCAAGAAGGGCAAGGGTGGGGCGAAAACATCACTTCAATGCCTTTTTCCTGGAAAAGGAGATAGGCCCTTTCCAAATTAATGAATTAATAAAATCCTGTTATGTTCTAGAACACCAAGTTCTATTTTCCACCCTGCAAGGTGAAATACAGATTTTAATAAACATCAAGCATTCCTCAAAATATTGTTACATAAGAGATATATGTTGAAATATACTCTCTCAAATATCTCTAGCTATTCCATGACTGCAGAATATCACAAGGTATTTCAAGAAGTAGGAACTTGTGGTAAACATCAGAAAAATATTTCATACACAGCCACCCAGAGAGAAAAGTAAAATATCTGTGAAGAGATATAATTGAGTTCCATAGGCCATATTAATGCATAGTTGAGTCTGATGCACTGCCTGGTGTAACACTGAATAAATGCTTGGTGAATGAATGAATAGGTGGCTTGTTCTCCTTCTCTAATTCTGTTATCACAGTGTATTCTTTTTTTTTGTTTGTTTGCTTGTTTCTTGATCTTAAATACAACCCTAATAGATTCTCTTCTTTAGATTCACACTATGGGATCTGAGATTATCATGAAAATTTGTATTTGACCTTGTTCTCTGCTTCTTGTTAAAACTCTTTAAACACCTACCCTGACTTCTGCAAATAGAAGTCAGAAACAAGTAAAAGCAGAAGAAATAATGATCAAGATGTTTTTGAAACGTATTCTTCCCCGCAAAACAAGAAATAAATGTTGAGTTTCTTAACAGTATGGTTACTTTTCTATTAAATTTCCTACTAAAATTATTACCTGAAGTGATATAGAAGCAATAAGCCACCTAGAAATATTAGATGTCTAAGAGAAAAGTCACCTGAGAATAAAACTTTTATCAAAAACAATCCACATAATCAAAACTAACTCTGCATACATCCATCAAGGTCTGTCATGTATTATTCAAAAGTTGCTACAGCCTAGCAGCTATATTTAAAAGATCAAAAAGTCCCCACTTTAACATGCACCCCAAATATCATCCATACTAGTCTCTTACAGGGACCTACAAAGTCTCTAGGATCCCTTTTGTTTAACCAACTAGTTCCCAACATTTAAAAAAATGATTGTTCCTCTTCCATATATAAAAAAATTCTCAGGTTCCTTCCTCATGTTGAATGTCGTACATTTATTTATTTGATCTACAGACAGTGGCATGGCATACTCATGGATTTTGAGACCCCTTGTAATTACATTCTGTGTCCACAGCCTACAGGACAGATATCCATGGTTCTGGAATTGGTTTTTTTTTTTTTTAATCTCTAGGAATAGCTTATTCAAAAGAAAAATCCCTGAAAATCAATCATTAACCCCTTTGTATCAGTTAGTTTAGGAGATTAGTTTCCACCATGAAGACTAGCTGAATTCCAGTCCAAAAGGAGATAGTAAAAAGATTCTTTTGTTGGGGCATAGGTATAGCTACAGGTGTAGAGGCCAGAGTACTTACCTGCCTCCAGAAAGATAAACGCATCTCTTTGACATCATCACCTCTTTCCTATAACTCCCTTAGTCCAGTCTAGCTATACTGAACTTCTTGCTATTCCTCATTTTACCACATTCATTCTTAACTTAGGGTCTTTTATAAAATACAACTATTTTGAAATATAATTTCTATGCCATAAAATCTGTCCCTTTAAAGAGTACAATACAATGGTTTTTAAAATATGCATGGTTGTGTAACCATCACCACTATCTAATTTGAGAACATTTTCATCATCTCAAAAAAAGACATCTCATACCCATTGCACACACTCTATTCTCTGCCCATAGCTCCCTGCCCTGGGCAACTACTGATCCACTTTCTGTCTCTGTAAATTTGTTCAGGGTCTTCTACTAGCTGGACCATATGCCTAGAACATATCCTCCAAATCTTCAAATATTCATTCTGGTTATCTGATCAATGTCTTCACTTCATCAGTTAAGCCTTCTTGATCACCTTATCTAAAATATGATCATGACTGCCATCATTTCCACTCCCCTCATCCCACATTAGTTTTATAACACTTATCATTAACTAATGTGTTACATATTTACTTGTGGTTTTTATTTACCTCCCCCACCAGAATATAAACCCCATGAGGGCAGTCCAATTTGTTCTTCATATATTCAACATTCAGAACAATGTCTGGTGTTTAGTAAATAAATGTACAGTTTTTGACTGACTGGATGAATACATAAATTTAAAACCTCTTGAGAATATGGGAGATTTTGGAGGCAAGGCTGTGCCAGAGAAAACAGAAGGAAAAAAAGGTGAGATATGAGCATTAACAAGAAAATTTTTTGTATTTTACACACCTACTTAGGGCCAATTTCATGTGTCCTCATGCAGTCGGAGAAGGCAATGGCACCCCACTCCAGTACTCTTGCCTGGAAAATCCCATGGACGGAGGAGCCTGGTAGGCTGCAGCCCATGGGGTCGCTAAGAGTCAGACACGAGTGAATGACTTCACTTTCACTTTTCCCTTTCATGCACTGGAGAAGGAAATGGCAACCCACTCCAGTGTTCTTGCCTGGAGAATCCCAGGGACGGGGGAGCCTGGTGGGCTGCCGTCTATGGGGTTGCACAGAGTCAGACACAACTGAAGCGACTTAGCAGCAGCAGCAGCATGCAATTGGCAAAAAAAAAAAGGCAAACACACACACACACACACAAACTATGACTATAGAGAAATGAAAAATTACAGTATAAATAAAATTAATACATTCACAGAATATGTTAATTTGATATAATATTGTCTTTCAAATATGCGACAATGAGAAACTTAGCAAAAACAATGCCCTATTAAAAAGGAAAATGTTACTCTGGTGAACTTCTTTAATAAAGCTGGGAAAGTGATAAAAAGAAAAAATGTATCCAACAAGGAGATCCAACCAGTCCATCCTAAAGGAGATCAGTCCTGGGTGTTCATTGGAGGGACTGATGTTGAAGCTGAAACTCCAATACTTTGGCCAACTCATGTGAAGAGCTGACTCATTGGAAAAGACCCTGATGCTGGGAAGGATTGAGGGCAGGAGGAGAAGGGGATGACAGAGGATGAGATGGCTGGATGGCATCATTGACTCGATGGACATGGGTTTGGGTGGACTCCGGGAGTTGGTGATGGACAGGGAGGCCTGGTGTGCTGCGGTTCATGGGGTCGCAAAGAGTCAGACACGACTGAGCAACTGAACTGAACACACAATCAAGGTAGAATTAAAAGAAAATTGAAATTTTAATTTATTTTTAGATTTGAAAACTTTGTTCTTTTAAAATCGCTGATGTGATGTCCCAGTCAACTTTCATACAATCATAAAGATTTAAAATTAGAAATGACTCATATACAAATGTATACCTCAGTCTCCTAATTTATGAAAGGAGAAATTGAGACCTTTTGGTTAAACGCCTTACTGAAGGTATAATAATAATGTTAGCTTGACTACAAAGCTGGGACTAGAACCCAAGTCACCTGGTCTCTAATACAGCCTTCCCAGGGACTATTGCCAAGTCAGTGACTAAGTCTTAGGCACAGAGACTAAGAGTGCAGGCCACTTTAAAGAAATATGGAACTCTGTGACAGAGGATTGAAACTCAAGGATTCCCCACTACCTTGACAAAACCTTCGCAGAATTGCACTGAAGTCTGACTTTTCTGATGCAACCTTCCTTCCTTTCCTGTGTTCAGGCACAGTGGTCAAGCCTGCACCACCTTCTGAAGGCTCTTGCACCCTCCTCTGGTGCCTTCCCCACTTTCCCTCACAGATGTTCCCCTCAGCATTCCTGCAGCACATCTAACCCTATCTTGCAATTTGCTTCTTAGAGGACGTGAACTAACTCATGCCCTGTAAATTAAGATTTCAGGATTCCTTTATATTTTTAATATTATTACAAAGGGCTTATTTTTATGATTGTTTAACTTTTCTCTGAATATATTTATCTCTTTTTTATAAATATTTTAAAATGGAACGAATGCAAATGTCTTTCCTAATATCATTTTGTTGCCGGAAAAGCATAGGCAGAAAAATCTGAATTACCAATCTTTTTTCAAGACTCTGTAAAAGTATGAATTCAAATAAAAGCACGGATTATTGGTTTGCTAAAATTTTAAAAATTAGTATTTTATACAAAGATTACTCTCCTGACAATTATTTTTAAAAACAAAACAATCAGGAGGTAAACGAAAGATTGCTGAACAATATAACCATCTGATCAAGACATATCAAACTGCTATATCTTCTATAATCAACTCCTGTTTCATTGTTTCATCACTAGCCTAACAAAATTTAGCTGAAGAGATGAGGAGCTCGTGTTACTACTAACATCTTCTTGTGCTTTTCTAAATCAAAGAACTTTGTTAACACTAGAACTCAAATACTTCCTAACCCAAGTAAGAAAAATATACTAATTCTTTTGCCAATACAACTCAGATGACTAGCTCAAATTACTTCATGAATTCCTTATTCAAATAAATCTTCAAGTAGTCTAAGTTAAAAGCAAGCCATTTTTGTAAATATTTTTAAATATTTATGTATTTATGTGGATGCATATTTATGTGGTATCTAGTTCCCTGACCAGGGGTCGAACGTCGAACCTGGGCCCTCTGCATTAGGAACGCAGTCTTAGCCACTGGACCACCACGGAAGTTCCTTTTGCAAATTGTTCTGAATGATAGTGAAGAGAAAGCCTATTGGTGAAAACTTATACACTTAGTACCATTAGAAACAAATTAAGTTGCAAACAGATAAAAATAAATGATATGCATTCTTATTATATATAAGGTCATAAAATCAAGGAATAAATTAAAAACAGAATTCAAAAATCTTAAATTTAGACAAAACCTTGGCAAATAAATTGAGATAATCACTCTCATTTCTTTAATTCAAATCATCACCTCAAAATTAAAAAACCAAGACTAGTTCCTTGCAACAGAAAAACATCTGGTTAAAACAATAAACTTTACCAGATGTGATATGACTTTGGTGTATATAATGTAAAACAAAATGTTTTGAGAAAAATACTCTTAAAAATATATATTCTGATTTGTTTGTCTCCAAAGACACATAATAGTAAACATCTTCAATTTACTGTATTTCACTTAAATGCAAAGACTAGCAGAAAGTGTGATTGGTCAAGAGTGATGTAAATAAAATTTCTAACAAAAATGTCAATAGATAATTACAAGTTGGGGTAGTATACTAAGCAACTTTTATCACATGGAATCTTTCAAACAAAATTTTAATAAAAACAACTGAATTACCATTAATTTAGTCATAGTGGGTCTTGGTCCTCCAATAAACGAAGGATCATTTTGCTCCTCTACACATGCGGTCTCATCTAAGTTTGGGGGCTGTTGACTTGAGGTGGTCTGTAATTCTGGTAAACCGAGAAATTGGATCCCACACTGAGAAGCTGCTGTTTTCACTCTTGGCACTTCCTGAATCCTCTGGTACCAAGCAGCCAGCAGTGGAAATTCTACCAGCTTTCCAGATAGTTTCCTGCAGATAATTACCTAGGCAGAAAAAGAACAAAACATATTATTATACATAATTTTTGTTTTTTATAAGAGCTGATTGAAGTAACTTTACATACCATAAAGTTCACACATTTTAAGCGTACAGTTCACAGAATGAGTTTTAGTAAATTTATACAGTTGTGCAACTACCACCATAACCTACTACTCGAACGCTCAATGTCACACAGGAAAGTTCCCTTGTGACTGCTGGCAATCAATCTCTGCTCCCCAGTCAGTTGCAGGCAATCACTGAGCTGCTTCTCATGTGTATAATTCTTCCTTTTCTAGAATTTCATGTAGATGGAATCATAAAATGTGGTTCTTTTCATTTAGCAGTATGATTTTGAGATTCATCCATGTAGTTGCATTTATCAGCAGTTTGTTGCTTTTTATTATGATGCAGCATTTAAAGAAAGACTTATTTATTCAAATTAAAAACATCTGAAACCACTACCCCTGATGTAAATTAATGTTTATTTTGCCTTGGTCAGATGCTTTCTCCCTAGCACCACCACCAAACTTCAATTTCTTTAAAAATTAGAATGTTCTTCTTTGTAAGACACTGAATGCTGTTTCCATAGAAACAGTTATAATGTTACAAACAGATTATGACTTATTATGAAGAGATAAAGTAAAAAGGTCAAATCACAGAAAATCTCTACAGATATATCTAGCTATAACCAGTGCCAAAACAGAAGCCAGAAAGGATGAAAATTAATGAACAATTTCGCACATATATATGGTTTATTTTAACTAGACTTTAAGGTTAAATAAGAATTGACTATAAGAACAGGGTTTATGTCTAATGCTCTTTGTATACTACAAGTGCTTAAACCACTGCCTTGCAAAAAATACTTTTGATTGAACAGATGATCAAGAAACCATTTATTGTCTTCAAAGAATAATCCCTTAAATTAGTGTCTTTCAAACTGCTGCTTATGACCCATTAAGAGATTTTAAAATCAATATAGCAGGTTTTTTAAAAAAATGAAATAACATAGAAAATATCAGGGTAAACAGCATATAGTAAGGCAGATTATTTTGTATTTATAAGTATATATTTGTATGTATAATATAAAGATGTATACTTGTATGCTCAATCATCTTGTAAAATGCATCATTTACTATGAAAAGTAAAAAAGTTTGAAAAATACTGCCTAAATGGTACTCTGGGAGTAAAAAAGTTTCTAACTCTCAACAAAATACTTAGTTGCCTGAAAATAGATTATGAGCTAAGGGAATTGAGCTTTAAGCCATGATAAATTAATCAAATAAGAAATGTTCTCATTTCCTCACTTTCCTTTACTTCCCTTGGTAGTGATTTATTCTTATTTGTTAGATGCATATGACATCTTTCCCTCTTTTTGAAATAAATTATAATTAAGCAACAATAATTCATGTTTCAAAAAACTGAGGACTTTTACTCTACATGACAGTTCATCCCAGTTAATCAACATGCCAGGCTGCTCTGCCATTATCCAGACAGCTCAGGAGGTACTGCAACCACATTTGTTAATTACACCTGAGAAAATGTATTTAAGGAAGAAACTAATGAAAAATGTGTGAAATAAAAATTAAATTTGTCCCTAAGAAATGATTTTTTTTAAATGTTACCTGGCTGATAAGATCAAAATCATTATAAATTTTAATCAAGTTACTTAAGGACAAGAAAATAAGAGAATTTATTTTTAAAATAATGGTTTAAAAAAAAAAACAACTGCTATGAAGACCACAAAATGAAATTCTAGTAGCTTTATGAAAGAGTTAGTTTCTCAGTCGTATCCAGCTCTCTGCAATCCCATGGACTGTAGCCCACCAGGCTCCTCTGTCCATGGAATTCTCCAGGCAAGAATACTGGACTGGGTAGCCACTCCCTTCTCCAGGGAATCTTCCCAACCCAAGGATTGAACCTGGGTCTCCTATATTGCAGGCAGACTCTTTACTGTCTGAGCTACCAGGAGTGGCTTTGCAGTTAATTACAATAAGGGGCAGAAAAAACTTGTGTGACTAAAAAGAGAAGACATTATATCTATTCAAAAGATCTCCTCTGTATTACTTTCTATCACTTAGTACAGTATGTTGTAATTCTTTTATGTCATTTCCTTAATAATGTCTACTCTTTCAAAAGCATGTCATAACTAACAAATGTTTAGGTGAGCAGCATAAGCAGTGTAAAAAATAGTAAACTAAGTGGAAATAAAATCCCAGTTTAGTGTTTTTCTAACAGTCTAGAACTGGTGAGTTAAAACTGAAAATTCTTAAGGACCTAAGACATAGGATAGGATATAGAAAATATAAATTAACCAGAGCATTCATGATTTTTGCAATATGTCAGCCAATAGCAAGATTCCCATTTTATTCTCAATTTTATACCAATGAGAACAACGAAAGAGGTATTTAACAGGCATTTTTGCTGAAAAATCAATTTCTACAATGTTTTTATTTTTGTAACAAATGTCATACTTCTAAAAAACTAAATTCAAAGCATTAGAAGTTAAAATGTAGTATGTTAAATCATAAATATGCAGATTACAAAAATATTTCATAAAGTGGCAATTTGTTTATCTTCCAGGAGTAGAACAATCTTAAACAGTTCGATCAAAGTGTACCTGTTTAGTAGTAGTAACTTAAAAATAACTATAAAATTTTCTGGTATCTGAAGATTATCTGGTATCAGCAAGATTTTACCTTAGTATGGCTATTCATTGTCATTTCTCCCCTCTGCTTGCTCTTCTGTATACTAGAAGATGCTAGCAATTAAATCAAAGGGAAGGGGGAATCATAAGTAGTATGCATTTTAATTTATTCTTTTTAAATTCATTCCTGAAACTTTCCAGAGGAGAGGATTTTATCAAGCACCTTCCAGGAAGCAGTGTTGGGCTATCAGGGGTTACCTATGCCCACTAATAACCTATGAAGAGGAAAAGGAGCTTGGAGCTGAGGTTTAGATGTAACACTGCAGCCTCTCCTAGCTATTGTTTTGCATATTAGGCTTTATTCTGTTTAGCAAAATAGGGTATTTTCCCTTGCTTGCTTGCTCAGTTGTGTCCAACTCTTTGCTGTCCCATGGGTTGTAGCCCACCAGGTTCCTCTGTCCATGGAATTTTCCAGGCAAGAATACTGGAGTGGGTTGCCATTCTCTTCTCTGGGGAATCTTCTCAACCCAGGGATCAAACTCAGGTCTCCTGCATTGCAGGCAGATTCCTTACTGTCTGAGCTACCAGGAAGCCATCCTTCTGTTTAACAAAACTGGGTATTTTCCCTAACTCTTCTAATTTTGACCTCTGGTATACCAAACCTTGAATTAGCAAAATTGACTGCTTTTTCATATTCTTGATCTTATTTCTATGGCTAAATATTTTGGCTCTAGATGTAGCCCATTGTTTCCTATCCAAACCTAGTAATTTGACCTTCATTCCTGATCATGAACTTGATCCTGATTCTGATCATTTGGACTGCTACTTCATCACCTCAATGTGAGTTATTACAAGTATAAAGGTTTGGCATCATAGCCACCATCTGAACTAAAACAGCTGCTTCATAACCCAAGATGACTTATAAGAGGAAAATAAATATAACAAAAATAACATCAAAGCTTTGGCAAAGAAAGATTAATTCCTGAAAGAAAATGTGATGATCCAGGAAAAATACAAACAAAAGAAAATATTTAGAGAATTAGTTTACATATAAATGTCAAAAGAGAAGAATTTAATCACAGAGTACATGTGAATGTACAAGTTTTCCACTATTAAACTGAGACAGAGTTCCTTAGTTGTATTAGGTAGATTTACTCAGCAGTGGTCAGGCTGATGTCCAACCTGATTAAAGGGGGAAAAATCCTCTCAATTAGGAATACCTTCACCTCAGTTGATCCTAATCAGGTAAACAGTATTAAATTAAGCTAAAATCAAATGTAAAAGATGGATGTCTGGATAACGATCTAAAAATCATCTTTATGCAGGTGAATCCAATTTTTTACGTCTTGTTGCATTTGAAAGCAAATACTCAAGTCTTCTCTATTAACTTGTTTTATTTCCTTTGTAGTACTCACTATTATTTCAATGTATATTATTTATTTGTCTACTTGTTCATTTCTATCTTCCCTATTCTTCTATTTCTACTAGAATATTAACTCCATAAGGGCTGGGACTCTTTATCTCTTGTTCATCACTGTATTCCTAGCGTATATAACAGAGTGTGACATATACAGTAGGCTTTCAAATAAATTTCTCAAATGAATGAATTAATGGTTGTGCCACCTAAGATTCAATTTTTAAGCAATTAGGAACAAAGAGTTATCCAAGAAGACCAAGAAGCTATGAATATCAACAGTATTTCATAATATGTACCAAATGACTTGCTTTAACGACTAAAGTTGGTAATAATGGTGACAAGAATTTAGAAATCATTTGACTAGGAAAAAAAAAAAAATCTATGTTTTTCTCCCCATCCAGCTCCAGCTCCATGGACATAGGAATACATGTGACATTTACAATACTAATCAACATCTAAACAATTCCTAAATCTCTTGTTTTCACATCCTTTAATTCTGAAGTTATTTTGGTTTCTAATCTTGTTTTGCTCCCATTTTAAAGAAAAGAGAAATGTTCTTTAAGAAAACACCAACTGATTGATGCCACCTACCTTATTAGTGAAGCACTGGTCTCCAAATACACAGATGTTCAAATACATAGATGTTCATTAGAAATATTTTCTTAATTGTCAGTAAACATACTGAAGTATTGGTGAGATATAATAAACAAAATCTCATTATCTGATTCCTCAGTAAAGGAAAGCATGAAATGCTTCAAAGTGGGAAAAATGCAGTTATGGAAAACCAATAGGAAAGCTACAAAGAGCTCTAGCTTTCCATGTTCACTTGATACTGTTTCTACCTTGTCCTTTGTCCCTCCCACAGACGGGAGGGGAAAAAAAATTTCCGAGCTAGTGGTAAAGCACCTGCCTGCCAATGCAGACTTAAGAGAGGAAGGTTCAATCCCTGCTTTGGTAAGATCCCCTGGAGGAGGGCATGGCAACCCACTGCAGTATTCTTGCCTGGAGAATCCCAAGGACAGAGGAACCAGGCGGGCTACAATCCATGGGGTTGCGAACAGTCGGACACAACTGAAGCGACTTAGCATGCATATATATATATATATATATATATGTATATATATATATATATATATATATATATATACACCTGAACTAAAAATGGAAACTTTCCATTTATAATCTCCCACAGCATTGAATAGGACTGACAATTCTGTTACATAATAGAGAGATGTGGGTAAAATATTTCTGATTTAATAACATCTGACATAATGAAATTAGTGGTTTCCCAGGTGGCACTAGTGGTAAAGAATTTGAAGTGACTTGTTTAGTTGTTAAGTCACGTCCGACTCTGTGACCCCATGAACTGTAACCCGCCAGGCTCTTCAGTCCATGAGATTTCCCAGGTAAGATAAGAATACTGGAGTGGGTTGCCATTTCCTTGTCCAGGGCATCTTCCCAACTCAGGAATCAAACTCATACCTCTGGCATTGCAGGGAATTCTTTATCCCTGAGCTACCTGGGAAGCAAGCCATTTGAAGTGACGACTTAATTATAAAATATAGTTGACCAGAGATTTCAGGATTTTAATACTGAAACCTCTAGTATTAGAAGGTAATCACAAGAGCAATTTAAGCTTAATCATCATGTGCTGTATGCTGTGCTTAGTTGTTCAGTTGTATCTGACTCTTTTCAACCCTATGGACCATAGCCCGCAGGGCTCCTCTGTCTATGGGATTCTCCAGGCAAGAATACTGGAGTGGGTTACCATGCCCTCCTTCAGTGGATCTTCCCACCCCAGGGATCCAACCCAGGTCTCCTGTATTGCAGCTGGATTCTCTACCGTCTGAGCCACCAGGGAAGCCTAAGAACACTGGAGTGGGTAGCCTATCCCTTCTCCAGGGGATCTTCTCCAACCAGGAATGGAACTGGGGTCTCCTGCATGGCAGGG
Organism: Giraffa tippelskirchi; assembly: GCF_054371585.1. Classification (NCBI taxonomy): domain Eukaryota; kingdom Metazoa; phylum Chordata; class Mammalia; order Artiodactyla; family Giraffidae; genus Giraffa; species Giraffa tippelskirchi. The sequence continues at coordinate 90,362,843 of NC_137275.1, read as the reverse complement.
GGATTCTTTACCAGCTGAGCAACTAGGGAAGTCCCTAATAATCATAACAAATGCTAATATTTTAGCAACTCAAAACTAAAAGTCATACTAATTACTAACATTTATTGATAGCAACTATGTTTGAGCATTGTTCCTACTTTACACAAATTGTCATTTGTTCCTCACACTGAACCAAATAGATAGGTACTACTATCATCGCTGTTTTACAGATAAGGAAATGCAGACAGATAATAATAACTTGCCCAGAAGCATAATAAGAAATGGAATAGGAATTCAAATCTGGGAAGCTTTATAGACTGAAACCTACAACAGTGTATAGACTCCTGATAAACCTTACCAAAAAATGATGGATACAGGGCAAGAGCACAATATCTGCCAATGTGAAGTACAGGCCTTCTGCAAACACATGGTCCAGAGGTGGCAAGTCAGAGGCTTTTGCTTTTCTGATGTGAGAAGGCTCTCTGTTGGCAGAAGCGGGTTCCTTGTGTATTGTGAGCTTTGAGAATGCCACTTTCAGTTCCAGGCTTGCAGATGAAGAGTCCCCCTCTTCAGATGTTTCCTGTCTATGACACTTGCTCTTCGTTTTTTCCTTAGCAAGCGAAGGTCCAACCCCAGCAGCATTCTGTTGCTTTAGCTTCTGCCTCCGGAGTTTGTCATCATTATGCACTCTAACGGGTTCACTAAGCTTTTTCTCAAGCTCTAGTATTGCAGCAGGAATGGTTGGGGGTTGATCAAAAGATTCTTTGAGAAAATTCTCAACAGCTAAAGGGATGGTAAGTTCACATAGCCTGGTCCATTGACTAACCTACAAAACAAAACAAGAAATGAAAGAATTCTTTACTTTCAGCCGAACTTGAAGAAAAATAACTTCATACTGGAAAACAAGACTGGTTTAGAGAATTTAAGTCTTGAGCTAAACCATTCCTGGGCTAGACTCTATGCTCTATCAAGAGACATTATCACAGTGCTTCAGAAGTGATAACATTAAGCAATGTAGGTTTAGCACTCCTGTATCTGGAAATATACGCTATTCTCTTATATCCTCTTACTGAGTAAATCCTCACTTCCCAAAGCCTCTAAAGTGTACTCTCCCTAAAAAAAGCTGGATTTCTAAAACATTGCTACTTGAGCTCCTTTAATCCTCAACATAATTAAAATAAAAGGTTAAAAAAAATCTTTTCCTAAAAATAATGTCTCTAAATCTCATAAATTAAATCTTTACTTCTTATTTTCTAATATTGCACTGAAATATTGGTACACATGAAAGGCTACTTTAACTCTTTTATTGGTTACTGAAGTATTTTTTACGTAAATTAAACTTTATTTTCCAACAGAGAGTTAAATAAATATTCAAGTGAATGTGTTACCACTTATGGGCTTCCCTTGTGGCTCAGAAGACAAAGAATCTGCCTGCAATGATTACTTATGGCTTTAAATAACAGAAAAGAGACATTCTACTTACTTCAGCACAAGCTTTCAAGCAGGTCTTCTTAAAACCCAGAAGTTCCAAAATTTCCTTCTTTGAGGGGTCTGCTTCATATGACTTCTGGATTATGTGTCTCAGAACAACAGCAAGTCCTGCTCTACAGAAATTGTCTGGTCTTTCTACTACTGCAGGTAAACAGCAACACTGGACTATTGGTGGAAGCTCTTGCCTTGAAATAATCTGTACTTCAACACCCTCAGATGGTACATTTTTAAGTAGTGAAATACCTGTGCTTTCTCCAGGGAGGACTAAGCAAACTTTAAAGACTGTGCAGTCACAGTATGATAACAAAAATAAAGTTACAGACGTATGAAGAGGAAAGATGCACCCTTCTTTTTGGTGAGAAAAGTCCAAGTACAGATATTCTTCTGTAAGGCTTTTCTTAATGCCTTTCATTTTCTTCTTTCATTGGGTTACCTAAAGCATAAATTGAAGTGGTTTTAGGTCTTAGGATATAGTAATTGCAAAGCTAAAATAAAAGATGAACACTTTAAAACTTTTTCTAGAAATCAGCAAGGATTTGTGATAGATATAAATCTACAAAAATTTGTTCTTGGCATGAATAAACGGCTTCCAAAAGAATGAGGCCTACATTGTGCAATGAACTAGTCTTAAGGGGTTTTTAGGACTTCCCAAGTGGTGCCAGTGGTAAAAAACCCACCTGACAATGCAGGAGATGTAAACGTTGCATGTTCGATCCCTGGGTTGGGAAGATCCCCTGGAGGAGGAAATGGCAACCCACTCCAATATTTTTGCCTGGGAAATCCCATGGACAGAGGAGCCTGGTGGGCTAGAGTCCATGGGGTTGCACAGAGTTGAACACGACTGAAGTGACTTAGCACGCATGCACGCAAAGAGATTTTATACACAGCTTCTTTAAAATGAGCATACCTCGGGTGCTTTGCAGTATAGCCCTCCCAGTCAAGTACTTATCGGTCTCACTATAGGTGAGAACAAAAGAGGAACAGAATGGGACGCAAGAAATAATCAAGAATACTTAGCATTTATCACTGTTGCAACATACTATACATCTATTCTTGTCTTCCTCCAATAGCATGTTCCATGAGATTACAAATTTCATTTTATTCACTGCTATGTCTAAAACAAGGTCTGATATTTTATACACACACACACACACATAATCAAAAAGCACTGAGTGAATGCATAGATGAATAGACATGTTCATTATTTTAAAGATGTAAACATACACAATCTTGTGGTCAAATTATTGATGGGTGTTTTCAAGTCATAATCCTTAAGACTTTTGTCAACTAAGACTTTTTGTTTGATTTCTACATTTCCTGGGTCTAAAATTCCCCATGTTCTAATCCATAAATCAAAATTCACAAACTGACACTAGATGGCACCCTTTAAAAGCATTCGCCATATACTAACTGGTATATTAAAGAAAAAATATTTTAAATTAAAAAAATTATTTCAAAAGCCTTTAAAAAGCATACTTGCAACTCTTTAAGCATATTTGAAATGTTAGTGTACCCTGAATTTTACGGTATTAAAGTCAACTAAATTTTCTTTATATTGTAAATTCCTTAGTTTTTTTTTTTTAATTAAAAGCAAAACAATCAAGTACTCATTAATCTTGGTCCTCAACGTTTTTTATTAAAGAGCTAATAATTCATTATAACAAAGAGATATAGTTAGTAAAGATATACACAGTAACATTATGTCTTGGAAAAATTCTTTGTAATGCGAATAATCACTAGTTTATATTTCTTTTATTAAAACGTAACAGATCTGCACCATGGCTTGTTACTTATTTAAAAGATTATCTAGGAGAAAATTATTTCATGTAATTTAAAAGTAACAACTTTTTAACCAAAGGAAACTATTTTCTTCCTAAGGTAACTTAGTTACCTTTTGGATTTTTTCTTTTCTCTTCATCTAGAGCTGATTTTATAAGAAAGTATTAAAGGGCATTTGTTAAAGCTCACAGGCAAAAGAAACCAACCTTTTGTAGAAAACTGGTAGTCTCTTTGGAGATAGTGGGTTGCTATTTCTATACCTAAACTATATAGATATAGTTTGCCCCTCTATATCTTTTGCTGATTAATTTACCAATCCTCTTAACTCCTTTTGTTCACCCTATAAAGCAGATCACTTTTTTAAATAGCAAATAACAGTTTTATTGTGCATATATGTCACATTTGTCATGTTCTACCTTCCTTTTCTAAAATTTTTAAAAACTTTTTATTTTGTTTTGGGGTATAGCTGATCAACAAAGTTGTGACAAAGAGTTTCAGGTGAACAGGGAAGGGACATAGCCATACTATAAAGAAGATCCCTAAGTGCCTTCCTAAGGAGCAGATTTGAAAGAAAACATAATCAATTTCCTCATGGAACTAGTAGAAACTAGTCCTGTTAAAACTTAAAAAAGACACACACAACAGAAGACTAAAAACAACATCATGCTATTTTACAGCTTTTGATCCAGGATATGCTGAAATATTAATATTAAAAAATTAGAGTACATATATATCTGCCACTTCCTGAGGCAGTGAACTTCCAGATGTTCAAGGTGGTTTTAGAATAGGCAGAGGAACCAGAGATCAAATTGCCAACATCTGCTGGATCATCAAAAAAGCAAGAGAGTTCCAGAAAAACATCTATTTCTGCTTTATTGACTATGCCAAAGCCTCTGACTGTGTGGATCACAATAAACTGTGGAAAATTCTTAAAGAGATGGGAATACCAGACCACCTGACCTGCCTCTTGAGAAATCTGTATGCAGGTGAGGAAGCAACAGTTAGAACTGGACATGGAACAACAGAGTGGTTCCAAATAGGAAAAGGAGTACGTCAAGGCTGTATATTGTCACCCTGTTTATTTAACTTATATGCACAGTACATCATGAGAAACGCTAGGCTGGATGAAGCACAAGCTGGAATCAAGATTGCTGGGAGAAATATCAATAACCTCAGATATGCAGATGACACCACCCTTATGGCAGAAAGTGAAGAAGAACTAAAGAGCCTCTTGATGAAACTGCAAGAGCAGAGTGAAAAAGTTGGCTTAAAGCTCAACATTCAGAAAACTAAGATCATGATATCCTGTTCCATCACTTCATGGCAAGTAGATGGGGAAACAATGGAAACAGTGGCAGACTTTATTTTTGGGGGCTCCAAAATCACTGCAGATGGTGACTGCAGCCATGAAATTAAAAGACGCTTACTCCTTGGAAGGAAAGTTATGACCAACCTAGACAGTATATTAAAAAGTAGAGACATTACTTTACCAAACAAAGGTCCATCTAGTCAAGGCTATGGTTTTTACAGTGGTCAAGTATGGATGTGAGAGTTGGACTATAAAGAAAGCTGAGGGCCGAAGGATTGGTGCTTTTGAACTGTGGTGTTGGAGAAGACTCTTGAGAGTCCCTTGGACTGCAAGGAGATCCAACCAGTCCATCCTAAAGGAGATCAGTCCTGAGTGTTCATTGGAATGACTGATGTTGAAGCTGAAACTCCAGTACTTTGGCCACCTGATTTGAAGAGCTGAGTCATTTGAAAAGACCCTGATGCTGGGAAAGATTGAGGGCAGAAGGAGAAGGGGACGAGAGAGGATGAGATGGTTAGATGGCATCACCGACTCAATGGACATGAGTTTGGGTAAACTCCTGGAGTTGGTGATGGACAGGGAGGCCTAGTGTGCTGCAGTCCATGAGGGCACAAAGAGTCAGACACGACTGAGAGACTGAACTGAACTGAGGCACATAAGGACCATGAGAAGTAACTTTTACACATTTCACAAACTTTTTTTACTGTGAGCACTTAATAAATGCTAAATGTCAACAAAAGAGAATAGCAATAATCTGTCCCTGGAGATAACTAATAATTAATGAGAAGCCTAAGAGAAAATGCAAAGTACTGCAGAAAGTGAAGAAGAACTAAAGAGCCTCTTGATGAAAGTGAAAGAGAAGAGTGAAAAAGTTGGTTTAAAGCTCAACATTCAGAAAACTAAGATCATGGCATCTGGTCCCATCACTTCATGGGAAATAGATGGGGAAACAGTGGAAACAGTGTCAGACTTTATTTTTCTGGGCTCCAAAATCACTGCTGATGGTGATTGCAGCCATGAAATTAAAAGACGCTTACTGCTTGGAAGAAAGGTTATGGCTAACCTAGATAGCATATTTAAAAGCAGAGACATTACTTTGCCAAGAAAGTCCATCTAGTCAAGGCTATGGTTTTTCCAGTGGTCACGTATGGATGTAAGAGTTAGACGGTGAAGAAAGCTGAGCGCCGAAGAATTGATGCTTTTGAACTGTGGTGTTGGAGAAGACTCTTGAGAGTCCCTTGGACTGCAAGGAGATCCAACCAGTCCATCCTAAAAGAGATCAATCCTGTGTTCATTGGAAGGACTGATGTTGAAGCTGAAACTCCAATTCTTTGGCCACCTCATGCGAAGAGTTGACTCATTGGAAAAGACTCTAATGCTGGGAAGGATTGGGGGCAGGAGGAGACGGGAACGACAGAGGATGAGATGGTTGGATGGCATCACTGACTCGATGGACATGGGTTTGGGTAGACTCTGGGAGTTGGTAATGGACAGAGAGGGCTGGTGTGCTGCAATTCATGGGGTCGCAAAGAGTCGGACACGACTGAGCGACTGAACTGAACTGAACTGAACTGTTGACTCAACATAATTTATTTTTTAAAATATAAATATTGGTATTTTTTTCCCCTTGAAGACTAAAAATATTACTTAATGATCTTGGGGTTTAAAAAACCAATCCCTCTCCCTGGACAATTTCTCCACATTAAATTTTACTATAATTTCTAAAATAAATATTCAGTATTAGCAAACGTGTAAAATTTTGATATCTATTTTTGGCATGTACCATGTCTAATTTTTCAAGAAAGTAGAACACATTTTTTGTTTAAAGTTTGAAAATACAGCAAAAGAAACACATTTTCTTCTTCATTTCTACCTAGTGAATTCCTCATGTTATCACTTTTATGTCATGAGCTTTTAAAAGGTAGGTGCTGTAGAATCATCCTTGGGGTCTCCAAGGCATGGAGCTGGGGTACAGATCTTGTTACTCCAGATTACATTTCTGCCCAGCACAAAAGTGCTGTCATCTGCTCTTTCTCAGCTTTGACAGGTGCCACACTGCACTTAGAGGGAGTGAGAAAGCGGAAGACAAAACCACAAGCTTGAGATGCCTGAACAGAGCTGATGGGGTGTGCATCTCCTCCCTTGCTTGGGAATGTTGCAGAGGCAATAAAAACAGGTTGTTGTTTAGTCACTAAGTCATGTCCAACTCTTTTGTGAACCCACGGATTGTAGACTGTCAGGCTCCTCTGTCCATGAAATTTCCCAGGCCAGAATACTGGAGTGGGTTGCCATTCCCTTCTCCAGGGGATTTTCCCAACCCAGGGACTGAACCCAGGCCTCCTGCATTGGCAGGAGGAGTCTTTACCACTGAGTCACCTCGGAAGCACAAAAACAGGTAAAAAATAAATATTTAAGCTTTGGTTTCATTACTTGGGAATTTTCTAAGATATTTTTAAACAAATGTAGTCATAGGTTTAGTATTTCAGGAATTTAATCTTTTTTATTCATTTATTCTAGTGATGATAAAGTGAAACATTTCATACATCAAAGGGGAAATGAGTTTTATAGGTATTTTCTTATCTGAAGTCATTTTATTATCAATAGTTTACTCAGTGCATATGTATATAAAGAAAGAAAAAAACACCATAAATATTGAACATAAGCATACTTCTCTGGAAGCCAGAAAAAAAGTTAAAAGTTTCTGTGCTCGAAATTCAAGTCTGGATCTATGGCAACTACACATTACATAACAGATAAATAGATAAGTTATATATTCCATGTGTGTGCATGCTAAGTCGCTTCAGTCATGTCCAACTCTTTGCCACCCTACGGACTGTAGCCCGCCAGGCTCCCTTGTCCATGAGATTCTCCAGGCAAGAATATTAGAGTGGGCTGCCATACCCTCCTCCAGGTGATCTTCCCAACCCAGGGATCGAACCTGCATCCCTTATGTCTCTTGCACTGGCAGGTGGGTTCTTTACCACTAATGTCACCTGGAAAGCCCTATTTATTACATAATAAAGTCCAAAAGTACATAACTGCAACAAAAATACTAACCAATTGACTGTATTTTTTAAGTAAGAAATTATTACTGTGGCTGGAATTTGATAAGAGCTTAATAAATGTTAAAGGTACAAAGAATGCAATTCTAAATAATATTATATACATTTTATTGCCTATCAAATATGTTTAATAAGCATCCAGAATTTTATGCATTACTTCAGCCCTCATAATCCTTAAAGTACATTTTACTTCCACTACATGAATTAGAACTGTACTTCAATCCAAAAGCATTATTTGAATCTATAAAGGGATCTTATAGGAAAACATTAAGGAATGGGTATTTTTCTAATATAAATAGCACTACTTTATAAACTTCATAAGTGGAACCATATTGCAATTTTATCACAGCCACAATTTCACCAGAGTGAAAATCATCAGAAACAATGTTATTCTTAGCAAATTTCTCAGGTGGCTCAGAAGTAAAGAATCCACCTGCCCGTGCAGGTGCCACAGGAGATGGGGGTTCCATCCCCAGGTCTGGAAGAACGCCTGGAGAAGGTAATGGTAACCTACTTCAGTATTCTTGCCTGGGACAAGTCATGGACAGGGGAGCCTGGCAGGCTACAGTCCATGGGGTTGCAAAGAGTTGGAGACACTGAGTGAGCATGTACATTCTTGATAAAAACCTCCATGCTAAAGACAGAGTATCTGACAATTCTCAGCACTGGATTTCGTTTTTTGATCATTCCTTCTTAATTCCCTTTACTGGATCCTCCTCAGACCTCTTAGTGACCTGTAGCTTAGCACTTTGCCCTATTCTCAACTTAAACTCACACCTTTAATTACTGGCTTTCAAACTTTTGATCATGCCATACAATAAGAAATAAACGTTATAATGAAGGTCATTAAACACGGAATAAAACTGAAACAAAAGACTCACAAAAAGCTACCCTACCATAGGAGATATAACTAACAGTTTATCTTTTCTTCTTCTTTTTTTCCAGGGTTGTTTTTTGTTTGTTTTTAATGTTGGTTAGTGCTCACTAAATTGATTCCAAGATCCATGAGCTACAACTTATACTATGATAGCACTGTCCAAGGTGATTTACAGTGCTACAGGTTTAAATATTACTGATGATTCTTGATATTTATCTCTACTGCAAACTTTCCCCTGAACTTCAGACTCCTGTAGCCTACCTGACATCTTCACTCAGACATTTTTCTAAATCTGTTCCTCTTTCCTCAAGTAATCTCCTTCTTGATAAACTAGCAACACCATTTACCCAGATACTTGGGCCCATAATTATGAAGTGTCACTCAATTCTTTTTTTTCTCTCTTACTTTACTATTTATGCCTTTGAAATACATGGTAATACTAACTTCTTAGAACCTACCAATATCACCTTAATCTAAGTCATCACTAGCTCTTTCAAGGACTACTGCAAAAGCCCATTAACTATTTCCTACACAACAGTCAATTCTCCAACTCGAGTCAAGGTGATCCTTCAAAAACATAAATCAGACCATGTCTCTGCTCACAACCATTCAATGGCTCCTCAGCACAGTTAATAAAATTCAAATTTCCTATCATGGTGTCTAGGTCTGACGTGACCCTGGCTGTCCTTCTTTTCTGACCTATCTCCCTCTTGTTCACTTCCCTCAAGCCAATTCTCCTTGCTGTTCTGGTGCAATGCCAGCAGTGCTCCTACACTTGAGAATTTGGGTGCTTGCAATTCCTTCTGCCTAGAATATTCTTCTTCAAGATATTCACATGGCTTGCTCCTTTATTTCACTGTGGTCTCTGAATATTAACTCAGAGCAGTCTCTCCTGACTACCTGAATTGAAAAAGCACTCCTAACACTTCCTAGCCCCCTATCCTGCTTTCTTTTTCATTACAGCACTTACTACTGCACATCTCCAATGGTAAACAGTACTCAAATTTTAGTTCAAGGACTGTATAAATGAATAAATGTACATAAATGATTATCACTAATCCCTGTAATGACAGTATTTTTGAGAACATTAGTCTTGGTACAACATGAGCTTCATTCTTCTTGACACCATTCTTTCTCTTCCAAATAAATCTATTTTAAGAGCAAACTATGTATAAATTAAAATAAAGAAACACACCACTGTGAGCTGAGTTGGAAAAAGTATAACTAGAATCCACTCAAACTTGTAAATAAAGCATAAACATTTTTATGTCTACTGATATTTGGCCACCTCATGCGAAGGGTTGACTCATTGGAAAAGACCCTAATGCTGGGTAGGTTTGGGGGCGGGAGGAGAAGGGGACGACAGAGGATGAGATGGTTGCATGGCATCACTGACTCGATGAACATGGGTTTGGGTAGACTCCGGGAGTTGGTGATGGACAGAGAGGCCTGGCGTGCTGCAATTCATGGGGTCGCAGAGAGTCGGACACGACTGAGCGACTGAACTGAACTGAACTGATATTTAGGCAAGAGAATTAGGAACCTAACGAGATTCTCTATATTTACTTAGCAAGTAGAATATTCATACACTGAGTAATGAATAAGAGTCTAGACTCTGGTGCAGACTGATTGGGTTTAAATCCTGGTTCTGATACTTAGTATCTCGTAATATAAATTTTTTCTGCGCCTTAGTTTTCTCATTCATAAAAAGAGATAATAATAACAACAGTATTAGTATGTCGTGAGTACTGAACAACACCTATCACATTAGTAATCCTCTAAATAAATAGTATTGTTATCTACTTGTAATTTATCCCCAAATTCCTTATGCACTGATACTATCAAAAAACACCAAGTCTGATGGGCAAGTCTTCAAATTACGCTTTCTATTTCCAAATTTCTCAAGAAAAATAAGAGATTTTGTGTTGAGTTGAAAAGATTTTCTCTGTTAATCAACTATACTCCAATATAATACAAAAAGATTTTTTAAAAACAGAAAAGATTGAAACCAAATATTGAAAAAAAAAAAAACCTGTTTGTTATTTAAGGCTGAAAACCAGGAGTCACAAAATTCTGGAGTATAAATGGGATATCTTAAGTTCACTTGAATATTAACTGTTTATATCGAATAGTTTAAAGAAATTTATAAGTATGAAAAAAATGACAAACTCTTACTTTTCTTAAAGATTCAAGTTTAAAATTAAACTCATTTTAATTCTCTACTACATAAAAACGTTCAACATTATGAGTATTAGAACCTAACTTGTATTTTATACATAAAAATAACAAGTTGTTTTTTTTTCCCCATGCCATGTGGCAGGTGTGATCTTTGTTCCCCAACCAGGCATTGAACCCACACCCCCTGCATTGGAAGCAGGGAGTCTTAACTACTGGACAGCCAGGGAAATCCCCAAAATAACAGTGTTGGGTTGCAAATATCTCATTGTTTTCTTTCAATAATATAGGTTAAAAAAAAAGAAAAGAAAACTCTGCCTCTACAGAGTTAAATAGCAGCTTATTACCTTAGATATTAAAGGTTAAAAAAGGAAGAAAAAACCGAGCTATTCAGTGCTATGTTGTGAAACATCGAGACACATATCACTAAGTCCTAGAGGACAAAATCCTATGATTAAAATTAGCTGTTTTCTTATCAAGGCAAGAAGTGGGGAAAAACTATTTAAAAGTAAGAAAGCTTACTACAGCCTTAGCCATAAGGAAACTGTGGCATCTTCTCTCCACAGAATCAGGGAGTCATCTGTTGCCAAAGAATCATAATGCTTGCAGATAAGCTTGACCTCACAATTAACAAGGAGCCACAGCATGAAATGCTAACCTGTTAGAAACATCAGCAAACCTGAAATAAACTTACTGAATCCCCACAGTAACTAATATCTGTGCTCATCATGAACTGAATGGTATAAATCCTTGCTTTGCAAGTACTAATCCTAACAGAATTCAGTAGGCTAGTTAAAAAACTTGAAGATTAAAAACAATATGTGCTAAGGAATTATGTATAGTAGAGTTGTTTTCGTTGACTAGCTTCAGAATTTGTTCAGTTTCAAAGTCTGCTAAATTGTTGGTTAGAAAGATCAATTGGATAGTCAGCATTTATTCTTATTTCAAATCACAGGTGATAGAAAAGTTACAAACACATGTTCAGATAAACAAACAAACAAAAACAACCTCTCCAAAACCCTTGATGGGCCCTCTACTACAAAAGTTCAAGTTTGAGCTTTGTTTAAAGCAGACAAACATATAACAGAAGTGTAAAAAAATAAAGGAATTGATATAATAATTTTCAAATCTCACTGATTTTTCCAGATTTATTTCTGAAATTAGATCTCTTAAAATATTGCCTTCAGGTATAACTCAAACATGATTTCTAGGACTTCTCTGGCAGTCCAGCAGTTAAAACTTCACCTTCCAACACAGAGGGTACAGGTTCTATCCCTGGTCAGGGAGCAAAGATCTCACATGCCTCATGGCCAAAAAACCGAAACATAAAGCAGAAGTAATATTATAACAAATTCAATAAACACTATGAAATTGGTCCACATAAAAAAAACTTAAAAACACAATGTGGAATAATGAGATATGCTTAAGGCAATCCTTTCAGTAGTGAGGACCTAACAAAAGCAGAAGAGATTAAGAAGAGGTGGCAAGAATACACAGAAGAACTATACAAAAAGAGATTTTAATGACCCAGATAACCATGATGCTGTGGTCACTCACCTAGAGCCAGATATCCTGGAATGTGAAGTCAAGTGGACCTTAGGATGCAATACTACCAACAAAGCTAGTGGAGGTGATGGAATTCCAGCTGAGCTATTTCAAATCCTAAAAGATGATGCTGTTAAACTGCTGCACTCAACATGTTAGCAAATTTGGAAAACTCAGCAGTGGTCATAGGACTGGAAAAGGTCAATTTTCATTCCAATCTCCAAGAAGGATAATGACAAAGAATGTTCACACTGCCATACCATTGTGCTCATTTCACATGCTAGTAAGTTATGCTCAAAATCCTTCAAGTTAGGCTTCAGCAGTATGTGAATTGAGAACTTCCAGATGTTCAAGCTGCATTTAGAAAAGGCAGAGGAACCAGAGATCAAACTGCCAACACTCATTGGATCATAGAGAAAGAAAGGGAATTCCAGACAAACACCTACTTCAGCTTCACTGACTATGCTAAAGCCTTTGACTGTGTGAATCACAATAAACTGTGGAAAATTCCTAAAGAGATGGGAATACCAGATCACCTTATCCGCCTCCTGAGGAACCTCTATGCAGGCCAAGAAGCAACAGTTATGGAAACAACAGACTGATTCAAAATTGGGAAAGAAGTATATCAAGGCTGTATATTGTCACCCAGCTTATTTAACTTATATGCAGAGTACTCTGCATATAGTGCCAGGCTGGATGACTCACAAGCTGGAATCAAGATTGCCAAGAGAAATATCAAAAACCTCAGATATGCAGATACCACTCTAATGGCAGAAAGTGAAGAGAAACTAAAGAGCCTTTTGACGAGGGTGAAAGAGGAGAGTGAAAAAGCTGGCTTAAAACTCAACATTCAAAAAAAAAAGATCGTGGCATCGGGTCCCATCACTTCATGGCAAATAGAAGGGGAAAAAGAGAAAGCAATGACAGATTTTTTTTTTGTGGGTTCCAAAATCACTGCAGATGGTGACTGCAGCCATGAAATTAAAAGATACTTGACAGAAAGCTATGACAAACCTAAACAGCATATTAAAAAGCAGAGACATAACTGGGCTGACAAAGGCCCGTATAGTCAAAGATAGGGTTTTTTCCAGTAGTCATGCATGAATTTGAGAGTTGGACCCATAACAAAGACTGAGAACTGAAGAATTGATACTTTTGAACTGTGGTGCTGGAAAAGACTCTGAGATCCGCTTGAACCGCAAGGAGATCAAACCAGTCAATCCTAAGGAAAATCAACCCTGAATATTCATTGAAACGGCTGATGCTAAAGTTGAAGCTCCAATACTTTGGCCACCTGATGTGAAGAGCTGGCCCACTGGAAAAGACCCTGATGCTGAGAAACACCGAAGGCAAAGGAGAAGGGGGTGGCAGAGCATGACATGGTTAGATAGCATCACTGTTTCAACGGATATAAATCTGAGCAAACTCCAGCAGATAGTGAAGGACAGGGAAGCCTGGTGTGCTGTAGTCCATGGGAGTTGCAAAGAGTGTAACATGACTTAGCGATTGAACATCTACAAATACTACTCACCAGGGAGTTAAAAAAAAAAAAGTCACATAGCTTGATATTTGATTTATTCAATATGACATCAAATTACTCAATAGTATTTATAACAAAGACTTTATTCCATACTATTTAAATGACCATGGTTAAAGTTTAAATTGTCATACCACTAGTTGTGGCCTGCTTTTGCATTTTCCCTTTTAAACACTGTTTCTAGATAAGCTTAGGAAAAAAGAAGTACTCGATCTCCTCTATCAATACTTTTGCCAAGATGTATTATTAAGTGTTGGCATTTTCTTGATATCCAAGATGGGTTCATGACATTAAGAATGAAGGAAAAAAACAAGTCACCTAATCCTAAACCAAAGTGAAACACAGCTTTGATGATGCAATAGAAGCAAATGGCCCCAAATGAAGCAAGTTCACTGGAGCAACAGTTTGCTAATATTCACAAACAACTGTTTTCTCCAATGAGGAAGGGCTGGGAGAGAAAACTAAGTGCCAAAAAAAAAGTTAAAGACGACCCAAGAAATCTACACAAACTATTCCTAGCAGCAAATGGCAAACGGCCCCTTAGATTGCTGCAACTGGAAGCTGCTCCATTCCATCGTTAGAGAAGCCACGGGCGCTGGTCTTGGAAAAACTGGGAAGGGGACGGGAGCCTCGCACCCTTCCCACCCTTGCCCGCATCGTCCATCCTGTTTCCCCCTCTGCTAAGAGGCGGTTTTTCGGGGTCACGGGGACTGCGCCCTCCTTACCTGGTCGCAGAGGCGCGGCCAGGCAGGGAGGGTGCGTGAGTGGGTAGACGACAGGGGCCGCCAGCGCATTCCAGCCCCGCCCGAGCCGAGTTTCCCGAGGCCACTTCAGGGAGTCTCCGTCCGCTGACCACTCGCTGCCAACGAGGCCACGACAGAAACAAAGTAGAGCGCTTCAAGGAAGCAGCGGCGGCGGCCGTCATTCATAATCCGGCGGACCGGAAAGAGAGGGTCACGTCACTTCCTACCGTCGCAGAATCAATACGTTCCCCAGTCTAGCCTCCTGCGGGAACCTTTGTTTTTCCGCTCTCGGAGAGGGCTGGTGGTGTTGGGACCGGTTCGCCAGGCCACCGACAACGGACGGAGCAGCGGGGCGGAGCGGTGAGTAGTGAGTAGTGACCAGCTGCCCGGCTCTCAGCCGACTCTCAGGAGCTTGAGACCTCCGCGAGGGGCGAGGTGGGAGAGTAGTTCTGTGGGGTCTTAGAGTTTTCTCGCTCCCTGTGCGGATACCTCGCAGTCTGCAGGCGGTCGAGTGCCCAGGCTGACCGCTGTCTCCTTACAATGAGGGTCGTGCTTCCTCGAAGAGTGTTGTGGGCTGGTGCGCGCGCACCGACGGCAAAGCCCCAGGGACTAGGTCCTTGGAACCCTGTCTCGGACTTTCCTTGGCAGGTTTTGGCGACTTCCCTGTACAGCTCCTTCTGTCTGGCTCTTACCTCTCCGGCTCACTTGTCAAAGACCTTACCCTGTGCTAGGCCTTGGGTGTGTCACGACTTTGGTCAAAATATTGGCATTCTTGTTCTGAGCATCTCTGATCACTTTTTAGATTCTCTGTCACTTGATTGGTTTGGAATCAAGGTCTTTCCGCCTCACCTGTGTTTCCGGACGTGTGCCTAAGATATCAGTGTAACCTAGGGCCAAGAACTCGGTGAAGGAATAAAAAGGGCAGCATCTTTAAAGGGATGGGTTACAAGAGCTTGCAAAGATGAAAAGGCAAAGCTTTCAGGAGCCCTTCTGTGATGACAACCCTAATATTGCACTCTGTGTGAATAGGGTCAGCTTCCTGCATCTCGTTCACATGAAGATCAACTTTGCACTTCTTTTAAGATTGGCGTGTTGAGTGGGAAATGGGATCTAGAGGAAAGCATATATTAATATATGAATACCCAACTTAGTTTGGAGAAATCACAGAAGCCCTCAAAAGTGACATTTAAACGAAACCTAGTTCAATGACTTAACAAACAGTTGTGAGAGTCTGTTAAGTTCCCAGCACTAGATATATAACAGTGACTAAAACAAGTCCCTGCTTGCGTGGAGTTTACAGCCTAGTGAGATTAAAAAATTTAAACCAGAGGAAGGATTGGCAAGAGAGTATTGCAGATAGGAACATTGTACAAGTCCCCAGTCTTGAAAGAGGTGTTTTTGTTTTGTATGGCCTTTCCCTTTTTGATGTTTTAGGGTTTGGGGGCAGGGCGAGGCAGTGGGGATGGCTCTGAGTTTCTTTTTTGTCGCTTTTTGTTAATGGACTTTGGAAATGTTTAGAACTGTGTAGAAGCAGAGAAAAGATCATTACACTTTGATCTCTAATAATTCTGTGGCCATTATATTGTGGTGCTTTGCAAAATAGCAAAATGGTAGGCAAAAAAGATAGGAAGAGAGCATAGCAATCAACTACAGTATCTTGCTTGGAGAATCCCATGGACAGAGGAGCCTGACAGGCTATGGTCCATAGCTTTGCATAGAGTTGGCCACCACTGAAGCCACCTAGCCCACAAACACACACAGGCAAAAACGATAGCTTCTCCCCTTAAAGTACTGGGAGTTTTATAGAGAATATAACAAATGTCCAAAAAAAAAAAAAAAAAAGTGTGGTTCAAGGTAGAAAACTCACGTACCATGAGAATGCACTTTTAGATATCCTTGGAGAGCAGGATTAGTAGTCCAGGGAGCAGAGCAGAACACACTAGCTATGAGTAAAGTCCTCATGAGAAATAGTATTTGAACCAGGTCTTGATAGGATTTGGAAATAAAAAAATGGGTAAAATGCTTCTCAGACAGACAAATTGAGTAGAAGTAGCAAGCCCAGTTAATGTCTCTGCCCTACTGAAGATCTAGGGATGAAGAATTAAAGTTTTTGTGCCAATTACTGAATCTTTTTAAATGATAGGCCAAGAAATTCAGCTTTATTTTAAAGGCAGTGAGTAGGTCGCCTTAATTTTCAAAGAAGAAAGAAAGAAAATGTGTTGCAGGAACATTAATATGGCAACTGCCTTGACGTCAAGGAGAATAACTAGATTATTGCTGTAGTACAAAAAGCAAGTGAAAACCCCAATTTGAGTAATAGCCTTGGAAATGAAAAATAGGAACAGATGTGAGAAATGTTGCAGACTCAGAATTCACAGGAAAGGCCTGCTGATTGTTCACATATAAGGAATTGGGAAGGACTCATTGGAGAAGGAAATGGCCACCCACTCCAGTGTTCTTGCCTGGAGAATCCCAGGAACGAGGGAGCCTGGTGGGCTGCCATGTATGGGGTCGCACAGAGTCGGACGTGACTGAAGCGACTTAGCAGCAGCAGCAGCAGTGAGCAAAGTTTTAGATCTCAGACCTGATTAATGGAGAGTGTGTCATTTATTGAAAGTGCAGGACAGGGAAATTTGGGGGGAAAATACTCATAATTTCAAATTCAATCATAGCTGAACTTGAGATACCATTAGGGTAACCAGTCAGATATGTCTACTAAGCAGTTGGAAATGTGGGGTTTAAGCTTAATAGACATGGACTGGGAATAAACATATGAAATCATCTATCTACAGATGCTAGTTGAAAACATGATATATAAAGATTACCAAATAGGAAACTGGTAGCAGAACTAAAGAAAATAGATGAGGACACAGTTACTTGGGCAATACCAAGATCAATGGAGTTGAAAAGATGACCCACAGAAAGAAGAGCCCGAGATAGAAAAGGAAAACCAGAAAAGCTGAGTATTTCTCATGGAGAAGAAAGTTTTTTGAAAGAGACCGTGAATTCTCTTGGCCAGCATTACTGAGTGACAGATTTACACCACAGTTGCTGACCTCTTTAGAACCATAGAAGAAAAAGAAATTTCTTTCACTATTCAGTGGTCCCTTCTTATCCATGTGGGATATGTTTCAAGATCTCCAGTGGATGCCTGAAACCATGGATAGTACCACACCCTATATATACCATTTTTTCCTATGTACATACCTGTGATAAAGTTTTATTAATAAATTAGGCACAGTAAGAGATTAACAACTGGTAATAAAATAGAACGATTATAACAGCATACCATAATAAAAGTTATGTGAACGTAGTCTCTCCCTTCAGCTTCTTTAACTCAGCCCGAAATATGACAGTGGCTTCTTCATTGGCAGACATAGCCTCTCCAGTAATTTATATATTTTTCAGTCTAAACTCAAATCTATGTAACCGTGTCTTACTTTCAGTAAATAGCTGGTGTCAGTCATTTCAGGGGATCCCTTGCTAAAGTTTTTGTAGATGCTCAATGCTTTCTGGCCCAATGCATTTCTGTCAGTTTGAACACATATTCTGTTCATGTCCACCCACAAATTTAATGCTTTTTCCAATCTAACTAAGCACTATGCTCCATGGCTATAACTCTTGCAGCTTGAGGTACAATAGCAAAACTAGCTCAAATTTCTTTTTCCTTCTTCACAATTTCACAGATAGAAGACTTGTTCTTACCATAGATTTTAGCAACCTCATTATATGAGCATATAACTTTTTTCTTACTAAGTTGAAAACATCCACCTTTTCACTTAGAGGACGCACTTTGCAGCTTCTCTGGCATATCTGAATTGCATGCATTACTACTCTGGCTCTTTGGGGCCATTAAATAAATGATAATAAGGTAACATGAACACAAGCACTGCAGTACCCTGGCAGCCCATCTGATAACCGAGCTGGCTAGTGACTAACAGATGGGATTCACTGGACAAAGGGTTAATTCACGTCCCAAGCGGGATGGGCCAAGGTGGCGTGTGATTTCATCACACTACTCACAGTCCACATACAGAGGATTACTAACGTGCATTTGCCAGTAAGAAAGGAGAAGTAATAGAAACTGGAGAAAGCAATAGAAAATGGAGAGGAAAAGTAAGGTAGAAAGCAAAAGAATAAAGGATAAAACATACTATGATGAGTGTTTTATTTTAGGACCAACTCCTGTTTTTTCTGTTGGATGGGAAACAGAAGTTGGGTCGAGAAGGTGCTAATAAAGAAGCAGAGGAAACAAGAAAGTAATTCAAAGTACAGGTGGATGGGAGTAAAGAAATTTTTAAAAGAAAGAAAAATTGACTTGGTACCCTGAAGAGGCTCCTGGGTCAAAGCAGTAGAAGAGATTAATAGAGTGATGGAAGATTGTAGTTAAAAAGGAGAATTGACTGTAGTCAGAGATGAGTTGTGAGTTCCAGGTTTCAGTGGCTAAAGATGAAGCTCTTTGAGATAGAAGATCTAAATAAACCTAGCACAGGAAGTTGGAGAAGAACACCAGTATAGATGCTAAAATTACTAGAGATAATGGCAAGGGGGAGAGATAGAAGATGAACCTGATACAAATGTTCTGTCCATTAGCAACAGTGAACATGCAGGTGTAGATTACAAGAGAGGATGTTGATCAGTGATGGTCAGGGAGTATTCTCCCTCAAACAGCAATATGGAGTAAGGTCTCTGTAGACCTCTGTTTGGTCTTTGAATAGAAACAACTCTCTACTTGGGGAAGGCTATAAAACCGGTGATGTCTGTGTGCATGAGGGAGGGAGGATAGTCAAGGTAAAACAATAAAAGGAGTGCTTGAGAAAACTATGGAAAAATCTTGGGGAATATGTTGGTAATAAGTAGGGGCTAGAAGATGAGGGGAGCTAGCAATGAAATTAATGTGGAGGGGGGAAGGGCTAAGCTGAATGAGTGCAATGCATGCGTGCTTCATTGTCTGACTTCATTGTCCGACTGTTTGCAACCCCACGGACCATAGCCCGCTAGGCTCCTCTGTCCGTGTGATCCTCCAGGCAAGAAAACTGGAGTGGGTTGCCATGCCCTCCTCCAGGGGATCGTCTCAACCCAGCGATCGAACCCTCATCTCTTATCTCTCCAGCATTGACAGGCAATTTCTTTACCACTGGTGCCACCTGGGAAGCCCTGAGCTAAATGATTACTGGAGGGATTTTCAAGGGGGAGGTAAGTTTGTACCTTAAAGTAACCACTATGTATATATAATAAGAAAAGGGAAACTGGAAATTGCTAGAAAGGCTAACCCATTGGTCTCCAGACTTTTCTCATCATTTATTCCATGAGTAAAAAAGTAAGTACACTTCTTTATGTATGTATTTAGCTACCAATTATACGGGCTTCCCAAGTGGTGCTAGTAGTCAAGAATTCACCTGCCAGTGGAGGAGATGTAAAAGACGAGGTGCTGACTCTTGTTACCTAATCTATAATATAAACCTTTTTCTATCTGTGATTATAGAAATATATAACAGTAAACACTTTGCTTCTAATTTTCAGCATAGAGATTTGAAGTAATGGTTTTCCTAGTATATTAAAAGGATTCTTCTAAGTTTCAATCCTTTCAGCACCTCAAAATACAGATTGTTCTGGATAAGTAAACTACTATGCTCTTGCTATAAAAACTTAAGTCAGTAGAAAGTCTAGGCTTTGTTTCCTTGTGCACTCAGGAGGAGTGGCAACTTCACTCCTTTTCATTATGGACATTTTAATGAGGAACTCTTTTTCTCCTCAGAATGTTTATGATGACCAACCTCATGAATAATTTTTTTAGAAAAATACACCTTTCTGTACCTATCATTGTATATGAGTAATGTATGTAATAATGCAGTCTTAAGAAGTAACAGAAGTTGCTTCTCAATTTTTATTAAATTATTACCCATACAACTGTTTGAGGTAGATTATTTTTCTTTTAACATTGAGCTTTAGACCCCTGCTCGTGGGTGTTTGAGTAGAGAACAGAATTTGACAATAATTTTGTGGCCATCAGATGGGTATCTTATATATCTTCTTTAAAAAAAAAAAAGCTATTTGGGGTGTGTGTATGTGTGTTTCCTATAAAAGCTGAAGAAGTATTGGGAGGAAGGTAGATAGGGAAGGAACAAACAAAATCCATTTTCAGGGTGGTCTTTCATATGCCAAGATTAAACCTACAGCAGGTTTTAATGGCTTTGTAAATCCCTGAAAATGAGAGATTACTGTGAAATTGCTGACAGATCCCTAACTCTAGCAGTACAAGTGTGTTGCATTATTACAGTATTAACCTCAAGGACAGAAGACAGTTTCAAGCTCTAGAATGTTGATCAGAGGATTGAATACGAAGTATACATTTTTATTTTAATAATTCCTTGCCTGGAGAAGTATTTTCAAAAGTGACACCAGAAATAAAACAACATAATAGCATTGGTATTAACTGAAAACAAAACTTTTTAATGTTTTAGAATTTCATAAGCCTTTGATGTATATCTTCACTATTTTTTAAGCTCCTTAGGGCACAGAGAATATCATAGGCTATATGTATATGTGTGTTGGTTTTGGCAGCATTTGTCAGAGACTTTGCTTTTTAAAAATAGGTTAATGCATGAGATACCACAATCTAAATGTGATGCAATAAGATTATCATAAGTATATTTTCTGAGGCATTCAAGATTGGGGCTGAGGACTAAGGAGGCAAAAAAAGATAACTGACGTTAAAATTTCAGCACTGACCTTTATAGCTTATTTATTGCTTAATGTATGCTCTAACTATTGTCCTCCCATGACACCCTTCCCCCAGCCTGTGTGTGTTTGTGGTGGGAGGGTGTATAAATAAGGTTCAGGAGAAGAAATTTTGATATACCATAAACTTGACCTAAACACATCAAATTTCTCTGTTCTAAATTGTAAGTGTATTATTTGAAAATGATATTAGGAAGAGGCTCTGTGGAGAGGAAGAGCTTATCTGATAACTAATAACACTCTCACTTTAGGAGAAGAGAACTAGATAATTCTAATTAGGGATAAGGAGGAAATTTATCTGTTATAACCTTTTAGACAGCTTGAATTTTGTATTAGGTACACAGTAATACTTATTATAAACAGAACAAGACAGATAAATTTTGACAGGTAATTGCCCACTATCTGTAAATTACCTTCTCTTTTTTTTTTTTTCCTTCAGGTGTTTGGAATGGCTGCTGCAGTGAACTTGGAACTTGATCCCATTTTTTTGAAAGCACTAGGCTTCTTACATTCAAAGAGTAAGGATTCTGCTGAAAAGCTAAAAACACTACTTGATGAATCTTTGGCTCGGGGCATTGATTCAAGTTACCGTCCATCTCAAAAGGTATATAACTGAATTAGAGGCTTGGAGGGAGTTTTGTAAAGTCTTTAATGTTTAGACCATCTCAAAAGAGTCTGTCTGCCAGATAATCTTCCCTTGTGGCATGAAGAACTTTATAGTGTTCTTTTTTTTCCTCAAGTTTTCAGAGAACTATTCCACTATATAGAAAAGTTAGCTGAGAGTGGGGAATATTTTCTTCTACTATTTTCTGTGTATAGAAACCCACTTATGTATTATAATTTTAGTTCTTTATGATTAGAATTTTTTTAATCTGCTGAATGAAACCATAGCTTGTAATTATTCTCTAATGTTTTAGGAGCAAAAAAATAAAAGGACAGGAATTCTACAATGAATTGAATTTCGACAATGAAGTGAATTACATATAGATAGGATAATTTAAGGGAAAAAGGAGGTATGGATAAACTGTGAGAACTGTGTCACTCCCATTGCAAACAAGGTGGCC
The DNA here is from genome assembly GCF_054371585.1 of Giraffa tippelskirchi. Classification (NCBI taxonomy): domain Eukaryota; kingdom Metazoa; phylum Chordata; class Mammalia; order Artiodactyla; family Giraffidae; genus Giraffa; species Giraffa tippelskirchi. The sequence continues at coordinate 90,340,541 of NC_137275.1, read as the reverse complement.
AAGCAGCTTTCTGTGAAAAGAATATACATTTTGGAACCAGAAAAATCTGTTTTAAATCCCAGCTTACCTCTTACTAGTGTGATGACAGATAACATATCTTGAACATTTACTGTGTCCTAGGTACTTTTCTCAGTGATGTAAGTGTATAATTAATTTTAACTGTGATAATGATCCTTTGAGATAGGTATTATTTATTTTTATTTTACAATAAGGAAACTGAGGTACATAATAACTTCATTTCACCCAGCATCTGTTTCTCTATTAGTAAAATGAGGATAATGAGAACTACCTTACAAAGTTATGAACATTAAAAGAAAGTACATTGGTCACCTAGTGTAGTGTCTATCTGGTATATAATAAGTTCTTAGTGAATGACAGCTCTTACTATATTCTTTAATACATACCTAAGCAAATACATTGGGAAACAATGGAAACAGTGGCTGACTTTATTTTTCTGGGCTCCAAAATCACTGCAGATGGTGATCACAGCCATGAAATTAAAAGATGCTTACTCCTTGAAAGGAAAGTTATGATCAACCTAGACAGCATATTAAAAAGCAGAGACATCACTATGTCAACAAAGGTCCGTATAGTCAAGGCTATGGTTTTTCCAGTGGTCGTGTATGGATGTGAGAGCTGGACTATAAAGAAAGCTTAGTGCCGAAGAATTTATGTTTTTGAACTTTGGTGTTGGAGAAGACTCTTGAGAGTCCCTTGGACTGCAAGGAGATCCAGCCTGTCCATCCTAAAGGAGATCAGTCCTGGGTGTTCATTGGAAGGACTGATGTTGAAGCTGAAACTCCAGTACTTGGGCCACATGATGCGAAGAGCTGACTCAACTTGAAAAGACATTGATGCTGGGAAAGACTGAAGGCAGGAGGAAAAGGGAACAACAGAGGGTGAGATGGTTGGATGGCATCACCAATTCAATGGACATGGGTTTGGGTGGACTCCGGGAGTTGGTGATGGACAGGGAGGCCTGGTGTGCTGCGCTTCATGGGGTCGCAAAGAGTTGGACACAACTGAACAACTGAACTGAAGACATTCTTTCAAACCTTTCTAAAACTCTAGCCTTGAAACTTCGAGTCACCCAGGTCTGTGAACACCTAGATACCAAACTGATAAGGAGAAGACCGAACTACCTGACTAGCTCAGTCTAATCCAGAATCTCAAACTCAAGACAGGGCCAAGTCCCAGACTCAGTGCCCAAGTAAGCAGTAATCTTTTCCTCCCAGCCTTCTTTCAAAATAAGCTCTAGTATTCTCAGACTTTTTATTGCCCTTTGAGTAGTAGAGCCATTGTGACTTCATTTATTTTACCATTCTCATTCTGGAGGTTCAGTGAGCTCAAACCAACCAAATTAATAAAACTCAACAGAATATACTAACAAATTTGTTCTGCTCCGAGTATTGATATTGTCCAAATAGGAAATTCCTATTATTACTAAAGAAGCAGTATTTTTCTAAAAATTTATTTACTTATTTTACTTTTGGCTGCACTGGGTCTTCACTGCTGCACTCAGGCTTTCTCTAAGTGTGGCAAGTAGGGGCTACTCTTCATTGCTGTGCATCAGCTTCTCATTGCACTATCTTCTCTTGTTGCGGAGCATAGGCTCTAGGGCGCAGGGCTTCAGCAATGCATGAGCTCAGTAGTTGCAGCTCACGGGCTCTAGAGTGCAGGCTCAGTAGTTATGGCACACTTAGTCTTCCAGACCAGGGATTGAACCCATGTACCCTGTGTTGGCAGGCGGATTCACAATCACTGGACCAAGGGAAGCCCCAAGAAGGAGTATTTTCAGATTCTAAAACAGGAGGAAGTGCATTTGTTAAAGTACATGAGAAGTTGGTTGCAATTAAAACGTCTCCTGCCCTTACATTTTTAGCCATTAGAGAAATGTAAATTAAATCTACAGTGATATGCCTTACATATCTACTAAATGTCTAAAATTAAAAAGATTAGCCATACCAAGCATTGGTGAGGATTTGAAGATAGGAAGAAGCTGGGACTCTCGGGTACTCCTAATGAAATATAAAATGGTATACCACTTTGGAACATGGGTTGGCAGCTTCTTAAAAAGTTAAGCATAAGCCTACCATATACTCCACACATTCCACTCCTAGACATTTATTCTAGAGAAATTGAAGTATGTGTCCATGTAAGGATTTGTACGTGAATGTTCATAACATCTTTATTTGTAATAGCCCCAAACTGGAAACAATCCAATTGTCCAGCAGTAGGTGAATGAATAAACAAATCATGGTATATTTGTTTAATGGAGTACTATTCAGCAACAAAAGGAGTGAACTTTTGTTACACTCAGTGACATTCATGAATCTCAAAATAAATATACTGAGTGAAAAAAGCCAGAAAAAAAAGAGTATGTCCTGCATGATTCCACTTATGAAAATTTCTAGGAAATGCAACCTATGTAGTTACAGAAGATGGATCAGTGTTACCCAAGAATGGGTGGCTTAGTTTTCTAGGATGTCTACCTCTAAGTGATTATAGAGGGCAACAGGGAAACTTGGCAAGATGATGAATATGTTCATTATATTAATTGTAGTGATGGTTCACAAATGTGAGACCATATAGTGAAACTTATTGAAGAAAAAGAATATGTTGGCACATATGATGTCTAAATTTTTAACTGATAATTGTTTAGATTTGTGATCTGGTTGTTTTTTTTTAATAATATACTAGTCTGAATATTTCTTTATAGGTATCTTTTAATTTCATATACAGGATGTGGAGCCACCCAAAATTTCAAGCACAAAAACTGTTTCTGTTAAGCAAGAGCCCAAAACATCATCTAGTCTTCCTTCTGGCAGTAATAATGGCAAGGTCCTCACAACTGAGAAGGTAAAAAAGGAAGGTGAAAAGAGACCTGCTGATAAAGTAAGATTTTGCTTTACTCTAGTAGATCAATCAGTTGTTTTATGCTTACTTTTTGTATATAATAATTGGTAAAAGTACATAATAATCACTCAGTAAATATATTTTGGTTATTATGGATTTTTTTAAAATTAAAATATAGAAACATTTTAGAACTGTTTATTGAAATCATTGTCAACAAATATTTGAGCCCTAGAAGATATGCTAATTTCATGTGTAAACTTTAATCTATAACTCAAATATTCTAGATGGAACAGTTGTTGAAAAGATGGCAAGGAAAGAATAAAGATGTAAATCACTAGACATGAAATTTACAGAAGTACATGTACCTTAACAGGGTTACAGAAAACTCTTGGATTGTCTATTCTGAATGATTTCTGCACATAGTTAATTATTAGGATTTTAGAACTTAGTAAAAAAAAGCATTCAAAAAACTTTAGTAATACCTGCCCTCAAGGGGTTGTGTTTCCATACTTTTTCTAAGTACTGGCTCTTTATAACCTATATTATATTGTTCTCTTTATATTTTAAAGAAAGGAGCCAGAATTTGCTTTGAAACAAATATGGCAATGTCTTAAGCCTGAGTTATTGGTGGAAGTTCATTATTATTTCTTTTCAATATAAAATGTCATTAGTTCATAATTTAAAATATTTAAAAATAGCCTTAAAAATATCCTTATTAGTGCTGTCTGTGGCTTCTCAATTCAAAGCATCCAGTGAGGGGTAGGAGGGCAGTGTAAGTAAATCCACTGAACTTCCATGATTCTTTAATGAATAAAAGAATACAAAGAGAGATACAGATGCATGCTGAACTGTTCTGATTTGTTTCGTTTTACCATGTTGGAGTCTTTTAACATACTGAGTATGAATTTATTACAAATCTTCTACAGGTCTTTAATGTGTGCTTTTGTCCCTAACTATGTGAAAGTATCTGTGGAGTGGACTTGATCATTGCACACTGTCTATCTTATACATCTCTCGGTGATTTAAAGTTTATTTTAATGTGTTACTTTTTCATTGGGTGCTTTTTATAGATGAAATCAGACATCACTGAAGGAGTTGATGTCCCAAAGAAACCTAGATTGGAGAAACCAGAGACACGGTCCTCTCCCATCACTGTCCAAACCAGCAAGGATTTAGCCATGGCTGACCTTTCCAGCTTTGAGGAGACCAGCGCTGATGATTTTGCCATGGAGATGGGATTGGCCTGTGTTGTTTGTAGGTAAGTTGTACCTTGCCACATAGATACTCTTGTTTCTTTGTAAAGAACAAACAATTTAAAAAAGAAAAAAATAGACCAATTGTTGGGTGTTTCATTTTAATTATTTGGAGGTGGATAGGAGATAAACTGCCCATGTGGCAATTTAATGTCTGATAAATTGTCAAAAATTTATATTACTGACAGGCATCTTTATAATCAGTTATGTTGTAATAACATTTTCTGCATTCTTGGCTTCTAGAGTAAAAGCAGTTATTGCTTTAATTTTTAGTGAGACACTGTTTAGCAGACTAAATTATTTCCACCTTTCTTTTTAAAAAGACTATGTTGCTTTTTTTTTTTCCTGAAGTGTTCATAGAATTTATAAAATAAATGGTTGTATACCATTTTCTAAAATAGCATTAAATCTTTTCCTAAGGATAAAGAAAATGAAATTAATGGATCATGTAGGTTATTCTGAGTATTGTTTTGAAACATGGATACATAATTATAAAAACAGATAATTCTGCTTAGTAGAAGATTCATCTTAAAAATCAGAATAATTAGATTTTAAATTCCTTGATACCAGGATCTCCGTCTTTAGTCGTTAATGACTTTCATCGCCTAGCACAGTGGAAGAGATTGTCACCTTTCCTGCTATTTGCAGTCCTCTTGCCTGGAAAATCCCTTGGACTGAGGAGCCTGGTGGGCTGCAGTCCATGGGGTCTCGAAGAGTCGGACACAACTGAGCGACTTCACTTTCACTTTTCACTTTCATGCATTGGAGAAGGAAATGGCAACCCACTCCAGTGTCCTTGCCTGGAGAATCCCAGGGATGGGGGAGCCTAGTGGGCTGCCGTCTATGGGGTCGCACAGAGTCGGAAACGACTGAAGCGACTTAGCAGCAGCAGCAGCAGCTTCATGAAAATATTAAATTCTGGTGTATTGGGACTGAATCCATAACTCTAAAATTTTGTGAACATTATAGAGCATCAGTTAATGTACTTCTGAATAGGATTTTTTTTGTAGAGCTTCATTGCTTTAACATATATTTGTTTATTTCAACCTTTATCTACTGTAAGGGTTATCATTTTCATATAAAGAAATAAATGGTAAAGTAATAGGGGGGAAAGAACTAGTAATTGTAATCCTCCGTAAGAAGACTTGTTATGATAGTCTGAGGCTGTTGCTGTTGCAATTTTTACTATTTTGGTACACTTATTAATACATTCTGTTTTGTTGATTAAGACATTTATTTACTGAGCACCCCATGTCTGTGCAGTAATGTACTAGGCCCTGTAGATAATTAAGTTCATTTTCTACCTTTAGGGCAACTCATGTATTAATGAAGAAGATAGAACAATATGTAGGCAACAAATATAAAGGAATTTAATAGAGGTACAAAGAAGATGTTATAAGATTGTTGGAGGATGAGCCAAGGTCTACTGCCTTCTGGGAAAAAGAAAAAAATTACAATGGAAAATCCTAAGAAGAAGAATATAGCCAAGTTTAGTCTAAGTCACCTTATACATTTCTTACTGGTTGAGCATAACCTTTAAAAGAAATGAATTGTTTGTGCAGGCTACACGTTGGGATTTGTTATTTTGCTGTTTGGCTTTTCTAAGGTCTTTACCGTCTTTAATATATCAAACTTTAGCAGAAGAACCCTAGCGTGGCTTTAAATTGTTGTATTCAAATAAGTGTCATATCTAACGATATATTTTCTTAGGCAAATGACAGTGGCATCTGGTAACCAATTGGTAGAGTGTCAGGAGTGCCATAACCTCTACCACCAGGACTGCCATAAGCCCCCGGTGACGGACAAGGAGGTGACCGACCCCCGCCTTGTGTGGTATTGTGCCCGGTGTACCAGACAGATGAAGAGAATGGTAGGAATTATGTTTCTCTATTTTAAACAGTCTCTGTCCATTTTTTTGTTAATATGTGATTGTTAAGATAAAAATCCGAACATTTATGCTACTGAAAGAAATCTTATTAGCTAATTATTTTAATGTTTGTTTATATAGTGTAAATGTGTGGTTTATGTGTCTGTGCCTAAGTGGACCAGACCATATGTATGTATTTTTCTCTGCTCAGCTTTTAGCTTGTTCTAGTATAAATGAACAGAATTGGAGACCCACAAATTATGACTATTTCCTACTGGTGTGTCAGTGTATTTGTGTACATTTAAAAATACTACAAAGCACTATGGGAAGTCGTGAGATAGGAAGCCCTAGTCTTTGATGACTCTGGTAGGGAAATATTGGAAATGTCTATTCCTGAGTGAGCGCAAACCGCCAAACTCACAAGCTGTGTGCAGAGCCATCTCTGTCTTTCCTTCTGTGTTTCTCTCTTTATTCCTTGTCTTTCCTTCTCATTGTCTTCAAGTGACCATTTAGCCTATTTTCTCAAGTACTTTCTCAGTTTACTGCTCACAAACATAACTGCCTTTAATGTCATACTGAAACATTTCCATTTGTTATATTGGATTTGTTTTCTAACTTTTATTCATTTAAAAGGTAGATGGATGAATGTTACCATTTTCCTTTTAAGGAAATCAAGTTGTTATTTACTTAGAGTCTTGTTTGCTTCCCCCATCCCCATTCCCCTACCTTTGATTAGGGACTCTTTTTTTTAATTTATTTTTTACTGAAGTACAGTTGATTTATAATGTTAGTTACTGGTGTACAGCAAAGTGATTCAGTATATTGAATATAGTCCCCTGTGCTGTACAATAGGACCTTGTTGTTTATCCATCCTATACATAATTTTGTCTGCTAATTCCAAATTTCCAATCCATCCTTACCTCACCCCTCCCACCCCTTTGGCAATCACAAGTCTATTCTCTATGAGTCTGTTTCTGTTTTATAAATAAGTTCATTTGTGTCATATTTTAGATTCCACATATAATGATATCATACGATATTTGTCATTCTGTGTCTTATTTGCTTCTCTTACTATGGTAATCTCTAGGTCCATCCACATTGCTGTAAATGGCATTATTTTGTTCTTATTTATGGCTGACTAATCGTCTGCTGTATATGTCTATGCTATATCTTTGGGACTTCCCTGGTAGCTACCAGGGAAGGGAACGGCTACCCACTCCAGTATTCTGGCCTGGATAATTCCATGACTGATCCATTCCTTTGCTGATGGATATGTAGGTTGCTTCCATGTGTTGGTTATTGTAAATGGTGCTGCTGTGAATATAGGAGTGTCTGTATTTTTTTGAATTACAGCTTTCTCCAGAAGATTAAGGACTTTTGATAGAAGAGTTCTCATATTGTTAACCAAGTGAATTTCTACATAAATTTTTCTGACCAAATATATCTTTTTAAAGTCAGAAGTACATAGTTAAATAAAAAGAAAAAGAAAAATCAAGATATTTACTTTTTAATCACTTAAATCAGAAATAGATTATGTTTTTATTCCTATGAAAAGTAGTAAAATTTCAGTAGTATTTATACCGTCTGTTTGTAACAAGAAATTTCTGTGACATGGTATAGTTTTTTTCTGCTCTGTCTGATTTTTATTTAGTTTATTACTTAAACTACCCTCCAGGACTTCAACCCAAGTAATCATGGGTGAGCAGAATAGTACGTTCCAGCACTTTGGCGCAAGTAGTCACTGAGAATTGCTAGTCAAAATAAATAACTTGTGATAGTGATCTTTCTTTAACATAGCTTCAAAGTTTATTATTATTTTATTATAAGTCTCTTAACAAAGTAAGCACTGTTCTCTCCTAAGTTTTTCCTCCCTTATATTTTGTGAGTTAACTCATACCAAATCTGTATTTATAGTTCTTACCTTCTTTCCAAAGTGAATTTTGGCAGATGACCAGATATCCTACAGTTACTTGAAGTGCAGTATTTTTTAAATTAAAATTGTTTTCTTCTCCACTCACTTTTTCCTCATTTGCCTGAACTGATAACATTATCCTTGATGCCCCTCTTAAATCCACATCCCTTTGTTTACCAAACTTGTTAATTCTACCTCATACATATTTCACAGATCTGCTCATTTCACTTTTATTTCCCTGTTCCACAAATAGCTCATTTCTTGCTGTTGCATTAGCTCCTTGATTCCCTTCAGTCCACTTTACACACTACAATTAGAATATTCTTCTATTATAATTATCTAACTTTATCTGTTTAAGTGTGCCCCGTGGCTTTCAATTACATATATAATGAAGTTATCCTTGCTAGGGTGGATTATGGACCTTCTCTCTTTGACCCACCTCTACCTTTGTATCCTTCTCTTCCTCTCCTTCACCATATATACCACATACTGTGGCCACAGGAGACCAAATGGTTCATTCCCTGAGTATATGGTGAACTTTCGTGTTCCCACATGTCCTGTTTCTCAGCGACTCCTCATCCTGATACATTTTATTCTTTATCAACTTTGCAAATTAAATGCCTAATTAATATGTATTAAGAGCAAGTCTCATTCACTCACAGAGCACCAGAGCAGAGCTCAGGACTGGACACATCCCACATTCTGTTGTTTCATTTTAAGATACGTAAAAATAGAGAAATATAGATTTGGGCCAGAAATCAGCAGTCAGTAAGTTCAGTCTGTATGTCCAAGGGTCAAGTGCTGAATGACTAATGTCAGAGCATGATTAAATACACCAAGAGTGGACCTGGAGAAATACCAAAAGACGTGATCTGAAGTGAACCTGAAGATCGGGATCCAGTAAACACAAGCTTTAGTGAGAGAAAGGGGTTTGGAAATGGAAGGGATGCTAAACTGAATTGCTTTCAGTGAGGTTCTCATGTGTGCATTGGTTATTGCTCCAAGGTATCTCAAAGATACCTTAAAAAGCATCATATATCCTCTTTCTCCTTGCACTAATTTATTCAACTATGGTAGGTTCTACAGTACAGGAAGACAGGAAGAGAGAGATAAGAATGGTGTGATAGTGGATGGCAGGGTTCAGAGCTATTCTTTAGTTCTGTAATTTTCTTTCTACCAGGCAATGGGATTTGCCCCAGCACTCCTGACTTACTGCAGTGGTTCTCAGTCTAAGGTGGTAACACATTCCTACTCAGCAATAACAGAAGTATATGGTATTTTTGATTGTTACCATACTGGCCATATTGCCTTGAGTGGTTAATGTCATACATTCTACACTATGTGAGTCAGTCACCCAATAAAAAATTATAGTGCCTTTGTTGAGCAATACTGAATCAGTGATAATACCCTAGTTCCCTAAACTAGTACTACCAGCAAAGAAGAGAGGGTTTTGGGTATCTCTTAGGTTCTAAGATGGTTAGGTGAAATAGCCAGGAAGCAGAAGATCTAAACATGATCTCCTAGGCAGAGGTTCTTTCTGAGCTTCACAGTAATGAATCTTCATCTGCTAAAGCATACAAGTTAGGTCGGTCTTCAGAGTTTAACCTCATCTACTGATGTGGGTGGAGGAAAAGTGTAAGATTAGAATACCATGTACTTCTGATACTCTGAAGGCTACGTTTTCATAACATGGTTTGCAATACAAGGTAAGATAATCTTTCTTGGTAGTAAGAGATATTTTACCATAGATATCTTCCAGCATCCTTTATAATATTCTTGATCTGAGTGTTGCTTTAAAAGTGATATCTGAAAGTAGATATACTTTCATGTGGAAAATATGTAATATAAAAAATGGGATGAACTGAGACTTAAGGGTGAAAGTGTATTATATGGCAAACCATAGCACAAGAAAGTCTAAACAAAGATAAAACAGCTACATTCAAATTTCCAGAAATGGGAACACATCATTAATAAAGTTTTTGGTATATTTTTGTGTGACCTTTTTAGGATTGTCAAAAACAGTGGGATGGCTGGGAGCACCATTACTCATCTAGTAGAGAAGGGTTCTTCTGGATTCAGTAAGAAAACTTTGTTTTCTTACCATTTGTAAATAATGATGATGAATAAGTAGTAACTTATTATCTGCACTTAACATGTACCAGACACTATATAAACTCTTACATAATCATAGTTCATTCTCATAACCCACCTTTAGAACAGAAGATTTTATCCACATTTTGCAGATGAAAAATGAGACTTCTGGAAATTTACATATTTTACCTGAGGTAACATAGATAGGGAAGTAGTTGAGCTGGGCTTTAATTTTAGTTCTCTTTGATTCCAAAAACTGTCCTCTTGAACACTGCACTGTACTGTTTATGTAGTTAATATTATCTAGCTGGAAAACACTAAAGAATAAACTGAAAAATGATTCATGTACAAGAGAATTTAGTAAAGTACCTAATATAAAGGAAAAAGATCAATTGTTGGTCAAAATAAAACTGAAAATGCTTATATGGTTTTTTTCTTTTTCTTTTTAATGATTTTGGTCTGTTTTGTTAAAATATTTAATTAACTCCAGCCTGCATGATTTTTAAAACTTCATGTTATCTTTACTGTTTAAAAACTAATAAAATCTATAAAGTCATTAATTGATATGATAAAAATAATTTGTCCAAGAGTCTATATTTTCGATGTCATCACAGTGTTATATTTTTTTAATGTTTATCTGTATTCCAGTTCATTGAGGAGTCCTGTGGTAGATTTTATTCTTTTTGTACATTTAAGTAAGATTTTGTAGCTAATTTAATCTTAACACTGATTTTTGCAGGCTCAGAAAACTCAGAAACCACCACAGAAACCCGCCCCCACAGTTGTTTCTGTAGCTCCAGCTGTTAAAGACCCATTGGTTAAGAAGCCAGAAACTAAACTCAAACCAGAGACAACTTTTCTAGCATTTAAGAGGTCAGAAGTCAAGGTATAGTACATTCTATTTTTATCTAAGATTGGATTTAAATTTAGTTGACTTAGTAATAGTTACTTGAAAAAATTAATCAGGAACTTTGTAGACTAAATGACCATATGTTGGAAATTAAGACTGTATTACTATTAACGTTGGCTTCCCTGGTGGCTCAGTGGTAAAAAATCCGCCTGCCAGTGAAGAGACACGGGTTCAATCCCTGGGTCTGGAAGATCCCCTGAAGAAGGAAGTGGCAACCCATTCGAGTATTCTTACCTGGGAAATCCCATGGACAGAGGAGCCTTGCGGGCTGTGTCCATGGGGTCACAAAAGAGTTGGACATGACTTAGTGACTAAACAAAAACAACAAACTGTTAACATTAAGTAGAAAGAGAATATTTATGTAATTCTTATCTTGAATTCTGCTATTTCTCTTTTTATCATGGTTAGGAACTATTTGTGAGCCTTCTAAGATAACATTCTTTATCATTCCTATGTAGTCAGCCAATATTCTGCAATCAGGAATTTGGTTTCAGTTCTAAATGCCTTTGTCCCAGTAGCAGTAGTTTTGCTCCTCACATCACTTGTGAGCTTTTTCCTCCCTACTCATTGGCTATTGAAGAAGTTTTCTTGCTTTCTTATATTTTTTTCTATTATCATGAATTTTCCTATGAAGTGGCTCTCTCTTATACTAAGGGTCCAGATTATCTAGTGAGAGTATCACCCTTCTCATTCCTTGGTCTTCATCCTTGACATCATGCTACATTATTATTATTATCCTGGCATTTTGATATCATAGGATAAAATATTTTTCTAATCTAATAACAAAAAGAATTCTTTTATTGAGTTACACATTCTGATTTTAAGCAGAATACTAAAGATGGAAGAAAAAATGTTAGCTCCAGATTCTCAAAGGTTACCCCTAGAAAATTCTAAAGATATTGCCTTGTCCAATTGGCTATAGGTAGTGAAAATCAAGAATATAAATATAACGTACTCTTGAGAAAGGTACTGATAATTTTATTTGCAGATCATTTTTAATTTAATTTACCAAGGAAGAGTTGATATACAAGGGATAGCCCTTACTGGTTTGTCACATAGAAAGTTGGTGAGCTAGAGTAGAAGTAAGAATAATTTATTGAAAATAATTAGAGTTGCTATATTCTATACTTAAATTACTTTCAGATAAATTTTTATACTAACCTATTACTACTAAGGCTTATTTTTAGGAAACTCAATATGAAATTATTTTGCAGCAAATAAATTAAGGCCTTGGCTGTCATGTTTGTTCTGATTAAGAGGCTTTGATATTTTTATGATAAAATAGAATAAATGGTTACTATGAAATTCAATAAATTGAAAAGCAGTACCAGTAACTGCAAACCATTAAAATAAAATGTCATATACACAGAACTTGCTTTGTACTTTCATAAGTGTTGGTCTTTTTGATTACTTCAGATGGGTTTCCTTTTGTGAAGTTTGTTGAAAGATCATTTAGCCAAATGGCAGGCAGTTTTATATTTACTAGAAAGAAAAGGAAAAAATTACATCTTTTATTACTGAAAATTAAGTTTATTGCACCTGTGTCCTTTTGTTACCTTGGCTAACTTTCTCTCATTAAATATATGCATTTCTCTAGGAATTTGCAATTTATGTAAAGTTTATCTTCTTTGCATAACCTTATGAGATAGTCATTATATGATGTAACTGTAAAAAATCCTATCATTTTTCACAGTATGTGAACAATAATCTGGACCTTCCTCTTATAAAGACCTCAGAGCACTCTATTTTCAGTATTTTTCTCATTGGTTTATAATGTTTAGTGCAGACAACATTGAAGACTACTTTGTAAGAACTAAAAACGTTTTTATCAACTCATTCAGAGTTCACTTCTAAAATATAACTGGGTGTATTTTAAGCATGATAACTAGCATATTAAGCAAGATGCTATTTGTAAGACTTTTATCTTTTACATATTTAACCCTTTTGTGACCCATGAAAATACGATAGAAAAATTCAGGTCACAATCAATTTGAACAAAGTGCATTTTCCCCTAAATGTTAATGTGAAAAATATTGGTTTTGTATGAAAAAGAACAGTATTTATGTAGTGACATTGGTACTCTGTTAGCTTTTGACTGTCCAAGGAAGTTAATTAGAGAAATTTAATATGTGTTACACCTTTAAGGAATAAATCTGGCAGTGAGTCAGGCATACCCAAAATGTCACTATACAGCTTATTGAGGCAGTTTCTAAAAAAGTTGATAAAAAAATCCTTTATATAGAAACAGGGATCTCTTTGTGATAGTTTCAGTGGAAACATGGACAAATTGGGAAAATAAAGTTATGAAACCTTTTTAGTATATCACCAGTTGTATAATTTCATGTAGTTAATGAAGTGTACCTGTATATATGCAGCTATTTGCTCAAAAATTAGGGGGAATTTTTTTTTTTAAATAGGTTCATAACCTCATCTCAAACATCTACTAAGTATCCTGGGCATAAGCATTTTTGTCCGTTAAGAGTGGATTCTGTTTTTGAATTGATCCACAAGTCATTTGGAGCAAGGTCTAAAGAATTAGATGTTTTACTAAGCTAAATAATAACCTTTTTGCATGAAAAACAACTTAATGCATTAATCTGATTTTCTGATATGGCTTGTGACTGAATCTAGAAGCAGTCCTCAAAAAGGAAATTTTTTTCTGAAATGATTAGAATAAGAATATAACATCCCATAATTCCTGCTTTGGAAATGGTAGCACCATTAGCTATGGATAGGTTTTTTTCTATGTGTTTTGTCATATCAGTTTATCATAACTTAATTTTGATGATTTAAATTTCCAAGATCATTATTTTTGTATAAAAAGTCTTAACCATTAAACTTCTTATGTATTTAAGAATATCAGGTATTAATTATACTTGGCTCTAATATTATCTTATATTTTTTAGGCATCCACAGTTGTTTCAGGAAATTCTTCTGGCACCAATGTTTCCTCTTCAGCAACTAGTGGCCTAACTGGATGGGCAGCTTTTGCAGCCAAAACTACTTCTGCTGGTCCATCAACAGCAAAATTGAGTTCAGCAGCCCAAAACAATAGCGGGAAACCTGCTACCTCTTCTGCTAACCAGAAGCCCGTGGGTTTGACTGGTCTGGCAACAACATCCAAAGGGGGAATAGGTTCCAAAATAGGTTCCAATAACAACACTTCACCCACTGTACCATTGAAACCACCTCCACCTCTCACTCTAGGCAAAACTGGCCTTAGTCGCTCAGTTAGTTGTGACAATGTTAGCAAAGTAGGTCTTCCCAGTCCAAGTAGTTTGGTTCCAGGAAGCAGCAGCCAACTCAGTGGGAATGGAAATAGTGGGTCATCAGGGCCTAGTGGAAGTACTACTAACAAAACCACTTCCGAATCGAGCAGCTCTCCATCGGCATCCCTTAAAGGTCCAACTTCACAAGAATCACAGCTCAATGCCATGAAGCGATTACAGATGGTCAAGAAGAAGGCTGCCCAAAAGAAACTCAAGAAATAATGTGGCCAAGTAGGTTTTTATATCATATTACCCTAAAGATTAAGATCTTTTAAGATATAAACTGTAATATACTATAATTTAATAAAAATCTTCATAATGAAATTTCTATTATTTCTTACCTTAAAATGCTAAATAGTATCTAGTGAAACTTGGAAATGTTTATCTTAAATCTGTCTTAACGTTTTTATTTTGACAGTTTTCATAGTGTGTGAAAACAATGATTAGAATGACTAATTCTTAATGAAAACTTCTGAAATCCCAGAAGACTGGTGCATCTGCAGATTAAAAAAAAAAAATGCATCTTCTAACAGTCCCAATAATTGATCTTGCTGAATAGGTGCCTTACAAGAAGACAAGGATGGCCCAATCATAAAGATTTCTACTCCTCGCCCACCGTAGTCTGAATGTTCAGTGTCAGTCCCAGGCACATTTCAATGGATTGTCCCTCTCCCCCCAAATATTTCAACTTCTTCTTTTCAAAATTAATTGTTCATGGTCTTGTGTTATGCTTTTATCTTTTTATCACCTCATAGCAATTATTTAGGCATTTACCTCTTCCAATAGATTGTGAACCCCCATGCCCTTTCAATGCAATACTTTTCTCACATTTCTCTCAGAAATTGTGAAGAGTCTGAGTTGTTAACCTTATATGCAAGCTAGCAAATCATCCTGCTATTGCTTTACATACGTATTCTGACAGAAGACCTAAGGCTTTCTGGATCAGAGAGATGGTTCATCGCTCTCAGCAAAATGTAGCAGTCATTTTATACTTTGTGAATACCTTATTTCATTCAGAAACTAGACGTCCAGCAAATTCCTACATGGACTAAACTGAGCAGCCTGTTCCTTGAGCTTTGAGGTATGCTACTAAAACTATAAACTTCTAAACTCAAACCCTTTCCCATAATTCCTATATTTTTCTCACGTTATTGTTCTAAAATATATTGGTAAATGATTTCTGTGAAGTTAAAACATTTTAAAGTAAACTTGGCCTATTTTAAGGAAAGACATTTTAAACTGCTTTGTTAAATAATGGCACTGAATTCATGGTAAGTTACAACTCAAATTTGAAATAATCCTTACTTACACAGTGCAGTCAACATCTATTTACATGCTTAAAATCTGCCTGCAGATGTCTTTGTGTTGAGAAACTCAGGTTTCTGTTGATTAAATATCAATTTGGCATCAACTCCAAGTCCCCTTTAGTGTCAAAAGACCAAAAAAAATAGGTATATTCATCATCATTTGTTTATATAGTTCAGGATCATTTTGGACTAAACTGGATAAAATGATATGACACAAGCTCAGTTCAACAACTGTAACAGTTAATATAACCTCAGTACCTACAAGAAATTAAAGCAATAATGCAAACAGTTGCATATTGGTAATTGAAATGAAAAATTTTATCCAGTTGTAGTCAAAAACATCTGCTGGATAGAGTTGAAAACAAGCATTTTACTTTCTATAGTATTTCAGAGAGAACTTTAGAAAACTTGTTTCATTTCAGTTCAGTTCAGTCGCACAGTCATGTCCTACTCTTTGCGACCCCGTGAACCACAGCATGCCAGGCCTCCCTGTCCATCACCAACTCCCCGAGTTTACCCAAACCAATGTCCATTGAGTCGGTGATGCCATCCAGCCATCTCATCCTCTGTTGTCCCCTTATCCTCCTGCCCCCAATCCTTCCCAGCATCAGGGTCTTTTCAAATGAGTCAACTCTTCACATGAGGTGGCCAAAGTATTGGAGTTTCAGCTTCAACATCAGTCCTTCCAATGAACACCCAGGACTGATCTCCTTTAGGATGGACTGGTTGGATCTCCTTGCAGTCCAAGGGACTCTCAAGAGTCTTCTCCAACACCATAGTTCAAAAGCATCAATTCTTCGGCCCTCAGCTTTCTTCACAGTCCAACTCTCACATCCATACATGACTACTGGAAAAACCATAGCCTTGACTAGACGGACCTTTGTTGGCAAAGTAATGTCTGCTTTTCAATATGCTATCTAGGTTGGCCATAACCTTCCTTCCAAGGAGTAAGCGTCTTTTAATTTCATGGCTGCAGTCACCATCAGCGGTGATCCTGGAGCCCAAAAAAATAAAGTCTGACACTGTTTCCACTGTTTCCCCATCTATTTCCCATGAAGTGATGGAACAGGATATCATGATCTTAGTTTTCTGAACGTTGAGCTTTAAGCCAACTTTTTCACTCTTCTCTTTCACTTTCATCAAGAGGCTCTTTAGTTCTTCGCTTTCTGCCATAAGAATGGTGTCATCTGCATATCTGAGGTGATTGATATTTCTCCCAGCAATATTGATTCCAGCTTGTGTTTCTTCCAGCCCAGCGTTTCTCATGATGCACTCTGCATATAAGTTAAATAAGCAGGGTGATGATACACAGCCTTGACGTACTCCTTTTCCTATTAATTTAACTTTTATTGAGCATGGTTCTTTTATAGATTGTATGTGTGTGTAAATATATATTTAGAATCTTGACATATGTGTAGGATACATACATCTAGTAGTGTATAACTAAGTTTGGTATTTCATAGAGGTATATTTGGTATTAGAATTTATCCTCAAGTTGCTCTTAAGACCTTGATTTTTCCATATCATTAAGTTAACTTTATAACTGAGCATGTGATGAATGTAGCCAGCTTTATATTAAGAGTATTTATTGTTTGTTTTATTTTGTTACATGTCGTTTGTTTTTGCAACAGAATTT
This sequence comes from Giraffa tippelskirchi, assembly GCF_054371585.1. Lineage (NCBI taxonomy): Eukaryota > Metazoa > Chordata > Mammalia > Artiodactyla > Giraffidae > Giraffa > Giraffa tippelskirchi. The sequence goes on along the minus strand of NC_137275.1, from coordinate 90,323,440 downwards.
TAAGTTGTGTGAGGGCAGGGATTTTGTGTCTTGCACATCATGGTGTTCCCACTGCAGCTCTTAGCTCAGTGAAAGAATAGACAGATACATAGGTGAGCCAAAAAGCGAGCTTTTAGGATTGTAAGTTCAAATCCCATTTTAGTAGAAATTTAGCCAGTATCACTTTACTGTTTTGCATATTGTGCTTTTCTGTTAAGATTATTTAATCATAGATTTTAGCGACTTAAAACTCTAAAAGGACACTGGCTTAAAGTCAGAAGACCTATTTTTGAATCCCAGTCTCTCCTTGTGTTAGCTATGTGATCTCAGTTTCCTCCTCTATAAAACATAACTGGTAATGAATGAGATAAAATGGAAGGCCTCTAATATTCAAAGGTTAGGTGATTCTGACTCTTAACAAGGATGTGGTAGTACTGTTTATTAGTAACAGATTATAAACTATGGTGACCATAGGCTGTATAGGAAATACATCATTTTACAGAAATACATTTGGCACAATAATTATAAAAATTATAAGCAAGTAGAGAAAGCCATACGTTTATATGCTGTAATATTATTTCTTTAAGAGAAGCTGTATTTAATTTACTAAGAATACCTTCACGAGATTTTTGAACAAGAACATCTTGTTCTGGCATATACTAAAATGTGACTTATTTTCCTGAGAAATTAAAGCAAGTTTTATCTGTATCTAGAGTGTAATATTGTGAGCACAGTTATTGGCTCACAGAGACTCAGCTTGAATTCCTGGAGTAAAGATTTTTATATTGGAATGATTTTGTAGGTCACAGAGAATTTAATGACTAACCTTTTATATATACTATTTAGCATATATATGAGAGGTAATTGAAAAAAGTAGACTTTAAAAATAGTAGCATTCTATAAATAGTAGGATATCTCTATAAAGCATATAAAATCTAGTGTCCTTCCAGTCAGTGAAATTTAATTCCTTCCTCATCACTACAGTGTAAATGTACATTGTCTTAATTTAGCTTAAATGTGAGGTTTCTCAGTGTATTCAAGTATTTAATAGTGTACTGAGTACCTTAAGAAGCCATATAGTTACGACAAATAGGATCTAAATAAAGTGGTTTTGCCATCTTAGGATATAAAGATTTTTCTCTGTTTATTCACAGTAACTTTGAGAGGTTTTTACAATTGACAGAAGTCAAAGAAGTTGATGGAAAAATGAAGAGTTTTTAATTCCATGTTTACTAAACATTTGTAAATCATCTAAATATTCATCACAAATAGTGACAGGCACTTAATAGCCATTTCTAAAAGTCCAAGTTATATTTTAGGGAAGATATGGAATATACCAGTACTTAAAACTGTTCATGCAGTGCTACATTTATATGACTAACAATGTGCATTACATCTCTTCTGCACAATTCTTCCTTCATAGAAATGTTTTATTAATAAATACTAAGACCAGATTTTTTCTAAAATACAAGAAATGTTCAAATAGTGGCTTTGTGATTCTTTCACATGATTTAAGCACCCATGGTAACTTTGTACTACTAGAGTTTAAAAAATCATTTCTAAACTTTATTATGTATCTAGTTTAAGGCATCTAGATTTAAAAATAAATACTAAATAAAGTGTATACATACACCTGTTTATTTGTTTCATAAAGAAAAACAGCCACAAAAATTTCCCCTTCATTCTTAGTAAAAATACCTATTTCGGAGAATTGTCCACTATATAATAACATTTAATTTTAAAGACATAAAGAAAGAATAGAATTACATTAGCATTCCTTGCCTTAACTGCAGTAATGTCACCAACAGTTCTATCTTTTTAAACTTATTGAAAACTTATACACATCTGGGATTTTATTTCCCTTAGACCCAACAAAATAATGCCTGACTTCAAAATTACAATTACTTGATTTTAAATAATATACTTAAAAAATGTATATATTGTATAGTTTAAAAAAAAAAAAGCCTAAATAGCATATGAAATGTAGGTTGTATTTTTAAAATTGCAACAACATTGCTTTATAGTAATGCAGATTTGCCACAATAGTGGGGGACTGCAGAAGATGGCTTCACTTTAAGTCTTGCTCGGTTACTAACTGCAGCTGTGATTTCAGTGGTGTGGCTTCTTCTAAGGTCAGACAGGAAGCATCAGTCTTAGGACTACACAGGTAGACAGAACTTCTCCTATACATCTAGTCACTTACTTCAGCCGGAAAACCAGATATGTGTTATTTATATAATTCTTCATTTCAGGGAGGAGTATTTAGGCCACAGCTAATTTAAATTATATAAAAATTCCCCACTAGTTGTTGGTCTATTCATGGTTGCCACAAGTTACAAGTTTGGATTTCCTTTTGCTTTACCCTAAGCAAACTGGAATTTACTTACGTTTCACTATTGAATACAAAGGACAAAAAGTTGCTGTATATCCAATCTTCTTTTGGTACCCAGATCAAAACAAACAAAAAAGAGTTTATGCAGAAACAACTTATAAATAGAACCTGATAAACCTTGTTGAAGAATTTTAGAAACATAAAATATAGATTTTTCTGTCATGTAATGTCTTCTCATGAATTTCTATGGTTGTACATGTCCTGTGTATGTTAAAAGTCAACAGCTCTCTGAAAGAATGAAGCATTCTTCATTCTTAATTTTTTTGTACTCCTCAGTAATATATGTAACAATATGTATTATTGAGATCAAATCTTTGATAGTAATTTTAACTTTAAAGTTGTAAAATTTAATATATTAACACATTTTATATGGACAATGAAAATCTACCTTAGTTTGTTTTTTAAAAGAAACCACATAGTCAAATTTAGTCTTTTTTTCTGTTCCAAAGAAACATCTCTAGTTCACTAAAATATCTTGGGACAAAGTATGCCTGAAATCTTAGAGGACAGTTCTGAGCTATTCCTAGATGAAAGTTCAGTGTCCCAGGACATTGTGTTACAGCAAATGCTATCCTTAATGCCTGCCTTGTCTAAGTACAAATCAGCAACTAAAAATATTTACATCTTGGCTCAGAACATGGAACACACATTCCTCATTCATCATCTACATGATTGATCCAAAAACATTTTCTCATTAAAGTATCGTTAGTGATCATGTAGGATAGTTTTTTAACAATTTCATTTTCAACAATGTTTAAGCAAAAAATAAAAATAATGAACTTAGGTACTTCCTATTCTCTAAGCTAATCATGGAAGTTCCAATAGCCCTTGATTTTGAAAAACTTCTCAGTACTTAAATATGGACCTAAGAGGAAGATAGTCCTCACCAGTGTTGATTATTTTTATCACTATGTTCTTTGCTGATAGTAAATATATACCATGTAGTGTTTAGGGGTATGGACCTCATAACTAGATCTAGGTTTGAATTTCAGCCCTACTCTTACTAGCAATGTAACTTGGGCTAAATAAATTACTTCATCTATTTAGGCCATAGTTTCTTCATAATGTTTTGAGTATCAAATAATTTACCACATATAAAGCATTTATAATAATGTCTGGCATTTGATATGCATTCAGTAAATTTTAGATATTACCATTATGTTATTCAGGATTTTTTTTAATTCAAAACTTCCATTAAAGAGAGAGTCCACAGGCTTCTAGTTGACTGTTAATTAAGTAATCAATTTCTGTTCTTACATCTTTTTGGTACACTCCCTGGTTCATGCATATATATATATAATCTGTACCACATAGTACACATGTGTGTAAACCATGTAATGTTATGGTATATATGTGTGTGTAGGTATATACATGCATGCATGTTCAAAAGAGAAAAATACAAAAAAAAAAACATTTAAGGCAAAATGTATCGTACAGAAAAATAAAATACAGCAAATTAAAAAAACTTTATCTTTAGATCCAGCCTCATGATGATAAAGAATACATTTACCCTTTAAGAAGATCACTTTTAAGGAGTTGATAGTTGGAGCTTTGGCTGTTTGTTTTGCCGTTCTGTTTGTTTAGTGTTTCCTTCAACATGTATTCCTTATAGTACATTTTGAAATAATCTTGTTTGGAAACATAGTCTTCCTTCAAATCTGAAATGGTGTCAGTTCTTGTATTAATAGTTTGGAGGTTTCTTGATTTCTAGGGCAACATTTTGTAATGGCAATTTTATGAGGTAGTCAATCAACAACTTGCCATAAAATGAAAGTCCAAGGCTTATTTTCTTAAGCATAAGTCATCTTTCCAAGGTAGTTAGCTGGAACATAGCCTTTCTGTCCTTGAACTTCAGCTAACCACCACTCTTTATTACCACTTAGGTCACAAAATCTAAGTATATGAACTCTTTGGTATTCCTGAAGGCTAAGTTCACGGTCACTCCGTGCTTGAAAGGCATGAACTGCATAGAAAATCTAGACAAAGAAGCAAATGATATTATTAGAAGTAGAACCTAAAAATTTAGACAAACATAATAAAGATTTCCAAGATTTAGAAGTTTCCTAAAGTTACATTTCCCCAACTCCTTTGTTGGATTTATTTTGCCAAAGTATGGTCCAAAATGAACACAGTGAAATTGCCATTCTTACTATTCTGTTGGAAAGAGTCTAAATTATTCATTCTTGAAGGCAATTTGGCACTTTTTATTAAATCTTTTTAACGTTAGCTTTTTTTGATTCAGTAATAGCTAAAAGAGTCTCCTACAGAAATAGAAACACTGGCAGAGATTATTACATAATAATGTTAATGTAATACCCACCTATAAGGTGAAATGTGGGAGGGAGGTGGAATAACATTAAAGGTTCAGTAAACAATAGTTAAATTCTAGATGCTTACACTAAGGAAATTTGTAGTCATAAAAATACTGTTTTCTGAAACAACACAGGAAAATGCTTATGATAAAATACTCAGTCAAAAAGAAACCAGATGTACAATATAAGTCTAATACTGTTAGATGGTTTTCTTTGAATAGTGTAATTATTAGAAGTAGAACCTAAAATTTTAGACAAACATAATGAAGATTTCCAAGATTTAGAAGTATTACTAAAGTTTTATTTGTTTTTGTTTTCTTATTTTATAAACTTTTATAATGAAAAAGTATTAAATTTATAATTTTAAATTATTTGAGTGACCAGAATTTTTCTTTAACCTTAAAAGAAAACTTCATAATTATTAGATGCATAAGAAGCCTCTAAGTAAGTGTTTAGTCCCTCTTCCACTAAGACTGTTAATAAAAATGTTTAGTTATGTTATAAAATTAAGCAGTCAACTAACAGTATTTATTCATTCATTTATTTAATTAAAATTTACCATGTGTCTATTAGTTGCCAGATATTATGTTGTCAGAGCACTTACAACCCCACTAGGGAAAAAAATGCTGAAAAAATGGGGGTACATGCAAAAACAACAAAGCAAAACAAACAAACAAAAAACACCCTGCAAATGCAGGTGATATATATACACATATGTAAGTTAATTTGTGAGCTGGGATTTGGAAGAAGTAACCTTTTATAGGTCACAAAGTTAATAAAGAGGGTAGATATTTCCTATTCAAAGGTACAGAGATGAATACATGGAAACCATACATGGGAAAGGCAAGCAGATTAGCTTTCTCAAAATTGATGTCAGGATAAAAAAGAAATGAGAAATAAGATAAATCCATTGAGCAGGAGACTGGGTTGTGGAGCAGGGACTACAGTTTATCCTTGGGTAATACCCAACTGAGTGGATCCACTTACACACTTTTTTTCAGTAAATGGCAATGGCACCCCACTCCAGTACTCTTGCCTGGAAAATCCCATGGACAGAGGAGCCTGGTAGGCTGCAGTCCATGGGGTCGCTAAGAGTCGGACACGACTGAGCGACTTCACTTTCACTTTCATGCATTGGAGAAGGAAAGGCAACCCACTCCAGTGTTCTTGCCTGGAGAATCCCAGGGACGGCGGAGCCTGGTGGGCTGCCGTCTATGGGGTCGCACAGAGTCGGACACGACTGAAGCGACTTAGCAGCAGCATATCGGAAAAAATTGGGGAGATTTGTGACTATTTGAAAAAACTCACAGATGAACCACATAGTTAAGAAATACTGAAAAAATAATAAATAAGATGTCATGAATGCATAAAATACTAAATTACTAAAGCATGAGTGATATTTAATATAAAATTAATAATGTTAGTTTTCTTACTGTTTTATAACTTTGCTTTCAAAGAATTATATTACCGTTCAGTATGCCTCTCATAACTGAAGAGACTGCATATCAGCCTATCATCACAGGTAAGTGATTTTTTAAAAAGTGTAACATTTCCAGTTTGTATTGGTGGGCCAAAAAGTTTGTTCGGGTTTCTTTGGGTTTTGCAGAAACACCCGAACAAACTTTTTGGCCCACCCAATACTATGACTATGACCGTAATACTATATGCCAAAAATTTTTATGATTTAGTCATTAGTGAATAGGTTAGGCCACTGTGAAGCAATCATGATTATACTAGGCTACCATAAAACAATCTGAGTGCTGCTTTGTTTTCAATGCATGAATCGTTACACCTGTAAATAAATATGAATTTCTTTTTTATGTAATTTTTTCATTTCTGATGTCTAGCATTAGTAATGCAAATAAAATTACATTTGTTTTATATCATACAATGTTGATGTATTAAGAAAGGATTCATTTTGTAAACAAATGACATAAACTTACAGTATTGGTAAATACTTTACTATTTTAAATGTATTCTTTTCCGTATGATTTTCTTAATAACATTTTTTCTAGCTTTATTGTATGTATGTATATATATATATAATAAACATATAAAATATATGTTAATCAAGTGTTTATATCATCATTAAGGCTTCTAGTCAAAGTAGACTATTAGTAGTTAGGTTTGGGGGGAATCAAAATGTTTTGTGGATTTTCAGCTGCCCAGGGGTCAGCTCCCTCATCCCAGAGTTGTTCAAGGGTCAATGGTGCAGATACAGCATAAGCTGTTCTTTAGATCTTGAACTTTTGATGGTATTCTGATACCACTGACATGTATCATTTCAACAGCTCTAGCATGAGCTCCACCTCAGGGAGAGGAACCACATTTTAACTTTTCTCCATTGACCACATCAGTGATACATAGTAGGAATTCAAATATATGTTGGTTTGTTTTGAAAGTAAGGCTGAAAGGCTTGGATATCATACAAGAACACATGAGATCATCTTGAGTCATACAAGATGTATACAAGACAGATTGGTGGGTATGTATCTCTTTGCAATTTAAAGAAGTAAAGAGAAAACCAAAAGGGAGATGCCATAAATTCTTGAGCAATGGAATGGTAACAATCAGTTCAGTTCAGTTCAGTCACTCAGTTGTGTCTGACTCTTTGCGACCCCATAGACTGCAGCATGCCAGGCTTCACTGTCCATCACCAACTCCCGGAGCCTACTCAAACTCATGTCCATCGCGTCAGTGATGCCATCCAACCATCTCATTCTCCGTCATCCCCTTCTCCTCCCACCTTCAATCTTTCTCAGCATCAGGGTCTTTTCCAGTGAGTCGGTTGTTCGCATCAGGTTGCCAAAGTATTGGAGTTTCAACTTCAGCATCAGTCCTTCCAATGAATATTTAAGGCTGATTTCCTTTAAATTGACTGGTTGGATCTCCTTGCATTCGAAGGGACTGTCAAGAGTCTTCTCCAACACCACAGTTCAAAAGCATCAATTCTTCAGCACTCAGCTTTCTTTATAGTCCAACTCTCACATCCATACATGACTACTAGAAAAACCAAAGCTTTGACTAGACAGACCTTTGTTGGTAAAGTAATGTCTCTGCTTTTTAGTATGCTGTCTAGGTTGGTCATAGCTTTCCTTCCAAGGAGCAAGCGTCTTTTAATTTCATGGCTGTAGTCACCATCTGCAGTGATTTTGGAGCCCCCAAAAATAGTCTCTCAATGTTTCCATTGTTTCCGCATCTATTTGCCATGAAGTGATGGAACGAGATGCCGTGATCTTAGTTTTCTGAATGTTGAAGTTGAAGGCAACATTTTTACTCCCCTTTCACTTTCATCAAGAGGCTCTTTAGTTCTTCTTTGCTTTCTGCCATAAGGTTGGTGTCACCTGTGTATCTGAGATTATTGATATTTCTCCTGGCAATCTTGATTCCAGCTTTGCTTCATCCAGCCCAGCATTTCACATGATGTACTCTGCATATAAGTTAAATAAGCAGGGTGACAATATACAGCCTTGACGTACTCCTTTTCCTGTTTGGAACCAGTCTGTTGTTGCATGTCCAGTTCTATTGCTTCTTGACCTGCATACAGATTTCTCAGGAGGCAGGTAAGGTGGTCTGCTATTCCTATCTCAGATGGTAGCAATAATGACCACCTTTTATAGCTCTCACAACAGTGTACATGTCAAATGTGCTGTATCCTTAACAACGGTGTGAGATGAAACTTGGAGAAGTAACATGCTCTTAATCATAGAGCTAGTTGGTACTACTTGGACTGTATCTTCCAACTGCAAATCGTGTGCTTCATTCATTTCTCATAGTACTTTAGGAACCAAACTCTTGTTCTAACAAGGATGTGCAGAGTGTATTCTTGTAGAAAGGGACTGGAATCTCTAATATACTGCTGCTGCTGTTTTTGTTGTTTAGAAACTGAAGGCATTGAATATATCCATAAGAACAGAGTGGAAGATTTGGTTTGCAAAAGCTTTCACTAATATGATGTATCATAATACAGCTTCTGCAATAATCTTTAAAGAGCCCACATTAGTAGTTGCTAGCCATCTTTTGCAATTTTTATACATATTTTGGGGCTTCCTAGGTTGCGCTAGTGGTTAAGAACCTGCCTCCCAATGCAAGTAGACAAGAGACACGAGTTCGATCCCTGGGTCGGGAATATCCCCTGGAGGAGGGCATGGTAACTCGCTCCAGTATCTTTGCCTGGAGAATCCCATGGCCAGAGGAGCTTGGCAGGCTGTAGTCCATAGATGTGCACAGAGCCGGACACAACTGAAGCAACTTAGCATGCATGCATGCATACATAATATACATACTTTATCAGTGCAGCTATAGATTTTTTATCAAGTCAAATTACCTACTAATACATGATTCCTAAACATTTGTGGTGGTCATTCAATTTGGCACATATACTCTCAAGGGGAATATCAAATCTACCTAGCAAAGCTTATATTTTAAACATTCAATATAAACACTCATAAAATTTTAAATTTAAATTACAAAATTACACACTTTGAATACTTTAGATGATCATAGTCCAAAATTACCTTAGAATGAGAATTTTTCAGTTTTTAGATATGTTTGTGCTTCCATTTAACTAAGATAAGTATTTAAAATGGAAGTAAATCTGCTTTTAAAGAGACAGTAGTTGATAACATTTGACTACAAGTTAGAAATTTTTAGTTTGTTATGGATTTAACAGCTAAAGGTTTTCTCTCTTTTTAAAAATTGTTTTCATTGTTCTAAACTGTATCCTTCAACTTTCAATGTTACTATGTTTTGGTCCAGACACATTTATTATTACAGTTTTGGAAATTTAAGCCATAATCATCTGATCCTTTCCTTGGCATTCAGTAAAATATATTTTATTAATTACTTCTTTGCAGTATGTAAAGCTCTGGTTCATTTTATGTACAATATTCTGTGACTACAATCCAGTTCTCCACAACATTTCCTTTTTTTAATAACACCCCATATTATTGTATTATTGACTCATACCCAATTTATTACTTACTGTTTACAACCACCAGCTCTTTCCTTGTGGTGCCACTGCCAATTCAGCATTTCCTTATTCTATAATTGTGCATTTAATTATTCCTCTCTTAGTGAGCCACATTACCTATCTTTACTGAATCTCATTTTACTGATTTCATCCCAGTTCTCTAATTAGCAACAACTAAAATCATAATGTATTTTAATCTTCCTTTCCAAAACTAAAAATCTGCAAAACCAGCATTTACAGTATTATATCATATTAGCTCAGGAAGCCAAGATAGTGATATTGCATGAAAAATGCTCATTCTCTCTCACCCATAAAAGCAAGCCTTCATGTTCTTTAGTTAACAATTATGAATTGTTATCACGCAAGTAATTTTTATAAAAGAAAAAAGTTTTAAATAAAGGTAAGCACAAAAAAATTTACCCAATTTCTGTGAATACCTTGTTTTTCTTTTATCCTTTCTTCTTTGTCCTCTTCTTTTCTTTCTACCTACCTACCTAAAGTGGTATTAAGCATGTAATTATAGTACACATAATTTTGCAACCTGCTTTTTCACTTCAAGATATATTTTAAAATCTTTTCATGTCAATAAATAGCTCTCTAAAGCATCATTTTAATGACTAGTTAGATACATTATGGTATAGCCTTCTAACTTTTGAAGCACTGTTTAAATGATTACATGCTAAACATATAGCATTATTATCATAAGCAGTTGAAAAACATAAAGAGGGGAGATCAGATAGTGAATCTAGAATTAGTACAAAAAAACAACTTTTTAGAAGTCAAAAAGTATGTTCTCAGTATTATTCACATGGAAAAAGAAAAGAGCACTGATTCTCAGACATTACTTCCCTCTAAAACTGGATTTTAGCCATTATTAAACTTGGTCTTCTTTGAGAAATACCAAAGATTGTGCCAGCAAGAAAATGGAAGCCTTGGTCTTACTGGAACAAGGAATTAAATTCTGCCATCACCACGAGCTTGGAAGAGAAACTTGAATTTCGGAAAGGAGCACAGCCAAGCAAATGTCTAGACTGCAGCACTCTGAGATTCCAGGCCAAGCACCGAGCTAAGCTGTGGTCTGGACTTCTAACCGAGAAAATGATGAGATAATAAATTTATGTTGTTTTAAGCTACTTAGTTTGTGATAATTTGTTATGCAGCATAGAAAACTAATACAGACCATGCCATTATTATTTAATGGAAGAAATCTGAAATTTGAGTTGGGTTATTTCAAGTCAAAGGAAGGGTACAGGGGATCCTATGTGTTCACAGATCCAAGCTGCCTTTTCTAATTCAGTTGTACCAGTAATAATATTTGTGTTTATATCCATGACACCATAGTCTATTTTGAATTGGTTTGAAACTCAGAGGAAAAGGAGAACAAAGGAGCACTTTGGAAAGATATCGTTAATATACTTTGTTTTGAGCAAAAGAAAATTCTTATTTTTTCCCCTCAGGAATGGAAACTTCTAATGGACCTAATTCCCATGATACATGTTGATAGGATTACTCAAAGCAGTTAATTACTCTGCAGTAGCAGCAGCTAGTAGGCACTAGATGCAGTTTTAAACTACAAAATCCATGCTGAGCCTAAGTGAGGCACTTAATCTAAAAGTTCCTGTAAAGCCAAGTAAAAACTAGAACTCAGCATCAAACCAGCTTTAAGGTGTCTTCACAAATTTCATCCTCCAATGTCTGTCCTTCCAGGTTACTGAGATAAGGCAAAGTCAGCCAGGACATTTAATCAAGTATATGGATTTCACTGATAAAAATTCATTAGTCAGTTGGTATTTTTACATTATATTGCCATATAAAAACTCTGAATAAGCTAAGAGACTGAATAAGTGAAAAACAGGGTTTTGAAACTTCAAGACAGAAAAGTGGTAAAAACACACAGGAATGTAGAGATGAGTTTAGAATCAGGCATGGCTGGGAGAAAATACTTGCAAATTACATATCTGATAAAGAACTGTACCCAGAATAGATAAAGAATTCTTAAAACTGGATAATAAGAATAGAAGTGAACCCAATTTTTTAAATGGGCAAATACCCGAAAAGACATTTCATCAAAAAAAAAAAAAACACAGGAATGGCCAATAAGAACATGAAAGATATTCAACAGTATTAGTCATTAGAGAAATGTAAATCGAAACTACAATGAGATACCACTTAACTTCCATTAAGATGGCTGTGATGAAAAAGAAAAAAGGCAATAAGGCAAGAATGGGAAGCAACTACAATTCACAATCCTTATAGATTGTTGTTGGATACATAAAATGGTGCAATCACTTTGAAAAACAGCTTGGCAGTTTTCTAAAAATTTAATGGTGCCAATAAGCAATTCCACTCAAGAAAAATGAAATTTACATGAAGACTTGCACAAAAATGTTCATAGCAGCATTATTCATAATAGAAGTTATCCCAGATGTCCATCATTTGGTGAATGGATAAACAAAATAAGCTATATTCGAAGAATAAAATACTATTAGGCAATAAAAAGCAACAAACTACATATCCATACTACAACATGGGTGAATCTCAAAAAACAAGCTAAGTGAAAGAAGCTGTCTGTAAAACACCACATACTGTGTGATTTCATTAATACAAAAAATACAAAGAAAGCAGATCTGTGGAGGAAAAAAGTAGATTAAAGATTTCGTGGGGCTAAAAGTGGGAAAGAGGAAGGGCTACAAATGAGTGCAAAGAATCTTTTAGGGTAAAGGAAATGTTCTAAAGTTGAATTTATGTAACTGTTAGTATACTAAAAAGTCAGTGAATTGTATACTTAAATTGCATACATTTTATGGTATGTAAGTAAGAACTTAATAAAACCATTTTTAAAGTTTCAGACATGAATTGGACAGCATTCAGTGCATTGTTGATGAAAGAAATTGAATAGATAAAATATTTTTGAAGAGCAGTATGGCACTGTCTATCAAGACTTTAAATATATATCTCCTTTGATGCTCCAATATTTTTAAGGACTTGCCTTACAGATATACTCATTTAAGTGTATAAAAATAGATGAATAAGAATCTTGCCTGAAATTGTTTGAAATATTGTCTGAAATTTTAAAAAACCTCAAAATATTCTGAATGTCTATTATTATGGTAATAGTTACATAAACTGTGATATATCTGAATAATGAAGTACTATGCAGAATTTGTTAAGGAAGAAGGTAGATATTTAAGTATGGTTGTGTCTAAGATATATTGTTAAGTGAAAAAAATTATGTACAACATATATGTTCCCACTCATGTAAGTATAAATCTACTCATATAAATACAGTATTTGAAAAGATATACCTGCATGTTATCTCTGCAAAGTAGGACTGAGGAGAGAATAAAGACCTTTACTTTTAATTTACATATATCTTTCTACTGTTTTAACTTTTCACAGATAACATGTATTAACCTTATTTTTTTTTAAAGACATTAATATTAATTAATAAAAAAGCCACTAAAGAAAAAAAGCAAGTTTAAAAAAAGGAACCAGTTAATTGGTCACCACTGGGGATTAACAAATATATTGAAACTTTCTGAGGTAGCAAAAGGAACCCTGTATAGTAGTTAACTCACCATTTTGGGAAAGGATTATGCCAACAGACTTTGTACTGATTAAATGGGGGAATGGTAGCTTTTAAAAGTTTCAGTATATAGTATATGTCATTATATGGTGGTGTTATGCTAGAGATTAAAAACAACCGATTCATAGATAGCTCACTTACACATTATCTCTAATCCTCCATCAATTTGGTCAAGTGGGAATTACTGTCTTCTTTTCCTCATTTGAGTTAACAGGCTCAGAGGATTAAATCCCTTGAAAAAGGTACACAAAATGGAAGCTGACACTTCAGAGTCTCACAGTAAGAGAGAACATATTTCATGATTTGAACAGCCAAGCATCTTCACATCAAGATTCAAATTCTTACCTGTTCATCTACCTCTTGAAAACTGTCAACGTCAGTACCATTTGTTTCAGACTTCCCACATGTTCCACTAAGAGATGAGCTGCTACCACTTATGCTCCCTTCTGGGGTGCCTGTGACACTCTCCCTGGCTGGCCGTGAGGACACAAAGAGGCTGATGTTATCAAAATCATCATCACAGAACCTGTTCTCAGCATCCACCTTCTGCAATCTTGCGGGGTTGTAGGGTTTTAGGAAGGAGGAATACACATATCCTTTTATAACTGGGTAGGGAATAAAAAGAAGAAACAAGGTTACTTATATACTCTTTCCAAACAGTTGCACTTGGAGAAGCACACAGAAGCCCCTGGGAAGATCTCAAGTAGTAGAGAGGTGGAAGTTCTTTGCATCTTATGCAAAAAACTCACTTCCTGTGTCAACAAGCCACCTGCTGGTACTCCCCAGTGGATCTTTCTGTTCCATCACAGCCACCAACTCCCCTTCCAGAAGATTGATGTCATATTCTTGTGTAGCATTGCACTTGCGCTTAGCTTGGTAGAGTTCCTCCGTGCTGTATGTGGATAGAAGTTTGGAGCGGTGAGTGTCCGTCTGGCGTGGCACTTCTGGCTGGAAAGTTAGGAGAGATTTTTTTTAGACAGATGTATAATAAAATCCTCACAAATAAATACTGGTAAGTATTTCTTCTCTGGAGATTTTTTCAAATGTTGAAGCCATACATTAATTCGGGATTATTTCAATGTTGAGGCATAGATCAGGCTATTATTGTGAAAGTATTTAGCTGAGTTATGCGGTGAAAAATTCTCTAGTTAGCACATGAGGGCAGTGTTGTCGAGAAGAAAGAAAATTTGGCTGAGAATAAAAAGGCAGAGGTTCTAATCCTTCTTGGTTGTTGAACATTTTTAAATTTTTTGCCATGTTGTAGGCACTTAGGTATTAAGCACTTGATAAATAATATTTAATTAATTAAATTGTATATGTGCATGTATTTTTCTGGGAAATAATATCAGTAAATTAGAAGAAGTCAAGAGGCTTGGCCGCTGTCCCAGCTCTACTACTAAGTAACATTGAGAAAGCCACTTCATCTCTGCAGAATGGGATTCCTTATCTAGAAAAATGTAAGGTTTAAACTGTAATGATTTTGCTCTATAAAATTCTGTTCGTTCACCTACCAGGTATTTATACAGAGCCTACCTGTGTCAAGCACATTTAGGCACTTGATTTGTATACATCTTGTACAAAACAGATAAAAACCTATGACCTTATGGAGTCCATAGTGCAGAGGGTAGAAGTAAATGAGAAATTCTATGTGTAATAAGTAGGTAATTATAAGATATTAGAATGAAATAAGTGATATGAAAAATGACATACTATGATTTGAACAAGGAAAAGAAGTGATAGTCATCATTGTTATTGAATGCTACCAAACTCACCAGAGTTTGCACAGGCTTCTTCTTTTCAAAACTAAGTTTCCTCTCAATAAAGGTAGCATTGTTATCCTTTACAAAATTCAGGTTTTGAACCTCTTCTAGTACTCGATTCTGAATTTCAGAAATGCTTGAAGCCAACCGTGGTACCTAAAGGTAGAAATGATATGACATTTCTCTTGGGACACTCACTCTAGGGAGACTCTAGTCACTATAGAAGAAGTCCAGTTGCACTGGATCCACCATATTGAAAGACCATGTTGAAAGATCCAGTGGGAGTGGGGTGGAAGGAGTGGGGTGTCTATGCAACCCCAGATATTCCAATCTCCAACTGCTTGAGTCTTCTATCATCGTCCAACCACCAACCTTAGACAATGGCTTGAGAAAATCTTTGTGACACTTCAGCCCCAGTTATTATCTGACTGAGACATTGAGAGTGATTACCTGACCCCAGTGAACCCCAGAACTATTGAGAGACAATAATAATAAATGACCATTGGTCGTTTCATACCACCATGTTTGGTGTAAACTGTTATGCAGATATAGACAACTGGAACTGTTTTGAAGCAGTTGGATCCCAAGATTCTTTCTCCATCTCAGTGAATGTTGGTGACTTCCATACTTTAGCAGAAGATGGAAGTTTTCTTCTCTGCAAATGGTAAAATGGAGAGTCTCTAGACTGGGACACTAAGCACAAATGACAGTGGGGACCCAATTTAGAAAGAGGGTAATTAAGTGAGTGGATATAGACTGGATCCAGAGACCCTGCCAACCAGGCTTCACAGTCAACCATTACCCTTCAGGCAGAAAACTTGAAAGGACATCTCTGAAGATTCTGAACAACCCAAGAGGAAAGACCTATTGATGGCTGTCCCACCTATTGATGGGAGTTCCCAAATGAAATTGCAATCAGATTGCTCCACACACTAGAGAACACTCAGAAATCTCCTAAAGATATTAATACATTTGCTCACATATAAAATCACTCTGGCACTATTTGTCTATTACAAGAAAAAGATTGGAAATAGCTCATATATCTATCAATGCTGCTAAGCTGCTAAGTCGCTTCAGTCGTGTCCGACTCTGTGCGACCCCATAGACGGCAGCCACCAGGCTCCGCCATCCCTGGGATTCTCCAGGCAAGAATACTGGAGTGGGTTGCCATTTCCTTCTCCAGTGCATGAAAGGGAAAAGTGAAAGTGAAGTCGCTCAGTCGTGTCCGACTCTTAGCGACCCCATGGGCTGCAGCCTACCAGGCTCCTCCATCCATGGGATTTTCCAGGCAAGAGTACTGGAGTGGGGTGCCATTGCCTTCTCCATATCTATCAATAGGGACAGATTAATATACACAAGAATACATGCTGTGTGATTTCATTTATAGAAAATACAAGCCAGGCCAAACAGTCTATGGTAATATAAGTCAGAAGAGTGGTTACCTTTGGAGGACTGTAATCTAGAAATAATAGTTCCCTAACAGGGAACCACAAAAGACTTATATCTAGATCTGGGTGGTGGTAACTCAGATGCATATATGTGCAAATATTCATTGAGATATACACTTCAGATAGATACATTTTACTGCATATAATCTTATAGGCTACACTTCAATTTTAAAAGTTTAAAAATAGGGGGGAAATTAAAAAATTAAAACAGGGGACTGATCAGAGAAATGCAAATCAAAACCACAATGAGTTATCATTTCATATCCACTAGGACAGCCATAATTAAAAAAAAAAGACAGATTGAGGAAATTGGAACCCTCAATCATTACTATTGAGAATGTAAAATAGTGCAACCACTTCAGAAAACAGACTGGCAGTTCTTCAAAATGTTAACACAGAGTTAGCTTATGATCCAGAAATTCCACTCCTAGGTATGCACGCAAGAGAGGTGGAAACATATATCCATTAAGAACTTGAATGTTTATAGCAGCATTATTCATGATAGCCAAAAAGGAGAAATAACCCAAATGTTCACCAACTGATGAATGGATAAATAAAATGTGATATACCCATAGAATGTAATATTTGGCAATAAAAAGAATTAAGTTGTAAAACACATTGCAACATGGACAAAACTTGAAAACATTACACGAAGTGAAAGAGGCCAGTCACAAAGAACCACATGTTGTAAAACTCTCTTTATACCAAATGTCCAGAATAAGCATATCTGTAGAGACAGAAAGGAGATTTGTGGTTGTCTGGGGCTGGGGAGGCTAGGGGAAAAGTGGAGTTGCTGCTAATGGCACAGTTTCTTTTGCGGGTGATGACCATTTTCTACAATTGTGATGGCTGCACGATTCTTGTGAATCTACAAAAATCATTGAATTGTATATTTTAAATGGGTGGAGTGTATAGTATGTGAGTTATATCTCAATAAAGTTGTTACCAAAAATATTGTACAACTATGCAGTAGACATATAAAGAAGTAAAAGAAATGATGAGGCTATGTATGTACTGACATTGATGTTAAACACAAGCTGCAGAAGGGTACTATAGTTTGTGTAAGAAATAAAATACATATTTGCATTTATTATACTTTTAATGGCACAATAAAAATAAACTAATATTAATGGGGGTGATGGCAGATGAGGTGGTTTGGAGTCAGAATGGGTGTGAGACTACTTATACATTTTTACATAGCTTTTTCTCTTGAGCCAAGTAAATGTAGCACCTATTTATCCAACTTAACTTAATTCAGCAGATAAGTTAAAAGTTAATTATACAATATATTTTTCTCCAAATGTCCATTAAATATCTAACCAGCTGAAAGATAAGTAATACACTTGAAAGGCCAGGTAACAAAGCTAATTTTTTTTAAGTTGATATTAGGCTGTAAATATCTTTCTTCTTCTTCAGAAAATGATTATAAAATTATACCCTAATGGAAAGTTAAGATATATAGATATAGGTATATATTTTAAGTATTAATATATCTATGTTTTATATATGCATTCATGCTCAGTCCCTTCAGTCGTGTCCGAGGCTTTGTGATCCCATGGACTGTAAACCCCCAGGTTCCTCTGACAGTGGGATTTTCCCAACAAGAGTACGGGAGTGGATTGATCGCCATTTCCTCCTCCAGGAGATCTTCCTGACCCAGGGGTGGAACCCACATCTGCATTGCAGGCGGCTTCTTTACTGCTGAGCCACCAAGAAGCCCTGTTTTATATATATGCACATATTTCACACACACACACACACACACACACACACACACACACACACACACACACACACACACACACACCAGGCAAAAGCAAAACAAAGGCCGGTTTGATGAATATCCTATTTCTGTCACTACACTGAGCTGGCCTTTTTTTGCATCCATGTCTTAATCCTGGTTAACATTTAGAAACTGTTGAATAGGAAGATAATACAAAATATAAATTGATAAGCTTCAAGATCGCATCAGGCAGATGGAGCTACATTGACTCCGCCAACGAAGGGAGCCAAGCTGAAAGATGTTTTGTGTTTGAAACAGAATCTCCAGAAAGAACTCCGTGTGTGTAAGTCACAGTAAACCGGCACCAGGAAACTTGCTTGTAGCTTCCTGTGGGGAAGAGGGATAAGGAGCAGAACACTCTGACTGGCTTCAGTTAAAACGCACACCACACACATGCATACTACACTCAGGCACGCTATGAGTAGGCTGCTTTGCACGGCGTGGTTTCTGACAGATCCCGTAGGCCAGAGTGGCCGAGGGCTGGTGCTGTGCTTACCGGCACCGTGGTGGTGTGAACCCGCTGGGCCACGATCATCAGGTCCCTGAGCAGGGTGACGAAACTGCACAGACAGTTCAGGAGGATCTTCCGCGCGGCCAGATTGAACACCTGGAGCTCTTCCACCAGCTGGGCATTGAGGGCCTCATATTCCCTTTTGGCCAAGTCTGACTCATCCGCCGCCGCCCGCTGCAAGTAGCTGTTATAGTCCAGCAGTTTGTCATAGCGTTTCTGGATTAGCTTCTGAGGCCCTGGGAACAGGGACAGCAGGACTGACAGGGGCGTCAGGACGAGTTTCTGTAAATGAGCTGCCTGTCAAAAGAGCAAAACAACCCCATCACAGAGAGGAACACCCAATACCAAGCCCGGAGCTGTTATCAATAGGCTTACTTCCTCCTTGCCGGAGCACAAAGGAAGGCAGGAAAGTACCTAGCCAAGTTCGAAGAGCAAGGGATCATGCTGTGGGTTGTTGTTGTTTTTTTTTTTTTGTCGTCTAGCTAAACCTGTGCAAGGACCTAAAATAGCAACTCTGGACTCTAACGTTGGAACTGAAGAGTGAACAGAAAGAAGAATACAAAAGTTGAAACCTGCACAGCCAAACTACGCTCCACCCTTCTCTCCACAACCATTGGTTCTGTCAGTGGGGTCATCTCCCTCCACACTTTCCCCTTCCCCTTCTTTCTAATCTCAGAGCCAAGTGGAGCTCCTCCCGAATATAGGGTTGCACGTAATCTCCACTTGGGACTACCAAAGCTGTATTATTAATAATGCACATATCATTCGCTTCCTTTGCTAGCAATAAAAGGGAGACAGCTGGTCTTAGGAGAGGCTGTGTCCTGTTCCTCCCACACCTGCACCGCCCCCTTCCCTGTCTACCCTGCTGGTTAATTTTGGTAGTGCAATTGTATCCTCTATACAGAGAGTACCCCTTACTACAGGTATTTTGTTCCTGTTACAGAAATGGCCAGATAGTTTTCGCTTCCTCTTTAAATACCTTGCAGGATTAAGCTGATGCTGATCCAGTGTCCTAAATTGTTTCATTTGTGGGTCTGAGTCATTGAAAATGAACATGGAGCTAGAATCGCTGTCTAGCTCCATGCCAGCACCTGAGCAATCTAGATGTAATTTCTTTTGTTTCCTCTTGCCTCCCCACTGTTCTGAAGTCTCTTATGTTTACTAACTACTCAGCTTTTCCCTTTATAATATATGCTTGGGTGTCATGATTAGGCTATAGCAATCTGGAAAAAGATTTCTCTTTTGTACCCTGAAAGATGTTCTAGGGAGTCAGCATCTGAGCAGCAGTTTGTATTAAATAACTTATATGATCCCTGGTAGGGCTTCCCAGGTGGTGCTAGTGGTAAAGAACCTGCCTGCCAGTGCAGGAGACTTGGGTTAGATCCCTGGGTTGGGAAGATACCCTGGAGAACGACATGGCAACCCACTTCAGTATTCGTGCCTGGAGAATCCCATGGACAGAGGAGCCTGGCGGGCTGTAGTCCATAGGGTCACAAAGAGTCGGACATGACTGAACAACTTAGCAGGCACTCATGACCTCTGGTAACTTTGAACTCATGGGAACTGGAGAAGAGGAGGGAAACCAATCTCATATTGGCACCAGCAATAGCCAGCACAGATTAAATTTGATATCTAGCTTATAAAATAATCAATATACACCTGCAGATTATTTAATGAGTCTGTCAACAAGGCAAAGAATCTGTTTACTGTTCTGGGATGAATTACTATGTTTGTGACATAGTTGAATGAATAGTCTAATTACAATGCTCAGTCACTCAGCCATGTGCGACTCTTTGTGATCCCATGGACTATAGCCTGCCAGGCCCCTCTGTCCATGGAATTTTCCAGGCAAGAATACTGGAGTGGGTTGTCATTTCCTACTCCACTAATTACAATATTAGAATATAGTTACAATATATATGTTCTGTGACTCACAGACATGAACCAGTTCATCTGTACATAGGAATTATGATTGGAACAAATAAGAATCAGATTTTATTCTAATATTTTGTGCTATACAAAATGTGTAGATAGATATCTCTCATGGTTAGATAAAAACAATTGCTCTACCTTTAGATAGATTTTAGTGCTTAATATTTGATTTTTTAAAAAGAGTTCAATACACTTTATTCATACAAAGTTACTTTTATATTGAGCTTTCTGATTTAGCCTAATTTATCATCCTGTGGTTTTACACAAGGTAGGGAAGGACACCTTATCTCTTCATTCTGTCAGGTTCTGAAACATGCTTGATGATGGGGAAGCTATATACTATGGTCTTACAGGGTGTTCAATAAATATTTATTACCTTAATGAGTCAGAATTAAACCAGAGAGCAAACCCATGAGGACTTTTCTAAAACGTGCTCACTGTAATTAAGCCCAGAAAACATATAAAGAACTAGGCACATTTTTCCCATTTAACATGTTATAAAAACTCTCTCCTTTCTCCTTCTCTCTCCCACCCCCTTCCTCCCTCCCATCCATCTAATCTACCATGTTAGTTTCAGACGTAATCATGACTTTCCATTACCCAGTGCCAGGAAAGCTAGATGCTTCTGGATGTTTTTCTACTGGAGTGGGTGTTTGTATCACTTCCCAGGATTGGAAAACATGAGATGGCAGACATTTACTGGGGTTCAGAGCCTGGTAGGAAAGCCAAATATCCTCCAATACAAGGGCCACTCACGTCTGACCCCAAATGCCAATAATACCAATACAAAAAAAAATGTCATTTTCAAAGACCTTCAGGATGATGGAGGAGTCTATTATATATTTGATATAGTACTTGAAATATTACTATGAAATAATTATACCTATCTAGCCCAAGATACTAAATTAAAATATTACTCAGACTAGTTTGCTGCCCAAATATTTTCTTGCCTCAAGCATGTTTTTAATGATTCCCAATTTTTGCTTTATAATTCTGTATATTTTATATAATTCTTAAGAAACAAATATTTTACCACAGAACAGAAGATCTATGACTCTTAAATAAAAGCCCTTTTTGAATAGAAAGGCGTTACTTGGCTTCACTGGTAGCTCAGCTGGTATAGAATCCTCCTACAATGCAGAAGATGCCTGGTTGATTCTTGGTCGGGAAGATCTGCTGGAGAAGGAGTAGGCTACCCACTCCAGTATTCTTGGGCTTCCCTGGTGGCTCAGATGGTAAAGAATCTGCCTGCAATGTGGGAGACCTGGGTTTGATTGCTGAGTTGGGAAGATCCCCTGGAGAAGGGAACAGTTACCCACTCCAGTGTTCTGGTCTGGAGAATTCCATGGACAGAGAAGCCTGGGAGGCTACAGTCCATGGAGTTGTAAAGAGTTGGATACAGCTGAGCGACCATCACTCTCTTACTTTTCAGTGTATAGTATGTTAATAAAAGTCATCCTCACAGAATATCTTCACTCCTCCTGTAAAAACTCTGGCATTTCCAGCGACTCCTCTAAGAAAATCACAGCTTTCTAACTTAATAAATCCCTAATATGCCATATGCAGACTTAAACTAAATGTTGATTTTAAAAGCTGCACAGACACTGGATATCCCACAAACACAGTCTGGAGCCCTCTTAAATTTTGATTAATATAAAAGCCTCACAAATCCACTTCAAAATATTTAATGATAGAAAAAAACTCCTGTTTAAATCTACTAATTTTGACATTAGTATTTGCTTTAGTGCATGTTTTATTTTTAGTTCCAAAAAAGTAAATGAAAAGCAGCTTTTCTTCTCACCCTACTATTTCCATTTGCATTCATCAATGAATATAAATAACTTACAAAGTCTTCAGAGGGATTTGGGGCATTACTTGGAGACTCTGAATAGCTGCTCTCCTCCTCATCTTTGTTGTGTGAAATCTCCTGGAGCTCCATCATGCTCTGCAGAGCTAAAGGCATAGCATCCTGGAAGCCAAGAGCAAAGTTACCAAAAGTGCAAAGTTCTGAAGTCAGTACAAGGAAGTGCATCCCAAATGCGCACGTCATCAACATAACTGTTACCACCGAGGGAAAAAGACAAAGGGAAGGAAAAATTCTGTAAACACTTTGCACAGTCACGTTACTTGTAATGACCTATATCCTTACTTTTCCCCTTGCCGCTTTCTCATATTGCTCCGATGGTACGACACCCTTTTTTATTAAGTAGAGTCCATCTTAAATTCTCTTGTTGGCCATTTTTCATCATTCAATTCTTACAGACCTCTTATTTTAAAAATCACTCCTCTTTGATTTATGTCTTCAGTTTTCCTGATGAATTTAATCTTCTCTTTAAGAGAAGATGATCACACTTTTGTTGAATCAGTTAGTGGAAATATGACTTTTCTGTAGATGTTCCCAAAAGGTACTGACTCCTTGAAAAGTGTATCAGGCACAGGGTTTCCACTGCCCTCTGGATATTATAACTATGGTTTGATTTTCCTTTCACAGAAGTCAGCGCTTTAGGAAGAGATTAGCAAATCTGACTGCAAAATCAGGTTTTGCATCAGTTAATAATAATAAAAAAAAAAGAATGTGGCTTGTTGATTATGTAACATGGAAACTTGTCTCCAAATTACTCTGCCTGTCAGCTTAATCTTCTGTTGGTGTGATCATCTATTAAAGCAGGCAAACATCTTCTAAAACATATCCAAGAGAAAAACTAGAAAATAGGAAGGGACCATTTATTAACTAGGACTTCGTAAGTGGCTCAATGGTAAAGAATCCACCTGCCAATGCAAGAGATGTGAGTTTGATCCCTGGGTGGGAAAGATCCCCTGGAGAAGGAAATGGCAACCCACTGTAGTATTCTTGCCTGGAAAATCTCATGGACACAGGAGCCTGGTGGGCTACAGTCCATGGGGTCACAAAGGGTCGGAGACAACTTAATGAATAAATAACAACAATTTATTAACTAACTTACATGTAATTCTAGATTTTTTATATCTCATAGTCATGACCATTGTCAGGATGTTGTTAAGAACACTATGTCTTCTTTATGAGATACATCATATAATTATAATGTACACTAGTTGGTTTGTCTAAGTCAGTAATTCTCAACAAGGGTGGGAAAACCTCCTAGGAGATTGGAAGTTTGGGAAGGAGGGGATTGTTTTCTACCATGATTGTTTGGGGATATTTGCATATTGAGTTAATTATATTTTGTTAGAATATATTTTCTTTGATATTGATTTACTTTTTATGTACATCTACCTAAGGTTATATTATCTATGAATTTCATTCAGAACTGTAAAGGAGATATTACAAAATACCAGTTACAAAATAAACAGAGGTATTTGGTTTGTCTTAGAATTGTGTGATCATATCTCCATTTTGGGGTTGACTGGGAGGTAGCCTATAGCTAAATTTGAGATGCACATATGGGTTTTTGTGGTTTTTATGATCGTGGCATCTGGTCCCATCACTTCATGGCAAATAGATGGGGAAACAATGGAAACATTGAGAGACTTTCTTTTCTTGGGCTCCAAAATCACTGAAGATGGTGACTGCAGCCATGAAATTAAAAGACGCTTGCTCCTTGGAAGAAAGCTATGACCAACCTAGACAGCATATTAAAAAGCAGAGATATTACTTTGCCGACAAAGGTCCGTCTAGTCAAAGCTGCGGTTTTTCCAGTAGTCACATATGGATGTGAGAACTGGACCATAAAGAAAGCTGAGCGTCAAAGAACTGATGCTTTTGAACTGTGGTTTTGGAGAAGACTCTTGAGAGTCCCTTAGACAGCAAGGAGATCAAACCAGTCAATCCTAAAGGAAATCAACCCTGAATATTCATTAGAAGCACTGATCTTAAAGCTCCAATATTTTGGCTGCCTGATGAGAAGAAGCGACTCATTAGAAAAGACCCTGATGCTGGGAATGATTGAAGCCAGAAGGAGAAGGGGACGACAGAGGATGAGATGGTTGGATGGCATCACCAGCTCGATGGACGTGGGTTTGGGCAGGTTCCAGGAGTTGACAATTAACAAGGAGGCCTGGTGTGTTGCAGTCTATGGGGTCGCAGAGTCAGACACGACTGAGAGACTGAGCTGAACTGAACTTATGGCCTTTATATTATGCACTTTTTACTTTTTAATTTCTCTAGTTTTATTTTTTCCCCTGTTTTGGTTTTCTTTTTTCTCTCAGTCCTAATCTTAAATTTGCAAATATGTGTTTTAGGGCCAGGAAAGACATATGTTGGTATAATTAAACAAATAACGTTTCTACCTTGTCTGCCATTTAGCAAATTATAAAGAAACTATGCTAATGGTCCAGCCCCATGTGGCAAGCATGTGAACCATGCTTGTCCCACTGTATAATGACTTAGATTAGGGGAAGGATGGAAGAGGAAGGGAACAGAGAGCAAAACCCAAGTCTTTGTATTAGCTTCCTTCACCAGCACCTTGGAGCCTCTCAAATTTGATACAATAAGTGTCATCATATAAGTGAATGAACAGTCACATTTACTCTTTATTAAAATCAGAGACATCAAGACCTTCTTGTAGAGAAACATTGAAAAAAACAGTAGTGCCTCACCCACCTGTACATGTTGAAGACAGAATGAAATATTCTTCACACAGTGCCTCACAGTCTTTTCTAAAGATCGAAATAGCTTTTCTTCTCTGTTAAAGGTATTGTCTTTCACCTAAAATATAGATGAAATTATTTATTTTTATAATTCAAAGGAATCTGGTATATTTTTGTTAAGAAAACCACAAACCATATTGGCCCAGCATGTTACAAAAAAACTCTTTGTTTGGATGAAAACTTTTCATACTATGCTGACTGTCTTAACACAGTCCTTTCTTTGTCCAGCACATGACACAACTGATGTTCAATTAGTGCAGCAAAGCTGTGTGGTGGTTTTCACATTGCTTCATCTAGTCACAGTAGCTGTGGGATGCAAAACTTCCCTCTAGAGTTTTTAATGGCATGTATTATATGTGTGCTCTTAAATTACACTGCATTTGTAGGTCTATAAAATAATTAATAAAATTAAAAATAAAAAATTAAATTAAAATAAAAATTTGATCTATTGAGTAGAATTTATCATTTTGCTGATATGATTGATCCCAATTTATTTCCCAGTGGTTACTCAGAAAATATTCTTAGGGTCTTGGCTAAAGAAATATGATAATTCGTTATCAGCTCAAATTTGAAAGAGGATGAAGAATCTTAACAAAAACAGTTCTGGTAGTAAAACTCTGAAGAGTTAAGATTGTGGTCACATGTGTTCAGTTTTTTCTTGTCATTGATATCTCACATGTACACCTGTTAGCATTCAGAAAAATATGTTTTTATGTGCTTGTGGCAATTTCTAAGAAGACATTATTCTGTTAATGATGAGAAATATTTCTTGACATTCAAAATTATACAAAAAAGATCAGAACCAGCTTTGTATCAGCAAAATCTCTGTGAACACACACCTGTTTTATGGAATATGGTAGGTATAATCAGTTTGGTACTGGCTGATAACTGAACTTCTCAGTTCTTATATCCATAGTTTGAGTGGTTGACCTTAGAACTGAATGCATAGAAAATGGTGACATTTTATTTTAGTATTTTTAAGTCCTTTAACATTGTTTATCTGCAAAGCTTTTCATCAAATAGGCAGCCTCATTCTTTGTAATCCACACAAAATTCGTCACCCTCTGCCCTAGGAGCTCTATGCTCTGAGCCAGTTTGAAGCATATGCTTGGACAGATTTCTTTGAAATGTAGTTTTCAAGGACCAACTACTTTACTCTGTGTGTCCTGGCTGGGACCCAGATGATGCTAAAATAAGAGTTTCAAGGATCATGACATGAAAAATATTGCCTGGTTCCACTTCCCTATTTTCAAGTCTTCTTATGCTGCACTACTTTGCTGGAATATGCTGCTGTCCCTTTTCTTCCCTGCAAAGTCCTGTTTATTGTTTTTTGAAGACTTGCTCAACTGTTGCCTCTACTACAACTCCTTCCTTTAATTCCTGTTCTTTCCATTCCAGAAAATTTATTGCGCCATCCTCTGTGCTCTCACTAGTTAATGATTTAAGAAATTCTCTCCATTGGTGGATTCAAGCATTGGAGAGGAAGTATTTTTTCTTAATAATAATCATCTGTAACATTTACTAAACACTAACTACGTTTTCAGAGAGTAAAGAGCCTGCCTGCAGTGTGGGAGACCTGGGTTCAATCCCTGGGTTGGGAAGATCCCTTGGAGAAGGAAATGGCAACCCATTCTGGTATTCTTGCATGGAGAATCCATGGACTGAGGAGCCTGGTGGGCTATGGTCCATAGGGTTGGAAACAGTCAAACATGACTGAGTGACTGACACTTTCGCTTCACTCTCAAATGTGTTTTAGACACTTGTGCTAAAACCTGTCTTCCGATTTCTCATTTAAGTCTTACACAACCCTGTGAAGTAGATACTATGATAACCCCCATTTTAGAGATAAAGAAACAGAAGTTCCAGGAGGTGTGGCAGACATTTTGAACATTCCCCATGTCGACCTTCTACCAATAGAACCTGCACTTTTAGTTTAAGATGGACACACAGCTGCCCTGGTAGAGACAGCCCTTCCCAGACTCCCTTGCAGCTGGCTCTGCCTTGGTAACTGGGTTACAAGGCAAATTTGGGCAAATAGGATGTGAGCGGAAGTGATACATTTCATTTCTGAATGTTGGCTTACAACATTGTCCTTGGGACCTTGACTGAAGACATGAGAGTGACCCAGCTTTAATGAGACAGATGAAGACAATATGTTTAGGGAGCAGCACAGCACAAAACTGGGAACTGGGATCCTGGAGGATCTTGTGCAGCACAGCCCATCTGGACGATTATAAGAGAGAGAAATAAATGACTATCTGACTTAAGCTGCTATGTTTTGGAATCTCTCTGTGACCTAATATAAGAAGTTAAAGAAACTTATCCATGTTAATAGGACTAGGATTCCAACCCAAACTGTCTGAATTTAGAACTTCTGTGCATTTGCAATCTCTAACAGTGTTGAGCACAAAGGAGTTCAATATATGTGTGATGAATGGAATAGAATCTTCCTCCTGGGTAACAGTTTTATACCCTAACTCCACCAAATATTTCACTTGAGCTGCTGACAAGTGCAAAATTGACTGATATGAGATTTATCTTTTCTACAGTCCAGCATATGCAGCTGATTTTCTGATTAACAGTGAAATGCTTCATTGATGACAGGATATCCTCTCAAAAGATTAATGGGAAAAAATCTAATTAGTATCCCTTCAGGCTACTTTAACTACAATTCACTTTCAGTTTGCAATTGGAAAATATCAGAAGTTGATGGCAAATGCATGAAAAGCTGGAAGAGCTTCTACAGGAGCCTGCCTCGGATTAAGACCTGGATATTGTTCCTCAATAGTATTGTCCTGGGTCAGAAGCAACATCCTAAAGAGTAGAGGAGAATTGTTTACATTACATTTACACATGCTCATGGAGACTACAGTCTCTTCCTCAAATGAATTCCCAATTCAATTCTGTTACTATTGTCTTTAGTTGAAACATCTGGATTTTCCTTTTCCTGATCTATGACCACACACCATAAATGTCCCAAGCTTCCCATGTTATAGTTCCACATTGAGGAGAGAAGGAGGCCTGGAATTATCTCCTCTATGCAATGGAAGAAAACCAATAAGTAAGTACAAGGATGATATAAGCCATGTGTTGTAAGAATATCTGTATTGGGTATGGTAATGGCACCCCACTCCAGTACTCTTTCCTGGAAAATCCCATGGATGGAGGAGCCTGGTAGGCTACACTCCATGGGGTCGCTAAGAGTCAGACACGACTGAGAGACTTCACTTTCAGTTTTCCCATTCATGTACTGGAGACGGAAATGGCAACCCACTCCAGTATTCTTGCCTGGAGAATCCCAGGGATGGCAGAGCCTGGTGGGCTGCCATCTGTGGGGTCGCACAGAGTCGGACACGACTGAAGCGACTTAGCAGCGTCAGGGAATGGACAGTGCGGCCACAGGAGGAAAAGAGAATGAAGCTTGGAGGTTGATTATACTCACAGGTCCTAGAGAAGAGGTCACTGTATGTCATGAAGGATCACAGGGGAATCACTGAGATTGGGTCATTTGGTAGAAAGGAGCAAGGGAAAAGTCAAGGCTAGAGTCTTTATTGGAGTTTCTGTGAGAAACCACAGAGAAAGAGCTGGGGCAGGGTAAAATGTTTGGGACTAGCCAGTTTGAATAATTCCTGCAGGCTTTGGGCTATGGAAGTGGTTCTGGTTGCCTGGTACTTGGCCTTGGAATGATCTGGGGCAGAGGAATATTGGCTTCACCTGTGAGATTTAGATAAGGAGGTGGTTGTGGCTCTAGACCCAGGATTGGTTGGTATGCAAATGAAAGAAGCAATTCCAGCTGAGCTCTTTGCCCTCTGTAAGAGGGGGTTAGCCCTACCAGTGGTGTTTTCTTTGGCCTGCAAGGTTTTTTAAGATGGCAAGACATCATAAAATACAGGAAGTATAAGATATGATTAATACATTATGCATAAAGAAGTTTTATATGCAACGGAGTAAGAAGTCTGCAGGTTAAAAGGTAAATAACAGTATTTTATATGCAAAATAAGATAGTGATGATGATAGCCAATATATTGAACACTTACACATTATGTTAAGTACTTTTTAAAATATGTATCATTTCATTGTGTTAGGTAGTTAGACTAGGAAAAAGGAGTCCAAAATGGCAGTGGCTAAAAGACAAAGAAAAGAAAAAAAACCTGCAAAAATGGAACAAAAGAAAATCCGAGGACAGGAGTAAGAACCTCAGGTGAAACAAAGAGGCCCCCTTCTCGGCCAGCCCATTTGGCATAGGGCAGGCTCAAGGGGTGGAGTAGACAAACATATAAAAAGAGGAAGCCATGACGGATAGACGCCTCTCCTTTGGGGTCAGCCTGCCTTCATGTCTTGAGGGTGTATTATCCTTTGTTTGCCAAATAAAACTCAGGGCTATAACTGAGCTGTAACTCTGGTCCACCATTTCAAATCTTTGCTGCCGCAAGACTGAACTGAGGAAATTACACACTCCCCCAATAATTGAATCCTCACAGCCACTTCCTGTATTAGGTCCTACTGAATCCCCTACTATAATTTACAAATGGTTACATTGAATTTATGCATCTAAAGACAAATATTTATTAAGTGGTAGAAGTAAAGTTCAAACCCAGGTCTGAATGACTTCAGAAACTTTTCTCTTAATTTCTGTGCTGACTCCTGCAAATACTAACAGTGTCAAGGCTGAGATACATTGAGTAAGTATGTCAGGCATTCAGAAGAGAAGAAGCCACTTCTAGCTTAGTGGTCTGAAAGCTGCAAAGACTTAATGAAAAGAAAAAAGACCACAGCAGCCAAACAGTGAGGTAGGTAAGAAGAGTCAGAGCTGAACCAGTTGCCTCTAGTTCAAAGTAAAATCTTTTGTTAGAGATGCTAACATAATGAAGGATGAAATCAGGCACAGGAAAAGAGGGGTCGGGAAGTACTGTCTAGTATCTTAAGAACTGTTCTGCCTACTTTTGGTTAGAGGCCCACTGTATTACCACTTCTGGGCCTTGACCTTTCTATCTTGTGATTTTCAATTTCCAGATAGATTAGCTTAAAAGTATCTGGAGTCTCTGTAAAAATACAAACTTTGAGGTTGCACGTTTGAACAAAGTGGAACCCAGGAATTTATCTTTTGGCAAGTTCCTAGGTCATTTTCATGCACATTAAAGCGTGAGAGGCTTTACTAATCCATTAATTGTTTATTAGGGATTGAGATGAAAGTGTTCAGGATGACGCCAAAGAGTTACCCAGGAATATAATGTAACCTGGGGGTAGGAGAAGAGGAAAGGGATAACAGGTAGGAAAAATCACACTAAGATAGGTCTCTAAACACTATAGGTGAACTAAATATAAGATGAACACCAAGGGTACTAAAAGAAATGAGATTTTAAAAAGCAGAAAGGAGACAGCAATGAAAGGAGGACATTGCCTTGAGTGCAATTATGTGCTAATTGGGATTCCCTGGTGGCTCAGATGGTGAAGAGTCTGCCTGCAATGGGGGAGACCCAGGTTCGATCTTTGGGTCAGGAAGATCCCCTGGAGACGGAAATGGCAATCCACTCTAGTATTCTTGTCTGTAAAATCCCATGGATGGAGGAGCCTAACAGGCTACAGTCCATGGGGTTGCAAAGAGTTGGACAGGACAGAGCGACTTCATTTTCTTTCATGTGCTAATTGATGGTGTCAGGACTCCTGGGGCATCGTTTGTTGATCCCTGTCCTGTCCTTGTATCTCCTTTGTCCTCTCCATGAATGGAAGCACCACAGCTAAAATAGAGTCAAAACTACCCGCCTCCACCACCACCCAAGGCAGCAATACCCCACAAGAGGGAGGGAGGGAGAGGGAGGGGGAGAGAGAGAGAAAAGGAACAGCACTGGGCAGTTACCTTGATTGTCAATGTGTTCCAGAAACATCTCTGATAACAATAAAATGAAATCTCACAAAAGTATCAGTGTTCGTGTTCCCCAGGAAAATGTATGTGCCCCAAGAAGAAAAATTACCTGTGATTCTCCTCTGGTCAGAATCTTTAGATGATTTGTCACTCTTTTTGATTTCTTGCTAATTGAATGAATATTTAGTTTAGACAATTTATCTTTAAGTGATTCTTCCTCATCATTCTTTTTGTATTTCAGAACTGAAATGGAAGAAGGCAATAACATATCTGAACACATGCGGTACAGAAAGTGTGTGTTTTATCTGAAGTATTTAAGAATAATATTTATATTTGAGATAAAACTCTGATTTTTGGCTCATGATTCAGTTGCTCTGCCCCATCACAGCTCCAGCTGCCCACCCCACTGACCTTCAGAAATTGTCCTAGGACTCCTCAAAGCCCAACTGCATTTACCTCCCACATTAGAGAAATTCCTGATACTTAGGGAAAAAAATAAGCTCTTTTCTCTCTTCTTAGACAATACACTTGTTTGGGATCTCCAGAATGAAGCATCAAGTCCTAACTAATGGAAAGACAACTGCAGCCAACATAAGACCTCATATCCATCCTAAAATTGTCTCCACTAGCTGAGAGATTTAAGGTAAGTTGAGCCATCCCTCTGAGCTATACTTTTTTATCTTTGAAATTATTTTCCCTCTCATATTGTTCAAAATGTTAAATATCCCCAACCTTCAGCTTTGGTAAGGATGTGGTGAGAGTGGCATTCTAATACACTATTGATGAAGAGTAAATCAATATAGTTTTTGTAGAGAATGATTTGGCAGAACCTTAAATATAAAAATAGTTATAGTCTATGACCAGGAAGTCTATGTAGAGAAATATACTTTCCATAATCAAGCCTACAAAGTTTTATTTGCTAGAGCATTTTTCCTAACAGTAGAATATTGGAAACAATCTAAAAGTTTATCCATAGAGGTATAGTTTAATAAATTATGACACATTTTGAAATGGAATACTATGGAGCCATTTAAAAGAAGACCATATTAACTTGAAAAATGTTCATGATATACAATTAAGTTTTTTGAAAGACCCAGAAAACAGTAGTGTCATACATGTTGCAGAAGGAAGGGAAGAAGGAGGAAGAGAGAGATGAAAGAAAATGGAAAAAAAAAAAAGATGTAGAAATTCTGAAGAAAACTTACTAAAATGTTAGCTATGCAAACTAGAACCATGGGAGTAGAAAAATTTTCCTCATTAAAACTTTGAAATTTGAAGATTAAGCAAACAGCAAAGTTAATTTAATATAACAGCTATTGTCCATCTCCCAGCTTTACCAAACCTTCACATTTTGCCTTGTTTCCAATCTTTTTATTTAAAAACAATCATATAATAGTTGAAGCTTCCCTGATCCCCATCGTTGATCCCTAAAGGAAATAGTGATCCTCAATTATGGGCTTTATTATATCTGTATCTATTTTCATGCCTTTACTTTGTAAGTATATAGTCATATACTATATAGTATTATTTTGAATATTTTCAATCTTTCTAAAAATGATACCATATTGCATTCATTCTTCTGTCACTTGCTAGTTTACTTTTTAGAAAAACTCAACATTGTGTTCTCAAATTTTATCCAACTGATACATGTACTTTAATTTTATGTTCTTACGGTATCATAGTTTATAATACATAGTTTATCTATCTGAATTAATATGGAAGCTACTCTCCAGTTTCTTTGTTTGCTTGTTTCTTTCTTCCTTTTTTTTTTCCTTTTGCTATTATGAACAATGCTAGTTACTTGTATACCTCTCCATGAGCATGTGAGCCAGTTTCTCAAATATCTAGAAACTGATTTTCTGTGTCTTGAGTGTGTGCATTTTCAACTTGATAAGTATTGTCAAATTGTTCTCCAAAGTGGTGATTCCAATTTGCATCCTTCTGTTCAGTTCAGTTCAGTCACTCAGTCATGTCTGACTCTTTGCAACTCCTTGGACTGCAGCACACCAGGATTCTCTGTCCATCACCAACTCCTGGAGCTTACGCAAACTCATGTCCATTGAATCGGTGATGCCATCCAACCATCTCATCCTCTGTCTTCCCCATCTCCTCCTTCCTTCAATCTTTCGCAGCATCAGGGTCTTTTCCAATGGGTCAGTTCTTCGCATCAGGTGGCCAAAGAATTGCAGTTTCAGTATCAGTCCTTCCAATGAATATTCAGGACTGATTTCCTTTAGGATTTACATTTTTACCTGCAAACTAATATTCAGCACTTAACATTATTCACTAAAAATCTCATTGCCAATCTGATGGGCTGGAAACACTTGTCATTATGTTTTTAATTTTCATTTCCCTGATTACTAGTGGATCTTAGCATTTAAAAATATATTGGTTTTTTCTGTGAGTTGCTCATTTTTATTATTAGCATTTTTTGTATTAGAATGTTTTTATTATTTATTTAGTATCAATAATTATATATTCTAGACAGTAATCCTTTGTCTATAGGCTATTTTTTTATGGCATCTTTTGTTCTGCAATGTTCCCTTTTCACTCTATGCTCTTCTTTATAGTTACAATTTATTAATACAAATACATACAATTTTTTAAATAAAAATTAGAAAATAAAGGCAATAAAAATAAACACAGTGGTTGGATCAATTAGCTCCACAGTCCTACCATTGCTCTAACTGTTGAGCTGAGATTTAAGTTAGAACTGCAAAGTCAACTAAGAATTTATGGACACAAATCACACTGAGAGAGGACCCAGGGTCTACCCCAATGCACTGTTAACTCTGAGAAGATAGAAACCATCTAATTGTGCTTCCTGTTTTAAAATTTGCATTCTCCTTGAGAGGTGAATCTTACCTCTTAGCTGGGCTTCCCTGGAGGCTCAGATGGTCAAGAATCTGCCTGCATTGTAGGAGACCCATGTTCGATCCCTGGGTTGGGAAGATCCCCTGGAGTAGGAAATGGCAACCTGCTCCAGTATTTTTGCCTGGAAAAATCCCACGGACAGAGGAGCCTGGCAGGCTATAGTTCATGTTGTCGCAAAAAGTTGGACGTGACTGAGTGACTAACACTTGACCTCTTAGTTAATGAATAGTTAACAGTAATTTGTTAATCTGAGAAAGAAATATACTTGCTCCCTTCATGGAGCAATTATTGCCAAAAATACCCATTCTTTGTGTTCCAGAACCAAATAAGCCTGTTAGTGTAGCCGGGTCATCTTACCTGCATCCACCTTTCTCACCACTGCTTTTCAGCTCTAGCTATTCACTGCTCCCAACTACCTGGCCATTCCTCCTACCATATATAACACCAAGAACAAGAGGATCATATGCTGTGGGTTTCTTCAGCCCATAATATGTCACCAGGCATGCGATGGTCAAAAGAGGTTGAGTGTAGGGCTGTTCGATGAAAAGTTGTCAATGTTTGTCCCTCGTGATCTTCTTCTGAACCTAGCTAGAAAGGCAAAACCATCCTCTCCTCCCTGGCCTCTAACTCTAGATACCAAATGATCATTATCACTGCACCTGCTGGAACTACTGAGACATTCTGATCCTCCAAAACATAAACAGAAGATTCCAACCCTGGAAAACTCCCACTTAATCATATCCACTCTTACCTAAATCTTTTCGTCTTTTAAGTTCATTAATGTTTACATTAATGTGTTTCACTGCAGCATAGGCATCTTCCAGCGCTCGGAAGTCTGGGTGAGAGGCAGGGGTAGAATTCCGGAGTTCACAAAGTAGCAAAGGGTACTTCATCACTCGCTGAATTGGCTTGATCATCAAAGAGCCCATGTCCAGTAAGTTTGGTTTGCCTCTGCAATAGAGATACATCATATCAGTTTCACAAACATTTGTCTTATTAACTCCTTTTTATTTTTGTGATTTTTTTATGATTAGCCCTGAAGATGATTTTAACCCTTTTCTTCTCTGATTTGACTATGTTCAATTTCTAAATGAAGCAAGGGCAATAGGTGACAGAAAGAAGGAAGGCTGAAAGAGTCTACTTCTAAACAAAATTTAAAAGAAAACAAGTATATTTGTCCACCTAAAAGGACTGAAAGCATGACTTCCAACTATGTTCCACTTACAGGTTTTTTAAATAACAGGCTTTATAATAATAGTTGGAAACAATTTTAGACTGTGTTTTTCCATGACAACGAAGAAAAATGCATTTTCTTGATGGTATTTTTGAGATTATTAAGTGAGGAGAATAAAGTCATCATTTAAAAATCTAAACACAAAGTTTGTTTTCTTTCTTCTACCAAATTGAGAAGTTGAACTTCCACAGTCCTACCACAGTCCCCAAAAGAGATTTATAATAAATGTAATACTTCTCTAGATATTATTAATGCCATCACTATCACTGATCATTACTAGTACACAATGACTTTCCATGTGGAATTCCTCTTAGCCCACAGATCTTCAAATGGCTACACAAAAGTGAGCACTCACCCCTGGTTCTCCCCTTCAGAGCTTCTGAGATGAGCCTAGAGCCATTCCCACTCGCCAAGAAGTTTATAGGAAAAGAAAAAACTACAAACTTGATCATGCCATTGTCCACTGGACGTCCATTATCCAACCCACTGTATTCATTTTTTTTTTCAGCCAGAAATTAATGGTTTCTAAAAGCCTCTTTATGCAAAGAGGCAAAAAAAAGACACTGTAAGTGGAACATGGATGAAAATTGTGTTATGAGTCCCTTCTGATGGAAAGATATACTCATTGGTTTTCCTTTATATTTTTATTTAGAAGATAGAGAATACAGACAGACATGGCTTTCAAATTCTGATGGGTGAATGTCTCATTCTTCAATTATTATTTTTCAAGTACTTTATGGGTGGACAACAGACTACATAATTGAAATGGTGAAATGGATCTAAAAACTTGGAACAAAATTAGAAAAGCTACATCACTAGTAAAGAAATGAAGACACCCCAGAGATCATCTATTTGAACTCTTCACTTGATAAATCAGAAACTAAGGAAATTTATCACATGTAAGTGCAAATATGGTGCACACACAAACACACACACACCAGTCACTCTGTCACAGGTGCTCATTTTATTTTCATTATAGCACTTAGCACTATCTGGAATTGTCTTTTTTCTCTATTGACCAGTTTATATTCAATTTTTCTGTCACCATTGTATGTCCAACATTACATATAATATTCTCTCAATGAATATTTGTAGCTTGAAGTGATAGATTACTTACATTTTCTGTAATGTGCTGTTATTTTACATTGAACTTTTTTTCCCTAAAACTTGCACAGTAGTCCTGAATAAATGACCGAGTTTTATTCACATGTTGAGAAAATAATTGGTATCCATAGAGACAAACACTGAAGCAAACCAAAAGACAACATTTTTTAAAGGAAAACCAAAATAAATGTTAAAGGTTTGCAAGGGAGTAAAGAATTGCTTTTTATTAACTTAAAATTTCTTGAAGTATAGTTTATTTACAGAGTTGTGTTAATTTTTACTGTACAACAAAGTGACTCAGTTATACATATATATTCTTTTTCATATTCTTTTCCATTATAGTTTATCATAGGACATTGAATCGAGTTCCGGTGTTACACAGTAGGACCTTGTTGTTTATCCATCCTGTATATAATAGTTTGCCTCTGCTAACCCCAAACTCTTGGTATTTCCCTTCCTATACTCTCCTCCCCATTGACAACAAGAATGTTCTCTATGAGTCTGTGAGTCTGTTTCTGTTTCATAGTTAAGTTCATTTGGGTCATGTTTTGGACACATAAAAGGATATCATACGGTATTTGTCTTTGTCTTTCTGACTGACTTCTCTTAGGATGATAATGGCATTATTTCATTTTTATGGCTGATTGATATTCCATTACTCAGTGTATATATATATATATATGAACGAAGAAGACACTATATATATATATACATATATATATATAGTGGTGGACATTTAGGTTGTTTCCATGTCTTGCCTATTGTAAATAGTGCTGTTATAAACATAGGAGAGCATGTATCTTTTCAAATTATAGTTTGTCTGGATATTTGCCCAGGAATAGGATTGCTAGATTCTATGGCAACTCTATCTTTAGTTTTTTGAGGAACCTCCATACTGTTTCCATAGTGGCTGCACCAATTTATATTCCCACCAACAGTATAAGAGGATTTCCTTTTCTCCTCACTCTCTGCATAATGTATTATTTGTAGACTTTTTAATGATGGCCATTCTGACTCGTGTGAGAGAGTACCTCATTAGTTTTGATATGTATTTCTCTAGTAATTAGTAATGTTGAGCATCTTTTCATGTGTCTATTGGCCTTCTATATGTCTTCTTTAGAGAAACGTCTATTTAAATCTTCTGCCCATTTTTAAAAATTGGTTTGTTTGTGTGGGTTTTTTTTGTTGTTGAGTTGTGTGAGCTATTAGTATATCTTGGAAATTAAGCCCTTGTCAGTCCCATCATTTGTGAATATTTTCTTCCATTCCATAGGTTGTCTTTTCATTTTGTTTATGATTTCTTTTGCTGGTTATGGTTTTCAAAGGTTGTAAGTTTGATAAGATCCCATTTGTTTATTTTTACTTTTATTTCTACTGCCTTGGGAGATTGACCTAAGAAAACATTGGTACTATTTACATCAGAGAATGTTTTGCCTATGTTCTCTTCTGGGAGTTTTATGGTATCTTGTCTTATACGTAAGTCTTTAAGCCATTTTGAGTTTATTTTTGTGTGTGGTATGAGAAGTGAAGTTGCTCAGTCATGTGCAACTCTTTGTGATCCCATGGACTGTAGCTTACCAGGCTCCTCCATCCGTGGAATTTTCCAGACAAGAGTACTGGAGTATGTTGCCATTTCCTTCTCCAGGGATCTTCCCAACCCGGGGATCGAACCCAGGTCTCCCACATTGCAGGCAGATGCTTTCCCCTCTGAGCCACCAGGGAAGCCCTTATGGTATGAGGGTGTGTTTTAACTTCATTGATTTACATATGGCTATCAAACTTTCCCAGCACCACTTGCTGAAGACACTGTCTTCTCTCTGTTGTATCAATACATTCTTTATTGTATTGAGAAACAGTTTATTGAGAAACAGTTGCTTTTGTATGATTTATCTTATACTTTCTACTCATATGCACCAAATCTACAAAGGAAGGGAGGTAAGGAGACAGGGTAGAAAGAGGAAATGAGGAAAAGAAGGAGAAGGAGAAAGAGATGTTATTGGTTTCCAAGAGGACTGGGTAAAATGTATGGGAAAATATGTAAATCTTTTATGAATACTAACAAAAAATAACTAAAAACATATTTTTTAACTGGTATATCAATAGTGGAACTTTTGAATCTGAAGTAGAGCATCCTTACATATCTTAAATGTAAGTTCTTCAATAATACAACAGTTTGGACACTTAAGTAGAAAGAATTTCCTTAAGTAAGAACAAGTCAGGAATATGGAAGGTACTAACTTGCCTAGAAAAAATCATATTATCCTTACGAATATGATCAGATTTCTTCTGAGTTTTTCTTTTTATTATCACCAATATTAGTTTGAGCTTCCCTGGTGGCTCAGATGGTAAAGAACCCATCTGCAATGTGGGAGACCTGGGTTTGATCTCTGAGTTGGGATGATCCTCTGGAGGAGGGCATGGCAACCCACGCCAGTATTCTTGCCTGGGCTACAGTTTATGGGGTCACAAAGAGTCGGACACAACTGAGCAACACAGCACAGCACAGTAATAGTTTATTTAATCTTCTAAAATCACTGAAAATACTATCAAAATGTAGATGTAATCAAACAATTCAATCAAATAAATTCAATTTTATTAAGATAGTTTATCAGTGTGGTCTATTGTTATATACATATTTTAAAACTTTTAATTACAAAAAATAAATCCCCAGATATATTAAAGAATGTACTTGTATCTTTGAGCTGCTCTCCTTCTTTCCTTATCAGGATCCATCAAAAACCCAACCTAGGCCCTTTAGTTCTGTCCAAATCTAATCATTACTTTTTTGTATCGCTCTTTGGCATCAAAGTTCTATTCTCTCCATTTCAGGTTTCAAATGACAGTAATAACAATTATAAATAGTAACTGTTTCTCTTAAAAGAATCACAAGTGTGAACACTAAAAACTTTTTCTCAAAAATGAGAAATCTCCCAGACATCTTTGTCTTAACATATGCACTTTGGACAGTTGCCCAAGTGATGAGCGATGATGCTCTGATACCTGCATTACACAGACAAGTAGTGTGGTAGAAAAGATAGAATGTATTGCTAGATAATGACACTCCAGGGATTCAGTGCCAAAATTCTCACCCAGTCTAATCCCTCCCAGTAAGACTGAGTCTGACAGCTGTGCAAGGCAGATGAGTCTTATATGTGATATAACTTTCTCAGCCAAGCAGCCAATTATCACATGCCTACCCCCTAGAAAGTAATCAAATGCATAACAATTCCCCATACATGTTGTGCTGAAAACTAAGGTAGTTATTAAATTGTAATTCTGTTTCATATTCCTCTACATTATCATGAACACTTTGGCAAATATTTAGTACCAAAAGTAGCTACACTAATCTCATTACAATTATTATTGAAACATTACAAAGTCAAGTAAACACAGCTGGCTTTGTTTTAGAAGTATCCAGTTTTGCTATAAAGAGTTTTGCATCAAGTATAAGAAAACAGTTGCACAATGCAAATTAAAGTGATATTTAGCAATGTAAAAACTATGATGAAAACAAAAAATCAGATTCAACACTGAGATGTATCTATATTTCTTAATTTGAAGGAGAAAATGAAAGGAAAACTAATCATGCAACTATTGATCATATTACTTTGAATTTCCTCTATTTTATGGCCACAAGAATCCTAAATTTAATATTTAATTTACAGAAGCTACATACCATCCATACTGCTATTGAATTTTTTTCCATTTACTCTCCTTTAAAAACATCATAAGTCAACTTTAGAGGAAACTATATATTGCTGCACAAATAATAAGCAAATAGCACTTGTCATAATTTTAAAATAGCTTTGAAAATAAATACAGAACTACTAGCAAATCTTAGAAGATTTAAAGGAGATGAGCAAATGGTAATTGACATAGCAGACCACAAAGACCCAGTAATATAGAGAAGTAGTTATTTCATCACTCCTGCAAAGTTTCATTAACTAGAGTTCTTGAAAATATATGGAAGTAAAGGGAGAAGGATGTGGGTTTTATAAGAAGAACCAGTTGAAAAACTCTTTAAGAAACAGCATAATTCTTAGGGTGCTATACAAATAAGGGAGATCATTTGGAGGATTAAGGAAGAGCTCTTGGAAACTAAAAGGATAATAGCAGAAATAAAAACTCGTCAGTGTTGGAGAAAATGTTCAAGAACTTTCTAGAGAGAAGAGCAAAAATACAAAAATGGAAGAAAATTAGAGGATCAGCCTAAAAGGTCCAATATCAAAATAACAAGTCCCAGAGAGAGAGAACAGGGCACATATGGGAAGGAGCTCATCTGTAAGATAATTCAATGAAAATGAGTTAGCGCATTGAAAGAACTTGCTGAGGTCACAGCACAGTGAATGAAACTGACTCACACCTCAGAATTATTAAAACTTCAAATTATCAGAGACAAAAAGAAAAGCCTACAGTCCTTCAGAGAAACGTGTAAACTAAGCAGTTACAAACAATTAGGAATCAGAAAAACCATTCAATTTCTTGTAGCAACACTGAAAGTTAGAAATGATGAAGAATTATATATTCTGAAGATGAGTGATTTTCAATTTAGAATTCTATTCCAAATCCCACTATATAAGTCAAGTGTGAGGGTAAAATAAAGACCTTTTGGATGTAAATGTTCTTAAAATTTCCTTCCCATGTATTCTTTGATGAATAGAGGAAACTACGGAAGGAAGTCCTCTACTAAAAACAGGAAAGAGGCAAAGAGAATCTTGATGATGGCAGTTTGTATGTATGCGTTCAGTTGCTCAGTCGTGTCTGACTCTTTGTGACCTCATGGACTGTAGCCCACCAGGCTCCTCTGTCCTTGGAGTTTTCCAGGCAAGGGGAGTTAGTGATGTCCAGTGTAATTTGTCCAAACTCAATAGGTCAGAAGTCTCTGGGAAAGGCTTTTATAGAGAGATGAAATGGATAGCCTACAAATTTCATCAGGCTGACTTCAAGATGATTAGCTGTGAGTTCAGCATTAATGATCACCACAAAGAAAATTAAAGGAGAAAAAGATAGTAGTTAATTCCCAGAAAAATAAGTATTTGTTTATTCCAAGGTTTATCTCTGAAAAGAATTTACTCAGGTATAACAATTCAAACACTAATTATTGCTCTTATCCAAATTATAATGTAACTCCATAGGGAGAATGGAGAGTTGAGAAGGATGTGTGTGTGTGTGTGTGTGTGTGTGTGTAGTGGAGATCAGCTGGGGAAGAAAAATGAAGTCTTGTCTTCCATAGAGAGAAGTCAATACGTAATAAGGAAGAGTCGAATGTGTTTTTAGAGTCATGAAGATAAATACCAAAATAGTCAACTAAAAGGTGTGAATATACTTGTGTTCTGGTGAGGAGCATTTAGGGGAAGGTGGAAGGGATTACTCTTTTTCTTTTCTTTTTTTAATTAACTAACTTTTTTATTGAAGTATAGTTAATTTACAGCATTGTGTTAATCCCTGCTGTACAGCAAAGTGACTCAGTTATATACACATATACATTCTTTTTATGTTTTTTCCCATTATGGTTTATCCAAGGGGATTAAATACAGTTCTCTGAGCTATCCAGTAAGTAGACTACTATTTTTCTTAAAACTTTTAGAACTACTGGGCTTTTCAAACCATGTGTGTGTTAGTCAGTCAGTCATGTCTGACTTTTTGTGACACCATGGACTGTAGTCCACCAGGTTCCTCTGTCAATGGAATTTAGGCAAGAGTACTGGAGTGGGTTGCCATTCCCTTCTCCAGGGGACCTTCCTGACCCAGGGGTCAGACCAGGTCTCCTGGATTGTAGGCAGATTCTTTACCATCTGAGCCACCAGGGAAGTCCTTTTAAACCATAAGTAGATATAATTTTAACAAAAGAGAATATTTTTGAAGAAGGAAACTGCAAGAATATTCAAGAAAATTTTGAAAAGGAAAAATACTAAGCTGAGATTAGTTGTATGTGTGTGTGTGTGTTTGTGTGTTTAGTCGATAAGTCATGTCCGACTCTTAGAGGCCCCATAGATTGTAGCCCACCAGGCTCTTCTGTCCGTGGGGTTCTCCAGGCAAGAAAACTGGAATGGATTGCTATTTTCTTCTCCAGGGGATTTTCTCGACCCAGGGATCAAACCCACATTTCCTGCATTGGCAGGTGGATTATTTACCACTGTACTACCAGGGAAGCCCAGAGATTAGTTATACCTGATATCAAAATATAAAACTACAAAAATGAAAGTAATTTGGTATGGACATATGAAAATCAAGCACAAAATAGAAAATCAAGAAATAAATACAGGTATGTATGGAAATTAAGTGCATGGTAAATGTGACATTCCTATTCAATAGAAAAAAGGAACTATTCAATATCAGGTATTGTGATAATTAGCTAACCACATAGAAAAATAAAAACTAATTCTTTACAGCAAAATAATTTCCAGATCAAAAATTTTAATGTTAAAAATGAAACTGTACAAGACCTTTGGTGAAAACATGGGATTACGGTTTAAAAACAAACTTGAAGTTTCTAAGTGAGATACGAAATCCAAAAGCTACAGTAGAAAAACGTGATCAGTGTATTTTAAAATTTAGCTCTGTAAAACTGTACAGATAAAAGCATAAACAGAAGCAACTATAGACTATGTTAAAAGTCAAGTAATAAGAAGGAAAATTATTTATAGTACATAAGATAGAAAAATGAATAATATACTCACTAAAGAGCCATTGTCAATATTTTAGAAAAAGACAAACATCTCAAAAAAAAAGTGAATAATCAATTAAAATGATAATTCATTAGTGGTGAAATACAAACGGTTAAACACATAAAAATGCTCAAGATCATTTTTAATGGTAATTAAAACATTACAATGCTATTTTTGGCCTATGATACTGCCATAAATTGTAAGGATCCAAACATTTTATCTAGTGCTAGCAAGTAGTAGATAAATGGGCAACTCATATATAGTAGTAGGACTAAAAATTAGTTCAACTTCTCTTAAATTTCTGGCAATAAGTATCAAAATCCCTTTGATCTAGAAATTCCAATTTTAGAAATTCATCAAAAGAAAATAAACTGTTGTTCAAAATTTCATATAAGAATGAACACATAAAGTCAATCTGCAAGACAGACACAATTCAAGTATCTGTAAGATTTTGGTAAACTAAATTATGGTACATACGTCAAATAGAATATTATGTAGTCGTAAAGCAATATGGATTTATATTTACTGACACAGAGAGATGTCCATGATGTATTGATGAAGAGGTAGCAAGTTGACATACAGGAAATATGCTGCTGCTGCTGCTAAGTCGCGTCAGTCATGTCCGACTCTGTGCGACCCCATAGACGGCAGCCCACCAGGCTCCCCCGTCCCTGGGATTCTCCAGGCAAGAGTACTGGAGTGGGTTGCCATTTCCTTCTCCAACAGGAAATATATAGCTGTCCTATTTTAGTCAACATGTGTCTGTATAGAGGAAAAAATGGCAGGAAAGTGAGGGACTCATGCATGTTAAAGTAGTTCACTCTGGAATGTGACTACCAATAGTTCTTAGTGTCCTCATGTTGATTTTCTATGTTTTGCAGTGTTTCTTCAATAATTTAAAAAATAAAAACCTTAACAAACAAAATAACTTATAAAACTTTTGAGGTTGATTAAAATCCTGCAATGCAAAGGTAGAAATAGCTGGTCAGACTACTTCTAAGCATACAGAAGAGTCTAAATAATTAAGATAAAGAAGTTTATTTCTGGAGGTAAATTTATAATAGGGATATTTTTCTTGCTTTAGAACATGGGACTTGGATCAGATGCTTTGAGGGAGACTCTGGTGGAAGAATCTATGATTCTTGTCGCTTTAATACTGTCTTTGATGTTTGCATAAGATTATAATTCAAAGTAAACATTTCAGAAGTTATAATATCTTTGCCTTTCTGTATTTTTAAAAATGTAGATTGAAAAAAAAAAAAAGACCGTTTTTAGTTTCAGTAAGTAAGAGATCTTTTTTTAAAAAAGTCATTTATAAACCCACATCCCATAAATGCCACTCTGGCTGCAACATTTTGCCCTTAGCTACTGAGGAGCTCAACAATTACATAGCACTTGACATTGCCTTTTACCCTTTTATGTAGTAGCATGTGTGCTGCCTGACCTGAATGAGAAAATCAGGAAGGAAAATAACTCAAGGCAAATGTGGCTTTGATGTTTGTCCAGTTACACGCTGTGATTCTTCTTCGTCTTTTCAAGTTCCTAATGTATAGAACAGGCTAGAAGGGCAAATGCAGTCTGCTAGTCCCACACAGCAGGACTGTGGCAAAAGGCAGTGCAATGTTCAAGCAGCATTTCAATACAAGGTGCTATTTGTTTTAAGTATTCTGTATGTAGGAGCCTGTGCATGCTAATGTATTACAAGAATTGCTCTGGAGAAGAAATGGCAACCCACTCCAGTATTCTTGCCTGGGAAATCTCATGGACAGAGGAGCCTGGCAGGCTATGGTCCATAGCATCTCAAAGAGTTGGACAAAACTTAGCAACTGAACAACAAAAACACACAATCAGGTACATGGTGATTTGGGGAAATACTTCTTGGTGGAAATGTGGCATAAAATGGAGAGTGATGTGATCTAACAATATGGAACAT
The DNA here is from genome assembly GCF_054371585.1 of Giraffa tippelskirchi. Lineage (NCBI taxonomy): Eukaryota > Metazoa > Chordata > Mammalia > Artiodactyla > Giraffidae > Giraffa > Giraffa tippelskirchi. The sequence continues at coordinate 90,278,463 of NC_137275.1, read as the reverse complement.
ATAGTTTTGTAAGAAATTGAAATTTGTGTATAGAATAATAGTTGCAAATATTCAAATAATAAAGTCCATGGCTAAAGGAAAAATAAAATAAAAGAATTGCTCACTTTCCTCCTCTCAATCTATTCTCTTGATGTAAATTTTCAGCAGTTTAGAATACATACAGACACACCTACACACACACACAAAGCAAACACACAAACAGACTAAGAACTCAGGACTTGAGATTGCTCCTGACCATGCTAAGGCAGATGTGCTTTATTAAGTCCTGGTAAATTTGAGTTCATATTTGAGTTCAATATCATCCTTTCAGTATTAGGCTAGATATGCTTTCCTTCTATGAAAATGGACATCTTTCAAAGTAGGTGTATGTGTGTGTTGCTTTTATAATTTCTATACTGCCCTCAGTTCAGTTCATTTGCTCAGTCATGTCCAACTTTTTGTGACCCCACGGAAGGATCACACCAGGACTCCCTGTCCATCACAAACCCCCAGAGCTTGCTCAAATTCATGTCCTTTGAGTCGATGACGCCATCCAACCATTTCATCCTATGTGACCCCTTCTCCTTCTGCCTTCAGTCTTTCCCAGCATCAGGGTCTCTCCCAGTGAGTAGTTCTTCACATCAGATGGCCAAAGTATTGGAGCTGAAGCTTCAGCCTCAGTCCTTCCAATGAATATTCACGACTGATTTCCTTTAGGATGGACTGGTTGGATCTCCTTGCAGTCCAAGGGACTCTCAAGAGTCTTCTCTAACACCACAGTTCAAAAGCATCAATTCTTTAGCACTCAGCTTTCTTTATGGTCCAACTCTCACATCCATATATGACTACTGAAAACACCATAGCTTTGACTAAATGGACCTTTGTCGGCAAAGTAATGTCTCTGCTTTTTAATATGCTGTCTAGATTTGTGAGACCTTTTTTTCCAAGAAGAAAGTGTCTTTTTATTTCATGGCTGCAATCACCATCTGCAGTGATTTTGGAGCCCAAGAAGATAAAGTCTGTCACTGTTTCCATTGTTTCCCCATTTATTTTCCATGAAGTGATGGGACTGGATGCCATGATCTTAGTTTTTTGAATGTTGAGTTTTAAGCCAGCTTTTTCACTCTCTTTCACTTTTATCAAGAGGCTCTTCTGTTGCTCTTTGCTTTTGGCCATAAGGGTGATGTTATCTGCATATCTGAGGTTATTGATGTTTCTCCTGGCAATCTTGATTCCAGCTTGTGCTTCATCCAGCCTGGCATTTTGCATGATGTACTGTGCATGTAAGTTAAATAAGCAGAGTGACAATATACAGTCTTGACATACTCTTTTCCCGATTTGGAACCAGTCTGTTGTTCCATGTCCAGTTCTAACTGTTGCTTCCTGACCTGCATACAGGTTTCTCAAGAGGCAGGTCAGGTGGTCTGGTGTTCCCATCTCTTTAAGAATTGCCCATGGTTTGTTCTGATCCACACAGTCAAAGGCTTTAGCATAGTCAATAAAGCAGAAATAGATGTTTTTCTGGAACTCTCTTGCTTATTAGATAATCCAGCGGATGTTGGCAATTTGATCTCTGGTTCCTCTGCCTTTTCTAAAACCAGCTTGAACATCTGGAAATTCTTGGTTCACGTACTGTTGAAGTCTCACTTGGAGAATGTTTGAGCATTACTTTGCTAGTGTGTGAGATGAGTGCAATTGTGCAATAGTTTGAGCATTCTTTGACATTGCCTTTCTTTGGGATTGGAACGAAAACTGACATTTTCCAGTCCTGTGGCCACTGCTGAGTTTTCCAAATTTGCTGGCATATTGAGTGCAGCACTTTCACAGCATCATCTTTTAGGTTTTGAAATAGCTCAGCTGGAATGCCATCACCTCCACTAGCTTTGTTCACAATGATGTTTCCTAAGGCCCACTTGACTTCACACTCCAGGCTGTCTGGCTCTAGGTGAGTGATCACACCATTATGGTTATATGGGTCATTAAGATCTTTTTGTGTGTAGTTCTTCTGTGTATTCTTGCCACCTCTTCTTAATATCTTCTGCTTCTGTTAGGTCCATACCGTCGTTTATTGTGCCCATCTTTGCATTAAATGTTTCCTTGGTATCTCTAATTTTCTTGAAGAGATCTCTAGTTTTTCCCATTCTATTGTTTTCCTCCATGTCTTTGCATTGCTCACTGAGGAAGACTTTCTTATCTCTCCTTGATATTCTCTGGAACTCTGCATTCAGATGGGCGTATCTTTCCTTTTCTCCTTTGCCTTTCTCAGGTATTTGTAAGGCCTCCTCAGTCAACCATTTTTGCCTTTTTGCATTTCTTTTTCTTGGGGATGGTCTTGATCACTATTTCTTCCTGTACAATGTCACAAACCTCCATCCATAGTTCTTCAGGCACTCTATCAGATCTAATCCCTTGGATCTGTTTGTCAATTCCACTGTATAATCGTAAGAGATTTGATTTAAGTAATACCTGAATGGTCTAGTGGTTTTCCCTACTTTCTTCAATTTAAGTCTGAATTTGGCAATAAGGAGTTCATAATCTGAGCCACAGTCAGCTCCTGGTCTTGTTTTTACTGACAGTATAGATCTTCTCCATTTTCTGCTACAAAGAATATAATCAATCTGATTTTGGTGTTGACCATCTGATGATGTCTATGTGTAGAGTTGTCTCTCATCCAATTGTTTCATCTTCACGCTATATATGTGTGTGTGTATAATTTTTTTCTCTGCAAATCAGAGTCCAAGTCAGAAGAAACTCAATATTTCACTATAATGAATAAGGAATCTTTTATACATTAATCTACATAATGTTAAAAAACATTATGGTATTAATCTAAAATTTTTTAGACTAATGTTTTCCTTAGGAAGAAGTGTTTTTGGATACATTAAGATTCTTTAATAAATGTGTGATGGGCAATTCCCAAAGAGTTCCTGTCACCAGCAAACTTGTGATTTAAGTAAATTATTTCCCAAGATTCTTCTAAAAAGTTTAATAACGTTAACATAATAATAATCTAATATGTAAAATCAGCTGAGACAAATTGGAAATAAATGCACCAAGAATGTTTAGGGTAAATGTCTATGAAATCTTGACTTACTTATTAAAAGCAACGAGCATCATTATAAAAACTAAAAATTCTAATTTGCACAGAAATATTCATCAACTTTTTCCCTGAGTTTTATATTGCTATTATTTAAACAAAAGTACTTACTGTTGCATGTATATTTTCCTACAAGAGAAGGAAAAAAAAGTAAATTAATATAAATCCAGTTATTTGAGGTAATGAGCAAACATTATAAAAATTTTAAAATCTTATGTAAAATAGTAAGTTATTTTCATGAATGCTTTTGTAGAATTAGTCATATAATCATGTCCCTAAAATGTTATTTTAGTAAGCATCTACCATATTTGTTTCACACTTTATATAAACTTAACAACTCTTGATTTAAACTATAGTTAGTAAATTTTAGTCTTTTGAAAATGGACTTAAATGTCAATATTTGTTTATATTATGAAATAAGAATCCATTAAACATATTAATAGTAATAGGAGAAACAGATTACAAGATTACAAAGGAAAATGTAACTGACATGCAGAAAACTATTATCAAGTGCTTTATAATATCTCTGTCTATAAAGTTTTATGAAGATCAATAGATTATAGACAATTCATCTAGTCAGTGAGATAATTTCCATAAAAAATTTCACTCGGCATGGCTAGATTTTGTGGCTTCCATTTCACTCAAGCAAAACTAAAGTCCTCCCAAGGCAATGCAGTCTGCCTCTCCTACCCCTTCTCTCCCTCATTCCCTGTCGTTCAGCTACTCCCCATCTGTGGCAATTGCAGGTCTCCGTGCTCTTTCCAAAGAAAGCAGGCAGGCTCCTGCCTTGAGGTCCGCGCTTGCCTGACTGCCCTTCCTCCAGTTATCTGTAAGACTCCCTCCTTATCTCTTTCAGGTCTTTGTTCAAATGCCCCTTCCCAGTGAAGCCTTCCCTGCCTGACATTTTAAACATTGTACCTGCCTCTCATTGTACTCTTTATCCTCATTCCTTACGTATATTTATCCCCATAATGCTTTGTCACTTTCTAAAATAATATATTTATTTGGTTTATGGTCTTTATCTCTCCATTCCCAGATCCCAGGGAGGGCAAGGATTTATGTTTGTCTTGTTCTATGTTGTAGCCCCAGTTTCTGAAAAGCTGACTGGCATATGGTAGGACCACAAAACATACTTGTCAAATTAATTAAACAATTAGAAAATGGGAATCTTTCAAGTTAAATTTCAAGAATAAAGGAGATAGAAGCATTTCTCTAAAAGCCTCATGTGGATATAGAGAAATAAAGTAATAACCTGTATTTAAAACTGATCACCTTGACCTCTGGTTTTCAGTCTTTTGGAATACAATGATTGTTTTCAGCACAAAAACATTTTATGGGGACTTCCCTGGTGGTCTAATGGCAGAGACTTGGTGCTCCCATTGAGGGAGGCCCAGGTTTGATCCCTGTTCAGGGAATTAGATCCCACATGCTGTGACTATAGATCCCACTCTGATGCAGCCAAATAAATAAATAAAATTAGAATAATAATAATAAACTGTTAAAATAATAAATTAAAAAAATTATGACACCATCACATCCTAGTGGATGGTCTTTTCATATTTAATTATTGAGAAAAAATTCAATAGCTGTGCTGAATTTCATAAATTTTAATGGACTTAATAAGTTAAAAAAAATTAATCCTAGTACTTTATATATGTGTAAAACAGTGGTGTACATAAACGTAAGGCAATTACCCTTCACTCTCCTGACATAGTGTATGAATGGATTCCTAGACATCTTGAAATAACTAGGTTTTACTGAATCTAAAACCTCTCAGTTGGGAATCCAACAGAGGATTATAAACTTTTAAAAATCAGCAGGTGCTACAATTTCAAACAATTATTATCTGCTGTTTGAAGAACTCTTCTATCTCAATGAAAGAAAATACCCCCACCACTACCCCCTACCCAGTATTTCTTTCCATTCCTTTCCTTTAAATCCTTTAAAATCACATTCTTTCCCTGATTTCTATCTCCTATTAAGAAGTTTCCTTTCTCATTTTGCTCTGTGAGTCATAGATGAGAAAATTTGGGACAGAAGTTGAGTAAAAATAAAAATGCAGTTTTCTATGAAAACAAACAAGTGAAAATGTGATCATTTTGGAACCAAAACACATACTTTGAAATTGAAAGAAAAGATTGTTCTTTTTAACTCCTAGAGAAGACATGGACAATTTTTTCCTCTATTTCATTTATTTCAATGAAATAAAGCCTACATATTATAACATATATTAAACACTGTAACTTAATATAAATATGGGCCTCCCTGATGGCTCAGCTGATAAAGAATCTGCAGAGTATGGGAGCTCTGACTTTGATCCCTGGATTGAAAAGATCCCCTGGAGAAGGGAAAGGCTACCCACTCCAGTATTCTGGCCTAGAGAATTCCATGGACTGTAGAGGCCATGGGGTCTCAAAGAGTCAGAAACGACTGAGCGATTTTCACTACTACAATGTAAATACAACATTATATGAAAAGGAACCTGAGATTTTCCAACAGGGAAAACTAGCTGGAGTTGTGGAATAGTGGCACTTTATTATAACAACTCCTTTTTATTTGTTTATCATTAAAAAAAAAAAAAAATCTCCTTTTTAGGCTAAAATTTTCCAGGAGTTAACCCCAGCCAAAGACACTTCAGGAAAGAGGAAGTTAAGTTGGGTTCATTTACACTTTTGTGGGGGGGGAGGGTAAAGTAACTTAATATATCCACCACCCCATCTTACACCTTCATGGGTTCATTATAATTTGACTTACAATTAACAAAAGTTTTTATGTGGCTATTTCTTAAGGATTATCGTCTTTGTTCAAACATGATACCACATAACCAGGAAATGAATGAATTTCCAAAAGTGATTTTAATTTTCATTTGGAACACCCTATTAGAATAATATTAAGATACGTAAAACATGGTGAACAAATTTAAATCTATTCCTTTGATGCTGTGTTGCATGAGCTTTTAACTTCCTTTCTACTCCCTGTATGGAGAAACTATAGCAGTAATCTGATCAGTCAAAGTGTCTAGATGACTACAAGTTGGAAGTTTTCCTCCTGAGGATGGTGACCTTGGTTAGGAAGAATAAAAATGTAGATAAATTTGGAATAACTAGACATGAAACTAGAAATGCATCTTTCTGCTACCTCCCAAAAAAACTTGGAAAAGTTCCTTCATTCTTATTCTATTACAAATAAGTCTCTAGGGCCTCGGAAAGGCATCAGAGACTTGGTGGTATTTATAACTAGAAAAACAGACAAAGGAGGCTACAGACAGCCTATTCTAATTATAGCTACACTTGCATTCATAGCTATTCTATTTTTCATTTTCCTCACACAGATCAGAAACCTTAAATAACTCCAAAAAGGCTAAGGAACTAGATCCTTAGCAAATAATTTGCATAAATGTAGAAACTGTATTAAATCAATATTTCATGTAATCTTACAGATCACTAAAATGACTCTGTAAATACTTATTGTTGAATAAATTAAAAACTTGCAGATTTCCAATTTATAGGCTATAGACAAAGATGTGGGATTGTGCTTCTGAATTGTTTGAGTCTTTTCTTTCTTAACGTCTCCAAATCCTGAAATTACTACTGAGATTGTATCTATAGTCATGGAAACAGCTTCAGGGAAAGCAGGAAATGGGTACCGTGGGCATGCTTTCTCCTTCTAAAGTAGGTTTGTTTTTTTTTTTTTTAAGTAGGTCTTAATTTGAGTGTGTATGCATGATTACCCAAGGGAGCTTATTAAAGTATAGATTCATGGCCTGGATGCCCAGCAATCCTAATTTTTTTGGTCTGGAGCAGAACATAGGCACCTGCTCCTTTAATACACATCCCTTTTGGGTCTGATGCAGGAGGACTCACACACCAAGAAACACTGCCCTAACCTTTCAAAGGGATTCAAAATTATTTTCTGGATACAAATATTATTTGTTCATTTGAAAGATAATGAGCTTCAAAGGATAGCCCAAGGTTATGAGTTCAAGTCTCCTGATTACCGGACCAGGAAATCTTTCTACTCTCCTTTTGGAAATTAGTCTTGAACCTCACCGTGACAGCTTCTAGTATATTATTTAAATTAACTTTTGTATTATTGTTAAGCTTTCCACATGGTTTTGTTTATCTACCAACTAGAAGGTATGTTCCCAGGAGGCAAGAATTATGCTTACATATTTGAAAAAAAATATTTTCAACATTATTTAGTACTTATAATAAATATTTATTAGGCCCTCAATAAACATTTTAATTTTGGTTAAAATGCAACCTCTGTGGCTTTAATTTCTGAGGCATGAAGCCACCTTCTTCGTGGATACCGCTTCAAACACACTTGTTCCAATACCCCCCAGCCTGGTAGAAAATGGAGGCCACACCTAATACCCATTAGAAATTGGCAACCTTGTACTTGGGCTCTGTTATTTAGCCACAAGAAAAAGGCAGAGCCCCAGTAATAGCTTTGACTGATTATCTGGCAAGGGAAATCAAGCCCTTGGGGTGTTCCAGACTCTCTTTGGCCTATAAACCTGTTTGAAAACCTGTTTCTCAGAATTTAAAGCTTAGATCAATTGAGGTCAGTATTATAGTAATGTTAATAATTCTCCTGCTCTCAGCTTTCAGGCAGACTAGTACAATTCATCATTAACTTTATTTTCATGGCAAGGCAACTTTGGAGAAAATAGATCTAACTTAAACTATTTTATTTTGATTTTCTTTCCCTTAAGAAATAGTCCTGCCAATTTTACTTCCTTTGGATTTTGTGCTTTGTAAACCTTAGCACCTTCCAATGCCTGAAATAATTCCCTAAAATCAGAACGGGGCAGAATATACAAGATTTGGGATATCATCAGGGCAAGAACTTGAGGCTTTCAGAAAAAAACGTCAAATAAGCTGCTGGGCCTGAAAGTAATTTTCAGTAATCAGGACTTCAGGAAGTTTCCAAATCACCTCTACTTTAGCTTACTCTTTAGGGGATATGATTCTGACCTATTCTGACTGATGGACTATTTTGACAGAGTTAATTTCTTCCTCTTAGGACTCAAAAGCTATTGTGCACCCTGCTCTGAACAGACTGCTTCACTTCTGGTCAGTTGTCAGAAGCACATGCCAAAATAAACTACATCCTCTCCCCATATGGACTTCTGGTCCTGGAGTTGGAATTGGAATGAGGATTCGAGGTGCTACTTTTCACTTGCTATAAGATCTCTCTCTTTTATTTCTGGAAACTGAAGAAGGAAAATGACTCAAGATACACATTTATTGGATCTTGTCACTAGTTTAAGGTAAGAAAGTTGTTCCTTCACACTGAGGATAAAACTATTATTTCCTCTTTGGAAAAAGTACCTGTAAATTTAGATGTTGCTTCTAATATATGAATTTATTAAGATGGATACAACTTCAATTTTAAAGCTTACCTAAACTGATTTGCTAACACTGAACTAAACAGTAATTAATGGAGAATTAGTGAACTGAAATTACTCATTACATATTATCTTTAAGAATTACCTAATCATATTAACCTGCTTGTGGGCAGGGTCAAAGACTAATTTATTTTTGTATTTCCAGGAACCAGATCAATGCTTTCTATAACAAGTACTATGTAAATGCTTATAATTTAGTGACTCAAAATTGTTATTTTTCCAAAGCATGAAAAATGGTTAAAGAACTGCAGTTACTTAATGGCCAGTAGAGGGCAATAAAGTTAATTTTAAGAAATTTGTCAGGTCCAATTTAAACCCATTTTCAGCCCCAGTTCCAGTTTGGAAAGGCATTATCCAGAGCAGTCTCATTTAGCTTCCTGATTTCACTCTAATTCAGTTGTACTATATCAGGACCACCCTCTGCCCCTACAAGAGAGTATATGAAAGGGGAGAATCAGACGGATTGGGGTGCATTGATTTAAATACCATAGCATTCTGCTTGGTTCATTCTTAGCCTAATCAAGACCATTTGACAATGGATAAACCTTAGAAGTGAAAAACCACAATAGAACCATTCGGTAGGATGTAGAGTAGGGCAGACATTTTGGCTTTAAACTTCATTTGGTAGAAAACTGTAGGTAAAGCCAGATACCAATTCCATTTATAAGAATCAACCCAACACATCTTCATATTTATGCATAAAAATAGGATCAGAAAAAGTGCAAACTGTGGTTTTTAACCCATGGTTAATAAAGAATTAATAGATGGAATAGTAATGGCTAATTTTTTTTTACCTTATACACGCTTTTTAATGTATTTTTTTCAGATTTTTTTTGGGGGGAGGGCCATATATGTGCCTTGCAGGATCTCAGTTCTCTTACCAGACATTGAAGCTGTGCCGCAGCCTGGAATCCTAACCAGCAGGTCACCAGGGAACTTCCTTTTTCAGATTTTTATAGCAAATAAATATTTCTACCAGATTAAAAACAACAACAACAACACTGTACATTACGTAGCACTTCCCACGAACAATTTAGAGAAGAGGAAGGCATAACTAATTTTCCTGAAACTACCTCTAAAAGGGCCTGACTTGCCTTTGCCAGTCTCCCCTCGGACCCCCCAGTCTCGGAGCAGCCGGGGGCATTCAGAGGGTCCTGGGACATCCCTAGCTCTACTATTCGACCTGCTCCCGTGACCATGGTGACACACGGGCTTCCACTTATTTCTTGACCTAGGTGGGAGCAGACAAGTAACCACAGCCTTAAGAAGGGCTTTTCGTCTACATTTTATTTTTTGATTGCATTTTTTCTGTCTCTACAGAACCCTGTATCTTTTCTGTGTTATTTTTAGTCACCCTTGCAGGGAAAAAAAAAAAAGTCAATCAGGGTTTCTGGCATGTCAGCTTTTCATGAAGAGAACATAAAGTAGTGCTCCCAGCAAGCCTCATAAAACATAGGATTTATGGGAGACCTTTCATCTACATCCAGTTAAAATGTCCCCTGCTAGGCGACTGAGAGTGCATGGAAATCATCATCTGAAAAGGCCTTACTTTAAGGACTGGATACAGAGGCTCAAATGTTGCTTCAGCTCCTCTTCGTTTTCATAGGACTCCAGTACACTATGCGCTTCATCGTGGTGATAGCAGTAGATTTTATAAATATCTTCCAGTGGCCCTTTAATCTGCAAGAATACTTCTCCTGATAAACCCAAAACAAAGGCAAGATGACATCAAGTCAGACCAAACTGGCACTTCACGTATCTATTTTGCAACAATGTTGATTAATGTTAAAAAGTTGGGTGGGCTGCATTTTATGCCCATGTTATGGTGGGGGGAGCAATAGACAACATTGAGTCACCTTCTTTTCTCCCTTTTTTTTCTTTTTCTTTGCACCCTCCTCCTTCCCTTCTCTTTTCATCCCTTTCCTCTTTTCTTTTGTAAAATAAAGGATAATGAGCTTAATGAAGATGGGCAGCAAAAGAAAGCTGGTTTTCTCAGATTATGCACTTGGCTGGTATAGAGCGTCCTGGCTAAACAAAGAAAAAGGGCATCCTTCACCACCTGCTTCTATGAGGGTTGTCCTCACCCACTGTAACTGCCCACCCTGAGAGGATTCAGGATGAAAAACCACATGAGGCACTTGGTGCTTTGTATAAACAGGCCCTTTGATAGTTGGGTGTATGTCTCAGGAAGCATTTCAGTGACCCCAGACTCTTGCATCTTGCTGTTCATAGAAAAGCACTAAAATTGTTAACTTGGAATATCTGTTCTTTGTGACTAGCAGCAATCTTTTACCAAGATGTATGCTTGATTGCATGTATTTCCTAGCTCCCAAAATCATGTATGAATTGGCTTCTCTTCCCCCTCTCTGGCATAGTTTCCTCAGAGCCACTGAGAGGTCATCTCCTGGGCTAGAGTCCTCAGTAAGTCCTTGAATAAAACTTAAACTCACGACTCTTACATTGTGGGTTTTTCTTACTTTGTGGGTTTTTCTTTGACATGAGTTAAAGGCTACACTTAGAATCAGTCTGTATGGTACAGGCCAGGCTGTGCTACAGACTTGGACAGGTTATGACTTGGACAAGTTATTTTTTACTCTTTGAACCTGTTTCCTCATCTGTAAAACAGAGACATTAAAAGATCCAGTTTCATAGGGTCATTATAAAATTAAAGAGATAGTGTATGCAACGTTCAGATTACAATACATAGATAGCAAATGCCCAAAATGGAGCAGTTATTATCAATTTGTTAGAGTGAGTGCATGCATGCTCAGCTGCTTCAGTTGTGTCCAACTCTTTGTGACCCTATGGACTGAAGCCTGCTAGGCTCCTCTGTCCATGGGATTTTCCAGGCAAGAATACTGGAGCAAGAGGCCATGTCCTCCTCCAGGGGATCTTCCCAACCTAGGGATCAAACCTGCATTTCTTATGTCTCCTGCAATGGCAGGTGGATTCTTTACCACTAGTTAGAGTTATGGAGAGTGAAATTTCAGGTTCTAGGTCAATTATTTTTCTCTGTTTATTTTACTAACATTTCCTGAGTCTGTCTGAAACATATGCAATGAAGTTGAGGAAAATAAAATATTTTCTATTACGTGATAATAGAAAGACTTGGCCATCATTCCCGTTACAAATCATTTGGATAATACTATAAACCAGTGTTATGACTATTCATAAAGCAACTTGGGCTAATTATATCCATGCATTTAAGGAGTCCTTTTTGATATATGATAAAATGGGGTCTATCACTGATGGCTCAAGTACATATTGGACAATAGTTTGATTTAATTGTCACTTCATCTAATAAAAATGTATCCACTACCCAACCCAGAGTTGTGTTAAGGTGATTTGGGAAACACAGAAGAAATATGTAATAGATCTGTTCTCAAAAACATTGCGAATTTGGGATTGATAATGATTGGGACTGAACTAATTGCGAGTGATATGGACCTGCTAATCTGGGTCTATTATAGTAACAAAAGTCATTCTTCCTACAGAAATAGAAATGCCCTTTAGATTTTCAACATATTTTGGCTACATTAACTACTTGAATCTTTATACATATGAGGAGAAAGGGGCTTATTTATCCATGTTAAATAAGGATGGACAAATCTAACTTCAAAACAAATAAATGGTTTTTCCACAGTTCTATCAGGAGGTGGAGAGCCAGGATTAGAGGCCATGTTTTCCTCATTTTCTCCTTAGATTTTAGCCCTCCCCATAGGAGAGTTTTGCTGGATGCTGGACACAGTGACACAGTTGACAGAAACACTGGAGTCAGAATCAGAAATCATTTTCTAGGATTGTGTGGTGACTACGGGAATGACTTTATTTATTTATTTATTTATTTTTTGTTTGTTTTTTTACGGGAATGACTTTAAAAAAAAAAAATTCTTTGAGCCTTAATTCATTCATTTGTAAAATGGAGATAATAGTTACACTTGAGATGAATTTGAGAATTAAATGAGATGTGGTTGTAAAATCAGCTGGCACTGACTAGTTCCTCCATATATGTCACTTGCTTTCTAATGGTGCTCTACTGTCTCGAGAATTAAAACACTAGTTCTTCAACTTTTAAAAATTTTTATGGAAGTGTAGTTGATTTACAATGCTGTGTTAGTTTCAGGTGTACATATATGGCTGATATACATATATATATATATATATCACATTCTTTTCCCATATAGATTATTACATAATATTGTGCTATATAGTGGGTACTTGTTAGTTATCTATTTTATATATAGTAGTGTGTTAATATGTTAATTCCAATCTTCTAATTTATCACTTCCCATCATATTCTCCCTTTGGTAGCCACAAGTATGATTTCAGATCTGTGACTCTGTTTCTGTGTTGTAAATAAGTTCATTTGTATCATTTTAAAATTAGATTTCACATATAAGTGATATCATGTGGCATTTGGTTTTCTCTGTCTGACTTATTTCGCTTAGTATAATAATCTCTAGGTCCATCCCTGTTGCTGCAAATGGCCTTATTTCATTCTTCTTTATGGTTGAGTTGTATTCCATTGTATATATGTACCATATCTTCTTTATCTGTTCTTCTGTGGATGGACCTTTAGGTAAATTTCATGTCTTGGCTATTGTAAATAGTGCTACAATGAATATTGGCATACATGCATTTTTCAAGTTATGGTTTTCTCTGGATATATGCCCAGGAATGGGTTTGATGGATCATATGATAGGTCTATGTTTCATTTTTTAAGAAATAGTCAAGGCTATGGTTTTTCCAGTGGTCATGTATGGATGTGAGAGTTGGATGGTGAAGAAAGCTGAGTGCCACAGAATTGATGCTTTTGAACTGTGGTGTTGGAGAAGACTCTTGAGAGTTTCTTGGACTGCAAGGAGATCCAATCAATCCATCCTAAAAGAGATCAATCCTGGGTGTTCATTGGAAGGTCTGATGTTGAAGCTGAAGCTCCAATACTTTGGCCACCTCATGCGAAGGGTTGACTCATTGGAAAAGACCCTAATGCTGGGTAGGATTGGGGGCAGGAGGAGAAGGGGACGACAGAGGATGAGATGGTTGGATGGCATCACCGACTCGATGAACATGGGTTTGGGTAGACTCCGGGAGTTGGTGATGGACAGAGAGGCCTGGCGTGCTGCAATTCATGGGGTCGCAGAGAGTCGGACACGACTGAGCGACTGAACTGAACTGAACTGATACTGTTCTCCATATGTCTGTACCAATTTACATTCCCACCAACAGCGTGGGAGGGTACCCTTTTCTCCACACCCTCTCCAGCATTATTTTTTGTAGATTTTTTGATGATGGCAGGCCTTCCCTGATGGTTCAGATGGTAAAGAATCTGCCTGCAATGCGGGAGACTTAGGTTCGATCTCTGGGTTGGGAAGATCCCCTGGAGGAGGGCATCGCAACCCACTCCAGTATTCTTGCCTCGAAAATCCCATGGACAGAGGAGCCTGGTGGGCTACAGTCCATGGGGTCGCAAAGAGTCAGACATGACTGAGCAACTATGCACATTCTGACCAGTGTGAGGTAATATCTCATTGTAGTCTTGATTTGTATTTCTCTAGTAATTAGTGATATCAAGCATCTTTTCAGGTGCTTTTTGGTCATTTGTATATCTTTTCGGAGAAAAGTCTGTTTAGATCTTCTGCCCATTTTTTTATTAGTTTTTTTTTTTTATATTGAATTGCATGAGCTGTTAATATATTCTGGAGATTTACCCCCTTGTTGGTTGCTTTATTTGCAAATATTTTCTCCCATTCTGAGGGTTGTCATTCCATTTTGTTTATGATTTCCTTTGCTGTGCAAAAGCTTTTAAGTTTAATTATGTTCCATTTGTTTATTTTTGTTTTTATTTTTACTAAGATACTAATAATTTTAAAGTATTATAAAGTGTTATGTTATTTTCTAATTTGTGCATGCTAAGTCATTTCAGTCATGACCAATGATTTGCAACCCCATGGACTGTAGCCCACCAGGCTCCTCTGTCCATGGGATTCTCCAGGCAAGAATACTAGAGTGGGTTGCTGCGCCCTCCTTCAGGGGAGCTTCTGGAACCAGGGATCAAACCCACATCTCTTACATCTTCTACATTGGAAGGCATGTTCTTTACTACTGAGCCACCTGGGAAGCCCATTTTCCTAATTTACATACAACTAATAAAAGATGTTTCTTTCTTCTCATTTATGGGATTTCCCTATGATTAAAATTAGACTCTGCATGTGTGTGTATGTTTTACTTGTTTTTTTAGTGTTTGTTTGGACTTGTAAGAAAATGCAGTGACTATAAGCATTTTTGGAACTGAAGGGTTGAGGGCTTCTTATTAGATTTCTGGGATTTTACTGAATTGATCCTCTTGCCAGTGGAGGTCTTGTAGATTCACCCTTCACGACAGTTAGCAACACAAATAGTAAGAAAGAGAGTAGTTAAAAGAGGAGAGAATAAAATAGGACAGTGGGTAAATTTAGGGTTGGGCATAAAACAAGGCAAGCCTTGCAGTCACTACAGCAGGCAGCAAATGGGAGAGAGGGCTTTGGCTGGGCTAGGGAGTCAAGGCTCAGATGGGCTTGGCAGTAAGTCAGGAAGGGCAAACCTGAATACCTGCAGCCTAATGCCAGAGAAAATTGTAAATATGTATGTTCACTACACAGCAGCTTAGAGTAGAGACAAAGGAAGAAAGAGGTCTGGACAATCTCATAAATCCACAGTAGGATCAAGTCAGAAAGTCAAAACACAAAGGACAAAGGCATTTATTTTGCACACAATGAAACCATTAATTGTAAATTCTCTTGTATTTTCTATAACAGAAATGTTCTAGCTTGAAAAAATTTATAGCTCTCTCCTGAACAGCAGAGTTGAATTTTTTACTCTTTTCCAAGTAAAATTCTGTTGGGCCTCTAATAACAATGATTAAAGTTAAAAGATATTTAAGTGCTCTAATTGAAAGTCATCTATTCACCCAGAGGCCAAGCACAATACTGGCGGGCAGAATATTTGATTCCCCTCCCAGCCCTACCAATGTATTCTGCTTCATAATAGTGCAGATGAAGCGATGTGTCTTGCAGAAAAAAAAAAAAAAGATTCTGTTTCCATGGTAACATAACTCTGGGCTGCGTTTCTTCAGTGGTGAAGGACAACTGCTCTGTCTACTGCATGTGGGTTTGAAGGGATGATTAGGAGTGGAGAAGGGACTGAGCCAAAACCGGCGAAGGTAATTTCCCTCCTGGATATCTGTCACAAAAGCACCAGAAACCTATGAAATAAATATAACTATCGTGTGCTTCTTTTTAAAAAATTCTGCATCCCAAGACTTTCTACATTGGCTTCCCCTCAGAATAACTGCCATGCAAAAAGAGGAAGAAAATGTACTTTTTAAAATGCACTTACTTATCTCCTTTTTGATACAGGGTGCTCGGGGCTGGGGATGGGATGCGGAGGGAGGTGAGGGGGGGTTCAGGATGGGGAACACATGTACACCCACGGCAGATTCATGTCAATGTATGGCAAAACCAATACAATATTGTAAAGTAAAAAATAGTAATAATAAAATAAATAAAACTGGGAGAAAAAAAATCATAATAAAAAAAAGAAAGGGAAAAAAGCAAAGATGCCTACTCTTAAATCTTATCTTCATGAGCTATTTACATTGCTTTGCTTCATGTTTTTAAAAATTTTATTGAAATACAGTTGATTTACAATGTTGTGTTTGATTTTTACTGTACAGCAAAGTGACTCAGCTATATGTATAATCATTTTCATACTCTTTTCCATTATGGTTTATCACAGGATACTGGATATAGTTCCCTGTGCTATATAGTAGAACCTTGTTGTTTGTCCATTCTAAATATAATAGCTTGCATCTGCTAGTCACAAAGACTTTAGACTTTTACACAATAGACAAACACTGTGTAAAAAGAATAGTAGGAGAATATCTAGGCTTCCCAGGTGGTGCTAGTGGTAAAGAAGTCACCTGCCAATGCAGGAGACGTCAGACATGGGTTCCACCCCTGGGTCAGGAAGATCCCCTGGAGGAGGGCATGGCAACCCACTCCAGTATTCTTGCCTGAAGAATCCATGGACAGAGGAGCCTGGCAGGCTATAAAAAGAGTCGGACACTACTGAAGCAACTTAGCAAGCACACGTTTTTAAGCTGGTAAGGTTTTGTTCTTTAATTTTATGTTTAGATAAGAGGATGAGTGTTCTCTAAACTCATTATGATAATCACTTCATGATGTATGTAAATAAAATCATTATGCAATACACCTTAAACTCATACAGTACAATATATCAATTATATCTCAATGAACCTGGGAGGAAAAATTCTCAAGCATAAACTGTGATCTAAGATCTATCCCAAAAGGTAGTTCTGTAGTTCTGAGTAAAACTTGATTGTCAAGACAGAGCATTCAGAATACAGAGACGGGAGTGGGACTGCTCTGAGGACGGAGCGTAGGTATGACCCCCTTCCAGAAAAGAAGTTCTGAGATCTGAGTAAGATAATACAAGCCTCTGATTGTCATTTCCTGAGTGAGTAAATATGCCATCACCAGATGAAAAAGCTTTCCTGGCAGCTTGCACCAGACTGACTACGGTCTGCTGTCCTCCCTGGATGGGAGCCTAGCCACTGGGACTAAAAAAGGCAGCAGCTCAGCCAGCCCAAATGCCAGGTGTATACATTTTATTCCTTTTATTCTGAGCCTCCTCTGTTCTCCAGAGGAAGGCAAAATGAGGAGGGAGGTGAGAAGGAAGAGGTTGGAGAGTAAATGCTGCTTACAGAAGCCACTATCCTTTGCCTTTGGTCTCGTTTAGTTCCTGCCTCGCCTGGGGATAACACTGACTACTAAGAGATACTCCAGGGACCCTGGTTAGGGTTATGAAATTCAAACCCAAGTGCCAGGTGGAATGTGCAGCCACAGGATTCAAACAAGCATGTCCCTTGAGTATCAGCTTTATAAAGATATTTGAAGGAAAAAAACATTATTTTCATGTGAAAGGATAGCATGGAAAATTTACTTGAATTCTTAAGATAAAATGAGATTTCAAATTATTTCATGCCTGTGGCTGTGGCTTCAGGTCGGAACTCCACATTCCCTGGGGCTCATGAAATTTCTCTTCTGATGTTAGGAATTTTTCGGTTAAAAATTTTCAGAAGTGCTACTGTATGATAAATTCAGAAAAATGTGTTCATTGGATTTGACAATTCTGAGGTCTCTGGTGACATGGTAACAGCAATTTTAGAGAAGTGGTTTTAGGAGGGAACAGGGTGAGATCAGTAAGGGGTTGATAGACCATAAAAGGAAAAAAAGAGTAAGGAAGGGAGCCAGAGCAGACTGTGGGGTCCTGTCCCAGGACCACAGTTGCGTCCAGCGCCACGGAGGACAATGTCATAATTGTGCTGGGGTCTCTCAAAGGAAAGGCTATTCCATCATTGACAGTGTAACAGATGGGCAGGATAAACTGGGGAGCAATAGTAGGCAGTAGAGATGGACAGTATGTAATATGTAATAAGACCTATATTAGGAAGAGCTAGGGCTCCCATATAACTGTGTCTAGAATTAGTGATGCTATTTGGAGAAACTCAGGCTCTTAGCTTTTTCACCTGATCAGTGAGATGGTCGGATTGGAATTGGGCTTCCCTGGTGACTCAGATGGTAAAGAATCTGCCTGGAATGCAGGAGACCTGGTTTCGATCCCTGGGTTGGAAAGACCCCATGAAGGGAATGGCAACCCACTCTAATATTCTTGCCTGGAGAATTCCAGGGACAGAGGAGCCTGGTGGGCTACAGTCCATGGGGTCACAAAGAGTTGGATAAGACTGAATGACTACACTTTCTTTTCTTTTTAAGTATTAGTGTAGCACCAACACTCAAGGATAAAGCTGTTTATTTTGATAATAACTCAAGGTCTCTTCCTGAACCTTTTTGACTTCCTGGATACCTTAACTCCACGTTGGGATTTTTATAACAACTCACACATTAAGGAAACATTGGTTCTCTGAGAGTTGAAAGTTAAAACGTTTCCGCTGCCTAGATTGGGAAAAGGTACAATAACTTTCCCTCCTCAGGATTGATAATGCTAAGGACCACATTCTTAGACCAACCCATGTCCCCTCATTTATCCACCTTGGTAAATACCTCTCTTGAGAATGCTTGCCTCTGCTAGTTGCTCTTCACCACCTACTAGCCTTGGAAAATGACACAGGAAAAACCACAGGAGGACTTGGTAACAACAAGAGCAATGACAATTACTGCATTCCCTCAGTGTACCAACTGGTATCTTGGATACTGAGCATTGTCTCCACCATTCATTTTATTCAGTCACTAAGTACTTATTGAGGACACTATTCTAGGTGCTGGTAACACAACAATAACAAAACAGACAAGAATCTCCCCCTACATGGGGCTTGTGTCCTAGACGGGTGCACACTCTGTCTTTCCCCTCTGCCGCCAAGGTCTGGCCATCCCCATTGGAAAAAATGAACCAGTGAACCTGCCTTCTGTTGCCAGTTGCTTATCTATTCTTTCATCTTCCAAACTTTTATTATTTGGACCACAAATGCACCCATTTAAAAATACTAGCCTTTTCCCCAATCTCTGGTAGTTCAGGTGGTCAAGTCTGTGTGTGTGTGTGTGTGTGTGTGTGTGTGTGTGTGTGTGTGAGAGAGAGAGAGAGAGAGAGAGGGAGGGAGGGAGGGAGAGAGAGACGGAATGATGTGTGTATAAAATGAGATCATGAGATATAGGAGAAGTCACTGGGAAAGGTTTCTATTTCCCCCAAATGAAAAAAGCCAGAGCAGGAGATGGTTTTGCTCTTATTATCTGCAGGAAGCATGCTTGGCAGTGGAGTAACCATCTTGAGGCCATGAAGCCAAACACCACAAGTTAAGTACTGGGAAGGAAAAAGTTGGAAGTAGCCAGCAAGTAGTGTCTCTGTTCTGGACTGTTGAGTTATGGACTTCTTGTCATGTGAGGGAAAAAAGTCCTTTTGGTGAAGTTTCTATTCCAGGCAGGCAAGGGCAGTCCTCACTGATCAACCAACTTGCCCCAACACGGAGGTAGCAGTTATGGAGCCAGTGTCAGGGCATGGGTCTGGCTCCCTCCAAAAGCTACATTCTTGCCAGGCTCTTGTACCCCTCTAGTGTGGCATCCCTGCTAACAGCTTCTCCTTCTGGCTTCCTAACAGTTGGGAGAGTGTCCAGGGACTCACAGCACTCTTACACTCACAGGATTTGGGACTTCTGTGTGTATTCTGTACAATATCTGACTTTTCACAACTCCTTTCAAGTCTAATGGCACAACTCAGCACTGACCCCCAGGAGCCAGCTCCACATTGTAGAACTTCACTTTCTCCTCAGAGAACAGAACTATAGAACTTGTTACTAAGCCCTCCCGGTTTTCTTTTTGTTATGAGAAATTAAGTCCTGGTAGACCTGGGGCCCACCCTGACCTCACTCAGGAGACTGGAGGTCCAACTTTTGCATTGCATCCTGGTGACTGCCTCCTGCTGATTTTTCCTTTCCTCTGTGGATTTGTGTGTACTTGACCTTGAACCCCCCCACCTTTTTTTCTGTCCTGTTTTCTGAAGCTGACAGCTTTCTTGTTACTGACAGTATTTGGAATAAAACACCCTGACCTTTTGCTGCTGTGTCTGGGTCTCTGTCCACCTGCTGGCCTCACGCATCCCACTGAGCAGGGGTGATGCTCCCAAACCTGCCCTCACTGGTCAGGATGAACAAGGCCAGGCCTTTCCACGTTCTGAGTGACACACACACACACACACACACACACACACACACACTCGTGCAATATAATAGAACCAGAACAGTGATTCAGGTGAACTACTTTGTGGCATCTCCCACACAGCATCATTGTCAATGACTAATCTCTTTTCACAGAATCACTGTTAAGGGCACAGATTCCTGCTTCAGGGACATACAAGAGACACAGCTTTAGGAGAACAAAGGACTGCCACAGAGTAACAGTGCTTCACCCACTCCATCTTCAGAGAACACAAAGCTCTATACTGTCTTTGTCTCCAAGGATAAACTCACCCTGAGGAAAAAGCATGTAAGAAACTGTAATTCCTATACTACAAGCTTCCGCAGCTCTGGTTCTCTTTACTGTGTGTGTGAAGTAAGCAGAGAAAGTAACCTCAAACATGTTCATAACTCAGTCTTTTAAAAATACTCTGAAACAGTACAACATTGTTGAAAATTTATAGAAGAGGACACAGCCCTGTTTTGGTTCTCTGTCACTATATAACAAACCACCCTAAAATTTAGTGCCTTAAGACCAGCAACCATATGATCTTCTCTCCTGATTCTGTGGGTTGGCGGGTATCAGCTCAGTGGTTCTGCTTTGCTTGATGTTTGCTGGGGCTGCAGTCATTCAGAGGCTTAACTGGCTGGATGGTCTGAGGTGGCTCATTCCCAAGTCTGGGTGCCTTGGCAGGGAGGCTGGGACAGTGGGACCACTTTCTCACTAGATAGTCTCAGGTCTAATCTTTATCCATGTGATATTTCACTAGGGTAGCTGGATTTCTTAAATGGCAGGCTCCCCAAATCAACAAAATGTAGGAACGTCCAGCTTTCTTAAGGCTATGGCAGCCTTAAGACTTTGGCACAGGGTCTCTTCCTATGCATTGTATTAGTTGATGGCTCTCAGGGCCATCTAGAGTCATTATGGGACCAGACTGCATGGCAGTGTGAATATCAGAAGGCACAGTTCCTTGAGGACCACCTGCTGCAATTGCTGTTCATTTTATCAAATGTGGAAATGATACTTGGTATCTCAAATCATCCTCCATAGGAGGAAACATGTTGCCATAGTATCGATAGATAAATTATCAAGGTGCACAAATATTGGGAACACCTGTAAACCACACATGCCCATGAATCTTTGTTTGAAAAACATGATCAGGATCTCTAAAAAGTTCACATTTTGTATGTAAGAAATCAAGCTTTGTGAATGGGTGGGTATGTTTAATACTCTCAGGATCATAACAAGTTAGTAACATCATGCAGCGGCTACTGATGAAGAATGGGCATTGGTTATCATTATATACGTTATTTTATTTAATCTTCATAAATGCTCTGTGGGGTAGGTATTATTGCCTCAAATTTAGTTCAGTGGGGCTTTGTGACTTGCCTGCAAGCCCACATCTAGCAACCGCTGAGCCTGGATATAAACGAAATCAACCTGAGATTGCTGCCTGTGTGTTCTTCAACTCTGCACTATCACTTTACTTGTTTGGTCCTTGTTCACTCTTCATTTGTTACAAAATGATCTTTAAGTGGAAACAAGAGTCACTTCTCACACTCCCATCCCTAAAAATTTCAAACCCATTTCCTATCTAGGCAGCCTGCCTAAGTCAAGATTTTAAAATCCAGTTTCTATCTTGGCACGATAGTCCAGACAATTTCCCAGAGTTCTCGGATCTACAAACATGGGCTTCGCTGTGCTTAAACTTGAACCTCATCCAAATCCCAAGTGCTTTTATTGAGTAAAGCTCTCCTGGCTTATCTATGTATCAGGAAAGTTTCTCCTTTGGCACTAGAACTGTGAATCACAAACTCTTTCGTGCCATCTAAGGACAAAGAAATGGAACAGGTATGCTTTTCAGTTTGTGGCAACATGATTTTGGAAATCTCACCCCAAATCAGTTTACCTTTTGGAATGCAAGATGAAAGATTTAGTGATGAAAGTGCCAGTGAACTCCATTTATATGGCTACTTGTATTCCTTGTCACTATGCTCCAGTCACATTGAACTGCTGTCCTGTATCAGAACTTCCCATATTCTTCTGCCTTGAGGCCTCTGTGCTATGTAATTTGAGAAGTCTTTTGCTCAAATCTCCATCTTTGTAAATTCAAGTCCTCGCTTAAAAGTCACCTTCCAAATCAAGTTTTTCTTTATTATCTGAGCTGAATTAGTTAATCTCTTCTCTGCATCTGTATTAGTTAGCTATTGATGCAGGAAATCAGCCCCCTTCCCCACCCGAAGAAAATTTTAAAGGCTTAAAACAACACTGTTTATCTGCTCATGATTCTCCAGGTTGATGATATGAGTAGAGCTCAGCTGGGATGGCCTGTCTCCTTGTGGTGTTAATGGGATTCATTGATAGGTTTGCAGTCTGTAGCATGAAGTCAGCTGGCCAAGGAGGGCCTGACTCACACGTTCAAGGCCTTGACTGTGTTGACTGGCATGACTGGGTTGTTTGAACCTTCTCTCTCCCTGAGTAGACAATGACTGTCACAAAGCCATTATAGAATATCAACTTTGCCACATTTTATTGGTCAAAGAAAGTCATGAAGCCAGGCCAGATATAAAGGGTAGGGAAATTAAAATTATGCCTCCAACTCTTTCTTTTTAACTATGGTCTTACTGGTTTACTTTTTATTTTCATAAATTTTTGATAATCTTCCTCAGTATTACAATTTATCATTAGTAAACTTGAAATTGTGAGCAACTTCAATTGGGTTTTCTCTGCAAGCCATTATATTTTAAGCATTTTGAATTTAATTTTATGTTTTATAGGAAAGTTGCAAAAATAGTACCAGTAGTTTTCAAATATCCCTCACTCATTTTCCCCAATATTCCATCGACATAGGACAATTTTCAGTAAAAGGAAATAACATTTGCTTTAATACTATTAACTAAAAACTTTACTTGAATTTTGACACTAATGGTATTTTACCATCCTAGTCTATATAGGCTCCCACTTGCATTTATTTGTTACTCCTCCTTAGTCTTCTGCAGTCTTTAAGAGTTCCTCCTCAGTCTTACAATATCTTTAATGACCTTGGCATTTTAGAACCATATTAATCAGTTATTTTCAGTGTCTTTCATTTGAATTTGCTATTGTCTAATGTTTTCTAATGATTGGACGTGCTTGCACATCTTTTTGGACAAAAGCACCACAGATATGATGTTGTGCCCTATGTCACAAGGTTCATGATATGAATGTGTGTTTTTCCTGGTACTGTTGACCTTGATCACTCACTTGGTTAAGATACTCTTCGCCTGGTTTCTCATTGAAAAGTTACCATCTTTCCCTTTGAAGTTAATACTTACGCTGGAGACACTTTGAAACTATGAAAATGTATTTCTCCTCAAACTTTCACTCATTAAATCTGACATCACTCAGTGGAGTCTTCTATAATAATTATGACTATGACTATAGTTTTTACCTAATGGAGATTTTAAATTTTCCTCTTTCCTTTATATTTATTCACCGAAATTTAAGTAAGTAAGAGCTTTCCTTTCTCCTAATTTATTCATATCAGTATGGACTCTGTTTTATTCTATGGTTAAAATCTAATGCTAGCATTATTTATTTGGCTGCTCAAATATGTAAACCATAATACTTTTAATTGTGAAAATACTTTCCTCCTAATACAGAGGCACCTTATAAGCTCAGAGAAAATTCTACCAAATGTGAGATATTAAAATTCAGATTATATATCTCTCTATTAAAATATGTAAATATTTGAGCTTAAATATTTTCAACATTCTTGTCTTCTTGCTTCCATTTTCTTTTCTCTCTTTTTGCAAAGTAAATCTCATCAAACAAGTTGTTTCTATTTGTGATTTTTTTAATATTTTTCTAGATGTTGTAAACTCTGGTACAGGGTATATAACGTTATCCTACTAAATAGAAGTTCTGCCAAAAGCTTCTTTTCATAATTCAAGTCTTCCAAAATACAATTATAAAGTTTCACAATTAAATCTATTATACAATATGATCTCTCATAGTTTAATTATCTTTCAGTTAGTTCCTTGTTTCCATGGGATAAATTTTGTTTTCAGTAATTGCAATTGTAAAGACTAACAAACTGAAGTTACTTTTTCCATCTGTTTGTTGAATATCTTAACTAAAGACTTCTAACTGACTTTGAACAAAATGCAATTTCTAAAAGCTAGTTAGTGACCAACACCAAAAAAAGTGTGTATATTCTCTGAATATTATATATAGTTCACTTCAATTTTATATATGTAAAACTGCATGTGAACTTTGACTACAGTTACCATTTCAATTAATAGAATATCACAGGTTTATTACATATGCACCACAATATTTCTGTTCCACAGATTTCTTACTTTAGTAAAAAGCATTATTTTACTGTGATGCTCCACCAAAATATGTATTCATATGATAATTTACATTAACACATTGCATTTTCTGAGTTAAAGTTAACAGCAACATTACAATATGGTCAGAAAATTCACTTTTGACACAAATGGCCTCCACTTCCTTCACGTATTTCATTTGCATCTAATCATTAATTCTCTGTGTATCCCTCTAAACCCATTGACTGTCATTCTAGGGGCTTCATGCCTCCCACTAGTCATGGCTTAGGGCATAAGCCCCCCAGTATGGGTCATGACACAGCTTGCTACTCTACCCAGTGGCTGCAGGACTTGCAGCATCAAGTACATCTCCCACCCCCACCAGAACAGGAAGCAGTTAGCTCTTGCTAGCTGTTCATGTCCAAAAGTCATCATCTTATCAGTCAATTCCCTGTGTGCTGTACTTCAAAGGAAGATATAAGTATCCTTGAGACTAGAAAAGGTTGGGAAAAGAGAGACGGGCTCTCTTTCAGAGTTTACAACATGAAAACTCTTTCAAATGCACCGGACTCTTAACATTCTGCTAAGAGAGGCCATGTCAGAGATTAAAGCAAAATGAAGAGGTCTTACCAAATCTCTGTGGTGCAACTATAAATAACGATCATCCTTAAAAATAAGGAAGTCCAGGACAAATGCTGGACTGGACTGGACTGGATGCTTGAACAGGTTAAAACCAAGATATTCTAGACAAATCAGAATACAAGACTCTTTATACCTGGAATTGTTTTTGATTCCAGCAAATACAACCAACCCCTACATTTTGTTTGTGCATTTTCCACATTTCTCTTGAATCTGACACCTATTTTCTATTCTCAATGTATCCACCTTAGCCTAGCTGCTTCTTACCACATGGCTAAATTATCTATGACTTATTTACTGGTCTAGGACTTATTTTCTCTTTCTATCTATTCTTTTCATACCTGCCATAGTTTCTTTTCTCCAGAAACTTTTGTGTCTCATCACATCCTTGCTGAAAAATCTTTTAATGGCTCCTCATTACCTGCAGAGTAAATTTCAAACTTTGATTCCAAGTACAGCTGGTCCCTGTTCTACACTTACAGATTCATTTCTCACTCCTCCCTTACGTGAATCCTTCATTCCAGCTCAGCTTGGTCACTCACCATTTCCTAAACACACTTGGCACTTGCTGTCCATGGTTTTATTCACACTATTATTTCCACTTAGTCTTCTCAATATGGACCTCACTTGCTGAAATCTGACCTAATGCTTTAAGCCCAAGCAACATTTTCAAGAATTGTCTGACTCCCTGTGTAAATGTATTCTCTTTATGGCCTGAAGTTCTGCAGTATATAATGGGGACATTTAATCACAAGAAATGACAATAAAAACCTGTCTGTGGGAGAATATTTTTAAGTGGGCTGGCCTTTGACATGTAGAACACTACAAATAGCCCAGGTTGTTTCACCTTTGTACAAGATCAGTCTTACTTATCTTCCTTAAATAGGAAACAAAATCAATATGAAACGAAATCAATTTCATGCCATTTTTCCATTGTGTGTGTGCATGCTAAGTCGCTTCAGTCGTGCCCAACTCTTTGGGACCCTATGGACTGTAGCCTACCAGACTCCTCTGTCCATGGGATTCTCCAGACAAGAATATTGGAGTGGGTTGCCATTTCCTCCTCTGGGGGATTTTCCGGACCCAGGGATCAAACCTGCATCTCCTGCAGCTCCGGCATTGCAGGCAGATTCTTTTACCGCTGAGCTACCTGGGAAGCCCCATTAACAAAGACATAATGAGGGGGAATAAAGATATAAGGTGTGAGTGTGTGTGTGTCTCAAAGGAAGGATGCGTATCAAACTGATAATAATGGTTATTTAAGGGGATGCTTATTGCATTGGTGGATTGAATTACACTGTATACTCCCAAATTGTTTTAATATTTTGTAATGAGTATATATTAAATATTTTGTGTGAAATAGAAAAAATGATTACAGCACATTAAAAAAATTTTTTAGCCTACATGGCACTGTGTCTGTGGTATCTTGGTTGTGACAATCACCTTCAAGTAGTTCACAACACAGTATTCCCTTGAAGCTCCTAAGAATCCTGGCATATGCTACTGCTTAATAGATATTCATTAGGTGATTTGATATATAAATGCCCAATGAATGGAGAATATAAAGGGAACAAAAATTTGACCCAACAGTTTTCCAGTTATTTCTCTATTTTTTTCAAAATCTTATCAGAATAAGAAAATAATCTATGACTGTGTGAGAGTAGAAACATATTTGAAAAGCAAACAATATAGAGAAAAAGGGAAAGCATAGAAAAGTAGTTGTTAAGTTGTTTTAATAATCATATAAACTCTCCTTGCAAATGTTACAATCCCCAAATCAGTGGATTCCTAGTCATAAGATGAATAAGAGACATTGTGATTAAAATCAGTAAAGCTATTAAAGTATTTAAATGTTTAATTCTTTAAGAATCAAGTAACTGTTAGCCATAAAACTAAACAAGAGAACATCTGGAAGGCAAAGAGGTTGAAAGATTGGAAATTAAAAAAGCAAATGGTGTGCTTAGTGCTACTGAGGGACTTCAGCAAATGGATATAAACCCACGTGAAAATAAATACAGAGTGTGTAATTACAATGAGCCCTAAGATGCGTTTAGCATTTATATATCTCCTGGGAAGCTTGGTGAGTCAGAAACATAAAACCAAAGCAATGGGAGGCTATTAAAATATTATTTCCTGTTGTATTGGAGAACTTGAGAAGAGAATAAACATACCGATTACTTGCATGGCTGGTTCTACGTCTGTCGTGGCCTCTTCCAACAATGACAGCAGCTTGGCTGATATCTGATGCACCGATTCAATGTTGCTAAACAAGCTATCCACATCCAGCCGATCAACCTGAAGGAACGCAAACACTGAGCACCAGCTGATGGAGAGAGAGATGCACGCTATTTAAGATGTTTCCTCCTGCGAAACAGCAAGCATTTTATATGCCAGCCCATGCTGCTTTCATCAACTGCTTCTGTAAACATTCTTATTTGGGATTCCAAGAGGAAATGTGCAGTTTTTCATGCAAGAGATTGGGACGGTGCATCTGTTGTTACCTTCCTCTTTTTCTTTGACTTAATTTTAATGAGTTGAGTATACACCTACATATCCCCCTGTAAGAACCAGAGTGTGAAGAAGATTTGGGCTCCATAACTGGTATTTTATTAATTGCCCTCCATGAGGGTATGTACGAGTACATATGAATTTAGAACATTTTACTGCTTATACAGCAGAAGTCAGACCTTACTCTAGGCAAGTGACTATTTTCAAAGTTGTTTTAAAATCACAGATGTTCTGAAAGTGACGACAAGTAGATGTGCTGAGTTGTTTCCTGCTTTCTTTCCTTAAAAGAAATGTGAATGAAAATCTTCACCAAATATGTTCTACTAATTAAAGATTCATCATATTTTATAAATTCATGCACACCTTCAAAAGTGCTTGCCAGATGGCACTAGTGGTAAAGAATTTGCCTGCCAATGCAGGAGATGCATGTTTGATCCCTGAGTCCAGAAGATCCCCTGGAGAAAGAAATGACAACCCACTCCAGTATTCTCACCTGGAAATTTCTATGGACAGAGGAGCCCGGCAGGCTACAGTCCTTGGGGTTGCAAAGAGTTGGACACAACTGAGTTGGACACAACTGACTAAGCACATACACACATACACACACACACCCTCAAAAACCAGTGTAATCGGTTCTAGATGTTATAGCTGGTACTTATAATAATTTATTCATTCTTTTACTAAATAATTCCTAAAGTCCTTTTATGTACCAAGAATTGCAATGGAGGCCAATCTCTGTCACAGGCATTGGATGATTAGTAAGGGATGGCCAATGATCCTAACCTAGCCAGGAAGAGCATGATGAGCTATGTGCCAGATTTTGCTGGATCCTACTCAAAATCTTTTTGTTGATTTTAAACCAGATCTCATTTCATAATCAAACAGCATCTTGGTTCAGGCTCCACTGGGCTGCCACAGGGAAAATGAGCAGGTGTCTTTTATTCATGGTTTATTGTACATATGAGGAATAGGTGGATAACTAAATCATCAATAGTCAAATCATGGAGAAGCTAAAAAGATGAAAAACAGAATTAGGGGTCCAAAACAAGGTTGAAAAAATTAGGGGTGAGAGAGAGACAGCAAGTTCATCTACGGATCAGAAGAAAAAGAGTCAAGAAATGAAGGGAAATTGGGAACAGGATATAGGATAAGAGACCTGGAAGGATTCTTGGAAATGAAGGCCAACAATTGCCACTTCTTTTTTATGCTTTCAACATCAGTGTCTTCTGTGAGTTAAGAAGCAACAATTACACCAGAGGGATGGGATGGAGAGGGAGACGGGAGGGGGTTCTGGAAGGGGAACACATGTACACCCATGGCGGATTCATGTCAATGTATGGCAAAACCAATACAATATTGTAAAGTAAAAAAAATAATTAAAAAAAAGACAAAAAAAAGAAGCAACAGTTAGAACTGGACATGGAACAACTGACTGTTTCAAAATTGGGAAAGGAGTACGACAAAGCTGTATATTGTTACCCTGCTTACTTAACTTACATGCAGCGTACATCATGCAAAATGCCAGGCTGGATGAATCACAAACTGGAATCAAGATTGCTGGTATAAATATCAATAGCCTCAGATATGCAGATGATACTACTCTAATGGCAGAAAGTGAAGAGGAACTAAAGAGCCTCTTGATGAGGGTGAAAGAGGAGAGTGAAAACGCTGGCTTAAAACTCAACATTAAAAAAAAACGAACATCATGATATCTGGTCCTATCACTTCACGGCAAATATTAAAAGTGGAAATAGTGACAGATTTTATTTTCTTGGGCTCCCAAATCACTGCAGACAGTGACTTCAGCCATGAAATTAAAAGATGCTTGCTCCTTGGAAGGAAAGCTATGGCAAACCTAGAGAGCATATTCAAAAGCAGAGATATCACTTGGCCAACAAAGGTCCATATTGTCAAAGCTATGGTTTTTACAGTAGTCATGTATGGATGTGAGTGCTGGATTGTAAAGAAGACTGAGTGCCAAAGAATTGATACTTTTAAGCTATGGTGTTGGAGCAGACTCTTGAGAGTCCTTTGGACCACAAAGAGATCAAACCAGTCAATCCTAAAGGAAATAAACCCTGAATATTCAATGGAAGGACTGATGCTGAGGCTCCAATACTTTGGTCACCTGATGCAAAGGTCCAACCCATTGGAAAAGACTCTGATGCTCAGAAAGATTGAGGGCGGGAGGAGGAGGGGGCAACAGAGGATGAGATGGCTGGATGGCATCACTGACTCAGTGGATGTGAATTTGAGCAAACTCTAGGAGATAGTGGAGGACAGGAAAGCCTGGGTGATGCAGTCCATGGAGTTGCAAAGAGTAGGACATGACTTGGTGACTGAACAACAACAGCTTCTTCAGGTGTGCTGGGTCTATTTAGGAGGCAGGGAGGAGGCAGGCTGCTCATTTTTTATCCCATCCTTTTTATACATTGATCCCATTCTTGAAACCCTGTTCCCCAACTGGACATGGATATTAGTTTGATCAGGATGAAAGTGAAAGCTACTCAGTCCTGTCTGACTCTTTGTGACTCCATGGACTATAACAGTCCATGAAATTCTCCATGTACATTCATGGAGTCCATGAAATACTGGGGTAAGTAGTAGCCTTTCCTTTCTCCAGGGGATCTTCCCGACCCAGGTCTCCCACATTGTAGATGGATTCTTTACCAGCTGAGCTACTAGGGAAGCCCAAGTTGATCAGGATGTTCTGTTATTAAACATGAAAGCAATACTACATATTGCACCTTGTTTAAAATTTTGTGACTATGTCAGTTGCCTCATATGGAGTATATTCTGGCTGGATATATGGATTTCAACTATCTTGGGAAATTCCTCACCTTACTATCATTAGTCTGGTCCTCAAGAAAATTATAGGACAGGGCACACATGGCTCTTCTGCCTAATATCTATGGATTTTCAAGACTTTATTTTATATTGGGAAGTATGTTTAGTATTATACAAAATATCTAAAAGGCAGATAACAATCATATGACTTTTTGTTAATCATGATTTTAAATGGCACATATCTCTTGAGTACCACTGTATTAACTCATTCTTTTCTATGTGTTGAGCATTGATTAAATCACAAAGTCATAACTTTGCATAGTGCAAAATACGTTTTGCAAAAGTTCTGTATGAGTCAATTTTTTCTAGATTGATTGATTCTAGATGTACTAGTTTAACATTTTGTAAAATCATATTTTGAAATGAATCCTTCTAAAATATCAAATTTCATGCCTAATTTACTTGTTTTATAAGCAAGTATTTCATATAGTATGCCCTATTATTTGACCATAAAAAAGGCTGATGCTAAAGAATTGATGCTTTCAAATTGTGCTTCTGGAGAAGACTCTAGAGAGTTCCTTGGACAGCAAGGAGATCAAACCAGTCAATCGTAAAGGAAATCAACCTTGAATATTCATTGGACGGTCTGATGCTAAAACTGAAGTTCCAATCCTTTGACTTTCTGATGTGAAGAGCTGACTCACTGGAAAAGACCCTGATGCTAGGAAAGATTGAAGAGAAGAGGAGAAGAGGGCACAAGAGGATGAGATGGTTGGATGGCATCACTGACTCAATGGACATGAGTTTGAGCAAGCTCTGGGAGTTGATGATGGACAGGAGGGGATGGTGTGCTGCAGTCCGCAAAGGTTGCAAAGAGTCAGACACCACTGCGCAACTGAACAACAACCACCTTACTATTATTTCGTTTATTTTGGGGTCTTCATTCTGAAGAACATAAAGTGCTTCATATTTATTATTTCATATATTGTTCCAACTTCTCTGTAAAATATGAATCAGTGTGAAAACAGGGAAATTCATGCAGAGTGAAGAGAGTTACCATGATCAAAATTATGAAGTTCAAGACAGAGTTTGAGCTGAAAATTGACATTTTATTTCTATGCCACAGTCCATGACCAGCAATTACAAATAATAGAATACTTCATCAGCTCTGTTTGGATTTTTTAGCTTGAAGTTTTCACCAATTTGTCACCTCTACAATTTATTTCTCAAGGTCAGAATCCCATATATCTAATTTATATTTTAAATTCATTTAGTAAGGATATAACCCTGTTTTCTGTCTATAATCTGAGCTTGATGCAATGAGTTCTAAATAACAAAAACATAGGTTTTGATTTCTTTTCTTTCTGAAGGACAGAAAGGATGAAAACATCAATTGGTGCAGTTTCAATCACCAATATCACCATAGCCCATGGGGATCTTGTGAATCATGAGATGAATTCACATTTAGTCTCTACTATGCCAACAAACAAATGTCTCATCTAAATAGGCTTTTAAAACTGGTAGATGATTTTATAATTACTGATGTAAGTTCAAGGAAGCATTTGTATACATTTATTATTTATTAGAAATGGGCAGTACTCAGCCTAGGCTGAGTTATATTTTAAATGAAATAAAATTCACTTTTTGATAAAGAGATTTAATCTAAGTATACATTATTCTAAGCAAACTCAATATATAATCTTTTGAAAATACAAGACAAAAACATTAAAGGTCAGTGTTTTGGTGACAGTTTAATTCTTTGCTTCACAAAAGTATTCACAGCATATACTTCAAATAGTAAGTTCCCATTACATTTAAATAATTGCTGTATGTATGGCTGCATGTATGCAAAACTCCCCAGTCATAAGTGTCTAAGTAAAAGAAAACACATCATTAAAATTTTCCCAATTCAGAGACTGTAATCATAGGTATAGAATTCCTTTGTCACCACTAGCATCTTGTACTCACTCTTTTCAAACTTATTTTGCATTTTCCCACATTCACATCCCAGCCCAAGCTCTTTCCTTTGCTCACAAAGACTTTGCCCTCATATACCTTACAACACTCTACCCATCTGAAATGAAATACGGTAATGGTAGTATTTGTCCAGTAGTTTTGCTCAGCTGCCTGTACTTTCTGTTGCTCCTGGGAGAAGCCACAGTTCCCCAGTTCTGCCTGATCTGGTGGAACTGTCAGTCATGGTGCCTGCCCCTGCCCAGCCCCCTCCAGTGGGGGGCGTGTGACCCATTGCCCAGAGCAATGGCCTAGGATGGCAGGTTCCTAAGCAGAGCCAATGAGAATCTTCACTGATTTTGAATCGATGGTTGTTGGGAAATAGAAGGGCCTAGATTACCAGCCCTAAGAATATAAGTTTCTGTCTTCAGCAGTCATCTTTGTGGAGAACTTGAATGCTGCAAAATCAACACAGAGAGGGAAACTAAATCTGACATCATCATGTTAGCTCCTGTATGTACCTTGCCTAAAGCAAGACATCCTTATTATAGAAGCTGATGAGCTGCTTTTTAAAATTCAAGCTAGTTGGAATTTTGTTTCCTGTAACTAACAGGGGACTAATACACTTTCTTTATTCAGAAGTGAGCCAGAATCTCACTTCCTCTAAGAAATCTTTCCTGCTCCCTTGGTTGGAATTAACCTCTCCCTCTCCTGAGCTACGATGACTCTTGCTCTGATGACCCAGTGCTTATATTGAAGCCCATTTTATATTTAGGAGATATATATTGTCTGTCTTTGTGTAAAAATTGTGAGTTCCTCCAGGACATTTGTCTTCGTGAGTTATTTGAATGCCCCACTGTTTCTAATACACTGCTAGACTCCCACCTAGTTACTCAAGAAAAGTTTGACAATTTGAATTGAATTGAATCACTACAATTGAAATGATCTATTTTCTCTGTGGAAACCGTCAATAAATACCCCGTTTCTCCACTCTACTGAACCTTGAGTCACAAGTATGAGGAGATCAAAATGGTTTAAAGAAAAAAAGTCAAAATCATCTCATTTGGTTGTTCAAAATATCACATTTAGTGGCTATTTTATAATTTTCTGCTAAATTTTATCTGCAAAGAAAACTATTGTGCTCAGTTTGGCCATTACTAAAATTGGAAAAGACCCTAATGCTGGGAAGGATTGGGGGCAGGAGGAGAAGGGGACGACAGAGGATGAATTGGTTGGATGGCATCACCGACTCGATGGACATGGTTTTGGGTAAACTCCGGGAGTTGGTGATGGACAGGGAGGCCTGGCGTGCTGCGATTCATGGGGTCGCAAAGAGTCGGACACGACTGAGCGACTGAACTGAACTGAACTGAAACCTGGAAGATTTGCTAACAAAGGCTACACTTCCTCCTTCATTTACAACTGGGAAATCCCTGTTTGTTGTCTTTTATTTAATGAGCCTTGGGACACTCAACCTAAACAGTCACAGACAGGAATAACCAAACCTTCTCAGGTGTTGTGCAAACCCCAACCACAAACACCTTTAAAAGTGAACATTGAAAAGAAGTTGAGAAACAAACTCTTAAAAAATTTTTTTTTCAGAAAAGTAGTTCATGTACACTGGAGAAAATGGTTGCTCTGGTGGCAAAGAACCCGCCTGCCAATGCAGGAGATGTAAGAGGCATAAGCTTGATCCCTACAACAGGAAGATCCTTTGGAGAAGAAATGGCAACCCACTCCAATATTCTTGCTTGGGGAACCCCATGGCCAGAGAAGACTGGCAGGCTCCAGTTCATGGGGTCGCTAAGAGCGGGACACGACTGAGTGACTTCACTTTCACTTTTCGCTTTCATGCATTGGAGAAGGAAATGGCAACCCACTCCAGTGTTCTTGCCTGGAGAATCCCAGGGACGGTGGAGCCTGGTGGGCTGCTGTCTATGGGGTCGCACAGAGTCGGACACGACTGAAGCGACTGAGCAGCAGCAGCAGCAGCAGAGGAAATCCACCTTGGATATCATCTGATTCAGTCTCAGAAAACCTGGGTCCTATCTGTCCTTTCTATAAGCCAGTTCCATGCACAGCATTATGGTGAAGCCTGGGTATAGTCACTAAATTAGTTGGCTCCGTTATTAATGATGAAAGCTAAAAGCCCAATGATATTAAGATTTTGGCTGTAACAAGGTGAGAGTGGAAGAACAGTGAAAATGTATTAAAAACAACTCTAGGAAGTGGGGACCCAGTGGGGATGTTCTGAAAGTGAATAACCAGGTCTGGTTTTGTTTTTTGGTGAGGCAATTGAGAAGAGGAAGCCTTGTGAGACAGAACCTGCAGCAAGTGGGGAAGCAGGGTGTTGGCAGCAGGCCCTGGCAACCGCAGGGCTGGGATAATTATCTAATTACCATGGCATTTACTCAGATGGTTGGCTTCTAGATTACAAAGCTTTTCAGGGTAAACTAGCCATTATTTCATCAGGTTTCTCAAAACTACTGATTTGTATGTGTGAACTTTCCAGCTGTGAAACTAGACTCTAAACCGGCTAATTGAGTCAAACTGCAAATTGAGTCGATATCACAGCTAGACAGCAAGCCTTTTCACTAACCTCGCAGTTAAATGCCCCAGTTACCTGATACCTGCCGGGAAACAGTCCCAGGCTAGGAGACATTCACGTGGAAAGGCCTGATCAGTGCAGAAAGTAAGGCTGGGACCCTGGGACAGATCCCTCAGGATGAGAAAGAGGAGGAGCAGAGCCAAGAGAGGTGAGTGAGGAGAGTCTTCATTAGACCAGAGACTGTGGTCAAATGTGAGAGCTTTTGGAGGCCTCTGACAAAGGAAGAGGATCGAGAAGTTCACCCCAAACTTTATTTTGACTAATAGCATAAAAGGAAGATGCTCAATTTGATATCTTGGATAAAAGGTAGAAAGTCAACCCAGGGTTCCTGCTTTGTTTCTCGAATCTGCCTTAACTCGGGGACAGGCAGGAAAGAGTTACTTGATGGGGGCTGGAGGGGCTCTTCGGGCTTCCTGTCCTTTCCTGCTCAGGATTTTATATAAAATGTTCAGAGGACAAATAATTCTGCTAGGAATAGCCCTTCTGAGTTGAAGGTTCAGTAAATTTTGTGACCCTTTAGAAAATCTTTTTTAAAGTATAGACTAAACACGGAGTTGTATTGTGAAAACACAAGAGAAAATAATTTGAAAAATGTTTGAATCACTGAGGTTATTTTAAAAATATGTTAAATTTTTATGCACCAAATTATATTTAAGGGCTTCTTGCTGAGCACAATTTATGGGGTAAACATGTTTGTGTTTTGACCGCTCGAGTATTCATTGTGTGTGTGTATACTCGTATGTTTACCCTTTCTTCTCCCTGCATACTCAGA
The DNA here is from genome assembly GCF_054371585.1 of Giraffa tippelskirchi. Classification (NCBI taxonomy): domain Eukaryota; kingdom Metazoa; phylum Chordata; class Mammalia; order Artiodactyla; family Giraffidae; genus Giraffa; species Giraffa tippelskirchi. The sequence goes on along the minus strand of NC_137275.1, from coordinate 90,242,650 downwards.
CTCAGAGCTTATTAGGTATAAAAACCAAGCAGTCAGAAACAACCAAACAAACAAACAAAATTATAATCTTTTCAACAGAACATCTATTTCCTTCAGATCTAATATCTGAAAGAAATTACTGATATTAGAAAGGACTGACTCAACATTGACCAATGTTTTCCCCCTTAATAAGACAATTGTAGAGTTCTAATTTTCAAGAACAGAACCAAAGACCAGAAGCATCCGTCAAGCTGTGCCTCACAGGAAACGGTGGCTGAGAGCCTGCGCACAGGACAGCCCTCAGGCATGTTCTGTCCAATGTCCTCGAGCTCCCAGTAGGATACAAGCCCCAGGTGGCCACAGAAGCAATCTGCTTACAAGTGTTCCCTATCTTGTCCTCCTTTCCCTGGCTCATTTCTCATTCCTTTCCTGCCCTTCCAGGGGTTGTCTCCCCAATAAACAACTTGCTCTAAAATCTTTCTATCGGAGTTATTTGAGGGAACCCAGTGTAAGATAGAGTGAGGTGGCCAGGGGATATTTTATCGAGTAAAGGCTTGAAGGAGGTGGAAGAGTAAGTTTTAAGTTAACTCGGGCAGGAGTGTTCAAGGCAAACAAAACAGCAAGAGCAAAGGGCTTGAAACAGTGGTGCCCCTGGCTTGTTTAAGGAACATCAAGAAGGTGAGAATGTGGAAATAGGTGAGGTCAGAGAGAAGGAAGGACTATCTCATTTAGGACCATGTAGGTCACATAAAAATGTTAGATTTTCTTAGTAAGATGAAAAGTCATTTTGGATAGTTTGAGTAGAAGAGAGATGGGCTCTGACTAATATTTTTAAGAAATTACTGTTTGGTTGAAACAAGGATGGAGAAGAGTTGCATCAGGAGGCAGATATAATAATCTAGGTGGTTACTGATAGGTTCTGGAATCAGAATTCAAGTAAAGGAGGAGGTGAGACGTGGTCTGATTTGGGGTACATTTTGAAGGTAGAGCTAATAGCATTTGCTGATAGATTTGATAGACAGTTTGAAAGAAAAAGTCAATAATGACTCTAGAGTTTTTGCCCAAGCAACTCCCCTCTCTACTGAAGGGAGAAAGACTATAAGGGGAGCAAATTGTAAACAGAAAATTAGGAACTCTGGTTAACATTAAATCTGCATTGTCTTGTAGATGATCACCTAGAGGTTTGAACAGGGAGATGAAAATAAGCAAAGCAAGCCTTTAGGGAAAATGTCCAGGCTGGAGATACAATTTGTCAACCATTAGCATGTAGATAGAATTTGAAGGCATGACAGCAGATCAGATCTTCAACAGAGTGAACGGAGACAAAAGAGAGAAGAGGGCCGCAGACTGAGCCCTAAGCTACTTCAGCATTTACAGGTAAGGATCAACCTACAAAAAAGACAAAAAAGATTGAGGAGGAGTCTTTGGAATAGTAGGGAGAAAAACATGGGTATGTGGAGTCCTGGGACACAAAAAGAGATAGCTTTCCTATCAAATGCTGGTATCATTTTTCTGCTAATGTCTAAAGCAACTGTTTACCGCATAAGTAATTAGCATAACTAATAACAAACTGCCTTCTGTCGTGATCATTTCTAGCACTGCCTTGAAATTTATCTTTGAGTGTTACTTGGCCTTTTATGTGTTTATGAGTCATTTTCTTGACCATATTATAAACTCTTTTAGGGCAGGATCATGACATAAATTTCCATGATTTCCATGCAGAATTCAACAAAGGGCCTAGACACTTTACAAACATTTAATCTTTTAATTTGCATATTCAACTAAAATGTTCCATTCTCCATGAAATATTGTCTGCTTAATCTATCTGGAAGTGATCTGTCCCCTCTGTGAACTCCAACTGCATTTATTTTCTGCACTTACCAATTGTTGCTTTGCATTCCAAGTTATCTTTTCATAGCTATGAATCTTGTCACCTCTAACTAGGGATTCTTAACACCTTTAACTAGTCTTTCGATGATGAACAATGAGTCTCACATGTCTTTGTGTACTCCAAATAGCCTCAGATTATTAACTCATGTAATCAATGATCTTCTCTGAATCTAAAGTACCCTAAATAAGTGTTATTAGTAAATACATGTTTCCCCAATATATGCTTCCTTTCTGGCCTAGTATTTTTTCTTTGGAATCCAGGATTCATGGCCCTAGGCACAGCAATGTTCAACTATGCTTAGTTCACCTGTGTGGAAAGTTGCTCCACATCTATGGTATCCTGTTAGAGAGGTTTATAGCATCATTATAATAATCACAGCCACTGAAATTTTGTTGCTTATTTTTACAGATAAAAGCAAATTAAAATAGTGGTTTATGCATCTTAGTTCTGAGCAGTGAGATGATGGGCATGATCTTGTTACTCAGACTGCAGGGATGACTTTCCTAGATATTAAAATAGATTTTGCGTATCATATTGCTCCTTTTTTCAATTTTTTTAAATTTTTTTTCCTAATTTTCTTTTTATTTATTTATTTATTTATTTATTTATTTTTTAATAAATTTATTTATTTTAGTTGGGGGCTAATTACTTTACAATATTGTAATAGTTTTTGCCATACATTGACATGAATCAGCCATGGGTTTACATGTGTTCCCCTTCCTGGACCCCCCACCCACCTCCCTCCCCATCCTCCTTTTTTCAATTTTGAGCTTTCCAGCGCCTGCACTGAAATGGAAAATGCATTCATTTATCTCCTCACTTGGCCTATCAGGTTTCGATCTGGACAACAGATTATAAAACTTAGAGAAAACTGAAGTTGCCTTAAAACGAAGCTTATGAGGTGATTATAAATGTAACGAACTGGGGGAGAGTTTCCATCATAAAACCGTAATTCAAGGATTTTTAAAAATCCCTTATTTTGTGAGCTGAGGCCTTCTGAACAAGCAAAGATAAGAGCTTTTCTTACCTATAAAAAGAAGTTTCACATACCGGAATATTGATGTATCACTTCCATACCCAACTAAATCTGAATCCAATCTGACAGCAAACTGTCTTCCAAGATGACTAAACAGAAAGGACCCTCCCAGGGAATATCTGAACAGTGATGACTCAATGTCAGTTACGTATTATGTATTAACACAGTGACCTTGTGCTTGGCAGCACTGTTTACTTATGTGATTTTTATTTTTAAATTTAATGTTCCACAGCTGTAGCCTTTTCCAATCTGATTTAGAAACTTTTTAAAAGTGAGGAAAACTTCATTGACTTTTCCCCTCCCTTTTCTAATGTGACATCAATTATTTGACCTTATAATGAAGGAACAAAGGCCAGATAATGTAATAAATTTTGAGATTCCACAATGAGTGTAAAAATGAAGTCTTTGATCTTAAAAAACAGGGAATTCTAACCTGGCCATATAGATCATGAGATTCTTCATTGTGATGTGATCTTAGTAACCATGAAAATCAGTAGTTTTTTAAGGTTTAAAAAATTTTTTTTATGTATATATGTATATTTTTGGCTGCGCTGGGTCTTCACTGCTGTGCACAAGATTTCTCTGGTGCGGTGAGTGAGGGTTACTCTCTAGTTGTGGTGCATGGGCTTTTCATTGCCCTGGCTTCTCCTGTTGCAATCACAGGCTCTAGGCATTTAGGCTCAGTAGTTGCAGTTTGTGGACTCTAGAGCTTGGACTAGGTAGGTAGTTGTGGCACATGGGCTTAGTTGCCCCTCAGCATTTGAATTTCCCTGGACCAGGATCAAACCCATGTCCCCTGCACTGGCACGCAGATTCTTAAATACTGGACCACTAGTGAAGTCCGAAAATCAGTATTTTCAGAGGATTTAAGAAAATACGTATCAATGCCTCAAGCAGATTTCCAGCAAAAGTAGAGTATTTTAAAGTCAGCACATTAGCTCAGAAATGCCAGTACAAAGCAGAATCAGAAATTCAAATGCATTTCTGAGTCATTGCTCCCAGCATCTCAATTATAGTTAGTGGGAATTGCTTTGATTTACTCAGATTTTTATTTAATATAGCAATTAAAATAAAGTGCTGTGTTCTGACTTTCTGGGCAGCTTTTGTTTTTACATTATCAGCCTTGCTTTTATCTCTGTACTCACTCTGTGAAGTCTTGTTACTGAGAAGTTTGATCATAGAAGGTGATGGACTCTACAGGGGAAAGGACTAGATTGAGAAGGAGGTAGAAGTAGAGAGAGGGACTTTAGTTGGCTTTTCCCTCCCTTTGTTTTAAAATACACAAGGATTTCTAGTATTCTAAGCATAGCACGAGCAAGAGCCAACATAGGCGGGAGATTATTAAATAGTACAAATTTCCTTATAAACAACTTAATGTATATCCTTATTCTAAAAATGTAGTCTTTTCCTCTGTGAAATCACAATAAAAAGAGAATTAATTGGAAAGTTTGGCAGAGTAAATAAGGTAGAGTCATAGAAAAGATTTATATTCTTGCATATAAAAATTTACATATATATTTAAAAGGATAATGTAGTTTAAAGGGAGAAAGGAAAAAAGAAAAAGTAAGGACATTATAATTTTAAATTTAGATTTTTATTTTGAAATAATTGTACATTCACATGCAGCTGTTAAAGGAAAAAATAGAGGGATCCTGCGTGCCCTTTACAAATTCCTCCAATTATAATATCTAGCAAGACTACATGTGCATTGAATTTTTATATATTATAGAACACATCCGTTAGATCATCAAAAAAGCAAGAGAGTTCCAGAAAAAGATCTACTTCTGCTTTATTGACTATGCCAAAGCCTTTGACTACATGGATCACAACAAACTGTGGAAAATTCTTAAAGAGATGGGAATAACAGACCACCTGACCTGCTTCCTGAGAAATCCGTATGCAGCTCAAGAAGCAACAGTTAGAGCTGGACTTGGAACAACAGACTGGTTCCAAATAGGGAGAGGAGTACATCAAGGCTCTATATTGTCACCCTGCTTATTTAACTTACATGCAGAGTACGTCATGAGAAATGCTGGACTGGATGAAGCACAAGCTGGAATCAAGATTGCCAGGAGAAATGTCAATAACTTCAGATATGCAGATGACACTACCCTTATGGCAGAAAGTGAAGAACTAAAGAGCCTCTTGATGAAAGTGAAAGAGGAGAGTGAAAAAGTTGGCTTAAAGCTCAACATTCAGAAAACTAAGATCATGGCATCCAGTCCCATCACTTCATGGGAAATAGATAAGGAAACAATGGAAACAGTGACAGACTTTATTTTCTTGGGCTCCAAAATCACTGCAGATGGTGATTGCAGCCACGAAATTAAAAGACGGTTGCTCCTTGGAAGAAAAGGTATGACCAACCTAGACAGCATATTAAAAATCAGAGACATTACTTTGCCAACAAAGGTCTATTTAGTCAAAGCTATGGTTTTTCCAGTAGTCATGTGTGGATGTGAGAGTTGGACCATAAAGAAAGCTGAGTGCTGAAGAGTTGATGCTTTTGAACTGTGGTGTTGGAGAAGACTCTTGAGAATCCCTTGGACAGCAAGGAGATCCAACCAGTCCATCCTAAAGGAAATCAGTCCTGAATATTCATTGGAAGGACTGATGTTGAAGCTGAAGCTCCAATACTCTGGCCACCTGATGTGAAGAACTGACTCATTGGAAAAGACCCTGATGCTGGGAAAGACTGAAGGCAGGAGGAGAAGGGGATGACAGAAGATGAGATGGTTGGATGGCATCATGATTCAATGGAATTGAGTTTGAATAAACTCTGGGAGTTAGTGATGGACAGGGAGGCCTGGCGTGTTGCAGTCCATGGGGTAGCAAAGAGCTGGACACGACTGAGAGACTGAACTGAACTGAACTGATAGAACATATTATGAATGGAGTATGGTGATTGCTTGCATAAATAAGGTATGTGAAAAATGTCTATGAAAAATCCATATCTTGATTCTACTTATTCTAGGGCAATTTCATGGAAGAGATAAGGTTGATTTTTAATAAAGTTATGATTAGTGAACTAAGGTGGAATATGTTTGAGGCCTAGAATACAATCTGAAAAATTTGGAAGTTAACAGATACACGAAGAGTAGCTGGGAGTTTCTGAGATCAGAATTATCCTAATGCCAAAACCAAACAAGCAAAGAAAACTATGGTCCAGTATCTCTCATGAAGAGGGAAGCAAAAATCACCAACAAAATATTAGCAAATCAAATTTTAAAATGTATAAAAGGATTATCATTATAACTGAGTGGGATTTATCCCAGGTATTCAGTAACAGTTCAATATTCAAAAATCAATTGATATAATCCATCACATCAATGGGCTTCCCTTGTGGCTCAGCTGGTAAAGAATCCACCTGCAATGTGAGATACCTAGGTTCAATCCCTGGGATGGGAAGATCCCCTGGAGAAGGAAAAGGTTACCCACTCCAGTATTCTGGCCTAGAGAACTCCATGGACTGTATAGTCCATGGGGTCACAAAGAGTTGGACATGACTGAGTGACTTTCACTATCACATCACAGATTAAAAAAGGAAAAAAAATTCATATGATCATATGATAGATACAGAAAAAGCATTTGTCAAAATCCAATGTCAAAGAATTGATGCTTTTGAACTGTGGTGTTGGAGAAGACTCTTGAGAGACCCTTGGACAGTAAGGAGCACCAACCAGTCCATCCTAAAGGAAATCAGTCCTGAATATTCATTGGAAGGACTGATGCTGAAGCTGAAACTCCAATACTTTGGCCACCTGATGCAAATAACTGACTCATTGGAGAAGACCCTGATGCTGGGAAAGATGGAAGGCAGGAGGAGAAGCGGATGACAGATGATGAGACGGTTGGATGGCATCACCAACTTAATGGACTTGAGTTTGAGTAAACTCCGGGAGTTGGTGATGGATAGGGAGGCCTGGCCTGCTGCAATCATGGGGTCGCAAAGAGTCAGACATGACTGAGCAACTGAACTGAACTGAATGTCCATTCATGATTAAAAAACCTCTCAATAAACTAGGAATAGAGAGGTATTTCTTCAACTTGATAAAGAATATCTACAAAAAAACCTACAGCTAACTTAATGGTGAGAAGCTTGAAGCATATTTACTAAGATCAAGTACAAGGCAAGAGATGTTCCCTCTTATCACACATTTTCCATGTTGTACTGGAAGTTGTAGCTAATGCACTAAGACAAAGGAAATGAAGGGTATACAGATTGGGAAGGAAGACATAAAACTATCTTTGCTCATAGGTTACACTATTGTCTATGTAGAAATCCAAAATAATCAACCAGAAATCCTCCTGGAACTAATAAGCGATTACAGCAAGATTGAAGGTTACAGGGTTAATAGACAAAAGTTAATTGCTTTTCTATATTTCAGCAATGAACAAGGGGAATTTGGAATTAGAAACACAAAACCATTTACACTAGCATTCCTCAAATGAAATATTTAGATATAAATCTAACAATATATGTACAAGACCTGTACAAGGAGAACTTAAAACTCTAATGAGCAAAGTCAAAGAACTAAATAAATGGAAAGACAGTCCATGTTCATGGATTGGAAGACTTGACATTATCAAGATGTCAGTTCCTCCCAGCTTGATCTATAGATTCAATGCAATCCTAATCAAAATCCTAACAGTTCTTTTGCAGATATTGATAAACTGATTTCAAAGTTTATATAGTTTATATGAAGAGACAAAAGACCCAGAATAGCCAACACAATATTGAAAGAGAACAAAATTGGAATACTGACACTATCTGACTTCAAGACTTACCATTAAGCTAGAGTAAATCAAGATAGTATGGTATTGGTAAAAGAACAGACAAATAGATTAATAGAAGAGCCCAGAAGTAGAATCACACAAATATACTTAACTTATCTTGGACAATGGAATAAAGGAAATACAATGGAGCAAAGATAGTCTTCTCAACAAGTGTTGCTGAAACAACTGGACATCCATGTGTAAAGAAATGAATCTAGACACAGAGTTTACCCTCTTCACAGATTTAACTTCAAATGGATCACAGAACTAAAAGTAAAATGCAAAACTAAGAAAAACACCTCACATAGGAGAAAACTAGATGACCTTGAGTATAGCAATGACTTTTTAAGTACGTCAACAAAGGCGTGATCCATGAAAGAAATAGTTGATATATTGGACTTTATTAAAATTAAAAAACCATGAAAGAGCAGGAGAATGAGAAGACAAGCCATAGACTAGGAAAAATATTCTCAAAGACACATCTGGCAAAGGACTATTAACCAAATATCAAAGAACTGTTAAAACTCAGTAACAGAAAAACAAACAACCCATTTAAAAAATGAGCCAAAAATATTAATGGACACCTCACCAAAGAAGATCTCTGGATGACATATAAGCGTATGAAAAAATGCTTCACATCATATGTTACTGGGGAAATGCAAATTAAAGCAATGAGACACCTATTGCTGCTGCTGCTGCTGCTAAGTCGCTTCAGTCATGTCCGACTCTGTGCGACCCCATAGATGGCAGCCCACCAGGCTCCACTGTCCCTGGGATTCTCCAGGCAAGAACACTGGAGTGGGTTGCCATTTCCTTCTCCAATGCATGAAAGTGAAAAGCGAAAGTTAAGTCACTCAGTCGTGTCCGACTCTCAGCGACCGCATGGACTGCAGCCTACCAGGCTCCTCCATCCATGGGATTTTCCAGGCAAGAGTACTGGAGTGGGTTGCCGTTGCCTTCTCCAAGACACCTATTAGAATGGCCAAAATCCAGAACACTGATAATACTAAATGCTTGTGAGAATACGATGTAACAGCAGCTCTCAATGATTGCTAGCAGAAATGCAAAATAGTACATTCACTTTGGAAGACAATTTGGTGGTTTCTTACAAAACTCAACATATTGTTACCATATGATCAAGCAATCATGTGTCTTGGTTTTCACCCAAGTGGACTGAAAACTCATGTCCACACAAAACTGCACAATGTTGTTGTAGCAGCTTTATTGATAATTGTCAAAGCTTGGAAGCAACCATGATGCCCTTCGGTAGGTGAATGTATAAACAAACTGTAGTGCATCCAAACAATGGAATACTGTTCAGTCCTAAAAGAAAATGAGCTATCAAGCCATGAAAAGATGAGGCGGAATCCTAAATACGTATTACTAAGGAAAGAAGTCAATCTGAAAAGACTACATACTGTGTGATTACAACTGTATGACATTCTGGGAACAAGAGAAGACTTCTAGGGCAGTAAAAAATACTCTCCACAATACCATAATGACATGTCATTGTACATTTGTAAAATTCCATGTGTGTACATGTGCTATCCTAAAGGGGATCAGCCCTGGGTGTTCATTGGAAGGACTGATGTTGAAGCTGAAAGTTCAATACTTTGGCCACCTGATGCGAAGAGCTGACTCATTTGAAAAGACCCTGATGCCCAGAAGGATTGAAGGCAGGAGGAGAAGGGGACGACAGAGGATGAGATGGTTGGATGGCATCACCAACACAATGGACATGAGTTTGGGTGGACTCCGGGAGTTGGTGATGGACAGGGAAGCCTGGCGTGCTGCGATTCATGGGGTCACAAAGACTCGGACGTGACTGAGCGACTGAACTAAACTGAACTGAACTGAACACATGCTAAGTAGCTTCAGTTGTGTCAGACTCTTTGCAACGCTATGGACCATAGCCAGTCAGGCTCCTCTGTCCATGGGACAACACTAAAAGTGAACCATCATGTGAACTATGGACTTTGGGTGGTAATGATATATCAATGTGCTAATATTCATCAGTTGTAACAAAACTAACACTCTGGTGTCAGGGTAACAAAACTAACACTCTGGTGGCCGATATTGATAATGGGAAAAATTATACATGTTGTGAGGCCAATTCAGGAAATCTCCCCTCAACTTTTCCATGAACCAAAAGTACTCTAAAAAAAGTCTTTTAAAAAAGAGTAGCTGGATAATATCCAAAACAAAAAACAGGAGGGGAAAAAATTGCGTGGTTGCCTGTTAAAAATGAATGACTTATTTTTGGCAACAGTTAAAGTCTTTTAGTGGAGGTGACAGCTAAAGAAGACAATTTTGACAAGAGTCCTTCTATGACACTTCAAAATTCATGACAAAAATTATTTGCTCACCTATGATTTCCTCTATTTGTTATGTAGGCAAAATTTTAACAAATAGCTTTGAGAAGTCTAGTTTATCTACCTAGCGATCTATAAGAGCTTCCCTGGTGGCTATGTACCGATCTACAAATGAAATATATAAATGGAAAATATAAATAAGATATATATATAAATGATATATATATCCATCTATAAGTGAAAACTGGGTATATTTTAATAATTATTAGATAAAATATTTCTGTCTTGGTTCTTTTATCTTGTTTTTTAGTGAATTATCATGATCATAATTCTGCTCTTTTTTCAGTGAGATTGGTAAAATTGCATTACACCTCATTGTCTAAAATCCTCTTAAGGAGAAGTGGGTGTCTAAGAGCTGGGCTGGGTGGGGATTAGGGAGGAGATTCAGACAGAACTAAGGTAATCTCAGGGCTTCCCGGGTGGCTCAGATGGTAAAGAATCTGCCTGCAATGCAGGAGACCTGGGTTCGATACCTGGAGAAGAAAATAGCTACCCACTCCAGTATTCTTACCTGGAGAATTCCACAGAGCAGCCTGGCAGGCTGCAGTCCATGGGGTCACAAAGGTCAGATATGACTGAGTGAAGAGAATGGTGGTGGTGGAAGGGTAATCTCAGAGAGTGCATCCAAGGAGCAAAACTAAAATTGAGCGACAAGCAGGCTGTCCAGCAGGTCTGCTACACAGCCTCTGTGCTCTGTATAACTCCTGGGAGTACCTTTCATCTAAAGAGCCATCCAAGGGCTGCATATTGAGGTAGAACCCAGCTTTGAGGGGTCAAGGCAGATCAAGGCAGATACCAGTTATGTCAAACCAGAAACCTCAGATGAGAGGGCAAGCTTGAGAAATTCCCAGAACATGTGCTGAAGCTGCAGTCCCTTTCATGTAGGACAGCAAAGGACTCATTCTGGTGAGGAAGAAGTCCTTAAAAATATGGCCACCTCGGACTTTCCTGGGGGTTCAGTGGTTAAGACTCCGTGCTTCCCCTCCAGAGATCGGTTTGATCCCTAGTTGAGGAACTAAGAACCCACATGCCACGTAGCATGGCCAAAATAAATAAATAGATATTTTAAAAAAATACAGCAAACTCCAAAGGAAAACAAAAATCATTCATCGAACTAAAATGTAGTAACTACAGCTTAAAATTCACAGGACAGCAACTGAGCCATGACCATCTTTTTGCTGTGTGGATGCTTAGTCACTCAGTCATGTCCGACTCTTTGTGACCCTACGGATCATAGCCTGCCAGTCTCCTCTGTCCATGGGATTCTCCAGGCAAGAATACTGGAGTGGGTTGCCATGCCCACCTCCAGGGATCTTCCTGACCCAGGGATCAAATGCACGTCTCTTACCCCTCCCGCATTGGCATGCAGGTTCTTTACCACCTGGGAGGCCCATATACAGATTTCCATGGCATTGCCATCTTTGAACAGTCTTTTTATTACCATCATGCATTTACATCCTCCTCCTCCTCCCTGGCTCCTTTCAGAGATGATTTGATCTACTCTATGTTCTCTCCTTATGCATAAGCTTCTCTATCAGGGTTGATGCCATAGTTTCAGCGATAGCAGCTTCACTCAGGTGGATGACAGGAGCAGGAAGCTGAATTCCCTGGGCCCTGTGGTCCTTCCCTCTCTTGCACTTTGAAAACAAAGGGCAAGTTAAGGATTTGTCTTAATTCCTTATCTTTTGTGTTCTCCTATTCCAGGCCTTCCCTTACCGACCTTGGACCCTGAAGGAGAGGGTTTTGATAGGGTGTCAGTACAGTGTGTCATAGGCCACATATGTCACACAGTACAATTGCCATCACAACATCTAGACTTGCATGATAATACTGGTAAACACCATTTTCCACTTGAGGCCTCTCCATCCAGAGAGAGCTTGATATTGCTCTCAAATGTATGGTCCTTCAATAAAGAAAATAAAATATTTCTCCATTTAAATTAGTACTTGTTATCTGTGGTTTAAAATAAAACATGTAAATAAACTCTTTGGGGGGAAAAGTTTCCATAAGGGTATATATATATGGTATGATTACAGTATCACAAAATATTTGGGTATGTCCATATATGTCTAGACAATAAACCAAAATATTTATAGTGCTTATTTCTAAGTGGTAAAACTATATGTGTTTATTTTCTTCTATACATTTTTTTCAAATGAAAATTATTTACAAAATTGCTGCCATAAAGAGTGTCCCAATTTTGACAGGAAATTGCAACTGAGCTCTTGTCACTACAAAATGATTTGTCCTTTTTTCATAAAATACAAAAAGTCAAGTGTAAGTTCACACAATTAGAGCAGATACGAACAAATTCAAAATAAATACACATAATGTTCTTGTTACATAAATAAAAACAGACTAAATGTGTATTCAAATATATACACATAAATAGAATATCCTTGGAAGGGTAAAAAGAAGCTGCTAATGATGTTTGCCTCTAGAAAATGAAACTGAATAGCTGTAAGATGTTATTGTGTCCTTGAGATCTTTGGTATTTTTGTATTATGTGAATTTCACAAATTTAAAAAAAAAAGTAAAAACATGTATTTAAATTCCTGTGACTATTCTTTTCAATCATGTCTTGGACCTTTCCTTACACAGAAAACTGTTTTCCATTGTTAGGTTATTCCAGACAGTCATTTGTACCCTGATTCATTCAAGCAAGTTCAGTCAGATAAGCACAGGGCTTGTCTCAGTTTTCAACTTCCTTCTTCCAATTTTCACTCTTATAAACTGACTTGCTTCTTCTGGGGCTGAAAAGACATGAATCAGCTGCATAGAGAGAAGACATGGAGGGAGTACAATGCGGTGAAGAATCTTCTCAGCAAGAGAAAAGACAACCATCAGATGACTTCCCAAAGTCCCTTCTAGCCTAACCTGTACATGTGAAATATTTATTTACATTGCCTCTGGTTTAGCTAAGCATGGTTTGCAGATCATTTCCATAGTGACATGAAAACTATGTATTAATGTCTAAATTTTGACACTAACTAATGACAGGTGGCTGATGGGCAAAGTCCATGGTATTGAAACAGGACAGAAAGGAGTAAATGTACAAGGAAAAGGTGGTAAAGTTAATGAATCGGTGGTGTAAATTAACTGCCTCAGCATGCATATTGATGTTTATAAGAATCCTCTGAATTCCTGAACATGTATTTTACTTAACCAAAGCTTAAAAGCATAATGAAGTGGGGAAGGTGGATCTGACATGAGAAACCTCCATGTTTCCAAGAAACCTCCAACTGACTGCTATTATAACATTAGTGGAGAGGACATAGGCTACTGGACTGAAGCTAAATTCCACAAAGAGGAAGGCAGAGAGCACTGAAAGATAACTAAACATTGGGAAGTGCCGGATGTGAAAAATCAACAAGCTATAAACAATCCAAATAGAATGAAAAAGGAAATATTAGCTAAAATTATGAGAATGGTAATTCAAAGTATTAAGAGTCAAAGTTAAACATGCCAAGTAAATAAACATGTTACATAACAGAAACATTTTATTTTACATGGTCTGAAGCACCAAGTCTTAACATTGCTCTTAAGAGTTAACACAGGAAGCAAAAAAATAAGACAACAGAAACGAAAACACAAGCGAAAATTAAAGAGCATACCCAGGTGTACAGCTCAGCAATGGCATGTATACTGGTGGCACCAGTTTAATTCACCAGTGTAGCTGATGGTCTAAAATTGAAAACATTCTAAATAAATGTCTTATTCCATTTGATTCAAAAAAGATTATTAACTCAAAATAAGGCATTTTCTTGTATATGTAGTCTGTTTTTTTTGTATTGATCATTGACTTATCAAGAGACAGAGCTTTGGTAAATTGTATTTATTTTAAAACATGTTTCAGTCAATATGCCTTTATACATATTAAATATTTCAGAGTCAACTTAAAAAAGAGAAGACAGAGAATATAGACAATTCTTTTAGGATCAAGAGAGAGTTTTGTTTGTGTTTTTTAAGATACTCGATGATAGTGAGAAAAATCCATCCAATAGGCAGAGTAAAATCAATTACACAGGACAGAAAAAGGCCACTGGCAGGACTAAAATTCAAGAGTAAGCTTGAGAGGATAAAATTCTGTGTAGTAGAGAGGTTCTCCTTAATTAGAAGCAGGATCCACCAACCAGATTATATGAGTGGAGATGTAGGTAGGTTTAGACTTGTTGAAGAGTGTGTGCACCTTTTTATTGTGTTTATTTTCTCCATGAAATGATGGGATAGGATGCTAACTGAGAGTTAGTAGAAAAAAGAGAGTGTTTGAGGTGTGAGGAACAAGAAGATATGAAAGAGTCATTTCAGAGACATTACTGGGGGCCCCACTTGCAGAAAATGGTTATGAAATTTAAAAGAGATCGGTTCAGCTGCATATGGTAAAGGTAGAAAGTATACGGACAATTGAACTTCATTAAAGGCAGCTTTTTTCCAGGCAAGTAAATGAGAGAGAGCAAGAAAAGGGAATTGAATTCATCTGCAAGGAGTGATTTTACAACGAAGGATCCATGGAAGCTAAACCAGATGTGGGCTTGATGAACACGTGACTAGGCAGTGGTGAGCTCAGTAGCTGAGAAGCCCTGGCAGCACTTCTAGAGAAATTGCTCTAGAAATTGCTGGAGACAGGACCAGTGGGAGTGAGCTGAAAGAGAGGACATGGGGCTTAGAGAAAGGTAAGCTTGGAAATCTGATTCAGAGGGCGTGAAATTACTGGTAGTGATGGTTGTAGGATGTGCCCTGGAGAGAGTGGCTGAGATGGGGTTGAGGAAATCTCATTGAATATAATGAACAAGTCAAACAACTGAGTGAGAGGCTGTGTGGATCATTTGCCTGAATGTAGAAATTACTGAAAATAGATGGCAAAATTAGGTACAGAGAGAGAGAAATTATGGAGACAGTGTGCCAGGTATAAAATTTTCTGAAGAATAGGAGTAAGGACTGGACCATAAGGGAGGGTAGATATTTGATAGAGTCTGAGGCCACGTGTATTTAAAAATCAATATTTGAATAATTATGTAAACATTGTATTAACAACCATAAATATCTGCCAGAATAGAGGTTTCATCAATGCAGCTAGTTTAAATTAAGTGAAAAACACACCAAAAACACTTCAATATATTTAGCAGTGAATCGAGAGCAGGTTTTTATCATGACCGTAAATGTTATTCTTACTCTTACAGAATTACTAAAAAATTTCCAGATTCGTAAAATTGTCTTCTAACACGAGAACTGCAAGGGGATTAAATCAGAATACTAATAAAGTGTTTGGAACAGGACCTGACAAATAGCAAGTACCTAATAAAAAGTCATGAAGGAGGAAAATGAAAGATGACTCCTGATGAAGGGAAAATGTTTTGCCTATTTTGCCTCTTTGCTTTATACATTGGCGTAAATCCAAAAAAAAAAAAACCTTTCATGTCAAAGGTCACCTTGATTTGCACTGGTTTTCCCTGATTTTTAGACCAGATACTTTATCTGTTATTTCTGAGAAGAGTCTTTTGCTAAGAAATGTAAACTACTGGGGAAGAGATTTAATAGTTGATGTTAGAACAACTGACTTACCATGTTTTTATAATTGTAGGGTACATGTTAGACGCCAAACTCAGAATCCACAAAGTTGGATATATCCGGCCAATTAAATATGGCAAAAACAAATGAATAAGCCTTAAAGAAGGTTTTGACTTTTTAACCTTAGTCAATGTTAGAAGGCAAAAGACAAACTGAGAAAATCAGCTGCAACATATAGATAAAAGGAGGTTTTATAAAGCGACAAGAAAAAGACAAGCCATAATTTTTTTCAAAAGGGCAAAAGATATGGATATGAATAAGGATTAAAAAGAAGCAGCTGATGAATATACACTTGTCAGAAGAAACCAAAGGTACCTGGTCTTCACTGTTGTTTATAAACCAATCATGTTCAGCTGTAAAGATGATGCAGCAGCATACCAGCTTGAGCAAATTGTGTGGCAATGAAAATTAGAACACTGTCAACTTTTTGGTTTTAAGTTGGCAACTTTTATCAAAATCCTAAGTATGCATATCCTTTGACCTAGCAATTCCACTCCTAAGAATTTATTCCAAGCAGATAAGGTGACAATACCTAAAACATGTGTGTTTCAGCATCAGGAAAGGTAGAAAAACATTGAGAAGTGTTAGTGGTCATGAAAATACGTCCAACAGATGGCTGAATGAAATGAGTATGTTACAAAATAGCATGTGTGGTTCTGATTACGTTTATCTATAAAATATACGTGTGTGTTTTGATATGCAAGTGTCCAAACTGATGCCTGAAAGGATGTTTCCAACCATGTAAATAGTGATTATCATTGAATCATGGAATTCCTGATCATTTTTACATTCTGGTTTATGTTTCTGTATATTGTTTGAATTGCATGTGAGGACCACGTACCACCCTAGTGATTTACATATATGTAAAAAAAATTCTTGTACCTTTATTCTAATTCCCTGAAAAGACCTTGATTAAAGAGGAGGAGAAACATTAACTTATAAACACCTCTAGTTTTGTCTTAGGCTAGTTCTACCTAAGAGAAAATTGTTACCTTACATTCAGGTTCATTTCTATGCTTCATTTTACTTAGCTAATAGGCATAGTTCAATTGAGCTCTCAATGTAGGAGAGAAAAAACCCACATAGTTTCCTCTCCTGAAAACTTGGCCATCTTTAGATCAAATTAAGTGCTTTGTTCTTAAACTGCTTAAAAACTCAACCACTCAGAGTTTGTTGGCAGTTCCATGGGAATTCAAGAAAGAACACATCGATATTTCAAAGTGCCAAAAACTGTGAATTTCCATTCCCCCATATTTTAGAATATAGTTTCTCTGATGCTGGGTGTCCCTGTGCTGACAGAAGTCTGAGTCTGGTGATGACTTCTGCTATCTTGAACCCAGGGCCTCAGGGGAAGGGCTCATTGCTCCTGCCATCGCAGTGATAGAGGATAAGGATCCTTGGATACACATGGGTTCTGTGATTTCCCGGTTCTGGTGATCCTATTTAGGATGGGGCTGGAGGGACCCTCAAAGTTGCATTTACCTGTTTATTTCTCAAGGGCTGAACCACTTCTTGAACACACAGCTCTAGGTCATTGACATAGTCCTTTTCCGTCTGTATCAGCTCCTTGATGATTTTCGCACGCCTTGCCATCATTCTCTGAATCTGATGCTCATCCTCCTGAGTTAGGGTCTCAGCTGTGGAACACCCAGCCTGTGGTGTCATCTTCTCTGTTAAATGAAAATGTGTATTAATACATCTGAGACATTCTGTTAGGATTTCTTGTTCCTTTGTTACAAACATCCATCACTGCAGAATTATTGTTAGCAAGGAGGCTTGGGTGTCTTCACCTGTGTTCTTGGGAAGTGATGTGTGGACGTTCTCCTTCAGGCTGGAATGCTGTGAAACTGTGAGCAGGAATGGGGTTTGAGAATGAATGTTTCTAAGAAGCCAGTTAAAAAATACTTGACATGTCTTGTCTTTAAAATATCCCATTGCTATTATATTAGGTTATAAACCTGATCTTCAGCTAGAGGTAAAAAGGTATAAAATCATAGTATGGAACTTCTGGATGCATTTGCTTTTAAATCAAGGGAAGATTTTTTAATCTGTAAGTGGAACACTTTCCAATTTTGTATCTATTAAAAATAATTGCCCCTCATTCTCAGTAGGTGGTATGCAAATCTCCATGATGTGGAAAACAATTATATGTGATTGATATTTGTCTTTCAATTCACAATCAAAATCCATGAGGAGTGAGGCAGTGGTAGGTTAAATAAATTTCAACCAAGATTTCTTATGGCTAATCTTCAATACTATGCATATCTTGCTATTGCAAAATTTTTGAACTGCCAAATGGAGATATTTGATAAAAAGCACAGTGCTCGGGAGATGTTGAAATAAGTGGGAAGCCTCACATGTAGCCAGGGTTTTATAGAAGGTATAATGTGAGCAAGCTAAGTATCTTCATGGATGAGTTTCCCACAGTGATGTAAAATTTTGGAAGCCACAAACTAGGTCACAGATGAAATCAGAGCAGTGATAGATAGTGGGGCAGCATGTATGTGTGTCTGTAAATGAATTCCATTTCAGACTTGAAGTCATTACAAACTTAATTTTCATCATAGTCTCTGTAGTTGCAGAAGTAATTTTATTTCCTTTAAAACCAATATGATTCTAGTAACTGATAAGGAAGACATCTCTAGGGCTTCCCAGGTGGCATTAGTGGTAAAGAACCTGCCTCCCAGTGCAGGAAACTTAAAGAGATGCAGGTTTGATCCCTGGGTGGGGAAGATTCCCTGGAGGAGGGCATGGCAACCTACTCCAGTGTTCTTTGCCTGGAGAATCCCATAGACAGAGGAGCCTAGTGGGCTATGGCCCATAGAGTTGCAGGATCTTCTCTTGGCTGACTCCAGAAAGAGCCAAGACAACCGAAGAAATATAATAGCAGAGCTAATGATTCAATACAAAGAGATGGCCCCAAGAATGTGAAGAGACACAAGAAGTATTGAGCACTCCTCTCTCTCTTGCTCAGTAATTTCAGGAGCCAGGCAGAGGCTGGAATGATGTTGAGAAGGTAATTCCATCATTAGTTTGAAAGGTGTGCTAGTTTGTTCTCTGGACAATCCTGACTTGAAGGTGAATATGTTTCTGGGTCATTTGCCTAGAAACTATTCTTCCATCATCAGGAAAGAAGGCTTTGACAAATACCATCTAAGAGCACATGGTTTTACAAAGCTTGGGCCATTCAGTGCTAGAGAAATAAGCTACATCAGTTATTGAAGGAGAGAATCATGGAAGGAGCTTTCATATCTTGAACCAAATTTTGAGAATTTGGGGGTGCTTGATAATTTATAGTACTCTTATTGAAAGGTATAAAAAGCTTGTCTTTCAGCAGCCCAGATTCGAAGGGAAAGTTATAGTGAGATGTCAGTACTGTGAACTATTTTGGATATAAAAAGAGGAGGGCAGGTCAGGAGGTGAGGAGATATGCGGTGAGAAGGTTGTATTTATAACCTGACCTTGTGACCTTTGTGAGCCTCCTTTTGACTGCTCCTTTTAAAAGCCGGGTGATTGGGAGTCAAAGTGCAAAGGGGAATAATGGGGGTTCAAATAATCTGTCAATTTTGGGGGACTAGCAAGGAGAAGGGAGTCTTTTCTGATTTTTGGCCAAGAACTATTCCAAAAATACATTTTCAGGTTCTTTTCAGTTCTCAATTCTGGAACTCAATTACTACATCAATTTAATTTACTCTACCAATTTCTCCAGTTGCTGCACTTTAAATGCACAATCCTAGATTTATTAATTAAAAATTATATGTTCTAATCCTGCACAGTATCTTGTTCAGAATCAAGTTAGGAGGTCACTGTGGTGGAAATAGTGTTAGTCAAGATATTTAACTTCAGAAACTTCTCCGTTCAGTTATAAAAACCTTCTTAGAGAATTCAGAGTGGAGTGATTTTGTGAGCTATCTTTGTTTGCTCTTTTGACTGAAGTTTATTGTGGGAACAAAGACTTACGTCATTTTCCCATCCAATCTCTAAACATGTTCTACGTCTGCATTTATTAAATCAACAAACTTCATGATACACTGTGAGCACAAGCTTTGTTGTCATAAGGTCCTTCTTGACCTTTAAAACTTTTATCTTTTAGTTATACAGTGTTTTTACATATACTGTGTTTTTATATAAAACTATTTGTAAGTGATGAATACAACCAGCATAGATTACCAAGTCAGCAGTCAGCTATAATAATCTTTTATTTCTAGATAAAGCCACTGAGGAGCTGAATATTTAGGAAAGAAGGAAAAATAAAACTTCCAAAATGACTATTTTCCAGGAGCTGGTATAAACTAAAAGACTGTGCCAAAACTAAAGGGAAATGGAAGCTAAAAGAACATTTAGATAGTCTTGAAATTTAAGTGGCTGTTCAGTGGTTAGGACTTTTGGCCTTCCAGCGCAGGGAGTACAGGTTCAATCCCTGCTCAGGGAGTTGGGATCCTGGATGTTTCCTGATAAAAGACCAAAACATAAAACAATAGAAGCAATATTGTAGCAAATTCAATAAAGACTTTAAAAATGTCCAACAGCAAAAAAAAAAAAAAAACCTAGAAAAGAAACAAAAAAACCCATTTAGTTTGTCTTAACCAGAATACTGCTACTGTGTATGGAAACAGTAACCTGTAACTGATCCTCAAGTCCAGCCTCTTTCTTTCACCCTCAAGTTTTGTTTTTCCAGCAGTGATGATGAATTTTCACTATTCTAGCCACAAATTTCATGAGTAACATATGTGGAAATTCTTGGCCAGGGAAGTTTATGTAAAAGGATTTTGCAGCAGTTTGGGGAAAGGATAATCAGACTTAAGATCAGCTTTGCCACTCTTCACAGAGAAAACTTGGTGGATAAAAAAAAAAATAGTTAACCTTACAGAGCCTCAGTTTCTTCATCTGTAAACTAGGAATGAAAATTATCACAGTATTATCATGAAGACTGAATTAAATGAGCAACGGTTTATGGAAGTTCCAGAGGGTCTTTAAAACCACATAAATGTTAGTTATTTCCAGACATGGGAATAATAGGCTTCCTTTTTCTCTACTCTTGACCTTTTCCACCACCTAGGGCAAATAATGATCTCATTATTTTATAGTTAGCAACTTCTCAAGAAAAATGTATGACTTGAAGTGTGTGGACAGCTATGTTCAGATGGGAGAAAAGGAGAAATAGGGGCATGGCTCACGGAGGAAATTGAGATTAGAGCTGATGTTTGGAATCCTGGGTAGCTTTCCTGGGCTAGATGTATGCGTGGGGAGAACCCTCATCTTTTTGAGGGATGAAAAAGCCCCCAAAGGTTGCTTGTGTGGGGCGTGGTTGAGGAGGTTGATGACAGTCTTCGCTGATAGCCTATGTTTTGCTTAGAGTTTGTGTGTGCTCTTTCTGCTTTGTTATTGTTGCTGTTGCTACTGCTGCTGCTGTTATGGGGGTGATTTGAAGGAGAGGTAATGAGTTTTTTCAAGCTATAAAATTATATTTTTGAGGTTAAGTGCTTAGACTTTGTGCCAGATTTCCTGGGTTCAAATTCCACCTCTAACATTGGATCTGTGACGTTGAACAAGTTATTTAACTCTGTACACCAGTCTCCTCATCTGTAAGTTAAGTGATTGTGAAGATGAAATGAGTTAATGTTTGTTAAATACAGTAGTCTCTTTAAGAAGAGTAGATACTCTGTAAATGTTTGCTATTATTATTAGAGGCAATTCCCGTTTATTAGCTATAATATAGTTTTCCCTGTATTTTTAGCTGTATTCTAATTTAGTGTGTAACCTTCTCAAAATATTTTGATGCACATGTAAATGTACATACAGAAGTTATAATAGATATTTTTTGGTTAGCATATTATATGTGTATATATATGTTTATACACACACATATATACATGTATATACATATATTTTTATTCTTTACAATAACAGTATGATCGTCAGATGCTGCCATTTATTTGCCTGAGCAATATTTATTCTCCCATTTTTTTAAATGAATTGAACTCTGAATAGATAAAAATGTTTACTTCTTAGATTCTTTATCAAACTATGTCTCATTTATGGCAAATAAGATGTTAAGCAGAAATCTCTGAGAGGGGTTTCAGGAGTTTTTAAAAAGCAGTTTGGCTGGGATTCTGCTTCTTAAATCCTCCACCCCTTATGGTTCTTGCCTTCTTTTTATTGGCTGAAATGTGAATGTGAATCCTGGAGGAGCAGCAGCCATGATGGAACATGAAGTACTAGTCACAAAGATTAAATCTATACACAATGGACAGCAGTGTGTGGAAAGATGTGAAGTATCTCTTTACTCCTAGACTTCTTGTATGAGATACATAAATTTCCATGTGTTAGGCCACATTTTTTTCTGTTCTTTTTAGGAAAGTTTATTCCTATGAGATAGATATTTTGGTATCTAGAAATTCGAGTGCTGCAAATAATGCAATCTACAATGTGAAACTGGCCTAGCAAGGAAGGAAGGCTATCAGGAGGACATTTGTAGTCTGGAGAGTTGGTTACTATTAAAATCCAGTGGCAAAGTATTTGGTAAATCTATATTTCTGCATACCAGGACATATAATTAGAGAATTGGTAGAAAATCAAAATGTTAGCATATTTTGATCCTTCCTTGTCACTTGCAGCAAAAGCTTACAAATGAGATATGAACTCATACCACAGCTAGCCAATCTACAAGAACAGATGGAAGAAAACACCTAAAAAAGATATTCTGCTGGTCACCTATAATTTAAATAGCCTGAAAGTCCCCAAATTGATTGAAAATGCCAACCACTGCCATTCTTAAAGGAAAGCCCAGGAAATAACCTTAGCAGGAGATGACAGTGGTGCCTCAGGGCTGCTTCTTCCATGAAGAATACTCTGCCATTCCAGAGAGGGAAAGCATACCAGCCTGGGTAAATTTTAATGATGTCTGAGAGACTGCCAGTGGCCATCAGGCTAGGGAAAATCTATTAAGGCCAGATCCCACCTTCTTGGGCCTCATCCCTGAGACTGACTCATGGTTCTCTGCTAATACACTGCTGCACTTCTGAATGGAGAGACTTCTGGGCTTTGGAAAGTATCTCTGGACATTAGTGGTCCTGACTTCCCTTTTAATTATTGATACACTTTCTCCTGGTTTCTATAATCTGGATTCTTGCTCACTGTAATAGGCAGAAAATGGTCTTTCAAGGATGTCCACATCCTAGTCCTCGGAACTGGTGAGTATGTTACCTCACCCGGCAAAGGAGGCTTTGCTGATGTGACTAAGGTTACAGACTTTGAGATGGGGAAGTTATCCTGGATTATCCTGGTGGGCCCAATCTAATCCCATTCACCATTCAAAGAGGAAGAGAGCAGAGGATAGGTGAAGACTCTGAGGGACTTAACTCATCACTGCTGGTTTTTGAAGAGGGAGGAAGAGGACCTAAAGGCCAAGGAACATGAGGGGCCTTTGGAAGGTGAGAACAGGCCGCCAGGAAGTAAGTACCAACAACCTGAAGAGTGAGGAATGGCTTTCCCTCTCAAACCTCCAAAAAGGAGCATGGCTCTATTGACAGCTCACTTTCAGCTGTGAGACTAGTAAGCAGAGACTCTGGACTTCTAACCTACAGAAGCTGAGACAATACATTTGTGTTAGTTTAAAATACTAAATTTGTGGTGATTTGTTACAGAGGTGATAGGAAACCAGAATCCCTAAATAACCTGGCCCCTGAGAGATCAGGCTCTGTTTAGACTGCCCTTTAAAGAACATTGAACTACATGTTGTAAGATTCCTTCCAATTTTCCATGTTCATCACTGAATCTTCCTGAGCTACTTGTCCAAGATTGCCTACACCACAGTAGCTTGAGCTTTGAAAATGAAATAGACATGAGATCATCAGTTGGATGTTTTCTGTCAATACAGTTTTTCATTTTTGCTCAATGTCTTGGTTTCTAGTATAGGCCATAAAAACCACCCCTAGACGATAGGTACAGAATTGGGCAGAAATTTTCTATTCAAGAGACATCAACAATAAACCAGATAGTCCCTGTGATCTGATGAATTATTGTCTTGAATTCAGTTTAATAGTTTCCCAGAACAACCACACAATGGCCCAGCGGCAGTTACTGCTGTGGCAGTGGCTTTGAAGGTTACAGCAATGAAGACAGCAAAGAGAAGAAATGAACAACTATAGCGGAAAGGCACGCTGCTTCAGGTATATTCCACAGATCGTGAAAAATGAATCCCAACGTGCTGGTAGAGACTCAGAGAGTTTACAAAACAACAAATAAAACATTTAAAACTGTTTAAATGAATGAATAAGGCTTCAAAAATGGTTAAGAAGTCCTCTGAGGTCTGGAGTAAACTTTAAGCTCAGACAATGGAATTAAGGTTGGAGGCTGCAACTACCAATTACCCTGGAGACATCTACAGACACTAGTGTCCTGGGAAGATGAGAACTCTGTGTGTTGACAATGAGGAGACAGGACATGGTAGAGATTGGATCTGGGCTAGGTCTCTGGGCAGTAGGGGGAGCCTGATTAGACAAACAGCATAAAGCCAGGAACAGAAAGGAAACACACCCAAGGAAAGGTGAACTAGCTCAATACAAATAATGCTCCAGTGGGAGAGACAGCAGTAAAAATTGTCTTGCCCATGGCTCTGAATAATGATAGAAAAAAAGCAGGGGGCAGGAAGGAATGTTCCCTAATAATTCCAGAACAGTAATTGGTTCTCATGTGGGTTTGGGGCCTGGATTCATTGAATGCTTAACAAATGATTAAGGGCCTATTATAAGCATGAAAATGTTCCAGCAGTTGAGGATACAGTAATTTTAAAAAATATGTTTTTAAAAATCCTTTTACTCATGGAGATAAATTTTAGTGGAGGAAGAAGAATATAAAGAAGTTATTTAGTATACAAAAGGTAGTAAGTACTATGGAGGAAAATACAGCCACAAGGGAAGTACTCAAAAGGTATGAAATTTTAAGTAAGATGGCAGGGAAGTTCTCAAATTAAGCAAAGACTTGAAAGGGGACAAAGAGTAATGCATATATCTGACTCCTTGCTGGTCCTTGAAAAGAGCAACCACACTCTCACCTTAAAACTTTCACTGGTTGGTTCCTCTGCTAAAAACTGTGTACCCTAGATACACGCATGACTGAAATGGGTAGGTGGCCAGGAGGGAGTAGGAGATACCAGAGGAGAGGG
Organism: Giraffa tippelskirchi; assembly: GCF_054371585.1. Classification (NCBI taxonomy): domain Eukaryota; kingdom Metazoa; phylum Chordata; class Mammalia; order Artiodactyla; family Giraffidae; genus Giraffa; species Giraffa tippelskirchi. Next base: position 90,217,862 of record NC_137275.1, on the reverse strand, counting down.
CAATTTTATAAGTATTCTAAACTTTTAAACATCTTTGTAGTGTTGCAGAAAATGTAAAGGCATTGATGTAATTTAGATATTTTTCAGTTAAGAATACATGTCAAAATTTCGAGGCCAACTATTAAAATAATAAAAATACTATGTAAAGACAAATTACCAACAAAAGGATAACTATTAGACTCACAGCTGCCTTCACATCAGCATTGCCACAAGCCGTGACATAGTAGAGTAATGCCTTTAGAGGGCTGAGAGAAAAATAACTGAAATAACTGTTAACCTGCCTAGCAAAACCTTCTCAAAAGTGACGGCAAAATAAGCACATTTTAGAAAAATAAGATCTTAGTTTACCACCAAAAGAGACTCATTAAAAGTAACTCTAAAAGATGTACATTGCCCAGAAGGCTGGGGGCTTCCCAGACGGCGTTAGTGTTACAGAACTTGCCTGCCAATGCAGGAGACATAAGAGATGCGCGTTGGATCCCTGGATCAGGAAGATCCCCTGGAAGAAGGCATGGAAACCCACTCCAATATTGCCTGGAGAATCCCATGGACCGAGGAGCCTGGCGGGCTATAGTCCATAGAGTCGCAAAGAGTCGGACATGATAAAGTGACTTAGCATGCACGCACAGAGCACTGAGCCACCAGAGAAGCCCACTCAGAGGGCAGGTGGTCCCAAAGGGGAGAACGAAGTGCAAAAAGATAGATATAAACGGGGAAATATAAATCATATGGAATATTAATCTAGAAAGAAGGAACCAGAATAGGTGGAGAGGAGGTTATGTTAGGACAGTAACCAATGAAACTGATAAAATTGTCTTGTCTTTCTAGTTCTGAAATATTTAATTGCCTTTTATATGTTTTACACATTGTAAAAAGGAGCACACCTAAACATTATATAGAGAAATTTTTAAATTTCAAGTATAAAGAGAAACTCTTATAAGATTCCTGAGAGAAAAAATTCAGGTGAGAGTAGGACTGGAATTAAATTTCATATGTGTAACACTGGATGCTAGAATTCACTGGAATCAGGTATAAAGAATTCTGAGAAGAAAAGGTTTTGATTTTTGCCCCCTTGTTATATATTATTTACATTAAAAGGCCACTACTTTCAAGTACAGAAGAATCTGGCAAATAGCCACCCTTGTAATCTCTCTGAAAACATTACTTCAGTAAGAGTACCAGCTAAGTGGAAATTGGACCCAAACATCTCAGTGGAGCAGGAGATGAAACGAGAGACTTCTTGTAGAGACTCACTCTCTCCAAACTCCCAACAAAAACATTCAACAAATAATAGGATACTGCTAGAAAGTTTAGCAGTATCAGTACTTTGAGGCTAGGAGTTCTCTGGAGAGAGAAGAGATGGGCAAAGATATTCACTATTGTGTCTAGAGAGAAAACAAGGCCTTGGAGGAGTTTAGAGCAAAGACCAGAGGCCTACAGCTCCTGCTGCTGCCCCAAAGGGTCTGATATAAGTCAAGAAAGGCAACTAAGGTGAGCAAATAGAGCTGGTATTTTATCAAGGCAGAACTAATGCAAGAGATAAAAGAGAACATCAGTAAGTATGAGGGTGATGAGACTGAAACAGATGCAAATAGAACAGACACACAAATGACCTTATGAGTATATTAAATTTTTTCTCAAAATTTAACGTTTATTATAATAACTTCAAAAAGAAAGAAAAAGAGTTTCAATGTCAGAAGCAAGTCATGTTTCAAAGTACAAAATGGTTTGGATTTGGAGCAAAAGACAATTTGAACAAAAGGGACCTTCTCTTCAAAAAAAAAAAGCTTTACAGGAGTTTAAAAAAATCACATAGAAAGGAAAGCTTATAAGAATGAGAACCTGAAGTATAAACAGCATAACAGTTCCAAATATTATACTGGTGATGGAATGACCTTCAGAGGTCATTCCTTGAATCTCATCCTTGTATCTCACAGGAACTTGGACTGTACATCATGTACAGTACACATAACTAATGCACTTTAGCTTGGCTTCTTTCTATCATGTTCCATATGTGTGCTGCATCAAATTTCCTGGCAAAAATGTTATTTCAAGGTGATGTGTATAGTAAAGTGTTCTCTTGGTGTCACAACGATATTATTTCTCCTCTGACAGTATCATTAGAATGATACCCACATTGATTAATACTCACCTGCCAATTCAGATAGAGACACATGTTGTGGATAAAAATAGTCACATACACTTTCTCCCTCTTATAAAATATAAAGACTAAAGTGACTTCTTGGTGAAACTCAACATAAAACATCAAAAATATTACTGAAGAAGCAGGGGATAATCTTAAGACTTATTTCTTATTTCAATAATTTCAATAATAATATTTTCCTCTTACACAAAAGTATACTCTTTTTTCCCCTATCATTGTAGTAAATATAGATAACATAAAATTCACCACATTAACTATTTTTTTCAAGGGCGTAGTTCAGCAACATTAAGTGCATTCATATTGTTGTATAACCATCACCACCACCTTTCTCCAGAATTTTGTTATCTTCTCAAAGGGAAGCCCACATCCATTAAACAGTAATTCCCCATTTCCTCCTCCCCCAGCCTATGGCAACCACCATTCTACTTTTTGTCCTATAAATTTGGCTACTGTAGGTCCCTCATAAAAGCAGACTCATAGAACTTTTTTTGTGAATGGTTTATTTCACTTAGCATAATGTCTTCAAGTTCATCTATGTTATAGTAGATGTCAGAATTTCCTTTCTTTAGGCAAGAATATCAAATGGGAAAAAGTCACTCTCTTCAGCAAGTAGTGGTGGGAAAGTTCGACAGTCGCATGTAAATCAATGAAGTTAGAACACACCCTCACACCATGCCCCCAAATAAACTCAAGGTGGCTTAAAGACTTAAATATAAGACAAGACACTATAAAACTCCAAAAAAGAACACAGGCAAAACATTCTCTGACAAATCATACCAATGGTCTCTTAGGGTAGTCTCCCAAGGCAATAGAAACAAAAATGAAAGATAAATGAGAGCTAATCAAACCTATAAATAGCAAAGGAAAACCATTAAAAAAAAACTTGAAAGATAACCTACAGAATGGGAGAAAATATTTGCAAACAATGAGACAGACAAAGGCTTAGTATACAATCGGCTCCAAAATATATGATCAGCTCATACAACTCAAAAAAAAAAAAACCTATCAGAAAATGGGCAGAAGACCTTAATAGACATTTCTCCAAAGAAGACATACAGATGGCCAGTAGGCATATGGAAAAATTGCTCAACTTTGCTAATTATTAGAGAAATGCAAATCAAAGCTACAATGAATATCACCTCACACCAGTCACAATGACCATCACTAAAATGTCTACAAATAACAAATGCTGAAGAAGGTGTGGAGAAAAGGAAACTCTCCTATGCTGTTGGTGGAAATGTAAGCTGGTACACCACTGTGGAAAACAGTATGGAGATGCCTCAGAAAACTAAAAATAGAATTTCCATATGATCCAGCAATCCCACTTCTGTGAATATACCTGGACAGAACTATAAATCAAAAAGATACACACACGTATGTTCATAGCAGCACTACTAACAATAGCCAAAACACGGAAACAACCTGAATGTCCACTGACAGATGAATGAATACAGAAAATGTGGTACATATATATAATGGAACACTAAGCCATAAAAAAATGAAATAATGCCATTTGCAGCAACATGAATGCAACTAGAAATTATCATACTAAGAAAGAGAAAGACAAATACCATATGATATCACTTATATGTGGTATCTAAAATATGTCATTAATTAACATATCTACAAAACAGAAATAGACTCATAGACGTAGACAACAGTCTTGCAGTTGCCAAGAGGGAGTGGAGGAAATGGATGGACTGGGAGTTTGGAGTTGGTAGATGCAAACTATCACATTTAGAATGGATAAACAACAAGGTCCTAATGTATAGCACAGGAAACTATACTATGATAAATTGTAATGGAAAGGAATATAAATAAAGAATATATATGTGTATAATTGAGTCACTTTGATATACTTCAGAGACTGGCATAATATTGTAAACCAAATATACTTCAATTAAAAAAAGAATTTTCTTTTTAAGGTCGATTAATATTCCACTATAAGTATAGAGCATATTTTGTTCATATAATAGAAGTTGTTCAGCTGCTCAGTTGTGTCTGACTCTTTGTGACCCCATGGATTGCAGCACACCAGGTTTCACTATCCTTCACTGTCTCCCTGAGTTTGCTCAAATTCATGTCCATTGAGTTGATGATGCCATCCAACCGTCTCATCCTGTTCCTGTTGCTCCCTTTTCCTCTTGCCTTCAGTCTTTCCCAGCATCAGTATATATTCTTAAAAAATATTTTTGATATTAAAGCATTATACACTGTGACTGCAATTATACTAATCATATTGTGATCACCTATAAGAGCAAGTTATCAAGTACCTGTTATATACCAATGAAAAATATACACCTATCTATAATCTTCATCACAACACTGCAAATGGAATATCACTAATTTTGCAAATGAGGAAAGTGAATGCAGTGGCTCACAGAGCATGCAGAAGTGATGGGATTCAAACCAGGCACGCTTAACTCTGAAGCCCATGCTCTCTTCCCTCCTTAACCAGTCTGCTTATGCTGGGATCAGGGTATGCTGTGTTGTACGCAGTAAAATTATGCTGGACAGGAAGACACACAGTTCAATTCTGACTCTGCCACCCACTAGCTATGTGCCTTGGTCAAGTCATTTGGACTCACTAAATTGCTTCCTCTATAGAGGAAGAATAAGAGCAATCGTGATAGCAGTGATAACGGACATGCATGCTGAGTCACTCAGTTGTGTCCAACTCATTGCAACCCCATGGACTGCAGCCTGCCAGGATCCTTTGTCCATGGGATTCTCCAGGCAAGAATACTGGAATGGGTTGCCATTTCCTACTCCAGAGGATCTTCCCAACCCAGGGATCCAACCTGTGTCTCCTTCAGCTCCTTCATTGCCGGCAGATTCTTTACCACGAAGCCACCGGGGAAGCCCCCAGTAATGATAATAAAACCTAACATTTCTGAGCACAGTTGGTCCTCTGTACCTGCAGGTTCTGAACCCAAGGATTCAACCAACCAAGGATTGAGAAATTTTTTTTTTCAATTCCAGAAAGTTTCAAAAAGCAAATCTTGAACTTGCTGAGTGCCCAGCAACTATTTACATGCCATTAACAACGTACTAGGTATTATGAATAATCTAAAGATGATTTAACATATACTGGAGGATGTGTAAATATTATGCCATTTTATATGAGGGACTTGCACGTCTGTGGAGTTTGGTATCTCTGTGGGTCCTGGAACCAATTCCCCGTGGATTCCGAGGGACTGAGCCAGTCCTGAATTAGTTCTTCAACCCTTACAAAAATATTACATAATGGATTTTTTTAAGTTCCATGAGTATTTATTGAGTCTCTATTAGCCAGACATTTTTCCAGGAGATGGGGTCTCACATTAGTAAACAGAAAAGAGGAGGAGAAGGGGAAAAATCTGGTGTTTACTATGGAAGTTGTTTTCTATTTCAACTATTTTATACAATGTCTCATCTAATTTATTAGTAAACCATGAAGGTTTTAGACCACCTATGTTAGGCTAAGACTCAAAGCGAACTCCTTCATAGTTAATGTTTCCTAAAAGCAAAATAAAAATGCCTATTTTTTTCATGTGTGTAGATAATGCAGGTAGAGAAGGCAATGGCACCCCACTCCAGTATGCTTGCCTGGAAAATCCCATGGACGGAGGAGCCTGGTAGGCTGCAGTTCATGGGGTCGCTAAGAGTCAGACATGACTGAGCGACTTCACTTTCACTTTTCCCTTTCATGCACTGGAGAAGGAAATGGCAACCCACTCCAGTGTTCTCGCCTGGAGAGTCCCAGGGACTGGGGAGCCTGGTGGGCTGCTGTCTATGGGGTTGCACAGAGTCAGACATGACTGAAGCGACTTAGCAGCAGCAGCAGCAGCAGATAATTCAGGGGAGTTAGTGCAAAGTGCATCCATCCAATCTTTCTAAAGATAATATAATGGGAACATTTTAATTCCCTTCCTTTTATTTCCATGTGAAGTACTTCCCAGGTGGCTCAGTGGTAAAGTATCTGCCTGCCAATGCAGGATAAGTGGGTTTGATCCCTGGGTCGGGAGAGGATCCCTGGGAGGAGGAAGTTACAACCCACTCCAGTATTCTTGCCTGGAAAATTCAATGGACACGGGAGCCTGATGGGCTACAGTCCATAGGGTTACAAAGAGTCAGACACACAAAGAAGTGAAACACAGGTTAAGGTTAACGCCCAAGGTCACACCATAGTAAGCAGATTCAGACTGGAAACCTAGTCAGCCTGGTTTCTAAAGCTGCATTTTAACCACTGCTCACTGCTAGGAGGCTGTGAGAATCCAGATAAAGCAGGTCAATTGCTTAACTCAGTGTCTAACACACAGAAACCTCTCAAAGAATGTTGGCCATTATTTTCATGACCATGATTTACTTGTCATATTTCTACATCTTGTTCAGAATGGCTGCACCTGCTTTTCCTCCTTTTTTTCCCCCCATTGGAAATGTTCCAAGTGTGGGAGGGGACATGGAGCAACCATCAGGAAACTATTCTTCTTGGCTCCGGACCTGCTCTAGGAAAAAAAAAGCACAAAACAGCAAGGTCTTCTGCAAAGTCTGTTCAATACCAGGCCTAATGTGCCCTCTTCCTATTCAGGCTGAATTCAAATGAGGTAGGGATAACTGTCCTTCTTTCTTGTTTGGCATAGTATAAACCCTTGAATTTTAAAAAATCTGATTCTCTCTCATTTGTCCTAGAGCTAAATCACCAGTGCAAATAAGTTTCTCAGAAATTCACTGAAAATGTGCTTTTCAAGACAGTTGAAAAGCAAGATGAATAAAATATGTCCTGCTAACATACACAGCTTTTTAATATTCTAGGTCTTTATTTATTTGGATTAAGAACCCTAGCTGATATTATTTATCAATGGCTACCAATTTTTATTTCCATTATGATGTGGAAATCTCACTTATTGGAGAATAATTGGAGCTAATATTTTCATACACAAAGCTTAAAGTTTTACTTAAAGTCTTGCTTACCAACATCTGCCCTCACACCCGTTTCATGCCCCCAAGACGAGACTAGGCAAGTATACATACACCACTCAACTCTTACTTATTATATAATTCGCAGAGTCATTTGACTGTGGAGAATACAAGAATAACATAAGAACCTGACCCTAATCCATAATTTAATCACAGCAACACATATGTTTATAATTAAATAAAAGTATCAGAATTTGAAGATAATTGAGCAATTTTATGAATTCTATATTTTTAAAGAAATCTTGTATCTAATTTAATATTGATTTTTTAAATTACATAGTAGGTTTAAGCTGGGACTATGCTTTGTGTTGGTTATATAGTAGTGAATAAAATAACAGTTCTTTCTGTCAAGAAATGTATAATCTAGAAGTAAAGATAGGTTATTAAAGTAGCAGGATAAATCAATATCTCCCATTCCTCCCCTAAGACGTAGCCACTGATGCCTGTGCACTTATCCACTTAATGATCAAATTGCACCTTTTCCAATAATTAGTTGTGTTTGAGAGCAAACCTGATTATGTCAGTTGTACTTCTTATAATTGCATTAATTCAAACTTAACGAGCGTTAAACGAGTATGTGTGTTTCCATGAAAACTGCTTTAATGCTTTGAAATGAGACAACTGTAAAAGAGGAGAAAATTATTTAGAAAGATCCTGCAAACAAACCACTTTGCAATTTAAAATATCAGTCAGTATTTAAAAACTGGTGTACAAGTATAATTACAGTAGACTATGGCCCATATGCTAAGCAGAACATAGCCTAATGGTCAGGCTTGTTGAAAAAGAGATGCATGAGTGAAATCTGAAAGAGAGTAGTTCTGGTGAGGAGATAAGGTCAGGGATCCTGAGCAGAAGCAGCAGCATGTCCAAATGCTTGGCAACAAAAATAGGTTTGCAAAAAGCTTAGTGTGATGAAAGTACAAATGTTAAAGAATGTGGTAAGTTGATGAGTCTCGAGAAATGATCAGGAGACTGATCCTGAAGGCCTTATTAGGGAATATGAAATTTTTAAAAACTTTTATGTATTTATTTTATCTTTGATTGTGCTAAGTGGCTCACACAGTAAAGAATCTGCCTTCAGTACAGGTGGCCCAGGTTCAAATCCTGGGTTGGGAAGATCCCCTGGAGGAGGAAATGGCAACCGACTCCAGTATTCTTGCCTGGGAAATCCCATGGACCGAGGAGCCTGGTGGGCTATGGTCCATGCAGTCACAAAGAGTTGGACACGACTGAGCCGCTAAGCGCACACACATAGGCCTTTGTTGATGCTTGCAGGCTCTCTCTAGTTGCAGTGAGTAGGAGCTACTCTCTAGTCATGATGGGCAGGCTTCTCACTGCAGTGGCTTCTTTTGTTGTGGAGTACAGGCTCTAGGTGCATGGGCTTCAGTAGTTGCAGCTCATGGGCTTAGTTTGTCCACAGCATGTAGAATCCTCCCTAAACAGAAATCAAACCCAGTTCCCCTGCGTTGGCAGGCAGACCAGGGAAGTCCTGTGGAATATGGAATTTTTAAGAACAATAGGAAAAGAAGGAGGAAATTTTAAACATGTGCTGCTGCTGCTGCTGCTAAGTCGCTTCAGTCACGTCCGACTCTGTGCGACCCTATAGACGGCAGCCCACCAGGCTCCGCTGTCCCTAGGATTCTCCAGGCAAGAATACTGGAGTGGGTTGCCATTTCCTTCTCCAACGCATGAAAGTGAAAAGTGAAAGTGAAGTCACTCAGTCGTGTCCGACTCTTAGTGACCCCATGGACTGTAGCCTACCAGGCTCCTCCATCCATGGGATTGTCCAGGCAAGAGTACTGGAGTGGGGTGCCATTGTCTTCTCCATGTGAGTGACGTCAAATTGTCTTCACAAGATCACTTTGACCTCAGTAGAACCAGATTTTGGGGAAGAAATCAGAAAACAAAGAGGAAGGCAAGGAGGCAGGCAAGTGGCCATGAACCTGCACGTGTGTGTGCTTAGTTGCTCAGTTCTGTCCTCCAGGGGATCTTCCCGACCCAGGAATTGAACCTGGGTCTCTTACGTAACAGGCAGATTCTTTACCAGCTGAGCCATCAGGGAAGATAGGGGAGAGTTGGAGGAAATTAAGCTTTGTCTAGTTGTCAAGAGGATAGAGAGAACTGAACAGATCAAGAGAAATTTAGGAGATGAAATTAACATGAACTGGTGAGCAATCAGTGTAGGTGTAAAAGAGAAGTCAAAGCTGACTCTCAGATTTATGGCTGTTAATGGTATACTGGTGTCATTTAAAGAAATATGGAATACTGGAGAAAGAACTGGTAAGGGAGTTAAGGTGATAGAGTCTATCAAGTTCAATCACATTATATAGAGAAGGAATCTAATTTCTACAGAAAGTAAGTCTTTTACCTTAAATAACAGGGTCAGAAATTGAGTTCAGATCTTCTGATCTTCACCCTCACCCATAGTCTCCTTTCTATCCACATAGTGTGGACACTCACCCATAATTCTACCTAGGGTTTTGTTGCAAGTAGATCATTACCAAACCACCAATATAATTAATTTTGCCCCCCTCCCTGCTGCATGTGATATCTGCCCCCATAAACCTCAAAACAACCCTTGGCTTAAAAAATAAATAAAATCCAAATCCCTTGGTTTAGCATTGCATTGAACCCTTCAGACTTTAGCTTCACACAGTAAAATCTTTTTATCAGTTTCGGTGGAAAGCTGATCCACAGAAAGATGAATGGAGCAGGCCTTCTGTGAAATAGGTTGCAAATAATTGCATGTCAGGCAGGTTTTGGAGAGAAGCCAGTGAAGTATTAAGTGAAAATATGGTGGAGCAGACCCTCCACTGCTCTGAATTTGAAAGCTCAAACTCGGGGGCAGGGAAATATTTTATCCTCATTCAAAGAGCATGTGATTTATTTCCTCTGACTGCTAATTGCTGCAGAAAGTAGAGAAGTGGATTTCAAAAGGGAATTCAACAAAGCTTACCTGGCTTGAAAAATGCTTAAGTGGCATTGGTTCAAATTTACAGAGTCCTTTTGGTGATCACTTTTGCTTTTCATGGTGATCAGCATGGGGAGCAAAAACAATTAGAAACTGAACAAATGGGAACTGTTTTTACTTAAAGTATTCAGCAGGAAAAGACGAATAAAAGAGGACAAATTCAAAGCCCTGAATACGAACAGAAATTTTCTATTTAAGAAAGTTCTCTTTGAATTTAATTTTTCTGTTATAATTGTTCTATTGTTGAGAAGGCAAACTTTTCACTCGAGAAATACTGGTTTTATCCATTTGTTTTTTCTTCATGCATCAAATATTTATTGAGTGCTCATTGTGCCAAGCATTGTTTTAGATCAGCGATTTTCAGTCCCAAGTTTTGCCTCCTCGCCCAACCTGCTTGGGATGTTTGACAATGTCTAAAGTAATTTATGGTTGTCACAATTGGGGGATGAGGGTGCTGTTGGCATCTAGAAGGTAGAGGTGAGGGATACTGCTGATACTCCACCATTCACAGGATGACACCCCACAACATAGAATTATCTAGCCCAAATAGTGCAAACCCTGAGAAATCCGTTTGTAGATGCTGACAATACAACAATGAAAAAACCGAGAAAAATATCAGCTTTTATGAAACATTTTAGTGATAGAAGAGAAACAAACAAACAGTTAATAAAGAAATATATACCATACCAGGAAGTGATGAGGCATTATGAAAGAAAATAAACCAAGTGGTGGGCAGTGGTTACTCCCGCATAGAAAGAAGTCAAAGAAAACCTCACTAATAAGAGGACTTAAGAGCAGAACCCAGGAAAGAAGGAAATAAGGTCTGGGAGTGGGGATTAATCCCATTCTTGTCTTAAAAAATATACATATGTGTGCTAATCTTGCATGAAATGGGGATAAAGACAAATTTGAGGTAGACAAATTAGCTGAGTGTCATTGCTTTTCTCCTTTTTTATTGACAAAACTTTAGGCTGGTTTAGATGTAGAATATATCATTCTTCAACTTGTATATATTTTATACAAGTGAGAAAGTTGCCTTTCTTTACAACCAGTTGAAACACTTTTAATTCAGCTTAATTATTGCAAGCCACAGGTTCCAAACAGCGTATACAAAACAGTGATCCATGTAACATTGCATATGTGTATAGGCCTACCTCAGAAATATTGCAGGTTCATTTATAGACCACTGCAATAGAGCAAGTTATGAATTTCTTCATTTCCCAGTGATATATAAAAGTTATGTCTACACTATGCTATATCTTTTAATGTGTGGAATAGTATTGTGTCTAAAAATCAATGTACATACCGTAATTTTAAAATACTTCATGCAAAAAAAAAGCTGATCATCATCTGAATTTTCAGCAGATCATAGTCCTTTTGCTGTGGATGGTCTTGCCTTGATGTTGGTAGCTGCTGACTCATCAAGGTGGTGGTTGATGAAGGTTGGAGCAACTGATGGGCTTCCCAGGTAGTTCAGTGATAAAGAATCGTCCTGCCAATGCAGGAGATGCAGAAAATGCAGCTTTCATCTCTAGATCAGAAAGATCTCCTGGAGGAGGAATGACAACCCACTCCAGTATTCTTGATTGGAGAATCCCATGGACAGAGGAGCCTGACAGGCTACAGTCCTTGGGGTTGACTGAATGACTGAGCACATATGCATGGGAGTAACTGACAATTACTTTATTTTTTTTGATTTACTTTTTATTGAAGTGTAGTTCATTTACAATGTTGTGTTAGTTTCAGGTATATAGCAAACCGATTAAGTTATACATATTTCAATTCAGTTCAGTCACTCAGTCGTGTCCGACTCTTTGAAACCCCATGGACTGCAGCAGACCAGGCTTCCCTGTCTATCATCAACTCCCAGAGCCTGCTCAAACTCATGTCCATTGAGTCGGTGATGCCATCCAACCATCTCATCCTCTGTCATCCCCTTCTCCTCCTTCCTTCAATCTTTCCCAGCATCAGGGTCTTTTCAAATGAGTCAGTTCTTTGCATCAGGTGGCCAAAGTATTGGAGTTTCAGCTTCAACATCAGTCCTTCCAATGAATATTCAGGACTGATTTCCTTTAGGATGGATTGGTTGGACCTCCTTGCAGTCCAAGGGACTCTCAAGAGTTTTCTCCAACACCACAGTTCAAAAGCATCAATTCTTTGGTGCTCAGCTTTCTTTATAGTCCAACTCTCACATACATGACTACTGGAAAAACCATAGCTTTGACTAGACAGACCTTTGTTGGCAAAGTAATGTCTCTGGTTTTTAATATGCTGTCTAGATTGGTCATAACTTTTCTTCCAAGGAGCAAGTGTCTTTTAATTTCATGGCTGCAGTCACCATCTGCAGTGATTTTGAAGCCCAAGAAAATAAAGTCTGTCACGTATATACATAACAAAGACCTACTCTGTACCACAGTATACTTCATACTTTGTAATAACCAATAAGGGAAAAGAATCTGAAAATTTTCTGTAAATATATAAATAAATATATTTATATGAATATATATAATTTTAAATATATATATAATTTAGAAATTCATATATAATTTTTATACATATAAATTATATAAATATAAACCTACTTTTTTCAGGTTCTTTTCCCTTATTGGTTATTACAAAGTATGAAGTATGCTGTGGTATACAATAGGTCTTTGTTTATCTATGTTACATATAGTTATATATATATGTTGATCCCAAACTCCCAATTTATCCCTTTCCCCTACCTTTCCCTTTCAGTAATCATGTTTGTTTTCTAAGTCTGTGAGTCTATTTCTGCTTCATAAATAAGTTCTCAAATCATTTTTTATATTCCACATATTTGTGATAGCATATGATATTTGTCTTTCTCTGTCTGGTTTACTTCACTTAGTATAATAATCTCAAAGTCCATCAATGTTGCTGCAAGTGACATTTCATCCTTTTTATGTCTGAGTAATATTCCACTATATATGTAAATAAGACATTTTCTATATCTGTTCATCTATTACTGGACATTTAGGTGCTTCCATGTCTTGCCTATTGTAAATAGTGCTGCTACAAACAGGGATACAGGTACCTTTTTGGATTAGAGTTTTGTCCAGATATATGACCAGGAGTCTAATTGTTAGAACATATGGTAGCTATATATTTAGTTTTTAAAGGAATCTCCATACTGTTCTCCATAGTGGCTGCACAATTTACATTCCCACCAACAGTGTAGGAGGGTTCTCTTTTCTCCACACCCTCTCCAGCATTTATTGTTTGTAGACTTTTTGATGATGGCCATTCTGACTGGTGTGAGATGATACCTCATTGTAGTTTTGATCTGCATTTCTCTAATAATGAGTGATGTTGAACATCTTTTCCTATACTTTTTGGTCATCTATTTGTCTTCTTTGGAGAAATGTCTATTTAGATCTTTTGCTGATTTTTTTAAATTGAGTTTTTTGTTTGTTTTTGTTGTGGTTGTTTTTACTATTAAGCTACACAAGCTCTTTAGGTATTTTGGAGATTAAATTCTTGTCAGTTGCTTCATTTGCAAACATTTTCTCCCATTCTGAGGATTGTCTTTTCATATTGTTTATGATTTCCTTTGCAGTGCAAAAGCTCTTAGTTTAATTAGGTCCTATTTGTTTGTTTTTGTTTTTATTTTCATCATGTTAGAAGGTGGATCCAAAAAGTTTTTTCTGCTAAATATGTTTTCTGCTTAGAGTTTTATAGTATCTGTTCTTGTATTTAAGTTTTTAATCCATTTTGAGTTTATTTTTGTGAATGATGTTAGAGAATATTCAAATTTCATTCTTTTACATGTAGCTGTCAAGTTTTCCCAGGACTTTTTACTGAAGAGACTGTCTTTTCTTCATTGTATATTCTTGCCTTTTCTGTCATAGATTAATTGACCATAGGTGCATGGGTTTACTTCTGGGCTTCCTATCTTGTCCATTATATTTCTGTTTTTGTGTCAGTACTAAACTTTTTTGATGACTGTAGGTTTGTGAAATAGTCTGAAGTCAGAGAGCCTGATTCTTCCAGTTCAGTTTTTATTTCTCAGGATTGCTTTGGCTATTCAGGATCTTTTGTTTTTCCATACAAATGTAAAAATTTTTTTGTTCTGGTCCTGTGTAAAATACCACTGGTAATTTGCTAGGGATTGCACTGAATCTGTAGATTGCCTTGGGCAGTATAGTTATTTTGACAATATTGATTCTTCCAAACCAAGAACATGGTATAACTTTCCATCTGTTTTGTGTCATCTTCAGAGACCCATTGATTGTTTAGTAGTGTATTGTTTAGCCTCCACGTGTTTGTGTTTTTTACAGTTTTTTTTTTCTTGTAGTTGATTTCTAATCTCGTAGTGTAGTGGCTGGAAAAGTTGCTTGATATGATTTCAGTTTTCTTAGATTATCGAGGGTTGCTTTATAGACCAGTATGTGATCTATTCTGGAGAATATTCTGTGTACACTTAAGAAGAATGTGTATTCTGCTGCCTTTAGATGGAATGCTGTATAAATATTAATTAAGACTATTTGGTCTAATGTTTCATTTAAGGTTTGTATTTCCTTATTAATTTTCTGTCTAAATGATCCATCCATTGATGTAAGTGGGGTGTTAAAGTCTCTCACTATTTTTGTGTTACTGTCAATTTCTCCTGTTATGACTGTTAGCATTTGCCTTATATACTGAGATGCTCTTATGTTGAGTGCATAAATATTTAGAATTATTATATGTTCTTCTTGAAGAAGGTCGATCTCTTGATCATTATGTAGTGCCCTTCTTTGTCTCTTATAACAGCCTTTATTTTAAAGCCTGTTTTGTCTGAGTATTGCTACTCCAACATTCTTTTGATTTCCATTTGCATGGAACGCTTTTTTCCATCTCCTCACTTGCAGTCTGTATGTGTCCCTGTGCCTGAAGTAGGTCTCTTATAGACAGCATATATACAGGTCTTATTTTTTTATCCATTCTGCTAGTCTATATCTTGGTTGGAGCATTTAATCCTTTTACGTTTAAGATAATTTTCAATATATATATTCCTTTTTCCATTTTGTTAATTGTTTTGGATTTGATTATTAGATCTTTTTTTCTTCCCTTCCTCTTTTGCTCTTTTCTCTTGTTATCTGATGACTATCTTTAGTGTTGTGTTTGGTTGTTTTTCTTTTGCATACGTGTGTCTATTGTAGATTTTTGGTTTGTGGTTATCATATGGTTTTGATACAGCAGTCTATATATATATATATATGAAGAAGGAAATGGCAACCCACTCCGGTATTCTTGCCTAGGGAATCCTATGGGCAGGGAAGCCTGGTAGGCTACAGTCCATGGGGTCACAAAGAGTCGTACACAACTAAGTGACTTCACTTTCACATATATATATATACACACACACACACACACACATATATATATATATACACACACACAAGATTGTCTTAATTTGCTGGTTTCTTAATTTCAAATGCATTTCCCATATTCTGCATTTGTACTCTTCTCACAATTGCTGGTTTTGATGTATTTGTGAGTGGATGATTTCCTGCCTTTACTGCATGTTTGCCTTTACTGGTGAGCCTTCCCATTTGTAATTTTCTCATTTCTATTGTGGCCAATTCTTTTCCATCCAGAGAAATTTCTTTAGTGTTTGCTAAAGCTGGTTTGGTGCTGCTGAATTCTTTTAGATTTTGCTTGTCTGTAAAGCTTTTGATTTCTTCATCAAATCTGAACAAGAGCCTTGCTGGTATTCTTGGTTGTAAGTTTTCCCCTTTCATCACTTAAAATATATCATGCCACTCCCTTCTGGCCTACAGAGTTTCTGCTGAAAAATCAGCTGATTACCTGATGGGAAATCCTTTGTATGTTATTTGTTGCTTTCTCCTTGTTGCTTTTAAGTCTTTAATCTTTGCCAGCTTGATTTCTCTGTGGCTTGGTGTGGTCCTCCTTGGGTTTATCCTGCCTGGGACTCTCTGTGCTTCCTGGATTGAGTGAGTGTTTCCTTCCCCATGTTAGAGAAGTTTTCAGCTATTACCTCTTCCAACATTTTCTCAGGCCCTTTTCCCTCTCTCTTCTTCTGGAACCCCTATAATGTAAATGTTGATGCATTTAATGTTGTTCCTGAGGTCTCTGACTGTCTTCATTTCTTTTCACTCTTTTTTCATTCTATTCCACAGCAGCGATTTCCACCAGTCTTCCAGTTCACTTATTCTTTCTTCTGCCTCATTTATTCTGCTGATTCTTTCTAGCATATTTTTCATTTCAGTTATTATATTGTTCACCTCTGTTTCTTTATTCTTTAAAGGTTCTAACTCTTTATTAAACATTTCTTGCATTCTCTTGGTCAGTGCTTCTATACTTTTTCCAAGATCTTGGATCATTTTTACTGTCACTACTCTGAATTCTTTTTCAGGCAGATTGCCTCTCTCACTTCATTTAGTTGTTGTTCTGCGATTTTATTTTATTCCATATTTCTCTGCTGCCTCATTTTGTCTGAATTTCTGTGTTTGTTGTCTCCATTCCTCAGGCTGCAGGACTGTAATTCTTCTTGGTTCTGGTGTCTGCCCCCTGATGGGTGAGGCTGGTCCGAGGGCTTGTGCAGGATCCTGATGGGAGGAACTGGTACCTGCTTACTGGTGGAGGGAGCTGGGTCTTGCGGCTCTGGTAGGCAGGACCTTGTCAAAGGGTGTGTTTATATACAGCTGTTAGCTCAGGATGACTTTAGGCAACCTGATGGGTGGGACTATGTTCCCACCCTGTTGGTTGTTTGTCCTGAGGAGACCCATTACTGGAACCTGCAGGCTATTGTGTGGGGCCAGGTCTCAGTGTGAAAATGGCAACCACCAGGAGCACTCATGCCAATGTTTATTCTCGGGGTGTCCGCCACCAGTCCTTGCCCTCACAGTGAGCCATAGCCAACTCCTGCCTTCCCAGGAGACCCTCCAAGACCCACAGGTAGGTCTGGTCCAGGCTCCTATGGAGTCACTGCTCTGCCCTGGGTCCCAGTACATGTGAAGACTTGACTTGCAGAGTGGAGTTTCTGCTTCCCTCAGTCCTGTGGGGCTCCTGCACTCAAGCCCTGCTGACCTTCAAAGCCAAATGCTTTGGGGGCTCCTCCTTCCAATGCCAGACCCCTAGGCTGGGGTGTCTGACGTGGGGCTCAGAACTCTCACTATTGTGGGAAAAGCTATGTGATATAATTTTCCACTTTGTGGGTCACCTACCCAGCATGTATGGGATTTGAATTATATTGTGAAAGTGTCCCTCCTACCATCTTACTGTGGCTTCTTCTTTGGCTTTGTCTGTAGAATATCTGTTTTGGAAAATTCAAGTCTTTTTTATTGATAGTTGTTCAGCAATGAGTTGTAATTTTGGTGTTTTGTTTGAGAAGAGGTGAGTTCAAGTCTTTCTACTCCACCATCTTACTGTTCCAGAAGCCTGAGAGTCAGTATGATACAATGGCCTATATACTCTATTTGAAGACTTGGGTCCGAGTCTAGGCTTCCTGTTTGCTTTTCCTCTGGTCCTGAGTCAGTGATTTAATTCCTGTGGGTCACCCCCCAGTCTTAAAATATCACTGACTCTAAACAAAGAATTTTGGGTGGTGTATGCGCAAGCACGGCCTTGCAGCTTGGGCTTTCTTCTTGCTCCCCAAAGAACAATCACTACCTACTCTTAAGGAAACTGCTACTGAGCCTGGCCAATCTTTAAAATAAGACAATGATGAAGGCTACCTTATCAATTGACTCTTCCTTTCGTGAAGGAATTTCTCTGTAACATGCAAAACTGTTTGATAGCATTTTATGCACAGTAGAATTTCTTTCAAAATTGGAGTTAATCTCTGAAACCATGCTGCTGCTTTAGCAACTAAGTGTATGTAATGTTCTAAATCCTTTACTGTAATTTCAACAATCTTCACAGTGTCTTCAGCAAAAGTAGATTCCGTCTCAAGAAACCACATCTCCTCATCTGTTGAAGCTTTATCATGAGATTGAAGCAATTTAGTCATATTTTCAGCCTCCACTTCTAATTCTAGTTCTCTTACTATTTCTACCACATCTGCACTTCCTTCCTCTGCGAAAATCTTAAACCCCTCAAAGTCATCCATGAGGAATGGAATTAACTCCTTCCAAACTCTTGTTAGTATTGATATTTGACTACTTTCCATGAATCACACATGTTCTTACTGGCATCTAGAATGGTAAATCCTTTCCAGAGGTTTTCCATTTACTTTGCCCAGATCCATCAGAGAAATTGCTACTGATGGCAACTATAGCCTTATGAAATGTATTTCTTAAATAATAAGATTTGAAAGTTGAAATATACCTCGATCCACGTGCTGCAGAATGAATGTTATGTCAGCAGGCTTGAAAACAACCATTAATTTCATTGTATATCTCCATCAGAGCTCTTGGGTGACCAGGTGCACTGTCAATGACCAATCATATTTTGAAAGAAATGTTTTTTTCTGAGCAATAATTCTCAACAGTGAGCTTAAAATATTCAATAAATCATGTTGTAAATGGAGGTGCTGTCATCCAGGTTTTGTTGTTCCATTTATAGAACATAGGACGAGAAGATTGGGAATCATTTTTAAAGATCCTAGGGTTTTTAAAAATAATTTTATTTTTATTTATTTGGTTGTGTTGAGTCATACTTGCTTCATTGGCTCTTCTCTAGTCGTGGTGAACAAGGGATACTCTCTAGTTGCAGCATGCAGGCTTTTCATTGCAGTGGCTTCTCCTTCTGTGGAGCACAGGCTCTAGGGCTCGTGGCCTTCTGCAGTTGTGGCATGTGAGCTCAGTAGTTGTGGCTCCTGAACTCTAGAGCACAGGTTCAAACATTTCAGAGCATAGGCTTAGTTGCCCTGAGGCACGTGGGATCCTCCCAGATCAGGGATTGAATCCATGTCTCCTGTATTGGCAGGTAGATTCCTTACTATTGAGCCACAAGGGAAGCCCAAGATCCTAGCATTTTTACAATGGTAAGTGAGCACTGGTTTCCACTTAAAGCTACCAGGTACATTAACCCCTAATAAGAAAGTCCACCTGTCTTTTGAAGTTTTAAAGCCAGGCATTGACTTCTGCTCTCTAGCTATGGAATCCTAGTTGGTTTCTTCTTCCAATAGAAGGCCATTTCATCTGCACTGAAAATCTGTTGTTTAGTGCAGCCACCTTCAGTAGTTACCTTAGCTAGATCTTCTGGGTAGCTTGCTAAGCAGCTTCTACATCAGCACTTGCTGATTCACTTTGCACCTTTGTATTATGAAGATGACTTCTTTCCTTAAACCTCATTAACCAAGTGCTGCTGGCTTCTAACTTTCTTCTTTAGCTTCTTCACCTCCATCAGCCTTCATAGAATTGAAGAGTTAGGGGTTTACTCTGGATTAGGCTTTGGCTTAAGGGAATGTTGTGGCTGGTTTGATCTTCTATTCAGACCACTATAACCTTTTCCATCTCAGCGTTAAGGCTGTTTTACTTGCTTATCATTTATGTGTTCACTGGAATTCCACTTTTAATTTCTTTCAAAACCTTTTTGCTTCCATTCAAAACTTGGCTAATTTCTTGGTGCCAAAGGTCTAGCTTGTTTTTGATGTGCCTTCCCACTAAATGCCATCATATCTAGTTTCATGTGACTCTTCCCTTCACTTGAACATTTAGAGGCCATTGTAGGGTTATTAGCTGGTCTAATTTTCAACACCCTTGTGTCTCAGGAATTAGGGAGGCTTGAGAAGAGGGAGACAGGGGAACAGCCTGTTGGTGGGGCAGTGAGAACACACACAACTTTTATGGATTGAGTTTGCCAGCTTGTATAAGTGCAGTTTCTAGCATTCTAAACAATTACAATAGTAACATCAAAGATCAGAGACCACCATAATAAATGTAATAATAATGAAAAACTAAAATAATACTGTGAGAATTACCAAAATGTGATACAGAGACAAAAAGTGAGCAAATGCTGTTGGAAAAATGGTACCAATAGACTTGCTTGACACAAGGTTTCTACAAAACTCTAATTTGTAAAAAAAAAAAAAAAAAAGGGAATATCTATAAAGAACAATAAAGTGAAGCACAAGAAAATGTAGTATGCCTGTATAGTTAGTGTATATAATTATATAGTATATATGCACATGGTATACACAGCAAGTATATGAAAAGGCTCTTCCTATACATGATATAATCTGAGAATAGGAAAAGTTATCAGGGTTTGAACACAAACATAAATATAGAGAAGAATATTTTGGAAATAAGATCAAATTGTGGTTTGAGTGTTTTGTTTGGTATGATTATTTTTGTTGTTGGTAGTTTGTACATATATATAAGAATGTGTTGAAAAAAAGATATAGGACCTTAGCTTCTCTGGTACGTTTATCCCAGTCCAAAATCTTATTTGATTTATAATTCACTTAAAAAAATTTGACTACAGTTTTATGTTAATTATACTCTCTGTATGAAATGTCAAAGGCATAAAAAATTTTCGTTTGCAACTGCAATATAATGAAGCTTCAATTTTGTCAGAGAAGTATTGACTTTGCTTTCCAAGAATTTATTAATTAACAGAAATCTAATTTTATATCTTTATTTAATATTTCCCTTCTACACAGAAATGCTCAGAATAAAGAAGAAAATACACCTATGAGATTATAATTGTATTATTTTAAAAATATTTTTTTGTTTTGAATATTTTAAAAATAGTAGCACCATTATAACAGAATGCCCATCTTAAATGTCTGATTGATGTGACATTAACAAGCAAGTCAAACTCTAGCAAAGTATTTATTTTCAATACATTATTTCTATTTTTTGATGTATTGATTTTGTTAACCAAAAAAAAAAAAGGAACTCACTCAGAATCTTCACTTAGCCCAGAACAAAAATAATTTAATTTCTTTATCTAAATTTGGTTATAAAAGTATAAGATTAATTTCAAGAGATAATCTATAGGTTCCCCAGGATGAGGTACATGTGATGTTTGCATGCCCTTGCTAATGAGAACAGAATTGTGAAGGGTGACCAAGAAAACACACTATAAAGAAGGGAAATATGCAGTATGATAAAAATTAAAAGTTATTCCCTCATGTGAGTTATATCCCTACCCAGGGGCTATGACCCTGAAGTCAGTGCAGAAGTGATTCAGATCTGGCTTCGAGGAAGCCCCCCATGGGAAGGTCCTCCTGTAACTATTTTGGATTTCACCACACATTCTGGATTTCATGGCCACACCACCCATTTACTGTTCATTCATTTGTTCGTTTACTCACTCATTTACTTAACAAACAGGATTATTGAGTACTGGCCAGCCTTCCCTAGGTGCTGCTTGGGGATACCAATGCTCCTGTCCTAGAGAAGTTCAATCAAATGTAAGAAACACTGACCTATGAATAATGAATATGAGAAATGTATACAGGAGGGGACACTCAAATATATTTGGGGCTTAACAGAAAGGTAAACTTGAAAAGGTGAATAGGAGTTTATAAAACAACCAACATGAGGGAAAACACTCCAGGCTGAGGAAACAGCAAGGATAAAGGCAAGATAATCTGAAGTAAAACTGTCCCTCAGGCCAGAGATGGAAAGATATAGTCATGGTTGAGTGGCCTTATATCTATTTTACTGTTATAACATGGTGTCTCCAAGCTTCATTAATTTTTTATCATGGTAACATATACATAACATAGAATTTACCATGTTAACCATTTTTAAGCTTCAATAAGTACATTCACATTGTTGTGCAACCATTACCACCGTCCATTTCCAGAACTTTTTCATCTTCCCAGACTGAAACTCTGGACTGATGAAACACTAACTCCCTACTCTCCTTTCATCCAGTCTCTGGCAATCACTTTTTGTCTGTATGTATTTTACTATCTCAGGTACCTCTTTTATGTGGAATCATATAATTTTGTTTTTATTTAGTTGCTCAGTCGTGTTCAGCTATTTTGTGACCCCATGGACTGTAGCCAGCCAGACTCCTCTGTCCATGGAATTCTCCAGGCAAGAATACTGGAGTGGGTTGCCATTTCCTTTTCCAGGAGACCTGCTGGACCCAGGGATGGAACCTTCATTTCCTGGATTGGCAGGCATATTCTTTACCACTGAGCCACTAGGGAAGCCCAGAATCATATAATACTTTCATTTTTGTGTCTGGCTTATTTGACTTAGCATCATGTCTTCAAGATTCATCCCTGTTGTAGCACATGTCAAAATTTCATTCCAAACTTTTTTGTTCATGTGTCAGTTAAATTGTTTGGTTTAACTGTACCTCAATACATGGACTATATTAATGTATTACATAATTATAAAGAATATACAAAAATAGATATTTTCAAAAGATAAGACTAAAAACTAAACTCATTTTTCCTTTTATAATGAATTGTCTCAAAATCCCTGGGACTGCCCATACCTTTCTTTGGATACCACTGCTAGAGAACATGAAAAAGCATTGAGGGGAATATTAAGCAGAGGAGTGATATAGTTTAACATTCTGACCAAGTTTTCCATCAAACATTCTCCTCCTGCTTTGTGCTCTATAGTTAGTGAGAAGGGGTAGTTTTCAAATACTAGATAATTCAAACCATTTGCTTTATATTTTTAGAATAGAAGATTCTAATGAATTTATCAAGTGTATCCCTCATTCATTGCAATTGCATATCTTTCCAACTTCAGTCCACATAAAACATTTTATTGAAAAGCATAAAATACAGCTACTGGAAAGTCCTGACTGGTCACTGTTGATTTTAAGATTGCAGGTGAATATGCTGATAGAACTTAAGGGTCTCTTAATGTTTTTGAGTATTGTTCAAAACTGTATCAAAATCAGTCTATTCCTTAAAAACAAACTGCAAAAGAGGTACTACTAAAAACTGAGGTTAGAACAATAGAGTTCATATTGGTTGAAAAATTATGGACCTTGGAGCCAAGTAGACCTCAGTATAACTCTGACATCACCACTTACTAGCTGTGTAACACTTGGCAGATGCCTATACTTTTGTTAACCTTCACTTTATTATCTATAAATATTTGACAATAACTTATTAGCAAAGTTGTTAAGAGTATGAAATGATGTAATGTTCCTGTGTACCTTCTACAGATGCTAGCTGGTATTAGTATCATCTTTTCCATCTATGAAGCTCAAACAGGAAAACCAGTTTTATTACCTTGTTCCGTGTACTAGGACATATTTAATACCTTTTTCTGGAACGCCCTCTTCCTTCCCCTTTCCCCTGAAAAAATCCAAAATAGATTTCAAGATTCACATTTCAGTGTCTCTCATTTTGACATTTTAAAGGTCCAATTAAGCTGTTTCTCATCACAATTCCTATACTGATTTACTTATATCTCTAATATAATAATAACCACTAATTTGGAGTCAGTGCTGTGATGAACTGACCGATTCCCCTTCAGGGAAAAAAAGGACTTATTACCCCTATTCTGGGAGTGTCACCAGCCAACAGCTCCTTTTTAGGAATCATCTCAGATGAGAGTACCTCTCATGTCATCCCTCTCCCCAAGGTGTCCCCATCCAATAACTTGAAGGGTGATATAATGGTCCAGGACCTCCAGATCATGGAGACAACACCAAGGGATCATCTCATCTTCAGAACTTGCCTTAGATTAGGCTAAGGCTTCCACTGAGACCAAGTAACAACTAAACTTCTCTCTTTCTCTCCCAGTCCTCTACCTGTCCTTTCTCTGCTCCAAGTCGTCATAAGGACATTCCCTAATAAACCTCCTGCACTCAAATTTCTCTCTCAGAATCTGCAACCCAGGAACCCAAACTGCAGCCTTACTTCATGCACTTATTGATACAGTTACTGGTTCATAGCCTGTCTCACTGTATAGTCTGGGTTTAATTTGGTTTATCTTTATAGTCTCAGGATCTAGTTAGTACCTGGTTGGTATGAACTAGGTATCAGCTTGTTGGATAAATTCAATAAAACTGAGATTTCATAATCTCTGGCCAAGAATTTTTTTCTATTTTCTTGTTTAATTAAATTTATTTATTTATATTCTCTCTTTTTGCAAAAAAAGGAAATTAGAGGAGTTAACTCAAAAACTGACTCCAATTAAGTAGTGGGGAAATTGAATGCCAGAATTGTAAAAGCCAATATACCGATGCTAAGGGTCAATTATAGTTGTAGTGAGTCATTGAATAGTTTTGAATCATTGAGTAAGTAGTCTTTGAGCTGAGCATCTAGCACATACCAAGTACTGTTTAAGTGTTAAAATGAGACTAATTCTCTACCCCCAAGGAAAGTTATATTCAAGTGAAAGAGAAAGGCAATGGTTGCATTGTTGTGCAACCATTACCGCCATCCATTTCTAGAACTTTTTCATCTTCCCAAACTGAAACTCTGGACCCATGAAACACTAACTGCCTACTCTCCTTTCCCCCAGTCTCTGGCAACCACTTTGGGTCTGTATGTATTTTACTATCTCAGGTACCTCTTTTATGTGGAATCATATAATTTTGTTTTTATTTAGTCGCTCAGTCATGTTCAGCTCTTTTGTGATCCCATGGACTGTAGCCAGCCAGGCTCCTCTGTCCAACAGTAGAATAAAGCAGCAGAATTCTAGAGAGCTGGTGTGAAGGACACTGAAGGGGATCAGTAAATACCATCCCCCAAATATGCCTCACTGGCATGTTCATTACTTTGAGCTGAAGGGAGTTGGGAAGCACCAGATTCAGGCAGGGCTCTCTGCCCTTCCTGTATCAGAAAGAGGAGAGAATTCTTATCACCAGAGGTGGGGAGTTGACATCACGATGAGTCTGTACAAACAAACATTACTAAAACAACCTTTATATTCTGTTAGTTTCTCTCATATGTTTCCTTTTTACTTCTTCACAATTTAATACCCCCTTTTCCTTTGTGTTGCCACATTTCCACAATTTATCACTCTTTGTTAAAATGATATATAAGCCCCTGGATCTAACTGCTTTGGGATTCTCACTTCTTTCTATGAAGCCCTCTGTGCCAAGTAGAAATATTAACATCAAATAAAATGTACATGCATTTTCTCCTTTTATTCTGTCTCTTGTTGCCCCCAGCCACAGAACCTCAGAGAAAAAAGGAAAAGTCTGTCCTCCCCTCTATCACTACAGGTAGGATGGTCATGAATGACTCTCCCAGAAGGTGAGCAAAGATCTCAGTGATGAGAATCCATTCTTGCAGATATTTGGAGGAAGAAAATTTTAGTAGGGGCAGGGAGATGCAGCTGATACAAAGGCCAGGAATTAGGTACAAAAGTGAGTCTGAGTTTCAGGTGGCTAAACATGGTAAATCACTTGTTTTTATCTGGAAAGGTAACATGTTCTAATTCTTAGGAGGAGCCAAAGTTTTTTCTTGAATAAACCTGGATGGCACTGAAAGAGATAAACAATGTCTTCATCAACTATTCCACAACAAAGACCGAAGCAGAAATCTGCAGTAGCTTTTGCATGACATTGGAGACCTAACATTAAGAAGCATTCAGAAACGACAATTTC
Organism: Giraffa tippelskirchi; assembly: GCF_054371585.1. NCBI lineage: Eukaryota > Metazoa > Chordata > Mammalia > Artiodactyla > Giraffidae > Giraffa > Giraffa tippelskirchi. The sequence goes on along the minus strand of NC_137275.1, from coordinate 90,192,318 downwards.
TGTGAGGGGCACAGTGGTTCAGCATACTTAAAGCAGCAGCTAGACGACATGGCCTTTAGGTTTTCCTCTTTAAGAGCTAGATGTCAGACTGTCAAGATCATATCTACTCTCAAGGGCCTCAGTGCAGGTATTACTAAGTCTCCATTTCTTCTCTGACTCATTAATCAAGGAAAAAATTGTTTGGAACAACCTGGAACAAAGGCTTTTAATCATAACATTCTATTTCCTGCTGCATTTAAGACTCACAATTTAGACTAACTACATAGAATTCTATGGAAATATCACCTACCCAGATAAAGAACTGCTTGTTTCCAGCATATAATTCTATTCTTTTCATTTGCAAATACATATGCCGCCACCACCCATTGCTATAAAATAGGGGTTTTAATTTTTTAGATGTATTTAAATTTTAATGAGATGCAAATAAATGATAACAGGCATAAAATTAAGGAAATGGTGTCAAGATACCCAAGGAAGTGGGAAATGGAGAGGAGATGATTAAGCTATTACAATAGGGCAGATTTGCTTAACCTACCTTTGTAATTTTGTTTCCTGATAATTAAACTGAGAGATGGTACTTATTAAATAGCAACAATACTCCTGCAGAGGAATGTCACAATAATGCCAGAGAAAGAATATGAATTCCAAAGTGAAAATTTTAGCAGATCTAGTTTTATCATAGTAGCAGAGGGTTGTCAGCACGTCACACAGCAAGTATCACAATCCTCAAAGTGCTTTGACTTGTTATTACTAATGAGCCACACAGACAAAATATCTAGTAAGACAATGAATGAGATACATTCGATTTTTGCATATATTTAAAGCACTTGTGATCAAATCTAAACTCTACCACCTGAAGGAGTTCAAGACATGCCACCCGCCAAATTTGCTACCTTGGTCATTTGAGTTGAAAGCACTTGAAAAGCAGCAAATGCAGGGAGAGGCTTTCTATGCACCCCCTTATCTGCCTGGAGACAGATCCTCCAAAAGGAGCTCAATTGTCAACCAGGGGATGTTGACTCCTCTTACAGGACAGGAAACTAGAAGTGATACCACAGCTGGACAGACTTTGTCACCAACCTCTCTCTGCTGCTGCTGTTGCTAAGTCGCTTCAGTCGTGTCCGACTCTGTGCGACCCCATAGACAGTAGCCTACCAGGCTTCCCCGTCCCTGGGATTCTCCAGGCAAGAACACTGGAGTGCGTTGCCATTTCCTTCTCCAATGCATGAAAGTGAAAAGTGAAAGTGAAGTCGCTCAGTCGCGTCCGACTCCTAGCGACCCCATGGACTGCAGCCTACCAGGCTCCTCCGTCCATGGGATTCTCCAGGCAAGAGGACTGGAGTGGGTGCCACTGCCTTCTCCCAACCTCTCTCTGCATTTCTTCTAAGTTCATCTTTCCTTAAGTTGTTTACTCTTCCCTATGTGACCTGCATTCCTCCTCCCTTTCCTCTAGCAAGATAGTTTATAAGCTCTCTGATTCTAACCTGTTTTGAAGTATTTACTTCTTTTTTCCTGTGAAGCCACCCAGTACATTATGTACTGCCCCAGTACATAATATTTAAAATGAATATACTCGTATACTTTCTCCTCTGTTAATCTGCCTGTTATTTCATAGATTCAACTTTTGAATGTAGGAGGGTAGAGAGAAAGTCATTTCTCCCTTATATATATATTTTTTCAACTATAGAACCAGAATCGATAAAGTGTTGGGATCAAATAACAATGTGTGAATGCTCCTGGCTGAGGGCTTTCCAGGTGGCACTAGTGGTAAAGAACCTGCCTGCCAATACAGGAGACCCAAGAGTTGTAGCTTTGATCCCTGGATCGGAAAGATCCTCTGGAGGAGGGAATGACAACCCACTCCAGTGTTCTTGCCTGCAGAATTCCATAGACAGAGGAATCTAGTGTGCTACAGTCCATGGAGTTGCAAAGAGTTGGACACAACTGCAGTGACTTAGCATGTATGACATAGCTGCTGGAGGATGACAGTCATGCTGTCTTCCCTTCCCTTCCTTTTCTCTTTCCACAGCTTAGTATAGAAGAAAGGCTATGTCCTGAACATAGACAACAATACTAAGCAGCCTCCTTTGGGGCCTGGAGTAAGTGTACAATGGAGGCCAACATCCCTTACCAACAAATTAAAAAGTTGTAAATCAAGCTGGCAAATTGTTAAATATGTTATATCCTTCTATCTTGATAAATATACCTTCATAACAATCCAGAAGGCCAAGTTCAAGTTTAGATTTCTCAGGTCCCTCAGAGTTTCATGTCAAAATCTGGCAGGAGGCCCTGGGGGCACAATCCTTCTCCCCAGTCATGAGGCTTGTATCCCTACCCTTTCTTCTACTCGTTTCCCCACCCACAAGGGGTCTACTAGGCCTGGTGTGAACACCCTAGCATGATCAACTTCCAGACACATCTTCATAAGCAATGGGCCCTGGAGTCAAAGGTTGTGCACACCTGCAACTATAGAGTCCTAAAGGAGAAATTGAATGAAAGAGGTTCCAGCAGGTCTTGGAGCCAGTATTTGGGCATGTTGAACAGAAAATCCCATGGTTCTAGATACCCTGAACTTAGTCTAGAAATAAGTATAAGGATCCCAGGCAGGCAGGAACCTTGGGCCCCAAGGACTCCTCACCTGCTTGGTAGAAAGAGAGGATTACGGGGGCACTCTAAAGCCTCGCTTGAAGCCAAGTCTTGTCTGGTTCTCAGGGTGACACAGTTGATAAGTTTAGCAATTCCTGCCATAATTCCATCATCACCAGGAAACCAATGCCCACAAAAATACTGATTAATATGATTATGGTATCAAGAAAAAGTAATTCTACAAAAAAAAATTTTTCTACTTTTCCTGTATCAACAGAAACAAAGATGAATATAGCTTGAGTGCATTTCACTCACTCATCTTTTCCCCAGCTCTATCACTATTTTAAAGTGATTTCTATTTCTATTTCTACTTCTATTTCTGTTTCTACTCATGCTTATCCCATCTGAATTCTCTCCCACCCTTCCTCTCTTCTTCCTTCCTTCCATTCATTCCTCCCTCCCTCTTGATTTCTCATTTTGTGTTTTGATAAACCCATCATGTTGATGGACAAAAAAATACAATTAAAAACTGAATTTGCTAGTTTTAAGAAAGTTATAAGGCTTCCATGGTGGCTCAGGCAGTAAAGAATCTGCCTGCAATGTGGGAGACCCAGGTTTGATCCCTGAGTCAGGAAGATCCCCTGGAGAAGGGAATGGCAATGCACTCCAGTATTCTTGCCTGGAGAAATATCTAGAGGTACATCAGTTAAATGTAGGAGGAATAAATTTCCCCATCACAATGGACTAGCTCAAACTTTCTTGATTTCTAGTACTCTCTTTGTTTGATTCATATGTGTCCTCTAAAAACTGCAAAATGCCTTTACTGGAAAAGAGAGTAAAATATGCTTTTTTAAATTTCTTTGCACATGATGAAAGAGAAATTACTTAGCTTCAAAAATACCTTGCCTTTTTTTCCTGTAGCTTATTTATTTTATCTTATTTTTATTGGGATATAATTGCTTTGCAATGTTGTGTTAGTGTCTGCTGTACAACAACATGAATCAGCCGTGTGTATATATACGTCCCCTTCCTCTTGAGCCTCCCTCCCACTCCCCTGTTGCATCCCTCTAGGTCATCACAGAGCACCACGCTGAGCTCCCTGTGCTGTACAGTGGCTGCCTTTTATAAGTATTTGCCCTTCAAACTGTGAAACACACCTTATTTTTGTTGGTGTCACATTACCGATCCAAGTACTTCCCATTTCACTAAAGGCAAGTAAAGGGGAATGAGTTACTTTACACTCAAAGAACAAAGGCAGCAACAAAAAAGACCCATGGCACCAGGATAGAAACAGGCACAAACAGCTGGATAACTACTTTTATTCCACCCTTCATTACTCCTTGAACAAAAACCACCAAATCTGCCAGTATTAGGGACTACTCCTGCTTGCTTACCAGTTACTTTGTATTCTTAAAAGTCATTACAAATTAAATGTTCCCATAATCTGACCAAGTCTAATTTAGTCTTTGAGCCATTTTACCTCATATTGCAAAATCTATTACTCTGTATAAAGTCCATACAGAAGAGTGGTTTGTTCATTAACATCCATAGTAAGAACATTTCAGGCTTTCATAAAAACAACCAATCAATCCTTTCATAATGAAAATGATATGATAGGCTTTGCAAAAAAGAAAGCATCACAGAACTAACATGAACTGGAGATGTGACTTTTGTGTTGTTATCTGCCACTGTGAGGACATTTAACCCACCTACTCTCACTCTTTCACCTGATACTTGATAAGCAAAAATACACATTGGCCAAAAAATTAACCAGATGCTGACTGAGGCCATAGAGGATAAAAGTAACTGCCCAACTACCTTGGTCATTTTGGGCTGTTGTAACAAATATACCATAGATAGGGTGGCTTAAACCACAAACATTTGTTTCTCACAGTTGAGAAGTCCAAGGTAAAGGTTCAAGGTGCTGGTAAGGGCCCCCTTCCTGGTGGACAGATATCTGTCATTTCACATTCTCACATGGCGAAGAGCAGAGAGAGAGGAAGCAAATCTCTCATATCTTATAAGGGCACTAATCTATGAAGGCTCCACCCTTCTGAGCTAATTACCTCCCAAAGGTCCCCCTCCAAATACCATCATACTGGGGGTTAAGCTTCAATAAATGCATTTGGGGGAAACATAGCACCCACACTGAAAGGAAACCAATAATGTCAGCTATATCAATCATGTAGGATTTATAGAAAAGGCTGTTGAATGTTAATCAATAAACTTTTTACAAAAAGTTTCAATCATTAAAGAAATACGTCTCAAGTACACACACACACATACAACTTAATCTGTAGCTACATATAGTAGACACATTAGATAGACGAATGATCTGCATATTCACAGACACTTGTGTGTAACTGTTTAAATGAGATGGGTTTCAAATATAGAGTTCACACATACAGTCATATATAAAATCATTTCCCAAAGAAAAAACTTTTAACAACTAGCCAGTAAATTTCCCTTGCTTCAATCACTCTCCATGGCTCCCAGTAAATAACAGTGAGGGGCTAAGCAGGCTTGGAAACTAAGATGATGTAACTTTTGTTGTTATGATTGGAAGAAGAGCAGTGAGCTGAGGTGTAGCCTGGTGTGCTCTAAAAGGCAGAATTATTTGTCATAAAGGCAATTCTGTGCACTGTTATCTCTAATATATTTGCTTATTTTTATTAAAGAATCTTGTTTATGAACAGAGACATATATCCTCACATACGAAGACACAGGGCTCTTAATTCAGGCCTTAATGTCTTTCCTCCTACTGATTCCCTGCCTAGACTGGATGGTTCAAGTTATTCATTCTATTTGAAAGTTACTGAGGGCTTCCCATGTGCTGGGCATGATTCTAAGTACAAAGACGGAACAGTTAATGAGACAGATAGGATCTCTTGTACCACCTGGCAGGGGTGGGAGTGGCAAGAGATGGGAGAGGAAACGGATCAATAATAGGCAATAAACAAGGAAACAAACACCATTATTTCAGACAGAGATAAGCTCAGCAAAGACATTAAAATACCCTTCTCTCCTGATTCTGCACCTTCACCCCAACCCACCTTATCATCTCTGAGTTTTTTCTAACAACCTCTCTGCCCATCCCTAATCCAGGCTCCTTTGGAGTAAAGGTCAGACGCTTTTTCTTATTGATTTTGTAGTTGTAATTCCTGGCACATATTGTTTTTTGCTTACCATATAACATATTCAATAAATGTTAATTAACTGAATGAATCTTTTGAAAAAATAAGCCGCTAACAGTAGGCTTAGCATCGAACTATTATTGTACAACTTAAGGCTTAGCAGAAATGATGTGATTATAATCTTTTACAAAGGTTTTATGATATTCTCATAGGAATCATGGTCTATCATTTAACTTAGTAGCTCTCACCCCTCCCTTACCATTTTTAAAATATTACAACTTAAGATTCACACTACTAAAGTGATGTTGGTCAGAAACTGAATAAAACAGACAAACTGTATAGTTGAAAGGTGAGCCCAGAGATGCTGAAGACAGATCTAACATCTTCTAGAACCCTAGAGAACTTGCTTACAGGGACAGAGCAGTGAATTGTATTACTCAGATAGTGACACAGCACTGAAGGACAACCAGTGCTCAATAAATAATTTGAGGCTGCTTTCCACTACTGGAAAATCACTGTGACATCATGATGGCTCTAGCCATCTGTTTGAGGGCTCTAACCAGCTCAGGTCTTTGTTCAATGCCTCCCAGGGAACTATCAGTTCCAAGGTAGGCAGAAGAAAAACTCTTGGCATTGCAATAATAAAGAGCTTCTTAGGGTGACTTAGGGCTTCACAGGTAACACTAGTGGTAAACAATCTGCCCGCCAAGGCAGGAGACACAAGACATTGGTTTGATCCCTGGGTTGGGAAGATCCCCTGGAATAGGAAATGGCAACTCACTCCAGTATTCTTGCCTGGGAAAGCCCATGGACAGAGGATCAAGGCAGGTTACAGTCCATGGGGTCGCAAAGAGTCAGATACAACTGAGCACACACACACGCAAGGTGACTTAGGACTCATCTGTGTGACAGTGGGAATAGTACAGACCAGAGTGCAAACCACAGAACCGACTGCTTCCAACATTAATGAGAAATGCCTTCTATTGTTGCCAAAGTAGTTACAGAAGAATCATACTAAAAGTGCTATTAGGTTTTAGAGATCAGCCATGGATTTTATTGAATTACATCTTTAAAATCTTACTTATCAGGAGGCCAGCCTATCTTTACCAGCTCCAATGTGCTCCTCTGTACTCTGACAGGTTTAGGACCATGGATTAACTCCTGAGTCTTCCCTTCCAAGATAGGATCCAACAGAGCATAGAAAAACCACAACTCCAATGGCAAACACGAGAAGCCTGAAGTCTTCTGCAGATTAACCAATAAATATCTACTGTACTTTGTGGCCACAGACTTTTGTTTCTTTTAGCTAAGTTTAGGAAGTGAAAGGAAAAAATATTTTCTGTTTTTATTCTGCTAATGGAAACTCTGGATCAAAAAGATACTGAATTAGTGAATCTCACAAAGAAGAAACATGTTATTAGAGATAAAGCAGTGGGCTTTTCCTGAATTTACTTGTGGCCTTTTCCTCAAAAGACAGAAAAGAGTTGAAACAGACTGAAAGTGAAAGTGAAAGTCACTCATTCATGTCCGACTCTTTGTGACCCCATGGACTATACAGTCCATGGAATTCTCCAGGCCAGAGTACTGGAGTGGATAGCCGTTCCCTTCACTGGGGGATCTTCCCAACCCAGGGATTGAACCCATGTCTCCCACATTGCAGGTGGATTCCTTACCAGCTGAGACACAAAGGAAGCCTGAAACAGACTAGCAGATTAGAAAATTTGGGTTAATAAAGGGCAAGTCTTGTTCTATCATTATGGTATCCATCATTTCTAAAATTGAAAATAACTGCTGTTTATGGAGCACATACCATGTGTCAACCAATATTTTAGATGTTTCATGTAATTACCTAATTTCATTCTCCCAATAACATTATGTGGTAAGTATGATTTTCTTACTTTCATAGACAAAGAAATTGAAGCTTAGAAATTTTCAGTGATTTACTCAGTCTTATAGGTAGTAAATTGAAGTGCCAGGATTGGAAACAGAATGTGTATGATTTTAGAACTTTCATTCTTTACTGGGGAAGAAAAGCAGCCCTGTCTGCCCCAGTAAGGCTTCCCCAGGGGCTCAGTGTGGCTCAGGTAGCTTATGAAAGCTCATACAGGAGACACAGGAGATGCGGGTTTGATCCATGGGGTGGGAAGGTCCCCTGGAGAAGGAAATGGCGACCTGCTCCACTGTTATTGCCTGAAGAATCCCATGGACAGAGGTGGGCTACAGTTCATGGGATCACAAAGAGTCGAACATGATTGAGCATGCACGCACGCACACTGCTCCAGCAAAGAAGGGGAGAGAATCCATCCCCAAGTTCCCTCCTTGGGCTCCATTTCTGTGCTTCCCAGGCTCCTCCCTGTGGCCGTGTGCAGGGAGCCTCCCTCCCAGGCTGGAATGGGGGTGTGGGATCACTCCCGTCCCAGGGCCTTTTGATGTTCTGCTGTGGAGAACCAAGAACCCTGAGGCAACTGCCTGCAGTTTTGCCCTGCTCCACTGGGGAGGATAACTTTCTTTTCCCTCAGGCAAACAGCTCCTCTCACATCCAGATCTGTTCAAGCAGAAGTAAGTGCTGGTGGCCAGTGATTTCTTGGGCTCCAAAGGCTGAGTGTGTACTTGCAGCAGGGGTTTTAACTTGTTGTTCACTTTTGGCAAAAACAACTATCTTGTGTAAGGAACACTCCTAGCACCCAGATCATGTTCTCTGAATACCATTCCCCATTGAAATTGATAAATATTTTGGGCTTCCTTGATAGCTCAGTTGGTAAAGAATTCACCTGCAATGCAGGAGACCTGGGTTTGATCCTTGGGTTAGGAAGATCCCCTGGAGAAGGGAAAGGCTACTCACTCCAGTATTCTGGCATGGAGAATTCCATGGACTGTATAGTCCCTGGGGTCACAAAGAGTTGGACACAACTGAGCGACTTTCATTGAAAGGAAACAGTCTCCTTGGAGAGATGGCAGTCTGGTTCTTGGGAGCCTCTTCAAGATGCTATGTTTCCTGGTTCATGGCTGGAATCAGCCATGCCTGAACAGATCTAGATATCAGTTGCTAAGATCAGAGAAGGAGAAGAGAGCTAGATATTATAAGCCTCCAGGTGAAAAAGCATGGTGCTCCCATGAAGTAGTCTTGCCAGGGAAAATCAAACCTGAATCTGATCAAGACTAGATCTGACCACCAACTGACAGAAGGGCAGACCACAGTGGAGCCTGTTTGCAAAACTGGGGGGATGGATGCAACTAGCAAAGTCCTGACTGCGAGGCAGTTTGGGGTAAACCACCAGATTTCTTCAACAAATAAATTGCAAGGAGAGAGAAGGAAAGGAAACCTATATGTTAAAAGAGAGTTAAAAGTAACCCATCTCACTGTGCAGAACTTACTGGGATCCTAATTTAAACAAACACTATTTTAAAATTTTGTTACATTTATGAGATGTCTTGTTTTTTAATCTGACTGGATTTTTGATGATACTAAGGAATTATTGGAGAGTTTAGGGTATGATTACCATATTGTGGTTACAGTTTTTGTCTTAACCTTCTTATACTTACAAGTACATGCAGAAATATCTATAGATATTGCAGATACACATATTGATATATTTGATATTATCATATCTTGGATTAGCTTCAAAATTATGTGAGTGCAAAAAAGTCCCCCCAAAAATAAATAAACAAAATTTTGTTTATGAAAAAGAAATTTGCATGCTTTCCAATTTATCCATGGCCTTGAGAATAAATTATTTCAAAGCTCAAACAATACCCCTTCCCTATTAAAAAAATTCTTCTGTTACAAGATTCAACTTTGCATTTTAATCCTGAGCCATATTTTTTTAAAAGCATGAACTCATAGCAGGAATCTTAAATATTTAATTTACATGCATTTAACTTATTCAATTTAATTTGCGTCACTAAATCCAAGCACATTTTTTTTATGGAAGGGACCTTCTAAATACAAGCTTGTCCCATTGGTCTTTCTAGTTTCATGGTAGTTTTTCAGTCCACAATGACAGCTCATGATGGGATAATGAGCCCTTAAACACAGTGTGCCTCAAAGAGGGAGAGACCAGTTCCAGGGATCACATAACAGGTGTCTGATTAAAATGTTGCATGATATTCACATCAAAATGAAGTTGACTAGAACAAATGACCTTCAAGAGAAAAGAAGAAGAAAAAGAGAGGGTGCATGCGAAGGAAGAGCAATTCAGGACCTGAAACAGGATGTGTTATAATAACTGTGCCAGATTATCTTACGACCATCACAAAATAAACTGAAGTTATTTCCCCAAAAGTCATTCAGTCTAAGCGTGCTAAACATCTCTTACCATATTTGGATGTTACTCGATTCACTCTAAAGGAATGAGCACCTATGTGATTTTTCAAGAAATCCTATTATACTATCCAATGACTATAATATTCCTTATTTTTCACAGATGTGGTTGTACTTTCATGCCCCTATTGAAGATAACCACAATCACACCTCACTGCAATTACCTGGATAGATCTCCCGGTGTGACATCTCACACCTATCTGTTGAGATTAACTTTCTTGTGCAGGGTTCTGAATCATTTGCTCTGTAGTGCTTCCCACTTCTTAAACTGGGTGGAGGAGGGAGAAGCCAGGTGAGGGAAGGTGGCAGACAAAACAAGAAAAAAAAGACATGATAGTATTAAGAATAATTCAGAATTGGCTCTTTAACTCTGGAAGGACATAATAAATTTGTCCTATAATTTATGAATTACATTTCCTCCATTTTTATTTTCTTACTTTCCTTCTTAGAGAGGAAGGTAATATTTGCTTTTCTCCTCTGCCTTGAGCGTTTTCTTTGTAAGTGGAAGAGTAGGAAGAAAAGAGCTGGGAGTGCAGTAACCCCGGGCCCATTGGTTTTCTTGCAGGTTACCTTGTAATTTCTGGTTGTACTCGCTCCTGTCAGACTGGCTCCTCCTCAAGGTACCAGAGTGGTCCCCAGGAACACTGCTCTCAACCACAGTGTCAGTCTTTCTTCTCTCCAGCATATAGAACCTGGGCCTCAGGAAGGGCAGGTTCTTTTTCCTGGTGCCCATGTTTTCCTTCCCAGGAGCTTCTTTGGGTTCCATCGGACGCTGAGACCACTTCAAGAGGCTGGCGGGCAATCGCTGGCTGCTAAAAGGCCTCCAGGGTGAAGGTTACAACCCCAGCCTGAGGAGTATAACCGCCTCCTTCCAACCAACCGGCTTCACTCCAGGGTGATCTGTCTGTGACTGCCACCTCCACGGAGTCCCAGGGCTCCACCCCTATGAGGTCATTCTGTTTTATACCTAGAATCCAACAGGGGAAGCTGCCACCTGTTACCTGAGAGACCTGCCGCACCAAGCTAGGCAAAGCAGGGACTCTGCTGTCACATGCTGCTGAAGCAAACAAAAATCCCATTGTGTGGGGCGAGGATGGGGGTGCGGGGGGTGGGGAAAGTGAACAAGATGAGGCGGGAGGAGGGGAAGCACGCCTGTGTAACCTGCAGCTTACGGGTTTAGTGTGTGCCTCTGGGTGTGGACAGGTGCGCTGGGACATGGAGCTGTGGTTCTGCTGCCTGGAGGCCGATTGAGCTCCTATGTTACTTTCAGCTAGAGTCACCCACATGTGACCATGGAGCTTGTGTAGGGCCATGAGAATTTGCATTTACATCACAACATTGGAGGCAGATTTTTTTTTTTTAAAGGATTACTGTGCTCGCTCAAAGTCATGCTTCTGCCTTTGAACACCGAATACTCACAGATTGCTGAAAACATTCTTGCCAAACTCTGATCCACATTCCTGAGAAAACAAGGGTTTATATTGGCAAGGGGTTGGGCACTTGTAATTGTGGGGAAGACCTGAAGCCTTTTTAGTATCTTGCTCTCCACATGCTGCCCTAGGTTGAAATAAGTCCTTTCACAGCCCCAGGCCCATCCTTCTATCAGCACAGTGCCCATGTGTGATGTCCGAAGGATATTTTCCCTCCCTTTTGCAGATGCAGTGCTGGAGAAAAGCAGTTGACCTTGGGAAAATGAAAGAAGGGAAAGTGTTTGAAAGTGAGAAAAGTCACTTAGAAATTGGAAAGGCCTGGGTAAGGGGGAGGGTAGAGAGGCAAATAGTGATGGGCCTTTCATTAATTTTTTTGAAGTTGTTTTTCCTCATATTTTCTGAGATTTCTCATGGGGGAAGTTCTCAGGAGCTCTGGGAATGTGCAGAGTGTTTTGTATGCCCTCATTAAAGAAAAGAGAGACCCTAAGGAGAAAAATAGATTCCTTTTTTGTTGTAAAGGGACCGCCAAAATCTAGCTTTGTGCTACACATTTTGAATCGTGGTTAATTCTTGTTAGACAAGATATTAAAAAGAAGAAAAAGAGAAAAAAAATATATTTCCAACTCAGAGTGTGTGGGCTGAATACAATTTGCATAATTATCTTAAAAGATAAATGACAAATCTTCACCCACTATAGAGACATCTATATATAGCTTGGCATATTGAGTGGCTTATATTTAATATAATTGATAGTCTTTTTTAACAAGCCCTCCCAAATACATTTAATAAATGCTTCTCAAGGCACATTCACTGCTAAGAGGTAAAATGAGCTTTTTTTAAAAAAATTCACATTAAAAATGTCTCAGCTGTATTCTACTATTATATATAGATATATGTGTAATATATGGTTGTGTTTATTTACCTGGTTACTGACAGACATATGCTGTTAGATATAGGGCTACTGAAAAATGGTGCAATTAGAACCACAGGACTTACAGGAAATACGTGGTTAGGGTTAAAGCACTCAGAAACTTTGTCAGTGACCAACTAAAAAAAGATAAAAAATTTTAAAAAAATGATAGCACAATTTTACCTGTGATAAATGGTAAAGAAATACATAAATGTTACAATAAATGTAGTACTTTGTATTGAAACAGCATTAACATTGCTTGTGAAAGTGAGTATTAGAAGGGTTACAGCTGTAAGTCATGAGGAAATGATGAAAGTAGTGGTATTTAAAGTCAGACGGAAATGTACATCACCAGATGTGGATGGGTGTGGCTAGTACCACAGGCCCTGAACTGAAGGGGCTGGTAATCTTGAGGGGTGTTCATGCATGAGTTTTTTGTACACCCCCCATGGCTCAGGGCATCTGGATATGGTTTTCTGCATTCACCTAATGTTTCAAGTGGATGAAATCACACATAAGCAAATGTGAAATTGTGTTATGCTCAAAGAGTTCCCTAATATATCAGTTTTGTTGGAACAAATTTATGTTTTCAAAGCAAGAATAGCAGAACTGGCTGTGGTAACATTATTATATTTTAAAATTTCACCAGTTGAGAAGATATATAACATATTAATAGCTACCATAAATTGCCTGGTGACTCAGACAGTAAAAAAATCCTTCTGCAATTCAGGACACCTGGGTATGATCCCTGGGTCAGGAAGATCCCCTGGAGGAGGAAATGGCAACCCACTCCAGTATTCTTGCCTGGAGGATTCTATGGACAGAGGAGCCTGGCAGGCCACAGTCCATAGAGTCACAAAGAGTCGGACACAACTGAGTGACTAACACACCATGAATTCACTGCTGCTGCTGCTGCTGCTGCTAAGTCGCTTCAGTCGTGTCCGACTCTGTGTGACCCTATGGACGGCAGCCCACCAGGCTCCTCCGCCCCTGGGATTCTCCAGGCAAGAACACTGGAGTGGGTGGCCATTTCCTTCTCCAATGCAGGAAAGTGAAAAGTGAAAGTGAAGTCGCTCAGTCGTGTCCAACTCCTAGCGACCCCATGGACTGCAGCCACTAGTAAATATATTTTGCAATTTATTCACAACAGTTTCTATGTCAACTTAAAAGATAACAGATAAATTCTTTCAAAACCATCTTTTAATCAATCAGAGAATGGAGCAGACCTTGTTAGTAGCTTTCTCAATATTCATTCCTACCACCTCCCACTGCATGCTATTCCTTGTCAACAGACCCTTACTTTGTTCAAGATGACATTAGGCTTGGCCAATTATAATGATAATTTTGCGTCCATTTTCTAGTTGCTGTTGTCATTTCAGTTCAGTTCAGTTGCTCACTTGTGTCCAACTTTTTGCAACCCCACGGACTGCCGCACGCCAGGCTTCCCTGTCCATCACCAACTCTCAAAGCTTGCCCAAACTCATGTGCATCGAGTCAGTGATGCCATCTAACCATCTCATCCTCTGTTATCCTCTTCTCCTCCTGCCTTCAATCTTTCCCAGCATGAGAGTCTTTTCCAATGAATCAGTTCTTTGCATCAGGTGGCCAAAATATTGGAGCTTCAGTTTCAGCATCAGTCCTTCCAATGAACATTCAGGACTGATTTCCTTTAGGATAGACTGGTTTGATTTCCTTTCAGTCCAACAGACTCTCAAGAGTCTTCTCCAACACCACAGTTCAAAAGCATTAATTCTTCTGTGCTCAGCTTGCTTTAGAGTCCAACTCACATCTATACATGACTACAGGAAGAACCATAGCTTGACTAGATGGACCTTTGTAGGCAAAGTAATGTCTCTGCTTTTTAATATGCTGTCTAGGTTGGTCATAGCTTTTCTTCCAAGAAGCAAGTGTCTTTTAATTTCGTGGCTGCAGTCACCATCTGCAGTGATATAAAGTCTGTCACTGTTTCTACTGTTTCCTCATCTGTTTGCCATGAAGTGATGGGACTGGATGCCATGATCTTAGTTTTTTGAATGTTGAGTTTTAAGCCAACTTTTTCACTCTCCTCTTTCACTTTCATCAAGAGGCTCTTTAGCTCCTCTTCACTTTCTGCCATAAGGGTAGTGTCATCTGCATATCTGAGGTTATTGATATTTCTCCCAGCAATCTTGATTCCAGCTTGTGCTTCATCCAGCCTGCCATTTTGCAAAATGTACTCTGATGTACTCAGAGTACAAAATGATATACTCTGCCTGTAAGTTAAATAAACATGGTGACAATACACAGCCTTGACGTACTCCTTGACCATATACAGGTGGCCATGAAATCCTAGTCCTTTACAGGCTGCTGTGTAATCTTAGTCCTGGCAAATGAGACCTCTGATAGGATGTGGGGACAAGGAGTTGATTCTGGGAAAGCAATTCTTCTCTACAGCTGGCTTCAACCTTCCCCCTTCATCCAAACTTGATTCCAGGTACAATGCATGAAGTTACAGCCACCCTGTGTCCATAAGGAAAGACCAGAGAACCATGGGCTCTCATTACATTGAGGTACTGAACGAACATGAGTGGCCATACACTTTTAGACTTCTTGTTTTGAGAATAAAAAGGAACCTCCATCCTAAAGATATTGTTAGTTGGAGTTCTTTTCTATACATTTCTAAGGGATTCAACAGAGAGGCCTTGAAATAAAATGAATCACTGTTCTCTTGCTTATCTTTTTGACACAGTATAAGTCAGTGTGTTTAGAATCACCAACATAAAAAACATGGTTTAGTTTTTCTGCCTGTAAGAATGGCTAGATTAAAGAGATTTTGAGTGTTTTGTCACTGGAATATTTTGCTAGAAAATGAATGAAACTGAAGGAACAAGGCTTCTAATTTGTCTGCTTTATATTTTACGAAAGCAGTACAAAAGTATTTCCATACAAGGTTTTTATATTGCTTAATAAAATATTGATATTAATTCTCTTAAATTAATTTTATTAGGAGTAAAGAACATGCAGTTCATGTCTCATTATTTTAAAAAGCACTGTACAGTGAATCCAGGACCCAGTTTTAGTTTCAGCTAAAACAGCTTCATGACATAAATCAACTTTGTGACATTGTTGTTGTTGTTCAGTTGCCCAGCTGTGTCTGACTCTTTGCAACCCCATTGACTGCAGCACGCCAGACCTCCCTGTCCCTCACCATCTCCCTAAGTTTGCCCAAGTTCATGTCCATTGCGTCAGTGATGCCCTCCAGCCATCTGCTCTGACTCCCTCTACTTCTGCCCTCAATCTCTTCCAGCATCAAGGACTCTTCCAATGAGTCAGCTGTTTGCATCAGATGACCAAAATACTGGAGCGTCAGCTTTAGCATCAGTCCTTCCAATGAGTATTCAAAGTTGACGTCCCTTAAGATTCACTGGTTTGATCTCCTTTCTGTCCAAGGGACTCTCAGGACCAGCACCACAGTTCAAAAGCACCAATTCTTTGGTGCTCTGCCTTCTTTATGGTCCAGTTCTCACAACCATATATGACCACTGGGAAGACCATAGCCTCAACTACATGGACCTTTGTCAGCAGAGTAATATCTCCACTTTACAACGCACTGTCTACATTTGTCACAGTTTTCCTGCCAAGAAGTAAACATTTGATTTCATGGCTGCAGTCATCCTCTGCAGTGATTTTAGGGCCCAAGAAGAGGAAATTTGTCACTACTTCCACATTTTCCCCCTCTATATGGCATGAAGTAATGGGGCCAGATGTTTTGGAACTGTGGTGTTGGAGAAGACTCTTGAGAGTCTGTTGGGCTGAAAGGAGATCAAACCAGTCAATCCAAAAGGAAATCAGTCCTGAATATTCATTGGAAGAACTGATGCTGAAGCTGAAGCTCCAATACTTTAGCCACCTGATCCAAAGAACTGACTCATTGGAAAAGACCCCGACGCTGGGAAAGATTGAAGGAAGGAGAAGGGGACGACAGAGTATGAGATGGTTGGATGGCATCACTGACTTGATGGACATGAGTTTGAGCAAATTCTGGCAGTTGGTAATGGACAGGGAAGCCTGGCATGCTGCAGGCCATGTGGTTGCAAAGAGTCGGACATGACCGAGCAACTCAACTGAACTGAATGGGGCCAGATCCCTTGATCTTAGTTTTTTTAATATTTAGTTTTAAGCCAGCTCTTTCAGTCTCCTCCTTCACACTCATCAAGAGGCTCTTTAGTTCCTCTTGGCTTTCTGCCATTAGAGTGGTATCATCCACATATCTGAATATCATCTGCTTATTTCTCCCGCCTGTCTTGATTCATCTTGTAATTCATCCAGCCTGGCATTTCTCACGATGGGCTCAGCATATAGATTAAACAAATAGGGTGACAGTAGACAGCCCTGTCATACTCCTTTCTCAATTTTTAATGAATCATTTGTTCCATTATAATTGTTGCTCCTTAACCCGCATACAGGTTTCTCGGGAAATAGGTATTTTTCAGATGGTATTCCCATCTCCTTAAGAACTTGCCACAGTTTATTATGATCCTCACAGTCAAAAGCTTTGGCATAGTGGATGAAACAGAGGTAGATGTTTTTCTGGAGTTCCCTAGCTTTCTCTATGATCCAGCAAATGTTGGCAATTTGATCTCTGGTTCCTCTTCCTTTTCTAAACCCAGCTTGGACATCTGGAAGTTCTTCATTCACATAATGCTGAAGCCTGCATGCTTGCAAGGTCTCTTCAGTAGTGTCCGACTCTTTGTGACCCTATGGACTATAGCCCAACAGCTTCCTCTGTCCATGGGATTCTCCAGACAAGAATACTGGAGTGGGTTGCCATTTCCTACTCCAGGGGATCTTCCCAACCCAGGAATTGATCTTGTGTCTCTTACATCTCCTGCATTGACAGGGAGGTTCTTTATCACTAGTGCCACCTGGGAAGCCTAGCATGCTAGATTTTAAACATGACCTTACTAGCATGAGCGCTTACTAATGTGCAATTGTTCAATGGTTAGAACATTCTTTAGTACTACCATTCTGGGGAATTAGGATGAGGACCGACCTTTTCCAGTCCTGTGGCCATTGCTCAGTCTTCCAGATTTGCTGACATTTTGAATGCAACACCTTGATGGCATCATCCTTTAGGATTTTGAATAGTTCTACTAGAATTGCATTGCATCCACTAGCTTTATTAACAAAAGTGCTTCCTAAGACCCACTTGACTTCGCTCTCTGGAATACCTTGCTCTGGGTGGCTGACCACACCATCATAGTAATCTGGTTCATTTAGATCTTTCTTGTATGGTTCTTCTGTGTATTCTTTCTTTCTCTTCTTGATCTCTTCAATGTCTACTAGGTCTTTACCATTTCTAATCTTTATTTAGCCCATCTTTGGGCAAAATGTTCCCTTGATATCTCCAATTTTCCTGAAGAGATCTGTAGTCTTTCCCCTTCTGTTGTTTTCTTCTAGTTTTATACATTGTTCACTGGAGAAGGCCTTCTTGTCTCTCTGTACTGTTCTTTGGAAATCTGCATTTAGTTGGGTATACCTTTCCCTTTCTCCCTTGCTTTTAGCTTCTCTTCTTTCTTTAGCTATTTGTAAGACCTCCTCAAATAACCACTTGCCTTCTTTTCTTTTTCTTTGGGATGGTTTTGTTCACTGCCTCCTTTATAGTATTACAGACCTTCATCCATAGTTCTTCAGGCATACTGTTTACAAGTTCTAATCCCTTGAATCTATTCATTACCTCCACTGCATATTCATAGGTGATTTAATTTAAGTCATACCTGGCTGGCCTAGTGGATTACCCCACTTTCTTTAGTTTAAGCCTAAATTTTTACTATGAGAAGCTGATGATCTGAGCCACAGTCAGCTCTAGGTCTTGTTTTTGCTGACTGTATACAGCTTCTCTATCTTTGACTACAAAGAATATCAATTTGATTTTGGTATTGACCATTTGATGATGTCCATGTGTAAAGTCATCTCTTGTGTTGTTGAATAAAGGTATTTGCTATGACCAGTGCATTCTCTTAGCAGAATTTGGTTAGCCTTTGCCCTCCTTCATTTTATTCTCCAAGGCCACACTTACCTGTTACTCCAAGTATCTCTTGACTTCTTACTTTTGCATTCCAATCCCCAATGATGAATAGACCATCTTTTTTTGGTGTTAGTTCTATGAGGTCTTCTAGGTCGTCATAGATCCGACTGATCAACTTCAGATTCTTTGGCATCTGCGGTAGGGGCATAGACTTGGATTACTGTGATGTTGAATGGCTTACCTTTGAAATGAACTGAGATAAAGTACTGCATTTTGGACTCTTCTGTTGATCATAAAGGCTACTCCATTTCTTCTGTGTGACATTACCAGTGACATAGTCTCTCTATCCTAAAGGAAATCAGTCCTGAATATTCATTGGAAGGACTGGTGATGAAGCTGAAGCTCCAGTACTTTGGCCACCTTATACGAAGAACTGACTCACTAGAAAAGAGCCTGATGCTGGGAAAGATTGAAGGAGGGAGGAGAAGGGGACGACAGAGGATGAGATAGTTGGACGGCATCACTGACTCGATGGACATGAGTTTGAGTAAACTCCAGGAGTTGGTGATGGACAGGGAAGCCTGGCATGTTGCAATCCATGGGGCCGCAAAGAGCTGGACATGAATGAGCGACTGAACTGAACTGAACTGATAGATTAAATGATATATAAATCTTTATAAGACTTAGTGCTTTTAGTTTGTAAAACTCCTAATTCCAAAGCAGAAATCACATCTCTGAATAAAATCATAAATACATTGGATTGGACAAAGGAAAAGACCTTATCAGTGTAAGTTAGAAATGTATTACAAGAGTCCGGGCAAGAAATGCGAGGACTACGGTAATGGTGGTAGAGATGGAGAAACGCTGATGGACTCAATATATTTTAAAAGTTGAACTGACAGAACTTGTATGTGGTGTGATTGAGGTGAATAAGTAAAAAGAGAAATGAAGGGTGAATTCCAGGTTTTAAGAATGACTAACTGGGAGGAAATTGGTGCTATATGCTCAAACAGAAGGACAAGAGAAAGAGGAAGTTTGGTGGGGTTGTCAAGAATTCCATTTAGGAATAGACTAAGGTTAAGACTGCTGTAAGATATTCAGGGGAACTGTCAGGTAGACATTGGATTTATAAATTTGGATGCACTATTTAGATTAAAATTTGGAAGTCATCATAATAGATACAATATTTAAAACCATGCATTGATGAGATCATTTAGGAAGAAAATGTACCCAGAAGAGAAGGATCAAAATCAGGCCTTGAAGAAGGAAACCCAGCAAAAGAGGCAGAACTGCCATTGAGGTGGGAAAAAACAGAAGAATATTGCATCACAGAAGTCTGGAAGCACATTTTTCCAAAATGAAGCAGTAGTCAGTCTGCTGAGAGGCTAAACAAAATGAAAATAGAAAATGATTCTTTAATAGAGAGATACTTTCAATGAACTAGATTTATTATCATTCATAGCTTGGAGTTAACAGACCTTGGATAAAATATGTAAATAAAGAAACAATGATATAAGTATAGTGCTTATATATATATAATTATAGTGCTAACCATCAAAAGAATTAAAAACTTTCTTAAATGTGGTTACTTTTGGGTAGTGAGACATGGGGCTTGGGGAGAGGTTTGAGGAATGAAGCAGGAAACTTTTTTTTTCTAATTTTTCCACCAAATACCATTCTATACCTTTTGAATTTTTTAACCAAGTACATATATTACTTTTATCATAGATAGTTCTTACACAATTTTATCATTTCAGTTTTGTTTAATTTTAGGTTTAAGGCACATGAGAAAATTATAATGTATCTATTTTTAGTTTTACAGTCTGAACATTTATGTTTTCCAGATAAAGCTAAGCCATTTCACACACACACAAGAAATGATTCTTTGAATTTGGCACAGTTGTTTTACAACCTTTTCAAAAGTAGCTTCAGTAATGGGGTAGAAGTATAAGCCAGAATGGGAACTCCATGAAAGGAGATAAGGAAGTTGAAATCCATGAGAATAACCCTTCTGAAGAAGTTTGAAATAATTTATTATTAGACAGCTAGTATACATAAGGATTATATCTAGGTAGAATAGTGAGAAAGGAAGGATCATATCCATATTTTCAAAATTGGAAACAAATTCAGAGAATTTGAGTAATTTTCCCAGGATGACACAACTCGTAAATAATGGAATAAATATTCAAATTCAGACCTCTCTTTTCTGGCAGAGCCTGAGATCTTAGCGACTCTGCTTGATGTAAAGTGCTGGCAAATTGTCAGATATAGAACGAGTACTCACAAATGCACTTTTCAGCATTAAGAGAATCTAGGAATAATTCTCCCTTACCTATCCTTTATTCTTTGGGATGAATCTGAGGGATCTGAAATCTTATCAACATCTCACTTCCTCTCCATGCACAGTTAAACTTGGACAATTCCTGCAAGCATTCTCTTTGTCTTCCTGTCTCTACTCCAATTCATCATGTCCAATGCCTCTTGAATTTCATTTCTAAACCATAAATCAGGTCATGTCATTCTTCAGATTAAAAAGCTTGATGGATGGTTTACCACTGCACATAGAAGGAAATGCAAACATTCTCTAGGCTTCAATCAGACTGTCCAGTTTTGTTTCCATTACTTACTGTTCCAGATATCGATTGCTGAGAAACACATCACCTCGAAACAGTTGCTTAAAGCAGTGCTCACAGTTTCTGTGGGTCAGGAATTCAGGGAAGGCTCAGCCAAGCAGCGCTGACTCAGGTCTCTCATGTCCTGGTAGATAGATGTTGGCAGGAGGTGGAATAAATAGCAGGCAGTCAGAACAGCCATGGGTGGACCAGGCAGCCTTCTCTCCTCATGTGGTTTCAGGGCCTCTTTGATCTCTCCATGTGGCTGGTTTGAGCTTCCTTCACAGCATGGCAGTCTTTGGGAAATCAGATGCTTATACTGTGGTTCAGGGCTTCAAGAAATCCAAGCAGAAATTATATCCACTCTGATGACCTACCCTATGAAGTCATATAGTGTCACTTTCCACCAGAGTCTGAGAGCCTGACCAGATTCAGGGGAAAGGAACACAGACCCCCACCTTCTCAACAGAGGAATATCAAAGTCCCGTCATGAGAAGAGCTTACCAAAGGGGAGAAATTGCTGTGGCTGTCTTTAGAAAATCGAGTAGGACTCATATATACTCATCACATATGCCAATTTCTATTCTCTTTTAGGTTTGATTTTGTTCAAGCTGCTGCTTTTACTTGGAATCACTTTCCCCATCCTGTGAAGTCCTACTCATCCTTCAAGGCCCAGCTTAAATGTCCCCTCTTCTGTGACATAGCTTTCCTGTCCCCTAAGAACAATCACTCACACCCTCCTCTGGAAATACATTGCGGCATATCTCTATCATCATAGCAGAGGGAGCTTTGTATATTCTGTGACTTGTTAGGTTATGAGCTATTTGCTTTTGAAATCTCATGACGAGAAATATGAGATCAATATAAACTGCTGTAATTTTTTCTCTCTCTCTCATTAGTATTTTCTTTCCCAGAAAAGAAAGATATGGCTCTGAAAACAAAGGAGAAAATCAGGGAATATTACTTCCTCAAAGATGAGGTAATTAATGCATCTGTGAGATGACCATAAAGCCAGCTCTGAGAGCTCCCTATTCAACTATAAATTGTTCACAGTGACCCTGTTATCTTGTAGCTGGGTTTTTATACTCACTGCTGTGCTTCCTGAAAGCAACAATTTCTGTTAATGCACTGACCACGCAGCTGCATAATGATCTTGTCAGCAAACAATGAATGGGAGCTGAAGTCTGGAGGGAGGGAAACCTTCTAATGTTTTGATCCTCTTGACTGAAGAACTTTTAGCAATGACATATGATCACAGTTGGGCCTTTGTCTCAGCTGTCATGAATCATCCATTACAAGATTTTCAAGGTTTTCCAGGGGGAAATCTATCTTGGGAAGGGGAAGAATCTTAACAAGTGCCTGGGATAGCCTAGCCATGATCAAAACCAGCTATGTAAGCAAGAAAGAGTGTCTATGGAATCCTTGAAACCCTCTATTTAATGATGCCAGTATCTAGGAGTATTGGTTCAATTTCCAACGGTTCATGATCTTCAGACTTTATCTAATAGTTATTCCATCAGACCAGCAACTTTGGTCAGTGTGATTGATACAGGAGATGAGGTATTCTCATTTCCCAGGGAGACTCCAGAAGATTATTTTTTTACTCCCTCTCTTCGATTTCTACCATTTTTATTCCATAAAATCGAGGCTTAATTGATGTTAACTAGCTTTTTAGTAGGAGATAGAACTGTAAAGAATTTTAGTTGTAAGCAGTCAACTTTGTTTCTTTTATTGTAAATGTGAATAATTCAGAAGCAATTTATTGAAAAATAAAGTCTTGGTATTTTGGTTGAATATTTAATTTTATATGTCATACTACCATGTTTTATAGGCAGGACTATATGCTGCAGACTCATAATATATGACCATTAAAGGATCTTAGAGATTCAAATCAAAAGGAAAGGTCTTTTGTTCTTCCACCTCCAAGGCATTTTCTTTTTTATTTCAGTTGGTTTTCACTTGTGCAGAAACCTGTTTGTTGTAAGAGCTCAGTATATTGACTCCAAGCAGATGCTTGTGCTTTCTTAGTTTGGAGTTGAAAACCAGTATTTGTAGATGACTAGAAGAGAGTGTGTTTTTAATGAGTACAGCAAGGTCTCATATATCAGTTAAGCTAAGAAGAATTTTTTATGGATTGAATGACTTTTAAAAGCACATTGGCCACTGAACTAACCAGAAACATTAGTCTCACTATGTCTGAGATTTCTCTGTGAATCTTTCACTTTCTGTCTTGCCATGGAATAAATCATTCAGCCTCTCTGACTCAGTTTCTTTACCTTTCAAGGCTGAGATTCAGGACAGGCTCTGCATTTTCAGGATCTGTGTTACTATTCCTTCAGAGAATATTATTAAATTCAAAATTACAGTATCCATGGCAACCATAACTAGGTCAGTCTGCACTTGCAGTAACAAATAACAGCAGAACATCTATATCCTTTCCCAACCAGCCTCTGTTTTCAAAACTCTGTTAGGCTGCTGAAAGTGAGTGGCTTTGCAGGAAAAGGGCCTAGTAGCATCTGGGAGAGTTATTTTCTTATTTGTGATCCACATGCTCAGAAAACTTCCTGCAAATTAGACAATGTGTATATGATTTTATATATAAATCCCCCAACCACCACGATTATTTGAAAAATGAGATTTTTGTTGTGAAGGTATATTTCTTTTAAAATATTGTGACTAATATCTAATGAAAATAACACCTGCAGAATTCTTGTAAAAAGAATTGGAGTGACATGGGGATCTCTTCTTTCCATTTTGGTCACAGCTAATATTTTATCACAAAGATACTATGTTCTTACTAAACCAAGAAATAATCATTGTACCTTTCCACTCATCATTTAAGTATTTTTATTTAACAGTATATATAATGTGATATATTTCTAAGGAAAAAAGCAATTACATTTATGTACATAAAACTGCACATTTTGGAAAAGTTTGGACAGATACATATATGAACAGAGGGCCTGGAGGGAAGAAGAGGAGGATTTTCTCTTTTTATAAAACTTTAAATATCTCTGTGTTTGACATTTTTTAAAATGTTTTTGAAGTATAATTGATTTACAATGTTGTGTTTGTTTCTGCTGGACAGCAAAGTGATTCAGTTATGCACACGCACGCACGCACGCACACACACACACACACACACATATATATACACATTCTTTCTCACATTCCTTTCCATTATGGTTCATCACAAGATATTGAATATCATTCCCTGTGCTATACAGTAGGACCTTGTTTATCCATCTTATTTGTAATAGTTTGCATCTGCTAATAAACTCCCAATCTTTCCCTTCCCCACTCCTCGTCCCCCTTGGCAACCACAAGTTCATTCTCTATATCCATGAGTCTGTTTCTGTTTTGTAGATAGATTTATTTGTGTAGTATTTTAGATTCCACATGTGTGATACCATGTGGTATCTGTCTTTCTCTTTCTGACTTACTTCACTTTGTATGATAATCTCTAGGTCCATCCATGTTGCTACAACTGTCTTTCTCTTTCTGACTTACTTCACTTTGTATGATAATCTCTAGGTCCATCCATGTTGCTACAAACGGCATTATTTCATTTGTTTTCGTGGTTGTATTGGACATTCTTAAACACCTTACAAGTTACCGAGTTCTCTATAGCACTGAATTCTTCAGGGCACTACCCCAGTCAAAATACTGTCTCCTTTTGAAATCAAAAAGCCAACAAGAGTGTCAAGACTAGCAATCATTTATAGAGCACCTACCATGTTCATGTTATTTGCATACTATAACTCAGGCAATCCTCAAAATAATTCCAGGAGGCAAATATTGCCATTCTTGTTGCTCGGATGCAGAACTGAGACTGAAGGAAGTTCCAGACCTGTCTCTAGAACATCTGGTTGAGGGCAGACATGAGATGCTAGCTCAAGTGTGTCAGACTCTCAAACCTGTGCTTTTCCCATCGAAGAGCATTTTTCCTCATAAAAAGAGAAGTCCCTGCCTTTTCTGTAGTCTCTGGTCAGGTGTTTCCAAAAGAAAACAATGCCTGATTGTCAGAGTGAATGAATATTGAATTAGATTTTCAGCCTTAAGCTATATATTTCACTATTTCACATCTTAGGAAACTGGTATCCCAAAAACTTGAGTGATTGTGAAAGTTTATCCAATTGACTAGTTGCAAACCCAGAACTAAATAGAGTCTCTGATGCCAAAACTGTTTTCCCCCTCTTTCAACAACGTGTTGGTAATCCAGACACAATTTATCCTCTAGTTCATGTTTGCAAAGTGAAAGTGAAAGTTGTTCAGTTGTGTCCAACTCTTTGTGACCCAATGGACTATACAGTCCATTGAATTCTCCAGGCCAGAATACTGGAGTGGGTAGACTTTCCCTTCTCCAGGGGATCTTCCCAAACCTAGGGATCGAGCTCAGGTCTCCCACATTGCAGGCGGATTCTTTACCAGCTGAGCTATCAGGGAAGCCCCCTTGGTTGCAAATTGTGATATAATTGGCCTAGATTCTCAAAGACAAAAGTTTCATTTTGTAGGCATTCTTTGCACAGATATCTCCCTCCTCCTTTCCTTGTGACAATATATATGTAGATTATGAGTAATCCAGAGCAACCAGAGACAAACTTTAAAAATATATGCCACTTGATTTTAAATGTGCTAAATGTTGCCCTAATATTAGTATGAATAATGTATAAACGAAGCATGCAGACTATTTTGGGTGGGATTATAAAGGCTAGAAATGAGAATCGTAAGAAAGCCAAAAGTTTTTAGAATGCAAGTAGGTTGAGAAAATAGAAGGACCTTTTAGAAGGCAATAATCAGAGATTTAGTGAAACCATCAAAAGCAAGAAAGAAGAAACTGCTTAGAGATTCTGAACTAGGACTGTGTACAACCCAAGTGAGAAGTTTGTGCAGGGAAATTCAGTAAGCAGACTATTCAACAGGGTGATATTTAATCCAGTCTTGGGCAGACTGGGATAACTGCTTTAACCTATTACCAAGGAAAGAGAAGGAATCTTGACTCCTCTGACAGGTTATAAGAGAAACCTTGAGTACATAATTACGGCAAAGTGTAGGGCTATGTATGTATCAGGAGGTAGAAGGGGAAAGTGAGAATGCTCAAGGGTAGATAGAAAGATGAGTGTGACAATTCATGTAATGATTTAGAAAAAGTCACAAGAAAGTCAGAAGTAGATAGTAATTATAAACTAGCAACAAGGTCAATTGACCAACGTGTATCTGTGTACTTTATCTTATCACTTTAACTGAGATTCATTTTGATTTTAGTTTCACGAAATTATTTATGTTACTTAAATTGTTTATTCTGAAGGTAAATTAGGTGAAAGGTGAAGTCACAGAGTCAGTCGTTGAAAACTTACTGAGTGTCTCCTATTTGTCTCCATCCACAGTGGAGATAGGCTGGATCACCCAATTTATTACACATTGTACTAACTGATTTTTACCTGTTTGTTAACAAATATTGTTTATTAAATGTGAATGTATGTGTGTGTGTGTGTGTGGGTGAGAGAGAATGGGAATTTGGTATAAGACTTGTTTTCATTATGGACCTCTCCACTTCTAGTTATTGGTAACTATAGAAACTTGGAAAGAACCTAATAATTTAAGATGATTAAATTTCCTTTATGGTGTATCTTTAAAGTTACTTAAAATGTTAAACAAAATGGGGTACCTCTAACTTAACCAGTGAATATGTGTATAACCCTCATAGAAAAGATTTCTAGAAGTATATTGTTATATTAAATCCAAATCAGTACCTTTCTTTTAGTCAATAAAAAGCTACCATTAAATATAAATGCTGAGTTACCAAGTTTCATTTCATATTAAAATACAGACTTTAATTTTGGGAATTTCTGTCTTTGGGATGATTTATTTCTCAGAGTAAATCACCAAGGTCTGATTTCCTCCCTTTAATAATGAAGAAGGTGATACTGGTTTAACTGTAAACAGAACAGAGAAGAAAATAGTGATCAGAATGATAGCTTCTCTATCTCTTCATCTTGTGATTTGAAGAGAGATACTCTACATATTTATCCACAAAAATGACAATAAATAAACTTGCATATAAACTCAAAGGAAAAATAAATATTTTCTCAAATACCATCTGATTTGAGTCTTGGACAAAAGCCATAAGTGTTAGGACAATTATGAAAACTTGAGATGGAGAGATAGAAATGAAAGCTTCTCATTCCTGAAGGTTGGTATCTTAGTTATTTTACTACATCAAAGCACTGTGATTAAAAAAAAATACTCCTATCAGTAAAGAACAGCTTTCAACAATCTCCTTTTTTTTTTTTTTTGTCAGTGTAAGCATTCTAGATAAAAGAAAGGAAAAGTGTCTTCACTGTGGCTTCAGGACCCCCTAGAAAACAATGGCTTCAAGTTGGCACCTAAATTACTGTTTCTTAGACTAGAGTATAGAACGTATTTATTTATGGTGTAGTGGGGTGGAGGTTAGGGCAAGATTTTTTTCCCCCAAATAAAAATTCCTGTGCACCCAACATGTAAAACAAATAGAAGAATAGAATGGATCAGTAAGGTAGACTACAGTTATGGTTTTTAATAAGTGGAATACATTCCATTGTTGCAGGATCCAGGAGCACATTCTCAGAACACTGTATATCACATTCAGAACTGTCCCATATTGAGTTAGTTCAGTTTGGACAGTTTGACGATGTAAAATCTTTTAGCCTAGATCTAAGAACAACTGCTTGAGGAAAATCACAAGAGCTTTCAACACTTGCCAGAGAAAGTTAATGTCTTACCTTTTCTGTTTAGTACATTGCATACCAGAGAATGAGGAAAGGTATCCTGTAAGCATGTAATTGAATCAAAGAGATTCAAAACATAAACAGAGGTGCTTTATGCTTCTTGTGTTATATGTCAAAGATGCTATGGAAACATATCACTAGCTAGGATTAACTGAGCACTCACTATGTGCAAGCTATAAGCAAAGTGCTTCTCATGGATCATGGCACTTAATTCTCACAAAAACCTCATGAGATAGATACAACAACTCTTGATGTACAAAGAGTAAAACTAAGGTTAGAGAGTTTAAGTAATTTCCCAGCGTTACAAACAGTAAGTAATGGAGTCAGAATCCAAACTCAGGAATAAATTTCTAAATATTATGCCATATACATGTAACATTATTGAAAAAATACTTATCTTTTAAGGAAATTACATTCTAATTATTTTAGCCCAGTTAAATTCTCATAATTATACCACCCTCACCACCTCTGTGACACTGGCATATAGTTAATGACAAGGAAATATAGTTATTACTATGATTTTCAACAAATCAATACATCACAACTTCACCGATGACATATTTGTCATCTGTGAAAGAAGAGAATAGCTTTTACAATGATAGAACTTCACTTTTAAAATCAGAACAGGTGCTAAGAAAGAAGAATTTTGAGAGTTCATTTCTAAGCAACGTTATTGACAGAACAAAGGTCACCTTGGATTGATAAATACTAATCTGTATCTGGCTGCTAAACTGTAGTATACAAAAAGAATACTCTTTAAGCCAGTAATAATTCAATCTCAATTATCTTTTAAAAGATATGTTTTAAAATTATGTCTTAAAGTTCATCTGAAAGCGAACATGCTTAATTCAAAATATGTGCTATGCTTTTAAAAGTTTTTTTACTTAGAGTTGAAGACAGAAAAGTATTTGAAATTTTGATTGCAAGCAGAAGTGTTTGAATCTGAATAACAGTTTCCACTTAGTTTTTTCAAATGTTTATCCAATCGATTAAAACCCAATGTCACAGTTCTTTAACTGCAACTCCAGGGCCTGGAAACAATACTATTTCTTTCACATACAGTATATCCTTTGTGCGATTTCTCTTTTATGCATTTCTGTACAAATATGACTCTTGAAAGTCCCTTGGACTGAAAGGAGGTCAAACCAGTCCATCCTAAAGGAAATCAGTCCTGAGTATTCTTTGGAAGGACTGATGCTGGAGCTGAAGCTCCAATACTTTGGCCACCTGATGCAAAGAACTGACTCATTGGAAAAGACCCTGATACTGGGAAAGATTGAAAGCAGGAGGAGAAGGGGATGACAGAGGATGAGATGGTTGGATGGCATCACCGACTCAATGGACATGAGTTTGAGCAAGCTCCGGGAACTGGTGATGGACAGGGAAGCCTGACATGCTTCAGTCCACGGGGTTGCAAAGAGTTGGACATGACTGAGTGACTGAACTGAACTGATACAAATATGAGACCATACTTTGCAGATTTTTGTAACTATTTCAATTAAGAAAATGTAATGAGCATCTCTGTGTCATATTAATATGTATTATTTATATAACTAGTTGTCTCAAGTTAGAACTTGGGTATTCCCATTTTTTTTTATTATAAATGATGTGACATTAAACATCCTTGCACGTAAATCTTTGTGTGCACACTCTTCTTTTTCCTTTCCATAGGCTAGAAATATTTTGCATAAAATTAAAATATGATTCCAGAAACACTAATTCATTAACACAATGATGTTTTGTAAATTATTTGAATATATTTATAGTTCCAGGGCATCCTTCCTTTGAGCATTTTGAGAAGTTTCATATACATTAAACTTAATTCCTGTTGTTTGATGGGTCAGCTTTTTTTAAATGAAGGTAATGAAAGAAAGTGGCAACAAAGAGTTTACCGAGTGAGAGGATAGAGAAAGCGGAAAAGGGGAAATAATCTTTGGTGCTTCATTCATTCTTTTCTTTTTCTAGAATACTTGTCCGTGCCTTGTCTACCTAAGTAACCCTTTTCAGCCTCCTAAATCTACATGCAGCTGTAACATCATATCCCATGTGTATGTGCTGATTCTATGTGTGAGTTCTCTTAGCCACTTTGTACAAATCCTGGCTCTTTTCTTTGTGTATTATAATTTGACATCACTGGCAATAATATTTTGTAGCTCTGACTTGTCCTCTGGCAGGGACTCAAGGTAAGGCCTGTATTCTATTCATCTCTGCATCTCTGGTGACTAAAGGAGAGCTTATATAAATGTTATTTATAAATGTTTAAAGAATAAATGAATAAGTGAATGGCAAAGTCTACCATCTCCACAAAGAAGCTGTATTTACTGTTCTGGGATAAGGGGAGAAGGTTAGGAGAATTTATTGCCTGGGCCCCTGGACTTTTTTTTCCCTGAAGGGAAAGAAAGAAAGGGAGGGAGAGAGTTCTATATCTGCAGTCTTAAAAGCAGACTGCAATGACTCTCATTGTTCAGGGACCTCATAAACAATCCGCTCAGTTAAGTAAATAAAATACAAACCTCAACAATACAAACGAAATTCATCATAGTAGCAAATTCATGGAGGTTTTAAACCTAGGTAAAAAAAAATTTGTTTATCTGGGTCCTTTGGACTAATTTGCTTCCCTTTCTTTCCTCTCTCAAAGGAAACAAAGATCAGCAAATTCTGGCAGCCAAAAGCTACCCTATATCTGCCTTGGTGTGCCTGCCAAGCTTTAGATTGTTCCCTTGATTGTAGTGAACGATGCATTATATAGAACTGTAGAGACTAGTACTAGAAGACCCATTAGTGCTTTCTTGTGGAAACAGCTGTCTGGTGGATTTGTGTTTGCAGAGCAACTTGTATTAATAAAGCAATGTTAATATAGCTTTCCCTAATTCTTTTTAACAGTTTTGCGATTTGTTTTTATAGATGACTTGACAAATCAAGTCTAAAACAAAGGGTCATTTCATATTGTTCCTTTGGTCACTAAAATATTTTGCCATACTTTCCATGGAAGCTCAAGATCAGTACTATTTCCACTCAGATTTCAGGCAGAAAGGACACTAGTGGTTCAGCAGAGGCACCAAGCCTTCCTTTCTCTTCTCCTTCAAATCCAAAACACCAGGCCATCCTGGAGAAATGAAAATCTCTACTGAAAGCACACAGATACACACATGATCTTAAACAATGCTGTAAACAAACTGAGGAGGTATGAAAAGGGGGGAAGTGTTAGTTTAAAACCAGGATTTTTCATACCATGTTATCCTGTCCTCTGCTTTGTGTTTTATGCATGTCTGTGTTGTTTGAGTTTGTTATATGGAACATATATTTATAACAAAAACAAAGACTCAAAAACGCAAAAATAAAATCATTAGGCAAATGAGGAAATCACAAATATGAAAAAGAGTTAAGATCATTAATAATATCTTAATGGCAAGAATTCAAGTGAATTGATAAAAAGGACATCGCGAAAGAGTCCCACATGACTTAGCGACTTAACAATGACAACACCTCAATAATAAAATGTGGGCAAAGATCATGACTAGACATCTCCCAAAAAAGAAAGTGCAAATGGTCATTCTGCTACAACTGTGCCCCGTTTACTCTATCCTCCCGAAGGACAACAGAGTTATTTTTCAAAAACAAGATCATATTTACTCCCCTGATGAAGTTTTTTCTCCATATTCTAAGTGCTTTTCAACTTGTGTAAGAAGGGAGTTACAGTATCACAGATTGAGAGAATGTTCATTAGGCAGCAGTCTGTGATTGGTGATGACTGAAGATCATTTTCAGAAGAGTAGAGTGACGTGAGCTAGATTTCAGAGGTTTAAAGAAATAATTGTGAGAAACACCTTCAGGATAAATATAATCCACACATTTGAGAAGCTGGTCAAGGAAAGGGAGTCAAACACAACAATGGCTAGGATTGTGTGTTAGTTGCTCTGTTGTGTGCAACTCTTTGCGACCCCATAGACTATAGCCCGCCAGGATCCTCTGTCCACAGAATTCTCCAGGCAAGCATACTGGGGTGGGTTGCCATTTCCAACTCCAGGGGGTCTTCCTGACCCAGGGATCGAACCTGGGTCTCCCTCATTGCAGGCAGATTCTTCACCGTCTAAGTCACTAGGGAAGCCCAATAACTAGGAGGGGAAATGGTTATTAACCTACCCGTGTGTCTAACAGACACTGAGTGTTGACCTTGTTTTGACTTCCTACATTCCTGTTAGTTTGTTTCTATGCGTTTTTAGAAGGATAAGCA
Source organism: Giraffa tippelskirchi (assembly GCF_054371585.1). NCBI lineage: Eukaryota > Metazoa > Chordata > Mammalia > Artiodactyla > Giraffidae > Giraffa > Giraffa tippelskirchi. Next base: position 90,160,317 of record NC_137275.1, on the reverse strand, counting down.
ATGTAACTCACACTCATGGAAAATTTGAGAAGTACAGTTTAGTAGAAGGAGGGAGATAGAAGACGTTATCCCAAGGTCCCAACATTCAGAAACAATAGTGCTATTTGAGAGAATTCATTTCATCACCTTTTATAGAATCTCTTTGCATTTTAATATGTATGAGATATTGTGAGGGACAGGGAAGCCTGGTGGGCTGTAGCCCAAGGAGTTGCGAAGAGTCAGACATGACTTGGTGACTGAACAACAACAATGCATGAGATACTACATTTCTCTATAAATCTGAGATAACGTAAGGGCCTGTTTTCATTTTGTGTTATTTCTAAGCTTTGTCATCCAAACAGGTGGTGTTTCTGCAATGTCTCTTAAAAATTTTGTGTCTTTCATGAATCTCATTGAAATTTAGCTCATTAAACAAAAGTCACACACACAAATCTTTTTGAGATAAATCCTTCTCTACGTTAGACTTCTGCTAAGACGGCCTAAGAATAATACTATGTGCTTCTTAAAAGCCTATGTTCAACAAAAATATTCCCCTTAGGGTTTTCTGAGGTTTTACCAAAAGACTTTACAGTCACACTTTCAACTTTATCTTTAGAACATGTTTTACTGAAAGTGGTTGGATTTGATATTTGCCCAGAAGCTATTTCTTAATTTTGGCATCATTTTAAAAATCATGGTTATCGTTATACATCTATTATCATTATATAAATTTTCATTGATATGCTATTTCATACATATTTTCTATGTATATATCAAGTCAGTCATTTCAGTCGCTCAGTCATGCCCGACTCTTTGCAACCCCATGGACTGCAGCGCGCCAGCTTCCCTATCCATCACCAACTCCTGGAGCTTGTTCTATATATGTATGTATATATATATATATATATATATGTAAAATATATATATGTAAAATAATTAGTGCTAAAGCATATCCAATTTCTCATGTCACCAAATATTTCATGAACAACATTTTGATTGGCTGTTCTTATCCTATATGGTGTTTTACATCTAATCATTCCCCAGATGTATACATAATGGTAGTTGTTTCTATTAATAAGTTTTGTATTTATAAACCACATGTTGAACAACTTGGGTTGAGATGGTTGGATGGCATCACCGACTCAATCAACATGAGTTTGAGTAAACTCTGGGAGTTGATGATGGACAGGGAGGCCTGGTGTGCTGCAGTCCATGGGGTCGCAAAGAGTTGGACACGACTGAGCAAGTGAACTGATTGACTGACTGAAAAGATAATTATCAGACAAGGAGAATATAGTCACAACACAAAAAATAAAGGATTCATACAAAATCAAACATATATAATAAATTATTACATATAAAGTAGAAAAAAGATTTAAAAATCCAGCCCCTTCCAATCCAGAGTTGGCAATAGGCAATGGATTTGAGCAAGTTAGTCCTTGAAGTAGTAGAAACATACTGATGATTAAATACATAAAAAGATGGCATTGTTACTAGTAATTTGGGCAAAAATATTAAAACAATAATAATGATTTCACATCCATCAGATTAGCAAAACTATAAAACTTCTAACAATTCCAAGTTTTAGCAGTGATGTGGATGAATGATTACCCTTTCAGGTTATTGGTGAAAGTATACATTGGTACAACTACTTTGGAAAGCAATTTTAAAATACATAAAAATTTGAAAGTTTTCAGCCATTTTGTAAAGAAAAGAGTTTGGCAATATCCAGTATCCAGTCCACTTTAAAATGTGGGTACCCTTTGACCATCAGTTTCTTGTTTAGGCCTACTATCATAGAAAAGCTCTCACAGAAGACATGAACAGAGTCATTCATTGAAATATTGTTTAATAGTGAAAACTGGAACCAATGCAAATCTCCACTAATAGATGACAGCATAAAGAAGATATGGTATCTTCCTGTGATGAGGAAACTATGCAGCAGTTAAAATGAATGAGCTACCAAAAAATAGGTTGCCTAAAATTATATAGAGTATAATTCTTTTTGTATGCCTTTTTAAGATATACGAAAGAATACTATCCTAAAAGCTTGAACTGCCTAAACTGGCAGACAATGCTAATTTTTTTTTCTGGATAAAAACAGAGAAAATTAGGGATTATGCAATGCATGCAACACAAATATAAATGGATTTGTGTGATTTTCTGTATTTTTGACTATAAAAAAGAATAAGTGAACAAAGGAAAACAGTGCATAATAAGTGGACGTTAAGAAATCAGATAACATAAGATCTCTTGATAGCACAATTTCTTCTTACACATTTGACAAATACCTGAGGTGTCTAGACCTGGTTAGCACTTAACTGAGTGAGTAGAAATCAGTATACAAGATAGATACAACTGCTGCTTAAAATTTTAAAAGGATACAGACAAGTAATTTTTTGTAATTGGAGGATAATTGCTTTATGATGTGTTGGTTTCTGCTGTACAACAATGTGAATCAGCTATAAAAGTATACACATATCCCCTCCCTCTTGAGCCTCCTCCCCACACCCCCATCCTACCCTTCTGGGTTGTCACAGAGCACCAAGTTGAGCTCCCTGGGCTATACAGCTGCTTCCCACTAGCTATCTGTTTTACACATGGTAGTGTACATACGTCAGTGGTATTCTCTAAATTTGTCCCTCTACTCCTTCCCCCACTATGTTCACAAGTCCGTTCTCTATACCCGTGTCTCTATTCCTGCCCTACAAATAGGTTCATCAGTACCATTTTTCTAGATTCCATGTGTATGGATTAGTATACAATATTCAGACAAGTAAATTGATATTCACAATACCATGAGAAGTGTGCGGACATAGAGAAGTACACAGTGCTAATGTAGGTATGTGAGAGGACCGGCCCTTGTGTTAGTTATGATGTCTTAGATGTAAGGAACAGAAAATAGCTTACACAATTACAGGGATGTATTGGTTTAAATAACTGGCAAGTTTAAAGATGGATCAGGATAGGTTTGATTCAGCAACTAAAAAACATCAAACCACAAGTTTCTCTTCCTCATTCTGCAGTCCTCCCCGGGGTCAGTTCAGCTTCACTCCGCTGTTGGCTCCCCCTTGAGGTGCCACATGGCTACCAAATCTCCAGGTTCAGTGTTTCTCCAGTTCATGACCAGGGAGAGACACAGAAGCCCTTCTGTAAGAGATAAGAACTCTTCTTTCTTCAGAAGCCTCCAGAAATCTCTTTATCACAGGGCCTTTGTACTGCTGTATCCCCAGCACCAGGTAAAGTGGAGGACCTCAGTTAAAACTGTTCAACTGACCTGGATCTCCACAAATACTAAATTCACAAAACACTCAGCAGGGTATCAAAAACTCAGTATTTATAAGGAACAAAATACTTTTACTTTTATAAATTTTAGCAAATAATTTATTCACTTGTTTTCTAAATTTCCACCTTTTTTACTAGAAGTATTTTCATTAGTTCTCAAATGATGCTTTTTAAGTATTTCTCTATTTTGAAAGTTATAATCACAAATTGTATATTCTGCTATTATGTTACTTGGAAATTTATAGCGATTTACAAGCAGTAAGTATATAAACAAGATTATTTTTAAATGTAAACTCATAATTAAATGAAAAATGAAAGAATAAGATGCTAGGGAGAAATATGGTTAAATAATTTTATAACTTAGTTGACAAAATTCTACCTAGCCATAACATAAAAATCAAAAACTATTAAAGAGATAAATTGACTACCTAAAATTAAAATAACTGCATATAAAAATACCCTAAAGAAGGTAGAAGTAGATACAATGAACTCAGAATTAATATTTTAACATATATGATTGACAGGTTAATTATCATAAATTACAATAACTACTACAAATTGATATCAAATAACCAAATAAAATAAGGAAAAGGCAAAATTCAGAAAAAAAATACAAAGAAAGAGTGCAAATAACCACTAAACATATGAAAGATGCTCCATCTGACTACTAATGAAAGAAATGTGAATTCAAACAATAAGATATTTTTTCTTGGAAAAGATTAAAATAAGTGATATCTTAGCGATGACAGACCATTTTAGGAGATGGGAGTATAAATTAGTACTTTATCAACTTCATCAAAAGCAGTTTGGAACAATCTATTTAAAGTAAAATCAAACTCAAAATTTAGATATTGATAATTTTAGATTCAGAAACTGCAAGAATTCTTCCTGAAGAAATAGTTGTAGAAAGAAATAAGAAATAAATGTAGAAGAAATAAATGTAGAAAAGTGTATGTACATAGGTATTCATTGCAACTTTGTTTAAAAAAAAGAATGGAAACCACTTAATTGGCCATCACTTGAGATCAAGTTAAAAAACATATATATTAGTCATCTATGGAATATAACACAATTCCTAAAATAATGTATCTATACTTAGTGACAAGAAAAGATAAAAATAAGTACAAAAATGATTTTTTAAACTGACAGATTATGTATAATTTGATCACATTTTTATGAAATCCATGATATAGATGTTTAAACATATATTTAAGAAATCCAGAAGAATGTGTCTCAAAGGAAAACCTGTGATTGTCTCTTGAGGGTGGAATTGTGGAAAAATAACATTCTTAATCTTATACATTCAATATTGCTTAGATATTTTACAGTGGGCATGTAACACTTTTGTACCTAAATATTATATATATACAATTTTACATATTTTAAATTTATCATTTTATTTGTTTAAAATATATAACACAAAATTTTTAAGCAAGAAATTAATACTGTTAATGCTGTTGAATAACTCTTATTACTATATTTACCTGACACTTCATTGACAGCTAACAGAGTAACTCAAAATTTTTAAAATATTCATTTCAAGTTATTAGTAGGATGGTGTATTAGTAAACAATGTAGGAAATATTAGTAGACAAGAGTAGAAACTTCTAAATGAGGGGAATGAAGGCAATAAAAATAGAATATTGAAGATGGTGATTATTTGGGAAAGTTGAATGGCTAAAGAATGTGGAGAATATGACAGTCAAGATACTTTGTAATATCAGTACTCAGTAGACCCAGTTTTCTTTACTGATGATTCCCCAAAAGTATATTTAAAAAATTAGCACCAATCAAGTTCTATGTTTCTCTCTGGTCAAGTGACCCATATTTCTTGTGTCAAATAAGAAAAGATGTTCCATTTAGTAATGGGTATAGCCATAAATCAAAACCACCTAGGTAATTCACCTCAAAAATCACCTTTCTTCCTCTTCTCTTTTACCAATTTTTGATAATCTGTCTGGGGCTGAGTTATTTCTCCACTGAAAACTCAGTGGAGGCAAAGCAAATATAATATCCAGTTGTGGATGTGACTGATGATAGAAGCAAAGTTCAATGTTGTAAAGAGCAATACTGCATAGGAACCTGAAATGTTAGGTCCATGAATCAAGGCAAATTGGCAGTGGTCAAACAGGAGATGGCAAGAGTGAACAGCAACATTTTAGGAATCAGCAAACTAAAATGGACTGGAATGGGTGAATTTAACTCAGATGACCATTATATCTACCACTGTGGGCAAGAATCCCTTAGAAGAAATGGAGTAGCCTTCATAGTCAACAAAAGAGTCTGAAATGCAGTACTTGGATGCAATCTCAATAATGACAGAATGACCTCTGTTCGTTTCCAAGGCAAACCATTCAATATCATGGCAATCCAAGTCTATGCCCTGACCAGTAATGCTGAAGAAGCTGAAGTTGAATGGTTCTATGAAGACCTAAAAGACCTAGAACTAACACCCCCAAAAGATGTCCTTTTTATTATAGGGGACTGGAATGCAAAAGTAGGAAGTCAAGAAACACCTGAAGTAACAGGCAGATTTGGCCTTGGAGTACAAATGAAGCAGGGCAAAGGCTAATAGAGTTTTGCCAAGAAAACCCACTGGTCATAGCAAACACCCTATTCCAACAACACAAGAGAAGACTCTACACATGGACATCACCTGATGGTCAACACCAAAATCAGATTCATTATATTCTTTGCAGCCAAAGATGGAGAAGCTCTATACAGTCAGCAAAAACAAGACCGGGAGCTGACTGTGGCTCAGATCATGAACTCCTTATTGCCAAATTCAGACTTAAATTGAAGAAAGTAGGGAAAACCACTGGACCATCCAGGTATGACCTAAATCAAATCACTTACAATTATATAGTGGCAGTGAGAAATAGATTTAAGGGACTACATCTGATAGATAGAGTGCCTGAAGAACTATGGATGGAGGTTCATGACATTGTACAGGAGTCAGGGATCAATACCATCCCCAAGAAAAAGAAATGCAAAAAAGCAAAATGGCTGTCTGAGGAGGCCTTACAAATAGCTGAGAAAAGAAGAGAAGTGAAAAAGCAAAGGAGAAAAGGGAAGATATACTCATTTGAAAGCAGACTTCCAAAGAGTAACAAGGGGAGATAAGAAAGCCTTCCTCAGTGATCAGTACAAAGAAATAGAGGAAAATAGTAGAATGGGAAAGACTAGAGATCTCTTCAAGAAAATTAGAGATATCAAGGGAACATTTCATGCAAAGATGGGCTCAATAAATGACAGAAATGGTATGGACTTAACAGAAGCAGAAGATATTAAGAAGAGGTGGCAAGAATACACAGAAGAACTACACAAAAAAGATCTCCATGACCCAGATAATCACAGTGTGTGATCACCCACCTAGAGCCAGACATCCAGGAATGTGAAGTCAAGTGGGCCTTAGAAAGCATCACTAGGAACAAAGCTAGTGGAGTTGATGAAATTCCAGTTGAGCTATTTCAAATCCTGAAAGATGGTGCTGTGAAAGTGCTGCACTCAATATGTCAGCAAATTTCGAAAACTCAGCAGTGGCCACAGAACTGGTCACTGGTGGAAAAGGTCAGTTTTTATTCCAATCCCAAACAAAGGCAATGCCAAAGAATGCTCAGACTACTGCACAATTATACTGATCTCACATGCTAGTAAAGTAATGCTCAAAATTCTCCAGGCCAGGCTTCAACAATACGTGAACCATGAACTTCCAGATGTTCTAGTTGGATTTAGAAAAGGCAGAGGAACCAGAGATCATATTGCCAACATCTGCTGGATCATCAAAAAAGTAAGAGAGTTCCAGAAAAACATCTATTTCTCTTTATTGACTATGCCAAAGCCTTTGACTGTGTGGATCACAATAAAGTGTGGAAAATTCTGAAAGAGATGGGAATACCAGACCACCTGACCTGCCTCTTGAGAAACCTGTATGCATGTCAGGAAGCAACAGTTAGAACTGGACATGGAAAAACAGACTGGTTCTAAATAGGACAAGGAGTATATCAAGGCTGTATATTGTCACCCTGCTCGTTTAACTTATATGCCGAGTACATCATGAGAAATGCTGGGCTGGATGAAGCACAAGCTGGAATCAAGATTGCTGGGAGAAATATCAATCACCTCAGATATGCAGATGACACCACCCTTATGGCAGAACTCGAAGAACTAAAGAGCCTCTTGGTGAAAGTGAAAGAAGAGAGTGAAAAATTTGGCTTAAAGCTCAACATTCAGAAAACTAAGATCATGGCATCTGGTCCCATCACTTCATGGCAAATAGATGGGGAAACAGTGGAAACAGTGTCAGACTTTATCTTTCTGGGCTCTAAAATCACTGCAGATCGTGACTGCAGCCATGAAATTAAAAGACACTTGCTCCTTGGAAGGCAAGTTATGACCAACCTAGACAGCATATTAAACAGCAGAGACAACAAAGTTCTGACTAGTCAAGGCTATAGTTTTTCCAGTAGTCATGTATGGATGTGAGAGTTGGACTATAAAGAAAGCTGAGCATTGAAGAATTGATGCTTTTGAACTGTGGTGTTGGAGAAGACTCTTGAGAGTCCCTTGGACTGCAAGGAGATCCCACCAGTCAATCCTGAAGAACATCAGTCCTGAATATTCATTGGAAGGACTGATGCTGAAGCTGAAACTCCAGTACTTTGGCCACCTGATGCAAAAAGCTGACTCACTTGAAAAGACCCTGATGTTGGGAAAGATTGAAGGTGGGAGGAGAATGGGATGACAGAGGATGAGATGGTTGGATGGCATCACCGACTTGATGGACATGAGTTTGAGTAAACTTGGGAGTCGGTAATAAACAGGGAAGCCTGGTGTCCTGCAGTCCATGAGGTCGCAATGAGTCAGACATTTCTGAGTGACTTATCTGAAATGAACTGAACTGGGGCTGAGAATCCAGGGTTAAATAATATGTGGATGTGCTTTCATAGGAACTTGAACTCCAAATGAGAAGCCAAACAAATGAAAAAGAAATGGAAAAATTGTTCTAGTACATTGAAATAAGTGTTGGTTAAAACTGTAAATACGATTCTGTGGGTTAGGAGTGCTTAAAAAAAAAGCTGGCCTCCCTGTATTTAAGGGTGGAGATTACATGTCACTTTTAGATACATCTTTATTCTGTGACAAAACACCTAATATGATTATCCCTTGCTTATCAAATTAGGATGAATACTCAGGATAACTGGAGTTTCCGATTTTTTTTAATAGAGGGCTCAAAAAGATACTACTGTACATAGTACAACAATTAGGCAGACCAAGTACTTGATTTTTTCTAATTCTTCTAATTCATCAGTAGGATCTGGGCTTCCCTGGTGGCTCAGATTGTAAAGAGTCCACCTGGGTGCAAGAGACCCAGGTTTGATCTTTGGGTTGGGAAGATCCCCTGGAGAAGGGAATGGCTACCTACTCCAGTATTCTTACCTAGAGAATCCCATGTACAGAGGAGACTGGTGGGCTACAATCCACAGGGTTGCAAAGAATCGGACATGACTGAGTGATTAACACACACACACATCAGTAGAATCTATAAGTTCTATCCCTCACATATATTCTGCCATTAATACTGCAAAACTACCATTTTTTTGTCCAAACTATGGCAACAGCCTCTAAATTGGTCTTCTAGCAGAACAAATCTTAAGTAGGGAAATCACGTGCTTCTGAGAACTCTTGCCTCCTTAATAGTTCATCCTGTACACAGAAGCCAAAGTGAGCTTTCTAAAGGATGATACAAACCCTGCCATACCTTGGTTTAAAATCACCCAGTGCCTTCTCTTTATAACCAGAAAAAAAACACCCACCATTCTTGCAGTGCCCACATGCTCATTCCCCTGCTCATTCCCCTGTCTCCCCTTTGTTTCCCACTCCCAGCCATGCTGCTTTTTCTGCCTCTTAAACAGTCGGCTCCTTACCATCTCAGGATTTTGACGTCTGTTCTTCCTTAACCACATGTCTGCCTCCTACTCATCACTCAAGTATCAATCAAAATGTAACAGCAAATAAGTGACTACCTTAGTTAAAGCAGCCCCGTCACTCAGTCTGAATGGCTTTTCCACATTGTATCTTCTTAGTGCTATCACACCTTAAAATGCCAAGTAATTAAAACCTCACTGAAGACATAGACTATGTTTCACACACTTTAGTATTTCAAACCTAGAATGGTCCTGTGTATGTTTGCTATTTTGGTTGTTGGTTGGTTGACTGAATTAATGGACTATTTGCACCCTAAGGTAGCCTTTCAGAAAAGATCTACAAATTAGGGAAACTATAGAACATTGTCTTTCTAAATACAGGCATGCGGACATATTACAAGTTTGGTTCCATACCACTGCTATAAACCAAATATCATAATAAAGGGAGTCACATGAATCTTTTGGTTTCCTAGTACACATAAAAGTTATGGTTATAATATATTGTATCCTATTAAATGAGAAATAGCATTATGTCTAAATAAACAAGGTGCATATCTTATTTTAAAAATACTTTATTGCTAAAACATGTTAACCATCATTTGAAACTTCAGCAAGTCATAATGTTTTTGCCAGAGGACAGTCTTTTTCATTGTTGATGGCTGCTGGCTGATCAGAGTATAATTGCTAAAGGTTGGATGGCTGTGGAAATTTCTCAAAATAAAACAGTGATGAAGGTTGCCACACTGATTGACTTCTTTTCATGAATGATTTCTCTGTAGCTTGCAATGCTATTTGATAACATTTTATCTACAGTAGAATTTCTCTCAAACCTAGAGTCAGTCCTCAGGAATCCCTAATGCTGCTTTATCAAGTAAGTTTATGTAGTGTTCTGTTGTTGTTGTTTAGTCTCTCAGTCGTGTCTGACTCTTTGCGACCCCATGGACTGCAGCACACCAGGCCTCCCTGTCCATCATCAACTTCCGGAGCCTACTCAAACTCATGTCCATTGAGTCGGTGATGCCATCCAACCATCTATTCCTCTGTCGTCCCCTTCTCCTCCTGCCTTCAATCTTTCCCAGCATCAGAGTCTTTTCCAATGAGTCAGTTCTTCACATCAGGTGGCCAAAGTATTGGAGTTTCAGCTTCAGCATCAGTCCTTCCAATGAATATTCAAGCCTGATTTCCTTTAGGATGGACTGGTTGAATCTCCTTGCAGTCCAAGGGACTCTCAAAAGTCTTCTCTAACACCACCTCACTGCCAGCACCAACTCCAACACCGGCTCAAAAGCATCATTCTGCGATGCTCAGCTTTCTTTATAGTCCAACTCTCACATCCACACATGACTACTGGAAAAACCATAGTCTTGACTAGATGGACCAAGTCGGTAAAGTAATGTCTCTGGTTTTTAATATGCTGTCTACGTTGGTCACACCTTTTCTTCCAAGGAGCAAGCATCTTTTAATTTTGTGGCTGCAGTCACCATCTGCAGTGCTTTTGGAGCCCAAGAAAATAAAGTCTGTCACTGTTTCTATTGTTTCCGCATCTATTTGCCACGGAGTGATGGGACAGGATGCCATGATCTTCTTTTTCTGAATGTTGAGTTTTAAGCCAGCCTTTTCACTCTCCTCTTTCACTTTCATCAGAGGCTCTTTAGTTCTTCTTCACATTCTGCCACAACGGTGGTGTCATCTGCATATCTGAGGTTATTGATATTTCTCCCAGCAATCTTGATTTCAGCTTGTGCTTCATTCAGCCTGGCATTTCACATGATGATGTACTCTGCATGAAAGTTAAATAAACAGGGTAACAATACACAGCCCTGACATACTCCTTTCCCAATTTGGAACCAGTCTGGACACGAAACCAATTTGTTCCATGTCCAGCTCTAACTGTTGCTTCTTGACCTGCATATAGATTTCTCAGGAGACAGGTAAGGTGTTCTCATATTCCCATCTCTTTAAGAATTTTCCACAGTGTGTTGTGATCCACACAGTCAAAGGCTTTGGCATAGTCAACAAAGCAGAAATAGATGTTTTTCTGGAACTCTCTTGCTTTTCTATGATCCAACGTATGTTGGCAATTTGATCTCTGGTTCTTCTGCCTTTTTCTAAATCCAGCTTGAACATCTGGAAGTTCTCAGTTCACATACTATTGAAGCCTGGCTTGGAGAATTTTGAGCATTACTTTGGACATGTGTGAGATGAGTGCAATTGTGCAGTAATTTGAACATTTTTTGGCATTGCCCTTCTTTGGGTTTGGAATGAAAACTGACCTTTTCTAGTCCTGTGGCCATTGCTGAGTTTTCCAAATTTGCTGGCATATTGAGTGCAGCATTTTCACAGCATCATCTTTTAAGATTTGAAATAGCTCAACTGGAATTCCATCACCTCCACTAGCTTTGTTCATAGTGGTGCCTCCTAAGGCACACTTGACTTCCCATTCCAGGATGTTTGGCTCTAGGTGAGTGATCACACCATTGTGGTTATCTGAGTTATGAAGATTTTTTTTGTGTAGTTCTTCTGTGTATTCTTGCCACCTCTTCTTAATATCTTTTGCTTCTGTTAGGTCCATACTATTTCTGTCCTTTATTGTGCCCATCTTTGCATTAAATGTTCCCTTGATAGCTCTAATTTTCTTGAAGAGATCTCTAGTCTTTCCTGTTCTATTGTTTTCCTCTATTCGTTTGCATTGATCACTGAGGAGGACTTTCTTATCTCTCCTTGATATTCTTTGGAACTCTGCAAACTTGAGTCTGCCTACCCAATGCACAGCAAAGCAATCTACTGATACCAGATTGTGGTGAAGGAAAGTACAGCATTTATTGCAAGGCACCCATTGTGGGGCGAAGGAAAGAGAATGGCAGCTTGTGCTCAGAAAACATGAACTCCCAAATGGCTTTCAGAGAAGCAATTTTAAAGGCAAGGTAAAGGAAATGGTTGCAGGGTGAGTGATCAGCTCATTCACATTCTTGGTTGATGGGAGGTAACCCAGCCATAGTTCAGGGGTCAACATCATCAGTCTTCTGAGTTCCAAGTGGCCTGGGGTCTATGTGAGGGTGTTTAGTATCCAGTTAACTTCTTCCACCTGGTGAGGGTTTTAATATCTGCAAAACAATTCAAAATATTCTTTATAGCCCTTGATGGGGAACTAAAAATCCTTCACTTTGTTTTATGCCTAAACTAAAATTATCCTGTCTCACTTGACTATTTTCCTTTATTTCTCTATTTTCTCACTTTTCTGATTAAATTTTCTCTTTGGAACTCAGGAAAGGCCTAGGAGCCTGCAGATTTTCTACAAACAAGAGGCAGGGGACACTGGACAGGGGTCTGTCCCTGGGAAGGCCCCTCAGGGTCCTGCTCAGTTTCACTTCTGGTAGTGGACACACAAGGTGGTGTTTGGAAGTGGTAGGAAAAGAGACCAGAGGAGCAAGGCTGGACCAAGTCTTGAGGCCAAAGGATCTAGCCATGCTGAGGAGTTTGAACTTTATTGTGAGGGCTTATGGTTTAGAAAAGAAAAGGAGAAGAAGAGAAAGAAAAAGGATTCGTTTGCCTGATTGTGCATTCTAAGTTGCATTTAATATCTCTTCCTTTTTTTGCTGCCGATCTTCTCAGATGAGTCCTCTGTACTGAGACCTATATAACAGGATATGAAAGTAGGATGGTGATTATTTTCTCAGCTTTAGGTGAGGTTCTAAACTTGAGAACAAAATGTCCAACTACTGACAAATTATAAAAACAGATGACTAAAAAAGGGTCCTTCCTGGAGAAGGAAGTAGCAACCCGCTCCAGTATTCTTGCCTAGGAAATCCCATGGACAAAGGAGCTTGGTGGGCTACATACAGTCCATGGGATCACAAGAGTCGGACATGCTTAGCGACTAAATCACTGAAAAAGAGACAGTTTGAAAATTAATGAGGTGATGCATTCTTAGCTTACCTTAAAGACACTTTAAGGAGAAGCTTGGAAATTAATGGAAATGAGTAAGTAGAACTTCCCTAGGGGGAGAATTATGAGAGACTAAACATGCAAATGAACAATGACTAGATTGTATATATCAAAAGAAAACTCACCCACATGCTCTGCTGTAACCAGCCGGGAAAGCCAAAGCACAACCTCTGTAACAATCAGCCAGAATAATTAGGACCTGGTCCATGCCTGCCAGCTTCCTATTTTTTACCTCACTTTCAACTCAGAACTAGTCAGAAAAATCCAAATATGCACCTCAAACCGATCACATAAAGATGCTCTGCTTCAGCTCTGTGACAACCTAGATGGGTGGGATGGGGAGGGAGGTGGGAGAGATGTTCAGGAGAGGGGAAATAGGTATACCTATGGCTGATTCACGTTTATGTTTGGCAGAAACCAACATAATACTGTAAAGCAGTTATCCTTCAACTAAAAATAAATTAATTAAAAAAAAAGATACCCTGCTTCTAGTTAGGTCTCCTTTGGCTCTTCCCCACACCAGCCGTCTCCAATCAGAGCATACCTGAAGGCACTCATCTTCCCATACTCTGGAGCTTTCCTACTCCTCTGCCTGCCTTTGATTCTCTGCCAAACTCAAGTGGTGCTACTGACTTCCTTACTACAATAGGCTCTGAACAAATAGCCTCCATTTTCATCAACGTGGTCTTTATTTTCAGAGTGCTATGACATTTCTCCTCCTCTCTATCTAGGGAGGAGAAGGCAATGGCACCCCACTCCAGTACTCTTGCCTGGAAAATCCCAGGGACAGAGGAGCCTGGTAAGCTGCAGTCCATGGGGTCGCTGGGAGTCGGACACGACTGAGCGACTTCACTTTTGCTTTTCACTTTCATGCATTGGAGAAGGAAATGGCGACCCACTCCAGTGTTCTTGCCTGGAGAATCTCATGGACAGAGGAGCCTGGTGGGTGGCCGTCTATGGGGTCGCACAGAATCGGACACGACTGAAGCGACTTAGCAGGAGCAGCAGCAGCTACCTAGGGAACAGAACAGGGTGCTTCCCCCTTACTTATAGTCAAAGGCTCAGGGGCTGACATGCTATCCAATTCCCACAAATGTCTAAAGGAGAGGCAGGTTGAAGGTAGCTTTGATGACTAAAGAAAAAGGCATGACTCTGACGGGACAATTTGTTAGGACAGGGTGCATGTAGATGTCACATGGACCAAGTGTGGATCCCTTGGGCTATCTTGAAAGGGAACCCCCAAGATGACCTCCTGGGAAGGTGAGTTGACCCCAACAGAAGCCCTAATGAGAGAAATCATCAACTTTTTGATGGAGTAAATGGCAAAAACCATACTAGCTAAATAACAGTGTGCTTGTCTTTGTTCCTTTTCCCTCCCACCATACCATATTTAGAAAATCCGTGGGTAGCATACTGAATAGGCAAAATAGTAAAATTTTCTTATCCCTTCAAATTTTATTATTTCAAATAGTATTATTATTGGAATATTATTTCTTTTGCCAATATTGATTTCTTTGCCAAGTCTTCTGAAAGAATTATAGGGAAAAGTACCCTGCATCTCCTCTGCCATGGCCATGACATTCTTCTTGGTTAAACAGTGAGTAAAAAGCTTTCTATAAAATACTAAAAGCTTAGTATTAGAGATAAATTTGACCAGTCTGCTCTCTCCCATTGTTTCGTCATTCTAATTCAATTGAATGACAAACTGTGAATTTGCTTTGAGGAGACCACAAAGTAACTTGCAATTTTGAACAAAGTTCTGTGATTGCTCATCAGGCCACTGATGAGTACCATTAGCCTTTTCTGATACCAGAAGAGAAAAAAACACTTCACTGGTGTTCCACTGGGAACTTTAGACCAGGAAACCCTACTGCTGCTGCTGCTGCTAAGTCGCTTCACTTGTGTCCGACTCTGTGCAACCCCACAGATGGCAGCCTACCAGGCTCCCCAGTCCCTGCGATTCTCCAGGCAAGAACACTGGACTGGGTTGCCATTTCCTTCTCCAATGCATGGATGCATGCTAAGTCGCTTCAGTTGTGTCTGACTCTGTGCGACCCTACGGACAGCAGCCCACCAGGCTCCTCTGTCCACAGGATTCTCCAGGCAAGAATACTGGAGTGGGTTGCCCTTTCCTTCTCCAGGAAACCCTATAGTGCTTCTCATCTCTCTGACCTGACGTCACCACCGCAGAGACAGGCCTCTCTGCACTTCTTCCTGAATTCATCCCTCCATTCTTTTCTAGCCACTCACTGGGGTGTGGATAAGTGCTGTGGTAAAGAGAAGAGGACATGCTGGCAGTGAGGGGAGCAGAGCCGTTTCTATTTTCCGTAGTGTTGCTAGGAATGGCCTCATTGGAAAGATGATACTTGGACAGAAAACTTCAAGACTTCACAATAAACCATGTGGGACGGGGAGTAGGGAGGACGATAACATTTAAGTCAGAGTGGTGCAAAAGGTTGAGAACATAGGCTTGATGACTCTAGTAATAGCAAGACACAAACATCACTGGAACGAAGTAAGTGAGACAGGAATTATGAAGAAAAAGAGCTAATGAAGTAAGAGGTTTTGTGTGTGTGTGTGTGTGTGTGTCAGGGAGTGGGGATTATATCACTTAGTACTTTGTAGTTCATTGGAAGACCTTTGGCTTTTCCTCTGAGTGAGATGAGAAGCCTGTGGACAGTGTTGAAGAGAAGAGTGATTTGTCTCATTTAGCTTTTAGAGGGATGACTCTCGCTGCTCTGCTGTTAAGGGAGTGGTGGTAGATAAGGACTGATGTAAAGGAGTCTATTATAACAATACAGCAGGAACTGGGTGGTGGACCCGGGTAGGTAGTGACAAGGGGTTGAATTACGTATATGTGTTGGAGATACAAGCACTAGGATTTGCTGGAGGATTGAATATGAGAAATGAGAGGGAAAAGAGGTGTCAAAGATGATTCCAAAGAATTGTCTTGGGCAACCAGCAGGCCATTCACTGAGAAAGAACACACAGGGAGTAAAGGAGGGAGTTGATAGTTGGCAGTCCATATGGGGGAGAGAAACAAAGTGCTAATATTTACAAGGAGGTAGAGACTCTGCCCAAAGGTTCAGGAAGGGGCCATAGGGCACATACTCTTAAGCTATGCCTTAATATATTGATAAGGCTTTCATAGAGTAGAAAGAAGCATATTCTGTTTCTTAAGAACAGAGAGAAAAGGCACACGAAATGTGAAAGCAGGGGCTATTACTTGGAATGGTGATCATTATGGTTTGGTTGCAACACATGTAGGAATGTGTGGAAAAATAGGTTTGGGAAAGTGGGGTGGAGCCAGAGGGTGATGGCCTTGTGTGCACAGTGGACTTTGGACTTGACTTGCTAGTCAACTAGGATACTCTGCAGAATTTTAAGCAAAGAGATAATATTAGCCTCATAGTGGAATGTGGGATAAACTGGGGGCAGGTGAGGGAATGGAGTTGAAAGAAGAAAAGTAATGAAGCCCTTGTGCTGAATGGTTCCTCTTTGCCCCTCCAGGTTCGTTCCCTGTCCTTCTCCGACCTTCCTTGTGCCTTTGGAGGCTGACTTTTATAGACTATTTCAACAGACTACCTTTACTCTCTAATTTACGGTTAATTTGGCCAATAGGAGACACAGCAGAAGAAAAGAGCAGGTGGAGGGTGAGACCAGGGTGACTGTTATCCTGAGTCACTCACTCCCTGCTGGGCATGTCTGCTTCCTTGATTCCTTAGGCCTAGAGGCCAAACAGGCTTCTCTGAAGTTGGTAAACGTGTTAATTTTTTTTAGTCCTGCTCACACGCTTGTAAAAAGTCCTCTCACTGAACTGTCCTCCTGTGTGCGTGTGTGCTGTCCTCTCAGTTGTGTCCAACACTTTTCAACCCCATGGACTGTAGCCCACCAGGCTCCTCTGTCCATGGGATTCTTCAGACAAGAATACTGGAGTGAGTTGCCATTTCCTCCTCCACATCTCCTGTACTGCTGGTGGATTCTTTACCTCTGAGCCACTGGGGAAGCCCAAACTGTCCCCAGTTACCATATTCAAGCCTGCTATTCATTTGCCACAAAAACTGTGACTGTGTGCCACAGAGTACAGTCCAATCGTGGTATTTAAAACTTGGTATATTACTTTTCTTTCAAAAGAAGTCACAGAAGTGGGCATTCCAGGGCCAGTGTGGTGGTTTTGTGGTCATCTTGTATCTTGGCTCCATAATTCTTCACACACTAGCGCTGCTCCCATATGCCTGTGGAAACACTGCCTGTTACTTCTACCCTATAGTCAGCAGTGAAAAGGAAAGTGTTAGTCACTCGGTCATGTCCGATTCTTTGTGACCCCATGGACTGTAGCCTACCAGGCTTCTCTGTCAGTGAGCTTCTCCAGGCAAGAATACTGGGATGAGTTGCCATTCCCTTCTCCAGGGGATCTTCCTGACCCAGAGACTGAACCCGGGTCTCCCACACTGCAGGCAGATTCTTTACCATCTGAGCCACCAGGGAAGCCAGCAGGAAGGAGGGCAAAAGGGGTCCACTTCTCAGAATCTTCAAGAAGCCTTCTAGCCAGTCTCCTCCAACACTTTTGTTTCCATCTCTTTGGCCAAACTTCATCATGTGGCTCTGCCCAGCTACAAGCAAGGCTGGGAAATGATATTTCTAGCTGGGCGTATTGTGGCTCTGAGGGTTTTATCCTTAAGGAAGAAGCAGAAAATGGTATTGTATAGGTAATTACAAGCATCTACAAGCCTATGCTCTGGTAAAATAATCCAGAAAATAGAATAGGTAACAAGGAATAAAGAACTGAGAAGGGGATGAGGGAAGGGGGAAGTGGTGATAGATAGTGTGAGAAATGAACAAGATGAGATGCTAATGATGGGATGAGCCTCCTTAACATCCTCTCCCCTGTGCCCCCACTGCTCCACAAGGCTTATGGGATCTTAGTTCTCCTACCAGGAATCAAACCTGTGCCCCCTACAGTGGAAGCATGGAGTCTTAACCTTGGGTAGCCAGGGAAGTCCCTCCTTAAAATTCTCTTCATTTGACAATATTTTATTCATGCTCCTTTGATCTAACGAAATGTTATTTATCTGAATACACAACTCTCTAACAGCTACTTTTTGAGGCCTTTTATAGAATATAAGTAAGAAAAGGGAAATGTACTTAAGTCTGAAAAGAAGCTAGAAAACAAAAGAATACTGGCAATTTCCACTTCTGCAACTTTGGTAATGTTGAGTGATTCTGGAGCCACATTAAATGACATCGCTGCAGAGTTTCCACTGACCTAAATAGCCTCCTGAAAATAAAGCAATCACTATACTTAGACATTACTTTGCTGAAAAAGGCCCATATAGTCCAAGCTATGGTTTTTCCAGTAATCACACATGGATATGAGAGTTGGTCCATTAAGAAGGCTGAGCACCGAAGAACTGATGCTTTCAAACTGGAGAAGACTCTTGAGAATCCCTTAGATAGCAAGGAGATCAAACCAGTCAATCCTAAATGAAATCAACCCTGAATATTCATTGGAAGGACTGTTGCTGAAGCTGAAGCTCCAATAATTTGGCCACCGGATGTAAAGAGCCGACTCATTGGAAAAGACCCTGATGCTAAGAATGATTGAGGGTAAGAGGAGAAGGGGGTGACAGGATGAGATGGTTGGATGACATCACCAACTCAATGGACATGAGTTTGAGCCAACGTGGAGATGGTGAAGGACAGGGAATCCTGGTGTGCTGCAGTCCATGGGGTTGCAACAATACTTAGAACTGTTGAATTATTATCATCACACACACCCTTTTTAGCAAAGCATGCCACTCAACAGGAGGCAAAGTTCAGTGTTACTGATAAACATTAAAACTGTTGATATATCAAAGGTCTAAACCTGTGGGATATAAGCTTCCTCAATAAGCCAAATCTTAGGAAGAGTAACAATTTAATTTTGCCTCTCAAACTTTAACACAAAACATTTTCCAGGATCTTATGTTTTTTTATTAGTCTTAGAAAGTACAGAAATTCTTCTCTCTTTGAGGTTTTATATTCCTTGAGATTATAAAACTGTATCTCTGAAAGCTGTGTGCATTTTATGGACAATATACTTGTACGTATTTGCAAGATATTTTTCTTTCCAAAACCCTCATGGCTGAATTAGTTACTAACAGAACATTGCTCTGAAAGTCATTGTATAAGAAAAAAAGTTCCCACCTTTAAATGCATTGTAATATACGCAGTTGTTTTCCAAACTAAGAAAAAAATTTGGAACAATGTGAAAAATGTAAACAGAATTTTTCATTGAAATGTATATGTTAATACCATCATGGTGACTATCTTTTGAATGAAGTGATAAATGTATATTCTAATATAGTCCAGCAAGGGTTAGATTTGGAACTGGGAATCTTACATCTGTTCTTCAAGGAAACTCACTGTCTCTTAATTTTTATCACAATTAATTTGTAATTTGCTGAATATAAGCTAGTCACATTGTGCTTCATTTATTAAAAAAAATTAACATTCTAGCTTGGCTTCCCTTTGCTATCCATCATGCTCTGTGGAGCCATTAGAAAATACACATTTATGAAACATGTCATGGCTTGTAAACCTAGAAGTCTGTTTGTAATTCAATTCCCTCTTCACAGTTTATCTTGTGTTATTTATTTAACAAATATTTACCAGATTCTTACTGTGTCGGGCTCTGTGCTAGGATCAAAGTATTTAACCTTGAGCTTTATGTATTGATAAGCGCCCCATATATTTCTAGCTGATTATATGTCTCTTGATGCCCTTGAGTTTTGTGTATGGAGAGGAACAACTAAAAATGTTTGTACTTCATTTGATTTTCAGCTTTGTTGTTGTTGTTGTTTAGTCACTCTGTTGTGTCCAACTCTTTGTGACCCCATGGACTGTAGCCTGATAGGCTCCTCTGTCCATGGGATTTCCCAGGCAAAAATACTGGAGTGGGTTGCCATTTCCTTCTCCAGGGGATCTTCTTGATCCAGGGATCAAACCTGCATCTCCTGTGGCTCCTGCATTGGTAGAAGGATTCCTTACCACTGAGACACCTGGAAAGCTTACTGAATTCATAATTTTACTTACTAAACTCATATATTCACATTGATGGGTTGGTTAACTAAATTTACTTTAAAAAGATAAACAGCAATTCCACATTTAGCATGACTGAACACCTAAAACAGCAGATAAAACAAATACAAGAACTGTACAACTTTTACATCACATATATCTTTACTTGTATTCTAAAATATTAGCGTTGTAAATTTGGTTAATATCATCAATATTCCTTGTATTGTTGTATAATATTTTTACTATACTTAATTTGATGTGTTCCTAAGGTTTTGGTAATACTGTTTTAATAGTATTTCTAAGGGAGATTTAAGAAAAGAAAACAGACTTTTTCAAACTAACCAAGGTCACAGGACCTCTGTTATCAAACAGTTGATTATTGGATGGAGTGGGTATAGAATTTAGCTGTAGATTAAAAATCATGATAATTATTATTAGGCCATTTCTTTTTATGGTTGTTTTGCAACCATTTGTCTCTCTTAAAATGATATATTTTGAAAATTAATAGTTTCCTCTATGTCTTGTCATCATAATATATTGACCTGGTCTGTTAGCATTATTACAACATTTTTTATTCCTTAATTAGTATCTTACGGCTTTCCTTGTGGCTCACCTGATAAAGAACCCGCCTGCCAAGTGGGAGACCTAGGTTTGATCCCTGGGTTGGGAAGATCCCCTGGAGAAGGAAAAGGCTACCTGCTCCAGTATTCTGGCCTAGACAATTCCATGAACTGTATAGTCCATAGGGTTGCAAAGAGTTGGACACGACAGAACAACTTTCACTAACATTTGTAGAGCCACATAACAATTTCATCTCCAAAGAGATGCAAAAACAAGACCACACATTTCTCTTTAAGACATTTTGCTATTTCAAATACTTTTAAATGTGCTCATTACTAATAGAACCATTTTCTGCTTGATACTACATGTGGCTATGAGGGCTAATTAGTTCTCCTTGTTATGGATACAGTACTTTTTATGGACAATGTAAAAATTAACAAATTACTTGCTAAAGTGATTGTAGCATTTTACATTTCCTGCAGCAATGTATGAGAATTTTTACTCAATGTTCTTCAATACTTAAGGTTGTCAGGCCATTTGCTGAGCATTGTAATGGTATTTAATTGCAGTTTCATTTGCATTTTCCTGATGTCTAATGATATTAAGTGTCTTTTCACATGCTCATTAGTTATTCATATGTTTTCTTTTATATTCATCCATGTTTATTGGGCTGCTGTTCATATTATTATTAATAAATTGCAAAAGTTCTTTATTTCAAATTCACTTCTTTTGTCAAATACATGTAACATGAATATATTCTTCACTCTGTGGCTTACATTTTCATTTTCCTGACAATGTTTATCAAAGAACCAACATATTTTTTTAGTGAACACCTTAATCAATTTTTTGTGACTTGCGCCATCCCAGAGTAAAAAACATTTGTTCCTATGTTTTCTACTGAAATTTTAAGTTTTATTTCTTAAGTATAAGTCTACATTTAATTCTAATTTTGTTTCTTGGTATGAAGTAAGGATCCAGGCTTGTTTCTTTCATATGTATATCCAATTGTTTGAGCATCATTTTTTAAAGATTGTCCTTTCCCCCACTGAATTACCTTTGTAATTAAAGGTATTACCCTTAATATCTTTGTTAGAAGCCAAATGGCCATTTATATGTGGGTCTTTCTTTGAACTCTACGTTCTGTTCCATTGATCTGTATGTCTATTCTTTCACCAATAGCTCATTCTTAGTTAATTTTTTTGTAATAGATCTTAGAGTCCAGTGGTATATATCTTCTTACTTTGTTCTTCCTTTCCAAAATTACTTGATTGTTCTAGGTCCTTCACATTTCCTTATACATTATATAATCAGCATGTCAGTTGCTGCGAAAATTTGTTGGGATTTGATTTGGATTACTTTGTAAATGAATCTAGATACTGGGAAAATTGCCATTTTAGCAGTGTTGGATCTTTCAACCCATGAAATCATATATTCCTCCACTGATTCAGGTCTTTTAAAATTTGTTTCTGCAATGTTATATGGTTTTCAATAAACATATATGCAAGCACATATTTTATTATATTTACCCCTTAAAATGTCATGGTTTTTGATACTATTGTAATGAAAATGCTTTATAATTTATTTTCCAACTATTTGTTGTCAGTATATAGAAATGCAGTTGATTTTTGCATGTTAGCTCAGATTTGGGGACCTTGCTAAAGTCACTCATTAACAAGTAATTTTTTTTAGATTCTTTAAGATTTTGTATATATATGATCTGTTTGCTTGTAAATAGGGTTTTTATTTCTCTCTTTGAAATCTCTGTGGTTTTTCTTTCTTTTCTTGCTTTGTGCACTGACTAGCAATCTCCAGTAAATATTGAAAAGGAGTAGAGAAAGCAGAGACGTCCTTGTTATGTTCTTGATCTTCAAGAGAAAGTGTTGAATCTTCACAGATGCTCTTTATCAGGTTGAGAAACTTTTCTTAGCTCAGTGAGATCACTGTGCTTTGTTTGGGGTCCTCCTATCAGTACCAGAGAGTATAATGCCTTTAGGCAAAAAGCCAAGGTTGTGTAGCCCTCATCTCATTTGTTTCTCATCTATATCAGAGATAGTAGTTCTACACTTCCTGTTATCTCAAACCTGAAAACACTTTTTCTTAAATTTTTTCCACTTTTCTAGTTATTAATATTTGTTGTGGCCTGGTAAATCTGGTCCAGGTTACTATGTTATGGCCCTACATTCAGGGGAGATAAACATCTAACATCTATATATTAACATTCTCTATTTAAATGAACAAAATTAAAAATAGCTCTTTATATGCAAAATTTTTATGACTTTTATCATACACTTCAATTAATTTTTTATTTTTAAATTGTTTCTTGAAGTATAGTTGATTTACAATGTTAGTTCTGAGTGTACAACTTAGTCAATAGTTTTAAAGGTTATATGCATTTAAAGATATAAAATAATGGCTATATTTCCCTGTGTTGTATAGTATAAGTATATCCTTGGTGCTTATCTGTTTTATACATGCAAGCATACATGCTAAGTCACTTCAGTCATGTCTGACTCTTTGTGACCCATGGACTGTAGTCCTCCAGGCTCCTCTGTCCATGGGATTCTCCGGGCAAGAATACTGGAGTGGTTAAACACTTCCTTCTTCAATTTTATACATAGTAGTTTGTTTCTCTTAGTCCCCTACTCCTCTCTTGCCCTTCTCCTCTCCTCTTCCCCCACTGGTGTCCACTAGTTTGTTTCCTAAACCTGTGAGTCTGTTTCTATTTTGTTGTACACATTCATTTGTTTTATTTTTTAGATTCCATGTATAAGTGATAACATACAGTGTTTATCTTTCTCTGACTTATTTTACTAAGTATTGATATAATACTCTCTAGATCCATTCATGCTGTTGTAGATGGCTGAATTTCATTCTTTTTAATGGCTGAGTAATAGTCCATTACTCAGCACATCTTCTTTATCCATTTATCTGTTGATGGATACTTGGCTTGTTTGCATATCTTAGCTATGTAAATTATGCTGCTATGAATATTGGAGGTGTATGTATCTTTTTGCATTCGTGTTTTTAATTTTTTTTCAGATATATACCCAGGAGTGAAATTGCTGGATTGTATGGTAGTTCTGTTTTTAGTTTTTCAAGGAACCTCTATACTGTTTCCCACAGTGGTTGTACCAGTTTGCATTCCCACCAATAGTATACAAGTGTTCCCTTTTCTGCATATCTTCATCAATATTTATTATGTGTAGACTTTTTGCTGATAGCTATTCTGATGGGTGTGAGGTGATATTTCACTGTTGTTTTGATTTGCATTTCTCTAATAGTTAGCAATGTTGAGCATCTTTTCATGTGCCTGCACTTCCATTAATTTTTAACTTTAGAATATCTATTATAAAGTGAAGGCTTTTGAATAACTCAATCTCTTTGGTTAAACATAGTGATAAACAGAATAACCCTGCAATGCACAAAACAACCCCTTACAAACACAAAGAATTAAATTCCAGGACATTCTGGGTTATCCTACTAATGAGCTGAATAGGCTTCAGTGACACTGGAGAAAGTCCTCAGAAAGTGAAGCCAAGAGAAGACCCCTGAGATAGAAAACTGTTTTATTGTAGGAAAGTGTCCCATACTGCTTGTAAACTCAATGGCTCTCCCACAATACCTTCCTCTAAAGTCTGGCTTTCATGCAGCTTGGGATTGTGTCTTCTTCTTGTCTGGATTCCAACAGTTCCAAGCACAATGATTTTCATGTTGTAGTCCCCAGCACTATTGACTGAATGGTATTGCAAACTTTGATAATGCATAGAAAAACATCATGTTTACAAGAAAACAAATTTTAAATGAAGTACATAATCAAATCTGAATTATTTTTTCCCTTTTGGTAATTTAGGTCATGAAAGTTAATTAACATTTTAGTCAGTCATCCACCAACATTTATTGGACACTTCCTGTAGGGCAATAAATATTTGTCCACTATGACAGATACTGTTAGTTGCCTCAAAGTATCTATTCTCCCTTCCCTTTTGGTAATAGAATCCTGTAATTTTTGCTTGGTACATTGCTGTTTAGCTAAAAGTCTATATTTCAATCTCCTTTGCATCCAGGTATGGTCATTTGACTTAGTTCTGGCCAATAAAATCTCAGCAGAGATTTTTGTGGAAATTCTAGGAGTTCTCCTTTAGTTCTCTATTTTGAGTGAACATGTATTGTTCCTTTTATTTCTATTCTTCTTCCTGAGTCTTTGATGCAGAAGCTCTCCTAGCAATTTTGGGCATTAAGACAAGGACCATATCCTAAGGATGGCAGAGCCATGCACAGGAAAGAGCCTAAAGGCCTCAGAAAATCACTGAACTATTAGTGTGAATTGCCTGACTCTAGACTGCATTAACTGAGAGAAGTAAAATTCAATTTTGATTAAGCCATTGTTATTTGAGTTTTTCTATTATATGCATGCAAATTAAATTACAACTAACACAATTTGAAAAAAATATTTGAATATTGTACTTTGGCTAATCTTTTATGAGACTATTAACCTGCTTTTTCATTGTGATAGTACTGCATAACATACAGTCCTCCACTTCTCAGGGGCTTAAAATAACAAAGACAGTTCTTGCGAATGAATCTGCATGTTGGCTTTTGGCTTCCCAGGTGGCGCAGTGGTAAAGAATCTGCTTACCAATGCAAGAAATGCAGGTTCAGTCCCTGTGCCAGGAAGGTCCTGTGGAGTAGGAAATGGCAACCCACTGCAGTAGTCTTGCCTGGAAAATTCCATGGACAGAGGAGCCTGGTGGGCTACAGTCCTTATGGGTTGTAAAGAGTTGGACATGACTGAGCATGCACACACTCTCTTGCTGGCTGCTATTCATCTGATCTTAGACATGATGATGCTTTTGGCTTGGCTTGATTGGACTCTGCACTCCATCTGTGCGCCACATGTTGTCATTATATGGGTTCAGCAGCTGCCTATCAATTTCTAATGATGAAATGCCAAGAGTGCAAGAAGACAAACCAAATTAGACAAACATATTTAAAGTTTAAGTTAATACTAATATTTTATTGGTAAGTCACATGGCCAAGGTCAACATCAATGAGGTGGAAAAAATATACTCTCATCCACTCTATTGTGAGGAGTTACAAAGACACCTGATAATGTTACATGAATGAATAATTTTCTAACAAGGAGAGAGTAAAGAATCTGTTATGGAGAATTTGGAAAAGTTATAGAAATCTTGGAAAGGTTACTTTAACCTCTCTGTGTCTTACTTTTTTCACTTGTGAAGCCAAAGTATCAGGTTAGATAACTTATACACTTGAGTTTTAAACTTTTGTGACTGTAATTCTAGATCATCTTATTTCCTTCCTGGTTCTCAGGAGACAGAGACATTCCAAAGCATGAAGCTAAAGAAGATTTTTTAAATGTAATTTTATGTATTATTTTTGGCTGTGCTGGGTCTTCTTTGCAGCGCAAGCTTTCTCTAGTTGCAGAGAGCAGGGGCTACTCTGTAGTTGATGTGCACAGTCTACTCATTGTGGTGGCTTCTCTTTTTGTGGCACACAGCCTCTGGGATGCACAGGCTTCAGTATCTGTGGTGTAGGCTCAGTAGTTGCATTCTGCAGGCTCTAGAGCAGAGGGTCAATAGTTGCGGCGTACTGGTTTAGTTGCTCTGTGGTATGTGGGATCTTCCTGAATCAGGGATTGAACCCAGGTCTCCTGCAATGGCAGGCAGATTATTTACCACTGAGCCACCAGGGAAGCCCTAAAAATTTGTATGTATTGATTAGGCTTATTGAACTTTAAATAAAGAAAGGCAAAGCAGATGTCAGGGGGTATATTAGGGATTTTCCTCTATGAAATATCTTGTTCTCTTCATCTCATCCTACCCTTAAAATAATAAAGGGCACAGTCCATATAAATGTTCAGAGTCAGATGGTAAAGTTATGTTACCAGAAGGTCATTAACATATATATGTTGATGACCATATCTGTCCTGAGGATATGGATATGCTAAAAATCATCTAAATTGTAACAGAGGATGAAAATACATAGGGAGGAGTTATTATAACCTTTCTACATCCTCTTTTTCACTCAGTGCCCAATACAGAAGACTTTTCCTTTTTTAAATGACTGTTCAAAGAGTACTTAGTTCAATTAAATCATGACAATAAACTCTGAAGAATTGATGATGTTATCTGAGCACAGATTAGCCACAAAGTCATTCCCCAATGATTATGAATATTTTTCTATAATATGTAGTATTCTACTTTAACAGAAAGTCTTAACACAAAGGCCACACACACAGGTCAGTGGACAACCCAAAATTTTAAGCAAACTGTATATGGTGTGCTTGGTGGGGGAAAACGGCCTATAGTTTTCACCAGATTTTGAAATGGGTCTGTGACTCAAGAAAATGAATCCTATTGAGAGGGTAACAGGCAGGAAGGCCAGGGGTCTCCAAATGGAGGAAATAGGCTTCAAGTGTCAGACATTTTTTCAATTCAGTTCAGTTCAGTCACTCAGTCATGGCTGACTCTCTGCGACCGCATGGACTGCAGCACGCCAGGCCTCCCTGTCCATCACCAACTCCCGGAGTTTACTCAAACTCATGTCCATTGAGTCGGTGATGCCATCCAGCCATCTCATCTTCTGTCATTCCATTCTCCTTCTGCCTTCAATCTTTCCCAGCATTAGGGGAAGATTTTCAAATGAGTCAGTTCTTCGCATCAGGTGGCCAAAGAATTGAAGTTTCAGCTTCAACATCAGTCCTTCCAATGAATATTCAGGACTGATTTCCTTTAGGATGGACTGGTTGGATCTCCTTGCAGTCCAAGGGACTCTCAAGAGTCTTCTCCAACACCACAGTTCAAAAGCATCAATTCTTCAGTGCTCAGCTTTCTTTGTAGTCCAACTATCATATCCATACACGACTACTGGGAAAACCATAACCTTGACTAGACAGACCTTTGTTGGGAAAGTAACGTCTCTGATTTTTAATATGCTGTCTAGGTTGGTCATAACTTTTCTTCCAAGGAGTAAGTGTCTTTTAATTTCATGGCTGCAGTCACCATCTGCAGTGATTTTGGAGCCCAGAAAAATGAAGTCTGTCCTTGTATCCACTGTTGCCCCACCTATTTGCCGTGAAATGATGGGACCAGATGCCATGTTCTTAGTTTTCTGAATGTTCGGTTTTAAGCCAATTTTTTCACTCTCCTCTTTCACTTTCATCAAGAGGCTCTTTAGTTCTTTGCTTTCTGTCTTTTTTTTTATCTCTCCCTTAAGCGGCAGGAAGAAACAAACTACAAGTGTCAGATTTTTTTTTTTCTTCTCCATACAAAATTAAAAGGAAGTTTTTCTACGGAAATGTTTTTCTTAAGCTATATTAATGAACCTATTTATTTGCTTTGGAATTTGCCTTTCTTCAAAATGGTTCCACCTAAGACTAACTTGTTTTCTTTTCTCAAACCTTGGGCTGATAATAGCTCAACAAACCAGTATTCATATCAATTGTTTTATGGCTGGGGGATGACACACCTCGTACCATCCTATCTCAAAAACGACTGTTGTGGGAGAGGGGCCTGGTGAAACTCCGTCAGCCTTGAGGTGTGTCTCTTATCTGATTAATAGCTTTCTAACAGACATAAAACAGCTTGCTTAAGACTAGCAGGGGGACACTCTCGGTCCCCCTTCTGATGTCTATGTCAGAAGCTCTCTGTCCTTTTTTATACTTTAATAAAACTCTGCTCTACAAAAGCTCTTGAGTGATCAAGCCTGGTCCCTGGTCCCAAAATTAAATCTTCTTCTTTAGAGATAATGAATCCGACACTGTTCCCTGTAAGCTATTACTACTGACTCTAAAACAAGCCATAGACACCCCTGCATTCTCTCCTTTGGGCTTCTTATGACATTAAGGACCATATATGGTTTTAAAACATTAAATTCATTCATTGCTTTTTTTTTTAATTAAGTCTACCATGTTTCAGACGCTGTTTGAAGCACCAAGAATCTGGTGCCTAAATGTCTCCTCTGGGGATAGTAAGCTCTACAACAAAGGGGCTGATTTTCAATAATGTGGGGAGATGCTGAAAGATGCACATCAGGTTCTTAATTGCACATCAACAGAAAGGAGAAAAGATCATTATAAATGTGCAACAAGTTGAGAGACTCCTGCAGGGAAATATAAAACAAGGCTTTATGGAACATAGTTTGAAAAATCAGTCTCTTTTGGAGAAATGTTATTAATCACTCATGAATTATGGCTACTTACTCAGCCCTAAGTAGCTAGAATGAAGAGACCTAATGTTAATAAATATTGGTACCTTCCTCTCCCTGCCTCCAGAATTTTCCTGATTAGTAGAAATCAATAAGGGAGATAACATCCCCATCTTTCGGATTGGAAAAAAAAAAAAAAGAGCTGTTGGAAGGCACCAACCAGTTCCTATCTGGGCAATTAAATCTGATACAGATGTAATTCTCTATCTTTCTCTACCTCCTTCATCCTCCACCCTTTTCTACAAAATAAGTCAAATGCCCTACATGCAGAGTTGCAGAGACTGAGGACAAATAATTTCCTTTATCCTTGGTCGGTGGATTCCTCAGACAGGCTTGGGGCTCTGGAAAGAGGATATAAACATTTATTTTCTTCTCAAGGCACTCCTGGCTGAGAAACAAAAATCAAACAATTCCTCAGATCTTTGAGGAGAAAGATGCTTTCTATCAGTTGTGTTTTTGGTGATGATTGGTGTCTTAGTCTGTTTGGGCTGTGTAGCAAAATACCACAGCCTGGGTGGCTGATAAACAACAGACATTTGTCTGTCATAGTTCTGAAGGTGGGGAAGTCCAAGACCAAGGCACAGCAAGTGAGGGTCCTCTTCCTGGTTCATAGCCAGCGCCTTCTCAATGTGTCTTCACGTGGTGGGAGGGGACAGGGAGCTCTCCAGAGTCGTTTTATTAAGGCATTAATCCCATTCATGAGGGCTGCACACTCATGACCTAATCACCTCCCAAAGGCCCCACTTCCTAATATCATCATATCAGGCATTAGGTTTTCAACATACAAATTTAGGGGAGACACAAAAATTTGGACCACAGTGAACATAAGCTTTTGGAAGACTATACATCATCTTGAGAACTCTTTCAAAAAATTAAAGTCCCGAAAAAATGAAGTGGTGAAAGTGTTGAAATGAAGAATGACTTCAGCACTATCGGGGGAAAAGCCAACTCAGAAGGCAAATCATTCCCCGTTTCTGAGATAAGGAGCTGATTATAGACAAGGGGCCTTAGGATTCATGTTAGATTAGACAGTGCAGGTGGTTAGATATGTGGGCATGATTTCTGACTTCACTGAGGCTAATAGAAGTGTGACAGGGGGCAAAGTTTGGGTGTGTGGACACTCTGAACCCTCACATTGCTTGTTTGAATCAGACAGCTACTTATTGCAAGTAACAGAAATGTAACTAAAACTAGAGTAATAAAGAGGATATAATGGCAAGGTACCAGTGAAACTCCTAGAGCCAATACAAGATTGAACATTTTAGAAAGGCAGGGATTAGACCAGCTCTAGGAATTTCAATAACTAGAATGAAGGACTCAAATGCCATAAAGACTGATTCTTTGCCTCTTGCTATTTCTGCTATTCACTGTTGCAGACACGTTTCTTCATATTGTGCCCTATGAAGGGATATGGCTGTGTACTCACATATTTATTACTTACTACTCCCATTTTAACAATCTCAAGGAAGGACTCTAATTGGCCTGCTTGTGTCATGAGCCCATGTTTGTCTTCTCCTAAAACACAGGACTGTTTTAGAAGTGGGTCTAAGAAGGTTGGTTTTTCCAAAGAACAAATTAGAATAGGAACATATTAATATGTATCTTTCTTTTTTGCTTGTCTTAAAAGGATATACATTTTCCAAAGAAGGTTGGTATATCAGTTAACCATCACTGCAAAACAAATCACCAGAAAACTCCATGACTTAAAACAACAGTACCTTATTTTTCATGCTTCTGCAGGTAGACAGAGGGCCAGCTGATCTAGGTTGAGCTCAGTTGGGTTAGCTTTAGTCCACGTTCACTCATTTTCCTTGGACCAGTGGACTGGTTGTAACCAAGGGATAGTCTTCTCATGGACATGAAAGAGACACAGTAAGCAAACCTAGACACATAATCTCATTGTATGCCTCTATTTGTGTTACATCTGTTAATATCCTTTCAACCAAAAGAAGTCATGTAACTCAGGGATTTCTGACCTTTGAGATCTAATGCCTGATGATCTGAGGTGGAGCTGAGTAATAGAAATAAAATGCACAATAAATGTGATGTGCTTCAATAATCCTGAAATCACCCCCTCCCCAACCAGTTCATGGAAAAAATTGTCTTCCATGAAACTGGTCCCTGGTGCCAAAAAGGTTGGAGATACTGATGTAGCTGAAGCCACCATTAAGGAGAGGTCAAATATAGTCTGCTTCGAGAAACTGCAAAGACACGTGGGAGAAGGCATGGACACAGAGTAGGGTAAAGAATTTGGAAGATTTCATGCAATCTACCATGCAGACAATTAACACAACTATTTTCGATTTTCAAGTGATAAGATTCTGGTTAACTATTACTCTGGATCAGCAACCCAGAAAAGGCTCACCTAAATGATTCCGGCTCAAGGTGTCCTGTGCAGTTTCAGTCATATGATGACTAGGGTTGGACAGAGGGAGTGATGAAGCTGATGGCAGCTAGCTGGATATCTTGCCCTCATGGCCTGACCATGGAGTCTTTCTATAAGAGTTAGTTTGGGTTCCTTATAGCATAGTCTCAGGCCTTGTGGACTGCTTACTTTAAACAAAAGACTTGAAGAACAAATATTCTAGCTCATGAAGTTATCATTGAAAGGCAAAGTAACTTCACTTTTGCCACTGTATTCTATTAGTTACAAGTACATCACAGCTGGTCCATATTCAAAGGAAGGATAATCCTCTATCTCAACTTCACTTCTTGACAGGAGGGTAGCAAGCTATGATACACATTACTATGAATGTGTATCCATTGCAGAAGTGGATACACATTCATAGTAAGTGCCAAACCAGAACTACAACACAAGTCCAATTTTCTGCTTTATCATAATGCCTGTGGCAGATGACATATTCCAAAATATAAAACTCACCAACATCTCTTACCCCACATGCTCTAGAAGCTTCCTACTTCCCTGTCAAGAAGTGAAGTTGAAATAGAGAATTATCCTTCTTTTGAATATGGACCAGCTGTAATGTAATTGTAACTAATAGAATACAATGGCAAAAGTGAAGTTACACTGCCTTCCAAGTCTAACTTCATAAGCTAGAATATTTGCTCTTAATAAACATCAAAGGAGCATTCAACCTAAAGATGGGCACAATATAGGATAAAAATGGTAGAGACCTAGTAGACGCTGAAGGGATCAAGATGAGATGGAAAGAATACACAGAAGAACTGTATAAAAAAAGATCTTAATGAACAGGATTACTACAATGGAGTGGTTAGTCACCTAGAGCCAGACATTCTGGAGTGGGAAGTCTAGTGGACCTTAAGAAGAACTGCTGTTAATAAAGTTAGTGAATGCAATGAAATTCCAGCAGAACTATTCACATCCCTAAAGGATGATGCCATCAAGATTTTGCATTCATTATGTCAGCAAATCTGGAAGACCCAGCAGTGGCCACAAAACTGGAAAAGGTCAACCCTCATCCCAATTCCCAAGAAGGGTAGTACCAAAGAATGTGCTAACCATTGGACAACTGCACACATCTCCCATACTAGTAAGGTCATGCTTAAAATCTTGCATGCTAGGCTTCAGCATTATGGGAACTAAGAAATTCCAGATGTCCAAGCTGGGTTTAGAAAAGGAAGAGGAAGTGAAGTGACATGAAAGTCGCTCAATCATGTCCGACTCTTTCCGACCCCGTGGACTATACAGTCCATGGAATTCTCTAGGCCAGAAAACTGGAGTGGGTAGCCTTTCCCTTCTCCAGGGGATCTTCCCAACCCAGGTATCGAACCCAGGTCTCCTGCATTGCAAGTGGATTCTTTACCAGCTGAGCCACAAGGGGAGCCCAAAGGAAGAGGAACTAGAGATCAAATTGCCAACATTTGCTGGATTATAGAGAAAGCAAGGGAATTTCAGAAAAGCATCTGTCTCTGTTTCATTGACTACACTAAAGCCTTTGACTGTGTGGATCATGACAAACTGTGGAAAGCTCTTAGAGAGATGGGAATACCTGACCATCTTACCTGTCTCCTGAGAAATCTGTATGTGGGTCAAGAAGCAACAGTTAGAACCCTGTATGGAACAACTGATTGGTTCAAGATCAAGAAAGGAGTACAACAGGGCTGTCTGTTGTCACCATGTTTGTTTAACCTGCAGGCTGAGCACATCATGAGAAAGGCTGGGCTGGATGAGTTACAAGCTGGAATCAAGATAGGCAGGAGAAACAACAACCTCAGATATGCAGATACCACCACTCTAATGGCAGAAAGTGAAGAGGAACTAAAGAGCCTTTTGATAAGGGTGAAGAGGGAGAGTGAAAGAGCCAGCTGAAGACTAACTTGGAAAAACTAAGATCATGGCATCTAGCCCCATTACTGCATGGCAAATAGAAGGGGAAAAGGTGGAAGTAGAAACAGATTTCTTCTTCCTGGGCTCCAAAATCACTGTGGATGGTGACTGCAGCCATGAAGTCAGAAGATGATTGCTTCTTGACAGGAAAGCAATGGCAAATCTAGACAGAGTGTTGAAAAGCAGAGACATTACTCTGCCGACAAAGGTCTGTGTTGTCAAGGCTATGGTCTTCCCAGTGGTCACATATGGTTGTGAGAGCTGGACCATAAGGATGGCAGAACACCAAAGAATTGATGCCTTCGAGCTGTGCTGGAGAAGACTCCTGAAAGTCCCTTGGACAGAAAGGAGATCAAACCAGTCAATCTTAAGGGAGATCAACCCTGAATATTCACTGGAAGGACTGATGCTGAAGCTGAAGCTCCAGTATTTTGGTCATCTGATGCAAACAGTTGACTCATTGGAAAATCCCTGATGCTGGGAAAGATTGAGGGCAGAAGGAGAAGAGGGTGTCAGAGGAGATGGCTGGAGGGCATCACTGATGCAATGGACGTGAACTTGGGAAAACTCCGGGAGATGGTGAGGGACAGGGAGGCCTGGCGTGCTGCAATCCATGGGGTCACAAAGAGTTGGACACGACTGGGCAACTGAACAACAACAACAACAACAATGAATGTGTAACTTTAGATATATTCTCTCATCTACCAGTGTTGGTCAGTAATAGACATCACGTAATATTTATCAAATGAGTGACTGAATGGCTTCTTCAGAATTCAGTTTCTTCCTCTATATGGGATTAATAATAGCTAAAGAAAGTCATAAAGAATAAAAGAGATGAAAGACTTGAAGATGTTTTGAAAGTTTGAAAGGACAATTATCTATGTGTATGTTTGTCTGTTTTCTTCAGTGCCTAAAACATTCTCTTTGCAATATTCTCAATAAAGACAATTATTTTGTCCTAAATAATTTGGCTTTTGTAAGAGCTGAGAGTTATTTGAAGCAGGGAAAGGACTTATGATTTCACTGAGTAATAACATTTTGGGGTCTAAAATGAGATATCATTATGATATGATGAGACTAATATTTTTAAATTGACTGGTAACCTGGTCTAAATGACATTTCTAAGCAAAGATTACAGAGAATACTTCAAGCAAAGGCAGGGAAATTGAAATAACTGTATGATGGCTGCAAGTAAGGGAAAATGTTCATTTGAATATTTGCTTAAAAATAGGATTAATGCTTCCTCATCATCTCTTTTGTCTAGTATCTGGAGAAAGACTCAAGCGTCATTTTTAAGATGGAGAAATTTGTCTTTTATTATGATGAGCTGAAAATGAAAGCCAATAGGAATTAAGTAAAATAACTGAATTTACAGGTAAGAATCAGCTGTAGATTTCCAAAAGTTATTCAAAAGGCATCTTAGTTTAGTCACCTCCATAATCATCATTTTAAGGTTAAATTACTTTGTCACTTTTTATTTATCTGTGTTCTTTCCTTTTTGCAGTCTTAAAGATGGTGAATGGGAATTTATTTTTAAGTACTACTTATGTGGGTTTTTCTTTTCTACTTACAAAAAATAAATTATTTCTTAGTCACTGAAGTAAAAATGAATAAAAAGGAAAATGATTTCAGCAAATGGGGCTAATCAGTTACTGGCATTTTCTTTCTTAAAGACATATGGTAATAGTTAGTTTTCTCTAGAGAAACCTCATGTGTTTGTGATAAAGTGGATGGCACTGTGATACCAAATTCATCCAAGAAGAGTCTGTTGAGACTACTTAGGTAATTTTGATATTATTTTCACATACAAAGGTTTTTTTTTTTTTTTTTTTGCCATTGGTTAATTTATTCAGTTACTACTATAGTTCTAAATACAGGTTTCAATATATAAAGTATAATGATAATAGTGTAAATGGAAACACAAAAATCATTTGTAATAGTGACATTGAACAATATGCATTATTTTATTCATGACCAGTGTGAATTTTTCTAGTGATTATTTCACACTGGTTCTTAGTGTGAACGGAGAGAAGTCTACCAGAAGCACATGAAGACAAATTACAGCAGCACATATATCTAAAGGCCAAAGCCGACAACAAAGTCATTTTCCCAAAGTGAAAATCTGTAACACCTCCACAAAGTGTGAAATTTTAAACTGTCTTTGTTTTATTTTTTTTTTTTAAGAAAAAGATTTTGAAATAAAATTTTGTATAATTAAATTTTATTCCACATAATTTACATATATGTTATAATAGGATGGATATGTTTTATAAGTATACATACTAAAATTAGGTGAGAGTTTTTAAAAGGTATATATACTAGAATCATGCACCAGACTAACAGTCTAGCTAATAGCATACTCACCTAAAATGTTCTCCAAAGACCACTGCATACTCATTTCTTCTCAAACATGAAAGTAGTGAGCAGCTGTCATAGATTTTTTTGGTGGCTTATGTTCTGCTTGACTTTATGGGGAAGGCCTCCACTTAACTTCACTTCCCCACTTCCCTTTGCCCTCCTTCAGATAAGATCAAACTCAGTCCTAGACAGTTCAGACAGCCCACAGGCCATTGCTGATTAAGCCACTGGCTGGTCCAGCCGAGAAGGGGGTATTTTTGACATTAGCCTGACAGGAAGTTATGAGCCCTGATTGGTCTCATGAAAAGGGCTGGGGAATGTAGAATTCCTGCATGGCTCTGATAAATGATGCTGGTTTCCATAGCACGAATAGGATGTATAATTGCTGCTGCCTTGTTCCAGGTCCTTAGAGAGTTCAGATCCTAAACTCAAGGACCATCTCTCCTTGAGGGGCTTCTAACCTGAGATCCAGATGGGGCTGAGAGTAACTTATTCCACAAAATTTATAACTCCTCTTGATTAAAATTGAGTTAATTAAGTAATTCTACTTTGTGTTAGAGGTATTACTATTTATCTTGATTGCAGTATTCTTAAAGAATACAATATTAAGTGTCTTTATGAGAAGAAAATATATTTTAGAATTTAGCTTAGAAGGTAAGAAATATACAATCAACTAGCTTCAGAAGCATCTTCCACAACTACATGTCTGTTCAAATGTGCTGTATTACACCAGGTATCACTGAGCAGATGTTAACATAATTTTTATATTTTGTAACAGAAGAGATATTTTTCAATAATAGGAAAAACTGAAACCTGCTTAGACATAATAGCAGATATTGGTTTTCCTAATACAAAAATTTTAAAGATATAACATTTAGTTTTTTAAAAAGTGCACAGTCATTTTATCTTTTCTTAACTGATGCTCAAAGATACAGGTCACACCTTGTAGCTCAGTTGGTAAAGAATCTGCCTGCAGTGCAGGAGACCTGGGTTAGATTCCTAGGTTGGGAAGATTCCCTGGAGAAGAAAATGGCAACCCACTCCAGTATTCTTGCCTGGAGAATCCCATGGACAGAGGAGTCTGGTGGGCTACATGGGGTCACAAGAGTCGGACAAGACTTAGCGACTAAACCACCACCACTCCTATTTTTTGCCCTCCAAATTATAGCTCCACTCACTTTCCTAACTTTTTTTTTTTCATTTTACCCTTAATTCAGTCTTCCTCAGCTCCACAGCTCTTAGTTCCTTCCTTCCCCTCCA
Source organism: Giraffa tippelskirchi (assembly GCF_054371585.1). NCBI lineage: Eukaryota > Metazoa > Chordata > Mammalia > Artiodactyla > Giraffidae > Giraffa > Giraffa tippelskirchi. The sequence goes on along the minus strand of NC_137275.1, from coordinate 90,123,408 downwards.
TGTCCAATCATCTTTCTCGCAGACTGTTCTTTCTGTGTGCTGAATTTATTCTTTCTCCTCCACCCTGGAAATTTTTTCCGTGTATCAGCTTCTCTACCTTTCCTATTAACTCCATGACCACAGGAACGCCTCGTGTTTCCCGCCATTTTTGTTTCCACTCCCACTGCTCCCATTGTATCTTTCTTGGAGTCTTCCAGTAGCCTCTTAATCAGACCCCTAGATGTATACTTGCACCTCTCTAATGAACACTCCAACCAAGGTGATACCTACAAAAATTGAATCACAGTATCCCCTGCTTAAAATCCCTTAGTCAATCGGTAAAGATAACCCTGTATGCGAGACATCAAAAGAGACACAGATAAATAGAACAGTATTATGGACTCTATGGGAGAGGGTGAGGGCGGGATGATATGGGAGAATGGCATGGAAGCATGTAAATTATCATATGTGAAATGAATCGCCAGTCCAGGTTCAATGCATGATACAGGGTGCTCGGGGCTGGTGCACCAGGATGACCCGGAGGGATGGGATGGGGAGGGAGGTGAAAGGGGGGTTCTGGAAGGGGAACACATGTACACCCATGGTGGATTCATGTCAATGTATGGCAAAACAAATACAATATTGTAAAGTTAAAAAATAGAAAATAAGCTAATTTAAAAAAAAAGAAGAAGAAAGTCAGGTTACACACACAAAAAAATCCCTTACTGGGTTTCCAATGTATTTAAGATAAATTTCAAAATTCTTAAAATGACCCATAAGGTTCTACATAATCTATCTACTATTTTCCTCTGTTAACCACTGTGATCCATCCAGTGTGGACTGATTTTTGTCCTGTCTTCTTCTCATTCTGCCTAAATTTTTTTGAAAAGGGAGATGGTCAGAGTAGTGGTGATTCTTCATAAGTGTCTTAGGCTTATAAAAAAGAAAAGCGACTGTCCACATGAGGGTTGAATGAAGCTCTGAAAATGGTTAGCTACTGGAGAGCTCAGAAAATACTATAGTGGAAGGCATCACTTTTTCTGTAAGATCATCTGAAGCTTTTGAAAAATACTAAAATAATACATGCTGTTGTAACAACAAGAACAACATAACCACTCAGAAGTAAACTTCAGAGATGTCTTTCCAGAGTTTTCTCTGCATTTATTAGTGTATATATACATAAACACAGGCAGATGGTGAAGGACAGGGAAGCCTGGTATGCTGCAGTCCATGGGGTCTCAAAGAGTTGGACACAACTGAGCCACTGAACAACACGAAACACAGGTAAGTTCTTTTTTAGGCAAACACAAATGAGAACATCTCACCCCAAAATAGCTGAACCTAAGAACAGAAGGCTAGAAATAGAGATGCTTTTAAGATGAACCCCTATAAAATTTTCTGCTTGCTTTTCCTGTGGACTGTGGGGACAGTTACATGTATCAGTCCATTTAACAGTTTAATTTCTGCCCACTCCCTAACCCAGTGTGGAAATTCAGCTTGGTACCTGCAAACTCCAGTATACTATGTAACAGAGTTGCTTGCTCCTTCACTGGAGGAAACTGTATCACATTGAGAGATACCTTTGTTTAGAAATTCCAGAATGAGCAGCAGTGAGACTAACTACACCTTCGTCTATTATTGGTTTTATCATCGTTAAACTCTTTCCAATGCAATGCACAACAAAACACAAAGGCTTCTTATTCTTTTGCATTTTTCTTGTTGCTAACAATGGGGTTGAGCTTGTTTTTATACATTTGTTGATAACATGATTTTTCTGTGAATTGCCTACTTTTGTCTTCTACTCTGTTGGGTATTGGGTTATTTGTCTCGTATTGATTTGTAAAAGTTTGTCATAATATTGACTATTGGGATGGATGCGGACATATGTCGCCCAGACCCCCCTTTTAAGGAGGAGCTTGTTGTCTCAGCTGCAGGGAGTACTATTAGCAGAGAGCCTTCAGCTATCATGTCCTTCTGGGATGGTGTCATAAGTGAAAAGCCATGTAGTCCAAAGTCACATCCTCACCACAGTGACTGATAGCCAAAGACTGACATGATGAATGAAAGGTTTAAAGGTCCAGCCATTCTGGCCCAATAGGATACAATCCTGACAGGCCATTTTACCTCTAGAACTCCCTGCGGTGTCAACCAGAGTTGTTCTTTGGGTCAGTGTTGCAGTGAACTTCTCCCTTGGCCAAATCCTAAATCCTTCCCCTGCACTCACAGGGATTCATCCAAAAGTACTTCCTAACAAATATTCTGTCTCAGGTTCTGCTTCCTGGAGAATCTGTCCTGCCAAAAATACATATATTTCATAAGTTGTGGCAAATGTTTTCTCAGAAAATATTTCTCAGGCACATGTTGCCTTAGGACCTTTGCACATTCTCTTCCTATATCACTTTACCCTGACTATCTCCTTCCTCTTCTTTAGGTATCAACTGAAATGTCATATCCTTACTGAGGTCTTCCCTGCTCTTCAGCCTAGTTCAACTTTCCCTATTATTTTCTGTCATAGCTTCCTATGTTTTCCTTCATAGCGCTTATCTCAGCTTTTAATCCTATCAATAAGTTTATGTGATTATTTGCTTATGCCCAAATTCTTCATCAGATGCTAAACACCGTATGGATAAGAATTTTCCTATTTTTCATCATTATATATCCAGTTACTATCATAGTTCCTGACACATGAAACATCTTTAATAAATATTAGTTAAATGAAAGAAGGGATGAAAAAAGGAGGGAGGGAAAGAATGAGTTCTCTTTCTAAAAACTTTCTCAAATATGGAAAACTTTCCAGGTACTGAGTTTCTAATACAAGCATCACCAGCTGAAATTGTGAAACCATTCTGCATTCTTTTATTGGACCCTGAGATTCTTTTATGGTATGAGCATTAGTTTGATATAAACTAATCCTGTCCATATTTTTTTTGCAATGGGTTACTTTAAACTTATTCCAAAGAATTGCCTTTGGAACCCAGGGTTCTTCTGAATCCAATTGGAAAATCTTTATTCCACATAATTAGAACAGTATAAAAGAGGGAAAAAAGGAAGTTCTATGGTTAAGCCATTTAAAAACAGAATTAATTCCCACAGCTCAAGGCCTAAAGGGAAAATCTAGAAAAGGGACAGAGAAAATGGGTTGTCTCATTAGATTTTGTTCAGGACCTATTATTACCAATTTAGCAGCTCACCCCTGAATTGGATTAGAGTATTACTATGATTACTAGATGTATAATATTATGAGGAATTTATAATGTGTCATTTGAGGCTGAAATTTCTCATGATTATTTTAGCCTAGAAGCAGTAACAATACTTAATCAAGCAAAACTTTCTATTTTTTTCATGCCATTTAACAATGTATAGTTAAATCACATATGATTCTTGTATGATGGATAAATTTTATTACATCCAATTTAGTAGATAGCCAGAAAGACCAAAAGCTTAATATCAAGTATATTCTGCGTATCACTAGGACTTGGTTAAAAACAACTTGATTATCTCCTATTTTTAAGAGGTATATGGGCCTCAGGACACAGACTTATTTTCACATATATACAATCATTCAGAAAAGGATTTCCACATGCTAACAACATCCTTTTTTTTTTCTTTTTTCAGACAAAGGGGAATAAAACTAATTTCTCATCTTTCAACCAATTACCTCTCTACTTGCTGGGTGAGTTTGCTTCTTGGGCCATTTGTTTCATCAAATCTTGGATCAATATCTTTTATAAAATAGGATAGAAAAAAAATAGAGGACACACAGATGTCTTATCTGCTCTTCAGTTATAGTGACCTTAAAGAGGAATCCAGTTCACCAACATACTTTTTTCCTTTGCCCTCTATTCTTCTATTCAGCTCTTCTTAATCACTTCTCCCAAATTACTCCTAAGAGCAAAGGGAAAATAACAGATGCCCCTTCCCTTAACTGCCACTGGGGATTCTGAGGTAGAATTTTGGGGGTCAGTGAGCTTGGATTAAAAATAAGGATTATGCCTTCATTTTCACTTACTTTGATTAAAATTTAGCCTTTATGAATGTAGGCAACAAGCCCTATAGTAATGTTAGTACTATCTATGATTTTTTTTTCCAATAGAAATGGTACATAATTGTTAAATTATTTTCCTGATATTGTAGATGTCTCTGAAAATCATTTATACCCATCATTACTTCAAAATTATGGTAGTTAGTTCCATTTCACTTAATGCTTCAGTGAAGAAGCATGTCTATTTTTAGTTCACAATATTTTTTCTAAAGTATTTTTGTAAATATATTTCAATGTAACTGGTCTACTTTTTAGCTATGTGTTTTATTTTATACATTTACAAACACTGTTTTGAGGAGTTTTATAGGCCTTACAGTCAGCTAATGGGGTATATAGAACAATAATGATCAGGCATTTACAAAACATTTATTTTCAAACTTCCAAGACCTAACTTTTTCTCTTTTTAAAAATTCAGGTGAAATTCACATAATATATAGTAAACTTTTTAAAGCATAAAATTCAGTGGCATTTCCTGCACTCAAAATATTGTGTAACCAGCCACCTCTCTAGTTTCAAATGTTTTTAATACCTCAGAAGAACACCACTCACCCTTTAAGTATTCACTCCCTGTTCTTCCCTCTCCCCATCTCCTGAAAACTACTAATCTTTTTTCAAAATATCTCTAAGGATTTACCTATTCGGATATATCATATGTAAGGAATCATACAACACATGACCTTTTGTATCTGATGTCTTTCACCTAACCTTGATGATTCTGATGCCTATCCAAGTTGTAGAATGTTTCAGAACTTCATTCCTTTTCATGGCTGAATGATATCCATTGTGTGTGTATACCTCAACTTGTTTATCCAACTCAACAACAAAAAGACAAATGATGTAATTAAACAATGGATAATGAACTTGAACAGACATTTTTCCAAAGAAGATATACAAATAGCCCAAAAAAGAACCACACAGGAAAAGATGTTCTTTGGTCATTAAAGAAATACAAATAAAAACCAGAATGAGATACTACTATACACCCAATAGGATGGCTATAATAATTTTTAAAAAAGGAAATAATTATGACAAGGATGTAGAAAAATTGTACATTGCTGTGGGAATGTAAAATGGTATAAGCACACAAGCTGGAATCAAGATTGCTGGGAGAAATATCACTAACCTCAGATATGCAGATGATACCACCCTTATGGCAGAAAAGTGAAGAAGAACTAAAGAGCCTCTTGATGAAAGTGAGAGAGGAGAGTGAAAAAGTTGGCTTAAAGCTCAGCATTCAGAAAACTAAGATCACGGCATCTGGTCCCATCACTTCATGGGGAATAGATGGGGAAACAGTGGAAACAGTGTCAGACTTTATTTTCTTGGGCTCCAAAATCACTGCTGATGGTGATTGCAGCCATGAAATTAAAAGACGCTGACTCCTTGGAAGGACGGTTACGGCCAACCTTGATAGCATATTTAAAAGCAGAGACATTACTTTGCCAACAAGGTCCATCTAGTCAAGGCTATGGTTTTTCCAGTGGTCATGTATGGATGTGAGAGTTGGACGGTGAAGAAAGCTGAGCGCCGAAGAATTGATGCTTTTGAACTGTGGTGTTGGAGAAGACTCTTGAGAGTCCCTTGGACTGCAAGGAGATCCAATCAAGCCATCCTAAAGGAAATAAGTCCTGGGTGTTCATTGGAAGGTCTGATGTTGAAGCTGAAACTCCAATACTTTGGCCACCTCATGCGAAGGGTTGACTCATTGGAAAAGACCCTAACGCTGGGAAGGATTGGGGGCAGGAGGAGAAGGGGACGACAGAGGGTGAGATGGTTGGATGGCATCACTGACTCGATGGACATGGGTTTGGGTAAAGTCCGGGAGTTGGTGATGGACAGAGAGGCCTGGCGTGCTGCGATTCATGGGGTCACAAACAGTCGGACACGACTGAGAGACTGAACTGAACTGAACTGATAGTTGCTTTGGAAAACAGTTTGGTGGTTTCTCAAAGTTAAACATAGAATTGCCTTGTGACCCAGGAAAAATGAAAACATGTCTACACAGAAACGTACATATGAATATTTATAGCAGTATTATAACAGCCAAAAGATGGAAATAATCCAAATGACTATTAATGGGTGAATGGATAAACTTCCTTTTTAATAAGAAAGCTTTTGTAGCAACATCTTTACTTTCTTGAAATAGAATTGACAAATAATAAAACCTACTACACTGATAATTTTAAAAAAAGTCAATGTAATGCCTTTCATATAAAACATATGTAAAAGGAAAATAGTTTGTAATAAAATCATACATATTTCAATATTCAAACACTCAGGCACCAGCCCTTGTGATCTATGAAGTAGTTGTATGTTTGCACTCATGCAGAGAATCACAATGAATTGAGTTGTAGGTAGAGACTGATACAGTATTAGAGACTCAAATATCATGAGCATATTAAACATGCCAAAATACTTTGTGTCATATACAAAATGACATTAGTTTTTAAACTGAGATAATTTGGGGGAAAAACAGATTTTGTATCTAAATGAATGTCTGAAGGGAAATTTGAGAGCAATGAAGGATACAAGATAATACTTTCTGGGGTAGGGCTTCTAGGAGACTTTTTGGTGTTTTTGCTATTAGGAAACTTTATGGTGTTAATTTAAGGAAGAATTCTCTGGGGAAAATTCTTTTTGCCATTTTCAAAAGAAAGCCATTGTTTAATTCTATTCAGTCATAAAAAAAGAATGAAATTTTGTCATTTGTAACATCATGAGTAGACTTGAGGGCATTATGCTAAGTGAAATGAATCAGACAAAGACAAATACTATATATCACTTATATTTAGAACCTAAAGGAATACAACAAACTAGTGAATGTAGAATAAAAGAAACAGATCCACAGATACAGAGAACAAATATGCGGTTACCAATGGGGAGGGGGAAGGAAGGGATGGCAGGAGAGGGGTAGGGGATTTAGAGGTACAAACTACTATGTGTAAAATAAATAAGTGCAAGGATATATTGCACAATACAGTGTATATAGCCAATAATTTATAATGACTACAAATGGAATATAACCTTTAAAAATTGTGACTCATTATGTTGTACCTGAAAGTTATATAACATTGTACGTCAACTATACCTCAATTTTAAAAAAAGGCCATCATTTTGAATGCCACAGAACAATAATGTCTAAGAATCACACACCTGGAATGTTTGATCTTATTCTAAGAGTATCTAGATCATTAGAAAATAGCCCACAACTTTATCTCAATAGGATTTTGTCTTGTTGAAACACCTGAACTTCAAAGGTTGATGGAACAATTACACTTTTTGCCTGTATAAGGAAACAATAAAATTATACTGCCACTCTGATGTAAAAGAAATTTCCCTCTTTTTTAATGAGAGAGTCCACCATATAGTTTTTCACCTAATCAAGACGACATATTACAAAGCAACTACTGTTGACAGAAACATTTTAGGATCTACGACCTAAGTAGGGAGTCTGTCTATTGACAGTATCTCCTAGAGATCTTTTTGGGAACTTGGGTAGATCAGTCTCCTAATTTTAGCTGTCATGAAATATGCTGAAAGAACTCAGGTACCCAAGAATGTGAACCTTGTTCACAGCTGGAGTAGAAATATGTAAAACTTCTTATAGACCTAAGGAAAATTGAACTATATGAAAAGAAAATGACATTTGTGGAAGACTACTGGTTGTTCTCCAATTTCCTTTTTTCCATAGTAGTATGGTTCCTAATTTTTATCTGGGCTTTTGATCATCCAGAAAAAGGACTGCTAATTTATATAGTCAGTTATGGGCAGTCAACTAGGTGCTGCTCAATGGGATGCAAATACATGTGGTATGTATATGCAATATCTGGGATGTGTTGTTAAGGAAAGAGCACATCCTACTTGTTTTTTTTTTGTTTTTCTTCTTTCTTGCTAGGTAGAATGAAAATGTGATGCTTGGAGCTGTGGCAGTCATTTTGAACTACATGGGTTACCTTAGGACTGGAGATGGAACACATCAGTTTAACAGGATAGAAATAATGTGGCTCCCTGATATAGGAGAGCCCTGTATCACTTACCTCCAGATATTGATGTTGATCAAAATCCTGACTACTGCCTAGATGTAAGTACTATCCCCTTTATTTTGGTAGGATTTCTGAGTTCAAATTTTTGTGAGTAAAAGCTTGTTTGCACCAGTTTTTAAACATCTTATTTTATCTTGTTAACATTAAGAGCCAGAAGATGTAGTTTGTAGCCATGGAACAGAGAGTGGTTAACTAGTTTGAATTGAATCATATCTGTACTTGTGAGTTAATTACTAGAAATTAATTAACAAAATCTACATAAAAGTTTGTCTTATCTTGCAAGAGCCAGGATTTTAAGTTAGAATTATATTTTTCATGAATTTATGTATTCATTGTACTTAACATTTCATTTATTAGCTAATTTTTATTATAGTAGTTTAAGAGGTTATTTTAAAAATGGCTTCTCTTTTAATTAAAACTATTTCACTTAGTTTTTGCAAAGATTGTAAGTGAACTTTTTTGCCTCTTGTAAAATTGTTACTCTTCTCTCTTTTTATTTTTAACTAAAAATGTATTGAGGTATAGCTGATGTACAATATTATTTCAATATTATGTTTATGTTGAACATAAAATTACTACTCTTCACTTTTATAGACTAAATAACTGAAATATTTAATTTTCTTTAAAAGTTTTAATTTCTAATGGAAAAGTATCTTATTTAGTGTTCTCTTCTGGATTCTCTCATTCTGATTTATTATGGGAATTGACCTTTATATTGGACAAGTCACTGATTACGTGGTGAAGGTGGAGGAAGGAACCCATTTGGACTGAGATGAGGGAAGAATATGCAAGAGAAGAGATGGTACCTATAGATGATATTTCCATAAATTTTTCTGAAAAGCAGATAATTTCATATGCTCTTAAGCTTAGAATTTCATATGCTCATGACAGAGGTTTGGTAGAGAAGGAGTTCCAGGAACAATTTAACTCAACAATAAAGGAGCCATTATCTATGTAAGGCACGATGGATGCTCCATTCTTCAAAAGTACTAAATCTCAAATCTTAAGTGCTTGGCATGTAGACAATCCAGTGGGCAGATCAGGATGAAATGGAGAAGATGGTAAGTTAACAAACAGAGAGGCACAGCACCAGGTGCCACTGTAGGAAAGAAAATGTAAGAAAAAGGAATGATAAATCACCTCTACTTAGGTTAAGCTGGAAGGGCTTCATGGAGAAGGCATTTGAGGAAGTTACCGTTTGGGGCTCTGTAAGTCATGTCAAGTCTTCACAAGGAGGCCTGATTATGTCTCACAGCGATGTTTTCATGTGTGTGCATGCTTGTCTTCTACATTGGACAGGATACCGAGGGTGCTTGGGACAGAGCAATTAGTCAATATTAAGTCACTATGGCTGGGTGGCCACTAGTGGTAAAGAACCTGCCTGCCAATGTAGGAGACATAAGAGACACAGGTTCGATCCCTGTCGGGAAGATCCCCCGGAGAAGGAAACGGGAACCCACTCCAATATTCTTGCCTGGAAAATCCCATGGACAGAGAGCCTGGCGGGCTACAGTCCATGGGGTCGCAAAGAGTTGGACACGACTGAAGTGACTTAGCACGCACGCATGATAAGTATGATGGTAAATACTGTCTGGATGAGTGAGTAAAGGAGTGTATGCATGTATACATTAATAAGTGGCAGTGAGCTCCTCAAGGGTGGTGGGCCTTGAACCTCGGGCTCGCTGCGGGTACCCTTGTGCAATCCTGCCAATTTGCCAGGCGCTCTAATTTCTGGGAGCAGTCTCCACCGCCAGCGTGGCGGGGGCGGGGTTCCGAACCTCCGCCTGGGAGTGCCCACTCCGGGCGGTAGGGGGCGCCGGTGCGCGGCCGGGCGGGTCCCCCGGCACCACCCGCGCGAAGCCGGACCAGTGTCTACGCCATGCGCGCGCTGCTGCCGCTGCTGCGCACCGGCTGGGCCTGGCCCGTGGGCGCCGCCGCCGCCGCCGCCCGCTTGCCGCGGGGAGCGAGCGCAGGGCCCGGGCAGCGTCGGAGCATGGCCCTGTACCGCACGGAGGAGCGCGGCCAGTCCCACTCTCCCGATTACCGCCTCTTTTTCAGTAAGTAGTCCGCTGGAGGCCCGCCGCGCGTCGCACCGGAGGTTCGGGATGGGAGCGTGGCCTCCATCCCTCCGTCCGGCGGGCGCACCGCGGTCGCCGCGCGGTCCAGGCCACATTCCCGCACGTGGGGGCCCGCGCCGACCCGCGGGAGCTGCCAGCGAAGGGAGCCGCCAAGTCCCCGGTCACGGAGCGCAGAGACGCAGGCGGGGCGGCAGGCGGGGCCGCGCCAGGTCACCCTGAGCAGGGCCGCCGTCACCTGCCCGGGCCGGCAGCCGTTAGCCCGGCCCCCGCCGGCGTTCTGGATTCAACTGTGGTGAACGGAGTTCCCGAGCCAGCCCGCCCCCTGGGTGGGCGTAACAAAGCGTTCTCCCGCTAGGGCCGCTGGCGATTGGAGAGGCAGGCGGGACTTCGGAGATGCTTGGTCCAGCTGTTCTTTTATGGGGAGGGGCTCTGATGAAGGCTCTCTCAGCAGCATGAATTTATACTCGCGAGTTTGCACCTAGAATGTGATCCACGATCAAGGACCTTGTTGGTTCCAAAGTAACCCCTTCTCCTCCCCAAATTGAGCAAATCCAGAGGGCAAAGCGACTTAGGACCTTGACCTGGCCAGCTAAAATGGGAAAGACCCAGGTCTCCCTTAGGCTCTCTCTTTTTTTTGCACCTGTATGTTTCACTGTGCAGGTTAGCTATGATGTGAAGTAGCGAGGTTGGTTGAGTTGCTGTCATCCCTCACTGATCAGAGAGCCCCAAGGGGAGTAGTACCTTTTTTTTTTTGTAAAGTTGGCCTTGCCTTACCGCCCACCAATTAGGAATGCCAGCTCTAGAGACTTTGGGTCTCAGCTCGAATCTGGATTCTTTAGCTCTTAACTCTGTGATCCTGGACGTTTCCATACTTGCTGAGGCTTGGTTTTTCTCATATGTAAAATAGGGCTGTAAGAATTACATAGCATAGTGTATGCAAAGAGATTAGTCATAGGGTCTAGAATATAAATTCTGTTGTTAATACTTGTGATCATTTTTGATACCTGTAATTTACAAAATGTTTACAACGTTTCCTACTTGAGCCTAGGGTGCAGGCATATTTTATAGGAGAGAAGACTCAATTTGCATAGTTTTGTGGTTACTATCTTTGGGTTGGAAGATGCCCTGGAGCAGGAAATGGCAACCCACTCCAGTGTTCTTACCTGGAGAATCCCATGGACAGAGGAGCCTGGTGAGTACAGTCTATGGAATCGCAAAGAGTCAGACACGACTGAGCAGCTGAGCCCACAGGCACGTGGTTATAATGCAGCTGATACTAAAATTCCCGTTTTCTTTAAAATTTTCTCCATATTCTTTTCCATCCTTATTTGGTCAAGGCTAATGAAGTAGAGAGGAACCATTAACAGGAAGACCCAAATTTCTGATGGATTGTTGCAAAATGATGGTTTGAGGAGTAGCTTTCCATAGTAACAGTGTTACAGATGGGCAGATTTCAAAGTAGATAGAAGCTGTCTAACTCCTAAAATGGGGAAAGTATTTTAGATTTGTTATAAATACAGTAATAAATTATAGGCCAAAAAGTCAATGAATATTTATGAAGTGTGTGCTGGACCTGTTAGATGTGGCACTGAGAAAATTTTAGTTATGGGCCCAAGAGGTTCATAATATCAATATAATTAGTTAAGGAAAATATAAAAACACTAAAAAATATTTTATTTGAATGTTGGCTGAGAAAAAAACAGCCTTGAGGATCCTGGAGCATGTGGTGTAGCCTGCTGAGCACTGACTTTGGAATGGAGAGTCCTAGGCCTTGATTCTGGCTCTATAATAACTCTCTATGTGGTGTTGGCCATGTTATCTCTTACATGGCCAGTGTCTGTAGCTGTGAAAGAAAGCAGTCGACCTACCAGTGATCTTCAAAGGCCCTCAGTGCCGGTATTCCCTGGAGGCATCGGATGACTAAGAGATACTCATAACATTATCTGTTAGGCGTTTCTGAGGCTCTCTTGACCTCTTGCTGTGGTGTGGTTTTTTTAGCTGCAGTGTTTCAGACTCATGACTTTTCTATAACAGGAATGCCACAAATAAAATATATTTTATATAAATATAAAATATTATATTTATATCTCACTCAGTTGAAATAATTGACAGAAAAGAAGAAAAAAGATTTTACTGAGGTTGATGGGCAAAAATTGGAAGGAAGTAAAGTAGTCTGAAGGAGAGGCGAGGTGGTGAGATAGTCATCGAGCTTGTTGGGTTGAACAATTCCTCAATTAAACGCCAGATGGCGTCCTTGATGCAGGACTACGGTTTGCTGGAAGGGGTAGGACAAAGTGAAAGGAAGCCCCTTCAGTGTTAGGGGGTATGCGTGAAACAGTGAGCAATTTACTCTTTATAAAAATAAATAAATTGGGTATTTGTACTCTGGCAGTATCTATGAGCAGTAGTATGGTGCAGTTCTCTCCAAAGAAAAGCATGAGTATACCACTTTTTTTGAAAAGTGTTGTTTAGTATTGTTCAGCAGTGAAATCATTTCCCACATTTCCAAATATTTCCCAAGCCTCTGTAATACTAGTGAAATTGGGAGGTAGGCTTTTTTGAATTTCATTTCTGTAAATGGTTCTCTTTACCACCATTCAGAAGAATTAGAATAAATGATAGATGCAGTACTTGGTTTTTCCCTTTTAATTGGTGTTAGACCTTGTAGGAATAGTATTGAAGTGAGACAAGGTGACGGGGAAGAGCATCCTGGTGGTAATGAGGCCTCTTGGCCCTGTAATTAACTTTTTGTGGGGGCTTGTGTGAGTAATTGAATCTCTCACTACCTCATTTTATTGAACCATAGAAAGAGGAGATCGGAATCAGTCATTTTCCAAACTGCTTAGTTGAGCACAAGCATCCCATGGTGTGTTACTAGATTTTCTTTCAAGGAAGAGCTTCATGGTTTATTAAAATAGCAAACTGCTTCCCATTTTATTACCTTGGGGAGTCACAGTGTGTATATTAAAGTTCTTGGAAATTTTTATGTAACATAACTTGTCCCAAACTTTTGAATCCCAAAGCCCCCGTTTCTCAGGACATTTGTTGACATTTTAGTAACTCTAGAGTTTCATAGAATTCTATCTGGGAAGCACTGAGTTCTAGATTAATAGTCAAAACACTTGGGTTGTAGAGGGGTGGGATGGGGAGGGAGACGGGAGGGAGGTTCAAGAGGGAGGGGACCATATGTATTCCGATGGCCAGTTCATGTTGATTTATGGCAGAAACCATCACAATATTGTAAAGTAATTATCCTTTAATCAAAAATTTTAAAAAATGGAAAAAAATTAGGTTGTAGGCTTGGCTTGACTACCTTGGGCATCACTTGATTTCCTTTAGCTCAATTTCTCCATCTGTAAAATGGGAATAGCACTGATGATTTTATAGAATTGCTGTGGCAGCTAAATGATACCATATATGTAAAGATTATCAGTGTCTCACGTGTGGCACATGGTTAATGTTTAATATGTATTATTTCTTTTTCCCTTTGGACTTTAAGACACTAGACCAAAATTCTTGTTATATTTTATGAAGGATGAGAACAGTGGGATATGGATAGAATTGGATACTTTGACTATGTCCCAATTTATTAATTCCAAGTCTCAGGAGTTTTAATGGGTACTGATGACCTACAATCTTTTGAATTGTTGTGAAATCATAATGAAGTGAGCTTGTTCATATAGGACTAGAGACATAACATTGTATGCCAGTATTCGTTTGGTAGTCTGCATGTGTTTGTTTTGTTCATAACTTATAATTCATTATTTTTAATTTTTTAAGTTTTCTGAAAGGATGAGGAGAAACTACACTTTCCATAATTTGGATTTTTGTTACTGTAGGGTAGGTGACTGGTTCACTTAGAGAAATAATGCTATAGATAATTCCAGTTGCTTTTATTTAGCATGAGAATGAATCATGCAGTTTTTTAAACAATGAATTTGTTTTATCATTTACAGTAAGCATATGTTTATGTTGAAATTATTGTATGTTTTCGTTTTTAAGTACATCATTTGAACAGTAGGAGCAATCTACCATTGAATATACCACACATCTGGACTTAATAAAATTTATGAGTACTGCACAAAAGGTGTGTTTTGAGCCTTAAATAAATGAGTTCTTATAACCTTTTTTTTTTTAATTTTGCCTATATCCTAGAACTTGAATTAACATAATAGAACATAGTGGTTATTTTGTGGATATAGAAACATTAATTATATTTATTTGGTTTTTGTCATTGCTACAGCTTCAAGTAAGAATCTCTGTAAATGGTTTTAGTAATCATATGTGATAGTATGTTGGTACTTAGCTTACATGTAGCTATTTGATGTATATAATACATATAATCAGATACAGATTTTACAGTCCATTTGATTTTCTCACTTGCTGATTTAAGTGAACTTTCATTCTGAAACAACTTGCTATTCTAAGAGAAAAACATGTAGATAACTTACAAAGTGATAGAATGAAATCTCATTTCAGTCCAGTTGAAGGTAAAATTTTGACATTGTTTGGCAACATCTAATATATGTTGATGGGCCTGATAGAATTTGTTAGCTTATGTCTAGTGGGTATGTAGTCTGATTTTTGACAAAGTGAAATAATACCACAATAAGGTGGTAGGGTGACTACCATTGTTTTTCTCTCTCCTCATAAATATCCAAAAGTGATAGTAGGTGGATTAAAAAAAGATAACACTGATACAACAAATAAGAAGGAGCTATTAGAGCTGGTGATTTCAGAATATTTATAAAGGAAGAAAAGCAGATGGAGGTGTGGTTATTGGTGAAGAGGCACAGAGGAAGTTCCAACTTAAGTCTGTGTGCTGAGGGTCTGTAGTTTCAGAGGAAGCTGAGCTGCTTTGCCGAACCTCAGGGTCTGAGGACATGTTGATGTCATATGAGAGAGAGGGTGAGAGAGATGTGGAGCTTGACACAGGAGGAGCCATTTAAGTTGTATTATGGAATGGCAGGCACATGGATGTTTACTGTGCAGGCCTGGGGCTTAGGCCATGGACTGATTCCTTCCACAGCAGTTGAAGGACGTGTTTGGAGATCAGTAGGACAACCTGATGGTGTTGCTGTCCCTCTGACTCGGGGATGTGCCAGTGTCACAGCGGCTTCGTAACCACACATCTTGGCAGGAAGCTGGCCCTTCACCAAGCCCCTCCCACACACATCAGCCTTTCCTGGTCTTTTATTCTTAACTACAGACTAACTTGTCAGCGGTCACCTTCAGAGAGGTTTTCCTCACTGCTACTCTTATCTACCAAACTGCTTTGTCAGAAGGTGACCTTCATGTGGCAAATTTAATGATCAACTGAAAATTCTCCTCTCAGGTGAGTTCTCAACAGTATTTTCGCAGTCTAACCCCCTTTCCGCCTTGAAATTTTTATTTTTCCCCCTCCTGGGACAACACTTTCTTTTATCTTCTTTTGATGGCTTCTCCATCGGCAGTTTCCTTTGCTGGATTCTCTGATCTGAACTCTAACCTTTGAAATGGCCCAGGACTCAGTACTTTGCACATATCTTTTCTCTCTCTAAGGTAGGGGTTGGCCAGTTTCTGAAAAGGGCCAAATAGTAAATAGTTTAGGTTTTGCAAGACCTGTGGTCTCTCACAAACTACTTAACTCAGTGTTGTAGGGCAAAGGCAACCAGCGAGTGAAGGTATGGGTATGGCTATGTTCCAGCAAAAGGCTGTTGATAAAAGTAAGGACAGCCCTTGTGCTGGATTTGGCCTATGGGCCAGAGTTTCTGTTGTTGCTTTTGCTGTAGATGATCCCATCCATCGAGATATCTCTGCCTCCCAGATTTGTAATGTCAGCCCTAGTTTCTTCTTGAGCTCAAGATTTACACATGTGGTAAATGTACTCTGTATTTCCACTGAAATGTCCCAGAAGTTAACCTAAAGTTAATGTGTAGAAAACAGAACTTCCTGTCCCCCACCCCTACCCAACTATTTCTTTCACACCAATGGCCGGTAACTTAGGAACCATTATTGTGGCCACTCTTACCCCATATCTAGTTACTAGTCTCTCCCTTCAGTCCAGCTTTTGAAATGTTTCCAGAAGACAGTTACTCATCTCCACTCCCACCCGTGCTCCTGTATCCATGTCACCAACATCTTTCACTTGACCGATTGCAGGGGCCTCCTGGTGCTTCACCCTGCTCCACCACTGTCCCCTGAAGTCTGCTTTCCACCAGAAGTCATGAGATGTAAGTGTGATCATGCCAGGTTCTGCTCTTATTGTTACAAGGTCCTGTGTGACCTGATCCTGGGCTTTGTCACTGGAATCTGCTTACCGTTCTCCCTTTGATCATTGTGCCCCAGCCGTCCTGGCCTTCTGGGTTTCTGCAGCATGCCCTGCATTTTCTTGCCTCAGCACCTCTGTGCTTGCTCCCTGTGCAGTGTGCCTCCCTAGATGTCTGCTTGACCCTCTTCCTCACTTCATTCAGCTTCCCTGGCATTTCCATACAAAATATTATCTCCTCCCACTATTCTTTTCTTGCCCTATACCTCATCAAGTTAAAAATATATTCATTGCTTCTATGCACCAACCCTCAACCAGAATATAAATTCCACAAAAGCAAGGAATTTGTATATCTAGTACCTAAAACAGTGCTTAGTATACTGTATGTGTTCAGTAAGTATTTACTGAATGAATGGTTTTAAGAAAACCTTATAAACTAAATGGGAAAAAAGAAAAGAGCACCAGAATTTTTCAGAGTCACACAGGTATCCACTGAGATTTCAGAAGTGATTGCACCCATTAAGAAGGAAGAGGAGGCTATGAAGAAAAGGCAGTCAAAGAACGAGAGCTTTTGGAGATTAAAATCTGATTAAGACACAAAAGTCGATAGAAGGGGTAGTGGGTCAATTGGTGTTCTGTTATTTTAAGCCACCAACTGTGTGATAATTTGTTACTGCAGTCCTAGAGAGCTGATACAGAGAAGTTAGAACATATAAGGTAAAGAAATCTACCGGAAAGTAGAACAAAATGTCAAAGAGACAGCAGGGAAAAAAAAAAAGGTAGCAGAGACATCGAGATTTACTCTAGGAAGTCTTAACATCTGGATACTATGAGTTCCAGAGGGAAACAACAGACAAAATGAAGAATTTTCAAAGGAATAGTGAAAGAGATCTAAGAATTTAAATACCCGAGAGTTCTGAGTCCCTGACTCTTTACTGTGAAAACTCAGAAAACAGGCTTTTATAAAGAAGACCCTAAAAGTCCCTGGGGTTGGGAGTAGGCGAAGGAGGGAGAACATGTCACCTGCAGAGGACCGAGAACAAACTGGTATCTGACTTACTAGCAGCCTTGGAAGCTTAGAGACTGAAGTAACGCTTTCAAAATTCTGAGATCGTTTTCCTTCTAGGATTTACCCTGGCAACCATTAATCCAGGGTGTAGGCTGAATCAAGACATTTCAGGCATTTAAGGACTTTGGAGACTTACCTCCCGTGCCTATTTTCGTACACTACACAAGTTAGGAATGTGCTCTTGCAAAACAGGTAAAACAAAAAAAGGTGAAGGCATGGAATCCAGAAAACAGATCTAAGCCGGAAACCAACAAAGCAGAGTCTCAAGGTGCCAAGAAAGCATCCAATCCAGATTGCAACAGAAAGTATGAGATTTCCAAAGGGAGCTATTTGGCTAGAGAATTCCATAGTTTCTGTGGAAGCTGTGAGACATTTGAATAATTGATAGATATGATTATGACTGACTAAGGAAGGAAGAAAATTAGAAACACAACTCAAAATGGAAGTTGAACAGAAAAGGAAATTATCTGTAAGATTCTACTTGGCCAAAAATCAACATGTAGACAATGCTTCTTAAACTTGCCTGACTCTAAGAATAATTTGGGTATGCTTGCTAATAATATAGATACCCAGATTTCTCTCCTTATGATTCTGATTAACTAGATATGAGATCTCGGAGAAGGCAGTGGCACCCCACTTCAATACTCTTGCCTGGAAAATCCCATGGACGGAGGAGCCTGGTAAGCTACAGTCCATGGAGTCACTAAGAGTCGGACACGACTGAGCGACTTCACT
This sequence comes from Giraffa tippelskirchi, assembly GCF_054371585.1. Taxonomy (NCBI): domain Eukaryota; kingdom Metazoa; phylum Chordata; class Mammalia; order Artiodactyla; family Giraffidae; genus Giraffa; species Giraffa tippelskirchi. Next base: position 90,105,215 of record NC_137275.1, on the reverse strand, counting down.
TTCACTTTTCCCTTTCATGCACTGGAGAAGGAAATGGCAACCCACTCCAGTGTTCTTGCCTGGAGAATCCCAGGGACGGGGGAGCCTGGTGGGCTGCCGTGTATGGGGTCGCACAGAGTCAGACACGATTGAAGGTACTTAGCAGCAGCAGCAGCAGATATGAGATCCGCTTAACAAGCAGTCCAGGTTTTTCTAATCTTTAGGAAATACACTAATAGAAAAAGCATGGAAAAAATAGGATTATAGAACATTTTATCAGCTTTGAAGTGAAAAAAATGTAAGTGCAGAAGATAAAAAATTAGGAAAAAGAATGGAGAGAGAAAAAGCCTGTTAGTTGAGTCAAGAAATGCTGTGTATGTTTTGATGAAGCAAGGAGTAAAGCTGTAAAGTATTGGCCAATAGAGAATTTAAAGGGATTAGGTTGCAGTCAGATGAACTAAACTTACCTTTCAGAGCTGAAATCAGTAGATAATATTCTAATATTGTAAATTAAAAACTATATGAATGTATTACAGTATTTGAAAAAGTAAGTTGGCAACAACTTGGTTTTAATTCTAAAGAAACAACCAGTCTGAGCTACAGATAAGGAAGTTCTAACCTAAGGTTATCACTACTTTATTCTGAGGCTCTAAGAAAGGGCTGCTTCTGATGTGTGCTTCAGTTCTATCTTTAAAAGGTGGCATACGCTGCCACAGTGCTTGCTTCATGTACCAAGTCCGTCCATGGCTCATAGGTATAGTATGGATTACCCCGTTCATTTTAGACAGGATTAGGATAGGTAGCACAGGTTTCTCTATCTAGAAGTGGAGTGGTCCTATGAAATTATCCATCAGCCTAAATGTTTTAAAGAAGCAATACCTTAGGAGACCTCTTGCTAACGAATGCACGAGATAAATGGAGAGAAAGCACAGGTGCTCTCGGACATAGTTCAGAGCTCAGGCAACTTGCTGCTGAGATGCTGAGTGTAGTTCCCAGGAAAGGAGCTTGCCTGGCCACTCTCTCACTGCTCAGGGCTGCTTGATGCCTTCATTAACAGCTGCTGAAAACACGCTGAATGCTACTTTCATTTCTTTTTTTTTGTGAAAGTGAAAATCCTCTTTGGATCTTTTTGTTGCTGTTGTTAGCAAAAACAGGCACTAATATAGGTCTTTTATAAAAGTGAAGTGGCTTAAACCAAACTTCTGAAAAGCAGGGGATACCAGAACCTATCTTTAAACCCACCTTTAGAGAATCTTAATGCTTTTAAGAATCTTAATGCATTTAATGTTGCTTAGAACTCAACATTCAGAAAACTAAGATCATGGCACCTGGTCCCATCACTTCATGGCAAATACATGGGGAAACAGTGGAAACAGTGAGAGACTTTATTTTCTTGGGCTCCAGAATCACTGCAGATGGTGATTGCAGCCATGAAATTAAGATGCTTGCTCCTTGGAAGAAAAGCAATGACCAACCTAGACCGCATATTAAAAAGCAGAGAGATTAGTTTGCCAACAAAGGTCCATCTAGTCAAAGCTACGGTTTTTCCAGTAGTCATGTATGGATGTGAGAGTTGGACTTTAAAGAAAGCTGAGTGTAGAAGAATTGATGCTTTTGAACTGTCGTGTTGGAGAAGACTCCTGAGAGTCCCTTGGACTGCAAGGAGATCAAGCCAGTCAATCCTAAAGGAAATCAGTCTGGAATATTCATTGGAAGGACTGATGCTGAAGCTGAAACTCCAATACTTTGGCCACTTGATGCGAAGAACTGACTCATTTGAAAAGACCCTGATCCTGGGAAAGATTGAAGGCAGGAGAAGAAGGGGACAACAGAGGATGAGATGATTGGATGGCATCATTGGCTGGATGGACATGAGTTTGAGTAGGTTCTGGAAGTTGGTGATGGACAGGAAAGCCTGGTGTGCTGCAGTCCATGGGGTCACAAGAGTCGGATATGACTGAGTGACTGAACTGAACTGAACTGAACTGAATGCCTTTAAGTGAAGCCTAATATCATACTTACAGTACTGACTCTGGAACACTTCTGATGGATTCTTATCCTTCCTTTGTATGTTAGGTCGGTGATTAGCTCTCTAATTGTGCCAAGAGGACTTCTTTTTCTTTCAGTTTATAGGATGATGCTGATCCTGATAGTGTGTAGTGCGCCCTAACTTAGCTGTAGGCATTGCTCACATTTTAGCACTTTTGCATTCTGACATCTAATACATTGCCTTTTGCATACTAAATTGTATATTACTTAATTAAAGGAAATTGAGAAAATTGTCAGAGAAATCGAGTGACTATCAAACTCAGCAACTATAAGGCAGACTCTTACCCTCTGTATTCATTGCTCCTGTACAAATTTATTGGTATTATGCCCATCAAAGCATTAGAATTATCAGAGATCTAAGGCCCTATTTTATTTTCCCAGACATTTTTCTTTCTTTTTTCTTTATTATGTTTTTATTTAAACTATTTCGTGACCCAAAAGGCTTCTAGTAGGTTTGGTTATATGAGTCAAACCATTCATTTACCTTTATATTCTTTTTGCCTTCCAGAATGGCAATTAGAAAATTATTTTAATGTATGTATTGGTACTGCCTTAGTGTTTGAGTATATTTAGATCCCAGTTTGAAGTGATAGATGTCAAAGAACACTTCTCACAGATCTTTAGCTTTTAGTGATCACAGTCTACTCCTATTTTCCCTCATACTTGAGTAGCACGTACTTCTCTTACATCTTAATATTTGTTGAGACTTGTCCCCAGTTAACAAGAGCTTTAGGGAAACTTAACACCAAGTCAGTGTGCTAGAGGTATCATTTAGTCTTAATTCCAGGTAGCCCAGCTATTCTTTTGAATTTCCTATACTTCATTAAGTTTAGTAACAAACTTTCCTGGTTTGTAGGACTTCCTGAATTCTTAGAGCTGTGGTTGTTAATTTCCATCAGTGATAGGTTGCAAACGTAGTAATGTGCTGATCTTTCTTTTGTTCAGAATTCTACCTTATCTTTATGACTTAGAGAAAAGAATCGCAGATGGGTGATTGTTATTTGGAGTAAGTGCTCTTATTTATACATTAAAATGTACTAAATTTTTCTAAACTGCCTTCTTTTTTTTGTGAGCAGTTCTGAGCTTTAGTAGAAATACAGACTCATTTAAACACCATCACAATGATGGTACAGAACAGTCTATCACTCCCCCAGATTTCCTCCTGGCTTCTCTTTTAAGTCAACTCCACCCTCTCCCCTCAACCTCTGGCAACCTCTGGTCTGGTTTTTATCCCTATAGTTTTGCCTTTTCCAGAATGTTATCTTAGTGGAATTGTTTGAATCTAGCTTCTTTCACTTAGCATAATTGCATTATAGATTTTTTTCATTTTCCTATGTGTATCAATAGTTCATTTTTTATTATGGACTAATGGATGATTGAGTAAAATGCCATTGTGTGGGTTTAATAGTTTGTTTATCCGTTTGCCAGTTGGATATTTGAGTTGCCTCCAGTTTTTGTGATTATTGAGTAAAGCCACCATAAACATACACTTAGAAGTTTTTGTTTGAGCATAAGTTTTCATTTTTCCTATTTAAGTACTTAATAGTAGAATTTCTGGATCATATGTTTATAAGAAACTGTCAAACTATTTTCTGAAGTTGCTGTACTGTGTTCAACTCCTCACCACTATATTTTATTTTAATAGAAAATATGTAAATGTGACCCACTTAAGTAACTTTGTTATTTATAGAAAAGTAAGTAATCTTGCAGCAAACTGATAATTTTGTTTTCTCTTCTTTTTTTTAATTGTTTTTATTGAAGGATAATTGCTTTATAGAATTTTGTTGTTTTCTGTCAAACCTCAACATGAATCAACCATAGGTATTGTTTTCTGTTCTTTGTGTTGCTCATAGACGTCTTTAAAATCAGGCAGAGAATTTGAAATTTCATGCGGTATGTGAAAGAGAAGTTTTTTTTTAAGGTGCATCCTTTTTAACTGATGTAAAAGAGCTTTATAGATCGTCAGTTCAGTTCAGGGAGAGTTTTATATCCTTTGCCATTTGTGTGCTTTTTCTTATCTTTATCATAGCTTGTCCATTGAGTCATATATAAGTCACTTTGTTGCTAGGGTGGGAAAAGGTAAATTAAATTAGCAACTTGTACAGAAAAATGAAATAGTAATAGAGACATTTGCTCAGCATATATTAACTGAATGCCTGCTAAGTGCTGGGAACTTTTCTGGGTTCTGAGGATCCAGTAGAGAGCCTAATAGAACAAACAGAAACACAACAACAAAAAGTCTTCTTTCTTTAGCAACTTTAGTGATAAGTGGTAAGGAAAACCCACACAGCATGAGAAGAGGAAATAAAATTTTGGTGGAGTGTAGGCCGTTGTTAAGTTATATATTTCTAATTTGGTTGGACTGAAGCCATTGTTTGTTTTTGTTCATTTGTTTAAATAAACTTTATTTTGGAATAATTTTAGATTGGACAAGGTTGCAGCAGTCATACAGAATTTCAGTATATATCTTACCATGTTCCCTAATATTAGCATCTTTTATTACCACCGTGCATTTGTCACAGCTAAGAAACCAACATTGATACATATTATTAACTAATTCCACATTTTATTTGGGTGTCACTGATTTTTCCACTAATGTCATTTTTCTGTCCCAGGATCCACAGGGTACCACATTCCTCTTAGACATTATATTTCCTTAACTTGCTCTAATCCGACAACTTCTCAGTCATTCCTTTCATAGGTTTGTTTCTTGATGACCTTGAGACTTCTGAAGAGTATTGGTTAGGTATTTTGTAGAATGTCCCTCAGTTTGGGTGTGTCCAATATCTTTTTCATGATGAGACTGGAGTTATGGGTTTGGGGGAAGAACATGGCAGAAGTGAAGTACCTTTATCACAGCATATCAGGTGATCCATCCTATGAACATGACTTGTCACTGGTGATATTAACCTTGATCACTTGGTTAAGGATACTGATCGTCAAGTTTCTCCACGGAAATATTTTTCTCCTTCCACGCTCTATTCTTTGGAAACAAGTCACTAAGTCTAGTCCACACTTGGAGAATAGGGTAAGCTTTACTTTTCTGGGGGGGGAACATCTACATATATTGTTTAGGATTTTTCTGAAAGGAGGATTAGTCTCTTCTGTCATTTTTATTTATTTATACAATCATTTATTTGTATTACTATGGATCATGTATATTTGTTGTATACTTTGGGTTATAATTCATTACAGGATACCTCATTTTATTGTACTTTGCTCTGTTGTAATTTGAAGATACTGAACTTTTTACAAATAGTTTTATGGCAGCACTGTGTCAAGCAAGTCTGTCAGTGCCAATTTCACAGCAGCATTTGCTCACTTGGTGTCTCTGTGTCACATTTTGATAGTTCTCAAAATATTTAAAACTTTCATTATTATAATATTTGCTCTGGTGATATGTGATTGATGATCTTTGGCATTACCAGTACGATTCATTGAAGACTCAGATGATGGTAGCTATTTTTTTTAGCAATAAAGTATTTTTTTAAATGTATAAATTGCTTTTTTAGATATAATGCTGTTGCACACTTAATAGAATAAATGTAGTGTAAACATAACTTTTATGTACATTAGGAAACCAAAATTTTGTGTGACTTTCCTCATTGAGATATTCGCCTTACTAACAGTGGTCTGGAACCAAGCCCTCAGTGTCTCCAAGGTTTGCCCGTAACCATTATTTATTTTGTTGCTCAACTTGCTCCAGCTTTTGCCTTTGGGAGCTCTTTCAGATTGGCTCCTTTTCCCTTTGATGTGCCTGTGAGTGAGTGATAGTCGCTCAGTCATGTCTTACTCTTTGCAATTCCATGGACTGTAGCCTGCCAGGCTCCTTTGTCCCTGGAAGTCTCCAGACAAGAATACTGGAGCGGGTTGCCATTCCTTTCTCCATTGACATACCCATAACTTTTTGTTTTTTTGAGCACTTGGTCCCTTTTGGTACTCCAGGATATTCCAAGCTCATCTTGTATTTTCTTTGCCCCAGCCGTAGAATAAGCCTCTTCTTCAGGAAACCCTAGTTCTTTTCATTGGAGAGAGGTATTTAAAAACCAAGATTTGGGTGCTCTGTATACTTGTTGCTACTGGAGTGTTAGCCAGTCCTCACTTTATTTATTAAAATATTTTTAAAGTCTAAATTTGAAAATTATACCAAAGAAGTAGCAGGCCAGAAGTAGTACATACCTTGACTTTGGAAATTACAAAGTGAAAATTTTATATGGCTATATTAAGCCCAGATTTTGGAAACACACATTCTAATAAAAGTATGCATTCATATTTTATTTAAATAATATATACTTTTAAAGATATTTTATATATATATTTCAGTATGCAGTGAGGATAAAGTAGTTTCGGTTATTGAAGTTTGTTTTTGTTTTAAGCTTACCTTAGTATTAGCATCCTTATCACTTTGAGTGGAACAGATGACTTGTTTCTTTTAATTTGGTAGGAATTTTAATCTTTTGTTTCATGTGGGTTATAGGTAGAAATGAGGAATTATGTTGTTAGGTTTCTCTTGGGAAAATTGACATCAGTTTATCCCAGTTCACTTATTTATGAGCCTCTTTTCGAAAGTAAGATTTTTTCATATTTGGGGTTTTAGTCTATTTTAGACACTTTTTACTTTGGATATTTAAGCCACAGGAATAAGTGAATGGTTTCAGCAGCCCAGATACAGTTGATTTGGTGTGTGCAGCAGTCCCCCTTATTTGTGGTTTTGCTTTTCATGATTAAGTGTTAAATTGTGTGCCACTGTGTTGAGTAGCATGATGAAGTCTGATGCTGTCCTGCTTTGTCCCTCTCCTGGACATGAGTCATTCCTTTGTCCATCCTTAGTAGGTAGATGTCTTGGTTGTCAGACCAGCTGCCCAGACAGAGCTTGTGTTCAGGTAACCCTTATTTTACTTAAAATAATGGCTTCAAAGAGTAATGATGCTGGCAATTTGGATATTCTCTTACTGTGCCTAATTTGTAAATTAAACTTTATCATATGTAGGTGTGTATAGAAAAAAAAAAAAAACCTATGTACGGTTTGGTACGGTCAACACTTCCAGGTATCCATTCAGGTCTTGGAAGGCATCCCCCAAAGATAAGGGAGGACTACCATTTTTCTCTTTGGTCATCAGACTGGAGCAAGTTTTAAACCTTAAGCTGGGAGTTAAAGTTAATTTTGAAAAAACATTAACAGCTTGTTCAAAATTTAAAAGTGGGTAAGAGTATAATTGCTCTGAAGAATAAGCTAGTTCATTGCTTTAATTGTGTTTTTGTTTGTTTTCCTTTGCAGAGAATGTAGCTGGTCACTACATTTCCCCCTTTCATGATATTCCTCTGAAGGTGGACTCTGAAGAGGTATTGTTTTAACTTGTTTGGGGCATGAAAATATTTACTTCTAGTATCACCATAAGATGCTGTTTGGAAGCATTTCAAAAAGAAATGTTGTGGTTGGTGGTTGAGAAGGGCAGAGGAGAATTAGCATCAATTATCATAGTAACAGGATTATAAGCCTTCTTCATGCATTAGAATTTGGATAAGAATGGGTTTCTTCCAGGAGGACTTGGGAAGAAAGAAGTGTTAGTAGTCTATGATGGTTAGAATTTGGTAGCAAATAAAAATTTAAGGTTAAGAATTTGGGAGGTTAACAAGAGGCTTATTTTTAATAAGAGTAGTAGTGGTATTAGTAATAATAAGATAGTAACATTTGTGGATTATCTTCTGTTTGCTAGCCACCATGTCAACATATGCCATTTTATTTAATCCTTATAAGTTGCAATTATCATCTCCAAGGATGCTGGAGCTTAAGTGTCCTTGACTTGGACACTTTGACTGTCTACGGTCACATAGCTGGTGAGTGGCAGAACAAGGTTTTGATTTAGCATTTCTGACCACAGAGTTCATGCTCTTTAACAACTCTACGAGACAGATGCTAGAAAGATACAGTTGGAAAAATGGTAGTCTTTGAATAGCTGTTCTTTTAGAACCTAAAATTACTTGAGAGGTGGGAGGGTAGAAGGTATGTAAGTCAGGTTGGAGGGAAATCTGCTGAAGATGAAACTAAGAGGGGCTCAGAATATTGGATGGAGAAGGAAATGGCAACCCACTCCAGTACTCTTGCCTGAAAACTCCCATGGACAGAGGAGCCTGGTAGGCTGCAGTCCATGGGGTCGCGAAGGGTCGGACATGACTGAGCAACTTCACTTTCACTTTTCACTTTCATGCATTGGAGAAGGAAATGGCAACCCACTCCAGTGTTCTTGCCTGGAGAATCCCAGGGACGGGGGAGCCTGGTGGGCTACCGTCTATGGGGTCACACAGAGTCGGACACGACTGAAGCAACTTAGCAGCAGCAGAATATTGGAGCATTCCTAGGGCTCTCCTGACTAGTTGGTGAGATGGCATCATTGGTAGTGGCAACCTTGGCAGTTCTTTCAGTAAGATCTGAGTAGTTAACTGGTTTATTTCATTACCACAGTTTTCAGTAACCAGAACTACATTCCAGGATGAGATTCTGTGGGGCTGGTTAGTGGGGTTGGGTTTTCCAGAACCGTGGTGGGATCAGTGTTGAGTAGAGGCCAGGGAAAAAGTGGGAAGCTGCTGCAGCGCAAGTCTGGTTTGACCTTTCCAGTGTTCCTCGGGAGCTGACTCTCAGGTGTCACAATAAGGTTATGGAACATGGGAATAGGATTTATGCTGCCTCCCAGGTCTTCACAGGGTTGGCCTGTCCATAACAATGACAACGGGGGCAACGAGAGCCAAGAGTTACTGAGTGCTCCGAGTGCTTAGCCAGGCACTGTGGTCAGAGCTTGACTTGCGTTATTTCAGTATGTCCAGGGCTACTGTTACCATTTTTATTTTGCTAATGAGGTGAAGTACCTTGCCCATGGTCACAAATCTGATCTGTTGTGGAGATGAAATTTGAATGTAGGTGCTGTAACTCCACAGACTGTATTTTTTTTTTTTTAACGTCTCTTCGGGTTTTATTTTAAATAATAGCAGGTGTGAAGTCAGGAAGACAATAGACAATGGTGACTTGATATAGTAAGCAAAAGGAATGGTATTTTATTCTAAACTATTACACATTTGAAACTATAGTCATTTCCTATAATGTCTATAAGATTTTCGATAAATAATTATCCCAGAGATATATAAGGAAGAGGACATTCAGCAGCATCCTCTACAAAGTCTATATCTTAGCTGCTCTTGTGTATCCTTCTAGCTCACTACTTCTGAGTAGTAGTTGGCTACAGGACAAGGAGTCATGTAATCTGGAGAGAGAAAGAAACCAGTGAGAGAGCATAAAGAACTCTACAGTACTGTGTGCATCTCTGAGTGTGTGTGTGTGTGTGTGTGTGTGTCCATGTGTTTTGTTTTGGCCAGTGAGCTGTCCAACCTAGGTATCTCACATCTCCCAACCACTCTCTTTGATTTTGGCTTAAAGAGGGTGCATTCATCTATTTATTTGTTAATTCATTCATTCATTTGATAAACAGTTTTTGCATGGTTACTATGAGTCAGACAGTATTCCAAGCTCTAGAGTTGCAGAGGTGAATAAGATGGATATAGTTCCCTCTCGGCCAGAGGAGACTAACAACCTAGAAATAAACAAGTCAATCAAATACTGTAAGGTGCTAGAAATCTAGAAGAGTAGTGAAGGTAGGAGGGACTAGTGGGTGCTGCTTTCTGTGGGGAGGGGCGGTGAACTGTGGCAGAGTCTCTATACCTAATAGCAGTAGCAGTGGTAACAATATTATAGGGAGGAATTGTGTAGTAGGTTGGGATGTAAGTGGAACAAAGAATGGGCTTCATACATCCCACTGAGTAATAATACTGTGCCTTAGGAGGATGGATTTTGGGGAACATGAGATTTGGGCTTATGAAAAATTGATATGGCAGAACAAAGTGTAACAGATGCGAATGAATTCTGGGCCTGTGGAGATTGGTACACACAGTGGTTGTGTAAATAGGTTTCCCTTGTTCCCAGACATAATGATTAGAACTCTTGCACCTTATACTTTGGGTGGTGGTATTTTAGGAAAAGAAGTAATGTATCAGGGCTGACTTGGAATAATTGTTTTTCTGTTTGTTTCCTTCATTAGCTGTTTTTGTGTGTAAAAGTTACATATAACGTGTGAGCATTTGTGAATGGTGTAATTTTTCTTCCCAACCCGCCGCATAATGCTCTTTTAATTTAAAAGTGCTTGATGGAGACTTGGTAATCACACCTTGGTGGAAATCACAGGCTGGAGGCGCAGCCGAGTGCTTTCATGGCTTGTTAGTCACACTCCCTGGAGTTTCATTTCAACAATGAAATGACTGTTTTAAGCATGATTACTGGAAACTGCCAGTCTTTCCTTAAAGACTGAACAGAGCCTTTGCTTATTTTATAAAAACTAGGAAAATATACTTGAAAGAGATTTAGCTTTTCTAATAATTTGTTTTATGAAGCACTTTGATGCTCATGCACTGGGGATGCAAATGCTGAGAGAAAACTGCACTGGACATTTGGTGGATTCTCTGTTGGATCAGGTTTCTGGAAACCTCTGGTGGAATGTTTATACGATAGGCATATTTTTATTGCTGTACAGCTGCAATCTGCTGTATTCTTTCATGAAATATTAGAGTCAAAAATACCATCTTTTAAAAATTGAAGTATAGTTCATTTACAGTGATTCAGGTATATAGCAAAGTGATTCAGTTTTATATATATATATACACATATACATATATGTGTATATATATATACACACACACACATATTCTTTTCAGGTTCTTTACCATTGTAGGTTATTACAGGATATTGAATATAGTTCCCTGTGCTGTACAGTAGGTCCTCGCTGTTTATTTTATATCCAGTAGTGTGTGTCTGTTAATCTCAAATTCCCAATTCATCCCTCCCTGCCTTCCGCTTTATTAATCACGTTTGTTTTCCATGTGAGTCTATTAATATTTCTGTTTTTATAAATAAGTTCTTCTGTATCATTTTTTTAGATTTCACATATAAATGATAGTTTATGATATTTGTCTTTATCCATCATACTTCACTTAGCATGTTAATCTCTATTTCTATCCATGTTGCTGCAAATGACATTATTTTGTTCTTTTTTATGACTAATATTCCATTACATGAAAATAAAACATCTTCTTTATCCATTCATCCGTCAGTGAACATTTAGATTGCTTCCATGTCTTGGCTATTAAAAATAGTGCTGCTCAAAGATAGAAATATAGATCAATGGAACAAAATAGAAAGCCCAGAGATAAACCCACACACCTATGGGCACCTTATCTTCGACAAAGGAGGCAAGAATATACAATGGAGAAAAGACAATCTCTTTAACAAGTGGTGCTGGGAAAACTGGTCAACCACTTGTAAAAGAATGAAACTAGAACACTTTCTAACACCATACACAAAAATAAACTCAAAATGGATTAAAGATCTAAACGTAAGACCAGAAACTATAAAACTCCTAGAGGAAAACATAGGCAAAACACTCTCCGACATAAATCACAGCAGGATCCTCCTTGACCCACCTCCCAGAATATTGGAAATAAAAGCAAAAATAAACAAATGGGACCTAATTAAAATTAAAAGCTTTTGCACAACACAGGACACTATAAGCAAGGTGAAAAGACAGCCTTCAGAATGGGAGAAAATAATAGCAAACGAAGCAACAGACAAACAATTAATCTCAAAAATATACAAGCAACTCCTGCAGCTGAATTCCAGAAAAATAAACGACCCAATCAAAAAATGGGCCAAAGAACTAAACAGACATTTCTCCAAAGAAGACATACAGATGGCTAACAAACACATGAAAAGATGCTCAACATCACTCATTATTAGAGAAATGCAAATCAAAACCACAATGAGGTACCATTTCACACCAGTCAGAATGGCTGCTATACAAAAGTCTACAAGCAATAAATGCTGGAGAGGGTGTGGAGAAAAGGGAACCCTCTTACACTGTTGGTGGGAATGCAAACTAGTACAGCCACTATGGAGAACAGTGTGAAGATTCCTTAAAAAACTGGGAATAGAACTGCCATATGACCCAGCAATCCCACTGCTGGGCATAGACACCGAGGAAACCAGAATTGAAAGAGACGCGTGTACCCCAATGTTCATCGCAGCACTGTTTACAATAGCCAGGACATGGAAGCAACCTAGATGTCCATCAGCAGACGAACGGATAAGGAAGCTGTGGTACATATACACAATGGAATATTACTCAGCCATTAAAAAAAATACATTTGAATCGATTCTATTGAGATGGATGAAACTGGAGCCCATTATACAGAGTGAAGTAAGCCAGAAAGAAAAACAACAATACAGTATACTAATGCATATATATGGTATTTGAAAGATGGTAATGATAACCCTGTATGTGAGACAGAATAAGAGACACAGATGCATAGAACAGTCTTAAGGACTCTGAGGGAGAAGATGAGGGTGGGACGTTCTGGGACAATAGCATTGAAACATGTATATTATCACATGTGAAACAGAACACCATTCCAGGTTCAGTGCATGAGACAAATGCTCAGGGCTGGGGCAATGGGATGACCCAGAGGGATGGGATGGGGAGGGAGGTGGGTGGGGGGTCCAGGAAGGGGAACACATGTAAACCCATGGCTGATTCATGTCAATGTATGGCAAAAACCACTACAATATTGTAAAGTAATTAGCCCCCAACTAAAATAAATAAAGTTATTAAAAAATAAAATAAAATAAATAAATAAATAAATAAATACTAATAAAAATAGTGCTGCTATGAACATTGGGGTCCAAGTATCTTTTCAAATTAGAGTTTTTGTCTTTCCTGAATATATGCCTAGGAATGGGATTGCTGGATCATTGGTAGCTCTTTTAAGGAATCTCCATGCTGTTCACCATAATAGCTGCACCAGTTTCCATTCCCACCAGTAGTGTCAAAGGGATTCCTTTTCTCCACACCCTCTCCAGCATTTATTATTGGTAGGCTTTATTATGATGGCCATTCTGACCAGTGTGAGATGGTACCTCATTGTATTTTTGAATTGCATTTCTCTAATAACCATCTTTTCTTTTATAGGAAAATGGCATTCCTACAAAAAGAGCACGAAATGATGAATATGAGGTATATCTAAAGGTTTTTACTTGTGTGTATCACTTATATTGTCTTTTAAAGACCTTGATGGTAGTCTGCATTTGTAAAGTGATGCTGAATTATTTTTCCTCGCAGAATTTATGAGTGCATCCTGATATTTTTCTTCTAGTCTCTCTTTAAGACAGCTAGGGACAATATTACCATTTTACTTTATTCCCTTATGGTAAAATATATATAACATGACATTTACTGTATTATTTATTGTACACTTTCTAAGTGTACAGTTCAGTAACATTAAATTCTTTACCATGTTATACAACCGTCACTGCTATCCATCTCCAGAACTTTTTCATTTTCTCAAACTGAAACTCTGGACCCATTTAGCAATAGCTCTCCACTCCACATCCATGCAGCCCCTGGTACCACTGTGCTACTTTCTGTTTATGAATCTGACTATTCTAGGATCCAGGAATATATGCTATATTCCAACTATATGCTAAAATAAATACATTCTAAATCCATCTTTCAAATATATGACTGTCAAACTTTTAATTGTTCTTGACTTAGGACCAGAACATTTGACTGATGTCTGTCTTCCCATTTCTTTCTGTTGATGCCTTTTTATCTTGCTGATTCCAGGAAGCATTTCCTCCCTCTTCCTTAGCCTTCTTTTCCCTTCCTAACCTTATTGCTGTCTAGTCTTGTCTGACTGAACTTTTGACCCCAGCCTTTGAATCTACTTCGAAGCATAGCTGTGGGGCTGTTTAATTCCTATCAGCTTTTCCTGCCCCCCGTCTTGTATTTTACTAAACTGCTATTTGTTAGGATGGTCCTAAACCATCTGCATTGGAACTGCCTAGGGCACTTGTTAATATTTCAGATTCCTGGTCCATTCCATATCTACTAAATTCATGTGGACTGGCTAGTCTTCACATTTAACAAGTGTTCTGTGCTCAGTCACTCAGTTGTGTCCAACTGTTTTTGACCCATGGACTGTAGCCCTCTAGGCGCCTCTGTCCATGGAATTTCTGAGGCAAAAATACTGGAGTGGGTTGCCATTTCTTTCTCCAGGGACTCTTTCAGACTCAGAAATCGAACCCTTGTCTCTTGCATCTCCTGCACTGGCTAGTGGATTCTTTACCACTGTGCCGCCTGGAAAGCCCAAAACAAGCATTCCAGGGCATCCTGTACACTCTGAAGTTTGAGAACCATTGCTCTACATAATGGATAAATAAACATTCAGGGGCTCAAGTCTTTATAGGTTCCTAGAGACTTCGAGTTTAACCTGAAAACAGTTGTTTCAGTGGGAAAAACGTTTACTGAATACATATGGTAGTAATGCTTAGTCAGTCAGTTCTGTCCGAATCTTTGTGACCCCATGGACTGTAGCCTGCCAGGCTCCTCTGTCCCAGAGGGATTCTCCAGGCAAGAATACTGGAGTGGGTTGCGATGCCTTCCTCCAAGGGATCTTCCCAAACCGGGGATCGACCCCAGGTTTCCTGCATTGCAGGCAGATTCTTTACCATCTGAGCCACCAGGGAGACCAACTTAAAATTTAATTTTTAGAACATAGTTTGTGTGTTCGTGACTACCTGATTTTTCATTTGAGATTTTTCTTTTTTTTTAAATTCTTTTCCATTTCCCCCACCCCTCAGGCCTTGGCAGCTACTTTTCTACTCTCTTTCTATGAATTTTGCTTTTTAATACTTTTAAGATTCTACTGACCTGGGGAGTTCATCTTTCAGTGTCCTATCTTTTTGCCTTTTCATACTGTTCATGGGATTCTCAAGGCAAGAATACTGAAGTGCTTTGCCATTCCCTTCTGCAGTGGACCACATTCTGTCAGACCTCTCCCTTATGACCCGTCCATCTTGGGTGGCCCCACACAGCATGGCTTAGTTTCATTGAGTTAGACAAGGCTGTGGTCCGTGTGATCAGATTGGCTAGTTGTCTGTGATTGTGGTTTCAGTCTTTCTGCCCTCTGATGCCCTCTGTCAGTGCCTGCTGTCTTACTTGGGTTTCTTTTACCTTGGACGAGGGGTATGTTTTCACGGCTGCTCCAGCAAAGCGCAGCCTCTGCTCCTTACCTTGGACGTGGGGTAGCTCCTCTCAGCTGCGATGCTATGAAAGTGCTGCACTCAATATGGCAGCAAATTTGGAAAACTCAGCAGTGGTCACAGGACTGGAAAAGGTCAGTCTTCGTTCCAATCCCAAAGAAAGGCAATGCCAAAGAATGCTCAAACTACTGCACAATTGCACTCATCTAACATGCTAGTAAAGTAATGCTCAAAATTCTCCAAGCCAGGCTTCAGCAATATGTGAGCTGTGAACTTCCAGATGTTCAAGCTGGTTTTAGAAAAGGCAGAGGAACCAGAGATCAAATTGCCAACATCTACTGGATCATCGAAAAAGCAAGAGAGTTCCAGAAAAACATCTATTTCTGCTTTATTGACTATGCCAAAGCCTTTGACTATGTGGATCACAATAAACTGTGCAAAATTCTTAAAGAGATGGGAATACCAGACCATCTGACCTGTCTCTTGAGAACCCTGTGTGCAGGTCAGGAAGCAACAGTTAGAACTGGATATGGAACAACAGACTGGTTCCAAATAGGAAAAGGAGTACGTCAAGGCTGTATATTGTCACCCTGCTTATTTAACTTATATGCAGAGTACATCATGAGAAACGCAGGGCTGGAAGAAACACAAGCTGGAATCAAGATTGCCAGGAGAAATATCAATAACCTCAGATATGCAGATGACACCACCCTTATGAAGAAGAACTAACAAGCCTCTTGATGAAAGTGAAAGAGAAAAGTGAAAAAGTTGGCTTAAAGCTCAACGTTCATAAAACTAAGATCATGGCATCTGGTCCCATCACTTCATGGGAAATAGATGGGGAAACAGTGGAAACAGTGTCAGACTTTATTTTTTTGGGCTCCAAAATCACTGCTGATGGTGATTGCAGCCATGAAATTAAAAGACGCTTACTCCTTGGAAGGAAGGTTATGGCCAACCTAGATAGCATATTTAAAAGCAGAGACATTACTTTGCCAACAAAAGTCCGTCTAGTCAAGGCTATGGTTTTTCCAGTGGTCATGTATGGATGTGAGAGTTGGACAGTGAAGAAAGCTGAGCGCCGCTGAATTGATGCTTTTGAACTGTGGTGTTGGAGAAGACTCTTGAGAGTCTCTTGGACTGCAAGGAGATCCAATCACTCCATCCTAAAGGAGATCAATCCTGGGTGTTCATTGGAAGTACTGATATTGAAGCTGAAACTCCAGTACTTTGGCCACCTCATGCGAAGGGTTGAATCATTGGAAAAGACCCTAATGCTGGGAAGGATTGGGGGCAGGAGGAGAAGGGGACGACAGAGGATGAGATGGTTGGATGGCTTCACTGACTCGATGGACATGGGTTTGTGTAGACTCCGGGAGTTGGTGATGGACAGAGAGGCCTGGCATCCTGCAATTCATGGGGTCGCAAAGAGTCGGACATGACTGAGCGACTGAACTGAACTGAACTCCTTGGAAGGAAAGTTATGACCAACCTAGATAGCATATTGAAAAGCAGAGACATTCTCAACAAAAGTCCGTCTCGTCAAGGCTGTGGTTTTTCCAGTGGTCGTGTATGGATGTGAGAGTTGGAATATAAAGAAAACTGAGCGCTGAAGAATTGATGCTTTTGAACTGTGGTGTTGGAGAAGACTCTTGAGAGTCCCTTGGACTGCAAGGAGATCCAACCTAGGAATCCATCGTAAAGGAAATCAGTCCTGAATATTCATTGCTCGGACTGATGCTGAAGCTGAAACTCCAACACTTTGACCACCTGATGGGAAGAGATGACCCATTTGAAAAGACCCTGATACTGGGAAAGATTGAAGGCAGTAGGAGTAGGGGACGACAGAGAATCAGATGGTTGGATGGCATCACCGACTCAATGGACGTGGGTTCGAGTAGACTCCGGGAGTTGATGATGGACAGGGAGGCCTGGTGTGCTTTGGTTCATGGGGTTGCAAAGAGTCGGACACGACTCAGCGACTGAACTGAACTGTACTAAATTGAAGATTCTACCTGTAAGTGGTGCCATGCAGTATTTGTCCTTTTCTGTCTGACTTCGTTCAGTGTTCATAATACCTTCCAGGTCACCCATCCTGTCAACCAAGGGCAAGGTGTTGTCCTTCCTCATACTTGGACACTATTCCCTTGTATATATAAAAAATGTATTCATTCATTTTTTGATAGGCACTTAGGTTGTTTCTGTGTCTTGGCTATTGTGAGTAATGCTATAACGGGCATAGGAGTGTAAGTATCTCTTCAGTATCCTGTTTTCCTTTTTTTGGATCTATACGCAAAAGTGGGATTGCTGGGTTATGTGGTAGTTCTATTTTCAATTTTTTGAGGAACCTCCGTAATATTTTCCATTGTTGTTGCACCAATTTACATTTCTAACAACAGTGCACAAGGGTTCCTTTTTTCTACATCCTTGCCAATTCTGTTATTTCTTATCTTTTTTCATGATAATCATTCTAACGGGCATGACCTGCTATCTTATTATGAGTTCAATTTGCTTTCTTTCCCTTGATGATAAGTAATGTTGGCCATCTGTATGTCTTCTTTGGAAAAGTATTTAAGACCTATGTCTGTTTTTTTTTTTAATTGGATTGGTTTTTCGCTATTAAGTTACATGGTTTCTTTATATATTTTGCTTATTAACCCTTTAGCAGATATATGAGTTGCAACTGTTTTCTTCCATTCCATAGGTTGCTTTTTCATTTTGTTAATTGTTACCTTTGCTGTGCAGAGCTTTTTACTTGAATATGTTCCCACTTGTTTTTGCTTTTGTTGCCTTTGCTTTAATGTCAAATGCAAGTTTATTTAATATTGTAAGGGTTAGAAAGAGGATAGAAGGGTTATTTCCTTTCTTTTTACACCCCAAGAATATAGGTAATGCAGTGTTAGAGAATCTGCCTGCCAATGCAGGAGATACAAGAGACAAGGACTCCATTCCTGGGGCCAAGAAGATCCCCTGGAGAAGAAAATGGCAACCCACTCCAGTATTCTTGCCTGGGAATTCCCATGGACAGAGGAGCCTGGCGGGCTACAGTCCATGGTGTTGCAAAGAGTTACACAGCACTGAGCACACGCACATATAAAATCTACTGACTGCTTTTTCATCCTTTTTTTTTTTCCCTGCAATAAAAATAGAAGGGAAAAAAATAGAAAAAAGAACTGAAGGAAGAGGTAAATGTCTCTGACCTAACTTTCAGAATTTGAAACGTGTCCTCTTGTGTCTTTGTGATTTTCTAATAAATTTTAGCAGGCCACTTTTGGTTTGTAATTAACGTTAATCTTAGAATAAACAGACTAACATTGGCTTTAAAAAATTACAGGTCATGTGCATTTTAGCCCGAGAGAAGGAAAGCAGACTGGAAATACACTCCTGGTGATCAGGAGCAAATGATGAGGAAGAGTGTAGTTTGCAGGCTTAAAATTCAAACCTGATCCATTGTTCTCTTGGTGTAATTCAAGTCTCTGTGAGGGGTTTTGGTAGGTGTTGTTCTGTAAAAGGATTGGCACTTGCTTTGTCTTCTCTGTCACCTCTGAGTATTCATCTGCATGCATTTCTTCTCCTATAGCCAGACTTTCAGGGATGAATAAATTATGTGAACATCTGCCATTTACTTAGGTTTATCTTCTTAACAGCTACTTCAGACATATTTAAACAGGTGCTGGGGTACCTCATGAAAGAGCATGGAAAATGAAACATAACAGCAGGCCTGTTTATAAGGTTGCTAAGATAGATATGAGACATATTTCTAAGGAACAGTTGTTGAGAATGCATTCTCAACTTTGTTCTTTATCTCATTATAAGTATGCAGTTTTGTCATGGTAAACTTCAGTCTCATCTAGAAGAACTTAAAAACCATCATCATTTCTGTGGCTTGATTTATATTTAATTGTGTAAATGGCATTCTTTGAATTAACAGCATTCCTGTTTCACTGAGAAAACCCCAGATATTGTTTAGCAATGCTTTAAACCAGAGGTTCTCAACTCTGGCTGCATATTAAAATTGCTTAGAGAGCTTTTAAAAATAAGCAATGCCCTGGCTTCACCACAGAACCACTGAATTCAAATATGTAGGAGATGGGGGTCTAGAAATCTCTTTTTTAAAAAAAAAAAATCAATTCCAGCTCTCCAGGTGATTTTACTGTGTGGCATAGTTGAGAATAACTATATTTAATCACTGCTTCTCAAATGATCTGTGGTGAAAGATAGTTTTTTGGTTTGCTTATTTCTAATCTTTTGTGAACGGATATTGATACTTTAAAAAGTTGCAATCAAAACGAACTATTAGAAAAACTTAATTCAAGTTCCAAATACTTATTAATAGGTTTGACAGTCATAAAAATTACTTGGTCAAATTGTTATAAATGTTTCTAAAGGAGCCGGTAACAGTCAACTTGCAGATTAGCCGTGGTCCATGACCACACTTGGACGAAGACTGTTTTAAACCATTGCTTCGATAAGTTGTTAGTTACTGATATCAGAATGGGAAGCAAGCCAACTTTAAACATAGACTCTCTCTCTCTCTTTTTTTAAAATAATTTTATTTGTTTATTTTTGGCTGCTCTATGTCTTCTGCTGTTGCTTGGGCTTTCTCTAGCTGCAGCGAGCAGGGGCTCCTCTCTAGTTGAGATGCTTAGGCTTCTCATTGTGGTGGCTCCTCTTGTTGTGGAGCACAGGCTTTAGGGTGCATGGGCTTCAGTAGATGTGGTTCCTGGGCTCCAGAGCATGTTCAGTAGTTGTGGTGCATGGGCTTATTTGCTCCTTAGTATATGGGATCTTCCCAGCCTAGGGATCAAACCCATGTCTCCTGCATTGGCAGGAAGATTCTTTACCACTGAACCACTGGGGAATCCCTAAGGCTTTTTCTTTGTAAGGCCATTACTGTAGAAAATTATTTTTAGTCACCACTGATCTAGAGTTTACTTTGTTAAGTACTCTACAAGTTCAGAAATGGTAAAAAGAAGCAGTGGTTCTTTTGTAACTTTAGGGAATCAGAGATCACTAGATAATGTAAGGTAAACTTTGGAACTCTTTGTAAGCTTTATAATTTATAACTATGTATACTGATGGCCTCAATTTTACATTATGATAGAAATAACTTGGATTTAAATATTTTTTTATGATTGTCAAAATATTTTGCTTCTTAATTGTCTGTATATTTTCATTTAAAGCACGTAATTGATCTTCACAACCTTGTGTGGGATGAGGACAGAGATTATCACACTTACTTTGTAGACTGGAAAAGTGAGACACTCAGCGCTCACTTCTATTTTAGTTGGAAAGTAATTGAAACACGTTTCTTGGCTCCATTCTGATTCTGTCCTTACCTTGCAAAGGTATTTCCAGAAATGTAGCAACTTCTAACACCGTGCAGTAGTGGTCAAGTAACACAATCAGGCTTAAATTTCATTATATTTTAACCAACTTCTTCTCTGATATTTTAGTAGGAATTTAAGGCATAGGCAGACATATGATGCAGACTTTTTACATTTTTTTGTAGGAAAAAAATAACCATTCTCATGCAGGAGATAAGTGAAAAAAGATGCAACATTAAAAAAATGTTTTCTTTGTTGTTTTTTTAAATTGCAGAATTTGTTTAATATGGTTGTGGAAGTACCTCGGTGGACAAATGCTAAAATGGAGGTATGAAATAGCCTATTAACATCAAATGGAATAATTAATAATGATATAAAATTTTGTTTCAAGTTGTTTGTCATAATATTTTGAATTTGGGATGGTTGACAAACTTCTTTATAATGAAGACAATGGAAAACATTCTTGTAAACTTACTTTGAATCTATTTTCAAAAAAAGAAAATATTATTCAAAGCTGAATTTACACTTTAAAAAGAATATATTCTTTTTTGCCTCTCTATTTTGTTATACACATATTTATTTAATTTTCCTTGACTCCTATGTCTTTGAAAATAGCAAATACTTTTAAGATTTTCTTTACTAGGTTCTGAGATGTGTTTTGTTCATAGACACAATTGCAGCATATTTGGGGCTGATGACAATTTTGGTTCCTAAGGACTTAATTCTCCTTTAGATTAAATTTTACTCTACGAGGAGTGAAAGTGTTTTCCTGGCCAACTCTTGATTTCTGAGTACTTTCTAAGAGCATCTGCTATTCTTCTGGTTAGTTTTTAAAATTAATAATTTTTTCTTGATTTTTCTTGATAAGTGTGAACCTATCAAGAACTTCCCTTTTGCTTTTCAGAATTTTATTGTTTCATCTTTAGTAAAGTAAGGTCCTTATTTCTGAGTGAAATTTAATTTATGGTACTTTGTTTAGTTACCTAAGTCTTCTGTAACTTTGAATGTGAAGGTAAATATTATTTTAAATGTTTAAGTTAAGATAGTTTTATCAGTATATACTTTGCAGATTCTGTATTTGGAGAATTATTTCCCTAAATATAGAATAGTAGGTTTTTTGGTTAATATTTTAATAGGAAAAGTAATTAGATCCTTCTTTTGCTCTTCTTGCTTTTGGTACAATATTTTATTGTTCTTGGCTACTCTCTACCTCACTTGGGTATAGGATCAAGAACCTATGAGATCTTACCTAATTTAAGCAGTGTTTATTCATTCAAACATGGCTTCAATTATTTTTTGTTTACTTTTGTAGGATAGGTTTTTTTTTTCTTTTTTGGCATGGCAATTTGAATATGTTTGATTGAAAGATAACTTTGAAATGAAATCACTTAGTGAAAAATCTTTATCATAAGATTGATGGTAGAAAACCCAAGTAGTAAACAAAAAGCAAGTTAATTAATCCTTATCTTTTTGCCATTTCAATAATATTTATTATTTGTGTTAAAAATAATGAGTTTATAAGTAATAGAGTGCCTTAATATATTATCTGATGTTTCCTTTCCAGACAGTTTAATACAAAACAGTAAATTAGAAATGAGAACTAGCTTAACTTATTTTTAAAGTTATCTTTGATCAATAAGTTGGAATATGAATATTTGGTCTGATAATGGCAGATTTAAAAATCCTGTTTGAATATAAAAATCCTGTTTGTCATTTCTTATGTCCCACACCCCTTTCTCCCACAATCTGCTTAGATTGCCACGAAAGAACCATTGAATCCTATTAAACAAGATGTAAAGGATGGCAAGCTTCGCTATGTGGCAAATATCTTTCCTCACAAGGGTTATATATGGAATTATGGTGCCCTCCCTCAGGTAACATTTTTGTTATAATGGTAAAACTTCTCTGTCTTCTGAAAAACTTGCCTTGTAAATCATGTGAACTAGTTGAATTTAAATTGGTTCTGAGGACATGTCAGTGTGAGAAATTTGTAAATTTAAAATTTTTTTAATGTGGAATTTTATTGTATCAATAAATTTTCTTTCAAACTGTATATATGTCTGTACTCAAATTCTCAGAGTTAGGTATTTAGAATACTCATATTTGGCATTTTGAACACATTTCGTTTTCTAGGCTTGGCTAATAAGAGTCAGTGGAAAATATTTTATCTCCTTTATCTGCAGTCATTTTTTTGGATATTACAAGTAATGCTTTTATATACATTCATACATGACAGCATGAATTTTATTTTTTAAACTTTAACAGATGAACCTATTAAATTGTTACCTCTTTCAGAACTCATTGTGAATTGAATAAGGCAACTTAATTATATACTATTAAGAATTTATGATTTTTCAGTAGGAACCAGTTTAAAAATTGGCTAAGTTAAGGTAAAGCAGCATTCCTATTAGAGAGTAACACTTACTATTTGATTTTCTTCCTTTTTTCTCCTTTTTTGTTTTCTTCTCATGTTTCCTCATTCCTAGGAAGTGGTAACTCCTTCCAGATAATTTAATGAGTAAAACTCAGAATATGCAGAATCAGAAGTCTAGGTTTGGAGATGTAGAGAAGCATCTGCCTTTATGTTTATAAAAACCTTTAGAGCATCTGTCTATCTGGATATTTTTATGTTTTAATTTTGTTTATTAATTTTAATATTTTGTGTGAAATTCCAAGATCCTTTTTGGGAAATATCTGAGAAAAGGGGTTCTTGTTTTATGTAACTCAAAAAACCCCCCAGCTGCCCATGTAGAATAAACAGTTGCAGGAAAAGAAAAAAGAAAATTGTTTTCTAAAGAGTCAGACTGCCTTTGATGGCAGTTAGACCACCCACATGGATACATTCTTGGTTAAAACAGGCCCTTCTAAAATGGTGTGCTAAGAATGAGGATGTTTGTTGAAACTAAGACCACAGGATTTCTGACTTCCCAGGTGCCTAAGTAGACATTCTGTTTGACCTGGCAGCAAAAGGGTGCGAACATTTTTGTTAAGCTTAGGGGATACTGTCTGCAGAAGATGGAGAGATGAGGAGAGGGCCTAACAAGCCACTGTATTAAAGGAAGACATAAAGAGACTTTTGAAAAGTAGAGGAGTTGTTGTTTGATCGCTCAGTCGTGTCCAGCACTTTGCGACCTCACAGACTGTAGCCCTCCAGGCTCCTCTGTCCATGGGATTCCCCAGGAGGGAATACTGGAATGGGTTACCATTTCCTTCTTCAGGGGAAAAGTAGAGTAGGCAGAGGATAAACTAAAGTTCATCTATTTGTTTATTTCATTAAATGTTTATTAAGGATTTATGTGCTAGACTATATTTAGGTGTTGGGTAGACAAAGAAAAATGAGATATAAATATAAGATCAGTGCAGCATAAGTGGCTAAGAATGTTGATTTTAGAGCCAGCTTGCCACCTACAAGTAATGTGACTTCAGGCAAGTTCTTTTGTTTTTCTGGATCTCACTTTCTTCATCTGTAATGGAGAGATGATAAGATACTTACTTCATGTGGTCCTGTTGAGGTTAAATGAGTTATTGCATGTTCATGTTAGAATAATGCCTAAGGGATAGTGATCACATTATTGTTACCACTGGTACTCTTACTATTATATGGTCTTTTTTTTTATTTTTTAAGCATTTACAGTCTCCTGAAAGTGGGATGATCAACAACTAAATCAGTGGCTACAGTGGAGCGTAATAGATTCTAATTAACTCATCTTTTGTAGTTCATCCATTTAAAGTCCTGACACATTTTTTGTATTCCTCTGGACGCGTTTGAATGTTCAAGGTGCTCTTACATGCTATTATATTAGTCTGTAAGGTGCAGTAGTTCTTCAGCTAGAGTGGAATTAGACTCTTAATGTTGGTTCTTAATGTCCCCTGCATTCACCACTGCCTACTGAAATTTCATCCTCCACCTAGTATCCAAAAATACCATTTTTGTCCATATGAGAACCTTTTAATGGTTTCCTATTGCTGAAAGGATAAAATGAAACATTCCTAACATAGCTCCTCAACCCTTCATGATCTGGCCCTACTTCTCCAGCCTTATTCTGCAGCCTTTGTCCTCCTCACTTCCCTCCCACCACAGCAGCGTCTTCAGTGTCTCCAATTTCCCTTGTCATTTTCACACCAGCCCTTCCTTCACAGAGCTGTTCTTTTCTTCAGGACCCATTTTTTGAGTACCTGATGTTTGCCAGATCATGTTCTAAGTACTGGAGGTAAAGCAGTGATAAAAGTGACAAAAATTCTTGTGGAACTTTTATTCTAAGAGACAGAGAGACGAAAAAAGAAGTAAAAATGTATAGTGTTGGAGAATAATCAAACAGGAAATGGGTCTAGGGTGTGTTGGAATTGTTGCAGTTGGGAGGAAGGCCTCAGTGAGGAGCTATTTTCTGAAAGGAGACCAGAAGAAAGTGAGAGGGTGGCTTCTTAGGAAGTGAGTGCCATCCCAGGCCATTTAGAGGAACTCATCAAGAAACATGATGTATAAAAGTCTAGAGGTGGAAGGAGGGCTCATGTGTCTGAGTAGCAGAAAGGAGGCCACTGTAGGTAGGATGGAAGTGAGGAAGAGGAAATAGACCTGTATTCTCTCTGCCATTTTTAACCAGAGATCTTTACTCTCTTTTTAAACCCAAACTGATGTTGGTGGTGGTGATGGTGGTGGTGTGTATGTGTGTGTGTGTGTTTGTGTGAGTCCTCAGCAGAAAAATGTACCATAGATTGCACAGAAGTTAAACACCAAGCAAAAATAACTACATTGATTCACGTTTATATAAAGTTGAAATTAGGCCAGTTATTTATGGGCAAGGTAATGTACCCAACTGTCTGAGTGGTAAAGAACCCACCTGCCAATGCAAGAGATGCAGGTTTGATCCCTGGGTGGCAAAGAGCCCCTGGAGAAGGAAATGGGAACCCACTGTAGTATTCTTTCTGAAATTTCATAGAAATTTCATGGACAGAGGAGCCTGG
This sequence comes from Giraffa tippelskirchi, assembly GCF_054371585.1. Lineage (NCBI taxonomy): Eukaryota > Metazoa > Chordata > Mammalia > Artiodactyla > Giraffidae > Giraffa > Giraffa tippelskirchi. Next base: position 90,079,763 of record NC_137275.1, on the reverse strand, counting down.
TAGACTGTCACAAAAGAGTCATACACAACTTAGTGACTGCTACTGCTGCTGCTGCTAAGTCGCTTCAGTTGTGTTCGACTCTGTGTGACCCCATAGACGGCAGCCCACCAGGCTCTGCCGTCCCTGGGATTCTCCAGGCAAGAATACTGAAGTGGGTTGCCATTTCCTTCTCCAGTGCATGAAAGGGAAAAGTGAAAGTGAAGTCGCTCAGTCGTGTCCGACTCTTAGCGACCCCATGGGCTGTAGCCTACCAGGCTCCTCCGTCCATAGGATTTTCCAGGCAAGAGTACTGGAGTGGGGTGCCATTGCCTTCTCCGCAACTTAGTGACTAAATAACAACAAATGTACCCAATATTTTTTTGTGCTTCGTTGTCAATGTTAAGACAGAGTGAGCCTGTTAAATTGAAGCCAGCCCCTGGCCCATTTATGTTTTTGATCTCACGTCCAGCTTCTCCTTCTCCTCCTGCTTCCTCACTCCAACACTGGCCTTCTCATGATTCCTCTGAGGCTGTAGGCACACTCCTGCCTCAAGCTTTCACACTCACTGTGTCCCCCGCTCGTGACATGTTTTCCCAGTGTACACACGCCCTCCTTCCTTCAGTGTTTGCTCATCAGTTGCCTCCTTCATGATGTTTGCCTCTAACATCCTTTACCGTTGAACCCCGTGCACTCCCATCGTTCTTCCATACTTTATTTTTTTTTTCCTTTTCCATTACACCTGTAAACTTCTGACATGCTATGTAATTTATGGTGGTTTAGTTGCTAAGTCGTGTCCGACTCTTGAGACCTCACGGACTGTATGTAACCTGCCAGGCTCCTCTGTCCATGGGATTCTCCAGGCAAGAATACTGGAGTGGGTTGCCATTCCTTCTCCAATATATAATTTAGTTGTTAAGTTTATTTTAAATGTGTTCTAGTTAGAATATAGTCTCATGAGGGCAGGGATTCTGTTGGTTTTGTTTGCTGTTGTCTTTCAACTGTCCCGTGTAGTGTCTGGTACCGAGTTAGGTGATCAGTAAATATTTGGGGGATAAATGAATCCATGAATGCATGGTATGTGTTGCATATGGTTCATAGGCATGTGTGGGTAATTGGATTTTGCTATTGTCTTGTGATACGTCTTGTAACAGTGGGAAATTTGTTCAGAGCATTTACCAAGCCGTCCATGCTTGGAAGAACATTTAAGCAGCAGAATACTGTTTAAGTAGAAGCCTCTCCATTTAGCTTGTGAGTTGTCATTGTGCTCTCATTATTTCAGACCTTCATCTCCCTAGACTGTGTAACCCTACTAATAACTTCTCCTGCACTGGCAATGATGACTTTCTCAAAGTTTGAGTTTGGACTGGGCAAAAATCATCTTCGTTTGTCTTCCCCTAATTGTTCATATTTCCCACATATTATTCAAGTGTTGTAACTTGCTGTGTAAATATTTAGAAGACTCATCTGAATAATGTTAAAGGACTAGAATCACTAGCTTCAAAATTTCTTCAGTCTTACTGGGATATCATTGTGTTATTATTTTGAACTTCATTATAATTTGGTTCATTGACCCCAAGTTTCATTTAGTACTACTTCTTAGCTTTATAACCTGAAACCAGTGACTAAATCTAACCCAGCCTATTTGTTCATCTTTGTCATCCTGCCATCTACCCCACAAAGTTATTGTGGAATTCAAATGAGAGGACCAAAAACAAGGTTAACCCCTCAATGAGTGTTTGGTGGTATTATCTCAATGATGACACTGTTGCCACTGATATTAGCTGCTACTAGTGAAATAGCTTTTGCTCCAAATTGAAGCTGGTGAAGTACAGGTAGAGGTTGAGCAGATCTTACTTCCTTTGACTTGGAGATAGGAGTTCTGATTGATCAGGAAGTAGTACTCAAGAAGTCTGTATACTCAGGTCTGTACCATTCAGTGATATTTTGCAGAGACTGAAGGACCAGAGTGTGGTGATTGCTGATGTATTGGTTAATATTTATAAGATTATAAGGTAATGATCTCAGATACCTACATGAGGATGAGTAGATTTGTTTTAGGCTAGATCAGTAACCTGTGTATATTGAGTTTTTTTCATAGCTTTATAGCTATGTTTTGTATTAGTTTATCATTATTTGTATTCCTCTTGAGCAATTTTTAAACTTTTTTTAAAGCTTTTCATGAAGCTGTGCTAAAATTTTTCTGTGTACATAATATGTATACATATATACTACTAGGTACATGCCTATGAGTCAGATTGCTAAGTTCTGAGTTACATACCTGTTTATTTTACTAGTATTCCCAAATTGTTTACCAAAGAAGTTGTAACAATATACACTCCTACCAGTAGTAGCGTTTCAGGCTTCTTACATAATTATGAGTATTTAATGTTATCAGATTTTTTAAGTTTTTGAAATAGCAACTCATTTTGGTTTTAATTTGTATTTCTCTGATCCTTTTGGTTATCTTTTCATATATTTATAAGTCATTCATGTTTCCTGTTAGAATTACCTGTTCCTGACTTTGACCCATTTTGTATTGTGTTGCTTTTTCTTACTTAGTTGTAGAAGTTATTTCTAAAGTCTGAATGCTAGCCTTTGTCAGTTTTGTGAAACAAATAGTAAGATTAGGAATTTCGTCTTCTGGATATTTCTTTGCTAGCTTGATTGCTTTTCTAGTTGTTTCCCTGCCTAGTTTTAAGCCTAGACACTTAAAACTCCACTAGAGGGTGTAATTAAAGTTTTAAATTTGTCAAGATTTCTTCTGGTGATTGCTTGAAATTATACTGTATTTTCAAGTTAAGTTAGAAATCATTTAGTATGACTCTCTTTTTGTAGTAAAAAACCAAGCCCTGAAGATATAGAGCACTAAATGCAGAACTAGAAATAGAAAGAACTAGTATGGTATTTTTTCTGGTGAGGGAGATCATGAAGAACTGGCCCTAAAATTGACAACGTTGTTATAGGTTAAGAATTTTGCTGTATGTATTTATTTCCTTAATAGAAAGAACCAAATTGATAAGTAAAAAATGCAGTTGGAGTTTCTGAAGAGAATGAAGACAGTTTTTGTGTCAATATGAAGAAGGACTTTTGTAGAAAAATTAACTCTGACCACAGTGGGCTAAGTTATTTCATTAATTTGTGAGCTTTCTGGTTACTGGTAGTATTTATGCAGATTATGAATGACCACTAACAATCATAGAATTCAGAGATAGGATGTATCTAGCAATTGTCTTATTGAAGACCTTCTTTTTATAGGTGAGGATACTGAGGTCTGAATGTTTTGGCCTAGGTAGTTTGTGGCTAAAATAGGACTAGAATCTAGGTATTGTCCTTCAGGCTAGAGTGACTTCTAGCTTATCACATTTGCTCCCTTCTGAGAATGAGAATGAGGTTAAGGAAGGTTCAGGAAAAGATTCCTGCCTTAGAAAGAAGGAACCTCCCAAATATTTTCTGATTCTGCCTCTGGGTTTTCTAATTCCACTTTCCCTTTACTTCCTTCATGGTTTCTCCAGCACGTTAAGATTAATTTTGTAGCATTTGCAACAGATGCTACACCACTTTTTAACATGGTGTTCTTTAGGGTATTGAGTATGTCTTGTTAATTTCTGTTCCTAACTCCTGGCCCAGAGTAGATTATCGATAAATATTAACTCAATGAATGGATGCCTGAGATCAGTCCTGGGTGTTCACTGGAAGGACTGATGTTGAAGCTGAAACTCCAATAATTTGGCCACCTGATGCGAAGAGCTGACTCATTGGAAAAGACCCTGATGCTGTGAAAGACTGAGGGCAGGAGGAGAAGGGGACGATAGAGGATGAGAGGCTGGATGGCATCACCGACTCGATGGACATGGGTTTGGGTGGACTCAGGAAGTTGGTGATGGACAGGGAGGCCTGGGGTGCTGCGGTTCATGGGGTTGCAAAGAGTCGGACATGACTAAGCGACTGAACTGAACTGAATAGAAAATAAGAAGCAGTAAGGGCAACAGTAAGAAAATACACTTAAGAGATTCTGAGAGTAAGAGAAGGAATTTAAAGGAAGAGAATCATGAATAAAGTTATATCTGAAAGTAATTGCAATTGAGTTACCATACTAAAATTTAGGCTTTGTAACATAATGATTAATAGCAAGTGTTCTCATCCTGTTGCCACCATTTAGAATCTGAGTGTGGACAAATTTAAACTCTGTGCTTCAGTTCACTTATCTGTACAATGGGGTTAATAGATGGCACATTCTTCCTGGTATACATGTGTGTATATGTGTGTATGTATCACTTTGCTGAGCTCTCACCTATAACCAATATGTAAGGTTAACAACTGTGTTTACTATTCTTATATTAATTATGTTAGTATTTGAGGGTAATGAAATGTAGTTAGACTTACTGTGAATGTAATTAGACTTAATGTAGTTAGATTTACTGTGGGGTTTTTTTTTTTTGGTATGGTGAATTAGCTTATCCCTGAATATGCTATAGTTAGAAAGAAAAATTAGAGTTTATCTATAGGGTTTAGCTCTATGTAGCATTCCTTTTTAATTATCTATGTAAAATTAGAAGAGACAAGCTTAGATAATCTGAAATTCTAGGTAAGATTCTTGAGATGATGTTCTTTGCATATTTTATAAATCTGAGAGGATTAATTTTAGAGAACTTCTACAGTTCTATTCAGAATCAGCTAATTATAAGGGTTTTGAGGAAAGATGGTGCATAAGGGATCTTTAAACTTGATAATAAATTTCTGTTATGCTGTTCATTTATAAAAATCCCCATGTACATAGTTTGTATGCAACAAGGTATAATCTCTTCAGTAAACTAAAGAGTTGACATCTTTTAATGTTTTTGTCAAATTCTTGAGATTTGATGAAAAAGTGGAGGATCTTTTAAATGGAATGAAATGTGACAAAAATGAACTTTTCTTTTCTTTGGTAGATACTATCTTGTTCTTTATTTTATGAAGGGAAAACTGGGTTTGTTCTATTAGAAGTCATTTAAAGTATAGGAAGTTTATTTTCAAACCTGGAAAGCAAGACCCAATGCTGTTACCATGTCAAAGAAAGCAAAAATGGAAGCAGCAATTCAGACATTTTGTAGAAACAAGGGCACAGACAACAGGAACATCTGAACTGAAGCTCCAAATAAAAATGAGCATGAATTTAGACAGTGACTAAACTTGGAAGAAGGATGTGTTTGGAAATACCACCCACTTTCAAATGTGATTATACAGACAAATGAGAGACAGATGGGAGGAAATAGTATAAATCTGTTTTAATTATTATGATGCTTAAGAATGTACTGCCATGTTGGCATTGAGCCTATTTAATTTCTGAGAATTTTTTCCTTGGATTATGACTATCTGTAAAACTTCATGATGATGTGGAAAGATTATATAGAGTATTAACCTATATTCCACCCCTACTTCTGTTTTTTAGACTTGGGAAGATCCCCATCGAAAAGATAAGAGCACAGACTGCTGTGGAGATAATGATCCTATTGATGTTTGTGAAATAGGCTCAAAGGTTTGTTTCATAGACTGTTGTTCTAACATATGCTCTACTTTAGTCATGCCATAAAATTTCAGTTCTTTTCAGAAGGCACCAAGTCTTCAACTCTTGAAAGTTCTTGCCTGTTTATCCCTCTCATACCAGTCCTTTTTTGTGTCTTTACTTCCTTCTCTTAAACTATGGGTTGGTAAATCCTAGCCCATGGCTAGTCAAATCCAGCTTGCCACCAGTTTTTATAAAGAACACAGCTCTGGCCGTTCATTTACATATTGTCTGTGCTGCTTTTGCACCACCACCGCAGTTGAGGAGGTTGGAAGAGATGGTACAGTCTGCAAGGTCTCAAGTATTTGCTCTCTGTCCTCTTATGCAATAAATTTGCTGAGTCCTGCTTCATCGTCCTTGCCCATCCCATTATCCAGGCAGGATGTTCAACACTGATGAGAACTAGCTGGTACTTTTTTTGGTGCCTGCTTCCAGCTTACTGGGGACAAAACTTAAACTTTCATAGGTTACTACTACCTATAGAATTCTGTGTGTCTTCGCTCACATTCCTTCGCTTATTTTCTGCCGCATTTATTGCCAGTATTTATTGTTCTCTATTAAACTCCTTGTACTTTGTTCTCGCTCTCAGCAGAGCATGTTGTCTTTAATTTTGTAGAGCTCCTAGAAACCAGCAGATAAGGATCCCTTTACTCTCCCCTTGGGCTCTCAAACAGATGTGCCTGCAAATACTCCTCCTTCCCTTCCTTATGTTATTGAGACCAGGACTTCCCCTGTGCTCTCAATCCTGTCCCTTCCTGCCATTTGAATGACACTGTTTTCTTGACTCTTCTCTGTCCTGTATTTACAACTGCCCTTTCTTTATTAGGGGCTTCCATGATAGCTCAGTTGGTAAAGAATCAGCCTGCAATACAAGAGACCCTGGTTCGATTCCTGGGTCGGGAATCCTGATCCACTGGAGAAGAGATAGGCTACCCACTCCAGTATTCTTGGGCTTCCCTTGTGGCTCAGCTGGTAAAGAATCCACCTGCAATGTGGGAGACCTGGGAAGATCCCCTGGAGAAGGGAAAGGCTACCCATTTCAGTATTCTGGCCTGGAGAATTTCATGGACTGTACAGTCCCTGGGGTCGCAAAGAGTAGGACACAACTAAGCGACTTTCACTTTCACTTTATTGACTTCCTTCCATATTCCCTTTCATAAGAAGACTTGTAAAAAGAGCAAACACTCATCTCTATCTCCTCCTTCCCACTTAATCTTCAGTCAGTTTAAAATTGTTTTCATCCCCCCATTATTTCAATGAAACTGCTCTTACAAAGATCACTGGTAGCTTTCTTTTAACCAAATCCAACCATCCCATTTCATATGTTTTGTATAACTTGAATTTACCTTGGAATTTTATGCCTTTGACCTCATCTTCCTTCTTCTGTCAGTCTCTTTGCTTCACTTCAGTTGTATCAGAGTGACCTGGATATCCTCTAATTCTGGTTCCTCCTTGGTTTCTTTTGTAGGCTGCTTTTCTTCTGCCTGCTCCTTAAGCATTGCTTAGCTTGAGCGTTGTGCCATTGTTCAGCTCTTCTTCTCATGTGAGGACTCCCTGCGTGATCCAGTCCCAACCGTTTGTGGTTTTGCTCTCAGATCACTATCTCCAACTCAGACCCACATTCTCAGCTATCTGCATTTACACTTGACTGTCTCCCAGGCATCTCACACTTGTGTCCAAAACTGAACTCCTTGTTTCCTCCTCTCCATAATACTCCTCTCAGTGAAGGACACTGTCTTCCTTCCCTCCTCGCCTCCAGATTCTTGAGACAGGAACTGAGAAATCTTACAGATCATCCTTTGCTTCTGTTTATCCGATTAGTCTTGAAGTACTGACTCTGTGACCTAAACGGCCTTTAAATCTCTTTATTTTGCGTTATCACTGGAGCTAGCTTTGTCTAGTCCTCAATTATATTGCTGGAGAAGGCAATGGCACCCCACACCAGTATTCTTGCCTGGAAAATCCCGTGGACGGAGGAGCCGGGTAGGCTGCAGCCCATGGGGTCGCTAAGAGTCGGACACGACTGAGCGACTTCACTTTCACTTTTCCCTTTCATGCACTGGAGAAGGAAATGGCAACCCACTCCAGTATTCTTGCCTGGAGAATCCCAGGGATGGCGGAGCCTGGTGGGCTGCTGTCTATGGGGTCGCACAGAGTCGGACACGACTGAAGCGACTTAGCAGCAGCAGCAGCAATTATATTGCGCTTGAATTATTCCTACCACGGCCTAGTTTCCTTGCTAAGTCTTATTTTCCCTACCATCATTCATACCAGACTGTTTTCCTGCTTTGTTCTTGTTTAGGCCTTGTCCCCTGCTTTTCTGACTCTCTCCCACCACTCCTTGTTTGCACACTGCCCTGTAGCTGTACTACACTTTCAATTCCTGTAACGTGTCTGCCCTCACTCAATACAGGCCTTCACACAAACTATTCCCTCTGTGCAGAATGGAACATTCTTCTTCCTTCACTTGGTTTTACTTCCCCCTTCTTTTCACTGTACATCCCCCTGCTCATCCTTTGGATCTCAGTTCTAGTATCACTTCTTCTCGGAAGTCTCCCTTTATCTGCCGTAGACTAACATACTAGCTCTTTGTGCTTCCTTAGTACTAACTGTCTGTGTTGTTTGCCTCATTGTCTCCTCTCAGATGTCTGTGAGCTCTCCGAAGAGAAGACACGCCATTGCAGTGTTTAATTCAGTGTCCGACACAGAGCATGTGCTTAATGAAAGATATACCAAATGTGGTCACTGCTTGAGTTGTATTCTTCTAGCTAAGATCAAATCAGTTATCTCTGGAAATTCATATTAGCACTTTTAGGCTTCCAGAATGTTATTTTAGTAAATAGTTTCCTCTGATTCTTTGCTACTTGTTTATTTGCTGTGGTACTTTGTTATTCTCTTTTTTCTTTCTCCTCTTCTTTTTATTCTCCTTTCTTACTCCTGTTCCTCTTTTCGTCCTCTTCATCCGCTTCTTAGATTTTCTGTGCCTTCTTTCACTTTTTCTTCTTCTGTTTTTCCCCTTCTTTTTTTCTTCCTTATACTCTTCTGCCTGCCCTCTCCCTCCCTCTTCTCGTCCTTCCCCCTGTCTCTTTCTCCTTTCCTGCAGGAGAGAGCTGCATCCAATTTTGATTTCTAGTTTTATACCCAGATAAGGACAGACAGGGACTAGAGTTTGTTTGTGTGTGTGTGACTCTATAATTCGTCTGTCTCTCCAGCAGAAAAATGGCCAGATTGTTTGCTTTAGTTCAGATTAAGCTATAGTTGAGAAATTTTTTTGGACAGAGGGATGTTTTATTAGACAGAGGGAAATTTTTTTCTCTCCAGAGGGATAGTAAAGTATATATAAAATGCATAGATTAGAAGGACGAATATAACTATTTTAATGAGTACCTCCTCTCTTCTATCTTATAATAGATGCTCTGTTATGTTACTTTGGTCATTTTCCTGTATCTTATTTTGTGATAAGAAGAGTCACTAAATTAAGTAACATTACATTGATGGAAAGGTTATATAGTAGAAAACTCTTCTTCTTTTGTTGAAAATTTATTTTATTGAGATATAGTTGATTTATAGTATTGTGTTAATTTCCTCTTGGAGCAAAGTGATTCAGTATTGTATATATACATATGTATATATGTTATACACACACATTCTTTTTCATATTCTTTTCCTTTATGGTTTTTCACAGGATATTGAATATAGTTCCCTATGCTATATAGTTGGAGAAGGAAATGTCAACCCACTTCAGTACTCTTGCCTGGAAAATCCCATGGACAGAGGAGCCTGGTCGGCTACAGTCCATGGGGTCGCTAAGAGTCAGACTCGACTGAGCAACTTCGCTTTCACTTTTCACTTTCATGCATTGGAGAAGGACATGGCAACCCACTCCAGTGTTCTTGCCTGCAGAATCCCAGGGACGGTGGAGCCTGGTGGGCTGCCGTCTATGGGGTCACACAGAGTCAGACACGACTGAAGCGACTTAGCAGCAGCAGCAGCAGCATGCTACATAGTGGCACCTTGTTGTTTATTCATTGTATAGTATATATAATAATTTGCATTTGTTGATCCCAGAATTCCTCTGTAGGAGACTCGGGTTTGATCACTGGGTAGGGAAGATCCCCTGGAGGAGGGCATGACAGCCTACTCTAGTAATCTTGCCTGGAGAATCCTATGGACAGAGAAGCCTGGTGGGCTATAGTCAGTGGGGTTGCAAAGAGCTTGACATGACTGAAGTGACTTAGCACGCATGCCCACATAGGAGAAGTTGTATGGTATTTTCTTTCTCTTTCTGACTTAACCCTACTTAGTATGATCATCTCTATGTCCATCCATGTTATTGCAGATGGCATTATTTCATTCTTTTTATGGCTAAGTAATATTCCATTGTATATAGGTACCACATCTTCTTTATCCATTCATCCATCAGTAGACATTTAGGTTTTCTTATGTCTTGGCTGTTGTGAATAATGCTGCTGTGAATATAGGGATGCATGTATTTTTTTTTTTTTGAATTATAGTTTTATCTAGATATATGCCCAGGATTGGGATTGCCGGATTATATGGCAAATCTATTTTCAGTTTTTTGTTAAACCTCCATAGTGACTGCACCGATTTACATTCCCACCAACAGTGTAGATGGTTTCCTAGAAAACTATTATTCTGAAGGTATAATCCTTGGGGCCATTTGGCTGGTATTAAATGCAGGTTGTTAATTTAAATTCCTATGCAGATATTTAGTGAGTGAAAAGATTAAATGAAAATATTTTATTTTCACTTATGTAAAAATTTGACAGTGAACCTATAATTAATGAGATTGGTAACTGAAAATCATGAAAATCTATATACCAGATAAATTGATTTGACTAATTATCACTAATTCATGATTAACTAAACAAAGGGATCTAAAAAAACTTGATGTACAGGCTTTTAAATAAACTTGTCAAAGTCACTAAATATCTAAAATAAAATTAAAGGTCTTAAATGTATGTTATTTTTTAAAAGTATACATAATTAATCTTGAAAGCATGCCTTTGTATTTGACGTAGAATGCTTGGTACATAGTAGGTATTTAGTTCCTTACTACTGAAAAATATGTTGACTGTTGTTGTTCAGTCGCTAGGTTGTGTCAGACTCTTTGCAACCCCATTAGATGGCCACACACCAGGCTTCCTGTCCTTCAGTATCTCCTGGAGTTTGCTCAAATTTATGTCTGTTGAGTTGGTGATGCTATCTAACCTTGTCATCCTCTGTGGCTCCCTTCTTCTTTTGCCTTCAATCTTTCCCAACATCAGAGTCTTTCCAGTGAGTCGGCTCTTTGTATCCAGTGGCCAAAGTATTGGAGCTTCAGCTTCAACATCAGTCTTTCCAATGAATATTCAGGGTTGATTTCCTTTAGGATTGACTGGTTTGATCTCCTTGCAGTCCAATGTATATGTTATTATATATCAAATATAGTATATACTATATGTGTCTATGCATGTACATATGCATATAACCAGAGAATCTAGCAATGTTGTGCCTGGACTCATGATGTATGGAAACTGTGAGATAATAAATTTACACTATTTAAGGCTTTAGATTTATAATAATTTGTTACACTGAAGTATATACCTAATACACAGGATAACAGGTTTTAAGCAGTTTTACTTTCTGTGGTTTTTCATATTGATTGGGTCCAGTTGAAGTTTTACCTCATTCTTCATATTATAAATCCACATAGACGTTTCATTGTGGGTCACTGTCATATTCTGTTCATTCCAGATTCCCAGGAGTTAGCAGTTGACAGGTGTGAGCAGATATGTGTAGAGCCCAGAGAGAAAATTAACATTTGTAAAAGACCTCTTATGTTATAGTTCATATGTCTTTTGTTTCCTTTGCTCTTTTTCTTTACATCAAAGAATATGTGATATGATCTCCACTTTACTGTTGAGAAACCAAGTCTTGAAATAGTGTTTGGCTTGTGTGAAGTAATTGACCTCAATGATCTCTAAGAATGGTGGAGCAAGAATTTACTCCCACATACTTGTGACTTAAAAATCCTATCTTTTGAAATATTTTTGTGTAATGGCTAGAACAGTCTATGATAACCCTAGTCTAGTTCTTTGTAAAATTTTGAGGCATACCTGTATTCTTGTTGCAGAATGTAAACTCATTTTTGAAACAAGGTCAACTGTATGATTCCCAAGGAATTAGTAACAGTATCTGCTGTGTACATTAATTTCCTTGCAGAGTAGATGGAGAGTTTCATAATGGAACTGAGAAAATAGGTCTCATCTTATACCCAAAGCAATTTATTCCTTTAGTTAATGAGACCTGAAATAATATTTAGTAAACATGAATTACTTAATCACCATCTAAACAGTGGACCTTGGTTGAGACTGTGTGCGTGCTAAGTGGCTTCAGTCATGTCCAACTCTTTGCAACCTCATGGACTGTAGCCCACCAGGCTTCTCTGTACATGGGATTCTCCAGGCAAGAATACTGGAGTGCTTTGCCATTCCCTTCTCCAGGGGATCTTCCTGATCCAGGAATCGAACCCAGGTCTCCTACATTGCAGGCAGATTCTTTACCATCTGAGCCACCAGGGAGGACCTGGTATTGAGACTGTGCTCCTTTATCTTGTGCCTGGCTGTGCCTGGCTAGTCCTTAAATCACCTGTAAGGAACATCATAGAAAGAAAGCCTCTTTAACACCGTATTTGTAAATGGGCAAAGGAAAAGGAGCAGAGTCCTGAAAGTTGATAATAGACTTAGAATCACAGATACAGACATTTTTAAGGTTAAGTTCTTTGAGAAATAGTATTCATTTGATGTCTAACGTTGTGTGTTCTGCAAAATTTGTTGAACTGAATTGTGGAATCTTCATTAGAATTTTACCATTTGTCCTTAAGCATCTTATCCTGAGTTTTTGTTTTGATTGAGGGAATTTTCTTTTCAGATTTTAAATGTGTTATATATAGCAAGAAAGTGTTTTGTGTACTCCCCTTCTGTTGCTTGTGAGATCAAAGGGCATTTATCATTCTGATGAAACTTGATGATGCCCAGACATGCTTCCTGCTTGTCCTTGTAACCATAAAAGTCTCAAAGTTATATCATATGAAATTTCAAAGTAAATTGATTTTTATGAATAAATATAAAACAATTTAGAATGTGCCTTTAAAAACTATATGGTTTCCAGTAATTCTGATAGACACCCCTGCCCCCAGAGTCTACTGCAGGCCCTTCAGCTGCGGCGTTATTGACAGTTGGGGTGGATGTTTCTGTTACAGGAGACTATCCTGAGCAGCATCCCTGGCCTCTTCTCACTAGATGCTAATAATACCCACCCAGTTGTGGCAACTGAAAGTGTCCCAGACATTGCCAAATGTCCTCTAGAGAGCAAAATTGCCTCTGGTTGAGAACCGGTGATCTAGTTTATCACTGAGTTAGCCAGTGTTGTAACCTTTCCTTGATGGTTATGTGATAACTTTGAACATTTTTGTTTTATAAAGGACCTTCTGGCACGAGGTGTGTTAAGTCTCTCCAACATGATTGTAAACCTTTAAGAAAGGAGGTGCTTTCTTTTTGTATATCTAGTGTCTAATATAGTGCTCAGGTACTTAACAGAGCCTTAACATGTGAGAATCTGGTCGGTATAGTTGTGTATGTTTTCCTTAAAAGTGGTATTTCAGTTTAGTTTATACAGTCACATTAATCTGTTGGATAAACTGATTTCAGCTTCATGCAGTTATATTAAGATTTTTAGATTGATTTTGCAAATGTTCGGGAAAAGATGTATTTGACTTTATGGTTTAAGATCTGCTTTTTTCTCTCAAATAATTTCAAGCCACAACAGTGACTTTAATTTGCATACCTTGATTTCCAGTTGTAAAGCTGCATTTTAAATCTTGAAGGAATTATTCTGAAGCATGTGTTCAGATTTCTGCTTACAGTGAAATTCTATAGCCAAATAAACCTTTAAAAATAAAAGGCTATAGAAAGAATGCATGCATATAAACTTGATATTGGCAACTTGAAGCAACCACTGAAATAACTTTCTTTAGCACAAGGAACATCTGCTTCAACATCATGCTATTTCTTGATTTCTCTTAAAATCTTTTTAACACATTTTGTGAAATCTGCTTTGTTTGTATCTTTAACATAGTCATAATTCTTTTGATTGTCATTTATTATCTTAAGGCTTCATTCAGATATGATAAAAATTAACTTTTCACCAGTAACTGATAAATATAGTTTCCAAAAAAAAGGTACTATTAAGCAGTTTCAAAGAATTCTCATGTCTTTTTTTACCCCCAAGCAGCAGAAGCCAGATTTGTACTATAACATGACGTACGTGGCTTTATTTCCAGCTTAGTATGAGTTTCTAGGCTTACTACATTAAATTTTAAGATCTATACATAATTTCAGTTTCTAAAAAGGTATCAAGATATCTATTCTAAAAAGTATATCATAAAAGGCTTTATGATTGTGTTTATAATAATTTTAATTATTGAAGCTTTATTAAGTTTCAATCTGTAGTGCTTTTAATCTTTCATGTGGATTTTTATAATATATGAGTAAACTTCTCCAAAGCCTTGCAAATTCTGAGTTTCTTTTCCCTTTAAAGGTTCTTTCTCGTGGAGATGTTGTTCATGTGAAGATCCTTGGAGTTTTGGCTCTTATTGATCAGGGTGAAACAGATTGGAAATTAATTGCTATCAATGTGAATGATCCTGAAGCCTCAAAACTTCATGGTAAGTCTGTAACTCTCCAGAAACAGATCAGTGTGTCATTGGAATTTAAAAGGGGCTCGTGTAAAGCACAATGTATGTATTTGGGAGTTAAATTTGTATGTTTTTTTATAATTCTCTCCATGGACTATGAAGGGCAGTTCAATATGATTGTATCTGAGTTGTGTCATACTGCCTGGAGGAACAGGAGAAAGAAAAGGAAGCAGACAAACAGATGGTAGTTCACACTAAGAAAGTACATTCTATGGCTTTCCTTCCCCCGCACCTCTTTCCCTCTCACCCTTCCTCCTTTTTTAAATCTCTATTTTATTCATTTGAATAACAGGAGAAAATAAAGTTGATGGGGGTGTGTTCATCAAGGACATGTTGTTGGTTGTGTTAGTCACTCAGTCGTGTCTGTTACCACATGAACTATGGCTCAGCAGACTCCTCTGTCCATGGAATTCTCCAAGCATGAATCATGGAATGGGTTGCCATTTCCTTCTCAGGGGATCTTCCCAACGCAGGGATCGAACCCTGCCGTACCACTTTGCAGGCAGATTCTTTACCATCTGAGTCACCAGGGAAGCCACTAGGGAAGCCATCAAGGACATAAACTGTTCTTATACCTAGTTTTTGTTTTCTCTTGTACAATTGAAGGGAAAGATAACTGCTCTCTAACAAAATTTTGATGTCCTGGAAATTTAAATTCCAAAAATAGTTTGTGTGATGAAGAGTTGACTTCCCTTGGAGTCAGACAGACTTCAGTTTGCATTCTGGCTGTGCTACTTCCTACCCAAGTGACTTTGGATAAATCATTTAACCTTTCTGAATTTCAGTTTGCTCATCTATCAGTGGAGGTAATTATACCTACTTGTGAGGTTGTTGACAGTATAAGAGATGATTTACTTAAAGCATCTGGCTGTCACATCAAGTGTTGAATATATGGCCACTATTATTATTCTTCTACCAATTTTCCCCCCTGTTTTTCTAACCTTTCTCCTTTTGGTTTCATCCTTATTCAGGATCCTGTTTTTTTCTAGACCTCAATTCTTATCTAAATTGGAAAACCATTTCTGAATTGACTGAAACTCATTAACACATTTTTTCTCTTAATTTATGTGCATTTAAAATCTTTTCTTGAACATGCAGCAAGAGAAATTTTATGCTATTCTTGCTTGCAATTGAGAAAGGAAGGGGTCTGATAGGGTGAAGTACATATAACCTCAGGGACAAAACTAAAATATGAGCCCATATTAAACCACATATATTTCTTATCCATTTATTTTACCCTGAGTTTCTTTATTATCATATTTCTCATATATAGGTATACATATGCATATATATGTGTGTATGTATATGCAACAAGAGTAAATATCCAGCTTAAGAGTTTTTTTAATACAGTGGCTTCTCCTGTAATGAGACCTGATAGTATAATGATGAAACAAACAGCAAAAACAAGTCATTCAGCTAATTCACTTATGATGTGGCACACTAAAGTCACAAAACTGTGCTGACGAATGTCCCTTTAAACTGGAGAGGCTGAGAGTCTAAGGAAACTAGTCTCTACCCAGTACTGTTGGAGATGTGATTTAACATCTTAAATTCCCTAACATATGCAAACACTGGTTATTATTCTTAATTTAGAGGACTCTCAAAGGATTTAAATAATTTGCCCAAGTTTGCACTTTTACTAAGTAGTAGAACCATGGTTTGATCTCATTTTGGTCTGATTATAAAGTCTCCTATCCATCTACCATACCATACTGAGCAGTTCATGTTTGTGTAATTTTTACAGTATTTGTAACTAGCAGTGTTGAAACCAAATTACATAGGATAAGTATGTTACTCCTAGAGTTTCCTAAAGGTTAGAATGCAAATATTAATGGACAGAGGTCATTCCTAACCTTACTTTTTTCTTTACTACTTAGCCTGGTGTGTTGTCTGTGTTTTCATTAGCACCTCTAAAGAGGAGAATCAGAGGGGATGAGAACTAAGAAATGCTCTCTAACTCAGGGTTTGAAAGCTTCCTAAATTTGTGAAGAAATTTTTACAAAATCAGATTATATGACTTGATCACAGTATTTAATAGCTCTACCTTGTATCATAATAATTCATCTTCTAAAGATACGTAACTTATAATTCAGGAGGAGTTTAAGTAAGTACATGGCTTATTTTATATACTGTTATAGGTTGAAAATAGAACCTTGACAAGGGTGAGGGGACCTCAGAAATAAAGGAAGCAACTTCATGATTTTCTGGTTAGGGGAAATGTCTCTTGTAACAACTCATGGTTTTAATGTAGTAACATAAGAATGTATGTTTGGATTCATATGATTAAATAAATACTGCTGCTGCTGCTGCGGAGTCGCTTCAGTCGTGTCCGACTCTGTGCGACCCCATAGACGGCAGCCCACCAGGCTCCGCCATCCCTGGGATTCTCCAGGCAAGAATACTGGAGTGGGTTGCCATGTCCTTCTCCAATGCATGAAAGTGAAAAGTGAAAGTGAAGTCGCTCAGTCGTGTCCAACTCTTCGTGACCCCATGGACTGCAGCCTACCAAGCTCCTCCATCCATGGGGTTTTCCAGGCAAGAGTACTGGAGTGGGGTGTCATTGCTTTACTAGCTAACAGATATTAAAAGTTTGATGCTATTCTCTATCTACTATGAATCTTTGAAAATACATCAACAGTATTTAATCTTAAACCAAGTAACTTTTAAACATTTTATTGTATGTCCCTCTCATGTCTACCTTCTAAAATCACAAACACAAAATTTTGGATGACTTTTTTTTTTAATTATAAAAATAATCATGTATTTTGAAATAAAATCTCAGAAGTATAAAAAAGATACATAAAATGAAAAGTAATATTCTCTTTCCCACCCCCACCCCCCAGTCTTACTTCTGGTATCTTCTTCCCCGTATGTTTTTAGTTCTCAGTTGGTAGCTTCTCTTCTGTAATCAATGTGCCTCATACCTCTGTTTCTTTTCTTTCAAGTTGTGGCTTTGAAAGATTAGAAATTTAACATCTTATACATTTCTCAATTTTGTTACCATATTTCTTCTTCTTTTACTTAATAGCTCTAGGTATTACACTTCAAACTATATTTATTGCTTCATTAATTTTGAACAGTAACTCGTGGCTGCCCAGTGTAAAACCAGGACATTGAGATTTCTACACTTCTTTCCTTCTCTGCCCCTTACCTCCCAGCTTCCCTCAGCTATACTATGAGTTCTATAGCGTCAACATTTATAATGTGTAGGTTCTGTTCTTTCACCATAGCTGTTTATCATGTTTTCTCTCTTAAATCTGATAGTTGAAAACTACTGAATAGCATTTACAGTATTATATGAGTATCATTCACTTCGTTTATCGTGCTGTTTATTGACTGACTGATTTTGGACAGACTGTATTCTTAAGCCTGCTGCATAGCTGTCCTCATGGGGTTTCTTTTCATTGCCTTTCTGGGTTATTAGTCCTATTCTTTCTTAGATTCTTTCATATTCTCTTCTTTATTTTCATTTTTGGCTGTGTACCTTTCCAAAAATTTTTACAGAAGATGCCTGGGAAATTGAGCTCATACATGTCAGAGTCTATACGTGTCAGAAATAGCTTATTTTGTTTTGTTGGTCAACTTATACTTAAATAATCTTAAAATATCTAATGCAGTAAACTTAAGTATAAGTTACTGTATATGAGTTGAAATTTCTGTCACAAAGGAGTGATTTTTTTAACAGTTTTAAACATTGTCATCTATACTTGGAATTTTTATTCAGTATGAAGAAGGGTTAAAACCATGTAAGGAAGGGTAGCTATCTGCAAATTTTTTAAAAATCAGTAGTTTTCTGAAGATGTGTGCAATGTAGAAATGTATAGAGAAATTTTTTTATTATTTCCTATACATTTTAATTGTTACTTAGACATTTAAAAAATAAGTCCCTGCTATTTATTTCTACTACCTTAAGAAAAGAAGCTGTTTTTTACATGGTCAGTACCTATCTTTTTCTTTTTTGAAAACAAAGACAATTTATAGACAGTGCGCTTTATCTCTCTCTCTTTTTTTTTTTCCATACTAATCCGGACACATTTATGTTTTTGCAAGGAAGTTCTGGTGGTGTTTTATTTGTTAGGTAATAACTTCTTTGATCCTAATGAACATGTACAGACTTCAGTAGACTGTAATATTCTGTTTTAATGTGTATAGGTTTTTAAACTTTGACTTGACTGAACTAAAAGTGTTGTTGCATGAGAGAGCACATTTCAATTAGAAAGAAACTGGTCCCTAGCCACATTTGTCATTTTAACATTGTTATTTACATCTTCAAGTTTTGCCTCCTGAAATTGGAGTAGCCACTTTGAAAATCTAAGAAAAGTCTAAAGAACATTTGAAAACAAATTCCTTATACTCTTCGGTAGAAAATTGGGCACTTTGACTGGCTCATTAACACTTGACCAGGACTTAGACTGTTTAATGCCCTGTAATTAGGTTCCAACCCCTAATGCTCCTAATGGTACCTTAATTTGTAAGAGTTAATAAGACTCCTTATGTAGGGCAGCTCAATTGTTACTAGAGAATGCCTTGGCTGTTAGGGATAATAGTGCTTGGTTATGAAATAACCAAGTTCAGAGCTTTTTAAGAAGATTGAAATTGTAATCCCAGGACATATGTCATTTCTTTGGTTAAAGCAAGCAGTTCCTATAATGTCAAGCTTCAGATACTCACCAAACAGATGTTTGAGCCTCTTCAGAACTGCCAACGATGCCTAAGGACCTTATGTCAGGTAAAGTAATGTCATGAGGAGGTATTTTAAGCCTGGAAGCTATGTCAACTTGCAGAGTAATAAAAATTTGTTTTCTTTGGTGTAAATGAAAACTGCTATCTGTTGTCCTGTAATAAATACTGCCTGTGCAGTGATGTTAAAGTTTTCAAAAGTTGGTAAGTGGAACGATTATATTGATGTAGATACATTCTGGGATGAATAAAGCATGTGAGTAATAAGGGAATTATTTAAAAGAGGCAGTTGGGACTTTTTCAAAGGCCAGCATTACACTTGTCCTGAAATTATCAGAATTTATCTTTATTTCATATTTGTATAATTTCACCTTACATTTAAAGAAATTTGAAAGTCAAACTATGTAGTTTCTTTTATTTTCTTTCAAAGAAAGAGACTGTTAGTCTCTCAGTTGTGTCCAACTCTTTGCGGTCCCATGAACTGTAGCCCGCCAGGCTCCTCTGTCCATGGACTTCTGCAGGCGAGAACACTGGAGTGGGTTGCCATTTCCTTCTCCCGGGGATCTTCCCAACCCAGGGATTGAATGGGTCTCCTGCATTGCAGGCAGATTCTTTACCTTCTGAGCCACCAGGGAAGCTCATTTTCTTTCAAGGCCAAATCTATTTGACTTAAATTTTCATGTGCTAAATAAATACTTCTAGTGCCCCTTCAATTATTATTTTAAAAATAAGCCAAATTAACTGATATTTGATTTCCTTAATTCCTGAAAAACAAGTTAATCTTGTCATTTAGGAAAAAAATAGGGCACCACATAGTAATCTTAAGGGAAAATATTCATGTTAACCTTTGTAACCTGAAAGAATGGAGTTCCGTTTGCTTTCCTGGGCATGTACTTGGTGCAGACAGGGGCTGGCATGTCACCATTGTCATCCTCAAAGCTCTAACATTTCTGGAACAATTACTATATGTCTGGTAACTATGCTGAATGCTTCTTTTGCAATATCTGTTTAATGTTTGCCTAAGTTCAATCAAGATGTGCTAGTATTCTCTCTCTCTCTTTTTTTTTTTCAAATTAGGAAACTGAGACATTGATTGTTGGGGGCAGGGGTTGGTTGGTGACTTCTCTAAAGGCTTATGGGAGCCACTGGAATCCAGTTGCACTCCAGAGCCCATGCTCTTCACCACTGCATTGCATTGCCCCTCAGAAAAGTATCTGTGGCCTTGGTTTGTTGGGAGTGCTGACCACTTGCTCTTAATTAATTGAAGCATCGGTGGGATAATTATGATTAGAAGTCCTAGTAAAAGAGATGGCTCTTTTGATCTTCATTCTTTTGATTTCATTGATAGGTATGGCTTAATAGGGCATGGGTGGGTAGGGATGGGATGTGGGAGGAAGTGGTTGAGGAATAGGGACAAACTGAGTAAAATGTACTATAATTAAGAATAGAATTAAATTACTGGGAATATTTAGCCTCTTTTTTTGAACCTTGACCTCTCCCAGTGTTTTTTCAGGCTTCAGTTATATTCCTATGATGTGGTGAGTAGAGGAGACCTTAATTCTAAAACCCTCTCTTGTATGTATTAGTTATCTGACCTTAGAAAGGTCACATAACCCCCTGAAGCGTTCTTCATCTCTAACGTTGTGGGGTTAGTCCTCCATCAGTAAATGGTCGCTAGAGTTTTTCTTCTCTAAATTTTGGTTGTTTTAGGAATATTTCAGTCCATTCTTTTTAGTGTGTCTTCTTCTAAAATAGAATCTAGACCTAAATTGTCTTCAAAGTTAATGCTTAACAAAACACTTATAGGATCATGAGATAGATTTCTTGGGGACATTGGCACGTTTTTAGGTACTTGAGGGAAGCTTTAAGTGGTAGAGCTGAAACTTCAGTGAAGGGCTGGCTAACCCAAAGTCTAAGCTTTTAGCCACTGGATTATGTGCTTCCAATTAAAATTAGATTAGAAAACCATTTGGATTACTACATACAAGGTACTCGGATGATTTTCATTTTGTTGGTCATGTAAAATTTCTCATGAAATGACAATGAATATTTATATTTTGGAAAAGAAATCTACCAAGTCTTTTCCAAGAGAGTTTCTTGATACAGTACAGATAGTCTTCTATGTAGAAATGCTATGATTTGTTTTAACTTATTTTAAAGTGTATTAATTTCCATTTTTTTCATGATGTTAGTATATATTTTTAGTGCAGACATTGATAAGATATGCAGAACAGTGTGGAAAACATGAGAACCTTTGAGAGATCCTGAGTAAATGTAACTATTAAAACTGTTCTCTGAGCTGGAACCTCTATTTTTGATGCAGAAAATACAGTGAGTATTACAGGATGCAATTGTTATTTCTTGTGAATGTTTATAAAATGTCATTAAAAACATATGTTCTGCTTCCCATGGACTTTGTTTAGAGGCCGGTCATGCACATGTTTAGGTCTGTGAAAGCAGCATCGACAGTACGGAACAAGAGCTTTGTGTGTTTATGTCACTTCCTTTGGTAGCATCTCATAGAATTGGAAACTCCTTTTCTTTTTTACTGTCTTTGGGCAGGAGCTTCAAACATAAGCATGTTATCTATTATCTTCTTTTTTTTTTAAGTAATGTAAGGAGATACGGCATTACATTGAAGTTACTGGTATTGTCTAAAAATAGAAACAAAAATCCTCATCTGATTATAATGCTTTCCTCACTTCATGTTGTCGTTTGTGAAAATAATGCTAGAGAAACAGCATTTCCATTTTCTTTTCTCTTATCTTTTTCATGGAAGTACAGTTAGTTCTCCATATGGGGATGTGGGTGGGAAGTTAGAGATGTGCATGATATATAGTTTAATAAATCTCCCTGAGTGATTTTATGGATTCTTTCTAGTTGAAAACCGTTCTATTAATCTATTCTTCATTGCTGGCTAGATAATCCAGTCTTGGAACTAGAATAATTGATGACAGTTTTGATATATGTTTAGTTAGGAGATGAAATCACCTAACCAAATTTGATGGTATACTTCTCCCCACACATGTCCCTGGCCTCCATATTTTTCAGAAGTCTCCATACAGTTTTCCATAGTGACCGCACCAATTTACAGTCCTCCCACCAGTTTGCAATGGCTCCCTTTTCTCTACACTCTCCCCAACATTTGTTATACCTTGTCTTTTTGAGAATAGCCATTTTAGCAGATGTGAGGTGGTAACTCATTGTAGCTTTCATCTGCACTTCCCTGATAGTGATGTTGAACATCTTTTCATGTGCCTGTTGAGCATCTGTATGTCTTTGGAAAAATGTCTATTCACATCCTCTGCCCATTTTTGAATTGGGGTTTTTTGTTGTTGTATTGTTATTATAATGAGTTCTTGATATATTTTGGATGTTAGTCCATCATCAGATGTACAACTAGCAAATATCTTCTCCCATTCAGTAGGTTGCCTTTTCATTTTAATGATGATTTCCTTTGCTGCTCAAAAAAGCTGTTTAGGTTGACGTAGTCCCATTTGTTTATTTCTGCTTTTGTTTTCCTTGCCTTTGGAGTCAGATCCACAAAAACATTATTAAGGCTAATGTCAGTGAGGTTACAGCCTGTGTTTTCTTCTAAGAAGATTATGGTTTCAGATCTTTAATTGATTTTGAGTTAATTTTTGTATCTATTATATTTAGACCACTCTTTCTTTCACAGGTCACTGAAACTCTCTTCATGTCTTTTCAGTCTTTCCTGCTTACTGTTCTCCAGACTTCATAATTTCCATCGTTCTGTCTTCTGCTTGCCTGATTTTTCTGACATATCCAAGTTCTGCTATGAAATTCATCATTTTTCATTTCCAACAATCTGTCATTTGTCTTCTTTTTTTGAAAGATTAATAGTTTTTATTCCTCATCTGAGATTTCCACATGTTCATGCATTGTGAACTTTCATATATTCCTAAAAGTCCTGGAGCATATTCATAATAACTACGTTAAAATCCTTGTTTGTATTAGTCCTCTCAGGATTGACTGCTTTTTCTCTTGATTAGCTCTAGCAGATATTCCAATACATACAATAAATCATATGATTATCCTGCTTTTATCTGACAGATATTTTTGTTCCATATTGAGTCAGCAGGGTGCTTTTTTGTTTTTAAGTATTTTGAGTTTTCCTTTTTTATAATTTATCTGTCTTGCTGTGGGTTAACTTGAGTGAACGTGTTGAAACATGAATTCTTTGCCTGATATTTGTCAGATGTTTCTGTTTTTTGTAAAGCAAAATGCTTTGGAAAGTTGAGCATTGTTTTTAATTGCTCTGTTTTAAATGTTAAAAAGTTGACTTTTTAACTTAAACATACTAGAAAAAAACTATAAAAACTCAATTGCAATAATATTAGAAATAAAGGTAAATATGACTGTAATTAAGTAAGAAGTTAGTTACAAATTCATTTGAGGACTGGTCTTTACCATAAGGAAAAATAGTATGTTTATAGAAGAACTTTATGAATATGTTATTTTTAGTGCTTATTTATATTATTCATGTCTATGCCTAAGTAGAAAAAGTGAAAGTTGCTGAGTCGTGTCCAACTCTTTGTGACCCCATGGATTATATAGTCCATGAAATTCTCCAGGCCAGAATACTGGAATGGGTAGCCTTCCCCTTTTCCAGGGGATCTTCCCAACTCAGGGATCGAACCCAGGTCTCCCATATTGCAGGTGGATTCTTTACCAGCTGAGCCACAAGGGAAGTCCCTAAGTGGAGAAGGGAATGGCAAACTAGTTCAGCTTCTTGCCTTGAGAACCCCATGAACAGTATGAAAAGGCTAAAAGATAGGATACTGAAAGATGAACCCCCAGGTCAGTAGGTATCCAATATGCTACTGCAAAAGAGCAGAGAAATCACTCCAGAAAGAATGCAGAGCCTGAGTCAAAGTGGAAACAACACCCAGTTGTGGATGTATCTGTTGGTGAAAGTAAAGTCCAATGCTGTAAAGAGCAATTTGTATAGGAATCTGGAGTGTTAGGTCCATGAATCAAGGTAAATTGAAAGTGGTCAAACAGGAGATGGCAAGAGTGAACATCGACATTTTAGGATCAGTGAACTTAAATGGGCTAAATTAATTCAGGTGACCATTATATCTATTACTGTGGGCAAGAATCCCTTAGAAGGAATGGAATAGCCCTCATAGGCAAAGAGTCTGATACCGTACTTGGGTATTATCTAAAAAATGACAGAGTGATCTTGGTTCATTTCCAAGACAAACCATTCAGTATCATAGTAATCCAAGTCTATGCTCCAACCACTAATGCTGAAGAAGCTGAAGTTGAACAGTTCTATGAAGACCTACAAGACCTTCTAGAACTAACACCAAAAAAAGATGTCCTTTTCATCATAGGGGACTGGAATGGAGTAAGAGGCAAGTTTGGCCTTGGAGTGCAAAATGAGGTGGGGCAAAGAATAACAGAGTTTTGCAAAGAGAATGCACTGGTCATAGCAAACACCCTCGTCCAACAACTCAAGAGACGACTCTACATATGGACATCACCAGATGGTCAATACTGAAATCAGATTGATTATATTCTTTGCAAGCAAAGATGGAGTAGTTCTATACAGGCAGCAACAACAAGACTGGGAGCTGACTGTGGGTCAGATCATGAACTCCTTATTGCAAAATTAAGACTTAAATTGAAGAAAGTAGAGAAAACCACTGGGCCATTCAGGTATTACTAAAATCCCTTATGATTACACAGTGGAAGTAACAAATAGATTCAAGGGATTAGATCTGATAGAGTGCCAGAAGAACTGTGGACGGAGGTTTGTAACATTGCACAGGAGGTGGTTATCCAAACCATACTCAAGGGGGAAAAAATGCATAAAGGCAAAATGATTGTCTGTGGAGATGTTATAAATCGCTGAGAAAAGAAAATCGAAAGGCAAAGGAGAAAGGAAAGATATGCCCATCTGAAAGCAGAGTTACAAAGGATAACAAGAAGAGATAAGAAAGCCTGCTTTAGTGAACAATGCAAAGAAAGAGAGGAAAACAATAGAATGGGAAAGACTAGAGATCTCTTCAAGAAAATTAGAGATATCAAGGGAACATGTCATGCAAAGATGGGCACAGTAAAGGACAGAAACCGTATGGACCTAACAGAAGCAGAAGATATTAAGAAGTGTCAAGAATACACAGAAGAACTGTACAAAAAAAGGTCTTAATGACTCAAATAACCACGATGGTGTGATCACTCACCTAGAGCCAGACATCCTGGAATGTGAAGTCAAGTAGGCCTTGGGAAGCATCACTATGAACAAAGCTAGTGGAGGTGATGGACTTCCAGCTGAGCTATTTCAAATCATAAAAGATGATGCTGTGAAAGTGCTGTACTCAGGTTGACAGAAAATCTGGAAAACTCAGCAGTGGCCACAGGAGTGGAAAAGGTCAGTTTTCATTCCAGTCCCAAAGAAGGACAATGCCAAAGAATGTTCAAACTACCGCACAGTTGTACTCATTTCACGTACTAGCAAGGTAATACTCAAAATCCTTCAAATAGGCTTCAACAGTACATGAACTGAGAACTTCCAGATGTACAAGCTGGATTTAGAAAAGACAGAAGAACCAGAAATCAAATTGCCAATGTTTGTTGGATTATAGAAAACACTAGGGAACTCCAGAAAAATATCTACTTCTGTTTCATTGACTATGCTAAAGCCTCTGACTGTGTGGATCACAACAAACTGTGGAAAATTCTTAAAGAGATGGGAATACCAGACCGCTTTACCTGCCTCCTGAGAAATCTGTATGCAGGTCAAGAAGCAACAGTTAGAACTGGACATAGAACAACAGACTGATTCCAAATTGGTTAAGAGTATGTTAAAGTTGTATATTGTCACCCTGCTTGTTTAACTTATATGGAGACTATATCATGTGAAATGCAGGGCTGGATGAAGCTCAAGCTGGAATCAAGATTACTGGGAGAAGTATCAATAACCTCAGATATCCAGATGTCACCACCCTTATGGCAGAAAGCAAAGAGGAACTGAAGAGCCTCTTGATGACGGTGAAAGAAGAGAGTGAAAACGCTGCCTTAAAACTCAACATTCAGAAAACTAAGATCATGGCATCCGGTCCCATCACTTCATGGCGTATAGATGGGGAAAAAATGGAAACAGTGAGGACTTTATTTTCTTGGGCTCCAAAATCACTGTGGATGGTGACTGTAGCTGTGAAATTAAAAGATGCTTGCTCCTTGGAAGAAAGGCTATGACAAAGCTAGACAGCCTGTTAAAAAGCAGAGACATCACTTTGCTGACAAAGGTCCACATAGTCAAAGCTATAGTTTTTCCAATAGTCATGCACAGATGTGAGAGTTGGACCGTAAAGAATTCTGAGTGCTGAAGAATTGATGCTTTTGAACTGTGGTGTTTGAGAAGACTCTTGAGAGTTCTTTGGACTGCAAGGAAATCAGACCACTCAATCCTTAAGTAAATCAACCCTGAATACTCTTTGGAAGGACTGATGGGGAAGCTGAAGCTCCAGTACTTTGGATACGTGATGTAATGAGTTAACTTGTTTTAAAAGACACTGATGGTGGAAAAGATGGAAGGCAGGAGGAGAAGAGGACTACAAAGGATGAGATGGTTGGATGACATCACTGATTCAATGGACATAAGTCTGAACAAACTCTGAAAGATAGTGAAGGACAGGGAAGCAATGGCATGCTGCATTCCACGGGGTCGCAAAAAGTCGAACAAAACTGAGTGACTGAACAACAACAGCAATGTCTAAGTACATTGATTTTTCAATAAACTTATGTACACTAAAAGTAAAATAACTATATTAGCAAAAAAGTTAAATAATTTTTAAAATCATTAATTCATATTTGTTTATTTGTTTTTCAGAGATAAAAGCATGTTAAGTTATAGCTTTCCCTTTGAATATCTTTGGCTGCATCCCATGGACAAGGTTTTAAGGGATCGCAGGGGTAATAATTTATATTTGTTAAGAATTATTCCATATTTTTTAATATATTATTTATTAAAAATCGTCACAAGCTTTATGTCTTTTTCTCCACTTTGTTTTTGAAGAGACTAATGTATTTTTCCAAAATAACACAAGCTGTGAGTGCTAGAACTAAAATTTGAACTTAGTACTCTCTGATTCCAAACAGAATGTTTTTCCTAGTTTACCTTATTTCTTCTTGTAAACTTTTGAATATTCTTAGTGTCATTATTTTCTGAATATTCTAAGTGAGAGTTTGGTTTTCTTTTGTACCAAAGTTATTTATTAATAAGTAATTGTTTCTTTGTTTGAATATTCATTATTTATATCAAATATTGGGGGGACTGAGTGTGGCTCTTTTTTGGTAGTCAAGAGAGTTATTTAAATTATTTTAAAATTGTTATTGTTGTTGTTGTTATTCAGTCACTAAATGGTGTTCAGTCTTTGCAACCCCAGGGGCTGCCGCATGCCAAGCTTCCCTGTCCTTCGCTACCTCCTGGAGTTTGCTCAAACTCATGTCCATTGAATTGGTAGTGCCATCCAACCATCGCATCCTTTGTCGTTCCCTTCTCTTTAAATTAATTTAAAATAATTAATTAATTAAAATGTTGTTTAATAATAAATGGTTTAGATATTACAGAATGTGTTGTGGTTTTCTCATGATTAAAATTTCTTAATTTTTTTTGTTTTTGGTAAATAATTGCTTTTAAAGTTCATTGTGTCCTTCATGTCTACAGAGTAAAAAGATCTCATAGGTTAGACATTACACACACACTCTGTCTTTCTCTTATGGTTCATGAGCTGTAGGTATAAAATGAACCTTATCAATTCAATTTTTTACCTCATTTATGTCACTGCTATTTGCTTATTTGCAAAAATAGAACATTAAAGTATGTTTAAGTCTGAAATCTGGGTAAAATGGAAATCTTGACAAACACATGTGTATAGAAGCTACTCCTGTTGTAAGAGAATGTATTTTTTATAATAAAGATTAGAAAGAGAGTCAATTATCAAGCCTTTTTTTTTCTTAGAGCACAGTTTGTGATATTCAGTTACATTTTAGAAACAAATCAATTGGTTTCTACTGAAAAGAAACTTGATTACATGTTGCAAGGTATACAATATCCCTAAATAAAGGATAAGATAAAGTCATAAAGATTGCTTTTAAAAAGTGAAAAGTATTATGATCCTCTCATGTCTATAGAAATAAAAGTGGTAGGTTTTAACAGATATTTTAGCTTAATTTCTTTGCTTTAATAAATTTCTAAATCAAAAGTAGTTAAGACAAACCAAATTAAAATGAAAAATTCTGGATTTTAAAAAACCAAATTGAACTTAAAAATTTGTTAGTTTGCATCATTATTTCTATTTCGCTTTTTACCTAGCATTTAATAAAGAAATTTACAAAATTTCCAATCAATTTATATAGAGCTATCAGTTCAGTTCAGTCGTGTCTGACTCTTTGTGACCCCATGGACTGCAGCATGCCAGGCTTCCCTATCCATCACCAACTCCCGGAGCCTACTCAAACTCATGTCCATCGCATTGGTGATACCATCCAACCATCTCATCATCAGTTGTCCCCTTCTCCTCCCACCTTCAGTCTTTTCCAGCATCAGGGTCTTTTCCAATGAGTTGGTTCTTTGCATCAGGTGGCCAAAGTATTGGAGTTTCAGCTTCAGTATCAGTCCTTCCAGTGAACGTTCAGGACTGATTTCCTGTAGGATTGACTGGTTGGATCTCCTTGCAGTTCAAAGGGCTCTCTAAGAGCCTTCTCCAGCACCACAGTTCAAAAGCATCAATTCTTTGGCTCCCAGCTTTCTTTATAGTCCAGCTGTCACATCCATACAAGACTACTGGAAAAACCATAGCTTTGACTAGACAGACCTTTGTTGGTGAAGGAATGTCTCTGCTTGTTAATATGCTGTCTCGGTTGGTCCTAGCTTTTCTTCCAAGGAGCCAAGTGTCTTTTAATTTCATGGCTGCAGTCACCATCCGTGGTGATTTTGGAGCCCCCCAAAATAAAGTCTCTCAGTGTTTCCCTTGTTTCCCCATCTATTTGCCATAAAGTGATGGGACCAGATGCCATGATCTTAGTTTTCTGAACGTTGAGCTTTAAGCCAACTTTTTCACTCTCCTCTTTCACTTTCATCAAGAGGCTCTTTAGTTCTTCGTCACTTTCTGCCATAAGGGTGGTGTTAATCATATATTTTTAGTTTTAATATAAAAATTCCATTAGGGAGATTCCATATAATCTTTTCTAATTAAACTTTCAAATTGGGAAACAGCTTGTTTATAGTATAAATCATGGCTGTACACTATTTGTCAGAACTTAAGACACCTATTATGAAAATTTTTAAAAACAGGGTGATACCTATTTAGGTGACTGCTTTTAGTTGTATTATAATTTGAATTGCTACTTAATGTTACAGACTAGTCCATTTTAGCTCTTTGATTCTTTAGATATTATGTAAGTCTGATTTTTACTGGGTTTTGTTATTTTTTGTTTTTTCTTTCATTGGTGATTCATCTCAGTTCTGCTTTCTAAAATTAACCCCAAACTGACCATTTGTCACCACCTTCCTACAGTTACAATTATCAAAGCCCTCCCTCATCATATTTCACCTACATGCACACTCAGTAGCCTCATGTTGGATTTCCTGCTTCCCCTTCTTCCTCTCCACAATCTTTTCCCTAAAAGACAATTAGAATTCTTCCTGAAAACACGTACTCCTCTGCCCAGAATCCTGTATGGTGTATCATCCCAAAGTCAGGTCCATAGTGTGACCCCTGGAGTCCTACATTACTGCTTCTCTCATCTCATCTCCTAACACTCTTACTTAACTCTGCACCAAATACAGGGCTTTCTTACTGTCTTCTTCAAGCATTCAGTGCACACTCATACCTCAGAATATTGGCACCTAGTCTTCCTCCCAGGACTCCTTTTCTGGATGTTTGAATGAGTTGCCACCACACTTCATCTAAGAATGTACTAAAATACTTTTTGTTAGAAGCTGTCCTTGACCTCTCATATCTAAAATCCTTTCCCCACCTCATTTGCAGAGTGACTGACATACATAATTTAGATTTTTGCGTCTTTGTCTCATCTTTAACTTACCCAGGCCTACTTTGACAGCAGATGTTTTTAACAGTCTCTTTTATTGATTTCTTTCAAAAACATTCACAGTAATTTTATAGAAACAAAATCTCATTTTTGTACTGATAAAGTCACTGCCTTATATAACATTTCATTAAATTTCATAATTATAACAATAGACATCGTTGGCATGAATATTTGGAAGTAAATACACCTGATGCTTGGCAAAGCTAAAATTTAATTCATGGGAGCAAAGTGCAGGCTTCATTCTAGGGTTGTCTGCTAGACTCAGCAGACAGACTACTGTCCGCATCAGGCAGAATATGCTACAGAAGTAGAGAGTCTTTGTTAATCGTCCAGGGAATTGATTGAGTAGATCTCAATTAAAAGAGTTTGATTTGTAGTTAAAAAGAGAACTGAAATAAGCTTAGCTTGATTATATAAAGGAGCACTTCTAGAGTATTCTTTAATTTTTGGATTAGTTCATCTTGAAAATAAATTATATAATTATTTATAATAGAAACTTTCATATGAAATTAATTCCAAGAGTGGAAGTAGATGACCAGTAGAGAATTGCTGCTTTTCTTATAATGAACATATATTGTAAAAAATTCTGAAGGTGGCCGATAGTGATGGTTGTGCAACACTGTGGATGTACTTAATGCCACTGAAACAAACACTTAAAAATGGTAAATTTTATGTTATGGATATTTTGCCATAATAAAACCAAAATAAAAATACATCTATACTTAAAAATAATATAAATAAACCTGTGACAGATTATTAATGTGCAATATAGAAGAAAAGCTAGGATTCGTGGAATTAGAGGACTTGTATTTGTATAGTACTAGTTCTACCATGAATGAGTTGGAAGCATTTTACCCAAATTTTACATTTTCTTAGATGTAGTTTTCTTATGTTTAATGCAAATTTACTTACTCTTCACAACTCTCAGGAGTTTTATGAGGAACAAGTGAGGTTATTTATATAAAAATCTTTAAGGAACTGTAAATCAGTTTATAGACTTGGGTGGAATTTTTCATATTTTTGGAAGAGTAATTCACTGAACTGACTTAGTATTGTATGTAAAGTCTTGGCTGGAGGCATTTGCTATTGAGGTTTTAAAATGTTTAAATTACTTATTTTAAATGTTTGGTTTTTTTGAAAATGCAGCTGTTTTTCCTCCAGGGTATAATTAATTGAGAATGGAAAAGTTTGACTTATATTTGGAGAGTTATACTTCTTATTGGCATTATTAAATGTTAAGGTTTTTTGTTATTGATGGCGTTTCTTAACAGATCCCCTTTATAACTTCTGAAGGGAAAAACCTTGCAAACTGAGATGGATACTGAATAACTTAACTTTTCCTTTCTTATTTGAAGTCAGTGTGTTAAAATGCAGTTATCAAAAAAAAAAAGGTTTATGCAGTGGGACAAAAAATGGCAGATTGGGTAAGGTATAATGATACCATAAATCAGATTTAAGTAATAGAAAATGATTCATTTTGGACATTGATCAAAGTGCATTTCTGGTTGCTCACCTTCCATAGACTAAAAGATATTTTTTTCCTGCCAGTAAGAAAACAGTGATTTGGAGGAACTCAGTTAATTTACAGAGATTTTTTTTTTTTTTTTTGTAGAAATGGAGATAGAATGTAGGAAAATGGTCAATACACACTTACTTTGGCAGGAAACTTTTTTACAAGATAAAGGGAAAAAAAATCAGAATTTAATTAGGTGAAATCTATTGAATGTTCTGTTGGGGGCATAACAAAGAACTCTTTGACCTAGTATACAATGTACAATACTAAAACAATGTGATCTTAATCTTTGAAATTTACTGTTTTAAACATCTTCTGTCAATTAATATGTACTCATTCTGATTAATAGAGCTGGTGTAGTCTGTGTTCAGTTTCAAGAGATTCTTTTTTCTCTTAGTTAGTTGTAGCATTTCTGCAGTTTGCTCCAGAATTATTTTAGATAATGTGGCCCATTGACATATTTTAGAATTTTAAATTTGAGTGCCTTTAGGCAGCATACTCAGTCGTTTGCCATAGTCTCTGCCATTCCTATGGTTTCTGCCTTACTACACGTATTTCATTTATGTGAAACATCTGGCCTTTAGAGACATGTCACTCTTGCTCAATTTTTACATAAAGGTACAAGGCAAGCATAAAAAGGAAAAGGATAATTTCTGTCTCTTCAACCCATACCTTTTTCCGTCATGCCTAGTGAGTGGGGGTTCCCACAAGGCTTGGATGAGCAGATCTGAAACTGAGTGATCGTTAAATTATCCCTATGCATGGTGTCATCTCCTGGTTTTAGTTATAGCTTTCTATTTTTTCAAGTGCTATTAGTGTGTCATTTGCCATAACATATTGTGAATAAAGGACTATGCTAAATTTATGTTAAGCCACACTCTAGTGGAGGTAAAGACTTCCAGTTTTATCTAGATATTTCTCATACTTTTTTTCCCCAGGGTATGCAAGAATTTTTATGCTGTTCTTTTTTTGTTAAACAGAGCAAAATAACTTATGGAATATAAAAATAAGAGCTGATGAGCATGCCACTAATGGAGAAAAAGGGGTATTTTCACAGAATTGATTTTTTTCCCCATCCCATCTACATTTGATGTCAATCAAAACATACCATTGGCCATTCAGTTAAAAAAAATGCAATATAATTGTGCACGTACACCGGTTGCTTCATGTACAATAAAGGAATGGGGAAGGGGAAAATGAAAGAATAGAGAAACTATATTGTAGTAGTCAGAATGTGGTGGAACCAAATTGCAGTTTTCTAGTTGAAAATGTCTTGATCTGGAGGAACAGAATTCTGCAGTAAAGTGTGAAAGTCAGTTGCTCAGTCCTGTCCTACTCTTTGTGAACCCATGGACTGCCATGGAATTCTCCAGGCCAGAATACTGTAGTGGGTGGCCTTTCCGTTCTCCAGGAGATATTCCCAACCCAGGGATCGAACCCAAGTCTCCTGCATTGCAGGTGGATTCTTTACCAGCTGAACCACCAGAGAAGCCCATGAATACTGGAGTGGGTAGTCTATCCCTTCTCTAGAGGATCTTCCTGACCCAGGAATAGAAACGGGGTCTCTTGCATTGCACGTGATTCTTTACCAGCTGAGCTACCAGCAGTAAAGTATAAAGTTCCCTTTTTAGTAGATAGATACCTCCTGTCTGCTGCTGAAATGCATCAATTGTATCTGCATCTTCCATCTCCAACTGTGCAGGTTTGTCTATCTCCTTGGTTGGATGCCCATTAAATCAGGATCTGATCTGTCTCCTTGACAAACCCTGTCGTTCACAATAGGCTTTCATTAGTTTACTAAGTGGTGTATGCCTCTTAATTTTAAACTGCACCACAGAACCAACCTGCCCCACCAATTTCAAATTAATATAATCGTTGTTCTCAGTCTTGACTCATGCTTGGGGTTTTTCGTCCTCCATGGCAAGCGCCGGGAGCATCCTCAGCCCCGCCTCACAAGAGAGGTACCAGGTCCACACAGAACAAGCACAGAAGGAGCGCTGGAGGAGGGAGAGGGCATATGCCTCTCATGCTTTTTGAACTTATATCTTTGGAAACGATACATTTCTTGGGGGCCTCTTTTGGGGGAGGAGGGTCTACTACTAATGCAGTAATATTTCCAATTATATTAATATTTAAATGAATGTCCTCAAAATGTAATGGTTAAGTTGTTTACATAGTAATAGAACTTGAAGATAAACCCTATAAATCATTATTAATTTGAAATGAAAAACTCTGAACCATTCATGTATCATTCTGTTTAAAATTGCCCTGACCACATTCTCTGTCTTTCTTACTCTGGTTTATTTTTCTTCATCAGACTTTTCACCCCTTAAATTTTGTATTTGTTTCTTTATTTGTTATCTGTCTCTTCCTTCTATGTAATCTCGTGGCAAGGACTTGTTTCTGATTACTGCTCTGTTTCATGGCTTACAACAGTGTCTGATATATAATGAGAAGCTTACTAAATATTTGATGCAGGAGTCCATGAAACCCTCTCATGCAGCTGTCGTGTTTTCTATTATGGATATGCCCTCTCCAGTATACCTTCGGTGTCCTTTAGCTTAGTACATACAGAATACAGATCCTGATGCTGTAACTCTTCCTACTCTAAACCCTGCATTGTCTTCAGAATGACAGCTGTCCTATCACTTTAATGCAATTTGCTGTTTATCTGCCTGTTATTTGTTTTTTTTAAATTAAAACTTTGATCTCCTTGAGGAAAAGATCTTTGTTGCCTTCACCAACTTATCCCCTATACCTAACATGGTATCTGAAGGTGCTCAAGAAATGTTTGTACAATAAAGTTGTGATAGTTTACATATGAATAAAACAGAAGTTCAGAGGTGATATGATACATGTTGGTGATTATGCTGCTAGTGAGCAGCAGAGTCAGGCTAACTCCCTCAGTCCAATGCTCTACCACTTAAAGGAGTGGATTTCGATTTTTAATGAAAAGTATTTTTGTTTCTTCACTTGCAGATATTGAGGATGTTAAGAAGTACAAACCTGGTTACTTGGAAGCTACACTTAATTGGTTTAGATTTTATAAGATACCAGAGGGAAAACCGGAAAACCAGTTTGCTTTTAATGGAGAATTCAAGAACAAGGTGAAGTTGATAATCTTTATTTTATTTATTTATTTATTTATTTATTTTGATCATTTTATTTTAAAATGTGCCTGTGATACCTGTGCCACATTTCTTTCACTTTGGGGGATTTCTTCTGTGAATATTTGTGGATAGTATGATAATAAAAGAACTGTTTACTGACTTTCATGTTTAAGGACATTATTTTATTTTTATTTTTTAAAAAGGTTTAGGAGCTCTAAGTAAATCAGTAAGGCTGATAAATACCTGTATCCATCCATTTATCTATCAATATCTCCTTCATCTCAGAAAATAAAAGATTTCCATGATCAGTCTAACTCTGTAAATTGTAAATGAAGAAAAATCTTTCATTTTACTGTTCTGGAAAGGAGGGAGTTACTTACCATTAATGCAGACCCAAAGGGGCTTCCCTCCTAAGTGTTCATTCTGTCATGACTGAATTCAGCTACTTAACAATTAAGAAAGCATTTGAATTGTCTTACTGTCAAGAGAGTTTTTATATTAGAAAACCACAAAGTTACCAAAAAGTGGCTC
Organism: Giraffa tippelskirchi; assembly: GCF_054371585.1. Lineage (NCBI taxonomy): Eukaryota > Metazoa > Chordata > Mammalia > Artiodactyla > Giraffidae > Giraffa > Giraffa tippelskirchi. Next base: position 90,044,565 of record NC_137275.1, on the reverse strand, counting down.
TAACATGACACAAATGGAGAAAATGGACCAGAATTAAAGTCTAAAACTATTATACTACTTCTTTTATTTATTTATTTATTTTTACTACTTTTAAATGTATTGCCACTATATAAGTTTCACATTATAGACCAGCCTTTAAGTGGATACTAATAAATACAGAATGTTTTGTAAGTAAAGTAAGCCATAGTCATAAAAACTTCAAAATTACAGTAAGTATTTTGTTATACAAGAGCTTATTGCTGAACCCAGTGTTTTTAAAAGGTATATTAACCCTTAAGATCTTGAGGGCTTTGTCTAGGATATATTAAATATGGATATAAAACTACTAGGCTGTGATCTCTCACATAAAAATTAAATACTAAAAATTTATAAAATAAATTATTTTTTTCTTTTTCCTCTAAAATGTATGTTGTATTTTATGTTTGAAACAATACACATTTCAAACCTACGTGTACCTTTGTGGCCCCTTATTGCTTTGGGGTTGACTACCAAGTCATTTCATGAATTTATAAAAGAATGAGGTAGTTTGGGAATTTTGGGGGTTTGATTTCGACAAACATTAATTTTTTTCTGAATGAAGAAGACTGGGTCATTTATGCATCCCTTCAGAAAAATCATTTTATGCATTACTTTTTATCACTGCTGTTTAATATATTGAGCTTAACCCAGGAAAATTGAATTATATCTCTTCAACATGGTTGAAAAGATGGCTCTAGGCTGTAATCTAGATTTTATTTTTTTTCACGCCGACTGCTTAAAGCAAGTACTGGAATCTGTTTTAATAATCAAAATTATCTGAATAATATGGTTAAAAATCTTTCCATGTATTTTCCAAATAATGAATTGACTTTTTGTCCCATACCTTAGGAGTCTCCCTTATACCACCTCACCAAGCATTAAGCCGTCTCCTTCATCTCAGGCAACAGCAGACCTGAGGGAACGTTTTCTCTTCAGAAGTACATTTGCCATCATTTTCTTCATATCATAATGTGTTTAGTTGTCACTGAAAAAGAGAGGAGCTAGTATGACTTAGTACATAAGAACTCTGCTTTAAGGAAATTTAGCAACATTTTGGGGGAAAAAATAAAAATTTTCTTTGAAAAAATAAAGCAAGTTTTCCTTAAATGGTCTTACTAGGTATGTGTCTATTGTTGAGTTTTCATTTTTAGATACTATATGAATTCACGCTAAGAAAAAGATTTTTAAAATGTTGGCGTTTATTACCTTCAGACAGTGGATAGTCTAAAATGATTATTCATTTAAACTACTTACAGCATTATTGATGATGAAATTATTAAGTTTGTGCTTATTTACAATCCAGAGAGTAGGCTAACTGGTTTACATACAACCATCTTATTTATTCTTTCATCAACTCTATGATTTAAATCAGGGGTTGGCAACTTTTTCTTTTTCTGTAAGAGCAGATAGTAAATATTTTAGACCTGCAGGCCATATGTTCTCTGTCACAACTACTCAACTCTTCCATTGTAGCACTAATGCAGTCAGAAGCTGTGCACAAATGCATGGATGGACATGACTGTGCTGAATAAAACTTTATTTACAAAAACATGTGGCAGGCTGGGTTTGACTCAAAGGCCCAAGTGTGCCAGCTCCTGATTCAGATGATTTTATTACATTCCATCTTAAGAAGAAATTAGGACAAAGAGATTGAATTATCTGCACCGAGTCACACAGCTGGTAAAGAAGGATGTGAGAACTTATACTTAGGTTTGTCTGGCTCCAGAGCTCATATTCTTAATAATTGACTGTCATACTATGACTAGTTCCAAGTTATTAATAGTATAATGATGTGATTGCTATATCTTTTTTTGGTTTCTAACCAGGCTTTTGCTCTTGAAGTCATTAAATCTGCTCATGAATGTTGGAAAGCCTTGCTTATGGACAAGTGTGATGGCGGGGCTATAAATTGGTAAGAATTTGTCTTTTCTATGTAGTGTTAATTTTTATTATTAAGTGGTACTAAAGAGCCATATGATACTACTCAGATCTTTTGTTTGTTTGTTTCTTTTAAACAGAATTGCAATTTTTTTTTTTTCATTTAAAAAATGTTTAAAGAGCACCTATTTGGAAAGTATTACCAAGTACTGGGCACTATGAAATTAGAAATTGACATGATCACTTTTCCCAGGGGATTTATAGTTTAGTAGGGAATATTGCCAAGTAAACAAGCATTTACTTACAATGAATTGTGATATATGCAAAGGTGGAGGAAAAAACAGTGATTTTTCAACATGCAGACATATGATTATTTAATTTATGTTGTATGTATCATCATTTCTTGGTAAGAGTAAAAAAAGCCTTCTTATTCAACATGATCTGGGTCACCAGCTAATTAATTAAGGGGAATCAAACAAACGTAAGATGTATAACTCAAACATTTTATTTTACTTTAAAAAATTTAAATATATGTTTATTTATCAATCTGTGGATATAAGGCTAAGACTTTTTCTGTAGAGATTCCACGTAGACTAATAGAATAATATAATAGACTATATAATAGAGAATAAAGATCAGATCCTGCAATCTTTATACTCCTTATACTTAAGAGCCTTTGTAAATTTTTAGGATTCTTTTTATCTAACCTTTTATGCTTGTCTTGGTGATGGTTTAGTTGCTAAGTTGTGTTCAACTCTTGCAACCCCATGGACTGTAGCCCACCAGGCTCCTCTATCCATGGGATTTTCCAGACAAGAATACTGGAGTGGATTGCCATTTCCTTCTCCAGGGGATCTTCCCGACCCAGGAATTGAACCCAGGTCTCCTTCATTTCAGGCAGATTCTTTACTGACTGAGCTATGAGGGAAGCCCTTATAGCTGGGTTGTCTTACCCACACCTAATTTAACGCCCAAGTTTTTATAGTGACTCAGTGGTAAAGAACCGCCTGGCAATGCACAAGATGTGAATTCAGTCTCTGTGTCAGGAAGATCCCCTGGAGAAGGAAATGGCAACCCACTCCAGTATTCTTGCCCGGAAAAGTCCCATGGACAGAGGAGTCTGGTGGGCTACAGTCCATGGGGTCACAAAGAGTCGGACATGACTTAGTGAGTAAACACCAACAGCAGAGGCTCGATAGTGTTTACAGCCTCAGTAGTTTTAGAGCCCACTTGATGTCCATAGAAATAATTCTGTTTCCACATTCCCTTCATCAGTGAGTATTCATATAGCTTAAATTATGAAATTATAATAACAAAGGCCACTGACATAAAAGGTTTGAACATGAAAACAACTGACTCTTGGTAAGCCTAACTAACAAGCAAATATACAGTCTTTCTGGCAAGCAAAATCCTACCCAAGTTCATTGTCCTCTCTAAATCAGGAGAAAATGGGAAGCCATTGAGTCTTTCAGTAAGGACTGATTGAGGATCTCCTGCCAGGTACTGTGCTGATAGTAGGATTACTGCTGTGAGTACAGTGAATATAGTCCTTGTGCTCTTGGAGCCCAGAGTCTGGGAATCAAGAGAGAAATCATTAAAAAAGAAATCATTAGACCAAAGTAATATGGGATAAAGAATTAGTCAGTCTCAGGGAATGTTTTATCCAAGTTCAGAGGCTTACCTTGTAAATGCTTGGGCATTGTAGCTTCAGATTCTATTGCTCTCTTTTTTAAAAATTTTAATTAGAGTATAGATGATTTACAATATTACATTAGTTTCTGCTATACATCAGAATATATCAGTTGTATGTATATATTATACCCTTCCTTTTTTTAGATTGTTTTCCCTTATAGGTCATTACAGAGTATTGAGAAGAGTTCTATATGTTTTACAGTAGGTCCTTAACTAGTTATCTATTTTATATATAGTAGTGTGTATATGTCAATTCTAGTCTCCCAGTTTATCCCTCCCTCCCCTCAACTCCTGCTTTCCCTGCTGGTAAGCAGAAGTTTGTTTTCTACATCTGTGACTGTTTCTGTTTTGTAAATAAGTTTAATTCTATCATTTTTTAAATTCCATATATAAGGAATATCATATGATATTTCTTCTTGTCTGACACTCCACTCAGTATGACAGTCTCTATTGGTCCATCCGTAATATGACAAATGACACTATTTCATCCTTTCTGTGGCTGAGTAGTGTTCCATTGTGTATATGTACCATATCTTTATCCATTCCTCTGGCGATGGATATTTAGGTTGCTTCTGTGTCATCAGATTCTGTTTCTCTTGCAGGCTAGCATGACACTGTGGACTTCATCTTCTCCCATTTTTCTTTTGTAGAACACTCTTTTTTTTCAGCATAGTTTTAAAAGTTATTTGTTTCTAACATAAACATTGCAGTTTATTAACAAGAAAACTGGGTATAAATTAAATGTCTTCTAGCTGTTGCTATCCTAGTAACTAATAGGCTGAATTCTTCTTTCTGGTCAGATATTCTAAGTCATATATTAATCTGATAGGCTCCCAGGTGGTGCTTGTGGTAAAGAGTCTGCCTGCCAATGCAGGGGACACAAGAGACATGAGTTTAATCCCTAGGTTGGGAAGATCCCCTGAAGGAGAAAATGGCAATCCATTCCAGTATTCTTGCCTGGAGAAGCCCATGGACAGAGGAGCCTGGCGGCCTACAGTCTGTGGGTTTGCAGAGTCGAATACGACTGAGCACACACACACACACGCACCCTCTAAAAAGAGGGGTTTCTGATTGTTCAGAGAGGTATTTGCTTGCTGTTTGCTTTCATTTCCTTTCTAATGGTACTTCTGAAAACCTTTTGCAGTCTTAGATGGGGCTTATATGGTTTCCAGGTTTTTTGAGCTGCACATTTAGCAAACATCTCTGATTAGTTTTTCTATAGCTTGATATCATTCCTTCTATGCTGATTCTAATTGTCTTTACTGTGAGAGTAAATTTATTTATATGCTCTGAAGTCATTTTACTCTAGCCTCCTAGGTAATGATATGGATTACATTAACAATAAGAATTGACATTTATTGAGCTGTATGCTATTTTTCAGGTTATGTAAGCTCTATATGTATCATCTAATTAATATTCACCAGAACATTAATTTTTGTACCCATTTTACATATGAGGAAATTGAGGTCACATAGAGATTATGACCTATTGATGGTCTCTATGTGATGGATTTAATCCAGACTTTAAACATATTCTCTTAATAGCTATATTCTTTCTCTGTTTTCAAAGAATACAGCAAAATTAATTTTTTTAGCTAAAAATTTTTATAAGTCCTGGATGTAAATTTTATGCATCTAGATAATTTAAAGTCAAAATCTTCAGAATTTCAACTCATTTTTATCATATTTTCTTTATTTTTTGTCACTATAAAATATATTTATAGTTAAGTTTTTCTTTCCTTTGTCTTGACCTATGAATTGCTTCTCTCTCTCAGTTCCTTCTAGTATACCCTGTTATTGATTACCAAACCTTCCCACCTTCCTTTTTAACCTGTTCTCTCCATGTAAATAGGTTTAAGTCTGAACTGAAGGCAGTATTTTTCAAGTAGTTCTCTCAAACAGTGTATATAGTACAGCACAGTTACCTAGGGAAACCATTAGAAAGTTCAAGTTTGTTGTCCTCTTCTTTAAATCTGATGAATTAGGATCTTTGAGGAGAAGGATCTAAGTATCAGTATGTTTTAGAAGCTCCCTGGCTTCTGATGAGCCGTTTTGCTTAAGAACCATAAAATCTAAATTTTTCAAAGAACAAACAATTGGCCCCTTTTTGCCACCCAGCCTCGTTTCCTATCACTTCTTGCTTTTTATTTCATGTTCCAGCAACTTAGAACTACCTGTCACCCCTCACAAACACCATGCTTTTATTGATCTCTGGGGCGTTTCTCATTTTGTCTCCTTTGCCGTGATTTTCTTCTCACTTCTTAAACTGGCTGACTTACTCATCTGGTAAGACTTTGTTTTGACTTCGCTTTCTCTAGGAAACTTTCCCTCACCCTAGCCTTGTGCTCACCAAGGTGCCATTATACCTAGCTAAAGTGCTATTCCTTGCCCCTCCCCCGTGTAGTCTTATCACTGTGTTTATTAATTAACTGCTTGTTTGATGAATTTGTCTCCTCTAGAGTATAACTTCCTCAAACGTAGATGAATAAAGATGCTGTATTCATCTTTATATTCATAAATATTCATATTTATATTCTACATGCCTGACATGTAATAGCCACTCGGTAAATACATGTTGGAGTGATTGTTGGATAATATTTTAAAGTCAAAAAATATATGTTGTGTTTTAAGTCCAGTAGTAACTCTTCTGTTTCCAGGAGCCCTGCGTTTACTAAATTACTTAATTCTCTTTTTCCCAATAAGTTTTATTGTTGTTATTTTTATTCTTTTTCACCACAGCTTACTGTTTACTCTGGAAGCTGCATATTTTTTAAGCAGGGATAATTAAGTTATTTCTGTTTTTACTGAAAAAAGCTTGAAATTCTCTGGAGGAAAAATACAGTTTTTTGTCATTTGGTTTTATTGTTCTTCAACTCTTCTCAGATTCTCTTTAATCATGATTTATATATCTACCTTATTCTAAGAAATCAGGACTGTACTCTTCATTTCACCAGTTTATGTCACTGATCATTATTCTGATCCAGATTTTTCAAGTTTTGACTGATTCTCAGCTGCCCTTCTAATTATAAAACTGCTTTAATTTCTTTACTCATTAATTGTTTTATATTGTAGCTACTCTGTTTAACATGGTCTTTACAAGACATACCATTAGATTTATCTTTGAAAAATACAGATGTGATTGTCATTTTTATGCTTCAAATCTTCTTGTGACTCTCTTCAATTATAGGATCTAATCCAACTCTTCTCTGTATTAAACAGTGTGTCTAAACCTCCTTTTCCAGCCTCATGTTCTTTTCCTCCTCTTTCATTATCTTTCCTCCATGAATGCCTGCCCCATCATCAAAAAAACAGTTTAGATATTACTTCTGCAAAGTCGTTTCATTTCTTTGGGGCATCATTAACTGTACCCTCACCTGTGTTCTCATATCACTGCTTTCCACACCTCTAGGTAGAGCTTAGAGTGTTTTATTACTTTTTTTATGCTCTAAATTGAGTTTGTATTTTAGCCCTAGTGATAGGACTTGGCACATACTAGGTAGTTTGAACATGCTTACTGAATGAAAAAAATTATATAAACATTTATATGAAGTTTTCAACATATATATATATTTGTTTTTTCATATATATGTATATTGTTCCAAATTATTTAAGTCTTGAAGCTGTTTCTTTCTACCTTTCCAGAGAAAGATATATTTAGTCCATATATAACTCTAGTTCTTTTACCTTTATGTAGACTTACATCAATGCTAGTTTTCTTCAGTGAACTCTGGAGGTTATGGTCCCAAATCATCATCATTCTTATCTCTTTAAATTTTCTCTCTCCTTTGTCCTTGACTGTTTTGCTTTAGAAAGAAAAGCCTTGACCAGTCTGAACCTTGGACACTGTCCTTGGGGATTCACATCAGTCTGGGCCTTTGTCTGATTTGATTGTCTTGAAGAAAATAATTTTCTCTTTACTAAAATTCCATAATGCTGGTCCTGTAAGTTTCATCTTTTAGATATTTTTTATTACCTGCAGGTAACTTTCTCTTTCTGTTTCTTTTTATTTAATCACTAATTTTCCTTATTGCTGCTGCTAAGTCACTTCAGTCGTGTCCGACTCTGTGCGACCCCATAGACGGCAGCCCACCAGGCTCTGCCATCCCTGGGATTCTCCAGGCAAGAATACTGGAGTGGGTTGCCATTTCCTTCTCCAGTGCATGAAAGTGAAAAGTGAAAGTGAAGTCGCTCAGTCATGTCCGACTCTCAGCGACCCCGTGGACTGTAGCCTACCAGGCTCCTCCATCCATGGGATTTTCCAGGCAAGAGTACTGGAGTGGGGTGCCATTGCCTTCTCCAATTTTTCCTTATTATGTATCTGTTAATATATATTTTTATTATTTGTAAGTGAAATTTGGTTTGTTGTGCACAGAAATTTTGATGTTGTTGATCTTTTGGTCTAGTACGTCTGCTTGTTTTGGTCGGCAAATGATGTAGTCAGCAAAGGCTATACAATGATTATAAATTTAGAGCAAAATATTGAATGTCTTACTATTAAAAGGAAAGCAGCACATTCTTCCTTGTGATGATGATGATGATTTTTGGCTGCACTGCATAGCCTGTGGGATCTTAGTTTCTCAACCAGCAGTCAAACATGTTGCCCTTGCATAAGAAGCATGGAGTCTTAGCCTCTGGACTGCCAAGGAAGTCCCCCCTAGTCTTTATTTTTAATCTCATTTATAGTAAGCACCATCAGTTTAGTCATCTTTCCTTGAAGGGGTTATACTGCTTTTCCTCCTGTAGGGCATAGACATAGCTAGAAAGAACTCTGAATATTTTAATGTCCAGGGAGGTTCCATGGTTCAGTATTGTGTCCCCAGCATTTAAAAATGTCCTAAACACGTTGGTATAAGAATAATTTTTTGAATCAAGAAATATGAATCAGTGTAAATTATTTTTATATAAGGGCCAGTTCAGAGGAAATAAAAATATTTCTTGATAACTTGCCTTTTATCACACCTTCAGACATCCAAAGTAAATCCTGAGGAAAGCATATTGCATGCCAGGTTATATTCTTCATTAACTAGCAGGATGTTAGTGAGGAAGGTGGCACTATTTGTAGCAATAAAATGCTATTATTATTGTTGTTGCTATTGTTGTTGTGGTTACTATTGCAGCAATAATAACAAGGGGCTTTGTTACTCCTTATCTCTCCTCTTTTGTATGTTATATATCATGCAAGAATCTCCTAAGTCCATTTGTATATACCTTCCATTTCATTCCTAAAACAGCCATGCTAATAATTTGTCCAGGGTGAAAAATGACAAAGCCTATTGACTTTCTTAGGTTTTGCTGGTTACTTGTCGAGATATTTTATTGGGGATATTTTTTAACTTACTCAGTTTTTAAAATTTACAGTTCTGGCTTGAATATTTTTTTTTTGCCTAACATTTCTGTTGATGGTTTTGCTTTGTTGTGGGAGTAGAAGTTTACTTTAGAAATAGGTTATCAGATTTAACAGATAAAAATATAGGATACCCACTCAAATCTAAATTTAACACTTTAATCTAAATGTCTTATGCGATACTTGGGACATATTTATACAAAAAATAATTTGCTGTTTATCTGAATTTAACTGGATTTTCTGTATTTTATCTGACAACCATTTTTACAGAAGACTCCCTTTTCTCTCATCATCATTTTCCCAGAATCCCTACTGAATGTTTCCCTTTGGTGTAGTTATAATGTTAAAAACCTTGTGTTGCTTTTGTTCAGTTGCTAAGTTGTGCCCAACTCTTTGCGACCTCATGAACTGCAGCATGCCAGGCTTCTCTGTCCTTCACTATCTCCCTGAATTTGCTCAGACTCATTTCCATTGAGTCAGTGATGCCATCCAACCCTCTCATTCTCTGTCACCTCCTTCTCCTCTTGCCTTCAATCTTTCCCAGCATCAGGGTCTTTTGCAGTGAATCAGCTCTTCGCATCAGATGGCCAAAGTATTGGAGCTTCAGTTTTTCCAGTGAATATTCAGGATTGATTTCCTTTAGAATTGACTGGTTTGATCTCCTTTCTGTCCAAGGGACTCTCAAGAGTCTTCTCCAACACCACAGTTCAAAAGCATCAATTTTTTGGTGATCAGCCTTCTTTATGGTCTAACTCGCACACCTGCACATGACTACTGGAAAAATCATAGCTTTGACTAGACAGACCTTTGTTGGCAAAGTGATATCTCTGCTTTTTTATATACTGTCTAGGTTGGTCATAGCTATTCTTCCAAGGAGTAAGCATCTTTTAATTTTGTGGCTGCAGTCAATGTCTGCATTGATTTTGGAGCCCAAGAAAATGAAATCTGGCACTGTTTCCACATTTTACCCATGTGTATGCCATGAAGTGATATGACTGGATGCCATGTGTATCTACGTAAGACCTTATGTATAGCATATTTATTATACACCATGCTTTCTTCAGAGGAGTAGCACTTAAGACTTTGCAGTGTCTGTTTTTTTGCCTTCTTCTTTTTAAATTTAGATTTTCTTTAGAGAAGCATCTCACTTATAAGACCTTACCTTTTTCAGTTTTTAGCTTACTTAAACAAGGGCTGTGGAGAAGAGAGTTCAAAGTAGTTTAGTCTTAAAGATGATAATGCCAGCTTTCATCAAACATCAACATTCATTCAAGGAATGAAAACATATTCCACATTGAGTCTGAATAGGAAGCAAAATGACCACTTTCATAATCACTGTGTACCCAGTATCTTATTATAGACAGATGTAATTCAAAAGATAAATAGCTAGATAGATCTTTTTATCATATATGTCCCAGCATATTTCACAAAGCCATTGCCAAAATAAATCTGATAATGTGTATCCCTAAGATCCACTTGGGGAGCATCTATATGTGAGTATGTGTATGTGTGTGTGTGTGTTTCATCTATTAATTATATCCTTTAGGGATCTGCTAATCATTTATTTCTTCAATTTTGAAAAAATTAATTTGGTTTTAACTCCTTTCTCTGTTACCTTATTCTGTATCCACTTTAATCTGATTTCTTTGATGAAATTTTTAAAAAAAATCAGACTTAAAAAGTTTGAGGGGAGTAATGCCTATGCTTTCATCTAGGAAGTAAGAAAGAAAGACGTGGGCGGCATACTTGTGGAGAGAGTAGGATGGTCCCCATTGTGTTTGAAGGCTCTGGACTTACAGAACCTTTACTGATCGTGGGAGAGCTGCTGTCTGCGCCGTGCTGAACTTCCTTACTTGTACAGAAGCTCAGTCTTGCTGTTCATGTGGTTTCCTCTCACCACGCTGAGCTTAGTCGTTCATACCTGTCTGAGACTCTACAGTGTTTATCACCTCACTTAGAGGAAAATTCTTCCTTATGATCCTCAATCTGTGGGTCAAATTTGGTTTTTCTTTTCTTCAGTAAAGGTGAAGGGTAGTGGAATAGCCTTTTACCTATACCAGAAGAGTATTTAAATTGTATACTATCATTTGATTTTTTTTTTCAAGTTCTCAAGAGTGCAGTGCTGTGGAACACTCTATAACTTTGCCTGAAGGAATGTACAAGACTCTCATTCGTCCTAATTTATATTCACACAGGTCTTTTTTTAGGGTATCTTAATCACATTCCTACAGTGCTGTAGCATTCTACATCAGAAGATCCCTTGTCTCCTTTTGAGGTGGGATTAGAGGGGAGAGAGAGAGAGAGTGTATGTTATCAAGTGAGATCTGGAGACTCTGTAACTATTGGCTGGGATCATACACTTAAATGTAAAGTGTTTGAGAGTTGGTTTTATTTTTGGTAATTGCTCCTTTTTTATCCTGTTTAACAGTTATATTCTCTTTTCCTCTCCAGCACAAATGTGCAGGTATGTGATAGCCCTTTCCATTGCTCTCAAGAGGAAGCAAGATCATTAGTTGAATCGGTAAGCAACAGATGTCCAAAGCATCCTTTATTCTAATAAATGTCATGGGGAAGTCTAACGGAAATTCTGAAAAATCTATCAGTGAAATGTATCATGTCTTTTGGGGAGCATAACATTAAAAAATAACATTAAAATTATTTTTTATCCAAGGAATTTAGATTTAAAACTTTTTATTGTTGTTCTGTGTTCTGAAGTACTTTAACCATTTAACTAATTTCATATGATACTATTTTTCACCAGTGTATTATTGTTTAAATCCATTTGCACTCCTCTACACTAACCTGTCCTCACAAGTTATCCACCACTCAGTGTCTAAATTGTGACTGGCTGCTGCCACGGGTGCATTTTGCCTCAAGAAAAAATAAATACATTTCTTTTCCTTTTATTTTTTCCAGTTAGTTTGGTTACCTCACAGACTTTCCTTCTCTAAGGAGGATATCTTCAGATTTTTACAGGTCTTAGTGATAATGCTGCCTTGAGGCAACTGAATTTATTAGTAAAGTAATACTTGACTTGGAGACTACTAAATAAGAAAATTCAAATTCAGATAATCAAGTAATATTGCTGTGTAAAGCATGTTCAGCAGTGATCTTAGGCTAGAAATCCCATTTATAAATTAAAAGGTTTCTTTTTTTTTTTTTCTTAAACTAATTATCTGATAGAAAAGTAGCGAGTTTAGCTCTTTACTTCAGGACCAACAAAAATGTTTACTCACAATGGCTGCTTTGAATTGTTTTTCACTAATTAATCAGCTGTTTAATTATTGCCTGCTATGTGTGGTTGGAGTCTAGGTACTGGAAATGCAGTATTACAGAAAAGATACAAAAACCTGTCCTTGTATAGCTAACAATCTAGTTGCAGTGATGGATAATAAATACTCAAGTGAAATATAAAGTGTTTCTGAATGTGATAAATGCAATGATGAAAAATGAGCCAGGGAAGAGGGGGTACAGTGCCTGGGGGAGTGGTCACTGTAGTGACTGGGAAGCAGTGGGGGACAGCCGCATGAACCGAGAACTGACCCGAATCTAGATTTGTAGACAGTAAGGGACTATGCCATGTGACTGTCTGAACAAAGAGCATTCCACACCGCAGACCGAAGGCCATGAGGCAAATGGGTACTTGTGGGCAAGTGTTCACGAAATACCCAAGAAACCACAGTAACTTGTGGAGTAGGGGAGTCTAGGGGAGAAAGGAGGAGCTGAGATTGAAAATATTTGTATCTGGGGTGAAAATGGAGGCAAATTATTATGAAAGACCTTGTGAAAAACACCCTGTAAAGATTATTTTAAGAATTTCATTTCTTATTCTGAATAAGATGGAACCATTGAAAGGTTTTGAGCAAAAGTATGATGTGATGATGTAATCTGACTTAGATTTTAACAAGATCACTCTGGCTGTGTTGGCAAGAATGGGCTCCAGGGAGGCAAGGAAGGTGCAGGGGAGCCCTGATAATCATGCACACTATGATGTCAGTTTATTTTCTCCAAATTTTCAGTTTTGTATCTGTATCGATTACATTCTGAACTTAGTTCTCATTTATTATTCTTTAAGAAAAAAATAGAGGAAAACAAGTTAATAACTTTTTATCTTTATTCATGTAGTCTCCCATTAATCTTAGATTAAGACCATTCCACTTGATGGGACTTCACTGGTGGTCCAATGGCTAAGACTCCACACTCCCAGTGCAGGAGACCAGAGTTCGATCCCTGGTCAGGGAACTAGATCTCACATGCAGCCAAAAAATGACTATTCCTTTTTAGTTTTGAATTTATAAATGATAGGTATAACAGACTTTTGTTTTAAAGTTAGCTTCAAGATGAAAGTTTCTGTTTTACATCTTTAAAAAAAATATTTCCTAACATAGTAGGAAAAGTCCTCTTAAAAAATTGGAGAACATGGATATGGTCTAGGTAGTTAGATTTGGGGGATAAGATTAGAATTCAGAAACATTAACATCCAGATTTAATTATATGGTTTGGTAGCTTTGCTCTGTTTCATAATGATGAAGAAGGTGCTATGCTGATTTTTCACCAAGAAAGCTGTAGTAGAAAATAAAAATGCAGAGAAAGCAGTCATTCATCAGCTCTAGCGGAACTTACCGTACATGGCATTTCACCACTAAAAATTTGTAAGTCAAAAAATTGCTCTTTTAGCAGCCTCATTAGTGATTTGGGAGCTCAGATTAGGTAACACTTAGTCATGAGGATTTTATCAGCTTGTAATAATGAAAGTTTTTGTATTCAGAGCATTTTGACTTGGCATTTTATCTCTTCCCTGGTAGCTCAGCTGGTTGAGGGCTCCCTGGTAGCTCAACTGGTAAAGAATCCGCCTGCAATGCAGGAGACCCGGTTTGATTCCTGGGTTGGAAAGATCCTCTGGAAAATGGATAGGCTGCCCACTCCAGTATTCTTGGGCTTCCGTGGTGGCTCAGCTGGTAAAGAATCCGCCTTCAATGTGGGAGACCTGGGTTTGATCCCTGGCTTGGAAGATCCCCTGGAGAAGGGAACGGCTATCCTCTCCAGTATTTTGGCCTGGAGAATTCCATGGACTATACATTCCATGGAGTTGCAAAGAGTTGGACATGACTGAGCGACTTTCACTTTATATCTTCAAAACCACATTGAGATGTTTGAATCAGCATTGCTTAGGTATAGATTCCCATATCTCTCTATTGCTGTATCCTGAATGTTGCAATGACTTCAAAGTACTGTCAACTTTTATTTGTCCTTTGCTTGCTCAGAATAACTTAAGACATCACAGTCATCCATCAAATTTGATCATATTCAGACCACATCAATCCTGGGCGTATATGGAAACAAACTATAACCCCAAGGTTTATTAGTGGGCTTAGAATAAGCGAACTCATTCTTACAAGTTAATCAACTTAGGTAATATTATCTTAAGATAGATGTGTAGATGTTAAATGAGTCTGAAGTAATGGTTAAAACGAAGCCAGATAGCATTAAGTTTTCACTTTCTAGATTTATCTGTGTGTGTGCTCAGTCATGTCTATTGATTAGGTGAGATTTTAGGGTAAAATATTGCTTTGATGAACAAATTCTCTTAAAGCACCAAAAGAAAAGAAATGGACTAAGCTTTTGAGTGATTAATAGAACTGTTACAGAAAGCATATACTTTTCAACATGTATTGATCAAAACACAGTTAAGTGTAGTAGCATTGAGACCCCCCTAAAATCATTAAGTAGTCACCCAAAAATATGTACAGATCAATTAAGAAAAATAGTGTTACCATAACCAAGAAAAATAAAAGCCGACAACCTGATGACTATAACTTGGAAGCATCTTAGAAACAAAACAGAAAATATCTACAGAAGTAATTTGTCATACTTAGGTTAGAGATCTTAAGGAAGATAGTTGATCTCAGGACGATAAGGAGAGTTTAAATGGTCAGGAAGGTTAGTGAATTTTGTTTATAAATATACATGCTTGAATTATATACAGTCATGCAAGTCATGGCTGTGTCCAAAACAAGGTTTGTTACCTAGACCTGAACACACTTGGGATCCACAGAGACAGATTGTTACTCTGTGTGTCCAGGGTACTGTGTGTGACCACTGGCTACCAACTGAACCACCCAATTATATTTTTTTTGGATAGTGTCATTTTTTTTTTTATAGCCAAAAGTGTAGAACTCTTTCCCAATTTTTAAATACTATGTGACTAGAAATTGGAGTTTTATTTCAGGGAACAAGGTTCAGAGCCTTTATAGGGAAGAAAGAATATATCTTTGTGTATGCGTGTGCACACATGAGTGTGCATTTGTGCATACACATTATGTAGTTTTCCTTTCAGATCTGATATTAATATTGAATGACAGTTGATTTGATGACTGGGATCTAAGATGCTAATTTTAGGGTCCTTTACTATATTTAAAGTATTTGGAAAATATGTTGAGAAGATAGGAACAGTATTTATAAGCTTTATCTAACAGACATATAGAATTAGAGAATACATTGTTTTTTTAGTACATGTGGACACTTCCAGAAATTAAGTATATGTTAGGCCACAAAGAGAGTTGGAAAAAAAATGCCAAGGAGTTGAGGTAATGCAAACCAGTTCTCTGTCTGTAGCATAACAGAGTTACCAATCAGTTAAAAAATATTGAAAGAAAAAATCCCAAATCTTTGTTGTTTGGAAAATAAAAACACTACTATATGTCATGCCAAAAAAATGAATTGTAACAAATTATAAAATATTTAAAATTGAATGACAACTAAATCACTCTGTGTGAAAACTTGCATGATGCTGCAAAAACAGTTTTTGAGAGAAATTAAATATACAGCAGAAATGAAGAAAGAAAGTTGAGAGGCTAAATGTCCAACTCAATAATTTCTGTTTTTTTCCTGTCTTTCACATTATAGGAAAGAAAATTATATAGGGTAGAGCAAATATTTAATGAAATAGAAAACAAAGAGATATGGAAAGGATCTGTTAAAACAGAAGCTGGGTTTTCTTCATATAGAGCTAACAATATGGACAAACTTAATTCCCTTGTAGCTCAGTCGGTAAGGAGTCTGCCTGCAGTGCAGGAGACCCAAGTTCAATCCCTGGGTTGGGAAGATCCCCTGGAGAAGGAAATGGTAACCCATTCCAGTATTCTTACCTGGAGAATCTCATGGACAGAGGAGCCTGGGGGGCTACAGTCCACTGGGTCGCAAGAGTTGAACACAACTTAGCGACTAAACCACCATTACATGAAGGACCGTGAAATAGAGAAGACATAAATAACAATATCCAAAATTAAAACAAAGACATTACAGACATAGGAAGTATATAGGTAATCAGAAGGAATACTCTAAGTTGCTTTTGGCAATACCTTTCTAAACATAGATGAATTGACAGTCTTGTTTAAAATATAAATAACAGTGTTAAATCAAGAACAAACAGACAACCCAACTAGCCTTATCAGCAGTTCAAGAGAATACTTAGTTATGAAAATGACAGTATCTCCCATGTTAATTAAAGAAGTCAATCTGTTTTTATAAGAATTCCAATAGGATTTTCATTGAACTTGGTAAGATAATCCTAAAGTTTATATGGAATATTAAAGGGCAGGGATAACCTAAAGAAGACTGATAAATTTAAACAAAGTTTTTTTAATCTGTAAACAAGTAAAGATACCACAGAATAAGTTAAAAGATATGCCACTGATTGGGAGATCTTTGCATGAAGTGACAAAAGGATTAGCAGTTTATTCAAATCAACAAGAAAATAACCCTGTAGGGGGAAAATATGGGCAAGCAGTATGAATGGGCAGCTCATGAGAGAGGGTATTTATATTAGCAGAAAACATGTGAAGATTTGCTGTATTTCTGCAGTGATGAGTGAAATCATACTTAAGACAGTGCAATTTCATGGTTATCAGATTGGCCAGCATTTACTAAGTGTTTTTAAGCATTGGCGAGGAGACTTCTCATACTAGTTGATGTGCTTGCGGGAGTATAAATTAGTATAACTACCTTGAAAAGCAGTTAAGTAATTTCTAATATTTTTGAAGGTGCTTATAACCCACTACTCTGAAGTTACCTTTCTAGATATACATTCTATAGAGACCCTAATACCTATCTTTTTATAATCAGACATGGGCAAGTTGGAAACTGAACAAATGTCTGTCAATAGAAAACTGGGTAAATAAACTGTAGTATACAGTGGAATAATATACCATAGGTAAAATATGTGAATTAAAACTGTATAACTCTGCATGGATAAAATCTGAAAGTGCAATGTTGGATGAAAAAAATGTTTACAACATTGTGTGTATTGTTGAAGTAAATTTTAAAACACCCCAAGTAGCACCATAGATTTTTAGTGAATATAAACAGACATGTTTTTCACATTTTTGAAACATAAATAAGAACAATAAACACTGGTTTCAGCCAGTGTTTCTCCTAGTGGTTACAAGAAGTTACTTCTGAGAAGGAATAAAAATAAATAAGGTTTTTATTTTTGATGAATAGGGAGAAAAAGAGACTTCAGTTATAAAGTTTCTGAAATAACAAAATGTTAACTCTAAAAAAAAATCCAGAGAATAGATATTTGTTATAACAATCTTTACATTTTCTGTGTTTTTGTAGTATTTCATAATTAACAGAATTTGAATGCCCAGAAAAAAAATAAAATTCATGAAACCAAAACTTTATTCTTTGTGAAGACCAGCAAAATTGATAAACCTTTAGCTAGAATGATCAGGAAAGAAAAGAGAAGACAAATCTTTAATGTCAGGAATGAGACAAGCGACATCACTACTGATTTGGGTGATAACAGGAGAACAACAGAGAAATATTGTGAAAAACTTTGCATCAGTTAATTTCAGAGTTTGGATGAAACTGGACAGATTCCTTGAAATACATAAAATACCAAAGCTCACTGAAGAAGAAATAGGTATAAACAAATTAAATCTGCACTTAAAATATCTTTCTGTAAACACAACTCAGGGCCTTGATTCCTGCTACTTTTATTCAGCATTTACCAAAGGTTTGAGCCAGTAAGGTTCTTACAGTAAGGCATTAAAAAGAAGGAAAGGCATCCAGGTTGTAAAAGGAGATGACATGAATGTCTATATTCAATATTCAATAAAATAAACCTGAAAGCTATTATAATAAGTGATTTTAGCAAGGTTGTAGGAGACAGGTTCAGTACACAGTAAACAGTTGTGTTTTTCTGTATTAGCAACAAAAATTAGAAACTAAAAATAAATACAATATTTATAATGGCTTCAAAAATGTGAAATACTTCAGAATAAATCTGGAAAAAAATATGTGAAGATCGTGAACCCTGAAAACCATCACATTTAGCCCCTAGATGTAGAACTAAATAAATGGGAAAATATTTCATGTTCGTGAGTTGGAAGACTCAATATTGTTATGATGTCAATTCTCTAATTGATCTATAGGTTTAATGCAGTATCAATCAGATTTCAATACACTTTTTTGTAGAAATCAACAAAACCGTGTATGTAAATACTAACGACCTAGAAATAGACTCAACAACTTTGTGGAGAACAAGGTTAGAATACTAATTCTACCTGACTACAGTCATTTTACAGAACTATAGTAATGAAAAGAGTGTAGTAATGGTGTTAAACTAGAGAAGAGATCAGTGAAAACAAATCCACAGATAGATCTACATATATGTGGACAACTGATTTTTGAAGCAATAATCTTTTCAACAAATAGTTCGTGAACAGTTGATTATTCCATATGGGGAAAAAAACCCCACTTTAGTCCATACCTTGCACTATATATTATAATTCTCTAAAGTGTATCCTAAGACAAAATTTAAAACAGAAAACTAAACTAATTTTGACCTTGGGTTAGTTAGGCAAGATTTCTTAGATATAATGCTAAAAGCACAATCTATTTTGTTTAAATGTTAAGTTGAACTTCATCAAAATTAATTTTTGTTCTGTAAATGACACTCTTAGGAGAATGAAAATAAGCTACATGCTGCAAGAAAATATTTGAAAATTATATAAAGGGACTTGTATCTAGAGCTTAAAGAATTCTCATAATGGAATATTAAGAAAACAAAACATCACCCTCCCACTACAGAAATTACAAAACATTTGAATGGTTACCTTGCCAAAGAAGATATACTGAAAACAGGAGATGATGCTCAACTTTACCAGTCATTAGGAGGATGCATATCTGCAATTGAAAACCAAACTGGAGCTCCCACACCCTGCTTGTTGGAATGCAAAATGGTAAAACTACTTTGGGAAACAGTTTGGCATTTTCTTAGGAAGTTGAACATATACCTACCATATGATCTAGCCACTTCACTCTTAATTAGATATTTCCCCAATAGAAACGGAAGTCTTTGTTCATACAGAGACTTATTTATGTTGACTTTATTTGTAATAGACAAAAATTGGAAACAAACCATATTTCTATCAATAGAAATAAATTGTGGTATATTCGTATGAGGAAATACTCAGCCATAAAAAGAATTATTGATACATGCTATGACATGGCTGAATTAAAAAAAAATTATATGGACTAGAAAAAGGCAGATATACATGTATCATACCGTTTACAATTTTAGAATATGCAGACACTAATGTATACTGACACAGAACAGGTGATTGGTTGGAGGGATTACAATCACTTCCAGGGATGGAAGGAACTTGGGATTGACAGTGACTATGATTATTGTCATAATAGTGATAATGGTTTCATGAGTATGTGTATGTGTGTATATATCAAAACTTATCAAACCGTACACTATAAATGTGTGCAGTTTGTCCCATGTCAGTTTTGGTCCAGTAAAACTTCAAGGAAAAAAAATTTTTTTTCTGGAATCAGACTGTCTGCATCAAATTCCAACTCTTATTCATAGTTGGAAGCAAATTGCTTAACTTATTTATGCCTTGGTTTCCTTATTTATACAATAAGGAGCTAATAATAGTATCTTCCTTGTACTGAGGGCTGTTGTGGAGAACTGAATGAGATAGTCCAGGTAAAATGGAGAGCAGCTAGAAAGTATTAATTAAATATTGGGTTTTATTGTCCCTATTGTATTAATAGTATTGTTGAACTAATTTGACCACAGAGAGAAGCCCCTTCTTGAATATTTTTTGGGTATTCCAGCCTCTTGACTACTTCCAGTGATGAAGAAAGCACTTCTTCATGAGGTATCCAGTTCCATTAATGCATGGGCAGTGGAAAAGTCAACCTAGTTTACATTATTCTATGAAAAGTAGTACTTTTTTAGAGACTGAAGCAGAAAGGATTAGGAGAAAGAGTGAGTTAGTGTCCACAACATAATAACTCAGTGTAGTACTTAACCATTTATCCTGTCTGGGAATTTTTTGCCCTAAAATTCTCCCACACACTTCTTTCTGTTCAAGTACTTTCCTTGTATTCTGCTCTCTCTGGAAATGGACACCCTCTGGGCAGCATGGAAAGTTGGGAGAAGTTTGAATTAGGTTATTTGGTAAGAACTTAGTATGTGCTGATTATAGTTATTTTACTGGAAGAAGAAAACAGCAACAACAAAGTTTGAACTTCGTGAGATTCTTCACACAATCTCAGTGCACACAGGACTGAGAGAGAGAACCAGACTCATTGCAATGGAATCCTAGCCTAGCCTCAGACCCTACACAGCCCGGTAGCTGCAGAGATTTAAAGCTGTTAGAATCTGCAGTTCAGGCCAAGGAGAATAAGTAACCACACTCCTGCTTAGTTGCAGGGATCCAGTCCTGTGATCCTGTGCACCTTTAGATCACAGTGGTGATGGAAAACTTCCCAAAAGGGGAAAGACGTCCAAAACTGGGAGGATAGAATGCCTCCCAGGGAAGTCTTGGCTGTCTCAGTCTGACTTGTTTTCGCCTTCGCCTGACCAGACTTCCACTGCAAGCAGTCTCCGGAGTGCAAATCTGGAGCACAGCAAGCTAGGAGATGACAGTACTGATGGTGCATGGATGCATGGAGAGGAGTGCTTTGAAGGAAAAAAGTGAGGAGAAATTTCAAGTTTAATTAAAAGTATTATTCTGACTACATTGGGTAGATCTTATTTATTCAGTAAATCAGTATATCCACAGCGCTGTGTGAAATTTTGGATGGTCATTTTATATTTGATGTCAAGACTTCTTAGCTGAATTGTAAAGAGCAGTGCATTCAGGAGACCAGGGCCTTAGAAGGAATTCCAGTGGCAGTTAACGCCATCAGTATATATGCTAGCCATCTCTCATCACTAAAGTTTACCAGCAGTCTTATAAATGCATGTTTGTATTTACATACTAAGTCAAAGATGAATCCAGATGAAGGACTTTATAGCTAAATCCGTCATCAACAGTGTCTCATGTGAGTCTGAGTCTTTTTTAAAAAATTCACACCAAAGCCATATTTACATTTTTCTAGAGGCCCACAACAAAGATAATCGATAGACTAGGTAGTTTAGAAGTGTGTATTTTGGGGTTCTGTGCCCTAATAGGAAATTACCAGTGAGTGAATATTGTTAAATAGTTTCAAATATGAGAAGTAATAACCAGCAGAATAATGTTGCAGTTCAGTAGAGTTGTTGGATAGGACTTTTAGCTGCATGCTTCTCAAATGATTTCCCTTGGGCATGCACTTCATCTCTGCTTAGAGCTGCTGAGGACGACAGCCACAGTTTCCTTGCACATCTCAGAACAAGATGACCATCCTTGGAGTCTGGTTGTTGAAATCAAGCCAACTCAGAACTAAGTTCTGAAGTCAGTCTGACTGGGAGGTTCTCTTATCTGGACTGCTTGGACTGCCTCCGCAAGATACCTTCCCTCCTTGGGTATTCACTTTATGTCTCTATCAAAGAGGACTGTGTTTCCCTTTAGAGTGGAAACTTTCTGTGGGTGTGATTTTTCTAATGAGGTCACACTACAATATTCATGCCATACAGATCTGTCTTATTTGTGATTCTGAAAATAAACATCGTTGTGGCAGTTCACTATTAAAAAAACTTTAAAGTATTTTCTTGATAAGTCCAGATCCAATTCTAGTCAACTTATATCTCCTCCTTCATTTTCCTTTTTTGCTTAAAAGCTTCACTGCGTTACCACTCAAAGATGAACAAAGAAGGTGAAAGTAAAATAATATTTTAGCCAATTGTATATGTTCGTGAAAGGAAGAGAATGTTTATTAAACTTAGACAAACTTAAAATACTCTTACATTTTGTTTACGGATAACTAAGAACTGGTCATGTTTTATTGACTCGTAAATCAGAAAAGAAATTGTGAAAATAAAGTGAATATACTTCCAGTTACCAAATAGGTAAATCATGGGATGAAGAGTACAACAAGGGGAATATGGTCAGTATCATTGTATTATCTTTGTGTGGTGACAGATGGTAACTAGATTAATTGTGGTGGTTATTTTGTAATGTATAGAAATACCAAATCACTATATTATGTGCCAGGAACTAACATAGTGTGGTAGGTCATTCATACACTCATAGAAAAAGAGATCAGATTTGTGGCTGCCAGAGGTGGAAAGTGAGAGGAGGAAGAATTAAATGAAGGCAGCACAAAGTACAAACCTCCAGTTATAAGTAAGTACTAGAGATATAATGTAAAGCATGATAAATATAGTTAATACTGCTATCTGTTATATGTGAAAGTTGTTAAGAGAGTAAATCCGGGAACTCCCTTGGTAGTTCAGTGGTTAAGACTTCTCCTTCCGTTGCAGGGCGTATGGGTTTGATCCCTGGTTGGAGGGCTAAGATCCCACATGTCTCATGGCCAAAGGGAACAAAACAATAAAATAGAAGCAATAATGTAATAAATTCAATAAAGACTTTAAAAATGGTCTGTATAAAAAATCTTAAAAAAAAGTAAATCCTGAGAAAATATTTTTTCTTTAATTTTGTATCTATATGATAATGATGGATGTTCACTAAACATATTGTGGTAGTCATTTCATATATAAGTTAAATCATTATGATGTATACCTTAAACTTATACAATGCTGTATGTCAGTTATATCTCAATAAAACTGTAAGAAGAAAAACATGAATATAGAGTAATTGCTTTATGAGCCATGGAAACATAATGCCGGGAGAGAATACCCAAGGTAATGTAATTCAACTGAAGCCCTACTGCACTTGAATGAAAAATCAGAAACTTTTTTCTCTTTTGTTTTGAATCCTTACAATAAAGTAAAAGAATATGAATCCTCATATCATATAGTAAAGCAAGATTTTATGTTGGTTGAGTGTATCATGTTTGTTTATTAATTTGAACAAATGTAACCTACAAGTGAAAATACTTTCACAGGGATCTGGTGGGATTATCTGAAGGAGTACAAAGCAGTTGTATTAAAGTTATATTAATTTAACATAAAGTTTACACATGAATAGGAACAGAGGCCAGAGTAAGCCTTCTTTGGTTGATTAAAAGAGTAATATTTCAGTAATGAAAACACTAGATTTGTTTGAAAGAAATTAAATAAATGATTATTCATGAGAAATATTTTTGGAGCGGGAAAGGAGAGGAGATCGCATGTTTAGAATGAGTGTATATTGTGGCTCAGTTGGTAAAGAATCTGCCTGCAATGCAGAAGACCTGGGTTCATTCCCTAGGTTGGGAAGATCCCTTGGAGAAGGGAAAAGCTACCCAATCCAGTGTTCCGGCCTAGAGAATTCCGTGGACTGTATAGTCATGGAGTCGCAAAGAGTTGGACACGACTGAGCAGCTTTCACTCACTCACTCATAAAGTAATTCATTTTCCTGGAGAATTTATCTTCGATGAGTGGAGGGTGCCCACATTCATCCCCTATAGAGAAATTAGGAGAAGGAAGTAACTGAAAATCCTCCCTTTATTTCTTACAAGGAAAATGTAGTAACGGTGACTCCTGAGAGTGAGGGTTGGGATTAGGTCACTTTACAATGTTGCTCTGTGCATTTTTGTTGTTGTTCTTCCATTTTCTGTAAGTGTTATGTTGAAGAATCAATTTAATGTTGGTCTCTCTTTTGGCATAGATTAATATTATTATAGAAAAATGTGAAAAAACTTTATTCCCATACTTTCATAGTTACTATCTCTGAATGTTATAGTTTGTTTTCTTTTACAAAATGGGGCTTTATACATTCTGAATATATTCTACCAACCAAGAAATTTATTTTAAGAGTAAATAAATAACAAGCTCTTAGAATTATTTTTTAAATGTAATGATAAATGTTTTAGTTAGAATAGTTTGTTCTTTTCTGTAATGCTTTTTAGATTGAATACTCAGTGTGTGGTTCATGGTTCCATTTGTACATTTGCCACTAAACTCAAATATCAGCCTCTCTCTTACCAAGGCTGAGCAGATTGAGAGAATTAGAACTTGATGATTAAATTTGAAATCTGAAAAGTGTGTTACAAAAATCAGGGTGGTGGTTATTCCTCAGGGAGAAGAGCTTATGATTGGGGAAGTGCCTAGCATGTTCCATTTCTTGACTTGGGTGATGGTTACATAGATTTGATCCTAATATGGAGCTTTCTACATTCTTCTCTGTGGGTAATAGATCTCCCAATAAAGTTTAAAAAAAAAAAAAACTTTAAAAATGTATTCATAATTAGGAAAAAATCTTATATCCCAGAAAAACTTTTCTTTCAATATTGTCTACCACAGATTATGATCTTGACGAAAGTGAAAGAGGAGAGTGAAAAAGTTGGCTTAAAGCTCAACGTTCAGAAAACTAAGATCATGACATCTGGTCCCATCACTTCATGGCAAATAGATAGGGAAACAGTGGAAACAGTGTCAGACTTTATTTTTTTGGGCTCCAAAATCACTGCTGATGGTGATTGCAGCCATGAAATTAAAAGACGCTTACTCCTTGGAAGGAAGGTTATGACCAACCTAAATAGCATATTGAAAAGCAGAGACATTACTTTGCCAACAAAAGTCCGTCTAGTCAAGGCTATGGTTTTTCCAGTGGTCATGTATGGATGTGAGAGTTGGATGGTGAAGAAAGCTGAGAGCCAAAGAATTGATGCTTTTGAACTGTGGTGTTGCAGAAGACTCTTGAGAGTCTCTTGGACTGCAAGGAGATCCAACCAGTCCATCCTAAAGGAGATCAGTCCTGGGTGTTCACTGAAGGGCTGATGTTGAAGCTGAAACTCCAATACTTTGGCCACCTCATGGGAAGAGTTGACTCACTGGAAAAGACCCTAATGCTGGGAAGGATTAGGGGCAGGAGGAGAAGGGGACGACAGAGGATGAGATGGTTGGATGGCATCACTGACTCCATGGACATGGGTTTGGGTAGACTCCGGGAGTTGGTGACGGACAGGGAGGCCTGGCGTGCTGCGATTCATGGGGTCGCAAAGAGTCGGACACAACTGAGCAACTGAACTGAACTGAACCACAGATTATATTATATCTATTCTAAGAATCTTGGCACAGTCATCAAAATAGAAAAATTAATTTAAGTACTCTAGGAGACAGCTAAATAATGTGTGTGCTTCTTTGCACCTCTGCATGCCTGTCTATGAACGTGTGTGTTGGGTTTTTATTCTAAAGACCCAGCCAAGGAAGCAACTGAAAAATAAAAGTCTCTTCATATTCTCAGTAGTTCCCATGGGTTAATGAGAGAAAATATTTTTAAGAATGGTTTTTATCTTATTTGACTCTTAAGCCTATGGTTTGTTTATTTAAAAGAATGGGCAGTAACAATAAAAAGGTAAAGAGGAGTATTCACTTTTTTCAGCTTAGAGGACCATTGTGTGTAAACTTTGTTCTATAATTTTATGTTTTGTTTTTTTTAAAAAAAAAACATTCTGAGTATTTAGTTTCCACATCTAAATATTTGTTATAACAGAGACTCTGTTCTTATCTTTCAGGTGTCATTTTCATTGAATAAAGGAAGTAATGAAGAAGGTATGGTATATGTTGGTTCTTAAGGAGCTAGATATGTACATTTATTTGTTTATAGTAGTGGAGACCAAAAAAATACAGTAGATTAAAAATGATATAAACTAAGTAAAGTACATTTTAAAATAGTCATTAAAACTTTCAGATAAAATCAGTTATTTTCTAATTTCAGAAAATAAGGAACATGTTTATTACTTTTCGTCTGGAAAGTAGTTTGTGCAGTGACTTTGTCGGTGAAGTACTAAGTTTCCAGCTAGTTCGGATAAACTTTAAGACTTGTAGTGTCTGCATTGGCGAGGTTTTATTTATGACCTATCATTATTTTAATGAATCACTCATTTTATATGCTCACTGTTGGTTTATTTGGCTGCATCGGGTCTTGGTTGCGGCACGCGGGGTTTTTGCTGTGGTACTTGGGCTTCTAATTGCAGCATGCGGGCCTGGTTGCCCTGTGGCATGTGGCTCTCAGTTCCCCTGGTCCTGACCAGGGGTAGAACCTGTGTTCCCTGCATTGGAAGGCGAATACTTAACCACTGAACCACCACGGAAGTCCCCACTCATTTTAACTGAAGATGTTAAAATCAAAATTTAAAGTAGAATTAAAAATAGACTTCTTAAATTACCATTATTTAAAGCTGTTGTGAGAAACAAATAAAAATGTTCTGTAGTAAAAATTTCAAAATATGTATGTATCATTTGTCTTTTAAAATATTGCAAGGCTTTTTGTCTTTTTGTTTTAATATAAAATATTAGAATACTCAACTTGCAAGTTTGGAGGAAAAAATGAGAACTATTTATTGTGAGTCCAAGTTCTAAGATGTTTAGAAAGGAGCAAATCTATAGATAATGATTTCATGGGGAGGCAAGCTCTATTCTTTATAGGGGGAAGTAACAGATTGTGTTTTTGCAATACTATCCCATCTGGGCTGTTTGACAGGCAGTCACATTTTACAGTACAGGGTTTGCCTAGACCTTTCATGCCGCAGCTAGGATACTTAACTTCAGTATTAATCAGTAAAGACTAAAGAACCCAGCAAGATGTATGAAATAAAGTGGGAGCCTCTAGAATATCAGACCCGAGCCAAATGAGAGAACTTAGAACAAGAGTTTAAAGGTGAGTGACTTTAAGTATAGAAATGTGTCACCCTAAGTTCTGATTGTTTTTAGCCTAAACATTTCTGAAAAGTCTAAATTTAATTTGTCTTCTCCTTTCTTTCCTCCCTCCCTCTTCACCCCGTCCCTAACACCCTGCTTCCCCCATTTTAAATGCAGATCAAGTGTGGCACTTCCTTGGCAAGTGATTAGAACATCTGAAGGTCTGCCATCAGGATTCCAGTCTCTAATAACGCCGAGATTCAACCTCCCTCAAGTGCTAGAAACAGGCAGAATTTGCTAATTAACTTCCTGTTGAAACTTCTTTTTTTTTTTTCTTCAAGCTTTTTGCAATATGCAATGTGTAAATAAACACTGACATTTTTGAATTAGTTGCCTTTGAATATTTATTGATATGAAAAGATTTTGTTGAATTTCATAGCAGAAGTTTAGAGGCACTGAGTTTTTTAATTAGTTTATTTATTTTAATTGGAGGCTAATTACTGTATGATATTGTGGTGGTTTTGCCATGCATCAATGTGAGTCAGCCTTGGATGTACAGGCGTCCCCCCATCCTGGACCCCTCTCCTACCTCCCTCCCCACCCCATCCCTCTGGGTTGTCCCAGTGCACCAGCTTTGAGTGCCCTGCTTCATGCATCAAACTTGCACTGGTCATCTCTTTTACATATGGTAATATACGTGTTTCAATGCTATTCTCTCATATCATCCTGCCTTCGTCTTCTCCTACAGTCCAAAAGTCTGTTCTTTACATCTGTGTCTCTTTTGTTGTCTTGCATATAGGGTCATTGTTACCGTCTTTCTAAATTCCATATTGGTGTTTCTCTTTCTGACTTACTTCACTCTGTATAATAGGCTCTAGTTTCATCCACCTCATTAGAACTGACTCGTATGCTTTCTTTTTTATAGCTGGGTAATATTCCATTGTGTATATATGTACCACAATATCCTTATCCATTCGTCTGCCGATAGACATCTATGTTGCTTCCATGTCCCAGCTATTATAAACAGAGAAGCACTGAGTTTTGGCCAGTCCTAATTTATATGCATGAAGGAAGCCGATGGTTTTATTAGCTTTTATTTCTAAGGGTTAATGTAAAAAGGACAAATGTAGTAAACTAATAAGATTTTTGTAGATACAGTGGTTCTCATTTTTGTACAGTGTTACGTCTTTTTGAGTCCACTGCTGGTAGAGACTTATTTAGCCAACCTCTGTCCTTTTAGTCCTGTGTAAATGTGTTTACATTTATTAAGACTCTTTCCTATAATTATTTTGTAGATTCTAAACTCTGATTCTCATTGAGTCCTATCAGATTTACTTCTCATCTCTATGACGATGACTCCCAAGTCTACATAAGAAACTCAGGTCTTTCTCCTGGGATCTGTTGGGTATCTCTTTAAATGCCTTTGATTCCTCTTGTACAAAAGTAAACTCATCCTCCCTTGTTTTTGAATTAACATTCTCCTAGTCACCCACGCAGGCCCTTGAAACCATATTGAATCTCCCTTCTCTTTTCTTGGGCTTCCCTGGTGGCTCAGACGGTGAAGAATCTAAAGAATCTGCCTGCAGTGCAGGAGACCTGAGTTTGATCCCTGGGTTGGGAAGATCCCCTGGAAAAGGGAATGGCAACCCACTTCAGTATTCTTGCCTGGAGAATTCCATGGACAGAGGATTCCAACAGGCTACAGTGCGTGGGGTCACAGAGAGTCAGGCACAATTGAGCAGCTAACACCTTCATGCTTTCACTTTTCTCCTTTCTTTGCTCAAGAAGGCCATCTAAATATTTCTTTATCCTCTTTATTACTTTACACCCTTAACATAACCCATTACCCCTTTATTTCACTTGGACCATTATAACAGCCATCTAGCTCTTCACCTTCAGGCCCAGTGCTCTGCCTCATTCCCCTTGTTCCAGCCCAATTTCATGCCCTCTTGTTTCCTAACCAAGTTGTTGTCCTGCCCCTGGCTTTTCTTCCTCCATATCATCTGCCACATTCCCAAAAAGTATTTTCCTAAAGCATAGATACTGCCTTGTTAGACTTTTTTCAAAATGCCTTTAGTGGCCTTTCGCATTCTTGAGAATAAAAATTAGAAGTGCTATCTTTCAGCTATGTCATGTTACTCCTCTCCAAGCATATCTTGTACTTTTCACACTCCCAGTACTATGCTTCTATTGCCAGTTCTGTTTTTATATTTTTCTCCTCTTTCTTTCTATTATCACTATGAACACATTGCATTTACATATGTTTTATGGTTTACATGGCACCACTATGATGATAGCTAGCTTTTCTTGAGCATCTGTTGTATGTTGTTCATGCATATACACTATAAGGTAGAGACTGCCCACTTCACATTGAGGTTCCGAGAAGTTTAATGACTTGACTGAGGTTGCACAGCTAGTAAGTTTCAGAGCCAGAAGTAGAATTCATGGCTGCATGGCTCTGAATGCTGTGGCTTTTCCATCCTGCTGTGCATGCTGCTGTCCACCTACCAGCCACCTTGTGATATGGGCAAAACCCAGAGCATGCCTGTTTTACAGATGAGTTTAAGTGATTAGCCCAAGTGAAATAGTTCACTTGAGATGTCTTTAGAAATGTGTAAACCTCTGATGGACATCAAAGAATGTAAAGCGAGAATCTATTGTTTTTAATTTTGTATGTTATAACAGCTTGATTTAAGTTAAGGAAATAATAATACATATAGAGAGATACAGAGAACAACCATTGATACAGTCCTTTGAACAGCATGAGTTTGAATTGTGCAGATCCAGTTTTATGAAACCTTTTTAAGTAGTAAATACTACAGTACTATATGATCTGCTCTGATACTTGGTTTAATCCATGGGTGTGAACTGCAGATACGGAGGAACCACATATACAGAGAGCAAACTGTAAGTTAAATACAGATTTTCAATTGTGAAGAGGATCTGTGCTAAAGAATAAGCTAAATTATCAAAAGATAGATTATTGGCTTGTAACATTTGGCATATTAATCTCCTGTGAGTTGGAGAAGAAGCCATGTCTGGTGGGCCTCTTGCAGAGTAACTCACACCTCGTGTTCAGCTCCCCTTCTCCTAGCGTTCAGTGGTACTTAGATACTACCTGGTTAGTGAGTCTTGCTCACCATAGTACAGTTAATCACAGTTGTCTTCATAGTATAGGATTTTACATAGTTATAATCTTAAATACATAATTTTGAATTTTAGCTTTTCTTCTAAGAATCTGCTAAGTCACTTCAGTCATGTCCGACTCTGTGCGACCCCATAGACGACAGCCCACCAGGCTCCCCCGTCCCTGGGATTCTCCAGGCAAGAACACTGGAGTGGGTTGCCATTTCCTTCTCCAATATAAGAATCTACATTACCACATAGTCATTGTTATTATGGTGACAATTACATTTCAGTGAACATCTATTTCATGTTGTTTCAGAATATCTTCCAGACATATCTGGTTTTTGCCAGCCCATTTTCAAGGAACTAAGTTTAACCTGAATAGATTTTACACTATATACTTATAAAGGAAAACCCCTGTGGGGATATGAAGGGGCGGAAAAAGAATGATTCATTTTTAAAAGTGCCTAAAACAAATTAGAAAACCAAAACTGACCTATGGATGGGATTTTAGGTAACACCCACAGCCAGTTCCATGGATATGAAAAAATCAAGGGATGAACTGTCCAAGATTTGTTTTTCTCAAACTACCTTTTATTGCAAATATCTGAAATTTTTTATCAGGTTTTTTTCACTTACAGACTGAATCATTTTATATATGATACATTTAGTATTGCCCCATTATTCTACAGAAGAAACACACTGAATTTCATAAAATCCAGTTCTCCATCAAGGACTACATGCATTTTTAGCAGTTTGTTTACTCACCAATAGCAGCATTTGATGATTTGCTTCTGGGAATAAATCACTGCCTTGTCATAGGTAAAGATGTCTTTTGTGACTGCTGATTTATTTTTATTACTTATTGTTGCCATGTTATTATAGAGTGGATCACATCTTTAAGTTCTTGGGTCAGGTATGTTCTTTTCAACCTCCTTTCTATGTTCTGTCCAAGATGTATATTGGTGTTTGCCAGTGGGGTCTGTGAAACACTTGCTCTGGAATCACTTAGAATAATTCTTAAAGTACAGATTTCTGACTTTCCCTAAAATCTGTTTAATCAGAATTTCTGGGGGTGAGGCCATAACCTTGTTTCACCCCACCCCCATCAGTCTTCTAAAATTTTGAGCTCATCAGTTTAGATAATCCACGGATAGATCATACTGGGAATTTCTTCATGTTAATGTTCTATTTGAGGTTATCTTCACCCTAAAAAAGAGTGGAAAGAAAACTGGGTGTCTGTCTTCATAGTGGACTCATGTATAATATTTTCACAACCTCCTATTAGGAAAAAAAAAGAAAGGGGTAAAAGTTATATGAAGTTTAGTACTAAATATTAAAAGTAGTAGTGTTTAATATTAGTATTAAATATTTGAAAATACTTTCCATTTAAAATCAGAAAAATGTATACCTGATGAGAGTCAGTATTCAATACTGAAGAGTACTTCAGTATTCTTGCCTTGAGAACGCCAATACAGTATGAAAAGGCAAAAAGATAGGACACTGAAAGATGAACTCCCCAGATCGGTGCCCAATATGCTACTGGAGATCAGTGGAGAAATAACTCCAGAAAGAATGATGGGATGGAGCCAAAGCAAAAACAACACCCAGTTGTGGATGGGACTAGTGATAGAAGCAAGGTCCAATGCTGTAAAGAGCAATATTGCATAGGAACCTGGAATGTTAGGTCCATGAATCAAGGCAAATTGGAAGTGGTCAAACAGGAGATGACAAGAGTGAACATCGACATTGTAGCAATCAGCGAACTGAAATGGACTGGAATGGGTGAATTTAACTCAAATGACCATTATATCTACTACTGTGGGCAGGAATCCCTTAGAAGAAATGGAGTAACCCTCATAGTCAACAAAAGAGTCTGAAATGCAGTACTTGGATGCAATCTCAAAAACAACACAATGATCTCTGTTCGTTTCCAAGGCAAACCATTCAATATCACGGTAATCCAAGTCTATGCCCCGACCAGTAATGCTGAAGAAGCAGAAGTTGAACAGTTCTATGAAGACCTAGAAGACCTTCTAGAACTAACACCCAAAAAAGATGTCCTTTTCATTATAGGGGACTGGAATGCAAAAGTAGGAAGTCAAGAAACACCTGGAGTAACAGGCAGATTTGGCCTTGGAGTACGAATGAAGCAGGGCGAAGGCTAATAGAGTTCTGCCAAGAGAACGCACTGGTCATAGCAAACACCCTCTTCCAACAATGCAAGGGAAGACTCTACACATGGACATCACCAGATGGTCAACACCGAAATCAGAATGATTATGTTCTTTGCAGCCAAAGATGGAGAAGCTCTATACAGTCAGCAAAAACAAGACCGGGAGCTGACTGTGGCTCAGATCATGAACTCCTTATTGCCAAATTCAGACTTAAATTGAAGAAAGTGGAGAAAACCACTAAACCATTCAGGTATGACCTAAATCAAATCCCTTATGATTATACAGTGGAAGTGAGAAATAGATTTAAGGGACTAGATCTGATAGACAGAGTGCCTGATGAACTATGAACGGAGGTTCGTGACACTACAGGAGACAGAAATCAACACCATACCCAAGAAAAAGAAATCCAGAAAAGCAAAATGGCTGTCTGAGGAGGCCTTACAAATAGCTGTGAAAAGAAGGGAAGTGAAAAGCAAAGGAGAAAAGGAAAGATATACCCATTTGAATGCAGAGTTCCAAAGAATAGCAAGGAGAGATAAGAAAGCCTTCCTCAGTGATCAATGCAAAGAAACAGAGGAAAACAACAGAATGGGAAAGACTAGAGATCTGTTCAAGAAAATTAGAGATACCAAGGGAACATTTTATGTAAAGATGGGCTCAATAAAGGACAGAAATGGTATGGACCTAACAGAAGCAGAAGATATTAAGAAGAGTTGGCAAGAATACACAGAAGAACTACACAAAGATCTTCACAACCCAGATAATCATGATGGTGTGATCACTCAACTAGAGCCAGACATCCTGGAATGTGAAGTCAAGTGGGCCTTAGGAAGCATCACTATGAACAAAGCTAGTGGAGGTGATGGAATTCCAGTTGAGCTATTTCAAATCCTGAAAGATGATGCTGTGAAAGTGCTGCACTCAATATGCCAGCAAATCTGGGAAACTTAGCAGTGGCCACAGGACTTGAAAAAGTCAGTTTTCATTCCAATCCAAAGAAAGGCAATGCCAAAGAATGCTTAAACTACTGCAGAATTGCACTCATCTCACACGCTAGTAAAGCAATGCTCAGAATTCTGCAAGCCAGGCTCCAGCAATATGTGAATCATGAACTTCCAAATGTTCAAGCTGGTTTTAGAAAAGGCAGCAAAAGCAGAGATCAAATTGTCAACATCGCTGGATCATCAAAAAAGCAAGAGAGTTCTAGAAAAACATCTATTTCTGCTTTATTGACTATGCCAAAGCCTTTGACTGTGTGGATTGCAATAAACTGTGGAAAATTCTGAAAGAGATGGGAATACCAGACCACCTGACCTGTCTCTTGAGAAACCTGTATGCAGGTCAGGAAGCAACAGTTAGAACTGGACATGGAACAACAGACTGGTTCCAAATAGGAACAGGAGTATGTCAAGGCTATATATTGTCACTCTGCTTATTTAACTTATATGCACAGTACATCATGAGAAACACTGGGCTGGATGAAGCACAAGCTGGAATCAAGATTGCCAGGAGAAATATCAATAACCTCAGATATGCAAATGATACCACCCTTATGGCACCAAGTGAAAAAGAACTAAAAAGCCTCTTGATGAAAGTGAAAGAGGAGAGTGAAAAAGTTGGCTTAAAGTTCAACATTCAGAAAACTAAGATCATGGCATCTGGTCCCATCACTTCATGGGAAATAGATGGGGAAACAGTGGAAACAGTGTCAGACTTTATTTTTGGGGGGCTCCAAAATCACTGCAGATGGTGATTGCAGCCATGAAATTAAAAGATGCTTTCTCCTTGGAAGTAAAGTTATAACCAACCTAGACAGCAAATTAAAAAGCAGAGACATTACTTTGCCAACAAAGTTTCGTCTATCAAGGCTATGGTTTTTCCAGTGGTCATGTATGGATGTGAGAGTTGGACGGTGAAGAAAGCTGAGCACTAAAGAATTGATGCTTTTATTTATTTATTTTTTTTGAATTGATGCTTTTAAACTGTGGTGTTGGAGAAGACTCTTGAGAGTCCCTTGGACTGCAAGGAAATCCAACCAGACCATCCTAAAGGAGATAAGTCCTGGGTGTTCATTTGAAGGACTGATGTTAAAGCTGAAACTCCAATACTTTGGCCACCTGATGCAAAGAGCTGACTCATTGGAAAAGACGCTGATGCTGGGAAGGATTGGGGGCAGGAGGAGAAGGGGACGACAGAGGATGAGATGGTTGGATGGCATCACCGACTCGATGGACATGGGTTTGGGTAACTCCGAAAGTTGGTGATGGACAGGGAGGCCTGGCGTGCTGCACTTCATGGGGTTGCAAAGAGTCAGACACGACTGAGCGACTGAACTAAACTGAATGTTTTTAACAATTTGTATAATATCCATATTTTCAGATGCAAAATTTGGATCCTGAAGGCTGGATTCATGTTTAAATAGATTTGCTGCCATTCAGAAATCTAAACCTTGGCCCTGAAAATGTTTATTCTGAGCTAATGTGGAATGCACGGGTTAGTTGTACTAATTTTCCTGGCTTGAGGCAGGACTAGCTGTAGGACTATCTTTATTATGCACCCTTATTACTGCTTTTGGTTCTCTATTAAAAGTAAAAAATTGGGGGAGGGATGGAGAGTAAAAATGGAAAAGTAATTTTTTTTAAGTTAATACCTTAAATGAAAAACAGATAAAATAGTAGAACCAGTACAGTTTTAAAAGAAATGTTGGAAGAATGACAAACAATGAGTTTATCCAATTAAAGCAGCTAAAACTGGATGGCAGGTATCCATCTGTGGCCCTCAACCAGAAGAATTTGGCAGTTGGCAAATCGGGGATTACCATCCTAAAGCATGGGTTCTCCCCTTGGGGAGTAGAACATGAATGCTAGGATTCAGGCCAGAATCTCATGGGTTGATCTCATTGCTGTGTACAAGTAGGCAAAAACAGCTCAGCCCACATGAAATCTGTAAGTAGATATGCTGTTCTTTCCTGTCTAAGCCAACAGCAAGGCGGACAAAGCCCCATGTTGAGGGCCCTTCCTGTGCTGGAAATGCCTCTAGGCGAGTGAGTGGTGTGGGCAAATGTGGAGCAGAACCCGGGATGTTAACTCCAAGACTGATGTCCTTTCCCCTGTATCTCTTTGCTTCTTAAGCTCTTTCTTGTCCTCCAAGTTCAGCTCAGATGTTGCTTTTCCTGTGAAACCTTTCCCACCCTTGCCGTTGCAATCAATCATTTTCTCCTCAGGGAGAAGAGTATATAGCACTATTGATTTATTTCTCCATTACAGGATTTCAGTCATTCTGGCTTATATTAATATTAGAATTGTTCGTACTGCCTCCGCTGCTGGATTATACTCACTGAGAGCGGAGACTGTGTCATGACAATTTTAGCATTTTTTTCATACATTAACAATTCATGTTGGTTGTATTAAACTCATAAACAGCATCCTGTGAGGAAGACAGATACCATTTCTCTTTCTTTTTTTTTTTTTTTTCTCTTTTACTTATTACATTAACTGAAGTTTAGAGGTTCCTGGAAATCATCTGAACTTAGTGTCCTATTATTGCATGGAAAGCATTTTGAGGGTGTCTCTCTGCTCTATTCCAAAGCCAGGTAGGATTTTTGAAATATAAGAATCTGTTCCTTTTAGGGATCTCCAAAAGAGACTTAACATATCTAGCCTACATACCAGTGCATTTGTTGTTGTTGTTGTTACTTTATATTGGAGTATAGTTGATTTACAATGTTGTGGTAGTTTCTTTTGTACAACGTAATGTATCAGCTATGCATATATCCACTCGTTTTTATATTTTCCCACATAGACCATTACAGAGTCTTAGGTCAAGTTGCTTGTGCTATACAGTAGGTCCTTATTATCTATTTTATATATATCTATATTTTATATATAGTAATGTGTATATATCAATCCCAGTCTCCCAGTTTATCCCTTCTGTCCCTCCCCCCCACATACCAGTGCTTTTAATTTAACTTTATCAGGTTTATGTGAACCTGATCAACTGTACTCAGAAAACTCCTCATAAATCTTAAGGCATAAACTTAGTATTAAATTTTCTTTCTTTCTTCAAGCAGCATAATTCTTGCTTCCTAAAATTCTATTCATCAGTGATATTTTTCTCGAAAATCCTTCTATTTTATTGGGGGTTTTTTGTTTGCTTGCTATAGAGCCTTCAAGTGAAAACAGTAAACATCTCTCTAGTGTTTTTGTTTTTTTTTTAAAAATTCACTTTTTATGCATTCCATATACTTTTTACCACAGCCTAGAATATTTTGTGCTTTCTGAAACAATGATTAGCATTACTCATCTTCACGTTCCCAAGTGAATCTAAATGATATTGAGAAAGTAAGATTTTCTGGGCAGGATCTTATCTATTATTAGTATTTAAGGCGTCTTGAGAGTTCTTACATGAGATTTCTCTAATGCTCCAGGGAAAAAAGTTCAACTTAACATAAAAACAGTACCTTAATTGTGAAAATATAAAGGCTGATCATCACATGTATACTGCTGCTTTTTTTTTTTTAAATGGAGTATGAGGCAAAAATAAACATGGAATACATCAAAATAAAAATAGGCTCAGGGCTCAAAGGCCAAAATTTTTGTCCCAGAGTGGCTTCTTACATGAGTTTTGGTTTAATTATTGATAATAATTTTCTTGTTTGAAACTTGACCTTCTGAGCTTAAAAGTAGATGTAATGTATTTTTGTTTTCAGATTAGGAATACCATAAGAAGCACCATGATAGAAAACCTGAATAATCTCAAAAGAGTGGTAGAACAAATGAGATTAATATGCAGTGAGAAATGAGAAAAAGGAATGCGGATCTAATATAAATATGAATCTAATATAAATACTTCAGTGGATAACCTCTTATTAAAAAAACAAACAAACTTAAAACTCCACTTAACTCTAAACTACTGTATTTCAGGGCATATTTTCTCACAGAACAGTTAGCTGTTCCTACTCTTCCCACAATATCAGATTTCCCTCCTCTGATTTTTCCTTTTCTTTCATTTTTGAAAACAATTTAAAATTCAATTTATTCATGAAGACTTTAGAAGTTCTTGGTAGGCTTTCAAACCATAATTTGATTTTTACCAATATCCATCCCTGCCTCGATTCTTCTGCCCCTCAAAACAAATCTTATAACTGCAATTTACAGTAGTGTTAGTATTATCTGTAGAATATATCTAACTGCTTATGAATAGATTTCTCGTAATTCAGAAATGTGCTGAAAGCACAATATATATAGACTGTAGATTGCTTTTATGAATCTGACGGAGGATTTAGAATACAGAATATTTTGAACTGGAAAAAGTCTTGCCTGTGAGTTGAGACAAGGTGGGCCCAGAGAGGTTACTTGCTAAAGCTATCCAGTCATGGAGAAGGGAAGATGGACCTGAAACTAGATCTGAAGCTGCGCCTGTTGTGGATTTGCTTCTGGTTTTTGTCATGCTTTTCTGTGTACTTTGCAGACTTTAGAGTTGAAAGGTAATCGTTAACCCTTTCCTGTGGTATGCATCGAAAAATAATTGTGTGACTGTGGAAATGAAAATATTGTCAACTGAAAAAAAAAGCGCAATGTGAGAGTTGTGAGTTAAGTTTTACTGGAGGCAAAATGAGGACTATATCCCAGGAGACAGCATCTCAAAT
Source organism: Giraffa tippelskirchi (assembly GCF_054371585.1). Classification (NCBI taxonomy): domain Eukaryota; kingdom Metazoa; phylum Chordata; class Mammalia; order Artiodactyla; family Giraffidae; genus Giraffa; species Giraffa tippelskirchi. Next base: position 90,006,709 of record NC_137275.1, on the reverse strand, counting down.
AGCTCTGAGAAACTGCTCCAGAGAGGGACGGGGAAGGTCAACATTATATATGATCTTAGTGAGGGGGGTACATGCAGTCAGGCACACATTAGAGCCTTGCTGGTAATCACAAGGAGCAAATGTCACAACTGATGCTTTCAGTGCTTTTCTAGATATGAGGGGATGCAAGAAATCTCCTTCTGGACTCACAGAGTTAGAAAGTGAACTTACGGTTGCCGGAGTTGGGGGAGCAGGGCAGGGAGAGAATGGGTAGTTAGGAAGTTTGGGGTGGACATGTACACACTGCTAGATTTAAATGGATAACCAACAGAGACCTAGTGTATAGCACATGGAACTCTGTGCAGTGTTATGTGCCAGCCTGGATGGGAGGGGGATTTGGGGGAAAATGGATACATGTATGTGTCTGGCTGAGTCCCTTTGCTGTTCACCTGAAACTATCCCAACATTGTTAATTGGCTATACCCCAACACAAAATTAAAAGTTCAAAAACTGTAAAAAACCGGTTGCTGTTTGAGATGAAAGCTAAAAGAAAAAAAGAAATCACCTCCTGAAAATATCTATCTGAAGACCTATTCTGCCATTTTTTTTTCCCCAGAGCACAGAAGGTCTCATTCTTTTTTTTTTTTAATTTTATTATTATTTTTAATACCAAAAACATTTTGTATTGGGGTATAGCCAATTAACAATGTGATAGTTTCAGGTGAACAATGAAGGAATTCAGCCATACATATACATGTTTCCATTCTTCCCCAAACCCCACTCCCACCCAGGCTAGCACATAACATTGAGCAGAGTTCCATGTGCTATATACAATAGGTTTTTGTTGGTCATCCGTTTTAAATATAGCAGTGTGTACATGACCTTCCCAAAGTCCTGAACTATCCCTTCCCCCCAGCAACCATGAGTTTGTTTTCTAAGTCTGTGAGTTTCTGTTTTGTAAGTACATTCATTTGTATCATTTCTTTTTGGATTCCACATCTAAGGGATGTCATATGATATTTCTCCTTCTTTGTCTGGCTTACTTCACTCAGTGTGACACTCTAGGTCCATCCATGTTGTTGTAAATGGCCTTGTTTCCAAATGCCTCATTCTTGATCTCCATCCTGAACTCCCTTCATGGGGTGTTGAAGGTCAGCAGCTGCAGCGGCTCACGAATTAATCCTTATAGAGACCGATGGCAAGTGCAATTTGTAATTGGCAATATACATCAATTTGCACTTCTTTAGTGTAAATTTTTTCCCAACTAATAGCTCTTTAAAATGTTTATGCTTATAATACAAAACAGTATTCTTTATATGGTGGTTTCTTTTTTGTAACTGAACTTTTTGGTAGGCTCTCAAACCATAATTTGATTTTTTTCCACAGCCCGTCTGATAATATTTCTTGTAGCGTGGCTTAACATTTTAAATTGAAAAATAGTACTTCTGATTGACTTATAACAACTTTGCATGGGTGGGGGCCAAAATTATGTCTAATTTTTGCATGCACATCTGACAATATGCTTTTTGTTCATCTTTGATGTGTTTCCATCTTCTGGCTCCCAGCATCCTGTGCTGGGAACAAGGGAAAGATGAATGAAAATCTGTGGCTGTTTTCCCCTTAACACTTGCATTAGACAGTGAAAGTGTGGATCAGTCTTAAGTTTTTCATGATGTGTTACTATGTTGAGCAAGTGGGAGGAACACAAACGAACCATGCTATTAAAAATACATCTTTTTGCTCGCATCTGTTTGGGTAGATGTTTTCCCATGGTATTAAACAAAAAGTGCAACAAATTAGGTTTGCCACTACTTAGTGCTTTTTTACAATGTGCATTGAATGAAAGATTTAAAACAGAGATGGAATTCCAAAGAAAACAGGTGGCGTGAGAGCTGGATTTGATGTTGGCCAGATCCTCTGTGGCACAGATTCACTCTCTCTAAGCAACTGTCCATCCCATGAAAGCTTTTTGCAACTGATTACAAGGAACATGATCTATGATGAGTGTTGAGAGTTGACCTCATGGTTGGATACTTTGGGAGGTCTGTGAGAAAGGATTATTTGCTGATACCTACATGTACATGAAAAATTATCCACTTTATAATGTAATTTCGAGTTATTTTAGTGCTTATTTCTTTGGAAAAGGAGATACATTTTATACTCAGATGACATTTGTCTTTCTACCTTCTTTTCTCCCCTAGGAGGGATGATCTAACTGGCAAACATGATTGTACTTGACTATGCATGTGAATCTGTGAGTATGGTTAAGGTGATGCCTCTTGAAGAAAAAAGGGTGAAACAATGAGTCTTTGTTTATTTTCTTCACAAACTGAAATTTGGCAAATGCTTTACATAGGACATAAATCTTTGATGACAGGATCAGTCTAAAAATTATGTTCCCAAGAAAATAGTTCACAGAAACAATTATCTTTCTGTAATTTGTGAAAATAGGAGTACAACAACTTCACATACAAAGAAATAAGGTTATCATCAGGTGGTGGGTGCCACTTTGGCTTTTTACTGTCACCGAGACCGAGAATATGGTCATTAACACCAAAGTTGTGACAGCATCATAAGAAGAGGTAATTACTTTATTACAATTGATAATTAATAGACTATCTGGCAACCTGCTTTGCATTTCACTTGGGATTAATTAATTAATTTCAGATCATAAAGAGACTTTCCCCTACTATTCTCATTAATCTTACGAACTAATATGTTTTTACACTTTGAAATTTATTTTTTAATTTTTTCAGTTCTAGTATTTGCTTTTTTCAATTTTTATTTTAATATTGGAGTTTAGTTGATTTACAATGTTAAATCAGGTGTACAGCAGAGTGATTCAATTATACATACATATATATTTATTTTTTCAGATTCTTTTTTCTCATAGAAAATATTGAGTATAGTTCCATGTGCTGTACAGTAGGTCCTTGTTGATTATCTTTTTTATATATGAAAAATGGAGTTTTTAAAATTTTGTTATTAATCTATTTCTACATAAGGAATTATCCCAAAATTTAACAAATTAAAAGAAAAACACATTATTTCACAATTTCTGTGGGTCAGGAATCCAGGCAGGGCTTACTGGGTCCTTGACATCAGGATCATCTCAAGTCATGCCTGGGGAAGGATTTGTTTCCAAGTTTTCTCAGTTGCTAGGAGAATTCAGTTTCTTGCTGGCTTTTGGCATGGCAACTTGCTTCACCAGAGTTCACAAGCTTAGAAGGAAATAGAGTCTCCCAGCAAGATGGCTTGGGCTTCCGTGGTAGCTCAGCTAGTAAAGAATCTTCCTGCAATGCAGGAGACCTGGGTTCAGTTCCTGGGTCAGGAATCTCCCCTGGAGAAGGGATAGTCTACCCACTCCAGTATTCTTGGGCTTCGCTGGTGGCTCAGATGGTAAAAAATCTGCCTGCAATGTGGGAGACCTGGGTTTGATCCCTGGCTTGGGAAGATCCCCTGGAGGAGAGCATGGCAACCCACTCCAGTGTTCTTGCCTGGAGAATCCCCAATGGACAGGGGAGCTTGGCAGGCTACAGTCCATGGAGTTGCAAAGATTTAGACATGACTGGGTGACTAAGCACTGCAAGATGGCCATCACAATTGTCTGTAAGCTAATCATGGGAGTGAGACTGCACTGTCACTCTGTATCCTACTTACTGGTCAGAATTAAGTCACCAGGTTCAGCCTACACTTGAGGGAAGAGACTAAACATTAGAGTGAATGCTAGGAGGCAGGGATGATTGATCACCATTTTAAAATTTACCTACCATAAGCAGTAGAAATTCAGCATTGAACAACAGAAGGTTGTGTGTGAAGGAAGATCAATACTGTATGTTCCAAGGGAAATGGACTTGCACAAGATTTGTGCAAATCAGGCTTCCAGAAAAGTGGTATCCTAGAAAACTGGGCACAGTGTGGGGAAAACTTTTTCCTCTACACATACTAATAGAAGTCTTACAGTGAGGGACATCCAGTCAAGGAGAAGGTGACATCCATAACTGGCCAGCAGTCAGTAGTTTTGTCCATCAAAAGCACTTTATGCTTTGGAACTTTTGTAGGTGCTTAGTGAGTCATGAAAAACATAGGAGATACAAAGGAATGCATGATTTAAATGGAAAATAAACTAGTACCCTTAATTGCCTAAAAAATACCAACTATGGAGAACTATAGAGTTTTTAACCTACAACTGTCAAGGAACATAATCCTGGAAGTGCTGATATTTTGGGTTTCTCAGGCGTGGAATTCTCCAGGCCAGAATACTGGAGTGGGTAGCTGTTCTCTTCTCCAGGGGTTCTTCCCAACCCAGGGATCGAACCCAGGTCTCCCATATTGCAGGCAGATTATTTACCAGCTGAGCCATAAGGGAAGCCCAAGGACACTGGAGTGGGTAGCCTATCCCTTTTTCAGCAGATCTTCCCAGCCCAGGAATTAAACTGCAGTCTCCTGCATTGCAGGCAGATTCTTTACCAGCTGAGCTATCAGGGAAGCCCTATCAGGGATGAGTTTGTTGAATTTGAGGTGGCAGCATGTGACGATATTGAACTCATTTTTCTGTTCCCAGGTAAAAGTTTAAGTCTGGAGGTGACCAGAGCTACCGTGTTCTAACGACCACTTAGTCATAGTTGGTCAGTCCTAGGTGAGCACCTTACTCTTTCCCTTAACTGGACCCACAGTCAAAATCGATTCATTCAAGACCCAAGCCTAAGCCGAGCCAATCCAGATTCTTTCTTAGAGACTTGGAATTGAGACCCAGACACTGGAGCCTAGTCTCTGTGGTCTCTGTGATAAAAGAGATGCAAATTCGGTCTGCACAAAGGAAAATGAAATAGACACAAAAAGAAAACAAAATACGCAAAAGAAGAAAAGGTCACATCTTTTGAGTCCCTATTCTCAGGGCTTCCTAAGGCACAGCTTCATTTTTGCCTGGGATCCTTCAATATCTTTTACATTTTTACACTGATTCAGTTTAGGTTACTATTACTTGCTACTCTCACCTAATCCTGAGAAGCCACTGCAGATGATAATTGCAGGTATTTGGAGCAAATGAACCCCCTGAGGAAACAAGAAGAAACCATGAAGGGAGCAATAAAGGTGCAGGGCAAGAAACGAGAGCAAAGCTAACATAGTTTGTGGGTGCTGCAGAGCCAGGGCAGGGAGGGAGGCGTAGGGAGAAACGCCAAATGCCACAGAGCGGTCAAGGAGAATAAGAGAGGAGAAAAGTCCATTCACCTTAGTTTTTCATTTTAATTAAGGTTTTTAATTAAAATTCAAGTTTTTCAAGTTACCACGGGTGGGTAACTTTAAAGCTGTCTATCACTCTAGACAGATTATTGTTGTTTTGTCTCTAAGTCACATCTGAATCTTTTGTGACCCCGTGGACTGTAACCTGCCAGGCTTCTCTGTCCACGGGATTTCCCAGGCAAGAATACTGGAGTGGGTTGCCATTCCTCCTCTAGGGGATCTTCCCAACCCAGGGGTTGAACCCGAGTCTCCTGCATTGGCAGGCAGGTTCTTTACCACTGAGCCACCAGGGAAGCCCTCTCAACAGATTACCTGTAATGAAACCTCTAGGTTAAAACTGTTTTGAGGCTCAGCAAATACTATTTCCTTCTTTAGAAGTTTCCCTAGCACATATGTTGGATATGTACATATTTAATTTAGAATTGTTGGGAAAATGGATTGACTGCATTAAATCTGTGTTGGTTAGGTTTAAAATGATCTGATCTTTAATGGCAAGGTTACTGATTATGGCTGAGTTACTTAGTCTTAGTCTTACTGAGAGCGACATCATTGTGGCCACTATAACAGGCAGGAGAAGACAGAGTATTTCAGGCTGCTTCAGGAGGAATAGAATGGAGACCATCACAAAACAGAGCAGCTCCCAATCAGAAGTGCTTATGATCTGGAAGAATGATGGTGACCAGAGACAGGCTTCTCTGAGAATCAAGAAAGACCCAGAATAGGCCCATTGAGTATATCAGCACTTCTGGCACCTGAGTAACATAGTAGCAGAGAGTCTACCTTTTTAAACATTGAAACTTGACTTAGAAAGAAGAGTGAATCCCCTTGTAAAGGTAAGGCTGACCGATGTTCAGCATAAGCACACTGAGAAACATGCAATACTTCTCTTTTAACTCCTTTTGCTTTTTGTTTTTTGTGTTACTGTGTGGTTCCATGTCTTTTTGTTTGACAAAGAAATTAATTGATTTGTTTTGAAGTGTGTGTGTGTGTGTGTTAGGATAACTAGTAGGTTTTTGCTTGCCCAGATTTACATTCCTACAGCCCTAAATCACTGCCTTTTCCACTAGCCAAAAAAGGCACACAAGCCTTCTAGAATCACTGAGTGATGGTCTAGAGGAAAAAAAAATCAAAGATCTCCACTAATAGTTCTAGAGTATCTCAGGTGCCTCTGAGTCTTAGCCCTGGTCAGAAAGGAGAAAATGCAACCTTGGATTTCCCTGTCACATATCTGGGACCTAGTTGCACAGAAGACAGGCACACAGCCTTTAAGTACTCATGAAAAATACGAGTTACCATTGGAACTGCATGTCTCCTACTGACTGGCATCGCTCTCAGGACAAAAGATCTCGTTGCCTTGATCCTCAGCTTCTTTATCTGTTGCTTTGGGTCCCTAAATTGGGTATGAAGAAAACTCCCAAAATCTTCGCCAAAGAAGTAATGGGTGTGTATTTACCTACTTCCAGGCAGATGAAAAGCTGATACTATCCTGGCGTTGGTTCTCCTGTTATCATTTGGGTTTTTGATTGCATATGGCCTATGCTTGTCAACACTCGTGCTAAGGATGTGACCACGAGCCTGTCACCTAAAAAGCTAAGTAGTTACCAGATTGAGAATTGTTTAAAGAAGTAACTGGAAGCACTGAAAATTTTTAGCATCTGACATAGGTGATGTGGCCACTCAAATGATCATTTAAAAAGTTAGCAGTAGAGAAAAGTGCTTGACTAGTTAACTGAAGGGAAACTCAATACAAAGTAGCATCTGTTATGATTACAACTAGGTAAAAAGTATACATGTGTTCAAACAGAGCTCATTTCTTTGTATGTTTTTTATGTAGACAAACTGAGGGAGGTAATTTATTAGAGTGTTGGGAATCTGGATGATTCTTTTAAAATTCTTGTTGACGTTTATAATACTTGGAGTGTAATGAATTTAAAGTAACCAAAATTAACGGATTTGTAGCAAGTGATGGTTTTTCGCTTGAACAACAATAAAAACACCTTGAATGACAATAAAAACATCTTAACCTAACCCATGCACATAATCACTGAATCAAAGAGTGGCCTGAGTCCAGATTCTTGTGAACAGAGTAGTTATATGGGGTGATAGAGAGGGAGGCGTCCCATCCCAGGAAGAGAGCTCAGAAAGGGTAATAAGATCATTTAAGTGAGCTTTTGTTCTCCATAAAGGAGGGCCGTAGCGCAGCTCTGAAGCTGGGCTGTACAGAAGTTAAACCAGTCACTCTGAGTTCATGGCTAGTTAAGAGAAAAAAATGTCAGTTTCTTCTGGGAAACAGTCCATGAAGCTAAACAATAAGGATGGTCTAGTGATGATAAATTGTGCATAGGAAATTGACCAGAGGAAAACAGAATTTTTTCTTGAGAGGAGATGCATCTAACTTACTGGAGATCTATGTGTTCTGCAAAAGCAATTAGAATTAGAGTCCTTGAGAGAGGGCCAGCTCAGCTAGAAAGCAGGAAGTTTCACTTCCCTCAACTTAACGATGGAGATGAAAGAACAGAAACTCTATGCCTGTCTGCCTCCAATGAGCATTTGTTTTTGTGTATTAAACTTTAAGAAGACACGGTAATAACCCCTGAAATCACAGAGGCTTTAGCTTAGTAGATTCAGATAGTTTTAACGATCCACAATGTCTGTTGAAATGTTTAGTTCTAAATTTAATCTGTGGTGAGAGCACAAACTTGGGGTTCAATTCCACTTTTCAGTATCTACGTGATCTTGGGCAACATCTTGCTTAGACTGACCGAGTCGCAACAAAATGAGAATAAGAATACTGTCTTAGAGACCATTGTGTTATATTGAATGAAACCTCCTCAAGGTAATTTAAGAAGGCAGGAGAAATAATTGTAAGGATTCAGACTGTCTTTTGAACGTCCAAGAACAGGAAGTGTGGCAGACCTCATAAGCAAGTGAATCCAGGAACTGAAATACAGCCAGGCACCAATGTGACTTCTGAGTCAGTCAGTCTCTCGTAAGGCCAAACAGTCTTCATCTGCCTCGTTTCTCATTCTCCCCAAAGACTTGCAAATGGATCCAACATGGCCTGTCCATCAGACTTTTATCTGTTCTGATGTTCGACAGAGGCTAACCTGGTTTATGTATATCCAACTGAGAATCCCTAACGATATGAATTTGACTGGCACAGTCCACCTGTTGTCAAATGTTTGGCTCTGGTCAAGTCCGCCGTGAGTGGTGGATCAGGATTTTGTCATATGAAAGCCAACCCCTCCCTGAAATATGATAAGCGGGTGAGAGTAAAGAGAAAATGATAGGCATCTCTAGAAATGAAACTTGACTTGCTAGGGACAGTATGAGGATCAAATGAAATACTGTATGTGAAGGATACAGAACAGCTCCTGACAAGTAGCTCTATAAATGGAGTCTGAAGTAAACACAGCTGATCGGCAAGGGCCATAAAATCTCCTCCACCTAATCTTTGAAGTCATATTTTGCTGTGCCTGTCATTAAAGAAAGAAGCTCATGGGATCATTAATTATGTGAAATACATGAGAAGTTTATTTTGTGGTCAAAGTGGCCAATATGAGAAGAAGCTGCCTGAGCAGCTGATATACTGTGATCAGGTTCTTCCAAGGTGGTGAATGGTCACGTCCCTGTTCCCATCTCTGTGGTCTCATTTGAGTTTCCTACATATGTTTACTGAAAGTAGATGGTAGCTTGAAATGCTACCTTGCAAAATGATTAAGTTATTTGGATACTTTCCATGAGTTTATGTAAAAGACATGTGGCCACTGACTAAATTTTTTTTGTTAAATTGCTTTCTCCTCCTGTGTTGGTTTTGATGAGATTAGAGAGCATCAGAGGCAAGACACTGGGCCCAAATGAAAGATCCTACTTTAACATTGGAATGGTATTTACCTTTCACAGGCATCTCTTCTCTGATTCTGAGAAAATAGCCTCCACACAGAAAGAAGCAGTCAGTCCCCCAAATAGCCAAGCTCAGCTGAAGCGCAAACTCCTCCCTGAAATGTGCTATTTCATTCCTGCTTAAATCAAGTTGTCTATTTTTAGAATTTAAATATCCCCTTTAATTAAAGAAACATTATGAAATGAGGATGAATGTGCTTTTTCTTCTGCACCTGCAGCAGTCCTGTTGTCAGAGGTGGTGCTATTTTTAAAAGAAAAATTATCCTGATAAACTTGAGTTCTGTACTTGATATTGTATACTAGAGAAATTTTTGAAAAATTCGAAAACCCAAATGCACTGAATAGTTTCTCTTTGAGATGATTCGAATTTTTTGTGCCAATTTAAAGCAATGCCTTTCCTTGCTGCACGGTCAGGTTTTAAAAAAACCAAAAATTATAAGTAAATACACACAAAAAGTTAACTTTTCTCTGAAAGATTTTTTTAATGATTCCATACTCTAGGAAGACATTACCTAATACATTACCTTCTTTTCTTACTTGCAGCTTTCAGACTTTACCTTTCAGGGCTAAATTCTGCTTTAGTCTAAGGTCAGTATTTATTTCAGAAGGAAGGGCACCAGTGCAGTTGTCAGGAAATGTCTCAAAGAAAACCATGATGTGCACAAGTTATGAGATGTTCATCTTGCACATGTTAGTGAAGTGGCTATAGCTACGTCTGGTTTTAGGCTGAAGAATTTGGGGGAGAAGTCCAGTAGTCACCTGGCTTAGGATCACATAAGAAACCTGCATTTTTCCTGACTGGATCCAATCCACTTTGGTGCAAATTTCCTAAAATTGCCCCCAGGTAGCCTTCATAAGAGGGCTTCCCTGGTGATTCAGACAGTAAAAAAAATCTCCCTGCAATGCAGGAGACCCAGGTTCAATCCCTGGGTCAGGAAGATCCCCTGGGAGAAGGGAATGGCAACCCACTCCAGTATTCTTGCCTGGAGAATCCCATGGACAGAGGAACTGGATGGGCTATGTAGTCCATGGGGTCAAAAGACTCAGACATGACTGAGGGACTTTCACAGCCTTCATAAGATGGAGGTCCCTCCACTGCTGGGGAGTAGAGATGATATGGTTGTGGGTACATCATATCAGTCCTGATACATTTTGGATTGCACAAACGTTGCGGAAGATGTCAGAGGGACACTGGTTATTAAATAGATAGTACTAGATAGAGATAAAGTGAAGGTACCAGACCTTAATCCTGATGCTGTAGGACACTGCTCTGGCCCTATCATAAGCGCCCCACCCTCTTATCAACTCAAAGTTCTTTCCTGAGTCTGACCTGTTATATCCAGCAGCCTTTTTACATCTCCATCTGGAAAATGTACAAACCCTCACCATGTCCAAAAATTGAACATATGGTTTTTCCTTACAAAACTTTACATATTTCATTGGTTTATGTGTTCCAGCCTCCATCCTCTTGCCTCAGCCAGAAATCAAGGTGCTACTCTTCACAATTCCTCTTGCATTTGCCTCCATATCCAGTTTCACTTAGTCAAGTCAACGCTACATCCCAGTAAATCTTTGACTTTGTGGTTTGCACCCCTCTTGGATTCCTTTTAAAGTCCATCCATTATAATATTTCTTCTTTCAATGGAAGTGATGATTAGTTTCCTAAAAGTGGGCCATTAAAAAAAAATACAAATGAATTTTCCATAAGAAAAACAGCAGCATTAGAGGTATACATTCAAGTGAATAGAATAGTTATGCTGGAGTAATGTGAGTTTAAAGAAAAACAAAAAAGTGAATATATAAAATGTTGTTTCATGAAAAAAATAAAATGTTAATGACGATGACCAAATAAGCCACTGATTTAACTCATGCTTCCTCTAGTGCTAATGTGCTCACAAATCACCTGGTTGTTGTTGTTCAGTTGCTATGTCATATCCGACTCTTTGTGACCCAATGGACTGCAGCACACCAGGCTTCTCTGTTCTTCACTATCTCCTGGAGCTTGCTCAAACTTATCCATTGAGTCAGTGATGCCATCCAACCATCTCATCCTCTGTTGCCCCCTTCTCTTCCTGTCCTCAATCTTTCCCAGTGTCATGGTCTTTTCCAATTAGCCAGCTCTTTGCATCAGGTGGCCAAAGTATTGGAGCTTCAGCGTTAGCATCAGTCCTTCCAATGAATATTCAGGGTTTATTTCCTTTAGGACTGACTGGTTTGATCTCCTTGCAGTCCAAGGGACTCTCAAGAGTCTTCTCCAGCACCACATTGAAAGCATCAATTATTCAGTGCTCAGCCTTCTTTATGGTCTAACTTTCACATCTCTACATGGCTACTGGAAAAGCCATAACTATGACTATATGGGCCTTTGTCAGCAAAGTGATGTGTGTGCTTTTTAATATGTTGTGTCAGTTTGTCATAGCTTTTCTTCCGAGGAGCAAGCATCTTAATTTCATGGCTGCAGTCACTGTCTGCAGTGATTTTGGAGCCCAAGAAAATAAAGTCTGTCACTGTTTGCACTTTTCCCCCACCTATTTGCCATGAAGTGATGGGACTGGATGCCATGATCTTCGTTTTTTTAAATGTTGAGTTTAAGCCAGCTTTTTCACTCTCCTCTTTCATGCTCCTCAGGAGACTCTAGTTCCTCTTCACTTTCTTCCATTAGAGCAGTATCATATGCTTATCTGAGGTTGTTGATATTTCTCCCAGCAATCTTGATTACTGTTTGTGATTCATCCAGCCTGGCATTTCACATGCTGTACTCTGCATATAGGTTAAATAAGCAAGGTGACAATGTGCAGCTTTGACATACTCCTTTCCCAATTTTGAACCAGTCAGTTGTCCCATGCCTGGTTCTAACTGTTGCTTCTTGGCCCGCATACAGGTTTCTCAGGAGACAGGTAAAATGCTCTGGTATTCCCATTTCTTTAAGAATTTTCCACAGTTCGTTGTGATCCACACAGTCAAAAGCTTTAGTGTAGTTAATGGAGCAGAAGTTTTTTTTTTTTTTTTAAATTCCCTTGCTGTTTCTATGGTCCAATGGATGTTGGCAATTTGATCTCTGGTTCCTCTGTCTTTTCTAAATCCAGCTTGTACATCTGGAAGTCCTCGGTTCATATACTGTTGAACCCTAGCTTGAAGGATTTTGAGCATGAACTTGCTTGCATGTGAAATGAGCACAAATCACCTGGTGATCTTGTTAAAATGCAGATTCTGATCTGATTGGTCTGGGTAGGGACTGAGATTCTGTATCTCTTAGAGGCTCCAAGGTGATGGCTGATGCTGCTGATTAGAAAACTGTACTTCCAGTAATAAGACCTTAACTGTACTACTCTCACTCATGTTCATTTGCATCACAAGGAATTCTTGCTCCGTATCATCTGTCTCACTGAGGGACGTTTCAAACTTGGCTCTCACATGTTAACAACGTGCTGATGCTTTTCCTCTGGCCAAGCAGCTCCTCAGGGAAGTGACCCTTTCACTTTGTTTCACTGTAGGTGATAACATCTGTTTTTATAACAGGTGTAGAATCTGCAATTTGCATGAATCACAGTGACACTAAATGACATTTGACAGACATGTAAACTCTTAAAAGATTAAAAACTAAGAAACAAAAACAGCACACCATAAATACATGTGTTTACAGAACATGGACCTAAAAACACCTCAGCAGCAACTGAGAAATCACTTCACATCATTCTTAACCACTCTCATCATGAGAACTGGTGTTGCCAACAAAAGTCTCCAAAAATGTTGTAGGGCAATATAAACCATGGTATCCCGAAAATAACACATGAGTACTTTCCCTGAAACAATTTTGAATTTTTCATCACTTTTTTTTCTGAAAATAAAAGGAGATATGTTGAGTTGCAAAATTTAATATTTTCTTAAGATGAAAATTTTCTATTTCTTTATGCAAATAAGATCATGCTATGTATTCAACTCTCTCCACTTAACAATTGGGCATCCTTATTTACTAGTACACTATATTGTTTTTAACATATGCTATTTGATGCCTGTGTATCAAAACCCTTATTTTTGTATATTTGTATGCATCCTGAAATTTTATTTAAAATACATCTGACCTGAGGTAGAGGTTCACATCCATTAACTGAAAAAAAAAAAAAAATAGTTGCATGACTTTAGATTACATTGTGTTGCTAAACACTGTCTAAATGCTTCCTCTGTCCCAAACTGTACCAACTGCTTTACAAGCATTATTTCATTACATCCTGGGGCAAAATTTAATGTAAGGTATTGTAAAGCTAATGTGTAGAAGTGAAGTGAAAAGACTGCTGTGGACATTCCAGTTTGAGTGCAAAAACTACTCAAATGGAAGAGAAATATTTAATAAAATAATTAGAAGTCATTATGGTATTTTGACGAGCACAGGACAGGAAACTTGAAACATATCTGGGGGGAGAAAGTCAAGAACTTCTATAGACACTGCCATATTCATTCACTGGGAGTTTGCAGGGATGATTCCTTTGTGAGTGGCAAAGACCTGCTGGAGCAGATCTTTTGAATTCGTCTTCTCTCTGTCGCCTCTGGTGCTCACCTAGTTCAAACCTTGGTGATTCCTCATCTGGACTATTGCAGTAGACTCGTATTTGGTCTCACTGCCTCCAATCTAGCTGCTTCTCCAACCCCAACCCATCTCATTTCCCACACTGGCACAGAATCACCTTTGTAAAATGCATACCTAACTCTGTCACTCCTCTCCAAGTCCTTCAGTGAGCCTCCATCAAGTACAGGGTGAAGTCTCAGCAGCCTTCTTGGTATACAAGTTCCCCTCAGCCTGGCCGCTCTTTTCGCCTCACTCCCTCTATCTACCTCCAGAAATACCACGTTACATTTAGCTCTTCAAATACATGAGGCTACTTCATCCTTTTGGGGCCATTGCCTACACCACCACTTTCGCTTGGAATCACTGGGACATGGTAGGCATCATGAGTACAGGGACTGTCTATCTTACTCTCAGAAATCGACACAGACTTCCAATAAGTATGCGATTGAGGCCCCTTCATTTCTTCTACCTCCTATGTGTGTTACTACCATACTCAACACGTGTCTTAGGCAATGTGTCTTCTGCTACTAGAGAGGAAGGGGTTGAAGTTTGTAACTGAAGACAATTTCTTATTCATCTCTGTTCAGTTCAGTTCAGTCACTCAGTCATGTCTGACTCTTTGCGACCCCATGAACTGGAGCACGCCTGGCCTCCCTGTCCATCACCAACTCCCAGAGTTTACCCAAACTCATTTCCATCGAGTCAGTGATGCCATCTAACCATCTCATCCTCTGTCGTCCCCTTCTCCTCCTGCCTTCAATCTTTCCCAACATCAGGGTCTTTTCAAATGAGTCAGCTCTTCGCATCAGGTGGCCAAAATACTCGAGTTTCAGCTTCAACATCAGTCCTTCCAATGAATACCCAGGACTGATCTCCTTTGGGATGGACTGGTTGGATCTCCATGCAGGCCAAGGGACTCTCAAGAGTCTTCTCCAGCACCACAGTTCAAAAGCATCAATTCTTCTGCGCTCAGCTTTCTTTATAATCCAACTCTCACATCCATACATGACTACTGGAAAAACCATACTTTGACTAGATGGACCTTTGTTGGCAAAGTAATGTCTCTGCTTTTTAATTTGCTGTCTAGGTTGGTCATAACTTTCCTTCCAAGGAGTAAGCGTCTTTTAATTTCATGGCTGCAGTCACCATCAGCAGTGATTTTGGAGCCCCCAAAAATAAAGTCTGACACTGTTTCCACTGTTTCCCCATCTATTTGCCATGAAGTGATGGCACCAGATGCCATGATCTTAGTTTTCTCAGTGTTGAACTTTAACCCAACTTTTTCACTTTTCTCTTTCACTTTCATCAAGAGGCTCTTTAGTTCTTCACTTTCTGCCATAAGGATGGTGTCATCTGCATATCTGAGGTTATTGATATTTCTCCCAGCAATCTTGATTCCAGCTTGTGCTTCATCCAGCCCAGCATTTCTCATGATGTACTCTGCATATAAGTTAAATAAGCAGGGTGACAATATACAGCCTTGACGTACTCCTTTTCCTATTTGGAAACAGTCTGTTGTTCCATGTCCAGTTCTAACTGTTGCTTCCTGTCCTGCATACAGATTTCTCAAGAAGCAGGTCAGGTGGTCTGGTATTTCCACGTCTTGAAGAATTTTGCACAGTTTATTGTGATCCACACAGTCAAAGGCTTTGGCATAGTCAATAAAGCAGAAATAAATGTTTTTCTGGAACTCTCTTGCTTTTTTGATGATCCAGCAGATTTTGGCAATTTGATCTCTGGTTCCTCTGCCTTTTCTAAAACCAGCTTGAACATCTGGAAGTTCACGGTTCACATGTTGCTGAAGCCTGGCTTGCAGAATTTTGATCATTACTAGCGTGTGAGATGAGTGCAATTGTGCGGTAGTTTGAGCATTCTTTAGCATTGCCTTTCATTGGGATTAGAATGAAAACTGACCTTTTCAAGTCCTGTGGCCACTGCTGAGTTTTCCAAATTTGCTGGCATATTGAGTGCAGCACTTTCACAGCATCATCTTTTAGGATTTGAAATAGCTCAACTGGAATTCCATCACCTCCACTAGCTTTGTTCATAGTGATACTTCCTAAGGCCCACTTGACTTCACATTCCAGAATGTCTGGCTCTAGGTGAGTGATCACACCATCATGATTATCTGGGTTGTGAAGATCTTTTTTGTATAGTTCTTCTGTGTATTCTTGCCACCTCTTCTTAATATCTTCTGCTTCTTTTAGGTCCATACCATTTCTGTCCTTTATCAAGCCTATCTTTGCATGAAATATTCCCTTGGTATCTATAATTTTCTTCAAGGGATCTCTAGTCTTTCCCAATCTGTTGTTTTCCTCTATTTCTTTTGATCAATGAGGAAGGCTTTCTTATCTCTCGTTGCTATTCTTTGGAACTCTGCATTCAAATGGGTATATCTTTCCTTTTCTCCTTTGCTTTACACTTCTATTCTTTTCACAGCTATTTGTAAGGCTTCCTCAGACAGCCATTTTGCTTTTTTACATTCCTTTTTCTTGGGGATGGTGTTGATTCCTGTCTCCTGTACAATGTCACGAACCTCCGTTCATAGTTCAACAGGCACTCTGTCTCTCAGATCTAGTCCCTTAAATCTATTTCTCACTTCCACTGTATAATCATAAGGGATTTGATTTAGGTCATACCTGAATGGTCTAGTGGTTTTCCCTATTTTCTTCAATTTATGTCTGAATTTGGCAATAAGGAGTTCATGATCTGAGCCACAGTCCGCTCCCGGTCTTGTTTTTGCTGACTGTATAGAGCTTCTCCATCTTTGGCTGCTAAGAATATAATCATCTGATTTCGGGATAACTATTTAGCATGAGGTCTAACAGGGCTCACTAATTTTCTTTTTTACGTAAATTCCAATATATGACTTTTTCTTCTGTACATTTAGTCAAAAGGTATAAACATATTTTTGGTTGTTATTGCCTATTACCATCTGCTCTATGGTTTTCTCTGTTAAGTGTTTCACCACTTAAATACCAGCAGTGCCATATTAATGTGTTCAGTTTTACCGAGACTTCATCCATATCAGTTTATTGTTTTAATACTTACTATTTCAAAAATAATGTAGTAGGCTTATGTGTGTGACAAGTGGTGCTGCAGATTGTTTTTAGATATATTTCTTCAGTTTTTCTAAGCTGTTTACTTTGGAAAGAGAAGAGAAGAATCTGGAAGTGTGAGAGGTGGAGGCCTCCAGGGTCTGCTGGGATGGAAACCAGGGACTTCAGGACATCTCTCTTCACTCTCCCCCACTTCCATTGTATCGACTTATTTTAACTGATAGTCCAACCCTATGCATGCACATCCTTAATTAGGATAAACAATTGAGGCAAAAACTCTTCTCTACTTTCTCCTGTCTCAAGCAGCTTCTCAGTGTTTTGTTCATGAATGATTTCTGATGTTAAGCCTTTTTAGTTTGTTTAATTGATGATTTTCAGTAATATTTAATTCCTCTGGGTCTGTTTTCCTCATTTGTCATCTACTTTTGGGGTATGAAATATGTCTGAGTGACTTAATCTCACCCACACACGCTGAAAACACACCTTTTAAGAAGCGAATTGAGGTGGGAGTCTTTATGAACAGAGCCTCTCACTGCTTATTTCCACATGAACCCTGTGATGGTAATAAAGCCTTTAGCAGGCGGGTGGGAAGAGAGACGCACCAGGAAGGGGCAAAGGAAGTGTGTGTCAGCTATTCCAGTCCTCATCATACTTTCTGTGTGGACAGCACATCACATTTGGCTGGAGCTGAAAAGCAAAATCCTATATTTAATGAGCCAATAAAATGCCTGGAGCACCAGTGGGCTTGGGGAGGCTTGACTTGCCACTAAGCTGAAAGCCGGTAATTGAGCCTGTGTGCCAGCTGAGACCTGGAGGTTTCTGCTGAAAGAGCCATGGCTTTCACGATTTTTTTCTTCTTTCCCTCTCACGTGCAGCCAGCTTCTGATGAGGACTCCGATTCTCCCGGGAGTCAACTGCTATCACCTAAATTATTTTGATTAACCCTTAACTCTGAGAGTCTCCATTTACTGACATGCTGCATTAACGGCCATGCTCCTGTGTAAATGCCTGAGTGGGGGGAGTGATAAACCAGGTCTATTACCAGGGGATGAGGTTGAGCTGCCTATTTTTTTTTTTTTAAGCTTGAAATAGAACTAAAACTGTGTGCCTCAGGAATGCACAACAGAGAGGAAAACGGTAGCACCAAAGAACATTTTATATCATTTTAAGCAAATCCCCCGCCACTTCAAATGGCAAGTTTAACTGTGAGATTGCTTTAGGGGGAATGTTTTTTAAAACATTGAATGGACCCCACTCCTTGATCATGTCTTTCAACAATTTTCATTGTATATCCATCCCCTCGTTCCCATAGTCCTCACTATGTGTGCCTGAGTTAGTGTGGATTCTGCTGAGAGTTTTACAGGAATGCTTTCTTGAGCTTTTGAGGCTGGTGGTAGAGAGTGCTTTGAGGCATTTAAGAAACTTAAAATAAAACAAACATTATTGTCTTAGTCCATTCAGGCTGCTATAACAGAATACCGCAGGCTGGGTGGCTTATAAACAATAGACATTTATTCCTAAGTTCTGGAGTCTTGGAAAGTCAAAGATCAAGGTGCCTACAGATTCAGTGACTGTTGAGAGCCTTATCCCTGGTTTATAGATGACCATCTTCTTAATGTATGCATAATGTCTCTTTTATAAGGGCACTAATCCCATTCAAGAGGGCTCCAACCTCCTGACCTAATCACATCCCAAAGGCCCTGCCTCCCAAACCCATCACGTTGGACATTAGGAACTAATACATGAATATAAGGGGACAAAATCCTCCAGTCTCTAGCAATTATGATAGATTAATTCAACTAGTCTCTAGCCATTGTGAAAAACTAGTTCAACTACATTTGTGGACATAAAAGGCTAGTAATGTGATGACTTTAGAACTTGATCCAGAACCTGGATCCTATGGTATGTGATATGATAAAAGAAATCGATTATATGACCAAAGTCCCCTGAGACTTTGGTTGGGTTTTTCAAAGTGTATAAAGTAAAATTCAGGGAAATATTCTCTAATGATTCATCTGTCAAGTTTAATATATAGCTGTGATTTGTTGTTGTTGTTGTTTAGTCACTAAGTTGTGTCCGACTCTTGCGACCCCTGTGGGCTATAGCTTGCCAGGCTCCTCTGTCCTTGGGATTTCCCAGGCAGAAATACTGGAGTGGGTTGCTATTTCCTTCCCCAGGGGTCTTCCAAACCCAGGGGTTGAACCTGTGGCTCCTGCATTGGCAGGCAGATTCTTTACCACTGAGCCACCTGGGAAGCCCATAACTATGATTGCACACACCCGAATTTCATGGACAGCAAGTATTGGTCACCTGATGCCAAGAGCCAACTCATAGGAAAAAACCCTGATGCTGGGAAAGATTGAGGGCAAGAGAAGGGAGTGACAGAGAATGAGATGGTTAGATAGCATCACCGACTCAATGGACCAGAGTTTGAGCAAACTCCAGGAGATAGTGAAGGACAGGGAAGTCTGGTGTGCTGCAGTCCATGGGGTTGCAAAGAGCCAGACACAACTGAGCGACTGAACTAAAGTGTATTATATGGCAGGCTAGAGCAGCTATGTCATTTTTTTGCCATTTCATTTGCAGAGAGGTTTTATGCCGTGTTACTCTTCTTTCATTGTAAAATTGACTATAGAGCATTTATTAATAATATAGTTACATAAGATAAAAGGGTTTGTTTAGCATATTTTAGTGAGGAAATAATTCCCCTCCAACCTATATTTTCTGACTGTATGCACACACATAGTTCTTCCCTGTAGTTCAAAAGATAAAGAATCTGCCTGTAATGCAGGAGACCCGGGTTTAATCCCTGGGTCAGGAAGATCCTCTGGAGAAGTGAATGGCAATACACCCATTATTCTGGCCTGGAGAATCCCGTGGACAGAGGACCCTGGCGGGCTACAGTCCATGGGGTGGCAGAGTCGGACATGACTGAGCGACTAGCACTACTACTACTATGTAGACACAATTTGGCCAGTTGAGAAACTCAAAAACTCATCTTCTGGAGCCAGCTCTTGTTTTCTCTCCTTCTCCTCTGCCTACTACCCCACTTCCCTGCATCAATCTTATTTCACTTGAGAGTTGGAGTTGAGACTTCAGAAGAAGTCAGAAGAAATGAAAAAATTGCAGATCAAGGAGGCAGATAATTAGTAAGAGATGAGTGAGGCCTGCAACATACTTCTTAGAGCCCCTTAACTATCCAAAGTTGAAGGGGTTTCCAAGTTCCTGTATGGAATTCCTCAGTTGTTCGAAATTTCACATTATCCTCTGTAATTGAGAACTTTTCCCCTCAAACTAGACTCTTGTTCATGAAGATACATTCAAAAAACTTGTTTAGGGAAATAAAAATTTCATTTGTATCCATTAAAAATGAAGTTGACACATATGTAAAACTGAATTACTTTGCTATACATCTAAAATCAACACAACATTGTAAATCAACTATATTTCAACTTAAAAAAGTTAAAATAGCCTTATCAACATTGAAAATAACTGGAATCATTAATAGCTGATGTAATTAATGTAGTCACTGTATTGACATTATTAAAAAATTATTAAAATAAGTTCCTTCTAGAGATTCACTTTAAAACTGAGAACTGGTTTACTTGACTCTAAGTTTTGAAATCAAACCATGTACTTTAACCCTAATACTTGTCACGGTTGTTCTTGAACGCAGGTGTGAGTGAATTAGAATCAGCAGAGACTTGTTAAAACACAGATTGCTGGGTCCCATTCTGAGTTCCTGATTCAGCAAACTGTGGGCTGAGGCCAGAGAATTTTTGAATTTCAGAAAGTTCCAAGGTATAAAGAAGAATTCTAAAGCTGTCTCACAGTAATTCCATGTTCTAGTCACTCAATCAAATTCCAGACTAGGAACCCCTGTGAAGGCATTTTGCTGAGGGAATTCAGGTGTTACTAATCAACTGACTGTAGGTTGTCCCGGAGTTTCTGAGTGGGTCCAGTGTAATCACGTGAGCCCTTAAAAGTGGAAGGAGCGGCCAGCGCAGAGAAAGCTTCACCGTGCCCTTGCTAGTTTCAAAGATGGAGGAGGCTATAAGGCGAGGTCGAGGTCGGCTGCTAGAAACAGATAGCCCCAGATAGCTCAAGAAAACAGGGGCCTTAGTCTGACAAGGAACTGAACTCTGATTGAAAAGTGAAAAGTTAGTCGCACAGTTGTGTCCGACTCTTTGCGATCCCATGGACTGTAGCCCACCATGTCCTCTGTTGCCATTTCCTTCTCCATACAACCTGAATAAATGTGAAAGTGGATTCATCCCTAGAGCTTCTAGAAACAGCGCGGCCCTGACGACAGCTTGATTCTGGCCTCATGAAGACTCCAAGCAGAGAACCAGCTGAGCCACGCTGGGTCCAGGCATCTGACATACAGATAATACTTTGTGTTATTTATTTTTTAAACATTTATTTACTTATGTGGCTGCATTGGGTCTTGGTTGTGGCCTGGGGAATTTTTCTTTTTTCTTTTTTTAGTTGTGGCCTGCGAGATCTTTATTTGGCATGGAACTCTTAGTTGCAGCATGTGGGGTCTAGTTCCCTGACCAGGGAGGGAACCAGGGCCCCCTGCACTGGGAGTGGGCAGTCCTGACTGGACCACCAGGAAAGTCGCTCATTTGTGTTACTTTAATTATTAAATTTGTGGTACTTGTTAACAGTGGCAATTGAAATCTAATACACGCGGTAATGCTGGTGCTGCTGGTCCCAGGAACACAATTTGAGAATCATTGTTTACTGTTGTGTAAGTCTTCTCTTATTACCAGTTTAGAGACATCTGAAAAGGTTAAATCACTTACCTTGTTTTTCTTACTTCAGAGAATGGATTCAAAGAGAAAGGCTGCTATTTTATTGTTTAAGCTGAAAATAACATTTAAAATGTTTAGGAGAGTACTTAGCCCTTGCTGAGTGTTTTATTAGTGGGTAGCATTTATTAAAATCTCCATGCCAGGCACTGTACTAATTTATTATGAATTTACCAGATTTATCCTCATTAACTCTGAGATAGATGTTAGCATTGTTGTCATTTACCAATGTGCAATCTAAGGCTAGGAGGAAACTTGCCCAGAATCAGGCAGCCAATAAAAACTGGGGGTGATATATGAACCCAGACGGTATGACTCTAGAACCTAAACTCTTAATTGCTGTTGAGTTCCTTTATGTTATTTCACATCTGCTTATGTATGCATGTCTAGTTTGCCACTTGAGTTAAGCATCCCTACACAGTTTTACAAAATAATAAAACCTAAGCTGTATGCTTTTGTCTTTATTAACCTTGGCTAAGTAGCATAACGAAGTATATCTATATCATTTATTCAGTCAGTATGTATTAAACACATATTATATATGAAGCACTGGGTTGGGATTGAGTTACAAACTTAAGAGTGGTTTCTACCCCTGTTGAACTTATGATATTAAGATCAGCACCCCTAGGGTACTTAGAGAAACACTATAGCATCATTCCTAGTAAAATCAGAAACAATACAATAATGCTGTCATCAATATTATTTGGCATGATCCATGCAGTACAGCTAGCCTTGCCAAATTTAGCAAATAAAAATGTAGGATGCCCAGTTACAGGTGAATTTCAGGAAAAAAAATTTTTTTTTAGTATTGGTATGTTTAAGATACTGCTTGGAAAATACTTAAAGAGTTACCTGTTCTTTAAATTAATAACAACATTTTTTTGATCTCTTATTTTATCTGGCTACCTTAAACAGCTTTGGTGCCAAAAATCACAAACAAGACTGATGTCAGGGGGTTTACTGCCTATGTTTTCTTCTAGGAGTTTTGTGGATTTAGGTCTTATGTTGAAGTTTTAAACCATTCTCAGTTGATTTTTGTATATGGTGTAAGGTAGTAGTACAGTTTCATTCTTTTGCCTGTGGCTGTCCAGTTTTCCTAGCACCATTTTTTGAGAAGGGGCTTCCCCGGGGACTCAGCAGGTAAAGAATCCACCTGCAATGCAGGAGATGCAGGAGACTTGGGCTCAATCTCGGGGTCGGGAAGATCGTTTGTAAGAGGGCATGACAGCCCATTCCAGTATTCTTTCCTGAGAATCCCATAGACAGAGGATCCTGGTGGGCTACATCCCATAGGATCACAAAGAGTGGGACATGAGTGAAGTGACTGAGCACACACAACCTTTCTCCATTGTACATTCTTGGCTCCTTTGTTGTAAATTTATTGACCGTATATGAGTTTGTTTCTGGGATTTCTATTCTTTTCTATTGATCTATATGTCTGTTTGTATGTCAATACCACAGTTTCGATTACTCTAAGTTTGTAACATACATTGAAATTGGGCAATGTAATGCCTGTAGCTTTATCCTCTTTCTCAAGATTGCCTTGACTCTTTGAGTCTTTTGTGGTTTCATGCACATTTAATGGTTATTTATTCTATTTCTGTGAAGAATTCCATTGGAATTTTGATAGGGATTGATAATAATTATTGGAATAATTAATAATATTAATAATTAACAATATGTTAATATTAAGTATATATTAATTTTTGTATCCTGCAAGCTTATTGAATTTATATATTAGTACCAACGATTTCTTGGTGGAGTCTTTAGGTATTCCTATACGTAGTATCTTGTCATCTTCAAGTAATGACAGTTTTCTTGTTTCCAATTTGGGTTCCTTTTATCTATTTTTCTTGCACTAATAACAAATTAATAATCAAAAATAAAAAGATCAAAGTTACCAAAAACTATGAGATAACATGAAGGAAAAATGTAAAGGGGATGAAAATTTTTGAAGAAAATGTATAGCCATGTGTAATATGTTCAGATGTCATTTCTCCTTGAATAGTATATTTAATGCAATTGTAGATAAAACACCAGTGGCATGAGGGGTGAAAAGTCAGATGAGGGAGTTTGAAAAATGAGTCTAAAATTTTCTGAAGAGGTAAAAGTGTATGAATAGCTTAATTCTGCAAAAGAAAAAGGGGATGGGGGTTGAAAGGGACAGACGTATAGACAAATAATTTGTGCAAGAGAGCTGGCTTGATAAACAGTCTCCTAAATGGAATTAAGCCCAGGAATTTTGTAACTCCTATGATGAAAGAGGGGTGTAGTTCTAAGTATAAAAGTTTTGTGGAATAGCACTGTGAAGCCCCACCGTGTACAGGACAGTGTCACTGGGCTATGTTCCCCCTGCCACTGAGATTCTGGGGTGTAGGCAGAGGAAGCCACATGGAGGTTGGAAGCATTTGCCTCAGCTTTGTGCAGCCACCTCATTTTAACAAATTGGGTAAATAAATCAGAAAGTGTGTGTATGTGAGTATGTGTGTGTGTCATACTCTTCCTGCTAGTCTGTGGTCCACCTGACTTTCTGTAAAGGCACAAGTTAATATTAACTTATTTTGACAAAACTCATAATGCAAAAAGACTTTTAGATTGGACTTTACAAAAAATACAACTTACACTTAAATATTATAAAATAGTTTCTTTGAACCTAACAAAATGTCAACATTCTTTTGTTTTTGGTGGTGGGAGCAAATAATTTTTTTTTTTTTATAAATACACCAAAGAATCATGCAATGCTGTCAGCATTGGATGCAGTCCTGTTTCACATTCCTTTAACTGGTCCCATGATGGCAGAACGTTCCATCTTGCTTTTATGGTTTACTATGACCTCTGCATTATCTTCAAAATAAAGAAACACACCATCTTTTCTGCAATATGATTTTCGTTGTCGAATTACCACTGCTGGATGTACCTTCTTTCTGAGCTCTGGTTTGCATTTCTTGACTGTGGCCATCACCATGTCACCCACACCAGCAGCAGGAAGTCTGTTCTGTCATCCCTTGATCCTCTTCACAGAGATGATACACAGACTTTTGGCTCCTGTGTTGTCAGCACAGTTGATCATGGATGGCTTCAACTGGAAGACCCAAAGAAATCTGGAATTTTGCACAAGAGGACAACCAACCACATCCTCACTTTGATGTGTTTAATGCTGGAAAAGGGACAAAAAGGAAAATGCCAATATTCTTAATATACAAGTAACACTTTCAATTTTATACAAAAAAAAAAAAAAGACACATAATAGAAAATGGGTATTTACCCAAAAAAAGCCATAGTAAAGATCAATAAACCTATAAAAATTACAAATAGTTTTTAAGTTTCTATGTTTTAAAACCTCTGAGCCTGATGAGGTTTGAGGTGGATAATTGGCAAAAGGTAATGAACACTATTGTAAATAGTGGAAGAAATGTGTCACTAGTTGGGGAGCAACTGAGATTCTACCTTACTGGCAAAACCAACAAGCTAGGCTGTCACAGTTCTTGGACGCCCAGGTCAGAGACAAAAGACATTGTTACTCACAGCAGTAACAGCATCTAGAACAGCAGCATCTTTAGTGCCAATTCTCTAAGCCTTATTTCCTACAAAGTGACTCTTACCTGGAATTCATCCCAGGGAGATTATTGGAAAAGAATGCAAGTGTACATGCACAGACATATACCTGCGTTTTCGTTGCAGCACTTTTAATAGCCTCAAAAAAGTTGGAAACTATAAATATGTGATTGTTTAAATGATAGTACATCCATAAAAGGGAATATTAGGTAAACCATAAGATGATCATATAGGTTTATATTTAGTAGTGTGAATTTAAATATCCTTAAAGCTTTTATGGGGGATATTATGGATGGAATTGTCTCTCCCAAAATTCCTATGTTGAAACCCAACTCCCAGTGTGACTGTTTGGTGACAGAGCCCTCAAGGAGATAATTAAAGTTTAATGAGGTAATTAGGGTGGGGCCCCTAACCTGACACTTAACTCTTGGTGTCCTTATAAGAAGAGACACCAGAATGCTCTCTTTGCATGGACAGAGGAAAGGCCGTGTGAGGACATACCTAGAAGGCAGCTGTCTGCAAGCCGGGAAGAGTACTCTTACCAGAACCTGTCCTGCTCTTTCCTTGATCTTGGGCTTCTACTAGCCTCCGTAATGGTGAGAATATAAATTTCTGTTGTTTAAATCACCCTGTCTGTGGTATTTTGTTATAGCAACCTAGCAGGTTTGAGGAGACATTTAACCACCTTACTTCTCTTCTATGTTGTTTAACTTTCTACAGTAAATGTGTTATCTTTTATGTCCAAGGAAAAAGTTTTTATTTTTGGGAAAAGGAGTGCCTTTTGATGCTAACCTCAGCGTAACTCCATTTTTCTTTAATTATCTGGCTTGTCACCTTGCAGCCACTTACATGATTGTAGGGCACAAGATTGTTCCCTTTCAAGTAATCATTTCACTGATTATTCATCTCAGGATATACTTGACTTATTTTAGATTTTGTAAGAAGTGGCTCCTGATGATGAGTGGTTGGAGCCTTAGGAGACAGGGCTAATTCATTTTGAATGTGAACTTGAACAGGTAGAAAGCTATCCAGTATAGAAGAGTGAACATCTTTTGCATAATCTCTTCGCTCCTTGGAGTAATGCTGTCCTATTTTAGGTGGTTCTTTCATGGTTTCTCCTTATTGATAGTTTTGATTTACATGCTTATTGATAAGACAAATTTTTATTTTTATTTAAAAAATTTTTATTTTATACTGGAGTATGGTTGATTAGCAATATTGTGTTAGTTTCAGGTGTACAGCAAAGTGATTCAGTTATATAACTGCAAATACATATATCTATTCTTTATCAAAATTTTTTCCCATTTAGGTTATGAAAGAGTATTGAGCAGAGTTCCCTGTGCTATGCAGTAGATCCTTGTTGACTATCTATTTGAAATATAGCAGTATGTACATGTCGATCCCAAACTCCCAATCTATCCCTCACCTGCATTCTTTCCCCCACTAACCATAAGTTCATTCTCTAAGTCTCATTTTATAAATAAATGCATTTGTATCATTCTTTTTAGATTCTGCATATAAGTGGTATCATATATTTGTCTTTCTCTAACTTATTTCACTTAGTATGATCA
Organism: Giraffa tippelskirchi; assembly: GCF_054371585.1. Classification (NCBI taxonomy): domain Eukaryota; kingdom Metazoa; phylum Chordata; class Mammalia; order Artiodactyla; family Giraffidae; genus Giraffa; species Giraffa tippelskirchi. The sequence continues at coordinate 89,980,020 of NC_137275.1, read as the reverse complement.
TCTTCAGATCCACCCATGATCCTGCAAATGGCATTACTTCATTCTTTTTAATGACTGAGTAATATTCCATTGTATATAAGTATCACATCTTTCTCCATGCATCTGTTGGTGGACATTTAGTTTACTTCCATGTCTTGGGGTACTTGTATCCTTTCAAACCATGTTTTTCTCTGAATATATTACAGGAGTGGGATTGCTGGATCATATGGTAGTTCTATTTTTAGTTTTTTAAGGAACCTCCATATTGTTCTCTATAGTGGTTATACCAATTTACAATCTCACCAACAGCATAGGAGAATTCCCTTTTTTCCATGCCCTCTCCAGCATTTATTTTTTGTAGACATTTTGATGATGGCCACTCTGACTGTTGTGAGGTGATATCTCACTGTAGTTTTGATTTGCATTTTTCTAATAATTAGTGATGTTGAACATCTTTTCATGTGCTGCTTGGCCATCTGTTTGTCTTCTTTGGAGCAATGTCTATTTAGGTCTTCTGCCTATTTTTTGATTGAGGCTTTTTTTTTTTTTTTTTTAATATGTTGAGCTGCATGAGCTGTTTCTAAATTTTGGAGATTAATTCCTATTGGTTGCATTGTTTACAAACCTTTTCTCCCATTCTTTGGGTTGTCTTTTTTAGAGGTGTACAGGGAAGGAAGGAAAAGTGAAAGAGGACATCCCAAGCCCCAGGAGAGTAGTGGGCTCATGCGGGTAAGAGTGGTTCATCAGCAGACTGTGGTTATTGCAAAGGAAATGGCACAGGTTTTTATGCATCAGTAGGTGGGAGTAGGAGAGAAAAATGTAAAGCTAGTGTTTCTTAAAACTTGATAATATTTTGTCGTTTTTTCAGACCGTCTGTCTGAGCCCAAAATTTCTTCTAATGTCACTTTTCTTAATATGAGCTATGACAGTATGAATTGGTAAATTTTTTAGAAGTCATTCCATCTTTGTGGGATTTCCAAAGCTTGAGAAAATGAACTGAATAATATTGTTTAAAAAATTCTTTTTCTCAAAAGCTTTGTTGAGATCACAGGAATAGACTGAATAGCTCCAGACAGTAAAATTAACTATGACAATGTTATCCAAAGGGCCTTAGATACAGACACAAATACGTGATTTCTGTGGTCTAGAAGCTACACAACATCAAACTGCCTGGAAATGGTGATTGTTGTTGTTTAGTCGCTCAGTCGTGTCTGACTCTGTACCACCCCATGGACTGTAACCTGCCAGGCTCCTCTGTCCATGGGATTCTCCAGGCAGGAATACTGGAGTGGGTTGCCATTTCCTTCTCCAGGGAAATGGTGATAGAGGGTTGGAAATATGACTGAAGACTTCTGTATGTTCCCTAGTGCATTAAAAATGGAAGTACCATTATGCTAAGAAATGCCTTTTCTTACCTCTCTTTTGTATAATATTTTCTTTCTTAATCAGTAAGCTATTTGACCTTACACATGAATTGGACACCTCAGCTGCCAAAAATATAACCCTTTTTTTTTAAGTTTATTGCTTATAAGGAATAAAAACCCATGTAAGCTAGAGAAGAACATGAACGCTTAAGAATAGCAAATAATACAGAGCAAGGTAATACAGAAACTAGAACTGGAAATTCAAGAAATAAGATACTTCCTCTGTGATTTAATTTCTGTGATTAGCCACATTTATTTCTGCAAGTTCTTTTTATACCTGCTTCTGAACATCTCTTCCCAAACCTAAACGATTTTATCACGTGGCCCAATATGGCAGCCCCAGCCCAACTGGACATGACCTTTCTTATAATTCTCGTCCCTGTGATCATATTATCAGAGCCCTTGTGTCTCACAACTCAAGTTCTTGCGAGGGAATCTGGTTCATGCTGCTCAGCTTACACCTTGGTTCCCTTTTAACAGGTATCCACTATTGGTCAATTTAGCTGTGACTAGAGAGGAAGAAAGGAGTTATGAAAACCCCTTTCTCCAGCAAGGGAATATGGTTTTGCTGTTTCTAGGGAAAGTCCATGTGCTTGACTCTGTGATCTAAATTATTTTTTCATGCTCATAGTTTTGAAGAGCAAACAAATCATACTTTCCAACTCATTGTTTTTCAGTAGTCTTTGGGTCTGGGATTCAGGTTTTCTTAGTAAGCACTTAAACAATTTAGATTTGAAATTTTTCATAATAAAATGCTGGGAGAAAACACCGAAAACTAAAAAGAAATTTAGAATTAGGGGTTGGGATCTCATCAGAAGAGGTGAGAAAAAAATACAAGCATGGAGTTGTGGGGCTTTGTTTCCCGAGCTGTAAGTGGCAATATCTACAATGCAGTACAGTTTACTTTACACCCCTGATTGTTTCTCAGGGCCTAAATTTAAAACAAAATCAGGGTAGGTTTTCAAAGAAATACATATTTAACACGATGAGACACCACTTCTCCAAAATTAAAGGCAGTTTGAGAGAGTAAATAAAATTGAGCTGTCATGGAAGGATGTGCCAGTTGGGGAGTGGGGGTGAGATTCTTTTTCTTGTCTGTAGGTTTTCATAAGTGGTAAGCTCATAGAATTCCATTTGCTCTTTTGTGGTGATCTAAGAGCCTAATGCAAAGCATCATTCATATCTTCTAATTATATCTACAGGCTTTGGTGGGCTGTAAAGATGCATTTTATTGATTACATTATGAGAAATCGATTCAAGAGTCACCCATACCTTTAGCTCCAGGATGTTTTCTGTACACTCAATGGCAGGCTGGCTGTTCATCACTAAGGCTAAAACTGAGTAGCACAGGGTGCTCAATTATAGCCCTGGTGAGAGGATCTTCAGCAAGTAATTGTGGTCTCCTTCATTGCCTTCATGTGGCCCCAGAGTGAGGTGCCTCGCCATTCTTTCCCAGGCCCTGTCAGCAAGAGCACTAATGCAGCTCTCTGTAATTCTGACGTCCCCTGTCTTTTGGATTGAATCAGTGCTCCCCCATTCATGTTATAAAACCATTTCCCACAGATGCTGAGCAGCTGTCTTCATCTGAAGATGCTCAGAGAAAAAGCAGAGGATAGAAACCCTTTGTTTCCTTTGTTCATAATAATCACACTTGCTCATTGAAAATAAAACTCACCCCTAGGAAGGAGAGCAGGAACTATAGGTTAAGGAGTGAGCTAGAGAGGGTACAGGAGTGTAGTGGGGGAGCTTTGTCAGAAGCCCTCCGATGAAGGCTATATTCTTAAGGGCCTCTGGCATGCTACAGTTGAAAATGGCTAATGAAGTGCTTTGGATCAAACAGATTTCTTAAAGAGACAGGACATAGGCATTATGACTATTAGAATTTAACCCACCTGCCAAAAAAAAAAAAAAATTATCAGTTGTCTGGGCAGTTTCTAATGTGTCTTCTCTAGCATATTGACTTACTTTGATCTGCTAATATTTGTATGATTTCCCATGTAGAATCTCCATGTGGAGAAAAAGGTAGAAGTAGCATGAGTACATGATACAAGAGAACTGTGTTATTCTTTCTATCAAGAAAAGACTTAGTTTTGCCCTCCCTATGCTCCCTCGATCTCCCTTAGTCTGGGACTAAAACACAGCAAGAGGAAAACAATGAGCAATGACATCAACGGATTGGGCTTGGGTGGGGAAGGTTGAACCCATCAGAATCGAAGATACGCTGTTCAGGGGTCCAATCTCCTGAACTCCTGTGAATTGATAGGTTTGTTACTTTGGGAATTTGATGGGCAAAATATAAGAGTGTATATAATTGGATTTTTATTAAAATTTCCTAGCTATAATTGATCTAGACTTTACGTTTTCACAGCTAAAGAAATATTCTCAGTGCCTAAATGTTTTTATTCCACTTGAAACAGATTAGGCTTTGCTGGTGATTCTGTAGTAATAAATAAAAATCATTCCTGTAATGTGATCCACACATCTTTTGGATTAAAATAAACCATCATCCAAGTTCCTAACAGTAGAAATAGAGAACAGCTCATGAAATCAAGGTGGCATGTACAAGCAGGCTATGAGGAATTATTTGTTTCTGTTATCAAAAGCAAACTTTTCAGGGCTATTTTTTTTTTAATTGAAATATAGCAACAATAAAGTTTGCAGGAAAGGTTGCTGTCTTAAAAGTAAGAAAATAGATAAGTTACGTTATCTTAGCTATGATGAATTTGGATAGTGACTGATGGGTACAAAACTGTCAGCTTTGCTTCTTCATGAACAAATCGTCAATCTAAACTGTGGAAGACAAAATTGTCAGCTATGTCTCTGGTTGAGAAAAATTATGGGTTGCACCCCTGGAAGGTGAAAATCCCTGGAAGGAAAGGAAAATTGTCAGATGCATATTTTCAAGACAGAATTGTTGGCTACGTCAACTAAATAACAGGTTACTATTACTTCACTGCTGAATTGTGAAATTTGCCACTTTTATCTCCTTTGCCTTCAAATTGACAAGGTGAAGTCCATCCAGATTGTCATGTGCATCGGTACTTAGCCAGAACAGATGTGCCACATGTGCTTTTGTATTATGGCTAGAAAGATACATCCATGTGGGCAACCAACCAGATTGATACAATGTTGCTTGAGTTAACAGAGAAAGAGCCTTTCTGTATTGTTTTAAGGGGTCCTTCAATTCAAAATGAAGAGCAGCCAAGTCAGCCTGAGGTGAGAGGAAGGCTCTGGGGAGTGAGGCAGTCATCACTAGAGAACTGTATTCAATGACGTGGCCGGTGACAGGTTTCTGCTAAGTCAGTAATTCCCTTCTGAGTCATGATGTTTGGCTCCAGGTTGTGTGTGTGTGTGTGTGTGTGTGTGAGAGAGAGAGAGACTGAGACTGATAGACAAGAGAGACAGACTATATTTCTACACTGACTCCCATTCAACTGGCAAGAGGTGTTTCTGACAGAGGAACTTAACCTTAAGGATAAAGAGCAAATAGATGAGAACATCCTGTATAAACCTATATAGTGAAAGTTTTCCATTTATATTTGAGAAAATAGCTTGATAACACTGCCAAAAAGAGGTAGATTAAACTCCCATTAATGGAAGCATTTGAATTCCCTTCTGAATTACTGAAATACTAACATTGTATGCATTGTATATTTTGAGACTACTTGATATGCTTCATCTTCCCAGGAATATCTGAAGTAGCCCCAGAAATTAGTCATCTGTTTTACTTTGACTCTGTGGGCTTGTGATTCTAAAAAACAGGCCCAGCTTTGGGTCTAAATCAAGGAAGCTGAAAATGTCGAGCTTGAGATTCCCCAAGTTTGTTCTTTAGCAAGACTAATCCATTTATCTGTATTGTGATACATCCTGGCTCATGAATTTTCAATGGCTTTTCAATGCCTACAAAATAAAGTAAATATGCCTTAGACTAGAAACCAAGACCTAGGATTAACTTAATTTTTAATCCTGACCTTGATTCTTCCTATTTGAGTGTCTGGGGATCTAGAGCAAGGATGTTATCTAAAGAGTACTTACTCTTTTGAACTCTGAGTAGTTACTGCTACTCTACCAATTTTGCCCTGATTATCTATTGCATTTAATTGTTATTTATGTACTTCAGTAATATTTTAAGGGTAAACTAAGTGTACTGCATCTGATGTTAGTAATACAATGATAAATGAGATATGTGCCTATACCAATTTTTTCAGACTCCATATATATATATATATATATATGTTTATGTAAGATACTTGTTTTTCTCTTTCTGACTTACTTCATGCTGTATGACAGACTCTAGGTCCATTCATGTCTCTACAAATGACCCAATTTCATTCCTTTTTATTGTATAGACAATCTTATTCACAAAGCCGAAAGGGAGACACAGATGTAGAGGACAAACGTGGATACCAAGTGGGGAAAGGGAGATGAGTGGGAAGAATTGGGAGATTGAGATTGACATATGTACACTATTGATACCATAAATAAAATAGATAACTAAGGAGAACCTACTATATAGCACAAGGAACTCTACTCAGTGCCCTATGGTGATCTAAAAGGGAAAGAAATCCAAAAAGAGAGGATATATGTCACATATATTTCATTCACTTTGCCGTACAGTAGAAACTAATACAACATTGTAAAGAAACTAAACTCCAATTAAAAAAAAAAAAGTGTGCCTAGCTTCTTGACCATTGTAGTTGAATATGGGAATCAGAGAAGAAAACAGGCGATTATAACAGGGGGCAGAAAGTGTTACGAGTTGGGAAGCACAGGAAGCAATGAGAGCAGACAAAAAGAACTCCTTACTCAGACTCAGGTTTCAGAAGGAAAAGTCTCTCCTCTTTCTGTGGAAGTGACATTTAGGCTGATACCTGAAGGAAGGGAAGAGTCAACCAGGCCCACAGTTGAGAGATCTTAGTTCTTGCAAGGAAATCATGGCAGGGTCCTTTACTGAACAAGTAAACCAAGTTAGTGCTCCCTGTACCTCTAGGCTTCTCTTTATTTTGACATTTATTGTATGTCATAAATCTATAATTATTTGACTTTATTATTTAATAGTGTTTTATTTAGCAATAAACCCTTTCAGCAGCCATGGGTACCAAAAAAATCAAAAGTACATATTTAACGAAAAATTAATTGAATATTATCTCTTAAGGAAGTTGATTTTGATCAGCAGAATGATCAAACAAAATGATAGCACTAATCAAATGAAAGCTAGAAGACAGAAATCCCTGAAAAATCATCTATTTCAAAACTTAGTATTTATATGAAAACTATGTCTAACTACAACAATTTAATATGTGTGGATACAGGAAGTTTATCACTCTGTGAATATAACTTTTCATTCAATCACATGACTGCTCTGTTCATCTTCAATTCTGTTTTCTTTTTTTTTAATTGTACGGTTGATTTACAATGTTGTTAATTTCAAGTGTGCAACGAAATGAGTCAGTTATACATAAACATAGGTATACTCTTTTTCATATTCATTTCCATTATGGTTTATTAGAGGATATTGAATATAGTTCCCTGTAACAAGTAGAACCTGTTGTTTATCTAGTTTATATACAGTAGTTTATATCTGCTAATTTCAAACTCCCAATTTATCCCTCCCTTCTCTTCCCCTTTGGTAACCATAAGTTGGTTTTCTATGTCTGAGTCTGTTCTAAATTCCGAGTTTTGTAATACACATGTGAAAAGTAAAGTGATAACTATTTGTTCCATTAACAGAAGAGAATTTCACAACCAGTGAAATGATGCTGGTTTTGTATCAGTATTATCAGATGCCTGAAATAGAAAATCAGTTAAGTCTAACAATGGTCCTTTAAAAAAATATAATTCATGGAATTAAAGCAAACCTTTTGGGTGTTCATTTGATTGATATGATTGTAACTGTTAAATTTTACAAATTAAAAAAATTCTTCTTTGGATAATAAATACAAGTTTTGGTGAAACATAGACATGAGCTATAATTATTGTTTTCATACTCAAGAAACTTATGGAGCTGAATTTACTTGAATTACTTCTAGTGCATACATATTTTATAGCTGCGGCTAAACAAGCTGTATTATTCTACTATTAGATATATTTTTCTATATTCAGAGTTACTCTAAATTTTTATGATGTTGATGATGTAGGATACATAAAAGTTCTTTAGCATGGCAGAACTTAACATTTTTTTTCTCTCTGCTGCTCATGACTGATTGGATTTTAGAAATGACTGAGTCTTTGAAGGACTCCTTGCAGATCAATCTCATTGATTTACAGTGGTTCTAAACCTTTTCGAGATAATTTCTTTGACTTTTGTTGTATTTTGTTTAAAATAAATTGGGAATTTTAAATGCAAGTATTTTTTTAAATGGAGCAACCAAAATATGTTTTTAGCAAATCACAATTATTGGGGGAGGGGGTGGACTTAGAAACAGGGAAGTCCTTCATTTTATTCCTGAAAAGGCAAGAGAAGAATGGACACAATGAGGACTCAACTGGTATATAATATTTCATTCCGAAGTTTCACATTTTTTGCAGTATTTCTGTTTATGGGAAGAATCTTTTAATGGAGCTCCTGTTGTTAAACAACTAAATTTATATTCCAAAAATCAAGATGGAGGGAAATGGAGGTTTATGGTTTTCAACATGTAAGTTTGGTAAAACATTCAAAAGGATCATAGAGTTAAGTTTTGGGCCAAAATTATTTTTTGCAAAAATATGTATCAAAGAAATGTTCTCTTTAGCAAAATGATAGTATCTGTGCAAAAACTTAAGCTGAATTACCTCCAACTTCCATATGTGAAATTCAACATTGGTCTGGGCGTATCAGGCACTGTAAAGAGTACTTTCTCAATGAAAACATTAAAGACTACAGGGAAAAGTCAATTAAATGTGTAAAAATCAAATGTGTTAACCGTGTAAAAATCAAATGTGTTAACCATAACATTCAACTTTAAAGAAGATAATTTTATAACAAATATTTTAATGAATTAGAAAAATAATGTTCAGTGTTAAAACAGATACAGCTAAGAAAGTGAGTACAGCATATAAATATGTGCAAAGAATAATTATTCTACTAATGTGATTTTTAGTTTCAAATAAACTTATAAAGGAATTTTGCTCTAATATACATGAATATGTTATTTTTAAAATTGTATTATGGTAAAGAATTAAAATTTGTCATTTCAATCATTGTCACTTTAGTGGCATTAATTACATTAGCAGTGTTATGTAACCATTGCCACTACTGTATCCAAAACTGTCATCAGCCCAGACAGAAACTGTGTACCCACTAAACAAAACCTCCCTATTCCCTGTCACTCCAGCCCCTGGTAATCTCTAACCTACTTTCTGTGTCTATTATTCTGGTCTGTTCTATTATTTTATGTAAGTGGAATCACACATTTGTCTTTTTGTATCTGGCTACTATCACTTACGGAGAAGGCAATGGCACCCCACTCCAGTACTCTTGCCTGGAAAATCCCATGGACGGAGGAGCCTGGTAGGCTACAGTCCATGGGGTCGCTAAGAGTTGGACACGACTGAGCGACTTCACTTTCACTTTTCCCTTTCATGCACTGAAGAAGGAAATGGCAACCCACTCCAGTATTCTTGCCTGGAGAATCCCGGGGACGGCAGAGCCTGGTAGGCTGCCGTCCATGGGGTCGCACAGAGTCGGACCCGACTGAAGCAACTTAGCAGCAGCACTATCACTTAGCATAATATTTTCAACTTTCATCAGTATTATAGCACATATCAGAACTTCATTCCTTTTATACATCTGAAGATTAGTCCACTTTATGTATATACTACATTGTGTTTATTATGCATCTGTTGATGGACGCTTGAATTGTTCCCACATTTTAGCTATTATGATTAATGTTGTGATGAGCATTTGTATATAAATATCTGTTTGAGTTGTTGCTGAGTCACTAAGTTAGGTCCAACTCTTTGCGACCCCATGGGCTGCAGCATACCATGCTTTCCTCTTTCACTATCTCCCAGAGTTTGCTCAAACTCATGTCCATTGAATCGGTGATGTCATCCAACCATCTCATCCTCTGTCATCCCCTTTCTGCCCTCAATCTTTCCCAACATCAGAGTCTTTTCCAAGGAGTCGGCTCTTTGCATCAGGTGGCCGAAGTATCAGAGCTTCAGCCTCAGCTTCAGCATTAGTCCTTCCAATGAATATTCAGGTATGATTTCTTTTAGGATTGACTGGTTTGATCTCCTTGCTGTCCAAGGGACTCTCAAGAGTATTCTCCAGCACAACTCAAAGCATCAGTTCTTCATTGCTCAGCCTTCTTTATGGGTCAGCTCTCACATCCTTACATGACTACTGGAAGAACCATAGCTTTGACTATATGGACCTTTGTGGGCAAAGTGATGTCTCTGCTTTTTAACACGCTGTCTAGGTTTGTCATAGCTTTTCTTCCAAGGAGCAAGCATCTTTTAATTTCATGGCTGCAGTCACCATCTACAGTGATTTTGGAGCTCAAGAAAAGAAAATCTGTCACTGTTTCCACTTTTTCCCCATCAATTTGCCATGAAGTGATGGGACTGGATGCCATGATCTTAGTTTTTTGAATGTTGAGTTTTAAGCCAGCTTTTTCACTCTCCTTTTTCACCCTCATCAAGAGGCTCTTTAGTTCCTTTTCACTTTCTGCCATTAGAGTGGTATCATGTGCATATCTGAGATTATTGATATTTCTCCCAGCAATCTTGATTCCAGCTTGTGAGTTATCCAGTACAGCATTTCCCATAATGTACTGTGCATATAAGTTAAATAAGCAGAGTGACAATATACAGCCTTGATGTACTCTTCTCCTAATTTTGAACCAGTCCATTGTTCCATGCCTGATTCTAACTGTTGTTTCTTGACCTGCATGCACGTTTCTCAGATAAGGAGACAGGTAAGATGGTCTGGTATTCCCGTCTCTTTAAGAATTTTCCACAGTTTGTTGTGATCCACACAGTCAAAGGTTTTAGCATAGTCCATGAAGCAGATTTTTTTTCCTGAGTACATGTTTTCATTTCTCTAGTTACACATCTAAGAGAAAGATTGCTAAGCCACATGATAATTCTATGTTTAGTGTTTTGAGGAACTGCCACCTGTTTTCCACAATGGCTGTGCCATTTTACATTCCTACTAGCAACATACAAGGGCTTCAATTTCTCACCAGCACTTACTGTTTCTTGAATTTATTGTTTGTTATTATCACCATCCTAGTAGGTATGAAGTAAGACCATACTGCAGTTTTGAGAAATTCTAGTTATAAAGAGTTTTTGAATAAAACTATTTTATCATTTCACCAATATAATGAAATATATTGAAATCAATTTGTCAGCCAAATAAATATTTTAAGATATCATATATCAGTTAAGTAGGGGAGGGGTAAAGCATAAAAGTAGGCAGACTGAATGGCAATTGTAATCCAAGCTATAGGTGATGAGGTCTTGAACTGGGATAGTGGCAATATGAAGGAAATGAAGAGACTTAAGTAGATATCAAAAGATATTATGCAGGTGGGATGACTGGAATTAAAGGTTAATATTCGAGGGATAAGAAGAGGAAAAATTTAAGCACAATGCTCAAATTTCTCACTTGGATAACAGAGTGGATGGTGGAGCCATTTTCTAGGATACAAACCCTAGGAGGAGGAAGAGCAGGTATTGAGGTGAAAGTAGATAAAGATGATAAGCTGGACATGTTGAGTTTGAGATGTTCATGGAGCATGCAAGTATTGAGGTGAAAGTAGATAAAGATAATAAACTGGACATGTTGAGTTTGAGATGTTCATGGAGCGTGCAGGTATTGAAGTGAAAGTAGATGAAGATAATAAACTGGACATGTTGAGTTTGAGATGTTCATGGAGCATGCAAATGCAGATACTTACCCAGCAAGCAGTTGGAGCTCTGGGCCTGGAGTTTAGGAGAGAAACCTGGGCTGGTTAGGGAAAATTTGGAATTAACCTTTTTTTTTTTTTTTGTATTCTTATTTCTGTAACAAGATGATGATTATAAGATGATAAGGTCCTTGAGGACATTTCAAGTATTTCCTTGTTTCTCTTTATTGCTCTATGACTGAAAAAATAAATTTAAGGTATACAGAATAATGATTTGACTTACATACATCATGAAGTGATGACAGTAAATTAGTGAGCATAAAGATACAAAATGAAAGAAAAAGGAAAACTTTGCATGTGATGAGAACGGTAAGGATTTACACTCTTAACTTTCATATAAAACACATAGCAGTGTTTATTATATTAATCATGTACATACCATTCTTAGTACTTATTTTTCTTATAAATAAAACTTTGTACCTTTTGACCACCTTCATCCAATCCACCCTGCCTCTGGTAAACACAAATCTGACCTCTTTTCCTGTGAGTTAGTTTGTTGAGTATAACTGACTTACTATACTTTGTTAGATCCATAGTGATTCAGTATTTCCGTACAATACACAATGATCACTGCAATTGGTCTAGTTATCACTATACAAATATATTATAATTTTATTGACTATATTCCCCACACTATGCATTTCATACCAGCGACTTATTTATTTTGCAACTGGAACTTTGTATAATCTCCCTTACCCATTTCTCCCCTCTCCCCTTTGGCAACCATCTCTTTGTTCTTTGTATCTATTTCTATTTTGTTATGTTTTTGTTTTTTAGATTCCACATGTAAGGGAAATCATACAGTGTTTTATCTTTGTCTGACTTATTTAACTTATCAGAAAACTTGCTAAGTTCACCCATATTGTCACAATGGAAAGTTTTCATCCTTTTTATAGCTGAGTAATATTCCATCATGTACATCTTTTTTATCCACTCATCTGTTGATGGGCACTTGGTTGCTTCCATGTCTTGTCTATTGTCAATAAAGCTGCAATGAACATAGCAATCCACATATCTTTTCTAGTTAGTGTTTTTGCTTTTCTTTGGATACATAGGAGTGAAATTGCTGAATCACGTGAAGATTCTGTTCTTAGTTTTTTCAGGGACAGCCATACTGTTTTCCATAGTGGCTACAACCATCACATTCCCAACTATAATACACTAGAATTTCCCTTTCTCCACATCCTTGGGAGCACTGAATATTTATTGTCTTTTTTGAAAGTAGCCACTACCTATGTTTTCTTCTAGGATTCTTGTGGTTTTAGGTCTTATACTCAAATATTCAATCCATTTGATTTTTTTTTATAATTATTAGAATTTTAATTATTATTTTAGCAAGTTGACAAAAATCAGAAGCCAGTGTTTTTACCTTGATAATTATAAAAATCCTTCATGGACCCTGTATGCCCCCCTATTTCTGTAGCATTTCCTTTGACTTGTACGTCAGATATCGTCCTAATTCTTCTTTGGGGGGTTATTTCTTTTTTTTTTTTTCCCTCTGCTGGGCATATACACCGAGGAAACCAGAATTGAAAGAGACGCGTGTACCCCAATGTTCATCGCAGCACTGTTTACAATAGCCAGGACATGGAAGCAACCTAGATGTCCATCAGCAGACGAATGGATAAGGAAGCTGTGGTACATATACACAATGGAATATTACTCAGCCATTAAAAAAATACATTTGAATCGGTTCTACTGAGATGGATGAAACTGGAGCCCATTATACAGACTGAAGTAAGCCAGAAAGAAAAACAACAATACAGTATACTAATGCATATATATGGAATTTGAAAGATGGTAACGATAACCCTATATGCGAGACAGAATAAGAGACACAGATGCATAGAACAATTTTATGGACTCTGAGGGAGAAGGTGAGGGTGGGACGTTCTGGGAGAATAGCATTGAAACATGTATATTATCATGTGTGAAACAGAACACCATTCCGTGTTCGATGCATGAGACAAGGGCTCAGGGCCGGGGCAATGGGATGACCCAGAGGGATGGGATGGGGAGGGAGGTGGGTGGGGGGTCCAGGAAGGGGAACACATGTAAACCCATGGCTGATTCATGTCAATGTATGGCAAAAACTATTACAATATTGTAAAGTAATTAGCCCCCAACTAAAATAAATAAATTTATTAAAAAAATAAATAAATAAAGTGTAGGCAAAAGAATCCATTTGATTTTTATATATAGTGTGAGAAAGTATAAAGTTTGAGATTTGCATGTAGCTATCCAGTTTTCCCTACACCATATATTGAAGAGGCTGTTGTACTCCCATTCCATTTTCTTCCTTTGTTATAGGTTATTGATCATATAGGGAGAAGGCAATGGCACCCCACTCCAGTACTCTTGCCTGGAAAATCCCATAGACAGAGAAGCCTGGTAGGCTGCAGTCCATTGGGTTGCTAAGAGTTGGACACTGACTTCACTTTCACTTTTCCCTTTCTTGCATTGGAGAAGGAAATGGCAACCCACTCCAGTGTTCTTGCTTGAAGAATTCCAGGGATGGAGTAGCCTGGTGGGCTGCCATCTATGGAGTCGCACAGAGTCGGACACAACTGAAGCGACTTAGCAGCAGCAGCAGCATTGATCATATAAATGTGTGTTAACTTGATCTTTCCAAAAGGCTGAGAAACAATTAAATGTGGGTTCATTTCTGGACTTTCTATTCTGTTCCACTGGTCTATGTGTCTTTTTTGTGTGTGTGTGCCAGTATCATACTGCTGTGATCATTGTAGCTTTGTAACTTTATACTTTGGCCACCTAATGTGAAGAGTCAACTTATTGGAAAAGACCCTGATGCTGGGAAAGACTGAGGGCAGGAGGAGAAGGGTGTGACAGAATTAGATGGTTGGGTAGCATCACTGAGTCAATGAACACGAGTGTGAGCATACTCTGGGAGATAGTGAAGGACAGAGAGGCCTGGTGTGTGCTGAAGCCCCTGGGGTCACAAAGAGTTGGACATGACTTAGTGACTAAACAACAACAAAAACAAACTTTGTAGATAGTTTGAAATCAGGAATCATGATAAGCGCCGCTTCGTTCTTCTTTCTCAGGATTGTTTGTCTATTCAGGGTCTTCGTTCTTCTTTCTCAAGATTGTTTGTCTATTCAGGGTCTTTTGTGTTTCCTTTCCAAACAAATTTCAGAATTATTTGTTCTGGTTTTGTGAAAAATACCATTGGTATTTCAATAGGAATTGCACTGAATCTGTAGCTTGCCTTGGTAGTATGATCATTTAACAATATTTAACTCTTCCAATCAGTGAGCACAGTATATTTTCTTGTGTCATCTTCAGTTTTTCTTAAATGCCTTGGAGTTCTCCTAGTACAAGTCTTTTCTCTCTTTAGTTTTCTTCTTAATTCCTAGGAATTCTACTTTTTTGATGCAATTATAAATAGGATTATTTCCTTAATTTCCTTATAGTTTATTAGTGTATAGAGACATGACAAATTTCTATATTCTTTTGCATTCTGCATTTGTACTGGATTCATTGATAGGTAAGAGAAACCCAAGTAAGATGGTAGGTGTTGCGAGAGGGCATCAGAGGGCAGACACACTGAAACTAAAATTACAGAAAACTAGCTAATCTGATCACACGGACCACAGCCTTGTCTATCTCAATGAAACTAAACCATGCTGTGTGGGGCCACCCAAGATGGATGGGTCATGGTGGAGAGGTCTGACAGAATGTGGTCCACTGGAGAAGGGCATGGCAAACCACTTCAGTATTCTTGCCTTGAGAACCCCATGAACAGTACGAAAAGGCAAAAAGATAGGACACTGAAAGATGAACTCCCCAGGTCAGTAAGTGCCCAATATGCTACTGGAGATCAGTGGAGAAATAACTCCAGAAAGAATGATGGGATGGAGCCAAAGCAAAAACGATACCCAGCTATGGATGTGACCAGTGATAGAAGCAAAGTCCGATGCTGTAAAGAGCAATATTGCATAGGAACCTGGAATGTTAGGTCCATGAATCAAGGCAAATTGGAAGTGATCAAACAGGTGATGGCAAGAGTGAATGTCAACATTCTAGGAATCAGCGAACTAAGATGGACTGGAATGGGTGAATTTAACTCAGATGACCGTTATATCTACTACTGTGGGCAAGAATCCCTTAGAAGAAATGGAGTAGCCATCATGGTCAACAAAAGAGTCCGAAATGCAGTACTTGGATGCAATCTCAAAAACGACAGAATGATCTCTGTTCGTTTCCAAGGCAAACCATTCAGTATCACAGTAATCCAAGTCTATGCCCCGACCAGTAACGCCGAAGAAGCTGAAGTTGAACAGTTCTATGAAGACCTACAGGACCTTTTAGAACTAACACCCAAAAAAGATGTCCTTTTCATTATAGGGGACTGGAATGCAAAAGTAGGAAGTCAGGAAACACCTGGCGTAACAGGCAAATTTAGCCTTGGAGTACAGAATGAAGCAGGACAAAGGCTAATAGAGTTTTGCCAAGAGAACACACTGGTCATAGAAAACACCCTCTTCCAACAACACAAGAGAAGACTCTACATGTGGACATCACCAGATGGTCAACACAGAAATCAGATTGATAATATTCTTTGCAGCCAAAGATGGAGAAGCTCTATACAGTCAGCAAAAGCAAGACCGGGAGCTGTCTGTGGCTCAGATCATGAACTCCTTATTGCCAAATTCAGACTTAAATTGAAGAAAGTAGGGAAAACCACTAGTCCATTCAGGTATGACCTAGATCAAATCCCTTATGAGTAAACAGTAGAAGTGACAAATAGATTTAAGGGACTAGATGTGATAGACAGTGCCTGATGAACTATGGACAGAGGTTCGTGATATTGTACAGGAGACAGGAATCAAGACCATCCCCGTGGAAAATAAATGCAAAAAGCAAAATGGCTGTCTGAGGAGGCCTTACAGATAGCTGGGAAGAGAAGAGAAGCAAAAAGCAAAGGAGAAAAGGAAAGATATTCCCATCTGAATGCAGAGTTCCAAAGAATAGCAAGGAGAGATAAGAAAGCCTTCCTCAGCGATCAATGCAAGGAAATAGAGGAAAACAATAGAATGGGAAAGACTAGAGATCTTGTCAAGAAAATTGGAGATACCAAGGGAACATTTTATGTAAAGATGGGCTCGATAAAGCACAGAAATGGTATGGACCTAACAGAAGCATAAGATATTAAGAAGAGGTGGCAAGAATACACAGAAGCACTATACAAAAAGGATCTTCACGACCTAGATAATCACAATGGTGTGATCACTCACCTAGAGCCAGACATCCTGGAATGTGAAGTCAAGTGGGCCTTAGAAAGCATCACTACTAACAAAGCTAGTGGTGGTGATGGAATTCCAGTTGAGCTATTTCAAATCCTGAAAGATGATGCTGTGAAAGTGCTGCACTGAATATGCCAGCAAATCTGGAAAACTCAGCAGTGGTTATAGGACTGGAAAAGGTCAGTTTTCGTTCCAATCCCAAAGAAAAGCAATGCCAAAGAATGTTCAAGCTACCGCACAATTGCACTCATCTCACATGCTAGTAAAGTAATGCTCAAAATTCTGCAAGCCAGGCTTCAGCAATATGTGAACCGTGAACTTCCAGATGTTCAAGCTGGTTTGAGAAAAGGCAGAGGAACCAGAGATCAAATTGCCAATATCTGCTGGATCATCAAAAAAGCAAGAGAGTTCCAGAAAAACATCTATTTCTTCTTTATTGACTATGCCAAAGCCTTTGACTGTGTGGATCACAATAAACGGTGGAAAATTCTGAAAGAGATGGGAATCCCAGACCATCTGACCTGTCTCTTGAGAAACCTGTATGCAGGTCAGGAAGCAACAGTTTGAACTGGACATGGAACAACAGACTGGTTCCAAATAGGAAAAGGAGTACGTCAAGGCTATATATTGTCACTCTGCTTATTTAACTTATATGCAGAGTACATCATGAGAAACGCTGCGCTGGAAGAAACACAAGCTGGAATCAAGATTGCCAGGAGAAATATCAATAACCTCAGATATGCAGATAACACTACCCTTATGGCAGAAAGTGAAGAAGAACTAAAGAGCCTCTTGATGAAAGTGAAAGAGGAGAGTGAAAAAGTTGGCTTAAAGCTCAACGTTCAGAAAACTAAGATCATGGCATCTGGTCCCATCACTTCATGGGAAATAGATGGGGAAACAGTGGAAACAGTGTCAGACTTTATTTTTAGGGGCTCCAAAATCACTGCTGATGGTGACTGCAGCCGCCATGAAATTAAAAGACGCTTACTCCTTGGAAGGAAGGCTATGACCAACCTTGATAGCATATTTAAAAGCAGAGACATTACTTTGCCAACAAAAGTCTGTCTAGTCATGGCTATGGTTTTTCCAGTGGTCATGTATGGATGTGAGAGTTGGACGGTGAAGAAAGCTGAGTGCCGCAGAATTGATGCTGTTGAACTGTGGTGTTGGAGAAGACTCTCGAGAGTCCCTTGGACTGCAAGGAGATCCAATCAATCCATCCTAAAGGAGATCAATCCGGGCGTTCATTGGAAGGACTGATGTTGAAGCTGAAACTCCAATACTTTGGCCACCTCATGCGAAGAGTT
Source organism: Giraffa tippelskirchi (assembly GCF_054371585.1). Classification (NCBI taxonomy): domain Eukaryota; kingdom Metazoa; phylum Chordata; class Mammalia; order Artiodactyla; family Giraffidae; genus Giraffa; species Giraffa tippelskirchi. The sequence goes on along the minus strand of NC_137275.1, from coordinate 89,962,144 downwards.
GTCTCACTGGAGAAGACCCTGATGCTGGGTAGGATTGGGGGCAGGAGGAGAAGGGGATGACAGAGGATGAGATGGTTGGATGGCATCACTGACTCAATGGACATGCGTTTGGGTAAACTCCGGGAGTTGGTGGTGGACAGGGAGGCCTGGCGTGCTGCAATTCATGGGGTCTCATAGAGTCGGACACGACTGAGCGACTGAACTGAACTGAACATTGATAGGTTCCAGTAACTTTCTGATGATGTCTTTAGTATTTTCTATATATAGTATCATGCCTTTTGCATATAATGACATTTTAACCTCTTACCTTTCAATTTGGGTACCTTTTATTTCTTCTTCCTGTCTGATGACTAAGACTAGAATTTCCAATACTATGTTGAATAAAAATGGTGAGAGTGAGCCTCATTGACTTGTTCCTGATTTTAGAAGAAGTGCTTTCACTTTTTCAATATTGAGTAAGATGTTGGCTCTAGGTTTGTCATAGATGTACTTTATCATGTTAAGATATGTTCCCTGTATACTCACTTTGTTGAAATTCTTTTTTCATAAGTGCACATTGAACTTTATTTAAAGCTTTTCTGAATCTATTGAGTTGATTATATGATTATATGATTTTTAATATTCAATTTGTTAATTGATTGATTCTTGTAGATGTTGAACCATCCTTGCATCCTTGGATCCAAATCCCCCTTGATCATGTTGTATGATCCTTTCTAAGTAACATTGAATTTGGCTTGATAATATTTTGTTGAGGACTTTTCTATTTATGTTTATCAGTGATATCAGCTTATAGTTTTATTTTTATGTTCTGTCTTTGGTTTTGCCAGGGTGATGCTGGCCTTATAGAATGAGTGCAGAAGCATCTCTTAATCTTAAATTATTTTTGGAATAGTTTGAGAGGCTAGCCATTTATTTTCTTGAAATGTTTGGTAGAACTTACCTGTGAAAGCATTTGTTCTTAGACTTTTGCTTGATGGGAGTTTTTAAAAGTACTGATTCAATTTCATTACTGATAATTGGTCTTGTCCATATTTTGCATTTCTCTTGGATTCTGTCTAGGGATTATATGTTTTTAGGAATTTATCTGTTTCATCTAGATTTTTCCATTTTATTGGCATATAATTGTTGACAGTAATCTCTTACAATCCTTTGTATTTCTGTGGTGTTGCTGTTAACAACTTCTTTTTCACTTCTGATTTTATTTATTTGAGCCCTCTCATTTTCTTTGAGTCTAGCTGAAGTTTTATCAGTTTTGTTTACCTTTTTAAAGAACCAGCTTGGTTTCATTGGTCTTTATTTTCTCTTCTTTTTTAGTCTGTTTCATTTATTTCTCTTCTGATCTTTGGGGAGTTCTGGGGCTGGTGCCAGCATGTTGGTGGGTAGGTCTGGAATCTTGGGAGACCTGGGGTTCTGGCCTGATAGTGGGAGGGGCTGGGTCCTGGAGTGACTAACTGTGAACTGCCCATGGAGAGTCCTACTGCACCTGGCTGTTTGGTCCAAAAGATACTGAGGGTGGTGTGCACCAGCTGAGGGGCAGGTAAGCCCATAGTGCTAATAGGCTAGAGGGAGAAATCCAAAGTGGCACTTGCCAGCAACAGTGTCCTTATGGTAGAATGGTGCTCCCAAAATGGCGGCCACTAGTATCTTTGTCCCCAGGGGGAGTCTCATTTGCCTTCTGCCTCTCTGGGAGGATCTCTAAGATCAAGTGGGTCTGACCCAGGCTCTTTTAAAATTACTGCTTCTGATCTGGTTCTTGGATTGTTGGAGGTTTTGCATGCATCCTTTAAGAATGGAGTCTATTTCCTATAGCCCTCCAGCTCGCCTGTGGGCAAGCCCCACTGGCCTTCAAAGTCAGATGTTCTAGGGGCTTACCTTTCCAGTGCAGCCTCCCACCCTGGGCTAGGGAACCTGATGTGGGGCTTAGTCCCCTCACTCCTTGGGGAGAACCTCTATGAATTCTCCCATTTGTGGGTCACCCATCCGGGGATGTGGGTCTCAACTATACTGTGTCTCTGCCCCCCTACCCCTCCTTATATCTTTAGTTGTGGAATATGTTTTCTGTTAGCTTTCAGGTTGTTCTCATCAATAGTTTCTCTGTAAATATTTGCATTTTGGTGTGCCCTTGGGAGGAGATAAGCTCAGGGTCTTCCTTCTTTGACATTGTGGCTATTCTCCGTCATACAGTAAATTTTAGTGGGGAATCTTTTGTACTTGTGTTGTACTAGGTTTAAGACAAATTAGTTAAAGATAAATAAGGTATAGTCCTTGTCTTCAGAGAATTTAAAATCTAATAAGGGCAAAAAATATACAAAAATAAATAAATATAGAGATTGAGTGAAATTATTTAAGCATAGAGAAAAGTATTATTTATTGAAAGGATATATTAGAATAATTTGTACTTAAAAGGGCTTCAGTACAGCTTTCTTAATTGAATGATCTAATCAGTGTGGCTACATAATTTATTGGAACCTGTGTAATATGGAAATATGAGGCCTTCTTGTTCAAAGAACAGGAAAAAAAATTGCCTATTAAAGGTTCATATAAACTTCCATGATTTGGCCTGTTGTTTTATACTTGCTATTTAATGTTTTTCTGAGTTAAGAAAAATTAAAATCTTGAATTATTGGCATGAATTTTACCATTTAACTTTATATTACACAATGCTTGTTTAAAATCAGGTCATCCTACTCACGCAGAATCACTGAAATTATACAGTTTGAATTTCATTCTTTCAAAGAGCTCTAAAACTGGCCAGATGAGATAAATGTAACCCAGACTCAGGAAGGTCGGAAGGAGGGAGAGAAGATACCCCCCCAGGACTCAGGGCTGTTGGAGAGGAAAGTGTTGATCCTCATAGGTACCTTAGGCCCACACTCTGCCACGCAACCTCTTTCACTTCCTCCCAGCCGCCAGTCCTGTCAGCTCTACCTTGACTGAGGGCCAGGTCTGGGGAAGTTGAGCTGGGAGCATCACTTTTCTGCAGTGACACACAAGAGGACACGCAAGCATCTTGAACCCTCCCCTCTTGGAGGAGTATGGTACGTCAGGATAAAGGCTGAGTGGGGGAAATGCTTTCCCTGCTGAGATGGGCTCTGACCAGCCATTCACAATACACACCAAGGTGCCTCCCGCCAGCCTTGGTCATGGTCTGCCCTGAGATGCCACCTGGTGTGCTTGTGTGACCCCAGTCCTCCTCCATGACCTGCTTGGAACAGAGGGGAACTGTAGTCAGAGGGTAGAAGGCAGGTAGGAGGTTGGGTGGGGCCAGGACACCAGGGCTCTGAGGTGACATGAGCCAGGATGCAAGTGTTCAGCACATTTTCTATTGTCCCACTCGGACTTCATTTACAAAAAGTAATCAAAAAGTTTAAGACTTTCCAGTCTTGAGAAAGAAGAATGAAGCTGGAAGAATCAACCTTCCTGAATTCAGACTATACTACAAAGCTACAGTCATCAAGACAGTATGGTACTAGCACAAAACCAGAAATATAGACCAATGAAACAAGACAGAGAGCCCAAAGATAAACCCACACACCTATGGATAACTTATTTTTGACAAAGGTGGCAAAAATATACAATGGGGCAAAGATAGCCTCTTCAATAAGTGGTGCTGGGAAAACTGGACAGCTCCATGCAAAAGAATGAAATTAGAACACTTCCTAATGCCATACACAAACATAAACTCAAAATGGATTAAAGACCTAAATGTAAGACCAGAAACCATAAAACTCTTAGAGGAAAACATAAGCAGAACACGTGATGACATAAAACAAGATTTTCTATGACCCACCTCCTAGAGTAATGAAAATAAAAACAAAAATAAACAAGTGGGACCTAGTTAAACTTAAAAGCTTTTTGCACAGCAAAGGAAAGTATAAAAAGGTGAAAAGACATCCCTCAGAATGGGAGAAAATAATAGCAAACAACTGACAATAATTAATTTCCAAAATATACAAGCAGCTCATACAACTGAATACCAGGAAAACAAATGACCTGGTCAAAAAGTGAGGAAAAGACCTAAACAGACAATTCTCTAAAGAAGACATACAGATGGCTAACAAACATGAAAATATGCTCAACATCCCTCATTGTTGGAGAAATGTAAATCAAAAGTGCAATGAGATACCACCTGACACCAGTCAGAATGGCCATCATCAAAAAGTCTACAAACAATAAATGCTGGAGAAGGTGTGAAGAAAAGGGAACCCTCTTGCATTACTGGTGGGAATGTAAATTGATACAGCCACTATGGAAGATGGTATGGAGATTCCTTAAAAAGTTAGGAATAAAACCACCATATGACCTAGCAATCCCACTCCTAGGCATATACCCTGAAGAAATCAAAATTGAAAAAGACACATGTACCCCAATGTTCATTGCAGCACTATTTACAATAGCTAGAACATGGAAGCAACCTAGATGTCCATCGACAGATGAATGGATAAAGAAGCTGTGGTACATATATACAGTAGAATACTACTCAGCCATAAAAAGGAAGGCATTTGAGTCAGTTCTAATGAGGTGCAGGAATCGAGAGCCTATCATGCGGAGTGAAGTAAGTCAGAAAGAGAAATATAAATATCATATACTGACACATATATATGGAATCTAGGAAGATGATACTGATGAATTTATTTTCAAGACAGCCATGGAGCAACAGACATAGAGAACAGACTTATGGACACAGTGAGGGGGAGGAGGGGGAGGGTGAGATGTATGGAGAGAGTACCATGGGCACTTACAATACCATATGTAAAATAGCCAATGGGAATTTGTTTGGAGGGAGAGAGAGAAAGTAGAGAGAAGGAATTAGGAATAGCTCCCTTTCCCTATTTGGAAGTTCTTAACTTCCTGGTTTCCTTGTGGGTAAACGGAGCTATTCCTCTCCCCATGCCCCTCTTTTTCCTCTTTCTTTCTCTCTTCCTCTTCCCCCACTACTTCCTCTCTCCCCAGTTCCCTCATTAATCCTGGAAGCTGTAATTGGTATATTGAATCCATGTACCTGATTTAAAAGAGAAAGTAGGTAAAGGAGTTTTCTGGCCTAGCCCAGTTCATTTTTCCTCTCTCTGATGATCAAATGTAGATACTATACACACTCAATTGTAAGGTCAAATTCTTTCATTTCTGGGGTTCGTCTCTAAAGCTCTGAGGTGGCTTGGACCTCTGCCACCTTTGAGTTTCTGGCCTTCTTGGAGCACTGGTGGCATCAAAAATACTTGAGAAGAGCATCAGCATTGAGGAAACACGATTCTCATGTCTTGCTTCCTCCCTGCAGCCTCACCCTCAGCCCTTTCCCATCCCCCACTCAGTGACCCCATTTCCAGGATAGGTAGTGCTCTCTTGAGTCATTCTTTCTGTTTCCATTTGGCTCATATTAATAGTGACTCAGAAAAGCTGAACAACCCTCTTTTCTCTGAAAGATCTCATGGTTCTATTCAGTGAGTGGCTTCCGGGCGTCTTTCTGTCCTTCCATTGCAGAGTGTCATTCTGTGCAGCCTTGGGGGTTTTCCCTCTTCTAAAACTCTGGTTGTGAATGGTTACCATGAGAGCAAGTGATTCACCGCTGTTGAATATACCAAGGGGTAGGCGAGTCTCTTGACATCAGCTGCTGGCTTGTGCCTGGAAACAGACACACACCCACGCACACCCACACAATTTGGTTTTGTCATTCAGAGCTGGAAGCACTGAACGGAGCAGGATCCCAGGTATTGTAAGACCACATCTCCATGTAATGTTTTCCACTGACTCTTTTCAGAAAGTCTGAGAAATGCATGGCCCAGCTGGGGGTTATAATGTGAGTGTGATGCATGTACACTCAACATTCTTACCTGTGTCATTGACTATGAGACCATTTTTCTCTTTCCCTTCCCCTCACCCTTTCTTACTGACCCAGATCCCATTGCTAGGGAGCAAAAAATTAATGGGCAGTGTTTCTTAGCCAATTCATTTATGGAGCTCAGACACCATCCACAGGACTCCGCTGAAGGTCCTAGATAAGACTAATTATACATGTGGGCACCTGGGAGCTCTGTTAAAAATTGGACAGCAGGGCAAAGGGCTGATTTACTGGGTCTCTGACTGTTCCGACTGGTCAGCTAGAGAGACTATTGCCCAGATAAAAGAGAATCCCTCACATCTGCCTTCCTTTCCATCAGGCTCTGGAGCCACCTTTTAGCTCTGTGATCTTTCAATTCTGTGTCTCCATTTTCTCAACTGTAAAATGGAGAGAATAACAGGACTTCCTTAAAATAGTGAATAGTGAAAAAAATAAAATTTGAAAAGAAAAGAAAGGCTGTTTCTCACTCTTACAAATGGTGATTAGTGAGAATTGAAAAAGTTAATCCATGTAATGCATTTTTATCAATCTTTGGTCTATAGTAAAATTCTCTATAAATATTAGTGATGATTAATAACCTTACTAAGCTTACAACTTCCCAGGACACAAACATATAAGTAATATCACAGGCTACCTGCAAGAAGAAAGCGTAGCGTTTGACAAGTTCTGTACCTTGATCTGAAAATACTGTGAATGGTCATTAGAGTCATTCCCTTCCATAAGCACATGAACACTCCTTGAATGCATGCTTTCTACCTGCAGTTGGACTTAAATAGAAGCCTGTAGGGGCTAGAACTGAGTCATATTTATCCTTCCGTCTAGCTCTCTTACACTATGCCTGGCATATTATAGGTGCTCAATTGAATTGGTATTCAAAGTAAAAGTGTTAGTCATTCAGTCATGTCTGACTCTTTGTGACCCCATGGACTGTAGCTGATCAGGCTCCTCTGTCTATGGGATTTCCCAGGCAAGAAGAGTGGAGTGGATTGCCATTCCCTTCTCCAGTGGATCTTCCTGACTCAGGGGATCAAACACAGGTCTCCTGCATTGCAGGCAGATTCTTTGCCATCTGAGCCACCAGGGAAGCCCCAGTGAGGATCATTATTTGGAATCTTTGCTATGAAAATGCTTGGCTGTGCAGTGTTGACCGCTGCTTCACACAGTAGAGGTGGATTTCAGACACTAATAGCTCCAGAATTCTTGACTCATATGATGCAACTGTCCAGTAGCACAGAGAGTTTTGTTCTTACTTGTAAGCTGTTGTATCTGTTGTGTCTAGAACAGAATCTGGCACAATGATCAATGTTCAATAAATACTTGTTGAAGGTATAAATACATGAAAAACATTGAAAGGGCTTCAGGAAGTAATGTGTTTAGAAGGGGACACAATGGAACCAATTATTTTTTTTTAATAATTTTATTTATTTTTGGCTGTACTGGGTCTTTGTTGCTGCTAGGGCTTTCTCTAGCTGCGGCAAGTGGGGGCTACTCTCTAGTTGTAGGTCATGGGCTTCTTATTGCAGTGGCTTTTCTTATTGCAGAGCATGGGCTCTAGGGCACTTGGGCTTCAGTAGTTGGAGCATGTGGGCTCAGTAGTTGCAACTCCAGCCCAGGCTCTAGAGCACAGGCTCAGGAGTTGTGGGGCACAGGCTTAGCTGCTCTGAGGTATGTAGGATCCTCCTGTATCAGGAATCAAACCTGTGTCTCTTGCACTGGCAGCTGTGGATTCTTTTACCACTGAGCCACCCAGGATAGGCTTTAAGTCACATTTGTTAAAGTCCACATTTTCAACTTAGGTTTTATTTTGTAATTTTTATTGTGATTAAATATGCATAACAAAAGTTTTTTTGTTTTAGCCGTTTTTAGGTATATAGTTAAGTGGCATTAAGTGCATTCACATTGTTGTGCAAACTTCTCTGTTATTCATCTTCAGAAATGTTTTGACTTCCCAAACCAAAGTTCTCTATCCATTAAACACTGACTTCCTATTTCCCCCCATACCCAACCCTGACAACAACTATTCAGTTTTGTGTCTATAGATCTGACTACTCTAGGCACTTATACATCATATAAGTGAAATCATATATTTGTCATTCTGTGTCTGGCTTATTTCACTCACACAAGGTTGTCAAGGTTTATCCATTTTGTAGCATGTATCAAAATCTCATTTTTGTGACTTCATGATATTCCATCATATATATACATGCTGCTTATACATATTTTCCCATTTGTCTTAGTCAGTTTGGGCTGCTGTAACAAATTACCATAGACTGGATAGCTAAAACAGTAAACATGTTTCTTATACTTCTTGAGTCTGGTAGTCAAAGATCAAGGTGCCAGCAGATCTTGAGTCTGGTTGAGGTCCACTTCTTGTCTTGCAGGTGGCTGTCTTCTTGTTGTATCTCCACATATTGGGAAGCAGAGAGAGGGAGCAAGTTCTAGTGTCTCTTCCAATAAGGACACTAATGTCATTCCTGCAGTCTCCATCCTCATCACCTAATTACCTCCTGAAGACCTCACCTACTAATAAATACCATTGCATTAGGGGTTAGGATTTCAGCATGTTAGTTGGGGAGAAGGGCACAAATATTTATCCATAATGCCATTCACCTGTCAGTGGATATTTGGGTGGCCTCCACTTCCATTATTATGAATAATGTTAGGTATGAACATGGGTGTACATATATTTGTTTGAGTGTCTCTTTTCAGTTATTTTGGGTATGCACCCAGAAGTGAAATTGCTAGATAGTATGGCAATTCTGTTTGGTTTTTTATTAAAAGAACCATCAGACTGCTTTGCACAGTGATTGAACCATGTTATAGTCCTCCTAGCAGTGCACAAGAATTCCAATTTCTTCACATCCTCACCTACATTTGTTATGGAAACCCTGATGGTTGTTGTGGTTGATTTGCATTTCTGTGATGATTACTGATGTTGAGCATCTTTTCATGTATGTCTTCTTGGGAGAAATGTCTATTCAAGACCTTCACCCTATGGAGAACAGTGCGGAGATTCCTCAAAAAACTGGAAATAGAACTGCCATATGACCCAGCAATCCCACTGCTGGGCATACACACTGAGGAAACCAGAATTGAAAGAGACACGTGTACTCCAATGTTCATCGCAGCACTGTTTATAATAGCCAGGACATGGAAGCAGCCTAGATGCCCATCAGCAGATGAATGGATAAGGAAGCTGTGGTACATATACACAATGGAATATTACTCAGCCATTAAAAAGAATACATTCGAATCAGTTCTAATGAGGTGGATGAAACTGGAGCCTATTATACAGAGTGAAGTAAGCCAGAAAGAAAAACACCAATACAGTATACTAACACATATATATGGTATTTAGTCAATCGGTAAAGATAACCCTTGGACATGGAACAACAGACTGGTTCCAATAGGAAAAGGAGTACGTCAAGGCTGTATATTGTCACCCTGCTTATTTAACTTATATGCAGAGTACATCATGAGAAACGCTGGGCTGGAAGAAACACAAGCTGGAATCAAGATTGCCAGGAGAAATATCAATAACCTCAGATATGCGGATGACACCACCCTTATGGCAGAAAGTGAAGAAGAACTAAAGAGCCTCTTGATGAAGGTGAAGGAGGAGAGTGAAAAAGTTGGCTTAAAGCTCAACGTTCAGAAAACTAAGATCATGGCATCTGGTCCCATCACTCCATGGGAAATAGATGGGGAAACAGTGGAAACAGTGTCAGACTTTATTTTTTTGGGCTCCAGAATCACTGCTGATGGTGACTGCAGCCATGAAATTAAAAGACGCTTACTCCTTGGAAGGAAGGTTATGGCCAACCTAGATAGCATATTTAAAAGCAGAGACATTACTTTGCCAACAAAAGTCCGTCTAGTCAAGGCTGTGGTTTTTCCAGTGGTCATGTATGGATGTGAGAGTTGGACGGTGAAGAAAGCTGAGCACCGCAGAATTGATGCTTTTGAACTGTGGTGTTGGAGAACTCTTGAGAGTCCCTTGGACTGCAAGGAGATCCAATCAATCCATCCTAAAAGAGATCAATCCTGGGTGTTCATTGGAAGGTCTGATGTTGAAGCTGAAACTCCAATACTTTGGGCACCTCATGCGAAGGGTTGACTCATTGGAAAAGACCCTAATGCTGGGTAGGATTGGGGGCGGGAGGAGAAGGGGACGACAGAGGATGAGATGGTTGGATAGCATCACCGACTCGATGAACATGGGTTTGGGTAGACTCCGGGAGTTGGTGATGGACAGGGAGGCCTGGCGTGCTGCAATTCATGGGGTCGCAGAGAGTCTGACACGACTGAGCGACTGAACTGAACTGAAAGATAACCCTGTATGAGAGACATCAAGAGACACAGATAAATAGAACAGTACTATGGACTCCATGGGAGAGGGCGAGGGTGGGATGATATGGGAGAATGGCATTGAAGCATGTAAATTATCATATGTGAAACGAATAGCCAGTCCAGGTTCAACGCATGATACAGGGTGCTCGGGGCTGGTGCACCGGGATGACCCGGAGGATGGGATGGGGAGGGAGGTGGAAGGGGGATTCTGAAAGGGGAAAACATGTACACCCATGGTGGATTCATGTCAATGTAAGGCAAAACAAATACAATATTATCAAGTTAAAAAATAGAAAATAAACTAAAAAAAAAAAAAGACCTTCACCCATTTTTTAATTGGGTTGTGTGTTTTGTTGTTGAGAAAGATAATTGTTTTACATTTTTTGTCTGGTAAATCTGATGCCTGTGCTTTTTGAGATGCATTCTGCCAGTTTGTTTTCTTATTTGGAATGGACTGTATTTTCCTGTTTCTTGTGTACCTTGTGATTTTTTTAGTTGGGCATTTGGGAAAGCAGCAATCTCTCCCAGTCATTGTAGACTGGCTCTGTGGTGTGGTTGTCCTTTGCTAAGTTCAGTGTGCTCTGGGCCTTGGGATAAGCCTGAGTGGAAAACTTAAGATCCTTTCCGAGCATGAGTTTTGTCTGGGCCCATGCATAACTTTTAAAATCACGTACATACTTCTCCTCACACACACACACACATACACACACACACACACACACACACACACACAAGGTTGCTTTTGAATGTTTTACTTCTCTAGGGTGTCTCACCCAGCATCTCTTCAAGGCCTTTGATTGTCTTTGGTATGTCTTAACCAGTACCTACTAGTCTCTGTCTCCTTGTAACTTTTGTGAGCAGCTCCTATTCCTTCTCCCCAGCTGAGCGTTAAGTTAGATGAAACAGATACCGGGTGTTCAGGTGGACCCCAGAGAGTCTAGAATGTTGCAGGTGAGGTCTGCTGTGACACGGGACACGGGAGGGAACTGGAAACTGGGATGCTGCCTTTTCCAGACCAAGAATCTGCCTCATCCAGGGACCCTGCCTTTCCCAGGAGGTGGTAGGGCAAGGGCAAGTGAAACAGCACAGAATGTCGTACCACTGTGAATGTGTCTTTTTCTTGACTGGGTGTTCTCTTGGTTGCTAGTAGACCTTTGACTTTTTCCCAGTACTTTTTTGTTTTTGGCTTTTTTTTTTAGCATTTTGTGAGATTCCTCTATGTTGTTGATCGCATTTGTAGTAGAACTTTGTTACCTTTTGAAACTAAAGGTTTTAGTTTAAAATTAATCAATGCCAGGGAAAAATCCAGATTTATGTAATACAAACCTTCCCTAACCACTATTTGCTGAGGACATAGTGACAGACACTGTGCTGAGAACTGATATCCATGAACAGTCTTATTTAACCCTTCAACCCTTTTTCTGAGGTATAGGTATCATTTTTCCCACTTTCTTGATAAACTCAAACATAGAGAAGTTAACTAGCTTGGCAGTTAATTACAGGCTCATAATTGATGGAACCCTCAATTTGAACTCAGGCCTCACAGTCAACCATGCCTATGTTTAAATTGACTGCTACTCTCATTTGCCTCTTCCACAGGATGTCTTTAAGAAAGTGTTGACTCATTGGAAAAGACCCTAATGCTGGGAAAGATTGAGGGCAGGAGAAGAAGGGGGCAACAGGGGATGAGATGGTTGGATGGCATCACTGACTCAATGGACATGAGTTTGAGAAAACTCCAGAAGATGGTGAAGGACAGGGAAGCCTGGCATGCTGCAGTCCATAGGGTTGCAAAGAGTCAGACATGACTTAGCAACAAAATGCAATTGGGTAAAACCAGGGGAAAAATGGGTCTAGTTCTGATTTGGAGATGGATGTCTTTTAGCCATCTGTTCCATGTGATTGTACAGCTTCCCAGGACCTCTTTGCTGTCATGAACCTCATATACACTGACCCTTTGGGTCCTTTGCCCACCCTACCACCAAGGCTGACTCAGGGACCCAGAGCCCAGGAGAAGAGGAAGAGTGGACTTGGCCCCCAGCCTGTGTGTTACAGATTTCAGCCTCAGGATAGAGTCAGAAAGAACTGTCTCCTAGTCATGTTCTGTTTCTTCGGGTCCCAACAGTCACGGGTCACAGACCCAGCTAGAGGTTGACTCCACACCAGCTGTTCTCAATATCTATGTAGGAGGTGATGACCTTGGCTTGAATCAGCCCCAGTTGAGAACTGGATTCCTCTGGCAAGTGGTGAGCTGCATCTGTGCAACTTCTCTCCAGAGGCAAACTCTCCCAGCTCGGGATTTACTGTGCTTACTTCCCAGCTGTTATTAACACACCATTCAGAATGATGCAAGGGTTTTTTTTTTTTTTTTCCTTGTTAGCTTTTCTTTGGGCCAACAATTGGCCTTCTCCATTTTTGTAGACCATAAATACTCCGGGCTTGCTTTGACTCCTGCCTTTGCATTCATTTGTGAAAGATACCAGCAAGCAAGAACAGAGCTAACACCAGCACTAGCAAAGGCTATACTCACACCCCCTCTTCCTTGCTTCTCACCATGACCTGTCCTCAAATGTCTATTCTCCTTTTTCCTACAATTTTTTTATTTTAAAAAAGTTTTTTATTTGCTGATTTTTATGGATTTTTGTCAGCATTTAACCCTTAGTTTATATTTGTCACTTTCTCAGTTTAGGGGAGGGGAGCGAAATGCATGCCCTCTGTCTTAGGTCTCTTTACTAATTCTCTTATTCAAGCCTTCAAGCCTTTGGGGTGAGCTCTCTCAGTGTCATCAGCTTCCTCTGTCAGTTCAACACTTTCCTTTATCTCTCTGTTGCTTTTAAAGCTGTATACTCTCTGGGGTTTTATGTTTGTGGCCTTTTCTTATTTCCTCTGCTTATCTAACTCTTTCTCTGGCCTCTCCCCTTTTCTGTTCCACTTCCTCTTGTCTAAGATAATGATTTTAAACTGGTAAGAACAAATTCATGCTCCCCGCAGCCTCTCTGAATTGTCTGGAAGAGCCAGGCTTCTTGTGCACTAGGCGCCTTGCTGGACACATTCCCACGCTTAGCTCATGCAATCCTTGCAGCACCGTTGGGAGAGACCTGCTACTACTGCCGCTTAACAGGGATGAGGTACTTGTGCCAAAAAGCACAGAACCGGGAATAAAATTCAGGTTTATTCAGAGCCAATATTTTGTCTGCTTTACCCCCTTGCCTCCAAGTCCTTTGACATTTGATAACTGTAAAAGAAAACTGTCCAGAGGAGACAGGTCCCGTCTTATAGTTTGTGGGGGGAGCTTCCTGAAGAGGGCCGGTCAGGCAGTATTTCCAAATCCATCTGGGCTTTGCTGGTGGCTCAGACAGTAAAGAAAATGCCTGCAATCCAGGAGACCTGGGTTTGATCCCTGGGTTGGGAAGATCCCCTGGAGAAGGGAATGGCAACCCACTCCAGTATTCTTGCCTGGAGAATCCCATGGACAGAGGAACCTGGTGAGCTACCGTCCATGGGGTTGCAAAGAGTCCGACATGGCTGGATGATTAACACATATTTACCTAACCAAACTCCTCCATTCTTCAAAGCCCAGCTCAGATCTCACCTCTTCTGTACAGCTTCCTCTGGGAACAGCCCCTCCCGGGGCCCCCTTGTTCCTCTGAATAGTCAAGAGGCTTGTTGAATCTCGTATTTGGCAACTACTTATTTCACACTTTTATTTCATTGTTCACACTAAGGCACATGCCACCTCCCAGGGTGGTGGTTCTTTCTTGTGCTTTCATTTATCTTCCAAGTTGCCCTGAACACAGTTTGTACCCAGGAAATATATTTTGATAAACTGGATTATTATGTAGATTCAGGTTATTCTTTCATTTTGCATTTTGTTCTTTTTCCCTTTCAAGTTCAAGGATTTACTCTTGAATCTCCCCTTTGCTTGCTACTCAGCAAAGTTCTAGCATGTTTCCAGGTAGCTTAAGTGTGTCTTTCCTAGGCTGCTCAGTGTCTATGTCTCCTTCCTTTGAGCTTTGTACCTCTTAACAGCAATAGCCTTCATGGGGCTTCAAGCCTCTGCAACCCTATATTGAGACACCTTCACAATAAATTCTTTTAGGACATTGTTATTCAGTATCATTTGAAGTCCTCTTATATGACAGACACTAGGTGGGGAATTGAGGGGTGGGAAGTAAAACCAGGACCTCTAGAGACCCCTGGCCCTGTTTCCTAGGACCTAAGCAAGCCATTATAGCCTGATGAGTGGTGTGAGATGGGAGACAGGGCCGCGGGGGAGAGATGCTAACCTGGATTGGGCATTGGGAAATGTTCCATGAAGAATCGCTGCAGTGGGGAACTAAGGAGAGTCAGTATGTCTAGAGGGTAAATTGGGACTGAAGATAGGGGGCAGAGGAGGGGCAGGAGATGTGACCAGAACCTGAAGCCTGGGCCCATCACCAAGGATGCCGTAAATCCTGGCCAGGAGATTGACCTTGATCCTGAGAGCAGTGAGACGCCCCTGAAGGGACCTGGTCAGGCATGGGTGCTGCTCTCAAAGCTTGTCATCCTGACTCTGTGCTAAAGTCTTTGAAGGCAGATGCTTGTGTAGCTTTTCTGTAGCTCAACAGTACTTGACACGTACTTGCTTAGCTATTGCTAGTGATGAGGAGCCAGGGCCAGAATGCTAGCCTTCCTCCTACCAGCCCCACTGCCTGCAATGAAACCCAAGAAGGAAGCAAGTGGACTACACAGATTACATGTGTAGCAGAATGTTCTGGGCATTAGTTTATATAAATAGTTTTATTTAATCTCCACAGCAACCTTGCAGTAAATCCCTCATTTACCAGATGTAAACAAAGCTTAAAGAGATTAGATAATTTAATCAATAATTATCTAATAATAAAATTAGGTAAACTGAGTTACTGCAATTGAAGTGGCCAAGAAATAACCAACTGACTGAGTTAAGTTTACACTTAACTCCCAGTTCAATCTGACTTCATAGGTGGACCTTATTAAAAATGCAATTATTTTCTCCCTCAAATGTCTATCTTCCTGAGGTTTACAATGCAGTATATTCTTTAAAAAAAAAAAAAAAAAGAAAGAAAGAAAGAAACAGGAATAAGCCTTGGCAAAGATTGCTCTTATGCAAGTTCTATACTAACTTGGACTAGAGTATCTCTGTCTTTATAATGTATCTAGATGATAATGCTTCCTGGTTAAGAAACTGCCTGTACACATTTGGGGTAGGAGAGAAATTTGCCTACTTGTGATTTACAAATGAGCATTTGAGGCATGAACTGTTACTACACCAATTTTTTATCATTAGTTATGAGCTTTATATATGAAAGACCTACCAGCACTTCTGCTTAAGAAAAAGCACCACTTTAGTTAGAAATGGGACATATATTTGTCATAAAATGGCATTTATTTAATACAGCAAAGGAGTCTATCCAGCCAGTGGGCTTTTACCTCCCTGTCTCTCTGTCTTTAGTCACAGGGCCTGCACTTGTGTGATCAGGTGGGAAACTTCTTGCAAGAAGTAGCAGAGGCCTGGGTCCATCTCTTGCTGCCTTGTGACCTCAGCCAACTTGCTTTACTGCCCTAGGGCTCAGTTTCTTCAGCATTTTTTTTTAACTTAAAGAAATCTCTTGCCACCTCAAGTATGTCAGTCCAGAGTTCTCCCCTCACTCTTTCTTCTGCATCATCAGTTTTCCTTCTCTACCAGACCATTACTGTCTGCATACAGAGAGCTATTATATCCTAGCTTCTCCTTACTTCTACCTGCTTTCCAGACACCCCCTCATTTCTCTTCTCTCCTCATAGCGAAACTCCCTGAAAGAACCACTGTCTGAAACTCCCTCTTCTCTACTTCTTTTTTTATTTATCTAATTTTTAAAGTTGAAGAATAGTGTATTTACAATGTTGTGCCAATATCTGTTGTACAGCAAAGTAACTCAGTTATACACACATATACATTCTTTTCTTATATCCTTTTCCATTATGGTTTGTCACAGGATATTATATTTCCATGTGCTATATACAGTAGGACCTGTTGTATATCTATCCTAAATGTAATAGTTTGCACCTGCCGACCCCAAACTCCCAGTGTCCCCACCTCTCCTTCCCCTCCTCTTCTCCACTTCTTGACTCTGTCTAGTTAGCCTTTGGCCTGTGCCATTCCCTCAAAACAACTCCTGTGAATGTCGACCATAAACTTTTTTTATGTGGTTTATCTCCATCTCACCCCCTCTGCCTCCTATATCATTAACAGCTCTTTTTCAGTCTCCTTTGCAGATTTCTTTTCCACATCTCAGTTTCTGAATGTTAGAATGACCCACGGCTCCCTCCTTGAGTATCTTTTCTATCTGTACTCCTCCTTAGCTGATTTTATCTAGTCTAATGGTTTTAACATCATCTTATGCTGATGATTCCCACATTTGAATCTCCAGTCACACTTGTTCCTGGACTCCAAGTATTATTGCCAGTTGACTTTTCCCTAAACCTCCACTTGAATATCTGCTAGGTATCTTAAACTCAACATCTTAGAAACTGGCCTCCTAACTCTTCCCACCCCAGACCCCCAACCTTTTCTTTCTGCAGTCCTCCCATCTGAATTTCATTCTTTCCTCCTGAGTAAATGACAGTTTTAATCTTCCAATTGCCCAAGTCAAAAACTTTGAGGTCACTCTTTTTTCGTGCCCACATCCTTGATTCAGCCACTTCTCATCACACCTATCATCCTGGTCTCTTACTTGGCTTATTACAGTGGCCTTCTTCCGCCTCATCTCCTTGTTTCCATCTTTCCCTTTCCCCCCAGCTTTATTGAGATCTCTTGACACAAAACATTGTGTAAGTTTAAGGTGTGCAGCATGTTGATTTGATTCATTTATGTATTGCAAAATCATTATGTATTGCAAAATCATTCCCACCACAGGCTTAGCTAACACCTCCAAACTGTCATACAGTTATTTCTTTTGTTGTTGCTGTTGAGAACACTTAAGATCTATTTTCTTAGCAACACTCAAGTATGTAATAAATCACTATTAGCTAAAATCACTATTCTGTGCATTAAATGCCTACACATGTTAATCATATAACTGGAAGTTTGTACCCTTTGACCAATGACTACCATTCTACTTTCTGTTACTTACTTTGATTTTTTAGATTCTACGTATAAGTGAGATCATACAGTATTTGTCTTTATCTGTCTGTCTTAGCACAATACCTTCAAGGTTCATCCAAGTTGTTGCAAATGGCAGGATTCCCTTCTTTCTCATGGCTGAATAATATCTACTAAGTATCTATACCACATCTACTTTATCCATTCATCCATTGACAGACCCTTAGGTTGTTTCTATATCTTGGCTATTGTGAGTAATGCTGCAATAAACACAGGAATGCAGACGTCTCTACAAGACCCTGATTTCAGTTCCTTTGGACACATACCCAGAAGTGGATTTCTGGGTCATATAGTAGTTCCTTTTTTAATTGTTGAGAAACTTCCTTGCTGTTTTCCATAGAGGCTGTACCAATTTACATCCCCACCAAAGTGCACAAGGGTTCCTCTCTCCACACCCTTACCAACACTTATTCTCTTGTATTTTGATGATAGACATCCTAACAGGTGTGAGGTGATCATCTTATTGTGGTTTTGATTTGCATTTCCCTGGTAATTAGTAATGTCAAGCACTTTTTTCTGTACCTGCTGGACCTCTGTGTCTTCTTTGGAAAACTGTTTACTTGGTGTGTCTGCCTATTTTTTCATCAGGTTGTTCAGGGTTTCTTTGTTGTTGGTTGTTTGTTTTGCTATTGAGTTGTGTGAGTTCTTCATATACAGTAGTCCCCATTGTCTGTGGTTTCACTTTCTGTGGTTTCAGTTACCCACTGTCAACCATAGTCCAAAATATTGATTGAAAACTCCAGAAGTAAATAATTCATAAATTTTAAATTGTGTACCATTCTGAGTTGCATGATAAAATCTCACTGCTGTGTCCTTCCCAGGATCCCCAACAACTGACAGAGTCATGGCTCAGTGATCCAGGATCCCCTAAAGCAGGTGATCATCTCCTCATGTATTGTCAGAAGGCCAGTAGTAACCTAACACTAGGTTACAGCGCCTGTGTCCTTCACCTCACTTCATCTCATCACACACACACACTTTTTATCATCTCACATCATTACAAGAAGAAGGGTGAGTACAGTACAATAGGATATTTTGAGAAAGGGAGAGAGAAAGACCATATTTACACAACTTTTATTACAGTATATTATTATAGTTCTATTGTATTATTGTTTTTAATCTCTTATTGTGCCTAATTTATAAATTAAACTTTTATCATAGATATATATGTGTAGGAAAAAAACATAGTATATACAGTGTTTGGTACTTTCCAGTTTTAGGCATTCACTGGAGGTCTTAGAACCCCAGAGATAAAGAGGGTCTACCATTTTTGGATATTAACTGTTTATCAGATGTATGATTTGCAAATATTTTCTCATTGCATACATTGTCTCTTCATTTTGTTGTTTCTTTTGCTGTGCAGAAGCTTTCTAGTTTCTTGTAGCCACAGTTGTTTTTGCTTTTGTTGCTTGTGCTTTTGCTGTCTTATCCAGGAAATCACTGCCAAGAACCATGTCAGAGAGTTTTCTTCCTATGTTTTCTTTATAGGTATAATGTTTTCAGGTTTTAAGTTTAAATCTTTAATTTATTTGAGCTATTTTTTTTTTCCTGACTGGTCTAAGATAGGAGAATAGTTTCAGTTTTTTGGTTTGTTTGTTTGTTTGCATGTGGTTATCCAGTTTTCCCAGCCTCGTTTATTAAAGAGACTATCTTTTCCATGTTAAGTATTCTTAGCTCCTTTGTCAAATATTAGTTCACTTTATATTGGGGGGTTCATTTCTGGGCTCTTGATTCTGTTGCATTGGTCCTTGTGCATGTTTATGCCAGTACCATACTATTTTGATTTCTATAGCTTTGTGGTATAATTTGATACCAAGATATGTGCTGTTTCTGGCTTTGTTCTTTCTCAGGATTGTGTTGGCTATTTGGAGTCTTTTGTGGTTCCATGCAAATTGTAAGACTGTTTTTTCTATTTCTGTTAAAAATGCCATTGGAATTTTTATAGGGATTGCATTGATGGCTTTGGGTAACATGGATATTTTAACAATATTAATTCTTCTGCTCCATGAACATGAGATATTGTTCCAATTGTTTGTGTTCTTTAATTTCTTTTATCATTATCTTATAGTTTTCATTGTGCATCTTTCATCTCCTGGTTTAAGTTTGCTCCTAAGTATTTTATTGTTTTTGATACTATTGCAAATTGATTGTTTTCTTTTTCACATATTTTGTTGTTAAAGTATAGCAACACAACTGTCTACTACATGTTTGTTTATTTTTGTATCTTGAAACTTTACTGATTTTTAAAATCAATTCTAGCAGTTTTTTGTGGAGTTTTTAGGATTTTCTATATATAATATCATATCATCCACACACAAAGATAATTTTACCACTTCATTTCCTATTCGAATGTCTTCTTAAAATTGAGATATAATTGACATTATAGTGTTATATTAGTTTCAGGTATATATTAATAACATAATAATTTGATATATGTCTATATTGTAAAATGATTACTGCAATAAATCTAGTAATCCATTACCACACAGCTACAACTTTTTTCATTTTTATGATAAGGACTTTTAAGATATGTTCTTCTAGAAACTTTCAAATATACAATACTGTTTTATTAACTATAGTCACCATGCTGTACACTATATCTCCAAGACTTAATTTATTTTGTACTGGAAGTTTGTACTTTTTGAGTCCCTTCCCCATTTCACCCCCGTCTAACCCCTGCCTCTGGCAACCACTGTTCTGTTCTTTATATCCATAAGTTCATTTTTGTTTTAGTTTTTAGACTCCACATATAAGTGAGATTGTAGGGCATTTGTCTTATTCTGCCTGGCACTATTCTTAGCAGAGTGCCCTCAAGGTCCATCCATGTTCTTGCAAATGATAGGATTTTCTTTGTATGGCTGTTTAAGATTCCATTGTGTGTATATATGCATGTGAAATGTGTATGTATTATATGTATTACATATTCTTTACTCATCCATCTATGGACACTTAGTTGCTTCCTTTTGAGCTATTGTAGATAATGCTGAGGTGAACATGGGGTACAGATATCATTTTGAGTTAGTGTTTTCTTTCCTTCAGATAAACACACAGAAGCAGGATTACTAGATCATATGGCAGTTATATTTTTAATTTTTTGAGGAACCTCCATAGTGCTTTATGTAGTGGCTATACAAATTTACATTCATATCAACAGTATATAAGGTTTCCTTTTCTCCACATCTTTGCCAATACTTTTTAAAAATTATTATAGCTATTCTAACAGGTACAAGGTGATACTACATTGTGGTTTTGATTTGCATTTCCCTTGTAATTAGTGATATTAAATCCTTTTCATGTATCTGTTGGCCATCTGTAAATTTTCTTTCAAAAAATGTGTATTTAGATCTGCCCACTTAAATCATATTGTTTTTTGCTCTCAAGTTGTATGAGCTGTTTTTAGTACTTGGATATTAATCCTTTGTCAGATATATGATTGAAAAATATTTTGACTAATTCCATAGGTTTCTTTTTGTTTTGTTGTTGGGTTCCTTTGCTGTGCAGCAGCAGCAGCTTTCTTGGTTTATCTAGTGCCACTTGTCAATTTATGGATTTGCTGGTGTCAAGTCGAAAAAATCATTGCCAAGACTGACGTCAAGGAGCTTACCGTCTATGTTTTCTTCTAGGAGTCTTGCGGTTTCAGGTCTTACATTCAAGTCTTTAATTCATTTTGACTTAGTTTTGTGTATGGTATAAGACAGGGGTTCAGTTTCTTTTGCATGTGGATATCCAGTTTTCTCAACATTATTTATTGAAGAGGCTGTCTTTTCCTCATTGTATTAATATATTCTTGTCTCCTTTGTCATAAATTTATTGACCATATATGCATGCTTTTATCTCTGGGTTCTCTATTCTGTTCCATTAATCTGTGTCTAGATTTTTTTTGCCAACACCATCTGGTTTTGATTACCATAGCTTTGTAATATAGTGAGAAATCAGAAATTTTGATGGCTTCAACTTTGTTCATCTTTGTCAAGATTGTTTTGGCTATTCATACTCTTTTGTGATTCCATACTAATTTTAGGGTTATGTTTTTCTGCATCTGTGAAGAATGCCATTGGAATTTTGATAGGAATTGGTTGAATCTATAGTCTGCTTTGAGTAACATGAACATTTCAACAATATTCTTTCAAACAGAATATCTTTCCATTTATTTGTATCTTCAGTTTCTTTCATTGGTGTTTTATAATTTTCAATGTACTGGTCTTTCACTTCCTTAGTTATATTTATTGCTAGGTATTTTATTATTTTTGATGCTAGTGTAAATAGGAATGTAAATGAGATATTTTTCTTCTTTTCTCTTTCCAATAGCTCAGTAAATAGCAATGCAACTGATTTTTCTTTGTTGATTTTTTGTATCCTGCAACTTTACTGAATTCTTTTATTGTAACATTTTTTGGTATCATCTTTAGGGTTTTCTAGAGAAAATACACTGTCATCTGCAAATGGTGACTATTTAACCTCTTTCCCATTTGGATACGCTTTTATTCTTTTTCTTTCCTAATTGCTCTGGCTTGGGCTTCCAATGCTTGGGCTTTCAATAGCATGTTGAAAAAGGTGGTGAGTGGACATCTTTGTTTTGTTCCTGATCTTAGAAGAAAAGCTTTCAACTTTTCATCATTGAGTATGTGTTTTGTTATATATATTGCCTTTATTAAGTTGAGGTACATTCCCTCTATACCCATTTGTTGAGAGGTTTTGTTTTTTTTTTTTAATCAGTTTTTTATCAGAATGGATGTTGAGTTTTGTCAAATGGCCTCCTGGCATCTGTTGAGATGAACATATGATTTTAACCCTTTATTTTGTCAATGTGGAATATCATATTCATTTATTTTGAAGATTTTAAACCATCTTTGCATCACTAGAATAAATCCAACCTAATCATTCTGTATAATTATTTAATTTATTGTTGACTTTGGTCTGTTAATATTTTGTTGAGGGATTTTGCATCTATGTACATCAGGATATTGCCCAGTAATATTATATTCTTGTAGTGTCATTATCTTGTTTGGTATCAAGGTAATGTTAACCTTGTAAAATAAATTTTGAAGTGTCCTATCTGCATCAATTTTTTGAAAGTGTTTGAGAAGTATTGTTGTTAATTCATTTAAAAAAAATTTTTATTTAATTCTATTTGACTTACAATATTAGTTTCAGGTGTGCAACATATTAATTCAATATTGTAGTATATTACATTCAAGAGAAAGTTATTAAAATATTTATTATATTCCCTGTGATGTACATTGCATCCTCTAACATTTATTTTATACCTAGTAGTTTGTATCTCTTAATCTCTTTCATCTTTTTTGACCCTTCTGCCACCCTCCTTCTCTTCTCTAGTAACCACTAATTTATCCTCTGTATCTGTGAGTCTGTTTCTGTTTCATTATAATTGTTTGTTTTATTTTTTAAGTGAAAACATACAGTATTTTTCTCTTATTTTTCTAAGCATTACACCTTCTAGGTCCATTCACATCAAAAATGGCAAAATTTCATTAGTTTATTTATTTTTTGATTGGAGGAAAATTGGTTTACAATGTTGTGTTGATTTCTACCATCCAGCAACATGAATTGGTCATAATTATATATATGTCCCCTCCCTCTTAAGCCTCCCTCCCCTCCCCGCATCCAACCTCTCTAAGTCATCACAGAGCATCAGGCTGGGCTCCCTGTGTTATATAGCAACTTCCCACTATTTTCACATGAAGTATGTATATATATGTTAATGCTACTTTCTCAATTCATCTCATCCTCTCCTTGCTCTTTTGTGTCTACAAGTTTGTTCTCTACATCCATGTCACCACTCCTTTTCTAGATTCCATATATATGCATTAATATATGTGTTTTGTTTTTTTTTAACATATGTTACTCTGTATAAGAGACTCTAGATTCACTTTTTTATAGCTGAGTATTTAAGTGGGTGGGTTGGTGGGTGTATCTATCTATTAGTGAGCCTTTAAGTTGCTTCCATAGTTTGGCTATTGTAAATAATGCTGCAATAAATTTGAGTCTGTATTTTTTTTAGTTAGTATTTTTTCTTCAGATAAAAACCCAGGAAGGGAATTGCTGGATCATATTTTAGTTCTATTTTCAATTTTTAAAAGAATCTCTATACTGTTTTCCATAGTGACTGTAGCAAGTTACATTCCTACCAACAATGCACAAGGGTTCCCTTTTCTCCACATCCTTGCTAATACTTGTTATCTTTTTGTAATAGTCATTTTTACAGGTGTGAGGTGATATCTTAGTATGGTTTTGATTTGCATTTCTCTAATGATTAATGATGGTGATCACCTTTTCACATGCCTGTATTCTTTGGGGAAAATGCCTATTCAGGTCCTCAGCCCATTTTTAAATTCTATTGCTTTTATTTTTGATATTAATTTTTATGAGTTATTTAAATACTTTGGATATTAATCCCTTATCAAACAAATTGTTTGCAAAAGTCTTCTCCCAAGGTTTTGGAAAAAGCAGGTTGACTTTATACTTTTTTAATGGTTTCCTTTGCTGTGTAAAAGCGATTTGCTTATTTTTGCTTTTGTCTACCTTCCCTGAGGAAACAGATCCAAAAAATATTGCTAAGACCAATGTCAAAGAGCTTACTATTTGTTTTCTTTTAGGAGTTTTATGGTTTAAAGACTTACATTTAGGTCATTAATATATTTTGAGTTTATTATTGTATATGGTGTGAGAAAATGTTCTAGTTTCATTCTTTTACATGAAATTCTCTGGTTGTCTCAAAACCACTTATTGAAGACACTCTCTTTTCCAGATTGTACATTTTTGCCTCCTTCATCATAGATTAGTTAACAATATAAATATAGACTTATTTCTGAGTTCTCTTCTGTTCCATTGGTCTATATATTTTTTTGTGTGCCAGTATCTTATTGTTTTGATTACTGTAGCTTTGTAGTATAGTCTGAAGTTGGGGAGTATGATACTTCCAGCTTTGTTCTTTTTTCTCAAGATTGTTTTGGCTATTCAAGGTCTTTTCTGGTTCCATACAAATCTTAGTATTATTTGTTGTAGTTTGTGAATAGTATCATGAGTATTTGATAGGAAATTGCATTAAATTTGTAAATTGCTTTTGGTAGTATGGACATTTTAACAATGTTAATTCTTCCAATCCATGAACGTAGGGTATCTTTTGATTTATTTCTACTGTCTTCAGTTTCCTTCATCAATGTCTTATAGTATTCACATCCTTGGTTAAATTTATTTCTAGGTATTTTATTCTTTTTTATTTTATTACATGTGGGATTACTTTCTTAATTTCTGTTTGTGATAATTTATTATTAATAGATAAAATCTCGGCAGATTTCTGTAATTATTTTATCTTACAACTTCACTAAATTGAATTCATTTATTAATTCTAATAACTTTTTGGTGGAGTCTTCAGGTTTTTTTTAATATATCCTATCATGTCACCTCCAGATAGTGACAGTTTTACCTCTTTCTTTCCAACTTGGATGCTTTTTATTTTCCTTTCTTTGTCTGATTCCTGTGACTAGGACTATCAATACTATGATGAATAAAAGTGACAAGAGTGGACATCTTTGTCTTTCTCACCAGTGAGAATGATGTTAGATGTGGGTTTGTCATAAATATCCTTTATTATTTTGTGGTATGTGCCATCTATACCAACTTTGATAAGATCTTTAATCTTAAATGGATGTTGAATTTTATCAAAGACTTTTCTGCATCTAGTAAGATTATCATGTAATTCTTATACTTCTTTCATTAATGTGGTGTATCACAGTGACTGATTTCTGGATATTAAATCATCTATGTATTCCTGAATAAATCCCACTCAATCATGGTATATGATCCTTTTTATGTATTGGTGAACTTGATTTGCTAATATTTTGTTGAGGATTTTTGCATATATGTTCATAAGGGATTTTGGTGTATAATATTCTTTTTCTTATTTTTTAGTGCATTGTCTGGTTTTCATATCATAGTAATGCTGGCCTTGTAGAAGAGTTTGGAAGTAACCCCTCCTCTTCAATTTTTTTGGAATAGTTTAAGAAAGATCTCTTCTTTAAACATATGATAGAATTCCCCTGTGAAGAGGTCTGTCCTATTTATTGAGAGATTTTGATTACTGATTCAACTTTATTATTAATAAATGATCATTCAGATTTACTTCTTCCTGATTCAGTCTTGGAATATTAAATGTTTCTAAGACTGTTTCCCTTTCTTCTAGGTTGTTCAGTTTATTGGCATATAGCTGTTCATAGTATTCTCTTATGATTATATTTCTGTGATACAGGTTGTAACTTCCCCTCTTTCATTTCTAACTTTATTTTATTTGAATCCTCTCTTTTTTTCTTGATGAGTCTGGCTCAAGTTAAAATTTTTTAAAAAATAACTCAATTTCATTGATCTATTGATTTTATTTTTAATCTTTGTTTCCTCTCTGATCCTTATTTCCTTCCTTCTGCTGAATTTGAGCTTGATTTTCTTTTCTTTTTCTAATTTCTTTATATGGAAAGATAGGTTGTTTGAGATTTACTTGTTTCTTGAGGTAGGCCTGTGTCACTACAAGCTTCCCTCTTAGAACCACTTTTGCTGTGTCCCACGGATTTATTTATTTATTATTTATTTATTTTTGGCTGTAGTAGGTCTTCATCGTTGCATGGGCTTTTCTCTAGTTGTGGCTCATGGGGGCTACTCTCTAGTTGTGGTTCCTGAGCTTCTCATTGCAGTTACTTCTCTTTGCAGAACACAGGCTCTAGGGCATGCAGGCTTCAGTAGTTGCAGCTCCCAGATCTAGAGCACAGGCTTAGTATTTGTGGCAAGTGGGTTTAATTGCCCCATGGCATATGACATCTTCTTAGATCAGGGATTAAACCCATGTCTCCTGCATTGGCAGACATATTCTTTACCACTGAGCCACCAGGAAAGTCTTGTCTCATAGATTTATCAAGTTGTGTTCCTATTTTCAATTTTACTTACATAACATTGTGGTTAGAAAAGATGCTTCATATAATTTCATTTTCCTAAATTTTTCGAGACTTGTTTGTGGCCTAGAATGTGATCTGTCCTGGAGGAAGTTCCACATGCACTTAAGAAGGTGTATTCTGCTGTTTTTAGATGGAATGTTCTATATATATTGCTTGGGTGAAATGTATTATTTAAGGCTACTTTTCCTTATTGATTTTTTGCCTGGATGAACTGTCCATTGATGAAGTGGGTTTTTGTTCTTCTTTAAATATTTGGTAGAATTCACCAGTGAAGTAGCCTGGTCCTGGACTTACTTACTCACTATTGATCTTTCATATTCTGTTTCTTTATGATTCAGTCTTTCTAGAAGTTTTTTATGTTTCTGGGAATTTATCAAGGTCTACATTATCCAGTTTTGGGCATGTAATTTTTTCTAATGGTCTGTCATGGTACTTTGTATCTCTAGGGTATCAGTTGTAACATCTCCTCTGTTTTTTGTGATTCTGAGTCCATGTCCTCTTCCAATTTTTCAAAGTTTATCTAACTAAAAGTTCATAAGTTTTCTATATCTTTTCCAAAAAAAAAAAATCAGCTCTTAATTTTAATGATCTTTTCCATTTTTTTTTATGGTTTCTATTTCATTAATTTCTGTTCTGACCTTTGTTATTGCCTTGCTTCTGCTAACTTTGAGCTTAACTTTGTTCTTTTCTTCTAGTTCCTTGTATTGTAAATTTAGACTGTTTATTTGAGATATTTCTTATTTATTTATTTATTTTTTAAAAATAAATTTATTTACTTTAGTTGGGGGCTAATTACTTTACAATATTGTAGTAGTTCTTAATATATGCATATACAAACTTCCTTCTTAGAACTGCTTTTGAAGCATTCCGTTTTTTAAAATAATTTATTTAATTTTTGGTTGTGCTGGGTCTTCATTGCTACATGAAGATTTTCTCTAGTTGCAGAGAATAGGAACTACTGTCTAGTTATGGTCTGTGGGCTTCTCATTGTGATAGCTTCTCTTATTGCAGAGCACAGGCTCTAGGGAGCATAGGCTTCAGTAGTTGAAGTACATGGGCTCATTAGTTGTGGCTCTTAGGCCCTAGAGTGTGCAGCCTTCAGTATTTGTGGTGAGTGAGCTCAGTAGCTGCAGCTCCTGGGCTCTAGAACACAGTAGTTGTGGTGCATAAGCTTAGTTGCTCCACAGCATGTGGAATCTTCTGGATTAGGGATCAAACCTGTGTCTCCTGCATTGGCGGTTGAATTTTTTACCACTGAGCCACCAGAAAAGCCCACCATAGTTTTTACTGTGCTTCCATTAACAAATTGTTGAACCTAGAGTTATTTTTATGCTTTTATGACTTAACCTTTATTCTAGAGTTAAATAGCATACCACCATGTTATAGTATTAGAGTATTCTGAATATGACTATATGCTAACCTTTACCCTGGGTTGGGAAGATCCCCTGGAGGAGAGCATGGCAATCCACTCCAGTATTCCTGCCTGGAGAATCGCTATGGACAGTGGAGCCTGGCAGACTACAGTCCACAGGGTTGCAAAGAGTCAGACCTGACTGAACGACTAAGCACAGCACAACACAGCATCAATGTGTGATATATTTTTATGTTTTCATTTCACTAGTTAGCATTTTTTCCTTTCACCTCAAATAACTCATTTCAGCATTTCTTATAAGGCTGGTTTAATGGTGATCAATTCCCTCAGTGTTTGTTTATTCTGGAAATTCTTATTTCACCTTTAGTTCTGAAGAACAACTTTACTTGGTAAAGTATTCTTGGTTGGCAGTTTCTTTTACCACTTTGCCTGTATCATCCCCATACTCTCCTGGCCTGTAAGGTCTTTGCTGAGAAACCTACTGATAATCTGATGGGAGAAAATTTTTGTCTCTTGCCTCTTATAAATTCTTTTTTTTCTTTGGTTTTAGACAGTTTAATGATTACATGTCTTGGAGAAGAATGTTTTGGATTAAAATTTTGAAGTGACCAATTAACTTCATGAGGTTAGATCTGTCTTTACTTTTTAAAATCCATTCTTAACACAGAATTACCCTTTAAAACACAAATCAGGTCATGTGCCTCTTCTGCTGAGAACCCTCTAATATCATCATCTTAGAGTGAAGGCCACACTCTGACCTTATCCTCACCACTCTCTTCATGGCTCATTCTGGTCTGGCCACAGCTTTTCTGGGTTTTCCAACTTTAGAGCTTTTCTCCTGCTTTTCTCTCTGCTTATATACTCTTTTTCAACTACCCACATGACTTTCCTCTTCAAATATTATCAGTAAAAACCTCCTTGGCTGACTACTGATTATTTAGAAAATCCAGCATTCCTCCCAATAGTCAGTGCTCCCTTTCCCCTTAATTTGCCTTACTTTTTCCTCCTGCACTTATCTATTAATACTTTATTTTGTCTCTCTTTCCTAACTAGAATATAGGCTCCAAGAAGATAGAGACATATGGGTTTTGCTCATTGCTGGATGCCTAACTCCTAGAAATGCACTTGAAACCAGCTTTAAGAGTGAAGGTTTAAACTATTTCTTAATGAATGGGTGAATGAATGAATGGTTATATAAAACCAGGGTGGTGGAAAGGGTAATCTCTAAGATCTCATTCAAATCTGCTTATCCCTGATTTTGTAAGTTAAAAGGTACTTCCTTTTTCTCATTAATGACTTGAAAATTTATAAAATAAAACCACTATGTTAGGAAATTATAGCTTCAGCTCAACTAATTAACATAATATCTCACTTTTTTTTTTAGTTCGTTTGATGTGCTTTAAATGAACTCATTTATTCCTCACAACAACCTTGTGGCATAGTTATTATTATTTTCATTTTTGGGATGTGTAAATTGAGGAAAATAGAGGACAGATTAGCGCATAGCCCAAGGTTGCATCCTAGTAATGCAGAGCCAGGATTTGAACCCAAAGTTATAGTTCTTTATTTTAAGTCATCATCTAGGGAATATGAAAGTGAAAATTTGATCAGTAGTACATAATATTTAAAACATATCTCTTTCATTTTAATGTATTCTCCCTTAAAATATTTTATTCAAATACACATATTTGAATCATGGATATTATAGATATTAATTTCATGAAATATATACCTGTTAGTAGGTGATATTGTAAGGAAAGGAAATACAAATATAATTTCCTCAGTCATTTATTTTATGCTCTGGTTGATTTTTGTTTTTCCTTCTGATTTTAACTCAAATTGTTTGAGCTTTTTATTGGTCTTTGATGTGTATTTAGTATCTTAGAAACTGTGATGTCATTCCAACTACTGGAATTTTTACACAGTCACCAGGGGATTATTTACCATACCCTGATGGCTCAGATGGTAAAGAATCTGTCTGCAATGTAGGAGACCTGGGTTTCATCCCTGGGGCAGGAATATCCCCTGGAGAAGGGAATGGCAACCCACTCCAGTATTCTTGACTGGAGAATTCTCATGGACAGAGGAGCCTGGCGGGCTACAGTCCATGGGGTCACAAACAGGGGGACCTGACTGAGGGACTATCACTTTTACTTTCTTTTCTGGGATGATTTACTTACCTGAAAATCAGTTTGAGGCTTAATAAGAGTATATGACAGAGAATTATTTCCTTGTTTTTGTCACTGTCTTCTCTCCAGCTTTGAGGTCTTATTGGTGCTTCATGATCAAGAGCTCATATGCTGTTACACAAACCTGTTTGGTCAAGGGTGAGGGAATCCCAGGTCCCGTGGTGAGGAGTCAGTGGGATGAGCACTAGGGTGTGATCAGTGGAATGCACCTGCTAGCGTGAAGCATGAAGCAAAGGGGAGGGAGGGGAAGGAAACACTTTGTAAAAATAACCGTTTATTCTAGTTTGTACTTCAAGTTTTAGATTCTTATTAATCCTTACCATATCCCTATGAGGAATGCACTATTTTACTGATTTTTACAGATGAGGCTTAACCAGTAAAAGTGCTAGTCTGCATCCAAAGCCTGATGCTTTCTGCTATACTGTTGCTGGTGCTTCATCATGTTCCTTAAAGCTCAGTCAAGAGCTGTTTGTGAGAGAGGCCTTAGGCCACCAGGGGCATCTCAAGTTTCAAGCACCACCACCCAGATTTCTATTAATGGGACTCTTAGGTGCAAGGAATATAAGGCAAGTGCTCAGTGAATATGCCTAGAAATCCTTAATTCAGTGAACTTAAATGATCCGATTCATTCTTGTGGGGGTAGGGAAGAAGTGGAGTATCTCTGTGTAACTACTATTTTACTCAACACCTAAGGAGAAATCTCATTTCAGTTTGAATTAAGAATTGATTAGAGAGTAAAATGTCAATTTGAGTCGAGAAATTCTTTTGAA
The DNA here is from genome assembly GCF_054371585.1 of Giraffa tippelskirchi. Classification (NCBI taxonomy): domain Eukaryota; kingdom Metazoa; phylum Chordata; class Mammalia; order Artiodactyla; family Giraffidae; genus Giraffa; species Giraffa tippelskirchi. The sequence goes on along the minus strand of NC_137275.1, from coordinate 89,931,505 downwards.
ATTGCATAAAAGGAAGCCCCCAAAGAAAGCATATTTGTGCAGCATACATGCAAGGGAAAGAGTGGCTCCTTTCAAGAGGGAAATGTTTCAAGCTGGAGCAAAGACATTTGTGAGAAATTGCCTTGTAAGAAAGGGAAATGCAGGCAGGCGGCCTGAAGAATATGGGAACAAAAGTATCTTTGTTCTTCGAAACTGAAGAGTGCTGGCAAAACTGAAATAATCTATAATTACTGCTAATTCTCGGCTGGGCATCTTTTGTGAACATTTTCTCACCACTCTAACAACTAGTGAGGGTGTTTCTCACGGGAGGGAGGCACGGAGGAAGTGCCCCACCCCTTACTGAAAAGCCTGAGACTGAAGTTAGTCCTCAAGTGCCTTCCTGTGGCCAGCACTCTCCCACTGCATTGATTTGAGAAAGATGCTGGACACTCGCCTTCAGGAGGCCTTTAAACCCACAAAACCAATGAAAAATTCTCTTCAGCTTTAACAGTAGCTACCTGGATGAATAAGGCCTTTTCTCACTGAATTTGATTCTTACACAGCTGATCGAAAGGAATAGAAGCACGAATTACCCAAAGCAGGAGGGTTTTTATGCAAGAGCAGCTGAAGAGACCAGGCAAAGGAGTAAGGGACACTGTGTGACAGGGCAGCTGTGTGCAAGCCTGCTTGCATGAAAAGGCTCATTCTTGGCAGTTATTTCCAGAGGAGGCAAGGGGCCAATAAAGCTTTTGATGCTGGCTCGTCTGTCATTGTCAGCTGTCTCCCAGGTTCAAGTCCACCTGCAGGCTCGGAAGCAGCAAAGTGGCCCACACCTTCATTTATAGGGCATTGGCATCACCAGCCTCTGCCAGGCCAGTGAGATCAGGAAGGCCCCTGGCAGGAAAAGCTTTTTCACTCACAGAATCTTAAATTCCCCTTGCCTGGAACAGTGCAGACTAGCAAACCTGAAGAGCTAGAAGTTCCCAAGGTTAAGCCAGAGGATGGATTGTGAAATGAGAGCTGACAACATCTCCAGAGGGTTGAAATTAAAAACAAAAACAAAACCCACAAATGGTTGGATTACTGCTTTTTAACGGTGACGTTGCTTCTTAACACCCTGGCTTTGAGTAGAATGCTAGAGGAATCACCCAGGCAACGAGTTCAAAGGTTATTAAATGGCAGTCATTTTCTGGGTTCAAGAATGACTGACAGAAAAATATGAGAAAGAATTCCCTTACTTCATGCATGATGTAAATGATTTCTCTACCAATTTCACAAGGGGTGGGGATGATGGTTGGAAGACTCAAGGTAATTAGAACATGTAACTATGTTTGCTATCTTGCATTTCTGTAGTGTTCAGCAGGAGCACACAGGGGCTGTGTGAGGGGTGGTTCACATGACAGGGAAGGGGTGGAGAGGAGGACAACCTAGCTTCCGGCTTCCTGAAGCCACGCGGGGCTGATGTGGACATGCATGTTTGTCTGTTGCTTCTCAGGCCACCTCTTCCCACTCCCCTTCCTAACACTGCCTGCCTTTCCAATAGGCAGGGAGAGGAATTTTCCATTAAGAGTGAACAGGAAGAGGAAAATGAGAATCTGAGAAAAGGGCTGGCCTTAGACTTAATGTGAACTCAACTCAGGGGTCCCTGCTGCCGCCAATGGTGCGGAGACTGTAACCAGGAGGGATGGTCAGCTGAGGTCCTCAGAAAAGCTGTTACTCCATTCTTGACACTGGCCACACGTGAAAAGTGAGTAGGTTAAAAAGTAAGCTTAACACATGGCTGATTCATGTCAGTGTATGGCAAAATCCACTACAATATTGTAAAGTAATTAGCCCCCAACTAAAATAAATAAATATATTTAAAAAAAAGTAAGCTTGAAAAAACAGTCAGCTGATAGCTATTCAATCAGAAATATTTTGGGCTTAATTATTTGGCTGCTACCTTATAGTTTACTATTAAGAATAACCATCTATAAAGTATCTTTAAAAAGCAACTGTTTTCCATTACCTTTTGCCCCACTGAGGTGGCAGTAATTCAGGAAGAAACTTCAACAACAAGACAGTACTTAGAGTGCATTAAATAAATATAAATTTTATTAAAAACACTCACATAGCGTTATCAGGAATGATATAATAATAAACGCTTTCAAATAACCTGCATTCATAACATTACAATACTTACAGTATTTATAACCATCCTCAGATTTTTATAGACAAACCAAACATCTCATGAAAATAAGTTTTTAAAAAAAAGCATAGAAAAATGCACACAGAACTCATTATCTTAGTGTCAGACTGCAGAAGTTTCCTACACAAGTTAACCACTAGCTTTAGAAGTGAACTGTACACCACTGTGCGTCAATCAGGATGAAAAATTCATTCAAGTAAAGTTGACACCACTCAGAAGCATTTTCAAGTATGGCTATATAGTCAACCTGATATTCCTATATAAGCAAATTGGAGATCTGCTTTCCATTCATTCTGAGGCAGGTTTGATATTTACAATTATAGATCTGATATTTACAATATGCCACTTAATTTCTTCTCCTTCCTACCTAGCCTCTCCTCAACCCCCCAAACTATACTTCCTGCTGTGTTGGCCAGCAGTTTGACAAATGACAGTGGATTGGTACAGAAACCAAATATTCACTCATCTAGGGATGGTTGACTCAAAACCAACAAATGTGCATGTAGTAACCAAATATTTGGGGTTAGATACATGGCATATGCAAAACATTCAAATCATGCAGTTTGACATATATAAAGCAAATGTTCTTGAAATGCTTGTAAACTGGTCACAGCCAAAAACTAGAGAAAAAAAATTTTTTTTTAAGACAAAAGCCATGTTTTGACCCAAAAAAAAAAATCCGTTAAGATTTGACCAATAAACTCAAAGGCCTCCATTGATTAAGAATTTATTTGAAATGTTAGTAAGCGAAAATGTACAGACTAAGACATAATTGTACAGTTGATTGCACACCATCCCCCTAAGTGTTTTGCTTGTGTAGAAAAGTCCTGTGGATCTGTACCTGTATTGATTACAGGATCAAAACATCTTTTATTTAGAGAGTTAAAGACTCTAGCCAGCAGCCACTTGCCAAACTCCTGACTTACAATTTTCCCTTTATCAACTCAGTGCATTCTATTTTCATGTAATTTTTTTCTGCTTGAAACAGTCAAAAGATTTTCCAAACTCTTAAAATGCTTTTCTTTACAATAAAAACAGCCAACAGATTTACAAGATTAGTTTTAGTTACATCAGGACATATACAAGTAAAATAGGAGGGATTCAAAATAAAAGGGTTAAATCCCTGAAAAAGAATATATTTATTAACCTACAACAATTTTACATGAACACAGGTGACATGTTGGCATAAGGAGAACATGAGCTGAAATATCCCTGAATTTTTAGAACAAAAAGGTTGAAGTTCAAGTTATACTTGCTAAGAAATCAAGTATTGGAAAAAGGTATGGTTTTTTTTAACTAAAAAAAAAAAAAAAGCCTTGGAAAAAAATGATGGTACACAATGCTATAAGCTTTCACTCTCAGTTCAATATCCTATTGCCAAACTAGTGTTGAGGTATATGACAAGTAGGAACATCACTCAAACCTTTAATGAAGTCTTAGCTCACATTATGATATATTTGTAGCAGGTTGAGTAGCACCATCATGATGTGAATTCTGTTTCAAATCTATATATATATATATATATATATATATGTATATATTTCATTTCTTTTTACAGTACTAAAATACTAAAGCATTGTGTTAAAAAAGTTTTACAATTTAATTTACTTACTATACATCTCTTTCATTTCTTTATACAAATTAATGATTTAAAACCACTACAGCAAACCAGCTGCCTGTTTTTTAATTTTTTTTAATTAATAGATTCACATGGAACTAACCCTGTTTACTCATCTAATGCAGGCATCAGTCTGCTCAATCTTTCTGGTAAAGAGGACACTTAAGCTAAGAAATGACAACATTAAAATGTACAATTATCAACACAAAGGCAGACTGCCATTTGGTTCACCAAAGGGAACCATACAGTTCCATAAAATAGCATTGGCTTAAGTGAACTAGCTTTGTTGAGTCTGTAGCATGCATTTATTTATTACCTGCAGTTAATAGAAAATTCTTCAAACTCTACATATTTGAGCAATGAATTTGTCATACAATTTTGTATAAAACTGTTTTACAGTATAGCATGTGAGATGAGCACCAGAAAACATGTGTTTTGTGGACTAATGTATTCCCTTGAATCCAGTAAGCCCCATTTTGGATTTAACTGGCTGCAATAAAAATGGATACATTGCTCATCAGCAGATGCATGGCTAAAAGCAAAAATATTTTAAAAGCTTTCCTTAAAAAAATCAACTTTTCATTCTAAAATGAAAGTAAACGTTTTTTTCTTTTTTTAAAACATCTCAGTACCTTAGCATTGTTCAAGTTGTCAAAGCTTAGGTAGACAAAGTGCTTCTAAAACACCATTTAAAATATTTATAGATATACATGTTTGTGCACATATACATATGTGTATATATATATGTACATATATATGTTTATTGTCCTACAAGGACTTCACTGGATGAGCAAAATCCAGAGGCCTTTAAAATGTCCACATTTTAAAAACTAAGCTTGTGTAAGAATAGGTAATTACGATTAAAAACTTGAATGAAAAGTTACGCCCATTATTCAAGGGCATTGGAGTACACTGATAGCATCTTGATGATAAAAAGGCATTAAATTTTCAACTGTTAAAGACACCATTTTCTTAGCACCATTTCTTAGAACATCCAAATAAATTCAGTGTTTTGCTGTCTATTCATGCTTCCTGTAGCTATTTCGATAAATAAAAGTTAAGATTACAGTAAAAACTGCATGTTTAAAAGCCATTAATTCCAGTATTTCAGTACATTGTATATTCAGCACCAGATGGTATTTTAAGATTCCTGCCCCTGTAATACTACAGTACTTGATTTGTGTTCCATGACTATGCAAACTTGGTATTATTAAAAGTGGTCACAGATGTGTAGAGTTGTAAGGGGGGGAAATCACATTTACATATCATCTCGTCCAGTAATAGAACCAGTGTTTAAAAATGTAAATTGTGGAACACTTCCTTCTCCACCTTCTTTTTGCATAGAATGCTTTGGTCTTTTGCCTAGATTCCATCTGTGACCACTTAGGAGTCAGCGGAAATTAAGTGCTATGGTAAGATGACCTCTTGTTTTTGCTGGTGAGCCGAGGTTCCTCCCACCACATTTGTCAGGATGACTGTGTCCTTTGACCACTGCCCACGTCATGAGAACTACACTAACGGACAAGTTGGTCGTGGTCTTTTCAAATGAGGTAACCAACTCAAGGGGCGACATCATATATATCTGTTGTAAGGCCCCGTGACCCTAGTGAAGGCATACGGAGATGTAGTTACTGTGGAGTCTGTGGTCACGGACATGGTCCTTTCAGCAAGGGACTTGATGAAGCGCAGGTAAGTGGGTTCGGAGGGTTCATGTGGCTCAGTGGGCTCTCGTTTCACCTTTTTGCCGTGGGTTTTCTGAGGCACATAGTCCGGGCCATACTTTTCACATTCTTCCTCTCTCTCACGGGCTTTCTCGGCCATTTTGGCTTCCCAGAGCGCCAAGCCATGCTTTGGCTCATTCATGCTCTTGTGCTGGTAAAAAACAAGCGAGATCCTGGTGGGGTGATTCCTGTTGGGATTCTTTAAAGGGGTTGTGGCGTGCAGCTCGCGCTTTGCACACTCGATGAGAATTGACCCATGAGTTGGAGCCACAGCCACTCCTCCGATGTCAGGATCCAGGAAGCTCTGCTCGCTGTCAGACCAGACCTCATCATTGTCCTCGGTGGCCAAAGGCTGCTTTTCCTGACTGCCAGCCTCGTGTACTTTGTGCAAGCCTTCCTGGACAGAAGTAGTTCTCTCGTAGTTAAGACCCGGAAGCACCTTAGATAAGCCATTCGCTGTGTGGGACAGCATGTCGTTCTCCTTATTTTGGAGATGCAGAGCATGAAGGGAGCTGTTGAACATGCTCGGAGCTGCACTGTAGTTATGGATTAAATGAGAAGCTGGGTGATGCTCACCGTTTTTATAGTCTATGTTTGAACTGTTCAAATTGGGTGGTAATCTAGAGGTGGCTCCCATGAAGTGGCCATCCATCTCATGTGTGGAATAAGGAGGAAATGTCCCTACGTGGTGTACATTTGGTCTGATAGTACAACTGCTGAAGGCATCTCCTTGCATATTTTGGTTTCCATAACCTAAGTATTTAGAAGTAAAACTCTGGCTATTTCCGAACCTCGGCTGGTAAAGCTTGTGGATGGGTGGCAGATTTAGCTTAGAGAGAGGGTCTTGGTTTGGATACCTATAGAGATCCATGGGCTGAGACTGGGGAGAATAGGAGCCCAGATATTGGGAGCAGTTGTCCATTGATATGTTTCCATTGCATTGATATGATGGATACTGGTTATTCTGATTCAGAAGCCCAGGGTAGGGGCTCATGGGATTAGAAGAATTCAAATAGGAACCTGCAGCTTGGGATGAGGTGGAATAGAGGTTCACAGGGTTGGCACCTCCATAAATATCTGAAGTATGCGAAGAGCCTGGATAAGGGCTCGTTGCATTGGGCCGTCTCATGTACAGATTGGTGGATCCAGAAGAAGAGTAAGAGCTGACTGACTCTGACTGAGAGTTATTAGTTAAGGGGTGATGTGGCTGATGTTGCGGGGGCTGCTGCTGGGGTTGCTGCAGCTGTGGCGGCTGCTTCTGTGGCTGTGGAAGTTGTTTCTGCAATTGGGATTGGGACTGGGGCTGCTGGGATGGCTGCGTGACTGGTCCTGAAAGTCGCAGTTCTGTGGACAGGATAAGAGAGAGCAGGGGCAAATATGCTTGATTATCATTTTATGAAAGCCAGTGAGGATGTTTACATGCATGTGAGAACCAGGACTAGAATTATGTAACACCCGTCAAACAAGGATGAGAGTAACATCAGAGCTCTCTAATCACTGTCTCGCATAATTTTCTGTGTCTAAAGCGTTGGAAATAAAATGGCAGAATACATAACAGTACAACTGGGTGAATGGTGGGAAATGTAATAAAACATCCAAAAGCCATTCCGCTGAGAGCACTAAGTGATCTGGCGCTTCTCTGCTTTTGATCACTCCACACTGTCTACTGGAAGTGCCCTGCCCCATCCTCCCCATCTCCCTGCCCTTCCTTGACACAGTCATCCCTTCCTCAAGGAAGCCTTCTTTAAACCCCGCTTCTAGTGCTTTTGTAATTCTTGGTCATATTCACTGCAAACATAAGTCAGATAAAGCAACAGTCATAATGTACTGGAATTATCCATTTTTAGTCCTTTCTTCACCTCACTGTAAAGCAGTTCTTGAGGGAAAGGATCATGTCTCATTTTACTTTATTTCTCCATTGCCTGGCAAACAATGTTAAATGGGTAAAGGAGCAAGAAAATTTGTTATGGAAGATTTAGCAATGCTATGAGGAAAAAAAAACGGCATTCATTTAAATACCCAAAACACCTTATACAACTGGCAAACTCTATTTCATTAGCATGCTTTCCAGGAAGGAAATTCACACAGTTATAGATAGAACTTAAGAAACTTTCAGCTTTGAATGTGAAACAGGTAAAAGTCATACTTCTGTTTCATGACTTCACTTAAAAAAAAAAAAAGGTAATATGAGATCAGAACAGATAAATGGAGCTGCAATGGCAGTTCTAAGAACTGAAATGACTACTACAGAGGCCAGTTAGAAGAAACTAGATGCAAAGTTCTTACTGATTATACTATATAGCTAACTTAAAGGAGATATCAGGGAGTGGATATGATTTACTTAGTGTAAATCAACCTATCAACAAATATGTATTAAACATCTTTATTAAACATTTAATAAACATCATTTATTAAACTTATGATTCTAAATTACTTACTTTTATCTCTGAGATTCAGAGACAAATCAATCAGTAGGGAGATTTGACTTAGTGAAGCAGAGATGGGTGATTCCAAGCAAAGCAGGATACTAATGCAAAAGATATACATTTTTCTTTTGTTTAGGGCTAGGCCAATACCATCTCTTAAATGTGGATATGGACAACATATTGTATGATTTTATTTTTTAGAGTATTAACTATAGTCATAAAGCAAGAAGCTTTAGAGAATATTCACTTAGCATTGATAAATAATGCTCTATTGCTATAATTATAGATGTGATCTATTTTGATGGGTAAAAGTTTTATAAGAACTATATGTGGAGCCCCCTTGCATACCTCAGACTCAACCTGGCTAAGGAAAGGTATCTTATTCTCCTGCCCTTCCCCTTCAATATCTCAATAAATAGTACTATTATCTGGGCTTATAACTTTAGAGTCATCCTTAACTTTTTTCTCCTTCATTCTAATGGTTTGTTACTGATGTATTGATAATCATTTTGGAAGAATTCGCTTCTATCATCTTTGCTACACCAAAATTCAAGCTCTTATTATCTCCCTCTTGGTTGACTGCATCGGTCTCCAAACTATCAGTTACTCTACCTCCAATTTGGCTTGCCAGTCATTGCTAATAACTCTAATTTCACCACGTCACTTACCATAAAACTCTGCCATTTATTAGAGAATAAAATCCAAACTTCTTCCTCAAACTGGGGCTAATGGTGCAGCATCTCATTATATCTTTAAGAACAAAGCCTGGGCCTTGCTACCTTAGAGAAAATTCTGGTACAGAACGAAGACCATGGCTGAACTTAACCTCCCAAAATCAACAATGTTCACTTTTAAAATAAGTGTCATCTAACACATATATCTACAGTGCTTCACATTAGATTTACCTGCCAGCTGTTTAGCCTGGCTTGCATTTTCAGTCTGTTTCGGACGAGATGAGGCTGACTTTTCTTTTTCACTCTTATTTGTGCTGTTCTCCAAAGAGGAAAGCTTTTCAGCTGCAGCTTTCTTGGCTTCTAGTTTCCTTTGTCGGCCTGTCTTGACCGGCTCTGCTAACATCCTGACCTTCCGCCGAAAAGAGCTCAGTACCTGAATGGCACCATTTCGTTTTTTCTCCTCCTGAGCTTCTACACTGCCAAATTCATCAACATCAGAGACTTTGTAGAGAGGCAGAACGTGGAGCTGCTCATCCTCAGGTTTTCCTCCAATTTCTCGATTGTCTTCTCTAGTGAGGGTGCATACCTGGCAGGGAAATAAGAGAGCATAGCTTCAGTTTCAGTCCAAATGAAAGCTGGTGTGTGTGAGTTTCTCCTCAGTATTTAGATTCATGGTGCTGGCCTACTGGATCAGACTGGTTTGCTACCATAAAACCATGTTTGTCTGTTATTAATGAAGACTACATCAAAATGGTACATCAAGATAAGTAAGTTCATGTTGATTTTTTTTTTTTAGTCTATCAGGTATTGTTACCTGTAGTGACCCTGTTCCTCACAGACATTTCTAAGGGAAGAAACTATACTGTACCCAAAGTGTAGCAATCTTCCACTTTTCACACTTATAAAATAGATGTGCTAGAGGTGAGGCCTCTTCAAAAAGAAACTAAGAGTTTCCTCCACTGAAACAACTTCCTCTGTTTTTGGTAATATCACATTCGCCTCATTTCATACTTTTGTGCACAAAGAACTCTCACATCTTTCTTCACACCTAACTCTCCTTAACTGTGTTTAGGAAATTTGCACAAGATACCAAAATGAAATCTAAATAATGTAAAATTGAAGATTTGATTCATATGTAACTTAATGCTGTTTCCACCTTTCTTTTCTCTCCTCTACACTCTGTGAAATCTAACATTGTTTCTCTTCTTTCTCATTTCTTTTCTAAAAAGGAAAAAAGCTACTCCTACTGCTTTGATAACTTGATGATACTTTTTTCCTTTGGTTGGCCACAATCACATTGGCTTTGAAAGACTGTTGGTTTTGAAATACTAGCTTTGAGTATTCAGTGTTTTTAATTAACAGAGAAAATGTGGCCACAGTTATTTAAAACCCAAGGTAACATAAAAATCATCGAGAGATACGCTTGAAAGGAATGTGATGGTTAGATTTATGTTTGTAAATAAGTTTAACATGTGATGGTATTAAAATGGTACACATAAGACATCCCAAATTCTTGTCTCTGAGCATCTGTCACCTTTTCCCACAATTTATCCCTACTCACTTTTACTTCTCTTGTGCAGCTTTCCATCTAACCTCACACAAATTGCAATCTATCAGAGGTAAATGCCCCTCCACTTAAAAACTTTTTCTTCCTCTGCCTACTCTCCATCTCCTTGCTGAAGAGAAATCTGGTTATCTTCAGGACCAACTATAGCTCCATCTATCATTTATTTCCCCTACTCCCCAGAATCTAGCAGAGCCTCCAAATGAGCAGATGTTCAATACCTGATTAGTGATGATATAAGATATTGTAGATGATAAGCCTCGTGTTTGTTCTCCTGGATCAGAAGTTAGCAAAGTTGGGTTAGTGGCCAATCTGCCTCGCAGTGTGTTTTTTGTGTGGCCAGTGAATTAAGATTTTTTTTTTTTCATTGTTAAAGAACTTTTTATTGGGAGGGACCCAAAGAACATTACAGAGATCCTATGTGGCCTGCAAAGCTTTTTAACAGAAAAAGTGTCCAACCCCTGCTCTAAATTATAGGTATTAATCAATACCTTCTCTGCTTTTCAACAAAAATTTCACACCAGCCTCCTTAAGTTACTTCTACTGCCTACTACCTCTCTGAATTCTTTTCTCCTCTGTAACAGAACTATAGTGCCTGCCTTATATTTTCCACGTTAGGTCTCATCTTCCTCAATTACACTTGCATCTATGCTGATGACTCATTGTTATTGTTCAGTTGCTCAGTCATGTCCGATTCTTTGCGACCCCAAGCACACCAAGTGTCCCTGTCCCTCACCATCTCCCAAAGTCTGCCCAAGTTCATGTCCATTGCATTGGTGATGCCATCCAGCCATCTCATCCTCTGATGCCCTCTTCTCCTCCTGCCCTCAATCTTTCCCAGCATCAGGGACTTTTCCAATGAGTCGGCTGTTCGCATCAGATGACCAAAATACTGGAGCTTCAGCTTCAGCATCAGTCCTTCCAACGAGTATTCAGGGTTGATTTAAGACTGACTGGTTTGCTCTCCTTGCTGTCCAAGGGACTTTCAGGAGTCTTCTTCAGCACCACAGTTTGAAGGCATCAATTCTTTGGCATTCTGGAGGAGGGAATGGCAAACCACTCCAGTATACTTGCCATCAGAACTTCACGAACTGATGACTCATTAGGTTGATTAATTTATAGTTTCTGTACTTGAGCTTTTTCTTTCTTTATCTCCACCCTGGGTCACCCCTCTAGGTGCAAGGCCACACCCTGGGTTTTGTTGGTATAGAACACACTGCTCCCTCCTAAGATGGATCCATTTTCTCCCCTTAGCAAAGTTTCTAGTTAAGGCCAACTCATTTCACTGACTGTAATATGTAGCTACAATAGGCTGTTTTGGACTTTGAACCTTCTATAGTAGTTACCGTGATGATGGTGACACATTTTTCATATATCTTCTCTATGTAAGTTAGACTGTTATCTTGGCTTGTGTATGACTTTTTGCTGAACTGATTATAACTTACCAGATATTTGATACTAAATTCTGAAAGACGTTTTTTGACTTCCAATTATAGCTAGCAATGTTTAGCCACCAGTTTAGATTAGCACCAAGAATTTTCATGATTTTCATGCACTTCTCAACAGTTTTCCACTGATGTGATACGCCAACCTGTTATACGAGTACTAGTTATGCTAAATAAAGTCACTTGCAACAGCAATCATGCATGAAAACACTGGTCTCTACAATGACATCTGCAGGAAGCAGATTACTCTAAATGCTGCTAACTTCCGTCCTCTACTCTTCAATAGCACATGCTGCTAACCTGTACTCAGCTCCACCTACCAGTGTGCTGCCATTCTGCATGTTTTGCAAGTCTCTGTGGGCATGAGCACAGAAGTCCAAACATGCGGTGACCCCTGAGAATGGACGGCCTTCCTTCAGACCCAGGCGGCACTCTGGTGCTCTGTGTTCATATTCAATCTGAAAAATAGAAGTGTGTCTATGAGTGGGAAGTACTTAGGCATTTGAAATTCTTAGGCACACATCTGACAAAAAAGTATAAGAGGGGTATACTGAGCAGGTCAAAAAATTCCTTAGTATTATATTTTATATCCCAAAACACAATGGAATGAGGCAAAATGGGGCAAATGCTTTGACACAGTGAAGTTTTTATTTTACAGTGTTATTGAGATATAATTGACTTATACTTTAAATATATGCTGTTTAGTGTACTGTTTAATATATATATCAAACAGTACACTATATATATATATATGAAACCATTGCCACAAACAAAATAATGTACATATCCATCATTCCCCAAAGTTTCCTCATGCCTCTTTACTTTCATGCCTCCTACTTTGTTCTCAAGTAAGTAAGTAAGTGAAAGTCGCTCAGTCGTTTCCAACTCTTTGCGACCCCATGGTATATACAGTCTGTGGAATTCTCTAGGCCAGAATGCTGGCGTGGGTAGCCTTTCCCTTCTCCAGGGGATCTTCCCAACCCAGGGATTGAACTGGGGTCTCCCACATTGCAGGCAGATTCTTTACCAGCTGAGCCACATGACTTTCTTCTCAAGCACAAACTACTGATCTGCATTGTCACTAGAGATTAGTTTGCATTTTCTAGAATTTTATATAAATGGATCCATTTTGAGTTAATTTTTATATGGGGTGTGAGAATAAGAGTCAAAGAATTTTTTTTCCACATGGATATTCAACTGTTCAAATACCAGTGGGTAAAAAAAGTTTATACTTATCCCATTGAATTGCCTTTGTTGAAAATCACTTGACCATACATGTTGAATCTATTTCCAGACTATCTATTCTGATCTTTTGTTATGTAGTAGTGTACTGGCGTGTGTGTGTGTGTAGGCCAATAACTAACTGTCTTGATTTGTAGTAAATGTAGATTTGTAGTAAATCTTGAAATCCTAGAGTATAAATATTCCAATTTTGATCTTTAAAAAAATGTTTGACTACTATGGGTTCTTTACACTTCTCTCTCTATATTTTAGAATCACCTTAGTCTTGTGATCCATGAACACTACGTATTTTTCCAGTTATTTAGGTCTTCTCTAATTTCTCTTAGCAGTGTTTTGTAGTTTTCAGTGCATAGGTCTTATACAGTTCTGTCAAATATGTATCTATGAATTTCATTTTTGATGCTCCTGGTTTTCATTTCAATTTTTACTTGTTTATTGCTAGTATATAGAAATATAATTGATTTTTATATTTTTCAACTGTTGTAAACCATTTATTAGTTCTAGGAGGTTTTTCGGTAGATTCTTTGGAATTTTCCATGTAGATACACACGTTGTCTGCAAATAAGGACAGTTTTATTTCTTCATATTCAATCTGTATCCTTGCCTTCTGCACTGTCTAAAATTTCCAGTTAGATATTAAATAGAATAAGCTACAAGGATATATTATACAGCACAAGGAACATAGCTAAACATTTACAGTAATTATAATGAAGTATAATCCTTAATAGTTGTGAATATCTATGTTGTACATTGTGAAACCTATATGGTAAATCAACTATACCTCAATTTAAAAAATTAGGATGCCACAAAAAGCTTGCTGCCAAGGTGAAAATTGAAAAACTATCTTGAATTTTATTAAGCAAACATCCATTTGATAAAGAATTATGTATTTACTTTTATTACTGTATGACAACTGTGTATATTAAACTTACATTTATAAGTATGGCGCAGAGAACATTGTCAACAAACAGTAAAACCTAGTTGAGAAGTTAAAAGAAAGATGTTAACTAGAAGTGGTAAGAATGGACATCCTTTTCTTATTCTGAGTAATGTGTTTTTTTGTGTTTTTAATTTTAGCTTTTCATTTATTGAGTTTTCACAGATGTCTAAGGTCTACCCTAGGTAACAGGCATGATCCCATCACAAAATGGATGGGTGGCTCAGATGGTAAAGAATCTGCCTGCAATGCAGATTCGATCAATGTAGATCGACCCAGGTTCGATCTCTGGGTCAGGAAGATGCCCTGGGGTAGGAAATGGCAACCCACTCCAGTATTCTTACCTGGAGAATTCCCTAGGTAGAGGAGCCTGGTGGGCTATAGTCCATGCGGTCACAAAGAATCAGACAAAACTGAGCAAACATTCACTTTTTATCACAAAATAACATTAAAAAGTTTCATGTCACAAAATAGAGTAAAGCAAATTACAGTTCCACCTTGAACAAGTTAAGGAATGAAATGCTTCTTTAACTTGCTGCCATGCCATAAAAACACTAAGCACTTTAGTTGTTGTTAGGGGTAAAGTTTTCAGTCTTTCACCATTACTCATGTTAGCTTTAGGTTTTTCATCTATGCCCTTTATTAGGCTGAGAAATTTTCCTTCTATGGATGTTAAATCTTGCCAAATGCTTTTTCTCTGTTGAGATATTTTTTCCCCCAATACAGTGAATCACATCGATTGATCTTTGACTATTAAATGAACTGTTCCTGAAATAAACTCCATTTGATCATGATGTATTATCCCTTTTACACCATTATTGGATGTATTTGCATGAAATTTTGTTAAGAACTTTGATATTAATATTCATGAAGATCATTGGACTTTATTTTTTCTTTAATGTCCTTGTCTGATTTTAGTATCAGGATATTTCCAGTCTCATAGAAGGAATTGGGAAGTATTTACTCCTTTGCTATTTTCTGGAAGAATTTCCATTGTTATCTCTCTCTTAAATAATGGGTGAAATTTGGAAGGGAAATCATTTGGGTTTGGAGTTTCCTTTTGGGAAAGTTTTTAATTACAATTTCTTTAATAGACACAGAAATATTTGTGGTATTTATTTTCTTTCTTAAAATTTATTTTTAATTGGAGGATAATTGCTTTACAATATTGTATTGGCTTCTGCCATACAACAATGTGAATCAGTCATAAATATACATATATCCCCACCTCCCCCCACCCCACACCCATCCCAGCCCTCTACACTGTCACAGAGTACTGCGTTGAGCTCCTTGTGTTATACAGCAACTTCCCATTAGCTATCTATTTTACATATGGTAATGTATGACTTACTTCACTCAGTGTAATAGGCTCTAGGTTCATCCACCTCACTAGAACTGACTCAAATGTGTTCATTTTTATGGCTGAATAATATTCCATTGTATATAGTGTACCACAACTTCTTCATCCATTCATCTGTCAATGGACATCTAGATTTCTCCATGTCCTATTTACTTTTTCTTTAGTAAGCTTTCGTAATTTGTGCCTTTTAAGGACTTTGTTCATTTCATCTAAGTCACTGATTTTATTTTCATAAAGTTTTAATAATATTTTCTATTACTAATTTGTAGGATCTACAGTTATTTCTCATCTCTAATTCTTGATATTGACAATTTGTACCTTCTATTTTTTTCTTGATTAAACTGACTCAAAGAAATAGCTTTTGGCTTCACTGATATATTTTGTTTTCTGCATTCTATTTTATTGATTTCTGTTCTTAACTTCAGCTTTTCTTTCCTTCTGTTTCTTATAAGGCTAAAAATGCTCCTTTTCTCCAAGTTTCATAGGGTAGCTGCTGCTGCTGCTAAGTCGCTTCAGTCGTGTCCAACTCTGTGCGACCCCATAGACAGCAGCCCACCAGGCTCCACCGTCCCTGGGATTCTCCAGGCAAGAACACTGGAGTGGGTTGCCATTTCCTTCTCCAATGCATGAAAGTGAAAAGTGAAAGTGAAGTCGCACGGTCGTGTCCGACTCTTTGCGACCCCATGGACTGCAGCCTACCAGGCTCCTCTGTCCATGGGATTTTCCAGGCAAGAGTACTGGAGTGGGTTGCCACTGCCTTCTCCTCATAGGGTAGAAGATCACTGATTTG
Source organism: Giraffa tippelskirchi (assembly GCF_054371585.1). Lineage (NCBI taxonomy): Eukaryota > Metazoa > Chordata > Mammalia > Artiodactyla > Giraffidae > Giraffa > Giraffa tippelskirchi. The sequence continues at coordinate 89,915,561 of NC_137275.1, read as the reverse complement.
AGACTTTATACTTTTCTGATATAACTGTTCGATGCTATAAATCTTTCTTTAAGCAAGGCTTCATAGTTGCATCCCACAAATTTCAATGTCACATCTTCATTTTCATTCAGTTTGAAATAGTTTATTTGTTGAGATTTGTGATTTTCACTTTGTAGGGTCAGAGAACATACTTTGTGACTTTTAAATTTACTGATAGTTAATATTCTGGGTCAGCAAACAATTATCTTGGTAAATCATCCTTGTACACTTGAAATTAATGTTAACTCTGTCATTGTGTGGGGAGTATTGTATATGTCAATAACATCAATTTGGTTAAAAGTGTTGTTCAAGTCTTCTGTCCCCTTGTTCTAACAGTCATTGAGAAAGATATACTGAAAATTGATTGTGGTTGGAAATTTCTTAGTTTTATCAGTTTTTGTTTAATATATTTGAAGCTATTATTATATGCATAGTTAGGATTATGTTCTCTTGCTAACCTGACCTTTTTATCATTATAAAATGATCTTTATAATATTCTATTCCATGAGATCTAACTTGCTATTAATATCACTCCAGCTTTTGATTGATATTAGTAAAATATTTCTTGGTTCTTGCTTTTTAAAATCATAATTGTTTTGCATCAGTGTGATTATTCAATATCACAAATTCTACCTTTTAAGTTGGGAGTGATAAAAAAATTTACTTTTGATGTGGCTTTTTTATATTGCTGGGATTAAATATACTATATACTATCTGTTTTACATTTGTTTTATCTTTGGTTCCATATTTTAAAAAATGCTTTGGGATTCTATTCTCATCTCTTTACTGGGGGACGATACACTTTTTTTTAGTGGCTGCTTATTTTAAGGTTTATAGTACAGTGTAATTTATCCATGTAGTATTATACTATTCCATATATAAGAATCTTACAACCACATACTTCCAATTCCCCAGCTTCTGCACTTTCACATGTTATGAGCCTTAAAATACATTTTAAATATATTTTAAAATAGCAGATTATCTTTTAAAGAAATTTTTTTTAAATAAGGGGGAAAAGTCTTTTTTCTTGAATATCTACTATTTATGATGTCTTCATTCCTTTTTGTCAGTCCAGATTACTATCTAGTATTTTTCTATCAGAGGGCTTCCTTTAACATTTTTGAAGTGTTAGTCTGCTGGTGGTAAATTATTTCAGCTTTGGTAGGTCTGAAAAAAAATTTTTATTTTGCCTTCAGTTTTTAGATTTTTTACTGATTTCAAGGTTGATAGTTTTGTTTATTTATTTTTCCAGTACTTTAAAGATGTTTCTATCTTTTTTCTTGCATTTTTCTCAGACTTGAAGTCTATTATCATTTTTTCTCTATATATGTCTTTTCTTTCCCCTCCTCCATCTGCTCTTCATGTTACTGATTTTAATGTGACTTTATGTAGCATTCTTTATTAATCTCCTCCCCCACACACACACAACCTCTATTTGGGGCTTGCTGAGCTTCTTCTGGGATCAATGGGTTTATTGTTTTGAACAAACTTGAAGAGTAATTGGCCATTATATTTTAAAATATTGTTCTGTCCTCCTTCTGGGGTTCTAATTACACATATATTAGGGTAAAATACTGTGCCATAGGCATTTGATCAATTCATTTTATTTTTCAGTTTCGCTTTCCCTCTTTCACATTGGGATATTTCTATCACCACATATTCAAGCTCACCAATCTGCTGTTAATTCCATCTACTGTATTTTTTATTCAGATATTAAATGTTTTTCATCTCTAGAAGTTCAGTATGGGTCTGATGTCTTCTTAGCTGTTTCTAAAGCCATGCTCATACTTTCCTCTATTGTCTTGAGCTAATGAAATATTAGTGATTTTAATGCCCTTGTTGATATATTCTTATCATATGTCATTTCTGGAACTATTTCTGTTGATTGCTCCCTACCCCTGCCCTCACCGACAATTATGGGTCATGTTTTCTAATTTCTTTGTATACCTGGTAATTTTTGATGAGTTACTAGACACTATTAATTCTATCTAAAATTTTTTTTTTGTTCTGAGATGCTGTTGTGTGTGTGTACTCAGTCGTGTCTGACTCTTTGTGACCCCCATGGACTATAGCCTGCCAGGCTCCTTTGTCCATGGAATTTCCCAGGCAAGAATACTGGAGTGGGTTGCCATTTCCTCCTCCAGGGGATCTTCCTGACCGAGGGATCAAACCCACATCTCTTGCATCTCCTACACTGGCAGATGGTTTCCTTGCCACTGCGCCACCTGGGAAGACCACCCCCCACCCCCATTAAGTTTGTTGGAATCAGTTTGATCCTTTCAAGTCTTGCTTTTAAACATTATTAGATGGAACCAGACCAGCCTAATGTACTTCTGTTACCAAGGCCAGAAAATTCTAAATACTCTACTTAATATCTTTCATGTTAGAGTGTCTTTTCCTTCTGGATGGTATTAACAATAACTATTCCAAGTCCTGTATAAAATCAAAGGATTGTTTTGCCTGTTTCTTTTGATGATTCTTTCCATTTTTTCCCTGGTGATCTCTTCACATGTGTGCAACAACATTCAGTACACAGCTGAAGACTCTACAGATCTCTGGAGCTCTTCTCAATGAAGCATTCTCCTCTTTGGGACTCTGAATTGTGAATTCCAGCACTTTTACCAAATTCTGAAAGAAAACCATGGGGTCTGTGTAGGTTCCTCCTTCCTGCCTGAAGCCTAGTGTGCTCTTTAGGAAGCAAGTTGGGGTAATTGTAAGTTTACCTTTTAAATTCCCTTCTCTCTAGTGTTAGTATCTTGAGTTTCTTATTGTCTTATATCTAAAAACTGCTGTTTTGTGTGTTTTTTCTTTTTTTTAAATGTGTGAAAGTAAATAAGTTTCTGTTAATCCACTATGGCTAGAAGCTGAAGTCATAACATGATAAAGTTTGTGATGGCTTGAATATTATTTACTATTAGGTTTATACAGCATGTTTGAGAGACTGGCTAAAGGTAAACGACCACTCTATTTCACAAACCACTGTTTGTGGTTTGTGACTATTTAGTCCATGCTGTGGTCTAGTTAGCTTTATTCTGTTCCTTGAATAAAAATGATACAAAATCTAGTTGGTTTTTAGACTTATGCCATCTTATAAGAAACACCATGCAGGAGTCTGTGAATGAATTACTGGAAATTAATCTGTCTGGAAGACAATTCTAAGTGGATAATTTTCTGATGGTGTAAAGCTGTGCTGTTCAATATGGTAGCTAGCAGCCACATGTGGCAATTTAAATTAATTAAAATGAAAATTTCATTAAATCAATTGCACTATCCACATATCAAGTATTCAGTAACCACATGTAGCTAGTAACTACCATTCTAAACAGTGTAGACAAGACATATTTCCACTGTCATAGAAAGTTCTCTTGGTCTAAAATGCCATCTCCACAAATGATGAAAGCACATGATTTTAAGATTTAAGCCGGCTAATTCAGGCCTAAACTTTAGTGGTAAGATAATCATAGAAAAGACAGAGAAATACAAATCTACTGGCAGATATGAAGGTGTATTTAAATTAAGAAAATATATTCTAATATCATGGAGCTGACAGAAGAAATGCTGTGAAGACCCAATGAAGCTTAACTTTAGCAATAAGACTTTATGAAATCAAGGACTAAAGCAAGGAAAAACATGCATATGTGAGAAATAAAGGTATTATATTCTATTGGGGAAAAGGAGGCAAACACCAAATAATAGACCTTGGCAGCATCCATAACTTTTATGTTTTACATATTCTGTAGGAAATGATCACATGGTTGTTTTTCAGATCTCTACACCATGTTAAGACATATGGAGAAATATTTCCAATAGTACCTACCATGAAATTTAAAAAAACACCTTATTCATTCTTAGCCATTAGTTGATTTAGTTTATCTAGACATTAAATCTATTTTTTAATGCATGTATGTATTTTATGGTGGCAAGAGCACAACATGAGAGCTACAATTTTAGAAAATGTTTAAATGTAAATTTGTTGATTATAGGTACAATTATACAGTAGATCTCTAGACATTATTGATTGTGCTTAACCAAAACTTCATGGCAACTGGTTAGGCTCCTTTGTCCATGGGATTTCCCAAGCAAGAATACTGGAGTGGGTTGCCAATTCTCCAGGGGATCTTCCTGACCCAGGGATCAGACCTGGGCCTCCTGCACTGGCAAGCAGATTCTTTACCACTGAGCTACCAGGGAAGCCCATAGTACATCTACACATTTGCTCATATATAAATATTAAAACACATCTAAGGAATTATACATAATCATAATCATGTTGTTATAACTTAAAAATCTGAGACACCTTTGTATTTTAGATATTCCAGGTTTAGGAAATGCATAAACTACTCCAAACACAAACAGAGGAGAATATAGATGCTTAGATAATAGAGTTTGTATGATACAGTCTATAGTAAGAATCAAAGGAGTAAGGTGAACATCAATGCTTGTTGTTCTGTCCCATTCCTAGTTAAATCATTTGATTAATAACCCCTATAAAAAATTCATTCAACAGAAAATGGCCAAACTTGAAATCTAGCAATATAGACTCAATTCATTTTATTTTATAGCTTGATTTATTGTGTTGCTTACCCAGAGCTGTTTTACAACAGTATCAAACCATTCCTTATACTTTCCTGTGACACTGATTAAAACAGGTAAGTTTGTAAATTAACAATATTAATCCCACTGTTATTAACTGCATTTAAAATAATTTTCATAGACATTCATTTATATATCTCTAAAAATCTAGGTGTGACATAAAACAACTTATAAAGAGACAATCATTAAAGTTGCCCCCTTTGCTACCTTAAAAAAAAAAAAAGTGAATTGAGGTTTGAGGAAAATGTTGAAGTCCATGTTAAAGAATAGCTAAATTGTTAATTAGAATTGGTCCCCTGTCTCTGCTGTGTAGACCAATCTAGTCCCCTTGGAGTCTTTAACATTGTTAAGTATTGCAAATAACAATGTTTGCAAAAATGTTGCCCTTCACACTTCCTCATATCCCGATGCTGCGTACTCTGAATACCTTCTCATCACTTCCAGCTTTCTCCCATCTATCAGTCTTCCTCTTCCTCTTAAATCTTTAACCTCTCCTATTCCATTGTTCCTACCCACCCCAGCCCTTTCTTCAATGGTTTTTCTTCCTTCACTCACCCCTAAACTGTTAAATGTCAAAATCATTAGCCACTTCTCATCTTTATAATCTCCACTCTGAAAAATTGCATTTACTCCTAACTACTTCCTGCATTTTGATAACTCCCACAGTGCTAACTTGGATTTTTTTTTCTGATTGTTTTTCTAATTATCCTAGAAATATGTCAAATCTAGCATGTCCAAAATGACACTTATCGTCTTCTCCTTATCTCCTTCAAATTTAATTTTCTTCACTGATTCCTAATACTAATTAAAACCACCTAAGCCAGAAATTTGGTGGATCCTCAAATTCTCTTTTGCTCATCCTCAAATCCAATTGGTCACTATCAGTTCCACCTCAAATATTTCATATATTTATTTCATTTTATCACTGCTGCTATTTTGTTAAATTAGGACTTTAATATGTCTTTGCCCAATGACTTCAACAGTTTACTTCTCTAATCTTCCATTAATCTAAGCTGTATTTCATTTATTTGGCTTGAGTAGCCTTATAGAGTTAAAACACTTCACTCTCACCACTTCCCTGGTGGCTCAGACAGTAAAAAAAAATCTGCCAGCAATGTGGGAGACCTGGTAGGCTACAGTCCATGGGGTTGCAAAGAGTTGGACACAACTGAGCAACTAACACTTTCACTTTCAACTATATAGAGTTAAACCACTTCACCTTCACTGCCCCCAGTATACACTTAGAACACACCCCAATATACACTTAGAACACCCCAGTGATAGGCCTCTTGTCTACAGGATTTTAAAATTTAAAGATCTTTGTAAGGCCTCCAAGGCCATTTATGACCTTACAGCTCTCCTCTACTCAGGGAGGAGCTTTTTTTCCTTCAGAAATGTGTGCATACCTCTATCCCAGCTGTTACCATTTTTTTCTATACTTTTTTCATTTCTCCTCTAAAGAAGCAGTTTATTGAAACCATGTAGACTTCATGGTCTTTTGCCTCCTTCATGAGCATTTTTAAACAAATGACCAAGCCTTCCATATAGGCACAACCTGGCACACACTTAGAAAATAGGGGGAAACTAGCAAAATCTAATACATCTCATCACATAGATATATACTTACAAAGTGGTACAACCCAGAGCTTTATATGTATAGACTTGCTATGAAAACAGTTAACAGGTGGTTGGAACTATAGTTTGAATCATATAATTTAATTAACCACTAAAGCCTGTCTATGGAGATAAAATTATCCATATGAGAACAAGATTAGTAAGTAAAACAGCTTGTGAGCCTTAAAAACTCATTATCTTTACAGATTAAAAGTCCAGAAATATGCTCTTTTGGATGGTATAATTTTCACATATCAAAAACAGAACACTACAGTGGCTTCAACAATTAGGAAGAGAAAAAGTTAGATAAAAGAAAAGCATTGCTTCAAAAATATTTCTGGAAAGACAGGTAGGTCATCAATAACGAGTAAGTAAAGTGTCTGCATCATTGTCAATAATAAACGTACCTGATTATTATATGCATCAGGTGCAAGCTTCTTGTACGTTGGTGCCATAAGGGTGGACAAGTTTTGTAAATGAGACTCCAGTTTCTCTTCCTGTATAAAATGAATAATTCTGCATATTAAATTCCAAATCCATTCTATCCATATATGAAAGTTGATTAATTAGATTTTTTTCCCCCTGCATCTTAGATCCAAATCAGTATATATAGCATCTCTTATTAAATAACTGCCATCTTAACACACTATTTCTAAGTGAGAAGCGGAGACTATTTATAACCTATTTTTGTTTGTGTTGCTAAATGTCTATCACTTTGTTATTTTAATAAGATTAATCAATTTTCTACTTTTGCATGCATTTTATTAATAGATGTCTATACTAGTAGTAGATTAGGAGAATGAAGCCATTCCATTTTAAAAGGTCACATTCTCTACTCCTCTCCAGTTAGTGGCCAAGGAAGATGAGGTGTTGAAAGGATTTGTTTGGTTTAACCTATTTCCAATCTTTATATTTTTAAATGTTTATAAAAATAGCGTTTCAAAATTTGAAACGATATCTCCATAGAACTAAAAATCACTAGGTGATTCAAATATGAATAAACCTCAAAGAACTATAATGTGGTATATGTGAAAAATTTTGTCAAGTTTAAAAGAGGAAAAATGTTCAGTTACATTCCCTGCCCCCCAACAAAGAATATGCTTTTTTAAATGCTAGGTGATAATAATCCATTGTTCCATTCATACTTAGAAATTCTCATTTCACGTTGATACGTCTCCAAAAACCTTGGGAGATTTAACCAGATGGCAGAAAAACGTTTGTATTTCAGAATGTGAGGAGATTTCTGACTGAAGCCCTCCTATCTAACAAACAGAGGATGTTACTAGCCATCCCCTGGATTTGGTTTACATGAAACACAGGAATAAATATTTATGAAGTAGTGGTGAAAAAGATCTCTGGTGTGAAAAATTAAAGTGGAAGGCAGCATGCAAATTTGCTATTCATTAGGTTTATTAAATAGTTGGGTGTTTTTCTTTATGAAAAGAGGACATCTAGCACATTAATACAGCTTATTAAAATATTATGATTCTATGAAAAAAAATTATATCGTGACTTGAAGAGCTTTTGCACTTTATTAAATTTCCACTTACTATTATAATTACTAATAATAGAGATAACACATTTTTCAACTAGAGGGACATGTAAAAATTATTACATCAATAGTATAGATATCTATTTCAATTGCATCTAAAATTTGAAAGAAAACTATTCTGTGTACAGATTCACTAAAAATTTGATCATATTTAAATGCTAAACATACTGAGGTTTTCCAGTTATTCAATTAACATACCCTAGAACACAAGCTACCCAAAAGTTGTTAAATTTGATACCAGTTTACAAAGTTATATTTCGAGAAGTTGATAGTCTAGAGAAGGGACAAACCCAGTGACGTCAATGAGAAATCGGAGTTCATTTATTTCAACTACACTTTTATATTAAAATCTGAATATGTTTTAGTTACTTGAATGCACTTATTATAGTAACATTAAACCATCAAATCTCATGGGCTGAAAATGTGAATAGAAATGGTCTTTTATGAATGTGGCAGTCACAAACATGGCTTCTATAATTCAGATTCAAAAGATGAAAGTTTTAACAGTGAAGTATTAATAATTTTAATATGGAAATGACAGCTGTGTAAAACTCTGGAATTAACATAAAAGACAAAGAATAAAAAGCCATAAGCATAAAGAGTTTCTGTTGCTCAAACCCTATTACTTTGGTATCACATGGTTGTTATAATGCATACTTTTATAAAATATTATTATGTGTGTCTACAGTTTAGCCAAAATTTTATTGATCCACCTTTGAGATGAAATTCTCTCTGATAATGAGAGTTTAACAGAGTATATCATATTATTCATTTCATCTGTGTTCATCAATTCTCCATGAAAAATAAACAGATTATACATCAGGAAGTAAACAAACCTCTTTTGGGTCATCCCCATGCAGCTTAAATTTTCTTGGGATCTTGCTTCTGGCAAACTTACATCCATTGTAGTACATGCTCCATGAACAACCAAAAGAAAAGGAGGCACCACAGGTCTCTGGGTCCAGCCCCTGACAGGCACAGGTTCTCCTGAGAAATCAAAGAAACAAGTTCATGACTATGGGTAGCATTGTCTGGCCATCAATCTCATATTCTGGGTATCTACATTCTAAAATGGGTGCAAATTAATTTTAAAAGTCTAACTTTATATTAAGCTGTGCCACAATCAAATGAGAGAAGAACTATTTCACTGGACTCAAAAAGACCATTTAAACAAACATTTTATTGTAGTATAAACTGGAGAAAAGTACACATGATTTTATAGCTTGCAATCACTCACAAATGAAACATACCCACGTGGCACTTAAACTAAGAAACAAAACATACACTTGCACCTTCAAAACCCCATCCTTTCAGGCATTGTCCTCCTAACAGTAACTTTTATCACAAGAGATTAGTTTTGCCTATTTTTACATTATATGTGTGTCTGTGCCTATGCCCATACACTCAGGCATGTCCAACTCTGCGATTCCATGGACTGTAGGCTGCCAGGCTCCTCTGTCCATGAGATTCTCCAGGTAAGAATACTGGAGTGGGTTGCCATTTCCTTCTCCAGGGGATCTTCCCTGACTGATGCAGGGATTGAATCTGCATCTCCTGCATTGGCAGGTGGATTCTTTACCACTGAACCACAAGGGAAACCCTTTATACTATATATACTATTGTGTTCATTGTGCTTAGTCACTCAGTTGTGTCCAAATCTTTGTGATTCCATGGACTGCAGCCTGCCAGTATCCTCTTCCCGTGGAATTCTCCAGGCAAAAATACTGGAGAGGGTTGCCACTCCCTTCCCCAGGGGATCTTCCCGACCCAGGGATCAAACCCAGATCTCCTGCACTGCCAGTGGATTCTCTACCATCTGAGCCACTAGGGAAGCTCTTTATACAATACATACTGTAAACCTACTGAATTTAGTGTGTATGTGTGTGTATATGTATGTGAAAGTGATATAAAAGTGAAAAAGTATGTGTGTATATATGTATATAGTTTTGCCCATTTTCATACTACGTATAGTATAGATCACACATACATTTATACACACACACACATATATAGTTTTGACTATTTTTACACTACACGTAAAGAAAAGGCAGAGGAACCAGAGATCGAATTGCCAACATCCATTAAAGCATCGAAAAAGCAATAGAGTTCCAGAAAAACATCTGCTTTATTGACTAGGCCAAAGCCTTTGACTGTGTGGATCACAACAAACTGTGGAAAAGTCTTAAAAAGATGGGAATACCAGATCACCTTACCTGCCTCCTGAGAAATCTGTATGCAGGTCAAGAAGCAACAGTTATAACTGACCATGAAATAACATACTGGTTCCAAATCAGGAAAGGAGTACATCAAGGCTGTATATTGTCACCCTGCTTATTTAACTTATATGCAGAGTACATCATGTGAAATGCCAGACTGGATGAAGCACAAGCTGGAATCAAGACTACTGGGAGAAATATCAATAACCTCAGATAGGCAGATGACACCACCTTTATGGCAGAAAGCAAAGAAGAACTAAAGAGCCTCTTGATGAACGTGAAAGCGGAGAGTGAAAAACTTGGCTTAAAACTCAACATTCAGAAAACTAAGATCAGGGCCCCCGGTCCCATCACTTCATGGCAAATAGATGGGTAAACAATGGAAACAGTGACATGCTTTATTTTGGGGGCTCCAAAATCACTGCAGATGGTGACTGCAGCCATGAAATTAAAAGACGCTTGCTCCTTGGAAGAAAAGCTATGACCAACCTAGACAGCATATTAATAAGCAGAGACATTACTTTGCCAACAACGGTCCATCTAGTCAAAGCTATGGTTTTTGCAGTAGTCATACATGGATGTGAGAGTTGGATGATAAAGAAACCTGAGCATTGAAGAATTGATGCTTTTGAACTGTGGTGTTGGAGAAGACTCTTGAGAGTCCCTTGGACTGCAAGGAGATTCAACCAGTCCATCCTAAAGGAAATCAGTCCTGAATATTCATTGGAAGGACTGATGCTGAAGCTGAAACTCCAATACTTTGGCCACCTGATTTGAAGAACTGACTCATTTGAAAAGACCCTGATGCTGGGAAGGATTGAAGGTGGGAGGAGAAGGGGATGACAGAGGATGACATGGTTGGATGGCATCACTGATTCGATGGACATGACTTTGAGTAAGCTCTGGGAGTTGGTGATGGACAGGTAAGCCTGGAGTGCTGCAGCCCATGGGGTCACAAACAGTCAGAAACAGCTGAGCAACTGAACTGAACTGACACTACATGTAGTATGCTATATATTTTACACTGTAGTATAACAATAGGCAGAAATGTGTGTGTATGTATATTATACACATACATACATACATAGCATACACATGTACATGTAATTATTTAGTATAAGCTTATTTGTATCTTTTCTTCAACATTTTTTCGATGTTGCAACTATATTGTTACATGTAGTTCTACTATATTTACATGCATACAGTTTTCAATTGTATAAATATGCCACAAATTAACCATTCCAACACAGATGGGGTGCTTTCTAGTTTTTGGCTAAAATACAGTACTGTGACTTTACAGACCAAGTCAGTTATATCCTAAGGGCAATAATTTATGTATTGCTCTCCTGACCTCACTGGACAACAATAGTCTTATTTGTAGTAACAATATTATTTTGAAGTTACTTATGTATGTTCTGACATAAAGAAATCATTGTTAACTTCAATTAAGAATTTCAGTGTAAGATGAAAGAAGTCTAAAGTAAAGATCCTGTAATCCTATGAATAGGAAATAGTATGAATTCATGCGTTAAAAAGTTCAAAATTTCTCTTTCTAAAAAAAATTTCTATATCTGCCCACTGAAAATACCTAAAGTAACAACACTGTTGTAACAATGGGCACATCTAGATATAGATTGTGGTCTCTAAATATCATTTCTCATTGAAAAGAACACAAGTTAAAATCCATGAGGTTTTTATTTTTCAAATGAGTTAATAATGATATAAAAAAGAAAGCACAAACTAATCATTTTTGGATGGTTACTAAGACACCAATTCACTATTTTGAAATTTCACAACTAAAGATACTTACTATGCATTATTCTATCATTTGTTTACAAACTATATTTAATGGTAACCAAACAGTTAATAAGGAAAAGTTTTTTAAAGTCAACTTTTCAGAAATATGGAAATTAACAAAAGGCTTGTAGCAGTCCAGAAAGCATTTATTCAAGAATAGCAGTGAAATTTCGGTAAGAAGCTAAGCTTTACACAGTGTTTTAACTTGCCCTATTCTCACTGTCCCCAGAACTCCACAACAGCCTTGAAAACCAGTAGTGCACATTTATGGTGAAAATCAGCAGGCTGGCAACTACTGGAAAGGGCAGAATTAGGCTGGATTTCCTCCAAAGCCCTACTTTTGGAGAAATGTCCCTATTTTACCTATTTGGTAGCTCTCTAGAAGACCCCACTGACAAGGCTTTCTTTATTTGATCTGACCTGGAGCCCACTTATTGTATACAGCCTGCTGAGGTCTTGGTAGACAAAACTAGCTAGACTGACCAAGAAAAAAGAGAGAAGACCCAAATTACTAAAATTAGAAATCAAAGAGAGGGTATTACCAATGATCTTATTAAAAGCATTATAAGGGAATACTATAAAAATGATCTATTAACAAGTTAGATAACATAGATGAAATGGACAAAAATCCCAGAAAGCACAAACTACTGAAACTGATGAAATAGAAATCTGAATATATCTATAACAAAAAGACTGAATCAATAATCAAAAAACTGCCCACAAGGATAAACCCAGGAGTACATGATTTTCCTGGTACATTTAAAGAACTAGCCCTAATTCTTTACAAATTCTTCCAAATAATATGAGAGAACCCTTTCCAATGCATCCTAGGAATCCAGTATTACCATGAAACCATAAAACAAAGACATCAAAAGAAAACTATAGACCAATATTGCTTATCAATATAGATGAAAAAATCCTCAATAAAACACCAGCAAACAGAATCCAGCAACATACACAAAAAGTGTATACTATAGCCAAGTAATAACTATGCCAGAAATGCAATGTTAGTCCAATGTACAAAAAAATCAATCAACATTATATACTACATTAACAAAATAAAATACAGAAAAAGCATCTGAGAAAAGTCCAACATCCTTTTATGATAAAAATGTTCAACCTAAGAACAGAAAAAAATCTTCCTCAATCTGACAAAGAACATTTACAAAAACCCTACATTTAGCATCATACTAATAGTGTCTTTGTTTCAAATAGTGAAAAACTAAATTTTCCCCTTAAAATCAGGGATAAGACAAACATGTTTGCTTTTGCCAGTTCTGTTCGATATCCACTATACATTCTAGCCAGGGAAATAATGCAAAAGGATTAAAAAAAAAAAAGGTAAAGACACTCAGATTGGCAACGAAGAAATTAAACTATCTCTATTCATAGATGACAAGATTTTTGTATGTATAAATCCTAAGGAATCCACTAAAAAAAATTAGTACTAATCAACTAGTTTAATAAGTTTGCAGGATACAAGGTTAATATATAAAAACCAACTGTGTAAGTGTATCCTCAGTTCAGTTCAGTCACTCAGTCATGTCTGACTCTTTGCGACCCCATGAATCGCAGCACGCCAGGCCTCCCTATCCATCACCAACTCCTGGAGTCTACCAAGACCCATGTCCATCGATTCAGTGATGCCATCCAGCCATCTCATCCTCTGTCGTCCCCTTCTCCTCCTGCCCCCAATCCTTCCCAGCATCAGGGTCTTTTCCAATGAGTCAACTCTTCGCGTGAGGTGGCCAAAGTATTGGAGTTTCAGCTTCAACATCCGTCCTTCCAATGAACACCCAGGACTGATCTCCTTTAGGATGGACTGGTTGGATCTCTTTGCAGTCCAAGGGACTCTCAAGAGTCTTCTCCAACACCACAGTTCAAAAGCATCAATTCTTCGGTGCTCAGCTTTCTTTACCATCCAACTCTCACATCCATACATGATGGACTGGAATGGGTGAATTTAACTCAGATGACCATTATATCTACTACCATGGGCAGGCATCCCTTAGAAGAAATGGAGTAGCCATCATGGTCAACAAAAGAGTCTGAAATGCAGTACTTGGATACAATCTCAAAAACAACAGAATGATCTCTGTTCGTTTCCAAGGCAAACCATTCAATATCACAGTAATCCAAGTCTATGCCCCAATCAGTAACGCTGAAGAAGCTGAAGTTGAATGGTTCTATGAAGACCTACAAGACCTTTTAGAAGTAACACCCAAAAACGATGTCCTTTTCATTATAGGGGACTGGAATGCAAAAGTAGGAAGTCAGGAAACACCTGGAGTAACAGGCCTCGGAGTACAGAATGAAGCAGGGCAAAGGCTAATAGAGTTTTTCCAAGAGAACGCACTGGTCATAGCAAACACCCTCTTCCAACAACACAAGAGAAGACTCTACACATGGACATCACCATATGGTCAACACCGAAATCAGGTTGATTATATTCTTTGCAGCCAAAGATGGAGAAGCTCTATACAGTCAGCAAAAACAAGACCGGGAGCTGACTGCAACTCGGATCATGAACTCCTTGTTGCCAAATTCAGACTTAAATTGAAGAAAGTAGGGAAAACCACTAGACCACTCAGGTATGAATTAAATCAAATCCCTTAAGATTATACAGTGGAAGTGACAGATTTAAGGGACTAGATCTGATAGACAGAGTGCCTGATGAACTATGGAAGTGTATCCTAGCAATGAACAACTCAAAAGTGAAATCAAAATAATTCCACTTAAAATAGCATCAAAAATAATAAATTATTTAGGAATTTGACAAAAGAAGTGTAGTACTTATACACTGCAAACTATAAAACATCACTGAAAAAAATTAAAAACCTAAATAAATGTAAAGACATACTGTCTAATAAATAGGAAGATTGTTAAGTAATAGTAATATTTTTAAGATGTCACTAGAACCTCTGTCAAAATCCCAGATGGGGAGATTAATAAGTTGACCCTAAAATTCACAGAGATCTGAAAAGGACACAAAGTAGCCAAAACAATCCTATAAAAGGAAAACAGAGATTTAGACACCCAATTTCAAAACTTACCACAAGTACTACAGCAGTCAATGCCATGAAGTATTGGCATAAGGACAGGTATGTAAATTAATGAAATAGGAAAGTCCTGAAATGACCCATACATCTTTGTCAATTAATTTTCAACAGGAATGACAACAGAATTCAATATGGAAAACACAACAAATGGTGCTGAGACAACTGGATAGTCACAGGCAAAAGAATGAAGTTGACTTCTTATCTCACATGATAACTCAACAGTGATCAAAAGACTCAAATGTAAGAGCTAAAACTATAATACTCTGGGAAGAAAACATTGGTGTAAATCTTCAAGACCTTGGATTATGCAATGATTTCTTAGATTTGACACTGAAAGTACAAGCAATTAATTAAAAAACTTCTGTGCTTCAAGGATATCATCAAATGAAGAGATAACCTACAGAATGAGAAAATATCTGCAAACCATATATCTGATGAGTTCTAGTATCCAGAACAATTAAAAACTGAGCAAAGATTTAAGTAAAGATTTCTTCAAAGAAGATAGAAGAATAGCCAATAGCAAATGAAATAATGACTAACATCATTACTCATAAGGGAAATGCAAATCAAAGCCATGAGATGCACATTACACCGAAAAGGTTATAATGAAAAAGGCAGACAATAAGCAGTTTTGATTAAAATGTAGAAACATCAGAACCTCTATATTTTGTTGCTAGGCATGAAGAGTGGTGCAGCTGTTTTGGAAAACAGTCTGGCAGCTCCTCAAAAAGTTAAACAGCATTACCATATGGCTAACAATCTCATTCCTAGGTATATACCCAAGAGAAGTGAAAATATATGTCTATACAAAAACATGTACACAGATATTTATAGCAGCAAAAAAGCAGAAATAACCAAAACGTCTATGAACTGATAAACAGAGAAAATGTGGTACATATACACAATGGAATCTTATTCAGCCATAAAAAGAAATAAAGGACTGATTAATGTTATGACAAAGATGAACCTTTAAAACATTATAAGATACCTAGGAATAAAATCCTACCTAAAGAGGCAAAAAACCTGTACTCTGAAAACTATAAGACACTGATGAAAGAAATCGAAGATGACAAAGATGGAAAGATATACTATGTTCTTGGATTGGAAGAATCAATATTATCAAAATGACTATACTACCCAAAGCAATATACAGATTCAATGCAATCCCTATCAAATTGCCAATGGCATTTTTCACAGAACTAAAACAAAAAATTTTTAAATTTGTACGGATACACAAAAGACCCTGAATAGCCAAAGCAACGCTAAGAAAGAAAAATAAAGCTGGAGGAATCAGGCTCCCTGACTTCAGACTATTCTACAAAGTCACAGTTATCAAAACAGTTTGGTACTGGTGCAAAAACAGAAATATATTAACAGTTCAAGGGAACAGAAATAAAGCCATGCATCTATGGTCAATTAATCTATGGTTAAGGAGGCAAGAATATACAATGGAGAAAAGACAGTCTTTTCAAAAAGTGGGGCTGGGAAAACTGGAAAGCTACATGTAAAAGAATGAAATTAGAACACTCTCTAAAAACATACACAAAAATAAACTTGAAATGGATTAAAGACCTAAATGTAAAGCTGAACACTAAAAACTCTTAGAGGAAAATATAGGCAGAATACTCTAACAAAAATTTCATAGCAATAGCCTTTTTTGATCCACCTCCTAGTGAAAATAAAAACAAAAAACAAATGGGACCTAATTAAACTTAAAATCTTCTGTACAGCAAAGGAAAACATAAACAAAATGAAAAGATAACCCACTGAATGGGAGAAAATATTTGCCAAAAAAGTGACCGACAAGGAATTAATTTCTAATATACAAACAGTTCATGTAGTTTATATCAAAAAATCAAAAAATGGGCAGAAGATCTAAAAAGACATTTCTCCAAAGACATATAGATGGCCAAAAACACTTGAAAAGATGCTAAACATCGCTAATTATTAGAGAAATGCAAGTCAAAACCACAATGAGCAATAACCTTACACCAGTCAGAATGGCCATTATCAAAAAATATATTAACAGTAAATGCTGGAGAGGGTGTGAAGAAAAGGGAACCCTTCTATACCGTTTGTGGGAAATGTAAATTGGTACAGCCATTATAGAGAACAGTATGGAAGTTCCTTAAAAAAATAGAACTATTTTTAAGTTCCTTAAAAATAGAACTACCATATGATCCAGCAATCCCATTCCTGGGCATATATCTAGAGAAAACTAGAATTTGAAAAGATATATGCACCCTGATGTTTACTGCAACACTATTTACAATAGCCAAAACATATAAGCAACCTAAATGTCCATCAACAGAAGAATGAATGTGATATATATATATACAATGGAGTATTATTTGGTTATAGAAAAGAATGAAATGATGCCATTTGCAGCAACATGGATGCACCTAAAGATTATCATACTAAGTGAAGTAAATCAGAGAAAGACAAATATCACATGATATCAGTCATGTGGAATCTAATTTTTAAAAAATGATTTACAAAACAAAGGAGCTTGGGATTAACATACACACACTACTATATATAGAAAACCAACAAAGCACAGGAAACTCTACTCAGTATCCTGCAATAATCTATATGGGAAAAGAATCTGAAAAAGAATGAATATATGTACAATTGAATCACTATGCTGTATACCTGAAACTAAGACAACATTGTAAACCAACTATACTAAAATTTTTTTTAAAAATTTAAAGAACACACATCATGCTCAGTGGAAAAGGCCAGACAGAGAGGTTAAATATTGTATGATTCTATTAATATGAAATGCCCAGAGAGGCAGAAAGTTGATTAGTAGTTGTCATTTAGGGGAGAGGAGAATGGAAAGTGACTAACTAATGGCTCTGAGATTTATATTTGGGAGTGATGAAAATGTTGCACAACTTTGTGGATATACTAATGCATTGTATTGTATACTAAAAGGGTGGATTTTATAGTGTGTGAATTATATCTAAATTTTTAAAAATCACTACATAACAAAGTGACTTCAAGGTGATTTCCTACATGAAGTGGATACTAAAAAGGCACATTTCTTTCGACAGAGGCCTTTCAATTATGAATTAAGAATTTTCACGTTGTAGCCTCATTTCAACATGACTCAGAATTTGGCTAATTGTTAAATAACAAATCAGAGAAATTGTAATAAAAATATTTGCCTATGCAACATATTTTTAAAATGCTTCAACTTCTTTGGACTTCTAACTGTAAAAAAGAAAAAAGAAATTTAAGCTAAAAACTAGATCAGCTATTCAAACTTATGCAAGAATAGAAAACTAGCAAAATAATTTAAATGTATACAACAAATAAATTTGTACATTAAAAAATAAACATTTCAATTTGCAAACTAATAGAAACAGGTAATAATCATTGATGGATGTGCTAAGCCATTAAGTAAAAGTTTTCTAGGAAACTTTATGATGGGTGGATCAAGCTAATAACTTCTGAACAGAACACTGATAATATCACTATAAATGGAACAAAGCAGATACTATGTCCCTCGTGATGGGTCTAAAGAACTAAGATTATTTCATGACCACGTATGAAGCATTTTGCTAATATACATGTATACATACATATTTAAGTCTCTAACTACCAGTGTATAGAAGATATTAGTGGCAGAGGAACAAGTTAAGCAAGTGTACACAGTAAAATCCAGAGTGTGGGAAATTTTACAAAGCAAATCAAAATCATACAGTCTAACAAATTCATTAAAAAGAGGGGAAACTATTCACAAGAGGCTTGTGAATCATATACTTTATCTTACAAACTGGGACACTTTTGAGAATAAAAAGAAGTTCTATCCATAATTATGCTAGACGATAGGCTTGAACTAGGACCTACTGAAAAGTCTCAATCAAATGCAAGATATAGACTTTCTTCTTCTCAGTATTTTTTTTTACTCTCTGTGTATATCAGAAATAGGATCCAATTAGAGAATTTTAAATGTGGTCTGACCATTAAATGGTATTCAAGAATCACTCAATTTTGAAATGAAGGATAATGCCACTGTGACTAGGTTTTGTTAAAAAAAAAAGTCCTTATCTGTTAACGATATACATCAGAGTGAATGTAGCTGAGATAATATGGTATCTGTTTTGCTTTAAAACAGTGGCGGGGGTGGGGTTAGGAAGTGCGGGGGAGGGGGAGGGTATATGTTATAGTATTGGCAAAATGTTGATAAATGTTGAATCCATATGATGAGTTCCTGGGGAATCATTATCCTGCACTCTCCATTTATGTATATTGGAAAATTTTTATAATATGCAGTTTCTTTAAAAGCTTAATATCACCCAGCATGGCAGAGACAGTTCTGGCTTTGACTTTCTTATAATGGCAGATAACACTCCCACAACTCTTACTTGCCAAAAAAATACTGGCTAGGCTTAGTCCATAAAATGGACATCTCAAAGGGAAATCTTAAAAGGAGAAACAAATGGCTTGGCTCAAAGGAAATGTAAAAATTCATTTTGACTTTCCCACTGGCCATGCTCTCAGAGTTCATTTCTGGACTCACAGTGGGTGGTTATGGTGCATGCGGGCACTGGGATTTATAAGAATTCAGTGAGGAGGGTCACACAGCTTTGAACATTAAAATGAGTCAGCAGCCCCAATTTGAGATTATCCTTCATTGTTGTTGTTGTTTAGTTACTTCAGTTGTGTCTGACTCTTTGTGACCCTATGGACTATAGCCCACCAGGCTCCTCTGTCCATGGGATTCTCCAGGCAAGAATATTGGTGTGCGTTGCCATTTCCTCCTCCAGGGGATCTTCTCGACCCAGGGATCAAACCCACGTCTCCTGCATTGCAGGCAGATTCTTTTCCTGCTGAGCCACCAGGGAAGCCCTTTGACCCTGTTACTAGGAGTTTTTCAAGGCCTAAGGATAGAGAAACAATAAACAAGCTACAATAAAAATAAAATCTCATACCATGAAAATAAGTATTCTTCATATTTGTCAAATAATAATAATAATAATTTTAACTTTTGCCAGACATGAAATAAAATTTATTTTATAGGGTAGGAGAAACTTCATAAGCTGTATCTGAGTGATATATGGTATGCCATTGGTTAAGTGTCTATTTGAATCATGTACTTCAAGTATATTTTTTGTTTTTTGGGGGACTGCTCTAAGTATGAGTAGCCCAAAGCCAAAATATCATCTAAATAACTCCTCATCTTTACTTTGAAATTCTAGACCAAGTTAAGCAAAAGTATACAGACTGCCCTTTAAAATGTTTTAATATTTGCAGCACATCTTTTAATAGTTTTGTACTTGCCTCCTATTTAGACCAGTGAAACAAATTACAATTTTTCTTAGACCCCAGCCCCATCAACATTTGTGATTTTCAAAAGCAAAATAATGTAATTTAGCAAAGTTCTTCACATAAAATCTGACATATAGAAATAAATTCTGTTTCAGACAATGGCATTTATAGGAATCAAAGCCTTCAGGGGAAAAATAACAGATGTATAATATTGTAAAAATTAAATCAATTACAAAGGATGTGAAATATAGTTTGCAAGAAACTTTAAGAAATGTAAGCAAAGCTGTCATTTTCACAAGATCTTTGGTGGTTTAGAAGTTCCAGCTACCAAGTCTAAGAGGAAGTCTGCTTTAAGAAACACAAGGCAGTGTCACTGAATTCCTGAGAAAAATGTTGTCGCCAACACCAGCTCAAGATGTCTTAATGTTCATTTTCTTTCTGATTAAAGGCACCTAAATACATTAAAAAAAAAAAAGATGGGGAAACATGAGATGTTAGGATAAATAGAATATTACTTTACACCTTGAGCAATGCGGGAGACCCCGGTTCGATTCTTGGGTTGGGAAGATCTGCTGGAGAAGGGATAGGCTACCCACTCTAGTATTTTTGGGCTTCCCTTGTGGCTCAACTGGTAAAGAACTCGCCTACAGTGAGGGAGACCTAGGTTCGATCTCTGTGTTGGGAAGATACCCTGGAGAAGTGAGAGGCTACCTATTCCAGTATTCTGGCCTGGAGAACATCATGGACATGGGGTCACAAAGAGTTGGACACGACTGAGCAACTTTCACTTCAAAGCAGTCAACCATAAGTTTGAGTCATGTCTTATGAATCAACAACTTCAATCCTCCAATCTATCATTTGTGAAAGTGGGTTTATGGCCATAAGGTACACACCATGAAATTTTGGGATCATAACTATTTTAGAAAACGAAGCCACATTTTCATATCGAAACAGTAACTTTGATAGACATATTATTTATAGTTGATTTAGTACCCCCTCTACCTGCCCCCAATGTCCCAGAGGGAGCACCTATGTTAACACATACTTAAACCATAGCAATTAGAGAAATAGTCAATGAAACTACAAATTTGGTTAGCAGTGGGTTGTTGCAATGAACAGACAATGTTTCCATAAGCTCAGTAAACTATTTTGTAATTTGGTGGACATGGGAGAAAGGAGACTAAAAGAAGAAGTGCAAATAAACTGTGACTAAAATAGTTACATAGGATTTCAGTGCAGCACTGTGAATTTTCCTGTATTTTTTTAATGATATACAAGAATACCATAGCAGAAGTTAAATGAAAAAGTACACTTTCTCCAAGTGAAGATTTAAATTTCCTGCAGGTAGATGAGATTAAAAAATAAAAAAACACAAACAAACCATAAATTCTTGGTTGCATTAAATATATTTAACTGTATACCCTTGCTTTCCTGTTTCAACTTTTTATATTCCTGGAAAATAAAGCCCATTCATAGCTAATGTGTTGATTATTTAGCAGCAGTAAAAATAGAAGCAATTTTGATTATTGCAATGGAAGTAATGAACTAGATTGCAATGAAGTCAAAACCAGTTTGTTCCTACAGGACCTCTACAAGCCTTGTATTTTTGTCTCCTACAGATGTAGTAAAATCCTTGATCTGGATACCCTAAAGTTTCTTATGAAGCTTACTGTCTCAAATACTGCAACACAGAAGTGGTATCAATACTTACTAACATGATGGCCAGGCACACAAAAAGAGTGGGCTTGCAGCGAGCGGACACACAAATATTTTCAAGTTTATAGTATGGTCCCGTTTGTGGATATACACAGATTTCCAGCAAGCTGCTTCTAACTCATAGCTACACTGTCCAAAGGTACAAAATATTAGTGAGTGCACCTTCCTCAAAGTATCCATGTTAGCAAATACAAGATCCTATTGCATGTTTGTGAAGCGGGCATTTTGAGCCCTATTTTATAAACATGAAAAAGCAAGTTCAACTCTTTCCCCTCAAGCCAACAGTCAGGCTTTTCTAGCAGCGGAGGAGGAGGAGATGCCCCGGGAGGCACTTACTCTTCGTTCAGGGCGCAGCGCCGGTTGGTGAGCATGCCGTACTTCCTTAGCGTCTCAGTGAGCTCCGAGTACAGCTTGTCGGCCAGAGAGACTGGGATGCCTTCCCACACCAGGATGAGAATCACAATCACCGCAGCCTCACACGTGTGGCCAGCTCGCTCCCGCACCAGGCACAGTAGCTTCTCCTCGCTGCAGCTTCTGCGAACCACCTGTTCGGGTCACCATTCCACCCCAACACCCCCACCCCAACCAAAATAAAACAAGGGTCACTTGCAGCAGAGGAGAGCATTGATTGATGTCTGTATATTTTTTCACATCTGGTCACAATTAGGTTGACATCTATCAGCACATGCTACCTGCCTTTTGTTGCCCATCTATGATCTTGGGGCTTACCCTGGGGTCAGAACCAGGAGAGATGCAAATGCAGGCAGTGTGTAGCAGACCCTCCCCAGGACACTGCAGGCAATGCTCCCTGCATTAAAGCCAGATCTACATGCTTTAAAGACTTTAAAGTTCCAGGGCTTCAAAAATGACAAGATAAAGATTAACCGCAGGTTTTTAAAGGATTAAGGACCTCACATGCTGGGAAGAATTATACTTCTAGTAGGCACCTGAACAGACCTCCTCCTCACCATTAAGTTCTTTCAATTAAGTACAGTTTGTACATGATTTTAAACTGCCTTTTTCTTAAGAGATGACACAATGATAAATATAAGCAATATTCCTTTCAACTGGCATAAACGACTGTCTGATCTGGGCAACCCAATTCTCAGGGTTAGATGAATCAATCAAAATGCCCAAGACTGAGGATCAAAGGCCTTGTCAAATCACACTTACCCATTTGGCAATAGGACATCCCTGAGAACTTTTGCCTTCTTTACCAGTATAGATGACTCTTTCAATCCTAATAGCTTTACCCTTCTGTCCAAACCTTAAAGAAATCCACAGAAACACACACACACATAAAATTAGCAAATGATTCTAAGAGGCAACCAAAATACTGAACATTTGAGCATAATTTTATTCTATGATCACATCCTGAGAAATGAATAGTTTAATTTATTAAAAAAAAAAAAAAACAGAACTAAGCCAAGGAAACTGGATAACAGACTTTAAGCCTTGTATCTCTTTAGTATCAAAATATATTGATAATTGTAATGAACTATTTTGAAATTATATGTTGGGTAAAAATAATGGGGAAGCTTATTTTTATACATAATTTCACAAAGCACAAAACTTTTCCAAGTTTGTTAAATTTAGTCTTCCAAGATATGTACTATTTGATTTGTCCTTTGCTGAATTTAGCTATTTTAAAACTTGGGGAATCTTAATAGGTTTTAGTTAGAATCTGTTCCTCTAAGAATCTCTCTCACATTGTTTAAAAGGCTCTCAAATAACTAGTATCCAGCAATTTTGAAACTATGGGATAATTCTAGAAACAGATTATATTTTCCCTTATGACCAAGACACTACTTACTATTTGCTAATAAAAGAGGGCACTTAGGGAAATTCACTATTTTTGCCAGGCTACTAGATGATTATTTAGTGAATTTCTATAGGCTAATTTAGAAATAAAAACTTGGAATTGGGGCAACAATGATACAGAATATGTCCTTGCTGCCCAGAATGCGTCCTAATATATTTTAATGATAAAACTACCTACCTCTTAAAGAAAAGGCACCCCGGCATAACAGCAGCTCAGTGCTGTTGACACCTATGTGAACGTCTCTCTCTGCACTGATTATCTTGCTCATAAGAGTATTCTACATGCAGGAGTAACCATGTAGATTCAGGTAAATACTTGCATACTTATGACTGACAGTTAAACATAAATGTAGCTATAAATAGAATCTGTCCCTATTTCTATTCGGTATATCATTCTTGCCCTCTGCTCATACCAGTGGACAACTTCCTTAGAGATAGCTACTCGTTTACAACTCGAGGTGAATTTAACTCAGTGGTTCCTTTCTCATACCACCTTTCCTCTCTTTCTGACACTTTATCATCAAGTGGAAAAACCAGAGCGGGGTTTCTCTTTGCAGCCTGCGCCAGCACCCTTATGCCTGGCAGGCTGGCTGGCTGGCTGGTTCTTGTCCATGCCTGGGTTTTCTGGCATCCATCTCAAAGTGGGCAGCCCATGCCAGCTTGCAGGCTATTAGTCCTGTCAAATATTGTGACTCTCTGGTGAATAGCACAGTGTGTAGCGTTGGCAACCCTGGAATAGCTAAGCCTACTAATAATTACTCAGTTTACAATTGTTTACTGCTTTGTATGTGAAAGCTGGAAAAATTCTGACATATACAAAAGGATAACCGTTCATCTGCCCTGTGCCTTCGTGTTAATTACCTTTCTTCCATGATTTCTCTAATAGCTGCCACATTAGGACCTGCTCCTAGATGGGTATAAAAAGGACCTTCATCTTTTTCAATAATTTGCTCTGTTGAGATAATAGAAGATTATTATTTTAGACCTCAATTATACTAAATATAAAGGCTACATCCACAAAGCTTATCCCCCAACTGTACAGTAAGGGCCCTAAATGTGACTTTAAACATTTTTTTTCCTTTAAAATGAATAAATTGATGGACTAATCTATTAAAAAATGTGCCAAATAATTAAGTATATGTACATTCTGCCTTTCGGATAAAAATATATTAAATACATTTCAGATATGGGATAAGGAGCTATTTTAAACCAAGTAAGTGGAACTAAACAAAGAAAACAGGAGGGAATTAGAATATATTATATGTAATATCAACTACAATCCAATTTTTTAAACTGAACAAAAAAATTACAGCTTACTAGAAGCCTGCCTGCTATTTGGATGTTAAAAGATTAAAAATAAAATCTCCTGTCCTATCTCACCCCCCAGGATCTTGTTCAGTTTATTGTCAAGATACCTTTTTCTCCTCTTCTTTCCCCACAACATTCAATCACTCTGTTTTGAAAATAAGAACACTGAATCCAGATCCATGTTTGTATGTACTTTAGAACAACTTAATGATGAGAGAAAACTTGAAGAGAGGGTCAGATAAAAGGAAGAGGCTCTTGCATACCATCAAAGATGACAAGTGAGGGAAAAAAAGGGTTAGTGTAGTAGGAGCGGGACGTGAAGATGAGGATAACTTACCCAGTGTTGTCTATGACATGTGTGGCACCTTAGCCCCATGAGGCAATAATATTAACCACACACCAAGGGGCAGTATAGATCCTCCCTCCATCCTCCTATAAAATGTGGGGTGTCCCATTGTGAGAAGAATAACATGGAGTGGGTGGACTATTAGCCACAGCAGTTTAACACTGGATTTTACAAATGTCTTCTACTGTATCCAACAACACACCTATCAAGCATCTTGAATTTTAACAAAAAGAAGCTTGTTTAAAAAAAAAAGGGGGGGAAATACCATCTTTTCTATCAAATAGATGAAATTTTAAAGAGAAAATATTATCAAAATAAATATAAATCACACAATGTTTCAAATGAATACACACAGAAAGTGCAACTTTATGAGTATTCAGAACATCAGCATTATAATTTCCCCCAACTCACTGAGGCAGAAGGATGATCATTTCTCCCTTAACTGGAAGTTAACCTTGAAAGACTACTAATACATTCAACCTTGAATTAAAAAAATATTAAAAGCTCCTAGGTCAATTTGCATATGGCAGTTATTTTGCGATTTTAATGAGATGATTTTACAGCTTGGGTATCTCTCCAGGACTTGATACACAGAGTTAGATAGATTGATTAGTCTAAAACAGATACCTTTATATTTTAAAGGGTTTGAAGGTAGGGACAAGTGAGCATGCACAATTATTTCAATTTTTTTTTTTTGAAAAATTGAGTGTAAATGAAGTTCTCTCTTGCACAGCACAAGCATCTGTAATTTAAAGACAAGAAATGTCAGCTTCAGGTTTTTATGAGCCTTCACAAATTGCTGCCAGACTCAAGATTTTTTAAAAAAAGAAAGAGAAATCCCATATCTGAAGGCAAATTTGCTAATTCTGGATAAACACCATGTGTCTCAGTACATTTCTGGCACTTACCTACACATCTGCATGATGGGAAATCATACTGAGTCTTGACAGGTGTATCCAATAAATTTTTTATAGGAGTATCTAGTAATTTGGAAGGTGACTCTAAAAAATTATTGAGAACAGAACCAGCTGTTCTTTTGGTTGGCGTCTTTTCTGAGGAAGGCGTTGCTTGCTGCTCTAAAGCTGGGGTGTGGCTCTCAAGTTCCGCAGCAGTGGTTTGTCTACTTAAAACCGTGACTGGCCCTGACATTTCAACTTTTACTTGCTTCTGTGATTTGAGATTAAGAGCCTTATGGTCAAATGATGATTTGACCTCAAATTGCTTCATATGCTGCTCCATGGTCTCAAGGGTGCTCTGCTGCTGCACACTGTCACAGCTGAGAGGTGGAATCTCTTGCTTGGGTATCTTTTTCCACATTTTATTTTCTGGCTGTGCTGACAAGGGGCGCATACAGGCATGAGGTTTGGATCCAGGCTCAACCTTAATTGGCCTTTGCATCTGACTATGGCAAGACTCGGCTTGGAGTTGTGTTTGCTGCTGTTCTTGCTTATGTAAGAGGTGCCACCTCAGAGCAGCATGCTTTTGAATGTCCTTCTGAGGTGGGGTCTGAACATGAGTTCCTGTCTGATCGGGCACAGGGAACGCATTTGCTTGGCTTTGCATCAAGTACCTTTGCTGAGCGAGTTGTTCAGCTTGTTGACCAGACACGTCTTGGTTCCTACTTTTATATCCCTGCAGAACTGAAGCCTGTTGAGGCTTTTGTTCCTGTTGTTGAAAGCACCTGTGAAGAATATCTTGCTTAGGGGTCACATTATTTGGAAAATATTGCATGTGATGCACGTTTGGGGTCTTGTTTCCTGCAAACAGTTCAGAATTTACAGTCTGTTCTTTATTGTCTGGAACCAGTTGTATATGGTTTGAACCAGAAATCTGTACTTTGCTTGCATTTGACTTCAAGATCTGACCATAGGGGGAATTTATACTGTTCATATTCTGTACTTGCTCCAGTCCCATTTGGGGATTATGAGTCTGGAACTCACTTGATTTTGAATATTGATCTTCACCAGGAAAGCATTCTTCTACTTTAACCTGGCTAAAGAACGTTCTTTCTCTTGGCTCATCACTGTTGCCCTGGAGATGAGAAAAGGTCTGGGGCATTTGTTCTTTATTCTTCAGCTGTAATTTTTGCTGCTGTTGCTGGTTTTGAGAGAGATGTGAATTCTGGGGTGGTTGTGTTTGTGCTGCCTGCTTATGAGGCTTATGATGCAAAAGGTGTGAATTTGAGAAGGGTTCAGTCTCTGAAGTCTGTTGATTCAAGTGCTGTCTTAATGTTGGGGGCATGAGTTTCTCAGTTTGGGGATCTGGTCTTTGTTGGAAATGACATCTCGGGGCACACAATGACTGCCTGTGAGTGTCAGCTGAAGGCTCCATTTTGGAGAAGTGCACCTGGAGGGAAGGGTTTTGGAACTGGAGATGCTGGTCCACTGTACCTTGAGACTGCCCTTGATTCATCTCAACTTGGTACCTTGGTGGCCTCTGCTCTGGCTGCATTATTTTCTGGATGTAAGCCTGCCCTGGGAGCCCCCCAGGCATGTTGGAATTTCCAGTGTATTGTTTGGAGGTCATTTGATTGGAGGGGTTGGACTGATACTGAAGAATTGACCGCAGGGTTGCCTCGTTACATTTTAGATGGGATTCTGCTTGATGATAGTGAGGGGCCTTCAATTCAATCCATCCTGGTTTCAGACAGGGCTGTGCTGGGAGCATGAGGTCACGTGTTTGTTCTTTGTCTTGACTCTTGAGAATCTCTTGCTGTTTGTGTCCCATCAAATGCTGGCAGTGATCCCGTGGATCTCCGCCACTACGAACAATCGGTGGGTTAGGCTTGAGATGTTCTGAAAGTTGTCTGGTTTTCTCAGAACCCAATGGAATAGTCATCGTCCCTGGAGTCCGACTGTCATTCCTGTTAACACAATTATTCTGAGGCCTTACTGGAAGCATCAGAGAGGTGTTGGATACATGGGCGGAGGGAGTGGGACTCTGGGGTGGTGGTGTCTCATGTTGACCCTCTATTTTCACTTCCCTTAAAAGAGTTGGTTCACTTTGGTTGGGGTAGTGATGGAGTTCTTCCAAAACCCCATCATTCAGAGTGCCGTTTACTTGAGAAGGAAGCTGAGGAACCTGTGGAAGAGGAGGAGGGGGAGAAAGAAGCAATTGTGATGGTGGTGGTGTGGTAGTGGCAGAAAAGGAATCCTTAGTGAACACTGAGCTTTGCTTGAAGCAAGCACCATTCATTTCATTTTGCTTTAAATACCGTTCAGAGCTGCCGCCAGGAGACTGCAAATTGCCGCTGGGACCCAAGCAGAATTCTTCACCAGATCCTAGCTTTGCAGTTCCTTGGATGTTACTGTTTTCTGCCGGAGATGGGCATATCTCAAAAGCAGACTTCCGCTGTTCTGGTTTCTGAAAGGGGCAGGCCCCTAGCGTTGCAGCTGGTTTACTGGCACCATCAGCCTCACAGCCCTCAGTCGCTGCTGTGGCTGGCTCTGGAGGCAGCTCAGAGTTCGAGGTCTGCAGGAAATTGATCTGCCCTGAGGTATGCGCTGGGTGAGTGACCTCACAGGACAACTCATTAGTAGCCTGACTGTTAATGGCATGTATGTGAGATGTGGTTTTCTGCACCGCGATGGAAACACAATCTGGATAATATTGAGACAGTGTTTTTTCCAGGAGTTCACCGTGTGTGTTTTCCATGGAAGAGGCAGAAACTGTAGCACCATTAGGCATGAGCACTGCCTTGTTTTTAAGAAGTAATACAATATTCTTGTCGTGGTACTTAGCACTTTTCTCCTCCTGTTCGTTCAGAATCTGAAGCTCTGAGTTTTCAGACCCACCACAATTGTGTGTTGGAAAATTGGTGAAATCTTTCACTTCATTTTCTTGGGCCGCAGAGCTCACAGATTCCCTCTTACCACTCATATCGGAGACATTTGGTTGACTGCTGCCTTTGTCTGGATTTCCTTCTTGGCTTTCCCCGAAGCTCTTTCTTTCTCCATTAGCCTTTTGGTCTGGTTTCAGTTTCTTGTTCTGATGGAGCCCAGAGAGAGAAGGTTCACTAACTGTGCGTTTTATCCCTCCATTCTGCAAACATCCGGAATACCCTCTACCTTCCTGTATGAAATCCGGACTCACGCGACTATTTTGGCTTCCTTTCGTGTGGGGTATTCCATAATAACTTTTGAAAGACTGCCACTTGGTGTCTCCATTCACTTCCAGATAAGGTCTCTCAGTTAATGGGCTTCCATTCTGGAGCTTTCTCGCCAGAGGTTCTGTCTGGCAAATGGGAGAAGAAGATGGTATCAGGAATGGACTTAGTCTGTTGCCCTCAACATGGTTGGTTCTGTCCTGTTCCATCAGGCTTGCTTCGGGGCCATCCACAAGGCTGCCTTCTGAATGAATTCTAAAGAGCACAGAAACAAAACAATAAAGTACATTAATATATATCTAACACTAACAGTACACCTTACAGAAAAACTGTGATGCTCCTTTTCATGTCTCAGAGTGACAATCAAGAGCTACTCAGGATATGCTTATTCTTGTCTTCCCAGCAACCCTCAGATATTTAAGTTCACAAAAAACAAAGATCAAAATCACCAGCTAATGTGAGAAGTTCATACTGTATTAGTAAATATTATCAACTTCCTTCCCAAATAATTTTTCTTGTCAAAATGCTAAAAACAACAGAGGAAGAATACCTCCTTTCTTTCTTCTCTAGCACCTTCCATATCCAGTCGCTTGCCAAGTTCTATCAATTCCATTTCCTGTGTATTCCTTGAATTATCTTCACTGCGATTTAGTGGCCAGATCTACATTAAATTGCTTCACTTTCTACTGCAGTCATTTTTTAAAAGATTTTTCTCTCGAACCCAGCTTGTCCCTTTCCCAGTCCTTCAAGGATCCTTCAAACTGCTATCAAAGGGAATGTTCTAAAATGCAAATCTGATGTCATTCCCTTCTTCACACACTTTGGTGGTGGTTTGGTTGCTAAGTTGTGTCCGAGTCCTGCAACCCCATGGACTATAGCCCGCCAGGCTCCTCTGTCCATGGGATTTCCCAGGCAAGAATACTGGAGTGAGTTGCCATTTCCTTCTTCAGGAGATCTTCCCAACCCAGGGATCGAACCTGGGTCTCCTGTATTACAGGCAGATTCTTCACCGACTGAGCTACCAGGGAAGCCCGCACACTTTACTAACTCTTATTGCCTGCATTAGCAGTTCTCAAGCTCTTTACCCAAACACACCTGGAAGACAAGGCCCAGTCCCTGCAGTGTTAACATTCCAGGGGATGGGGTATAAGGGTGAAAGTATAATTTATAAGATACCCTTTCTAAGTGATTCTGTATTTTCCTCTACAGGATCCGGCTGCCTCCTCCTTCTGCGAATTGCTGCATAATAGACATGGTTTTTCGTATGCAAGTTTCTATTTTTCTGTCCTCTTACTTGCTCCCACAGATTATACTCCAACCATAACAACAGCTTATAAATACCCAAACATTGTAAGCTGTTTCAGATCTCCATGCTGTTGTTTTATCTCCTAGAATGCCTTCCTAGTCCCTTTATCATGCCCAATGACTCCTGTATCCAGCTAAAACTGTCTCAGATCACCTTCTCTAGGGATTCCCTCTTGATTTTCCAGAAGAATTAATCACTCCCATTTCTATTCTCCTTCTTTACCTTATATATAGTCTACTGCTGAACACATCACATGCAACTGTATCTTGCATGGTCTCTATTACTGTGCTGTGAATTCTTTAAAAATATCCTACTGTGTTTATTTTTGTGCTTACTATAGAGTAAACATCTAATCAGTTTCACTTAGACTGATATAAATTTATTCATCTTGAGTTCATTTCTTCATTTGGTCATTCATTCAAACATTTTTGAGACCAATATTGATGGACATTTGAAAGTCCAAATAATAGGGAAAGCAGGATGAAATGGGCATTAAAAATAAAAAATAATCCATTATATAAAGTGAATGCTGCCCCATTTATTATGGAGTCATGCTTTATTTTCCCACAGTTTTTCTCATTAAATTTATTTTAAGGATGTAAGCAGAAAAAGAAATCAAGACTATTTTCCCTTTGGGCTATAAAAAAGGTCTATTAAAATAGCCACTGCTTACTAACCAGGACAAATGAAACAGAGGAAGAAATAAATATTGGAAAGCAACACTAAAGTTACCATTTGCAGAGAATAAGATTGTCACTGGCCAACCAAGAGAATCAACTGAAAAACTGTTACAAAGGACAGTAAAGTAGCTAGAGAAAAAAATCAACCACCTTGGTACCTAATAGCAACAACTAGTCAGAAGCTTTGGTGAAATAAAAAACTAAACTTTTCTTAAACACTAAGAATACACTTAAAAAGGTATGTGAAAGACCTATCTGAATAAAACGTTAAAACAAGACTGAGGGATCTACAAACACAAACACAAAACAAGTAGAAAGGTAATATATCTTCTTACACAGTGGTCAAATCAACCAATTCATTTAATATATTTTCATAAAAATACTAGCAGAATGTTTTGAGGAATTAAGAAGCCAGACTCTAAAGTTTATATGAAAAAATAAACAAACTGGATATCCAGGAATAGTGTGAAAGAGAATTGTAATGGTGTCTGAGCAGGGCAGTAGCCAAATTGAAAGATATTAAAAAGCAACAAAAGCTCTACTTAAAACAGCTTGTACTTGCACATCAATAGATAATAGGGTGTTTATAAGACCAATGGAATAGAATATAAAGAAATATATTCAAACACACATATTAATAGGGTATGAGGTAATATTAGATTGATGGGATAGTTTTCTGAAAAAATGATGAAGTTGGATTAATACCTTATACCTTATACCAAAATACATTCTAGATAGATTTAACATCTGAATATGGAAAACAAATCACTAAAAAATTTAAAAACAGTCTTACAAAACTTAAAAGCATAATCTAATGACTGGACAAGTTTTTTTGTGACACAAAATCTAAAGCCATGAAAGATGAGGAAGTTCAGTAAAATGTATGCATGCAAACATAAACACCTAAGCAAAGCTAAAAGTTACAGAATACTTTTCTTGATATGAAGACTCATACAACTTGACAGAGGGAAAAAAAAAATCAACCATCAAACAGAAAAAATGAGTCAAAACTCATAGACATAGAGGGGATTTAGCAATAGCTACAGAATTTCATAAAAATGTCCTTTAATTCTTCAGTTTTAAAAACTTTTCTAACAAATATGCTCATACATATGTGTTAAATGATGTATGCACAGTGTTTTGCACTAGCAAAAGTTTGGAAACAACCTACATTTTCAGATAAAGTATTTCCAAGTAATTAAATGAAATAAAGCTGCAGGACAGTATGTATAAGAATGCCACAACCTGTACATTTACAATAATAAAAATAAAATGAGCTCTGGTTTAAATACTTTGCTTCCAGGAAAAGGAATGGAGAGGCTGGAAAACAGCACTGAGAGGGAGATTGCCTTTAACTGTGTCATTTTATAACATTTAGGCATGTATATAAATAAATAAAACTTAAATCAAAAGGCCATAATTCATAATGGACAAAGAAAAACATCAGAACAAAGTGATATCTTAATTTCTGCTGGACCTACTTCCTTTCAAATATTAAGAGATGGCCTAGATGTGCATAGTCACTAGTCACAAACAGCCACTGGGCCTTTGAAACCTGTTTAGTCCAGGTTGAGTAGTTCTGTAAGTATAAATACACACTGTATTTCAAAGAACTTAGTGTGGACCAAAAAAATATAAAATAAGTCAACTCTTATTGCATGCTGAAACAATGCTGTATTGGATATAATAAGTAAAAACAGATCATTGAATTTCACTCGTTTCTTTTTACTTGTTTTACTGCGAGTATTGGAAAATTTTAAATTTCAAATGTGGCTTATGTTGCATTTCTATTGGGTAGCTCTGAGCTAAACTGATACTTGTAATCATTGATAATCTTTAATAAAAATAACCTTTAGCTTTCAGAATCATTAATATTGATTTGTAGTCTTTGATAAGGAGGTTTCTCCAAATGAGGGCATTACCATTTCTCAAAAATTAAGAAGCATATGAGAGGAGCCAAGATGGCAAATTAGAAGGAGCTTAATGAGCAAACCAAATCACAGCAATCTACAGAACAACCATCCTTGAAAAAGACTGAAACCTACCAGAAAACACCTTCTACAGTTAAAGACATAAAGACAGAACCACAACCAGACCAGTGGTGAACTCCCAATATAATCAAATCCCATAACCCTCACGTGAATGACCCACAAACTGGAGAATAATCACATCACAGAGGTTCTCCCACAGAAGTAAGAGTTCTATCCAGCACCGGGAAGAGGAGCCCTCCAGAGCATTTGGCTTTAAAGGTCAGTAGGGCTTGACTGCAGAAGCTCCCCAGGATTGGGGGAAACAGAGGCTCTTAAAGAGCAGACACAAAATCTCATGAGCGCCAGGACCCAGGGTAAAAGCAGCAGTTTGATAGAAGCCTGGGCCAGACCTATTTGCTGGTCTTGCCAGGATCTCCTGGGGAATAGTGGTGGATATATTGGGGAACATTCATCTGTGTGAGCTTCCCAGGAGGCTGACGTTTTGGCACCAAGACCTGGCCCTACTCAATAGCCTTAGGCTCCAGTGGTGGGGTGCCTCAGGCCAAATAACAAACTGGATGGGAATGCAACCCCACCCATCAGCAGAAAGGCTGCCCAAAGACTTCCTCAGCCCACAGCCTGAGAATGATGGGAAAAAAATTTTGCAGATAACGCTATCAATAAAGGCTTGATTTTCAAAATGTACACACAGCTCATACACCTTAATATATATATTTTTAAAAAATCCAATCAAAAAATTGGCAGAAGACCTAAATAGATATTTCTCCAAAGAAGACATACAGATGGCCAACAGGCACATGAAAAGATTCTCAACATTCTTAATTATTAGACAAATAAGAATTAAAACTACAATGAATTATCACCTCACACCAGTCAGAATAGCCATCATCAGAAAGTCTACTAACAACAAATGCTAGAGAGGGTATGGAGAAAAGGGAACCCTCATACACTGTTGGTGGGACTATACCTGGTGCAGCTGCTATGGAGTTACCTTAAAAAGCTAAAAATAGAGCTACCATATGATCCAGCAAGTCGACTCCTGGACATATATTAGAGAAAACTCTAATTTGAAAATGTATATGCACACCAGTTTTCACAGCACCACTATTTACAATAGGCAAGATGTGGAAGCAACCTAAATGTCCATCAACAGATAAATGGATAAAGAAGATATGGTAGGAGCTTCCCTGGTGGCTCAGTGGTAAAGAATCTGTCTGCCAGTGCAGGAGACATGGGCTTGATCCCTGGTCCAGGAAGATCCCACATGCCGCAGAGCAACTAAGCCTGTGCTCCACAACCATTTAGCTTGTGCTCTAGAGCCTGGAGACACAACTGTTGAGCCCATCTTAGAGCTGGTGCTCCACCAGAGGAGAAACTACCACAATGACAAACCTGTGCACTGCAACAAGGAGTGGCCCCTACTCACTGCAACTTGAGAGAAGCCCACCTGTAGCAATAAAGACCCAGCACAGCCAAAAATAAAGAAGATGTGTATGTATTGAATATATATAATGGAATAGTACTCAGCCATTAAAAAGAATGAAATAATACCATTTGCAGCAACATGGATGGACCTAGAGATTATCATATTAAGTGAAGTAAGTCAGACAGAGACAGATATCATATTAGTATTACTTACATGTGGAATCTAAAACCTGATGCAAATGAACTTATTCACAAAACAGAAATAGGCTCACAGACATAGAAAATAAACTTATGGTTATCAAAAGCAATAGAAGGGGGTAGCAGTGGAAGGATAGGGTGGGGGAGATAAATTAGGAGATTTGGATATGTATACTACTATATATAAAATAGGTAAACAACAAGGACCTAAAGTATAGTACAAGGAACTATACTCATTATCCTATAATAACCTATAATGGAAAAGTATCCAAAAAATAATATATGTGTGTGTGCCAGCATGTGTATGCATATGACTGAATCACTTTGCTGTATGCTTGATACTAACAAAATAAAATACTTCAGTTAAAAGAAATTAAGTAAGAAGCACAGATATAAGCTAGATAATTCTTCATAGAATTAGGTCAATTATTTTTCCAAATACTATAGCAAAAAATGCTTTTTGGCAACTGTAAAATCGATTAACGCATACATCAAACAAAATGTATTTATATATATACATATATATATATATACATTATATTGTTATATGAAATTTGCAGGCTCTAAATATATATTGTCCTACTTACTTTTTTAGATAAGTAATATTTATATATTAAGTGGAGACTTCTCTGTAATGCAGAGGATGCGGATTCAATCCCTGGTTGGGAAATAAAAATCCAAGTCTTGTGGTGTGACCAAAAAAAAAAAAAAGATGTTTATATATAAAGTAATACATTATTACAATCCATACCACATAATTTGGACATTCTTTAAAGTGTCAAGGACAGAATTACAATGGATGGAGTTTGCAAATCTTTTATGAGCATAATAATAGCTTCTAAGAAGAAATGAAGGTGACTTGAAATTTATTTCAATATGGAGTTTTAAACACTAATTTAATCCTAGTATTAGAACTATTCTGTCCATGACAGCAATTCCTTTACTAAGTATAACCATCAGATGTAGAAAGTAACATGGTTAACTCTTTCAGGCAGGACAGGAAAATTATATATTATCTTTTCATTTTTGGATGGGGATAACTAGTTATTTGAGAATTATTTGTTACTGGTCTATGAATCTAATTCAGACAATTTAAACCAAAAAAGTGCCATTTTA
This sequence comes from Giraffa tippelskirchi, assembly GCF_054371585.1. NCBI lineage: Eukaryota > Metazoa > Chordata > Mammalia > Artiodactyla > Giraffidae > Giraffa > Giraffa tippelskirchi. The sequence goes on along the minus strand of NC_137275.1, from coordinate 89,879,423 downwards.
GAGGGAGAAAAGAGAAATATTTTCTTTGACTTTAGTTTGTCTTGGACCACACTTTTTGCGTATATGCCCCAGAATATTACACAATCCAGGAGACTACTTGCAACAGCGCTTTTCAAATCACCAAGTGCTTTTATACTAACATTGGAACATTATTTACCTTGTAATGAAGGAAGAAAGAAATGAGACCTGTTCATTTTGATCATTGTATAATACTGAAAAAGCTTTCCTGCTGTAATTTTTACAATGTATATAAATAGAAAAAGTTTTTTCAAGCTTACAGAAGTCAATAATTTGTATGTAAGACAAAAAAATCTTCCTAGATAATTTTTATCTGCTAAGCTGTGAAAATAGAGCTAGTATTTTTACAAATTCAAGGGGAAACAGGAAACTTTTTTCATAATTAAACTAAGTGGCTTTTTTTTTGAATGAATGTAAATTTTTATTAGAGATATTTTTGTGTGGAATTCCTTTTGCCTCACAGAGACTAAAAACAGAAATAGATTTTATTCATTCATATTTGTTCTTCTACATGACTGATGGCAGAAACATTTTTGAATCCTCATAATTGAGATTGAAATGGAATATCCTTCATTTTTCCTACACTAGAGAGCATATAATTAATATGATGTATAGTACTAATCAGGATGCTATTCCATTGTGAAACAATATTAAAATGTTTTTAAAGTGATACCAGCTCTTGGAGGTTTGTATATGATAATTTATACCAAATACAGTTGTCAAATAGTTAATGCCAAATAAAAGTATATCTATAAAAATCAGAAGAGAGAATTCTCATTTTAGAATAAGATTCAATTTCTACAATAAGGACAATGACTCATCTACAGGGACACTGGCCAATCAAAACTAAGGCACTAATTTTTTCTTAAAACTGTTAGGAAGTTTGTAGGCAGGAACATCGATAGAAGAGCCTTTGGCAGACCTAGAAAGGAAGACTGGCTAAGCTTACCCAGTTATTTTTTTTCATGGTGTCAACACTTAATGTTATAGCATTTAGTCACAATTTTAAAATGAATGGTGAGCTTTTAACATATTCCTTAAGAGATGTTCTGACAGATGATGGCTAATTTCAAGCTATCAACCGCCAACTCACAAAATTCCTGAAAACTTCACAATCTGCTCTTGCAAACTGTTAAGAGGTAGTTCTAGGCACGCTACTGTTAAAGCTACTGAAATATTAACAAATCAAATTTGTTTCTTTTCTTCTTTTTTGGAAATAGAATGAAAGCTCCCTGAGAACAAATACGTGCCATTTTATTTGCAGCAGTTTTCCTTATTTCCAGAATAGCAGTGGACAAAGCACTCTTGCCTATAGACTTACTGAACAGTATGCTAAACTTTTGGAAGGCTAAGAAAGTTTTAATTATTCAAAATGAGTGATAAATGTGATGATGATGCTCATGACAATGTATAAAACATTTCAGAGTGTAAGAAAAAAATCTAGTTCCACTCTGTTATTTTACAGATGTAAAAACCGAGCAGTTTGCTCAAGTTAGGCATCAAAATAATTGCTCCCACAGGGGCTAAACAGGCAGGTCCATAGAGGTATAGGCTCTGCACTGCCCTGGACTGTGATTTTGGTAACACAATATGAGTATTCAATTGCCACAGGAGTACAGGAGAGGGGAAAAACACTTTCAACTGACAAGGTCTGCATGCCATCAATCCAAATTTCTCTCATGAAATTTAACTCCATTCCCTCTTGCCATAAAAGAGAAATACATGTACCACTAAGTCAAAATTAGTTTTAAAAGGATGACAATGAATAATCACCAAACAGAGCTATCAAAATCACTGAGGCAGAAGAACTAGTGTTCTAAGTAGAATATACATCAGTAGTTATCAGATACAGAGGGGATTATGTAAAAAAACTCAGTGTCTTAAAAAAAAAAAGTAATATTCAATAAATAACTTACGGAAACTTTTCTGGCTATTGAATCTTTAACTTAGGAAAAGACATGGCATATATTTATCTACTTTAACTGCTCTAACAGTTATCTTTGCCAATCAAAATGTAATAAGGAGTTTCCCAGGTGGCTCAGTGGTAAAGAATCCACCTTACAATGCAGGAGACGCAAGAGACACGGGTTGATCCCTAGGTCGGGAAGATCCCCTGGAGGTGCCCATGGCACCCCATTCCAGTCTTCTTGCCTGGAGAATTCCATGGACAGAGGAGCCTGGTGGCCTACAGTCCATGGGGTCGCAAAGAGTCAGACACGACTGAGCATGCACAGATGTAATAAGTAACTCATTGCTTAAACTGTGTACACACGCTACCAGCTTTGGCAATTTTTTCAAAGCCTAAAGAAGCAGTTTTAGAAATTACCTAAATGATGGGTGTTAATTAAATCATAGCTTAAAATGTCATAATTTAGATTTTAATAGTTATGTTATTTATGTTTCTCCATTGTAACAGTCTAATGTTCCCCATGAAGTATGGTCTTCTAAAGAACCAAAAAGAACAGTTTTGTCTATTATAAATACAGACAGTTTTTTGGAAATTCTAAAGGTCAAGTTATAACCAGATAACAGAAATGTACAAGAATATGTTATGGCCACTTCATGATTTCAGCTAATGCTCCAGGATAATTTTTTGTAGGCTATAAGGGAGAGGAAGAGAAAGATACTGAGATAGAGACTGAGAACTTTAAGTAAAAATTCCAAGTATGTTACCCTTCATACTCAGTGTTAGAGGTACACATTAATGAAGCCTGTTTATCTCAGTTGAAAATACTAGCCTTTTGACTAGTAGCTAACATTTTTGGTTTCCTAAGACCAAAACAGCCACAGCAGCTTTCCTTTGGTATTTGATTTGCTCCTTCTCCCACCTCTCTGACAATAATTTATTATGAATTCAAGTCACATTGGCAGCATCTGTGAAACAATTACTGCATCTAGGACTGACTCTGCAGTCTAATCCATCATAATTATGACAGGCCTCTTTGAAGATGCTATGATGCATGACTTAAAAATAGCACATTAGTGTGCAAATGGATCAGCATCTCATTTCACCAATACGCATTTAGGGTTGTAATTTAGCTCAACACCATTTGACTCTCTTTGAGTCATTCAAGAATGGTAGCTGCATCTCTCACCACATAAAGCTAGATGATGCTCAAAATTTGTGAAGAGGGCTTTCTGTTTTTGCTTTTACTTTTTGGTTTATTGATTTTGTTGGTGGTGTGGCTTTAACTGCTCTAAAAGAAAAGAAGGGAAAAAAAAGTCATTTAAATCTCATGTCAGCTTTCCCCAAGGAGACAAGAAAAGTCAATTTATAGATATGTATAGCTACCATATGATAAAGCAATAATTTTTTTCTATAAAAAATTTTTGACTTCATGTTCTAATATTGAAAGCATATAAAATACTCTGCCATCATCATATGAGTCCTGTTTATTGACAGAGGCACATTGCAGGGAGTAAATTCTTAAGACTAGTTACTTTCAAGGACTGTAGCTATTCAAGTACCTGCATCTCAGCATCAGCCGTAGGAGATTACTATATGTCTCTCAGCCCCTACTGTAATTCAGGTGTTAGGAATTAATTAGTTCCTAACATGGAAAACATTGAGTAAAGATGATATGTTTCACTACCCTTCCTGTGAAGATGGCACTATTCTCCAAAACTATTTTAGATTCTTCCCACCAAAATGGGAGATAACTTGAGTTGACATATTTATTTCAAGATGCATGCAGGACAATGGGCCTGGGTTTTGTCCATTGAAGGTCCCCACGGGTAGTGCTCTAAAATCCTTACAGATTTCCATCCCTATCTTCTGCATCTATCCAATTCCCTCCACTCAGTTTGACTTACTTTCTTACTATACAATATCAGTATTGCTAAGTCCCATTCTGGAAGTAAGCAAAGCGTTTTTTATAGGGCATAACTTAAGAAATTAAAAGTTATTTTTCATTAATTTAATATTAAAGCTAAAATTTTTAAGAAAAACAGTCAATCTATGCAAAACCAACTTTCAATAGCAAACTTTGTCTCCAAATCGCATGTTAAGCTTGGAACATAATGCCTTATATATGCATTAAATATGGAGAATATGAAGTGAATTAATATTTTTACTTCAAAACTGACTTTTCAATTTCTCATCTAATAAGAACTTTCAATTTTAATATTAAGAAATCTCTTAAGATATACTTCCCATAATTTTGGGGAAAAAACCCAGCAAACACACAAACACGTCAGAATCTCAGAGAAAGTGCCTACATTTCAGGAAGTATATTAATTATACAAGTAGCTACGCACACGACAAGCACTTTGCTTTGCTTCTGTGGTGTGTCACCCATGCTTATAGAGAGGACTTGTCCAGTTGCTCATAATTCTCAGTAGAAACTATATAATTCCAATGTTGTAAGTTTTAAAATGTGTTTCTTATCTTAAAAATAACAGTATAGACACAACTGAAGAACAAATAGAAGATTTGAGGGAGGAGAGAGGAGAAATGTCAATGAAGATTAGAGAAGAGGCCTATAGATAGAAATCTGCATGTAAAATGTGCAGACACCTGACAGTTTAGAAATAGATCTGCCTACATTTTACAACTCGAGTGAACTGGTTTCCCAACTGGTGAGATGGGCATGCTCTTTTGTCAGTTTTCAATTATCCACATATGTGTTAATCCTGGGATTGCTTCTTGAATTTGGACTTATTCCTGGTCTTTAACTCTCACCAAATTGATATGTGTTGAGGGAAAAGATCATCAAATATAATTACAAATGCCATGTGTCACAAGCATCATTTGTTTCTCATAAATTATAAAAGTTAGATTTTTCAGCTTCAGTCCATTTTCATCATTAGAACAGCTAATTATGAGTGGCTTATTTTTACTAGGACACTGGGATATACTTATTGGAATACACTCTCATCCAATGCCTGACATTTTCAATTAAAAAAAAAATGTATTACAGAAACTGTTGTTCTTTAGGCTTGACCTCACTGACCTACTATCTGAAGATCTGTCCAGTGGACAAGTACCCTGGCACAGAGAGAGTGTAGAGTGAACTTGCTGTAGGCAAAGCTGAACTGGACGTAGTGACAGAAGAGACAAAGAGAGGACAGACTTCCTGGTCGGGGAGCTGTGTAGGAAGAGCCCCTGTGGGCCCCTCTCAAGAGCCATGTGTGCCAAGAGAGCCAGTGCTTGAACGCCTGCCCCACAGAGGACACCCAACAATTAGTCAATGTCAACCACCAAAATAGCAACATTCAAAGTCCTGCAGCCTTGTCCTGCAGGCGAATAAGGAACCCTAAGTTTTTTCCATCCTTCCTTAGCCTTGCCTAACTTCCTAGTGGCTGGTGTTTAAAATAGAGGAGGTAGGGGCAGAGATATTTACAGTCAGACTCTCCACATGTTGGAGCCACAGATAAAGACTCTGCTGGGGGAGGAAGAATACTGAATTAGGCTTGACTTGGGAGTTTTAAGATGAATAGGGCTGAATTTCAAAGACCAAGATAAAACTGTTCTAATACTAGAGGATGCTGTAAAATGTATAGAGTCTAGCCAAGAAGATACCATAGAGATAGTGGGGTGGGGGATGGGGGGATGCTATCATAGTATGTTTGCAGGTAAACTATAGGGGAAAGTGGTTTTATTTTTATATCCTGGAGTATGATGTTTCCAATGAAACTGTCACATAAATCCAACAAAACAGTTTCTAGTAAAATAAGAGAACTTTATATAATTTCTGACAGGGTTAATCATTCAGAGGCATAAAAATAAAAAAATAAAATTATATATTCATATTCAAACTAATATTATTTCATAATATTAAATAATTTTTGTCCTTGCAGAAGGAAAGAAGTAAAAGAGATTTTCTAGTAGACAAAGCATTAAGAAAATGGGAAACATCGACTATTTGATTTTACTTGACAAGAGTATATAACCATGTGTTCATCAGAAACATGTTCCCATAAGTTATGAAGGTTACTCTTATCTTTTTTGATCTTCTGTGTTCTGTTAGAAGATCTGATAAATACTTCATATTGCCCCAAATTATAGTGTATATTTTAACTGGTATCAAAATAGAAATAAAAAGGCTATACATTTTTTTTCCCTCAAAAAGGCTCTTACTCTGGATATACAATCTTAAGGGATCCAGAAGAAGCTTTAAATATCTATCATTAAAATTTTTTAATTACTAAATTGGTGGGATAAGACATACATATACAAGACCACCTCTTCAGATCTAGTCCTGGATATAGATTTTTAAGCAAGTCATAACATCTGCACATTACAATTAAAAAAAAAACAAAAACAAAAAACCTCAATTATAATCTGAGGGAAATGAACAGGATTATGTCTAAGATCTTTCTGAGTGCTAAAATGATATGATTCTTTAAAATTGGCAACGATTAACAACTACTGTGGAGAAGGCAATGGCAACCCACTCCAGTACTCTTGCCTGGAAAATCCCGTGGATGGAGAAGCCCGGTAGGCTACAGTCCATGGGGTCACGAAGAGTTGGACATGACTGAGCAACTTCACTTTCACTTTTCACTTTCATGCAATGGAGAAGGAAATGGCAACCCACTCCAGTATCGTTGCCTGGAGAATCCCAGGGGCAGAGAATCCTGGTGGGCTGCCGTCTAAGGGGTCGCACAGAGTCAGACACGACTGAAGCGACTTAGCAGCAACAACTACTGGGGTCTCAGTGAAATAAGTCATCACAAAGACTACTCTCGGCCTGGAAAGTATACTTTTCACTTCATTTAATAATAAGTAACTAGAAGCTAAAAGAGTAAAGAAGCTTGGCATAGCTGATACAGGGCAGATACAGATAGGAAACACAGACCTGTCAACCTCTGAGCTAAAATGTGGCTAGATGGAGGTGGTCAGTTCACGGCAGAGAAGCAGGTTTGGTGCTCCTTATGGTTATATAAGCACTCTATATACTGTCCTGGGAAGAGAAACTCTGGATTGGCCATTATGAGTACAGTCACTAGGTGAGCAAATTCTCCTACATGCAAGGAAGACTGCTTTCTTCATTGAGATCTAGATAAGAAAATATTCCTTAAATTCTCCAGATCTAAGAAACACCAGGCACCCTGAATGCAAGTACTTTGGACAAGGCACATACATCCATCATATTTAGAAGTGTGAATTTCTGATTATGAATTGAGAAATATATGTTTATTTAAACACAAACTTCATGTGCATTTGATTAAAACAAATCACTTTCAATCCAATCAACTCTGAGAGAAAGATAAAATTGGGTTTCTGGATTTTCAAATTAAGGAGCAGATTCTGGGCAATGATGTCCATCCCAAAATGATATATTCTTGACATCTCTAGCAAGTCTCTTTTTAACTGTGTTGCTAAATACACTGGAGATTAGTCTGTAAGTACAGTTACAAGAACACAAATAGACAACCACACTATAGAAACAAGGTCACATCATATGATCTATAAAGTACTAGTTCTGTTGAATACTAGTACTCAGAACTATTAATACATGTTTTTTAAAAGAAAGGACGAGGCTGAGAGAAAATAAGGAAAACTGGGTTATGAATAAATTTAAATCTGCCTTTAATGAAAGTCCTCAAAGCCTTTAATATGATGGTGGGATCCCAAAAAAGTCAATGCATGTGTGGCATTTCCCAGACATAGCTTGAGTGTAGAATCATAGTTTACAGAATACCCTGCAAAACCAACATCCCACAGAACAGCACACACTAAAAAATCCTAATTCAGATGTACATGATGACTTTATGCAGTTTCAAATATGTACATGGATCTTGAACTTGTGGTCTAGGAAAATATAAATTCATATCCATAACTTAGTTGTAAAGAGCTCTGAGTTCATCTTTTGAGAGCCAAAGACATCACATGTGCCAGCTTTGCTTTAACTTCAAATTAAACATGTAAAAACTATTCTCCCTAATTTCTTCCAATTACATTACCATTCTAATACTTAAACACTTCCTTAGGAAAGGCTCTTGCCTTTAGCTCAAAATCTCTTCTGTCCTGATTAAAATATTTAGGAATGGCTACAAAATCTCAAACCAAAATGTTTTGAAACAGTGACTCAAAACTCTTCAATTAACGGTAACAAATCTTTCTTGGTAATTTTAAGAGTAGAGTCATTTAATTAATGTCAAAAGTGATTTACATTATATATAGATATTTAAAGAGACAAATGAATACTTGGTTTTAAGATTAAATCTTATCAACATAGTCTTTGTGATGTCTGTGTTACCACCTGCCACATCAAGAAAGCCACTCCTAATTGTCCAAAACTAGATCACATAAAAATGTAATGGAAGCACAAGGACTGACACAAAGTAACTTTTTATGTACTAAGTGTAAATAATAGAAATAAAGTCAGATTATAGCTGAGGAACTACAGTAATATAAAGAATCCAATTAAGGATAATATTGAATAAAATAGGAATAGAAAATCTAGCTTTTTATGATTATTTTCTAAACATCAAAAGTGCCAATACATTTATAGGAGAAAAAAATTCTATCAGAAATTTCTTCAGCCTTGAAGTGAACAATTAAACTTTTGATAACATAACCACAAAACTCCTTTTTCTCTCTAAATGCTTTCAAACCTACCATATATTAGAGTACAGTCTTTAGCAATAATATTGAATATAAAACAACCCTGAAGCATAATTTTAAAAATAAAATGAAGACAAACAGGAAAATTCAGATTCTCAGCAGCAATTTTACTCATGAAACAATCCTACTTTGCTCTAGTACTCAGAAACTGCTAATTTTCTGTGTGTGAGCTAAATAGACCATTTAAGTTATGCCCTTAAAATGAAGAGAAAGGCTGCTTTCAGGGTGTAATCTGGGTGACTGTTCCTTTAATGTAGCATTGCGCTAATATAAATCTTCACAGGGCGTGCGGAAAGGATAAGAAAAAGGAAAAATAAAAGGATTATAAACTCAGTAAATCTAAACACTGAGAAAAACTAAAAATATACTTTGACTATGTCTGTGTTAAAAATATCATCTGAATTCATAATAAGACTTAATTACCTACAAAGTAATTTCCATACAACCACAGCATTATTTAGGGGATAGCACAGATTCACAGGTCACACCAAAGGATGCATTAGAGGTTGATTTGGCTAGTGATTTGCACAACAAAGATAGCTGTATCTGTTATCATGACTATAACTAAATTCACTAAAAATGAATTAGCTTATGTTTGAAAATCATTTCAAATTAATATATCAGTGAATAATACAAGTTCATGGCATTTTCATAGAAAACAGAATTTTCTAGAGAAAAAAATGTAATAGAAAATGTCATACATTTTCTGTCTTTTATCAAATTGTCATGTTGACACTTCAGTTATATTTGAATATGGTATATGCAACATAGGGCTTCCTTTGGTGCTAGTGGTAAAGAATCCACATGGCAACCCACTCCAGTATCCTTTCATGGAGAATCCCATGGACAGAGGAGCTTGGCAGGCTACCGTCCATAGGGTTGCAAAGAGTTGGACTTAGCATGCACTCATATGCAGCATAAATCTGAAACAATGTACATTTAAAATATCACCAGCTCTCTAAAAGTTGTAGCTTTCCCTTGCACCCATTTCTTCCCTTCCATCTTTCAGTGGGTATACACACTCAGACTTTAACTGTCATCTTATAAAATGGTACCATAAGATAAGGTTATGGTTAAAATATTCACTGAATTAAGAAGAAAAAGAAAATCCCAGATTAACTTATAAAGGTTACAGAAATGTAAGAAGCAGAAGTACCAACATTTCCATGAAAACACTTTATTAAAATTCAAAACACTATTTCCTTTCAACTCTCCTCCCCTTCACCTGTTGCAAAGAATTATAAAGGAATAAACACATTTGAGGCGGGGCTAAGATGGAGGAGGAATAGGACGGGGAGACCACTCTCTCCTCCACAAATTTATCGAAAGAACATCTGAACACTGAGCAAACTTCACAAAACTACTTCTGAAGGCTGGCAGAGGACATCAGGCTTCCACAAAGACAGCGCATTATCTTCAAAAGAGGTAGGAGAAGTTATAAAAGATAAAAAGAGAGACAAAAGAGTTAGGGACGGAAACCCGTCCCGGGGAGGGAGTCGTAAAAGAGGAGAAATTTCCAAGCACCAGGAAACCCTCTCACCGGCGGGTGTGGGGGAAGATTTCTTATCTCGGAGGGCAACGTAACTGGGAGAAAAAATAAATAAAACGCACAGATTACGTGTCGAAAGCAACTCCCAGCAAAGAACCCCAGACGCTCGCATCATCTGCCACCAGCAAGTGGGGGCTGAACGGAGAGGAGCGGGCGGCACTGCCTAGGGTAAGGACCGGGCCCGAGTGCCCTGAGGGCAATCTGAGGGAGCTAACATGAGATAGTAACCTAAACTGTGGGACAGCCAGAGAGAGAGAACTATCCCGCGAAAAGCCCAACTCTAAGGCACTGCCGGCCCGCTCACAGAACAAAGGACTGAGCGATACCAGAGGAGAGCTAGCCGGCTGCGGACTGCCCCATCCCCCGTCGGACACAGCGGGCAGGCGGGGCCCGCCAGAGCCGGAAAGGGGCAAACTCGGCCCCAGAGAGGGCACCCCCTACCAAACTGCAAACAGGCTCCCAGTTTCTAAGCAAAGACTGCCTGAGATCCCGGAGGGTCGACAGCCGCCGGGAGGGTCGCAGCCAGAGACCAGCTCCCCAGAACCGACACAAAGCACACGGGAGCCAGGCGCGCCCGTAAACCGAGGCGGGGACCAGGGAGGTGATAAGCCGCACCGCCCCAACAGGGGAGCTGCCTGAGCAGCTCCGACCAGGAACGGCACAAGCCGTGGGCGAAACCGAGTCTGCGCCTTCGTGGAGTAACCTGGAGCCTGAACCTGAGCGGCTTAGACCTGGGAAGTGCACGCATCTCAGGGCCCACTCCTCGGCCCACTCCCCAGCTGAGTAACCTGAAGCCTGAGCAGGGTAGACGGGGAAAGCACACACGCCGTGAGCGGGGGCGAACCCAGTGCGGCCGAGACACTGCGAGCTCACCACACACACGCCAGGTTTGCAGTGTTCCTTCCTCCCCACAGCACGACTGAACAAGCGAACCTAAAGAGACCACCTCCGCCCCTTTGTTGCAGGGCGGAAATTAGATACTGAAGAGATCTCCAAACAGAAGCCAAATAAACAGAGGGAAGCGCTTTGGAAGTGACAGGCCAACAGATTAAAATCCCTGTAGTTAATACTGACTGCATTGAAAAGGACCTATAGATCTTGAAAAGTATAAGCAGGAACAAGGATCTATCTGAAACTGAGCAGACCCCACACTGCTCACAACAGCTCCAGAGAAAGTCTGGGATATATATTTTTTTACTATTATTATTGTTATTATTATTTTAATTAAAAAAAATTTTTTTTCTCTTCTTTTTTCTTCAAGTCCTCTATTACACCTTTAACTTTCATTTTCATAACCCACTATTAACTTGCAAAAAAAAAAAACCCTATTTTTGAAGCAAACTGCATACATATATCTTATACCTTTTGTGTTTTCTTTTTATACTGTTTTTTCCTGTTTTACTTTTTTTACTGTTTTACTGTTTTTTTCTTTTTACACTGTTTCCTTTTTTTCTTTTTTTTTATATTGTAAGTTTTATAAGAGTCTAACCTCTACTCTAGATTTTTAATCTTTGTTTTACATATTTGATATCAATTTTGTACATTTAAGTACCCAATCTTTAGGACTCATTTTTACTCAGGAGTGTGATCACTGGCCTGATTACTCTCTCCTCCTATTGATGCTCTTTCTTCTCCCCCAGGGAACCTCTATCTCCCACCCTCCTCCTTCTCTTCTCAACCCAATTCTGTGAATCTCTGAGGGTGTTCTGGGTACCGGAGAACACTTCAGGAACAGGATACTGCCCAGATCTCTCTCTCCCCTCTTGATTCCTCCCTTTCTACTCATGCTCACCTCTATTACCTTCCTCCCCACTCTCTATGTATCTCTGTGAACCACTCTGAGGGTTCCAAACTGTGGAAAGCACAGAGGGAAGTGCTTACTGGCTAGATTGCTCTCTCCACATTTGAATTCCCCTCTTCCCCTCCTGGTCACCTTACCCACCCCCCCACCTCATCTCTCCATGTAACTCAGTGAACCTTTCTGGGTATCCCTCACTGTGGAGAATCTTTTCACCATTAACCTAAAAGTTTTATTATTGATGCTGTATGGAAGGAGAAGTCTTGAGGCTACTGCAAGAATAAGACTGAAAGCCAGGGGATACATTAATTAATAAGAGACCATCCAATAGCCTCCACATATACACTGAAACCAAGCTCCACCCAAGAGCCAATAAGTTCCAGAGAAAGACATACCACGCAAATTATCCAGCAACGCAGGAACATAGCCCTGAGCATCAATATACAGGCTGCCCAGAGGCACACCAAATCCACAGACATCTCAAAAATTAATACTGGTCACTCCATTGCACTCTAGAGAGCAGAAATCCAGCTCCACCCACCAGAACACCGACACAAGCTCCCCCAACCAGGAAGCCTTGACAAACCACCTGTCCAACCCCAACCACAGTGAGGAACCTCCACAATAAAGAGGAACTTCATACTACCAGAATACAGAAGGGCCACGCCTAACACAGCAATCTAAACAAGATGAAAAGGCAGAGAAACACTCAGCAAGTAAAGGAAAATGAGAAATGCCCACCAAACCAAACAAAAGAGGAGGAGATAGGGAATCTATCTGAAAAAGAATTTAGAATAATGATAATAAAAATGATCCAAAATCTTGAAAGCAAAATGGAGTTACAGATAAATAGCCTGGAGACAAGGATTGAGAAGATGCAAGAAATGTTTATCAAGGACTTAGAAGAAATAAAAAGGAGTCAATATAGAATGAATAATGAAATAAAGGAGATAAAAGACACTCTGGAGGGAACCAACAGTAGAATAACGGAGGCAGAAGATAGGATAAGTGAGGTAGAAGATAGAATGATGGAAATAAACGAAGCAGAGAGGAAAAAAGAAAAAAGAATCAAAAGAAATGAGGAACACCTCAGGGACCTCTGGGACAATACGAAACGCCCCAACATTCGAATCATAGGAGTCCCAGAAGAAGAAGATAAAAGGAAAGGCCATGAAAAAATACTCGAGGAGATAATAGTTGAAAATTTCCCTAAAATGAGGAAAGAAATAGTCACAGAAGTCCAAGAAACCCAGAGAGTTCCAAACAGGATAAACCCAAGGCGAAACACCCCAAGACACATATTAATCAAATTAACAAAGATCAAACACAAAGAACAAATATTAAAAGCAGCAAGGGAAAGACAACAAATAACACGCAAAGGGATCCCCATAAGGATAACAGCTGATCTTTCAATAGAAACCCTTCAGGCTAGAAGGGAATGGCAGAACATACTTAAAGTAATGAAAGAGAATAATCTACAACCCAGATTACTGTACCCAGCAAGGATCTCATTCAGATATGAAGGAGAATTCAAAAGCTTTACAGACAAACAAGAGCTGAGGGAATTCAGCACCACCAAACCAGCTCTCCAACAAATGCTAAAGGATCTTCTCTGAACAGGAAACACAGAAAGGATGTTTCAACACGAACTCAAAACAACAAAGTAAATGGCAACGGGATCATACTTATCAATAATTACCTTAAATGTAAATGGGTTGAATAGCCCAACCAAAAGACAAAGGCTTGCTGAATGGATACAAAAACAAGACCCCTATATATGCTGTCTACAAGAGACCCACCTCAAAACTAGGGACACACACAGGCTGAAAGTGAAGGGATGGAAAAACATATTTCATGCAAACGGAGACCAAAAGAAAGCAGGAGTCGCAATACTCATTTCAGATAAAATAGACTTTAAAATAAAGGATGTGAAAAGGGACAAAGAAGGACACTACATAAAGATCAAAGGATCAATCCAAGAAGAAGACGTAACAATCATAAATATATATGCACCCAACATAGGAGCACCACAATATATAAGGCAAATACTAACACGTATGAAAGGGGAAATTAACAATAACATAATAATAGTGGGAGACTTTAATACTCCACTCACGCATATGGATAGATCAACTAAACAGAAAATTAACAAGGAAACACAAACTTTAAATGATACAATAGACAAATTAGATTTAATTGATATTTACAGGGCTTTCCACCACAAAACAATCAATTTTACCTTTTTCTCAAGTGCACATGGAACTTTCTCCAGGATAGATCACATCCTGGGCCATAAATCTAGCCTTGGTAAATTCAAAAAAATTGAAAGCATCCCAGCCATCTTCTCTGACAACAATGCAGTAAGATTAGACCTCAATTACAGGAAAAAAACTATTAAAAATTCCAACATATGGAGGCTAAACAACACGCTTCTGAATAACCAACAAATCACAGAAGAAATCAAAAAAGAAATAAAATTATGCATAGAAACGAATGAAAATGAAAACACAACAACCCAAAACCTATGGGACACTGTAAAAGCAATACTAAGGGGAAGGTTCATAGCAATACAGGCGTACCTCAAGAAACAAGAAAAAAATCAAATAAATCAACTAACTCTACACCTAAAGCAACTAGAGAAGGAAGAAATGAAGAACCCCAGGGTCAGTAGAAGGCAAGAAATCTTAAAAATTAGGGCAGAAATAAATGCAAAAGAAACAAAAGAGACCATAGCAAAAATCAACAAAACTAAAAGCTGGTTTTTCGAGAAGATAAACAAAATTGACAAGCCGTTAGCCAGACTCATCAAGAAACAAAGGGAGAAGAATCAGATCAACAAAATTAGAAATGAAAATGGAGAGATCACAACAGACTCCACAGAAATACAAAGGATCATAAGAGACTACTACCAACAGCTATATGCCAATAAAATGGACAACTTGGAAGAAATGGACAAATTCTTAGAAAAGTATAACTTTCCAAAACTGAACCAGGAAGAAATAGAAGATCTTAACAGACCCATCACAAGCACGAAAATCGAAACTGTAATCAGAAATCTTCCAGCAAACAAAAGCCCAGGACCAGACGGCTTCACAGCGGAATTCTACCAAAATTTAGAGAAGAGCTAACACCTATCCTACTCAAACTCTTCCAGAAAATTGCAGAAGATGGTAAACTTCCAAACTCATTCTATGAGGCCACCATCACCCTAATTCCAAAACCAGACAAAGATGTCACAAAAAAGGAAAACTACAGGCCAATATCACTGATGAACATAGATGCAAAAATCCTTAATAAAATTCTAGCAAACAGAATCCAACATCATATTAAAAAGATCATACATCATGACCAAGTGGGCTTTATCCCAGGAATGCAAGGTTTTTTTAACATCCACAAATCAATCAATGTAATACACCACATTAACAAATTGAAAGAAAAAAACCATATGGTTATCTCAATAGATGCAGAAAAAGCCTTTGACAAAATTCAGCATCCATTTATGATAAAAACCCTCCAGAAAGCAGGAATAGAAGGAACATATCTCAACATAATAAAAGCTATATATGACAAACCCACAGCAAACATTATCCTCAATGGTGAAAAATTGAAAGCATTTCCCCTAAAGTCAGGAACAAGGCAAGGATGCCCACTTTCACCACTACTATTCAACATAGTTTTGGAAGTTTTGGCCACAGCAATCAGAGCTGAAAAAGAAATAAAAGGAATACAGATAGGAAAAGAAGAAGTAAAACTCTCACTGTTTGCAGATGACATGATCCTCTACATAGAAAACCCTAAAGACTCTACTAGAAAATTACTAGAGTTGATCAATGAATATAGTAAAGTTGCAGGATATAAAATTAACACACAGAAATCCCTTGCATTCCTATACTCCAATAATGAGAAAACAGAAAGAGAAATTAAGGAAACAATACCATTCACCATTGCAACAAAAAGAATAAAATACTTAGGAATATATCTACCTAAAGAAACAAGAGACTTATATATAGAAAACTATAAAACACTGATGAAAGAAATCAAAGAGGACACAAACAGATGGAGAAATAGACCGTGTTCATGGATTGGAAGAATTAATATAGTGAAAATGAGTATACTACCCAAAGCAATCTATAGATTCAATGCAATCCCTATCAAGCTACCAATGGTATTTTTCACAGAACTAGAACAAACCATCTCACAGTTTGTATGGAAATATAAGAAACCTCGAATAGCCAAAGCAATCTTGAGGAAGAAGAATGGAACTGGAGGAATCAACCTGCCTGACTTCAGGCTCTACTACAAAGCCACAGTCATCAAGACAGTATGGTACTGGCACAAAGATAGAAATATAGATCAATGGAACAAAATAGAAAGCCCAGAGATAAACCCACGCACATATGGACACCTTATCTTCGACAAAGGAGGCAAGAATATACAATGGAGAAAAGACAATCTCTTTAACAAGTGGTGCTGGGAAAACTGGTCAACCACTTGTAAAAGAATGAAACTAGAACACTTCCTAACACCATACACAAAAATAGACTCAAAATGGATTAAAGATCTAAACGTAAGACCAGAAACTATAAAACTCCTAGAGGAAAACATAGGCAAAACACTCTCCGACATAAATCACAGCAGGATCCTCCATGATCCACCTCCCAGAATATTGGAAATAAAAGCAAAAATAAACAAATGGGGCCTAATTAAAATTAAAAGCTTTTGCACAACAAAGGAAACTATAAGCAAGGTGAAAAGACAGCCTTCAGAATGGGAGAAAATAATAGCAAACGAAGCAACAGACAAACAATTAATCTCAAAAATATACAAGCAACTTCTGCAGCTGAATTCCAGAAAAATAAACGACCCAATCAAAAAATGGGCCAAAGAACTAAACAGACGTTTCTCCAAAGAAGAAATACAGATGGCTAACAAACACATGAAAAGATGCTCAACATCACTCATTATTAGAGAAATGCAAATCAAAACCACAATGAGGTATCATTTCACACCAGTCAGAATGGCTGCTATCCAAAAGTCTACAAGCAATAAATGCTGGAGAGGGTGTGGAGAAAAGGGAACCCTCTTACACTGTTGGTGGGAATGCAAACTAGTACAGCCACTATGGAGAACAGTGTGGAGATTCCTTAAAAAACTGGGAATAGAACTGCCATATGACCCAGCAATCCCACTGCTGGGCATACACACCGAGGAAACCAGAATACATTTGAATCGGTTCTATTGAGATGGATGAAACTGGAGCCCATTATACAGTGAAGTAAGCCAGAAAGAAAAACAACAATACAGTATACTAATGCATATATATGGAATTTGAAAGATGGTAACGATAACCCTATATGCGAGACAGAATAAGAGACACAGATGCATAGAACAATTTTATGGACTCTGAGGGAGAAGGTGAGGGTGGGACGTTCTGGGAGAATAGCATTGAAACATGTATATTATCGTATGTGAAACAGAACACCATTCCATGTTCAATGCATGAGACAAGGGCTCAGGGCCGGGGCAATGGGATGACCCAGAGGGATGGGATGGGGAGGGAGGTGGGTGGGGGGTCCAGGAAGGGGAACACATGTAAACCCATGGCTGATTCATGTCAATGTATGGCAAAAACTATTACAATATTGTAAAGTAATTAGCCCCCAACTAAAATAAATATATTTATAAAAAAAAAGAGAAATAAACACATTTGAAACAGACATTCATTTGCATTAGTCTTTGGCTTTAAAAATATTTATTTCTACTCTACTTGTCCTCTTTCATCTCCGCAAGATACTCTAACCAAACTCCAAGCCCACTAACTCCAGTATTCAAAGTGTGGAAATGTTTTATACAGTCTTCTAAACCCATGGTGAGCAATAAGATCATAAAATTTTGTTTTTTGTTTTAGTTGCTAAGTTGTGTCCGACTCTTTTGTGACCCCATGGACAGATCATAAAATACTCTGAAGCAAAATTAATTTTATTTGAGGGGTAAACAACAGGTAGAAGGAAACTATGGTGTGTCTCCTAATGGGAACATTTTCTTTAGTCACATATGGAGAAAACAGAACTCTGAATTGTCAAACTTTTCTATTCAAAGGTACTGACTTACAGTTAAAATGTTCCTCAGGCCACCCATTTATGGTACTGCATAAAAATTCTACACTGTTCTGCTGAAAGAGGTTATGGGTTATAATCCCAGAACTGAGTTGGCATTATGGTCCCTTTTCAGTTTCTTAAAATTCAAGGCAAATTCCCATGTTTAAATGTTCTCTTTGTGGCAAGAGGCAGCTTGAAGAGATGGTGAAATCATTGCAGCCAAGAAAAAAAAAAGAAAACTGGCTGATCTCATCTTAACTATCGTTAATGTTTTGAGATGGTGCTTAAAATGGCATTATTGAAGCAATACTGGGAAAATGCTGTATTCCTTTCTGCTTTTTCATTCATAATACTTTCAAAACTCTAAATCTTTCCTCAGAACCCACTCCGGCATTTCCAACTTTGGAAGACTGCCACAGAGTTACCAATCAAAGATTTTAAATACCTCCAAGCTAATTTAAGTTTTAAATAATTGAAATTATAATATGCAGAATAAGAATTCAGCTTCTGGGTAATAAATATAAGTCAAGTCTCACATGGTTTAAAAAGCTCTTTCATTAATTTTCTTGAACATGTATTTCATGATCTGCTAAGTGCTCATAAGATGTTACCACAGAAAGAAACTGAAATAACCCATTCTTTTCAGTTTAAATGCTACTTACTTGAGGAATATTCGATTTTTATTAAAAAGTCTCATGGCATTTTCTGTAAAAGTAAGCATTATATCTATATCATTATACATGATAAACTTTCATGGTATATTTTCTGACATACACTTTCAAATCTGTAGTTCAACTTACCATTTATTAAGCCTGTGAACTGAGTACTATCCTAGATACCATGAGAAACACAATGATGAAAGTCATAGTGCTCTCAGGGAACTTAAAGCTAACTTAGAAGTGCATCATAGAGTTTTAAGAAAATCTATGAAGGAATTCCCTGGTGGTACAGTGCTTTGGACTTGGCACTTTCACTGCCAGGGGCCAGGGTTTGATCGCCTGGTCAGGGAACTAAGATCCTGCAAGCCACATGGCACAGACAAAAATAAATAAACAAAATTAAAAAAGAAGATAAATGCTATCAGGCTCATACAAACACAGAACCACAGAACATACATCATAATGGAGATGATTTTTGTAGAAAGTCTTAAGAATTTTTAGGATATCTTCAGTTGCAGTGAAATAAGAGCATCGAGTTAGAGGGAAATGCTTTAGGAAATTTATAGAAAGGGGGCTTGAAACAGAGATCTTAAAATAACAAGAAATCTATTTGGTCAAGCAAAGATACATAAAACCTTAAAATGAGAAGGGCATAGATGTGATAGCAATTAGGGTGTCACTTTGAGTAAGGTTATTTGTAATTATCACTATAAGCTTTGATGTACAATCACTCAACTTGATTAAAATTGGCAAAAAAATTTTAGTATGCTTCTTCTGACTTTACTGCTTCTGAGTATACTTGAAGAGCTGAAAGTGAAAGTGAAAGTCGCACAGTAGTGTCCGATTCTTTGTGACCCCATGGACTCCTCCGTGGAATTCTCCAGGCCAGGATACTGGAGTGGGTAGCCTTTCCCTTCTCCAGGGGATCTTCCCAACCCAAGAATCGAACCCAGGTCTCCCACACTGCAGGTGGATTCTTTACCAGCTGAGCCACAAGGGAAGTCCATTACAATCTCCCTAAATTCTACCTTTATAATCTTAGGATAATCAAGTAAGTCTACTGTCACATTTCAGCAAAAATATTGAGTTCTAGTCCTAAAAATAGCCACTGTAGGCTATTTCATACTGCAGCTGTATATTTCCATCTCAGAAGGGTTGATGAGTTGAGTCAAGAATTAAACTCAGACTTGATGTAGTTAAAAAGAAAACAAAAAAGCAGATACATTTGCAAAATAAACTTCCATGGAGTCTTTTGTTGGGAGAAGGGTGTGGTGGAGAATGAATGCATTTGTTTCAAATAATGGAACGTTTAAAAAAATTTGAGATGAATAACATGAATCCAACTTTTTTTTTTCTTTGTAAGTGAAATATAGAATATGACAGAGGGTGACAAGTGGTATGGCAAAGGACAAAACAGAGGAGGGGAATGCAATTGTAAGAGAATGCAATTTTAAATTTGATGGTAGTGGTGATGGATGTATTTAAAGAACAGCACTAGAAAATATAGACAGCCTTCACACTTTCAATTTCCAAAATCTGGGGTATCTTAACTTTCATTTAGTGTGCACAAATGAATAACTTGACTCTAGCTTAAAATATAGGCTTGTAAACTAAACTCAAAGCAGAAGAAAGGAACTAATAAAGATTAGAGGTGAAATAAAATTGGAAAACAACAGAAAAGATTTACAAAACCAAGAGTTGGCTCTTTGAAAAGATAAACAAAATGGACAAACTTTTAGCTGGACAAGAAAAAAAGATGGAACTCAGATTTTAAAAAGAGAGATATTACAACTGATACAGCAGATACACAAAGGATCATAAGAGACTACTTTGAAAAACTATATGCCAACAAACTTGGACACCCTAAAATAAGTGGATAAACTCCTAGAAACATACAAACTACCAAGATTAAATCATGAAGGAATAGAAAATCGGAACAATAATGAATAGGGAGATTGAATCAATAATCAAAAAGCCTCCCAAGAAAGAACGACTCAGGACAAGATGGCTTCACTGGTGTATTTTAATAAACATTTAAAGAAAAATTAATGCCAATCCTTCTCAAATTTTTCTAGGGAATAGAAGGGATTATTCCCAAATGAGGCCGGCATTACCCTGATACTAAAGCCAGATAAGGACACCACAAGAAAACTGCAGGCCAATATCCCCAGTGAATATAGATGCAAAAACTCCAAACAAAATACTAGCAAATTGAACTCAACAAAACATTAAAAGAAGGATACTACAAGAAAACTGCAGCCCAATATCCCTAATGCATACAGATGAAAAAACTCTCAACAAAATACTAGTAAATCGAATTCAACAACACATTAAAGGAATCACACACCATGATCAAGCGGGATTCATCCCTGAAATGCAAGGATAGTTCAACATACCCCAATCAGGAAAAGTGGCACATCACATTAATAGGATGAAAAATAAAAATCATATCATCTCAATACATGCAGGAATAGCATGACAAAATTCAAGATCCATGGTAAAAAAAAAAAAAAAAAAGACTTTCAACAAACTAAGTAGAGTGAATGTACCTCACCATAATAAAGACCATTTATGATACTCAATGGTAAAACTTTGAAAAAGTTTCCTCTGTGATCAGGAACAAGAAAAGGGTATCTACTCTCACCATCTGTATTCAACATGGTAGTGGAAGTCCTAGCCAGAGGAATCAGGCAAGATATAGAACTAAAAGGCATCAGAACCAGAAAGGAAAAAGTAAAATTTCTCTGTTTTCAGATAACATGATTTTATATGTAGAAAATCTTAAAGACTCTACAAAAACACCATCCCTAATCAACAACTTCTGTGAAGTTGGAGGATATGAAACACTACAAAAGCAGTAGTGCTTTTATACATTTGCAATGAATTAGCTGAAAAAGAAATAAAGAAAATTATTCCACTTACAACAGCATCAAAAGCAAGAGTCCTGGAATGGGTTGCCATTTCCTTCTCTAGGGCATCTTTCCAACCCAGGGATTGAACCCATGTCTCCTGTACTGGCAGGCAGATTTTTTACCACAGACCACTAGAGAAGCTTGGGAAAACTGAATATTCACATGCAAAAGAATGAAACTAGATTCTTAACTTCTACCATTCACAGAAATTAACTCAAAATTTATTAAAGACTTAAGAATAAGAGCTGAAACAATAAAACTCCTAGAAGAAAACATAGGGAAAAAAGCTCCTTGACATAGATCTTGCTAAAGATTTTCTGGGTTTCCTTGATGGCTCAGATAGAAAGGAGTCCGCCTACAGTAAAGGAGACCCTGGTTCAATCCCTGGATCAGGAAGATCCTCTGGAGAAGGGAACGGCAACCCACCCCAGTATCATTGCCTGGAGAATTCCATGGACATAGGAGCGTGGCAGGCTACAGTTCATAGGGTCACAAAAATTTTCTGGATATGATACCTAAAGCACAAGCAACAAAATATAAGATGAACAAATGGGTCTACATCAGACTAAAATGTTTCTGCAAAGCAAAAGAAACAATCAACAAAATGTAAAGACAATCTATGGACTGTGGGAAAAAATTGCAAATCAAGTAACTTCAAAACAAGTTAACATCAAATGTATATAAAAAATTCATACAATAGCAAAAACCTCAAATAATCCAATTATTTGAGCAAAGGACCTGAACACACATTTATACAAAGAAGATATAGGTATGGCCAACAGGTCTATCAAAGGTGCTCAATATTAGGGAAATGCAAATTAAAACCACAGTGAGATATGTGACCTCATGGCTTTTAGAACAGCTATCATCAACACAACAAGAGATAACAAATTCTGGTGAGAAAGTGGAGAACATGGAACACTTGTACACTGTTTGTAGGACTGTAAATTGGTGCAGAAGCTACAGAAAACTATGGTGGATCCTCAAAAAATTAAAAATAGAACTACCATATGATCCAGAAATTCCGCTTCTGGGTTTACATCCAAAGTAAATAAAAGCACTATGTTGAAGAAATATCTGCACCCCCATGTTCACAGCAGCATTATTTACAATAGTCAAGGCATGGAAATAACCTAAGTGTACATTAATGGGTAAATGGATAAAGAAATGTGAAATTATTATATATAAAGTTGAATATTATTTGGCCATACCAAAAAAAGGAAATCCTGCTATTTGCAACAATATGGATGGACCTTGAGGGTGTTATGCTAAGTGACATAAGTCAGGCAGAGAAAAACAAATACCACATGATCTCAAACAAACTCATACTTACAGAGGATAAATTGACAGTTACCAGAGGCGATAATGGCAAAATGCGTAAGGGTGAGCAAAAGGTACAAACTTACAGGTATAAAATAAGTCAGTCAGTTAACAATACTGTATTGTAGATTTGAAAGTTGCCAAGAGGTAGATTTTATAAGTTCTCATCACAAAACAAAAATATCTATAACTATGTGAGGTGATGGATGTTAACTGAACTATTCATGGTGATCATTTTTCAATAACTACATATATCAAATCACTGTTGCACACCTTAAATTTATACAATGTTATGTGTCAATTATATCTCAAAACTGAAAAAATAAAAACCAAAATACAAGGGGTGTGTGTGTGTGCACCTACAAATACAGGCACATATAAACAATTCACTACAAAATTCTATTCCAAGTTGCCAATCTTTATAAACAGTTGGTTTTGAATACACAAGAAAAATAAGTCAACACTTGAAACTGTTATAAGCTTAGTCATTTAATAGTGTTTGGTGATTAAATATAACCTTTGGAAAGTCTGCTGTTCCTCTCAATCTCAAATGGGCTTAAAATGATCACTATAGATCATTTTGCAAAGAACAATAAGGGGATAAAGAAGAGGTGCTCTTCATTATGAGTAAACTGGACTTGTCAACCATCTGATAAGATAAAAACTGCATGGTTCAAACATTCAAATTTTTCTCCTATTTTGGGGACAATGAAAATGCTACAATGAGAATAGTTAATTTTTTCCTCAGCCTCAATTTTTCTTGATACTATAATGGGAATAAGCAAAGTTAAGAATATCTGTGTTCACTGCCACCTACTCATTCACACCTCACTCTATCACTGGCATACTGTTATTTACAGGGTAGATATGAGGTACTTATAGAGAATCTCAATGACGAGTCAGAACAAAAAAAAGTAGACTTGCAGTCAGGTAGATCTGCATTTAAATCTTCATTATTCCACTTACTGTGTAACTCTGATGGAGCCTTTGTTTATTAGTCTAGTGTCAACACTAATACTAAAAGGGTTACTCACTGTTAACTGAGGTATATGAAAGATTAATGGGATGACTTTCTGTTCTCTACCAAGGCATGTATATTCTGCTTCTCTGCCTCCATCCCCTCCTTCTTATAAGATTTCCCTACCTATCTGCCAAGGTGCAATAAAAATTTACTTCCTCCATACAGCCTTTCCTGTTCCTGTCCAATCAGAAGGGCTACCCTTTTCTGAACTCTCTTTTCCTTTAGACTTGTATTAGGACACTCTCACTTCAGTAACATCTTGACTCAGCTGTTGTCTGCTTTTCATTGCTCCTTCTCACTGTCCTACCAAGCTCCTCTCCTTCTGTTTATTCATTAAATGCCAGTATTCTTGGGGTTCCAGTCTACAACTTCTTCAACATCCATTCATCTATTTACTCATTCTGTTTAACAGAGACCTATGCAATGGCACGGACTTCCCTGGTGGCTCAGAGGTTAAAGCGTCTGCCTCCAATGCGGGAGACCTGGGTTCGATCCCTGGGTCGGGAAGATCCCCTGAAGAAGGAAATGGCAAACCACTCCAGTATTCTTGCCTGGAGAATCCCATGGACGGAGGAGCCTGGCAGGCTACAGTCCACGGGGTCGCAAAGAGTCGGACACGACTGAGCGACTTTCCTTTCCTTTCCTTATGCAATGGCACCCCACTCCAGTACTCTTGCCTGGAAAATCCCATGGACAGAGGAGCCTGGTAGGCTGCAGTCCATGGGGTCGCTAAGGGTCAGACACGACTGAGCGACTTCACTTTCACTTTTCACTTTCATGCATTGGAGAAGAAAATGGCAACCCACTCCAGTGTTCTTGGCTGGAGAATCCCAGGGACGGGGGAGCCTGATGGGCTGCCGCCTATGGGGTCGCACAGAGTCGGACACGACTGAAGCGACTTAGCAGTAGCAGTAGCAGTATAATCAAGGTATTGCTCTGAATTGTAGGGATGTAGGGATGAACAAGATAATCTAGATTTCTTCATTAATGAAGTTTATTTAGACAAACAAGTAAACAAATAAAACAACTGCAGATTGTTAAGTGTTATGAAGAAAATATATCTGAATGATGGGATAGAGAGGGATTAAAACAGAACTATTTAATAGAGAAGTTACGGAAAAGGCTGTTTCGTTGCTGACATCTATCTGAGCTGAATGAAAAAGCCAGTGGTAGGAAAAGTTAGGGGAAGAATGTTCCAGTCAGAAGAAAAAGAAAGTACAAAAGCACTGAAGCATAAATGAGCTTGGCTTATCTGAGCAACAGAGAAACTGGTTTGGGTGGTTCTCAGTAAGCAAGAGAGAGAGAGGTTTTAAGATAGAGTTGGGCTTCCCTAGTAGCTCAATCGGTAAAGAATCTGCCTGCAATGCAGGAGACCCCAATTTGATTCCTGATTGGGAAGATCTGCGGGAAAAGGGGTATGCTACCCACTCCAGTATTCTTGGGCATCCCTGATGGCTCAGCTGGTAAAGAATCCATCTGCAATGCAGAAGACCTAGGTTCAATCCCTGGGTTGCGAAGATCTGTTGGAGAAGGGAAAGGAGACCCACTCCAGTATTCTGGCCTGGAGAATTCCATGTACTATATAGTCTGTGGAGTCACAAAGAGTTGGACACGACTGAGTGACTTCACTTTCACTTTTCAGAGATATATATAGGCCAGGCAGGGGGGAGGCACCCAGTTGTTTCTCAGTTACTAAGTCATGTCCAACTCTTTGCAACCGCATGGACTGCAGCAGGCCAGGCTTCCCAGTCCCTCACTATCTCCCTGAGTTTGCTCAGACTCATGTCCATTGAATTCGTGATGCTATCTAACCATCTCATCCTCTGCCACACCCTTCTCCTTTTGCCTTCAATCTTTCCCAGCATCAGGGTCTTTTCCAATGAGTCGGCTCTTTGCCTCAGGTGGCCAAAGTACTGGAGCTTCAGCTTCAGCATCAGTCCTGCCAATGAATATTCAGGCTTGATTTCTTTCAGGATTGACTGGTTTGATCTCCATGCAGTCCAAGGGACTCTCAAGAGTTCTCCAGCACCACAATTTGAAAACATCATTCTTTGGCACTCAGCCTTCTTCATGGTCCAACTCTCACATATATATATGACTACTGGAAAAACCTCAGCTTTGACTATACAGACTTTTGTCATCAAAGTAAAGCTTCTTAATATGCTGTCTAGGTTTGTTATAGCTTTTCTTCCAAGGAAAGAGCATCTTTAATTTCATGGCTGCAGTCACCATCCTCAGTGATTTTGGAGCCCCAAAATATAGTCTATCACTGTGCACCTAGATTACTATTTAAATCCAATGGGAAGCCATCTGAGCATTTTATGTAGAATAGTTGCATACTCTGATTTGGACTTTTAAAAGATCACTCTGATAGTTTGTGAAGGATGAACTGAATGCATTAAGAGTAGATACATCAAGATGGGAGACTACAGTAATCCAAAAGAAAGCATATAGTATCCTGGAGTAGGATGACAGCAGTGGAAATACAGAGAAGTGAATGAATTTGGATGCATTTTGGAGCAGAAACAAAACTACTTGGTAATAGATTGGCTGTGAGGTACTGCATGAAAGGGAAGAAGAAACCAGGATATGCCTAGAGTTTTATCCTGAGTCACAAGATTGATGATGGTGCCATTTACAGAGAGAGGTGAATGCCAGTAACAAGATTAATGGAAAATTATGAGTTAGGTCTTGTACAAGCTAAGTTTGAAGTGCATATTATCATTCAAATTGGTATACTAGGCAGGGAGTTGGGTATAAAATTTGAGAACTAAGTAAGCAGTCTAAGCTGGAGTTGACTTTGAGCTGTGTCAGCCTATCAATGGTATTTAAAGCCACAGAACTCCATGGGGTTATCTTCAGAGACAGCACAGTTAAAGAAGATGGTCTAAAATGGGAGATGAGAAATCTTTAGAATTTAGAGATCTCAATGAGAAAGAAAAGAAAGCAAGGTAACCCAAGAGATGGCCAGAATGACAGTAACATAACCATTTCCTGGGTGACCTATTTAACACCCATGCTCTCAAGTTGCAGACCAACCTCAGATCTCTACTTCTAGTCCTCAGCAGAGTTGACAATTTGATTTTACAACTATCTCCTCATCATCTATATACCCCAAACTGAGCTCATTGTCTTTTGCTCCAAACTTATCCTCTCTTGTGTATTCCTATCACTGCTAATATCATCTATCTACCCAGTTACTTAAGAAGGTCAATCCCAAAGAAGGGCAATGCCAAAGAATGTTCAAAGTACCGTGCGATTGCACTCATTTCACAGGCTAGCAAAGAAATGCTCAAATTTCTCCAAGCTAGGCTTCAACAGTACGTGAACTGAGAACTTCAAGATGCTCAAACTAGATTTAGAAAAGGCAGAGGAACCAGACATCAAATTGCCAACATCCACTGGATTACAGAAAAAGCAAAAGAATTCCAGAAAAACATCTACTTCTGTTTCATTGACTATGCTAAAGCCTTTGACTGTGTAGATCACAAAAAAGCTGTGGAAAATTCTTAAAGAGATGGGAACACCAGACCACCTTACCTGCCTCCTGAGAAACCTGTATGCAGGTGAAGAAGCAACAGTTAGAACTGGACTTGGAACAATGGACTGGTTCCAAATTGGGAAAGGAGTACATCAAGGCTGTATATTGTCACCCTGCTTATTTAACTTACATGCAGAGTACGTCATGCAAAATGCTGGGCTGGATGAAGCACAAGCTGGAATCAAGATTGCCGGGAGAAATATCAATAACCTCAGATATGCAAATGACACCACCCAAATGGCAGAAAGCGAAGAGGAACTAAAGAGCCTCTTGATGGAGGTGAAAGAGGAGAGTGAAAAAGTTGGCTTAAAACTCAACATTCAAAAACCGAAGATCATGGCATCCAGTCTCATCACTTCATGGCAAATAGATAGGGAAACAAAGGAAACAGTGACAGACTTTATTTTCTTGGCTCCAAAATCACTGAGGATGGTGACTACAGCCATGAAATTAAAAGATGCTTGCTCCTTTGAAGAAAACCTATAACAAACCTAGACAGCATATTAAAGAACAGAGACATTACTTTGCCAACAAAGGTCCATCTAGTCAAAACTATGATTTTTCTAGTAGTCATGTATGGGATGTGAGAGTTGGACCATAAAGAAGGCTGAGTGCCAAAGAATTGATGCTTTTGAACTGTGGTGTTGGAGAAGACTCCTGAGAGTCCCTTGAACTGCAAGGAGATCTAACCAGTCAATCCTAAAGGAAATCAACCCTGAATATTCATTGGAAGGACTGATGCTGAAGCTGAAACTCCAATACTTTGGCCACCTGATGCAAAGAGCCAACTCATTAGTAAAGCCCCTGATGCTGGTAATGACTGAAGGCAGGAGGAGAAGGGGATGACAGAGGATGAGATGGTTGGATGGCATCACCAACTCAACGGACATGTGTTTGAGCAAGGTCTGGGAGATGGTGAAGTACAGGGAAGCCTGGCGTGCTGCAGTCCATGGGGCTGCAAAGAGTTGGACACAACAGAGCAACTAAACAAAAGTTACTTAAGAAGAAACTTTGGATGTTTAATTCTTTCTTTTCTCTTACAAACATCCCATCAAAACCAAGTATTATTGGCTCTACCTTCTCATTGTATCTGGAATCCATAAATCATCCACATCCTCATTCTTACTATCATGGTCTTACTGTCCCCATCTCATTTCTGGATTACGACAATAGACCATTAAATGGTCTTCTTGCCTCTGGTCTTCCTCCTCTTCTACCAAAGCCCAATGCTGAACACTCTTGCTTGTCTACTTACTCCCATCATTACAGTAGATCCTCTTAGCCTTGATAGTCCTTAATCCCCTTAATATGACCCTAAAGCTATCAGGATCTACCAGTGACTTCTCTCCAAACCTTTCTCTGACCTTCATTGCCCCAGTCTCCTACTGATGTGTTTATAATTTACAGTTTCTTTAACTCAGAAGAATCTCTCTGTTTCTTGCGTTTTTGCACATGTGGTCTTGTTTGTTTCACTGTACAAATCTTCCCCATCTCTTTCTTCTTCACCCTTCCCGTTCTGGACAAATTAACTCTCATTTATTCTATTCAGATCTTGATGTAGACAGTACTTCCTCTAGGAAACCGACTTTCCAAGGGCATGTTACAAGGTTGCTAGCATGGTTTAAGAACACCATTGTATTCTTAGGTGTATTGTATTTTTCTTCAACATAGCACTTAACACAGTATATTGTATCTGCCAATTTCCTTCTCTGCATCCTCTACCAGGTTTAAGCTTCTTGCAGAGAAGAAGCTGTCTCCTGGTTTCATAGTCATAATCACAATACTTAACCCAATACCTGGCAGAAAATACTCAATATTTGTTGAATGAATGATTGGGAATATATATTTTCTCTCATACTGGTCTATAAAAATCTTAATATTTAAATTCAGCATTTTAACATAGATATTTATTTTAGTGAATAAGTGTATTAAAAACTAGAACAGAAAGTACTCGGTAAAGAGAAAAGGTAGAGGAAGGTATAGATAAGATACTACCTGGAAAAAATAACACCTGGTTATTGAATTAGCAATTGAGGAAAAATAAATTTAAAATCTCTTGCCATACATATTTATTTTAACCCAGGCCCCACCACAAAAAATAAATCTTCAGAAAAACTACTTTGACTACAACACAAATGGTCTGTTTAGTTTTTAGCACACAGGATTAAAAGGGAAGGACCTCACACAGGGATTTCTAAATTCCCTTAGTGACTGTCCTGGTTATCACTAACAAGGTTTGTCCATCTTTGACTCAGCTTTGGACTCCCTAGGGGCAAATTCCAGGTCTTAACCTACCTTCTCTCCCAACCTGAAAGCCTAGCAATATATGCAAAAGGCACTCAAAAAGTGACTATTCACTGAAAGAAAAATAGAAGAGATACGATTATTCTCAATGGTATGTGTATGTGTATGCTCAATCGCCTAGCTGTGTCTGACTCTTTGTGACCCCATGGACTGTAGCCCACCAAGCTCCTCTGTCCATGGCATACTGCAGGCAAGAATACTGGAGTAGGTTGCCATTTCCTTCTCCATGGGATCTTCCCAACCCAGGGATCGAACCTGCATCTCTTAAGTCTCCTGAATTGGCAGGCAGATTCTTTACCACTAGGCTCCACTATAAACAACAAACAAACCTGAAGTTTCAGTAAAATATCTATAACTAAATATTTTATGCCAACCACATGAGGAAAATATTAGCATGTTCATATTCCCAGATGATTAGAAATAAACTTTAGTTTTCTATAACTCTTTAAAATAGTAATTGCACAAGTTTAAGATTTCTCAGTTTTCTTAGGCATCTTTTATTAATAAAATATCTGCACTGTAGAAAAGCAAAATCATGTATTTAATTCCATTAAGAAACACAAAAACGTATCTGAGAAATCTGCTGTTAAATTTCTGTCCTATTTCCATTGGGACACACCAACCTGGCATGTATCCTATTTTAGTTACAAGAAAGTTGGAAGTCCATTATGTCAGGTATGAACCTGTATCAAAGGATTTAGATCTCTAAACCTGAAAGTCAGTTCAGCCGACTACTTAATGTAAAGATCTAAAGGCAATGAGTTCTGTATCCGGGATCATCTAGAGCATCTCCGTTAGGGTAAGGACAGATATTTCAACTTTCCTCACAAATAAGGCTGAAGACTTATTTCGATCCAAAAATCTGTTATTATGCTTGACTTATCCTAGAACAAATTCAGCCTTCAAATACTGCCATTCTCATAGCTGGAATGAATGCCAAAGGTGAATGTATAAACAATATTATGCAGACATTCATCCCAGTGTATTCACTTCTGCTGAAAGCAGCCTCCGCCCAAACATACACACCACGCATTAGGCATCTATTTGGATTTCTGTTGTGCAAGTTGTAACGTATTAAATACCAAACTTAATTAAACTGGCATGCATTTTAATTGTTTCCCAGTAGATGCTGAAATTTAATAGCTTTGCTCTTTTATTCTGTTTCATCTAAAACACTTATCACTATTTGAATTTGAGATTACATTTGCTGACAGTTCACTTCTTTGGTGGAAGGAGGCTGGTTTTAACTGGCATTAAGTTTCCTGCTGTTTCCTCTTTGTTATGACAGGTCACTATATTAAAAAACAGGAAGATATCAAAGAATAGAATTAATGCTAAATTAATTCCAAACATTGAGATTAATTGGAAATACCATCTACTCACCACTATTCAGCCTTTACACACTATTTACTCTTCTTCATCCTATAAGCTACTAAGCAAAATTGAGCTTGCTCAGCATCTTTTCTATGATTGGAAAAGATGCAAGAAATATAGAAGGGTAAACAGTTAAATAAAGATGCCTAAAAAACTTTAAATTCCTGCACATAAAAGTAATCAAGTCTCCATGTCCTTTATACTTAATGCAAGAAGAATAATCAGATGTTAAAAAGGAATGAGAAAAATGTTTTCCCAATTTGGGAACTTGATTCCTCAGAGAACTCAAAATGTAATTCAGAGAAAGATGTTGGGGAGTCATGCTCAATGCTGGCCAGTTTGGATTGTTCACAAATCAAATGGTTTGTTCACATTGTGCTGAAAACTGTTCTACCAGTTCCCACCAAACCAAAAATGCACATGAAAATATTCTGATAAATTAAAGTGGGAGCTTTTTCATCCTGCTAATGCCTAACAACAAAATGAAGGTATTTATAGTGCCTTCCACAGCAAAAAAAAAGAGCTGGGCTCCCCTCAGAAACCACAGACCTGCAGAATTGCCATCATGACCAATCATTTCAGTTCCCTCTTATATTGCCTTAATATAGACACTGAACCTGATGTCATGGCCAAAACAAACTGACTGTGCTCTCCACTTGTCTTTTAAAACTCTCTGCTTCTTCCTCTTCAGCATACTCAGGAACTATGCAATCAGGATTGTGTTAAAATCTAGTATTAATTCTAGATACACTTCAAATGGTAGCAAATCTAGTTTTCCCCACTCCAGTTATATATCTTCACTCTCCTTTTATGCAGCAAAACTAGAAACTCAAAAGATGGTACATTTTTGACTTAATTTTCTTATATATTTATAGCACTAGTTCCTAAATTTTGAAATCCCATTGAGGATTTTAAGAAAGCAACTTAGTCTTCACTTCCTAGCAAAATTTATGGAAAATTTCCAATGAGCTTATAGATTCTTATCAGTGAATGCTTAGGATCCTTATAAGTTAAAAATTTTAGCTCTTTGGTTTCATCTAAAGAATTCAACTTGAACTGGAAATGTTAAGAAAGAAAGAAAAAATTACTCCAAAAAACTTGGTTTATTTTTATCCTTGTGAGACCGGCTGATAATTTATTCTCTCTTCTCGAAAGATTGCTTTCCACTCTGAATTTCCTTGAAAGCAGCACCCAATATTAAATTCATTTAAGGAACTAATTTTCATCATGTTCAAGAACAAAATTAGGCTGGAGAACTTGGAGAGAGAAATGGTAACATAACACCAGACATCCAAGCCCTTTTCCCATTAAATGACTGAAATAATTAAAAACAAAAAAGAAAAGTGGAAATATCCTACATGAGCACTAAAGTACTAGAGAATAGTGACAGCTGAGAGACAGAAGTTTTGAGGAATTTCTGGATAAGATGCCGATAAATCCACATTAAAGGACATATCTAAGAATCTAATCTCAGCCCCTCTTTCAGGCAGCTGTGCAATGTAGAAAATAAAGAAGATGCTAGCCAACTGCCCCAAAACCCTTTCACTAAGGCATGGATTGGGGCAGTCAGGGCTAACAGGAGAAAAGGAGATTTCACAGTGCAAGTCCTCCATCACTATACCATAGCTGAGAGGCAACTGAGAACACAAATAGAAACTGAACAGGGCTGTGGTATTTCTCTTCCAGCTACACATTCTTGTGGCAGGCTCACCCTGACATAGGGATGCTCAACAGCATTAGTTCAGTTCAGTTGCTCAGTCGTGTCTGACTCTTTGCGACCCCATGGACTACAGCATGCCAGGCCTCCCTGTCCATCACCAACTGCGAGAGTTTACTCAAACTAATGTCCATTGAGTCAGTGATACCATCCAACCACCTCATCCTCTGTCATCCCCTTCTCCTCCTGCCTTCAATCTCTCCCAGCATCAGGGTCTTTTCAAATGAATTAACTCCTCGCATCAGGTGGCCAAAGTATTGCAGCTTCACCTTCAGCATCAGTCCTTCCAATGAATATTCAGGACTGATTTCCTTTAGGATGTACTTGTTGGATCTCCTTGCACTCCAAGGGACTTTCAAGAGTCTTCTCCAACACCACAGTT
This sequence comes from Giraffa tippelskirchi, assembly GCF_054371585.1. Classification (NCBI taxonomy): domain Eukaryota; kingdom Metazoa; phylum Chordata; class Mammalia; order Artiodactyla; family Giraffidae; genus Giraffa; species Giraffa tippelskirchi. Next base: position 89,846,158 of record NC_137275.1, on the reverse strand, counting down.
CAAAAGCATCACTTCTTCAGCACTCAGCTTTCTTTATAATCCAACTCTCACATCCATACATGACTACTGGAAAAACCATAGCCTTGATGAGACAGACCTTTGCTGGCAAAGTAATATCTCTGCTTTTTAATATCCTGTCTAGGCTGGTCATAACTTCCCTTCCAAGGAGCAAGCGTCTTTTAATTTCATGGCTGCAGTCACCATCTGCAGTGATTTTGAAGCCTAAAAAATAATCTCTCACTGTTTCCTTTGTTTCCCCATCTATTTGCCATGAAGTGATGGGACCAGATGCCATGATCTCAGTTTTCTGAATGTTGAGTCTTAAGCCAGCTATTTCACTCTCCTCTTTCACTTTCATCAAGAGGCTCTTTAGTTCTTTGCTTTCTTCCATAAGGGTGGTGTCATCTGCATATCTGAGGTTATTGATATTTCTCCTGGAATCTTGGTTACAGTTTGTGGTTCATCCAGCCCAGCATTTCTCATGATGTACTCTGCATATAAGTTAAATAAGCAGGGTGACAATATACAGCCTTGATGTACGCCTTTCCCAATTTGGAACCAGTCTGTTGTTCTATGTCCAGTTCTAACTGTTGCTTCTTGACCTGCATACAGATTTCTCAGAAGGCAGGCAAGGTGGTCTGGTGTTCCCATCTCTTTCAGAATTTTCCAGTTTATTGTGATCCACACAGTCAAAGGCTTTGGCATAGTCAATAAAGCAGAAGTAGATGTTTTTCTGGAACTCTCTTGCTTTTTCGATGATCCAGCGGATGTTGGCAATTTGATCTCTGGTTCCTCTGCCTTTTCTAAATCCAGCTTGAACATCTGGAACTTCACAGTTCACATACTGTTGAAGCCTGGCTTGGAGAATTTTGAGCGTTACTTTGCTAGCGTGTCAGATGAGTGCCATTGTGCGGTAGTTTGAGCATTCTTTGGCATTACCTTTCTTTGGGATTGGAATGAAAAGAGAAATGCAAATCAAAACTACAATGAAGTCAAAAGGCTATCATTAAAAAGACTCCAAATAATAAATGCTAGGAGAGGGTGTGGAGAAAAGGGAACCCTCCTACACTGTTGGTGGGCATGTAAACTTCTGCAGTCACTATGGAGAACAGTATGGAGCTTCCTAAAAAAGCTAAAAATAGTTACCACATGATCCAGCAATCCCACTCCTGGGCATATATCTGGAGGAAACTCTAATTCAAAAAAATACATGCACACTAATATTCACTGCAGCACTATTTACAACAGCCAAGATGTGGAAGCAACCTAAGTATCCATCAACAGATGAATAGATAAAGAGATGTGGTATGCATGCATACAAACACACACACACACACACACACACACAATATGGAATATTACTCGGTCATAAAATATAACGAAATAATGCCACTTGAAGCAACACAGATGGACCTAGAGATTATCATATTAAGTGAAATATGTCAGAGAAATATATGATATCTTGTGGAATATTAGAAAAGGATACAAATGAACTTATTGACCAAACAGAAATAGACTTGTAGACATACAAAACTTATGGTTACCAAAGAGAAGGAGGGATAAATTAGCAATTTGGGATTAACAGATATACACTACTATATATACAATAGATAAACAATAAGGAACTACTCTATAGGACAGGGAACTGTATTCAGTATCTTATAATACTCTAAAATGGATAAGAATATGAAAAAGAATAGATATATGTATAATTGCATCACTTTGCTGTATACCTGAAACATTGTAAATTGACTATACTTTGATTAAAAGAAAATTTTTAAAGTACTCATTGCCTATAGAATAAAAAAAAACAGAAGAATAAATATTGCAAATAAAGACAATAGTCAAGTGACGTATAAACTGAAGCGATTTTTATTTCTTTTTATAAATAACTTTTTGTTCAAAGAAGAAATTAAAACTTTAAAAAATTTCTGAAAAAAATGATAATGAATACAGCACATCTCAAAATACATGCAAGTGAAAGTTGCTCAGTTGTGTCCGACTCTTTGTGACCTGTGGCCTATACAGTCCATGGAATTTTCCAGGTCAGAATACTGGAATGGGTAGCCTTTCCCTTCTCCAGGGGATCTTCCCTACCGAGGGACCGAACCCAGGTCTCCGGCATTGCAGGTGGATTCTTTACCAGCTGAGCCTCCAGGGAAGCCCAAAATACATGGGCTGTAACCAAATTATTATAACTAGATTCTTAAATTCTTTTACTGACAACGCAAAATAAAATAAATGACTTAGGCATTCCAACCAAATCATTTAGGAAAACAAAACAAACATAAGTGAAAAAAAAGGGGGGGAGGAGATTGACAATAATAAGAGAATTAATAACAAAAACCTGTATATTATACTTAATAAATGAATTCAAGTGTAAATTCTTAGAAAAGATGATACGGTGGATAGAAAAATCACTCAGGCAATTAAAATAAATAAATAAATAAACCTAAGTGCCATATATCTCTACAGATATAGAGAATATTAAAAAAAAAATAATAGAATGTCATATACTTTAGACCAATAAATTAGAAGACCTAGCTAGATTTGTGTTATGGGGAAATATATGTTGCTAAAATCAGATCAAAGGAGTTATAATGTCTAAATAAAATTCAACTTTAGAAAAAAAATTTATACTTTTGGAATATAACCTTTAAACTTTTAAAATTATTGTTCTGCAATTAGACCCAGAGCTCAAGTATTTCCACAAGCAATACCTTTCAATTTTCCAAGAGATATCTTACTTTTATCTCTCTCTCTCTCTCACACACACACACACAAACACACACACATGGAATTTCCTGGCAGTCAAGCGGTTATAACTCTGAAAGAAAGTGAAAGTGAAAGTCGCTCAGTCGTGTCCGACTCTTTGTGACCCCACGGACTGTCCATGGAATTCTCCAGGCCAGAATACTGGAGTAGGTAACCTTTCCCTTCTCCAGCAGATCTTCCCAACCCAGGGATCGAAACCAGGTCTCCCACAGTGCAGGTGGATTCTTTACCAACTAAGACACAAGCGAAGACCAAGAACACTGGAGCGTGTAGCCTATCCCTTCTCCAGGGGATCTTCCTGATCCAGGAATTGAACCAGGGTCTCCCGCGTTGCAGGTGGAGTCTTTACCAACTGAGCTATCAGGGAAGCTAGGACTCTGAACTTGGGGGGGAAAAAAAAAGCATAACTAAAGATCACCCCGTTAGAAAGTTATTCTGAATAACTGACAGCACTTTTCTTCTATCTACTGCTTGCCTAATATTATACAATGTCTACAATTTTTGGCAGTAGTGGCTCACTATTCCTTCGAAGTGCCTGGTATGCACCAAGGATTCAAGATTCTTGTCCCTGAGGAAGAGAGTTGCTTTAAGCACCAGAGGAAACAGAGTGAGTAGTTTCCTGAAAGATCATATACAGCATGCTTTGGAGACATAGAAAAGACAGGGGATAAATTTACCTCATTATTCTAATCTTGCTGAAAATATTCCCTCAACATTGTTAATCTGAGTCTTGTTGGTATTACCTACTGCTCAGCAGCATCAGGTCTGTAATTAAGAGCTCAGGCACCTGTGCACTCCTCTCTGTGTGATGAAATGTACTGACAAATATACAAAGGGCTTTCATGGACAAAAACACATTCAATTCTCAGCTGTTCACAGTATTACTTAGGATATCTTTTAAAACTAGAAATATTATGTTCCAGTAAATTCAAAGTATAAAGCCCTCACCTACCACTCCTTTCCAAATCTTCTAAACAAATTTGGTTTCATGTATTCTGGTGAAATTATATAGGCCAAATATGAATTTATATGGTCTAATAAGAATGGAAGTAGTTCTTCACTTAGTATAACATAGTCATACGGCACTACTTTTATCATATAAACTTATATAAAATGTTTCAAAATAATTAACTGGATGTTGTTAATATTTTTCCAGCTCTCCTCCTTGTTTAGTAATCATTATCGATCCACCAAACATTTATTACCTAACATGTGCCAAGCACAGTGTTAGGGATCCTAATCTAAGTAAGAGAGAAGTCCAAGTACTTCATGAGCTCAAACTCGACTACGTCATTTTCGGTTTACAAGGATAACTATGAAATCCAGTGTTTCCTGTGACATTTCTGAGAGGGTTTCACTAAAAAATATTTGGCCAGGTATCCAACTCTATTTGATACTTTTACTTACTCACGTTCTGTTTTGTTTCAGAAAATGTTTGTATTTACTAGTTTCATTTTGCCTACCACAGCGACAACCAGTCCATGTCTTCATAATAAAATCTTTATGGTGTTAACATAGTATCCACTACTGTTTGACAGTAACCCTGTCACAAAACTATGCAACCTAAAGACAAAGTACTCTTTGATAAATTATAAATGATAATAATAATAAAAACCCAAGCCTTGCTATAAAAAGAGAATGTGGTTCAAAATAAGGGCTTAGTGTGGCCATTAACTAAAGTTATGATATTACCAAACTACTAAGTGTTATTTAGAAGAAACCAGAAAACTATTGCCTTTGAGAAAACCAGAATTTCAGAGAAGAAAAACATTCACTAACTGAAAACAATAAGTAATTAAAAAAAAATCTTTCCAGTATTTATTTAATAATAATAGTTTAGAGAAAAGATTTAAAAAATAAAGTATGAATTTCAAATTTTTCTTTAACAGAGGCAGTCTGTAGCAGTGGAAATAGCACCACTGTGTATTCAGAGGATTGGACAGGCAGATCTGTGCCACAGTAATGCATCACTCTACCCTGAAGCAGTCACCTCCTCTCTCAGAAGACTCAGGCTTATCAATGATAAGTCCTAGGAAAACAATATCAATAACTTGATTTTCACATTATTTTCAGCATCAGCTATCCATTAAGTAAGATTAATATATGTTTGCTACTTATCCACAGTTTTTGCAAGCTTTCTATAAAACTGAAGTTTGAAGAGATGGCTATCGAAGTACATATATATTGTATTTATGAGCTCATTGGACATATATCAATGTTTACAAGAAGTCAAAGAAGAGAGACAACAGGAGTGGTTGCTATCTCCCAAAATATACAGTTAATTTCTATGGTCACACAAATCTGGAGGACAGGAGATAGTAACCCATAGATTCTGGACGAAGATGTCCTGAGAGGGATTCAACTTTAGTCCCAACTTAGAGGTGACTTTTTATTGCTTTATAGTTTGTTTGTAAAATTCATAACAAGCAGCCTTGAAACTCTCTCAGTGAAATGAAGTTTTTCTTTAAAAAGCTCACAAACAAGAAATACCCCCACTTGAAAAGTTCCTGGTTTGCATATTATCAACTGATGGTTTTAAAATTTACTAAAAGCTACTGATGAACTATGGACAGAGGTTCGTGACATTGTACAGGAGACAGGGATCAAGAAAATCCCCATGGAAAAGAAATGCAAAAAAGCAAAATGGCTGTCTGAGGAGGCCTTACAGATAGCTGGGAAGAGAAGAGAAGCGAAAAGCAAAGGAGAAAAGGAAAGATATTCCCATCTGAATGCAGAGTTCCAAAGAATAGCAAGGAGAGATAAGAAAACCTTCCTCAGCGATCAGTGCAAAGAAATAGAGGAAAACAACAGATTGGGAAAGACTAGAGATCTCTTCAAGAAAATTAGAGATACCAAAGGAACATTCCATGCAAAGATAGGCTTGATAAAGGACAGAAATGGTATGGACCTAACAGAAGCAGAAGATATTAAGAAGAGGTGGCAAGAATACACAGAAGAACTGTACAAAAAAGATCTTCACGACCCAGATAATCACGATGGTGTGATCACTCACCTAGAGCCAGACATCCTGGAATGTGAAGTCAAGTGGGCCTTAGAAAGCATCACTATGAGCAAAGCTAGTGGAGGTGATGGAATTCCAGTTGAGCTATTTCAAATCCTCAAAGGTGATGCTGTGAAAGTGCTGCACTCGATATGCCAGCAAATTTGGAAAACTCAGCAGTGGCCACAGGACTGGAAGAGGTCAGTCTTCGTTCCAATCCCAAAGAAAGGCAATGCCAAAGAATGCTCAAACTACCGCATAATTGCACTCATCTCACACGCTAGTAAAGTAATGCTCAAAATTCTCCAAGCCAGGCTTCAGCAATACGTGAACCGTGAACTTCCAGATGTTCAAGCTGGTTTTAGAAAAGGCAGAGGAACCAGAGATCAAATTGCCAATATCCGCTGGATCATCGAAAAAGCAAGAGAGTTCCAGAAAAACATCTATTTCTGCTTTATTGACTATGCCAAAGCCTTTGACTGTGTGGATCACAATAAACTGGGGAAAATTCTGAAAGAGATGGGAATACCAGACCATCTGACCTGTCTCTTGAGAAACCTGTATGCAGGTCAGGAAGCAACAGTTTGAACTGGACATGGAACAACAGACTGGTTCCAAATAGGAAAAGGAGTACGTCAAGGCTGTATATTGTCACCCTGCTTATTTAACTTATATGCAGAGTACATCATGAGAAACGCTGGGCTGGAAGAAACACAAGCTGGAATCAAGATTGCCGGGAGGAATATCAATAACCTCAGATATGCGGATGACACCACCCTTATGGCAGAAAGTGAAGAAGAACTAAAGAGCCTCTTGATGAAGGTGAAAGAGGAGAGTGAAAAAGTTGGCTTAAAGCTCAACGTTCAGAAAACTAAGATCATGGCATCTGGTCCCATCACTTCATGGGAAATAGATGGGGAAAAAGTGGAAACAGTGGAAACAGTGTCACACTTTATTTTTTTGGGCTCCAAAATCACTGCTGATGGTGATTGCAGCCATGAAATTAAAAGACGCTTACTCCTTGGAAGGAAGGTTATGGCCAACCTAGATAGCATATTTAAAAGCAGAGACATTACTTTACCAACAAAAGTACGTCTAGTCAAGGCTATGGTTTTTCCAGTGGTCATGTATGGATGTGAGAGTTGGACGGTGAAGAAAGCTGAGTGCCGAAGAATTGATGCTTTTGAACTGTGGTGTTGGAGAAGACTCTTGAGAGTCCCTTGGACTGCAAGGAGATCCAATCAATCCATCCTAAAAGAGATCAATCCTGGGTGTTCATTGGAAGGTCTGATGTTGAAGCTGAGACTCCAATACTTTGGGCACCTCATGCAAAGGGTTGACTCATTGGAAAAGACCCTAATGCTGGGTAGGTTTGGGGGCGGGAGGAGAAGGGGACGACAGAGGATGAGATGGTTGGATGGCATCACCGACTCGATGGACATGGGTTTGGGTAGACTCCGGGAGTTGGTGATGGATAGGGAGGCCTGGCGTGCTGCAATTCATGGGGTCGCAAAGAGTCAGACACGACTGAGTGATTGAAGTGAACTGAAAAGCTACTGAGCACTGCAATGGAAACAAAAATAAGCATTGCACCAAATGCACTCACAATTTATCACTTAAAAAAAAAAACAACACTTTTTGCCTCAATATATATTGTGTTGATTACTATCGATGAGTGGAAACACAGTCTTAGACTTTGCATAAAAGTTTTAGGAAATACTTTATATTAAACAATAGCACAAATAAGATATGTAAATATGAACCACTTCAAAAGGAAAACAGTTCTTCTCAATTACATATTTGAAGGGAAAATGGTGCCTTTTCTGAGGAAGAGAGAATTTTGCCTTTAAAGGCAATTCATCTAACTTTTAAAATATATAAGTGGTACATACAATGGAATATAATTCAGCCATAAAAAGGAATGAAATAGTACCATTTGCAGAGATGTGGATGGACCTAGAGACCGTCATATAGAGTGAAGAGAGTCACAGAAAAATAATATTGCTTATATGTGGAATCTAGGAAAATGGTACAGATGAACTTATTTGCAAAGCAGAACCAAAGACATAGATGTAAACAACAAACTTACGGATACCAAGGGGGGAAAAAAGGGAATGAATGGGGAGATCAAGACTGACATATACCCACTACTATGTATAAAACAGACAAGTAATGATAACCTACTGTACTGCACAGGGAACTTTATTCACTGCTCTGTGGTGACCTAAATGGGAAGGAGACCTAAAAAAGAGGGGATGTATGTATATATATGGCTGATCCACTCTGCTGGACAGTAGAAGCTAATGTGACATTGTAAAGCAACTATATCCCAATAAAAACTAATGAAAATATATAAAAATATAGCAAATGGAATGTTTCTAAATTAAACTCTTAATTTACAAGTATTTAAATGATTTAGCTAAATACTTGAATTCAAAGAAGAATTTAATTCTTCTCACTGTTCTGAGGTAAAAGGATTCAACTACAAAGATTTTTAATCATAGTATTATCAAGTGTCTCAAGTCATAAGAGCATCCCTGGTGGCTTAGACAGTAAAGAATCTGCCTGCAATGCAGGAGACGTGGGTTCAATCCCTGGGTCAAGAAGATCCCCTGGAGAAAGGAACAGCAACCCACTCCAGTATTCTTGCTTGGATTATTCCATGGGCAGAGGAGCCTGGCGGACTGTAGTCCATGGGCTCACAAAGAGTTGCACACAACTGAGAAACTATCACTTTCATTTCACTTTCAAAGTCATAATTATTTCATGAACATAAACCTTAGACCTTGAACATAAAAGATAAGTACCACGGTAAAGTCAAACTTCTTTCTTTTTTTGATGAAAAGTATGACATTAGTGTGTCTGTGTGTGTGTGTGTATATATATATATATATATATATATATATATATGCGCGTGTGTGTATATATAAATATATATATATATGACACACGATCTCTGAACTACTGAACAGCAGGAAGCAGTGATCTCAGAAAGGGAGGAAAATGAAAAACGGTTAACAAGCAGGAGGGAGAAAATGAGAATTAAATGAAAAAGTAATTAGACAAAGGTTGAATAAACATATAACAAGTAGAGATGTAGCAGGATTTTTTTAATTAATGTATCTTTTATGACATTCACAAAACAAAAATCTAGAAGGAATTTTCAAAATAGAAATAATTATTGAACTGAGGCTTAGAGAAATAACAGTGGAAGTTTAAAGCTTACATTTTCCCCTGAATGTCCTCTAAAAACAAATTTACAGTTTTTCATATCAATGTCAGTTGTGCATATCATATCATTGTGACCTTTGTATTCTAATAGGATATAAACCAAACAGTCTCAGGTTTATACTATCTATCATCAAGAGTATTATCTGCTATTGCTGATTAACTAGGTAAATGGAAAAACAGTCTACTAATGGGTCAAAGATGTTAAGTACATTATCTACAGATCCAACAGGAAAGCATTTTTTTTCTCCCTGTGCTAAATCACTTCAGTCCTGTCCAACTCTTTGCAACCCCAAGGACTGTAGCTCATCAGGCTCCTCTGTCCAAGGGATTCTCCAGGTAAGAATACTGGAATGGATTGCTATACCCTCTTCCAGGGGCCCTTTCTGACCCAAGGAGCAAACCCACGTCTCTTATGTCTCCACTTTGGCAGGTGGATTCTTTACCAGTAGTTCCACCTGGGAAACCTGCATTGTAGGCGGATTCTTTACCGTCTGAGCCATCCTCTAAGGGGTTGGGAAGCCCTAAGTAAAGGCAAAAGTAACCACAAATCCAAAAGTGAGACAATTGCTTCTACAGGTTCAAGCCTATCTTCTAACATACCTTTAAGTTCATGGTTCATCACTGGCCCAATTCAATGAGGTATCACCTCATACCAGTCAGAATGGCCATCACTGAGAAGTCTACAAATACCAGTAATAAATGCTGGAGAGGGTGTGGGGGAAAAGGACCTCTCCTACATTGCTGGTGGGAATGTAAAGTGGCGCAGCCACATGGAGAACAGTCTGGAGACTCCGTTAAGAAGCTGAAAATAATTACCATCTGATCCAGCAGGGCTTCCCAGGTGGCACTAGTGGTAAAGAATCCACCTGCCAATGCAGGAGATGCAAGAGACATGGGTTCAATCCCTGAGTGGAAAAGATCCCCTGGAGTAGGAAATGGCACCCCACTCCAGTATTCTTGCCTAGAAAATTCCATGGGCAGAGGAGCCTGGTGGGCTACAGTCCATGGGGTTGCAAAGAGTCAGACACAACTGAGCACATGCACACACATATGATGCAGCAGCCCTACTCCTCAGGATATATCCAGAGAAACTCTAATTTGAAAAGATACATGAACCCCAATTTTCATTGCAGCACTATCTTCAATAGCCAAGATGCAGAAGCAACCTAAATGTCCATCAACAGAAGAATGAATAAAGAAGATGTGGTACATATATACAATGGAGTATTACTCACCTATACAAAAGAATGAAATAATGCCATTTGCAGCAACATGGATGGGCCTAGAGATTATCATGGTAAGTGAAGTAAGTCAGAAAGAGAAATACGAATATCATATGCTGTGAAATCTAAAAAAATGATACAAATGTATTTATAAAACAGACACAGATTCACAGACACAGAAAAGAAACTTAATGCTTACCAAAGAGGGGTGGTGATAGGGTAAATTAGAAATTTGGAATTAACAGATATACACTACTATATATAAAATAAACAACAAGGACCTACTGTACAGCACAGGGAACTATATTCAGCATCTTGTAATAATCTATAATGGAAAAGAATCTGAGAAAAGAATATATTCGTGTGTATATAACTGAATCACTTTGCTATACACCTGAACTAACACAGGTGTTAAATTAACTATATTTCCACTTTAAAAATGGTTTTTAAAAATGTATGAAATTAAGTAAGGGAAAAAAATCTTTTTGAGACCATCTGGTTTTATACTTTTAGTAAACATATATCAAAAGGCTATACATTTTTCTGTTGTTGTTCTAAATAAAATATATTTAAAATGCCCAAGTATTCAATTCTGCATTTGATGTGGAAAGCTGTGAGTTTTAATAAACATGTCACTGTTTGGATAGGGAACCTAGAGCTCAGAGGTCTTTCCTGAAATGCTCTCTAGAGATCCAGAATATTGATTTAGCCCTGCAAGCTTGCATACCTTCCCAGCTATGTCCTCATAACATCACAAAGCACCTGGGCATCTCTGCCAAACACATGGCTCCCACAAAAGCCTACATTCAAAAGTACACTGACCAACCTGCCTCCTCTCCCCTGAAGGTGAAAAACAGAACAAAATAAAAATCTGCTGGGTCAGAAAATCTATCATCAACTAAAATTTCTGGAATTTTCAACACATTTCCTGTATTTATGTCTCACCAAGCAAGGTCTTGAGTGTGTTTATTCATTAAAACTATCACCCAATAGACATCATATATTATTCATAATAGCTTTTAAATTTCTCTTCCTATGGTGAAGCAGTTGTGTTAATAAATACTCCTGGAATCACAATATCTTTAGTGTCTCTCAAAATAGCCAACAAATGCCAGTTGTAATCAATTTACTTAGGGTAGGATACTTTAGGGATACTTCCCAAGTGGTTCAAGTGGTAAAGAACCCACTTGTCAATACAGGAGACATAAGAGACACGGGTTTGATTCCTGGGGCAGGAAAATCCCCTGGAAAAGGGAATGGCAACCCATTCCAAAATTTTTGCCTGGAGAATCCCTTGGACAGAGGAGCCTGGAGGGCTACAGCCCATAGGGTTACAAAGAGTTGGGCAGGATTGAAGTAACTTAGCACGCACTTTAGAGAAAAAAAAACATAACCATCAAATGTTACTTATGCAAGTGATATTACAATTGGGCTTCCCAGGTGACTCAGTGGTAAAGAATCGACCTGTAGTGCAGGAAATGCAGGTTTGATCCTTGGGGCAGGAGGATTCCCTGCAGAAAAAAAGAGCATCCCTCTCTAGTATTCTTGCCTAGGAAATCACACAGACAGAGGAGCCTGGTGGGCTACCGTCCATGGAGTGGCAAGAGTTAGATGACGACTGAGTTGCCCCAGGACTGAGCAACTCAACAACAACAGTTACAGTTGAGAATCTCTGAGGTTCAAGTTCTGAAATAATGTAACTCTGTATACAAAATTACCAAGTCTAGACACTGTAAATTCTAATTTACCCTCCCAGTTCCTTTCTGCCCCATTCCCACTTAATGGGAAGGTGTTGTATCTATTTGAAGGAGCCAGAGAGAACAACAAATAATAAAAGATATGATCACAAAGTGAATTCTTTCTTCTAAAGAGTGCGATTAAGTGCCTACAATGTAACCAAACTGTGGGCAGGAACCCCTTAGAAGAAATGGAGTAGTCATCACAGTCAACAAAAGAATCGAAATGCAATACTTGGATGCAATCTCAAAAATGACAGAATGATCTCTGTTCATTTCCAAGGCAAACCATTCAATATCACGGTAATTCAAGTCTATACCCCGACCAGTAACACTAAAGAAGCTGAAGTCGGACAGTTCTATGAAGACCTACAAGACCTTCTAGAACTAACACCCAGAAAAAATGTCCTTTCCATTATAGGGGACTGGCATGCAAAAGTAGGAAGTCAAGAAACACCTGGAATAACAGGTGTTTGGAGTACAGAATGAAGCAGGGCAAAGGCTAATAGAGTTCTGCCAAGAGAATGCACTGGTCATAGCAAACACCCTCTTCCAACAACACAAGAGAAGACTGTACACATGGACATCACCAGATGGTCAACACTGAAATCAGATTGATATATTCTTTGCAGCCAAAGATGGAGAAGCTCCATACAGTCAGCAAAAACAAGACCGGGAGCTGACTGTGGCTCAGATCATGAACTCCTTATTGCCAAATTCAGACTTAAATTGAAGAAAGTGGAGAAAACCACTAGACCATTAAGGTATGACCTAAATCAAATCCCTTATGACTATACAGCGGAAGTGAGAAATAGATTTAAAGGACTAGATCTGATAGACAGAATACCTGATGAACTATGGATGGAGGTTCATGAAATTGTACAGGAGACAGGAATCAAGACCATCCCCAAGAAAAAGAAATGCAAAAAAGCAAAATGGCTGTCTGAGGAGGCCTTACAAATAGCTGTGAAAACATGGGAAGCAAAAAGCAAAGGAGAAAAGGAAAGATATACCCATTTGAATGCAGAGTTCCAAAGAATAGCAAGGAGAGATAAGAAGGCCTTCCTCCACAATCAGTGCAAAGAAATAGAGGAAAACAATAGAATGGGAAAGACTCTAGATCTTTTCAAGTAAATTAGAGATAGCAAGGGAACATTTCATGCAAAGATGGGCTCAATAAAGGACAGAAATGGTAGGGACCTAACAGAAGCAGAAGATATTAAGAAGAGGTGGCAAGAATACATTGAAGAACTGTACAAAAAAGATCTTCACGACCCAGACAATCACGATGGTATGATCACTCACCTAGAGCCACACATCCTGGAATGTGAAGGCAAATGGGCCTAAGGAAGCATCACTACGAACAAAGCTAGTGGAGGTGATGGAATTCCAGTTGAGCTATTTCAAATCCTGAAAGATGACATTGTGAAAGTGCTGCACTCAATACGCCAGCAAATCTGGAAAACTCAGCAGTGGCCACAGGACTGAAAAAGGTCAGTTTTCCTTCCAATCCCAAAGAAAGGCAATGCCAAAGAATGCTCAAACTACTGCACAATTGCACTCATCTCACACACTAGCAAAGTAATGCTCAAAATTCTCCAAGCCAGCCTTCAACAATATGTGAATCGTGAACTTCCAGATGTTCAAGCTGGTTTGAGAAAAGGCATATGAACCAGAGATCAAATTGCCAATATCCGCTGGATCATCAAAAAAGCAAGAGAGTTCCAGAAAAACATCTCTTTCTGCTTTACTGACTATGCCAAAGCCTTTGACTGTGTGGATCACAATAAACTGGAAAATTCTGAAAGAGATGGGAATACCAGACCATCTGACCTGTCTCTTGAGAAATCTGTGTGCAGGTTAGGAATCAACAGTTAGAACTGGACATGGAACAACAGACTGGTTTCAAACAGGAAAAGGAGTACGTCAAGGCTGTATATTGTCACCCTGCTTATTTAACTTATATGCAGAGTACATCATGAGAAACGCTGGGCTGGAAGAAACACAAGCTGGAATCAAGATTGCCGGGAGAAATATCAATAACCTCAGATATGCAGATGACACCACCCTTATGGCAGAAAGTGAAGAAGAACTAAAGAGCCTCTTGATGAAAGTGAAAGTGGAGAGTGAAAAAGTTGGCTTAAAGCTCAACATTCAGAAAACTAAGATCATGGCATCTGGTCCCATCACTTCATGGCAGATAGATGGGAAAACAGTGGAAACAGTGGCTGACTTTATTTTCCTGGGCTCCAAAATCACAGCAGATGGTGACTGCAGCCATGAAATTAAAAGACACTTACTCCTTGGAAGGAAGGTTATGACCAACCTAGATAGCATATTAAAAAGCAGAGACATTACTTTGCCAACAAAGGTCTGTCTAGTCAAGGCTATGGTTTTTCCAGTGGTCATGTATGGATGTGAGAGTTGGACTATAAGGAAAGCTGAGCGCCGAAGAATTAATGCTTTTGAACTGTGGTGTTGGGAAAACTCGTGAGAGCCCCTTGGACTGCAAGGAGATCCAACCAGTCCATCCTAAAGGAAATCAGTCCTGGGGGTTCATTGGAAGGATTGATGTTGAAGCTGAAATTCCAATACTTTGGCCACTTGATGTGGAGAGCTGACTCATTGGAAAAGACCCTGATGCTGGGAAAGATTGAGGGCAGGAGAAGAAGGGGACAACAGAGGATGAGATGGCTAGATGGCATCATCGACTCAATGGACATGGGTTTGGGTGGACTCAGGGAGTTGGTGATGGACAGGGAGGCCTGGCGTGCTGCGGTTCATGGGGTCGCAAAGGGTCGGACACAACTGAGGGCTGAACTGAACTGATGTAACCAAACACTGTACAAAATGTTAGGCCTGGAAGATAAGACAGCCTTTGTCCTAAGGATTTCAGAGAAGACAGGACTACAGTAAGTGTTATGTTTGAGGGACAAGAAATGCCACAAATATGAGAATTCTCTGATAAGAAATCTGAGCTGAGGCTTTATGGGAAAAGGACAGTTAACCAGGAGAGGAACAACAAGCATGAAGACTTGAATGTGCGAAATATAATGTTATGTTTAAGACTTATAGTTAAGAATAATTATATCACACAATCTGAGAGACAGTCAATATGGTGACAGGAGTTTGAAGCGTAATCAAGAGCCAGATAAGGTATATCAAACACAGAGTTTGATCTACTTCTTATAGGCCAATGGTTTTCCAAGCTGAGTTCTTTAGACAGCAAGAGTTCACAAAGCTGTTCAGGGCCACACTGGCTGAAAAGGGGGTGGGTAGGTGGCCCTACAAGTCCCCACATTGCATCCATTTCTGCACTTACCAAATGAACTTCATTTTAATTGTAATAACTTTGAAAGGCAGGTGTGTAGGGAGGGGCATGGGTGCTTTAACAATGTTTGCCAACAGACATCTATCAAAGGGTAGTAAGAAGCAGTATACATGCTTATGGGCTTCCCTGGTGGCTCAGAGGTAATGAATCTGCCTGCCAATGCAGGAGATGTGAGTTTGATCCCTGGATCAGGAAGATACCTGGAGAAGGAAATGGCAACCCACTCCAGTATTCTTGCCTGGAAAATAACATGGACAGAGGAGCCTAGTGGGCTAGAGTGAATGGGAGTCGCAAACAGTTTAAACAACAAAAACAATACACACTTATATCCGCATTTAAGAAAGAGCACACTAAAGTACTTTAAATTGACCAGCGGAGGGCGGGGAAGGGGGAATGGAAGAAAAGAATCAGAAGGAACAATTAGGAAATGATTAATTCATGGAAAAAGGAAATTAAGAGTAGTAAGAGTGAACAGAGAGATGTGGACAAGCTGGATTTGTGGGTGTGAGTGGATAAGAAAGTGGTAGACATTCCTGCGTAACAAGTGCACTGTTCTAAGAAGCAAGATGACCAGAAGAATCTAAGGAAAGATGTGTGTGTACATGTGCATATGAGAGGGATTCAATATCTGGAAAAGATGGTCAAGGTATTTTATTGGTTGGTTGGTTGGTTTGTTGTTTTTGTTTTGCATTTTTAAGTCCCCTCAACTCTACCACTAACATCCAAAGGACTGTATGTGTTCTTGGTTGAAAATTACATGAGTGCATGCTAAGTCGCTTCAGTTGTATCTGGCTCTTTGTGCCCCTAGGGACTGTAGCCCACCAGGTTCCTCTGTCCATGGGATTCTCCAGGCAAGAATACTGGAGTGAGTTGCCATTTCTTATTCCAGGGGATCTTCCCAACCCAGGGATCAAACCCACATCTCTTATGTCTCCAGTATTGGCAGGTGGGTTCTTTACCATTAGTGCCACCTAGGAAGACACATTATAGACATATATGACATTAACTATGTGATCACAGATTCTCAGAAACCTATTACTTGTTCTCTCTATCTTTTAAACATTAAAAAAGCCAAGATAACAACTTAATTTCACACTTTGAGGAGAAGGTTTGGTTAGATTAACACCTGTAAAGACAAGTAAACATCTCCATTGTCTTTAGTTGCATTGCAACTTTCTTTCAAAATACAAAGTGTTTTCACCAAGACTCTTTCATTTATTCTTAAAATATCCTATGAGATCAATAGAGGCAGCTGATACTTCACCTTTTGATAGGGAAACTGAAATACAAGAATGGTGAAAATAACTTTCATAGGGTGCAGTCTATTTTAGCATGGCTGACTCGTTCCAAACTCACAGTACGTGTCATCTGTGGATAGGCACTGATGCCCAAAGTGTTACAGTGCTATTTGTGAATTCAGGGACTGCCAAAGTTCTCAGCAGAAACCCATGTCTTCCAGAATTCACTCTCTTGGGACATAGAGACTATGAGACCAAACTGGGCATTATAAGAATATAAGACAAGATACCATAGATAACTAGCTTTCTTTATAGTCCAACTCTCCAGTGGTCATGTATGGATGTGAGAGCTGGACTATAAAGAAAGCTGAGCTCAGAAGAATTGATGCTTCTGAACTGTGGTTTTGGAGAAGACTCTTGAGAGTCACTTGGACTCCAAGGAGATCCAACCAGTCCATCCTAAAGGAAATCAGCCCTGAATATTCATTGGAAGGACTGATGCTGAAGCTGAAACTCCAATACTTTGGCCACCTCATGCGAAGAGTTGACTCATTTGAAAAGAACTTGATGCTGGGAAAGATTGAGGGCAGGAGGAGAAGGGGACAGTAGAGGATGAGATGGTTGGATGGCATCACCAACTCAACGGACATGGGTTTGGGTGGACTCTGGGAGTTGGTGATAGACAGGGAGGCCTGGCATGCTGCAGTCCATGGGGTCGCAAAGAGTCAAACACGACTGAGCAACTGAACGGAACTGAATCATAGATAATGAAGATTTTGCTTTCATATGGTTCAGTCATGACTTGTATTATAATGTGCATGTATAATGGAGAAAGTAAAGGAATGTATAAAGAAAGACGTGTAGCACTATTGTGAATAGAAAACTAAAATTTTCTCTTTTAAGTACATTTCTGCTCCTTTGTTAGAAAGTTACATTTTATTAAAAATAAGAATATATTTAATAACAAATAGATGGGTAGCAAAATAATAGTTTGAAGGGTGCAGTTTGAAGAGCACTGCATTGGATGAGCTCTAGGGTCTTTTTTGTTTAAAGTCTTATAGTTCAAAGGATAAATTGATCAGGTTTGTCAGAACAATGACAATGAATTTCAGTTTATAAGACTGATCTATAAGGAAGGGACATCTGAAGTGTTCATTTTAAAAATATGGGTGGTGATTTATATTTAGGATGATAAAAGGCATTTTTCTTTAGAAAAATAAACAGAAAAATGGTGCAATGATAGAAATAACTGTTCCATCTCAAACTACTGAAAAGACAGAAAGATGACGTTTTAAATCAGGAAACAATAATCATCACAGGTGGGAGAATCTACGCATATACGATGAACCTCTTCTAGTTTTACCAATGCTTCTTTGACCCTTTCTAAGCAACTTAGATCTGTTTCATGTGAGAGTAAATAAAAATGTCCATATTAATTAGAAAAAGTGGCTATAAGACAGTGTGAATAGGCAAATCCAAACATTCTAACTCTGTTCTCCACAAGCAATCTGGCAAAATACAAATCACTAATATTTCCTACAGAAAGCACAGGGAGCAGAGGTAGGAGCTGTCAATATGGAAACGTGGAACTAGTCTGGGTTCTGCCAATAACTAGTGACATGGATTTAGGGAAGCCATATGTCACCTCTGGGTACCCTATTTCCTATAATTTCCTATAATGGCCACACTTCATTGGTCAATTTAAAACTTGAAAACATTTCTTCTTAATCTCTTATGTGCAGTTAAGCAGCTAAATCATTTTTCTTTAAAATATATCAAATCTAGCTTCCTTTTTCTGTCGTCTCTTACCATAATCCATGTTTTCAACCTCACTCCTCAATGACTGCAACCACTTCCTTCATCTCCCTACTCTTCTAGACTACTTATAATAATATCACTAAAGACCTGAATTTATCATGCTACTTATCTGCTTCAGCTGTTCCTCAATATTTATATGATAGCAGGTAATAATCTTTAGACTGCCCTTAGAGTTTTACACAAACTGACCTCACTAATCTTTCCATCTTCCCTCCCACTACTTGCCAACTCTGTAAAAAGTTGTCTGCCTCTTCCCTTTTCCTAGTGCACCCCTGCCTGCAAAACCAACATCCTAATTTTTTTCCACCTCACGCTATTTCTCGTTTACTTCAGTCCACTGGGATGTCATTCCTTACTGTTTGTTTGTTTTATGGCTGATGATGTGAGGCTATACGACTGTGAACTGTATAAAAATAATTTTAACTAGAACTTTGGAGTTTTTTTAAGCTTCATTGAGGTATGAATGACAAAACTAAAATATATCAAGTATACAATATGATGATTTGACATATATACTGTGAAAGAATTTCCCCCATCAAGTTAATTACCACAGCCATCACCTGACATTTAGGTTCTTGTTTTTTCTGGTGGGAACATTTAAGTTGCACTTTCTTCGCAAATTTTAATTATACAATACAGTATTGTCAACTATAGTCACCATGTTATATATTAGATCCTCAGATTTTATTTATCTTGTAACTGAAAGTTTGTACCCTTTTACCAACTATCCAAATTGTTCCTCTCCTCCAAGATCTAGACCATCACTTTCCTTCATGAAGTCTTCTCTACCTGTTTTAGTCTAGATGTACCTTGCCATTCTTTGAACTTCCAAAGTTCTTATCTGTATCATTCACTTGGGTACCTGGACAAATGTTTACTGGTGATGCATGAAGAAGCTGTACATGATGTTCTGATTCTCTTTGAATCACTCCGAAAAAACTGCTGTAGGGCTTTGTGGTATTTCCCCTCTACTGGAAACACTACCCCCAAGTAACTTTATGGTATGAGCATATTCCTTTTTCATGTTTTTTACTCAACAAGTAATTTTATCCTGATGTCTTTTCTGACTACTCTGTCTTCAATTACTAACTCACTCACTATGCCTCAAATTTCCTTTTTCTGACAAAATGCTTATGCTTAGTATTCCCTGATATTCTATATAGTATGCATTTGTATTTATGTCTGGCTCCCACTCTATAAACAAGGAAAGACTTTTGTCTGTTTTGCTCATTAATATGTCCCTTCCTAAAGAGTGCCTGGTATTTGATAGGTGGTCAAGAAACACTTTTTGAATGAATTCATTATTAAAAAACTAAAAGCAATGTTAGTAATAGTGATTAATAATAATAATAAAAATGCTACTATACAATTGAGAACTTACTATGTGCAAGGCCCTGAACACATTATCCACATAACATTACACAATTCTATTATTATTTAACTCTGACCTATTTTCCTCCTTGCCAAATAAAACAAGGCTTACAGAGGTTAAATAACTTTCCCACGGAACACACAGCTAATCAACATTACTAAAAATAAGCCCCAGACTTATTTACTACTGAAAATAAGTCCTAGGCTGAGCTTACCAAACTGCAAAAAAACTAAATGCAAAATTAGATTCTTTTTGGATATGAAGGAAGGACTCCTTCAGGAGTGACTTGAAATAAAAAAAAAAAAAAAAACAGCTAATATTTTAATCTCCTGTCCTCCTTTCTTTCTCTTTTAAAAAATATTTATTTATTTGGCTGCACTGGGTCTAGCTGCAGCATGTGAGATCTGGTTTCCTGACCAGGGATTGAACCAGGTCCTCTGCATTGAGAGCGTGGCGTCTTAGCCACTGTACCACCAGTGAAATCCCTGTCCTCTTTTCTTGTTAGTAATTTATCTTATACTTTCCCCTAAACTTTTGTTTTTCCTTCCTTATCCACCCATCATCTCCAAGAAGAGAAGATCTTCTGACTAATGTTATTACTTAACTAAAGAGATAAAAATTTTCTTAAAATATATCTCAGTTCTCATGTTAAGGGCAAACACAGAAAGAGTAGCCATAGTCCCCACAGTGAGGGGCAAAGCATTCACTCAAGGAGGAGGGGAAAAGCAAAGAAAGCTTTATTCATAATTACCTAAGATTTTCCAGTATGAGAGGGGAAAGAGGAAGTCTATTTTCAGTGACAATGATTACTCTAAAAACATTCGCATGCAAGGGGAAAATTTTCATTCTGAGAGTTTACCACTGTGCTGAGTTCTCTTTCCCTTACATGGTGACTTAAAATTCCCAGGGCAGAGAGGTAATCTAGGCAGATGCACTTGCCCTATGTCTTGAAAATGTCAATATCCAGGAATCATGGGAGTTTAACTGAGGACACGTTGGAAAGGATTTCTCAGCACCAGGTCAGTCTCTAAGAAGTATCAAGTGGCAGAGTAGATACTTATATCCTCAGGCATCTGTAGTGAGGGCAGAGATTAAGCTACACAGGCTTTTGAGAAGATTTACTATGCTGTATGCATAAACAAGACTCAGTGGAACTAAAGCAGAATTACCTGCTAAAGAATTATAGATGAAAAAAAAAATCTCATTCCTCCTTTTCTCTAGCTAACCTGTACTTCCTCTTCTACAATGCATCTACAATTTAAACAAGCAAAGGTATATACAGTAGAATTTATTCTACTATTCATCTTAAGGGCTTCCCTGGAGTTCAGCTGGTAAAGAAACCACCTGCCATGCAGGAGACCCTGGTTTGTTTCCTAGGTTGGGAAGATCCCCTGGAGAAGGAATAGGCTACCCACTCCAGTATTCATGGGCTTCACTGGTGGCTCAGATGGTAAAAAAAATCTGCCTGCAATGCGGGAGCCCTGAGTTTGATCCCTGGGATGGAAAGATCCCCTGGAGGAAGGCATGGCAACCCACTCCAGTATTCTTGCCTGGAGAATCCTCATGGACAGAGGAGTCTGGCAGGCTACAGTCCATAGGGTGGCAAAGAGTCGGACACGACCCAGCAACTAAGCACATTTATCTTGAATGTTTTGGGGGAAAAATAAATCAGTTCCCTACTTCTGTATGTCTATATAAACGATAATGATCTGATTAAAAAAAAAATGAAAAAACTTTTAGGTTGGGATGCTCATTAACAAAATTAATTGATCTTTATTAAGATCAACTATAAGAACATAATGAAAAAGCTGTCTTTCTCTTTGTACGTACCTCTATTTGCATTTTTCAGAAAAAATCATGTGAAAAAATCAGATAGACTCTTCTGACATCTGTCATTCTAAACTTCAGTTCTCAGCTAGGTCTACGAAGCCAAACTGTCATGAAGCCCCGCTGCCTAGGCTCAAGAGACGCTCACTTTCAGACCAGAAAATAACCATAAAATAGCATTTTTCTGGTCCTCAACAAGACTGAGACAAAGTGGCCAGAGGTGAGATAAGAATGGAGAAAAGAAATACTATGACAAGTGGTTAAAGACAGAAACTTTCTCTGTGCTTACTGTATTTGAATGGTTCTTATCTCTCTTTTACTAAGATATCAGACATTAAGAATCTGATGAAAATCTTCCTTTTCTCCAGAAAAAAAAAGTATACACTTAAAAGTCAGCACACAATTTTAGGGGATTCACAGACCTTAAAATCTAAGCCATGCATCATAAGCATAGATAATAGAGGCATTTGAGAGAGTACAGAGCTGGAGACTGGACAAGAGATTAACTATTCAAGTGAGAATAAACATACTTGCAAACTAGCATCACTGTTGCCGTGCCTTACCAGCAGCTCTATCCCTCACTGCACCTCCTGGATCATGGCCTGTTGGCTGCCGCTGAGCCCATCTTCTGCTTCCATGTGCAGTAACTCAACCAGGAGCAAAGGCAAGTGGACAATCTTGAGAGGGTCTGCTGCTGAATGGTGGCCAGCCTGGAAAAGATGAAGAGTTTAAATATTTTTAAGAGAGCAAAAAGGAACTAGGCATGTACTTCTGGTATGAAAGCTATCATGCAGAGTATAGAGGTTTTAGATGCCTATAGTTAGGTATTTCCCCACTGTGCCATTGGCTGTGAAAAATTTCGGGGTTTAAGGGTCTTTCTCAAGGCCATCAAAGTCTCAGCAGCATCCTAATATTTGTCTAATATTTGCAGAGCAGTTTGCAATATCCAAAGCATCTCTGCCTATGTCAGTCTGTGATCATCACATCTTAACTGTGATTATTAATTAAGTTTGAGACCCACTGGCTTCTATTATTTCATTGGTTGAAGCCAATAGTTCTTAGTCTTGGTTATAATTATCACCTGGGTATAAAGCTGAGGCCTAACACTCAGAGGTTCTGATCTGTTGGCCTAAAAAGGAAACCTTATTCCCCAAGTGTTTCTAAAGTGCAGCCAAAATAGAGAATCATTAGTTTAAGTCCCTGTGCTTGTTGAGATGTAGCACTAGCTTAACTCACATATAGCAGATGTTTATTCCAAATACACCACATCAAGGCAACGTGCTAAGTGCTGTGGAAAAGGTAAAGAATTATAACATGTAACCCGGTGCTCAGGGGCTTTAATTTAGCTCAACACATACTTTCAAAAGATCACATGATACGATAAATACTTAAAAAATATAACCAAAGTAAGGCTTCACTGATCAAAGGTGTAGTGAAAATCTTGGGTACTACAAAAACAAGAGATATCCATGCACTGAAATGAGAGGAAAAGTTTAATGCATGAGGATAGGCTTCTGCTGAGTTTTAAGGCAGGATGAAATTCAGAGAGAGGAACAGGGAGAGAGCATTGTTTTCAAGAAAAGACACAGTTGCAAGGATATGCAAAGCAACTTTGCGGGGACTAAAATGCCTTTTCTGAAGGAAGAGTTTCTATAAAACAGCCTTAGGAGAATCTGAAGAGGCAATTTTGAGCCAGAATACAGAGTATTGGTAAAATGGCAAAGGAGTTGGACCACTTTCCAGAATATCTGGAAATAGTATCTGAAATAGTACTGGAAGCTGTTGAAGGCTCATGTCCCAAGAGGTCTTAGTAAATTTACTAGGTTCTTAGTGATGCCAGATACCGTGCTAGAAGTAACTAGATATGTTAACTCATTTAACACAAATATCTGGAAAGGTAGTTACTATTATCCCTATTTTACAGAGTCAGAAGGGAGGTCACTTAATTTTCTCCATTACATAGCCAGCAATATTAAGCTGAGACTGGGGCATCCTGTTTCTTCAGCAACATGGCATCATAAAAGTCAATGTATTAAGACTGTCATGTCTCAATTAAAAATTGAGATGTAATTCACATACCATAGAAGTCATCATTTTTAAGCACATAATTCTACTTTTTCTCTCTATGAATTTGACTATTCTAGGTACCTCATATAAGCTGAATCATATTTGTCCTTTTGTGACTGGTTTATTTTACCTTGCATAATGTCTTGAAGATTCATCCATGGTGTAACATATCAGAATTTCCTTCCTTCTTAAGGCAGAAGACTATTTCATTAAATGCATATACCACATTCTATTTTTCTATTTATCTGTTGATAGACACAGATTGCTTCCACCTTTAGGCTATTGTGAATAATGCTGCTCTAAACATGTTTGTTCATTGTTTCTAAGTTTTTGTATGGACATATGTTTTCAATTCTCTTGGGAGTAGAATTCCTAGGAGTGAAATTGCTAGGTCATAAGATAATTTTACGTTTAACCTCTTGAGGAGCTGCCAAACTGCTTTTACAAAGTCTCTGCCATTTTGCATTCCCATCAGCAATTATATGAGGGTTCCAATTCTTCCACACCCTCACAAACACTTGTTATTGTCTGTCTTTTTTGTTTGTTTGTTTAAAGCCACCCTAGTGAATGTGATGTAGGAGAAGATACAGAGGCTTGGGGCTTCCCCAAGTGGCTCAGTGGTAAAGAACCCATCTGTAAGTGCAGGAGACACATATCAATCCCCAGTCCACAAAGATGCCACATGCTTTGGAGCAGCTAAGCCCAGGCACCACAACTATTGAGCCTGTGCTCTAGAGCCTGGGAGTTGCAGCTACTAAAGCGCACACACCCCAGAGCCTGTGCTCTGCAACAAGAGAAGCCACTGCAATGAGAAGCCCATGCACTGCAACTAGAAAGAGTAGCTCCTGCTTGCTGCAGTTAGAGAAGAGTCCACACAGCTGGAGACCCAGCACAGCCAAAAATAGATAAATAAATAAAATCGTTTTTTAAAAAAGATATTGGCTTGTTGCCATAGTTCAGATATAAAGTGATAAGTCTGAACAGAAGGGTGGCAGAGGAAATGAAATAAAATGATAAAGTAGGGAAATATAACTGTTTGAGAAATGGGTGGATATTAGTAACACTGTAGATGTAAGAAGAAAAACTCAATTATAGCAATAAAGCTTTGAGTTTGGTTGCCTGGAAGAATGATGCTATTAATCAGAAAAAAAATTTTATAAAAGAATTTGAAATGACAAAATAAACTTCTGACATGACATATTTGAGGTATCCATGTATTCCAAATAATTATTATCAGACAAGTACAGTTCAAGAGGTTAGGGTTGGAGACAATGAGACACTTTCTCATTTTAGAAAAGGTCAAGGAAACAATGGTAAGAAGAGGGTCTTTGTCTGTATATCCTTAGATTCCTAAGGCTGGGTTTAGCAACTTATGGACCAAATATTGAGGAAGGAAGGAAACATTTGCCTTCCTGTTTTCTATTTAAAATAGTAATGTAAAACCTAAATGGCTAATGCATTCTCAGAGTAAACTCAGAGTTTTATCAGAACGTAATTGGTATAAGATTTTTATCTATACTATAAGGCATTCAGGACAGCAATGTCCTCGGCTCAGAATGGTGTGAGCAGGCTTAGTGAGACTGCTGTCTAAAGACCAGCACAAGATGGTGGGCCCTAGAGAAATCCATGTCACTACAAGCAGTTATCTGACTGGCTGGAAACCAAGCTGGCAAATTATCAAAGAGGTCGTGAAGTTCCAATTTTCTATGCCCCCAAAAGGTCCTTTATAGAAAGAGGCTATCCCAATAAATAGAATCTACACCTGTAAGAGACCACAAGGCTCCTGTAAGAACACAGTTCTTCACTGACCAATGATCTTGGCTGTGTTCAGTCTTGGAATGTCTCCAACATGATATCATTCAGGAATCATTGCCGTGATGACTCATATGCTTGGGTACAAGGTTTGAAGGAGAACCTTAATAATACTATTTAGGATGCTATGGTAAATACTCTCAAAGCAAATGTAAAACAATATCAATCTGCTTATATATTGAGTTTTCCCTCCAACCTGATATACTGAGATTATAAAGAAAACAAAAATCATTTAGAAGGCTAAATAGAATAAAATGAAGGGTAACTTCAACCAGACAGAAATCAAGGTAACACACCCCTCCTTCCTCAAACCAAGAGCACATTGAAATTTTCTCACTCCCACCCATATTTTCAACTGAATGAAATAAATTTCACAGTCAAAATCACTATCTTTCTAAGGATAATATGGTTTCAAGACAGATTTTTCTTTTGTCTCCCTAGATTGAAGCTTATTCTGCTATTTTATCTTCATCAACTATTCACTGTTTCAAAAGGATAATATCCTGCTGCAATATTTTCCAGCGTGTAGATGAAAAAAATAACTGAGAATAAAAACAGCTAAGATTTACTGATTGCATTCTTAGTCATTTAATCTTCAAAAACTGTCAGTCATGTCCGTTAGCACACACTTTGTAGGTGGCAGGTCTCCAACAGCTTATAGGAGATTCAGGGAAGAACAGAATTCTTTTTGGTGAAAGGTAAGCTATTCTGTACTTCAAATACTAGTAGCAGACACTTTCCTTCAAAAGCGGAACCTAACTTTGCTTTACAAACCAGCCACTCTACCTATCAAGATGTAAACATCAATGCACACTATGCATTGTATATAGAAATCTTTCTTTGTGGTCTTAAATACATTCTCCTTCCAATAGATGGATATGTCACTGATCAAATCATTAGATAAATATTTCCACTGCAAACAGGGCACTATGTTCATGCTGCTGGATCTAGTCCTTCCTTTCCCCTTTGTGCTACTCAGGCCACCTTTACTGTGTGTTTCTACAAAGTTTCCAAGCAATAGGTGTTTCCTTCCTGTTGTCATGCTGCCTGGGCTGCTGCCCTGCTGGACCTGAGCCTTCTCCAGGTCTAAAAGGGGTCAGACTGGACGGTCACTGAACAGCAGGTTACTGACCTCAGCAGGATATCCCCAAGACTCAGGTCTTCCCCCCCTTTTCTCTCCCTTCTCTCCCTCCCCCGTCCCAACAAGCCTGGGCTGAGGCTCCCTCCCTCTCTCTCTCTGCAAGTAAATGATCCCAACTGCAAGGTGCCCAAAGGGAAGTGCTATTTCAGAATGTCAGCTCCTTGGCAGCGATGTTCATTCTATTAAAGCTTTAAAAAAAAAAAAAATCACTACGGCAGTTAAAGCTCTAAGAAGAAAACTAAAGGAAGTCCTCACGTATATTTACTCCTCATTCTTCCTAACACAAAGTGGTAACTCCTAGGAGAAATTCAGTAAGCATTTACAGAACAAATTCCACTAAGATAAAAATAAACATATATACACCAAATAAGACTGTTCCTAATGAACAGTCTATAGAAATAAAATTGCCAAATAAAGCTGAAACATTAGGCAGTAGTTATAAACTGTTTGACATAGTATTTCTATTGCACAAAGAAATTAGGTACCATGTCCTAATTTGTTACAGGTATAAATTCATTTGGTGTTGGTGTTGTGTATAGATTATCAACGTATATACCTTCCAAAAACAAACAAGCAAACAAAAGTTATGAGGGAATAGATATTTTGAAACACCAAGATGAAAAACCCACATTAAAAAAAAAATACTGAGTAAAAATCAAGCAGAACAAGCACACATAATTTCTTGCATCTGAAATGCAAACATTTCTATGACACTCTGACACTTGTTACTACTTGACCTCTTTGGTCAGAGACTGGGCTATTATTTAGATAAACCAGCGGAGGTGTGGCCATTTTTTTTTTAACTCTGAAAAGCCACTAAAATAGGAAACATTCATCCACTAAAATAGGAAACACAATTCTCTGTAATTCTCTATAACAGAGCTGCCATTCACAACGTCTAAGCATTTTGGGGATCCCTTCTAGTAACTCTATGTAGTGGAGGAAAAGTAAGGGGCAGAGAAGATGAAAGAGGTGGAGAAAAATGTGTACACTGATTTTTTATGGTTCATGTGTTCCTTTTTCTCCACACAAGGAACTTTAGATCTTGGTGACTAAATTTCTATGGCTGACTGCAGAACAATATTTCTATTAGGAGTGAGGCTTTGAGCTGAATCTCAGAAGCTCACAGCTCACCCATAATTCTCGTAAACCCATAAGCAAACTAAGGAAGTAGGAAGGTAGAAAAAATAACCAAAGTATAAATCCATCTCAGTTTTAATTCTGCCACTAATTCACTATAACTTCATGATCTCAGGCCAATCACTTAAGGAAAGTGAGCTTTGAGAAGTCTATAAAATGTTGAATTGTTTTATCTCTGTTCCAAACCAGGTTTAAGGTGTTATGATTCTATGACTTAAATATGGTCTAAATTGATACAGATGCAACAAATACATGTTTAAAAAAGGTATCCCACAATGAATAAGGTGTAAAACCATGAAAAAATTATATTGATAGGAAATTAGAATAATTGGAATAATCAATATAATTTTATTTCACATGAGTTTGAACAAACTCAGGGAGATGATGAAGGATGGGGAAGCTTGGCATGCTGCAGTCCATGGGGTCACAAGAGTCAGACACAACTTAGTGAGTGAACAACAACCATGTTCATATACTAAATATTAAAACTTTGTAATGAATAATCCTCACATAACAGGTAACTGTAAACTGATAATCACAATGCTTACTGATTTCCCCTAAATTATTTTACAATGTATTGATATATTCCCTTCCTTTAGATTTGGTAATTTCATATTATAAAGTAATAAAGCAGATCTTTCAGAGTAATGAGACCATGGTTTTATTTACTTGGATTATTAAAAGCAAATTATGCATTTTACAAAATTAGAAATGTTATTAACATGACATAAAGTACTTCTATCATAAGGTACTCTTAAAAACACCAAGACATGTAAATGATTCTCTCGCTATCCACATGAGTGATAATAAAAACATTTAACAGCTAGCATGTCAAAGCCTGGGTCATAGTGTTGGAGCAGGGTCCAAGAGACCACCTATTTTAGCTACAGGACGGTGGGGAAGATCAGGGAAAGCTGCAGAGGGAGCCAGGGTGTCTTAGAGCAGTAGAATTCCCTCACCACCTTGGAAATATTTCAGCAACCTTCAGCACAGCCTCACTCATGTATCCCTGCTACATATCAGCTCTAGCTATTTGAATGATTCTTAAATAAAGGATTTTTTTTAAAGGCTTTAAGCAATTGCTAAAATCTTTGCAAATCACAACACTGTAAATCAACTATACTCCAATAAAATAATTTTTAAAGTCTTTGCAAATGTACTACTGGGGAAAATGTAACTATTAACTTTGGCAGTAGCTAGAAAGAAACATCATGGGAAAAATCTGATAGAAAAAATGAAAACTTAAAGATAAAAGGTTTTTTTTATTTTTAAAAATTTTATGTAAAAATTATATGTTTTGTGACATTGAAATTATTTAAAAATTAGAGTATGAGGTTAAACTTTCAAGGAATGACCAGGATGACAGAATTTAAGTACATTTTTCCCCTAAATAAACAAAATGTTTAGTATAAACAGCTGTACTACACTTAAGACTAGGGAGTCATATAAGTAAATGAGAAATCCAAGTGGATATTTTGATAACAAAATTTTGATGTATTTTCATAAAATTACTATTTTCAAATTAAACTGAATTTTCATACATTTCCTGGAGATGACAAATGTTGCTTAGAAGTTAATTTCTTAAGAATAAGCAGATCATAATGTTGAAGAAATGGCAGTTTAATTAAAAAGTATTTAATGCCATGTTCCAAAGATGCAGAAGGCGGTCTGCACATTTAAAAAATGTTTTAAGTCATTTTCTTTTTGCTAGATCTTCTAGATGGACTATACAATCTAAAGAGAGCAGAAATTTGTTGTTGTTGTTGACTGTTCTCTTGTTGAAAGGGATTAAAAGTTACCTAGCAACCCCTGTGTTGTAGAAACCAAAATTAAAAAGAGCCTGTTGTCAACTACCAGTTCTTCTAAATGGAAGAGTGCAAGCAGGTAAGAAAGCATTATTTTGCTACAGAACTCTGTCACACATTTTTAATCACAAGACAAAGTAAATATTATCAACAAACTCCCAAGAAAAAGAAACTCATCTAAGAGCATATTAATTGTGGCTAAATTGAAAGTTTCTCAACCATGACCACACAGACAGACAGAGACATATAACACACACTCCAATAAAGAAAATAACAAAAGACTTGGCCAAAGAGTACACAGATCATAGCTTAGGGAGGGTGACTGAACAACAGATACTTTTTGAGGGCTTTAAAATATTCTAGGTAGAAATACAAATGAGTATAATAATAATGATTTATAGTAGAGGCTTTATTTTTAACCTTATTTTATAGAGGCAAACAGGAATAAAAGTGGGACAGGAGGTAGCTGGGGAAAGCAACTTTAATGCAGAAGAATAAACAGGAGGAATTGAGTTATAAAGAATGATAAAAGGGCAACATCAATAAAAATGTGAAATACTATTGGTGATGATGATACAGGGAAAGGTAAATGATGGAAAATATTTAAATGTCGGAACTCACTTACCTTTTTTTTTGGAATGTCATGATACCACAGCATAAAATGTAAGCTCTAAAACAAAAAAGTATAATGTAGCTCCCTTGTAAAACAAAGAAACTATATTTTAAAACAAAAAAGCTCAATAATTATAAAACATGTGAATGTATATTATACAATTAAAAGTATGAGAACAGGAATGTGAGAGTATGTTATTTCCCCCGCTGTATTAATGACTGGGGTTCTGGAATATAGGAAGTATTTTTAGATACTGAAAGAACAAAGTCACAAT
This sequence comes from Giraffa tippelskirchi, assembly GCF_054371585.1. Classification (NCBI taxonomy): domain Eukaryota; kingdom Metazoa; phylum Chordata; class Mammalia; order Artiodactyla; family Giraffidae; genus Giraffa; species Giraffa tippelskirchi. The sequence continues at coordinate 89,815,754 of NC_137275.1, read as the reverse complement.
TTTAAAATCATCATTGAGCAAAACAGAGTTTGGAAAAAAAGGAGTCACTGACCCTGCCTTTAGAGAAAGATGTCTGAAAAAAGCCCTTTGCACCAAGTTGACTTGGGGTCACAGACCATGGGAATCAATACTGAATGTCCTGATTCTTCATTGAGTGGATGAGATACTCAATGAAACTGGAGCATTAACTTCTTATACTTGGAAAACTGAAAGTGTCATTTCTAAGAAAGGTCAACCATCAGCTGACCAGAAAGGCATAACCACTATAACCTCCAAGAATGAGTCAGTTAACAAAGTGAAGGGAAAACAGACAAACGAGCAACTAAGTATATGTATGTTATTTCAGCTCTGTAGCCATTACAATGGGCTTCCCTGGTAGCTCAGGTGGTAAAGAATCCGCCTGCAGTGCAGGAGACCCTGGTTCGATTCCTGTGTCAGGAAGATCCCCTGGTGAAGGGCATGGCAACCCACTCCAGTATTCTTGCCTGAAGAATCTCCATGCACAGAGGAGCCTGGCGGGCTACAGTCCATGCGGTCACAAAGAGTTGGACATGACTGAGCAACTAAGCACACAACAGCCATTAAAAGCCAGATACACTGCATGCTGGAAAAACCTCTTTCCTTTTGAGAAAGATGAGTAATACTGAAGAACCTAATAGTGGGATAAACTTAACCAGGCCTCACTAGGAATACAGCTGCTTTACAGAATCTCATGGTAGACAGTCTTACAGTGGGAGATCAATCCTCTCTCCAACTGTCATTAAAATGACTTAACACTCTGGGTTTATGCCAGGTCAGTGTACACAGGTCATCTCCAGAGCCATGAATGAAGTCATGCTTTATCAGAAAGCAGGTCAGAGGTGACATAAATCATCTAAGGGGAACAGCTGACTAAAAATAACTTTCTATTACAAGCACTCATTTCCTAAATGAGGAGGATAGATATCCTTCATTTTCTGAGGAGTGATGAGGGGGGAAATCCTCACATAAAACTAAACAGGACTCTTATCTTCAATACTCGGAGAAAAGGCACGGGGTCTGTAGGTACATGAATTTGGCTTGTACCCTTTGATCTATCAAAGGCACTGAATGAAGCCATGTAAATCTTGCCCACGGCCATCTTTTGATCAACTCATATCCCCTCCCTCACCTTTTGTATAAAGGACTGGTACTAACTGTAGATTGAAATAGACTGTGGCTCGATTAAGATTAGGTTATTTTCTCAACCTCACACTGGAAACCTAGAGTCAAGACAGGACTTAAACTGAAACACTAAGAAAAACAAAAGATACTTTTACTGCCTAGCTTGTTTTCTTTTGATAAATTTATGGTGCTTTTAGGTTGCATTACATTTTTAAAATTAAACATTTTTATTTTGTGTATGGTGTTAGAAAGTGTTCTAGTTTCATTCTTTTACAAGTGGTTGACCAGTTTTCCCAGCACCACTTGTTAAAAGAGATTGTCTTTTCTCCACTGTATATTCTTGCCTCCTTTGTGTCCATAGGTGTGTGGATTTATCTCTGGGCTTTCTATTTTGTTCCACTGTCTATATTTTTGTCTTTGTGCCAGTACCATACTGTCTTGATGACTGTAGCTTTGTAGTATAGCCTGAAGTCAGGCAGGTTAATTCCTCTAGTTCCAGTCTTTCTCAAGATTGCTTTGGCTATTTGAGGTTTTTTGTATTTCCATACAAATTGTGAAATTATTTGTTCTAGTTCTGTGAAAAATACCATTGGTAGCTTCATAGGGAGTGCATTGAATCTATAGATTTGGGTAGTATACTCATTTTCACTATATTGATTCTTCCAATCCATGAACATGGTGTATTTCTCCATCTATTTGTGTCTTCTTTGATTTCCTTCATCAGTGTTTTACAACTTTCTATATATAGGTCTTTTGTTTCTTTAGATAGATATATTCCTAAGTATTTTATTCTTTTCGTTGCAATGGTGAATGGAATTGTTTCCTCAATTTCTCTCTCTGTTTTCTCATTGTTAGTGTATAGGAATGCAAGGGATTTCTGTGTGTTAATTTTATATCCTGCAACTTTACTATATTCACTGATTAGCTCTAGTAATTTTCTGGTGGAGTCTTGAGGGTTTTCTATGTAGAGGATCATGACATCTGCAAACAGTGAGTTTTACTTCTTCTTTTCCTATCTGTATTCCTTTTATTTCTTTTTCTGCTCTGATTGCTGTGGCCAAAACTTCCAAAACTATGTTGAATAGTAGTGATGAGAGTGGGCACCCTTCTCTTGTTCCTGACTTTAGGGGAAATGCTTTCAATTTTCCACCATTGAGGATAATGTTTGCTGTGGGTTTGTCATATATAGCTTTTATTATGTTGAGGTATGTTCCTTTTATTCCTGCTTTCTGGAGGGTTTTTATCATAAATGGATGTTGAATTTTGTCAAAGGCTTTCTCTGCATCTATTGAGATAATCATATGGTTTTTATCTTTCAATTTGTTAATGTGTATTACGTGGATTGATTTGTGGATATTGAAGAATACTTGCATCCCTGGGATAAAGCCAACTTGGTCATGATGTATGATCTTTTTAACACGTTGTTGGATTCTGTTTGCTAGAATTTTGTTAAGGAGTTTTGCATCTATGTTCATCAGTGATATTGGCCTGTAGTTTTCTTTTTTTGTGGCATCTTTGTCTGGTTTTGGTGTTAGGGTGATGGTGGCCTCATAGAATGAGTTTGGAAGTTTACCTTCTGCTGCAATTTTCTGGAAGAGTTTGAGTAGGATAGGTGTTAGCTCTTCTCTAAAATTTCGGTAGAATTCAGCTGTGAAGCCCTCTGGTCCTGGGCTTTTGTTTGCTGGAAGATTTCTGATTACAGTTTCAATTTCTGTGCTTGTGATGGGTCTGTTAAGATTTTCTATTTCCTACTGGTTCAGTTTTGGAAAGTTGTACTTTTCTAAGAATTTGTCCATTTCTTCCAAGTTGTCCATTTTATTGGCATATAGTTACTGGTAGTAGTCTCTTATGATCCTTTGTATTTCTGTGTTGTCTGTTGTGATTTCTCCATTTTCATTTCTAATTTTGTTGATTTGATTCTTCTCCCTTTGTTTCTTGATGAGTCTGGTTAATGGTTTATCAATTTTATTTATCTTCTCAAAGAACCAGCTTTTAGCTTTGTTGATTTTTGCTATAGTCTCTTTTGTTTCTTTTGCATTTATTTCTGCCCTAACTTTTAAGATTTCTTTCCTTCTACTAACCCTGGGGTTCTTCATTTCTTCCTTTTCTAGTTGCTTTAGGTGTACAGTACAGCCACTATGGAGAACAGTGTGGAGATTCCTTAAAAAACTGGAAAGAGAACTGCCATATGACCCAGCAATCCCACTGCTGGGCATACACACCGAGGAAACCAGAATTGAAAGAGACACGTGTACCCCAATGTTCATTGCAGCACTGTTTATAATAGCCAGGACATGGAAGCAACCTAGATGTCCATCAGCAGACGAATGGATAAGAAAGCTGTGGTACATATACACAATGGAATATTACTCAGCCATTAAAAAGAATGCATTTGAATCAGTTCTAAAGAGGTGGATAAAACTGGAGCCTATTATACAGAGTGAAGTAAGTCAGAAAGAAAAACACCAATACAGTATATTAATGCATATATATGGAATTCAGAAAGATGGTAACGATAACCCTATATGCAAGACAGCAAAAGAGACAGATGTATAGAACAGTCTTTTGGACTGTGGGAGAAGGTGAGGGTGGGATGATTTGAGAGAATAGCATTGAAACATGTATATTATCATATGTGAAACAGACCACCAGTCCAGGTTTGTTGCATGAGACAGGGTGCTCAGGGCTGGTGCACTGGGATGACCTAGAGGGATGGGATGGGGAGGGAGGTGGGAGGGGGGGCTCAGGATGGGGAACACATGTACACCCATGGCTGATTCATGTCAATGTATGGCAAAACCACTACAATAGTGTAAAGTAAGTAGCTTCCAATTAAAATAAATAAATTAAAAAAATAAAGCATGAAAATATACTGTGAAAAAAATTTAACATATTTTTAGAGCAGATATTGGTTCACTCTAAAATTTAGTGGAAAGAATAATGAGTTGTAATATACTTTGGACTGCACACATGTGGTATAGAACCTGCCTGCCAGTGTAGGAGACGTAAGAGAGGTGGGTTCAATCCCTGGGTTGAGAAGATCCCCTGGAGAAGGGAATGGCAACCCATTCCAGTATTCTTGCCTGGAGAATCCCATGGACAGAGGAGCCTGGTAGGCTATAGTCCATGGGGTTGCACAGAGTCAGACACAACTGAAGCGACTTACCACACACACACACACACACACACACACACACACACACACACACATGTAATCAGATTGATTATATCCTTTCAACTGAAGAAGGAGAAATTCTATACAGTCAGCAAAAATCAAGACCTGGAGCCAAGTGTGGCATAGATCATGAGCTCCTTATTGCAAAATTCAGGCTCAAATTGAAGAAAGGAGGGAAAACCACTAGACCATTCAGGTATGATCTAAATCAAATCCCTTATGATTATACAGTGGAGGTAATGAACAGATTCAAGGGACTAGATCTGGTAGAAAAGAGTGCCTGAAGAACTATGGATGGAGGTTCATAACGCTGTACCAAAACCATCCCTATGAAAAAGAAATGCAAGAAGGCAAAGTGGTTGTCTGAAGAGGCCTTACAAATAGATGAAAAAAGAAGAGGAGCAAAAGGCAAAGAGAAAGGGAAAAATATACCCAACTGAATGTGGAGTTCCAGAGAACAGCAAGAGGAAAGAAGAAAGCTTTCCTAAGTGAACAATGGAAAGAAGTAGAGTAAAACAATACGATGAGAGAGATTTTGTCAAGAAAATTGGAGATACAAAGGGAATATTTCATGCAAAGATGGACACAATAATGGACAAAAATGCCAAAGACCTAACAGAAGCAGAAGATATTAAGAAGAGATGGCAAGAATACACAGAAGAACTGTACAAAAATCTTAATGATCCAGATAACCACGATGGTATGGTCACTCACTTAGAGACAGATATCCTGGAGTCTGAAGTCTAGTGGGCCTTAGGAAGCATTACTAGGAACAAAGCTAGTGGAGGTGATAGAATTCCAGCTGAGTTTTTTCAAATCCTAAAATATGATGCTGTGAAAGTGCTGCACTCAATCAATATGCCAGCAAATCTGGAAAACTCAGCAGTGGCCACAGGACTGGAAAAGGTCAGTTTTCATTCTAATCCCAAAGAAAGGCAATGCCAAAGAATGTTTAAATTACCACACAATTGCGCTCATTTCACATTCTAGCAAGATTATGCTAAAAATCCTTTAAGCTAGGCTTCAGCAGTACGTGAACTGAGAACTTCTAGATGTAAAAGTCGGATTTAGAAAAGGCAGAGAAATCAGAGATCAAATTGCCAACATACACTGGATCACAGAAAAAGCAAAAGAGTTCCAGAAAAACATATCCTTCTGCTTTATTGACTATGCCAAAGCCTTTGACTATGTGGATCACAACAAAATGTGGAAAATTCTGAAAGAAATGGTAATACCAGATCACCTCACCTGCTTCCTGAGATATCTGTATGCAGGTCAAGAAGCAATAATTAGAACTGGACATGGAACAACAGACTGGTTCAAGATTGGGAAAGGAGTACGTCAAGGCTGTATATTGTCACTCTGCTTATTTAACTTATATGCAGAGTACATCATGAGAAATGCTGGGCTGGATGAAGCTCAAGCTAGAATCAAGATCACTGGGAGAAATATCAATAACCTCAGATATGCAGATGACACCACCCTTATGGCAGAAAGCAAAGAGGAACTAAAGAGCCTCTTGATGAAAGTGAAAGAGGAGAGTGAAATAGTTGGCTTAAAAGTCAATATTTAAAAAACTAACATTAAGGCATGCAGTCCCATCACTTCATGGCAAACAGATGGGGAAAAAGTGGAAACAGTAACTTTATTTTCTTGGGCTCCAAAATCACTGTGGACAGTGACTGCAGCCATAAAATTAAAAGACGCTTGCCCCCTGAAGAAAAGCTATGACCAATCTAGACAGTATATTAAAAAGCAGAGACAACCCTTTGCCTACAAAGGTCTGTATACTCAAAGCTATGGTTTTTTCCAATAGTCATGCATGAATGTGAGAGTTGAACCATAAAGAAGGCTGAGTGCCAATGAATTTGATGCTTTTGGAAGTGTGATGTTGGAGAACACCCTTGATAGTCTCTTAGACAGCAAGGAGATCAAACCAGTCAACCCTAAAGGAAATCAACCCTGAATATTCATTGGAAGGACTGATGCTGAAGCTGAAGCTTCAATACGTTGGTCACCTGATGCAAAGAGCCGACTAACTGGAAAAGATCCTGATGCTGGGAAAGATTGAGGGCTGGATGAAAAGGGGTTGACAGAGGACAAAATGGTTGGATGGCATCACTGACTCAATGTGCATGAGTTTGTGCAAACTCAGGGAAACAGTGAAGGGCATGGAAGCCTGGTGTGTTGCAACACACATGTAAAAACCTCTCCCACTATGAGGCTTCCTTTTGGAGTGGTGCATTTGTTACCACTGATGAACTTACACTGACACATCATTATCACCAAGTTGACCCTAGGTTTTACTCTTGCTGTTTCACATTCTATGAATTTTGACAGATGTTTAATGATATGTATTTACCTTTGTAATATATTACAGAACAGTTTCACCTCCTAAAAATCCTCTGTATTTTGCCTATTCATCCTTCCTACCTCTAATTCCTTGAAAAACTAATCTTTATAGTATCTGCATTGTTTCACCTTTTTCAGAAAGTCATATAATCAGAATCAAAGGGTATAGACTTTTACAGAATAGGCTATTTTTCTTGGTAATATGCATTTAAGGTTCCTCTATGTCTTTTCATTGCTTGATATCTAATTTTTTTAGTGTTAAATAATATTCTATTGTCTGCATGCCACAGTATATTTATCCATTTACCTATTGAAGGGCATCTTGGTTGCTACCATGTTTTGGCAATTAGGAAGAAAGCTACTATAAACACTCTGTGCGGATTTTTGTGTCGACTTAAGTTTTCAACTCCTTTGAGTAAATTCCCAGGAGTGCAATCACTGGATTATACGGTAAGAGTATATTTAGCGTTATTAGTAACTGCCAAACTTTCTTTCAAAAGTGGCTCTACCATTTTGCATTCTACCATCAATGAATGAAGAATTTCTGTTGTTCCATAACCTCACCAGCACTTGGTGTTTTTAGCAGTCTAGCTTTGGGCCATTCTATTAGGTGGGCTGGATAACTTCATTAATTAATTTGTAATTTCTTAATTACATATGATGATGAATACATTTTCATAAACTTATTTACCACCTGTGTATCTTCTTTGATAATGTGTCTGTTCAGGTCTTTAACCCAATTTTTAAATAGGTTGTTCATTTCTTAATTGTTTTCACAGTTTCAAGAGTTCTCTGTATATTTTTCTCTATATATAGTTTTCTCTGTATATAGTTCTCTGTATATGACTATCCTTTATCAAATGTGTTCTTTGTAAATATTTTCCCCAGTTTATGGCTTGTATTCTAGTTCTTTCAACATACACTTTAGTAGAACAGAAGTTTAAATTTTTTGTTTTTTTGGCAGTGCTGCTCCGCTTGTGGGATCCTAGTTCCCTTACCAGGGATTGAACCCTGGCCCTTGGCAGTGAAAGCTCAAAGTCCTAACCACTGACGGCCAGAGAATTTCCAGTTTTTCATTTTAATGAAGTCCAGGTTAAAAACTATTCCTTTCATGAATCATGTCTTTGGTGTTGTATCACCAAGAGGTTATCAACTCTCACCAGCCAGAATGGCTATGATACAAATGTCTACAAAAAAAAAGTCTACAAATAATAATGCTGGTGTTAGTATAGAAAAGGGGGAATACTTTTATATTCTTGGTGGAAATGTAAATTGGCACAGCCACTATGGAAAACAGTATGGACTTTCCTGAAAAACTAAAAATAGAGCTACCATATGATCCAGCAACACCACTCCTGGGCATATATCCTGAAAAGATGAAAATTCTAATTCAAAAAGATACATGCATGCTAATGTTCATAGCAGCATTATTTACAATAGCCAAGCCTTAGAAACTACCCAAGTGCCCATCGACAGATGACTAATTTAAGAAGATGCAGTATGATTATGTGTATATGTGTGTGCATATATATACAAATAAATATGTGTACACACACACACACACACAGTGGACTATTACTCTGTCATAAAAAAAGAATGAAACATTGCCATGTGAAGCAACATGTGTACAAAACAGAAACAGACTCACAGACATAGAAAACAAACTTATAGTTACTAAAGGGGAAAGAGAGAGGAGGATAAATTAGTAATATGGGAGTAAACACAAACAATGCTGACTTCAAAGAATGAGTTAGAAATTATTTTCTCTGCTTCTGTTCTCAGAAATTGATGTAATTTCTTCCTTAAATGTTTGGTAGAATTCACCAATGAACCCATAAGAAAGATCAGGTGTTTTGTTTTGGAAAGTTTTTAATTACTGATTCAATTTATTTAACAAATATAGGCCTATTTTGATGATTTAATCCTTCTTATGTGAATTTTGGCAGATTGTGTCTTTCAAGGAATTAGCTCTTTTCATCTAGGTTACCACATTTGTGGGCATACAGTTTTCACATTATTCTCTTACTATCTTTTTAATATCCATGGCATCTGTAGTACTGTCTCTTTTATTGATTTCCTGCTTTAAATTTCATTGATTTTACCTCCGATTTTTATTTTCTTCTGCTTACTTTGAATTGAATTTGCTCTCAATTTTCTAGTTTCCTAGGATGAAAGCTTAGCTTACTGATTTTATTTATTTTTATTATTTATTTATTTTTGACCATGCCATGCAGCATGCAAGATTTTAGTTCCCTGAACAGGGATCAAACCCATGCCCTTTGCAGTGGAAGCACAGAATCTTTACCACTGGGCTACCAGAGACATTCCCTTATTGATTTTAGATTTTTCATTTCTGATATATGTATTCAGTACTATACATATAACACCTTTGAACATTACATTCATTGATTTCCCACAAATTTGTATAAGTTGTATTTTCATTTTCATTTAGTTCAAAATATTTTTATATTTCTCTTGAGATCTCTTCCTTGACCTAGGTTTGATTTACAATTATGTTAAATCTCCAGGTGTTTAGGGATTTTTCAATGGGTCTCTCTGTAATTGATTTCTAGTATAATTCCCTTAGGGTCTGAGAGTAGACCCTAAGGGAATTTTAATTCCTATTCCTTTAAAACTTGATAAGGTTTTTTTTATGGCCCAGAATGTGGTCTAACTTGGTGAATGTTCCATGAGAGCTTGAAAAGAATATGTAAAATGCTATCATTGGATGATATCAACATATGCTGTGTGTTAGACTAACACACAATCTATCACTGGATGAAACCTATAGATGTCAATTATATCCAGCTGATTGATGGTGCTACTATATTCTGACTGATTTTCGGCCTGCTGCTGCTGCTGCTGCATCGCTGCAGTCGTGTCCGACTCTGTGCGACCCCATAGACGGTAGCCCACCAGGCTCCGCTGTCCCTGGGATTCTCCAGGCAAGAACACTGGCTGGCTATTTTTGATAGAAAGTTGTTAAATTCTCCAACTATAATAGTAGATTCTTCTTTTTCTTTTTTTTGACATTCTATTGGTTTTTGCCTCACTTATTTTGACACTATTGTTAGATGCATGCACATTAAAAATTGTATATCTTTTTGGAGTCTTAACCTCTTTATCATTACACAATGCACTTTTTAAGTCTGAGGTCAGCTCTGTTTGAAATTAATATAGCTATCTTAGCTTTTCTTTTGATTAGTGTTAGTGTTTACATAACCTTTACTTTTAATCACTATGTGTCTTTACATTTAAAGTGGGTATCCTGTAGAAAACATATAGTTGGATTTTGTTTTTTGATCCACTCTGATGATCTGTTTTTTAATTGGTGTATTTAGACCATTGGTATTTAAAGTGTTTATTGGTATAGTTAAATTAATATCTGCTATTACTGCTTTCTAATTATAGCCTTGGTTTATTTCTTATTTTTGTCTTCCACACTTTTCCTTTCTTCTGTGGTTTTCACTGAGCATTTCATATTTCCATTTTCTCTCCTTTCTTAGTATATCAGTTATACTTTTTAAAAACCATTTTTTAGTGGTTGCCCTAGAGTTTGCAACAGACATTTACAACTAATTCAAGTCTACTTTCCAATAACAATATATACTACTTCATTGGTAATGCAAGTACCTTATAATAAAATATTCTTAATTCCATCTTCTTGTTTGTGTATCATTGCTGTCACTTATTGCACTACATGAGAATATACACTATTTGTGTATATATGTAATTATAATATACATACATTATATATCCATGTATTTTGTATATCCACATATATGATTTAGTATTGCTATTATTATTTTGAACCAACTATTATATGTTAGACCAACTAAGAATAATAAAAATAAGTCTTCATTTTATTTTCAATTGCAGCGCCAATGCTCTTCCTTTATGTATATCCTTGTTCCTGATCTATGTCATTTTCCTTCTCTGTGAAGAATGTCTTTTAGCATTTCTTACAGGGAAGACTACTGGCAACAAATTCCTTCGATTTCTTGTCTGAGAAACACTTTGTTTCTCCTTCACTTTTACAGAACAATTTCATAGGGTACAGAATTCTAGGTCGATGGGTTTTTTTTTAATCTCCGTATTTTAAAAATCTCCCTCCACTTTATTTTTGCTTTCATGGTATCTTGGGATAAGTTGAATGTAATTTTTATCTTTGCTTCTCTATAGGAAAGGTATTCTTTTTCTTCTTCATTCAAATGTTTTTCTTTTCCTTTGATTTTCTGAAGTTTGAATATGATATCTATGTGTGGCTTTTTGTTTTTGTTTTGTTTTGGTATTTATCCTGTTTAGTGTTCCCTGAGCTTCCTGGACATGTAGTTTGGTGTCTGACATTAACTTGGGGAAATTCTAGTCACTGCTGCTTCAAATATTGCTTCTGTTCCTCTCTTCCTCTGCGTATTCCCATGTTGCCTACAGTGCCTCTTTTGTAACTATTCCACAGCTCATGGATATTCTGTTCTGGATATTCTGTTTTGTTGTTGTTTCTCCTCTCCTGTAGTTTCCATTTTTTGAAGTTTGTGTTGTTGTATCTCCAAGTTCTAAGATTCCTTCTTCAGTCATATACAGTCCTCTTGTGTGCTCAGTCACTCAATCATGTCTGATTCTTTTCAACCCCATGGACTGTAGCCCACCAGGCCACTCAGTCCATGGGATTTTAAGCAAGAATATTGGAGTGGGTTGCCATATCCTTCCCCAGGGGATCCTCCTGACCCAGGGATCGAACCCATATCTCCTGTGTCTCCTGCACTGCAGGCAGATTCTTTACCCACTGAGCCATCGGGGAAGCCCACAGTCTACTTAGGAGTGCTCAAAGGTAAATTCTTCATTTCTGTTACAATGTTTTTCACCAGAAGCATTTATTTTTTTCCTAAAAATTTTCATTTCTGTTCTAACATTATTCATCTGTTCTTGCGTGTTGTCTACTTTTCCATTTAAAATCCTTAGGTTTTAGTTAAAAAAAACAACAACAAAACAAAACCCTGGTCTGATAACTCCAACATTCCTGCCATATCTGACTCTGGTTCTGATGCTTGTTTGGTCTCTTCAAATTCTGGGGTGTTTGTTTGTTTGTTTGTTTTAACCTTTTAGTATGCCTGGTAATTTTTTGTTGTAAGGTGAACATGATGTACTCAGGAAAAGAAGCTGCAGCAAATAGGCCTTTAGTAATATAGGGGCTTCCCTGGTGGTTCAGTGGTAAAAAAAAAAACCGCCTGCCAATGCAGGAGATGCAGGTTCTATCCTTGAGTCAGGAAGTTCCCCTGGAGGAGGAAATGGCAACCCCCTCCAGTATTCCTGCCTGGGAAATCCCATGGAGAGAAGAGCCTTGTGGGCTACAGTCCATGGGGTCACAAGAGTCAGATACGACTTAACAATGTGAAGTTGCTCAGTTGTGTGTGACTCTCTGTGACCCCATGGATGGTAGCCTACCAGGCTCTGCCATCCATGGGATTTTCCAGGCAAGAAACTGGAGTGGGCTCCCATTTCCTTCTCCAGGGGATCTTCCCAACCCAGGGATTGAACCCTGGTCTCCTGCCTTGCAGACGCTTTACCGTCTGAGCCACCAGTACAGTGTGGAGAAGTGGGAAGCATTCTAGAGTCATATGATTAGGTCTTATCTCAGTCTTCTGGTAAGTCTTTGCCCCCGGACTGTGAATTTCACTAGTGCTTGTCAGTCCCCTCTCCCCTCACTTTTAAAAGAAGGATAGAATAGCTGGAGGAGTCTGGAGGTGCATATTTCCCTTCCCCCACATGGGAGGTTAGAGGGATCTGCAATATTCTGAGCTCTGGTAAAAGTTTTCCCTGAGGGGGAGGCCTTGTCAAGAAGAACACAATGCTCTGGCATATTTCAAAACTGTTCTTTTCCCTGCTTCTTCCAGAAGCAGAAGACAATTTTCCTGTAATGTTTCTATTAAATATATTATAAATATTTAAATATATTTAGTATTTACTTTAAGGCCCTGGTAGAGTTCCTGGAGGTAAAATTCACAAAAATGTGCAGCCTGCCTGCCCCTCATAGCTGGGCTCCCCTAATGACTTACCCCTATGACTTTTATCCACAGGGAAGCTCCAGCAGTTTGCTAATTACAGGATTTTTTCTACCATGGCGCTGGTTCCTGTGACCATTTCTACTCACATATTTCTGCTCCAACAAGTCTACGATTCTCAGAATCTGCCTGTTTACCTCCAATTTTGGAAGCAGTAGTTTGCCCTATGACCATACTTCTCTGATGGAACAAAGAACAGTTGTTGATTTTTCAGTCTGTCCAGCTTTTCACTTAGTAGGATGGCAAACTCCTCACACGCTGGACTGGAAATAGAAAATCTCAGTATTTTTCTTTTAGGATTTTAAAAAAACTTTTAAACCATATGCCATCCTAGAAATATATCAAGTCTTCTTTTGCAAATATGTATTGGGAAATACTGCTAAGTCGCTTCAGTCGTTTCCAACTCTGTGTGATCCCATAGATGGCAGTCCACCAGGCTCCCCCCGTCCCTGGGATTCTCCAAGCAAGAATACTGGAGTGGGTTGCCATTTCCTTCTCCAGTGCATGAAAGGGAAAAGTGAAAGTGAAGTCGCTCAGTCGTGTCCGACTCTCAGCCGCCCCATGGACTGCAGCCTACCAGGCTCCTCCATCCATGGGATTTTCCAGGCAAGAGTACTGGAGTGGGGTGCCATTGCCTTCTCCGGTATTGGGAAATAGTAGTGAATAAAATTCTGTGATCATAGTGAGCTGTTTCTCAAAAAGGGTTTTCACAATGTACAAATAAAGCTTTTAGAAGATACTGGTGAAATAACCTTTAAGACCTATCTAAGAAGGTGTAGGCTGGCCAAGGTTTTTTATATATATTTATAAAAAACACTTGCCTTTTCTAACTCTGATACTCATCAGATTTTATTCTCTGAATGAGAATATAATTAGTATGCTAAATTCACATTTATAATACTTTTGTCAGCATGTATGGTTACAAAACGACCTGTGGTCTTTTGAAGTCATTGGTATCTACTATTTAAGAAATGATATACATTATTTTTATAGGTATGGTATGCTTTATATTTCCATGTACAAAACTAACCTTCAGTCAGTATGTTATAAACTGAAATCCTGAAGAAGTCTCAAGATTGTTCCTTAGTTCCTTAGTACTAATCTCTGTTAAATTATATCCTGTTCATATATCAGTTTAAGAGAAATTCTCTTAAGGATATCAGCCTGACTTCAAAGATGGTTTAATTTAGCATGTAATTAATATCCGAATAAGTGGACTTTTGTATTCACTGAGTAAAGAAAATAAATCAGCAAATTTCTCTGAATTTCCTAGACTCATCAACTTTGCATTCTTGTAGACAATCTGTCATTTTCAACTAGACTTTATTTCTTTTACTCACTAAAATGACTCATTGTTATCTCAAGTTTTTCAATAAGCTTGACATTTTCTTTAAAGATTAATCCAGGAACTCATCACTTTAGTAAATTGTACACAGCAAAAGGCAATTTTAGAACATTTTCTTCAGGGATTAAAGACAGGTAAACTTTTTATCCTTTGTATTGGTGTGCAAAAATGAACTTCCTCTTAAGAACAAAATATACATCCTTAAGAGGTCTGAAAAGCAGAGTTCTTTTTTTTGTTCTGCAACATCTACTCCCTCAAGGCATATTTAAAGTTTGATTTATGGAAATAAGACCAAAATAATTTTGCTCTCTGCTATTTCACTTTCTGATAAATATTGCATAAAGTATAAAAACAATCTGTAAGTAACCCTGAATTCAACCTTCAGAGTTTTGAAATATTTCTCATAAACATTCAGGCATTTGAATGAAATACTATTGTTTTTTTCTTGAAAGGAAATAACAAGGTCACTTACAAAATGCAATTAAACAAATACTTAGTTAATACCTGTGATATGCTGCAAGTAGTCATATGAAAGTGAAAGTTGCTCAGTTGTGTCCAACACTTTGCAACCCCAAATTCTCCAGGCTAGGATACTGGAGTGGTAGCCGTTCCCTTCCCTGGGGATCTTTCCAACCCAGGGATCAAACCCAGGTCTCCCACATTGCAGGTGGATTCTTATTACTGGACTGGATATCCTATCCCTTCTCCAGTGGATCTTCCTGACCCAGGAATCGAACCGGGGTCTCCTGCATTGCAGATAGATTCTTTACCAGCTGAGCTACCATGGAATCCCATATGTATATTCAAATTCAAAATTTGAAGTTCAGTGAAATTTCAGAAAACATTTTGCCCAAGTTGTTCATTCTATAGATGAGGAAACAGTAATAAACTTCTTGCCCAGCATCACATGAAAAGCTAAAGAACTCATTTCAAGGCAATAATGTATTTTTGCAATACTAAATATGTATTAATCCTGTTTGACCTGTCTGAAAAAATGCCTGCTATAAACATAGGAAGATGATAAGCCTTGGAAGAAGATTAGAAAACAGACTTCCAAAACAGGTAAAATTAAAGTCGCTCAGTCGTGTTCGACTCTTTGCGACCCCATGGACTATTGGACAGGGACAGTTTTCTATTTTTTTTTTCCAAAACAGGTGAAGTATATGAAAATGAATAATGACATCCAGAAGAAAGAAGCTAGTTTACTTCTGTAGGTGACTGTAAATGGGCAAATGTAACAATGGCAGCAAGGACCAGCATCCTTTAAGAAACTGTTGAAGCTCAAGAATTGTACCTTGGTCACAGAACTGTGCAGCCATTAAAACAGTCTCATTACCCCCAAAAGACTCCCCATGCCCACTGTGACTTACTCCCCATTTCCTCCCAATCTCCCCAATCGTAGGCAAAAAAAAAAGAATTGTGCCTTGGCAACACCAGTATAAATTTTAAAAATTTCAAAGGATGCTTCAGTAAGTTACACTGTGAAAGACTACTGGCTTCTCTTATCTAGCTATGTGGTCACATATAATTATGTCAATAAAAGACACTAAAAATCTTAAACCAACTCTCTGATTTTAGAAAGTTCTCTATATTTGGAAGAAAAGAAAAGAAAGAACTACTCTATCAACTTATACTTCATTTTACTAGCATCAAGTAGAATATTAATCATTATGAGTTTTTATGCTGCAAAAACTTTGGAATCAGAATTCTCCAAAAGTATGGGTCCACATTCAACAAATAGCTATTATGGGCTTACAATGTTCCAGGTGCTGTGCTAGGCAATGGTCATAACACTTAGAACAGAAATAGAACTCCCAACATAAAACTTACAAATCGCACTCAAATTTTACTGGACTTTGAGTCTTTAATGATAAAAACAATAATGAGAGAAAAATGCACTCAAAACACTATCAATTTATATCCCACCCTCCCTCCAATTAATTAATAAAGAGGGTATTTCAAAACTTTTGGAAAACTTCATTGAAGAATCATCGATCTGTAGTTATTTTTCACTATGAAATAAATGTCAAGGATACTTGCTGCTGCTGCTGCTAAGTCGCCTCAGTCGTGTCCAACTCTGTGCGACCCCATAGATGGCAGCCCACCAGGCTCCGCCGTCCCTGGGATTCTCCAGGCAAGAACACTGGAGTGGGTTGCCATTTCCTTCTCCAGTGCATGAAAGGGAAAAGTGAAAGTGAAGTTGCTCAGTCGTGTCCGATTCTTAGCGACTCCATGGACTGTAGCCTACCAGGCTCCTCCGTCCATGGGATTTTCCAGGCAAGAGTACCGGAGTGGGGTGCCATTGCCTAGTTCATAACTAATATTCTGAAGGATATTATCTCATCTTGATAGAGGAAGCTAAGAGATACTGAGAACAGTGCCATTTCTCCTAGCTGGAAGGACGTTGGTAACCACACAACTCAGAGAAAGGAAGCAGAAAGAAGAACATATGCATTGCTCATCTTTTAGGAGGTTTTAGTTCCAAAAATCTACTCATAAATTAGTTGTTTAAAACTTAAGGTAGCTTTTAAAATCCAGTTTGTATTTTAAAGTAGATTTTTAAACACATAAGTTACCTGAAATACTATCCAATTATAATAACATCAGAAAGGAGTACAGTTGCCAATATGTATGACATTTTAGCTACAAACGTTTCCTTGGCCCTATAAACTCCTGGGAGATTGTGTCAAACAGAACACTGGTAGCCTTAAAGGGAAAGCAATAAAAATAAAATTATATTATTGCCCCCTTACTCACCATTTTACTCATATATATATTCACCAAATATTTATTCAATGTCTACCACATGCCAGCCACCATTCTAGGTGCTGAAGCTATATGTGACCCAAAAAATGCCCTTGTTCTCATGGAACTCACATCTTCTGGGAGGAGGAGAAAATAAATTAAAAGAAACTTTTCTGGTCACACCTCCTGGCTTGCAGGATCTTAGTTCCCCAAACAGGGATAGAACCCATGCAGTGGAAACTCAGAGTCCTAATCCTTGTACCAACAGGAAATTCCCAATTTTTTTCTTTTTAAAGAAAGCAGCAATGAGTACTCTAGCAAGTGATGATAAACCTAATGAAAAAAAAAAAATGAGACAAGGTTAAGTATGGTAGTTCTGTTAAATGGTTATGGGTTTGTTTTTCCTTTTGGCCACACCACATGGTATGTGGGATCTTAGTTTCCAGACCAGGGATCGAACCCATAACCCTTGCAGAGGAAGCAACAGTCTTAAATACTGGATTACCAGGATAGTCCCTGAATTTTATTCCTGGAAAACTAACACTCTCAAGGAGAGATTAGAAGTAAAGGAAGAAGCAACATAAGTGGATATCTAAACAAAGGCTGTTTCAAGAAAAGGAAATAGCAAGCGCAAAAACCTAGAGGAAAGAGGATGCTCATTTTGTTGCTTGGACAACAAGAAAGCCATGGCTATTAGAGTGAGGGCAAGAACTGGAAAGAAATGGAATCAGAAATGTAAATATCAGCGGAGATCTTGGAGGCTACAAAAAAAAAACCCTGGCTTTTACTCTGAGTTAAATAGTGATTCATCACTGGCTTTAAGCAGAGGTATGAGCTGACAATTTTTAAATGATTAAACTTTGATTTCTGGATTTGGGTAAAACATCTTGGTAAGGTGAGGAAGGGAGGGCAAAGTCAGAAGCAGGGAGATCCATTAGGAGGACAAGATTATATTCAAAGTTAGACATGATCGTGGCTTACAAGAGTGTGAAAATGATGAAATGATAGGAAATGACAGAAAATGGGTCAGATTCTGGATATAGTTCAAAACTAGAGTCAACAGACTTTGTTGAGGGATTGAATATTTTTATCCGTCTTTTCATTCCCTCCTAAAAGTCCCACTTGCCTAACTTTGGGGAATAAGGTTTTTTTTTAAAAAAGTTATCTAAAAAGATGAACCATATTTATATCAGATATTTCATTAACCAATACTGGATGAAATATTGTTTCAATGCACCAATGTCTCCCAAGTTCGGAGGGAAAATTACTTTGAACGTGGAATTCTATACACCATTATTTTATCAATTAGCTCTGAGGGAAAATTCAAGGCATTTTGGACATGCAAGGACTCAGTTTTCCTCCTCACACCATTTCTGGACAAAGTAAATAAATTGGGGATGTAAATCAGTGAAAAGAAAAGGAAAAGAAAGAAAGAATAAAATACCAAGAAAGACATGGAACTAAAGCAATGGTGGACCTAACCAGGAGCATAATGAACGAAAACTAAATCAGAATAGAATAATCAGCACAGAGAAGAATGAGTTTAAATAGAGGGTATATTTCATTCACCAAGTGGTATAATTAAGAAACTTGAAAAATCATTGAGACAGATAAGAATTTTTAGCTGGCCCCATTTGACAGATGGGGAAGCTGATTCAGAGAGGCTAAAACTGCCGTGTTGTGTAACAGCACACACAGCTTATAACAAGACAAGTCAGGATTCAAAAATAGATCTTCCTAACTCCAAAAACCAGACTGTTTGTGAATTCTCCAGTGCTCCAGTGGTTAGGACATAATTCTTTCACTGCCAAGGGCCCAGGTTTGATCCTGGTCAGGGTACTGAGATACCACAAGCTGCATGGTACAGCCAAAAAACAAAACAAAAAACAAATTGTTTGATGGAATCCAACTTTGATTTATCAGAAATAAGGAGGCAATAAACACAAATTCCAGGGAAAATATGGTGAACGACTGAGAAAGCCAAGAAGCTGGAAGAGAAAGCTCATATAGGTGAGAACACCAAGAAGGAAGAAATTTCAGTCACAACGGAACAGAGTGAAACAAAAGAATAGGGTGAGGGCTTCACAGTGGCTCAGTGGTGAAAAATCTACCTTCCAATCCAAGAGACATTGTTTGATCCCTGATTCAGAAGACTCCAAGTGTCATGAAATAAGTGAGCCTGGGCACCACAACTACTGAGCCTGTGCTCTAGAGTCCCAGGAGCTGAAACTACTAAACACATGCCACAACTACTGAAGAAGCCCACATGCCTAGAGTCCATGCTCTGCAGCAAAAGAGCCACAGCAAAAAGAGGCCTGTGTACCACAACTAGTAAATAGCCTCCGCTCTCTGCAACTAGAGAAAACCTGTGCAGCAATGAAGACACAGCACAGCCAAAAATAAAAATATTTTTTAAAATTAAAAAAAGGATGTGGGAAGCAAAAATGGAAAGAGACAAGCCAAATGGCCATAGTAAAATATTCTATAGGGTTTAAGGATAAATTTGCAAATAGGGAGATGTCAAAGATAATTCAAAATGTATAGGGAAATTATTTAATCCAATGTCTTGGTTTTTTCCTTAGTAAAATAAGGATAATAATAGCACCAACAAAAATAGATGTGATGTAAGAATTGAATAAGATAACCTCTGAAAATCCCTAGTATGCTTCTTGACACAACGTGAAGACCTTAGTTAATATTGGCTATTACTAGAATCATAAAGTGAAAGTGAAGTTGCTCAGTCGTGTCTGACTCTTTGTGACTCCTTGGACTGTAGCCCACCAGGCTCCTCCGTCCATGGGATTTTCCAGGCAAGCATACTGGAGTGGGATGCCATTTCCTCCTCCAGGAGATCTTCCCTACCCAGGGATTGAACCCGGGTCTCCTGCATTGTAGGCAGACGCTTTACTGTCCGAGCCATCAGGGAAGTCTCAATTTGAGCCAATGGTCTTCATCTCTCTGTGCCTCCATTTTTTTCTAATTAATGCAACAGATAGTCTCTAAAGTTTCTGTTTCTTGTCAATAATAGTCTATGATTCTATCTTTGAAAATGAGCTACATTTTTTGCAAATCTGATGAATGATTTATTGACATATTGAAGTAAATGTGATGGGAATCCAGGGAGCAATATCTTATAAGTAGTGGGCGATGTCTCTAGTTTGCATAGCTAGGTCTAAAATAGAAAAACATATTCAAACATACGCATACATGCACACAAAATTAAACCCACAGTCCAGAAAAATCTGTTAAAAGTTCAGAGAGAGGTAGATAATGTCTTGGATAATTTGTTACAAGGAGGAAAGAGTTTGAAACAAATCTTTTAAATGTCCATGCTGCTGCTGTTGCTGCTAAAGTCGCTTCAGTTGTGTCCGACTCTGTGTGATCCCATAGATGGCAGCCCACCAGGCTCCCCCATCCCTGGGATTCTCCAGGCAAGAACACTGGAGTGGGTTGCCATTTCCTTCTCCAATGCATGAAAGTGAAAAGTGAAAGTGAAGTTGCTCAGTCGTGTCCGACTCTCAGCGATCTCATGAACTGCAGCCTACCAGGCTCCTCCGTCCATGGGATTTTCCAGGCAAGAGCACTGGAGTGGGGTGCCATTGCCTTCTCCATTAAATGTCCATAGTTTGTAATAAAGCATTTATTCATTGAAAACTATATTTTCCTTGTTTATAACATGTTCTTCCCTCATCCTTTTAGGTCTTTTCCATGTTGAAAAATAGTTGCTTGCCATTTAGTTGTATGAATACCGCCATGCTATTATTATATATTTTTCTAGAATGACCATTCACTCTTTTTCCCCCTTTATCATGATCCTACCAGATAAGAAGGTATTTTCCTCTGTACTGTTGCAGACATAGGCTCTTTGTAAACAAAGTAGTTCTATACAAATATATCCAGTGATTTTGAAAAGCATTTCTATATGTAGTAGGATTGGCCCATTTTCACAAATCAAATTGTAATAATGGGTAAGAAACAATTTTAAAACCAGAGAAAATGGCAGCTCTAGCTCCAATTATCTGTTCCCATGCACATATGCTGTAATATCACTAGAGCTGGTTAAATTGCCATAAAAGCTTCTGAAAGAGTCTGAGTCAGCTTGGTTACGAAAGAGAGTGACACTCTTGAGAGCTTTGTCACCTCCAGTCCCTGGATACCAAAGCGCTTACTCACTTGTCCGGTTAAAAGCTACTATTTTAAATTCAAAGTAGAAAGCTCCTTTTGGGTGGTAATGATAGCTTAAAATAAACAATCTACAGGTTGGGGGATGAGGAGGGGAAGCCTGCT
Source organism: Giraffa tippelskirchi (assembly GCF_054371585.1). Classification (NCBI taxonomy): domain Eukaryota; kingdom Metazoa; phylum Chordata; class Mammalia; order Artiodactyla; family Giraffidae; genus Giraffa; species Giraffa tippelskirchi. The sequence goes on along the minus strand of NC_137275.1, from coordinate 89,794,648 downwards.
TTAAGCATCTACTCTATTTCCCCTCCAGGCACATTTTACCACAATCAGTTCTTTCTTATTCTCTATCAATATTCATGACCCAGGTCATTAAACAGTTTGTGAGATACAGATCACCCCTTCCCCCACTGTTGCATCACTGGTGTTCAGAATTCTGGAACTGTGTGTGTAAACATGAAAGCCATGTGTGCTTGACCACATGGGAAGGCATCATTATGACCTAGGACTCCTACACTAGAGGGAACACCCTGGCCAATTTTAACATCACCACACCAGCTGTTTGTTTTTATGTGTGAGCGTCTATGTGATTCCTCAAAGATCTTCTAAGGAACCATCTAAAAGTAGTTTCTATAAAAGACCCTGGAGATTTTGTTCACCTTCATGATATGTGGGAAAATGCATGACATCAATATTTTTTAAATTTTATACTTGTAGATAGTTTTACCATGGTTTAATCATTCCTACCAAAGAGGAATTAACTCAGAAGTCCAAAAACTTTTTGAGTGAGAGAACACACATGCATGTGCAAACACATGCTCTCAATAGTTGTTGGAAAGAGAAAACAACCTAAATTCCCACACTGCATCTTGATAGGTATCTTTCACATTTGATCTACCATTTTAAACTTTTTTAATACAGAGACAATTGCTGTTCATCTCACCTTCATGAAGTAAGCCCACTATTGAATAAATATTTACTGAATGCTTGCAGCTTCAAGTGAAACAAAAATACAAAATTATATTTAATCCCTTTCTTAGCAGAAATTAATCAACTTATAACCTTTATCAAATTCTGAGCAGATTCAGCTTATAACCTTATGTAATTTACTGTCCAATAAAGGTATAAGAAGAGAGGAAAATGGTAATATTCTAACACAGGCTAAGATCATCCTTGTGAAAGCTCAAGAGCGTTCAGACATGGTACTGCTTTTAGTAAGAAAGTATACTCGTAAGTAATTTCACACAAACTTTCACTATTTGGATCTAGGGCAATTAAGATAAACACACCATCTTCAGGTCAAAACAATGATAAGCATGCAAGTAAAAAAATGAAAATTTTTAAAGCTTATAATCTAAATTCACCAAATTTTAATGTATTAGAAAAGTACAATAACTTAGAACTACTAAATAAGTTAGATATCTTCAAATTTGGAAGGAAATTTTACTCAGCAAGAAAAAATGGAAATTGTCTATTCTCAGATTTCCTTATGTTGGTTAAATTAGTCACTCTCTTGATAATTTCTTCTAAAAGAGAGCACATCCAGCTGTTAAACAGCTCAAATTTAATTTCTAAGTCTCATAGGTAAATAATAGACTTGGAGACAAAACCTCTAAATTATTCCATACCTAAACTTCCTATACCAAACATTCCTTGGTGTTTGGTTTATCTCTTGGGGAGAAAATTCTTTACTTTGAAAAGTTAAATTACTCCCATTTACAGTACCACATTTCAAAGATTCTGATCATTCCTCTTTTTAGATAGTGTGATTAGAAAAAAAAAATTCTATGAAAGAAGAGTTCAAACAGCCCAACTTTTTAAGCAACTACAAGTTTATTTATTTTTTTTTTGATAATTTAATTTCAATTCTTTGTTAGGCAAGGTTTCTATTTTTGGATAATCCGTGATGACATCCATCAAAAAGGATCCTAAAATGCAATACAAAAAAAGGACTCAAAATTTACTCATATTTTAAATATTCCAACCAGTCAATTTACAATTTACAATGAAAAAAAAAAGCACCAGGAAACATATATCAGGTACACAGGATGAGACACAAATTCTTGGTGTTTTAATTATTTTTAACTTGAGACTTTAAAAAAATGATAAGTATAAATGAAAAACTCTTAAAAGCAATATGGGAAAAGAAGAACAATTTCCTAAGTATTAAAATCTAATTTAAAAAAGAAATACCATGTCTTGATATGTAATTTAAGATGGAGGAGGGCTGAGGGAGGTGTGATAATGGGAAATTTAAGGGGGAGGTGAGAAAGGACAGGGATGAGTACAACTGAACCGGATATGGAGGATGATCAAACAACCGTTTTCCTGAGGATTCTGTGGTCAGAGTGTCGAGTTGCCAAGTCAGTTTACCAATTCTCTTGCATCTGAAGTTGCTTACAAATAAAATATTTAAAAAAAAGCATTTGTGAGACTGGGTGGCAGGCATGTGCATTTCTGTCACAAGTGGCAGAAGTAAATTACAACCAGAACCAAGACACGATTTGCCCACATTTCAAAAAAACTCACGCAAGAAAGTTTGGCATAACGGATTCCGTTTGCTGCAGGAGGGGGCGGGGAAAAGAAGAGAGTAATCCTACATTAAGGCACAGCCTTTGAGGCTCCGCTAAGTTGCATATTGGGTAGATCCTGACCTAGACTTCGGTGAACTTTGATGCAGGACCCCATCAGAGCCAGACAAGGGCTCCTCCATTATGAATAAAATTGTTTGATTCCTCCGAGCCCAGGGACACACAAAGCCCCTACGCTCAGCTGTTACATAAGAGTCTCTGGAATTCCTGGATGGTGTTTGTAAATAGCGCTGCCATGCGCACGGAACCCACGTGTCAAATGTTGATGTGACCGCGTGTAAATCGCAAGGCGAGAAAGTGTCAACAAGCTCCAAAGAGAAACCTCCTATTTCTTTGGCCCTAAAAAAAGAGCACGTGAGTGTCAAGGAATTATTTCTAAGCGAGGTTTTTTTCTCTCCCTCCAACCCCTATCCCCTGGAAAAAAAAAATAGTGGGAAGAAGAACTTCAGGAAATGACCAATCTCCATCACATTTCTTTTCTTCTTTAAGTAGCTCCTGACCTAGGACATGATCAAAATTAACTGCCTGCCTAATTAAATTTAGGGCAAGTTTTGTAATCTCAACAGTGCATTCTGAATGCACTTTCTACCTCCTCTCATCTCAAGACTTATTTTTCTTATTATGAAAGATAGCATTACACAACTACTAGGACACTAAGTAGGCAAAATGTTTGCAAAGTAACAATTGTACATCCAAATAAAATTACAATATGATCCTTTCAGAGGAAAGTATCCAATAACTTCATTTGAGTGAACAGAAATACAATTTATTTTTTTACCTGTCTTCTTACTTTAAATTTCACCCTCACTATACTCATTGTATCTTTTACATGGGTTTATTAACAGAAAACAAACTCTATTTCTTAAGGAGGCTAAATTCTTACCAATATTAGAGGAAACTGACAATTTCAACAACTAAGTTTTTTATTCCTACATATGAAAAATTTCCCATAATCTTCAGAATTACTTGAAACATGACAAATTATAACAATGCAAAAATACTGATGCAAATTGTCAGTAGTAAATTAAACTATTTAAAAATAATACTGACTTCAGCCAAACCTCATGCATGCTTTTTAGTCATTTTAAAATACCATATCCTGTATCTTCTATACACTTGATTAAAAATGTTATTCAATATATTGAAACTTTAGTTCCCAAAGTTAACCAAATGTCCTTTCTAACTTTGATTTCTGGTAGAAATACATAATTATGTCATAGTTATTTTACCTTTGTAAGCTATTAGTAAAATGTTTACTAGCTTTCTTTTTGGCCAATATGTTTTTCTCCAAGTTATAATGTGGTAGATAATTCAAAAATTAAGATACAACTTTGTTTTCATTTCAATTTTATATATAATATAACTTCACAGGAGAAAAAAAACACCATTTAGGTGAGTAGATTACAATAAAGATAGATGAAATCTAGAATGCAAAGTTTAGAATGCGTGCGTTCTTGCTGAACTGTACCTGCTTCTCTTTTTATAAAAATAATTTATGTGGTGAGTACTTTTAGGTTGGAAGATTTGTTTTCCTTCATGCTTTAAAAAATTTTTCCTGTTTTAATGAGAAATAATTGACATACATCACTGTATGTTCTTCCCTCATATTTGAATGTATCCATTTATGGTATGTTTTTCCTTTTATTAGTTATGTTTGGAACATGAAAATATGAATATAAAGTAAATTAATATCCTAATAACTGAATTCACTTTTTAAGAGGCTCACTCTAATTTTATGAACTATCACTGTATTTGCAGAAATGATTTCTTGTTCTGTTATGATGTACGCAGTAAGACAAACAAAAAGCTAATAGTGATCAAACTAATTAATGGGAGTCCAAAAGTAATCCTTTTAATACAAAAATCATGAAAGGTTATAAAAGAACTGACGGAACTTATAGCCAATGACAAATATGAAAATTCTGTGACTTCAAAGTAAGAAACTTCAAACAAAAATGGAAAAAGTGCTGAAAGAACAAACATTAAAAAATAAATTAAAAGGAACAAGACAGTAGGTTAGGGATGGAATCTGGGTGTGGTATCATTGCATTATTTTTAGATTCTTGTGCTTTACTTTAGAATCAGCATAGCTAATAATTAAGGTATTTTAAAAATAATAATTAAGTACTCTTGTTTCTCAATGCAGGCAGCAATGAAAAATAGGAGAAATAACTCAGAGATAGACTACATTATATCCTCTAGGCTTCACAATTACCATTTAAGCCTTTTTTCTTATCCATTGCTAGATTAAAAAAAAAATCAATTTGAGGAGAAATAATAAAAACTCTGAGAGTTAGGTGAATAGTTTCCATTAAAGTATAATCTAATCATAGGAAAGATATTTAATACTCTATCAAGAAAAAGACATGATGAGGCAAGTTTTAGCAATAACTAATGAATCATGACAATAGTAATTAAAATTATCATTGTGACATCCACAAATTCAATAAATCTCAAAACTGCGAAAGTAGCAAGTGAAAGACATCAACACTATGTATAGTATACATTTGTGGGAGATTTACTGTCTATGTCTGACCATGGGCAAGTCTGTTCTCTCTGAAGAGAGCATTCCATCAGCAAATATCCACAGCCCACTGTTTTTCTTTTGAATATAGTGTATCTTTCATAGGCTTCTCTGATAGCTCAGTTGGTAAAGAATCTGCCTGCATTGCGGGAGACGCTGTTTCGATTCCTGTGTCATGAAAATCCACTGGAGAAGGGATAGGTTACCCACTCCAGTATTCTTGGGCTTCCATGGTGGCTCAGCTGGTAAAGAATCTGCCTGCAATGTGGGAGACCTGGGTTTGATCCCTGGGTTGGGAAAATATCCTGAAGAAGGGAAGGGCTACCCACTCCAGTATTCTGGCCTGGAGAATTCCATGGACTGTATAGTCCATGGGGTCACAACGAGTTGGACACAACTGAGGAACTTTCACTTTCACTTCAGAAAAGCAAATATGGAGTACTACACTCAAATTCAGTGAATAGCTTTTTGAATATAATGAAAATAGCATGAAAATCTACTATCAGCTGAAGTGTTTCATAAAGTGTCACAAGAAATAAGAGATGGTAGAAGCAAATAAGCTACTCATCTGTCCCATAACAAAGATCAGACCTATATTCTACCTTATTGCTTTCCGTAACACTAACTGGACATGGAACAACAGACTAATTTCAAAGTGGGAAAGGAGTACATCAAGGCTTATATAGTCACCCTGCTTATTTAACTTGTATGCAGAATACATCATGAGAAACACTGGGCTGGATGAAGCACAAGCTGGAATCAAGATTGCTGGGAGAAATATCAATAACCTCAGACATGCAGATGACACCACCCTTATGGCAGAAAGTGAAGAAGAAATAAAGAGCCTCTGGATGAACGTGAAAGAGGAGAGTGAAAAAGTTGGCTTAAAACTCAACATTCAGAAAACTAAGATCAGGGCATCTGGTGTCATCACTTCATGGCAAATAGATGGGGAAACAATGGAAACAGTGGCTGACTTTATTTTTCTGGGCTCCAAAATCACTGCAGATGGTGACTGCAGCCGTGAAATTAAAAGATGCTCGCTCCTTGGAAGAAAAGCTATGACTAACCTACACAGCATATTAAAAAGCAGAGACATTACTTTGCCGACAAAGGTCCGTCTAGTCAAGGCTACGGCTTTTCCAGTAGTCATGTATGGATGTGAGAGTTGGACTATAAAGAAAGCTGAGTGCCAAAGAATTGATGCTTTTGAACTATGGTGTTGGAGAAGACTCTTGAGAGTCCCTTGGACAGAAAGGAGATTCAACTAGTCCATCCTAAAGGAAATCAGTCCTGAATATTCACTGGAAGGACTGAGGCTGAAGCTGAAACTCCAATACTTTGGCCACCTGATTCGAAGAACTGACTCATTGGAAAAGACCCTGATGCTGGAAAAGATTGAAGGCAGGAGGAGAAGGGGATGACATAGGATGAGATGGTTGGATGGCATCACCAACTCAATCTGAGGAAGCTCCAGGAGCTGGTGATGGACAGGGAAGACTGGTGTGCTGCAGTCCATGGGGTTGCAAAGTGTCAGACATGACTGAGCGACTGAACTGAACTGAAAATCACTATGTCAACTTCTTGATGGGTTAAAAGGTTCTAACAAGAGTGTCTAACTTTAACCTGGCACAAATATACAACAAACCTACAAGTAAATGCTATAATCATACTCTTAAAAGGTATCTCTGGGTCATTACTATAGCCATTCCTTGAAAAAGTAATGATTACAGTAATTACATGAAGCCAAGACATGTCCTCATTGAGTATAACAACAGGCACACATTATTAAAGCTGAATGCTTCAAGATCATTGGCTCTTCTGCCGGAGCTGTTAACAGTCACGGTGCCAAGCTAAGGGACCCAACTGGCATCATTCTCAACAGAATAAAAGGGAAAGAATTATTGTTTTACAAGAAGAATGTTTGGTATCTAGAGGTACATAAAGTTAGAAATTAAAATAAAGCCAACCCCAAGTAATTCCTGTGTGTCAGAAATAATGTTCTAATTTCATAGGGGCTATTCCTAAAAATCTGAAATCATTTTACCATTAACAATCTGTAAAATTTTGTTGGTGTTTGTAAAGACTGGCTATACATAGCAAAACATGGAGAGCCATCAACGTTCAGGTTCTTTTCCCCGCTTGTCTTGGCATCACAAAGACTTCTGCAGACCAGTTTCTTTTCTCAAACTTATTTCACATGTATATTGTTAATAATGCTGCTATGACTATTCAGGCACAAGTTTTTATGTAGATAGTTGCATGAATTTTAAGTCTCCTTTTATGACTTTCCCTACACAGCCTATGTTACTGCTATATGTTTATTATTAGTGGTAGTAGAGTATAGCAAAGCTGTTAGAAGACTGACTTCAGAGACAGACTGCTTAAATGAAAATCCTAACTAAGACATGTACTGGCTTCATGAACTTGGGCAAGTTATGTAGTCTCACTGTGCATTAGTTTCCTCTCCAGAGATAGGGATAACACCACCACCTATCTCTAGAGTTGTGATGAGAATCAAATGATGTAACTTGAAATGTTATAAAACATTAAAACAACTTAAAATATTTTTAATGCAAAAATATTTCAAGCAAAAAAACATTTGAGTAAACAAAAACCTATATTCTGATACACATTTTGATAAGGCATGGTAGCACAATCACATGATTGATGAAGTAAAACTGTGTTAAACTTCTGTTTTCGGGGGGGGAAATGTTTAAAATTATCTGATCATGTGATAAAATGGTAGATAGAATGAAATATACACTTACACAAACATTCAAGTCAAATTTGAGTAAGGTTGGTAGACTACATCAATGTCAGTCTCCTGACTGGGATATTATACTATAGTTTTGCAAAATGTTACCACTGGGGAATACTGGACAGAATGTCCATGTCCAATTATTAGTTCATACAACTGCATGTGAATCTACAACTAGCTCAATAAAAATTTCAATTTAAAAATATAAATTTACTAAACATCATTCAAATGTATGCTTATAATGGATGGCTTTTATGGGACAACTGCCATAACTGTAGAAGTTACATTTAAGGAAAAAGCAGCGTCATTACTTTCATCATTGGTATCACCAAAGACCTTTTTCTTTGTTTTTCTCTTATGCATTGAGAATAGATTACACATTTTCTAATTAAATGACATTTTTTAGCTACTTCTACATCATTCATTATCTCTTTTCCCCCTCAGCTTTTATTTAGAGTAACTGACATATAACATCGTACAAATTTAAAGTATACAATGTAACAATTTATAATAGGTATACATTGGGAAATGACTACCACAATAAGGTTAGTTAACACATCCATGACCTCACATATTTATGAGCAACTTTCAAATATACAATAGAGTATTTCTGGCTATAGTCACCATACTATGCTTTCAGCCTAGCACTTACTCATTTTATAACTGAAAGTTAGTACCTTCTGAACACCTTCACCCCACCACCCCTGACCCCCAACAAATTAAACCTTGACTTAGTAGTATACCGATAGATTCTATTAGGGAATAAAAAGACATAGAATATAAATCTTTTTTATTTATTTATTTATTTTAATTGGAGGCTAATTACTTTACAATATTGTAGTGGTTTTTGCCATACATTGACATGAATCAGCCATGGGTGTACATGTGTTCCCCATCCTGAACCTCCATCCCATCCCTCTGGGTCATCCCAGTGCACCAGCCCTGAGCACTCTGTCTCATGCATCAAACCTGGACTGGCGATCTGTTTCACATATGATAATACACATGTTTCAATGCTATTCTCAGAACATAAATCTTTCAACAGACATAAATCTAACTTGAAAGAAACATTTATGGTATTTTTAGTGAAGCAATCATTTCATTTTATGTCCTAAATTGTCCTCCAAAACACTTCATCCCAATTCACTCATCTTTTTACTTAATTCTCAGATTATCCAAAGCTTGAATTTAAGTCAGTTTGAGGAATAACCCTTAGTAAGTATAAAATATTGATTTCCAAACTCTTAATACTGCAGGTAGGTTGACATTATCACTGAATTTATTTTTACACAAAATATTGAAAATCCACCTACCATCTATTTATACTTCTTGAAACCTGGCACATTTAACTGCATTTCATGACAAGTGGAAAGGGTATAAATGAAAGCTGATAGAATTTACTATTTTGGAATGGGCAACCAAAATCTATTTTACTGAGAAAGTATTGTATGTCTATCTTAGGATTTTTCTGCAATGCACAATTTAGGATAAGAGTAATGCTGGAAATAAGCAAATACACACAATTCTTTTTGGCTAGTAGTCACAATGATTCAGGTGTATTGCTTTACCCTCTTCCTTTCTGAAACTCTTCTCTCCTACAACATACCAAACCAACAGATGCACTATGTAACCTTCTTAAATAATGCCACAGTATTCACTGAGTTTTGGCAGTGAATCAAAATAGAAATTGGAGATCTAGACCAAGTAAATACTGTATATTTGGCAAAATCATTGTGGTTGTGTTCTTCAACACAGTTTCCAAGATAACCACCAGCTCTACTTGGCAACCTTACTCTCCCACAGTTAAGACTCCAACTGTAAAGCTGGCTTAAGAGATATTTTCTTGCTACTGGCTCTGGTGCCATTACTACTCTTAAGAACTACTGTGCAGTGATGGCCTAATAGTTGAGAAAATGTTACTTTCATGAACCAACACTGACAGCTAGCTGATTCAAAGTTTTAACCTGTCTCCATGACTCAGAAAAATTAGAGTAGAACAGTCTACATGGTTGTTTACAAAAGAAGTCTCTTCCTAGTGAAGATGGCTAGGTAAGACTATTAAATTCTTCTAACTAACGACAACATCAACAACAAAGACAACAATTGAACTCTTGTAGTAGAAGGAATTAGGGCAAAGAAAAGCAGATTGAACACTTTCTAAATATTAGACATTCTAAAAACTGTCAAACATCTATAGCCTTTGAGAACATTTTATGGTAATTTCTTAAGAATTCATGAGAATATACTAACTCGGATTTGGGGCAGGATGAAAAATAAGAAGGTGTTCTGCCAGGTGTTTCTGTGAATCATAAGAACTTCTTAATGAGTCAGAAAATAAGGAAATACATTTCAATAGTGACATCTGGCTTACAGAACTGTGTATGGGTGGAGCACTGGAGAAATTGATAGAGAAATTCTAACTCCAACAAGTGAAACCAAAACATTAACTCCAGTCTTTGTTATCTAATATAAGTCTAGTGCCCAAACAGAACTCTGGAAGTCTGTCATAACAACTCCTGGGCAGCTGCATTTCACTTGCTGGGAGTGATGCAGACCTGCCAATGTCTATGTCCATGTGCCACTGAATCAAAATCCTATCAATCCCGCTGGCTCCTGGCATGGACCAGCACAAGGCTAGACCTAATTAGAGCCTTAGGAAGTTTGGTAAATGTGTGAATTTAAACAAGACAAGAGGCTTCCCTTATTCCATGTTAATTTCTCATTAACCATTAGCTCAATTGTTAAACATAAGCAAAACAATATTGTAGTTTAAGAAAAACTATCTTGTTATTCTCCACTATGACTCCACTATAATTCAATTACCCGAAACAGGTCAAGCTGTGAAATGTTTGGAGAATCCAGGTAGCACTGACTTTCACAAATACAGTAAACAAAGAGCTGAGGTTATATCTTTCATTGTAAACCATTCCATAGCAATTCAAGTAATTTTTCTAATAAAAGAGAAAGCACTTTTATTTGGATTGGTGAATAATACGCACAGGTCCTTCTTATAATCATTGAAGTCCCTCATACAATATTCATTAGGAGCTACTTTCAGAAAAGAATCTAAATTGGATGCTGGGAAAGAACAGGCCTTCATGGTCACATTCAAAATGATTAACCAATGTAGATATTCTTATTTATCAACATGAGCAGCAAATATTATATCTATTATTAGTTGAATAGCCTGAAGACAGTATATACAACATTGGAAAGGTCCCCCCAAAGTAGTTAGATACTACTCTTGGCAAAAGGAATTATATACTTTAAATTCTGAATTGCTAGGATAATTAACCACAGTTTTCTCAACAGATAGTAAGCAGTTCTGCTAAACTCTTTAAGTGTTTTCTTTATTATCTGAGGACAAATAAGAACAACCAAATGAGCTGTTTCTATTCCACAAAGATGAGTAACATGTCTCCCTTGTAATCATGCCTCTACAACGATTAAACTTAACTGCTTTCCCAGAGATCAAAATGTAAAGACTTACAAAGTGAACTACTAAGGGCAAGTAGTTTTGGAGATGTGATTTACGGAGCAATGTCCATTATCGCGTTTTTTTCCCGTTCATCTTTTAATCGTATACATGACTTCTAAACTTGTTTGACTTCCCAATCTTTCACTAACACTTCTCTGTTTAATAGCATTAAAATATCAGTATTTATTATGTTGAAATGTATATTCTACTTCAAACCTATTATGAAACACACAAGCAAAAAAGGTAAAGAATATAACTCCCCTCCAGTATTTCGACTTTCCATTAAAATGCAAATATAATGATTTCATTAGCCAGGCTACAATACCCACAGTCTTAAATCAAACCAAACCATAGCCATTATCTTTCCTATATACATTTCCAACTGTCCTAAGATAGAATCTTACTCTTATGTTGGACTATTTATTGATGAATATTTTTGGATTTGGATTTGCCATTATCTATCCCTGATTGGAGAAAGAAAAGCATGATGTATGATTCGAGATTTTAAACTGTGGCTGTATTCTACTCCCTAGACAAGCAAGTATAAAAATATTTTACTAAATTTTAAACGACTGGAAAATGACCCCTTTTCAATTCCTAAACAGTACAAGGAGGAGGAGAAAAACTCACTCAATACAATTAAAAGTATGTCATGAGGGCAATAGTCTGTAAATTTCACTTATATTTCACATTCGACCTTCCCAGCAGTCTATCCAGCCCACACTTTATTTTGCCACAGATAGAAAACTCTCCATAGAAACTTAGCTTAGTATCACTAGAAAAGCAGCCTCCAAGAAAAAGATTCATCAAGAGTCATGTATGAGTGAAGGAAGAAGGAGTGAAAGAAGGAGAAAAAGAAGAACGGGAAGAAACGGGAGGAGAAAAGGGGCCACACAGAGAAAGGCAGAAAGATAAAAAGACCAGAGAACTGCGAAGAAAGAGAAATTTGGATGAGGCTGTTAGAAATCTGCTCTCTGTTTCTCCGTTTCTTTACTGGGATTGGGTTTCATTTCTTTCTGCGCCCCTGACCTTGCAGTCTTCCAACTCTCCACACTCCCCCCGTCCCCGCGCCCGCCCGTCTGCCCCCTCCCCCGGCCTGCGCCTGCCTTTGTGTCTGCCTGTCACTTACCGCTGAACCCGACGAAGCTGATTTGGGAGAAGCACAAAGCCAGGACACAGATTGCCCACAAATGCTCTCACACACGTTCCCCCACGCTGGAAGGTACAGCCCATCGCAGAGCTGATGTACCTTGGGAAAAGTGGGGTTCGGGTCTTGTCCGGGGAAGCCGAGAAACTATTCTTTCCTCTCTCGGCTCCGCACCGCTAACAAAACCCGCGGACTTCAGGGGGGAAAAGAAAAAAAACAACGACCCCCGACCGAGTGGACTCCTGTTCCCACTCGGAACAGTGACACTCGCTGAGAGCGGCCCCCCGAAAAGGGGCCACGGGGCAGGCAGAAGGGGGCGGACGCAAACGCACACTCAGATCCAGACCCCCAGCGGAGAAAAGGCTCGAAAACCACTCGGTCCGTGTGCTCCCCAGGGGTGGGTGAGGATAAACCCGGGGCTCGTCTGCCTTCCACCGAGGGAGGGGGTGGGGGAAGATTCAAGGGAAAAGTCGTGCCCCCCGACAGCTGAACTAGTTTAGAAAGGAAAGCAGAGAAAAATCACTTTCCGGAGGATAAAAGGCCGGGAAAGCGGCCGGCCGGACTCACAAAGGTAAGTTTTCTGGGTGAGGAGGGCACGAGCATTAATTAACAGGAGAGAGAGGAGAACACACAACTACAGGTTTAAAAGGGGGGTGGGGGGGAATTAAAACTATATTTGTCAGCCATGTTGAAGAGGCTCCAGTAATTTGTGAAGCTTCCCTTCTTCCCTCTTGGTATTTGTGGGTGACACTGCAGGCTTTGCTCCCCAGTCCCTGTGAGCCCGAGAGAAAGCGAAGGGGAGAGGAAAGGGAGAGTTTCGCGGCATAAGAGAAGCGCTCTGACCTCGTTCTCGTCCCTCAGCCTTGCAGCAATCCAGCAGTTTGCAGTCGGGTCTCCTTTCTAACAAATCCTAAAGGGCAGCCATCTTGCTTCCTTCTGCTTCTCTACGAAAGCAGCCTAGCCTCCGCATCAATATTCATAAGGCAGTTTGACGTCTGTTCTCATCACTCGGCGGGGCTGGCGTCTCGGGGCGGCCGCGGCAAGGGGGCGGACGTGACTCGCATGCGAGCCGGGCCTGGGCGCGCGGCGCTCGCTAGGAGGAGGCGGCGGGGCCGCCCGAACTCTGGCCGCTGCCGCCGCCGCCACTCTCCGCCTCCTCCTCCTCCGGCTTCTCCGCCTCCTCCGCCCCGCTTCCTCCTCCTCCTCCTCCTCCTCCTGGCCGCCTCCTCCTTCCCCTCCGCCCCGGACACCGCCTTCTCCGCCCGGGCCTCCACCGTCGCCCCGGGGCTCTCGGCCCGGACTCCCCGGGAATTGGCTCCTCGCCCCGGGGCTCCCAGCACAAAAGCCGGCGGCACCTGGGGCCGAACGAGGGGGCGCGCGCTCGAGGCTGGGACTGGGGAGCCAGGGAGGGGAGCAGTGCGCCCGGAGGAGCGCCGGGGAAGGTCCGGACCCCGGGACCCTTGGATGGGTCTGCACCCAGGTGGAGGCGTGGGACTGGCGCGACCGGGGAGGTAGTGTGGGTCCCTGGCAGGAGGATGCGAGACCCCAGCTGAACCTTTTAAACTTTTAATATCGCACCCACCGCCACCTTAGGGTAGGTGCGCACCTCCCCAATCCTCAGTGCCCGCGCACCCGCCCCGACTCCCATCTCCTGGCAGGTATCCCCGCGCACGCCCCAGAGCGCACCCACCTTCGCCCGCGCAGGCCCGCACCCCACCCCCTGGTAGGTCCACTCGCCCCGCCTCGCCCCCGCTTTGGCATCCTCTCCACACAGTCGTTTTAATCTCGCTCTGCAGAAACACTCCCCAGTTTTTCAGAGGGCATGCCCTTAGTGCTTTAGGGGCCTGTAGTCTCAAAGACTCGACAAATTAGGAAATTGACCGAGGCCGGCTTCTCACCGCCCCAGCCCACCTTCTGTTTACTTTGGCCACGTGGGCTGAGAAGAAGGATTCACGCAGATCCGAGAGGACTTTCTCAACAGTGACTCCTTCTCCCTAAATTCGGTCGTAAGAAATAAACCTGCAATTTCAAATGGTTAAGTTTACTCGCGTAAGAGCCTCTGTTTTGCAAAAATGCCCAGCCTTATAATTAAGTAATGAAGAAATTGACCCGTAAAGAACTAAACTCCGAATGACGGACGCCCGATTTTCCCTGACGTTCGGGATTCTATAATCACTCGCATCCGTTGCCAGTTTTTCTTTTCTATTGCCGAGTAGATTTTCTTCTCCTTTTAATACTTTGTTAAAAAGAATCATCATTTATGTTGAAGATGAGATAAAGAACAAAGCCCATGTGAATCGTTATATCAGATTGATAGTTTTTGAGATTCGCCCTCTATTAGAAGTTCTCACGTTACTGGCATTCAAATTTTAGATAGATTTGGGGGGGGCACATCTTTTTTGGGATCGCTACATTGTGATCAGGATATTCTTAAATGAACACAAGTTATTTTGTATAGCTCACATTTTTTGTCCGTAATTTCTTTAGAAGTGAAGTCTTTACCTAATTTTATGAGATCGGAATATTTCCTCTTTGAAAAGGGGTTTTAAAAAGGGAGCTCTTTGTTACGTTGTTACGGAGAAGAGCGTTTAAAGTGTGTTCCAATGAAACATTGTTTATTCCACTTTGAGACATAGTTGCCTTCGACTTCTGGTTTCGAACTTGTCTAAGCAAGATCATTCGTTTCCCTAAGCATTCAGGTAAAATGAATTTCCATCTTTTTTAACTGCACACGAATGTGTCTTTGAAGTCTTGGTAATTGCTAATGAGCTGTAAGGTGTTTAAGAGGTGCCTTGTAATTTGTTTTTCAAGTCCCAAAAGTAAAGTTTTCCGAAGACTGTGACCTACCTTGTGTCAGGCACAAAACAGCAGAATTGTGGAAAACATGGGCTTTGGAGTCAGACAGACATAGATGGATCTTGACTCCACCCGCTACTAAATGTGTGACCTTGAGCATGGTACTTAACTCTTTGTGTATCAGTTTCCTCATCTGTCAAGTATGAAGTGGTAGTCTCTCAGTGGTGTGCTCCTGGTGATTCCATGGATGGTAGCCTGCCAGGCTCTTCTGTCCATGGAATTCTCCAGGCAAGAATACTGGAGTGGGTTGCCTTTCCCTCCTTCTCCAGGGGATCTTTCCTGGGTTTCCTGCATTGCAGGCAGTTTCTTTACTGTCTGAGCCACCAGGGACGCCCATCTTAAAACAGTGTGTTGTGAGAATTAAATATGACACTAAGTGCCCAGGTAGTTATTATTAATACTATTACCAATCATCATAAACTCTCTACTTCCAGGAGTTTTTCTTGTTTGACTAGAAGTATATAAGTAAATATATGCCTTCTTACATTGAATAACATGCAGCAAATATTGTACTGCCATGAGTTTGATATGACTACCTGAATGCCCCCTTGCTTGTGTATATGATAATTGGGGGAATGATCTGTAGGGTCACCTCCTTCTCATTTATCTTTTAAACACTTCCCTCTCTGTGTGTTGTAGCAGGTGGTTCTTGTCTGTCTGGAATCACACTTGACTTGCAGTTGGTTTTGTGACAGGCCCTGAACCTTTTCTTGCCAACTTCTCGGCACCCCACCCCACCCTTAACCACCATGACACTTTGTTAATTTAAAAGAAAAGTCCTTACTCCTCTTGGCTATTGTGACTTTTCAACAGCAAAAGGAAGTAAAATTCTAAAAGTCGACAAGTATAAAATATTTTAGTAAAATTTTGTATTGTTGGTTAAAAAACAAAACAAAACACCCTCTTTCTTAACCTCTATTTCTGGGAAAGAAAAGCTATAGTGCACATAATCAGCTGTTTACTGAATATTAGTGCACATTTGTATGAGTAATTCAGAGCCAGCTTTTATTAATTGTGTGCATTCTTGAGATTCCTCCTCTTATAGGTGTGGATAATCTGTTTTTTAAAGATAATTTGTTGTTTTAACAACAGTCAGTTGTTATCAAACTCCTTACCATTCCCCCCACCCCCCACCCCCAACTAGAAAGACCAGCACTACTTCCACACAGAAAAATCCTTGCTTCCTTACCAGAGAAAAAAGACTAATAGAACAAGTTCCACAACATGCTATTCTGTGTCAGAAAATGGACTTGATTGGTCTGGGCACCTGCTGTCTAACTCAGTTGCTGGTCTCTAAGCCTCTTAGGGTGGAGGCAGCTTCCTGTCTGCTCTGTCCTTTAAAGAGCTGACAACAGCAGCTTGCTTTACAATGCAAATTTCTTGTACTAACAAAAAATAATAGGTTATTCTTAATTTCCTCCCCTCCTGCAGAATAGGAAATTTTCTTAAGGACTTGATTTTCTCTTTAACAGAGAGAAAAGAGTTGTGGTACATACTCCTTTGAAAGAATTACAGTGGTTTAACAAAAACATTAAATTATGGCCTGTTGTTTCCCATCTCCAAAAACATATTTCTGAAGCATGACATGATAAAGATTCTCTGCATGCTTAAAAGACAGTTGACCTTCAAACAGCACAGCAGTCATTGCTGTGAAGGGACTTTCTTGTTTCTTTTGTCTAGTGACATTACTGCACACCGTACAAGGTATCTATTTAACATAAATTGAATGCCAGTTAGAAAAAAAAAAAAAACTCCAAGGATGAAACATTTAGACAGAACACTTTAAATTATTGATATACATTGTTACTAATATAAATAATCATTGTCTAAAGCCAAGGATCATAATATTATGATTCTCTTTTGTTAATGTGATTTTTACTTATTTTTTTTTCCTAACCTTGTTTCATATGGTTAATTTCTCTTTCTATAATTGGGAAATTTTTAAAGAAATAGATACAAATGACACTCAAACCAAATGTGTGTACTGACTTAATGGGGGTTAAAATGAGATGTCAGATGAAACTCAGAAATCTAATCTGATTAAAATACTGCCAAAGATGTTATAAAAAGAATGTTAGGATCACTAGAGATCTCATGGAAATGCCTCTAGAAGTATTGCCAATGTGTTCCTGACATCCATGTCTTTCCTTCTCATGAATTCTGAATCCACAATCCAGTAACTACTCTTCTTCTTCTCATCCAAATTTGGTAACACATTTAATGTCCCAGTTTCTTTAGGAGAATAATTTTTCAGCTTCAGTGATAAACTTCGGTAATGAAGTTTATTAGTAATTACTTCAGCACCAGTCTACATTGATATAAGATTTTATAGTTTTAAAAGCATTCGAGGGGACTTACCTGGTGGTACAGTGGAGGAGAATGCACCCACCAATACAGGAAACGATCCCATCACTGGTACAAGAAGATTCCACACAAGACTGAGCATGCGTGCTGCAACTGCACGCTCCAGAGTCTGTGCCCCGCAACAAGAGAAGCCACCGCAGTGAGAAGCCCGTGCACCACAACGAAGAGTAGCCCCCTGTTCTCAGCAACTAGAAATCTGACTGCCAGTAGTCCAAAGATTCCATATGACACAGGGCAACAGTCCACTCACCACAACTGCTGAGCTGGTGCTCCAGAGCCCATGAGATGCAACTACCGAAGCCCACACGGCTAGAGCCTGCGCTTGTACGCTGCAACAAGAGAAGCCACCGCCATGAGAAGCCTGCACATTGCACTAGACAGGAGCTCCCACTCAGGACTAGAGAAAGCCCACACAGCAACGAAGACCCAGCACAGCCAAAAATAAAATAAATGAATAGTTAATTTAAAAAATGTTTTTGTACACTAGTCTTTTTATGGTTAGGTGTACCCTAATAAAGTTTAATATTTTAAAATCATATGCCACATTCAAAATGGCATTTAATTCCCATCTTATAAAAACGAAAAGTGAGGTTAAGTGACTTTGCTTGTATCTAGAGGGTCACCTCTCAAACCAAGTTTTGTGAATCCAAGATTAGACCTTTTTCATTATACCCAAACTGTCCTCATATCTTTTCCTGCTCACTTTCCTCCAATATTTTTGTACCATTACTACTACTAACTAGTATAAGAATCTTCCCTTCAAAACTCACAGTAATTTTCCAATATTCTGTTACTTAAAAAAACAAAAAACTCAACATCTGCACTTACATATGCTGCTGCTGCTGCTGCTAAGTCGCTTCAGTCGTGCCCGACTCTGTGCGACCCCATAGACGGCAGCCCACCAGGCTCCCCCGTCCCTGGGATTCTCCAGGCAAGAACACTGGAGTGGGTTGCCATTTCCTTCTCCAATGCAGAAAAGGGAAAAGTGAAAGTGAAGTCGCTCAGTCGTGTCTGACTCTTCGCGACCCCATGGACTACAGCCTACCAGGCTCCTCCGTCCATGGGAGTTTCCAGGCAAGAGTACTGGAGTGGGGTGCCATTGCCTTCTCTGATACCTAGCATTATATTTCTTTGTTAAATACTGGCTCTGTATTATGATAATTCTTTTAGACTTATTATCTTTTCACATCACGTGGCCAAAGTATTGGAGCTTGATGCTGGGAAAGATTGAAGGCAGGAGGAGAAGGGGACAACAGAGGATGAGATGGTTGGATGGCATCACTGACTCAATGGACATGAATCTGAGCAAGCTCTGGGAGTTGGTGATGGACAGGGAAGCCTGGTGTGCTGCAGTCTATGGGGTTGCACAGTCAGACATGACTGAGCGGCTGAACTGAACTGATCTTTTAATTTAATGCTTAGAATAACCAAATAAGGTAGGTAATAGTTTATTGAGAATTAAAAGTCAAGTAACTTGGTTGGGATTAAAGACCTTGAACCAAGGTCCAAATCTGAATCTAGATTTGTCTGTTTCTAAAGCTCATGTCCTTGCAAGCTACACTGTGCTCCCTCCCCAGCTTACAGATACGGACATCTATGTTTTATGCCATGATAAACTTTTCACACAGTTGTGTGTGTGTGTGTGTGTGTGTGTATGGGGGATTGTTTTGTTGTTGTTTGGGAGTTTTGTTTTTTTGCAATAACATTAGTGTTCCCCAATCTTCCTTATAAAACAAAAGCAGAAACAAAAACTCTTCTTTAACCTCTACTTGGTTTTGTTTCTTTGTTAGCATCATTTTCTCTCTACCCTGTTTCTTAAGTTTCCCAACTGTATATTAGAAATTGGCATGTTTGAGCTCTTTAGATCAGTGATTTATGTAATAAATAAATATAGCCACACACCCTTGTCTACTCCCTCCACCCCTTTAGTGTATGTCCTACTCCAAGTTTGTCTTACTAACAAATTGTTTACAAGCATAAGTTCTGCTATCTGCTATTTTCAATATTGATGTGGTAAAAGGTAATTGCACCCTTGATCTGCTTCTGATTTCCAGGGATAACTTAGGATTCATCCCCACCAAAGAGGGAAGCTGACGGGTGGAAAGAGTGCCACCTACTGAAATTGTCATAGGATATATATATATATGGATGTTTGAGGATAAAATACTCAGAATGGGATGGCACCAAATCTTTCCACTGGGAAAATGAATGAGGATCACCTCTGGAGCATTTGAAAAATACACATAACTAGGTTCCACTTTTATACTCCCCCAGCAGCATCGCGAAGGATTCTGATTAACATCTGGGATGGGGCTGGAGTAACAATATTTTTCAAAAGATTCACAGAAATCAGATGTACAGCTTTGCTTAAAAATCACTGGTATAGAGTGTGTAAAAATATGATGAAAACGATTAATGCTAGCACACAACATTAATAGTTAATAGGCACACACTGTTGTTATTCATGGAGCATTCCATGACAAATAGCAAACAATGTGTATCTTTCTGCATTCTGGTGAAGCCCTCATACCTTTGCAAAAATCCAGCAAATCTGCCTGTGACTCCCTTTCTGTATTTCAGGTTGGTTAAATCCGTCTAAGAGGAGAGGGAAATGGCAATCCACTCCAGTATTCTTGCCTAGAGAATCCCGTGGGTGGAGGAGCCTGGTGGGCTGCTGTCCATGGGGTGGCACAGAGCCGGACACGACTGAAGCAACTTAGCATGCATGCATGCATTGGAGAAGGAAATGGCAACCCATTCCAGTGTTCTTGCCTGGAGAATCCCAGGGACAGAGGAGCCTGGTGGACTGCCGTCTATGGCGTCGCACAGAGTCGGACACGATTGAAGCGACTTAGTAGCAGCAGCAGCAGAAAATCCTTCTAAGTTCTCTTATAACAGGTTAAAAATAAAGACTCTCCTTTGAGAAAAAGATAAGTAATTAGCTGCCAAAGAATGATCCCAACTATCAGCCACGAAAAGGAGGAAGCAGGGGAAAATGCAAACGATAGGACTGGTAGCTTGGTGCAGAGGGGAGGAAGAAGTGTTGAAGGTTGCCTGAGTTCAACTGGTGAAGACTATTTGGGATTTTTGTTCTAATAAAAATCTATTGGTTTAGTTTTATTGCAGTTTTCTTTAAAAATGTAAACCAATCTTTAATCCAGGCAATTAGACAAATTGATTCTGATTTCTTTCTTTTTCCAAAATAATAGGCAGTAATTTATGAATATATTACAAAGCACCATGCTAACTATTCGTGCAGCTCTTCCTGAAAGGAAGAGCTTTAAAGATTAAACTAATTTTAGGCCCCCATGAGTTAGATTTTTTCCTTTCTTATGATACTCTGTATGGAAAAGAAAGAAAAATTAAGAGCATCACTACTTAACATCCAATTTTCTTCAAATATTTTAAGTGTGTTTTCATACTTTCAAGAGAGATGTGAGAAAGTGTAATGAGATCTGTCTCATGCCAACTCAGAGCCTGTGGGAAGGCCGAGTAGTTTCCTGCAAAGATCTAAACCACCAACCTCGGTTTAACTTGTTTTCTTATTTTATATCTTAGAATAGAATACTATTACTATTTGGCAGAAAATCTCCTTGATCTGTCAGTAATTAGGCATGCCCCTAAGTTGAACATGGGTTGATTGCCAAGCAATTGTTCTGCATTTCACAATGACTTTAATCCCCAAGAGAATAAATTATATTTAAGCACTGACCACAAAATAGATGTTCTTGAAAGAGCAGTTAGAGTAGAAGGTGAAAAGAAATACACACACACATTAAATCAGAACATCAAAAACAGATGCTATTTTGGACTCAATGGGAGAAGGAGAGGGTCAGATGACTTGGGAGAATGGCATTGAAACATAAACATTACCATATGTAAAATAGATAACCAGTTTGAGTTCAAGGCATGAAGCAAGGCACCCAAAACTAGTGCTCTGTGACATCCTAGAGGGATTGGTGGGAAGGGAGGTGGGAGGGGAATTCAGAATGGAGGGGACACATGTATACCTATGGCCAATTCATATTGATGTATGGCAAAACCATCCCAATATTGTAATTATCCTTAAATTAGAATAAATAAATCTTTAAAAAAAAGATTTAAAAAAATGCTAAAGAAGCATTTGTTTGGTGGTCCCTAACATTTATTTCTTTGAAATCTTATGATCACTGACCCTAGTTAGACTGAGTAGAGAGAGAGAAGGAAGAGAGAACTATTGGAGAACAGTATGCTTAGCATGGGGCTGGAAGATGTCAGGTGGGTGTAATCCTTGTGATAATACAGATGTAGTTTAATAAAAGAGACATTCCTGATTCTCCTTAAATCTTAGAACATTAATAACTACTGTCAGGAATCAAAAGAGTCTCTCTAAATTTCAAATTTAAAAAAAAGGATAAAATCATAATTTTGGTGGGTAAGGCCCACTGTTAAAGGTAAAGGCCCACAGTTACCAACTCACAAAATAGATATTCAAAAAATTTAAAAAGAGAAACTAATAAAAACAGTTACTGAAAGTGTTAAACTCAGTCTGATATGAGTAAATAACATGGTGTAGGTCTGTAGTTTAAACCTACCCCAAACATTTAATATGTATTATCTCATTTAGTATTTACAATAATCTTTAAAATAGATGAGACATTTATGAATCCCATTTTTTATTATTTTTTAACACTAGGGAACATATGTTCAAGGTATGAGGGGACATGTCAGAAAGATTAAGTAAGTTGCCCAGGGTCACACAGCAGGTGATACTTCCTCAGACTTAAGTGTTCTTCAATACTTTTCCACAACCAAACGGAAACATATAAACCAACTTTAATTCCTTCTTGGGAGCAGAAAAAAATATTCTGGCCAACTTGTGACATTGTATCCTAGGCTGATACTACATTTGTATTCTTTACCGATGGTCACACAGGCAGAGCAGAAGGCTACAGTGATGGAAACATTTACTGTATTCAGTGTTTTCATCTGTTTATTTATTTTGTTTATATTTTAAGGTAGCCCAACCAGTGTGGTAGGCATTCTATTCACTTAAATGTGAGGAGAAAGTTAATTTATTACCTAAAAACATTTCTTAAGTGGAAGAATAACAATTTACTCAAAGGTATGAAAAATAAAAACACTGGAGTTCTTCCTTGCTGTCTTTCCTCTCAGAACATAGAGAAAGATTTTGGTTATAGGTGTGTGGGTGGGTGTGTGTTTAATGGAGCAAAATCATTAGATAAGAAGACATAGACTCACATTTACATAAAAAGCAAATTAAAAAAAAAATACCTGAAATTAATCAAAATAATTCCCCTTTTATTAAATAGGGCTGTAGAGGGTGGGGTTTAGTAGATTTAGTTTAAGTCGGTTACAAACTCACAGATTTTCTAATGAAACTAAAACTCAAAATGAAACTTCATACACACAATTTGGAATGAGTAAAACATTTTGCTTTAAACTATTTCATGAAAAGGCAAGTTTCATACAACTCTAGCAAATGAGAGTGCTCTCCAAGACGGCCGCTTACCAAGGAAGAGCACTTCATTACATGCCGTATATCTTTAGGGGGAAAGAAAAGCACTGATGTTTAATAAATTTACTGTAGAATTGTTAATTCTTGGTGACAATAATTATTTTACTTGATGGCATACATTTCTACTTTTGGTCTTTTTAGACTTCCTGCCTGACATAGAGGGTACAGATCTGGGGATAATGCATACAATTCAAAAGCATAGCTTTACTGACCTTAGCACTAAATTGTAGTCCCCACCTTTTGAACTGCTTTGCTCATGAAAGGGTTGTGCTGTGAATGCAAAGGTTTGGGAGTAGCTTACCAAATGATTTGAAGTGATTGAAAACTAACCTAGGCAAGATGCTTTCTCAGAAATGTTTTTTTTTAAAGCTTTAGAAGTGAAGTCTTACTAGTCTCATTTTCCGTTGCCAAATGGTTAATCTGAAGTTTCTAAATTGTCATAGGTTATGGTGTTGCTTGAGATACTGATGTGTCATTTGTGTTTCAATTTCACATTCTTGAGAGACAGCTTAATCAGCACATGACCATAACCAGAGTCAAATGGCACCATTATGAAGGTCTGCCCAGGAAACCCTCGGATCACAGAAGGATCAGAAAGGAATAGAAATACCATTGCTAAAACATCCATTAAAGATGTAATAATAATGACATATCTGGTCATCCTTGTTTCACACTTGTGGTGACATTTCCCAGGCTCTGCTTTCTCAGCCTAATTCTGTAATTAAAATTGAACTTACGTGGTGATGGTTCACTGCATTATTCTCACTTCAGTATATTTATTCTCTCATTCAGTTATATAACAGTGAACAAGATGTGTCACCAAGAGCTTATTGTCAAGTGGGAAAACAGACATGTAAATTGTTGTTCAGTTGATCAGTCATGTCTGACTGTTTGTGATCCCATGGGCTGTTGCATGCTAGTTTTCCCTGTGCTTCACCATCTCCCAGAGTTTGCTCAAACTCATGTCTGTTGAGTTGGTGATGCCATCCAACCATCTGATCCTCTGTTGTCCCCTTCTTCTGCTGCCTTCAATCTTTCCCAGCATCAGGGTCTTTTCCAATGAGTCAGCTCTTTGCATCAGGTGACCAGAGTATTGAAATTTCAGCTTCAGTATCAGTCCTTCATATGAATATTCAGGGTTGATTTCTTTTAGGATTGATTGGTTTGATCTCTTTGCTGTCCAAGGGACTCTTAAGAATCTTCTCCAGCACCACAGTTCAAAGACTTCAATTCTTCAGTGCTCAGTCTTTTTAATTGTCCAGCTCTCACATCCGTACATGACTACCGGAAAAACAATAGCTTTGTCTATGTGGACCTTTGTTGGCAAAGTAATGTCTCTGCATTTTAATACACTGTCTAGGTTTGTTATAGCTGTTCTTCCAAGGAGCAAGTGTCTTTTAATTTCATGGCCGCAGTCACCATCTGCAGTGATTTTGGAGCCCAAGAAAATAAAATCTGTCACTGTTTCCATTGTTTCCCTATCTGTTTGCCATGAAGTGATGGAACCAGATGCCATGATCTTTGCTTTTGACATGTAAATAGGCAATGATAAAACACTCTATGTTGTGTGCTAGGGTACAGTCAGAAGGGTGCTTACCTCATACTTGCAAGCTCAGAGCAAACTTTCCATGAAAGTATCATGATACTGAGATATGAGAGCTTAAAGATGAATAGGAATTATTCAAGCCAAGTAGAAAGTCAGAGAAGAGTGGTTGGTGGAGATCAAAGAATATATGAAGAACAGGGACAGGAGAGAGCATGATGCATTTGAGAGAAAAAGCACATCCCAAATGACTTGTATAGGAAGTGAAGAGGAAGAGGGTGACTGCTTAGGCTGTGGCAGTGTGCAGGGACCAGTTCTTGAGTTAGCGACAATCATGATAAGGGGTTTGGGTTGTGGCCTTAAGTGCAGTAGGAAATCAATGGTTAGTTTTAAGAGGGAGGAAAATGATCAGCTGTGGATGTTGGAAATACATCTCTAGTAGCACTGGGGAGAGTGACTTGAGAGAACACAATAGCAGGGGCTAGGACACCCATGGGGAGACTGGGGGAGTGACTTAGGAAAATTAGAGTGGTCTTGAATTAGAGATTAGGCAATAAGAAGGAGAGAAATGGACAGCTCCATGGGTATCACAGAGGCAGAAGAAATAGAGCCAAGTAAACTGCTTGGAAGCAAGATGAAGCAGAGGCAGGGCTCCAGAATGTTACCCAGGTTTCTGAGCTGGCCAAGGGTAGTTGGTGGTGAAATTCACTAGAGACAGAAATAAGAGAAGAGGACCTGGAAGAGGGGAGGGTGGGTGTTGAGAGCTGAGGGAGAAAAAAGAAACCAGTGATCAAAAAAATCAAGTTTGAGTCACCCGAGGGACATCCATGTGGAGAGGTGCAGTAAGCAATTGGGCAACTGAGCCTCAAACCTAGATTCAGACTGGAGTTAGAAATTTGCGAACCATCTGCATAAAGGTGGCAGTTGAGGAAGATACCCTTACGCTCTGAGTGAGAAGAAAAGTGGAGCTCTAGCACATAACCAGAGGGGACCCCCCCAATGAGGTTTGAGAGAAAGAAGAGGAACCCCAAAGAAGGAAGCCAGAGGTGTGTGCTGTCGTGGGAGCCAAGTTAAGGACAAGCCTCATGAAGGAGGTCTGACCTGGTTAGCAGCTGTCACCTGAGACAAGTAATGAGAAGTCCCTTGGATATAACAGTGGGGCATTCATTGCAATCCTTGGCAAAGTGAGTTTCAGGAGAGGAGTCCTGTGACAGAAGCCAGATTGCCTGAGGTTGAAGGATAAACAGGAAGCGAGGATGTGAAGATAGGGAGAGGCAATGTTTAAAGAAGGTTGGTTGCAGAGAGGAGGAAGCAGATAGCAAAGGAGCTCCAGGGGAGATGTGGGGTTGAGGAAAGAATGTTTTAAGATGGAAGAGACTCAAGCATGTTTACGGATGGGAGAGAGCAGATTGAGGTGGGTAGTTAAAGATACAGAAAGTGAAAAAGACTTACTGAGCAAGGTCCCTGAAAGGTAGGGTCTGTTAAGAGAGTATTCTGCTGATAAATGGAGGAAGAGGATAGGCCTTGTAAAGGGGGTGCGGGGGGTGGGGATTGGTTTAAAGATGTCTTTCCATTTTTTGTGGTTCAGGTTGTGTATAGTCCATAGTTGCTGATGGGCTAAAAGAGTTAATTTCACTTTGCCTTTCCTCTACTTCCTCATTAGAGGGCTCTGTAGATTTTCTTCATAAAGTTTCATCATTGCTTTGGAGAGAAAGAGGAATGGGGTCTGTGGAATGTATTATGGATTAAAGGCTGGTGTTTGGACAAGGCTGAGGTGGTGTCTATAATAAGAATTTTGAGAAATCAGAGCTTCCTTTGAAACACAAGTGTGTATTATAAAACACTCCATGGACAGAAGAGCCTGGTGGGCTACAGCCCATGTGGTTGCAGAGTTGGACATGACTGAGTACTCACATACACACACAGGTAATAAATAAATAGTAAAGGGATCATATGGTGGCAAAATAATCTCCATCTGGGTGATGTGTAGTGATGGCCATGGTTTCTAATCCATGCTTCCTACTATATTGACAGCTCTGTGATCCATGAAATATCATAAGAATATATACCAAATATTGACTGCTTACTAAGTACTAAGCACAAAGTACATGTTATTTTTATATTCCTATGAGAATCCTGCATGGTAGATTACTATTTTCAGTTTACAGATAAGTAAAGGCTCAGAGAGAATAAACATCTACAATCAAAGAGCTGGTTAATGGCTCAACTAGTAGTAGAACCCAAGTTTGTCTATTTCAGCATGTGAGCACTTTGCATTAAGTAACATGATGTATCTTGCATAATTACCTAATTGAAAAATTTTCTTTTTGCCCTCAATTTCCCTTGTAGTCACATGTTATTATGCAACTAAAATATCTTCTCTTTTAGATAGTAGTGAACAATCAACCTAGGGAAAAAGTAGTATTGGTGTACAAGGAAGAGAGAGTTGGAGAAAAACTAGATCCAGACATATAGAGATTAATGAGAGAAAAAAGAACTATCTTTGCCATCACATATTCCTTCAGCTGACCTATTTGTTCATGCACTTTATTTATTCATTCCATGAATAATCTAAAATTTACAGAAGTATTGTGTCCTCCTAGAGCTACAGTAATTGCACAACTAAATACTTAATTGTAATTATGACAGGTGCTACAAAGGAGAAGTTTAGTGGCTGTGGGGGGAGATAAAAGGACACTGCTCAGTTTAGAAGCCCATTTAAGCTTTCCTTGAGGAAGTGATAATTGTGCTGACTTGAAAAATAACTAAAAATGAACCAATTAAATCGAGCATGAGAAGAGGAGTCTTGTTTCAGGCAGAAGGAATTGCACAGAGGGAAGGCCAAAAGCAGAGCTTCCCTCATGGATCAGATGGTAAAAAATCTGCCTTCAATTCAAGAGACCCAGGTTCAGTTCCTGGTTGGGAAGATTCCCTGGAGAAGGGAATGGCAACTCACTCTAGTATTCTTGCCTGGAGAATTCCATGGTCAGAGGAGCCTTGTGGGCTACAGTCCATGGAGTTGCAAAGAGTCAGACATGACTGAGCAACTAGCACTTCCACTTCTAAGGCCAAAAGCAGAGATGGATGTGGCATAAGGCAAGTGCAGCTGCAGCCCCCAAAGTTAATAGAATACAATCAGATGAGACTGGAAAGATAGGCAGGGATCAGGGTATACAGGTCCTTGTAGGTTATATTGAGTCTGTTACTGTCATTACCTATCGATTTAACCTGCTCAGGATCCATCTTCCCTTTTCTCATATACTGATACTGTGATATACTGATACTCTGACATTATCCTTGGGAAACTGTAAGTAGATAGGGGAGGAAAAGAACCAGGCATGACTTTCTTAACAGAAGAGAGGCTATCTTTGACCTATGCCATTTTGTGATCTAAGCCTGGGCACAATGCTTGCCCTTGAATGTGGAGTGCTAAGTTACTTCAGTTGTGTCTGACCCTTTGCAACACTATGAACTGTAGCCTGCCAGGCTCCTCTGTCCACGGAATTCTCCAAGCAAGAATACTGAAGTGGGTTGCCCAGCCCTTCTCCAGGGGATCTTCCCAACCCAGGAAATGAACCTGGGTTCCCTACATTGGCAGGCAGGTTTTTTACCACTATCACCACCTGGGAAGCCTGCCCCTGAACAGGTCTCAGTAATAATTCTCAACTTCTCAGGCAAGAGAAGTAACCATAGCAAAATAATATATCGGTTGTAAAGACTCCCGGTTCTATTTCAGTGGTAAAGATGAGCCTGAAACATTCAACTGCCAGATCATCCTGAACCTAAAGAAGGATGATGTTGACATTTTCTGACCCTCATGAATTCAATCAACTAAAGCTTGGACTCTGTCAATGGTCCGTGTCAACTGCCCAAGTGCCTGCATAAATAGCCATGTACCCTTAGCTTAAAATTCCCCCAGTTTTGCTGTTCAGGGAGACACTGCTTTAGGAAAGATCCCCAGTGTTCTGTTTACTTACTGCAAGAGATAATAAAGCCTTCTTTTTGAAACAGGAAGGAAGGGGGCAGGGTACAACATTTAAAAGAATGACATAGCCCAAGGACACAACATAGACTGATTAGAACAAAACAGGCCCAAGATGGTAGACTAGTGGACTCCCACTAGACCTTGAGGATCAGTATACACTCACCGTAACACACAACAAACTATGTGACACCGCACAGGTGCCAAGAAAAGAAAATCTGTCACTGCTTCCACTTTTCCCCCTTCTGTTTGCTTCTATGAATGTTGGGATCGAATGCCATGATCTTAGTTTTTTGAATGCTGAATTTCAAGCCAGCGTTTTAACTCTCTTCTTTCACCTTCATTAAGAGGGTCTTTAGTTCCTCTTCACTTTCTGCCATTAAAATGGTATCATCTCTATATCTGAGGTTGTTGATATTTGTGGTCTCATCTCTGTATCTGAGGTTGTTGATATTGTGGTCTCATCTCTGTATCTGAGGTTGTTGATATTTCTCCTGGCAATCTGGATTCCAGCTTGTGATTCATCTAGCCTGACATTTCACACAATGTACTCTGCATAGAAATTAAATAAGCAGGATGACAATATACAGCCTTGTATTCCTTTCCCAATTTTGAACCAGTCAGTTGTTTCCTGTTTGGTTCTAACTGTTGCTCCTTGACCTACATACAGGTTTCTCAGGAGGCAGGTAAGGTGGTCTGGTATTCCCATCTCTTGAAGAATTTTTCAGTTTATTGTGATTCACACAGTCAAAGGATTTAGCACAATCAATAACACAGAAGTAAATGTTTTTCTGGAATTTCCTTGCTTTCTCTTTGATCCAACAGATGTTGGCAATTTGATCTCTGGTTCTTTTGTCTTTTCTAAACCCAACTTGTACATCTGAAAGTTCTTGGTTCACATACTGCTGAAGCCTAACTTTGAAATAGCAGGGCACAACTTCTGAAAGAATGACATAGCCTGAGGACACAACATAAACAAATTAGAATCAAATGGGTCCAGGATGACAGACAAGTCAACTTCAGACGAGACCATGATCCTCAATCAGCAAGCTAAATGACACAGCCAGAGGCGCCATGACAGTTCCAAGCCACTGTCAAAAAAAAAAAAAAGTGGGCAATAGCCCAATTCCTGGAAATCTCCACCCTATCCCCAAAATAGTTGGAATAATCCTCCCACTCATAAAGGCTAACCATGCCACGTTTCAGGGCCATCACTCACCCTCTGTGATGGCCCACATTCTGACTGTCTTTCTCTCTAAATTAATCCACTTCTTACCTATCACTTTGTCTCTCACTGAATTCTTTCTGAGATGAGACATCAAGAATCTGAGCTTCATTAGGTCCTGAAATTAGGTACAGTAGGTTTTGGCTGTATTTGAGTCCTGGCCACGTGGGTTCAAGTTCCAATCTAAGGTAAATGGTTTCAGCTTGAAGGCTTTTGAGTATAACCTTGCTAGCATGTGAAATAAGCACAACTGTATGGTAGCTTGAACATTCTTTGGCACTGCCTTTCTGAGTTTTCCAAATTTGCTGACATATTGAGTGTAGCACTTCTGTGGCCACCGCTGAGTTTTCCAAATTTGCTGACATATTGAGTGTAGCACTTTAACAGCATCATCTCTTAGGATTTTAAATAGCTCAGCTGGAATTATCTTCAGTTGCTTTGTTCCATCAGAAGACCTCAAAGATACTATGTATACTCCTTGAGGAGGAACAAGGACCCTACCCCAAGGTGACACTATTGTTTCCTTGACTACTCCTCTCTTGTTTCTGCATTCCCTCCCTTCTGTGATTAGTAACAGTTTGAACATTGGGAAAGGGGTACATCAAGACTGTATATTGTCACTCTGCTTATTTAACTTATATGCAGAGTGCAGCATGTGAAATGCTGGGCTGGATGAAGCACAAGCTGGAATCAAGATTACTGGGAGAAATATCAGTAACCTCAGATATGCAGATGACACCACCCTTATGGCAGATGGAATTAAAGAGCCTCTTGATGGTGAAAGAGGAGAGTGAAAAAGCTGGCTTAAAGGTCAACATTCAAAAAACAAAGATCATGGCATCTGACCTTATCACTTCATGGCAAATAGAAGGGGAAACACTGAAAACAGTGATAGACTTTATTGTTTTGGACTCCAAAATCACTGTGGATTTTGACTGCAGCCATGAAATTAAAAGACGCTTGCTCCTTGGAAGAAAAGCTATGACAAACTGAGACAGTATGTTAAAAAGCAGAGACATTACTTTGCTGGCAAAGGTCCATATAGTCAAAGCTATGGTTTTTCCAGTAGTTATGTACAGATGTGAGAGTCAGACCATAAAGAAGGCTGAGTGCTGAAGAATTGATGCTTTCAAACTGTGGTGTTGGAGAAGATTCTTGAGCATCCCTTGGACTGCAAGGAGATCAAACCAGTCAATCCTGAAGGAAATCAATCCTAAATATTCATTGGAATGACTGATGCTGAAGCTAATGCTGGGAAAGATTGAAGGCAGGAAGAGAAGGGATAATAGAGGATGAGATAGTTGGATGGCATCACCAACTTGATAGACATGAGTTTGAGCAAACTCTGGGAGATGGTGAAGGACAGGGAAGCCTGGCGTGCTGCAGTCCATGGTGTCACAAAGAGTCAGACACAATTGAGTGACTGAACAACAACAACAGTTTGAACTTGCCCTTTGGAATTCAGGGAGAGTCAAGGAGGCTGAATGAGCTCTATTGCCTACAAATAAGAAAGAGGGATATGAAAAGGACTTTTCCCTGGGAGGGCTGCACAGAATCCTGATCCATTTCAGCCTCTTGGAGGATATTGATCCAAAAGACACAACCAAGCCAAAGATTAGGAGAAGGAAGGATTTATTACTTGCTGCCAGACTCCTCCAGAGAAGGCAATGGCACCCCACTCCAGTACTCTTGCCTGGAAAATCCCATGGACAGAAGAGCCTGGTAGGCTGCAGTCTATGGGGTCGCTAGGAGTCGGACACGACTGAGCGACTTCACTTTCCCTTTTCACTTTCATGCACTGGAGAAGGAAATGGCAACCCACTCCAGTATTCTTGCCTGGAGAATCCCAGGGATGGTGGAGCCTGGTGGGCTGCCGTCTATGGGATCGCACAGGGTCGGACACGACTGAAGCGACTTAGCAGCAGCAGCAGCCAGACTCCTCAAACTGGCACATGAGTAAAGAGGGCAGAGCATAACTGAAAGCATAACATAGCCCGAGGACTATGAACATTACAAAGACTGATTTGAACCAAATGGATTCAAAATGGTGGACAGAGTCAACAACCTCCATTAGACCTTAAGCCTCAGTATATGCTCTACATAACACATCAACAAGCTAAATGACACACCTACAAGGCCAGGATAGTTCTAAGAATGACCATCAAAGACCAAAAAAGTGGGTGGGGCCCAATTCCTGGAAATCTCTGCCCCTTTCCCCAAACAGCTTGAATAATCCTCCCACTCATTAGCCTGTGAAATTACCCAGCCCATAAAAACTAACTATGCCATATTTTGAGGCCACCTAGCCTTTTGAGATGGCCTACATTCTGTCTGTGAAGTGTGTTTCACTCTAAGATCTGTCACTGAGCTTCATTAAATCCTGAAACTAGGTGTGTGATTTCAGTTAAAAGTTTGTGGGTTTTGGCTGGGTTTGAGTCTGGGCTGTGTGGATTCAAATCCCAGTCAGAGTTACAAGATTTCAGAACAGCAAAATTGGGGAAGTTTTAAGCTAAGAGTACATGTCAAATTCATGCACAGAGAAGAGTTCAGCATAGAATTGGGACAAAGATTGACAGACTCCAAGCTTTAGTTAATTGAAGTCATGAGGGTCAGAAAAGGTCAACATCATCACTCCTTAGATTCCAATTGATCTGGTAGTTGAGCACCAGAGTGGGGGGATTTAAATTCTGCAAAACAGCTCAAGACAGTGCTCTGGGCTTGTCTTTACCACTGAAATAGAGCTGGGATTCTTTACAACTGTTTTGTTATCTTTGTTATTGTTACTTGTTTGTCTGATAAGTTTGTCCTTCTGTTCTCTTAAGATCAATATTACTGAGGCCTGTCCAAGGGCAAGCATTGTGGGCAGGTTTAGATTTAAAAAAAAAAAAAAATGGCTTAGGCCAAAATGGCCTCTCTTCTGTCAAGAAAATCATACCTGGTTCTCTTTTACCAGGGATCCCCTACCCTATCTGCTTACACTGCTTTAGCTGAGAAACAAAACACAACAATTGATTATCTATCTGTGGTATCTTGGGACTCAGAGCATGGGTCTTCTGAGACTGGAGATTTGAGGATGTGTTTTTTAAAAAAAAATCAGTAAAGTACTGGTTCCTTCTTGTGAAGTTTAGTGAGGTCCTTTAAGAAAGGGACAAGCTGCAGTTAACATTGGTTTGTCTGAAAGCAGTGAAAACACTAACAGCAGCCCCTTAGCCCTTATCGTGAAATCCCAACCAACCAGGAGTCAGAAATTTTATAACTGGAGTTTGGAAAGTAAAATCCTCTGTTCCAGTCTAAATTTAGTGCTGGCAAAAGTGGGGAGGGTAGAATGAAATTAGAAGATAAGATTGAAACCAGGAGCTGCACCCATATCTGTTGACAGAGCACCAAGTTTAATTGTCAGAAGATAGAAACTATCCCTTTAGGATCTGGAGTCGAGGATTAGACTGAAGTATCAACACTGGCTTTTGTTGCTAACTCCCTGAATTTATAGGAAACGTGGTTGAGTTTACTCAACTCAACATTTGGTTGAGTTTACTAAACTTTTAAGGAACTTGGGTTTCCAGAGAAACTTCAACACCCATAAACTCAAGGCTGTGATTGCTCAACTCCCAAGGCAGTACTCAGCCAGGATCCTAAACCCACACTAACAGAAATAGCACCAGGAGAAGGCTGTGAAGACCAGGAAGTCAACACTCCCCTGTGCCTTTCTCAGTGATGGCCATAGAGGACAAATGACTAGCAAAATCCTCTTAGAAGACAGATCCTGGAGTAGACAAAAGAGATTCTCAAGAAATTCACTCCAGAGAGATTCACAAGAGATTCCTCTACTCCTGCCCTGCAAATAGTACATTGTAAGCCACTCCTCCTCCCATTTCCTCTTTTTCAAGTAGAAATTCTTATGGTAGCTATTTTGTTTCCTCCTCACATATATGTTTGTTGGAGATGATTAAATATCATTGTGCAATACGTTTCTGAGCCAGGAGAAATGCACATTAATAAGAGTCTAGACTCAGCCTAGCAGCAGTAACTGGGTAACAAGTGCGTGGTGCTGGTACATGTGGTTTTGATTCCACATGGTGTTATTGCTTAATGTAAGCTTGGGGAATTTTTGAATTTTTAGGTATAAGAAAAAGATGTGTGGATGGTGTGCAGCTAGGAGGTGGACTATAATAAATGTCTGTGTTTTGACCTATCTGGAATCCATTTCTTCTAGGTCTGCTCCCTGATTTTCCCAAAGGAACTACTCTTAACTTTCATTACATGTGAATAGGTGAATCTGATTTCACTTTGAGCTTCAGACATGGCCAATCAAAACATAGTAAACCTCTGACTTCAGTGATCACTTCTGGACATCTGAACCATATGTTGATATCTAGGCCAGTTAAATCAAAAGAAACAAAATGGTTCTGGGGCTAGGTAAGAGTCAATTTCTTTCTGTTGGGTATGTTGTGAATGTAGAATATAATGGGGTTTCGAGCACCTATCATAAATTCCCTGGTGGCTCAGACAGTAAAGAGTCTGCCTGCAATGCGGGAGACCTAAGTTCGATCCCTGGGTCAGGAAGATCCCCTGGAGGAGGAAATGGCAACCCACTCCAGTATTCTTGCCTGAATAATTCCATGGATGGAGGAGCTTGGCGAGCTACAGTCCATGGGGTCACAAAGAGTCGGACATGATTGAGTGACTTCACTACCTGACAATAAAACTAAAATAGACAAACGAGAGCATTTGACTCATTTGAGTCACTTCCATCTGGCTGAACCGAAAAATAATCTATCCTTGAATCTTTTTCATTATGTGAATCAATCCCCTGCCTCCACTTCCCACTTTCTTGGGGCATAATCTAGATTATGTTGGGTTTATTTTCTTTCCAACTGAAAGACTCTAACTCAAGTGCAACTGGAAGTCATGAACTGGATTTAATCAGGGATGTGATCATGTTTGGGCTTCCCAGGCAGTGCAAGTGGTAAATAACTCGACTGCAATGCAGGAAACATGAGACACAGGTTCTATCCCTGGGTTGGGACCATCCCTTGGGGAAGGGAATGGCTACCCACTCCAGTGTTCTTGCCCGGAGAATCTCAGAGACAGGGGAGCCTGATGGGCTGCCGTCTATGGGGTCGCACAGAGTTGGACACAACTGAAGCAACTTAGCAGCAGCAGCAGCAGCAGCAGCAGCACCAGGGAAGCCATGCAACTTGTAGACCTCATTTTAAATTTTATTGCTCTCCACTTCATCTCCTTTCCCTACTGTGGCTGAATTGTGGACATGATGATAAGAACCAGTGTTGACCATGAACCATGAAGATGAGGCCAACACTCTAGAGGAGGCAGAACAACAAGGTAGAAGTAACCTGGATCCCTAAGTGACCACCTGGATTGGAGCCACCTACCCACCTGGGACAACCCATGAGAAATAAACTGTTTTATCTAACGCATGGTATTTTGGTGGCTCTTTAATACATCAGTTTGGTGTGTACATCCATCAGATAGAATGGATTATTATTTCCAAATAATGTGTGTGTGTAGCAGATTAGGTGACCAAAAGCTAAACAAAAATCTAACTTTTTCTTTATTCTCAGGATATACAGGGAATATCCTCTATGCCAATGTTTGTCAAACTTTAGAATACATAAAAATTTCCTGGGGACCTTCTTTAGAAAGATGATTTTGGATTCTATTCCCAGAGATTTTCATTTACTAGGGCTGGAGTATGGCCCAGGAGTCTGCATTTTTAAAAAGCATCCCAGATAACTCTGATACAAGTGGTCTGAGAAAATTTATTTGTAGAATATATGTCAACACTGTGCATGAAAGATTATGATTGCTTTATGAAAAGTAGGAATATGTAACAGAATAATAAGGGTATTTCTAAATTTATAATTTTGAGAGCATGGAAATTTAATTTGATTAATCATTTTACAAATAGTGATCTTATAGACTTATTCTTTTAAAATTAGTTTGAATTTAATTATATCTAAGATATAGACATAACTTGAAACATTTAATTCTGTATATACTAAAAATGGACTTGATGCAGGGAAGAAACAGGGTGTTGGAATGGACATGGTAACCAACAAGGACCTACTGTATAGCACGTGGAACTCTGCTCTCTGTTATGTGGCAGCCTGGATGGGAGGGGAGTTTAGAGGAGAATGGATACATGTATATGTATGGCTGAGTCCTTTAGACATTCAACTGCAACAACATTGCTAATTGGCTACTCCCCAATACAAAATAAAAAATTTTAAAAAATGGGCTTGAGATATGTTAAAATTACAAATAATGATTCAATTATAGGAAATGACTTAGAATCTGAAATTTATATCAGAAAGACACAAAGCAAGAGACAGACTTTTCACTGCAATATTTAGTCCTGCCTGGAAGAAACACAAGTTCTAAACTAGCTTAAACCTAAACTTAAGGATAGAATGATAAGCTTCATATTCAATTCTTAGGTGTTTTTGTAACTTTCTGAAGCAGCTAGAAGTAAGAAAATAGGTGAGAAAAATGAAAGAAAATACTAAATTAGGCCCCTTTTACTTCTAATCCTCAAGTCTAAATAAAGGTTCAAGAAAAAAAAAATCCATCTAATTATACCTTGGTGGAAAACAGGAGCCAAATTGGGAGGAAAAAAAGTCCCCAGACTCTACATTGATAAATTCTTTCCTTCATTTTTGTTGAATTCTATATCTTTTACCTCTAACATATATTTATTGCGAAGAAAAGGGGACCTGCTTTTAAGTTGAGGACTTATTCCACTTCCTCAGCATGCAAGAAAAGTTCAAAAAGAGGAAAACTATGACCAAGTGCAAAATTGCCTTCAAGTCAGCTATGTTCATTTCATGGTGGGAAGCAAGTCACACAAGGAGGCCTGAGTTGCAAGAGAGAAGCACATTTCTCTCCCAGCCAAGTGGCTTTAAATGCTTCTTAAAGAAGGAGGAAACAAGTTGGACCTCACACCTATGCAACTTGGACATAAAGAGGTGAAACTTCTCACACATTACTTTTTTCAATAGGTTTTCCAAATGATTAAGTAGCTTGCCTTTAACGAATGTTTTAATATGCTCCCATTAAGTGTTCTCATTCCAGAGGAAAGAAAGCACTTGACACTGAATATATACCCTTCTCCCCAAGAAACTAAAAAATTACTTTGTATAGGACTTCCCTGGTGGTTCAGTGGCTGAGAATCTGCCTGCCAATGCAGGGCACATGGGTTTGATCCCTGGTCCGGGAAGATTCCACATGCCATGGAGCAATTAAGCCCATGAGTTGCAACTACTGAGCCCATCTGCTCCAGAGCCTGTGCTCTGCAAAAAGAAAAGTCACAGCAATGAGAAGCTCCCCACCGCAACTAGAGAGTAGCCCCCACTTGCTGCAACTAGAGAAAGTGTGTGTGCAGCAATGAAGACCCAGGACAGCCAGAAATAAAACTAAATAAATAAAATAACAAAACAATTGCTTTGTATAAACAAAATTCTTTCTTTGATTTCTAGAACCTGAAGTCTTATTTGCGTATAAACATACACTTAAAAAGTAACTAACAATTAATATCAAATGTCTTGATAACCTGTTGTGTATCTGAATTTGGACAAAATACTGTTATCTACTTTCAGTTCCAGACTAAAAATTTCAAATTAGATATTCACACAGAGGTACTCAGGGTGTCAAACACTACGAGGAATAAATGTGTAACACAATGATAGTAACATGTTCCTTATTGAAAAGTTTTAGGAAAGACAATTTTGAGAAAAGTGAGTCAGCTTTTTAAAATGCCTTTTTGTATGATTTTAAATTCTACTGATATATTTTAAAAGATGTTAACAGTAAGAAGCATTTTCCTCCATGTAATGTTACTACCACATTACCACCTTCTAGTTGTGTAATCTCATGATTCCTTATCATTGCAAAAGTTTAGAAAGTTCTGATGGTATAATGCCTGACTTGGCTTCCCATTCTCATATTCCAGTGTCAAGATACCAACCTATACATACGTTTTGGTTTATACACAATGCCTCAGAGCCACAATATTTCCTTCTTTATAGCAATATTCTTTTCCCTCTACATTTCTGAATGTATTTTACAGAGGAAGAGTGACCTAAAAATCTAGATCACTCACTTTTGTAGGTGAAATTTTGCTTAATGGATTGACTAAGAGATATTTGCATTAACAAGTTGGAGAGTATTTAGTGTAATTCACTGGCCCCTTCCCAGAAAAAAATACTCTGAGACTCTTATTCAACAACTTAACCTACTAATATTCTAAACTAATGTTTTCTTTTGAACAGAAGCAGAAGATGGTAAGCATGAAGCCTAATTTACTGTTTGACAGAGTTTGTTATTCAAAACCAAGCTTCTGTGGCTAATTCTAAGTGATCGAGGTTTGGGATAAACCCTCTTGTGGTTTTACAAGTTATTGTCCTTAAAATCTGAGTTTCTTCAGATGAATCCACATATGCATCAGTGAAGCCCACAGTTTAAGAGTAATCTCCTCACTCCCCATTCTATTTTAACCAATATTTAAGAGTAGATTTAGCCACAAGAAAATTGGCTGCACCCATAATGTTATGGTGTTAGGGACATCTGCCAACTATTTCAAAACTTCGAGAGCATTGGCTGGCATCAGTGAAACAAATGGAGTTTAGCTTTGAAAATTGATTTTGTACTTCTCTTTCTAGTATGCCTGCTGGAATCTCACTCAAATATATTTTGCAATAATGTGGTTACTACCTCATTGATCTCTGAAAAAAAGCACTTTGCTTTGTAGAGGAGAAAATATTCTCACCCCATTAGGTTAAAATCAATTTATGAACCCCAAGTACTTTTCATTTCAGCATAGATTTTTTCCATTTTTCCATTTGTCCCACAAACAATGTCTTTGGCCAAGAAGAGTATCTACAAAAACAAATATTTTATGTCTGGATTTCACTAGAGAATAACATATAACTTCATTTTCTGTGTTTCAAAAATATTTGAAATTATGACCATAGTTTATGACAAAGGAGACACGCATTTCCATAGGTCCAAAAGTGTCTAGAAAATGTTCTCAAATAGCTTTACATAAGAGATCACAGTGCTCAACTGAATAGACTTCTTTTATCCATAAAGGGGCACAGAGTTAACAGGTGCCAAAGATTTTTTTCTATAATCTATATATTATTTACCAGTTAGAAAGATTATTTGTATATAATTTCCTTCTTGGAACTGATAACAATCCTTATCAAGATAAATCTTAGAAATCAATAATAAAGCTAACCAAATCAATATCTGTGTTACATAAATGGATTTTTTTCTCACATTTTTTTTGAAAGAAGATATTTTAATCCATAAAATCTAAGACTTGTAGGACTTCCAGAAGGTTTATTCTTGCTAGAATACTGTGTTCAGAAGTCCTGGAACATGGGAAAATACTGACATTTAAAGTTTCTAGATTGTCTCAACCTTTAAAAATCCAGAAACTTTTCCATGTTGCTAATTTTTTATTGAGCAATAGGTATTGAATACAGAAGGTATACTCCTATTAGGTACCTTTATAATTACATTAAGCAAATTTTAGTTTATCAAATTCCAGTGAATTCTACTTATTAGTGAACTTTTTAGGTATACCACCCTATCATTTGACAGGTTCATACTTAGAACTGACCATTCCTAATATAGTACTTCCAGGGACATAGCCCTTAAACCCTTTTAGAAAAATGCCAATAAAAGAGATGAGTCAGAAACGGTCCCAGCTGAAAATGGAAGGCTCAAACAAAGATACTTAGAAAGGGTTTAATAGAGAGAGAATGCAGATGTTTATAGAAGGTTTATGCAAAATACAAAGGAGAGCACTGCTAGCAGCCCTAAGCTTGCAGGGGCAAGTTGAAGAAATGGTTGCCAGAACCCAGAAGAGAACAATATGTAGAAGAGGTCACCCTGAGGGGAGTTATGAAGGACAAAGCCAGTGGATACCAGAACCCAGAAGAGAAAAATGTGTAGAGGAGGCCACCCTGAGGAGAGCTATGAAGGACAAAACCAGTCCCTGATGATCCAACAGGGAAGGAACATCCCCAAATTACTTTTTTCCTCTCTGTGACTCATTGCCATGTTTTCTATGGGCTAAACTTCACTGCTTAATATGGTAGACTAGTCACAGATGGCTACTGAGCACTTGAAACTAAAGTGTAAAACACATACCAAATTTTGAAAACATAGTATGAAAGAGAATTTAAAATATCATATTACTAATTTTATATTAATCAAAAATAGGGAGGATAATATTTTAGACATCCCTCTCCTGGGCATATGTCTGGAGAAAACCATAATTTGAAAAGATACATGTACCCCAATGTTCATAGCAGCACTATTTACAATAGCCAAGACATGGAAGCAACTTAAATGCCCATTAACAGAGGAATGAATAAAGACTATATATACAATGGAATGTTATATACAATATTCAATGGAATATTATTCAGTCATTAACAAAATGAAAAAATGCCATTTGCAGCAACATGGATTAACCTAGAAATTATCATACTAAGTGAAATAAGAAAGAAAAACAAATACCATACAATATCATTTATATGTGGAATCTGAAAAATGATACAAATCAACTTATTTGAAAAACAGAAATAGACTTAGATTGGCTTTCTAAATTGGCTTAGAAAGCAAATTTATGGTTAACAAAGCAGAAATGTAGGGGGAGGGATAAATTAGAAGGTTGGGATTAACATATACCTACTACTATATATAAAATAATACACAAGGACCTACTTTACTCTATAATAACAATATACAGGAAAAGAATCTGAAAAAGAACAGGTGCCTGTATATGTTTAACATATATGTTTAAATCACTTTGCTGTATACCTGAAAATAACACAACATTGTAAATCAACCATACTCCAATATAAAGTATAAATTTTTAAAAATGCATACTTGGCCAAATTCTAGGATATATATTCTTTCCTCATGTCCCACACTTTGTCCTGGAGATTTATCTTACAAATGTAAGATTCTTGTGTTCTTGTCTTAATGAGAACAAGATTTGTTTAAAATCTGTTTTGTTGGGTTTGTTTTTACAGTTTTGAATGTAATGATATAGTACTGATTATGGTTTTATAAAGCGAATATAAATAAACAAATATCATAGAGAAGTCTTTAGTTTCCTGATTGTATAGTCTTTGATTAAAATGAAGAAGTTTAGTCCAATTAATACTAAAAAGATTATTCTTGAAAATCTTGCATAAGCTTGAAGGAAAAATTAAGAATTTCTCTTGTAAGAAAAATGCATGCTTCATCTAGATTTTGAAATTCATTGATGTAAGAGTACTTTTTTTTTTTTCCACTTTTGCCACTTGGGCAATTTTTGTCTTTCTTTTCTTCACTCAATGTGCTGGACCACCTGCATAGGATACTGACAGCCCAGATGTTTGAGACAATGTACATTTCAAATTGGAGATGCCTCAAAAAATTATAAAGGGAATGCCATTTAAAAAACTCTGAAAGCCTCCAGAAGCATACAGACCAAACTCTAGAAGTCAGTAAGCACTATGTACATATGTCTATTGTGTAAATGCTAATTTTAAGTATTATTTAATAGCATTTACCAGAGAAGGATAGACAGTGAACAACCTCTTTAGGATATTACACTTTTTATACTTCCCAAAATTTCTATTCTCTTCCCCTTTTTCTAGGCTCCAACCTCTTGCTTATATTCCTCAAGTATCTTGTTCCATCTTCCTCTTTCTTTACTGTCACATAGACTTAGTCACCATATTATGCCTTCACATGACTTCTCAAGTGACCCCACATATCTAGAAAAATCCCATCTTTTATCAACACTCCACCTTTAAGCCAAAGGCCTGCTCTAGGCTGAACCAGAAAAAATTATCCTTCACCATCATTTAGTCTTTCCTTAAAGTCCTTGTTGATTTCTTTTTAGCAGTTCTACCAACTGTCCACAGATATCAGGCCTTCTTTCCCTTTTCCAACATTAAAGTTCAGATTCAGCTAGGTCATATTGGAAAACGCTCATAGATTTATTGAAGTTTAACCAATGAATAGTTTCTTGTGTGCAAGGAGTATCTGCATTTTAGCGTGGGATAATTGGTTAATTCAGAGGGCTGAAGATTTAATCATAAAATATTCAGGACAATCAGATCAGGTGCCAGTCATGCCCAATGCCCCCATGAATTGCTCTGCTGAGGAAAGCAACACCAGGCTCTACATGCAAAGTCAGAACTAATTTGACCAGAGTAGGTACCTTATAACCTGTAAGATTGACTGGTTCAAAACGTTCTGTCCAATAAGGGAGAGATAATTCACTAAACCAATCATCCTATCTCCTTCAGAGTTTTGTATGAAGATTCCAGGAAAAATTTCCCAGTAAGAGTATACAAGAACAGAATGGGCAGGCCAGCCAGGAAAAACAGATTAAATAGGACAAGGGACTTCCTTGATGGTCCATTGGCTAAGACCCCATGCTCCCAATGCAGGGGACCCAGGCTCCATCCCTGGATAGGCAGCTAGATCCCACGTGCCAGCAACTGAAAAAATCCAGCACGCTGCAACTAAAGATCTGCATGCCACATCGAACACTGAATATCCCTTGAGCCACAACTAAGACCCAGCACAGCCAAATAAAGAAATAAAAATGTTAAAAATATTAAAATAGGAGAAAAGCCATAAAGTAATAAAAGAGAAAATAATTGGTCCCCGAGTGTTTTGGCTATCTATTGCTGTGTAACAAATTACTCCCATACTCAGCGCTATCAATGAGAGTTTTGCTTGCTCGTGATCAGGTCAGGAATTGAGGCAGAGTTTGACTGGGCAAGTTTTTCTGCTCTACATGGCCTGAGCTGTTTCATTCACTCACTTGCATTCACCTGGCGGTGGAGCTGGACTGGAAATTCCAAGCAAGCTTTCCTCATGTAAATGGCACTTCCGTGCTCCGCCACACGGGTTCTCACCCTCTACAGAGCTGGCTTGGGCTCCCTGACCGCTTGGTGATCCCTGATTAGTTGTACTTCTTAAGTGGTGGCTGGTTTCTAAGGAGCA
The DNA here is from genome assembly GCF_054371585.1 of Giraffa tippelskirchi. Lineage (NCBI taxonomy): Eukaryota > Metazoa > Chordata > Mammalia > Artiodactyla > Giraffidae > Giraffa > Giraffa tippelskirchi. Next base: position 89,751,903 of record NC_137275.1, on the reverse strand, counting down.
TTCCAGGAAGGGTTAAGTAGAATATACAGATCTTTGAAGACCAGCCTTGAAAGTTATATAGCCACTGCTGCCACATCCCACTTGTCAAAGTGTGTGTAAGGGCTAGTTTAGAATCAAGGGGAGGGGAAATAAACCTCACCTCTCAGACTGAACAACTGAGCATACATGCACTCTTGATGAAAGGTGTGGCAAGAATTTGATGATATCCTTCAGTCACCATATCAGGGTTACTTTAGAGACATACTGTTTTCCAGTTCTGAGTCTTTGTACTATGCAAATGGAAGGGCCCAACAGACAACTCATTTGGGGTGCTGGTGGTGAGAACGGGGTGTATTCAGGGCCACTTGTCATAACTTGCTGAGAATCACTGAGTTTATTAGCAATGTTTTCCTTAAATCATGCCACATACATAGTACTTCTCTAGTCTAAGGATATAAATAAGAACTTTTAACTTTCTTGAAAGCTGTACAGGCAATTATTTTCTATGGAATCTCCTTTAAAAGTACTAAAAAAAAAATTCTAAAGTTAATAGAACAAATACAAAACTAAAAAAAAAAAAAATACAAAACAGACCTTTGTGGAAGATTTTTTTTTTTTTGGCTCTGCCACACAGCTTCTGGGATCTTACTGGGCCCACACCAGGGATCAAATCTGGGTCCTTGGCAGTAAACATACAGAGTCCTAACCACTGGACTGCCAGAGGCTTCCCTAGACTTTTATTTTATTGTGCCCTATTAATCAAGTGCGCATGCATGCAATACATATGAGTAAACTCTTTCCTGAGCTGTCTGAAATGACAAGGCTTTTCAGAATAAAAGCTGTTTTTACATTTTCGTGGACTAGAAGTCTACTTAGAATGTGTATAGCACCTGGCAGAGTTGAGGAGGGGGCAGTACGTGGGCAGGAAGCATATGCTGTAGCCAAACTAGAGTGACCTAGGGTGAAAGAGATGCGCCAGTTAATTTCTGGGAAACAAAATCCAAGGCACTTGAGGACAAGAAAAAGTCTCATTAGGGCTAGAAGATATCTACTTTGGCCTTTTCTTTTCTTTTTTTTAAACAAATAATTCTAAGAGCGATTAAGAAACTTACCTGAAGTGTCATAATTCCTTGGACACAGGCATTTGACTTCATGTATCTACCACACATTACGTATGAGCAAAATTTTTGACCTTCCAAACCTCACATTTGGTCCTGTTGCCATTTATGAGATTTTCTTCTCTTGTGTCTCCTTTTAAGGCAGGCTTTTGTGTTGATTTTAAAACTATGTCACCTGTTTTTAAATCAGGTTTTTTTTTTTTTCAACCTTTTTCAAACCCAGGTGGCACTAGTAGTAAGGAATCCACCTGCCAATGCAGGAGACACAGGAGATGCAGTTTCGATCCCTGGGTCAGGAAGATCTCCTGGAGTAGGAAATGGTACCCCACTCCAATATTCCTGCCTGGAGCCTGACAGGCTACAGTCTAGGGGGAGTCACAAAGAGTTGGACACGACTGAGCATGCACGCACATAACGTGAAGATGCTGGTTCATTAGGCCTGAAATATTGTAGTTTTCACAGGCTCCCAGGTAACATTGATGATACTTGTCTGTGGGCCAAATTTTGAATCTCAAAGAATTAGAGTATCAAAACATGTCCCTAAAATACCAGTGGAAATTACCAGGAGATTAATCATAGGCATAAATGCCAAATGGATTCTACTTTCCTAGGCTAGTCAAAGAGTTATTCATTTATTCAAGAAATACTTATCAAGAGCTTAAAACAGGTTAGATATTGTTCTAAGAAGAAAAGAGATAAACTTTTTAACTGTCGTTTCTATTATCATAGTAAAACAAAGTGCCAAGTTTGTGCTTAATTAGAAGTCACTTTTGATATGTCCAAGCAGAGTTGCTTTCTAATGCATTTGGGCCGTAGATTATACATATATTTTGAAAGACTTTTTCCAGGAATAGACTCTCTTACTCTACCAGTGTATTTTTCAAACTCCTAGAATTTAGAAATACATTTGGAGACTACTTTTAGTGAAATTTTGTTCCAAAATAAAGTATCTTTATCAATCAAATAAGTGGAAGAACAATTTTGCTTTTAGTCCACAGAGGAAAGCCAGCCTATATTGTGGGATACTTGAACTTGATAAATGTGCACAGAATACTTTGTGTGACACATGCTAGCATCACTTGACTTGCTTCCACAGCTGCCCTATGCGGTCTTTTGTGACATACCCAGGTCAACATTGTCCTGCCAAATAACTAACACTGTCAAGTGCCAACTGGATAGAGCAAACTGAATTATTGGGTACTATTTTCCCTCATTTCTAGGGCAACAACCTCAGTATTTATTAATCCAATGAGATGCTTACTTAATAAACCTGGGGGATGCATCAAATGTCTAATCGTACCTCTGACAGCAAAAGAGTGAACTTTGGCGAGCCTTGAAACTCTCTCAGCACATTCTTAGTTGAAGCAGCTTTGCAGCTATCCGTTGGTGGCTGAGAGAGCTAAAAAAAAAAAAAAAGAAAATAGCAGTCATGCTATTGCAACACTGATTGCCCCAGCCTCTCCTTTCAGTTAATGAGGTGTTGAAAGTTCAAGACCTAAGTTATTTGTGGAACTAAAAAGAACCAAAAGATTACTACCTGCCAGAATGAAGACTTTAGGATTTAAAGCTCATTCACAATCATGCTATCAGGACTGTATTTTGGATGCATTTCATAGTTCACTATAATTTATTTATTCATACATATATTTTGATCACATAAAGTGCAAGCTTCCTGCAAGCAAAAATAGTGCCATCTGTTTCTCCAGTGTGCTAATATACAGCCTTATTTAAGTGTCCAGAACTGCTTGGTGAGTAATAACAAGATGCAATCTGCATATTTATCTTCTATGATTTAGATATTTTGATTAGCATCAAATTTTCTGCTTATTTTAAAGAGAAATTCTTGGCCAACTTCTCTATTTCTTGATTATGGCTGGATTAGACAATTAGATCAGTCCCTCAAAGAAGTTTGGATGAATTCCCATGATTCTGTAATTGACTTTTCTACAGAAACAAAGGGATGCAGATTATCTAAAATGTCTCAGTATCTTCTGGGGTATTTAAATCCTGAATTTTGGTATTATGAATGCAGCAAGAGACATTAGGAAAATGAACTCTTTCAATGCTAGTTCCAGGAGAACTTAAATTTACTCTTCGGTTTCCTCTCGTTTGCACATATTCTACGGAACTTGAGAAGTAACATATCTGGACATAACTTTGTAAAGTTTTTCTTTTAAAATCTCCCACAACCCTATATAATTTTATATATTAGGTAATATAGCCCAATAATATATTATTTAATATATCTTATATGGTGATAGAATTATGCCACTGAAGATGTTTTCAAGGAACTTTACCCACTGAATACTCTGACTATACTGTAAATGAGTCCAAATAGAGAACCGGGCCCTAGAGTGTTTCTGACCATCCCTTGTTAAAGAAATTAAAGAGACCAACAGCAAACCCTGATGTTCACCTAGCATCGTCGAATGTCAGACATTGTGCTAACAGCTTTATGTACGGCAACTCATTTCATGTTCATGATAGCCCTACAACAGGTGTAATTTTTACTCACTTTACAGATGAGGAAGCAAAGGTGCAGAAAGTTGCTAACAAATATTCTCAAGGATTTTCAATATACAAAACAGATTCAGACTTACATAAATCTAGAGCCCATATTCTAACCTCTGGTGTACTATGTGACCTTCTAAACCAAGTTTCCTCAAAATGACAAATAGATGTGTTGAGTATCAGAGTCACATTGTAAAGGTGAAAACCTAAAATAAGTAGTCTCATCAAATTGGCATATATTGTTTTTCTAATCTTATAAATATTATTTTCGTGTCTTTAGATTTCTTTATATAATAACAGGCTGAGGAGTCATGGGGGTTTAATATAATTTCAGATGGACAGTCTGCAGTAGAGGTGGAGAGAGAATTTATATTTACTGATACCCCCAAATTTATATTCAATTTAGTATACTTTGCTGCATGCATGGGCTTCCATGGTGCCTCAGTGACCTGCCAAAGCAGAAAACATTGGTTTAATCCCTGGGTTGAAAAATGCCCTGGAGAAAGAAATGGCCTGGGAAATCCCATGACAGAGGAACATAGTGGGCTACAGTCCATGGGGTCACAAAAGAGTTGGACACAACTTAGCAACTAAATAACAGCAATAACAAAGCTGCATACATGCCCTAAACTATTCAGAGAATAATTAAAGTCAAGTCTACTCTCATAACAATAGCAATGGGGATTTTAAAAGGATAAACCCAATTCCCATCCTGGTTATAATCCAACAGATCAATATCTTTGTGCTTCATGACTTTACATAGTTGAGTTAAAAATGTAGATGCAATTGTTAATTCTATGTGCCTGGCACCGTAAGCATTTTTCCTTCTTCCTGTATAGTCTTACAGGCTTCTGAGATGATGCTAGTGGTAAAGGACTTGCCTGCCACAGCAGGAGATGTAAAAGACATGGGTTTGATCGCTGGGTATGGAAGATCCCCTTGAGAAGGAAATGGCAACCCACTCCAATATTCTCACTTGGAGAATCCTGTGGACAGTCTGGCGGGCTACAGTCCATAGGACTGCAAATAGTTGAGTATGACTGAAGAGACCTAGCATGTATGTATAGTCTTACAATTTGCAAAATATTTTATGTACTTAGTGTTGATGTTGGACCTGATGGTGAATGAACGACAATAGCAAATGTTGATGTGCATTACACAAACATGACATCATTATTGAGCATTTTCTTTCTTTTTCCTCTCTCTCTTTTTAGCCTCTCTTTTTGATTTTGTAGATATCTGCAAAGACCATCTTATATATAGCTCACCTTTCCTTCGTCTCTTTTTCACTTCTTTCTTTCCCTTCTTTCATTTCTTCTTCCCTCACCTCCTTCTCCCTTACTTCTCTCTCCTTTGTTAAGATACATTGTGAAAAATGATTAAAGGAAAGGAATATTTTTGTAACTCTTGACACTTCTTGTGAAATTATTTACCAAAAATGCTGTACTAATTTATGCTGAAATCAGCAATGTATGGGAGCACTATTTCTTTTTCTCCTTGCCAGAGTTGTTCATTATAATTTTAAATTTAAAATAGTGATAGAATGCTTCCTCAATTAAGAAAAATTCCACCTCTTTCGAGGGTTCCTTTAAAAATTTTTCACCTTTTATATTTTTAGACAGGTTGATTTTTTATAATTAACAAAGGCTCAATAGACTACCAAAATCAGTTTATTTTCCACCACCCATACCTGTCCAAGAGATGTGAGCCATATGGCTCTATGTATTGAGTTATCCCTTCTGGTTTATCCACTCAAGAATTTACACCACCTCAGTCTAGGGGAAGAAATTCCCCTGGCTAGCTTTTTTCTCACCACTGGCTGACTTTACATTCAGAGGTTCCCATTTTTTTTTCTCTCGATGTTACCCAATAGATACCACAAAATAACTGGCTCTAATTACAAGGAGAGCACTAACCTCCAAAGCCCCTGGTGTTCTGATGTGTGAACTAATCAGCAACTACTGATTCATTTTCACACACTCCTCCTTCAATAAAGTTCTAGGGGAGGAGGAGAATGGACAAGGGTCAAATACATCTGAAAGCTCATTTTTTTTTTTTTTGGTAAACAATAACATTTATTCAAAGGTTATATGTTAATTTTTTTTAATTTTGAGAACTTCTTTAAAAAAAAAAGTCAAACCTACAGTCAAATTACAAGAAAAATACAATGAACACTTGCAGATTGTTCACCTAGTTCATGATTGCCAATATTTTGCCACATTTACTATATTTCTTTTTCTTTAACATTTGCCTCCTGAATCAGTTGAGAATAAGTTGCATCTTTTCACTTTATTTACCCTTAAATACTTGAGCATATATCTTCTAATAAGACATTCTCCTACATAACCACTATCTTATTATCACTGAAGAAATTATCATTGACACCACACTGTTGCCTAATATGTTGTCCATATCCAAATTTCCCCTATTGTCCCAGTTGCTTTATAACTTAAAAAAAAAATCTTCCTCCTAATCCACATATCTATTCATTATCCCTCTATTAACTGGAAAATCCCTTTGTTCTCTTTTATCAGGTTTTTTTTTTTCTTAACCAACTTTTCTCTTGAGGCACTCATCTGTTTCCTTGAGATAATACTCTCTTTGAAGATTGTAATTGGTTTGTCTTCTTTCTGACTCTTTAGCACCTCCCTTCAAGACTATGTGCTCCCTGCAAAGATGACTCTGTTTTAAAAATGTTTTCTAAAAGTGTAATTTAAATTCTCCTTTAAGAGTTACATTTGCTTTCTCTTATCTCCCTGTCTTTCCTTTATATAGCTCTTAATTGAAGTCCTTAATTTCCAAGTTGCCCTAAACTAGAAGTTTATGTTTTAAAAAATTATGTTCATTTAGATAGAGTATAATATGCTATTATTGATTCTTTGGTATAAAAATGCATTTGGTTGTATTTCTGGTTCAAAATTCATGAAATCCTATTTTAGTTAACACAAACCTTCGATTTAAAGTTTAAAAGAAGGAAAACATACCTAAAAGCAAACATGCAAACATATCTGTCGAAAAATGGTTGTTAAAAAATTGCCCAATTGTTTCAAGATAGTCAAGTACAGTCTCTTTTGTAAGATCTAGAGGGACCTTAGAGGTAAAAATTTTACTCCCTTCAGTCTTCAGATAAGGAAATAGCCCAAATCATTTATGATCACCATCAGTTGGTGGCAAAGACAGTCACTATAGCCCTAGTCTCAGTTCAGAATGATTTCTTTTGCTCTCATTGCATTCAGTTTACTGGAAATGTGTGAATGAAATGTTAAGAGGGCCAGTCACAACCTCATTAGCTGCAGCCACTGAGAGCTTTAAAAATAAAAATATAGTCTTGCTTTCACAGCTATAGCCATGGACTTAACATTTGTTGAATTATTTTTTTCGGACCAGGTACTGTTCTAGATGTTTATAGTATCTCTAAAATTTGGCTCATTATTATCATCCCCATTTTAAAAATGCAAAAACTGAGACACAAAGACCTTGAGTAACTCGTTTAAGGTTATTTATTGTGTTGGGCCTCCTAGGTGGCGCTGATGGTAAAGAACCCACCTCCCAGTGCAAGAGATGTAAAAGATACAAGTTCGTTTCCTGGGTCAATGGTCCATAGGGTCACAAAAAGATGAACATGACTGAACCAACTTAGCACGCTCGCACACACATTGATTGTGTAGAATGGGCTGCAAACTCATTCAAGTATGTTCCTGGGGTTATACACCTAACCATTATGATACACTGCCTCTCCTAGTTGTAAGAGCTTCAAACGCAGATGCCACTCGATTTCTCCCACTGAAATGGAAACAGGCATACATGTGTAGAATGCTTTATTATCGTTACTCAATGAGATGCCAATAGCTACCCCAAACTACCTTTGCCTCAAATTGGGATTTCCCCAATATCTCAAGTGTGCTGAACTTTTCATTCTAAGAGGATTGCTGGTGAAACCCCTGGTAAGAAATAGGAATTTTATCTAGAGTTACATTAATTTGTTTTGTTGTTTTTTCTTGCCAATGTGAATTAGCGGGATTGTTGTCTATAATTTGTGTTCTATCAGCTCTGGTGATGAAACTTTTTGTCTTTATGCAGAACTGAGTCACTTGAATCTGCTAGATATTTATGACTAATTAACACTCTCCTAGAGGGTGAGGGTGGGATGATATGGGAGAATGGCATTGAAGCATGTAAATTATCATATGTGAAACAAATCGCCAGTCCAGGTTCGATGCATGATACAGGGTGCTTAGGGCTGGTGCACCGGGATGACCCAGAGGGATGGGATGGGGAGGGAGGTGGGAGGGGGGTTCTGAAAGGGGAACACATGTAAACCCATGGTGGATTCATGTCAAGGTATGGCAAAACCAATACAATATTGTAAATTTAAAAAATAGATAAATAAACTAATTTAAAATAAATTAAAAAAATCCAGCATATATAGAGGGAAAAAAAACCACTCTCCTTTCAAAAATAGAAAATAACACTTTAGTGAACTAAAACTTTGCATTTATGATTAATTTTAACATTTTTGTTAAAGTGGTAACAATGTCAGAGTAGTTATTACTATAAAAGAATTTTTAGAAAAGTTATTAAGACTAGAAATAAAGATGGTAACTAAGTAGATAATATAAAATTGAATTTTTGGCTAACAGTATGATGTATGAACTAAATTATCATTTGGAGTCAACCTAACGTAAATTGTGAGCCAATGACTTAAGTCTTGAATGTTTCAGACACCTCTGGAAAGGTGAACTGTAGTATACTGTACTTGGTGAATAATGTATGACACCACAGCAACTCTCGCTTAATTCAAGGCAAACAGGAAATGATACTTAAAAAGTTGGAAGAACTGGGCTGAATTTCATGAGGTTGTACGCCTGTCTGCCTGCTTCTCGGCTATGTGTTGGCTAGCAGACAAAGAATATCTCAAGACAGAAAAAATATAGGGCCTCCTGAGACTGGCTGGGAACTTGAAGGCTTACACTGAGCTAGGTTTGATGCTAACACGTAATTTTTCATTGCAATCTTGGGAATGAGAATGGTCACTAATGACTTAGAATGACTATTTACACAAAACCCACTGGCATCTTTAATAAAATTCCCCCTGCTGTACTGGGGGACAGTCTACACAGCAGGTAATTACAGCTGCTGGGCCAGAATGTAAGTTAGCCAAGACCTTATCTCAGTAGCATGTCTTACTTGAAAAATGAACTGTAAGAGTCAAGCTCTGGAAGAGTGCATGGCTGAGCAACTTTCTGGAAAAAAAGACTTGAATAGAGAGAGGAAAAGAGAGCAATAGGAGGGGAGAATGACAAATAAAATCTTCTTTTTTGGTCTAGACACTTAAAATCCCACAATTAATTCTTAATTCAGAATCCCAGAATTTATTATGTCCATCATGAATTCAATAGGGAATTATAAGTAATGGCTGTATGGTTTCCCTGGGGGCTCAGTGGTAAAGAATCCACCTGCTAATGCAGGAGATGCAAGTTTGATCCCTGGGTCAGGAAGATCCCCTGGAGAAGGAATTCCAGTATTCTTGCCTGGGAAATCCCATGGACAGAAGAGCCTGGTGAATATGTCATTCTGGAACATGTAAGGTAGGGCCAGTTTTGGTTGAGAAGATTTATTGTTGAAGAACATTGAAATGTGAGTTTAGTATCCCTGGCAAAGGCTGGGAATATACCGTAACACAAACATTAAACAGTTCTCTAAATACAAATGAAGAGTGGTTTTACAAAAGAGCAGGATGGTGTGCAGCCCTTAGCACCATTACCAGACAACTGTTTCTGCAAGACCACTAACTGGAAGGTTAGAGCAGTGGTTAGAGGTTCTGCTCAGTCATGGGTCGACCCTGCAGTGGGCCCCTCCCCCAGGGAACTAAGGTCAATGAGCAACTTTTAGAGGCCTGTTTGGCGGGTGGAGTGGCAGTCTTCAGGCAGAGAGTGAATTAAGAGGTGGATACCTGCTTTCTCCCTAGAGCTCTCCAGCTCACCTGGTCTCAGGCCAGCCTTCAGGGCCCCATAGCCCTTGCCAAGGCCACCAGCTGGCCAAGCTGAGGCATTGAGGTGGCTGCGAGCCTCTTTCCCATCACCTCTGTGACCTAATGGAAGTGGAAGTCTGCAACGGGACACTCTCTGTAAGGCTTGATCCCTGCTGTTTGGGAGGGCTGAGGAGCCTGAGGCCTAGTTGGCTCCTGGACTCCTAGCTCCCTCAGTGTTGACAGTTGGGCAGGGTATGGGGACCTGGCCCTGAGGGAGCTGCCAACTGAGATCTGCCTTGTTAGCCCTGGCAGGAGGACCCAGACTGGGGGCTAGAGGAATACTCCTGGGCAGGGTAACTGGGCCTTCCAGGGACCCCCTCCGCTTAGCCAGGGCCTAGACCTCAGAGGGTGCATGTTGTGCCTGGGGATCTTGCCCTTTCTTTCCAGAACAGAAAATAGTATTTGGTAGAGATTTATAGGAACATTATTACCTGACCACGATGTCAAGAAAAAGACTCTGACACCAAGAAATTTGCAACAACCAACCATAGCCTTCTCTCACCTTTCCTATAAAAGGGATTTGCTGAAGACTTTTGGGGAATTTGGGGTCTTTCAGGCATGAGCCACCCCTTGCAGGTCCCTACAATAAACCTTTCTCTGTTTCAAACTCATACATTTTGGTATTGTTAGGTCTCACTGTGGGTCGAGCAAAATGACTAGTGTTTTTGGTAAGTTTCAATTTGGAAGGAACTGTTTCTCAAAGGATAAATGAGAAAGAAGATAGCAATAAAAGCCTCTGTGAGGAAGAGGTAGACAAAGGCTAATGGTTTCTCATGCTTTCAGTTTAGTTCAGTTCAGTCGCTCAGTTGTGTTTGACTCTTTGTGACCCCATGAACCGCAGCACACTAGGCCTCCAACTAGAGTGCATCACCAACTCTCGGAGTCCACCCAAACCCATGTCCATTGATTTGGTGATGCCATCCAACCATCTCATCCTCTGTCTTTCCCTTCTCCTCCTGCCCTCAATCTTTCCCAACATTAGGTTCTTTTCAAATAAATCAGCTCTTTGCATCAGGTAGCCAAAATATTGGAGTTTCAGCTTCAGCATCAGTCCTTCCAATGAATATTCAGGGCTGATTTCCTTTAGGATGGACTGGTTGGATCTCCTTGCAGTCCAAGGGACTCTCAAGAGTCTTCTCCAACACCACAGTTCAAAAGCATCAATTCTTCTGAGCTCAGCTTTCTTTGTAGTCCAACTCTCACATCCATACATGACCACTGGAAAAACCATAGCCTTGACTAGATGGACTTTGGTGGCAAAGTAATGTCTCTGCTTTTTAATATGCTGTCTAGGTTGGTCATAACTTTCCTTCCAAGGAGTAAGCCTCTTTTAATTTCATGGCTGCAATCAACATCAGCAGTGATTTCGGAGCCCATAAAAATAAAGTCTGACATTGTTTCCACTGTTTCCCCATCTATCTGCCATGACGTGATGGGATCGGATGCCATGATCTTAGTTTTCTGAATGTTGAGCTTTAAGCCAACTTTTTCACTCTCCTCTTTCACTTTCATCAAGAGGCTCTTTAGTTCTTCTTCACTTTCTGCCATAAGGGTGGTGTTATCTGCATATCTGAGGTTATTGATATTTCTCCCGGCAATCTTGATTCCAGCTTGTGTTTCATCCAGCCCAGCATTTCTCATGATGTATTCTGCATATAAGTTAAATAAGCAGGGTGACAATATACAGCCTTGACGTACTCCTTTTCCTATTTGGAACCAGTCTGTTGTTCCATGTCCAGTTCTAACTGTTGCTTCCTGACCTGCACACAGGTTTCTTAAGAGGCAGGTCAGGTGGTCTGGTATTCCCATCTCTTTCAGAATTTTCCCCAGTTTATTATGATTCACACAGTCAAAGGTTTTGGCACAGTCAATAAAGCAGAAAGAGATGTTTTTCTGGAACTCTCTTGCTTTTTCGTTAATCCATCGGATGTTGGCAATTTGATCTCTGGTTCCTCTGCCTTTTCTAAAACCAGCTTGAACATCTGGAAGTTCACGGTTCACGTATTGCTGAAGCCTGGCTTGGAGAATTTTAAGCATTACTTTACTAGTGTGTTAGATGAGTGCAATTGTGTGGTAGTTTGAGCATTTTTTGGCATTGCCTTTCTTTGGGATGGGAATGAAAACTGACCTTTTCCAGTCCTGTGGCCACTGCTGAGTTTTCATATGCTTAGAGAGTGACCGGAGAAGGCAATGGCACCCTACTCCAGTCCTCTTGCCCGGAAAATCCCATGGATGGAGGAGCCTGGTAGGGTACAGTCCATGTGGTCGCTAAGAGTCGGACACGACTGAGCAACTTCACTTTCACTTTTCCCTTTCATGCACTGGAGAAGGAAATGGCAACCCACTACAGTATTCTTGCCTGGAGAATCCCAGGGACGGCAGAGCCTGGTGGGCTGCCATCTATGGGGTCGCACAGAGTCGGACACGACTGCAGTGACTTAGCAGTAGCAGTAGAGAGTGACAAGTTATATTACAGGTCTTATCATGGCTCCCTGGAACATAGAGGAAAATTACTGGCAGAATAAAAGCTCTATATTTTAGTTTTAGAAAGAAAAACATGGATTGAGATAGAAAAAGTGAATGAAACCTCTTAAGGTGTAGCAGTTTTATTTTAAAATGGAATGAAAACATTTTTAAATTTATAAATGAAATTTAAAGAAACTTAGGTCAAGTTTTGATTTGGATAGAGGGAATATTCTGCTATATATCTTGAAGATTCTTGATGTATGAATGGCAAGTGTATACATATATTTGTTGTCATAGGAACTATCTTCCTGGACTACTATGGACACCGCTTTTCCTCTGATCTCTATCTTTGGTTTTCGCTTAGCTTAGGACTCAAAGAACTTGGGTCGTTGTACTCAGCATTTAAATGGTCCGGATTTTCAACTGCATGATTTTAAGTAACTTTTTGGATTCATCTAAGAACCTGAACTATGGATTTAGTATTAAAAAAAAAAATGTTCCAATGCCAATCAACTGATTTACAAATGCATTTTGGAACACATTATAAAACTTTCTTCTGTGTGTTTATGAAAGACAGGTAATATGCTGTTCTCCATCAAGTGTAGATGTTTTGGGGACTGCAGATTCTGTGTCTGTCTGAGCCTGCAGAGGGTGTTTATTTAAAAGCACAAGGCTTCCTCTATTTACTCTTGGTTCATGCCTAAGAAATTATATATTTCACCCCTGGGATTTGACTTAATATCTCATGGAGATATTTGGATCATGGAGAAGGAAATGGCAAACCACTCCAGTATTCTTGCCTGGAGAATCCCATGGACGGAGGAGCCTGGTAGGCTACAGTCCACGGGGTCGCGAAGAGTCGGACACGACTGAGCAACTTCCCTTTTCCCTTTCGGATCAAGTGAGATAATCTTCATATTTATGGATTTGCTTAAAGTGGATTTTCCAACTACTTACAATTTAATGAAGAGATTTATGACTTCAATTTTTAGAAAATTCCCAAAGAAAGTTCCAGTAGCTCTCGTAGCCCCTTAGGCCTCTCTAGACACTTCTTAACCTGTCACTCCCACCCAGCCCTGCTGGGGCCAGCATTGATTTCCCCACTGCTCTTCCAAGAACAGGAATCAAGGCTCTGCTGGCATCCTGATGGTGAGACAGCATCAGATTTATTCCCTGACATTGGTGACTTCAATTAATTTCCTGGTATTCCTCCATTTTTTGTTTTTGATTTAGCAATTTAATGTTCTCTCCCTTCTTTTATTCATTAGCTAGTTAGCACCAGATACTATATCATTTTTCCAGCAGCCAGCCCATGAAGAGGAGTTGGAGTCAGCCTCTGGCTAGGTTTTGGATGCATCAAGAAGTCCATACTCAGTATCAACATTATTACCTTGATGGTATCTCAAGTGGGAAGAAAGATTAAGAAACACAGAATACATGGATCACCCTGTAGAACAGGCCTATGCAGAAAATAACTCCTTGTTCCTTATATGTTACAAGATGTTTTGGTAAAGTTTCTAAAGCAGAGAACTAGTACTGTTTCCCTGATTACATAAGTTCACCTACCAGGACAAATGAAGAACAGATGTGTCATTTTCAGTATTCAGAAAATAAATTCCAGCTTATTTTTAAAACATGCTCTCTGAATGCCTCTGCATGGTACATAGGTGGCTGCTGTCATGAGAACCACCTTCCTGGGTCACTATAAAAGCTGTTATCCCTCTGGTTTCCCACCTTCAGAGTTCTCAGTAACTTAAGATTCAAATATACCTGCTAAGTTGCTTCAGTCGTGTCCGACTCTTTGCAACTCCATGGACAGTAGCCCGCCAGTCTCCTCTGTCCATGGGATTTTCCAGGCAAGAATAATGGAGTGGGTTGCCATGCCCTTCTCCAGGGAATCTTCCTGACCCAGGAATTGAACCTGGGTCTCCTGCATTGCAGGCAAATTCTTTACCATCTGAGCCAAAGATTCAAATATATCTGAGACTTAAAACTCAACTCTTGGATAGTAGGTTTTTAGCTACATCATGGTTTGGTTAGAAATTTTGTGATGCACAGAACCTAACCATAGGTGTTGTGACGATATATATGCCAAGCTCCAAATAGTTGTATCCACAGATTTAGCCATAGAAATCGGGCCTGGTTTGGTGGTTCCAGGACAAGTGATGGTTCATGTAGTTTGCTGTTTCTGATTCAAGAATGTTGAAAACAGAGAATTTGTTTTGGTACTTGGGGCTTTGTTTATGAGGCAAAACTAAAAGAAACAAAAGAATAGCAGGACCAAAGCAGAAACTAGTGTGGGAAGAGACAGTGGCGAAAACCCAAGCAGGGCAGTTTATAAAGATATACAGCAAAAAAGATGTGACGACGTCGTGAACACCCAAGTCAAAAGAGAAGTTAGATCAAATTCGAATGAATAAGGATAGAAAGGGAATCAGAGGAATTATACTGAAAAGGACAAACCATATAGATGTGTCCTCAGGAAATGACTAATTGAACAAAAGCTCTCTGACTGGGGCTGTCTGGTCTTAAAAGAAGCTCATTGGATAGAAGGGACTTGTGGAGCCTTTAGCAATGTTCATGTAGCCTCAAACATTGAGAATTTTCACTGTAAATGTTTTATTATTTGTACATGAAAAAATATAATGCTGATCTATGCTAAACAGTCATTTCTACATTCTTCATGGAGTTTTGTAGCATAGACTTGGATGTAGGGTAATAAACTCCTTTGCCTTATTTTTAAAGACTCAAGAATCTGGCTACATGCCAAATTATCACCTTCTCACAGTTATTAAGTATTATTGGACTGTGTTTTATATAAAGTAATTAAACCAGACATAAGCATTAAAACTCAGGAATTTAAGGGACTTCCCTGGTGGCTCAGTGGTAAAGAGTCCATATGCGAATGCAGGAGACATGGGTTTGATCCCTGATCCGGGAAGATCCCACATAACATGGAACAGCTAAGCCTATATACAGAAGCTACTGAGCTTGTGCTCTAGAGCCTGGGAGATGCAACTACTGAGTCCATGTACCACACTGACTGAAGCCTGTGTGCCCTAGAGCCCATGCTCTGCATCAAGAGAAACCGCTGCAATGGGAAGCCCATGCATCTCTCAACTAGAGAGTAGCCCTCACTCACAGCAACTAGAGAAAAGCCCATGCAACAATACTCAGCATAGCCAAAAATAAATAAATAAAATTTTAAAAAGTCTCAGAAATTTAAAATTTGAGTCAGAATATTAGAGCATTTTAGATCCGTTGAATACACAGAATAAGCAATTACACACACACACACACACACACACACACACAGTACATTCCTGAAACACAGGCTTGAAAGAGGGTTTTTTCTTTTTCCCCACAAAGAGACTACTAGAGAAAAATTATATAAACTGACCTAAATCTTGATCTTACTAGCTAAAAATTCTAGAAACTCTTACTGAAAGAGATGAGTATTCCAATAAGAGAAATTGTGCCACCATCAAACCTTAAACACAAATGTGGTGGAACTAGATGAGTGACAGGAATAAAGGGTGACAATAGTATATTCATTCATTTTCTCATTCATTCAATTAGAGATTATTAAGTGCTACAGTGGATTGTTTTACTTTGTTTTCAGAGATGGCTGCAACACTATTTGCCACATTAAATGCTCTTTTGCAATATAATCTTGCTACTTGTACATCAAGAGGTGGAATCTATTTCTCTTCCCCTTGAATTTTGATTGGCCTATGGCTGCTTTGTTCAACAATATTGATAGAAGTGATGCCGTGTAACTTGCAAGGCTGGGCTTTAAAATATCTTCAGTTGCTACTATTCACAATAGCCAGGGCATGGAAACAACCTAAATGTCCATCAAAAGATAAATGGATAAATAAGATGTGGAGGGTGTGTGTGTGTGTACATATATATGTTTTCTATTGTGAATGTGCGTATATATGAATGAAATATTGCCATTTAGAGCAACATGGATAGACCTAAAGATTATCATACTAAGTAAAGTAAATCAGGCAGAGAAAGGCAAATATGATACCACTTCCATGTGGAATCTAAAAAAGGAATACATGTCAACTTATTTGCAAAAAAGAAACAGATTCACAGACATTGAAAATAAACTTACAGTTACCACAGGGGAAAGGAAAGTGGGAGGGATAAATTAAAGGTATAGAGTTAACAGATACACACCACTATATATAAAATAGATAAACAACAAAGATTTACTGTACAGCACAGGGAACTATATTCGGTATCTTATAATAATCTATAATGGAAAAGACTTTGAAGCTGTATACCTAAAATTAATAGACTATTATAAGTCAATTATAGTTAATAAATAAAATTAAAAAAATATCTTCAGTTGCTGCTTTTGTTGCTTGGAACACAGACACCATGCTGTGAGGAAGCCCAAGCAGCCTTGTGGAGAGGAGAGGTCCATGTGAAGGAGAACCAAGAGCTCTGGCTGACAATCCCAGCTGAGTTCCTGGTTGTAAAGTGATAGTCATGTGAATGCAGCCATTTGGTATTTTTCACTTGTCCTTGTGCCCCAGATGACACTATATATGAAGCAGAAGAACCATCCCAGAATGGTTCTTCAGGGTTCAAAATTCTGGGTTCAAAACCAAGAATAAAGAGAAATTATTAATCTTGGTTGCTTTAAGCCAGTGATTTTGGGAAAGTTTTGCTATGCAACAATATATAAATGTGGGCTTCCCTGGTTTGCTCAGTCAGTAAGGGATCAGCCTGGAATGCAAGAGACCTGGGTTCAATCCCTGGGTTGAGAAGATCCCTTGGAGAAGGAAATGGCAACCCAATTCCATATTCTTGCCTGGAGAATTCCATAAATGAACCTGGCGGGCTACAGTCCATGGGGTCACAAGAGTTAGACACAACTCAATGACTAAACCCCCGCAATATATAAATGTAAGTATTTGCTATGAGCCTGTCACTGGGCTAGTTGAAAGCAAAATTCTCTTTCAAGAAACAAGTAGAATTAATAGTCTAGTAGAAGATGCATTTAGTATAGGGGAAAAATTCAAATACATAAATACAAATTTCTCTCTATTTATGTACAGAGAAAACACAGTGATCCAGGTGACAAACACATTCTGAATAATTAGGGAAAACTTCCAAGGAAGATAATATTTAACCAAAGTATTTACATACATACATATTTTACATACTCTGTCATCCCCTTCTCCTCCTACCCTCAATCTTTCCCAGCAGCAGGGTCTTTTCCAATGAGTCAGCTCTTCGCATCAGATGGCCAAAATATTGGAGTTTCAGCTTCATCATCAGTCCTTCCAATGAACACCCAGGACTGATCTCCTTTAGGATGGACTGGTTGGATCTCCTTGCAGTCAGTCCAAGGGACTCTCAAGAGTCTTCTCCAACACCACAGTTCAAAAGCATCAATTCTTTGGCACTCAGCTTTCTTTACAGTCCAACTGTCACACCCATGCATGACTACTGGAAAAACCATAGCCTTGACTAGACGGACCTTTGTTGGCAAAGTAATGTCTCTGCTTTTTAATATGCTGTCTAGATTGGTCCTAACTTTCTTTCCAAGGAGTAAGTGTCTTTTAATTTCATGGCTGCAGTCACCATCTGCAGTGATTTTGGAGCCCCACAAAATAAGGTCAGCCACTGTTTCCACTGTTTCCCCATATATTTGCTATGAAGTGATGGGACCAGATGCCATGATCTTAGTTTTCTGAATATTGAGCTTTAAGACAGCTTTTTCACTCTTCTCTTTCACTTTCATCAAGAGGCTCTTTAGTTCTTCTTTGCTTTCTGCCATAAGGGTGGGTATCATCTGCCTATCTGCGATTATTGATATTTCTCCCGACAATCTCGATTCAAGCTCATGCTTCTTCCACCCCAGCATTTCGCATGATGTATTCTGCATATAAGTTAAATAAGCAGGGTGATGATATACAGCCTTGACGTACTCCTTTTCCTGTTTGGAACCAGTCTGTTGTTCCATGTCCAGTTCTAACTGTTGCTTCCTGACCTGCATACAGGTTTCTCAAGAGACAGGTCAGGTGGTCTGGTATTCCCATCTCTTTCAGAATTTTCCCCAGTTTATTGTGATCCACACAGTCAAAGGCTTTGGCATAGTCAGTAAAGCAGAAAGAGATGTTTTTCTGGAACTCTTTTGCTTTTTCGATGATCCAGCGGATGTTGGCAATTTGATCTCTGGTTCCTCTGCCTTTTCTAAAACCAGCTTGAACATCTGGAAGTTCACAGTTCATGTATTGCTGAAGCCTGGCTCGGAGAATTTTATATCAGTTAGGACATATTTAATGGACAAAACCAAAAAAATCAGAATCAAACTAAGTTAAGCTAAAAATGGAAGGCCCTGGTTCATACACATGAGCAACCTAGAGTAGATCTAACTTCTATTTTGGCTGTATATAAGGTCTCAGATTGGAGAAGGCAATGGCACCCCACTTCAGTACTCTTGCCTGGAAAATCCCATGGACAGAGGAGCCTGGTAGGCTACAGTCCATGGCGTCACACAGAGTTGGAGACAACTGATTGGGGAAGGCAATGGCACCCCACTCCAGTACTCTTGCCTGGAAAATCCCATGGACAGAGGAGCCTGGTAGGCTACAGTCCATGGCGTCACACAGAGTTGGAGACAACTGAAGTGACTTAGCAGCAGCAGCAGCAGCAAGGTCTCATATGAGGTAACCAGTATCCAATTCTTTTTGCTCCATTATTTACTTTGCTTCCACTGTGTTGGCTTTATTCTCATGGCTATCCCCCATGGTTTCCAGGTGGCTTCCATAGATGCAGAGCTTATGTAATTCATGGGTATACATTTAATAGGAAAGTTTTCTTTCAATAGGAAAGTTTTCTTTTGTAGGATTCCTGAAAAAATAAATCTCATTATGATTCACTGGCTCTGACCAAGTAGTGCCCATTCCTGGGACAGTAACTGTGGTCCAATTGCAAGCACTTAGTCTGGAAAAGGGGAGAAATACTGGTCACCTAGAGCTAACTTAGAATATGCTTTCCAGAAGGAAGAATGGATAGTAAACGCCTATTACAAGGTATCTGGAAGCTTCAGCTACTTGATATTTCTAGATAGTGAAAAGGCTGAGGATTAAAAAAATGATAGGAAATCAAACTAGAGAAGTAAGCAGAGAAATACCATCCAGGGCCTTATATATCTGGCTAAGGACCTTAGTCCTTAACTTATATGTGATATGGTGACATTGAAAGATTTAAAGGGCAGAAACAAAACTTGCTTTTTAAAAGCCTGTCTTGATATTGGAGAAGATTTGAAATTAGTAAGACTGCAGTCAGGGCCACCAGAGGAGACACAGTTCAAATGATAGATTCAACAGACTCTTGGGAAGTAGAGACAATTGGATGTAGGAATTACTTGGATGAATGGAGGTGAAGGAAGCCTCAAGTAGTATGAGCCGTACTGAAGTTCTGTCAGCCATGGGACTTCCTGTTGTGCTAGAGAAGGCCCTGGGACAGAAGGCAGGAAGATGCTCAGGTGAATCAGTAGTATAAACTACAATCTGTGTTGTTTCAGTGGTCCTCAGACTGTCATTGATTTCTATCTTCTGCCTCTTCTACTCCTGACACTAGGTTTTTAACCCTTGTGAGAATTGCACCATAAGGAAAGTTGAGTGCTGAAGAATTGATGCTTTCAAACTGTGGTGCTGGAGAAGACTTTTGACAGTCCCACGGACACCAAGATCAAACTAGTCAATCCTAAAGGAAATCAACCCTGAATATTCATTGGAAGGACTGATGCTGAAGTTGAAGCTCCAATACTTTGGCCACCTGGTGCAAAGAGCTGACTCATTGGAAAAGACCTGGTGCTGGGAAAGATTGAGGGCAGGAGAAGAGAGTGACAGAGGATGAGATGGTTGGATGGCATCATTGACTCAATGGGCATGAGTTTGCACAAACTCTGGGAGATAGCGAAGGACAGGGAAGCCTGGCCTGCTGCAGCCCATGGAGTCACAAATAGTTGGACACAACTGAGTGACTGAACAATAACAACAGTCCAACACCGGCTGGTTGAGGTTGCCTGACTGGTTAAGTGGAAGGGTCTGAGTTCCTTGTGTGGTGTGATTACTCCAATTGCCAGTAAGCAGTCATCACCAAGCATGGAAGCACCATAATAGACTATGGTGAACACTGCAAGCTGCAGATGCAGTCCTTTTTATCTCTTTGTGTCAGCTATAACCCCTCAAGAGAATCAAGTTTGAATGTTCTTCTCAGTAGAGTACTTTCTTCTTTGCCAGTTGGTCCATTGACATGAGGAACTACAGTTTCTTTTTTTTTTTTAATAAATTTATTTATTTTAGTTGGGGGCTAATTACTTTACAATATTGTAGTAGTTTTTGCCATACATTGACATGAATCAGCCATGGGTTTACATGTGTTCCCCTTCCTGGACTCCCCACCCACCTCCCTCCCCATCCCATCCCTCTGGGTCATCCCATTGCCCCGGCCCTGAGCCTTTGTCTCATGCATCGAACATGGAATGGTGTTCTGTTTCACATATGATAATATACATGTTTCAATGTTATTCTCCCAGAACGTCCCACCCTCACCTTCTCCCTCAGAGTCCATAAAATTGTTCTATGCATCTGTGTCTCTTATTCTGTCTCGCATATAGGGTTATCGTTACCATCTTTCAAATTCCATATATATGCATTAGTATACTGTATTGTTGTTTTTCTTTCTGGCTTACTTCACTCTGTATAATGGGCTCCAGTTTCATCCATCTCAGTAGAACCAATTCAAATGTATTTTTTTTAATGGCTGAGTAATATTCCATTGTGTATATGTACCACAGCTTCCTTATCCATTCGTCTGCTGATGGACATCTAGGTTGTTTCCATGTCCTGGCTATTGTAAACAGTGCTGTTTCAAATTCAATGGAATACTTATTATGTTGCCTGGTAGAAGAATTACCAAATATTACCACCCCTTTCAAAATTAAGACCTCAAATGCAACAAAGTCTAAGACCACAGGATATGAAAGCACAAGTTTTGCAAGCACATTATTGGCAGTGATAGTGAGGAGTCAACACTACTATTGCTTCTTGGTAATAGTAATCCAATGCCAACTCTATTACCTCTGGGTAATAGTAATTCACTGTCTTTACATACCCTTACTCAGGCCATTTGTCCCTCTACAAATAGTGGGCAACTAAAAATACTGATCAAATTTCTGTCAAACAGCATTTTCCTTCCTCTGTTCCTTAGGGACTACTTTGTCCATGAGTGGAGCTATGGTGTAATGCAGACCTTTTTGTCTCATGTCAACATATTGAACTGACTGTGAACAGGTCCAATATTTCCCTTTGTTTATGACAAGGAGGACCCATCATAGACAATATACATAGTTGTGTGTTGAAGAAGAGTCCACCAGTCCTGAAAACTGGCCCTCAGTTATCAGGGGTAACTGATACAGTGATCATGGTCTCATATTCACGTAATTTACTTGTATCCTCTAGGCCTGTTGAGACCTGACTCCACCAAGGTACTATATCCAATATGATTGATTGGAGCTGTGCAATCAACATCCACCTTACAAAATTTGTTGGCTCTCACAATATCCAGCTCAAATTGGGAAGATCTTGTTGTATACACATGATTAGCCATAGTGAGATATTCAGTCTCTATTGTGGAAGGTATGGCTGCAAACCAGAGGATTCTGTGCTGAGTCTCCTACTGAGACCCCATAAAGCATCCTCTACCATGGTATGTAGCTTTATCACCACTGGATCTTCTGGGTCTTGTGACCCAAATGGTGGGGAGGCTTGCTTCATAGTCTGGACCTATTGCTAAGTCCTCTCCTGCTCTGAGCCCTCTCAGAATTTTCAGTCCTCTTCAGTACTGTGATATGGGTCAGAATAATATTCTCAAATGTGGTATATGATGACTCTAAAATCCAAAGCCTACTATATTTTAATTTTCCCATAAAATATGCAATGAAAAAAGGGATTTGTGTGCAATGCAAGTTGTTTGTTTGGGAGATAAACAGAGGAAATCATGGAAAGAGAATGGGAAATGAAATAAGAAATGAAGGAAGCCAATAAAGGATTTATTTTCTTATTTTCTTTTTTTAAAAATAGCTTTATTGAGCTGTAATTTATGTGTCACAAAATTTACCCATTTAAGTGTATAATTCAAAAGAGTGTTTCTTTTGTAGTTAAAGAGTTGTGTTACATCACTATAAGCTAATTTTAGAACTTTTGCATTATTGCAAGAGACATTTGATCCCCATCAGCATTCATTTACCATTCCTTACATTCCTCTGTCCACTGCCTTACACAGTCTTAGGCAACAACTCATTGACATTCTGTCTCTACAGATTTGATCACTATGGGCATTTTATGTGAGTGGAATCATGCAATATTTGATCTGATGTTACTGGCTTCTTTCATTTAGTGCAATGTGTTCAAGGGTCATCAAAATTGTATTAACAGCATATATCAGAATTTCATTTCTCTTTTTTTGGCCAAATAATATTGTATTGTATGCTACATACTGTTTATCCAGTTACTAGTGGATGGATGTTTGAATCGTTTGCATTCCTGGCTAGTATTAATAATACTCCAGAAATATTTATGTGGGCATGTATTTTCATTTTATATGTATCCATATGTAGAAGTGAATTATGTAGTAACTCTATTTTGACATTAAACAGTTAACTCCCAAATTATTTTCCAAAGTAGTTATATTCCCACAACAAAGTATGAGGGTTATGATTTCTCCACATTCTTGCCAATATTTGATATTGTCTTACATCTTGATTTTAGATCCTAGTAAATGTGAAATGATATTTTATTGTGGTTTTGGTTTGCATTTTCCTAATGACTAGAGATAATATGCATCATTTCATGAATGGCCATTCATGTATATTTTATGAAGAAATGTCTATGTAAAAACTTTTGTTCATTTTAAAATTTGGTTATTTTTTTCTTTACTACTGAATTGTGTTTTCAAATACATTCTAGATAAAAGTAGTCTCTTATCAGATACATAATATGCAAATTTTTTCTATTCTGTAGGTTATTGTATTAGCCATGGTTCCCCAGAGAAAGAATACACATATTGAGAAAAAATATATATAGATTGATAGAGAGAAGAGATATTTTAAGGATTAGTTCACACATTGTGGGGGCAAGTCTGAAATCTGTAGGCAGGTTGGCAGGCTGAAGATTCTGGTAGGAGTTGATGTTGTAGTCTTTCACATGTTGCTGTATGAAGGCAAGTCTGGAGGCAGAATACTTCCTTTTCCAGGGAACTCAGTCTTTTCTCTTAAGGTCTTCAACTGACTGGCTAAGACCCACCTACATTATGGAGAGTAATGTGTTCAAAGTCTACTGATTTAAAATGCTCTCACAGCAACGTGTAGATTGGTGTTTGACCAAATAATAGAGCACCGTACCCTAGCAAAATTGGAACATAAAATTAACAGTCAAAATTGTCTTATCATTTTCTTGATGATGACATTTGAAAAACAAAAGTTTTAAAAATAAAGTTGAATTTATTATTTTTTTCCTTTTATCACTTGCATTCTCTTATCACATGCATGTCATCTCTAAGAAGTTGCCTTACCCAAGGTTATGAAGATCTACTCGTGTTTTTTTAATAAGTGTTTTATAGTTGAGCTCTTTAGATTTATAACCAATTTTGAGTTAATTTTTATGTGTGGTATGAGGAAAGGGTCCAAATCCATTCTTTTACATGGGGATCATCAGTTGTCCCGGCACTATTGTTGAAAAGACTGCTCTTTCCCTATTGAATTTTCTTGGGACCCTCGGTGAGAATCAACTGAGTATATTGTGATTTTCCAGTGTGGAGGCTGACAGCAGTTATCTGCTCACCAGCCTTTGATTTTTTTCTGTAGGCAGATGGCCATCTGTGTCATTCCCAGGAACACCATGGTCAAGGTACTCTGATTGCCATTCAGGATTTGATGCCTATTATGGTAATCCATCCTAAAGGAAATCAGTCCTGAATATTCATTGGAAGGACTGATGCTGAGCTGAAGCTCCAATGCTTTGGCCACCTGCACAAAAAAGCAGACTCATTTGAAAAGACCCTGATGCTGGGAAAGATTGAAGGTGGGAGGAGAAGGTGACAACAGAGGATGAGATGGTTGGATGGCATCTCTGACTCAATGGACATGAGTTTGAGTAAATTCCGGGAGCTGGTGATGGACAGGGAGGCCTGGCATGCTGCAGTCCACAGGGTCACAAAGAGTCAGACATGACTGAGCGACTGAACTGAACTGATGGTAATCACTTTACTTTGCTTCTGACTACTAACTGCAACAACTTGGTCTCTGATTTTTAGGAATTCTATCATCCCCATCAGCAAAATGGAAATACACTACTGTGGCATTAATTCCTACTATTTACACAGGCATACAGAGAAGAATTAGCACTGAAATTCTCAAAGATACGAGAGACTCTTACAAAAATTTGATTCTTCGCTATCTTAGTAAAGGGTATATCCTCTGGGCTGTCCTGCAGAACATGGTTAGGGGGTTTTCTTTCCCTCTTTCCTGAGCCTTCTAAATCCTTTTACAGTACTCTGCCATGGCAGTTCCATTATCCCTACCCTTCATAGGCCATAATTGTGACTAAGCTTCAAGAAGGCATCCCAGTTCTGTGTTAGAACTGGGTTCCTGTGTTCTTGCCAAGATATTAAATCCTGAGTCATGGAAGAGTACTTCAGTATCAACAAATCTCCCTTATTCAGGTTTAATATACTGCTTCCCCATCTTAACCCCCACAATCCTTTCCCACACATATTCTTCCAAGTCCTGTCAAAACAGATAAGCTAGTACTGTTGTCGTTGTTGTTTAATCACTAAGTTGTGTCTGACTCTTTGCAACTCCATGGACTATAGCCATGGCCAAATTTAGACTTAAATTGAAGAAAGTAGGGAAAGCCACTAGACCATTAAGGTATGATCTATTTCATATCCCTTATGATTATACAGTGGAAGTGACAAACAGTTTCAAGGGATTAGATCTGATAGACAAAGTGCCTGAAGAACTATGGTTGGAGGTTGATGACATTGTACAGGAGGCAGTGATCAAGACCATCTCCAAGAAGAAGAAATGCAAAAAGGCAAAATGGTTGTCTGAGAAGGCCTTACTAATAGCTGAAAAAAGAAAAGATGCAAAGGAGAAAAGGAAAGATATACCCATCTGAATGCAGAGGTTCAAAGAATAGCAAGGAGAGATAAGAAAACCTTCCTCAGTGATCAATGCAAAGAAATAGAGGAAAACAATAGAATGGGAAAGATTAGAGATCTCTTCAAGAAAATTAGAGATACCTAGGGAAAATTTCATGCAAAGACGGGCACAATAAAGGACAGAAAGTGTATGGACCTAACAGAAGCAGAAGGTGTTAAGAAGAGGTGGCAAGAGTACACAAAAGATCTATACAAAAAAGATCTTCATGATCCAGATAACCACAATGGTGTGATCACTCACCTAAAGCCAGACATCCTGGAATGTGAAGTCAAGTGGGCCTAAGGAAGCATCACTACGAACAAAGCTAGGGGAGGTGATGGAATTCCAGTTGAGCTATTTCAAATCCTAAAAGATGATGCTGTGAAAGTGCTATACTCACTATGCCAGCAAATTTGGAAAACTCAGCAGTGGCCACAAGACTGGAAAAGTTCAGTTTTCATTCCAATCACAAAGAAAGGCAATGTCAAAGAATGTTCAACTAACACACAATTGCACTCATCTCACACACTAGCAAAGTAATGCTCAAAATTCTCCAAGTGAGACTTCAACAGTACATGAACTGAGAACTTCCACATGTACAAGCTGGATTTAGAAAAGGCAAAGGAACCAGAGATCAAATTGCCAACATCCGTTGGATCACAGAAAAAGCAAGAGAATTCCAGAAAGACATCTACTTCTGCTTTATTGACTATGCCAAAGCCTTTGACTATGTGGATCACAACAAACCGTGGAAAATTCTTAAAGAGATGGAAATACCAGATCACCTTATCTGCCTTCTGAGAAATCTGTATGCAGGTCAAGAAGCAACAGAACCAGAGATGGAACAACAGACTGGTTCCAAATTGGGAAAGAAATACGTCAAGGCTGTATATTTTCACCCTGCTTATTTAACTTCTGTGCAGAGTGCATCATGCAAAATGCCAGGTTGGATGAAGCACAAGCTGGAATTGCCAGGAGAAATATCAATAACCTCAGATATGCAGATGACACCACCCTTATGGCAGAAAGCAAAGAGGAACTAAAGGGCCTCTTGATGAAAGTAAAAGAGGAAAGTGAAAAAGCTGGCTTAAAACTCAACATTCAGAAAGTGGAGACAATGGCATCCAGTCCCATCACTTCTTGGCAGATAGATGGGGAAACAATGGAAACAGTGACAGACTTTATTTTCTTGGGCTCCAAGATCACTACAGATGGTGACTGCAGCCATGAAATTAAAAGACACTTGCTCCTTGAAAGAAAAGCTATGACAAACCTCAGTTCAGTTCAGTTCAGTCGCTCAGTCGTGTCAGACTCTCTGCGACCCCATGAACCACAGCACGCCAGGCTTCCCTGTCCATCACCAACTCCCGGAGTTTACCCAAACCCATGTCCATCAAGTCGGTGATGTCATCCAACCATCTCATCCTCTGTCATCCCCTTCTCCTCCTGCCCTCAATCTTTCCCAGCAGCAGGGTCTTTTCCAATGAGTCAACTCTTTGCATGAGGTGGCCAGAGTACTGGAGTTTCAGCTTCAACATCAGTGCTTCCAATGAACACCCAGGACTGATCTCCTTCAGGATGGACTGGTTGGATCTCCTTGTAGTCCAAGGGACTCTCAAGAGTCTTCTCCAACACCACAGTTCAAAAACATCAATTCTGCGGTGCTCAGCTTTCTTCACAATCCAACTCTCACATCCATACATGACCACTGGAAAAACCATAGCCTTGACTAGATGGACCTTTGTTGGCAAAGTATTGTCTCTGCTTTTAAATATGCTATCTAGGTTGGTCATAACCTTCTTTCCAAGGAGTAGGCGTCTTTTAATTTCATGGCTGCAATCACCATCAGCAGTGATTTTGGAGCCCCCAAAAATAAAGTCTGACATTGTTTCCACTGTTTCCCCATCTATTTGCCATGAAGTAATGGGACCAGATGTCATGATCTTAGTTTTCTGAACATTGAGCTTTAAGCCAACATTTTCACTCTCCTCTTTCACTTTCATCAAGAGGCTCTTTAGTTCTTCTTCACTTTCTGCCACAAGGGTGGTGTCATCTGCATATCTGAGGTTATTGGTATTTCTCCCGACAATCTTGATTCCAGCTTGTGTTTCTTCCAGCTCAGCATTTCTCATGATGTACTCTGCATATAAGTTAAATAAGCAGGGTGATGATATACAGCCTTGACGTACTCCTTTTCCTGTTTGGAACCAGTCTGTTGTTCCATGTCCAGTTCTAACTGTTGCTTCCTGACCTGCATACAGGTTTCTCAAGAGACAGGTCAGATGGTCTGGTATTCCCATCTCTTTCAGAATTTTCCACAATTTATTGTGATCCACACAGTCAAAGGCTTTGGCATAGTCAATAAAGCAGAAATAGATGTTTTTCTGGAACTCTCTTGCTTTTTCGATGATCCAGCGGATGTTGGCAATTTGATCTCTGGTTCCTTTGCCTTTTCTAAAACCAGCTTGAACATCTGGAAGTTCTCAGTTCATGTACTGTTGAAGCCTCACTTGGAGAATTTTGAGCATTACTTTGCTAGTGTGTGAGATGAGTGCAATTGTGCGGTAGTTTGAGCATTCTTTGGCATTGCCTTTCTTTGGGATTGGAATGAAAACTTACCT
Source organism: Giraffa tippelskirchi (assembly GCF_054371585.1). Taxonomy (NCBI): domain Eukaryota; kingdom Metazoa; phylum Chordata; class Mammalia; order Artiodactyla; family Giraffidae; genus Giraffa; species Giraffa tippelskirchi. The sequence continues at coordinate 89,723,943 of NC_137275.1, read as the reverse complement.
TTTCCAGTCCTGTGGCCACTGCTGAGTTTTCCAGATTTGCTGGCGTGTCGAGTGCAGCACTTTCACAGCATCATCTTTTAGGATTTGAAATAGCTCAACTGGAATTCCATCACCTCCCCTAGCTTTGTTCGTAGTGATGCTTTCTAAGGCCCACTTGACTTCACATTCCAGGATGTCTGGCTCCAGGTGAGTGATCACACCATCGTGATTATCTGGGTCGTGAAGATCTTTTTTGTACAGTTCTTCTGTGTATTCTTATTTAAAAGCAGAGACATTACTTTGCTGACAAAGGTCCGTCTAGTCAAAGCTATGGTTTTCCCAGTAGTCATGTATGGATGTGAGAGTTGGAGTATAAAGAAAGCTGAGAGCCAAAGAATTGATACTTTTGAAGTGTGGTGTTGGTGAAGACTTGAGAGTCTCTTGGACTGCAAGGAGTTCCAACCAGTCCGTCCTAAAGGAAATCAGTCCTGTACATTCATTGGAAGGACTGATGCTGAAGCTGAAACTCCATTACTTTGGCCACCTGATGTGAAGAACTGACTTATTTGAAAAGACCCTGATGCTGGAAAAGTTTGAAGGCAGGAGGAGAATGGGATGACAGAGGATAAGATGGTTGGATCTCATCACTGACTCGAATGACATGAGTTTGAGCATGCTCCAGGAGTTGGTGATGGACAGGGATACCTGGCATGCTGCAGTCCATAGGGTCACAAAGAGTCAGACATGACTGAGTGACTGAACTGAACTGGATTATAGCCTGTCAGGCTCCTCTGTCCATGGGATTTCCCAGGCAAGAATACTGGAGTAGGTTGCCATTTCCTTCTCCAGGGGATCTTCCTGAACCAGGAATTGAATCTGCATCTCTTGGATTGGCAGGCAAATTCTTTACCACTGAGCCACCAAGGAAGCCTTAATAAGCTAGTACTACATTTTGGTTAAAAAAAAAAAAAGCTATTTTCTTCTGGAGCAGGGAGTATATTTCCCTATTCAGTGAATACTGGGTCATGACCTTAGTTGTTAGTTTGTGCATTGTAAGGGGAGACTATGATGGGTCTTAAGGAGGCAACATCATCTTTCTAGGAATCTGCCTCATGTGAGATCTTTACAAGATATTCAGGTAAGGGACAGTCTGTTTTTCTAGCAGAAGGGAGCGAGCTGCTTCAGGCAGTCTGAAGGTTCCAGAAGAACTTGGTGCTTCAATCTTCTTAAATGAATCGACCCAAATATCTTCATATCAGGTCTCACGATTCCACTATTTTTCTATTATGGCTGTCTCTTCAGCTTGGGAGATCTCTCAACATTGTACATCCAGTCTTTTCATAAGGTTTATTTCTTTGGCCTGACTTTCAACGTAGACTACCATCTGATTATAAGAGAGAAGGTCTTTTTGAACCTTCCTATGGAAGCTTTCTGATCTTCCAGTGTGCACTGAGTTGATAGCTGATGTGATTCTGCTATTTGATTTCTACTCCATTCTCTCAAGCCTTTTATGACATCTAACAAAAAACTTTCAGTTCCACAATACTGGTAATTACCACCGGCCCATATCATTCATGCAATTCTTTTCCTTTCCCCTGTATTTCATCACATTCACTATGGGTGAGAGTCTCAGTAATTGAATGCTACATCATGCTGGGTCTTATCATATCCTGCTCCCACCAGTGATTATAATACTGGTATCATCTAAATGGAGATGGTCTCGCCATAGAGTCTCATGTTGAGAGTCTGCTTCCCAGGACCATTCTTGGTACCAAATACCTTTGGGTTTTGCTAAAAGCAATGCCTGAGATAAGAACCTGGGTGTGGGTAGTTTATTTGGGTAGTAATCCTACCCAAATTCAGGTAAGAAGAATGGGATGGTGAAGAAGGAAGAGACAATGTCAGGGGACTTTATTCAGATCAGTACTCTGGGCAACAAGTGATTTTTGAGAAGAACAAAGAATGCTTCCAAGAATTAGTCATCTGAAGGGTGAGAGTCTGGAGCTTTTATCTACTAACTCCCCCACTGTGGGCTGCCCAACTCCTGCGGTATTAGAGAAGGTCCTGGGGGCAGAATACAGAAAGACATGCAGCAGCAGGCACTTGTGGTGGGAGTCTGGCAGCAGGAGCTGGGTTAGAACGGTTCATAATAATCATGGCTACAGTCAAGATGGGGAGGTGAAGATGTAAGGACTTAGGGAGGAAGTCTAGGCTAGAGATACAGATGTGAAAATTATGTAGAGGTGATGTTGAAGGCATAAGAACAAATAAACAAATAAGATTATCAAAGAAGAGGTGGAGAACACAAAAGAACATCTATTTTTAAGAAGATGGGAGAAGAGGATTCAGGAAAGAACTCTAAGAATTGATGTGATTTAAAAGTTAGAAAGTGTTTACTTAACTCTTTATTCTCTACTTGAAGAATATTAAAAATTTTATAATTGCTGCCTTAAAAAAAAGAACTGTTCTGAGATGTCAGAGAATCAGGAGAACATGTTATCATGGCAAAGAAGAGAAATTTCTCAAAGGAGAGGTTGGTCAACATCTAGAAATACTGTATAGAAATCTAATAAGACAAGAACTTTAAAATATCCACTGTGTTTGTCAATAAGCAGGTCATTTTGATCATTTTCTTTGTAAGTTTCGGTAAGGTAGTAAGGGCAGATGCCAGATTACAGTGGGTTGATAACTCAGATGAGAGGGACTAGATATCATAAAATGGCAACATTTTCAAGGTGATTCACTGAGAAATACAGGAGAGATGCACTATTCAGGAATGACAGGGAAGTGAGAGATTCTTTCTTAGGTAGGTGTTCAGTTTTCAAAGCTACATATTCGCCAACTCAAAGATTTCTTTTCTTTCTTAAACTAGTTCAGTTGACTAATTTTTGTTGAGGAGTTAGTTCTTTAGCCAGTTAATAGGAGATGCAGCTGCTTTAAGGAAATACCATCCCTTTATTTATCTCACCACTTCCTCTTACAAAAGGAAAGACTTGAGTTACAACTGGGTTGTGTTCTACTGTAACCACCACAATTCAAGTGAGGGCTGGGGTTGTCCGGAGCCTGGAAACAGGAGGAAAAAGTGATTAAAATAAACACAAAGCTTGTTTACGTAGTCACAGGAAACTTCCCACGATCTATTAAAATGGAAACAAAGAGATCAAATTTGAGAAAGGGACGCAAAATTTCTCTTAGTCCATGGAGGCCAATGTTCTTTACAGTAAAAAGCCCTGCAAAAGAAAATTTGCCAAATACACTACTGTTTTCTCTGGCTGCCAGCTTTCCAGCATCCGGTCACATTATTGCACTGATTTTCCCCCTTATTACAGGCAGGCGGGAGCTTGCAATTCCCTGCTGAAGCAGAGGGCATCCGTGCAGATGCCTGTCCTAAGCGATTGCAGTGTGACTCACACGGTGAGCTTGGGAATCTTGGGAGTTGAACTGAGGACAAAATGGGAGGGATTTCCCTTCGAAGGGCTGGTCTCTGGGTCTCTTTACACGCCTTGCGCTTCATGGAAGCTTACTGCTTGGCTGCTGAGTGCCTCCCGGAGAAAGATTATGAGGCTTATGGGGAAAGTTAGTACTTGTTGCTTTTTTTTCTTCCTTAACCAACTTCCTTGACTTTGTGCTTTACTCTGCTCTTACTGTTGTTTTTTCCTAAAGTTTCCCAACTTAATATATGAGTTTATGAGAAATTTTATAGCTTAGATTGATGATGATGATATTACTACTTAGAATTTGTAGAGCAATTGCTATCATGAATTTCAAAGAACTATGCGGTTCTTAATCTCTGGAACACTTGTTAGGAGATATTAGGAGGTATTATTAGAATCGAGACTGACATCCAATTGCAGGAAGATCTGGGAGGCAACTCCCCCCCCTTCCTCCTTTCTCTCTTCCTTCCCTTTCTCCCTTTCTGCCCTTCCTTTCTTCTCCGTGCTTCCTCTTAATACTACCATGTCTGCCCTAATAGCCTGCTTTTCTCACAGGACTATCATGAGATGAAACAACACATAGGAAACTATTTTAAATTTCATAATGTCCTATGGTATTGTTTTGTGATTATGACAATCACCACTTGCTATTTTTGGAATGAAGATCAAAGATGATACCACTGATGGGAACATAGTAATTGACATATGAGTATTTCTTTCTTTTACCCTGCACATGACACTGAAGTAGTAGTAGTAGTAGTGGGCTTGTCACATTATTTTTTAACTAATTGTTGATAATAGTCATGTTTGTCTCAATTCTACCTGCATTAGGCCTTGTGTGTATGTGTATATATCTATATCTGTCTATCTATACCTATTACAGATTTTTAGGATTATTAATCATAAATCACGTTGGTTTCCTCAAATTATTTGCTGATTTGTTGATGCTACAACTTTTTGTAGAGTGACTGTGACCTTCTTTCTTGGTCTCATCTTTCCCTAACAATTCTCAGCGTACTTCCAAAAAGATCATTTCCTGTCTTGTTTCTAACAGAATGAATGGGCTGTGTCTGTTTCTCTCAGGTCAGAACTATGAGAACAGTCCTGAAGCTTTCCTCAGTTTCTGAGATCATAGTAGCTGCTTTTCACCTATTTCTGAGCATTCAATGAGGAAGGTAATAGTGCTTCAGTACATGATACAATATTCTTTCAGGATATCAGGTCCCATCAGATAATAGATACAAAGCTGATCCAGCTAATTTCCAATAGGGCTTCTGGAATTTTCTGGGATTTCTGTGTGGACATCAGAATATCCATGATAGCTCACATATCAGGATCGTATGGAAGGTTGGCTCCCCTTATCAGGTAGACATTGACTGTTGGCCTGTTGTTCTTAGTTCCAGGTCTGCCCTGAGCTGAGACACTTGCTTCTTGCTTCCTAGATATTAATGAGTTGGCTAAATCTTTAAATGGGAGAGAAAAATAAAAATGAAGCAGAACATTTTTCTCATGAGGTCTCTTTGACTCCTCTAGGTAGTTCAGTTTTCCCTAGGTTGACAGGATGGGATTTTCTTCCAGATCTCCTTTTATTCTCTCCCACCCCATAAGAATATAATAACACACCAAAAGTATCACATTCCAGGTGCCCAATCTTAGCACAAGTGTCTGCAGGATGTCCAACCTTCTTCGGGGACCAAGCACTACAAGAACCTGTTGACTCTCCAATGGGGACAATGCCTGTAGACTGAAATGGAAAAGATGATCTGCATGACCTCTAGGGCTTTACAGATTTGTGATTGTCTAATAAGAAGATTATTTCTCCTGACTGTACCCTTCCACAGCATGACAGACTGTACCTGGAAGTACTGCTAGATGTCATGGGTGTAACAAAGAAGTTAATTTGTTAACTGTGGGTACCACTTTGGATTGCTCCCCAGTAAGTATGCTCTGGCTCTGCAATCTCACTGGCTACTGAATTTTCTCAGTGGAATATGTTTTCTTTGACATGGAAATTTAAAAATCCTTTTGGAACAGAAGAGTTGCTCCTTGTTGATGTTAGAGAGAAAAACAGAAAAGAGACTCTTCCCAATTGGAGGAAGTACATGACACTTCCCATGGGCCTCTATCACCCCCTCTTCCTCTACAGATCAGCTCAAGGTCTTATTGTCAATCACTTTCTGCTCAGTGTTGTATAGATCATAATATCATCTTTAAAAAGGCCTTAAAGCATTTACAGTTACAAATGCTAGATAATTTTATTAAACTGGAACCTAACTAGGGTCCTCTTGGCTAGCCAACAGAATTTTATTCAAGAGGTTTTAGTTCATTGCTGAAGTAATGTTACGTGAAGATTATCAACCTTTAAATAATATTCCATTCATGATTTAAATTTAGTTCAAGACCAGTGAGTGTTCAAAATGAGACATAGAGCTATAGTCTTTAATTCTAGGAGAGTTGCTGCAGATGCTAATTTAACTTTATGGAGAAAGACAATGGTCCATGGCAAACTAAGCAGAGCATTTGGGAGGCCATTGGTATTCTGGGCGAACACTTCCTAATTAAGCAGTACACTTCCCTCTCCTCCTCTCAAGCCCAGTGTTGTTGTTTGTGATAGAAAACTTACCATTTGTTATTGTGTTCATTTTCCTCCAAGTTTCTGGATTTTTATTTCTGCTAGCAAATTTTGAAATTTATCTAATTTGCTGGAGATCTCTTCCCCTAAGGGGGATAATAAACTTGAATTAAAAATGAACTTTTGCTTCTTGGAAATATAGAAATCTTTTCCTTTTATGGACATATGACAGAAGAAGTTTGCTTTAATTTTCTTTTTGTGCAGTTTCCCAGATTATTCTCAGGGATGCACCAAGAGTTCTGAGGGAGGGAAAGCAGAATGCAAGCACAGGCACGTGTTGCCATTTCAAAGCATCAAGAGAACCCTATTAATATAGTAGAAACTGAACTCTTAGAGAACTCACCCCATCCGAGGTGCCATTCTTAATTTCTTTTTTTATTCTGGCTCTCTTTCCCTTGTCCCACACTTTTCCCTACTTCATATTTCTTTGAACCTGCTCAAGGTCATATCTTATAAATGATTATCTAGATTTAGGAAATCCTTGCTTATTGATGACTAAGGGGTGTGATCAGAAATGGTTAGTGATTCTCAAGGAGTTAAGTGAAGCATTTGAACTGTTCACAGTTCTTTTCATGGAGAGGGCAAGGATGATGGAGATAGCACAGTGAATGGAAGAATATGCAGCCATCTTTCCCCAGAAGTTCCCATGGCAGAAGGAAGGTAAGTGATATTTTCCACAGACCAGTTATACTGCAGTCAAGTCTTCTTTACTTTTTGCGGTCTCATATTTTTCCTTCCTGTTTCTTTACTCAAGTGTAGATTTCCTATTGATGAAAGGACACAGATTAATTCATCAGGAGACCAATAGTGAGTATTCTGACTTGTAAAAGTTTGGCTTAAGACCAATGATGTGCTGGAGAGGGAGAGATGAAGATGGCAGAGTAAGAGGACGTGGAGCTCACCTCCCTCCATGAACACATCAAAAATACACCTGCATGTGAAACACTTCTCAGAGAAAACTAACTGGAAACTGACAGAAGGACTCTTGTACAACCAAGACGGTAAGACAGATACACACGTAATAAAGTAGGACAGGAAGAAAAGCATCAGGTTGAGACCTGCAGCCCTGAGAGGGAACAAGAGGAAAAGGGAGATTGCACGGATGGACACTTGCCCTGGGGAGTGAGTGGATCTGGTCACAGACTGGGTGTCACAGTCTTTGAGTCCTATGAGTAGGAGACAAACCCCTTTGGCTGCCTGGAGAACTGCTGGCACAGATAGAAAGGCAGGAGAAGACTAGACCCCCACTTGTGAGGAGAGCACAGGTGTGGTGTGTCCCCAGGAAGGTGGAGAGAGGTCTGTCCTAGCTGCTACCCCCTTGCTGCATTCCCCAGGTGGAACTGAGTGAACACCCTGGCACTGCTCACTCTGTACCACAGCTTGCCACTGGATCTAGGCATCCTGGACCTAGAAAAAGACCTGATCTAGGAATGCAATGGCAACCTGAGGCCCTGGGGTGTAGCTCAGGTGGAGTGGTGGTGGCCACTGTTGGTGCTTACTCAGGTTGCCACCCAGAAGCAGCCCAGAGTTCTGACCGCAGTACAGCTGCTGGAATTCCCACAACAGCCTTGCCGTGTGCCCTAACCCAAGATGAGGGAACACTGAGCCCCCACTCTCTCCACACTGCAACCTAGCACTAGATCTGGGGTGGCCATGACAAAGACAGGATGTGACCGTGAACTGTGTCACAGTTGCCTACACAGACAAAGCATTGGACTTCTGTAAGCACATGAGCTCCACTTGCTTCAGCACTCCCCCCCGTGAGGGCAAAGGTCCCAGAGCAGGGAGAAGGAAACACACACACTTAAAGGGAACAGAGCTACCTTGAGCCCAACCCTCAGAGCTTCTGATTCAGCAATCTGAGAGCAGATCCTGCTCCTGACAAGGCAGTAATGCCAACTGAGCAGAGAGGAAATCCCATCTCACACTCCGGGTAAGCTCTAGCTCCACCATAATCAGCCATATCCTCTGCTAACGCATCTTGAGGAAAGATGTGACTGGAAACTTATCAGGTCCAGCTTTCCTGCCAAAGGCATTGGGCATATGCAGCCTGCATAAGGATGCTCTCACATAAGAACACCTCTTTGTGACCACAATAGGAAATCGTTTCATCTGAATTCATAGAGACAGAGCAAGTTAAGTAAAATAAGATGGCAGAGGAACTATTTTCCACTGAAAGAGCAAGAGAGGGGAGAACAAGATGGCAGAGGAGTAGGTGGATGTGGAGTACACCTCTCTCCACGGATATATCAGGAATACACCTTCAGACACAGAAGTGCGTGCAGAACACCAGCTGAGAGTGGACAGGAGTATCTGACCAGTGGAAAAGAATATATAGAACCACGCAAAACTTGGTAGGATGAAGGAACTAGGGGGAAAGACAGGAGTGTTAGTAGGACTGGACCTGCTCTCGGTGGGTGGGGGAACTGAAGCAGGGGGTCGGATCTGCACATTGGGGCAATGGTCTGAGTCAGAGGAGAAACATTTAAGGCTGAGAGTGAAACAGCTGACCTATGGCAGCCTAAATGGAATGAGAATCAGACAGACCTTGCTGCAGCCATACGTACCCCGGACAGGAACGCTGGTCCCCTGGAAGGCGCAGTAGCTGGGAGCTGGAGTTTGGGGATTGTGGAGCAATCACAGGGCAAGGGCTGCTGTTGACTGCAGAGAGACAGATTGAGAGAATGTGAGGGAGGAGATCATGGTGGGAAATGCCAGTGGAAGAAAGCCGGGCAGCCATGGAAGCAAGGTGATACTGCTGAGTCACACTCAGCGGGTGGAGCCATCACCGTAGCCTCCCTCTCCCCACAAGCCAGCATCTGCAGCTGAACAATAGAGAGGTTCGCCTGTCAGGCGCCTGAGGCACTGAACTACAGAGTAGGACCCCACCCAAGGTGCTCCTTTAAGTGACTGATGAACCAAACCACAGAGAAGGACCCCAGGCAAGGGAGCCCTCTAAGTGTACGAATGGGGGGAGCTATGGAGAAAGACTGGTCAAAGAGGCCTTCTGATCGACAGCTACAAGAGGCTCGAAAAAAGACTCTGATAGGGCCATAACTTCTGTGGCAGAGGCAGTCTGTGTCCCTGCACACTTGGAGCTGCCATGGTCCCCGCAAGCCAGGCAGCTGCGCCACCTTCATGCTCAACTCTCACTGGGGCAGAGCTGCCACAGGCAAAAAAGTATTGCATCTATGCGCACAGTGTCACTTCGGTCGTGTCTGACTCTTTGTGATCCTGTGGACTGTGGGCTGCCAGGCTTCTCTGTCAGGGACGGGGGTTCTCCAGGCAAGAATACTGGAGCGTACTGGCCAATACTGGCTGCCATACCCTTCTGGAGCACTATATTTCCTGCTGCCCTAGCCGCCAACCCCCTGAGTACCTGATGCTGCCAGAACTCCTGCGACCCAAGTAGCTGCACCACCGCGACACCTGGCCTTCACAGGGGCAAACCCAAGTCCTCCAGGGCAGCCTCAGGAGCAAACCTCAGTGGACGACCCACATGCAGAGGTGGAAGTAAAACCACAATTGAAACCCAAGGGCAGTGTGGCTAAGGAACAATACCCAAAACCTTCCCACCAGCTATACAAGCTGCAAATTAAATCCATACAATAAACAAGGCAGACTCTGTGTCTATGGAATATATAAAAGGCCAATGAGAGCTCCCACAAAAGAAAACGCACTAGTTCTGATAGCTATGGACATTGGAGGCAAGAACACACAGGAGTAGGACCAGATCAGAATCTGAGCTGCCCCCACAGCAGGTCCAGAGATCAGCACAGTGTTGGAGGGCATCCTAGGATGATGAAGTGGACTGTGACTCTCAGCAAGGGAAAGGATTCTGACAGCAGTGACTCAAGAAAAACATGTATTATTCTTATTTTTTTGACTTGTTTTGTAGATTCTTTTGGATTTTTTCTTTTTCCTCTTTTTCCGTTTTTTCCACCTCTGTTGTAGTTGTCAATTTTATTGGCACTAAGAAATCCAGTTAAGCTTTTGAGCTTTTTTTTCCCCCTCAGTCACACTTTTTATTGTTGTTATAAGCCTCTGCCTCTACATTGGGCTTTTGCAGTTGTGTATCCCCCCCTCCCCCCCGCTTTTTTTCTTTACTCTTTTTTATTTTTAATTAAGAAAAATCTAAACCTATTATTATTTTTCTACATTTATTCCTTTGTTTGCTGTTCCTACTGTTCTTCTCCCCTTGCAGTTAATCTTTAATGTATATAAATCTTCTTCATCTACCTCTATTTAATTTGCATATCTATTCTTTCTTTCTTTCCTTTCCTCTCAACATATTTGTTAGTTTTGTTTTCATTGCATTATTCACCATTTGGCACCTTGCTTTAGTTTTGTTTTCCAGTTTGCGCTTTAGTTAGTTTTGTTCTTAACTGGTAAATACAATTTTTGATTTCCTTTGTTTGCCAGGTCAATCTACTGCACTTTATTTTTGTTGGACTGTTCTGACTTTGTTCATGGGTGTATATCTATATGTGTATATTCCATTATTTTAATTATTATTTGCCTGATTTTGTAACTGTCACTTGTCTGGGGTTCATCTTTGGTTTCTCATTTTTGGATATTTCTATTAATCTCACTTAATGCCATAACAAACCATGTGTGGAATCTTCGTTCCTATCCAGAGATCAAGCCCTGAGCCTTTGGAGTGGGAGCACTGATTCCAAGACCTTAGCAAGAGATCTAACCTGAGGGAGTATCAAGTAGCAAGAATTCACACAAAGTAAACCACTTGAATACAAGACCTGGTATCACCCAACCACCAGTAGCATCCTGTGTGGGATACCTCATCTAAACAACAAACAAAACAAAAATACAAACCCAATCATCAGCAGACAGGATTACCACCTCACTCAGCCTTGCCCATCAGAGGAAAAACAAACAAACAAAAACGCAGCACAAATCTCACCCTATAGGAATCTTACACAAACCACTGAACCAACCTTAGGAGGGCAGAAACCAAAAAGAAGAAAGAATTCCATCTATTTCAAAGGAATAATTCAACTTTCCTTGAAGCCTGGGAAAAGGAGACCTCAAACACAATAAGTTAAAAAAAATAATGAAAAGGCATAGAAACATTACACAAATGAAGGAACAAACTAGAAACACAGAAGTCCAAATAAATGAAGAGAGAATAGGCAAACTACCTGAAAAATAATTCAGAATAATGATAGTAAAAATGATAAAAAAAAAAACATTGAAAACAAAATGGAAAAAATGCAAGAATCAATTAACAAACCTAGAACAATTAAAGAATAAACATACAGACACAAAGAATACAATTACTGAAATGAAAAATACTCTACAAGGAATCAATAGCAGAATATCAGAAGCAAAAGAAAGAATCAGTGAGCTGGAAGATAAATGGTGAAAATAACTTCTGAGGAGCAAAATAAAGTAAAAAGAATGAAAAAAACTGAGGGCAGTATCAGAGACCTCTGGGACAATATCAAATGCACCAACATTTGAATTATAGGGGTCCCAGAAGATGACTGTTGAGCATTACTTTACTAGCGTGTGAGATGAGTGCAATTGTGCAGTAGTTTGAACATTCTTTGGCATTGCCTTTCTTTGGGATTGGAATGGAAACTGACCATTACCAGTCCTGTGGCCACTGCTGAGTTTTCCAACTTTGCTAACGTATTGAGTGCAGCACTTTCAGAGCATCATCTTTGAGGATTTGAAATAGCTCAACTGGAATTCCATCACCTCCACTAGCTTTGTTTGTAGTGATGCTTCCTAAGGCTCACTTGACTTCACATTCCAGGATGTCTGGCTCTAGGTGAGTGTGAGTGATCACACCATCATGATTATCTGGGTTGTGAAGACCTTTTCTGTACAGTTCTTCTATATATTCTTGCCACCTCTTATTATATCTTCTGCTTCTGTCAGATCATACCATTTCTGTCCTTTATTGAGCCCATCTTTGCATGAAATGTTCCCTTGGTATCTCTAATTTTCTTGAAGAGATCTCTAGTCTTTCCCACTCTATTGTTTTCCTCTATTTCTTTGCATGGATCGCAGAGGAAGTCTTTCTTATCTCTTCTTGTTATTGTTTGGAACTCTGCATTCAAATGGGTATATCTTTCCTTTTCTCCTTTGCTTTTTGTTTCTCTTCTTTTCACAGCTATTTGTAACGCCTCCTCAGACAGCCATTTTGCTTTTTTGCATTGCTTTTTCTTGGGGATGGTCTTGATTCCAGTCTCCTGTACAATGTCATGAACCTCTGTCCATAGTTCATCAGGCACTCTGTCTATCAGATCTAGTCCCTTAAATCTATTTCTTACTTCCACTGTATAGTCATAAGGGATTTGATTTAGGTCATACCTGAATGGTCTAGTGGTTTAGCCCACTTTCTTCAATTTAAGTCTGAATTTGGCAATAAGGAGTTCATGATCTGAGCCACAGTCAGCTCCCAGTCTTGTGTTTGCTGACTGTATAGAGCTTCTCCATCTTTGGCTGCAAAAAATATAATCAATTTGATTTCAGTGTTGACTATCTGGTGACTTCCATGTGTAGAGTCTTCTCTTGTGTTGTTGGAAGAGGGTGTTTGCTATGACCAGTGCGTTTTCTTGGCAGAACTCTATTTGCTTTTGCCCTGCTTCATTCTGTATTCCGAGGCCAAATTTGTCTGTTATCTCACATGCTAGTAAAGTAATGCTCAAAATTCTACAAGCCAGGCTTCAGCAATACGTGAACCGTGAACTTCCAGATGTTCAAGCTAGTTTTAGAAAAGGCAGAGGAGCCAGAGATCAAATTACCAACATCCGCTGGATCAACGAAAAAGCAAGAGAGTTCCAGAAAAACATCTCTTTCTGCTTTATTGACTATGCCAAAGCCTTTGACTGTGTGGATCACAATAAACTGGGGACAATTCTAAAAGAGGTGGGAATACCAGACCACCTGACCTGTCTCTTGAGAAACCTGTGTGCAGGTCAGGAAGCAACAGTTAGAACTGGACATGGAACAACAGACTGGTTCCAAACAGGAAAAGGAGTACGTCAAGGCTGTATATTGTCACCCTGCTTATTTAACTTATATGCAGATAGAAACTTACACTACCATATGTAAAACAGCCAACGGGAATTTGCTGCATGCTTCAGGAAACTCAAACAGGGGCTCTGTATCAACCTAGAGGGGTGGGTTGGGGAAGGAGATGGGAGGCAGGTTCAAAAGGGAGGGGATATATGTATACCTATGGCTGATTCATGTTGAGGTTTGAGAGAAAACAGCAAAATTCTGTAAAGCAATTATCCTTCAATAAAAAATAAATAAAATTTTTAAAAAAGAGCTAGAGAATATTCCCAGAAAAAAAAATGATGAAATAAAAGCAATTTTGCCAAGGAATTCAAGATATTGGTAATAGAAATGCCACCTGAATTAGGGAAGAGAATTGATCTCAACACAAATCATTTTAACATGTAACTAGAAAATATAAAGATGATCCAATAAAAATCAGGTAATTCAATATCTAAGATAAAAATATGCTAGAAGCAATGAATAACTAAATTACACACAAAAAAGCACATAAGTGATCAGGAAGATAGAATAATGGAAATCATCCAATGAGAACAACAGATAGAAAGGCAATTAAAAAAAAAGAGAGTGCAACATATGAAGTCTCTGGGATAACATTACAAATGTTAAATAAGCTGATAAGGGATCAGATAAGCTGTTATAAGGTCTCAAAGTGAGTACAAAGAAAAAAGAAAAAAATTTTTAAAGCACTATTGACTACAATAAACAGTAAAGGAATAAGATGGAAGATGCAAAATATGACATCAAAGACACAAAATGTGGTAGAAGGAAGAAAAAAATGTAGATTGTTTAGCATGTATTTGAACTTAAATGACTATCAGTTTAAGTCAAATAGATATAATTACGGGTCAACATATGTAAACCCAACAGTAACCACAAATCAAAAACCTACAACAGATACACAAAAACCAAAAAGAAAGGAATCTAAGAATACTACTAAAGAAAATCATCAAAGTACAATGCGAGAAACAAAAAGAAAAAGAAATGGACAGTAAATAACTACAAAAACAATGGAAAACCAATAATAAAATGGCAATATGTACATACCTATCAGTAATTAGTGTAAATGTCAATGAACTAAATGATCAAAAGGCATTATCTGACTGGATAAAAAACCAGGACCTTCAATAAGCCTCCTATAAGAAAATCACTTTGGGGCTAAAGACACACACAGATAGAGCAGATAGAAAAATATATTTCAAACAGAAATGATAAAATAGTGAGGTTAGTTATACTCATATCAACAAAATATATTTTAAAACAGAGACTATAATAAAAGATGAAGGGTATTATATAATGATAAAGTGACCAATGCAAGAAGAAAATATTACACTCATTAACCTATGTGCCTGCAATATAGGAGCACCTAAATATAAGACAAATACTAACAGACATAAAGAGAGAAACTGACAGTAATATTATAAAATAATAGTAGGGAATTTTAACACCCCACTGACATAACAAATTCTAAACCAATGTGTCTTTTTTTTATCAATTATTAATTACTACTGCTATTATTATCCTCTATCTCTCATCCTCTTCTTTTACGAATGTATGTATACATCCAGTGATATGCTGGAAAACTATTTTTAAAAAGCTTTAAAAAAATGAAAAATTCCTGATTTTCATCATTGCCAATTTCCATGTAAGTTCTTACACAGTGGGTGATTTCAAAATACCAAAGACTTAATGCTTAGATTGTGAAATTCCTGACTATTTTATAATCCGTCCTCTCAAGCTGGTAAAAAAGTGTTCCAACACTTAAATGTCGTAAGAGTTTATTTCCAGGGATGTCTGTATTGATCTCAAGATTTTGTTTACAAACATTGAAACGACAAGTTGTAATTTTTAGATTCTGTGTAAGTGATCTTTTTTCTCTTTTGAGTAAAAACCTATGGGTAAGTGTTTTCTATTTCTATTTGAATAATTTTACCTCTCAGTTTACAAAAAAAAAAAAAGAAAAAAATTTTATATTACCCAACTCATCTGACATTTCTTAGAAAGTCTTATTAACATAGAGTTTTGAACTTAGAACTTATATTTTTAGAAATTGGACTATTGGTCTGTCTTTTAATATTTAGCTTTGTAATTTTGGTCAAATCACTAATCAAGGATAATGAGATATATCTCAAAGGACAGCTGTGAGGTATGTGAAAGGAGCTTACAAATTTGAATGTTTAAACATATGTTCTTACTGTCCCAAGAACCAATATAGTAGCTAATTTCATATCCACTTCTGCATGGGGGTAAGTAGGTGAATGGATGATATGGATTTTTAGGGTCATAGTATTTGAGTGAAGGAAGAGATCATTAAGCTTAAGACAGTTTGGAGAGAAGCTGAGACTAAGAGAATAGTTTGGATAGATAGAAAATGGAGAGGGAAATGTAGATAGAATAAATACATAAATAAAGTATCAGAAGAGGGAAAAAGTTAGTAGTATTCAGGGGGAACAGTCACTCAGTCACTCAGTGACTCACTCCCAGGTCACTATATGCCTGACATTGTAGTTGATGCCAGAGCTTTAAGCAATGAAACAAAATTCCTGTATTCATAGGCTCTGACATGAAGTAAGAGAAGGAACACTAGAATGGAAAAGGATGGGTTGGGAAAAGAGCAAATTAACTTTTGCTGGGTGAATTAAGGTAACTTCATGGAAGAACGTGAGTTTGTAATTATTAGATACATAAACTAAGTCACTGTAGACCCGTGAGTAACAATTAAAATGGTATTTTGCAGCGATCGATTTAGTGGAGACATGTAAAACAGATCAGGAGGTTGGAGACAGGGAGAGATAAGAGAATACTGAGATAACTTAGAAATAAGAGAGTCTGAATTGATATTGATAACACTTGCTCACTGATTGTACACGAAAAAGAAGGAACCAGAGGGCTAGAAAATGAGTTGGCAAATTTTTCCAAAAAAGCCAGAGAGTAAATATTTTAAACTTTGCAGGTCACATGGCCTCTGTTGCAGCTTCTCAGTTCTGCCCTTGTGGTGTGAAAGCAGCCATAAATGGCACAAAAATAAACAAGCATGACTGTGTTCCAGTATAGCCACCAGTGGTGCCTTTGTTCACTGGCTATCGTTAATCACCCCCTGGTTTAGAGTATAGAGAAAATGACAATGGTCATTGCCTGGGAGAGAGGACTGTAGCTTAGATTTTGGATATGCCAGCTTTAGATGATGAAGAGGAAATCTAGGTGGCAATATGGGCATTTAGGATTGGATTTTGGATGAGAGACCAAGCTGGACTCAGATTTGAGTTCTTCACTGTTAAAGTAAGAAAGATAATGCACATTTAGCTTCAAATCACTAACACAGAAACCAGAAGCAATCTGATGGAAATAATAGGTTTAACAGGTGATGAAGGAGCTAAGGAGACAGGCCAGAGATTAGGAACAGCATGCAGCTAGGACTCTAAGCCATGGTTAGGATGGGGGTAGTGTTTCTGGAGGGATGGGGTGAAGCACATTGTTACAATAATGGCCCCCAGGGAATAACATTCCCTTGTGTCCAGGCCCTTTGTAATATATTATTTCTACTCTTCTCATCAAGAAGTAAAGTCTATTTTTCTAGCCATTGAATAAGGGCTGGCCTTGTAACTTGTGTTGGCCGATAGAACACAGTGGATGTGTCACTGTGTGAATTCTGGAACCCATATGCCATAAGAGGTCTTGCAGTTCCAGTCTTGCTCTCTCCAAACCTTCAGACCCACCTCTGTGAAAAAGCCCAGTCTTGTCTGCTGAGAGGTGAGTTATCACAGGAAGGAGAACCTTGCTAGCAGTCAAAATAAATTGCCAGACATGTGAGTGAAGCCTGCACCACCCAGCTCCAGTGAAGACATCCGAGATGACACCCAAGACACGGAGAGGGAGGGAGAGAAACACCCTAGCTTCTGCCACGCTTTACCCTCCTGTCTTCCTCAGAGCCTCTGTTGGTGCTTCCATTCTCCCTCTATTTTCCCCATTGGGTCTAGCCAAATGAAGCCAGCTGACAGGGGATACCCAGGAAACACAGTCTGCAAAATGAAATAGAACTGGGGAAACAAGACCAGGATCAGTATGTAGATGAATCAAAGGCAAGCAAGTGTGAAGGGTGAGAGAAAAGCAGAGGGTGTAGCCTTGTTGCAGCCATGGAGAAGGAAGAGGAACTGGTAAAGAAGCGAAGATGAACCAGCTGGGTAGGTTGGAGAGACAGTAATGTAATGTTGGCCTTAATTAAAAGTGACAGGATTATAAGGGAGAAGGAGAGGTCTGATAAATGGTGTAAAATAATGCAGAGACTTCAAAGAGTGTGACTGGCTAAAGAGAATTTTTCTTGATGACATGCAGTAGTTAGTGAGCCATAAGTGGCCTATAAACAGTTACATTTTATTTCCTGAATTGTGGTTTGAAAATTCTCAGAAGCTTGTAAAATTGTCACAGGGGATTCATCATTAAAAATGGTATTGACATCTATTTTGGCTTCTGGTATGTTTAAAAAGTTACCTGTTTGGTAAGTTGATAAAAGATTTTTCTTTTTGGTCACACTGTGCAGCATATGAGGGATCTTAGTTCTCCAACCAGGGATCAGACTTGTACCCCCTGAATTGGGAGCACAGAGTCTTAACCACTGGACCACCGGAGGAGTCTCTATAAAAGATTTTTGAATGTAATGATAGTGATGGCTTAGTCGCTAAGTCATGTCCGACTCTTGCAACCCCATGGACTGTAGCCCGCCAGGCTCCTCTGTCCGTGCAATTTCCTGGACAAGAATACTGGAGTGTTGCCATTTCCTTCTTCAGGGGATTTTCCCCACCGAGGAATCGAATCCACGTCTCCTGCTTTGCAGGCGGATTCTTTACCATTGAGTCACCAGGGAAGATTTAATGTATTATATCTCCCTTAGAAAAACAATACAGAGATGCATAAAAATTAAATTGCTGCTGCTGCTGCTGCTAAGTCGCTTCAGTCGTGTCCGACTCTGTGCGACCCCATAGACAGCAGCCCACCAGGCTCCCCCGTCCCTGGGATTCTCCAGGCAAGAACACTGGAGTGGGTTGCCATTTCCTTCTCCAATGCATGAAAGTGAAAAGTGAAAGTGAAGTCGCTCAGTCGTGTCCGACTCTTTGCGACCCCATGGACTGCAGCCTACCAGGCTCCTCCATCCATGTGAGTTTCCAGGCAAGAGTACTGGAGTGGGTTGCCATTGCCTTCTCCAAAAAATTAAATTAGTGACCTCTAATTTCTGTTTTAAACATACTTAAATGATGATGTGATTATTTTTTCTTTCAGAACTGAACACTTTGAGAGTTTGATAGAGTGTACAGAGTGGCCAGGCATACCAATCACTGGATATAAGATAATTACACTTGTGATCTGGTCACCCAGTTTAGCCATTATGTTGATTTTGATTGTTTTAAGGCTAAAGCTTAAAAAAAATTCTTCATACCTTTTAAATTTAATTTATATCCATGATCAAACTTTCTATAGACAAAAAAACAAAATAAATATGAAGTTAAATATGATTTAACTAAGAGTATAGAGAATTACTACTCTAATTACTCTAATTTGCTTCAAGACACACTGTACAAAACTCTGATTTCACTAATTTCAACATTTTTTACATAGTACATCAAAATCTCTTTAGTACTTCTGGAGCCTGTGCAAAAAGAAAAAAGCAGAGTGACAAATACATCTAACTTAGCTTTTTTACTTATTACAAAAATGATAATTCATATCTGTAATGTGACATTTGGAAAGAAGTGTTGCCTTAGATAATTTTATCTTGTTATTTAAAAACAAAATGTAAATGCTACAGGGCTTCCTGGGTGGTTCGGCTGTAAAGTATCCACCTGTAATGCGGGAAATGCAGGTTAGATCCTTAGGTCAGGAAGATCCCCTGGAGGAATTCAGGGCAGCCAGCTCCAATATTCTTGCCTGCAGAATCCCACAGACAGAGGAGCCTGGAGGGCTACAGTCCATGAGGCTGCAGAGTCACACGAAACTGAAGTGACTTAACATGAATGTACAACTACTACATGATACCATTTATATAAAATTGTTAAAAAGTCAAGTCTAAACTACAATGACAGAAAGCACATCAGTGGTTTCCTAGGAGCAGCGGTGGGGGGCAGATAACAGCAAAGGAGCATGAGGGAATTTGGGGGGATGATGGAAATATCTGTATCTTGATTGTGGAGTTAGTTACATTGTTAAATTCAATAAACTATACATTTACAAGGTGTATTACATTGAATATAAATTAGATTACAAAATAGTAAACTTAAAAGTATATAAACTTCATAAAAATAGCTGTTTATTTTTTTAAATGTTCAATTAAATAATTTCAAATATCAGATCATAAAAGCAGATTTTTGTGTATGAGGGCTAGGACAGAGGTGAGGCAAATGAGACACCCAGGGCACAAAGTTGAAGGAGGTGTTCACCATAAGATTTCCAAAAGGATCAGCCCTGCACTTGAATGTCTCTAAATTATTCCTCCTTAAATTTCATGCCCTGAGTGCATCACCCTTTTTGAAGACATGATAGAAAATAAATTTTTATTCCATCTTTTAATATGCATTTGGTACCAAAACCTAATGTTATAAAATATGTTGCCATTAAATTTCATTTATTGCCAAATAAATTAAACAACAACACAGCAGTGTGATTTGCTGTGTTTCTTGAATGTGAGAATTGCTATCTTTCACTTCTGGAAAACTCTCAGCCATAATCTCTTGAATATTGCACTCCCCACCCCCTCTGCTCCCCACTTATCCTTTTGAAACACTGAAAGGGTATGTGTTAGAAATTAACCTAATTTTCATGTCCTGTTATCTTGAGTTCATATCCTTCATCCCTCTGTCTCTTTGTCCTACATTCTGGATAAAAGCTTGAGTTCTCTCTTTAGTTGTTTCTTACCTGTGTCTTATCCTGTCCTTTTGAGTTTCAAATTCCCAAGATCACTATTTTTATTTCTTCAAATTGTATTTATTTATCAAATTTGCCTGTAATTTTGACACCCTCTGTGTGCGTGCGTGCTAAGTCACTTGAGTTGTGTCTGACACTTTGCAACCCTATGAATTGTAGCCTGCCAGACTTCTCTGTCCATGGGATTCTCCAGACCAGAATACTGGAGTGGGCTGCCCTCCTCCAGAGGATCCTCCCAACCCAGGAATCAAACCCATGTCTCTTAAGTCTCCTACATTGGCAGGCGAGTTCTTTACCCTTACTGCCACCTGGGAAGCCCTTGACACCCTCTAGTATCTCTTCAAAAATTTTAAAAGGACATTCCTTACATTTTAAACATTGATAATAAATATCACCAAGATGGCAAGAATTCAGTTTTGCTTATCAGTGATCCCAGGCACCAAGGACAGTCTGACACAAAGTATGAGACTGATAAATATGTTTCTAAATTAATTATTTGCAATCTTTGCAAGTCAGATTCTGTTTTTTGCTGTTTTTGTTGATTCTTGCTAGTGACAACTTGTTTCCTTGAGTGTTTGCAATTTTTTCCCCCTTAACTGAGTTCATGTTTCTTGGAAATATTTTGGGGAAAACTTTGTGCCCTGGATCTAAGGTGCTTTCCTTTGGAAAGTTTCTATATTTGATCTTCCTAAATGCTTCCAAGGCACTAACAATCATGGGTCACTTTAAAGTCTCAGCTTAGGCTTTTCATAGCTTATGTAGGTAGAGTGCATGAGCCCCAAACCTACTTGAAGACTAGCTATGATAAAGAATTCTCATGGGAGAACTTCTACTTTCTTCACATAAGACCAAGGCAAGACTTTTTACTATTTTGCCTGAAGGTAGAAATGGAGGTTTAAGAAAATTAAGGTAATGCAGCTGAAAAAAGGAAAGAGTTACGATGAGTACATAGATTTGAAGGGCTTTGAAGCCCACGTTTTTTTCTAATACCAAACATCTTTATATGACTTTAGTTGTGTTGATATATGAACCTGACTTGACCCAACTCTCCAGTGGGTAAACAAGGCAGAGCTTTCAGGAAGCCAGGTAGGTCCAGCCACCACAGTGGAGTCAGAAACAGCACTGAGTTGGAAGTCTGCTTAAAGTTTCTCGTTCTTCACACTGGAGTAGGACCAGATTAGATTCTGAGCTGCCCCCACAGCAGGTCCAGAGATCAGCACAGTGTTGGAGGGCATCCTAGGGAGAGATTAAGCCCTGAGCCTTTGGGGTGGGAGCACTCACTCCAAGACCCTAGGCTACCAGAAAACTAACCCTGGGGAGTATCAAATAGTGAGAACTCACACAAAAGATGCTTGAATACAAGACCCAGCATCACCCAACCACCAGTAGCACCCTGTGCAGGATGTCTCTTCTAAACAAACAAAACAAAAATACAAACCCAGTCATCAGCAGATAGGATTACCACCTCAGCCTTGCCCATCAGAGGAAAAACAAACAAAAACTCAGCACAAATCTCACCCTATACAAAGCTTACACAAACCACTGGACCAACCTTAGGAGGGCAGAAACCAAGAGGAAGAAAGAATTCAACCCTGAAGCCTTGGAAAAGGAGACCTCAAACACAATAAGTTAAAAAATAATGAAAAGGCAGAGAAATACTACACAAATGAAGGAACAAACTAGAAACACAGAAATCCAAATAAAATGAAGAAAAAATAGGTAAACTACCTGAAAAGGAATTCAGAGTAATGATAGTAAAGATGATCAAAAACCTTGAAAACAAAATGGAAAAAATGCAAGAATCAATTAACAAAGACCTAGAAAAATTAAAGAATAAACATACAAGACAAACAAAATGATGACTGAAATTAAAAATACTCTAGAAGGAATCAATAGCAGAAGATCTGAAGCAGAAGAACGAATCAGTGAGCTGGAAGATAAAATGGTGGAAAAAACTTCTGAAGAGCAGAATAAAGTAAAAAGAATGGATAGAACTGAGGATAGTCTCAGAGACCTTTGGGACAATATCAAATGCACCAACATTCTAATTATAGAAGAAGAGTAAAAGAAGAAGGTATGAGAAAATTGTTGAAGAGATTATAGTTGCAAATTTCCCCAACATGGAAAAGGAAATAGTCGATCACTTCCAAGAGGCACAACGAGTCCTATACAGGATAAACCCAAGGATAAACATGCCAAGACACATATGAATCAAACTAACAGAGACTAAACACAAAGAATATTAAAAGCATCAAGGGAGAAGCAACAAGTAACATACAAGGGAAACCCAATACACTTAACAGCTTATCTTTCAGCAGAAACTCTGCAGGCCAGAAGGGAATGGCGGGATATACTTAAAGTACTGAAAGGGAAAAATCTACAACCAAGATTACTGTACCCAGCAAGTACCTCATTCAAAATTGATGGAGAAATAAAAAACTTTCCAGACAAGCAAAAGTTAAGAGAATTCAGTACCACCAAACCAGCTTTACAGCAAATGTTAAACGGACTTATATAGTCAAGAAATAATACAGAAGAGAAAAAATCTACCAAATCAACCCCAAACAATTAGGAAAATGGCAATGGGAACATATTTATCAATAATTATTTTAAATGTGAATGGATTAAATGCTCCAACCAAAAGACACAGACTGGCTGAAAGGACACAAAAGCAAGTCCCATATATATGCTGTCTACAAGACACCCACATGAGACCTAAAGACACATGCAGACTGAAAGTGAGAGGATGGAAAAATATATTCCATGCAAATGAGAAGCAAAAGAAAGCTGGAGTAGCAATCCTCATATCAGACAAAATAGACCTTAAAATAAAGCTGATTACAAGAGATAAGGAAGGACACTACATAATGATCAAGGGATTAATCCAAGAGGAAGACACAACAATTGTAAATATCTATGCACCCAACATAGGAGCACCTCATTACATAAGACAAACACTAACAGACATAAAATGAGAAATTGACAGCAACACAATAATAGTAGGAGACTTCAACACCCCATTCACACCAATGAACAGATAATCAAAACAGAAAATTAATAAGGAAACACAAGTCTTAAATGATACATTAGGTGAGATGGATCTCATTGATATCTTCAGGAAATTCCATCCAAATGCAGAAGAATATACCTTCTTCTCAAGTGCACATGGAACATTCTCCAGGATTGACCATATCTTGGGTCACAAATCAAACCTCAGTAAATTTAAGAAAATTGAAATCTATCAAGCATCTTCTCTGACCACAATGCTATGAGACTAGATATCAATTACAAGAAAAAAACTGTAAGAAACACAAACACATGGAGATTAAACAACATGTTTCTAAATAACCAACAGGTTACTGAAGAAATCAAAAGCGAAATAAAAAAAAAAGTCTAGAAACAAATGACAATGAAAATACAACAACTCAAAACCTGTGGGATGCAGCAAAAGCAGTTCTAAGAGGGAAGTTTATAGCAATACAATCCTACCTCAAGAAACAAGAAAAACATCGAATAGACAACCTAACTTTACCCCTAAAATAACTGGGAAAAGAAGAACAAAAAAACTCCAAAATTAGTAGAAGGAAAGAGATCATAAAGATCTGAGCAGGAATAAGAAATGAAAGAAATAATAGTAAATATTAATAAAACTAAAAGCTTGTTCTTTGAGAAGATAGACAAAATTGGCAAACCTTTAGTCAGACTCAACAAGAAAAAAAGAGAGAAGAATCAAATCAAAATTAGAAATGAAAAAGAGGTTACAACAGACAATGCAGAAATACAAAGGATTATAAGAGACTATTATGGGCAACTATATGGCAATAAAATGGATAACCTGGAAGAAATGGACAGATTCTTAGAAAAGTTTAATCTTCCAAGACTGAGCCAGGAAGAAATAGAAATTATGAATAACCCAGTTACAAGCACTGAAATTGAAGCTGTGATCAACAATCTCCCAAAAGACAAAAGCCCATCACCAGATGGAAAAAAAAAAAAAGTTTCTCGTTCTTCGTGGCTAACACCTCTGTGAATTCACCACAAAGGGTCTGGAGGTAGCCTGGGGCTGTTATTGGTTAGCAGAGCAGGCAGTCAGGTAGGAAGTGGACATAGATCAAGGAGAACAGGACAACATAAACCTCTCTGTCCCTCTCTGACTTAAGAAACCACCATCTTCTGAGTATAATGCCGCTGATTTACTCAATCTCCCAAATCTCATGCAAACATCTCCATGGTGGCACTAACACAGGACTACACAGGGAAGAAGATTCTGGGAAATGTGGTTATCTAAACAGACACAGTATACAACCACCAAAGGCGGGGAAAAACTTGGCAACCTATATACTGATCACATCTTTCTCCATCTCTGAGCAGAGAATTGTAGTGCTTAGATTCTTCATGTGTGACCACCGGTTGCCTTACCTTCTCACCACAAAATTTTTCACCCTGAAAGTGAGTGTGGGAAGTTGTATATACAATGCATCTAGTGTTAAACATGTATTTATTTTCTTGGCGTGTTGGTTTCAGAAGCAAAAATACACAGTAGTTTTTGATCCATAATTCCTGCAATGTTTTTAGGATGCTGTTTAAAAATCTTTAGTTTCTGAAGCAGTGGATCGCTATGAATTTTGGAGCAGAGATACAGTAGTGAAAGCTTGCCACTGACAGGCACCTTCGGGTAAGGCTATATAAAAATGTGGCCAACTGATGTATTGAGAGAGAAATATGACCTTAAAAGTTAATGTGATCCCCCACCACCATTAGGTGGGCCAAGGTCATTTGAAACCCTGCAAACTCTCTGAAGAATAGAATCCTTAACCAGCCCACCCTTTGCTTTTGAAAAAGGCTCTCAGAAAGATGTGATTTTAATTCAAGGTCTGCAGAATTTCTTTCAAAGAATACATGTTAATGTGACTAGCGTCCACTTCAGTCAGAACAGATTCATTTTTTTCATGTGGGATTAAGAGGCCTGTGTGTCTCCTTTTCCTCTAGAGCATAAGAACAACATAGTCTGAGGTGTACCATCTACTCATTTTTAGCACTTCTGGGTAAGATTTACTATTTTCAATAGTAATGATAATAATTGTCATTATATTATTTAATAATAAAATTGCCTTTACAATTGTTTTATTGTTACCATTATCATTCTAGCTCCTTTTTTCCTGATGCTCTTAAGTGTTTTACTGTTTGCAAAGCTTTCGTATTTTCCCATTTCCTATTCACAATTAGGGGAACCTTTGACTATTTCTTCTTTCGACAAGGAAATGGAAGCTCAGAGGCATTAAGAGATCTGCCTGGTTTCACCATCAAAGTCAGAGCTGTGCTCAACTCAAGGTATTGTTCTGTTCCTTTATTTTTTGTCATTTTTCCCCCAATTATTAATAAGGCTGATTATTCTTATTTCTGATGTTTGCTCACTTACAATGTGAGCTTCTTTTCAGTAGGAATTATGGAAATGCTACCAATTTACTTAACATTACCTATTTAAACAGGGAACATGTGACAATGACTTCCTGGACAAATTGATGAATTTGTGCCATTTGTTCATCCTCCCTTAGAAGCCTGGTTTCAGGATCAATCTTTGAGGTAAATTGCATATTCTCAAGCAACTGATTAAACATGGGAACATTTTGACTTCTTAAAATGTCCAGCCGACAGAGATGGGGAGAGGATATTTCCTTTTGCCTACATGGAGCAGAATAAAAAATGATTTGTCATGCACTGATAATTGCAGTACAAAAGAAATGTGACTATTTTTAAAGCACTATTTTCTCACTAAGATCCGAAGCTTCCCAACCTCTTATAAAAATCCATTCACCTGATATTAAAAGCTCCATTCCCTGCATCAAGCCTCAGTCTCTGACCTGAAACATAATGGCAAGTTCCCAGCACATGATGCAGCCGCTGCCACGGTCGAAGCCTTTGTTGTTTGCATTTATCCTCACACACAGACATCTCTGAAAAGAGAGGCAGGTGCTGTTTGATAAAAAACTGGTCCCCACAGTCAATGTGAACAGCAGTCAGAGCACATTTACATTTTCTTATTTTCGGAAGGAAATGTTAGATAAGTTTGGAATCTTGCAATATCCTTCTGTAGTTTAATGCCCACCTCCCTCCATCATTGACCAATTTCAGTATTTTAAAGCTGTATTACTTATAAATTCACATAAATAGTTCAGAGGCAGACATCCCAGTAGATGACAAAACAATGACAAAGAGAAAAAGAATTATTGTATATTTTGACAATGCCTTGGATTTAGAATTAAAGACTCTGCTTACATATTCCCATTTCTTATTATTGAGAAAGATTCTTTGGAGTTGCTCTTTGCAGACACCGCAAATTCACTGACAGGATTAAAAAAATTTTGGAGCTGGATTTTAGATGAAAGTGTCGCTGTCTGCATATCAATGCCAGCTACAAATCAGCACAAACAATTGTTCCGTCATTAGCAAAAGCCTGTGAACAGGAGCAGTCCTAATATTAAGCCTTCTGGCACTCTCATTGGATTTGTTTGACTTGATTGCATCCCGTTACATTTACAATCTGTTTTGTGTTATCAGCACATAGACTGACAGACTTTTAAATTCACATTTAGAAAATTTGAGAGCAGTTTTCCAAAAACAAACACTCCCCGAAAGAGTAATATATCAGCAGCTTTGACTTACGCTGCCAATAAATAATATTTAGCCATTGGAAACAGATAGTCGGATCCAATTAAAGAGGAATCCTGCAAGATGAGAGACTTAGATTCTGCTAAGGGTTTACTTGGTTTTTCTTTGTGCCTGTGGGGTTAGTTTTCTATACTACAGTTCTTTTGAATAAATAGGCCATTGTATGTGCTCCCGCCTTTACTAGTATAAATAAAGTAGATAAGAATTCATATTTTCCAGGGTTTTGGTTTTCTGAGATGAAGGATGCTGTGGAAAAGCAAAAACCTACTAAAATCATGAGTTCCAAGTGTTGTTATCATTTGGCCAAGACAGACGAGGAGATAGTTGCATGCAAAGGAAAAATAAGAATGAGTAGCAATGATTATTTAATGAGTATTTCTCCTGCGCTGGCCATGTGCTAAATGCTTTACACTTGCTCTTTCTTTTCATTCTCACAATAACAGTATTAGCATAGTATTAGTGTGAAACACTCAAGGAAACTGTGGTTAGAAGTGTTCAGCAACTGGTCCAAGGTCACACAGCTTAATGCCACATGTAGGATTCAAACTAAGGCTCGTCTGTCTCTAAGCCTGTGCTCCTCACCACAATGCACATCCAGAAAGCCACTGTCAAAGCCTTATTTTCTGAAGAGACTCTTTCATGATCTGTCCCCCACCTCCCAGGTGCTCTTTACTTTCATGTTCCCCATCATCTCTCTGTGTAGTGGGGAAACCCTAGGGGTGAGTTTCTGGGATGAGGACTTGCTGTTGATTCCAAGAGCCCACATCTGTCTTTTAGCCAAGGGAAAAACCTAGTTAAACAACTTTGGGTTCTTAATGAATAGAAGAGTTATAATGCTCTTGAGAGAGTCCTTCCGTGCTGATGTGGGTCCCACAGAATAAAGAGGAGAATGTGTTTTCCTCTCTAATAGTCTAACTTGTTATATCAAAGTAACTGGAAAATTAGAAGAAAAATTAACTGTGTTGTTTGAGATTTCCTATTTGGCTCAGTATACACAAATTAAGTAGCTGTAATATTTAGGTCTTGTTCTGTGTGGCAGGGATGAGATGAATTAGATATGACAACTGTCCTCAAGGAGTTTAAATTTAAGTGAGAGAAATAGATCTATGAACAACTATTAGGTTGGTACAAAACTAATTGTAGTTTTGCACTGTTGAAATTTGCCATTTGTTATTGGAATACATTCTTAAATGTGACTATGCTATAATCATTTTAATGCACATTTCTTGCTTTATGATTTTTGCTAACGACATTACTTGCTGTGTATTTTATACTTACTGTAGACTATGGAGGTGATGTTAGACAAAAAGCAAATTTGAATGATTTTCTTGTTCAAGTTCAAAATAGGTTGTATAGCAGTGGAGAAAACTTGAACATCAACAATGCATTTGGCCCAGGAACTACTAACGAATGTCCAGTGTAGTGGTGGTTCAAGAAATTTTGCAAAGGAGTCTTGAAGATGAGGAGTGTAGTGACCAACAATCAGAAGGTGACAATGACCAATTGAGAGCAATCATCAAAGCTGATCCTCTTATAACTATATGAGAAGTTGCCAAAGAACTCACCACTGACCATTCTATGGTTGTTTGGCGTTTGAAGCACCTTGGAAAGGTGAAAAAGCTCGATAAGTGGGTGCCTCGTGAGCTGATGCAAATCAAAATAATTGTCATTTTGAAGTGTTGTCTTCTCTTATTCTCCTCAACAATGAATCATTTCTTAATTGGATTGTGACATGTGATGAACAGTGGATTTTATACAACTGGTGATGACCGTCTCTGTGGTTGGACCAAGAAGAAGCTCCAAAGCACTTCTCAAAGCCAAACTTGCACCAGAAAAAGTCATGGTCATTGTTTGGTTGTCTGCTGCCTGTCTGATCCACTACAGCTGTCTGAATCCTAGTGAAGCCATTATATCTGAGAAGTACGCTCAGCAAATCAATGAGATGCACCAAAAACTACAATGCCTGAAACTGGTATTGGTCAACAGAATGGGTCCAATTCTTCTCCATGACAATGTCTGTCTGTACATCACACAACCAAGGCTTCAAAAGTTGAACAAATCGGGCTACAAAAATTTTGCCTCATTCACCATATTCACCTGACTTCTCGCCAACTGACTACCACTTCTTCAAGCAACTGGACAGCTTTTTCCAGGCAAAACACTTCCACAACCAGCAGGATGTAAAAGAGTTCCCAAGAGTTCATGGAATTCTGAAGCACAGATTTTATTTTGCTACAGGAATAAACAAATTTATTTCTCATTTGCAAAAATGTGTTGATTGTAATGGTTCCTATTCTGATTAATAAAGATGTATTTGAGTCTAGTTATAATGATTTAAAATTCATGGTCCAAAACTACAATTATGTTTGCACCAACCTAATAACTACTTTAGTGTGGTATTAATTGAGGTAGGAACAAAAATTATTACAGAGTTCATTATTGGCAACCCACTCTAGTGTTCTTGCCTGGAGAATCCCAGGGACGGCGGAGCCTGGTGGGCTGCCGTCTATGGGGTCGCACAGAGTCGGACATGACTGAAGCGACTTAGCAGCAGCAGCAGCATTATATTAAAATATAGCAAAAATTCTTTTTATATTGAAAAGAAAATCATTTAAGCTAAAAAATTTTTATAACTCTTGCATAAGTTTCCCTTTATAGATAAAATTTTTAAAAACTGAAATATACAAGGATCTAGGATCAATAATTAATCCTTTTGATAATTAACTGAGTTACTATAAACCAGTGACTTAACCTCTATAAACCTCAATTTTCGTATAAGATATGGATAATAATTCCTACCCCAGAGTGCTGTTGTAAGGATGAAGTCATAAGACGTTCATCAAGGGTGTAAAGTAATGCCTGGCATCAACCAGCACACAATATTTGTTTGCCTTGTCCTACCTCTTGTCACAAGCCCTATTTTTCCTCTTTCTGCTTAAACAATAGGGGAGATGCATTTTAGTTAGTAATAATGGTTGTAAAACAGAATGCATTTTGAGGTCATGTCTGTAAGAGATAAGTGCATCCTGTTTTTTCCCTTGTGCTAAATATAAAGTGCTTAACATTGACTTTGGTGAGAAATAGGGGTTGTTGTAAATGCAGAGAAAGGCAGCCTCCATGGCTACCTATTTACACATGGAATTAAGGGCACTGTATTTCTCTGAAGGACACGCAGGGGCTCTGCTTATTATTCTTCTGTTTTTTCTGCATTGAACATATGACATTGTTATAGAACATCTTAACATTGTTAAAGAACTTTCTCAGTATGGACTCTGAACTAGGCCTTTCCATGTACACCTATCTTTAGTTCTTCTGACACCTTTGTGAGCAGAAGATGCAGAAATGGGAGAGCTATAAAGTTAGAGATCCTTTGATCCAGGATGACAAACTTTCCGTTTTTACAGAGATAACCCTCATAGTGCTCTGAAAGCTCTCCCCACTCCTGCCCCCCCCCTTTATCATTCACAGGAGTTTTTCCTAATAAATATCTTACAAGTTTAAATCCTATGTTGATGTCTGCTTCTGGGTTGACTTGCATTGATATAGTTGATACTAAAAATGTTCTGATAAATCAGGTGGTAAGATGGGTTTGGGGCTTGGCTCACTTAGTGCCCAGCAAGCAAGGAGGGCCCCATCCTGAGAGGAATGTAGGACACAGACATTCCCTGGCACAGAAGGCAGCCCCATAGCTGGACATTTCACCAGTGGGGATGTGCAGAGACATCACGATGGAGAACACCCTTGTGGGTGTGATGAAACAGGGATTTGAAGGATGTGGGGATGGGGCATGCAAGGACAGCAGAGTTGACTGGTTGTAACTATCCTATACTGATGCTCTGCAGTGGGAAATGAGAAACTGAGGGCTGTTCACAAACAAATACTAAGAGTGTGTTGGAGAGGCTCTTTGCTACCTTATGACGATGAAGAGCCCCTTATCTCCTCCAGTAGAACAGTGAATAGCCAAGGGCAGACTCAGAACTTGATAGAGTCTGAAAGCTAAGAGGTATTTTGATGCTCAGCCAAAGCAGGTCTCTTATAGGCCCTAATTTGGAAAACCTGGGATCTTGAAACACGGGATGGAAACATTTGGACAGATGACCCCCAGAGGATTTTGGCTCTGTAGACTGCCCTAAGTGTTCAGAGTTTACAGAGATAGTCTACTCTTCTATAATAACAGTTGGTGATCCCTGAGTGTGGGAGATGACATTTCAGGGACCTGCCACTTCAGTGAAGTTTATAGATACTCAGTGATCAGAGATATGGTGGAATATGCCCTCCTATATAAAAGTCAAATTGCTGCATTTTGCATTCCCATCACAAGCAGGGGGACACTGCTCCCAGTGGGGTTCTTCTCGGTTCTAGAGGCAATGCTTTCTAAACTGGAAATGCTACTATAGCCCATATACTTGGTTACACAGAAGGCTGTCAGCTTTGAAGGGCACCAGAGAAGGAAAGGACTCTGCAACAGGACTAGCCTGCAGTGGGGGTCCAAGACCTTAAGCTGTGTGATCCATCAGGGTCGATAGAGGTGTCAGTGGTGGGAAAAGATGTTGTTTGGAGCTTTTAGTGATATCTAGTGGCAGATACTCAAGGCAGGTCTTTGGGAGTTTGGAGCAAGTCCATGCCATTTGCAGTAGAGAATTACATACTTCTTGAAAAACAGCTCCTGAAGTGGTATTGGGTTCATGTAAAGATGGAACTTTTGCCCATAGGACCCCAGTTGAGCTGCCCATTATGAGCTAATTTCTGTTGGACTGGCCAAGTCATGAATGTGGATGGGCCCAGCAACAGTCTATTTTTAGATAGGAAGGTGTGTCCAGAAATGGCACAGGCAATGACAGAGAACACAAGTAAGCTGCATGGGTAGGTGGCCCAGAACCTCATGTCACTCATCACAGTCAAATCAGTGATATTGCCTTAGTTTGTACTTGTGCCCGTGGGTGGATCAGGGGAATACTATACATTCATCTGAAGGAGAGTGAAAATACCTGTGCTTGGTTTGTAGACAAATTGGCCAAGTATGTGAAAATGGAAAGTGACTGTATTATTTTTAGTATAGCTACAATGTATGGATAAAAATTTGACTGTAAAAGTAGATTTTTTTAAAACAGAAATATCGTCAAAATTATAAATACATACATTTTTTCTCTTTAGCAAATTTTTTTTTCCTGAAGGAATTTTTAAAAATTCAGAAGACTTATAAATTATTTGGGATACAGTTATGTTCTCACACTTTCTCTGACCATCTAATTTAGGATAATAAAGTTTTTAGTCTTTTACTTACACATTTCCATCTGCCCAGCAACTGGAGTCCATCTGGAATAATGTATTTTCATCAAATTGTATGGGTAAATCAGACCAGGATTATTCATCTGAAGAGAAAATTGTTGTTATTTCATAGGTTTCACACATGAGCAAATTGATCCATAGCTGTGAAATGAATAAGAGCATTATTTGACTACACAGTTAAATGAAAGTCTTGGAAATTATATAGTTGAATATTTTGCATTATTATTGCTATTTTGTCTGGATTTCTCTTTGGGAGTGCCTTTACACTTAGAAATTTTCTTCACTTTTCATCTTTCTATTAAACAACAAAAAGAACTGTTTTGTTAGTCCGAGGTGGGTGAGCAGCTCCGGAATGCACTGTGGATGGGGCTAGAACTATGACAAGGGTATCACCTCTTAAGGCAGATTCATGAGTTTGAAATCAATGCAGGACCTTCATGATTGGGATTGATTACATCCTTAAATGGAATCATCTCACAATATGGGATTGAGGATAACTGGATAACTCTAGGTTGCAGATTTATTTCCTTATGTACAGAAGCATGAAACAAGCTCAAGTATCTAAGTGACTTGGGTTGGCCTTGGCTTCTTTCAAGCATTGTATCAACGCTGTGATCTCTGGAGTCAATTTGTTTGTGCCTCAGTTTCCTTATCTGTGAGATTAGATGGTTAGAGTAATTTCTTTTCTTTTCTTTAACTCTTTAAAAAATTTTTTATTGTTGATTTACAACGTTGTGTTAGTTTCAAGTGTACAGCATAGTTTCAAGTGATTCAGTTATATACATACCTATGTTCATTCTTTTTCAGATTATTTTCCCACTTAGGTTATTATAGAATTTGAGTAGAGTTCCCTGTGCTTTACAGTAGGTCCTTGTTGGTTATCCATTTTATATATAGTACAGTAGTGTGTGTATGTCAATCCCAAGCTCTTAGATTATTCCTCCTTCCTCCCACATTTTCCCTTTAGATTTGTTTTCTTCCAGCTTTAATTTTAAATTTCTAGAAACCAGGTTTTTGAATACAATTACGGCTGGCTGAAATGAACATCCAACTGCCCCAAAAGTGCTTCAATCTAAAACAGTCTTTTAAATAGTGTTTGAAGGTTAAATGGATTAATACATGCATTGTGTTTTAATCTTCTAATGAACAAGCACTTTTGTACTAAGTCCTCATTATGAATTCTTTGTTCTCCCTCCAACAAGATGACATTAAAATGTCCCATCGTGTTCTTCTAAATTCTTCCCAGGCAGAGGTAGACCTTGAGATATATTGATCATACTTTAAAAAAGATTCAATTATCTGAGTAGATGGCACATGATATCATTTATATAGCATATTTATATAGAAATTCTCAGAAAATAGATAAATAAGATTTACCACAGGAGTGGTCCATTCTCTGTCCTTCCCTTACTCAATTGCCAACAGTGGTCCTGCCTGAAAATTTATCCACATCCTTCTGAAGTCCATTTACAATTTTGAAAGTTATAAAGTAATAAACTCCATAAGTGTTCTACATACCAGTGAAGTAGTAACTCTGATGTTTGTCTAAAGATTGCTTCATTCATTCATTCTAATATTTTCCTGTGTTCCTCATATCTACTGATTTGAAGATACTTTTTATTCTTTATAATGGTGGTAAAATCCTTCATTTTGAGAATTCACCAGAGGAGAATAATATCAAAGAAGGACTGATGCATTGCAACTTTGAAGAATTACAAGAAAAGTCTTGTTGCAAGGGCTCATAAGCAAGAAAGGAATATGCTATGACCTTCACAATCCTGTTCCAGAGTAAGAACTAATAGGTATTTGCAAATAAACGAAGGAATTAAATTAGAACAGCAACTTTTTTTTTCCTTTCAGTTCAATGCAGATAGTGATTGTCAGACAAAAAATATTATCTCAAATATTTCCTAGTCAGCAAATGTTATCACACCCCTCACCTAATTTTGGAGATTTTATCATATCTAGCAGCAATATTGTGGATTAAGATCTGCAACTGTTTCATGGTTATAAAGTCCTGAAAATAAGATAATTAGAGCATTCTGAATGCTCACTCTTCCTGTTGGAATTATATCAATATTATCGTCTCATTTTTGTTTGTCTGTTCCTCATAACAGCATTCCCATCTTAGCACTTAAGCAGAAAGCTTTACTCGTTATGGTTGTTTCACAGTTGATTCCATCCTTTGACTTCCTGTTTTCACAATTTGCCAACCAGTCAAAGAGATGTGTGGTTTGAAAGCATGTGTCAACTGAACAGATAGCAAGAATAAAATGCACATATACATCCCAAAAGACTTGTGTCAAAATCGGTAAGATTGCACAAGGCAGGAACCTCAGGGATAGTGTGCTAACAGAAGAAAATTGTCAGAAATTAGTTCATTCAGTCTAGTATCTGGGCTGTAATAAGCCACGTCTTATCTCCTTTGGCCAGTGGACAGCTTCTAATTGGTAAGGGTCCAAGGTAAGGCAAACAAATGCAGGGAAACCTGTCTGCCTGGCTTTATACATCAGCAAGATAGCCTATCGTACATCAACGGACAGGCTTCAAGTTGACAACAGGAAAAATGTGACTCAGCTTATACAAAAGGGGAAGTCCCAGTTTTGGGCTCAAACAATGGGCCTGTCATTTTACTACCCTGATGGTCTGTCTTACTGTTTTGGAAGATATGCAGGGCTGAGGACTCAGTATTCTTCTCTGGGTCCTCGACAGGGCACTGAATGTAGACTGAGGGAGAGGTATTATTCAAGGGTGAGAGCAGAACAGAGGAAACAATGCAGAACTTGTGGTTAGGCTGGTAAAATGACACCTTAGATTCCAGGAATACTTGGGTATGGGAACAGGATAGGCCTGGAAGCAAAACAGAAGCAGTGCAAAATCCTCCTGAGTATGGTGAGTCCTCAGAACGAATAAAACAAAGACAGCAGTGGGTGAGGGCTATGCTTATTTTCTGCTTCCATCCTCATACATCTGCAATTCCCCCTGCGGAAGAGCAGTCTTATTTCAAGTCAACAACTACCTGCTCATTGAAGCAGAAACATTTCTGTGATGTGACGCCAAACACCACGTCCATGTGGTTTACATGTTTTGTTATTTGAATTTGGGGGGAAATTCTTAAGACCTATATGGCTGAAGAGACCTTTATTTTTCAGACAACTGAGCTCCATATTATGTAAGTGACATAATGGGGCAGACCTCACTGTAGAGTCATGATTTCTGACCACTGGGCCACCATCTCTGCATGCTCATAGGTTGTCCATAATCCCTGGCTTAAAGTGTCACCTAACTTCACTGTGTCCAGTTCTTCTATACTGAATTTTGTGAAGCTTGCATCTTCTTTCTTTCTTGTGGTGAAGTGATAAAATGGTAAATGTGGGCGATACAGGCCTTTTGTTGAAACACAGACTTACTAACAGGAACTGGGAGGAGTGACTGAATATTGCTGGGGCCTCACACTTTTATGGGAAAGACAATGGCAGTCATAAAATAGTCATTGGGAAGAACATGAATTTTCTTAAGTTTCAAATCTTTAGATGCCATTGGGAAAAATGTTACTTTTGACTGAATTATTTTTAGAGTATGACAAATATATTTTATTGTTTTCTTGTGATTTATGGTCATATGTCCTGGTCTATGGTACATAACACCCCAACAGGCTATTAAAGATGGCTTCTCACTACTGATAGAATCACATCTTCTTCATCTTTGTGTCCTTGGAATATAGGCAGGATCTGTCAATCATTTAATAAACATATTTAGTTGAATGCATACATTTTCAACTATGTTTTGATTAGCTTGAAAAAGCCCCAAGGAAAAGAGAGATATAATGTGATAAGACTGACAGATAGCAAGGATTAAAACCATAAAACTGGAATTCCCTCTCCTGGGCCAGAAATTGTAGTTCTGATTGCTCTCCTTTGGATGCCATAGAAATACAGAATGAAGGAAAAAACCCAGTTAAAGAAGTCTTTAGCAGCAGCAAAAAGATCCTGTGAGTTTTCAATGGTAAATTTAGATAATTTAAATTTCCTACAGGCGAGAACATTTAGGAAATAGGAAAAGTTTTGACTTCATACAACCCACAAGGTTTCCAGAACCTTCCTTGATCTTAGATTAGCAGGAAGCTCCCTCTCCTCCTCGCCCCATTCTTTAGTCCTGTGCTTCTTCTCCTTTCTCTGTTCCTGTTCTCAGTCTCCCACGTCACCCAGCAGTAACAAAATGACTAAAACCTTACTCACTGAATTGACTGCATGAGCCAAAAGCAAGTGCTCTGGCAGCCCAGCCAACTAACCACATCTTACGAATCTCAAAGACAGCACTGACTGAAAGTTCTCCATGGAGTTGGGGGGAGAAAGCATAACACATCATTTCTCAAATATCCACTTGGCTAACCTCAACACCTCCTTAAGTCTAGTCAAACTTCACCTTCTAAATGAGACACATGCTGATTTCTATTTAGTGTTGCAAACGGCCCCATCTCCAACGCTGATCCTGGCACTCCTAATCTTTCTTACTCTACATTCTTCCTTTTCTGTGGCATTTATACTCTTCTATATTAGCATGTCTACTTATTATTATTACTATTTTTATTGGCTGTGCTTGGTCTTCATTGCTGCATGCGGGCTTTATCTGTAGGAAGTTTACATGTCAGCTCCACAAGAGCCGGGTTCTTAATTTGTTTACCAGTGTATCCCAAGCCCCAAGAACTATGTGTAGCACATAGCAGATGCTCAATAAAGATTTGTAAGATGAAGATTGAACATAAGTCTACAGCCCCTCTCTTAGCTAAGTTTTTGAGTAGGGCCGCTAGAATCTCAGTGGAATTTCATTAGGGTTCTGGAGAAGAATTACAACCAAAGTCCTATTGTGTACACTTGTAGAAGGGCAAGCCGCAAATGAAACATCAAGAGGAGTTTCAGTTAAATTCAATACATGAAGCTTTTTTTTTTTAAAAAAACTGAAGTATAGTTGTATTTCAATATTCTATAAATTTCTTCTGTACAGCAAAGTGATTCAGTTATACAAATACATGCATTCTTTTTTTTTTATATTCTTTTCCACTGTGTTTTATTACAGGGTATTGAATATAGTTCTCTGTGCCATAAAGTAGGACATTGTTGTACGAAGATTTTAAAAATGCCTATCTGGTCCAGGAACTTTGCTAGGTACTAGAGAGACAGAGATGAATCAGCTGTTGCTTCTGTTCTCAGTTTATCATCTATTAGAGAAACAAGTGTATGAACAAAGCCTCACAGTACAGTGTGATTGGTGCTAAAATGGCAATATAAAGCAAGAGCAATGACATGAGAAGCTCCATGGAGCATCACACAATTCCACTGAATATTTATCTCTCCTAGGGAGGTAATCAAAATAGATCATGGGAGAGGGCTGAAGGGTATCAGGGCACCAAGAAGAGACCTTATGTGAACTGTTAGCTTCTCTCCTTTCATTAGAATGGAATCTTGTCATTAGGATATTTTCTTGCCTCTGGTATTGCAAGTTGAGCCAGCAAGTAGAGTTGGAACAATGAATTGGTTAAACTGAAACTCATCTATTGAGTCTCTTGGCTTCCAGGTCTCTGGTTAGAGTACAGGCCTCTTTCCTTTTCCCATGGCAGTTCCTGCAGGTTTTAGGTCTCATCATATCTGTATCTGCCCAGCCTGTTTAATGAGGTTCTGAATAAATCAGTCTCCTTGTGATAGCTTCTCATACGCTTCATCTTTCCTTCTATCATTCTAGAAAAACAGTCTGTTTTGCATTTTCTTGGTATTGCTTTATTCTTAGTTATTTGTATCTTGACTTATCTTTTCTGAATGAGAAGCAGATGGCAGATGACTCATCAGTACAATCATTATGACTTTCTTTGCTGCTCATAACTTCAGATTCCTGGCCTAAATGTTTCTTACCACTTCTGCTTCAGATGAGTCATATGACTTCAGGTGGTGGCTTAGAATCACTGCTTTCTCTGCTCTAACTAGTTCCAAGTATCTGTTTATAGGTGGTCTGATGAGGGTTTAGAAGTTATGCTGCTAAACAGACCCTCCCCAGTGAGAAGAATGGGAAGAAATTCTCCTTTTGTGGTATCTTATTTCTATTGATTAGCAAAAGATTGTCATATTGATCATTTGTGTGTGTGTGTGTGAGCGTGTCTGTGTGTGGCTCAGTCTTGTCTGACTGTTTGAGACCCCATGGACGATAGCCCACTGTCCATGGAATTTCCCAGGCAAGAATACTGGAGTTAGTTGCCCTTTCCTCCTCCAGGGGATCTTCCCAACCTGGGGATGGAACCCACATCTCCTGTGTCTCCTGCATTGGCAGGCCAGTTCTTTATCACTGCATCACCTGGGAAGTCATATAGTAATCATTATCATTACCCTAAATATTTAAAAACCATCCAAAGATTTCATGAGTGAAGACTTAAAATCTATCTTAGGCATCTGTTTCTATTTATTAGGTTCTCTGTGGCTTTGGAAAGTGAGAAACCAACGAGTTACACCTCATTTTTGTGACGCTTTTACTGATTTCTTAAGATAGAGGCTGGGAAACACAAGGGAAAGTACCTAACATCTGCCTACAATGTGCTACTATAGGCTTCTTTGGGTCAATTCATTTTTGCATACCCAGTTTCTAACATAGAGTTGCACATACAGTAGATACTTAGTAGATGTTCTAAATTAGTGAATAAAAGAATGCATGGGTTGGCCTGCTTAGTGATGTGAGGAACAACATTGAACCTGGAATCCAATTTATATGTCTGTGGGAAGGTAGAATTATACCAGTCAGTTTTCTACTAATGAGAGATATTATAGGGCAAATTGAACAGCTGAGACTTTTAACAAAATGTGTTAACATTACATCTTTTTTCTTAGTTTATAAGGAGGGAAAATTGCCTTAGGCATCTACTGAGTAAGTACCACCTACAAAGTACAATTTGAAGAGCTGTAAATAAGAATCGCTGGATGCCTCCCATGAAACAGTTTTCCTTTTATACCTGGTCAGCAATTCCCATCAATAGGGCTGGTCTGCAAAGTCAAGGAATGTGATCTTCATAGAGAGCACACATCCATTCAAGTGAAAAGAGAGTGTTAAGAATTTTCTCAAGCCTTCTCCTTTTGTGGGTCTTTTTCACCTTGATTAGCACATAGGTATAAATCATAGGTAGAATTTCTTGAAGTATATTCTGTGCATTACTGTACCACCTATACTCCAAGCTCAACTGTCATTGTTTAGCTCTAGACTCTGTCTAATTTTTCTTCATGGTGCTTATTACTACCTGAAATCATGTATTATTTTAGTTTTTACTATCTGCTTCCATCACTAATAGTATAAACTCTCAGAGGACAGGGACTTGTTCATGACTTTTTAGACATGAAAATATTGTTTGGTGTATCCTAGATACTCTATAAATATTTGAATAAATGAAGTAGTATCATGATGTGAAAAAAAGACTTCTGTGAATAAATTAATTTTGAAAATGCTGGACAAACAAAGATAAACAGGTTTATCTACAGCAGGGCTCACTGGGTATTTTAGCAAACTAATTGTATTATGAATCCCAAGAAGGGCAAAAATATGTTGTGTTTCCTTAATTTCTTTTATCACAGAGCTTTTTTTTTTTTTTTTTAAGCAATAATGTCCTAATGTGATGAGTTAAGTGCATTTCAGTGGAGAGACCAAATAGGGGAGATCTGAGAGGCTCACTCCTGTAGGAGATGATACAAATTAAATTTTGTGTATCATTCATTTATTGAAAACTTCAGTACCAAGAAGTGTAAAAATTGCTTTATATATCCATTAAACAACTATTTATCAAGCAC
Organism: Giraffa tippelskirchi; assembly: GCF_054371585.1. Taxonomy (NCBI): domain Eukaryota; kingdom Metazoa; phylum Chordata; class Mammalia; order Artiodactyla; family Giraffidae; genus Giraffa; species Giraffa tippelskirchi. The sequence continues at coordinate 89,684,161 of NC_137275.1, read as the reverse complement.
CTACTAAGTGCACAATACTTTTTAAGCATGTAGGCTACATCAGTGAGATTAAAGATAAGTAATAACTATTATCTACTCTCATTTACATTTGATGAAACCAAGATAGAGATCTTTTAACTTGCTCAGGGTCAAGTTTTTTTTAATATTTGTTTGTTTGACTACTTCAGGTCTTAGTTGTGGCACATGGGGATCTTTGATCTTCATTGCAGCATGTGGGATGTTTAGTTGTGTCATGCAAATGCTTCATTATGGCATATAGGATCTAGATCCCTGACCAGGGTTCTAACCTGGGCCACCTGTACTGGGAGTGTAGAGTGTTGGCCCCTGGACCACCAAGGAAGTCCCCAGGGTCAAGTACTTAATGAGTGATAAAGCCAGAGTTTACACTCATATAGTTCTCTCTGAAGCCCTATAATAGTCTATGCAAAGAATATCTACATTTATTTGACCTTTCCCAAGAGTGAAAACTGGACTATTTATATATTTTGAAAGATCTTGGAAGAATTGTCCATAAAGACTCAAGTTGTTATTCATAAAATAGAAACTCTCTTTTATGAGGAGTTATTATAGAGAAGTATTCTGTGATGATCACATTAAATATACCTATTCTGCTTTTAAAAACCAAAAAGTGAGATAGGCACAAGTTTCTATGGAGAAGCTGGTTTTGGTTTGCAGTAATCATCCATTGTCTTTTAGGTACCTGAGCCAACTCCTTATTTCTGACTCTTGTTTTCCATGATTCTTAAGAGACAACATGGTCTCTTGTAACCACTGATGGGTGGCGTGGTTGCCCTTACCTGCTTGACTCTTGATATACTTCCATGGCATAATTTTGGTTTTTGCCTTTCAGCAGCATATACCACTAGTGAAGGTAGGAAGCCCAGGTCTACACAGCCTTCCTACTTTATGACTGAATAACATTAGGCTAATATTTAAATATTTCAGTTGCTCACTTGGTCCATAATTCAAATTCTTTGCACTTGAGTTCCCTTTGGCTCTCTAGATACACAGAGTAAATTGTTTTATAATCTGGCATTTATTTTCACTTGACTCATTTTTAAAGTCTTCCTCATTTTGTTCCTGTTCATTTGTAACTCTATTAGCTTAGAGACACCATTTATTTTGTAAGCAGTGCTTTAAACACATTTCATCTATCAGGATTAATTTTGCTGAATGCACCACCAAATAAATACATTAAAAACAACTGTAACACTTCATTAATCAAAATGTCAACTTCTGCAGATGTGAAGTGTCCCCCACCTTTAAAATTCTCTTCCTTTGCTTATGAGTGCTTGTTTGACTAAAACATAAAAAGTGAAAAGTGATAAAAAAAAGCCACTGTTATTCTATTATAATATGCATGCAGGATTTGAAGGTGCAATCCATTATAATTAAGGCTAATTAATTATTATATGGTCAAATGAGCAACAAATGCATATGCAAAATCTAAAAAGTTAATTATTTGAAAATTGGTTAATCAATTGTGCATTCAAATGCACATTTGTTTTAGCATGCAGACACTTTGCACTTTTATAAAGGATTAGTCTAGATAAAAAACCATTAAAGTAAAATAGTTTTGAAATATCTCTGCTCTATGGGGAAAGAAAATACATTAAGATCAAATGGACTGGAGTCTTAAGAATCATAACTATTTTTCTAATAAACAATCTTCAAAAGAAAGAAAAAAAATGTTAGCATGAACACTCATTTAGAATGACAAAAAGAAATCAGTCCAGATTACCTACTTTGTGGGAGGCATTCAACATGAACATAATTAAAAGGAAATCTCCACCGTGTTAAGTGGGCTGCCACCTGCATAAAGTCCTCCCAAAGCCAATATCCAGATGGAATTGCTTATTCAAAAACAAAGTAGAACCATGTAAGGATGTACAAATCCCCAGTCAACTAAGCGGCTTCAAGCAAGGTTTTTTCATCTTTGCATTTCACAAACCATGAAACTTAAAAAAGGGTGGGGAGGGGAGCACAAGAGACAGTCACAGTGGCAGCAACAACAAAACGCTCATAAACTGCAGGCAAGACTGCGGAAGAATGGTTGCTAAAAAATAATCCATAATGCAAGTTACCTTTTTTTTTTTTTTCAGATTTATCAGTGAGTCCAACCTATTGGAAGCAGAACAAATGTTTTATTGGCTATTGAATATCAGAAATAAGAGTCTCTTGTTCATTCAAGGTAATTTCCAGAAGTCCTCTATGGGAGAAACAGGAGCAAAATTGGTAAACTGAGAGAGCGAGGGCAGTGGTATGGCACAGTAAAAGCCCAGAGGTGAAAATGAAGTTGTCCCACTATAACACATGTTCATTTTGGGGAAACAGACAATTAGGTTGGATACATCAGTGGTATCAGATTAGAGCTGGCTCTGAAAGGTGGTCTCATGAATCTGGACTTTATGTGATGGGTACGGGAGAGTCATTGAAGTTTTCTGGCTCTGAATCATAACTTCATTTAAGATAAATATACAAGAGATTAATCTGTTTTAAAGAGGCTGGAGAAAAGAAGCATTTGGGACAGGGCGAATTGTTAGAGGTTATTTAGTTAACTGAGGTAAATATATCTGAACTTTGAAAGAGGAGGACAATTGAAGCAACAGATACTAGAGACATTTCAAAGATCAAATCAACATGACAGGAACAGTTAGAGATGTCTTAAATATTTAATGCTCTAACACTGTTAAAGGATGGCACCACTGGAAGAAAGAGGAAAATTGGAATAAATAGTGTATTTGGACTCAAGACAATGAGTTTAGTTTTAGAAACTTTGAGCTTGAAATGGCAATAAGGCAATAAGTACAGGTACAGGAATTAGCAGAATTGTTCTCATTACTTTGAGGAGTCATCTAAATCAGGACAATCTGTTCAGAAGAAAAAGGTTTGAGGAGGGGAAATAGGTCTAAATATGAACTCTCAGGAGACAGAGAATAAAAGTGTAAGAACAGTAAGAAAAAAAGAGGAATCAGCAAAAGAAGCAGGAAATGTATTGCCTACCTCTAAACTCCTTGTTTTTTTTTTTTAAGGCAATTATTTTAGCAACTATTTAATCGGTTTTGTTGTTGTTATTTGTAGCCAAATAATTGATAACAAACTGAGATTTTGAGCACGTATAACATTGCCATATTGATGAATTGAGTGGAAAAAGGTTTCTGGAGAAAAGGCAGATTAGATCTCTAGACTGACTATCTTGAGCCTAAAACACTGGGTAAAATATAGAAAAACACCCTTTAATTGAATTCATTATAAAAGAAAGAAGGATTATGCAGGCAAGAGATTGGGGTGTACCTGGGTACCTAGATATGTAAATGAACCATACTGAGTACTTAAGTATTGGTTTTTGTGAGTCTGTAAAATTCAAGGAAGGGAAAAACATTTTGGAAGCCACCTAAAGTGAAAGTCTAATTTAAAAATCCCTATACATAAAGCTGGAGTCACAAAAGACTCTATGCCCAAAGTGTGCACTGAGTATAAATAAGATCCTCTTTCTCTTTGAGGAACTATAAGAAAAATTGCCAGTCTCAAAACTTCATATTTAGTAGAAAAATTTTTTTAATTTTCCTTTGATATTTGTAACCACAATTCAGTTTTGTAACCTAATTCATGCTATCCACTAAGCCAAAAATCTGAGTGGTGAATTCAGTTTAAAGTGTTCCAAATACTTGAATGGAACAGACAAATTCTTTCTGGAATAACCTACTTTGATACCAGGCATTAACACATTTCCACAGATAAAATTTCAGGGCATATGAGCAGTATATAATAAAAAAATATTGCTAAATACAAGGAAATAAGCTATCCTGTGTGAGAAAGGAAGAAGAAACAGATGCTTGAACTTCATATTTTGGAGTTATAAGATGCACAGTATAAAAATATGAAAATATATTTCAATAAATAAAAAAGCATAAAACAGAACTTATATCAACAAAAATTATAATTACTAAAACCTCAGTGAATTGGTTGAATAACAGATTATACACATCTAAGAAAAGAACTATTAAGTCAGAAAAAAAATTACTGAAGAAAATCTTAGTAGCTCAGAGAGACAGAGAGATGAGAAATATCAAATACAGGTCAAAATATAGCAAGAATAGACAGAAATGGTCAGATACATATATGTGTGTGTATGTATGTATATATATACATAATATATATAAATATAATATATGTATTTAGTTAGAATTTCAATTTAAGAGAGAGAATGAAACAGAGGAAATACCTGGCAACATTATGGCTTGAGAACTTTCCAGAAACAGTGAAACATACTAATATCATTCAGCAAATCCAATAAATTCCAAGCAAGGAATTAAAAAGAGTCACTCAGGCGCATTGTAGTAAAGCTGAAGAACATCAAAATCATCCAGAGAATTATATGCCTTTTAAAAAGAACTCTTGGCATGCTGTTGGGCAATGCTCTAAGTGAAATGCATAATTGCATGTCTGGAACTGCCAGCATGAGCTAGGGTCTGTCTGATTCATTGAGATGTACAGTTGGGTGGGCCCAACAACAATCCATCGTAAAATGGAAGTAGTACATCTGGAATTGAGGATGAGCAGAGAACAAAAGCAAGCTGGTGACTCCCATTTCATCTGCCATTGCTACACTAGCAACCACTTACCTCACAATTTTAGTTATCATTTAGTTACAATAAGATAATTGAGGAAAACAAAGTCCAAGCTTGGTTTAATGAATGGGCCAGTTTGGTATGTTGGTGCCTGCCAAAAATGTACAGCAACTTCACTACAGCCATATTCAGTGGCTATGAACGACAGTGGTGAGAGAAAATCCCCATTTAGGCAGAACTCTGAGTGATGCATCTGGTCATATATGTCGGATAAAAGAGTATATGGACCTTTGGGCAGTCAGCCTGTAAGAAGAATGGATGGTCAGAGACCAAAAGATATGGGGTGGAAGCATATGGATGGATATATACAAATAGGCACAAAGGTCAAAGATCTTCATATTACTTATTAACCCCTGCCAGAGAGCCGCTATCATAGAAAAGACACTAAAAACCAAAGCAGATCAAATAACTTGGCTGATTGATGTCAACAGTGTCACCAGCTAACCTAGTGCTACCCTTTATTAACTTATTATTTAATTTATTTACTTAAATTTTTTATTGGAGGAAAACTGCTTTACAATGTTGTGTTGGTTTCTGCTGTACAACAACTTGAATCAGCCATAATTATATGTATGTCCTCTTGAGCTTCCTTCCCCTACTCCATCCTACACCATAGATCATCTCAGAGCACCAGATTGGGCTCCTTGTGTTGTATAGCAACTTCTCTTCTCACCAGCTATTTTACGTATGACAGTGTATATATGTCAATGATACTTTCTCCATTTGTCCCACTCTCTCCTTCTCCCACAGGGTGAAGTATGTCAGAAAGAGAAAAACAAATATCGCATATTAACGTATATATATGGAATCTAGAAAAATGGTACTGATAAACCTATTTACAGGGATGGAATGGAGATGCAGATGTAGAGAATGGACTTGTTAACTTAAATTTTTTTTCAAAGATCTGCTACGTCTTTGTTGATTTTCTTAATTCTTCCTATCTTCTCTTTTTCATTTCTACTTAAAAAATTATGTTCTTTCTACTTTGTTTGGATTTGACATTTTTCTAGTTTCTTGAGGTGAAACCCTTTTTTAAACCTTCTTCTGACTTAAATTTTATAAATTTCCTATTTAGGTACTATAGTAGTTACATTCCCTAAGTTTTATTACATTTTATTTTTATCCAATTCAATTATTTCCTAACTTTCCTATGGTTTCTTCTTCAACTTATAAGTTCTTTAAAATGTGATGCTTAATTTCCAAATAATTACAAATTTCCTAATTCCCTTTTTGTTATTATTTATTAGTAAATTTTCTCAGTGATAAGAGAGCATATTCTGCATAATTTCAGGGCATCAAAAATTTTCACTTGCTTTATTTACCAGAATAGAATCTATTTCAGTTAAACGTCTCTTGTGTAGTTAAATCCTACATGTATATTTTCAGGTATTGAATGTAGTGTTTTATAAATGCAAATGTTCATTAATTGTATTATATAAGTCTTCTATATCCTTACTATTTATCAATTTTGTTTAAGCTATCAATTGCTGAAAGGGTTATATTAAGATCTCCAGCTATCATTCTAGGATTGCCTTTTTTTTTTAATTCTAATTCATTTTTGCTTCATAAGTATGTAATTTCTTTGATATAGTCAATAGTAGAGTTGGGCTAATAATCTACCTATCACATTGATTAGATTTCTACTTGCCGTCTCACTTCTTAGAAAGTCTTTTGATAGTTTAGGCTTTTTTAAAAAGCTCAAAAAATGTGAAAGTTTATTTTTCTCTTACATGGTTCTGTAATAAGCAAAAGGAATAAACCTCATCCCACTATCCTTGAAGATGGATTCAAAATCATTAAATACACCTAAAATGTATCCTGCTCATTGCTGTAGTTCATGGTTATAGCATGATAACATGTAACTCTTGGGAGCATTTGTAATTTTTTTTGGCTACTCTGTATAATTTTTCTTCTTGTTTGAGGGAATTGCCCATTGGGTAGATTGGGAGACTATATAGTTTACTTCTCTTTACCCTGCCTATAAAGCCTAGCATGCTGTAGTCCATGGGGTCACAGAGTCGGACAGGACTGAGTGACTGAACTGAACTGATTACTACTACAGACAAGCTGAGGTGTAGGTTGCTGAACTAGGCTCAGCCATCTAGATGCTTGCACTCCGAATCTGAATGCAGAGGTAGTGAAAATGAATAAATCATTTAAAAGTATTGAGAGCCCAGTGGTGGCAGCACCACACATTCACAACAGTGATGTCCAGTAAGGATAGAGGCACCAGTGGCAACAAGGTAATTACTCTTGTGACTTTAGTCTTGGTTCTGCTGCCCTGAATCCTTTGGTTCCTGTCCGTTTTCTGAGCCTATTTCTCTGTCTAGCCCTCTCCTTGATTCTCTAATTCATCCAATATTTAGCTATAGTTGGTTTTAATGACCTACAAGCAAGGAATGTCACTGATATAGACACCTTCTAAATGCCGGGTGTGTACTCTAGATGCTGAGGTCACAGAGATAAAGGATATGGTTTTTCAGTGGCAGAAAAGTACAATGTAATGAGGAGCTGGACATACTAAACCAAAGTTTTAAAATAGTATGTATAAATATATAATGATATATACAGAAACTCTAATGGAGGTATGTGTGAAGACGAAAGGAATAGAGAAAGGAGTGCCTGTGTTAGCCCAGGGCTCAGGCACTCACAGAGTGGAGACTCTGGAGCTGAGGAGAGAACGCTGGCAGAGGAAAGCAGTCACGCTGAAGAGTGCGGAAAGGATTCTGGACCAAGGGGGTAGCACGGGCTATAATCGAGAATTTTATCAGGGAGTACTGAGAAGTCGCTACGGTAATGGGATAGATACCTGGTGGGAAAATGGCAGGAAGGAGGGAAGACTACATATGTAGACTGATGCCACACTAAAGGATTTAGACTCTAGAGAAGAGATTGTGTACACTTAGTCGCTCAGTCGTGTCTGACTCTTTGCGGCCCCATGGACTGTAGCCCACCCGGCTCCTCTGTCCATGGGATTTCTCAGGAAAGAATACTGGAGTGGGTTGTCATTTCCTTCTCTAGGGGATCTTCCCAACCCAGGGATCGAACCCAGGTCTCCTGCATTGCAAGCAGACACTTTACCATCTGAGCCACCAGATGCTGAAATAACATCTCTCTTCACAACATCTCCTACGTTCCTTTTACAAAGCTGCAAGTACAGTGTCTCAAAAGCAGACTTGACTTTTTGAACTTTTGATTATTAGGAACCAGCATGTAAATCTCTTTTATGTTTCACAGTCCTAGATAAGTCTGTCACAATCTTCCCATCTTGTCTCACCTCTTCACGTGTTATTGGAAAGCAATTAAAAAAAATTACCTCATTAGGAGGAATGTTAGAACTCTGCAGTGTCTTTCAACAAATTGAAGGGTCAGTATCTTGATTGTGTATGTTGCTATTGCATTCCCAAAGGCATGGGTGAAAGCAGAAGTGAGTTGAGGGTAACAATTAGATACAAATAACTAGAGAGGTAAAATGTGCATAGGGACAAGGAGTTATAGATAATGAGATAGTGATGGTATAACTGAAAGCAACAGGATGTCTCAAAAAATTTAATAGAAGATAATGATCAAAGTGAAGAGGTTCCTGTATGCAGAAGGCAAGACACACAAGCTTAAGTTCTGCAAATGAAAGATTATTTTCCCCCTCTAGTTACTATGTTCCCTTGTTTTGGGCTAGGCTGTCCCTGGATGATGAGGAACAATTGTGCTCATGATCTTCTCTTGCTAAAGCCTATGGAGAAACCATGGTTTACATCATGTTTTAGTTCTAGGAGCAGTCCTTAGGTTCTGTTTTAACACATATTGTAGCTGAAACATTAAGGAAAGAGAAAGTAGGGTGGGTGTGATAGGAGGGGCAGGAATGGTAGAAAGGGAGAAAAAAGGAGAGGAAGGGAGTGACAGGGGAAGAGGAAGCAGTGAACGAAAAGGAGGAGGAAGGTGGAAGAAAGGAGAGTGTCACAAGGCAGGGAAAGAAGACAAATCAACTCAGAAAAAAATAATCAATTGAACTAATTCTGGCTACTGTCTGGCTCAAATGGAAACTGTGGGTCAGCCAGGCATCTAAACACTTTAAAGCGATTGTTCTAACATTGCTTAAATGTTTGTTGAATTAAAACAACTTAAATAAACGTTTGGATTTTAAAGAGAAAGGGGGAGACTGTGGAGAAAGAAAAAGAGCTGCTGGAAGAAAAGATGATGGAAATTACAAAACATTATTGGTCTAAAATAGGAAACAAATCACTTATAATACGTGAGGTGAAAACCAGGAAGTTGGGAAGAAAATGGTTAAGGCTCAGAGCAGCTTCATCGCCTCTGTTGTCTGCGACATTTAATATGTTGCAAGGGAAGTGTAGAAATTAAACTCCTCTGTAGAAGGCAGAGCTGCACAATGGCTCTGGGGATTTCAGTTTTTTGGGAAACTGTAGACTTGGGAAGTAACATTTTGGTGCTGTTTACTTTGTGTATTATTATGAGATTTAAAAACTAATATTTAACTCATCTTGGTTTAGTAAAAGAAGAGCTGGTCATGGCTTTAAAATATACACAGACACATTCCTCAAAGGGTACATACCGAATTGTTAACAGTGCCAACTTTGGGGAATGGGAGTGGGGCTGGGGCTGAGTGATGCTTTCACCTTTTACTTGACATATTTTTGTGATTTATGATTTAAAAAGTTAATTTTTAAAGTGAACATTTTAAGCAATTTTTTTACCACCCAACCATACTTTAAAATTATTTCTTGAGATTACAAAATGGATACATGCTTGTAGTAAAAATATGTGATGATTTATTTAATCAGCTCCTATGGATAAATTTTTAGGTTGTTTCTTTTTTTTTTTTACTTTATTTTTTTTTATTTTAGTTGGGGGCTAACTACTTTACAATATTGTAATAGTTTCTGCCATACATTGACATGAATCAGCCATTCTCTTACCTTGGATGTGGGGTATCTCTTCACGGCTGCTCCAGCAAAGCACAGCCACTGCTCCTCACCTTGGACAAAGGATATCTCGTCACAGCCGCCCCTCCTGACCTTGAATGTGGAGTAGCTCCTCTTGGCCCTCCTGTGCCCACAGCTGCCACTCCTTGGACGTGGGGTAGCTCCTCTCTGCCACCCCCCCATGGGTTTACATGTGTTCCCCTTCCTGGACCCCCCACCCACCTCCCTCCCCATCCCATCCCTCTGGGTCATCCCATTGCCCTGGCCCTGAGCCCTTGTCTCATGCACCGAACATGAAATGGTGTTCTGTTTCACATATGATAATATACATGTTTCAATGCTATTCTCCCAGAACGTCCCACCCTCACCTTCTCCCTCAGAGTCCATAAAATTGTTCTATGCATCTGTGTCTCTTATTCTGTCTCGCATATAGGGTTATCATTACCATCTTTCAAATTCCATATATATGCATTAGTATACTGTATTGTTGTTTTTCTTTCTGGCTTACTTCACTCTGTATAATGGGCTCCAGTTTCATCCATCTCAGTAGAACCGATTCAAATGTATTTTTTTTAATGGCTGAGTAATATTCCATTGTGTATATGTACCACAGCTTCCTTATCCATTCGTCTGCTGATGGACATCTAGGTTGCTTCCATGTCCTGGCTATTGTAAACAGTGCTGCGATGAACATTGGGGTACACGCGTCTCTTTCAATTCTGGTTTCCTCGGTGTATATGCCCAGCAGTGGGATTGCTGGGTCATATGGCAGTTCTATTCCCAGTTTTTTAAGGAATCTCCACACTGTTCTCCATAGTGGCTGTACTAGTTTGCATTCCCACCAACAGTGTAAGAGGGTTCCCTTTTCTGCACACCCTCTCCAGCATTTATTGCTTGTAGACTTTTGGATAGCAGCCATTCTGACTGGTGTGAAATGATACCTCATTGTGGTTTTGATTTGCATTTCTCTAATAATGAGTGATGTTGAGCATCTTTTCATGTGTTTGTTAGCCATCTGTATGTCTTCTTTGGAGAAACGTCTGTTTAGTTCTTTGGCCCATTTTTTGATTGGGTCGTTTATTTTTCTGGAATTCAGCTGCAGGAGTTGCTTGTATATTTTTGAGATTAATTGTTTGTCTGTTGCTTCGTTTGCTATTATTTTCTCCCATTCTGAAGGCTGTCTTTTCACCTTGCTTATAGTTTCCTTTGTTGTGCAAAAGCTTTTAAGTTTAATTAGGTCCCATTTGTTTATTTTTGCTTTTATTTCCAATATTCTGGGAGGTGGGTCATGGAGGATCCTGCTGTGATTTATGTCGGAGAGTGTTTTGCCTATGTTTTCCTCTAGGAGTTTTATAGTTTCTGGTCTTACATTTAGATCTTTAATCCATTTTGAGTTTATTTTTGTGTATGGTGTTAGGAAGTGTTCTAGTTTCATTCTTTTACAAGTGGTTGACCAGTTTTCCCAGCACCACTTGTTAAAGAGATTGTCTTTTCTCCATTGTATATTCTTGCCTCCTTTGTCGAAGATAAGGTGTCCATATGTGCGTGGGTTTATCTCTGGGCTTTCTATTTTGTTCCATTGATCTATATTTCTATCTTTGTGCCAGTACCATACTGTCTTGATGAGTGTGGCTTTGTAGTAGAGCCTGAAGTCAGGCAGGTTGATTCCTCCAGTTCCATTCTTCTTCCTCAAGATTGCTTTGGCTATACGAGGTTTCTTATATTTCCATACAAATTGTGAGATGATTTGTTCTAGTTCTGTGAAAAATACCATTGATAGCTTGATAGGGATTGCATTGAATCTATAGATTGCTTTGGGTAGTATACTCATTTTCACTATATTCATTCTTCCAATCCATGAACACGGTATATTTCTCCATCTGTTTGTGTCCTCTTTGATTTCTTTCATCAGTGTTTTATAGTTTTCTATATATAAGTCTTTTGTTTCTTTAGGTAGATATATTCCTAAGTATTTTATTCTTTTTGTTGCAATGGTGAATGGTATTGTTTCCTTAATTTCTCTTTCTGTTTTCTCATTATTGGAGTATAGGAATGCAAGGGATTTCTGTGTGTTAATTTTATATCCTGCAAATTTACTATATTCATTGATTAACTCTAGTAATTTTCTAGTAGAGTCTTTAGGGTTTTCTATGTAGAGGATCATGTCATCTGTAAACAGTGAGAGTTTTACTTCTTCTTTTCCTATCTGTATTCGTTTTATTTCTTTTTCAGCTCTGATTGCTGTGGCCAAAACTTCCAAAACTATGTTGAATAGTAGTGGTGAAAGTGGGCATCCTTGCCCTGTTCCTGACTTTAGGGGAAATGCTTTCAATTTTTCACCATTGAGGATAATGTTTGCTGTGGGTTTGTCATATATAGCTTTTATTATGTTGAGATATGTTCTTTCTATTCCTGCTTTCTGGAGGGTTTTTATCATAAATGGATGCTGAATTTTGTCAAAGGCTTTTTCTGCATCTATTGAGATAACCATATGGTTTTTTTTCTTTCAATTTGTTAATGTGGTGTATTACATTGATTGATTTGCGGATGTTAAAAAAACCTTGCATTCCTGGGATAAAGCCCACTTGGTCATGATGTATGATCTTTTTAATATGATGTTGGATTCTGTTTGCTAGAATTTTATTAAGGATTTTTGCATCTATGTTCATCAGTGATATTGGCCTGTAGTTTTCCTTTTTTGTGACATCTTTGTCTGGTTTTGGAATTAGGGTGATGGTGGGCTCATAGAATGAGTTTGGAAGTTTACCATCTTCTGCAATTTTCTGGAAGAGTTTGAGTAGGATAGGTGTTAGCTCTTCTCTAAATTTTTGGTAGAATTCCGCTGTGAAGCCGTCTGGTCCTGGGCTTTTGTTTGCTGGAAGATTTCTGATTACAGTTTCGATTTCCGTGCTTGTGATGGGTCTGTTAAGATCTTCTATTTCTTCCTGGTTCAGTTTTGGAAAGTTATACTTTTCTAAAAATTTGTCCATTTCTTCCAAGTTGTCCATTTTATTGGCATATAGCTGTTGGTAGTATTCTCTTATGATCCTTTGTATTTCTGTGTTGTCTGTTGTGATCTCTCCATTTTCATTTCTAATTTTGTTGATCTGATTCTTCTCCCTTTGTTTCTTGATGAGTCTGGCTAACGGCTTGTCAATTTTGTTTATCTTCTCGAAAAACCAGCTTTTAGTTTTGTTGATTTTTGCTATGGTCTCTTTTGTTTCTTTTGCATTTATTTCTGCCCTAATTTTTAAGATTTCTTTCCTTCTACTGACCCTGGGGTTCTTCATTTCTTCCTTCTCTAGTTGCTTTAGGTGTAGAGTTAGTTGATTTATTTGATTTTTTTCTTGTTTCTTGAGGTACGCCTGTATTGTTTTGAACCTTCCCCTTAGTATTGCTTTTACAGTGTCCCATAGGTTTTGGGTTGTTGTGTTTTCATTTTCATTCGTTTCTATGCATAATTTTATTTCTTTTTTGATTTCTTCTGTGATTTGTTGGTTATTCAGAAGCGTGTTGTTTAGCCTCCATATGTTGGAATTTTTAATAGTTTTTTTCCTGTAATTGAGGTCTAATCTTACTGCATTGTGGTCAGAGAAGATGGCTGGGATGCTTTCAATTTTTTTGAATTTACCAAGGCTAGATTTATGGCCCAGGATGTGATCTATCCTGGAGAAAGTTCCATGTGCACTTGAGAAAAAGGTAAAATTGATTGTTTTGGGGTGGAAAGTCCTGTAAATATCAATTAAATCTAATTTGTCTATTGTATCATTTAAAGTTTGTGTTTCCTTGTTAATTTTCTGTTTAGTTGATCTATCCATATGTGTGAGTGGAGTATTAAAGTCTCCCACTATTATTGTGTTATTGTTAATTTCCCCTTTCATACTTGTTAGTATTTGCCTTATATATTGTGGTGCTCCTATGTTGGGTGCATATATATTTATGATTGTTACCTCTTCTTCTTGGATTGATCCTTTGATCTTTATGTAGTGTCCTTCTTTGTCCCTTTTCACATTCTTTATTTTAAAGTCTATTTTATCTGAAATGAGTATTGCGACTCCTGCTTTCTTTTGGTCTCCGTTTGCATGAAATATGTTTTTCCATCCCTTCACTTTCAGCCTGTGTGTGTCCCTAGTTTTGAGGTGGGTCTCTTGTAGACAGCATTTATAGGGGTCTTGTTTTTGTATCCATTCAGCAAGCCTTTGTCTTTTGGTTGGGGCATTCAACCCATTTACATTTAAGGTAATTATTGAAAAGTATGATCCCGTTGCCATTTACTTTGTTGTTTTGAGTTCGTGTTGAAACATCCTTTCTGTGTTTCCTGTTTAGAGAAGATCCTTTAGCATTTGTTGGAGAGCTGGTTTGGTGGTGCTGAATTCCCTCAGCTCTTGCTTGTCTGTAAAGCTCCAATACTTTGGCCACCTCATGCGAAGGGTTGACTCATTGGAAAAGACCCTAATGCTGGGTAGGATTGGGGGCGGGAGGAGAAGGGGACGACAGAGGATGAGATGGTTGGATGGCATCACCGACTCGATGAACATGGGTTTGGGTAGACTCCGGGAGTTGGTGATGGACAGAGAGGCCTGGCGTGCTGCAATTCATGGGGTCGCAGAGAGTCGGACACGACTGAGTGACTGAACTGAACTGAAAGCTTTTGAATTCTCCTTCATATCTGAATGAGATCCTTGCTGGGTACAGTAATCTGGGTTATAGATTATTCTCTTTCATTACTTTAAGTATGTCCTGCCATTCCCTTCTAGCCTGAAGGGTTTCTATTGAAAGATCAGCTGTTATCCTTATGGGGATCCCCTTGTGTGTTATTTGTTGTTTTTCCCTTGCTGCTTTTACTATTTGTTCTTTGTGTTTGATCTTTGTTAATTTGATTAATATGTGTCTTGGGGTGTTTCGCCTTGGGTTTATCCTGTTTGGAACTCTCTGGGTTTCTTGGACTTCTGTGACTATTTCTTTCCTCATTTTAGGGAAATTTTCAACTATTATCTCCTCGAGTATTTTTTCATGGCCTTTCCTTTTATCTTCTTCTTCTGGGACTCCTATGATTCGAATGTTGGGGCGTTTCATATTGTCCCAGAGGTCCTTGAGTTTTTCCTCATTTCTTTTGATTATTTTTTCGTTTTTCCTCTCTGCTTCGTTTATTTCCATCATTCTATCTTCTACCTCACTTATCCCATCTTCTGCCTCCGTTATTCTACTGTTGGTTCCCTCCAGAGTGTCTTTTATCTCCTTTATTTCATTATTCATTCTATATTGACTCCTTTTTATTTCTTCTAAGTCCTTGATAAACATTTCTTGCATCTTCTCAATCCTTGTCTCCAGGCTATTTATCTGTAACTCCATTTTGCTTTCAAGATTTTGGATCATTTTTATTATCATTATTCTAAATTCTTTTTCAGAATAGATTCCCTATCTCCTCCTCTTTTGTTTGGTTTGGTGGGCATTTCTCATTTCTCATTTCTCATTTTCCTTTACTTGCTGAGTATTTCTCTGCCTTTTCATCTTGTTTAGATTGCTGTGTTAGGCGTGGCCCTTGTGTATTCTGGTAGTATGAAGTTCCTCTTTATTGTGGAGGTTCCTCACTGTGGTTGGGGTTGGACAGGTGGCTTGTCAAGGCTTCCTGGTTGGGGGAGCTTGTGTCGGTGTTCTGGTGGGTGGAGCTGGATTTCTGCTCTCTAGAGTGCAATGGAGTGACCAGTATTAATTTTTGAGATGTCTATGGATTTGGTGTGCCTCTGGGCAGCCTGTATATTGATGCTCAGGGCTATGTTCCTGCGTTGCTGGAGAATTTGCGTGGTATGTCTTTCTCTGGAACTTGTTGGCTCTTGGGTGGAGCTTGGTTTCAGTGTATATGTGGAGGCTATTGGATGGTCTCTTATTAATTAATGTTTCGCCTGGCTTTCAGTCTTATTCTTGCAGTAGCCTCAAGACTTCTCCTTCCATACAGCATCAATAATAAAACTTTTAGGTTAATGGTGAAAAGATTCTCCACAGTGAGGGATACCCAGAAATGTTCACTGAGTTACATGGAGAGATGAGGGGGGGGGGGTTGAGGTGACCAGGAGGGGAAGAGGGGAATTCAAATGTGGAGAGAGCTATCTAGCCAGTAAGCACTTCCCTCTGTGCTTTCCACAGTCTGGAACCCTCAGAGTGGTTCACAGAGATACATAGAGAGGGGGGAGGAAGGTAATAGAGGTGAGCATGAGTAGAAAGGGAGGAATCAAGAGGGGAGAGAGAGATCTGGGCAGTATCCTGTTCCTGAAGTGTTCTCCAGTACCCAGAACACCCTCAGAGATTCACAGAATTGGGTTGAGAAGAGAAGGAGGAGGGTGGGAGATAGAGGTTCCCCGGGGGAGAAGAAAGAGCATCAATAGGAGGAGAGAGTAATCAGGCCAGTGATCACACTCCTGAGTAAAAATGGGTCCTAAAGATTGGGTTCTTAAATGTACAAAATTGATATCAAATATGTAAAACAAAGATTAAAAATCTAGAGTAGAGGTTAGAGTCTTATAAAACTTACAATATAAAAAAAAAGAAAAAGGAAACAGTGTAAAAAGAAAAAAAACAGTAAAACAGTAAAAAAAAGAAACAGTAAAAAAAGTAAAACAGGAAAAAAACAGTAAAAAAGAAAACACAAAAGGTATAAGATATATGTATGCAGTTTGCTTCAAAAATACGTGTTTTTTTTGCAAGTTAATAGTGGGTTATGAAAATGAAAGTTAAAGGTGTAATAGAGGACTTGAAGAAAAAGGAAAGAAGAGAAAAAAATTTTTTAATTAAAAAAAATAATAATAATAGTAAAAAAATATATATCCCGGACTTTCTCTGGAGCTGTTGTGAGCAGTGTGGGGTCTGCTCAGTTTCAGATAGATCCTTGTTCCTGATTATACTTTTCAAGATCTATAGGTCCTTTTCAATGCAGTCGGTATTAACTACAGGGATTTTAATCTGTTGGCCTGTCACTTCCAAAGCGCTTCCCTCTGTTTATTTGGCTTCTGTTTGGAGGTCTCTTCAGTATCTAATTTCCGCCCTGCAACAAAGGGGTGGAGGTGGTCTCTTTAGGTTCGCTTGTTCAATCGTGCTGTGGGGAGGAAGGAACACTGCAAACCTGGCGTGTGTGTGGTGAGCTCGCAGTGTCTCGGCCGCACTGGGTTCGCCCCCGCTCACGGCGTGTGTGCTTTCCCCGTCTACCCTGCTCAGGCTTCAGGTTACTCAGCAGGGGAGTGGGCCGGGGAGTGGGCCCTGAGATGCGTGCACTTCCCAGGTCTAATCCGCTCAGGTTCAGGCTCCCTGTTACTCCACAAAGGCGCTGACTCGGTTTCGCCCGCGGCTTGTGCCGTTCCTGGTCGGAGCTGCTCAGGCGGCCAGGAGTTTGGCGAGCGCACTCTCCCCTGTTGGGGCAGTGCGGCTTATCACCTCCCTGGTCCCCGCCTCGGTTTGCGGTCGCGCCCGGCTCCGGTGTGCTTTGTGTCGGTTCTGGGGAGCTGGTCTCTGGCTGCGACCCTCACGGCGGCTGTCGACCCTCTGGGATCTCAGGCAGTCTTTGCTTAGAAACTGGGAGCCTGTTTGCAGTTTGGTAGGGGGTGCCCTCTCTGGGGCCGAGTTTGCCCCTTTCCCGCTCTGGCGGGCCCCGCCTGCCCGCTGTGTCCGGCGGGGGATGGGGCAGTCCGCAGCCGGCTAGCTCTCCTCTGGTATCGCTCAGTCCTTTGTTCTGTGAGCGGGCGGGCAGTGCCTTAGAGTTGGGCTTTTCGCGGGATAGTTCTCTCTCTCTGGCTGTCCCACAGTTTAGGGCCGGCAGTGCCTTAGAGTTGGGCTTTTCGCGGGATAGTTCTCTCTCTCTGGCTGTCCCACAGTTTAGGTTACTATCTCACGTTAGCTCCCTCAGATTGCCCTCATGGCACTCGGGCCCGTCCTTACCCTAGGCAGTGCCGCCCGCTCCTCTCCGTTCAGCCCCCACTTGCTGGTGGCGGATGATGCGAGCGTCTGGGGTTCTTTGCTGGGAGTTGCTTTAGGCACGTAATCTGTGGGTTTTATTTATTTTTTCCTCCCAGTTACGTTGCCCTCTGAGATAAGAAATCTTCCCCCACACCCGCCGGTGAGAGGGTTTCCTGGTGCTTGGAAATTTCTCCTCTTTTACGACTCCCTCCCCGGGACGGGTCTCCGTCCCTAACTCTTTTGTCCCTCTTTTTATCTTTTATAATTTCTCCTACCTCTTTTGAAGATAATGCGCTGTCTTTGTGGAAGCCTGACGTCCTCAGCCAGCCTTCAGAAGTAGTTCTGTGAAGTTTGGTCAGCGTTCAGATGTTCTTTCGATAAATTTGTGGAGGAGAGAGTGGTCTCCCCGTCCTATTCCTCCGCCATCTTAGCCCCGCCTCCTTCTTTTTTTTTTTTACTATGACAACCACTGTTAAAGTGATCATGCTTGTATGTTTCTTATGTTCCTGTATTTCTGTAGGATAAATTCTTAGTATTCCTGAGTCAAAGTGATTGTGCACGTTAATTTTGAGGAATATGCTAAATAGCTTGTTGAAATGTTGTAGCAATTCCACAAAAGTGTATGATTATGCTAATTTCACCGAGACTGGATATTAGTTTTCTTTTAAATCTTGGCCTATCTTATAAGTAAAATTTATTTCTTCTTGTTTAAATTGAATTGATTATTAGTGAGGTTGGAAATAGTTTCATATGCTTAATGGCAGGTAGTTATTTTAAAAGAAATTGATTTGTCAGAAATTTCTATATAAAGTGGTATTTATCCTTTACCATATATATTGAAAATATTTTCTCGTTTGTACTTTTACCTTTGTAGTGTCTCTTTATATTAAAGTATTATGTGTCAATTTTTTTTCTTTAGGGCTTCTGGGTTTCAGATCATCATTGGAAAGAATGACAGAAATATTCTGATCTACTTCACTGCCATCTTACTGGTGAACAGTGGGATCTCAAAGTGAAAGAAAGTGTCAGACTCTTTGTAACCCCATGTACTGTAGCCCACCAGGCTCCTCTGTCCATGGTATTTCCCAGCAAGAATACTGGAGCGGGTTGCCATTCCCTTCTCCAGGGGATCTTCTCAACCCAGGGATTGAACCTGGGTCTCTCCAATTGCAGGCAGATTCTTTACTGTCTGAGCCACCAGGGGAGCCCATGCTATAGATAATCAAGTTGATACACCCTATTAACCACCTTAAAATTTTTAAAAATACCTCTCCTACCTTTTGTGGCCATCATTTCTTCCTTATTTTCCCAACAGCCTTTAGCAACTATTACATGTTACTCAGAAGGCAAAGTTTAAAAATTAAAAGATAATTCTATGATTAAAAAAAGAAAGAAAAGACTAAATTCTCTTTTTTCAATCCCTATCAAGAATGAAATACAAGGTGTAGTCTCCTTTTGGAAAAGAGGTCATGCTGTGCAAACTGTTTATTTACTGGCACATCAGTGTGTCCCCATCTGAGTCAGTCAAGACGAAGATGTATATTCTGTGTCACTCATGCGGTGAGAAACAGTTCCTAGTAGTCCATTCCTGCTTGTACCATTGCCATAAAGGGACTGCTGGATATCAAGCTCACCATTGAATAAACCACACCTTGTTTCCCCAAATGAGAAAGAGGAGAAATACAAATTTCTCTCAGTTACTAAATTTAGTCATCTCATACAGTTATGTCTGCCCGTTTTTGTGTCCCAGCATATATAAACAATATTTGCCCTTAAAGGCCCAACACGGATACACTTTTCTCTGTGATGCCTACCTTAATTTCTCTACCCTGGATCCACTATTTCTGTTTTCTAAATTCTTTTTCTGTGTATAGTACTCTTCTCTGAGTATTTCTGTCGTGTTTTCTGGTTAAGTAGCCATTATTTATTCCTATTAGAATGTAAAACTCAGTAGGGGAAAGCTGTTTGTTTAAATCAACTTGGTTATTTCCTCACAGTGCTTATTATGATGATCATATCTTACTCATATGAATGGGTAAAAACAGAATTAAACTAAGTTGGAGAGAAATACAGAAATTCAAAATTAGAACTCAAGGAAATAGATGGTTTTATCATAAGAAAAGAAGACCAATAAAATGATTGAAAAGCTGATAGCTAACCCAGGTAATTCAGTTACAATGGCTAACAAACAAGAAAAAAAAAATGCCAATCTTTGGCTTCCTTACTTTTGCTGCGTAATTATTTGAAAAATCATCTCAAATAATTATGACTTATAGTGGCCTGTTCTGCCCTTTGAGGGACTATTCAATAACTTACTCCTCTTACCCCAAGAAAGCCAGTTTATTTTATAAATAAAATTTTATTTTAATTCACAAAAAATAAGAATATACAAATAGTTCACTGAACTAGGAAGAAGAGAAAATTAACATGCCTAACAGCTGATTTGTATTAAAATTTATGACTATTCTTTCTACTTGAATGATATTTATCATTCTTCATATAGGTATGATTCAGGCAAGTTCATACTTCATTTATATACAATTAATTTTATTGAATTTTTGACATGAAGGTTCAGTCTAATATAGTCATTGTGGAGCCAAAAAAAAGATGTTTTGCATTAAAACAGAATTTCATCTTCTCAGATAAGGGCTACAGTTCTGTCTTATATTGCCATTTTATTTGAACCACAGGAACTGGCTTTGGGATCCTTTGAAATCTACAGACTTGTAGATCTGTAGCCACTGACTTCCTGGATAGCTTGTCTGGGTGTGCTTAAATCAAAGCAATGTGATTTTCTTCAAGGAAAAATAGCTAATTAAGGTGCTGTCATTCCTCAGTCATCAACAGAGAATAGCCAATAATTGACTAGGGAAAAGAGAGAGAATCTGACATAAGCTGGCGCTGATTTTTTATTTTTTATTTTATTGAATCTGTCTCCTGATGATTAACACAGAAATTCCTCTAGCAATTATGGACTCTCTTATAAATGACTGTCTTGTAATTTACAGCTTGCCAGGAGCATATTCAACTCAAACATGTGTGTAATTCACTCTTCTAGCTCATCTCCCCCCAGTCTAGATTCTCTCTCACATGTGAAATGTTTCACACTGAGATTATATGATCCCCTTTGCCAGAAAAATTGACCTACCATATAGAGAATACTATAGCTGGTTTTCCAGGGTGTATTCTAATGGAAAATATGGCTGTTCTTCATAAAAGAATTCCATAGTCAGTTCTCACACTGCATTTCTAATTGCTGATTTTAGTCTCCTACCCCTTCTGCCAGTTTTTACCTATCCATCTCTCTCTCTCTGTTTTTAATATCAGAGTTATGGGTGTACAACCCAGTCAATACATTTTAATTTTAGTTCCTTTTCTATTTATATTTTTCCTCCTCTATTAGGCATGCTAATGATCTGTGAAATGTCCAAAATATGAGTAGCAAGAGGTAAAAGAAAAAATGATTGAGATCATATAAACCCTAAATCCCTCCCTGAACATTAAGTACCTGAATGGAGAAGCATATTAAAACTTCGCAGTCCTATGAAAGATATGTAATTGGGCTCTAATGTAGCTCTTATCTTTATTGATAGTAACATTTACATTATTATTGAATGGTCTTGTTTTTTTCCTTCTGTATATGGTGATGAGGTGCCAAGGAAAAGTAGAGAGCCATGTCAATAGCACTTGCCAGTAAGGTGGTAGGTTACATTTCCAGGAAGATAATTTGTTTGCTACAAATGCATTGCATATCCACCTTTTTCAATGTACTGTACCTTGCCAGGATTCCTATCATGGACTCGGTGAGAGGCTCTCGAATGAAGGTGGGCAAGAGTAAAATGAGTAGGCAAAGATATTGCAGAAGAGGCTTCCCTGGTAGCTCAGATGGTAAAGAATCTGCCTGTAATGCTGGAGACCTGGGTTCAATCCCTGGGTTGGGAAGATCCCCTGGAGAAGAGAAAGGCAACCCTCTCCAGTATACTTGCCTGGAGAATCCCCATGGACAGAGGAGCCTGGTTGGCTACAGTCTGTGGGGTTGCAAAGAGTCGGACATGACTGAGCAACTAAGCACATATGACAAGGGGCTAGCCAGGGAATCATAAAATTGGAGCCAAAAGGACTGATCTAGGGCCAATTCTCAGTTACTATTTATTCAGTTAACATTTTCCAGTCACCTATTATAGGCTAGGCTGAGGAGCAAGGTTCTCGAGATAGAGCAGTAAATATAAGGAAGCCACTGTATTTCCCACCCAGAGCTTATGATCTAGCATACAGCTAGAAAGAATTAGCAGAAGAGACAGTCATAAGGACAGAATGAAGCACGGTGAGAATTGGGAAAATATACTTCAGGTCCAAAACCCTAAATGTAAATATTCCTTTTATACTACCCTAATATGGCTTTATCAAGCTGAGAACATGGTTTAATGCTTGAAAAATATGGAGATAATTAGGCATTGTCCTTGAATGTAAGCATTTAAATCTAGAGAATGCTACATGTAATGTGCAAGGATTACTATATTTTAAGTCAGTGTGTGATCTATGCCATTAGGGAGAAATGATTAGAAATTTACACTGGCTACAATACATTGATCTTTAATGCCTAGTGTTCCTGTGAACACTCCCTCTCCCTCAGCTGTCAACTCAGAGAGGCAATAACGGGCAATTTTTGTGTATATGTGACCAGTGTATACCTGAACCTAATCAGCCAATCCATAGCCTGGTAGATTGTGTATAATGAAGCTTGGCTGGAAACTATAAGTTGGCCAACTGAATTATTTCTCATTGAAATTGAGTTTAGAGCCACTCAGAGAACAAAGCAATTAGCTTGGGGAGGTGAGTCAGAGAGCTGAGAGGGACTGTGCTGTTGGTGAAAGAAATAGGAATAGTGGAATCAGATTCACAGAGAAGCTGGGGCCTCAGCACAGCCCTGGAGTTCAGGGAGGACCCTGGGTTCCCCTACTGCCTCTG
Organism: Giraffa tippelskirchi; assembly: GCF_054371585.1. Classification (NCBI taxonomy): domain Eukaryota; kingdom Metazoa; phylum Chordata; class Mammalia; order Artiodactyla; family Giraffidae; genus Giraffa; species Giraffa tippelskirchi. Next base: position 89,661,678 of record NC_137275.1, on the reverse strand, counting down.
ACTTAGGAGAAGATGACTTGCCATCGCAGGGCAGTGCATGGATGATCAGAGCAGATTGGGAAGAGTAATGCTGGTAGAAACCTGAATTGAGAAGGAGGGAAATTCAAAGCAGCAAATACATACAACTATTCTGAGAATTTTTTCTATGAAGGGGAGGAGAGAAATGGGGCAGTGATAGTGGAAAAACTGGGATCAGGAGAGGAAGGTTTTTAAGATGGGGAAGCTAATAGCATATATTTCTGTTGATAGGAAACCTTCAGTAGAGAGGGGAAAATGATGATGCAGGAGAAAATGGGAGGAGTTGGTAGAGTGATGTCCTTGAGCAAGTGAGCGGGTTGGAACTGGTTGACAAATAGAGTTCATCCTTCATAACAGCAGGAAGACAGAGGACTTGGGGCCAGGTGCCTGTACATAGGTAGCTGTGACTGTGAGAGCTTGAGGAAGTACTGTTTTTATTTTCTCCATTGTCACACTGGAAACAGCCCAAGTATCTTGAAAGTAACAAAGGAGTAGGAGGTACAGGAAATATGAGGAGAGAGGACAAGGGAGGAATGAAATCATTGAGTGAAGGATAGTTTAGCTCAGTTCAGTTCAGTCGCTTGGTCATGTCAGACTCTTTGCAACCCCATGGACTGCAGCACACTAGGCTTCCCTGTCCATCACAAACTCCCAGAGCTTACTCAAACTCACGTCTATTGAGTCAGTGATGCCATCCAACCGTCTCATCCTCTGTCGTCCCCTTTTCCTCCTGCCTTCAATCTTTCCCAACATCAGGGTCTTTTCCAGTGAATCAGTTCTTCGCATCAGGTGGCCAAAGTATTGGAGTTGCAGCTTCAGCATCAGTCCTTCCAATGAATATTCAGGACTGATTTCCTTAGGATTGACTGGTGGGATCTTCTTGCAGTCCAAGGAACTCTCAAGAGTCTTCTCCAACACCACAGTTCAAAAGCATCAATTCTTCGGCGTTCAGCTTTCTTTATAGTTCAACTGTCACATCCATACATGACTACTGGAAAAACCATAGCTTTGACTAGATGGACCTTTGTTGGCAACTTTCAGGCTAACTTGATGGTTAGTGATCATGAATTTGGAGTGAAACCATCAAATCCATCTGTGTTGTGGATCTGGAGTAGGTGTAGACTTGGATTTAGTAGTGTTGTGGTTGGCCAAGTGAGGCCTGCACAGGGAGATAGATATATGGGAGTAGGGTGGGTAGGAGAGGGAATGATTATAGCCGTTGTCTGAGGAATTTAAACTCATCATGAGAAATATGAGGTTGTGAGGGTTAAGTGAAAAGGTGGTAGGTGGGCGCCCTGGTTTGGGGAGTGAATGGCTAAACTAGGGCAGAAGAAAAGACCCCTGCAAGGAAAGAAGCCAACAGACAGCTTTCACATTCCATTTACATTATCTGTTTCGGTGTCTGTTTCTCCCACTAGGTCAGGGATTCTCAGCCTTGGCATGTTGACATTTTGGACTGCATAAGTCTTTATTGGAGTGGGGAGAGCTGTTCCATTTATTCTGTAGTCCGTTTAGCAACTTCACTGGCTTCTACTCACTTGATGCCAAAAGCACTGTCCCAGTGGTGACAATCAAAAATGTCTCCAGTTTTGCCAAATGTCCCCTGGGAGACAAAATCAACCTTGGGTGAGAACTGCACCCCTGGACCAAGGCCTCTTAATAGGGGATACACCTTACTCATTTCATGTTCCTGATGTTTTAAAGCTACTTGGGTGGTTGTTTTTGGTTGCTGAGTAGTGCATGACTCTTTTGCGACCCCATGGACTATAACCCACTAGGCACCTCTGTCTATGTGATTTATGAGGCAAGAATACTGGAGTGGGTTGCCATTTCCTTCTCCAGGAGATCTTCCCAATCCAGGGATCGAAGCCACACCTCCTGCATTAATTGGTAGGTGGATTCTTTACCACCGAGCCACTGGGAAGCCCATTTGGGTACACAGTGAAAACTTGATAGATGTGTGATAAACTGAAGAGTTTGAGTCATAGTGCATAAGATGCTATGTTGAACATCTCCAAGATCACCCTCAGGTTTGGCGATTTGCTAGGAGAACTCACAAGATTCAGTATATACTCATACTCACAGCTATGATATATTAGGGTAAAAGGCTACAAAGCCCAATCAGCAAAGGGAAAAGGCACATAGAATGAAGTTCAAGCGAAGTCAGGTATAAATTTTGAAAGGTATTCTCCCAGTGGAGTAGTGCAAGATGCACTTAATTCCCCTGACAGTGAGTTGTGACAACTCATTGCTAATTGTTGCTAACTAGGGAAGCTTGTTAAGAACACAGTGCCCAGGGTTTTTATTGGAGGCTGGCCACACAGGTACTCTGCCTGGCACCCAAATTCCAAACTCCCAGAAGAAAAGCAGGTGTTCAGGAAAAACCGTATTGTCTGCACACTTTAGGCACAACGGGCCACCCTCCTCAGTTCTGGGAATGGTTCTCCGTGCTTCCCTGAAATCCAGCATTTCAGACACCAATCAAGGGTCAACCTTGCAAAATCTTGCAAGCAGAACTTTCAAAGCACAGAAACAGGGTCTCCTGTGTTAACTCTTTTCTGCACAGGGGATTTGTATTACACATCACATGGAGAAACAATTCAATTTCCACTTAATCCCTGTTTTCAAAGTTCTTAATCCCCTGAGCAAATGGCTCATTTTCCATCTCATTTTTTTCTATACCAACTTGCAAAAAGAAATGTCTCTAGTCCAGCATCTCACAGCCCTGCATACCTCATTTCTCTAAATGGCAGTTCAGGAATCACTTAGTGTTAATAAATGCTGCCAGGAGATCCAAAACTCTACCTTCACTCCAAACAGCCAAGAAAACAAAACATTGTTCATGCTAATTCATATTGGAAATGAAAGAGGGGCTTGCATTTGTATAATATTTAAGAATATTTTGGATATCCTGTCATAGCTGCTTCATCCTTAGAGCAAATATACTTAATAGAATACATGCATGTGTGAGTGCTCAGTTGCGTCTGACTCTTTTGACCCTGTGGACTGTAGCTTCCCCAGCTCCTCTGTCCTTGGGATTTTCCAGGCAAGAATACTGGAGTGGGTTGCCATTTTCCTTCTCCAGGGGATCTTCCTGACCCAGTGATTGAATCCACTTTTCTTATGACTCCTGCATTGGTAAGTGGGTTCTTTACCAGCTGAGCCACTGGAGAAGCCCATTTAATGAATAAACCGTACATAATACACAGATTAGGATGAAAATATGTATAGTAGATGAAAATAGGGTTTACTGCAGCAAATATATTAACACTAGTTACTTGAGCTGTTAACCAGATTCCCATTTTAAAAATTCCCTGTTTAAAACCTCATCTTAAAAAGGAAATGTTTCATATAAATGAAAGTCGTAACTATGAAGAATTGATCAGTAAGGTTACTCCCTATTGACCACAGTTGAAAGCAGAGAGGCTGCCGGAATGACTTCCTCCTTGATTAATTAAAATGCCCTAGTAAAGAGACTCCAACACCATGCAAGAGAGTAACAAATGTGTATTTTAGGAAAATTTTGAAGTATGCTCAAAACTTTTAAAAGGTAATTCACTTATTAATTTCACAGTTACTAAGAGCATGGTGGAGAGGGAAATGGCAACCTACTTCAATGTTCTTGCCTGGAAAATTGCTGTAGTCCATGGGGTGGCAAAGAGTTGAACACGACTGAGAACAGTATAGTACAGTACTAAGAACATGAAATCGGACCATGATTGAGTCCTGTATCCTTTGCCTAGTAGTCATGACATCTGGGCCAGTGACAATTTCTCTATGGTTCAATTCCCTCAGTGATAAAATGAACTAGTAATAGAACTGACTTCCTAGGTTTTGAGTAGTGAAAGAGGTAATTGCATGTAAGCACATAACCTTTCATCATACCACTGGCTCATAGTACATTCTCAATAAATGTCAGCTCTTGTTTTAGTGATACATTATTTGCTCTTGCTGTTTATCTGGGCATTCATTCAAAATGCTTTTGACACTAAATCTTGCTCCAGGTAGTAGGAGTGTATCAGTGAATGAGATTGTCATGCCTCTGTCCTCCCAATGCTAAGAATCTAACAGGCAATTAAGTATGTGATTATAACAAGTGATAACCACGCTGATAAGCAAGAGTTACAAAATAATTGAAACATAATCCATAAATTACTGAGATCCATCAGTGTGTTCGATATTGGCCTAAGGAACCTCTAAATTAGTATGCAGGGCATATGGACCCACCCCATTTTGTAAAACAGCAGTAAAAATAATCTTTGTAAGTGACTAGTTACGTATCTTGTTAACTACGTGGAAGATGAGAAAGATAGGTACCAGTTTAATTAGATGGTATGAAGAAGAAATGGTACTTTGTAAAACTTTCCCTAGATTTACAGATTGAGGTTAACATATTACTTTTGAGATTTGAGAAACTTTTAATTTTAAAATGAAAAATATTTCTATATAGAGAGATAATTTTGAAGACTACTACAAAAGCCTGCTTAAGAACTGATGCATATCTGAGTAAGGTATTGGAGGAAGAGAAGAAACAGAAAGACAATTCTCAATTGTTGTTGTTTTAGTTGAAGTCCTGTTTGACTCTTTTGTGACCCCACAGACTGTAGCCCACCAGGTTCCTCTGTCCATGGGATTTCCCAGGCAAGAATACTGGAGTGGGTTGCCATTTCCTACTCCAGGAAATCTTCCTGATCCAGGGTTCCTACCCATGTCTCCTGCATTTGCAGGTGGATTCTTTACCACGGAGCCATTAGGGAAGCCCAATTCTAAGTTAGCATTGCTGAACTTTGTAACTGGTAAGATGTAGACTGTGAGAAATAGGAGGAGTCAGGACAACTCTCAGATTTTTGGCTGAAATAAATGGATATAATTAAGCTAACCTGAAAATATAAGTGAACATAAGTGAGGGATTATGATTTGACCCTGAGCATGTTGACATTTGTACTTGCAGGACATTGGAGAGGAGAAAGCTGTTTGACAAGAGGGCTTCCATCTCTGGAGAGACATGAAGATTGCAGATAAATATCAACTGGGAAGTCAGTTGGTTATTTATTTTTCCAGTGACTGCTCCGTGGCAAGTACTTGCACGGCCTGTAAGACCTGTTAAGTCAGAGATGTCTCCTGGTTTGTTTCCTGCCCTCTATTTGCTCTCCCACTTAGCCCCTGACTCCTAAGTCCTATCTTATACCTTGTCATTATGAATGACTTCAACTAACTCCACAATCTTAAGTTCAAGCTTTCTAACTCTGTTCACCATGTCCTCTCTCATTCCAGTCTCCTGCTCTGGTGCCCTGACTCTCTGGAATCTGTAATTCCACATTTTCACTGCCTGTCCACAAACCTCCCCTGTTGTCACTGTACTTCTTATCTAGCTTTCAACCACTTCTACCCTGGTGACTTCTACAGAGCCTTGCTTTCTCAGTCATCTCTTCTGCAGCTAGGAGTTTTTATGTGACTCATTTCTGGCCCATAAACTGGTAGTAGAAACTGGTGGGTTTGTGTGTGTGTGTGTTGGGGGGCTGGCTTGGGTGGTGTGTCTCCTTCCTTCCTTCTTTGTCCTCCCTTATGTGAGGTCATGATGGCTAAAGCCTTGGCAGCAGAGTTGTAACCACAAATGAAAAGCCATGAGGGCTGCCAAGACATCGACTGGCCCTGACACATTGGAGCAGCTGAACTGAAGGCAGCAACTGCATTCCTCTAGATATGTTTTTATGCTAAATGCAACCCTGTTCGAGGCAGAAAGCATTCCTAAGTAATATGCCCCACAAAAATGAGGGGGGCCCTTTGCTGCATCTATGCCCTTTAGAAAGTTTTGTGCTATTGTGAATGTTTTTCACCATTATTCTGCTATAGGCATTGGGGAAAGTTGATGATGTTTAAACAAAAGAAAAACAGACTTAGACCCGTATTTTAGAAAGAGCTCTCAGTTGAATGTATGAAAGATAACAAAACTCAACTTTTCCTTCCTTTAGATGACCCTTCCTCACCCTGTGTGATCTTGGTGGGGGTCACACAGCCCCTGCCTCTAAGGACCTGGTGATTTCCCTAGGGAATGAAATGTGAGCCACGTAGGCCCAATCAGAATCCACCCTTAGGATTGTTCTAATTAGCTAGAGGGGGCAGGCTGAGCCCTGATCCTGGCACCATGGAGCTGGGATTCTGGAAATCCCAGTCACTTAGGCCACAAACCCCGCTGTTATAGTCTGGGTGCTCTGGAGGAAGGCAGAGATGAAGTTCGGGGTGCAGGGGTTGATTAAGGGTCAACCCTGTAGAGGGAATGAAAAAGATCCATTGTTGAGCAGAGGGAGAAGTGGAATTGTAGTGCAGGTTTGACAAAGCCCTGGCCCAACTGGCAACCTACTCCAGTATTCTTGTCTGGGAAATCTCACGGACAGAGGAGCCTGGTGGGCTTCAGTCCATGTGGTCACAAAGAACCAGACACAACTGAGCACACGCACACACACACACACACACACACACACACACACACACTGGCCCCACTGGCAGGGAGCTCTGGAGTGAGAAGAGCCCATTGGTCAGCCTTACTTTGTCCCCAGATGCATGCCACCACAGAAAACATGTGACCTACAGTGAGATGGCTCTTCCCAGCTGAGGCAGATCTCAAAGGAACTGGCAGCTGAAAGCTGTTGGCTCACTGCATCCCCTATAGCTGGCAGCAACTCCTGGAAGGACCTGCCCATGCAACTCCACGTCCACCACCCTCACTGGGTAGAGAAAGGCTGTCTGCAAAAAGGTAAGAATTGACCCAATATATCAACAAAACCAGAGCTGAGAGACAGGAAAAGAAACCCAAAAAGAGGCTTGAGTCTATAGACCCAGTTGCAACTGAGGCCAGAGCCTCATTCTTAGTTGTTGTTGTTTTTTACTCACTATGTCATTTCCAGCTCTTTGCAACCCCATGGACTGTAGCACGCCAGGCTCCTCTGTCCATAAAATTCTCCAGGCAAGAGTACTGGGGTGGATTGCCGTTTCCTTCTCCAGGGGATCTTCCTGACTCAAGGATCGAACCTGTATCTCTTGTGGCTCCTGCATTGGCAAGCAGATTCTTTACCACTGCTCCACCTAGGAAGCCCCACCATCCTTAGTTATTTGGGCCAATAAATTCCCTTTTTTTGGTCTTAGTCACTTTAGCCATGTCAGTCAGGGTTAACACAGTACTGTTTAAGGCAGTAATTGATTCAAAAGAAGTGATAGAGAGAACTTGACAGAGTTGGGGAGTATTGATGAGGGACTAAGACAGTAGCCATGGTGATGCACATGGAAGAGATGATGGGCTGCGACGACTAATCTTAAAGCAAGAACCAAGAAGAGCAAGAATTTTCGGAGAAATTCCCAGCATTTAGCTGAGGTGATAGCTCCATTCTTCTCCACTATTTATACAGATGGGGAGTAAAGGAATAGGTGGAAAGGGGAGGGGTTTATGTGAAAAATCTAAAGGTTTATAACATACTACATTTTGAGTGCATCCAATGGACTTATTTAAAAATCTAAAACGCTAGCTCATAAATTTTCAGTGAAAAATATCTCTACTGACTGGTGGGAAAACTTAAAACAGATGACCAGCTGAGGAGTTTTTCTGGTCAGAAGGGCCTATTTGTGAAGCTAAATTCAAATCAGAAATTCGCTTGAGTCAGGATAAAAAAAGTTAAATGATGCTTTTTGGGGACTTCCTGGTGGTCCAGTGGTTAAGACTCCGTGTTTCCATTGCAGGGGGTGTGGGTTCGATCCCTGGTCAGGGAGCTATTATAAGATACCATGTGCTGTGCTGGTGTAGCCAAAAGAAAATAAAAAATAAAATCAATTGCATTCTTAAAACAATGATGCTTTTAAACTGTCACAAAGCTTTGATACTCATCTTCATTACAGGGATAGATCTTCCAAGAACACTTGAAAACTTTGTCAGTTGGCTAAGTTACCTGTGTTCTTGGACAGTAGTAGCAAAAATCTGGAAAATACTTATCACTTTGCTTTTTACTACCCAAGACTTAATGCAGATTTATTTGTCTGTTTATCATTACATTATTATCTCAAGACATACAAGTTCCAACCTTATATTCTATACATTTTAGGAAAATTATTTTCTGATAACATCTAGGGGATAAATGTTGCCTTATTTTGCCTCCTAAGATACTTTATATGAAATCACCTTATGAGACCAATACAAGGCAAATAAATTTTATTTACATGAATCTTCATTTATAGAAAGCTGAACGGATTGGACTTTTCACTACATTTTAGGGTTCATCTTCCTCTAATGATAATTACCCTCTTTTTACATTCCTACAGGTATATGAGTAGTGAAGACAAGAGGAAGACAAAAGCCATGGAGGAGCTCATGATGGGATAGTGCTTGTTTTATTAGATTCCAACACCTAGAAATTAAGCTAGCACATGCTATCTATACTTTTTTTCTCATTTCATCCCCAATTATAGAATTGGCACCTGTATGAGAGGAATTAGTGATACATATAACACTTCTTATATTGATGATATGTATTTATTCATTCTACAACCGACATTATTGTGAGTTAGGTGTTGCCCCAACTTATACCTGTCTAGAAAAATGTGGAATCCAAAGGTGTATACAAAGAAAAACTGTATTGGATAACCGTGGGCATCAATTATTCATACATAATTATTCATACTCTGAGAGGAGATCCTCATTTTAGTACCTCAACCTCTTCTTCAACTTACTCCTTTCCCACTTAACTCATTTCAGACAGTGTGAAACCTTATTGTCATGGCTCCATACTGTCTGAAGTCACCTTCTATCCTCAGTAGGACCTCTAGTCACTTAACTCTTCCCAATTCACTTAACAGATTATTATCAGTGGGAAAAATATCACCCTCAAAGGGACAAGTTATTAAACACAATCTGGGCAAGAACATCTGAGATATTAGAATGGTTTGTGGTACCTCCAAAGGGCCACAGTAAAAAAGCAGATGTACAGTACACTACATCTCTGATGATCAAATTTCATGAGGAGAACAACCAGGAAAACTGTGTTTAAAAAGGCACCTTAGGGAATGGTAATGGGAAAAAAAGGGTCTGAGAAATACTGACCTAGAACAAGTACCTATCTGAATATTTGATTAAATCAATACTGAATTTACCCCTCTTCACTCCTCCGTCCCTGTGATTTGTAGTATCTGATCCAATGTTGTCTAGTAGACATAAAACGTGAGCTTCATTATGTAATTTAAAATTTTCTCTACGTGCTTAGTCGCTCAGTCGTCTCCCACTCTTTGCGACCCTTTGGACGGTTGACCACCAGGCTACTCTGTCCATCATATTTTTCAGGCAAGAATACTGGAATGGGTTACCATTTCCTCCTCCATGGGATCCTCCCTATCTGGGGATCAAATTCGAGTCTCCTGGATCTCCTGCATTGTAAGTGGATTCTTTACTTGCTGAGCTTAGGGAATTGGTTGCATTAAAAAGTGAAAAAGATAGGTGAAATTGATTTGAATAGTATATTTGGCTTAACCCAATATAGCCAAAATATTCAACATATAACCAATATAATAATTATTAAATATCTTACATTTTTGTGTGTGTGGGCTAAATCTTCAAAATCCAGTGTGTATTTTATACTTATAGTACATTTGAATTTAAAAGTTAATTTTCTTTGAAATTACTTGATTTGTTTTTAGATTTCATAACATTTATGGCTAAAGAGTAGAATCACATATCCAAGTTACTCTAAACATATTTAAACTTTTCCAATAACCAAATAAAGTATCAGTATTTTAATTTGAATACTTAAGATGAAGTGAAATAAAAATCTCAGTTTCTCAGTCACACTAGCCAGATTTTAAGTGTGCTCAAAAGCACTATATCTAATAATGACTATATATATATAGTCATATAAATATACAATATATATACATATAGTATATACAGCCATATATATATAAACTGTATATATACATATATATACAGATCCCTGATCAGGGATTGAACACATGCCCAATGACCCTGCAGTGGAATCCTAACCACTGGAATGGTTTGGCCTATTATTTCCTCACAGTTTTCTTTTGCTTTTTCTTTTCTGGATTGCTGGATACAAATGCTTTGAAAATATAGAACTGTAAGATGCTAGCCTAATACATACATATGATACAAATATTCATGTAAGTCCTCACTGTTATTAGGCAATTGTATATGTCTTGTGGACTTCTTTGCACACAGATAGCTTCTAACACTCTTTAGTATCACAACTTCTCTATTCTGACTTCAGGGAAAACACCACAAATTAAAGATGGCTTTCTTTCATACTGAGCTCAAATGCAGTCTCAAAATACTTTTTATAGGTTACTTCTCTTAAGACAGCGTTTTGTTCAACTACAATAAATCAATTGGAGTTACCATAAAAGTTGAAAGCATTTTGCCATTCATGTCTTTGTTCATCCCACCATATTCCTTTCCAGAACATGTTTTAAGTGAACATAATGGGTTTTAGATGAGAATATAAAATGATACATGGGCATTAGAAGGCAAGCACCATAGCATATGAGTAAAAAGCAAATTCCCTGAGGGAAAACAGACTGGGGATTGAATCCATTTTTACCACTTACCATCTGTACAATTTTGGACAAGTCATCTAATTTCCCTGAGTCTTATTTCCTTATTTTAAGAATTGGAATAATAACAACTGCTTTGCAGGATTATTATAATAATTAAAAATTATAGAACATGTCATGCATTAGGACAGAGCCTGGCACATAGTAAGCATTCAAATTAAATTGATATCTACCATCTTGAGAAAATTAAATATCTTATTTGCTAAGTGCTCAGTGCTCATATTCTTGGGCTTGGAAACTGGTTTGTTAACTTCTTTGAAGGAAGAATTATGTGCCATCAACATTTTTGATTCTTTTCAGAGGTTAGCAAAATTCTAACCATAGGGTTTGACCTTCAATGACTACTGAATGAAGGAATCAGTGTATCCATAAACTTATAATTGCTCTCATAATATTTGAAACATGAATTTGCCTATTCAAGTCAAAATGGCTATTAAATTCAGACTGAGAAAACGACTATGACGGAATAGGGGAACATGGTAAAGACTTGAGGAGCAGACAGTTTCACAGAGGAATGACAGCAAGTTGAAGTGTCTTTGCATCAGAAAATAGGAAGTAGTTAGTGTTAGTCACTCAGTTGTATCTGACTCTTTGTGACCCCATGGACTGTAGCTCACCAGGCTCCTCTGTCCATGGGATTCTCCAGGCAAGAATACTGGAGTTGGTTGCTATTTCCTTCGCCAGGGGATCTTCCTGACCCAGGGATCAAACCTGGGTCTCTTGAATTGCAGGCAAGTTCTTTACCGTCTGAGCTACCAGGGAAGCCAGGAAGTAGTTAAGTAGGAATTATTTAGAGAAAGGTCTGCACTAGATGCAGGAGATGTTTGATCCCTGGGTTGGAAAGACCCCCTGAAGTAGGAAACGGCACCTCACTCCAATATTCTTGCCTGGAAACTTCCATGAACAGAAGAGCCTGGTGGGCTACAGTCCATGGGGTTGCAAAGAGTCAGACACGACTAAGCATGCATACATACAGGTCCTGGTACTTCTTGGAACCCTAGCACGGCCTAGTTGGGGAACACATGGTTAAGAAATCAGCAGAGGGACAGCCTGGGAATCAATTACTTTCAAGAATATTTGGTGTCATGTAGTAGAAATATAGCTATTGAGATAAATTTGTAGTAGGATTTTAACATCTTGAAAGGACTATGAGGGGGTAAGTCAGGAAAATAAATAAAACACAGTAGTAGTCAGTAAATCCAGAGAAAGACTCACTGCCATAAACTAAACTATCATGATTTTTTACTTGTACTATGGCAATAATTTTCTATATGATGCCTCCTCTTCCTCTTCTCATCTTTCTCTCCTTCCTTCCCTTTCTCCATGTGGTAGGTGGAATCAAATTTCCAAAATGCAAAATTGATCCTACATATTCCTTTAGTTTATACTCTTCAGCGGCTCCACATTGTTCCTAAAATTCAAATTCTCTAATATGGCCTGCTGTTTCCCGTAAAATCTATTCCTTCTTAATTCTCTGGCCTCATCTATTATATCAATCACCATGAATTTAAAATCCAGCTGCATTAAACTCTTTCCACTTCCTCTTAAAGGACACCTGTCATGGTCTCTCTTACTTCTGAGTTTTGCCAAGACTGTTCCTTCTGTCAGGACTATGTTACCTCTTTCTGGTGCCAAAATAATTTTCTGAACATCCTTTGGGTCTTGGGCAGACGACATTTCTTCTGGGAAACTCAAATCTGCCAAGTTTGGATTAGTTGCTCCTGTACCTCCTTTCATGGATGTTCCTCTTCTTCCTTGTGCCTTTGATCCCCCCCAACCCTCTCACTCCCAGCTCTATAAGGATAGAAATTATGTAAATCCTATTCAATATCACCAAGGCCCAACATACATAAGGTGTTCAATACATTTTTTTGAATGATAGATATGTGCTGAAGCTTATTTACAAGGAATAAGGCTGGACCCTGGTTCTAGGCAATAACACCACAGGGCAAGTAGCTAGTCTGGGCAGATGCCAAGTTTTGAACTAGAGATTTCTTGATTATATTCAAAAGTTGGAAACATAAATTAAAAGGCTTATCTCTGAAGGTTCAGTTCAGTCACTCAGTCATGTCAGACCCCATGGATTGCAGCATTCTAGACCTCCCTGTCCATCACCAACTCCTGGAGCTTACTCAAACTCACGTCCATTGAGTCAGTGATGCCATCCAACCATCTTGTCCTCTCTTGTCCCTTTCTCTTCCTGCCCTCAATCTTTCCCAGCATCAGGGTCTTTTCTAATGAGTCAACTCTTCGCATCAGGTGGCCAGTGTACTGGAGCTTCAGCTTCAGCATCAGTCCTTCCAATGAATATTCAAGACTGATTTCCTTTAGGATGGGCTGGCTGGATCTCCTTACAGTCCAAGGGACTCTCAAGAGTCTTCTCCAACACCACAGTTCAAAAGCATCAATTCTTCAGTGCTCAGCTGTCTTTATGGTCCAACTCTCAAATCCATACATGACTACTGGAAAAACCATAGCTTTGACTAGACAGACCTTTGTTGGCAAAGTAATGTCTCTGCTTTTTAATATGCTGTCTAGGTTGGTCATAGCTTTTCTTCCAAGGAGCATGAGTCTTTTAATTTCATGGCTGCAATCGCTATCTGCAGTGATTTTGGAGTCCAAGAAAATAAAGGTTAAGGAGATATAAAGAACCAAGTGGGCTTCCCTGGTGGCTCAGATGGTAAAGAATCTGCCTGTAATGCAAGAGACATGGGTTTGGATCCCTGGGTTGGGAATATCCCCTGGAGGAGGAAATGTCAACCCACTTCAGTATTTTTGCCTGAAAAATCCCATGAACAGAGGAGCCTAGAGGGCCATAGTCCATGGGGTCGAAAAGAGATGGACACAACTGACTAATTGTGTGCATGCATGTGTGTACACACACACACACACAAAACCAAGTAGGGACTTCCCTGATGCTCTAGTGGCTAAGATTCCATGCTCCCCATTCAGGGGGCTTGGGTTCTATCCCAGAAACTATTAATATATCCCGCATGCCACACATCACAGTGAAGATCCAGAGTGTAGGAACTAAGACTCAACATAGCCAAATAAATGAATATATTTATAAAAAAAGAACCAAGAAAATTTTTATAAACATGTTGTAAGTTCCAGCTGTGGTTAGGGTGGAGTGTTATGGTTATCCATCCACCCAGCCTAGCTTTTATTTTACCTTGGTTGAAAAATGTTCTCTCTCATAGTGCCCTATAGTTTTTCTTTAAAACACTTGTCAGAATTTATTTATTTTGTTTTATATCATGTTTCTCACTGAGATTATTACATATAAGCACAATGAAGGCAGACGTTTATTTATTGGACTTGTCCAATTGTGTTCTCTAACATCTTGCATAGAACTGACATATATCAGGAGCTGAAAAATATTTTTAAAATTACTGATTAAATGCACTGAACTTTTATATCCTGAGTGTGTTCAAGTTTTGTCAGAAACTAGAAATTATCCTAGTATTTGTGTAGGGATAAAATTAACCCAGATCATTGGAATGACTGTGGGAGAGAAAGCCTGGAAGATTATTATTTAGCAAGTTTGAAAGTGCAGGATTACTGGAGAGCCACTCTCTGTGATCCTAGCTGCATGGAGTTGTGAAGTGGGTTATTCTCAGGAGGATGGCTGGAGCCACTGGAAGCTTCTGTTGATGATCTCAGCTGCCTGCTTATAGCAGGTGATTCCTGGGAGAAGCGCCGAAAGACAAAGAGTGCTGCCAGCAATGATCTCATCTGTCTGCAAACAGCTGCTGCTGAGAAAAAGGCTTCTTCTCTTTAAAATCTTTGTGAATGTCTCATTGGCAGGATCTAACCTTGAATGATGCCGAAAAGAGATTCTGGGACATGTAGTTCCGCAATGTAGACTGGAGTGAGAGTTAAGTTGATGAAAGGCAATTCAACACACTGAGTCATTAGGAGGGAGTTCCTAATTAAAGATAAACCAGACTGAAAGCTTCATGATCAGAAAGATTTACTTTAAAAAAATTGATCTGTCCTCAGCAGTTGGGTGCTCATGGCTGATGGCTAGCTGAGCAACACAGAAACACATGCTCCTTCCACAGTGTATGTAGACTTGTTTCTGGTGAGTGGCTACCTGTCTACTTTTCCTAGCTTTCCATGCATCTAAGTGAGACCATGTAACTGATTCTTGCCAAGGCACTGAGAACAGAAGGGATATGTATCTATTATGAATTAAGGTGGATAGGTGCCAGGGTCTCAACTCTATGAGATCTCTTTCTTTTTGCTGCAGTGTGGCTGAGTGTAAAGCATTGGGCAGAGGACTCTGAAGATACCCTAGGACAAGGCAGAGTCACTGATGGGAATATCTGGGATTTTTGTCATCGTTTGAATGAAAACTGCTGATCAGGAATGTCTGATTTGACTTTGTATATAAGAACTAAATCAGGTGGTATAAAACCAATCAAATTTTGGGGTTGCTTATCGTAATACTTGGTCACACTTAAATTCTTAAGAAATATTCAATAACTAAATGAATAAAGTAGAAATGTTTACCATGCCTTTTGCAAATTCTTCCCCAGGGGCTTCCCTGGTGACTCAGATAATATAGAACCTGGCTGCAATGCAGGAGGCCTGGGTTCGATCCCTGGGTTGGGAAGATCCAACTGTTCTTTGTGCTTCTTCCCTCAACTCCTTATACACTCCTCAAATGTTGTTAAGACATATGACAAAGAGAGTTTGGTAACTAATTACAAAGGATCTCCCATTGTTAGAAACTGAAAACTCTTTGTAACACAACTTTCTGATCAAGACTTTGTAGAAAAAAAACCGTTATAACAGGTGATAGAGGCGTCACAACTAGCATAACATAACTAACTTGCTTGGTTAAAACCCAGAACTACCAGTAAGTTTAGAATTCCTACTAGAAAAACTAAAGATAAGTAAGGACCCTGGAAGCCTGTAATACACCTGAAATTTCACTCTAATCTTGTAATAGGATCGAGTATTGAGAATTAGCCAGGTAACTATTCTCTGATAAATCTTCAAATTCCTGTACTAAATCATTTTAATCCTAGAAGAAGAGATAAAAATAATAGACAACAACAGCAAAATGAAAGGCACTATAGTAAGTGCTTTCCATGCACCACTGGCTATTAATTCCATACACATACCAATATACTCTCATTATTATTACGCCATCATTATTACTATGCCACCTTTATGATGAGAAAACTGATGCTCAGAGAGAAACATGGGAGTGGGGAGGAGTAAGTCAGGAGCTTGGGCTTAACATACACACACTACCATATGTAAGATAGGTAACCAGCAAGGACCTTCTGTATAGTACAGGGAACTCCACTCAGTGTTCTGTGATAACCTATACAAGAAAAGTATCTAAAAAAATAAAAAAAATATATGTATACATAAAACTGAATCTCTTTGCTGTACACCTGAAAATAGCACAACATTGTAAACCAACTATACTCCAATAAAATTAAAAAAAAAAAACCTGGTGCTCGGAGAGATTAAGAAATATTCCTAAGGCCACATAGCTATTTAATACTTTTCTTTGATCTAGAAAGTAATCTATGCATTTGTTGATGATTTGTCTCATGTAGTCATTACCCATAGGAGGAAGTTTTCATACACTTTTTGCAAGTTGCATTTGGTCATTATTTTCTTTACTAAATACCATGCTAAAGATTTGGCAAGATATTTCTCTTGATTTCATGTTTTTCATTTTATACTCCTTTCTCCACTTCTGTCCACTGCGTTTATTATAGAATTGATCCCTTTTTTCCCGCTCATTGCTTTAAAAATCAGAGGCCATTTGGTTAAAGAGGTCTCATTGATTTAGGGACTGAAAAATGTTACCTTAATCCTTCTCAGATCATTTTAGTACCTTAAAACTAGAAATTAAAAGGGCTTTCTTGGAATTTCCCTGGTGGTTTAGTCATTAAGAATCTGCCTTCCAATGCAGGGTTCATGGGTTCGATCCCTGGTAGGGGAACTTAAGATACCACATACTGCGGGGCAACCAAGACCCTGTGTGGCAACTACTGAGCCTGTGAGTTCTGGAGTCTGAGCACCAAAAGGAAAGATCCCACCACTAAGAACCGACATCAGCCAAATAAATACATACATACAAACATATTTTTTTAAAGGTCTTTCTCGAAGAAATTTTGTTTATAACTGCAAGCTTCAGTTCCATGCCTATGTTAAACTTTCACAAAATAAAAACCTAAAAACCAAATAAAATAAAGTGAGAGTTTTAAGTTTGATCAACGTGATCCAATAACAAGTACTGCTGTGAGGACAACTGCTGTGGTTATTCTTCCTGTTGCCACAATTATTTATTGAATGCCCAGTCTTTTCACTCATCATACTAGGTACTTACATACAAAACACTAATCTTTAAAATAACCCCATGAAGTAAATATTATTATTTCTATTTTACAGGTGAGTAAGCTGAGGCTAAGGGCTTCCCTGGTGGCTCAGTGGTAAAGAATCTGCCTGCCAGCGCAGGTGACGTGGGTTTGATCCCTGGGTCAGGAAGATCCCCTGGACTAGGAAACGGCAACCTGCTCCTGTATTCTTGCCTGGGAAACCCCATGGACAGAGGGGACTGGTGGGCTATGGTCCATGGGGTCACAAAAGAGTTGGACATGACTTCGTGACTAAACAACAGCAACAACAAGCTGAGGCTAAGGGAGGTTAAAAAACTTTCCTTAAGGACAAAGATAGGGCTAGTTAGTGACACATAAGGTTTGATTCAGATTTCAAGTTCCTGCTATCATTTATTATACTATGCTGCCTCCCTGAACTCATTTATTTTATTGTTTTTTTAAAATTATTTTTTATTGGAGTATAGTTGTTTTACAATATTGTGTTAGTTTTCAGCTGTATGGCAAAGTGAGAGGCTTTATATTAAAATGAAAGCATAGCTTTATTGTTTACTGAGTGGCTGCTTAAATTTAACTTTTACATTGCCACCAAAGAACTACCCTCTCTAATACTCAGCTTATTCCCACCCAGAAAGCTTATCCCCCGGTTGACCAGCCTTAGGATCTGGGAGAGGAACAGACATATGACTTGTTAGAGCAGTGACTCTACACATTGAATCACCTGGGAAACCTTGACAATCCTACCATCAGAGTTTTCTACTCAGAGATCCTGATTTAATTGGTCTGGGCATGGGGAATTTTAAAATTTTCCCAAGGATTTCTAATGTGGAGCCAATACTGAGAACTAGGGAGTAATTTGGCTAGCCCTGGGAGCCTGAGTTGCCACACTGAAGACCCTTGGAATTCATAGGAAGGATGGCATTAACCAGCCACTACTGTGACTTTCCTCTTATATAATTTCTTCACAATTCCTATCTCTTTCTTTCTCTCTCATTGAAAACCCACGAGTGTCCAATGAGAAAGCATGTGGGTCTCAAAGAGCTGTTCTGGGAAATTAGACTTTTGGAGGCTGGCTAAACTGGATAAGAATCCATTCTTTGGGTTGGCTAGGCTGGCTGGGAGATGAATAGATTAGAGATGTGGAGATGAATTGGAGAGTGAGGAAATATGGCACAGTGGAAAAAATTAACTTGGAATTAAAACATTTGGATTCATTTCTGGCTTTGCCACTTACTGCGTGTGACTGATTCATTTCCCATTTTAGCTGAAAAAGAAAATCTGACTTTTTGATTTCTGAAGTATTTTCTGGCTTAACAAGTATCTGTAGAGGAAAAGAGCGGGATGTAATTAAAGTTAAGGAAGCAATGCCTGGGTAGGTTCCAGCACTTTCGACTTATGTTGGTTTGCAGAAAGCTGGAGGAAATCCTGCTTCTCCCAACACCTTCCTAGTTTCAGAAGGCATCATGAAACATCATGAGGAACGGGCTGTGATTCCAGCTAGTGGCTGGGGGGCTTCCTCATTACTTAGTTTCTGACTGTCCTGGATCACATGGTGTTTGCACTGTGTCTACTTGGCATTTCTCTATTTTCTTTCCCACTTCTTGACACCTACACTTGCCTGATCAACCATTGCTGGTACTCAGCTAGGTCTAGTTTAGTCCAATGGGGTGTTTTGCCCTGGATCTAGGGAATGGTGAGCTCTGCTCCTTTGGTTGAAGTGTAGCAGATGCATCAGGGTGGAGGGAGCAGTGGTGGGTCTTTGTGAGACTTATTGACCATAGTAGCCATGTCCTCTATACTCATCTCTCATGGGTGTAAAGTGGGCATGAGTCAGCAGAGGGATAAACCTCCCTTCCTGAATTTCCACTTGATAGAGGGGAGTTGCTCTGGAGGGGGGAACTAACCCAGGATCTTTGAAACACTTGGATCTCAGTGCAGAATGAGGGCAGCAGAAACATTTCAGAGGTTTGGACTACCTTTGAA
This sequence comes from Giraffa tippelskirchi, assembly GCF_054371585.1. Taxonomy (NCBI): domain Eukaryota; kingdom Metazoa; phylum Chordata; class Mammalia; order Artiodactyla; family Giraffidae; genus Giraffa; species Giraffa tippelskirchi. The sequence continues at coordinate 89,642,707 of NC_137275.1, read as the reverse complement.
GTCAACAGGATATGTTCCAGGTGAGAGAGGGCTGGAGAGATGTTATTTTCCCTCTGGGTCCCAGTCCCTGATGTTCCATATTATGGAGGGTGTCTAAGGGGAGATGGTGGCAGGGGTTTTCTTCACCTGTGGTATGGGGAATGGTCACCCTCTACCTAGTGGTTCTGAAACCTTATACATTGGAATCATCTGGAGTCTTCCAAAGCTATTTAGTTGCCTGACTCCAACAGAACTAATGAAAGATTCAATGAGTACATAATGAAGAGAGGACAGAGGGAAGCAGATCTTGTCTGACAAGATGAAGTGGGCACAGAGAGGAGTTCAAGTGTCCACAGTCACTTCCTGCCAATGAAGGCTGCCTAGAGTCTGGAAGGAGGAAGCTGCTGCTGCTGCTAAGTCGCTTCAGTTGTGTCCGACTCTGTGCGACCCCATAGATGGCAGCCCTCCAGGCTCCCCCGTCCCTGGGATTCTCCAGGCAAGAACACTGGAGTGGGTTGGCATTTCCTTCTCCAGTGCATGAAAGTGAAAAGTGAAAGTGAAGTCGCTCAGTCGTGTCCGACTCTTAGCGACCCCATGGACTGTAGCCTACCAGGCTCCTCCATCCGTGGGATTCTCCAGGCAAGACTACTCCAGTGGGCCGCCATTACCTTCTCAAGGAAGGAGGAAGAGAGGAAGGCAAAAGAAGCCAGGGTAGAGCTTGGAGCAGTGTGATCCCTGCACCAGCACAACAGCATCACCTGGGAGCTTCTTAGAAATACAAATTCTGGGGCCCCACCCACACCTACTTTATCCGAAACTCCGGGGGTGGGCTCTGCAGGCAGGCTTAACAAGCTCCCAGGTGATGCTCATATCTGCTAATGTCTGAGAACCACTGTCTTGGAAGAACCGCGTTTCTTTCCCATCCTGCTCCAGGCCTGAGTTCAGATACATGAGGAGAAGATTCCTGAAGGGTAGGCTCAGAAACGGGAGCTCAAGGAACAGGATGAGGCGCTGTGAGACCTGGGCAACGCGTGGAAGAAGGTAGGGGGCCAGGCCTGGTTTCAGGGACGGCCGCGGGGAGGATGGCACGCCTCTCTGACTTGTCCTTTACTCTGGTATGGGGAAGGGTCAGTTCTTTCTCCACTCATGTAGGGTCTGACTTATTTTCCCGGCTGGTGGCTCTTGGGGTCCTGTGTGTGCCTTTCCTATTGCATGGACCTCTGCGGTAGAGCAACCACAATGGTTGCTGCTAGTTTGCAACCTGGCCTCCCTACACTGAGGGCATGGAGGGAGGGAAGAAAGAGGCAGCCACTCCAATTTCCTAGGCAGCAGTCCTAACAAGCAAGGAAACCTATTTACCAGGCTTGTCTCAGAGACTGCGAGACAAGTAGATTTCTGCACTTGTGCACCATAATCTTAAGATTATGTGTCCTCAGCTGGGTTCGGCCCTGCACACCACCCACCAAGGGCTCAATTACATGCCATCTCTCAAGGCTGCATCTTTGAAATGGCTCTGACTGTGGGAACCCTGTGGGCAGAATGTACATTTCAAGGAGCAGGAGTTTCCAATTGTCTGGGTCTAGCTTAAGGGTCAACCCATGGTCATGTCCTCTCCATTTATTTTTCATTAGTCACTCAGTCGTGTCCAACTCTCTGAGATCCCATGGACCTTAGCCCACCAGGCTCCTCTGTCCATGGAATTCTCTGACAAGAATACTGGAATTGGTTGCCATGCCCTTCTTCAGGGGATCTTCCCAACCCAGGAATCGAACCCTGGTCTCCTGCATTATGGGCAGACTCCCCAGGGAATGAGCCACACCATGTCCTCTCCATAACCTTCTCCAATAGCTTTTAATCCACCAGAAGGTGCACTATGACTAGGAGCTGAGGAGGAAGGAGCAGGAGCCCAGGCAGCCCCCAGAGCAGGCACAGTAAGATGCCAGGAGGAAAAGTGGACTCCCCACAGGTAGCTGGTCTTTGGAGGTGGAGGGAAGTGTTCCCGGGAGAAAGATCCTTACTTTCCATGGCACTTATGCACTCTCCTTCTCTCTTCCCACCCAGAGACTGACATTCTCAACAACCTGAAGCAGTGGTCAGATGGGAAGCATACCGCCAATAGGAAAACGGACGCAGCCGACTAATGGTAAGGATGGAGGGGGTGTTAACGCGGAGACCAGGTGTAAAGGCTTGGAAGAAGTGCACTGGAATGCTTTGAGTTTTGAGCTGTTTCTTGTAGTACTGTTCCATCTCGTAGAAAGAAGGGAGAGTTGTTCCACACAAGGGTGAGAAACCTCCAGAAGCAGGAGGCAACAGTGCCCAGGAAAAATGAGAAAGTCAAGTAGTTGCTGACCATGCCAGACAGGGGTGTGGCTGGATGCCTGGGCTGCCCTTGGGACAGTCTCACTGTGAATTTTCATGTGGAAAGAGAGGGATAAACCTTGGGTCAGGGCCTGATGGACACAGATGTTTCTCATGTTCTTGATGAGGTAGGGGAGGGGAGTGGTGGTTTTCTCCAGAAACTTACCCTGTTTAACAGGAGCCAGCTGTGAAACAGTCCATTTCCTAGAAGGCTTCTGCTTGGGGGTCCTCCAAAACTGCAGGGTTGAGAGATAGAGTTCATTGAATGCCCAATTTTCCCTCATCTTTCCCCCTCTATACCACCTTCCACACTCTCGAAAGTTCAGGTGACCATAGCTGTGGATTGTGTTGACTTGTGGAAACCCTGGAGGTGGAAAAGATTAGCTTTTATTTATGTTTCATTGTTGGAGAAAGCCCTGCTATTTTATTTGTTCTGGTTTCAGTGAAGAATGAAACTTTTACTGACATAGTTATGGGCATTAGGCCTGAGTGTATTGGTTTTCAGAGGATGATGAGTCATGGAACAAAATCTGTTGGGAGCAAAGAGAATTGAATAAAAGTATGAAGAAGTCCTCTTCCCTCAAAAAAAGAAAAAAAACAAAAAGGGTGTAATATCTTACATTGGGCAAAGACTTAGAAATGATAAATAAAACTTTTAATCTCCATGACTTTTATCTTTACTCTTCCTCTTTTCCTTTGTTAACACCTCATCCTTTTTAAAATGTATTTTTAATTGGAGAATAATTGCTTTACAATGTTGTATTGTTTTCTGCGGTACAGCAAGATGAATGAACTGTAAGTATACATATATTCCCTCCTTCTTGAGCCCCCATCCCACCCCTCTAGGTTGTCACCGAGCCTCAGGCTCAGCTCCCTTTTGATACCTTATCTTGATTGAAGTTTAGATGAGAGAACTAATATCCCACAGTAGAAATGGGACCATTGTGGGAAAGGGGGCAGGGAGGATGGGATAAGATGCAGGACCTAGACAGTCAAGTTAGGAACATGGATTTAAGGGTCTCTAATATCATCTACCAGTTTTCACACTGGGAACTAAGTACCAGAGAAGGGGTTTTCAGTAGGTGAGAATGGACCAGATGGGTAAGCTCAACATCTGAATTTCTTTAAGAAGTGGTAATTTAGTTTTGGTGTAGCTTGAGGAAGGAGTGGGAGCAGGGAGTTGAGGAAATACTGAACTCATAGAATGGTGCTTGCTATATTGTCTAGATAACTGTTCCTATCTCTCAACCATTTTTAAGAGCAAGGATAACACATTTTGGTGTATATAAGTCACCCTGTCAATACAGGAAAGAGACTCAGGAGGGAGGGAAGGACTATTTTACCCATAAGAGTTGAGTACTTACCACGATCTTCATACTCTCCTTCCTACCCCGTCAAGCCCCCTTTGATTTTTGGTATATTGAGTTTTGTCTGAATATAATACATTAAAAATACCTTTACCTTTCCAGATATAACATACAAATGTTTTATAAAACTTTACAATAACTGTAATTATGTATACATGCAGGTTGACACCACACTTTTGGTTGACAGTCATTCACTTCCCCTCTTTCTAACTCAGAGACCATCTATGACAGAGCCTGAAAGGAATGAATAACTTTCCTAGCTTCCCCTGCAGTTGGAGATAGCCATGTGTCCTAGTTTTGGCCAATTAGATATAAGGAGATATCGTTGGGAAGCTCCTGGGAAATTTTGATTAAAAAGAAATGTGTATATAGAAAACTCTATTTCCACCCTCTCATCCCCTCATGGATGTGTGAGGAATGATGTCTGTCTTGGTAATAGCTCTGATTTCAAGAGGATGAAAGCTAACCTGCTTAAGACAAGAAATGGATGGGTGGAAGATACCTTGGTCTTTGAGGAAATTGTTGGACCAGTCCACTATAAAAGACTGATTGCATACCCTTGTACTTACTGTATGAGGCTACCAAAACTACATTGTTTTTTTTTAGAGCTAATTCTGGATGGTGTTCTGTAATTTGCCGCCTGACAGTCTTTTATGTCATGGCTTACCTCTTTTTGAAATCTATATCTTGCTGTGTTGGTTGGTTGACTGAAATAGTTGAGGACCTGTTTGGGGGTTCCCCCCCTTCCCCTGACCCCAGAAAGATTGCAGGAGTGCTATGAGAAAATTTGAGGAAATATATCTGAGAATGTTTTTGCCTTCAAATGTGAACTCATCACAGAATTCTTGGCTTACAATTGGTATGGAAATTTCAGGGAAATAATTGCCCCGTTATTTCCTGTCATTAAAGAGCTCAGCCCTGGCCTGATTTTTCCTTTCCTTCTCCTCCGACCTTCCCCCACCTCCAATATTTTGCCATGATGTAACAAAAGGTTTGGCTACTTTTCTTAATTTATCATGAGCTCTTTTATCTGCTTGAATTTTTTCTCAGGTTAGGAAAATTTTCTTCTCATACCTTTTTACATTCTGTATTGTGTTTTAAACCAATCACAAAGATATCAAACCATTTACTAGATGAATACCCATTATTCATATGTTAGATATCTGTTTTTCATATTTTACCTAATTATTGTTACTTTTTAGTCTAATTCTGATTCTCTGCCATCTCTTTTCTGTAGTTGAATCTAATCTTTGCTCCTTCTAGTGCTGCTTAAAATGCCACTATTTTATTATTTGTGTTTTTTTCCCTCCTCAATGTGTTTTTTCATCTGTGGTCTTATATATTCTGTCCCTTTCTCTTGTCTGATTAATGTTCTTTAATTTCCCTGTGGGTGATGTAAATGGGATCTGACATTATTATTATATTTTGCTTTCTAAGTAGTATTTACATGATTATCTCTTTTTAGAACTTAAGGTGTCCATTTGAATGAATTAGTTAAATTATCAGTCATTTATCAGTCTGAGGGGGTTGGGAAGGAAGAGAAATACATCCGCAGAAGAACCTGATCTCTCTTGTTTGGTTGTTTGAAACTACTGTCCTAGGGTCATGTTTCTTTTACTACAGGCATCTAATACTACTAGGGCCAGCCCTACTTTGTCAGTAGAAATACAGGATGTTCTTATTCTGCATTCTGAAAGGCCAGGATTCCTTTCCCAGTGAGGTAGCGTAGCGCTGGTACGTGCTGGTGATAGCACACCAAACTGAGTGATGCCAACCTCGTCTCTAGCCCTGTCTCCTCTAATTTAAAGGTACTTATGTTTTCCCTAGGATTTCCTTACTTCTTTCCTGTGTCTCATTACTAATCCTGGGGAAGGGGAATCATGGTTATAATCCTGATGAGTCCTTCAAGCTAATCCCATCTTCATTGTAGCCAGTAAAATATCCATAGTGCTTTTGCCATGATTTGTTGAAGAGGTTGAAAAACAGTACATTTTCCAGACATTCTTAGCTAGGACTCTAAACAGGATTTAGGTTTAATAATTTGGATGCATTTATAGGGATTTGGAAGAGAGAAGTGAGGTATAGGCTATGCTGCTAGCTTCTGACAGCAAATGCCATTTTAGGATATCTATTTTTGTTATGACTTTCTGATTATCAGGTGACAGCTTCTGAGTTTTGCAGGCAGGTGCCCGATTATAGAGCTGTCAGGTTTTTCATAGCTTGATCCTGGATTGTGTTTCTCAGTCATTTTGGAAAAGTTAACTTGACATTTTATTGTTTATTAAGTTTTCTAATGATTCTGATAACCATCTAAAATCATGCAAAGCTTTATGCTTAAGTTCACTAGAATAGAATAGAATAGAGTAGATTCACTATCTACCACTGAAATTTGATCAGTGTGGACTCTGATGCAAATTCTCTCCTATTCTTGTTTTTCCTTTGTGATTTGGCTGAAGGACTTTGGATATCTACTATCATACCACCATTTTTCCAAAAGTCTATTTCTGATGTATTTCAGATATTTATGTAACTAAAGCTGTCTCTGCTTTTCCTCTCATTTTTTTCTTTGGGAATTTGCTTAGGAAGTAAGATAATATTTTTATGGAGATTTCATATACACCCTACATCTTCAAAGCCTTGTTGGTTGTTGAGTGTATAAATCCCAGTCATTTGACTATAAACCAGATAACATCTTTCTCATGACTCATTTCCTGCTGAGTGTATTTTGTGAAAGGAAGTTTAATTTTATTACCGTTTTGAGTTTTTGATGCCATGTGTTTCTTTTCTTTGAGTTTCACTTTGGTCATTCATTTTATTGGTGTTCACTCTCCTGCCCTCATGGAGCTTACTGTAATGGGAGAATGAGACAGAGACTGATAAAGCAGATGGGCTTTTTCTGTGTTATCTGCATGTACATCTGTCAGATCTTCACTGACACCAGAGAAGGGTTGAGGATGGAGGTTTCCTGTAGGATGAGTGTTTAAACTGACTTAGATGAAACTAGGTTTTAGCCTAGTGTTAAGTGTGGGTGATGAGTGCTCTAGATAGAGCATTGTTTGACAAGCACAAAGACTCAGATGTGAGGAGGAGAAAAAAACAACCAAAAACAAATCAAACAAACAAAAAAAGCCATGGGCTCTGAACTGCAGCCAACTCTTATAACCAGAGTGATTGTGGTGGGCCAAGGAGAAGACACAATGCCTCTATGCCACCAAAAAAAAAAAAAAAAAAAAATTGAGGACAAAACAATGAAACTTAAATTTAATGTTAGAAGTTCCAAGGACTGCATATATTGTTTTCTAGTGTGTAATATTCAGGGATATGATTTACATTTTTCAGGGCGTTGAATGGTTCACATGTCCATTAACTGTTCTTTATCTGTTAATTCTTTCAGATTTTTGATAGGTATCACTATGGAGTAGGATGGATATTATTTCGGTCTGGATTTTGAAGCAGGTATTTTAAAATTGGCTTTTGACGTAAAAGGGGGCTTCCCTTGTGGCTCAGATAGTAAAGCATCTGCCTACAATGCGGGAGACCTGGGTTCGATCCCTGGGTCAGGAAGATCCTCTGGAGAAGGAAATGGCAACCGACTCCAGTACTCTTGCCTGGAAAATCCCATGGACGGAGGAGCCCGGTAGGCTACAGTCCATGGGGTCGCAAAGAGACGGACACGACTGAGTGACTTCACTTCACTTCTTCACTTCACTTCTTCATTGACATAAAACAAATCTTGATGGGATGACTGTGAAAGCCTAATTCTAGGTATCTTGCTGTCAAGACATGCTTATGTCATAATATGCATTTCATATTTTATATATATGTCATAATATGTAACCAGTTTGCTACCTGGTATGATTTTACAGTGAGCAGTTGAATTTTGAGAGTTTACAATGATGATAATTTACAGTGTATTGACCCTTTCTTTCCTGTAGCTGGTCAAGGCGTCCTCCTGGTGTGGAAAGGAATGCTCAGTAAAGCATAATGTAAAGATGTCCTTCAAGTGGACGGTTGTGTGGATTAAATAAGACATGTAGGAAAGACTTGTATCTGGTCATCACAATAAATATGAATTCCTTTTTCCTTCTTCACAAGATGCTAGCTATCAGACAACATGATGTCATTACATCTGATTGCCACGGTGAACATTAAAGAGAACAAATATTTCCTAACACACCAGTGGAACCTCTTTGCCACTTTACTTTCTCATCTTCTGTGGTTCTGTGATTCTACTAAGATTGAGAAAAGTGAGTTTGATGGTTGGAAAGGTCTTATGGAAGATGTGATACTTAAAGAAAGGACAGATATAGGGAAGTAAAGGAGTAACTGGGTCAAATAGAGAAACATGAACAAAAGCTGAGATGCATCATAATGGTGTTTCTGTGAGATGAGGGAGCTTGTCCTTTGTGGGTAAAAGACACTCAACTCAACTAAATTAATCAGACTCAGCCTTTTCTGAAAGATCATTGGGGTTACACAAGCTCCCAAGTTATGTAGTATAAAGTGAATGGTGGACAGTTTGGGGTGGCAAAACTTAGTGATTCAGAAAACAATAATGTGTTTCACATTTATTCATTAGGCTGAAATTCTGGGCTATTTCTATGCCCCAATTCTATAACAGTTCCCCTTTTCACTATACTACAGTATTGAAATGTACTTATTTTTAACCTCTAGGTTAACATTTAGTATCAGTTAATCAGAAATTCCTTTGATTTCACACATGGAGGGAATGTTTCAAGAGTATAAAAAGGAGAAATTTTAAATATATATATATTTTTGATATGAGAATATAATGCTTCATTGTTTTGATTCCTCTTGAAAGTAGAAATATTCTAAAAACAGTTTTATTTGCATCTTAGAACTGCAAGCACAAAATCTTGATCTAGAATTCATATTAAGTGTTTCTTCCTAAACCATTTAAATTTAAATATCATCAGCCACATGGCAACAAAGGTATAATTTCCTGAAAAATTGTATTTTTAGTGAGAATATTTTCATGCAAAGCATCTTATATTTCTCTGAAAGTCATACTTTTTCCCAGAAACCAGCAGTTTCATTTCTGTATTTTAATTAGTATTTTTATTTTCCACAATCTGTTGAGAGTGGTGGGAAACTTGAACTTGAGACTTTGTTTAGCTGTATAAATCTTGAAATTAGTGTGTCTTTCTCAATGAGGACATCATTTGAATAGGGAATCAGTGTTGATTCAGTGGAGAAATACTGAAGAAATGTTTCACTGTGACTCCATAAAAAATTCATAATGAAAATTATAAGCAAGTTGCAATGGAAGGAAGCTGTCTGACAGTGTCTGTCAGACACTCCAGAAAAATTCCATAAAACTAGAGAGATAATTTTCTACAGGTCTAGTAATGACTCTTAGTATAGCCTTAAACTGAAAAGAAAGCATTCCTCTTTTTTAAAAAATTCGAATTGCAAAGTAAAAAAAAAAAAAACTATAAAAAAGTCAAATGAAAAAAATTAAACAATTTTTAAAGTTTTCCAGATGATTCTAACATGCTGCCAAGCCTGACAAATCCTGCTGTCTTCTTGATAGATGATCTTTTCTTCAGCTTGCTTAGCCAAGATTCCTGAAAAGAAAGCATTTTTTACTTTTGTATTAAGCCAATATTAAACATGACAAAATAATCTGTGTGTTAAAAATTCTTCTAGGAAACAGGAATTCTTTGCTATATACCCTTTATTGTTTTATTCCAAGCAATTTTTTTGAGAATTATTCCACCTCTTTTGTAAATCATCCTTTTATTGTTCCTACTTCCTAATCCCTTCTTGACTCTGTAACTTTGTTTCGACAACTATTATTTTTCTCATTTGAATTTGCTGCTACTCCTTATTCTTACTTCTCTTTTCTATTTTTTTTTTGGCCTCTGGTTCAATTTTGGTCATCCTCATTCTCTTCATTAAGCAATTCTGCAACACCACAATCTCACAGGCTTCGTTCTGCCCACTCATTTAAACAGTTTGAGCTTATGTTTGAGATCATAAAGTCTTGGCTTCTGGTAGAAGAAACTTCCAGATTTTTCTATCCTGCCAAATCCTTGTCTACAAGTAAAATTCAGTGTGAATTTTGCCTCCTGATGAGATGATAAAAATACCAGTTACCCTCCTCCCAGCAAATGAAAACTAACCTTGATAACAAAGGACACATTTCTAGAGAATATAATCCTGTTTTGTAAATTTTGCAAGAGTGACTTGCAAGTCATCTGAAATGACTTTAGAAATCCTCTGTGAAGACAAAAAAATAATTTGAAGGTATTTATTTGGTATTGCAATAATTACATAAACTTTCTGAAATTTTCATATAGGTTAAACACAAGGCTTAATGTTTGACAACTGTATTATATTTTCTTTAGTGAATTTTGTGTAGTGCTTGGTTCCATGTGCTTTTCTCTTGCCATATCTAGGCCACTCTGAAGAGTTAAAAAGGACTTGAAAGCTATGGAATGCCTTGTAAAAAGAAACAATCAATTAATGAGAGTAAGAGTGAGCTATGGCTTGGCCTTAGTACCTGTGAGAAAGACTTGAGGTTGTTCATAGAACATCAGCAAAAATTATGGATTGGGCTTTATATAGGATATAACTTCCAATAGTGAACAAACATTGAGAGAGAATATGAAAAATGAAGCAGTCAATATTTCATTCTTCCTCAGTTTTGACTGAATTTCATTTGAAATATGTACTTTGGTAGAGCACAGAGTTTGGAAAAATATGTATATACCCTCATGGATTCAGGGGAGAATAACTAGGAGGAAGAAGAGGTTGCCGTGAAGAGCAGATCAATAAATAGGGATACTTGACTGAAAAACAGAGATTACCAAGGGACCTAATCACTGTTTTAAAATATTGGGTTGGCCAAAAAGGTCATTTGAGTTTTGGGAACAGCTTATGAGAAACCTGAATAAACTTTTTTGGCCAACCCAATATTTGAAGGGCTTTTATCTGGAATATGCACACAACTTCATATGTAGACGCTAATAGGGGAGAAGCTGGGAACACACAGGATGTATTTAAAAAGGTGTGAAGAAGAAAATTCATGATGTAAAAACCTTGAATGATGTAAAACCCTACCCCCCCAAATTTCTGGTATACTGGGAGTTGCAACACTTTTATACATTATCTTTGTTTTCTTTTTAAAATTTTCTTTTGGTGTATGTATGTGAATTTGTTTTATTGAATATGCCAAAGACTTTGACTGTGTGGATCACAACAAACTGTGGAAAACTCTGAAAGAGATGGGAATATCAGACTACCTGACCTGCCTCCTGAGAAATCTGTATGCAGGTCAACAATTAACAGTTAGAACTGGACATGGAACAACAGATTGGTTCCAAATTGGGAAAGGAGTACGTCAAGGCTGTATATTGTCACCCTGCTTATTTAACTTATACACAAAATACATCATGCAAAATGCCAGGTTGGATAAAGTACAAGCTGGAATCAAGATTGCTGGGAAAAATATCAATAACCTCAGATATGCAGATAACACAACACTTATGACAGAAAGTGAAGAAGAACTAAAGAGCCTCTTGATGAACGTGAAAGAGGAGAGGGAAAAAGTTGGCTTAAAGCTCAACGTTCAGAAAACTAAGATCATGGCGTCTGGTTCCATCACTTCATGGCAAATAGATGGGGAAACAATGGAAACAGTGACAGACTTTAATTTTGGGGCTCCAAAATCACTGCAGATGGTGACTGCAGCCATGAAATTAAAAGATGCTTGCTCCTTGGAAGAAAAGCTATGGTCAACCTAGACAGCATATTAAAAAGCAGAGACATTACTTTACCAACGAAGGTATGTCTAATCAAAGTTATGGTTTTTCCAGTAGTCACGTATGTATATGTGAGTTGGACTACAGAGAAAACTGAGCACCGAAGAGTTGATGTTTTTGAACTGTGATGTTGGAGAAGACTCTTGAGAGTCCCTTGGACTGCAAGGAGATCCAACCAGTCCATCCTAAAGGAAATCGGTCCTGAATATTCGTTGGAAGGACTGATGCTGAAGCTGAAACTTCAATACTTTGGCCACCTGATGCGAAGAACTGACTCATTGTAAAAGACCCTGATACTGGGAAAGATTGAAGGCGGGAGGAGAAGAGGATGACAGAGGATGAGATGGTTGGATGGCATCACCCATGAGATGGACATGAGTTTGAGTAGGGTCCGGAAGTTGGTGATGGACAGGGAAGCCTGGCGTGCTGCAGTCCATGGGGTTGCAAAGAGTCAGACATGACTGAGCAACTGAAGTGAACTGATGTGAATTGTCTCCCAGTTAATTTAGAATTTAACAATGGCCTATGTATTTGTTCTTTAGAACAAGTTATACAACCTGAGGGATACTTAAGTTTTCCTGGACTCAGATTTTTTTCACTTATTACACAGTAAGCCCCATGTCAATGAAAGACGTTAACATTGTTGTCCAGCAAAAGCATCAAGTGCTAAATGATTAACACGATTTACTGAGTTTTAGTTAAAATCATTTTTGTTTTTTATAATATTTAGTATAAGTTGCCCTGTAAGGTAGGTGAATGATTAAGTCAATTTTCCAATATCATAGCCTTATCTACATGTGATAATTTCAATGGATTGCATCTATCCATCCAAATTCATACCTGAAAAAATATCTCAGATGAAATTTTGGTATCATTCCTCAGGGCAACTTGGGGAACAAAGGCACAGCTGTTCCCCTCTATGGGCACAGCTGAATTTAGGATGAGCATATTCTCTTGGAAGTATATTCCTTTCCTATCCAACGTGAAGTAATCAGGAGAAGAAAAAAAAAAAAAACTAAGAAATCTGAAAGATTGTTTAAACTTGTAGTTTCTTTTACATTTGACTTTAAAAGCTTTGCAAATAATAAATACTAAGATTCCCTAAGTTAAAAACATTTCTGAAAACATTAAGTGTGGACAACATCCAAACTGATGTGAAGAAAACAAAGAAATGGAAAAAAAAAAGAAGAAATCTCTTACTAGGCACTGAAATTTTAGAAGCATTCACAAGTGGGAAAAAGAGAGCTTATAGGTACCTTATTTTTTCCATATTAAAAACGGTTGTCTAGATAAGATGCCCTGAAAGAACTTCCCAACTGAAATAACGGAAGTGCTCAATGAAATGGAAAAGAGATTATAAAAATGGAAATTTTAGAAAACAAACACCAGATATCTTACACAAAATCACTATTAATATATATGTGTACTTTATTCATTTATCGTTATCTCTATGTCATAAATGCTAGAAAATTAGGTTGGCTCTTAAAGTGCAGGATTAAGAGATCTGGCTTAAAGTTTTTTATATGCCTAGAATTGTCCATACTTCAGTCTGAATTTGGTAATGATATGAATGTTTTGGTCCCAGAGGGGCACATCTGATTGGTCTGGGATGGGGCACAGACCCTGGTAATCTTTAAAGTTCCCCAATCTTTCTGATGTTCTGCCAAGGTTGAAAAACCTGTTCTAGAGTTTTGTTATAATTGATAAATGACCTCTTTCTCAGCTTATTCAGCCTAATTTCCTGAATAGAACTGTACTTAGCTCTTCTTATTTTCTGTTTTGGGGTGCATGTCCATTCTATGAATTTGTGTCTCAAATCTATGCTGATGACTCCCAGGTCACGATAGTCCATCCTCTCATCCAGCTCTTGAACCGTATCACTGAATGCTGATTGGACATTTCCATTTGAATATCCACTCTCCAAATCGCGCCCTCTGCCAGTGGCATTAGTGGTCACACATGCGAGAACTTGCCGTCATCTTTGACCTTGTCTCCTCCTTCAGTTTGATTCTCCTCTGTCCGTAGGTTCCTGTCTATTTTTTCTACTATAGCAGAGCTGTTCATTCCTTTCCCCTGTCTTGAGTCTATCAGTTTAGACCAGGCTCTCATTATCTGATATGGCTGTTGTTTGTATCAGATCTCTGGCCTTCTCAAATCTAGGCCTTCCCACCTCTAGTGTATCCTATTTATGCCTAGAAAATGCACTTATTTTAAGCATTATTTTAATTTCATTCCCAACCTTTCATTGCATTTTCTTTTTCTTGGCCATATCAAGTTCTGCATAATTTGGCCCAAGCCTTTCCACCTCACATTATTTAATATCCATTTTTCCTTTTTTTTTTTTTTTCTTTTTCTGGTAAGTCTGTCCTGAAGCATACTTTAGTTTGATTCAGTGTTTCCCAAAGTCAATGCTGCCCAAGAATGAAACTTGAGATAAGTTTTGGTGGTATATGAATAAACTTCAAAAATGTTTAGTTACATACTTAAATTTGTGCGTGGACCATGGACCATGGCCTGCCAGGCTCCTCTGTCCACGGGCTTCTCCAGGCAAGAACACTGGAGTGGGTTGCCATTTCCTTCTCCAGCGATAAAGTATGAAGTGAGTGAAGGGAGTGAAGTGAAGTTGCTTGGTCGTGTCCAACTCTTTGCGACCCCATGGACTGTAGCCTACCAGGCTCCTCTGTCCATGGGATTTTCCAGGCAAGAGTACTGGAGTGGGTTGCCATTTCCTTCTCCAATTTAAATTTAACATAAACTAGAAAAATAGACATATACTTCAAATTCATTCTTTGACAGGTTTTTCTTGCTTAGATTGAGACTAAGGTAAATACCAAAGTTTTGTAAGGTATCAGTTTAAGTATTAAATAGGTACTATGGAAAAACTGAAGGTGATATATGAACAGCTGACATCCATAAAAAGTGATTTATATTATTTTTACTACCTGGAATAATGTGGAGCAGATCCCCCCCGCCAAATCCTTTCAGTCCTAATTTAACTTCAAAATTCTTTACTAGGTCAACCATACCAAATCTCCTGGAGAGATGGGGGAAGGTAAAGAAAGAAAGCAAAAGCCACTGGTTTTGACCAAGAACACCAGTCATGTGTAAATGCAAGATTTTGTTGAACAGTGAGAGTGAGTTCTGTTAGGTCAATTTCAGTTATGGGCTACTCTTTTTTAAAAATTATTATTTATTTGTCAGTATCAGGCCTTAGGGTCTTCCCAGGTAGTGCTAGTGGTAAAGAACCTGCCTGCCAACACAGGAGACCTAAGAGATGCAGGTTCGATCCCTGGGTGGGGAAGATCCCTTGGAGGAGGTCATGGTAATCCACTCCAGTATTCTTGCCTGGAGAATCCCATGGACAGAGGAGCCTGGCAGGCTATGGTCCATGGAGTCGCAAAGGGTTGGACGTGACTGAGTGACTGAGATCACCGGGCCTTAGGTGTGGCATGTGGGATCTTCAGTCTTCTAGTTGTGGCATGCAGCATGTGGGGTCGAGTTCCCTGACCAAAGATCGAACCTGGGTCCCCTGCATTGGGAGCTCCATGTTTTAGCTACTGGGCTATCAGGGAAGTCCCTGGGCTACTCTTTTGCATGTTAAAGGGGAAAAAGAAAAGTAGAATCAAAACCAAAGGGATGACACGAGTGAATATGTGGATTGTTCTCAACTGCCATCTAGGCAGACAGATTCCTCCAAAAGTTGGCCAATCTGTGGACAAACACCAGATCTCTAGTCTTGTGGCCCCTGGTGTCTTCTGACGCTGCCACTACATCTTCCTCTGCTGCTGATGCCCTACCCTGGTCTGTTCTCTCCAAACGGGGACTGGGGACCAGGAGCTGGTCTGGGGTGAGAAGGGAGTGAGACAGAGCTGTGAGAGGAGGCTGTGGTGAGAACGTGCTGTGCGCTGTTGTAACGTGTCTGGGCTCTTCCTTTGCACTTGAAAAACCAGTCCTAGCATACTTAGGGGAAGTAGCCTGAAGTGGCAATTAATGTTCAACCTTCTCTCACTCCATAAATAGAGGCTTTTCCCATGATTAAATCACAGGGTGTTTGTTTATTTTTCCCCCTGCACTTTCTCCCTCAGGGATCTCCTGTACTCCCACATCCCCCGTGAATGTGCCTGACTGGGGATTAGTCCAGTCATCCCATGCCTTTGAGACATCTTTCCCTTTTCCCCCTGGAGTTAAATCTGTCAACTGTGAAACCAGTTTTTTTTTTTTTTTTTTCACAATAATTTTTAGTGGTTTCATTCTTTATCAAACGAGACAGAGAAATTCAAGTGAAATCAAGGTGTGTGTGTGTTAGTAAAAACTGAACTAGGGCTTGGGTGCCAGGTTTTATTTTCAGCTCTGCCTTTGCAAACTGGGTGATGGGGTACAACTCAGTTCACCCAACAGCACCACAAAGGGTGGAACCAGAACACATCTCGTTTCCTTGCAGCTCAAGGAAGGTGAAGAACGCCTTTTTTGAAGTTTTATTAGAGTTTCCCAGCATTCTCCTCAACTTCCTCTGGACCTGCTGCCAGATACACTGGCAGCAAGTATGGAGCTGATTCAAGGTTCATTTGAGAGGCAGATGGTTAGGTTTACTCCAACTGCTTACAGCATTCTGGATAGTGAGGGGAGAAAAACGACTAGTTATCAGTTCCTGGTTTGAATAGGAAGTGGTGAGTATCTGGAGGAGTTCAGACTAGAAGAGGGTAAAAAGATGTTTTGAAAAGTGAAGGCAGGGTGCTTGTTTTTACCAAAGCAAAGACATTAAACTTAGCTAATGAATAATAGACATTCACAGAGTGGCTTGGAAAAAATATGAATAGAATTAGCTGGACATTTCAAGCTGAGATTTGGCTGTTGATTCTTCTGCCTCAGACAAACTTCATATTTTAACACCTAAAACCTTCACCTCCTCCTATTACTGGCAGTGTTGACTCATAGCATTGTATTTCTTTTTTTTTAAAATTAGTTTATTTTCTATTTTTTAACTTTACAATATTGTATTTGTTTTGCCATACATTGACATGAATCCACCATGCATAGCATTGTATTTCTGATGGTTGCATCTCCAGACAGTGCTAATATACTTGTGTACAGTGTTTTCCAGGAAGATGAAAAGCACTCTGATTATGTATTATTGGAGTGAGTGTGTGTGTGATGGGAAAAGTTTTTAGGTCTCCATTTTCTTAGGGAAAACTTGGTCGGTCGTTCTACTTATACATGTGATAGGTAAGAATTATGAGATTTTAATGTGTCACTCAATTTTTTCCTATATTGTCAATCTTGACATAAGATCATTCATGAAATATCCTTATTTTCAGGAACCTAAAGATTTCAAGAGTTCTAAGGTGGTCATTCCTAACAGATCTCTTTACCACAAGCTATTCCTGTGTTGAGTTCAGACTACACATCATTTTTCCAGGAACATATTCAAAAAGGTTCATTTCGAGAAAAAGTAACACTGTCTGACTTTCTAACTGAAAAAAAAAAAAAGAAGGTTTTATCCTCTTATATCACATCCTCCATTTCCAAGGAAAATTTTTAATGAGGAACATTCTGGAAGAAAAATGATCATATCCCAAGTCCAGGATGATAATTCTTTTCCAGGTGTTCAATATTTCCTCAATATAAAAACAAATCAACACCACAAGACCTTTTATTTTATCTCTGTTTATAAGAACAGCAGCAGTAACCGTGGACGCTATTTATTGGGCAGCCACTGAGTCCCAGGAATTTGGCATATTAACCCATGTGGTCCTTGCTTAGCTGATGATGAAACTAAGTCTTTGAGAAGTTAAGTATCCTGCCCTAAGGGCATATAGCTAAGAAATGCTGGCCTCCGTCCTTACAATTCTTGTGCACCTTTCCTTATACTACATGGATTAAAAAAAGTACTCTTTGTTCCATAGATAAATAATTTTATAGTTGTGTAGAGAACAAAATAAATATGACTTCAAGTTCTCATTAGAAATGGCCCTTTGAAATTAATTTAGAACATGATTAGAATAAGCCACACAATGCATCCATGATTTGAAAGACAGTGGAAAGGTTTGGAGTAGTAATTTAGGATCTAGTATGATCACTTCTTTGATATTGGAAGGGCCTTTTGAAATCTCATCAAAACATCCGATATGGGGATTCCCTCTGCCACCACCCTTAGGGGAAACTACTCAAGCTCATTCAGTGATGGGACATGCAGAACTTTTCAGGCAGAACTTTCCATTTCTGGCCTCTGAATGATTGGTAACAGTTTATATACTCTCCCCAGTTGTTATGTTACTCACCTCTTCTACACATCTTGTTTCATTTATGAAAGCTTGTTCTTATTTTGAGTCCAAGTCTGTTCTCTCATTTACTTCAACTCACAGGAGCAATGGAAACTTTTTCTGTATAGAACGTAAATGAGGTGGGGGACAGTGTTGTGGTGAATAATTTCTAATTTAATATTTATGAGTCAGTATCTCTTGCTGAGGTGGTTTCGGTGAACAAATTCCTGGTAGATTTGACAGCAGTATAGGCTTTCCTTGTCTCTGAACCCCCTTTAAATCTACAAGACCAAGAGCTTTGCTGATACATATCTCTATTTTTCCCTTCTCTCCCCATCATGCATAAAAAAACAGCAACATGGAAGGCAAGAATAGTTCTGACTAACAGTAATAACTTGTCACCTTAATGGCAATAGATCTGTGGCTAGAGAATGACAAAGTAAATCCTTGGTAGCTAAGAGTGTTGCTCTGGTTTTAGAAAGAGAAGGTTTTCACTTTGGTTTAGTTGTTATGTGGGTAAAACAAAAGAACTTTATATTATATGCCCTTAATTGAGCTTTTTGTGCCCTTTAAAAACACATTTTGGAGGCTTGGAAAGATGTCGTACATTTAGCTGGGTACATCTGTGTGTAGATGAGATATATGTTTGTTTTATCTACTTTCTTCATTGAGTGTAAAGTGGAACTGGGCAGTTGGATATAGCTCAGAAAGTGCATATGCAAGACTCAGGTGGATAAAATCACGCACTTTCACTTTCACTGCGTGACTGGAGTCTACGGATTATGGTGTGTGGTTCTCAGTTGACGTAGAATCAACCACACTGTTGGTGTTGCTTTCCGCTCAGGCTTACATATCCATACTTATTGTTCAACAGGTAGGTTTTGCCTCTGACACATGGCTTGGTATGCACCATAACCAGAATCTTAAATGCGAGCTCATCATAAATTTTATCTGATCTTTTACTTCGTTAGAGAAGATTAGGGTAGTCTGGCAGGACTTTATTCAACAATGCTGATTTCTTCTAAGGAGCTCCTCAAAGAGTTTGCAAGTTGATACTTTCCACGTTATTTTTCTCATTTAGAAATACCAGCAGATTATACATTAAAGGAAAAGGGAAGTGTGGTGGGAAGGATAGGTAGAAGTTAATATCAAGGACAATGAGAAGTATTGACCATGATCAAGCTGAATTGTTTCGAGTGGGAGACATCTTATTTATCTTCAATTGACTGAATATCTATTGAGGACAAGGCTCATAGTCATTCTTGTATAGTTCCAAAGGGAAGAAAAATGATGAGGCATATTTTTGCTCAGATATAATGATAAAGAGAAAATATGCTTCTAGGAAGCCAAATTTTACCTTCCTCCCACCCAACCCATAAAACACCCAGACATCTGGGTTTCCTGAAGAATAATTCATCAATTAGAACTGTTATAAAATGCATGGATGAAACCATCTCAAATAACTTCCTCCCTAACAATGTTCAAGTAGACACAAACCCACTTGTCAATGATGTTACAGGCTTTCTCAGTGGTGGGTACTCTGGATGCCACAAAGAACAAGACCAGCACAGCCCTTCCTTTTCCAGAGCTGGTGTTGAGGACAACATTCGGAAAAGCTAGAAAATGGAAAAGGTAGAAAAAGAAAGGGTCATTAAGAAAGCTACTCAGAAAAGGACGAGGTCAGAGGGGAAGAGATAGGATGCTTCAGAACCGTGGCCGGCAGGTGACAGCTGCATCCAGGTTGTGTTGGGAACATAGTGATGAGGAATGTGCCATCCCAGCTCCCAAGAAGCTTCCAGTATAGCTGGGTGGCCCCAATGTAGGGGGGAAAAATGGAGGGTTGACTGGTTCCACCTGGGGTTCACCCTTCAGGCACTGGCTTGTGTCTTGCTGAGGTGCCCTCACTGCATGTGGATTTTTGTCTGTCCTAAGGACAGGGCCACCAAGCTTGGGAAGCACACCATGGCACATCTTAGGTCAGTACTTCATTAATGCCCGCATTTTCTTTGAAAATAATAAACCTCTGTCCATTAATTTTCTTTTAAAAGTTTTCTCACTGAAGTATAGTTGTTTTCAACATTGTGTTAATTTCTGCTGTACAGCAAAGTGATTCAGTTATACATACATATATACAAAACAACTGTTGGAATTTCAATATTCACATTATTATTCAGCAGAAACAATGACTGCATGTATAATAAATATGACACTTATTCAGCTCATATATTTGTGTTAGAGATGAACCTATTCTCAAAAATTACGACCCAAATGTAAATTGACTTCTCTTAAACATTTTTTACCTTTTCACTTATATACTAACTTAATTAAATATATCCAATTTTCATTTCCAGTGCTCTGGAATGTGTGACAAATGTCCTTGGGATACAAAAGCAGTAAATTTGTCTTTACTGTTGTTATTTATGGTGAAGACATGCTTCATTAAACAGCCCCTGTCTCGTTACTGAAACAACTTAATATGGTTTTGCACGACTAATGGTTTTCATCAGCATTCATCATTGAATTGTTTCCTACCCAAGAAACAGGGTTGGTATTCTAAATATTATCTATGCTAGGCTGGGGAAATCTCATTACAAAAAAGGTAGTAAGTTTTAGGAGAAAACTAATTTAAATCAATCAATAGACTGGTCCTGGTAGAGGATTACGTGATACTTATAATAATGTACTGCCTATGCTTCTATTTAGGGGGATAAATATCTACTATTTTCTCTGCTTTCTGGTCAAGCAGAAAGAAATAACACTTGAGTTTTGGTTTTCAGTGGTTAGAAGGGGGATTTCCAAGGAGGAAAGAGAACTGATTTTAGATGCAGGAGCAATGGAGTCTGGCTGGGTTGTGCCATCTATCTGGCCCTCAGTGGCCTCATCAGTGGAAATGAAAACAGAGCTGCTTGTTTTCTCTAATTTTGCTCCAAATCCTGATGTTTTACAGTTAACACGTTATCTATTTGCTATCACCAAACATCGTTCCTGTATTAACAAAGGAATGCAAGACCTATGTAGGTTCAGTTCACTGAAAAAGCACTAGAAGGAAGTCTAGTATCACGGAAAGTGAACCAACCCCACTGGGAATTGGAAGACTTGGACTCGGCTTTAGCTCTGTCAACAACTAGCTTTTTAACCTTGGATAAGATACTTACTCAGTATTCCTTGTAATTGTTTTCAGTTCTGAGATTCTGTGAGTTCAGTAACAAAGTAAAAGAATGGAGACATATAATTGTACCTGATGTTATCAGGAAATTAACTTTGGACTCAGGGAAACCCAAGGAAACTTGATTTTTAAAAAATACAATATAGATGATAAACATTTTTTAGCTTTTACTTATAAAAGCTTCGTATTACCTTTGACTGAACCTTTTGAAGTTTGAAGAGATGGAGGATCGTTGCTTCTACCCCATAAGTCTTCTGAGTTTGGAGCTAATTGAGAAATGGGCACAGCCAGATAGATCAGAATCAAACAGCTGTTAGGGCTGAATTTGGGTATGGAGCTTAGATGTACCCTTTGCCGTTTAGTCACTCAGTTGTGTCCAACACTTTTATGACCCTGTGGACTGTGGCTTGCCAGGCTCCTCTGTCCATGGCATTTCCAAGGCAAGAATACTGGAGTGGTTTGCTATTCCCTTCTCTAGGAGATCTTCCTGACCCAGGGATTGAACTCATGTCTCCTGCATTGGCAGAAATATTCTTTACCACCTGGAAAGCCTGATGTTCCCTTAGTAGTGGAGAATTAGACTATTTGTTTTCCTCTAAGTGTAAGCTTTGGAATGATCCACCAGAACTATGTAGAGAAAACATACTCAGAATTACTGCCTTGCCGCTGCTGAACTCCACTATCTGACCCAGAAGGAGATTGTGCTCCAAGGAGGAATATTGGGCCCTGGTCCATGTGTATTGACCACATGGAGTTGAGGATCTGGAGGAGAAGGCCAGAGGTAATGAAAGATGGGGGGAGCCAGTACAAATAACTGGGGCTGGTGATCTGGAAGAGGTGTGGGTCTGAATACAAAGCCCTCTGAGGAATTTGTTACTATAGTCTACCCTTCTCTGGAGGCCCTTCAAATACTGTTCGCCAGGGTCTGAACTAGCTCTCTTACCATAATGAAAGCCCTCTGTCTTTGTAGACTTGAGTGAGGGCAGAAGGGCTGAGCCGTGTTCATATCATTCTGATCTCCTCAGTCATCTCTGTTGTGTGTGTTTGCAAAACAGGGAGGGAGTGTGGAGGAGCTGGAGGGAGTGTTATCCTAGAAGTCCTTTATCAGAAATGTGAGACTAGGGCACTGGCAATTTTTCCTAACAGGCTTTCTTATCTTTCTACTTGTGGTGGCAAATATTTATTAGAAATATACCTTTTCTTATTAACTCTATACACATGGCAAAACTGGTAAACAATTGTATATTCATCAGCTTGAAACCTTGCCCCACTACTCTTGGTCTTGACTTAGAGCAAACACATGAATCTTGTCTAAGAATTCCATGAAAGTGTTCACGTCTTTTCCCCCAGGGTCCTTGGGGAGATTGAATTAATATAAGATTTGTTCATGATGGTCAAGGGGTTGGTTACTTAGAAGTCTTCAGATCATACTGAGATCTGTTTCGCTGGGGGAGCTAACTTAATACATTACTCATCACTTTTGCCCTGACTTCTTTACCAAAACTTGTGACTATAACATCTGGTTTTATAATATATCAGATCATGCTAGATTAGCTTACTTGGGGGTAACAGAAATCCTGGGAGCTTTGGAAATACTGATGCCTTGATGTAGAGATGATGTGAATACAATGTGGCCTAGAAAAAAGGGCAGCTCTCATTCTCCCAAATGACACTTTACCTGTAGTTGTGAAAAATCTCATGGACAGTCTCCCCAATCCTGTCATCCTTCCTCTGTACATAGACATCAGAAACAATGAGACTAGTTTTGTGTCAGAGCTGGGAAAGAGTACTCAGTAAAAGAATATCTAAAAATCTAAAGACTAAATAAAACAAAACTGAGTGAAATTTAAAATGAAACTAGAATTTGTGATAGAACAGACTGCCAATTCAAGCAAGACATCTATGGCTGTTGCTTTTTGAGAGTACTGTAAAAATACACAAGTGGCCTCATATCACATCAACTGAATGCAAAGAAAAACTATGAAGCCAGGCGCAATTCCAGGGACAGCAGAGTGGGGAAAGGGGAGCAAAGAAGATGACAAAGCCTTGGTTTAGTGCCATCTGGAGCCCGCCTGCCTGGCTTAGAATTCTGGATCATCATGTTATCTCAGGAGGTTGTTTAAACACCCTGTGCCTCAGTTTCATCCTCTCTAACATGAGGATTTTGTTGTTCAGTCACTCAGTCATGTCCAACTCTTTGTGACCTGATGGACTGCAGCACCTCAGGCCCACTGTCCTTCACCATCTCCCAGAGCTTGTTCAATCTCATGTCCATTGAATCAGTGATGCCATCCAATTATCTCATCCTCTGTCATCCCTTTTTCTTCCTGCCTTCTTTCTTTCCCAGCCTCAGGGTCTTTTCCAATAAGTCAGCTCTTTGTATCAGGTGGCCAAAGTATTACAGCTTCAGCTTCAGCATCAGTCCTTCCAATAAATAATCAGGGTTGATTTCCTTTAGGATTGACTGGTTTGATCTGCTTGCAGCCCAGGGGACTCACAAGAGTCTTCTTCAACACCACAG
This sequence comes from Giraffa tippelskirchi, assembly GCF_054371585.1. Taxonomy (NCBI): domain Eukaryota; kingdom Metazoa; phylum Chordata; class Mammalia; order Artiodactyla; family Giraffidae; genus Giraffa; species Giraffa tippelskirchi. The sequence continues at coordinate 89,619,269 of NC_137275.1, read as the reverse complement.
TTTAAATGCATCAATTCTTTGGTGCTCAGCCTTCTTTATAGTCCAACTCTCACATCTGTACATGACTACTGGAAAAACCATAGCTTTGACTATATGGACCTTTGTCAGTAAACTAAGGTCTCTGCTTTTTAATATGCTGTCTAGATTGGTCATAGTTTTTCTTCCAAGGAGCAAGTGTCTTTCAATTTCATGGCTGCAGACACCATCTGCAGTGATTTTGGGGCCCAAAAAAATAGTCTCTCACTCTTTCCATTGTTTCCCCATTTATTTGCCATGAAGCGATGGGACCAGATGCCATGATCTTAGTTTTCTGAATGTTGAGTTTTAAGCCAACTTTTTCACTCTCCTCTTTCACTTTCATCAAGAGGCTCTTTAGTTCTTCTTCGCTTTCTGCCATAAGGGTGGTGTCATCTGCATATCTGAAGTTACTGATATTTCTCCCAGAAATTTTGATTCCAGCTTGTGCTTCATCCAGTCCAGCATTTTGCATGATTTACTCTGCATATAAGTTAAATAAGCTGGGTGACAATATACAGCCTTAATGTACTCTTTTCGATTTGGAACCAGTCTGTTGTTCCCTGTCCAGTTCTAACTGTTGCTTCTTGACCTGCATACAGGTTTCTCAGGAGGTAGGTCAGGTGGTCTGGTATTCCCATCTCTTTCAGAATTTTCAACAGTTTGTTGTGATCCTCACAGTCAAAGGCTGTGGCATAGTCAATGAAGCAGAAATAGATGTTTTTCTGGAATTCTCTTGCTTTTTTCTATGATCCAGCAGATGTTGGAAATTTAATCTCTGGTTCCTCTGCCTTTCCTGAATCCAGCTTGAACATATGGAAGTTCTTGGTTCATGTACTATTGAAGCCTCATTTGGAGAATTTTGAGCATTACTTTGCTAGTGTGTGAGATGTAGTTTGAACATTCTTCAGCATTGCCTTTCTTTGGGATTGGAATAAAAACTGACCCTTTCCAGTTCTGTGGCCACTGCTGAGTTTTCTAAATTTGCTGGCATAATGAGTGTAGCACTTGAACAGCATCATCTTTTAGGACTTGAAACAGCTCAGCTGGAATTCCATAACCTCCACTAGCTTTATTTGTAGTGATACTTCCTAAGGCCCATTTGATTTTGCATTCCAGGATGTCTGGCTCTGGGTGAGTGATCACACCATCGTGGTTATCCAGGTCATTAAGGTCTTTTTTGTACAGTTCTCCTGTGTATTCTTGCCACCTCTTCTTAATATCATCTGCTCCTCTTAGTTCCATACTGTTTCTGTCCTTTATTGTGCCCATTTTTGCATGAAATTTTCCCTTGGTATCTTTAATTTTCTTGAAGAGATCTCTAGTCTTTCCCATTCTATTGTTTTCCTCTATTTCTTCACATTGATCACTGAGGAAGGTTTTCTTATCTCTCCTTGCTATTCTTTGGAACTCTGTATTCAGATGGGTATATGTTTCTTTTTCTCCTTTGCCTTTCTCTTCTCTTCTTTTCTCAGCTATTTGTAAAGCCTCCTCAGACAACCATTTTACCTTTCTTTTACTTGGGGATGGTTTTGATCACCACCTCCTGTACAATGTTATGAACCCCATCCACAGTTCTTCTGGCCCTCTATTGGATCTAATCCCTTGAAGCTATTTGTCACTTCCACTGTGTAATCGTGAGGGATTTGATTTAGATCATACCTGAATGGCCTAGTGGTTTTCCCTACTTTCTTCAATTTAAGTCTGAATTTGGGAATAAGGAGTTCATGATCTAAGCCACAGTCAGCTCCCCATCTTTTTTGCTGACTATACAGAGCTTCTCCATTTTCAGCTGCAAAGAATATAATCAGTCTGATTTCAGTATTGACCATCTGGTGATGTCCATGTGTAGAGTCATCTTTTGTGTTGTTGGAAGAGGGTGCTTGCTGTGACCAGTGCATTCTCTTGGCAAAGCTCCATTAGCCTTTGCCCTGCTTCATTTTGTACTCCAAGGCCAAACTTACCTGTTACTCCAGCTATCTTTTGGCTTTCTACTTTTGCGTTCCAGTCCCTGATGAAAAACATGAGGTTAGAAATGGTATCTAGTGTTCTAAGAACGTCCATACTGGATGTGCACTGGTAAAGCTGGTACAGCCAAAAAGGAGGGAGGCTTTGAAGATGTTGATGATGCCCACCTCCCAGGGCCATGGGGAGAGGGGAGTACTGGGTCCTGCCCAGATGGTGGAAGGCGGGAGGGAGAGGAGAGTCTGAGCCATAATTTTATTGGGATTTCCTTGGGAAAGGTAAGGCAGGCAGGGTAAACATTTTAGGATGGACAGGTTTGAATAATTCCTGTGGGTTTCAGGCTAAAGGAGTGATTTCTTGTTGTCTGGTCCTAAAGAGATTTAGTGCAGGGGAAATATTGGCTTTGTGTGCAAGAATTAGGTATAAAGAGGTGTCTGGGGACTCGGAATTGGCTGGCTAGTATATGAGAGATGTGAGCCTAGCTGAGCCTGTTATTATCTTTGACAATTGGCTAGCCATGCGGGGGCCATTTCTCCCCAGGTCTGGGAGGGCCATCTCTCCTGGGTCTGTGAGGCCCCAAATCCCAGAGCACATGTAGCCCAAGCTGGTCTCAGGTCCCCAATCTAACTGCCTGGGAGGCTGAGGAATGCAAGGGAGCAAGACTCTGTGACTGAAGTAGACAGGACCCAGAACAATCCGGACTTGGAGAGTATGTAGGAGAGCTTGCAAAGCAGTTGAAGAGGTGTAAAAATAGTCTGTGATAAGTGGCAGGTTGGGATTGTACAGAATAACAGAGATGAAACAACTTATATATGTACATAACTTTCAAGCAGCTAATTAATTTTTTTAAATGTAGGTCAAATCATATAGAACGTCAAATGGATTAAGAATTATTTACAGCATTTAACTGCTTTGATTGGCATTTTGTTGATATCCAGGAAGAAGAAAAACAGGAAATAAGCTAATAAGAGATGTTTCCTTTTATCTGAAGAAAGACACCAGCAGTTATCATGGTTGACCCATATTTGGGACAGCCACAGTGTTTGCACTGAGGGACACTGAAGGTGATGTGAGCTTGAGGATGCCATGGGCGTGACACCAGGAAGGACAGGTTTTGCCGTCTCTGCCACCATGTGTGTGAACCTTAGTTACACGGTGGGGTGTCAGACTTACATCTACAAGATCTGGCTGTGGATCTGTCTCTGGTGCTTCCTAGCTATGTGACTTTTTGTATTTCTCATCTGTAAATGAGAACAAGGGTGACTTAACAAGACAGTGGTGGGGTTTCAGTGAGATCATGTTTTTGATTATTTTCAGAGAGAGCTCATCCTCACCATCTGTGGCTTCTGTGTCTAGTCACAATAGCTGTTCCACAGACATCCCCTGATTTCTGGTGGACTTGACCAGGTAGGTAGATGATTAGCTCATGTCACTATTGGGTACTCAATTCTTAGATTCTTCATTGTGGATGTAATGGATGAGAGTTCAGGCTTTGCCTTCTATTTGACTTTACTCCTCTAAGCCTTAGTTTTCTCATTATTAAAATGAGGATAATAATAGTATCAACCTCATGGGTTGTCATGATAATTAAATGAAATTACCCATGTAGAACACTTAGCTTAGTACCTGACACATAATAATCACCCAATAAGTGGTTGTTATTATTAATCTCATTTAATGTACACATGAAGCGGTTTGATCTACACTTCTGGATTCAGATACAAACTAATCTATGTCTCATTAGCAGAATCAATGAGAAAAAATAGAAGTTAACCAATGTTATTAAATAATTGGTTAAAAGAGCTATAGAAAAGGACAAATGAATCTTTTGTATTTTCAGCCAAGCCCTACTATAACTCAGGGTGTTTGAGAAAATATAGCATTCTACTAAAAACCTAGGACACTCTTAAGACATATGAAAAATAAAATTTAGTTTTTATTTTTTTTTAAAAGCCCTTTGTTGTAGCACTATCACTTGAGTAATACCCGCAGTGAACGCTATAGAAATTCCACTTAGTTCATCTTCAAAGAAAGCTGCTAGGGGGAGGCAATTTTTATGTTCATGTGTGCCACAGAAGTTGTGAGATAATGCCTGATAATTTGCATAAGCTTGAAGCCAAATAGCTGGAAAATCATGTGCCAGGACATTGCAGATCAAATCATATTTCTATAAAAAGAAACTGCTGGATGTTCAGCTGACAGATCATCAGCCATAAAAGGATAGTTTAATGGATTTCAATCATTATCTAAACACAAAATCACAGAGCCAAGTTTATGTGCATTGTTAATCATATGTTGTGAACCTGGTAAAAGAAAATGCAACAGAAGTGTCAGATGAGATGTTTTTCCTTTTTTGATTTTTAAATTGCAATATTTGATTTTTTGAGAATTACTGGAAAAAAAATGGTTTCTTGGAGCAATTGCTGTAAGGGATGTGCATTCTCTTATTGGAGAAACAAAATGGTGGAACCAGAGGAAGAGCTCTGAAAATTTCGTGCTTTAGAAAGCTACTAGATGCCTTGCTTTTGCTAATATTTCAATTCTAGAAGAAAGCATGTCCCAACCCAGAAGGTTTTTATGTATATATGTGTGTTAGGCTGTGTGTGTGTGTGTGTTTTAAATTAGCAGACACTTTTTAAATTTTTAATTATACTGATCACCCAATTATTTTCTACACTATTTTAAACTAACTGACCTTTTTTGAAAATATTTATCTTGCAGACTTATTAAAGTTTTAAGAAAATAAGGATATTCATTACGATAGATGGTTACAAAATAAAATCAGATATTGTACATTCTTAAAAGGAAAACATAAAGGGAAAATATCCCATTTGTGTTTACAAATAAATGCATCTAATATTTAGAATAGTCTTAAGAAATATGCGGGGACTGAATGAATAAAATTATAGCATTCTATGTAACAGCATGATGAAAAGTTTTGAAAACACAACAAAAGATTTGAATAGAGGGACATACCTTGGAAAGGTAGGCTTAATTTTTGTAAAGAGGTCGATTTGGTGTAAGTTTATTCTGTACACAGTGTATTATCAATTAAAATCCCTATTTATTGTGGAGAGGTTGGTGAGGAACTTGGCAAAATGATTCTAAACTCACTTTGAAGAATAAACATGCATGTAGAGATGAAAGAATTCTGAAAAACAAAAATACTGAGAAGGAATATTGCCTGAACAGATGTTAAATTATATCATAAAATAGCTGAAATTAAAACAATGTGAGTGTTTATCCTCAGCCTCAAATATGTATAGGGATTTAGCATTTGAGAAGGTTAGACTCTTGAATCAGTAAGGAAAATACATAGTTGTGAATAAAATATTTGTCCAGTATGCAACCAGTTGGGGAAGAGTGTCAGTTTACAGTGCTCTAAAAAAAAAAGATGAAAGTAACAGACAAAAAATATGGGCAAATTTTAAGGAGAATATTGGGGTGGAGAAGGATGATTTTCTTAAGTATGATGTGAAAGCCGGAAATGATAAAAAAGCAGACTGATAAATTTAACTATGTGCTCAGTCACTTCAGTCGTGTCTGACTCTATGTGACCCCATGGACTGTAGCCTGCCGGTCTCCTCTGTCCATGGGATTCTCCAGGCAAGAATACTGGAGTAGGTTGCCATAGCCTTCTCCAGGGGATCTTCCCAACCCAGGGATCAAACCTGAGTCTCTTACATCACCTCCATTGGCGGTGGGGTTCTTTACCACTAGCACCACCTTGAAAGCTTTATTTAACTATAAAAAGTTAAATTTTATAAATGGAATAAATACTGCACATGAGATTGAAAGAACAATGGCCAGGAGGAGAAAGTATTTTTCACATGCATAATAGCCAGAGATCTATCCTTAACCTACAGAGTGAAGTGCAATGAAAGTCGTTCAGTCGTATCTGACTCTTTGTGACCCCATAGACTATACAGTCCATGGAATTCTCCAGGCCAGAATACTGGAGTGGGTAGCCTTTCCCTTCTCCAGGGGATCTTCCCAACCCAGGGATCGAACCCAGGTCTCCTGCATTGCAGGCGGATTCTTTACCAGCTGAGCCATAAAGGAAGCCCTAATCTACAAAAATATCTTGCAAATTAATAATAATATAACCCCCAACAGAAAAATGGGAAAAATTAAAAAGATACAGCCTACCCAAGAAATGTTTTGGTTGTGCAATAAAATTAGTGAGAGATGAAGATCAGAAGAGGAGGGGAGCTGATGTTAAACTTAAGAGGTAGAAGTAAAAAAAAAAAAAACAAACACCAGAATTCTCACTAGTTAGTGGAATAGTATAGAGAAAGCAATGGCACCCCACTCCAGTACTCTTTTGCCTGGAAAATCCCATGGACAGAGGAGCCTGGCAGGCTTCAGTCCATGGGGTCGCTAAGAGTCGGACATGACTGAGCAACTTCACTTTCACTTTTCCCTTTCTTGCACTGGAGAAGGAAATGGCAACCCACTCCAGTATTCTTGCGTGGAGAATCCCAGGGAAGGTGGAGCCTGGTGGGTTGCCGGCTATGGGATTGCACAGAGTTGGACGTGACTGAAGCGACTTAGCAGCAGCAGCAGTGGAATAGTAAAATGTTTTTGTTATGGTGTAACTATTTCAAACTTGATTACATTGTTATATAAATACTTGTATTATATACTGAATGTGATTCTAGTCTTCACCAAAGGTGGAGGTCTTTTAAAATTAAACTTAAGGAAAAAAAAAAAGTTGAGCAAAAATGGGTAGCAATTGGGTCACATAACTGAAAAGTCCAGAGAGGGAACTACCTTCAGGCATGGTTGAGTTTAGGACCACAAACTTTGTTCCTCTGCACTGAGTCCAGTCCCTGATTGGCTCAATGTGGTGGGCCCTGTTTAAGAATTTCATCTTACAAAACTAAACAACCTTAGTAAAAAGAGTTTTTCTTCCTGCACAGTTCAGTTGAATACCATTGTACTGACTTGAATCATGTGACCATTCTGGAACATGTCACTAGGATTCAAGAGATGGAGTAGGCTGATCTGGTCTGAGTTTCATGTCTACCCATAAATTAGATCATCTGAACCATGTGGACTGAAAGTAGGGACAGGTGGTTCCAGAAAACATAAGGCCTTGTTGTAAGGAGATGGGATAGACTCCATAAGGGGATGAAACAGATTCTGGGCAAAAGTTAAATTTTTATTTGAGATAATTCTAGGTTAATTTGCAGTTGTAAGAAATAATATAAAGAGATTCCTTTAACCCATTTCCCTCAACGGGAAATCTTGCAAAGCTATAGAACAATATCATAACCTGGCTATTGTTAATGGAGTCAAATACCAGAAGGTTTCTATCACCACAAGGATTCTTCCTGTTGCTCTCTGACAGCCACATCCACTTCCCCTCTGCCTTTTCCCATCCTAAACCACTAATCTGTTCTCCATTTCTATAATTTTGTCCTTACGAGACAGTTGTATGAATGGAATCATACAACTTGTAACCTAAGTGATTGTTTTTTTCACTCAATATAATTTCCTGGAGATTGATTTAGGCTTTGTTGTGTATATCAATATTGCTTTTTGTTTTTGAGTAGTATTTCATGGTATGGATGTATTGCAGCTTGAACAACCATTCACCTATTATTGAAGGACACCTGGGTTGTTGCCAGTTTTGGCTATTAGATATAAAGTTGTTAGAAACATTAGTATACAGGTTTTTGTGTATACCAAAACCTGGGATTTCATTTCTCTGAGCGTAAACTTGCAAAAGTCAAATAAAAGTGCTTTTATTTTATTTTTTTCCTCTCAAACCTTCACATTTAATTACAGTAAAAAATGTCAAACTTTTAACCATTGTTTACAAATATTAACCAGATTATACTTACATGAATTTGAACCACTCAAAACTTACAAAAAATGTTTAATTGGAGTATAATTACTTTACAATGTTGTTTTAGTTTCTGCTGGACAACAATGTTAATCAGACTTATGTATACATATAAATCCTCTCTCTTAAGCTTCCCTCCCACCTCCCCATCCCACCCATCTAAGTCAGCTCCCTATGCTATACAGCAGGTTCCCACTAGCTATCTATTTTACACATGGTAGTGTATATATGTCAATGCTTTTAAAGGAAGACTATTTTATCCTAAAGAACATCCCCACACTTTTTAAAAAGAATTTTCCAAGGGTGTTCTCTTGTTCTCAGCTAAAGGGCTGCTGATGAAAACAGAGTTAAGCACGCAAAGAGAAAGTACTGGTATATTCATAGAAATAGAATGGACACACAAACAAGTAAAAAGACAAGGGGAAATCACTGTGCTCCAATGATTTCTTAGGGTGATAAGCTAAGGCAACTTCAAGCAAAATTCCATAAAGCCAAAAGACTTCTTAGGAAGTTTTGAGATATGACAAATGCTGTGTGACCATCTCAGGACTTTTGACTATACTGTTTAAAGTGAAAGTTATATGAATGAGTTTGAACTTCTTCTTTGATAATTATATGCTCCTTATAAATGTAATAGTTTCAAAAATGACTCAAATAAAATCTCCCAGGAATGCTTTTAAGTAGAGGTAGGTCTTAAGCTTATTTAAAAAAAAAAATTATTTACTTTTATTTTTGGCCCTGCTGGGTCTTTGTTGCTCCGCTCAGGCTTTTTCTAGTTGCAGGGAATGGGCTTCTCATTGTGATGGCTTCTCTTGTTGCAGAGCACAGGTGCTAGGTGCATGAGCTTCAGTAGTTATGGCTTGCTGGCTCTAGAGCGCTAGAGCTTCAGTCGTTGTGGCACAGGGGTTCATTGGTTGTGGCTCAGGGGTCCTATCGGAGAAGGCAATGGCACCCCACTCCAGTACTCTTGCCTGGAAAATCCCATGGACAGAGGAGCCTGGAAGGCTACAGTCCATGGGGTCTCTAGGAGTCATACACGACTGAGCGACTTCACTTTCACTTTTGCCTTTCATGCACTGGAGAAGGAAATGGCAACCCACTCCAGTGTTCTTGCCTGGAGAATCCTAGGGACGGCAGAGCCTGGTGGGCTGCCATCTATGGGGTCGCACAGAGTAGGACACGACTGAAGTGACTTAGCAGCAGGGGTCCTAGAGCACGCAGACTGCAGTAGTTGGGGTGTGTGGGCTCTAGAGCACAGGCTCTGTAGATGTGGCACATGGGCTCGGCAGCGCCGAAGCATGTGAAATCTTCCCGGACCAGGGATGGAACCTGTGTCCCCTGCATTGGCAGGCAGATTCCTATTCACTACACCATCAGGAAAGTTCTAAGCTTTCTTTTTTATTTGAAAAATCTTTTTTGCCCCATTTTGGATTTCTCATAGGAAATAATTTTTTCCCCCTAGAACTGATAATCATTGCAGCTTGATAATGTTTTCAAGCAGTAATTTATTATGATAAATTAGGAAACTGACACTCTGCAGTTGAATCACACCAAATTTAGACATTGAAAAACATCATTATTTGAGCCCAATACATTCCTGATATGACCTGGCTAAGCTGACTGACAGACTGTATGTAACATGCATTCATGTCCATAAAACATTTTTATTATAGGATCTCACACACTTCAAAAACATAAAGTTGCAACCATGTCAGAGAATCTGAATAATATGCATAGCAGTAATATTATAACTTAATATTCATTGAGTGCCAGCAGTGATCTAGACTTTCTATAAAACACAGGAGAGCTGGTTCCTGTCCTCTGGAAAACTACTCTGTATATAAAACTTTTATTGAGGGCTTTTGTTTGTTTGTAAAATAAAGCACAAGAAATTGTCATTGGGAAAGTATAGAATGATTCTGATTAGAAAGCTCAAAATTTAAATTAGCTGTAGTACCATACCTTATGTCTCATAGTCAGCGAATAATTTTTGATTGACTGATCTAGTCATTGACCACTTATTTAAACTTAAAATTTTATCAACCAGCTCACATCATATATTTTATAAAATTTGTTAAACACTTGCCATATGCAAAGCTAAGTGGAGAAAAGATATGATGGTAAGAAAGTGTGTGATGTTTGGGCAAGGATTAATTATCCAGTGGGAGTGCACTGCACGAAGAAGAACTGACCAGGCAGGCTGCTTTGGCTGCAAGTAACAAAAATTGCAAGTAGTAGAGGCTTACATAAATAGGGTTTCATTTTTTCTCACGTAGCAGGAAGCAAGAAGATAGGTGGTTACTGACAATATTTACATTGCTCACAATGCTATCAAGAGTATAGGCTCGGCCCAGCTTTCCATTCTGTCTTCCTTCATTTACTGGGTTTTCCCTCTTCTGCTTGAGGCCCCCATGGTTTTTAATATCACTACCATAATACCAGGTATCCTATCCATGCAGGAAGAAGAGGGGAAAGGAACTTTCAGCAAAGCCTATCCCTTTTTATCAGGAAATATGGTCGCTCCTAGTTGCAAGAGAGAGTGGAAGCATTATAAATATTGACTTAAAATGATCATAATCCCTCCCCTGGAAATGAACCCATCTAGACTAGAGTTCTGAGAGCAGAAACAGGACAGACAGACTGCTGGCAGAGAACTTAATACTATTCCACAGAGGTGGAGGAAAATCAAGTTGGTTGCAAAATCCTGGGGGCCTTTCAGGCAGGTTTAGGAGTTTAGGCTTTATCAACAAAGATTAGTATTTGATAAGAGTCTCTGGTTAATGGATTGGGTGCTTGATTGTATAAACTATTGGACTACTTCTAGCGTTTTAGGTTGCATTGTGATCATGAAAGTTTTCTTTGTATTCTAATTTTATGTCCTAGAAAAAATACTTGCCAAATAGGTTTTAAAGAAGGAAACTTGTGCAAGCTATTTAGCAAAATAGCCTAAAAAATAGCCTATTTAGGAAAATGTAAGAAAAGATGGACCTATTATTCATCCACCACAAGATAGCTTTACCCTGGAGCAGCCTATGTAGCTTCAGAATTCCCTGAAGATTTGGGGGAGAGAGATGCAAGTGTTCCCTACAACCTGGCAGTTCCACGTGACTGGCAGGCTGTTTTCCCTCCAACTCATGCACTGACTGCCTCTAAGAGAATTTGCGAATACTCAGTCAACACATACATACTCAGTGTCTCATGTCTAAATGTGACATGAAAGTAACAATGGAATGTTTTTGAAATGCCATCTGTATACACAGAATTTGCCTATGTGTCACCATGTTATGCTAAAAGTGCTCATTTAATTAACTCTCAACATAAATTTAACTTACTATTAAAATACCAATAATCTTTGACCTAATATGGCAGATACTAGGAAGTCTAAAATACCATGATTTATGATGTTTTGGAAAAAGATTCCTTTTAAGGACACTGTTACAAAGGAAATCTCTGAGAATTTAACCAGCTGTTTTCCTACCTAGTGAATATGTGTGTCTTTGGCGTATGTATATATGATATGGCACTTAAGATATGGTGATGAGTGGCATCTATCTTTTTTGGTATTATTTGGTCCTAATTTTTAGTGATTATGTAAATTAGCTAACTCTTTGGCCTTTTGGAGGTGTGTTTCCTTTTCCGTTGTTGATTTTAAAGAGTTTGTAATGAGTTCTAGATCTTTGTGAGAAATGGAATCAGTATTGGCATGATTTTTTAAAAGCTAAAATCCTTAGTGGTTTCCTTATTTCAAATGAGAGGATATATAAAGGGAAGATCCAGACTTCTTCAGGAAAGAGAGGAAGATCATGATGCGTTAACTCGCTTCTGTCATACCATGTTCCTTTCCTGTGGGAAAATATGAAAATGTGGTGGTTCATTAAGATGTGTTAACCAGGAAGTAGAGTCCCTATGGCCATCTCACATCTAGAAGCAAAATTATATAACTGTTGCTAAGACAGATTTAGTCAGCAAGAACCAAGGCTTGAGGCAATCACGGATAAACAGAGATATAAGTACTGGTGACATTGTAATTAAAAAAATCTAATAATTTTTAACTGATCTAAAAGACCATCTAAAAGCATTTTTTTTAGGCTTCTTGTATCATCATTGTCATATAGGCTATGCTACCATTTCATGGACTGCTGTTCTGCTAAATCCACTGGAAATTAGGGACTTTAGTAATAGGGGCTAGCTGATGCAGCCTGGGTCTAGAATGTACATTTTCAGAGCAATTATGCAAGAGTCTACCTATAAAGATTATAGATCTAGATAAATTCTGAAGGTTATCTCAAAACCTCTGCATCTTGAAGTTGCATGCATAGCTTTATTTCTTACATTGGGATTTTTCTTTATAATAATGTTATTACTTTTTATCTTTTGTGTCTGTTGTATGCAGATCAGTTTTCAGTGGGCTATTTAAAATTTTTAATACAGATATGTTCTGTAAATACAGGTGAACCTTAAAGGTTAATCTGCATATAACTTAGAGTTGGCCCTCTATATGCATGGTTCTGTATCCGCGGATTCAACCAATCATGGACTGTGTAGTAATGGAGTATTTTTAAAAAGTATCTGCATATAAGTGGGCCTGGATAATTCAAACCCTCATTGCTCAAGGGTCAACTGTAATGATGGCTGTAGTTGGGTTGTCAGATCATGGTAAGATCTGAGAGTGTTCCTTTGGCATTGTGGAGCAGGATGCAAGAGGAAGAGGGTTCCTCCTTCCCTCTGTCCTTCCTGGCTTCCTAGATAGCTTGAATTTCCTCTTGAAGGAAATATTTCAACACCTACATTTAGAAAATAGTTAAAACTGAACAATGAGTGGCTCATAGCTGCAGAGTTAGAAATACTGGTCAGGTCTTCCCTCTTTTGACTCAGTGTACTTTCTAATACAGCATTCTTTTAGGCACAGCATTGTTTTTCTGGCATATGTAGTTTCAGAAAGTATTTAATTGAATCTCAGAATGTAATCTAGGCCATTAATATTAGTCTATGAAATAATATTTACACACATCCTTTATCCTGTGGGCTTCCCTGATAGCTCAGTTGGTAAAGAATCTGCCTGCAATTCAGGACACCCCAGTTTGATTTCTGGGTTGGAATAATCCACTGGAGAAGGGATAGGCTACCTATTCCAGTATTCTTGGGGTTCCCTTGTGGCTCAGCTGGTAAAGAATCCACCTCCAATGTGGGAGACCTGGGTTCAATCCCTGGGTTGGGAAGATCCTTTGGAGAAGGGAACTCCAGTATTCTGGCCTGGAGAATTCCATGGACTGCATTAATCCATGGGGTCGCGAACAGTTGGGCATGACTGAGTGACTTTTGCTTTATCCTGTTTCTGGCTTTAATAGGTCTAGAGTTTCCTAGGTGGCTCAGTGGTAAAGTCACTGAGTGGTAAAACTTGCTTGCCAATTCAGGAGACGTGGGTTTGACCCTGAGTTGGGAAATTCCCCTACCCCCCTGGAGTAGGAAATGGCAATCCACTCCAGTATTCTTGCCTAGGAAATCCCATGGACAGAGGAGTCTCACGGGCTACAGTTCATGGAGTCTCAAAGAGTCAGAAATTACTGAGTGACTGAATACATACACACACACGCATTTACCCAGACAATAGCTTCATTCGATGAGACTTTCCACTAAAAAGACATCACGATATTTCCAATGCAGTGAAATAAGGTGCTTCTGTTCTGAAGAGCACTGGATTGCCTTTGAAGGGTGTTGGCCCATTAGAACTATATGGCAAACAGGGTGAGAATTTCCAAATCACCTTTATATTCAAGTAGGTAAATGACAAAAGCCTGCAGAAGAATTAATGCTTACTTTATGGGAAGGGTTGGTAGGAAAGCCTTCTTATGAATCATGTGTTACAGGGAAACTGCTCTCTGGAGTCCATGTATGGTAAAAGGCAAAGAAGGAGAAATAAGTTGCTTTCAATTACCGGTGGAAGGATTTCATAATGTGCTAGGAGGACACTGATGAATCCCCAATCTGGAGCTATGAGTGTGAACTGTACATTCAGGGTGAAAATAACATCAGTTATAAAATTCTCTAAGTTGCTTGACATGACATTTTCTACCTTATACTTTAAGCCTGTCTGCTTTCAAATATATCTTAATAGTAATACTATATATAAATGGAGAAGCTCTATACAGTCAGCAAAAACAAGATCAGGAGCTGACTATGGCTCAGATCATGAACTCTTTATTGCCAAATTCAGGAGCCTGGTAGGCTGCAGTCCATGGGGTCGCTAAGAGTCGGACACGACTGAGCGGCTTCACTTTCACTTTTCCCTTTCATGCATTGGAGAAGGAAATGGCAACCCACTCCAGTGTTCTTGCCTGGAGAATCCCAGGGACGGGGGAGCCTGGTGGGCTGCCGTCTATGGGGTCGCACAGAGTCGGACACTACTGAAGCGACTTAGCAGCAGCAGCAGACTTAAAGAAAGTGGGGAAAACCACTAGACCATTCAGGTATGACCTAAATCAAATCCCTTACGATTACACAGAGGAAGTGACAAATAGATTCAAGGGATTAGATCTGATAGAGTGCCTGAAGAACTATGGATGGAAGTTCATGACATTGTACAGGCAGCAGTGATCATGACCATCCCCAAGAAAAAGAAATGCAAAAAGGCAAAATGATTGTCTGAGGAGGTCTTAGAAATAGCTGAGAAAAGAAAAGATGCAAAAGGCAAAGGAGAAAATGAAAGATATAGCCATTTGAATGCAGAGTTCCAGAGACTAGCAAGGAGAGATAAGAAAACCTTCCTCAGTGATCAATGCAAAGAAATAAAGGAAACCAATAGAATGGGAAAGACTAGAGATCTCTTCAAGAAAATTAGAGATACCAAGGGAACATTTCATGCAAAGATGGGCACAATAAAGGAGAGAAATGATATGGACCTAACAGAAGCAGAAGATATTAAGAGGTGGCAAGAATACACAGAATAACTGTATAAAAAAGATTTCATGACCCAGATAACCACGATAGTGTGACCACTTACCTAGAGCCAGACATCCTGGAATGTGAAGTCAAGTGGGCCTTAGGAAGCATCACTATGAACAAAGCTAGTGGAGGTGATGGAATTCCAGATGAGGTATTCCAAATCCTAGAAGATGATGCTGTGAAAGTGCTGCACTCAATATGCCAGCAAATCTGGAAAACTCAGCAGTGGCCACAGGACTGGAAAAGGTCCGTTTTCATTCCAATCCCAAAGAAAGGCAATGCCAAAGAATGCTCAAACTCCCACACAATTTGCACTCATCTCACACACTAGCAAAGTAATGCTCAAGATTCTCCAAGCGAGGGTTCAATAGTACGTGAACTGTGAGATTCCAGATGTTCAAGCTGGATTCAGAAAAGGCAGAGAAACCAGAGATCAAATTGTCAACATCTGTAGGATCACAGAAAAAGCAAGAGAGTTCTAGAAAAACATCTATTTCTGCTTTATTGACTACAAAAAAGCCTTTGACTGTGTATCACAACAAACTGGAAAATTCTTCAAGCGATGGGAATACTAGACCACCTGACCTGCCTCCTGAGAAATCTGTGTGCAAGTCAAGAAACAACAGTTAGAACTGGACATGGAACAACAGACTGGTTCCAAATCGGGAAAGGAGTGTGTCAAGGCTGTATGTTGTCACCCAGATTATTTAACTTATGTGCAGAGTACATCATGAGAAATGCTGAGCTGGATGAAGCACAAGCTGGGATCAAGATTGCCGGGAGAAATGTCAGTAATCTCAGATATTCAGATGACACCACCCCTATGGCAGAAGGTGAAGAAGAACTGAAGAGCCTCTTGATGAAAGTGAAAGAGGAGAGTGAAAAAGTTGACTTAAAGCTCAACATTCAGAAAACAAAGATCATGGCATCTGGTCCCATCACTTCATGGCAAATAGTTGGGGAAACATTGAGAGACTTTATTTTCTTGGGCTCCAAAATCACTGCAGCCATCAAATTAAAGACACTTGCTCCTTGTAAGAAAAGCTCTGACCAATCTAGACAGCATATTAAAAAGCAGAGACATTACTTGCCAACAAAGGTCCATCTAGTCAAAACTATGGTTTTTCCAGTATTCAGGTATGGGTGTGACAGTTAGAGTGTAAAGAAAGCTGAGCGGTAAAGAATTGATGCTTTTGAACTGTGGTGTTGGAGAAGACTCTTGAGAGTCCCTTGGACTGCGAGGAGATCCAACCAATCCATCCTAAAGGAAATCAGTCCTGAATATTCATTGGAAGGACTGATGCTGAAGCTGAAACTCCAATGCTTTGGCCACCTGATGCAAAGAACTGACTCATTGAAAAAGACCCTGATGCTGGGAAAGATTGAAGGCGGGAGGAGAATGGGAAGACAGAGGATGAGATGGTTGGATGGCATCACCCATGCGATGGACATGAGTTTGAGTAGGGTCCGGGAGTTGGTGATGGACAGGGAAGACTGGCATTCTGCAGCCCTTGGGGTTGCAAAGAGTCAGAAATGACTGAGCAACTGAACTGATATGTAAATAAAACAGATTGTTTTATTTTTTAAAAAATATTTTATTTGACTGCGGGTCTTAGCCGCAGCATATGTGGTCTAATTCCCTGATCAGGGCTCGAACCTGGGCCCCCTGCATTGGGAGCACTGAGTCTGAGCCTTTGGACCACCAGGGGAGTCCTGAGCTTGTTTATTTCAGATGATTGGTTACAGGAATAATGCACGACATCTCCATCATCTTCTATGTCTAATTTAGCTGGACTGAATTCATGTGTGTGTGTGATGGGATTAACATTTGGAAGTTCTGCCAGGTATCTACAGGCAGGCCTTCTGTGGCTTTCAAAGCCCACAGAAGTCTCTTCTATCTCAGAGGAGTCTGGCTTGATTTACAGCGGCAACCAGATACAAGAGGAAAAACAAACACCAGATCTGGTTCATTCTAGATTACTATCTGCCTGCTAATGTTGTGTTTGAGCAGCTAGTTGAAAAGGGTGGTGAGTGCATATGTGTATGTGTGGGGTGTGGAGGATAGTTTTGGCTATCACAGGTGGCTTCTTGTTTTGTTGGATTTGTTGACTCTCCTTACAGAAAACAGCCATGTCCTGTTTATCAGGTTTCTTTAAAATCCTTTTTCTCAGTGCTATCCAAAATGCATTAGCTATTATTCTCTTGTGTGTCAGCATGTCTTTTTTCCTGAGCATAGAAAATAAGGCAGCTTCCTTCACATGTAATCCAACCCCTGAAGGGCAAATTTTTTTGTCATCATTTACTTGGTAATTACAGGTATTTCTGGTGTAATTTATAAAATTATAGGAAGTTTAATTTTTCTTAGTTGTGGGTTTCCAACACAGAAAGTTGTCTGACTAGTTTCAAAGCTTGGCTCTCAAATCTGTTGTAATACATTAATTTTTGACTTTAAATTGCAGTTCTGTTGTCTTCCACCACCATGATGGGAGTGGATGGTAAATAAGGTAGAAGAGCTTAAATCTGAAAAAGAAACGAGAGTCCTTCAGGTAATTCTGATTCCAGCCTGTCTAGAAGTGTTTTGTTTTGTTGAATTTATTTATATATTATTTGGCCAGTAGATTCAGCTACTGACTAACAGTGTACTACTACAGGCCTTAACAAACATGCAGTGTAAGAATAAAGGTTAGGCTATCCCTCTCCTGTTTCCTCCCAGTGTGTTAGTTGATAAACAGAAAGTTTTGGCTAAACACAACTAAAGAAATAGTGGTAGATTTTAATCATGTTTCATTCCAGATATAAGATTTTTGTTTAATCATAATAACATTATGTTTTCATTCTCTGGAGTAATTTATGCACTTGGTTACTAGACTGTCTTCTGCATAAAAGAGGCTAAGATAAGTCATTAGATGGCTTTAAGGAAGTCCAAGTAAAATTGAATGTACTATTTGAAACAGTCTAAGCGTAAACTATGTGTTTAAATTTCCCATTGATTATTTCATGTAAGAGTGATCAGTGCCTTTGGCAATAAAATGTTTGAGTGAAATATCGCTTTTCTACTAGGAACAAAAGTAGAGAGAAATTTAAAATCCATATGGGTTTCTCCTGGATTCTGACATGACCAACTTAGGTAAAAGTATGTAACATAAAGTTGAAGAATATTTCTTTTCTTAATTAAAAACAGAGAATCTCTTTTTGACATAAATATAGATGAGATATGTTTCCAAAGTGGCCCAAGGGAAGATGGAGGTGGTGGTGGTGGTGGTTATTGTTATAAATGTTCTCAGGAAGAAATCTTCAGAAATATTGTAAACAGGACCAGTCATTTAATAAACAGAAGCTAATTGTATTCTCCCTGCTTGTGTGTGTGTGAGTCGCTCAGTCGTGTCTAATTCTTTGCGATCCCGTGGGCTGTGGCCCACAAGGCTCCTCTGTCCATGGGATTCTCTAGGCAAGAATAACAGAGTGAGTAGCCATTCCCTTCTCCAGGGGCTCTTCCTGACCCAGGAATTGGACCCAGGTCTCCTACATTTCAGGCAGATTCTTTACTGTCTGAGCCACCAGGGAAGCCCTCCCTGCTTAAACCTTTCCTATAGATATTGTGGGGATGTATTCAAAGGGTCAATATATCCTCAAGCAATCTTTATTTTGAGGTGTTTTTGTTTGTCTTTCCTCTGTACATTCTAGTAGCATCTCAGCTCTTGTAGCACACTGAATTGAAATTTTCTGTTTGACAGCTTTGTGGCCTGAGTGAATTAAGTATTTCTTCTCTTTAAACCAACAGTATGTCTTTTCATTACTAACTGACATATGTAAGTTAATGTCTAAGTATTATAATTTGTCATATTAATAGTTTTAAACTATAATGTTAATCTTAAAAAATCAACACATGCCCACTGCATATAACTTATAAAGAGAGGCATGAAGAAGTGATGGCTGTGCATAGTTACACACCTTTTACTTCTCCAGATTAAATGAAGAGAGAACCAAGTGTCCCCATGCTGATCTACTTATCTCTCTTTCTCTTTTTGCATAGAAGTGTATAGGAACAGAAGGACTTCATAGGAGGAAACTAGAGCCTCAAGATATTTTCCTTTTTAGTTTAAAATTCATTAAAACCTGTAGGATAGACCAAGGTGATGCTAAACAAGTTCAAATATCACTGAAGTATAAAGAAATGTTGATGTGTAACAAGAATGTATCGAGAAGGTGTGGCTAGGTTAAACTAGCAGGTAGGAAAATGTATCGAGGGAAGGTTGGTTTTGGGTCTACAAGGAGCTTGACTCAGAGCCTTTTGAAACCCTACCACTTGGAAATGAAAGTGGGTGTGTGCGTGAACCCAAAGAGATGCATCTTGGAGATGGAGCTGGATTTGACACAGGGTATAGTCCTTCGTTGTTTAGAACTTCTTTTCCTGGGTCAAACTCTGAGCTGGAACTTCTGGAAAAGACTAGAGTGGATGTCTCGATCCTACTGTGTAACACAGGGAACTCTGCTCAATGTTATGTGGCAGCCTGAATGGGAGGGGAGTTTGGGGGAGAGTGGATACATGTGTGTGTATGGTTGAGTTCCTCTACTGTTCATGTGAAACTATCACGACATTGGCTATATTCCAATATAAAATGTTTTTAAAAATGTAGATGTCTTGGTGCAAACCCACTCTGTGGGTGACCCTGGCTCACTGTTCACCATGATGTTGAGCAGGGACACCCAGATCATGGTCCACTTAGGAGGCATCAGGCATGGCTACCAAGTGTCCAGCATTGATCACAGAACAGCAGTACAGAAGAAGGTTCTGGAACAAACAGCACTGAGACAGCAGTCATTAGGTGGACCTCCAGCTTAAGAAGAAACATTTGGTTTTGGGTCTTAGGGCAAGACTATAGCAAACAAGTTTGATTCTTTGGGCAGAATAAGTACCATGGGAATTATTGTACATACTAGGGAGAAGAATTAAGAAATAGACTGGGCAACTTGGAGTTATACTTAGTAATTTTAATACAGAGTCACCTTGTTTGTATCTCAGCTGAGGAAGATAATACCAGTGATCTAGTCACACTCACTGGTCATATGCAAAACTTTATTTTGTGAGTATCTCCCAAGTCATTCAAGGCTTTTCAAAATCATGAGTTTGAATGATTAAATTGTTCAATTTCTTCATCTGTAAAATGGGGGTAATAATGCCTACTTTGCTTTGCCGGGTGGTTGTGAGGATGAAATAACATAGTGTTTGTTAAAGAACCTAAATAACAACAGGCAGCCAATATGAGGTAGCTATTTTAATGAGCAAATTAATTCTTCAACTTCTTATTTCAGCAGGATTTAAATTTATACCTTAATGTAGTGGTTAGTAAAGTACACATTTTTTTTTGATGATATTTATAAGTCCTTCCTGTATTAAAAAAAAAGAAACGCTGAAAGAAAAAAGAAGAACTGAAACAAACTCCTCCTTGTGATAGCATCTCTCTAAATATTATTGCAAAATTGTTGGTTTGCAACATTGCATTAGCTTTAAAAAGTTAAATAGAAATGCAGCATGTTAAAGCGAATATTCTAAGTAAAGAAATTGCTTTTATAATTCTCAGAAGTCCATATAGATAATACTACAATGGAAAGTTTCACAAGATAAATAACAGTTACATAATTTTTCTTCTTAAAAATTTCATTATACATACAGCATTACTTTTAGCTAGATTTACAAATTTGAAAGCAGAGAATTAAAACAATTATTTGGAACACAAATCTCTTGAGGAAAAGGTGTTTGTGGGTCTCACAGATGGCTTGGAATCTGTAAGCTATCTCATGACATGGAGAGGACTTATCTTTTATCTAGGGTCTGTCTTTTTTTAAAAGGACAGTTGCATTTAGCATTTGAAGTACTCATGGGATATTTTTATTGATTTAGATATGTTAATATTTGTTTCAAAACCTCACTTAATTTAAAATTATTATAAAAATATAGTCCTGGTAGAAAATCTGGAAAATATAGATAAATAGAAGAAAATAAAACCAACTACAATTCCATCAGTTAGAGATAGTTGCTGGATATCTGAGTCTTTAAAAATGTGTTTATATCTGTCTTCGCTTGGGCTGCTCTGATAAATCACTATTGACCAGGTGGCTCATAAACAATAGAAGTTGATTATCTCATAGTTCTAGAGGCTAGAAATTTGAGATCAGAGTACCATTGTGATCCAGATATGGTGAGGACCCTCTTCCAGGTTGCTTCCCTGATAGCTCAGTTGGTAAAGAATCTGCCTGCAATGCAGGAGACCCCAGTTCGATCCCTGGGTCAGGAAAATCTGCTGGAGAAAAGATAGGCTACCTACTCCAGTATTCTTTGGCTTCCTTGTGTAACTCAGCTGGTAAAGAATCTGCCTGCAATGTGGAAGACCTGGGTTTGATCCCTGGGTTGGGAAGATCCCCTGGAGAATGGAACGGCTACCCACTCCAGTATTCTGGCCTGGATAATTCCACGGACACAGTCCATGGGGACACAAAGAGTCGGACACAACTGAGCAACTTTCACTTTCTCTTCCAGGTTGCAGACTGGTGACTTGTTGCTGTGTCTTTACATGGAAAAAGAGGGAACTAGCTCTCTGGGCTCTTATAAGGGCCTTAATTCCATGTGAATACTCTACCCTCATGGTTTAATTACCTCTCAAATACCATCACATTGGGGGTTAGATTTCAACAAATAGATTTTTGTGGCCTACACACACTCAATCCATAGCAACACCTTTATATACATGTTTAAAGCAAAAACAGTCACACATTGAAAAATTTATGTTTTCAATGTAGCGATGTATTTTAAACATTTGCCCATAGTACTTAATGTTTCTTCCTTTTTAACAACCATAGATTTCATTTGTATGAGTAAGTTGCAATTTATTTAACCAATCTTCTATCATTAACCTTTTAACTTTTTACAAAATTTCATCAGTTATAAATAGTATTTCTACATTTTTGTGGCTCTTTGCACACATCTGTGATTTTGTATAGAAGGAAATTATTGTTCAAAGGTAATAGGCAAAAATATTAGAAATGTTTGATATATATTGCATATTGCCCTTCAGAAGAAAGTTACAAAATAACATTCCTTCCTCTGGTCCTTCAGTACATATTTCCCTGTCTTCAACACTGCCGATTACGTCTCTTAAAAAAAAATTTCTAAACTGATAAGACTAAAATGCATATAATTTTACATTTGTCCTTATTTACCTATGATTATATTTTCTTATATTTGTCTATTACTAGCTTGAAAGAGTTCCTACTTGAATGTGCAAATGAATGTTAAATTGTTCATGTTGAATATAAAAAAATACTTACTTCCGTTCCTACATTTATTGTCAAGTCTTTACTTTTCTCAGCCCCTTTGTACAGGATCTCACTCAATTCCTCAAGTAGTCATATTTAATTTAATTGATTTATTTTTTATTCAAGTATGGTTGATTACCAACTTTGTGCTAATTCCTGCTGTATAGTAAAGTGACTTAGTTTTACACAAGCATTCTTTTATTTATAGTCTCTTTCATTATGGTTTATCCCAGGAGATTGGATATAGTTTGCTGTGCTATACAGTAGGACCTTAACCTCATTAAATGCAATAGTTGGCATCTACCAACCCCAAGCCCCTGGTCTATCCTTCTTCCTCCATCTCCCCACCTTGGCAACCTTATGTCTGTTCTCTATGTCTGTGAGTCTGTCTCTGTTTTGAAGGTAGATTCATTTGTGACATATTGTAGACTTCACATACAAGTGATATCATATGGTATATATCTTCTTTGGATTTACTTCACTTAGTATGATAATCTCAAGTTGCATCCATATTGCTGCAAATGGCATTAGTTTGTCCTATTTTATGGCTGAGTAGTATTCCATTGAAAGAGATGGGAATACCAGACCACCTGACCTGTCTCTTGAGAAACCTGTATGCAGGTCAGGAAGCAACACTTAGAACTGGACATGGAACAACAGACTGGTTCCAAATAGGAAAAGGAGTACGTCAAGCCTGTATATTGTCACCATGCTTATTTAACTTATATGCAGAGTACATCGTGAGAAACGCTGGGCTGGATGAAGCACAAGCTAGAATCAAGATTGCCGGGAGAAATATCAATAACCTCAGCTATGCAGATGACACCACCCTTATGGCAGAAAGTGAAGAAGAATTAGAGAGCCTCTTGATAAAAGTGAAAGAGGAGAGTGAAAAAGTTGGCTTAAAGCTCAACATTCAGAAAACTAAGATCATGGCACCTGGTCCCATCACTTCATGGCAAACAGATGGGGAAACATGGAAACAGTGTCAGACTTTATTTTTTTGGGCTCCAAAATCACTGCTGATGGTGATTGCAGCCATGAAATTAAAAGACGCTTACTCCTTGGAAGGAAGGTTATGGCCAACCTAGACAGCATATTAAAAAGAAGAGAACATTACTTTGTCAACAAAGGTCTGTCTAGTCAAGGCTATGGTTTTTCCAGTAGTCATGTATGGATGTGAGAGTTGGACTGTGAAGAAAGCTGAGTGCCGAAGAATTGATGCTTTTGAACTGTGGTGTTGGAGAAGACTCTTGAGAGTCCCTTGGACTGCAAGGAGATCCAACCAGTCCATCCTAAAGGAGATCACTCCTGGGTGTTCATTGGAAGGACTGATGTTGAAGCTGAAACTCCAATACTTTGGCCACCTCATGTGAAGAGTTGACTCATTGGAAAAGACCCTGATGCTGGGAAGGATTGGGAGCAGGAGCAGAAGGGGATGACAGAGGATGAGATGGCTGGATGGCATCACCGACTCAATGGACATGAGTTTGGGTGGTAGACTCCGGGAGTTGGTGATGGACAGGGAGGCCTGGCATGCTGCGATTCATGGGGTCTCAAAGAGTCGGACATGACTGAGCGACTGAACTGAACTGAATGTTCCATTGTGTATTTGTACCACATCTTCTTTGTCCATTCATCTGTCAATGGACCGTTAGCTTGCTTCCACGTCTTTGCTATTGTGAATAGTGCTGCTGTGGACATAGGGATGCATGTATCTTTTTGAATTATAGTTTTGTCTGGGTATATGCCTAGGAGTGGGATGGCTGTATCATATGGTAGCTACATATTTAGTTTTATAAGGAACCTCCATACTGATCTCCATAGTGTCTGCACCAACTTGCATTCCCATCAACAGTGTAGGAGGGTTCCATTTACTTCACATCCTCTCCAGCATTTGTTATTTGTAGACTTCTTAATGATGGCCATTCTGACTGGCATCAGGTGGATACCCATTCTCATCACTTCTATTCAACATAATATTGGAAATCCTAGCCACGGAAGACAAGAGAAAGAAATAAAAGGTATCCAAATTGGAAGGGAAGAGGTAAAATGTCACTATATGCAGATAACATGGTACTATACACATTAAGCCATAAAGACTCCACAGAAAATTACTCTATCTAGTAAATGGATTCAGCAAAGTAACAGGATACACGATTAACATTCACAAATTGGTTGCATTTCTTTACACTAACAATGAAATAACTGAAAGGGAATGTAAAAAAAAAATCTTTCAAAATTGCACCAAAAAAATACCAAAGAATAACCTGACCAACAAAGTGAAAGAATATGCTTAGAAATACAAAACATTAATAAAATAAAGAGGATTCAAAGACACACAAAAATATCCCATACTCTTGAACTGAAAGTATTATTAAAATAGCCATACTACCCAAAGCAATCTACAGATTGAATGTGATCCCTATCAAATTACCTATGACATTTTTCACAGAACTAGAACAAATAATGCAAAAATTTATGCTGGTGTTCAGTCAATAAGTTATGACTGACTCTTTGTGACCCCCATGGACTGAGTACTCCAGGGTTCCCTGTCCTTCACTATCTCACAGAGTTTGCTCAAACTCATGTCCATTGAGTTGGTGTTACCATCCAACCATCTCATCGCCCCCTTCTCCTCCTGCCCTCAATCTTTCCCAGCATCAGGGAATGAGTCAGGTCTTTGCATCAGGTGGGCCAAAGTATTAGAGTTTCTGCATCAGTCCTTTCAATGAATATTTAGGGTTGATTTCTTTTAGGATTGACTGGTTTGATCTCCTTGCTGTCCAAGGGATTCTCAAGAGTCTTCTCTAACACTACAATTCAAAAGCATCAATTCTTTGGCACTCAGCCTTCTTTATGATCCAACTCTCACCATCCATACATGACTACTGGAAAAGCCATAGCTTTGACTAGATGGACCTTTGTTGGCAAAGTGATGTCTCTGCTTTTTAATACCTTGTAGGTTTGTCACAGCTTTTCTTCCAAGGAGCAAGTGTCTTTTAATTTCGTGGTTGCAGTCACTGTCTGCAATGATTTTGAAGCCCAAAAAAATAAAGTCTGTCACTGTTTCCACTTTTTCCCAATCTGTTTGCCATAAAGTGATGGGACCAGATTCCATGATTTTTGTTTTTTGAATGTTGAGTTTTAAGCCAGCTTTATCACTCTCCTCTTTCACTTTCATCAGGAGGCTCTTTAGTTCCTCTTTTCTTTCTGCCTTTAAACTAGTATCATATGCGTATCTGAGGTTGTTGATATTTCTCCCTGCAATCTTGATTCCAGCTTGTGCTTCATCTAGCCTCGCATTTCCCAAGATGTACTCTGCACATAAGTTAAAGAAACAGGGTGACAATATACAGCCTTGACTTACTCCTTTCCCAATTTTGAACCAGTCTGTTTTTCATTATCCATTTCTAACTGTTGTTTCTTGACCTGCATACAGGTTTATCAGGAGACAAATGAGGTAGTCTTCCCATCTCTTGAAGAATTTTCCAGTTTGTTGTGATCCACACAGTGAAAAACTTTCACAGAGTCAATGAAGTAGAAGTAGATGTTTTTCTGGAATTCTCTTGCTTCTTCTATGATCCAGTGAATGTTGGCATTTTGATCTCTGGGTCCTGTGCCTTTTCTAAATCCAGCTTGTACATCTGGAAGTTCTTGATTCACATACTGTTGGAACCTAGCTTGAAGGATTTTGAGCATTATATTGCTAGCATATGAAATGAGCACAATTGTGGGGTAGTTGGAACATTATTTGGCATTGCCCTTCTTTGGGATTGGAATGAAAACTGACCTTTTCCAGTCCTGTGGCCACTGCTGAGTTTTCTAGGTTTGCTGGCATGTTGACTGCAGCACTTTAATAGCATCATTTTTTAGGATTTGAAATAGCTCAGCTGGAATTCCTTCACTTTCACTAGTTTTTGTTTGTAGTAATGCTTCCTAAGGCCCACTTGACTTCACATTCCAGGATGTCTGGCTCTAGGTGAATGAACACACCAAAATTTTATGTGGGACCATAAAAGATCCAGAATTTCCAAAGCAATTCTGAGGGGAAAAAAAAACAAAGCACAAAACATAACTCTTTCAGACTTCTGACAATACTACAAAGCTAGAGTAATCAAAACAATGTGGTATCAGTACAAAAATAGACACGTGAATTAATGAAGTGAAATACAGAGCCCAGAAACAAACCCACATATCTATAGACAATTAATCTTCAACAAAGGAGGCAAGAATATAAAATGGATAAAAGATGGTCTCTTTAGCAAGTGGTTCTCCGAAAGTTGGACAGCTACAGGTAAATCAATGAAATTAGAATGCACCCTCACACCATGCACAAAAATAAGCTCAAAATGACTGAAGACTTAAACATAAGATATGACACCATAAAACTCCTAGAAGAGAGTGTATATACATTCTCTGATGTAAATCATATCAATGTTTTCTTAGGTTGGTCTCCCAAGGTAGTAGCTAAAGTAAACAAATGGAACCTACTCAAACTTCTAAGCTTTTGCACAGGAAGTGAAACAAACAAACAAAAAAAGACAACCTATGGACTGGGAGAAAATATTTGCAAATTATGTGACAGACAAGAACTTAATGTCCAAAATATACGAACAGCTCATACAATCCAACAACAAAAATATTCAATTACAAAATGGGCAGAATACCTTAATAGACATTTCTCCAAAGAAGACACAGAGGGCCAGTGTATGAAAAGATGCTCAGCATCACTAATTATTAAAGAAATGCAAATCATATTTTAAATTACAAGGAACTGAAAATTAATTTTACTTGGAAGTTCAAATGGTAGCTCAAATTCATGATTTAGGCTACTAAAGAAAAGTTTTGGTCAAATTCAAACTCCATAAACATACATCACCTCACATTATTCCTGCACTTTTCATCTACAGACCAAGTAGGTTTAAAAAGCATAAATGTGAATAATGTGATTTATCATTCAGAGCCCTGAAATGGTGAGCAGAAAGGGTCTTTAAAGTTCTAAAGTTCACAACCTAGTTAGTTCACAGAGGAAGAAATTAAAATTTAGTATAATGGAAAACAGGCTTCAGAGTTAGAATTGGGGGTTAGAGTTAGAGTTAGGGGCTTCCCTGGTGGCTCAGATGGTGAAGAATCTGCCTGCAATGCAGGAGACCCAGGTTCAATCCCTGGGTCTGGAAGATCCCCTGGAGAAGGGAATGGCTACCCACTCCAGGATCCTTGCTTGGAGAATTCTATGGACAGAGGAGCCTGGTGGGATACAGTCCATAGGGTCGAAAAGAGTTGGACATGTTTGAGCGACTAACTCTTTTACTTTTTAGAGTTAGGTGCTTGGATTCAAACCCTGATCCTGCAACTTTTCAAATCCTAAAGAGAAGGAATATACACTCAAACTCTTGGAGCTTGTAGTTTTGCCATCTCAAACACAGGTAATGTTAGCTGCTTCACTTAGACTATTGTAAGGTCAGTTCCGTTCCTGTCCTTCAGTGTCCTACATGAGGTCACTTGACTGATAAATTGGACAGAGCAGATTAGAGCTTTTTGTCCCTTGGTTCTTCATCATATGCTCTGTTCACTATATCCTGACTCCTTTTCCAGTTAAGGATTTTGAAGCCTGACCTGTTAGGGTGCACCATTTTAATTAGACTAGAATGGAACAAAGTTGTGGCAAGTACTTTTTTGGTTGACTGAGTCTTAAATGCCTTCCAGCCAAAGCCCACCAGAAACATACGTGTGATTGAACAAATCGGATTTATTACCATATTAAAGGAAGGAGCCCACAAACCATGGGAGATGTGAGGCATTTCACTAAAAGGTATTTGAAAGGATTCTCATGGGATGGGGACACACATGAGGGAACTTTGGGGGAGCGTTTGAAAAAGGAGCTTTGTTATGGATTACATGCTTTTGGGAATTGAGGATAAGCCAATAATTAGATATTTTAAAAATCTTATAAGATGGACAAAATCAGTGAGGCTAAAGCTATGGTTGAGAAAGGAGTGACAGGGCTTCAGATTAGGGTATGGAGATATTTGAAATTTTTGTGGTTTGTACAATGACCTTGTTTCTGTGCTTAGAAGATTATGGACTCATCTTGTCTTTCTCACTTCATCTTGATAGCCGGTGATTTAGAAGCTGGTTTGTGGTCTACAGGAGAATACCACGGCCGGGTATGAGTGCTGCACTGGCTCTTCACAATTTAAGGCTCAGCTGCGAGTGTTAGGTTGGTTTCTCGGTGTCAGAAGATGCTTTTCTTGTTCTCTTTGTCCCCTTTCTCTCTTTTTCTCACCTTGCTCAAATTTAGGTCCCATTTGTTTCTCACCTTTCTCATTTTTCTCAAATTTAGGCCAGCAATGACTCTGGGACAAAATTCTGGCCAACGAAAGACAAACATGTTCTGGGAGCTTCCTCATACAGTGTTTACTTTACATACTGGCACCACCCCTTCTCACTGTTCCATCTCCCTTTTCCGTGGTGGAAGAGGGATATGATTGTTGAAGCTGCAGCAGCCTTTTCGTAATTATGAGTAAATGGTCAAGGAAATCTCAGGGTCTTTTTCACCATTGATCTACTGAATTAATCCAGCATTGGTAATTCTGGATTTCTCACAATGGGAAAAAAATATTCCCCAATTAAAAAAAAAAGCCACTCTGGTTAGACTGTTTGTTACTTGTAGCTGAAAGCATTCCTAAAACATTAGGTATTCATGTTCGTTATTTACTGAACTAGACACTCTTCTAGTAGCCAAATATTTATGATGGCTTAGAGCACATTCCATTTGAAAATAGAGCTTGGCAATCCGCACCCCCTCCTTTTTTAAAATTAGGCTTATGTTAGGTGAATGAATTATTGTTCTTTCTGCTTCATAAGGTTTGTCATTATTACTTCATTCAGATGCAATTGTTTTCTTGGTTTGAGAAACCTGCATAAAAATGAAAGCTTTAGAAACCTTCCAGATCAAGTTCAGCAGGAAGAAGTGGGTGCATTTTCAGACCTGATTATAGAAAGGGTGAATATAAATGTAAACCTAATTGCTGGATAATTGTGACTTCACTATTGCAATATGCAGGCCCCTATAGTCTTTGTGATTTGTTAAACTAAACAATGTGTTGGTTGGTTTTAATGATCCTTGACTTACAGGTAGAAAAAACTCCTGTCCTCCTAGGGGGATAATTCTCTGGTTACCCTACCACTGTGTTTATCACGTTAGACTCCATTGCACAGAATCAATGCCTACTGGAAAACTGCTAATGTATTGGGAGGTGGGAATAAGAAAGAGTTTATGACCATTAATATTCTGTGTGCAGGAAAGCTAAACCACCATGCTAGTAGGAATCCAGTGTCTGCTGGATGCTAGGTGAGAGTTCTTAATAAAAGTGGAAATGTTCAGGAAAACTTCATGTGCTGACAGCTACGATTTGTCTCTTGAAAATTATGTTGCTGTGGTCAGAATAAATTTTACTCTAGCCAACAACTGATAATTATTCTACACATGTTTATGACTAATCTCTGCACCCTGCACATAGTAGGTACAAAATAATCACTCAAGAATTGTTTAAAAATGTATTAAAATTTGCCTTTGTGTGATGCTTCCATAATAGTGACAGTAATAATTTATCAAAATATTCTCTATAACTAGTAAATTATTTAGCAGATCACCATTTATATATTACAGATATATTACCAAGTAAAATATGTTAATGTTCACTGTTGTGAATATAAAATATCCAGATGCAGGGAAATTTAATAATTGATAAGAAAAATTCTTGTCTACTTAGTTAACTAGAATATGAATCTTGCATGGAGTGCTTGACTATACCAGGAAAATGTGTGAGTGCGTCAAACAGACTAGTGGCTCTCTTTTTCAAGAAAAATGTAACAATAAATTACAACAAGATAGTTTCACAATGTATATTTAACATGTATTTTATAAACATTTGAAATGTTTATAAACAGACTGATCTTTTTCCTCTAGTTCTTGGTAGGCAGATGAAATAAATCCATCCAAATAAAATTATTCATATAATTTAATACACTGCATGTTATGTGTTATAGGTATATGTTGAAGTTTATGGGTACTGTACACCTTCACGCATGTTTAGTAAATTGCAGACATTTACTCACAGAGGTACATGCAGAATCCTAGTTTTGTGGTAGCCATATTCACTATGATTGTCATGCAGGCTTCTCAGAGTTGCTCTCCATTTTGTTTTTCCAAGAAGTATGCTCTTTGAAAAGAATAAGAGATCTATGCTGGAAAAGATATTGCAAACAGTTTAGAGGTTGGTCTGTTTTTCTTATTTTGAGATTTTTATTGTGCTGTCAATTTTCCTGCAGAAAACTTAATTCAAATTCTGGTAAAGTATGTGTTTTGATGAATTTATTTTGAGAGAATGAATGAATGAATGCATGAAAGAGAATTCTCAGCATTTATTTAAAAGCAAGTTTACTAGGAACTTCTCTTTGAACTTGTTGAAAGGCATAATTAGGGCAGCGAAGGGACAGTTGCAATTCATTGTAAAAACTACTAGTTTGGATATATATACTCCACAGTAAAAAGAGGAGGGAGCCTAGGAGTGACCTTATTTTCTGGAATAATATTTGAGATCACTTTTAGGGGAGAAGTGGGAGTTTTCCAGGTGAACAAAGAATAGGGAGGGCAAAACAGTTTTCTACTGTGGCTAGTGATGTTCTTAAAACAGGCCATGGCATCTTAGAAATCTGATGACCACATTTTATCAGGACTCCTACGGCCTTGTTTTTTTTTTCTTTTTCTGGTAGAGAGAAATGTCAGGAGATGAGCTTCCCTGGTGGCTCAGACTGTAAAGAGTCTGCCTACAACGTGAGAGACCTGGGTTTGATCCCTGGGTTGAGAAGATCCCCTGGAGAAGGAAATGGCAACCCACTCCAGTGTTCTTGCCTGGAAAATCCCCTGGACGGAGGAGCCTGGCGGGCTATGGTCCATAGGGTCGCAAAGAGTTGGACACAACTGAGCAGCTAACATTTTTTTTTTTTCTCTTTCTGGCAAAGAGAAATGTCAAGAGATGGTATGTAGGCTGTTCAGCATTAGACTGTGCAGACAATGAATGGCATGGGAGTGTTTAAGCTGTATTCTGTAGTCCCTGTACTGCTAAGCATCGTTGAAGCACGAAGTGTGTCTGTCTTGTTCAGGGCAGCAGTCTTGGTGATGGGGAGGGTGCCTGACACATTGTAGTTGTTTAGTGTGTATTAAGTGAATGAATGAGGAGCCAATAAAGAATTTAAAGAAAAGGAGCAACCAATTAAGATTTAAATGTTGGGGCCATCACTGATAGCAGTAAGAACATAGAAGTGAAGTGTGCATTTATTTTCTATTACTACTGTAACATATTACTGCAAACTTAGTGGCTTAAAACTACACAAATGTATTGTTTTACAGTTCTTTGGGTCAGAAGTCTGACACCTGTCTCACTTGGCTAGTATCAAGGGTTTGGCAGGGCTGTGTTCCTTTCCGGAGGAGAATCCATTTCCTTGCTCTTTCAGCTTCTGGGAGCTGCCTGCATTCTTGGCTCAAGGCCCCCTTCCTTAAAAGACATTGCCTCTCTTGGGCCCTTCCTCCATCTTCTTATCTCTCTGACTTTCATTCAGAAAGATTCTCCATTTTTAAGGGTCCATGTGATTATATTCAACCCACACTGGGTAATCCAAGAGACTCTCCCATGTCAAGATCCTTAACCTTAATCACATTTGCAAAAGTCCCTGTTGCTGTGTAACATAACACATTCACAGGTTCTGGAGAACAGGATGTGGACGTATCTGGGAGGCTGTTATTCTGTCTATGACAAGGGGCATTAAAGTCGTTCATAGTACAGGACTTGATATAGGAGACCAGTTAGGAGGAAGGTTGTGACAGGGATAAAGATAATTCACTAAACTATTTTACTTTTCCTCTTTGGCAGAAAGGTAGGCTACATTTGGCACCTTGTTTTGCACTGAAAAATGATTAAGTTCTGACCAATGGGGTTATTTTGACTTCCTCCGGGCCTGACTCATAAAACACCTCCTACTCAATCCTCCATGCTGTATCTTTTCTCTCATCTGTTGGCTGAATGAAGAGGGATCCAGTCCACTCTCTGAGGCCCTGAGGGTTGGTAGAGTGTCTAGCTAGAAGCAACTGGGTTCCTTTGTAGAGCAGAGACCCCACCAAACACCGTGCACCATGATTTGCATGATAAAGAAAACCTTTGTTATGTTAGCCTCTGAAGAGAAGTGTTTGCTAAGGTAGCCTATCCTGACTAATACTGAAATCTGTACCATTTCAAATTTGTAACAGGGGGGTGCTTCTGCGACAGCAACAAACAAACGTGGCACTGACTCAGTGCTTGGTCAGTGAGGCCCCTAGTATTAGGGGCTTGAAATATAGTAACTCATGTTCTGAAAGGGAAACATCTTGGATAATCCGATGTTTGGAATAACTTGAAAGGCAAGATTTATGCCTAAAAATCTTAAAACTTTAGGATAGTGATTGTTACCCTTGCCTATATATTAGAGTCACTTGGAGGATTTAATAAACCTATCCATGCTTGGACCTGCTCCCAGAGATTCTGATTTAATTGCTCAGTGTGTATATGTTGGGGGAGGAAAAAGGATACTGGTATATTTTAACTGTTTTCCAGATGATTCTAACGTACATCCAGGCTTGAGAACTAAAGCTCGGGAACAGAGGTCAGCACACTTTTTCCATGAAGGCAAACTAGTAAATGTTTTGGGATTTCGGGAGCAATATCATCTCTCTTATAAATATTCAACTCTGCCATTACAGCATAAAAGCAGCCATGACAATATGGAAGTACATGGGTGTGGCTGTGTGCCAATAAAACTTTATTTACATAACAGACAAGTAGCTGGATTTGACCTATGGGCTGTATGATCCCTTCTCTAGGACCAAGATTCTCAAATGTTTTCTTCTCAGTGCTTCTTCACCCTTTGAAAAACTTTTGAGGGTCCCCAAAACTTTTGCTTGTGGGTTATATCTAGCAAGAATTACCGTGTTAAAACTGAAGTTAAAAAATACTAATGAATCAAAAATAGTCATAAACCCATTATGTTAAATTAACATAAGCAATGTTTTATGATAACTGTGCTTCCAAAAAATTTATCAAAAAGAATGGCATTTTCTTTTTCACAAAACTCTGTACTATCTAGCTTCACAGAAGACAGCTAGATTCTCATTTGTTTCTTCACTCTATTTTGATACATCATTTTAATTGAAGTTTATAAAGAAAATCTGACCTCACAGAGATATATACGTATTTCTTGTTAGAAGACCAACCTCCTTCTTTTAAAGGAAAATTTTAATAGCCTTTTCAGATAATTGTAGATATTCTTGGATACCACCTAGTAATTCAACAGGTGATAATTTGTTACAAGTTGATTACAAGATGAAATCTTGAAATCATATCAATGAACTTTTCACATGCTTATAACATTAAAATTGGTTGGTTTGATTGCACTTTAAAGGAATCATTTACCTACATATGGTTTAAAGGTATCTTACATTGGTTACTTAGAAAATATTGTTTCCTTGAGTTATACCACTGGTATACTTCATTATATAGTGTTTTGAAAAATCACATTTGCTAATACCACTTACTGGTCTCTTCAGAAAAGTCTTTAAGAATTCAGAAGTTGTCAAGCTCATAGTGATGGCACAAGTTTTCCAAAATTCTAATTTTCACTTGAAAGCTGAAGTTTTATCATTGTCAACAAATACTGTCAGGTTGTTCGCCTTCAAGTGACAGGCTCACTTCATTTATTTTCAAGAAAATGACTGTCAAATACCCGAGTCTGAAAAACCATATTTTGTTTATCATTTGTTCTCTCAAGTGAAAATAGTGTTCCACAAAAGAGACAGTTCAGTTTGCAACTCCAACAATCGCACACTGCTTTTCCTCAAGACAACCACTGAATTCAGGTATGCAGCAGAAGTCGTGTGTGTGTGTGTTTGTGTGTGTGTGTGTGTGTTTTCCTTCTGGTCTCACAGAATATTTAGGTCTTGTTCTCCAGGATTGAGATTTAATAAAGTGAATAATTTTTACTCTTTCAAGTGCATTTTTAAGTGAAACTAGCTTTTAGAAAATCAATTCAGTACATAGGAAAAGATAGGATACAATGTTCAATCAATGATACAATACAATGATACAGTTTGATGACATTGTTTTGATTTGTGTTAAATATCAACAGCTGTACATGTGGTTGCTTTGGTAGTAGCAGTGAGAGTGTCAACACAGTGAAAAAAGAAAATAACCTCTTAGTATTTTGAAAGTATTTTTGACGTAGTGGAGCCACTAAAAGGGGTCTCTGGCATTCTTGGGGTTGGGCAGAGCACACTTTGAAACCTCTGCTTTAGGGGATGTGCTTTAAAGAAACAGTCTGTGTTAGTGTATGATAGCTCTTATTGGCTGCCTTTGGTAAGGTGTTTCATAAAAGGCATGAACCCAGAAAGAATTGGCCAGTTATCAAGCTGAACAGAAGATGATGGAGTCCAAAGACTTGCAGTGAAAAACTGGTTGGAAAGTCAGTTGCTTCCAGATTCCAAATGGACCCACAAAAGGCCAGTAGAACTGTTTAGTTGGACAACATGATTTACTTCCATGGAAGAGGTTAGAATAAGGGTGTGCCCTTGCAGGAAGAAATAATCAAAATAGCTGCAGTTAAGGAGAAAGAGAGGGGGAGAGAGGAGAATTAAACCTGAGGATTGTAGGTGGAAGCAAATACAACAGAAACCTATCAAGATTTTGAAGAACTTGTATTGTCAAGAAGTGCTGAATATCAGACTAAAACCTCTTGGAGCTGTAAACTCACCTTTTGGCTTTCAAACTTTTGAGAACATTCATTTCAGTTGTGTCCAAAGGGAAGAAATAGACAATAAGAACTCCTAAAAGCTAAGGACCAATGAGGAAATTATTTTCAGAGAGCAGAATTAAAGTTTAACCAAGTAACTCACCCTCTCTCCATGGTAGGATACTTCGTAAGGCCTGCCAAGAAGGATTTCAGTATTGTCTTGTGCTAATGAACACTGTGCATCTCCCAGTATTACCTACTCACTTTGAAATGGGAGTTTTAATTGTATTTATTACATCTGTGCTCCGTCACTGTATTTAGGCTAATCCCATAACTAAATTCTACCTTCTCTTCTCTCAGTTATTTGCCAGTTACGGGGTGGGGGGTCTGGTGAGGGATTCCACTAGGAGGTGATGTGGCCACTAGATGGAAGAAACCTAGTCATCTGAATGGACAAGATCCTGTCCAACCATTTGTACTGGATTATAACATGAGCAAGAAAAAAAAATTCTTTACTGTGCTAAACCACTGAGACTTTTGTTATAATACTTGTTACAAATATTCTTTGTGGCAATATTTAGACTACTGTGAATAATGCAGAGGCCATTCTATTAATCTAAACTTGTGGCATTGATTACTATAGTAGTGACAGAAAGAATAAGAAGCAATAGCATAGTTTAATGGTAGAATCAATGTTTTTGTAGACCAGGGGAATGTGAGAGCAGAATAAAGGGGAAAGAGAGGTCTAGCTTCTTATCTTGGGTTGAAGTGGATAGAAGTTTGGATGGTACTCCTAGGACAATCCAGTGAAGTTGTCTGACAGGTAGAGGCAATCTGGGGACAAAGAGTTTGGGACAGAGGTCTGAAAATGAGACACAGGGGAAAGAGTAACGGTGGATAGAATTTGTTGGGAAGATAGTTCAGTGGGAGAAGAGCACAGAGGTCATTTAATTAACAATATAGAGAGAATAGTCTATCAAACGAGGGATAATGAACAATAAGGGAGGAAGAAAATGGCAGAAAAGGGTAGATCAAACTTTTCTCATTTGGTTTCTGTAAAGAGTGATGAAATGGTAACGATAACCCTATATGCAAGACAGAATAAGAGACACAGATGCATAGAACAATTTTATGGACTCTGAGGGAGAAGGTGAGGGTGGGACGTTCTGGGAGAATAGCATTGAAACATGTATATTATCATATGTGAAACAGAACACCATTCCATGTTCGATGCATGAGACAAAGGCTCAGGGCCGGGGCAATGGGATGACCCAGAGGGATGGGATGGGGAGGGAGGTGGGTGGGGGGTCCAGGAAGGGGAACACATGTAAACTCATGGCTGATTCATGTCAATGTATGGCAAAAACTACTACAATATTGTAAAGTAATTAGCCCCCAACTAAAATAAATAAATTTATTAAAAAAAAAAAAACTTAAACTTAAAAAAAAAAAAAGAGTGATGAAATGGTAAAGAGTCAAATATTACAAAGATATTAAATATGATAAGAGCTAAATATTAACTTTTAAAACTAAACGTATTGGTGAACTTCATGAAGATAATTTCAAAGGAACATTGATGTAAAATTCACACCATTTTAGGATAAGTGTCATATGATTTTATGGATGAAAATGCAGAATGAAGATGTTAGATCATAACCAAAGTCCACAGTAAATGTTGGAGCTTGGCTTTGTTCTTTTGCCTCTCTGGTACCATAACCCACACTCCTTCACTCTTCCAGGCTGAACCAGAAAAGGGTACCTCATTAAGGGGCTGATTCAGATATAATTTTTAAAGCATGATAAAATAGAAGGTTTCTAGAAATCATAAGGAACAATATGTATTTTTGGAGAGAAATGTGTAGGGAGGTTACTAATTCTTATAGTTCCCAAGAGAGGGTTTCTCCCCTCCCCTCCCTCTTATTTCTCTTAAGTTGATTACATTGTCAACTGGAGTTAAATTGTATAATATGGGTATATCAGTGTTATAGTTTTAAAAATAGGTTTTATTTTTTTTTTGTTTTAGAACACAGGGTGTACCAATATGCTAAAATAACTTCTTCCTAAAGCTATAATATCTAAGTTGACTGACAAACTGTTCTCTCTCTAAAGTCTTTATAAAACTTAATTAGCAAGATCAAAGGCTACAAGACTTTAATAGCCACCTTCACATTTACCAGATGCCTTGTTAGTAATTTTGTATTTAAAGTATAATCTCTAAACAAGCCAAAAATGGAGCCAAATGTTTTTTAGGAGATAGTTAATATAATTTTTTTCTTTAATAAACTTAATGGAAACCCCTAAATGCTGTCATACAGCACTATTCAAAATAAGCTCCTTAGCAAAATAAATGAAAGACATGTAGAAACCTGAAGAAGCATTTATTCTTGAGAGCCAAGGTGTCTGCAAATCTTGTGTCAGTAAATCTCACTTTCTTTCATTTCATAAAGAAATTTTGTGTGAAATGAAGGCAAGTAATTGGCATCACTTGAATCCATTATTCATTAAATTTTACTATTTTGTACAAAGGAAACTTTCTTGGCATGTACTGATTTCCTAATCTGGAATGCCAGCTAAAATATTTTCATTAAGATGTACTATTTTTAGCAGTAAAGAACCTTCCAATTTGGGACTCAGCACATTCAATTTGGAGTATACATAAAGTCAAGAGTAAATACAGTCAGCATTCTTAAACATAAACCTTGATACTGCCTTACTTCAGTTGCAGTTTTTGATAGCATAATTGAGTATTATTTATCCCTTTTGCTTTTCTATAGCAACTATTTCTGTGCAACTTAGGTGTTTGGTTGAAATGCCTTAGTAGAATAGAAAAGAAGTACTTATGCTTTTTCTGAAGGTTGTGTTGTAATGATGAGGAATGGAGAAATGGCCTGTCTTGTATGAAAGACAATTAAAAATATATCCGTTTATGTGTGTACAAATGTGTGCACCTACATGGTTGATGCATGTCCCATTTTAAAGACATTCAGTCTCATCAGATTACCCACATGCTCTTAAAACAGAGTGGCAGATGATAATCTCATTTTAAAATGTGTTAATTGAGAGGAAACAATTTAAAAAGCAAAAAGAAATATGCAGTCCCATCTTGAAAAATCCATATTATTTTTAAATTGTACATGTGGATCTTGGTAAAATATTAGTGGAAAAATGTAGCTATCAGATAAGTATTACATACACTATGTAAGAGTTAGGGTAGCAGGGTATACTTCACATTTTAAGAGACAGTATTTTGAAACTCACACTGCCACATAGGAAATCTAAAGAACCCCCTCCCTCCCAAAACAAACCTGAAACAGTTTATGAAAAAACTAAACCAAGCTTATTTTTGTTTCCAAACCAAGCTTATTTCTTTAGCAATGTTAAAACATTTTTCTTGGTTGTTCTCATCAAGACTAAAATGTATGCTGGTCAATTAATTAAGATGTTCCCAAAACTTTTGTACTTATGAAACTGAGTATCTGAAGAGGTCTAAATTTTAGAGAATGTTTTCAGACTCTGCTGTATTATATGCTGGCATCACAGCTTCTGAATCTCTTGTCAAATGTCAGGACTGTTTAATACAACTTATAAAACCAGTGAAAACAGAAAATTTCACATTTTAAGCTATACAGTCCTAAAATATTTGAACAATAAACATGTTTTGTGTGGAGATGGAACAGTAAGGCTGAAACATTGGTTTTTAAAATTAGAATAGTTGCCTTTGTAGTATCAGTTATATACAGTAAAAGTGAAATATTTGGTGATTTTATAATACTAATTGTATACATTCATTCATTGAACAAGTATGAATTATTTACTTTGTGACAAGTTATTATACTTATATTCCTGGATGCATAACAAAGGGTTAGCTGCTTAACATTTTCTTGGCATTTTAGGACTAATTCTTAATGTCCCAAGACCATTTGTTGCATATACACAGCAAAAGAAAAACAAAACAAAAAGTATGTCAATGAATAACAAAAACTACTATTTAACTGGGTTGGGATCAAAGGTTGTTAGTGCTGTTGACCCATAACTATCTGAAAAAACCCCAAAATGTCAAGCTGACCTCTCTCTCGTGACTGGGTGAATACCAAGGGTCAGTGGTTTGTTCTAGGTGCACATCCAAGCATTTGGATGTCTGTCCAACATTTTTAGAGTTTTCTTCTTCTATTAACATAGTTTAGAAAAACATAAGAGTGACTTTTATAGACCATTCATGGTTCTATTTTATCATATTAAAGAAATGAAAGCAGTCCATTTTTTGGAAGATACTTCCTTTTCTTAAGTTCACATGGGGTTGAAGTATGATGTCAGTTATTTATGAATTGCTGTTAATACCAAGAATGCAAATACTGTGAATTCAGAACTTGAGAGACAGGAAATAAATCATTATGGGCTGTGACACACCCTGTGAAAGACAGAAATGGGTAATGTGCAGACAGTAACAGGGGCCAGAGGGGAGAAGAAGGGCCAAGAAGAATCTCTCAGAAAGTAACATATACACTGTGGTCTGAAGGATGAAAAGTCATAGGAAGAACTAGGAAAAGAGCCTTCTAGGGGGAGAGAACTGAAAGCCTAGAACTACGCAGGAAGGAGGGTAGCTGAAAGTCCCCTAGAAAGGATCTGTCTGACTTAGATGATCTTGTATCTGATGGAGAATTCCCTGAGATCAAGCAGGAGAGCCTAGGTTATGCTACAGTAACTAAGCATCCCCTCTGTCAGCCACTCTAATTAACCAGATGGATTTCTCACTCACTCAATCTGCCCGTTGCAGGTTGGCCAGTGTGCTGGTCTGCCTCCTTCTCACTCCAAGACCCATGCTGATGGAGCAGTCACTATCTGGAACACAGCACTTACGGTGGCAGTCAAAAGAGAAAGCATTGCACTTTGAGTATAGGCTCTTAAGGCTTCCACACACATCACTTCCACTCTCATTTCATTGGTCAAAGACACTAATCTCAAATCAGCAAGGAAGTGTAATTCTCCAGTGTCTCCAGAAGAGGAGTGGAACTGGGAGTGCCAATGAACGTAGAACTATTTCCTCCCAGAGGTCCATGAACAAGCTGGAATTTTATGTAGAAGTTTGTGTGTGTGTGTGTGTGTGTGTAGTTTTCTGCATGTCACCAGGGAAGGAACCCATTGCTTTAATCAGATTCTTGAAGGGATCTGACAAAATAACAATTAAAAACTGCTGGACCAGTTGAAAACTGTCATGTAAACAACTAATTGCCATACAAGGCAATTTGCAGCATGAGTGAGAGGCTGAAATGATTAAAGAATTGTGGGTGTGTGTTTGTATGCATGCAAGCATGTGCATGGTGATAAGGAAAGAAGTTGAGCAAATTTGTAGACCGAAGGGTAGAAGCCAGAGAACACGGAGTGATGGATTAAAGACACCAACATGTGGGGGGAAATGACTGATGTAATGAGGTCCCCACAAGATGGCTGAGGAGATGTGTCCAATATCCTATAGAAGTGCTAACTTGGAGGATGAGGAAAGGTGACTCTTCTCTGATTTAGGAGGAAGGGAGGGAAAAGGTGGGCACTCCTGTGGATGGCAGGCAGGCTGCAGGCAGAGGGGAAAGAGAGGGCTTCTATTTTGTTTTTGATGCATGGACAAGGGCATCTACTTAGAATGAGGGGATCTCTGAGCGTGTTGAAAGGTTAAAACAGCTGTAGGGAAACCTGAAACGGAGCTGACTCGGGACAAATACAAGGACTGCCAGTAGCACTGGGGGCCCAGCCACTGCTGGGGATCATAGATTTGTTGCTGTGCCAGTAAATAGAATTATGGGATTTTCCTTTCCATGCTCAGCTGCCTGGAAGCAGGAGTGGAGAAAGTTAGTGGTAGGAGTGATCCAGGGCTGGGGATTGGCAGAGCAGGTGCAGCAACATGTTTTGCTGATAATCTGAAGTTCAAGACTCTCTGGTTAGGGAAAGAGGACTACTTTTACTTTCACAAAAATAAGTCAGTCAAGAATGGTGAGAAGCAGGTTTACAACTATAGTTACTCTTTGTGAGTTGTAATCCTCAATCCCAGTTCGATTTGTTTTGAGCTGACAACCAATAGAACCATATAATCATGTGGTGGAAGGTAAGTGGCATAGCTTATCCCTCACTGTTTAAGTAAAATTAATCATGCTCCATCCACCTAAAATTTTATGTGTTCTTAATACTCCCTGACTCCGCTAGTAAAATCTGACAGACGAAGGCAAGAGGAAAAAAAACAAGCTCCACACGTAATTACATACTCAGAGACAGAATTGCTGACCTAAGCATCTTGCTATTAATTAGTATGTTGTAAATTTTGCTTCCTTGTCTGATACTGAGACATTGTACTTAGAGGAACCATTAAATAAGGACCAAAGGAAAATGTCTGCAGTAGCCTAGCTGCAACGCAGACTGTAGTGCGTTATAGTGTAGTCTGAAGTGGCATTGTATTGCATTTCTCTTTTCCTGCCTGCCAAATCCCTGAATTTCCCTGATATGGGTGACGTTGCATCATAAGCATTTGATAAACAAAATGGCGTTGCTGTTCATGAAGGCTGCGTATGCATCCTGAAGGCAAACTAGCTGTGATCATCATTTTTCTGGTTTGTTGCACCAGTGTCCTTGAAATCTGTCATTTTGTTCTCCTTGGAGGGGAAAAATGGAGGTTTTGTCAGAATGGAGGTTTTTGTCTCTGAAGTATCTTTTTATGATGGACAAGTGAGGTGAGGCAGCCAGGTCTGATCATCTAGAATTGCATTTGAGGCTGAAGTTCAGTGCAACCACCTTTTGCATCCTTCCTCAACAGAAAAGTCAGCAAGAGGCGAATAAGTTAATATTCTCAAATATATTGTTGCTGCAAATGGCTCCTCTCCAGAAAACCCTCTCTCAGAATTTCAGTTGTTGAAACTAGCAGGTTTTTTTCTCCAGGAACTAAGATAAATTTCTCTTCGCTCTGGTCTGCCAACTTGTAGACTGTCTTCAGCTGAGGCAGAGCTGCCAGGATGAATAGCTGGAGAATCTACTCGACTCTCTATTTATTTTAGAGTATGATAATTTGAGGGAAAATTAAAACTGTCAGTTTTTCATTACACCCGAAAGCTCTCAGAGCCGGTTATCCCATCAGGCCTCACAAATATACTTCTGCAGAAAATAGTATAAACATATGGAAAAGCCAGGAAAAAAGGGATTCATGTCTTGCCAGAGGCCACACAGTGTGTTCAGGGCTGAACTGGAACCTGAACGTCCTGACTGTTCTGACCAGGGTCTCCCCACTCCAGCCCCACAGCCGGGGAGCATGCGGGTGCTGGGGTCATGAAGTAACTGCTGGGCAGGGACTTGGCTAAGCAAGGGGCAAGGAGAATGGCTTTTAAGTACATACAAAATGACCTACAGCTGGCTGTACCAGAAGCCCAGAGACTCGGAGTATTCTGAAGACTGTCTGTTCATTTTTACATGCCGGGCCCCAGCTCAAGTGCCTGGCATGTCAGTAGAAACCCAATCATTGGTGAATGCATTTTGTCAAATTCAGAAGCTTTAAAAACATGCGTCAGATAATCTCATTTCTGTACTCAAAATGCATTATGCCATGGCTTCTCATGTTCCTCCAAGTGAAAGTCAGAGCTCTGACCTGGATAGTCGGGCCTTGGCTGCCTCTCTGGCTGTGATACCCGTTCCCCCTTCTTTGCTGCCTCCTCCAGACCCCCTCCTCTTACGCCTTCTCTTACAAAGGGGACAGCTCGCTTTGCACTGGCTGTTCTTCAGGCTTGGACTCTCATTCTACGTATGTAAAAGGCCACCTCTTTTATTTCAAGATTTTTCCCAAATCACTTTTCATAAAGTCATTCCCACTGGCCTTTTAAAAAATTGCAGCCCTTTCCCTGGCCCCCTGACCACACACACTCTTGATCTTCCCTTAGTCTGCTCTGTTTCTTTCATAACCCTGCTCAGCCGTTAACTCTTATTGACTATGTCATTTACTATCTGTTAGGTTGTTTTATTATCTGTCTTCCTCCTGCTAGGATGCCCAGGTCTGCCAACAAGGGTGAGGGTTTTTGTCTCTTGTTCACTCATATCCCTAGTGTTTCAGCCAGCACCCCAACACACAGGATGCTTTGTAAAAACAAAAGTGTTGAATGAATAAATGAATAGAACCAAATAGTGAAGCAAATGAGTGGGCAAGGAGTTGAAGAAGAGTGAAAACGACATAGCATTACAGCCAAGTGTAGAGGTGACTGGACCATCAACTGTGATGAATTTAGAGAAGCAAACACTCATTTGCACATTCAGAAAGCTTTTGCAACTTTCAGAGTCAAAGCTACAGACATCCAGCCTAATAACTGTCAAACCTTTTTTGTTAACAATGTGTAGTTCAGTCCCTGGTAAATCCAGGCAGAAAGCACGTGTATGACTGGTATTTCTCAAAGTGTGGTATGAGGCCCTCGGTATTAGGGTTGCTTGGTATCTATTCAGGTTCCTGAGCCTTATCTGGGTACTGAAAAATCGCTATGGATCAGATCCCCAGGTGATTCGAATGCATACTAAAATTTGAAAATTGCAAATATACAGAAATTTATGGAAAATCATTGAACTATAGTATAATGGAATTTCCTCCACTGTAGTGTAATTGTTCTATAGGATGTTGGAAAGATTTCAGTTAAAAAAAGCATTCCTTGAATTAATAAATTAGGGTAACACTAAATTAAATGGATTATTTTTGGTAACAGGAATTCTCAGAATATTTAATAAGCTGACATCACTGAAAATTGCCAATAGTAGGATATGATATGTAGTATACAGTTTTACTCCATCACGGGCATTTCTTTTTAAGTACCTCTTATTGACTCTTAGGGGAGAGGTTTTTCTTTAAATAAAAAGTCTGGGCATTTCTGTTAGGAATAATATCTAAA
This sequence comes from Giraffa tippelskirchi, assembly GCF_054371585.1. Classification (NCBI taxonomy): domain Eukaryota; kingdom Metazoa; phylum Chordata; class Mammalia; order Artiodactyla; family Giraffidae; genus Giraffa; species Giraffa tippelskirchi. The sequence continues at coordinate 89,575,463 of NC_137275.1, read as the reverse complement.
ATTCATTTTTGGTTCTAACAGTCTGTAATTCTCTATAATTCTGTTTTCTTTCCGGTTAAGTACCCTTAGTCTATAATGTAACTGGGGCTTTTTAATCCCTTGAGAAAAAAGCATGTGATAGTAGATCTGGATCTCATGGTTCTCAGAACTCACCCTTGCAAATGGAAGAGGTCTTTTGTATTTGCATGTGAGTGTGTATATGTGTGTGTGTGTGTGAGTGAGAGGGAGCACAGGATGAATGCTACTTCAGTGAGGGCACACAGTACACTCAGTACTCCTGAATGAGTGGATCTGCTCGTTAAGGTCAAATTTGGTAGGTTAGTAAGTGAGGGTGCTGTCCTTTGTGTGATGGGTTGTATACTAGTGGCATGCACACATATAAACATTTCACTGGGTTTAAGTATGTGTGGGGCCTGGTTCTCCTGTATTGATCACCACACATCTATTCCTTATGTCGCTTTCCATTCCTTTGGCCTGGCCCCTGGAAACAAGATAGGTTTGTGCCTAGAATAAACAGCTTTCTCCCCCTTTGAAAGCCATTCGAGGTCCATAGCACATTGCCTCTTTCTGTGTAATGGAAGTATCCACACATGGGCAATCGCTGTCTATGGACGTAATGAACCAAGTGGGAGGTAATGAGAAGTGACTGTTAACGCCATCTCCAGGGCCCTGTTCCTCCCACCACACAATTACACTGTGACCCTAGAGAAACAGAGAAGACTAGCATTCTCCGCCTTCCTAATGGTCTTAAAGCCAGCCCTTGCTTACCAGGGGGAGCTGAAACGCAGCGGTCTTCATTTGACAGTCCAGAGGGCGTCCAAGGAAATACATGATGATAACATGGGAGACAGTTCTATACACAATCATACACTGTTTCCTTAGTTCCGACTTGGCCTCTTGCCTGAAAGATGCCAGCAGACTGAGACGGTCCTTCCCTGCTTCCCCCTGGCATGTGATTTTGGGGTGAGAACTGTTACTTCTTTCATAACAGAGTCCAGGGAGCAGGCTACTGGACAGAACTGCATTTTTGTTAGAGAAATACAGGCTGAAGATTTACCAGAAAAGCTCTTTTAAGTAATGATGATAAGTGCAGTGATAACAGCTCCTGAGTGCACCGTCTCACCAATCTTATTTCTGAGTTGCGTTTCACAGAGAGCACTGATTGCGATGCCCATTTCCACTGGCTCATTCTTGTGGTGAGAGGGAGATGGCAGGGTTGCAGAAAAGGTAGAAGGTTGCCCGCTGAGTCGATCGTTAGAGAGGGAGCATACAGAAAGTGCAAAAAGGTGGAAGCCTTTTAAAATTCCTTTCATTGTCTTCATCTTGCTGCTATAGCTGAGGCTTGCCCAGGCTCTGAGGGAAGTCGGCCAAGTGCTTGCTGCACAGTGAATGGGAGCAAGCTGGGCTGCTGTGTTGCCTGGCAAAGAGAGAATAGTGGTGCAGGCTGGCTGCAGGCTGGCTGCAGGCTGCATGGGGGCATCATTTTCCACTCCACCCAGTGTGCCCCCCCCCCGCCTGCAGGAAGCCCCCAGGTGGCATTAAGGAGAATTAGCGTGTAAATCACAAGGCTTGCTAATTTCTCATCACTTCATTAGCTGACAGTTCGATGCAAGCCCTCTTCCGCCGTTCACCTCATGTCCATGGCGCTGATGCTTCTCATCAGTGGGAACAGAGTTTAATCGTGTTGTGTTGACACGCTTGTGATTGTTTGGTTTCCCTCCCTCAGTGTATGCTAGTTTCTTCTCTGACCCTGCTACTAGCAATTACTTCCTGGGATTTCTCTGCAATCTCCTCTTGGTTCAGACATGGGTTAGTATCACCAGGAAAAGGTGGAAATTTCTCCTGATGCAGTTGTGTCTTTTTACAGAAGAGGTTTAAAGATAAGTAGCTAAGAAAGGAAAAAATAATACACTATGTTTAGAAGGACTTTTTCTTAGAGCATTACTAATAGCTAAGGGTTTTTCAGTGTTTATCATGTACCAAGTATTGTTCTGAGCACTTTACAGTCCTGCGATTTCTATTTTATGCAAGGGGAAACTGAGGCACAGAGAGGTTAAGTTTATTGTCTAGGACATACAGCATTTGAATATAGAGCAGGATCTAGAGGCCACACTCTAGGTATTTTGCTTTAATTAATCAGTTACTTAGTTCCTAGATTTGTTCAGTAAAAATAAAGTACCAACTACGTGTCATTTACTATGCCAGAATTTCTTAGCTATCAATCCTTTGATTTTTATTTCCATCAATCAGAAGGTATTTCTTGGAGACTTCCTATCTCTCCAGGGTTGTGCTCATGCAGATATAAGAGAAATGCAGGGTATAATTTTGCCATTGAGAAATTTACAGATGTGTGGACCAGGGATTGACAAACTTTTATCTTTAAAGGGCCAAACAGTAAGATTATTTTTTGACAATAAAGGACATATGCTCTCTGTCTCACAAATGTGAAAGCAGCTATAGACAAGATATAAATAAACAAGCATGTCTATGTTCTAATGAAACTTGACAAAAATGCACAGCAGGCAAAATTTGGCTCATGGGCTGCCTGCTCTGAAGGATAAAAGAATCTCTAAGAGAATTGTATAGGGTTTCCCTTGTGGTTCAGGGATAAAGAATCTGCCTGAAGTGTAGCAGATGTGAATTAGATCCTTGGGTCAGGAAGATCCCCTGGAGAAGGAAATAGCAACCTACTCCAGTATTCTTGTCTGAGAAATCCCGTGGACAGAGGAGCCTGGCGGGCTACAGTTCACGGGGTCACAAAGATTCGGACATGACTTAGTAGCTATACAACAACAACAAAGAGAACCATATAGGGCAGTAAATAGTGATAGTGTGGCTAGAAGCAGGGCTGTATGTTGCTGCCCATTCCTGCCCGTGAGGACCACAAAGTACAGTATCAGGGAGCAGAGATACTAGTGTGTGCTTTAGTTGGGCAAGAGGGGAGCGTGACCTTTCCTGTTTGATGGGAAGTATTTGATGGATGCCTGGGAAGTTGTTAGGTGGGTTTCATGAATCAGTTCCATGGTTCTTATTATGATGGATAGCTGGCAAGTTGGTTGGGTGATTTCCTTTGTTCCTTCCTTCTTTGCTAACAGAACCTCAAATTTGTTTGACATCACCACCAGCTCAGTTCTAAGCATTGACTCATCATTGGTTCAATTCAACCTTAATAATAGTATTCTTTAATTTCCCAGACATTTGGCCCAGTTCTGATCAATGAGATGCAGAGGATTCCTGTTGAGCGAAGTGGGAGGGACTTTTCAAAAACCTTTTGCTTTTCTCATCCAAGGGACAGACAAAGCTAGTGCTGCGCATCCCTTATGTTTTCCTCTCACCATAGGAACACCAGGCTTCCCAGATGGCACTAGTGGTAAAGAACCCACCTGCCAATACATGAGACAAAAGAGACATGAATTCGATTCCTGGGTCAGGAAGATCCCCTGGAGGAGGGCATGGCAACCCGCTCCAGTATTCTTGCCTGGAGAATCTTCTGGACAGAGGAGCCTGGCAGGCTACAGTCCACAGGGTCACAGAGTCAGACATGACTGAAGTGGCTTAGCATGTACACATGGGAACACCAAGAGGAGTTGTGACAGTCATTCTGGGGCTTGGAAGGAGCAGGTCAACATGTTGAGGCTGGGGTGTGGGGGCCAGAGGAAAAGAGCCAGGACCTCTGATTATGCCCCTAAGCTACTGCACATGTGCTGGGCTGCCAACTCCCAGCCTCCTCAAGAGTTCACTAGATGTTTTTATTGCTTTGTTGTTGTTGTTCAGTCACGAAGTCCAACTTTATTGCTTTAAGTCACTGTTAACTGAATAAAAAATGTGTCTCAAAATTTAGGAGAAGTAACAAGGAAAGAGTTACTTCTAGAAGTTCCCCATTTCCTTAGATGTTTCAGAAAGTTGTATTAAATCAGGTAAGAATTACTTCTAATACTTTTCAATACATTTCATTTTCTTGATAATCTCTTTCTTCACAATATATTAATTAGGAAAGAAAATATATTACTGAAGCATAGTCACTCATTTTTATTTAAAGGCATAATGTCTTAAGATGTGTACAAGGGAATCATAGTTCTTATGCATGGGTAATTGTTTCTTGCTAGATGTCAGAATTCAGTTTCAGTTCAATCACTCAGTCATGTCCGACTTTGCAACCCCATGGACTATAGCACACGAGGCTTCCCTGTACATCACCAACTCCCAGAACATGCTCAAACTCATGTCCATTGAGTTGATTATACCATTTAACCATCTCATCCTCTGTCATCCCCTTCTCCTTGTGCCTTCAATCTTTCCAAGCATCAGGATCTTTTCCAATGAATCAGTTCTTCCCATCAGGTGGCCAAAGTATTGGAGTTTCAGCTTCAGCATCAGTCCTTCCAATGAATATTCAGGACTGATTTCCTCTAAGATTGACTGATTTGATCTCCTTGAGGTCCAACGGACTCTCCAGAGTTTTCTCCAACACCACAGTTCAAAAGCATCAATTCTTTGGCACTCAGCCGAAGAGTCCAACTGTCACATCCACGCATGACTACTGGAAAAACCATAGCCTTGACTAGATGGACCTTTGTCGGCAAAGTAATGTCTCTGCTTTTTAATATGCTGTCTAGGTTGGTCATAGCTTTTCTTTCAAGGAGCAAGTGTCTTTTAATTTCATGGCTGCAGTCACCATCTGCAGTGATTAGCAGTATGTTTTTGTTTTGCTTTATTTTTCTAACTTTTCTATAGAAAATATATAAACAGAAAAAAATTTAAATGACTCTTGGAGAAAACCAAAATAATTGTGTTTCTAATGCAAGCTTCTTTCCTGGCTTCCACTATTTTTCTCTTTGTTTTCCCTTTGGTTTTCTAAGCTTACCTCTTATGAATTTTCTTTTGCATATTATTGTTTTTGTTCATTTTAAAAACATTGTCTTTCTAGACATATTCTATTTTAGTGGAGTTTTTAGTATGATGTTGCAAGTATAAAGTATCTCTTTGAAGTTGGAGTCTTATGGTACAGTTATTCATTTATTTAACAGTTATTTTCATGTTGACAGTTTATGTTAATTGGTGTATATTCTTGTCTGGATGGTGGACTCCTTTAGGGAAGCTACTCTGTCATTGAAATTCCCCTAGTGTCCAGCCCTGTGTTACTCTTTTCAGCAGCCATAGTTAGATCTGCAGTATGGGCTGTGGCCACATGAATTGCATGCTCAGGTACATGCTTTCTGTGCAGAATGTCCTGAACATGCCCTCTATCTTGTCACACCTTATCCTGACTGACAGTCTGTTCTGACCAATGCACTGACCGTGCTCCTTTTTACCTTTCTCCCCTCCTTGCAGAGCCCTCACCCCTTGTCTTTTCTAGCCCTTCTTGTCTGTGTCGCCTCCCCAACCTTCTTTGAAAACAAGACCTAGATCTCAGGAGAATAACCTAGGGAACAATTATATTTTACACTCAGCAAGCCCTCAATCAATAATATGTTTCATAGATAGGTGGATGGGCAAGTGAGTGTTTGTAGAAAATATACACTGAAAAACCTGGTGCTCTTTACAACAAGTTTGGAGTAAGGGAAAATAAACAATACCATTGACTGCTAGTGGTATTTACTGAAATGTGGGGAGGAACACAAATATAAACCTGAAAGCTTCACTGTGACCCACCAGGCCAGTATTCTCCCTTCATCTGGCCCCTGTGCATCACATTCTTATCGGTATAGTAATACTCTTTAAATATGGGGGGAAATAAGGAAAATAAGAGTACACGACTCTTTTCCAACTCAAGTTAGATCAGGAAATTATGGCAATTTTTGGACTGTCAAGTAAAAAGGGAAGAATTAAACCTGCTAGCCCAAAATGAGAAGCTGTCACCACCAAAGCTGTAACTCTCTAAATGAATATAACACCTCTGAAAACTCCCAGATTGGTGCCAAGTATTTACATGTTCTCTGTGAATGTGGCATCTAACAGCAAGTGGCTCTGGTCATGAAGCACACCATCTGTGTGATTACCCACCCCTTGCGAGAGTGCTCTGAACTCAGCAGTTGTACAACAGATGCGTTTAAATATACAGTATTCCTCCTCACATAGTTCAGAATGGGTGTTAAGGACCGAGGGAAAACAATCAGCTTCTTTTAAACGCAGGCTCCATCTGACATCTTTCCAGACACCTTCCATAACCATATTATGCCACGTGTAATCCTGGAAGATAAGATTACCCTAATAGATTTTAGATCGTTAAACAGGTCAGCTTGACAGAGAACATCAGCAGCTGCCTTCCCAATCGCTAATGAGTCTCTCAGTCTGGAAGGTGAAACCAGATGACTGTTTTGGTTTTCATTTAAGTGGAAGTCTATGTAGTCATGGGTAATAGACAACTATAGAAGTCAGTGTATATCTACTTCAAAGAGAAGAATAAAAAGAATTTCACTATAATTTGTCACTACTGTATTTGTAGATGCATCTCTTTGGAAAAATAACAGCAAGCTAAATAGTTTTTTGATGAATTATGAAGCTAAGAATGAAAGTTCAAATTCCATCCTATCCTTTAAATTTTATTTATTTAGATAATCTACAGGTATTCATCAAGATATTTTCTTTGGGGATTAGTTTGTCCTAATTGCAGGATGAAGATCTGAAGTTCTGTTTCTAAGAATGTGAATGTCAGTCAAGGCTGTTAAGACTTTCTGAATCACATCCTTACTTGTCTCCAATTAATGAGCTGACATCACACTCTCTGAGGCCGGTCACAGCCATGCTAGGCCAAGGATGCACTTTCCTTACATAAAAGGGACATTTTTTTCACATTGCTCACAAGCCCCTCTCCTATTTTCCTTCATGGTGGTGGTGTACAGGCAGCAGAGATGTGGTCAGCATTGAAAAGAACATATGCTAGAAATAACCTCAAGAATTTTAGAAATGGATGAAAGATTCATCATTCTACATTGATGTGATAAAATACCAAACAGTAAATTTAACATGACCCAGAAATGAATTGCTGTTCACATTTTCTTGCAAACTCTTGGTAAGAGTTGCATTGTGACCATCGTCATGGAGCACAGTAACCACCTTAGAGACAGTCACCGGAAACCAGTATTCGTGGGCAGCTCAGAGGCTGAGGGAGCATTGTTTGTGATGTAACCAGCATTCTGTAGATGATTTAGGGGTGAGATGATCTATATTGTATCAATACAAACAAGGCCTGAGAGCCTTGGCATTGTCTTAACAGCGATGCTGTTTTGGTTTTTTTTCCTCTCAGTGGGAAAAAATACAAAAAGCATAATTATTTTTGAACTCAGGAACTGGCAACAATTTCTGGAATGTGAGGAGTAGAAATAAGAAATGGAGACTTAATCCTGTTAGGATTAAAAGGCTTATGAGAAGTTTGTGCCACCACCAGAAGATAATGACAAGATGGTTACCAGAATCTCAACTAGAAAAGATGGACCCTGAAGAATCTTTACCTCTGCAGAATGGGTAATAAATAAATATGTAAACCCATCTTCTCTATTTATGATTTTAAATTTTCATCTATAAATCACTGTGCCTCACATGGGTGTATACATTCTTAGTGCATTTTTAATAAAAATCATTTATATAGATTGGGGCTCTGCAAAAAAACTATTTGCCCAGCACCCTACACACCTGAGAGATGCCCTGACCTAGAGACCAAGATTGACTCTGAACTATATTTGGTAGTCAATAAGTAAACTCTAAAGTAACATTTGTCAAAATGTAACAACCAAATTTTCCTTCAGAATTGTAATATGCAAAGAAACTTTGTAAGGTGATTTTTGTTGTAGTTTAGTTGTTAAGTCATGTCGGACTCTTTTGTGACTCATGGACCATAGCCCACCAGGCTCCTCTGTCCATGGGATTCTCCAGGCAAGAATACTGGAGTGGGTTGCTATTCCTTTCTCCAGGGGATCTTTACCACCCAGGGACTGAACCCACATCTCCTGCATTGCAGGTGGATTCTTTACCAACTGAGCCACCAGGGAAGCCCTGTAAGGTGAATTTAGGGAGTGTGAAAGGTGCAATCATAGGCCCAGGAAGATTGGAAAAATGATGGAATTGTCCGTATGTGGATGGACAGTGCAAGTGGAAGAACTGAGTCTTCAAACATAGAGGGAAACGAGAATGCTCATGTCTTGAACAGAATTAGTGACATCTGAAGAAGAAAGATGCTTTTGAAGAGAAAGAAGATGAATTTGGAATTTTATGCTTTGGAACATTGGTTATTTAATTTGAATTTTAGGAAGGATGATACTAGTGGAATATCTAACTGAATTCTCTCACTGAAATCCAAAGGTCTTTTGGCTGCAATTTATCAGAAACATTCATTAAATCTTTGAATAATCAGAAAGTGTATTTAGACATTCGGCAGAGGTCTCCAAACCTGCCAATACCTAAGCATTTCCAAATCAGATAAGTTTCCCAAAACAAGTAGGAGAGAAATGGTCTGGCTTTTCTGTATTTAGAGCTGCTTCCATCCTCATCTATATACTGCACAAATTTTTGGTCCAACTGGAAACGGTTAAAAAAATATCCAGGCAGTTTTAATGTTTCTGACTTACTTCTGTTGAGGAATATAAAATTCAGACCACATTACCAAGTAATTATTGAGATAGAACTTTACAGAAACAAGTCCAATCAGTATTCACATGTCAGTAAAGGAACACTGCCAAAAGTGAAAGAAGCTTCTCTCGGGCTTTGTTATGGTGTGTGGGGTGTGTGTGTATGTGTGTGTGTGTGTGTGTACATGTATATAAGCACTTGTGTGCACAACACCCCAGGCTCTCACCAAATGGGAGGTGCTGACTTTGGCAAACGATTTAATACAAAGCAAAGGCATGGGAGATTAAAATTATTATCCGTGGTTATCAATATTTGACTAATAGTTACACTGTTGTAATAAAGGTCCCAGACAGACTTAACAATCAAGATTCTCACAGAATGCTTATTTTCGTAACCATGTTGTGTGTTTTCATACCTGATGACTGGTTTGGCAAAATTCTATTAAGTGCTGCACACTGATCAGCATGGCTTAGAGAAGTGCCAGTAAAAGGACTCTATTTACAAAGAATCACAATGTGTTAGGTATTTTAAAATGTAGTAATTTTAGAGTATTACAATTTGAATTTAAATTAATGTTGTTTGGGGAAGAATTTACAATAATTCTACACTAATTTCTTTGAAGTTCACAAAATTTTTTCCCAACATTTTCCTTATTACCTGTCCATAACATGACTACTGAAAATAATAATGCTTTGATGAGGAAATTAAAGCATATACTTTAAGAAACATTTGCACAGTTGTTTAGTGTTGAAGACAGAAATAAGGAGTAGAATCTTTAGGGCCTTTCTACTAGATCATGCTTTTTCTCTATTCACTTTGATTCTCAATTCAGCTTAAAAAGTGTATATGTAGTAGGTGATGTTTAACAGATGTAAAATCAATTCAACCTAAATGTCAGGCTTCTCAAATATTGGTCATCCCATTGTTTAAATTCTGTAACTGTTAAGACCAAAACTTTTGCTTACCTGGAAAATTCCATGGACAGAGGAGCCTGCTGGGCTATAGTCTATGGGGTTGCAAAGAATTGGACATGACTGAGAGACTAACACTTTCAATTTTCACTTCAAACTAAGAATAAATAATTTAAAACTTGTTATACCAATGACTGACAGTTAACCGCATTGTATAATGGGAAGATGTTTGACTAGGTATCAGAACTAACCCCAGAACCATTCTCTTATTGTCTAGTTAATCGTTTTAGGAAAGTATTTCCTTCTGTCCTCTCCTCTGCTCCTTGCCTCCTCTTTCTTTACCTTCCTTTATTTTCTCTATGAATTCCATTGTTCTCATCTGACAAAAGGTTGGGGAAAATAAGACCTACCATACAGCTACCTCAAAGAGCTATTAGGGCAATTACTTGAGACATGTAAGTAGTTTTACCCCTTTCCTCTTGGTTCTGCTCTCCCAGACCTATCCACGTGCAAGTCCTTTATGATGGCCTCCATTAATACCCACCCTTTTCCTGCTCCACAGCTGCCATCCTATTATAGGCCATCCAGACAACCATACTAGTTGCTAACTTAATCTCCCTGCTTTCTGTCTTGTCTTCATTCAATGTATTCTCTAGCAGCCAAATGATCTTTTAAAAACAAAAACAAAATCCTGCTATTTCCGTACTTAAAGCCTCCGGTGGCCTCCCGTTGTATTCAGGATAAAACGCAGAAAACTATCCACGGACTCTGTGGCAGACTCAAGATGGCAGAGATTCTTTGACTCTGCTCCCTCTGAATCTGGGTTGGCCTTAGAACTTTGTGTGACAGAAATTTGGTAGAAGTAGTGTTCCGTGACTTCGAGAGAGTCATCAGGAATCTTGAAGCCTGGGTCAAGGCTTGCTCTGGGAGAAGCCCGTCTTCACGTAATGAGACTGCCGACCATGAGACAGCCGTGATGCCACTTGGGAGAACAACAAGCCATTTGGAGAGGCCTCAGATGTGAGGTGCCATGTGGAGAGAGGCCAGGGAGTGCTGAGGCACCAGACATTGAATGAAGAAATCCTCTGGGAATGGGTTCTCTAGTTTCAGATGTCCCAGCTAGTACCCCATGGATCAGAGATAAACTGTCTGGAAGAAATTTTCCCATATTTCTAGTCTCCAAATTGTGAGCCAAATATAATCTTTGTTTTCATCCGCTATGTCTTAGGGGTGATGTCACAAAAATTGATAGCCCAGTAGCTTCTAATGACCTAAAAATGTGGACCCTGCCTCTAAGTTCATCCTCTTTCATTTTTTCTCTTGCTTACTGTCTAGCAACCACATTAGCTTCTCTGAATGTCAAGCTTGTTTCTTCATCAGCACCTTAGCCCTTGCTGTACCCTCTGCTCCAACTGTGACCCCAGGTTTTTTCACTGTTATCTTCTCCTTGTCGTGGAGCTCAGGTGTCACAGTTCCTGTTAGGTCTTCCAGATCATTCAGTTTACATTTGCCTTACCTTCTCCATGTCACTCTAGTTTATCACTGTGCTTTATTTGTCATAACACTGATAACTATCTGAAATGCTTTTGTTCATTTATTTATTTCCTACTTACTGATTATTTTGCTAACTAGAATGTAAACTTCTGGGATCAAGGGTTTTATCTGCGTTTTTCACAAATTTGTCTCTAATGCCTTTTATATTCAGTTTTTTTTTTCTTCATGAATGTGTGTAAAAGTGCTTTAAACCTAAAAGTTTTAGTTATTATTGTATTGCAAGAAACCACTGAGTGCTAGAAAAATAGAGTAGGAGGTACTCAGACATAAAGCAATAATAGGAAATTAGAATTTTCTAAAATTGTAGAGAATTAGAACTATCCCACAATATCACTACCTTTAAGTACACTTGAGTCAACCATAGTTGCTTATTTCTGCATTATTCTATTTTTTAGAAAACTGACAGTTCAGTTGTGATACTTTTCTATCCCCATCTAGGCATCTGACTCAATTTTCTATTTTTATGCATCTCTCCTTTAGGAATAAAATGAAAAATAAGGTATTCTTTTTGGCTTACCCATTCATAGAGTCATTGACCAAAGACTCTATGAGAATGTCATATGTGTTAATCATTTAATGCAGAGGCACTGGCCCTCTCAAAGAAGTGACAATAAGCCCACAATCCAATTTGTGTGAATTTGTTTTGTTGTACATTTAACACCCAGTGATCTTAGGAGGGGCTTCTCAGGTGACTCAGTGGTAAAGAATTCACTTGCCAATGCAGGAAACTTGGATTTGATCCTTGGGTTAGGAAGATCCCCTGGAGAAGGGAATGGCAACCCATTTCCAGTATTCTTGCCTGGGAAATCCAATGGACAGAGGAGCCTGGTAGGTTATAGTCCATGGAATTGCAGAGTGTGAGACGTGGCTTAGCAACTGAGCACACACACATGCATGCTCACTTAGAAAGAAGGCTGTTGCTAATTGATAGTTTTTAGGCTAACCAAGGAGAGGGAGAACACAGCTTTATAAATTTGTGGAAAGAGAATCTCTACAGGGATTTAAGAGACAAGTTTGATTTGATTTGATTTCAATAAACTTATTGCCATGATAAGCTATGTAATTGTCAGCATGTATCAGGAGAGCAAGTTTAATATATATTACTCTAGCACACATTTTAATATAGTGAGCTAGAGAAACTCACTGACTAGCAAGGAATTGAAATGTTGAAATGGAAATCCAGGCTTTGAGATTCCTAGAATCTCTGAAACCATCTTGCATCTTTCTCTCCATCTGCCTGTCAACATGACTTTCTGAAATAACTAATCTCAGAGGAATATTTTAGAAAAAAAAAAATATCATGTGGATGTGTTCCCCCTCCTCCCTAATAAATGCCAGTCTCAGGCAGTGTTTTTGTCAGGAGACTCTGTTCCAGCTTTAAAAGCCAAAGGAAAGATGAAAATGAGTACACCAAAACGTAATTTAAAATGCAAATACAGATTCTGCAGAAAAGCAGCGAAAGCTAATTGTCGTTTTTCCCCACGCATGGCTCTGTAGACAGTGTGTCGTTACTTTCCTCCTGCTGGGAATGCCCAGACTGCAGCGGCACTGCCACACTTTGACCTCTCAGATAAAACACATTGGACCTAAAAAAAAAAAAAAAGACCACACAAAACCTCAAGCCCTAGTCACAGAAATCAATAGGAGCTTAACCCTCAACAGTACTAGGTGGAAAGGCAACCATATGTGACAGTATAGCTGTTAACTCATGAGAAATCCCCAGAATAGTAATAGCAGTTGCATTTTATAAAGAAAGGGTAGCGAATCTATGTTCTCCAAGAGTTCACATAGTATAGGTTAGAAAAAATGCAACCCCTGAATTAAGGACACCATTTGTTTTCAGCCTAGCAAAACTGCACAAATATTTCAAACTTAGATTGACTTGGAGTGAATTCTGAAATATGAAATTTTAGCTTTTTTTTTGTTTTATTCCTGTCATACCTGCATGCAGTAGGCTCCATACTATGCTGAGCTTAGGTAAGCATATAATTTGCAGCAAAACTTTCTTCACTCTTTTAAATCTTAGGACTTGTTTATGAAAATATATAAAATCCTGATTTCTTTACTGTCTGCCATTTCTTCCAGTAGATGGGAGTTATAGTAAACCCAATCAGCATTTTGTCATACAATATGAGTTGTCTTACGTACATGCAAAGGAAAGCCTGCTCAAAGGTATTATTATAAAGGTATTATTATTCCAGGAGAAGAATGAATTTGCCCAATAAAATAACTGCTGGGAAAATCTTGACTCAGTCACAGAATTAGAATTTTGAATTCTATTAAATGATTCTAAAACTCAAGTGAGATCCATTCTCCATTATGTATGTTAATTAGGACCACCGACACTGGGGAAAAAAGAATTTAATTCTGCACTGTCAAAACTTTATGAACTCAGTTAAGAGAGTTCTCTTGGTTCTCTGTGCCCTTTCCTGCCCTCTAGTGGGGGTGCTACTGTGCTAGAAAATGGGCAGGCAGAAACAAGAAAGGGGCTGTGAGGTGACTGAGAAACAAGAAAAGGGGCTGTGAGGCTGTGAGTTTGGATAGTTGCATTTATCACAGCAGGTGGGGTGTCCACACGTGTGCCAAGATCCAGAGGCTGTTGGGGCTTCTCAGGGAGAGAGGGGTGCAGAGGCCCTTGTGCAGGCTTAGATAGCACAAGGGTTTGGAACTCACAGCAATTATATTATGTTGCTTTGTTCCTACCTTTTTTCCCTTTCCAAGCAAAAAGAAAAAAAAAGGTAGGAACAAAGCAACGTAGTATAATTGACATGACTGAGCGACAACTGAACTGAACTATGAACTTAGTGGGAAATGGTTGGTGTAAAGAGAGAGTGTTAAAGCAAGTTTGGCAGGTGTCAGTCATCTCTATACGCTGAATCTTAAAATTTTATTGAATGAATCAGACTGTGGCTCATGCATAACTCCTTTTATTTTCCCTGCATTTTTTTTTTTTTTTTTTTGCCTTTAGTTTCGAGGATATTCTTTATTTCACTTTTTTGTTTGGGGAAGGGAAGGAAGTGAACTCTGAGCATCACTCCCCAGAAGCCTTATAACTGAGTTCATCTGTGAGAATAGAGGAAAGAAGACGTTTTATAATACTGCTCAGAAATATATTTTTTCTGTTAGTAATTGTTTTTGATGAGTATTGTACTCTGTTTGATACAGTGAAGACTGGAGCCATCCTTCAGTGTCTGTCTTGCAGAGAAGGGGGTGCATTCTAAACTCATTTATTATTTCTTTATGGAATACCATAATCATGGTACGTGTAACCACGGTACATATCAAATTGAAAAAAGAAATTTCAAGTGAATCAGGAGGTAAGTGAGATCTAAATGCAAGAGGGATAACAGGTCAGTTAGAAGTAGGAAAATGCTCAGGAAAATCCAGTTTAGGGCTAACTATGGTCAGACCTGTCCCTGGTGGTCCAGATGGTAAAGAGCCTGCCAGCGAGGCAGGAGACCCAGGTTTGATCCCTGGCTCAGGAAGATCCCCTGAAGAAGGGAATGGTAGCTCACTCAAGTATTCTTGCCTGGAGAATGACATGGACAGAGAAGCCTGGTGGACTACACACCATGGGGTTGCGGAGTTGGACTTGACTGGGCAACTAACACACACGTTCAGACCTATCTCTGATGTTGGTTCAGTCCCTCTGCTTATTTTTCTTGCTGGTGTTGCTTTGCATAGTAGTTCCTGCCTTTCCCAAATGTGTGGGTGCTTCTCCCCCCTCCCCCAAACTGAAGATTTATTCCCTTTTTCCCTCTTGCAGCCAGTTGTCATTATTTCTGATGTGAGTCTGGCAGTTTGAATTAAAAAAAAAAATCAATTATTTTGCTAAACTGTAGCATATTTGAATTAAACAAATAAAAATGATTTCTTTACTCTGTTGCCAGCTAAGGACAAATCTCTATTCAAAATAACTGATGGATCTGAGACCTTATTTGATGGAGGGTCTATGTGATTCTTAAGTTCATTTTCATTTTCTGTGACTCTCTAAATTACTTATATTCTTCATGACTCTCACATTAGAGTATTCCCATTTATGGAAACTTGTTCCCTTCTGCAGCCTCTATAGGATGACTGTAATAATAATAATAGAACTACTACTAATAATGAGAGCAAGTGCTATAGTATTGCTATGTGTTAGGAACTATTTCAAGTGCTGCATATTAACCCATTTATTTTCTAGCAACCTTACTATTACTGTCTACATTTTACAGATGAGAAAACTGGGACACAGGTTGGTTCACCCAGTGGTGATCACACTGCCAGTAAATTTGGAACTATGATTCAAAAGCTAGTGCTGCGGATCTAGAATTACTGTTCTTTTTTAAAAAATAGTGGTATTTTAATAGCAAGGAAATGCTTATGTCATATGTTGAACAAGCAGCAGGAAACAGTATGATGAAGACTACTTAAACTATCACAAGAAAAGACTAGAAGGAAATACTTGCCTTGTGGGATAGTTTTTAAAAATTTTTATTGAAGTATAGTTGATTTACACTGTTGTGTTAGTTTCAGGTATACAGCAAAGTGAATCAGTTATACATATACATATATTATTAATATCTATTTTTTAAATTCTTTTCCTGTACAGCTCATTACAGAGTATTGAGTAGAGTTCCCTGTGCTATACAGTAGGTTCTTATTGTTATCTATTTTATATATATAGCAGTGTGTATATGTCAATCCCAATCTTCCAATTTACCCTCCCCCTTATCCCCTGATAACCATAAATTTGTTTTCCATATCTGTGACTCTGCTTCTGTTTCGTAAAGAAGTTCATTTGTACCTTCTTTTTAGATTCCACATATAAGCAATATCTGGAGTAGGAAATGGCAACCCACTCCAGTGTTCTTGCCTGGAAAATTCCATGGACAGAGCAGCCTGGCAGATGACAGTCCATGGGGTCACAAACAGACACAATGGAGTGACTGAGCACGTAAGCAATATCATACAATATTTGTCTTCCTGCTTCTGACGTCATTTAGTATGATAATCTCTAGGTCCCTCCATGTTGCTGCAAATGGCATCATTTTGTTCTTTTTTTATGGCTAAGTGATATTCCATTTTATGTATGTACTACACCCTTTTTTATCAATTCCTCTGTGGATAGACTTTTAGGTTGCTTCTGTGTCATGGCTATTGTGAACTAGTGCTGCTATTAACCCTGGGATGCATGTATATTTTTGCATTATGTTTTTTTCCAGATATATGCCTAGGAGTTGGATTGCTGGAGCTTATGGTAGTTCTATTTTTAGTTTTTTTAAGGAACTTCCCTACTGTTTTCCAAAGTGGCTATGCCTAGAATTAATGTTCTTAACAACCATAATGATGTCATTTTTATATAATAATTGTTAAAACTTGTTGTGCATTTACTGTCAACAGTGTAAAACAATACTTTTTCATCACTGTACTTGGTAGAGTAGCACTCACTCTACCTGGTACTTTGAGATGCCTTGAAATTGAAGTGCCAAAAAAAACGCTCATTCTTTTAAGTCACTAAGACTGCAGGACCATACAGGGTGTTAAATAGATCCCTAGGTCTGAAGAAGGGACTCTGCCAAGGGAGCTTTGCATGGATGTCTGACTCATCAGGAGAAGACCTGAGAGGCACAGCACCTACAGAGGGGGCCAGCCTGGCTTTAGTTGCATGACCTCAGGCATGTTGTCTAATCTCTAAACCTCAGATGCTTCCTCTATAAAAGACAGAAAATTTTGATCCCTTAGGTTGCTGGAGGCTCTATTAGAAATTAGAAACTGTCATTGTGTTGTATGAACAGAGATTTTGCTAGAGTTTTAGAAGAGAAAAATGCTGGTAGAACCAGCTCACCACTTGGGGTGTAAGAGTTGCAGTAACTAGAACACAAAGCCCCTGTACCGTGGAGGGATTACCATTTTCACATTGTGAGTAGACATGCAATATACACTGCTGGGTATCTCCTTTATTGACGTACACATATCAATTCTGACTTCAGTAGTGATTGTTTTTTTCCGTATCACGTAATTCTATGACACCAGCTGGGTGACAGACAATTCGATTCAGCACCTGGACTCTCTACCTGGAGTTAGCATCAGACCCCCACATGTGAAGGGCTCACTTCCATAAGATTGCTCCTACTTCAGATACCAATTACAAGTCTCAGGCTTTCCTGGGTTATTCTGACCAAATGACTATAAATTAAAATTCTCATGACCCGCTCCTTGGGTTTTATATTTTGCTAGAATGGCTCACAGAACTCCTGGAAACACTTATTTACATTCACTAGCTAATTTTTATCAAGGTTACAGATAAGCAGGCAGATAGAGATACAGAGGGTGAGGTCTGAAAGAGTGGTGAGTACTGGAGCTTCTGTCCACGTGTGTGCCAGCCTGGCCTGTGCATGTGCTCAGCAAACTCCATGCTTTGGGGATTTTTATGAAGACTTCATCACATAGGCATGATCAATTATTAACTCAATCTCTAGCCCCTCTCCCCTTCCTGAAGGATGAAGGTAACACTGAAAGTTCCAAGCTTCTAATCATGGTTTGTTCTTTTTGGTGACCCATCTCAATCCTGAAGCTATCCAGGAGCCCACCAAGAGTAGGCTCATTACAACAAAAGACATTCCTATAGCCCAGGGAATTACAAGAGTTTTAGGGGCTCTGTGCCATGAACAGGCAACAGAGACCAATATATTTTTTACTATTATTTCACAGACACCCAGAGAATGTCATCTTTGTGTGTACCGAATAGCAATAGTCTATTGGCAGTGTATGTAAGTGTTCCTGATTATGTTAAGAACTGCATTAGATTTTTTAAATGCAGACTTTAAAAATAAAACATGCTACAAAGATAGATAGTTGCCACTCCAATATCCATGTTCCTCTTTCATCTTAGAAACATACCTAGGCCTGCAAACCAAAACCAAGAGAGTCTGCATTGCTCTTCTTCGTTTGCTACTAAGTATGGCCATATGATTGCATGCGTGCTAAGTTGCTTGTCGTGTCTGACTCTGTGACCCCATGGACTAGCTGACCAGGCTCCTCTGTCCATGGAATTCTCCAGACAAGAATACTGGAGTGGGTTGCCATTTCCTTCTCTAGGGGATCTTCCCAACCCAGGGCTCCTGGATTGCAGGCGGATTCTTGACTAGTTGAGCCACTGAGGGAAGCACATAGCCATATGATTAAGTTTAGGCAAATGAAACATAAGTGTTAAAATTATGGCAAGACTGTTTTAAAGGGGACTGACTCAATGGGGAGGAATCTCTTTTGTCCCTTTCCATCTGCTCTCTTTTTTGCCTTCAGTGTGGATATGATGATTGGAATTCCAGCGTGGGCTCCATGGACAATGGGGTGATCTGAAAAATGGAAGATGTGATTTAAGAGCAGAAATACAGGAGCCTGGATTTTGGTTGACATCATGGCTTCCCTGGATTAGTCATGGGCTGTCTATTTCTGCCTATTTCTTTAATGTTAAAAATATTAGAAAATCCAAAGCAATTCAAACCGCTGTTTTTTTTTTTTTTAAGTCTATGTTTAATTAAATCTATGTTTAATTTTTTGAGAAACTACTAAACTTTCTCACTGTGGAAACACCGTTTTACATTTCAACCAGCAAAGTGGAAGGGTTTCAGTTTCCCCACTTCCTTACCAATACTTATTTTCTGAATTTTAATTATAGCCATGCCGGAAGATGTCAGTGGTTTTGACTTGAATTTCTATAATGGCTAATGATGTTGAACATTTGTTTCTTTGGAGAAATAGCTACTCAAGTCAAACCACTGGTATTTTTTATCTCTATTACCAAATTAAACTTTATTCATGCACCATGATACTAATTTTATCTTCAGTTAAACTGCAGGCTGTCCCCAACTTATAATGGTTCATTTTAGGATTTTTTGACTTTATGGTAGTGTGAAGGTGCTAAACGTTCACTAGAAATTGTACTTCAGATTTTGAATTTTGATCTTTTCCTGGGCTTGTGATATTCAGTAAGTTCCTTTCTCATGGTGCAGGGCAGGACAGCCAGCCGCAGCTTTCAGTCAGCCATGCCATCAGGAGAGTAGACAACCAATACACGTACAACCATTCTGTTCCCTGGAAACCGTTGTGTTTTTCATTTTCAGTATAGTATTCAATAAATTCCATGGGATATTCAATACTTTATTATGAAATAGGCTTTGTATTAGATGATTTTGCTTAGTTGTAGGCTAAAATGTTTCTGCACATTTAAGGTAGGTTAGGCTAAGCTATGGGGCTTCCCTGGTAGCTCAGCTGGTAAAGAATCTGCCTGCAATGCAGGAGACCCTAGTTTGATTCCTGGGTCAAGAAGATTCCCTGGAGAAGGGATAGGCTACCCAATCCAGTATTCTTGGGCTTCCCTGGTGGTTCAGACGGTAAAGAATCTGCCTGCCATGCGGGAGACCTGGGTTCGATCCCTGGGTTGGGAAGATTCCCTGGAGGCGGGTATGGCAACCCACTCCAGTATTCTTGTCTGGAGGATCTCTATGGGCAGGGGACCCTGGCGAGCTAAGTCTATGGGGTTGCAAAGAGCTGGACATGCTGAATAACTAAGCACAGCACAGGCTAAGCTATGATGTTCTGTAGGTCAGATAGACTTAATGCATTTTTGATTTATGATATTTTCAACTTACAATGGTTTCAACTTAACACCATTGTAAATTGGGAAGCTCTGCAACCATTTTTATAAAGTTACTTATACTGGCATGTGAAAGTAGATCATTGTGGCTTTGATTAGATGTAAGGTCTGGTCTGGTAATCTTGAACTAGCAAAAAAACCCCAAAATTTTGAAGTGATTAATTTCATTATATGCTGCATGCTTAAGTTGAAAAGGCATTTATCTACATTAATATTATTGAATTCAACATACATAAATAGTTAAAAAACATAGAACCAAACCTGAGGGTATATTATCTATTATTTTTAATGCCAACACATTGGTTTAAGTAAAATGGAATTATCTATGATATTAAATTAGCTTGATAACTCAATTTGTTTATATTCATAGTTTGACTATCTAGTGCATAGATTAATTTTGCTATTTTATTTTTTAAGCATAAGAAGCTTATATTTAAGTAGTATGAAAAAAGTCTTTACAATTATTTTCCTTTAAAAAGGAAGAATAAATTTCTCAAATTTGAAAAATAACACTTGAGTATAGCAAAAATTATGTTACTATATTAGCTATAAATTAATCTGAAAAATAGAATAGATGTAGAATCCAGATACAAGAATATTTGCTGACTTCTGTAGGTATCTACAACTCTGTACATCACTTCTTGCCCTCAAACCACAGTTTCTCTTGTCTGATGTGCTAAGAAATCTATATTATCACTTTAGTTTAAGCAAACCAACTCTTGGATGACCTGAGAAATGTTTTCTTCCTAGTACTAATAACTTTTGAAATTGTCCCCATTTTCTGCTTCTAAATGTCCCATTCTAACTGTATGTGGGCTCTTCCAGTCTATGTTGTCCTCAATTCCAGAGCCATTTCTCTAGTAAGAAACGAAAAACACATCTTTTTATTTTGGCAAAGAAACACACCTGGATTAGTCATGCATGAGTGTTGTTGCTATCATTGTTATTAGCAAACATGTGCATTTGTGCTAAGTCACTTCAGTTGTGTTCCACTCTGCAACTCTATGGACCATAGCCTGCCTGGCTCCTCTGTCCCTGGGGATTCTCCAGGAAAGAATACTGGAGTTGGTAGTCATGCCCTCCTCCAGGAGATCTTTCCAACCCAGGGTTCCAACTCATGTCTTACGTATCCTGGCTTCACTACTATTGCCACCTGGGAAGCCCATTAGCAAGCATAACCATATTAAAATAACTAGGATAATGCCAGGGAAGGGCAGCTTGTTTTATTAAAGCAAAAAGTGGCGGGAATGGAGGAAACACGCTCTCAAGGAAGGCTTGACAGTCTGTTAAGTTTACTAGAAGGAATGATATACAACATAGTAGAATAAATGTTGACTTTGGAAGCAGACAGTCTTGAGTTTGAAGCTCTGCTACTTAATACTAAATGTCTGCCCGTCAATAATTTGCCCTCTCTGAATCTTAGATTCCTTGCATGTAAAATGGGATTAATAACACATATCTTGGAGGGTTATTGTAAAGATTATGGGTTGCATGGATTTATGGGAAAATGATAATACAGTATTTGGCCCATGATAGATATTCAGTTCATGGTGATTGTTATTACCAGTCTAGGTTGTGAGTCTCTCATATTGTGATGAAGACATGCAGTGAGAGCCTACACATCTCAAAAGATGG
Organism: Giraffa tippelskirchi; assembly: GCF_054371585.1. Classification (NCBI taxonomy): domain Eukaryota; kingdom Metazoa; phylum Chordata; class Mammalia; order Artiodactyla; family Giraffidae; genus Giraffa; species Giraffa tippelskirchi. The sequence goes on along the minus strand of NC_137275.1, from coordinate 89,554,157 downwards.
CAGGAACAAAAAACTAAGAAAGCAGAGCAAATTACCACAGGTGCTATGGTCTGAATGTTTGTGTCCCTCCAAACACATGTGTCCAGTATGGTGGTATTAGGAGGTAGGGCCTTTGGGAGGTGCGTAGGTCATGAGGCTGGGGCCCTCATGAGTGGTATTCTTGTTCTTAGAAAAGAGACCCCACAGAGCTCCCTCGCTGCTTCCAGTGTGTGAGGACACAGTGAAAAGATGGCCATTTATGAACTAGGAAGTGGGACAGACATCTCAGCAGACACCAGATCAGCTGGTACCCTGTCCTAATCATCTTAGCCTCCAGAACTATGAGAGAGAAATTTCTGTTGTTTACAAGTTACCCAGTCTATGGTATTTTGCTATAGCAGCCAACATGCACTAAGACAATAGAAAGAAAATCAGCTTACCTCCTCCTCAAGTTCTGGTTCCCTGTTTTCAAGGGGTAATTCCTGCCCTTTCTCCCTGCAGGTGTTTAGGCCAAGCCAAAGCATTCCCTAGATTGGTTGTTTATAATATAGTACTCTGGTTAAAAACATTACTACTAACTACCAGTTGTAGCTTATAATTTGGGTAATGTTAAAAATATTTAATAATATTTAATAACTGGAAATTCCCTGGTGATCCAGTGGTTAGGACTCTGTGCTTTCACTGCCAAGGGCTTGGGTTTGATCCCTGGTCAAGGGACTAAGATCCCACAAGCTGTGTGGTGCAGCAGAAAAACAAATCAAGACAAAATAAAACAGCGAAAAAAACCAGTAGCGGCACCACCTATGTCTCACACTCCAACAGCCCATATGAACCCCCACTTCCTGTTGTGAAGTCACAATGGACTCAGACTGTGCCAGTGCATACTTTCTAATTAACTAAACAGATGTTTTTATATATCAGGAAATGCATGAATAAGAAGGAAAGTGACTCTAGCCATGTGACTTCATTGCTCAGTGTGAGCTGTTCGGAGTGATATACTCTGAAATACATATACTTTTGCTTGGTTTTTACTTTCAAATACTGCTTTCCTTCCCCTGTCAACACAAAAAAAAATCCCCAAATCCTTAACAAATAGAATAAGTGAAATTTTAATCCAGCACCTCAAAGAGTGTTCACGTAGTAACTGGAGGTTTTTCGGCATGTGCGGCAAATATTTTTAAGATACTTAGCAACTTTTACTTCGGCAAATATTTAATTTTAAAAATTGCAGGAGGCAAAGAGTAACCAAATATCCAACATTTCAGTTTAGTTTCAAGGTTAGCAGTACTTTAAATAAATGTAAACTGGGCAGATTTTAAAAATATTGAGATGTAAACTTGTGTCTAGAGTTTAAGTTGGAGACACGTTAAGTTGGTCTGGGAAGTTTCTGAGAGTCCTTTCACCCTCAGGCTGAAGAGAGATTTTTAACGAACTCATGCTGTCAGCACTGGAATGGGAAGAAATACAGGAAGGCAAAGCCCATTTACTGAGTAGCAGTATACTCATGGCATTTCTGAAGACCTGTCAGTTCTGTCCAAAGCCCTTGGCTGGTAGGAATCATGGGGAGTGTGCTCGCTGTTGACCTTGTGTTCCTTGAATTATGTTTCCTCACTGAAAACCCAAAGCATGCTGGAAGGCTGGGTCGGTTATGTATTTTAAAACCTCAAGTGGCTTTAGACAGCAAAAGAATAACCCAAAACACCACAGGGGATGACATTTCAGGAAGGGTCAGTGCTCGTATCAACACCGTTGCTGTCTTCCCATTTCATGTATGCTGGAAATGGTTTAAAGGTATCGAAAACCCTCTGGGTTCACTGCCCATTGACTGGATCATAGTAGTAGAGAGCTCTCTGTAGGCTGATTCTCAACCTGAACCCAAGGGTTCAGCCAGAGCTGCTTTTTCTCTTCCAATGCAGTGAGTTAATCACAGTATAACTGGCAGAATTCAGCTCTAAGTCAGCTGTTAGTACAAACTATTACCACGTCCATCAAGGGTCATGTGAACTGCCTGTTTATATATGGAGTAAATACTCTACGTGGACAGCACTAGCTGATGTAAACTGAACTGTACTTGTGCCAAGAAAATAACTACACACACTATAGACATGTTGGCTTTTTTCTGCTGCTTCTCAGGTTGTGTGAGCTCTGGCAGGAGCCAAACCCCAGGACAGAGACTGATTATTCGGCCCACCAGCTGTGTTGGGCTGCTTCGCAGGGCATATGAGGCAGTTCCAATTGGCAAACAGCCCCTTCTTTTTAATAAAGCCATTGGCACCTTCCATAGGGAAGAAACTGAAGTGGAGAAGAGCTAGTCTTCACTGTTCACAGAGGATGAGAGACTGATATGCGTGTGTGCTCAGTCACTCAGCCACGTCTGATTCTTTGCAACTCCCTGGACTGTAAACCACCAGGCTTCTCTGACCATGGGATTCTCCAGGCAAGAATACTAAATCTTCCTGACCCAGGGATCAAGCCTGCGACTTCTCAATGCAGGCAGATTCTTTACTGCTGGGTCACCAGGAGAGCCCCATCAGACTGACACGTTTATAAAAATATCTTAAGCTGAACATATCTGAGAATATCAACAATGTATTGCAAAAAAAGTATAAAGCTTTATCTTCATCATAGAGGTACAGAGGACAAAATTAAATAGTACCCCAAAGACTCCTAGAGTTCCAGGGAAGAACCATTACAACTTGGCATCTATGTTGCTAGAACATCTTATGAGCAGGTACAATGCCAAATGAACACATGTGAACAAGAAAACTCAGCAAGGAGGAAATGTTTATCAGTGAGTATCAAATCTAACAAGAAGAAAGAAAGAACAGCTCCATCTGCTCTGTGGACAGAGCCATCCAGGCTGTGAGACAGCAGATGACTACTGGTGCAAGTCTGGGGTGGAAAGAAAAGATGTCCATCTAGGCCTTTAGTGAAGCTTGGTAAATAAGCATTTCCCAATGCTTACGCATGTTTTTCCCACCCACCATCACAATAGAGGGAAACACTGTAAATCAAATCTGTATGCTTTGCAACTCATCAGTCATTGATTATTATTCTCCTGGGAAAGTGAAGAGAGTGGTTAATTGGATGCCGTTTGCATGTATATTATCCATGAAGACCACATGCCTTATTTGATAGTTCATAAATTTACAGATACTACAAGGTGGGGAAAGGAAGTTTAGTGTGTGCCAAGAGCAGACAGCTTGGTTTATTTCCAACTCTGTGGTATCCTAACATTGTCTCGGCAGAGTGTTTTTCTGTTTGTATGTCTTTGTGTCTGTCTTTCTTTTTTTTTTTTTGGCAAACACAACTTCAGTGAAGTATAAGTTACATACGTTAGATTGCACCTACACAAAGCATACAATTTATAAATTTTGTTTATATGTTTATATACATAAAACTATCATTATAGTTAACATAATTAATGTACTCATCACATTCAAGAGCTTTCCTTGTGTTGCTTTGTAATTCCTTCCATCTTGCTCCTCTCCACCCCTTTCCCTCTTTTCAGGGCAACCACCAATCTGCTTTTTTCATTACCTACAGATTACTTTGCATTTTCTAGAATTTCATATAAATAGAATATTTCATTATGTATTGGGTTGGCCAAAAAATTCATTCGAATTTTTTTCTCTAGACTATGGAGAAACTCAGATGAACTTTTGGTCAACCCAATACCTTTTTGTTAATTTCTTTCACTCATTAAATTTATTTTGTGTTTCATCTATATTTTCCATTTATCAATAGCTCATTCTTTTGTATTGTAGAGTGATATTCTATCATGGGTAAAGGACCGCTTGTTTATCCATTCATGTATTGATGGTGTTGGGCTTGTTTCTAATTTCTACTTTTTTGGCTATTACAAATAGAGCTATATGAACATTCACATATAAGATGCAGACAGATGCTTTCATTTCTCTTAGGTAAAAATCTAGGAGTGGAATGGCTGAATCATATGATAGGTGTGTGTTAATTTAAAAAACTGCCACATTGTTTTGCAAAGTTGTACCGTTTTACATTTCCATCAGCAGGGCATGAGGGTTTCAGCTCTTCTACACTGCTATAGATATTGGATATAAGTTTTCAAATTTCATTCATTCCAGTGGATATGCAGTGGTATCTCATTGTGGCTTTAACTTGCATTACTTTATTGATTAATGATGTTGAATATCTTTTCTTCTGTTTATTAGCAATCTGCATGACTTCTTTGGAGAGGTGTCCAATTTTTCACGATTAAAATTTTTTTCGTTGAGTTTTTAAAGATCTTTATTCCTTAGAAACTTTTTCATCAAATATAATCTGCAAATATCTAATCTGTAACATAATCTGCAAATATCTAAACTGTAACATCTGTAATATCAAAATCTGTAACATTTTCACTCTTTTAACGGGGTTTTTAAAAGAGTATGTTTTAAGTTTCAGTGAAGTCCACTTAATCAGTTTGTTATTTTATGGATCTTGCTTGTGGTGTCATAGCTAAAAAATCTTTGCCTAGCTCAAGGTCACAGAGATTTTCTACTGCATTTCCTCTTTCTCTTCCTTTTCATTCTTTGGTGCCAGGAGCAGAAGTGGTAGAGCTGGTTTCTAGATGTTAAGAGATTCCTGTTTCTGCATTGAACTGCTCTGTGCCATATGGCTACTTGCCATTTGGATTTGAAGCATTAGAAAGAGGGTGGGTGCAGGAGCTTGAAAACTTGCTGTGAAATCTTGTATTCCAATGAAGAAAAAAGTCACTAATTGCTTTTAGAGAACTTATTAAGGTATTCAGTTGGTGTTTCCAAGAAAAAGCAAAATCAGGTTTTTTTTCTTTTTCTTTTTTTTAAATAATATTTGAAATGTTAGCCAGTGGCATTTATTATCTACTGAAACTGGTAAATGGGAAGAACTTTCTTGGCATTTTAATCTTATGATTAAGTTATTATTTCTTTCAATTTGTGCTCTTCTCCCTAATTCGGATTGAATATTTCTGGAATGTGAGCTTAGCTAGTGGCTCAAACTAAACAATGTTGATGCTAAATGAATGGTTCTACAGACTCAAAATTAATGTAATAACAATGCAGGTTTCAATGTCCCATTTGGTCACAATTTTTAAAAATATTTCCTATGAATGGTATGAGCTCTACTTACTGAAACTGCTTTAATTCAAGGCAGACTCTACATGCTGCTGCTGCTGCTGCTAAATCGCATCAGTTGTGTCCAACTGTGCGACCCCATAGATGGCAGCCCACCAGGCTCCTCTGTCCCTGGGTTTCTCCAGGCAAGAACACTGGAGTGGGTTGCCATTTCCTTCTCTGATGCATGAAAGTGAAAAGTGAAAGTGAAGTGGCTCAGTCGTGCCGGACTCTTTGAGGCCCCATGGACTATAGCCTACCAGGCTCTTCCATCCATGGGATTTTCCAGGCAAGAGTACTGCAGTGGGTTGCCATTGCCTTCTCCAGGGCTCTATATGATGTTTTCCTAAACATCCTAGTGTTTTAAGTAACCAATATAGAAATGAAACCCTCCTTGAAGCCACCATTTTCAAAGCAAAACTTGTACTGTGAGTATAAAAATTACTTGAAATGTTTCCATTTAGTTAATTTAATTCTTATAAACAGATAATCTATAGGAGTTGCTTAGTTAACACCATGTGATTGTTTTACTGGATATTTGTCCTGATGTTGTTATAGGTATTGCTTATTATTTTGGGGACTTTTGAGATCATTTTGCAGAAGTCATGGATTTCCTGCATTCTGAAGTTTAGATTTAATGTTTGCATTTTTTGCACCAAGGAGGATGTATATCTCTCAAGCTGGCTAAAATAGTTTAAAATGCAGTCAGAAAAGTTGTCTTGCATTGGCAGTGTAAAGCTAGCTGAAAGATATGGAAATGTTCATATAGGAGGGAGGGAGGGAGGGTTGAATTTCTCACCATGGGCTACCAAGAGGAAACTGTTAACAATTTAAACAAAGATTATTTTTTGAGTAAAACTGTGCAAGTAGAGTTTCTTACCTTGAGTCAAGCAAATAACATGGCTGGACTCATCCATTTTTAGCAGCTGACATGTTAATGAGACTATTTCCATTGAAATGAACGATCGATTATTACCATTTGTGGACTTCTAATTGACTTGTGAAGCATTTATTGAACTTCAAAAAGTGCTTCCAGAATCAAATTAAAAATGATTTTAAATTCAAGATGTATGTACCCACGAACAGTCAATATTAATATTTACTTGGCTCATATCATGTCCAATTTTCTCTAAAGTGTTTCTGTTTTGATGGCTAAACAGGAAAATAAATAAAATTTGCCAGAAATAATGTAATTCAGTGAACTGTCAAATTTTACTTTTCCTTTTTTGAAGGAAAAGTATTATTTGGCTATTATTATAGCCAAAACCTTCATTGGCCAAAAAGCCATTGATTAGTTACTATTAGGTAAGATTAGTTACTATTAGGTAAGTTCAGTTCAGTTCAGTGGCTCCGTCGTGTCCGACTCTATGCAACCCCATGAATCACAGCACGCCAGGCCTCTCTGTCCATCACCAACTCCAGGAGTCCACTCAAACTCATGTCATTGGAGTCAGTGATGCCATCCAGCCATCTCATCCTTTGTCGTCCCCTTCTCCTCCTGCCGCCAATCCTTCCCAGCATTAGGGTCTTTTCCAATGAGTCAAGTCTTCGCATGAGGTGGCCAAAGTATTGGAGTTTCAGCTTCAACATCAGTCCTTCCAATGAATACCCAGGACTGATCTCCATTAGGATGGACTGGTTGGATCTCCTTGCAGTCCAAGGGACTCACAAGAGTTTTCTCCAACACTACAGTTCAAAAGCATCAATTCTTTAGCACTCAGCTTTCTTCACAGTCCAACTCTCTCATCCATACATGACCACTGGAAAAACCATAGCCTTGACTAGACAGACCTTTGTTGGCAAAGTAATGTCTGCTTTTTAACATGCTATCTAGGTGAGTCATAACTTGCCTTTCGAGGAGTAAGCATCTTTTAATTTTATGGCTGCAGTCACCATCTGCAGTGATTTTGGAGCCCCCCAAAAATAAAGTCTGACACTGTTTCCACTGTTCCCCATCTATTTGCCATGAAGTGATGGGACCAGATGTCATAATCTTAGTTTTCTGAATGTTGAGCTTTAAGCCAACTTTTTCACTCTCCTCTCTCAATTTCATCAAGAGGCTTTTTAGTTCTTCTTCACTTTCTGCCATAAGGGTGATATCATCTGCATATTTGAGCTTATTGATATTTCTCCCGGCAATCTTGATTCCAGCATGTGTTTCTTCCAGTCCAGTGTTTCTCATGATGTACTCTGCATAGAAGTTAAATAAGCAGGGTGACAATATACAGCCTTGACATACTCCTTTTCCTGTTTGGAACCAGTATGTTGTTCCATGTCCAGTTCTAACTGTTGCTTCCTGACCTGCATACAGATTTCTCAGGAGGGTATTCACATCTCTTGAAGAATTTTTCAGAGTTTGTTGTGGTTCACACAGTCAAAGGCTTTGGCATAGTCAATAAAGCAGAAAGAGATGCTTTTCTGGAACTCTCTTGCTTTTTCGATGATCCAGCAGATGTTGGCAATTTGATCTCTGGTTCCTCTGCCTTTTCTAAAACCAGCTTGAACATCTGGAAGTTCACGGTTCACATATTGCTGAAGCCTGGCTTGGAGAATTTTAAGCATTCCTTTACTAGCGTGTGAGATGAGTGCAATTGTGTGGTAGTTTGAGCATTCTTTGGCATTGCCTTTCTTTGGGATTGGAATGAAAACTGACCTTTTCCAGTCCTGTGGCCACTGCTGAATTTTCCAAATTTGCTGGCATATTGAGTGCAGCACTTTCACAGCATCATCTTTCAGGATTTGAGATAGCTCAACTGAAATTCCATAAGCTCCACTAGCTTTGTTCCTAGTGATGCTTTCTAAGGCCCACTTGACTTCACATTCCAGGATGTCTGGCTCTAGGTGAGTATAACACCATCGTGATTATCTGGGTCGTGAAGATCTTTTTTGTACAGTTCTTCTGTGTATTCTTGCCACCTCTTCTTAATATCTTCTGCTTCTGTTAGGTCCATACCATTTCTGTCCTTTATTGAGCCCATCTTTGCATGAAATGTTCCCTTGGTAGCTCTAATTTTCTTCAAGAGATCTCTAGTCTTTCCCATTCTGTTTTTTTCCTCTATTTCTTTGCATTGATCACTGAGGAAGGCTTTATCACTCCTTGCTATTCTTTGGAACTCTGCATTCAGATGGGAATATCTTTCCTTTTCTCCTTTACTTTTCGCTTCTCTTCTTTTCCCAGCTATTTGTAAGGCCTCTTCTGACAGCCATTTTGCTCTTTTGCATTTCTTTTCCATGGGTATGGTCTTGATTCCTGTCTCCTGTACAATGTCACAAACCTCCATCCATAATTCATCAGGCACTCTGTCTATCAGATGTACTCCCTTGAATATATTTCTCACTTCCACTGTATAATCATAAGGGATTTGATTTAGGTCATACTGAATGGGCTAGTGGTTTTCCCTACTTTCTTCAATTTCAGTCTGAATTTGGCAATAAGGAGTTCATGATCTGAGCCATAGCCAGCTTCTGGTCTTGTTTTTGCTAACTGTATAGATCTTCTCCATCTTTGGTTGCAAAGAATATAATCAGTCTGATTTTGGTGTTGACCATCTGGTGATGTCCATGTGTAGAGTCTTCTCTTGTGTTGTTGAAAGAGGGTGTTTGCTATGATCAGTGTGTTCTCTTGGCAGAACTCTATTAGCCTTTGCCCTGCTTCATTCTGTACTCCAAGGCCAAATTTGCCTGTTACTCCAGATGTTTCTTGACTTCCTACTTTTGCATTCCAGTCCCCTATAATGAAAAGGACATTTTTTTGGGGGGTGTTAGTTCTAAAAGGTCTTTTAGGTCTTTATAGAACCATTCAACTTCAGCTTCTTCAGCATTACTGGTTGGGGCATAGGCTTGGATTACTGTGATATTGAATGGTTTGCCTTGGAAATGAACAGAGATCATTCTGTTGTTTTTGACATTGCATCCAAGTACTGCATTTCGGACTCTTTTGTTGACTATGATGGCTACTCCATTTCTTCTAAGGGATTCCTGCCCACAGTAGTAGATATAATGGTCATCTGAGTTAAATTCACCCATTCCAGTCCATCTTAGTTTACAGATTCCTAGAATGTCGACATTCCCTCTTGCCATCTCCTGTTTGACCACTTCCAATTTGCCTTGATTCATGGACCTAACATTCCAGGTTCCTATGCAATATTGCTCTTTACAGCATCGGACCTTGCTTCTATCACTTGTCACATCCATAGCTGGGTATTGTTTTCGCTTTGGCTCCATCCCTTCATTCTTTCTGGAATTATTTCTCCACTGATCTCCAGTAGCATATTGGGCACCTATCGACCTGGGGAGTTCCTCTTTCGGTATCCTATCATTTTGCCTTTTCATACTGTTCACGGGGTTCTCAAGGCAAGAATACTGAAGTGGTTTGCCATGCCCTTCTCCCGTGGACCACATTTTGTCAGACCTCTCCACCATGACCCATCCGTCTTGGGTGGCCCCACATGGCATGGCCTAGCTTCACTGAGTTAGACAAGGCTGTGGTCCGTGTGATCAGATTGGCTAGTTCTCTGTTCTTATAGTTTCAGTGTGTCTGCCCTCTGATGCCCTCTTGCAACACCTACCGTCTTACTTGGGTTTTCTTACCTTAGACGTGGGGTGTCTCTTCACGGCTGCTCCAGCAAAGCACAGCAGCAGCTCCTTACCTTGGATGAGAGGTATCTCCTCACAGCTGCCTCTCCTGACCTTGAACGTGGAGTAGCCCCTCTTGGCCTTCCTGCGCCTGCGCAGCCACCGCTCCTTGGACGTGGAGTTGCTCCTCTGGGCTGCTGCCCCTGTAACAGGTCACAAGGAGTGGGACATGACTGAGCACACACACACTCACAAGTAGGTAACATGCAAAACTAGAGAGAAGAGCTCATTTGGCACAACTTGGAGGTAACTGCATCATATAACAGAGGGAGGAAATGGGATGTCTTCTCTAGTTTCTGAATCTGAAGGTAACGTTATTATCAGATGGGAAAGATAATTTTGGAGTACAAGAGTGAATTTGTCAAAGCACTTGTCTATTATGATTTTGATTATAATAGTTTTCTTTTTTCTTTTCCAAACTACCTTTATATAAATTACATTGTGAGTTCTCACAGCTGTGGTGGTGGTACTGCTAAGTTGTGTCCAAATCTTGTGACTCCATGGACTGCAGCCTGCCAGGCTGCTCTGTCCATGGGATTCTCCAGGCGAGAATACTGGAGCGGGTTGCCGTTTCCTTCTCCACTCACAGCTATTGGGTTGGCCAAAAATTTCATTTAGGTTTTTCCATGCCAGCTTACAGAAAATCCAGACGAAAGTTTTGGCCAACCCAATAATATTACTATGCACAGTAGAAAAACTAGAAACAGAAAAGTTAGTTTGTACAAGGTAACAAGATAACATTGCCAGTTAGTAGAGTATTGTCTTTCTCTAATAGTGTTTCCTCTGGAAGCTGATGTCACTTTTTTTTTTTTTAGAGCAATTCTTTCTGTTAATGGAATATCCAACTGTATGCAATTCTGCTTCTGTTAATATCCATCAGTAGATGAGAGTAAAAAATGAATGCAAATGAACTTGGCGGCAGAAAAAATGAAAACGCTGAAGTCACACGTGCTGTCTAGACACCGAGTATCCTATTTACAGAAAACATGGATGTTCTGCATCACAAGATTTAGGTTTAAGGCTTTGGAGCTGCACTGGGTGTGCTTCTCACTAAAGCTTCTTTCAAGTGATCTTTCCAAGAGATTATAGAAAGGAGGCTTGACTGCTATAGGATGAGCATACAATTCCAATACTGGTCCATGGCCTGGTAGGAACCAGGCCACACAGCAGGAGGTGAGTGGTGGGTGAGTGAGGGTAGCTTCATCTGTATTTACAGCTGCTCCCCATCACTCACGTTACTGCCTGAGCTCTGCCTCCTGTCAGATCAGTGGTGGCATTAGATTCTCATAGGAGTGCAAAGCCTACTGTGAACTGCACACGTGAGGGATCTAAGTTGCGTTCTCCTTATGAGAATCATCCCGAAAGCGTCCACCTCACCCACTGACTGTGGAAAATCGTCTTTCGCAAAATGGGTTCCATGGTGCCAAAAAGGTAGGGACTGCTGTTTTTGCATGCCCCATCCCTTTTGAAAATGAGAAGCTCAAGTCCCGATTGAACGAGAAATACAACTGAATGCCTATGACATGCAGAGGACGGCAGGGACACAAAACGGAAGGGAAATTCTTAGGCATGCCTGGCGGACATCTGCTGAAATTGGGAGTGATTCCTTGCTACAGTGGGCTATGCCATATGATTTCATGAGGCTCTTAAGAAAGACAAGAGGTAACAGCAAGATTCTCATTGCTTCTTAGGAAAAGGAGTGTAGCCCTTTACTTATTCTCATAAGCCCTAGGACTACCTATAAGATATTAGTCTATCCTAGAAATTTCCTCACTGATGATACAACTCAAAAGGAATATCACCTTATTTTTAGGACAAGATGTCTTTTTTGAATTTTCTATTTCAGATGGTGAAAGAAATGGCCCTGATTTTAGCCTGCAGCACATTTTAATGAATGGCTGACTTAATAAGACATTGTTATAATGAAATACCAACTGTCTTTGAAAACAAGACAGCTCATATTTCATCCTGATTTTCTCCAGTGTATTACCACACTTTAGGGAAAAAGTATATTTCTGACACTAGAAATCCAGTGATTCTCTCACACTCTGTTTATGGCTGTAGTGGACACATATTGCTGCTTTCGGTTCTCCTCCTTTAGTAGCAGCATCTTGATATTAATGTGGCATAGTACCTTTCCCCTCATGTGTGTGTAATGGTAAAAATGTTTATCAACATGCCTTCTTCTGGGCTTCCCAGGTGGTTCAGTGGTAAAGAACACACCTGCCAATGCAGGAGATGTAAGAGACTCAGTTTCCATTCCTGGGTCAGGAAGATCTCCTGGAGAAGGAAATGGCAACCCACTCGAGGATTGGCATGTGTGCATGCTCAGTCATGTCCATCTCTTTGCAACCCCATGGACTGTAGCCCACCAGGCTCCTCTGTCTATAGGATTCTCCAGGCAAGAATACTGGAGTGGATTGCCATTTCCTTCTCCGGGAGATCTTCCCAACCCAGGGATCGAGACCAAGTCTCTTGTGTCTCCTGCATTGGCAGGTGGGTTCTTTACTAATACACCACCTGGGAAACCCACTCCAGTATTCTTGCCTGGAAAATTCCATGGACAGAGGAGTCTGGTGGGCTACAGTCCATGGGGTTGCAAAGAGTTGGACATGACTTAGCAACTGAGCATGCATGCTTGTCTTCTTTCAGCCAGGTTATCATTATGAGATTCAAGCCAGGCCGATTAGACTCTCCCCCAGGATTTTGAATCATGAGGGAATGATACAAGAGTGAAAAATAAGCTTTGTGTAAATGTGTTCCATTGGTGACATCCTGACAACAGTGCTAGGAGTTTCTATTACCAGACCCTAGAGTGTCCCTGTTTTCTACCTCTTTTTTCAGTCCTGTCTGTGACCTACCTCATATACTTTTAATAAATCTCTTCTGCATAAAGGTTCACATTGGAGGAACTCCTCAGTAAACTTTGGAGATGTCTGGGAAAGATTTCTAAAGGACGTGTAGTGTAAGCTGGATCCTGAAGGGCTAGGATAAATTATTTACATGGAGAAGGGTGAGGTTTTTTAAAGGTTGCGGGAGCAATTTGTGCAAAGGATGGGACGCATGAGAAAACAGATAGCATATTTAGGAAAAGACAGATTTTTCATTCGATTTAGGAGAGAGATTGAAATTGGGGCCGTGGTCAAGAGTGAGGTCATTCAGGGAATTTTTGCCATGCTAAAGGCTTTATATTATACCTTGAGATACAGGAAACCACTGAAGGGTTTTTGGCAGGGCAGTGACATGAGCATTGTTGAATTTTGAATGGCATGTTAGGAGCATTGTGGGAATAGAGCGGAGAGAGGCAAGAAAACCCGTGAGAGGCTAATGTTGTAGTCTGGCTAACAGATGATAGTGACCTGGAAAAGAGCAGTGGGTATGGGGAGAAGTAGAGGAAATTAAGAGGCTTAAGGAGGCTGAGCCGATAGAGTCCAATAAAGGATTTTATGAAGAGACTAGTAAAAGAAAGGGAGAGACACTGGTAATCCCTGAATTTCCACCTCAAATAGCTAAGTTATTTGGAGGTATCTTTGACTGAAAGTAAGGACACCATAGGAAGATCAGGTATATGAGGGGATTAATTTCATTTTGGACACAACAGATTTGATAGGCTTATGCAACTTTCAACTGGAAATGTTTCATAAGCTGTTGTAAATGTGGGTCTGGACTCAAGAATGAGATCTCAGGTGGAGTTAGATATATCTAGAGATACAGTCTCCTTTTGTTATTGTTGTTCAGTAGCTAGGTTGTGTCCAATTCTTTGTGACCCTATGGACTACAGCATGCCATGAGGCATCCCTGTCCTTCACTATCTCCTGGAGTTTGCTCAAACTCATGTCCATTGAATCGATCATGTCATCCAGTCATCTCATCCTTTGTTGCCCCCTTCTCCTCCTTCCCTCAATCTTTCCTTTGCAAGTCACTATTTCCCCAACTTCTTTCTGAGTGAATATTCGCAATGTCTCTGCAGTAGGAATTTCTTACTTCTACGCTACTAGTAACAGTCCCTGGACAATCTCATCCTTGTTTATGAATTCTACTCCCATTTGTAAATTGACTGAAAACAAGGCAAAAGTCCCTAATCTACTATAATTTCTTTTTCTAGTGTTTCTATTCAACTATATTCTCAACGTTTTCTTCTGGTTGTTCTTATTGGTGCCTTTGCTCTTAAGAATTTCAAAATTGACTTAATTATTTTTCTCAAATACCTATTCTGAATAACAACAACAAAAAAAACCCTCTTCCTTTTGTTTCCTCTACCCAGCACCACTACTTGTCGCTCAAGTGATCATCCAGTGATGGAGCTCCCACTCCATTTATATTTCTGATTGCTGCTGTCACCACGAACTTGGTGGCTTAAACCATACCATTTTATTACCCTATAGTTCTGAAAGTCAGAAATCTGCTAAAACCAAAATGTTGGCAGAGCTATGTTCCTTTCTGGAGACTGCGGGGAAAAATCTGTGTCCTTGCTATCTAGAGCTAGAGGACACCTACATTTCTTAGTTCATGGCCTTCTTTTCACCTTCAAAGTCAGCAACATCAAGCCAAGTTCCTCTTAGACTTACCATGTCTGTCTCTCTCTCTCTTTTCTGATCTCCTCTTTCACTTTTAAGGACTGTTGTGATTATATCAGACTGCTCAGTTAATCTAGGGTAATCTTATTTTGGATTTCCCAGGTGTCTCAGACCATAAAGAATCTGCCTGCCAATACAGGAAATGTAGGAGACACAGGTTTGATCCCTGGGTCAGGAAGATCTCCTGGAGGAGGAAATGGCAACTCATTCCAGTATTCTTGACTGGAAAAGCCCAAGAACAGAGGAACCTGGTGGGCTGTAGTCTGTGGAGTCTCAAAGAATCAGATACAATTGAGCAACTCAGCGAGAGCGTGCTCTCACACAGCACACACACACAAAATCTCTTTATTTTACACTTCACTGATTGGCCCCTTAATTCCATGTACATGCTTAATTCCCCTTTGTCTTATGATATGACACGTTCACAGGTTCTGAAGTTTAAAACTTGGGCATTCTGGGGACCATTATTCTGTTTACCACCCTCCCCTTCTCTCCCATTATCTCACCTACTCCCTCATCAGCATACTTTATCCTGCTGTTTGCTTCATTGTATTTATAATTACCTAACATGTTGTAAATTTACCTGTTTCTTTTCTAAAATGCAGCATAAAACATCATAAGGCAAAGATTTCATCTTGTCCATTGCTGTGTCTAGAGCCATGCCAAAAACATAGTGTTTCTTGGATAAATGAATGAATAAATTCTAATTTGTCACTGGAGATGGTGAATTTGACCTTGACAGCATGTTTCACACATCCATTCTGTTTTATTTATACTCACCATCGTTTGTGTTGTGTCACGCAAAAAATAGCACTCCTGTTTTTCTTGGGGAGCTTCACTGTTTCAATAGATTCCTAGTGTATGCACCTCCAGTTTCTGTACCCTGTTTCTGAACTTGAAATCGTTCATGTTAATTCTGTATTTAAAACTCTCAATGGCTCTTTGGCAAAATTTATGCAGTTATGCACAAACGTCCCCTGCCCAGCTCTTCACATTTGTCTTCACCTCCTCCCCCATCGTCTGTGTTCTAGAGATTTTAGAATACTTGTTCTTGCTGTTCCCTCTGCCTAGAATTCCCTCCCTTCTTTGACTACCGAGAAATTCTTGCTTCCCTCAAGATCTCCTGTGAATACATTTTCCCACAAAATGTTCAATGGAAAAGTCTGAATAAAGTGAATTTCTTCCTCTTCTGTGTGTGTGTGTGTGTGTGTGTGTGTGTGTGTGTGTACTCACGCACTTAGTCATGTCTGACTCTTTACGACCCCATGGACTATAGCTTGCCAGGCTCCTCTGTCCATGGAATTCTCCAGGCGAGAATACTGGAGTGGCTTACTATTCCTTTCTCAAGGGGATCTTCCCAACTCAGGGATTGAACCTGGTCTCTCACATTGTAGGCAGATTCTTTACCGTCTGAGCCACCAGGAAGGCCCTACTTCCTCCTCTGAGGCCATGTTGTCAGGAGCAACATAGGAGCAAGACTTCGAAGAGTCTCAGGCCATAAGATAAGTCTTATCATAAGACTCAGGCTGTAAACACAAAAGATAGTCACAGGCTTTTCTTGATCCTAAAAGAAAGATTTAGAGGTTAGGTTCCTATGAGTCTGCTGGTATAATTTAATTGGATAATTATCCTCTTATTATGATTATTATACATTTTTTAAACCATTACCATCCCTGCCAGCTACCCCCATACACATACACTTCTGCTTGGATCTTTCAGGTTGGAGAGGCTTATAGAATTTCAGATGATACTATTGATATTCGATGTTCATTTTACTGCACTAAGCATTGTGCTTTGCAGATAAATATATATTTTATAAATCACACATGTCTTCATGGGATGTTTTTCTTACTTTTATGCTCTGGAGTCAGTTTTGCTGAGTTCAGACTTGAGCTCTGTAACTTTCTAGCTATACATCCTTGAGTGAGTTACTCAAGCTTTTTCAGTCATAGTTTTGTCATTTGGGAAATGAAAACAATAATAATCTCATTTTATAAATTTATTGGGAAGATTAATCAATTAATATGTGTAACCTTAAATGGTTAACCTTCAACCTTAACCTTAAGCTTAAAACGGTGCTGACTCATGTCTAATAAATGTTACCAATTTTTTTTACTATTTTAGACAACATTTTTATTGGAGTATCATGCATTACAATGATAGTTTCTACTGTAGAGCAAAGTGAGTCAGCTAAACATATTCACATATCCCCTCTTTTCTGGATTTCCTTCCCAGATGTTAGCTATTATAACAACTATTCTTCTATATGCTGAGTTTTCTCAAGTAAAGTACTTTGGCCATTCCACTCTGTATCCACAGAGCCAGATACAGATTTGACAAAAGTGATCAATAAATATTTTTTGAGCAATGAAGATGTAATAGTTGCTTTTAGAAGGTCAGGAGCTAATTAATGTACAGAGACTAATCTAGAAATAAGAGCTTGTTAATGGATTTTGAAAATTTGAGCAGCTTACCTCTTTCCCTTTCCTTTTCCCCCACTCTGTGATTTAGGATTTTGAATTCACTTGTCAGAATGCATTCAGTATATAATTAGATGGTGTTAACTGGAATTTAACAAAAACTAATTTGTTGAGAATTATTTTATTCTGTAAACAAATGTTTGTGGAAGAGTGGTATGTGTGAGGTTCCCTTCCAGGTGCTGGAGTTACAATATGGCATTTCCACAACCAGAACCAGGCACAGTTTTTCCATCTATATTTAAGTAAACAACAGAAGCTGGGAGAGGCTTTGTTCTGGCTTTGTTTCTTTCTTACTACACTTTCAGGGACAAACTTTCACCAGAGTAAATAAGAGAATAAATAAGAGAACAACCCAAGTCCGCTGTTCCCTGCCAGGTCCCACCTTGTTTGCCCTTGGCCCAGTGCTCTTCACCTTGTTCGCGTTCATCTGAACTCCACTGCTCAGCTATCTAAGCATCGATCACTTGTAGGTCTGGGTGTCTTTTCTCTCCCCCATTTCTTTTGGTTCTTAGCTCAGTTAGATTCCCTTTTCTTCCCCAACAAAAACGTCTTTGGGGGAAAAATAAAAAAACCATGATCAAAAATGACTGGTGATTCTCCTAATTTTCAGGCTTTTTCTTAAGATTTTAGAGAAATTTTGGTTCTTGAGCCACCATTCCAGAAAGAAGTACAGCTCTTGGCTGGCTAGCCCTCTTATTGCATCTATTTTCATATCTTTGGCATCTAATTGACATTCATAAGTAAAAGCTGGCTTATATGAATCCTGGTTCATCTGTAAGTATTGACTCTTCAGATCCCTGGGATAGATTATATCACCATATGTCCATTCCAGAATTGTGTACTGTGCTGTTACACAGTTGCAATCTACCCTAAGCTTAGGGTAAGAAATCTGATTATATTCTTTCTGCCTGTTAGGAATAATTCATCCTATTATAATTTTCTAATCTGCACCCTCTATGTGAAATAATCCCTTTAATATCTGAGTACAGATGTCTAATCTGAGAGATATCATACGGGAAACTTTTCTTGTTTAAGCAGTCCTGCTTAGCAACACTTTAGCCATTCAACCCTGGTTTACCTCCCTTTGACTGTTTCCTCATAGTAAAACAGGAGTGGTGACATAAGTATCTACCTCATGGGCTTGCTGCATGGATGAAATGAGTTAGTAAGATGTGTTTTCCTTTGCATGGTGGTGGAACTCCCTAAGTGTTCAATAAATGAGAGTAATTATTGTTCTTATCATTAATATTACTCCTGGTTCCCAAGGAATAAAAACATTTTAATTGTAAAGATTTCTAATATATTCCTTTATGAATATTATCAGATAATTTAAAAATTTTAAAACCTTTAAATAATACTTTTAGATTTACAGAAAAGCTGCAAAGATAGTATGGAAAGTCCACTCTCAGTTTCCTCCATTGGTAAGTCTTACATTGCTATGGTACCTTTGTCACAACCAAGAAATGAACACTGATAATTACCGTTAACTAAACTTCACACCTTATTTAGCTTTCAGTAGTTTCCCTCTAATGTCTTTTATTTTTCTGCTTCAAGATTCCATCCAGGCTACTATTTATGTTTAGTCACCAGGCCTCCTTTGTCTCCTCTTGGCTATTATGGTTTCTGAGACTTTGTTTCTGAAGATCTTGACAGTTTGGAGGAGTACTAGTTGGGTATTTTATAGGTACGAGTTGGGTATTTTATAGAATATCCTTCATTTGGGGTTTATCTAATGTTTTTCTCATGGTAAATCTGGAGATAAGTGTTTTTGAGAAGGAGCTATGGAGGTGGAGGTGACATGCTCTTTTCATCATAGTATATTAAGAGTCCATACTATCAATCTGCCTTATCCATGGTTGATGTTGACCTTAATCATCTGACTTAGGTAGTATTTGTCTAGTATAAATTTAGTTTTTTACCCACCTTTCTATACTCTTTAAAATAAAGTCACTAAGTGTGGCAAACATTCAAGGAATGGGGCATTCAGGTCCCCTACTTTTAAAGGAGTATTTACAGAAATTATTTGGATTATTCTATATGTGAGATTTGTCTTTGCTCCCTAATTTATTTACTTGTATATTTATTCAAGCATTTCTTTATAAAAGTGTGAACTCATGGACATATATTGTATAGTTTGGGCTATAATCTAATCTATGCTATTTTATTAATTGGTTGAGGTTATCCAACCAGTCCATCCTAAAGGAAATCAGTCGTGAATATGCATTGGAAGGACTGATGTTGAAGCTGAAACTCCAATACCTTGGCCACCTGATGCGACAAGCTGACTCATTTGAAAAGATCCTGATGCTGGGAAAGATTGAAGGGGGGAGGAGAAGGAGATGACAGAGGATGAGATGGTTGGATAGCATCACCGACTCAATGGACATGAGTTTGAGTAAACTTCAGGAGTTGGTGATGGACAGGGAGGCCTGGCGTGCTGCGGTTCATGGAGTCACAAAGAGTCAGACATGACTGAGCAACTGACTGACTGACCCAGTTTGGCCATTGAAAGCTCTTTCAGCTTGGGTCCTGTGTCCCCTTGACATGCTCCATCCCCTTGTTTTTTGAGTGCTTTCTTACTTTCTAGCACCGTAAGTTGCTCTGGATGTCTTGTATATTCCTGGATCCAGCCTTAGCATCAGCTATTTTCTCTTGTAGCTCTGGTTCCTTTTATTTGAGAAAGTATTAGAAGCTGAGATCTGAGCACTGGGTGATTAGCTTTTGATTGTTACTATTTTTTGCTAATGGTAACACACTTCACTTTATTTCCTATATATTTTTTAAAATTTATTTTTAATTGGATAATTGTTTACAATGTTGTGTTGGTTTCTGCTGGGCAACGATGTGAATCAGCCATAAATATACATATATCCCCTTCCTCTTGAACCTTCATATCTTTTTACAGTAGTCTATGGGTCAAGAATGCTCAAACTACCACACAATTGCACTCATCTCACATGCTAGTAAAGTAATGCTCAAAATTCTCCAAGCCAGGCTTCAGCAATACGTGAACCGTGAACTTCCAGATGTTCAAGCTGATTTTAGAAAAGGCAGAGGAACCAGAGATCAAATTGCCAATATCTGCTGGATCATCAATAAAGCAAGAGAGTTCCAGAAAAACATCTATTTCTGCTTTATTGACTATGCCAAAGCCTTTGACTGTGTGGATCACAATCAACTGTGGACAATTCTGAAAGAGATGGGAATACCAGACCATCTGACCTGTCTCTTGAGAAACCTGTATGCAGGACAGGAAGCAACAGTTAGAACTGGACATGGAACAACAGACTGGTTCCAAATAGGAAAAGGAGTACGTCAAGGCTGTATATTGTCAACCTGCTTGTTTAACTTATATGCAGAGTACATCATGAGAAATGCTGGGCTGGAAGAAACACAAGCTGGAATCAAGATTGCCGGGAGAAATATCAATAACCTCAGATATGCGGATGACACCACCCTTACGGCAGAAAGTGAAGAACTAAAGAGCCTCTTGATGAAAGTGAAAGAGGAGAGTGAAAAAGTTGGCTTAAAGCTCAACGTTCAGAAAAATAAGATCATGGCATCTGGTCCCATCACTTCATGGGAAATAGATGGGGAAACAGTGGAAACAGTGTCAGACTTTATTTTTTTGGGCTCCAAAATCACTGCAGATGGTAATTGCAGCCATGAAATTAAAAGATGCTTACTCCTTGGAAGGAAGGTTATGGCCAACCTAGATAGCATATTTAAAAGCAGAGACATTACTTTGCCAACAAAAGTCCGTCTAGTCAAGACTAT
Organism: Giraffa tippelskirchi; assembly: GCF_054371585.1. Taxonomy (NCBI): domain Eukaryota; kingdom Metazoa; phylum Chordata; class Mammalia; order Artiodactyla; family Giraffidae; genus Giraffa; species Giraffa tippelskirchi. The sequence continues at coordinate 89,533,598 of NC_137275.1, read as the reverse complement.
GGTTTTTCCAGTGGTCATGTATGGATATGAGAGTTGGACTGTGAAGAAAGCTGAGCACCGCAGAATTGATGCTTTTGAGCTGTGGTGTTGGAGAAGACTCTTGAGAGTCCCTTGGACTGCAAGGAGATCCAATCAATCCATCCTAAAAGAGATCAATCCTGGGTGTTCATTGGAAGGACTGATGTTGAAGCTGAAACTCCAATACTTTGGCCACCTTATGCGTAGAGTTGACTCATTGGAAAAGATCCTAATGCTGGGTGGGATTGGGGGCAGGAGGAGAAGGGGACGACAGAGAGTGAGATGGTTGGATGGCATACCGACTCGATGGACATGGGTTTGGGTAGACTCTGGGAGTTGGTGATGGACAGAGAGGCCTGGCGTGCTGCAATTCATGGGGTCGCAAAGAGTCGGACATGACTGAGCGACTGAACTGAACTGAACTGATGGGTCAATCCTACCTCTATTACAGACTACCAGAAAATGTTTTTTTCTCAGTACTGTTTGCCTCAACATAATTTAATAAACACTTGGTTCATACTGCTTGGGGTAGTTAAACTTAATTATATTCTATTTTCTTCTGTGTAGGCACCTTGATAATTTTTATGCAGTACCAAGGTGTATGTCATTTATTTCTCCTCTCACCCTCCCTTCCACTCTCCCAAGGAGTAGTAATTATAGTTAATTATCTTACAACCCTTCTGTGGTGTTCCACTGTGAAGTTGATATGTACAACTCTTGATAAAAGGCCCTGAGTTTTGATGCACATACTAGGAATTTAGTGTACAAAATGGAGCCACAATAAATGCAGCTAATGCTTGATATAGATAAGAGATACATCCTGAAACTTTAAAAATCCCCAAATTTGATAACACAATATACTCTTCAAACAATTATTAGTGGAAAACAGTAAAGCCTGTTGAGATTTTATGGTTGTCTAAGTAACTTGCTAAAGACTCAAGTTCAAAACTCAGGAAAATTAGCACATACCATAAGCCTTTAGGGCATATGCAAAAAATTTAAATCTTACATACCAAATCTAAGGATGCCAAAGGCTTAATATGTTTTTTTTTATTTTTATTTTATATTGGATTATAATTGACTAACAATGTTGTATTAGTTTCAGGTGTAGAGGAAAATGAGTCAATTATATACACATATGTACCTATTCTTTTTCAAATTCATTTCCCATTTAGGTTATCACAGAGTACTGAGCAGAGTTCCCTGTGCTATACAGTAGGCTTAATTTGATAGAGAAGCAGAACCCCACATCTCATTTGGAATGCATTTCTTGAATCCTATTAGAACCAGCTGTTGTGATGAAAAGATAGAAAATGCATCACCTTACTTTTGCCTCCGGCTTGATTGTGTCCCCATCTTCCCACAGTTAGCTGGAAAGCTAGACAGAATGGAAAGTTGGCAGGGATGGAAATTTAAGGAGAAGATACTGTTTGGAACATGTAAATAATGTAAGTGGGTAGGAAGAAAAAGTGTGTGGTTAAACACAAACAGGATATCAGTGAAGAAAGAATGACTCAGAAAGAAGGCTTCTGATCCAGGCAGAGGGTGCTGTAAATTAGGGCCTGAAGGACAGTGTTTATGGGTTTTGAGTTAAGTGAAAGAAAGGGATGAGCTATGTATGGAATGGGGGAAAGAACATTCTAGGTACATGGAAGAGAAAGTACAAAGGTCTAGTGACTTTGCTGGTAAAAATGCATTCTGATTGCCAATAATTTCTACATGCCTCTTAGGAATTTCTAGTTATGGACTCCAAGAAATTTAGTTCTAAGGCTTGTGGAGTCGTGAGGGTGGTCTGGAATCAGGATGTTGTCATTTTTTCTTGACTTGGAATAGATGAGTTCATGTTTTCCTTCTTTGAAATTTTTCTCAAATTAAAGTTTTTAGAAGTATTGAGAGAAAATTGATACAGCAATGATTGAGTTTATTGCCTATTCTTGGAAATTCTTTAGCTCCCCAAGAAAATCTGGGGGACTTTCCTCTAAATGCACAGCTCTCTAAAACTTTTTTCACTAATTCTTAGCAGTGGGTTAAATCTTGCCATCAATGTGTCCAGGGGAGCTTTTTTGTAAGTCTGTTTATTTGTAACAGGTGTTAGAATTTGACATTTCATTTAACTTACCCATATTTTTTGAGACTGTAAATTAGGAAAGTATCTGAAATATGCATACACTTGTTATGTAGGAAGATACAGATATATGAGTAGGATAAAAAAAACAAGCTTTCAATAAAACTCCCCTTCTTACTTTAGGTTTGAAAAGGCTTGATACTTTTGTAAAGGTTCTCAGCCAGCTGATTTCAGTCCAGGAGGCTAAAAGGAATATAATAAGAAACCTGTTCTTGTAAAATGTTCATTCTGTCTGAAACAAGTTTGAGCAGGAAGCGTTTGTGAAAAGCCTGTTCTCTGAGTCTCCCTCTCGGTTCCTCATTCCAGAAAGCTTGCTCCATACCCAAATGAATATCTGAAGCTTCAGTGATTTTCCCATTTCATACTGAGACTATTAAATGGAAAATAGGCGACTCTAACTTCTCATTGTAGTCTAATGACATAGCGATTCTCATTTGCTGATGACGGTACTGTCTGGATCAATTCAGTGTGGCTCTGGCCATTCTTTGGAGTTGAACTTTGACCCCCAAAACTTAGGGATATGGAGAGAATTTCATTCTCGTGCCACTCTTGTGGACCCATGCGCTGGCACTGCATGCCAACTGTGAGCATGGGACCTGTCTTGTTCTCCACTGTATCCCCAAGGCTCAGAAAAATGCCTCTCACCCGGAATGTGTTCAGTGAAATGTGTTGAAACTTTAATGCCTGGCACACAGCAGCTGTCTGTCTCAAAACTCAAACCAGGCTCTGGGAACCCTTCACCCAGTGTTTACCACCTCATGCTTTTGGCATTTATTTAACTTTTATCCTAGGAGCAACTAAAATAACCTCGAAATACAGAAAGCAGATACTTTTAGAAAAGATTATTTTTTTCAGATGTCATAGTAAATTACGTAAAGTCACAAGACTTGGTTTATAATCACATGGTTATTCTAGTATAAATTCAATGTTCACAAGATTACACTGCTAATAATTGGTAATAATAACAATAATAGTAATAACTAATAATTAAGTAATCTCTAGTCTTATTCAAAACTACATATATTAGGAACTCGCTCTATATTAAATACTATGATAGATAAGTACATATGTATGAATACAAGACAACCAAGGAAAATAGGAGGTTTTTTTTGAGGCATTTAATAATAATAGTGAATTATTAATGTATGCCAGCTATTGAGCTAAATCTATATATTGAATTATGTGATTCCAATAACTGGCCTAGGAACTAGGTACCACTGTTTTCTGCATTTTATAAATAGGAAATTAAGGTTTAGGAAGATTAAATGAATTGTCTGTGGTAAAGCTAGCAGAAAATGATGGAAGTAAGATTTGAACTTTTTTTTTTGACATTACAGCCTGTAATTTTTCTGTGAACATTTAATTTTAATGTTTCCCTTCAGTTTACATTCTAGTTGAGAGTTCAGGACATACACATGAAATAATGCTTGCCAAACAATACATAAATGACCATGAGTACTTATAATCTAGACTACTAAAATCAACAGGAGAGTATGCCCAAATGAAGAGGTGATTCACATTGAAAGCATTTCCTACAGAAAGTGAATTTGAATCTGTGGGGCAACTATGAAAGAATATAGTTTTGTGAAGATAGTAAGAAATAGAATGTAACTAATTATGTTAAAAAGATAAACCTTCACTATTTAAAATACATATTTTAATTGAGGTAAAATTGACATATTAGTTTCAAGTGTACATAATAATGATTGGGTACCTGTGTATATTGCAAAATGATTGCTACAATAAGCCTAGTTAACATCCATCACCGTACATAGTTATAATTTTTTTCTTGTGGTGAGAACTTTTCAGATCTAGTCTCGTAGGAACTTTCAAATATACGTGAAGTGAAGTGAAAGTCACTCAGTCATGTCCAACTCTTTGTGACTCCATGAACTATACAGTCCATGGAATTCTTCAGGCCAGAATACTGGAGTGGTTAGCCTTTCATTTCTCCAGGGGATCTTCCCAACCCAGAGGTCAAAACCAGATCTCCCTCATTGCAGGCGGATTCTTTACCAGCTGAGCCACAAGGGAAGCCCTCAGATATACAATATAGTTTTATTAATTAGAGTCACCAGGCTGTACATGACATCCCCATAACTATTTTATAACTGGAAGCTTGTACCTTTGACACCCAAACCTTTACTTTCTTAATATAAAATTCTAGATACCTAGTTTAAAAATAATAACAAAAATAATACCATCTTATATCTGTTAATATGCAAACATTAAAGAAAACATAATTTGATTCCATTTGTAGATTATTGGTCCTTAGTGTGATAAGACCAGCTTTAACACAAATAAAAAGGAACTAGAAAACTCTTCATCATAAAGACTTAGAAAAAATACAATATTTGAAGACCTCAGCATTTAATATATGCTGAAGTAATGGACACTCCACAGTTTTGTCATGAATTCCTTTTAAATTGTCTATGAAACTGTGACAGCCAACAACCCTTTCCTCATCCCACACCACTTCACCCAATTCCCACAACACACACAATGATCTTGGTGTTGAAAAGAAAGAAAAATATCCCCAACATTACAGGTATGATTTCTATAATCATGGGCATAAGTGTTCTGAACAAACACCAACTCACTCCATCCTATAAGAGTGTATCTTAAATGGCTTGTTTTAAGTTAGATCTTTATCAGTAGGAACTTGTAGTATTGTTTTCTCTATCATCGTCAAAGATGATATTTTATTATTACATTTTTCATATTCAAGAATTCAATTTTTTTATCTCTTTTAGAGAAAGTGAGTATGTTTTTAATAAGGAAAGTCTCCAATTCTTAGGAATTCCTCTCCTCTACTTTTCCTTTTTCAGAAAAGCATGTTTTGATTTAACCAAAGAGAAAATTGGAGAGAAAACAAGTTAGAATATTCTAGGCAAAGCATAAAATGAAAAAAAATTTAAAGGAAAAATGTTTGGTGATGGGGTATAGATAGAATGAAGGAGGACACAGAGGTATGCATTTATTGCTCCCAAATCTTTGGTAATAATATTCAGGGGTTAATGGATTTGAGTGACAGTAAAAACTATGAGTCATAGATCTCTGTATTTATCTGTAGGAAGTCTTAGTAGTTTTGTATCTTTTAAAATACATAGGGGAAAATAAATGTAATCTTTTAAAAGAGCATCTCCTGAATTTACAAAACAGCAAAATAATTAAAGAACAATTGTCTGAGAGGTAATAAATAAGAAGAGCTTTGTGATGGCACAGCAAATGCTGTCATTAGGGAGAGCTGAGAGGAAAGACAAGAGTAACCCAAGCCAGGAGAAAATAGTGAATGAGAAGACCAGGATTTATCTAAAGAATATGCTAGATTTAGACCAGGAAAATTATTTGTTTTTAGTACAAATATTCTATCTTAGAGTCAGCACCTCTCCAGGTAATCTGGATTAACTCTTTGGCAATGCATTTTAATGCTCTTCATTGATGCTAAGAAACAAGTATATATTCACACACTTATTAGTGTGTGGTCCCACATTTGGATGATAGAAATAAACTTCAGGATTACAATTCACTCTGGGGCCCTTTGTGGCCCAGTGATATTTTATTCTTTATCCTACATAACTCATACCTACTGGTGTTTACAGAAGAGCAAAAAACTAAGTGATGGGAATACCAGACCATCTGACCTGTCTCTTGAGAAACCTGTACGCAGGTCAGGAAGCAACAGTTAGAACTGGACATGGAACAACAGACTGGTTCCAAATAGGAAAAGGAGTACATCAAGGCTGTATATTGTCACCCTGCTTATTTAACTTATATGCAGAGTACATCATGAGAAACACTGGGCTGGAAGAAACACAAGCTGGAATCAAGATTGCCGGGAGAAATATCAATAACCTCAGATATGCGGATGACACCACCCTTATGGCAGAAAGTGAAGAAGAACTAAAGAGCCTCTTGATGAAGGTGAAAGAGGAGAGTGAAAAAGTTGGCTTAAAGCTCAACGTTCAGAAAACTAAGATCATGGCATCTGGTCCCATCACTTCATGGCAAATAGATGGGGAAACAGTGGAAACAGTGTCAGACTTTATTTTTTTGGGCTCCAAAATCACTGCTGATGGTGATTGCAGCCATGAAATTAAAAGATGCTTACTCCTTGGAAGGAAGGTTATGGCCAACCTAGATAGCATATTTAAAAGCAGAGACATTACTTTGCCAACAAAAGTCCGTCTAGTCAAGGCTATGGTTTTTCCAGTGGTCATGTATGGATGTGAGAGTTGGATGGTGAAGAAAGCTGAGCGCCGAAGAATTGATGCTTTTGAACTGTGGTGTTGGAGAAGACTCTTGAGAGTCCCTTGGACTGCAAGGAGATCCAATCAATCCATCCTAAAAGAGATCAATCCTGGGTGTTCATTGGAAGGACTGATGTTGAAGCTGAAACTCCAATACTTTGGGCACCTCATGCGAAGGGTTGACTCATTGGAAAAGACCCTAATGCTGGGTGGGATTGGGGGCAGGAGGAGAAGGGGACGACAGAGGATGAGATGGTTGGATGGCATCACCGACTCGATGGACATGGGTTTGGGTAGACTCCGGGAGTTGGTGATGGACAGAGAGGCCTGGTGTGCTGCAATTCATGGGGTCGCAAAGAGTCGGACACGACTGAGCGACTGAACTGAACTGATAGGTGATTGACAATGTTGTGTCAGTTTCAAGTATACAGCAAAGTGATTCAGATATACATATACATGTATCTATTTTTTAAATTTTTTTCCCATTTAGATTGCTTACATAATTAAGCAGAGTTCCCTATGCTATACAGTAGATCCTTTTGTTTTCCATTTTAAATATAGTAGGGTGTATATATCAAACCCAAACTACCTAATTATCCCTCTCCAACATCGTTCCCCCCTCACAACCATACTTTTGTTCTCTAAGAACGTGAGTCTGTTTCTGTTTTGTAAATAAGTTCATTTGTATCATTTTTTGGACTTGACATATAAATGATATCCTAGAATATTTGTCTTTCTCTCTCTGACTTCACTCATTAAGGCAATGTCTAGGTGCCCCCGTGTTGCTGCAAATGGCATTATCTCATTCTTCTTAATGGCTGAGTAATATTCCATTATATATATGTACCACATCTTTTTTATCCATTCATCTGTCAATGAACATTTAGGTTGCTTCCATGTCTTGGCTATTGTAAATAGTGCTACAGTGAACATTAGGGTGCATGTATTCTTTCAGACCATATTTTCCTCTGGGCATATGCCCAGGAGCGTTATAGTAGGATCATATAGTAGCTTTATTTTTAGTTTTTTAAGGAACGTTCATACTGTTCTCCACAATGACTGTGCCAATTTACATTCCCACCAACAGTATAGGTTGTTGTTTTCTCTACACCCTCTCCAGCATTTATTGTTTGTGGATTTTTTGAAGATGGCCATTCTGACCAGTGTGAGATAATATTTCATTGTAGTTTTGTTTTGCATTTCTCTAATAATTCGCAATGTTGAACATCTTTTTGTGTGCCTCTTGGCTATCTGTGTGTCTTCTTTGGAGAAATATCTAAAATGACAGGATCTGATGGTAAAGGCAATATAGGCTTTCTCTATGTGTGTGTATGTGTTTGTGTGTGTATTTCAAAGTAGCATAAAAGATACTCAAATGAAGAAATTCTTATGGATAATTTTTCTTTTTAAGCACATTTTCACTTTTTCTCTTACTTTTCCTACTAGATACAGTAGTCAAAATTTTCAAGTAAACACAAATATGGAATGACTGAGTAAAAATGGAAGGGGGAAATTTCTTTTTATTTGAATGATTTTGACCATCAGTGTAGAATAATTATTCATCAGTTTAGAATAATGATGGGCTTCCCTTATGGCTCAGCTAGTAAAGAATATGCCTGCAATGCAGGAGAACTGGGTTCAATCCCTGGGTTGGGAAGATCCTCTGGAGAAGGGAAGACTACCTATTCTAGCCTAGAGAAGTCCATGGACTGTATAGTCCATAGAGTCACAAAGAGTTGGACACAACTGAGTGATTTTCACTTCATTTCTTCACTTAGAATAATTATAGCACATGTATTACATTTCCTTAAGTGTGAATTATGTCACACCTCCCCAAACTACTAATCAAAGAAGTAAATGGCTTCTTAAATAATGGCTAGGGTATAACAATATTTTACACTTAAAGTGACAATAGAGAAGAATTAAAAGTGAAGAATACTGAATAATGTTTAATTGTCATTATCTAGGTGATGCATGAATGATTTAGGGTCAGCCTAAAGAATATTGGAAACATGACTGGGTTTAAAAATAGAGGTTTTAAAGCTACTGGCTTTCTCTGATTTATTCATTTTTTTCTGTCATGATAATACCATTCTTTTTGATAAATTTTGCCAGTTTTTATTATTCTGACTTGTGGGGTAGTTTAAAAAAGTGTGAATTATAGCTGAAATTTCCTTGTGCTTTTTACACACTCTTTTATTTAGCTAGCAGTTAAGTGATTAACTTATTAAATATAACTTTAATAGCCCACTTTCCTGTATGATGTCTGCCACTGAATGTTATATTTAAGAAGAAAATCTTAGGAATCTATCTTTCTTTAGTATGAGGCATACTGTTCATTGAATAACTGGTGATGGATTGTGCTTACAGGAGACAGCCAGTGCCTGTGAAAGTGACCATTTAGACATTTTGGATAACACTTGATGTAAATTAAATCTCCTTTTGAAAATAATGAGTAATGTGAAATGGCATGTGTTTTAAAGGATGAACTAGGTTGCCACAAAACACTGAGTCAAGGTAAGATTTTGAGGTACGATAGCTAGAGTTTTGGTTGACTAAGGTGACCTGGTCTTGTCACCACCCTTGCTGAGCATTTCAGCAGCTCTTCGGTGAGAGTTGTGTTCTCAGAAATGTATCATTAAGGTTCTAAGACTAGTGTACTATGCATGACTGCATTACTCAACCTGCTCAGAACAGGAGGAGCATTTAAAAACACATTACAGGAGCTCTCCCACTCACTCTTTCATCTGCTGCATCTTTTTTTCCTTTTAAATTATATGTCTATCATGGAAAATGAGTTACAGGAAATCACATGGCAACCTAGAGAGGTTCTGAGAAATATTTAGCTTTGACTTTAAGCTTATACAATTTTCCTTAAAAGACAAACAGGCATTTTAGTTGGTGTTTTCCATCCTGAATGATAAATTTGGCTTGGAGTGTCTTTCTGTATATTACTGTTCAGATGCTTTGGTTCTCGAACAATTATGAGATGTAAATGTCATGGATAGGGACTTTTAAAAATGGCTGCCCCTGTGACTCAGAGTTACGGGAGCTCAGGCTTCCCATTTGTGCTGTGTTTCTAGCAGCAATACTTCTTTCTGCCTTTCTGACAGCATTATTTTTGGGAAATCAAGCTTATTTCTATTTTTCTATCCCTGTTAAAAGGATTACTCATCCTCCTTCTCCACTCCTGTGTGTCCTTGTCTCTTATTAATTTATAATAATAATCCTTGTGACTCCTTGAAATTGTTTTTCTTTAATAAATGCTGTCAGTTTTTTTAAAAAATCCTCATTTAACTCCAAATATTGATGTTTGGTTCAGTTTCTATGACCTTTATGAACCATTTCTTCTAATTCTTTACCTTGGAATTTCTCTTGACTCTAAGGAGAGAAATATTTACTTACGACTTTGCATGTACCCATAGCACATATGATGCACTTTGTGTTATGTTTTAAACTTATAATGTATCTCTATAAACTTAATCTCATTTTATTTGCTTGAGATGGTTGTTGTAATTGTCTTTACTTTATAGCTGAACAAATCAGCATTTAGAGGAATTAAGTAGATAATCTGTCCATGTGGATATTTGGAAAATGGGAAAGTCAGGGCACAAGCTGAATAATACTACTATTTAGAAAAATATATAATTCACAAATTTAAAATGTTTAATAAATGCTTGCTGTATATAAAGTGATATCCTTGGTATTGGGGATGGAAATTAATAAAAAGACAAAGTCTCTGCTTTCATTCAGTTTACATTCCATGATGGGTTTTTTTTGATTCAGTTTTATTTTTTACTAAAAATACAAAACCGATGTGGCATCACATACATAGTCACTTTAGTGTGACTGACTTAATTTGCCCTAAAGATGGACTCATTTTTAAAAAAAATTTAACAGATGAACTGTCATATTAAGATGCTGCTGCTGCTGCTAAGTCGCTTCAGTCATGTCTGACTCTGTGCCACCCCATAGATGGCAGCCCACTAGGCTCCCCTGTCCCTGGGATTCTCCAGGCAAGAACACCAGAGTGGGTTGCCATTTCCTTCTCCAATGCATGAAAGTGAAAATGAAGTTGCTTAGTCATGTCCGACTTTTAGTAACCCCATGGACTGCAGCCTCCAGGCTCCTCCGTCCATGGGATTTTCCAGGCAAGAGTACTGGATTGGGGTGCCATTGCCTTCTCCGCATATTAAGATGATCACTGAACTATTATAAATATAATGTACAAATTTTCTTTATATAAAGCTAGAATGGAACTTGTAGTTTTTTTTTTTTTTTTCCATTTGACTGATAATGTATATTTTCAGAGCAGTTGGTTGAACTGAGGGGTGCTGTGGAAACTATTTAATGGAACCAGGTTAAATGATCTGTACAGAGAATGGCCTCTGAGTCTTGGCTAAACATTGAACCCCATGATGGGCCAGCTAACAGAACATGCCAGCAGACATGCCTAGGTGCTGCAGGAGAGCTTATGCCAACTTCACTGACACTGATATAATTGTTCTGTTAACTTATTCAAGAAGTACTTCTTTCTAACCCCCAACACAGAGCAAAAATTCAAATAATATCTATGCTATTTTACTATATCCTACAAAATAGAAAGTCATGTATTCTGTGAGTTTACTCTTCCATGTCCTGTGTATAGCTAGAAAACAACTTGGCAAATCCACATATGCTGGAAAAAGTCTTTTCCCCTGAGCTTTTCTCTGAGAATTCTTAAGAGGCCAAATTTCTCAGTAATGTTCTACAATAACACCAATTGACAACCCTTACTCATATGGAAAATAGCTTAGAAGGAAATTGTCATCAAGATTCAAACTCTAGGGTAATATTTAGAGTGGAAACAAAATAATTACTCGAAAGTTTAGTGTATTTTCCCTATTTTAAGTTTCTTTGAAAATAATACTGTATTTTGGAGACAGTGAGTCTATAGGGAGTCTAAAACATAATAGGGAGGACTCAGATTTGATGTTCATTGGTTGTTGTCACAATTTGAACCAAGATAATGATAAACACCATACAGAAAATAAAAAGGCTCTATTATTAGACATTTTGTCTTGGACTGGTTGAAATATTCTGAAGTTATCTTTGCAATTAATTATTTTGATACTGGTATTGTGATATAGAGGCTTCTTTCAAATAAGCAAACACAGCCCTTTAGGCTTGCCACTTGCAAATGATAGTTCCAGGATGCGGCCTTGCAGGTCATATTTGGCACGGGGAAAACGTTGCAGTTCTACACAGTTCCAGCAGGGGTCAATATGTTTTCATCGTTACATACCCAATGCTCAGTGAGCAGGCAGCCAAAGTGTTGATCCTAATTGGAGCAGACACAAGGATCTTCTATAATCCTCTGACATCCTTTTCAAATAATAATTCTTAGGTGGGTGGTGGGCTGGTGGCTGCAACGCCAGTGCAGGCTTCTGTACAATGAAGCCTAACCATTGTCAATTATTTTTGATGTATGCTAGCTTAACTTAAGTTTCCTTCGTACTTGCTTTTCCAATCCACAGAACGGTATTGCTCCTCCTAATTACTGAGACACAGTACCCAGGATGGTTAGGACAAGTGTGTTATTTTGGCTTAATGCACTCTTCCAAACCCATTGGCACCCCTCCTTTTTTTTTCAGCCTCCCTGTGTTCTTCCTGCTTAGCACACAGAGCAAGCTTATACCTTCAGTCAAATATTTCAAGATTATTTTACTTATACCCTTAATTGACAGTCATTTGACTTTTAACTCATTCAGCGCCACCACTTGGAGAAAAGTGGAGACATAATGATGAATATGCATGATAATAGTTGCATGTATAGAACTGGAATTGGTTCATCACTGAAGGTAAATCCTTTCCCCATCCCACACACTTTCTCATAATTCGTTTAGGGGCTGGAGCCAGCCAGTGGTAGTCAGGCAGCTAACTGTCATCCTTATGTGCATTTTAAAGAATGCTGGTTGTCCGAGTCTCCAACTGTCACACAGAAGCTTGAGTTCTTTGAGTCAAAAGAAAAAGAAAAAACCAGCCACGCATGTCCTGCCCCAGATTTGTAAGCTCATTTTTTACTCTCCTTGGCCCCGACTGCAGCCCTTTCTGTTGAGCTGGGGAGTGAATGTCTCCATGTACAGACATTTGCAGAAATTCGATTCTGGAGAGCTGAGGAGTGTTGCAGCAGGAATGTATTACTGGGACACTTGGAAGGTGGTTAACTGTTTGAGTGCTGATGCTGTGCTGCCGAAGAGAAGGAGCAGCACATCTGACAGGGCTCCGGCTCCACAAGGCTAAACCCACGTGGGCCTGTAAAGCGATGCCCTCCTGTATCTCTCTAGGCAGGCAGCGGGGGCTTGGGGGATAGGGGAATGTCTTTTGTAAAGTGAAACACAAGTTGTAAAAGGTGAAGTCAGAGTTAGACAAAACCATCAGGGACTCATCTGGATCTTGGTTCATAATGGCTGGAATCATTTTCTACTTATAATAATAATATAAAGCTTGAGAGGTATCTGAAATTAAATCCTCTACCTTAGTCTGAAACTTCAGTGTCTGATAGCAAAGAATCTACTTATCTATACATGTAGGTACATTTAAAATATCCTCTCTAAAAATGGATGAAGGTTTCTTTTACTATCAAAGATTTTTACCTGTACCCTTTAATGCATCAATAATAAAAACAAAGGTAGCCATCTCTTTTATTCTTGGTAAATCTTTCTTTAAAGATCATATTGGTGTCCTTAAGCAAAACGGGGTAAAATTCTTGACAGAGCTACTCTTTATTTCTTTCATTTTAATTCTTTATTTACTTAAAAAACAAAACTTAGCTTCCTCAAATTAAGGAAATGGTATGAGGCATAAAAGCTGTAAGTTGATGAAAAGAACAGCAGCAGTTTCAACTTGGGTCTGACAGCCACCTGACAGATGATACTCATGTCTCTGATGGGTAGTCAGGAGAAGCTGGGAAGAATTTTCATCCCATTCTTTGCTATTGGAGCAGACAAATTCATTTATTTTTTGAAAGGTCATGGTTAGCATGAATGGGGAAATAATGCTATCTCTTAAGTGAAGTATTTATTTATTCCAGGAATGTTTATTGAGTGAGTACTATATGCCAGGTTCTAATAATAAGCATTGGTGCTATGCTGATGAATAAGATAGGCAAAGGCTGTATTCTCATGGAGTTTCCTTTTCATTAAAATATATGCATACTTTGAAAGTGTGTAAGTATATGTTCTAAAAAAATTCAATGTATTTTTATTTTCTCACTTCACACGTTTGCTTCTTCATATTTAACATGTAGGCTGAAACACTCCTTGTATTCGCTGAAGGTGAAAAAAATATGTAACTAAAGGGTGAACTACAGAATTTCAGTGACTGTGGAGCTGCTTCAGAACCTATTTTGGGAACACTGTATGTAAAGTGGTTTACAAATAATTAGAAGATTAGGCTACTTTTTAGCTAGTGTGTTCATTCATAAATCTAAGCAAATGTATCTGGAGTAGCTGACACCAGAGTTCAAGGTCGCACATCTCCCCTGCAGGAGGTCATGACAACTCAACAGGAGCATTTCTTGTTCTCACAGCATGGTTTCAGGAAAACCAAATGGTCTCTGCCCTCAGAATCCTGATCTCATGAATTAGGATAAGTGAGGGGATGGTTTCCAAATTATATTTTAAGACTTGTATGGATTTTAACACTACCCATAGACTAAGGAACTGAAGCAAGCTTGAAGTAGAATAAATAAGTATCTGTGTCACTTATTTATTCAAATACAGCTCTGTGAGCAAAGATTGACCACCTATATCTAATGATAAAAAAAACTTTGAAAACTTAATTGAAACCCAAAATGTGGAGCTGTATTGGAGCTTTGTTATTATCCTCACAGTACATTTTTCAAGTTACCTGAGAAGCAGGGCCGAAGGCACCTACCCTAGCTTCTATGCTCTAGACTTGCAGTTCTTTTACAGGCTTAAACTGGAGTCTTTCTATCCACTCACCTTGAGAAGAAAACTCTAGGAACAAAAACAAAACCTAGTCTTTTCCCCTCCCCATTGTTTTGATTTTGATAGTCATCCTCTCTACTTTTCCCCCAAGGTATGTGATGGCCAACATATTCTTGCTCACATTTATATTGAGTTAAAGGAGTCGTCATAAACTTCCCACCTTGTCGACTTCCTGAATGCGAGAAATACTCCTAAATTTCTAAAAGGAACATTAAAATGTTCTTTTGGAAGGTTTCAGAAAATATTCCCTTCTCTGAGGGTTCTGAACTCTTTTAAGAAAAGACACCACAGTTTTCCTAACACAGATTTTTTTTTGTTCTCAGATTTACAACTCCTTGTTAGATAATATATACATCACAATAAATGGGAAATGTATCAATAAGAACATGTTACTGCTTCTCTTTAGCATCCCCACTCTCTCTTTCTCCCTCCATTCTTCTCCCGCACTATCTCACACACTCTTAAGATTGCCTCAGTGTTTGGGTATCTATTATGCATATTTCCCTGTCTTCTTACATGACTGTGATTTCCTTGGTTACTGCAAGGGTATTGAAAGTTATAAATAGATTTTAAAAATAAAGCAGTTGGGTATTTTAGAGTCTTTCAGAAATCACCCAGCCTAAATGTTTTTTTCTGGATGCCAACATAAATTTTTAAGGAAATAACCACTGCAAGAAATTATCATGGTAGACAGCTTTCAAGATGTTTCTGGTTATCAGCTTGGAGCAGATACGTTTTTCTCCCTGTGAGAAAACTCTCTTCTATCATAGTGAATTCTTTGCTTTTTCCTCTAGGCATAGGGTAAAGGTGTTGTGCAAAATCTGGGGTGCCCTATTAAGGCCCCTTAACATGATGCAGTGGGCAGTAACTCAGAAGCTTAGGTTATATCCTGGAAATTCAGTCTCTACAAGTTCTAATTCCTCTCTTACATTGTACTATCACTTGATCTTGAGCAAAAATTTGTTTTTGGCTTTTAATACCAAGTGACTTGTATCCTTTTCTACTTTATCGTCTAGGAAACTCAAATCAAATTTGGGAACTGCCAGTAGCAGTTTTATATATCTCTAGGAATGTGTTTTGTGTCTTAACTTTAATAATTCTACTTTTTTTTCAGTAATTTTTTCTTTTGAATTCTGTTGAATTGTATAGTATCTCAAATAAATTTTGGAAGAAAGGTCATGAATAAGTGAAAATTAGAGTTTACATTTATTGTTTACTATGTAATACACTGTGAGCCAAGTATTTTACATAAACTATCACAATTGATGTTTAAAACAAATCTGTGAAGTAGTAATATATTATTTAGGAATGCATTCAGCTGCAAATAATTAGATATCCAACTATTTAGATATCTATAGATCACTAACTATATAGTGACCTAAATAAGGAGAGAGTATTTATCTTAATATAACAAGAAGTCTAGAGAAAAGTGCTGTTGACATTATTTGAGAGCTCAGTGGTATGAGGTATAGCATCACTAAAGACCATTCTGGATCATCAAACATATTTTAACTACTTTAAAACAACATAAATCATATGAAGTAAAATTTCTAACCATAGTGGAATTAAACTAGAAATTATTAACAGAAAGATTTATTGGAAATCCCAGATATTTGAATATTAAACTACAAACTTCTAAATAACACAAATGTCCGAGAAAAATTATCAACAGAAATATCAACAAAATGTGAATATATTACTTGGCAAAATTTGTGTGATGCAGTGAAAATTGTACTTAGAGGAAAAGGTATAACAAGAAGTACATATACTAGAAAAGAATAAAGATCTAAAAATCAATAACCTAAACTTTCACCTTAACAAAATTGAAAAAGAAAAGTAAACTAAACCCAAAGCAGGAGGAAGAAAGACAATAGTAAAGATTAGAGATTAAAAATTAAATTATAATGTAGTGGGAAATCACTTAGTATGCTGAAGGATCTCAGAATCTAACACAAGTGGAAAAAAAAGATTTTAACTGCATTACAAATAAATGAAGCATCTTTTTTGAAAGGGATGGAGGGAAAGGTGCTTACTGAGCTACCTTTGGAAATGAGCAGAGATTGTAAACCTAAAGAAAGGGATGTAATAAATACGAAATCCAGTTGATAAGGCTCTTTCCCTCGGGGGTATGGTTTAACAAATTTAAACCACTATACTTGTATGCTAAAATTAAACAATTACCTAATTTGATGGTTGGTGGTGGAATCAGGTTTCTGACTATTGGAGTGAGGAGTTACAGACAAGCAAGGGGAGAAGTCTACAAGCAAGACAAGAAACTGTGGCTGGGACAGTTTCACAAACTTTTTTTGTTTTTGATGGTTTTGAAAATTTTGAGATGTACTAAGTATTTTGTATTTAATTGAAAACAGTAGGGAAAACCACTTGGCCGTTCAGATATGACCTCAATCAAATCCCTTATGATTATACAGTGGAGGTGACAAATAGATTCAGGGGATTAGATCTGGTAGACAGAGTGCCTGAAGAACTATGAATGAAGTTTGTAACACTCTACAAGAGGTGGTGACCAAAACCATCCCAAAGAAAAAGAAATGCAAAAAGGCAAAGTGATTGCCTGAGGAGGCTTTACACATCGCTGAGGAAAAAAGAAAAGTAAAAGGGAAGGGAGAAAGGGAAAGATAGACTCAACTGAATGCAGAGTTCCAGAGAATATCAAGGAAAGATAAGAAGGCCTTCTTGAATGAATAATGCAAAAAAAAAAAGAGAGAGAGAGAGGAAAACAATAGAATGGGAAAGAGTAGAGTTCTCTACAAGAAAACTGGAGATATCAAGGGAATATTTCATACAAGGATGGTTACAATAAAGGATAGAAATGGCAAGGACCTAACAGGAGCAAAAGAGATTGAGAAGAGGTGGCAAGAATACAGAGAACTGTACAAAAAAGGTCTTAATGACTTGGATAACCACGGTGATGTGGTTACTCACCTAGAGTCAGACATTCTGCAGTGTGAAGTCCAGTAGGCCTTAGGAAGCATTAATACGAACAAAGCTAGTAGAGGTGATGGAAATCCAGCTAAGCTATTGAAAGTCCTAAAAAATGATGCTGTGAAAGTGCTGCACTCAATATGCCAGCAAATCTGGAAAGCTCAGCAGTGGCTACAGGATGGGAAAAGGTCAGTTTTCATATCAATCCCAAAGAAAGGCAATGCCAAAGAATGTACAAGCTACCATACAGTTGTGCTCCTTTCACATACTAGTGAGGTGATGCTCAAAATCCTTCAAGCCAGGCTTCAGCAGGAGGTGAACCGAGAACTTCCGGAGGTACAAGCCAGGCTTTGGAGAGGCAGAGGAATCAGAGATGCAATTGCCAACATTCGTTGGATTATGGAGAAAGCAAGGGAGTTCCAGTAAAACATCTACCTCTGTTTCATTGATTATGCTAAAGTCTTTGATTGTGTGGATCACAACAAACTGTGGAAAATTCTTCAAGAGATGGGACTAGCAGACCACCTAAACTGCCTCCTGAGAAATCTGTATGCAGGTCAAGAATAACAGTTACAACTGGACATGGAACAATTGACATTCCAAATTGGGAAAGGAGTATGACAAGGCTATGTATTGTCACCCTGCTTATTTAATTTTTATGCAGAATATATTGTGTGAAATACCAGGCTGGATGAAGCACAATCTGGAATCAAGATTTCCAGGAGAAATATCAACAACCTGAGCTATGCAGATAAGCACATCTAGTACCAAGATACTAGTTTCTGATACTATTTTCTAAAAGAAGAAACCAAGACTCCTTTGAGAAATAGCAGGTTCTAGAACTGGGGCAAGGAATATAGAAGATGAGCCTGGAGAATCTTGTAGTGCCAGAAAAGAAGGAAACATTTAAAAGCAGAAGCGAACAATGATAAAAGTATGTTAGAGGGAAATGTAAGCCAACTGAAAGAGCTCTCAATGGCCAAAGCCCAAACAAGTTCAACAATAGAAAAGAGTAGTGTTGGTTATAATTCAAAATGCAAAATGAATATCCATAGGTCTTTACTGCAATAAGCAAATAATGAAATAAATACATAAATGGGACAAATTAATGTGCCTGATGATTTCAAATAATTTTGTACATACTTCATCCTCTGACGTAGAGCACAACTCTTCATTTCTAAAGTATGAGCTGAAAAGAGAGACATCCTTCCCAAGGGTAATGGAAAAAGGACAAAAGAATAACTTGACAGGGAAGAAACCTGACAAACACTACCTCAGCTCCATGATCACAGTTACCATCAACAGTGATAAGGGATGTTGATAATATATACCCTTGAAATTTTTCTGTAACTTTGAAATCCTACCAAAACAAAAGTCACACAATAAGGCCTGTGGGGGATTTGACCTCTATGGACTTGGTCCTCAAAATGTGGTCCATGGACCAGCATTATTGTCATCACCTACGATCTTCTTAGAAATACTGAATCTCACCCCACCTCAATCTACTCTCAGAATCTGCCTTATACCAACATATCCAGGTGATTTTAACACACATGGAAGAGTCAGCATCCTGCTCTTTAGGACTTTATTTGTGTGAGTACTTAGCACCATGAGCAGATGTTGTAGACATAAAAGGAGGTTGGTCACTTATACTTTCATATCATCAGGTTAGCCTCATGTGTATGCCACCTTGTTCCCATTTCTCTCCTTAACCCATGTCACTCTAGTGTGTATAGTACAATAACATATTCAGAAACTTTTAACTCAATAAAATCTGCTTAGTTTATCTCTTGCCTTTATTCTATCTATTCTCATTCAATGCTTAGTTTGAAACTCACCTTATCTGTGAACACTTTGCTAAACACCTTGAGCATCTTTAAACTTCTTTAATTCTGTCAGTCTTAAGAAAAAAAATTGACCTCTCACTTTTGATTATATGCTATTTTCTTGTTCTGTTCATGAGTTCCAAATAGATTGTATGTTTCTGCTGTTATAGACTGGATTTTATGAAAGGACCTGTTGTTCTCTATTACAACTCCTTCCATGTATGATGTTTATCCGCTAGAGTATATGGAAGAGGATTCATTAGCAAAGAGAAAAATATCAGAACTTCTCATTATTTATCAGAAGTTGAAGAAAGGGAATCTATTGTATTAACATTCTATAACTAGATTAAATGTATTTAATATATAATTTTATAAACTTTATATTGGAGATGCAAGCTGAAAACTTTTCACTAATGTGGGTATGTAATCAAAAAAGTTTGGAAACCACAGCTTTAGATAGTCATACAAAATTTTCTCCCCCCTGCCTCTTCTCTCCCGCCCTTCTCTTTTCTTTCTCTTACATGTATATTTATCACATTTATCAATAAAGGGAAAACTGAAGGGAGAGGCAATGACAATCGTGTTTGGCACAGGAGCCCTCATTTTAGATATGTTGGGTTCAAAGACCAGCTCATTCTTTACTGGCTAGAGATACACTTATGGAGATCATATTTAACTGACATGGTACCAGAATTACTATAATAAATTATAATTCAATTTTTTGTTGTTTATCAGTGTTTTCTCATTAATATATTGAGTGTCATAGGATAACCTGCGATTGAGTTAAATAAACTTGGAGATTTTACAATTGTGGAAAAGACAATAACTATTTTTTGCCAAAATCTCTAGTTTCATACCCAATTTAGAAAAATGCTAGCTCTTAAAAATAATATGCTAGATCTAAAATCCTATGAAGCCTCATTTGATGAAGTCCTGATTACATATCTTTTTTTTGACCAATAGAGAGCAAAACTTCTATGTATCATGCTTAAAGTCTAAATTTCTTAGAAGAAATAATTTAGAGAAGATGGAAGCAGCTTATCTTTAAAATATTTGACATTTTATCACTTGTAAGATATACAGTAACATACACTGGTTCTAATTATGAAAATAAAAGTAGTTGGAAAATCACTACTAACAACAATGACAACACACTAAAAGAACTTACTCCTCAGAATATGTGCTTTTTAAAATATTTGCAAGTCATATTACAAATGAGAGGTTTATTAGCCTAATACATAAAGAGCTCCCAGAAATTAATAAAAATAAGAAAGACTGATTATTCCACAAGAAAAGGATAATGGATATGAAAATATGATTCACAGGTGGTGGTGGTTTAGTCACTAAGTCGTATCCGACTGTCGCGACACCATGGACTGTAGCCTGCCAGGCTCCTCTGTCCATGGGATTCTCTAGGCAAGAGTACTGTAGTGGATTGCCATTTCCTTCTCCATGATTCATATGTAAGAAAGTACAAATAACCCAAAAACATACATAAAGAGAAGCATAAAACCAAACTAAAATACTGTGTATTACCCATAACATTTGTAGATGTTTAAATACTCTATACTAGAATGTTTAGTAGCACATTCTACTGTTGAAAATGTAGTACAAATATTTGATTCAATATAAATTGGCATAAGTGGCATGGAGGGTAATTCAGTTATAGATGCTAACATAACAGATTACTTATATATTTGATTTAGCAATTTCATTTCTGGAAATTTATTTATTTTCATTTTCTGAATGTTGAATTTTTTTAAAAATTTATTTATCTATTTCTTTACTTTGCAATATTGTATTGGTTTTGCTATACATTGACATGAATCCGCCATGGGTGTACATGTGTTCTCCTTCCAGAACTCCCCTCCCACCTCCCTCCCCATCCCATCCCTTTGGGTCATCCTGGTGCACCAGCCCCAAGCACCCTCTATCATGCATCGAACCTGGACTGGCGGTTCGTTTCACATATGATAATTTACATGCTTCAGTGCCATTCTCCCATATCATCCTGCCCTCGCCCTCTCCCATAGAGTCCAAAATACTGTTCTATACATCTGTGTCTCTTTTGCTGTCTCGCATACAGGGTTATCTTTACCGATTTACTAAATTCCATATATATATGCGTTAGTATACTGTATTGTTGTTTTTCTTTCTGACTAACTTCACTCTGTATAATAGGCTCCAGTTTCATCCAGCTCATTAGAACTGATTCGAATGTATTCTTTTTAATGGCTGAGTAATATTCCATTGTGTATATGTACCACAGCTTCCTTATCCATTTGTCTGCTGATGGGCATCTAGGTTGCTTCCCTGTCCTGGCTATTGTAAACAGTGCTGCGATGAACATTGGGGTCCATGTGTATCTTTCAATTCTGGTTTCCTTGGTGTGTATGCCCAGCAGTGGGATTGCTGGGTCATATGGCAGTTCTATTTCCAGTTTTTTGAGGAACCTCCACACTGTTCTCCATAGTGGCTGTACTAGTTTGCATTCCCACCAACAGTGTAAGAGGGTTCCCTTTTCTCCACACCCTCTCCAGCATTTATTGCTTGTAGACTTTTGGATAGCAACATGCTTACACATGTTGAAAATCATAAAATAGACTATTACTGTAAGTGTGGACTTGTATTGTTTTACATTAAAATTTTTGATATTAAAAAATTTAAATCCCATAAATATATATTTTAAAAGTTATTTGTTTAGAATTGAATTATGATCTTTATCCTTCTACATGCATCACACAAAATAGCTCATATATCATATGACAAATAATGGGTACCATGCTCATATGGTTAAGTTAGTATGTATCAAATTTCTCCACTGCAAAGTTAATATTTTTTCCTTTATAGTTAATAGGGGGGAGAGTTTGAGACTAGGCAATTCCTTTCTCATACTTCTGCCTACTGATTTTTGGATTCATTGGTGGATCTTACCAGCAATAATTGTTACTGTACTGTTTGCCTAATGTTGATTCTCTGTTTCTCTGGATTCACTAAGTGGAACTTGTATTTTAAGAACTATTCCTCCCCCTATTTATTTATTCACTCAGTTATTGATTTACATCACTGCATACTTATGAATATTTAATTTATTCTATAGGTTATAATCCAATACCATTGTTTTTTCATTTTGTTGCTCTTTGATCTTGCTTTGGTCATTAGGGTCCTTGGACGTTAGATCGTTAACCCTGTTGGCTCTTGTGTCCTTTCAGAAAACTCTCACCTTTTAGAGCATTTTATTACCTTCCTACATCACCAGATATTCCAGGTTTACCTTGTATTTTTCCTGTCCTGGTCCTGGAATAAATAACTTCTGATGCATCATTTCTGTGGCATATATGTGGAAATACACAATCTCATTCTAATTATGAAGAAACATTAGACAAAACCATATTGAAGGAAATTCTACAAAACAGCTTATTAGTACTGCTGAAGTAGCTAGTTCATGAAAGACAAAGACTGAGGAACTCTTAAAGACTGGTAGACCAAGAGGAAATAATGACTAGATACATCATGGGATCCTGGATTGGATCATGTAAGAAAGAAAAGTCATTAGCCAAAAATTTGTTGAAATTAGAATAAGGTCTTGGCTTAAGTGATAATATTACAACAGTGCTTATATCCTGTTCTTGATAATTATACCATAGTTAAATAAGATGTTAACATTTTAGAAAACACAGTGAGTGATATAAGGAAATTCATAATGTTTTTTTCAACTTTTCTGTAAGTCTAAAATTACTTCAAAATAAAAAGTTAAAAATATTAAAAAGAGAAAAAACATTGAAGTAGTCTGGAGAACTCTCTAAGATAGATTCTTAAATTTAAGATATATTCTTAAATACTTTTCAACTTTTTTTTAATATTCTTAAAGTTTACCAATTTTGTGTTTGTGATAGATATACTAGCTTTAGAAGGATATAAAGAAACTGTCAGTATTTGTAGAGATTTTGAGAGACAGTGAGTGAAACAATTTTCATAGAATATTCTTTTTCTTTTTTATGATGTACATATATAATCTATAACAAAAAAGGAAAATAAAGAAAACTTAAAGGACATTATATTGCTAAAGTTAATATTGATATAATGATTTATAGGGTTAATATAGTCTGTCTGCAGTGTGGGAGACCTGAGTTTGATCCCTGGGTTGGGAAGATCCCCTGGAGAAGGAAATGGCAAACCACTCCAGTATTCTTATTTGGAAAAATCTCCTGGATGGAGGAAACTGGCAGGCTATTATCCTTGGGGTTGCAAAGAGTTGGACATGACTGAGTGACTTCAATCAATCAATCAAGGGTTAATATAAAATGTGTAGGTTCTGGTATAAACATATTACATATATATCGATATTTTTATCTTGATGAGAATAATTAATGCATATTAATATCAAAAGTTTACTGAAATTCAGTTATCTCAAATCCCTTTATTTTTTAAAAATACTTTTTCACTAGGGAGTGGAAATTGTTGTTTTCAGAGGGCTATAGGTTTTAAACTCCACCCAAGTGGACTATAAAGCTTCGCTGGTGGCTCAGAGGGCTTCCCTTGTGGCTCAGCTGGTAAAGAATCCATGATAAAGAATTCACCTGCAATGAAAGAGACCTGGGTTTGATACCTGGGTTGGAAAGATCCCTGGAGGAGAGCATGGCAACTCACTCCAGTATTCTTGCCTGGAGAATCCCCATGGACAGAGGAGCTTGGAAGGCTGCAGTCCATGGGGTCACGGAGTCAGACATGACTGAACGACTAAGCACAGCACAGTGGACTATAATTTTCATAAACTCTTAATCAGCATTGCTATAAAGCTCTGCTCTCAATAATTGATTCTTTTCTGTATCTGTTCTCTTGACTACAATGCCTTTCTGACATTTCCCTTGTTCTCTTCTTTAAAACTCAACTTAGATATTTTCTTCTCCAGAAGCCTTTCCTTATCTGTAATCCCCAAATTTGAGCTTGACGCCAAGCGTCAGTGCTTCTACTACACTGTGTGCTTATTTATGGCATAACCTCCAGTTCATTGTAAATTTTTTTTAGTCTTCTGCTTAAATTACATGCAAATTAAGGAAAGAGACTACTTTGCCATTGTACTATTTATACTTCAGAGAATGACAAACCTTGGTCTAATTTATATATGTATACATATGAATATATATATATATATATAAAATGCAATTGAAGTAAATTTAAAATATGAATCTAGGAATCTCATGCTTCCTGCAGTGAGCAGATCCACATAGCATTAAGTCATCAATATGAAAACAGAGTGAAATCACAAGGTCTAAATTCTAAAAAAAAAAAATCACATTAAATTTAAAAAAAAAGTGCAGATAAAAGCACTTGAGGGAATCTTAGAGACAAACTACTAGAGATCTCATTTTTTCCATTCCTTCCATTCCATTTTTTATTGGTATATAGCTGACATATAACATTCTACTAGTTTCATTATATTAGCTGTATGACATAATGACTTAATATATGTATATATTGTAAAATGATCACAATGTCTAGTTAACATCCATCATCATACAGTTAACACATTTTTCTTTTTTCTGTGATGAAAACTGTCAAGATCTATTCTCTTAGCAACTTTCAAATATACAACACAGTATTATTAACTATAGTCCCCATGGTGTACAATACTTCCCAACGACATATTTTATAACTGGAAGTTTGTACATTTTGACTCTCTTCTCCCATTTCTTCTCTTCTCCCCACCTCTGGCCTCAGGCAACCATCTATTCTCTGTATCTATAAGTTTGATTTTTTTTTAAAAAAGATTCCACAGATAAGAAGTATTTATCTTTTACTGTCTGACTTAATTCACTTAGTATAAAGCCATCACGAGTGATCCATGTGTTACAAATGGCAATGTTTCATTCTTTTTTATACTAAATAGTATTCATATGTGTATATGTGTGTGTGTGTGTGTGTGTGTGTGTGTATGTATGTATCTCACATTTTCTTCATCTATTCATCCATTGGTCTTCCCTGGTGGCTCAAAGAGTAAAGCATCCGCCTGCAATACAGGAGACCCGGGTTTGATCCCTGGGTTGGGAAGATCCCCTGGGAAAAGAAATGGCAACCCACTCCGGTATTCTTGCCTGGAGAATTCCATGGACAGCAGAGCTTGGTGGGCTGCAGTCCATAGGATCACAGAGTTAGACATGATTGAGCTACTACCGTACATGATTCATCCATTGATGGACTCTTGGGTTGTTTCTATGTCTTGGCTATTATAAATAATGGTGCAGTGAACATGGGAGTGAGTATACCATTTTGAATTAGTGTTTTGATTTCTTCAGAGAAATACCTAGAACTGGAATTGCTGGATTATATGGTAGTTCCAGTAGTATCTGGGCACCTACCAACCTGGGGAGTTCATCTTTCAGTGTCCTATCTTTTTGCCTTTTCATACTGTTCATGGGGCTCTCAAGGCAAGAATACTAAAGTGGTTTGCCATTCCCTTCTCCAGAGGACCACGTGTTGTCAGAACTCTCCACCATGACCTGTCCATCTTGGGTGGCCCTACACGGCATGGCTCATAGTTTCATAGAGTTAGATAAGGCTGTGGTCCATGTGATCAGTTTGGTTAGTTTTCTGTGATTGTGGTTTTCATTCTGTCTGCCCTCTGACGGATAAGGATAAGAGGCTTATGGGAGCTTCCTGTTGGGAGAGACTGAAAGTGGGGGAAACTGGGTCTTGTTCTGATGGGCGGGGCCATGATCAGTAAATCTTTAATCCAACTTTCTGTTGAAGGGCCAGGCTGTGTTCCCTCCCTGTTGTTTGACCTGAGGCCAAACTAGTGTGGAAGTAATGAAGATAATGGTGACCTCCTTCAAAAGCTTCCATGCATGCACTGCCCTACTCAGTACCCCCAACCCTGCAGCAGGCCACTGCTGACCCACACCTCTGCCAGAGACTCCTGGACACTCACAGGAAAGTCTGGATCAGCCTCTTGTGAGGTGACTGCTCCTTTCTCCTGAGTCCTAGTGCATACAAGATTTTGTTTTTGCCCTCCAAGAGTCTGTTTCTCCACTGCTGTATAAGTTCTGGTGGCTCTATGGTGGGGTTAATGGCAACTCCTCCAAGAAGGCTTATGCCATATCCAGGTCTGCTGCACCCAGAGGACCTGTCCCTGAGACAGGCCACTGCTGATCCATACCTCTTCAGGAGACACACACACACAGTTCTGGCTCAGCCACTGTGGGGTGTCTGGGTCCTGGTATGCACAAGATTTGTTTGAGCCCTCTGAGCATCTCTGGAGGGTATGGGGTTTGATTCTAAATGTAATTTCACCCCTTGTAATTTCACCACTCCTACCATCTTGCTGGGGCTTCTCCTTTGCCCTTGGATGTGGGGTATCTTTTTTTTGGTGGGATCCAACATTCTCCTGTTGATGGTTGTTCAGCAGCGAGTTGTAATTGTGGTGTTCTCCAAGGAGAAGATGAGCACTAATCCTTCTACTCTGCCATCTCATATACCCCTACTCCAGAAAGAATGACGAGACAGAGCCAAAGCAAAAACAACACCTGGTTGTGAATGTGACTGGTGATGGAAGTAAAGTCAGATGCTGTAAAGAACAATATTGCATAGGAAACTGTAATGTTAGGTCCATGAATCAAGCCAAATTGAAAGTGGTCAAACAAGAGATGGCAAGAGTGAATATTGACATTTTAGGAATCAGTGAACTAAAATGGACTGGAATGGGTGAATTTGACTTAGATGACCATTATATCTACTACTGTGGACAAGAATCCCTTAGAAGAAATGGAGTAGCTATCATAGTCAACAAAAGAATCCAAAATGCAGTACTTGGATGCAATCTCAAAATCGACAGAATGATCTCTGTTCATTTCCAAGGCAAAACATTCAATATCACAGTGATGCAAGTATGTGCCCTGAACAATAATGCTGAAGAAGCTGAAATTGAATGATTCTATGAAGACCTACAAGACATTCTAGAACTAACACCTCCAAAAGATGTCCTTTTCATTATAGGGGACTGGAATGCAAAAGTAGGAGGTCAAGAAATACCTGGAGTAACAGACAAATTTGCCCTTGGAGTACAAAATGAAGCAGGGCAAAGGCTAATAGGGTTTTGCCAAGAGAATGCACTGTTCATAGCAAACACCCTCTTCCAACAACACAAGAGAAGGCTCTACACATGGACATCACCAGATGGTCAATACCAAAATCAGTTTGATTATATTCTTTGCAGCCAAAGATGGAGAAGCTCCATACAGTCACCAAAAACAAGACTGGGAGCTGACTATGTCTCAGACCATGAACTCCTTATTGCCAAATTCAGACTTAAATTGAAGGAAGTAGGGAAAACCACTAGACCATTCAGGTATGACCTATATCAAATTCTTTACGATTATACAATAGAAGTGACAAATAGATTCAAGGGACTAGATCTGATAGAGTGCCTGAAGAACTATGGATGGAGATTCGTGACATTGTACAGGAGACAATAATCAAGACCATCCCCAAGAAAAAGAAATGCAAAAAGGCAAAATGTTTGTCTGAGGAGGCCTTACATATAGTTGAGAAAAGAAGAGACACTAAATGCAATTGATAAGAGGAAAGATATACCCATTTGAAGGCAGAGTTCCAAAGAATAGCAAGGAGAGATAGAAAGCCTTTCCAAGTGACTAGTGTGAAAAATAGAGGAAAACAACAGAATCCGAAAGGCTAGAGATCTCTTCAAGAAAATCAGACATACCAAGGGAATATTTCATGCAAAGATGGGCACAATAAAGGACAGAAAATGTATGGACTGAATAGAAGCAGAAGATATAAAGAAGAGGTGGAAAGAATACAAGGAACCCGATACAAAAAGTGTCTTCATGACCCAGATAACCATGATGGTGTGATCACTCACCTAGAGTCAGACATCCTGGAATGCAAAGTCAAGTGGGCCTTAGGAAGCATCACCATGAACAAAGCTAGTGGAGACAATGGAATTCCAGTTGAGCTATTTGAAATCCTAGAAGATGATGCTGTGAAAGTGCTATATTCAAGATGCCAGCAAATTTGGAAAACTCAGCAGTGGCCACAGGACTGGAAAAGGTCAGTTTTCATTCCAATCCCAAAGAAAGGCAATGCCCAAGAATGTTCAAACTACCACACAATTGCACTCATCTCACACACTAGCAAAGTAATGCTCAAAATTCTCCAAGCCAGGCTTCAACAATATGTGAACTGTGAACTTGCAGATGTTCAAGCTGGCTTCATAAAAGGCAGAGGAACCAGAAATCAAATTGCCAACATCTATTGGATCATAGAAAAAGTAAGAGTTCCCCCCAAAATCTGCTTCTGCTTTATTGACTATGCCAAAGCCTTTGACTGTGTGGATCACAGCAAACTCTGGAAAATTCTTCAAGAGATGGGAATACCAGACCACCTGACCTGCCTCCTGAGAAACCTGTATGCAGGTCAGGAAGCAACAGTTAGAACTGGACATGGAACAACAGAATGGTTCCAAATCAGGAAAGGAGTATGTCAAGGCTGTATATTGTCACCCTGCTTATTTAACTTATATGCAGAGTACATCATGAAAAATGCTGGGCTGGAGGAAGCACAAGCTGGAATCAATATTGCCAGGAGAAATATCAATAACCTCAGATATGCAAATAACACCACCCTTATGGCAGAAAGTGAAGAGGAACTGAAGAGCCTCTTGATGAAAGTGAGAGAGGAGAGTGAAAAAGTTGGCTTAAAGCTCAATATTCAGTAAACTGAGATCATGGCATCTGGTCCCATCGCTTCAGGGCAAATAGATAGGATAAGAATGGAAACAGTGTTAGACTTTATTTTTGGGCGCTCCAAAATCACTGCAGATGGTGACTGCAGCCATGAAATTAAAAGACGCTTGCTCCTTGGAAGAAAAGCTATGACCAACCTAGACAGCATATTACAAAGCAGAGACATTACATTGCCAGCAAAGGTCCATCCAGTCAAAGCTATGGTTTTTCCAGTAGTCATGTATGGATGTGAGTTGTCCTATAAAGAAAGCTGAGTGCCGAAGAATTGATGCTTTGAACTGTGGTGTTGGAGAAGACTCTTGAGATTCATTTGGACCGCAAGAAGATCCAACTAGTCCATCCTAAGCGAAATCAGTCCTGAATATTCACTGGAAGGATTGATGTTGAAGCTGAAACTTCAATACTTCAGCCACCTGATGCAAAGAACTGACTCATTGGAAAAGACCCTGATATTGGGGAAGATTGAAGGTGGAGGGAGAAGGGGACAACAGAGGATGAGATGGTTGGATGGCATCACTGACCTGATGGACATGAGTTTGAGTAAGCTCCAAGAGTTGGTGATGGACAGGCAAGACTGGCATGCTGCAGTCCTTGGGGTCGCAAAGAGTCGGACATGATTGAGTGACTGAACTGAACTGATAGTAGTTCAATTTTTAAATTTTTGAGGACTGCCATACTGTTTTCCATAATGGCTGCATGAATTGACATTCCATCCAACAGTGCATGAGGGTTCCCTTTTCTCTACCTCCTCTTGAACCCTTATTATTTCTTATCTTTTGATAATAACCATTCTGTCAGATGTGAAATGATATATCCTTGTGAGAGCCCAATTTTTTACACACGTGAGGTAAAGATAGAGTAACATGCTGGTTTTTTTCTTAAAAAAAATAGTAAATGGGGAGTTTATTTTGACATTTCATTTGGGGTGATGAGGGTGGGGCTACAGTGTGCAGATTAGAAGGAACTGTAGTGGATGTATGAATCCTGCAAAGATGTCCTTCATCCAGGTCACCACAGCTCTGAATATGGGTTGGGTGTCATTGTTGTCTTCCATCCTGGGTTTGGTCATCTTATAAGAGCACAACCTTACAAACATTCATGGTGACTCTAGACAAGAAAAACAAGACCTCACAGAAATCCCAGAACCATTACATATCTAGAAAGTTAGTTCTGAATACACTGTAGTGTTGGGATCCCAGATGAAGGAACTCGTGAATATCCTTCCTATAGCTTTGTCATTACCATGACTCAGTGTCTCTCCTCTTTCTACTCTTTACTAACAATAAGTTCCTTCTTTCTGTGTATAATAAAAAAAGGAAACAGAACAAAACTGTATAGCTTCTTTTAAACTTTATAATTTACCATAGCTCTGGCTCTTAGGATCTCCTTTGGCCTCCACTCAGGACTTCTCTTTATGTATTTATTTTTCAGCTTTGCTTCTCAGTAACTCATTCTCTTTTTATTTCTAATTTAGTTTCTGGAGGCAGTGTTTATTTCATTGTTCATTTTGTGTGTATATGTTTGTGTGACAGAGGAAGGATTGGGTCATAGATACCTGTCTATCTCATGAAAGAGCATCCTTTGGATGGGTTGGGAGTTCCCACTTGATGGACTCAGCCATGATTGGAGGAGGGTGTTGAAAGTTGAGATAGGACGCAATTTGTTCAAAATAAGACTTCCTAAAAGTGAACATCAGCACTCTGAAAAAAAAAAAGTCAAAATTGAAAAATATAATGGAAAAAATTAACATTTTGGTTCTTCAGACACTGCTGATCTGTTAATCAAAGCCAAAATAAGGGCTGGGAATAAGACTAGAATATAGTATTAGATTCAAAACAGTCAACTTACATAGATGTTGCACTTGTTTATTCATATATGTAGTAAAATCGAGAGGTACTTTGGATGTTTTAAGTTTAATACCTTATATACTATGGATGGGACTTCCATGGTGGCTCAGACGGTAAAGCATCTGCCTACAATGTGGGAGAACCGAGTTTGATCCCTGGATCAGGAAGAGCCCCTGGAGAAGGAAATGGAAACCCACTCCAGTGTTCTTGCCTGGAAAATCCCATTGTCAGAGGAGCCTGGAAGGCTACAGTCCATGGGGTCGCAAAGAGTTGGACACGACTGAGCAACTTCACTTCATGGGCATAGAAGGAACCTACCTTAACATAGTAAAGGCCATATATGATATGCCTACAACAAAGATCATTCTCAATGGTGAAAAACTGAAAGCATTCCCCCTAAGATCAGGAATAAGACAAGGGTGTCCACTTTTGCCACTATTACTCAACATAGTTTTGGAAATCCTAGCTACAGCAATCAGAGAAGAAAAAGAAATAAAAGGAATCAAGATCAGAAAAGAAGAAGTAAACCTCTCACTGTTTGCAGATGACATGATACTGTACATAGAAAATCCCAAAGATAGTATCAGAAAATTATTAGAGCTAATCAGTGAATTTAGCAAAGTTGCAGGATACAAAATCAGTACACAGAAATGCAAGTACACTTGCATTTCTATATACTAACAATGAAAAATCAGAAAGAGAAATGAAGGAATCAATCCCATTCAGCATTGCAACAAAAAGAATTAAATATCTAGGAATAAACCTACCTAAGGAGACAAAAGAACTGTACACAGAAAATTATAAGACACTAATGAAAGAAATCAAAGGTGACATAAACAAATGGAGAGATATTCCACTTTTCTGGGTAGGAAGAATCAATGTTGTGAAAATGACTATATGACCAAACACAATTGACAGATTCTATGTGATCCCTATCAAATTACCAATGACATTTTTCCCAGAACTAGAACAAAAAGTTTCACAGCTCATATGGAAACATGAAAGACCCCAAACAGCCAAAGCAGTCTTGAGGAATAAGAATGGAGCTGGAGGAATCAACCTTCCTGACTTCAGATTATACTACAAAGCTTCAGTCATCAAGACAGTATGGAACTGGCACAAAAACAGAAATATAGACCAATGGAACAAGATAGAAAGCCCAGAAATAAACCCATGCACCTATAGGTACCTTATTTTTGACAAAAGAGGCAAGAACATACAATAGGGCAAAGACAGCCGTGTCTGACTCTTTGTGACCCCATGGACTGTAGCCTACCAGGCTCCTCCATCCATGGGATTTTCCAGGCAAGAGTACTGGAGTGGGCTGCCATTTCCTTCTCCAGGAGATCTTCCCCACCCAGGGATCGAACCTGGGTCTCCCTCATTGTAGACAGATGCTTTACCATCTGAGCCACCAGGGAAGTCCTTCAATAAATGGTGCTGAGAAAACTGGACAGCTACATGTAAAAGAATGACATTAGAACACTTCCTAACACCATACACAAAGATAAACTCAAAATGCCTTAAAAGACCTAAATGCAAGACCAGAAACCCTAAAACTCTTACAGGAAAACATAGGCAGAACACTCAATGATGTAAATCAAAGCAAGATCCTCTATGACCCACCTCCTAGAGTAATGGAAATAAAACAGAAGTAAACAAGTGGGACTTGATTAAACTTAAAAGCTTTTTCATGGGAAAGGAAACTCTAAGCAAGGTGAAAAGAACCTTCAGAATGGGAGAAAAATAATAGCAAAGGAAACAACTGACAAGGGATTAATTTCCAAAATATACAAGCAGATCGTACAACTCAATACCAGAAAAACAAACAACCCAATTAAAAAGTGGGAAAAAGACCTAAACAGACATTTCTCCAAAGAAGACATACAGATGGCCAACAAACACATGAAAAGATGCTCAACATTACTCATTATTAGAGAAATGCAAATCAAAATGACAATGAGATATCACTTCACACCGGTTAGAATGGCCATCATCAAAATGTCTACAAACAATAAGTGCTGCAGAGGGTGTGGAGAAAAGGGAACACTCTTGCACTGTTGGTGGGAATGTAGATTGATCCAGCCACTATGCTAGATGATATGGAGATTCCTTAAAAAACTAGGAATAAAACCACCATATGACCCAGGAATCCCACTCCTAGGGATATACCCTGAGGAAACCAAAATTGAAAAAGACACATGTATCCCACTGTTCATTGCAGCACTATTTACAGTAGCTAGAACATGGAAGCAACCTAGATGTCCATCAACAAATGAATGGATAAAGAAGTTGTGATAAATATACACAATGGAATATTACTCAGCCATAAAAAGGAATGCCTTTGAGTCAGTTCTAATGGAGTGGATGAACCTACAACCTCTTATACAGAGTGAAGTAAGTCAGAAAGAGAAAATAAATATCATATTCTAACACATATATACAGAATCTAGAAAAATGGCCCTGAAGAATTTACTTATAGGGTTGCAGTGGAGAAACAGACATAGAGAATAGACTTGTGGACATAGGAAGAGGGGAGGAGAGGATGAGATGTATAGAAAGAGTACCGTGGAAACTTACATTACCATATGTAAAATAGATAGCCAACGGGAATTTGCTCTTTGGCTCAGGAAACTCAAACAGGGGCTCTGTATCAACCTAGTGGGGTGGGGTGGGGAGGGAGATGGGAGGGAGGTTCAAAAGGGAGGGGATATATGTATTTATGGCTGATTCATGTTGAGGTTTGACAAAACAACAAAATTGTGTAAAGCAATTATCCTTCAATAAAAATCTAATTTAAAAAAGTAAAAAAGGGAAATCTTACAGAATATGTTTGAAGGAAATTGTGGTTAAATAATAATGCTGTTTGTCCATGTTCGATGCATGAGACAAATGCTCAGGGCTGGTGCAATGGGATGACCCAGAGGGATGGGATGGGATGGGGAGGGAGGTGGGAGGGGGGTCCAGAATGAGGAACACATGTAAACCCATGGCTGATTCATGTCAATGTATGGCAAAAACCACTACAATATTGTAAAGTAATTAGCCCCCAACTAAAATAAATAAATTTATTTTAAAAAAAAGAAAATTCAAAATGTGAAATACTCAGCATAGGCAGAATACCTTTCACATAAATCAGGCAATATTTCGGGGGATCTGTCTCCTAAGGCTAAAGAAATAAAACCAAAAATAAACAAATGGGATCCAATTTAACATAAAAGCTTTTCAACAGCAAAATAAATCATCAACAAGATGAAAACACATCCTAATGCAGGAGAAAATATTTGCAAATTATATGACTGACAGTTCACAGCAGTATTATTTACAATAGCCAAGACATGGAAGCAACCAAAATGTCCATCAACAGACAAACAGATTAAGAAGATGTGGTATATATACATAATGGAATACTACTCAGCCATAAAAAGAAGGAAATTCTGCCATTTGTGACAGTGTGGATGGACCTAGAGAGTATTATGCTTAGTGAAATAAATCATCCAGAGAAAGACAAAAAAATAATAATAATAACAATAATAATGCTGTTTGTTGATCATACACTACCAGATTCAACCCACTTACTGAAATGGTTATAGCTGCAGGCACCACTTAATATATCATTGGTTCCTACCTTCTATTATCAATTTCCAAACCTCATAAGGGTGGATACTGTGACTACCTTCCTCATAACACCAAGATCTTCAAGAATATTCAACCATTGATAGCTATCAATGAATACTTATTAAGTGAATGAGTGACTAGAAATGCCCTGATTTAACCTATTTAATAAGAGTATACTGATCCTACCCCATGATTATCAATTAACTTATTTTCCTGAACTCCAGACCCATATATGCAAGTGCTTACTGGGCATTTCTACTTGGATATTCTAAAAAGCTGAATCTAAAATCCACCAAAATGCACTTGTCATTTTGCAGTCCTGTTTCCAAACCACTTTCAGGTGAGTTTCTGTTTCACTGAATGACACAAACATCTACTTTGCTATCTGAGGCAGAACACATTAATCTCCTTTCCTTTTAGCCTCATGTTGGATATCTTCTCAAGGTCACCAAAACTTGGTTATTCTACCTACAAAATATTTTTAAAGTATGTTTATTTCTATCCATTTTTGTGTCTAGTCCCCTTATTCAAACCACCACTTTTTCCTCTTAAAATGCTGCAATTATTTTTATTCAGTGTCCATAACTTTCTTTTAGCTATTTCTCCTCTCTAGAGCCAAAGTGATTTTCCTAAAACGTGGACCTGGGCATTTCTCATTCCTCTTGCTTCTCTAGCAGAATCCGTCTCTTCCCTCTTCTTCACACTACACCCCTGCCTTCCTGAATTTGTTTTGATTTGTTGACTACACCACCTTCTCACTCTTTAATCTAGACCTACAAACTTAATGTCTGTTTGCCTGAGAAGTTTTATCAATTCCTTTGCCAGGCTAATTCTTACCAAATGCTTTTGCTCTCTGCTTCAAAGTTGAGCCCTTCAGGTAGAATTCTTCAGTTTCACAAGATTAAAGTCTCATCTGTGAGCGTCCAGAGCACACTGTACTTCCTCTATGCTAATGTCACTCTGAAGTGTAATTGCTAACTCAATTGATGTCTGCTTTGTAAGTTATAAACCTCCTAAGGTGGATACTGTGTCTACCTTCCTCGTAACCCCAAGATCTTCAAGAATGTCCAGACCAAGTAGCTATCAATGAATACTTTTTAAATGAATGAGTGACTAGAAATGCCCTGGTTTAACCTATATGATAAGAGTATACTGATCCTACCCCATGATTAATTGATTATCAGATAACACAAGTCTTCCCATAATTGGTATGCACAGAACACTTTTTTGGCAAGCCTGATGATTCCTTTTCATACAACAGTTGTGACCTGTCTCCTCACCCTCACATCCTTCTTTCTCAGGGAGTTGGATGTATTGGGTAACTTAATTTTGGAAGAAAATGCTTAGTATTCTAGCTCAGTTACTTCTTTTTATCTTTTTCTTTAGGTCCAAACACATTCACAAAAAGTGTACTTCTCTATGTGTTAGGTTTACAAAGGCAGACTCCCACATGGGAAGGTCTGTGGTGTTTTAATGTTGCCTGTGCATGGTGAGTGCTAAAATCTGAGCTCACAGTTAGGAAATCTGTGTGCAATAGCTCCATTCTCCCTTACTAGATTGTTCAATATTGAAGGAGATATTTGTATTAAGTCTTCTGTCTTAGTCCTGGCTCCTATAATACAGTATTATAGACTGGGGTCTCATAAACAAGAGATGTTTATTTCTCAGAGTTCTTGAGGCTAGGAAGACTAAGATCAACGTGCTAGCAAATACAGTGACTAGCAAGAGTTCTCTTCTTGTTTTGCAGATGACTGCCTTTTTGCTGTATCTTTCCATGGTAGCAAGAGAGAGAAAAAGGGCTCTGATCTTTTCCTCTTATAATAAAGGTACTAATCGTATTATGGAGGCCCAACCCTCATGGCCTCAGTTCAGTTCAGTCCAGTTGCTCACTCATGTCCGAATTTGTGACCCCGTGGAATGCAGCAGGCCAGGCCTCCCTGTCCATCACCAACTCCCAGAGTTTACTCAAACTCATGTCCATTGAGTAGGTGATGCCATCCATCAATCTCATCCTCTGTCATCCCCTTCTCCCACTTTGAATCTTTCCCAGCATCAGGGTCTTTTCCAGTGAGTCAGTTCTTCTCATCAGGTGGCCAAAGTATTGGAGTTTCAGCTTCAGCATCAGTCCATCCAGTGAATATTCAGGACTGATTTCCTTTAGGATGGACTGGTTGGATCTCCTTGCTGTCTAAGGGACTCTCAAGAGTCCTCTCCAACACCATAGTTTAAAAACGTCAATTCTTTGGTGTTCAGCTTTCTTTATAGTCCAACTCTCACATCCATACATGACCACTGGAAAAACCATAGCTTTGACTAGATGGACCTTTGTCAGAAAAATAATGTCTCTGCTTTTTAATATGCTATCTAGGTTGGTCATAGCTTTTCTTCCAAGGAGCAAGCATCTTTTAATTTCATGGCTGCAGTCACCATCTACAGTGATTTTGGAGCCCTGAAA
Organism: Giraffa tippelskirchi; assembly: GCF_054371585.1. Taxonomy (NCBI): domain Eukaryota; kingdom Metazoa; phylum Chordata; class Mammalia; order Artiodactyla; family Giraffidae; genus Giraffa; species Giraffa tippelskirchi. Next base: position 89,496,764 of record NC_137275.1, on the reverse strand, counting down.
AATAAAGGCTGTCACTGTTTCCATTCTTTCCCCATCTATTTGCCATGAAGTGATGGGACCAGATGCCATGATCTTAGTTTTCAGAATGTTGAGTTTTAAGCCAACTTTTTCACTCTCCTCTTTCACTTTCATCAAGAGGCTCTTTAGTTCTTCTTTGCTTTCTGCTATAAGGGTGGTGTCATCTGCCTGTCTGAGGTTGCTGATCTTACCCCTGGCAGTCTTGATTCCAGCTTGTGCTTCATCCAGTCCAGTGTTTCTCATGATGTACTCTGCATATAAGTTAAATAAGCAGGGTGACAATATATAGCCTTGACATACTCCTTTCCTGATTTGGAACCAGTCTGTTGTTCCATGTCCAGTTCTAACTGTTGCTTCCTGACCTGCATACAGATTTCTCAAGAGGCAGGTCAGGTGGTCTGGTATTCCCATCTCTTGAAGAATATTCCAGAGTTTGCTGTGATCCACACAGTCAAAGGCTTTGGTGTAGTCAATAAAGAAGAAGCAGTTGTTTTTCTGGCACTCTCTTGTTTTTTCTATGATCCAACGGATGTTGGCAATTTGATCTCTGGTTCCTCTGCCTTTTCTAAATCCAGCTTGAACATCTGGAAGCTCATGGTTCACATACTGTTGAAGCCTGGCTTGGAGAATTTTGAGCATTACTTTACTAGCATGTGAGATGAGTGCAATTGTGTGGTAGTTTGGTCATTCTTTGGTATTGTCTTTCTTTGGGATTGGAATGAAAACTGACCTTTTCCAGTCCTGTGGCCACTACTGAGTTTTCCAAATTTGCTGGCATATTGAGTGCAGCATTTTCACAGCATCATATTCTAGGATTTGAAATAGCTAAACTGGAATTCTATTACCTCCAGTAGCTTTGTTTGTAGTGATGCTTCCTAAGGCCCACATGACTTTGCATTCTAGTATGTCTGGCTCTAGGTGAGTGATCATACCATCATGATTGTCTGGTTCGTGAAGATCTTTTTTGTACAGTTCTTCTGTGTATTCTTTCCACCTCTTCTTAATATCTTCTGCTTCTGTTACGTCCTTACCATACCCCACCCTCATGGCCTCATCTAAATCTAATTGTCTCCCAAAGGCTCTGCCTCCAAATACCACCATATTTGGAGGGCTTGCACATATGAATGTTGCAGGAATACAAACATTCAGTCCATAGCATCTTCCATTTCCTTCTATCTTTCTTACTTTTAACTAGTTCAGGAAAAATAGGAAATAGAGCACTATTTACTCGGCCTTAATCAATTGCAGCATCATCACTGTAGCATTGCTTCATTCTAGGCCTATTCATTAATTTAGGCAACAAGCACTTTATAAGTGTCTACAGTATCCCAGGTAATCCCTAGGAAGATTAATTCTTCCACTTGAGTTTTAGAAACTAAAAGTAGGCGTCAGAGGATTTACACTTTTAGTCCCACTAGATTGTAAACATCATGTTGAAGTTGGAATTGGATAGTATTTGGAGTTTATATTATTCTAAGTGTGTTTAAAATGTGTAGAGCTTACTTTGAAAATATTCTGTATGTATTGTTCGTTTTAGGAGACATGTTCATATTCTTTTCCACCACTCTTTTTAATTCTTCTAGGTAAGTAGATTGATCTCCAAGCTTCTAAATGGTTCTGACATTTTACTTCTGCCTTCAATTAATTTAATTTGTACTTAAAGAATATCTATAACTACATTTAAGCAAAAACAGTTTCCATAGTAACATCATAGATTTTCTAAATTCAGGCTGTGATGTAATCAACTAAAATGACTGTCATACCCAAATTCTTGTTTATTTCATCTGTGGCATTCCTTATTTAAATCTATTGTACTACACACAGATTTTCCACATATGAATTTAACTTGGAAGTATAGGACATTTTCCAATTGCTTCTATTTCAGAAATTCTTGTTTGATTTCACAGTATTATGGAATCCACATTCCTGCTAAAGTTAAGATATTGACAGAATAGGCTGGATTATGTAGAGTGTATCTATATGATGTTGACCTAGTTTTCTAAAATTATGGAAATTTTCTATCCATGCTGACAGCTTGTGAAATATCACTGTAGTCAAAATATTATGGAAGAGTGGATTTCACACACTAAATTGATTGTTACTGTTAGGTCTATTAACATATTATAATATAAAGTAGTTGAGCATCTTGCCCTTGATTTCCTGGGGAAAAGAACCTAATAAGATTGTTTTTTGCATATATGTAAATTTTTTACTTAATTGCTTTTCTTATAAGTAGTAGTTGTGGATACACATTTGTATACAATTGAGATTATTCTCTAAAACACTATCATAGTAGAAAAAATTGAGATCTTTGCTTTTGGGTTAGAGAAATTTATTTGAATAAATGTAGGCTTTTGAGCCTGTAAACTCTGGACAGAGAATTTTGCAAGTGAATTTTCTTTACTAAGAATCTCTTTTTTACTCACTTTTCCCTTTGTTCATTGTGTATAGCCTTAGAAACAAAAATGGGCAGGACAGAAAAATAAGATCGTTTATTTGTGGACATAGTCAAGTTATATCCTAGAGGAAAAAAGAAAGGGAGAAAGGAAGGAAAGTCATTAGCTGTGTTAATACTGCCTAGGAGGTCCCATGTACTGCTTGGTGGCCCCAGAGGAGTTCAGTATAGTGAGGAGATTTCAGAGGGAATCCTTCATCATAATTCCCTAAGATAGGTCCAGTTGCTTTTTCCTCTTTCCATTGATAGAAGTTTACTTCTTTTTATAGTACATCTTATTACATATATAAATATTATTACGTCTTTAAGTATCTCTTCTGCTAGCCCCTAAGTTTCACAAGGATAGTAAGTTCCAGAAAGCAGTTGCCACATTGGCAATAGTTTCAGAGACACTAAATAAAGTTTTGGAGGGTTTTGGAGATCTGGAGATTTTTGGTGATATTTGCTAGAATAGATTCAGGGGAGTATTTGAGTGTATTTATCAGCATTCACTCAGGTAATATATTCCATGTAGTCTGTGCATAGAAGGTTTAATATAGAATCATGTATTGACAGAACTTGCTGGAGACAAATTGAAGGACTGAAACTCAGGGAAGCTGCCACTGAGGATGAGGAAGTTGCCCAAAGTTTGGAGAAATTGACACAAAAGATCTCAGTCTGAGATGCTAAAGTAAATTGTTCTCAAAAGCTGACCAGCAATCATTTTAATTCTCCAAAATCTGTAGAAAGCCCCCAAAATGGCTTCAGTCTGTTGATGGGAAACAGATGGGTCTTCAGAATTTCCCTGAAAGCCATGGCGATTTGATCATCTCTCTGTATCTCTCATATGTCACCTGCTCCAAAGAATCGCAGCTTCTGCTTTACTTTCATTTAATTCTCACCTGAGTTTCTCACTGATAAAGTCTAACCTAGAACCATGTAAAGTAAGAGGGTTTGGGATTTGTATTTCCCAGGTTTAGGTGGAGTGATCGTGATGCTGAGCTGACTACAAACATTCCAGGACTAGAATTTGTATGAGACTAGTTATCACAGCTTAGAAAGAGAAGTAGGCCACAGAGCAGACAGTTTTTAAAGGTAAATTGATTGAAAAAGGACGAAAGGAGATAGGGTTATTAAAAGCAAACAAAGGATTTAGATTTCACTTTCCTTTTAAGGGTGATAATACTTGGCTAGATTTTTAGCAGAAGGGAAGAAGCTAATGCAGAAGGACAGTTTGTTGTATGATAAAGGAGATAATCATTAATGAGGTAATATCTCTGAGGGAGATGGGAAAGGTTGAGAGCAGAGTATGATTGGAGAGTTTAGGAAGCACCAGGCTTTCTCTAAAACTGAGAATAAGACAGCATGGTGCAAAAATGGGTTTCAGAGTGGTGGATTGAGCGAGTTGATGGGTGATGACTTCTTTCTCTGTGAAGGAGGAAGTAGTGATGCCTGCTAAGGAGGGATCTGGCAGGGGTTAATTCTGAGGAGAGTGCACTGGTCTGGATTAGTGCTAAGGATAATAGGACAAGAGTTATCTGTGAGCAAGCAAAAGATTGCCGAGTTCACTGAGATCTCGGAGGAGTCCCGGGCCCATACACATGTTGTGACATCAATCTACATGGCTGCTGAACTTTCCCTACCTGTATTTGCCATTTATGATGAATTTAAAGCCCACTCGAGGTATTCTTTTCTATTATTTCAGTGAGTTCCCTGTGCTTGTATGCTCCTGGCATTCACCTAGGCACAGTAAAAAAAAATAATGTGCCTAGTTTATAGTAGGCATTCATATAGTAGTTTGAATTAAACCACACCAAACCGGCTGAAGATACTTGATCTAGGTTTAGTAAGTTGTGGAGTCCATGATGCAAAAAGATTTAGAACTAAGGAGAGGGTGCAGAGTATCTGTGACTGTGCTGGGCTTATTGACCAAGGAGACTGGGCTGGGTAGGAAAGAAAATGAGGCCAGGGAAGAGGACTAAAAAGAATATATAAAAATGAAAGGTAAAGGAAATAGAAATCTTGAGAGTTTGAAGAACAGATTGAGAATAGAGGAATGAAAGGAATGGAAAAATAAAAAGCCCAACAAGAATTGTGGTCACAGAGTGTACCACTCACTGGTGATGTTTTCAGAGTTGTAGTACTTCTTAGTAACAGAGAAAAGATGAAGGAGTAGATGAAGGGTAGTGGAACTCAGAACATGAAAGAATTAAGAACGTGGTACTGGGCAGGGCCACTATATACAATTGATTATTATGTCACTCTGATCTGTATAATAATCTATATGATGCCCACTGGAATTATGCACTGCACACCAGCCTAGTCACCCATGGTAGTCTCAGACTGGATGTTATTTATACAAGTCTTGGCAGATATTGCCATGTGGTTCTTCTAGTAACATAAGATATTAGTCAGGTTACTATGTGACTGGAGGCTTTCTGGACAGAGAAGAAAGAGAAATGAACTGGGACGGGTTTTATAGTACATAGAATTGGTACTTTGAGGTAAAAGAAACATTTTGCTTTATAGAAAGGAGTAAACTTTTTACAAATGGAGAGACCAGCAGGAACAAAGTCTTAACTGTGAGAAAGTGCTCTGATTGTGTAGACAATACATTTCACGCTTTTCAGAGCTGTTCAGAAGACAGGCCTTTCCATGGTATACATCATGATGGTGGCTATGGCATTATGATGAAAGTGGAAATCCTGAACATGGGAGTTTAGAGACCTTTGTCCATTATATTCCAGTAATAGAGACCAATTTTGGTCCTAGAAAAGAAGGTCAGAGCATGATGTCATCTACTTTTAATGGATGGGCAGAAGGTGCAGATCAGAGCCAGGAATTCTCTGCTGCTTTGGTAGGAAGCAAAGCTGGTTGGATTAAAAAAAGAAAAGGATTAGTTTTCTTTGTTAGCAGAGGTAATTATTAGTCTTTTCTAAGCATTTTAGCTTTGTAACTATGAAAACGGAAGAGTACAAAATGGATAGGTTGTACCAAGTGCTTTCATAATTTGTTCTATGAAATTATTCTGATGTATCTCTAACAGCTCACTTCAGAGAAACAATTGTCTCTGGAAATAGTTGTTTTGTATTTATTTATGCAGTATTATTCATTAAAATTGTACTGTATAATACAGTTAACATCATTATTTTGCTTTATGTGGAGGCTTTGCTTCATGAACTCCTGAAAGATTTATAAAAACTATTGTAATAATTCCTATAACATCCTTGTGTTAGAGGTAAATTTCATTAAAAATTCTGTTGGTAGTAATTCTCAGAAACAATGAACTAGTCACTCACATAAAAGCAATATTAGTAGAGAAAATATTGTGGGCAGTCAGCATATAGGATGGTTTAAATTTTTGCCACTGTATTATCTACAATTGGCTGCTGAAAACCTTAAGCAAACCTTTAAGTCATGACTGACTGCAAAAGAAATGTATTATTTGCTTCTCTAAAGTACAAATGATGGTGAGAGGTGAGGAGTTATGCAAGATCAAAAAGGGCAATTGTATAGATACAGAAATTTCAGGATTGACTACCATTTTCAATATATGGCTACCAAAATTGACATAGGTATTGTCATCAGTTCAGTTCAGTCACTCAGTAATGTCCGATTCTCTGTGACCCCATGGACTGCAGCATGCCAGGGATCTCTGTCCATCACCAACTCCCAGAGTTTACTCAAACTCATGTCCATTGAGTCGGTGATGCCATCCAACAATCTCATCCTCTGTCATCCCCCTTCTTCTCCTGCCTTCAATTTTTCCTAGTATCAGGGTCTCTTCTAATAAGTCAGTTCTTCACATCAGGTGGCCAAAGTATTGGAGTTTCAGCTTCAATATCAGTCCTTCCAATGAACACCCAGGACTGATCTCCTTTAGGATGGACTGGTTGGATCTCCTTGCAGTCCAAGGGACTCTCAAGAGTCTTCTCCAACACCACAGTTCAAAAGCATCAATTCTTCAGCGCTCAGCTTTCTTTATAGTCCAACTCTCACATCCATACATGACTACTGGAAAAACCATAGCTTTGACTAGACAGACCTTTGTTGACAAAGGGATGTCTCTGCTTTTTAATATGCTATCTAGGTTGGTCATAGCTTTTCTTCCAAGGAGCAAGCATCTGTTAATTTCATGGCTGCAGTCACCATCTGCAGTGATTTTGGAGCCCCCCAAAATAAAGTCTGTCACTGTTTCCATTCTTTCCCTATTTGCCATGAAGTGATGGGACCAGATGCCATGATCTTAGTTTTCTGAACGTTGAGCTTTAAGCCAACTTTTTCACTCTCCTCTTTCACTTTCATCAAGAGGCTCTTTAGTTCTTCACTTTCTGCATAAGGGTGGTGTCATCCGCATATCTGAGGTTATTGATATTTCTCCTGGCAGTCTTGATTCCAGCTTGTGCTTCCTCCAGCCCAGCGTTTCTCATAATGTACTCTGCATATATGTTAAATAAGCAGGGTGAAAATATACAGCCTTGACGGACTCCTTTTCGTATTTGGAACCAGTCTGTTGTTCCATGTCCAGTTCTAACTGTTGCTTCCTGACCTGCATGCAGATTTCTCAGGAGGGTATTCCCATCACTTGAAGAATTTTTCAGCGTTTGTTGTGGTTCACACAGTCAAAGGCTTTGGCATAGCCAATAAAGCAGAAGCAGATGTTTTTCTGGAACTCTCTTGCTTTTTCTATGATCCAATGGATGTTGGCAATTTGATCTCTGGTTCCTCTGCCTTTTCTAAATCCAGCTTGAACATCTGGAAGTTCACGGTTCACATACTGTTGAAGCCTGGCTTAGAGAATTTTGAGCATTACTTTACTAACATGTGAGATGAGTGCAATTGTGTGGTAGTTTGAGCATTCTTTGGAATTGCCTTTCTTTGGGATTGGAATGAAATCTGACCTTTTCCAGTTCTGTGGGCACTGCTGACTTTTCCAAATTTGCTGGCATATTGAGTACAGCATTTTCACAGCATCATCTTCTAGGATTTGAAATAGCTCAACTGGAATTCCATCACCTCCACTAACTTTGTTCATAGTGATGCTGCCTAACGCCCACTTGACTTCACATTCCAGGATGTCTGGCTCTAGGTGAGTGATCACACCATCGTGATTATCTGGGTCGTGAAGATCTTTTCTGTACAGTTGTTCTGTGTATTCTTGCCACCTCTTCTTAATATCTTCTGCTTCTGTTAGGTCCATACAATTTCTGTCATTTATTGTGCCCATCTTTGCATGAAATGTTCCCTTGGTATGTGTAATTTTCTTGAAGAGATCTCTAGTCTTTCCCATGCTATTGTTTTCCTCTAATTCTTTGCATTGATCACTGAGGAAGGCTTTCTTATCTCTCCTTGCTATTCTTTGGAACTCTGCATTCAAATGGGTATATCTTTCATTTTCTCCTTGCCTTTCACTTCTCTTCTATTCACAGCTATTTGTAAGGTCTCGTCAGACAGCCATTTTGCTTTTTTGCATTTCTTTTCCTTGGGGACGATCTTGATCCCTGCCCCCTGTACAATGTCAGGAACCTCTGTCCATAGTTGTTTGAGCACTCTGTCTAACAGATCTAATCCCTTGAATCTATTTGTTACTTCCACTGTATAATCGTAAGGGATTTGATTTAGGTCATACCTGAATGGTCTAGTGGTTTTCCCTACTTTCTTCAATTTAAGTCTGAATTTGACAATATGGAGTTCATGATCTGAGCCACAGTCAGCTCCCGGTCTTGTTTTTGTTGACTGTGTAGAGCTTCTCCATCTTTGGCTGCAAAGAATGTAATCAAATGTAGATATTGTCATATAGACTACAGATAGTAGAATTGAGACAGAAAATTATGTAGGAGACTCTTATTGGCCATCCGCTTTCTATACACCAGAGTGTAATTATCAGACCACACTTAACTACAAAGGAGACAAGGAAATGTCCCATGTATTAGGAAAAAAGGGCTTCCCTGGTGGCTCAGATGGTAGAGAATCTGCCTGCAATGCAGAAGATCCCTGGGTGAGGAAGATCCCCTGGAGAAGGGAATGGCTATCTACTTCAGTATTCTTGCCTGAAGAATCCCATGGACAGAGGAGCCTGGCAGGCTATGGTACATGGGGTTGCAAAGAGTTGGACATGACTGAGCAACTAAGCACACACACACATTGGGAGAAAAGGAAAATGGGTTTGATTAGCAATCTGTCTGTTTCTGACATAATCGCCAACCAGCAGCTCACAAAACATGGATGCTTTCTAATGTGAGTTTAAAAAAATATGGCCCGAGTTGTTGTTGTTGTTGTTTTTAGTAATTATATCACATCTTGACATCAGCTACAGTACAACAAAATTTTCCAGGAAATAGATTTCCACAGTAGAACCTCTGTAGTGGCTCGGTTGTATAACTCTCAACTAAAAATTCCAGGTATGATGTATAAGTATCTAGGCCATGCATATACAAGTGACTGTTGCAACTTGAAGTGAATCCAGAATAAGGAAAAAGGAGAAGCAAAGAAGCAAACTTTCTTGCTCACCACATGCATCCACTTCAACCTCATACAAATATTCTAAGCAAAGTCATGATGCTGGTTCACAGAGAGTGAATTTGTTTAACAACACAACACAAGATGCAAGTGGGCTTGCATGTGATTCACGAAAGTAAAGACAAACAATATTTTGATTATGAGGAAAAAGAAAGTTCCAGGGAATGATCCCTGTGTTGTATGAATAATGATCTCTAAGGATACAAACAGCTCTGGGAAGAATACCCATATTAAACCAAACATGACAATTTCCAGCTTTGGTTACATGTTGGACTGAATTGTCGTGGACTTCCTTTCCACTGCCAACACATAAAAAGTATGAGAAAAGACATAGAGAATGCAAACCCTGATTTTTAGAATAGCTGTAAATGTATTCTGGAAGAAAACACCATCTTAAAAGAAAAAATTGAAAATGAAACAAATGCAAATTACTCTTGAAATACTTTTCAGGTAGCTGAATTGCTTGACCTTGAAGTCTGTGTTCCCACTAGTTTCAGTTGTGAAAATTAATTCAGTAGACCTTATTTTTCCTTTTCCTGAAAAAATAATTAGTAATGACTAGGTTGTGGGTTTGCATAAATATATAACCAATAGCAGGGATTATAGAACAAGGGGTAACAGTTAAAAAATTTATTGTGGTTCTATTTTTTTCATTAAAAATGATACAATATTTTTTTTAGGTTAAAAAAACTGTCTCTCAATAACAATTGCCTTTCCCTTATTTTTAAGTAAAATTTGATGAGTCAGACTTTACTAACTAGGAATTCAACAAAAGTACTACTTTGAAGACCACTAACATTCGCAAGTGGTAGTGATGTCAGTAAAGCAGGGAAATCTCAGAAAAGTAACAGATTGATATATAAGTATTTTTAAATGACTCTAATAAAAACATTTTGTAATAGTTTTTTCTCAATTTATTATCTCAGATTTTACATGGAAATGTTATATAGCACTTTCGAGGAAAATTGCCATCTTGGAGATAACTGGGAATACTCACACCCTACACTTGGCATCATTATTAATGATATTGAATGAGAGTTAATTCTTTTCACCACATAATCCACAGTAAATACTCCTTTGGGGTTATTCTTACTCAGGTTTCTTTTTTTCAGTTTATCATTGAAAAAAAAAGTCTTAAAAATGGCAAGCCAAAATTGGCATTAAAAAGTGGCACTTATTTTTTGATATATTGTCATTTTATAGACTGGTAATTTGTAAACTGTCCATTTTATTGAAACATTCTTTCCCAATTGCATTTTTCAGGTTTTTCCAATGAATTCCACATTAGGGGAAGAAATCTCCTCAATTATCTTTTGAAATTCTGGGAACACAATTATCTCCTTTAGGAAATTCTATGGCAGTTCTTCCTATCTTTTGGAAGGAAAAAAAGGAAGTCAGCCATAGTGAAAAACTGATGCTGTCTATTATTTTTCCATCCGTTTCTCTCCTCTTCTTTTATGGTCTAACAAGTATTTCCATCAACTCAAGTATTCCACCTAAGCATGAAACTTTCTGTAATTTCCCCCCCCAAAAGAGAAAAATCCCAAGTTAAGGTAATTTAATTCAATTGGTATTTATGGGGTTCCTAGTTTGTGTGGGGGTATTTAAAATTATACAAATTGAGTAAGACATTTGCTGATTATCAAAGAATTTTAGTTTCACTGGAGTTATTTCTAGTTTTTACTTGCTTCTATACTATAGCCATGTGCTTGTTAATGGTTTCACTGTCTTCCAATTCTCCAAATATGCCTGCTGCAAAAACTTGAAAATGCCTTCTTTTCTGTGTTGGATATGGAGAGTTTTCATAAGCCCATTGCTTTCGGTAGGAAATAGCATCCCTCTAACACAGATGCTATCAAAAATATTTCCTCACATTTTAAAAAGATCTTCACATGATGTTTACTTCTTCTGTGATATCAGTTTTTGCACTGCTCTCAGTAGCTAAAGTTAAACATTATTCATTTTATTATTCACTATAGTTTGGTTTGTGTTTAACTCTTTCATGCTTTCTTACATGTGCATTTACAAGGGATCACAGGAATTTTGAAAATGTGTACAGCATTTAGAGTTATGGTTCAATAAGCAAATTTTAATTTATTCTGCTCTTTCCCACTATTATGTTCCTAGTTTCACTTTTGGTGCCAACATTCATTGGGTATACATTTGTATAGATGTCTGCCTTGTAATCCTAACTGTATGATAGGTGAAAAAACACAGAAAGGAAGAACCAAGGAACAGGAGAGTGCTCTCTGTGGTAGAGAGGAAATAAAATTCATTCAGATAAAATAATTTGAATTTGAATGCTAGAGCTGAGCACATGTTTACAAAAAAATTAAAAATATAATGCTGCTTTCAAATTTTTGAGAAACTCAGACATCTGATCAAGCCATGAAGGAGTAAGATGGTATAGAATTAATCTCCTGCTTATGGCTCAGCTGGTAAAGAATTTGCCTGCAATGCAGGAGACCTGGATTCCATCCCTGGTTTGGGAAGATCCCCTGGAAAAGGCAAAGGCTACCCATTCCAGTATTCTGGCCTGGAGAATTCCATGAACTGTATAGTCCATGGGGTTGCAAAGAGTCAGACACGACTGAGCAACTTTCACTTTTCACAAACAATTAAAAAACTGGCCAAAAATACAAGAAAAAATATTTTAGGAATTGGACAACAGAAGCAAAGAACTGAGAAAAGGGAAACAGATGAACTCTATGACTACCTGAGGTTTATAACTTGAAGTAATTTCTAGACTATGGAGCAGGAAGGAAGGACCAAAACATGGTCTGGTAAATTGAGAAGACAGATTGATATTCAGGGAGACAGCTGGTTAGAATGCATGGGACAGAAAATTTGAGATTATGGAGATGAACAGAAAAAGAACCTAAAAGAAATTTAGCTATTTGCCAGAAAATTCAACACTCCTTAAGAGAATAAAACAAAATCCAGCCTTCAAAAATGTTAAAATTCATAATGTTCAATAAAAATTACTAGACATACAAATAAGCAAAAAATGGAATTCCTAGCCAAGAGAAAAATTAATTATGGAGGACATGAAAAGTACTGTTCATGTATTTTGCAGCAGGGAGCAGGCTATCATTCTGGATTTACTCTTGCTTTCGTACTGAGAGCATACTGCCACCAGGCTGCCCACAGCCCTAACCTGGACATGGAGAGAGCAGTGTGGGGGTGTGTGGGGATGGGGGTGTGTAGGTGTGTGCGTGTGCTTAGTTATGTCTGACTGTAACCCCATGCACTGTAGCTCACCAGGCTCCCCTGTCTGTAGAATTTCCCAAGCAAGAATACTAGAGTGGGTTGCCATGCCCTTCTCCAGGAGGTCAAACCCACATCTCTTGCATCTCCTGCATTGCCAGGCAGGTGCTTTATCAGCTGCACCACCAGAGAAGCCCTGGTGAGAGCACTAATGTGGGCTTATTCCAGCAAGCGCTGGGACTTCTCTAATGGGTGACGTTGGCTAAAGCACTCCCATTGACCTTATCAAATTTTCTTTCTTTTTAAGTACACTAAGATTTTTCTCCCTTCCTTTTATCTCTTCTTTAAATATCAGATATGTATGATGATTCAAAGGCTCTCCACACCTCCTATTGCTCCCTCCAACATTAAATTTCTTGCATAACTAAACTACCACCCATCATGTATTTGATTTGCAGTACATACACACTGAAACAAATGGTACCAGGAATAGTCTAAATAGACAGGTGATAAGATAGGGATTTGAGAGTGACTCATTCTTTGAAAGGCAGGCAAAATGGAATCCATCCCAAATGATAGATTGGGCATGAATTGTCCCTGGCACACAGGAGTGGCATGATTGATAAAAGATTTCACCATTGAACAAGAAAGTGTACCAGTGGAGGGACATGCCCTTGTAGTTTCTGTGAATCGTTTGAAAGATACCCAAACATTTCTACAAAGATAGTGGAGTTGACTGTTCTCTGATGAGTTGTACTTATGTTATACAGAGGGGTTGTCAGAAACTGAGGGTTGTTAAAAGACAGATAAATGCTAACTGTGAGGGCGTCAGGCCTCGTTTGCGGCATTCAAAGAGATCCTTCTCTCGTAGTGGAAGAGCAGACATAACTAAGTTAAAAATCTGATTCAGTCTACTGAATTGTAGAGTTCCAGTGTTGTTTGAATACTCATCCAAGGCTGATCTACAATGCTAATGCCAAGGCCGTGAATGAAAATGTCTAGAGCTGACCCCAAAACGTGGGAAGGAGACAGTGGTTGGAAACCCCTGAGAATAGTTTGACTGTGGACCCACCCCCCTCCCTCCAAGCGTCAGAATTTGGAGGTAGCCCACTCTTGTTTGGAGCTAGTACTTTTCCTGAAATGAACAACACTGCAGAAAACTCTGCCAACAAGGCAGCAGATACCCTCATAACAGGTTGCCCTTAACTTCCCTCTTGCCTGCCAAGCTGGTGGCACCTGATCAAGAAGCCTGGAATGAAAGAGTGAGTAAGTAAAAAATAATGAATTGTGAATGCTTTTTCAGTTCACGGGGTTTATTATCTTGGCAAAGACCCTAAGGGAAGGGGTGAACTCTCTGGTAACGTTGCTCTCGAGAAACACGATGGTCAGCACTGAGTGAAGTGGAAGTGTCTGGCATGTCCTGGCATGCCGCAAGGAAGGAATACAGATGTTGGAGAAGTGGGAGCACTGAATTAGTGTGTGAAACCAGAAAACCCCTCAAAGGTTTAGTTCCCCAGGAGGGCTCAGCATCATAGCACTCACTAAAGCCATTAGGAATGCACAGACGAGAGAGGCACCCGCATCAATACATTCTGCAGTGGTGTTGCTCTGCAGGGCAGGGCTGAAGGTAGGGGAGGTGGTCACAAACCTGGAACATTGTGCACATGTCAGGATGGCTGTGAAGTAATGGAGGTCAGGAGGTGACACTTAATCATCAGAACTGAGGCAGCTGCAATTACCTTAATTACTAGGGAGATCAAAGGGGCAGCGGAGGGAACTTGTCCCTCAGGAAAGGATAAACATGGTTAACAGAGCATGTTGTCCCTTGGGGCAAAATAGTTTGGCAACCAACAAGCGTGCTATGTAAAATCTATAACCAAAAGGGTGTAAGAATGGTGGAGCAGTAGGCAGAGGAGGGTCAGCCCAATAAAAAGTTCCTACCTCTTGCTCAGTTGCTGAAGCTGAGCCAATGTGCAGATCCAGAACGCTTTGACTGAAAAGAGGACCGGGTGGCTGGGAGGAAATACTCTAATTGCACAGCACATGTAGGCTGTGATGCTCTCACAGTCTTTCCTCAGAGGAACCACACTTGAGTGACTTGAGCGACTGAACATCAGGGAAAGGCATGTATTAATTCCCTTTGGCTGCCGTAACATACCATAACAAACTTAGCAGTTTCAAGGGACATTAATTCATTATTTCGCAGTTCTGTAGGTCAGAAGGTCAATACATTGTGGCTCAGCTGGTTCAGTTCAAGGTCTCACAAAACCAAAATCTAGGGGTTGGTAGTGTCATATTCCTTTTGGGAGGCTTCTTTATGGGAAAGAATGTGTTCCCATACCACTAGGCTGTTAACAGAATTCATCTCTTTATGGTTGTAATGCTAAGGTCCTTATTTTCTTGATGACTGCGACAGGAGACTCTCAGCTCTTTTAGGCAAAACTTGTCCCTCGTCACATTGCCGCCTTAGGCTTCAAAGCAGTAACAGTGCGCTCAGTTCTTCTCACACTTAAAATCTTTCTTACTTCTTATGGTCTCTCTGACTCTGGCTAGAGAAAGTCTTCTGCTTTTGAGGGCTCATATGATTAGATTGAGCCATCTGAATAAACCAGGCTAACCTTATCTCAATGTCTGTAACCTTAATTACATCTACAAAGTCCTTTTGCCATGCAATGAAATCTATTCATGGGTTCTAGGGGTTAGGGCATGGATATCTTTGTGGGTCTGTTCTACTTACCACAAGGGAACACCCAGACTTTTGAGAGGTCTGGCTCAAAGGTCCTACTAGACCTTTGGACACAAGGTTTGAGATGATAGTGATGCCTGAAGACTCAAAGAATCATTATTATTTTGCTCTAAGAATGGAAGCATATGGAGACCAGATAATAAATGCAGTCCTGGGTCAAACTACCTCTTGGTAGGCTCCTTGGACCCACAGATTCACTCAGTAGTCATTTCCCCTTTCTGTCAGTGGAAAATTGATATACTTGGTAGTTGAGCAACACTCACACTGTGTGGGGACTATCACAATGGGGAATGCCGAGTAGGAACTTCTGAAATGTCTTTGCTATTCCTCTCCCAATAATCCAGTTAAGATTATACATAAAAAAATTATATAACATCTTGAAGGGATGGTAGATATCAGTGAGTCCATTAAAGACCCAAAGACTGAAGTAGGGAATCCCTATCATATCTGGTAAATTTTCTGTTCTTTTTCTTGCAGAAACTGGACTATCCTGAGAAATGACTATAGATTAGACCAAGTGTAACCAAATAATGGTCCCTATGACATGTGATCTTTTTCTACATGTGTGTTTTTGCTGCTGCTGCTGCTGCTAAGTCGCTTCAGTTGTGTCTGACTCTGTGTGACCCCATAGACAGCAGCCCACCAGGCTCTGCCGCCCCTGGGATTCTCCAGGCAAGAATACTTAATAAGGCCCTGAGCACATTTTATGTAGCCAGTGTTTTGGAAAATTCATTATTTTTCATTCTAAGTTAAAAAGTAGTCTTAAAATAGTTTATATTAATGTAGGGTACTCAACAATTTTTATTTACACTTTTGCCTCTAAGGTATTCTAATACTCTCCTCTCTATTGTATTAGAGATTGAAGAAATCTGAACTGTTTGGTCATTCTACAATTCTTCACAAAGACTCATTAAATTTATGGCATCATGCCAATGAGATAGGATGAATAAGTTTTGACTAGTGAACTAGAACCTACCTTGGAAAGACACATTGCACTAGAAGTTGGGAAAGAGATTCTTTGCCGTTTCAGGGAACAGTTTCTTTAGTGAAAAATTTTAAGGGTTTGGTGGTCAGGGTACAGTTATAGCCGCCCCCATAAAAAACCCACACAAATCACTGTATTGTACATCTTCTTTCACCAAAAAGTGCAGCATAGTACTTGCTACACCTCTTTGTGTCTTATAAGCATCCCAATATTCTACAGATATTTAAAGTATAATAAGGAAATATTACAAATAACATTGTGACAATAAATTTGAAAATCTAGACAAAGTAGACAAATTCCGTGAAGGACACAAATTATCAAAAGTGGCTCGAGAAGAATTTGAAATTCCAAATAGTTCTATATAACTTAAAGAAAAATTTGTAATTATCTTCCCCCAACAAAATTCTCCAGGCCTTGATGGTTTTACTAGCAGTTATAACATCGAGAAGGCATTATGAAGAATTTATAGCATTTCTGTACAAAAGGTTAAACTTCTTTAATTATTTTATTGAGGTAAGAATTACTCTGACTCCCAAATCACACAGAGACATTGTATTAATTTCCTAAGGCTACCATAACAAAGTATCACAAATTTGTTGGTTTAAAATAACAGAAATTTATTCTCAGAGTTATGGAGACTAGAAATCTAAACTCAAGGCTTTGGACAGGGCTATGCTCTTTCTGAACTCTCTAGGGAAGGATCCTTCCTTGACTCCTCCAGCTTCTGGTAGCCATTCCTTGTCTTTAACTTCAGTACTTCAATTTCTGTCTCTATTGCCATGTGGGGCTCTCTCCATGTGTCTGGGTCAAAATTCCCTTCTTCTTATATGGACAACAATTCTATTGAATCAGAGCCCTCCCTAATGACTTCATCTAGACCTGATTAGCTGTGTTATTGACCTTGGGGAAAAGATTTCTTAGAGCAAACAGGAAAAAATGAATCATAAAGAAAAATTAACAAATTAGACTTCATGAAACTTAAAAACTTATAAAAAGGCAAGTCACAGATAAAGAGAAAATATTTGCCACAAATAACTACAAAGGTCTTGTATCACAACATGTCATAAGCACTTACCATTGAGTGATAAGAAAAATGATCTAATAATAATGGGCAATATACTGTAATAGTCACTTTAAAATAGAAGATGTGCAGATGGATAGATATTCAGTATCACTAATATCAAGAAACTACAATTTAAAGATATCAAGTTACCACAATATTTTCATTAGAACAGCTAAAATTAGCAAGTCTGACCAAGCCAAGTTTTGCTAAGGATGTGACGCATATATTGCTTGTGGGTAAATAATACAACAATTTCAACAAACAGAAATTCGCTCAAGAGAAACAAAAACATAGGTTATTACAAAGAACTAAACCCTGATGTTCTTAGCAGTTTTATTTGTTGTAGCCCTAAACTGAATAGAACCCACGTGTATGTCAGCAGGTCATGGGTCAAATTGTGTTATATCCATATAGTGGAATATTATTTTATACTATGAGTATCTTTTTATATATTATACTATGACTATTTATACTATTTTGCCGTAAGAAAGGAATGAAACACTGATATATGCAATAAAATGAACAAAGCTTAAAACATTACACCAAGTCATAAATACTAGTTTATGATTTCATTTTATGAAACAGACAAATATAGCCTTTTGTAACAGAAATGGACTCCCAGGTGATGCAGTGGTAAAGAACCCACCTGCAAATGCAGGAGACGTAAGAGGCATGGATTTGATCCCTGGGTCAGGAAGACGCCCTGGAAGAGGAAATGGCAACCCATTCCAGTATTCTTGCCTAGGAAATCCTATGGACAGAGGAGCCTGGCAGGCTACAGTCAAGGGAATCGAAAAGAGTTGGACACGACTGAGCAACTAAGTGCATGCACACACACATCAGAAAGCAGATCAGTGATTGTCTGTGGACAGTTGTGGATGGTGTGTGTGTGTGTGCATGCATGCACACTCTTCCTGACCCAGGGATCGAATCGCCATCTCCTGTGTCTCCTGTATTGGCAGGCAAGTTCTTTACCACTAACACCATCTGGGAAGCTCCCATGGATGGTTACCTGACTGCAAAGAATAGTAGGAAAATTTTCGAGGCAGTAAAAATATTTTATATCACTGTTTTGGTGGTTATTTCAGTGTATATACCTGTGGAAATCTGTCAGTATGTACACTTAAAGTTGGTTCACTTTATTGTACTTAAACTGTACTTAATTCAGTTGATTCTAATTAAGTTGATTTTATAAAACTCTCACAAAATCTCAAATAAGAAATTTAAGTAACAATATTTGACTAAGGTGGTCAGAGCTGTCTTTCCTCCATTTTTGTCCCAAGAGTGCACAGGGACATTTTCCCATATGGTTGGGTATAGACCCTGCCTATAGTCGATCTGACTTATTCATATGGAATATTCAAAATTTGCATTAAAACAAACGTGTACTTAAATACACACAACTTTACAACTGTGAGAGCAGGCTAAGCTTGTCAATATTCTTCAGACAAGAAGTTCATATTGAATAAACTGAATGACCATGTGTGTAAACAATTTGTTTCCTATGAGATGAGGAGAGATGGAAAGAACAGGGGATTCTGCTTGGGAGGCTATAGACAGAGTCAGTGGCATGACCTGGGAATTATCGGAGGGCCAATAAGTAAGTTTCTGCATATGTTAGTTGACAATGTAGAACTTTTGATGTCAGTTTTAAAAGCTACATGTTTGTCATAATGCTCCAAGTGAATTGATAAAAATGGGCATACCTCTTTGATGCTGTCTCCTGGGAGCTTTATATTCCCAAGAGTCACTTGCCTCTCTTTTTTTTTTTGTTATTCTTCTCTTTACTTCCATACTCAGGATACATGGTTACCCTATCTAAGTATCCTAACAGTCAAGGAAACAGCCCCCTTTTTCCCTACCTTTGCTACCAACTCTTTCTTATTTTTCATTAAAGTGGTTTCTTAATGTCTGAAAGGTAATTAGCATGGAAAAGGATCTCCCATGATCACGCACAGCATTTTTAAAAACCCACATCTGGGTCTTTTCTATAAGCCCATTTTTCTTCTAGCGTCAGCTCTCATGTACCTGGTATTCTTGGCTCCTTTCCCTATATTAAGCAAATAGAGAATGCAGAATGAAAAGAGTTTGAGAAGAACCACTTCAGACCTCTGTTCTCTCTTCCCCTCTGCTGCTCCTTTTCATGTCCCCTCCCCACCTTCCAGCCACCTTCTCATACCTTCTGTTCTTTTTGGATTCCAAACTAGATGTCATCAATCTTCTTGTTTCTTTAGTATGTACTCCTTGCCCCCAACCTCACCTCATTGCTCTTGCAAATCCTCTTGACAGCCACCCATGTAATCTAGTTTCCTGGGAGACAACCTTGCTTATTCCTTGAAAGCTTCAGTTACCCACATTTACACAGTGATTACCATTCTCACCTCTTGTAGACTGTCCATATACGTTGGATTTAAAAATCACGTAGTAAAAGAGGTTTCTCCTTACCATATTCAATACAATTCATAATTGTAATTAAAAGCATTTAGGAACAGCTATAATTATGGAATGCCTTTGTCCTAATACCTCTCTTTTTTATTAACACTATAAGGATAGCAGAAAAATGAAGTTAGTCATCACTTCTACCTTTTAATTTCGTTGCAAAGACTGCAAATTTTCCTTCTTTATGTCTCTCTTCTTTGAGAAACTTTAATTTTGCTTGTGTTCTATTTTTTTTTTAATGCATTTATTTTCAGCAGAATTTCTCTTTGTTTGCATTAGTTCTAGTTTTACTGTCATTAAGGGGTTGAAGACATTTCTAGGGGAACTTCTTAACAAGATTATTTGGCTTCAGAGTTGATATTCACATTTTATTTTTCTTGGTTCTCTTAGATCAGTAGAACTGATTCTATCTGCTGTTTAGAAAGGCTATAGTTACAGGAATTGGGAGTGGGAAATTAAGATTAGTTAGCTAAAATGTCATGTTACAATATAAGAATTTCTCAATCCTCAGCTTGTGGACAGAAAGCCATATAGCACACTATCTGAGACATTCTAGAAACTCAGTAATATTTATTGAATTGTCAATAGATATATTCACCATGTTCAATACATTATCTTTACTGATCAAGATAGAGGATGCCTTGTCTCTGATTTGAAAGAGAGCTTTGTATTGAATACCTGTTACATGAGGAAAATTACAGTAAACACTTGGATGTTCTTCTATCATGTATTTTTGGTCAAAAGAGCTAAGAGAGTCTCTTAGCTTTGTTTTCCCAGAAAGCAGAGCCAAGCAAAGGGCTAATGTGCAGCTATTTCATAAACTGCATCTGAACCACTCCTATGGGGAGAAAGGAGAAAGGATAGTCTTTCTGATAGCTTTTGTAAGCCACTGATAAATTTTTCCCCATGACATAATAGCTCCTCCATACTTGCAAGTTGTGCATACAGAGTATGGGAAACTGAGCAGAGTCCTGTGGTATCACCTGCAAGGCAGCCCCTGGATGAAAGGAGAGAGAGACATCCATGGACAGGGTGGAAATGGGGCATCATCTGGTTGCATTTGTGTGTATTTGGTTAGAACACATGGAAAGCTGGAACAAGGATGCCAAAGTGAGATCTGAAGAGAAGGAAGATTGGTGTTTGATCTTTATTTCTTCTGTAAACATACATAATCTAAACATATCCTCATGGATATGAGACCCTATGAACTCAGTCTTTGCACTGCAGGTGACTTCCTTCTTATTGGAATTATCTCTGTATTGGATGTTGCTGATGGGATTTCTGCAAGCAAAGGCTGATGCATAGAGGACATTGTAAGATGGATGGAGAGCCTCTTGGTCCATACCCATAGAGGGGAGAATGTAGAGCATGTTTGGAAGTACAAATTCTTCTCTCCTTTGATTGCTCTCTTGAGAGTAATATTTTTGGAGAATTTGTGCCTTGTTACAAAGATCACTCACAAATGTGAAGCCTGTATATTACACACTTGGGAGCGGCCAAGAACAGCTGGTAATATAGCTGCCAACATTATAACTGACAGAAAGAGGATACTCTGAATCAGCACCTTAGTGAGGATGTGCAGAGGGATAAAAATACACCAAAAATAATGCTAAGAACAAGTCCCGGTTTATGGGTCAATATTAATTTCAAGTTTCTTTTAAAAATGTCACACATAGGTATTATTTACTTCAAGTATATTGCTATAAATTATTTCATTTTCAGAAAGGAAATTTGAGTAACAGAAAAATTAAACAGGTTAGTTTTCTATTCACTTTAGTTTTGTCTCAGGACTAGAATACAATCAGATTTTGCCTTTTTGAAGGCAACAGAGCTCCATTATGAAAGCTAGGAAAGAGTTTTCTACAAAAATGCAGTTTGTGCATGTAACCTTATGCAAATGGGTGCACTGACACAAGTTTGCATAAAATTTCAGACGCTTGAAATTTTCTCTAATAAAGTAGAAACAGAAATATAATCTTAAATGGTCTTTTATGAAACTGTGAATAAGAATTACTTTAAGCAAACCTATTCCCCAAGTAGAAGTTCATGCTTACTTTCTATCACATTAGGTAAATTATACATGGTGCTATTTATTTTTTTTCCTTATTTTCAGGAAATTACTAAATTCTGAATGCATTTTTTCTTTAAGAACAAATTAATGTAATTTAGAGGAAAACCGGAAAATATGAGAAATTCAGGTAGGATACAATGTATGATAAAAGGTTAGTAGAGCTGGGAATTTCCCAATCTGGAGAAAAGAAGGCTAAGGGGAGACATGATAGCTTCCAAAAATATGTTAAGGGATATTACCAGGAGGACAGGGACCAATTCTCATTAGTCAATGAGAGCAAAACAGGAAGTAACGAGCTTAAACTGCACTGGGAAATTTAAGTTAAATATAAGAAAACTTTTTAACCATGAGAAAATTAAGTGACGATGCTGATTGTCAAGGGAAATAATGAATTCACCTCTACTAATAATATTCACAGTAGTACTTGACACTCATCCATCAGGCATAAGTTTGGAATAATAAAAATCAATTCTACTAACATTCTGGGAATAGATTAGATGATCCAAGAGGGAATGCTCCTCAAAATCCCTACCACATACAAAAATAGAGTCAGTGGGAAGAACAACTTTTAAAATATGTAAGATAAACAAAATATTAATTCTACAAAGACATCAGCCTCCAATTAAAATAAACAAATAAAGAGTTATTGGATTACTACCACATGGAAAGGTCAAAGTTAGCCTCTATGAAGGAAATAAAGATAAATCCTAAATGCTCAAGCTCTCAAGTCACTTATTTGGTAGTAAATTGTTACCCCCAATTTTAAAAAATAAATATCCTTATTAGGAAAAATATTTTGAGCACTCAACCCTAATAAAAGTATACTAGCTTATTTATAGATGTAAAATATATGTAGTAAAATAAATGCAATATAAATTTAAAAGGGTAAAATAAAGATGAAATAAATCTTATTTTTAAAATCTTTTGCTAATGATGCCTTCATCTTTCATTAGCTTATTATTTAAAGCCACAATAATCAATTAGACCAGTTTCATATCTAACAATGATAATTGTTCCTCTTTATATCAAGTCAGCCTCTTGATAATTTTAAATCTTGGTTGACTTCTTGTCACATTTAATTAGACTATCATTAATTTTACCTTGAACAGTGGCCAACAAGGCACTTCCCTTTCCATCACCAACTCCCGGAGCTTCCTTAAACTCATATCCATTGAGTCAATGATGCCATCCAACTGCTTCATCCTGTGTTGTCCCCTTCTCCTCTTGCCTTCAATCTTTCCCAGCATCAGGATATTTTCCAGTGAGTCAGTTCTTTGCATCAGGTGGCCAAAATATTGGAGTTTCAGCTTTAGCATTAGTCCTTCCAATGAATATTCAGGACTGATATTGCATGTTGGTAAAGCTTAATTGGCTTCCCTGGTGGCTCAGATGGTAAAGAATCTGCCTGAAATGCAGGAGACCCAGGTTCGATTCCTGGGATGGGAAGATCCCTTGGAGAAGGGAATGGCAATCTACTCCAGTATTCTTGCCTGGGAAAGGGGACAGAGGAGCTTGGTGGACTACAGTCTGTGGGATTGCAAAGAGTGAGACATGACTGAGCTTGATTATGTTTATAAATAAAATGATAAAAATAATCTGGTCCTTTCAGAATTATAGGAAGACTAGACTACAGGAATACTATAATAATAGACTACTCTAAAAGTCTTTCAGTGTAAATCAGTTTAGATTTTAAACAAACACACTTTTAAATGCATTGATGAACTCCCAGGAACTTTTTTTAAATCTCCAAGGACTTTACTCCTCAATAAATTGAAATCTGGAAAAAATATTTAGATTTTGTGTGTAATAGAAATAAATTTTCCGTTAATGAGAGACTTCTTTACAAACTTAGCCTCATCAAGTAAAAAAAAAAAAAACTTCTAAAGAATGCATGTAATAAAAAAGAAAAATGACTGCAGATCTGAAGTGTAAGGAATAAGTGAACAAAGATGTTAGCATGTCAACAAATGTAGACATTGTATAAGAAAAATGGTGGTTTTGTCCAATGTATGAGCTTAAGATTAAACAGAAAGTAAGAGATAACTAAAACACTAAACAGTAATATAATTTTCAATTGAGGCAGAGTTATAAAGTGTTAAAGTTGAAATATTCTAAGATCTTTAGAGGCATAAAAATGGGATTTTTCTAAATGTTAAGAATACAGGGTAAATTTTCAAAGATAACCACCAAGAAATAGAACCAAATGGTGTAATGAAATAAAAAAGAAATGAATGCAATCAAGGCAAAAGAAAGAGGAAATGAGAAAAAGGGAGTGTTAAAAAAAACAGGACATATGAAAAACACAAAATAAAACAGAAAAAAGTGTATCAGCAATCAAAATAAATATAAGTGAACAAGCTATTAAACTCAGTAATTAAAATAGTAATATTTCTAGATTGCAGGATGTATGGCAAAAGCTATTTTCCAAGGATAACCTAAAATATAAAGGTAAACAAATATTTTCATTTAAAAGATCGGGAAAAAACAAAAGTAGCCTAAAAATGAAATAAGAATAATACTTTCAGACTTTTAGGTCAAAAGCAATATCATGTAGGAAGGGACTCAATAGACAGAGATAAAATTCCAGTTCACTGGGAACATGTAACAATTCTAAAGTTGTACATACCCGATGAAATAGCCTCTAACATACCAGGTAAAACTTAACAGAACTGAAAGGAGAAATGAACAAATCCACTCTGAGAATGAGAGATTATACATCTCTTACATCTATATATTTAATTTGAATAAAATAACAGTTTTAGTGAACTTATAAAGAACTCTGCACTCGATAATTAATACTCATTCTTCTTCAAGTACCATGAAAAAGAAATTTCAAAGGATACAACGTATGAACACGAGACAATGAAATTATGTTAGGAGGTGAAATTTGGAGGGGAAAACTCATCAGCAGCAATGAAGGAATCTTAAGAGAAATTTGGAAACATTTAGGATGATGATAATAAAAACACTAGTGTCAGTCTGAGTCCTCTGAGAAGCGAATACCAATACAGAATGAGATGTACAGGAGAGATTTTGGGGAGACGCCCTTGAAGAATAAAGAGGGAATGTGGAGGAGTAGGCCACAGGAGCCTTCAGGCTATGAAAAGACAAAGCAGGGTTGGGGAGGAAGAACTTTAGACCGTCACAGTCCTGAGTAAACTCTCAGCCAAGCTGATGCGAGTCCACAGGTTAAGGCTGCCCATTGCAGGAGTCCCACGTCCAGCAAACGAGGCCTGCGCTGTTACCCTTGCTCTGATGGGTCCTTGGCTTTGAGCAGCCTGTGAAGGTCTGGCCGTGGTGCTGCCACAGCGGATCAGAAGGTGCAGCCGCTGCCAGTCTCACAGAACAGGCTTTAAAAAAAAAAAAATTAATTGTATCGATGTTCATGTTGTGTTAGCTTCTGCCATACAGCAGAGTGAATCAGTTATAAATAAATCCATTCTTTAGATTCTTTTCCAATATAGGTCATTACAGAGTACTGAGTAGAGTTCCCTGATAGCACAGCCTGTCGAAAGAGATAAAAGCAACTTATCTCCATGGCCACTGCAATACAAAACATATGCACAGACACTTCTTGAGTAGCATTAAACAGTATTTTAAGGGAAATATACGGCAGTAAGTACTTATATTAGAATAAAATCTTAAAATTAATGAGCTTTGTATTCACCACAAGTTAGGAAACACGTCAACAGAATAAACCCAAAGAAAACAGAAGCAAAGAAATAGTAGAGATAACAGAATAAATTAATGTGACATTAAAAATATGGAATATACATGTTAAAAATGTCCAAAAACCGAAATATATAAACTGACAAAGTAGATCAGGAAAAAGCATAAAATATTAACATAAAAAGGAACATAATTGTAGTTACAGTGAACAGTTAAAATGATAAAGGAATAAGATGAACAATGTGAACAATAAATCAGAGAACTTAGATAAGATGGATAAAACTACTAAAAAAAAATAACACATCAAAAGTGACTTAGAAGAACAGAAATACCAAATAACCCTGAGTAGTCTTAAAAATTAAATCAGTATTTTTAAGTCTTCCTACTAAGAAAACACCAAGCACAACTGATTTTTATGTGAGTTCTGCCAAATGTTTAGGGATACGATCATTCCCAATAAGTAAAAATTCTTCTAGAAAATATAAAATGGCAAACACTTCATACCTCATTTTATGTAAGCACATATAAACTTATATATAATAGATTTATATTTATAACATATATAATCCATGGCAGAGATTCAGTGTTATTAGTTATGTTCTCTAGATGGTGACTCTTTGAAATTATTTTTATAGTATCAGATACTTTTACAGGTGAGAAGGAACTTTGAAAGCAACAAGTTTGGTTTCTCATTTTACTTGTGATCAAACAAGGCTTGCTATTTCTTTAGTGCTTTACATGTAGCCACACAAAATCATGTGACTCTTATTCATGTTTTTTCATCACAAAACACTGATAGAACTTGAATGATTTTTCTGTCTCAACTTTTTTTTTTGGTCCATTTAAATTGTCATTAGGTATGAAATTCTTATGCCAAACTTGGTATAACCCAACTTGGTATATATGCCAAACAAGTATAACCCATTACTTAGCATTCACATTTTAATATTTGCTTCAGTCATTTATTTTATGTATGATATCAGAAATTATTTTTAAGTAGGGAAATACAAATATCTATCATTTATTAATTGCTCCCTATGTGTTCATCACTGTGATAAGTTCTTTATAAGTATTATTGATTAACTTAATGTCTGATTTTATCAAATTTAGAGCCAAAGTTTATTCTTGGGAAACATTTTCCTGATTGCATCATTTTTAGCTGTAATGTGCTAAGTCGCTTCAGTAGTGTCTGACTCTCAGACTCCATGGATTGCAGCCCGCCAGGCTCCTCTGTCCATGGGATTCTCCAGGCAAGAACACTGGAGTGGGTTGCCATTTCCTCCTCCGGGTGATCTTCCCAACCTAGAAATCGAACCCACGTCTCTTATGCCTCCTGCATTGGCAGGTGCGTTCTTGACCACTGCTGCTGCTGCTGTCACTTCAGTCGTGTCCAACTCTGTGCGACCCCACAGACGGCAGCCCACCAGGCTCCCCCGTCCCTAGGATTCTCCAGGCAAGAACACTGGAGTGGGTTGCCATTTCCTTCTCCAATGCGTGAAAGTGAAAAGTGAAAGTGAAGTTGCTCAGTCGTGTCTGACTCTTTGCGACCCCATGGACTGCAGCCCACCAGGCTCCTCCGTCCATGGGATTTTCCAGGCAAGAGTACTGGAGTGGGGTGCCATTGCCTTCTCTGCCACTAGCGCCAAGATAATGGACTTAATTGGCAGAAACAGGGGGTGAGGACATTTTTCCTAAAGGAATACAATGAGAAGATGTCAGCTAGGTGAGAAATGGAATTGAAGGTGGCAGAGGAGCAAGTGGGGCAGAGAGGAGAGAGATGCTCCAGGGGGTATTGGACCCTGCAATTTGGAGGTCAAGGGGGTCCTTGTGTCCTAAGCGTAATGATTCAGACACAGCAGAAAAGCTATGGACCCTGAACAGCAAAGGTAGGCTAGTTACAGGGAGACTTTTCAGAAATCTCTGAGGTCATCTAGTCATATGGGATGTGGTACTTAGCTCTCCATCTCAACCCCAATGCCCGTGACCCCAGAACTGCAGAATTACTTGTTGGAATCCCTAAAGGAACTCATTAAGTTTTTTCTATCAGTTTATAGAGTAATGCCTCTGAGATGGAATTTCAAATCATTTATAATTCTTAACTACCTGCCTTTGTGGGTTGAGTTTCACATCCATAAGGGTGCGAAATCACTTAGCACATTCTATGAAAGTCATGGGGGACAACAAACATATGACATGAGAGCAGAGAGTGTGGGTGGTTGCAGCCCCGAGGGGCAGCAGCGTTTAGAGGAGCCGAGGGAGCAGCGCCTGTGACTGCAGCTGAAATCGTATCCGAGGAGCCAAGGGGGAAACCTGATGAGTATGGAGTTAAAAGCACCAAGGAGAGGTGGAGGATTTCAAGAAGTTAGGGTGAAGTCAGCAGGGCCAAACATTGCTGAGGATTTAATGAAAATAAAGGTTGAGTGGCTCAGACAGTAAAGAATCTGCCTGTGACGTGGGAGACCTGGGTTCAATCCCTGGGTTGGGAAGATCCCCTGAGGAGGGAATGGCGACCCACTCCAGTATTCTTGCCTGGAGAATCCCCATGGACAGAGGAGCCTGGCGGGCTACAGTCCATGGGGTCACAAAGAGTTGGACACGACTGAGCAACTAAGCACAACAAAGGAAAACAACAAAGGCTGAGTGAGATGTGCGCACTGGATTTGCGACACTGAGGTCACTGGTTTCTTTGGAATATTCTTTTTTTGGGAATAAACAGATGGCAACATGTACAGGAGTGGCCACTCAGGAAGAGCGCACAATTGCTTCTGAACAGCTGATAGAGAAAGGAGAGCACTCAAAGAAGATGTGGGGAGGAGGAAAGCATTCCTTTGGAGTGAGTGATAGTGGAACATGTTAACTACCAATGGGGAGCAGGTAGAGGGAAAGGAGGGAAGTAATGATGGAGAGAAATCTGAGAGCATGGGGGAAGGACAGAGCCAGAATAGAAGTGCGGAGACTAGCCATAGACCGGAAGAGGTTTGCTGTGACTTTAATGGCAGAAAGGAAGGATAAGAGAGGTTTTTCTGATAAATTCTATTTTCTCTGTGAAGAAGGAAGCAAGGCCATCTTCTGTGGTGAGTTGGGAGGAGAAGGCTGGAGGCCTGAGGACTGTGGCTCTTGCCAGTGGGGCTTACGTTTGCACACTAGAATCACCTAGGGAATTGTCAAAACTCCCAGACTGTACCATAGGCAAACTAAATTAGAATACGTGAAGGGGGAACCTAGAATCAGTACTTGAAATAACTCTGGGTGATTATTATCTGCTACCTAGACTGTGAGCGATGTTCTAAACCCTGGCTGTGTGTTAGATCACTTGGGGAAACTTTGGGTATTACCAAAGCCTCAATCCTGCCACCAGAGGATCTGATTTTACTCGCTTGGGGTGAGGCCCAGGTATCAGGACTTTTTAAAAGCTCCCCAGGGTTCTAATGTGTAGCCAGGGTTGAGAATCACTGATGTAAGTGGTGGTCAGGCAGCAGTGAAGACTCAACATAGGTTGGAAACCTCAAAGCTGTAATAGCAGCAGCTTAACAGAATTGAATGATGCCCATGGCACTCAGTGGTCCTGGCACAGAATTGGGAAGGATGAAAGGTTGGATTCTTCTGAGTCCAGGATTTTGTTAGTTGTTACTTACTTGGAAGGAAAAATAGAGAACAAGACTTGCAGGTTTTTGACATCAGAAGGATTTTTTAAAAAATTTATTGAACTGTAGTTTATTTGTCACATTGTGAGCTTCTGCTCTACAGTAAAATGATTCTGTCATACATATATCTATTCTCTTTCATCTTTTCCATTATGGTTTATCACAGGATATTGAATATAATTCCCAGTATTCTACAGTAGGACTATCCAATACATAATGGCTTTACATCTGCTAATCCCAAACTCCCCATCTATCCCTCCCCCACCCCTCCACCCCTTGGCATATATAGTGTGTTCTCTATATTTATAATAGATGGATTTAAATGATGGATTAAGAAATGTAAGCTTTATAGGGAAAGGAGGTAAAGAGATGAGGGTGTCCATAAGAAAAAAACAGGGATCTTGAGGCTGGAGCTTCCTATGAGATTGAAGAACAAATATAGAGCAAGCAACTGCAGAGAAGAGCTAGTAATGATTGAGAAGGATAATCAAAAATTGATTAATTTTTTGAACTTTTTCTTTGTTTATTGACATTACTGACAGGCTTATGCTAACGTTAGTTGTTATGCAAAAAAGAAGGAACCGATGAGTATTAGAGATGATCCTTATATAAAATGCTGCGCTATTTTAGGATAATATAGAGTAGTACACTTTTCTGTGTGTATTTTGGAAGTGTTGACTCATATTTGGCCTCGGCATTTAGAAGTGGCAGTTATGACAGATGCCTGATTCTGATGCTGTTTTAAGAGACTGACCTCCTTTACGATCCTGCCGTTTGCAACAGTGTGGATGAACTTGGGGAACATTATGCTAAGTAAAATAAACCTGACAGAGAAAGAAGAAAACTGCATGATCTCACTTACATGAGGAAGCTAACAAAGTTGAATGTGTAGAAGCAGAGAGTAGAACAGTGATTATCAGGGCAAGACGGTGGGGGTCTCCTGGGAGGAGATGTTGGTTGAAAGACACAAAGTTGCAGTTATGTAGAATGAGCAAGATGAGAGATCCAGTGTACAGCATGGTGATCATAGTTAACCATCCCATACTGAATACAGGAAATTTGCTAAGAGAGTACAGTTCAGGTGTTTATATCACACCCACAAATGTTAAGTATGTGAGGAGAAGATGTGTTAATTGGTTTGAATGTTGTGATCATTTCCCTGTGTATCTCAGATCATCATGAGTCCTTGTGTGTGCGTTAGTCACTCATGAGTCCTTAAACATGTACAATTCTTATTTTAGCAATAAAAGTTAAAACAAGACAACAAAATATGGGCTTCCTTTATGTAAACTCACAGAGAAATCTCCAAGTCTTAAGATCTCACTGAAGAGGTCTCTGTGTGGCCTTAAAAAGGCCTTGAGTTGGGTTACATCTCCTCACTGTGTACCTGAAAAACTCACCTTTCTTTTGGAGGTGCCTCATCTTGATAAGCTGCCCTCAGCATATGTGGCCTTTGGGGATATGTTGCTATCTTGTTTACAGATCAGGTTAAAGGTAACACTATCTTTTCCCTAAAGACTAATGAAACAGTAAAAAAAAAACAAAACCTTAAGATAATAAAGGAGAAGAAAAAATAAAACTGCAGGAAGTAAAAAAAAAAGTAGGAAAATAATGTTTCCAAAGCCTAGGTTTCTAATTCTCTAATAATTTAATTCTGAAATTTTGAAGAGATTTGCTGGTCTTGATTTCTTCCCTGCTTCTTCCAGGGCTTATATGGTATATATATTTCCTGCCATGTGGGAGAAGTTTCTAGGAAACCTGCATCCTTCTGAAGCAAATCTTAAACATCTCATATAATTCTTCTACCACCCTGGGGCTCCTCTCTTTTGTCTGGGTTTCTACTCTTACAGAGTCAGTAGCAGGGCCACAGTAAGAGGTCCCCAGTTTTGGAATAGGTCCTTCTGTTGCCCAGTAACCAGGGGGTACCTTTATTCATTACAGATCAACCAAATATATGTATTATGCAACTCTAATTCATGACTAGAATTAATTACTAGCTCAACAGCTAATACTTGTCGAGCATGACTATGTATCAGACACAACTCGATACTATCATGTAATCTTTACAACAACCCTTTGTTTTATAGATAAGGATGCTGAGATAAATGAGTTTCTTAAGATCTTGTAGATAGTACATGGTTAGTTTTATTTTTGATTTAAAAATTAAAGTATTTTCCGTATAAAATGGCTAGCTAAACCAGGCTGTTGGCTTCATCCCCAAAATGGAAAATGTCAAAATGTTATAAGAAGACTGGGATTCCTGAATTAGCCAAGAAACCACCAAGAAATCCTTGAGGAGATATTACACAGTTTCATCCAGGTATGAGATTCAAAATCAGTCTAGAGTAGAGGAGGGTCAGGCATCATGGATAGTGACAAGCTGATAGTTTTTTTCTAGATAGGTCTTTTATCTTCTCCCCCATATTTCTCTGAGGAATTTCCCCTCCCCATCATCACTACAAAACAGACAAAGCAAAATCTCTTGGCTAAGGGTACAAAACATCAGAAGGAGGGTTTAATGCCATCTCTTGTGTTAGATCTATACATTCATGAATTACTGGATATCAGAGCCAAGTCTCCAGTTAAGGAACTGTGCTTCCTATTCTTACCTCTCAGGGCTAGCCTAGCTGTCCCAGCAGGAAAAGAATCCACAACAAGGGTTTGATTGGTGGTAGTTTGTTTTGGGAAATGATTTCCCGGGGAAGTTTGAGCAAACCCTTGGAGATGGTGAAGGACAGGGAAGCCTGTCCATGATGTAGTCCATGGGGTCACAAACAGTCAGACAGCAACTGAACAACAACATTCTTGCACTTCCAAGCTGTACATGCATTAATACCTAGTGGGTCTCTTTAAATCTTACCTTGGAGGCCTTCTGACCCTCACAGCATGCCTAGAGTTTATAATTAGCTAATCTGAGGTTGTCTTCCTATTTCAAGGTTCTTAAGAGGTCAACAAAAGGGTTATTAATGGGACATTATCTCTCTTTCAATTCCAGGCTGCTCTCTTGTGGCCTGACACCTCTCCAAAGTGTCTCACGCTGCTAGGGAGTCACTGAAGCCCCAGAGCATAAAGCCAGTAGTATTTGGAGTTGCTAAGAGAAGTGCTGTCAGGATTCGTTCTGTGTTTCTGGTTACAACAGCAAGGGTTAAAGTGCAAGATAGACCAAGGGAAGGGCACAAGAGAAGTCCAGTATATGCTTATTAAATATAGCCCTCCATTCTGGATGCTGCTACAAGTGCGCCAGACACACCTGTTTTGTCATAGAACATCAGAGCAGAAAAGAACTTTGGGGATTTTTTTTCAACTTGGGATCTCCTGGTGTGGGGCTCCATAGGGCATTCGTAGTCCATATTTGACTATTACCAACAAATCAAGATAATCCACTGATGAGCTGCGTCCACAGGTTTTTCTCTTCTGCTTTTGAGTTATACCATTGGCACCACTGCATGAGGCCTTAGGCTTTAGTTGAGGGAAAGCCTTGATGCAACAAAAGTAGAAGTAAGATTCTGGGCTTCATGTCTATAGAATTTCCTTATACTTTCTGGACTTGATTGCACACGGTCTACCTAACAATGGATCACTGCCTCATTTGCTCAAACTTATGGCTCAACAGTTGGGAAAATATTCAGCTAATGGATAGCTTTGGTGGCATATTCACTATGCTCCATGGTCAAGGTGTTCTTCCTCTACTAAGGCATGGTAACAAGCCAGGAAATGCTTTTCAAATGAAGGCGAGTTCTCATTAAGACTCTACTAATAGGATTTAATAGACACCACATTTGGAGTCAGAACTCACCATAGACACCTCTAGAACCACTGGATCTGCTGTGTTCTCTGGTCCATTGGTCAGGGCAGCTTGTACTTGAGATAGGAACTTCTGTAATTCCATCTCTTCTTCTGAAATCTACTCAAACCTTCTGTGTCATTCCCAAGGGCAGTCTGCACTGACTCCGACATCCAAATATTCTCATTATATGCTAGCTTCTCAGTTGGCCCTGGTGGTAAAGAACCTGCCTGCCACTGCAGGAGATGTAAGAGACTCAGTTTCAATCTCTGGGTTGGGAAGATCCCTTGAAGGAGGGCATGGCAACCCACTCCAATATTCTTACCTGCAGAATCCCATGGACAGAGAAACTTGGCAGGCCACAGTTCATAGAGTTGCAGAGAGTCATACATAACTTAGCACACACACAGCATGTACATTTATCCTGATAGTGAAGGTGCAAGGTCCAACAACTTGTCCTTTACCTTATTGGGTTAGGTTAGGGTTTGTAAATGTCTTAGCTTGCCCCAGACCTTTTGACCCCTGAAATTCTGTTGGTGTGGCAGGCTCATGGGTATAGATTCTTTGGTTTCACATTAAAAAAAATCATTTCATTATTTCTGAGGTTTCTGAATCTTTCCTCAATCCTCTGTTAAGGTAGTTCTGATATCTCTATATTACTTATTATAGACCAAGCTTCAGGGTGCCATCCTAACAGCGCACTGAGACTGGTTCTAGGTTTCTTGGTTAGAATGTTAAATTCTGAAACGTGAATGCTTTGACGTCGATAGATTTTCTTTCATACAGCTTTACTGTCTAACCACCTGGTATGAAATACCCCTATCTCAGGTCTTGGAATACTTTTGATTTGTCTATCATGTCTTTGACATTGGTATATAAAGGTTATTCAACCACTGCTTTCAGTCTGCTTACAATTATATCCAGGACTCAAATTTGATCACAATCTGCTTTGCAAATGCAGAGGAGGAGAATCCCTCTAAACACTTCCTTGGGATTCTTATGACTTACAAAGCCTCTCAACTAAAGCTGACGCTAGCTCAGTAATGATGATGGTAGAGCATACTAAAAGTTACCAGGACCTCATGCTACTACAATGATGACTTCTTTATCTCAGTGTGTTTTTGGAATGATTCAGCTCTGAAATCCCATCCGGAAGGTTAGCTTTTCAAGACCACTTGTTCTTAGTCTATGATCCATCAACATAATATAGCATGAGACAAGGGCTTGTGTTCAGGTAGCTTAATTTGGGAACTGATCCCAAGGAACAGGAGTGGTAGCTTAGGAAGCATGAAACAGAGAAGAGGGAAAGCCTCTTCACTCAAGGATGTGGCCTTGAGTTGGTCACCCCTGAGGAGAACTGAGTTTCCTCCTACCAGGACCCTCTGAGAAGCCATAGAGTACCACTTTAGAAATGTTTACTTGAGGGATAGGAGGAGGAGAGTTAAGTCCATTGGATCTTGTCCTCCATTGATGAAAGTTTCCCTCTTTGGGTCTTGACTTCCTTACACTCCCAGGATGCCCATGTGTGAGTGCTGACAGGGGTCCAGAGAAGTCTGTATTGTGCAAAAAGATGACAGCTGAGGGAAGCTGGTTGCTGCAGTAATGACTGGAGTGAGCGTTGGGCTGAGAAGTTGTAAGTTGGGCACAAGATGTGACCAACTACACTCCTTTTTTCTGACACTTTCCTCAAGTCTGGTCTTACCTTTTGGATTATGCTCCAAGTGCCCCATCAATCTGTTTCTTTCACAGAATCATAAAACTTAGAGTAGAAAGGAAGCTTGGGGAACTTTCTGAGGGGCTTCTTTATCCAAATGATGTTATTGAGGTACAAAAATACTCAAGAATTCTAGCAAGTCTCACCGCTACCATTAGCCTCGGAACCCGAGACTCTTGGTTACCTGCTTTTGGTGCCTTGAAACTTTGAACTTCTTGGAGTCCAGGAGGTTGTATAATTGCTAATATTTTAATGACCATAACATTCATCCATGTTATTTGTTATCTGAGAATAACTTTAGTAATGCCATTGATATTTATCCAGTATTTTACCTTCTGCCAAGCAATTTCATGCCTATCAGTCCATTTAATCCTAACAGGAACCTTAGGAGAGCTGTTAGTTACTTCATAGATCAAGAAATAGAAGTTTAGAGATTCGATCACTTGTCTGCTTATGGTCTCAGTTAAAAATAGAATTCTGTCTTCTGAAATAGTTGGGATTCTGTCCTCTGAGATTGTGTACTATAAAGCCATGGAAAAATGGTTTATAAATACTAAAGGAGCACACACATATACAAACATGTCATCATTGAGCAGTCTCTAGTCTTTCATGGAAATGTGCAGAGTCCAAATACAGTTACATACACACAAACAATACACATAGAAGAATAATTATTAATTTAAAATATATAAGTTCATGATGTCAAGCACAAAATGATTATGATATTCATTCAGTCATTTAATAAAAATTACTGAGCACTTATTGTATCCCAGGCATTATTCCAGAACTGCAGATTATAGTCAGAACAGATAAAGCCTTGCTTTCAGCCAGCATATTATTTATATTAGTCCACATAATTTATTATATGTATTTGTGGCTAGATCTCAAACTGACCTGCTGTGTACTGTGATATTTTTACTGAAGCAAAGCAGGAAAGAAGAAATCACTTAGAACCTAGAACGGAGAGGTGAGCTGGAATACATGTTCTTTACACTGTAGATGAGTTTCACAGTAGTTCCTCTGTGAATAGAGAGACCAATGGGAGAAAAGGAAGTGAAACAAAGAACTTCTGCTTCTAGCTAAGAGTTTCCTTACTCACTGATACCATTTTCACTTACGTAAAATTATCATACCCTCATCTCCATTCCTCTTAGACCAAGTTCCCAATTCTGCTCTGCCACCAATAAAAGCATTGTCCTCATTTCTAACTTTCAACACTTGCCTGCTACTTCTGCCAGCTTGTGGTTACCTATGGAAGGCATTTTATGGACTGAAAATGCCTGGCTTAAGAAACTTTTTTCCCCCCAAATATGCATAGCAAAACTGATGGTAACATATGGCCCTATATTTTTTCCCTTCTTGCCAGTTCACTAAAATAAATTTACTTTCAATTTACATATTCTTGTCTACATTTCAGAGCTTTAAAATATATTTGTAAGGTCTGTCCTGTCTATCTTTTTCTGAGATTATGCAACAGCTTTGCATGCTGTTTAGGAAATAACAGGAACTTTTATGATTTTTAGAATCTTTCATTTCCTAAGAAATTTAGAAAACTTTATGAGATCAGAAAAAGAAAGACCAGCATATCCCTGGAAATGTAAAATTATGTAAAATGTATTGTTTCTGTAAGCTTGATAGTAACATACCTTTCAAATTTAAAAGCAAGTCTACTGGGTATAAAACTCTAATAAAATTCTATTAGATATATTTTGCTGTCCTAATACGATTCTGTTTTGATCTTTTAATGAAAAGCCATATTACTAAGAATATAGAAATATGAAGTAGCTCATGGTTAATTTTTAAATGAAGAGGAAACTTATGATGGACCTTTGAGGATGCTAAAGTGGAAATAATATTGTTTTCATCTAGAAACAAGACTGCTCTACTGTCCTGCAAGAAAGCCTGGCAGGCCCTAAGAGAATGTCTCAAAAGATTGGCTTCCCTCTTCCAGGTGCCAACATCACCCTCAACTATTCTTGAGATTTTTATTAATGGAGTGTTAAATGTAAAAAAAGAATGTCCTGTAGACAAAGAGTGTCACGTGTCCATAGAGTATTCTAGAAGCATGTTGTGGAGACACCAGGCCTTTGCCTGTTTACTATCTAGATTCTATTGTAGAGAACAGAGCTGTGACTTTATACATTTGGGTCTTTATACATTCGTGATAAAGCTGGGTCATTAACTTCCTTTTCCGATTGTGTGGCCAACTAACCATGCGGCTGCTTAGCTGTTGCTAATGGGTCGTGAATATGGAGTATTTAAACTCTATGGACATTTGCCTTTCCCTTGAAAGTCATAGCAGGTAATATAAGAGATGCTTGTGTTGTCAAAAGTGAAGTGAGACATTGACGATTTTTAGAAGTTTTGCTTCCCAGGCAGGCAGGGGACATTTGGCTGTGCCTGGAGACCCTTTTGGTTTCATAACTGAATGAAAGTCTCCTGCATCTGGTGGGAAGAGGCTACACGTATTGCTAAACATCTTAGAATGCATGGGATGACCATCCACAACAAAGGAATCTTGGTTTAGAGATTTGAATTGCTTTGTTTTTGACAGTTATCATCCTGTCCCAAACAGCTGTGTTAAAATATAAATACAGCTATTGTTACCAAGTAATATGTGCAAAGACACTCCTTGTTTTACATCATCCCAGAGTTCATCCCATTCCTCTCTTCTTTGCTGAACTTCACATCTTTCCCCATAATATCCCCAAATCTCTCTCCACTTCAAATGCCCATCATATCCTATTCCTGATCCGTGCTTCATCTCATACCTGAGTTTCAGCTGAGGTACTGGATTCAAATATGCTGTGCTTAGAAAGACAAGAAAGACAAATAGGTTAGTTCTTTAGGCAGCAAAATGGCCTTATTGGATATGAAGTGCCAACAGAGGAGATTCTTCAACAACACAACTTACCTATAAAACCCAAGTGACTTCTGACTCTTTTTTTATTCCTGGTGCTTTGCATTGTTGTGTAGCATGCTCTGGCAGAGGAAATGCATATTGCCACCTCCAAATATGCGGCAAACATAGATATTCATAGATGTGAATCTATGTAGGCCATGGAAAGCAGATACAAAAAAAGTTAATAAAAAATTATGAGTGATCATTTTATTTAGAAAGCAAAAGAATACTATAAAGCATCCTACAACATTCTTTTCTTGCATAATGCACATAATGGAGGAGATAACCTATAATGTTATCAGAGAAGAGAAGAAGAGTAGGATTCAGTCTCCAAATTTTCAGAAAGATAGATACTTCTTAAATTCATAAGAACTATTAGAGAGTCATAGCTAAGTAGGAGAAAAACTATAAGGCTGGATGGAGAATAGAAATTTGATAAAATTCTACATTTAAAGTACATTTAGAGAGATGGGAAGACAAGATTAAAGACAGTAAGGAAGTGACATTGTTTCATATGGGTTCAGTCATGAGGGTTTAAAAACAGTATAATTAAGCTTGCATCTCAAAGACAGTAGCTTGTCTGATTGTGGGGAATAGTCTCATTGTGAAAGATGGAGCAGATGTTCTTGTTTGTGAGACATGGCAACAGAGATGTCTGATTTTGAGAGATCCATATTTTACAGTTGTGGAGTTTGGCATTCCTAATCTGATATAGAAAAAATTTTCTCATGTGGTACAGCATTCTCTGCTCCACAAAATCCATTTAGAATGTTGTTATTATTTAGGTAGGAAGACAATGACAATCATATGAAACTGTTCCTTTCTAGACATTTTCACTAGAATACAATGTCATAAAATTGTAGAGATAAAGGAAAGATTACTGAGAGCTAAAGGTCCATTTTGCTCTGCAAATTCTTTTGGAGGGATAGTCTCACCTTCTGATCTCAGTGGCAAATCACAATTTTTTTTCATTTCAAATTAGCGTGGATTACTTGTGTCAGCTGCTTTTGATTACTCTGATCTCCACCCCAAACACTCTCCCTAAGAAGGGAAAGACAATACATGCATAGGAGCTGGGGGACTCTCTTTATTTTTAATTTTACTTTAAAATTTCTCTAAGCCATTTTTAATAATTGCCTCCTTCAAACATGTGAGCCCAGCCAATTTGCCTGGGGAGACAAGAAAAGCTTCATGTCCTGAGGACTTTCTGTCTCCCATAGAGAGTTGAAATTTGGCATCACACAGTCCCATCATAGCCAAGAAATTAAAGGATTTTCTCTCCCAATAGCTAGCTGCATTCAGAGATGTTAGCCTAACAGGAATGTGTGTGTATAGCCACTAGCACCTAAGACTGATAGGAAATGAGATGTGTCAGAGAATTCTCTCAAAAATTGCTGCAACTGCTGGGTTTCTGCTAGAAAGTAAATAACAAATATATTGACATGTGCTTTCCTTAGAAGAGCAGCTGCACGGATTGATGCTGTTAGAGGGGCTGTCTGATCAAGTCGGGGGTTGCATGTGACAGTCTGAGTTGATGCCACATACACTGATGTCCTTGTTAGTCTAATTTGCCAAAGGAGAACCCAATTCTCCCAAATTGAATTCTCTGGATACTCTTCTAAGGTGACACTACAATTTTATGTCATTTGGGGGGTGATAACGAGGACCTCCGGAGAAGGCAATGGCACCCCACTCCAGTACTCTTGCCTGGAAAATCCCATGGACAGAGGAGCCTGATAGGCTATAGTCCATGGGGTCGCTAAGAATCGGACACGACTGAGCGACTTCACTTTTACTTTTCCCTTTCATGCATTGAAGAAGGAAATGGCAACCCACTCCAGTGTTCTTGCCTGGAGAATCCCAGGGACGGCGGAGCCTGGTGGGCTGCCGTCTATGGGGTCGCACAGAGTCGGACACGACTGAAGCGACTTAGCAGCAGCAGCAGCAGCAACGAGGACCTCTTCTGTATTTTCTCATCACTGACATTCCCTGAGTTGAACCACGAGGGAGGCACGTGACTCCTCTGCCCTCACTCTCCAGCTCTGTTTCTCCAAACAGGCAATAAAAATGTTCTGCATAAATAAATTCCCAATCATAACTAATCATGTGAAAGCCGACAAAAGTATGTTATCCTACACTATGAAAATACTAATCAAAGCAGCTTGTCAATTGTTAAAGTTAATGATTTAGATCTGTAACACTCTGCCTAAATTTTGTAGGTAATTACATAATTACACACAGGTTAACACAATCAAAAATAGTAATTGCCTCCTCAGTTTTTAAACTGTGTCAGGATACCGCAGCCCTATTCAGGAAATGATGCTTCTCTCACAGTGTTGAAAGCCTGGATATGGCACAACTATTCCACTTAGGAAGGATTTTCATGCATCTGGGTCAACTCCTGTGAGGTTCAAGATTGGGAGAAGTTTTGTGTATTAGTGCTCAATCAAATTTGTTGTTAAAAACACTGCACTTACAAGTTTCTATCTCTTCCGTAGGATGAGCTGGCTTACTATGCATTACACAGTGATCTGTTCTAATTCGTGGTGTCCTTTTTCTACATGTCAAAATTTGGGATTGAAATACAAATATCTGTTTATAGATATAAAGTGTTTCAGGACAACTTCCTCAAAACAAGTTTCTGGAAAGCAGCCTTTTCTTTATTGATTGTTATTGTACTCTTGAATGCATGTTTTAATCAGAAAAATATCTCCTGAGGATTGACTTAAAATGTTTTGTGGTACAGTGCAAGAAATATTGTGATGCTTTCTAAAACTTTCAAAAATATGTAACATTATTTCAACTTTGGACTCTCTTCTTCAAATCCAAAATTTGGGGAGAAAGAAAGAATGTAAGGAGACTGATAGAATACATTCCCATGATCTTTTTTTCCCCTCTTCTTTGTTCTTGTTCACCTCTTTGGTCTTCCCCTTCATTCCTTTTTACTTGGTCCTTATCGTGTCTCAAGGGTTGTGAGACATATTGGGGATATAAAAACAAAAGCAACACAATTTGAAAATTTAGGGAATTCCCACTAAAGTTAAAAGACCAGTAGAGAGATAGGAGGAGAAGGCAATGGCAACCCACTCTAGTACTCTTGCCTGGATAATCCCATGGACAGAGGAGCCTGGTAGGCTACAGTCCATGGGGTCGCTAAGAGTCGGATACGACTGAGCGACTTCATTTTCACTTTTTCCTTTCACACATTGGAGGAGGAAATGGCAACCCACTCCAGTGTTCTTGCCTGGAGAATCCAAGGGACGGGGGAACCTGGTGGGCTGCTGTCTATGGGGTCGCACAGAGTCGGACACGACTGAAGCGACTTAGCAGCAGCAGCAGCAGACAGATAGGTGCTTTGAGCTAGGAATTGGAACAGAAGTATAAATAGGAAACAGAGACACTTAATTTTGCAATGAGAAGGAGAGACTTTTGGGGCAGTCACTGAAAAGGTCTTTATCTGAATCATCAGTTTTCAAGGTGGAAGTGTGTGTGTGTGTGTGTGTGTGTGCGCACGCGCGCGTGCGTGCATGCATGTTTAGGACCTTCAGGGAGAATGAACAGCCGGTGCAAGGACATGGAAGTCTAAGAGTTTTATAGTTTTGTGTTTGGAAAGCTTTGATATATCCAGAATTTATGTGTAGAAGTATTAAAGGACACCTTCAGAAAAGTCTCTTATGGGGCCTAATACTTTCAGGACCACAGTGTAATGACTTTTTCTTCCATCTCACATAAACATATAGGATTAATAGGAAATCACTAATTACTTAAATCAAGATGTGTCAAAGTCATCTCATCCTTTCCTGAAGATACAGTCAGGATAGCATCTCTCCCATCTGTAAATCCAGCACAGAAAACCTCGTGCTTGTGCTTCTTTCTCCTTTTGTGTTTCTATAAGAGAAGAGAGACACACTTGGTCCATAGTGTTCAAAATGAGGTAAAGACTTTTGATTAGATATTATCATGGGCCAATAATTTCTGCTTATGATGGCGTTCAATCAAAATAATGAAATTTATCAGGCATCCACGCTTAGCTTTAGATGACAGAATGAATCTGAGGTGAAATTTATATGCTAATGCTTTATTGTAGAGTATAGTTCAGGGGCAGCAAGAGTGAAGGGAGAAAGGAAGTGAGGAAGAGACAAAGAGGAAGCAAATGAAGCATAATGTGTTATTGAAGTGGCCACAGCTTCAAAAGAAAACACAGACATTTAGCTAGTCTTTTGGGGATGGCTCTGGGGAGCTATGTGGACCATGGTTTCTTACACAGTCTGCAGATGGGACAGGGGAAGAATACTTTATCTTCTGGATCCCTCTGATTACTATAAAGTATATCCCATAGGGCAAGGATTCCCATCCTCTGAGATCTTATGCTTGATGATCTGAGATGGAGCTGATATAATAATAAAAGTAAGAAGTGAAAGTGTTAGTCACTCAGTTGTGTCTGACTCTTTGTGACCCCATGGCCTGTAGCCCACTAGGCTCCTATGTCCTTGGGAATTGTCCAGGCAAAAGTACCAGAGTCACTAGGCTCCTATGTCCTTGGGAATTGTCCAGGCAAAAGTACCAGAGTGGGTTGTCATTCTCTTCTCCAGGGGATCTTCCTGACCCAGGAATCAAACCTGGGTCTCCCACATTGCAGGCAGATTCTTTACCACCTGAGCCACCAGGGAAGCCCCAATAGAAATAAAGTGCACTATAAGTGTAATGCCCTTGAATCATCCCCAAACCATCCCTCTACTACTCCAGTCTGTTGAAAAATTATCTTCCATGACACCAGTCCCTGGTGCCGAAAAGGCTGGGAACTGCTGCCATAAAGCATTAGGTCCCTCCCCGCTTCCAGGTTGCCAGCACATACCACTTGTGGCTGTGCTGTAGCCTGAGTTTCCAGAAGGAAAGGAACATGAAATATTAGTTAAGCCCTGCGCAAGTGGGGGAAGAGAGTTTGCTAAGAGAGAAGGGTAACTCTGGAGTTTTAGAAATGGTCCTTTTAGCCAGATGCAGTGTGCTGAATGCTATCACAGACAGGAGAAAGACTGTTCATCTTGAATGATGTACTTACCTTACTAACCATATGTGTTCCAAAAGTTTCTAGGTCAATTTAGTCCTTGAGGAGTACTTGCAGATTAAGACAGACTGGAGGGAATGCAATTCCTCTGAATAGACCTAGTTACCCATAGGACATGGGGAAGATCTGAACTATGATTCACTGTCTCTGACTGCATCTTGAATGGCTGGATGTCACTCCCTATTTGATAACTAACATTAAGAATGCCTATCAGAATGACTTTTCCCCCTAGTTCACAGAGACTCTCCCCACCATCTCTTCATAATATGGCCTCTGCTTTTTAAACTGTTGTGTGCAAATGTTAAAGCTTTCATAACCTAATTCTAACTTTCAAAAAGGACAGTAGTTTGGTAAATGCCGTTACAAAAATAAGGTGTTTTCACCAATACAGTATACTAATGCGTATATATGGAATTTGAAAGATGGTAACGATAACCCTATATGTGAGACAGAATC
The DNA here is from genome assembly GCF_054371585.1 of Giraffa tippelskirchi. Classification (NCBI taxonomy): domain Eukaryota; kingdom Metazoa; phylum Chordata; class Mammalia; order Artiodactyla; family Giraffidae; genus Giraffa; species Giraffa tippelskirchi. The sequence continues at coordinate 89,454,048 of NC_137275.1, read as the reverse complement.
AGAGACACAGATGCATAGAACAGTCATATGGAATCTGAGGGAGAAGGTGAGGGTGGGACGTTCTGAGAGAATAGCATTGAAATATGTATATTATCATATGTGAAACGGAACGCCAGTCCAGGTTCGATGCATGAGACAAATGCTCAGGGCTGGGGTAATGGGATGACCCAGAGGGATGGGATGGGGAGGGAGGTGGGAGGGGGGTTCAGGATGGGGAACACATGTAAACCCATGGCTGATTCTTATCAATGTATGGCAAAAACCACTACAATATTGTAAAGTAATTAACCAACCCTCAACTAAAATAAATAAATTTTAAAAAAAGGTGTTTTCAGTTTAGGCTGACAATTCCTGCAATGCAGGTAGCTGATCCTAAGTAGACACCATTGGCTATAGACTGGAGCTCAGACTGAATGAGTTATTCTTTTCCTAGTATGATAACTTGAGATAAATGAAAAAAAGTCACACTTCCAGGCCAGGGTATGAGTTCTTTAAAACACACACAATTGCACACTTAACATACATATAACATATATATTTTGATATCACCTTTCACTATTATTTTAAGTTTGACTTAGACAACAAAATTGTAATTTCTACTTTGCAAATTACAGTTAAGAGTTCATTTCTTAGATTGAGGAGGCAAGACTGAAAGAAATATCAATACCTAAACACAAGTGTATTTTTAATGTATTTTTAATTTCTGTTGAAGTCCAACCTGAAATGTTGATCTATTGTCCTTCTTTGCATTGCATTGAACCTACTCGATGCTCTGCTCACAAATGCTAATATTTCTGTGACATGCGTAGCCTGGCTCCTGCAGCTTTTGCTTCAGGCATCACCTCATTATTCTTTTCAACTCCTTATTAGAGAAAAGCCACTGACCTCTTACCTGGGTCTCTCCATCCAGTTAGTACTTGTGAAAGGGCAACTCATCTCAAGGTTTTTGTACACCTGCTGTGTTTCTAAATCACCTTACATTCTTATCTTTCCGATTTCCATCTCAGGATAGAAATATATAGACAAGGTACCATCCTCTGCCCTTTCTTTCCTAGTCATCAAAGAGCCTGTGATAACTTACTTCCATTTAAAAGATGGCTGCTTTCACAATATTGTTGCTGATGAAGAGAAAACTTCCCGTTATTTATCTTTTTAAAAATCACTTCTCTCACTTCATTTTATTCCCCAGTTAATGACTACTAATGAGTGTTACTTAGCAAACACAACTCTGATATTATATTTCCTATGTGCTTTTAAGAAAACCTGGTTTTATTCACTACCGCCCCCACCCCCACATTCCCAGTTCTAAATCTGAGTCCTTGGCACAACTAAACTTTTTTCTACTTACATTTAGACATATTTTGAACATAACATGACAGAACCGTTTTTAAACGAAGTGTTTGGTCACAGCAACCAGCACTAAAGTCTCTCTATTAATGGAAATCTTTCCCAGGACCCACACCTTCAGGCGCATTAAAGTTGATGGAAGCAAAACATCAGTCTGGAACCTGAATTTAAGACATTTCCATACAAATTCAACCAAGGGGACAATTTCCACAGATGACACCAAATTTCGCAGTCTCTTTTTATTTTTTATTTCTGCGAGACTGATTGATGTAAGACTTTTTACTTTGATCAAGGACCCTGAGAGATAGCCTTCTACCACTTGACAACTGTGCTTCTGACCAGGTTTGAAGATAGGGTCCAAGGGCCATGTACCATGTGAAATGAGAACATCAGTGTGTACAGATGACAGTCTTACAGTGTGTGTTCTGTCAGAAACCAAACCATTCACTACAAAAGACTAACACTAAGAGGTGAGATATGGGCAGTCAGCTCAGTTCAGTTCAGTCACTCAGTCGTGTCCGACTCTTTGCGACCCCATGAACTGCAGCACACCAGGCCTCCCTGTCCATCACCAACTACTGGAGTTTATCCAAACTCATGTCCATTGAGTCAGAGATGCTATCCAACCATCTCATCCTCTGTCATACCCTTCTCCTCCTGCCCTCAATCTTTCCCAGCATCAAGTTCTTTTCAAATGAGTCAGCTCTTTGCATCAGGTGGCCAAAGTATTGGAGTTTCAGCTTCAACATCAGTCCTTCCAATGAACACCCAGGACTTATCTCCATTAGGATGGACTGGTTGGATTTCCTTGCAGTCCAAGGGACTCTCAAGAGTCTTCTCCAACACCACAGTTCAAAAGCATCAATTCTTTGGTGCTCACCTTTCTTTATAGTCCAACTGTCAGATCCATACATGACTACTGGAAAAACCATAGCCTTGACTAGAAGGACCTTTGTTGACAAAGTAATGTCTCTGCTTTTTAATATGCTATCTAGGTTGGTCATAACTTTCCTTCCAAGGAGTAAGCATCTTTTAATTTTGTTGCTGCAATCACCATCTGCAGTGATTTTGGAGCCCAGAAAAATAAAGTCAGCCACTGTTTCCACTGTTTCCCCATCTATCTGCCATGAAGTGATGGGACCAGATGCCATGATCTTGGTTTTCTGAATGTTGAGCTTTAAGCCAACTTTTTCACTCTCTTCTTTCACTTTCATCAAGAGGCCCTTTAGTTCTTCTTCACTTTCTGCCATTAGGGTGGTGTCATCTGCATATCTGAGGTTATTGATATTTCTCCGGACAATCTTGATTCCAACTTGTGCTTCCTCCAGCCCAGTGTTTCTCATGATGTACTCTGAATGTAAGTTAAATAAGCAGGGTGACAATATACAGCCTTGACATATTCCTTTTCCAATTTGGAACCAGTCTGTTTTTCCATGTCCAGTTCTAACTGTTGCTTCCTGACCTGCATACAGGTTTCTCAAGAGGCAGGTCAGGTGGTCTGGTATTCCGATAGCCTTCAGAATTTTCCACAGTTTTTTGTGATCCACACAGTCAAAGGCTTTGGCATAGTCAATAAAGCAGAAATAGATAATTTTCTGGAACTCTCCTGCTTTTTCGATGATCCAGTGGATGTTGGCAATTTATCTCTGATTCCTCTGCCTTTTCTAAAACCAGCTTGAACATCTGGAAGTTCACAGTTCATGTATTGCTGAAGCCTGGCTTGGAGAATTTTGAGCATTACCTTACTAGCCTGTGAGATGAGTGCAATTGTGTGGTAGTTTGAACATTCTTTGGCATTGCCTTTCTTTAGGATTGGCATGAAAACTGACCTTTTCCAGTCCTGTGGCCACTGCTGATTTTTCCAAATTGCTGACATATTGAGTGCAGCATTTTCACAGCATCATCTTTTAGGATTTGAAATGGGTCAACTGGAATTCCATCACCTCCACAAGCTTTGTTCGTAGTGATGCTTCCTAAGGCCCCTTGACTTCATATTCCAGGATGTCTGGCTCTAGGTGAGTGATCACACCATCATGACTATCTGGGTCATGAAGATCTTTTTTGTACAGTTCTTCTGTGTATTCTCGCCATCCCTTCTTAATATCTTCTGCTTCTGTTAGGTCCATACCATTTTTGTCCTTTATTGAGCCCATCTTTGCATGAAATGTTCCCTTGGTATCTTAATTTTCTTGAAGAGATCTCTAGTCTTTCCCATTCTATTGTTTTCCTCTGTTTCTTTGCATTGATCGCTGAGGAAGGCATTCTTATCTCTCCTTGCCATTCTTTGGAAGGAAAAAAGAAACAAAAACTTCTTTGAACAATCAAAGTGTAAAAGATTTATTACAAGAGACTGCAAAGGACTTATTTTTGCATGCTATAATATTTCTCAAATCAACATATTCTCCACTTTTGTCACTGAATAACTGGCTAAAGGCAAGCATTGACAATGTACTAGGTAAGGCCTGACGTTGACATGGTAGGGGTAGTGTTGCATGCATCAATGACTCTGCTCCTCGTGTGCTTTTTTTTGGTGTCCACATCCTTTTGTCCAAATGTTTCTTCCTCATTTCTCACAAATGCTGGGATTGATGGAGAGGATGTAGAGTTCCCAAATTCTCCATAAATGAAATCTTTAAAGATATATAATTGAATTAAGTGCTTTTAATTTTATTAATTTAATCATTTTATATGGAAAAAAAGACCAGAGTGTTGAAAAAGTTGATTTAATATTTTGGGAGAGAATTATTTTCTCTTTGATATAATCCTTGTGTTTGTGTTTATAGCAATGTTGGTCACCAAGTGATTTCTCCAGAAAATGATATTATAAGAGAAGATTGAAGAGAATCATGTCTTTGCTCAGCATGAGTGAAATCAGAAATGGAAAAAAATCTATGCACAGGGAAAATAGACTTGAATTGCTAATCCAGATTCTGAAGGCTGACATATTAATATTTCTGGGCATTATCTAATGAAAATCTGAGGGCCACTTTCCAAGTGTAGGCGGTACCAGAATTACTTCTTACCCACAAAGTGAGTTTGGATGTCTCTGTCTTTCTTCACAGTGCAGAGTACCCTTCATACAATTTCAGAACTGCCTCAGTTGCCAGTGATGGAGATTAAGTTGATATTGCTGAGTTAAGTTGATATTGCTGAGCAAAGTCAAAGTCCTTTGTCCGAAACCATTGATGTGGCCTGGTGTGTTTTTTCAAAGAAACCACTGAACAAATATTTTATTAGATTAATTAATTTTGAATTTGTTAAGTGTTTTAAAGATATATTCATTAAACCCTAAAAGATCAACACTTCAGGTGAAGTAGAACATTGGCAAAGCACTGAACCAACTTGCAATTTACTGATCTAAATAGGATATTAAGTATACATAGGGAAGATAAGGAAAGAGTGGCTCTAAAGTGAAGACAGAGTTTGTGATGAGAATAAAAGAGAGGCATTAGGAGATGACTTATTCATTTTACATTTGCAGCACCTAGAGCACAGCTTGATACTTGGTAGATGCTCAATATAGTCTTGTTGAATAATTGAATGACGGAGTAAATGAACAAGCCAGGCAGACAGAAGGAGGGAGATATGAAGAGCTGCTATATTTGGGTGAGTTTTCAGTAGAAGATCACCAAATGAAAAATGTTCTACTTCAATCAGGAATAAAAAGCAGAGAAAAATGAAGTATTAGGAGAAGGAGAATAGAAAAAGCATAGCGTTTTAAAAGTTCTTTCTATATGTAATTCACAGTAAAATCTACTAATTTAATGTGTATACTTTGGTGTTTTATTAAAGTTCAATTTGCAACACAATATAATTTTGCAACATTTTCATCATCCCCACAAATTTCCTAATGCCCATTTTAGCCAATTCTCACCCCATCACCAGCCCCAGGTAAACACTGATCTGTTCTCTGTCTCTAATGATTTTGCTATTTTTAGAAACTCCACATAGATGTAATCATCATATGTAGTCCTTAATGTATAGTTTCTTTTCACTTAGTGTCATGATTCTAAGTTTTCCTGTTGCATGGATCCACTAATTCATTCTGTTTCCCTTGTTGAGTAGTAGTACATCATGTGGATATACCACAGTTTACCATTCAAATGTTGATGGATCTTTAAATTCTCTATTATTTAAAAATTTTGAGTAATGCTGCTATGAGCATTCACATTAAGTCTTTGTGTGGACATATACTTTTATTTGGGGGGATGGGGCAAGTATCTAGGAGTTGGTTCTCTGAGTTATGTATTAATTGTATGTTTAACTTTTCAGGAAACTCATAGTTACTTTCTAAATTGAAAAACTACGTCTTAACAGTTTCTTTTTTGCTGTTGTTGATCGTTACTACTGAAGTTGTTTTCTCTTAATGTGATTAAACTTAACAACTAAAGTCAGTTGAGTCACTTTCTCCCAAACTTGTAAATAAAAGTGTGAGAATCACTATAGTTTTTTGAGATTTTTAAATTTTTGCCAAGGAGACCAAAGCAAAATAAAACCCAAGAGCAAGAATATAAGAAGGCCTAAAGACTTACAAGCTATATATATGCAGACTTTAAAACCAGAGTTGATTTTCACTTAATAAATCTGTTGTATGAAAATGTACCTTGCTTATATCTTACACATACTTTTTATGTTTCAAATATTTGTATATTATTCACACTGTGCATTTAAATCATACTGTTGAAATGTAGTAATTTTAGAAAAAGGGGCTGCATGATTATATAATCTAATTTATAGTAAATCTTAATTATCTATGGTGAAGAAAAATCATTACTACTATTCTGTATAACCAAGTATTAAATGATGGCAGTTTCCTAAATTACAAGTAGTAATTTTCAGGAGATGCTAAAAAAAAATGTAACAGCATTTTATTGGTGGAATAGGTTTCAGTTTGTGAAACTAGATAATTTTATTATTCCCACTTGAAAAATCTTTCTTTTCAGTTTAAATAATTGTAGTATAATGTCGCTTTCGAGCATTCAATGTACCACTTGGACCAGGCTTATGCAAGAAGTAGAGATGAAAATGATTAAACTGCAAAGGAATACTTTTTGGTTGGTTGCACAAAATAGCACATGATTCATTGTGAGCACTGTGTATGTATGGGCATACATATGAGCATACATATGAGCAAAATCATTCACGGTTTCCAGGTTTTTAAATCTCTTAATTATATGAAAGTAAAAGCGTTGTCAGAGAGAGGCATGTTAAAAGCTTCCTGAATAATAAAATGGCTGCTTTTGGTTTGAGAATCTATTCTCTTAAGTCACTCTAGTTGCCGAGGGTTGGCATTTCATTTCTTACAGTCTTAGTACACATGGTATGAGACAAAAAGAGCTGAGGATAAAATTCAGGCAGAAGAACCTAAAAAAGAAACAAGGAAAGTTCTTTGTTTCAGTTCCTGCACCTCTCTCTGGAAAGCACACTCGGCAATGGGCGAGGGCCGGGGGTGGGTGAGAGGGCAGGTGTGAGGACTCTGTCACGCCTTGGGGGAACAGTGAGGCGGGACTAGTGTCCTTCTCCTCCGTGCCTGCGGCCAGCTTCCAACAGAGCCGTGAATGTCACTGCAGCCTCCCCACAGGAAGTCAGTTGGAGGCCTGGCTCTGGGGTCCTCAGAATCGCTTGTGTCTACTCTTTCATTTTGCTTCTCTTCCTTGTTCCCTTCCTGAGTAATACAAGTAACCCAAATGATACAGATTTTGAAATCTGTTCTTTCATTTGGCACTCATGTTTCTCTTTATATCCTAAGAACAAACTTCTCCATCCTCAAAATGCATTAAGGGGAATCAGCCAGTTAAAGGAATGAAATCACCAAAGTGAAATCCAAAGTAGAGCTCACTTATTTAAAAAAAAAATGGACCAGACTATGCATTGTGTAGAGTAAGGTCTTTGCTATTTTTAAAAGCCAGTGATCAAGAGTTAAGACTAAAATAAACATGACTCAATGATTTTGGTAAGCAGCTTCACAAAAGCAAAAAGAAGAGGCTTAGAGAGGCTAACGGAAGTGATAGTCTCCTCATAGCTATAAACATTTCTGAGACTCCTTTAGCATCTCAATATTATGTCAGTTGTTCCTTTTAAGAGCCCTCACCATACCCTTGTAGACACCTCCAGCTTATTTATCACACTTATAGCTATCATTTTGAATAGTCTTGACTCTCCCAGAGTTACATAGAAGATACAGTTTTCTTCTTTCTCAAATGACCACCATCAAGTGGTTTTCCCAGTCAGTAACATCTCAGGCCAATCCTAAGGTTGTCTGATCACTTTCAGCTGTTATAAAAACAAATTAGTCCAGTCAAATTTAATGTCCAGTATAACACTCCCGTCTCTCGAACCCATGTCTGACTAATAGCTTGAATCAGGAGTGGAGCTTATCTGTTCCTTAACTTCTATTTCCAGTTGGTTTTGTACTGAAACAGGTGGAAGGGACTTTGTACAGGGGGTTGATTCTGTTTCTTTAATGGCTCCTGCTATAGACCCTTGTCAGCCGTCGCTCTCCCCGATCACCACCCCCAACCCCAATCTTCAACTGGTCCATAGACACCATCTGTGGGGCAAAGTGTTCAAATGACTGCACTTCTTTGGGGTTCACCTGTAGACTCTTCAGGAGCCTCCTCATTACAACTTCCCAATATGAGGATCCACTCTGGCTTGACTTCAGACCCCTCCTCAGCTCCTTCCTGCTGACTCCCCTCCTCCCCACTCCTATAGCTTCTAGATGCCTGGGTGTCTCTGCCCAATTTCTAGCCTTCTTAGATGTGGAATCCACATGCTAGTTTAAGCCCAGTTACTTCTTAAACCATAGGAAAGGCACCAATTCTTGCTAATCCACTCCCGAGGCAATTGGAATAGCACCATGCGATATTCTTTTTTTTTAATTAGTTTATCTATTTTTTAACTTTACAATATTCTAATTACAGATCCTATTTTAATTGCCTGATCTCTGACTTCTATTACACTACCCTGAAATGACCTTGAGCATGGGATGGGAGGGGACTGTAGTCATATCAGAATTTTCAGAACCTGGATTAGGGCCTGGTAAAGGGTAGGGGGTTCATTAAATAGCTGTCAAAGCAGTAAGTAGATAAATGAGCAAATACATTCTTATAGTGAAGAAAAATCCCAGTGTATTGATGATGTTATAAAGAAAAAAAACATTAATAGAATAAAACCGTTTAGCTGAAGTATATTAACTAAACCTTTTCCTACTATTTATTATTTTTACATTCTGTATATGAAATCCTATGATACTTCAGATGAATTGAGCCTTATTTGTGTACTATTTATGCTCCATTTATGAAACTCATCAATTTTGGGAAAAGTTGTGTTTTGGAGACTGTGTGATAGACAGACTTCAGGCCACATCAGCCAAACAATCACTTTATTTAAATGTCTTGTCAAATATAAGCACCATTGACACTTGAACAACACAAGTTTGATCCACTTATGTGGATATTTTCAGTTGTAAATACAACAGTCTTACATGATTGATGGTTGGTTGAATTGGAATCTCGGATAAGGAGGGCTGACTAAATTAGATGACTTTTTTCAACAGCAAGGAGGATCAATGCTCCTAATCCATAAGTTGTTCCAGAGGCAACTGTAGTCCTGTAGTTTTGAAGAAACACCAATTGTCCCTGGCAACAGGGTGAGTGGCATTTCTCTAAGCCGTTCAGTTCATAGTCCGCACTCCATTTCATTATCGCCTAGTTTCTACATGTGAGCACTGGGACCTTCAGGGCGGTCTGTGGGTTTTGTTGTTGTTGTTGTGTGTGTGTGTGTTTGTTTTGTCCAGGCAAGGGAACATGGACAACATATAGTAGTAGCAATTTCAGTTTCAATCAGTAAAGCAAAATTCTTAATGTGGTAATTCCCAACACACACACACACGCAGGCGTGCACATTAGTCACTCAGTTAAGTTCAACTCTTTGCATCCCCATGGACTGTAGCCTGCCAGGACCCTCTGTCTATGGAATTCTCCAGGCAAGAATACTGGAGTAGGTAGCCTTTGCCTTCTCCGGGGGATCTTCCCAACCCAGGGATTGAACCTGCATCTCCTGCATTGGCAGGGAAATTCTTTACCATTTGAGCCACCTCCTAATGCTATTGGCTTTATTCTTTTTTTGTTTGTTTGTTTCATTTAAAGAAAGTAAAGAAAATATTAAAACTGCATTCTGTAAATTAATACTTTTGCTTTACTTTTATATAAGTTTTGCTTAACCAATCCTAAATTCCATTCCCTATCCCCAAATTGTCTGTTAATAAAAAAATTCAGTCAACCCTCTTGATTAACACAGGTTTTTAGAAGCTATTCTCAAGTATCAATAAAAACAAAGACAAGGGCCTCAAAGAACAGATGACTGATTCCTTGGATTCAAGGCCCCCTGATGCATTACTTCCTCACTGGGGACCCTAGATCAGGAAACCACATTTTAGTTTAACATTTTACTTTCATCATCAATAGAGTAAGGAAAGTAATATAACATACCACATAAGTTCATTACACAAAGAACAAAGGACTAAACTAATTTATCAACAGGTAAAAAGTTCTGGATTACTGACACTTTACCAAAGGTGTATGGTTGTCTGTTTTAAGCACTCAATGTTCAAAACATCACATGAGAAACGTCAGTTTCAATTTCATTACCCAGGTTGTTTGTAGATTAGAAATCTAAGACAGAAAGAATGTTTGCTGGTAGATATATGTGCCTCTTCTGCTAAGTCTGAACATCCTGAATGTGGAAGTCCTGGGGGCTATCCCTTGGCTGTGACTTCAGAAGGATGCTCCTGGGGGTCCTTTGTTCACTGAATTTCCTTCCGAGAAAACCTTTTACAAGTACAGAGCTCTTTTCCATTGAAAATGTGCTATGGGCTTTACTGAAACTCTGAAAATTTGTCAGTTGAGGGATTACTGTCCCCATTTTACAGATAAGGAGAATGAAGCTCAAAGAGGTTAACTGAGGAACACAAGGTCACATCACTATTTAATAGTAAAGTTAGGATTAGAACCCCGTTCCCCTGCTTTTCAACCCCAGATTCGATCTGCTATGTATTGCCAGAAAGCCTGAAAGGTTATCATCACAACAGAAAGAAAGTTAATTCAGTTGCCAATTGATTAACCTAAAGGCGAATCCAATCAATGTTGGTTGAGAGCCAAGAGAAGTGCTTTTCTTTCCACCCTGATGTTTTTACCAGGACAGTCCAATCTCTCCCATCTGGATCGAAATCAGAATTCCAAATATCAGAACAAGTTAAATTACTTTTTCCTCTCTATAGTTGCATCTGTCTATTTTCTGGGGTAGTTAGATACGGTGTGAAAATTTCTGGCTGACATCTTGGAGTAACTCTCTTTATTATACTGATTTTTGTGGTCATCCCCAGCCTCTTTCTGGATTTTTGATTGTGTGTGGTGAATCTACTAAGATTTTCACATGATTCAAAATCAAAGTGTGAGGACAGCTGAGGAATTCTGTTAGGCTGATTAACATTTAGAAGGTTACATCCACAGCCAAACTTCCTCCTTTGAATGGAAGGAAGAGTGGCTCACATTCAGGAAAGCGTGAATGTGTGCACTTTAAGTGTGGCCTTAAACCTGAACTGAGAGCTTGTTTTGCTTAACGACTGGAGGAAATCAAGATCTAGGTAAAAGTAGGAGGTTAAGATCTTATGATTACGATGGGAGTATGAAATATGTGAGTTCCTTTCATTTTCATAATGCATAAATTGTCATAATTTAAAGCCGGCTCTCTGTTGCAATTCTGCTTTGTGTTGCCATGATGCCCTTTTTATTATTTTCATGTTCTGTTTTTCATTGTGAATAGAAAAGGCTGAGTGTTCATTTTGAACTAATTGGAATACATGTGCTACTTTTAGCAGAAACGTCTATATTTTCATTTATTATAATAATCAATTTTTCTCATTAATTCTGAAACTATTCCACCTGAATATTCTATATTTCTAAAGCACAGCATTATCTGTACTTGCACATTTGTGATCTCATTTGATTCCACACATCCTATGAAGTAGAACTTTATAAAAGACGCTGTTTGCCATTGCAGATTTGTATATTACAATGAGATGAGACTTTTTGCTTTGGGGGAAATTTTATTTTGACTTGAGTATTGCATAGTTTGTGAATATGAAAACTACTGGGATAGCCTTTTATTCACAACTTCCTTACTTCAGATGATTTTCCAGAAATGTTTACTCCTTAAATGTTCAGATACACTCTCATCTTAAAGGACAATTAGAAAAGTAAGCAAAGATGATGATTTAAGGGAAAAAAATTGGGGCAACGTCATCTTTTTATCAGAGAAATGAAATAATTCTATAATCTAACCTGTCTCTTTAAGATGTGAAACAAGGGCCAGGGGCAAAGAATCTGCAATATTCTTTATAATTTCATGGGGTCTTCTGAGGAAATGTGCCAATTTTATGGGGACTCGTAGGGAAAAATTTTGATTTCATGTGGATTCGAGTGAAAAGGTAAATTTCATGGGATTTCTAAAAATGGCTGAATTTCTCTGGGTCCATGAAATCTATGACAGCCATGGAGAAAGTGCACCGCTCTTGTCACAGAGTACATTTTAGTGTAGTTTGGCAAAACTTTATTTCTTACACAGCTGCTATGATGTACACTACACATTTTGAGTCTTTCTTGACCATTTACCTTTCACAGACGTGTGTGAATAATAAAGGTGGTACTTTGTGTACATGATGACAAGGTGGTTACTTTGTCAGTTGCTTAGAGCATATGTTGGGTGGTCACAAAGACACATGATACATGTGGTCACTTATGTTGGGACCAAGGTCAGATGGTGGTGTTTAGAGTTTAGGTGGTCCTACTCAGAGAACAGATAGAAGCCCCTCAGGCTTGTAGTCAGCCTTAGTCTTCATAGGGTCGGGAAATGTTAGGCTTAGAGATCTCAGACAGCATCCTGTGCAGTGGTTCTCCAAGGTGTTCTGAGGCCTAAATGTCTGCAAGAGTCCTCTGAAGACCTTGTTAAAAATTCAGACTCTTTGTTCTTACTCCTTGAGCCTGACCCAGATTCTCAGCGGGGAGAGCTGAGAATCTGCCTTTTAAATTCACCTCCCAGGGTAATTCTCATCCTCAGGTACAGACACACTCCAGCTGGAGAGTCACTCTTCAAATCATATTTTCTTTCCTATTCAGAACTGTCTATTCCATTGTCTCTCATGACTTATAGATCTTCTCGAAGACCCTTTCTTAACAGGAGGGTTGGAGCCTGGTGAGGTACCATTAGCTGGACTTGTGGCTGGAACTGGGGCTGGATGTGGAAGAGGCTGCTGGGGGAGAAATGATGTCAGAGCTTAGGGAGCTTGGGCCTGTGGAAGCACAGTGACGACAACGGCTACAACTCAGGTGTGTGCTGCATTGGTGATAAGCAACATTTCCGTGATACAGCTTTTTTTTGTCTGAAGTGGCAAACAGCTTTTGATAAAGTCCCCGCCCCCTCAAAATAAAATTTTATTTCAATTTATATGGAGAAGGCAATGGCACCCCACTCTAGTACTCTTGCCTGGAAAATTCCATGGATGGACCTGGTAGGCTGCAGTCCATGGGGTCACTAAGAGTTGGACACGACTGAACGACTTCACTTTCACTTTTCCCTTTCATACACTGGAGAAGGAAATGGCAACCCACTCCAGTGTTCTTGCCTGGAGAATCCCAGGGACGGGGGAGCCTGGTGGGTTGCTGTCTGTGGAGTCGCACAGAGTCGGACATGACTGAAGCGACTTAACAGCAGCAGCATATGGTACCTCAGTTCAGTTCAGTCGCTCAGTCGTGTCCGACTCTCTGCGACCCCATGAATTGCAGCACGCCAGGCCTCTCTGTCCATCACCAACTCCCAGAGTCTACCTAAACCCATGTTCATCGAGTCGGTGATGCCATCCAACCATCTCATCCTCTGTCGTCCCCTTCTCCTCCCGCCCCCAATCCTACCCAGCATTAGGGTCTTTTCCAATGAGTCAACCCTTCGCATGAGGTGGCCAAAGTATTGGAGCTTCAGCTTCAACATCAGACCTTCCAATGAACACCCAGGATTGATCTCTTTTAGGATGGATTGATTGGATCTCCTTGCAGTCCAAGGGACTCTCAAGAGTCTTTTCCAACACCACAGTTCAAAAGCATCAATTCTGCGGTGCTCAGCTTTCTTCACCGTCCAACTCTCACATCCATACATGACCACTGGAAAAACCATAGTCTTGACTAGACGGACTTTTGTTGGCAAAGTAATGTCTCTGCTTTTAAACATGCTATCTAGGTTGGCCATAACCTTCCTTCCAAGTAGTAAGCGTCTTTTAATTTCATGGCTGCAGTCACCATCAGCAGTGATTCTGGAGCCCAAAAAAGTAAAGTCTGACACTGTTTCCACTGTTTCCCCATCTATTTCCCATGGAGTGATGGGATCAGATGCCATGATCTTAGTTTTCTGAACGTTGAGCTTTAAGCCAACTTTTTCACTCTCCTCCTTCACCTTCATCAAGAGGCTCTTTAGTTCTTCTTCACTTTCTGCCATAAGGGTGGTGTCATCCGCATATCTGAGGTTATTGATATTTCTCCCGGCACTCTTGATTCCAGCTTGTGTTTCTTCCAGCCCAGCGTTTCTCATGATGTACTCTGCATATAAGTTAAATAAGCAGGGTGACAATATACAGCCTTGACGTACTCCTTTTCCTATTTGGAACTAGTCTGTTGTTCCATGTCCAGTTCTAACTGTTGCTTCCTGACCTGCATACAGGTTTCTCAAGAGGCAGGTCAGATGGTCTGGTATGCCCATCTCTTTCAGAATTTTCCACAGTTTATTGTGATCCACACAGTCAAAGGCTTTGGCATAGTCAATAAAGCAGAAATAGATGTTTCTACCTACATGTATGGTACCTACATTCATACAAAATTCACTATAAATTAAAACAGTGCAGCTCACTTTGTTTTAATATGTAAATGGTGTTAGATTCTAATTCAGAGGATTAGGGAAAGATTTTTCACATACTTAATTGTCCAGTAGGACATGAGGAAGTAGCGTTTGGTACAGGAACAGTCTTCCTTATTCAGAGCTGCTGGCATTGGAAGATCTCCAGCATCTCTGGACTTTTGTCTTCTAAATGCTTATAATGCCTCCTAATTATTGGGACAACAAAGATGTCCCCAAATTTCTAACCTGCCTTCTGGGGTGGTCATCTCCCTTTGAGAATCATTTTCACTGATTTTCCTACTTTTCAGCCACATCATGTACAGATCTTAGTAAAATGGAAATCTGCTCAAGCAATTCTCTGGCTTCAGTGCTTCTGCATTCCATTCAGGGTCAAGTTCAACAATGTAATTTAGCACATAGAAATCATCATGGTCAGGTCCCTTTCTTTCCTCTAGTTTCATCACCCATGGCTCCAGGCATATTGGGTTGTTTAAAAACCATGGTACTTTACAATTCCATGCCTTCCGATGTGTATTTTTCCCCTTATAATATGATTTCTCTTCACTTTGCTCATCCAAGTCTCAAGCATCACATTTTTGGTAGGACCTCTTAGACAGCTAACTTTGTTTATATTACTTCTCCTCTAGTCTCTCAAAGGAGTCACCTAGGCATACATTATACTGGAATTATTGGTTTATTCAACCTCATAATGTAAGAATTTTGTTTTTCGGTAAATATGTATATTTTTAAACATGACCTACAAGAAACTTCAGGTTCAGACAGTAAAGAATCTGCCTGCAATTCAGGAGACCCAGGTTCAATTTCTGGGTTGGGAAGGTACCCTGGAGAAGGAAATGTCTACCCAATTCAGTATTTTTGCCTGGAGAATTCCATGGACAGAGCAACATGGCAGGCTACAGTCCATGAAATCTCAAAAAGTCGGACATGAATGAGCAACTAACACTTTGACTTTACGAGACTCTTCAAGATATGTTCTTGCATATCTGCCTATTCTCATGATCCATCAACACTTAGTTTTTCAGCCATATCCAAAACTTGCCTTACAATTCTTACAACTTCCTTTACCCTAAAGCCTCTAATCTTAGACATGCTGAAAAAGTCATTTCCTTTCTCATAACTAATCTCATAACCAATTCTGTAAGACTCAGCAGAAAATGTCATCAAATTCACTGGGAATCTATTAGAGGTATGTAGTATTGTGCATGTAGAAGTTGTGGTGACATGGCCTTAGTTTATATGAAGCTAGTAATCCAATGATCTTCCCTCTCTCCTGAGGCTAGAATGAGAGCCCTTCCTCTATACAGTCTCGAGCACGACACTTACCTCATAATAGTGCGTATGAACTGAAGCTTCTTGAGAAAAGACTATGAGTCACCTTTATATTTGTGTGGTCAGCACTTGGCAGAGGGCTTAACTCATAGTAAGCACTACAAGAGTAGGTGAAAACCTGGGATGTTCAGTAATTATCAAGCTAGTCAATATACTACTTATTTTAAAGTTACTGAGTGGCAGTGTTGAGGATACCTCCTCCTTATTTTGAGTCATGATCATTATCTAGTGCAGTATTTTGAAACAGACCCTCACATATTTTTCTAGTGATTTTTTCCCCTTTCCTTCTTAATTTTTTAGTAGTTTTCCTTCTTGAGAAAAGCCCTAGAGCTCTGACTTGCCACCTCTGATCTCTCTAGTTTCCTATACAGGAGAGGTCAGGAAGGGGAGGTTAACATTTATACAAA
This sequence comes from Giraffa tippelskirchi, assembly GCF_054371585.1. Classification (NCBI taxonomy): domain Eukaryota; kingdom Metazoa; phylum Chordata; class Mammalia; order Artiodactyla; family Giraffidae; genus Giraffa; species Giraffa tippelskirchi. The sequence continues at coordinate 89,438,002 of NC_137275.1, read as the reverse complement.
TCACTTTGAATGGATCCTGGGTGCAGGTGATGGAGGTCAGCTGTATGTCTCCCTTTCCCACCCCCACTGCCAAGTTAACTATCTGAAAGGAAATATTACTTCTTGAAATCTCTTTGCTTCCTAGTTACCAAAAAGTTAAAGGAAAACAGAATGGCAGGTCTGGATCCTGCAGATTGTACATTTTCTTAATTCTTCATGGAATACTTGGATTTCTGGCTAGATAACATCTGATTTTGTTTTTCTGCATATGAGTAGGCTTCTGCGAAATATGAAGGAAATTTATAAGTTCTGAAAAAGTCTGCATGTTTATAATTTTGATTTTTAAAGTACAAGACTACAAGGCAAGCAGATGTCTCTTCCCCAATTAACATGCACTAAAAAATGAAATTTCTTGTATTTTATTATTCTGTTTATTTAGAATGAAATGAAACAAATTAAGGTCCTTTCTAGCATAATAAATGACCTTGAGAAAAGTTGCAGAACTTTTCATTCTGGACTCAAGGGTAACTTTTAATAACAGAAAATCACAGGTGTCTATATAGAAATACACTAAATGTATATTTTAAAAGTATTGCCTAAAATAAGTTATTTTAAATATAAAAGTCCAATAAAACTAAAAATATTACATGCTATAAGATATTTACAAAATGATTTTATAAAAATCATATCAAATTCCCTTCCAGTAAACATTTTTACTTTTATCCCTGAATTGCAAAATTACATTTGAAATGTATGTTACTTTTATAATAGAAAGCATGAAAGAAAAATGTTCAGATAAGAAATCCATGGACCTGGGGCACAATACTTTAAAAAAAATCTTTCAAATAATGTAGGTTGGGTACTAGGGCCATCTTCATTTTCTGCCAGTCTAGATCACTACTCCCAGAGCCAAGAGGAATTGATTTCTGGTTCTGGTTTTACCTTCTTCCAGCCAGCTTGCTTGGCAAAGAACCTTCAGTTCTCTGAGCCTCAATTTCCTCACCTTTATAAAAGAAAATTTCATTTCATAGAGTTATTGTTACAACCTGTGAAGTGAAACAACAAAATGAACTGTATGTAAAAAAAAAAAAATTAATGAGCTAGATACTATACAATAGTAAAATATTATTATAATTATTGCAATGTCTTATTCTTACCTAAATCCAGCCAATCCTAAAGGAATTGACTAAAGATCAAACCAGTCAATCCTGAAGGAAATCAATCCTGAATATTCACTGGAAGGACTGATGCTGAAGTTGAAACTCCAATACTTTGGCCACCTGATGCAAAGAACTGACTCACTGGAAAAGACTCTGATGCTGGGAAAGATTGAAGGCAGGAGGAGAAGGGGACGACAGAGGATGAGATGGTTGGATGGCATCACCGTCTCGATGGGCATAAGTTTGAGCAAGCTCCAGGAGTTGGTGAAGGACAAGGAAGCCTGGTGTGCAGCAGTCCATGGGTCACAAAGAGTCAGACATGACTGAACAACTGAACTGAACTGATTCTTACCTGAAGTAACATCTAATCCTAACTTTGTTCTTTGTGAAGATAGAAATTGCTGAGATACACTAGACATATAGAAACTCACTAGGCTTTTAAAAAAAAGTCTTTTAGAATACATTAGCATTCATCCTACTGGACGTATTCTTAAGATACCTCCATGATATCATCAATACGATGGACATTTGTAGAGTTAAGTGATTTTCACAAATTAAGCTCTTAAATTGCCAGCAGGTAAGCAATGTGGAGAAACAGATATTTAGAGTAGAAAACCAAAGATATATACATTTCTTTAAAATCAGACACCAAGTTTATTTTGGTGGCTTCAAATGTATTTTAAATTAAGGAAAAAACTAGCCATGTTACCAATATTTAACTCTATTTCCTTTCCAAAAGGACCATGACATGATTTTTATGAAAATATTTCATACAGTTTCATAGTTTGTTGTTGTTCTCCTCCCTTGTGTAATTATAGCCATGTTAGTTTTTCTCTTAGAATCAGAGTTTCTATTTTTGCTAGCTCTTGGTACTGATTTCACTACTGAATTCTGGGAATATCAACTTGGGCAATCAAAGGATCTCTTTCAAGTGCTCCCACACCCTTGAGACATGATCAAGACACAGGGTAAATTTGGGGTTCCAGCTCCTAGCCCCAAATTGCAGTGGGCTGAAGCCACACTTCAGTTCACTTAGCCTTCATAAAAGATTCATGACAATCCAGGGACCGGCTGGGCTCTGACACTGCATTAGGTGTGTGAAGATCCAAGCTGCTCTCTACATAACTCAGGGCAGAATAGGGGTTGCTTTGTAGGTTCCCTGGCTGTTTTAAAGTTTTCTTTTAACCCAGTGACTTTGAAATTTCTCAGTGTTTTTTTGTGTGTGAGTGAAAAGAGAGTCAGACAGAGGAGAGCTGACGTTCCCTAGGGGCAAATCGTGTTTTCGGCTCCTCTTTATACCAAAGTTCTTCTTGCATTTTATCTTATATCTCCTCCTACAAGCTAAAGATTTGAGCAACTCTTCTTTTCTGACCAAATTTAAGAGATGGACGCTGCAAGGACATCCATCAGCCATTGGATCTTAAATGCATTACTTGACATATAGAAGGTAAACACAGGAGTTTTCATTCATCCTTACCTTCTTGTTTGGACCTTAGGCCTTGTTATTAGAGTCCCTGGATTCCCAAATCCCTAGACATTCCTGGAGAAATATTTGAAATCTTTATTTCAAAAAGCACATTATAAAATTATTTTTTTTTATCATTGGCTACTTTATTAAGAATTAACTGAAAGTATTTTTTTTTCCATTTTTTTCTATTAAGACAAAGAGAGGTAGTTAATAGAACTTCATGCCCTAAGACCACTTGGGCGTGCTACTACATAGTAATTTAACTGAATTTTCACAAAAGTCCTAGTGAGTGGATATTACAAACGCAATTTAAAAGATTTTTTATTTCATATTGGAGTAGAGTTGATTTACAATGTTGTGTTAGTTTCAAGTGTACAGCAAAATGATTTAGTTGTACATGTTCATATCTCTATTCTTTTTCAGTTTCTTCTCCCTTATAAGATATTGCAAAATACTAAGTATAGTTCTCTGTACTATGCAGTAGGTCCTTGTTGGTTATCTATCTTACATATAGTACTGTGTATATGCCTATCTTGGCCTTCCCAGGTGGCTCAGGGGTAAAGAATCCACTTAGCAATTCAGGAGGTGCAGGAGACCTGGGTTTGATCCCTGGGTTGGGAAGGTCCCCTGGAGGAGGAAATGGCAACCCATTCAAGTATTCTTGCCTGAAAAAAATCCCATGGACACAGGAGCATGGCAGGCTACAGTCCATGGAGTTGCAAAAGAGACACTGAACACGACTTAGTGACTGACTAAATAACAACAATATGCCAATCCCAACCTCTAATTCATCCCGCCCCCTACTTTTTTTGCCTTGGCAACCACAAGCCCATCCTGCAAGTCAGTGAGTCTGTTTCTGTTCTATAAAGAAGTTTACCTGCATCACTTTCTGCTAAGTTTCCACATGGAAGTAAGAAAATATGATATTTGTCTACAAATGCAATTATACATGAGCAGGAACAGTCTCAAAAGGCTAGGTGACATACTGAAATCAAACAGCTAATATGCAGTAGATGCAAAATTTAAAACCAATTTTGTCTGATTCCAAAGCTCACACTTTTTCCACTGAGTCCTAACGCCTCATAGAAAGGAAAGAAATTGAGGTACATGACCTAACCAGGGAGCTTTGGAGATTCATGTTTCAGTTCCCTGGTTGCTGAGCAATTCTTCCATGAAGCAGTGATAACACCACCATATATTGTTTCAGAGTTGTCAAATGTAATGGACACTGGTAAATGTTTAACTAGGACTAAGACAAAATCTCTACCCCTTGCCTATTCATGGCCCTTTTGAACCCTCTGTAAACACTTCCTCTCCAGAGATTTCCTCTCCCCTCCAACCATGCTTTGATAGGATTTTTGGGAGACATCTGCTTTCCCACCTCCCTTGCTGGATGGCACCATGGAATAGCCAGGTTGATAAATGGTATCAGAGAAAAGGGAAGGGAACCTTAACAGGTCAGTTAGGGCCTACCTTCTCCTGGATTAAAAATGATGCATGAGATATTTTGGTAACATGAGTGCATTGTAACTTCTCATTAAACAAAAACTTCTCATAAAATAGATCAGAAATTAAAAAACAAAATCCTTTTGCACATGCCTCAACTCTACTTCCTGGTCCGGAATTGACTTGAATCAGGTGAATTTTAATTCTTTATTCACCACTGACAGTAAAGTAAGCCATTATTTGATTGGAAGTAATAGGGAGGCACTCCTGTAGAAGGGAACGATATGATAATACTTACTCAACCTTATTTTATAAAAGAGGACTGGGTCTCGAGCTCCAAAAGGTTCTAAAAGAAATGGAAGAAAAACCATCCAAGATTTTCCTGTCACTATCAGGGTTTCTTAGGAATCTTTAATAAGGCTCTTTTGCCTTTTCACCAGATTTCAAACTCTGTGAGGGCGTGGAATCATTTATTCCCACTTATCTACAAAACTTTTTGGTTTTGAGGCTTTTGCTAGATGTTAGGCACAGTACTGGGGAATAATAACAGAAAACAAAAGCTGAACTTTTGGTAAGTAGGTAGTATTCTAGTGTGTGTGTATATGTGTGCGTGTTGAGGGAGACTATGTATGTTTATGTGCATATGGCATGAGTGAAACATCATAAAATATATATATGAAGATTATTAGGTACAATAAATGGATGCCACTGATGATGGCTACCATGTGTGCATGCTCAGTTGCTTCAGCCGTGTCCAACTGTTTGCGACCCTATGGGTTGTAGCCCATTAGGCTCCTCTAGCCGTAGGATTCTCCAGGCAAGAATACTGGAGTGGGTTGTAGTGCCTCCTCCAGGGGATCTTCCCGACCCAAGGATTGAACCCACATCTCTTAAGTCTCCTGCACTGCAGGTGGATTCTTTACCCACTGAGCCACCTGGGATCGGTGCTCTAATGAAAAAGAAAATCAGGGTAAGGCATTTGAGAGTGACCAAAGGGCTGGTAGTTCTATCTTATACTGAATAATCAAAGGAGCCTCTGATAGCTTATTTTTTGAGCAGAGACATGAATAAAGTGAGGGAATGAGGCCTGTGATTATCTGGGTAAGACCTTTCCAAGCAAAGGAAACAGCTGAGACCAAGGTCTTGAAATGGGGTCACATCTGCCATTTTTCAGCAACAGCGAAGAAAACAGTGTGGCTGGAAGGGAGGGATGAGGGGAGTATTGTGAGAATCAGCCAATGGCTGGACTATATAAGGGCCTTCCGGGCCATCACAGAGATTTTTGATTTTACATTGAATGAAGTGGGAAACATTAGTGGGTTTTAAACAAAGAGGTCTTGCTCTGGCTGCTGTGTTCAAAATAGACTGGAGGAGCAAGCATGGACCTTTGTTAATATTTACTTGCTGCCTCCGGATAAATTTACAGGGTTGTAGAGGGGATTGAGGGAGATGATACATATAAACGGCAGTTGAGTTCATATGCCCTAAGATCCTAAAACATGAACGTACTCAATGTGTTAGCTGGAGAGCTGTCATAATTAAGTGGTTTGGAGATGAGCTTGGGCGTTTCACTCTCTGGGTTCAATCCTAGCTCCGCTTCTTACTTGTGTGATTTTGGAACAGCTAGTTAAATCCTGCCTGCCTTTTATTTCTCATCTATAAAGTAGGAACAATAAATAATAGCATCTACTTCATAGAATCATTGTGAGTATTCAAATGAACCCATCTCAGTAAAACACTTAGAGCATTACCTTGCATATAGCGAACACTCAATAAAGGTTTACAGTATCACTGCATAGCACTTATACTTTACAGGGTGCTTTCATGTGCTCTGTCTCATAAGAGTAAACTGCATAAGTATTGTTATTCCCACTTTGCAGATAAGGGAGTTGAGGTTCAGAGAAGTGAAGTGGCTTGCTCAAGATGACCTAGCTGGAGAGCAGTTGGACTGAGATCAAGCCCAGATATTCCAAATCCAAGTCCTCTTTTCATTATATTGTGCTGCCTCTGAATATTTGCATGATCTAAGAAGAACTCATGTAAATATTCAAAGGCAGCCTGGGCTAAGAGGAACTCGGGCTTCCCTGTGGCTCAGATGGTACAAAATCTGCCTGCAATGTAGGAGACCCGGGTTCAACCCCTGGGTCAAGAAGATGACCAGGATGAAGGGAATGGCTACCTACTCCATCATTCTTGCTGAAGAATCCCATGGACAGAGGAACCTGGCAGGTTAACAATCCATGGGGATGATTCCTTTTTATGAGCTTCCCAGGTGGTGCTAGTGAGAAGACCTGCCTGCCAATGCAGAAGACATAAGAGACACAGGTCTGATCCCTGGGTCAGGAAGATCCCCTGGAGGAAGGCATGACAACCTACTCCAGTACTCTTGCCTGGAGAATCCCATGGGCAGAGGAGGCTGGCAGGCTCCAGTATGTAGGGTTGCAGAGTCGGACGCGACTAAAGTGACTTACCACTGCCACCACTATCAAGTACAGAAACTCAAGGTCAGGCCTTCTAACTCTAAATTGATTATTCTATTTTATCATAGCTTTTAGAAAAATCATTGTATAATAAATTGTCATCGCATTGATGAAAGAAATGACATGAGAAAGGAAGAATCTTTAGAGAGAAGACAACACATTCAGGTTTCTAGAACATGAAACATAGATTTGGGAGACTGGATACCAATCAGTTGGTGACACATTGTACAATTTTGAGAAAATTGCCTAACATCTTGAGTCCTTGGTTTCTTCATATGCTAAATGAAATCTCAGTATATTCTCATATCTGCTGGCTAGATTTGTGAAAATATATGCCAAGATAAAGATGGAAACATTTAGAAAAAATTGCTACATATACCACATGTGTTGCTACTATTAAACTTCTCTGAGAAAATTCAGATCTAGACACCTCTAAACTACCTTCTGGGGTTGGTTAGTAAGCATTTGCTCAAAAACTCGAATTCTTTTCACTTTTCTGAGGGGGAGGAGAGGATAAGTTAAAAACTTTTTTTCTAATGGCTTAAATTCATGGGAATTTCCCCAGCTAGCTTAGACACAACCATCCGGTCCCACCTTCTTCTTGACTTTTCATCGTAGTAGAAACTACCTTAAATTTTTTTCCCAGCCATTGGTACCATGGGTGCTTGAACATCCTACTTTCATGGAAATCACTGAACCAAACTGTTTCTTGGTTTCACTAAGCAATTATTGAGTATATATTAAGCATCAGTCATTCTACCAGGGAAGGCCAAAACAGATTAAGACATCAATTCCTGACTGGAGCTCAGAATCTGACAGAGAACACAGTGTTGCACACCAAGTGGAGATGGTGTATGATTTGTGCTGTAGTAGATAGAGACTTCTACAAAGTGCTTTGGACGGGGGTAGTAGTTCAAAGTATACCTAACTTTGACTGAGTAGGGAATATCAAGGAAGATGGGCCACAAACAATGCTTAAACCAAGCCTTAAAGCATAAGGAAAGATTTTGCAGGTAAGTAATTGGAGGGGGATAAAATGAACGTTAGCAGAGGAGGAACTTTGCAGTGTCATCAGCACAAGAGAATGTATTGTTCTCAAAGGCATTAAAAGGAAAGGTAGGATGAAACACAAGAGGTAATGGCAGGGGATGAGACTGAATACAGAAGCAGAATTTAGAGCACTTTTTCTGGGAGTGATACAGCAAATGGCCTGGTTTAAGTAGGACAGTAATGTAATCAGATTTGATTTATAGAAAACTTCGCTAATGGATGGATTGGAATCTGAAATACCAGTGAGGATACTATTTCAATAGGTTGAGTGAAATATTGTTGAAATAGGAACAAAGGCTATGAAGCTGAGAAATGGAAACCGAATCTAAAAATAATCTAGTTTTTTTTTTTGAAGTAGAATGTATAAGACTTGACCAATTGGATGTAGATGCTGAAGACAACAGAAAAATCTAATATTAAACCAGTCAATCCTAAAGGAAATCAGTCCTGAATAGTCATTGGAAGGACTGATGCAGAAGCTGAAACTCCAATACTTTGGCCACCTGATGCGAAGAACTAACTCACTAGAAAAGACCCTGATGCTGGGAAAGATTGAAGGTGGGAGGAGAAGGGGCTGACAGAGGATGGGGTGGTTGGATGGCATCAGTGACTCAATGGACATGAGTTTGAGTAAGCTCAAGAGTTGGTGAAGGACAGGGAAGCCTGGCGTGCTGCAGTCCATGGGGTTGCAGATTCGGACACAACTGAGACACTGAACTGAACTGATCTGCCCATTCATAAGTTTTTGTTAACAGAGGTAGAATGGAAAGGGAAGGAGGAGGTTGGCAGATAGGTAAAGGGATTGAAGGTCATGCATGTTATTAGCTTGGGATAGATGAGGAACAGTCAGACAATGCATTTGTAGACTATTTCATATGAGGTTTTAGAACTCAGGCAAAGATTTGGAATGGACATACAGATTTGGGAGGTTTAGAATGTGGGTGATAATTAGATAAGATAAGGAGCTCAGGATAAACATTAGGGTGAAAATGATCAAAAATAATGAGATAGTCTTGGAAACACCAACTTGAAAGAGTACATAGAGCAAGAGGAATCTATGGGATTAAAAATAAAAGGAAGCAAACAGAGCTGTTGGAGGGACAATGAGGAGGCACTAATGTCCTTGAAGCCAAAGACAAGAGTTTGAAGCAGAGTGTAAACTCTGTAAGAATGCCCCACAATGATAATGCTCTTTGGGTTTGGCTATTAGGAGGTCATTAGTGACCTTTACCAAAGCAGTTTTACTGTAATGGTGAGGCCAGAAGCCAAATTGCTAAAGCTTGGGAGTTAATAGGTGCTGGGGACTGTGAAGAAGCAGAGCCTGTGAGTTTGTGCCTGTTATTTTCCAGAAAGAATTTTCTTTATAACAGGAATTGGTTGTAACTGGCGAGAAAGAGATACTTAACAATGTCTTGAGGATGCACAAAGGTTGAATTTGCTTGAGATGAGGAAGAAGAATTCTTTCTGCAACACTGAACTTCCACTCAATGGATGGAGTGAGGTGACTCAATCACTCACTGTGTTGAGGCTGTATTCTGGGTTTTAACACCTTTCAGTGTTCAGAGAGACTGTAATTTAGGGCATGTACGTCCCCATAAGGAAGAACAAATATTGGTTCACCCCTAAACCATGAGACATTTGGGTGTAAAAATATTTTATAACAATAATAGACCAAATTATGGGAAAACTGTGATTTGTATAGGTCATTTTTTCCAATTTCTACCCACCCTTCAGAGAATAGGAGCTAGTCAGGAAAAAGGTCAGAGGCTGTATGGGACTGACCAGTTTAGATAAGCTCTCAACATTATCTGATGTTTATCAAGACTGAATTCCAAACCTGGAGGCTTGCCCAGCTGCACATCCTCCCTGGCGTATGCTTTTTCCGACAGGAAAATAAGTCAGGATCAGACGGTGGCAGATACCAGGCCATATGCATATTTATAACATTACAAACTTGCCATCAAGCTGACTAAGCCAAATTAGGCACATAAGAAATGAAAAGTTTAGATGGAAGCTGATGTTTTTAGGATTCCAGGATGTGGCTCTGCCAGATCAGTGTGTTAATGAGAGAGCAGCTCACATTTCAGGAAGGAAAGCAGTCTTGTTGCCCTGACAAAGGCATCAGTCCCTTGATGCAGGTTCTGTGCCTTGAGGAGCCCCTCCCCCAATCACCCCAATCCCCACCCCATGCCTAAGAAGCACTCATCTGACTCATTGTAAAAATGCACTCAAGGTTAGAATACTGCCTGTTTGATACCAGTAGCCTTTTCTGCACGTGGCAGTAATTACTCTATAAATACGTGGCTTCTGAATTCCCTTTAATGCACAGTTCTTTGTTCCTTTCTGCTCATGTCCTCTTTCGTTTTCGAGCCATTTCCTGTCTCTCCCTTCTCGATACTCTACTGAGTTTTCAACACATCAGTAATTACCCCTTCTAATCTCTTTTTATCTAATGAACATAAAGCTAATTTTCCTCCCCTCTCTTCACAGTTATAAACATTGATAGTATTTATCATTCTGTTGCCATTTCTGTACCTTTCCAAGCTCTGATAATCTTCCTTACAATAAACCTGAAACCCTGCAAAATATTTCAATGGCCTATCCTACAACAATTAGTGTCCATGGCTAATTTTTCTCAGCTCTCTAGTTTTTTGTCACTCTGCTTTGAATGTTTTAGATGGCACTGAGTAAGTGGTTTCAAATTTCTCCTCCCTTTTGGCTCTAGGTCTTTCTCTTGGTCCATATAAACTGTCTTAGTCTGTTTGGGCTGCTGTAACAAAAATACCACAGACTGAGTGGTTTAAACAACAGCATTTATTTCTCACAGTTCTGGAGGCTGAGAAGTCGATGGGCAAGATGCTGGCAGATCCTGAATCTGGTGAGAGCTCAGTTCCTATTCATAGGATTTTTACTGTGTCTTCACATGGCAGAAGGAGTGGGAAAGCTCTCTTGGGCCTCTTATATCAGGGCACTAATCCCATTTATGAGGGCCTCACCCTCCTGAGCTAATCACCTTCCATAGGTCCCACCTCCTAATATCATTACACTTGGGGTCAGAATTTCAACATATGCATTTTGGGCCCATGTAGACATTCAGTTCATAACATGAGCTGAACAGCTTGTGAGCATTTTAGGCTTTATTTTCTATAGCTTTTATATGCATTGACTTCTCTATCTGTATTAACATGTTCCTAGAATGGACTCATACCTCAGTCACTCATATTCTCATTTTTAGAATGATTGAGCAAGTCAGTTGTTCCAGGCTCAGTGAAAAGCCTATACCATATGTATTCCATTTGTTTTTTCTTACATAGCTGTCTCTCTATCTTAGGTCCCAGCCTGAAAATAAAATAGGACTTCACTTGTCAAAGTGTGGAATGTAAGGAAAAAAAAATGTCAAAACTCTTTCAAAGAGGATTTATGGTTGAAGCCCATCACATCACTGTTTTTCCAAGTGAAAAGCTCTCTCTCTTAATTCTTTCCCCTTTACCCACTAAGCTTGGAGGTCCTGTCTGCTTTTGTTTTCTCTCTGTGTGGGTGTTCAGTCATGTCTGATTCTTTGTGACCCTATGGACTGGAGCCCACCAGGGAATTTTCTATGGAATTTTACAGGAAAAAAATACTGGAGTAGTTTGCCTTTTCCTCCTCCAGGGGATCTTCTTGACACAGGGATTGAGCCCGAGTCTCTTGCGTCTCCTGCATTGACAGGTGTATTCTTTACCACCGTGCCATTCCTCTCCCTTTGACTTATTATCATTTGAGCCAACACCTAGCTTCAGAGCTAGGTGGGGGAATTCTCTGTGACAGACGGCAACCTCTCTCCCATCTCCCCATGCTTACTGTACCCTGAGAGACAGACTCAGCCAAAGGCTAAGGAAGGGTTCTGGCTGGAGAACCCGCATCTTTTCATTGTCTGCACACAGCAGTTAACCTCCAAACAGACTTACTTCCTGTTAAAAGCAATGTGTATCATACTCACCTTTCTGTCTGGTAAAGGAAGTTTATGTGCGGTTTTCCACTTGCACTTTTGATAAAACTAAGCTCCGTGAGAGACAGCTACATTTTGCCTTTGTCTCATTTGGGTGACACAAGGAAGGAAAGAGGTCCAACAAAGGAATATTCTGGGAAGAAAGTCTATTCCCTAATAGTTCCAGTTTATATATAGTACCTCAAGAGCCTCATGAATTTTAAAAAGGAGTTAATTTGGAAGTATGTACATATTTTATCTTCCAGAGACGTGGCGGTGACTTTATTCAAAAACTCAGATAAGAGGATACTTTTAGGGCAGTAGCTGAGCAATTGACTGCAAGTATGTCTTTCACAGGGCAGTGAGCCTCACAACAGAAAGGATCAAAGTGGCTGCAAGAGGACTCTGGTGGAGAGGGCTGTCTGGCCATTTAGCACAGGGGACAGAGAAGTATTGGTAGTGTAAATTCATGAGATAGAGAGAGATTCGAGTCATTGAGGGAAGTTTTCTACTGCTGCCCAAAGAAATTCTGAGAAGCCCATTGTGGGAGAGAGAAGGAGATCTTCCTATGTAAGTCAGACCTTAATGAAGAGTCAGAAGAGGAGGTGACTCCCATGGCAGTTTGTCTAGGATACCAAAATATGGCATCTGGAGAAGGGTGAGCCTAGGGTAGAGTCTCAGTTGTGGTCCAGTCCCTGCATGGTTACAGAGATGATGGGATGGGGGTGGTGACTCAGGCAGCAGTAACAGCCTCACTCATGAAAGTGTACAGACAGCCAAGGAGCTGACCCCTGGTCCTTGCCCATTAACTTTTCCCTAAGCGTTACCTGCAGAAGTATTATTGCTTGTACACTTAAGAAGAGAAACTTAAACTTATTCAGGTCAATTTAGCAAACATTTATTTGGCCCTTTATATATCAAATACTTTGTAAGATGCAGGAAAAGTCAGGGGGAGCAGCACGTTGTATTGCTTTCAGGTTGTGTTCTGGGATGTTTGCTGTTGTGAGGTGACCCTTGTTTTTTCATGAGGTAATGTGTGCAAGCCCTCACACAAATGGCCTCCAATTAAACTGACAAATTGATACAAGTTGCTGGTGAGGTACCATGCATTCTATTTCCTGTCCAAACATCACAGATGGAGACTGTGTGTAATAGAATATATTCAACCTGGTTATACCCTTAGGGAAACTTGAGAGCACAAAGTATCTATACTCTGGTTCTTGAGCTATTGGTGTCCTTAAAGACTTACATAACTGCATACCCTTGTAGTAAGAAGACTGAAGGGTAAGGCTGTTTGATTGAGGGCTTTCAAATGACTTACTTATGGCTGGGAAGTCTCCAAGTTCAAAGGACACAGAGACAAAACAATTAGAATTACATAAACAGAAACAGTGTCAAGTTTGTGACAGAAACTGAAGGAAACAAAACAGTGATAGCTAAAAGTGAAAATCTTGCTTTAGATAGTACTGAAATAACTGTCATGTTTCTGACCACTTTCCCCTATTTCTACTACAGTGAGGTTTTTTATTTTTTGCTTTTTAAAAAGTTCTTTTTCACTCCATGACGACAAAGGAACATACCCAAGGACATAGGACCCTGTATTGGAGCCAAGGTTGGAGCACAGATATTTTTGGCTCCAATTCTCTGCTGAGTCCATTAGACTATGTCTCCTCTTAGTTCTATTATTTGATTTTCTGTTCTCTGTGTGTTTACATACTCAAAGTGATAAAATATATTTTTGTTCTTATGTTACTAATGCAGTAGAGGTATTTTTCAATTTTGCTGAACTACAATTCGCAAAACATGGCAAATGACTGCTTTCAACAAAATGTTTTCAAGGCATGCCTTGAAATGGGAGTTAAAAATAGGAATGCAAATGCTAATAACGGTATTGATAAAAGAAACTCTGGCTTCAAAAGCGAGAAATTCAATTAGAAAAGAGAGTGAAAGTATTTGAGGAAAATACAATATATGAGAGTACTAATGGAAAATTCAGTTTCACAGCATTATTACAAATTAGATAAAGTTTTCTACAACATAGCTCCCTGTAGATCAGCTAAGATAATAGGGGAATGGTTTGGGGACTGTCAGTTCTCTTTGACTCTAGAAATTACATCCTAAAACTTTGATCATGTTGGTATTTGTAAACAGTGAAAATCAGGAGTATGTACTCAAGGGTTTACCCACTTGACCCAGCTTCTCAATATTCAGACACTCATGCTGAGCCTAAACTTTATCCATCTGCGTTTGAAAGAGGTTAATGCCTCCCTCTGTATTTTAAGATCCTCTAATGTACAAGTGAAAAACCTAGACAGCATATTCAAAAGTGACAAAGGACCATCACTTTGCTGACAAAGGACCATATAGTCAAAGTTATGGCTGTTTCAGTAGTCATGTATAAATGTGAGAGTCGGACCATTAAGAAGGCTGAGTGCCGAAGAACTGATACTTTCGAACTGTGGTGTTGAAGACTCTTGACAGTCCCTTGGACAGCAAGGAAGTCAAACCAGTCAATCCTAAAGAAAATCAACTGTGAATATTCATTGGAAGGACTGGTGCTGAAGCTCCAATACTTTGGCCACCTAATGCAAAGACCTGATTCATTGAAAAAGACCCTGATGCTGGGAAACAGTGAAAGCAAAAGAAGAGGACAGCAGAGAATGAAATGGTTAGATAGCACCACCGACTCAATGGACATGAATTTGAGCAAACTCTGGGAGATAGTGAAGGCCAGAGGAGCCTAGCACGCTGCAGTCCACAGGGTCGCAGAGTTGGATACAACTTAGTGACTGAACAACAACAACAAATATACAGGTAGGTCTAGGTACATAGACAAGAACGTTATTACATGCAAGTAATTTTTATTGGGTTTTTCCCAAAGGAGCTCAAAGTATTTATTAGAGTATCTGTCATTAATTTTCACAGCAACTCTGTAAGGGAAAACCATCATTACTGTCATCAATATTTTTAGAAAAATATACTCTTAAACTCTGTAGAACTTAAGAAAGCCACTGTGTCCGTCTGAACAGTGCTTACAATCTAAGAGAGCCTGATAACTTAAACCTTATGGATGTCAAAGTCATGTACAGTAATAAAATGTTAAGTGCCCTCCAGAGGCACTACATTCTCCTTTTTAAAAAACACATTCTACTTAATAACTGGAATCTTGATATTTTATATTTGATATAAAGGTCCTTACTCTGGATCTTTCCTCAAAGGACATGGAGTTCAGCCCATCACTAAACTTTATGGAAAAGACCTGAACTTTTATCCCTGAAGACCTAATGAGCCAGAAATTTTCATATCAGATAGGAGTTTTCATATAGCATGAACAATTGCCCATAGTTAGAGTAGGGATATCAGGGTAAAGACTTTTAAATACATATAGATATTTGGAATTCTTTTATATGCTGCATATGAATAATACTATCTATTTAAAAAGAGAGTTGTGTGAGGACTAATTCTTAAGCCCTTTTAAAAAGTATATATTTAGGAACACTAGTTGCATAACATGCTCTTGAAATAAAAGGTCAATAAATTTGATAAAGTCTTCATGACTATTCTCTTAGATATTAACCATATACGATGGTATATTAAAGATTCTGAGATGTCTTTAAGAAACATGTTGTAACCTTGTAAAACCTGTCCAAACTTATTTTAACACCAAATTATTTTTCATGTTGCATCTACAAGGAACAAACACTAGGAAAATAAACTCAATTTATTTCATCTGAGCATTTACCAAGTTAGGTGCATTCCCTTTACACTGGGGGAGGTATGTAAGCCATGGTACTTGAACTCAACAAGATCACAATCTAGAAGAGATACTGTATTTTGTTTATGACATTAAAAAGTTTAAGAGGTTGTACAAAATTATAAATGCTAAATTCCAAATGACTGAGATAGTCAAGAACATGCCTTGGAAGTTGAAAGTAGTTAGGAAAGTAGGTTTTTAATAGGAGGTTGGTGTCATCTTTGAATTGTTTGTATCTTCTAAATGCACGTTGAAACCTAATTTCCAATGTAATGGTACTAGGTGGTGGAGATTTTGTAAGACAGAGCCTTCATGAATGCAATTGGTACCTATATAAAAGATTCCAGAGTGCTCCTTGGCCTCTTCTGCCAGGTGTGATACAGAAAAGACAGCCGTTTATCATCTAGAAAACAGGCCCTCACCAAACACTGAATCAACCAGCACCTGGATTTTGGACTCGCGAGTCTCTATAACTTGGAGAAATAAAGTTTTGTTGTTGATAAGTCACCTAGTCTTGGTGGTTTTTAAGCCACCCATTCTATCAGCCTTAATGGACTAAGCCAGTTGGCCAGTCTTGGGTTATGGGGGAAGGTACAAAGCAGTCAGGGTGTGTGGGAGTGGGAACTGGGCAGGTGAAGGAAGCTGAGCATAGTGCTCCAGTGACAAGGGTGAGTAAAGAATGCCTGATTGACCGTATGTACGCTTTGAAATGACAGGTTAAAGAAAATAGACTTTATTTCCCAATCATAGACTTAGCTGTACCAGTAGATACTTAGATTTCACCTCATAGACACCAGTGTGGCTGTTACCGCCACCTTTGCTTTTCATTGAAAGATCGCCTTCAGCTCTGTTCATTTCTTCTCAGACTTCTCACCTCTCTGTCCAGGCACATCCACCAGATCTGAAGGATCGGAGCAGAGATACAATTGAAGACCTACATACCATATATCAAAATACTTAAAAATAGTAAAGTGGGAAAACTCTTAAACAGAATGTGTTCTGTCCTCCTACATTGACAAATATGCCTTCACAGAAACCTTCAAAGCCAGGTTCCCATTTTGAATTCTTGCAGTAGGCAGATTCCTAAAAGCAGTCCCTGTTATGAGCTGAATTGTATCCCCTTAAAATTCCCATCTTGAAGTCTTAACTCCCAGTATCTCAGGATGTAACTGTACTTGGAGATGGTGACTGTAAAGAGAGAATTAAGTTAAAATGAGGTCATACAAGTAGGCCCTAATCCAATATGATTGGCATTCTTGCTAGAAGAGGCAATTAGGACACAGTCATGTACAAACAGAAGATTATGTGAGGACACAGGGTTAGGGCAGTCATCTCCAAGTCAATGAGAGAAGCCTTCAAAGAAACCAACTCTTCTGACACATTGACCTCAGATTTTTAGCCTCCAGAGAAAATTGTGAGAAAATACATCTCTATTGTTTAAGTCCCCAGTCTGTGGTACTTCGCCACAGCAGCTGGAGTACTAACATGTCTGGCCCTAATCCTCAGAACCTGTAAATACAGTGAGACATCACTTATCAGGTAAGTTTGTATGGCACCGCCGACTTTAAAATAGGGCTACTGTGCTGGATTTTCTTGGTGAACCAAAGTAATCCCATGAGCCAATAAAGACAGAGAAAGACACAGAGCTTTCTCTGCTGTCTCAAGAGGAAGTCAGAGAGATGGAAACTCCATGAACTGTTACTGGTCTGAAGATAGAGGGGCCATGTGAAGAAGCATGCTGGGGGCCATAAAGAGCTGAGAGAATGGCCCCTGAATGACAGTCAGAAGGGAATGGGGAATGGAGACTTCAGTCCTACAACCATGGGAAATTGATTTCTGCTCAAACCTGAGCGAGCCTGAAAGCATATCCTTTCCCAAATCCTCGGTAAGACCCTAGCCCAGCCAGCACCATAGCTGTGGCCTTATGAAACCCTCCATAGAGAACCCATGTGGGCCCACTGGGACTTCTGAGCTATAGAACTGTGAGATAATAAATTGATGTTTTAAGTTGATAAGTTGGTAGTAATTGGTTTATGCAGCAATTAAACACTACTACAACATCCTTAGAGTTTTAGCTCAGCACAGGAGAATAGTGGGCCTATAACTCATACCCTTTTTCTTCCTACCCCCGCGCTCCATCCCTCACTGAGAAGTCTGGGACACTTGAACATACATGTTCCAACTTTAGCTTCACCCTTTGTAAACACCTATTACCTGGACCTAGACCTGTACAAATTTGTCTCATGGCTCCATCAGCAGGACAGAGTTAGGAAGGAGGCCCACACAAGCCCCAGAAGCAGACTCTGGGCTATTTGTGAAGGAGCTATCAAGGTCACAGGTACCTGGAGTGTAGTTCAGGTTAAGGAATGAAAAGCTCTTCATGGGTAATTTTCCTGGCCTGTGGATTTCTTGCTGGGTGATGAGGATGGAGAATCAGTGGGGAAACATGGTGGGACCTCAAATTGCAGGACTCGGGATTGGGTCTGTTAACAGGGTCTAATGATGATACAGTCCTTAGTTAGTGGTTTTGAAATCTCAAAAAAACCCCAAGAATTCCTATACAAGATCGGTTAGGAAACTTCATTATGATAGAAAGCTAATTGAACTTTTTCCTTTTAAGTCAGAGGAATAATATGATAAAGTGAAATTTGAGTTCTCTTTAATTTGAAGTTAGGTATAAGTCGGATCTGAAGTGGAAGAGACTGAAGGAAGAATTTCCAGATGAGAATGCATTGCAGTTATCTGAATCTAAGGTGATGTAGGAAGTAATGATGAGAATGTGGTTAAAAATATAGATGGAAAATATGTTTATAATATTGGTGAATTTGAAATGTTGCAACTGGAGATGTTCTATATGCAGTTAATACTATGAAACAGGGGTTCAAGGAAAGATCCACACAGAGAGAAAGAGACACTTTACTATAATTAACATTATGAGAATACCTCAAATTGTTAAAAGAGCGTAAGATTTTCCAGGGGCGTGGGTGTCTCCGGAAGCGGTTGTGAAGAACCCTTAGAAGACCATCAAAGATCAGCCACAGAAAAAGGCAAATCTGGAGACAAAATAAAAAGAAGAAAGGGCATGCTCAGAATGAAAGGCTTTTCCAGAATTTTCTTGTGGAAATGTATCTGAATAAAAGAAAGAGTGAGGCTCTGAGCCAGGTCAATGTAATCCTCTCTTTCCTTCCAAGATATGCTTTCTTGCATTTATTGCCTCTGAACCAACTTCTCATTCTCTTCATGCTATTCTGATCTTGAGTTAATAACCTCATTTGGATTTTCTCTCTCTGAGCTTGTTCCTGTTCACTGACTCTTCTTCCTCACAGGCAAATCCTACTTACAGTTTTTGGTCTTATCTTTACCCTGATTTCTCCCCCATTAGAGCTGATTGTATTTAAAATCCAAGCAACACTGGGTGGTCCTCAAGGTTAAATGCAGCAATGAGGAGAATAATGTTTAGGGGAAGGAGTAAGAGATGAGGTAATCATCACTGGCCTTAACATCTCCTGCAAGAAATATTATAAGGAAACTCAATGGATAAATAAATCATCTAACCTTAGTCTTATCACTTTGTATTATTGATTTTCTAGGGAATTTTAAGAGTGTTCAATCTGAAAATTAATTTGGTGCTCATTATTTGGAGGAAGAAGGTAGAGTCAGAGTTCAGGGACCTTTGTCATTACATTTCTGACTTCTGTCCTCTCAGAATGTCAAAAATGACCCCAATTTCACTGATTGAGCAGGGGAGGGAGCAAAAATATTGCATGAATACTTAGTGGAAGACTCTGTGAGGGTTTCTGTAATCAGGATCTCAATCTTATACACTGGGTTGTCATGAATGCATACACATTTATTGAATGCTTACTATACCGGGGACTATTCTATGTGCAGGGTTTAGAGTGCAGACAAGAATTATGAAATTCCTGTCCTCAGGGAGTTTACATTTTAGGAAGGTAGAACAAGCAAATTAAACATGAAAACAAACAAAATGCTTTCAAATACAGAAATCACCCACCTCATAGTTTCAAATCCAAATTGCTTTTTCATGTGCTCCCCAAATTTATTCTAATGGTAACATTTTTCTAATCTTAACAGCAACAAAACTTTTCCATGAATTTTAAACCTAGCCTAATAACTGGATCTTTGTTAGATGTTGTTTGCTTCCCCATGACTGTAGAGTTAGTTTCTATTATGTGTTTGATTTATTAAGTAACCTAATCAGGGACCTGGGAGAATAATTACTCTGTTATTAGCAAAGAAATCTATTGGTCTCTATATCTTGTCATTTTCTCCTTTTTGATAGATCTAGAATCATCCTCTCTACTTCAATTCCATGGTTACTTAACTGAACGGGCATTATATACTGCTTTGGGTTATTTCACTACTAACTGGTCTCTCTGCTTCCCAAATTAAGTGAGTCTCTACAATTCACACCTTACCCAGAATGACCTTAAAGCTCCAATAAGATCATGTCATTTCCTCAGTATCTTTCAAAGACTTCTTGTCAACCAAGGATAAGATGTAAACATTCATCATTTGGCTTACACAGCTTTTTGTGACCTATGTCTGTTCAACTCAGCAGGCTCAATCCCATCATTTTCTTCCTCCTCCTTCACTCTGATCCAGCTGCACTAGTGATCCTATGACTTTGGAAAGAACAGAGACTTGAGAGATGCTTTGGACTTAGTTTAAACCAGGCTTTAACATGTCAGACATTTGGTGGGCTACTTAAAACTTTCCTTGGCTCCATTTTGTCTTCTCTATGATGAATGTAATATCACCTACTTCATTATATCATTATGAGAACCATATAAGTTATGTTAACTTGATAGTTATGTACTTGTACATTAAATATCTAACACATAGTAAATGCTTTAAATGATAGCTGTTATTAGGATTACTCACCTCTTGTCTACCATATTCTTTCTCCAATATTCACCTGTTCATAAAATAGGCTGAATTCTTTCTTCAGAATTTATCACGTAGTCTTTGAATTAACATTAATTAAACTCAACAAGAATTAAGTTCTTAATTCTATTGGTATAGCTTTCATCAAGTAACAGTTCCTCAGATCTTCAGTTTTATCTTTTGTGCAATGAGGATGAATCCCTAACTTATGAGTTTCTCTAAGTGTTAAATCATTTTTGGAAAGGACAAATACCTCTATGCCGCCTTTTCCCACACAAAAAAGGTTCTCTCTCTCTTTCACTTTTCCTCTCCATTTCTTCAGTGTTTTTATTGTTTCAAAATTAAAGGAAAGCTGATTGTATTTTACTAAACTATAGGTTTATTATTTGTCCCTTTAAAATCTTTGTGAAAGCCTGTGAATTATTTCTTTCTATATTCCTTTCAGAAATAGGAAGGCTTTTATTTATATTTGGTAGAATCAAGGTATGAGTCAATATGCATTCTTGTGTTTATATTTGCCAAATATAAACGCATGATGCTTCATAAAAAACTGCACCATCAGAGCCTACCACCCATGGAAATATTCATGTGTAGCAGATGGAATTAATGCAGATGATCCAATTTTGTGTTAGATATTCGACCCTAATGCTGGGTAGGATTGGGGGCAGGAGGAGAAGGGGACAATAGAGGATGAGATGGTTGGATGGCATCACAGACTTGATGGACACGGGTTTGGGTAGACTCCGGGAGTTGGTGATGGTCAGGGAGGCCTGGCGTGCTGCAATTCATTGGGTCACAAGGAGTCGGACACGACTGAGCGACTGAACTGAACTGATTGTCAAAAGAAGAACACGTCCTGTCTAGGGTGAGAAATACATGCTTTCTCTTGAAAAAGAGATTAAATTATTTAGAAAAGATTCTATTAAGGATGATGGGCCATCCCTGGAAAAGACACATTTCTTCAGCTCATGAGCAGAAAAAATTTTAAATAGGCACTTTTAAAAATTACTACACAGTTATATCTGTAAATATGCACAAGATATGCTTTGATCATTATTTTTTAAATAATAAGCACACAATGGTATAAGGTAGAATTTGAAATTGTGGTATTTATACATTTCATTTTTGTTTGTAATATCCTATCTTTATTTGTAATTTGCAAATACATTCCTTTGCAAATTCTGACAAAACTTCAAAATCTCTGCACAACTATGTTACTTGAATAATATGAACTATGTGAATGTTCCTATTGGGAGATGAACAGAATTGATAGAAGATCTTCCTAGATTTTTAATAATGAGAGGAGTGCTTATACTGCAGAAATTTCTTGTAAAACTTAACAATTAGCCACTAAATGAAATCTACAATAGGCAACCCACAGTCTCATTTCCATCTGCTTCTTTCTTCCTAAACACACTTGTCTTCAATTAGGTCTTATTCTGTGTGTTTTTAGAATCATGTAGAAGTGCTTCATTTTTTGATACAATATGGAATAGCGCAGCTTTAACCCCATTGGTTGAGGTGTGTCTGTAACAAACTTGTGAGTTTATAGGTGTTATATTAGCAACCAAGTGCTGATAAGTTACTGTGTACTATACAGCCTTATACAAGGTTTAGTTTTCTTTCAAAGTCTTTGCAAACCATTTAGGCCATGCTGAATGATTTTTTGAATGAGTTGACTCATCTTTGGCTGTTTTCACACACACATACTCCTGCAAGAGATGAGTCACCAAGATGAGTGGACCTTGAGCACAGACTGAAGCTCTGCCAAGGTAGATATCAAGCCAAATAAACCAGCATTTCCTTCAGCTGGGTTGCCTGTGGACTAAGGAAGAATAAGCTACACAGACTCCCTCAAATCTCACTGAACAGAGAGGAGAGGGAAGCTCCAGGGATGGGGAAATCATGACACAGCCAATCAAATCATTCTGGATTGGAAAGGCTGAGAAAAGCTAGAAGATAGAAAATGCCGTAAAAATGCGTCAAGTTAATTTCACGCTTTTCCACCTTCAACTTTTGCACAAATTAAATTTAATGCTCCTCAGTCTGACTGGTCTGCAATGCAAAAATGGTACCACATTGGTTGGGGCTGATGGAGATAAAAAGAGTTCAGTGTTATTTACAAAATAGTAAGAAAATATTTGTTCTGTGATTATGAGTAGTTTCACAGTAATTAAAATGTCTTCTCCTCCTCTCTCTAAATGTACTGAAACTATTGTAAATCACACAGCATTGACATTAAATCACTTACTGTTCCTTGATATGAGATACCAACTTAAGGTAACCAAATAGTTCAACCTCTCTTAATTTCCATTTCAACATAGAAGTGAAGGATTTTGCTCATTAGATGATTATCTTTGGCACTTTTCTGTTCTAACTCTTTAAAATTTTTTAAATTGGTGACTATCTCAAAGTAGATGTTAGAATAAAATGCCACAGGACAGGAAGATGTAGTATGTGCATGGCCTGTAACATATGCTAACTAGATGTTAATTAGAATTTATTACAATGATCATTTTGCAATATGTATGAATATCAAATCACAGTTGTACCCTTTTAATACAATGTTACATGTCAATTATACCTCAATTAAAAAAAATTTAAAAACTCCACAGAACAAGGAGATGTCCCTGTATGTACATAGCCTAGACTGTATCTGGAAACAGACACATTTCATCTTTTTTTAAATTTTTTATTTTATATTGATGTATAATGTTGTATTAGTTTGACACATTTTTAATAAACACTAACATTGCTGACACCAGTCTTCACAAAACAAATCCCAACTAACCATGCCCACACAGGACACCCCTCAGTAGTTGTTGTTCAGTCACTAAGTCATGTCTAACTCTTTGTGACTCCATGGACTACCTCACAACAAGCTTCCCTGTTCTTCACTATCTCCCAGGGTTTGCTCAGATTCATGTCCATTGAGTCGGTGACACCATATAACCATCTCATTCTCTGACACCCTCTTTTCTTCCTGCCCTCGGTCTTTCCCAGCATCAGGGTCTTTTCCAGTAAAGTTGGCCCTTAATAGTATTCGAGTGTTTGACTTATAGATATTTATGAGCAAATCATAAACAAGTGTATTCTGCATTTGCATTTCCTCTTCTTCTCTGGCCTGACTCACCAAGGTACTCTGAAGAGTTTTAGTGGCTTAAGGAAAAGTCTAGATTCATTCCTTTAGGAATGAGGAAATGATAGAAACTCTTAAGAAATATGTATGTTGTAAGAGCTGGGTCAAGGAAGGAACCTGGTAGAGTTGCCAAAATGTATTTGTTTTGTCCATTTTTCATCTTAGTTAACAGACTCCTCCTGTACTTATACACTCCCAGAACATTTTTTTCCTACTTTATCTTAAAATATGGTTATGTTCCTAATAACTCTTGAGAGAAGCTTTTTCCCAACAGTGACTCCTGTGTAACCCACTGGTCTTGGGATGATGAGTTAAAGCTGAAGTCAAAAGTTGCATTTTTGCTGGTGGCCTTCACTGGGTTCAACTGACTATGCTCTAATATTATTTATTGTTGAGGCAGAAGAGGAGGTGAGAGTTTTTTTAAATTTTATTTTAATATTTTCCCAGTCTGGGAATGGATATAAGGGCATTGGAGATATAAATGCAGACACTGGGTTCTGTAGCCTGAGTCTTTGCTTCCCACTGCAAGGACCCTCTTACAAGGAGATGTGAGGGCAGTGAACCGAACCCCAGGAGAAGGTGGATGAAAGGCAAGAGAAAGTGTGATCATTTCAAATGAAACTAAACCTTCTTCCGTAGATGATGCTTAAAGGTGCCTTGATAATTTTGTTTACTGCAACATCTCTCGGAGAAGGCAATGGCAACCCACTCCAGTATTCTCGCCTGGAAAATCCCATGGACAGAGGAGCCTGGTAGGATGCAGTCCATGGGGTCGCTAAGAGTCGGACACGACTGAGCGACTTCGATTTCACTTTTCACTTTCATGCATTGGAGAAGGAAATGGCAACCCACTCCAGTGGTCTTCCCTGGAGAATCCCAGGGACAGAGGAGCCCGGTGGGCTGCCATCTATGGGGTTGCACAGAGTCGGACACGACTGACGCGACTTAGCAGCAGCAGCAGCAACATCTCTGTGAAGTATGACATGAATCTCAAAGATTTCATCTTTTCAGTAAGAATTATAGGGAATGCATACGCTCTTGCCTTAAGCAATCTTAGGCATTTGTGGAAAAGTATTTTTCTTTAATCTATGCAAAGTATCTTTGAAAAATATTTACTTTTCCCCTGAATATTGTTATTTTCTTTTTTCCCCTAAGCCTCCCCTTAAAATCTTGCAGGTAAGCTAACATCCTGGCTTTCTCTGCTGGATTCCACACCCCTCCCTGTGCCCTCCACCCCAAACTCTTGGTCTCTAGATTCTCTTTTCCTTTCTCTCTTCCTTCCTCATCCTCACTGCCATCTCATGGACTGGTGGCCCTTTAATCATCTTTTTATTTATTTATTTATTTTAAAATTAATTTATTTATTTTAATTGGAGGCTAATTACTTTACAATATTGTGGTGGTTTTTGCCATACATTGACATGAATCAGCCATGGGTGTACATGTGTTCCCCACCCTGAGCCCCCCTCCCACTTCCCTCCCCCAGTCCATCCCTCAGGGTCATCCCAGTGCACCAGCCCTGAGCACCCTGTCTCATGCATCGAACCTGGACGGACGATCTGTTTCACATATGTTAGTCATCTTTTTCAAAGATGCTCAGATACATCTGTGAAACCTCTGTCTGTCCTAGAAGAGTTAGTTGCCTCATCATTTGTGCTCCCAGAGCCTCATAGAAACTCGCCCACAACCACTTATCTAATTGCGTTGTGAGAATCTGCTCACATCTGTTTCTCCCACAGGACTGTAAATATCCTTCAGGGCATGACTGTGCCTTTGTCAACTTTGCATCACTAGTGTCCAACCTAGTACCTAGACACTCGATAAACGTTTGATAAATGAATGAATCAAGAGCAGGATAAAAGAGAGTAAAGCAGAGAGCAGTATAAAAGAATGAGAGCAGGAATATAAAGTACAGCATAAAAGGCTGTCTGCTGTCCTACTGTCCCTCCCCATGTCCTCTGGGGTAGATGGGAGGGAGTACCAACGTGGACGACATGAGGCAGCTTTGAAGAGGAAGCTGGAACTGGTCAACAGGATGCTGCAAGGCAAGTAAAATCACTGATCTGGTGGACTCTGGCCAGGAGATAGAGGTTGTCATGTGCCTGTGTGATAAAGGACTGGTGATTTTAAAAGCACTTAGGTATGTTTGTAACTTGTGGATACAGTGGTGATCTGGAAGAAGTGACAATAATAATGATAAGATACCATTTATGAACTATCTACGATGTGGCAGATGTCTACTGTGCTAGGTAATTTTCTACACTATCAGTAATCATCGCAAGATCCCTGTATCATTTTCACAGACTTATAGAGAAGGGGTAGGGGGACACTAAGGAAGTTCACCTTGGGCCACATAACTGTTAAGTTTTGGAACAATCCAACCTGGCTCCATCAAATGAGTCCATTATCAACTGTTGCCAGAGACCCACCCCAGGAAATGTTCCTAGAAATCAAAAATTAAACCATCACCCATGCAGCACAGTAGAATACCTCTAATATGTCTAATTCTAATTATCACTGGACTCCTATGATCTGCTGTTTTTTGCCCAAAGAACTTCAGAAAGACCTTAGTCATGTCTTACCAGTGTTTCATTAGAACTTTGGCCAAAGGCTACATTTTGCCAGAATCACCAAGCTTACAGCATTTTAGGAGCTTTAACCTGCAGAAGCATTAATACAAAATACAACATTCCTCCAGAGTTACATTTAGAACCTTCAGAAGGAAAAAATGCCTCATGCTTCACTTTCCACCCCCCACCCACTTGGCCAAAGTCATCATGAGAGTCTTTGCTGCCTATTCCTCTCATACCTCCTCATTCTAGGGCTGTCATGTGGTTCTTCCCAGATTCTTTCTCCCACTTCTTTACTCCCCTCTTAAATATTTTCTTTCCTTCCTTTGATACCTCCATATCATGATAAACAAAGCTTCCCACACTTCTCTTCAAAGAAAGCTCCTTAACTTTCTTCTTTATGCAAAGCTGGAATCTCCCTTAAGGACACACACTTTTCTCCCATACCCATCGCCGGAGGCCGACAGCTGATGGTCTCAGACTGAAGAGCTATTGGTGAGGACTGCCCCATCTCATCAGTTCCCATCACCCCAGTCAAGCTGTCACTCTCAGGCTTTGTCACAAATTTCTGCTCCCACTGGCTAGTCTTTATTTATATAATCTTCCTTGAAGGCAAGAGCAGTTTTTCATATCTTTGACTTCTCTTCAGCAATTGGCAATTCTATCAATACTCAGAATTTTTTTCTACAAATAATAAAAATAAAAATAGCAAAATCTATTTTTATTGAGGCTTCTTTTTCTCTCATCATCTACTTCTGCTCACAATCTGGTGGTGGTCTTTTCAAATATTTATTTATTTTTGCTATTTAATTTAAGTCTCATGCATTTAGAGCACTTAAGGCTAAAATTTCCCTCCAATTTCTGCTTTAACTGCATCTCAAAGTTTTGATATGAAGTACTGTCATTATTCAGTTCAAAACTATCATTTCAGTTGTGATTTTGTTTTGATCAATGGACTTTTAGAAGCAGTTTTTGAAAATTCTTAAAGTACGTTTTAAAGTATGTTTTAAAGTATATCTCTTTTTTGCTTTGGCAAATTTCATTGTAGTCAGAGTGCATAATACATATTCTTTAAAATTTAGTAGAAGATTTCCTAGTATTTACCTCTCCCCCACTTTTAAAATGTGCTCCTGTGTATCTGAGAAGGGTGGAAATTCTCTAGTTATCAGACATAGCATTCTATATAAGTCTTATAAATGAGGATTATTGTATTCTTTATCTTTACCAAGTTTTCAGTTTAGTTTACCTAAGAATAAGATGGAGAGGTGTGTTGAAAACTCCCACCATGAAGGTAGGGTATCTACTTCTCTCTGTAATTCTGGTATGTTTTTGTTTTGTATTTTTAAGCTATTTTATAAGGTGCTATAAGTTTTGAGTACATCGATCTTCTACGTTAAAACTTTTATCATTAAACTGTGTCCTCCTTTCTAAACTCTACTAATTCTTCCTTTGATATAAAATTCAGATAGATACCTTTTCTTTATCTGAGTTTAACTTTGCTTAGTGTATCTCTTTGTATCCTTTTATTTTTAAGCTTTTAACATCTTATATTTTAGGTGTGTCTCTTTGAAAACAAGTTAAGGTTGGATTTATTACCCAAGTTGAAAATTTCTCTCTTTTTTGAATGGAATTCATTTCATTGTTACAGTTGCTGATATTTGAATTCGTTTCTACCACCTATTTTTTGTTTCCTAATTGTCTCACTTCTCTACGCATTTTTCTTGATTGATTGAGGGTTTCTTTTTCTCATTCCATTTTTCTCCACTACTTCTTTAGAATAAAATCTATTTTTATTCCTTTAGAAATTATTCTCGAAATTTTAATACTCATGCTCAACAAAGGTTAATCAATTTTAATCTACTCCCAGAAAACAGTAGGACTTGAGAAAACTTTGAGATCATCTCTTATCATTTACATGCTATTGTAGTCCAGTATTTTATCTTTCTCCTTTTTAAAGGATTTCCCTGATAGCTCAGTTGGTAAAGAATCCATCTGCAATGTAGGAGACCCAGGTTTGATTCCTGGGTCGGGAAGATCTGCTGGAGAAGGGATAGGCTACCCACTCCAGTATTCTTGGGCTTCCCTTGTGGCTCAGCTGGTAAAAAAATTATCAACGAAATATTCTTATTTTTTATAATGTGCAGTTGTCTATATAATCACCCTACTTCCATTCAGCATCCTTAAGGTCTATTCACAGCAGAACAGCCAAGGAATCCTTTTTTCTTAAAAACAACCAAATTTTACTTATATTAAAATTTATAAGATGTGTGTAGAAAAATACATCTCATATGTATAGCTTGATGAATTTTACAAAATGAATACATTCATATAACTATCCAGCTCAAGAACTGGAAGATTACCAGCATCCCAGAAGCATTTTTTGAGTCCCTTTCCAGTCATAAGACCCTTCCTTCTCTATGAGAGCCACTATACTGACTAGGAACACCATAGATTAGTTTGCCTAGTTTTGAATTTCATGTAAATGAAATCAGGCAATGCATATTCTTTTGTGCTTAGTTTCTTCCACTCATCATTACCCAAATGAGATTCATCCATATTGTTTAATGTAACAGTAGTCTGTTCAGTTTCATTGCAGTATAGTATTTCACTGTATGAATATACCAAAATCTATCTATTCTATTATTGATAGAGATTGGGCTTGTCTCCAGCTTTCTGCTATTAATGCTTTAAATAATGTTACCAAATACATTAACATATATATCTTTTGGAGCACATATGCACACATACCTGTATGATACATACCTAAAACTGGACTTATTGCAAAACAGGACATGCTGTTGTTGTTCAGTTACCCAGTCTTGTCCAACTCTTTGCAACCCCGTGGACTGCAGAACGCCAGGCCTCTCTGTCCCTCACCATCTCCCTAAGTTTGCCCAAGTTCATGTCCATTGCATCGGTGATGCCATCCAGCCATCTCATCCTCTGACACCCTCCTCTCCTTCTGCCCTCAATCTTCCCTAGCATCAGAGAATTTTCCAATGAGTCAGCTGTTCGCATCAGATGACCAAAATACTGGAGCTTCAGCTTCAGCATCAGTCCTTCCAACGAGTATTCAGGATTGATTTCCTTTAAGATTGACTGGTTTGATCTCCTTGCTGTCCAAGGGACTCTCAGAAGTCTTCTCCAGTACCACAGTTCTGGGACATACATAGGATTATTTTGAGAAGAGGCTAAGTGGTTTTTTCAAAGTATTTGTAATAATTTATATTTTATACTAATGATGAACAATATATAAGAGTTCCCATTGCTCACTATCCTCAATACTTTTTAAAATTTTTATTTTGAGATCATCTTAGACTTACACAAGAATTGCAATATTAAGACAGAGAATTACTATATCTATTACCCAAATTCCCCTTTAGTTAACATCATACATAATCATAATGTATTTATCAAATGTAAAGAATGTACATGGGTATAATACTAGTAATTAAGTTACACATGTTATTCAATTTCCCTAGTCCTTCTATCAGTGTTCCTTTTGTGTTCCAGGATCCAGTTCAAGATCCCACAACACACTTAGACATCATGTCTCCTTAGTCTCTCCTTTACTTAGTGACCTTGTCTTTCATGATCTTGACATTTTTAAAATGTACTGGTGGGTTCATTCATATGTAGAATATCTTTTTACTTGTGATTGTCAAATGTGTCTTCATAATTAGATCCAAGTTATGCATTTTTGGGAAGAATGCTGCAGGGGTAGAGTTCCCTTCTCAGGGCATTAATTCAGGGTAAATGATGTTGATATGCATTCATCTTGATAATAACTTTTAATCATTTGATTAAACTGTGTGACAGTTTCTCCATTGTAAGCTTATCATTTTCACCTTTGTGATGAATAAACAAATGGAGGAAGATGCTTTGAGAATCTGCAAATACCCTGTTTAAATTTTCTCCATACTTGTAGCACCTATAGGTGAATCCAGCCTGCATAATTAGCACTATGCTCTTCTAAAAGTCATTTTCAATTTTATTCATTTATTACTAGTAATTTTTATAAGAAAGCATTATATCTTTTATCTCATTTACTCACATTTTTATAAGTATGAACTTACAACTTATAGACATTTGTTTTATGAGTTATAATCCAGTACTATTGTTGTCTATTTTGTTACTCAAGTTTTGATCTTAACAATAAAGAGCCAAATGGAGATCATGTTCTCATCCTTAAAAAAAAAAACAAACCTTTTGCATGTCTTTTCTTCCCTTTCTGGTATCACAAGTTGCTTCAGGTTCCTCTTGTGTTCTCCTGCCCCCAGCCCTGGAAACAACCACTTCCTCAAGAATCTCTGGTTGCTTTTACTGAAGAATAAATATTTAGAAACCAAAAAATCTGGTTACTAGTTTTTCTCATGGCCACAGGGATGTCACTGCTTCTAATACTTTTTGTCAAAAGAGCTAGGAAATGTGTATATGTATACAAATCCAGATGATTTATCAATCATCTATCCATCTAATGGATGCATCTCTGTATCATTCTTAAAATCCATGGGTCCATACTGATGGCTATGACTCCAGCACTCTGGTGTTCATGCTCAGTTCAGTTCAGTCATTCAGTCGTGTCTGACTCTTGGTGACCCCATGGACTCCAGGCTTCCCTGTCCATCACCAACTCCCGGACCTTAATCAAACTCATGTCCATTGAGTTGGTGGTGCCACCCAACCATCTCATCCTCTGTCATCCCCTTCTCCTCCTGTCTTCTATCTTTCCCAGCATCAGGGTCTTTTCAAATGAGTTAGTTCTTCACATCAGGTGGCCAAAGTAATGGAGTTTCAGCTTCAGCATCAGTCCTTCCAATGAACACTCAGGACTGATTTCCTTTAGGATGGACTGGTTGAATCCTTGCTGTCCAAGGCACTCCTCTAACACCACAGTTCAAAAGCATCAATTCTTTGGCAGTCAACTTTCTTTATAGTCTAACCCCCACATCCATACATGACTACTGGAAAAACCGTAGCTTTGACTAGATGGACCTTTGTTAACAAAGTAATGTCTCTGCTATTTAATATGCTGTCTAGGTTGGTCATAACTTTTCTTCTAAGGAGCAAATGTCTTTTAATTTCATGGCTGCAGTCACCATCCACAGTGATTTTGGAGCCCCCCAAAATAAAGTCTGTCACTGTTTTCCCATCTATTTGCCATGAAGTGATGGGACCAGATGCCATGATCTTAGTTTTCTGAATGTTGAGCTTTAAGCCAACTTTTTCACTCTCCTCTTTCACTATCAAGAGGCTCTTTAGTTCTTCTTCACTTTCTGCCATAAGGGTGGTGTCATCTGCATATTTGAGGTTATTGATATTTCTTCCAGCAATCTTGATTCAGCTTGTGCTTCATCCAGTCCAGCATTTCTCATGATGTACTCTGCATATAAGTTAAATGAACAGGGTGACAATATACAGCCTTGATGTACTTCTTTCCTGATTTTGAACCAGTCTGTTGTTCCATGTCCAGGTCTAACTGTTGCTTCTTGAGCTGTATATATATATTTATATGTACAAGTTTAATTCTATAAGAAAACTACCACACTGTCTTTTAAAGTGACATTTTTAATTTCCACCAACAGTATGTGTGCGTGGTATATCTAAAAGCTCTATGAACAAACCCAAGGCCATTCAGATCTAGATGTTTTATAGTTTTGTATTTACATTTAGGCCAATGATCTTATTTGCATTAAATCTTGTGCAAAGGATGAGGTGTGGGTTGCCTGTTGATATCCAATTATTCTAGCACTGCTTATTGAAAAGAGTAACTTATCTCCACTGAATTGACCTTACATATTTGTAACAAATAAATTAGCTATTTGTCAGGACATATTTCTGGGCTCTCTATTTTGTTCCATTGATCTATATGTCTATTCTTCACCAATACCACATTTTCTTGATTTATGTAACTTGATAGTAAGTCCTGAAATTGGATAATGTGATTCCAAAAATTTATTTCTTCTTTTCCAGAATTGTTCAGCTATTCTAGTTTCTTTAGAATCAGCTTGATGGTATCTACAGAAAAAGTCTCCTACAGTTTTCACTTATATTGTGTTGTCTGTGAATTAAATTAAATAGAATAATTAGCATTCAGTCTTCTAATGCATGAATACTGTATATTTCTCCATTTACTTAGGTCTATGATTTCTTTCATCAGTGCTTATAATTTTTAGCATACAGACCTTGAGATTTTGTTTGTAGATTTCTATCTAAAGTTTTACTTTTTTGGTACTATTATAAATGGTATTTTGAAAAATTTCAAGTTCATTTCAACCATACAGAAATAAAATTTATTTTTGTATACTGACCTTGTATCCTGTAATTTTTCTAAGCTCATTTACAAAGAGCTTTTGTATAGATTTCTTTTTTTTTGGTCTCACATCACGGGATCTTAATTCTCCTACCAGGGATTGAACTTGTGTCCCTGGCAGTGGCAGTGAAGAGTCTTAACCACTGGACTGCCAGGAAAGTCCTGATTCTTTGAGAAGTTATCTACAAAGAAAGACAGATTTTATTTCATCTTTTCAAGCTGGACATCTTTTGTTTCTTTTCTTACCTTATTGTACTGGCTAAGATTTCCAGTGTGATGCCAAATAGGAGTGATGAAAGAAGACATCCTTACCTTATTCTAGATCTTAAGAAGGATATATTAAATCTTTCATATCTATCATGGCAACATTTTTTCCCCAAGATAGCCTTTTTCAGGTTAAGAATGTCACCTCTATTTCTAGTTTGCTGAGACTTTTATCATAAATGGATGTTGAAATTTATTGAAAATTCTTTCTCCATGTATGAAGATGATCATATATTTTTTCTTTAGTTTCTCAATATGGTGAATTATGGTGTTTGATTTTTAAGTATTGTCCCATGTTTACATTCCTGGAAAAAGCACTTACTTGGTCATGATGTATTGTCCTTTTTATATTTTACTGGATTTAACTTGGTAATATTTTACTAACTTTTTTAGCCTGTGTTTATAAGATTTATTGGTCTATAGTTTTTTTTTCCCTGTAATTCTTATTTGGTTCAGGAAGGGTGTGCTTGCCTTACAAAATGAGTTGTGAGTTATCTCCTATTTTCTGGAAGAGATTGTACAGAATTATTATTACTTGTTCCTTAAATGATAGTGGAATTCAGTAATGAAAGCATGTTCTGTATCTTAAAGGTTATTTATTTCTTCTCAAGTGAGTTTTGATAATTTGTCTCTTTAAAGAAATTAGCCCATTTTATCTATCCTTTTGATTGTGTGCATATAGATTGTCTCTAGTATTCTCTTATTTTTATGGTCTCTGGAGTCGGTAATGATATCACCTATTTACTTTAGATATTTGTAATTTTTATTTTCTTTCTTCCTCTTTTTCCCTTTTATAAGTCTGACTGCAGGCTTATAAATTTTATTGATTTTCACAGTACCAATTTTTTATTGCTTTATTCTATTGTTTTTAATTTCATTGATTTCTGCTATTAATATTTACCTCCTTCTGCTTAGTTTGTGGTTAGCATGCTTCTCCTTTTCTACTTTCTTAAAGTGAAAACTTAGATAATTGACTGAGAACTTTCTAACTTTCTAATACAGCATTTAATACTATAGATTTCCCTGTAAGTATTGCTTTAGCTGCATCTTGCAACTTTTGCTATGCTATATTTTAATTTTCAATCAATTCAAAATATCTCCTAATTTTTCTTGATACTTCTTATTTGACCCATGTTATTAAATACAAAGAATTACATTAATTGCCAAATGCTTGAGAAATTTCTATATATCTTTCTGTCATTGATTGCTTCTCTAGTTCCATAATGATCTGAGAACATACTTTGTATGGATTTTCAATGTGGATTTGAAAAATGTGTGCATATACACATTTGTATCTATATTATGGTGCTACTGTTGGTAGAGTATTGAGGGAGGACTCAAAGTTCCATCACTAGCCAATCTTATATTGTCATTTTTATTATGCAAACTCGTGGCTACAACTGTTGTATACATTTTTAAAACACTAAAATCTGTGTCTGCAGCACAGATATTTATTTTATGTCCACGCTTTTGTATGCACTCAAATATTTACTATACTTCTTTTCTTGGAAGCCACAAAGGCTCTTGGAATTTAATATGTCTCCAAATCATTTAAAACAAACCTACTCTTTCTATTTTGATGAGTATTATTTTCATTATCTATCCAGTTGCCCAACTCAGAAATACGTGGTTCATCTTTGACTCCTTCCTTTCTTGTCTCACATTCTAATAGGCCATCAATTCCACCAATTTTCTCTTCATCTGCATGTAAAGTCCTTCTTATTTCTTACCCTAGGTTTTCAGTAGTATCCTAATATTTCTTTTGTCTCCAGTCTTAAATTTCCTACAACTTTGTCTCCATAGTAGTATGGATCTATTTGAAACATAAATTTAACAACTGCCTTTTGCCCACCTCTCCTTACATTTTTCTGACTTTTGCTTGCCTTACAGTTGTTAGAATAAACACTTTAGCCTAGCACAGTAGGTTGCTCATAATCGAGCTTTATATCAGTTTTAACACCACTCTTCCATTCTTCTTCCACTATAAATTTTGACCACACTTAACTATGAGCAAAACATCTCCTCCTACCCTCATCTGAAATAGTTTCATCTCATATATTATTTTTGTTCCATAAATTTATGTTTAATCACATAATATATCACTATAACAACTGTTTGCTATTTTGTGTATCTCTCCTACTAGATTATGAGATCATTCAGTTTAGGAAATGTAATTCTGTTATCTACACATTCCTTCCTTATACCCAG
The DNA here is from genome assembly GCF_054371585.1 of Giraffa tippelskirchi. Taxonomy (NCBI): domain Eukaryota; kingdom Metazoa; phylum Chordata; class Mammalia; order Artiodactyla; family Giraffidae; genus Giraffa; species Giraffa tippelskirchi. The sequence continues at coordinate 89,403,296 of NC_137275.1, read as the reverse complement.
CAAAGTGTCTGACTCAGAATAAATACTTGATAAATCTTGCTTTGAATGAATGGCTAAATGAATAGTTGACAAGAGTAAACGAAGAAGCAATTGATCCAGGACTAGAAACCACATATCCTACTTTTAAGTAACACATTGACTGTATTTTTAGTAGAACAATAGTTAGTTACTGCCTTGTATACCATTTCAGTAAAGGATAGGTCTTACTTTATAAATGGGTAAAAAAAATATTTGCTCTTTGATTTTACTTTTTTTTTTTTAAAACCACATTCCAATGTCTTGAATCGTTTGCAAATATATTCAGGTCTAGTATTTTTTAAAAGGATGTAAATGATATCTAATGCATTGCTTTGCAACTGCTCCCATAGGAGCTTGGTTGCCATTTCTGCACCATCTCAACATCTCATGTTATCTTGCTTACTCCCATCCATTCCTCTTCAACTAGAAGAGCTTAGTGTTATCTATGACTCATGAGCTCCCTCCAATTAATTTATCAAAGGCTAAATAAAAATTGTCCCAGTTCAGATTAAATAACAAAAGTCTTTAACTACTCTTTATTTTGTAAATCTCAACTAGTTTCCAATCTGTATGATACTACTCTTAACCTTTGGTGCAGAGCTTTGCCAGGAATACTTTTAATGTTTAACTACATTAAATTCAATGTTTTTTCCCCTTTATATAAAAGCCTAGTTTTACCCTTAAACATCTTTAAGGCTTTAGCCAATAATAAAATCTCCTTACAGACACTGAATTGATGTAGCATGGTAAGCTATAGAATGCAACATATGAATGCATTGGTTATTCAGGAAGTACAATGAAATGTAGTACTTGGATATCCTATTAAGGAATTTAGGTTCTATTGATATAAAGTTTTGAAGTATTGCCTCTTTAGGTCTGTTGGCAAGGATGGGTTATGGTGGTTTGTTTGTAAGGCATCAGGGCAATTCACTAAGCATAGAGGTTAGCACTAGTAAGCTCTTAATAGATGCTAGCCTTTGGAACTATTCTTTTTTTTGTTTGAATATACAATTCAAGAAGCTGTAAAAATGAATGCATTAATTTCCGTAGAATCTTTAGTAATCCTAGAAAACATTTAAAAATGAGATTTTGCTATTGTTTGGTTCTTGTTAGTGATGTTTTTTGGTTCTTGGATTATATTTTTCTATAATCTAGGTTGTGAATATTGACGGATTATTTGGTCTCAAAAATAAGAATTATTTTAGAAGCCCTGCTTGTGGCCTTCCTGTTTATTTCTACCTCCAACTAAACATTCTCAGCATGTAGTATAAGAAATATGAGAGTTTAATATTAACTATTATGATTTTATTTTTCCTTCTCTTCTCTTTCCTATTGAGAATTGTGTACCTAATGCCCCCTTCCCTGAATGAGGATTAATGAAACGATGTACTTTCATTCATTGAATATGGCACATTTCCTCTTAAGGATTACATTAATGTCCTCTTCAAAATGTCCCTCTCCACCATCTCATGGTCTTCCCATAATTTCAGATGCTCCTTCACAGAATAGTGCAATATTCTGCATGGAATAATAGAAACAAAATGTAACAAAGATGGAAAATCAGATCTGGCATTTAGGAGACAGTTTTAATATGCCACAAATTCTCACATCCTAAGACCACTGCAGAGTTAATAGACTTAATGTATGTCCTGTGGCACTGCAGTACAGAAATAACTGATAAGGAAACAAATTAGCTAAAACATAGCTAAGACACCTCCTTTGTAGTAACTGGTTAAAATTTGGTTCATGTATTATTTAGGACTGATGCAAAGCAAGGAGTCAAACCAATCAAGGTTATTAAAGAGCCTACAGAACTTTACTCCAAAAATCATGTTTACCATTGCTTCCAAATTAAAAACCTCTGTTCACCTGAATTTTCCACTTTACTCACCTTATTTCTTGAACATAAAACCTCAGAATGCTTTCTCATGATGAACCTTGCTTTGCTCTTTCTCCTATCTTGCTTCTCTATCTGCTCGCTACAACGGACCCCACACCCAGCAGATCTTTTCAGCAGCAGGCACATTTAATTATCAGTTTAGCACCTTCCCTAAAGATGGTCATCTGCCAAAAAAACCATCATCTCCTCAGCTCTGTTACCTTTACCTACAGTAATCACGCTCACAGATATTCTGCAACAACAGGATGACAAGTGATTGTCCTGGTTCTGACCCTTAAAGTTATATCCCCCACCTCTTTTCTTCACTATGCGTGCAATTCACGTGCATTAGGCTCTGTTAAAAGAAATGTAGTACGTTGGGAGGAAGTAGCCTTACTCTCCTTTATGGGTCAGGGAACACCTAAATGAAGTGCTTCAGTCAGTGTGGGCACCACTTTTTAAAATTTTAATTAGAGGATAATTACAAAATTGTGATGGTTTTTGCCATAAATCAACATGAATTGGCCATAGGCATACATGTGTCCCTTCTCTCCTGAACCCCTCTCTCACCTCCCTGCCTACCCCAACCCTCCAGGTTTTCACAGAGCACTGGGTTTGGGTGCCTTGTTTCATACATCAAACTCCCACTGGCTATCTATGTTACATATGGTAATATATATGTTTCAGTGCTAGTCTCTGAAATCATCCCATCCTCTCCTTCTCCCACTGAGTCCAAAATTTTGTTCTTTATGTCTGTATTTCCTTTGCTGTCCTGCACATAGGATCATCAGAACATCTTCCTAGACACCACATATATGCGTTAATATGCAAGGAGATCCAACCAGTTCATCCTAAAGGAGATCAGTCCTGGGTGTTCATTGGAAGGACTGATGTTGAAGCTGAAACTCCAATACTTTGGCCACCTGATGCAAAGAGCTGACCCTGATGCTGGGAAAGATTGAGGGCAGGAGGAGAAGGGGACAACAGGATGAGATGGTTGGATGGCATCACTGACTCAATGGACATGGGTTTGGGTGGACTCCGGGAGTTGGTGATGGACAGGGAGGCCTGGTGTGCTGCAGTTCATGGGATCGCAAAGAGTAGGACACAACTGAGCGACTGAACTGAACTGAACTGAACTGATTATATTTCTCTTTCTGACTTACTTCACTATGTAGGCTCTAGGTTCCCTAATAGGCTCTAGGTTCATCCACCTCATTAGAACTGATGAAGAGGAAAAGTTAAAATTTTACATAACCTCCTGCTCGTTCTGCTTCTGTAACTCAGCTTGCTCCTTGCAAAGTCTGGATCTTGTAGGTCACCGGTAGTCTCAGAAAGTGGGGAGTTACAATATGAGGAACTGGAGGTTATCTCACTCACCCTTGCCCTGCTCTTTGCAATCGCCCAGCCCCTACAATCCTGCTTAATCATGCTTGTCCGTGTAAAGGTCAAGCATCCCCCTCCTCGTCTTGACCGCTGTTCCCACGCATACAAAACCCCTTAGTTTAAACAAGCCTATTAGAAGCTAGTGTTGCCCACTATAGTCTGTCTATAAAAACTCTGTAACCTCTTTGTTCAGGGCTCAGAGCTTCGAGTGTTAACTCCTCTGGGCCCCACAGTGTAATAAACCTAAATTCTCCAACTCTCCAAGAGTGGTGCTTGGTTTCTCAATTACTGATTTCTGCAACACTGACTCAAATGTGTTTATTTTTATAGCTGAGTAATATTCTGTTGTGTAAATGTATCACAAATTTCTCATCCATTCACCTGTTGATGGACATCTAGGTTGCTTCCATATCCTAGCTGTTGTATTTATTGCACTAATCCTAGCTGTTATATTGCAGCACAATTTATAGTGCTGCAATGAACTTTGGGGTAAATGTGTCTTTTCCAGTTCTGGTTTCCTTAGGGTACATGCCCAATAGTGGGGTTGCTGGGTCATATGGTATTTTTATTCCTAGTTTTTTTAAGGAATCTCCATACTGTTCTCCATAGTGGTTGTATCACTTTGCATTCCCACCAACAGTGTAAGAAGATTCCCTTTTCTCCACATCCTCTCCAGCATTTTTTGTTTGTAGATTTTTTTGATGAAGGCCATTCTGACTGGTGTGAGATGGTATCTCATTGTGGTTTTGATTTGCATTTCTCTAATAATGAGTGATATTGATCATCATTTCATGTGTTTATTAGTCATCTGTATGTCTTCATTGGTGTTAACATTATGCAAAGTATTAAAAAGATATCAGAAGATAGCTGGAGGACTCTTCAAAATGGAAAGGAGATTTCAGGAAGATCATGCATACATGAAGGGAAAAAGTTTATCCTGCATTTTCTCTGAGGTCCAGACTGAGTCAGTGGGTAAAGATTAGGTGGACCCTAGTAACTCAGTATAAGGAGGCAAATCCTATTGACTCAACTTTTGTCACATATTCTGTTCTTTCCACTTCCCCAGGCCAGGAGACCACCATCACTCATGCCAACTGAATCAGTGAACTTCCATCTGGTCTTTCTGCTTCCACTCATTGTGCCTCTCCTCAGTTCAGTTCAGTCACACAGTCACGTCCAACTCTTTGCAACCCCAAGGACAGCAGCATGTCAGACTTCCCAGTCCATCACCAACACCCAGAGCTTGCTCAAACTCATGTCCATTGAATTGGTGATGCCATGCAACTATCTCATCCTCTGCCATCCCCTTCTCTTCCTGCCTTCTATCTTTCCCAGCATCAGGGTCTTTTCCAGTAAGTCAATTCTGTGCATTAGGTGGCCAAAATATTAGAGCTTCAGCTTCAGCATCAGACTTCCAATGAATAATCAGGGTTGATTTCCTTCAGAATTGACTGGTTTGATCTCCTTACAGTACAAGGAACTCTCAAGAGTCTTCTCCAGAACCATAGTTCAAAAGCATCAATTCTTCAGCGCTCAGCATTCTTTATAGTCCAACTCTCACGTCCATATATGACTACTGGAAAAACCATTGCTTTGACTAGATGGACCTTTGTTGATAAAGTAATGTCTCTGCTTTTTAATATACTGTCTAAGTTTGTAATAGCTTTTCTTCCAAGGAGCAAGCTTCTTTTAATTTCATGGCTGCAGTCACCATTTGAAGTGATTTTGGAGCCTAAGAAAATCAAGTCTGTCATTGTTTCCCCATCTATTTGCCATGAAGTGATGGGACCGGATGCCATGATCTTAGTTTTTTGAATGTTAATTTTAAGGCAACTTTTTCACTCTCCTCTTTCACTTTCATCAAGAGGCTCTTTAGTTCTTCTTCACTTTCTGACACCACCCTTATTTAGACTCTGTATTTTAAGTATTCTCATATGCAAATTAGGAATAATAAGAGTGCCCACTCATATAGTCTTTGCTGAGTACATAGACTACACTTTCAAATATTAGCTAGTAGTAGTAGTAGCAGTATTAGTGCTACTAAATTGTGCAACTGTCAAACAGGTCCTTCTATATGAGAATAAGTCAGTACCAAGGTGAACTGAATAATGGACAAGAATTTAAGTATGCCTTTAAAGTAGTTTGGTCGAGAAAAAGAATGCATACCATTTTTCAATGCTATCATTTCTAATCTAACATGTTTATTTTGACAAGTGATAAGTTTTCTGATTACTTCAGAGAGAAAGAGAGGGAAAAGAGATTTGATAAGAGTATTTCCATCTTTTAACCCTTATGTAACTCAGGAATATTCTCATTCTAAGAAACACTGATGGAAAAATAAGAATTTTTTTGTGTTGGTAAGCAGCAGTGGAAGTGAGAAATAGATTTAAGGGACTAGATCTGATAGACAGAGTGCCTGATGAACTATGGACAGAGGTTCGTGACATTGTACAGGAGATAGGGATCAAGACCATCCCCAAGAAAAAGAAATGCAAAAAAGCAAAATGGCTGTCTGAGGAGGCCTTACAAATAGCTGTGAAAGGAAGAGAAGTGAAAAGCAAAGGAGAAAAGGAAAGATATACCAATTTGAATGCAGAGTTCCAAAGAATAGCAAGAAGAGATAAGAAAGTCTTCCTTAGTGATCAGTGCAAAGAAACAGACGAAAACAATAGAATGGGAAAGACTAGAGATCTCTTGAAGAAAATCAGAGCTACCAAGGGAACATTTCATGCAAAGATGGGCTCAATAAAGGCAGAAATGGTATGGATCTAATAGAAGCAGAAGATATTAAGAAGAGGTGGCAAGAATATCTTCATGACTCAGATAATCATGATTGTATGATCACTAACCTAGAGCCAGACATCCTGGAATGTGAAGTCAAATGGGCCTAGGAAGCATCACTATGAACAAAGCTAGTGGAGGTGATGGAATTCCAGTTGAGCTATTTCAAATCCTGAAAGATGATGCTGTGAAAGTGCTGCACTCAATATGTTAGCAAATATGGAAAACTCAGCAGTGGCCACAGGACTGGAAAAAGTCCATTTTCATTCCAATCCCAAAGAAAGGCAATGCCAAAGAATGCTCAAACTACCACACAATTGCACTCATCTCACACACTAGTAAAGGAATGCTTAAAATTCTCCAAGCCAGGCTTCAGCAATATGTGAATTGTGAACTTCCAGATGTTCAAGCTGGATTTAGAAGAAGCAGAGGAACGAGAGATCAAATTGCCAACATTTGCTGGATCATCGAAAAAGCAAGAGAGTTCCAGAAAAACACCTATTTCTGCTTTATTGACTGTGCCAAAGCCTTGACTGTGTGGATCACAATAAACTCTGAAAAATTCTGAAAGAAATGGGAATACCAGACCACCTGACCTGCCTCTTAAGAAACCTGTATGCAGGTCAGGAAGCAACAGTTAGAACTGGACATGGAACAACAGACTGGTTCCAAATAGGAAAAGGAGTATGTCAAGGCTGTATATTGTCACCCTGCTTATTTAACTTACATGCAGAGTACATCATGAGAAACGCTGGGCTAGATGAAGCACAAGCTGGAATCAAGATTGCCGGAAGAAATATCAATAACCTCAGATATGCAGATGACACCACCATTATGGCAGAAAGTGAAGAAGAACTAAAGAGCCTCTTAATGAAAGTGAAAGAGGAGAGTGAAAAAGTTGCCTTAAAAATAATATTCAAAAAATTAAGACCATGGCATCTGGTCCCATCACTTCATGGCAAATAGATGGGGAAACAGTGACTCACTTGATTTTTTGGGGCTCCAAAATCACTTGAAATGGTGACTGCAGCCATGAAATTAAAAGACACTTACTCCTTGGAAGAAAACTTATGACCAACCTAGACAGCATACTCGGAGAAGGCAATGGCACCCCACTCCAGTACTGTTGCCTGGAAAATCCCATGGACGGAGGAGCCTGGTAGGCTACAGTCCACGGGGTCGCTGAGAGTCAGACACGACTGAGCGACTTCACTTTCACTTTTCCCTTTCATGCATTGGAGAAGGAAATGGCAACCCACTCCAGTATTCTTGCCTGGAGAATCCCAGGGATGGTGGAGCTTGATGGGCTGCCGTCTATGGGGTCGCACAGAGTCGGACATGACTGAAGCGACTTAGCAGCAGCAGCAGACAGCATACTAAAAAACAGAGACGTTACTTTGCCCACAAAGGTCTGCCTCATCAAGGTTATGGTTTTTCCAGTGGTCATGTATGGATGTGAGAGTTGGATTATAAAGAAAGCTGAGCTCTGAAGAATTGATGCTTTTGAACTGTGGTATTGGAGAAGACTCTTGAGAGCCCCTTGGACTGCAAGGAGATCCAACCAGTCCATCCTAATAGAGATCAATCCTGGGTGTTCATTGGAAGGACTAATGATGAGGCTGAAACTCCAATACCTTGGCTACCTGATGTGAAGAGCTGACTCATTTGAAAAGACCCTGATGCTGGGAAAGATTGAGGGCAGGAGGAGAAGGGGATGACAGAGGATGAGATAGTTGGATGGCATCACCGACTCAATGGACACGAGTTTGGGTAAACTCCAGGAGTTGGTGATGGACAGGGATGCCTGGTGTGCTGCAGTTCATGGGTTGCAAAGAGTCGGACATGACTGAGTGACTGAAATGAAGTGAAAAGTTAATGTAAAAGTAAAATATAGCACTGTGTATAATAATTGGCCTTCAACTCTGCTAAACTGTAGGGTCTTCCCTTGTTGCTCAGTGGTAAGGAATCCACCTGCCAATGTGGGAGACACAGGTTCAATCACTAGGTTTGAAGGATCCCCTGGAGAAGAAAATGGCAACCTACTACAGTATTCTTGCCTGGAAAATCCCATGAACAGAGGAGCCTGGCAGGCTACAGTCCATAGCATTGCAAAAGAGTTGGACACAACTTAGCGACTAAATAACAATGCTAAAATATGCATGTACATATGAAGAGGAATAGAAATGCACTAATACATAAATATTGATCAAATTTTGGTCAAATATGGGTGAGAGGCTTCAGGATTACTTTACTTACCTCTTTATGCTTTTCAGTATCTTCCAGTTTTTTATACTACTGTCTCATCAGTAAAGAATCCACCTGCCAATGCAGGAGACCAGGTTTGGTCCCTGGGTCAGGAAGATCCCCTGGAGAAGAAAATGGCAACCCACTCCAGTATTCTTGTCTGGGGAAGTCCCATGAACAAAGGAGCCTGGTGGGCTATGGTCCATAGGGTCTTAAGAGTCAGACACAACCTTGCAACTAAAACACTACCATATTACTTTCTTAATTAGAACATAGCTTTGAATTTTATTTTTAAACTGTCTGTAAGGCAGTGCCAGCCCTATTCAATCAATTTAACAGAATGTTCAGAATGGCACATTATCTCTGAATATTTGATAAGTGCTAATTGGTGATGATGGTCATTAAGTGTTTTTGGATATGTTCAAAATGACAGATTTAAAAATTCCAGGGACTTTCAGCATAGCTTAAAGGCAGAGAGGACATTATCAGGTAATACTTGAGAGCAGCTTTAAGAATAGTCTAAGAATAAAGGGTTAAAATGGCTTTTTTATTTAACAAGATACAATATATAGAATGCATGAGAATGTCTAGTACACCACATACATTTAATACATATCAATCCTGTTACCTTACTTCTGCTCTTGCTAATCAAGTTAGTTCCAGATTACTCCAGGACTCTCACTGTTTTCATGACCTCTTCCTCATACTTTCCACCCTTTTACCTCTCAAATACCATGTCTTGTACAAAGGTATGTATAAATAAGGCAGTGTCCCATCTATTCAACCAATTTAAAAGAATGCTCAGAATTGTCCCTTTTCTGTGACTACTTGATTGAAGATGCTGATTGATAATGATATTAAAATGGACTTTATTATGCATATCAATATGCTAAAAATGATAGACAAAAATATTCCATGGACTTTCAGCACAGAGGGATAAAATATATGTCCCTCCAGAACCTGGCACTGAGAACTCTGAAAGAGGGTTGGTTAGCATCATGGAGCTCAGATTTGGATCCTAGAAATTCTCCTTTAACATGGTGCCTCTGTAGGAACTTGCATTTCCCTTACCATTATGCATGTGTCCTTTTGCAAATCAGTTGCTTCCCATAGTGGTTATCACTGCTGCCTACCCAGCTTTTTAGCTATGTGGGTGATACATCACTCCAGTTACCCTACCCTTGTATATTTGACTGGACTTCCCAGGTGGCTCAGTGGTAAAGAATCCACCTGCCAGTGCAGGAGATGCGGATTCCATCCTAGGTTGGGAAGATTTCCCTGGAGAAGGAAATAGTAACCCACACCAGTATTGTTTCCTGGGAAATCCCATGAACAAGATGAGCCTGGTGGGCTATAGTCCATGGGTTTACAGAAGAGTTGCACAAGACTTAGCAACTGAATAGCAACAATATATTTGACTACATTACTCCTACATTATCTGTTATTTTGTTTCCAAGGCATCTAACTTCATTTCCTCACCTATTTATACTTAATTGAATGTACCATTACTTTTCTCCTATTGTATGTTAGATATTTCATGAATGTCTATGAACAATTATAATCTCCATTCACATAGCCTTCTTTCAGAATGAAAATAAGTCTTATTTTTCCCTGATGCATTAATGGAAAAAAGAATCATGATTAATGACACAGATGTCTCAAATATTCAACATGCCAATGATATCTGACGCCATCTGTATCTCTTCACCCAGTTTGAAGCATGTAACTATGACCAGTGAGTGGCCTTACCTTGTTTCAGCATTCTAGCCTGCACTTTTAGCTTAAATTCAATACAAAATGACAATTGCTTTATCACTATGGAAAACACACAAATTTGTACTTGAGTATTATTCATCAAGGATAGCATTGTCATCATGCCATCTCGGTCTGCTTCCCAGTGGATCTGCCTGTCTCCATGCATTTGTTCAGGTTGTCACCTGTATAACTTTGCACTGCTTAACAGACACAATTTCTTTCCTTCTTACAATATTTCAGCCATGGTAGGTTGTCTTGCCTTTTTGGTGAATAGTATTCAATAAATGTTTTATTTTAAAATCATGATAAAAGTCTACAAGTTTCTTCCCTGTGCTTTGCATTCTCTCTCTCTGTGTTCCTCCGTTCCCTTCTATTACCAACATCTTTTATTTACCGGCTTGAGAAGCTGAAGTGACATTGCTGAGATCCTAGGGTCAGAAGAAATGGCAATTCCCATTGCATACTTAATTAGTGCAGGGAAGCAGGGTACGTGCCCCTAGGGCCAGGCCCTCCTCACCAATTCAGGAAAAACTTCAATTCCTTAACCTTAATCTTAATCCTATAACCTCAGTTAATATATCCCAAAGGCTTGCTGCTGCTCCAAATAAACATGTTCCAAAGAGAGTGTAGAAACAAAGGAAAAATACCTATGTAGCCAAGAAGGAGGGAGAAATCCTCCAAGAGCTGCATCATCGAGAGCTTTCTGTCTATCAAGAATGGTACGTGTTATGCCAGACTCCCTCACACACAAAGGAAACTTCTACAGGCAGATGGATCATAACATATGCAGTTATATCCTATTGGGAAAATTGTTCCCTGGCAGGATACCATGGTGGGAAGGTGGGTCACTAGTGTTATTTTGTTTGTAAAGCATGGTTCATGAGGATCTTCAGCATAAAACTTCTATTTAGTCAAAGTTTGTGTATGTTAAGTTGCTTCAGTTGTATCGGACTCTGTAACCCTATGGACTGTAGCCCGCCAGGCTCCACTTTCCATGGGATTTTCCAGGCAAGAATACTAGAGTGGTTAAATAACGCATAAATAGGCATATCTTGCAGCATTTTTTAGCTGTTGTTATGAATCCTTGAGCATGAGAAGAATTGCTTCCCCTAGGTTGAGTTCTAGAAGGTTAAGTATCTATCCACTGATTTATTGTGGCTGATATCAGAAGATTGGACTTTTGGTAGCTTCTATTCAAATAGCCAACTGCCTGCTAAAAATATAACAGGAAGAAATAGAACAGTCTGTGGTCAAGGTCTTAGAAAAGTGAGTGATGGCCTTTAGAGACTCAAACCACTTAATAAATAAAGCTCTAGAGAGCCACATAGGAGATAGCTGGCACCTTGACATTCTATTTTTTTTTTTACATGTATAATCTTTTTTTACTATGATTATTTTTTAATTTATTTTTTATTGAAGGATAATTGCTTTACAGGATTTTGTTGTTTTCTGTCAAATCTCACCATGAATCAGCCATAGGTATACATATATCCCCTCCCATCTCCCTCCACATCCCACCCCTTTAGGTTGATACAGAGCCCCTGTTTGAGTTTCTTGAGTCATACAGCAAATTCCCATTGGCTATCTATTTTACACATGGTAATGTAAGTTTACATGTTACTCTTTCCATACACCTCACCCTCTCTTCCCCTATCCCCATGTCCATAAGACTGTTCTCTATGTCTGTTTCTTCATTGCTGCCCTAAATAAATTCTTCTGTACCGTTTTTCTAGATTCTGTATATATGCGTTAGAATATGACATTTATCATTCTCTTTCTGACTTACTTCACTCTGTATAATAGGTTCTAGATTCATCCACCTCATTAGAACTGACTCAAAGGCATTCCTTTTTATGGCTGAGTAATATTCCACTGTGTATACGTACCACAACTTCTTTATCCATTCATCTGTCAGTGGACATCTAGGTTGCTTCCATGTTCTAGCTATTGTAAGTAGTGTTGCAATGAACAGTGGGATACATGTGTCTTTTTCAATTTTGGTTTCCTCGGGGTATATGCCTCGGAGTGGGATTCCTGGGTCATATGGTGGTTTTATTTCTAGTTTTTTAAGGAACCTCCATATCATCTTCCATAGTGGTGGTATCAATTTACATAACCGCCAACAGTACAAGAGTGTTCCATTTTCTCCACACCCTCTCCAGCATTTATTGTTTGTAGACTTTTTGATGATGGCCACTCTGACCAGTGTGAGGTGATATCTCATGGTAGTTTTCATTTGCATTTCTCTAATAATGAGCGATGCTGAGCATCTTTTCACGTGTTTGTTAGCCATCTGTATATCTTCTTTGGAGAAATGTCTGTTCAGGTCTTTTTCCCACTTTTTAATTGGGTTGTTTGCTTTTCTGGTATTGAGTTGCATGAGCTGCTTGTATATTTTAGAAATTAATCTTTGACAGTTGTTTTATTTGCTATTATTTTCTCCAATCCTGAGAGTTTCCTTTCCTGTGAAAAAGCTTTTAACTTTAGTCAGGTCCCATTTGCTTATTTTTATTTCCATTACTCTAGGAGATGGGTCATACATGATCTTGCTTTGATTTATGTCTTTGAGTGTTCTGCCTATGTTTTTCTCTAAGAGTTTTATGGTTTCTGGTCTTACAATTAGATCTTTGATCCATTTTAAGTTTATCTTTGTGTATGGTGTTCAGTTCAGTTCAGTCGCTCAGTCATGTCCGACTCTTTGCGACCCCATGAATTGCAGCACGCCAGGCCTCCCTGTCCATCACCAACTCCCGGAGTCAACACAAACCCATGTCCATCGAGTCGGTGATGCCATCCAACCATCTCATCTTCTGTCGTCCCCTTCTCCTCCCGCCCCCAATCCTACCCAGCATTAGGGTCTTTTCCAATGAGTCAACCCTTCGCATGAGGTGGCCAAAGTATTGGAGTTTCAGCTTCAACATCAGACCTTCCAATGAACACCCAGGATTGATCTCTTTTAGGATGGATTGATTGGATCTCCTTGCAGTCCAAGGGACCCTCAAGAGTCTTCTCCAACACCACAGTTCAAAAGCATCAATTCTTCAGGGCTCAGCTTTCTTCACCGTCCAACTCTCACATCCATACATGACTACTGGAAAAACCATAGCCTTTACTAGATGTACTTCTGTTGGCAAAGTAATGTCTCTGCTTTTAAATATGCTATCTAGGTTGGCCATAACCTTCCTTCCAAGGAGTAAGCGTCTTTTAATTTCATGGCTGCAATCACCATCAGCAGTGATTTTGGAGCCCCAAAAAATAAAGTCTGGCACTATTTCCACTGTTTCCCCATCTATTTCCCATGAAGTGATGGGACCAGATGCCATGATCTTAGTTTTCTGAACGTTGAGCTTTAAGCCAACTTTTTCACTCTCCTCTTTCACCTTCATCAAGAGGCTCTTTAGTTCTTCTTCACTTTCTGCCATTAGGGTGGTGTCATCGGCATATCTGAGGTTATTGATATTTCTCCCGGCAATCTTGATTCCAGCTTGTGTTTCTTCCAGCCCAGCATTTCTCATGATGTACTCTGCATATAAGTTAAATAAGCAGGGTGATAATATACAGCCTTGACGTACTCCTTTTCCTATTTGGAACCAGTCTGTTGTTCCATGTCCAGTTCTAACTGTTGCTTCCTGACCTGCATACAGGTTTCTCAAGAGACAGGTCAGATGGTCTGGTACTCCCATCTCTTTCAGAATTTTCCACAGTTTATTGTGATCCACACAGTCAAAGACTTTGGCATAGTCAATAAAGCAGAAATAGATGTTTTTCTGGAACTATCTTGCTTTTTCCATGATCCAGCAGATGTTGGCAATTTGATCTCTGGTTCCCCTGCCTTTTCTAAAGCCAGCTTGAACATCTGGAAGTTCACGGTTCACGTATTGCTGAAGCCTGGCTTGGGGAATTTTGAGCATTACTTTACTAGTGTGTGAGATGAGTGCAATTGTGCGGTAGTTTGAGCATTCTTTGGCATTGCCTTTCTTTGGGATTGGAACGAAGACTGACCTCTTCCAGTCCTGTGGCCACTGCTGAGTTTTCCAGATTTGCTGGCATATAGAGTGCAGCACTTTCACAGCATCACCTTTGAGGATTTGAAATAGCTAAACTGGAATTCCATCACCTCCACTAGCTTTGTTTGTAGTGATGCTTTCTAAGGCCCACTTGACTTCACATTCCAGGATGTCTGGCTCTAGGTGAGTGATCACACCATCGTGATTATCTGGGTCGTGAAGATCTTTTTTGTACAGTTCTTCTGTGTATTCTTGCCACCTCTTCTTAATAACTTCTGCTTCTGTTAGGTCCATACCATTTCTTTCCTTTATCGAGCCCATCTTTGCATGAAATGTTCCTTTGGTATCTCTAATTTTCTTGAAGAGATCTCTCGTCTTTCCCAATCTGTTGTTTTCCTCTATTTCTTTGCACTGATCACTGAGGAAGGCTTTCTTATCTCTCCTTGCTATTCTTTGGAACTCTGCATTCAGATGGGAGTATCTTTCCTTTTCTCCTTTGCTTTTTGCTTCTCTTCTCTTCCAAGCTATCTGTAAGGCCTCCTCAGACAGCCATTTTGCTTTTTTGCATTTCTTTTCCATGGGGATTTTCTTGATCCCTGTCTCCTGTACAATGTCACGAACCTCTGTCCATAGTTCATCAGGCACTCTGTGTATCAGGTCTAGACCCTTAAATCTATTTGTCACTTCCACAGTATACTCACAAGGGTTTGATCTAGGTCATACCTGAATGGTCTAGTGGTTTTCCCTACTTTCCTCAATTTAAGTCTGAATTTGGCAATAAGCAGTTCATGATCTGAGCCACAGTCTGCTCCCGCTCTTGTTTTTGCTGACTGTATAGAGCTTCTCCATCTTTGGCTGCAAAGAATATAATCAATCTGATTTCGGTGTTGACCATCTGGTGATGTCCAGGTGTAGAGTCTTCTCTTGTGTTGTTGGAATAAGGTGTTTGCTATTACCAGTGCATTCTCGTGGCAAAACTCTATTAGCCTTTGCCCTGCTTCATTTTGTACTCCAAGGCCAAAGTTGCCTGTTACACCAGGTGTTTCTTGACTTCCTACTTTTGCATTCCAGTCCCCTATAATGAAAAGGACATCTTTTTTGGGTGTTAGTTCTAAAAGGTCTTGTAGGTCTTCATAGAATCGTTCAACTTCATCTTCTTCGGCATTACTGGTTGGGGCATAGACTTGGATTACCGTGATATTGAATGGTTTGCCTTGGAAACGAACAGAGATCATTCTATCATTTTTGAGATTGCATCCAAGTACTGCATTTCGGACTCTTTTGTTGACCATGATGGCTACTCCATTTCTTCTAAGGGATTCTTGCCCACAGTAGTAGATATAATGGTCATCTGAGTTAAATTCACCCATTCCAGTCCATCTTAGTTTGCTGATTCCTAGAATGTCGATGTTCACTCTTGCCATCTCCGGTTTGACCACTTCCAATGTGCCTTGATTCATGGACCTAACATTCCAGGTTCCTATGCAATATTGCTCTTTACAGCATCGGACTTTGCGTCTGTCACCAGTCACATCCACAGTTGGGTATCGTTTTTTCTTTGGCTCCATCCCATCCTTCTTTCTGGAGTTATTTCTCCACTGATCTCCATTAGTATATTGGGCACCTACTGACCTGGGGAGTTCATCTTTCAGTGTCCTATATTTTTGCCTTTTCATACTGTTCATGGGGTTCTCAAGGCAAGGATACTGAAGTGGTTTGCCATGCCCTTCCCCAGTGGACCACAATCTGTCAGACCTCTCCACCATGACCCATCCGTCTTGGGTGGCCCCACACGGCATGGCTTAGTTTCATTAAGATAGACAAGACTGTGGTCTGTGGGATCAGATTAGCTAGTTTTCCCTGTTGGCCGCCACCCCCGGCCCCTGGGCCCCAGCCCGGCGTAGCCCCTGTTGGCCGCCGCCCCCAGCCCCCGGCCTGGCCTGGCCTGGCCCCTCTCGTCCGATCACTGAGTTCTACAGAATGGTGTATTGTGTTAGGAAGTGTTATAATTTCATTCTTTTACATGTAGCTGTTCAGTTTTTCCAGCACCATTTACCGAAGAGGCTGTCTTTACTCCATTGTATATCCTTGCCTCCTTTGTCAAAAATAAGGTACCCATAGGTGCATGAGTTTATTTCTGGGCTTTCTATCTTGTTCCATTGGTCTATATTTCTGTTTTTGTGCCAATACCATACTGTCTTGATGACTGTATCTTTGTAGTATAATCTGAAGTCAGGAAGATTGATTCCTCAAGTTCCATTCTTCTCAAGACTGCTTTGGCTATTTAGGGTCTTTTGTGTTTCCATAAGAATTGTGAAATTTTTTGTTCTAGTTCTGTGAAAAATGCCATTGGTAATTTGATAGGGATTGCATCAAATCTGTAGATTGCTTTTGGTAGTATAGTCATTTTCACAATATTAACTCTTTCTACCCAGAAACATGGAATATCTCTCCATCTTTTTATCTTATCTTTGATTTCTTTCATTAGTGTCTTATAATTTTCTGTGTACAGTTCTTTTATCTCCTTAGGTAGGTTTATTCCTGGATATTTAATTATTTTTCTTGCAATGGTGAATGGGATTGATTCCTTCACTTCTCTTTCTGATTGTTCACTGTGACTATATAGAAATGCAAGTGATTTCTGTGTATTGATTTTGTATCCTGAAATTTTGATACATTCACTAATTAACTCTAGTAATTTTCTGATACTATCTTTAGGATTTTCTATGTACAGTATCATGTCATCTGCAAACAGTGAGAGCTTTACTACTTCTTTTCTGATCTGGATTCCTTTGATTTCTTTTTCTTCTCTGATTGCTACAGCTAGGACTTCGAGAACTATGTTGAGTAATAGTGGAGAAAATGGACAACTTTTCTTGTTCTTAATCTTAGGGGAAATGCTTTCAGTTTTGGGGGGAATGCTTTCAGTTTTTCATCATTGAGAATAATCTTTGGTGTAGGCTTATCACATATGGCCTTTACTATGTTGAGGTAGGTTCCTTCTCTGGCCATTTTTTGAGGAGTTTTAATTATAAATGGGTGCCAAATTTTGTCAAAGGCTCTTTCTGCATCTATTGAGATTATCATATAGTTTTTATCTTTCAATTTGTTAATATGGTGTGCCACATTGGTTGATTTACATATATTGAAGAATTCCTTCTACTAATTTTGGTGGTTTTCTTGTTATTTTTCCAGTTGTCTTAGGTATAAAGTTACGTTGTCTATTTGATGTTTTTCTTGTTTCTTGAGGTAGGATTGGATTGCTATAAACTTCCCTCTTAGAACTGCTTTTGCTACATCCCATAGAGTTTGAGTTGTCATGTTTTCATTGTCATTTGTTTCTACAAATTTTTTTATTTCTTCAGTAACCTGTTGGTTATTAAAAAATGTGTTGTTTAATCTCCATGTGTTTGTGTTCTTACAGTTTTTTTCTTGTAATTGTTATCTAGTCTTTTAGCATTGTGGTTGGTGAAGATGCTTGATACAATTTCAATTTTCTTAAACTTACTGAGGTTTGATTTGTGACCCAAGATGTGGTCTATCCTGGAGAGTGTCCCATGTGCACATGAGAAGAGGGTGCATTCTTTTGCATTTGGATGGAAGGTCCTGAAGATATCAAAGAGATCCATCTCATCTAATATATGATTTAAGACTTGTGTTTCCTTATTAATTTTCTGTTTTAATGATCTGTCCATTGGTTTAAATGGGGTATTAAAGTCTCCTACTACTGTTGTATTACTGTCAATTTCTCCTTTTATGTCTGTTAGTGTTTGTCTTTTGTATTGAGGTGCTCCTATGTGGGTGCATAGATATGTATAATTGTTGTGTCTTCCTCTTGGATTGATCCCTTGATCATTATGTAGTGTCCTTCTTTATCTCTCGTAATCTTCTTTAAGGTCTATTACATATGATATGAGGATTGCTACCCCAGCTTTCTTTTGGTTCCCATTTGCATGGAATATATTTTTCCATCCTCTCACTTTCAGTCTATATGTGTCTTTAGGTCTGAAGTGGGTTTCTTGTAGACAGACTATATATGGGTCTTGTTTTTGTATCCATTCAGCCAGTCTGTGTCTTTTGGTTGGAGCATTTAATCCATTTACATTTAAAGTAATTATTGATATATATGTTCCTATTGCCATTTTCTTAATTGTTTGGGGTTGATTTTGAAAAGATGATCTTTTTTCTTCTCTTGTATTTCTTGATTAAAGTCCCCTTAATGTTTGTTGTAAAGCTGGTTTGGTGGTACTGAATTCTCTTAACTTTTGTTTGTCTGAAAAGCTTTTTATTTCACCATTAATTTTGAATGAGCTCCTTGCTGGGTGTAGTAATCTTGGTTGTAGATTTTTCCCTTTCAGTTCTTTAAATATATCCTGCCATTTCCTTCTGGCCTGCAGAGTTTTTGCTGAAAGATCAGCTGTTAAGCGTATGGGGTTTCCCTTGTATGTTACTTATTGCTTCTCCCTTGCTGCTTTTAATATTCTTTCTTTGTGTTTAATCTTTGTTAGTTTGATCAATATGTGTCTTGGCGGGTTTCTCCATGGGTTTATCCTATATGGAACTCTTTGTGCCTCTTGGACTTGATTGACTATTTGCTTTTCCATGTTGGGGAAATTTTCAACTATAATCTCCTTCAAAATGTTCTCATACCCTTTCTTTTTCTCTTCTTATTCTGGGACCCCTATAATTCAACTGTTGGTGCATTTGCTATTGTCCCAGAGGTCTCTGAGACTATCCTCAGTTCTTTTCATTCTTTTTACTTTATTTTGCTCTTCAGAAGTTGTTTCTACCATTTTATCTTCCAGCTCACTGATTCATTCTTCTGCTTCAGGTATTCTGCTATTGATTTCTTCTAGAGTACTTTTAATTTCAGTAATTGTGCAGTTTGTCTCTGTATGTTTATTCTTTAATTCTTCTAGGTCTTTGTTAAATTATTCTTGCATTTTCTTCAGTTTGTTTTCAAAGTTTTTGATCATCTTTACTATCATTATTCTGAATTCTTTTTCAGGTGGTTTGCCTATTTCCTCTTCATTTATTTGGACTTCTGTGTTTCTAGTTTCTAGTTGGTTCCTTCATTTGTGTAATATTTCTATGCCTTTTCGTTTTTTTAACTTATTGTGTTTGAGGTCTCTTTTCCCAGGCTTCAAGGAAAGTTGAATCCTTTCCTTGAAGAAGGTTGAATTCTTTCTTCCTTTTGGTTTCTGCCCTCCTAAGTTTGCTCTAGTGGATTGTGTAAACTTTGTATAGGGTGAGATTTGTTCTGAGTTTTGTTTTTCTTCTGATGGGCAAGGTTGAGTGACATGGTAATCCTGTTTGCTGATGATTAGGTTTGTATTTTTACGTTGTATGTTGTTTAGATGAGTCATCCTACACAGGGTGCTACTGGTGGTTGTGTGATGCTGGGTCTTGTATTCAAGTGGTTTCATTTGTGTAAGTCTCACTATTTGATACTCCCTAGGGTTAGTTCAGGTAAGACCATTCAGGTATGACCTAAATCAAATCCCTTATGATTCTACAGTGGAAGTGAGAAATAGATTTAAGCGACTAGATCTGATAGACAGAGTGCCTGATGAACTATGGACGGAGGTTCGTGACATTGTACAGGAGACAGGGATCACGACCATCCCCAAGAAAAAGAAATACAAAGAAGCAAAATGGGTGTCTGAGGAGGCCTTACAAATAGCTGTGAAAAGAAGGGAAGTGAAAAGCAAAGGAGAAAAGGAAAGATATTCCCATTTGAATGCAGAGTTCCAAAGAATAACAAGGAGAGATAAGCCTTCCTCAGCAATCAATGCAAAGAAATAGAGGAAAAAAATATAATGGGGAAAGACCAGAGATGTCTTGAAGAAAATTAGAGATACCAAGGGAAAATTTCATGCAAAGATGGGCTCAACAAAGGACAGAAATGGTATAGACCTAACAGAAGCAGAAGGTATTAAGAAGAGGTGGCAAGAATACACAGAAGAACTATACAAAAAAGATCTTCATGACCCAGAAAATCACGATGGTGTGATCACTCACCTAGAGCCAGACATCCTGGAATGCGAAGTCAAGTGGGCCTTAGAAAGCATCACTAGGAACAAAGCTAGTGGAGGTGATGGAATTCCAGTTGAGCTATTTCAAATCCTCAAAGATGATTCTGTGAAAGTGTTACACTCAATATGCCAGCAAATTTGGAAAATTCAGCAGTGGCCACAGGACTGGAAAAGGTCAGTTTTCATTCCAATCCCAAAGAAAGGCAATGCCAAAGAATGCTCAAACTACCACACAATTGCACTCATCTCACACGCTAGTAAAGGAATGCTTAAAATTCTCCAAGCCAGGCTTCAGCAATATGTGAACCGTGAACTTCCAGATGTTCAAGCTGGTTTTAGAAAAGGCAGAGGAACCAGAGATCAAATTGCCAACATCTGCTGGATCATTGAAAAAGCAAGAGAGTTCCAGAAAAACATCTATTTCTGCTTTATTGACTATGCCAAAGCCTTTGACTGTGTGGATCACAATAAACTGTGGAAAATTCTGAGAGAGATGAGAATATCATTTCTTTCCCATATCATGAGAAAGATATCATTCCCATATCATGAGATGGGAATACCAGACCACCTAACCTGCCTCTTGAGAAACTTATATGCCGGTCAGGAAGCAACAGTTAGAACTGGACACGGAACAAAAGACTGGTTCCATATAGAAAAAGGAGTACATCAAGGCTGTATATTGTCACCCTGCTTATTTAACTTACATGCAGAGTACTTCATGAGAAATGCTGGGCTGGATGAAGCACAAGCTGGAATCAAGATTGCCAGGAGAAATATCAATAACCTCAGATATGCAGATGACACCACCCTTATGGCAGAAAGCGAAGAACTAAAGAGCCTCTTGATGAAAGTGAAAAAGGAGAGAGAAAATGTTGGCTTAAAGTTCAACATTGCCAGTCCAGGTTCAATGCATGATACAGGGTGCTCGGGGCTGGTGCACTGTGATGACCAGGAGGGATGGGATGGGGAGGGAGGTGGAAGGGGGGTTCTGGAGGGGCAAACATGTACATCCATGGTGGATTCATGTCAATGTATGGTAAAACAAATTCAATATTGTAAAGTTAAAAAATAGAAAATAAACTAATTAAAAAAACAAACAAACAACAAAAAAAGTTCAACATTCAGAAAACTAATATCATGGCATCCGGTCCCATCACTTCATGGCAAATAGATGAGGAAACAGTGGAAACTGGCTGACTATTTTTCTGGGCTCCGAAATAACTGCAGATGGTGACTGCAGCCATGAAATTAAAAGACACTTACTCCTTGGAAGGAAAGTTATGACCAACCTAGATAGCATATTAAAAAGCAGAGACATTCCTTTGCCAACAAAGGTCTGTCTAGTCAAGGCTATGGTTTTTCCAGTGATCATGTATGGATGTGAGAGTTGGACTATAAAGAAAGCTGAGTGCCGAAGAATTGATGCTTTTGAACTGTGGTGTTGGAGAAGACTCTTGAGAGTCCCTTGGACTGCAAGGAGATCCAACCAGTCCATCCTAAAGATATCAATCCTGGGTGTTCATTGGAAGGACTGATGTTGAAGCTTGAACTCCAGTACTTTGGCCACCTGATGCAAAGAGCTGACACATTTGAAAAGACCCTGATGCTGGGAAAGATTGAGGGCAGGAGGAGAAGGGGACGACAGAGGATGAGATGGTTGGATGGCATCACCGACTCAACGGCATGGGTTTGGGTGGATTCTGGGAATTGGTGATGGACAGGGAGGCCTGGCGTGCTGTGGTTCATGGGGTCGCAAAGAGTCGGACACAACTGAGTGACTGAACTGAAGGGTTAGTTCTCTGGTAGTCTAGGGTCTTGGAGTCAGTGCTCCCACTCCAAAACCTCAGGGCTTGATCTTGAGTTTTGCATGAATCTATATATTCTTTTCCACTGGGCAGGTACTCCTGTCCACTCTCCACTGGTGTTCTGCATACACTTCTGTGTCTGAAGGTGTATTCCTGATATATCCATGGAGAGAGATGTTCTCCACGTCCACCTACTCCTCTGCCATCCTGTTCTCTTGACATTCTATTTTGAAAGTAGTTTCATTAAATTTTGGAAAATGCATACTTGACTTAAGCTTAGTTGCTGAGAGGTGAATGAAAGAAGCAAACACACTGTATTTGCTTTGTGCTAAAAAAAAAAAAAGAAAAATGTGTTTGGTGAAATACCTGATTCTGTAACAATGATTTCTGCGTACACCCAGATGTGAAAATGAGTAGCTAGGTTTATAGATGCAGAAAAATCAGGAGCTTAGTTAGACTCAGCCCACAAATCATTTTCTTTTAACTGAAAATGCACTTGTTGAAACTCCTGCAGTATGTTTCCTTGAGTTCCTATTGAATATAATTTGGTTCATTTTACAATTTACTTTTCTCACAAGTCAGAGGAAATTTACCTTGTTAAAGAAATCACACTTACCATGCTAAAGAAACACAATGTACAAGGTAAACTGAATAATCACCTATTCTTTAAAGGTGAAAATTTTATGAAATAGGTTTGAACCAATGTATTTTTCAACTAAGCATTTTATTAATATGTATAATATTAAGAATTGATACTTTTGAGCTGTGGTGCTAGAAAAGACTCTTGAGAGTCCCTTGAACAGCAAGGAGATCAAACCAGTCAATCGTAGAGGAAATCAACCCTGAATACTCAATGGAAGGACTGATGTTGAAGCTGAAGCTCCAATACATTGGCCACCTGATGAGAATTAGTCAGTTCATTGGAAAAGACCCTGATGCTGGGAAAGATTGAGGGCAGAAGGAGAAGATGGTGACAGAGGGTGAGATGGTTAGATGGCATCACCAATGCAGTGGACATGAACTTAGGCAAAGTCCAGGAGATGGTGAGGGACACGGAACACTGGAGCACTGCAGTCCATGGTGTTGTGAAGAGTCGCACATGACTCGGACACTGAACAACAATAATATTAAGAATATGAATATGCATGAAAACTATAGGGAGTCAAAAATTGTCAACAGTTACTAATAGGTTTTGATGGGACAATAAGTTTGCTATTCCTTGATAAGATTTAGAGGTAGTTATGAAGTACAAACTGTAGGTTGGTTCTTTAATATGCTGTAGAAAGAGAAAGAAAAGCAACACCACAGTTCAAAAGCATCAATTCTTCTGTGCTCAGCTTTCTTTATACTCCAACTCTCACATCCATACATGACCACTGGAAAAACCATAGCCTTGACTAGATGGACCTTTGTTGGCAAAGTAATGTCTCTGCTTTTTAATATGCTGTCTAGATTGGTCATGACTTTCTTTCAAGGAGCAAGTGTCTTTTAGTTTCATGGCTACAGTCACTATCTTCTGTGATGTTGGAGCCCAAGAAAATAAAGTCTGTCACTGTTTACATTGTTTCCCTGTCTATTTGCATGAAGTGACGGGACTGGATGCCATGATCTTAGTTTTTAGAATGTTGAGTTTTAAGCCAGCTTTTTCACTCTCCTCTTTCACTTTCATCAAGAGGCTCTTTCTTTAGTTCCTCTTAGCTTTCTGCCATAAAGATGGTATCATCTGTAGATCTGAGGTTATTTATATTTCTCCCGGCAACCTTGATTCCAGCTTGTGCTTCATCCACCCCAGCATTTCACAAGATATTCAGTTCAGTTCAGTTCAGTTGCTCAGTCGTGCCCAACTCTTTGCGACCCCATGAGCTGCAGCACGCCAGGCCTCCCTGTCCATCGTCAACTCCTGGAGCCCACAGAAACTCATGTCTATTAAGTCGGTGATGCCATCTAACCATCTCATTCTCTGTCATCCCCTTCTCCTTCTGCCTTCAATCTTTCCCAACATCTGGGTCTTTTCAAATGAGTCAGCTCTTCACATCAAGTGGCCAAAATACTGGAGTTTCGGCTTCAACATCTGTCCTTCTAGTGAACACCCAGGACCGATTTCCCTTAGGATGGACTGGTTGGATCTCCTTGTAGTCCAAGGGACTCTCAAGAGTCTTCTCCAACACAACAGTTCAAAAGCATCAGTTCTTCTGTGCTCAGTTCTCTTTATAGTCCAACTCTCACATCCATACATGACCACTGGAAAAACAATAGCCTTGACTAGACGGACCTTTGTTGACAAAGTAATGTCTCTGGTTTTTAATATGCTGTCTAGGTTGGTCATAACTTTCCTTCCAAGGAGTAAGTGTCTGTTAATTTCATGGCTGCAATCACCATCTGAAGTCATTATGGAGCCCCCCAAAATAAAGTCAGCCACTGTTTCCACTGTTTCCCCATCTATTTCCCATGAAGTGATGGAACTGGATGCCATGATCTTAGTTTTCTGTTTGTTGAGCTTTAAGCCAACTTTTTCACTCTCCTCTTTCACTTTCATTAAGAGGCTCTTTAGTTCTTCTTCGCTTTCTGCCATACGGGTGGTGTCAGCTGCATATCTGAGGTTATTGATATTTCTCCTGGAAATCTTGATTCCAGCTTGTGTTTCATCCAGCCCAGGGTTTCTCATGATGTACTCTGCATATAAGTTAAATAAGCAGGTGACAATATACAGCCTTGATGTACTCCTTTTCCTATTTGGAACCAGTATGTTGTTCCATGTCCAGTTCTAACTATTGCTTCTTGACCTGTAT
Organism: Giraffa tippelskirchi; assembly: GCF_054371585.1. Lineage (NCBI taxonomy): Eukaryota > Metazoa > Chordata > Mammalia > Artiodactyla > Giraffidae > Giraffa > Giraffa tippelskirchi. Next base: position 89,378,597 of record NC_137275.1, on the reverse strand, counting down.
ACAGGTTTCTTAGGAGGCAGATAAGGTGGTCTGGTATTCCCATCTCTTGAAGAATTTTCCACAGTTTGTTGTGATCCACACAGTCAAGGACCTGGCATAGTCAATGAAGCAGGAGTAGATGTTCTTCTGGAGCTCTCTTGCATGATCCAGTGGACATTGGCAATTTGATCTCTGGTTTCTCTGCCTTTTCTAAATCCAACTTGAACCTTTGGAGATTCTTTGTTCATGTACTGTAGAAGCCTAGCTTGGAGAATTTTCAGCATTACTTTGCTAGTGTGTGAGATGAGTGTATTAACTGTGTTGTAGTTTGAACATTCTTTGGCATTGCCTTTCTTTGGGATTGGAATGAAAATGGACCTTTTCCAGTCCTGTGGCTACTGCTGAATTTTCCAAATTTGTTGGTATATTGTGTGCAGCATTTTCATCTCTTAGCATTTGAAATAGCTCAGCTGGAATTCCATCACCTCCACCAGCTTTGTTCATGATGATGCTTCCTAAGGCCCACTTGACTTCACATTCCAAATTGTCTGGCTCTAGGTGAGTGGTCACACCATCACAGTTATCTGGAGCATTAGTATTTTTCTTCTCCACATGTATGTTCTCTTTATACAGTAAAGTTATTTAAATGATTTATTAAATATTTATACTCAATTTGTATGCCCTTAAATTTTGTTTATATTTTTGATACATGTTTAAAATTGTAAATGTTTATTTTGATATTTTATTTTGTAATTTATTTCCACATATAATTGTTTTTCTCATTTAGTTGAAGGATGTATGTAAGTGTTTCTCTATTCCTATATAGCTTCTTTTCTGTTGTAAGGACAGTTTCTCACCAAGGTCACCATAAGATACAGAGGGCTTATTGACTGGTACTGAAATAGGTGAAGGTAGACAACAGGAATGTAGGGAACTCTGGCAATTCACTGGTTCTAGCATCTCCCTCTGGCGAAATTTCAATTATTTCCAAGTATAAATTCCCCCCTATAACTTGGCCTCATCACGATCCCTCATGGCCCTGACCTACATCATTCTCTCTCTCTCCTTATATAGACATTTCATATCAGATCCTACTGCTAACTGATTAATGCTCTCCATGTTTCCCTATTCAGATTCCAAAAACCATGGGCCCACTTCATCTTTATACACCAGATCTCAATCTAGATTGCAGGGAACATGAGGATTGACTATTCTTATATTGGAGTCTACCCTTTGATTACTCAGGTTGACAAACAGCAAAAGGGTGGGGTGCCAGTGAATCACGTTGAACAAGATTTGTCTGTGGGCTGGCTGGTATTGCTTAAAATGAATGTGGATATCAGAAGTCCTGTGATTGACATTGCTGTCAAAAAACTGCTGCAGGTAAGAGTATAATTTAGCATTCAGGAGATGATAATTCTAATCTCAGCTCTGCTGCCAACCAGCCCTGTCTGAGTCCTTATTCTGATCACTTATCCTTTCTTAAAACACAGCTTGCTCATCTGAAAATTGTTGTAATTCTATAGTCTGTAAGGTTCATTCCCATTCCAAAATATCTACAGTTCTTTTACACAGTATTTGACCACCAGGAAAAAAAGAGAGCAGTTCTATTCTGTAAAGCTGCTGGCTTTAATGAGTAATCAAGGAGTACTAACATCACTTAGCTGTGAACTGAATGAAACAACATATTTCAGAATTTTAAGTCCTGATATTCTCCTCCTGAATATCAGGTAGTTTAGAGAACTGATATTCAGGAGGAATAAATATCCAGAGTCTTTGGTTGATTACTAAGTAGTTCACTTGATAATGTGGTATGAGCAACCCACTTATTATTTTAGTTATTTCTTTTGAACTCAATAAAAAAGTTTCCTAAATTCCTATAGAGGACAATCATCACAAAATTCTCCTCAAACTACACAAACCTAACACTTACACACAAAATCAGTCATGTCAACAGAAAAACTTTTAAGGGCAGGTTTGTTATTCAGCAGTGATCAGTGCTAGCTGACATAGGAAACCCCGAATCTCAGTAACTTAACAAGTGTTTACTTCTGGATTATATCACAGTTTGGATATTTAATGTGTGGCCTTTTGAAAAATGATACAGAATCCCAGCTGTTTCCATCGTGGTACTGCTATCTTCCAGGCCTTCTTCAAATTTCTCCATTGGTTTCTCTGCTTTGATCTGGCAACAAGCAAAGAGTGAGTGAGAGGAACTCTTGGTCAGTCCTGGAAGAGGTATAGAATATTTCCACTCACATTCTTTCAACAAGATGCAGGGACACAATCCTACCCTGATAGAAAGGGAGTTTGGGCAATAGTCTTCCTATGTGCCAGGGGAGTAAGATGGACTGGTAATGTCTAGCCTGATGGCCACAAGGGGTGAAATGTGAAATATTTGCTAAGACGAAAACTCAAGGGACCACACAAAATGAAGTTTCTCTTTTGTGGCTGCACTGATGATAATGGAATTATAGAAAGCACATTTACTTCCTAGAAACTGAAAATAAGTTTTCATATAGAAATAAAAATCATTTACCAAGATAATTTTGGATAATTCTTATTAGTCATGGGAAAATGTTGATAACTTTTGCATCAAGTGATTAGCACAGATTTTGGTGATGTTTTCCCACACCAAATTTTTTAAATAAATTCCATACTACTAAATTTAAAATCTTAGAAAAATTGATCTCAGGTGACTGCCAACAACACTGGCAATGTTTAGGAAGAATTATGTTTTAATATTGCTAGAGATACATATTATAATAAAGAGCTCAGTGGGACTGTCAGGATTTTTACATGATACTTTGTACACAGATGTCAGAACCCTTTTACAGTTTTTTCCATAGTTTCACATAAGAAAACTAACAATAAACTGTATTTCTTTTATTTTCCAGCTTCATTGCTCTTAGCACCTTGAATTACTCTTCATGGTTGATTTTTCCTTCTCCTTTCCACTCATCCTTCATCCACACTCCTAAACAGAGTAAAATATTCTCCTGTTTCTACCATCCTATGCTTTTGTTACGATTTTTTTTCTTATGGCTTCCAATAGACTCCTTAGTATCTTTTCCTTAAGCTGTATCCCTAGTCCCAAAACTGTTGTGACTTGACTATCAGTAATACTTATCCAATAATTCAGAATATATTAAAAAATAGAACTTTAGTGTTAATTAGATGACCAAAGTACATTCTCTCATGCACAGAAAAATAGTTTTGTTGTTCTAAATACAGGAGTAATTTCTGGGTACATTCATGCAATGCCATGCCATGTTAACCTCCAAAAGAAACCAGGGCTAAAATTCTGATTTGAAATGATTTTGATTTTTTATCGTGTTTTGTTTCCTGGCTGATTGATCGATATAAATTCCTTTAGCTTCTTAGATTCAATTGTTTGGGACCTGAAGGTGACATTCTTTTCATTTCATATGCTTGACATTATTCTTTTCTTCAAATAGATAGCACAGAAACAGTATCTTGCATCTTTTTCCTTTCAGATACAACCATTACCTTGTCAGAAAAGCAGAATATAAATCTCATTCTATATCATCTTGGTTAGAAACCCATTTATCAATAAATAGTCTTCCTTAAGTTGTCTTTATATTGTCACAATAAACCATCAACAATTCCAAGGAAAGTTGCAATTAAAATATCTTTAAAGAATCATGGTTGTTATGGATACTGCTGAATATTCTACATTGTGGAGTGGTACATTATTGTGAGATCTAATATTTATCAACCCTTAACCCTATTAAGACCCTATTTTAGGAAAAAATATTATGAAATTTACATTTCAATCTCAGCTCCACAATTCTGAAAAATAGCATCAGGTAACAGTTCCTAATGGAGTCATTTTGAATTGAATATTTAGTAAATGAGAATATCAGTAGAAAACGGGAAATTTTTGCAATATCAATAATTAAATCCACTGGCTTATCCCCTCTTATGGTAAAAATCATTCTTGTAACAATTTTTACAATTGAGCTACACTAACTGAATACCTACTAAATACAAAGCATTGTTTATCTTGCCTATAAAAAATAATGGACAATAACACACATATGCCCAATATATTTATTGATATAATGTGTGTAAATAAGTATGAACAACATATGATGAAATGCTAATTAATCATTAAATGATTTTTTAAGACAGATACTTGCTAATGTGGATAATATACACCATATGTTTTTAAATGAAAAAAACTAGTGGAAAAAATGTGTAAAACATAACTTTTTAAAAAACAAAGATATACTGAAAAGATATATGGGAAATATAATAATTTTCTCTGGGTTATAGCATTATAGGCAATTATTTCTTCATGGTTTTCTGTACTTTCATGATTTCTGTTTTACGCATATTACATGTCTATAATAAGAGGAAATGATAAATGTTATTAGAAAATATAATCTAGTCTCAGAAATGCCATGAATATAAATAAGTGTAATACTTTAAAGAGCTCTAGATTTATGTTTATTCAGCAATCTTATTTAATCTTTACTGTTTCAGATGTTACACTAAGTACTGAGGATGAGCCTGTACATTCAAGGAGCTTGTCCATTTGTAGCAAAGTGTTTGGGCAGTTCAGAGAAAGGACTGATTGCTGTTTTTGACATACCAGACTCCAGGTTCCTGTCATACCAGAGAACCTCCAGGGCCATTACTCGCATGAAAAAATTCATATCCTTGTAAATGACATCAAAGAATAATCCAAAAAGCATCACAACGTGACCCAATTTGGCAGTTTTTGTTTTTTTAAATATTTGAAGAGGAAAAGAGGCTTAGAAGCATTGCTATCCCAAACATTTGTTGATAATGGAAAGTTATAGTTTATGACTATTGAATTTCTCCTACATTTTAATATAGTATTTGTTGTTCAGTTGCTCAGTCGTGTCCGACTTTTTGCGACCCCATGGACTGCAGGACACCAGGTTTCTCTGTCCTTCACCATTTCCTGGAGGTTGCTCAAATTAATGTCCATTGAGTCAGTGATGACATCCAATGATCTTGTCCTCTGCTGTCCCCTTCTCCTACTGCCTTCAATCCTTCCCAGAATCAGGGCCTTTTCTAATGAGTTGGCTCTTCGCCTCTTGGATATAGACTATCATAGGATTTGCTCCACGTTTCCAGTTTCATCAGAAGCTGAGAGGACTTCCTGTATTCTAGGTGCTGTCCCAGGTCAAGTGGGGACTGGATCAGTGTTAGCTGTTATTATCTCCTCTTTGTGGTAGTATGGACCACATTATTTCTTCTTTACTGGTCACTTGCAGTTTGGGAATGTGATTGAAAGACTGTCCATTATAGTCCTTTGTGCAATATTAGTATGCCGATTTGGAATTTCGAAGCTTGAAAAACAAAATTGGTTTTCATAGAAGAATTAGAGATAATATTTTGTATTACCAGCTCATCTTCCATTATCCAAATATAGCTCATTATCTAGTAGATGGGAGTTTATTTGCTTAAAATTAATTCATAACTTTTAATGTTTCTTGTCGACCTAGAAACTTCTTTGTGTACTGCCTCAAAATAGATTTCTGTATGTCTGCTGTGGTGAAGCCTTTTAAACGATGCAATTAAGTCATCAAATAAAGTGATTCAAAATTGTGATATGACCTAATTGAAAATAATATTAGCCCATCTACTGGGGATACTAGCTTACCCAAGGTTTATGGCCATGGCTTAGGTAATTTTTGGAGTTCAGTTGTTTACTAAAATGAATTCCATTTATTTGATAAGTTTTCAAATTGTAATTCAGTTTTGATCAGGGTAGGCTGCTTGGTATCTAGTTGTCTTGCACAGTAATATATTCTGAATTTTACCCTTTTTATTTTGATGCATAATCAACTTAGTTTCCAGGTACAAAAGGATTGCCTTTTGGTCTGTCTGCCTAATGCACAGGTCAGCAAATTTCTATCAAAGCACACGTGGCTCAACACAAACTGCTAAGGGTTGCAGTGAAATAAGGAAGTGATTTGTTTACTTTTCTACTAAACAGTCTGTACTGTGCTGTGCTTAGTCGTTCAATCATGTCCAGCTCTTTGTGACCCTTTGGACTGTAGCCTGCCGGGCTCCTGTTTTCATGGGATTTTTCAGGCAAGCATATTGGAGTGGGTTGCCATTTCCTTCTCCAGGGATTCTTCCAACCCAGGGATCAAACCCATGTCTCCTGCACTGCAGGCAGATTCTTTACCTGCTGAGCCATGATAGGACTATTTTTACTGTTTTTTTTTTAAGATCCACAATGAACCAGCCAATAAAGGGTATGCTAACAAGAACTTCATAGAGGATATAATCTTCAGAGGAGATGATGAAATATGGCTGTAGATAGAAAAAGACTTGCAAAAATCATACCATTAGGCTAAGCCACTCCAACATCAAAACAAAGTTATAACAAGAAATAAACTGGCACATCTGACAGTAGTTATTAAAAGTCTTAAAAGCAGCACAGACCTGGTGTGAGGAAACATTTCTGGGTAACTTGGTAGGAGGGGGCATGGTTCTATAACAGAACCACAGACCCTGATTCTCAGCATCTTTGGGATTTACCTAGAGTGTTCAATTATGCCTGCTATTTTCAGCCTGCTCAAAACATTTCTTCCCTAGACCTTTTCTCTGACCTTTCCTATAAAAAGGAAACAGAACAAAACATTTTTCTGACCTTTCCCTAAATCTGGCCAAGTAGGAAAACAATCTGATTAGACTTCTTCCTGTTAGCATAGTGGCAAACAAATGTTCTGACCAATTTTCTCATCCTGGAATGGCATATTCTATAGCACTGTGGTCCATGTCAAGTGTTGCTTACTATGCACGTGTGAATGCGTGTAAGAATAAGTGTGTGTGTATGTGAGTATGTTCTAAAATGGAGATAAAGATAGAAAAATAGAGACATGGCAATGGGGGGAGAGACAGACACAAAAACTGAAGCCAGATGTGAACTAGGACTGGATTTCTATATTTAAGAGGAAACAGCATTATTGTTTGTTGGGATTTCTGGAACGGTTTCCCTGCAAAGCCAAATAATGTTTCTAATTTGTCAGGTTCTATAAACTCATATTTTAGGGATTTATTCCGTAGACCTGAAATTTTGCCTTTTATCCTAGCAATTTCACACCTTAGTGTGAAGCAGTTTGCTATAACTTTTTATATTTTTGCACATTCAGCTAATTTTCATGGAATACTTTTTCCCCTTCTCTTATTCCCCACACCTAATGGTTAAAGAGCTGGTTTAGTGTCTTTTCTCATTTTAAACTTTCTCTGAGTCTTCTTAAGTTGAAATCTTTCTTCTTTGAGTCATGTTTATGCATGGTATTGAACTCTGATTATTGTATTTATCATATGATTTATTTTGTATCTTTCTCCCCATTAGATTTTGAATTATTAAGTTCATAATTTATGCCTTCTGTATCTTAATAATTCTAGCATCTGGCACTTGACTCTTACAAATTGTTCATTGAATGAATACATGATTAAACGAGTTTGTGTTGTCAGAGAAGGGGAAAACTTCAAGCATGAAGAAAGCTTTCAGAGGAGGAGAGGTGAAGGAGAAAGACACTGCTGTGTGCACTGAAATGAATTTTACTGACTTCACAATTTCATTTAGGGCTGACCCTTTGTGTCAGTTACCACCTGGGCCGAGCTCTGTGTACCTACAATCATGCCCTTGATTTGCAACCAAGGCTGCTGCTATTCGTAGAACCCGTAGGAGATTTTGACTCTCAGAGTCCGTTGAAAGGCTTTTCTTAAAAGAGCATTTCTGCTGCTGCAACCACCTATTATGATTTTTCTTTTGTGGTAATTTCCCAGAAGTCTTCACCAAATTCTTTGTTCAACTAATCTTGGAAGATCTTCAGTGCACAAATAGATGGCTTTAAGGTATTGTGGTGCTAAAAGAAATAATGTTGCACATAGGAGGAAAACAATCTCCTTTCAGACACATTGTAGAATTTTGACTGAGAGAGGTAATTTACAGTAGTTCAAGTTAATGACTGTCAATGTCAACAAATACAGCTCTGCCATGACATAGGGATTATCAAGGTAAAAGGTACAAGTTTCTGGGTTGATTTAAAAATAGGCATTTATAAACATGTATAAATAAGTCAAATTTAAAAGAGTTCTTTCCATAGGAATATTTTATCTGCAATTAAAAATCTCCCTGGAAAAAAGAAAGAGAAGCAATTTTCAACTTAAGTACTTGTAAGTACTGTACTCTGGAGAACTCAAAAGCAGTTCAAGGTCAGTGTTAGGATTGCTATTCTCTTTCAGAGGAGATACTGCCAAACCGAGAACTACTTCATAGCACTTGTGTGACAGAGATGCTAGAAGACTTGTAACACTCTATCTTCCTCACTTCAGTTCAGTTCAGTCACTCAGTCATGTTGGACTCTTTGAGACCCCATGAATCGCAGCACACCAGGCCTCCGTGTCCATCACCAACTACTGGAGTTTACCCAAACTCATGTCCATCGAGTCAGTGATGCAATCCAGCCATCTCATCCTCTGTCGTCCCCTTCTCCTCCTGCCCCCAATCCTTCCCAGCATCAGGGTCTTTTCCAATGAGTCAACTCTTCGCATGAGGTAGCCAAAGTATTGGAATTTCAGCTTCAACATCAGTCCTTCCAATGAACACCCAGGACTGATCTCCTTTAGGATGGACTGGTTGGATCTCCTTGCAGTCCAAGGGACTCTCAAGAGTCTTCTTCAACACCACAGTTCAAAAGCATCAGTTCTTCGGCCCTCAGCTTTCTTCACCGTCCAACTCTCACATCTATACATGGAGACATGTATACATCTATACATATGGAAAAACCATAGCCTTGACTAGACGGACCTTTGTTGGCAAAGTAACGTCTCTGCTTTTTAATATGCTATCTAGGTTGGTCATAACTTTCCTTTCAAGGAGTAAGCGTCTTTTAATTTCATGGCTGCAATCACCATCTGCAGTGATTATATTACAGTCCTGGGCAAAAGCAACATGTAAGGAGTAGAAGCAAGAGTTGAGCAAAACAGACATAGACAAAAGGAAACAGAAATAGATAAGAGGAGATTTTGGTAGTATCATAAAAAACAGCAGATGAGAAAAGAGTGAAAAATATAAGGGTAGTTGCCATAAAATGTTGCAATAAAGATTGAAAATGTACTGTTCTGCTTGGCAATTAGAATGTCATTGATAACTTTTTCATATAGCTTTAAGAGAGACTTAAAAGTAAAAATAGAGACTAGTCTTTTTTTTTTTTTTTTTTTAAATACAGACTACTCCTTAAAGAATTTGGGCTGTGAAGGGTGGGACAATATCAAGAACTGACTTTTTTAAGAATAGGAATAACTAAGCATGATTAGTTATGGAAGTTAGAAAAATAATAAGGGGCCAATGGAGAGGTTGAGGTTGAATAAATGATACATTTGATTCAAAGATATTTTGAAAAAAACATGGCAATGAAATTGTATTTATGTGAGCTAACGTGTAACTATTACTCTAAAAGGAGTACACCAGTTGATTCTGAAATCCATATGTAAACTCAAGAGACTAGCCTTTACATCAGCTGGGCTACTGATTCATCAAATTGTCAGTTGATTCTGACAAAAATGGGGAAAGAGAATTATTTTCCATCAGTAGTGGTGGGACAACTGGATATCAATATGCAATATTTTGCATCTGGGTGCTTAATTCACGTCAGACACATTTAACTCAAAATGGATCAAAGACCTAAATGTAAGAGCTAAAACTATAAAATTTGTAGAAGAAAACACAAGTAAATCTTTGTGACTTTGGATTATATAGTGATTTTTTAGCTATGAGATGAAAAGCACAAGCAAAAAAAGGAATGACATCAAAATTTTTAGACTTTTGAGCTTCAAATGACACCATCAAAAAATTGAAAATATTTGCAATCCCATTTTTGATGAGGTCTGTATCCAGAATATATGAAGCTCATTAACAAAAAAGCAAATAACCCAATTAAAAATGGGCAAAGGATATGTAAATAAATTTCTCCAAGAAGATACAGGAACATTTAATAAGCACATTAAAGATGTTCAACATTATTAGTCACCATAGGAATGCAAATCAAAGCCACAATGAGATATCGCTTCACAACTCACTATGATAGTTATAGTAAAAAGAAAAATAACTGACAATAAAAAAAATGATAAGGATGTAAAGAAATTGAAACCCTCAAACATTGCTAGTGGGAATGTTAATTGGTGCAACTACACTGGAAAATAGTGTGGTAGTTCCTCAAAATGTTAAATATAGCATTACCATATGACCTACAAATCCACTTAAGTATTTACACAAACAAAAACATGTCTACATCAAAACTTGTGTGCAGATGTTCATAGCATCATTATGCATAATAGCTAAAAAGAGGATACAACCCAAGTTTCCAGCAACTGGGGAATGAATAAACAAAATGTGGCATATCTATTTAATAGAATACTATTAGGCAAATCAAAAGAATGGAGTACTGATAACTGCTACTATATGAATGAACCTAAAAACAGTATGCTACTTAAAGAAAGCCAGTCTTAAAAAACTATATAGAGCCCAACCCCATTTATATGAAATGTCTAGACTAGGCAATTCTGTGAAGACAGAAAGCAGATTAATGGTAGTCTGGGTCTGGCAGTGAGGAGGTTTGCTGAGGGTAAATTAGAAGTAAATGCTAATGGGTATAGATTTCTTTTTGAGGTAATGAAAATGTCTTAAATTTAGATTATAGTGATGGTTGAAAACTCAGTAAACTATATTGTATAATTTTATCTCATTGGGTTGTTTAATTGTTGCTTATCACAGAAAATGTACTGCTTAGGTTCTAGTAGAAAGGCTTTTATTTTTCTGGAATTTTTTCCAAGATTTTTCTCAGCTTGGGCCATAGAGTGAAGGAATTTTATACTATTGTTTAGAAAGATTGACTAAACTGTGGATCTGGGTTTTTGCTAGAATGTTCTATAACTATGTTTTCATCCTCAGAAGAATGAAACAAAGGCTATGGAACCAAATAATTTTTAGGATGAAAAGTCCATATGGTCTATCATTGTGTATTTACAGTTTGTTGGCTTGACATTCATTATTGATTGGAATTTCTTTGGGGCTTAAATTTTATCTCTACTTCTACTCTGAGATTATGAATGAAAATTAATATTTTCTAACTTGACTCTTAAAGGTAACTTGACCTGAAAAGATATAAGTTTTACATCTGAGGTCAATGCAGTGATCAGCCTGGCTTTCAGTGTTTATTGCTAGACAATAGAAAACACAGATGATATAACGGAGCCTGGTGGGTTACAGTCTATGGGGTTGCAAAGAGTCGGACACAACTGTGACTGAACACAGAGCACACACAAGGTGGTGTCAGTCTTACTCGTGCTATTATAATTTACTTTAAAGGCTAAATTAATGTTTTTTGACAGGACATTAAATTCTCACCTTTATAAACTAAGAAAACAGAATTACATTGGATAGTCTTTTTAAAATCTATTACAACGTATGCATTTCTAAACAAACAATTTTTTCAAATTATTTTAAACAGCTAGGATTTAGAACTGCTTGGAGCTTAAATCTCATGGCACCCAAGACTCTTAAAATAGGACCACTATTCTAATTGTTACGGACTGATTGTTTTTGTACCCCTTCCAAATTCACATGTTAAAATCCTAACCCCTAATACGATAGCATTGGAAGGCAAGGCAGGGCTTTGGGGGGAATTAGGTCATGAGGATTCCACCCTCATGAATGGGATTAGTGCCTTATAAAAAGAGATCCCAGAGAGGTTTCTATTCTCTTTTGGTCATGTGAAGATATAAGGAGAAGTCTGCAGTCTAAAAGAGAGTTCTCACCAGAACTTAACCATACTGACAACTTGATCTTAGATCTCCAGTCTCCAGAACTGTCTATGGTACATGGATAACCTCTTATAGCAGCCTGAACTGCCTAGGCTATTAGTCAATTCTCTTGTACAAAATTAAAAATCAATTTATAGTTTGCACAGTTTGTATAGTTTGTACTATACAGTCCATGGAATTCTCCAGGCCAGAATACTAGAGCGGGTAGCCTTCCCCTTCTCCAGGGAATCTTTTCAACCCAGGGATCGAACCCAGGTCTCCCACATTGCAGGTGGATTCTTTACCAGCTGAGCCACAAGGGAAGCCCAAGAATACTGGGGTGGGTAGCCTATCCCTTCTCCAGCAGATCTTCCCAACCCAGGAATCGAACCGGGGTCTCTTGTATTTTAGGCAGATTCTTTACCAACTGATCTATCAGGAAATCTCCACAGTTTGTACAAATATACACTAAAAGCACCTATTCAAGTTCCAATAACATACAAAACCCTTTGTTTCTAATTTGGAGTTGTACTATTTGTTTATTTAGTGCAGAAGACGGTTAAAAGAAGCTTCTTTTGCCCCAACTACATTTGAATTTGCCCAGAAAAATGAAACCTTTGTTATAAGATGCTCAGGAAAGAAAGCTCAGTTCTCTGGTAAAATTCAGCGTCAGACGAGACTGTCTCCATAGTGAACTGAAGTGCCAAAGTGGAACACCTCAGGGTGAGACTCTTCGGAATAATACACCCCGTAGTAAGTCACAGGCCAGGTCATGAGTTTTTATATAATCTTTGGACTTGAAATGGCAGTACCCCTGCCAAGCAAACACAAGCCCTCCTTGGAGGAAAGTACCATTATTGTGTGCGCACAATAAGTTGCTTCAGTTGTGTCTGACTCTTTGTGGCCCCATGGACTGCAGACTGACCGCCAGGCTCCTCTATCCATGGGATTTCCCAGGCAAGAACACTGGAGTGGGTTGTAATTTCCTCCTCCAGGGGATCTTTCCCTCCCAGGGATCAAACTCAAGTCTCCTGCAGCTCCTGAATTGGCAGGCAGGTTCTTTACCACTAGTGCCACCTGGGAAGCCCATCGTTATTGTAAATAGTCTTCAAAATATTTTCAGAATAAGTTTTCAAATACAAAGTCTACAATGTAGCAAAAAAAAAAAAATCAGACATACAAGGAAATACATTCTGAATTTCAGAAAAAGAAACAGAAAATAGTTTAATGAAGGCCTTAGAACAGAGAATATAGGTAAGTTACAACAAAATTGGAGCCTATTACCTGCTCAGCTATAATACAAATAGTGAGTAGAGTTACAGATTCAGGAACATATCCAGGGTCAAGTTAGAATAAGGAGCACTAATTTTTTTAATTCATGACTTCCAAAAATAAGAAAACTGTTTTTTTGAAAAGATAATAATTTGACCTAAGTAAAACAGGTATAGAAAACTTTCAATATTTTCTTCATTTAATTAGAACCTCTTGTCCTAGAGGGAAGACTTACATTTTATCTTCGGATTCTATAATTATGAATAAATTGTTGAGGCAAATGTTGTTTTAAATAAACTAAAATTGAGCTTATATTAGGTTGTACCCAGGTATAAAATTCTTATTGGTTTTCTTCAAAGATTAATTGAGATTTTAGGCTAAAGGAAAGTTACAAATAGGATCAAAGCTACAAGGTGATGAAGAATGATGAAAGTAATAAACAAAGATCCTTTGTGAAAAAAATTAAGAATTCATAGATGTAATAGACACAATGAAAAGGATTAAAATCTATATTGGATGTAAATGATGTAAATCTTTACTGTGGTTATGTACAAGGTTACTAAGAGCTTGCTTTATATAGTAAAAAATAACTTATGGGCTCCCTAATACAAACTTTGTAGAATGCAATTTTGGAAGAGCCTAAATGGAAAAGTTGAGAGGTTGATTTGCCCCAGGTTGTCCAGATAACTCAAGGCTATATTAGCACTAGGTACAAAATGGGTTGGAAATATATTAATAATACTTAAAAAATTAAAGATGACTTATCTCCTCTCTTGGGATCTGTCATTACACTTGGCTAAAGAATTGCTGCAGATGCTGTTTACAATAGCTAGGACATGGAAGCAACCTAGATGTCCATCAGCAGACAAATGGATAACAAATCTGTGATGGAATATTACTCAGCTATTAAAAAGAATGCATTTGAATCAGTTCTAATGAGGTGGATGAAACTGGAGCCTATTATACAGAGTGAAGTAAGTCAGAAAGAAAAACACCAATACAGTATACTAATGCATATATATGGAATTTAGAAAGATGGTAACGATGACCCTATATGCGAGACAGCAAAAGAGACACAGATGTAAAGAACAGACTTTTGGACTCTGTGGGAGAAGGCAAGGGTGGGATGATTTGAGAGAATAGCATTGAAACATGTATATTACCATATGTGAAATAGATCGCCAGTCCAGGTTTGATGCACGAGACAGGGTGCTCAGGGTCGGAGCACTGGGATGACCCTGAGGGATGGGATAGGAAGGGAGGTGGGAGGGGGGTTCAGGATGGGGGACACATGTACACCCATGGCTGATTCATGTCAATGTATGGCAAAAACCACTACAATATTGTAAAGTAATTAGCCTCCTAATTAAAATTAGCCTCCTTATTATTGTAATTATTTATTTATTAATAAATTAAAGAAAAAAGAATTGCTGCAGGATAGTTTGTACCATAACTTTCAATTGTGCTAATCAGCAACAGTTGTTCTCTCTCAACTCCAATCACAGAAACATACTTCTGAGGCTCAGTTAATTGTAGTTGCTTGTGAATGGCCTTTGACTGATGAGTACAATTGAAAAATACAGTCAGGCAAGTTGTCAGCCAGCATGTAGATATAGCCAATGATGGCTTGAAAGATACTGGAGTAAGTGATCTGTGGCAATAAATCAAGACAACTACTGCATGCCAGTGCTGAACAGATTTTTTTAAAAAAAGTGACCAAACAGCATATTCCGCCTGCAATGCAGAAGACCTGGGTTCAATTCCTGGGTTGGGAAGATCCCCTAGAGAAGGGAAAGGTTATCCACTCCAGTATTCTGGCCTGGAGAATTCCACAGACTGTATAGTCCATGGGGTTGCAAAGAGTCAGACACGACTGAGCGACTTTCACTTCACTTCACTGAAATCTACTTAAATTTTAATAAAATCAGATGAAGTCAATACTGTTCCACTTCCCTGTTCGTAGATAACTTCTTAAACATTCAGATCCTGCACTTTTAACAGAAGCTGACTGGGTTTTCATTATTTATTCATTCCAGGATGCACTTATAAATATGAAATATCATTATTTGGGTTTGTTATACCATTAGCTTTAAAATTTTATAAAATAGCAAACAGGTGACAAATTGGATAAGTTAAGAATTATTATTGTTGTAAGAAAATTGTATCAGTAAGAAATACCCTTGATACAAGAGGAAAACTAAAGACTGCAAAATTTACTTAGAACATTTGATTTAAAAGAATGCAGTTTTCAAGGTTTTGAAATACTAAGTTTGTCTTAATGTCTGAAAAGTGTTTAAAAAAATTCTAAACCAGGATTTGTTGCATTTTAGTCTTTGCAAAAATGGTTACCTTACTTTTGTTTTCATTTGCTCCCATTTGTAAGGATATACTTCACATGCCTCAAAAAGGAATTTATAATAAGTATGGCTTTCTGACTGACTAGGTATAGATACTAGATTTTTTTCCTTTCTCTTTCCAAAAGAAACATTTTTTTGATAAAGAGAGGCCCAACAAGTACCCTTTTTTTGGGCAAAGCTCTGAAAAACTTGTTACTCTGGATTTAGTTCTGATCATCAAGGAAACTTGTTCATGGCAATGTGGTCATAAAAGAAATACTGGGAAAAATATAAGAACTGGAAAATACTAAAATTAACAGAAAGGACCTTTACATTTTAAATTAATAATTGTTAATATTACATAACTCTTAGGTGCCAAGCACTATAAAAATCTCTGTAGGAAAAAAATAATAAGGTAAAGGCCTTACCTTCTAACATCTTACAGTTAAATGGGGAATGCTGATATGATAACAGGGAGTTACGGTATAATGTACTAAATTTCACAGAAGGGTATCATGAAGAAATGTAGGAGAGGTGCTTACTTTAGATTTGGAAAATCAATGAAGTCTTCTCAGGGAGATTATCTCTAAAGACTGATGGATGAATAAAAGATAACAAGAAGGTTGAACACAAGAAGAGTGTTCCCAATGAAGAGAACTTACATCAAGGATAGGAATCATAATTGTGAATATATAATAGATCTCCCCACTGCTTAGAAAAGATGGTGCTGCTGCTGCTAAGTCGTTTCAGTCGTGTCCAACTCTGTGCGACCCTATAGACGGCAGCCCACCAGGCTCCGCCATCCCTGGGATTTTCCAGGCAAGAACACTGGAGTGGGTTGCCATTGCCTTCTCTAAGAAAAGATGGTGAGATGCTAGCAAATACAGACAGGAGGCAGAATCATTCCACACCTATTTTTGCATCTGTCCTTGTCATTATGGAAAAGTTATCATCAAACTAGGATGAAGAGAAAAACACCATTAAATGTGAATTGCAGTCCCAGAAAAAAAATAGATTATCTAAAGCCACCCAGACATTTTAAATTAATTCTAGTTTGTAGCCACAGACAAATTACATCCCAAGGTGTTGAAAGGGCTTACAGATGTAATCACAGAGTGATTGGCAGCAATCTGCAGAAATCATGGAGGAAGAGAGTGGTGCCAGGAGATGTGATCTGAGTGAATGTCATACCAGTTCTCTCCAAGGGTAAAATGGAAGATTCTAGAAACTCTTAGATCAGCAGTGTCGCTCTTTAATATTTAGCATTCTAGACTTGATTACTCTAACAAGGAATTGTGAATATTTGGAAAATAATGTAACTACCTTTAGGATTCAGTCTGAAAGTAATAAAAACATTTCTACCAAATTAGTTTTAGTTTTCCATAGGCTGAGGTGCCTGGAAGATTTCAGGAGGTTGGGAGTTTGCACTATTTGTATCTAAGTTAGGATTTTGATGAAATTACTCAGGATGTCTTTGTGGACTGGTGTAGAACTATGCCAGTAGGTAGGTGGATGTGTAACTGGTTGAACACTGTGTGTAATTAGTAATTTGGTGTTAGTTTGCAGGGAGATTTCTTTCTCAGGCTTTGTCCGTGGCCTTGTTTTGGTCACATTTTAAAATCCAATCCAATTGAAGCAGCATCAGTCTGGAAGAAGGCAGCTTATATATTGACTGATAGAAACAATTAAAAAAATGTCTTGGAACACATAAAAAATCAGGACTTTGAGATTTAGCAATAGAAATGCAGGTTTGAAAATCAGTTACCTAAGAGATCTTAAAGTTCATCTCAAAAGCAATACAAAGTGAAATTTAAAACACTGTAGGTCCTTTGGTTAGCTGCAAAATCCCAAAGTTGCACCTGCTTAAATAACAGTGAATTCAAGCTAAGATTGTATTAACAGAGGAAAAGTTTCCAAAATGAGGTGAGCGGCAATAAGACTGATTACGAATGTTTCACTGAACGTGGACTGTGGTCAAACTCATCATGAGTATCACATACAGTTATAGATGCATGGAGACAGAAGATACAGCTATTCCCTCAATGTCCTTTCCACCTGCCTTGTTGATACCAGCAGTAAGGTTTGAGTGGACTTGACCTCAGTCCAGCTTCAAGGGCAAGCTATGCTCAGTGAAGGCCAATCAGGAAAATTTCATCTCCCCCTTTGCACTGTAATTGGTTTAATTAATCCAGGCCTAAGCTTATCAGTGTTTGGAGTTCACCTGATTTAGGGATTGGCTCAGGGGTGGCCAATTGATGTAAATCTCACTGTTTTCTTTTTCCCAGCAGTTAATGGGAAGCAACCTGCCTCTCCTGCTGAGTGAGGCATCAGGCAGCACTAATTGTTGCTGGCACACATCCAGCAACCATGAGGGACATCATCAGTCTGAGGAGAAAGTTCACAAACACACAGAGATAAAGGTAGAGAAGAGCAAGGCAATGGAAAATAGACTCAGAGCTCTGACCAAACTATGCCTAAATTGTCCTGAGGCTGGAGTTTTTAGCTGTTCTTTACGCCAAATTGAGTTGTTTTGATTTATTTATTTTAATCGCCTTTAACAGGAATCATTCTAACAAATCCAAGGGCAAAATGCTAAGATTATTGTCAGAAGAGAGGGAAGCCATGCCATAAGAAGGAAGTTTAAAAGAAGTGGAGAAGAGGGAATCTTAAGGGTCATGTGTGTTGTTTAGAAACATCCGCCCCAAGGAAGGGAGAGTGGATTGTTGTTACTGTTCGAGAATTCAAGGCTAGGACTATTGCTGCAGAGCTGTGAGAAGGCAAATTTTGACTCCATATAAGACACTGAGAGTTATCCTTTCAAAGAACCTTCCTAATTTTTAGAGGGATGCATTCTATCATCGAAAGAGTTGTTTGCTAATTATTGGAAGTGCTAAGACAAAGAACAGTGAACTGTTCCTCTGTTAAAACAGTCTTAGCTTGAATTCACTGTTGTTTAAGCAGGTGCAACTTTGGGATTTTGCAGCTAACCAAAGAACCTACAGTGTTTTAAATTTCACTTTGTATTGCTTTTGAGATGAATTTAAGATCTCTTAGGTAACTGATTTTCAAACCTGCATCTGTAAGTTCCATTAAGTCCCACGATTTGATAGCATTTTTCTGTCCTTTGTTACTTATATGAAGATGAGAAAATTGCTGGATTAAGAGACCTTAATTCCTGCCTTGGCTTTCCTGTATCACCTGAAGTTTTCTTGAATCTGTATTCTCACCTGAAGAATGAGTGGGTTAAAATACAGAGATTCTAAAACTGTTTCTAGCTCTAAAACTTTTTGCCATGCCAAGAAAACTGCAAAGTGTGACAGCAAGACTCTTGACCTGCTACCTCTCAAGGTAATAGTAAAATTTAAAAATGGGAAATTAGAATACCACTTTCCCATTAATCACATCACTTCTCGAAGTTAGAATGAGGGATTGCCTTGGGAAATACCATCTAGATCTAATTCCTGAAGATATTATGAGCATATTTCAGAAATGGAAGCTTCTATGGCATGAATTATCAAAAATTCAATCAATTAGCAAGAAGTTATCGAGCACTTGCACCCCCAGGCCTGTGCTAGGCACTATGATAGAGAAAATCTTACTTGTCTGGCTTTGTCTAAGACACAAAGTAAATAAATTCTCAGTGTAGTATGTTTTTTGTTATCCAGGGGCCAATAAACTTCCCTAAGTTTTTGCTCTTAGTGCTGAATCCAGGATACCACTGACATCCTCAGTACAGAAAAACAAGCAGAGAAAGTATCACTTCAAATACCTGTTAGGTTCTTTTGAGTTCCAGAAAACTTCTTTAAATAGAGGCTCTATACTACATGCACACTCGTGTGTGCCTGAAATCGTATTAAAGAAAAGATCAACGTTTTTATACTAATTTATTTAAACATATGTGTGTGTATATATATATATATATAAGGAAATATAAATCAGCAAAGAGAGAGTTTATAAACATTCTAAGTGTCTAATAAATTCCTTCTATGCATTCATTACTGGGCAGGTGCTGTGAAATTTGTATAAAACACAGTTTCTGCCTCTTAAGAATTAATAACTGGGAGAGCCAAAATGGATGAATGAGCTTTTCAGTAAGTTGGTGGCCATGCACTCATCTATGTAGTACATGCCGCAGTGTCACAGGAGCATAGAGAAGAGGAGAGGCAAGGGATGCAATGTGGGAAGCTAACATTGAGATAGTGGGTCTTGGCTGGGCCTTGAAGGACAGGCTGAAATTTAAGAAGCGATAGTGGTGAAGAATGCTGCATAGGTGAGGAAAAAGACAGTTATGATGGCTCAGAAACCATAGGCTTTCACATGCTATGAGGATACTGACCTCATCAGACTGAGGAGGGGGACGTCATGGGAAATAAAGATGTGACCAGATTTGGACATGTCCTAAACCTCAAGAAAAGTAACTAAGACTACATAATTTTTGAAGTAGGGAGATCGAGGGTGCTTCCCTGATCTAGGGATCAGGGAGTAACAAAAACAATGATTTGGGAGGTGTATATTAGCAGGGAACGTTAGCATGAATTGGAAGATAAAGAGGTTTGCTAGGAAATGGTTGTAGTCATCTTTGTGTGATTGATAAGTCAAGACATGGGTAATTAAAAGATTAAAATAAGATTTAAACTTGTGTATAGGATGTTTTGAAGAATAAAGAGAAAGGAGTTTGACAACTGATGGCACATGAGTAATTCATGCCAGATCCCTCCATTTGGAATACACTTATTTTCCACTTGGTATAAATAATCTCAAGGCATTCATATGAGCTTTCATGTATATGTCATATCTCCCCAAGTACACTATGTTTCATGTAAGCTTCCTAAGGACAGCACAGCCTACACTAGCAGGGGTCTAGTCTGTTGAGGATATGAGAGGTGTAAAGGAAAAATAATAAATATTGATACCAAGTTTTTCCAACCTAAGTAAC
The DNA here is from genome assembly GCF_054371585.1 of Giraffa tippelskirchi. Classification (NCBI taxonomy): domain Eukaryota; kingdom Metazoa; phylum Chordata; class Mammalia; order Artiodactyla; family Giraffidae; genus Giraffa; species Giraffa tippelskirchi. Next base: position 89,358,254 of record NC_137275.1, on the reverse strand, counting down.
CAAAGTTACTTCAACCAAGGTGTCTCATCCATCTCTCCGATACTTTGACATGGGTAAGACTGAGTGTTTAAAGCAAGTATTACATTTGAATACTGAACTATAAAGCTACTTGTTGGGCTGTAGCGCACAGGCCTGCAAGCTCTGTACTTGCTCAGTCTCAAGACTGTGAAAAGAGCCCAGAGTCATCAACAGAGAAATCAATAGTTTAGTAGAAAGGAGATCTTACATGTCAGATGCACAAGGATCCTGGAGTGACACCATTCCAGCAACTGTAGAAGGCAGGCAGGCTGGATGGACATAGCAGCAATCTTCCCTCCCAGAGGGAAGGGGGCATTTCTAGTTATAGGGGGAATTACATCCATTTGACTCATTAGTTAACAGAGAAACCCACAGAGGGGAAAGGGCCCTTCTAGACCCTCAGGCTAAGTGCCTTCACTCTGGGCAGAAGTCTTCCCTTTTTTAAACTCTGATCTAAAGACTGAAACAATCACTGGGGGGTGGGGGCAAGTATGTATGTATTAGCTGATTAGGCTCTACATTGAAGAGGTCAGCGAGAGGGGTGAAGGTGAAAGTGAAGGTCAGGCAGGTGATGTACAGAGAGCAAGCAAACAGACATCTTGGGTGGTCTGATCACACACTGGTTTTAATATTAAACACCCATGAACCATTATTCTAGAAGAACTACACTAATGCCTCCTTCTGTAAGAAATGGATGGATAAATGAAACAAATTGTTATTGATCATAGCCAACTATTCAAAAGGTAAACACATAAAAGTTTGCTTAAGTTCCCTTTACAAGAATTCCTAAATGCTGTTTTCATCTTTTAATCTTGGGTGACATGTACAGACAGCTCAAGCTTTCCTCTTCTGGTTTATCTTACCACCAGAAACACTGGACACCAAGGTATAGTTTTTGCTCTCTATATTATAGGTTATATGTTATGGATGTGGTTTTGGACTAGGTACATGATTAATAATTTAGAAGCTCAATATGCTGAGAAATGCAGAATCGTTATGGGAATCTAAAAAGAAAATGAAGATGTTACATCTATTACTTATTCTTGCAATCAATTGTGTTGATAGGTGTACAATTACTTTTAACTACTGGGAGAGATCCTGAGAGGAAAACAGTAACTAAGCTGAAAATTGAAAAAACATAAATTGGATATAGGTTCATTTGGTTTTATTTTAAATTTTTAGGCAACATAGTTGGTATTTCTAAATGATACTGAGTTAATTATGTTGTGAAATAGAAAAAACTGTGGTTGGAGGTGGGCTTAAACTGCCATGTCTTTTGAAAGGAGTAGAAACACGGTAGTGTGCCATGATGCAGGGAGGCTAGAGGTTTGCAAATGATGGGATGAAGATGGTTCTCTTTATGGATTCTTATTGCTCAGGAAACAAGCAGCAAAATCATCACCTATGCAGGATTAAGTAGGTGAAACATCAGGTTTGTGGAGGGAGAAGAGTCAATGAAGTCGTTATCCTGAATTGGTAGAACTGATAAGTAAAATGTAGAATGACTAGCCAGTGCTGAGGTTTGCCTTCATAAATTTAAAGTAAGCCTGACTGCATTTCCCCCCGCTTTGGGTTCAACTGCACAGGCTTATAAGGGAAGAACTAGATTCAGCTGGGATGAAAATTGGTCAGGCAAGAAAGATTGAGGAAGAAAAGGCCAAGGAAACAGAGGGTATATGCAATGGAGCAATTGTAATAATAATGCATGGGATCCAAGCAGATAAGGAGAAAGTAAGGACAAGGTGTGATAGGAAAATGTGGCAGTGGAGGTCCTAGAGCTCTGAAGTGGAAATACGAGAGCTAGAGATCACACTGTGGGATATTTGAAAGAGATTTGGAAGATGGGGCAATTATTGGTAATGACAAGATCTAGTGGTAACTCAAGGAGGTACATGGCAGAGGGGATGGCATCAAGGAACTATGAAGCCTGGATACTGAAGGAATCTTTCCTGTATCTACTGCAATCACCAGCAATGGGAGGAAAAAACCAATGAGCTAAGAGTTAAAATCTTCACTGAATGAGAGGCAGTGGCTGGAAAGATGAAGATAATGGCACCAAATGATGGGAGGAAACATGTCAGAGTTATTAAGAGAATGGACTCTGGAGTCCAACAGCTGGGGTTCGAATCCTGGCTCTAACATTTTCTAGCTGTTTGACTGTGGGCTACTAACTGAACATCCCAGTCAGCTCAAATGTGTCTATAAACTAAGGAAAGCAATAAATGTAACTCCCAGCTTTGTTATTAGGATTAAATCAGATCAATGTCTGGCAAAGAATAATCAATATATAAGTGTTATTAGCTTGTGGAATACACTGAGAGGTGCGAGTTTCATTGTGTGTGTGTGTGTGTGTGTGTGTGTGTGTGTGTAGGCATGTATTTATCAGGGAGCATCCAGGAATCAGCAATCAAGAGCAAAGTCCAGCAAGACATAAGTTGTTGGAGAGAAAAAAGCTGCCACTTGAGAAGACTTCAGAGAAAGTTGTGACCTGGGGAGGGTCATGTTTCTTTCTTTCTTTTTTTTTTTTTTACTTTCTAATTAATTTATATCAAAACAACATGAACAGTGACATAAACTTTCAAAAGAGAAATTGTTTAGCAGCAGTTATACATTAGGTTTGTTATAGGAAAATCGAGTTCCTCTTGGGTCTCTCCTTATGGCTGAATTCTCTCCCAGGCAATCTCAAGCATGGCCAGGGCCTCACTTAACAAACACATGTGGCTATTCAGGTTTGCTTCTCCACACCAGACCCTTCTGTGAGCTACTGACTTCCTATTCCAAGTGTTTACTCAGTATCTCCACTTGGATGTTTCAAATGCATATCCAAAGTGAAATAATATGCCCTATATAAATTTGCTTGCTCTCTAATATTGATCTAAAATTTATACAAATGAAATGCACATATGTACTATGTACATGTATACATTATATATATATACATATATATATATATATGTATATATACATATATATATATATATATGTATATATACATATATATATATGTATATATACATATATATATATATATATGTATATATATATATACCCACCCCGGTTCAAAAGTGGAAGGAGAAATATTTTCATGGATACTCCTCCCATAGTCATCTTCAAGTCCTGCTAATTTAAATCATCTAGTTTTTTAATTCTTGTGTCTAGTTCAGCTACCATTTTTGCTTCATTATCTCATATATTGCTTCAAAGGTACTCTTTTTTTTTTTATTTTAATAAATTTATTTATTTTAGTTGGGGGCTAATTACTTTACAATATTGTAATAGTTTTTGCCATACATTGACATGAATCAGCCATGAGTTTACATGTGTTCCCTTCCTGGACCCCCCACCCACCTCCCTCCCCATCCCATCCCTCTGGGTCATCCCATTGCCCCGGCCCTGAGCCTTTGTCTCATGCATCGAACATGGAATGGTGTTCTGTTTCACATATGATAATATACATGTTTCAATGCTATTCTCCCAGAACGTCCCACCCTCACCTTCTCCCTCAGAGTCCATAAAATTGTTCTATGCATCTGTGTCTCTTATTCTGTCTCGCATATAGGGTTATCGTTACCATCTTTCAAATTCCATATATATGCATTAGTACACTGTATTGTTGTTTTTCTTTCTGACTTACTTCACTCTGTATAATGGGCTCCAGTTTCATCCATCTCAGTAGAACCGATTCAAATGTATTTTTTTAATGGCTGAGTAATATTCCATTGTGTATATGTGGTACATATATGCAATGGAATATTACTCAGTCATGTTTCAATGAGAGCAAAAGAGTAGTCAGGATGCTCGGCAGAGGCTAAACATACAGGGCTTAGCTGGTAACAGACTTGGTTCTAGAAGGCAACAGGCAGGGATCCAGGGTGGTACAGAGGAGAGGAAGATTGGATCAGCTTTTAGGGGATGGACAGAGATCTGTAGGGGTGGGTATCCTTATCATGATGGATTACTTGTGAGGTTTCGGCTGATCCTTCCAAGTCAGGTAAACTAATAATGTGCAGCATGAGGCCCATGGCCCTGACTGTATTTCCTCTGGTGACCAGTCTCACACAGTTGTTCAGAAGATGGTGTGAGAATGTCCTCCAGAGGACTGGCTGAGTGCCTCTGTAGCCAGTATGTCAGTTAGAGGGGCCATTGCCAGGCAGGGAGGCAGAATACTCCAGGGAAATGATGAGAAGTTAATTGATCAGTGCCAAAACTCAATCCTAACAGCTAATTCGGGTCCCCAAGACTAGATCAAACACCTATATATGTTTTCAAAGCATCTGAATTTCTTCAAGGCACATATAATATTAATTACATATTTAATTGTATGTTTATTTACTTAATGCCTGTTTCCCCTCACAAAATTGGCAGGAAATGTCTCTTATATCCACTCTTGAAGCTTGAGAGCTTTGCCCATTGGGTAAGCACCTATTTTTGTTGTTTAGTCACTCAGTCATCTCTGACTCTTTGCGACCCCATGGACTGCAGCACGCCAGGCTTCCCTGTCCTTCACTATCTCCTGGAGTTTACTCAGACTCATGTCCATTGAGTCGGTGATGCCATCCAACCATCTCATCCTCTGTCGTCCCCTTCTCCTCCTGCCCTCAATCTTTCCCAGCAGCAGGGTCTTTTCCAATGAGTCGGCTCTTCGCATCAGACTGAGCAAGCACCTATATCTGTATCTAATTCATATCTATGCATCCCTTTGCTTCTCTATCTATAGCATCTGTCTTTGTGAAAGGGTTATGTTAGGAATTAGGTTGCCAGAAAAGATTTATTGGCAATGATCATACCTAATTTCGAAATTTCACTTCCTAAGCTAGCTGCGTTTGTGTCCATTTACCCATGGTGAATTAAGGTTGTTTTTGGAAGAACAGCATATCGAGTAATGCAGGTCTGGTCTACAACTGTCCTGAGAGCTTTGCTAGCAACATCTTTCTAGACTTTTCTCAAGGGAAAAAAAAATGGGGACTTGGCCTAAAGGAATAAAATAGTCTTTGAAATGTTTCAACTTGATTAGCAATGTGTGATGAGCCTAGCAAGAATAAAAGGTTATTTGAGACATCCATCCCATAGCCTAAATTAATGGACAAAGAGATCTTATTTTTATGTTGCCTGGGATTGTTCAGTGATTATTTCATGTAAGTACTATTTTTGTTTTTGTTGTTCCCCAACTAGATCATAACTCTCCAGTGACAAGAAGGAGTGTCACTTAGGCTGGAGGCAGCGAAGTCTCGTTTGGCCCAAACCAGCAGTTTCTTGTTATACTACGCGATCTATGTTTGGGCATGTCAGAGTGGTGTCATGTAATCCTACATGAAAAAGACCATCTTGTGGTCAGGGCGCTGTGGTTAATGGGTGAGAAAACAAGGTTGCAGAGCATTGCCATGCTTTTAATGGGGCCTTTTGGAATTAATGAGGCCGTGTTCTCAGGGCATGAGGGATGAGAGCAGACACCAGATCATTTACTGCTGTATCCCCCATAGTGTATTATGCTGTCAGTGGTGGTTATGGGGTTAATAATTATTTTTCCCAGTAACTGGAATTAGTATATTTTTTCACTGTCACATTCTCAGATAGCTGCTGTGGAGTTACCCTTTTGTACGTGTAGTAGTAGTACACTTGGTTGAAGCTGACACTTTTCCAGAGTTGAGAAAGCTATCAGGAGACTTTGCTGAAACAAGGCAGTTTGTAGTTTGTTTCCTGGGCTTCATTTACTGCCTCTAAATGAATTAACAAACAATTTAACAGAAATGTCTGTATTTAAATAGAAGAAAAGGGAAAAGAGAAGGCCCAGGTGGGGATTTCATGGAAAAGCCAAAATACTTTGCAAACAGCTCTAGTGAAAATGGAGCATTGACCCAAGATGCACCAGGCTAAAACAGACAGCATCACAGATTCAGGGGAAAAAAAAAAAGGGCAGGAAGGTGAACAGAGAGAGATGGTGAGAGGGATGGGTGTTGAAGCATAAAAAATTAAGGGGACTTGGAATCAACTAGACCTGAAACAACGTGCACATTCGACTTTGGGTATTGTTCTTCTCACCCTAGCTTTCTCCGTTTATTTGGTTGAAATCTGTGTCCCAACACACTTATTTTAGGTGGGATTGAAAGTGCGATCCTAGGAATTGTTTACACAGAGGCTTGGTTTAAATCTGTTCAACTCACTTGGTTGTACCCCTTTAATCTTGTCACTTTTCTAGCTGACAAGCCATATTGGCAGAGGCTGAAAAGGAAGGCTAACTTGTTCTTGGCCTTTCTTCCCACAAACACCTTTTCCTCCCACAAACAGTATACCAACACAATTCCGAAATGCTCACAGGGATGTTTAAGATCTGGCCTTCAAATGGCAACCTCCAAAAATGTGCTATGTTGTCTTAGTAAGACTCTTGAATAGATTGTTGTGCTCTAGTCTCTATGATGACATTCTTGACTCTCATTGTGCAAGGGGTATACTACAGCCTCCTGTCTCCCTCTGCCACCCTGCCTCTCTCCCCTTACCGCCAAAGTAGTCTTTTCAAAAATGTGAAGCACATCATAAAACATTCCTGCCTAAAATCCTTTAACGCCTTATTTCTCCTGGAATAAAACCTATATCTTTACCATGGCCTACAAGGTTTTGAAAACTCTTACCTCCAACCTCATCTCACTGTTACTTACCAATATTTCTAATTACTTCAATTATACATATAATTATTTTAAAGATACCTTTTAAGTGTTTGTCTCTCCCATTAGAATGTAAACTGCATGGGGACAGGAACTTGGTCACATTTATTCATTCCTATATCTCTAGTACCTAGGACAGCATTTGAGACATAATAGATAAGCTATAAAATAGTCACAGAGTGAGTAAATATTAGCTTAAAATTCTCAGAGCACTTTCATTCTCATGAAAGGATCACTTTTTTCTTTGACTGTCTTACTAAATTTTTTTCTTTAGCTTATGATTGCTTATGAAACACATATTTGCCTTTCTGAGTCCACATTTATAATTAAATATGGGCTGCCTGGTGTTGTCATTCATAGCTGGGAATAATCCTATTTGCAATATTGATTATTCTCTAATGTGTACCCAGCAGGCTTCTCCTGAGTAATACCTTGTGACCTGGGACCCTGGGGCCCAGCCCTGAGCCCTGCACTTAGAGGGCCTCACTCCGCTCCTCTGCTGGCCTCACCTAGGGGATCGGAGCCCATGAGGCCAAGGGGATGTGCTTACTTACACTCGTCCACTCCTTTCTTTCTGTGTGTATGTGTTTTCACTTCTTTTTTTTTTTTAATTGAATTGTAGTTGATTTACAATGTCATGTTCATTTCTGCTGTACAGCAAAGTGACTCAGTTATACATATATCTACATTCTTTTTTTTTCATATTCTTTTCCATTATGGTTTATCACAGGACACTGAATATAGTTCCCTGTGCTATACAGTAGGGCCTTGTTGTCATCTATTCTATATATAGTAGCTTATCTCTGCTAACCCCAACCTCCCACTCCATGCCTCACTTAAACTCCTCCCACTTGGCAAATGCATGTCTGCTCTCTGTGTTTGTGAGTCTCTTTCGTAGATAGGTTCGTTTGTATCATATTTTAGATTCCATATATAAGTGATGTCTTATGGTTTTTGTCTTTTTCTTTCTAGCTTACATCACTTAGTATGATAATCTCTAGTTGCATCCATGTTGCTGCAAATGGCATGAGTTCATTCTTTTTGATGGCTGAATGGCTGAGTAGTATTCCAGTGTATGTATGTATGTATGCATGTGTGTGTGTTTGTGTGTGTGTGTGTGTGTGTGTGTGTCTATATGCACACCACATTTTCTTTATCCATTCCTCTGTTGATGAACATTTAGGTTGTTTCCATGTCTTGGCTACTGTAAATAGTGCTGCTATGAACATACAGGTGCATGAATCTTTTTGCATTAACAGTTTTCTCTGGATATATGCCCAGGAGTGGGATTACCGGATCATATAGTAATTCTACTTTTAGTTTTCTGAGGAACCTCCATACTGTTCTCTATAGTGGCTGCACCAGTTTAGGAGGGTTCCCTTTTCTCCTCACCCTTTCCAGCATTTGTTATTTGTAGATTATTTTAATGATGGCTGTTCTGACAAGTGTGAGGTGGTACCTCATTGTAGTTTTGATTTGCATTTCTCTAATAATTAGCAGTGTTGTGCATCTTTTCATGTGCCTACTGGCTATCTGTATTTCTTCTTTGGAGAAATATCTCTATCCATTCCTCTGGATATTTGAGGTCTTCTGCCTAGTTTTTGATTGGGTTGTTTTGTTATTGTTGAGTTGTATGACTTTTTTTGTATATTTTGGAAACTAAGCCCTTGTTGTTTGCATGGTCTGCAAATATTTTCTCCTGTTCTATAAGGTGACTTTTTGTCTTACTTATGGTTTCCTTTGCTGTGAGCACTGCTTTTTTTTAATCACATTCCACTACATAGGACCCAGGACTTCCATGCTCAATCCAAGTCATCTTTCAGGTCCCATGAGACTCCTTTCTTCAAGACCTGGTCCAGTATGTACCACATTCTTTGGTCTTGGAGTGGCTGTTGCCATAGGTGTGAATGGAGCTTGATCAAGCAAGCCAGGGTGTGCCCATGCCTGGTGTAGGACTGGAAAGACCAAGGGCTGAAGGTTGGATGGAGAAGTAGGTCTGACCATCAATTATCCCCAAGTTGGTCAGAGAGACGTATCTCCTAAAGTAAAGAGGGCCTTGCTTCAGGGATTTACTCCAAGATTTTTGTTGGTTTGTTCTATAAACCTGAAGTTAGAATAAGGAAGAAGGCTAGTCATAGAAAACTAAGATAAAAGAAAGTGTGCTGTTAATAAGAGGCTCTTTAGAGTTAAAGAAGCCCTAAAGTGAAAACTATATTACCAGACTTGTTTATTGTTTGTTTGGCCAGAGTAGAAAGATTTTCAGAACATTTCAAGTTATATATTTTACCTTTTTCCCATGAGCTAGTTCTTGAGGAAGGAAGGAAAGGTAAGTTACTTAATGTCTCTTCATAAATATTCTTATAGACATTAATATAGACTAAAAAGTGATTTTTTAAACACTTTATGCCACCCTTCCTGAAGTTATGCTCAGCTGTACTGATTACCTCTGTAACTATAAAATAGCAAAATTTGTGATTTGAAAGCAAAATATAGACATGTTCTGTTCACTCCCTGAACCTACTTTAGTATTTCACGTTCAGGTTGGGAGGATGGCTGTGGATCAGATTTTGTGGCCTAGCTCTTGCTTCCTTCCTGAAAAGACATGAAAGTGGCCTTTTGCTCTGGACTAAAGGAGCAGCTATCTAAATTTATAACTTCTCCCTCCTTTTATTCTGGTTTATGTCCACACATACAGGATTTAAGCACTATAAACTATGTATCCCCCCAAAAAGAATCATAGCAAAATAAAGGACATATAAATAAATTATTATTATATTTGCATTTTGCAGAGGGTCTTAAAAGTGATGAATCTTATGATTTGGTTATGTAGATAACAGCTATCATTGTGCATACTTAAAATTGTCTGACTAGAGATACAAATGTTAATTGTGCATTTTTTTGACAATTGTTTTTAATTCTATATAGTTGTCACTTATAAATTCTTATAAGTTTTTTAATCAAAAGAGATAAGGTGAAAGTGAATCAGAAATAGAGGCTAAACAGAAATACAGTTGTTGAGGGCAATAAAAGTAAACAATGCAAATTATCCTCACTAGGCTTAAAGGGATTTACAGTGTTAAACGGCTTCCTTTCCATTTTAAAACAAAATAAACACATTCCGTTTTCTGTCCGCAAACTCATAGAAAATCATTGTTTCCATCTGTCCTCAGTAGGTTGTGTGATGAAATCAGAAAGATATTTTGACAGTTCAAATGTAGATTAGGGCTATAATTAGGATAATATAAGTCACAGATTTCACTAATGGAATAAAAAAAGAAAACATCCTTAGTACACAATTCATGCACAGTCACCTTTCTCAAAGTTGCTGAAGTGAACTACGCAAAATGTCTTAGTAGATTTATAACATATCCATTTTGTTCTAATTTGGGCAACTTTGCAAATTAAAGTTTTTATTGATTTATATAATTTTCTTATGAGATATGGTATTTACCTGCTTTATCTTCAATTAGTAAATAGAGAGTTTATACAGGTATAGTGAATTCTGCTTAGCAGGCATGAAAGTTTAGACATTAAAACTTTGAATTATTACATGGTAGAGTTTGGAGTGAGAAGAGATGGTAATGAAAATGTATCTTTGATAGTGTTATATACGAAGCATCATGGAGTCCAAAATTTTTGACAGAGAGGAGATATTTTCAGGTGTTATACTGCCAATCTGGTACTGTCTCTCTGCCCAAAATCAGGTGCTTATGTAAACACATACTCAATGCCATAGAACAGATTAGAAAATGCACAAGAGGTGCCATCCCCAGGAAATAAACAGCTACAGTTGGCATTTTGCAGAACATATTGAAATAAAGTACATCTTATATTTCAGAATGTCATGGACCAGGCATAGAACTATAGAAACACTGTTGGTGAAATTGGAAGTTTGAGATCTTATCACTAGAGTGACTGAAATTAGGCACCGCTCAGTACAGTTTGGCATGGCACACACAGACTCAGAATGTAAGCATTCAGACAAGACTGGTTTAGAGATACAGTTCTCTAATACAGATGGTCTGGAAGTTAATGCAGAATCACTCTGCATACTAGTCATAGTTCTTGAAAATCTAGCTAAGTAATTTTTGAAAATATCTCAATCCTAATAAGTTGTATATGCATGGATGCTCAGTTGCTCAGTCATGTCCGACTCTTTGTGACCCCATAGACTGTAGCCCACCAGGCTCCTCTCTATGGGATTTTTCAAGCAAGAATACTGGAGTGGGTTGCCATTTCCTACTCCAAAGTTGTATATAGTTTTTATAGTTTGTATTCTGTGTAGTGGAACTATTCATTCTCAAGTATAATTTTAAGGATTTAAGGAAAAACATCCTGAAAAGGGGGTCTAAACTGTAGGTATGTGTAAAGAGAGTTTTTAAATTGGGTAAACTCACACTAAGAATTATACTTAGGATTCAGTTGCTCAGATTTGAAAAACAGGTAGGAATTATTCCAGCTGAATGATGTTTGAATGGAATAAAGTTTATTACTTTCTAGATGGGGTTCACATAATCCTTGAATGCATAGAATAAAACAGGCTGTATGGGTTTTGTACCTAAAATCACTCAAAGTTTCCCAAGATGAAATTGCTGCTTGGTTCTTTATGAAAATGAGTCACAGAACAAGAAAATGACAGAAATAACATAGCCTAGGTCTGCTCCCTGACTCTCCCAACAGTATCATTTTTGTGGAGGACAGAATTAAAAGTTTTCTATGATACCACCTTGTCAGACTGGGCCTAAGAACTAATTGGTGCATTTCCTAAAGTGCAATATAAATATTCCTCATCTAGCCTCCCAAGGTATCTCAGCTGATTAGGAGTGTGGTTACCAGGCAAAATTCAAAAGTAAGGGTTAAAAACATTCCACTTCCTGCTCACAATGGAATTTAGTTTGGCCTCATAAATCATGTATATGCTATCAATTCTCTCTTTTATTGATGATAGGTCAATAAGAGCATATGTAGTTTTAACTGTACAAATGGACACATAATACTTTGGATGTAAAACATTAAATCTGAAAAAATTAAAGCATCCATCATGCAAAACGAAAGCAGCTTGCCTTGTTGAAATACTTGCATTTCCTAAATGCAACACATTCTTCTATACCACTTTGACTCCACACAAGCTCTGTAGAAAGTCTCTCTCCTTGTTCTAATGTGGCTGATTCCTGCTCATCTGTTAAAACTCAGCTTGGCCATCACATTTTCCAGGCATCCTTCCTTAATATTCTTCTGCCCAATCCAGCTAGTCAATTATGAATATTCTTCCTGTGTGCTTTTGTCTGTCTTAAGACATTATCATCCAGTATTGAATTCATGGCTTAGTTTACCTATCTCACCAGAGAACACCAAATTTATCTTTTAACTCTGAATTATCAATGCTTAATTTAGTGCCTGGTAGAAGAAATACTACAGCGTGTGCAATGATGTCAAAATGCAAGGGATCAGGCAGGCTTTTCGTAAAGCCTTTGATGTGTAAAATGGTGAAATATTAGTTACCATCAATGGAATTGTCTTATTACTGAATGCCTGGAACAGGTTATATTTTATGAAACTCATGGATATATAGTTCTACTGAAGAGAACTCTATTAGGTGAGATTGAAAACTATTATTTTTTAAATAAATTTATTTATTTTAGTTGGGGGCTAATTACTTTACAATATTGTAGTAGTTTTTGCCATACATTGACACGAATCAGCCATGGGCCCACATGTGCTCCCCCTCCTGAACCCCTTCACACACCTCCCTCCCCATCCCATCCCTCCGGGTCATCCCATTGCCCCAGCCCTGAGCATCTGTCCCATGCATCGAACATGGAATGGTGTTCTGTTTCACATATGATAATATACATGTTTCAATGCTATTCTCCCAGAACGTCCCACCCTAACCTTCTCCCTCAGAGTCCATAAGACTGTTCTATGCATCTGTGTCTCTTATTCTGTCTCGCATATAGGGTTATCGTTACCATCTTTCAAATTCCATATATATGCATTAGTATACTGTATTGGTGTTTTTCTTTCTGGCTTACTTCACTCTGTATTATGGGCTCCAGTTTCATCCATCTCAGTAGAACCGATTCAAATGTATTTTTTTTTTTAATGGCTGAGTAATAGTCCATTGTGTATATGTACCACAGCTTCCTTATCCATTCGTCTGCTGATGGACATCTAGGTTGCTTCCATGTCCTGGCTATTGTAAACAGTGCTGCGATGAACATTGGGGTACACGCGTCTCTTTAAATTCTGGTTTCCTCGGTGTGTATGCCCAGCAGTGGGATTGCTGGGTCATATGGCAGTTCTATTCCCAGTTTTGTTTTGTTTTGTTTTATTCCCAGTTTTTTAAGGAATCTCCACACTGTTCTCCATAGTGGCTGTACTAGTTTGCATTCCCACCAACAGTGTAAGAGGGTTCCCTTTTCTCCACACCCTCTCCAGCATTTATTGCTTGTAGACTTTTGGATAGCAGCCATTCTGACTGGTGTGAAATGATACCTCATTGTGGTTTTGATTTGCATTTCTCTAATAATGAGTGATGTTGAGCATCTTTTCATGTGTTTGTTAGCCATCTGTATGTCTTCTTTGGAGAAATGTCTGTTTAGTTCTTTGGCCCATTTTTTGATTGGGTTGTTTATTTTTCTGGAATTCAGCTGCAGGAGTTGCTTGTATATTTTTGAGATTAATTGTTTGTCTGTTGCTTCGTTTGCTGTTATTTTCTCCCATTCTGAAGGCTGTCTTTTCACCTTGCTTATAGTTTCCTTTGTTGTGCAAAAGCTTTTAATTTTAATTAGGTCCCATTTGTTTATTTTTGCTTTTATTTCCAATAATCTGGGAGGTGGGTCATGGAGGATCCTGCTGTGATTTATGTCGGAGAGTGTTTTGCCTGTTTTCCTCTAGGAGTTTTATAGTTTCTGGTCTTACGTTTAGATCTTTAATCCATTTTGAGTTTATTTTTGTGTATGGTGTTAGGAAGTGTTCTAGTTTCATTCTTTTACAAGTGGTTGACCAGTTTTCCCAGCACCACTTGTTAAAGAGATTGTCTTTTCTCCACTGTATATCTTGCCTCCTTTGTCGAAGATAAGGTGTCCATATGTGCGTGGGTTTATCTCTGGGCTTTCTATTTTGTTCCATTGATCTATATTTCTATCTTTGTGCCAGTACCATACTGTCTTGATGACTGTGGCTTTGTAGTAGAGCCTGAAGTCAGGCAGGTTGATTCCTCCAGTTCCATTCTTCTTTCTCAAGATTGCTTTGGCTATTCGAGGTTTCTTATATTTCCATATAAATTGTGAAATGATTTGTTCTAGTTCTGTGAAAAATACTGTTGGTAGCTTGATAGGGATTGCATTGAATCTATAGATTGCTTTGGGTAGTATACTCATTTTCACTATATTAATTCTTCCAATCCATGAACACGGTATATTTCTCCATCTGTTTGTGTCCTCTTTGATTTCTTTCATCAGTGTTTTATAGTTTTCTATATATAAGTCTTTTGTTTCTTTAGGTAGATATATTCCTAAGTATTTTATTCTTTTTGTTGCAATGGTGAATGGTATTGTTTCCTTAATTTCTCTTTCTGTTTTCTCATTATTGGAGTATAGGAATGCAAGGGATTTCTGTGTGTTAATTTTATATCCTGCAACTTTACTATATTCATTGATTAACTGTAGTAATTTTCTAGTAGAGTCTTTAGGGTTTTCTATGTAGAGGATCATGTCATCTGCAAACAGTGAGAGTTTTACTTCTTCTTTTCCTATCTGTATTCCTTTTATTTCTTTTTCAGCTCTGATTGCTGTGGCCAAGACTTCCAAAACTATGTTGAATAGTAGTGGTGAAAGTGGGCATCCTTGCCTTGTTCCTGACTTTAGGGGAAATGCTTTCAATTTTTCACCATTGAGGATAATGTTTGCTGTGGGTTTGTCATATATAGCTTTTATTATGTTGAGGTATGTTCCTTCTATTCCTGCTTTCTGGAGGGTTTTTTTCATAAATGGATGTTGAATTTTGTCAAAGGCTTTTTCTGCATCTATTGAGATAATCATATGGTTTTTATCTTTCAATTTGTTAATGTGGTGTATTACATTGATTGGTTTGCAGATATTAAAGAAACCTTGCATTCCTGGGATAAAGCCCACTTGGTCATGATGTATGATCTTTTTAATATGATGTTGGATTCTGTTTGCTAGAATTTTATTAAGGATTTTTGCATCTATGTTCATCAGTGGTATTGGCCTGTAGTTTTCTTTTTTTGTGGCATCTTTGTCTGGTTTTGGAATTAGGGTGATGGTGGCCTCATAGAATGAGTTTGGAAGTTTACCATCTTCTGCAATTTTCTGGAAGAGTTTGAGTAGGATAGGTGTTAGCTCTTCTCTAAATTTTTGGTAGAATTCCGCTGTGAAGCCGTCTGGTCCTGGGCTTTTGTTTGCTAGAAGATTTCTGATTACAGTTTCGATTTCCGTGCTTGTGATGGGTCTGTTAAGATCTTCTATTTCTTCCTGGTTCAGTTTTGGAAAGTTATACTTTTCTAAGAATTTGTCCATTTCTTCCAAGTTGTCCATTTTATTGGCATATAGCTGTTGGTAGTAGTCTCTTATGATCCTTTGTATTTCTGTGTTGTCTGTTGTGATCTCTCCATTTTCATTTCTAATTTTGTTGATCTGATTCTTCTCCCTTTGTTTCTTGATGAGTCTGGCTAATGGCTTGTCAATTTTGTTTATCTTCTCAAAAAACCAGCTTTTACTTTTTGTTGATTTTTGCTATGGTCTCTTTTGTTTCTTTTGCATATATTTCTGCCCTAATTTTTAAGATTTCTTTCCTTCTACTGACCCTGAGGTTCTTCATTTCTTCCTTCTCTAGTTGCTTTAGGTGTAGAATTAGTTTATTTATTTGATTTTTTTCTTGTTTCTTGAGGTACGCCTGTATTGCTCTGAACCTTCCCCTTAGCATCACTTTTACAGTGTCCCCATAGGTTTTGAGATGTTGTGTTTTCATTTTAATTCGTTTCTATGCATACTTTGATTTCTTTTTTGATTTCTTCTGTGATTTGTTGGTTATTCAGAAGCGTGTTGTTTAGCCTCCATATGTTGGCATTTTTAATACTTTTTTTCCTGTAATTGAGGTCTAATCTTACTGCATTGTGGTCAGAGAAGATGGCTGGGATGATTTCAATTTTTTGGAATTTCCAAGGCTAGATTTTTGGCCCAGGATGTGATCTATCCTGGAGAAAGTTCCGTGTGCACTTGAGAAAAAGGTGAAATTGATTGTTTTGGGGTGGAAAGTCCTGTAAATATCAATTAAATCTAATTTGTCCATTGTTATCATTTAAAGTTTGTGTTTCCTTGTTAATTTTCTGTTTAGTTGATCTATCCATATGTGTGAGTGGAGTATTAAAGTCTCCCACTATTATTGTGTTATTGTTAATTTCCCCTTTCATACTTGTTAGTATTTGCCTTATATATTGTGGTGCTCCTATGTTGGGTGCATATATATTTATAATTGTTACATCTTCTTCTTGGACTGATCCTTTGATCATTATGTAGTGTCCTTCTTTGTCCCTTTTCACAGCCTTTATTTTAAAGTCTATTTTATCTGTAATGAGTATTGCGACTTCTGCTTTCTTTTGGTCTCCGTTTGCATGAAATATGTTTTTCCATCCCTTCACTTTCAGTCTGTATGTGTCCCTAGTTTTGAGGTGGGTCTCTTGTAGACAGCATATATAGGGGTCTTGTTTTTGTATCCATTCAGCCAGCCTTTGTCTTTTGGTTGGGGCATTCAACCCATTTACATTTAAGGTAATTATTGATAAGTATGATCCCATTGCCATTTACTTTGTTGTTTTGAGTTCGTGTTGAAACATCCTTTCTGTGTTTCCTGTTTAGAGAAGATCCTTCAGCATTTGTTGGAGAGCTGGTTTGGTGGTGCTGAATTCCCTCAGCTCTTGCTTGTCTGTAAAGCTTTTGAATTCTCCTTCATATCTGAATGAGATCCTTGCTGGGTACAGTAATCTGGGTTGTAGATTATTCTCTTTCATTACTTTAAGTATGTCCTGCCATTCCCTTCTAGCCTGAAGAGTTTCTATTGAAAGATCAGGTGTTATCCTTATGGGGATCCCCTTGTGTGTTATTTGTTGTTTTTCCCTTGCTGCTTTTAATATTTGTTCTTTGTGTTTGGTCTTTGTTAATTTGATTAATATGTGTCTTGGGGTGTTTTGCCTTGGGTTTATCCTGTTTGGGACTCTGTGTTTCTTGGACTTCTGTGACTATTTCCTTCCTCATTTTAGGGAAATTTTCAACTATTATCTCCTCGAGTATTTTTTCATGGCCTTTCCTTTTATCTTCTTCTTCTGGGACTCCTATGATTCGAATGTTGGGGCGTTTCATATTGTCCCAGAGGTCCTTGAGGTTTTCCTCATTTCTTTTGATTATTTTTTCGTTTTTCCTCTCTGCTTCGTTTATTTCCATCATTCTATCTTCTACCTCACTTATCCCATCTTCTGCCTCCGTTATTCTACTGTTGGTTCCCTCCAGAGTGTCTTTTATCTCCTTTATTTCATTATTCATTCTATATTGACTCCTTTTTATTTCTTCTAAGTCCTTGATAAACATTTCTTGCATCTTCTCAATCTTTGTCTCCAGGCTATTTATCTGTAACTCCATTTTGCTTTCAAGATTTTGGATCATTTTTATTATCATTATTCTAAATTCTTTTTCAGATAGATTCCCTATCTCCTCCTCTTTTGTTTGGTTTGGTGGGCATTTCTCATTTTCCTTTACTTGCTGAGTATTTCTCTGCCTTTTCATCTTGTTTAGATTGCTGTGTTTGGTGTGGCCTTTCTGTATTCTTGTAGTTTGAAGTTCCTCTTTATTGTGGAGGTTCCTCACTGTGGGTGGGGTTGGATGGGTGGCTTGTCAAGGCTTCCTAGTTGGGGGAGCTTGTGGAGCTCTGTCGGTGTTCTGGTGGGTGGAGCTGGATTTGTTCTCTCTAGAGTGCAATGAAGTGTCCAGTATTGAGTTTTGAGATGTCTATGGATTTGGTGTGCCTCTGGGCAGCCTGTATATTGATGCTCAGGGCTATGTTCCTGCGTTGCTGGAGAATTTGCGTGGTATGTCTTGCTCTGGAACTTATTGGCTCTTGGGTGGAGCTTGGTTTCAGTGTATATGTGGAGGCTATTGGATGATCTCTTATTAATTAATGTTTCCTCTGGCTTTCAGTCTTATTCTTGCAGTAGCCTCAAGACTTCTCCATCCATACAGCATCAATAATAAAACTTTTAGGTTAATGGTGAAAAGATTCTCCACAGTGAGGGATACCCAGAAAGGTTCACTGAGTTACATGGAGAAGTGAAGTGGGCAGGGGGCGTTCAGGTGACCAGGAGGGGAAGAGGGGGACTCAAACGTGGAGAGAGCAGTCTAGCCAGTAAGCACTTCCCTCTGTGCTGTCCACAGTCTGGAACCCTCAGAGTGGTTCACAGAGATACATAGAGAGGTGGGAGGAAGGTAATAGAGGTGAGCATGAGTAGAAAGGGAGGAATCAAGAGGGGAGAGAGAGATCTGGGCAGTATTCTGTTCCTGAAGTGTTCTCCGGTACCAAGAACACCCTCAGAGATTCACAGAATTGGGTTGAGAAGAGAAGGAGGAGGGTGGGAGATAGAGGTTTCCTGGGGGAGAAGAAAGAGCCTCAATAGGGCGAGAGAGTAATCAAGCCAGTAATCACACTCCTGAGTAAAAATGGGTCCTAAAGATTGGGTTCTTAAATGTACAAAATTGATATCAAATATGTAAAACAAATATTAAAAATCTAGAGTAGAAGTTAGACTCTTATAAAACATACAATATAAAAAAAAGAAAAAAAAGGAAACAGTGTAAAAAGAAAAAAACAGTAAAACAGTAAAAAAAATAAAACAGGAAAAAAACAATAAAAAAAAGAAAACACAAAAGGTATAAGATATATGTATGCAGTTTGATTTAAAAATAGGGGTTTTTTTTTTTTGCAAGGTAATAGTGGGTTACGAAAATGAAAGTTAAAGGTGTAATAGAGGACTTAAAGAAAAAAGAAAGAAGAAAAAAAATAAAAAAAAAATGATAATAGAAAAAATATATATCCCGGACTTTATCTGGAGCTGTTGTGAGCAGTATGGGGTCTGTTCAGTTTCAGATAGACCCTTGTTCCTGCTTATACTTTTCAAGATCTATAGGCCCCTTTCAATGCAGTCGGTGTTAACTACAGGGATTTTAATCTGTTGGCCTGTCACTTCCAACGCACTTCCCTCTGTTTATTTGGCTTCTGTTTGGAGGTCTCTTCAGTATCTAATTTCCGCCCTGCAACAAAGGGGCAGAGGTGGTCTCTTTAGGTTCACTTGTTCAGTCGTGCTGTGGGGAGGGAGGAACACTGCAAACCAATATCACTGGCGTGTGTGTGGAGAGCTCGCAGTGTCTCGGCCGCACTGGGTTCGCCCCCGCTCACGGCGTGTGTGCTTTCCCCGTCTACCCTGCGCAGGCTTCAGGTTACTCGGCCGGGGAGTGGGCCCTGAGATGCGTGCACTTCCCAGGTCTAAGCCGCTCAGGTTCACGTTCCCGGGTACTCCACAAAGGCGCAGACTCGGTTGCGCCCGCGGTTTGTGCCGTTCCAGTCAGAGCAGCTCAGGCAGCCAGGAGTTTGGCGAGTGCACTCTCCCCTGTTGGGGCGGTGTGGCTTATCACCTCCCCGGTCCCCGCCTCGGTTTACGGGCGCGCCCGGCTCCAGTGTGCTTTGTGTCAGTTTTGGGGAGCTGGTCTCTGGCTGCGACCCTCCCGGCGGCTGTCGACCCTCCGGGATCTCAGGCAGTCTTTGCTTAGAAACTGGGAGCCTGTTTGCAGTTTGGTAGGGGGTGCCCTCTTTGGAGCCGAGTTTGCCCCTTTCTGGCTCTGGCTGGCCCCGCCTGCCTGCTGTGTCCAGGGAGGGGGATGGGGCGGTCCGCAGCCGGCTAGCTCTCCTCTGGTATCGCTCAGTCCTTTGTTCTGTGAGTGGGCCGGCAGTGCCTTAGATTTGGGCTTTTCGCGGGATAGTTCTCTCTCTCTGGCTGTCCCACAGTTTAGGTTGCTATCTCAGGTTAGCTCCCTTAGATTGCCCTCAGGGCATTCGGCCCAGTTCTTACCCTAAGCAGTGCTGCCCGCTCCTCTCCGTTCAGCCCCCACTTGCTGGTGGCGGATGCCAGCGTCTGGGGTTCTTTGCTGGGAGTTGCCTTTAGGCACGTAATTTGTGGGTTTTATTTATTTTTTCTCCCAGTTATGTTGCCCTCCGAGATTCGAAATCTTCCCCAAATCCCGCTGGTGAGAGGGTTTCCTGGTGCTTGGAAATTTCTCCTTTTTTACGACTCTCTCCCCGGGACGGGTCTCCGTCCCTAACTCTTTTGTCTCTCTTTTTATCTTTTATAATTTCTCCTACCTCCTTTTGAAGATAATGCACTGTCTTTGTGGATGCCTGACGTCCTCTGCCAGCGTTCAGAAGTAGTTTTGCGAAGTTTGATCAGCGTTCAGATGTTCTTTCAATAAATTTGTGGAGGAGAGAGTGGTCTCCCCGTCCTATTCCTCCGCCATCTTAGCCCCGCTCTGAAAATTATTTTTAACCAAGAAGACATTGCTGGCCTTGGAGCTAAGTTAACTGAAAAGGGTCTTAAAATGGAAGACTGTTGATACAGGTTTCTTTTTATTTAAATTTTATTGGAATATGGTTGATTTACAATACTGTGTTGGTTTCTGGTGTATAGCAAAGTGAGTCAGTTATATGAGTGTGTTTTTGTTTAGTCGCTAAGTTGTATCCAACTCTTTACTGACTCCATGGCCTACAACCCACCAGGCTCCTTTGTCCATAGAATTCCCCAGGCAAGCTTACTGGAGTGGGTTGCCATTTCCTTCTCCAGGGGATCTTCCTGACCCAGGGATTGAACCTGAGTCTCCTGCATTACAGATAGTAGGTCCTTAATAGTTATCTATTTTATATATAGTAGTGTTTATTATATATGTCAACCCCAATATCCCAATTTATCCCTCCCTCCTTCCCCCCCCAACCTCCAGAAACCATAAAATTGTTTTCCACATCTGTAACTCTTGCTTCTGTTTTGTAGAAAAATTTATTTGTATCCTTTTTTTAGGTTCCACAAATAAGTGATATCACACAGTATTTGTCTTTCTCTGACTTCACTCAGTATGACAATCTCTAGGCCTTTTCATGTTGCTGCAAATGGCATTATTTCTTTCTTTTTTATGACTCAGTAATAGTCTATTGTATGTATGCACCACATCTCCTTCTCCATTCCTCTGTTCATGGATATTTAGGTTGCTTCCATGTCCTGGTTATTTTAAATAGTATTGCAATGAATATTGGGTTGCAAGTATCTTTTTGTGACTTATGGTTTTCTACATTTATATGGGCAGGAGTGGGATTTCTGGGACCTCAGTTCAGTTCAGTTCAGTTCAGTCACTCAGTCGTGTCCGACTCTTTGCGACCCCATGAATTGCAGCACGCCAAGCCTCTCTGTCCATCACCAACTCCCAAAGTCCACCCAAACCTATGTCCATCGAGTCAGTGGTGCCATCCAACCATCTCATCCTCTGTTGTCCCCTTCTCCTCCTGCCCCCAATCCTACCCAGCACCAGGGTCTTTTCCAATGAGTCAACTCTTCACATGAGGTGGCCAAAGTATTGGAGTTTCAGCTTCAACATCAGTCCTTCCAATGAACACCCAGGATTGATCTCCTTTAGGATGGATTGATTGGATCTCCTTGCAGTCCAAGGGACTCTCTCAAGAGTCTTTTCCAACACCACACTTCAAAAGCATCAATTCTGCAGCGCTCAGCTTTCTTCACCGTCCAACTCTCACATCCATACATGACCACTGGAAAAACCATAGCCTTGACTAGACAAACTTTTGTTGGCAAAGTAATGTCTCTGCTTTTAAATATGCTATCTAGGTTGGCCATAACCTTCCTTCCAAGGAGTAAGCGTCTTTTAATTTCATGGCTGCAATCACCATCAGCAGTGATTTTGGAGCCCAAAAAAATAAAGTCTAACACTGTTTCCACTGTTTCCCCATCTATTTCCCATGAAGTGATGGGACCAGATGCCATGATCTTAGTTTTCTGAACGTTGAGCTTTAAGCCAACTTTTTCACTCTCCTCCTTCACCTTCATCAAGAGGCTCTTTAGTTCTTCTTCACTTTCTGCCATAAGGGTGGTGTCATCCGCATATCTGAGTTTATTGATATTTCTCCCGGCACTCTTGATTCCAGCTTGTGTTTCTTCCAGCCCAGCGTTTCTCATGATGTACTCTGCATATAAGTTAAATAAGCAGGGTGACAATATACAGCCTTGATGTACTCCTTTTCCTATTTGGAACCAGTCTGTTGTTCCATATCCAGTTCTAACTATTGCTTCCTGACCTGCATACAGGTTTCTCAGGAGACAGGTCAGATGGTCTGGTATTCCCATTTCTTTCAGAATTTTCCACACTTTATTGTGATCCACACAGTCAAAGGCTTTGGCATAGTCAAGAAAGCAGAAATAGATGTTCTTCTGGAACTCTCTTGCTTTTTCAATGATCCAGCAGATATTGGCAATTTGATCTCTGGTTCCTCTGCCTTTTCTAAAACCAGCTTGAACATCTGGAAGTTCATGGTTCACGTATTGCTGAAGCCTGGCTTGGAGAATTTTGAGCATTAATTTACTAGCATGTGAGATGAGTGCAATTGTGCGGTAGTTTGAACATTCTTTGAGCATAGCTCCATTTTAGATTTTTAAGTAATCTCCATACTGTTTTCCATAGTGGCTGCATCAGTTTACATTCCTAGCAACAGGGTTGATGGGTTCCTTTTCTCTACACCCTCTCCAGCATTTATTGTGTGTAGATTTTTTGATGATGACCATTCTGACCAGTGTGAAATGATACCTCATTGTAGTTTTGATTTGCATTTTTCTAGTAGTTAATAAGGTTGAGCATCTTTTCATGTGCTTTTTGGCTATCTGTATGTCTTCTTTGGAGAAATGTCTATTTAGATCTTTCACTCATTTTTTGATTTTTCTTTTTTATTTTGAGCTGCATGAACTGTTTGTATATTTTGGAAATTAATAAGCAAACACATATGGTAGTGGCACAAACACAGAAATATACATCAGTGTAAAGTCCAGAGATAAACTTATGCACTTATGGTCACGTAGTTTATGACAAAGGGGACAAGAATATGCAGTGGAGAAAAGACAGTCTCTTCAATAAGTGGTGCTGGGAAAACTGGACAGCTACATGTAAACAAATGAAATGAAAACACTTCCTAACACCATATATAAACTAAACTCAAAATGGATTAAAGAACTAAATGTAAGGCTGGATACTAACTCTTGAAGGAAAACATAGACAGAACACTCTTTGACATAAATCACAGTAAGATCTTTTTAGATCCACCTCCTAGGGTAATGAAAATAAAAACAAAGAAACGGGACCTAATTAAACCTAAAAGCTTTTGCACAGCAAAGGAAACCATAAACAAAACGAAAAGACAACTCTCAGAATGGGAGAAAATATTTGCAAATGAAGCAACTGAGAAGGGATTAATCTCCAAAATAAGACACAGGTTTCTGAAACACTAATATTATCATCATTGTCCTATTAATAGTAAATATGTGCTGAGCACCTAGTCTGCAATAGGTACCATTAAGCTTTCTTTGTGAATATGTTCTGTTTAATCTCAATGATCTTATGAAATAGACACTGGTATTTTACACAAACTAAGGATGAGAAAACTGAGACTTAGGAAGAATAAAATAAGTAACTTGTCTGAAATCACACAGTAATTTACTAATATACATGATTTACTAATATACCAGTCTATTTGTCTCTGATGCCCATGGTCTTCAATATTGAGCTATCCTGTTTCCATTATGTACAACCCAGATGTGTTCACAGGTGTTTCATTTCCTTACTGCCATTACCAGGTATTTTCTAGCTTTCCCCCTTCCTATCAGTGGATCCTGTAATGGCTTGTGGCTCCTCAAATCAAAACCCTGTTTCTTATCTTTCCCAATGTTCATCTAGCAGCAAGAATAATTGATGAGGTTTGGACAGAATGAAAGTTTTGTGTTTCTACTCTAAGCTCCCTCTTGGAATCCTCCAGTTCCTTCTGTTCTAGTATTAATTATGCAGAAGGGAACATAGAACTGAAATGAAAGGCAGTGGGTGGAGAGGGGAAGTGAACTCCATTCTGCTTCTTTAACTCTGATCCCAGTTGTCATAGCTGACACTTCTGCTGAAACACTTCCAACATAAATAGTGTGTTAAAGAGAAAAGAGTAAGGATGGGAAAAGGGACTAGTATGGAAAATACGAGGTTAAGTACAAATCCAACCTTTTTTCTTCTGCCTTCTACCAGCCAAATACCCCTAATTACTACACCCATTTATCCATTGTAGAAATAAACATTTCTGTTGAAATATACAAAGTGTACAGATCATAAATGTACCATTTGAATTTTCACAAAATGAACACATATTTGTAATCACCACCCACATCAATAAACAGATCATCAATACATTGTGGATTTAAATTACATGTTCTTGATGACTGAGGTAGAATACCTTCTTATGTGATTAACAGATATTTCAATAGCTTACTTAATGAGATGACTCTTCAAGTGTTGCCTATTTTTTCTTACTACGTTGTCTTTCTCTTAATGTGTAAGGTTTCAAAAAATATTCTGAACATAATCCTTTATCAGTTGTATGTACTGCAAATATTTTCTCTCCCTTATTTACCTACCTGCCTTTGAATGAATGTCTTTAATAAACTGAGCTTTTTAATTTTATATACATTTTTAAATAACTTTATGTAATTCAAAAAATTCTAATGTAATACAATTTATCAATAATTTTCTAATAGTGCATTTTGTGTCTATCAAAGAAATCTTTGGCTTCTAATAAATTGTAAAGCTATTTTCTTATCTTCCAGAAACTATATTTTCTCTCACAAATTTATACCTATAATCCATCTAGAAGTGAGTCTTGTGGGTGGTGTGAATTGTGCAAGAAACATTTTTTTCTTCTGAACATGCCATTAACCCAGAATTATTTATTGGAGAGGTCATCCTTTCTCCATAATGCTATGTCATCTTTGCCCTAGTCAAGTGTTGGTGTAGGTAAAAATCCATTTCTGGATTTTATTTTTTTGTTCCCTTGGTTTATTTGTCTGAGTGCCAATACCACACTCCTTCAATGAAGGTAACAGTGTAAGACTTTGAACTTTGTTCTTCAAAATTTGGTTATTTGTGACTCTTTACATTCTCATTAATATTAAAACCTATTGCCCATTTTTAAAAAAATGAGAGTTGATGGAATTTGTACAGGATTTGCATTAAATAGGGATATCAATTTGCAGAAAATTGAAACCTATAAATACTGAATCTTTCAATCCAAAAACTTGACATAACCTCTCAGTTTTCTAGGCCATTTTAATACTTCTCAGAATATTTTATTTTGAGATATATTTTTGTTGAGAAATTTTACATGTTTTGTCCTATTTCTTTGGTTTTTGATTATTTGATTCTATTTCAGATATCAGTTTTTAGTTTCATTTTCTAATGGTGGTACATATAAATACCTTCAATTTTTTTTATACTGTCCTGTGTAAAATCATCACTGAAGTCTCTTAATAATTGAACTGTTTATAATTTTAGATTTTTTAAATGTACCATCATGTAAATGAGTTTTATTTCTCTATTTTTCATTCTTGAGCATTTTCTTTCCTTTCTCCTGTCTTCCCTCCATTCCTTCCTCCCACCTTCCCACCATTCCTCCCTTGCCTGCCTGCCTTTTTCCTCCTGTTTTGTTTTCCTTTATAATACTAGTAGGGGCCTTCAATATGATGAGAATATAAGGGGTGATAGTGTGAATGTTCTCTCAACCTAGTCTCAGGCAGAAAACTTTTAATACTATATAGCATTAATACAAGGTTTGCTATAGATATAGTTTTATAATTACTCTCTATCACATAAGTAACTCTTCTAATTATAGTTTGCTGAGATATTTAAATTTTGGTGTTTAATTATTCCAAATGTTTCTTTTGCTGCTATTGAGATCATCATATGAATTTTCTTCTTTATTCTGTTAATGTAGTTAGTTATTTTAATTTTAGAATATTAAAAAAACCTTGCTTTTTGGAATAAATTTAACTTTCTTGTAATATAATCTTTTAATACACTTGATTTGCTCATTTTTTTCAGGTTTTGCCTTGTTCACGAAAGATTGCCTTGTAAATTTCATTCTTAAGTGAAATAATCATTTGGTATCAAGATTTCATTGACCTTAAAAAAGTATTTGGGAACTTTCTTTATTATTATCATTTCTCTGGAATAGTTTGTATGGATGGTTGTTATTTTTCTTAAAATGTTTGAAAGAAATCACTATAAAGTTGTCTGGTTCTCACATTTATTTGATATCATTGGAAGTTTTAGTTTCAGCTTCAATTTGTTGAATACATCTAGAACTATTCAGATTTTCTAATTATTTCATCTGCTTTTGAAAGTTTTTTTCTTGGCTATTTTTCTGATTTTGAAAATGTATTGACACAAAGTTGTTTATAGCATGCTTCTATTTTTTATAATAAAATCTTTAAGTCTATCTTTTTGTTCCTGGTACTAGTAACTTGTACTTTCTTTTATATATAATCCTAAATGTTTAAAGAGTATGTAGAAAAGCAACTGATTTCCATAGCGTAACATTGTATACTGTGGCCTTTCTAGACTCATTAAATCTGGGAATTTTTTTTGTAGATTCTTTGAAATATTCTACATAGATATTATGCCATTTATGGACAAAGATAGTTTCATTACTTACTTTTAAATCTATAAACCTTTATTTCACTTTATTATCTTATTGCACTGTCTGGAACTTCTACCATGATGTTGAATAGGAGTGGGGAGAAAGAACATCTTTGTCTTGTACCTGGTCTTGGGGGAGGCACCACATTTTCACCTTTAAGAATGATGCTAGCTTTTCTATAAAAGTTCTTTATCAAACTGAGAAAGTTCCTCTCTATTTTCAGTTTACTGAGATTTATTTTTGTTGTGGTGGTAGTTTTTTATCATGAAAGGATGCTGCCTGCTGCCAAGTCGCTTCAGTCGTGTCCGACTCTGTGTGACCCCATAGACGGCAGCCCACCAGGCTCCGCCGTCCCTGGGATTCTCCAGGCAAGAACACTGGAGTGGGTTGCCATTTCCTTCTCCAGTGCATGAAAGAGAAAAGTGAAAGTGAAGTCGCTCAGTCGTGTCCGACTCTTAGCAACCCCATGGACTGTAGCCTACCAGGCTCCTCCGTCCATGGGATTTCCAGGCAAGAGTACTGGAGTGGGGTGCCATTGCCTTCTCCGGAAAGGATGCTACATTTTGTCAAATGCTTTTTCTGCAACAATTGATATAATCATATAATTTTTCTTAAGTCTGTTGATATATAGTGGATAGTACTGATTGAATTTTGAGTGTTGAACCAGCCTTGCATACCTAAAATAAATCCCATTTGGTCATAGTATCTACTTTTTTATACATTGTTGGATTTAATTTTCCAATATTTTCTTGAGGATTTTTGCATCTATGTTCATGAGAGATACTGTTCCACCATTTTCCTTTTTTGTAACATCTTTAAGTGGTGTTGGTATTAGGGCAGTGTTGGCCTCACAGAATGACTTATGAAATGTTTGCTCGCCTTCTAGTTTCTTGAACAGATTGTGGCGAATTGGAATAATTTCTTTCTTAAATATAGCTCCCTAGTGAAGCAATCTAGGACTGGTGTTATCTTTTCTGAAATATTATTATCATTTCTGAAATATTATTAACTGTTCAGTTTCCCATATGAGGTAAGCACTATTCTGGTGCTGGAAATGGATTATCTCAATGTTTGTTTGTCTGGGAAAGATGTTATTTCTCCTTCACTTTTGGAAATTGTTTACTGGATATAGAATTTTATGTTAGTGATTTTTTCCTTCAACATTTTAAATAAAAAAAAATTATCCCATTCTCTTCTTATACAGTTTCTGAAGAGATTTGCTATATAACGCTTGTTCCTTTGTAGGTAAGGGTTTTTTTCCTGTCCTCTGGCTTCTTTCAAGATTTTCTCTTTTTAAAGTTGATATATTACCCAGAAACATTTATGTTCCTACAATTCTTATTTAAAAATACCAAATATCCTGGCAAATTTTGTTCATACATCTTACATCATATAAAATTTGAGGCCCAAATTTTTATCCTCATCTTATAGACATTCAAAGGGGCGATGAGAGTTAGTAAGTGACTAGTTAGTAGTTTGGTAGTTTTCAGAACCAGCGCCCTGAATTACTATGCTATATTTGTTCCCACAAGTAGCATCATGTCTCTTCTAAAATAGTCTGGCCCCTTTGAATGCTGAATGACAAGTCTCCTCAAATCAAACTCTTATCTTTCACTGTGTGAATTTCCCTCTTGCAGAAAATAAAAAAATCATTGCCAAGCAGTATGTAGTTACCATCAACACTGTCTTACTTATTGTATAGGTTTCATTGTCTAAAAGTAAAAATAATATATATTTCCTTCTTGTCCACTTGTGATAAAATTCTAATCATAACTACCATACTTATAAAATTCTAATCATAACTACCAACACATATGTTGCTTCAAAACACTAATACAGATATTCAATTTAAAGAATATCCAGGTATAATGTACCCATCAAAGAGAAAAGCATGGTAGAACTTTCACAGTAGAAACACTGCTCGTGGTGTATGCCTGCAATTAATAACCCAGTATCTTTATTATATAAGTAGTGAGTGAAACAATGGCATGGAAATCCAACAAGTTTTATAAAGAGATCCATCAGTAATGGGCAATTTTCATTTGTTAAATTTTCCCTTGATTAATGTTAAATTTGTAGTTGTAACATTCGTTTTTACCTATCTCTAGACAGAAGGCAAGGTCATTCCCCCCTGCTTGAATATTTAGTTGTGATCTGAAATAATGCATGTTCTCCTCCCCGAGGAGTTTTCAGGCTTCAGAGAGTTTCTTTAAGATATTTCTCTATGGAAATGATATACAACAATATCTTCTTTCCTCTTTAATAATTTTATCTGATTATCATGGTAGCATTTTTTATAAATTGTGTGTACTGGTTTACTCCAATGAAGTCCATGGTTGGGTCACCCAGACTTTGAGTCAGTGTTCTCTTCCAAAG
The DNA here is from genome assembly GCF_054371585.1 of Giraffa tippelskirchi. Classification (NCBI taxonomy): domain Eukaryota; kingdom Metazoa; phylum Chordata; class Mammalia; order Artiodactyla; family Giraffidae; genus Giraffa; species Giraffa tippelskirchi. The sequence continues at coordinate 89,329,365 of NC_137275.1, read as the reverse complement.
GAAATTAAAGAGTGGGAAAGTCCAGAATGTACTCCTCCCCACCTTCTATGTGTTAACATTACAAAATATTTTACTTCACTAAATTTGTTAGAGTTTGGATATTTGTTTTTAACGATTGACTATGATTGAAAAGTAAGAAAGCACTTCATATCTACTATTAAGAATTCAAAATATATGAACTGAGAAAGAAAAGCAATACTAGTAAGAAAATCTCACCATCCACCTCCCATACTACCCCATCCCAGGCTTTGGTACATTTCAGTTCTGAAGGCTTCTCTTTAATTCCAAAGCAGAACATACAGAGGGAGTTAGAGCTTAGAATTCTAAATGTAAAATATTTAAATAAATATTTTAATAGATGCCATCAGGTCTTCAGTATCACTAATATATTCAAAGACATAAAGCAAACACAATCAGCTATATGTTTAGGTTAGTACAGGGGAAGAGATTTCTGATTTTAAATTCTTATATTTGGAAGGAAAATGAACAGAAGTAAAATGGAGAAGGGAATCATTTTTGAAGAAAATACTACAAACTAACTAGTATAAAGATATAACAGTCAATCTTAAAATGACCAAACAATTCCTCCTTTCCATGAACCACATATAAAGTCAAAAGGAGCATGTATTTCTTCTCCCCCTGAATCTGGGGTGGCTTTTCATCAACAGAGTGCAGAAAATGAGGCATTAAGAGACCTCTAGCTTCTCTATCCTTAAAATGTTCACATTTAGGGTACTCCCTTTCAGAAACCAGACACATTGAGAGGTCACATGGAGGAAAACTTATGAGATCTGCTTGCCAGCAGTTCTCAGCCAACAGCTAGCAACAGCTGTCAGCCATGTGAAGGAGCACATTGGATACTGTAGCCCACTCAAGTTCTCAGATGACTACAGTCCTAGTTGACGCTTTGACGCCATGTGAATAAACCATCCAGCTGAGTCCAGTCAACTCACAGAATGGTAAGACAATGTTAAGTCCCTAAGTTTTGAGGTACGCTGCTATGCAGCAGTGATACATAACAGATATGTGTGATGCAAACAGCTGACTGGTAAACAAAGTCCAACATAAACATATTAGGCTAATGATGATAAAAGGAATTTAAGATAAATACCTGGCTAATATATGTATTCTAGTTAACTAAAATATTCTCATAGAGGATACAGATTTTTTGTTGTTGTTCCTTTTATGTATTTTTAAAGCAAAGGAGACAAAATTTTGGAAAGCATCTCTTCATAGTGCAGTTGCATACTTAGTGTGCAAAGAAAAATAGAAGAGTTCAGTGGTACTTGATAAACCAAAGTTTCCTTGAAAATTTTATATTATTTAAAGAGAATATGAGCAAAAAGAAGGGGAGAATCCTTAAATATAAGCTATTTAAAAAGAAAGAAAACTATCAAAAGTTTACTGAAAAATATAGAGGCAGGGGAAAGAATAGAAATATAATTCTGGGAGGAAAAAGTAATTTTCAGTAATATAAGTGAAACAAAGTTTGAAGGTGTCATCATGTGCTCTTTGCTCTCATAATCCTTTTTCATATATGTTTTGGAAATTACCACATTCAATTTTAAATGATTTGTTCATGTATCTCTTTCATATCACCAAACTATAATCATTTCCAGGGCAGAGATCAGTCTTATTTACATTGTCATCACTAAAATAATATAGAGATTAATGGATAGATGTTTAGTGAATGCGTGAATGGGTGAATAAATGATTTAGTATAAACTGATACATGAAATTAGTTTTGAAATGCAGAATCAACCTATTGACAGAAGCAGACACTTTGTCAGAGATGTCTGTTTATTTTGGGGGGTGTTCTAATTTTCTTGACATAAGATTCAAAGAAAGCTGGAAAACATCCTCTTCTGGATATGCTAAGCATTTTATCTGGAGACATTGAAGGTGGATACTCTTTGGTCCCTGCTCCGAAGAGGTCATGAGATACTGGGCAAGACAGAAATGTGAGAAGGGCCTACATGTGCAAAGCATTAATCTAAAGTCTTTCAATTTCATTATCTTTTTAAAAACACACAGGAGTAGCTTTATTCTCATTTGTAGGTAAAATGTTAGGATGAGAGATATTCAGTAACTTGCTCAAAGTAAGCTAGTAAAATGAGAGAGCCAATATGTAGTAATTCATTCTTTCATTTTTCTCTCTCTAGCTCCCAAACTACAGACCCTAATACAATGAGTTATAAGTATTGATGTAAGTCTAAGCAAGGTGCTATGAGGGCAGAAGCAAAGCTTACCTGGAAGGAGGAAGCTTATATTGGATGCTATGATAAGGCTCCCACTGTGTCTGCATCCCTATGCTCTACTTGTGTGGCTATTCTACAGAAGCACAGAATGACTACAAGCTTTTGGAATCATGCAGATTTGGGCTTAATTCTAGTAAATGTGGTAGATGTGTGGAGAAGTTACTTAGTCCACTCCGGTTTCTTCTTTCCCATCCATAAATTAGGAATAACCATGTGTATCTGAAAGAGCTATTATAAGGATCACACATGAGATGTATTAAGTACAGTGTCTGGTGTAAATACTCTCTTGGCAAATGGTGCGAGTTAGTCTAATGAATTTTGCACTATAGCTATTCTGATTTGTGGTTGGCTGATCTGATTCTGTGGGTCCAGAGAGGATATTTTCCCAGATATACAAGATTTTAGCAGATATTCTTGGATACTCTTGCTAACCTAAGGGGAATCTTGGCGTGTCTTTTCTGACCTGACCAGTGATTACAGCCTTTACATTTTGGACCATATTTCCAGAAATGAAGTTTTAAATGTCCTTTAGAGACCCAGCCCCACTCTTTATGATCTATTTCTTTGGCATTCAGAAGGAAGAAATCATTCAGGAATGTTTGCTTCACCTGGCAGTATAATTTCTCCCTAGCCTCTCTGGCAGTCATCTTTTGCCTGTGGTTCTAGTAAAGCAAGCGGTATTGACTTGACTTGCTTGGAAAAGTACTCCTTAAGCATGTATTCCTCACAACGTTAAAAATAGAGTATTTGATCAGGGATCTTTAGACACATCTACTAGTTCATACTTTTATTCAGCCCCTGAATCTGAACAAAAATAAGTTAATTTTCAGAAGACTGTAGATAAAAAAATTCAGTGCTTATTTCTACCCCAATCCTGGCCTAATCCCAGCCAAAGCTGGATCTTTAAAATCTAGAATATTTGAGGTCTGAGGGTCTGCCTTCAGTTCTCAGGCAGCATGGCAAGGAGGGAGGTCAGAGCTCAGAATCCTGACTCCAGATAACAAGGGTGGCAGGAGAAATGGGAGAAAAGACACGAATTCATTAAGGAGTAACAGCCCAAGCAGGTGCTTACCGGGTGAATTGGGAAGGAAATTTCTTAGAAGGGCTCCAGAATATGGAGGAAAAGGAGCAGTTAATCTGAAATACAAAACTGAAAGACATGGCAGATGCACGATTCTAGTCTCCCAGATAAGATTCCTTCCGGAATTCAAAAGCATCTAAGAGAAGCAAGACAATCAGCTGCTGGGCTCAAGATGTAAACACAGTGCTAGCTGACACAGTGAAGATGTTTATTAGAAAAGTTAATGCAGTGTCAGGGCGGAAGATCAATGTTTAACCTGATTTCATTGCAATGTATTGGCCTGCCTTGGAATACAGAATGGAAAATTAGCAAACCAGAAAAAGGAACATGTAAGGGACTTTTTCATAAGCAAGCTGTCAAATCATGGACACTGACATATGTGATGTTAAAAAGTCAGGAATTACTTACATTTTCAGTTAACACATGTTCTTATACTGTATATGTACATAGTTTTATAAATTTGAGAAATACATTGAAAATTTTATTTGCCTCAATATCTAGGTAAGGTCACAGAATGTTAAGAGATTCACTGAGTTCAGGTCTCTGATTTTATAGATTAAACCCTAATCTATTTTTATAGATTAAACCCAAATCTGCAACATGACTTTCCACAAGTTACTCAGTGAGGTGGAAGTATGATCAGTGACATGCAGTAAGTCTTTTTACAGGTAAAGAAAGAGGGGCAGGAGACCAGTGGAAAGATGGTGCCTGATCCATGAATCCAGTCCTGACAAGCCTGTGCTTAATATAGGAGGCCATCTCACTGTAAAAATACCTGTATAATTATTTGATGAAACTATCCCAGGAGTGTTATTTAGCTAATCCTCATCAAACTGTAAACAAAATAAAGATCATTTTCCACAGTCTAAAAAATCAAAACATGTCCCTGATTGCTGGACTCAGATGAGTTAAAAAAGCTTTTTGATGCTCCAGCTTCTTTTAATTTGATAATTTGGATAAAATCTAATGGATTTACTGCAATCTTTTGCTACAGTGGTTATTAAAGCTGACATTTCAGTCTATATTTAAGAAGTTTTTACTGGAAAAGGAAACTAAGAAGTGTTTTGTTTTGTTTGCACTGTATCATACTTCAGAAAGAGGAACACTCAGGGAAAAAAAAAAAAAAGAAGCTCTGTTTCCTGGGCGTGAGGAGGCCTGCTCAGGGCCTCTGGGAGAGAGAGAAGCCCGGGGTTCTGCAGAGCGGCCCAGCGGTGACGTCACAACCTACCCCGCCCTCCGCCTCCTGCAGCGCTGGACCCACAGTAGCACACTCCCGGCCCTGGGCACGATTAGCAAAACCTCCAGCGCAGCTGTGCATCGAGGGTGACCAATTGAAAAACAAGGAGTCGGCCAGTTAATTACATTGTCAGCAATAAATGTAACAATGGGCTATAGAGGCAACCCAGTCCTGTGATGCATCCAGGCAGCCATCTGTACCTCTGTCTTCCCCGTCCACTGGTCACTTGTTGCTGCAGAATTGGTTTAGACAAGTGGCTTAGTTTGTCAGGTAGCAAGCAGAAGTGTCCGTCCTCCTCTGTGAGGCTATCTCCATTAAGTTTCACACTTCTTTCAGAGAAGTCAACTGTGAGTGTAAAGCTCACACAAAAAAGTGGGGATTCAGCCACAGCCCTGGCCCTAATGAAAAATAAGATCCTTCATTCACTCTTGTGTTTATTTATTTACTGCTTCCCCAGCGGCTCAGCTGGTAAAGCATCCGCTTGCAATGGGGGAGGCATGGGTTCGATCCCTGGGTTGGGAAGATCCTTGGAGGAAGAAATGGCTACTCACTCCAGTATTCTGGCCTGGAGAATTCCATGGGCAATACAGTCCATGGGGTCCCAAAGAGTTGGACACGACTGAGGGACTTTCACTTTTACTTTGGTGGCTCAGATGGTCAAGAATCTGCCTGCAATGCAGGAGACCAGAGTTCAATCCCAGGGTCAGGAAAATCCCCTGGAGAAGGGAATGGCTACCCATTCCAGTATTCTTGCCTGGGGAATTCCATGGAAGGAGGAGCCTGGCAGGTTACAGTCCATGGAGCCACAAAAAGTCTGGCACAACTGAGCGACTAACACTTTTCAACTTTTTTTTTCAACATTTACTTACTAACATTTGTTGAAAGACTTCTGTTTGCCAGGTACACACCAATGAAGCATGTGAGAAGAACCCAGTCCATCTATATAGCAGAAATTAATGTACATTAACATATCATCTCTATCTATGGATTTCTGTATATTTTGTAGCCAATGCCCTAGATAGTGGTCCCTTAGAAAAATCCATTTTTATGGCCTATGTGGACAATTAAAATCACTGAGTTCTTCATTTTTTCCAATTGTTATTTTTCTTTGAATCCTTTGAATTAGTTTTGAAGATGGTTATTAAAAAATTAGAATAGCACAGCACAGAGAAGTCTTATCTAATAATACTCATCTATTTAAGAACAGTGAAAAAAAAAGGAAAAAAGAAAAAAAATTAAAAAAAAAAAAGAACAGTGAAGCCTGTGACTTTATGTTATTGATTAATGTCTGATCTACTGTTCCTTTAGCTGAAGATGTGAACTGCTGGCTTGATAGCCATATCTTAATTCAAACTTAATTTCACCAAATTCCAGAGGGATATCATTCCAGTCCCACTCCTCAGTATCAGGACACATCTTAGAATCATTTGGATCTTTTTCCTGTTCATGCTCAGAGGGAGCCTTTAGAGTTTAGGATTAAAACAGCTCTGAACAAACATTAGCTGAAGAATTGATGCTTTTGAACTGTGGTGTTGGAGAAGACTCTTGAGAGTCCCTTGGACTGCAAGGAGATCCAATCAATCCATCCTAAAAGAGATCAATCCTGGGTGTTCATTGGAAGGTCTGATGTTGAAGCTGAAACTCCAATACTTTGGCCACCTCATGCAAAGGGTTGACTCATTGGAAAAGACCCTAATGCTGGGTAGGATTGGGGGCGGGAGGAGAAGGGGATGACAGAGGATGAGATGGTTGGATGGCATCACCGACTCGATGGACATGGGTTTGGGTAGACTCCGGGAGTTGGTGATGGACAGAGAGGCCTGGCGTGCTGCAATTCATGGGGTCGCAAAGAGTCGGACACGACTGAGCGACTGAACTGAACTGAACTGAACAAACATTAAGGCTTCTTCTTCTATTCTTTCTACTGCTTTATTTTTAATCTTTTCCCCCCATTACTAACCAGATCTGGATTTCTCCTAATTCCTATCCATAAAAATGAAGCATAATTATTTTAAATGAATGCTGCTGAAAACTTCCTGTTTTTAATTTTAAAAAGCAGATGAGACACATGTTCTGCCTGTGTTTCTTGCTAGAGGTGCCCCCTGGCCTTCCCTCTTTTTTTAAACAGACCAGAGCCTTTTCCTAAAATGAACAGGAAGTAGGAGAACTGAGAGGAGAAGTGGGAATTTCAGTCAATCTTCTTAGTCCATTTGCTTCATTTTGCCCCAAATAGGTTTCATGATGAGTTGGCATTTTAAAATAAACACCCTATTACTCTGATGAGAGGAAGAGAACACGCTGACATGGATTTGAAGCAAAATGTAGATTTGGGTGGAAATGAGTTTTTGATGATGCTGTAGTAACTGTCCTGTTCTTTGAACATTCTTTACAAGGAAGAAAGGAAATGAAAATAACCTGTCATTTCTTTCCTCCTTTCTTTCTTGTCTCTACCTCTTTCTTTCTCTCCCTCCTTTCTTCCTTTTTATTCTTTATCTTATGTTTTTAAGCACTTAGTATGTGTCAAGACTGTGGTAGGTGCTGGTGAAAAGTAATGACATGGCCTGTGCCTTCAAAGACCTTACAGTACAGCTGGGAAGACCGACAAGTCAAAATGCAATTTCTATTCCTTGTTTAAGTGCCCTCCACCAGGATTTTATGAAAGCTCTTTTATAAAAGAGATGCCTAACCTAGACTTGGCAGAGTCCCCTAAGCAGAACTCAGAAGATTGATTAAGCATTAGTTAGGTAAATAGAGATGTGAATTATTTCAGGGCATTGGAAATATCAGGAACAAGGCCACAGAGCAAAGAGAGAACACAAGACTTTCAAGGTATCTTTTTCCTGTCACCTTTCTCCCACCTAATTACGGAAAATCTTGTGAGTTCTACGTGAGTTCTAGGGGTGTGTGTCTATATGTATGTCTGTTTACAATAAAGAGAATTACACTTCTCTAGAGAACATAGGGTTGTCTGAGAATTCTGCTTAGAAATTTCTGGATAGGAGAAAAGATATGGATAATGTAATTAAAAACTCCTATTTACTGGCTACTTTAAGATGTGACAATCACTGTGATAAATGATTTGTTGTAATTTTAATCTAGAAATGTATTACTATTACTACTACCACTATTATTATTATGTGGTTACTTTATAAGCAAAGAAGTTAAAGCTTTTAGGGTTAAAGATGCCGTCTAGGCAGGCCTCACCCTTTTAATATCTTATACTGCCTTGTGAATATATAAAGAAATAAAGATCTAAAAGAAAAAAAATAGACACAAAGTGACATACTTAAGAGGAGCAGCAATAGTAACCGTATAACACATCCCAGTATCCGGGACGTGTGAGGCCCCAGGCAAAGTATTTTGGCAAATATGTGAAATAATTATATTTCTTATATAATTCTCTTATAGTTGTTATTCTTAGGTAATGTCTTATGTATAATTATATACAAATCATAAAAATAATTATATAATTATATATAGTCAATAATGGTCTTATCTAATATTTTAGTTTAGAATGTAGAGATGAGAAGTATATATATATAAAATAATTCATAATACCGAGGAGCCTGACCATAAATAATATTTGAATTGTGATTTTCAATTCCTAAAATCATTTTCATATAACTACTTTGAGTTTTATAAAAGTACATAAAAATTTTACATTATTCAGTTTTTGCTGAAACTTAGCTACATGACAATCCCCAAATGTCTGTGATTTATTTATAACTTCAAGCTTTTTTTCTCTTGACCTTTGATTGTAGGTTGGTTTTGGTTCTTTGATCTCATCTGGACTTGCCTGGCTTTGAGGGGATTACTCTCAACTCCATGCTTCCATCCTTCATCTTCATTCTGAGGCCCAGGATAAAGTGATAGCTTCTTGGGACATGTTATCCTCAGAGTGGATCACAGGAGCACAAAGGAAGGCAAATGAAACCATGGAAACACATCTGCTCATGTCATGTTTCTTAACCTCCCATCAGCCAAATCAAATCACATGGCCAAGGCCAACATCAATGGGAAGAAGTGTATTCTATGCATAGTGGAAGGCAACACAAAGTTACAAGGCAAGGGATGTGGAAGTATCATCCTGCTACAGGGAGGATAAGAAATGAGGACAATAATGCTATTTACTAATGAGGACAGAATCCCAAAGAGTTAAGTGGCCTGCTCCTAACCACACAGTTAATAAACAGAGGAGCTGAGACTCAGGTCTTTGTCTTAGGATTCTGACTTTTGTGTGCTTTGCTATGATACAAAGTGCTCTAAGAATGTGAAATGATTACTTAAGCCCCAGGAGTCCGAAAACTCTGGGGAAAAGGTGAGATTTGATATAGACATGAAGAGATATATAGATATTAATAGGTTAATTGTACATACTGCTTTACCTGAGAGAGTCCCTGAGTAATCACTTCTCTTCTTATCTTTCTCACCAACCCCTTCCTCAGAGAGTCCCCTTTTGGAGGCTAAATTACGCAGTCACTTTAAGTTCTGATAAGTGGATCAGAATAAGCAGGGTGAAATAGAACCCTGTATATAATTCCTGAAAAAATAAACATGGTATATTCAAATGCAATGAAGAGACTAGCTTTTCCGGTGTAGCGGCTACAAGTTGAGGAGTATTTGGAGAAGTTTATTAGAGACATAGTTGAGACCAATTTGTTGGTTGCCAGATAGAGATGATAAGTTTATATTCATAGAGGGAGCGACTCAAAATATTTGAACAAGATGGTGACAGCAACTACAGGTGTGATTTAGAAAGATAAATATAGAAGGTGAGGGTGGGACGATCTGAGAGAAAAGCATTGAAACATGTATACTATCATATGTGAAACAGAACACCATTCCAGGTTCCATGTATGAGACAAATGCTCAGGGCTGGGGCAATGGGATGACTCGGAGGGATGGGATGGGGAGGGAGGTGGGAGGGGGGTTCAGGATGGGGAACACATGTAAATCCATGGCTGATTCATGTCAGTGTATGGCAAAAAACCACTACAATGTTGTAATTAGCCCCCAACTAAAATAAATAAATTAATTTAAAAAAAAAAAGCACAGTTGGAAATACTAAAAAAAAAAAAAAAGAAAGATAAATACAGACAAGTTGGATAAAAGTATGGGGCAAAGGGACTAGTTATTAAGTAAATTCAGTAGTCTTGGTATGAGTCCATGATAATCTATACCAAATTGAAGAGAATGGACTACAAGAGATAGAGGTATTAGAGCTGTGACACAAAGAAGTGTTAAATACTCATGTGGAAATATAGAGAAGGAAGTTAAATATATAGAATGGGAGCTCAAGGAGGTCTATGTTAGAAGTATGATTTTGAGAGTCTAGATTTGATATTCAATGTCTGACCTTAGACAAGGTACTTAACCATTTTGATAAGAAATTGGAGAACAAAGTCACACTTCCATGAAACACCAAGTATCTACTCCTCTAAAAAATAAGTTAGCTCTGATTACTCATTAATACATTATGCAAACTTTTATTGTATTTTGGCAGGAACATCTAGTTGTTGGCACTGGAGTATTTTCTCTGAGGAATACATTGTTCACTAGAAATAGCTCTGCTCTTAGGAGCTTATGGTCTCGGAGAGATACACTTAATAAGCCAAAATATACAAGACACGGGCACAGAAAAATACTGTGGGATTTTGGGGTGGAGATATTTCCAGTTATGGGAACCATTTACAAAGAAGGAAGCACTCTACAACTCTGAGAAGGGATACACTGGCCCTCCACGACCTCTACCCTATGGCTACGTAGGGGCCCCTCCCTCCACCTGACCCACTCCCCAACCTTCAGTTCCCCTCTGAGGCTCTCTCCCTCAGTGGTGTCTCATTGTCTTTTCCTCCTGTTATAGCCTCCCAGTATATGTTTTCTTCCTTGACCAATTAGAGTTGCTGTACCTCCAAGGGGCTAAGGTGCTAACTCCTCTCAAGCCTCTTTTTGTCAATGTAGTGTTTTTCAGAGAAGGTTTTATTTTTTTCCCATGTTGGTCCTAAGTGTTTTGCAAATGCACAGAGAAAATAAAATAAAACTAAACTCCTTATCTTAAAAAAAAAAAAAACAAAACACAAAGTCTTTTCCTCCTGAAAAACTTTCAGCATGCCATAAACAACACATGGGTCAAAGGGGTAATATGGAGAGAAATTGTAAAATTTATTATAAATCATAGTGATACAAAGATGCATCAAAATGTGGGGTAGAACTAACACAGTCATCAGCAAAAATCCTATGGTATTAAATATCTATACCAATAGAAACTTTTTTAAAAGTAAATAGAAGCCCAACTCAAAAAACAAACAAAAAAAGATAAAGTAAGCCCCAAAAAGCAGAAATAAGGAATTAATAAAAATAAAAGCAGAAATACAGTCAGAATGGCCATCACACCCTCTCCAGCATTTATTGTTTGGAGAAAAGGGAACCCTTCTGCACTTTTGGTGGGAATGTAAATTGGTAAACCACTATAGAGAACAGTATGGAGTTTCCTTAAAAATCTTAAGATAGAACTACCATATGATCCAGCTATCCAGGCATAGATTCAGAGAAAACCATAATTTGAAAAGACAGATGCACCCCGATGTTCACTGCAGCACTATTTACAATAGCCAAGACATGGAAGTCTTTTTGATTGTTTGAAGCTCTGGTAGATTTTTCTGGAAGTCCTTATGGAAACAGTATTATGTAAGTTCTTGCATATTTATAACAGTTTATTTGTGACCTTCAATCTTAAAGTTAATTTGGCCTGGAAATTAAATCCTTGATGAACTAAATGTCCATTGACAGAGGAATGGGTAAAGAATATATGGTACATATATAAAATGGAATATTACTCATAAAAAAGAATGAAAAAAATGGCACTTTCCACAACATGGATGGATCTAGAGATTATCATACTAAGCGAAGAAAGACAGACAAAGACAAATATATGACATCACTCATATGAGGAGTCTAACTTTTAAAACTATACAAATGGACTTATTTACAAAACAGAAGAAGACTTATAGATTAGACATTAGAAAAAAACTTATGGTTACCAAAGGAGAAATATGAGGGGAGGGATAAATCAGGAGCTTGGGATGAGTACATATACACTATCATATATAAGATATATAACGAAAAAGGATCTGCTGTACATAGCACAATATTTCTACTCAATATTCTCTGATAACCTATAAAAGAAAAGAATCTAAAAAAATGAATATATGTACATGTATAACTGAATCACTTTTCTGTATACCTGAAACCAACACAATATTGTAAAAGCTCCAATAAAATTAAAATATAAAAAAAAAAAACTTAGAGGAAAACACAGGCAGAACACGCTTTGACATAAACCAAAGCAAAATCTTTTTAGATCTACCTCTTAGAGTAATGAAAATAAAAACAAACAAATGCAACCTAATCAAACTTTAAAACTTTTTGCACAGCAGAGGAAACCATAAATGGGATGAACAGATGACCCTCAGACTGGGAGAAAATGTTTGCAAATGAAGCAATGGACAAATGATTAATCTCCAAACTATCCAAACAGCTCATACAGCTCAATGTGAAAAAAAAAAACAAAAAAAAAACCCCTCAATCAAAAAATGAGCAGAAGACCTAAATACAGATCTCTCCAAAGAAGACATACAGATGGCCAAGAGGCACATAAAAAGATGCTTAACATCACTATCAGCGAAGTGTAAATCAAAACTACAATGAGGTCTTATCTCACATTGGTCAGAATGGCTATCATCAAAAAAGCTACAAATAATAAATGCTAAAGGGGGTATGGAGAAAAGGGAACCCTCTTACACTGTTGGTGGGAATTGATATAGCTATGTGGAGGTTCGCTATAAAACTAGAAGTGGAACTACCATATGATTCAGCAATCCCACTACTGGCATATACCCTGAGAAAACCATTAACTCAAGAAAACACATGTACCCCAATGTTCATTGCAGCACTATTCAAAATAGCTAGGACATGGTAAAAACCTAAATGTCCAATGAAAGATGAATGGATAAAGAAGATGTGATACATATATACAATGGAAATACTCACCATAAAAAATGAAAGTGAGTTATCTGTAGAGATGTGGATGGGTCTGTCATACAGAATGAAGTAAGTCAGAAAGAGTAAAACAAGGAATCTAGAAAAATGGTACAGATGAGTCTTTCCAGGGCAGTAATAGGCAGATGTAGGGAATGGATGTATGGACACAGGGTGAGGGAAGGGGAGAGTGGGACAAACTGGGAGATTAGGATTGATATATGTACACTTACAGGCGTAAAACACATAGCTAGTGGGAAGCTGCTGTATAGCACAGGAAGCTCAGCTCTGTGCTCTGTGATGACCTAGAGAGGTGGGATGGGGTGGGAAGGGAGGTAGGGTGAAGGAGGGGATCTAGGTATACATACAGCTGCTTCATTTCATTGTACAGCAGAAACTAACACAACATTGTAAAGCAATAAAAAAAAAAAAAAGAAATACCAATTTCCTACAATCTCTTCCAGAAGATAGAAGCAGAGGGAATGCTTCCTAAATTAATCAATGAGGCCAATATTACCCTAATATTAAAACAGGCAAAGACATAAAAAAGGAAGCAAATGAGTCAGGCCCTGCAGAATTATTAGTATCTGGATATAGAATGATGGTGGGATAGAACATGTATAACAGAACAACCAATATAATAATAACATCTACCTTTCAGCTTTATATCCCAACAAATAACAAGCCAGTGGTTATGTTTAGCCTATCTTGTGGTTCTATGAGGAGAATTAGTGGCAAATAAGCTTGGGAATGAGATCATGGAGAGCCTAAATGCTTTAAAAGTTAGGCTAAAGAATGTAAAGGAGCTACATTGAGATATCTGAGGGAAAAGGAAAGATCGACAGTATCAGAGAAATGCATTATTTAGAAATAATTTTGACCATATATTTTAAATCAGTTCATATAAAAGGAGGCTTCCATTAGAAGGTTCCCGCAATAACCTGAGAGAAATAATAAGAACCTGAACTGTGATATTGGCAATGAGATTGGCGAGAAGAGGGTAGATGAGAGGAACATTTAAAATGTAGATTCAAAAGTGCTAAGAAAGTGGCTGGATTCGATTGTGGAGTTCATGAAGCAAGGGAAAAAAAACAATCATTGGGAGTGCTGAAGTTTCAAATCCATGAAACACTGGTGAAAACAGTGAGGACTAAATTTGTGTAGAAAAACAGCAAGTTCCATTTTGGCTTATCGGGCTTCCTGTGTAAGTGAAATAGCCAAGTAGGGATATTTAGCAGATGATTAAAAATGTAGGTCAAAAACTTAGGAAAGAGGAAAAATCACAAGATATATCAAATAAATACACGGCATTGAAGTCATTTAACTGTCAAGATGAGACAAGCTTGGGACCCTTTGCTGCAGTGCTGCAGAGCTTGCATCTGCACACACCTCTCCCCCAGCAACAAAATACAAAAACTATAAGGGACTAAAAATAACTGTATGCACCACAGTTGGAGCAAATTCTGAACCACAAGAGACAAAGACAAAAAACACCCAAATGCTATTTCTGAAGAGCCGAGAGCAAAAGTCTGGGTATTGGGAGCAAAAGCAGGATTCTGTGCATGCTCCACTCCACTCAACACCACAAAAGGGTAGGCAAACCACATAAGCCACCCCTCCAGCCTGACCCCTGAACACACTCCCACCCTCACCCCATGTAAGGCACAAGCTTGCCCCCCGCCTCGGGGAGTGAGCAATGGAACCTGTTACTTGTTTTCACTCCCTCCTGCAGCTGATGCAGGAGACCCAATAAAGCCTTGACTGAATTTCTTGTCTGGCCTCTAGTCGATTTCTATTGATTGGAGAAAGTCAAGAACCCTAGTTAGTATGAAAGGAACATCAAGGAAGAAAATAAATTTAAGGACAAAGATGGAGAACAATAATCCTGAGAGGGTTAGAAGAGGTCAGGAAGACAGAAAAGAAAAGAAGAGAAGGAGAGACATGAAGAGGTAATGTCAGGTAAAGGATGAAAGGGTATGGGCCTTTCTAAGGAAGTCATGCTGGGAGCTGCCCTTGGGGAGAAGAAAGTCTACCATCTTGGTAGTTTTAAGATAGACTGAATCTGACTTGGTGGTGGAATGATCCCAGTGTGATTCAAGGCAGCATCATTAAGTTTGGCCCTGTTGAGGTAGCCACGTGTGCCTTTTTTACAGAAACATCAGATAAAGCTGGGAAGACACCACTTACTGAAGGAAGTTTAATTAGCACAGAACATTGAGGCTGAAACCTAGAGACAAAAGGGGCATGTGAGTGAACTTTTCTGTGGTTGTCTTAAAGGGTAAGTTTAAAATATACAGGTTATCTATTGGGTTTCACCAGTCTCATAAGAACCCAAAGCAGAAGTTTAGTCTTAGAGATACACCTGTATCTGTAGGCTCTAGATATATCTATTATTTAAATACTCCTTCTTATCTCCACTTTTTTCTCCTCTGTCCATGGGATTTCCCAGGCAAGAAAACTGGAGTAGGTTGCCATTCCCTTCAGGGGATCTTCCCAACCAAGGGATCTCCTGCATTGTAGGTGAATTTTTTATTGTCTAAGTCACAATGGAAGCACAATAAATGCTTCCACTCAACCTCAATTATTTTCTGGAAAAAGAACATTTTTTAGAAAGTCAACATTATAGTGTATTGACAGCAGTTCCTCATAATTTCTACTTTAACTGACCCCAAACTAAGGTCATTTCTCTTGAAATGAACCAGCCTTGACTTTGGTAGAGACTTAACTTATTGAAGATTCAGCTTTCATTTATATGAGGGTTCAGAACATGCATCAGTTCCACTAGACATATGTGGTGAAGGCAGGGAATCTACCTTATGACCATATGAAGTGAATCAGCCACAGTTACAGGAAGGCATATGCCCCAATTTGGGGGCACTTTTCCTCAGTTAATGCTAATCGGTTGTCCATTCAGTGTGCTGTGCTGTGCTTAGTCACTCAGTTGTGTTGGACTCGTTGAGACCTCATGGACTGTAGCCCGCCAGGCTCCTCTGTCCATGGGAATTCTCCAGACAAAAATATTAGAGTGGGTTGTGGTGCCCTCCTCCAGGGGATCTTCCCAATCCAGGGATCGAACCCAGGTCTCCTGCATTGCAGGCGGATTCTTTACCATCTGAGCGACCAGGGAAGCCCAAGAATACTGGAGTGGGTAGCTGATCCCTTCTCCGGGGGATCTTCTCAACCCAGGAATCGAACTGGGTTCTGCTGCATTGTAGCCAGATTCTTTACCAGCCAAGCTACCAGTCAGTCAGTTCACTCAGTCATGTCTGATTCTTTGTGACCCCATGGACTGCAGCATGCCAGGCTTCCCTACCCATCACCAACTCCTGGAGCTTGCTCAAACCCATGTCCATCGAGTCGGTGATGCCATCCAACCATCTCATCCTCTGTCACCCCCTTCTCCTCTTGCCTTCAATCTTTCCCAGCATCAGGGTCTTTTCCAACGAGTCAGTTCTTCTCATCAGGTGGCCAAAGCACTGGAGTTTTAGCTTCAGCATCAGTCCTTCCAATGAATATTGAGGACTGATTTCCTTTAGGATTGACTGGTTGGATCTCCTTGCTGTCCAAGGGACTCTCAAGAGTCTTCTCCAACACCACGGTTCAAAATCATCAATTCTTCAATGCTCAGCTTTTTTTATAGTTCAGCTCTCACATCAATACATGACTACTGGAAAAACCATAGCTTTGACTAGATGGACTTTGCTGACAAAGTAATGTCTCTGCTTTTTAATATGCTGTCTAGGTTGGTCATAGCTTTTCTTCCAAGGGGAAAACGCCTTTTAATTTCATGGCTGCAGTTACCATCTGCAGTGATTTTGGAGCCCCCCCCAAATAAAGTCTGTCACTGTTTCCATTGTTTTCCCGTCTATTTGCCGTGGAGTGATGGGACCAGATGCCATGATCTTAGTTTTCTGAATGTTGCTTTTTAAGCCAGCTTTTTCACTCTCCTCTTTTACTTTCATCAAGAGGCTCTTTAGTTCTTCACTTTCTGCCATAAGGGTGGTGTCATCTGCTTATCTGAGGTTATTGATATTTCTCTGGTAATCTAGATTCCAGCTTGTGCTTCATCCAGCCTGGTATTTCACATGATGTACTCTGCATATAAGTTAAATAAGCAGGGTGATAATATACAGCCTTTACATACTCTTTTCCTGATTTGGAACCAGTCTGTTGTTCCATGTCCAGTTCTAACTGTTGCTTCTTGATCTGCTACCAGAGAAGCCCTCATTCACTGTACCTCACTATAATATACACCACTGGGGGTTTTGTGGTCTAGGAGAAACCAGTTCTCTGCTCCCAAGGAGTCTCTGAAGGGATCTAAAACTACTTGTAAGAGTAGATAATATTCTATCATGCTATAGAAGAGGGCTCTTGTTCCTCTACTAAAATATTTAACTTTATAGAAGATACTGGATGTGTTCAAGAGAAGAAAAGCATAGAGTAAGTACTTTTATACCTTCTGGATTTTCCCAGAACGATACTAATTCCAGATTGTATCCATTTATTGGGTCCAGTTTTCTTGCTTGTGTGTGTCTGAGTAGAAGGCATCTTACTGCCTACTGTTCTGTTAGAATCAAGTAAGAGCTTTGTACTATTGCTTCTTCCTGATTAGGTATGTTCCTTTGGAGCTGCATCTGTCAATTTCTGCCCCATCACTTTTTATCCTTACAATAAGTCTCTTTCCCAGAACCAGAGCTTATCTTGGGCATTGCCATTATGTAGGTCTTAGTCTAAAGCTCCATGTAAACTTCCAACATGCCTATGAAATATGCTACGATATTATGGATGTCTCCATGCATGTATAACTTCTCTGTTCTCTTAAATCTCCTTCTTCTTTCATAAGTGATACATATTCTTGAGTTTCTCTGATTCTATTAGTGCAGACTTTCTAGTTCCCTGCATGCTACAGCAAACTTATGGCAGGAAGTATAGTATGATGGAAAGAAGTCAGGAGTGATTAACCAGACTGGGGTTCTGGTTTACTTTGAGTAAATTTTAATCCTCTGAGTCATAGTTTCCCTATCCATAAGATAAAAAGGTTGACTTAGATATCTCTAAGAACCAAGGCCAGACCAAGACTTGGCATCTCTCTTTGCCAAATGATTTGGCAGTCCTTCAAACTGATAATCTTTAAACAATTATTCAACATGTTATTTAGTACAACCAAGGTCAATGAAGTCAATACTGCAAGGATTTATTTTCCCCACTTGAGGTTCCTGTCTATATTGGCAATAATGAGATCAATTTCTATTTTCCCAGTTATATGAGGGTTCCCTCACTCTTGTTAACTGGACTTCTATTTAATTCTTGCCCTGTTTCAGCACCCTTTACAGATCAATACACAATAGCACCCCTTACTATAGCTCCGATAAGGTCCTTGGATTTTCTGTGATCTGCACATACTTAATTTAACTAGTGGTTCCCTGTACTGCCTCTGTTCTCCTGCCTGGAATATCATAACCTGCCTTTCCCCTCTTTATCCAAATAGTCTAATGTTATTTTATTTTATGGACAACTTTCCTTGAACCTCTCAACAAAATTAGGTATTCCCAACTCTGTGTTCCCATGTGCTTTCCCATACCTCTTTGCAAAACTACTTTATTGCTATGTTATTTGCTTATATACCTATCTTTGTTGATAAACAGTAAACCTTGGAGGTTAAAATTCATGTATTTGGCTTTATGTCTCATGTCCCTAGCTTTTAGAGACTTTGTTAGGCAACTATTACTTAAAAGATGCTGCACTACATAGTGAACCATCTCAAAACTCAGTGGCTATAATATTATTGACTTTTCATTCAATCATGCATGGATCATCTTAGAGGGTGCTGCTTAAATCTGGCAGATCTGTGGGTTGGCTAGGGCACCTCTGTACAATATAGCATATTCTCTAAATTTTAATTGTAAAAATATTCCAGGTTTATTGAGATATAATTGACATATAACATTGTGTACGTTTAAGGCGTACAACAAAGCCTTGTACTCCAAGGAAACTCCTTGTATGCAAATTTGGAAAATTCATCAGTGGTCACAGGATGAGAAAAGCTTAGTTTTCATTCCAATCCTAAACAAAAGCAATGTAAAAGAATGCTCAAACTATCAAACAATTGCACTCATCTCACACTCTTAGTGAAGTAATCCTCAAAATTCTCCAAGCCAGGCTTCAACAATACATGAACCAAGAACTTCCAGATGTTCAAGCTGGATTTAGAAAAGGCAGAGACACCAGGGATCAAATGCCAACATCCATTGGATTATAGAAAAAGCAAGAGTTCCAGAAAAACATCTACTTCTGCTTCATTGACTACACTGAAGAATTTATGTGGATCACAACAAACTGTGTAAAATTATTAAAGAGAACAGAATACCAGATCACCTTATCTGCCTCCTGAGAAATCTGTATGCAGGTCAAGAAGCAACAGTTAGAACTGGACATGGAACAACAGACCGCTTCCAAATTGGGAAAGGAGTACATCAAGGCTGTATATTGTCACCCTGCTTATTTAACTTATATGCAGAGTACATCATGCAAAATGCCAGGCTGGATGAAGCACAAGCTGGAATCTAGATTACCAGAAGAAATATCAATAACCTCAGACGTGCAGATGACACCACCCTTATGGCAGAAAGCAAAAAGGAACTAAAGAACCTGTTGATGAAAGTGAAAAAGGAGAGTGAAAAAGCTGGCTTAAAACTCAACATTCAAAAAACTAAGATCATGGCATTTGGTCCCATCACTTCATGGCAAATAGATGGGAAAACAGTGGAAACAGTGGCAGACTTTATTTTTCGGGGGCTCCAAAATCACTGCAGATGGTGACTGCAGCCATGAAGTTAAAAGATGCTTGCTCCTTGGAAGAAAAGCTATGACCAATCTAGACAGCATATTACAAAGCAGAAATGTTACTCTGCCTACAAAGGTCCATCTAGTCAAAACTATGGTTTTTCCAGTAGTCATGTATGGATGTGAGAGTTGGACCATAAAGAAAGTTGAGTGCCAAAGAACTGATGCTTTTGAACTGTGGTGCTGGAGAAGACTCTTGAGAGTCCCTTGGACTGCAAGGAGATGAAACCAGTCAATCCTAACAGAAATCAGTCCTGAATATTCATTGGAAGGACTGATGTTGAAGCTGAAACTCCAATACTTTGGCCACCTGATGCAAAGAACTTACTCATTGGCAAAGACCCTGATGCTGGGAAAGATTGAAGACAGGAGGAGAAGGGGACGACAGAGGATGAGATGGTTGGATGGCATCACTGACTCGATGGACGTGAGTTTGAGCAAGCTCTGGGAGTTGATGATGGACAGGAAGCCTGGCATGCTGCAGTCCATGGAGTCACAAAGTGTCGGACACAACTGAGCCATTGAACCGACTGAAGGCATACAATGTACTGATTTGATACACTTACACATTGGGAAATTGTTACCAACATAGCATTAGCATTACATCACATAATTACCATTTCTTTTTTGTGGTGAGACCATTTAAGATATACTCTCTTAGCAACTTTCAAGTATATAATACAGTATTGTTAACTATAGTCACCATGCTGTACATTATACTCCTAGAATGTACTCATTTTATAATTGAACATTTGTACCCTTTGATCAATATCTTTCCATTTTTCCTACCTTCCAGCCCCTGGTAATCACTATTCTAGTCTCTATGTCACTGCATTCAGCATCTTTAGAGGCCACATATAAGCATTGTCATAATGTATTTCTCTTTGTGTGACTTAAGTCATTTAGCATAATGCCCTCAAGATACATTCACTCCAGTCTGGATTTGACAGGATGGCAGAGTAGAAGGATGTGTGCTCAACTTTTCTTACAAAAACACCAAAATAACAACTAACTGCTAAATGCTATCTACCAAAAAAATGCTGGAACCTACCAAAAAAGATATGCTACATCCAAAAACAAAGAAACCATAATGAGATGGTATGAGGGGCACAATCCTGAGAAATCAGATCCCATACATGCTGGGTGGGCAACCTACAAAGTGAAAAATAATTTCATCACAGAAGTTCTCCCACAGGAATGAAAATTTTCAGCCCCACATCAGGTTCCCCAGCCTGGGGATCTAGCATGGGAGGAGGAGGCCTTGGAGACTCTGGCTCTGAAGGTCAGCAGGGTTTGATTACAGGAATTCCACAGGACTGAGGGTAGCAGAAACTCCACTCTTGGAAGGTAAAAAAAAGGTCTCCAGCACAGGAGGAACTAGGATAAAAAGAAGTGGCCTCAAAAGTGCCTGGGCCAGATATACCTGCTAGTATGGGGGGTCTCTCGTGGCTCACGGTGGAGGCAAAGACACTGGCTACGGTAGTTCCAAACAGTACTTCATTGGTGTGAGCCCTCCTAGAGGCTGCCATTTTTCTCACCAAGACCTGGCCCCACGCAATAGCTTGTAGGCTCCAGTCCTGGAATGCCTCAGGCCAAATAACCAACAGAAGGAGAACACAGCCCCACCCATCAGCAGACTACAGACATATCAATATGATTTTAAACATCACCCTGTGAAGCTGTTAGAGCTTAAAATTGATCAAACATTCATTTTACAACTTATGATTGTCATTATCATTCACATTTTTCTGTCAGGTGTTTGTCCCAACCTTGTGTATATCATAAACACAAGTTTATTGCAGCAAAATTTTAAAAAACGATGCATTGTGAAATTTTGAGTGAAAAAGAATTATTCGATGAATTTAATGCAGATACTTTCTCTGATAGTCCAAGCAACATATATACTAGTGTCTCAGAAGGTAATAGTTCTTCAAAATCTAATTGTGCTTCAGGCAATGTGACTATTAGACTAATAAAAATACAAAAAGCCTTAGTTGTTGATTCTGATACTGAAAATGAAACTCCCAGTGCTGGAGAATGCGCCTATGCTTCTAGAGAAGAGTGGATTGAAGACAACAAAAATTAGATTTTACAGTGTGTCAGGCATAACTATTGAATGTAATAACCTGCAAAGTATTAGTGAAATGACAGAATTAATTTTTGGTAACGACTTTTTCGAGTTGGTTGCTTCTCAAATAAATTTATATCATCAACAGAATGAAAAACCATGTAAAAAGTGTGATAAGTCTTCAAAAATGGACTGATGTAACCAACAGTGACATGAAGAAGTTTCTTGGATTACTAATTTTGATGGCACAAATAAGAAAGTAACATTGGAAAGGATATTGTTCAACTGATCCCTTTACTTGAAATATGTATCTTTCCAAATATTATGACCAGAAGAAGGTTTGAACAAATAGTGACATTTCTTCACTTTAACAGTAACTTGGAATCCACTTCCTGCAGACATAATTTCAAAGGTTAAACCTCTTTTGGACTATTTCCTACCAAAATTTCAATCAATCTATATATCCCTAACAAGAGCTATCACTTGGTGAGGGAAAGATAAAGTGGAGAAGATGATTGAGATTCAAAACCTATAATTCTGGAAACTTATGAAATATGGAATTTTGATCAGGATGGTTAGCAAAAGTGATGATATACATGCAACTTTGAGATTTACACGGATAAAGGAAGAGAACTGTAAGAAAGAATATTATCAGTCCTACAGCGATATCTTGGTTCATGGCACCATATTTACCATGACAATTATTACAACAGTTTGTCCATATCTGAAATACCACTGAAAAATAAAACCAGTTTGTGGGACTATAAGAGAGAATCATTGTCTACCAAACCAATTAAAGGAGAAATCTGAAATCAAAAAGGAGAGAAATGACATTCTTACAGAAAAGTGAAGAAATTCTTATATGGAAAGACAAGTGGCTAGCCTGCATGGTGATAACTATTCATGATGCTGCCATAGCATCTACAGGAAAGGAAGATAAGAGGACTGGCCATTAAATAACTAAGACCACTTGTATATTGGACTATAATAAATACATGAAAGCAGTTGATCGATCTGATCAATATCTGACAAACTTCAACATCCTCCAGAAAACTTGATAATGGTATAAGAAAGCAAGTTTCTATTTGGGTAATCACAGCTTATTCAATGCATTTAAAATTTATTGTAGCCTTAATGCACAGAATGAAATGATTTACAAACAATTTTTGTTAGCAGTAGGTAGAAAATGGGTAACTGACCATTCTGGTGAATGTAGTGGTAGTCCCATACCTCGTCCTAATTGTGGCATTTCTAAAGAGCTTCCCACAAAGACCCACCTTGTTGACTGTCAGGTAAAATAAATAAACATATTCTAGAGGAAATAATACCTACAGACTAAAAGAAATGCTACCAGGAAGTGTAGAGTCTGGTCTTCCAGGGGAAAGTAAACATGGTATATTTGTAATAGATGTTGTGTTGCCCTGTACAGAAGTGCCTGCTATACTGCCTATCTCACTCTAACAAAATATTAGAATGCTCTAGTAAGACACATACAAAGTTTCAAATAAATACAGTACATGTAAAAAAGGTTGTTGATATTTACTCAAACCCCGGTATTTCAACATTTACTTAACAGAACACATCATTGGCCACAGGCATTAGTTTCTGCAAAACCCCCTTGGTCAATAATGTGTTAAAGTCTTTCTGAGCACACCCCTTGACATGGTTCTGCCCACTAGAGGGATAAGACACAGCTCTGACAGTCCAGAGGGCAGGAACAAGTCCCTCTCACCAGGAAGCCTGCATTAGCCTCTTAGACAGCCTCACTCACCAGGGAGCAGAGAGCAAAAGAAAGAAAAAACTACAACCCTGAGCCTGTGGAATGGAAACCAAAATCACAGAAAGTTAGACAAATGAGGTGGCAGAGGAGTGACTCAGATGAAGGAAAAAGGTAAAACTCCAGAAGAACAACTAAGTGAAGTACCAATCTACATGAAAGAGAATTCAGAGGAATGATAATAAGAATGGTCCACCATGTAAGAAAAAGAAGGGAGACACAAATTGTCAAACATTTCTAGTATCTCCTCAAAGAGATAGAACATAACAAACAGAGATTAACAATACAGCAACTGAAATAAACTATATACTAAAAGGAATCAATAGCAGAATAACTGAGGTTAAAGAACAGATAAGTCACCTGGAAGACAGACTGGTGGAAATCACTGCCATGAAACAGAAAAGAATGGAAAAGAGACTACTGGGACAACATTAAATGCTACAATATTAACATTATTGGGGTGCCAGAAGGAGAGAGAAAGGCCCTGAAAAAATATTTGAAGATATAATAGCTGAAAACATCCTTAACACGGGAAAGGAAAAGTCACTCAAGTCCAGGAAGTACAGATAGTCACAGGCAGGATAAGCCCAGAAGGAACCCACTGAGACACAAAGTAATCAACTGACAAAAATTAAAGACAAAGAAAAAAATCTTAAAAGCAGCAAGGAAAAAGCAACAAATAACACCCAAGAGAATTCCCATAAGGTTATTAGCTGATTTCTCAACAGAAACTCTGCAGGCCAGAAGGGAATGGTACAATATATTTCAAGTGATAAAAGGGAAGAACCTTCAACCAAGAATATCCAATAAGGATCACATTCAGATTTGGCAGAAAAATCAAAAGCTTTAAAAACAAGCAAAAGCTAAGAGGATTCAGAACCATCAGACCAGCTTGTCAACAAATGCTAAAGGAAGTTCTTTAGGAGCAAGAGAAAAGGGCATAACTAGAAACAAGAAAATTACAAACTGAAAAGCTCACCAGGAAAAGTAAACATAGAGTAAAGGTAGGAAATTTTCCACACACAAATATATCAAAACCAGCAATCACAAGGAGAGTACAAAGGCAGAATATTGGAAATGCATTTGAAATTAAAAGACTAGCAACTTATAACAATCTTCTTTATATATAGACTGCTATATCAAACCCTCATGGTAACCACAAAGTAAAAATCTATAATGGATATACACACAAAAGATGAAAAGGAATCCAAACACAACACTAGAGTTAGTCATCAAATCACAAGAGAAGAGAACAAAAGAGGAAGAAAAGAGCTACAAAACCAAATCCAAAATAATTAACAAAATGGTGATAATATAAATTTTGATAATTACTTCAAATGTAAGCAGATTAAATGCTCCAACCAAAAGGCACAGATTGGTTGAATGGATTTAAAAAAAAAATAAGACATATATATGCTATCTAAAAGATTACCCACTCAGATCTAGGGACACACACAGACTGAAAGTGAGGGGATGAGAAAAGGTATTCAGTGCAAATGGAAATCAAAAGAAAGCTGGAGTAGCAATATTCATATCAAAAAAGGAGACTTTAAAATACAGATGGTTAGAAGATACAAAGGATGCTATATAATGATTAGAGGATCAATTCAAGAAGATATAATAATTATAAATATTTATGCACCAAACATAGTGTTTGCCATATATATTGAGGTGCTCCTAACAGCCATAAAAGGAGAAATTGACAGTAACACAGTAATAGTTGGGGAATTTAACACTTCACTTTCATCAATGGACAAATCATCCAGACAGAAAATCACTAAGGAGACACAGGCCTTAAGTGACACCTTAGACTGTATGGACTTAATTGATATTTATAGAGCATTCCATTCCAAAGCAGCAGAATATACATTCTTCTCAAGTGCACATCGGAGAAGGCAATGGCAACCCACTCCAGTACTCTTGCCTGGAAAATCCCATGGACGGAGGAGCCCGGTGGGCTGCTGCAGTCCATAGGGTCGCTAAGAGTCGGACACGACTGAGCGGCTTCACTTTAACTTTTCCCTTTCATACATTGGAGAAGGAAATGGCAACCCACTCTAGTGTTCTTGCCTGGAGAATCCCAGGGACGGTGGAGCCTGGTGGGCTGCCGTCTATGGGGTCGCACAGAGTCGGACACGACTGAAGCGACTTAGCAGCAGCAAGTGCACATGGGAACATTTTTCAGAACAGATCACATGCTGGGTCACAAAGTTAGCCTTAATAAATTTAAGGAAATTGAAATCACATCAAGCATCTTTTCCCACCACAACACTATAAGATAAAAATATACTAAAACTAAAAAACACAACTATGTGTAGGTTAAGCAATATGCTACCAAATAACCAATGGATCACTGAAGAAATCAAAGAAGAAATTAAAAAATACCTAGAAACAAATGAAAATGAAAGCATAATGATGCAAAACCTATGGGACACAGCAAAGTCAGTTCTGAGAGGGAAGTTTGGAGCAATACAATTTTACCTCAGGAAAAAATAAAAATCTCAAATAAACAACCTAAAGTTACACCTAAAGCAACTCAAGAGAACTGAACAAAACCCTCCAAAGCTAGTAAAGAAATCATTAAGGATCAGAGCAGAAATAAATAGACACAAGGAAATAGAAAAGATTAATGAAGTTAGTTCTTTGCAAAGATAAAAAAAACTTGATAAACTGTTAGTCAAACTCATCAAGACATATAGAGAGAGGGCTCAAATCAATAAAATTAGACATGAAAAAGGAGAAATTATGACACTGCAGACATACAAAAGGATTGTGAGAAACTACTACAAGTGACTATATGCCATAAAGTGGACAACCTAGAAGAAATGCACACATTCTTAGAAAGGTACAATCTTCCATGACTGAACCACGAAAAAACAGACAATATGAACAGACCAATCATGAGTATTAAAAATGAAACTGCGATTTAAAAACTCCCAACAAGCAAAAGTCCAGGACCAGATGGCTTCACAGGTGAATTCTATAAAATATTTAGAGGCGAGTTAACACCTAACCTTCAGAAACTACTTCAAAATATTGCAAAGGAAGCAACATTCCCAGACTCACTCTATGAGGGAAGCCATCATCACCTTAATACCAAAATCAGACAGTTATTACACAAAAAAGAAAATTTCAAGCCAATATCACTGATGAACATAGTCGCAAAAATCATCAACAAAATATTAGGAAGCCAAATCCAATAGCACATTAAAAGGATTATACACACCATTATCACATAGGATTTTCCCAGGATACAAAGATTTTTCAATACCTACAAATCAATCAGTGTGATACACCACATAAACAAATTAAAGAATAAAAAATATGATTATCTCAATAGATGCAGAAAAGGCTTTTGACAAAATCCAAACCCACTTATGATAAAAACTCTCCCTAAAATGGGCATAGAGGGAATATACCTCAACATAATAGACGTCATGTATGACAAACCAACAGCTAACATCATACTCAACGGAGAAAAACTGAAAGCATGTCTTCTAAGATCAAGAAAATATGTCCACTTTTCAAGATATAAGACAAAGATGTCCACTCTTGCCATTTTTATTCAACATAGTTTTGGAAGTCCTACCATAGCAATCAGAGAAGTAAAAGGAATCCAAATTGTAAAAGAAGTTAAACTTACTGTTCACAGATGACATGACACAATACATGGAAAATCCTGATGCTACCAGAAAACCACTAGAGCTCATCAGTAAGTTTGGTAAATTTGAAGAATACAAAATTAATACACAGAAATCTATTGAACTTCTATACACTAACAACAAAGGGTCAGAAAGAGAAATTAAAAAAAACACACACAAAAAACCCTAATCACCATCACATCGAAAAGAATGAATACCTAGGAATAAACTTGAGGAGGCAAAGACCCATACTCAAAAAACTATAAGATGCTGATGAAAGAAACTGAATATGACACAAGCAGATGGAAAGATATACCATGACTTGGATTGGAAGAATCAATATTATCAAAATGAGTATACTATACAAGGCAATCTACAGATTCAATACAATTTCTATCAAATTACCAATGGCATTTTTCATAGAATCAGAACAAAAAATTTTACAATTTGTATGGAACCAAAAAAAGATCATTAATATCCAAAGCAATCTTGAAAAAGAAAAGTAGAGCTGAAGAAATCAGGCTCTGTGCCTTCAGAATATACTGCAAAGCTACAGTGAACAAAACAGCATGGTATTGGCACAAAGACAGATTATGTACATCAGTGGAACAGGATAGAAAGTCCAAAGGTAAGCCCATACACTATGGTCACCTAATCTATGATAAAGGAGACAAGACTATGCAATGGAGAAAAGACAGTCTCTTTAGTAAATGGTGCTGGGAAAACTGGACAGCTATATTTAAATGAATACAATGAGAATATTTCCTAACAGCACACACAAAAATAAACTCAAAATGAATTAAAGACCTAAATGTATGACCAGATACTATAAAACTCTCAGAAGAAAACATAAATACAACACTCTTTGACATAAATCACAGCAAGATCTTTTTCAATCTACTTCCTAGAGTAATGAAAATAAAAATGAACAAATGGGACCTAATTAAACTTAAAAGCCTTTGCACAGCAAAGGAAATCATAAACAAAATGAAAAGACCATCCTCAGAATGAGAGAAAATATTTACAAATGAAGTAACTGACAAGGGATTAATCTTCAAAATATGATAACAGGTCAGGACCCTCAATATCAAAAAAACAAGCACCTCAATTTTAAAAGTGGGTGGGAAGATATAAATAGACATTTCTCCAAAGAAGATATACAGATGACCAAGAGGCACACAAAAAGATACTCAACATCACTATTTATTAGAGAAATGCAAGTAAAACTACAGTGGGGTATCACTCATATTGATCAGAATGTCCACCATCAAAAAATCTACAAACAACATATGCTGGAGAAGGTGTGGAGAAAAGGAAACCCTCCCACACTGTTGGTGGTAATGGGAATTGTTACATCCACTATGCAGAACAGTATTCAAGTTCCTTAAAAAACTATAAACAGAGCTACCATATGATCTATCAATTCCATTCCTGGGCATAGATCCAGAGAAAACCATAATTTGAAAAGATGCATGCACCCCAATATTTACTGCAGCACTATTTACAATAGCCAAGACATGGAAGCAGTCTGAGTGTCCACTGACAGGTAAATGGATAAAGACATGGTACACATATAGTTCTTGTTCAGTCACTCAGTCATGTCCAACTATTTGCAACCCCATAGACTGCAGTATACCAGGCTTCCCTGTCCTTCACTGTCTCTGGAGGTTGCTCAAACTCATGTCCATTGAGTAGGTGATGTCATCCAACCATCTCATCCTCTGTCATCCGCTTCTCCTCCTGCCCTCAATCCTTCCCAGCCTCATAGTCTTTTGCAATGAGTTGGCTCTTCACATTAGGTGGCCAAAGTATTGAAGTTTCGGCTTCATCATTAGCCTTTCCAATGAATATTCAGGGTTGATTTCCTTTAGGATTGATTGGTTTGATCTCTTTGCTGTCCAAGGGACTTGCAAGAATCTTCTCCAGCAGATGTGATATATATCTACAATGCACTATTACTGAGCTATAAAAAATAATGAGATAATGCCATTTGTTGCAACATAGATGGACTCAGAGTTTGTCATACTGAGCAAAATAAGTCAGACAAAGAAAGACAAATACCATATAATATCAGTTATATGTAGAATCTTAAAAAATGGGTACAAATGAACTATCTACAGGAACAGAGCTACAGATACAGAAAACAAACATATAGTTACCAGGGAGGAAGGGTGAGGAGAGATAAATTGGGAGACTGGGACTGACATATATACACACTACTATATATAAAATAGATAACTAATAAAGGCCTACTGTATAGTTCAGGTAACTCTATTCAATACTCTAGTACTGATACTGAAGCTCCAATACTTTGGCCACCTGATACAAAGAGCTGACTAATTGGAAAAGACTGATGCTGGGAAAGATTGAAGCCCAAAGGAGAAAAGGGAAGTAGAGGATGAGATGGTTAGATAGCATTTCAGACTCAATGGACATAAATTTGAGCAAACTCTAGTCGATAGTGAAGGATAGGGAAGCTTGACATGCTGCAGTCCATGGGGTGGCAAAGAGTAGGACATGACTTAGCTACTGAACAAAAACAATAATATACACACACACACACACACACACACACACACACACACACATATATAAATGATCCTGCAAGAAGATCCAACCAGTCCATCCTAAAGGAGATCAGTCCTGGGTGTTCATTGGAAGGACTGATGTTGAAGCTGAAACTCCAATACTTTGGCCACCTCATGAGAAGAGTTGACTCATTGGAAAAGACCCTAATGCTGGGGAGGATTGGGGGCGGGAGGAGAAGGGGACGACAGAGGATGAGATGGTTGGATGGCATCACCAACTTGATGGACATGGGTTTGGGTAAATTCGGGGAGTTGGTGATGGACAGGGAGGCCTGGTGTGCAGTGATTCATGGGGTCACAAAGAGTCAGACACGACTGAGCGACTGAACTGAACTGAACTTGTTGTACAACTGAAAGTAAGACAACACTGTAAACCAACTATATGCCAATAAAAATATTAAAAATAAAAACAAAGATTAAAGATGTGGTAAATATTTACACAATGCAATACTACTCAGCCCCATATTTAATGGAATATTACTGAGACATAAAAGATGTAATAATGCCATTTGCAGCAACATGGGCACAACTAGAGATTATCATACTGAGTGAAGTCAGAAAGAGAAAGACAAATACCATATAAGATCACTTTTATGTGGAATCTAAAAGATGACACAATATAGCTATCTGTTAAAACAGAAACAGAAGCATGGACATACAGGACAGACTGGAGGTTGCCAAAGGGGAAGGAGTTGAGGCAGGGACCGAGTTGGAGTTTGTTATTAGCAGATGTAAACTTTTATATATATAATGGATAAACAAGGTCCTACTGTATAGCACAAAAAATTATATTCAATATCCTATGATAAACCTTAATGGAAAAGAATATAAAATGAATGTGTGTGCGTATATATATATATATATATATGTATAACTGAATCACTCTGCTATATAGAATTAATTAACACACTGTAACTCAACTACAATAAATTATTTTAACCACAAAAAATAAAATGAAATAGTTTAATATAGCAAAAAAAAAGGAAAAAAGAAACTAAGAATAGAGCTACCATATGACCCAGTAATTCAGCAATCCCATTCCTGGGCATATATCCAGAGAAAAACATGATTCAAAATGATACATGTGCCCAGGTGTTTATCACAGCACTGTGTAATATAGCCACATATGGAAGCAACCAAAATGTCAATTGACAGATGAATGGATAAGAAAGAAATCATGCATATATACATTGGTATATTACTCAACTATTAAAAAGGACAAAATAATGCCATTTGCAACAACATGGATGGACCTGGAGATTATCATACTAAGTGCAGTGAGTCAGAGAAAGACAAATATGAAATCACTTATGTGCTGAATCTAAACAATGATACAAATGAACTTATTTATGAAAGAGAAACAGATTTACAATCTTAGAGAATGAAGTTATGGTTACTGGGGGGAGCAATAGATTGGGAGTTTGGGATTGACATGTCCACACTGCTATATTTAAGATAGATAACCAACAAGGACCTATTGTATAGCACAGTAGGAACTCTGCTTAATATCTATAATAATCTAATGGGAAAAAAACTTGAATACGCATTGCTGAATCACTTTGCTGTACACCTGATGCTAATAACATTGTTAACTGTACTACCATATAAAATAAAAATTTAAAAAAAAAGAATAAAAGATACATTCACTCCATCCATGTTGTCACAAATGGGAAAGTAATCATCTTTCTTGTGGGTGAATAATGTTCACACATATATATTTCATGCGTGTGTGTACACACACAGACATACACACACACCCCATGTACCACATTCTGAAACCCACTGAATGAAGAGACACTAGTTATTCTTTCCTTGGAAGTGGCAGAAGTACAAGCAAGGCCCTACTTAAATTTATGAGCACTCATTCCCACTGTCCAACGCAGGACGTATGACCAAGTCAAAAGTCAGGAAGAGTAAAACTCTTTTTCATCATTAGACCATTAAAAGGATGTAGATGCATTATATACTGTAATGATGTGAAAAATTAAGGCCATAAACTTAATATTCCACAATACTTGACAATATGTTGTTAAATGAATGCATATGCAAGAAAACATTTCAAAATTACAGGTGATTCAATAAGGATATAATTTAATGAGTAGGAAAAGATCAGGACAAAGTGCTAATCTGAACTACACTTTGTGCTACTGGCTGAGGCTGTTCACTGATTAATGAAACCAAAGCCAAATGATGTGACCCAGTCATGCCTAGTCACACTACCACAAAGTCCTAGAAAACTGCAGTGTCTGTTGTGATTCATTCCTTAATCTAGACCTAAACTCAAGTATAAAAGCAGATTTTTTCATAGCCTGAAAGCAAGTGTCTATAAGGGAGAAAAGGAAAGCAGAAGTGATGCTTGTCTCCTGTATAAATCCCTGATGCTGATTATAGGAAGTGGTTCTTTAGTACCACTCTGCTCACTAGTTTTCTGAGAGCCACCACTCCCATCCCAGCAAAATTCTCACTGGGATTAGTTAGCAAGAAATGATTTTTCTCTTTATTAAAGAAAATCAGGTACTTAACAAACCCATGATTATTTTGATTCTAAAATGGAAGGGAAGACGGCAGGTCCATAAGTAAACTGTGAGTTTGGATGGAGAGATAACCTCAGATAAAGGAAAGGGTGTGAATGAGGTACAGGGGCCACGAAGGGCTTTAATATTTTACATGTTTGTAGAAAGGCCATGAGACCCTCCCAAGCAAGGAGTGGTGTGACAGACATGTGAGAATTAAAGTCCTATGTGAGCTTTCTAGAAAGCCAGCTTCCAAAAGAAAGGGAACAGAAGGAGCAGAGAAATTGGAGAGTGCAGGCACTTCAGCAGGAGGGAGCAGTCCTGGAAGTCAGCTACCAGGGGAAGGGGATCAAGATGGAAATAGGGTGTGGAGGAGGGGAGCCGTGGGGGAAGGTAAAGCCCCTCAGTGCTCCAGGCCTTCTGCAGAGCTGGTGTGAGGAGGCGGGTGACATAGAAGGAATAGCTTCAGCCAGCAGCCAAAGGAGGGTCACTTAGGAAAGAGCCCTATTTTTGCAGACACTATAAGGAGGTTGGAGGTTGGCAAGTGCAGAGAGGCTGGATCAGAGACTCCACAGTTCTGGAATCCAGGTCTCTAAGTGCCTGTAGTTTAGAGCTGTGGTTCCCCAACCCTTTTGGCACCAGAGACTGGTTTCCTGGAAGACAATTTTTCCACGGACCAGGGGAAGAGGTGGAATGGTTTAGGGATGACTCAAATGCATTGCATTTATTGGGCTCTTCATTTCTCTTATTATTACATCAGCTCCACCTCAGATCTTCAGGCACTAGATCCTGAAAGTTGGGGATCCCTGACTTAGAGAGCAGACACGACAAGGAAGGCTAGGATGGATGGGTGTGTCCGCTTAAACACCAGTGCTACTCTGTGTGATGACAGACATGCTGGCGATTTTTCCTTCTCTGTGTGTACGTCAATATGCACCGACATTTCTAAAAGTCACGAACTAAGTGGGACATGGAAAGCCAGAGAAGAAAAAAATGAGGGACGGTGGGAGGCACTCCCGTAAGTTTTCTTTTTCCTCCAACCTTCCTTCTTCCTTTTTTATTTGGAAATTTAAAAAATAGCCATAGTACGTCTTCTCTTTCCCTTAGGATTTTGTGAAAAGCGATTTATAAATTATTGCAGAGCACTCAGAAAGAATCAAGCACTTAATAACATTCCACACCAGGCCAGGCACAGCAAATCTGCTGAGTGTTATGGGGAATTTCTCTGGGTTTTTGAGTCCCAATGAAAATGTGTAAAGCCTAGTTCGTTTCCTTTATGCGAACTTAAAGTTAGTGTGTGCATAAATAAATAAAGTTATTTGACTTTTTCCAGACACAGGAATAGAACTCAGAATTTCACCTATACACATTTTTATACCATTATTTGCACATATTTCTCAGCCTCTATTTTTAAGTGTTTACTCTCAGGTAGGGAATAACAAAAACAATAAAAAGTAAACAGCTAAACTGCCTGAACAAACCTGTACCCATATTAAAACTGCCTGAACAAACCTGTACCCATATTAAAACTGCCTGAACAAACCTGTAGCCATATTAAATCTACTCATCTTTCCTTGCAGTCATTTGTTAAAACAAACAAACAAACAAAAATATAGGAAGAATGGGTAAGGATCATATAATCAATCAGCATACATATTTTGGAACCCCTACCTGTCGGAACTGTTCTAGGCACCATGGAGCCAACTCAGATGTAAAGCCAGGCTCTCATCTTTACAGAGGTTACAACTCAGTATTAAAAACAGAATGACTATGAGATCAATGGAATGAAAAATACATATGGTGTGGAACTGATGCATGTGTGTGTGTTTGTATAAGCAATTGTCTTACATAAGGCAGACAAATAACTGTATATCTTTTTTAAAGTAGCACAGAATGAAAGGCAAGAGAACCCCATATCAGGAATTTCTTTCCAAAGTTATTTCAGCCACAATATTTGAAGTATAGATGGCCTTAATTATAGAGAAGGGGTACCTCTGTTTGGTAAGAATGGAAACAGAAATCCCATATAAAAACAAAATTGATAAGATTTAATACATGGTGGTCATTTTTTAACAGTGACCAGGCTTCTTCACTCTTCCAAAGCAATATAAATAAGAACAAAAATAAACAAATGGGATCTAGTTAAACTTATAAGCTTTTTATTTGTGAACCATGGCTTCCCTGGTGGCTCAGATGGTAAAAGAATCTGCATACAATTCAAGAGACCTGGGTTCAATCCCTGGATCAGGAAGATCTCCTGGAGAAGGGAATGCCAACCTACTCAAGTATTCTTGCCTGGAGAATTCCATGGACAGAGGAGCTTGGCAGGCTACAGTCCATGAGGTCACAAAGGGTTGGACACAACTGAATGACCATCACTTTCACTTTCACGAGATTGACAAGGGCTTAATTTCCAAAATATACAAACAGTTCATACAACTGAATAATAATAATAAAAAAATGAAAAAATGGGCAGAAGACCTAAAAAGACATTTCTCCAAAGAAGAAAAGATGCTCAATATCACTAATTATTAAAGAAATGCAAATCAAAACTACAATAAGGTTGCTTCCATGTTCTGGCAATTGTGAATAGTGCTGCAATGAATATTGTGTTGCAAGGGTCTTTGGAAGCATGATTTTCTCTGAGTATACATCTAGAGACTGTAATACGAAGTGAAGGAGGTCAGAAAGAGAAAAATATTGTAATATAAAGCATATATGTGGAATCTAGAAAAATCGTATAGATGATCTTACTTGCAAAGCAGAAATACAGACAGAAAGAGAGAACAAAATGTATGGACACCAAGGGGAGAAACGGGGGAGTGGGATGAATTGGGAAATTGGGATTGACATATATACACTATTGATACTATGTATAAAATAGATAACTAAGGAGAAAAAATTAAAAACAAAGAACTACAATGAAGTACAACCTTACATCAGTCAGAACGTCCCTATTAAAAGCCTACAAATAGCAAATGTTGGAGAGGGTGTGGAGAAAAGAGAACCTTCCTACACTGTTGGTGGGGATATAAGTTGGTGCAGTCACTAGGGAAAACAGTATGAAGGCTCCTCAGAAAACTAAAAATAGAATTGCCGTATGAGCCAGCAATCTCACTCTTGGGCACATATCTAGACAAAACTGTAATTCAAAAAGATGCATGCACCCCATGTTCAAAGCAGCACTATTCACAATAGCCAGGACATGCAAAAAACCTAAATGTCCATCAACAGAAGAATGGATAAAGAAGATGTACATATATTAGCATATCAATAACAACAGAATACTACTCAGCCATAAAAAATAACACCGTTTGCAGTATAACTAGAGATTATCATACTAAGTGAAGTCAGAAAGAGAAATACAATTACTACATGACATCACATATCTGGAATCTAAAATATGACACAAATGAACCTATCTATGAAACAGAATCATAGACATAGAAAATTGACTAGTGGCTGCTAACAGGGAAGGGTTGGCAGAGGGATGGAGTGGAGTTTGGGGTTAGCAGATGCAAACTGGTATACGTAGAATGGATAATCAAGGTCCTACTATATAGCACAGGGAACTACATTCAGTATCCTGTGAAAAACTATAACAGAAAAGAGCATGAAAAAGAATAGATATATATGTATAACCGAATTACTTTGCTGTATAGCAGTAATGAACACATTGTAAATCAACTATACTTCAGTTAAAAAAAACAGAAAAGGCTTCAAAAGTGTGATACTTTTCCAAATCAATAAAAGACGGTCTAAGGAAAATTTTGTACCTGCCTTGCCAGAATTCTTAAAATGCCCAAAGAGGAAGTAGGCTAAGTAAGAAAAATTGGCCTAAATAATTTTAAATGATGCATTTTTACCTAAAATTTATCAACTTCTCTAATATATAGAAACATACAGTGAAACATAAATCTTAGAAATGAAACAAAGTAATTTTACACCCAGACTCATCTTTCCAGCCTTGTATTAGCTCA
Source organism: Giraffa tippelskirchi (assembly GCF_054371585.1). Taxonomy (NCBI): domain Eukaryota; kingdom Metazoa; phylum Chordata; class Mammalia; order Artiodactyla; family Giraffidae; genus Giraffa; species Giraffa tippelskirchi. The sequence continues at coordinate 89,293,342 of NC_137275.1, read as the reverse complement.
TTCGTATGTTTTGCCTTAGCTGCTTTCTCTGGGTCACATATATGTCCTATTTTATCAACATCCCCCAAACTATGTGCATCTTCACATTTGTGTCCCTGCCTTTTTGCTATGCAAGTTTTTATGCCTAGAATATTCTTTCTCTAAAATGCAACTGACTCCTACGTTCCTTTCCTCATGGACCAGACCAGACAACAACCATTACATGAATCTCTTCCTGACGCCTTCTTGCCACTCACTTATTCTTCTGGAAAGAAGCAAACATGTCCTTTGCTGGGATCACTTTGAACATATTCCTAATATTATGTTAATTGCCAGATTGTTCTATGTCTATACAATTAGTTATGTACATAGTTTTGCCTACTCCCTAGACTTGAATTCTTTGTGGACAGGCATCCTGGTTTTCCTAGATTTGTATTCTCGAAGTATAGTATAGTGTCTGTCAGTTAGCTGGGAGTTGATAAACAATAAAGGACTAAAAAAGAGAGAATGTATTTTAAAATGAGGCATTATAGTCTGGAGAGGAAAAAGGAGAGGTCATCTCATATTAGTATTCACACCAGTTTTGAAATTCACTTTCTATTTTAATCTCTCTCTCTTTGAAACTTAAAGCTAAAAAAATAGAGTCTTTCTAGGTCATAGGACTGCCAGAGTGGCTGTGACTGCCTTGATGTTTTCTGGGATAAATTTTGTAGGCATATACCTGTAAAAACACTGAAGACAAGACAGGGAAAGATGATACTTTCATTAAGTGAATGATAAAATATAAATCTGTACATAAAATGTATCAATGCATATATGCATATGGAAAAAAAAAAGCATAAAACCAATTTCTACCGAAAAGTAGCCTTTGCTTCAACATTTAAGCTACCAATTAATTTTAATTTACTCAAGAGACATCTAGATTATTCATTCTCTAGGTCTTTGGCTCCCTCACCTTCTTCCTACTGCTGCCCAGATTTTGTTAATTTTACTGTTTCTTACACGGCAGAGTATAGGTGATGTTGGTGGAGGGGGAACAGGAAAATTTGACATTAATCAGTTTTTTCCCCAAGGGCTTGATTTGGACAAATATTTGAGGATTTAAATACACTGATTACTTCTAAAATGTTTAAAATTTGGCACTTTCATTCATCATATTGAGTATAGACTCAGGCGTACTAGAAATAAGGCCTGTCTTGTCTTTCTGGATATTTAAAAATATTGCAAATTCAGTACCTGCTGGTCTGGTAGTATACTTAGTCTCCAGTACCGATAACCTTGGGGCCTCACTGTGGTTGTATCAAACTTGCAGGATCATATTCAATGATAACATATTGGGGGTTTTTGCAGGGGAGCCTTCTAATCTTGTACCTGTTCTTACAGTTTCCCTGCCTACATGTGTCATTCAGTTCCAGCTTCTGCTGTCTCTGAGCCAAGTTTGCAGAACAGGAATCTTGGTAGAGACTTGAGACCTCTGATCACTTCCAGCTATTCCCCTCTGGGCCTTGCTGCCTACCAGGCAGTCAGAGTGCCCGTTCACACCCTAGGCCCTGGCCAGGCTAGGTCAATATACCTCTCTTGTCCTCTTAATCCTCTCAACACGCAGGATCTCTTTCTAATTCCAAATAATTCTTTCTCTTTTAAGTTTCTTTTTTTTTTTTTTTTTTTAAGCATTCCCCTGGAGATTTTGATTTACTAATAATTTCTATAATTATACATTGATACTGTAAACACCAGCTTTGGTCCAGTCCCTATGTAAATAATTTAACACTATTTTTTTTTTACAAGGTTGATATTTAATAAAGTTTCACTGTAGTTTCATAGACAGACTCAGGAGAAAGAGATATTCTAAACATAATAGATATTTGCCTCTACCTATAACTCCCTTTTCCTCCTGGGCTTTAGGTCTGTGAAACAAAAGCCAGGAATTGTTTTGCAGAAAGCTGTTTTTGCTGCTTTCCACTCTGCTACAAACTCACTGCAATAAACAGTGTCTCACCTGTTTAAAATAGGAGAAAGAAAAGGTGAGAATAGAAGGAAAGATATTTTATCTCAAAACAGTATCCAACTATATAAAATAAGTATAAGAGTTGCTAAGTGGAAGAATGAATTTATCTTGTTCTCAGAATCGCTAATCATCAGTTGCAAATTCTCTTTCCCACAACTTGTTTTTCCCTGAAAATACAACAATTTGGCTCCCATGAAGAAATTAAGGAAACAAGGAAATATTTGGCTCCCATGAAGAAGGAAACAAGAAATTAATGAAACAATGAAATTATATCAATTTCATTCCTTACATTTCTTTAAAATATAACCAATGATGTGTAAAATTATATAATTATTATACAAATATGATTTGTTAATTAATATCTCCTCTAATAGTTAATTAGAAAGTTCTTGCTTGGCAAATTTTTATATTAATTTTCATTCCCTTAGGCAACATATATCTCTCACTATTGAGCATGTTTTTGGCCCAGATTATGATGCTTGCCTTGGCAAATAGAGAGTTATAAACCTAATGATCAATTTTTCATTATGACTGCTCCCCTCTATCAGAAATACTGGGCTTCAGAAGGAAGTTACTTTAAAAAAAAGAGAAAATACATCAGAATTTTGATATCTAAAAGAAAAATTATAATGATAATATCTTCCTCTAAGAAGAACTCAGAAAAGTGGAAGTGATCTTATTTTACACATAAGGAAACTAAACATGAAGAAGGTGAAATTTTTGTCGTATGACTATTTGATGGAAGAAGAGGAACAAAACCCTTATTTACTACCATCATCAACATTTTAGGCTTTCTAAAGCACTTTCATATGCTGTGAATTTTCTATCTAAACTGCATAATTCTCTAAATTATGCCTGACTTTACCCTCATTTATATATAAAGAAATAAAGTCAGTTACTAAATAAGAAACTAAAGCCCACATAGCAAGAAGGTAGGTCTCTGATTTCAAATACCGTGTTATTTGCAGTAAATGATCAGGATTTTTCTAGATTATAGATTTTTACCAGACTATGTGATTGTCCATTTCAAGTACTATTATATAAAATAAGAATTGCTGGTTTAGACAATACCCACTTTGGTAACCTCATCTTCTGCCACATCTACCCACACACATCCTCCTTGGACAGGACACACAGGACGGATGGCATGCTCATGTGTGACCCAAGATTATGTATAATTATCAGTTGGCACACTGACTTTATCGTCTTCTGTTCCAAACAAGAAAGTACCCAGAGTGAGCCCAATCATGAGATTAAAGGTATAATTCTCCAGATTCCAAGTCTGCCCAAGCATTTTGAGACCGAATGCTAGTTAGGGTCTGACTATAAAGTCACAGGGAAGATTCGACACAACCCTTATTTAGGACATTGAGTTTCCCAAAACTACTCTCAGGTTTGTTAATTCACTTGAAAGACTCACAGAACTCACTGGCTCCTGTTGTACTCAGAGATAGGCTTATTATCAGGGGGTACAAGTTAGAATCAGCCAAAGGAAGAGGCACATGGGGAGGATCCTAAATGCAAAACTTTCCTTGTCCTCAGGATGTGCTGCCCTCCTTGGCACTGATGTGCAATAATACACAGAGTGTACTGCCAACCTAAAAAGCTCATGCAAGCTTCATACCCAGCGTTTTTACTGGGCTTCATAATGTAAATGTGATTGTTTGACTGATTACCCAATAGTTAAACTCTGTCTTCAACCACCCTCAATTCCCCAAAAAGTTGGACAGATATCACCTGATCCAACGCGTTTACTAGGAATCCTCTTGTTAGCATAAATCTGTCAGGTGTGGTCTGAGAATTCCATCATGAGTAACAAAGACATGCCTACCAATCAGAAGTAGAGTGATATAAGAATAGAGAGATTACTCCCAGGAGCCAGGAACAATGGCCAGACCTCTCTTCGGGAAAGACCTAAATCTTTACCACACAAAAGGCAGCAGAATAGAATAAAGTACTAACACTACTTCAGGGAGAGCTTTGAATTCTCTCTTAGTTTATTTCAATAAATAAACCTCAGCATGCTAATATTATCAGTAACAAGTTACATCACACCTCACAAATGATTGTCACCCAACCTTTCAGTGTGTGTGCAGTGGAGTGAGAGCTACTGCTCCAGTCACTCAAGAACTCACTGAATTTCCTTTCCTCTGCACCCAGGCTCACACTGCAATCTCTTCATTGAAAGCACTTCTCAGGACTTGCCAGGTGGCCCAGAGACTAAGACTCTGCACTCCCAATGCAGGGCACCCAGGTTCAGTCCCTGGTCAGGGAGCTAGATCCCACAAGCTGCAACTAAGACCGAGCACAGCCAAATAAATAAATAAAATTTTTAAAAGGAAAAGAAAGCACTTCTCAACACTACAGTCTACATAAGAAAAAACTCTTATTCTCACATTAAGATGAGGGTCAATTTTCATCTCCCTCTTTAGATTATCCCCAACCTGCTCAGGTAACACTGTCTTCTCTGAGCTGGGGGTATACCAATATTGGCAAAGCTCGGTCCTCCTCTAAGACACAAGCTGTCCATTATGCCCTTCAAGACTGAGACAATGTGAAGATAAGTACCATTTCATATTCATTTTTGTGTCTTCAGTGCCTATATTCAACTAATATTTGTTCAATTTACCTGTAATGATAAGCAGCCATAATGTGGTAGACATTGGATGATCATTATAGATTCTTGAAGGGCAGGCTGACATGAAGAACATAGGGTTTAGAAAGATGCATCTGACATTGTTTGTAAGATGCACTGGAGGTGAATGGTACTACAGGAAAGTCCACAAGCTAGGGGGCTCTTGCAGGTATTTGGGACAACAGTCCTAACCAATGACATTTCAAAGGAAGGCCTCTACTTGACTTGCATAAACTAAGAAAACTAACTCAGTAAATCAGTAATGTCAATCATTGGCAAAACTTTGTCCTTTCCCATGTGGGGCATAGGTCCAGGATGCGGTAGCTTCTGTTTGACCACTGTTCTCTGAAGGGACAGCTGTGAGCTGTCATTAGCCAACACTCACAGTGGCTATCACAGGATATCATGTGTGAGATGGGAGGAGTGGCTAATAAAAAAAGTGAGTCACCAACAGTATTTACTATTGTCCCATTTGAAACACTCAGATCCACCACTTGCTTCTTAATTAAATTTACTCAATTGGGGCACAGTTTCTAAAGATTTTCTGGTTAGTCACAGTTTCTGGGAAAACTTACACGAATAGTTAGTAGAAAACTACAGCTCTTACTGCTCCATTGGTCCTAAGTCTAAGATTATTAATAGATCTTCCTCTCCTGTTGGTCTAGGTGATTTGCCTGGCAGCATAGACCCAAAGGGATCTAAGTTCTGTTTACCTTCTCAGATTACAACTGGGTTTAGGCATAACAACAAATGTTCTCCAATGAATGACCTGAGTGCCAAATATATTCCTTCCCATCCTGATTTGTAACATTAATCCTACTTCCTCATGATGACCAGCATTAATTATACCTGCCAGAGATAATATATATTTTTTTATTTCATTGCTGGTTTACTGGCACAAGGAGTGCAAAGTGTTAAGATGGTAGCCACAGCATAAAAGTTCAGTGAACACATACCTTCCCTTGGAATCAGAAACTCTAGACCTACAGAGTCTAAAGTTAAAGAGACAAGGAACAAAACTTCCAAAGTAGCCAATGGGTGAATGGTAAGCAGACCACTCCTACTTCTACTGTTTCATGGACCCATATATTCTATTTGGGGTGGGGGGGAGCATATGGTACCATACAACGACCATTTATTTAAAGTATATGCCGTATCTTGAAGAATTCCTCCTTACCCTTGAAGGATGTCACCTCTAAGTTGTACCTCAGGTAAGCCTTCAGGAGACCATTCCATCACTTTATCAGAAAGGCAGCTTCTGAATGTCATTGTATGATTAGGACCAGTGGATCTCACGGTCATGTGTCTAACACATGCTTCCTTTGCCATAAAATGAGTTCCTCAATTTAAGACAATATTATGGTAGACCCTATGTCAATCTCTCATATGCTCTGTGAGTCCTTGGAGGCTTCTGGTAGTGGCACTCTAGTCAGGAAGACAAACTCATGCAGATACAGGTCAGTCAAAGTCATGATGGAATATTGCCCTTTCTAGGATATAAAGGGCCTAATGTAATCAACTTGTCATCAGTTTTTGGTTGGTACCATGTGGGGAATTCAATACTGAATTCTGTTACTGGCAGGTTGCTGTGAGCAGTGGTAGCTAGATCAGCTTCTGTAAGAAGAGCCCTGTGCTTTTAGGTCCATACATAGCTTCCATCTTTCTTCCTTTGCTTACCCTATTCATGTTCCCATTGTTTAAGCACTGAAACAGGCAAGGAGAGAGGCTGGCTGAAACTTATTGGTCAAATCTTCCTGTGGCTTAATTATTCCATGCCTCTTTTTCAGTAGATGTCTTATGAACATTAATGTGTGGCACAGAGATCATAATACTTTTTGCTTTTACCCATACATCCAGCCACTTGCTTATTACTTTGAACTGCCTTTTTCTGGTCTTGGAATCTTGCTCCTCTCAATGGCCCTGACCAGCAAGCTAAGTCATTCACCACCGCCCATGAGACTGTAACCTCAGGCAACTTTTCATGCCACTCAAAGAAAATGAACATAAGTACAGCTCAAAGATCTGCTCTTTGGGAGGATATCCCTCCATTTCTGTCACTTGGGGTTATTTATTCTAAGTAAGGCCTATGGTGCAACAGCAGTCCATTTTCTGCCTGTACCCCCTCACCACACCATTCACAAGCCAAGCTCAGGCTCTTTGTCCTTTGCACAGTTCCTTGAGTTAATGACAAAAGATCCCTTTAAGAATAAAAGGAGAAAGCACTTCTAAATACAGGCTACAGCATTTCAGGGCCCTTCCTCACAAAGATCTTTGCCTCTCTTTTGGTTGATGGGTTCTTGGTCTTAGAACTGGTATAAATCTGGGAACTGAGTGAAGGATGGAGACTTTTCATGAGGGCACCTGATCTCAGGCTTCTGCTCATTCATTCTCAATCTCTTCTTTTTATGTATTAGGCAATTCTCTTATTGTTGGCTCATCTTTCTTGCCTTTAGAATCATGTTCTATGAGCCACGACAATAAATTTCTAAAGGTCATCAACACCCTACTCCTATCCCCCAACTGCCATTCCAGGTACTGCCCATTTAACCTTGCTTCCATTTAAGGTAATTCTGTCCTCTCTGCTTCTAAAGTTAAGTGCTGCCCCTAGCTTCTGATATTCTAGATCCCATCATGGGTAGACCCTTGGTACTAGGGAGCATCTCCTACTACTAGTACCAGCCTGCAAAAGATGGCCACTACCAGATATTCAACATGTTACTATCCTTCCTCGCCAGCATGTTCTTTATCACCTTAGTAAAATTCTGGCAAATTTAGAAAACTCAGCAATGGTCACAGGACTGGAAAAAGGTCAATTGTCATTCCAATCCCAAAGAAGGGAAATGCCAAAGAATGTTCAAACTAGTGCACAATTGTCCTCATTTCGCATGTTAGTAAGGTTAAGCTCAAAATCCTTCAAGCTAGGCTTCAGCAGTACATGAACCAAGAACTTTCAGATTAACAAGCTGTATTTAGAAAACTCAGAGGAACCAGAGGTCAAATTGCCAACATCTGTTGGATAACAGAAAAAGCAAGAGAATTCCAGAAAAACATCTGCTTCATTGACTACACAAAAGCCTCTGACTGTATGGATCATAACAAACTGTGGAAAGTTATTAAAGAGATGGGAATATCAGACCACTTTACCTGTCTCCTGAGAAACCTGTATGAAGGTCAAACAGCAACATGGATCCAGACATGGAGCAAGGGACTGGCTCAAAATTGGGAAAGAAGGACAAGGCGGCTGTATATTGTCACCCTGCTTATTTAACTTATATACAGAGGATATCATGTAAAATGCTAGGCTGGATGAATCACAAGCTGGAATCAAGATTGTCAAGAGAAATATCAACAACCTCATATATGCAGATGCCACTCTAATGGCAGAAAGTAAAGAGAAACTAAAGAGCCTGTTAATGAGGGTGAAATAGGACAGTGAAAAAGTTGGTCTAAAACTTAACATTCAAAAACTAAGATCATGGCATCTGGTCCCATCACTTCATGGCAAATAGAAGGGGAAAAAGTGAAAACAGTGGCAAATCTTATTTTCTTGGCTTCAAAATCACTGAAGACAGTGACTGAAGCTGTAAAATTAAAAGACACTTTCTCCTTAGAAGGAAAGCTATGACAAACCTATATGGCATATTAAAAAGCAAAGACATCATTTTGTCAACAAAGGTCCATATAGTCAAAGCTATGGTTTTTCAAGTAATCATGTACGGATGTGAGACTTGGACCATAAAAAAATTGATGCTTTCAAACTGGGTGTTGGATAAGACTTTTGAGAGTCCCTTGGACAGCAAGGAGATCAAACCAGTCAATCCTAAAGGAGATCAATCCAGAATATTCATTGGAAGGACTGATGCTAAAGCTCTAGTACTTTGGCTACCTGATATGAAGAGCCAACTCATTGGGCAAGACCCTGAGGCTGGGAAAGAGTGAAGGCAAAAGGAGAAGAGGGTGGCAGAGGATGAGATGGTTAGATAGCATCCTGGACTCAATGGACATGAATTTGAGCAACTCCAAGAGATAGTCAAGGACAGGGAAGCCCAATGTGCTGTAGTCCATGGGGTTACAAAGAGTCAGACACAACTTAGCAGCTGAACAACAACAAAAATTCTAGCATGAGGTGATGGATTTGTGGCTGATAAAAACAGGTTATCTGAGAAATTAGATTGAATTTATTCAGCATTTTTCCGGAAAGAGAGAGAGAGAGACCTTGTACATTCCACTTATTAGAAATGTTCTCTCTGTGGTTGGACAGGAATAATTCATGAGGCTTTTTCCATGACTTGAGGGGAAAATTTCATAATAGTATATAATTTTATTTTCTATTATTCTAAGTTTAGAAAGCATCCTTCTGATTATTCATTTAGTTTCCAGATACCTTGATAATGAAGGATGGTGCCCAGAATAGCAGGCATATGGTTCTATTATCTGAAGCTCCCCAGTAGCTGATGAATTCAGATTTCTAGGCCTTAAAAACTTAGTGCCAGAAGCAACAGGAAGCGATTCATTCAATACAAGATAGACCAGAGTTCTCTATTTCCAAAAGTGCTCAGGCAGAGGTGAAGAACCATCTGTCTTGGGTGCTGTAGAGGATATTTTTATATCTAGTGGAAAGAGATGCTTTATGAGTAGGGTTTGCCCTACTTGTGGGGCCTATGACATTTGATAGCATTCACTTTAAAACCACCATTTAATCTTTGAAAAATCATGTGCTACTGCTAAAGTTTCTGTCTTCTGTTACTAACCATCCTGATTTCCTCTAAAACCTCTCCCCATGGATTTCTAAGATTCAACTTTTGACACTCCAGCAGCCTCATGAGATGTTGCAAATGCATTGTCTCCAGATTGTGTTGAACATCAGGACATCCAACTCTGAGGATCTAGAGTGCAGCTGCTCTCCCACCATTAGAGGGAGGCTTATTACACTATTTTCTATTGGGAGGGATATGTATGAAAAGGGGTGTGTATGTGCAAGCACACGCGTGCTTAGTTGTGTCCCATTCTTTGAGGCCTCATGGACTGCAACCAGCCAGGCTTCTCTGTCCATAGGATTATCCTTGGTGAGAATACTTGAGTGGGTTGCCATTTCTTACTCCAGGGGATCTTCCTGACCCAGGATCAAACCCACATCTCTTGCATTTCCTGCACTGGCAGATGGATCCTTTACCACTAGCACCACCTGGGAAGCCCGTGCAAAAAGGTAAATGATCACTATAAAACTGAATATTCATTTGCTACATAGATGCAAGCAGGTAGACATCAGAAATACATTGAGTACATACTGAATTTATATATCAAGAAATAGAGCTGTTAATGGTGGCTGAGAGGAAAAAGCAGCAAGAGTAGGGACACAGTTATCATGGAAGATGTAAAAGTATTGATGAATGAAGCAGTCACTAAGAGCAGGAATGCTGTAATCAGGTTGGTCTTGGTTGCACCCCAGATTCTATCACAGCAGGTTCTGCAAAGTTAGACAATATAGGTAACAGCTTTGAGTCTGAGTCTTGGACTGATACTGAGGATAAAAAATTTACTATCTTGCTGTAATGTTTAAATTAGATGACATACTTAAGGACTTAACAGCATAATACTTACTTTATTATCAACAGTACCACCATGAATATAATTCAGAAGCATAAGTAATTACAAAACCATGTAAACACCTCACATCAAAAAGTCATGGGTCTGATTGCACTTTTTGTATACATGTCAGTAGGTAATCTATTAACTTTAATGTTGTTATTTATAATCTATACTGTCTACTTGAAGACCTATTCCACTACCCACTTTACTTTTAAATAGAAACTATATATATAGTATATATCACATATCATATGTCATGGATATCATATATCATAGGTATGAATATGGGCTTCCCTGGTAGCTCAGGTCTCCTGCAGGCCCGCAATGTGGGAGACCTGGGTTCAATCCCTGGGTTGGAAAGATTCCCCTGGAGGAGGGCATGGCAACCCACGCCAGGATTCTTGCCTGGAGAATCCCCGTGGACAGAGGAGCCTGGCAGGCTGCTCAGTCTCAAACACGACTGAGCGACTAAGCACACACACATGTACGAATATATCACATACATAGAGATACTGATCACAGAAATATATATTGTTAAATTTGTAAAAATAATGATCTTTCTTTCCTTGGAGTCAGCTTCTCAATGATATCCATATCACAGCAAATATATGAAGATGTTTGCAAGAGGGACAATAACACAAAATATGGTGGAAACATACAAAAATCATAATCTGAGGCAGAATCCCAATCTCAACAGAAGGATAGAAACATTGCAGGTTTGTTTCTATAGCTCTCTTTTCTGATGGCCATATAGCATTTACTTAAATTTCAGTAGTAGCAGGGAGTTGCCAACTTTCTAGAGCAGTTATCTCATTCTTAAACAGTTTTATTTTGTGGAAAGTTTCTTACCATGTTTAAATCTGCAAACCCCAAACCTACCTTTTCCCCTGATAATTTGCTTTCCTCCTTCTGCTTTCTGTTGTGGCAACTCAGAAAAACCCTGCCTGCTCTTCCTCTTAGATACTGGATACTTTGTATATTTCCTTGGCTGCCCAACATCTGAACCCTTCCTCTGTTTAGAGAATTCACTGATTTGTGAAACTGGTAGCGGGGAGGGGCAAAAGCATAAATATTTATTCCCAGTCTTTCTTAGCTCAACTTTGAATCTGATGCTAGTGACCCAAGAAAAAACAAACCACAGACAATGCACCGTAGCAGCAAGTAATGGCAAGAGATCCTGAAGGATTGTGTCTCTAGGGGCAGCAGTGCAGGAGAGCATCAGTGGTGTCCAAGGTTCAGAGCCAAGGTCACATCAGTACTCACCATGAGATCACATGTCCAGTGGGGTGGTAGCACTATGCATTTACTGGGTTGGTTTTGTGGGATGATTTGGGATGGGATCCTGGCTGCTAACAAACCTTCTTTGTTCATGCCCAATTTCAAGCCTGGTTGTATAGTCTTATCAGTGATTTTGTGAACTACTCCATAACTTACTTTTCTGCCTAAACCATTCAAAGTGCATTTCTGTTGCTTGCCACTAGCCACCTTGGGTGATATGGCATGACAGCCATTCAAATAAAGATAGATGCTGTGTCTTCCGTGGTCTTCTGTTTACTCTTTTCCAGACACATAGACAGTTTACACCTGTATCCTCAGAAACACGTATTGTTTGCATTTATGCAAAGGTCTGAGGACTAATAAAACTTTTAAGAAATCTTATAAATCTGAGATTTTTGAAATTGTTTATAATCTAGTTGTTTCTACACATGAAATTATATGATTGAACTGCTTAAATAGAAAATATATATTGTATCCTCTTTCTGAAAATTCCTGTTCTCAGAGGAGAGCAAGTTTTCCCAGGAATTTGCCCTCTGATGGTCTGCCAAGCTGTGGAATAAGATGAGACTATAACCTCTTATCATGAACACGGAACAACAGGATGAATATGAACGGAAGGAAATTATAGATTAACTGGAGTTTAAAAATGACATTGCTCATGCATTCTTTATGTAAATTCTAATTAAAGAATAAGGGACAATGTGCTGAATGTTTTCTGAGTCCTTCAGTAATCTGGGTGCTTTTCATATGATTTCCTATCATTCAAAAGATATTCCTGCAAAGAATTAAATCTTACTTTCAGGTAAGAAAACAGGCTCAGAAAAGTTGAACAATTTACCTCAAGGTCTGAATGTTGGTAGATGGACTGGAACTCCACTTTGGTGTTTAGGACTCCAAAGCCAAAACAAAACGAAAACAGTGATGCACCAGCTCTTCCTCTATGCCATGTTGCTTCTTAAACGTGATCAGTTTTAAATGATTTCATAAATGAAATATTAGTTAAAATAGATTATCATATTCAATCTTGTTTTATTAAAATGAACTAAATGTATGTTTGTAACCATGTATGTGTGTGTTTTCGTGTGTGTATATGTGTAACACTAAGATATTTTTGAACCATTCATATGGATTACTATCAGACACATGTGAGTTTACACTACTTGGTCCCTACGCTGAAATCTTTAAAACTGCTCTTGAAAATTCAACAAATTCAAAGTGGAATCAGGATTTAAGATTAAAAGTTTTTTAAGCCATAGCTTTATATTTAATACATATTTTTACAACTGCAGGCATGCTCAGTCATGAACAACTCTTCACAGCCCCACGGACTGGGATTGTAGCATTGCCAGACTCCTCTGTCTATGGGATTTCCCAGGGAAGAATACTGGAGCGGGTTACCATTTCTTTCTCCAGGGGAACTTCTCGACCCAGGGATCAAACTCGGTCTCCTGCATTGACAGGTGCATTCTTTATCCCTGAGGCACCTGGGAAGCCCATACTTTTACAACTACGAGTGCCTAAAATTGCTTCAAATAAATCTTTATTAATATTGAAAGTTCTAAAGTGATGAACTAACTACTTTAAAAATAAACAAAGACAATTTAAAAATTTCAAACAGAGTAAAGCAAAGAATTTCAGAAGGAAGAAGTAAATTCTATATGGCTCTTTTGAATACACTATGATCTTCAATGGACTCAGCAGAGGACTTGGTCATAACAATGGCTTCCATGAATTAAATGAGTCACCTTGGGTAATTCCTTAGTCTCTTTGAACTTCAGCCTCCTTATCTATAAAATGAATAGGTTAAGCTGAATGATCTCTTGCAGCTCTAATATGATTCTAAGAATCTCTGCATGTAACTGGAGAAACAGCCAGTTAACTATTATACCCCTATTAATTTTATGAGTCAAAAATATATCCCTATTGTTAATTTTATTGTATGCTAACTTAAAAGTCTCAGCAAAATTTGTTAACTTGAATAAGCAGGCTAAAAGGTCTTGTTAATTTTACATAAAATTAAATCTGTTATTAATTACTAGATGCAGTTATCTACTTAATCCATAGATTATATGCAAATATACATGTAACATGAAGGAAAATGTGCGTCTAAATGTCAAATATGCAGGAATGAAAATCTGAGAGAATATAAAATCTGAGATAATATCTCAGAAAACAAAAATTGACTTTTTGTTCCAAAGTTAAAAATGCAGTTTCTTTTATGACAAAATAGTACTTGTTCATTGAATAATACTAGAAATTTCAGATAAAACAAAAACTTCCACAATTCCGTAAGACTTAAAAAGAGAGGCAAATTATAAAACAATGTTTGTAGTGATTAATCATTTCTACAAGCAAGAAACAAAAAGGAATATAAGTAGATACAAGAATGAGCTTATAAAGATTATAAATGTCTTTCCATGTTAATAAATATTATTTAATGGCATTCTCTACTTTGCTTTTGAGATCAGTTGCTAATTTCTATGCCCTTTTACAGGTTTAGCCAATCTAAGAGAGACCCTCCATTCACTCAAATAGTGACCTAGATCTACAGCTAGAAAAGGTGCCATCTTTCCCACAACTTACCTCAACCTCTTCCTGGAGATTTCCTTACACTGCCCCAGTGAATAAATGTGAAAATTAACTTCCGATGTAATAGAATATTTTTAAGGACTTTAAACATTCTCTAACAATATAATAGAGTGACATAATTTGAAAAATTTGGTGTAACTTTTTGATTTTGGGACTTACGAAGTCAATCCCATGGAGCCTTACAAAATACTTGTATTATATATAAACATAGTTAACTCAGTATGTACTGTATTTATTTAAGTATACTACATTAGCAACATAAGCTTTGCTTATTTTCCAAGCTGTTCATAAAACCATATCACATATAAATCAGAATGGAATTTAAAATAGCATATTATTACACAACCCAAATGATCTTTATGTGTGTATATGTAAGGGGGTGGGTAATAGTGGATTTTAAAACCAACTTTAAAAAAAAAACAAAAAAAAACAACTTTTGGGGAGACAAGATGGCAGAGTAGAAGGATGTGAGCTCACCTCTTCTTATGAAAACACCACAATAACAAGTAACTGCTGAACAAGCATCAACCAAAAAAACACTGGAACCTACCAAAAAAAAGAAAGAGATACCCTACATCCAAAGACAAAGAATAAGCCACAACAAGAGGGCAAAAGGGGCTCTCAAAAGCAATAAAATCAGATACCATACCTGCCGTGTGGGAAATTCATAAACTGGAAAATAAGTGTACCACAGAAGTTCTCCCACAGGAGTGAAAGTTCTGAGCCCCACATCAGGCTCCCCAGCCTGGAGGTCTAGCAATGGGAAGAGGAGCCCCCCAGGAATTCTACAGGACAGAGAGAAAGAAAAGCTACACTCTTGGAGGATGCACACAAAGTCTCACACATACCAGCACCCAGGAGAAAAAGCAATGACCTTATAAGAGCCTGGGCCATACCAACCAGCTAGTATTAGAGGGACTCCTGAGGAGGCAGGGGGCAGCTATGGCCCACTGTGGGAACAAATACAGTGGCAGCGGTAGTTCTGGGGAATACTTATTGATGAGCCCTCCTAGAGGTGGCTGAGATGGTTGGATGGCATCACCGATTCAATGGACATGAATGTGGGCAAACTCCAGGAGATGGTGAGGAACAGGGAACCCTGGCATGCTGCAGTTCATGGAATCGCGAAGAGTTAGACACGACTTGGTGACTGAACACCAACATATTAAAGGTAGGAAGTCATCTACACACAAATATGATATCAAACCCAGCAATCATGAGGAGAGCACAAATGCAGGATACTGGAAATGCATTTGAAATTAAAAGGCCAGCAAATTAAAACTATTTTTTAATATGTAGACTGCTATTTCAAAACCTCATGAAAAGATGTTCAACATCACTAATTATTAGATAAATGCAAATAAAAACAACAGTCAGGTATCACTTCACAATAGTCAGAATTACCATCATCAAAAAGTCTACAAAACAATAAACGGCAGGGAAGGTGTGGAGAAAAGGGAATCCTCCTACACTGTTAGTGAAAATGTAAATTGGTATAGCCACTATGGCTTGAGAGTCCCTTGGACAGCAAAGAGATCAAACCAGTCAATTCCAAAGGAATTTAACCCTGAATATTAACTGAAAGGACTGATACTGAAGCTGAAGCTCCAGTACTTTGGCCACCAGATATGAAGAGCTGACTCATTGGGAAAGACCCTGATGCTGGGAAAGACTGAAGGCAAAAGAAGAAGGGGGCAGCAGAGAATGAGATGGTTAGATAGTATCACCAACTCAATGGACATGAATTTGAGCAAACTCAGGAAGATAGTGAAGGAAAGAAGACCCTGGCGTATTGTAGTCCATGGGGTCGCAAAGAGTCAGACATCATTTAGCAACTGGACAACAATAGCCACTATGGAGAACAGTATTAAAAAGAAAGAAAGAAAGCTAAAAATAGAGCTACTATATGATCCAGCAATCCCTTTCCTGAGCATATATCTGAAGGAAAATATGATTTGAAAGGATACGTACACCCCAGTGTTCACTGCAGCATTATTTACCATAGCCAGACATGTGCTGTGCTATGCTAAGTCGCTTCAATGGTGTCAGACTCTTTGTGACACTATGGATGGTAGTCCGCTAGGCTCCTGTGTCCATGGGATTCTCTAGGCAAGAATACTGGAGTGGGTTGCCGTGTTCTACTCCAAGGGATCTTCCCAACCCAGGGATCAAACCCACATCACTGATGTCTCCTGCATTGGCAGATGAGCACTACCTGGGAATCCAGACATGGAAGCAACCTAAATGTCCATTGACTGATAAATGGATAAAGCAGCTGTGATACATATATACAATGGGATGTTACTCAACCATTAAAAAGAATGAAATAGTGCCATTTGTAGCAACATGTATGCACCTGGAGATTATCATACTAAGACAGAGAAAGACAAATGTCATATGATGTGGAATCCATATATGTGGAATCTAAGAAAATGATACAAGTGAACTTATTTACAAAACAGAAACAAATTCAGTCTTAGAAAACAAATTTATGGTTACCAGGTGGGAAGGATGGGGGTAGGAATAGACTGGGGTTTGGGATTGACCTGTATGCACTGCTATACTTAAAATAAATAACAAACAAGGACCTACTATATAGCACAGAGAACTCTGCTCAATATTCTGTAGTAACCCAAATGAGAAAAGAACTTGAAAAGAATAGACACATGTATACGTATAACTGAGTCACTCTGCTGTACACCTGAAACTAACATTGTTAATCAATTGTGCTCAAATAAAATCAACTTTCGTTCACATTAATAGGTTTACTGTCCACTCGGGACTTTTTTCCCCACCTGTCCCGGACTATTCCTAGCTATTTTTTAGAATATGGTTATGAATGATTTTTTCTAATATTCTTCTTCGAATTGTGAGAAATATCTATAATATCTACAATTAGTGAATTGTATAGGAATTTTCATAAATACAACTGATGCTGGAGATATAAGGTGAAATGAATTATATATATATATATATCCAGATGCTAAAAATTATAGAGAGTTTAGAAATACTTTAAAAACAATGTAATAAAGCAACTTTAATTGCATTTAGACTTTGAACACATTTCTTTTTTGTAATGTACACACATCATTCAATATCTGAAAATAAATTATGGTTGCTTGATATAATCAGCGTAAAGTGTATGCAGTATCTATGGAAAGAAAGTATAAATTTGGAAAATGGCCAAAGCTTGTGTTACTTGATGGAAAACTGTATCTTGAAGAAACGAACATACAAATGCTCAAACATCATCCTGCATCAGTGACAGCCAGGGTTGCAAAGGAGGGAGCAGTATGAAAGATGTTGACAATAAGTGAAAAGTTGTCCCTCATAATGGAATCTTTCCCCTCAGAAACCATGCCTAAATATGTGTCAATGTCTCTAGTATTTTTATTCTAGTAGTTTGACTTTAGGTTTCCATTCCTTCCAAGAGACTTTTCTCAACTTATTCAAGTATTGTTTCTAGAAATTAATACTCGTTTCACAAATATTTATAGGGCTCTTCTCGGCTGTATGTGTCACTGCATGAAAGTAATACTTGTCACATGGTACTTACTGTAAAGTTATTTTTTAGGTTCATCTCATTTTTCAGCAATTATTTTGGTGAGTAGGCAGAGAATCTTTATTTCTATCTCGTAAAGGTGTGGCAAGTGCGTAGAGATGAATTTTAATTGATTTGCCAGAGGTTAGAAAGCAAGTCAAAGGCAGTAATTGGCCCAGAGCTCCAATCTACTGAAATCAGCTCAATGTTTTTAATCATCTGTATGCATTAGATCAGTTGACATATTATACTTCTCTACTACCTCCCTGAGAATTCAAGAGATACATAGACCATATTTTGTTTGCAAATCATCAATTATTTGACACCTTTTTTAAAACTTCGATACTATTTGGTACAATCCACTCTGGTTTTGAAATCAGACAATTAAGCAGGGAAATAAAATAGCTAGCATGCAAAACAATTTTTTTTTCTTTTCAGTAGAAAGCCTACTTTCAGAGTAAGATAGATAAAATAAGTTTGATTTACAAACAGGGCTACCCTGTAATGCAGCAACTAAAATATAAACACTGGCCAAAGGACCTGGACCCTATTTCAGCATTATGGCCAGTGAGGTACTAGATCTTTATTATTTTTAATGTCATATTTACAGTCATCTGATAAGCTCCACAGCATCCCCTTTCCTATCTCTATATCCTTCCAGGCAAATTCCATCATTTGCTTAGTTTGCTTTTAAATTTTTCTCATTTAGGAATAAAGATTTGTCTTCTACAATTAGTGATGACTTGGAATAAGTCAAGTAAACTTGGCACACTGCACACCATACATCATTGATAAATGATTATTAGAGGTATTTCTCCAAAACACAGGGTTTGCTATATTGCAGTAGGGAATCTAGAGAAATATTAAGCAAAATGTGGATGATGCAAGAAGAGACTTGGGGATACTAAAAAACTTCTGATTTTCTGAGAGTCCTGCTTGCTGATGTTCACTAAGATTGGGAAACATGAGTAGTACAATGACTGTAGATCCCAGTGAAGATTGTAGGTAAAGGAGAAAGTTAATGTGATCAACACAAAGCTTCCTGGCTGGAGCTCTGCAGAAGGCACAGGGAGAGGAACCAACCATAGGTATGTGTGTTCAGGTCTTGAATTGAAATTCAGTTTTAGAACTAGTAGGGAATGATTTTTCAGTATTTTTGCAAGAATGATTCTACCAGTTTCGAATGGGATGGCTTGGTAAGAAAAATTATAAATAGGAAGTATTATTTTCATGTTCATCATAACCTCATTGCATTACTCTGGTCCACATTTTTTCCATCGTGTACAGTCTAGCCCTCACTCGCTATGTGATTTTCCTCTTTCTTGCATAAACTATTCATGCTCTTTTAGGTCTACAGAGTCTGATGTATTTAATCATGTCAATGTCACCACCTCTCTTCACCATCCTATTTTCTTGGTAAGCACCCACGGAGTTTCACTTTTGAAGTATAACCCTCCTAGTCATTAATGAAAAACAAAGTAAATGTATTTCTGAAAATTATGAACACTTTTATGATATACATTTTGTAAATCACTCAGCTCTGCACTCACTTTGTTCTATTTTCTGTTTTTGCTCTTTAAGAAAATAAAAGAAATTGAGCTCAATAATAAATGCAGTTAGTGTGGTAGGGTTTGGTAGAAAAATATTTATAAAAATACAGGAGAATAATCTGGTCACATCATTTTACAGTTCACTGTGTTTTCTCCTTTCTAAACCTTTATAAATATATTCTTTATGTGTACAGTATCCTTTCTCACCTCCCCTGCACTTAACTCCTCTTGTTTACCTCTATGGCCCCTCTTTCCCTTGACTAGCTCATGGCTGTGTTATGTGCTCCCTTATATCATTCTGGACACTCTGGGTTTTGTACTTTTAGCCCCTATCACACTGTCAACATTGCCACTACTCTGGAAATTATTTGAGGGCAGTAATACATGTTTGCATGTTACTGTTAAATCTTACAGTCTGGCCTAGGAGATTCAATAAACATTTGCAGACAGGAAGGAAGAAGAGGGGGAGGAGGAAGGGCAAAAAAAAAAGAAAATGCAGTTTTTAAGTGATGAATGAGCATTAAGTAATATCACTTGTTCTTCTAATGTTAACTTTACAATTCTGTGACTATTTTTATTGGTTCATGGAAACACAGCTGGCAGCTGATGGATAGAGCAGATGTCCACTCTGAGGACATCATCAGAAAGTGGAGTACTTTTATTTTTAAAATTAATATGGTGCCATGATAATTGGTAAGACAATGACAAAAGGCATGAGACAAATCACTGTGAAATCCAAACCCTGAAAGAGAGAATGACCTGCTTAGACCACTCCCTGGGTATAGTATTTTACACTAGTATGTGTTTAATAATCACATCTTGATGGTGATAATCAAAGTAGCAATGGACAGCAATTTCTAGATGTCTTCCTCTCCATTCCACATACACACATTGCCTTGAGTCCAGGGAGAGTTGCACTTAACTCTCATACTACTTCATTTAATGCAGACAGATTATAGATGACACTATGAGAAGTAACTTAGGAAATTTAGACACAGTGAAGTGACTTCCATTTTTACCTGTGTGGAATAGTACATTAATGCCCCATTTCTGGGAAAATACCAACAAAGCTAATGGTAACTCTTCATCAGATTATGTATTTCTAACAACTGCTAAATAAGGGTGGGCATGATCTGCTTTGTAACCATGACTCAGATTATCGGTGCCTAGATTTCTAAAGATTCCAAGGATTTCTTTTAAACACCTTGTCCTAGAATAGCTCCAGTTCAGTTTTGTCTCCTTCCGAGCAAGCTATCAAGAAACGCTGCTGAAGGCATTTCCTGTTTCCTTTGCACTTTTCTCCGATTTCTATGACATATTTAATCTGGGTCTTGTGACCTGTCAACTTTTAATAGTTCTAATTGCCCAACTATCTGCTCTTGTGTGATCATAAAATCCTTTTAACATTTCACTCTTCCCCTCAAGAAAATGTATCCCAATTTCCGGCATGTGACCTTCAGCTTCTTTGGTAAATACACAGGCAGAGAATTCATTCAGGCTCTTACCAAAGGCAGCTTCATCTGTCACTGACTTCCCACTCATCCCTTTAATGGCCCTATGGATGCCTTGCTGGCTTGTGTGCTTTTAATGTCATAAAAGAAGTTTGTCTTCTGATTTGGCAAATTTTTTTGCCTTTTTTTTTTCTCCCCTGGGTCCTTTTAGAGTTCCTTTCCGAATAGAGGATTTGATTTTCTATTTAAGATATCTGGATCTTGGGAAAGGGTAGGGAGCCTTTTCTTTGCTGCATCATTCTAGAAACATTACTTTTCCACTTTGATCTTGTAAAATGCTACGCAAATTTACCCCTTATTAGTGGACTGGCATTCTGGGTGATGCTTGCTGTGTTTTTAAAAACCACTTCCCTACTATTTACCCTGACCTTAATTCGGTGGCCTGTCTTTTTCTGAATTAATGATTATATGCTGTATTTAATTTTCTGTCTCCCTAAATTTCCATGTTGTCTCTAAACACCTCTAGCTTCTTTTTGGGGTTATATCCAATGTTTAATGAGATTTAATCACTGTTTTCCATATTTTCTCTTTCGCGTCCTAAATATTATTTAATTGTAAATCTGGCATTCCTTCCTTCCTTTTCAGGTTGATGTACATGTTAAATTAGAAAGCAGCTTTGCGCCAGATCCAGCCTTACTTCTTCCACTTGATGTAATCCTGTCCTATGCGTTGGTAATTAAAATCTTCCACTATTACTTCCCTGCCCTTTCCTTGCTGCGTGTGTGAGATATTTCATAGTTGATTTCTGCAAGAAAGCCTACAACATTACTGTTATCACATTTTTAACCAATTTATAATACAGAACTCTTGCTCTTCATCACAGCTTGTTTCAGAAAATTGTCAGAATTATCAAATTTTCCCTATAAACAAATCAGCATATTTTTAAGTTTCTGTGGATTCTTACAAATATGAATAACTAACACAGAGTAGTCATTAAAAGGTTTATGAAAGCACCAGAATTAACGTACTAAGGTGAACAAGGTTTTGTTAAACAATAAAAGACCCCTTTTAGGTAAGCAAGTCCACCTGGTGGCTGGGAAATGATTAAAATAGACGAACATGTCGCATAAGAGCTGATGACCTCATAAAATGGCCGCATATTTTAAAAAGAAACAGAGCCCTGCATATAAAGGAAATTTTGAAAATCTAGGAGCAGTCTTTGGATTGTTTGCTGCCACTGCTTCTAGGCAACAGGCAAGAGATGTTTACAATCTGGGCTCTCCCCTGCCCCCACCTCTAGAAGCTTTTCATCTGCTGCTGCCGCTGCTGTTGATAGAACTACGAGACCCGGGGCCTTTTGGTGCCCCTCCCCCACCGCGCGGCCAGCTCCGGGAACCCAGCTGTTAAGGCCTATCTAGCTAATCACCCCCTTTACCACCAGGCTCGTTTGTGGAAGTTAATGTCATGTTCAGAGAGGACAGTGCTGCCGGGAGAGGGGAGGATTTGATTTCTCATTTACCTGCGAGAAAAACAGCATCAGGACTAAGGTGGCTCTTTTGTCCTTGACGCTTGACTTCACTGTCACTCACCTTGGGCGCTGCAGGGTAGCCCCTGAAGTGGGGTCACGGCTCTCCAGTTGAAGTAGACCTTAGAATGGGGACCCTTGACCTCAGCTGCACAAAAACGGCTTTTTTCAAACGGAATGCCCACGTTTTCCAAAACGATGCACAGAAAGAAGTGTGGTTTTTAATTTACTTTTTAAGAACAGGCAGCCTACGTCTGCTACAAAGTGGAGGGGTGGAAATTCAAAATAATAGCAATAACAACAATAATTGGGGAGGGAGGTTCCAAAGGGAGGAGACATATGCACACCCATGGCTAATTCATGTTGATGTATGGGAGAAATCAAACCAATATTGTAAAGAAATTATCCTTCAATTAAAAATAAATTAATTTTAAAAATATTAAAAATAACAACAGTAATTATCAGACTCTAAAGCCCTCATGAAACAAGCTTTCATTCCTTTTTAATCTAATGGAAAGCAAGAAAGAAGATATTTGAGAAAGAAAGGAAAGACATGTCTGAGTGAACGGAGAGAAAGACAAATTGAGGACTGGGGCTGTTAGGCCAAGGTTAGTGTTCCAGGAGTGTTGCCAGGAGACCTCTTCTACCTTGTTTTAATACCATCCAGAGCTGACTCAGGCTGACCAAATAGAATAGCAGCTGAATTTCAAACATGTCAGCTCCATAGAAGCTGGGTGGCAGGCACTCAGGGATGTCACACACAGCCTCCATTTCTCCATGTGTAGAGAGGGTAGACTAGAGGGTCTCTTAGCCCCTTTTATTCTAACTTTCCTTGATTAACAATTCTCTCCTATATAGTACACAGTCACATGGAGAGGTCCTATCATCTACTCCTTATGAGTCCAGACTCTGGGGAGTTGATGTCTGTGTTCCAAATCTGGCACTGTTGCTTCTCAATCAGGTAAATGTCCCGTGCTTTCCCTTCTTCATCCATAAAGTGGAGATGATCCCTCATAGGACTATTAAAATGATTTAATGAGATAATATGTATCACTGCCTGGAACATAGTATGCACCCAAGCAATGTTGGCTCTTATATTAACACCCTTTTTGATGCATTAAAGGAGAGAATTGGTAATTAAAATGCATCTTCATGTTATTTGCTATCATAGAAATTATCACCAAAAGTGGTTAATATTCAACATAGAAATATTGAATATTTTCAATATCTGAATTCCATGCAAATTAGAAGAGACTCCAGCCTAAAAATTCAATTTTAAAAGTTGAGCTTAAACATAGACATTTATGAGGTCATTAAATTCTGTGTTTTTCTCACATGTGTATTTCTGCCATGGCAGATGAGGCATTGGGGTGGGGGTGTAGATTGAAGATATGGAAAGAATAAATGAAAAGAGGGAAAAAGAGAAAGAAGGACATAAATGTGTAGAACACTAAGTTATATTTGTATCCTGCATAGCAAGAAATGTGTTGCTAAAAGGAAGCCATCACAAACCCTATTGCCTATGAAATTTAGCATCAGGGCCTTAGTTCTATTTAGAGACACATCAGGAGAGGGCATGACCCTGACTCCTGACCCACTTGTCCAGGAATAAACAGAAGTCTTTCTCAAGGACTCTTTGTCTTTTCTGTCTGTCTGAATTTCTCTTATATTTCAGACATTTACTATTTCAGGTAAAGGTTTATTAGGAAACCAAAAGGAGAGTTTGGCTGGAAGTTTTGAACTATGATGCTCTAATTACCACCTGTTTGGCTAAGACTGTTGGGCATAGAAAGTAAGAAACACCTGCACTTCACATCCAGCCCAGGATACGATTTCATTTTAATTTAAAAGTGTTGACTTTAATCTAAAGGTTTTGTTTGACTTGGACCCTTGTTACCTTAGAGATCAGCTGTCTTCCTTTATAACCTCATAGCAACTGGGAGCTACTAAGAAGCATTTGGTCATAAATTTTAACTGCCAAAGGCAGAGGTGTGTGTGTGAGAGAGAGAAAGAGAGAAAGAGACACCAAGAAAGAAAGAGATCTTCCTGTTTTCTTTCCCAATTACCCCCCTTTAATACATTTGTGAGTTGTATTTCTATGCAAGATTGATTGCAGGGTCTTCTTCAAGGGGCATTTCAAATGGTCTGAAAGAATACCAGATATCATGGTGTATGTTAGCAGTTACCTGCCTCACATACCCTGAACCTTCAATAGATCAGCAACTCAACTCTAAAATAGCAGTTCAGGAGAAAAGCTAAGTTAAAGCTTGGCCCACCCTTCTACTTGAAGGTGTTTAAGGAATAGAAATTTAGATGATCATAAAACACATCTAACCTCACCAGGAAAAGAATCTGTAGTGAATCTAGTTTGAATGTTTTCCTATCTTGAAACTGAGAGGAATTTTTGTCCTCTGTTTCTAGGAGGAATATTTGTTGTTGTTTATTCGATAAGTCATGTCAACTCTTTGTGACCCCATGGACTATAGCCCACCAGGCTCCTCTGTCCATGGGATTTCCCAGGCAAGAATACTGGAGTGGGTTGCCATTTCCTTCTCTAGGAGATATTCCCAACCCAGGGATTAAACCCTTGTCTCCTGAATTGGCAGGCATATTGTTTATCCCTGAGCCACCAGAGAAGCCTAAGAATACTATTTGATTTTTCTTTTTAAAACATATTAATAAATATGATACTGACACAGGGTGAAGAAACTATCTCCTCATTGAGATGGAAGTTATGAGAGATGGAGAGAGCTGACATCGCCTGGTGATTAAGAGAAAGCCATATCTGGATGGGAGCAGAAGATGGCGGAGGAATAGGACGGGGAGACCACTCTCTCCTCCACAAATTTATCGAAAGAACATCTGAACGCTGACCAAACTTCACAAAACTACTTCTGAAGGCTGGCTGAGGACGTCAGGCTTTCACAAAAACTGCGCATTATCTTCAAAAGAGGTAGGAGAAATTATAAAAGATAAAAAGAGAGACAAAAGAGTTAGGGACGGAGACCCGTCCCGGGGAGGGAGTCGTAAAAGAGGAGGAATTTCCAAGCACCAGGAAACCCTCTCACCGGCGGGTGTGGGGGAGGATTTTTTATCTCGGAGGGCAACATAACTGGGAGGAAAAAATAAATAAAATCCACAGATTACGTGCCTAAAGCAACTCCCAGCAAAGAACCCCAGACGCTCGCATCATCCGCCACCAGCAAGTGGGGGCTGAACGGAGAGGAGCGGGCGGCATTGCCTAGGGTAAGGACCGGGCCCGAGTGCCCCGAGGGCAATCTGAGGGAGCTAACGTGAGATAGTAACCTAAACTGTGGGACAGCGAGAGAGAGAGAGAACTATCCCGCGAAAAGCCCAACTCTAAGGCACTGCCGGCCCGCTCACAGAACAAAGGACTGAGCGATACCAGAGGAGAGCTAGCCGGCTGCGGACTGCGCCATCCCCCGCCGGACACAGCGGGCAGGCGGGGCCCGCCAGAGCCGGAAAGGGGCAAACTCGGCTCCAGAGAGGGCACCCCCTACCAAACTGCAAACAGGCTCCCAGTTTTTAAGCAAAGACTGCCTGAGATCCCGGAGGGTCGACAGCAGCCGGGAGGGTCGCAGCCAGAGACCAGCTCCCCAGAACCGACACAAAGCACACCGGAGCCGGGCGCGCCCGTAAACCGAGGCGGGGACCAGGGAGGTGATAAGCCGCACCGCCCCAACAGGGGACAGCGCCCTCGCCAAACTCCTGGCCGCCTGGGCAGCTCCGACCGGGAACGGCACAAGCCGCGGGCAAAATCGAGTCTGCGCCTTTGTGGAGTAACCGGGAGCCTGAACCTGAGCGGCTTAGTCCTGGGAAGTGCACGCAGCTCAGGGCCCGCTCCCCGGCCGAGTAACCTGAAGCCTGAGCAGGGTAGACGGGGAAAGCACACACGCCGTGAGCGGGGGCGAACCCAGTGCGGCCGAGACACTGCGAGCTTACCACACACACGCCAGAATTGCAGTGTTCCTTCCTCCCCACAGCACGATTGAACAAGCGAACCTAAAGAGATCACCTCCACCGCTTTGTTGCAGGGCGGAAATTAGATACTGAAGAGACCTCCAAACAGAAGCCAAATAAACAGAGGGAAGTGCTTTGGAAGGGACAGGCCAACAGATTAAGATCCCTGTAGCTAATACCGACTGCATTAAAAAGGACCTACAGATCTTGAAAAGTATAAGCAGGAATAAGGATATATCTAAAACTGAGCAGATCCCACACTGCTCACAACAGCTCCAGAGAAAGTCCGGGATATATATATTTTTTACTATTATTATTTTTTTTTAATTTTTTTTTTAATTTTTTTTTTTTTTTAATTAAAAAAAATTTTTTTTTCTCTTCTTTCCTTTTTCTTCAAGTCCTCTATTACACCCTTAACTTTCATTTTCATAACCCACTATTAACTTGCAAAAAAAAAAAAAAACCCCTATTTTTGAAGCAAACTACATACATATATCTTATACCTTTTGTGTTGTTTTTTTTTTAATGTTTTTTTCCTGTTCTACATTTTTTTACTGTTTCTTTTTTTACTGTTTTACTGTTTTTTTTTTCTTTTTACACTGTTCCCTTTTTTCTTTTTTTTTTTTTTTTTTTTAGATTGTAAGTTTTATAAGAGTCTAACCTCTACTCTAGATTTTTAATCTGTGTTTTACATATTTGATATCAACTTTGTACATTTAAGAACCCAATCTTTAGGACCCATTTTTACTCAGGAGTGTGATCACTGGCCTGATCACTCTCTCCCCCTATTGATGCTCTTTCTTCTCCCCCAGGGAACCTCTATCTCCCACCCTCCTCCTTCTCTTCTCAACCCAATTCTGTGAATCTCTGAGGGTGTTCTGGGTACCGGAGAACACTTCAGGAACAGGATACTGCCCAGATCTCTCTCTCCCCTCTTAATTCCTCCCTTTCTACTCATGCTCACCTCTGTTACCTTCCTCCCCCCTCTCTATGTATCTCTGTGAATCACTCTGAGGGTTCCAAACTGTGGAAAGCACAGAGGGAAGTGCTTACTGGCTAGATTGCTCTCTCCACATTTGAATTCCCCTCTTCCCCTCCTGGTCACTTCAACCCACCCCCCCCACCTCATCTCTCCATGTAACTCAGTGAACCTTTCTGGGTATCCCTCACTGTGGAGAATCTTTTCACCATTAACCTAAAAGTTTTATTATTGAGGCTGTATGGAAGGAGAAGTCTTGAGGCTACTGCAAGAATAAGACTGAAAGCCAGGGGAAACATTAATTAATAAGAGACCATCCAATAGCCTCCATAAATTCACTGAAACCAAGCTCCACCCAAGAGATAATAAGTTCCAGAGCAAGACATACCACGCAAATTCTCCAGCAACGCAGGAACATAGACCTGAGCATCAATATACAGGCTGCCCAGAGGCACACCAAATCCATAGACATCTCAAAAATTAATACTGGTCACTCCATTACACTCAAGAGAGCAGAAATCCAGCTCCACCCACCAGAACACCGACACAAGCTCCCCCAACCAGGAAACCTTGACAAGCCACCTGTCCAACCCCAACCGCAGTGAGGAACCTCCACAACAAAGAGGAACTTCATACTACCAGAATACAGAAGGGCCACGCCTAACACAGCAATCTAAACAAGATGAAAAGGCAGAGAAATACTCAGCAAGTAAAGGAAAATGAGAAATGCCCACAAAGCCAAACAAAAGAGGAGGAGATAGGGAATCTATCCGAAAAAGAATTTAGAATAAGGATAATAAAAATGATCCAAAATCTTGAAAGCAAAATGGAGTTACAGATAAATAGCCTGGAGACAAAGATTGAGAAGATGCAAGAAATGTTTATCAAGGACTTAGAAGAAATAAAAAGGAATCAATATAGAATGAATAATGAAATAAAGGAGATAAAAGACACTCTGGAGGGAACCAACAGTAGAATAACGGAGGCAGAAGATAGGATAAGTGAGGTAGAAGATAGAATGATGGAAATAAACGAAGCAGAGAGGAAAAAAGAAAAAAGAATCAAAAGAAATGAGGAAAACCTCCGGGACCTCTGGGACAATATGAAACGCCCCAACATTCGAATCATAGGAGTCCCAGAAGAAGAAGATAAAAGGAAAGGCCATGAAAAAATACTCGAGGAGATAATAGTTGAGAATTTCCCTAAATTGAGGAAAGAAATAGTCACAGAAGTCCAAGAAACCCAGAGAGTTCCAAACAGGATAAACCCAAGGCGAAACACCCCAAGACACATATTAATCAAATTAACAAAGATCAAACACAAAGAACAAATATTAAAAGCAGCAAGGGAAAAACAACAAATAACACACAAGGGGATCCCCATAAGGATAACAGCTGATCTTTCAATAGAAACCCTTCAGGCTAGAAGGGAATGGCAGGACATACTTAAAGTAATGAAAGAGAATAATCTACAACCCAGATTACTGTACCCAGCAAGGATCTCATTCAGATATGAAGGAGAATTCAAAAGCTTTACAGACAAGCAAGAGCTGAGGGAATTCAGCACCACCAAACCAGCTCTCCAGCAAATGCTAAAGGATCTTCTCTAAACAGGAAACACAGAAAGGATGTTTCAACACGAACTCAAAACAACAAAGTAAATGGCAACGGGATCATACTTATCAATAATTACCTTAAATGTAAATGGGTTGAATGCCCCAACCAAAAGGCAAAGGGTTGCTGAATGGATACAAAAACAAGACCCCTATATATGCTGTCTACAAGAGACCCACCTCAAAACTAGGGACACACACAGGCTGAAAGTGAAAGGATGGAAAAACATATTCCATGCAAACGGAGACCAAAAGAAAGCAGGAGTCGCAATACTCATTTCAGATAAAATAGACTTTAAAATAAAGGATGTGAAAAGGGACAAAGAAGGACACTACATAAAGATCAAAGGATCAATTCAAGAAGAAGACGTAACAATCATAAATATATATGCACCCAACATAGGAGCACCACAATATATAAGGCAAATACTAACAAGTATGAAAGGGGAAATTAACAATAACACAATAATAGTGGGAGACTTTAATACTCCACTCACGCATATGGATAGATCAACTAAACAGAAAATTAACAAGGAAACACAAACTTTAAATGATACAATAGACAAATTAGATTTAATTGATATTTACAGGAGTTTCCACCCCAAAACAATCAATTTTACCTTTTTCTCAAGTGCACATGGAACTTTCTCCAGGATAGATCACATCCTGGGCCATAAATCTAGCCTTGGTAAATTCAAAAAAATTGAAATCATCCCAGCCATCTTCTCTGACCACAATGCAGTAAGATTAGACCTCAATTACAGGAAAAAAACTATTAAAAGTTCCAACATATGGAGGCTACACAACACGCTTCTGAATAACCAACAAATCACAGAAGAAATCAAAAAAGAAATAAAATTATGCATAGAAACGAATGAAAATGAAAACACAACAACCCAAAACCTATGGGACACTGTAAAAGCAATACTAAGGGGAAGGTTCATAGCAATACAGGCGTACCTCAAGAAACAAGAAAAAAATCAAATAAATCAACTAACTCTACACCTAAAGCAACTAGAGAAGGAAGAAATGAAAAACCCCAGGGTCAGTAGAAGGAAAGAAATCTTAAAAATTAGGGCAGAAATAAATGCAAAAGAAACAAAAGAGACCATAGCAAAAATCAACAAAACTAAAAGCTGGTTTTTCGAGAAGATAAACAAAATTGATAAGCCATTAGCCAGACTCATCAAGAAACAAAGGGAGAAGAATCAGATCAACAAAATTAGAAATGAAAATGGAGAGATCACAACAGATTCCACAGAAATACAAAGGATCATAAGAGACTACTACCAACAGCTATATGCCAATAAAATGGACAACTTGGAAGAAATGGACAAATTCTTAGAAAAGTATAACTTTCCAAAACTGAACCAGGAAGAAATAGAAGATCTTAACAGACCCATCACAAGCACGGAAATCGAAACTGTAATCAGAAATCTTCCAGCAAACAAAAGCCCAGGACCAGACGGCTTCACAGCGGAATTCTACCAAAAATTTAGAGAAGAGCTAACACCTATCCTGCTCAAACTCTTCCAGAAAATTGCAGAAGATGGTAAACTTCCAAACTCATTCTATGAGGCCACCATCACCCTAATTCCAAAACTAGACAAAGATGTCACAAAAAAGGAAAACTACAGGCCAATATCACTGATGAACATAGATGCAAAAATCCTTAATAAAATTCTAGCAAACAGAATCCAACATCATATTAAAAAGATCATACATCATGACCAAGTGGGCTTTATCCCAGGAATGCAAGGTTTTTTTAACATCCGCAAATCAATCAATGTAATACACCACATTAACAAATTGAAAGAAAAAAACCATATGGTTATCTCAATAGATGCAGAAAAAGCCTTTGACAAAATTCAGCATCCATTTATGATTAAAACCCTCCAGAAAGCAGGAATAGAAGGAACATATCTCAACATAATAAAAGCTATATATGACAAACCCACAGCAAACATTATCCTCAATGGTGAAAAATTGAAAGCATTTCCCCTAAAGTCAGGAACAAGGCAAGGATGCCCACTTTCACCACTACTATTCAACATAGTTTTGGAAGTCTTGGCCACAGCAATCAGAGCTGAAAAAGAAATAAAAGGAATACAGATAGGAAAAGAAGAAGTAAAACTCTCACTGTTTGCAGATGACATGATCCTCTACATAGAAAACCCTAAAGACTCTACTAGAAAATTACTAGAGTTGATCAATGAATATAGTAAAGTTGCAGGATATAAAATTAACACACAGAAATCCCTTGCATTCCTATACTCCAATAATGAGAAAACAGAAAGAGAAATTAAGGAAACAATACCATTCACCATTGCATCAAAAAGAATAAAATACTTAGGAATATATCTACCTAAAGAAACAAAAGACTTATATATAGAAAACTATAAAACACTGATGAAAGAAATCAAAGAGGACACAAACAGATGGAGAAATATACCGTGTTCATGGATTGGAAGAATTAATATAGTGAAAATGAGTATTCTACCCAAAGCAATCTACAGATTCAATGCAATCCCTATCAAGCTACCAATGGTATTTTTCACAGAACTAGAACAAATCATCTCACAATTTGTATGGAAATATAAGAAACCTCGAATAGCCAAAGCAATCTTGAGGAAGAAGAATGGAACTGGAGGAATCAACCTGCCTGACTTCAGACTCTACTACAAAGCCACAGTCATCAAGACAGTATGGTACTGGCACAAAGATAGAAATATAGATCAATGGAACAAAATAGAAAGCCCAGAGATAAACCCACGCACATATGGACACCTTATCTTCGACAAAGGAGGCAAGAATATACAATGGAGAAAAGACAACCTCTTTAACAAGTGGTGCTGGGAAAACTGGTCAACCACTTGTAAAAGAATGAAACTAGAACACTTCCTAACACCGTACACAAAAATAAACTCAAAATGGATTAAAGATCTAAACGTAAGACCAGAAACAATAAAACTCCTAGAGGAAAACATAGGCAAAACACTCTCCGACATAAATCACAGCAGGATCCTCCATGACCCACCTCCCAGAATATTGGAAATAAAAGCAAAAATAAACAAATGGGACCTAATTAAAATTAAAAGCTTTTGCACAACAAAGGAAACTATAAACAAGGTGAAAAGACAGCCTTCAGAATGGGAGAAAATAATAGCAAATGAAGCAACAGACAAACAATTAATCTCAAAAATATACAAGCAACTTCTGCAGCTGAATTCCCGAAAAATAAATGACCCAATCAAAAAATGGGCCAAAGAACTAAACAGACATTTCTCCAAAGAAGACATACAGATGGCTAACAAACACATGAAAAGATGCTCAACATCACTCATTATTAGAGAAATGCAAATCAAAACCACAATGAGGTATCATTTCACACCAGTCAGAATGGCTGCTATCCAAAAGTCTACAAGCAATAAATGCTGGAGAGGGTGTGGAGAAAAGGGAACCCTCTTACACTGTTGGTGGGAATGCAAACTAGTACAGCCACTATGGAGAACAGTGTGGAGATTCCTTAAAAAACTGGGAATAGAACTGCCGTATGACCCAGCAATCCCACTGCTGGGCATATACACCGAGGAAACCAGAATTGAAAGAGACGCGTGTACCCCAATGTTCATCGCAGCACTGTTTACAATAGCCAGGACATGGAAGCAACCTAGATGTCCATCAGCAGATGAATGGATAAGGAAGCTGTGGTACATATACACAATGGAATATTACTCAGCCATTAAAAAAAATACATTTGAACCGGTTCTACTGAGATGGATGAAACTGGAGCCCATTATACAGAGTGAAGTAAGCCAGAAAGAAAAACAACAATACAGTATACTAATGCATATATATGGAATCTGAAAGATGGTAACGATAACCCTATATGCGGGACAGAATGAGAGACACAGATGCATGGAACAATTTTATGGACTCTGAGGGAGAAGGTGAGGGTGGGACGTTCTGGGAGAATGGCATTGAGACATGTGTATTGTCATATGTGAAACAGAGCACCATTCCATGTTCGATGCATGTGACAAGGGCTCGGGGCCGGGGCAGTGGGATGATCCAGAGGGATGGGAGGGGGAGGGAGCTGGGTGGGGGGTTCGGGAAGGGGAACACATGTAAACCCATGGCTGATTCTTGTCAATGTATGGCAAAAACTATTACAATATTGTAAAGTAATTAGCCCCCAAGTAAAATAAATAAATTTATAAAAAAAAAAAAAAAAAAAAAAAGAGAAAGCCATATCTAAAAGGAGTGAACAAACCCAGCAGGGAAGAGCCCAGTGTGAAACTTGAAACCAGTGAAGTTGTAGGAATTGAGAACACATGATACAGGACCACAGAGGTCATGGAAACAGAGTTATGAGGCATGAGGAGGGATTTAGGATAAGTTATAAAGAATATGGTATTTTTGTGGCTTGATGTCCATTGCATTGTGTAGTTGTAGAATTTGCTGGTATTATTTTATATTAATTTAGCAACTTTCTAACATGTTCTGTAAGAACTTAAAATTGGTGATGTAGAGCTGTTTAAGGACATTATTGTCTCAGTGGATAGATTTGAGTCCACTGTAATTCTGATCAAAAATACTGAGCTCCTGTCTGGACAGGGTGTTTCTGCTTCAAGAGTTATGGCACATTTTTCATCCTAGAAGCCAAGCCACATGACATCCCCTAGACTGCTTGAAAATAAGGGTTTAATCTTAAGTCTGTGCTGTGCTATGCTTAGTTTTGTCCAATTCTTTGTGACCCTATGGACTATAGACCAACAAGCTCCTCTGTCCATGGGGATTCTCCAGGCAACAATACTGGAGTGGGTTGCCATGCCCTCTTCCAGGGGATCTTCCCAACCCAGGGATCGAACCCAGGTCCCAGGTCTCCTGCATTGCAGGGAGATTCTTTACCATCTGAGCCACCAGGGAAGCCCAAGAATACTGGAGTGGGTAATCTATCCCTTCTGCAGGGGAGCATCCCAACCCAGGACTCAAACCAGGGTCTCCTACATTGCAGGCAGATTCTTACCACTGAGTTACCAGGGAATCATGATGAGTCTGTACCAAAGAAATACAGCTGACGGTGGAGAGTCTTATCCTAAAAACAGTGGGATTATATGAAAATCTACATCCTGAACACCTTCCCTCTTGAGTAGGAAGAGTGGCAGCCAGACTATAAATCCCAGTTAGAAAAGTAAAGAATTCCTTTTGGTAGAAAACATCCTAGAGGTATTGAGAATTTCCGATCTCCTGGTAAAATTGTTTAGCTTGGTCACTTTATGTTTCAGAGAACCAATATATAAGCCCAGCCCGTAGGCACAGAGGGCTTCTTAGCACTTCTTAGCATAGCAGCTTCTTAGCACTTCACCTGAAATATGAATGGATGATAATTTTATAGGGAAAGAATGTCCCATAACATGGGAGATAGAGTACAAATAAACCAAAGACAAAAAGAACTTTGAATAATTTTAAAACAAGTCAGAGAGCAAAAAAAAAGTTTAAAAAATTATGATTTATGTCTTCAAATAAATAATGAAATTGTTGCACCCTTCAAATAAGAAAAGGAGGTTGTAAAAAAAGAGAAAGGAATATAAGGGTGCCCTTGTAAATAACTGCAGGAATATTCATATGAAGAATTAAATTATGAAATTGATCAAATTTCCCCAAAATTGGGAAAAGATATAGAAAGGAGGGAGAAAGGTGATAAAATCAGGAGTTCACTAAAGGAGATTAACATTCAAAGAATAGAAGTTTTAAAATGCACAATGAGAAAAATTAAGAAATTATTGAATAAATTAATTATTTGAAAACATTTCCCAGAATTTAAGGGGATAGTTTCCAGATTAAAAAGAACAATTAATAAGATTCCAGCACACAGCTGGGCCCAAAAAGGTGATTCAAAAACTTTATACAAAAAACAGAACAGGTTTCATACAAGGATTGGGAATTATAATAGCTTCAGACTTCTCAAAACTAACTGTGGAAACCAGAAAACAAAAGTAGAATTGCTTTAGAAATTCTACATAGGATTCCCACACCCAGTTGAACTATCAAAATAAGTGTTACAAGACAACATCAGACATTCAAGGTCTCAAAAAAGTTGCCTTCCATTTGCTCTTCTCAGGAAGTTACTAGAATCTGTGTTTACCAAAAGAAGGGTGAAAGCAAAGTAAGAGGCAGATCTGGGGTTCATGAAACTAGGAATCGTTGATGAGAGAAGTACACAGAGAAAGAAAAGTTTAAAAAACAAAGACAGTAAGCTGAATAAAAACACTGATTTCCTGATTTCACTCTTATTTGGAATTTAAAAAAAACCAAAAACAAACAAAACAAAAGCAAATTCATAGATATAGAGAACAGATCAGTAGTTACCAGAGGGGAAGGGGGTTGAGGGTAGGGAAAATGGGTGAAGGGGGTCAACCGTGGTGACAGTTGGTAACCAGACTTGTGGTGATAATCTCTCCAGTGCTGTGTCTACAGATGTTGAACTGTAGTGCTGCACACCTGAAACTTCTATAATTTTTTTTAAAAAAGGGAAAAGTAGATGTAAAATAAGGCAAAGGGATCACAGAATATGATACAGCTAAACAATGGTGCTATTGTTGCAGTTTTAATATTGTTAAAATTGAATATTATTATAACCCCAAATTATTATGTAGCTTTGGGGAAGTTGATATGGTGAGAGGTGTGGTGTATATGTGTGAGTATGTGCATGGACATGCACATGAGAGCTCACGTGGATAGAAAAGAGATGGAGGGAACATAAAGGAGGTTTGCACCTCCCAAAGTAAGAAGTCAATAGATGATAACTAAAACTGTAAAATCAAGAGACTTCTCAAAGTATATGTAGGCATATGGAAGAAAATACCAACAGTAATTAAAGTGAATGAAAGCAATTGCCTCCAATGAGTCAAGAGACTGCTTTTTTGTTTTTGATGTTGTTGATCTTGTGCAACTATTTGTCTTTTTGTGCTTATAAATTTGATGAGGGAAATTCAAAGCAGGGGGTGTGAATAGTGAGAAAATGAATAGTGAGAAAAGTAATCATAGGAAAGGACGATACACCTAGTATCTAGTTAGTCCTTAATACAGACCTAGAAAAGTTCCCAGAAAGTTATTAAAACAAGAAGGGCAGTACTATCAACACCTGTAAAGTGTGTGGAACACGGCAGGTACTTGGTTTAACATGTGCACATACTCTGGAAGGTGAAAAATAATATAAAATGCTCACAAATGTGTTTATGTCAGCACAAACTGTTCATAATTACTTCACAAAACCTGACTGCTACATTTTGATTGAATAGAAATTCAAAAATTATTAGTAACTGATTGCTACTCAGGGTATTTAAAATAGTTACTGAGAAAGATAAGTTTTTGAATTTCTCCACAATGTTGAATATGTTCTTTCTATGAATAATTTGCTAATAACTGAACGTTGTGGTGGCCAAGTCTTGATCTACATGGAATCCACAATGGCAGCCAACATAACAAGGAAACCACACATATATCTGTGAAAATTGCTTATAGAAAATAGGTATGTTACTTACAAAGGAAGAGGAAGTATCAAATTACAGAAGTCTGGTAACTTTATTTGGTGTATATCACAAAGTTTTTTACAATCTCTTAAAACCTAGGTAATCAAGTCTTCCATTTTTTGACACTCTTGGCAGTACCTGGTATATGGAGGGTGCTCAGTAAATATCTTTTAAATAAATGACTAAATAAAATTTGATTGAATACAATTTTGGAAGATATTTTGAGATGTCTAGAATCACAAAGCAAACCAGTGAGAAAAGGACCTATTTTATATTTTAAAAAGCTTAACTCATAGGGATTCTCTAGTCCTCATTCCAGTCTCTTGAAGTCCTACTACCACAGAATATCTTTTTGTACCAAAATTAGGCCCTAGTTTCCATGTAAGATCATTTCCTTTTATCTACTGAGTCATTTTTGGATATGAAAACTCTCCTAGCAGAACGGATCACACACAATCCTGAAGCCTGGGAAGGTAAGGGGCGTGCTATACCTGAGAAAATTCAACTCAGACCTGTGCTGAGATTTTTACAAATTTCTTGAACCTGGTGAGGAGTCAAGCACATAGCCAGAGTTTCAATAAGAGTTAGAAAGAGCCAGAAGTTACAAAACCTTTGAGAATGATAAGTCAAATCAGTTTGAAAGATGTGACAGAATCCTTACTCAGATTAGGTAGTCTCCATATAGAAAGACTGCTTTGAAAGGACTTGAAGGGTCAGGCTTTGCCTTTCTGTCCAGATGTGCTGGTATTTTGCCTGGTTTGTATAGCTGCCTGTTTGTAGTGAAATATATATATTTTACCTGCATTAAGAGAACTCATATCCTTTGTCTGTATGTGTTGGTGTCTTCCTGTCAATTACATAATCGTCACCTTTTTGACGACCATCCAATGAAAGTAAGTATTTTTCATGTATGTGAAGACCACTCTACCTTTTTCCTCTTTCTCTGGATTTAATGCCTTTTTAAAGTGAATTATTTTCAAACCATCTAATTTTCATTGCTTCCATCTACCTGTCACTATCATGTTCAAGCTCGTGAAAAATTTTTGGTATTTTTTTCTTACTATTTTTAACCATGATGTTCTTTTTTTTTTTTCAAACTGTAATTCAGTAGAAAATGCATCTATACTTGGACATCAAAGACCCATGTTCAGATTCACATTTTTCCATGTATTCTGGGTTCTCTGGTAGTTATTTTACGTCTAAGCTTAATTTTTAAATGAAGATCATGGTAAATAAGAGAATATACTACTATGCAGCGGAGAAGGCAATGGCACCCCACTCCAGTACTCTTGCCTGGAAAATCCCATGGACGGACAAGCCTGGTAGGCTACAGTCTGTGGGGTCGCTAAGAGTCGGACACGACTGAGTGACTTCACTTTCACTTGTCCCTTTCATGCACTGGAGAAGGAAATGGCAACCCAATCCAGTATTCTTGCCTGGAGAATCCTAGGGACGGCGGAGCCTGGTGGGCTGCCGTCCATGGGATCACACAGAGTCGGACACGACTGAAGCGACTTAGCAGCAGCAGCAGCAACTACTATGCAGTTGTGAAGATTATTATGGTAATGTGACAATGTGATGAGAAATATCCCTGATACATAATGAGCATTCAATGAAAGTTAAATACATAGAATAAATTATCTATCAATATATGATTGTTCTTAATATCTCAAACTCACACAAAGCATTTATTCTTCTATGTTTATGGCAGGGTTTAATATTCGTGATAAAAGTTTAAGACATGGTAATTTACCACAGGGGCAAAAAAATGCTTTTACTGAAAAATACATTTCCCAGAATTCTCTTTCCTGTATGATTCCAAGTTAGGGTTAGCTACAAAAAAGATTATGCAAGATTTGAAAGATGGAAGTGAAGCAGCAGCAATGGTTGGAAGGTTAGTGTAGGACCTCAAACATAGCTGCAACTTACATATGTTGTACCTGATCTTCAGCTACACTTTTCTGATGCCTGAAGCAGCTGGATCTGCAGCCTCTTTGACCCTCACTGGATATTCTCAGCTTCTCTGAGACCTGAGACAGGCACGTGCAGAGCTATGAGGTCAAGTATGCCAGATTTACATACAGACTCCTGTGTGGTCGGTTTTAGATGCAGAGAAAGAGAGCTGTGGGCAGTTTCTAGTTTGTCTTGTGGGTGCCTGTTTACTCTTTCAGATTCCAATTTGCCTTTGCTTTCACCCATTTTATGCCCAGCTTTTTATCTTAAATGTGTGCCCTGATTACATTCTATGACTCTGGCTCTCCTTAAACACCGGAAATGGCTTTTTATAGATGCCATTACCAGCTCCCAGAATTCACTAAGTACTATCATAAATCCCTTATTCCTTTGCCTTCATAGTGGTCCTTCTTCCTTGAGCTGATATACCACAGGTAGCTGGCTTACTTTATCCCAAAATAGTCTTAAAAAAAAAAAAAGACATTTTTCATATGTGAGTCGTATGTGAGGCTCAAGACCTAGTCTCATTTAAACATTCCATAGCCAGTATAGTGTGAGTTACAAAAGCATTGATGTGTTCAACTCTCATTCACATCTATTATTCTTTTTTCCCTTTAGATAATCACAATTTTTTGAATCTCTATTGTGTACCAGGGACTTTGCTAAGTAGCTTGCATTATCTCATTTAATCTACACAGAAATTCTATGAGGTGGGTTGCTACTGCTATTGCCTATAGAAATGCGAGAATAAAAGTTCAGAGAGAGCCGAGTTTGATGTTGTCTCTGTTATGGAACAAAGTTGGTAGCCCATTTGAAAACAACCAACACATCAATTTATAGAAAATTATAAATGTTTTTTACAAAGTGAGAAGACATACCAAATTTCAGACAAACCAAATATCACAGTGAGTTGTAAAACTATTTTGTCAAAAATCACACATAGAGATAGAAGTTGGTACAGCCAAGAGTCTGAGTCTTATGATGAGTCCTGAATCAATACTCTATACTACCACATATTTAAGCATCATACTCTGTGAATCAGCTTGCTATTTTCCACAAAAGCATGCTAGAAGTGTGATTGGGATTACACCAAATATATTGATCCACTTTGGAAAAATGGACATTTTAAAAATACGGATTTTTCAGTCTATATGTCTGTTTCATTTTTCCATCTATTTCCATCTTCTTTATTTTCTCTCAACTTTTTTAGAATTACACTTTTGTACAATTTATTCTAAGTATTTTATTCTTATATGAATTACTCTTCCAAACCCAAGGAATTAGGTAATTTGAATAATGTAATAAAACACCTGATGACAGAATTGGACTAGAAAAGAGCTACTTATTAATGGCAAAATTTTTCAAGTTAGGTAGCTCCTTTACAACTTGTTATAGTAATATATACATATTTTCCAAAATATAGATGAATGTACATTATTATGCTCTGAGTAAATGCACGAGAATATACCTTTAGATAGTACTCAAAATTCAAATACAGTTCAGTCGCACAGTTGTGTCCGACTCTTTGTGACCCCATGGACTGCAGCACAACAGGCTTCCCTGTCCTTCACCAACACCCAGAGCTTGCTCAAACTCATGTCCATCAAGTCGGTGATGCCATCCAACCATCTCACCCTCTGTCATCCCCTTCTCCTCCTGCCTTCAATCTTTCCCAGCATCAGGGTCTTTTCCAATGAGTCAGTTCTTCGCATCAGGTGGCCAAAGTATTGGAGCTTCAGCATCAGTACTAACTCAAAATTTAGAACATCTTATTTCTTAGTGAGTTGCTGGATTTTGGTGTTAGATGCCAGAGTAAAAATTACCAAATACTAAGGGGAATGATGAGAAAATTTGTGGCATAGGCCATTCAACTAAGATCGTCAATGCACAATCTAAATGGATTCTCAGATAGCCTAAATGGATTCTCAGATAAAAGTGGGTCAAAATTTGAAGAACAATGGGAATATAGAGCACTTTACTCTCTCAAAAATCCGTGGACATTTATGAGGGATGATGTGGGACTTAATATAAACCAAGTGATTGCAGATGACATTGAAGATCTAGTGACAGTTCTAATACTATGAAAATAAGAAAGGGAGTGGTAACTTTTATCATGAGTTAGTATTTTGTTCACCCAGCATAAAAATGACTAAGTAACAGAAGGTATTTTTCAGAGTGAATTGACAACAACATATACTTTTTTTCAGTGTCAACCTGGAAACTACAGAATAATGATGAACTAACTGATTATAATTTTAGAATTAAGGATTCAGCAATAAAGAAGCCTCTTGGTGAAAGTGAAAGAGGAGAGTGAAAAAAGCTGGCTTAAAACTCAACATTCAAAAAATGAAGATCATAGCATCTGGTTCCATCACTTCATGGCAAATAGATGGGGAAACAATGGA
Organism: Giraffa tippelskirchi; assembly: GCF_054371585.1. Lineage (NCBI taxonomy): Eukaryota > Metazoa > Chordata > Mammalia > Artiodactyla > Giraffidae > Giraffa > Giraffa tippelskirchi. Next base: position 89,252,732 of record NC_137275.1, on the reverse strand, counting down.
AACAGTGACAGGTTTTATTTTCTTGGGCTCCAAAACCACTTGGGCTCCAAATCAGACAGTGACTGCAGCAATGAAATTAAAAGACACTTGCTCCTTGGAAGAAAAGCTATGACAAACCTAAACAGTGTATTAAAAAGTAGAGGCATTACCTTGTGACAAATGTCCATATAGTCAAAGCTATGGTTTTTCCAGTAGTCATGTATGGATGTTAAGAGTTGGACCATAAAGAAGACTGAGTGCCGAAGAGTTGATGCTTTCTAACTGTGGTGGTTGGAGAAGACTTTTGAGAATCCCTTGGACTACAAGGAGATCAAACCAGTCAATCCTAAAGGAAATCAGTCATGAATATTCATTGGAAGGACTGATGGCTGGTGCTCCTTTGGCCACCTGAGGGGAAGAACTGATTCACTGGAAAAGACCCTAATGCTGGAAAAGATAGAAGGCAGGAGGAGAAGGGGATGACAGGATGAGATGGTTGGATGGCATCACCAACTCAATGGACATGAATTTGAGCAAACTCTGGGAGATAGTGAAGGACAGGGAAAACTGGCATGCTATAGTCCATGGGGTCACAAAGTTGGACACAACTGAGCAACTGAACAACAAAAAATAAAGAAGCAGATACTCTTTGTGTCGGCCCTACTTATAAAGTCTTGGTGGCAGACAGGGCTATTCAGGGCTCTCATAGTGTGATACATAAAATTATTTACAGTAATTTTATATACCCAGTCCTTCCCTGCATGGATATTCTGCCATGGTCTCATCAAGGGTGTTGTATTTTTGTTGTGTTGTTACTGGACTTTAGGCTCAGCTACAGGTCATCCTTAGCCAATGGCAGGTGGGGTAAGAAGTAACAAAATGCCAATTCCAAGAATAAGTGGTAAGAGCCTTAAGAGTTTCCACTATTCTCTCTGTAGCTCCACCACTATCATAATAAAAGCTTTCCTGGGTAGCTATTATTCCTTCAGCCAGAGACCTGAAATGATCACGTGTGGAGTAGATCTGAACCATGAATCAGGATTAGCTGGACCTACTGCTTAAATGCAGGAGCCACCAGGCTGTGCCCAACCTCACATCTGAGAATAAATTGTTCTCTTGTTTAAAGCTCCCGAGTTGAAGTTGTTTCTTCAGCAGCCACATTGTAGTAATAATTAACTGATACAAACTTGGTACTGAAGTAGAGTGCAGATGTAAGTAAAACATGAAATACATGCCATCAAATTTAGAACTGAGTAGTGAGTGAAGACTGAGAAAACAGTAAGGAAATTGAAAAATATCTGACGGAGCTCTCAGCAAGATAGTGGAATAGAAGGACCGGGAACTTACCTCCTCCTACAAATACATCAAAAATACATGTATACAACAGAATATTACTCAGCCATAGAAAAGAAATAAATAATGCCATTTGCAGCAACATAGATGGATCTAAAGATTGCCATACTGAGTATAGTAAGAAAAGGAAATACCATGTGTTATCCTTCAAATGTAGAATCTAGAAAGAAATGATACAGATGAATTTATTTACAAAATAGATTCACAGAGAATGAATTTATGGTTACCAGTGGGGGAAGGATGCGGGAAGGGATAGTTAGGGAGTTTGGGATGGACATGTACATGCTGCTGTATTTAAAGTGGATAACAAAGACCCATCTATTATATAGCACAGGAAAGTATGCTCAATTTTATGTGGCAACCTGGATGGGAGGGGAGTTTAGGGGAGCAGGAATACATATTTATGTATGACTGAGTCCCTTTGCTGTCCACCTGAAACTATCACAATGTTGTTAATCAGCTATACTCCAATATAAAATACAGTTAAACATTTCAGTTAATTAATTAAAAAATACACCTATAAATGAAACAATTCTCACTGAGCACTAGCAGAAAACCTCAAACACCTGAAAGGACAAGAAAGATCTGCATGTAACCAGGTAGGGTGAGATGGGGGGGGGGGTGGGCGGGAAGCAAGCAGGACAGGACCGGCACCCCTGGGAGGGAACTGGAAAAAGAGGGAAGTTCCCTGAATTCTGAGAAGCCCCCTCACCAGGAGAGAGATCAGTTGGGACAGAAAGTCAGCTTCAGAGGCTCAGAGGAGAATGCAACAACTGGTTTGTGGCAGACAAGACAGAGAGAGACCTACAGACGGTCTATGCCCCTGCACCCATTCCCCAGCTTAAAATTTGTGTCTACTCTTACAGGTGGTAGCTGGGTATTGAAACTCAGGGTTTAGAGGACATACCCAGGGAGAGAACTGGTGTTAGCTGCATGAAGACAGCCTGAAGGGGCTGGAGAGTGGTACTACACAATCAGGAGTATTTGTGAAGGAAGCCTGGGCTGCCACAGAAATGAGGCGCTACTGTTAAGTGGCACATGAAGGACAGGGAAGCCATTTCAGCCTCTTTCTCCATTCAACAGATCCCCCTTCTCCTTGGTGGTGTCTAGGAACAAACACTAGTGGGTTACCCACTTGCAGAGGCAGGGCTGAGGACACAGCTAAGCCCCAGGGACTGCATGACTTGGGAAGTAGGGCTGAATTCTCTCCCCATGGCTGTATAAGCCATGGACTTACACCTTTGCCATGGGCTGTGTGAGTTCAGTGTCTGTGGGACACCTGAGCCATGGGTGCTCCTACAGCTGGGACAGGTCTGCCCTTAGCAGCTGTGAGCTTTATTGGTGTGTATATACAGGGGCAGGGCCAGACCAGGGTCCGAGCTGCCTCATACTTCCCACAACAGGTCCAGGTGCATGATTACTGTACTCCTAGAACCTGATTTCAATGAATCTGCTTTGGTGGCCTTATGAAAATAGTGCCTGAGGATCATCAGAGCTGATTACTTGCATTCCCACAGTTGAGGCAGAGCTGAGGGCAGTGCCAACAACAGTGTACTCTGTGAGTTCATACAAGGGGTGACAGGTGACTCAGTATACTCACCAGTGAACAGCTCCGGCAGAGGAATACTCACTAGCCCCTCTCCCATTGGGAGCACTCCAGTCCTGGCTACTTCACAGTACAGTTCAAAATGAGACCAGGGGCTTATACTTCAACAACTAGGGAGCAGATCCTGCCCCTGACAGGGCAGTGACAATCACAGAGCAAAGAGGAGATGCCACTGCCTCCAGTCACCACAACACCAGTTACACCTCCTATCAAGGGGATAACGGGCAGCATACAATGAGGAAAGAGGTGACAGCCATCCATACCAAAAACAGCCCTTGCACCATCCAATATTAAACCCACACAGGGTACAGAGGAACGTTGCCATATAAAAACAGCCCTCCAAGACAACAGTAGAGTTCTCTCCTAAACTCACAGAGCAAGAAAAATATAAAAGTAGAGGAACCACTCCCAATTAAAAGATCAAGAGAATTGCCCTGAAAAAATAAACAATGAAATAGACCTCTTCAGATAGACTGAAGAGATAATGAAAATACTGAAGCAATTAGGAATTGAATGAATGTAGATTACCATAAAAAGGAACTAGAAACTATAAGGAGAAGCCAAGAAAAATTATAAAATTCATTTGCAGAGAGGAAAGCTGAACAAAAGGCAAATAATAGTAGAATAAATACTGCAGAAAAAGAATAAATGATCTGAAAGATAGAATAATGTAAATCACCCAATTAGAACAGCAAACAAAAAAAACAAATTTAAAAAATAGTAAAATAAATATAAGAGACCTATGGAATAATTAAAGCATGCCAATCTGTTCATAATAGGGATCCCAGAAGGAGAAGAAAGGGAAAATGGGTTTGAAAATGTATTTAAAGAAATTATGGCTGAAAACTTCCCAAACCTAAGGAAGGAAACAGATATTTAGGAATAGGAACTACAGAGGGTCCCAAATAAGAAAAACCCAAACAGACCTATACCAAGATATTATTAAAGTGTCAAAAGTTAAAGAGATGATTCAAAAGACAGTAAGAGGAAAACAAAAAGTTAATTACAAAGGAATTTCCCCTAAGGCTATTAGCTGATTTCTCCACAGAAATGTTACAGGCCAAAAGGTAGTGACAAGATATATTCAAAGTCCTGAAAAGGAAAATTATGCAACCTAGGACTCTACCCATCAAGATTATCATCTATAATAGAAGGAGAGATAAGAATTTCTCAGGCAAGCAAAACTAAAAAAATTCAGCAATTCTAAACCTATCCTGAAGGAAATTTGAAAGGTCTTCTCTAGAAAATAAGAATCAATAGGAAAGAGAAAATCACAATTAGCAAGTAAATGACTTAAATAGGCCAGTATATAGACTGAAAAAACAAAACAAAATCTAAAACTTCCTGTAAAAGTGTTGATAACTACAATGAACAGCAAAGGGATGAAAAGTATAAAATGTCTATGAAAACAAAACTATATAAAATCTATGGGATGCAGCAAAAACAGTTCTTAGAGGGAAGTTAACAGTGATACAGGCCTTCTTTAAGAAGCAAGAAAAACACCCTCAAGAAACCTGAATCCACCACATAAAAGAACAAGAAAAAGGAGAACCAAAAAAGCCTAAAGTCAGCAGGAGAAAGAATATAATAAAGATTATACAGAAAATAAAATAAAACAGAAAAAAATCAATAAAATCAAGAGTTGGTTCTTTGAAACAAAACTGACAAACCTCTAGCCAGGCTCACCAAGAATAGAAAAACAGAAGACCTAAACAAACAAAATAATAAATGCAAGAGGAGAAATCACAACTGATACTGCAGAAATACAAAAAACCATAAGAGAATACAATGAACAATTTATGCCAAAAAATTTAATAATCTAAACGGACAACTTTCTACAAACATAGAACCTACCAAAACTGAATCAAGAAGAAACAGATAACTTGAAAAGACTGATCACTAGAAATGAAATAGAATTTCTAATTTAAAAGAAAGAAAGAAAGAAAAAACCCCTACAAACAAAAGTCCAGGACGAGATAGCTTCACTGGAGAATTCTACTAAAGCATACAAAGAAAAATTTATACCAATCCTTATCAACTCTTCCAAAAGACTAGAGAGGAAGGAATACTCAAGGAAGGAATGTCCCAAGACATTCTATGAAGCCACCATTACCCTGATACCAAAATCAGACAAAAACACTACCAAAAGAAAATTACAGGCCAATATGTTTGATGAATATAGATACAAAAATATTAGCAAAACAAATCCAATAACACATAAAAAATACCAGATGACCAAGTTGGATTCACCCCAGGGTCACAAGAATGGTTCAATATACGCAAAAGTCAATGTAATACACTACATCAACAAAAGACAAGACAAAAACCACATGATCATCTCAATAGATGCAGAGAAAATCATTTATGACAAACCCATAGCCAATATAATACTCAATGGTGAAAACTGAAAGCCTCCTACTAAAATCTGAAACAAGAAAAGGACACCCTCTCTCACCACTTTTCTTCAATGTAGTATTGGAAATCCTAGCCACAGCAGTCAGACAAGAAATAAAAAGTATTCAAATTGGTAGGGAAGAGGTGAAATTCTCATTATACACAGATGATATTATATATATATATATATACATACACACACATACATATATATATATATACATACATACATATATATATATATCCCTGAAGACTCCACACACAAAACTACTAGAACTGATAAATGAATTCAGCAAAGTAGCAGGATACAAGATTAATATACAGAAACCCATTGCATTTCTTTACACTAAAGATGAAATATCAGAAAAGAAATGCAAAGAATCCTTTTTAAAACAGCATAAAAAATGCTTAGGAATAATATCAAGGAGGTGAAAGACTTATATGATGAAAACCACAATACATTAATAAATTGAAGATGATTGAACAAACTGAAGAGATATCCCATGCTCTTAGCCTGAAAGAATTGTGATAATGACCATATTACCCAAAGCAATCTACAGATTCAAAGTGATCCCTATCAAATTGTATAAGACGTTTCTCACAGAACTAGAGCAAATAACCCTAAAATTTGTATGGAACTATAAAAGACACAGAACTGTCAAAGCAATCACGAGGGAAAAGGACAAAGCAGGAGATATAAACTTCTCAGACTTCAAACAATACTACAAAGCTACAGTAATCAAAACAATATGCTACTGGCACAAAAACAGACATATGGATCAACAGAACAGAATAGACAGCCCAGAATAAACCTACACACTTATGGACAATTAATATTCAACAAAAGAGGAAAGAATATACAATGGAGAAAAGACAGTCTCTTCAGCAAGTGGGGTTGGGAAAGTTAGATAGCTACATGTAAATCAATGAAGTTAGAACAGGACCTCATACCATACACAAACTCAGAATGGTTTAAAAACTTTAAATACTAGACAAGACACCATAAAAGTCCTAGGTAAAACATTTTCTGACATAAATTCTACTAATATTTTTTTATTAGGTCAGTCTCCCAAGGCAACAGAAGTAAAAGCAAAAATAAACAAATGGAACCCAGTCAAACTTATAAGCTTTGGCACAGCAAAGGAAACCATAAACAAGATGATAGGACAGCCTACAGACTGGGAGAAAATATTGTAAATGATGTAGATCAACAAGGGCTTAATTTCCAAAATATACAAACAGCTCGTACAATTCAATAATGAAAAAATCCAACTGAAAACTGGGCAGAAGACAAAAATTGACAATTGTCTAATGACATACAGACGGCCAAGAGACACAGGAAAAGATACTAATTGTTAGAGAAATGAAAATCAAAACTACAATGAGGTATCAGCTCACACCAGTCAGAATGGCCATCATTAAAAAGCCTACAAGTAATAAACACTGAAAAGGGTGTGGAAAAAAAGGGAACCCTCTTACACTATTGGTGGGAATGTAAATTGGTGCAGCCACTGTGGAGAATGTATGTAGGTTCCTCAAAAAACTAAAAATAGAGTTGCCATATGATTCAGCAATCCCACTCCTGGGCATATACTCATAAAAAAACTATAATTTGAAAAGATACAGGCACCCCTATGTTCTTAGCAGCACTATTTACAATAACCAAAACATGGAAACAAATTAAATGTCCATCAACAGATGAATGGATATAGAAGATGTAGTATATATATATTATACAATGGAGTACTAGTGAGCCGTAAAATGAACAAGACAATGCCATTTGCAGTAACATGGATCTAACTAGAGATCATTATACTAAGTGAAGTAAATCAGAAATAAAGAGAAATACCATATATCACTTATATGTGAAACCCAAAATACAACAAATGAACATACCTATGAAACAAACAGAACTCACAGATATAGCAGGCTTGTGGTTGCGAAGGGGGTGTGGGTAGGGGGAAGAAAGGACTGGAGTTTGAGATTAGTAGACGCAAACTATTATGTATAGGATGGATAAACAATAAGGTCCTACTGTGTATCACAGGGAACTATATTCTATGTCCTAGGATCCACCATAATGGAAAGGAGTATGAAAAAGTATATATATATAAAACTATATCTGAGTCACTTTGCTGTACAGTAGGGATTAACACCGTAAATCAACTATACTTCAATAAAATAAAAATTATACATTTGCAAAAATAATGACATACTAGGAAGAGGCAAAAACCTTTAAGCTTTACCTCTCATAACTTGGAAGATAAAAATGTACCTCACCAAACTGTAGATGTGGCCAAGATGATTTATAAGAAAAATATAAAAAGTGTGAGCTAATCTCTTTAACCTGCATATATTATGTTTCTACAAAAAAAGAAATTAGATGAGACAATTCATCAATTTGTAAGCAGCATGTTATAAATCCAGATATTTCTGGCTTTGAAAATTAAACTGTTCTTCCTTCTCAGCTTTCCAACCAGTTATAGATTCTCAGCTTAAGACACAGAATAGGAGGAAAGATTAAATCAATATTAGCATATAGCTTGAGGGCATAGAACAATTTCCTTTGGCCCTCAGACAATTTGTTAAGGTCTCTTAAAGCATTAGGTGGTACCCAGGAGGAGATCTCTTCCAGCCCTAAAAAAGAGCATCTAAAGAAAGGCTCTCTAGATAAAAACAGCATGTTGTTTTTTAATTATTTTTTAAATAGCATATAAAAGCACTGGTAGGAATTTTATACAAATCTGGCAAGCTTATTTTTTAACAAATTCATTTTGAATCATACAAAAGAACCAGGTTACTTATTTTCGGAAGATTATTTTATTATTGGTAGATACTTTGGGTTTTGATCCTTAGAAGCAATTATTTTTAATCATAGAACAAAGCATTTGCTACATAGGAAGACAGTCACATTGGAAAAGTTTACTGATGTAGTCCCACAGAAACCTACCGTGTCCAAGATTAAGAGAAGGAAAAAAATGTACATTTGAGAAAATTATGACCATTTTGGGACCCATGACATACACCGAAAAAAAAAAATAGAAGATCCAGAATATTTTTGAGATATTTGATTAACAAAATACTGAAATCTAGGACTGAGAGAAATAGGCCTCCTGGAAATGTAAACCTCTGAGCCCCCAACTGTCTTCAGCAGGGGAGAGTATGAGAAAGTTGCTTGGCTTCCATGAAGGGCATTTGAGACAAAATTATTTTCAGAAATGGCCAAAGAAGATACTTGAGGGAAAAGAACATTGAAGAGGATAGACTAACAAACCAGGAAAGTGATTGACTGGGTAACCACCTCCTGGAAGCAGAACTGGGGGCTATCAAAGACCACACTCTACCTCTAAAAAGGGTGTGCCTGGCAACAATTGTCCAGTGAAAGTGAAGTTGCTCAGTCGTGTCCAACTCTTTGCGACCCCATGGGCTGTAGCCTATCAGGCTCCTCCGTCCATGGGATTTTCCAGGCAAGAATACTGGAGTGGGTTGCCATTTCCTTCTCCAGGAGATCTTCCCAACCCAGGGATTGAACCTGGGTCTCCTGCATTGTAGGCAGACCCTTTACTGTCTGAGCCACCAGGGAAGTCCAGTGGGATTGTCCAGTGAATTTCATAATTTATTATAGCCAGTGCGTATTATGTACCTTGTCTCATTCTTCCTTTCCTCTTTTCAAATAGGAGTGCTTGTCATAATTATTCTTTCACTATACCAGCAGTGTGTGTTGTGTTTAGGGGAAACAACTTGCCATTTTAGTTCATAGGTTTCCAGATCAAAAAGGGCCTCATCTGGACTGATGTTGATTATAAAATCCTGAACTTTGAGCCTAATGTCATGTGGCCCAAGGCTTTTAATGACTCAGGGAAGAGGATGAGATTTTGTTTTTGTTTTATTTTGGTGTTGGGGGGGGCAGGGGAGGGTAGTTTGCAAATGAATTAATTGTGGCCAGAGTGTAGACTGAAATTTTGTATCCCATTTTTCATCCCTTTCCACATACACCTTTTTGTCATGACCTAATCTAGAGCATAGTGTTCTTTCCTATGCCTTGATTTTGACTTTAGGCATATGTCTTGCATTGTCCAATTGCTTGCAGAGGGTAGTGACAATATGCCTATTCTGAACCTTGACCTGAAGTGGAATTATTTTTTTTGTCCTATCCTTCTTTGTACATCTGCTATCTCCATGAAGAGTATCCCTGCTGCCCCTTCAGTCAGAATGAACTGAGTGAAACAAGCCAACCAGACCTACAGCTTGAAGCAGAGCCACGTAGTTGGGTCCAGTCTAAATTATTTGATCTGTAGTTTACCTGCAGGTCTGTGAGAAAGAAAACAGATTATTGTTGTTCTAACCACTCTTAACTTTTAGAATGGTTTGTTAAGCAGCTTTAGTGTGTCAATATGTAACTGATACATAATGTATAGTACTCACAAAGGAGGAGGAACAAAGAACACCAGCAGGAAAGAGTACATCTGCTAGTACAGCCACCCATTTGCCAATGAGACTGCCCATTTTAGATTCTGACTCCTGCCTTGTTCATCCTAACCCTGCTAATACCTTTTTTCTCCCCCCCTATTCAGATGGCTTTGGTTAGCAGTGTTGTGTGCTACAGAGGTCTAAAATGAAGTCGACCAACAACGTTACCTGGGTAAGAGGAAACTGCTTATCTTCTAGAAAGCATTCTAAATGAATGGTGGTGGCTGATGTTTTTTCCTGTGCAATGGACTGAATGTTTGTGTTCCTAACACCCATATCAGTTCAGTTCAGTTCAGTCACTCAGTTGTGTCCAACTCTTGGCGACCCCATGAAATGCAGCACGCCAGGCCTCTCTGTCCATCACCAACTCCCGGAGTCTACCCAAATCCATGTCCACTGAGTCGGTGATGCCATCCAACCATCTCATCCTTAGTCGTCCCCTTCTCCTCCTGCCCTCAATCCTTCCCAGCATCAGGGTCTTTTCCAATGAGTCAACTCTTCCCATGAGGTGGCCAAAGTATTGGAGTTTCAGCTTCAACATCAGTCCTTCCAATGAACACCCAGGAGTGATCTCCTTTAGGATGGATTGACTGGATCTCCTTGCAGCCCAAGGGACTCTCAAGAGTCTTCTCCAACACCACAGTTCAAAATCATCAATTCTGCGGTGCTCAGCTTTCTTCACCGTCCACCTCTCACATCCATACATGACCACTGGAAAAACCATAGCCTTGACTAGATGGACTTTTGTTGGCAAAGTAATGTTTCTGCTTTTAAATATGCTATCTAGGTTGGCCATAACCTTCCTTCCAAGGAGTAAGCGTCTTAATTTCATGGCTGCAATCACCATCAGCAGTGATTTTGGAGCCCAGAAAAATAAAGTCTGACACTATTTCCACTGTTTCCCCATCTATTTCCCATGAAGTGATGGGACCAGATGCCATGATCTTAGTTTTCTGAATGTTGAGCTTTAAGCCAACTTTTTCACCCTCCTCTTACACTTTCCTCAAGAGGCTCTTTAGTTCTTCTTCACTTTCTGCCATAAGGGTGGTGTCATCTGCATATCTGAGTTTATTGATATTTCTCCCGGCAATCTTGATTCCAGCTTGTGTTTCTTCCAGCCCAGCGTTTCTCATGATGTACTCTGCATATAAGTTAAATAAGCAGGGTGACAATATACAGTCTTGACGTACTCCTTTTCCAATTTGGAACCAGTCTGTTGTTCCATGTCCATTTCTAACTGTTGCTTCCTGACCTGCATACAGGTTTCTCAAGAGACAGGTCAGGTGGTCTGGTATTCCCATCTCCTTCAGAATTTTCCAGTTTATTGTGATCCACACAGTCAAAGGCTTTGGCATAGTCAATAAAGTAGAAATAGATGTTTTTCTGGAACTCTCTTGCTTTTTTGATGATCCAGCGGATATTGGCAATTTGATCTCTGGTTCCTCTGCCTTTTCTGAAACCAGCTTTAACGCCTGGAAGTTCACGGTTCATGTATTGCTGAAGCCTGGCTTGGAGAATTTTGAGCATTACTTTACTAGCATGTGAGATGAGTGCAATTGTGTGGTAGTTTGAGCATTCCTTGGCATTGCCTTTCTTTGAGATTGGAACAAAAACCGACCTTTTCCAGTCCTGTGGCCACTGCTGAGTTTTCCAAATTTGCTGGGATATCGAGTGCAGCACTTTCACAGCATCATCTTTCAGGATTTGAAATAGCTCAACTGGAATTCCATCACCTCCACTAGCTTTGTTCGTAGTGATGCTTTCTAAGGCCCACTTGACTTCACATTCCAAGATGTCTGGCTCTAGGTGAGTGATCACACCATCGTGATTATCTGGGTCATGAAGATCTTTTTTGTACAGTTCTTCTGTGTATTCTTGCCACCTCTTCTTATCCCCATGGAAAAGAAATGCAAAAAAGCAAAATGGCTGTCTGAGGAGGCCTTACAGATAGCTGGGAAGAGAAGAGAAGCAAAAAGCAAAGGAGAAAAGGAAAGATATTCCCATCTGAATGCAGAGTTCCGAAGAATAGCAAGGAGAGATAAGAAAGCCTTCCTCAGCGATCAATGCAAAGAAATAGAGGAAAACAACAGATTGAGAAAGACTAGAGATCTCTTCAAGAAAATTAGAGATCCCAAAGGAACATTTCATGCAAAGATAGGCTTGATAAAGGACAGAAATGGTATGGACCTAACAGAAGCAGAAGATATTAAGAGGTGTCAAGAATACACAGAAGAACATTCATATACTAAGCCCTAATTTGCAAAGTTATGGTATTTGGAGTTGGGACTTTTGGCAAGTAGCAAGGTTTAGATGAGGTCATAAGGATGAAACCCTGATGATGAGATTAGTACCCTCTCAGTATCCAATGTGTAAAAACATAGCAAAAAGGAAGCCTTCTGCAAACCACAAAGAGGGTTCTTGCTAGTTACTAAATAAGCTGGAACCTTGATCTTGGGCCTCCCAACTTTCAGAACTTTGAGAAACAAATTCCTATTGTTTAAGCTACCCAGTCTATAGTGTTTTGTTATAACAGCCCAATCAGGCAAAAACATTCTATTATTTGAAAGTACTTAAAAATGAGGCATTAAAGGTATAATGTCAGCTGGATGGCTGAATAAGATGTCCCTCATTGTATTCCCAACAGCAACAACTTGGCATCCATCTGTGGTCCAAAGTGCCTTTATGGAAGCTGTGAGATCCTGTACCACATGAAAAAGAATCTAGGAAAAGTCTGACTCAATTATGCATTGAGTAATAGGCATGCAAAATTTGGTCTTGACTCTGGACACCAAACTGGCCCATTAACTGCCTCCAGCATCTCTTGTCCATGGCCTGGAAGCCCTTGGAGAACACTGTCTTAGCTACCGACAGATGAGAGAGGCTTTATGGAAGTTCAAGTTTTCAGGGTGAAAGTTTCAGCACACTATTGGAGCAAGAAATGCAAGTTTGGATGTATTAGATAGAGTAAGAGGAAGAGCTTTAAAAGAAGATAGACTCTACTGACTGCATCATAGACTCTATCAAGAAAATCAACCATGAGTGGGTAGGAAGACTTACTCATGGATCACCCCAGCAAACCAATGTGCAGTCTTGGCATTCTGCACACCACCACCACCACACACACGCTATGGCCAGTTCTCTGAGTACACATCAGCAATGGTGAGAGTGGGCCTAAGCAGACAACTAGTAGCATGAGGAGAAAACCAGCCAAAACTGTGGGCTAGAGAAATCACAAAATTTATCTCTGCCCTTGAGAAAACAAGGGAATTCTGTCAGTATGAAGCCTGGTGCCTTGCAGAATCCAGAGAAGGCATCCAAGTTTAAGAATTCTGTCACAAGAGGAAGCAAGATGTGTGAAGTAGGTGTATCAATAGAAAATCGGAGGAAAGCCTCAGAATCCCTAAAAGGGCTGATGGAAGGTTTTTTTCTCCCAAAGCCTGTTAATGAAAACTAGAGGAAGTGACAACCACTTCAAATGTGAAAATAGCAACATGAAAATTTAGGGAACATGAAAAAAATCAAAGCAAAATGACAATACCAAGAATCGTGATACTCTTCCAGAAACCAACCACAAAAGCATGGACACCTGCAATTTATCTCATAAAGAAATAGTTGTTTAAAGAAAGTTCAATGAGCTACAAGAAAGAAAGACAACGGAACAAAATCAGAAAACAATACATGAATAAAACGAGAAATGTAACAAAGGTAAAAATCATTAAAAAAAAAAAAAAAAGACCAGAACACTAAAGAATACAATGAATAAACTGAAAAGTACAATAGAGAGCATCAACAAAAAGAATGGATCAGAAGAAAAAAATCTGAATTAGAAGACATAACTTTTGAAATTATCCAATCAGAGAAAAACAAAGGAAAAAAAATGAGAAAAAGTGAAGAAAGCTTACATGACCTATAGGATACCATCAGAACAAATTATCTATGAATAATCGAAAATCTCAGGAGACAGAAGATGATAGAAAATTTATTTAAAGAATGACTGAGAGCTTTACAAATCTAGAGAGAGATTTGGATATCCAAGCTAATAGAGCTCACAGGTCACCAAAGAAACTCAACTTAAAGAGATCTTCTCCAGGACACATTACAGTAAAACTATCAAAGGCAAAGAAAGAATCTTAGAAATGGCAGGAGGATAAAAGAAAAGAAGGCTGTAATTTACAAGAAAAACCTCTGTAAGACTATAAATGGTTTTCTCAGCAGAAATCTCAAGGGCCAGGAAAGAGTGGCATGATATATTTAAAGTGCTTAAAGAATAAAAAGATTACCAAGAGTACTGTATCCAGTAAAATTATCCTTCCAAAATGAAGGACAGATAAAAGAACTTCCTTGACAAAAGCAGAGGTAGTTCATCACTACTACTTTATAAGAAATAATGAAAGAATTTCTTCAAGCTGAAATGAAAGGATGCTAATGAGCAACATGAAAACATCATAAAAAAATATGTATCATATGGTAAAAGTAAATATATAGTCAAAATCAGAATACTATATTATAATGTAGCTACCATAATTTGTTACTGAATACACAATTTAAGAGGTAAATTATAACTTCAAGAACATAGAATGGGGAAATAAACAGGTACTGTTTTTATATTCAATTAAAGTTAGATTGTTATCAGAATAGATTTTGTAACATTTTTAAATGTAAGTAACATGGTAACTACAAACTATAAGTCTGTAGTAGGTACACAAAAACTAAAGAGAAGAAAATCAAAGCACGCCACCACGGAAAGTCACTACTTTACAAAGAAACGGCAACAATAGAGGGAGAAAAAAACAAGGGAACTATAGAAGAGCCAGACACAATATGGTACCATTAGCAAGTCCTTACCTCTAATTATTTCTCCAAATGTAAGTTGACTATATTCTCCAATTAAAAGGTGTAGAGTGGCTAAGTGATTTTTTAAAAAGGTACAACTATATGCTATCTACAAGAGATTCACTTCAGCTTTAAGGACACACAGGCTCAAAAGGATGGGAAAAGATAGTCCATGTAAGTGAAAACAAACAAAGCAGAAGTAGCTATACTTACATTAGACAAAATAGACTTTAAGTCAAAAACTATGATAGGAGACAAAAAGATCATTTTATAATGATAAAGAGGTCAATTGATAAATAGGATATAACAATCATAAATATATATACACCAAACATCAGGGCACCTAAATATATTGAACAAATGCTAGCAGATCTGAAAAGAAAAATAAACAATAGTATAATAGTAGGGAACTTCAGTAATGCATTTTCAACAACACGGACCATCTAGATAGAAAATTAATAAGGAAACATTAACTTGAACTATAGAGCAAATAGATCTGACAGACATATATAGAATATTGTACGTATATAGGATATAGAACATCCAACAGCAGCAAATAAGTTAAATAATCAGGGTGGCAATACTGCTTATTTAACTTCTATGCAGAGTACATCATGAGAAACGCTGGGCTGGAAGAAACACAAGCTGGAATCAAGATTGCTGGGAGAAATATCAATAACCTCAGATATGCAGATGACAACACCCTTATGGCAGAAAGTGAAGAGGAACTAAAAAGCCTCTTGATGAAAGTGAGAGAGGAGAGTGAAAAAGTTGGCTTAAAGCTCAACATTCAGAAAACTAAGATCATGGCATCTGGTCCCATCACTTCATGGGAAATAGATGGGGAAACAGTGGAAACAGAGTCAGACTTTATTTTTCTGGGCTCCAGAATCACTGCTGATGGTGATTGCAGCCATGAAATTAAAAGACGCTTACTCCTTGGAAGGAAAGTTATGACCAACCTAGATAGCATATTAAAAAGCAGAGACATTACTTTGCCAACAAAGGTCCATCTAGTCAAGGCTATGGTTTTTCCAGTAGTCATGTATGGATGTGAGAGGTGGATGATGAAGAAAGCTGATGGTCGAAGAATTGATGCTTTTGAACTGTGGCATTGGAGAAGACTCTTGAGAGTCCCTTGGACTGTAAGGAGATCCAACCAGTCCATCCTAAAGGAGATCAGTCCTGGGTGTTCATTGGAAGGACTGATGTTGAAGCTGAAACTCCAATACTTTGGCCACCTCATGGGAAGAGTTGACTCATTGGAAAAGACCCTGATGCTGGGAAGGATTGAGGGCAGGAGGAGAAGGGGACGACAGAGGATGAGATGGCTGGATGGCATCACCGACTTGATGGACATGAGTTTGGGTAAGCTCCGGGAGTTGGTGATGGACAGGGAGGCCTGGCGTGCTGTGATTCATGGGGTCACAAAGAGTCAGACACGACTGAGCAACTGAACTGAACTAAACAGCAGGAAAAGAAACATTCTTCTAAGTACACACATAATGTTCTCCAGAATAGATCACAAAGCAAGTTTCAGCAAATTTAATAAGATTGAAATCATACCAAGCATCTTTTTGGCCCAAATAGTATGAAACTAGAAAGCAGTTAAAAAAAAAAAGAAAGAAAACTGGAAAATTTTTAAATATGTGGAATTCAAACAATACACTTCTTAACAACCAATAGTCAAAGAATTCTAAAAGGAAATCAAAACATATTTTGAAACAAATGAAAATGTAAATACAACATACTAAAACTTATAAGATTCAGCAAAAGCAATTCTAAAGAGTAAATTTTATAGCAGTCAATGCCTACATAAAGAAAAAAGAAAGATCTCAAAACAATCTCACTTTACAACTCAAGAAACTAGAAAAAAAACACTAAGCCCAAAGTTAGCAGAAGGAAGAAAATAACAAAAAATTAGAGCCGAGACAAATGAACTAGAGACCAGAAAAACAATAGGAAAAAAACCCAACCAAGTTAAGAACTGTTTGAAAAGAAACAAAATTGACAAACTTTTAGCTCGATAAACTAAGAAAGGAAAAACCCAAGTAAATAAAACCAGAAATAGAAAAGGAGACATTATAATTGATACCACGAGATACAAAGGATTGTAAGAGACTGTAAAAAACAATCATAAGCCAACAAATTGGATAACTAACCTAGAAGAAGTGCATAAATTCCTAGAAACATGCAAGCTACCAAGACTAAATTATGGAAAAATAGAAAATCTGAACAGACCAATTACTAATATGGAGATTGAATCTATAATCAAAGACTCCCAACAAAGAAAAGTCAAGAACTAAATGGCTTCACTGACAAATTCTGCCAAACACTTGAAGAATTAACACTAATTCTTCTGAAACTCTTCCAATAAACTGAAAAGGAGGGAACATTTTCAAACTCATTTTTACAAGGCCAGAATTACCCTGATTATCTAAGTTAGATAGGGACAATACAATAAAAGAAAATTATAGGTCAATATCTCTGATGAATATCAATACAAAAATTCTCAATAAAATAAATATTAGCAAACATAATTCAACAGCACATAAAAATATTAAAATAATCTACACCATGGTCAAAAGGATTTATCCTTGGATTTGGTTAATACATGCAAATTAATAAATGTGAGACACCATTTTAACAGAATGAAAGATAAAATCTATGATAATCTCAATAGATGCAGAAAAGCATTTGAAAAATACAAATCCTTTTAGGATAAAACCTCAATAAGTTGGGTATAGACAGAAAGTACTGCAACATGATAAATGTCATATATGAAAAACCTATAGCTAATATCAACAGTGGAAAATTGAAAGCTTTTTGTCTAAAATCAGGAATAAGACAAGGATACCAACTTTAATCACTGCTATTCAACAAAGCAATGGAAATCCTAGCCAGAGTGAGCAGGCAAGAAATAGAAATGAAAGGCATCCAAATCAAAAAAGTAAAATAGTATGTTTGTAGATACAATTTTATATAATGAAAATCCTTAAAGAGTCCATTAAAAATCTGTTGTACCTGATCAGCAAATTAAGGAAAGTTACAGGATACAAAAATCAACTTAAGAAATCAGCTGCATTTCTATAAACTAACAATGAACTATCTGAAAAAGAAACAATCCCATTCATAATAGTATCAAAAACAATAAAGTACTTAGGAATAAATTTAACCAAGAAGGCGAAAGACCTGGACACTGAAAAATAAAACGTTTGATTAGAGATATTAACAAAAACACAAATATATACCTCATTCATAGATTGGAAGAAACAATATGGTTAGAATGTCCCTTCAATCCAATGCCATCTACAAGTTCAAAGCAATCTAGCAAAATTCCAATCCATTTTAAACAGATAAAAATAACCCCAAAATTTGTATGGAATCACAAAAGACCCTGTATAATCAAAGCAATCATGAGAAAGAAGAACAATGCTGGAGGCTTCACATTTCTTGATTTCAAACTACTAGAAATCTGTAGTAATCAAAACAGTCTGTCTAGCATAAAAATAGACACACAGACCAATGGGATAGAATTGAGAGACCAGAAATAAACGCTCACATATAAGGTCAACTAATATTTGACAAGGGAGCCAAGAATACTCAGTGGGGAAAGGGTGTGCTAAGTTGCTTCAGTCATGTCTGACTCTTTGCGACCCCGTGGACTGTAGCTTGCCAGGCTCCTCTGTCCATGAGGTTCTCCAAGCAAGAACACTGGAGTGGGTTGTGATTTCCTGGTCTCTTCAATAAATGCTTTTGGGAAAACTGGATAATCATATGCAGAGGAATGAAATTGGATCTCTACCTTACACCACTCACAAAAATTAATTCAAAATATATTAAAGACTTAAACATAAGATCTGAAACCACGAAACTAGAAGGAAGCATAAGGGAAAGTTCCTTGACACTGATCCTGGCAACAATATGTTGGACATAACATCAAAAGCACAAGCAGCAAAAATAACTAAATATGACTACATCAAACTTCAAAACTCCTGCACAGCAAAAGAAACAATCATCATAATGAAAAGGCAACCTACAGAATGAGAGAAATATTTTGTAAATCAGATATATAAGTAGTTACTTCTAAACTATTAAGAACTCATACAACTCAAAGGAGAAAAAAAAAACCTGATTAAAAATAGAGGAACTGAACTGACATTTTTCCAAAGATGACAATAGAAATGGCCAATAGCTACCTAAAAATGTTTACCATCATTAATCATCAGGGAAATGAAAATCAAATCCACAAGATTTCACCTTACACCTGTTAGAATTGACATCATCAAAAAGAGAGGCAGAGATGTAAGGGAGCCCTTGTGCATCATTGGTGGGAAGGTAAATTGGTATAGCCAAAACAGAAAACACTGTGGAGATTCCTCAAAAAATTAAAAATAGAACACCATATGATCCAGCAATACTACTACTTGGATATATACTTGTGGCATATGAAATGAAATTAGTATCTTAGAGATAGCTGTATTCCTATGTTCATTGCAGCATTATTTACAATAGCCAACATATGGAAACAACCTAAGCGTCTGCCAACTGAGGAACACTTTAAAAAGATTTGGTATACACATACACACACACACACACACACATACACACACACACACTATGTAATGCTCAGCCATTAGAATAAAGGAAATCCTGCCATTTGGTACAACTTGGATAGACCTTAAGGACATTTTGCTCAGATAGAGAAATAACTCAGATAGAGAAGGAAAATATCATGTGATCTCACTTATAGGTGTAACTAAAAAAGCTTAATTCAGGAACAGAAGGTCAAGTGGTGGTTGCCAAGGGCAGGGGATGAAGGAAATCGGGAAATATTGGACAAACTCCCAATTATGAATAAGTTCTGGAGATCCTGGGTACAGCATGGCAACTATAGTTGACAATACTATATTATATAGGCATAAAAATTGCAAATAGAATAGATATTAAATGGTCTCATCACAAAAAAGAAATGGAAGGGATAGAGGTGTTAACAAACCCTACTGTGGGAATCATTTTGCAATATATGAATCAAATCTCATTGTATGTCTTTAACTTACACAAAGTTATATGTCAATAATATCTCAATAAAGTTGAAAAAAATGAGGCACTAAATAGGTAGACTTTATCATTATTTCTTTCACCATGCAGTGCAATAAATCTCTGTTTGCTCAACCAGATACACTATCCGCTATTTCCACGTTGTTCTCTGCCCTGGGAGATGAACTATGTAGACTATCTAGAGGGACTCCCAACCCTTCTGGCTTCTGATGGTTGGAATAAGGAATCCTGGCAGGAGATGAGAGATGGGTAGGGGACCGAGACCAGGGTAGTTAGTTCTTCTGGATCCTTCCATTGAGGCAATTTCCCCTAACTGAAGTCACTGGTCCTCTCTTGGCAGTGATCCCTACATGAACTATTCCTGCTGGGTTTCAGTGAGAGCTCCCTCTCCTCTGGTCCCCAGAGATGTACCATGTACCACAGGCTTGTGATTTTCCTACACCCTGTCCTTTGTGTGTTCATCCCAACTTAGTGTGCTGGAACCTTGATGGAAACACAAGTAATCAGATCCACGCAATGTAAATCATATCTAGTTATCTTACCTAAAATAGTCAGAAAACGATAGTGTATAAAGAAAACATTTGTTAAAAATTATGCCAAATTAGCATTTACATATACATTGTTGTGATATAACTATTAATCTGATACACTTGCTGTCTCAAGTTTTAATTTGTGGTATATAAAACTCTTGTATTGATTTTCTGGTGGCTCAGACAGTAAAGAATCTGCCTGCAATATGGGAGACCTGGGTTCGATACCTGGGTTGGGAAGATTCCCTGGATAAGGGAATAGCTACCCACTCCAGTAGTCCTTCCTGGAGAATTCCATGGACAGAGGAGCCTGGTGGGATACAGTCCATGGGATCACAAAGAGTTGAACACGACTGAGCAATTAACACTTTCACTTCATAAAAATCAGGCACATTTAATTTGGACCCATTTTAAATTATATGTAAACAATCAATACTTTGGCCACCTGATGTGAAGAGCCAACTCATTGGTAAAGGCCCTGATGCTGGGAAAGATCGAAGGCTATAGGAGAAGAGGGCAGCAGAAAATGAGATGGTTGGACGGCATCACTGACTCAATGGACGTGAATTTGAGCAAACTCTGGGAAATAGTGGAGGGCGGGGGAGCCTCGTGGGCTGCAGTCCAAGGGCTCACAAAGAGTCGGACACAACTTAGAGAATGAACAACAAAAATCAGATTATATATTTTAAAGAACTAATATTGCTATTGCTGATAGCATGCTCTGAGTTTTTCTTTTAACCTCTACAACAATTTTTCCTTTTATCATACAACTAAAGTATTTCTTATATAGAAAGTTAGTCATTAAAAAAAGAAAGTCATATTATCTGGAAATGTGTATAAGTTTAGAAAGTGTTGAATATATTAAAACACTAGCAGAATTTGTCCATCTGTTTGGGGGGTCACACATTTAAGTTTTCATTACTAATGATCCAATTCGAATTCTTTACAGCCCCATTCTCAGCCAACAGTGGAAAAGTGTCGATGTATATTATCACCAGAAACCTGTGCCTTAAATTAAAGCTGTGGCAATCTGGCCACATTAGAGCATGAAGTAGGACGTACACAACTGAAATGGATCCATCTAACATTTCAAGGGAAGAAACTGATATCCTCGTAGGGTGTTCTTACAAAATGTAAATTCACTGATGTGGAGACCTCAGCATAAAACCCCTTATTTTACTTGATGGCATTTTAACACCATCCTTTCCTAAAGAAAGGAATAAAGCAGGATGAAACTAAACCCATAACTTGAGAGAAAATATCTATAGAAAATAGAGTGTATTTTAAGATCAACTAATGACTACTGCCACTCAAATTATAGAAATTCTGCATGCTTCCATTTGAGAAAAAAAAAAAGAGCCCAAATATTTATGCTGAATAAACTGTGGTCCCGCTCTCATACATTCACACACAATGGCTACAAGACATGAATAATTCTGTTCTTCACGTTGAAGTCTTTGGTTAAGTTTACTTCAGAGGCTGGGACTACAGTTCAAGCTCTGTAGCTACCCTAATATGATATGCTTGGAGGCAAATCAAACACTAATTTTAACAGGCTGAGACAGAAGGGAATAGTAGACCTGAAAAACTGAAAAGCAGAGGATGTGTTCCCTAATTAAGTCATATAGACCCCGCTCAGGCCCCAGTCTGAGGTTCACAGATCAGCTTCTCGCCCACTTGGCAAGAGTGATTTAAAGAGTAAAGATGAATGAGGCTAATGACAAGGAAGTAGATGCAGTAATCTACCCTGAAAACAGCAGGGCTTTTTCAATAGTATAGGGTGCCACCCCCTTTCTATCCTTAATATCCAGTCCAGTCGTGGCCACTGGTAGACGTGTCTTTTAATATGTTAATTAGTAAAATCAGCATATAATGAGACTCAGGGTCTATCGGAGATCAGATGCATTACCATCTTGGTCCCATCTGGGCTTTTTTGTTTTTAACTTCCTTATCTCTGCACCCTTTAAAAATTTACATTAATTCCTGCCAACAGTGAGGGTTGGAGGGTTTGGTTTCTATCTCTGTACCTCATACTAGCACGAGGGGAACAGGTACAACAGGAATATGGCAAAAAACAGAGCTGAGACAAGCTTTACAAAGCAGCCTAAGATCTGGGGCAGGGTTGTGTGGTCAAAGAATCCAACTTCTTAGCATCTGAAGAGTTAAGAGAAACAAGTGTTTGAATGTCTTTGGACAAGTTGGACTCTGTAAAGGAGGAAGTGCCTTTGCTATTAGGAATAAGTCATTTGCTAGAAAGAAGTTGGCGCAATAAAGTTCCAATGTTCATTGCTTGGTGCTGTTGGTGTACCAAGCACAGTTCAGTTCATTTCAGTCCCTCAGTCGTGTCTGACTATTTGCAACCCCATTGACTGCAGCACACCAGGATTCCCTGTCCTTCACCAACTCCCGGCGCTTGCCTGAACTCATGTCCATCGAGTCAGTGACACCATCCAACCATCTTATCCTCCGTTGTCTCCTTCTCCTCCTGCCTTCACTCTTTCCCAGCATCAGGTGGGATGCTGAGGATTGGTTGCAAGTGACCCCTTTGGTGACTCTCCATGAAGGAACTGGGAAAGTGAATAAAACCAGTCCATCTCATCCTCCATCTGTTGCCAGAGATGCTCCAGGTATTAGCTTCAAACCCTCACTGTTGGCAGGAATTATAAATCTTTAAAGGGTACAGAGATAAGGAAGCTAAAAACAAAAAAGTTAGAAACAATCTTTTCCAGTGAGTCAGTTCTTCACATCAGGTGGCCAAAGTATTATAGCTTCAGCATCAGTTCTTTCAATGAATATTCAGGACTGATTTCCTTTAGGATTGACTGGTTGGATCTCCTTGCTGTTCAAGGGATTCCCAAGAGTCTTCTCCAATACCACAGTTTAAAAGCATTAGTTCTTCAGTGCTCAGCTTTCTTTATGGTCCAACTCTCACATCCATACAC
Source organism: Giraffa tippelskirchi (assembly GCF_054371585.1). Taxonomy (NCBI): domain Eukaryota; kingdom Metazoa; phylum Chordata; class Mammalia; order Artiodactyla; family Giraffidae; genus Giraffa; species Giraffa tippelskirchi. The sequence goes on along the minus strand of NC_137275.1, from coordinate 89,229,564 downwards.
GACTACTGGAAAAACCATAGTTTTGACTAGATGGACCTTTGTTGGCAAAGTAATGCCTCTGCCTTTCAATATGATGTTTAGTTTGGTCATAGCTTTTTTCCAAGGAGCAAGACTGGAGGCCAGTGGGATTTGACTGTAGAACTTCCACAGGACTGGGGAAAGAGACTCTTGGAGGGTACAAACAAAATCTTGTGCACACCAGGAGACAGGAGAAATTCCAGGAGTCTCTGGTGGAGGCGTGGGTCGACAGTGGTCTGCTGCGGGGTCAGGGACACCGAATACAACAGTGAGAGCATAAGTCCTTTTGAAGGAGGTCACCATTACCATAATTACCCCTATCATAGTTTGGCCTCAGGTCATACAGCAGGATAGGAACACAGTCCTGCCCATCAACAGAAAATTGGATAAAGTTTTACTGAGCCAGGCCCTGCCCATCAGAGCAAGACTCAGTTTCCCCCAGTCAGTCTCTCCCAACAGGAAGCTTCCATAAGCCTCTTATCCTAATCCATCAGAGGGCAGACAGAATGAAAACCACAATCACAGAAAACTAACCAAACTGATCACATGGTCCACAGCCTTGTCTAACTCAATGAAACTATGAGCCATGCTGTGTAGGGCCACCCAAGGCAGACGAGTCATGGTGGAGAGTTCTGACAAAATGTGGTCCACTGGAGAAGGGAAGGGCAAACCACTTTAGTATTCTTGCCTTGAGAGCCCCATTAACAGTATGAAAAAACAAAAAGATATGACACTGAAAGATGAACTACCGGGTCGGTAGGTGCCCAATATGCTACTGGAGAAAAGTTTACAAATAACTCCAGAAAGAATGAAGAGATGGAGCCAAAGGGAAAACAATGCCCAGCTGTGGGTGTGACTGGTGATAGAAGTAAAATCCGATGCTGTAAAGAGCAATATTGCATAGGAACCTGGAGTGTTAGATCCATGAATCAAGTCAAATTGAAAGTGGTCAAACAGGAGATGGCAAGAGTGAACATCAACATTTTAGGAATCAGTCAACTAAAATGGATGGGAGTGGACAAATTTAATTCAGATGGCCATTATATCTACTACTGTGGGCAAGAATTCCTTAGAAGAAATGGAGTAACCCTCATAGTCAACAAGAGAGTCCAAAATGCAGTACTTGGGTGCAATCTCAAAAATGACAGAATGATGTCTGTCCGTTTCCAAGGCAAACCATTCAATATCACAGTAATCCAAGTCTATGCCCCACTGACTAATGCTGAAGAAGCTGAAGTTGAACGGTTCTATGATGACCTATGAAACCTAGAACCAAGCACAGTAGGAGATGAGAATTACAAGAAGAGAAGAAAAATTTAGAGAGAGGAAGTAAAGAAGTGACTTACCAGCCTAAGAACTTTTTTCGCTGAATTTTTCTACATAGCAGCCCTGTCTCCTGTTATTCCTGCCAAAAAAGACTTCTGCCCATTTAACTTGGGCCCCACAGCTGACATCCAAAAGCCTTACTCCATCAAGTTTGCTTACCTTTTTCTTATGTTACATAAAGAATTATGGTTAGTCTTAATTTGTACTTAGGGTGCCTAAAAAAGGAGTTTAATAATACTCAGAAATAAGAACTGGCAAGGATGAATCAAGATGGGAGTGGAGTAGAAAGACATATAGTTCACCTCTCCCCACAAATGAATCAAAAATACATTTACATACAGAATAATTCTCACAGAACACCTACTAAACACTAGCAGAGGACCTCAGACACCTGAAAGGACAAGAAAGATCCCTGCATAACCGGATAGGATGAAACCAAGAAGGGGAAAGGAAGAGGAGAGGAAGTAGGCTGGGACCTGCATCCATGGGGTGGGGAAAGCTGAAGGAGAGAAGTTTCTGCACCTGGGGAAGCCTCCTTACTGGTGAGAAAATAATCTAGGACAGAAGGGGAACTTTGGGGGCCAGGTCTACGGCAGGCAGGACAGAGTGAGACCTACACACAGGTCTGTGCCACAGCCCTGCACACCCCAGTCTGAGACGGGTGTCTGCCAGTGTAGACCAAGGCTGGATGTTGGACCATGTGGTTTGGAGAGCAGATCCAGTGAGACGACTGCTGTTGCCTTGAGGAGAAGCTAAGGGGACAGGAGTGAAGAGCCCTGCAATCAGGAGGGCTCATGGAAGAAGCCGGACAACCACAGAAGCAAAGTGCTGTTGTTGAGTGATGCACAAAGGATGGGGCTGCTATTGCACCCCCGCTCCCCACATGATAGCCCCTGCCTCCACAGACACTAGGAAGGGCTCCCATCGAAGCAGGCTTGTGCACCCTAGCCACCACCTCCTATGCCCTTTCCTTCCCAGGTGGGCTCATGTGCTCTGGGCCAGTCTCACACACCTGTGGGTGGCCCAGATGCAGAGGTGAGGCTAAAATCACACTAGGAGGGCATACAACTAAGGGAGAAGAGCTAAAATCTCTCCTGGTGGATGTCTGAACCACAGATTGAAACCCCCACGACTGGCTTTGTAAGCTCAGTGCCTTCAGAACATATGAGTGCTCCCACAGCTGAGTCAGCTCTAGCTTCAACAGTTACAGACTTTGTAGACACATATGCAGGGTGACTGGGCCAGGCCAGAGTCTGAGCTATCTCCAGAGTGCCCACATTGGGTCCAGATACATGATTATTGCAATCCTGGGACCTGACTTCAGCGGATCTGTACTGGTGGCCTGGTGAAGACTCCTGAAAGACACCAGGACCGTTTGCTGGCATACTCATGGTTAAGGTGGGGCCGAGAGCAGTGCCAACAACAGTGCACTAACAGAGCACATTCACCAATGAACAGCTCCACAGGAGAAACATGCAGTGGCTTCCCTCCCAGTGGGAGTGCTCCAGCCCTGTCTACCTCAAACCACAGGTTAGAAATATACTAAGTTACAGATCAGAGAGCCTCTACTCCAACAACTGCCCCATGACAGGGCAGTGACAAGCACAGAGCAAAGTCCGGGCCCTGATCAATATCCAGTGAAGGCTCTGGTCACCACGTGAGTCACAACTCCAGTGAAAGGGGTAATGGCCAGCACACACTGAGCAAAGATGTGACAGACCTCTACACTAAAAATAGCCCTCACACCAAAACATAGTAAACCCACGCAAGACACACAGAGATGTTTCTGCACAAAATAGCCCTCTAAGACAATCTGAGGGCCTGGTGTTAGGATGAAGAGCCCTCAGAGCATTTAGCCTTGAAGGCCATCTGAGCTCGACAGGTTTGAGAGAAACACAAACTCCATCCTTGGAGGGCGCACACAAGGTCTCATGTGCACCAGGACCTAGCACAAAGCTGTACTTTCATAGGAACCTGGGCTAGCTCTACCAAGGGATATTGGAGTGTTTATTGGGAAAACAAAGGCTGGCTGTAGCTCACTGTGTGGGCAAGGACACCAGTAGTAGAGGACCCAGAGAATATTGTTCAGTGTGAGTTCTCCTGGAAGTCCCCATTTTGGCACTAAAACCTGGCCATACCCAGCAGCCTACAGGATCCAGAGGTGGAAGGCCTCAGGATAAACAACCAATAAGATAGAAATTCAGCTCCACCCATCAGAAGACATGTTGCCTAAAATCATAATGAGCTCATAGCCAAGGTCTTCTCTGGTGACTCGGATGATAAGGAATCTGCCTGCAATGCAGGAGACCCAGGTTCGATCCCTGGGTCAAGAAGATACGGTGGAGAAGGGAATGGCTATCCACTCCACTAATCTTGCCTGGAGAAGTGCATGGACAAAGGAGCCTGGTGGACTACAGTACATGGGGTCACAAAGAGTCGGACAAGACTGAGCAACTAACACTGACACAGCCCTGGAAAGGGACAAAACACAACTTTACTCACTAGAGTGCAGGCACTGAGTCCCACTCACCTGGAAGTCTGCACAAGCCCCTGGACCAACCTCATCCAACAAGAGGCAGACATCACAGGCAAGAGGTACTATGATCACACAGCCTGGGGAAAAGAGACCATAAACAGTGAAAATTAGATGAAACAAGAAATCAGAGAAATATGGTACAGATGAAGGAACAAAATAAAAAACCCACAACAATAACAAAATAAAGAGGAGCTAGGCGATTTACCTGGAAAAGAACTCAGACTAATGATATTAAAGATAAAACAAAATCTCACAAAAAATATAATGGAGGCACAGACTGAGTAAATACAAGAAATGTTTAACAAAGATGTGAAAATTTTAAAGAACAAACAGATGAACAACACAATAATTGAATTGAAAAATGCTCTGTGTGTAGTCTCAGTCGAGTCCCACTCTTTGCGACCCATGGATTGTAGCCCAACAGACTCATCTGTCCATGAGGATTCTCCAGGCAAGAATACTGGAGTGGGTTGCCTTGCCATCCTCCAGGGGATCTTCCCAATCCAGGGATCAAACCCAGGTCTCCTGCATTGCAGGAGGATTCTTTACCATCTGAGCCACCAGTTCAGTTCAGTCGCTCAGTCGTGTCCGACTCCTTGCAACCCCACGGACTTCAGTACACCAGGCCTCCCTGTTCATTGTCAACTCCCGGAGTTTACTCAAACTCATGTCCACAGAGTCAGTGATGCTGTCCAAACATCTCATCCTCTGTCATCTCCTTCTCCTCCTGCCTTCAATCTTTACCAGCATCAGGGTCTTTCCCAATGAGTCAGTTCTTCGTATCAGGTGGCCAAAGTATTGGAGTTTCAGCTTCAACATCAGTCCTTCCAATGAATATTCAGCTCTGATTTCTTTTAGGATGGCTGAGTTGGATCTCCTTACTGTCCAAGGGACTCTCAAGAGTCTTCTCCAACACCACAATTCAAAAGCATCAACTCTTCGGCGCTCAGCTTTCTTTATAGTCCAACTCTCACATCCATACATGACTACTGGAAAACCATAGCCTTGACTAGACAGACCTTTGTTGACAAAGTAATGTCTCTGCTTTTTAATATACTGTCTAGGTTGATCATAACTTTTCTTCCAAGGAGCATGCATCTTTTAATTTCATGGTTGCAGTCAGCATCTACAGTGATTTTGGAGCCCCAAAATATAAAGTCTGTCACTGTTTCCACTGTTTCCCTATCTATTTGCCATGAAGTGATGGAACCAGGTGCCATGATCTTAGTTTTCTGAATGTTGAGTTTTAGGCCTACTTTTTCACTCTCCTCTTTCACTTTCATCAAGAGGCTCTTTAGTTCTTTTTCACTTTCTGCCTTAAGGGTGGTGTCATCTGCATAGCTGAGGTTATTGATATTTCTCCCAGCAATCTTGATTCCAGCTTGTACTTCCTTCAGCCCAGCATTTCTCATGATGTACTCTGCATATAAGTTAAATAAGCACGGTGACAATATACAACCTTGACATACTCCTTTCCCGATTTGGAACCAGTCTGTTTTTACATGTCCAGTTCTAACTGTTGCTTCCTGACCTGCATACAGATTTCTCAGGAGGCAGGTCAGGTGGTCTGCTATTCCCATCTTTTTAAGAATTTTCCAGATTTTGTTGTGGTCCACACAGTCAAAGGCTTTGGCATAGTCAATAAGGCAGATGTTTTTCTGGAACTCTCTTGCTTTTTTGATGATCCAACGGATGTTGGCAATTTGATCTCTGTTTCCTCTGCCTTTTCTAAATCCAGCTTGAATATCTGGAAGTTCACGGTTTATGTACTATTGAAGCCTGGCTTAGAGAATTTTGAGCATTATTTACTAGTGTGTGAGATGAGTGAAATTGTGCAGTAGTTTGAGCCACTCCCACCAAGCCACCGGGGGGGGCCCTGAAAAAATTAAAAAATACACTAGCAGCACCAGTAGAAGAATAACTGAGGCAGAAGTATAAGTAAGTGAGGTGGAAGACAGAGTGGTTAAAATTACTGCCACAGAACAAAATAAAGAAGAAAGAATGAAAAGAAATGAGGACAGTCTCAGACACCTCTGAGACAACATTAAATGCATCAATATTTGCAGGATAGGGCTCCCAGAAGAAAAGGAGAAACAGAAAGGGTTGGGGAAAACATTTGAAGCAATCATAGCTGAAAACTTCCCTAACATGGAAAACAGTCATCTATGTCCAACAAGTGCAGAGACTCCCATATAGGATAAACTGAAGGAGGAACATGCCAAGGCACATCAAACTAACAAAAATTAAAATGCAAAGAAAAAATATTGAAAGCAACAAGGGAAAAGCAGCCAATAATATACAAGGGAATCCCCATAACCTTATCAGCTGATTTTTCAGCAGAAACTCTGCAGGCCAGAAGTGAGTGGTATGATATATTTAAAGTGATGAAAGGAAATCTACAACCAAGAATACCCAGCAAGGCTTTCATTCAGATTCAACACAAAATCAAAAGCTTTACAGACACACAAAAGCTCAGAACTCAGAAAGACAAAACCAGCCCAATAACAAGTGCTAAAGAGCCCTGTAATAAATGCTAAAGGAACTTTTCCAGGCAAGAAAAAAGGAGGTTACAACTAGAAACAAGAAAATCCCAAAAGGGAAAGCTTACCAATAAAGGCAAACCTATGGTAAAAGTAGGAAATCATTCACACACAAATATGATATCAAAACTAGCAACTGTGAAGAGAGTACAAATGCAGGAAATAGGAATTGAATTTGAAATTAAGAGACCAGCAATTTAAAACAACTTGGTATATATATACAGACTGCTTTATAAAAACATTATGAGAACTTCAAACCAAAACACTATAATAAATACAGCACACATACAGACAACCTGCTGCTGCTGCTGCTAAGTTGCTTCAGTCGTGTCCGACTCTGTGTGACCCGATAGACGGCAGCTCACCAGGCTCCACCGTCCCTAGGATTCTCCAGGCAAGAATACTGACAACCTAAACAACATTAAAGATAATCATCAAACCACAAGAGAACACAAGGGAAGAAGACTGACAAAAATCATAAACAATTAGAAAATGTCAATGGGAACATACATATTGATAATTACTTTAAATGTAAATGGATTGAATGTTCCAACCAAAAGATACAGACTGGCTGAATGGATATAAAAACAAGACTGATATCTATGCTGAAAAGAGGGCCTTTTCAGACCTAGGGACACATAATAGCCTGAAACTGAGGGCATGCAAAAAGATATTCATGCAAATGCAAATCAAGAAAGCTGGAATAGCAATACTCATATCAGACAAAATAGACTTTAAAATATAGACTGGTACAAGAAACAAGGAAGGACACTACATAATGATCAAGGGTTCAATCTAAGAAGATGTAACAATTGTAAATACATATGCATCCAATATAAGAGTACCTCTATAATGCAAATACTAATAGCCATAGAAGGAGAAATAACAACAATAGTGGGAGATTCAACGCCACTTACACCAACGGACAGATCATCCAAACAGAAATTCAGTAAGGCAATAAGAGCCAGCTTAAATGACACATTAGACTGAAGGAACTTAATTGATAAGGGTATTCTATCTGAAAGCAGCAGAATATACTTTCTTCTCAACTGCATATGAAACATTCTCTAGGATAGATCACATCTTGTACCACAAATCAAGTCTTGGTAAATTTATGAAAATCAAAATCATTTCAAGCACCTTTTCTGACCACAATGCTATGAGATTAGAAATTAAAGGAAAAAAACAAATGTAAAACAAAACAAAACCAAACACATGCAGGCTAAACAATATGTTACTAAGCAATCAATTTATCACTAAAGAAATCAAAGAGGATATGAAAAAAACATCTATAGATAAATAACAATTATCGGACAATCTAAAATCTATGAGACACAGCAAAAGTGGTTTTAAGAGGGGAGTTCATAACAATACAATCCTACCTCGAGAAACAAGAAAAATCTCAAATAAACAACCTAACCTTACAAATAAAGTGACTAGAGAAAGAAGAGCAAACAAAACCCAAAGTTAGTAGAACGAAATCATAAAGATTAGAATAGAAAGAAATAGAGACAAAGAAATTAGAAAAGATCAATGAAACTAAAAGCTGGTTATTTGAAATGATAAAAATGGTAAACTTTTAGCTAGGCTTATCAGAAAAAAAAAAAGGGAGAGGGTTCAAATCAATAAAATTTGAAATAAAAAATTACAATGGACACCACAGAAACACAAGGATCATAAGACTACTGCAAGCAACTATATTTCCATAAAATGGACAACCTGGAAGAAATTGGCAAATTCTTAGAAAGATACAACCTCCTAAGACTGAACCAAACAGAAACAGAAAATCTGAACCAACCAATCACAACTACTGAAATTGAAATTGTGATTAAAAAACACTAAAAAGTCATGGCTTTACAGGTGAATTCTATCAAATATTTAAAGAATTCTATCAAACATTTCCTTCTAAGAATCTTCCCCAAAAATTGCAGAGGAAGGGACACTCCCAAGTTCATTCTACAAGGCCACAATGATACCACAAAAAAAGAAAATTACAGGCCAATGTCACTGAATAACACAAACACAAAAATCCTCAACAAAATACTAGCAAGCCAAATACAACAATACATTACAAGGATTCTATGCCATTGATAAAGTGGGATTTATCCCAGGGATTAAAGGATTCTTTGATACATGTGAAGTCAATGTGACACACCACGATAACTGAAGAATAAAAACTATATGATCATCCCAATGAAACTGAAAGTCACTTAGTCATGTCTAACTCTCTGCGACCGCATGGACTATAGCCTACCAGGTCCCTCTGTCCACAGGATCCTCCAGGCAAGAATGCTGTAGTAGGTAGCCATTCCTTCCCCAGGGAATCTTCCGGACCCAGGGATCAAACTAGGCAGGCAGATTCTTTACCATGTGAGCTACCAGGGAAGCCCATCATCTCAATAGGCGCAGGATAAAGCTTTTGATAAAATTCAATACCCATTTATGATAAAAAAAAAAAAAAAATCCAGAAAGTAGGGATAAAGGGAACCTACCTCAACATAATAAAAGCCATATACAACAAACCCACAGCCACTTCATTCAAAGGTGAAAAACTGTTTCCTCTAAGATTAGGAACAAGACAAGAATGTCCACTCTCACCACTTTTATTCAACACAGTTTTGGAAGTTCTAGCCATGGCGATCAGAGAAGAAGAAATAAAAGAAATCCAAATTGGAAAAAAAGTAAAACTATCACTGTTTGCAGATGACATGATACTATATGTAGAAAATCCTAAAGCCATTATCAGACAACTACTAGAGCTCATCAATTAATTTGGTGAAGTTTGCAGAATACAAAATTAATACACAGAAATTGCTTGCATTCCTATATACTAACAATAAAAGATCAGAAAGAGAAATTAAGGAAATAATCCTATTCATCATTACATCCAAAAGAATAAAATACTTAGGAATAACCCTACCTAAGGAGGCAAAAAACTTGTACTCAGAGAACTATAAGATGCTGATGAAAGAAATCAAAGATGACACACAGATAGAGAGATATACCACGTTGTTACATTGGAAGAATAAATTTGTGAAAATGACTATACTACCCAAAGCTATTTATATATTTAATTCAATCCCTATCAAATTACCAATGGTATTTTCTGTTCATAGAAGTAAAACAAAAAATTTTTACCATTTGTATAGAAATACAAAAGACCTTGAATAGCCAAAGCAATCTTGAGAAAGAAAAATGGAGTTGGAGCATTCAACCTCCCTGACTTCAGACTATACCACAAAGCTAGAGTAATCAAAACAGTATGATACTGGCACAAAGACAGAAATGTAAGTCAATGGACAGGACAGAAAATCCAGAGATAAATTCACTCATCTATTACAAAGAAGGCAAGAATATACAATGAAGAAAATTCTCTTCAATAAGTGATGCTGGGAAAACTGGACAGCTACCTGTAAATGAATGAAATTAGAACACTCCTTAACACCACACACAAATAAGCTCAAAATGGATTAAAGATGCAAAACTAAGGCCAGATACTATAAAACTCTCAGAAAAATACAAGTGGAACACTTTGACACAAATCGAAGCAACATCTTTTTAGATCCACCTCCTAGAATAATAAAAATAAAAAACAAATTGAACCTAATTAAACTTAAGAGCTTTTGCACAGCAAAGGAAATGTAAACAAAACAAAAAGTCAACCCTCAGAATGGGAGAAGTTATTTGCAAACAAAGCAGGTGACAAGGGGTTTATCTCCAAAATATACAAAAAACTCATGCAGCTCAATATCAAACAATCCAATCAAAACATGAGTGGAAGATCAGACCTCCCTCCAAAGACATACAGATGGCCGAAAAACATGTGAAAAGATGCTCACCATCACTAATTATTAGATAAATGCAAATCAAAAACTACAATGAGGTATCACCTCACATGGATCAAATTGGCCAGCAAAAAAATCTACAAACAATAAATACTGGAGATGGTGTGGAGAAAAGGGAACACTCCTACACTTGGTGGGAATTTAAATTGGTATAACCATTATGGAGAACAGTATGGAGGTTTCTTAAAAAACATAGAACTACCATCTGATCCAGCAATCCCACTCCTGGACACATATTTGAATAAAATCATAATTTGAAAAGTCAGATGCACTCAAATGTTCATTGCAACACTATTTACAATAGCCAAGACGTGGAAGCAACCTAAGTGGCTGTTGAAAGAGGTAAGGATAAGTGAGATGTGTAAGATATGTACAATGGAATATGACTCAGCCATAAGAACAAAAAAGTGCCATTTGCAGCACCTGTTGGACCCAGAGATTGCAATACTGAGTAAAGTCAGTCAGAGAAATACAAAAATCATATGATATCACTTATATGGAGAATGTAAAAATAATGTTACAAATGAACTTATTTACAAAATAGAAATAGACTCACAGATGTAGAAAACAAACTTACGGTTATGGGAGGGGATGGTGGGAAGAGGTAAACTGGGAGATGGGAATTTACATATACAAACTACCATATATATAAAACTAATACCTCTCCTACTGTGTAGCACACAGAACTCTACTCAATTCTATGTAATAACCCATATGGGAAAAGAACATTAAAAAAAAGTGGATATATGTGTATGTACAACTGAATCAATTTGCTGTACACCTGAAACTAACACAACATTGTAAATCAACTATACTTCAATAAAAAAATTAAAAAAAGAAAGTACCGGCAAAAAAATATTGTTTAAAAGATATAAAGTAAAACTTGTCTTTTTGCTTTTCTTATGCTGTATCTGCCTTTCCCTATGTCTGTTCAATTATTTTTGCTACCCACTGATGGACCCCCTCCACAGTCCATAGTCCAAATCCAAATAATTGACTTAGTTCATTAACTCATATTGATATTAATTAATTACTAACAGAGCACTTCTGCAAAACTTCTCCATGGATTACTGACAATATTTCAGTTTCCACCTTTGTATCAAACACTAATAAGTGATCTGAAGAAAGAGTTTTGGGTAAAACAGCTAAATTCAGGGGAAGATGAACATGGCACCTATCTTGAGTGAACTGTCCAATAACTGACCCTTCCTGTAATACCTCCTCTATCCTTTCTACTGACCCATATTTCACAAATTCTTCAAAGAACAGCTCTTGTTTCTTTTCTTCATGGAACTCTCTCAACTATTTCAGGTTGCAGCATACTGACTGCAGTGGCAAAGACATGAGGTCTGACAGCACACAGGTCTCACAATCATCACAGAATTCATACCTTAGCCAGGTGCTTTCCAACTTAAGTGTGTATAAGAATCTCCTATAAAGCAAATTTCTGAACCCCAGTCCCAGAGATCTGACTCAACAGGTCTGGGTTAGGCCTTGAAATCTGCATTTTTAAACAAACTCCCAGGGGATGCTGATTGTGCTTGTCCATGGAACACACTTTGAAGACAACTGCCATTCTTCACTCACCTTGTAGCTACAGGGTTCTGGACTTATTATTTAGTTTCTATTTGCCAAATGGGGATGCTAATAATATTTTCATTGGGCTGCCATGCAATTTATATGAATCAAAATAGATTCCATGTTTGGTTTATAGCAATAAAAATTAACTGATCTACCTTGCCTTTCTCTCATCTTTCTTACATACGCAGTTAACAATGAAAATTCAATCTGTGATTCGATACTTCCTTAAAATTAATTCAACACTGATGTAAGTTTAGATGGTGGTATATCATGGCTCTTCGATTAGATTCCTGGTCACTCCAGAGAGGTTGTGGAGCCCCCACAGCGCTCTTTATACCGTATGCACTTTCAGCCCAATGGAGAGGAAGTGGCGCGACAGGGTTAAAAGCAGACACATGGCATGAGAGGACGTGGGACAGACCTGCAGCCCTGAAACTTAGCATCTCTGTGACCTCGAATGAGTTATTTAGCCTCTTTCTTCCTCAGTTTCTTCCTCTCTAAATTAGGAATAATCATGAGTTTCCTCAAAAGCGTGTTGTATTAAATGAGGCAGTATATGTAAAGCACTCGAAAAGCACCTTTTTTATGTCAGCTGAAAGTCTCAGAGATGATCTCACTGGCCTCCCTTTATCCATGGCACACAGTTGCTCTGGTAAACACATTTTCTGAACACATCCTTTTTGCACACGATAAAATATGGCCTTGGGGTATGCTCAAGAAAGAAAACTTATGTACAAAACTAGGACCTATCGAATCAGCTATTGTATAAACATAATGAGTGAAGCATTAAAATATACTCAGAGCAATGTCATTTCCTTCATTGTTTCATCACTGCTTACTTGTTTCTCCTCCCTGCTAAAATGTCACCTATTTGATCATAAGCATTTTACTTTTTCAATAAGCCAGGAACGTGTTCATATCACAACAAAAAGAGCACAATTTGTAGTCAGAATTCTATAACTTTAAGTTCAATCTTCTTCAAACCAGTTATGTCAAAGTGGGAAAGTTCCAAGAGTGGAAATAAAACAAAACTTGATAGTATCACTTACCATGAAGTATCATAGTAAAGATGATATTTGATAATGTATGTAAAAGCACTTGGCATAAAGTAAGTATTCAGTTAATAGTACTTAGTATTCTTTTTTGAGTCCCTGGCATCTACCACCATGACTAATGTAGCCTTAGCACTTGAGAATGTTTTTGAAAAAAATCAGTGTATAAATTCAGCAGTGTGGTGGTTCTTCATTTTCAATGTTGATTAATTCCAGATAACAAATCAGGGTGTTCAATAGCACTAAGTCACCAAGTCATGGATCTCCCCACATCGTCTCTAGAAAATTATGACTGTCCATTAAACAAACAGACTAATTGCTGTGTGAGTTAGTTTAACCCCAGGACTCAATCATATGTGATAAGAAATTCTAACTACACTCTTGCCTCTCCAAGATATTTTCCTATTCTGTTTTGTTCATCTCCATGTAAGGCAATAAAAGTTACTTTATCACAATAGGATAAACCCCATCTAAAAGCAATGTCTGAGCAAACTCTAAAATAGCATGTTCTGGAATGAGCATAATTATTGGTTGTGATTCTTTGGACAAGTTACTGAAAACATTTCCAGGCCTCAGATTTCACATGGGTCTAATAGGAACTATAATACTCACTAAACTGTCCTGTAATGAGATTTATATGTCTGTCTTGTCCTTTTCCTGGCTCTTTATTTTTATCCCTAGAGTTCACTGCTGAAGACGCCTTGATGATCCCAGTTCCTTCTGTTTAGATAGTCAAAATATTTATCAGTGTGGATTTCCTCTTATGTGAGGCTCCCCTTCAGACAGTCTCACATACAACCTTGTTGGTAGGCAGTGTGAATGTGGCAAATGCAAAGTCACACAGTTCCTGTAGTGTAGTCCTGGGTCTGGGAAACAGCTGCCCAGCCAAGGCAATATTCATTCAGGTGTGGCCATGTGCCAAGGTGGTTGAACAGTGGGCACACCTTCTCCACTCTCTTCCCCATCTGCCAGTTGGATACAGAGGACTCCAGGCCCCAGGAGATGGTAGAGCCATAATCTGGGGTCACTGTGGAAGGAAAAGCCTCTGGCCAAAAGTGAGCAATCGCACCAAACTATTTCATGCATGAGAACTACAACGGGGATTGATTTGTTAGAGTACCTAGCATTACCTTAAGAAATGTGGTAGAGAAATAGTTTTTCTTAGAACTGCTATGGGTCCTCTGTATATAAACTTGACAGAAGATCTTGTACTAAGAAAAAAGTAATAACTATTATATAAGTGATGCCTGGAAAATCCCATGGACGGAGGAGCCTGGTAGGCTACAGTCCATGGGGTCGCTAAGAGTCGGACGACTGAGCGACTTCACTTTCACTTTTCCCTTCCACGCACTGGAGAAAGAAACAGCAACCCACTCCAGTATTCTTGACTGGAGAATCCCAGGGACGGCGGAGCCTGGTGGGCTGACTTCTATGGGGTTGCACAGAGTCGGACACGACTGAAGCGACTTAGCAGCAGCAGTAGCATTATATAAGTGAAAGTTATATATTTCAAACCTTCAAGTTATATGGGATCTGCAGAGATGTTTAATTTGGCCTTCAGTTGTTAAAGACATGGAATTAGTTGCCAATGTTTTCTAAACAGATTTTACATAAAACTTGGAATGTTCAGCTTCTTTTGAAAACTTGGAGAATTTGACCACACTGTTCGAGTTCCTAGGCTGCACGAATTGACCACAGGTGAGGAGCTGGTGACCAGTAGGTTCCCACCATTCCATTCCTTCAATCTTGTCAACTATTCTTGTGTCTAAACTTACAGATTTCATCAGAGTCTAACCAGGTATACAGAAACCAAAGCAAACACAGGGAACTAGTATTAATAACACAGCTGATGGAGAAGAGGAGAGAATCAGTGATTGTGAAATAAACCAAAGGTTGACATAGCAAGAAGCTGCTTCTACCACATGGCTGGAGAGAAAAAGGAGACAGTGTTGTAGAAGTCCAGGGGCTGTGACTACTCCAGGTACTGGAATCTGAAGGAGATGCCGCTGTTGCTGGAGAGGCCGTTGTTGTTGCTGTGTTAATGACTGAGTCATGTCTGACTATTTGCAATCCCATGGACAGTAGCCCACCAGGCTCCTCTGTCCATGGGGATTCTCCAGGCAAGAATTATGGAGTGGGTTGCCATTTCCTTCTCCAGGGGATCTTCCTGACCCAGGGATTGAACCCCAATCTCCCGCATTGCTGGTGGATTCTTTACTGTCTGCCACCTGTTAGAGGCAGAGAAAGAGGAAGGTAGGAATAACTGGTTTCCCTCTTTACCTTGCCCTCTGAGTTCCTACTGTGACCTCACCCAGCAGGAAGTCAGCTGACTCGGGGCCTGGGGAAAACATTCACCCTTTGGGGTGAATCCTTCTGACACAGAGCAGGGCAAGGAAGGGAAGGCATAGGTATCTGAAAGCAAACCAGCCAAGAACCTGGACCCACATCTGCTTTAATCACGTATAATGTCTGCCTGGTCCCTGACAGTATTTCAGTGTGTCACGTCTTTAGAGCGTGAGAAGATATACCTTTCAGTTTCTCTTCAGAGAAGATGCTTTCCCACTTCTCTGTCTTTCTTATTTCAATGCATTAGTATTGATGAAATCGCTTTATTTGGTTTCTTTTTTTTCTTTAAACAGTGAAAGTTTATTTTCATTGGTAAACACCCACCCAGAACAAATCAACAAAAAAATGTGGAAACTTCCATCTGAGTATGTGATAATTTCTACTTAGAGGTCCTAAAATTTAAATAGAACAAAAAAACCTGAGTCACTTACCAAGCTTAGATGGACTCAGAACACAAAGCTTAACTACCCTCCAAGAATGAAGAAAATAGAATTCCTCTTATTCTCCTTATAAAAAAGAACAAAAGCTGTTTTATCCTACCACAAAGTCTATCTATAATTGAATCTAAAAATACAAAGTATTACAAATTTAAGCTTTTAAACAGACATGTTCATTTACTACGTGAAACTTTTATTGTATTTTTTAAAATTATTTTTGGGTGTAGCCAATTAACAATGTTGTGATAGTTTCAGGTAGACAGCAAAAGGGACACAGCCATACATATACACATAACCATTCTCCCTCAAACCCCACTTTTGTTATTTGGTTTCTTAAACTGTGTTTTTGTATTTCATGAGAAAACCTTCCCTAACCTTCAGAGTTATGTCAGGGTAAAATCAATAATAAGTACAATACTACCAATTTCTAAACACAGACTATATGTCAGGTCCTGTAATGTGTGGCTGATCACAATAACAATATTTGCAAAGTATTGTTTCCCTCATTTTATTGAAGAGAAACCTGAATCGCAGGTCGGATAAGGAAATATCCAAGGTCACATGGCTGACAAGTGACAGAACAGAATTTCCACTGAGATCAGATAGACCTCTTTGGACACAGTTATTGCTGCTAGATAGTCTCTATATCAGACTAATCTTAAGTTGTTTTTTTTTTTTCTGTGGAATTCTGGGTATATAGTTGTCCTGAATGCCTCATAACCACCTGCTTATCACTTGATGTGATTGCCTAGCATAACTCTTTGTCTATACAATAACTAATACATGGTTAGTTAAGAACCTTTCCTGATAAGGCCAATCACATTTGTATTAAAAAAAAAAAAGTTCTGCTGGGACATTTTGTTGAGGGAAATTTGGATTCCAGTTCAGGAAAAAATGATAGATTCCTTCCAACATGTATCAATATATTGTTACTGCCTAGACATATATAACGATGCTGAGAAATGTAGGAAGGTTTCAAGAGAACATATTATTTTGGAGAACACACAGAGAAGATTTAGAGATGAAGAAGATTCCATATTGGGACTGTGATGCAGGTAAAATAATAGCAGTTTTAGTTACCTTAGAAATTAAATATGTGATACTTTTGCTTTTCCTCTCTCCTCTTTCATTATTTAAGTCACTACCCAAGACTGCTATTTCTCCAAATACTAGAGTACCTGGCTTTTCAAAGCATATAAGTAATATTCAATTCATATAAAAGTCTAATTTTAGTTTCTTTTTACATTTATTTTTTCTGTTCCATTTCACGTTGATGATGACTCTATTCCTTCTGAAATTCTTTACCCTCATTTTTTCAGACACAACCTGCTTTTGGCCCTCTTCCATCTTAAGTGCATTTGTCCCAATTCCTAAAGTGTCCTCTCTTATTCTGCTGGGAGGCCGGGCAGTGTAGTGGTTGCAAGCACAAGCTTTGGAGCCAGACCACCTGGACACAAACCTTGATTCTGTCACTACTAGCTTTCTGACTTTGAGGTGCTTACAAAAACTCCCCTCATTAGGCATTTGTGGTACAGAATATATTAATACATCAAGATTGAAAAGTTTGAGGGGAGGGGCAAGATGGCAGAGTAGAAGGACCTTGAACTTACCTTCTCTCATAAGCACACCAAAATCACAAATAAAAACTGAACAGTCATAAGTAAAAAAGACTGCAATCTACTAAAAATGATAGTCTGTGTCCAAAGACACAAGGAAACTACAAGACAAATTACAAAATGGGAAATGTCATGGGAAAGGTCAACATACAATAAAGGTAGGAAGTCATCCACACACAAATATGGTATTACGAATGCAGGATATTTAAAGTACATTTGAGATTAAGAGATCAGCAACTTTAAACAATCACATCTATATACCATGTACTTTATATCATGTACTATACATAAAATATGGATTGCTATACCAAAACCTCATGGTAACTGCAAACCAAGAATCTATAATACACACAAAAATGGAAAAGAAATCCACAACACTAAATACAGTCATCAAATCACAAGAGAACAAAAGAGAAAAGGAAAACAAAATAGTCCTCCAATGTACCTACCTTTAACACTTGTACTTTGAGCATACATGCTTCCTTCTGCTCAGATCCTGAACAAGGTACTATAGTAGCTACTCAACCCTCCAACCAATTGGGTTAGAATTCAAAGAACCTGGAGCATCTCTGAGGTCCACAGACTCACATATTATGATTTCTTCAATAATAAACATAACAGTAACTGCCACTTAATTAAGCATTTTGAGTCCTCTATTAGACCCCGCACATGCATTCATTTTCATTTGCCTAGGAAGACCATCTGAGGATCAAGTTACTCAAGATCACACAAACCCAGCTTGGATACTAGAAACCAGGTTCTTTCTATGTCAGTGCTTATGAATAGGGGCCTCTCAACCTGGGTCTCTAGGGTAAAGTGTCTGTTTCCTCCTTTTCAGGCTGTAACCCTATTCTGAATATAGACAGTCTTGATTGAGTCTCTGACACCCGTGTAAGTCTTATTAGCCCCCTGTCGGCAATGATTGGACCTGACTTGTGGACTCTGTTACTAGCCAAAGTTCTGCTTCTTCAGAATGAGTTCCTGGTAACAAGGTAATTGGTCACTGGTCACTATCCAGACCAGTATTACTGTCCCCATCACTGCCACGGAAGTTCTGGGGGTGGAGCTAGTTCACCCAGGCAGATCTACTTTCAATGCCTTCTCCAGAATAAATGCTGATGACAGATGTTTGAATGGTCACCTACCATGGGCCAACATTACATTAAGTGCCTAAAATTTATTGTTGAACTTGAGTGGTACACATCCACCCTGGACCCTGAGTGACATCCAAATACACATCAGATCATGGCCAAATATGTTGACACAGTTGAAAGCACTTGTGCAAAAGATATACCAAGAAATAACAAATGTGAGATGTACACAGAGACACTCTGGATTCCTGCAGAACCTTGGGTTGTCGGTCCTAGTTCACACTGTCAGTGGGAAACTCACCCAACATAGGTTTGTAAAATTATCAGTGGCGATAAGGAAATTAGAAAAAGTAGTGATTGGTAAGGCTGAGTCACAAATAGTCACAGGTGGGAGCACTTCATCCTATAGGCACTAGCAACACCATATATTAGTTTTTCAAAATGTGCATGAAAATCACCTGCGGCTCTTGTTACACTATAGATTCTAAGCCAGTACATCTGAGGTAGGGCCTGAGGCTCTGCATTTCTGAAAGCTTCCCTAACACGCTGATAGCCACTGATCCTCAGACCACACTTTGCATAGCAAGCCCATAGACCTCCTTGACACAGGTTTTTTAATAACAAGGGGGGAATAAAAAAACCATAGTAGACTTACTTAGATTGAAGTCACATGTAGGTGGCACTAGAATCTTCCAGCCAAGATGCATGATCTTACCTGAAAAGCAATCATTTATAGAGAAAAAAAAGACCAATCTGGCGCGGAGTCTCAGAGTGTGAGGGAAATGGAACCTCGGGTTGAGGGGTCTGGAATCCCATACCGAAATCGAGAGAGGGAAAGAATGGGCAGCAGTCATTGAAACAGCAACAGCGGTGTTCAACGGAATATCTGCATTTGAAAAGCGGAGAAGGTAGCCTGGGGTATTTGAAACCAGGTCCGGGGACGCCAGGCCAAGGACACTAGACTTACTGGCACAGAAAAGGCAAACTCAAAGTCTAAACAAAGAGCAACGAAAGAATCAGCACAGGCAAACCAACACCACCAAAGGTGAGCGTAGAGTCACAAATGTCCAGAAGGCAACCAGGTCAATTCTCAGATGTGGGAAGTGAACTTACCTGCTTATCTTCAGCTTCCAGAAGGGACTGAGCAAGGAAGTCAGTGTCCTAGTCCCAGACGAAACAGCACATCCAGCAAAGAACCCAGGAAGGTATAACGTGCAGGAGATGGAAAACTCAACTCCTGTTACTCACATCAAATACGCTGAAAAGGTACCGCCTTAAATTACGTCGTAAAGTTACGTCCTACTGAACCAATGAAAGGCCTGTATTTCTTCTTACCTGCGTGGGGCAGAATCAACACAACATGTGTGAATTAAGTGACTCTAGCTGTGAAAATCCTCAGAGTAGGAGGCACAAGGCACGCTGGTAAAGCCCCAAGTCTCAAAGGGAGCTTCCCAGAGCAGCAGCAGCAGCATCACCTGGGGAGCTGTTTGGAAATGTGGTCTCAGCCCGGTCCCTATCCTATCGATCAGAAACTGGGGGGATGCCACTTTGCAGCCCTTGTTCCAGCAAGCCCTCCAGGTGATTTCAATGCGCGCTCACTACCATACAGTCTATTGAAAACGTGTGTGCTCAGTTGCTCAGTCGTTTCTGGCTCTGTGACCCTATGGACTGTAGTCTGTCTAGCTCCTCTGTCCATGGAATTATTCAGGCCGGAATACCGGAGTGGGTTGCCAGTTCCTCCTCCAGGGGATCTTCCCCACCTAGGGACAGAATCTGCATTTCCTGCATTGCAGACAGATTCTTTACAGCTGAGCCACCCAGGAAGCTAAAGAACTAGTGAAGACTAAAGCCTGACTACTAGGAGAAGAAAACTCAGTAGAAATTTGATAATGGGCATTGACATTTTTGCCTCTTAAGGTTTTTATTTCCCCAACACATAAATGTATCTACTGGTAAGGACACAATTAGGAATTTTCAATAATCCAAATGTCTCTTTCTCCAGCATAGTATGGGAGACCCACTACCTTAGGTAGGTAGCTCTCTGGTCAGGGTGGTCATTTAATATAAATGTATACATTTAATATAAATGTATTTAACAGAGAATCCAGAAAAAATGCTAAAAATCCTGAGCCCTAAATATATCTTCATAAAGTCACATAGTACAATAAAAATGGGAATAGCAAAAACTAAAATTGAAAAGTTTAATTTTCATGTCTAATCTGAACAAGGATCTAAATGCTAACCAGATTCTATACAAAATGTTCACACCTCCTAAATTCAGAATTACAAAGGGTGTGCTTACTTGGAATGCTTTTGGCTCTATGTAACAGAAATCCTCTTGGGGTAGACTTACGGAGAAAGGACATGTGTGTGTTTGTAAATGGGCAAGCCCAGAGCTAACTTTGCTGTTCTTCAGACTTTTGGACTCTGTGGGAGAAGGCAGGGGTGGGATGATATGAGAGAATGGCATTGAAACATGTATATTACCATATGTGAAATAGATCACCAGGCCAGGTTCGATGCATGAGAGTGAGAGAATGGCATTGAAACATGTATATTACCATATGTGAAATAGATCACCAGGCCAGGTTCGATGCATGAGACAGGGTGCTCAGGGCTGGTGCACTGGGATGACCCAGAGGGATGGGATGGGGAGGGAGGTGGGAGAGGGGGTTCAGGATGGGAAACACATGTACACCCATGGCTGATTCATGTCAATGTATGGCAAAAACCACCACAATATTGTAAAGTAATTAGCCTCCAAATAAAATAAACTAAAAAAAAAAAAAAAAAAACTTTGCTGTTCTTCAGGATATGTCCTGAGTTTTTCCAGTGGTTCAGTGAGGCCACATGGACCAGATTCTTTCTGTCTACTTGGCTGCCCACATTCAGATTCCATTCTCAGGTTCCCCCACTGTGGCAGGTTTACTGCCAGTGGTAATCTGGAATTTGTGCCTATTCACACGGCTTCGGATGGGGGATAGAAGGGGGTGATGGGGAAAGGTCAGGGAGTGAAAAGAAATGCTGCTGAATTCCTGAGAAGAGATTCTTCTCCCAGAGCCCCTAGCAAGTTTCTCCTACTCTCTCATTGACCCACAATGTCTTAGTCTTTCCCAACCCTAAAAAGGGTGAAATTAGGATGACTAGTTAGCCTAATTTGCTAGGAGAGGGGAAATAAGACATAGGAAAATAACTGCTACAATGCCAAACTTTTTTGGATGTAATGATTAAAAACTGATGAAATGAGAGTATTTGATTAATAAAATAAATTTCATTGTTATGGAAATTACTTCATAATCATGTGATTCAAGTTATGTGTTAGAAACTATGTGGCTGCCATGTTGGAGACAACGCCATTTAAATTACTATTAAATAATTTATTTCATTAAAGTAATATATTTTTATATAATTAAATTATGCCCAAAATTATTTTTATGTGGCCTATGACTAGATGATTTTAATCTCTGGACTGCAGGGGACATAGAAAAAAACACTAATCAACTACCACTCCATGTACAAACATTAAAAATGGAGATGAACTTATAAAAAACAACAGCAAAGATTATACTAGTATTTATGCTGTGAATATCTGTTCTGTTATGGAAAAATGTTCTTAAAGTAACTAATACACACATCCATCTTTCCATGTGCCTCAACTAGAAGAGATTTCTCACAATTATTCAAATTAGAAGGCAAGTAAAATTAGAATGGAGTGGAAAGCCAACTGAATTCTATTGAGGTATGTTCATAATCATATCACCAAAAAACACAAGTATGCCTTAAGTTGTCTAGGAATTAATGTTTAAAATTGAAATATATAAGAAGAACGGCAATATTTATGAAGTCCTAGAAAAACTGTGCAGACCTTTAAGCTCTTTCAAGATGAATGCATCATGTTTCAAAGATCACTTGGATTTATAGATTAATTTTACAGGTCAATGAGGTTGTCTATAATTTTTACAGAATTATCTTTAATGAAAGTGAGAAATGCAGCAGGAAGAACATATTTAATTTTAGTAATCTTAGATATTCTCTTAAAAGTTAAAGTTATGTTGCATTGAACATTCTCATGCGACCAGAAGGAAAATGGATAGAACTACAAATGAGGAGTAATGATGAATAATGCTATTTTATGTCAAAGGAATATCCAACCAAGTCACGAAGGTATAGTCATGTTTAATGTCTACATTAATCACCTGGAACTGGGAGTAAACAATATGTTAATGAAATTTGTAGATGATACTAAATTGAAGAGTGCTGTTAGCATGCATAATGACAAGATAAACGATTTTGAAAGAATGGAGCAAAAATGACCTTTTACTTAAAAATCAGATGAATATAATAGGTATAATTTTTTTAAAGAGGCATTCTATGGAAGGAAGAGCATTATACATGATGTTCAGAAAGAATGTAACATCTTACAGATTTGACTTTGGTAATAATGTAAGGCATTTAAAAACTAATATAATATTTGAGGATTAGGTATGTTAAATTTTCACTTTACAATGAGAGGAAAACACTGTTCTATAAAGTTCTGATGAGACTAATATTTAAATATTCAAAACAATTGGGTGTTTGTCAACACATCCAAATTTAGGAAAATGGGATTAAACACATCTGAAATGAAACGGGCAATAAAAATGACTAAGAAGTCAGGCTATTAAACTTCTAAGAAAAGATTAATCTTGTAGTCTGCATACCCAATAAAAGGAAGCACAAGGGACAGTATGTAATAACTTTCTTCACAGAGGAATTCTATGGTAAATCCCATTCACTCAAAGGGATTGGCATTCCTTTGTGTAACCCAGATTATCTGGTATTTCATTAAAACAACTAGGATGTGATCTCTGACAGAATGGTAAATAAGCAGTTGTAGCAAGTTAAGCAACTATTTATTATGTAATCATTTCATGTATTCCAGGGCCATATGCGTAAAGAAAAGTGACAAAATAAGAACCAATAACAGGAGCAATAACTCCTGAAAGTCAAATAGTTATCCAGTGGCAGTCTTGACAATACTATTAATATCTTCTCAAGGAGAGCAGATGGAGTTTCCCCCCTTGGGTTTTAGGCATGGCTGCAAGGTCTCTGTGATTGAGATGGTCCTTTGTTAGAGCCCAAAGCAAACAATAGCAGTTTGTTTTTCCACCTCTTCATCTGTTAAAAACTCATATGCTTATTTTATTCAGGAACTGTTTCAAAACTAATATGTTATTGGCATTTCTTTTTTATATGCTTTTGTTTGGTCTTGTTTAATCTCAGAAGTATAGATATCACATGATGTGAAACAATTCTGTGCAATAGTTATACGAACAAGAGTCTAGTCCTCTACATATAGGTTACTCATCTTTCTCAAAAAATAATTAATTTTAACAACAACCAAAAAATGGGTTCTTATCCAATTTGGGAGCAATTTTGACAGTTTATGTGTGGGTCAAAAGTAGGTGGTCAATAAAGGCAACAGTTCTGACAAGTAATTAAAGGGAATATTTCTGCCTCATTTATTCTTCATCATCTCCCTGTTCACCCCAGTTGATTTGCCTGTGTACTACAGACAGGATCGGGGAAGACATGTTAACTCCAGGGTAAAATGGAGTTCAGTTGGATCAGCTCTAGAACAGTGTGTGTCTTGTGTTCTGGAGTGGTATAACTAAAATATTTACAAAGAAGGAAGGACAATACTCTATTAAAAATCTAGTTTAGAAGGATCCAGAAAACTACTGAGTTACCATATAACCTTCAGTATTTTATGTGTTCAGGGCTAAATTCAAAGATTTGCAAGGTCTTTCATGAGTTGTTTCCACTACTGCCACTCTCCTAGCACACACACACCCCCCCCAAAATTATCCACACCAAAACTAGATATTTCCCAGACATGTATGCACAAGTTGTTCCCTCTGATTAGAATGTTTTTTTTCCCTTTATCTGCCTAGACAACTTCTGCCAGTCTTTCTAGATGCAGCTCAATGCCACCCTGCTTTGGGAAGCCTCACAGTACCTTCCTTCCAACATCTTCCTGCTCACTAAGACAAAATTGGTCATTTCTTTTTTGTACCCACAATACTTAACATATGTTATCACACTGATAACAAAAAGCAATCACAGTCACAACACAACTGCAAGCATCATTTACTAGGTACTTAATATGCACCAACACTATGGTAGTTTTCTTATTTCTACAAAAATATCTGAAGGTAGGTGTTATTCTCTCCATGCATAAATGGAGACCCAGAAAAGTTGAGGAACGTGTCCAAAATCATAGGACAGTTGATAGAACCCCACTCACTCCAAAATCTGCACATTTTCTGTGATCCTCCTGCCTCTTTGGCATGTCTCAGTGCTTGCCCTTGTAGGTGGCTTCCCTGGTGGCTCAGTGGTATAGAATCTGCCTGACAATGCAAAAGATGTGAGTCCAGTCCCTGGGTCAGGAAGATCCCCTGGAGAAGGAAATGGCAACTCACTCCAGTATTCTTTCCTGGGAAATATCATGGACAGAGGACCCTGGTGGACTACAGTCGGTGAGGTCACAAAAGAGTTGGACACACTTAGGGACTTAACAACAACATAAGTGTATTCAGTCATTTTTTTCTTTTTGAGGACACAGAATAACATTATCTTTAAAAAGCATGCTTTGTAGACTTACTGTGTGGTTTTAAATCCTGCTTCTGACTTTTATTAGTTGAGTTACCTTGAGTGATTGATTTGGCACCTCCGTGGCTCAGGTTCATTAACTACAAAGTGAGAAGACAACTCCTACTTCATGGGGTGGCTTTGAGGATTAAACAAGTTAATACATATAATAAATATAATAACATCTGCCTGTTATAAGTAATCATACCTCATTAAGTACTCCATACCTGTTAGCTGTGATTATTGGTTTATATACTTCTCTTTTACATAGATTGTGAATGCCTGAAAGGCAGGAATAATATCTCATTCATCTTTTCATATCCTCCACCTACCACAGTGTCTTGCAAATACCAACAACTTGCAATGTGGAAATACAAAAGGAGATTTACATCAGTGGTGAGTAAGTGTGTGGAGGAGGGGTCAGAGGAACAAGGAGGAGAGAGTCATATATGACACCAATATACGATTGCTGTGAGTCACTTTTTCCTGACAGGGGGAAAAAAGAAAGAACCTGTCAGCCGTGGTGGACTCCGGCAATCCATAATTGCACTCTTCCAGCTGGGAGGCTATGATATAGGCTGCTGAGCCAATTTCCTCTTGCAAAAGCTACTGAACAGATAGTAAAAACCCTCAAGAGCCAAGACGGCATGCTAAGGTGTCAGGAGCTGCTCACCAGCAGGTGCTACTGATCCCCCTTCCCCTTAGCCCACAGCTGCCAATTCTGCTTCTTCATGCTGTGCCTAGCCCTGCAATCCAGAATTTGTTCCCTCTGTTTGCAATGGTAAAAACTCTCACACGGGAGGGATGTGCTTCCGTGATTAAGGGCTACCGACACACCTTTGTGCTCTGCTTCCCTGCTTGCTGTTGTTCTGACCCTTTCTATTCTGAAAAATTCTCTAATTCCTGCCCACTTGTCCAGGATTTCAAACTGTCCTCCTCCTCAGTCCCTCCCAGATGTCCAGCATTCTTGGTTCCTTGTGCCCCATCTTCTGTCCTCTTGCCTGATAGCTGACTCCTGAACACACTGACATAGGATATTTATCCCCGCTTCCTTTCATGCTGGATGGAACTTCCCAGTCCTAATCCTGTGTCCAGCCTAGCAACACTGATGACCAGCCTCACTGTAAGGAAGCAAATCTGCACGTATTCTCAAGTAACAGACACTTTATACACACACACATAAACAAAACACTCTTACAAAATAAGCTGTATAGAATAATAGATAACAAAGTTGTGGAAATCAGAATTAGACAGATCTCACTTAGAATCTCAGCTCTACCATGCTTCCTCTATGACCATGGGCAAAATATTGACCTGTCTAAACCCCAGTTTCCTCCTCTGTAAGAGACACACAGTGACTCTCACCTTGTAGGATTACAAAGTTAGGTATCTAATTAATATGTAAGTTAGAATTAATATTGTTATGATTAAAAATAGATTCCCAAAGTACCAGTTCAGAGATGAACCATGAATCAATGTAAGGCTCAAAAAATTAAAAATTATCATTATTATCAAAATAGCTTATTTTAGATGTAGAAATCACCTTAAATATCCAATCATACTCTTTACAAGATGGGGAAATTGTGAACTGGAGAGCAGGAGTCATATTTCTATCACTTGCAAATTCCAAATGAAGATTTTTGGCCTAAATTTCACAATTGCAATTTTAATGTCTTTATTCAATTTATTCATGTCTCCATTCATTCATCCACTTATCCACCCATTATCCATCCATCCATCCATCCATCCATTCTTTAGGAAATATTTGCTATACAGTACCTGCTATGTGCCAATCTTCTTCCTGAGACCTGGAAATTTGCAGTCATAGTCCTTACCTTCATGGAGCTTTCATTCGTCTTCCACACACTGCTTCCCCATCACTCTAAGCTTTTGTTCCTGTCATTAGAAAATGCATCAATGTATTTTCTGCATGTCAAGAGTAGTCCTTTTAGAAAGACATTAGCAGCAGCAAATCTTGAGGAAATTTCTCATTGATAGAACTGGATGTCATAACAAATCACTTTCAACAAAGTCACTTAGAAGCCTTTAGATCAGTATGTGTCATGTAAACATAGTGAACTCTCTTTTTCTTCTTGTCTTCTCTTGCCTTTGGTGTCATCTCTTTCCTTAACACAATAGAGTACTACAGACTAGGACCCTGAACAAATGTAGAAAACTGAAAAATATGTGAGTTTTAATGGATTGTAAACTTCAAAACAGCAGTGATTGTATTTCATATCATTTTTGGACCCCTAGCACTTTTGAGGTGCCCAACAAATATATGCATAATAACAGTGAAGGTTCAATGAATAGTTAGAAGCTCTTCTGCAAAATGGTTAATTAATGACTACTGTTAACAGCTGAAACTGTCAACCTTTTTCTTTTCACTTTTGCTTTTGTCTAGGATGGGTGTGCTTTGGGACTAGTCAGCAGGTGGGGTAAGTACTGCCTGACAGGCAGCTGATAGTAATCAATGCAATTAAAGAGGAGTTGTCCCTTCAGCATTTATGCCTTCAAGTGTCCCATTTATGACAATGCTATGCTCACCCAGAAAGCTTTTTGACATCTTAAGAACTGTAGTTATTTGGAAGCTGCAAATATTCAAGGTAAAAAAGATGGGAACCTAGGGGGAAATTTTAACTATGTGGAAGCCATTCATAAGGTGATCCTGGCAGTGTGGGAAAGATGGGAGCTTCTGGAATGATTCCTGAACAGTCTTATTTGATGTAGTAATGGTCGATGAAAGCTTTCTCCTTTGCTCATAAGATCCAACTCATTTATCTAAGCTCTTGTTTGCTAAACAAACAACCCACAGATTTTCTTGGTCTCACAAAGAATAAATTTATGAGTCAGATGCTCCTCTTAAGCTTCAACAGAATACTCACCCATCTAACTCTCCTTCTCTCTTTGTCCACTCCCAGCCTCATGTTTCCAGTATATCTACCCAGTGCTTCAAGCCAACGATTTTGGCATCAACCTTCACTTTTGTCTTATAGTCTACATCCATTACGTCTCCAGGTCCTGCTGTTCCTATCCTCAAATATATGTAGAATCAGACTACTTCTCATCACCACCACTGCTACTACTTTAGCCCATTTATCTATTAATTTGATAGCTTCTGAACCAGTTTCCCTACACTGCCCATGCCTCCTTCAGTCTATAGTCAACAGAGGAGCTAGAGTGATTCTGTTTAAAGGGGAGTTAGTTCATTTCATTCATGAGCTAAATATTCATTGATTGCTTCCCATCTCTCTCACAATCAGTGCTTAAAACTGACAATGACCAGTGGTTCTCTACATAATATGACTCACATTCCCACTGTAACCTCATTTTCCACCACTTCCTCTTGTTCTTCCACACATGCCAAGCTCACTACTGATTTAGGAATTTCACACCTACTGTACCTTCTACCCGGAGAAGGTGATGGCACCCCACTCCAGTACTCTTGCCTGGAAAATCCCATGGACGGAGGAGCCTGGTAGGCTGCAGTCCATGGGGTTGTGAAGAGTCAGACATGACTGAGCGACTTCACTTTCACTTTTTACTTTCATGCATTGGAGAAGGAAATGGCAACGCATTCCAGTGGTCTTGCCTGGACAATCCCAGGGACGGGGGAGCCTGGTGGGCTGCTGTCTATGGGGTCGCACAGAGTCGGACATGACTGAAGTGACTTAGCAGCAGCAGCACTACCTTCTACCTGGAGTCCTTTTCCCCCAACTCCTCCCTGGCTCATCCTCTCATCTTCTTTGGGTCTTTACTCAAAATTATCATCTCAGTGAGACCTTCCCTATTAATAGTATCTAAATTGGTAACCTACCATGTGTACTTTCTATCTTCCTTCCTGTGCTTTTTTTCATCTTTGTATGTGTATTTGTGTGTATATTTCATCTAATATCATTAGATAATGTTATCACTATCTAATGTGCTATGTATTATGCTTACTATTTATTGTATGACCCCCTGATGAGACTGTAAAGGACTATGAGGAAAGAATGTTTGTGTTTTATTGTTTTATTTCTGGTGTCCATAACTGTACCTGAAACAGAAGATACTCTGTGAATATTTGTCCCAAAATGGATGAATAGCTTTATAGGAGGGATGTGGTAGTTAATTTCTGTGATATTTCATTCAGTTCATGGCCTCCTGGTATCACTTTTGTGGCAAGTTGTGTTTTCCAACATTATCTCCTCTATCATATGTTCTTTAATGTGGTCTTGCCACTGTTGCATCAAGAGGTAGAGGTAGGCTCATAACTATTTCAGCTATTAGGGTTGAAGCCTCTTGGAAAAGACTCTGATGCTGGGAAATATTGAGGACAGGAGGAGAAGGGGGCAACAGAAGATGAGATGGTTGAATGGCATCACCGACTCAATGGACATGAGTTTGAGCAAGTTCCGGGAGATAGTGAAGGACGGGGAAGCCTGGCCTGCTGCAGTCCATGGGGTCACAAAGAGCTGGACACAAGTGAGGAACTGAACAACAACAAAGCCAAGGGTCTGGTGATCTAACCCTTCGTTAAGACCTCAGAAAATTAACAGACATATTAATACTTCATAGAACTTTTCAAACAGATGAAAATCTTTCTAAGGATAAAAGGGCATGACTTTCTATTAAATAATAGGGCTCCTAAGAGTGTTAAGGGTACTGTTCCAGAGTAGCCTGCTGGGGAGCCTCCTCAGATCACAGATCTTCAGAATTAGAGAGAACAAGAGCAGCGGTTCCCAACCTTTCTGGCACCAGTGAACCGTCTCACGGAACACAATTTTTCCATAGACCAGGGGCTGGGAGATGGTTTCAGGATGATTCAAGTGCATTACATTTATTGTGCACTTTACTTCTATTATTATTACATCAGGTCCACCTCAGATTATTAGGTATTAGATCCCAGAGGTTGAGGATTCCTGAACTAGAGGGTCTGTACTCTAGGAGCTCAAGAAATTATACCCAAGTGGCCTCATCCACAACTGGACGCAGTTTAGATAATTAACTCCTGTACTACAAACTGATGCCATAACAAATGTTTAAAGGAAAGAGACGAGTGTACTTTGCATATACAGAAAATGTGAACTGACGTGGCTACAATGCAGATTAGAGCAGACTATTTTTCTAAGATGACTACAGCAATATGTTCTGTCCCACATAATAGTCTGCAGGGTGGTTTAGGCACTCTCCTATCAGGAAAGTGAAAGTAAAAGTCACTCAGTCGTGCCAACTCTGCGATCCCATGGTCTACACAGTCCATGGAATTCTCCAAGCCAGAATACTGGAGTGGGTAGCCTTTCCATTCTCCAGGGGATCTTCCCAACCCAGGGATTGAACCCAGGTCTCCCACATTGCAGGTGTATTATTCTTAACCAGCTAAACCATAAAGGAAGTCCAAGAATACTGGAGTGGGTAGCCTATCTCTTCTCCAGGGGATCTTCCTGAGTCAGGAATCAAACTGGGGTCTCCTGCATTGCAGGTGGATTCTTTACCAACTGAGCTATCAGGGAAGCCCCTTCCTATTAGGAGGCAGAGATTAATTCTTCTTCCCTTGAGTCTGGCAGGCTTGTGATCACCTGGACTAATAAAGCTTGTGAAATGTTTGCTATATGACTTTCAAGTGAAAATGAACGTGTTTGAGCTCAGTCATGTCTGACTCTTTGTGACCTCATAGACTGTAGCCCACCAGGCTCCTCTGTCTATGGAATTCTCCAGGCAAGAATACTGGAGTCGGTAGCCATTCCCTTCTCCAGGGGATCTTCCTGACCCAGGGTTCAAATCCTGGTCTCCTGCACTGCAGGCAGATTCTTTACCATCTGAGCCACCAGGGAAGCCCCACTATGACTTTCAAGGTTGTGTCATAACAGTCAATGCAGCTTCTGCTGTGGAGCCCTGGCCTGGAGGCCCAAACTACCATGTGACAAGTCTGACTCCCCTTTGGCTGCCATACTGCATGGGAACCAAACCACATGGGGAGGCTACACACGGGCTCCCTACTCAGCACTCCTGGTCTTTGAGTCACCTGCAGGGTGGTTTAGGCACTCTCCTATCAGGAAAGTGAAAGTAAAAGTCACTGACAGCTAGATGGTGTCTGACATAGAGTGAATGAGCCTTCTGATTCTGGTGCCCAGCTGCCAAGTCACTCCTAGGTTCAAGTCTTCCCAGATATATCTAAAGTAGAGATAAGCCTTTGATTCTGTTTAAATTCCTGACCGCAGAATCTGTGAGAAACATAAGACGGTGCCTTAAAACACTGTGCTTTGGGTGTGCCATTGTGCCATGTTATGCCACCTGAAACAAAGCTCTTTGCAATGTGGCTTTGCAGCTCCTCCATCTAGAAGTGGAGTCTATTTTCATCTCTTAAACCTGGGCCAAGAAGTAAGTGGAAGTAGAGGTGTGCTGTTAGCTGAGCCCTATCCTTGCTTCTGCTCATGGATCCTTGCCTCTTTGTTAAGCTTGGGCCAGCCTGATACAAAATCAGTGACCAAGATTAGTTTATAGCAAATTGATCAGCCTAGATCGCCAGAGCCATGTGCTTGACCTATAGTTAACCACAGATGCATGTGTGAGCCTTGCCAAGACAGGAAAAACCACCCAGCTTGTAGACTCATGAGAAAAAATATGCTTATTATTTTTAAGCTGCTGAGAGATTTTGTTTGTTTGTTTGGTTGGTTTATTGGAGGTGGTGGGATGATGTGGGCAGGGTAGGAAGGATTTTTACACAGTGACAGCTAAATGGTATAAGAGGAGAAAGACCTTCCAGATAACTGAGCTCATGCATACTTTCGAGTGGGAAAAACTATGGTTGGAATGTTGGAAATGAGGATCACTATTTGTGATCAACAAGTTATTCCCACTTTTCTTATACCTGTGCTTCCAAGCCCAGAGACCAAGAGAACATGCAGGAGGGACTATTTCCTCTATATTATTCATTAATGGGAAAAAGTAATTCTTCTTCTCATTCTGCCATTCTACTCCTTGTATCAAATCCAATGAACATACCTTGGCTGACTTTATACCAGCCCACTTCCTCTGTAGGATCAGACTTAACACATATAATGACATAAAGTGCTATATAAACAAACAGTGTTACCATGCTCCCAAGCCTAGAAAGAGAAAAAAGGAGTAACTTTTAAAGTGCAGCTAAAGAATTCTAATTTTCTCAAAGCCAAGTTGGAATATGGAAAAAGATTTTAAAATTCTAAATTTAGGTGCAATGGTTTTCATGTGTTTAGAATCTGGCAAACCAGCTTCTTCTCTGCCCTACTTTATAAAGGTTGTATAGAAGAGGGAGAAAAAAGTTCTGTTTAGCTCTAGATGAAGACTTTATGGTCCACACCCAAATAATAATACATGAATGTTTATATCATCCATATGTCAAAAAGAAAAATTAAATGGATAATTTTAAAAGGATCTATTTTTAAATTATATTGCTTTCCTTGAAAGACTAAGCATGTAATTTTTTATATAGAAATAACCAGTTTCCCAATGTAGAAACGTGTCCCTTACAGAACACAACTTTCTATCCTTGGGATAAGAATGATGCAATGAGGAAAGTTAAATTGTG
Organism: Giraffa tippelskirchi; assembly: GCF_054371585.1. Lineage (NCBI taxonomy): Eukaryota > Metazoa > Chordata > Mammalia > Artiodactyla > Giraffidae > Giraffa > Giraffa tippelskirchi. Next base: position 89,196,997 of record NC_137275.1, on the reverse strand, counting down.
AATTTTATGATCTAATGGAAGAAAGAGTAATGCAATATAAGAGAAATAATTTAATAGGAAAATGAACACCAAGAACCTGAACCTTGAAACTTGTATTTTTATGTTTCTTTGAAGTGATATTTTAGTGATAACTTTATAAGAATATAAGTAACCTGAGATCAAATTGCTTTCCTTGATGCTGCACACACTATAGCTGGTTCAGTTCAGTTCAGTTCAGTTCAGTTCAGTTGCTCAGTCATGTCTGACTCTTCGCAACCCCATGAACCGCAGCACACCAGGCCTCCCTGTCCATCACCAACTCCTGGAGTTCACCCAAACTCATGTCCATTGAGTCGGTGATGCCATCTAACCATCTCATCCTTTGTCGTCCCCTTCTCCTCCTGCCCTCAACCCTTCCCAACATCAGGGTCTTTTCAAAGGAGTCAGCTCTTCGCATCAGGTGACCAAAATATTGGAGTTTCAATAGCTGGTTAATACTACCATTGCTGAGCAAGGGCATGAGATTCAGAAGGAATTTATAACCTTGTGTGACTGATTGTTTCCTGGTTCTATTTTCTAAGCCCATGCCTTCTGGGAGAGGCTAGGTTAGGGGTAGAAGGATATAATTAGTTTTGTTGAATTAGTTTTGTTAAATTCTGGTTTCCTTTAGAACATTCAGGGGGAGACACTTGGTCTGGGACACAGTGTTGGATGACTGCTGCAGATACCTGTCAGAGGTGTGTGAGATTGCCCTATGAGGCAGCAGAAAGTGAGAAACCAGTAGAACTACAAGGAGCTCCAGTGGTTAAAGGGATTGGAGGAGGAAGACCTAAAAGGAAGTGAGACGGTGGTGGTTTAGTCATTAAGTCGTGTCTGACTCTTGTGACCCCATGGACTGTAGCCCACCAGGTTCCTCTGTCCATGGGATTTTCCAGGCAAGAATACTGGAGTGGGTTGCCATTTCCTTCTCCAGGGGATCTTCCAGACCCAGAAATCAAACCCAGGTCTCCTGCATTGCAGGCAGATTCTTTACCAACTGAGCTATGAGAGAAGCCCTAGTGAAACGGTAACAAGAATGAATTTATTAAAGGAGGTAAATACCAGAGAGACTGATGAGATCTGAGACAGGTCCATAGGATTTGATGACTAGGAAACCACTGTAAATTAGCAGGGATAGTTCTGGTAGGATGGCTGGAATAGTAATTTTCAAAGGTCAGAGACATGAATATTGATCAGGAAACATAGCCATGGATGTAAAATGATGTTAGGAATGTTTATATAGGAAGGAAAAGGAGGCATAAATAGAGGGAGATAAAAATTAGCAGTGAGAGAAAAAATGTGGGACCAGCTGAAGAAGTGGAAAGCTGATAAACCAGTTATTGGGATGTTTGTCCACTTTGTTCTTACTGCAGATGTATCAACTTGTCATCCATGGCATCATCCAGAGACTTGACAGAAATGTCCATCAGAACAGAGGCGAAAGGGTTCCCAAAACATGCCATTGAAGTCCTCTGCCCAGAGGTTTCACATTACTGAAACATCTTTAGGTATCTTGTTTCAACAATATTTTTGTTCTGAGAAATTTTCTGGGTCCATCTGGGTGAACTGTAGTATACTTATATATATGTTTCCTTTGTTTTTGATTTAAATTCCCCAACTCCATCCTCTGGATTTCTCCACAGTTAGAAAGTTCCTTGCTATTTTCTGTGTTACTTTGCTTCCCCTCCCCACCCATCTTTTTCTTTTAAACCGAGAATCATTCTACTTCCACTTTCCACATATGGTCTTGTCTTATAAAAGTTCAGTTCTCTTCAGAGAGCTCATTTATTTCCTTAGTTTAAAATCTTAAGTTAACTAAGTTGACTTTATATAATAGACAAACATGAGACTGCAAATTTTGCTTCTCACCCCATCCCTAGTATATTTTACAGTGAATTATAAATCACTTTTACATCTAATGGTCATCCTGTCTTAGCCAACAAAGGCCACTATACATACAGAGATTCTATTTGGAAATGTTCCTCTCTCTTCCCGATTTCTTAGATTAGAATATCCCTTTTCTGTGTGTCTGTCTCTTAATTTTTAAAAACATTATCTGAGTTCTCAGAGTTCTACCACTAGTAGATTAATCTGATTTTTTGCCTTATTAAAATAATTTGTTATATTTCTTGCAGGCAGTGGAACATGGAGCAGGAGAGACAACAGGCAGGAGCTTGAGAGCAGGTCTATAGTGAGTGTTTAACATTTCTCCATAGTCACCTGAGTTGGGTGCTCTCCTGACCTCTGTACTAACTGTTAAAAAAAACCTCTCTGAAACTGGTTTATCAAGTATAAGTCATCAAACACTAAGCCTTGACTAATCAGTTTTGAGCCCCTCTATAATAGGAGCCTTAACTTCATGATTTCAACGTAATTTAAAATTACTCGGCTTACCTCATTCCCGAAGTTGGCCTCTTCACAGTTTTCCATGGAAACATTCTAATTCGACTAAAGGATTGCGGTAAGATTCTGTGACATTCTGGTTTACTTGCTTCTTTGTGTTTTAATCAGTAAAGTTCACGGAATTTTTTATTGTTATTTTCTTTTTTCTTTTCTTTTTTTTCTTCCACGCTTAGAATGGCAAATATTTTTCTGGATTTTTTTTTTTAGCGTCTTTACTCATTACGCATTTGAAGGATGCCATGAATTTTTATATATCTTGGAGTTTGTCCTATACCAAATGAGTCCCCTGGCCCTTCTTGCTCTCACTTGTACAAGTTTTAAAATTTTAAGTCAGATTTAGTTTATCAAGCACTGAAGTGAATGATATCATTTTCGCAGAAGCCTCTGAGAAGTATAATTGTGTCTGAGTTAAACTGGGAAAGTTGTCTGTATTGACTGAACGGAGAAACTTGGAAAAGGCTAAAGTTTGGAAAGACTTCTGAATAATTAAGGAGAATGACTGCTAAGCCAAGTTCCATATTCTTAGTTGTATAGTCTATAGAAATTGAGAGTGGGAAACAGATGGAAGTTGAGGTATAGACTCAATATCACTGGGAATGTCAGATCAGAAATTATTTTTGGAAGTGTAAAAGGAGCTTTGTGTGTGGTGGAGCTCAAGAGGTGGGATGCAAATCCTGGGAGGTACTAGACAAAGAATGTAAAACCAAGTCTTAGGTAGATAGTAGGGCTTATCTGTGTTGTGGAGGAGTGATTTGATATTTCTCTAAGTACTGATTACACACATTTTCAAATCTCATAGCTGCTGGATTTTTAAATTTGAATGCAAAGCCAGATAACTTATAACTATTCCATATAAGAACGGGGCATCTTTATGTGATTTTCTTCACTTAACCCTTCTCTTCTCTTCCACCGTACTGTTCTAGAGGTATCACATGTATCTAGATTTAATTCTCATGTGGATTTTTAGCTTCTAGAGATCACAGAGTAGATGGAACAGCTAAGCGGGTAAGGCAAAATAATGAAAGGATTTACCAGACTTAAGGTCTAGAGGAAGAGATTGAACGCAGGAAAGCCTCTGTGCGTGCATGCCTGACAGGACTTGCAGTGTTCATGCAGTCTTGGGGAGGAACAAAAGGCTGGCAGGTGAAAGAGAGCAGCAAACACTGTCAGGCCAGGTGTTCGGCATTAAAACCCGGCTGTACCAGGGATCCCAGATGGCTTGAAAGAGAGGTGCGAATGAAATGACCCAGAGAAGGCAGGAGATGGGAGAGGAAGGCAGTAAGCTACAGTTAGGGTCCTTGCAATTAGAGGGATTTCAATCACTTGGCAGTTATTTGAGTGATAATGAATGTTTGAATCATTCCTGAATAGCGGATAGGTCTATTTACTTTTGAAGAAGTATTGTCTAGCCTCTTTTGTCTTCAGCTTTCTCTAACCTGCTCTCAATTGCTTTCATTTTGAATGAGCATGAATATATTTAAGGACTTTTAAAACCAGAATGAAAGGCAGAAATTTTTAAACATATGCTATCTAATCACATGTATTATCAAAATATGAGAATCTAAGATACTAAAAATAAGTTGTCCATGTTGAAATATTTACATATAACCTATATATTATATATACTATGTATATTATATGTACATATATATATATATATATATATATAAAATGTATTGATGGGCCACATTTGTTTTACAGTGGAATAGTGGTAGGACTTTTCTTTTCTGCAGATGAAACAGTCTAAATAATATCTAGTGTGTTTGTGTATGCATATGTATCTGTAGCAAACATTCTATTGCATATAAATTTTAATTCTGCTTAACAAATAATATTCTCCATCATTTTCATAAGCAACATAAAATAATTTTGTGTATGTTTTATATAATTATAGGAATATATAAACTTCAAAAAATTTTAATATACATACATTTTGTAAATATAGTACTAATTCTACCAAGTATTATTATCTTATCCTAACTTTTTTTTTGTATTTTGGTTTTGATATGATATATGATTGACAAGCTTATTTGGAAATATATTCTTTAAAAAATTGAACTATTTTTTATGACATGGAGGCAAGGTGAAAAACAAGTTTGCTCTAAAAATGCCAAAAACTGATAAAGACTTTATATACCTATAGATTTTGTGTATTTGAGAAGCTGAAGAAGAGGTTCACAATCTTGAAACATACACAGGTAAAGTCACTGGACATAAAACATTGAAGCTGTAAGAGAGAGGAAGATCATATATCCCAATAAGGTTAATGTGAATATGTAGTTCAGTATTTATTTCACGTGGTCAGAAATTATCACAAATTACTAAACACATTGCAAATAACTGTTGGGGAAAAATTTCTCCAAAGATGTCTTGCATCTCTCTGCATCTTGAGAGTGAGATACTAACTGCTCTTTGTTCTAGACTACCTTTCAAAGATTTTTGTATAGCAAACATCCTTGGGAGGTAGAGATAGTGTCTTCCTCCAGAACACAGGGCAGACATGATACCTATGTATTTATACATAAAGGATTCAGGATCTCCAAGTTCAGAGATCTTCTATAATGCAAACTATTGGTTGCATTGCTCTGCGGGAAATGAAGGTTGAGGAACCAGCACAAGAAAATCCTGATACTCTGGCTATTGCTATCCCTGTAAATAACAAAATTCTTTATTTCTAACTCAGGAGTCTCATGAGTCTGAGACAGCATTCATGACATTATGGCAAACTAGTTTGTTACCTACAAAGCGAAGATCCTTTTGAGTTCCTTACAATGATTGCTAGTAGGGAAAAAGTGCAAATACCTTGAAAGTACAGAAACCCTTTACTGCAAGACTGCTTAATCATAATGTGTTCATTATAGTAATCCAATAGCAGGTATATTAGTTTCATATGGTACAAAACTTACATACTTGTTGCAATATAATGTGTCTTAATTTTTTAGTAACTTTACAGTTCTAGAAAGTATATATACTATATATATGCACATATATATGTATATGTATGTTTATAATTCTTAGGAATGCTACAAAAGATTTAATGCCAAAATCTGCTAAAATGTGTATTTTAGGGATTTATATTATAATGCCTATCAAATTTGAAATGTTTTCTTTAAGTGATGAAGGGTCTACTCCACATTAGTTGATCATTGAAAAGACGTGCGTTGTACAGTTTAGAATATTATAGTACTTTCAAGCAGATGTGATCCTGGTTATACAATGAAATAGATAAGTATGGTAGCCTGATCTCTTTTGATGAGCACCTTTTCCTTTTCTCCCCTGATCATCACATTTCTCACAGTAATTGTTGTTCTTTTCTTCCAAACATAATAATACATGCTCAAGTTTTTCCCTTTAAGACAAATATGGCTTGATTTTTCCTGGAAACTTTATATTTTAAATGGGCTTTCTGAAAAGATTAAAAAAAAAAAAACCCTTTAGAGGTCCTTTTAATCAAGCCATGGTAGTAAAATTCCAGGTAGTGAGAATGAAAGTTTTCAGCATATATCATGACCAACACCAGTCCTTATTGTCCTTACTCTATTCTAGTCCACAAAGTTGTTCCTCTGTCTCTTGGGCTTATGATTACATAAATTATGTAAAACAAAATTGGTAGATTTAAAAACCTATCTATTTGGAAACAGATAACTTGCCTACAAGTCTTACTCCAAGATTCAGTTAGTTGAATAAACTGAGGAAAGTTACTGAATTGCTGTGAACATCTTTCCCCTGATATATAAAGTAGGGAAACAATAAACAAACTTCCTTCTCATAGTTATGTTGAGAATCAAACTAAATGATATGCCTGAACATTCTTATAATGATTAAGTTATACACAAATATAACTAGTAAATGTAAAAAATGAGCAAATAACTCTTGGGGCAGAGTTGAATAAACTATGTATTTTAATTCTTGTCAAAGTCTCTGTAAGTTTATATCACTACATAAGTCTGCAGGTTTACCAGCATCACACATTTAATGCTATTATTTGAGCCAGTTCTGCACTGTGGACATGTTGAAAATTCTTGTTTTATGATTTAAGAAAAAGATGCTACTGTCTGATTATTCTTCACTGCTGGGCCTTGATGAAGCTACACTTAAGATATGAGTTTGATTAAGTTACTTTTGAACAATAACCCTAGACATAGCCTAGTAAAAATTGTTAAGTTTGAGGATAAATAAATGATCAGACAGGAGAAAAAAGTCATCTGAAAAAATAAAAACATGGTGGCTGAGTAGTTCTGCTTCACAGTACTAAACTCCAGAATATAATCTGAGCTAAATCGAGTTTTCATAGGGAAGAAAAAAAATGATCTAAGAATTGAATAGCAAGCCAAATAGTTAACAATTTGTGAGGAATATAGAAATGATACATTCTCTAATATGGAAGTGCTTAAAAAAGAAACATTATTAATTATGACTAGATGTGAATAAATTAAACTCTACATTTAAAAAGCTAAAATTTGTATTTGGGTTAGAATATATTTCTATATAGAAGCAAGTTAAATGAATAGCAGTGGAGGTGGAGTGCTTAAATAAGCCAGTACAAATCCATATAATTTAATGTCATCCAATTATAAAAAAATAATACTTAAAAATATTTAATAATACTGGTTGGAAAGTTCAGAAAATAATACTTAATGAAAAAAGTAGAAAACAAAACTAAAGATAGATATCATTCCATTTCTGTTAAATTTATTAGGCATAAAGAAGGCAGGGAAAATATCAGTATGATGACAGTAGTAATTGCTAGGTGGCATGATTATGCCTGATTGTAAATTTTATGTTACTCTCAAGGTAATGTTTAATATCTAATATTCTGTGATGGCCATGTTTTACTTTTATAATCAGAAATTAAGGAAAGGAACATAAAAGAGCCATTGAAAAATCCTGCACAAAGTAAGCATACAGAGTGGGTCTGAGATTGAGAAAAAACAAGAGATGGAGGAGTACTTGCCAAGAAAGAAGAGGATTTGACGATAAAGCAAACAACTAAGTCTCAAATACTACAGTGCCATCAAATAAGTTGGGGGATGAAGAAAGTCCACTGGGAATGTCTAATTGAAAAAGTCATGGGTGGATTTCTCAACAGTAGTCCCAGGCTTTTGCCAGACTTGTTTGCCAGACTTGGCTACTGTAGTTCGATGCATAAATGGAGGAAGAAATCATAATTCATTCTTTTGAGGAACTTGGCTTTGAAAAGGAGAATAACTGAATTTTCTAAAGAGTAATATAAAACTAAAGGTTTTCGTTGTTGTCCTTTGCTTGTTTTTTAAGATATGAAAAATTAGGCAAGAATTGAATAATGTTACTATAGTGTTTAAAAGCGAAGGGTTTAGAATTCAATGAACCAGACTTAAATTTGGGTTTCAGGAAGATTGTGATATAGAGGGAACATGCAGTAGATGCCATTCATGTTATGGGAAAGTTATGGGAAATTTTAGTTAATTTGTTAATTTAAAATATAAATTTAAATGGAGAGTAATGAAGTATAACACATATTTTTAAAGTTGATTTTAACTTAATGTATAGAAGGACACATTTCTCAGCAAATTCTACATATAGGTCAAAGCCTTTATTTAGTTCTTCCATAGCTTTTGGAATAAATGACACTCATAACACATCATTTATAATTTCCAGCTATGAAGTCTTTAAAGTGAAGTTAAAATTTAAAGCCCTTAGGAAACAAAAGCTTTGTCAAACTTTTACAGATTGTTTCTGTCCACATTTAATTAAATTACAATTTATAACTTAAATTTTTCAAGACTTTTCACAGCATTAGGTTTACTTTTCATGGAAACTAATTGGAGTTTTTGTTGTTGTTGTTGATTTTTTTCATAAATACCTAGATGACTTACATAATATTAATTTTAAAATGACAAGTGAAACTGAAGAAAATAACTTTGGGACAATCTCAAATGACTCTTGGTAAGCCTACAACTCAGTTGTAGGGCACAGAATGCTCTGAGTTGAGGGTGACTGGTGGCTGAGAGCACTGAGTGTGTTTACAAAGGAATAGAATGCTGGTTACCAGCAATGCAGGAGTCCTGGGTTCAATCCCTGGGTTGGAAAGATCCCCTGGAGAAGCGAATGGCTACCCAGTCCAGTATTCTGGCCCAGAGAATTCCATGGACTTTTCCATGGGGTTGCAAAGAGTTGGACATGACTGAGCAAGTTTCCCTTTCACTTACCAGTGATTTGGGTAAGTGGGGGTAGGTTAAGAGAATCTACTGTACAGAAACCAAAGTTAACAAACAATGGAACAACATCTTAATTCTAAAAATAAAGCTATACATTGAAATCTATATAACAGAGAAGATATGTTTCTTATCAAAAGTTCAACAGTTAAAGAATATTATAATTAATGGTAAGTCATACACCTTAATGATACGCTATGTGAGACTTTCCTAAGTATGAAATGATTAACAACAAAACTGGTACCACATTAACCATATTAAAATATTATTTGTATTAAAAATTTATTTCACAAGAAATAAAAATTTGAATGCTTTCTTTGGCTGGAGGTTGACGGGATACAATTTTAGCAGGAATCTTTAAAGAAGTGGTTGAGCATCCAGGTGTTTGATGATGCTTAGCTTTGAGAAACTGATGTTAAAAGTGAGTTTTCTGCTATTTTCATTTCTCTATGGGCTTTCCTGGTGGCTGAGCTGGTAAAGAATCTGCCTACAATGTGGGAGACCTGGGTTCAATGCCTGAGTTGGGAAGATCCCCTGGAGAAGGGAAAGGCTACCCACTTCAGTATTCTGGCCTGGAGAATTCCGTGGACTGTATAGGGTCGCGAAGAGTCAGATACAACTGAGCGACTTTCACTTTCATTTCTCTATTGTAAATTTCCATGAAGCAAACTGGACAGTATAACAACTTCTGTAAATTTCCGCTATGGTGGAAATCAAGCTCATTTTGTTAAATTTGGCTGGTTTTACTTGCTGTAAGTGTTTAGGAAGATGAGGAGAGATGTATATTCCCATGATGTGGGGTGAATACACACTCCACAGGACTGACTACTGAGACACGTACACAAAGCAGATTTCTGAGCCGAGACAAAGAGGTCAGTGACCCGAAGCACTTTCCAAAACAAGTGGTAGGCCAGAGAGGAAATTAAGCCATCAGCTGGGGAAGAAAAAAAAAACAGTAGAGAGCCAGAAAAATTGAATGATTGGTTTGCCAAACTGGGAAATCTAGAGCAGGCAGCAGATTGCTGAGACAAAAAGAGCTCGGGCTGAGACAGATGGTGGTGGGGAGCTCAAGGGCCAGTTTCCAGTCTCGTGAACACTGAGCACCGTTACTACGTTTCTGTTTTCTGTGGTCTGTACTTCCTTTTTCTGGGATGGTCCCACTGGGTCTGAAGGTGGAGTTCACGCTTATTGCTACTTTCAGACAAGTCTTTCTTCTTTCTGAAGTGTCCACATCATCACAGCACATTCCCTACCCCTCCTTTTTACTGTCTGCTCTACCTCAGGACATTCTTTCTCAAATTTCAATAATTTATCTCAATTTATTATTTATTCTATCCAATAATACCATCTTCTTAGTTTAGACCATTTCAATATTTCAACAAGGGTGAGACTAGGGTGAAGCAAATGCAAAATTGAAAGAGATACTCAGTCTTAGGGTAATGCCAGCTTTTTGTCATTACCAGTCATCTCAACCCCTTGATAAACTTAATATCCTTTCTAACTCAACTCTTCTGGCACCCCATTCCAGTAATTCTTCAACCCTGACAATTTATTATTCCTACTAACTTAATTCGCCCCTTGTCCCCTTGATCCCTTCACTCTTTTTGTCACCATGTTTACTTACATGAACCATCATTATTATCATTCTCATGTATGATAATGATGGCTCATGGAATCACTGCAGATGGTGATTGCAGCCAATCTAGGCAATGGCAGCCCACTCCAGTACTCTTGCCTGGGAAACCCCATGGATGGAGGAGCCTGGTGGGCTGCCGTCTATGGGGTCGCACAGAGTCGGACACGACTGAAGCGACTTAGCAGCAGCAGCAGCAGCAGATAGTATATTAAAAAGCAGAGACATTACTTTGTCAACAAAGGTCCGTCTAGTCAAGGCTATGGTTTTTCCAGTAGTCATGTATGGATGTGAGAGTTGGACTATAAAGAAAGCTGAGTGCCGAAGAATTGATGCTTTTGAACTGTGGTGTTGGAGAAGACTCTTGAGAGTCCCTTGGACTGCAAGGTGATCCAACCAGTCCATCCTAAAGCAGATCAGTCCTGGGTGTTCATTGGAAGGACTGATGTTGAAGCTGAAACTCCAATACTTTGGCCAACTGATGAGAAAAGCTGACTCACTTGAAAAGACCCTGATGCTGGAAAAGATTGAGGGCAGGAGGGGAAGGGGATGACAGAGGATGAGATGGTTGGATGGCATCACCGACTCAATGGACATGAGTTTGGGTAGACTTCGGGCATTGGTGATGGACAGGGAGGCCTGGCGTGCTGCAGTTCATGGGGTCACAAAGAGTCAGACATGACTGAGCAACTGAACTGAATTGAACTGAACTGAACAGTTCTACCCTTTCTGACTTCCTTGTACTCAACTTGGAACCAACACAGATCTGAATAAATTCAACTCTCTGCCTATTTCACATTTGTCCCTATGTAACTGAATGTGATTGGAGAAAAGCATACATACAATCATGGTGCTTTTTTTTTTTTTTTTGACATTACTGATTACTAAACTCAGGTAGGATCTCCAGGTTGCTTCCTACATGACACATTCCTCTCTCCTCCCATCCCCTCAAACACCCATCCCATCCTTCCTCATCTAATACTAATTGTTGATTGTGCTTCACTGAGAACATTAAACATTGAGGAAAAAATATATCTGTATCTTATATATAGAGATGGATGGTAGATAATAGATAGATATCACCCTGGCTACAATGTAAGCTTCTTTAAGACAAAGAGCTTTGTCTGTTTTGTTCTTGGGCATCCTATAGAGCTTGACAAGTAGTTCAAATAAATATTTATTAAATAAATGAAGAAGAGATATAAAAAGCAGTTTAGAATTATGCTTTAGAGTATAATAAATTTTAATTTTATATGATTAAGTATTTTTTTTAAATTATTGAAACCCATGAAAATATAAGAGCATATATTTTGACTGTGAGTCTGACAAATAATTTTCTAAACTCAAAATTTCTAAATTTAAAAGCAAAGAGGAAAAATAACAAAGAAAACAGATAAACTGGGTTACATAAAAATTTAAAATTTCTAAATGGCATAAAACATTACAAATAAACTTTTGAAAAAAACACATATGGTAAATATTATTTATCACAAGCAGAGCTGTAAAGAATTAATATTCTTACCATGGAATCATAAAATAACTGAACAAACAGGGTAGAAAAACATAAAGCTCATAAACTTAGAGAAAATGTTAAATTCTATTAATGTAAGAAGTACAGATTTACACAATAGAAATATTCTTTTAAATTACCAAAGTAAAATATAATCTAAATTATTAGTAATTTTATTAAACTTATTAAAAATTAAAATAAACTATTAATAGATTTAATACAACTGAATTTAGAATAATAATTTTAAAACTAGGATTATAGCTAACTGGAAACATTTTTCTCCTAAATTAATTTGAAAATATATACTAAAATTGTTTAAAGTAGTCTTATCTTTTTGATGAAATCATTTTATATCTAGGAATCATTTGCGTTTCAAAAGAAAGTAACCATTTGAAATACATAGAAGTCTTTATATGTATAAAATAATTTCATGATAGTAATTTTCCTAAAAGCAAAAATTGGTAAGGAGGAAAAAACTTACCTTAAAGAAAAAGGAGGAAAAAAAATCCCAAAATTTGTGTGTGCATAGCCTGGAGAATTATGCAGCCATTAGAAATGCTATTTTTTAAAAAGAGGATTTAATAATATGGAAAACTAGTTATATAATATTAAAAAAATAAACTTGTAATCATTATGCCCTCAATTCAGGAACAAAATATGTGAAAGAAAAGACAGAAAGGAAATATAGCAAAATGTATACAGCAGTTATGTCTAAGTTGTATCCAAGTGTTAAATGTGATTCTGATTTTTAAAAAAGTGTTGATATGTTTTTCAAAGTATCTCCAATGGGCACATTTTACTTTAATAATCAGAAAGAGCCTTTTCTTAAAGAAAAAAATAAGGAAATGAATATTGATCTAATTTATAGAACATCATAAGCAAATCACCATGCCTTGGGCATGTCCTCTAAATAGTTGAGGAAAAATTTATTTATATTTAAATATATATTCATTCTCAGGTTAATCAGTCCTGTTGACCTAGGTTTATTAAATACAGTCTAGACTCTCTCACTATATTATTTCTCTTTCCTCCAAATTTACTTTACTTCTATTTCTAGACCCAGTCAGACAACTCCCTCTCCTACCTTTGTAATAAGTGATATGAGGAGACTGCTTGAGAAGCCTCTGGCAGTCTCTTCTTTCCGTGTACTCTTGAATCCCCTTTCTTCATGAATTAAGCTCTTTTACCTGTGGCTTATCTGATTTCTCATTGCAAGTCCTGGATTTCTGCTTCTGTCCAGTTCCCGTGTCATAGAAGTGTAAGAGCCCTATTTGGAAGGAGGCTGTGACAATCCAAGATAGACTTTCCCACTTCTATTCTGCCTGGGTTCTAAATGCTCCCTCTTACTACTACTTTAGATTGGTAATGATCCATTTCTAACCACTTAACATCTGAGCCATTGCCGTTTTCAGGCCTTTGCTAAGTGAATGCCTGATTAGCTTCACTTATGCCGCTGTCTCCCTCGGTTCCCCCAGGTAGTGTGCCCCAACCTGTTCAACATCTCTTGGATTCCTTCCTTTTCCCCTTCTCCCTTCAGCCCTTCTTTTCTCTTTAGGGGATCCTTCTTTCATTCATTGTTATTTCCAGCCTCTCTGTAGGGTCTGGAGCCTCCAACCTCATCAGGCACCTCTTTTCTCAGGTACACCCTCCTCTCTTGGAATTGTTCCTTTACAATAACATTTACACAGATCACAGAAACGTCTGGAAATAACTAGAGTTTAATTCTGCTTTTCCTCAAATCAGAGGATGATATTTGTGACTTTGTGGCAGGAACGAGTTGGTTTGTGAGCACTTTTCTACATTAACGCTGAAGTTGTATGTTAATGTGAAATTATGTTCTAATAAGGTATTTAAAGATTATTGGGAAAAAATGATAATAGAATCGTTGTTCCTGTTACTGTTGTTGTTAAATTTTAATCTCAAGTAAATACTCATTTTCATACACTTAACAAGTTGCACAAATTAATTGCATCAATATGGTCTATGACTGAGGTTAGTATACCGTTTGTATGAACAGAAATACTAATTTCTGAGTTATGTCATGGACAATGAAACCCTAGTTCCTTGTACGTGTAGAACTTAACATCGGAGGCATAAATTATTTTTACTATACTTTCCTCAAACTTTACATTTGTTTTATTCCTCTTCCAGTCCCAAATACATATTTATACTCTATATCTGCATCCTTCTGATATTTTTGCAAAATGAAAACAGCAATATTAGTAAGCTCTACCATTTGTTAAGTTTAGCCAGCAGCACAATATCTGATATATTAACAACAATATACTACATGTTATAAAAATTCTGCCAACACATCTTCTAGCTATTTCAACCATTTGAAATTGGTACCTATACCACACTTATACATATTTTTATACCAATGCTCATTTAGGAAGCAGCCATACATTCTTAGTAAAATCATAAAAAGTTCATCAGTGCTTTTTTGTATAAGGAACTATAGTTTCTATCATCTAATTATGTACTTTAGTAGCAAACTCACACTTTACCTACTTCAGTTGTGCTTGCTATCTTTTATCTTTCCAAACCACCTATTCTCAATTGCCACAGTCTCTTTCCAAAAAGGACTCTTAAATCCTCCATAATATGGAAACGGGGAAGAAGCAGAAATCTTCTTCTAATCTTGGTGCTATAAGAAGACAAGTCACATGCAAAGGAGCTCATTTCATGACACAAGAAGGAGACTTCAGAGTAGGCAAAAAGAAGAGGATGCCAGGAGTCTTTTTAAAGCAATTTCCCTGGATCATTTAGTACAAGAGGAAACCAAGATCAGAGATTGTAGAGGAAAATAATTGTCAGGAAATAGGGGTCTAGATATCATTCTTTTCACCCTAGCACATTTTTGATATTCCACAGCATCTTCTTTCTTTTTAATTTATTTTTATACTGAAGGATAATTGTTTTACAGAATTTTGTTGTTTTCTGTCAAACCTCAACAGTGTCCTGTGGACTTTTAAAGATACCAGTATGTTTCTGAGACTGTGACTTCAGTTTGCTGATCGTCAGGAGGCAGTAGTAGAAGTATGTTGAGTCAGGGATAGTGCTCAGAACTGCAGCCAGGTCCCAGTTTAGCCGGTTGGGTAAATATAGTTCACTGGGTTCTAGAGGATCTACCCCAGCACTGGCTGCAATGAATCATAAGACCTAGGTGGATGAAACCTCGTCAAATTCTTTGTGAAACAAGATGAAAAATTGTCCCATTTAGGATACTCTAGAGTAACACTCGATGCTTGTAGCTGTTGGGCAAAGGGCTCCACATGGAGTTCAGGATTTTGCCTGTCCTACTCAGAGCACTGGGAAAACATCTTTCCAGATGACGGGAGTTGTAGGTGAAAGCCACGGAGTTAGTAATTTTCTGCCACCAGTTTCATACGGCTGAATAAGTTAGAGGAATTCAAGAAAATGTCTTGCAAAAAGAGCTCTCTGAGTTGAACTTGTATGAATGGTGGCTTTAAAATGATCTTTAGTGTGATCTGAAAGTTGGTCTGAACCATGTTTCTATAATTACTTATGGTAAGATTGCAGCTGTGGGTAAATGAATTATATGGCCTGAAAGCTATAAACAATAGAATGGGGTATTTTAAGTTGAGGTGTAGATTGCGTTAATAAAATAAAACATGGTAGCTGGCAAAGTACCTCAGCCACATTGTCATTATGAAATGTAACACCATAGGAACCTCTGTTGCATTCATGCTATTTATACAGTGAACCTGGCCTTCAGATGGGAATTATTATTCAAACCGCAGTAGTACGTTGATGTGAAAGCTGTTAAAAAATAGAGATCACTAGATGGCCAAGGTCCAGGATACTCGGTTTTGTCAGTTGATGTGGGAGGGAAACTGATCTTTTTCAGCTATATCCTGCTGGTGGTAGACAATATACCCTTAAACAGCCCTTTCCTGTTCCACTATAACCAGGCTACACCCTGTTTGCCTGTCCTCTCCTGCCTTGTGCTGCTCTTGTCTCTTTAAAGGTCCAACCCGAACATCACCTCCACCTCTTCCCCTCTGTCTTGGTTCACCAAGCATCAATTTTTTGCTCCTGTTAAACCTCTGCCTTGTCTTTCAAATTCACTACACACCATTGCTTTCTATTTCATAAGCTATGTTCTATAGGATGCATTTCTTTGCCCAAAAGGAAGGACCGCAGTAGCACCTCAGTAATAGGAGAAAAGCACCAGTGAGTTAAAGGGTGGAGCTCAGGGTTGTCCTGCTGCACTAAGAGGTAAGAGCTGTTATTAGAAACTCTATTGACAATAGCAATACAGAAAATAAATTTAATGAATGAGAGTGAGTAAGAAACTCTGAACTAGTTCAAAATTTACATCTATCTATCTAGGGGGTTTCCCCGGTGGCTCAGCTGTAAAGAATCCACTTGCAATGCAGGAGATGAAGGAAATGAGGCTTGATCCCTGGGTCAGGAAGATCCCCTGGAGTAGGAAATGGCAACCCATTCCAGTATTCCTCCAGTATTCATGGAGAGAGGAGCCTGGCAGGCTACAATCCATAGGTCAACAGAGTCAGACACGACTGCACATAACACACATCTATCTATCAATCCGTCATCTATCTAGCTATATTTCTATCTATATAAGTATTAAAGCAGTTCAGAGTTTCTTACTCACACTCTTATTCATTCATTTTATTTTCCATACTGATAGATAGTTATAGGTACAGATGATACAAGTATAGAGCTAGAGAGACAATATTGTCTACCATACTGGGTTGATAATTTGTTCAATAAATAAAAATTCGCCAGTTGTCTTTATAATGTGTAAATGACCAAAATTTTCCAAAATATGACATGTTCTACTGGGATTCTTCCACACAAAAATGTTTTTGCATTTCACAATGCAACTTTATATATTTATTTTCATACCATTTATTTGAGCTTTTCACCAATGTGTTGAATTATGGAGTATTCCAACTGGAGTCAATTTGGAAAAATCTGAGCACTTTGGTCAACTTAATACCAAAGGTATTCTTCCAGATAAGTTTTGCCAGAAAGGATTTTGATTTTTTTTCTCCATTCAGGCTCAGATTAATCTAAGAAACATAATGTTGGCAAAGTAATGTTATTGATTTGCACTCAGAAATTATTCTTCCTTGTCTATAAGTTTTGCTTATTTATAATTTGAGTGTGCATGTGTGTTAGTCGCTTAATAGTGTCTGACTCTTTGCAACCCCATGGACTGTAGCCTACCATGCTCCTCAGTCCATGGAATTTCTGAGGTGAGAATACCGGCATGGGTTGCCAATCCCTACTCCAGGGGATCTTCCAGATTCAGGGATCAAATCCGCATCTCTTGCATTGCAGGCAGATTCTTTACCTACTGAGTCACCAGGGAAGCTGGAGTAATAAATGTCTATAATTTAATAAATTTAGAATGATAAATTTAATAAATATAGAATACCTCTACTTTAAGAATTATAAAAGTAGAGTACCAAGGATGCTAAAACAATAAGATCTGGTGCTAAAGTTATATTGTTTCAGTGTTTCCTAGACCATGAAAGATGAATGTGCGTATGTGTAGCACTCATCAAAGTAACAGAATAAAAAACCACTTCCAAACCAGGTTAGATAAAATAACCAAACTTCACACCAAGTCCAGGATGATTAAAAACTCACTGCCGACACCTTATGACCCCACATTTAGTATCTTATACATCCTATAAAGCTGGTAAGCATCAGGCCATGCTGAGTAATATAAAAGATTTGCTGGAAAACACAGCTTTCTGAGAGGTATCTGAAGATGGAAGCACAAAATCCCTGCTCCACTAGAGAGCACTAATGACCAGACTCCCATTGCTGAAACTTTGGCAGAGATAATTTAACTTTTTATCCATCTCCTCAATATACCTTAACCATTTCACTGAAGAAGCATGGGATTTTACTAATACATATGAGGAAGAATATTCTAATAGAATCTTTAATAGAGAAGA
The DNA here is from genome assembly GCF_054371585.1 of Giraffa tippelskirchi. Lineage (NCBI taxonomy): Eukaryota > Metazoa > Chordata > Mammalia > Artiodactyla > Giraffidae > Giraffa > Giraffa tippelskirchi. The sequence continues at coordinate 89,179,279 of NC_137275.1, read as the reverse complement.
TGCTTCAGTGTTTTGTCTCATGAGAGTATCTGGCCAAAAATATAGAAGTAGATTGCAAAATCATTCATATCACCTTGTTTTTTTTGTTTTTTTTTTTTTTTAATTCCAACATAGCACCATAGTACTTCAAAGTTGCAAACAATGTCAACACTAGTAGGGGAAAAATGATAAACATGACAGTGTGGGATATGATGTCATTTCACTGCTCAAAATGCTGACTTGATATCAGCCAGAGTTATTTAATGCTCCCTGAGGTTCACTGGCAATCTTACAGGGAGGTCCTAGTTTTTAGACACCAAAGAAATCCAGAAAGCAATAGCCAGATTATTACACCATTATCAAAAAACTACAAAACCATTGGGTAGAAGTGATGCTGATGGGTATTGAATATATTACATTTCAGTAACACAGAACTAAAATAAAATAACAATTTAAAAGCTTCCAACTAAACTAATTTTTTAAACTTCAACTTGCATTTGTTTTATGCTGAATTTATTCCCAAGAAATACAATTTTGCTTCTTTTATTTCTTCAGGGATATCTTCTTCTTCTGTGCAAACTCAGCTTGTGATTTAAGAACAATAGGTTCTTTTTCAGTAATATCATCTCCCTGTGGCAGGGTGAGCTCCTGTATGAGTTAATCCATACATGAGCTCTGTGAATAAACAGTACACCCTAAGGGGCTTTGTTCACCTGGATGAGCATAATGATTAAAGAATCTACATTAAGTTCAATGTTATTCCACATTTTTAAGCAAGTGCAGAAAAAGTCTGGAGAAGGCAGTGGCACCCCACTCCAGTACTCTTGCCTGGAAAAATCCCATGGACGAAGGAGCCTGATAGACTACAGTCCATGGGGTTGCAAAGAGTCGGACATGACTGAGCGACTTCACTGTCACTTTTCACTTTCATGCATTGGAGAAGGAAATGGCAACCCACTCCAATGTTGTTGCCTGGAGAATCCCAGGGACGGGGGATTGCTGGGCTGCCGTCTATGGGGTCACACAGAGTCGGACATGGCTGAAGCGACTTAGCAGCAGCAGCAGCAAAAAGTCAGCACTGTTTCTGCAACACTGACCATATGTTCAGATCCACTGTTTTTTCTAGGCACACATACCAGTTCCACCATTGTAGCAATGGAATGGCACGTACTTGTTTCTATAAAGTGACATCTTTCCGATACTTCGTGGCTTCTTGGATATGCATATCCTTGATGGCCTGAGAAGTTCACAGGTGTTCTTAAGGTGGTCACAAAGATTTAAAACTCTTGATTTGCATAATTTTGTGGGATTTTCTTGGTCAAGTACATAGCCTAAGAGATCACCTTAGGCTACCTGCAGGAAGAGCAAAATGAAATATTTTTGAGAAATATATTTTGATCATATCCTCAGAAAACTTGAGAAATGGTGTTCTGTTGAGAAGTCTTGTACAAAAATGTGTTTGGTTGCCAGCTTATTCTGAGTCAAAATCCACAAATAATGATTGAGAACTCAAACTTCCTATAGATCAAATGAGTATTGGGTATAGAATTTCTCAGACTCGGTTGTAAGCATGCTGATTTGGGATCTCTTTGGTGTGATCTCATTCCCTTTGCTGTTGGTCTCATGTATTTCATAGTTGACTCCGTACTTCCTGCATAAATCTGTGCTCTTGCCTATTTTTCCACTTTCATTGAGATACATCAGTTCATTCAATCCATTCAGCTAGAAAATTGTGTCATCAATCTCTCTCTATCCAACTGGCTAAGTCCTAGTGACTCTCCTTTTTTAAATTTGTTATTATTTTAAAATTATCTTTATTTATTTATTTTTATTGAGGTATAGTTGATTTATAAGTCTGTGTTAGTTTCAGGTGTGCAGCAAAGTGATTCAGTTATATATACATATATATATATATATTTTTTTTTTTTTATTTTAGTTGGGGGCTAATTACTTTACAATATTGTAATAGTTTTTGCCATACATTGACATGAATCAGCCATGGGTTTACATGTGTTCCCCTTCCTGGACCCCCCACCCACCTCCCTCCCCATCCCATCCCTCTGGGTCATCCCATTGCCCCGGCCCTGAGCCCTTGTCTCATGCATCGAACATGGAATGGTGTTCTGTTTCACATATGATAATATACATGTTTCAATGCTATTCTCCCAGAACGTCCCACCCTCACCTTCTCCCTCAGAGTCCATAAAATTGTTCCATGCATCTGTGTCTCTTATTCTGTCTCGCATATAGGGTTATCGTTACCATCTTTCAAATTCCATATATATGCATTAGTATACTGTATTGTTGTTTTTCTTTCTGGCTTACTTCACTCTGTATAATGGGCTCCAGTTTCATCCATCTCAGTAGAACCGATTCAAATGTATTTTTTTAATGGCTGAGTAATATTCCATTGTGTATATGTACCACAGCTTCCTTATCCATTCGCTTGCTGATGGACATCTAGGTTGCTTCCATGTCCTGGCTATTGTAAACAGTGCTGCGATGAACATTGGGGTACACGTGTCTCTTTCAATTCTGGCTTCCTCGGTGTATATGCCCAGCAGTGGGATTGCTGGGTCATATGGCAGTTCTATTCCCAGTTTTTTAAGGAATCTCCACACTGTTCTCCATAGTGGCTGTACTAGTTTGCATTCCCACCAACAGTGTAAGAGGGTTCCCTTTTCTCCACACCCTCTCCAGCATTTATTGCTTGTAGACTTTTGGATAGCAGCCATTCTGACTGGTGTGAAATGATACCTCATTGAGGTTTTGATTTGCATTTCTCTAATAATGAGTGATGTTGAGCATCTTTTCATGTGTTTGTTAGCCATCTGTATGTCTTCTTTGGAGAAATGTCTGTTTAGTTCTTTGGCCCATTTTTTGGCCCATATATACACATATATATATGAATATATACATATATATTCTTTTTCAGATTCTTTCCCCTTATGGGCTATTATAAAATGTTGAGTATATAGTGGGTCCTTATTTTATTTATGTATTTTATACGTAGTAGTGTGGATTCTTCTTTAGTTCAGCCCTAATTTCTCTCACTTAGATTTAGAAATTATTAGTTAGTTTATCCCTCTGCTTCCAGTCTCTTCCTTTCCAATTCACCTTCCCTATTAGCATAAGTGTTTTCTCTCTCAACTGTCTAAGTGATATGTCATTCCCTACTTAAACACTCAAATACTTGTATGGCTCATTATTCCCTGTGAGAGTGCTCTTTATATTTTTTAATGTTACAATATGTTGTAGTAAGTGCTAGAGTTGACATATGCAAGATATATCCATGTTGCAAAGGTGGATAAGAGCAACGCTAATCTGTTATGATGCAAAACCTCCTTTATCATCTTTACTACACATAGGAGGGATCATACCCTTGGAATAAAGGACAATTTACCAAAAAGTAGGTGCTAAAGTAAGCTGAAACTAGAACACAGGCTTTGGAGTCAGTCATAAATTCAATTTTTGAATCTATCATGTACAAGGTGCACATTTGGACAGGTCACTATATCTTTCTAAATCCAGTTTTTCACCTGTGAATTGGGAATAATTATGTCTGTATTATTATTATTATTATTATTATTATCATGACTCATTGGAAAAGACCCTGATGCTGAGAAAGATAGAAGGCAGGAGGAAAGGGGGACGGCAGAGGATGAGATGGTTGGATGGTATCACTGACTCAATGGACATGAGTTTGAGCAAACTCTGGGAGATAGTGAAGGACAGGGAAGCCTGGCGTGCTGCAGTCCATGGGGTTGCAAAGAGTCGGACGTGAATGACAGACTGAACAACAACAACGTCTGTGTTAGAGCTTCTGTGACAGCTTATTAAGGCAATTGATTTCATGCCTTGAACACAATGCCTAGTGCATAGTATGTATCCATAAGTGTTATTTCTTGTCCCTGTAAAGACACACAGGAATACAAGAGAATACCTTACTTTGAAAAGCTCTTTCAAGCAGGAAAAAGTACTGTCCTGCTGTACTTCACTCCTTTCAATATCTGAGTAATATTCCATTGTATATGTGTACCACATCTTCCATTTATCTGTTGTTGGACATTTAGGCTGTTTCTGTGTCTTAACTATTGCAAATAGTGCTTCTATAAAAGTAGGGTGCATGCATCTTTCCAGATTATAGTTTTGTCTGGGTATATGCCCAGGGGTGGGGGTGCAGGAGCATATGGTAGCTCTGTGCTGTGCTGTGCCTATCCATGGGGAACAGTGTGGCCTATTTGAGGAACTCTAAGTGGCAAGAGGCATGAAAAGGAGAAAAAAGAAGATGGGAATTGAGAAGAAAGTAGTGGCTTGTTCTTAGAGGGTCTTATCTTCCATTTCACCTTCTGGCCTTTCTTCTCTTGATCTCTTCAATCAAGCCTCTTCAGTTTTCTTGTCATTTTCATTCCCTTCTTAACTAAGTTTATAAACCTCGTAGATCATATTCACTGCTTCTACTTTCTCAACCTACTTCAATCTGGAATCTAGCCCTATCACTCCACTGACATTATCATCATCAATGTCACCAACCAATTCTAATAGTCACATCAAATGAACACTTGTCAGTCCACAATCTTCTGGAACTCTTGGCATGATTTTGATGTATTACTAGCCTTTTGGAAGGTAACTTCTTTCTTGATTTTGATTATGTTTTTCGCTTTCATGGTTTTATTTTGATCTCTCTGGACCTTCCTTTTCCATCTCTTTCAAGCAACTTTAATTCTTTGCTATCTCTTAAATATGTGATTATGTCCTGAATCTTTTCTCCCTTCATTCTGATTCTCTCATCTTCAAAAATAACAACAGGCATCCACTATGATTTTCAAATCTAAAATGTATCTGTTATCCACATCTCTCTACTTAAAACTTTCATCTCCCCACTGGACTAAGTTTTATAAGAGCCAAGTCATATCTTTCTTGTTTACTCCTTTAACAGCTGTCTAACTATGGTAGATTGCAATTCTCTCCTCAATTCTTGGCCCCATGCTGTATTCACACCCATGTGACTTCACATTCCTTCCTATAGAGATACAATTCTTTCCCCAACAGATTGATATAAGATTTGGCCAAATGGCTTGGTTTGGTCAATGTAGTACAGGCAAGGTGACACTATGTCAGTTCCAAACCTAGTCATAAGAAATGCCATGCCCATCATTAAAAAGTCCACAGACAATAAATACTGGGGATGGTGTAGAAAAGGGAACCATCCTACACTGCTGGTGGGAACATAAATTGATACAGCTGCTAAAAACAATATGAAGGTTCTTTAAAAAAACTGAAATTAGAGCTACCATATGAGGAAGGCGTGGCAACCAACTCAAGTATTCTTGCCTGGAGAAGCTCCATCGACAGACAAGCCTGATGGGCCCCGGTCCATGGGGTCACAAGAGTCAGACATGACTGAGCGACTAAGCAAAGCACAGCAATTCCATATGCTCCTGCACTCCCACCCCGGGCATATACCCAGACAAAACTGTAATCTGAAAAGATATATGCACCCGTATGTTCATAGAAGCACTATTTGCAATAGTCAGTACATGGAAACAACCTAAATGTCCATAGACAGATAAATGGAAGATGTGGTACACATATACAATGGAACACTACTCAGCTATTGAAAGGAGTGAAGTAGTGCCATCTGCAGCAACATGGATGGATCTAGAGATTATCATACAAAGCAAAGTAAGTCAGAGAGAGAAAGACAAATGCCATATGATATTACTTTTATGTTGAATATAAAAGATGACACAAATGAACTGATCTATGAAAGAGAAACAGATTCACAGACAGAGAAGAGACATGTGGTTGCCAATGGGGAGGGATGAATTGGGAGTTTGGGACTAGTAGATGCAAACTGTTACATATAGAAGGTATAAACAACAAGGCCTTACTGTATAGCACAGGAAACTATATTCAATATACTGTAATAAGCCATAATGGAAAAATTATGAAAAAAGGATATGTATACATATACATATATATATATAACTGAATCATTTTGCTATGCATTAGAAACTAATTCAACATTGTAAATCAACTATACTTCAATAAAATAGATTTAAAAAAAGAAGTGTCATGTGTTCCTATCCTCCTCTCTGGAGGACTCTGTCATGAAAAGAATTTCCAATGAGAAATTGGTGCCCCTTCAGCCTGAAGTGCAGAATAACTCTGATGGAAGAGAACCAGCCGAGCAATCCCTTAGGTTTGCCGAGTGAAACAGAGCAGCTCCATCCAATCCACAGTTTTGTGAATGAGATGATAAAGGAATATTTTTAAGCTGCTGAATTTAAGTGACTTGTTATGTAGTTTCTTTGTAACGATAGCCAACAGAGATACTAACCACAATTCAACCCTTGTGATGGAAAGATAGGGAGCATAGGAATAAATGCAGATAGACTTACAGACTTAATGCTGTGGTATTGGAGTTTTTGCCTTACTACTTCTATTTCCTCAGTGGAGAATGAGATACAATTACTTGAGAAGTGGACTGGGTGCAGGAGGAAGAATGAGAAAAAACTGAAATTATAAAATAAAAATCTTAAAGCATGGGGAAGTGGAGTATGAGAGAAGGAAAATGGTTGGTTCTTCAGGCAGTCCAGCACTTTTATTCATAAGTTTACTAGCTATACAAATTTTGAATTTTGCGACTCATATTTTTGAATGAATTTCTACTTAGTCTTAAAAATATGAGTCTTAATTTTCTTTTGAATTTGTGTTTTTCATATGCCAAGGTAGTATTTTTCTATTCAGGAGGTCATCTTATAAATATTTTGTTCATAATTTGGGGCACAGAGAATATTTTATTTTTATGACATAGAGAATGTTTTATTTGAATGGTGAAATCTGTCGGTCTTTCCCTTGGTTTTATTGTCCATACTTCTACTGAAACTTTATAGAGAGTTCAAGAAAATAAAGATTTTTGGGGTTTTTTTTAGAGCTAGATGCCATCATCTTCACATGATGAATTTTATTCAGAAAGATGCAGTCTAGGAAGGTTAGAACACTGACTCAGAAAGTGCTACAGGCTAGGGTAGAGAGCAGTTCTGCTTGACTCCTGGGCAGCTTATGATATTAACTGATTGTTCCAATCCCATCTCTTTTGATCATTTCTAACATTCCAAAGCTAGGGACTCTCAATTTTCACTTATGCTTCACATGACTTTGAGATGATGAGAACAGAAATATACTTTGCTCTCTGGATAATCTAGAGTAGGCTTTTGGGTCTTTTCTGGTGCTGCCAAACTGCAATTCTTGTTTATGACACCTGTGTCTCTACAAAAGTGTCTCATGGCCTTTTTAAAAGTTGAATTTCAAACTGGGCTTAAGATACTGGGCTTTTGTTTGAACATGGGATGGGTTTCAAATACTATTAAAAGTTTAAAGCGTAACAATAGAGTGCAGTTACCTGCTGTAACATGATTTAATATTTTTGGCTGTATTAATGAAATTCTATGCAGTTTGTGCTTTTGGAGGGAATAGTTCCTATATAGTAGTATTTTACTTCAGTTGCTAGTGCAAAGAGTGAGCAAAAAGGAAAATCATTTTTGAGAATTTTAGCATGTAAACACTAGCATAGAGATGTTGGAACATGGTCCTGGGGACATAGAGGCACCTTATCTATTTGTAAGGATTTCAAAATAAGAAATTCCCCTCAATATCTTTCCTAGATAAAATTGATTCAGATATTAAGTAAAATTTCTAATAAGTAGTCACTTTGCATTAAGATCTTTAAAGAACTGCTGAATCAGATGCTGTAAAAAAAATTTTGTATTCAAATTTGCACATTGAAAAGAGGAGGGAATCATTCTAAATGCTATTTTCCACAAATCCACCCAATGCTAGTCAGCAAAATTATGTTGCAGCTATTAATCCAGACAGGTATAACTTTTTCCACATGATGATATGAATGTCTAAACCACTACCCTACTAACAAGAGCACAGTAACACTTTTACAAAGACATAAAAATATTTTCAACTGGCAGAAGTTCTTATCAGGTTAGGAAATTTTCACTAGTCCTTCCATTTACATTGTGATCATGATTATGCATCTCTTAGCCATCAGTATGGGCCATGCTAGTGGCTCAGTTGTAAAAGAATCTGCCTGCAATGCAGGAGACCAGAGACTGATCCCTGGGTCAGGAAAATCACCTGGAGGAGGAAATGGCAACCCACTCCAGTATTCTTGCCTGAAAAAAATCCCATAGACGGAGGAGTCTGGTGAGCTACAGTCCATGGGGTCACAAAGAGTTGGACATGACTAAGGGACTAAACCACCACCACCACCAGCTATCAGTAGCTGTAGCTTGAGAACACTCAATATCATCCCTGTGGATTATATCTTCTTATTAAAACTCTCCTCGGAGAATTTGTCTTTTAGTAAACATAGCCTGTCTTAGTCTTTGCCAATTTGCGTAATGAGCTGTGTGCGGGTATCTGTATATTTGCATGCACGTGTAGACCTGTGGCCCGGGTGAGCTTTGTGCTCCGAGTCTAAGCAGCTTGTTTTTCTTGGTTGTGTATATTTTCTAGGAAACAAGAGTCCTTGGCTGATGAGAAATATATCTTAGAAGGGAGCAAGTCCCTATCAGCTAGGGTTTTTGTTTTTTTTTTCCAATTTTCCATAGCAAGGGAGTATTGTGGCTTTCCATTTCTGATATTGAATAGAACAGCTTAAACACTTCAGAATGTACTTATGTAGCCAGAGTTAGAGGTTATGGGTGAAGGAGTCACTGCTATGTTACGGGTTAAGTCCAACTAGGATATTAGGAAAGAGTTTGGACAAGGAAATGGCAACCCACTCCAGTGTTCTTGCCTAGAGAATCCTGTGGACAGAGGAGACTGGTGGGCTGCTGTCCATAGGGTCACACAGAGTCGGACACGACTGAAGTGACTTAGCAGCAGGTAACATGTAAAGCAGTGAGGCTATAATTAGCCTTGCAGCATATCTACATGTGTATTATCATATTTCTCAGTTGGGGTGTCGATAACATTGCATGTAAACAGATTCTTTATTGGACTGGATTTGCAGGAATACACACAGGATAGTTACAGCCTTGGTCACTGCCAACAATATGCAAGTTATGCACCTCAGTGACTCTGATGATCTGAAATGCCCACCCCCCCTTAACTCACACACATTTTCAGATATTTCAAAGAGCAACAGGTGACACCCTAGGCTGCAAACCACTAAATAAAAGATTTCACGTAGATGTTATCGATACATTTAATACAATTTCCCTAAGTGAGTACTTGTTTTCTATTACTTTCTAAATTTTCCTAAAATGTCACATTTTCTGTTCTTCCTGAAGCGTAGGGCAGTTTTTGCTCCATAATATTTCACAAAGCACTGTATCCAAATGGGGTTTTGTTGTTTCCTCAGTGTGGATTCCGTCTAGGATTCTCTTTCTGCTGCCACAAACTTTGGGTAGAGATTTAGAGAGAAATCTCTAAAAGAGACTTCTTTGTGCCTCTCTTGTGTTTTCTCTTGGAGATTCTCTGCTTCCTCCACTCTCTCAACTGCTTTGCAACTCATGGTTTAAATACCTAGTCTCCAACAGGTGAGAGACTGGTTGAGTTGAGTCACCTTTCACCTGAGGAAGAGATGAAGGGTCCTGAGTGATGTTTCTGTGTACCTGGATTAGTAGTGTTGCTAGGCAGGGTGGAAGAAATAATCCATGGAGAAAGTAAAAATCAGAGGAAATAAAAATCAAGAATAAAATGTTGCTAAATAGAGAATATGTAACCCAATGGAAGGGGAGGTGGATTTGAACTATTTGCACTACATCGCAGAGCTGCGTATTACCAGTAAGGTAAATCAGGGTCATCTGGGATGAAAAGAAGTGTCCTGTTCTCTGTATAGGACCGAGGAAGGCTCACAGGCACCCCCAGCTAAGGAAAACAGCTCTGATGCAGGGAACAGAGAGGGGAAATTACATGGATTGATTCCATGCTGAGGCTTCTGCAGTGGCTCTAGTTCAGGTCTGACCTGACTTCTTGAACCAGTAGTGGATTTTGTTTTTATTTCTGTTTTGAAACTGTCTGAATCGGTTTATCAAGTCCATAAGCTTGTTCCATCCACTTCTGCTTTTGCATATGGGCAATGAACTATACTCATGACTTGAGACAGATAGGCGACCTGAAATTTTAGAAGGATGTGTGTGTATGTTAGTCGCTCAGTCATGTCTGACTGAGCCATCCCATTGACTGTAGCCTGCCAGGCTTCTCTACCCATTAGAAGAATGTAAATGCATCTAATTAGATATCACAAAGGCCATATGAAATAATATTCTTTAGTTTCATTAAACAGAATAAAGGTGTACTTCTTTCAAAATAAATAACTTAAAGAAAAAATATGAGTATAGCATTTCAACACACACACACCTGCATGGAAATCCAAGAATATGAAGAAAACAAGTATAATGACTTACAGACCATCTTCTCTATGTCAAGCACTTTGCCAGACAATGAACCTATAGAATCTTTAGTTCTGTAAAGATTACAGATCACTAAAGTCCAGTAAGGTGAGTACATTTTACAAATGAGGAAACTGAATTGGAGAGAGTTTGAGTTACTTGGATATCGGACATGCAATGTTTTGTACAGCCAGGATTCCAACCTAGTCTGTAATTTCAAAATTTACAGATTTTAATATTATTTTCAGTGCATGAGATTAGATTACTACAGGAGTAAAGGCAGTATTGTTACTTTTTTGGGAATGATTTATCCCAGCCAAAGAAGAATATTGATAGTACTGTTTTCAGACATTTTGCCAAGTTCAAAAAAGAATGACTGAGAAATTATGGAGAACTTTGATTCCATAGCTATCAGCCATAAATTCTTTAAATTATTGATAATATTGGACTCTGAGAAAATAGATAAAGACATAAGTGGACTACTGTGGACTTCATTAAACAAATAAAGGAGAGCTGATTAGTGAAAGAAAGCAATAGGAACTTTGCAAGTAATCACATAATTTCAAGTTTAAGTTGGTTTGTGACAAGGGCATTTATTTCAGAACTTATCACTCGGTTAAAAATAAACTTTGGAAACTAGAATGTTCCCTTTTATGGAAAATTGACCAAATTGTGATACATGAACACCCTGGAAAATTACACAGTCATTCAAAAGAAAGCATTAGATCTATGTCAATTGTCTGGGACAGAGTCCTTGATTATAGTGAGGGAGAAAAGCAAGACGCAGAGATGAATACATAATATGATCCGTGACTCAGGTTGGATTCTCCAAGAAACAGAAACTGAGATGGAGTTAATGACTCTAGGATATTTATTAGGGAGTGTTTTAGAATCAACACTTATTGGCATGGAGAAAAGCAAGATTGGGCAGAGGGTGAAAATGAACTGTGAAATGGGCCTGATGAGAATCTCGGCTGACCCAGGGAGATAGTCTAGGGATAAAGTGGGCCATTAGAATAATGTCCCTGACCTGGGACAAAATGGCCAGGAAGTCGTACTGTGACCTAGATCAGGCACTTCCTTGATGTGGGCTGCTCAGAAAATAGTGTGATCTTGGGTGAGGTGCTCTCTGAAGCTAAGACAGTCCCTGAAGATAAGGAGAGCTGGAGGCTGCTGACAGCACCCCCCAGCTTCTACGGCTTCATTGAGGGGGAATCTGGATGGTGCTTCTACCTATCACAATACCTGAAGCAAATTATGCCCAGACTCAGAAGGTGCAAATGTATTTGTAAATGATTATATAAGCATGGGGAAAAGTAAACCTTGGTGATGGGGAAAGTAATTGGGCTGAGGGTAGTATAAGTAATCAAAACAAAACAAAAGGTAAAAATATTAATAACAAAAAGGTAAAACTTATTTAGGTAAAATTAAAAATATATTCATATAGTACTGAGAAAGAAATATTAAAGAATGGTCACTTGATAATGTTTCTCTAGGTTATAACATTACCTGTCCATTGTGCATCTCTATACTATTTGAGTAAAATTATTTAGATAATTTGAAAAATTATGACACTATTAAAAATTGATAGCAAATTATGTCATTACTAGATAGCCTTAAAATAAGGTCTTAAATAGAGTTTGAGATTTTAGGTCACGTAGAAAGATGTTCTAAAAGCAAGATGATTTTAGATACATCAAAATTATAAAACCAGTCATAACCTCCAAAAGTTAAAGTTAATAAATTAAATCTTCATATATAGCTTGCATTTATTCAAATATTTCTGGGGGACTTTCAATAAACCAGGATCTGTTCTAGGATATTGGATTATACTTGAAAAGAAAGCAAACAAAAATTCCTGCTCATGTGGATTTCACGTTCTATATGGAAGAAAGAAAAAAAAAGCAATAAAAACAATAAACAAGTAAAGTCTATGATAGGTTTACAGTTGTTGAAGGCCAGTTCACAGGGAAACAGACTGTCAGACTGTGAAATTTGCATTCAGGAATGTTTTGGAGAATGCTCTTGGGAAGAACAGCTAAGACAGGGGAAGGAAATAGACATAAGTAACCCAAAGTGACCTATTGGCAGCCAGAGTTTCAAGATGAAGGCACTCTCACTGTGACTCCTGCTGGAAGTGTTCCCCATCTGGCAGCAAGTCCACTAGGCTAGTAGAAGCTATGGTTGAGGTCCCTTCAGACTCTGTGTCTTGATTCAGGGCAGGAGAGTTATCACAGCACTGAATCCAGACTGTGAAACTATCCTGTTGTCCATGTGAGGTGAATACAAGTGGTTTCCTGCTCTCTTTTCTGAGGAGGTGGGAATAAAAGCTCTCTGGCCAGACCACTTACTCTATATCATGTACCTGAGGCAACGTGAACCAGTTCTGGCAAATATACTACATCTAGCAAAGCAGCTGCACTTGGTATTTCTAGGCTGAGTTTTCAATAAGTGGCCCACTGTAAACCAGGATCCATCTGGGTTTTGTAGGGACCCACCTGGTGAATTAAATGGAACTATGAGATGGATCACTAATCCTGAATCCATTATGTCTTTAATAAAGGCAATAATGTTTGCTTATTTTCCTCTGGTTTTAATATAATATATCCAGATACATCTGAAGGGCATGTTTCAGAGACTTTGCCTTTGCACTGCCCACTTCAAATGTTCTTGACCTCAAAGTCAAACAGCCAATACCAAGTATTTTCAAACGCTATGTATGTTCATTTCAATTGTGCGTTCAGAGGCCAAGTGAGTACGAAAACCCACTGGTCCTAGTGAACTCTGTGTGATTCATGCCTGGGGCTTGTCTCCATTGATTAAATCCCCTGCTCCTGCCCTGAACTGAAGGGCCTTAATGATGCTGTGGGCCTCCAGGTAGCTATGTCAACTTGGACCCTGTGTCAAGAGATCTTGAAAGATTTGGACTTTCTTCCTCACTCCAGTGTAAAGTTACCTGAGTAAATGTCAAGGTCCACTTGGAAGGGACTAGGATAATCATTACCATATGGGGACTGGGTACCCTTTCCATGGTGTTAACGGTTTCTTCCTTCTACAGTACACGTCTCTCCTTCAATTAAAATTTTCTAGGTCTGTATTAATGTACACATTTAAAATCTTGGGCTTCCCTGATGGCTCAGTCAGTAAAGAATCTCCCTGCAATCCAGGTATACAGGTTCAATCCCTGGGTCAGGAAGACCTCTTGGAGAAGGAAATGACAACCCATTCCAATATTCTTGCCTGGGGAATCCCATGGATAGAGAAGCCTGGTGGGCTACTGTCCATGGAGTCTCAAGAGTTGGACACAACTTAGTGACTAAATCACCACCACCAGCATGTGGAATATTGAAAAATGGAACTGTGCTTAGTTGCTCAGTTGTGTCCCACTCTTTGCAACCCCATGGACTGTAGCCCACCAGGATCCTCTGTCCATGGAGATTCTCCAGGAAGGGATACTGGAGTGGGTCTCCATGCCCTTCCCCAGGGGATCTTCCTGACCTAGGGTTCAAACTCAGGTCTCTTGCATTGCAAGCAGATTCTTTACTATCTAAGCCACCAGGAAAAGCCAGTAAAAATGGTACAGATGAACTTATTTATAGGGCAGGAATAGAGACATAGACATAGAGAAAGAACATGTGGACATGGGAGGGGAAGAGAAGGGAGGGATGAATGGGGAAATTGGGATTGACATATATACACTCCCAGGTATAAAATAGCTAGCTAGTGGGAAGCTGTTATAAAGTACACATGAACTCAGCTTGGTGCTCTCTGATGACCTAGATGAGTGGAACTGGGGAGCGGGGGGAAGGAGGGAGGTCCAAGAGGGAGGGGATATATGTATACATATAGCTGATTCACTTCACTGTACCGCAGAGACTAACACAACATTGTAAAGCAATTATGCTCCAATAAAAAGCAAAAATTAAATTAAAAATAAAAAAATTCTAGGTCTGAAAACTGAGTCAGGTCTGGAATCTGGGTAAGAAAAAGATGGAAACTTTTTTATTAGATTAACTGCCTACAGGCTTCTGATCATCCATCCTTTATTTTTATTGCACAGCTTGAGCACAACCTTTGTTGGCTGCCCACATAGAACCATCTCTAGCTCTCTGCAGGTCCTCTTCTGGCCTCCGCTCCCATGTTGTTGTACATTATAGTAATTGCCCTAATGGACACTGCCACCTTGCCTCTGTAAACTAGAGATCCTAGGAGTCCCATTGCTGTCAGTGAGCCGAGTTATTAACAATTATCTCCTAGTGTTATCCCTACCCTCTAGAGAACATCTCAGTAATGCTTATACTCCTCTCACCAACATATTCCTTATTTCTTTGGTAAGTGGAATTTTCTCTCTTGGAACACAGTAGTCTGGTAGGTTTTCTGACCTACTCAGTGTATCCACTCAGGCATGCCTATCTCTATGAGCTCTTTGATCCCTCTGCAGCTATAAGCTACAGCAGTTCTAGCACTTCTGCCTCACAGATTATAGTCCACCACTTTCTCTAAGCTTCTGGGAACCACCCTAGCACCCTATTTGCCCTCCTCCCAGGACTTTGCATGGGTTTTAAGTCCTGTAACCTAAGAAAGTGCTCTCACATTAAAAAAAACTCATATCTGGTATCCTCAGAATGCAACTCCACGTATACTCTCCTGGGTCCAGCCAGTATAAATTGGCTAGCTCTTCCTTCAGCTTCCAGTTCCATTGATACTTTAGAATATTCATCACTTCCCCAGATGAGTTTGTTGGTGACATGACTATAGTTGTTGGCTTAGACCAGGAGAGAGGGAGGGAGAGAAGTGGAGGCATATCTTGAGAAGAGCACATTGTCTTGCAGAAAAGACACCTCACGCAAAGGTATCCTAGCCTATTATTTAACAAGGAGAAGTGTCTTACTTTGATGGTCTCAGAGGGTTCAGGAGTATCTGGAGATTTAACGTGTAGAAGTTCTGCAATCCAGACATCACATCCCAGTTTTCAGAGTAGTTCTACTCCTTCCCAACTTGGGACCTGACTTTGCCACAGCAGACCCCCTAGAGTAGAGGATTATACTTTCTGAAGAGCTCTGTGTGTTCGGTTGCTCGGTCATGTCCAACTCTTTGTGACTCTGCAGACTGTAGCCCACCAGGTTCCTCCATCCATGGAATTCTCCAAGCAATAAGACTGGAGTGGGTTTCCATATCCTCCTCCAGGGGATCTACCTGACCCAGGGATCAAACCTGTATCTCTTACATATTCTGCATTGGCAAGTGGATTCTTTACCACCAGTGCCACCTGGGAAGGCATCACCGACTCAATGGACATGAGTTTGGGTAAACTCCGGGAGTTGGTGATGGACAAGGAGGCCTGGTGTGATGCAATCCATGGGGTCGCAAAGAGTAGTACATGACTGGGCGACTGAACTGAACTGAAGTGCCACCTGGGAAGCCCCCCCACCCCACCCCATAAATAAAAGCTCTGCTCCTTTTTAATGAAGATATAATACTGAGTCATCAGCTTTCACTCTCTGCTGGCCACAGGGGATGAATTATAAATTGATAGTAGACTCCAGGAGAGAAAGAGGCAAGGAAAAGGCCAGTCATGAGGGTCTCTAGGTGAGACATGCTGATGGTATGAACCAGAGTGTTAGTAGTTAAGGTGCTAAGATCTGATTCTTGATATATTTTGATAATGGGGCAAATAGGATTTGCTAATGATTAAATGTGGATTGTGAAAGATAAAGAAGAGTCAAGAATGACACCAACATTTCTGATATGAGTAACTAGAGTGATGTAGTTGCCATTAATTGAGGGTCAGTTTTGGCAGCATTATGAAGAAAGGTGTTCAATTTAAAATAATTTCAATGCAATTTTCAGGTTGTTACATGTAACAGTCCAGATAGGAGATCTATATATTGGAGACTTTAGGATAAAGATCGGAGAAGGCAATGGCACCCCACTCCAGTGTTCTTGCCTGGAGAATCCCAGGGATGGGGGAGCCTGGAGGGCTGCTGTCTATGGGGTGGCACAGAGTCGGACATGACTGAAGCGACTTAGTAGCAGCAGCAGCAGCAGCAGGATAAAGATGTAATTTAAAGCCGTGAGATTATATATACTACCAGGTATATAGACAGCCAGTGGGAAGCCGTGGTAGAGCACAGGGAGCTCAGCTCGGTGCTCTGTGGTAACCTAGAGGAGAGGTATGGGGGGGGGGTGGGAGGCACTTGAGGGATGGGACCTATGTAATACATACAGCAGAAACTAACACAGCATTGTAAAGAAATTATACTCCAATTTAAGAAAGAAATTATTTAAAAAATAAAATCATAATACTGGATGAGAACTGCAAGAGAGTGAGTATAGACAGATAACACGTCTAAACTTTGGATTACTGCAGTGTTAAGAGGTTAATAAGGCAGGAGGTAAACCAGGAGTATGGTTTCCTAAAAGCTGTGTGAAAAAAATGCCAAACGCTGCTGATGGGTCAAATAAAAGTAAAGCTGAATACTTCGGATTTAACAAAGCGCAAGTCATTGGAAATCTTGAAAAGAGCCTAGTTGGATTGGAGTCAGTTCAGTAGATAAAAAGGATATTGTGACATTGCATATACACCATTCTTTCAAGAAATTTTTCTGTCAAAGGAGAGAATAAGCTCCAGATTGGCAGGGAGAGTGGAATTATATCTACAGATAGATATAGATAGATATCAATGAGTTCTGATAAGGAGACGAGTGTAAGGACATACACAAAGGTTAGAATCTATGGACCTCTCTTCATCTTAATGGAGGTGTGGGGACCTTCATCAAGAGATGACCTAACTGCATAGTTGTCCATGTAACCATACAGTTTTTGATTTTTTCTTAATGGCCAAAAGTCCTTACTACCAATTTATTGGCTTCTGTAAGGGGTAAGCTCACATACATAGCAGGCACCTCTAATTTCTGTTTCTCCACATAAAATAAATGATAATTTCCCATAAATAATCAAATAACCAAAGCTTTGGCACATGAATCAGCAGAAGTTGATCGTGAGGTTGTACTCAGAGCAGTAATAGCAACGGAAGCTTGCCATCTCTTCCCAAACCAATTAGTGGTGAAAATAAAACTGCTCTGACTACAACCCTAGGATTGCCCCTGGCAGCTTCTTTCAAGGCTTTCTGGACCTCTCAGCATCATTATTTCTGTGGACCACTCAGCAGTTTAGGAATACCCTTCCTTTTGGGAATTCCTGTCACTATCTCTCTTCCTGATGGCTCTTTCTGAGTCACCTTCCTTGTCTTCTGAAGCTCATCTGTCCCTTAAATAGACTGTGGGCATTCCCAAAATCTTCTACTAGATCTCATTCCTATTTTATTCTGTGACAGGGATCTGAATCTTAAATGCTCTCAAGGGACAGAATGTGTCTCCTTCCTCCAAATCATCTTCTCCAACATACATCAGAGGGACTTTTTCAAAAACCAAAACCCAAAAAACTGATAGAAAACATCCCATATTCAAAACACCAAATGACCTCTTTTTACTACTAAGCAGTCTTTTTTTTACTTAGCATAAGGTTGAACATTGTGTCCAAATTTGACTCTTCTTCTTCCTAGGTCTCATTTTCCATCATTTTTTTTTCTTCTTAGGGAACCCTTAGCTGGAGCCATATTTATTAACACATCAATTATATCGTTCTTATATACACTTGTGTTCCTTTGCTTCCCAATATTCTTTCTCCCCTTCTTCATTTGTTAGTCAATCTAGTTCAAAGAAGACTTCTTTTGTGAGGTCTTTCTGAGAAGCATCTCAATCCTTCCAATTGCCCAGTCTTCCCTGTTTGCTGTCATAACACTGTGGGCGTGTGTGCTTAGTAACTCAGTCGTGTCTGTGTCTCTGAGACCCTATGGACAGTAGCCCACCAGGCTCCTCTGTCCATGGGATTTTTTTCAGGCAAGAATACTGGAGTGGGTTGCCATGCCCTCCAGGGAATTTTCCTGACCCAGACATTGAACCCACATCACCTGTGTCCCCTGGGTTAGCAGGCGGATTCTTTACCAGCTGAGCCACTGGGACACTTTGTTTAACATACTTTCAATATAGATATATTCATAGTCTGTTTTTGTGTTACACTTTACCTATTCATTTAAATTCTTCTTGTTAAAAAAGAAGTGAGATAATTGTCATTAAATCTGTGTGTGTATGTATATGTGTGTGGTATTTCCCTGTCTGAGTACTCTCTATTAGATTATTAACTTCTCCAGGACAGTTTTTTATTCCCTCAGTACTTCATACTGTGCTATGCATATAACTGGTGTTAAAGAAATGTTTATTCAATTAAAATATGACAGGGAATAATTGAGGCTAGAAAGGAAAAGTGAATGGCCATCAGCTTTATAAGGAGATGCCACTAGAATGTGAGTTCCAGAAAAATATGAATTTTAAACTGTTTTGTCTTTTGGGAGTGCTGTTAAAATTCATTGAATGAAAAAGACTAATATAGGAGATTTCACACTTTTATTTCAACACTTAACCTTGAACAACATACAAGAGTTATATGAAAGGTAGGGTTTGCTACAACCCAATTCAAATGCACTTTTCAGAAATGGTGACTACTTTTCTAAGGTTTTTACAGTCAACCTTAAAAAAATCTGAATATACGTAAAGGAGAAAAATGTTTTCCCAAGCATAATATTACAGTAAAATAGTCACTCTTCTTTTTATCAAACTTTTAGGTTTAAAGAATGCTCCTTAATTCTATTCAATTTTTATATCAATCACTCTTGTGCTGAATATTTTTAAATGAATATGGCACTTTTGCATGGATCCATAAATAAACAAAACGTGCACAGCTTTGTTTATGTTAGGAACCTTCTGCTAAGTGTTGCTTCTATTTATTTACTTTTAAATTATGCCAGATTTTTGCAAATTTGAGTCAGTCTGGGGATCAACTTGAAATTTTAAAGACTGGCTATTTACTTTGCTTCTCATACCTCGCAAATATATTAAAGTAATAGTTTTAAGGGCCAGCAGAAGTTACAAGAGGAAATTATTCATGATGGACTTAATTATGGAAATAGATGTGATACATCATTTCTCTTAATTTATTTTAACTTCCTCATTCTCTTTGCTTTCTCCTCTTACCCAAAGTTTTTAGCTCCATCCCTTATATTTTAAGCTCAAATATTGCCTAATTTGCATGTATAAATGCTAAGTCATTTCAGTTGTGTCCGACTCTTTGTGACTCCATGGGCTGTAGCCCGCCAGGTTCCTCTGTCCATGGGATTCTCCAGGAAAGAATACTGGAGTGAGTTGCCATTTCTTCTTCCAAGGGATCTTCCTGACTCAGAGATCGAAACTGCATCTCCTACAGCTCCTGCTTTGCAGGCTTATTTTTTAATGCTGAGCCAGCTGGGAAGCCCACCTGATTTGTGTAGCATGACACAATTTTGAGAAGAACCTGAAGGAGTCTGTTAGGGATATGTTAATAAATCAAAGCTTTACCCAAAAAGCCATGTTGCTAAAAATAAGCTAGCTCTACTTATAGACTTTCATAGCTGAAATTATAATTCACTAATTCATTCATCATAAAGAGCTGGTGTCCATGAACTGACTTCTTATCATGTGTAATTTGGCGTGATTCATGAGATTTAGAGCTGGTTAGCTTTTCTTAGAGAGCAGAATGAGGTGATGGAGTTGTGTAGGGTAACAATAAACACTGATACTGGTCTCACCAACATTCATCTGATCCTCCTACTTCCTTCTTCCTTTTTCTTAATTGAACCACAATTATGTTCAGGTATTTCCTATCCTCTACATTGGCGTGTGCTTCAGGATGATCTCACCTCTAGCTCTATGGGTTATTGTTATTATTTAGTCACTAAGTTGTGTCTGACTCTTTGCAGCTCTGTGGAATGGAGCCTGCCAGGGCCCTCTGTCCAGGGGATTTCGCGGATAAGAATACTGGAGTTGGTTTCCATTTCCTTCTCCAGGGGATCTTCCCGACCCAGAGATCAAACTTGCAGCTCCTGCATTAGCAGTTGAATTCTTTACCACTGAGCCACCTGGGAAGTCCAGATCTATTACTTATAAAACAAGTCAATCTCACTCTCTTTGAGAGTGGTTGATTTAGGTGTGGTCATGTGACCTAATTTTGGCTAAAGAGATGTTAGTGGAAGTCAACCTTAGCTCTTCTAGGAAATTTTATCACTAGAGATATACACCCCAAAAGACAGTCATTTTCTTTCCTTGATTGCTTTTTGTGCCTGGGTATGATGACTGGAACTGCTGCAACAGTACCTGTGAGAGAAGGCTGCCCGAGGGAAGAGCCAAGATGATGGGGATGGCGGAGTAGAAGACTGGGAAGAAACTACACCACCCGTGACACATTGAAGCCTCGGATTGTTCTTGCCTGGAGCCTGCCCAACCTGGGACTGCCTCATTTTAGCCAGTTTTGAGCCATTTTCTATTACTTGCAGTCGGTAGAAATCTGACAACTTTCCTTCTCTTTGTGGTTTAGGAAGAAAATTATGTTTTATATGTGGAAAAGGCACAGATACCCAGATTCCTTTTGGAAGTACATTAGTGGCCATAACATAACTGGAGATTAGCTTTCAATGGACATTGTTCAAGTTTTGGACATTTGAAATTTGGTAAGGAAAGAAGTGTAATCAATTACTGCTGCCATTGGGTAACAGAATTATTTCGTTTTCACTAATATAAGGCAGCCAACATTACAGGAATAGAATAGCTTTAAAAATAGAAACACTCAAAAGGAAATGCCATCAAATCATCATGCATTTTAAAAGAGTTAAGTTACAAATAGATTAAAAAAAACAACTGCTCTTCCTAGCAGTTCAACCATTATAAAGTGTTAGCAGTTAGCAGAAAGAGACTAGGGTGTGAACGGTGGCCTTCTCTTATAAAGAGTAGGTTTTCCCAAAGAAAGAAATATAACATTATTATGACTATCCAATATACATGACTGTTAAGTCATTTTGTTAATTTTCAATTAAATACAGCTCCTGTTTTCTGCTGCAATGAGTTAACACAATTAAAATTTTCATATTATTTTCATCCTATTTGTAAAATAGTTTATATTAGAATGTGTTTTAGGATGAAAATGTGTCCACAAAAAGGGAGTAAGGATAAACTTGAATATTATTTTAAGTTTAGTCTAGATATAGTGTTATAGGATATAATTTCAAAGATGGGATGCCAGTTTTTAATGCTAATTAAAGTGGTTATGACATTCACTGCTCTATTTAATTGACTTATAGCTGGGATACTGACCAGGCCATTTCTGCTCCCTAGAATGCCTTTATGTAAATGAGACCAGAACATGGCTTGGCAAGCAGAGCAACGGGCTGAATTCCAGTCCCCACTTGTCCATTTGGCCAGGCATTGTTGTGTGGTGAACAGCCAGCACAAACGTACTCAGGGGCCCTGGGCTGCAAATTCCGATGTTTAGGCGGACGAGTGTTAGATAATAAGGAGTGCAGAGAATGGGCAGACTAGAGACCCCATTTCTAATCATAGCTCCAGCTACTGTTTACAGGAGGGCAAGTAGACACAGTGTTGTCAGACCTCCCAAGTTTTGAAAGAGGCTGGAAGTCTAATTCAGTTGATTTAACACCATGGACCCAAGCAAAAGGTGTGTGAGGCCCAAATTGAAATTATAGACTAGATGCTTGTGACTCTGATTTAAGTGCATCACCACAGCTGCTTACTCAGATTCCATGGTTCTCCTGATCCTGTTGGACTTGGGAATGTGTGAGCTCTTGGAGGTGATGGTGCAAGTGAGAGATGTGGGACAGAGGCTATTTGTCATCCAAGGTAAGATTCAGGTAGGAGAGGTCATAGATATAGATATGAAGGGCGGGGGAAAAGGTAATAAATGTGGTATTAACTCTGGAGAAGGAAAGCAGTATATAAAATTAAGTACTACATGGAGAGAGGGGAGTTGAGATTTTCAGGTAGTTTGCCTCTTATAGTACTGTCCTACTAAATAGCTCCAACACGTTGCTAACATTAATTAAACCTCACAAACCCTTGAGATACATAATTACTATAATTAAACTGATATTCCAGATCAGTAAAATGAGACTTAGAATGCCCAAGGTCATAGTGAGATTGTGTGGCCCAGTTTGGCAGACAAACTGCATATTCTTATAATGTATTACTTTCCTGGAAAGGACTTTTCTAGCTCTCTCTTTCAGTCTCTCTCTGTCTCTCTCCCTGTTTAAATTAAGAAGATATAATGATAGGATAAATAAACTTGATCACTGAGAAGTTAAACCTGTAAGTTGATTAGGGAAGCTTAAAGACAATATGAAAAAAAAGGTCTAGATGAATGAACAATTCATAGTTCTAAACATTTATAATATGCAAATTCCAATTAATTGCATTTGTTTAAAATATTTCCATTTAAATTGCTGGTTTAGCTAAATGCATCAGTAAATCAAGAAATCAATGCATGTAAAGCTTTCTTTAGTTTAGGAAAGACTGTCATTGGTTTGGAAAGAGAATACAACAGACAGACAGAAGGAACTCTTCTTGTTGCTGTAACTACAGCATAACAAAGGTCAGCACTGGGGAAAATAAAAAACAACACAAAACAACAAACCTTCCTGAATTGAACATTAATAACTCAGGGATATTATCCTGAAGTTTTCTTCCCAACAGAGAAAGATAAAAATCCTTTATGTTGAGAATAGTTAGTTGAAGATAAACCAAACAATGGAAACCTACATTTTAAGAAACCAAGCATAAAAAATTGGTTTTGATTTGAAATCTTGAGAGCAATGTCAGAGACTTGTGCTTTTCCAAATAGGGTCATTCAGGTTACACTGGAAGTCAAAAATCTCAAATTCAGGAGAAAAAAATAAAAATTACATTTAATGAAAAATCTTTCTTGTATTTAAAATGGCAAATCAAAAAAACTTCCATTAACATTATTTAATAGAGAATAGTTGACAATAAATTTAATTTCAAAGTTGTTTCACAGAGCTAAAAAGTATGATTTTTATAAGCCTCATTTTATGTCTCTAAAAAGTCAATTTTAGAAAGAACTTCATTGTTAAAATTCTTTGAGTTTTTTTGTTTGTTTGTTTTGAATAACTGGGCGAGTTCTATCTGTTAATTTGAAGATTCAGAAGCCTATTTATAAGATGTCCAGTTTCTGCATATGAATTCAGTTTCTACCTTTGAGTTCAGGAGAACAGTGATTACCTGAGTTACTGGGTTGGAGATTTTTACTGAGAGTAAGAGAGGGACTGAGAGAGGAGATTCTGTCACTTGCTTTCCAGTGTTCTGCAAATCCCCGTCAGATAACACTTGTGTGCAGAGAGAATGGCTGAAAGCGCATGGAATGCTGCTACCGCATTCTGGACTGCTCTCTGGGAGACAAGGACACTGTGACAGCTCTTGTCGACGGAGCTATAGGAAGTGTTTTCTGGTCAACTCACAACTGCCATTTTCATCAAGTTCCTAAATTATTGGAAATAATAATCTCTTATCTACTTTAAGAGATACTAAGAAATTTCAAGAAAGCATACAGATGGCTCCATGCCTAAGACAAATTTTCCCAGGAGAAAGGTCAGTGAAGGGTGCTTTGATACTGCCAGGCAGAGAAAAGAGAGAACCCCCCAAGAAGGAAGTTGGGGCTCAAATTGCAAATTTTTGTTTATATCTTTGAGTGTCTGAAAGCTACTCACTGTGACTTGTTGTTTTTTGTCTTTTTTAAACCAAAATTGACCCGCTATTTCCTTTGAAAAAAATCTGGAATGTTATTGCTTGGGTTTTCTAATACTCCAATGGACAAAACATACCAAATATTTATGGTAAAATATAAGGAAGCTCATATATTACAAAGATCAAGCCAAATTAAGGAGCCTTCTGGAAGAAATGTTCTTCTGGAGATTTTCATTCTTAGCCTATTGTTATTTCATCTGTGTGGGTTTCTGCATTTGGGGACAACTCCTATTATCCTGCCATGCAGTACCAAACCCATGGAATTCTCTAGGCCATAATACTGGAGTGGGTAGCTGTTCCCTTCTCCAGGGGATCTTCCGAACCCAAGGATTGAACCCAGGTCTCCCACATTGTGGGCAGATTCTTTACCAGTTGAGCCACAAGGGAAGCCTGATAATTTTATAGAAATGAGAATGTATACAATGAGAAGGAGTGACATGAAAAAATAAGAAATGGCCTAGACCAAATTAAGTTTTGCAAAGAACAATTTTAAAAATTAACCCCCAAGTTAGTGTTTGGTACAGACTGTCCAAATTTTATGTAAAAATAAGTGAATGTGTGTCCTGATTAGCAGAGTTGATTAGAATATGCTGCTAATGAGGCCAAGGTAATGGGTTTAACCCTGTGAACCCATTATTTTCATTATCCTCAACAGTCACAGATTTTATCCCTAACCGTGGTCAGCCATTCCATAAATGCATCCAGTTAGTCATTAGAAGGACAAGGTAACAGAGTGTAGATAGCTTAAGACAAATTTATTATTGCTAGAAAACAGCTCAAAGCACATGACCTGTGGTTGGCAGGTTAAGAGTGCCAGCTACCAATATGAAGGTCAACACTGTGATAATGATGTATAGATATTTAATTAAAAGTGAAACAAAATAACAAGTGTGCACAATATTGATTTTAAGGATTAATTTCATCAAATTCCACTGTGTTGAGTCACCAAGAAAATCTCAGAAAATTTTAGTTCATTTAAGAAATTTAAAAGCATTATTTCATTATAATAGAAAAGTTCATTGTAAGTAAAATGTCTCATATAAATAATAATTTCATCTTAGTTTATGTTTTTTTATCAAAGAGTTTTTATGATCACGGTAAGGTGATAGACATTTTCTGGGAGAAGTGGATCTGCTAGAGTAGACAGTTCTTGCCAGGTGTAACATGAGATGAGATTCAAAACATGGGACAAATTGAAGAAGGGTTTTGGATGCCAGTTTATTAATTTTGCATTTTTATCCTACGGCCCATGGGGGAACTTACTTCCACATTTTTCGTATGCTACTTTTTTCAATATGCTTGGCACAGAATGTCAGAACCTTCTGTGGGCCAGGTGATGCATGAGATGGAACACAAAACTGATTGTGACATCAGACACAGTCACTGATGTCAAGGATCTCCATTTCTGGCAAAGAAGACAGGTCAATAAAAATCCAAGGTAGCTATAGTCAGAGAAGAATTAAAGGCATTATTCCCTATTGTTTTATTGGCATAGTCCTCCTGTGAATGTGGTCGTTATTGTATTATTATTTGCAGTATTAATTATTATGGAAAGAGGCAGTCCTCAGAGACTGTATGAACAGGAATTGGGAAGCTGGGTTCTAAGATGGGCGAGAGAGTTTCACACACTTCACCTAACCTGGACAGTGAGTAGATTCTGTGACTAACAGGGAACACATTATTGGTGGAGGGATTAAAGCTTACCTCTGGGTTTTGAAAATACCAGTAGACAAGCTGCTAATGCCTAAGATTTATCTCTAAGTCAGTTTATTTTAGATTTATGGTATTTCCTCCGCTTGTGTTACTTCTGCTTGCTTTATTCTTTAGTAAATTTTTGTTTGACTATGTTATCCACAGCTTGGCTGTCCTACAGGTATTTAAGAAAACATAGTTTGTTCATAGTTGCCAAACTTTCCCCAAAATCATTAAGACTGCTTTTAGTGGTAATCTCTACGGATGGTAATCAGCAAAAAAGTTCTCTTCAAGGGAAGAGAACTCTCATGGTCGATTGAGGGTTGTATGGGCCAACTTAACCTCTCTGGTGGGTTATTCTCCTTCCAGTGTTACTCTTCTGGGAAACTGCCAGCTGTCCACCAAAACTGTTTGTCTACTCCATAGTAATAGAGTTGCATCTAGGCAGTGACTGCCCAGCCCATCTTTGCAGCTAGCTGTGGCATGTGACTGGTTCTTGACAATTGTCAACGAGCCATGGTGCTGTGGGTTACTTCAAGATGAAGTGTTTAAGAAGGGATCATGCCCCATTTCTGCCCTTCTGCTCATTGGATGTAGTTGATTAGTAGTCCGTCAGGGATGGCAAGGTCTCGTGATGGAAGGAAAATAGATGCATGAATCAGTCATAGAGGAGAGCCATCCTCTGATCTGCAATTCCCACCCTGGATTGTGACTTAAACAACAAATATACATCTATGGCTTTTGCATGGACACATTTTGAAGTCTGTCTGTTACAAAAGATTACCTTTTTAGAGTTCCTGGATAATGATGACAATATTGACCATGATGAAAGCAGCCATGCTTTAGAAATATTTCATAGCACAGCACAAAATTTCTGCAGAGTACAGGACACTTTTTCAGGTGATACGCAAGTTAATTTTTTCTCATGAAGATATCAATGAAGCACCCATACTCCTACTGCAGATCACAAAACTTACAAAGCGGAGTAAAGGCACAAACCACTTCCAGGAAACTGGAAGCTGTAGCAGACATTTTGCATAGAGAATGAACCTGAAGTTTCAGTACTTAATAGAACTGTGAGTTCTGAAGAAAAGTTAATAGAGGACTAAGTCTTCTCAACAATTTACCTAAAAACTCTGACACATTATTCTGAAGAATACAACAAAGAATGTGGAGTAACATGAGAAATGGCAGATATGCAAGTGCTAAAACTAGTGTATATAAAATATAAAGGATATAAGATATCCTAGACCAGAAGAGAAATGTTGCCCTTTATCACATTTGGCTAAAAGTCTCTCAGTCATGTCTGACTCTTTGCAACCCCATGGACTATACTGTCCATGGAATTATCTAGGCCAGAATACTGGAGTGGGTAGCCTTTCCCTTCCAGGGGATCTTCCCAACCCAGTTATCAAACCCAGATCCCACATTGCAGGCGGACATTTGGCTAAGGATTTCGTCAATTCCCTCAATGCTTCCCTGATGGCTCAGCAGTAAAGAATCAGCCTGCAATACAGGAGACGCAGGTTCTATCCCTGGATCAGGAAGATCCCCTGAAGGAGGGCATGGCAAGCCACTCCAGTTCTCTTGCCTGGAGAATCGCACAGAAAGAGGAGCCTGGTGGACTACAGTCCATGGTGTCACAAGGAGTCAGACTTGACTGAAGCGACTGAGCACACACATGTTCGTAATCAATTCCCTAGTAGGAAGGAAATGAATGTTGTATCAGAGCTAGGAGATATACTGTTTAAAATATATTCTGTATGTCATATAAATGAGGGGCTTGTGATCATAATTAAAGCTAAGGTTCTAGGATGCAGAGAGGGCTATTGATTAATTAATTGTTAATAGTGAGACTAGAGTGGAGGTTATGAGCACAAAGCTTTGGAGATACAGGATTGGGTTCCAATTTCAGCCCTGTTGTTGTTCACTAAGTTGTGTCTGACTCTTTGTGACTGCATGGAGAACTAACCTTCTGACCTGAGTTATCTGATATCTACAGGCTTATTATTTCCACTGGAAGTAATAATAACTACCTCATTAGGTTATTTCAAGGACAACGTAAACTGTCTGCAAATTACTCCCTACAGTGTCTGACACAGATGGGTCATTAATAGTCACTTTTATTAACGATTAAGGCTAAGCATTCTGAGTTTTCCCTTTATAATCTAGAAAGTAAAATTCTTTGGAACTTAGAGCTTATTTTCTCTCGTTTGTTTAAAGTTTCATTTTGAAAGTGAGCTTGAAGCATTCTGAAAAGGAAAGCAAGTTTGGCATAAGAAAGCATAATATCTTTATCTGATTTTTTTTTTATTTTTAATTTTTATAATGTTGTGTTGGTTTCTGCCATAAAACAACGGAATCGGCCATAATTATACATATATCCCCTGCCTCTGGAGCCTCCTTCCCCACCCGGCATCTCTCCGGGTCATCACAGAGCACCAGACTGGGCTCACTGTACTATACAGCAACTTCTCACCAGCTATCCATCTTAAACACATGACACTGTATGTATGTTGATGCTACTTTCTCCATTCGTCCCACTCTATCCCTCTCCCACTGTGTCCAAAAGTCCATTCTTTGTATCTTGTCTCCATTCCTTCCCTGCAATTAGGTTCATCAATACCATTGTTCTAGATTCCATATACATGCAAATATAGGATATTAGCACATATACATGGAATCTTTGATTTTAAAAATCGTTTACCTACAAACTTCAAAACATTGATATTTTAAATATTTTGAAAAGATGTCTAAGAATCTATCATCTTTCCAACATAATCAGTATAGGCACTCATTAAAAAGTGCCTACATTTTGCTGATATACTTACGATGATGCTCAGTTCAAAAAAAAAAAAAAATCAAATGGAAAATTCTTTTCTTTGCTTTCACAAAGCATCAATAAAAGCATAAAAATGTCAATGAACTTAAATAATAATTATTAATAACCATCTAGTAATTTTGTTTATAAATACCAAGTCACTGGTTTGATTGATTTTATAGCCAAATTTATTGTATCTTTTTAAATTACAAAACGTACTTGTTAATGAGTCAGAAAACAAGCTGGCCCCTATTTCAATAGTTGTCCACTCTTGGTACAGAACCTTCATTTATGTGCACCACAGTTGTTAACATCTTACCAATAATCAGTCTTCCAGAGTTGGCAGAATCTTGATATGGTCAAGGTCAATCTTGAAAATTCAAACACAAAGTGCTTTAAAATATCTTTTCAGCATTTTGTTATTATAAAAGAAACAACTCATTATCATACTTTTCTTCTTTCTCTGAAACTATATTATTGTATTCTAGAGTACAGCTTTAATTTTAATACAGAACTTTATAAGATCAATTTAAATAATCTGAACTTTCTTCTTTCCTACTTTTGTAGCTTATTATTAATCATTTTTTTCTTTAAAACTATCCAAAAGATTCATATTTTATATATTTCATATAAATATGAGCATACTTCAATAGTGGGATAGCATGTAGCCAGGAATATCTCATGTGCTTTAAGGCAGCAGTGAAGAAGTTAATTCATAGCTGCATTTATGAGTGAGTTTTATTTATTTTTGACTTGTGGTAAAAAGATTTATCTTTCAATTACGAAACTATTTTTCCCAAGTGTCAAGAAGTCATACTAGTATAAAATAGATTAATGTAGCTATAAAAGTAGTTTTTGTTTAAGTAAAGTTTGGAATTAAAAATAGGGTAAGTTACAAATCGGATTAATCATTGGAACAGTCAGATGGAACAGTAAAAGAATGTGGGGGGATGAGAAGATAAGAGATTGATTTTGAGCTCCGTCAAGCTCACCCAATTTTTTTTTTTTTTTTTACATTCTGGCATACTAATATTTAGAAGAGCTGGACAACCAGAACACCGATCCGTTTTCCCTTAAAGATTTAAATGATGATTTTTAAAGTCTTCTTGGGTACATCAGTAGTATTATTTAAAAGCCATGCGGTAGAGTGTGAAATAAGAGTATTTTTCAAACAAACACGACCTTTTCTTTTTCTTGTACTGCTTTCTCTACCCAGCCAGAAAACCCAGACAAGTTTATTTACACACA
Source organism: Giraffa tippelskirchi (assembly GCF_054371585.1). Taxonomy (NCBI): domain Eukaryota; kingdom Metazoa; phylum Chordata; class Mammalia; order Artiodactyla; family Giraffidae; genus Giraffa; species Giraffa tippelskirchi. Next base: position 89,149,424 of record NC_137275.1, on the reverse strand, counting down.
CCCCCGCACATGCACGCACACACACACACACACACACACACACACACACACACACATCCCACACGCGGAGTGAGAGAGTGGCGGAAACGCCCTCTTTCCATCCCTTCCAAACAATTATCTCCGAGAGTAAAAGAAAATAATCAACAGCCCTCTGTGCTGGGCGGCTGAGCCGGAGAGCCAGGCGCGAGGAGGAAGGGCGATCAGCAGGCGAGCCGGGAAACGTGGCTCCTCCGGCGAGGAGAGGATTTGTGAAGGGGAGCGCCGGCCCGCGTGCGCCTCTTGTTCCCCGTGTAATTTGCAGCCAATCATCAGTAGGTGTCCGCGTCCCTGCGTCCTCCTCACCTCGGCGCCGCTCACCCCCCGCCCCCGCCCCCGCCCCCGCCCCCGCCCCCAGCCTCCCACCTCCTCCCTCGCCTTTCTCTCCCGCTCCCATCCCCCAGCAGCCGCACACAGGCACACACACAAACAGAGAGAGAGAGAGAGAGAGAAGGGGGGGACACAGAGAGAGGAGAGAGAAGAGACTGAGAGGAGAGAGAGAGAGAGGGGAGAGAGAGGGGGAGAGAGAGAGGGAGAGAGAGGAGAGACTCCCCGGCTCCCTCCCTCCCTCGCACACAGCGACTGGAGACGGACGGAGAGCAACGCGCTGGGAGAGGAGAGACCACCGAGAACAGCCCCGCGCTCTCACACATACACTCACACTCGGCTCTTTCCTCTCCCCCCCCACCTCCTCCTCCTTCCACCCCCACCACTAACACCATCTCCTCCTCCTTCTCTCTGCAACAAGAAAAAAAAAAAAGCCATTTACAGGTATTTTTTTTTGATCCGCATATTTATTTATCCCCCCTCCCCAACAGTTTGTTTACAAGTATTAAAGTTGTAATTGGGAGCTGCCAAGACACATCTGGATTTGTGTTTCTTTGTGTTAGGGGGTGATGTGCAACTAATTAAAGGCAGACTGGCAGCGTCTGCAAATTCTAAGGCTCCCCAAATAAAAAGAGACTGGTAAGTGATTGTTCTTTCTCTTTCTCTGGCTTTTTGCTCTTAAATGTTTGCTGTCCGTTGGGATTGTAAAAGTAGATTATTAATGCTGGACTCCAGCGATGAAAGGCGTCGCTGTATTAATTTATTAATTAATCTGCACCCGCCCCTCCTCCTGAATGTTAAATATGACCTTTGATCTCTGTGTCTCTGGTAGACCAGACATACAATATTAGGCATGTACAGTCACATTGTTTAAAGGCAAAACAGGATCATGAAATATTATGTCTAATTTAGCTTTGGAATAGGACTATAGTTATTTGTGTGTGTTTTATTTTGTTCTTTAAAGAAAATCCAAACAATAGCTGTGGCTTAGGTACCTTTTTCATGCTCCAGAGATGCATTGATTAAACAATAATGACCTGGATACTGGGCACAATCATTTTCTACAGTTTCTGGTGGCATTAAACCTTGAGGGAGAAAGGGGGAGGTGATGGTAATAAGGAAAGCTTCTGTTTGGAGACACCACTCTAATACTCCGAAAAAGGGACAATAAATTATTTCTTTATTTGGAACAAGGTCGAAAGACTAAAATGTTGAAATTTTTCCCTCCGCTCAATGCGCTCGTAGCTAATGCATGGTTGGCATAACTAGTTTTTACTGAGTAGCAGTTATTATGGTCTTGCAGTTACAATGTGATTCGCAGAAACTGAAGCTGTATGCATATTCTTGCTGTGTCTTCCCCCATCGCCTTCCCAGCATCAAGAATATTTAGCCAGGAGCATTTTGGGGGCACCCTTTGTATTGCGTTCAGATCTCTGAAGGGAGCAGTTTTCCCTAATGCGAAACCACAGAGGTGGTTCCTGAGTGATTAGGGACTTGCTGTGATTGAAAGATGCCTGCTAGCTTCTAATCCAGCCTGGGGTGAGGTTCCTTATCTTGATTTACTTTGCCTAATAGGGATTTGTTTACATAAACCTCTCTTTTTTTAGGGCGCCTTCTCATCAGGACTTGAAGTTTTTGTACTTGGAGTTTGGGCATAAATGGCTCATTAATCTAATTATAAGCATAATTGCTATAATTGATATCCATTTTGAACTGAATATTTGAGACTGAGACTGCTGGGCCCCCATTTGAAATTCCCTGAACTCCACATTCTAGACCAATATGTGGGTTTCAGAAGATGTCACAAAAAGATATTCTGTCCCCCCCCAAAAAAATCTGCAAACAAAGAAACTGGTTTTTTAGGTTAATATATACACTTTACATTTTTGCTTTACTTCTTAAAAGGCTCTGATGCACCTCTCCCTCTGTAGTAAACAACTAAAATACCTCTGCCTAAGCATAATAATGCCCTGTAAGCAAAGAGATGAATGCAAATACCCAGTTAATATTAAACTTTCCTCTTAAACAGAGCTAAAGAAAAAAATCATCTTCATGACTATTTCTTCATGGAACACCTTAAATGACGTCTCCCTACTTTTACTCAATGTAAAAATCAGTGACTGTGAGAGAGCCTCAAAGTCTATGCTTTCCTCTTTTCTTGGGAAGAGGCTGGAGTCTCCATTAGGAATTATTGGGAATATTCTTAAAGTGACTACCAGCACTTGGTTTAAAACCTATGACATGGTTTGCATTATTTAAAAAAAAAATTTTTTTAATCTAGTCCATCTTTCTTTTCCTTCTTTCTTTTAAACAAGTAGAACACCACCCTCTTACCCCCTCCAAGCCCCACCACCAAATGGCTTGTACAATTGAGACCTGTCCTTGGTCCATTGAATTAAGACCCTAACAGAGCCAGCTGTGCTGGGATTCAAACTAATGACCGCAGACACAGAAGGACACTGTGGCAGCTGGTAGTTCTTTTTTCCCTGCCTCTTTAGTTCAGATTGTATGTGGGCAGTCTCTTAGCTCTCAGTTGTATTGTGTTTGCTTACAGTTTATACTCGGATGTATTGTAGACTTTCTCAGTACTTCATTTGCTAATTTCCTGTTCATTTTCCTCATAGGGCCATAGCTGTTTTCTACTTTAGAGCATTTGCATGCCCAGGCAGCACTTGTTCACACATTTCATAGTGTTTAAATGCCCTCAGCTTATAGGTAGTATCGCCCTCCCACCCCTGATTTGCATGTCTTTAGCACTCCAATTGCCCTTTTCCCTCGGCATTTGTCACCCCCGTCTTTCCTCTTCCCTGGGTATCCTGGCTATTAATACATTTTCTCAGGAGGGTTATAAGAATAGGGGGGAGGAGCCGTGGTGTGCTCTGGGGAGGGAGAGAGCAGGGTTGGGAGCGTGGGGGGAGGATGGGAATGGGGGGGGGGTGTCACGTCTTGATTGTTATGCAAACGACCTGACGAAGAATGTGGGAGCTTTCTGTGTCTGCAGTGAGGTAGTGAGGGAGGCTGTTTGTTTTTTCATCTTTTTCCTCGTGCAGCTCGTTGGAATGACTTTCTTTATTTTAGTTGTAACAGTTGGAGGATAATGCAAAGGAAGACGCTGCCTGGGAATTCACCGTCTGTGGAAATGCGCCCCAGAGAGGAATAAAGCAGTCCTCACCTTGCTCTCCCCACCCGGACCCACTTTCCCCTCCAGCCTCGGCCCCCACCCCAACATCACCATCACCCCCTTCCCTCCCCCCCACCTTCCCCCCTTTCCCACCCAGGTGTCGGACCAGACGGTCCCCACTTCCACCCTGCACCCCTTCTTTCCCCCTTGCACCATGAACACCAATGTCTGCGTGGAGCCCGGGCCAAGCCCGGAGGCCCCGGGCTTGCCCAAGGAAAGCCACCTGCCCGAGGGGTCCCTGAACAGCCTTGTGGATTACAACTCGGAGATGGAGCGCTACCGCTCCTTTGCCACCTCCTTCTACAAGACCAACGGGGGCGCCTTCCCGCAGGCGGCCAAGATCGCGCGCATCACCACCCCCATCTTCCCCAGCAGCGCCGCCGCCGCCGCGGCCGCCGCGCGCATCGGCATGTCCCCCTGGAACTGCGACAACGCGGCCACCGCCGCCGCCGCCACCGCCATGCTCTGGGGCAGCGGCGGGGGCGGGGGCGGCGGCGGGGGAGGCGGCGGCGGCGGTGGTGGGGGCGGCGGCGGGGGCAGTGGGGGCGGTAGGAAATCCTCCTCCGCCGCCGCCGCCTCCTCCGCCTCCTCCTCGGCGATCCTCCCCGCCGGCGGTGGCGGTGGTGGCAGTGGCGGCGGCGGCGGCGGTGGCGGCGGCGGCGGCGGCGGTGGTGGCGGCAGGACCAGCATGCACCACCGAAACGACTCCCAGAGGCTGGGGAAAGCTGGCTGCCCGCCAGAGCCATCGTTGCAAATGGCAAATACTAATTTCCTCTCCACCTTATCCCCTGAACACTGCAGACCTTTGGCGGGGGAATGCATGAACAAGCTCAAATGCGGCGCTGCTGAAGCAGAGATAATGAATCTCCCCGAGCGCGTGGGGACTTTTTCCGCTATCCCGGCTTTAGGGGGCATCTCATTACCTCCAGGGGTCATCGTCATGACAGCCCTTCACTCCCCCGCAGCAGCCTCAGCAGCCGTCACAGACAGTGCGTTTCAAATTGCCAACCTGGCAGACTGCCCGCAGAACCATTCCTCCTCCTCCTCGTCCTCCTCAGGGGGAGCTGGCGGAGCCAACCCGGCCAAGAAGAAGAGGAAAAGGTGTGGGGTCTGCGTGCCCTGCAAGAGGCTCATCAACTGTGGCGTCTGCAGCAGTTGCAGGAACCGCAAAACGGGACACCAGATCTGCAAATTTAGGAAATGTGAAGAGCTAAAGAAAAAACCTGGCACTTCGCTAGAGGTCAGAGGAGATGATTTCTTGTTTCCCAGTCTCCCCCCTTCCCTCCTCACTCCCCTCTCCTCTCCCCTCCAGGGCTTCTTGTCTGGCTTCAAGATGCAGTACCCTTTTCCTGAAGTTGCATTCAGGTTGTAAGATACAGTTGGTGGTGGTTTGTGGAGGGCATGGCCTCTCCTCGCCCCCTCCCCACCTGCACTTCGCCTGGAACCGCCCTCCAGATGCGGGAGGGCGCCCCTCCTTTTTTTTTAGCTCTAGGAGGAACACCAAGGTAATTGGTTTGAAAAATCAGAAGTTTCACATTCAGTATGGTCAGAAATTTCCCTCGGTGGTTTAAAATGCCCCCTTCCCCCTTATTATTATTTTTAAAAGCATGTTTGCCCAAAGGGTCGGATACATCACGTTCTGTATACTTACACTGGGCAAGAGAGACCTATTAGTGACCCAGTTGTAACTGTGAGGACACAGTTTGTGGCACACAAGCCTACATTCCCTTTTACACTCACACACACACACACACACACACAGAGTGATCATTGAAACTAACATGCATGCATTCAAAAGGGAATTTTCTACACTCTAATTTTTTTTCCTTACCATGACAAAATTTTTCTGTTTTCCATTTTATTTTCTGCATAGTTGGTATTTTTTCAGAAAGGGGAAATAGTAGAGAATACTGAACACCGCTTGCAGTTTTTTTAAGGAGAGATGAAAATTTGTAGCAGGTTATATGGTAATTTTATTTAAGAATTATTTTATTTACATAGTTTAGAAACCAAGGATTCCTAAAACTCAGTTACAAAAAATATAAACTTGGGGTACTGTGTTTAACAAACCACTCTGTGGTCACAAAATCGTTCTATACATCAAGCACTGTTTTGGTTGATACACTATATGGTCAATGACAGTTTCTTTTTCCTATGTGTGCTGAAAACAATGTACAGATTATCACTAAAGTACTTGTTAAATTAGGCTTTTGGTTATGTTAAAGAAAAAGATTGATGTGTTTGGTGGAAATTTCATACAGTGACCTGATCAAAACAGAAAATCAGAAGTAAATGGCTTTGGTGATACACTTAGTAATGAAATATGGACAGATAATCATATTTAGCCTCTTGATATAATATACAGAGTAGATGGCTAAATGCTCATATATAGGTGGTGGATTTAGCATTAGGGAATATTCTATGGGCTGGACTGTAGGCTGAGAGTGGTTCTCACAAGTTCTCATAAGAGGGAAACCTGCATATTCTTTTAAAAATTGTGAACATTGCTTAAAGTAGTTTTCTCCAAGAAGGACTGGCCTTTGAAAGGAGAAGAGTTAAAGATCTTTGCAGGTTTGGACGTAAATAAGATACAGATTTTTTTAAGTTTTATTAATATAAATCAAAGCAAATAGCACTTTGTAATTCTCCTCAAACAAGTATTATGTTGATATCATCATCGATTATGATCAATTCCATCAAAATATTGCATTTATTCCTCCTTATAAGAGAACCCATGTCTGCTGAAAGTTTGACTTTATTCTGGGGTGGTTTATTACATTCCCTTTGGCAACTCTTCTTAAGCAAAGATGATAGCAATCATAAGCAAAGATGATAGCAATCATAAAAGCATAGATCATGTGTTTTCTTAGGTGGCAAAAATTTGTTTTTAGCTTTGAATGATCTTCTCTGGATTAATTTATTATAATTTCTTAAGGTTTCTAAGGCCCATGGGAAATTAAAACTCAGTTCATACTTAAACCTTCTGTTAATGCTTAGTCGATGAGCACTACCTGGCTTTAATTTTTTTACCCTTGAACTATAGCATCTAGAATTATAGAATCTAGAATTATAGATTTGCTGTGGTTAAGTGGACTTCATCTTTAGCTAGACCTGTGTACTGCCTGCATCCCAATTTATTGTATGTAGTAGGTAGGACCACTGAATAATTCTGATTTATTTAGTAAGCAACCTCTCTGAACAAGTTAATATGAATACCAGTAGGTTTTCTGCACAAGTTTCTATGCTGGTTTATTAGTCTAAACAAACTTCATAAGTTTCTTTTTTCTTCCTTTTGATAGTTTTCTCACAAACTTCTTGTGATCTTTAAGTTCCTTAGGTTTTTTTTTTAATCACAAAATTCCATAGTATTACCTTTTCTTCTTTTTAAAAATTCACATGCAAAAAGTTCTATTGATCTTCAGAAAGTGGGATGTAGATAGAGGGGAAACGTATTTCTCTCTTTGTAGAGCTCTCTGAAGATGTTCTCCTAACTATATACCCTTTCCTACCAGAGAATTGTTCTTGGTTCAAGGCTAAGATTATTAGTGGAATGCAATTTGGCAGAAAGAAAGAAAAAAAAATTAATTGGCTAAGAGTCTATCTAGGTCATTTTTAAAAGGAAAGACAGCATGATTGCCTTAAGCACATGTGTAACCACACAGTTATGGTTGTAGGAACCCAGCTGGACGCATGTCAGAGTGACAGGGTTTACATGACTGAACCAGAGCTGAAACAGTGGTTGCAGGATGGTGCAAAGTCCCCCTGCTGACCTGCCTCCCTCTCTAATTTGGTTTCTGTAACTTATCATCATCTGTGGAGATGTTTTAGATGTCAGATAGACTCCGGAGCTGAGGATAGTAATTTGGAGATTCATTATGGATATTACCTGTGGATTTCAGGTGTAAGTTCAGTAGCTAATATTTATTGGCTTTAAATTAATATCTGGATTATAGTCATCACTGATACTAGTATTTATCACTTCAAATCCCACGTGCTTGTCTTTCCTTTGACTTATTCTCATGCCAAGGACTGGAGGCATAATCAGATTTTCAGGGTGAGTAAACTGAAATTAAGACAGACTCACATGGGTGTGTTGGGCCTCTTGCCCACATTTTTTAAAGCCTCCCCTCTGGCATTCCTTTTAAAATTGCTTTACTTATTTCCACATTTTCCTGATAAGTCTCATGCAAAGAGCATCTTAATTCCTTAAAAATATATTTACAAAATCACCGCTTTATAGTATTTCATATTATAAAAATGCACATAAAATAAATTTAGCTTTTTGGTGTTATTGTGTACTGTATAGTTGCATATAACACTATTTGTTTAATCAATTGCTGTACTAAAAAATTATCACTGATTATTCAAAGCAGTCATGCTGTATGCCCCTGTGTGACAAAACTTATCTTAAGAGCTTGTATCCTAAATGGTTAATATTAAGTTCTAAACTATTTTAAGAAACATCATATATTATGATAAGTTCTATGATAGACCTTTGTCTCATACAAAAGTAATCTCATACAAAGGTATTCCTTTAGTTTTTATATTCACAGCAGTTACATTTCTTATCCTAAGATCTAACTTTTAAAAATCTCTCAACCTAGTCTTACTCAAGGGAGAAAGTTGTCCCGTGGGCCACCCCAGCCTCTCTTACTCCCTGAACGTTGTTCAGGTGACATGATTGATCTCTGTGGGACAGCATTAGAGACCACACAGGTCTGGTTTCTCTCCCATTAGCTGATTTATGGAATTACATTAGTCAGCAGTGCCTCAGGAGTGTTCCCTGCCCCCACTCCTGGCTCTCTGCTGCTGGGTACACAGCTCAGGCTTTTCCTGAGCTGGACAGGGGACTTAGAAGAGGCATGTTAGAGTGAAGAGGCATGTTAGAGTGAAGAGGCTGAGAAACTGGAAAGTCAGGAGAAAGGGCAGTCTTTTTTCCTCTCTCTTTTCAAAATTTATCTGCTGAATGTACAGGCCCTAAATTATTTTCCACAAGTTAGGTCAGGCTCCTAAGGGGTCTAGTGGAAAACATCCAGGTATTGCCCTGCACTTGATGACTGGATTTAGAAGAGTCTTTTAAAGGAGGGTGTTAAGTTCTCAGAGCCCCAACCACACAAATGGCAATTGTAAGAGTCTGGACAGAGTGTTGTCTGCAGTTTGTGCAGGAAGGTGACACATGCTACCCAGAGAAATGCATTTGTAGACTCACACATAAAACAGTTGTGTCACTCAGATTCAGAATCTGTATGGTTAAATAGTGAAACCAGTCACCAATTAAACATGTCATATAAGTTCTTGAAGTTGGTGACAAAAAAAATGAGGTAAAATATGAATGTTTCATATCTTAAATTGTGATATATAGCGGTTTATCATTTTATATCATAATTCAAAAATGGGTTTTCAGATTGAAGAGTCAGAACCATGCCAGTATAAAAACAAAATTTTGTTTTGATTGGAAAATGTAAATATATAACTATTAAAAGGAAAGAGGAAATTTTTCAATAAGTTCAAACAGAATGATAATATATTAACACTGGAATGTAATATAGAAACAACATAGAGAAAAGATCCAGAATTTCATAAATGTTAAGAAAAAAGCACAGAAAAGTTCAGCTTTGGCTGAAGTCAGAAAATAGATTTGTAGCCAAGGCAGCAAAGGGTTATACAAGTCCAATCAGATTCTCTTTCCATCACTAGATTTAGTACAAGGTAGTCAAAGTTGTTTTTAAAAGAATCACACATTTTAAAATAGTTCCTAAATGAAAATCATTCCCTTTCCTATCCAAACATCATGTAAATTCTAAGCAACCTTTTGGATGACAATTAGGAATAGTAAAATGAAAACAAATTAAAAGCATTTGTAAATTATCCTATAAGAATGTTTGTTTGAAATTCAGTCATCACCAAACAAAATTTTTAAAAAATCAGAAGCCGATAAGAACAAAAACAAACTTTAGACTTTAATCATATAAGAATATTTGGATATTTTAAACAAGAATGGAAAGTGTATCCAGTGATGAAGTAGATAAAAATTACTTGATTTTTAAACCTTTTAATGAATTGATTACTGAAGCATTGTTACATATTTTCGTTAGTCAACTGTTTTTCTGGGTGAATAGTTAAGACTTTTGCACAGTTCAGACTTACAGATTGACAAATACAGGACAATTTAATAAAATAGTCTGTAAGACTGAAAATTGAAAGGTGTGTCAAAAATGATGGGCGTTTCATCCATATTTGCTCTAGAGTACACCGTTGGAGATTGAAGATCTATGTTGGGGTGACTGTGAAGACGCTGGTAGAATATTCCTTCTGGATATAAACATAAAACATTACTGGAGTTTTCTCCAGGAATAGGTTTTAGTGTGTCTTTAAAAAACTCTTCTGAAGTAGTTGGTGTTCCTACAACTTACTGTTCAATCTGAGTTGGTCAGATTGGTTTATACTAGTTTACTTTTACTAGAAAACAATTCAATTTTTGTTTTTGCTTTGGAAAAACATAACAAAATGTCCTGCTATCCAAACATTTCTCAAGCATGGTTATGCTTCAGTTTTTTATGTTTATTTTTATTCAAATTATACAAAATATTTAAAATAAATTCATTCATCATATAAAAATCACTACTTAATAGGTTAAATTCAAGATTTATTGAAAGGCCCATGTAAATATGCAAGTTGGAGAAAGGACTACTTCTCTTTTAGTTCTCTTATTTTTAGATTGGTTTTTAAAAAGTAGTAATGAACCCAAAGTAATGGTAAAGTCATTTTATAAGTGTGATTTTTCAGTCACTGATTAGAATGTCAGATGATCTTGGCTGGAGAGGTAGAGCACTCTGGAAAAAGTCTTTTTTTTTTTTTTTACAAAACTTGTTTTCAAGAAAGTACTTTTTTGGTGGGATTGGTATAAGTTTTGAGGATTTTGTGCATATATAATTTAATTTCTTTATTTGTCCTGCAGTGCTTCTGTTCATTCTTAACATACTTTATTCATTAAGCATTTATGCTATTATCCTTAGCAGTTTCAAATTATTGGAGGAGGGGCACACGGGTGGTTTTATCCTTCATTCACATCTTGTTCCATCACATGCAAACACCTGTCCTGAAATTGAATTATTCTGCAGGGTAATCAAAAAGCCTCCCTCCATCCAGCATCATATGTTTTCTGTTGTTTATTGAGTTATGTTGCACCATACTTCGGATGCGACAGCCATTTAATAATGTTGAAGACTTAGCTCTGCAGGGGCTAAAAGGATCCCAGCAGGCTTGTTAACTTCTACTCTAAAACATTAGGAAAAATATTTTTTCCTCTGTGAAACTTCAGGGCTTTCTCTTAATTTATTTCAAGAACATGAGAATCCAAAGCCAGATATGAGAGTGAGCCTGTGAAATCTGGGTTTCTGTGTTTTGATATTTAACCTCTTTATTTCATGGTACGTTTCGTACTCTAAAGACAGTGGCAAAGCAAACAACTGCTTTTTCAGAGAACTAATGGCTAAAGATGCATTTCTTTGGCTGATATAAAACCAAATATAAATTCTAGTTAGAAAACATACTACTAGTTTCTTGGCTTTTCATTTCTTTTATAATTAAATTTGTATTTGGGCCACGTGGCCACATTTAGATGATTAGGTGGTGGGAGGAGCTACCAGTTTCAGGTAACTTACCAGTGGAACAATGTTAGTTAGCTCCATCAGCATAACTTCTCTGAACATTTCCTCAACTGTGAAATGGACATAACAATATCAACCTTCATTACAACTCTTTGATACTGTATGTAGGTTCATAGTCTCTGCATCCTGAAAGATGCTATATGATTTCTCGTTCCCCTAATTTAAAGTCATCAATAAAAAGTAGAGAAGATGATTATATTTACAGATAATTCTGTACATCAGCAAGTTATTTGTAGTTATCAGGACTTAAAGCCTAGATAGATTATTTTGTGGTTTTAAGTTTTCTGAATATTTGTTTTAATCATACAGTTCACCAAAGCTCTGGCTTGATTTCACTTGGAAAGGTATAAACCTGATAAACAAGTTTCCCTTGTTCTTGTACCTGTATTGTAAAAAGCCTGGGAAATCTGCACAGGTTACCTAGTGACCTTTGTCACCGTGGTGAGCCAATTTAGATAATTTAGTGCTCTTCCTCCTTCCTCACCAAAGGCATACTACTACCAATTATTTCTGTATCTTTTTAATAAGATTGTGTGTGTGTGAGTGTGTTTCACTTTACCAACTCAGTACCTTTGTTTAGCTATTATTTTCTGTATTTGGGCAGACACAGGGAGTTGTTCTAAATGTGCATTAGTAAGTTTAGGAAAATCATTGTAAGAAATGGTTAAATGCTGATCACAAATTCTGATTGGATAATATATTTAACAAATACTGAAAAATTGTAGAGTTACTCTTGTTTCAGCAGATAGGGGTATGTGTGTATGTATGTGTGTGAGTGTATGAAATTAAACAGGTAGATAAACATTTTGAGATTAAAAAATGAACTGACTATGCAGAGCTTTTTCTCTTATTAAGAAAAGAGCATTTATGAAATGAAGAAAGTGAGCAATAGTAAAAAAGGCTGGTGGTTTTCTGGGAGAAAATAATGTTAAGTCCTAAAATAGTTGAAATACTAACCAAGAAAGCTTTAAAAACAAGGGAGAAAGGAATATGCAAGCAGGCTGCAATGCAGTATCTAGAAGGAGTTTTGTAAAGACAGGATATGGATGTCTGCTTTGCTTCAGCAGTTATAGAAGTTTTGCCGAGAATGGAAACTATAGAGAGGGGAAGATAACGTTTTCATACTTGACTTAGTACATTTGGTTTGGAAGTCAGAGCTAAGTCTCAAGTTCAGTGGAGTGGCAGCTGACTCAGAGACAAGGAAAAACAGATTGTGTTTTAGATGATGTTTTTATATTTACTTATGCCTTTGAAACATTTGGTAGGATAATTTCAGAGTGTAAGTAAAAGAAGGCATCCAAGATGGGTGGAAAATGGGATCCTATTTGGGTCTCATTTTCATCTAAATTCATGTTTCAGAGGACATTCTGGAGCAAATGAACAAAAGTGTCAAACTATCGGGGAAACTGTGCTGAAAGTGCTGTTTCTTGCTCAAGGACTTAAAAAAAAAAAAAAAACCTCTGGATGATTGATTGTATCAAAAGGATAGAGATCAAGTAGGATGAGAGAAGAAAGGGATAAATTTATAGATCAGGAAGAGTCATGGGCATTTCTGTACATTTCAGCAAATCTGGCAAATTCCAGAGAAGATACATTTTCTCCAAAACTTTATGAGTGAAAGGAGATGAAATGAATTTTTTAAAGAATAATAGACTCTATAAGTTTAATTGTGTGGAAATGATGATTTATGAGTGACGGTGAATCGGTGGCAGAAAAATAACTGTGCTGTGGAAAGACTTCTCTATGGTAAATGTCTTATTTATAGGTTAAATGAGATCAGGATGGGTTTTAATGGAGTCAAGAACAAGTAAAAAAGATAAAATTCTCAGTTGTACGTAGATGGATATGAAGTGAGATGTGGACTCTTCTAACAACCCTAAATACGTTGTATGCTCTAATTTTCATTCCTGAAAAGCAAAATAGAGAACACCAGCCTTTAAAATCCAGAGGCTATAAATATTGAATCTTCTATATAAGGCTGCTGTCTATGTTAAATATGTTATGATGTGGAGTGGTTTTCAATTCTCCTCATGTGATGCTCTTCACATGTATATGTTATTTGTATGGCATGAACTTGTAGATAACACATTGGTGGTATATGAAACCAATGTGTTGGCTTATGGCCAGGATTTTTAGAAAGTAGAATAGATTAGAGTGGAGGAGAAAATATATGAGTGCATCATATGTAGTAAGAGCACATATTGTTAAGCTTCTGTTTTAATTATGTATGTACACATAAATGTGTGCACATGTTCTAGGTTGCTGTGTAGAATGTATTTCTAACTTGGTTGCAGTCAAAAAAGTTTGAAAAACACTAGTTTAGTGACAGCAGCAACTCTACTGAACAGATACGTAGTGAGGAAGGAAATTATATTTGTAAATGGAATGATGTTAACAAGATAGAGAGTAAAATTTAAACGTGTTTCTATAAGTAGTGTGTCTTCTCTCAAGCAGGTCTGTACCTATGAGGTAGATTTATAAATACATGGTGTATACTTAACATATGGTAAACCCTTGATAAGTTCCATTCAAAATATGTTTAGGTAGGTTGAGATGGTTGGATGGCATCACCAACTCGATGGACATGAGTTTGAGCAAGCTCTGGGAATTGGTGATGGACAGGGAACCCTGGCGTGCTACAGTCCATGGGGTCACAGAGTCAGACATGACTGAGTGACCGAACTGAACTGAGGAACTATTATTTTCTAAGATATGTAAGCAAGCACTGTGAAACACATATACACATACATACACCTTGGCTTACAGAACTCAAACTTTTCTTTATTTCTAATTACCATCTTAAAATACCCATGTAACTCCATAACTCTACATCTTACTCTTTCAGCCAAGCCACTTAGCTTCCTAATTACATTCTTTATTCTCAGTCCACAAAATGGACACATTTCAATGATATGACTGTAATTTTAGAAAACTTTGAATGCAGTCTCACACCTATGTAAAAGCCTTGGAATTCCTTGATTCATCCTTGGCTTAGTTCTTCCCAGATCTAGATAAGAAACACATACTGCAGTTGTGATTTCTACTTAGCTACCTCATGTGGTTATGTGGTATAGTATTGTTTTCTATTAGTACTCCAGAATTTTTCAAGGAATAAGAAAAGAAAAGAAATACTTGCCTTGAATATTTGAACACAGTGAGAATCTACAGTATGACTTGTTATTTCAAGTGTATTTTATAGAGTACTGGAAACCTTTGTGTGACCTGAATAAGGGAAAGGGCCATATTGAAAGAAAGAAGTAAAAGAAGGAAGGAAAGAAGGAAGGGAGGGAGGCAGGCAGACTGTAGTGTTACAAATTAAAGGGAACTAAAAAAGGAGCATTCTGGCAGAAAGGACTGTCATGTTCAAGGTCTTCTTCTTGAGTCTCATTTAAATAAGAAATTACTAGAAATGGTTAATGCCTCAAACTTTTTTGAAAGATGCCACAAGTTTGGGTTTGATTCACTAGAAACACTCAGCATCATTTCTTTTCATTTACCTTAGTGGAAAAAATAGTTTCCTGTCAACTGACTAGAATTTTTTTTTTCCTTCTAATTTCTCTTTAGAGTAACTTGTTCAAGTCTGCAATTGGAAACATTGAAATGACAGAATGGGAAAACTAATGCTCCAATTGATGATGGAGTTTAGGAAGATAGAGGCCATTCAGCATCTATAAACAACTAACTGTTCAAATTATCAGGGTAATTTTTAAGTGGTAATTCAGAGAACTTCCTGGAAAATACAGAATTGCGCATATAGAAAAGACTCCAGAAAATAGATGGAAAAAATATTAATTATGTCTTATGAATCCTATGCCTGAAAAATGTTAGGCTTGTTAATTTACTCTGCTAGTTAGTTAACTATGCAGTTGTGACTATGTTTGCATCAAGATGGAGCATATGTGATACACATAGAAAAAGAAGTAGTACATGGAAATTCCCTGAGGAGAAACTTGACTTTTAAGGACTTGCTCAGCACAAGATATGCTGATACCCTGTTAGTAGAGGACGCTTAAGAGTGTGTGTCCTCTTAATGATGGAAATTAACTAAAATGCATTTCCAAAGAGATAACATGTAATAAGTTGATTAAATTATAATTGTTGACTATGTACCTCTTAATTTTATTATTTAAAAAGAAAATTAAGGAAAGAAACCAAAAAGTCAAAGTGATCGTGAAATTTAAATATTTGATGTGATGTCAACTGCAGTTAGTTAAAAAAAACTTTTTTTTAAAAGAAAAACTCCAAAAGCAACATGTGATTCTCAGAAGTATAGTTGTTTTTTTTTAATAAATTTATTTATTTTAGTTGGGGGCTAATTACTTTACAATATTGTAGTGGTTTTTGCCATACATTGACATGAAGTATAGTTTTAATCAAGTATATATATATATATATTTTTTACAATAACATCTAATAACTGTGAAATGTTTGGCATTTTCCCTAAATTCCTCCAAGTAATTAATGGACATAAAACCTGCTTTGATTTCTAGGCTGGGTCTATCTCAGGAGTTGGGTTTTTGTCATAGAAGATTCTGAACCAACTGAAGTTAAGTGGCTACATTCAAAACACTACAGAACTGAGTCCAAGCGAAAATTTCTATTAAACTTCTTTTTGGATTTTATGTAATATAGAAAAAATAGTATTTCTCAAATTCTGAGATCTGTAATAATCAAAGAGAGGAACTATAATTTGAATTCTTTATAGAGATTAGGTATAACTGTTGTATTTTACTTGAATGTAAGTTAGAGGCTGTCCAAATCGTAACTTTTGAATTTTAAAAACCACCTCTTAATTTTTTAAGTGACCGCCTGTTTTTTCACATTTAACATGAATATTTCTTCTTTTCAGTATGAGGAGACAGTTAGTTCACTGTCTGCTTTAAAAAAAAAAATTTTTTTTAAATTGCCCAACAACTTGATCATGAAGAGAATATTGGTGGTTTTTCAATAACTAATTGCAGTGATCTCACCTAAAGGTATTATTGCAGTCAACAGTAATCAGTAGAGTGATTTTGAGGGCAGATAGAATCATTTAACTTGTGGCTTTGCCATATATATGAATTCATATATTCATATGTATATTCAGATTCATTTATTATATAACCATATCTATTTGGGTATATATTTTTCATAAAGATGTGTCATTCTTGACAGTATTGATTTTATTAACCTAATTTTCACTTTTTAAAAATCAATTTTACTTTTCATTTCCTTTCGTACTTCCTCCTATACGTAAGTGAGAAACAGTATCTAAAATAAATTTTCAAAAACATCTTTAAAATTTTTGGATTGTTGAAAATGTTGCCTCTTTCTGCTTATCCTGATACCACCCTATTATATTTTATTTTTATAAATCCAAGGATATTTTCATCACTAAACTACCTATGTGTAATACAATAATTTACTTATTATTGGAAGGATGTGGTTTGACGTGTTTTTATCAAAAGTAATTGAAATATGATCCTTTATAGCTTTAATCAAGACATTTGCCTGAAGTAGTTACATTAGATACTAGGACCAAAAGTGGGTGCATTTTTGGCCACTTGTAGGCCAGTTTGAATCTTGGTGTCAAACTGTTACTATTCTTCCTACCAACCAACTCCTTTCCCATACACACATCTCCCTTTGGACAGTTGTTTTTCTTACTGGTTTAACTACCAGGTTGATTTGATTTAGCACTTTTCCAACCTAGTATACAATCTCATCTTTCCATTTACAAAAGTTACCTAAGTTTAAAGTCATGCCATTGCAGTGGTGATGGGGAGGGTGGTGGTGGTCTTGTTGAAGGAGGGAAAAGGAAGAGCCCTCATATTTGCAAGGCATAGGGAGTAGCAGGAGCAATAGACCACACAGAATCAATAGTAATGACAAAGCCATCTCTGGGTTCCACCATTAATCAGAGAAATCCTAGCCACAGATGTCAATTTGGAAACCAGAAATGTGGAATGCTCCTTATAATCATGATTAAGACCTCTAAAAATTTGGGTCATAAAAGTTATGCAGTTACTTATTTGGTGCTTTTCTCCCTTTTAAAGAGGGGTCTATTCCAGTTAGTGGCATTTGATAGGTGTTTTTAATTTATATCTGGATCATGGCCAAAATAAGGTGTGAGTATACCAAAGATTTATACGGTTATAAGTGAATCTGAATTATAAGAAAAATTAATCTGATAGATATCATATACATTTTATAACAGAAAAAGAGAAAGTAAGGAAGGTGTACTTTAAAAAATAGAAACATTGTGTACTTATATTAATACATATATCTTAACACATTGGAATTATTATTGAAATATTGGTATTATTATTATTATTAAAATATATAAAGTTGCTTTTATTATAAGAACAGTGAATTACTGGACTGTGAGCTTATCATTTATCATAAGTTAGTTGTTCTCTCAAACTAACTGACCTATGCTATACTTGTACTTGCTAATAATTCTACTATAGTTATTGGATTATGATTTTTAAAATATACTGTTTATAAATAGGATATAGAATATTTTTGCCTAAA
The DNA here is from genome assembly GCF_054371585.1 of Giraffa tippelskirchi. Taxonomy (NCBI): domain Eukaryota; kingdom Metazoa; phylum Chordata; class Mammalia; order Artiodactyla; family Giraffidae; genus Giraffa; species Giraffa tippelskirchi. The sequence goes on along the minus strand of NC_137275.1, from coordinate 89,131,697 downwards.
ACGTTTGAAAGTCTCTAACATTTACTAGGTATAATTTTAGACCGTATTTACTAATCCAAATTTGTAATCACGTGCATGTGCTTGTGCTTTCACATTCACAATATTGTACAGTATACATAAAACAATTTTCCATTTCTCCAATTAGGTTTTGAAATTTTGTCAGCACAAAAATTAAGAACCTATATAATTTGATATTTTAGCATTCTCTGAATCAAATCAGAAAAACTAGTGGGTTGGTTTTTTTTTACCATCAGGATTTCTTTTCCTTTTGTTCATCCACAACACTCCAAAGTTTGTTTCATATGAAGCCAAAACAAAATATAATCAAATATCTAAAGGCAAACAATGAGCCTTAGTATTCTTTATCATATTTATTTATGTATTTCCTATTGTGAAATTTCAGTGATTCATTAAGGTTTTCAAGTTCTATTGCAAAGAGGTAAATTGAATGCAGTAAGAGGTTCCAGTTTCAAGTATTTAGATGCTCAGAAGTTTAATAAACTTGTAGTGGGGCTTCTCACAGTGAAAACGACACTTCGAAAGAGTTTAGAAGAGGCTGTGTTGGCTAACTACAGTCTGAAATTGCTTTGGTTTTGGGTGGAAAAAGCATACTTCCCATTATTATATGGGGATCAGAAAATGATTGGATGATTTATGCTTCTTCAGTTAATAATAAATGGGGAAATGGGAAATTTTTGTGGAATATAAGAGTAATGGTACCCCAAAATACTGACTTCAGCTTAAAATGTATTGTATTAAAGCCATCCTGTTTCACAATAGAGTTTTGAAGGCCTGGGTGAACCACTGAGTCTTTGGATCAGAAACTACATGAATACATACTGGAAAGATATATTTAACTTTAGTTATAGAATTTCCTAATGTCTTAATTATTATCTCAATTTATAACTTTCATGCATTCTGAAGCAAATTTCAACATCGAGTTGTCTTTTATATGGTCTTTGAAAACTTGTGTCTAGCTTTATTAAAAATGATTAGTTTTGTTTGGTGTCCTGAATACGTCAACAAATTTTACATATGTATCTGGCTAGACATGAATAGCCAATCCCATATAAACTAATATGTATGAAGATACGGATACTCAATTTTAGCTTTTAGGAGATGAGTTTTTATTAGACTGAACATATTTTAAACGAGTATGTAGGCTTCCCAGGTGGCGCTAATGGTAAAGAGCCCACCTGCCAATGCAGGTAGATGCCAGAGACAAGGGTTCAATCCCTGGGTGGGGAGGAGGGCATGGCAACCCACTTCAGTATTCCTGCCTGGAGAATCCCATGGACAGAGGAGCCTGGCAGGCTGCAGTCCATAGGGCCACACGGAGTCAGATATACCTGAAGTGACCTCACACGCTTGCTTGTAGGTAGATGTGTGCTCAACCTAAAGATGCCACAGTTCACGTGATTGCCTTGCAAGCACCAAAAGAGAAAATTATGCTCAAATTCTTAAGATAGCAGATTTGGGGATGTCTGTTGGTTTTTAGGTCATTTAATAGTTTCTTCATTGCTGATTTAATGAGAATCAAACTGAAATACATTTCTGCAAGAGACATATTGATAATTTTTTGTATTCAATTTTTTGAAAGAAGTAAATGTAAAATGTACTTAGGTGTGGATTACACAGTTATGTTATTCAACAATTTTCTTTTCAAAGTTATTTAGGAGGAGAACAGAAGGCATTCCTTTATTTATTTATTTATTTTCCTGATGATTAGTGATGAGCATCTTTTCTTTTTTTTTAATTAATTCATTTATTTTAATTGGAGGCTAATTACTTTACAATATTGTAGTGGTTTGTGCCATACACTGACATGAATCAGCCATGGGCGCACATGTGTTCCCCATCCTGAACCCCCCTCCCACCTCCCTCCCCATCCCATCCCTCTGGGTCATCCCAGTGCACCAGCCCTGAGCACCCTGCCTCATGCATCAAACCTGGACTGGCGATCCACTTCACATATGATAATTTACACATTTCAACGCTATCCTCTCAAATCATTCCACCCTCTCCTTCTCCCACAGAGTCCAAAAGACTGTTCTTTACATCTGTGTCTGTTCTTTACATCTGTGTCTCTTTTACTGTCTCGCATATAGGGTCGTCGTCACCATCTTTCCTTTAAACCTGAAGGTCGTTCTGGTCTGGCGCGTGTAGGGATGAATTCCCCCGACACACTTCACAGCAGTCCCGGAAGGAGAACTAGGCTGCAGGTCTCTCCCCAGGCCTCCTGGGAGCAAGGCTGCTGTTTGTCAGTGTTGGCACCTGCGTGAGCTGTGAAGGCTGCTTTAAACAATGCTGATCAACTCAATTCTATTCTTTACCTCCGTGCTCCCTTCTCTTCCTGGGGAATCTGGCTTCTCTGTTACTCCCGATAAGGGATAACAATTTCTTGCAAGCATCACTGAGATCCAGAAAGTCACTGTAATCTCATCAACAGTGTGACTCCCCAACTGGGACTCGTGAATTTATATAACCCGATGGTAGCTGGTCAGGGTGCTTAATCCCCCACATTGCTGTTCTGAGTCCCCCAGTCATTTAAAATAGAAGTCCTCTTACAAAGATGACCTCATTATGGCCCCAAATTAGGACAGACTTCATCAGAACCCATAGTTAAGCCCAATATTTTACCTGTGAAAACAGTTTACTACCCCGTCCTGGCTGAAAAATATTCAGCCCAGGCCTTAAGGAATTTTCCAATGATCCCAGTGAAGATTGGGTAGGAGGCTGGATATACACCCAGTCTTTTTGCATGGCCTGTGGGATGCTGAAGAGTTTTGTTACCTTTTTTAACCCTGAAATAAAACAGAAGCCTTACCTCGAGTTTCTGGTGAATGCCTTGAAGATTTATTCCAATTAACGCACCTGTGGTTTTCCTAAATTTTCTCAAACATTTTAGGTGATTTCCCAACTAATCATTTTTAGGGGTCAACCTCAAAGATTTTAATATAAGGGAGAAATAATTTTTAAAAGAAGCATCTCTGCTTACCTTCTCCCTTCCTCTTTAGCAATGAGTTGTTTGTTTTGGAGATACATACCGGTCTCAAAATTGCATACATACTAATATATACATATCACTGTGCAATTTTGTGACAGGTAATGATAGTTAAGAAAACTAACTCTCTGCTTTTCTCATAGTTGACTGTCAGGCAGGCATTAGTGCGTACTCAGTCGTGTCCGACTCTTTTTGAGACCCTATGGACTGTAACCCTCCAGACTCCTCTGTCCGTGGAATTTTCCAAACAAGAATACTGGAGTGAGTTGCTGTTTCTTACTCCAGGGGATCTTCCTGACCCAGGGATAGAACCCACATCTCTTGAGTCTCCTGCATTGGCAGGCAGATTCTTTACCACCGTGCCACCTGGAAAGCCCTTCTCATATTTGCATTATCTAATTTGTAGTGCTAACAAGCATTGAGAAGTGATTATTTTTCTTTACAACCATGACCTTTGATTGCAGGTGGCATTTTATAAAACTTGCTTTTTCTAAATATTGCAAATAAAGTTGAGTAGTGGAGAGGGGCAGAGGAAGAGCCAAGAGTTGGAAGAGAGATTTAAAAATGAAACTAAGGCATAAGGAGTTCATCTTATTTAAAAAATGTGCTCCATATATATTTCTTCTGTTTATCTTCATAAACATATATGTTTATCACGATACAAGATATATAAGTATATACTTAGAGTCTTGTTTCCAGTTGGCATCCGAGAGCAAGTTGGCATCTCTATGTCATATACTGTACACATAAATGTGAATATATATGAATATATATGCACATGTTTATTTTTCATATGTGATTCTGCAATGCATGGATATGCTTGGATCTAACTTATCTTGTTAAAAATGACTACATTTATATAAGTATGCATACTTATATAAAATGTATTCTTAGTTGGCATCGGGCAGCAAGTTAGCATCTGGTGTAAACTAAGTTTTCATTTACTGCTTATATATGTGTGTTGTAAATTATGACTATTAGGGTGAATGAATATATTTTCTTATAATTTCATAAGTACCTTTAATAATGATTAAATATGTGTCATGAGCAAGTACATTTATCATTTAAAAGGTAATTGTAAAAAGTAGTAAAGGGATTTTTCTCCTCAGCCAAGTCAAATGATGGGATCCAGGTATGCATAGTGAACTGGAAAGAGGAAGACATATTCAACTATGAGGAGTAAGGATTACAATATTAATAAATACTATTTTTGTGGGAATAATGGACCTTTATTTTTAATTATTTATTTTAATTGGAGGCTAATTACTTTATAATATTGTAGTGGTTTGTGCCATACATTGACATGAATCAGCCACAGGCGCACATGTGTTCCCCATCCTGAACCCCCCTCCCACCTCCCTCCCCATCCCATCCCTCTGGGTCATCCCAGTGCACCAGCCCTGAGCACCCTGTCTCATGCATCGAACCTGGACTGGCGATCTGTTTCACATATGATAATATACATGTTTCAATGCTATTCTCTCAAATCATCCCACCCTCACCTTCTCCCGCAGAGTCCAAAAGACTATTCTATGCATCTGTGTCTCTTTTGCTGTCTTGTATACAGGGTCATCGTTACCATCTTTCTAAATTCCATATATACGTGTTAGTATGCTGTATTGGTGTTTTTCTTTCTGGCTTACTTCACTCTGTATAATAGGCTCCAGTTTCATCCACCTCATTAGAACTGATTCAATTGTATTCTTTTTAATGGCTGAGTAATATTCCATTGTGTGTATGTACCACAGCTTCCTTATCCATTCGTCTGCTGATGGACATCAAGGTTGCTTCCATGTCCTGGCTATTGTAAACAGTGCTGTGATGAACATTGGGGTACACGTGTCTCTTTCAATTCTGGTTTCCTTGGTGTGTATGCCCAGCAGTGGGATTGCTGGGTCATATGGCAGTTCTATTTACAGTTTTTTTAAGGAATCGCCACACTGTTTTCCATAGTGGCTGTACTAGTTTTCATTCCCACCAGCAGTGTAAGAGGGTTCCCTTTTCTCCACACTTGGACCTTTTTGTTTGTGCTTTTAGAAAATACCTCACAAGCTAAATATTTTTTGTATACTTATATGCAAATTTGAATTAGATAGTGTTAGTTTGTTCTTAACGCATTCATTGTGAAGTATATGGTGTTGACTATGAGAACAGTTTTTTAAAATCCTTTTTAGTACAGATAGCCAGCATGGTTATTTTATTCATTTAAATTTCATTCGAATCTTAATCAATTAATAACAGTTTAATTTTTAGATAACATTTCTATGGTAGGATTGTGTCAACCTAATGAGTCATATATGAAAAAGTAAATAAAAGCTAACCTCGACTATTAAAGAGTAATTTGTAGTAGAATTTTTATATATTTTCTGAAAATCCAGGTGCTGTTAACACTGTCTTAAGATGTGTTTATGAGGAGTGTGTGTGTATATGAGTGTGTTCTTTTATACCTCCTAGATATTTTGGTAATATTCAACTTTCCTATTTATATACTTATTCATCTTAAGCAGCTGTCTTATAGGCTCCATAGGTTTGTTGGACAGGTCTAAGGAACAAAAGGAAGTTTTTAATTTGCCCCATATCAAGATTTACTCTTAGCTAGTTGTTCATCATGTACCTTCAACGTATACTCATGTGATTCTGTTTTATAAAGAAGAGTATGGAATGATGAACTACTGTAATGTTAATATAGAAAGAAAAATTTGACAGCTTAACTACTGTTTATCCAGCAAAATCCCCATAGTAACTGTAAACTTGTTAAAAGAATTGCTCATATGTTTAGTGTTGCCTGTTACTCCATTGGAAAACTATAGTATTTTTCTGGTGCAAAAAGATACGTTTGCTCTATTGAGTATCATTGGTTAGTTGTAAGTTTATTTTGTGTATATGACATTAATTTGTTGCAAATGCAGACATTTTAAAATAGAGGTATATTTTTCAGTATAGCCCATATTAGATTATATGTAGGAATGTTTAGCATTAGTAGTTAAATATAGAAGTAATATTGATGTTACATTTGTTGTTGTCCTGTCATAAAAGAAATTCTCCAGAATGAAGAAATTACTTCACTAAATTTGAAACATCAGCCTTACATAGGCTGCATGTGTAGCAGATACAGATTTTAAGTACACTTGCTGGTTGATCTGTCCATTGGTTAGTAGTTTGTACATTCCCCTTTCTTCTGATTGCCATCCATGTTCTAAGCTGTGTTTCTTCTATTTTTTAGATCAGTATGCTTTAATCATTGCATTTAGTAAATTAGCATTAAATTCAATAATCTAATTGTTGTAATATTCTAAGATTAAACATTTATTTTTTTCATTAAATGTTGAAATATGCAAGTCATTATTTGTGTATTGCTGACTAGAAATATTGCTGAAGTGTAAAGGAGAAAATCTAATTTTATATTGGCATAGAAAGAAAGCTTAACTTGTTTTCTTGCTCTTTTTTTATAGAGAACACCTGTTCCCAGCGCTGAAGCATTCCGATGGTTCTTTTAAAGCAGTAGTATATCTTATTTTCAAGGCATTTGGAAGTGAAGGGCAAACTAATGTCTTGTTTTAAGAAACTGCTTAGTCCACCACTGAAGAAAATATCCAGATATTATTTTCATTTTATGTACAGGAGTTTCTTCAAAAAGAAAAGGGAAAGAAAAGAAAATAGACATATAAAAATAATCTGGGAGCTTGGGGAATTGGCCAGTCTATTTACTTTCAATACACTGATTCTTTCTTTGATGTAATTTAGCTATCCTAGTGAAGTTGTTGTCTATTTTGAAAGTGGCTGTAAAAAATAAGTTTGGGTAAACCCCTGCTGTAAAATCATGTATCTTTGCAAAGTACATATCTATACTTCATTTTCAAATATATGTGTTTCAGTACTGTAAACTGTACAGATAGCAGCTTGTATTTTGTGTGTTTAGACACAAGAAGACAATCATGTCTGAGCATCTATGGAGATTAACAGTTTGTTCACAACACTCTGGTTCTGCGAGTTAAATCTAGAGCAATAAATTTTAGCTTTAAATATTTTTTTGCCAGTTGTTCTAGGAGCAGCAGCAGCGGTGGCGTGTTTTGCCACGCATCTTTCCGTAGAGACTTGATGCCAAGTTTTACAAGACTAAAAGATGATGATGCATCCAGCAGTTACCTTCAGTTGTATTGTTCTAAGAGGGGAAGATGTTAGGAAAGTTTCAATTAATCTTTTGAGCACTATATTAGAGTAGTGGTTATGCACTTGCATTGCTTACAAACGAGCTGTACAGAAGGGTATACCTCCCAAATCCTTAGTGTAGTTGACTTGTCTTGGGTGGCACTGTAAGACGGAGTACTCAGAGTAGTTGACACATGCAGAATCTGTTGTATAACTTTTTTTTTCTTTCTTTAAACAGTGTTTTCTAGGATACAGGCTAGAGTATCATACTTAGGGGAGAAATTCATGACTGACTTTTTTTTCCCCCAGCCCAACATGGGCTTTTTTTGTTTGTATGTATTTTTTTGTTTGCCTATTTTTCTGCTTCTTTTTTGGTAGAGAAAAATAAACACTTAATAAAACATATCCAATTGTTTAAATTCCATGTATGATATTAAAAGTGTAGTTTTGTTTTAAAATTTGATTACATAAAGGCCTCCTGCATTGAGACATGGCTGGGTATATTTTTAAGTTCAAAAGAGTGAAACACATTCATGGAAGTGAGGCTGTTGAATCTCTTTTGATCTTCCTTTCTCACAGCCTCCCAGTTAAAACCGTGGCCTTCTCCTAGGCCCTCAGTGGAATGTTCCATGGTTCCCATTCCCGTTCTCGTCACCATCACCGGATGCTTCCATTCCTGAGAAGGCAGGGCCACAGTCTGTGGAATTCCATAAATGCAAACAGCCCCCAAACCAAAGGAGCTAATGCTTCATAGGACCTGAGCTACCTTTTCTCATAATGTTTGGTTTTCTTCTGCAGTCAGTGTTCTTTAGGCTGGTCCATTAGGACAAATATTTGTGATGGCACGATCCCTTAGAATTTTAGTTCTCCTCTCTCTCTCTTTTTTCCCCCCAGATTATAAAGACTGTTTTCAGCTTCAGAAATAAGACAGAGTTTAGCAAAAACACATAGAGTATCCGAGTTGCCATGTTACTGTATCTTTTTGTTCTCTAGTCACTAGCCAGCTATTTTAGCCTGTGACATCCATTGACCTGCTGAAAACTGAGCAACATGGATCAGGTGAAGAAAAATAACTTGAGAAGAGAGAGGGTGATGAAAGGAACTGTAAAGTTTTAGAAGGACTAGCAGATGAATAATTTTAAAAGGCTAGTTGTAGTTTTGAATGGCAAAAAATAGAGGATTTTTTTTTAAAAGCAGAAGGAGCACTTCATTGCTAGAGTGCTGGCAAGGGGGGAAGAAGGTACTTACAAATGCCAATGTGAAAAATAATGTGACTTAATTTGCCTAGAGTATGGATACAAGGTCTACAGTTACTGTCAAATAGCCTTTCTGAAGAAAATTCACTATATATTACACTTATCCATGTTTAGAGAAGAAAATTATATGATCGCAAATTAAAACATGCTGTATATTAATTTTGAGATAGCTTTCTACTTGATGTATATTCCTTTGAAGGTTCTAGTTAGAATTTCTATTTCTGCTGTGGGACCAATAAGAACTATATGAGTTCTTTCTTGTTCCATTTTTAATTTTATTTGACTTTCTTTTAACCAATTTGCTAATGAATTACGAGTAAATGAAAACTTACTTTCACACTTGAATGGTAAGCTTGCCTTGCTTTTTGGAAAATGATCATTGTTATTACAGAATTGAAACAAACTTTTATTCAGGCTGCATTAGGCATACGATAACATATGAAGATCTCATCGCAATGTACTGTGAGTCTAAAATACATGCTAGTATTGCATGTCTTGATGTGTTTTTGTTTGTTTTCTTAAAGAATTAATGAATTTGTATATTGTAAAATGTGATTTTTTACATGTGAATTCAATTTTTTAATGAAATAATCTGTTAATTATTGATATGGAGAAGTGCAGCTTTTCTTGAATTCCTTATGTGTTTTTATTCCTGATGTTGTTCTTTTTTAAACCACCTTTTTTTTTTTAGTGTTTTGGGTTAAGCTATTTATGTAATGGAGGGTGCATATAAGGTTCCCTTTGGTGATGCCGAAGAAAGGTATCACTCCTCTGGCCTCCCCTCAGTTTTCTCCTTGTAAGTTCATGTGTTGAGAAGTTGTAAAGCATATCATGGCAGCACTGAGGGAGTGATTGAAAGATTTACACTTTTATGATTCTGAAATACCAATGAAGTGTAACTTTTAACAATTCCTTGCTGTATGTTTCATATTCAGAATCAAGAAAATTCAGAAGATAGCAATCAGCTGTAGTTCATGTGGGCTATCTTTACAACTTAAAAATTACATCTCAGATAAGCCAAATAAAAAACTTTGTGTGAGCGGTCATGTACAGAGGAGTCTTGCCTTCTCTAGGTGTAGGTGAGGAGATACTATCATGTGTCAGCATTTGGGGAGACTATGGAAAGTACTTGGGCTGTTGCCATGTAGTACATTGGATCCATTCCTTTGTCAGCTCTCACTCAGCACCCTAATATCACAAGAACATCAGAGTGCAAATCTCTCTCTTTCCAGGCCTTCAACCCAAAGTGGCTTTCTGATGGATTCTGCCTGTCTGTGCACAAGTGGAGGGCATATTTACAAACTAGAAATGTGTCCATTCTTGGGAGGGAGAACAGTAATAGGCTTCCCCCAGGGTAAGGATATATAAAAGTGTCTCCTGTTGCTTAATTCCCAACACCCAACTTTCTTCTTCTAAACACATTCATAGGAAGCGAGAGATGGTAGACTTCCTATGAGTTAATATTAAGCAGTCACTAAAAGAAAGGAATATTCCCTTCCTTTCATTCAGAATCCCTGGCATGTAAGTTGTACAATTAATACTAAAGCATATAAAGTCTTTAAGCTGATAGTCTCTGTAATCAAATAATGAAAAAAAGAAAGCAGTTAAATGAACAGACTATTCAGGGTCAAATATGTTCAGCAAAAAACCATTGTGGGTCTTTGATCATGGCTAGATTCACAGTGATATCACACAGTTGGTTCTCATGTAACAGCTAAGTGTTTCAGATTTTGTTTTTATTAAATTTGGCAGTTTCACACTGAGATCTGTATTCCTAGTGAATAAAAGACAGTTACTATGTTAGGAGGGATTTCATTTTCACAATTGCAAGGAAGTCAGAGATACTTCAGGAACATGGGCCACAAAATGTACTCCTTTCACAGTGTTCTCCTATTCTGAACTGTGCAGTTATCTATTAAATTTTCTAATAGATATTTGTGTAAGGTGTATGTATGCTTGTGCAATTATTAAAAAAGCAGTTTTGGAAAACAGTGTATTTATTAAAGAAAATTACTTATGGGGCATGTACAAAACTGTAAAAAAAAAAAAAAAAAAACCTTAAAAAAAACACATTCAATTTGCCCAGTAAAGTTGTTTTTGTGAAATTTCTGTGTTGTTGAATAAAGGACTTTAGTATTCAAAAGATCTCTTTTTCCATGAACAAATTTTTATTTGTGAGATTTTAAATAACCAGCATATGATCCTGAAAGTCTAATTTTTTTATGATAAAAACATTTTTCGTTCTAAACTTGCTCCTACATCAGCAGAATGAATACTGTATATAAAATTTTCATAAAATATTCTAGTTTTGTTCATCTTTTTTCTTCATATATTTTTGTCTTTGTTATGTATTTAAAGGAAAGAGAGAACATGATGCCTTTCATATTTCTAAAGGATACATTCTTGTTGAAAGCTTTAAAAGTTCCCCGAAATAGAGGAAGAAATGAGTATATCCAAACTTTCTTCCTTCCTTCATCATAAGAGTGGCGCGAGAAAGCTTTCCATGAACTCCTTGTGCTGTGAATGAAAAGTCTTGGTGATAATGCTTAAAAGCATTAAGGTACATGAAGAAATGCACAACACTGGAATTCTATCTTCAGCCACTCCCAGCAATACTCTGAGATTACCTTTTTATTGTGTTACTTTTTTATTGTAGAATATTGTGGTCCACCCTGCTTGTTTTTTGGTGGTGAAGGCACTTAACTATTACTTCACTGTTTCCCAGAACAAAGATCTAATTTTTTTGTGCTGCTTCATAAACTACGAGAAATGTAGAACACAGTATTGTATCTTAGAAATCATTAATATGGTTCCAAACATGGAGCATTAGACAATTGAAAGAGTTCATGTTCACAGAAAAAAAGACCACATGAAAAGATTTTTGTCAATGTTATAAATTTCAAGATGTGTTCTGTTTGAATAATATCACTAGTATAAAATAGCTTGGCCATGGCAACAGAATTGGATTATATAGTGTGAGAAAGATGAATTAGGTAACTGGAATCATGAGAGTTTCTGTGTGTTCAGCAATTTTGCAGGTGAGTTGCTATGCTTCTTTATTATATTTTGGTGTAAGCAACAATATGGCAAAACTGCATTTTCATGATAATACTTTCCTTACTTGACATCTTCAAGGATACAAATGCTTTGAGTTTTATATGTAATGATAATAGAATAATTCTTCAAAATAGCTTAAACTAACCAAAAAGGGAAGACAGGGGAACTCTATAACTTATTTCGATATTGAACCAGATAATTTCATATGGTTTCTGGAAACTAATACACATTTTTAAGTGTCTTGATTGGTATCAGTTGTTTTAGTTGACATATTTTACACAGAAGTTATTCCCCATTTTGCTTCTACTCTTTTTTTGTTGGAGGAAAAAAAAATGTTATTTGAAATAAATACAGTGAACACAAATTTGAGGTTTTATTTGCATACATATCATAAGTATCATAGGTATATAGGACATTTTTGCTTATTTGTAAGTTTTGTTTCTAATCTTTTAATAACTTGGTTTAAGATCTATCTTTATGTCCTTTGCAATTCAGATTTTTTTGGCCATTTTTTAAGTCAATATTTCTTATTTTCCATGTATTTATGTAAAATGAAATGTCAACTGAACTGTCTTTTCATTCTAAGTCTGTGCTTTGTTTACAATATGTTTCTTATGACAAAATCATTCTGGTTAGCAGGTGTTGTAATTTCGCAAATTGGAAGCAGTGTCCATGTCTCTTTCCAAGTACGTACTTTTAAAAGCCATTCTAATCGTGTACAAAACTACATGTAAAGCATTCTTAATATGGGACTGAATTACTGACTTCTTTAATAATTAGATGTTAGGAGAATCTGGTCGCTTGGTTTGAATTATGATCTGCTTACGACTTTTCTGAAAAGTGATCTTCTGTTTAAAATTATATGGCTTCAGGAAAATTGCACAATTGGAAGGGAGGTTAGAAAAGAAAAACATTTAAATGGTGCTGTTTAACCTTTGATACCATCATGAAACATATGTAGCTGAAAACTCTTATTCATTATGCCCATCGAAACCTTTTCTCACTTTTCATGAATTACCATGTAATTTCATTCATACTTTTAATTATTTATAAATATTTACAGTTTTATTAATATTGAATTAATGTGGGGGGATAGAGATAGATTAATCTTTGTGTGCGTATGTGTGTGTTGTTTTTAGCTGACACAATTCAATTCATGCTTCCAGTAGGTAAGGGTCGGTGTAGGTTATTAAACATCTTTCATGTAAAAGATTCTGCCACCATTCCATTACAGTTGCAACTGAACTTAATGACTCAACATCTTATAATACTTCATATCTTCTCTGGGAATCAGGGAATTTGGGGAAGTCTGCATGAAATCTTTTGAGCATTTTAGGGGTGTTTTAATAATTTAACATTTCACTGTGTCCCACTTGCAGTCATTTGGAACTGTTTTGAAAATTATTTACACAAATTGCTCCCCAAATATATTATTTTCTTCATATAATTTGTACATTTTAGGTATATTTATGTATTATTGAGATGTCTATTTATACATACATATATTTGAGCTTCAAGTGCACGTGCAAACACTAATAGACTATTCAATCTGTAGCTTATATACTTTGACCATAGGAAAAGACGTCTATCCCTCTGAAATTTGTGATGTCTATGAAGTAGCAGCAAGAAGAACATTGTGAATAATTTTTGTGTGTGTAAACCAGCAATTGATTTAATTTTTCATTTATTCAGTAAGAATTATTGTGATCTTCAATGTACCAACTACTGGAGATATCAAAATAAATAAAATGTTCCTCCTGACACATTTACCATCATCATGAAAGTCAACCAAGTGATTGAAAAATAAAAATAAACAAAAATATTTTGTTTACTTACAAAATAAAATCAGTGGAAAGTGTCTGTGTTGAATGGAACAGGCATCATGTGAATGCATGGCAAGAGATGGTGGAGTGAAGCTTTTTCATTTCAAATTTTTCCCTGTTGAAAGAAGAGGGCAAGGCTCAAGCAAATACTCTGGGGTTGTAAAACCTGAGGTTAAAGTAGTAAACCAAAGAGACTGGAATGGCAGAAGAAAGAAAGAGGAAGGTTTAAAAGACCTGAGACATGCCGCCATCCTAGTCCGAGTTGATGTCATTTTTCATGGGGGCCACTTGAATCACTACCACAGTATTCTCTTTCCATTCATTCCTGTCAATTTTCAAACATTTTTTATGTTGCAGCCTAAGCAGTTCTTTTCAAACACACACAAAGTTCTTGGTATTCCATGCTCATTGCTCTTAGAATAAGATCCTAAATGTGGTTGCAAGGATCTTGCAGTTTAGCTCTGCAGTCTCATCCCATTTCATGTCATCCCTTTCTCAGTGCTCCAGCCATTTAGACTTTCTTCCATCCTCACACTTGCAAGATGGGTTTTGCCTCTCACCTCAGGACATTTTGTTCATTTTGTTATTAATATCTGGAATCTTTGTTCCTTCTCTATTTTCCTGGATAATACCTCTATTCTTCAGAAATTAGCTAACACTTCACTTTTACAAGCAACTTCTCCTCAACTTTTATGACTTTGTTAAATTCACCTATTATAGGCTCTAAAGTAACTTGTACCTCTTCATAGCCTGAATTAATGAATTAATTCCCTCAATAAAGAGATATTACACATTTATCGTGTGCTCTTCTCTCTTCTAGGCAGCTAGAATATGTTCATAAGGACAGAAATTCCTGCTCTCATAGCATTCGTATTCTAGTGAAAAGAAAAAGGTCATAAACAAAGAAGTAAATAAATGTCACATAGTAATATATAATTTGAATACAAATAAGGAGAGAAAATGAGATTACATATGCCAAATGGAGTGAGAGGATGTGGAAGAGAGTTGGAATTTTAAATGAGTAGTTAGGGAAAGCCTAACAGAGAAGATAACATTTGAGGTATGGCCTGAAGGAGGCAAGTGGCTGCCCAAGTGGCGCTAATGATAAAGAACCTGCCCACCAATGGAGGAGATCTAAGAGACACAGGTTCGATTCCTGGGTTGGGAAGATCCCCTGGAGAAGGAAATGGTGACCCACTCCAGTATTCTTGCCTGGAGAATCCCATGGACAGAGGAACCTGGCAGGCTACAGTCAACAGGGTCGCAAAGAGTCAGGCATGAAAAGTGAGCTAGGACGCATGCTGAAGGAGGCAATTAAGTAGATGAGTAAGCAATGTGGATATCTTGGAAACAGCCTATCTGGTAAAGGGAATAGCAAGTAACAAGACCTTGTGACAAGAAAGGGCCTGGAGTTTTCAAAGACCAGCAAAGTTTTCAAGGACCAGAAGTCATGGTGTCTGAGGTGCAATGGGTAAGAGAGAGAATAGTAGGCAATATAAGAGGAGGAACAGAGATAAGACTGTGCTGTGTCACATTAAGGACTTTGACCTTTACTCAGAGTGAGAAGGGAAATATTTGGAGGGTTTAATTGGAGAGAGACATGATCCAACTTATAAAAGTACTACTTTGGCTACTGGGTTGGATTAAGAAAAAGACTACAGAAGATCAGGAATGGAAGAAGGGAGACCAGTCTGGGGAGATGATTGCCATATCCAAGTGAAAGAAAGTGGTGGAACTAGAGTGGCAGTCTTGGAGGTTGTAAAAAAGAGGTTGAATTCAGCACATAGTTGGAAATGAAGGAAATAGAATTTGTATAGACAGAGCTTTAGGTATGTAAGAACGAGAGAAATTACTAATAACTCCAAGGCCTTTGATGTGAATAACTGGAAAAATGAAGTTGCCCTTCCCTTAACTGAGAAGCAAAGGCTGAATTTTGGGTTTAGATGTGCTAAGTTTGAGCTGCTTCTCAAACATTCAAGATGTCAAGCATACAATTGGATCAATGGACTTGGAGTTCAAGGTGGATTTATAGGCTGGTGATAAAAATTTTAAAATAATGAGCCTGGATGAGATTATCAAATGAGCGAGTGTGGATAAATAAAAGAGAGGAAGGGCAAAGACTGAGATCTGGGACTCACCTACCACAGTTGTATGTTCACCTTCATTCTAATCATTATTTGATTAGTACCCTTCTTCCATACTGACAAAAGTAAAGAAGAAATGGAACGTGAAGTCGCTCAGTCATGTCCAACTCTTTGTGACTCCGTGGACTGTACCCCACCAGACTCCTCCGTCCATGGGATATTCCAGGCAAGAATACTGGAGTAAGTTACCATTTCCTTCTCCAGGGGATATTCCCAACCCAGGGATCGAAGCCAGGTCTCCCACATTGCAGGCAGACTCCTTACCGTTTGTGCCACGGGGGAAGTCTAGAGAAGAAATGGAAACCCAGGAAAAACTTCTACAGGTGAATTCATCCATTTTCCCCTCTTCCCAGTGACCCATATTGTTTTGACCTTTTGTTACCTCAATCCTTACCCTTCATCCACAAGTGACTGATTATTCATCCCCCTCAATTTATCCCATCTCCACTGCATGCAAAAGCTTACATTTATTATTTGTATTTATTCACAAACATTCTAATGCAATAATTATATATGACAATCTTTTCTCCTAATGTGCATGTAAATACATGAAGTTCAAAGTTTAATGCTGACCAAAATTAGTGCATTAAAAAAATTAAGCATAATTCAGTACTCAGTATAATATATCTGTCTGTTTTTATATTCTTTGTTAGAAATTCCATCAAAGATATAAAATCATTCTCTCTTATTTAACATCTCTGGGAAACTAAATGAACAGAAAGTGGATAGATATTAAAACTACAAATTGAGAACTAAGATTGTTTAGTTGACTCCCAGTCACAAGAAAGGAATAAGGTTTTCAAATTTGTCTAAACTTTCCTCCACGAGGAGCAAGCTGGCTCATGACTATAAAAATGAGAGTGTAAATTTCTTAGTATTTGTTGTTTTTCTTCTTTGCCCTTGATTCTTTACAGAGATAGTCATGCCTACTTTCATTAATAGCCAAAATGCACTTCAGAGAGTGTGACTAGAAGTGTTCCTTCATTATTGTATACAAGAGAAAGCATTTTGTACCAGAATTTCCTTAGACCCAAGTTTCAATTTCAAACCTACCATTTGACAGAAATCTCTATATATCACAAGTTCCCCCACTGAATCCCTAACACCAGAGTTCTGAGGATTAAACAATCAGTTCAGTTCAGCTGCTCAGTCGTGTCTGACTCTGCAAGCCCACGGGCTGCAGCACGCCAGGCCTCCATCACCAACTCCCAGAGTTTACTCAAACTCATGTCCATTGAGTCGGTGATGCCACCCAACCATCTCATCCTCTGTCATCCCCTGATTGAAGGTGGGAACTTTCAATCTTTCCCAGCATCAGGGTCTTTTCCAATGAGTCAGTTCTTCTATCAGGTGGCTAAAGTGTTGGAGCTTCAGCTTCAGGACTGATCTCCTTTAGGATGGACTGGTTGGATCTCCTTGCAGTCCAAGGGACTCTCAAGAGTCTTCTCCAACACCACAGTTCAAAAGCATCAATTCTTCGGCACTCAGCTTTCTTTGGAGTCCAACTCTCACATCCATACCTGACTACTGGAAAAATCATAGCTTTGACTAGATGGACCTTTGTTGGCAAAGTAATGTCTCTGCTTTTTAATATGCTGTCTAGGTTGGTCATAACTTTCCTTCCAAGGAGCAAGAGTCTTTTGATTTCATGGCTGCAGTCACCATCTGCAGTGATTCTGGAGCCCCCCCCCCCAAAATAAAGTCTGTCACTGTTTCCATTGTTTCCCCATCTATTTGCCATGAAGTGACAGGACCAGATGACATGATCTTAGTTTTCTGAATGTTGAGCTTTAAGCCAGCCTTTTCACTCTCCTTTTTCACTTTCATCAAGAGGCTCTTAGGTCTTCACTTTCTGCCATAAGGGTGGTGTCATCTGCATATCTGAGGTTATTGATATTTCTTCTGGCAGTCTTGATTCCAGCTTGTGCTTCATCCACCCTGGCGTTTCGCATGATGTACTCTGCATATAAGTTAAATAAGCAGGGTGACATTATGCAGCCTTGATGTACTCCTTTCCCCATTTGAAACAAGTCTGTTGTTCCATGTCCAGTTCTAACTGTTGCTTCTTGACCTGCATACAGATTTCTCAGGAGGCAGGTAAGGTGGTCTGGTATTCCCATCTCTTTAAGAATTTTCTTCAGTTTATTGTGATCCACACATTCAAAGGTTTTGGCATAGTCAATAAAGCAGAAGTAGATGTTTTTTCTGGAACTCTCTTGCTTTTTTGATGATCCAGTGGATGTTGGCAATTTGATCTCTGGTTCCTCTGCCTTTCTAAATCCAGCTTGAATATCTGGAAGTTCTTGTTTTACTTACTGTTGAGGCCTGACTTGGAGAATTTTGAGCATTACTTTGCTAGCATGTGAGATGAGTGCAATTCTGCGGTAGTTTGAACATTCTTTGGCATTGCCTTTCTTTGGGATTAGGATGAAAACTGACCTTCACCAGTCCTGTGGCCACTGCTGAGTTTTCCAAATTTGCTGACATATTGAGTGCAGCACTTTCACAGCATCATCTTTGAGGATTTGAAATAGCTCAACTGGAATTCCATCACCTCCACTAGCTTTGTTCGTAGTGATGCTTCCTAAGGCCCACTTGACTTCACATTCCAGGATGTCTGGCTCTACGTGAGTGATCACACCATCATGATTATCTGGGTCATGAAGATCTTTTTTGTATAGTTCTGTGTGTTCTTGCCACCTCTTCTTAACATCTTCTGCTTCTGTTAGGTCCATACCACTTCTGTCCTTTATCGAGCCCATCTTTGCATGAAATGTTCCCTTGGTATCTCTAATTTTCTTGAAGAGATCTCTAGTCTTTCCCAGTCTATTGTTTTCTTCTATTTCTTTGCACTGATCACTAAGGAAGGCTTTCTTATCTCTCCTTGCTATTCTTTGGAACTCTGCATTCAAATGGGTGTATCTTTCCTTTTCTCCTTTCACTTCTCTTCTTTTCACAGCTATTTGTTAAGGTGTCCTCAGACAACCATTTTGCCTTTTTGCATTTCTTTTAAACAATGATTAAACAACAAGTAGTTCCAAATCTGAAAGAAACAAATGGTAATTATTTCAGTCCTTTAAAATCTCAAGGACCCTCAATATATTCAAAACAAGAAAACAAGCAATGACTGCAACAAAAACTGAAATGCTTGATTTCACAGTTTGACGGAAAATGTTGAGACACATATGAAACGTAAAGAGTAAAAACCTGAAAAGAATTGAGTGGTAAAACTACAATTGACATGTTATTTGGCAATTTAAGCAACTTTGTCCCCATGGATAGCTATAGAACTTCTGAGGGTTATCGACAGATTCATCACTAAGAAAAACATTACGTAAGTCTCCACTCTATCTGTTGCATGAAGTAAGGGTTAATTTACACGCTGAATTATTAAATGCACTCCCATACTATGACAAAACTGTAAACCTGAGAAAACGTAGTACTTTCCAGTTTTATAAAGTCTGCCAGAGACTTTCTTAAGTGGCTAATTTAGAGGAAGCTGGCACACAGTTTGAAGATGTAATTTGAGTCGTGGCTGATGATATACTTTTTCTTGTTTAGCCTTTTATGCAGCTTGTTTGCATTCCTTGAACAGATTTGCTGTTTCTGTTCTAACTGCATTGTGTATGGCATGAGGAATGCTGATTAATTCTTGTCCGTAATCATCACCACTCTGCCAATGTTGAACATTTATATCCTTCATTACATAATCTATGTATGCATTCCTTATGTTATTAGTGGGAGTAGCATGTAATAGGTAAACAAACCTGTTCTTGATTTAAATTAAAAATCACTGTTGATCCTTTTCCATCTTTAACAGAAACTGCCTTAGATGGAGGAATCTGGCATAGGTTTTATCTGTTTCAAGTAGCTTTAATTAGAATTCTTTAATTGTTCCTACAGCTGCCACCAATAGTAAACTCTAAAATATCAATTGTAATTGGAAGATAAATTTGCATTTTATTCATGACATAAAGTTAATATGTCTTACTTTGTGAATTTTCAGACAGTGAGGCTATTCACTGCCAATGGAGTGTCTCTGAATAGCCCTTTTCAATAATTTTGATACTTACATTGTAGGTGACTGTCTCATCTACTTACCTTTAAAAAGAGAATTAAGTAAACAATGACTCCGAGGTGAGCCTTATTTAATAAATTACTTACTGGTTTATTCAGAGACTCCTGAGGAAATAGGTTCTTAAATGATGGGTTATAGTTTGAAAAAGGCATTTCACTAGAAGTCCTAAAGCATTTAAATGGAAATAAAGTATGTCACTCTTTATGTGTGCATGCTAAGTCCCTTCAGTCATGTTTGACTCTTTGTGACCCTATGGACTGTAGCCTGCCAGGCTCCTCTGTCCATGGGATTCTCCAGGCAAGAATACTGGAGTGGGTTGCCAGGCAATCTTCCCGACCCAGGGATCAAATCCATGTCACTTAAGTCTTCTGCATTGACAGACAGGCTCTTTACCACTAGCGCCACCTGGGAAGCCCACTCTTTATGCACCTAGTCAAATTACGACAGCAGAGTTGTATAAAGGATGAAAAAATAAATAGCAGATAACAGAAATCTAGTATATCCATATCTTCATAAGTATATTTCCAAATTTCTCAGACTTTTCTTGAGTTGCTAAGTTGGAACCACAAATCAGATGGTTAGATTCAATATAATTAGCTTCCTGTTTTCTAGAAGAGTAAATGAAGTACTGGTTTCTATGAAAATCATTCTGTTAAGAATGTTTTATTTCAGCAAGTCACTTTAAGGTAAAAACTGTAACTACTCACAATGATAGGAATGAAAGGAAACAATGAAAGGAATTTATTATGTCAGGTAATTGAAAAGTCCTAAGGAAAGACTCAGACCTCTCTGCCTGTAGTACTGTAAGTTGGTTTTATTTTGAGGCCTTATTGATTTATGTTTTGGCCACTACTGCCTATAAATGTTTACCTTCCATTGCTAGGAATTTGTGTAAAGGGAAAACTTTTCTTTCCTGACAAGTTTAGCAAAAATCCTGGAGCTAATTCTTGGTGGATCCAATTGGCCTATATTGGATTTTGTGCCCAACACTTAGCTAGTCCCTGTAAAGAGTGAAGTGCTGGTTTATCTTACACAAATGTAAATAAGAAAAATTTTGTTTAATCTTAGCCTGTCCTTAAGATCTGGGTGGAGATCAGCCTCTCCCTACCACATTTACTGAGAAGGAATTAATGGTAGTCTCCAGGGAAAATCAGAGTAATGACAGAAACAAAAAGGGAAATAGATACTGAGGGCAGACAAAAAAAAGAATGAATGAAAGGGAGGAAGAAAGGAAAGATTGAAGAGGGAAAAAGAGAAGAAGAGAAAGTAAGAGAGAGAAAAGAGAGGTAAGAGAAGGGAAGAAGGAAGAAAGGGAGGAAAAGAAGGGAGAAGGAGGGAAGAAAGAAGGAAGGGGAGATGATGATAAATACCTACCACATCATGTTTTATTGAAGGGTTAATGGACAAGGAAGCAGCAGGAGGGAGGAGGCAGAGAAACATCTTCACTGGAATTCTAATAGGATAATTAATTTCTATATAATTGTATGATAACTCTATTTGGTTAGCTTGAAAGATCCATTTTTATTAATTAGTCATGTATATGCATAAACACACACACAACATACAGGTGCACACAATACCATTATGTCTCTGATTGGATCTACATGAGCACAACACTATTTCTGGGATAAAGAAGACAATTTACAACGAGTTTGATAGACTTACCAGCAAAGTTCCATTCCTTATAGTTAACCTGTTACTTTATAGAAATGTGTACAAATGTTGATTATGAGGAAGATTAGCTGTAGGATTATACACGAGAGGATTTGTTTCAGGGAACTAAGGTAATAAAATCTCAAAATATAGACTAGATTTTCACCACCAACTTTAATACATTTCACACAGATTGTTCAGTTGTATTTGCTACCTCACAGTTGAACTTTCATTTCACTGGATTCAACCCAATGAGTATTATGAAAGCCAAGTGTTATCCAGTTTCAGCACACTTAATTTTTTTCATCTTGATCTCAATAACTTTATGCTCATGAGAAAATTCTTATTTGTTATTCTTAGGAATAGCAAAGTCACATTTCCCATTTATTATCAAATGATAAAACTGTGTATATAAGAAAAGACTTAAATGATTACCCTGAAAACAAAGATGGCACAATTGAAGAAGCTGAACTGTGGGTAGAAGTGATAGCTTAATATGTTTGTCCTTTGGTGGAAAGGAAAGTCTAAATCCTGTACACCAGACTTTCACTTAGGAATATAAGGGAGCTCAAAAGTGTACCACCCTCAACTCTACGGGAAGGAGTGGAGAATCAGTGTAGGAGGAAAAGCAAAATCAAACCATAATAAGGGGGAGTGGATGCAGTGCAGGCAAATGCAGTAATTTTCCACTGGATGGGGAAATGGACACTCTCATTGTTGCCAGCACTTACATCTCTTACCAGACAAGGAAGAAGTGGAGCCTGTGATACTGTTGGAGAAACAAGGCAGTAAGTAATTGAATCCATACTCTTTCTGTGGCCAACATGAGAGAGACCACCCTCTTCTCTCTGTCCCTGTAGTTCAGGTGGATTGATTTCACATCCTTCACCTTGAAGAGGAGGAGGGAGCCCATTTTGATTAATAAATGTATAGACCAGTGATTCAGAGATGAGTACAAGATCTTGAGAAGCCAAATCAGATTAAAATACATTTGTATAAAAATAAAACACCTAAAATAGGTAATGCTAAGAAAGAATAATTTGTAAACTCCTGAATTAAGATTCTCATTATATTTGAATAGTAAGAGGCAACTTTTTGATTAAAATAGACCTTTACTACAGATATCAACATGAAAAGATTGATCCAGGGACACTGCTGTGAAATCTAAGTATGACACTTAAATATGCTTATTAGACATGTAATTATGCTTGCTTTTATTTATGACAATGAATGTTTTCAATCTATATGGAATACCTTATTTATAATAAATGGTTAGACTTAATAATGACTCTCTATCCATATTGATGAATTTTCAGTGTATTTGTCATTCCTGAGTCATTAATAGAATTTATACACATACATATTAATACTAGATTTTTTTTGAAAAAAGAGATGGTTGTCATCCTAAAAACAAGGCATTTATGTTTACAACATTGATAATATTGATAAATTCACATATGTAAAAGCCTAAATGACAGTTGACATAAAGAATTCTTATGTAATTTGATGTTAGATAATTCAAATATAATTACTGCTACTTTATCTGTAACATTTCACAAAGTTAAATGTTCAGTTATTTATTTGCGTGTCTCTTCTTTAGGATAAGGAAGTCACCTAAGTGGATCCAGTACTCTGTTCATTCCTAAAAAAGATAGCTCTTCAGAATTAATATCACAAATAGCTCACAAACTTAAATAATTACATGAATATTATATTTCTCAAAAGCTTCCACTAAAACATGCATGTGTGCTAAGTCACTCCAGTCATGTCTGACTATGCAAAGCTGTGGACAGTAGCCTCCAGGCTCCCCTGTCCATGGGCTTCTCTAGGCAAGGATACTAGAGTGGGTTGCCATGCTCTCCTCCAGGGGATCTTCTCAACACAGGGATCAGACCCACCTCCCTTAAGTCTCCTGCACTGGCAGGCAGGTTCTTTACCACTTGCACCACCTGGAAAGCCCTTCCACTGAAACAAATACACAAACAATGTTATGCTAAGTCACTTCAGTCATGTCTAACTCTTTGTGACCCCACGGACTGTAGCCCACCAGGCTCCTCTGTCCATGGGGATTCTTCAGGCCAGAATACTGGAGTGGGTAGCCTTTCCCTTCTCCAGGGGATCTTCCTGACTCAGGATCGAACCCAGGTATCCCACATTGCAGAAGGATTCTTTACCAGCTGAGCTATCAGGGAAGCCCTTTAAAGTAGATTCCAAACGATCATACATTTTAATAAGCTTCATGTATATTCAATGTCTGTAGCAGCATGACATTAATCTTCATTTATATTGCTTTTTTCAAGGAATGATTGATATCCTTCCATGTTTTTATTATTTTGGAAGCAAAAACATATGTAAAGAAATGGACTTAACTGAAAAGCAATAACCAAGGCAACTTTGAAACAAGCCTACACTGTTGAGGTCTCTTCTCTTACCCTGCCTTCAGCCATGGAAGCGCTCTTTCATCGAATGACAAATAGTTCCTTCTTAATTATTAGTTAATGATTTTTTATGGGACATCAACACTGTGGTGTTTCATTTTTAAATGAACTAATTCATTTGTAAATGTATTAACCTTTCATATCTGATCAGGTAACACTTTCTTAACTTCCGTGAATGCCTGGCCCCTCTCTTACTTCACCAAAGCTCTGCTCATGGTGAATGAAGGACCTCCTAACTTCTGGAGACTTCTACAAGGCAAGCTGAAAAAAGAGGATTGCTGACCTCCTCTTATTTGCCCTTGGTTAGTCATTTTAATTTAACTGTATCACCTACCCACATAAAGGATATATCCATTATTATCTCAAGCTTTTAAAAAGTTAAAATGATTTTCAATTGTTTGATTCCTAATCCCTTTTTTTCTCACCCCGAATCCCCAATATGATACTCCCAGCAACCTTTGTTTATGTTAATTACTTGCTATAAATAACCAGTTTTCTCACTACAGCACCTCACGGGGCAGGTGGAGATGCAATTTTAAGGTGTGTTATCAGATCTAGACCTTAGTTTCCAATCTGGTGTCCTCCTTTTGCTCCTATGAAACCTTTGACTGGGTGTGTTTACTGCTTGTGCCAGTACAGAACAATCCACTCCAATATTCTTGTCTGGGAAACCCCATGGACAGAGGAGCCTGGTGGCGACACAACTGAGTGACTAAACAACAACAACATAGGTCCACCTAGAAGCAGACAATAAAATAGGATTAGAGGTGAAAGAAATTTATTCTGGGAAGGATTAGGAGAAGGAGGGGAGGACTTTCAGAACAGAAAAGTTGTGTGGAAGAAGCATGCAGGATTGAAGTTTGGGTAGCATGAATGTTGTCATGTAGAATCCTTTCAAAAAAGATCTTAGGCTGATCAATCAAGTTGTGAATTTGCCCATTCCCTGAGGGCTTTTGAACACCCAGGACTGATCTCCTTTAGGATGGACTGGTTGGATCTCCTTGCAGTCCAAGGGACTCTCAAGAGTCTTCTCCAACACCACAGTTCAAAGGCATCAATTCTGTGGTGCTCAGCTTTCTTCACCGTCCAACTCTCACATTCATACATGACTACTGGAGAAACCATAGCCTTGACTAGACACACCTTTGTTGGCAAAGTAATTTCTCTGCTTTTTAGTATGCTATCTAGATTGGTCGTAACTTTCCTTCCAAGGAGTAAGCGTCTTTTAATTTCATGGCTGCAGTCACCATCTGCAGTGATTTTGAAGCCCCAAAAACTAAAGTCTGTCACTGTTTCCACTGTTTCCTCATCTATTTCCTATGAAGTTATGGGACCAGATGCCATGATCTTAGTTTTCTGAATGTTGAGCTTTAAGCCAACTTTTTCACTCTCCTCTTTCACTTGCATCAAGAGACTCTTTAGTTCGTCTTCACTTTCTGCCATAAGGGTGGTGTCATCTGCATATCGGAGGTTATTGATATTTCTCCCAGCAATCTTGATTCCAGCTTGTGCTTCATCCAGCCCAGCATTTCTAATGATGTACTCTGCATATAAGTTAAATAAGCAGGGTGACAATATACAGCCTTGACGTACTCCTTTTCCTATTTGGAAACAGTCTGTTGTTCCATGTCCAGTTCTAACTGTTGCTTCCTGACCTGCATACAGGTTTCTCAAGAGACAGGTCAGGTGGTCTGGTACTCCCATCTCTTTCAGAATTGTCCCCAGTTTATTGTGATCCACACAGTCAAAGCCTTTGGCATAGTCAATGGAACTCTCTTGCTTTTTTGATGATCCAGTGGACGTTGGCAATTTGATCTCTGGTTCCTCTGCCTTTTCTAAAACCAGCTTGACCATCTGGAATTTCATTGTTCACGTATTGCTGAAGCCTGGCTTGGAGAATTTTGAGCATTACTTTACTAGAGAGTGAGATGAGTGTGGACTGATGTTGAAGCTGAAACTCCAATACTTTGGCCACCTCATGCGAAGAGTTGACTCATTGGAAAAGACCCTGATGCTGGGAAGGATTGGGAGCAGGAGGAGAAGGGGACAACAGAGGATGAGATGGCTGGATGGCATCACCGACTCGATAGACATGAATTTGGGTAAACTCTGGGAGTTGGTGATGAGCAGGGAGGCCTGGCGTGCTGCGGATTCATGGGGTTGCAAAGAGTCAGACACGACTGAGCAACCGAACTGAATTGAACTGAACTGAGGGCTTTTGTCAGGAAGCTAAATTTGGAGAAATTGCCCCTTTCATCCAAGTCAATGAGTTTTTCCTTATCTAGTCTTATATTCCAACACTCTTGATTAAACACTTGCTAAATGCAAACCCTGGGCTACCTTCCAGGTGAGCTAATTCTCACAAGTACATTCATATGCAGTCTCCATCCTCCCTTATCAAGCCCAACAACAACCAGCTGGGTTATCCTGGATTTAGCTTTAGTTAGGTCCTGGAAGCCAGGAGAGGAGATGGAGGTTGGTCCTTTATGGCAGGAGTCCCCAGCCTCTGGGATCTAATGCCTAATGACCTGAAGTGGGGCTGATCCAATAATAATAGAAATAAAGTACACAATAAATGTGAGATGCTTGAACCATCCCCAAAGCATCCCCCCTTCCCAGGTCCATGGAAAAAATTTCTTCCTTGGAATTGGTCCTTGATGCTGAAAGGTTTGGGGACCACTGATTTAAGGGATATCCGTTGCCATGCAGAATAGTAACTTTTGCAGCATCTTCTAACAGGTGGGGTGAAGCTATAGGCCACCTCTGAGGGGTCAGTGCAAGTTCTGAGGGGTCAGTGCAGAGCAAACACCTTCAGGGGCAACTGTCTGCATGTCCCCACCTTATATTTTAAGATCTCAGGTTTTCCCAAACAGGCCCTTGCGTTTTGTGTAATAGATCTTCCTCTTCTGAGCATTCTCAGGTCTCTGGAACTCTGAGACTTATTGGATCTTTGGTCTGCTCCTTAGCTGATCTGTTCTTCATTCAAGGAGATAAGGGCTTTTTGTAGCTTACTAAGAATCTCCCTGGGCTTCCCAGTTGGCACAGTGGTAAAGAGTCCACCTTCCAATACAGGAGATGCAAGAGTTGTGGGTTCCATCTCTGGGCTGGGACAATCCTCTGGAATAGGCAACCCATTTTGGTATTCTTGCCTGGAAAATTCCATGGACAGAGGAGCCTGGTGGGCTACAATCCACGGAGTCACAAAGAGTTGGACAAGACTGAGTGACTGAGCATGCACATGAGTCCCTTTAGCTCTTATGCTAATATTTATAATGCTCCTTAGTGTCCCATTCTGTGTAGGATGTCAATATCAGTACACTATAGCAGTAACCAGCCAACATCACCCTATTTTAAATGTCTGAACCATTATGCCTGAAAGGCAAATCATCACCCAAAGTGAAATCTTTAGCAATTGGGCTTTGTGCCAGGGCATTTCTGTGACCCATCTTCCACTTAAAGTGGATGGTTAGTGAGACATAATTAAATACCCACCTTGCCACTGTTTCCTCTGTCCACTCTTAGTACCACGTGCAATAGTTGGGGTTCACAGAGAAGCAGATACCAAAAGAGGGTTAGACAACACACAAGAGATAAATTGAAGGAAGAAATAGCAGAAGGTAAGCAAGCTTCAGATCATGGTATAGGTTTGACAGCTGTGTTAGGAGAGAGGCAAGCAAGGGGAATAAAGTAGAATTACTGACTGCAACACAGTTCCTATAAGATTTGGTGAGGCTGATGGGAGTCCTTGAGCCAAAATCCTATTGGAGGAGTCCCATATGTATCCTCTTCAGGGTCTGTCATTGAGTGGGAGCAGCTAGCAGGAGGTGTAGTATTAGAATAAATGCAGAGGTGGACCTAAAGGGACAGCAGTCATGTTGAGGCATCAATCAAGTTGCCCATTGGAGGAGATGTAAGCAGTGCATTTGTGTGGACACCACAGTTGCTGTTTTCTGAAAAACGATGGCATAGAGACTGGGAACATAGACTTGGCAGCCAGATTGCCTAAGTTCAAATACTGCTGGACCACCTACTAACTATGATAACTTGGCCAAATTAATATATGTGGTCTTTCAGTTTTTCACATTTAAATTGATAATAATATTATGTTCATAGAGCCATTGGAGGATTTAAAATGGATCATTCATGTAAAAGCTATCATTATTATGATGATTATGTCCACAGTTCAGTCATGCAAAAAAAAGAGTAATTTTCTTTTTCTATAACTGAACTTGTTTTTCATGTTGATCCCTAAACCTAGCCAGTGATAGAAGCTAAATCTTAGGTAGCACAATGTGTCTTCCTTAGATTGCACAAAAAGATTGTGAGCCCTATTTCGAATCAGACGACGGGGATCCAAACACCAAGTCTGCGATTTCTAATGGAGTGACTTTGGATATATTATTTAACCTCTCTGTGACATAGTTGTGCATGTGCGTGCTCAGTTGCTCAGTTGTGTCAAACTCTTTGTGACCCCATGGACTGTAGCCCACCAGGCTCCTCTGTCCAGGGCATTTCCCAGGCCCTGGAGTGGGTTGCCATTTCTTCCTCCAGCGGATCTTCCTAACTCAGGGATTGAACCCACAACTCCTGTGTCTCCTGCATTGGCAGGTTGATTCTTTACCACTGCATCACCAGGGAAGCCCTTAGTTGTATGGCCTATAAAATGAGGTTACT
Organism: Giraffa tippelskirchi; assembly: GCF_054371585.1. NCBI lineage: Eukaryota > Metazoa > Chordata > Mammalia > Artiodactyla > Giraffidae > Giraffa > Giraffa tippelskirchi. The sequence goes on along the minus strand of NC_137275.1, from coordinate 89,103,421 downwards.
ATAACGGTCAGACCCTCATAATCTGGTTATGACTCAAGATTTGGTCAGAATAATGCCTGACTCTATTCAGTGTTTGATCATGGCTGGCCTTTATTTTTCTCATTCTGGAGTTTGACGTGGCCCTATCCCAGTTTTGGTGTCTCAATCCTCAGGGTTTCATTATGCTTACCGAAGTTAAGGGAGGGCACAGTACAGGGTCCTTTTCAGGAATCTAACAACATCTAAGGCCGAGCTTCCTCCTGAGTTATCTCCCATTTTTCTCAGTCTGTGCAATCTTCATGTAGTCTGAGTAGGGAGGTATAGTTCTTTATTCCCTGTTTATGGCATAAACATTATACCTTGAACGGTTCAGGGCTTAGTTTCTTTCAGTGTAAAAGCCTTGCCTTTTGAGGTTTAAAAGCTTTAGTTTTTGAAAATCAAAAGATTTTTCTTTGTGTAGTCTATCTTTCCCACAATGTGAGAGGAGGAATACAGTACAAAGAGTTAAAGGAAATACAAGAGCCAAATCTCAGTTAATATCTCAAAATATTATTCCTCTACAATGTTTATGTTTAGGCTCTTTTCTGTTCCTGAAATTCCTTTTTGCTCCCAATTAGAATTTTATATATTCAAGCTGCAATTTGAGTGCCTCCTCTTCTTGGAAGCACTCTTTCATCACTCCAGTCCGAAGTGCTTTCATTTTCTAATTTTATTAATGCAGTCGTTACCACATGCATTTGAAATGGCCTGGTAGATACTCTATTTTCCCCACTACACTACATGTGACTTGGGAATGAACTCTATACATTTTTTTATACCTATATTCTCTCTAGTACCTAACACAGGGCTTGACAAATAGAGGTAGTTAAAAATGGTGAACATAGTGGGTGGGCCGAAAAGTTCATTCGGGTTTTTCCATAACATCATTCAGAAGAGCTCGAAGGAACTGTTTGGCCAACCGAATAATTAAACAAATTGCTTGCTTAGTCGCTCAGTCGCATCCGACTCTTTGAGATCCTTTTGGATTTTTCAGGCAAGAATACGGGAGTGGGTTGCCATTTCGTCCTCCAGGGGATCTTCCCGGACCCAGAGATCCAACCCCAGTCTCCAGTGTCTCCTGCACTGCAGGATTCTTTGTCTGCTTAGCCATCAGGGAAACCCAATTAAACAAATTATAAGAAGATTTTATGCAAGGGCTTATATTTCTTTCTGAATCTCTACCCATCTTTTCTTGGTCTTTTGAACAGGCCTGTGTGTTACTATGGATCTTTGCTTGATATTTGTGTAACTGTTGCAGGAAGAGGGACCCCTTCCGGGGCCTGAGAGTGGACTCTTGTGTAACACGCGGATGTGACTCATTGGAGGAGAAATGCATACTAACAAAGCAGAAGACTTTATTGGGAGAGGGCGACTGGGCGGAGAGCAGAGGGGTAAGGGAAGCCAGGAGAACTGCTCTACCACAAGTCTCCCTGTGCTGTGCCATGCAAAGTCGCTTCAGTGTATCCTACTCTTTGCGACCCTATAGACTATAGCCTCGGAGAAGGCAATGGCAACCCATTCCAGTACTCTTGCCTGGAAAATCTCATGGACGGAGGAGCCTGGTAGGCTGCAGTTCATGGGGTCGCTAAGAGTCAGACACCACTGAGCGACTTCACTTTCATGCATTGGAGAAGGAAATGGCAACCCACTCCAGTGTTCTTGCCTGGAGAATCCCAGGGACGGGGAACCTGGTGAACTGCCGTCTATGGGGTCACACAGAGTCTGACACGACTGAAGCGACTTAGCAGCAGAAGCAGCAGACTATAGCCTGCCAGGTTCTTCTGACTATGGGATTCTCCCGGCAAGAATACTGGAGTGGGTTTGCCATGCCCTCCTCCAGGGGATCTTTGCAATCCAGGGATCAACCCACGTCTCCTACGACTCCTGCGTTGTAGGCCTATTCTTTACCTCTGAGCCATCAGGTTAGCCCAAATGGCTCGCAGTCTCATGTTGCATGGTAATAGGGTTAGTTTCCGGGTTGTCTCTGGCCAATCATTTTGCTTGGCCCGCCTTTGGTCTGACTCAGGGTCCTTTCTGGCAGTGCGCGCATCTCTCAGTCAAAACAGATTTCAGCCTGAGGGTTTCTGGGAGATCGACGGCAGGAATTGGCTGGTGTCTCCTCCTTCTCCTTCTGGTCCCTCTAGAATTCTTCCAGGTTAGTTTTATGAGACACTTCATGGTTTGGCCTCTCCTGCCTTGTTTTAGCTCCTCCAGAATTCTCCGATTAGTTTCCCGGCAGCAGCATGGCGTTCTTTATCTTATGTGAGACAACTCAGGCAAGTGGTTATTATCGTGACTGGCTGAGGTGGGCGGTTTTGGTCAATGGTTCCTTAACATAGCTAGATACAATGACTAATCTTTATCCAGTTAAAAAACATTAAGCACGCTATGTGCCAGCCATTTTACCAAACTCGGAAGATGCAAAATTGAATAAGGCTTGCCATACAAGTTAGAGGTTCTTAAAACAAGCATTTTAAATGATACATATCCCAAGTGGCTCAGCGGTAAAGAATTGCCTGCCAGTGGAGGAGATACGGGTTTGATCCCTGGGTTGGAAAGATCCCTGGAGGAGGAAATGGCAACCCACTCCAGTATTCTTGCCTGGAAAAATCCCATGAACAGAGAGAAACCTACCGGGCTACAGTCCGTGGGGTCACAAGAGTTAGACACGACTTAGCCACTGAGCAAGCGTGCAAACCTAGTACAATATCTGACTCATGATAGCCCTGAGAACTTTATTAGAGAGGGAATAAATTAACAAACTGATGGAATTAGTCATGGGTTTACTTCAGAGCACAGAGCAGATAACTTTTGTTTACTCCAAGGAAGTCTTGAAGGAGACTGTGACCAAGCTGAGTCTTAAAGGATGAACAACAGTAAAGAAAGCAAAAGTTGAGAGACAAACTTGACAGCATAAACAAGAACATGGTGGTGTAAAGCAACAAAATTATATCCTTCATGTTAAAAAAAAAGCGGTTTTGTATATATTTTAGCAAAAATACATTTTCTGTGCAACATAAGATTATGGTCTAGATTGTGGACTGTGAAGCCAGACACCCTAGGTGAAAATCTTGGTTCTATCACTTATAACTTGCTCTTTACTCTTAGTGAAATATTTTACCCTCTCTTGCCTAGATACCCCACTTGTAAGATTGGAATCATACTTCTTAATGTTATCATGAACTTCAAATGAAGCAATACATTTAAAACCTTCAAAAGTGTCTAAAAAGTGCTTGATACATTTTAGTTTATGAAGAGTAAATATAATTTTCTTCTTTTTTTTTTTTTGCAACATTTCATTAGAAGTAGTTCCTATTTACCATTACTGTGATCCTTGTTTTCTGCCCAGAGATTCTCAGTAGAGAGACAGTAGGAAGAATGGTCCATGCTCTTAGGAAATTCAGTAGAATAATTTGGGGGTAGGGTCGTTTAAAATCACGTATCTGTTTGGCTTCCCTCCTTCCATCCAATTTCAGAAGTACTGTCACCTCTTTAGTTAATCACTGTTACGGGAAGGGGAAGAGTGCACTGTGACTTTTATTCAGGGATGTTGGGACAGAAGAATAACTTTGAATTTAATTTTATAGGTATTCTAGATACAGAATCAAGACAGTTCTAGATTAAAATAGTTGAAATATCTGACCTCGGGTCTCTTCATGTTTTACCGATTTGTATTGGTCCCAGGACTAGGAAAATACCAAGAAGGTACACTTGTTCTGGATATACCAAAGCCTCAATGACTTCTAGTAAGTACACCACAACCAACCCATTTCATTGTTTTCTTCTGATGAAAATATATTTTTGAACATTTTTCTACAATGAGTCAAGATAAAATAGAAATGAACAGAAAACTTTTCAATGTTTTGACTCAAAAATCATAATTTTTAAGTTATGGCAAAGAAGTTCCACATGATAAATGTTACTTTGTGCAAGGATGGATTTTGGCTTACCTGTAGCTTTTATTTGCTGGAGGAAGTAGTTGGAAAGTGTGATGTGGGAATGTGGAGTGTGTTGCAATGTTTTCTTGGCTCCAAGGTATTTAAAACCTGTTCATTTTTCAGTTAGATTCATCAGTCACATTTACAAAGACTTTCATTTAGCTAAAATTGATTAAGCATTAAGATTTTTTTCCATGTGTTTTATTCCTGACTTATACCACAATTTTAATCAAAACAAGTCTTACCTATTTGGTCAGAAAAACCTACTATGTATTAAACACAGGTTGTTGCTTTATTTATAAAGTGAAATAACTCTTTAAACTAAGATTTAGATGATAAAAATACAGGATGCTATGCTCTATTTTGTTTTTTGAAACCATGTAACTCAATAGAAACTGTAATTTAAAACCTTGGACATCTTATGACATTGCAGTTTAGTGACTAACATACAGTTAATTTGTAAAATAATATTCTGCATTCATCCATCACTATAATTACAGTTGCCCCTTGAACAACATGAGTTTTAACTTTGTGGGTCCATTTATACTTGAGGTTTTTTGTTTTTTGTTTTTCAGTAAATATGCAGTAGTACACAGTCTGTGGTTGGTTAAATCTGTTCTTGCTGAACTGTGGAACTTGAGGCCCAACTATGGGACTTGAGCATCCTTGGGTTTTGGTATCTGCAGCAAGTCCTGGAACCAAGTCCCAGAGGATACCAAGGGATATTATAATGCAGTATGATGATGCAACAATTCAGTGTAGGTGTGGCATTTTGATGTGCTACAAATTTGCTACTTTCAAACTACTTTTTAGATCTATTCTCCTATACAAGATACATCATAAATAATTATATGTAAAAATAATGATATAAATTTGTGCAATATTTTGCAGCCTTCAAAATATAACAGTTTTTAAAGTTTTCTTTCAACTTCATGCAGATCAAGTAAAAAAGTAGCCTCCATTGGAAGGAATAGTAGTTTAGGATTAGAGCACATAATATATGTGAGACATTGTGTTAACGCACATTGACTATGTAAAATCTAAAATGTCTTAACTCTTCTAATCCCATGGACAGAGGAGCCTTGTGGGCCAAAGTCCATAGGGTCTCTAAGAGTTGGACATGACTGAAGTGACTTAGCATGCATGTACAACTCTTCTAATCCTCATAAGAAACCTCTGATGAGGGACTAACATTATCCTTATTTTACATAAAAAGGAACTAAGATGGAAACCAAGTTAACATAACTGCTTCCTAGTAGAAGAACAATTGACACAAACATATGTCTGATGTGGAGTCCACATTCTCAAGGATAATGTCACACGGCCTGCTATAATTTTTCCTTGCTATCCTTGATGAAGTCACTCATTTCTTTCAAAAACAATACCTAGTTAGGCTATTTTGATACCACATGATTCCAACCTTAATCAACTATATGATTCATTTGAAAGTAGTTCCTTATACAGAGTATAAAAGTTATCAGCTTAGCAAATAATTAATTTTTACATGTACAGTTAGTGAAAGCTATCTCTCATTGTTGGGAAAGCATTTGTTTCTATCCAGACGGGCCTGGGTCCCGATCATCTCATCTTTTGGTCTTATTTCCTTGTTTTCCTTAAGAACCAACATTGTCCTTGCAGATCCTGCTGGCTGAGCAGCCTGTCATTTCTTGGACAATCTTTCCAAGCTCACAGACATGCTATTCCAAGGCTCTCACAGTTGTTATGAGTTTCATGGGAGATTTACAGATTCCTTCCACAGATATCTCATTTTCCTGCTGATACTACTGCTTGCTTTCCTTGCTGTAAATCCTTATTATCATTTCTCCATTTTCTCCTTTCTTTCTAGCCATACTGCTGCTGCTTCTCTCCACTCACTTCTCTTTATCCTTGTGCTGTTGGCATTCTCATTTAGACATCCGTCTTGTTATGTCTACTTGCTTATTTGTAGTGGTATATGCAGGCCTTCCTTTTTTTTTTTTTTTCCATCTATTCTCCATAAGCATCACTATTTTGTCAGAAAGGACCACCTTCTGGGTAACACCACCAGGAATACATTTCTCCCCCAGGAAATATGACAAAAACCTTTCTCTCCAATGCTTTCTGTTCTTTCCCTTTAAAGCATTTCTCTGCTGAAGCAGCTAAGTGGCTGCACAACATAATCCTGTATAAAGCTGGCAGAAATGCTATTTCGGAGAATTTGTGTAACTCTTTACTGTCCATTTTGTATAAGAGGCAAAGCTATGTGAATAATCCTTCAATGAATTTTCACTCAAAATACACTTTTTAAACAATTAGGATCTGTCAGCCCTTTCAGACCCTTCATTATGTATTTTCCTTTGTTGTTCCAATGTGTTCTGTCCTCAAACACCACCCTTCAAAGCTAACCATATAGGCTACATCAATGGACTTCATTTCCCTCTGGCTTGTGGTTTGGGCTCAGAATATGGGAGACGCTAGCTAGTCAGTGACAGGGGCTTCCCAGGTGGCTCAGTGGGTAAAGAATCTGCCTGGAGATGCAAGAGACACAGGAGAAGCAGGTTTGATCCCTGGGCTGAGAAGATCTCCTGGAGAGGGCATGGCAACCCACCCAAGTATTATTGCCTGGACAATGCCATGGACAGAGGAACCGGGTGGGCTACAGTCCATGGGGTTGCAAAGAGTCAGAAACGACTGAAGCAAATGAGCATGCATGCATGTGGCAGAGACAGAGGGCGCTGAAGAAGGAATATTTATTATCTTAGTTCTTTCTCTCTGTGGAGTCTGCTTCAGGTTGATGGCATTGCTATTGAAAAGGCCACCATTTTGGAGTCATGGGAAGCCCTCTCCATATAACGACCCTCTCCAGGTTCTGTAATTGCTCCTTTCCCTTATCCTTCCATATGGCCTTCCCTCTCTGTTAGCTTCCAAATTCTGACTTATCCATTATTGGTTCCCCAATTCCTGCTATACCCCTTGAAATGAGTCTCCTTATTGAACAGCCCTCAAATTACAAGCTCTGAGCATGGCATTTGTCTTCTAAACTGACTGGCACAGACTTGGAATATCAGAAATTAGATACAGCTGTTGCCTTTAAAGAAACTTGAAACTATAGAAAAAAGAGTCAATCATGTAAACACACAAGTGACTTATGAATTATAGAACATGTGATAGAAACAGATATAAGATACAGTGAATTCACACTGGAAAAAGTGATTCGTTTCATGTAGGAAGAGTCTATCAGAGAGGGCTTCTTGGAGTAATGTTCAAGTGATGCTTGGAATGATGAACTTGTTATCAATGGCTTGATGAATGGATTGGGCTGAAACTGGGGCAGAAAGGCCACTGTCAGATGAGGGGACAGAACTGGTGAAGCAAGAAAGCCTGGGACATTATTCTGTGTGCAGACAGCTTCACACTCATGATAGCCAGAGGTTACAGTGGGAGAAGGGGCATGTAAGTTCACACAAATCTGAAGATCTGAGAGGCTTTAATATATCATAGTGAGGAATTTGGACTTACTGTGTATGTCGTTGGGGAGCCACAGAAGCCACATTTTGTATGCTAAAAAGTAGAAACATTTGGCTTCCCTGGTGGCTTCGTAGTAAAGAATTCATCTGCCAATGCAGGAGACATGGGTTGGACCCCTGGTCCAGGAAGATCTACATGCTGCAGAGCAACTAAGCCCATGAGCCACAATTATTGAGCCTATTGAGCCTGTGCTCTAGAGCCCGGGAGCTGCAACTACTGAGACTGTGTGCTGCAGCTACTAAAGCCGGGCCACCCTAGGGCCTGTGCTCTGCAACAAGAGAAGCCACCACAATGAGAAGCCCGCACACGGCAGTGAAGAGTATGCCCTGCTCACTGCAACTAGAGAAAAGCCCACCCAGCAATGAAGACCCAGCACAGCCAAAACTAAATAATTTTTTTTTTTAAGTAGAAAAGTAAGTTTTGTCTTCAAAGCATTTTGGTGACAGTGAAGCTCATTTGAAGGAGACATGGGGAAGAGCAAAGAAGCTGAGAGGAGGCAAGAGACTAAGGCAATAATAATATAAAGAGAGATTAAAAAGGTAAAACAAATAAAACTTGTCCATCTATTAGAAATGGAGGTGAAGGAAAAAGAGCCAATTCTAAGATGATACCCAGGTTTCTGGCTTGGTGGTTGGTAGTATCATTTCATGAGACTTGCAGTGCACAAGAAGGATGCATTTGGGGATAAAATGATAAAAAAGACAGTTCACTTTGGGACTGAGTGAGTAGCAACTGATATGCAAAAGAGAACTTTGGAGCAATGATACAGATTTGAGCACCACCATAAAACAGATGTAGATGCCACTGTAGAAGTGGTTGAGATAACCAGGAAGGGTATTTCTCTTAGTAAGAGAAGGGCAACGAGAGTACCAGCCAAATTTATGTGATGATTAAAAAAAGAAACAGAGTATTCAGAGCATGCTAAGCATTACAATAGTCAACTTCTTCTGTACCTTATTTAACCTGAACCATATAGCTAGGTTGTAGACATTTTATTTTCCTAATTTCACAAATGAAGAAACTCTAGCTTAGAGAGTTAAGCTAAAATCACAAAACACTGGTAAAAATGAGGCTGGAATTTAAAACTTTTAACTCTTTCCCAGTACATCATATTGTCTTCTTACTGCTTTATTTTAGCAATGTTGGAGAAGGATATGGCAACCCACTCCAATACTCTTGCCTGGAGAATCCCATGGACAGATGTGCCTGGCAGGCCACAGTCCATGGGGTCACAGAGTTGGACACAACTGAAGCAACTTAGCATGCATGAACAAAACAGGGCTTCCCAGGTGGCACTACTGGTAAAGAATCTGCTTGCCAATGCAGGAGATGCAAGAGACGTGGGTTCAATCCCTGGGTTGGGAAAATCCCCTGGAGTAGGAAGTGGCAACCCACTCCAGTATTCTTGCCTGGGAAATCCCATTGACAGAGGAGCTTGGCAGGCTATAGCCCATTGGGTTGCAAAAGAGTCGGACACAACAGAGCAACTGAGCTCTGCACTGATGAACAAAAAGCAAGGAATAAAGAATAGGAAAAAAATGTAGACAAAGGACTCTTGGGATTCATCAAAATAACTCTAGTGGTAAAAATGTTTGCCTATACTCTATAACGTGCCATTGTTTAAAACATTTCAATTTGAGGAATGCAACCTTTTTTATTTTACATGTTTGGAAAGTACACTTCAAATTTCACTCTTTAACTTTTTTATGCTCTTGTTTTCTTAACCTAAATGTACTTTAGCCCTTCTCTGCTCACCTTGACTGTCCTTGTAACGTTTGCTCACTGGCTCATGGTAAGGCACACTGTAGCTTCATTAAAAGAGCCAGGGCTCTAAAGACTGGCATAGTCTTCTTTCAGAACTGCCCCAGTTTTCATTTACAATTCAGCATTACAAGGGGTATAGATCTTGAAACTAATTCGGAAGCAGAAGAAGGCATCTGTACCAGGTTTGTGCTTCACACTTACTTCTATATTAGTTTCCTGAATCATAATCTAAGGCTATGAATTGGAAATGCCTTGTGAAGGTAAATGCAAAGATAAGAGAGCTTAGATTAACGCTAATGCTCTGCATTATGCAACATGACCCATAAACCAGAATATTCTTATTATTCCATGTTGTAATCATTTATAGCTGACTTTCGCAGGATGGAGTCATGATTTACTAACGGAAAAGAGTTCATCAGAGAAGTCTTTATACATATCCTCGTGCCAATTTCTGGGTATTTTGCTGAAGCCTTACAAGTTAGCTTTAAAGAAACGGATTGAATCAAAGGAGACTCATCATGTGGGCCTGCTTCCCTCAGCAGTTGAAAAGAAATGAACCTGACAGAATGCCTCCATCATCAAATTAGATGCAGATTTATTTGGTAGGGAGAGGATAAGGAACCACTTTAACAAATTGTGAATTGCTTCTGTTCCCTCAGTGAAACAGGAAACAAAGTCAACCTGAGAGCCAGTGAGTGAGGAGGTGTTGGTGATAAGAAGGAAAAGGAGGGGAGATACAGATAAGTTTGAGAGAACAGGAATGTCAGTTGACTGGAGAAAAGTAGTAGGTTTATCAAGCTGGGGGCGGGGGGAGGGGCAGAGCTCACTTGAAGTTTGTGGTCATCAACTAAAAGTAAAACCTGTCAGTTTTCCTCCATCTGTGTTCACCAGAGTGAGTGCAATCTCATGTAAACAGAGAGATTTAGCAAGAAAGAACTCTGAAGAGATAGCAAGACAAAGCCATTATGTTTATGTGTTGTGGTGATTGTGCTGATATAACACAGAACCTAGGATAGTTAAGGAGAAAGAAAATGAGGGGATCATGGGTATTAAAAATAAGGACAATCAATCAATAAAATTGGTGAATGGTGGAAAAAGCCTATCCTAGAGGATGACATGGATTAAAAAAAATAATTATCTTAGATTTAAAAAATTACTGAGTGAAAAATTATAGAAAAAAAAGTAAAAGAATAATAAAGAATCTAGATGTTATAAGTTTGAGAATATTGCAGCAAAAATGTATGAGGATAGACATAAGGGACATTTTTTTCCTTTGGCTAGACATCTGGTTACCTAGCTTAAAGTACATATTTGAACAGTATTCTCTTGATTATCTGCTAAACAAAGAGAGTTTGTTTCATGCATATAAATGTATGAACATCTCACAGTTAGATTCTAATTGATTTGTACATAGTCAGCCTATCACATAAGGTGGGACCAAGGTATGCCGAGTGTCTGTTTAAAATGCCCTGAATTTCAAAGGGCTGTAGCTCAGGAATTATGTTAGCCATATGATCTCATACATCATAATTTCTTGACGAGGTTATCCTATATTTTATTTTATATTTTCTCTTAGGAAAGGAAAACTCTGAAAATGACAATGGTGTGAGCTTTTTGGAAAAGTATTTACTTTCCAATAAGTCAAAATTTTAAGAAAGCAAAGGCTCTCATGAATTTGGCAAATTGATTTTAAGACAGGATGTACCAATTAAACTCTTAAGTTGGTGTCTCTGCCTAATACATCTTCTTCTCAGTATTGGGTTTTATTATTGTATTATTCACTAAGTTTTTGATAAAATAGGGTCTCATGGATATTTTAATGGGCATTTGTCTGGTTACTAGCATGATTAAAATCTTTCTCTCATTTTAGTCTCATATTTAGTTTGTTGGGTATCAATTTACATCTTTTGTCTATTTTTATACTTTCAGTTTATTTCTTAACAGCTTATAAAACATTTTTAAATAATATTAATCCTCTAAGTTTGGGGACAAATACTTTGTTTTTCATTTAATTATTCAGAGTTCCAGACATATGCATTTTATACATAGTTATTCAAATTTCATAACAATTGTGCACAATAAGCATTATTATTCCCATTTTGCATATAAGAAAATTGTGATCCAGACAAGGTTGAATAATCTGCCCTCAGTCCCACAAAGTGAATTTTTGATGAAGGTTTATCTGGCCCTAGAACTCATTCATTTTTCCTGGTTACTCTGTAACTGGACACACAAAGTCTGATGATCAGAGCATTTTAATAGGAAACACTTAAGAGAAGGATAAAGCAAAAAATATAGTGAAGAAGGGCCATATTTGGGAAGTATAATTACAGCAAGAGTTGAAGAAAATAGATCTAAAGAACAAAGGACAGTGATGAGTTGACAATTACTCCAAGATTTCCTGTGTGGCTGGCTGCTGATATTGTGGCATTACCCAGTGTGACAAAGGAACCAGGCACAGAGCTCTGTCACTGCAAGATGATAAGCTGAATTGTCTTCTCCACATTTCATTTCTGTTAGTGACAGTACATACAGTTTGAAATGCCTTGTACAGAAAACTCACCAAGTGGGGTGGAAAGGCCAAGTTCACAGTTAGACAGGTAGATTTGGACAGGTTTTCTGTACACAGATGGAACCGAATGACATGCCCAATGTTGGGTGTGTGGCAGGAGGAGCAAAGCATCTATTAATTTTCCAGAGGAAACTCCACTGAAACGATTTAAGAAGGTAGAGGAAGATCGGGCAAGCTGGAAGAAGAATTTCTGCTACAACACAGTATACAGGTTTCTGAAAATTCTTGTGCTCCACAACATTTACAGAAGAATAGCGGGGCATATAAGAGGATAGGTTTGGGGTTGTTCACCTGAAACTTTTATGGTTTCCTGAAACTTTGAAACTCTTTGAAAGTTTGTAATTAATGTACTAGCAAAACCTCAAAACAATCCTAATAAAAATACTAACATGGTTTAAAAGAGATGTTAAGTTCCTTATACATGGAGAATTACTAGAGTAAACACAGGAAACCTACACTTGAAAAAAAAAAAATAGGTGGAGCAGGCTTATAAAGGAACTTTATCAGAAAGCTGAGGTTGCTGTGTTATGGAGACAAGGGGGAAATGCAAAACCACCAGGAAGACTATGCAATAAGTACTATTTCCAAGATAGAGCATGTGACCAAAGTGAGCTAAGAGCCAGAGCCTGGGGTGAGTGGGCACCATGGCCAATGTGCTTCCCTTGTGCCCTCCTGCTGGCTTCAGCTGTGAGAAAGCTTGGAGGAATATGATCTTCACACCAGCTGGGAAAAACCTGTTCGTGGATCACTGCAACTTCCATGTTATACTGATGTCAATCTCTTATCTACAAATCATGATGGAGGCAATTTGCCCTGAAATTAGAGAAAATTGGATTTCAGACATTAAGATCATGGAAGGTCTAATTCATAGTCCTAAATATCACTCCCACCCCAGGTACTTTCACTTACTATATCATTTTCCTTCTTGCATTTTATCACAATTTGTAGCTTTCTCCCACTTGACACTAAGCTCTGTGAGGGCAGGGACTTTATTTTATTTATCACTGTGTCCACTTTGTCTAGCATAGTGCCTGGTGTATATGGTATCAATAAATATTTGTGAATTGAATGAATATAAGCAGCATAATCATTTACTGACTCAAAGATAAATGCTTACTATAAGCCAGTCTGTGTATAAGCTGCTAAACCTGTAGTGGTGAACAAGGCTGGGATTTTGAGAAGATAGCAAGCTAGATCTAGTGAGATAGATAAATATGCAATTGTAATACAATGTCTGTGATACGTGCTTAAATAAAGTAGGCACTAGGTGTTCTGACATCTCTACACTAGAAAAGTACAGATTTAGCTTTGGGGAAGGGAGAATAGTTTTCAGGAAAAGTGAGGTTTCATCTGAAATCTGACAGGTGATCAGCAGTGAGAGAAATTAAAAGAAAAGGGAGGGCAGAGAATTTTAGATATTTAACAGTATGTGCCAAACCTAGAACTGAGTGAACACTTGAAATATTCCAGGAAAAGTAGGTAGCTGGGGTCAGACTATAGGATCATGTAGAAACTAAGGGAATGCTGACTGCTATTAGAAGTAAACCGCAAGTTCTAATCCTGGGGCAGGGATAGGGACCGTCTTCCATGTCATAATTCAGGAATGTGTACCTCCTTTGTCTTCTGGGACAATCCTTTCCTAAATCCTCACAGTCCTCTTTATTTAGCAGGCGGATGCAAAAAACACACCATGGAAAAGATGTATCCGTGTTTTAATCAGTCTAACTCAGAAGAGACACATTATTCTTTTTTTTTTAATTTATTTATTTTTAATTGAAGGATAATTGCTTTACAATATTGTGTTGGTTTCCGCCAAACATCACTACGAATCAGCCATAGGTGTACACGTGTCCTCTCCCTCTTGAACCTCCGTCCCATTTCCCTCCCCATCCCACCCCTCTAAGTTGTTACAGAGGTTTCCTGAGTCATACAGCAAATGCCCATTGGCAATCAATTTTACATATGGTAATGTATATTACCATGTTACTCTACTCTCTCCATACATCCCACCCCTACTCTTCCCCTCCCCCTGCCCAATTGTCCATAAGTCTGTTCTCTATGTCTGGAGACACAATACATTATTCCTGCTCACATTCCATTGGTCAGATTTTTGTCACATGGGTACAACAAATAGCAAAGAATGCTGGAAAATGTAGTCTAGCTCTGCGAACAGTTGAAAAACAGTTGTTTAAAAACATTTTTTGTTTTACAATTTTTATACAATTTTTAAATGTTACTTTCTATTTATAGTTATTACAAAATATTGACCAAATCCCCAGAGTTGTACAGTACATCTTTGAGCCCATCTTACATTCAGTAGTTTGTGCCTCCCACTCCACCACCCCTCTGCCACTCCTTTCCCCCTTGATGGTAACCACTGGTTTGTTCTCTAAACCTGTATCTGCTTCTTTTTTGTTATGCTTGCTAGTGTGTGGTAGTTTTAGATTGCACATATATATAATATCATACAATATTTGTCTTTGTTTGGCTTATTTCACTTAGCATAATGCCCTATGAGTCCATTCATGTTGCTGCAAATGGCAAGATTTCATTTTTTGAGAAGTATTCCATTGTGTGTATATATATGTATGGGTATATATATATATATATATATATATATATACATACACATAAATATGGATATATATAACACACATTTATCCATTCATCTGTTGGTAGACACTTAGGGTGCTTCCATATCTTAGTAATTGTTCATACTGCTGCTATCAACACTGGGCTGCATGAATCTTTTCAAATGAGCTTTTTTTTTTGTTCAGATATATACCCAGGAGTGGAATTTCTGGGTATATATTTGAAAAAAAAAAATGCAGTTGTGATCTGGCCATTGCAACTTAATAATTTTAGAAAGAAAAGTGTAACTCTTATGGAATAAATTCTTGGTCATTAAGAATGAAAAAAATGTGTTTTAATGAACATACAGGAGCCTCTGCCATGGATGAAAGTAATACTTAAAAACAGTAAAGTTGGAGAATCAGGCTAGAACTAGTTATAAAGGATACTTTCGTCTTTAGAATTTACCTTGAAGAGAATTAAGTGCTACAGAAAAATTCTTAACTGAAGTATAGTAATATCATATTTGGACTTTAGTAGAAAAACATCTATTTCTGCTTTATTGACTATGCCAAAGCCTTTGACTGTGTGGATCACAATAAGCTGTGAAAAATTCTGAAAGAGATGGGAATACCAGACCACCTGATCTGCCTCTTGAGAAACCTGTATGCAGGTCAGGAAGCAACAGTTAGAACTGGACATGGAACAACAGACTGGTTCCAAATAGGAAAAGGAGTACGTCAAGGCTGTATATTGTCACCCTGCTTATTTAACTTATATGCAGAGTACATCATGAGAAACACTGGGCTGGATGAAGCACAAGCTGGAATCAAGATTGCCAGGAGAAATGTCAATAACCTCAGATATGCAGATGACACCACCCTTATGGCAGAAAGTGAAGACGAACTAAAGAGCCTCTTGATGCAAGTGAAAGAGGAGAGTGAAAAAGTTGGCTTAAAGCTCAACATTCAGAAAACTAAGATCATGGCATCCGGTCCTATCACTTCATGGCAAATAGATAGGGAAACAGTGGAAACAGCAGCTGACTTTATTTTTGGGGGCTCCAAAATCACTGCAGATGGTGACTGCAGCCATGAAATTAAAAGACGCTTACTCCTTGGAAGGAAAGTTATGACCAACCTAGAGAGCATATTAAAAAGCAGAGACATTACTTTGCCAGCAAAGGTCTGTCTAGTCAAGGCTGTGGTTGTTCCAGTGGTCATGTATGGATGTGAGAGTTGGACTATAAAGAAAGCTGAGCGCCAAAGAATTGATGCTTTTGAACTGTGGTGTTGGAGAAGACTCTTGAGAGTCCCTTGGACTGCAAGGAGATCCAACCAGTCCATCCTAAAGGAGATCAGTCCTGGGTGTTCATTGGAAGGACTGATGTTGAAGCTGAAACTGCAATACTTTGGCCACCTGATGTGAAGAACTGACTCATTTGAAAAGACCCTGATGCTGGGAAAGATTGAGGGTGGGAGGAGAAGGGAATGACAGAGGATGAGATGGTTGGATGGCATCACCGACTCAATGGACTTGGGTTTGGGTAGACTCCAGGAGTTGGTGATAGACAGGGAGGCCTGGCATGCTGTGGTTCATGGGGTCTCAAAGAGTCGTACACAACTGAGCAACTGAACTGAACTGAACTGAGACAACATACGCAATTGTTAATAATAGATTGGATAGAGCCAAATTAAAGATAAGTAATAATGCAGACTCTAGTCTAGGCAATGGGGGCCTGGATGGGGGTAGTGGCAATTACGTTGATTACAGAAGAGGCGTTACCAAAATAGAGCTTTTCTCGGTATGTGAGGGACCATGAGGAAGAGGGAGGAGTCATCAGTTTCTCACTTGAGACAACTGGCTAGATAGTGGTGATGGTATTTGTTGAGACAAGGGACAAATAGAGGTAGGCTGAGGAGTGGAGATATAGACGATAATCTCAGAAAGAATGAGACTCTTTGATGACTGTGGTGTATTACCTTCCTCAATTTCTAATTCCTGTGTTGTATTTATTGTAGAACTCAATTGATACACTTTCATTGTTAATCCAAATGGTGGTATTCACTGACTCAGATCTGATTGGTTATTTTGAATCAAAATTTCAGTAGAATGGAAAGAAAAACGTATACAAGAGAGTGTCTAGGAAAGGTTTTGCTTCAGGGATGTTAATACACATGCTGCAAGAATTTGGTTAAAGCCCACTACCTCCATTTTATAGTTGTGTCAAAGCCAATATTCTAATAATATGGTTCATAACCTGAGAAAGTAAGTTCAGAAACATCTATTATATCTTTTTGGAGGTCTGTTTGTGATTCTTCCTTAAAATATATTTCCAATGCTTTCCATATTTTTTATATACAAACCACTGGAAAAATAATGCTGTATGTATATGTATACAATATTTCTGAATTGACAGAAAGTTATTTCCAATATTGACTTCAATAATGGAGCAAAGTAATGGAGCTCACTGAAGTATAAAAATTAATTATAAATGAAAATGTATCCAAAAAGCTTAGGTTTATCCAACAGAAGTCATTCCAGGGACTGAACAGTTATCTGGCAAATTAATATAGATAAACAGCCGGTTTGGATAACATTTATCTGTTGGAGAAGGCAATGGCACCCCACTCCAGTACTCTTGCCTGGAAAATCCCATGGACGGAGGAGCCTGGTAGGCTGCAGCCCATGGGGTCGCTAAGAGTCGGACACAACTGAGCGACTTCACTTTCACTTTTCCCTTTCATTCACTGGAGAAGGAAATGGCAACCCACTCCAGTATTCTTGCCTGGAGAATCCCAGGGACGGGGGAGCCTGGTGGGCTGCCGTCTATGGGGTCGCACAGAGTCGGACACGACTGAAGCGACTTAGCAGCAGTAACAGTAGCAGTATCTGTTGCTACTGCTCTCAAGTTATTTGGTACAAAGGCTTGGTGATAAAGAATCCACTTGCCAATGCAAGAGTTGCAGGTTTGATCTCTGCGTCAGGAAGATCCCCTGAAGAAGGAAATGGTAACCCACTCCAGTAATCTTGCCTGGAGAATCCCATGGACAGAGGAGCCTGGAGGGCTACAGTCCATGGGGTCACAAAAGATTAGGACGTAACTGAGCAACTAAACAACTGCAAATCCAGAGCAACTAGTTAATTCAAATATTTTTTGCTGGAATTAAGGATGGTACATATACTAACATCATTCCTAGATAAGTTATCCACTTTCTTTTAATTTTAACTGTCCACAACACATTGTTATAAAGACTATGGACTCATTAACAATGAAAAAGAAACACAATTCTCTGTTTATGAACTCAGTTGTATAAATGGTACTTACGTGTTTGGTGTATTACTTGACAGTTGACAACCTGTTCCCGGGTCTTGTATGGGTTTCCTGCCCTAACTACCTCACACTGCCCTTCGTGAAGTTAATGAGGTAGTGTGCATAAAGCTCTCTGAACCAAAATGAGAAAAGGATTATCTAGCTACAAGGAGACATGATAAAGTAGCCCACCGTGATGAATGAGATTTTGCTGGAGGAATTCTGGCTGGATTCGTCTTGACACTTTAACTGCTATCAAACTCGTCTTTATGAGGGAAAGGACATAAGAGAAACAGGCTGTTTCACATTTTGTAAGTCAACCCCTTTTCTCCAGGTATTATTTAGAGGCAGACTGGAAAGATGATAAGAGGGATTTTTTTTTTTTTTTTTTTTTAAAGAGAGTTGTGACATTTTCAGTCCACATGTGAAGAGAATTCTTCAACCATAGGGCAGCTGCCATTGTCTTGTGGCTCCTGGAAAAATAGGGAAATCCTAACTGCAAACTAAATGAGTGTTTTGTTTGGATATAACTGGGTTTGTATTGCTCACACTCAATCCTACATTGACTTTTGTGAGTATAAGGCAGTAAAAGTTCATATCACTCTTCCCCACTGATCATATTAATATTTAGTTAAAGCTTCATTTGATGAAGGCTTATTTTTATATGACATTTTAAGGGAGAGGTGATCACATCATCATTTGCAAGAATGGACAATGTGTGTGTGTGACTTTCACACAAAAAGAATTCTGGAACAGTTTTTCTCTGTTACTTGTAGACAAATGGAAAACAATTTCAAATTGCAGAGTAACTCAGGTAGAAAAGTAGGGGCAGAGGAGAATTTACCAGCATTTTGAATGGGGTTGTATTTGACTGCAATCCTTAGGAGATTTGTGTCAGGAATTTCATCAAGCATGATCTATAGAAGCCAAATATTCAGTAAGGGGAACAAGTTTACCATAATGTTTTAGCTTCTCCTGAGCACACCATTGGTATGGTTACATGGTAGCAAAGAAGCAGAAAACCCTGGAACTACAGCTTTCTGCTTCTGCATGGATTACACCATTTTATTGTTTTTAATATTTTTAAGATTTTTCTAAAATTTAATTTGATTTAATTCATTTTTATTGAAGTATTGTTGATTTACAATGTTTCAGGTATACAGCAAAGTGATTCAGTCATATATACATATATATATTCTTTTTCAGATTCTTTTACATTATAGAGATTTCATCATTTTAAACAAATATTTATTTATTACCTAGTTTGTGTAGAGTCCTGCATAGGCTGGGGTGATATATTTTGTCCCTGTCTTCAACAGGAATTATAGTCCAGTTGGTCGGCAAAATGTTAAATTAACACTAAATGTTAAATGAAAACACTAATTACCATATTCTAAAGACCAATTTAGTGTCTATAATAGATACCAAGTAACTATCTCCTATCCCATTTTGATGATGAAAATTGGCAGCTCAGAGCACTGTGTTTAGAAGGATTATGAAAGTAATCCTGAGTTCTGAAAAAAAAAGTACCTCGGTTAGTTTTTGATGCCTGTCCTTGGTAAGGGAGAGAGAGATTCAGCCTTATCTATGTACAGAAATTTACAAGTTACAAATTTCAGATGTCTGGCAGTTAATAATCTTTTAAAATTTTATTCATTCAAATGCTAAGTACTAACCTATCTAATAGTCTCTTGTGAGTAAAATATATGCCATATTTGTTTTCATGGCCTCATTGGTTTCTCATCTCTTGTGTGTGTCTTGTGTATGTTTTTTTAAGTTGGCTTGTATTTGAATTTTGATAAAGAGTGCTCTTAAATTCACTTGAACATCTTTCAAAACATATACACATTCACACTGGATGAAAAATTGAAGTGAAGGCCACTGCAGTACATTTAGGTGTGGAGACTTGGGAGGTGTTCTGGGGTAGAATGATGAGAACAATTTGATAAAAAGAACGACTTGATGAAAGGTGAAAAGACAGACAAGTGTTAACAATGTCCAGGGACCAATGAATTGGAGCAGAGGATTCTTGTAAATAAAATGTAAAGATAGGATTGCAATATTAGTTATATTTCAGACAGTAGAAGTTCTTGAATTGTAGAGCAGCCAGGCATTTATTATCTTGTGTGCTGTGGAGACATGTTGAAATTATTTAATATTTTAGCAGAAGAGTGAAGTGGGCAAAGCTGAACTCTTAGCAAATCTTATAAGGGAAGATGAAGTATCTAAATGTTGTAGATAAATAGAATTTTTTGACTGCCTATTATGAGACTTTGTATTCAAAGCTTTTACTGCATGCAGTCATTAAGTTTTGATAAACTCAATGTCACTTGGTATGTGTGTATGTGTATCTATATATATAAAATGATGAATTTTACTGAAATTAATATTTACTATAGTTAAATACTATTATTGTTATAGGCCCTTTTAATTTTGGGAATATCTATCAAATGTATTTTTATTAGAACAGAAATTTTAAAATGTTCCTTGAAAATCTAGGCTTCTGCATAAGTACTTCAGGAAATCACTTCAGATTCAATTGGAATTTTACCGATCCTGACTTGCAAGTATCATCCAGAATCCCTAATATGAAAAGCTTTCATTTACCAAAACAGCTTTATTTATTTCTCAGCAACTTTTTAGTAACCTGTCACTTGAATGATAATACATGTGAACTTATGTTTACATGCCTGCTTTGGTCATTTACTGTGTACAGTGCTTCTACTTCCAATTTCATTGGGAAAAATATTGGTTTTGCTGCCCAGAACATTAGGAAATTGCCAGAGTTAAGCACTGGGTTGCCATTCTAGGCTGGGTTGCCAATCCTTTCTCTCCCTACTACCTTTGTGCATTTTATGTACCTCCTTTGTTCATTCAACAAGTGCTGTTTGAAAAGCTCCTTGTGCACCTTTTGTCTTTCAGCCCTGTTTCCACCCTTTATTGTTCTCCTTTGTATACCAACTACTTTTCTAGACTCCCTAGTCAGCTGGCTTTTCGTTTGGTTCTGCCAATGGGAAGCATTCGTAGGAGTTTGGAAGACAAAAGGAAAAGAGAAGCCAGTCCCAGTTGCAGCTGCAGGATATGCTTCCCACAGTAGCCAGTGGCAGGGAAGACAAGCTTCTGCTTAGGTAATGCTTTTCTAAGAGCAGAAGCAGCAACACTTCCAGAGGGATTAGCATAAACTTATGCTCCTGGGTCTTCTTCAAATGTGGTGTAGTTCCAACAGTGCCAGTAGTGCCTGGGCTCCTGGCTTCAACTGGGTCTCTGGGTAATGCTCTTCTCTGTAGAAAATCACCAGCCCCAACTTTCTTCTTTTAGTTCCAACAACTCTTTCTAACTCCCTGGTAAGGAGTTCTTGACATTAAATTCCCCTCTCCTGTAAATACCTTGAATGGAGGTATTTTTTTTTTCTGATTAGACATTGACTGATTGATGTGTCAGAGCAAGATTATGTATTAGAGCTAGTGGTGAGTGAAGAGACTGAAAACCAGACTTTACAGAACTAGAGGACACACCGAACTTCCTATGTAATACTTTAAATATTGTCTGCAGGTTATTCTCCTGTATTAGAATATAAGCACTATGTGGGCATTGAATCATATAGTCCTTTTGTTTGTAAAGCCTATCACACACTGGCTGAGATGTAGACACCCAGTAAATGCTCTCTAGTTGGATCCATGGAAGGGAAAGGAAGGTGATGTGTTCAATGCCTCTCTCTATGAGAGGCAACTCACTTGCCATATACTTCCCTTTCTTCTACTCTTTACTTCTTCTTTATATTTGTGATTTATGTAGTCAAACACTGTATTCTTATGGGCCAAAATATTGAGATGGGGAGGAAAGAAATGAACAGCAAAGAAGAGGACTAACTCAAACAGAAATAAATAACATTGCATTTTAAATCTCTGTGTAGGATATTGATATCTCTTGGAAGAAAGGGCACAGAACTTGTGGAACAAAGCCTTTTTCTTTTAGATTTGCACAAAATGTCAAGATATGAAGCTGCCCTTTTATGATGCAAGCTCAGACTCTTCCTACATAATGGTTTGATGCTCAGTTTTGAATTATCTCTTATCCCAGGTAGGAGCAGAAATGGTTGAATACATATTAACTTTATTTGGCTGGGTGGTGAAATTTACATCAGTGATGTTGATTGCAAAATAAAGATTTGATTATTTTAACTACTATGTTAGAGAATCTATTAACAAAGGGAACATTCTCAGTTTTCTTGGCTAGATAGACAAATTCATGAGCAATTCCAACAGTTATTTCTCATACTGTTTTAGCCATTGTAGAAGCAGTTGATATTTAATGAAGATGAGAATTCTGTGGAGTATAATTCTTTAAGTATTTCATGTTAGATACAATTGTAGTGATACTATAAAAAAAGAAATGCCAAAAAGATGATGAAAATTTATCACAGCATATTTTTTCTAACTATGGGTATAAGAATAATAAACAAAATATTACCATTTTTTCTTTTTGTCATGGACATTCATATGCCTATGCTCATTTTTACTACACATTTTGTCATTGCTATTGTTTATTTTACTATGTGTTTTACTTGGTTTAGGCTTAGAAGCCAATGTATTGATAAGAGGTCACCTTCAAAAATTATACTTTACCTTGACTTTTAGTCAATTTTCTTAAAAACAATTACTGTTATTCAGCCCATTTAGAAGCACAGGGCTTAACGCTACTGCCTAGGTGTTGCTTTTCTCCTCCTTACCTTTTTGGGGAAAAATTTTTGTTAAAAGTTCTCATTAATAAAACTCCATCATAATTCCCCTTACTATTGCTGAAAGATTATAGCCATCACTTCACAACATTACACCTCTCTGTGAGATGCAGAAA
Source organism: Giraffa tippelskirchi (assembly GCF_054371585.1). Classification (NCBI taxonomy): domain Eukaryota; kingdom Metazoa; phylum Chordata; class Mammalia; order Artiodactyla; family Giraffidae; genus Giraffa; species Giraffa tippelskirchi. Next base: position 89,080,884 of record NC_137275.1, on the reverse strand, counting down.
ACACAGATAATGTTTGTTTTGCAAATCTCTAATTGAAGGGTTGAGAGAGGGAGGGATTTGGAGAGGGAGAAACTTGTAGACAGATTAGACTGCTGGGGATTTCTCCTGTTAGATCATAACTGTTTGTGTTATATACCCAGTTGAAAATTGAGCTAGCTGGCTTGTTTTCTCCACACTGGAAAGTCGAGAAAAAAAGAAATGACTCTAGTGGGGCAACATTTCATAAACATTTACATTTTATTTATGGGTTCTTGGTGGTAACTTTAAATAAAGTTAGTACGTGGAATTCCATTTCCTCAACAAAGAACTCAGAAAGCAGTTTGGTGTCTTGCACTTTGAACTTTTTTTTCCTTGTAATAATTCTGAAGTGCAGTTACAGATCACTTAAAAACATACCTGTGGGTTAGCATCTCTAAAACAAAATAAGCATGCAAGAGAAAGTGCCTCGAAAGGAGTTTTCTAGGAAACTTGTGCTGAGGAGTATAAGAAGTTTAATTCCTGTTAAAATAAGTAAATAAGTAAAATAAATAAGTAAAAAAGTAGAAAAAAGAGTATCTCCTTCAAAGAGTACATCTCTTTTGTTTTTTTTTAATCCCCAAACAATTGAGTCAATATCACTCTAAATAAATCCTAAGAAGCTTGGGGTATTTTTGAAGGCAGATCACTAATGACCTGAAGGTTACCAGCCATATGCTTCCTTTTTATCTTCCAGCATCCAGCCCCATCTCCCTGATCTTATGGTACAGCCTCACATCCCACCCAGGGTAGGCCTGATAAGCAGTCATAGAGTGGTTTCAGAGGGTTGTCAGGTGGATTGTGCTGTTCTAAGTGAAGTGTGAGGGAAAAGCAGAAAAGAAAAAGAAAAACTGGAGTTATATGCCAGTTCCTCAACCTTGGTAGGTTGACAGCTTCCCAAGGCAACAGAGGTGAAGGTGGCCCCAAATGATGGTCTCAGGTGAGCCCTCTCTTGATGTCACTCCTCTCAGGGATCTGACCCCAGCCTGGCGGTGTGAAAAGCCAGATGAATCTATGTGTGGCTTACTGGCCACCTCACTCTTCCTCATTCACGTTAATCATGATAATCCCGCCACTGGTAATGATGGAGAACCTTGGATGTTTCTGGGCCCTGCACCTCCGTGCCCTGAGCCTCTGAGCACTAACCTCAAAACAAAGAGGAAACAACCCAGAGTCAGGAGGCAGGCTCCTTATCCCCTGCACGCAACTCTAACCTAACCTTTGCACTGGGCTGCCCAAGAAGCGACATATTCATCAATGAGAGTGAGTAATGCAGAAATTTAATGAACCACTTTCTTGCCCACATTTATCTCTAAATATCTCTACAGATATAAGAACAAATCACAACATGATATAATTGCATGATGGTGATAAAATTAATTTATGGAGTTATCAAGCAAAGAAAAGAAAAAAGGAAATCACTCATGCAATAATTTTAGTGTGAATAAATTATGTGAAAAAAGACCATCTACAAAGGTGTTCTCATCTACTAGGGGAAAATGACTTTGCTTTCCATGTGTTATGAGTCTTTTCTCCTCTTTTACATATAGGAATCAAATAAAATAAACACCATTTGCTTATAGAACTCTGAGGTTGCCAATTTAATTTCTAATTGGGTCCCCTCCCCCAAAATAACACATCATGAGCCTTAAAATGCAATACCTTCCTCTGACTCTAAGTAAAAGGTAAAAATAACATTTCACTCCTTAAAGCTTTAAATTCCATCTCATTTCTAATCAGCTGTCTGGAGTGACTATACAAGGTTACATGGACCTGACTGATTTATGAATATAATTTTTGTTTTAATTGAAACAGCAACATTTAGGTTCCACCTTAACAGTGCACCTTAAAAGATTATCTCGGTTATTTCACAGGCACCGAGCCGGCACTAATAGTCCAAGGCAGATATTGAAAAGCAGCACAGGGCCAGGCAGATCTATTAGAAATTCCCATCCACGCGCCTCATACATATTGATTTCTGACACCAAGCAGCAGTGAAAGCCCCCGTGGGAATAATATATTTAGCAGGGTTCGCTGCGAGGAGGTCACAGAGTGCATACAGATTAGCTTCAGAGGACCAAGGCACTGGTGTTGGAGCCAAATGCTAGATTTTATATCATTTTAATCTGAACTTTTATAATCCTTTTAGTTCTTCTTTCTCTGGATGGCAGAGAGAAGGCTCCTTCACATGTATCATGCATCTTTTTCTTTATTCCTCCTATAAATGTGCAAATGCCGTTGTAATGGGGAGGAATGTTCCTTAGCATAAGCAGCAGAGCCCCGACCAGATTTGCTTTTATAAACGGTGGTCAATTCAGATGAAGACATCTTTATTTAAAGATTTCTTTCCATGGGGGAGGGAAAAAAATCACAAATCCGTATCTCTAGTTTAAAGATTGAAGCCTAAGACCTGCTCTTACTAAAAGAACCATTCCTCCCCTCCCCTGCCTCTGATGCTAGGGCTCATTGAGCAAAAGTTGCCTTTATACTGTTACATCTGTGAAAACAAAAATCTAAACATTTTTTTAATTACCTTTCTGATGAGTAGGGTATGCCTGCTCATTATGCCAAGAAGTGTTGTGACTGTATCAGATAAAGGTGTCAGAGGAGAGTCAAACAGGCATTTTGGAGACTGGAGAGATGCCAGCAGTGAGAAGGGAAAGGTTAAAGTGGACACACTTTGACAGAAGGGTGAAATACATTCAGACAACAAAGGGAAATAGGAGGTTTCCCTCAACAGACACAAAGGCTTATTGTCTTCCTCTAGACTGCATTTAAATTTTAGGTGTTCTATGAAAAGTTCCCATGATTACCAATAATCAGAAACAATGAGTACATCTTTTGAATCCCACTTATTTTCTCTGGCACTGACTAAAAGGCTGGGGAAAAGGAAAACAGTGTAGGGGTAAGCAAATAAGACATATCTTTGAAAATATAACAATAATTATAAGGAAAAGGTGAACTTGAGTTTTATTTTATTAAGATTTGTTTATTTATAACAAACAAATATATTTATACTATTAAGATTTGTTTTACCAATAAGGAATAATTAAAGTATCCAATTAATACCTGGAATTTTGCCTGTCCAATTATCTAACTAAAATATGTCAAGCATTCAGATTAGTTTTTCAGGACTGTCTCAAAGATATTATGTGAATTTCTATTTTCTAATATGTTCAAGCTGAGTGCGGACCAATAAAAGGGAGCCAGTAAGTTTGGAAAAAAAGAAACAAGGGAAATAAAAATCTCAAACAAAATTTTTAAAATGAACATAGGGTGAATGCCCTTGTCAGAAATGCTTGGCCAAAGTGCTGCCTAAAATCCATATTTAAATCACACAACGAGGTAGTCAAAAACGTTAAACTTTCTATTTTGTGGGATTATAAGGGTCCTAAAAGTTAGAACAGACCCAGAGTTCTCAGCAACTAGAGAAATGACAGGGTTAAGAATTACCAGATGCTGAATAATCTGAGAGCCTCTCAATCAGATTAGTCTGGTCTGAAGAGATGGTACCAAAACACTCAGATTAAAGCAAGCAAATGCAGAAAATCAGAGGGAACTGGATCACCTAAGCTAGTTGACAAAACAAGAAGGATGGAACTCTGTAGAAGTTAGAAGTTCCTTTCATTAGGAAAAGACAGTGCGCAAGTGCGTGTCTATGTTCACTCTTGTGTACTTGGTAAATTGCAGTATAACAAAACAGAATATTTGGTATAATCAGTCATGTTTGCAGGCACATGGTGATCCATTTGAGAAAAGTCCAAGGTAGACTTTGACCCAAGACTGGATCTTGTCAAGTCTCCCTCTTCCATAGTGAAAGTCACTCAGTCGTGTCTGACTATTTGTGACCCCATGGACTATACAGTCCATGGAATTCCCCAGGCCGGAATATTGCAGTGGGTAGCCTTTCCCTTCTACAGAGGATCTTCCCAACCCAAGGATCGAACCCAGGTTTCCCAGATTGCAGGCAGATTCTTTACCAGCTGAGCCCTCCCTTAGTTGGGACATTTTTGTATATTGTACTGACTTTTATAATAAATGACTGTCAGGGTCTGTGGATGCTCTTTAGCTGAGGGAGATGCCTTCTGGTTAGAAAAGGAGGAGTGGGCAATCTTGAACCTGAAGGAGCCTGGAATAAGCCTGGAGTCAGCAAGGACACACTCAGGACTGGGTGCAATCTATCAAGAATGCTAGAGAACCCTGTGGAAACAAATTCCTTTATTACAGCACCAGGTAAAATCCTTGTGCAACATATGGCAAGGAGACCTTGAATATAATATCACCCATCTTTCCCAGTTGTCAGCACATTTCTTAACTTCCTTGTACCTAGATGTCAGTCAAAAAATATTAGATGACTTGAATAAATTATATTAGACAGAAATTATACCTAGGGGACAGAGACCAAAAAATAATTGGCAAAAAGCAAAAAGACAACAAAACAACAGATAGCAAGTCATTCATCCAGCAGTTCTGTCTTTAAGGTGTCCGACATCCTTCTTGACTGCTTCTTTCTGAACTGCCTGTGGATCTGTGCTAGGTAGACAGTCTGAGACTGATGAAGCTGTTCATTTTTGCCTGAAGGGGGAGGGGCATATTGTCCCTCTCAGAAACAAACTCCTGTTACTACAGGGCAGGGTTAGTACAAGTATTGATAGCTGATCTCCTGAATTTGACTAGAGTTCCACTGCCCAGATGTCAGTTCACAATTTACATTCCATTTTTCACCCTGAGCCCACACTCCAGAGCTCTCTGTCATATAATCCCACCTGGCACCAATACTGCTAGCTATCTGTCCTGATGAAAGTTTAAAAATTAAATGTTACATTTCTTCCACTTGTACCTCTGAGCTTGTTTTAGTAGATGAATGGGGGATGTTACCTATTAAATGGCTAGTAACAACGACAGAAGAAGCACCTAAGAGAACGAAAACTACCAACCTTTATGTACCCTCCCCTCTACCAGTGAAGTAACACATCCTCCTATTTTAAAACCATTATTATGTTGCATTTTTTTTTTATTATTATTATACATGTTGATGAAACGCCCCAGTAGGGGAGGGGCCAACCACAATAGCAGGTGTTGGGAAGCTGGTTTGGCTTCCTGGCGGCATTTAACCCCCAGTCAGACCAGAGGATTCATCCTACTGGCCATCATTTATAGTGCCTGCTTGGTAACTCAGAAGTTTTCCTTGGGCTTAATGACAGCAGAATGCAGGTGTTTGCAAAGCATTTTCCCATGGGAAGAAAATTCAGGGATTTTATTCGCTGAATATACTATATAATCTTGGAAATCCTGAAGAAACACGCACCTTAATTTTAATTATTTATATGAAATCTGTGCCTCAGTCAAAAAAAGCTGGGTGGTGGAACCTTCTTGGATGATTTTTTGAAAACGGTAATACTTGATTTCTACATAGTTAAGGAAGTGTAAAAATAAACTAGAAATTAAGTGGTGGAATTATTCCTGAAATTAATTTGGGCTCCCAGCCTTCCTAGCTGGGTTACATATTTCCTTTATCTCCACGAAGAGCTTAAAAAGAATGGGTAATGTGTGTGAGGAAATAAAATGTGAAGGCATTATAAACCGAGAGCATAAACTATGTGTGTGTGGTCTACAATTCCAAATTCTGACAATGTCCACAGTGTAAGAGTAAGATGCAGAGAGAATATACAGATGCCTTTGTGAGCAGGAAACAGGGGGAAAAGTCCCTTTTAGTTGGGGGCAAAAATATGCATTTACTTTCAGTCGAAGTAGACACACTTAAATCCCTGCTGAGCGCTGGGGAAGGGTTGGATGAGCTGTCTAGAAAGCATGTTCTCTCTCTTTATAATGTTAGAAATCCTTGGACTGCATTGTGCATTGCAATGCAAGGATTCTGCCGTGTAAGAGCACATGAGGGCATTGAGAAAGGCTTAATGCGTCCTCATTAGAGGAGAAGGGGGAGGGGGAGGGGAGGCGCCTTGGGGGACGGAGCCGAACTCGACCACTCTGGGAAGCCTTACAATTTTGTGCGTTCTTACTTCAACTCCCTCAATCCCCTAGCTTTACATAGCTCTTTCACAGACAGTTCAGTAAAATTCCTCCCAAGCCTCATGTAAAGAGAGCAGTGTTGTATATCGTTGCTTACAGTTTAACAGTTTGTTTGCTTGGGCCTTTCAAATATTTTTTTCCCTTCCCGGGCTGCCTCCACAAACCTTCTTTTTCACATTCACTTCTAATCAGAGGAAAACTGGAAAGGAAAAGAGGGCCATCTGATCAATGAAAGAAAATCTAGATGCTTTTATAGCGTTATTAAGCTCCGCAGAGCCGCCAGTAAGGAAAGTCCAGAAGGCGCCGGAAAGTGGGTTTTATAATTGGGGTTCTTCATAGCTGGTTTTTGATAACTGTAATCTTCTAGACTAATTTGCTTCACTTTTTTTTTTTTCTTTCCAGTTTGCTTCTTTTCTAGGAAAAATCAAAAATAGGCTCTTTTCAAGAACATTTTTTGTTTGGGGATTTTTAACTTAGAAAGATGACCATTTGGGGAGACTGCCCTTGAAGAGCAATTCATCTTATGATGAAGCCTTCCGCAGCCAAGCAAACAAGTGAAGATAAGGTCCCTCAGGTATAAAGTGTTGAAAATAGCTGGTGACCCCTTGTGTTCATTAGCTATGGTGCCTCCTAGAGGGACCATTGGAATTTTGTGCTACAGACACAGGGCTAGTCTACTCACTCTTCATATCAAGATTTCCTAAGGTAGATTAATAACCCCGGGGGCAAGGGGAGTGTGAAGTTCACTCTAACCATTTCAGTTTTGAAATCTCAAATTACTCTAAAAATTTTCTACTTGGAAATAATTATAAAAATACAGATACTATGTATTCTCACAGAGAAAGCCACCAGACTAACTAGACTGCCCTTTGTGATTCTAGTGAAACTGGGGTCTTTGGTATCCGACCTGGATATTTTGTTTTGATGAGTTTCCTAAGTATGGTCTCACAAGATTCACATTTATTGTTCTGGCCTCTACTGAAAAAGTGAATAGTTTCCAGCATTTATTTATTTTAAAAAGATCTGGCAAATCTGTCAGTCAACCAGTATGTATTTGAAGCTCAATATTCTGAGATTTTCTTCTTGCAATTTTCTAGTTTGGGGAAATTAGCTAAGAACTGTTTGAATTTTTTTCTGGAGTGAGGGTGGAGGGAAGAGGGGTGGCAATTGAGTCCTAGCTGTTTCTCACCTGGTAAACAATCTGCCTGCAATGTGGGAGACCTGGGTTCGACTTCCTGCGTGGGGAATATCCCTTGGAGAAGGGAAAGGCTATCCACTTCAGTATTCTTGGGCTTCCCTTGTGGCTCAGCTGGTATAGAATCCCCCTGCAATGTGGATTCGCATCGAACCTGGGTTCGATCCCTGGGTTGGGAAAATCCCCTGGAGAAGGGAAAGGCTACCCACTCCAGTATTCTTGCCTGGAGAATTCCATGGACTGTATAGTCCATGGGATCACAAAAAGTCGGCACGACTGAGTGACATTCACTTTCACTGAAAGAGGAAGTAGTGAAAATTTTCAGACAAAATTCTACCCTTATTAATATAATTGGACACCTGTTCAATGAGGGGTTTATGGGATTGGGGAAGAATACAAGCATTTGGTAACACAAAGTAGAAATGATCGCCAAGGCTACTGGCTACTGACCAATAGAAACATAATTTCTAAGCTTTCTGAAGGATGACTATTTGTGTATCATATCAAAATAGCTAAATACTGGACTTAGATGGGGAAACTAAGTTTGTACCCCATTTACATAACTGCAATTTCACCAAAACCATGCTACATATACAGTTGCCATTCGACTGAAATTAGGATGACATTACTATTATGTTTTGTATATGCCTTTTGAATTTTTATAATTGCATGTTGCTATGTGTTAAATGTGTTAAACAAAAACATGTTGAATATTTTAATAGGATGGATTTTATAGGTTTGGCCAAAATAAAATGTTGACTAATTTTTATGTATTTACTCTTAGAGATATAATTAAATTGAATATAAAAAATTAAATTCATTTTTCTCCTCATTCTAACATTGTTTCCCAAATTATAACCTGTGCTATGTGTGCTAAGGCACTTTAGTCATGTCCAACTCTTTGCATGTTGAACTTAGCTCTCCAAGGACTGTAGCACTCCAGACTTCCTGGTCCATGGGATTCTCCAGACAAGAATACTGGAGTGGATTGCCATGCCCTCCTCCAGAGGATCTTCCCGACCCAGGGATCAAACCAATGTCTCTTAAGTCTCCTGCATTGGCAGGTGGGTTCTTTACCACTAGTGCCACCTGGGAATTCTAATTCTCATTATTTGAAGTTGAGCAATTATTTTTATTCCCATATTTTCAGAGAAGGTATCAAACATGGCAAAACACTTTATCTAGTTAACTGAAATCAAGCCCAAAATAAATGACAATGTAGCAATTCCTGTTATCTTAAACAAAATATTAGATTAAAAAGTTTAAAGCAAATAAATGACTAACATATTTCTCTTTATTTTGAAATTTTCAGTGCTGGCTATGAATTTATTAACCATTGATTTAATGTAAAAAGAGAGGTTTTGACTTTTGTTTCTTTTTGATGATAATACTAATAGTTAACATAGATTGAGTACCAGGTTCTATGGTAAGAGTTTTATATATGTGATTATATTTAGTCTACACATGGTGCTATGTGGTAGTACTATAAAGTATTCTAATTTTAAATTTGAGGAAACTGTGGCATAACTAGATTAGATAATCTACCCAACTTTGTAAAGTTCATAATTAAAGATATCAGGATTGAACGCAGTTCCGTTTAACTTCAAAGTTTTGTGCATTATGTTATATTAATTCTCTAAAGATTAGAAAATATCATGAATCATCCATTTTATGCTAGCCATTAGGGTAACTTTTCCTCAGAAGGTAAACAGAATTTTATCATTGATTGAATGGAAGCTTTTAGCTAATCTTTCCTCTTGGATAATCCGTTCATTTATTTGTTCAAAAAGTATGGAGCACTGATGGTCTGGGTAATGTCATACTGCTTTAGGTATTGGCATGCCTCAAATCTAAATGAACAGCATGAAAAGTGTCTGCCTTTATTGTATTAATATTCTACAGGAGAAATACTTATCTCCATGGGAGACAAATAATTGTAAAAGTGAAAAGTTGTTAAAAAGGTTGTGTCAGAGAATGATAAATAGTTTGAAGACAATCAAACAAGATGACATCACAAAAGGTTTGGAAGGATTTATCTTACGGTGAGTTCTCTGAGCAAAGACCTTAGAGGCACAATCTAAATGATGAGGAGCCAGTCACCAACGAGTCTGGTGAACTGGAATCTTCTGAGTTGTGAAGGCCAAGTGCTGTGACCCTGGAAGGTCTAGCTTGGTGTGAGTATACTATCTTGTAAACTGTGGGAGTAACTGCATTTTATCTTAAGAGCCATGGGAAACCTCTAAAGGATTTCATTTAGGGTAATACATGATTTGTATTATTATTATTACTTGAGGAAGCTTTCTCTATTACTGTGTGGAAATGGATTTTGAGGAGCAAAAAGAGGGCGTTGATACCAGAAAATGAAAGCTCTCCAGACTTTGTTCTCTTCAACATATATATATGTCAAGTTACATACTATTTATAATGTTATGTCATGATGTTATGTTATGGTATCTTCTATTATAGTCACAAGTTGTGTCCAGTGGAGTTCTATGAGACAGGATAGCATAGTTGTTAAGGTCACAGAATCCTGAAGTCAAACAAACGGGGAGTACAATCTTAACACTTTATAGCAGTGTGATCTTGGAAATTTTATCAACCTCTCTAAGCCACAGTTTCTTCGTATGTAAAATCAGGATAACTAGAGACTCCATTGGCCTCACCTCACTGGGTTGTTATGAGGTATAAATAAATTTGTAAAAGCAGAACAGTTCTTGGAACCTTGTAAATACTATAAAAATGTTTGTTAACTAACATTAATTAAATACAGTAAAATGTGTGCTTGGTATCTCACCTCCAGAGAACTGGAGAAACTCTTTGAGAGATCAGAGAGGTGGGTTTCTGTCCTGGCTCCTCTGAATTTTACCTTTTATTGAGCTCTCTGATTATACGTGGGCTTCTTCTGAGTGTACTGTGCTGATCTGTTCTGGGATGTTCTTTGTTATTTCAGGCCCCACATTCCTATCCCTTAGCAGATGCATTTGTTTACAGTTCCCATTAAACACCCATTTTTTGTTGGAGGCATTACCATGGAAGCTTTCCTTCCTTCCAATGTTCCCCATAGAATTCTGGCTGCCAGCTTCCTTCATGACCCAGAGATGGCTGTGTGGCCTCCCAGCCCTGTGGTCCTGGGCACAGACTGACTCCTCAGCCAGCCTCAGTGTTCTGCTGCCCTTGCCTGCTGTTCTGTGTTAGTGGGGAGAGTTACCTCTCTGAGCAGGCAGGTCTGGTCTAAATAAATTGCTCTTGGCAGGAACTGTTTAAAGCCTACTGTTACCTAGGAGAGAGTCCCTGACTTTTTCAAGTCATGACTTTATGGAAGTGATCATTTACTATAGAGTATTGTGAGAAAATGGGCACAGCAGTTCAAGGTCCGAGGTGATACATGCTGGGATCTGGCTAACTTGGGTTTCTCTCATCACCTGGAGGCTGAAAAGACCACAGGTGTAATCCAGTCACAGCTCACCAGTGAATCTCAGCACAAGTTGGGGAGAGTTCTGACCTATAGGATAAAATTCAAATCCTTTAGCATTTGATCTGTCTACCCTTCCAGGTTAATTCCTAACTGCTCACCCTTCACATGCGTGCTAAGTCACTTCAGTTGTGTCCAACTCTTTGTGACCCTATGGACTGTAGCCCGCCTGGCTCCTCTATCCGTGGGATTTTCCAGGCAAGGATACTAGAGTGGGTTGTCATGCCCTCCTCCAGAAGATCTTCCCAACCCAGGGATCAAACCCGAGTCTCTTATGTCTCCTGCATTGGCAGGTGGGTTCTTTACCTCTAGCGCCACCTGGGAAGCCTGTTCATTTTTTAAGCATTTAAAATCCTGTTATTTTAATTACCTCTGGGCCTTTGTTCTCTTGAATTTCCTTTACTGGAATCCCCACTACTCCCCTTCATTTTGAGTTGACCCTTAGCATCTTTATGTCTTTGTTCAAGTGCCATGATTTCCAGGAAGTATCATGAAAGTCTTTTCACTCCCACATAATTAAGCTGGTCAGATGCCTTTATTTTATACTTTCTACTACCCTGTTCGTTCATTTGTCATGTCTCTTAACACACCATCTTAGAATGACTAAACCCCCTAGTAAGCGAATCTTATTTATGAGTGAGGGAATCTTACTTTTGAACCTCTTGAAAAATTAACACAGTAATTAGTGAACAGTGAGTGCTCAAATTGTATCTGTTGAATGGAAACTTGGATGCCCCAACCCTTTTTAGATTTACTGATTATCTTCCCCAGTGATAGAGCACAGGGAGTTTCCATTAAACCACTCCTTGTCCATATAGGCTAATCTAATGTTTTTGTTATTTTACAAGTGAAAAAGCAGAGAGGTTAATGATGTACCTCAGGTCATGTGGAACAGGTAGAATGGGGGCCTGGACCCAAGAAATTATACACACAAATCTAGCAAACTGAGATCCCTGTAGGTCAGATAGTAAAGAATCTGCCTGCAATGTAGGAGATCTGGGTTCAATCCCCAGATCAGGAAGATCCTCTGTAGAAAGGAATGGCAACCCACTGCAGTATTCTTGCCTGGAGAATCCCATGGACAGAGGACCCTGGTGGGCTACAATCCATGGGGTCTCAAAGAATCAGACACAACTCAATGACTATCACTACCACACTACACATAAATATGAAACTATCTTTTCAAATTATATTAAAACACCTTTTGTATTGGGCTTCCCAGGTGGCTCAGTAGTAAAAGAATCTGCTGTCAATTCAGGTGATGCAGGTTCAATCCCTGGGTTGGGAAGATACCCCGGAGAAGGAAATGGCAACCCACTCCAGTATTCTTGCCTGGGAAATCCCATGGACAGAGGATACTGGCAAGCTATGGTCCATGGGGTCGTAAAAGAGGTGGACATGATTTAACGACTTAAAAACAACAACAACCTTTTATACTTGGCAATGAAAGGAAACAAAGAAATAATAGGTATTTTAATATATTTTACCAGTTGTCTGTTATTTCATTTTTAACATACTAATTAATGTATCTTTAATAATTATTTTAAAGGTAATCGTCCTTTAGATAGTTTATAACTGGGTTTGGATAATATTTAATTATTGGGAAATACTTTTGGAATTTTATTAATAATACTTTTTACTTTCAAAATTCACAATCTCAATAATTTTAAGAATCTTTCTCTACTATTAGAAATATGTGGAAATTGATTTCTTTAAATTTATATTTTTAATTAAACTTTTTATTTTATATTGGAGTATAACCAATTAACAGTGTTTAATAGTTTCAGGTGGACAGAAAAGGACGTGAGCCATCCATGTACATGTATCTATTCTCCCCCAAACTCCCCTCCCATCCAAGCTTCCTCATAACATTGAGCAGAGTCACCGTCTTATACAGTAGGTCCTTGTTAGTATCCATTTTAAATATAGCAGAGTGTATCTGTCCACCTCAAACTCCCTAAAGAATATCTAAAATAAAACAGTAGTTAGTAACTTTACTTTTTAAAGGTTGTTTCTGAATAATATCTTAGTCAAGACATGTTCTGTTTAATTTTATAGCTTAGTGAATCATTGGTCAAGATTTTTCTCATCCTTTCTTTTTCTCAAACATATTCATAATACTAAAATGATGATTATGGGCTTTTCTGACAATAACTTTATATTTGAAGCCCAAATTTGAAACATTTGTAGAATTAACTTTTTTGACTTATAAAATACTTGATTTTTATATTGTATTTGGGATTTAGAAAGCAATAGCAATATTTCAGTTCAGTTCAGTTGCTCAGTCGTGTCCAACTCTTTGCGACCCCATGAGCTGCAGCACGCCAGGCCTCCCTGTCCAACACCAACTCCCGGAGTCCACCCAAACTCATGTCCATTGAATCAGTGATGCTGTCCACCATCTCATCCTCTGTCATCCCCTTCTCCTCCTGCCTTCAATCTTTCCCAGCATCAGGGTCTTTTCAAATGAGTCAGCTCATTGCATCAGGTAGCCAAAGTATTGGAGTTTCAGCTTCAACATCAGTCCTTCCAATGAAGATTCAAGACTGATCTTTAGGATGGGCTGGTTGGATCTCCTTGCAGTCCAAGGAACTCTCAAGAGTCATCTCCAACACCACAGTTCAAAAGCATCAATTCTTCAGTGCTCAGCTTTCTTTATAGTCCAACTTTCACATTCATATATGACTACTGGAAAAACTGTAACCTTGACTAGATGGACCTTTGTTGGCAAAGTAATGTCTCTGCTTTTTAATATGCTCTCTAGGTTGGTCATAACTTTCCTTCCAAGGAGTAAGCATCTTTTAATTAATTTCATGGCTGCAATTACCATCGGCAGTCATTTTGGAGCCCAAAAAAATAAAGTCTGACACTGTTTCCACTGTTTCCCCATCTATTGGCCATGAAGTGATGGGACCGGATGCCATGATCTTAGTTTTCTGAATGTTGAGCTTTAAGCCAACTTTGTCACTCTCCTCTTTCATCTTCATCAAGAGGCTCTTTAGTTCCTCTTCAGTTCTGCCATAAGGGTGGTCTCATCTGCATATCTGAGGTTATCAATATTTCTCCCAGCAATCTTGATTCCAGCTTGTGCTTCTTCCAGTCCAGTGTTTCTCATGATGTACTCTGCATATAAATTAAATAAGCAGGGTGACAATATACAGCCTTGACGTACTCCTTTTCCTATTTGGAACCAGTCTGTTGTTCCATGTCCAGTTCTAACTGTTGCTTCCTGACCTGCCTACAGGTTTCTCAAGAGACAGGTCAGGTGATCTGGTATTCCCATCTCTTTCAGAATTTTCCAGTTTATTGTGATGCACACAGTCAAAGGCTTTGGTATAGTCAATAAAGCAGAAATAGGTGTTTTTCTGGAACTCTCTCGCTTTTTCCATGATCCAGCAGATGTTGACAGTTTGATCTCTGGTTCCTCTACCTTTTCTAAAACCAGGTTGAACATCTGGAAGTTCACGGTTCACATATTGCTGATGCCTGGCTTGGAGAATTTTGAGCATTACTTTACTAGTGTGTGAGAAGAGTGCAACTGTGCGCTAGTTTGAGCATTCTTTGGCCTTTCCTTTCTTTGGGATTCGGATGAAAACTGACCTTCTCCAGTCCTGTGGCCACTGCTGAGTTTTCCAAATTTGCTGACATATTGAGTATAGCGATGAGTGCAACTGTGCGCTAGTTTGAGCATTCTTTGGCCTTTCCTTTCTTTGGGATTCGGATGAAAACTGACCTTCTCCAGTCCTGTGGCCACTGCTGAGTTTTCCAAATTTGCTGACATATTGAGTATAGCACTTTCACAGCATCATCTTTGAGGATTTGAAATAGCTCAACTGGAATTCCATCACCTCCACTAGCTTTGTTTGTAGTGATGCTTCCTAAGGCCCACTTGACTTCACATTCCAGAATGTCTGGCTCTAAGTGAGTGATCACACCATCCTGATTAACTGGGTCATGGAGATCTTTTTTTTGTACAGTTCTTCTATGTATTCTTGCCACCTCTTCTTAATATCTTCTGCTTCTGTTAGGTCCATACCATTTCTGTCCTTTATTGAGCCCATCTTTGCATGAAATGTTCCCTATGTATCTCTAATTTTCTTGAAGAGATCTCTAGTCTTTCCCATTCTATTGTTTTCCTCTATTTCTCTGCATTGATCGCTGAGAAAGGCTTTCTTATCTCTCCTTGCTATTCTTTGGAACTCTGCATTCAGATGGAAATATCTTTCCTTTTCTCCTTTGCTTTTCGCTTCTCTTCTTTTCACAGCTAATTGTACGACCTCCTCAGACAGCCATTTTGCTTTGTTGCATTTCTTTTTCCTGGGGATGGTTTTGATCCCTGTCTCCTGTACAATAGCGATATTAGTGGGATTTATAATTGGTTTGAAAATAAATTTGAAATGAAAATAAAAAATTATATATCATTAGTTTTGGTTTATTGCTTGGCCCAAAACAAATGTAACTTGCTGTTTTAAAAGTATCTGTATGCAAATATATCAAAAATATTTTTAATTTTAAAGTAAACATTATTCTTCCTTAAGTAATAAGAAGGGGTAGCTCAGCTTGTAAGGAATCTGCCTGCAATGCAGGAGACCCCAGTTCAATTTCTGGGTCAGGAAGTTCCCCTGGAGAAGGGATAGGATACCCACTCCAGCATTCTTGCCTGGAGAATTCCCATGGACAGAGGAGCCTGGCAGGCTACAGTTCATAGGGTCGCAAAAATCGGACACAAGTAGGCCACTAAACACACACACACCTTTATATGTGTTTGACTTATTCGTCTGTCAAATATATTATTTTGGGATAAATATAATCTTATTTATGCTGTATGTTTTGCTCTTTGAGGTCTGTGTTGATAAGATAAAATCACAAAATATAGATAGAATCATTTCAAATAATTTCAGTTTATTAGAAAAATTTTCATAATAACTGGAGACACTTTTGTTTTTACCCATCTTATTTTTCTTTACTTACATTCTTGAATTAAAAATAACAACAAGATTTTTAAAAAGTAACCTCTTTGGAGTGTATATCAGATTGGAAGTTAATGAATTTGATATTCCTCAAGCAAAGACATAAAAATGACTTGGATTCATGTTGATATGTATCAAGAAAAGATGAACCCAAATGATTTGATGAGTAATTCTCTAATTATCAATATCACTTTCCCTGTAAATAACCATGTAGTACATTCTTCACTTATTTATTTTTAAAATAAAGCAAATATAGCCATAAATACATAAACATTTGCTTTAATCTTCTTTATGTGCATGTAAATAAGTTACCTTCTATGTTTCACACTCTATGAAACACTCAGAAAACTCTATCAGCTTTACTTGAAAAACTATCTAGAATACTAACCACTTGTAGTGTTTCCACTGCTACCATCCTAAACCAGCTCACTATCATCTGTAGCCTGGACTATTGCAATAGCCCCTAAATGCTCTCCCTACAGCCCATGTGTTTTTCCTTGCCTATGGACATGTCTGCTTGGCACCCAGAATAATCCTTTCAAAATAGATTCAGTTCCTGTTATTCCTGTTTCCCTTCCCAGTAACCCGTCTTACTTGGAGTAAAATCAGAATGCTTACAGTGGTCTAGAAGGTCCTGAATGATTTATTCATTACCTAATACCTGCCTGAACTCATCTTCCCTCACTTTGCCCTTGCTCACCGTCTTATAGTCATTCTAGATTCCTCATTCTTTCCACATCATGCCAAGTACATTTCAACCTCGTGGTCTTCTCTTTGCATATACTCTTCCCTTAGATATACAAATAGCCATCTCCTCACTTCCTTCCAGCTTTTGTCCAACTGTCTCATTTTCAATGAGGCTTTTATTGAATACCTTACTTAATTTAAAAAATATTCCCACACCAACTAGGAGTTCTTATTCTTCTTCCTTCCAGGCTGTATTTTGTTGCGTGGCACCTCCGATATTCTTAACTACAATATTTGCTTTGCTTATTATCTGTCTTCCATCATAGAATGCAAATGTTATGGAGACAAAGCTTTTGATGTGTTTTATATTTGTCTGGAACAAAATAAATGCTTAATACATATTTGTTGAATAAATGGATGGATGAGTCAATGTAAAAGAGAAGAAGCCTTCAGAAAATGAAAATGCTTGAATAGGACTTGATGATGTTTGTTGAGCGAGTGAGTTTAATGAAAATTCTTTTGAAAGAATGCTTTGTGGCAACACTTCTATGAGTGGTTTCAATATAATCCTTAAATAATAATTATTTTTAAATGATTTTTTGAAGTAAAAGTTTATTTATTGCCAGTCTTCAGCTCGAATCAGGTTATATCAAAAAGACGGAAATGTGATTAATAACACCGGAAATCCTTTTTCGGTGAAAATTGAAGTGTGCGGTTCTGATTCCCCAATATGCTGCTGGAATTTGCTTTCTCTTGGATCTAGGGAAAAGAGAAACTGGCACACTTGCCTCCCTGCTGCTGTCATGTTCAGCGTGCTCACTTCACAAGCTCCTGCGGATGAAAGTGTAATTGTGTGGAAGGTGAATTGATTGCAATTAACCTCAGGACTTACCCTCAGGCTGGGATATTCTACCTCCTTTTCTAGGAATGTGCCACCAGTGCTGTAATACATGGCTGATGAATACATATATCATACAGGGAAACACATATATTATGGGATAAAGTACATAAATCATGTAGAAAAACATGCATTATACTGAGATGATCAAATTATAAATGAAGCACATAAATCATAAGATTACACTGTTGAGTTGTATCAGGAAACATAAATTCTATAGTGAAACCCCAGGGTCACTAGAGAGTTCACTGAATAATGAAATGAGCTCCTATAACTTAAGGAAAAGTGGAGTAACTCAGTGAAAAACCCATTGTGCATTACATTGAATATTCCATTTAATTCAACCTTATTTCCTACATCTCTTGTATCCAAAGAATCAACATTGTACAGTATGAAAAAGGGGAATAAACAAACAACAAATGCAAGATTGAATGATGATGTGCTATAAGTACACTCAAAAATATAAATTTTCAAATATAATGAACATTTATAGCCAAGTTTTAAGTCAAAGTTGGAAAGAATGGTGGTTCCAAAGTCAGCTACAAATAGCAGAAGGACAATGTCTCATTCTAAAATGAAGAACATCTTGAGTCTCAAGGAGAAGATCCTAAAGAGAAAGAAGAGATGAAATTAAGATCGGCTTGCTCTCAATGTAGATAGGCAATTGAAATTTAGATTGATTCATTGAATTAAATAATGAAGAACAAAAGCACTTATTTTATATTATTCATATAGAAAGACTTTGCTTGCCTTCCTTTGGGAATCATTTTTCACATTTGACTTTGTTTTTCCCCCTTTACTTCTCTGTACCTTTGTTCACACATGTATTCGCAGGATGAAAGAGAAGCAAGATGGAAAAGAGAATTCTTTAACTTAGTTTTCCTTTTTGAAAGAAAGTCAAGAGCTAGTAGAGACCGTTCTGCAAGGCCTTAAGAGAAGCTCAGGCTATGACTGACTTTCATACACAATATAGGACAATGATACATATCGGACTGATCTTGCAAAGTTTCTCAGTGCAGCGTTCATCTGTGTGAATTATGTTCTCACTAAAGCAAAGGGCTGGAATTCACATCCATTCCCAGCTCTGGTGAGTTAGGGTTATGGTCAAAGCTCAGTGTACTGAGGGATTCCTTAGTCATAAACAAAGTGTTTGACCCACTCTGTTCCTCAGGGCCATAGAGAGCCAGAGTGAACTGAATTTATACAGTGGGAATTGATAGTTTATTGCTGACCCTGAAGGGGCAGGGGCACTGATTCACATCCTATTTCTGGCTTTTCTTGGCATTTGTTACTGCAGATAAAGGTAGATTGTGTCAAGATGTGCTGCTGGTCCTGGAATACAATTGTGTCAAAATGCAAGTGCTAAATTTTATCTGAAGGGAAGCCATAAATTGGCACCCCAAACACGCCCTGCCTTCTCTAAACATCATATTTCAATTTCTCACTGTTACTCATGTTGAGTGCTGGTTACCACACCAGTAAGGATGTTAAAAGATAAACATTCTGTTAATTGTGTATAAGTAATTGTAGAAGAAACGGTAGCACCAAAGACACACAGACCTCCTTTGTTTTGAACAGCAAGTGACATAACAAAATATTAATTATAATCATGAAGGGTTAATCCAGAAAAATGTTGAGTTTGCTATCTGTAAATTCAGCTTTGGCCTGCTAACCAAAGCTGGTTTGTCCCTAAAACATTCATAAATGGTTAAATCTGCTCGATATAAGGATAATCATTTTACTCTATGATCTATGTGTTTCATTAGTTGAGGTACACACTTTGCTATAATAAATGTGCTTCAGTAAATGATCTATGCATTTCTTTCTGAAATGTATGTGTTTCACTAGGAAAGGTATGTGTTCATCAACTATGAATAATGTTCCTAACGTCTCCACATTATATTACTTGGCTGGTATCAGCACGGCATTTCACATCCATTCCCTCATGACCATGAGCACTGCATCCGCAAAAAGACACACATCAGCCCTTGTCACTCTCAGGTGTTGATGCACGTGTGTGTGAACTCTGCAGGCTTGGGAAACACAAATGGGGTGTGGGGGGAGGGGTCATTTTGTAGGTGAATATGTTTGTTAAATGAACAGGAAACAAGGGATTTTTCTAGTCTTGGCCTTTTACAACCCAGAGGAAGGAAAAAACAATATAGCAAAACACAGTTGATTTTTACTGTTTCTCATAGCCAGACTTCCTTCCATTTACTTCAATTTAACATCACTTGGGTAAAGGATGAAATTATATAATTCCAAGTTAAACATTAAAAATAGTTTTATACTTAGGTGACTTTTATATGAAAATTCCACCAGTTTCCTGATTTCAGTGAATTGGCATCCAAACTGATGAAGTGAAATTGGCATTATAAAGTGAAATTAATTACTTAGGAAGTTAAATAAATTCTCCTTCTATAAAAGGTGTTGTTGGTGTAGATGAGGGGTTTATGTTGTGCTTAGTCGTTCAGTTGTGCCCAACTGTTTACAACCCCACGGACCGTAGCATGCCAGGTTCCTCTGTCCGTGGGATTTTTTTCAGGCAAGAATCCTGGAATGGATTGCCATTTCCTCCTCCAGGGGATGTTTCTGACCCAGGGATCAAACCCCAATCTCCTGCATTACAGATTCTTTACCTACTGAGCCATCAGGGAAGCCCTGGGGTTTATGTTAGTTTACAACTGAAAGAGAAAAGAGAGTTTTTCTTAGGTATTCCAAAGCATATATTGATTGAGTTTTCAGCATACTAAATTTCAAAGCATTTACCCAATTGAACTCACAACCAATACTTTGTTGTTCCAATCCATATGGAAGCAATAACAAATATATTTTTAGGTTATCTTTAACAATCCTTTTTCACCAAGTATATGAATTTCTTAGGTCCAACTATCAATATTTTGAAATGTGCTTGACTCTCAGAGATTACCATTAATTTCATAAGTGTAGCCTCTCCATGACTTATTTTCATTGTGATTTAGAGCCTGTGCATAGGATATTTGTTAATATTACCATGAACAGACAGAATGAATTATAATCTCTTCCTCATGTAAATGTGTTAATTATGACAGACTCACTTATTTTTCACAGATTAAAACTAATGCTTTGTATATGAACTTTCCATTTAAAAATCATTTTTCAATAAACACTGAACACTCTTTTACATATGACACCAAATAATTCATTATACATGTCTCTATTTAGTGACCTAATTTTCTCTCTACTTTACATCTATCATTGCAGATATATCTTCTATTTATACCTGCCTTTTACATTTTTTATTTACTGAAATGACTGAAACTTGGAGGTTATTTTTCACTATTATGGGAATTAGGAATTTCTATAGATCTTATCAGCTGGAAAGTCATTTATTCTATATTTAAAACATTATATAGGGATAGTCTACATTAAGTATTGCTAAAATAATTAATTCAGTGCTTTTAGAGAATTACCCTGGAGAAGGGAATGGCAATCCACTCCAATATTCTTGCCTGGAGAATCCCATAGATGGAGAAGCCTGACGGGCTACAGTCTATGGGGTTGCAAAGAGTCGGACACAACTGAGCAACTGATACTTTAGAGAATTAAAATTTTTTAACAACAGAATGTTTTGATGTTACCTTTGCTCTTATT
This sequence comes from Giraffa tippelskirchi, assembly GCF_054371585.1. Taxonomy (NCBI): domain Eukaryota; kingdom Metazoa; phylum Chordata; class Mammalia; order Artiodactyla; family Giraffidae; genus Giraffa; species Giraffa tippelskirchi. The sequence goes on along the minus strand of NC_137275.1, from coordinate 89,059,984 downwards.
TTTTGAAGAATTATAAACATGCATATATGAAAAGGAGAAGGTTCTGGACAAAAGCAATCTTTCTGACAAAATTCAGTTCAGTTCAGTCACTCAGTCCTGTCCGACTCTTTGCAACCCCATGAACCACAGCACGCCAGGCCTCCCTATCCACCACCAATTCCCGGAGTTTACCCAAACTCATGTCCATTGAGTCAGTGATGCCATCCAAAAATCTCATCCTCTGTCATTCCATTCTCCTCCTTCCCTCAATCTTTCCCAGCATCAGGGTCTTTTCAAATGAGTCGGCCCTTCGCATCAGGTGGCCAAAGTATTGGAGCTTCAGCTTCAACATCAGCCCTTCCAATGAACACCCAGGACTAATCTCCTGTAGGATGGACTGGTTGGATCTCCTTGCAGTCCAAGGGACTCTCAAGAGTCATCTCCAACACCACAGTTCAAAAGCATCATTTCTTCAGCACTCAGCTTGCTTTATAGTCCAATTCCCACATTCATACATGACTACTGGAAAAACCATAGCCTTGACTAGATGGACCTTTGTTGGCAAAGTAATGTCTCTGCTTTTTAATATGCTGTCTAGGTTGGTCATAACTTTCCTTCCAAGGAGTAAGCGTCTTTTAATTTCGTGGCTGCAGTCACCATCTGCAGTGATTTTGGAGCCCCCAAAAATAAAGTCAGCCACTGTTTCCACTGTTTCCCCATCATTTGCCATGAGTGACAGGACCAGATGCCATGATCTTAGTTTTCTGAATGTTGAGCTTTAAGCCAACTTTTTCACTCTCCTCTTTCACTTTCATCCAGAGGCTCTTTAGTTCTTCAATTTCTGCCATAAGGGTGGTGTCATCTGCATATCGGAGGTTATTGATATTTCTCCCGGCAATATGGATTCCAGCTTGTGCTTCATCCAGCCCAGGGTTTCTCATGATGTACTCTGAATATAAGTTAAATAAGCAGGGTGACATTATGCAGCCTTGATGTACTCCTTTCCCGATTTGGAACCAGTCTGTTGTTCCATGTCCAGTTCTAACTGTTGTTTCCTGACCTGCATACAGGTTTCTCAAGATGCAGGTCAGGTGGCCTGATATTCCGATCTCTTTCAGAATTTTCCACAGTTTATTATGATCCACCAGTCAAAGGCTTTGGTATAGTCAATAAAGCAGAAGTAGATGTTTTTCTGGAACTCTCTTACTTTTTCGATGATCCAGTGGATGTTGACAATTTGATCTCTGGTTCCTCTGCCTTTTCTAAAACCAGCTTGAACATCTGAAACTTTATGGTTCACGTATTGCTGAAGCCTGGCTTGGAGAATTTTGAGCATTACTCTACTAGCATGTGAGATGCAAGATTAAAAGTGGTTGGATTCAATCTATGTATGAAACTGGGTCAGCCACTAATATTTTAAGGACATGCAGAAGCCGTTAAAGAAATAAAAATGTTGGTTTGTATATAAGGAACAGACATAGTCCTTTTCTTTAATGCATGTTAGACTAAGTATGTTTTAGTGATCTTATGAATCGAGTATGAGTCAGGCAGTCAGTCAGTTCAGTCGCTCAGTCATGTTCCACTCTTTGTGACCCCATGAATGGCAGCACGCCAGGCCTCCCTGACCATCACCAACTCCCAGAGTTTACCCAAACCCATGTCTATAGAGTCAGTGATTCCATCCAACCACCTCATCCTCTGTCATTCCCCTCCCTCCTGCCCCCAATCCTTCCCAGCATTAGGGTCTTTTCCAATGAGTCAACTCTTCACATGAGGTGGCCAAAGTATTGGAGTTTCAGCTTCAACAACCGTCCTTCCAATGAACACCCAGGACTGATCTCCTTTAGGATGGACTGGTTGGATCTCCTTGCAGTCCAAGGGACTCTCAAGAGTCTTCTCCAATGCCACAGTTCAAAAGCATCAATTCTTTGGTTCTCAGCTTTCTTTATAGTCCAACTTTCACATGCATACATAACCACTGGAAAAACCATAGCCTTGACTAGACGGACCTTTGTTGGCAAAGTAATGTCTCTGCTTTTAAATATGCTATCTAGGTTGGTCGTAACCTTCCTTCCAAGGATTAAGCGTCTTTTAATTTCATGGCTGCAATCACCATCAGCAGTGATTCTGGAGCCCCCCAAAATAAAGTCTGACACTGTTTCCCCATCTATTTCCCATGAAGTGATGGGACCAGATGCCATGATCTTAGTTTTCTGAACGTTGACCTTTAAGCAAACTTTTTCACTCTCCTCTTTCACTTTCATCAAGAGGCTCTTTAGTTCTTCTTCACTTTCTGCCATAAGGGTGGTGTCATCTGCATATTGGAGGTTATTGATATTTCTCCCAGCAATCTTGATTCCAGCTTGTGTTTCTTCCAGCCCAGCGTTTCTCATGATGTACTCTGTATATAAGTTAAATAAGCAGGGTAACAATATATAGCCTTGATGTACTCCTTTTCCTATTTGGAACCAGTCTGTTGTTCCATGTAAAGTTCCTACTCTTGCTTCCTGACCTGCATACAGGTTTCTCAAGAGACAGGTCAGATGGTCTGGTATTCCCATCTCTTTCAGAATTTTCCACAGTTTACTGTGATCCACACAGCCAAAGGCTTTGGCATAGTCAATAAAGCAGAAGTAGATGTTTTTCTGGAACTCTCTTGCTTTTTCGATGATCCAGCGGGTGTTGGCAATTTGATCTCTGGTTCCTCTGCCTTTTCTAAAGCCAGCTTGAACATCTGGAAGTTCACGGTTCATGTATTGCTGAAGCCTGGCTTGGAGAATTTTGAGCATTACTTTACTAGCGTGTGAGATGAGTGCAATTGTGCGGTAGTTTGAGCATTCTTTGGCATTGCCTTTCTTTGGGATTGGAATGAAAACTGACCTTTTCCAGTCCTGTGGTCATTGCTGAGTTTTCCAGATTTCCTGGGATATCAAGTGCAGCACTTTCACAGCATCATCTTTGAGGATTTGAAATAGCTCAACTGGAATTACATCACCTCCATTAGCTTTGTTTGTAGTGATGCTTTCTAAGGCCCACTTGACTTCACATTCCAGGATGTCTGGCTCTAAGTGAGTGATCACACCATCGTGATTATCTGGGTTGTGGAGATCTTTTTTGTATAGTTCTTCTGTGTATTCTTGCCACATCTTCTTAATATCTTCTGCTTCTGTTAGGTCCATACCATTTCTGTCCTTTATCGAGCCCATCTTTGCATGAAATGTTCCCTATGTATCTCTAATTTTCTTGAAGAGATCTCTAGTCTTTCCCATTCTGTTGTTTTCCTCTATTTCTTTGCATTGACCGCTGAGGAAGGCTTTCTTATCTCTCCTTGCTATTCTTTGGAACTCTGCATTCAGATGCTTATATCTTTCCTTTTCTCCTTTGCTTTTCACTTCTCTTCTTTTCCCAGCTATTTTTAAGGCCTCCTCAGATAGCCATTTTGCTTTTTTGCATTTCTTTTCCATGGGGATGGTCTTGATCCCTGTCTCCTGTACAATGTCATGAACCTCTGTCCATAGTTCATCAGGCACTCTGTCTATTAGATGTAGTCCCTTAAATCTATTTGTCACTTCCACTGTATAATCATAAGGGATTTGATTGAGGTCATACCTGAATGGTCTAGTGGTTTTCCCTACTTTCTTCAAGTTAAGTCTGAATTTGGCAATAAGGAGTTCATGATCTGAGCCACAGTCTCCTCCTGGTCTTGTTTTTGCTGACTGTATAGAGCTTCTCCATATTTGGCTGCAAAGAATATAATCAGTCTGATTTTGGTGTTGACCATCTGGTGATGTCCATGTGTAGAGTCTTCTCTTGTGTTGTTGGAAGAGGGTGTTTGCTATGACCAGTGCGTTCTCTTGGCACAACTCTATTAGCCTTTGCCCTGCTTCATTCTGTACTCCAAGGCCAAATTTGCCTGTTATGCCAGGTGTTTCCTGACTTCCTACTTTTCCTTTCCAGTCCCCGAGTATGAGTAGTGGTATAATAACTTTCTCTGATATTTTCAATATCACTAGTAAAGTCCTTGTGGTAGCCTATAAATTGTTGCTTAAAAGCAGAAGCAGGAAATTGCACTAAATGTGGACATGAGTTTGAGCAAACTCCAGGAGATAGTGAAGGACAGGCAAACCTGATGTGCTACAGTCCATGGAGTCACAAAGTGTTGGACATGACTGAGTGACTGAACAATAATACTTTCAGAAATTCTCACAGTTTTTGAAGTCTATATTGAATTTCCTTCTAGATTAATTAATTAATCCTTCTGGATTAATATCCTTAATTACATACTGCATTTTAGTTAGAGAAAGCCCTCACTGGGCTCATATCAGTCATATGCAAGTTCATAAGCAAGTGTCTTGAGACCTGAAACGATTTGAATGTTAAACATTTAACCAACTTAATCCCACTCTGCATGTGATTATGTATTTAAGAAAAATCTCTTTGGTAAAGATTCCTTAAAGACCCATACTGAGACTGACCTGAACTCAAAGTACTCCACTTTGTGAATAAATAAAATAATAATATATATGTTAGACTTTCAAAAATATAATATTTTATTCACAGATTTCCACCACCATACAGCTCCTGTACACATACATCTGTTATATATTTGTAATGAAAGAGAAAGTCACTCAGTTGTGTCTGACTCTTTGCAACCTCACAGACTATACAGTCCATGGAATTCTCTAGGCCAGAATACTGGAGTGGGTAGCCTTCCCCTTCTCCAGGGAATCTTCCCAACCCAGGGATCGAACCCAGGTCTCCCACATTGCAGGTGTATTCTTTATCAACTGAGTCACAAGGGAAGCCCAAGAATACTGGGGTGTGTAGCCTATCCCTTCTCCAGCAGATCTTCGCAACTCAGGAATGGAACCAGGGTCTCCTGCATTGCAGGCAGATTCTTTACCAGCCGAGCTATCAGGGAACATTTTAGGTATTTGTAATATCTAAAGATTATTCAAAGAATAATTTTTTTGTTTGGTTTTTGCTTTAGTCCAGATTCACTGTGATTAACCTATTTTACTGGTATCATGAGGACCTGTGTAATGTTTGCTGAATCCCAAATGTGATCTAAATTAGTGCTCTCTGCACAAAATCTAGTTCTGATTTTGTCTATGACCTGGATGTTTTCAGTTCTAATACCATAGTATCTTTCCTGTGGCCTCCACAATACTTTGACAGCTATGTTATAAGCTTTGATACTCCCCCACCTAAAAAAATCTTCAACCACTCTGAGGTGAAAAATAGTTGAATATTAAATGCAACTTGAGAATTCATTTAAAAACTTGTACAAATGCCAATACGTTTAAAAATAGGGTTAAAATCAGTTATATTAGACCAAACACACCTTAGATTGCTCGAGTTTCACAGTGACATTTTGGTCATCAACTGTAGCCATTATCTGGGGATAAATCAATTTTCAGCAGCTGTGGACAGCTATTTGAGAGTAGAGCAGAGCAGCTTAACTGTGGAAGAATGTTATAAGTTAAAAGGCCAGAGTCCTGCTGACTACACATAAGGATTTTTTTTTTTAAGGGAAAACCATAACACAACACTGCCTGACTCAGAAGGCATCAGGCCACTCTTGTTAATTCATCCATTCTAATAGCTGGTTTGAAATGCTTTCTTTTTTAGCTCCCTTGTTAAGGATGTTGCATATTACAGAAACTTGTCTAGATCCTTTTTTTTTTCCTTTTGGTAAATAATTCTCTTTAGAGGTTCAGTTAGTGCTTCTGGCAATGGCAGAACTAGCACTTTTACGGTCTTTTAATCTGTGAAAAAGATTGTCCTTGGTTTCTTTAAAAGGTCAGTATCAGGTACAGAGTTTTCAACTGTAAGCAGAATGGTGCTGTACTAAATACAAAGGTTTGCAACCAATTAAAATAAAGGTGACCAATTTGCCCCAGTGATACATTAACTTATTTATAACCTACAGTTTGTCATCTTTTTACCTTTATTTTTCTCACTTGACACAATAGTGGTTTTTTTTTTCTAAGTTTCAGACCTGAAGTTAGGGAGTAAAATAATTTGCTATGTTGTGTTTTATTTTAAATTTCTGTATTGGTATATCTAGAAAATGGATGATGGACAGGGAAGAAAGGAAGAGTCTTTATAGAAAAAAATAGCTTTCTGAATTAATTTGGAAATTATATATACAAATCCAAGTGTGCATCAATTGTGATTTACTAATAGGTTTACTTTTCACCGAGTAGTGCATCCTGTGTAACCTCAAATGCTTGAGACAATGTACAAAGATGCTTTATATTCTGTAGAGTGATGTAATCTAATATGGGCCAGTTATTATTGTTGAAGTTGGAATAATGATTCTGTCAGAGTGCAGGGAATATTCATTGTAAGTAATCACTGGCATTGAAGACATGACATAGTTGTGGTTTGAGGCTTGTAGTGGGATAATTTCAATAGTCATCAGTCAAGAAAAAAAGGATTTGAAATATCTGGCACATTTTTAGTGCTGCACCCAAATGTTAAATGTAATGATAAATTATTTATGTAATTTTATATTTAATTAATGGTAATTATATATGATTATAATTTGAAAGAAAGAAACAAAGAGAAGAAAGAAGGGGGAAAAGGCTGCTTCTATGGGCTAAATATGCTTGCTGGAAATTTTAGTTTGACTGATTCTAGTGTTAAATTGGGGCTTCCCAGGTAGCTCAGTGGAAGAATCCACCTGCAATGCAGGATACTCAGCTTTCGTCTCTGGGTTGGGAAGATCCCTGGGAGAAGGAAATGGCAACTCACTTCAGTATTCTTGCCTGGGAAATCCCATGGACAGAGGATTCTGGTGGGCTACAATCCATGGGGTCGCAAAAGAGTTGGACACAACTTTGTGACTAAACAACAATGTTAAATTGAAAATTTTAAAATATATAAATATCACAACAAATTCAGCTTCCACACAGCTTGGTCACATGTTAACTTTTTTTAAAATCACTGAGGTAAATTAGTGTAAATTCCTGATATAAGGATCATTTGGTGGTTCTAAATATTTTTGTGGAAATATCAGAATCTGAGAGAGACTGAATCTAAGTGCTATTATTTTTAAATTACAGGCAAAAATAAAGAGCATATAGATTCATTTTTAAAGTGTATTTTAAGTTCACAAATGTATACTTTTAGTCAGTAAGAACCAGTCATAACAGTGATATCAATTTAAATTATTGGTCAATAAGCACAATTATTGGCTAAAGGCTCTCTTTTAAAATCCACAGCAATGCCCTTTATGCATTCTGTGGTAAAATCTTGAACTCAAAAATCCTGAAAAATTTCCTGGGAAAATAATCTTTTTAGTGGAGATTGAAGGAAATATGGAGGCTCCTATTAATGGTTCTTCAGATGAAAAATGCACATTAATAATAATAACCAATATCCATTAATACCTAACTCATTACCTGACACAGTGTTCAGTAAAACTCTGTGGTGCAAGTTTGATCAAAATTCCTATTCTACAGATGAGGAAACTGAGTCAGAGAGAGTGTAAATGTCTTAGCCATGGCCATAGGACAAATAAGTAATGATTTAGGGACTGCTGGTTGTCCCCCAGTGTCCATTCTCCTCTTCTCCCTTCAGTAAAAAAACCCCTAAATTTAGATTAGGCACATGGCTTAAACCCCAGCTGGAGACTCCCATTTCCCATCCTCTCTCAAAGTTAGTTATAGCTAGCCATGATACTCCATTTTTTGTTAATAGTTTTGAACTAAATTATGATAGTTGCAACTTCTGAGTCTTATCTTTAAAGAGGCTCGACCTTACTTGGACACATTATGAAAGCTGTGTGTTCAGTAGGACAAAGGAACATAATGCAAGGAGCCTGAGAGGCTAATAGTGTCAAACCACAAAGCCAGACCATGACACCTTGCCAGACGTTCACATGAAAGAGAAATAAGCAGAGAGGCGGTCCCAAGATGGTGGAGGAATAGGATAAGGAGACCATTTTCTCCCCCACAAATTCATCAAAAGATCACTTGAATGTTGAGCAGTTTCCACAAAACAACTTGTGAACGCTGGCAGAGGACACCAGGCACCGAGAAAGCCAGCCCATTGTCTTCAAAAGGAGGGAGGACAAAATATAAAAGACAAAAACAGAGACAAAAGATTTAGAGACCTGGGGAGGGAGTCGTGAAGGAGGAGAAGTTTCCACACAGTAGGAAATCCTCTCACAGGCGGGTCTTTGGGGAGTTTTGGAATCTCAGAGGGCAACATAACCAGGAAAAAAAAAAGAAAGCCACAGAATATGCAGCTACTGCAACTGCCAGTAGAGAAGTAGCCCAGATGCTTGCGTCCATCACCAGCAAGTGGAGGCTGGGCAGGGAGGTGCGGGCTGCATCATCAATCCTTAGGGTAAGGACCAGGCCTGAGGACAGTTTGAGGGAGCAACGTGAGATAGCAACCCAAACCATGGGATCACCTGAGAGACCAAAAAAAAAAAAACCTTTCCCACGAGAGGCTGTAATGCAGCATGGTGACCCCTGGTGCTCTCACAGAACAAAGGATTGAGTGAATACCAAAGAAGAGCTAGCCGGCTGTGTATAGGCCCCACCCCTGCCTACCCCCTGGGGACATAGAGGCAGGCTTGCGATGGCCAGAGCCAGAAGGCAAGGGGCTGCTGCAATCTCGGCTCCAGAGATGGCATCTTCTACCAAACTGAGCAGATTCCCAGTTGCTAAGAATGTCTTCCTGGGATCTTGGATGGTTGACATCTGCCAGGAGTGTTTCAGCCTGAGATCAGCTCCCCAGAAGACACACACAGCACACCTGAGATGGTGCTCTTGCAGTGCACCTGGGAACCGAGGAAACTGAGTGGCTGGAACTGGGGAGGTGATTAAGATGCATGGCCCACCTGGGGCAGTGTGCTAGGCAAGCACCTGGTCACTTGAACAGCTCCTACCTGGGAAAGAGCACAAAATGCACAGCCAATCCTGGTCTGTGCCCATGCAGAGTACCTGAGAACCTGAGTGGCTTAGTCCTGGGAAGTGCATGAAATGCAGGGCCCACTTGGGACAGTGCCCTTGCAGAGCACCCTGGAGCCTGAGTAGTGTAGACCTAAGAAGCACGCACCACTCGGACTGTGGCAAACCCAGTGTGATCCATACACTGTGAGCACTCCTCACACATGCCAGTGGTATTTGTTTGCAGTGTCCCTCCCTCCCCACAACATAACTGAACCAGTGAGCCTAAATAAGTGACCACCTTTGCCCCCTTGTGTCAGGGTAGAAATTAGACACCAAAGAGACTTGGAAACAGAGGAAGCCAAAATAAACAAAGAAGAGGGAACCTCTCTGGAAGTGACAGGGGCAACAGGTTAAAACCCTGCAGTTAATACTGACTGTGCATTGGAAGGGGACCTATAGACCTTGAGAACAAGTACAAGCCGGAACAAGGAACTATTTGACACTGAACTGACCCCATACTGCCCACAACAGCTCCAGAGAAATTCCTAGATATATTTTTATAATTATCGCTTTTTAATTTTTTAAAAAAATTTAAGTTTTTTATTACTCCTTTAATTTTCATTTTTATAACCTATTACCTTGCAAAAAAGACCCTATTTTTAAAGCAAATTTCATATATACATATTTTTTTAATTTTTGTGATTGATTTTGTTTTGTTTTTTTTATATTGTATTTTTGAGAGTCTAACCTCTATTCTAGATTTTTAATCTTTGCTTTTTGATATTTGTTATCAATTTTGTACTTTTAAGAATCTAATCTTCAGTATCCATTTTCACTTAGGAATTTGATTACTGGTTTGATTGCTCTCTCCCCTTTTTACTCTCCCTTTTCACCCCCAGGTCACCTCTATCTCCTTCCTCCCCCTTCTCTACTCTGCTTAACTCTGTGAATCTCTCTGGGTGTTCCAGGCTATGGAGAACACTTAGGGAACTGATTACTGGCTAGATTGGTCTCTCCCCTTTTGACTTCCCCTCTTCTCCTCCTGGCCACCTCTATCCCCCTCCTCCCTCTTCTTTTCTCTATGTAATTCTGTGAATCTCTCTGGGTGTTGCTTGCTGTGGAGAATTGTTTCACCATTAACCTAGATGTTTTATCATCTGTGCTGTATGGATGTAGAAAGTCTTGAGGCTACTGTAAGACAAGGACTGAAAGCCAGAGGCAGGAGGCTTACCCCCAAAACTTGAGAACATCAGAGAACTGCTGATTCCAGGGAACATTAATAGACAAGAACTCACCCAAAAGTCTCCATATCTACACTGAAACCAAGCTCCACCCAAGAGCCAACAAGTTCCAGTGCAACACATACCAAGCTAATTCTCAAGCAAAATAGGAACACAACTCTGAGCATTAAAAGACAGGCTGCCCAAAGCCATGCTAAACCCATAGACACCCCAAAACTCACTATTAGACACTTCATTGCACTCCAGAAAGAAGAGATACTGCTCCAACCACCAAAGCACAGACACAAGTTCCTCTAACCAGGAAACCTTGACAAGCCACTAGTCCAACCCCGCCCACAGGGAGCAGACTCCATGATAGAGAGGAACCATGAACTTCCAGCCTACAGAAAGGGCACCCCAAACACAGTAATCTAAGCAAAATGAAAAGGCATAGAAATATTCAGCAGGTAAAGGATCATGATAAATACCCACCAAACCAAACCAAAGAGGAGGAGATAGAAATTCTACCTCAAAAAGAATTCAGAATAATAGTAAAGATGACCCCAAATCTTGAAAACAAAATGGAGTTATAGATAAATAGACTAGGGACAAGGATTGAGAAGATGCAAGAAGTGTTTAACAAGGACCTAGAAGAAATAAAGAGTCAGTCAGTAATGAGTAATGAGATAACTGAGATCAAAAGCACTCTGGAGGGATCCAACTGTAGAATAACTGATGCAGAAGAGAAGATAAGTGAGGTGGAAGATAGAATGGTGGAAATAAGTGAAGCAGAGAAGAGAAAAGAAAAAAAGAATTAAAAGAAATGAGGACAACCTCAGAGACCTCTGGGACAATGTTAAATGCCCCAACATTCAAATCATAGGTGTTCCAAAAGAAGACAAAAAGAAAGGGCATGAGAAAATACTTGAGGAGATAAGAGTTGAAAACTTCCCTAAATTGGGGAATAAATAGCCACCCAAGTGCAAGAAACCCAGAGAGTCCCAAACAGGATAAACCCAAGGAGAAACACCCCAAGACACATATTAATCAAACTACCGTAGATCAAACACAAAGAGCAGATATTAAAAGCAGCAAGGGTAAAGCAACAAATAACACACAAGGGGATTCCTGTAAGGATAGCAGTTGATCTTTCAAAAGAAACTCTTCAAGCTAGAAGGGAATGCAGGACATACTTAAAGTGATGAAAGAGAAAAACCTACAACCCAGATCACTATACCCAGCAAAGGTCTCATTCAGATATGAAGGAGAAATCAAATGCTTTACAGACAAGCAAAAGCTGAGAGAATTCAATGGCACCAAACTAGCTCTTCAACAAATGCTAAAGGACCTTCTCTAGACAGGAAACACAGAAGAGGTTTATAAAATCGAACCCAAAACAGCAAAGTAAATGGCAATGGGATCATACTTATCAATAATTGCCTTAAATGTAAATGGGTTGAAAGACTCAACCAAAAGACAAAGACTGGCCTAATGGATACAAAACAAGACCCCTATATATGCTGTCTACAAGAGACCCACCTCAAAACAAGGGACACATACAGACTGAAAGTGAAGGGCTGGAAAAAGATATTTCCTGCAAATGGAGACCAAAAGAAAGCAGGAGTAGCAATACCCTTATCAGATAAAATAGACCTTGAAATAAAGACCATGAAAAGAGACACAGAAGGACACTACATAATGATCAAAGAATCAATCCAAGAAGAAGATATAACAATTATAACTATATAGGCACCCAACACAGGAGCACCTCAATATGTAAGGCAAATGTAACACGTATGAAAGGGGAAATTAATAGTAATAATAGTGGGAAACTTTAATACCTCATTCACACCTATAGATAGATCAACCAAACAGAAAATTAGCAAGGAAACATAAGTTTTAAATAATAAAATGGAGCAGTTAGACCTAATTGATATCTATAGGGCATTTAACCCCAAAACAATGAATTTCACCTTTTTCTCAAGCGCACGTGGAACATTCTACAGGATAGAGCACATCCTGGGCCATAAATCTAGCCCTGGTAAATTAAAAAAGAAAATTGAAAGTATTTCAAGCATCTTTTCTGATCACAATGCAGTAAGATTAGATGTCAACTACAGGAAAAAAACTAATAAAAATACAAACATATGGAGGCTAAACAACATGCTTCTGAATAACCAACAGATCATGGAAGAAATCAAAAAGGAAATCAAAATATGCAAGAAACAAATGAAAATGAAAACATGACAGCCCAAAACCTATGGGATTCAGTAAAAGCAGTGATAAGAAGAAGGTTCATAGCGATACAAGCTTACCTCAAGAAACAAGAGAAACATCAAATAAATAACCTAACTTTACACCTAAAGCAACTAGAAAAAGGAGGAATGAAGAACCCCAAAGTTAGTAGAAGGAAAGAAATCATATAAATCAGAGCAGAAATAAATGAAAAAGAAACAAAGGAGACCATAGCAGAAATCAACAAAACTAAAAGCTGGTTCTTTAAGACAATAAATAAAATAGACAAACCATTAGCCAGACTCATCATAACAAAAGGGAGAAATATCAAATCAATAAAATTAGAAGTTAAAATGGAGAAATCACAACAGACAACACAGCAATACGAAGGATCATAAGAGACTAATATCAGCAACTATATGACAATAAAATGGACAACTTGGAAGAAATGGACAACTTCTTAGAAAAGTATAACCTTCCAAAACTGAACCAGGAAGAAATAGAAAATCTTAAAAGACCCAATCACATTCATGGAAATTGAAACTGTAATCAAAAATCTTCCAGCAAACAAAAGCTCAGGACCAGATGGCTTCACAGGTGAATTCTACCAAAATTTTAGAAAAGAGCTAACAGCTATCCTACTTAAACTCTTCCAGAAAATTGCCGAGGAAGGTAAACTCCCAAACTCATTCTGTGAAGCCAGCATCACCGTAATACCAAAACCAGGCAAAGATGCCACAAAAAAAGAAAACTACAGGCCAATATCACTGATGAACATAGATGCAAAAATCCTCAACACAGTTGTAGCAAACAGAATTCCACAACATTTTAAAAAGATCATACATCATGACCAAGTGGGCTTTATACCAGGAATGCAAGGATTATTCAATATTTGCAAATCAATCAATGTGATACACCATATTAACACTACATTAACAAACTGAAAGATAAAAACCACATGATTATCTCAATAGATGCAGAGAAAGACTTTGAGAAAATTCAACATCCATTTATGATAAAAACTCTCCAGAAAGCAGGCATAGAAGGAACATACCTCAACAAAATAAAAGCCATCTATGATAAATCCACCGCAGACATTATCCTCAATGGTGAAAAATTGAAAGCATTTCCTCTAAAGTCAGGAACAAGACAAGGTTGCCCACTCTCACCACTACTATTCAACATAGTTTTGGCAGTCTTAGCCAGAGCAATCAGAGAAGAAAAAGAAATAAAACGAATCCAGATTGGAAAAGAAGAAGTAAAACTCTCACTGTTTGCAGATGACATGATCCTCTATATAGAAAACCCTAAAGACACCACCAGAAAATTACTAGAGCTAATCAGTGAATATAGTAAAGTTTCAGGACATAAAATTAAAACACAGAAATCCCTTGCATTCCTATACACTAACAGTGAGAAAACAGAAAGAGACATTAAGGAAACAATCCCATTCACCACTGCAATGAAAAGAATAAAATAATTAGGAATAAATTTACTTAAAGAAACAAAAGACCTATATATAGAAAACTATAAAACACTGATGAAAGAAATCAAAGATGACACAAATCAATGGAGAAATATGCCATGTTCATGTATTGGAAAAATTAATATAGTGAAAATGAGTATACTACCCAAAGCAATCTATAGATTCAATGCAATCCTTATCAAGCTACCAATGGTACTTTTCACAGAACTAGAAGAAATAATTTCACAATTTGTATGGAAAAACAAAAAACCTCGAATAGCTAATCTATCTTGAAAAAGAAGAATGGAGCTGGAGGAATCAACCTGCCTGACTTCAGACTATACTACAAAGCTACAGTCATCAAAACAGTATGGTACTGGCACAAAGACAGAAATATAGATCAATGGAACAAAATAGAAAGCCCAGAGATAAATCCATGCACCTATGGACACCTTATCTTTTACAAAGGAGGCAAAAACATACAATGGAGAAAAGACAATCTCTTTAACAAGTGGTGCTGGGAAAACTGGTCAACCACTTGTAAAGGAATGAAACTAGAACACTTTCTAACACCATACACAAAAATAAACTCAAAATGGATTAAAGATCTAAATGTAAGACTAGAAACTATAAAATTCCTAGAGGAAAATATAGGCAGAACATCCTCTGACATAAATCATAGCAAGATCCTCAATGGCCTACCTCCCAGTGTAATGGAAATAAAACAAACAAATGGGACCTAATTAAACTTAAAAACTTTTGCGCAATGAACGAAACTATAAGCAAGGTGAAAAGGCAGCTGTCAGAATGGGAGAATATAATAGCAAACGAAACACTGACAAAGAATTAACCTCAAAAAATATACAAGCAGCTCATGCAGCTCAATAAAAATAAATGACCCAATCAAAAAATGGGCCAAAGAACTAAACAAACATTTCTCCAAAGAAGACATACAGATGGCTAACAAACACATGAAAAATGCTCAACATCTCTCATTATCAGAGAAATGCAAATTAAATGGCCAGAATGGCCATCATCAAAAAGTCTACAAACAATAAATGCTGGAGAGGGTGTGGAGAAAAGGGAATCCTCTTACACTGTTGATGGGAATGCAAACTAGTACAGCCACTATGGAGAACAATGTGGAGATTCCTTAAAAAACTGGAAATAGAGCTGCCATACAACCCAGAAATCCCAGTGCTGGGCATACACACTGAGAAAACCAGAATTGAGAGAGACACATGTACCCCAATGTTCACTGCAGCACTGTTTACAATAGCTAGGGCGTGGAAACAACCTAATGTCCATTGGCAGACAAATGGATAAGAAAGCTGTGGTACATATACACCATGGAATATTACTCAGCTATGAAAAAGAACACATTTGAATCAGTTCTAATGAGGCGGATGAAACTGGAGCTTATTATACAGAGTGAAGTAAGCCAGAAAGAAAAACACCAATACAGTATATTAATGCATATATACAGAATTAGAAAGATGGTAATGGTGACCCGATATGCAGACAGCAAGAGATACAGATGTAAAAAACAGACCTTTGGACTCTGTGGGAGAAGACAAGGGTGGGATGATTTGAGAGAATAGCATTGAAACATGTATATTACCATATGTGAAACAGATGACCAGTCCAAGTTCGATGCATGAAACAGGGTACTCAAAGCCGGTGCACTGGGACAACCCAGAGAGATGGGATGGGGAGGAAAGTGGGAGGGGTTTTGGGATGGGGGATACATGTACACCCATGGCTGATTCATGTCAATGTATGGCAAAACCCACCACAATATTGTAAAGTAATTAGCCTCCAATTAAAAGAAATAATTTTTTTTTTTAAAAGAGAGAAACAAGCCATCTGACTTGTCTTTTATACTTAAAAAAACTACATTTATCTATTGAGCTGTGCCAGGTCTTAGTTGGGGCATGTGGGATCTAGTTCCTTACTAGGGATTGAACCCAGCCCCCCTGCAAGGGGAGCACAAAATTTTAGCCACTGGACCACCAGGGAAGTCCCTTTTTTATTTAGGGTTTTCCCCTTAGTTTTCTTCTTTCAGCAATCCGATAGGTATCCTAACTACTATGCATTGAGTTTCAAATCCAGATCAGTCTGAATCCAGAGCCCAAGCTCTTAAGCATTATAACACAACCAATTAAAATGTTTATTTATGAGGATTATCAAGGTCATTTTTGATGTAAGAATTTTTTCAGTTGATAATTTATGTCTCTAGGAATGTTGGATCAACTAACTTTGAAAAAGAAAACCAAACAGAAGAGATATATGGAAGGAAAAACTAAGCTCTACTAATTCTTTTCCTGAATTAATAGTCCCCAAATACTTTGAATTGTTAATCAAAATACCCATCATTTATAGGTTCATTTTGATAGTGATGTTGTACAGAATTTTCTTGACAAAAAATATTATCTTTTTTAAAACATGTCGTATAATGGCTTTCTTTATATGTACATCAGAAAAAATAAAAAGCTTAAATGCTACTGGCTGAGGTGTTGAAGTGGTTTGTTATTTTTTAAAAAGATGGTTTTGTAATTGTATTCATTAGAACAGGTGTGTGCATGTGCTCAGTCATGTCTGACTCTTTGTGACCCCATGGACTGAAGCCTGCTAGGCTCCTCTGTCCATGAGATTTTCCAGGCAGGAATACTGGAGTGGGTTGCCATTACCTTCTCCAGGAGATCTTCCCCATCCCTTTTCCAGGGATTGAACCCATGTTTCCTGTTTTGGCAGGCGGATTCCTTACCACTGTGCCACCTAGGAAGCCCAGTAAAACAGAATTCTACATCAAATCTAAGGTGTGATGATTATTACTATGTAAAATGTTGTCTTATTACTATGTTTCTAACAGCCACAATCTTGCTAACAGCTGGGTAAGCATAATACTGTAACCATATGACAGAAAAGAACAAATCAACAGCAATTTGTTGACCAGTATTCCAGCTTCCAGAAACAGTTAATTTCTTTGTCTAAAGTGCCTGGTTGCTTTCAGGAAAATGTTAAAAATACACCGGGAAAAGTGGACTCATTATCTACTACATCTATGTAGAGATTAGTAGTATTAGAGACTTTCTAATTAACAGTGGCCATGTTCACATAGTATTATAATTTGAGTTAGAATTTTATATAATACATAGGTCTTAGGGATGTAATTCAAGGAGGTTTTACAAATATATAAACCTCTGTGACTATCACTCTAATCAAAGTAAATATATCACCCAAGTCACTAGTGTCCCATCCTATTGAATTCACAACCCTATCTCAGAGGTAACTACTGTTTTGCTTTTTTATTACCAAAGATAAGTTTTGCCTGTTCCTTGACTTCTAAAGAATGGAACCAAACAGCACACATTTTTTTGAGGAGGACTTTTTTTGTGCAACATAATCTTTTTGAAATACATAAATGATTTTGTATATATCAATCATACTTTGTAATTGCTGAGAAGTATTCCAACATATAAATATATAAATATACCCTATTTTGTTTTCTTATTCTTCTATGATAGGTATTTGGATTTGTTCTAGTTTCCTGATATAATTAATAAATGTGCATGTGCTCAGTCATTTCTGACTCTGCAACCCCATGGACTGGAGACTGCCAGGCTCCTCTGTCCATGGAATTTCCCAGGAAAGAATCCTGAAGTGAGTTGCCATTTCCTTCTCCAGGGATCTTCCCAGTGGAGGGATTGAACCTGCCACCTGGGAAGCCTATAATGAATGAAGCTATTATAAATATTCTAATAAATCTTTTTGTGAGCTTATATTTTCATAATTTCCTACATTCTCAGCATCAGTGAGTAAGAGTTCCAATTGCACTATATTCTCAGCAACATTAAATTTATCAGTCTATTTTCATATTAGCCAACCTAGTAAATGTTTTAACTAATGACAAGTAATGATGCTAGGCATCTTTCTCATATACTGATGCCGTTCATATCTCTTCTTTTTAGAAGTACCAGTTCAAGATCAACTTTCCATTTTTTAATGGTGGTTTGTCTTTTTATTATTGAGTTACAGAAGTTCATTATATATTCTGGACACAAGTCTTTTGCCAGCTTTATATTTTGCAAATAATTTTGTTCTCTGTAATAGTGATTATACTGATGAGTAGAGATTTTAATTTTTAATAAGGCCCATTTTTATCAATTTTTCATTTAATGGTGGGGTACTTTTTCCTGTTTAGGAAATCTCTGCCTATACTAAAATCACAAAGGTTTTCTACTGGTTTTATATATAGTTCTATGATATCTTGGGTAAATTTTTGTGTGGAGGGTAGGGTAGGTGTTGATACTGTTTTCAGTATGTTAAACTATTTTTTCCTTGTGCATGTTTGTCGCTCAGTCATATCCGACTCTTTTTGATCATTATTTTTTGTTAAAAAGGCTTTCTTTTTTTCATCGGGTTGACTTGGGATCTTACATTGTGAATCTAATTCTGTTCTCTATATTTTGTTCTGTTGACCTATTAATAGTTACATGTCTTCACATCAGCATTATGTTGCTTGATAATGGTAGCTTTATAATAAGGTCTTAAAATTCGACAGTGTGTGTACGCCAACTCTATTCTTCTTTTTAAGATTTTCTTGGCTACTTTAGGATGTTTGCATTTTCATGTGAATTTAGAAATAATTTGTCAATTTATTGAGTCATAAAACTTTAGGGGATTTTTGGTGGAGCTTGCATTCAATCTACAAATCAATTTGAAAAAATTGATATCTCAACAATGTCTTCCAATTAATAAGAATGATATATCTTTCATTAATTTAGGTCTCGTATTATCAGAGGTGATTAGAAAACATCTCTCTTTTATTTTCTATAATTTATTTATTTATTTTTGCCACACCAAACAGCTTGTGGGATCCCAGTTCCCCAGTCAGGGATTGAATCTGGGCCATGGCAGTGAAAGCCCAGAATCCTAACCAGTAGCCCACCAGGGAATTCCCTAGAAAGTATCTCATGAAATAACAAATCCATGAATTCAGTTCTAGGTGTTTATCTTACACCTAACATATGGGCTTTCTAGACCTTAACTGAGTAGTCAAGTTTCTGAGCAAGGTCTCCTAGGTTGGTGATAACTTACAGTATTACCATTCAGCAATAAATTTCACATAAAAAGATTACCTCTAGGTATTTTGGAGCCTTTTTCCCTACATCCTCAGGTCAGTCTTCAGCCAAGGTCCATATTTTAGATCCCCAGTATTCTGAGAATTCTGGCCACTTTAGCTGACTTGAACTCTCATATCTGAATCTGAAGCTCAACAAGACTGGTACTCAATTTGGATTCAACAACCCTGTGCGCTAGAGCAATAGATTGTTTCCAGGCAGAAGCCAGGGTGGTTGCAATAATTACTTCAAAGTTTACAGTGTTGCACTGCTGCTGCTGCTGCTAAGTCGCTTCAGTTGTGTCTGACTCTGTGCGACCCCACAGACGGCAGCCCACCAGGCTCCCCCGTCCCTGGGATTCTCCAGGCAAGAATACTGGAGTGGGTTGCCATTTCCTTCTCCAATGCATGAAAGTGAAAAGTGAAAGTGAAGTCGCTGAGTCGCGTCCGACTCTTCGCGACTCCATGGACTGCAGCCTACCAGGCTCCTCCGTTCATGAGATTTTCCATGCAAGAGGACTGGAGTGGGTTGCCATTGCCTTCTCTGACAGTGTTGCACTGCCTATTGTTTAGTGCCAAAAATAGCTGCTGCATATATTTTTATCTAGTTTTATGGATTTTTCCTTTTGTAAGAAGGCAAATCAAGTACCAGTTATTGTCAAGACTGAAAGTGGAAATTCATAAATGTTTTGCCATGGCACTCTGATCCCCATATTTTTGGGATTCTTATGGAGGCTTCATCACCTAGGCATGATAGACCATTAATTCCATTTCTGGCCCCTATCCTCTCTTTAGAGAATGGGGCATGAGGATAAAAATTCCAATCTTCTAATCATCTCTTGGTCTTTCTGGTGACTAGTTCCTATCCAAGAACCCACCAAAACTCAGCTCATTAGAACAAAAGATATTGTTATCACTCAGGGAATTCCAAAGGATTTAGGAACTCTGTCAGGGACCAGGGTCAAAGACCACATACTAGAACAATGACATAATGACTGACATCATTCTTCAGTCCATTTTTATTATTGATGTTTTCGTCAGATTTCATTTTATGAAGGTTTTCCCTCAATTGGCATTAAAGTCAAAGATCTTCTCTGATTACTCCCCTATGTTCATGTTTCCGTAAAAGAACTCCTATTTCTGGGCAGAAACAGTATTGGAGCAATAATTAAAATGCTTTTTCTCTCATCTCTTACTTCTCAAGAGAAGGAAGAATTGAAATATAGCTCTTAATGTGCTCCATATTTGGACCCTTTTGGCATAAAGTTAGAAGCTTCTTCTTAACCCAAACTGTACTAAAAATATAATAAATGATCATATTAGTCCCTATTGCTTGTGAAGCATACAGGTGACTGTAAATAAATTGATTTTAAAGTAAACTTCATCAAATTACAAACGTGTAGTGGAGAAGCATATTCCTGTCTCACAAAGAGGGAGGGTGGCATTGTGCTGAGCAGATTTTCTACAAGGAAAGTCTCATGTAATTAAGGTGACTCTGGCCCTTTAACTTTTAACATGCTTCCCTAATTAAGCTTTCAAGGCCTTGAACTATAATATCTGGCCACAGCAGCTAGAAATTGATTTATACTGGAAGAACATTGGAGCTTCTGACTTCTCTGTTAGGGAATTTTATTTAGCTTTTTGGTTATTTGTCTCTTTTTTTTGCCCCAGAAGGAGGGTGGAAAAGAAATGATATAAATATTTGCATATGTTCTAAGAAGAGCTTTCACTATTTCAGTCTTCTTTTTTAGACTTTATGTAATTGTACTCAGTCATTATTCTGTGAATGTAGAACTATAGCTATTTAATGGTATAAGCATTTACAAAATCATAAATAATGCACAGAAAATTTGGAGTTATCTTATCTTATAAAATTAAAATAATGCAGTGGATACTTGCTTACATGATAAGAAATTTTATTTCAGCCCAAATCCTCATGTAATTTACTATTACTATGATTTGGGTTGTTATAACATTTCTAGAATTAATGTTTAAGTATTCACCTAATAATAGGTGGAAATGATCATCAGATGCAATTCTGGTTTTAGATGCACTAAATAACCACAGATGGTCACCATGGGTACAGGACCTGTATGGCCTGTTCCACTGGAATATTATTTTTTCCCCATTTTAAAAAGAGTTTGCAAGAATTATATAAGTCAGAGACATGTCTGCTTTTTTAAGGAGTTGAAGACTAGCCTGCACAGTCTTGACTCTGCTGCAGACCACCTCCTTGCACACGGTACCTCATGTTTAAATGTGAGACTTGCCTTTCTTTGTCCGGGTCCTGGCATGTAGTGGCCCCATGAGACAAGGAGCCCTCTCTCCCACTCTTTTGCCAGCACTGCATTTTTCTTCTGTCACACCCTCCCCCACCCGCCCTTGGTCCCAGCAGTTGTAACAAACCACAGGTGTTACAAACTGTAAATTGGAATTGGATGTTGGATTAAAAAAAAAAGCACAAAAACTCATGATAATTACACAGCTGTTTTAAATTGTGGTTAAGTGGCCGAAAACTGCCAAGAAACCCCACCCACATTCATTACTGTCTAAACGAAAAGGACGTGTATACAGTGATTATGAGGTTTCGTGTGAATCCCCCGAGCCATAAAGCAGACTTTCCTAATTGTCAGCTGGACTGTGCAGGGCTTGTTTAAAATAATTAGAGTGCAGCAGCAGCTTCAGCAGCAAATCTCGTTTTCCTTTTTTTTTTTTCTCTCCAAACCTCAGTGCAGGTTTTTATATCAGACACTATCAGCTTCCTGTTCATTTTGACACTATCATTCTGCCAGTGTGGAAAATGGGGAAGGAGCGGGGGCGGGGAAGAATTATCCTTAATGTACACAAATAATGCAGCCCCCAAAGTCAGGAAGATCCAGCCCCTTGTGTGAGATGGATGGAAACAATTCAGCAAACAAATCTAAACTGGGAGGAAAAAAATGTGATTCTCTTATTTTTTTCAAGAGGGATAGCTGAAATCTTTCTTAATTTCCGCTTATTCCAATGACAGAATTGTAATTTATCATTTAGCTGTAATTTGACATATGTTCACACCTTTGCCATTTCCAATTTCCTCCTTCATTCTAATTGTCTGCTCCACTCGCCTGTCATGCGCTCCTCTTGGGATTAATTCGAGCTGTCTGTCTGCACCAGGCTACCAGCACACTTGGGGCTGCGGAGAGCGTGACAGTGTCAATGTGCACACAGTTTATCTAAGGCATTACCCAGCCATCACACTCCCGGAGCCTCTTTTCCCTCACTGTTTACTGTTTATTCCACTTTGCATTTGTGACTTTTCCGTGTTTTATTAGACTCTAATTATGCTCTTGGCTGTCAGCTGTAAAGAGAGAAAATGTTACGTTAATTACAGTGGAGGGGGAGGTGCTTGGGATCGGTAATAAATGGACCGGTAGATGTCTCCCTCTATCTCGAAAATCCATGCATGATTTAAATACTCTCGTAGTTCCACTTTGGTGGGAGTCCTTGATAGATACCTCTACTCAAACACAAATACGCAGATGTTCAAGCTAATGTGCCTTTTGTCTGCAAAACCATTTTCCCCCATTTAAAAATTCTCATCTAAGACTAGGTACATTGGCATTAGTAAGACAGAAACGTCAGCTTTCAAATAACCAAGGGTTTTCAAAGGTCAGCTGTTAATCCATGGATGGTGTCAAAACAAGCAACTTAGAGAGGGCTGATGGTGGAGACATATCCAGTGAGCATCGACAGTTAGCTTTTTAGAGGTAGAAGTTTTGGTCCATTGGAAGCTGTTAATTTCTCCTACCTAAGGGCATCTCAACCCATTAAAATCCAGCAATAATTTATGCATTTGACATCATTTTTTTTTTTTGGTCTTTTTCAGAAAAAATTCTTCTTGTTTCCAGCCTATCTAAACCATAATAATACAAGTTTTCTGTTCTCATGCTGAATAGATTTTCACTGTAGCTAAAACTTCCTGGTAATATGAACCTGAGGAAATATATCTTCCCCTTACTGGTTTAGTCCATTAGGATGGACAGTAATTCCTTGAATTAGTTGCATCATTCCCCCAAAGGTCTGAAAGAGTGAATGTGATGCCTTTGAATATCTAATTTTCTATAAAGATAGACTTACATGTTTTTTTCTTGTTTCAGAATTTCCTCAGTCACACTACAGGTAATTATGAGAGAGGATATTCAGTACCTTAGATTTTTCTTCTTTCTCTCATAATCCCAGCAATTAAAGTTCTGCTAATTACAGTTTTTTTTTTTTTTTTTAAGCTTTAGACTCATAACTTCCATTCTATATACTGTTAAAACATTGTGTAATGTAATTCTATGGTCATTATGTCAGATATTCTCAGCTTGTGAAATGACTATTTCTTCAAGTAAACACATTAATTCATATGGCTAACTTAGGATTTTTTATGAAAAAGTAACAAGTCATGGGTGAAGAAAGTAATGGTCTATAAAACATATTTAAATACAAAAGTTGTGAAATATAGTCCAGACTTTTTTTAAAAAAGTTAAAAAAATAACAGGCCACAAATTTCTGACATTAACCTAAACTACCTGAACTATACTCATTATATACTAAAATGATTATCTGAGAATATTAACATCTCTTGTCTTTTTTAAGGCAACTTTTTGATGTTTCATTTTTATTCTTCCATCCTCACTCTAGCATAAATCAAAAATAGTGAAGTCTAAAAAAAAAAAATAGTGAAGTCTAAATCAAGTTTTTAAAATATCATGCAAATAGAATATAGTCTATTATGATCAGAATTTCAGCAACTAGAATTTTCCAGTATTTAATGTTTTTTGCTAACTATATTTAAGAACTAAAAGTTCAAGAATAAGGGGGTAGATGTGAAAAAATGAAGCCAGCAAGTGAGGAATGACTCAGAGGACAAATGCAAGTGAAGGGCAAAAATCATCAGATTAGCTACTATAAATGCAGTATTTAACCAAATAATCAAACAATGTTACATAACATTTGAAGTCTGCTTTCAAGAATTTTTTAGACTATAAATGTCCTCTTCTGGAAAAGGAAATTGCAGTCTACACCGGTATTCTTGTCTGGGAAATCCTAAGGACAGAGGAACCGTGATGGGTTACAATCCATAGGGTCACAAAAGAGTTGGACACGACTGAGCGACTAAACAGCAATGCTTTCTTTATTTGCTAGGTATGTTTTATTTTCTGAAAACAGTGCAAGACCTTAATTATCACATGCCTGTATTCCTGCAGCATATTTCCAGCTGGCCTTTTTGTCAAAGGTGGAATCTCTCAGTACATGTTGTTTGTGATTCCCTGATGAATCTAGCTCAGATATTATTTTTATTTACTGGTACCTGCTTTAGCTCTTTTACTGGCTTTCAAGGTCATCCATAATTTGATCTTGCTCTGCATATGCATAACTATTTTCCACTACTCCAGGATAAGTAGATGCCATTCTCATTATTAATAGATTGATTGGTTCATTCATTTATTCATGTTTGTTCAACAGGTGATAGTATTGTGCATAAAGCTGTGAACAAAACAGAAGCAATTTCTACTTTGAGTTGACTAGCTTGTTCTTTGTATTGATTCCCAAGCGATTATTACTTCTGCCTCTATGCTCTTGCTTGTAATATTATATTTTCCCCTTTCCCATGTACTTCTACCAGCTCTGCAAATCCAACCTGTTCTTGAAGCTACAGATCAATTCTAATCTTCCTAATGAAGCCTTTCTAACTCACACTGTGCCAGAAAATTGAATTTTTAATTACCGGTTATTTTATACATTTTAAAGTCTTCCTGATTTTTTTTTTCAAATTTACCAAGTCAAGGCCTGTTTCTTCTGTATCCTCCAATGGCTTAAAGCAGTATTTCTTGGAAAAGACCGTGCATCCCAATCATTTGTAGAACTCTTGAATAATCCACATGCTCCGAGTTATTGTACCTTAGGGATTAGGACCCCTGATGTTTATTTAAAACTGTCATTCACCTGATTAAGAGTCACTGCCCCAACCAACACTGGACACAGTACATGTTGGTTAACAGATAAACTGATCTGGGCACTAACGATGGTCCATCTACCTGGACTTAACCAAGTTCATTCACTTTGCATGTGTCTTTCTTTACACATTTACTATGTAAACATGATAAAAGACTTAGGAATATTTGTCTGAAAGATGATAACATTCTGTAATGTCATAGTCATTGTGTTGTTTTTATTTAAATGTTTGGATAAAGCTGATCATGCCCATTCTTAGTCTCTCAGTCATGTCTGGCTCTTTGAGACCCCATGGACTGTGGCCCGCCAGGCTTCTCTGTCCATGGAATTTTTCAGATGAGAAATACTGGAGTACATTGCCATTTCCTCCTCCAGAGGATCTTCCCGACCCAGGGATCAAACCTGTATCTCTTGCGTCTCCTGTATTGGCAGGCAGATTCTTTACCACTGAACCACCTTCATGTGTGCGTGCTTGCTAAGTTGCTTCAGTCATGTCTGACTCTGCAACCCTATGGACTGTTGCCTGCCTGGCTTCTCTGTCCATGGGATTTTCCAGGCAAGAATACCGGAGTGGGTTGCCAAGCCATCTTCTTAGGGATCTTCTGGAAATTCAAAAATTGATCACAGATGACTTTAAAATTGTATTAAATGATGAGAGGAAAACTACAAAGAAATTTAATATTTATTTTATACAGAACAAATTTTCATGAGAAATTATGCAGTGAAAGAATAAAAGAAACAGCATAAATAGGCAATAGGAGGTTATAAATGTCATTACCAAATTAAAAAATATCAAGATATTTAATGGAAAACAGGAGATGGAGAAAATAGTTATTTCTTAATGCCTTGTAGTTGAAAGACTTCCTAGCAGAATATGTGGTTTTATTCTGATCAATTGTGGTTGAAGTAATTTGCTCTGCAAAGTAAAGTTACAGGCATTTGAAATTATGACTAAGTGGCCAAATAAGCAATTCAATAACCCATTAAGAAGGTATATGGTAAGGTGCCTGCACATTTGAGTGGGTGTGACTGTGAAAGGGAACATTAATGCATATCAATCTCAAAAGACTGTAATAGGAAAAGATCAGGAGAGCTTACCCAAAAACTACAAGATCTAAACATAAATAGGATTGCAGATCCTGCTGGTAACAAAAATTAAACCAAAACTAACTTGAAATATATGATGTCTTTCATTAATTTGAGTTCTTTCAGGACATAGGAGAGGATGTGTTGCTACGAATCTGCTTTCCTCCATCTGTATTTAGTGAGAAAAAGGAGATTACGGACACACAAAGAGAAAAATTAAAAATTCATTTGGTTATGCCACATTGGCTTGTTACAGATCAACATCCCTAGTAAGAATTAATAAAAACTAAAAAGTAAAAGTTGAACAAAACTTTAAAAACAATATCTTTTTAAAGTCATCATTACAGAAAAAAAGAAAAAAGAATGTATAACAAGTAAGACAAAGAGAAAACAAATGAGTTAACTTTCAACATACCAGGTAGAGCAATCAGTATGAAGTTAATTAATAATTTTTAAAAGAACTGGAAAAAACTGCACTTCCCAGGCTGAAACTAGCTTGTTGCCTGCTTGTTTTGTTTTTTTTTTTTAATAAATTTATTTATTTTAGTTGGGGGCTAATTACTTTACAATATTGTAGTAGTTTTTTGCCATACATTGACGTGAATCAGCCATGGGTTTACACGTGTTCCCGTTCCTGGACCCCCCTCCCACCTCCCTCCCCATCCCATCTGTCGGGTCATCCCATTGCCCCAGCCCTGAGCATTTGTCTCACGCATCGAACATAGAATGGTGTTCTGTTTCACATATGATAATATACATGTTTCAATGCTATTGTCCCAGAACGTCCCACCCTCACCTTCTCCCTCAGAGTCCATAAGACTGTTCTATGCATCTGTGTCTCTTATTCTGTCTCGCATATAGGGTTATCGTTACCATCTTTCAAATTCCATATATATGCATTAGTATACTGTATTGGTGTTTTTCTTTCTGGCTTACTTCACTGTGTATAATGGGCTCCAGTTTCATCCATCTCAATAGAACTGATTCAAATGTATTCTTTTTAATGGCTGAGTAATATTCCATTGTGTATATGTACCACAGCTTCCTTATCCATTCGTCTGCTGATGGACATCTAGGTTGCTCCCATGTCCTGGCTATTGTAAACAGTGCTGTGATGAACATTGGGGTACACGCGTCTCTTTCAATTCTTTTTATTGGAACATAATCATGGTCATTCATCTAGGTATTTTCTATAGCAGCTTTCCACTACAATAGCAGAGTTGAGTAACTGTGACACATACTGGATATAACCTGCAAGGTCTACTGTATTTACACTCTGATTTTTTACAGAAAAAATTTACTGACCTCTGTTCTTAAAGACAGAGATTATCAAACTAGATTTAAGAAAATACAGCACTTAAAAACTCTATCAATGACCCTAAATATAATTACGTATATTGTATATTATATAAATATATAGGAAGACTGAAAGTGAAAAGATGGAAAAATATATCATACAAACACTATCTGGAAGAAAGCTAGTGGAGCTATATAAATATCAGACAAAGTAGTCCTTAAGGTGAGAAGCATTACTTGATATAAAAATGGATATTTCATAATAATAAAGGAAAAAGTAGAAGAGGAAACAATATTTATCAATTTTTATGCACCTAATAGTAATATTAGTGGTAGCAGCTAATAGTAATAGTAACTGATAGAATTAAACAGGGACACTTTATAAACACTCCTTTTTAACATTTCCATTATTAACTGACAGAACAATATTTCTATTAGTAAGTAAGTGAGAAAGGAAGAATTGAACCTCACAATTACAAACCACCTAACTGATGCTTGCTATCTATCTACCAACCTACCTACCTATTCACTTCCAACCGCAGAACAGACATTGTTTCCAAGTGCATGTGGGGCATTTACCAAAATTTGCCATACACTGTGAAACAGAGCAAGTTGTAACAATATAAAAGAATAAAATTAGAATGTGTTTTCTGTAGTAGAATTAATCAAAAAATCAATAGCAAAGAGAGCATAAGAATATTGCTAACTCTTAAAATTAAGCAACAAACTTGCACATCACCCATGGATCAAAGAAGAAATAAAAATGTAAATTAGAAACTAATTTGAGCTGACTGATAATGAAAATATGACTTATCAAAACTAGTGTATGTGTACTTATATTGTGTCTATTTTGCTATAATAATAAAATTTTATAAAAGAAAAAGACTAAAATAAAAATTCTAAAATTATTCAACTCAAGCAGTTAGAAAACAACAGCAGATTAAACACAAAGGTAGTAGAAAGGAGGAAATGACAATAATAGTGAAAATTAATAATGTAGAAGGAAAATAATACAAAGAAAATGAAGACAGCCTAAACTATTTCTGTGAAAATGTTCATAAAACTGATAAATTTGTTTAGCCTGACCAAGAAAGTAGAGGGAGAAAAAAATTACTCTGTCAGAAATGAAAAAGAGGACACCACTAAGACATTAACTATCATTATTAAAATGATGATAACAGCAAGTTGGAAAGAACTTTATTCCATAGAAGTGGAAAACTTAGATAAAATTAACAAAATCTCTCCCCTAAAAAAAAGCTGTGACAATATACCAAAACTGACACAAGAAGAATTGAAAAAATGAAAGCAATGGTCCGGTATCTATTAAATTAGTTGGATCTCTAAATAAAATCCTTCTTCCAAGAAAATTTGACTGTGTTTATTTCAATAATGAATTATGCAAATAATTTTAGATGAAGTAACAATCATATATGAACTATACCAGAGGAAAGCAAAGAAGAGGCAATTTTCAATTCATTTTATAAGGTCAGTAAATTTTTACAAGAATGGAAAAAACAAATACACCAATATTCTTAAGTCCCTTAAAAAAAGAGCAAAGCAAATCCAGAAAAAAAAACAAAAAAAACCCCCATCATAACCAAGTTGGATTTATTCTATGAATGCAAAATTGGGTAATCATTAACCAATCAATGTAATGTATCACATTAATAGAATAAAGGAGAAAAATCATATGACTCTTTCAAAAGTTCCAGAAAAAACAGTTATCACAAAAACTATTCCTAAATGAGGAATAAGGAAAATTCTCCTTTAGATTAAATGGTACCAAAAAAATACTTAGAGTTAGATTTACATCTGAAATAAAAAGTAGGGTAAATATAACTGTTATCACCACTTCTGTTTAAATATGTACTTAAGACAGTAGCCAGTGCAACATATTATGAAAAACAATAAGAATGCAAAAGGAAGAACAAAAGTGTCTTCTCCAGATGGCATTATATACCTGCAGAAAATCCTTCAATATCTATGGAGAAACTATTGGAATTAATACCTACACTTAAGAAAACAAAATTCACTGTTTCTGTACATTTCTGTAAGTAGTCTACAAATACTTGTAAATTAAAATTAAGAAAATTGTTATTATTTGTGATAACCTCAAAAACCATTGAGTAGGCAACTTCCTTGGAGTCCAGTGGTTAAGACTTCACCTTCCAATGCAGGGAGTGTGGGTTTGATCTCTGGTTGGGGAGCTCCCACGTGCCTCCCAGCCAAAAAACCAAACACCATAAAACAGAAGCAATAGTGTAACAAATTCAGTAAAGACTTTAAAAATGATCCCCATCAAAATTTTTATTTTTATTTTAAAAACCCATTGAATACCTAATAATAAATCTCACAAAATTTGTGCAAAAAGAGTATATGGAAAAATAAAAATATTTTTGAAAGATTAAGGAAAGCCTTAATATGAGAAAGGCTTACTGGTAGCTCAGCTGGTAAAGAATCTGCTTGCGGATCATCCCACTGCCCCGGCCCTGAGCCCTTGTCACATGCATCGAACATGGAATGGTGCTCTGTTTCACATATGACAATACACCCGGAGGGATGGGATGGGGAGGGAGGTGGGTGGGGGGTCCAGGAAGGGGAACACATGTAAACCCATGGCTGATTCTTGTCAATGTATGGCAAAAACTATTGCAATGTTGTAAAGTAATTAGCCCCCAACTAAAATAAATAAATTTATTAAAAAAAAAAAAAAAAAGATTTACTATTCAGACTTTGCAAAAATTATGTTTAAGAATGCCAATGGCCATTTACTTGTTTACCATTTTTATTTATCTGACTTTGGATTAAAAATTAACTCATTTTAAAAAAAAAAAAAAAAAAAAAAGAATCTGCTTGCAATGCAGGAGACCCCGGTTTCATTCCTGGGTCAGGAAGACCCCCTGAAGAAGGGATTGGCTACCCATTCCAATATTCTTAGGTTTCCCTGGTGGCTCAGTTGGTAAAGAATCTGGCTGCAAGGTGGGAGACCCGGGTTCCATCCCTGGGTTGGGAATATCCCCTGGAGAAGAAAATGGCAACCCACTCCAGTATTCTTGCCTGGAGAGTCCCCATGGACAGAGGAGCCTGGCATATTATGAATAGAACTGTCAGTTTTTTCCAGATTGATCCATAAATGTAATAGCAATGGAAATTTCAGAAGTTTTATTTTGTAGAAATTGACAAGATTCTAAAATTTAATACAAATAGTCAAGAATAGCCAAACTTGAAGCAGAACAAAGTTTTAACACTCACACTACAAGATTGTAAGAATTGTTATTAAGCCTAGTTATAAAGACAATGTAGATATGGGTAGAAATATAAATAGGCCACTGACATAGACTAGAGAGTCCAGAAATAAACCAAAGCATATAAAGCCACTTGACTCATGACAAGACAGTGCTTTAGAGCAATAGGGAAAAGACTGCCTATTCAATAAATGATGCTGGTTCATTTGGATATCTCTTTCAGAAAATAGTAACCTCTCTCACATCATAAACTCCCTAATGTGAGCCCCAAGGGAGCTCAGGATGTGAAAAACACAGGATACAGGACCAGGATAGCTGAGATGCATATGAAAGGAGTGATTTCAATGACCCCAGACAATTGCATCTTCCCATACACAGAAAAATGCTAAATTCCTTAACTTGGGATATCTGGTTTTCTTTAATTAGCAATAGTCTTTTGATATTCAGACTCAGTTCAGTTCAGTCGCTCAGTAGTTTCTGACTTTGCAACCCCATGGACTGCAGCATGCCAGGCTTCCCTGTCTATCACCAACTCCGGGAGCTTACTCAAACTCATGTCCATCGAGTTGGTGATGCCATCCAACCATCTCATCGTCTGTCATCCCCTGCTCCTCCCGCCTTCCATCTTTCCCAGCATCAGGGTTTTTTCAAATGAGTCAGTTCTTCGCATCAGGTGGCCAAAGAATTGGAGTTTCAGCTTCAACATCAGTCCTTCCAATGAATATTCAGGACTGATTTCCTTTTGGATTGACTGGTTGGATCTCCTTGCAGTCCAAGGGACTCTCAAGAGTCTTCTCCAACACCACAGCTCAAAAGCATCAATTCTTCGTCGCTCAGCTTTCTTTATAGTCCAACTCTCACATCCATACATGATTACTGGAAAAACCATAGCTTTGTCTAGACAGATCTTTGTTGATAAAGTAATGTTTCTACTTTTAATATGCTGTCTAGGTTGCTCTTTCTTCCAAGGAGCAAGGATCTTTTAATTTTATGGCTGCAGTCACCATCTGCAGTGATTTTGGAGGCCCCCAAAATAGTCTGTCACTGTTTCCATTGTTTCCCCATCTATTTGCCATGAAGTGATGGGACCGGATGCCATGATCTTCATTTTTTGAATGTTGAGTTTTAAGCCAACTTTTTCACTTTCTTCTTTCACTTTCATCAAGAGGCTCTTTAGTTCTTCTTCACTTTCTGCCATAAGGGTGGTGTCATCTGCGTATCTGAGGTTATTGATATTTCTCCTGGCAATCTTGATTCCAGCTTGTACTTCATCAGGCCTGGCATTTCACATGATGTACTCTGCATACAAGTTAAATAAGCAGGGTGACAATATACAGCCTTGACATTCTCCTTTCCCAATTTGGAATCAGTCTGTTGTCCCATGTACAGTTCCAACTGTTGCTTCTTGACCTGCATACAGATTTCTCAGGAGGAGATATTCAGACTACCTGCCCTTTGTTGCAAAACTTCTATATAACCTGGCTGTTCCCTTTGCCTCCTCAGAGCAGTTCTCTCAGGGTTGCTTGAGTTGCTGTCTCCCGGGCTTGAAGTCCTAAAAATTCCCAGTATTAAAACATAACTCTCATAAAAAACCCTCCAAATTCTAGATGGGTTATATTATGAATATAATTATTATTATTAAATTATTTTTAATTGATACAGCATAAAACATTAGAAAATTACAAATGGAATGTATTTAAGGCTTTGGTATAGATGACTATTTCTTAAACAGGAAACAGTTATTTCTAAGCATTAAGGAAAAGATTGATAATTTAAATATTTTAAAATTAAGATTCCTGTTTAGTTAAAGTTAATATAAAGAGAGTGATAAATGGCAGTGATGCAGAACATATTTGCAACATATGTAACTAACAAATTGTGTATTTGTAGAATATATAAAGATTAGAGTCAAGTCATTAGGTTACACCTGGTGTTTCTCTTTTTTAGGGCTTCCCTGATAGCTCAGTTGGTAAAGAATCCACCTGCAATGCAGGAGAGCCCGGTCTGATTCCTGGGCCAGGAAGATCTGCTGGAGAAGGGATAGGCTACCCACTCCAGTATTATTGGGCTTCCCTGGTGGCTCAGCTGGTAAAGAATCCACTGGCAATGCGGGAGACCTGGGTTTGATCCCTGGGTTGGGAAGATTCCCTGGAGAAGGGAAAGGCTACCCACTCCAGTATTCTGGCCTGGAGAATTCCATGGACTGTATAGTCCATGAGATTGCAAAGAGTCAGACACAACTGAGCAACTTTCACTTTTTCACTTTCATAAAGAACTCCTAAAAATCAATAAGAAAATTATCCCCAGACAACCAAATAAAAAACTTGGCAAAAATGCATCAAAAAGTGTTTAGGGAAATGCAAATTAAAATCAGAATTAGAGACTATTATACATATATCAGAATGGCCAATGAATTAGTCTAACAACACCATACACTGGCAAAGATGTAGCATACTTGGGACTGTCATACATTGTTGTGGGGGGTTACATTTGTAGTACCACTATGGAGATCAATGCAGTAGTACCTACAAATCTGAATACTCTGGCTCAGCATTTCCATTCCTGGGTATACACCTATCAGACAAGTGCATGTCTGCATCCCAAAGCACATATATGAAAATATTTATAAATTGTATTATTTATAATAGTCAAAAGTGGGAGAAAAATGATGGCCAAAAATAAAATGGGTAAACAAACTGTGCTATTTTCACATAATGGACTACTATAAGGCTATGGAAATAAATAATATTGCTACACCAACAATATTGATGAATCTCAGACTATTACTGTGAAGAAAGACAGTGCTAAGTCATGTCCAACTCTTGGTGATCCCATGAACTGTAGCCTGCCAGGGTCCTATGTCCATGGGATTCTCCAGGCAAGAATATTGGGGTGGATTGCCATTTCCTTCTCCAGGGGAACTTCCCGACTCAGAAATTGAACCCAGGTCTCACGTATTGCAGGCAGATGCTTCTAACTGAGCTATGTGGGAAACCTGTGAAGAAAAGCCAGACACAAAATAGTATGTATTATATAACTCCATTATATAAATTTTCAAAACAGGCACAACTAATAACATCAAAAACCGATTAATGCCATTAGACACTAGTATGGGCAGTGTAGATCTGAGTGGAACAGGCACATTGGAGTGACTGAGATTTTTGTATTTTTTATTTATTAACATAGAAGGTTATAATAGTTTACTTTGTGAAGACTCATCAGTCTGTGAATTCTCTTTGTCTTCTTTAGCCAGTGTTATGGACTGATCTCTGTTCCCCTTAATTCATATGTTGATGCCCCAACTCCCAACTTGGTGGTAAACTTAGGAGCATAATTAGGTTAGATGGAGCTCCTGTTCTGTGGGATTAATCCCTTACAGAAAGACACAAGCGAGGAAATTTTATGAGAGGACACAGAGAGAAGGTGGCCACGTGAAAGTCAGGGAGAAAGTTCTCACCAGGAACATAATGAGTTGGCACCTTGATCTTGGACCTCTCAGTCCAAAGACCAATGAGAAAATTTTGTTGTTGTTGTTTAAGCCATCCCATCTACAGTATTTTGTTATGGCAATCTGAACAGACTCAGACAGCCCAGAAGCTCCAGGAAGAGAAATACTATATTTTTAAATCTTGCATCTCCTGTTTGTAGCACTCTGCCTGTCTAAAAGTAGTCTTACAAGAGATATTTAAACACTTACTTCCTTTCAACATGCCCTTTCAGTGAGAGTGAAAATCTCACATCCTTTCTTTAATTTGTCTTGCAAAAATGAAACCATGCTATCTACTCTATAGAAAAATTACAACGAGTAACACTGAATCTACTTCTTCAAATATACCACCTTACAGTTTCACTATACCCTCTTGCTATTGCTCCCACCCTCCACTCTTTTGGATAATTTACCACCGGTTTACAATTCTTTATAGAATGACTCAGCTCACCTTCCAAAATCAGTATTGCAACTCAGGTAAACATATCAGAATTTAAATCTCAACTGAAAAATATATGTTCCCAGAGCTGTGTATATAATATACCTTCTTCTGTGGACCAAAAGGTATTATCTGGGATACATTATATAATGCAGGTGATATATAAAGATAATAGCATATATGATCATGGATTATTGGGAAATTCAATCCCATGTTTTCTGAGTCATTCTATGATTGATAATAAACAATAATCTGTATGCTTTTGGTTTTAACTCAATGGCTATGAAATAATGCAAATATTTCTAAATCTTTCATTCACTAACTTTCTTTTTTTTAGGTTTTTGCTCCCTTCTCAGTCTTTCTTGATTACTTGCTTTTAGCCACTTTTGAATAGTGCTGCTAAAAAATGTATACTCAAATATGGCCTGTATTTATAACACTCATTTTATTTCTTTCAAAACCATCACTGTACTCCCAAAAAAGAGAAAAAAGGGGGAAACTACCCAAAGCAAAGCATCGATTCTTTTTATATGAACATGAATCTTGAAATGCAAGGACTTCAAGTATAATATTTATAATACAGTGCTTTTCTTTTATGTAGCTCTTTGCTTTCCAAATAGCATCACATACTTTATCTCTTTGTATCTGCATGTGTATTTTATTAGTATATTTTTGATGTGGCATATAAAAGCATAAACATTTTCTTTTACCTATTCTTTGAAATGACTGTGTTTAATTCTGTTTTCCAGTCTTACATCTATATCCTGATCAGTTATCTGTTATTTGATCTTTCAAACAATACATTTCAAAATTACATGTGAAAGAGTCACTGTAAATAAAGTGTGCCCTTCTCCTGAGTTATTTCATACTTCACTTTGTGTCTTAATTGCATGTTTTATTCTTT
This sequence comes from Giraffa tippelskirchi, assembly GCF_054371585.1. NCBI lineage: Eukaryota > Metazoa > Chordata > Mammalia > Artiodactyla > Giraffidae > Giraffa > Giraffa tippelskirchi. The sequence continues at coordinate 89,024,618 of NC_137275.1, read as the reverse complement.
CTGACATTTTTTCACAATAGCATTAATTCTATTTTTAAAATAATCACGGTATGTCTATTCTAAACAGCCTTAATTAATTAACACCTTATTGATCACAGCTAATTCTTTATCCTCTGTTGCCAACTAGTTTAAAGTCCTCTCGCATTTGACCATCTTAAATTGTGAATTTTCAATATCTTTTACACTTTGATCTTCCAAACATCTTACTCTTGAGAAGCAACCTCATATGGACTGATTTCGCATCTGTCCTTTTTTTTTTTCCACCACATTTTGACCTTTGGCAAGATTTTACCCTGAAACGTCATATCTCCTTTGAGCAGCATTGACAATCTCTGCTACAAGATTGAATCTCCTCCACAATGATTTCAATTGCTGCCTTTCAATTGTTTGGGCTTACTGTTCCATAAAGCAATAAAAAAACTCTCCACAGAGATATCCCACAACCAGTTGGTAGAAGGCAAACATAATTAATGGATAAAAGACAAAGGATTAAAGTTGTTTTATAGTACTGTATGTGTCTAAGAAAAAGTCCTCCTTTCTTTTTGCTAAACCATCATCAATAAGCATGTATTGCACATCCTAATAAAAATGTTGATTGATAAGCTCATTGCAGTCTGTTTACGAGTTTAGTGTATAGATTATTCCTAAAAATTATATAAAATATAGTATCCAATTTTTAAATTCCCATTATATTTTCTTTATTTCTCATCACTCTAAACTAGTTTTTTAAATTGATTGTAGATATTAAAAGTTTGCATTTATTTTATTCTTAAGAATTCTTTCTTGACAACATCCGTGTGATTCTGTTCTTCCAGTAGTTACTAATAATGGACTTGGCATCAATATTTATAAATTAATTTCTGTATTATTCAGTACTCTGCTGTTAACTTGGGCCACTGTTTTCTATTTGAAACTCTGTTGTTTAATATATACAGACTAGAAGGCGTCTTGGACTTTCTTTGCCCCTTATTTTCACATCGGATCTTATATAGCAAATCAGAATAACCCTGAAAAGTCCAGGACAGGAGGGTGGAAAAAACATGGCAATGCAGACAAAGAAAGTGCAGTTGGCTTATAATAGGCTGTGGATGTACCATAGATTCAAATAGAGACACAAAGTCCAGAGTCTATGTGATCATGTTTGGATTTTCAGTTAGATCAGTGATTTAACCATTAGAAGCACTTTGGCTGCAAATGACAAAAATCTTAATCTAATTTAGCTTTTTTTAAAAAAATGCTGACATAAATACACTGTTACTGGCTTCAGGATTGTATTGAACCAGGGGTTCAAACAATGTCTCCAATTACCTCAAAAACTCCCTCAGGAGAAAGAGAAACTTTTCAGAGAGCTGAGACTAATATGTCCCTCTGAGGGTCCGGCCTGAGTCATGGGCCTGTTTCTGAAACAAGTGCAGTGCCTGAGGCGTGAATAGTGTAGGGTCAGCCCCACCCCACCTGTGTGTAAAGTCCTCCTTCACAAGGAACAAGTGGCTCTGTTAGCTGAAGAGGGTACAGGCAGTAGGCAGGGAAAACCAATAGATATGCAGTAGCTGGCCAAATACCAGATGGTTATAACTAAACAGTGGGCTTCCTGGATGGCTCAGTGGTAAAGAATCCGCCTGCCAATGGAGGAGACACAAGTTCGATCCCTGGGTCAGGGTGATCCCCTGGAGAAGGAAATGACAACTCACTCCAGTATTCTTGCCTGGGAAATCCCATGGACAAAGGAGCCTGGAAGGCTACAGCCCATGAGGTTGCAAAGATTTGGACACAGCTTAGAGACTAAACAACAACAACAAGACTAAATAACCAGAGGAAGTAGGAACTGATCCTATAAACATATATAATTATTATTGGGAGGCAGGGACAAAGAAACCCTGGCTAAGAAGGGTCAGAGCCTAGATGGGAAGGAAGGCTTTGTTGATAGCTCCAGAACCCAAGTCAGAGAGGTTGACTAATAAGAGTCGGCACCACAGCAGAAGTGTGTACAGCGAACCTGGAAACAGGCTGTGAGTTGACAATGATAATGAACCAGTGTCTTTGGAGGCATGGGCTCCACATATACTTCTCCCTCAAAGCCTGAATTGATATATAGAAGTTAAGATAGAGTGTGGGTGGAATTAAAGTCACAGGCCAAGCAAGTAGGAAGTGGGGGGCGATTCTTAGAATGGATGAACAGTCACAAACCTTCTCATAGCATGTATCTCCAATCATATAAGCAAAATATTATAATTTTCCTCAAAACAAATTTCATCATTCTTTTTCTTTTACCAGCTGGTGTTTGATATGGAGGAATTTGTTCTAGACTAGTCCACATGTCTCCACCTAGTTAAGAAGGCTATATTCTTGCAATGACTATTAAACTTTATTTTCACACCGTGTTTATTCATTACTTCCTCATGTTCCTGTTTTTCTAGGGAACATAAGTTATGCCAGCTCTACTGATTATTATTGCCTTGAGGCTTATGAAGCTGATCTAGGTTAAGCACCCAGCACAGAGCTCAGCTCCCAGTAAACACACATTTCAATTTTTTTTACATAGGAAACAGTGACAAAATAACACAACCTGTAATTTTTCACACCATAGCTGAGACAGTGCCTGAATTACCATATATTGAGCAGGAATAACACAAACACAGAGTCTCAGCTGAAAGAAAAATTCTGATAAATGGATGGGTCACTGCATCTGAGTTATTTATTTTCATGAGTTCATAAATGAGGGAAGCTGATCCTTGGGGGACATGTCTCAGAGGAAGAGAGGATGAGAGACAGAAGAATTGGGAATGACAGGATGGAGGCTTTCCTCAACTGGGCCTTAGAGTCCAGGCCTAAGCCTATGGTAGAAGAGAAAATAGTTTAAATAAGACTTGTTCATAAGGAGCTCCATGAGACTTAAGTACAGACTATGCTAAGAACCGACTCATTGGAAAAGACTGATTCTGGGAAAGATTGAGGGCAGGAGAAGGAGGGAGCAACAGAGATGAGATGGTTGGATGTCATCACCGACTTAATGGACATGGGTTCAGGGAAACTCTGGAAGACAGTGAAGGACAGGGAAGCCTGGCGTGCTATAGTCATGGGGTTGCAAGGAGTTGGACACAACTTAGTGACTGAACAATAGCAACAAATACTATTTGTAGGGCCAAGCTTATAAAATTGCAACACAGACCTGGAGACATGTGCTTTCTATAGACTTCTCAAGATGTGTGCTTTGGCTGAAATTGAAGGACAATTTGTCCATTTGAAGATGTTGCAATTTGGGGAGTACAAGGAGACCAAGTTCAAAGGCAGTGCTACTCAAAGTGTGGTCTACATTTGGTCCCAGTCCATGCACAGAGAGTGAAAGCAGGCATTCGGAAACTTTGATAGTAATTTGACATTACTGTGACATTCACAAACACACTATTTTTCATGAAATTCATGTTACTTGTACTTTACAAAAGTATTGGTTTTATGTCAAATTAGAGGAGAAAAGTGTTCTGTGTCTTACTGGAGATCACTGTCAGCTCTGGAGGGAACATGTCACCCCCCTTATCTGGGTTTCTGGTTGTGAATATCAGTGATAAACTGAAATGGGAAAGCTTGAATGAATTTGACCCTGAACATATGTGTGCTAAACACTAGAGTTTTGGTGATTTGCTGTGTGTAAACATAAGTAAAATGCATGTTTGTTTTTACTGTAGATAGGACACCCACTGGATTCCCAGAAAGCAGAAAGATCTAGGAGGAAGTTGGGTCTGAGAATTGAGATCCTGCATCAAAAGGTGAGGGGCAATGAGTCAATAAAAGTTGGGTTGTTAATATTACTGTTGGATAGTTTGTTCCTGCCTAGAAATTTTGGAGTTACTATCATATTGTTTTCTACATAGATCTATAGGTAGTAAAATAATATCACAAGGAACAGTTGAACAGATTATTATAGGAGAAACAAAACAGAACCAAAGATAGCTGTTTGGTCATCTCAATGAATAATAAAGTGAAGGGTTAATCAAAGTGCCTCTGTCAGCACAAAGGAGAGTCTGAATAGGAGAAAATCAGTGAGTGCCCTGGGAGGAGGACACCAAGAAAGAGCTCTGGTTGTATATATTTGAGGATATAAGCCAGACCCGAGAAAAGAAACCAGAGACCAGAAATAATTTATAGCTTTTTTTGTCAATTAACTCTGTCCAAGTACAAAGGGAAGTGGATTGCAACTAAGGGGATATTCAAGGCTTTCACAAGCTAGAGAAAGGAAATTCTTGGTGAGGGATAGACTTCTCTGGTGACACAGATGATAGAGAATCTGCCTTCAATGCAGGAAACCCAGATTCAATCCCTGGGTCAGAAAGATCCTCTAGAGAAGGGAATGGTAACCCACTCCAGTAATCCTGGGGCTTCCCTGGTAGTTCAGACAGGTGAGAGATAGGCAGACCTCAGGAACTTAGACCCTAGTGTCCAAAATATGCAAATATTAAGCATTGAGATAAATCATCTTCTCTTATGAGATGGTAATTGCATTGGAGTATCAATGCATTTGAAAGAAAAAGAAGAAAATGAATTCTGACCTGGTAGAATGCAAGAGTTTCATTATTTGATGGTAAATGGCATGAGCTTTGGGATAATAAAAATATTCCAAGAGACTGAATTGAGTTGGTGGGAAGAGTGTATTTCTAACTTCACTGGCTTCATAACTGTGAGTGAGTTACTTCGGCTCTCTGTTTCCTCCTCTCTGGGAGATGACAAATGATAATAGTGATTTTATATGTTTAGTTACAGAAAGAATGAAGGACATAGTGCAAAAGTGAAAATTAGTCCTGCTGGTGATCACGTGTTCCTAACAGAACATCAATGATATTTGCAGTGAGATACGATGAGGTCAAGAGGACAAAATATTTTCAACAGGACCCATACAAGGCCATATTCAGCTTTGCAATAACTAAAATCTCCCTCTTGTGAGTGACTGCTGCCTTTCACCAATGATATTCCAGATCTGCTTCGTTCTTCCCTCCTAAGAAAGATTACATAGATACGCAATTGCCAGACTTGTTCTTACAAATCTAATCCTACCTGAACATCAACCAGCACAAACAATCCCTATAAAATACCCCTCCTTATTCTTCTCACTGAGATACAACCAGGGGATCTGTAGAATGCACGTTCCCTTTGCTACAACAAGCTAAATATATCTAGACTTTTTTTCCTTGATGACAAGGGTGTGCCCTGTGGTCTCAGTGATATTTAACAATAGAAATTATTTAATTAAAGGATCCAGTAAATAGAAATGACACATGCTATCATGTAAGAAAGCCAAGTATTCTGCTTTCAGTTTACTGAGAAAACTAAAAGGGCTTAGTGAATTCATTTTCCTTCTCAAGACATAGTAAATGGTTAACCTGAGGATTAACCAAGTATCCAAATCTGGTGTTTGACATTATTGTAAAGAGTTTTTGTCAAGAAATTTGGAGAAGCTAATGGAAGACATGATAAAGGGCCAGAGTGGACAACAAATCTTAAAAATTGCCAGGCAAACATAGGATGCCTGGCCAAGGTGCTAGTCTATTACTCTCCTCAATGCCATGCTAGCATTCACCCTCCCACACCCTGCCATTTCCCACTTCAAATTGTCTCAGTTATATTCAGCCACGGATGAACTCACTCTTCTGAAAAGGGCTCTTACAGAGCCACAGAACTGTATCTGGTATCAATACTTTATTCTGCCCTTTGTAGATACACAAAAGGAGAAAGACTAGCTAGTTAGAGAAGAAGCCCAAAGTTCAGGTCTCCTTACTATATAATGCTTTTCCATGATAAAAAGTGTCTAAATTAGTTCCCGTGTTGTGGATTTTGCCACATCTTCTTCATTCACAAATATAGGTTTGCCTTTCTACAAGAACAGTATAACATTTCCTGAAAGTTGACCAAAACAGGTGATAACTTATCAAATCCCATGTGCAGACCCTGTGTTTCAAGAATTTTAGCTTTTCTCCATGGCTTCAAGAATTTTAACAATTTTAAATTCTTCCTTTTAAAAATTCTCTAATTTCTTTTATCTTAAGGAGAACATCACACTTTTCATTCAGCTTTCTCTCTTAAATAAATAGTGAAAAAGTCAAGAAAATGTATCTTATTTTTCACTTTATTTATTTATTAATAATAGATTATTAAATCACTTCCACTTCTTTTTAAAATGTTTATCATACCTACTAAAAACACTTCACTATCTTTGTTCTCTTTCTTAAGTTATGCTGACTTTTCCATGAACAGTTCATTTCGGTCGCTCAGTCACGTCTGACTCTTTGTGACCCCGTGGGCTGCAGCACGCCAGGCTTCCCTGTCTATTCCCAGATCCCAGAGCCTAGTTAAACTCACGTTGGTGATGCCATCCAACCATCTCATCCTCTGGAGTCCCCTTCTCCTCGCACTTCAACCTTTCCCAGCATCAGGGTCTTTTCTAATGAGTTGGTTCTTCGCATCAGGTGGCCAAAGTATTGGAGTTTCAGCTTCAACATCAGTCCTTCCAATGAATATTCAGGACTGATTTCCTTTTGGATTGACTAGTTGGATCTCCTTGCAGTCCAAGGGACTCTCAAGAGTCTTCTCCAACACCACAGTTCAAAAGCATCAATCCTTTGGAGCTCAGCTTTCTTTATAGTCCAACTCTCACATCCATACATGACTACTGGAAAAACCACAGCTTTGACTAGATGGACCTTTGTTGATAAAGTAATGTCTCTACTTTTAATATGATGTCCAGGTTGGTCATAGCTTTTCTTCCAAGGAGCAAGTGATTTTGGAGCCTCCAAACAAAAGTCTGTCACTGTTTCCATTGTTTCCCCATCTATTTGCCATGAAATGATGGGACCGGATGCCATGATCTTCGTTTTTTGAATGTTGTTTTAAGTCAACTTTTTCACTCTCCTCTTTCACTTTCATCAAGAGGCTCTTTAGTTCTTCTTCACTTTCTGCCATAAGGGTGGTGCCATCTGCATATTTGAGGTTATTGATATTTCTCCTAGAATTTTGATTCCAGCTTGTGCTTCATCCAGCCTGGCATTTCACATAATGTACACTGCATATAAGTTAAATAAGCAGGGTGACTGACTTTACTTTAACTTTTCATTTTCATAGATTGGAGAAGGAAATGGCAACCCACTCCAGTATTCTTGCCTGGAGAATTCCATGGACAGAAGAGCTGGCAGGCTACAGTCCATGGGGTCTCAAAGAGTCAGATGTGACTGAGTGACTATTACTCACTCTCACTCATTCAGTTCTTTTATATTTCTTTTGATATTTATGTGTTGTGTTTTTTTTTAGTTTTTTAACTGAAGTGTAGTTGATTCACCATATTGTGTTGGATCACAGCAGAGTGATCCAGTTATATGTATAAATATGTATATAAGATGTATTCTTTTTCAAATTCTTTTCCATCATGGTTTATTACAGGATATTGAATTTAGTTCCCTACGATCATTTTTTATCCATTTTATGTCTGATAGTTTTCATCCAACTAGTCCCAAACTCCTAATCCAACTCTCTCCCACAAGTCTGTTCTGTGAGTCTTTTCTGTTTTGTAGATAAATTCATTGGTGTCATATTCTAGATTCCACATGTAAGTGATATCATATTATCTCTATATTTTTAAAAACCATGTATTTACTGATACTAGCTTTCAGTCATGATGGTTTAGCTCTCTTAAACACTCCCTCATGTATGCCTATATTCTTCCTCCATCCAGAATATTGTAACTATATCATAATTGGTGTGCCTACACCAATGTTGAGTGCTTACATCCTAGGAGTATATCTGTTTAATTCAGAGCTAAGCCATATATTTTACTATAACTGCTAATTTTTTGCACAGTTCTGTTTTGTGTACAATTAATGTTGAATCTCTTTTTTCAATGCTTAGTTTTTCATGAAAACATCACTAATATATTCCCAAATTCTTTCCCCATAAAAAATCCCCTATCCATTAGTGTAAATGTTTTGTTAATCTTTCAGTTTTATTTTCTGGTGCAGATACATCTCTCCCTAAGTTCTTCTGTATATACTGGTTGCTCCAGAAGCCTGATACCTTGCTTGAAACTCATCATCTTGAGATCTTCGAATCTAGGGCTTCTCTTCAATATTATTTTCCTTTAAACACTGTGATTTCTGTTTCTTCATTAAGTTGTTCATTTTGTTGGACTATCTTTTTTATGAGTTTCTTGAAAAACTATACAAGAATGGTAACTTTGAAATCTTTCATTTCTGAAGAACTCTTTAATCTACCTTCAGACTTGATTGATAGCTAATAGATTCTAGGTTGGAAATCATGTTCCCTTAGATTTGTGAAGGGATTATACACATACATTTTGTTTTAGGGGAAAGATACACACTGTACTTTTGCCATGCAACAAGGTGTACCTTGTAACATTTTCCTCTGGGACTTCTTTGTCATTAGGTGGGGCTGTATGCCTGGGATTAAGTGATGTATGCCCTTTCCAGCCTGTGCCCTTAAAACCACCTCCTGAGCTGCGACAAAGTCCCTTTCCCCTTGGACTGCAGCCAATCCAGGGGGTCCAGTGGAGATCTCCAGTGAGTCCTTAGCTGATAGCAGAGGCACTAACTTGTGTTCCTCAGTACTACCATTCCAGATAAGGCTCAGTCAAATAGAACATTAACATTCCTTTTGTTGAGCCACTGGCATTGGAGAGTAGTTTGCTACAGACATCAGCCTTTCTTAACTAACAGACATATTCCATTGTCTTCCAGCTGGTAAGACAAGATTTGCTGGTAAGACATCTAATGCTATTCTGATGCCTGAGTTTTTATATGAGCTAATATAGTCTTTATTTTGTCCTTGCTACATATTTTCATGGGTCTTTTGTTTTCCTTACTCTGGAAAGTCTATAAGCCACTTCAATTTGAAGATTGATGTCATTTCATTCTTGTGCTTTTCCTTTAATTATTTTCTCTCACTTATCTTTGGATGTACTATTAATTAGATATTTGACTTCCAAGAGTGAGGAGAGTGACTTCTGTTTGTGTGTTTGTTTATCATTTCTTTCCAATGTTGTACATCTTTCCAGTTTTACATCTTCTACCTTTTGGAAGATGCCCTCCAGTTTAACTTTTGACTACATTTATGATTTCAGTCATATTAAAAATTTTCCATACCTCTTTTTAGCCTTTGAATTTTACTTTAAAAATTATCTCCTGCTCTTATTTCATGGATTCAATATCTTTTCATTTCTCAGTGTTTATTTTTCAAAACCTGTTTCACTCAGCATAAAAGCTAACTGCTTACATTTTTCTGGAGCTCTTGTACAAGACCTCATACTATCTGACCCTGTTTTCCCTCTCTGACGTCATCTCCCACCGCATTTTCCTGTGCTTACTGCGTTTATCTACAGTCTCTCTTCTCTGTTTTATTTTCCTTCTTAGCACTTGTTATTTTGTATATACTCCCTTACTTATTGTCTTATTGTCTGCAGTAGAATACATGCTCCATATTTTTTTTAAGTGATAATTCTCCAGTTCATAGAACTTTCTTGGAAGCTATTGTTGCTAATTAAATATATTTGAATGGATATTGAAATCATATTTGTACTCAATGCATAGAAAGAAAGCTATAAGTTAAAACACAAAAAGTTGTTTTTCTGAAAAGCCTGCAGACCTTAGGGAAAACAATCAGTCTCTCTTTAGAACTCCTTAAATAGACGTAACATGAATTCTTAACCAATGATAACATTTTCTGGCTCTAAAGTTTATTTATTTTGTTCCCTACCTTTTAATGCTAACTTTCTGTGGCCATCCTAAAGAATGCAGTACCATCTGACTCAATATGGCATTCAATCTTTCTTTTGTTGTTTAGATGGTCTACAATGAGATTAGCAAGATACCACTTTCTTTATCCTTTTATTTTTGATACCATTTCCATTCCTTTAATCATTTAACTTTCCTTTTTGTCTTATAGCACTTTCTCAGTTGTTTAATCTCCATTTATAAGTGCTCATTGTTTAGCAAATTCTGAGTTAGAAATTGTGGGAGGAAGGAGTGGAGATACTGAAGCAGCCAAAAATATGTTATTTATTTCCTATGTTTCTTTACTTAACTAGATTTTCTTAAACAATCAGCCTAATGTCTCTGTAAGTCTCTAGAGTAGTTATCCTGTTGCTTGTATATTTGATATCATTTACCTGATTTACTATAATTATAGACTATTGAATTAAATATTTCTTTTTATATGTGTTACACAATATGATATTTTGATCATATAATATTAATCCTTCATTCACCTGAGGTGTAAAGTAGGATAAAGCTGGAACATATACAAAGGTCATATGGGACCAGGGCAAGGGCACATTTGTGGAATTGAGGGGAGACTACTATAATGGAAACTGCAGTCTGCAACTCTGACCTCTTTTCAACGGAGATCTTTTTTAGTTCCTGGGAGTGCTGCCAGCAGATTGCCAATAGTCATCAGCCCCTTTAGGAATTGCCTCATCTATAAGAAACCATCTCGACCAAGGCCAAATTTCTTCCTGGATAGCCTGCATCCAATGACAGATGTGTGAGATTCAAAGTCTGTACATTTTGTCTCTACTCAAGACAATTCTGAAGGGTCATTGAGCAGCAAAAGCTGCCATTGAACCTACATGATACTTTGACTTCTCCTTCTACCAGTCCCTCTTCCTCCTCTTTCTGTCCACAATTGTTGATACAGAGGTGCACAGAAGACTAAAGAAATATTCAAAGGAGAGCTAGAAACTGAGATGCCGGAGTTATATAAGGGAAAGCTTCCCTGAGGAAGAGATGCTTTGAATAAACTTAAGTACTTAAGCTTTAGAATATTAGGCAGCTTTCATTAGTCAAGGGCTTCCCTGATAGCTCAGTTGGTAAAAAAAATCTGCCTGCAATGCAGGAGACCCTGGTTCAATTCCTGGGTCAAGAAGATCTGCTGGAGAAGGGAAAGGCTACCCACTCCAGTATTCTTGGGCTTCCCTTGTGGCTCAGCTGGTAAATAATCCGCCTGCAATGCGAGAGACCTGAGTTCGATCCCTGGGTTGGGAAGATCCCCTGGAGAAGGGAAAGGCTACCCACTCCAGTATTCTGGCATGGAGAATTCCATGGACTATACAGTCCATGGGGTCACTAAGAGTTGGACACGACTGAACGACTTTCACTTTTCATTAGTCAAGTGTGTTAGGCTGTGCTGTGGAACAAATAAGCTTCAGCCACAACATTTGTGTTTCAAGCCATTAGAAATAAAATAAAGATGGAAAAGGAATATGCTTCTTCCATTCTTGCAGGAAGACTACTTGGAATTTTCCCATCACATATCCACTTATACCTCAGCAACCAGATTTGCTTACATGACCAAACCTAGTTGTAAGGAAAGTTGGTCCTTTATTTGTGTGACAATATCCCCAGCTAAAATCAAATTTATTTGTGTTAAAGAATTGGAGAAAACTATTTAATAGGTATTCAGAAGTCTCTGCTCACTATCTTTTCAAGTTACTGTCACCACCCTTTCAAGTTTATTTCACTGACTATCTACTATTACAGGGTCCCTTCATATAGATTCATTTCTCACTCATTGTTTTACTAGGAAACACTAATTTTAGGGAAGAAACCATTCTCCTTGACTGGTGTTTCCATATGGAGCGCCCTCTCCACATGGCCTCTCTTCACACCATTCCCACTCTTTGAGGAAGGAATGAATTGCTAATTGGTCGTTGGCAAAAGTCTGACATTCATTGTCCAAGTTTCTTTTTTGGACAGAGCTAATCTAAAAAGAAAACGAAAGCTCTGGAGATTAGTATTTTTTTCTCCCCTCTCTGTCTGAGACCCATGTGAGGCAAGAATCTGGTGAGAGTCTGTTCCTTAGACCCTTGAGTGGTCCACACCTTGGTCTGTACAAGGAGGTGGGAACATCTGCAAACATATTTTGGCACACATCTAAAGCCTCACCTTTTAACTCATTTTTATTAAAACTGAAGCTGGTATTTTGATCTTTTGCTTCTGATCTTTCTTGTTGGGTTATATGTTCAGGAGAGGAATTAACACGTGGTTTATTAGCTCTCTAATTCTCCATCATCCCCCAATTCTAAAAATTGCAGAAACCATAGCCTATAGGGATCAAATAAAAACACAATGAATGAAGCCACTTCTTGCAAAAAGACAAACTGGAGAGTTTTACTTTTGTAAAGAGAAAAGCAGTTTCTCAGTTCTGTTAATGATTGGCAGGAATTCAGACTCACAGTGGTGAGATTCTAACTTTTTGAGGAGAAAGTAGAAATGTAGATTTTCATATTAAATCATCTGTTTTCAAAATATTGGCTAAACTTAACAAAGAAACTGAAGTGAACCAAATAAAACCTGTCTACAGATCTTTCAGATGCCAGTTTATTCTAAAACCTTACCATTATCTAAAAATTCCAGTGTGTCTTAGAAGGGAAGGTTAATTCTTCCCCTCAGTTAAAGGGGTTCACATAATTGTGACTGGTCACCTTAGATGAGAATAAGACATGCTGTTAGGGAGAAAGTCCCCTAGCAATATGAAAATAGTCATGGCCAAAAATAAGGGCTACTTGGCACAGTCTATGTTTAATGACTGCCACTATCTGGAAGAATGATTTGTCTTTGAAGAATTTTTGTTTGCTTTGTTTGGAAGGAGTGATTGAATTTTTATAAAATTAAAGGAAATGCTAATTGTTACAAATGCAGTCAAAAGCTTGCTTACCATGGCTATTCAGGTAGTAGAGAGGTAGAATATTCTTACAGATAAGGCAGCCAGCCTGTTTCAGAGGCATAGCAGGACTTTAAAAATAGAAGCTAGCTAAGGTATTGTCATAGGGAACATCACGAAGAATCTGCAGTGCACTGTCAACTCAGAGGAGCAAGGGAGTTTGGGTTTTCTCTCTCTTTCTTGCCTCTTCTCGCTAACAGGGTGTGTACATTTCCCAAGAATCATAGCATATTTTTTAAATTTCAGCACACATTCATGCATCAGTGTCTTTTTTTTTTCAACTTCAGGACACAGGGCTAAGTTTATTTTTTCAAATAATGGAGGTCAGGGATAAGCCATAGAGGTTGCAGCCTTGCTCTGGGAGGAGTACTCACATTTCATTACCAGGTGATTTCAGTTAGCAAAGCACCAAATCCAAGATTGTATATGGAATCTAGAATATCAACTTTACTCTATCTCACTCTTTTAATCTTTTTTCTTTATACTTTATAATACATGCCAAATCCCAAATGCAGACATTTTTTTTAAAAAAAGATATGTGAGTATAAATCTATGGAGTAAATGACTTGATAGAATTTTAATTATTTTAGCTTGGATTGTCTGGAAAACTAATATTCCAGAGCCAGGATTTTGTCATTATTTATTAAATTAAATTCATTATATCATTGTTGATATATTAAAAAAAAAAACACCTTTAAACTGATCCAATGAATGTGACTTAATAGTGAAAATGCAATCAACAGACATGTAATATTTCCTTTTGTTCCTATTTCACTAATAAGTGCTTAAATGTTAATTATTCTTATTCCTAAATCTTATATAAGGCATAGGAACAATTAAATTTCCTATGATCTTAAAGAGCATTCAGGTGTTTTGTTCTCTGTGTCACCTGAACAATAATGTACACGACAACTGAAAAGCTTGTTCATGTTGAATAAAAAAGTAAAGGGCAGTCTATTCTTTTCTTGGGCAGGATATTTTATGCTCACACCCTCCATGATGAGGAAGTTCAGGCATCTTATACTGTAATACTAGGCAGTAAGCTGAATGTCACTGTAAGGTGAAACTTCTTAATGTAGTTTCTGGGATTTGTTGGATATTTTTTAAGGGACTTGGCCATTCATATATTTGGTCAGTCCTTATTCCCAGCAGATAGGACTGTCACATCCAGCTGCTCCCAATTTATCAGCCAGTATGTCAGGACAAATCTTCAGGTTCAACTTCCTGCTACCCTTCAGAGCTTGCTTGCTATCTGGGCCAGTTAAATAGCTCTCTGGACCTCTTTCACTTCTCCTTCAACCTGGGTTGCTGTCTTCTGGGATGTGTCTTGGCATCATATTTATACCTTCTTAGCCTTCTTAGTCTTTTTCTTTCATAGATCTATTTCCAGAATCAGTATTCTTTTCCATTGAAATATTTGTCTATGTATTTATCAGTAACACATTGTCTTGATTACTATGCTTTGTAATAAAGTCTTTTGACCTTATTTTTTCAAGATTATCTTGTTACTCTAGGTCCTTTGCATTTCCATATGCATTTTAGATATAACTGTTCAATATGTACAGAAAAACTCACTGAGATTTTAATTTGTGTTGCATTCAATCTATAGATCAATTTAAAGAGTTTGTACATTAAAAATACTGAGTCCTTGCACTCATAAACATGATACATCTCTCCATTTTTTTTAGGTCTTTCTTAATTTCTTTCAGGTCTTTGAACCTATTGTCATAATTTTCCTATTTGACACTCTGATACTGCTGTATATGGTGTGTATCTATCTCTGTTTCTCTCTCTCTCACTGTCTCTTTCTCTCACAGCCCTTACTCTGGAAGAATTAATTCTTTGTTGATGGAAAGATCCATGTGGCAAGGGTTTGTTGTCTTGAGCCAATAGTCAGTGAAGACTTGAAACTTGACAACATTTATATGAGTGAGTTTAGAAGAAATAGATCCTCCTCTAATTAAAAATCAAGATGACTACAAGGCTGATCAACACCTTTGATAGCCGTCTTGTGAGTGATCCAGAGTCAGAGGCACCCAACCAACCCATACCATACTATATCACCCAGGAAACTGGGAGGAAATAAATAGCTGTTGTTTTGATCCACTAAGTTTTGGAGTAGCTTGTTACACAGCAATAGATCTCTAATAAAATGGTTTCTATTTACAACAAGTATCACTATGAATTATGTTGTCTGCATAACATTAAAATAATCGTTTCTTTTTTACTATTTCAATGTTACAATAATCACTACAAATAATCACTACAAATAATTTGTACTACTACATTGTACAAATGTGGACATTTGTACAAGGTCCACAAATAATCACTTAAACTAAACCAATCATTTGATACCAACTAGACAGATAATCGGTTTGGGTGTAATACTAGAACCATCTGGTTATATGTGATACTACATACATCATAATACAACAAGCAGCCAACACACATTATAATATAACAGTGACATCTAACATGATACAGTGTTTAAAGTGAAATTACTCCAACCAAAATAATAAAAGTATGTTTAATGGGAAACATTTTACAATGCTTTTACTTTTAATTTAAATTTAAATTAATTAAAATTAATAATTCAGTTGATCAGTCTCCTGTTCTACATTTCAAATGGTTAATCACCACATGTGGCAGTGACCAATGTTTTAACAGGGCAACTTTAAGATGTGTACTGCTGGATTAAACTATCACATTGATAGAGGATTTGCTATGTTGACAGGATTTTTTTAAGATTACAGAACAAAGCAAAGACTGATTCAGAGACTCAAGTCACATCTCCTTTTCTCTGATTCATATTATTATGCATTAATTTAGCCAGCTACTCCTCTGTTGTATTTATTTGTGTGATAATAAAGTACAATCTGTACCACATGTAGTAAAGAAGAGTTTCAAATTTTTCACAACTGAAAAAAGGCTAACTGGTCAAGTCTAGGGAGTCTAGGGAGGCTCAAAGGCTATAAGGCAATTTTCAAGAATTTTCCTGTTTGGAATGTACATAGGCAGATATTATAGGGCTCACAAAGGCTAATATTCCATGGCAAAAAGACAATTTGTCTTATTTCTCATGTTCTGTACTGCCCTTTCTGAGCAAGGATTTCTTGCACAGGTTATGTGTCTCTCTTGTTCAGGTCAGACTTTGTAGTGCTTGTGGCGTTAATTTAATAGGAAGAGAACATGCTGGAATTCTCTAATGCTAGTCACCTCTAGAAAAAAGGCAGTGCATCACAATTTAGTGCTTTTATGGCCCTGTCTTGTTTGGTCAGATAACCATTATTTAAAGAACATGTTGACACTTTTTATGTGAAAACTGTCGAAGTCCTCTATTTGGGTCAGATCCACATGAGAAATATGAAATTAAAAGTTGCACAATTGTTTAAAAATTTTAGGACATAATCTATTTTTTTCATTTACTTTGTCTATCAAATTTTCATTGCAATTGCATCAACATTTCTTCTTTAATTTCAGGTACACAAATACAAGTAAAATTCTCTGTGTATGGAAACAAATCAATACAAAGTTGAATAAACAATAGGACAGAGAGGTGCAAGAATGTGAATTTATTTTATTTAACTGAACCGAGTTTGATCAGGAAATCCCCTCATTGTGGCTCAGTATTTAGAAATTCAAGATTTAGATGTAGTCACTGAGCAGTTTAAAAATGCTCAGTGAAATAACCCTGTCATTTAAGATAATTAAGAGTTTCTCCTCTTCTACCCTTTCTTTCTTCACTGCTCCCCAGCTGTCATCTAAGCATGGAGTGATGGCAGGTTTCATGGAGGATTGGGCGGTTGGGGTGGGGGGGGAGCAGATATCTCTGCCCCAATTTTTTCTGCTGTGTCCTCAGTTAAATCCTTTCTGACTTCCACAATGTGCAACCTGCCCCCTCCTCGCTGGAGGGAATTGGGTGGAATTCTCTGTTCATGCCCTCAGTTCCTCACTGGGTCTATCCCTGCAGGGAACATGCTGTGACTTCCTTGTCATGAAACCACACCCCAACCTCTCTCTCACCAGCACGGTCAGCACTTTCAAACCCTTCAGAAGATCATTTTGAAAATTCTAGATCTTGCCTGATGTCATCTAATTGTTATGAGGCATTCTCAAGCTGATACAGAGAAGGCTATGGCACCCCATGGACGGAGGAGCCTGGCAGGCTACAATCCATGGGGTCGCGAAGAGTCGGACACAACTGAGCGACTTCACTTTCACTTTTCCCTTTCATGCATTGGAGAAGGAAATGGCAACCCACTCCAGTGTTCTTGCCTGGAGAATCCTAGGGACGGGGAGCCTGGTGGGCTGCCGTCTATGGGGTCGCACAGAGTCGGACACGACTGAAGCGACTTTGCAGCAGCAGCAGCAGCAAGATGATATGTGTGAAATATGTTTCAGATACTTCTTTATCTAAGATATTTATCATGCTACTACTTTGATTCTGCTCTGTCCATTCAATCTTGGCAAATGACAATCTGTAAGGCATTTCTTCCCAGAGTTCCAAACCAGAAGAGTATCACAAGCCCTCTTTGCTTTTGCTTTGTTCCATTCCACTTATTTGAAATTTCTATCATCTTACTCTTACCTGGGATCTTAGGTTCATTCCTATGAACCTAAGAAATGTCATAAATCTTATGGGTGGAGAGCCCTAGGAGACGTAGGCAGTAGAGATAATGTCAGGAAACAAAAGAAAAAAAGAACCAGACAAAACAAAACCTCTGTACTAGATTCTGATAGATGCTTGCTTGGAAGTAGAAGGACACCTAAGAGAGTAGATAGTCCTTGCAAGAATGCAAAGATTTGCAAAGATGTGAAGCTGTAGAATGCAATAGGTAAATCTGGAGAAGTACACAGTTGTATGGGTGTCAAAAGGTCATTAGAGTAGACTGACAGCACAATATGGGACTTTGTATGAAGCCTCTGGGAGGAAAGACCATGGCTTTCCTATAATAGATAAGACAAATTTCATTACAGCAGCCAAGAGAGAAGCTGAGATTAATCAGTGTCAGAAAAACTGTCAAAGAGAGGCTAGTGAGTATATCCCTTGCCCCATGCCACAAAAATCCATAAACTATCCAAGAAATTAGCCCTGGATAATTAGGGCAGGAGGTGTGGAATAAAAGAACACTAATTTTGAATAAAGTTACAACAAGTGTCTTAGTTTTTTCCCCTAATTTTTTGTTGTTGTTTGGTTTTGGTTTTGTCATTCTGAGACTTAATTTAAAATAAAAAATCAACAAAATGCCTTCCTTAAGGGCAAGATTTAGTCTTGCTCTCACAGCATCAATCAAACAAAGTGGGAGCTTTCAATTTTATTGTTGTAAATTATTGAATATAATGTTGTAATTATAGAATATATAGTTATGCATTTTACACATATTTAAAACACTCAAAGCTTGGCATATTAATATGCGCTCTAAGGATGCTCTAACAGCAACCTCTGTGCTTTATCACAGAAGCATGGTTTCTCATCATTGTAGAGCTGAGGACCCCAGGAGAGACTCCCAGTCTTTCCCAATTTTTGATTTTCTTCCTAATGGGTCTTGCAATTTAAGATAAGTATTCTACTA
Organism: Giraffa tippelskirchi; assembly: GCF_054371585.1. Classification (NCBI taxonomy): domain Eukaryota; kingdom Metazoa; phylum Chordata; class Mammalia; order Artiodactyla; family Giraffidae; genus Giraffa; species Giraffa tippelskirchi. Next base: position 89,006,334 of record NC_137275.1, on the reverse strand, counting down.
CATTAGTAATGGAAAGTGTAGATTTGTCTGAAACAAATTAACACAAAAAATAAATAATCAGGTTTGCATAGCTTTGAAGAGACCCAGAACCCTTGATTAAGAAAACTAATCTGAATGTTTGCTTTGGTTGAATTCTCTCACCTGAACTGATCTCCATCGCTGTTCCCATCTCTACTGAACAGCAAGCCGTATTTGGATCAAGGCCTCTTTTTCTAGATTTTTTCTCCAAAAATCATTTTCTCAAGGCATCTGTATATACAACAGAGGTTGCTGAAAGTTTGCAAAGGGGTTATAATCATAACAATTAAAAATCCTTAATATTAAATAGCAGACATCTTTGTTCTTAGAAATTCTTTGGTCATGAATCATTGGTAAATTCTTTTTTCTCTTTTTTATTTATTTTTTTTAAATTTATTTTTAATTGAAGGATAATTGCTTTACAATGTTGTGTTGGTTTCTTCTGTACAGCAATGTGAATCAGCTATATGTATACATATACCCCCTTCCTAATGAGCCTCTCTTCCCGCTCCACATCCCACTGCTCTATATCATCACAGAGGACCGAGTTGAGCTCCCTGTGCTGTAAAACTGCTCCCCACTGTCTATTTTACATGTGTATATATATCAATGCTACTCAATTCATCCTCTCCCTGCAGAATTTAGCTACATAATTCATTATCTAGTTCCCTTTCACTCTCCTCTGTCCTTAATTTTTGTTTCCTCTGGTGTTTTGTTTTTAATATGTTATTAAAAACTGTAATTCACAGTATGAGAACTGGGTTTTATATGCCCTGCCCAAGATGATATTCTCATGATTGATATTGAGGGGCCATCAATCCATGACCATTTTAAATCATATCTTAAATGGGCTTTTCCATTACACACTTAAATATAAAACCAAACTAGTCACTCTTGCATTTGCCTTTGTGGACAGATAATTTTCTGGTCCATCATTTTACTTTACATACTTTGGCGTCTTATGGAGCTCTTTAGTCTGATTCTTCAGAGTACATGAGCCCAAGGTTATGTGTGTTTTTCCACATGAAAAAGTCCTCTTGAAGGCAGGACTCTGAATTTGTGGAGTTGGTCAACTCTGCTAGGGTATTGCAGCTTTAGCACCTGCTTTGATGTATGGATTCAGGCTTTCATTTCATTTTCACCTTCAATGGAAGCTCCCTTATTACTTGCCAGCTCAGATGTGAATTTAAGAAAATTAGAAATACATATTCAGCCAAATTTTTTTTTGTATGTAATGTTTTGCAGATTGAGAGTTTTCAGAATATCTAGTCTACTGTGTTTCCAGAAGTTCCAGTCCCTCCCTTTTTCTCTCACTCACCACCAATTTCTGTTCATCTCATAGGCAGAGCCATTCAGTTTTCATCTTTGTGGGGAGTCTTACTTGAACACTGTAAATACTATAAATATTTCTTCTAGGCCTTGCCTTCTCTGCACAAAGAAGCCTAAAAAGGTAGTATTTTAAGCCAAGACAATTTTGACTTTCAAAGAGCTATCTGTGACATCTATTAAAATACTATTTCTTCATATGACTATATTAGCTTCTAAAATTTTACCCAGAAATCATTAACATTGGCAAATAGTAGCAATTTTGTTCTTTGGTCTTTTAGTTTGAAGGATTTTTTAAAAGTATTTGTGAATGGGCCAAATCACACTTGGGCCTTATTTTATTTCATCTTTGTGTCAGAGGTCCCCAGCCCTTGCTGTCTAAACCATTGCTGCTTCAAGTGTGATCTGCTGATCAGTATTAGTTCACAGTTTCTTGTTAATGTTCTCTGGTCAGTAAAGTACAGAGATGAAGTGTTTAGAAACCTTTACAATTTGACATTGCAGAAATATGCAAACACGTGGTAGGTGAACTAATCTTATTGAGCAGGACATAGACAGGTTGTGCTGATAGCAAGTTCATGTGATAATTTGTGTTTAGTAGAAGCTATGTGATAGGTGAGCATAGAACAAATTCATTTCAGTCCATTGAAAATGGGATGGTGAAATAAAAACTGGTTCTTTATAAGAGACAGCTTGAGAAGGATTGGTGTAAATAATAATGGGTATTTTATACCTTTAGATGGATTCAAATAGTTATTGCTGTGGATATATTCAGTTATTTAGAATACATCAATGATAAAGCTCAATTCTAGATTTCTAGAGTGGTCAGTATCTTTAATCTGAAATTGTATACCTATGCCTCCTATCTGCATGCCACATGAAAGAATAAACAAAAATTCAAGGTATAAGTGTATGTATTGCACTTGAAGTGCTTGTGCTCTCATCAGCTGGTAATAGGTGCTATTACACTATGCAAGAATAGCATTAAAGTTGGTACCATTCAGGAGTCAGTGGAAGTTGAAAAATTCCAATTCCCAAACAAGAATGACTAGTTTCAATCCCAAATTCCACTACTTAGTAGCTGTGTGACGTTGGGTAAGTTATTTAAACTTTTGAGCCTCACTTTCCTTATCTATGAAATGAAGATAATGGTAGTGGTCCCATGTCATAAATTTGTTTGGAAAAATCCTGAGTAAATGTTGTCATCATCATTTTTGTTACTATTTCATGCACTTAGAGCAGAGAGGAATGCAATGGTAATCTTCATGTCCATCCAGCACACATATATTATTTTTTGAGCTTTTATCGTGAATAAGAAAATGCAAGTATGCAAGTTTTAAAAGGGTGCTTTTACTCTCCTCTTAATTTTCCTAACCCAATTTGCTTTTTGTTTCTGGCTCCCAGCTCTTCTCTAAGCAGTTCTCTGTATCTTTGATCATCCCAATTTCCAAATATTCTTGCTTGTCATCATTCTTTATACAACAAACATTTATTAAACACTTGTGCCAAGTAGTGTTATTGGCTCTTGACATAAAGAGAAGAATTAAATATTGTTTCTGCTTTTGAGAAATTTACAATTTGGGCTATCGCATATGTAATAAATGGTGGCTCAGACAGTAAAGATTCCACCTGCAATGTGGGAGACCTGGGTTGGGAAGATCCCCTGGAGGAAGGCATGACAACCCACTCCAGGATTCTTGCCTGGAGACTCCCCATGGACAAAGGTGCCTGGCGAGCTACAGTCAAAGGGGTGGCAGAGTCAGACATGACTGAGCGACTAAGCATAGCAGAGCACAGCATGTGTAATAAAGATCAGTGTTGTAAATATTATGATAAATATATGAACAGAATAAGAGATCAAAAAAGAGAAGTCTCAAATTTCTGCATAGAAGAATTATGAAATATTCTATACATTAAGCACTACTTCAGCTGATCATCAATAATGGATGTGTATCCAAGAGGACTGGGCAAAAGGTGAACAGGTGAAATATTTGTTAGTAAAGGTAAACAGGAATAATTCCATACAGGCACACAGAGGAAACTTCTTTTTGAAGATGAGGTTGGTAGCAAAGAAAAAGGGGGAAAAAAAAAAATAAAGCAAAGCTCCTCACAGTTAGACCCAAATCTCTGCCAAAATTGCATCCCCTAAGTTTTACAAGACAGGAAAGAGATCAATGTTTGTGCCAGTATTCCCATCAGATCTTTCTTTTTCAGAAAGTCTCTGATTCTCTTCATTCTCTTTCCTTCACATTGTTGTGACAAAAGAAATAATCAGAGGGAAAAAAATCTTCATGAATTTGTTGTATATCACAAAATGAAAATAAGCTGGTTACTTACTCAGAGTAGGGAAGCAAGGTGGGGAAACACACCTGGACAAGGAAAGGAGGGAGAAAGTCAGTAACTGTTGAGCAAGAATAGCCAGCCTGGGGCTGCATCAAGCCTGGGAGTTGTAGAACAAGGACTTAGGCATGCGCAGTACAGAAGGCAGGTCTGCAATACAATGAACCAGGGGAGAATTTCTGGACTCAGTTTAAGTGACAGGAAAATGCCAAACCATAGGAACAGTTCTTAATGAAATGAATACTCCTGCAGCAAGTTATAAATTGAATATATTTAAATCTGCTACTGCTTTCCACAACTTAGTTCTGATTTCCCTGCATGCATTTTCAAGAAAGAAAGATTGGAATGGTATAAGCTAGAATTTCTGCCATTCTTTTTATTCCTCTTTTCCTAAATTTCAATCTCTTATATATATACATATAACAGTGCTTTTATTTCTAATCCTTATTGCTAAGGCTAGAGAAGGAAAAGCTTGTTTACATAAATGAGCTAGTTGTTTTCTTTCTTATGTGATCACTTACTAAAGATTAACTCACCTTTATATTCAACCTATTGGAGAAGGAAATAGCGACCCTGGCGGGGTACAGTCCTTAGGGTCACAAAGAGTCAGACACGACTGAATGACTGAACACATATATATACTCAATTTATATATATAAACACACACATCAATATATAGAAAGAAAATGTTTTAGACATCCTCAATTAATACACTTCAACTAAGTACTTAATTTAAAGCTTTCTCAGAAAGTTGGAAAGGCAGGGATGGGGATGACAGGGGCAGGGATATTTTGGATTTCAGCTTTAATTTGTGAAAATTTTCTCTGCCTGGTGTGAGTCACAGTGGAGAATGGAAAAGGATCCCTCTATGAAAACCGGGTTTTGTGTGACTGACACGTACTGCATTTTTAATAACACAGACTGAAATGCATTATTCAGAATTCACTCTTGTCCAGCAATTCAGCTCTGCTGTAGATCTTCATACTTCTAGTAAGCCTGTTGTCTGCAAAAATTCAAATTCTTATTGTGATCAATACTAGTAGCCAAGATAGTATATGTCTGCCCAAGTAGAATGTAGTGAACTAGCACAAGGGATTATCATATCATATTTTGAAATCAGATAATTATGAGTCAGTATTTACTGTGAGCTATCTCAGTGAATATCTAAATGTATCTAGCCATTTGAATTTTGATTTTCCTTTGACTGGGTTGAATAACATTTCATTTCCACAAGGGAAGCATTCCATTTCAGGTAACAACACATAAGTATAGATATCACTTCTTAAAAGCAGTAACAGAACCCTTATAGAGTTCAAAAATTCTTGAAGCTCAGGGATAGTATATTTAGAGGTGATGGTACTTATTGTTGTTTGTCTAATAATGAATATAATCTCAATTTTTCAAGATCAAACATATATATTGTAGGGCAGCTCAAACTGCCAAAACTAGTTCAATAACCCATGCCTTTCTAAAATTAATATACATACAATGAAACAATCAGATAAAACTTAGAAAGTTTTTAAAGATCCAACTTGGCTATTTGCTACTTATTGAGTGGGTTTAAGTCATTTATCTGATCTGAGCATCATTTGCTTCATCTGTGAAAGACAGGTTACAATAATCCCTACTTCAAAGATTCTGTGAGATTCAAATAAGATAATGTAATACATGTGCTTTGTAAGTGATATTATAAATCCTTGTACAAGGTAAGTTTTATAATTGTTGTTATTGCCAATGTTTTCATTTTTATCTCAAAAATATTTGCTCCCATCACTTTGAAGCATGCTTTCAAGATCAAAGTTTGCAGTGATTAAATGTCAGTGACTTAGACTTCCACCTGCCTTACCTTGATAAGTTTTCAATCTCATACAGGAATGGTGCATTAAAAACAAAAATAATTGGCGCAACTTCAAAATACTTACCTTGTATGGATGCAGTTCTTCTGCCAGGATAATGTGATCTGTAAACTGTACACCTTTTGTATTTGGTATTTACCATTCTTGCTTATTCCTCTTCAAGAGTGACCATTGTAAGTTCATGATCTGGGGTAGTTTGTAATTAGAATAATAAAACCTACTCCATGGTATTTTGATGAAGGATGAATAAAGTAATATTTACAAAATTCTAGTGTAAATCTCAATGAAACCTGGTAATATGTGTCTAGTGTGTGGGGATGCAATCTCATAAAGTTAATGGCCATAGGCTAGCATCAAATAACTGAATTCAAGAAGTGCCGGGTAAAAAAATAGAAGACAGAAAGACAGGAAGTTCATAGGAAATACATTTCAATTGATTGAGTTCTAAAGTGTTTTTCTTCTTTGTGTATCTTCCAGTAAAGAATATATAGTATTACTTATGGCTCTCTGGAGGGCTCTAATACATCAATAATCCCACAAATTTTATCTTAAGTTTGAATTGCTCAGCAAACTTGAAACTTAGATATCTAGATTCTAACTTGACCTCATTTGAATATCCAATAAGTACCTCCAAAGTAACATGATTAAATCTCTTTTCCCAAATTCAGCCTGCTCCTCCTTCAGTCTTCTCCATCTCAATAAATTTATTATATATATGTGTATATAATAGTCTATGTGTGTGTATATATAAATATATTTACTCTACGGAATTTGCTTGCATGATTAAGAAGGCTGCTGCTGCTTAGTCACTCAGTCGTGTCTGACTCTCTGCTGTCCCATTGTCTGGAGCCTGCCAAGCTCCTCTGTCCATGGGATTTTCCAGGCAAGAATACTGGAATGTGTTGCCATTTCCTTCTCCCGGGGATCTTCCTGACTCAGGGATAGAACCTGTGTCTCTCAAGTCTTCTGCATTGGCAGGCAAATTCTTTACCACTGCACCATCTGGGAAGCTCCTGTGGAGACTGAGAAGCCCCTAGATCTGAACTTGGCAAACTTGAGACCCAGAAGTTCTATATATAGTTCTAATAAAGTCTGAAGAACTGAGAACCAAAAGGGTCGATGATGTAAGTTCCAATCTGAAAGTCAGCAGAGACCCAAGCAAGAAGATATAGCATTCAAATCCAAGTCCAAAGGCCATCAAGGACCAATGTTCAACTCAAATAGTTGTGTAGAAGGCCTGACTAACCCTCTTATTCAGCCTTGTTTTTCCATCATGCAAGTCTTCTGTTGATTAAGGACCAGCCACATTAGGGAAGGCAATCTGCTTTACTCAGTCTATGAAATCTAATGTTAACTTCATCTAAAAATCCCCTCACAGACAAACCCAAAATAATGTTTGATCAAATACCTGGGCACCCTGTGGCTCAGTCAAATTGACACATAAAATTAGCTGTCATAATTACCAAAGATTTAAAGTCAAGAAACTGGATGAGATCTCCAAAGAAGATGCAAGAACTAACCCCCAGAAATGCTAATGATTAAAGGCCTTAAAGATTAGGGATATTCGACCTAAGACAGAGTGGTAAGATCATGGTGACAACACACCACTCAGTAGAAATGGCCAGAAGGATGTTTCGAATGATATGAAAGTCTTTGAAGGCATATTTAACAGGATAAAGAACCATGATGCTGAGCATATGTGGAAATAACATGGAATAAAACTGGGAAAGAATGTATCTGTTGTCCATGTAGACATCATGTGTTAGTCATATTAAGACCTCTGACAAGTTGGGCTTTTTCTGTTTTGAAAGATAAAAGTGACACATACACATATGTGTGCTCAATCTCTTCAGTCATGTCTGACTCATTGTGACCCTATTTGTGGGATTCTCCAGGCAAGAATACTGGAGTGGGTTGCCATGCCCTCCTCCAGGGGATCTTCCTGACCCAGGGATTGAACCCATGTCTCTTCCATTATCCTGCATTGGCAGGTGGGTTCTTTACCACAGTGCCACCTAGGAAGCCCAATGTACACACATGCACAGAAAATATAGTAGAATAAAAGTAAAGGAAATGATGATCAGCTCACGTATCATACTTACTATGTGCCAGACACTACTCCAAATACAGTGTGTACGTTGATTCACTTAAGTCTGACAACCTCTGAAGTGAGTATTATTATTCCTGTTCCACTCAGGGAAATCACAGCATGGGGACATTAGGTGAACTGTCCAAAGTCACACAACTAGTAAATAGCTAAGCCGGGATCTGAGTCCAGGTCATACAGTACCAGAATTTGTGTACCTAATGTTGATGGTCTGTGTGGTAGAAAAAGGCAAAGGATACTGCAAAAGGAGAAAATGGAAAATGTATGGGTTTAAACTTAGATGTAAGCAGGTAAATCAAATAGAATAACATATGGACTGGCTTTGATTCATATTGAGAAGTTTGTAGATAATTTGAAGATAGAGAATTCTTATAGAAATTTGAAGAGGGGTTAAACATACATATGGATTTCTGAATTTAAAATGTGTTCCTCATGATGAAATTATATGTTAGTTGTAAGCCAAAGAAATAGGGAAACCTGGAAAGTGTCATAATAGTTTGAGAGCATGTAAAATTTAGCAGTGAGAACATTACAGCTGTGTTCTTTAGGGAGAAGTAATGTTTGGTCACCAATTAAAGACCTAAGTCTTCCACATCGTCACACCTTTGAGGATGTATATGATTTGTCAAATTCTTAACGAGAACTCACACCCCCCATGCCTGAAATCAATCTCAAATAGTAGCTCCTTCATGAACTCTTTTCCTTCCTCCGTTCAATATATTCAGGCATTTCTTCCTCTGAGTCTTCCAAGTATTTTGTTCACACCTCTATCTTAATAGTTAACACTGTACAAGTATCACCTACTTTTAGAAAGTTTGCTTTATGCAACTTTGCTTTTATCAAAGATCCACTTAATACCTGTTTTTGCTAACTGAGGAGGAGTTTGTTTTTACAAGAGAAACAACAACAAAAAAGTATAAATAGAAAATAGCATTCAACATTTATTTTGCAGTGAGAGAGCACAAAGGCAGTATTCACCACAATACTGCGAGACTGGCCCCTCCAAACTCCTTCCCTGGGAACTACACTCAGCGTCGCAGCAGCATCAAATCTGCCATAGCTCTGGACTGTGTCTGTGGACACCTCTGCTTCATCTGGATTTATTTTGTGCATCTGTTAGCAATATATGTCCTAAAGTAGTTGCTTCTTCAACTTTATGCTGTTTCCAGCTTTAAAAGGTTTCATAGAAATGCTTCACTTTTGGATAGCGGGGGAAACCTGTATGGACATTATCCTTAAAAGTGTGCAGGGCTGCCTGTAGTGTACTATTTTGACATCCCTTCAGGACTGAGACACTTATTCTTCCGATTGTGGCAAGGGTTGCCTGTTGACAGCTTACAGCTGTGTCCCTCTTGGTGAATTGCTCTGTGAGGAATGATACTGCCTCACCCTCTTCCCCCAGGGAATCTCACATTCAGTAACTGTTTGATGCAGGAGTACAAAGGCCTGGCCCATTTGCTCCCATTGGGTATAACCCTGAAGGGACATCAAAGCTTCAGAACTTCCTGGGGGATTGACTGAGTTTGCTGTTGCAACTGCACTGTAGCTCACTCTCACCTTCTGCCCGATGCTGTGTCGTAGTTATAACCAGAGCACTCTGATGCCTACAAATCTCTGGTTTCCTAAAGAAACAGGTCTTAACCATACGTCTGTCCTTTCCATTAGAATCTGCGTTTTTAGAAGGAAAAGACGTTTCTTTTTTTCCATGGTATAACTTGTATGCATCTAACATTTTGGGTGCCTGCTATAGCTTAACACCGTGATCTATAATTTTTTGCTATGCCTTCGTTATCATGATCTATCTATCTATCTATCTATCTGTCTATTTTTATCACAACTCTTGAGTTAGGTAGTACCATATTTCAGTGATGCTAAGATACATTGTTTATAAGATGCTTAATCAATTTGTAGCAGCTGTTTATGATGAAATATGAGGGCTTCCCAGGTGTTTGTTGTTGTTCAGTCACTAAGTTGTGTCCAACTCTTTGCAACCCCATGGACTCCAGGCTTCCCTGTCCTTCACTATCTCCCGGAGTTTGCTCAAACTCGTGTCCACTGAGTCAATGATGCTATCCAACCATCTCTGTAACTTCCTTCTCCTGCTGCTTTCAATCTTTCGCAGCATCAGGGTCTTTTCCAATGAGTCAGCTCTTCACATCAGGTGGCCAAAGGATCGGAGCTTCAGCTTCAGCATCAGTCCTTCCAATGAATATTCAGTGTTGATTTCCTTTAGGATTGACTGGTTTGATCTCCTTGCTGTCCGAAGGACTCTCAAGAGTCTTCTCCAGCACCACAAATTAGAAAGCATCAATTCTTCAGTGCTCAGCCTTCTTTATGGTCCAACTCTCACATCCATACATGACTTGCTAGTGGTAAAGAATTTGCCTTCAATGCAGGAATCACAGGTTCAATCTCTGTGTCGGGAAGATCCCCTGGAGCAGGAAATGGCAACCCACTCTAGTATTCTTGCCTGGAAAATTCCTTGGACAGAGAAGCCTAGTGGGCTACAGTCTATGGGGTCACAAAGAATCCGGCACAACTAAGCGATTGAACACACATGATTGTATAACAGATCGCAGCATGTACTATCCATACAAGTACATATAAATATGTATTTTTATCTTTCAGCTTTAATTTTTTTCATTCTAACTCCTCTTCATTTGTCAGTATAAACAATTATCTTGAATGTGTTGAACCCTTAGTAATCATCAGTGATATGCTGATATTCAGAGTTCAGTGATAATTTTGACTGATTTAGCACCTTTCAAATGAATGGCAAAATTCAAAAGCATAAAATGCAGGGGGTTGACTGTGTTTGTATCTTGAGACTTGTACAATTGGGTCCTTAATGGAAGTCATGCTTTCCTGAAATTTAAACACTGCATCAGAAAAGCCAGATTACTTATAGTGGATAAATTAATAAATGAATGAGTAAACTGATTAAAATGAACTTGGAGGGTTCAAGACAAAATATCATCTAAACATATTTCAGACCAACACATCGTGATGTGTAAGTTCAACTTCCCATAATGTTTGAAGGAAAATAATGTCATGGATTGCTAGAGAATTGACATTAGTCTGGTGACATAAAGAAGAGAACAAAGGGTGATAAGTAAAATGTATTGGAGCCATTGAGAAATATGGGCTGAACCAAGAGTAATTCAGCAGGTTAAAAAGAATGGTGTGAACTAAGAAATATTGAGATCTATTTGCAAGTCTGTGTATATTAAATTAAAAAATATGAAAATTAGCATATTCACTTGGAACCTCTGGAGGTCATGAAGCTTCTCTAAGCATATTTTGAAATTCATTGGTCATACCTGAAAGGAAAAAAAAAAAATCATCAGAAACTCATGACTTCACCTCTGGGGATTTAAAAGTTAGCTATTCCAGCAGGAAACACATGGATGATGGTCCTTAGGCAATGATTTGTTTTGAACTGTGGAAGATTATATTGCTGACATTAATCAGGCGTGTGTATCATGACACCTGTACAACTGCTTAAGGCTATGAGGCTTTATTTAAAAAACGATAAATGAATATTTAGTTAGTTTATATTTTTTATTTATTTCAAATTCTTATCATTAAAGGGACATAATTTTCTAGTAGAATCCTTTTACTATTTCAACATGAATTTTAGTAATGATTTTTTAAAGATGATTTTATGATTCCTGAGAGTTCAATGAAACTAGCTTTATAATCTCATCCAATTCTATTTATAAACTTTGAACACAAAATCAATATCAGGTATGACTACTTGGTATTATTTATCAAGAATATTTGCATGGTCAGGCACCATGTGTAGTCTTGATATGAGGAACAGTTAAATATACTATTATACTGTGAAAAAATATATCTGGAGATTATTGTTATTTATTGTTATTCATGCTATTAATTCAAATACATTAAAATATGAGCTCATAGAAAATATAACTATTTTTATATAATTACTTATGAATCATTTCAGCATGGTATAAAGTAGCCTAGTCAATAAAACAATATCATTTCCCTGTTCAGTTTTTAGCAGAATACAGATACTTGGTGAAGTGTGAGAATTACACTAATTGATTCTGTATTCCTGAGTCTACGTAGTATCTGCTAGATTTTAGGAGATAGTTTGGTGAGCAGACAAATTTAAATTAGTCTATAAGTGAAACAAATATCATTCAGTTCCAGCTAGACTTGGATGAGCAAAAACTGTCTGATACTATGGTTTTCAATGACTCAAAATTCATTTTAATTTTTGTCAAAACTTTTCTAAAGTTTAAAATTAATATTTGATAACAGACTCTAAAGAAACATAAATTTGAATCAATTCTCTCCCTGGAAATATTGGGAGTAGAACTCACTGATGACTATACAGGGGCCCTGCCATCCATGTACCCCTTTATGTGATGAAGAAAAATGTTGCTTCTTTATATGCATAACCACCATGCCCTACAACTAAGGAAAAAATCATCATCAACACCAACAATGTAGCAATATAATCACACCACAAAGGAGACTCCCCAGAAGGCTATGCACTCTCAAAATCAAAGAATAATTTTTAGAGGCTCAAGAAAGCATCTTGAATCTTTCAACTTTATTCTCCCTTTATGCTCACTTACAGACATGAGGAGAATCTTCTCTGATATCACTTAGTGTCCATAAACAGCCTGACTGCCGAGGAAAATACCAAGGATTTTGTAAGAACCAAGGGAGGTTCCATCATGTGAGAAAACACCATCATAATGATAGCTGGAAAATCACAATCACAAAATTAACCAGCACATTCCTACATAATCCAGTGCCAAAAAAATTAAAATGGGAATTGGGTATCTTAATTAATTAAACTTTTTACTTTGAAATAATTATAGATTCACAAGCAGTTGCAAGAAATAATACAGAGGGGTCCCATGTATCCTTTACTCAGTGTCTCCCAATGGTAACATCCTGTAAATTTAAAACAAAATATTACAATCAGAATATTGACATCGATAAAGTCAAAATACAGGCAATTTCTTTCCCTGCAAGGGCCCCTCATATTGGTGTTTCATAACCAAATTACTTCTGTCCTGTCCCTAACCTGTCCTTAGTCTGTAGCAACCAGTAATCTATTTTTTTATTTCTGTAATTTTGTCATTTAAAGGATGTTGCATAAGTTGAATCAAGCAGCCCATAATCTTTTGACATTTTTTATTTTTCACACAGCCCAATCATTCAGCTTGTTCTATCGATAATTTGTAGCATTTTATTAATTTTTCCATAGTATAGGTGGACCATAGTTGGTTTAATCAGTCCCTGGTGGCTCAGAGGGTAAAGAGTCTGCCTGCAATGCAGGAGACCTGAATTTGATCCCTAGGTTGGGAAGATCCCTTGGAGAAGAAAACGGGAACCTTCTCCAGTATTCTTGCTTGGAAAATCCCATGGACACAGGAGCCTGGTGGGCTATAGTCCATAAGGTCGCAAAGAGTTGGACAAGACTGAGCAACTTCACTTTCACTTTCTACTGAAAGAAATCTGCCTTTTTCCTTTCCATTTTTAAGCTATTACGAATAAAACTTCTATGAAACATTCATATACTGATATTGTATGAATATGTTTTAATTTCTCTGGAATAAATGCTTAAGAGTGCAATTGCTAGGTTATATGGTTAGACTTTTAAGAAACCACTAAATTGTTTTACAGAGTGACTTATTTTATATTCCCACCAAAAATGTATGAGTAATCAAACTTCTCCACATCTTCACCAGCATTTGGCATTGTCGCTAAATGATGTTGAATTAACTTTTCACGTGCCATCTGAATATTCTTTTTGTTGAAATGTTTTCTGTCTTTTGCCTATTTCTAATCAAATTATTATTATTATTGAGTTTTGGGAGTTCTTTATATGTTTTAGATACTCATCTTTTATTAAATTTCAGTTTGCAAATATTTTCTCCCATTTTTTAGTTTATTTCTTTGATCATGATTTTTCTCAGAGCAAAAGTTTTCGATTTTGATGAGATCCAGTTTACTAAATTTTTTCTTATGAATTGTGCTTTTGGTGTCAAAGAGTAATTTGATAGTGGAGAAGTATGACCAACATTATCTCAACCAGTTTATCAAAGTCAGAATCAGTAGTAGTGAGACATGTTGATAGTATGTACCCTTGGCAATGACATGATGAAAATTGTATTTTATGTCTGTGATTTCTGTCCTCAAAATAGCACACATAAGTTTTATCATGGAAAAATATCAGGCAAATCCCAACTGAGAGATATTTTGCAAAATATTTGTCAAGGTCATCCAAAACAAGGAAAGGCTGAGAAATTGTCACAGCCAGGGGAACCTAAGGAGGCATGACTATTGAATGTAATGTGGTGTCCTGGACAGGAATATGGAACAGGAAAAGTGCATTAGATAAACTAAGGCAATGTGGGGGATAAAGCATGGACTTAAGTTAATTATAATTATAGTACTATACCATGTAAGACATTCATAATAGGGAATTCTAAGTGTGGTTTATGAAAAGTCTCAGTACTGTCTTCACAATATATCTGTTAGTCTAAAATTGTCGTAATATATAAAGTTTAGGAAATATACATTTTTTTCCAGCCCTGTCCTCTGCAAGTGCCTAGAAACAATGAACAAAACAATTAACAAAAATAATTCTAGTGACCAGTGGTGCAGGAGTTACAAATAAAAAAATGTTGACTGTGTTTTAATAATTGTTAAAACTGTGTGATGAATAAACCAAATCCTTTTTATTGTTCTCTCTACTTTTATTTGTGTTTGAAAATTTCAAATTTAAAAATTAAGGAGTAATATTGCTGAATGAGTGTTGTTTTTTATGACCTGAGGTTAGTTATACCTGAACATAGTTGGACCAATGTCATCTGCACATTGAATGGTTATGGCCACTAACCCACTAGTATCATCCACTTATTCCCAGGGATACAGGAGAAACCAACCAGTCTCTCTTGGGGACAATCACTTGTGAATCAAATTTATTTTAGCTAATGAAATATCATAGTCATAATGATTTTCAAGGAAGCATTATGTTCAGGGGAATACTGAAGCCTACTTTTACTGGGTGATATTCTTGGTTAACATTTTATAGAAGCATAATAATCTTTAAAATTAATCTCTCCCTCTCTGTTCAGTAATCAAAAGTTTACTTTTTGTGGACAAAATGTGTAAGTGCACTGAGCTGATTTTTAAATGTGAATACAGATGGCATCAGCACAAGGTCAGCAAATTGTGTTTTGACATTTTGCTGTTGTTGAAGCATACATAAATGTACACCTCATGGCCAGGGACCATGCTTGCTAAGTGCTAGAATTCACAGTTGCTCAGTATCCTGCATAAATGCCAAAGAGCCCATCACAGCTTCTCAACTCTTTTTTTTTTTTCTTTTTTAATTGAAGTATAGTTTGACTTACAATATTGTATTAGTTTCAGGTGTACAGCAAAGTGATAGAGTTTTATATATTTTTTTCCATTATAGGTTACTACAAGATAGTGAATATAGTTCCCTGTGCTAAACAGTAGATTTCTGTTTATCTGTTTTATGTATAGTATTTTGTTATCTGTTAATCCCATACTCTAATTTATCCACACTCTCTTACCTCCCTTTCCCCTTTGGTAGCTATAAGTGTGCTTTCTATGCCTGTAAGCCTCTTTCTGCTTTGTATATAGATTCATTTGTATTGTTTTTTAGATTGCACAAATAAGTGATATAATATTTTTCTTCTCTGTGTAACTTAATTTAACTTAGTATGATAACCTCTAGGTCCATTCATATTGCTGCAAATGATAATATTTCATTCTTTTTATGGCTGAGTAATATTGCATTATATATAGAATATTGCATTATATATAATATCACATTATATATATATATAATACTGCATTTCATATACATATATTTTCTATTTTTCACATCTTCTTTTTGTCTCTGACTCTTACTGAGGTAACATCAGCCTCTTTCTGCTCCTGTTGCCTTGTGTTTGACTCATATTTTAAGATCATTCACTCTTCCTTAGTGTTTTACTTTGGAATTTTGAAATATACGTAAAAGCAAAGAGAGTGTGTGGATCATTCAGTTTTACATATTATCAATGCTGGTGGCTCGGATGGTCAAGAATCTGCCTGCAATACAGGAAACCCAGGTTTGATCCTTGGGTCAGAAGATCCTCTGGAGAAGGGAATGGCAACCCACTCCAGTATTCTTGCCTGGAGAATCCCATGGACAGAGGAGCCAGGAGAGGTACAGTCTACAAGACCACAGACATAACTAAGTGACTAATATTATTGATGTCAGCCAATCATTTTTATCAATACCCCCTGCCACTTGGGCATTTAAGTTACATGGTGCTATGACTTGATCATTTCTCTTGGTCTTTTCAGTGATCAGAACAAAGAATTTTTCAGTTCATTGTGGCTATCAGCCTAAGAATTCAACCTCAACCTGTAGTTTGGGAGGAAAAAAATTGCATGATATACCAGTTATCAGTTTGGGTGTCAGGAAAATTTCATGGAAAAATAAGCTCCATTTCACATTATTAAATTCTTTTCTTTTAAGGAAGTGCCACTCCAGGAAAAACTCCTGTTTGTTCCTTCACATTTACTGTCATATTGACTCTGTTAGTTTTCTCACATAGTGTTTCCTGCTTTTTTTTTCAGTATTTATGCTGAAAATACAATTTTCAAAAAAGAAAAAAGAAACCAAGGAAACAAGAATACAAATGAATTTTGAAAATAGCAAACAAGAATACAAACAGATCCCTCCATTCCTACCAGCATGAGCTTTCAATTTCAGAAATGCCTTTTACGTATGGTTCTTCATATGTAAAGAAGACCTATGAGGTCAGATAGTACAGATTTTCTATTTTTCACATCACTGAACTAACAAAACTACAGATTCCCATTTTATTAACATGTTAGGGAAAAAACACTCTCTTTTCTACTCATTCTGTTTTCATAGGGTTGCCTTTTCTTTTTCAGTCCAGTGAAATACAAAAATCATGTTCCTGTACCAAATTACCATACACTAGCATGCAGGCACAGAAATTTGACTATAGTGTGAAGGAAACACTCTACGTGCTGTGCTTAGTCACTCAGTCGTGTCCGACTCTTTGTGACCCCATGGACTATAGCCTGTCAGGCTCCTCTGTCCGTGGGGATTCTCCAGGCAAGAATACCGGAATGGGTTGCCATTCCCTCCTCCAGGGGATCTTCCCAACCCAGGGATCAAACCCAGGTCTCTCACATTGCCGGCGGATTGTTTACCATCTGAGCCATGAGGGAAACACTCTCTAACCCTACACTGTAATGAAAACTTATAAATGAAGTTTGCACAAACAAAAACTCGCAAACTAGCAGAATAAGACTAATTTGACAAAGATATATATATATATTTCTACATATTTCTGTGGCTTACATCCCCAATGATTTCTTCCCCAAATGCTTTGAATAAGGTGTTTCACACTTTTTAAAGTTATTAGGCATCTCATTCCAATCTGTCTTTGGAATGAAAGCTTTCAACTATAAGCAACACATTTATTTTCTAAAACTTCAATAATATATAATAAAAAAGTTCACAAATAGTACTCCTACTGAATTGAAACTTGAGGTTGAAAATTGGCCTTTGGGAATCCCTCAAGATATCAAAACATCTAGCAGAAAAATGAATGCTCTACTCTTTGGGGAAAGTTTTCCTAATTGCCAAGGTGAGATATGATTGCTGCTACCTGAGATGACTATGGGGAAATCTGTTCATCTTTCAGAATCTAGGATTATCTTTAAGGCAACTCTAGGATTTTCATTGTACAATAGAAACATATAATGGCAGATCTTCCAAGGATGTAGGTTTTGGGATTCATTAACAGGTTAAAAAAAGTGCCACCCAGCTTGAAGTATGACTGCAGGCAAAGCATATGGTGGAAATAAGGATTTTTAAAAACCAACTGTGTCCTCATAACCAGTTCCAGAAATAATAGCAGCAATGGACATTTTCTTTTTGTATTATTATGTACACGTGTATATATTAACCATGATCTCAACCTTTCTTTTTCTTTCCTGTATTGTTTTCTGGAGCTAAACAACTTTAAAAGCTAGTTTTAGGTTGTTTTTTTTTTTTTACTATACTATATAAACATTGGGTTATGATTAAACTAAAATGTGTTAATATCACAGAGTGACTATTAAGAGTTTTGTCTTCTGATTTTGAGGGATAATGCCTTCATTTGGTATGCCTTTGTATTAAAATTAATTGTGCCTCACTACCAAATTGATGTTGTTATTGTTACTATGATGACATTTTTGATATTTATTATGCTTAAGCTCAGATATGAAAGAGGATATGTTGATCCCTAAAAGGGTGTCTTTTGGCTAAACATGGTCTTTGTGAAGCTTTCTTTCAGAGGTCTAGAGGCCTATACATAGTACCACAGAGCCCTTTTCCCATTAGTTTCCTTAATCCTTGGAGTGGTAATTACTTTTGACAGTAACTCATCTCCGAGTTTCTTCAGCATCCATTTATGGCTTTTCCACCATCTGACACCTTGGTAATCAAATTTCTATTTTAAATCACTTGTGTGTAAAATTCCATGTCTGGTTTCAATTAGGAAACAATGATACCCACATTGATAAAATTTTATTTTATCAATACCCACATTGATAAAAACTTTTTCTGAAATGTATTTTAGTAAAATTTCCTCCCTTTAACTATATCTTTATAGGGGCTTCCCAGGTGACACTAGTAGTGAAGAATCTGCCTGCCAATGCAGGAGACACAAGAGATGCTGGTTCGATCCCTAGGTTGGGAAGATGCCCTGGAGTAGCAAATGACAACCTACTCCAGTATTCTTGCCGGGAAAACTCCATGGGCAGAGGAGCCTCATGGACTACAGTCCATGGGGCTGCTAAGAGTTGGACATGACTGAGTCACTGAATAAAACAGCAACTATATCCTTAGGGATATTGATAAAACCATAACTTCTTTTTAACAATGTATCTAAATGTATTAGCAAATGTATTTAAATGAACACCTACTTTTTTAGTCATCCAATTATATTACAATTGCTCAATTCTGGGAAGATCCTTCCATGGAGCTGATCTTAGAGCAACTCCTTGAGTTACAAAATATCATTATCACATCTAGCTTTTTAACCAAGAATTATGTTACTCAACTCAATTATCTTCCTTTCTTTACCAAGCTTGATTGCAAATAGTTTTGCTATTTCCCTATCCCCCAAATATCAATATTCAAAAGATAAAGGAAGAAATAATTTCATAAATTTCCAAAGTTACCATTTTGAAAATAATACAAGGTGTGCATATATGTTTGTGTGTGTGTAGTATGCATGTATGTGCTCCTTTTCATTTATAATTTTAAAATTAAAGTTGGAATTTAAAGTTTAAATTTATTCTGTATACCTTTCAGTATTGGCAATTCTTCCTTATGAACATTACCCCAAATTCACACAAAAAGATCTTCTAAACATTTAGACAGCTTATATAACTGTTCTCTTCTTTAGATTAAGCATTATTTTACTTCCCTGGTGGCTCAGACAGTAAAGAATCTGCTCTGAAATGCAGGAGACCTGGGTTTGATCCCTGGGTTGGAAGATCCCCTGGAGGAGGGCACCCAACCCATTCCAGTATTCTTGTCTGAAGAATCCCATGAACAGAGGAGCCTGACCAGCTGCAGTCCATATGGCTGCAGAGTCAGACACGGCTGAAGTGACTTAGCACACATACATGAATTTGAGGACTAGATTTTCTATTTCTGTCAAAAAGACATGGGATGTCTTTCCATTTACTTAAGTTTTCTTTAATTACCTAAGGCAGTATTTTGTAGTTTTCAGCATAGTATTCAGTCTTTCACCTCCCTGATTAAATTCATTCTTAAATATTTGATTATTTTTAGATACCATTGATTATTTTAGATATTATTGTACGTGAAATTGTTTCTTTAAATTTTCTTTTCAGACTTCATTGTCGGTGGATAGTAACTAGATTTTTGTGTGTTAATCTTGTATTCTGCGAATTTGTTAAACTTTTATTATCAGTTCTTTTGGATTTCTTTGTGAATTATTACAGATTTTCTATGTACAGTGTTATGTCATCTGTGAAGAGGCAGTTTTACTTCTTATTTTGCAATTTAGATGCCTTTTATTTACTTTTCTTGTTTAAGTACTCTGGTTAGAAATTCCAGTACATTGTAGAATAGCACAGAGTGAATGCAGGCATCCTTGTCATGTTCCAAAATTTCAGTTCAGTTCAGTTCAGTCGCTCAGTCGTGTCTGACTCTTTGCGACCCCATGAATTGCAGCACGCCAGGCCTCCCTGTCCATCATCAACTCCCAGAGTTTACCCAAACTCGTGTCCATAGAGTCAGTGATGCCATCCAGCCATCTCATCCTCTGTCGTCCCCTTCTCCTGCTGCCCAATCCTTCCCAGCATCAGGGTCTTTTTCCGTGAGTCAACTCTTCGCATGAGGTGGCCAAAGTATTGGAGTTTCAGCTTCAACATCAGTCCTTCCAATGAACACCCAGGACTGATCTCCTTTAGGATGGACTGGTTGGATCTCCTTGCAGTCCAAGGGACTCTCAAGAGTCTTCTCCAACACCACAGTTCAAAAGCATCAATTCTTTGGCGCTCAGCTTTCTTCACAGTCCAGCTCTCACATCCATACATGACTACTGGAAAAACCACAGCCTTGACTAGATGGACCTTTGTTGGCAAAGTAATGTCTCTGCTTTTTAATATGCTATCTAAGTTGGTCATAACTTTCCTTCCAAGGAGCCAGAGTCTTTTAATTTCATGGCTGCAATCACCATCAGCAGTGATTTTGGAGCCCCCCAAAATAAAGTCTGATACTGTTTCCACTGTTTCCCCTTCTACTTCCCATGAAGTGGTGGGACCAGATGCCATAATCTTAGTTTTCTGAACGTTGAGCTCTAAGCCAACTTTTTTACTCTCCTCTTTCACTTTCATCAAGAGGCTCTTTAGTTCTTCACTTTCTCCCATAAGGGTGGTGTCATCTGCATATCTGAGTTTATTTGTATTTCTCCCGGCAATCTTGATTCCAGCTTGTGCTTCTCCAGCCCAGCGTTTCTCATGATGTACTCTGCATTTAAGTTAAATAAGCAGGGTGACAATATACAGCCTTGACATACTCCTTTTCCTATTTGGAACCAGTCTGTTGTTCCATGTCCAGTTCTAACTGTTGCTTCCTGACCTGCATACAGATTTCTCAAGAGACAAGTCTGGTGGTCTGGTATTCCCATCTCTTTCAGAATTTTCCACAGTTTATTGTGATCCACACAGTCAAAGGCTTTGGCATAGTCAATAAAGGAGAAATAGATGTTTTTCTGGAACTCCCTTGCTTTTTTGACGATCCAGCGGATGTTGGCAATTTGATCTCTGGTTCCTCTGCCTTTTCCAAAACCAGCTTGTATATCTGGAAGTTCACAGTTCACGTATTGCTGAAGCCTGGCTTGGAGAATTTTGAGCATTACTTTACTAGCGTGTGAGATGAGGAAGGCTTTTATTCTTTCACCTTTTAGTATGGCTTAGCTGTAGGCTCTTTATAAAAGTCATTTACAATTTTGAGGAAACTCTCTTCTACTCTAATGTTTGGAGTATTTTGTACTATGAGAATGTATTCGATTGTCTGCATAAGTTGAGATGATCATAAGAGTTGGAGACTCTGTTGTGGCACTTGACAAGATTTCATTCCCTTTTAAAGCTGAATAATATTCCATTGCATGCATATATGTGTTCTTTATCCATTCATCTGTCAATGACTATATGGTTTGCTTCTACTTCCTGACTATTGTGAATGATGAGGCTATGAACATGGATATATTAATTTATCTTCGTAGTATACATGATGGCCTTATGATTTCCTTTTATGTATTTTTATTTTTTTATTTTAAATTAGTTTATTTATCTATTTTTTAACTTTACAATATTGTGTTTGTTTTGCCATACATTGACATGAATCCACCATCAGTGTACATGTTATTCCCTTACTTGTTAAAATAGTTATTGCAATTAATATCTTAAATTTACAATGGTCTAGTTTAAATTGATACAAGTTAGCTGAACTATCATTTAAAAACTATGCCACTGTACAAATCTTTCATGCCTACTTTATGTTGTTATCAAAATTATATTTATATAATTTGCAGATTAATATAGACTTACAGCTTCTTTTGCATTTATCTTTTAGTTATAAAAAATAAAAAGAGAAGTTACAAACCAAAAATACCATAATCCTGGCTTTTCTATTTATCTATTTTTGCCATTACTGGAGTTCTCTATTTCTTCATGCTGCTTCAAGTTTGTCCTGATATTTCAACCTGAAAAACTCCTTTTAGCATTTTTGTCAGGCAGAGTTACTAACAACAAACTCCCTCAACTCTGTTTATCTGAAACTGTCTCATTTCTCCCTTATTTTTGAATAGCTTTGCCAGGTACAGAATTCCTGATGTATCTGGTTTCCTTTCTGCAGTTTAAAAATATCGTCCAATTCCAAGATGGCGGAGGAATAGGACGGGGAGACCACTCTCTCCTCCACAAATTTAGCGAAAGAACATCTGAATGCTGAGCAAACTTCACAAAACTACTTCTGAAGGCTGGCAGAGGACGTCAGGCATCCACAAAGAGCGCATTATCTTCAAAAGAGGTAGGAGAAATTATAAAAGATAAAAAGAGAGACAAAAGAGTTAGGGACGGAGACCCGTCCCGGGGAGGGAGTCGTAAAAGAGGAGAAATTTCCAAGCACCAGGAAACCCTCTCACCGGCGGGTGTGGGGGAAGATTTCTTATCTCGGAGGGCAACGTAACTGGGAGAAAAAACAAATAAAACCCACAGATTACGTGCCTAAAGCAACTCCCAGCAAAGAACCCCAGACGTTTGCATCATCCGCCACCAGCAAGTGGGGGCTGAACGGAGAGGAGCGAGCGGCACTGCCTAGGGTAAGGACCGGGCCGAGTGCCCTGAGGGCAATCTGAGGGAGCTAACGAGAGAGAGTAACCTAAACTGTGGGACAGCCAGAGAGAGAGAACTATCCCGCGAAAAGCCCAACTCTAAGGCACTGCCGGCCCGCTCACAGAACAAAGGACTGAGCGATACCAGAGGAGAGCTAGCCGGCTGCGGACCGCCCCATCCCCCGCCGGACACAGCAGGCAGGCAGGGCCCGCCAGAGCCGGAAAGGGGCAAACTCGGCCCCAGAGAGGGCACCCCCTACCAATCTGCAAACAGGCTCCCAGTTTCTAAGCAAAGACTGCCTGAGATCCCGGAGGGTCGACAGCCGCCGGGAGGGTCGCAGCCAGAGATCAGCTCCCCAGAACCGTCACAAAGCACACCGGAGCCGGGCGCGCCCGTAAACCGAGGCAGGGTCCAGGGAGGTGATAAGCCGCAGCGCCCCAACAGGGGAGAGCACGCTCGCCAAACTCCTGGCCGCCCGAGCAGCTCCGACAGGGAACGGCACAAGCCGCGGGCGAAACCGAGTCTGCGCCTTTGTGGAGTAACCGGGAGCCTGAACCTGAGCGGCTTAGACCTGGGAAGTGCACGCATCTCAGGGCGCGCTCCCCGGCCGAGTAACCTGAAGCCTGAGCAGGGTAGATGGGGAAAGCACACACGCCGTGAGCGGGGGCGAACCCAGTGCCGCTGAGACACTGCGAGCTCACCACACACACACCAGGTTTGCAGTGTTCCTCCCTCCGCACAGCACGATTGAACAAGCGAACCTAAAGAGACCACCTCCACCCCTTTGTTGCAGGGCGGAAATTAGATACTGAAGAGACCTCCAAACAGAAGCCAAATAAACAGAGGGAAGCGTCTTGGAAGTGACAGGCCAACAGATTAAAATCCCTGTAGTTAATACCGACTGCATTGAAAGGGACCTATAGATCTTGAAGAGTATAAGCAAGAACAAGGATCTGTCTGAAACTGAGCGGTCCCCACACTGCTCACAATAGCGCCAGAGAAAGTCTGATATATATTTTTTTACTATTTTTTTTTAATTAAAAAAAATTTTTTTTTCTCTTCTTTCCTTTTTCTTCAAGTCCTCTATTACACCTTTAACTTTCATTTTCATGACCCACTATTAACTTGCAAAAAAAAAAAAACCCTATTTTTGAAGCAAACTGCATACATATATCTTATACCTTTTGTGTTTTCTTTTTTACTGTTTTTTTCCTGTTTTACTTTTTTTACTGTTTCTTTTTCTACTGTTTTACTGTTTTTCTTCTTTTTACACTGTTTCCTTTTTTTCTTCTTTTTTTTATATTGTAAGTTTTATAAGAGTCTAACCTCTAACCTTGATTTTTAATCTTTGTTTTACATATTTGATATCAGTTTTGTACATTTAAGAACCCAATCTTTAGGACCCATTTTTACTCAGGAGTGTGATCACTGGCCTGATTACTCTCTCCCCCTATTGATGCTCTTTCTTCTCCCCCAGGGAACCTCTATCTCCCACCCTCCTCCTTCTCTTCTCAACCCAATTCTGTGAATCTCTGAGGGTGTTCTGGGTACCGGAGAACACTTCAGGAAGAGGATACTGCCCAGATCTCTCTCTCCCCTCTTGATTCCTCCCTTTCTACTCATGCTCACCTCTATTACCTTCCTACCCCCTCTCTATGTATCTCTGTGAACCACACTGAGGGTTCCAGACTGTGGAAAGCACAGAGGGAAGTGCTTACTGGCTAGATTGCTCTCTCCTCATTTGAATTTCCCTCTTCCCCTCCCGGTCACCTCAACCCCGCCCCTCACCTCATCTCTCCATGTAACTCAGCGAACCTTTCTGGGTATCCCTCACTGTGGAGAATCTTTTCACCATTAACCTAAAAGTTTTATTATTGATGTTGTATGGATGCAGAAGTCTTGAGGCTACTGCAAGAATAAGACTGAAAGCCAGGGGAAACATTAAATAATAAGAGACCATCCAATAGCCTCCACATATACACTGAAACCAAGCTCCACCCAAGAGCCAATAACTTCCAGAGCAAGACATACCACGCAAATTCTTCAGCAACGCAGGAACATAGCCCTGAGCATCAATATACAGGCTGCCCAGAGGCACACTAAATCCATAGACATCTCAAAAATTAATACTGGTCACTCCATTGCACTCCAGAGAGCAGAAATCCAGCTCCACCCACCAGAACACCGACACAAGCTTCCCCAACCAGGAAGCCTTGACAAGCCACCTGTCCAACCCTAACCACAGTGAGGAACCTCCACAATAAAGAGGAACTTCATACTACCAGAATACAGAAGGGCCACGCCTAAACAGCAATCTAAACAAGATGAAAAGGCAGAGAAATACTCAGCAAGTAAAGGAAAATGAGAAATGCCCACCAAACCAAACAAAAGAGGAGGCGATAGGGAATCTATCTGAAAAAGAATTTAGAATAATGATAATAAAAATGATCCAAAATCTTGAAAGCAAAATGGAGTTACAGATAAATAGCCTGGAGACAAGGATTGAGAAGATGCAAGAAATGTTTATCAAGGACTTAGAAGAAATAAAAAGGAGTCAATATAGAATGAATAATGAAATAAAGGAGATAAAAGACACTCTGCAGGGAACCAACAGTAGAATAACGGAGACAGAAGATAGGATAAGTGAGGTAGAAGATAGAATGATGGAAATAAACGAAGCAGAGAGGAAAAAACAAAAAACAATCAAAAGAAATGAGGAAAACCTCAGGGACCTCAGGGACAATATGAAACGCCCCAATATTCGAATCATAGGAGTCCCAGAAGAAGAAGATAAAAGGAAAGGCCATGAAAAAATACTCGAGGAGATAATAGTTGAAAATTTCCCTAAAATGAGGAAAGAAATAGTCACAGAAGTCCAAGAAACTCAGAGAGTTCCAAACAGGATAAACCCAAGGCGAAACACCCCAAGACACATATTAATCAAATTAACAAAGATCAAACACAAAGAACAAATATTAAAAGCAGCAAGGGAAAAACAACAAATAACACACAAGGGGATCCCCATAAGGATAACAGCTGATCTTTCAATAGAAACCCTTCAGGCTAGAAGGGAATGGCAGGACATACTTAAAGTAATGAAAGAGAATAATCTACAACCCAGATTACTGTACCCAGCAAGGATCTCATTCAAATATGAAGGAGAATTCAAAAGCTTTACAGACAAGCAAGAGCTGAGGGAATTCAGCACCACCAAACCAGCTCTCCAACAAATGCTAAAGGATCTTCTCTAAACAGGAAACACAGAAAGGATGTTTCAACACGAACTCAAAACAACAAAGTAAATGGCAACGGGATCATACTTATCAATAATTACCTTAAATGTAAATGGGTTGAATGCCCCAACCAAAAGACAAAGGCTGGCTGAATGGATACAAAGACAAGACCCCTATATATGCTGTCTACAAGAGACCCACCTCAAAACTAGGGACACACACAGGCTGAAAGTGAAGGGATGGGAAAACATATTTCATGCAAACGGAGACCAAAAGAAAGCAGGAGTCGCAATACTCATTTCAGATAAAATAGACTTTAAAATAAAGGATGTGAAAAGGGACAAAGAAGGACACTACATAAAGATCAAAGGATCAATCCAAGAAGAAGACGTAACAATCATAAATATATATGCTCCCAACGTAGGAGCACCACAATATATAAGGCAAATACTAACAAGTGTGAAAGGGGAAATTAACAATAACACAATAATAGTGGGAGACTTTAATACTCCACTCACGCATATGGATAGATCAACTAAACAAAATTAACAAGGAAACACAAACTTTAAATGATACAATAGACAAATTAGATTTAATTGCTATTTACAGGACTTTCCACCCCAAAACAATCAATTTTACCTTTTTCTCAAGTGGACATGGAACTTTCTCCAGGATAGATCACATCCTGGGCCATAAATCTAGCCTTGGTAAATTCAAAAAAATTGAAAGCATCCCAGCCATCTTCTCTGACCACAATGCAGTAAGATTAGACCTCAATTACAGGAAAAAAACTATTAGAAATTCCACCATATGGAGGCTAAACAACACGCTTCTGAATAACCAACAAATTACAGAAGAAATCAAAAAAGAAATCAAATTATGCATAGAAACGAATGAAAATGAAAACACAACAACCCAAAACCTATGGGACACTGTAAAAGCAATACTAAGGGGAAGGTTCGTAGCAATACAGGCGTACCTCAAGAAACAGGAAAAAAATCAAATAAATCAACTAACTCTACACCTACAGCAACTAGAGAAGGAAGAAATGAAGAACCCAAGGGTCAGTAGAAGGAAAGAAATCTTAAAAATTAGGGCAGAAATAAATGCAAAAGAAACAAAAGAGACCATAGCAAAAATCAACAAAACTAAAAGCTGGTTTTTCGAGAAGAAAAACAAAATTGACAAGCCATTAGCCAGACTCATCAAGAAACAAAAGGAGAAGAATCAGATCAACAAAATTAGAAATGAAAATGGAGAGATCACAACAGATTCCACAGAAATACAAAGGATCATAAGAGACTACTACCAACAGCTATATGCCAATAAAATGGACAACTTGGAAGAAATGGACAAATTCTTAGAAAAGTATAACTTTCCAAAACTGAACCAGGAAGAAATAGAAGATCTTAACAGACCCATCACAAGCATGGAAATCAAAACTGTAATCAGAAATCTTCCAGCAAACAAAAGCCCAGGACCAGACGGCTTCACAGCGGAATTCTACCAAAAATTTAGAGAAGAGCTAACACCTATCCTATTCAAACTCTTCCAGAAAATTGCAGAAGATGGTAAACTTCCAAACTCATTCTATGAGCCCACCATCACCCTAATTCCAAAACCAGACAAAGATGTCACAAAAAAGGGAAACTACAGGCCAATATCACTGATGAACATAGATGCAAAAATCCTTAATAAAATTCTAGCAAACAGAATCCAACATCATATTAAAAAGATCATACATCATGACCAAGTGGGCTTTATCCCAGGAATGCAAGGTTTTTTTTAACATCCTCAAATCAATCAATGTAATACACCACATTAACAAATTGAAAGAAAAAAACCATATGGTTATCTCAATAGATGCAGAAAAAGCCTTTGACAAAATTCAGCATCCATTTATGATAAAAACCCTCCAGAAAGCAGGAATAGAAGGAACATACCTCAACATAATAAAAGCTATATATGACAAACCCACAGCAAACATTATCCTCAATGGTGAAAAATTGAAAGCATTTCCCCTAAAGTCAGGAACAAGGCAAGGGTGCCCACTTTCACCACTACTATTCAACATAGTTTTGGAAGTCTTGGCCACAGCAATCAGAGCTGAAAAAGAAATAAAAGGAATACAGATAGGAAAAGAAGAAGTAAAACTCTCACTGTTTGCAGATGACGTGATCCTCTACATAGAAAACCCTAAAGACTCTACTAGAAAATTACTAGAGTTAATCAATGAATATAGTAAAGTTGCAGGATATAAAATTAACACACAGAAATCCCTTGCATTCCTATACTCCAATAATGAGAAAACAGAAAGAGAAATTAAGGAAACAATACCATTCACCATTGCAACAAAAAGAATAAAATACTTAGGAATATATCTACCTAAAGAAACAAAAGACTTATATATAGAAAACTATAAAACACTGATGAAAGAAATCAGAGGACACAAACAGATGGAGAAATATACCGTGTTCATGGATTGGAAGAATTAATATAGTGAAAATGAGTATACTACCCAAAGCAATCTATAGATTCAATGCAATCCCTATCAAGCTACCAACGGTATTTTTCACAGAACTAGAACAAATCATCTCACAATTTGTATGGAAATATAAGAAACCTCGAATAGCCAAAGCAATCTTGAGAAAGAAGAATGGAACTGGAGGAATCAACCTGCCTGACTTCAGGCTCTACTACAAAGCCACAGTCATCAAGACAGTATGGTACTGGCACAAAGATAGAAATATAGATCAATGGAACAAAATAGAAAGCCCAGAGATAAACCCACGCACCTATGGACACCTTATCTTCGACAAAGGAGGCAAGAATATACAATGGAGAAAAGACAATCTCTTTAATAAGTGGTGCTGGGAAAACTGGTCAACCACTTGTAAAAGAATGAAACTAGAACACTTCCTAACACCATACACAAAAATAAACTCAAAATGGATTAAAGATCTAAACGTAAGACCAGAAACTATAAAACTCCTAGAGGAAAACATAGGCAAAACACTCTCCGACATAAATCACAGCAGGATCCTCCATGACTCACCTCCCAGAATAGTGGAAATAAAAGCAAAAATAAACAAATGGGACCTAATTAAAATTAAAAGCTTTTGCACAACAAAGGAAACTATAAGCAAGGTGAAAAGACAGCCTTCAGAATGGGAGAAAATAATAGCAAACGAAGCAACAGACAAACAATTAATCTCAAAAATATACAAGCAGCTCATGCAGCTGAATTCCAGAAAAATAAACGACCCAATCAAAAAATGGGCCAAAGAACTAAACAGACATTTCTCCAAAGAAGACATACAGATGGCTAACAAACACATGAAAAGATGCTCAACATCGCTCATTATTAGAGAAATGCAAATCAAATCCACAATGAGGTATCATTTCACACCAGTCAGAATGGCTGCTATCCAAAAGTCTACAAGCAATAAATGCTGGAGAGGGTGTGGAGAAAAGGGAACCCTCTTACACTGTTGGTGGGAATGCAAACTAGTACAGCCACTATGGAGAACAGTGTGGAGATTCCTTAAAAAACTGGGAATAGAACTGCCATATGACCCAGCAATCCCACTGCTGGGCATACACACCGAAGAAACCAGAATTGAAAGAGACGCGTGTACCCCAATGTTCATCGCAGCACTGTTTACAATAGCCAGGACATGGAAGCAACCTAGATGTCCATCAGCAGACGAATGGATAAGGAACCAGTGGTACATATACACAATGGAATATTACTCAGCCATTAAAAAAAAATACATTTGAATCGGTTCTACTGAGATGGATGAAACTGGAGCCCATTATACACAGTGAAGTAAGCCATAAAGAAAAACAACAATACAGTGTACTAATGCATATATATGGAATTTGAAAGATGGTAACGATAACCCTATATGCGAGACAGAATAAGAGACACAGATGCATAGAACAATTTTATGGACTCTGAGGGAGAAGGTGAGGGTGGGACGTTCTGGGAGAATAGCATTGAAACATGTATATTATCATATGTGAAACAGAACACCATTCCATGTTCGATGCATGAGACAAAGGCTCAGGGCCAGGGCAATGGGATGACCCAGAGGGATGGGATGGGGAGGGAGGTGGGTGGGGGGTCCAGGAAGGGGAACACATGTAAACTCATGGCTGATTCATGTCAATGTATGGCAAAAACTATTACAATATTGTAAAGTAATTAGCCCCCAACTAAAATAAATAGATTTATTAAAAAAAAAAATATCGTCCAATTCCATCTGACCTCCATTGTTTATAATAAGTAATCCTCAGTTTTCTTATTAAGAATACTTTGTACATGGCAAGTTACTTCTATCTTGGTGCTCTCAAGATTCTCTTTGTATTTGGCTCTTGACACTGACTATGTCTTGATGTGGAACTCTTAGTGTTTATATTTTTTTGGAGTTTGTTGAGTTAACTGGATATGCAGATTTGTGTTTTTTATCAAAATTGGAAATATTTTTTCCATTATTTCTTCAAATATTCTTTCTGCTCCTTCTATCCTGTCCTTTTGAGATCCCTATTATGCATATATGGCCCACAAGTCTCAGGCACTGTTCATTTCTCTTCATTCTTTTATCTTTCTGGTCCACAGAGTGAATAATTTTAGTTGATCTATCTTCAAGCTTTCCAATTTGTTTTTCTGCCTCCTCAAATCTTCTATTTAAATCCTCTAGTAAACTTTTCATTTCATTTCTTGTAACTTTCAACAGAATTCTATTTAATTTCTTTCTCTTTTTTATAATCCACATTTTCTTTTCTTTGCATGATTTATATTTTTATTTATTTATTTGAAAAGTGAACCCCTTTGAATATTATAACAGGGGTAACTGATTGTTTGCCCCTCCCTAGAATTTGTTTTTGTTGCCTACTATGTGCTGGCTTCCCACTTGGCTCAGTAGTAAAGAATCCATCTGCCAATGGAGGAGACGCAGGAGACATGGGTTCAATCCTTGGGTCAGGAAGATCCCCTGGAGGAGGAAATGGCAAACAACTTCAGTATTCTTGCCTGGAAAATCTCATGGAGTGCAGCCTGGTAGGCTACTGTCCATAGGGTCGCAAAGAGTCATTTGACTGAGTACACACATGCTATTACACGCTATAGCTGCTTGTTTAGTGTTTTCTAAACTACTCTTGTGAGACCCAAATTGTTTTCATGTATGGTCTCTAAAAAGCCTGTTTCTTTAGCTTGTGTTCTACTGGTTTTTTTTTTCCACACAGATTTGGCCTCTAAAGAGAGAGAGAGAGAAAGAGAAAACGAAGGAAAATAAGAAAGAAGGAAAATTCTCCCAGTGTTTGTAGATTGGCTCTGTGCCTGGTCATTTCTTTAATGCTTAGCCAGATTGTTTACAACATTGCTTTAGCCTTCACTTCCTGTTTGCTGTGAACCTAAAGATAAGCCAAAGGGAAAGCTTCAGGTTGTTCTGAACATTCATCCTGCCCAGAGCAGGTGCATCGCTTTGTAAATTCCTAAATCTGCGCAGGCACTCTTCAGCGCTCTAACTTCCCAAAGAAAGTCTCGCTCTAGTTTTTCCTCCCAGGATTTCATCATTCTGTTGTTTGCCAGAATTGTAATCTTTTGCCCTGAGAAGCTGCTGAATATTTCTTTGCTTTACATTGTGTTTAAGGAATGCCACTGCTTTTCCAGCACTGACTTTTCTTAGGGAGCTCTGAATTAGGCAAAAAAAAAAAGCAGCAAAAAAAAAAAAAAAAAAACCTGGTAAGTTCTTTGCATCAGTCCTTCAGGTAACCATCGTTCATACTAGAACAGATAAATATAAGTACAATTTTTTGAGGAAAAGTTCTGTACTTCTTCTGGAATCAAGAATCAGCGTTACACACTAGGAATACAGGCTGCCATCTTCAAGACTGCCACATGTATACCATGGGGGAGATGTGGCAAGGGCAAGTAAAAATGTCACAAAACTTTCCTAATTTTTTAAATTGTCTTTTTCTTGATTAAGCATTCTCTGTGTTGTTATAAACTTTCGACTTTTTCAGAATTCTGACTTAGTTGATTCTAACAGTTTTTACAGGATTTTAAAAATCTTTGTGAGTTAAATTGGACACTTGGAGCTACCTACTCCACAATTTTTGGTGATGTCTGATTTATGTCCTCCAAAAATGTGTACTATATTTGTAGTGGATCTGCAGTTTGTTACACAAATGCACTCATCAGTATCATGACACTTATTTCCCAGCTGCTAGGCATGTTGACTGCAGATGGTTCCTAGATAAATCTCTCCCTTGGAATTTCTCTCAGCTGAGAGAAGATGCCTTTCCCAAGATTATACCTCCCTGGGCACAGTTCATATCTAATGACTGGTTAATAAGAAGGAACAAAGACTTCACCCTTTTTTCAGGACCTGTGATGGTTCAGGGTGACTGAAAGTTCACGACACCTGAAAAATCTGTGGGGTTGTTAAGCTTTTCTCATGCTTTCATGGATATGATTACTTCCCCAAAATTTCCACATGCAGAATCTGAGGAATAGGACGTAAAACAATACTTGAATTAAAATTCTAAAATTAAAAAAAAAAAACTGAAGGAAATAAATTTAGTTTGTGATAACTTGCACTTTCTACACACATTTACCGATTATTTTCCTAACTTCTTACAAATAATATCCATTTTTTTTAATAAAAGCTTTGAGGGTTGCATTTCATGTTATCTACCTTCTTTGTCCTTTTGAAAATAAGGGAGAATTTCCTGCATTTGTGTTTTATAAATTTATTCCAAAATTTCTCAGTGATTACTGATACAAGGAATTCATCTTATTTCCGTCTTCTTTCACCTCCTGTTAAGCAACTAGCCACAACATAAGATTTAACTTTTTAGAGTTATGGATTCAAAGTTTGCAGTGAAATTCCCATTTATTTCCACAAATAAAGTCTTATGCCATACCTTAAAATAAAATAAAACAGGAGAATCTATTTGTTAGCGTAATTTTATTTTTATAGTCCATATCATTTTCTCATCCTACAGGCAGTTGGTGAAAAGCATAAAGATATTTTTATTAATAGAAACATTTGAAATAGGAGTTTATGGGTGACAGTGATAGGC
The DNA here is from genome assembly GCF_054371585.1 of Giraffa tippelskirchi. NCBI lineage: Eukaryota > Metazoa > Chordata > Mammalia > Artiodactyla > Giraffidae > Giraffa > Giraffa tippelskirchi. The sequence goes on along the minus strand of NC_137275.1, from coordinate 88,973,401 downwards.
TTATTTCAGCCTTAGCATTCAATTTATTTCTGTACTGTGGTTTTGTATGTACAGTTTTGAAATAGCCATCATTCCCATTAGTTCACAGTTTAAAGTAGAAATAGAATTTGTTACAAAAAAATTTTACTATGTAATCATGTTATGCTTTGTTTAAATAGACTAATGGAATGTAAAGCTCCACTTTTTCACTAAAATTGTGCATGCAAAACCTAGGTAACCAAATCAAGACAGAATCCAGAAGACCACACATGGCCTTCTAGTCTCCCAGTGTGTTTGAGCCTCTGATAACTTGAAAACAAACTAGAGACACAATTGACAATAGGGAAACTAAAACAATTCTAAAAGATGGAGGAGTATTAAATGTACTTATATAAAAAATTGAATTTCAATTGCTTATTTATTACTGAGAGAATTTACAATTCTGTGTTTCATTTATTGAATCAGAGTCTTCCATCTTGTTCACTTAAGTATACTTTCTTCTTAGCATTTCAAACACAAGTTTAAAAAACTTCAATGTGAAACACTGATATTTTAATGGGAGACAAAATTTTGAGTGTAAAAGCAAAGTTTCAAGTACAAAAAGTTTTTATTTTTTCTTTCAATTTTATTGAGATATAATCGACATGCAACACTATAAAAATTTAAGGTGTATAGCATAATGACTTGACTTGCATAAACTGTGATATGGTTACTATATGATAATAAGTTAATATCCATCATATAGTTAACAAAAAATTGAAAAATTAAAAACAAAGTTTTAAACTCTTACAGACATAGTAAGACAATACACTTTGAAGATGAATATAACAGTTTTATTACTAGATATTCTAGAATAACCAGTTGATCAAGATTTAAATTTATTTGCTTTATTGGATTGTATGCTCTCTGTGTGCCCAGTATCCAATGTAATATTTGGTACCTGGTAGGTTTTCAAAAAATCCTTGTTGAATGTATAAATAAATTCAGGGTCTTTAAGTAGGAATAGTAGGGGTTTTTCCATAGATGAATAATTAATATATCTTGGTGTGATCACTCACCTAGAGCCAGACATCCTGGAATGTGAAGTCAAGTGGGCCTTAGAAAGCATCACTATGAACAAAGCTAGTGGGGGTGATGGAATTCCAGTTGGGCTATTTCAAATCCTCAAAGGTGATGCTGTGAAAGTGCTACACTCGATATGCCAGCAAATTTGGAAAACTCAGCAGTGGCCACAGGACTGGAAAAGGTCAGTTTTCGTTCCAATCCCAAAGAAAGGCAATGCCAAAGAATGCTCAAACTACCGCACAGTTGCACTCATCTGACATGCTAGTAAAGTAATGCTCAAAATTCTCCAAGCCAGGCTTCAGCACTACGTGAACCGTGAACTTCCAGATGTTCAAGCTAGTTTTAGAAAAGGCAGAGGAACCAGAGATCAAATTGCCAATATCTGCTGGATCATTGAAAAAGCAAGAGAGTTCCAGAAAAACATCTATTTCTGCTTTATTGACTATGCCAAAGCCTTTGACTGTGTGGATCACAATAAACTGTGGAAAATTCTGAAAGAGATGGGAATACCAGACCACCAGACTTGTCTCTTGAGAAACCTGTATGCAGGTCAGAAAGCAACAGTTAGAACTGGACATGGAACAACAGACTGGTTCCAAATAGGAAAAAGAGTACGTCAAGGCTGTATATTGTCACCTGTCGGAGCCAGCCGACGAGTCAACGTAGGCACGGACGCGGGATTCCTCGGCTGAGAAAAGAAACAGACAGAGAGACACAGAGAGACACAGACACAGCGGGGCGTTGAGAGGATCACTGCTGCAATGCCAGTGATACCTGTTTATTCTCACACACAGAATTATATACCCTTATACCAGGAAATTCTTATACAATACTATTATTAAAAATTACCTGAGTAACATGCATCAGAAATCACCTAAAAAACATAAGTCTATTAATCAAACTCCCATGATTTTCCCATGATTCTGTTTCTCAGGACTCAGGTCATAAAAGCCATTTGTCCTGCGTCAGATGCGCTCCAGTAAGCTGCAAGGAGTTTCCCTAGTAAACAATAAGAGGTGGCGGGACAGAGAACTATGTCTGGACTCGACCCTTGAGTTAACAAAGGCAGCCCCAGCTCTCAAAGCAGAGCCTGCTTGTCAGGTTGCCCTGGAATTAACCCTTGAGTTAACAAGGCAGTTCTTCAAGGCACGTCCTGCTCGCAGGTTGCCCCCCGCAGTCACCCTGCTTATTTAACTTATATGCAGAGTATATCATGAGAAACGCTGGGCTGGAAGAAACACAAGCTGGAATCAAGATTGCCGGGAGAAATATCAGTAACTTCAGATATGTGGATGACACCACCCTTGTGGCCGAAAGTGAAGAAGAACTAAAGAGCCTCTTGATGAAGGTGAAAGAGGAGAGGGGAAAAGTTGGCTTAAAGCTCAACGTTCAGAAAACTAAGATCATGGCATCTGGTCCCATCACTTCATGGGAAATAGATGGGGAAACAGTGGAAACAGTATCAGACTTTATTTTGGGGGGCTCCAAAGTCACTGCTGATGGTGATTGCAGCCATGAAATTAAAAGACGCTTACTCCTTGGAAGGAAGGTTATGGCCAACCTAGATAGCATGTTTAAAAGCAGAGACATTACTTTGCCAACAAAAGTCCGTCTAGTCAAGGCTATGGTTTTTCCAGTGGTCATGTATGGATGTGAGAGTTGGACTGTGAAGAAAGCTGAGTGCCGAAGAATTGATGCTTTTGAACTGTGGTGTTGGAGAAGACTCTTGAGAGTCCCTTGGACTGCAAGGAGATCCAATCAATCCATCCTAAAGGAGATCAATCCTGGGTGTTCATTGGAAGGTCTGATGTTGAAGCTGACACTCCAATACTTTGGCCACCTCATGTGAAGGGTTGACTCATTGGAAAAGACCCTGATGCTGGGTAGGATTGGGGGCGGGAGGAGAAGGGGACGACAGAGGATGAGATGGTTGGATGGCATCACCGACTCGATGGACATGGGTTTGGGTAGTCTCCGGGAGGTGGTGAGGGGCAGGGAGGCCTGGCGTGCTGCAATTCATGGGGTCGCAAAGAATCGGACACGACTGAGCGACTGAACTAAACTGAACTGAACTGAATAGCCACTGAGTATCTGTTGTTGTTTAGTATCTAAGTTGTGTCTGACTCTTGCAACCCAAGGACTGTAGCCATGAAGCTCCTCTGTCCACGGGGTTTCCCAGGCAAGAATACTGGAGTAGGTAGCCATTTTCATTTCCAAGGGATCTTCCCAACCTAGGGATCAAAACTGAGTCTCCTGCATTGGTAGGCAGATTCTTCACTCCTGAGTCACCATGGAATATTTGGCTAACAATTAAAATTCTATTTGTATTTTTCTGACTCTGTTTCTAGATTTCATGACAGGGACCAGATAGAATTTTTACCAAATTTAAAAATCTCATTGTCATGATCTAATTAAGGGGTCAGAAAACTGTTGCAAGTGGGCCAAGGGACCACCAGTTTGGGCAAGTAAATATACACTAGAAACTCCAACAACAAAAATAAAATGTTATTTCAAAAATAAAAGTTTAATTTGGAAAGGAGAAAAAGATGTCAGAGAAGCAGGTGGATGTGGAGTGCATCTCTCTCCATGGATACATCAGGTATACACCTTCAGACACAGAATTGCATGCAGAACACCACCTGAGAGTGGACAGGAGTACCTGACCAGCAGAAAAGAATATATAGAACCATGAAAAACTCAGTAGGATGAAGGAACTAAAGGAAAAAACAGGAGTGTTAGTAGGAATGGACCTGCCCTCATTGGGTGGGGGAACAGAAACAGGCATTTAATCCACACATGGGGGCAATTGTCTGAGTCAGAGGAGAAACATTAAGGCTAAGAGTGAAACAGCTGATCTGTGGCAGCCTAAATGGAATAAGAATCAGACAGTCCTTGCCACAGCCATACATACTCTGGACAGGGACACAGGTCCCCTGGAAGGCGCAGTGGCTGGGAGCTGGAGTTTAGGGATTGTGGAGCAATCCCAGGGCAAGGGCTGCTGTTGACTGCGGAGAGACAGACCGAGGAGATGTGAGGGAGGAGACTGATAGGAAATGCCTGTGGAGGAAAGCCAGCCAGCCATGGAAGCAAGGCGATACTGCTGAGTCACGCATAGCGGGTGGAGCCATCACCATAACCTCTCTCTCCCAACATGCCAGCATTGGCAGCTGAACAATAGAGAGGCTGGCCCATTAAGCACCTGACCCAGGGAACTACAGAGTAGGACCCCACCCAAGGTGCCCCTTTATGTGCTGATACACTGATCTACAGAGTAGGATCCCAACCAGGGGGGCTTCCTCTATGTGCCTGATGTAGAACAACAGAGAAGGACCCCAGGCAAGGGAGCCCTCTAAATGCCTGAACAGGCAGAGCTATGGAGAAGGACTAGCCAAAGACGCATTCTCTGGCCAGCTACCAGAGGCTCGATAAAGACACTGATAGGACCATAACTCCTTTAGCAGAAGCAGTCCATGTGTCTGAACACTTGGCACCACCAGAGTCCCCACCAGAGACCCAAGCAGCCGCACCACCTTCAAGCTCAACCCTCACTGGGGCAGAGCTACCATTGGCAAATCTTGCATCTATGCATACAGGAGCACTCTGGTCGTGTCCAACTCTTTGCGACCCTGTGGACTGTGGTCTGCCAGCCTTCTCTGCCAGGGGGGTTCTCCAGGAAAGAATACTGGAGTGTATTGGCCAATACTGGCTGCTATACCCTTCTAGAACACTCTATTTCCTGCTGCCCTAGCCGCCAAATCCTCTGAGTACCTGGTGCTGCCAGAACCCCTGCAACCCAAGCAGCTGCACCACCTCCACACCTGGCCCTCACTGGGCAGACCCATGTCCTCCAGGGCAGCCTCAGGAGCAAATCCAAGTGGACAACCCACATGCAGAAATTAAACCACAACTGAAACTCAGGGGCAGTGTGGCTAAGGAAGAAGACCTAAAACCTTCTCACCATCTTTACAAGTGGCAGATTAAATCACATGATCAACTAGACAGACTCTGTGACTATAGAACAAAAAAAGGACATTGATAGCTCCCACAAAAGAAAACACACTAGTTCTGATAGCTGTGGACATTGAAGGCAAGAACACACAGGAGCAGGACCAGATTAGAATCTAAGCTGCCCCCATAGCAGGCCCAGAATGTTGGAGGGCATCCTAGGGAGGTGAGGTGGACTGTGACTCCCAGGGAGGGAAAGGACTCTGACAGCAGTGACTCAAGACAAACATTTATTATTCTTTTGTTTTGACTTGTTCTGTACATTCTTTTGGATTCTTTTTTCTTTTCATTCCCCCCCACCGTTGCAGTTGTCAATTTTTTTTGGCACTATGAAATCAAATTAAGCTTTTGAGGTTTTGTTTTTTTTCCTCAGTCACATTTTTTGTTGCTGTTATAAACCTCTGCCTCTATGTTGGGCTTTTGCAGTTCTGTGGAGTTTTCCTTACTTTTTTTTTCTTTTTTGTACTTTTCTCTTTTTTTAATTTTAATTTTTAACTTTTTAAAAAATCTATTACTATTTTTTCTAGATTTATTACTTTGTTTGCTTTTCCTACTATTCTTTTCCCTTTGAAGTTAATCTTTAATGTATATAAATCTTCTTTGTCTACCTCTGTTTAACTTTGCACATCTATTCTTTCTTTCTTTCCTTTCCTCTCAACATATTTCTTACTTTTGTATTCATTGCTTTATTCCTCACTTGACATCTTGCTTTAGTTTTGTTTTCCAGTTTGTGCTTTAGTTAGTTTTGTTCTTAACTAGTAGATATAATTTTTGGTTTCCTTTGTTCGCTGGGTCAATCTATTGTACTTTATTTTTGTTGGACTGTTTTGCTTTTGTTTATGGATATATATGTATATGTGTATGTTCCATTATTATAATTATTATTTTCCTGGTTTTGTAACTGCCATTTGTTTGAGGTTCGTCTTTGGTTTCTCGTTTTGGGGAATTAGTTTTAATTTCATTTAATGCCACAATAAACTGCTCGTGGAATCTTCATTCCTGACCAGAAATCAACCCCTGAGCCTCTAGAGTGGGAGCACTGACTCCAAGAACCTAGACTACCAGAGAAATGACTCTAGGGAGTATCAAATAGTGGGAGCTCCCACAAAGGAAGCCACTTGAATATAAGACCCAGCATCATCCAAATACCAGTAGCACCCTGTGGAGGACGCCTCATTTAAACAACAAACAAAACAAAAATACAAACCAAATCATCAGAGGACAGGATTACCACCTCACTCAACCTTGCCCATCAGAGGAGAAACAAACAAACAAACAGAAACTCAGCAAAAATCTCACCCTATACAAAGCTTACACTAACCACTGGACAACCCTCAAGAGGGCAGAAACCAAAAGGAAGAAAGAATTCATCCTTGAAGACTGGGAAAAGGAAACCTCAAACACAATAAGTTTTTTAAAACAATAATGAAAATGAAGAGAAATATTGCACAAATGAAGGAACAAGCTAGAAACACAAAAGTCTAAATAAATGAAAATGAAATGGGCAAACTACCTGAAAAAGAATTCAGAATAATGATAGTAAAAATGATCAAAAACCTTGAAAACAGAATGGAGAAAATGAAAGAATGAATTAACAAAGAGCTAGAAGAATTAAAGTATAAACATACAGAGACAAACAACACAATTACTGAAATTAAAAATACTGTAGAAGGAATCAATAGCAGAATATCTGAAGCAGAAGAACGAATTAGTGAGCTGGAAGATAAATGCTGGAAATAACTTCTGAAGAGCAGAATAAAGTAAAAAGAATGAAAAGAACTGAGGATAGTCTCAGAGACCTCTGGGACAATGTCAAACACACCAACTTTCAAATTATAGGGGTCCCAGAAGAAGAAGAGAAAAAGAAAGGGTATGAGAAAATTTTTGAAGAAATTATAATTGAAAATTTCCCCAACATGGAATAGGAAATACTCAATCAAGTCCAAGAGGTGCAAAGAGTCCCATACAGGATAAAACCAAGGGAAAACATACCAAGACACATACTAGTCAAACTAACAAAGACTAAACACAAAGAAAGAATATTAAAAGCAGGAAGGGAAAAGCAAGAAGTAACATACAAGGGGAACCCCATACGTTTCTCAGCTGATCTTTCAGCAGAAACTCTGCAGGCCAGAAGGGAATGGCAGGATATATTTAAAGTACTGAAAGGGAAAAATCTACAACCAAGATTACTCTACCTGGCAAGGATCTCATTCAAAATTGATGAAGAAATCAAAAGCTTTTCAGATAAACAAAAGTTAAGAGAATTCAGTACCACCAAACCAGCTTTACAACAAATGCTAAAGGGAATTATATAGCCAAGAAATACAGGAGAAGAAGAAGAAGATCTACAAAATCAAACCGCAAACAATTAAGAAAATGGCAATAGGAACATATATATCTATAATTACTTTAAATGTAAACGGATTAAATGCTCCAGCCAAAAGACACAGACTGGCTGAATGGATAAAAAAAAAAAGATCCATATATATGCTGACTACAAGAAACCCACACATACAGACTGAAAGTGAGAGGATGGAAAAATATGTTCCATGCAAATGGGAAGCAAAAGAAAGCTGGAATAGCAATCCTCATACCAGACAAAATAGACCTTAAAATAAAGAAGATTAGAAGAGATAAAGGACACTACATAATGATCAAGGGAACAATCCAAGAGGAAGACATAACAATTGTAAATATCTATGCACCCAACATAGGAGTACCTCAATACATAAGACAATCATTAACAGACCTAAAAGGAGAAATTGAGAGTAACACAATAATAGTAGGAGACTTTAACACCCCACTCACACCAATGGACAGATCATCAAAACAGAAAATTAATAAGGAAACACAAGTCTTAAATGATACATTAGATGAGATGGATCTAATTGATATCTTCAGCACATTCTATCCAAATGCAGCAGAATACACCTTCTTCTCAAGTGCACATGGAACATTCTCCAGGATAGACCACATCTTGGGTCACAAATCAAACCTCAGTAACTTTAAGAAAGTTGAAATTATATCAAGCATCTTTTCTGACCACAACACTATGAGACTAGATATCAATTACAAGAAAAAACCTGTGAGAAACACAAACACATGGAGATTAAGCAATACATTTCTAATTAACCAACAGGTTACTGAAGAAATCAAAAGGGAAATCAAAAGATTTGTAGAAACAACCGACAATGAAAACATGACAACTCAAAACCTATGGGATGCAGCAAAAGCTGTTCTAAGAGGGAAGTGAAAGGTTTGTTGCTGACCCACGAAAAGACGCTGGGATTCTTGGACTCCAGAGGAGAAGAATTCAATCCGAGGCCAGAGATGAGGCTTAATCGCTCAGAGCTTTTGTGTAATAAAGTTTTATTAAAGTATAAAGGAGATAGAGAAAGCTTCTGACATAGGCATCAGAAGGGAGCAGAAAGAGTACCTGCTTGCTAGTGTTAGCAGAGGAGTTATATACTCTCCAGTGAATCAAAAGAATGTCTGGAGGTTGTAAAAGACCTCACCAGACCTACTCCCATAATTTACATTTTAATATAACAGAATTAGCCAGAAGGTTTAATCCAGAGACTGTCCTCAGGCAGGATACATTATTGTTATATAATCCTAAGGAATGTAGAGAGAAAAGAAAAAAAAGTTTGTCCTTTCTTCCTCCTTGAGAACTCCAGACCCCTCTCTCTTTGGGGACCCTTAGACCTCTTATCCGGAGAAGGCAATGGCACCCCACTCCAGTACTCTTGCCTGGAAAATCCCATGGATGGAGGAGCCTGATAGGCTACAGTCCATGGGGTTGCTAAGAGTCAGACACGACTGAGCAACTTCACTTTCACTTTTCCCTTTCATGCACTGGAGAAGTAAATGGCAACCCACTCCGGTATTCTTGCCTGGAGAATCCCAGGGACGGGGGAACCTGGTGGGCTGCTGTCTATGGGGTTGCACAGAGTTGGACACGACTGAAGCGACTTAGCAGCAGCAGCAGCAGACCTCTTATCAACCTGCCTAGGAAATGACTCTCTCAGAAGTTTATAGCAATACAATCCTACCTCAAGAAACAAGAAAAACATCAAATAGACAACCTAACTTTACACCTAAAACAACTGGAAAAAGAAGAACAAAAAACTCCCAAAATCAGAATAAGGAAAGAAATCATAAAGATCAGAGCAGAAATAAGTGAATAAGAAATGAAGCAATGGTAAAGATTAATAAAACTAAAAGTTGGTTCTTTGAGAAGATAAACAAAATTGACAAACCTTTGGCCAGATTCATCAAGAAAAAAAGAGAGAAGAATCAAATCAACAAAATTAGAAATTAAAAAGGAAAGGTTGCAATAGACAATGCAGAAATATGAAGTGTTATAAAAGACTATTAAGAACAACTATATGGCAATAAAATGGATAACCTTGAAGAAATGGACAGATTCTTAGAAAAGTTCAATCTTCCAAGACTGAACAAAGAAGAAATAGAAATTATGACCAACCCAATTACAAGCACTAAAATTGAAGCTGTGATTAAAGAAATCTCCCAAAATACAAAAGCCCAGGACCAGATGGCTTCACAGGAGAATTCTATCAAACATTTAGAGAGGAGCTAATGCCTATCCTTCTAAAACTCTTTCAAAAAATTGCAGAGGAAGGAACACTTCCAAACTCATTCTATGAGGCCACCATCACCCTGATACCAAAACCAGACAAAGACAATACAAAAAAAGAAAACTACAGGCCAGCATCACTGATGAACATAGATGCAAAAGTCCCTAACAAAATTTTAGCAAACAGAATTCAGTAACACATCAAAAAGCTCATACACCATGATCAAGTTGGGTTTATTCTAGGGATGCCAAGATTCTTCAATATATGCAAATCAATCAATGCAATACACCGTATTAACAAATTGAAAGATAAAAACCACATGATAATCTCAATAGATGCAGAAAAAGCATTTGACAAAGGTCAGCATCCATTTATGATTAAAACTCTTCAAAAAATGGTCATAGAAGGAAACTACCTCAACATAGTTAAGGCCATATATGATAAGCCTACAGCAAACATTATTCTCAATGGTGAAAAACTGAAAGCATTCCCCCTAAGATCAGGAACAAGACAAGGGTGTCCACTTTTGCCACTATTATTTAACATAGTTCTGGAAGTCCTAGCTACAGCAATCAGAGAACAAAATGGAACAAAAGGAATCCATATCAGAAAAAAAGAAGTAAAGCTCTCACTGTTTGCAGATGACATGATACTGTACATGTGAGTGAGTGAGTGAAGTCATTCAGTCGTGTCCAACTCTTTGTGACCCCATGGACTGTAGACTACCAGGCTTCTCTGTCCACGGGATTCTCCAGGCAAGAATGCTGGAGTGGGTTGCCATTTCCTTCTCCGGGGGATCTTCCCAACCCAGGGATTGAACCCAGGTCTCCTGCATTGCAGGCAGACGCTTTACTCTCTGAGCCACCAGGGAATCCCATAGAAAGCTTTGAAGATAGTATCAGAGAATTACTAGAGCTAATCGGTGAATTTAGCAAAGTTGCAGGATACAAAATCAATACACAGAAATCACTTGCATTTCTATATACTAACAATGAACAATCAGAAAGAGAAACTAAGAAATCAATCCCATTCACCATTGCAACAAAAAGAATTAAATATCTAGGAATAAACTTAGCTAAGGAGACAAAAGAACTGTATGCAGAAAATTATAAGACACTGATGAAAGAAATCAAAGATGACATAAACAGTGAGATATTCTATGTTCCTGGGTAGGAAGACTCAATATTGTGAAAATGACTATACTACCAAATGCAATCTACAGATTCAATGCAATCCCTATCAAATTGCTGATGGCATTTTTCACAGAACTAGAACAAAAAATTTCACAATTCATATGGAAACACGAAAGACCCTGAATAGCCAAAGCAGTCCCAAGAAAGAAGAATGGAACTGGAGGAATCAACCTTCCTGACTTCAAGTTATACTACAAAGCTACAGTCATCAAGACAGTATGGTACTGGCACAAAAACAGAAATATAGACAAATGGAACAGGATAGAAAGCGCAGAAATAAATCCATACACCTATGGGTCCCTTATTTTTGACAAAGGAGGGAAGAATATACAATGGAGCAAAGACAGCCTCTTCAATAAATGGTGCTGGGAAAACTGGACAGCTACATGTAAAAGAATGAAATTAGAACACTTCCTAACACCATACACAAAGGTAAACTCAAAATGAATTAAAGACCTAAATCTAAGACCAGAAACTGGAAAACTCTTAGAGGAAAACATAGGCAGAACACTCGATAACATAAATCAAAGCAAGTTCCTCTATAATCCACCTCCTAAAGTAATGGAAACAGAAAGAAAAGTAAACAAGTGGAACTTGATTAAACTTAAAAGCTTTTGCACAGCAAAGGAAACTCTACACAAGGTGAAAAGATAACCCTCAGAATGGGAGAAAATATTAGCAAATGAAACAACTGACAGAAGATTAATTTTGAAAATATACAAGTAGTTCATACAACTCAGTACCAGGAAAACAAACAACCCAATCAAAAAAATGGGAAAAAGACCTAAACAGACATTTCTCCAAAGAAGACATACAGATGGCTAACAAACATATGAAAAGATGCTCAACATTGCTCATTATTAGAGAAATGCAAATCAAAACCTCAATGAGATATCACCTCACACCAGTCAGAATAGCCATCATGGAGTTTCCTTAAAAAACTAGGAATAAAAGCACCGTATGACCCAGCAATCCCACTCCTAGGCATATACCCTGAGGAAACAAAAATTAAAAAGACACATATATCCCATAGTTCATTGCAGCACTATTTACAATAGCTAGAACATAGAAGCAACTTAGATGTCCATCGACAAATGAATGGATAAAGTTGTGGTACATATACACAATGGAATATTACTCAGTCATAAAAAGGAATGCCTTTGAGTCCATTCTAATGAGGTGGGTGAACCTAGAGCCTATTATACAGAGTTAACTAAGTCAGAAAGAGAAAGATAAATATTGTATACTAATGCATATATACAGAATCTAGAAAAATGGTACCATAGAATTTATTTGCAGGGGAGCAGTGAAGAAAGAGTCATAGAGAATAGATTTACGGACATGGGGAGAGGAGAGAAGAGGGTGAGATGTATGGAAAGAGTAACATGGAAACTTACTTTTCCATATGTAAAATAGATATCTAACAGGAGGGAGTTAGGTGTATGAAGAAAGTAACATGGAAACTTATATTACCTTATGTAAAATGATAGTCGACGGGAATTTGCTCTATGTCTCAGGAAACTCAAACATGGTCTTTGTATCAGCCTAGAGGGGTGGGATGAGGGAGATGGGAGGGAGGTTCAAAAGGGAGGAGATACATGTATTCCTATACCCAATTCATGTTGAGATTTGACAGAAAACAACAAAATTCTGTAAAGCAATTATCCTTCAATTAAAAAATAAGTTAATTAAAAAAATAAAAGTTTAATTTTATGTTTACATGAAAATTAAAGGTAATATAAAGAGGTGGTAATATAAAGAATTACTGTGACCCATACAACCAGTTTTATCTACTATTAATATTTTATATTAGTAGAATATATTTGTTAGAAATGAGCCCGTATTTATACATCACCATTAACTAAAGTTTATACTGTATTCAGAATTCTGTAGCTTTTTACCACACTGCATTTAGTTGTATGTCTTCTTAGTCTCTTCTTTCCCAAGACAGTTTCTCAGACTTTCCTTGTTTTTGATGACCTTGACAGTTTTCAGGAGTACAGGACAAGTATTTTGTAGAAATTCTCTCCGTTGGGATTTGTCTGATGTTTTTCTCATGATTAGATGAGGGTTATGTGGTTTTGGAAGGAAGACCACAGAGTTGAAGTGCCAGTCTCATCTCATCATTTCAAGATACATACTATAAACTTGCTCTATCACTGTTGATGTTGACTTTTATTATGTAGCTTGAGGTTGTGTTTGTCAGGTTTCTGCACTGTTCAGTTTATCTTTTTTTTCCTCCTTTCCATACTGTACTCTTTGGAAGAAAATCACTATATACAGCCCAACTTACACAGAGAAAGCTATCCTTCAAGGGTGGACTATCTACACCAATTATTTGGAATTTTTCATGAGACATTTGTCAATTCCCACATTTATTTATGCAATCATTTCTTCTTATGCCTGTGGATTCATGAATATATGGTTTATACTTTGAGCTATGATCCAATTTATTTTATTGTTCACATTTTCCCTGCTTTAGGCATTGGGACTCTCTCAATTTGGTCATGTATTCCTTTGACATACTCATCATTGTAGAATTTTTGGATTTTTTAAAAAGTATTTTCTGGAATTATAAAATGCTTCAGGTTCATCTTATATATTTCCTCTCATGGTCCTAGAATTAGCATTTCTCCAAGGAATCTTGGTTCGTATTATTGAGAAATGGCATTAGAAATCAAGTTCTGAGTGCTAGGTGTGCTTAATTCTACTCAGAGATTATTGCTCTGAAGCCCTCTCAACTAAAAGAGCAAGGCAGTAATACATATGTATAGTAAACCATGTGTATACATATGTGTATATTTCTACTCATTACCATCTCTATATGTAGTAAATAAAAATGGGTGTATTCTGATGTCTCTGACTCTCGTCCCTTATCATCTACAGCATTCTAGCCTTCTTCCCTTGCTCAACTGTAACCTCCAACTCCAGCAGTGACAAATCTGGCTTTCAGCACCCACCACAAATTTACTAAATTGTTCAAAGTATACATGTATCATGTTTTCAGAACTGTTAACCCACACTTCCATGAGAAACAACTTTTTAAACTGTGGTATTTATACACAATTTCTTTTGACTTTTCTTTTGCAGATTACACTCATTTTCAAAGTTACTTGGATCAGAACTTGACTGTCTTACACCCTTTGTGAAGGTGTTTAATACATTGGCAATACATTTAGATTTTCTTATCTTATTCTGTATCCCATCTTGGTAATTGTACCAGAATACAATTAACAAGATGGTAATAGTAAATTCTAATAGCCATCTTCTTAAGAACTGTGTTAAAAACTGCCTGAATTCCTCAGACTCACCCCTTTAAAACTCTAATCTCATATCCTTATCCATTTTAATCAGCCATATTGCCTCTTTTGGTGTTTCTAAAAATCCCATTTTCGTCCCTCAAACACTTTGAGCTTACTTGTTATCCACCTGGATGGCTACTTCCTTGTTCAAATGTCCCTTTTTCTTTCTTCCTCTTTGAGGATTGCACACTAAACTATTTAAAGCTGTCAAGGCTTCACAGCCCCCAGAACTCTCTATCTTTCTTGCTTAATTTTTCTTTATAACAATTTAAATATATAAATAATATATATTTTATTTCATTTAGTATCTGTTGTTTTAAATTTTTTAATTTATTCTTTAATTGGAGGAAAGTTGCTTTACAATGTTGTATTGGTTTCTGCTGTACAACAATGCAATTCAGCCATACTTATACATAAATCACCTCCCTCTTGAGCCTCCATCCCCTCTCTAGTATCTGTCTTCTTGAAATAGAGTGTAAGCTCTATGAAGGGAGAAAAACTACTTTAATGCTTGTTTTACTACTATATCCATAGCACCCAAAATAGTGGACTTTTAGAAGTTAATAATAAATATTTGTGAAATAAATGAATAAATGAAGAAAGGAAAATAAACATGCACATATACACTAAGAATTCAAATATATTCATGGGGATAGAAAATTCTATATTTCAAGTTTTGCACCTATATGTGTATGTATTTTCATGTATATGTGCAAGTGTGTTATTAAGATCAGCAGTTTTGATATGCTTAAGTCATATTCTGTGTAAATTAAACTTGTTACAATAATTTGCATTTATATAGTTTTGTATGATTTTTCAAAGCACTTTTCATATATTGTTTCTCCACTGGTATTATTGTTATAATCCCTCTTTTCGTGTAAGGAAACTGAGATCCGGTTTCATGCCAGAGGGCACTTATCAAATGAGTGTCAAAGTCTAAAATTAACTCTAGGTTTCATTATTTAAGTCTATTTTCCTTTCTTTCACACAGTACTTTTGTGTTTCTTCATTATTTGTCATGATTATAATTACATAGTATATTTCTATCACTCACACAGGGTGAGTTGAAATCTGTCATGTAAAGAAATATTAATACAAAACAATTCAGTGAGTATGATTGACATGCTAAATAACTAAAAGTTTCATTAATTGAAAAGCTAAAGAAACCCTTGTATACTAAAAAATTCCATCAGTGCTTTTAGAAGGAGTTTTGCTCAGTGTCCCTACGACTAAAACCAGGATAAATGATGCTGCAGTATCTCCTCTCCATTCAGATTTTCACTTTTTCTAAACCTGACTGTACTTCTTGTTTTGCTTTCCTTGTTATTGACATCACTCTCCACCAATGTAAGAAACCCAAGAAGTTTACTTAATTCCCACCTCTCCTAGCATTACCACTAAAACCAAATAATGACTAAATCCTGTTAACTTTACTTATGAAATATTTCTAGAATATGGGTATTTTTCATTTGTATTCTCACTACAGTAGTTGAGGCCCTTACCATCTTTCACCTGACCTTAACTTTTCTTCCTTAAAAAGTCTTAACCAAATTTTCAATGTATTCTCCATTCAGAATGGTACATCTGTACTCCAACCTCATTGTGTTATCTTTTGTAAAGGGGATGGATAGTAATTATTTTAGGCTTTGGGATATGCAGTCTCTCTTACACTTACTAAACTCTTCATTGCAGTGGGCTTCCCAGGTGGCGCTAGTGGTAAAGAACTTACCTGCCAATGCAGGAGACATAAGACACGCAAGTTCCATCCCTGGGTCTGGAAGATCCCCTGGAGGAGGGCATGGCAAGCCCCTCCAGTATTCTTGCCTGGAGGCTCCCATGGACAGAGGAGACTGGTGGGCTACCCTCCATAGGGTCGCAAATAGTTGCACACAACTGAAGCGACTTAGCATGCATGCATACATCTTTGCAGTATAAAACCAGGCGTAAATGATATATAAACAAAAGAGTGGCTGTTTTCGATCAACTTTTAATAACCAAAGCAGGCTGTGAGATAGTTTTGGTCCATGGGCATTAGTTGTCAATTCCTGTTCTTAGAGAGTGGGGCGTTTGACCATCAGTATCTAGATAATCAGCATCTAGAAGTTGCTCAGCATACAGTGGGAGCTAAATAAAAATTTATTGAAAAGTAAAGGAATGATTCCAAAAAGGAATAAATAATGGGTGACTTCAAGTCAAACATATACCTACAAGAGCCTTTAGGTATGAACTGGGGTATTGATTTAGTCATTCACTTAGAAACTGTCCACGAGAGAAAAAGGTATAATCTTCATGCTGTACATAATTAGAGTTTTTCATAAGATAGCTAGTGTGTTTGGTAGGTTCTGGGCTGGAGATATAAATCTTGAAAGTAGTAGCATAGCAGTGATATTTAAAGTCACAGCTTTGGGGCAGCTGAGTGAATAGAGAACCAAGGTTATAGGTAGAGATTATCAAGGACACAAGTAAAAAGGACATCAACTTTTAAAGAGCTAACAATGAAAGTAGATTCTATACAAAGATGTCTGAAGGATAGCCAAAATGAAACAATTCTGAAAATGATATTTTCATAAGAATCATGGGTGAAAAGGGTTCAAAAAGTAAAGAAGGAAGCAACAGTGTTAAATGCCACCAAGATAGCCAATGAAGTTAATTCTTGAAAAGTGCTCATAAATTTATAGCTAAGTCATGAATCACCTTATTAAACTAAAGCAGTGAAGGTGAAAGTCAAAAGGTGATGTGTTTAATAGTGGACCAAAGTTGAAAAAGTGAAGATGATGAGGTTGTAATGACTTAAAAAAAAACAAAAAACAAACAAAAAAACAGAAAAGACCACCAGAGAGGTATTAAAGGGCATGCTGTATCATGCTTTGTTTGGTATTTATCTTGCTTATTTATGCGTTTTGAATTCACCAAAATAGGAAAAGGAGTACATCAAGGCTGTATATTGTCACCCTGCTTATTTAACTTATATGCAGAGTACATCATGAGAAATGCTGGGCTGGAAGAAGCACAAGCTGGAATCAAGATTGCCGGGAGAAATATCAATAACCTCTGCTATGCAGATGCCACCACCCTTATGGCAGAAAGTGAAGAGAAACTAAAGGGCTTCTTGATGAAAGTGAAAGAGGAGAGTGAAAAAGTTGTCTTAAAGCTCAACATTCAGAAAACTAAGATCATGGCATCTGGTACCATCACTTCATGGGAAATAGATGGGGAAACAGTGGAAACAGTGTCAGACTTTATTTTGGGGGGCTCCAAAATCACTGGAGATGGTGATTGCAGCCATGAAATTAAAAAGACGCTTACTCCTTGGAAGGAAAGTTATGACCAACCTAGACAGCATATTAAAAAGCAGAGACATTACTTTGCCAACAAAGGTCCATCTAGTCAAGGCTATGGTTTTTCCAATAGTCATGTATGGATGTGAGAGTTGGACTGTGAAGAAAGCTGAGTGCCGAAGAATTGATGCTTTTGAACTGTGGCATTGGAGAAGACTCTTGAGAGTCCCTTGGACTGCAAGAAGATCCAACCAATCCATCCTACAGGAGATGAGTCCTGGGTGTTCATTGGAAGGACTGATGTTGAAGCTGAAACTCCAATACTTTGGCCACCTCATGCGAAAAGTTGACTCATTGGAAAAGACCCTGATGCCGGGAAGGATTGGGGGCAGGAGCAGAAGGGGACAACAGAGGATGAGATGGCTGGATGGCATCACCGACTCAATGGACATGAGTTTGGGTAAACTCCGGGAGTTGGTGATGGACAGAGAGGCCTGGCGTGCTGCAGTACATGGAGTCGCAAAGAGTCAGACACGACTGAGCGACTGAACTGAACTGATTTATGAGTTTCTGTGAAATGGAAAGCCCATGTGTGTTTAAATGTTTAGAGCGGATCAATACGTAGGAATAACTAGGATATCCAAGAAAAACTTGGGAGAAATGGTGAGCAAAGTGAAAGAATAAGGGAAATAACTAGAGAAGATTTAGCCTCAGAGAGTGGCAGAGACACATCTTCATCAGAAATTATCAGAAGAAGGTACTGGTAGAAGTAAATAGACATACATTGTAGGCAGATAAGAAGCTGAAAGCTTCAAAACATTAGTCTTGATTTTTCTGTGTGAAATAAAAAATAAGTCTAATATTTGAGAAGACAGAATGGATGAATTCAGAGGTTAAGGAAATACAACTTTCACATAGCTTTTGAGAGAAATAGATGTTGATCATTAAGTACATGTAATAAGATTGCAGAATAGTATGAAGGGCTCAGCTATGAGTAAATCACAAATCTCTAATGGCTCAATCTGCACTGTTAGATTTCTTTTTGCAATATTCATCAGAAAGGCATAGGTGCTGAGAAATTAGATGCTGAAAATTATCCATGATTGGGTATTTGGAGAGTATGTGAAATCAAAGAGCAATGAGGTAATGGAATGAGGGTGTTGCCAATACATTAAAATAGGAATGATGTCCCATAAATGGCCAATGTTACCGTAATGGAATCAAAGCTAAAAGGGAGCTGCTAAAATGGACATTGTAAAGTTAGAGATTGGTCTTATGGAAATGAGTAAGAAAACCAGAAGGATAAGAAATTTTATTCAGAAATAAGCTACTAGAATTTATGCTTCAAAAGCAGAGGAGTTCTGAGCAATGACAAGGAAAAAATTGTAGCTAAAATCATTGGTGTATGCTGTAAAATGCGAGTGAATGTAAACAGAACTCATGATGTCAGCAAATGTGAGGCTAACATGATACAACTGCTGTCTACTGTAACTGACACTGCAATGCCCTGCCCCACTCCTTCTCCAGGACCAATTGCCAGCCTTATGTATTATAACTGCCAATTGCTGCACGTTTATTTTAGCTTGAGGCTATCCCTAGCTTTGGGAGCCTGCTTTGTCATCTGTGAGGTAGGATGGAAGTGCTGGGAAATTAATACCTCCCTTCTCCCATGGACTTCCCTGGGGGCTCATATGGTTAAGAATCTGCCTGCAATGTGGGAGACCTGGGTTCAATCCCCGGATTGGGAACATCCCCTGGAGAAGGGGATGGCAACCCACTCCAGTATTCTTGACTGGAGATTTCCATGGACAGACGATATAGTCCACGGGGTTGCAAAGAGTTAGACATGACTAAGCAACTAACACTTCTCCCTAAAGCTCTCAACCAGTGAGGGACTAGATCCCTCACCCCTGGATGGTATAGTGCTCGGAGTGTGTTTTGTCCTGGTTCATAGAATTCCTCCAGTGGAATTAAGTTTCAGTATTCAAGGGTAGCGAGCTTGTAAATATTTCCTTTAGTGATTCCATTCTCTTCTTTGTCTTACTTGCTGTTTTAAACTCAAATACTTATCTTAGGATTCTACTTTTCCTCCCCACATTGTGATATTTATACAAATGCTGAAGTTCCTCACGATGATGCCTTGAGTGGGAAGGTAGAAGCAACAGATAAAGCAAAAGTTAGCAGGTGACTTCAATAAGGATGGTTGAATGATACATATTTATATTTTTATTACTTACGCTTATATTTCCATTTCTATTTACAGATGTGAGTTGAATAGAAGCAAAAGAGGACCTAGAAGACATGGTTGATACAACCTCTTGTCCTAGCAACACCAGTGCACGATCAGCCTTCACAGAGAAGAGTCAAGGAAACAAAGCTCAGAGAACAGGTCCACAGTTGTTCGTTAGACATTTATTGAATATCTATTATGGGTGAAAAATAGATTAGGTGCCAGAGACACAAAAATAAATAAGTTATTATTCATGATCTCAATGTGCTTGTCTACTATTATGGTATCAATCCTTTGATCAGAAAATTGTAATGCCATTGAAAGGTGATGACTAAAATATACACACGATATTGCTGAACAGTCAGAGAAAGATTCATGAATGAGATTACCTCTCAACTCGGTATTAAAGTTAAGAAGTTAACAGGCAAAGAAGTAGACGTAAAAAGATAAAAGATTTATCCAACCCTTTAGGAAGAGGGTTGGATAATACGTGTAGGAAATTACAAAAAGCTAGTGCTTGTGGACCTTATTAACAGAAGAAAAGTAGAAGTGTGTTGGAGAGCCAGGCAAGGGACAAATCATTCCTGTATGCTGGGTCTTGAGAGTCTATTCTTAGCAGTGGAGTGTCACTGAGGAATTTTGAATAAGCAAAGGAGTTTACCAACACCTACACTAGAGCATAGAACTATGTGTGTGTTGTGTGTACTTAAGAGAAGTTAATTAACACAAAAATAAATTTATAAACAAGAAAAAAGCAGAGATTGATAGAGAATTTATATTTAATCATGTGATAATATATGGACAGTTTCTTTGTATATACTGGTATAGTAAACCATCTCTGAAAAAGCAAAATTTAAGGTGAGATGTAGACAATAAGGAGTTGGCTATATGAAGATCGAGTAGGGCATACAACCAGAGAAACAGCTAGTTTGGAAGGTGGAGGGGCTGGCGTGGATTTTGTTTGTTCTCCCTGAAGAATAGAAAGAAAGACAATGTGACTGGGACAGTGGTATAAAGGGAATAGTTTGGACATAGTAAGAAAAGCCTAAATAAAGTAGGAGAAGGGATTGGCAATCCATTCCAGTATTCTTGCCTGAAGACTTCCATGGACAGAGGAGCCTGGAGGGCTACAGTCCATGGGGTCACAAAGAGTTGGACATGCTGAGCAGCTAACACTTTAGAAGCTAGAGTAAAAGCTTTATATTTTGTTTTAATGTGATGCTGTGTGGGCCAGAATAAGGGGCCTTTGAAGAGTTCCACGTCCTAATCTGTGGAAACTGAATATGCTACATACATGGCAAAGGGAATTCAGGTTGCAGATGGAGTTAAGGTTGCTAATCAGCTGACTCCAAGATAAGGAGATAATCCTGCATTTTTGGTATAATCACGAGCATCCTTGCCAAGAAGAACAAGGCAGAAGGAGAGAGTCAGAGGAAGATATAGCTATGAAAAAGGGCACAAGCAGACAAAATGCTGATGGCTCTGAGGATGGAGAAAGAGACCATGAACCAAGGAATGTGGGTGGTCTTTAGAAGCTACAAAGGACATGGAAATGGATCTCCTTTAGAGCCTCCAAGAAGAAGGTAGACTTGCCAATATTTTGAATTTAGTCCAGGGAGTCTTGTGTTAAGATGTCCCATCCAAAACTGTAAGATGATATATTTGTCTTGTTCTAATCCACTGAATTTGTGATAATTATAGCAGCAATCCAAACTAATTGATAAAACATTGAGGGTTGGCAAGCAAAGGGATTGCAATAACTGCCTATGATTTTAAAACTCTTTATGGTTACTGTATGGATAGTGGATTGCAGTGCAAGAATCACAAAATTGAGGAAGTCAGTCATGAGTTAACTACAGTAATTTAAATGAAAGATGATGGTGGATTGGACAAGAGTATTAATGGTAGATATGAAAAGAAGTGAATGAATTTGGGGTCGTTTTTAGAATTATAATTGAGAGAAGTTGATCATTAGTTGGATTTAGGGAGTGAAATAAAAATAACTATCAAGGGAAATGCGTAAGTATTAACCTTGTACAACTGAGCTGATTGTGATTAACACTCAAGAATTAGAGAAGAACGGGGCAAATACTTTTGATGGGGTAAATGAATAATTTTGAGACCACAATGCTAGTTTATATCTCGGTGGTTGTGTCAAGTAGTGAGTTGGATATATACATTTTTTAATTTCTGGGGAAAGCTCAGGTTTGTAAGTTTTTGATTTGGGAATCATAAATATGGAGAACCACTTTAAAGCTGCAGGTCTACATTCACACATCAAAGGAAAAAAAAAAATGTGGCACGTAGAAATGGGACACTGCAAAAAATAAGGGTGAGAGACAAGAAAATAAAGAACCTAGAAAGAGAGGTCTGGGAGACAAATCAGAGTGACATGATACGATAGAACCAGATGAAAGGACAAAGTGTTTCTAGAAGAACAGGTCTCAGATACTTTTGAAAGGATAACAAGATGAGTTAAAAACGTTACATTTGGCCGCACAGAGATGGCAAATTCTCAACAAATGAGAACCCAATAGATGTGAGTTGAGGTTGGATTCAGAAACTGGAAGGATAAGCAGTGATTTCATGGCAATCATTCTAATAAATTTTGCTGTAAATGGAAGCATCAGAATGGAGTAGGATTATACTTAGGTATTTTCCTTGTCAATGAAATAACTCTCCAGTAACACAAAGTGAATGATTTTCATACTACTTTTCTTTCTCCCATCTCATTCTAAAACAGACCACATAAATTACTTTCCACTTCAGCTATATTTATTCACTCTTTCGTCACTTGTTTATTTACTCATTAATTCCCAATAAATGTTTATTCAGCACCTACAAAGTAGAAGACACTGAGATGCTATCTGGAGAGGGGTCAGATTTGTAAGTTTATATTTGGGAGTCATAAGCATAAAGAAGACCTATTAGCTATAAAAGATATAGATGGTATCTGGTGTCTAAGAATTATAATTTAGCATTTTCTTAGATTACAGTTCTTCTTATATTAAAAATATTACTTGTCCAAAACCCTTGTCAGGAACTGTTAATTTAGCTCCATCGTTCAGTCGTGTCTGACTCTTTGCGACCCCATGGTCTGCAGCACACCAGGCTTCTCTGTCCATCACCAACTCCTGGAGTTTGTTCAAGCTCATGTCCATCGAGTCAGTGATACCATCCAACCAGCTCATCCTCTGTCATCCCCTTCTCCTCCTCCTTCCATCTTTCCCAGCATCAGGGTTTTTTCAAATGAGTCAGTTCTTCTCATTAGGTGGCCAAAGTATTGGAGTTTCAGCTTCAACATCAGTCCTTCCAATGAATATTCAGGACTGATTTCCTTTTGGATTGACTGGTTGGATCTCCTTGCAGTGCAAGGGACTCTCAAGAGTCTTCTCCAGCACCACAGCTCAAAAGCATCAATTCTTTGGCTCTCAGCTTTCTTTATACTCCAACTCTCACATCCATACATGACTACTGGAAAAGCCATAGCTTTGACTAGATGGACCTTTGTTGGCAACGTAATGTCTCTGCTTTTAATATGCTCTCTAAGTTGGTCATAGTTTTTCTTCCAAGGAGTAAGTGCCTTTCAATTTCTTGACTGCAGTGATTTTGGAGCCCTCCCAAATAAAGTCCGTCACTGTTTCCTTTTTTACCCCATCTATTTGCCATAAAGTGATGGGACCAGATGCCATGATTTTAGTTTTCTGAATGTTGAGCTTTAAGCCAACTTTTTCACTCTTCTCTTTCACTTTCATTAAGAGACCCTTTAGTTCTTCTTCACTTTCTGCCATAAGGGTGGTTGTCATCTGCATATCTGAGGTTATTATTTTCTCCTGGCAATCTTGATTCCGGCTTGTCCTTCATCCAGCCTGGCACTTCCCATGATGTACTCTGCATATAAGTTAAATAAGCTGGGTGACAATATACTGCCTTGATGTACTCCTTTCCTTATTTGGAACCAGTCTGTTTTTCCATGTCCAGTTCTAACTGTTGCTTCTTGACCTGCATACAGATTTCTCAGGAGACAGGTCAGGTGGTCTAGTATTCCCATCTCTTTAAGAACTTTCCACAGTTTTTTGTGATCCACACAGTTGAAGGCTTTGGGATAGTCAATAAAGCAGAAGTAGATGTTTTTCTGGAACTCTCTTGCTTTTTCAATGATTCAGTGGATGTTGGCAATTTGATCTCTAATGGTTCTACTCAAAATGGCCCATGGTCCTTAAAACCATTTCCTTTTAATTGACTGTTCAGCCACATTTAAAACCCATACTTCATATTTTAATATCTCAGCACTCAATATTTTCCTTAAAAACACTTTTTTATCAGTTTCATTCATAGAAATAGTAGCCACAGAAATTTAAGGCCTTAGTCATCATTTTACTTCTTCCAGAAGTCTTCCAAAAATGCGACCATCCAGCCAAAAGGAAGCTCTCTGATTTGAATTATTTTAGCAGTTCTAGTATGTACTAGGTAGATGGATTTATCATATTGCTTTATTTTACCTTACTTTTCACTGTGTTCTTGAAAATATCTGTTCCGAATGCTTAAACTTAGTAACTTTTAGTGAATATACGTTAAATAGATATCCCTCAATGTTTCATGAAACAATTAGGGTTTTTCAACACAAAACTGAGCTCTCAACATGCTAAAATGATTGATTCAGCCCATATTCTAGCTGCAGCATTTACCAATGGCTACAAACAAACAAATCCCTCCAAACCTAACTTAATAAAACAAGATCCTATAAATTCTCTAAGGCATTTATTATTGATGTGTTATTCTGTGAATGCTATCTGCTTCTCTTTAGTATTCATCTGATAGAAGAAATAGTGAGTTCATTTCATAGTGAATTCAGATAGTTCCATTCAAACCTTCTGTTAACCTTATTACAGTCAAATGACACTACAGGGACTGAATGCTGAACTTAAACTTTGAGAACTTAAGTTAAATGCTTAGTCAGCAAGGTCTTTTACCAGCAATTGATTATTTTAGGCATTAAAATATAAATCCAGTCTTGATAGTTAGGGAAAAAGCATAGTACCCCTCCCAAAATGATTTAAATTGAAATAATTCTGTATTTCATTCTGGAGAAAATTGTAAAAGATCAGACTTTTCCCTTAGGAGTTTTAGTACTTCCAGGTTTGGGTTTAAGTTATAAATATCTCAGAAACTTCCTTACTCATGGTGTTTCAAATTATTCCCAGTTGTGTCTCTTACTGAAACCAAGATGCATGGCTATACCTGTATATAGTGAAGGGAAAAAGCTCTCCAGCTCTTCAAAAAGGTTATATCTAGTTCAAGTTTGGATATGGCTTTTCTGTGAGCTAAACTAGTTTTTGTGTGTGCTTAGTCTCTCAGGCATGTCTGATTCTTTGCGACCCCATGGACTGTAGCCCGCCAGACTCCTCTGTCCATAAGGACCTACAGGCAAGAATACTGGAGTGGGTTGCCATGTACTCCTCCAGGGGATCTTCCCAACCAAGGGATCGAAACCAGGTCTCCCACATTGCAGGTGGATTCTTTATCATCTGAGCCACTAGGGAATCTAACTAGTTTTCAGATAGTTACAAGAAGAAGAGAATTTGATGTCTCCCTGCCTGATGTGTGTATTTTATTTTATGTGAAACTGATCTGATATGTTCTGGGCTTTTGGGAGGTATTCATCCAAATACAAGAATAGCACACATCCTGCCATTTTTGTATCTGTCAAAACTTACAAACTACATATGTGACATTTTATTAAAGTAAAATTTTCTTTGTATACTGTCACATACTAGTAAATACTAATAATTTTCTTTTACATTTTAAAATCCTTAAGATATATATAATTTATTACATCTATTGTATATCATATACTAAATTAACAAAAGCAGGGAGTCACATAAGAGAATGGCAAAATTTCAACAATGAGAGTCATGGCTAAAAAGGAGAGAAATGAGGAATTTCCAGATACTTTTGAAAGAAGAATCAATTCATTATTACAAAGAATCAGAATTTCATAGAAAATAGGCCACTTTTTTTTTTTTTTTTAAGACTGAACCCCACAGGTTCTGTCTCTGGGCTTTTGGTAGTAAATCATATTGAATCAGAAAAGAAAAATTCACCTGCTCTATGAGTGGGTTAATAGACATGGTTAGCAAGCTATCAGAGAAAATAAGATAGTTTTTATTTTTAAGACTTAGGAAATTAAACTTCTAAATATACAGGCTCTTATAAATTCTCAGCTTCCTACCTGTGTAACTATTTGTTATTTTATTTCCTTGATTTACAAGATGAAAAATATTTGTTCCCTCCTCTTGACTCCTAAAGTTATAACAAATAACTTCAAATGTATTTGATCACAAGTTAAACATCTTGGAATGAGGAATAGAAACTGAACTTTTCTTCTGAGTCCAGCCTGAGTGATGTCAAAATGTGTCAGCTGCTTTTGACCCTGGCCTGTGATTACATGGCAATTAGCAGTCGGCCTATTTCCAATTTTACACAAATAACAGTTTAAGAACCTAAAGTATAATAGAACAAATTTGAGAAGTGAAATTATTCAAAAGACACAGAACAAACTATGTAGCCTAAAGAGAAATTTTATGTGTTTAATTTACAGACTGATCTGCTCTAACTTCTGGCACTTTCCTCCAGCAGTTATACAAACATACTTCAGCATAGGTGAACCTTGAAAACATAACTGCTGAAAGCTTAGCTAAACTACTCCATGGTATTGGTGCTCTGGCATCCATTTTGTGTAGCCTATGAGGACCTTAAACTGCTACTAGCCTCTCAGGCCATAGTACACGCTCGGATAGCAGCCCACAGAGTCACAGCAAATGTAAGTTCCTGATATGACTCCCTCATCATTCCTGGTAATTAAGTCTCCCCTGCCTCCAGAGCCTTTACCTTATTCACTTTAGGTAAGACCACTGGGGGCTCTTTGGGTTTGAAATGACCAATTTGACCTTAGCCCAAGAACCCCCAAACAGTACACCCATGGAGCCTAATAAAAACATGTACCCCAGGTCCTATTGTTCTGTCTCCACTCTGCCTCCATCCCCCTAGGTGGACCCGTGAGGCATGGTGGGTACTTCCTCTGGATCTACGAGTAACAAATTTTCTATTTCAATTTCTCCTGTGGTCTGTTGTTGACCACATTGTGGTAACCAGTGTTCCCTTCACCATCAGGCATGCTGTGCTCTACTTAAGAATTATGAATTTGACAGATTCTTAACAATAATGCCAAGTGAAAGAAGCTAGTCACAAAAGAGCAAATATTGTATGATTCCATTTATATGAAATGTCCAGTGGACAATGAGAAATGATTCCTAATGAGAATATAGTTTTTTGGGGGGAAGATGAAAATGTTCTAAAAATAGACAGTGGTGATGGTTGCACAATTCTGTGGCTATATTAAAACAAAACAATTAAACTGTACTCTTAAAAAAGGGATTGGTTTTATAATATGCAAATTTTATCTCAATAGAACTGTTGTAAAAATCAGTGTGGCATATTTGGGGAATGCAGGCAATGATTTTAATATTGTCTCTAATTAGCCAACTAAACCACACATATTTAGTACTATTGTTTAACAATTTAAAAGTTAAACAGTTTTATATAGTGTTTTATAGAATATGTAGCACTTTTATATATGTTATCTTTCTTACACCTGTAATATCCTAATTAATTTATTATTAAATTAATTATTCTCATTCTAAGAAAAAGGACTTTTAAGACTTAGAGAATCGAATGATTTGCTCAGTGTTAACAGATCTGGTGAGCCACGTGTTAAGATGCTACTCAAGTCAAGTCTCACAGTCTTTCCTTACATTACAGATGCCTCCTTGAAGATTTATTGAGAGCAACACAAAATGGATAGAAATGGAATGGAAAGAGTCAAGATTCCAGAGAGGGCCGCTTTAGGCATAACTAGTCTCTCTAGAGAAAATGTAGTTGGTGCAGAAGGGGAATTTCTTATTTGATTTCTATGTTCCCAGAACTAACATAAAAAGAAACCACTGAATATGGAGTTATGATTAGACAGGGAGTACTCGACAAGAGCATTGAGAATAGAAATCATTCTGTAAAATTAAAAAGAGAATATAAAAATGCTTGGGAAGAAACAGGACTTTTCTAGAAAATTTATTATCATTAGAGACATGAAAAAATTGTTTGTAATCATAGAATATCCTTATATTTCTTTATAAGGGCCATTCGACTAGTTCTGGCAAGGGAAATGTGAACAGAAGTGAAAAAAGGGCATTTTTACACAGATGAAGTGAAAAATGCATGTACCTCCTTCATCTCACTCTCTGCTGTGGTGAACTCAAAGCCATCATGGTCCAGACAGCATCAACATAAGATGGACTCATATAGTGACTCACACTAGATCATGAGGTTAGAGAGAGGAAAAAAATCTTATTTTAAGTTTTAAGCTACCATGTTTATTAGGCTTATTTGTTCTTGTAGTAAGCCTATCCTGTCCTTGCTAACTTGAAGTTAAATGCTGCTGTACTTTTTATAAATATGTGGCATTGGTGGAGCAATTGGCAAAAGCAGTGGAGAAGCCAATGGGTTGCTCAAAAGGGGGCAACCCATTTTATGCCCAGGTGCAACAATAAAATGGCTGCCTGATGCAACGTGGGAGGCACACTGCTTTGTGTGTTGACTACTGTTCATTGTGCTGGGCAAAGTATTAAAAATAAAGAAACATCATTAAAGAAGAATTAAACAACTTGTAAGCAGAACTAGAAAGAAACAGAGAAAGTCTTTCAGAGGCTTGACCAACTGGAAAATATTTTTTTTAATGAAATAAAAGAGTATTTCATCAATAAAGACTCAATAGGCTTTCTCAGTTGATTCAAAACAAAGATCCAATGATGGATATGTGTTTTCTTTCAAGCGTGAAACCTCATGGTGGCTATTATTAAGGAAGTGGGGGATATGAGAATGAAAAAATAAAAGAAATCAAAGAAAGCAGATCTTGAAACAGGGCCTCAAGGGATTGGATTTATATCTTGCTAATTGAGCATGGCAAATATTTATATATTCCTACTTATCTACAGTTCTTTATTTTTTAAATTTTTATTGAAATATAGTTGATCTACAACATTGTGTCAGTTTTAGTTACACAGCAAAGTGATTCAGATATAGATAGATAGTTTTTTAGATTTTTTCATTATAGATTGTTTTTTATTTTTTGATTAAGGTGATCTGTAGGCATGAAGAACAAAAAAATAATACAAAAAGGCTTACATTTTTCTCTCTATCAACCATCTTTAGATTTGATGTATCATTTTTCCACTCAACATTCCTTCTGTCTATCTTCTGGTAGCAGACCTCTCCTCCACGGCCTTATTTGTAAGAGTATCACACAAACAAAATCAAACATAATGAATGCTTTAGCTTCCTTGATCAAATGACTCTGAGGCTAGCACACATTCCTAAACTTTGCATTTGTATGACTTTAGCCAGTGGTCATAAGTTCATAAGGGAGTAAACCCAGTTTTGGATGATAATCTTAGCTTGCCTTGAGGATGAAGTTGATTTGATATAATTATGCTAACATAAGAGAAAGTTTCAGATTTTTTTAAAAAGTCAGACAGAAAAATTCTAGGTTCCTTTGAATCTACAATTTCAAATACTCTCAGGCCAGTACATTTGCCTTTTATTCTGATAAGTTTATACATTGAAAAAATCACACTCCTCCCTTCACTTAACGGTTTAGCTTAGATTTTCATCACCGTAATTTAAAATGACTTCCAATTCATTTACTTGTAACCAAACTTACGTGTGGTAAATAGTCATAATATTTCCTTAGGTATTGCTCCAGAAATATTCTGACATATATACAGTCACCTATCTAGATATAGCATAATTTACATACTGTTATTGTGCAACTTAGTCTCACTTGCCAGTAAATAATCTTTCCATTAGACTTTTGTTAATGGACTTTCGTCTCTTTCCATTAGACTCTGTTTGTTAGTCTGTTTTGTAATTTCATGTGGTGCCAGCCAAATTGGATTCACTGCAGCGGTAAAAATAGAAAAAGCCATTCTATTCAAGGAACTTATATTTAGACTCATGATCCACTGTGAGTTATATTTTGTGCAGGATGTAAAGGGGGTCCAAATTAATTCTTTCATGTGTGGCTAGCTAGTTGTCCCAGTACCATTTGTTGAAAAGACTATTCTTTTCACATGAATTGTTTTGGCACTCATTAAAAATCATTTGACTGTAAATGTAAGAGTTTATTTCTAAACTCTCAATTCTATTCCATTGATCCATATATCTATCCTCATGATACTACTACATTGTCTTGCTTACTTTAGCTTTGAGTTAAGTTTTGAAATTGAGAAGTGTGTGTCTTTCAAGTTTTTCAAGATTTGTATTGGTTCTTTGCTGGCACTTTCATTTTACAGTCAATTTCAAAAACCCAGCTGAGAATTTGTGTTTGCATTTAACCTGATAAATTTGGGGAATATTACCATCTAAAATAGTAGGTCTTCGAACCCATGAACATGGGATATCTTTCCATTTATTTACATCTTAGTTAATTATTTTCAACAACATTTCATAGTTTCAGAGTATGAGTTTTGTACTTCTTTTAACTTGTTCCTAAAATTTAATCTGCCTATGCTATTTTAAATGGAATTATTTTCTGAATTTTATTTTGAAACTATTAGTTACTGGTATATGGAAACACATTTAGTTTTGTATATTGATCTTATACCCTGAAATACTGCAGAACATGATTATTCACTCAAATTCATTTTTGTGTGGGTCTCTATGGTTTTCTATATATAAATCATGTTATCTAAAATATTAATAGTTTTACTACTTTCTCAATGCCCTCTGTCTTCCTTCCTTCCCTCCTCTTCTCTTTCCTTCTTTTCTTTCCTTTTCTCTCCTTTCCTTCTTTTCTTTCTTTCAATTCTCGTTTCTAGAACCATCAATATTAAATAAAAGTAGCGAGAGTGGGCATCCTTGCCTTTCTCCTGACTTTCAGGAAATAACGTTCAGTCTTTCATTATTAAATATGATAGCTGCCATTGTTTTATTTATTTATTTATTTATTTTTGGTAGATGCCATTTATTAGACTGAGGCAGTTCTCTTCTGGTTCTAGTATGCTGAAGGTTTTTAACAGGAAGCTGTATGTTTTAAAATGCTATTTTGCATCTATTGAGAAGATTATGTGTTATGTTACCCTTTATTCTATTGATATAGTATATTCTATTAATTGATTTGCAAATGTGAAAACAACCTGGAATTCCTGGGATAGATCTCAACTGGTCATAGTGTACACTCCTTGTTATATGTTGGGAATTTGGTTTACTAGTATTTTGTTGAGGTCTAAATTCCCTTTTCCTATATTCAATGCACATTTTGAAATGTATCTTTGTTTTGTATATTTCTTAAAACTTCTGCTTATATGCTATGCTCATTTTGAATTGATTTTTCTTATGTAATTCTAAGATATCTCTGTATATTATAGCCATTATAATTTTGTCTACCATAAGATTATGGCTTCCCTGGTGGCTCAGATGGTAAAAGAAGTGCCTGCAATGCAGGAGATCCAGATTCAATCCCCGAGTCAGGAAGATACTCGGGAGAAGGTAATGGCAACCAACTCCAGTATTCTAGTATTCTTGCCTGGAGAACCCCACGGACAGAGGAACCTGGTGGGCTATATAGTCCATTGGGGTCGCAAAGAGATGAACACAACTGAGCAACTAACACACAGAGATTACATTTTTAATTCAAATATCATTTTTTGAACACCTTTATCCTTTTATTTTTTACATTTAAAATGTTGACTAGTTCCAATTTAGGGAAGCTGAGGAGGCAGTGAAAACTGAAGTAATGAGCTAGCTCTATTTGTTTTCCTAATTGGCTACCACTTTTCCCAAGTTAAAGCTTGTTTTGTTTCCAACTCTATTCTCAGAGTTTTAATCAACATAGGCCATATAGTAGGCTCACAATAGAGATTTGTTAAATTAGTAAAAGAAAACAGATTATTGTGTTTTGTACTAGGCTAAACTTTACATACAGACTTAATAAAAACAACAGTAATAAAAACCTCGTGAAAAATGTACCTAATAGTTATTGACTTCTTTGAATGTTGATTAATTTTTGATATTTTCTTTTACTGAAACATTGCAAACAAATGGTGGCATTTTCAGGCATATGTTATAGAACTAATCAATATATAAAAAAGCTAACACTGAAGAAACTACAAGGAAACATTGAGTCTTTTTTTTAATTAGTTTATTTATCTATTTTTTTAATAAATTTATTTATTTTAGTTGGGGGCTAATTACTTTACAATATTGTAGTGGTTTTTGCCATACATTGACATGAATCAGCCATGGGTTTACACGGGTTCCCCATCCTGAACCCCTCTCCCACTTCCCTCCCCATCCCATCCCTCTGGGTCATCCTATTGCCCTAGCCCTGAGCATTTGTCTCATGCATCGAACCTGGAATGGTGTTCTGTTTCACATATGATAATATACATGTTTCAATGCTATTCTCTCAGAACGTCCCACCCTCACCTTCTCCCTCAGAGTCCATAAGACTGTTCTATGCATCTGTGTCTCTTATTCTGTCTTGCATAGAGGGTTATCATTACCATCTTTCAAATTCCATATATATGCATTAATATTACTGTATTGGTGTTTTTCTTTCTGGCTTACTTCACTCTGTATAATGGGTTCCAGTTTCATCTATCTCAATAGAACTGATTCAAATGTATTCTTTTTAATGGCTGAGTAATATTCCATTGAGTATATGTACCACAGCTTCCTTATCCATTCGTCTGCTGATGGACATCTAGGTTGCTCCCATGTCCTGGCTATTGTAAACAATGCTGCGATGAACATTGGGGTACTCGTGTCTCTTTCGATTCTGGTTTCCTCGGTGTGTATGCCCAGCAGTGGGATTGCTGGGTCATATGGCAGTTCTATGCCCAGTTTTTTAAGGAATCTCCACACTGTTCTCCATAGTGGCTGTACTAGTTTGCATTCCCACCAACAGTGTAAGAGGGTTCCCTTTTCTCCACACCCTCTCCAGCATTTATTGCTTGTAGACTTTTGGATAGTAGCCATTCTGACCAGTGTGAAATGGTACCTCATAGTGGTTTTGATTTGCATTTCTGTAAAAATGAGTGATGTTGAGCATCTTTTCATGTGTTTGTTAGCCTTCTGTATGTCTTCTTTGGAGAAATGTCTGTTTAGTTCTTTGGCCCATTTTTTGATTGGGTCGTTTATTTTTCTGGAATTGAGCTGCAGAAGTTGCTTGTATATTTTTGAGATTAATTGTTTGTCTGTTGCTTCGTTTGCTATTATTTTCTCCCATTCTGAAGGCTGTCTTCTCACCTTGCTTATAGTTTCCTTTGTTGTGCAAAAGCTTTTAATTTTAATTAGGTCCCATTTGCTTATTTTTGCTTTTATTTCCACTATTCTGGGAGGTGAGTCATGGAGGATCCTGCTGTGATTTATGTCGGAGAGTGTTTTGCCTATGTTTTCCTCTAGGAGTTTTATAGTTTCTGGTCTTACATTTAGATCTTTACATTTTGAGTTTATTTTTGTGTATGGTGTTAGAAAGTGTTCTAGTTTCATTCTTTTACAAGTGGTTGATCAGTTTTCCCAGCACCACTTGTTAAAGAGATTGTCTTTTCTCCATTGTATATTCTTGCCTCCTTTGTCGAAGCTAAGGTGTCCATAGGTGCATGGATTTATCTCTGGGCTTTCTATTTTGTTCCATTGATATATATTTCTATCTTTGTGCCAGTACCATACTGTCTTGATGACTGTGGCTTTGTAGTAGAGCCTGAAGTCAGGCAGGTTGATTCCTCCAGTTCCATTCTTCTTTCTCAAGATTGCTTTGGCTATTCGAGGTTTCTTATATTTCCATACAAATTGTGAAATGATTTGTTCTAGTTCTGTGAAAAATACCATTGGTAGCTTCATAGGGATTGCATTGAATCTATAGATTGCTTTGGGAAATATACACATTTTCACTATATTAATTCTTCCAATCCATGAACATGGTATATTTCTCCATCTGTTTGTGTCCTCTTTGATTTCTTTCATCAGTGTTTTATAGTTTTCTATATATAAGTCTTTTGTTTCTTTAGGTAGATATATTCCTAAGTATTTTATTCTTTTTGTTGCAATGGAGAATGGTATTGTCTCCTTAATTTCTCTTTCGGTTTTCTCATTATTGGTGTATAGGAATGCAAGGGATTTCTGTGTGTTAATTTTATATCCTGCAACTTTACTATATTCATTGATTAGCTCTAGTAATTTTCTGGTAGAATCTTTAGGGTTTTCTATGTAGAGGATCACGTCATCTGCAAACAGTGAGAGTTTTACTTCTTCTTTTCCTATCTGTATTCCTTTTATTTCTTTTTCAGCTCTGATTGCTGTGGCCAAGACTTCCAAAACTATGTTGAATAGTAGTGGTGAAAGTGGGCATCCTTGCCTTGTTCCTGACTTTAGGGGAAATGCTTTCAATTTTTCACCATTGAGGATAATGTTTGCTGTGGGTTTGTCATATATAGCTTTTATTATGTTGAGATATGTTCCTTCTATTCCTGCTTTCTGGAGGGTTTTTATCATAAATGGATGCTGAATTTTGTCAAAGGCTTTTTCTGCATCTATTGAGATAACCATATGGTTTTTTTCTTTCAATTTGTTAATGTGGTGTATTACATTGATTGATTTGTGGATGTTAAAGAAACCTTGCATTCCTGGGATGAGCCCACTTGGTCATGATGTATGATCTTTTGAATATGATGTTGGATTCTGTTTGCTAGAATTTTATTAAGGATTTTTGCATCTATGTTCATCAGTGATATTGGCCTGTAGTTTTCTTTTTTTTTGTGGCATCATTGTCTGGTTTTGGAATTAGGGTGATGGTGGCCTCATAGAATGAGTTTGAGAGCTTAACATCTTCTGCAATTTTCTGGGAGAGTTTGAGTAGGATAGGTGTTAGCTCTTCTCTAAATTTTTGGTAGAATTCAGCTGTGACGCCGTCTGGTCCTGGGCTTTTGTTTGCTGGAAGATTTCTGATTACAGTTTTGATTTCCGTGCTTGTGATGGATCTGTTAAGATCTTCTATTTCTTCCTGGCTCAGTTTTGGAAAGTTATACTTTTCTAAGAATTTCTCCATTTCTTCCAGGTTGTCCATTTTATTGGCATATAGCTGTTGGTAGTAGTCTCTTATGATCCTTTGTATTTCTGTGGAGTCTGTTGTGATCTCTCCATTTTCATTTCTAATTTTGTTGATCTGATTCTTCTCCCTTTGTTTCTTGCTGAGTCTGGCTAATGGTTTGTCAATTTTGTTTATCTTCTCAAAAAACCAGCTTTTAGTTTTGTTGATTTTTGCTATGGTCTCTTTTGTTTCTTTTGCATTTATTTCTGCCATAATTTTTAAGATTTCTTTCCTTCTACTAACCCTAGGGTTCTTCATTTCTTCCTTCTCTAGTTGCTTTAGGTGTAGGGTTAGGTTATTTATTTGATTTTTTTTCTTGTTTCTTGAGGTATGCCTGTATTGCTATGAACCTTCCCCTTAGCATTGTTTTTACAGTGTCCCATAGGTTTTGGGTTGTTGTGTTTTCATTTTCATTCGTTTCTATGCATATTTTGATTTCTTTTTTGATTTCTTCTGTGATTTGTTGGTTATTCAGAAGCGTGTTGTTAAGCCTCCACATGTTGGAATTTTTAACAGTTTTTTTTCCTGTAATTGAGGTCTAAACTTACTGCATTGCGGTCAGAGAAGATGACTGGGATGATTTCAATTTTTTTGAATTTACCAAAGCTAGATTTATGGCCCAGGATGTGATCTATCCTGGAGAACGTTCCGTGTGCACTTGAGAAAAAGGTGAAATTGATTGTCTGGGGGTGGAAAGTCCTATAAATATCAATTAAATCTAATTTGTCTATTGTACCATTTAAAGTTTGTGTTTCCTTGTTAATTTTCTGTTTTGTTGATCTATCCATATGTATGAGTGGACTATTAAAGTCTCCCACTATTATTGTGTTATTGTTAATTTCCCCTTTCATACTTGTTAGTATTTGCCTTACATATAGCGGTGCTCCTATGTTGGGAGCATATGTATTTATAATTGTTACATCTTCTTCTTGGATTGATCCTTTGATCATTATGTAGTGTCCTTCTTTGTCCCTTTTCACAGCCTTTATTTTAAAGTCTATTTTATCTGAAATGAGTATTGCGACTCCTGCTTTCTTTTGGTCTCCGTTTGCATGAAATATGTTTTTCCATCCCTTCACTTTCAGTCTGTATGTGTCCCTTGTTTTGAGGTGGGTCTCTTGTAGACAGCATATATAGGGGTCTTGTTTTTGTATCCATTCAGCCAGCCTTTGTCTTTTGGTTGGGGCATTCAACCCATTTACATTTAAGGTAATTATTGATAAGTATGGTCCCGTTGCCATTTACTTTGTTGTTTTGAGTTCGTGTTGAAACATCCTTTCTGTGTTTCTTGCTTAGAGAAGATCCTTTAGCATTTGTTGGAGAGCTGGTTTGGTGGTGCTGAATTCCCTCAGCTTTTGCTTGTCTGTAAAGCTTTTGAATTCTCCTTCATATGTGAATGAGATCCTTGCTGGGTACAGTAATCTGGGTTGTAGATTATTCTCTTTCATTACTTTAAGTATGTCCTGCCATTCCCTTCTAGCCTGAAGAATTTCAGTTGAAAGATCAGCTGTTATCCTTATGGAGATCCCCTTGTGTGTTATTTGTTGTTTTTCCCTTGCTGCTTTTAATATTTATTCTTTGTGTTTGATCTTTGTTAATTTGATTAATATGTGTCTTGGGGTGTTTCACCTTGGCTTTATCCTGTTTGGGACTCTCTGGGTTTCTTGGACTTGTGTGACTATTTCCTTCCCCATTTTAGGGAAATTTTCAACTATTACCTTCTCGAATATTTTTTTCATGGCCTTTCCTTTTATCTTCTTCTTCTGGGACTCCTATGATTCGAATGTTGGGGCGTTTCATATTGTCCCAGAGGTCCCTGATATTTTCCTCATTTCTTTTGATTCTTTTTTCTTTTTTCTTCTGTGCTTCGTTTATTTCCACCATTCTATCTTCTACCTCACTTATCCTATCTTCTGCCTCCGTTATTCTATTGTTGGTTCCGTCCAGAGTGTTTTTTATCTCCTTTATTTCATTATTCATTATATATTGACTCCTTTTTATTTCGTCTAGGTCCTTGATAAACATTTCTTGCATCTTCTCAATCCTTGTCTCCAGGCTATTTATCTGTAACTCCATTTTGCTTTCAAGATTTTGGATCATTTTTATTATCATTATTCTAAATTCTTTTTCAGATAGATTCCCTATCTCCTCCTCTTTTGTTTGGTTTTGTGGGCATTTCTCATTTTCCTTTACTTGCTGAGTATTTCTCTGCCTTTTCATCTTGTTTAGATTGCTGTGTTAGGCGTGGCCCTTCTGTATTCTGGTAGTATGAAGTTCCTCTTTATTGTGGAGGTTCCTCACTGCGGTTGGGGTTGGACAGGTGGCTTGTCAAGGTTTCCTGGTTGGGGGAGCTTGTGTCGGTGTTCTGGTGGGTGGAGCTGGATTTCTGCTCTCTAGAGTGTAATGGAGTGACCAGTATTAATTTTTGAGATGTCTATGGATTTGGTGTGCCTCTGGGCAGCCTGTATATTGATGCTCAGGTCTATGTTCCTGCGTTGCTGGAGAATTTGCGTGGTATGTCTTGCTCTGGAACTTATTGGCTCTTGGGTGGAGCTTGGTTTCAGTGTATATGTGGAGGCTTTTGGATGATCTCTTATTAATTAATGTTTCCTCTGGCTTTCAGTCTTATTCTTGCAGTAGCCTCAAGACTTCTCCATCCATACAGCATCGATAATATAACTTTTAGGTTAACGGTGAAAAGATTCTCCACAGTGAGGGATACCCAGAGAGGTTCACTGAGCTACATGGAGAGGTGAAGGGGGGGAGATTTGAGGTGACCAGGAGGAGAAGAGGGGGACTCAAACGTGGAGAGAGCAGTCTAGCCAGTAAGCACTTCCCTCTGTGCCCTCCACAGTCTGGAACCCTCAGAGTGGTTCAAGGAGATACATAGAGAGGGGCGAGGAAGGTAATAGAGGTGAGCATGAGTAGAAAGGGAGGAATCAAGAGGGAGAGAGAGATCTGGGCAATATTCTGTTCACAAAGTGTTCTCCGGTGCCCAGAACACCGTCAGAGATTCACAGAATTGGGTTGAGAAGAGAAGGAGGAGGATGGGAGTTAGAGGTTCCCTGGGAGAGAAGAAAGAGCGTCAATAGGGGGAGAGAGTAATCAAGCCAGTAATCACACTCCTGAGTAAAAATGGGTCCTAAAGATTGGGTTCTTAAATGTACAAAATTGATATCAAATATGTAAAACAAAGATTAAAAATCTAGAGTAGAGGTTAGACTCTTAAAAAAATACAATATAAAAAAAAAGAAAAAAGAAAACAAAATCACAAAAAGTATAAGATATATGTATGCAGTTTGCTTTAAAAATAGGGTTTTTTTTTTTTGTAAGGTAATAGAGGGTTATAAAAATGAAAATTAAAGTTGTAATAGAGGACTTAAAGAAAAAAGAAAAAAATTTTTAAAAAATGATAATAGTAAAAATATATCCAGGACTTTCTCTGAAGCTGTTGTGAGCGGTGTGGGGTCTGTTCAGTTTCAGATAGATCCTTGTTCCTGCTTATACTTTTCAAGATCTATAGGCCTTTTGTCAATGTAGTTGGTGTTAACTACAGGCATTTTAATCTGTTGGCCTGTCACTTCCAAAGCGCTTCCCTCTGTTTATTTGACTTCTGTTTGCAGGTCTCTTCAGTGTCTAATTTCCGCCCTGCCACAAAGGGGTGGAGGTTGTCTCTTTAGGTTCCCTTGTTCAGTCGTGCTGTGGAGAGGGAGGAACACTGCAAACCAATATCACTGGCATGTGTGTGGAGAGCTTGCAGTGTCTTCGCCACACTGGATTCGCCCCCATTCACGGTGTGTGTGCTTTCCCAGTCTACCCTGCTCAGGTTTCAGGTTACTCTGCCAGGAAGTGGGCCCTGAGATGTGTGCACTTTCCAGGTCTAAGCTGCTCAGGTTCAGGTTCCCGAGTACTCCACAAAGGTGCAGACTTGGTTGGGCTGGCGGTTTGTGCTGATCCCTGGTCGGAGCAGCTCAGGCAGCCAGGAGTTTGGCGAATGCACTCTCCCCTGTTGGGGTGGTGAAGCTTATCACCTCCCTGGCCCCCGCCTCAGTTTAAGGGCGCGC
Organism: Giraffa tippelskirchi; assembly: GCF_054371585.1. Classification (NCBI taxonomy): domain Eukaryota; kingdom Metazoa; phylum Chordata; class Mammalia; order Artiodactyla; family Giraffidae; genus Giraffa; species Giraffa tippelskirchi. The sequence continues at coordinate 88,934,482 of NC_137275.1, read as the reverse complement.
CCAACTCTGGTGTGCTTTGTGTCAGTTCTGGGGAGCTGGTCTCTGGCTGCGACCCTCCCGGTGGCTGTCGATCCTCTGGGATCTCAGGCAGTCTTTGCTTCGAAACTGGAAGCCTGTTTGCAGTTTGGAAGGCGGTCCCCTCTCTGGGGCCGAGTTTGCCCCTTTCCGGCTCTGGCGGGCCCTGCCTGCCCGTTGCGTCCGGCGGGGGATGAGGCAGTCTGCAGCCGGCTAGCTCTCCTCTGGTATTGTTCAGTCCTTTGTTCTGTGAGCGGGCTGGCAGTGCCTTAGATTTGGGCTTTTCGCGGGATAGTTCTCTCTCTCTGGCTGTCCCACAGTTTAGGTTGCTATCTCGCGTTAGCTCCCTCAGATTGCCCTTGGGCTGTTTGGGCCCGGTCCTTACCCTAAGCAGTGCCACCCGCTCCTCTCTGTTCAGCCCCCACTTGCTGGTGGCAGATGCGCGTGTCTGGGGTTCTTTGCTGGGAGTTGCCTTTAGGCACGTAATCTGTGGGTTTTATTTATTTTTTCTCCCGGTTATGTTGCCCTCCGAGATTCGAAATCTTCCCCCAAACCCGCTGGTGAGAGGGTTTCCTGGTGTTTGGAAACTTCTCCTCTTTTACGATTCCCTCCCCGGGATGGGACTCCCTCCCGGGGACGGGTCTCCATCCCTAACTCTTTTGTCTCTCTTTTTATCTTTTATATTTTGTCCTACCTCCTTTCGAAGATAATGGGCTGTCTTTCTGGATGCCTGATGTCCTCTGCCAGCGTTCAGAAGTTGTTTTGTGAAGTTTGCTCAGTGTTCAGATGTTCTTTCGATAAATTTGTTGGGGAGAGAGTGGTCTCCCCGTCCTATTCCTCTGCCATCTTAGCCCCCTCAGACCCAACATTGAGTCTTTATTAGTAAAATAGATATCAACTGGAGAAGGCGATGGCACCCCACTCCAGTCCTCTTGCCTAGAAAATCCCATGGACAGAGGAGCCTGGTAGGCTGCAAGTCCATGGGGTCGCCAAGAGTTGGACATGACTGAGCGGCTTCACTTTCTAGTTTTCACTTTTCACTTTCATGCATTGGAGAAGGAAATGGCAACCCACTCCAGTGTTCTTGCCTGGAGAATCTTAGGGATGGGGAAGCCTGGTGGGCTGCCATCTATGGGGTCACACAGAGTCGGACACGACTGAAGCGACTTAGCAGCAGCAGATATCAACTATGGATTGCAGCAAAAATTCTGAATAAAAAATGTAAGAAGTTATTCATGGAAAGCTTTTACTGCAAGAGTAGATTTTTTAAAACATGTTTGAATATGAAATGAAAAAAGGCTTCCAACAAGAATGCAACAAGGCTTCAACCTGCAAAAATTAAGCAGAGTATGTGGGAAGATAAATAGGAGGATCTTGAAGATGATTGAAGGATTGGACATCAAGATCTCAAAGGAATAGATTATGTAATTGTAGGTCTTAAAATGAGAAGAAAAGCATTCCTGGCCTTCTTCCTCAAAGGGCCTCTAATATTATCCCAATCTGAGTGGTTTGAAAAATTTGACAGAATACTCTTTTCTATGTTTTATTTCCTTTGCTTTCCTAGCTTTCAAACATTTTTAGGGTTATAATATATTTAATGGATATATATAATATTCCACTGACACTTGAATAACATAGGCTTAACTACACAGGTCCATTATATACAGGTTTTTTGTTTGTAAATACTATAGTACTATATGATCCACGAATGAAGACCTGAAGATGTGGAGGCAGGAACTGCTTACACAGAAAACCAACTATAAGTTATACATGGATTTTTGACCTTGTGGAGGGGTGGTGTTCTTTACCCCTGAATTGTTCAAAGTTAAACAGTTATGTACACTTCTTAAATCCTTCTCTCTCTCTCTCTTTTTTTTTTTTTTTTTTTCGGAGATTGAAGAGGTAGGAGGAGTAACTAATCCTAGGGCTGAGTCAGAAATTAACTGGTATTAATTAAATCTATGTCTTTGATACATCAAAATACAATGAAATCAGTAACAGAAAATGAATATAATCCCTTCAGATAATATATAATATACATAATTCCTTCCACTTTTCATGAAATATAGATGGGAGGCCCTCTGACCATTTACAAACTGTGAACATAACAGCTCTAGCTTTGAAGAATTTAGCCCTAACCTATATCATGCTTGTTTTCAAGCATTTGTGTAAAATTTAGGTCATTTGAACTGGCATAATCATTGTAAGATCACCTGTTTGATTATTTGTTTGGCATACTAGCTATGACATCAAAATTTTTTTGTTGTTTTATTTGTTTGTGATTGCTTTCAAGTTCAGATAAAGCTGAAATAATGTTAGAAAAAAATGTTGGGTTTCTTTCCTTGTTCTCTCTGGCTGGTCTAATGTAATGATTCATAGCTCAGAAGACTCTGGAGTCAGAGTTATGGGCTTGGAAGCTAGGTTTTCTCCTAGCCGGGTGATTTGCACAAGTGAGTAAGTCAGTCTGTGCCTCATGTAATTACACTAGCTATGTCATAGGATTACAAGGACAAAGCATGTTAATATTTTCATACAGTTAAAATAGTATCTGAAACATAGCAAGCAAATAACAATCCCTCTGTGTTTATGGAACTCTTCAGAAAATAACCAATAGACTGTTTTCTAATCATGGAAGAAAATTTTCTAGAATTAATTGAAAAAACTTGGTACTTTTGATGAATGAATGGTGCCCAGTTAAGCATAATATTTTCAAAATAAAAACAAAACCAAGCAATATGAGAAAAATGCCTCACTTTTCAAACAACAGCATCAATAAAATCACATATGCTCAGTAGCTAAGTCGTGTTTGACTCTTTTGCTACCCTATGGACTACAGCACACCAGGCTCCTCCATCTATGGGATTTTCCAGGCAAGAATACTGAAGTGGGTTGCCATTCCCTCCTCCAGGGGCTCTTTCCAACCCAGGGATCAAACACACATCTCCTGTGTCTCCTGCATTGCAGACAGATTCTTTACCACTGAACCACAAGTTTAAATAAATTGTATATTATTTAATCCTCAGTTTCTTTTGCACACCTAAGTCTATATCTTTTTTCTTCTTCTTATAATGAAGTTTATTTGGTCATTTAAGAAATGGAAATTTTCAAAGCTCCTCTGCCTTTTTTCTATCATTTGGGAAATACTGGTTTGTTTTCATTTTCTAAGCATTCCATGTGATCTATAATATTCTCCCTCTCCTCTCTCCCTTTCTCTCTCCCCCACATACTTCTGTTTCCTCTCCTTTTTTTTTTCCCCCCACTTCTTGGATACTTCTTCTTGCAAGAATTTAAACAATCTGCTTTCTGAAGCCTTTTCTAAATGTTGTCATTTTAACATTTTCTAGTGACAAAGGCAGAAGGCTCTGGTCTGGTCCCTACCACACTACTCACTTTATTCTTCTCACAGGAATTTTAACAATTTAAAATCAAACCAATGGCTTAGCTTTCCTTTTCTGTATCCACTCAAAGCCAAGGCCGTATTTCCTATTTTCAATTATATATACCACTTCACAAACCCTTCTTGTTCTGGGATTTAAATATCCTGTGTGCAGTTAGATCTCAATGAATGAGGAACTTTTGAACTATCAGGGGAAGACTGTAGCACAGCCTCACAGATTGAAGCCTAGGAGAGTGAATGTACATTTCCTCCAGTGGGGTCTAAGGCCTCCTGAGAAACTGTTATAGCCACGCGTTTTGGGAAACAAATTCACTCAGAAGGACAATGCAGGTAATGGAGTGCAGTTTATTACACCGGCGTGCCCAAGGCAGAGTCTCCTCTTAGCCAAGGACCCCGACCAGCATTTGTGAAAATCTTTTATAACCCATGTGTACGTGTCTGAACTCACCACCTCAAATTCCTTGAGACTTACATAAACAAAGGAAAGGTAAATACAATCACAATAATCTCATCATTTAGGTGTTATGTGTTCAAACAGTTAAACAATTGGCCAATAATCAATAAGCCCGAGGTTACACTCTGATAGGTACAGAAAAATTTATGGCCTGTCCAGGGACAGGGGTGATTAGTGTATGTTTTCTCTTAGGCGATGAGTAACCTGGATACGATCTTCAAGGTTCCCCTGTCCGGAGGGGGTCTTATCCTTCTATTGTCATTTCCACAGGCACTAAGCACAGAGTTCAGAGTCCATTAGAGAGGTGGCCGAGCATGATCAGCACGAACAGGCCTAAGATGGAGTCCAGGCCCCATGAATTCCTTCTTCAAAACAAAGCAATTGCAACTGTCTCTGGACCACGGGAAGGTCATTTCCACACTAATGCAGTCAGTGCTTCACAAGATCAAGGTAGGGAATCTTTGCTGAAATATAGCCACGCTACTCGCCATACATATATGTGTATATGTGCATATATTAGCAATTTTATATGGGGGAGCAGTCTCTGGTTTCCACAACCTTATGACTACATCTCTATCTACAGGGGCAGTTGGACACACAAAATCTCTATGTAGCCTGTCACTGCTCCCAGTTTTACTATTTCGTTGTTACATGAATTAACTGTGAAGTACCAATGAAGACATAGCCACCACACAGGGTTCCTCTTCTTACATACATGGTTTGGTAGGACACAAGCCTAAATTATTATCCTGACATAAGTGAAAAGGCACAGTTTTAAATCTTATTTCCAAGAGAAATAATCAATAAAATTAATCTTGGACAATGAGGAAAAACAGTACATAAGAACCACAATCTGTGCTAAGGGGTTTTGCCCAGGGGAAAGATGCAAGTTACATATATAGCTTTTATGTAACACACTCAGGGGCTTCCCTGGTAGCTCAGACAGTAAAGAAAGTGAAAGTGAAAGTCACTCAGTCGTGTCCGACTCTGCGACCCCAGGGACTATACAGTCCATGGAATTCTCCAGGCCAGAATACTGGAGTAGGTAGCTTTTCCCTTCTCCAGGGGATCTTCCCAACCCAGGGATCGAACCCAGGTTTCTCATATTGCAGGTGATTCTTTACCAGCTGAGCCACAGGAAAGCCCAAGAATACTGGAGTGGGTAGCCTATCCCTTCTTCAGCGGATCTTCCCCACCCAGGAATCGAACCCGGGAATCGAGGTGGATTCTTTACCAACTGAGCTATTAGGGAAGCCCAGACAGTAAAGAATGCCTGCAACGCAGAAGACCCCGGTTCCATCCCTGGGTCAGGAAGATTCCCTGGAGAAGGGAATGACTACCCACTCCAGTGTTATTGCCTAGAGAATTCCACGAACAGAGGAGCCTGAAGGGCTACAGTCTGTGGGGTCACAAAGAGTTGGACACGGCTGTGCAACTAACACACACACACACGCACACAAGGGGCTTCCCATGTAGTGCCAGTGGTAAAGAACCCACCTGCCAATGAAGGAAATATAAGGGACAGACACGGGCTCATTCCCGGGGGTCAGGGAAGATTTCCTGGAGGAGGGCATGGCAACGTGCTCCAGTGTTCTTGCCTGGAGAATCCCGTAGACAGAGGAGCCTGGCAGGCTACTGTCCATGGAGTCGCAAAGAGTCAGACAGGACTAAATAACAACAATACACATTTATTTATTATTTTATGTGTATGTAGCTGTGCTGAAGTCCACGGCCACAGCCTACTCTGCTGACTCCAAGTCGTGTTTCGTAAGGTTTTGAAAACAGAATCCAAATACGCTCCTTTGGTAAATGCTTCTTTTGAAAAAATTTTGTCATGTGGCTTGGGACAAGCTCCTTAAATCATCTGTGATTTTGCTTGGTTCATTGTATAACATTGCACCTGTAATAGCACTACACTCAACTGTTTTTTCCTAAGAACTTGTAAAACCAGTCTTGGATTGAACAATTAAAAAGTAAGTGAAGAAGTGACTTGCAAAGACCTGAAAGAAATAGGTGCAACAAAGAAAAGGGCTTGAAAATCAAAGTATTTTTCTTCCAAAATCTTGTGGGTTTTTTCTTTTTTTTTTTTGCTTTTCAAATCTGTAATTGTCTTTATGAGCTCAAGTATTAAGGCTATTTCTGTGGAGGAATCGTTAGTTGAAAATTAAGTGCCTAGGTACGATAATTGTATTTCCAAAAAAAAAATAAGAATACTATATTGATTCATGTCAATGTATGGCAAAAACCACTACAATATTGTAAAGTAATTAGCCCCCAACTAAAATAAATAAATTTATTAAAACAAAACAAACAAACAAAAAAAAGAATACTATATTGAAGGACCACCACAAAATGTTAAAGTGAGACCCTTGGTATATTTGGGACAAAATGAATGATTTTAAACTCTTAAAATCCAAAACAGTTACTAATATTATGGCTGGAAAGTAATGACACTCGCGTGCTTTTTCTTTTTTTTAACTTTCAAAGCAGCCACTATTTAACAACAGAATGATTTCTTTGATGCTTTCATTTGAAGAACATAAAGCTGCAAATCATAGTCTCATCTCTGGCATTCAATATGACAATTTCTATGACTAATCACTCCAGAACAATCTAGCAAAAAGAATCTGCTCTAAATAAGATAATGTCCAAAATACCGTATTGAATGTAACTTTTTAAAGCTCTGGTTCAGTTAGCTTGACATTTAAGTGTTTTGACTGTATTGGTTTTACTAAGACAAATATTTCAATTAGTAGAAAAACATGGTATTAGTAAGAGTTTAATCATTTCACATTACAAACTTGATTTTTCTTATAGGAAAAAGATGTTGATTCATGACTGTCATTTTTGTGCTGTTGATAATATGAAAGAAATAAAATGATGAGGTGTAACAGGCATTGAATTCACAGTCAAGTAATAAAAAGTCATGGTGAGAATAAAATATTAATAGAGACTAGATGGAATATAGCTAGATTTTTTCATTTTCCTGATAAAATATTCTAAAATCTGATATATTTTAGAAAAGTCCTTGATTAAAGCATTCAAAATTACAAAGGACATCCTTTTTTCAACCTTGTTCCATAATAAAATGAGGACAAGGAGATACTTGAAAAAAATAAGGGGTAGTAAATTCAGAACAAATTGAGGTAAATAATGTCTTATAAACGTGTATAGTCAACCTGTGAAATTCATTGACCGAAAAGGTCACTGAGTCAAATACTATGGTTGAATTTAAAAAACAGCTGGGTAATTTTATGACCACTAATAGCTTTGGGAGCTCTGCTCAGCAAGCAGAGATAATGATAAGGGTAATCAAATCTCTTGTTTTGGGATGTAAGTTACCAACGGGGGTTGTCGAACTCCATGCCTTACCTTTGTCCTCTGGATCCTTCTCATAAACACCCACCTTCTGGGAGGTACACCGATGGACACTGGTCTTGTTATTCAGCACTTTTATCCTGAAGTTTATAGATGAGCTGTGTTATTCCTTCACCTTCATCTAAAGTATCTGCCTCTGTAGCATAGCAACAATGAAATCTGGTTTGGGAAATAGCGTGCTCCATAATGATAGTCAAGGTAATCAATGATTTTAGCAGGTGCCTTAGAATATTGCTCTCACGATTCTTGAATTTATCTAATTAAAATAGTTTGAAAGTTGAAAATCATTGCATTTTAGAGGAATAAAACTTGACAGTACCATTATGAGTACCATTTTGTAAAGTAGTATTAGTAAATTACCACCCCTTTAACACTGCATTCTAAATGTGCTGTATTTTTTTAAACAGCAGCCGTTGAGTTTTAAAATGTGTTCCTCTTTAGAAATACTGTTAATTGTATTTTGCTACCTCACCTTTAATCGATGTTGCATGCTTATTAATTTTTATTTATTTGAGGTCAAAATTCAAGTTTTACTGTTTGAATCAATTTTTTCCAAAGCAGAAAAATTGGACAGAAAGGCAAAACATAAACCATCTACAGTCTTAAAATCCAGAGTAACCATTACTATTTGTATACAACTATACCTTTGCAAACATACAATCATTTATATATTTTTTTCTAATAGGTTATACAAAATTAGGAGCATGCTATATATTTTCCTTCAATAGTTCCAGGTCAATTAATAAAGTATTACTTTTTTGCCCACTGATTTAAAAATCATATCTTCATTGTATATCAAATTAACTGTAAACAGTTGAATCAATTTATGAGGTTTCTATTGATTTTAATAATTATTCCTTCACATAATTTAATTTTATTCTATATTTAAATATATTTAAGAGTAAAATTATCTAATTTTTTCCCTAAAATGCTTGCATTAATCTTATTTATTTTCTGATGATGTATTAAATGATTTTATTTTGAAGAATTAATAAATAAATATAAAAATTTATTATAATATTCCTTAAAATGTCATCAGGCTAATTTCTAAGTGTACACATTGATAGCTTTTATCTGATAAAATTTAGTAAATTATGTAGCTGTATCATTTTAAGTACATTTTTATAAGTTTAGTACTAAAATTTTTATATTTTTTCATCTACTATGAATAAACTATTCTTTCAACAATATTTTCTAACTGGATATTGGTGGTATATAGAGAACATCTTGATTTTGGTTTTATTGTTTTTCTCTATTGATTTTCTACAGTCAATTTCATTGATTTCTGCTCTAATTTTTAATATTTATTTTCTTCTGCTTTGAATTTCGTTTGCTCTTATTTTTTCCTAGTTTTCTAAGGTGGAAATTTAGATTATTGGTTTTAGGTCTTTCTTCTTTCTAATTTATGTACTCAATATTTTCTTCTAAGTACTGCTTTAACTGCGCTTCACACATTTTGATAGTTTTATTTTCATTTTAATTCAGTTCAAAATATTTGAAATTTCTCTTGAAATTTTTGCTTTGACCTCTGTTTTATTTAGACATGTATTGCTTAATCTCCACATATTTTAAGGTTTTCCAGCTATTACTGATTTCTAGCTTAGTTCCACTGAAGTCTGACAGCATACATTATATAATTTCTAGTCTTTTGAATTTGTTAAGGTGTATTTTATGATCCAATGAATTATATATTTTTAAACTCCATTTTGAATGTAAATTACTTTCTTTTTTCTTCCTTTTTTTCCCAAAATTCTTTCAGTTTAAATTATTTGTCTTTTTCTCTTCCACATTTCCTTTTTTGTATTTACTTATTTATTTGGCAAGTCTAACCATTTTAAGCATCCTCTCCAAATGTTCGGTTCTGTTTCTAAAATATTTTAATATTTAATAGTTATTTAAGTCTGAGAAAAAGATGTTTTATTCCAAATTGTTTCATAAACTAAAATGTATTGCTTTAGTTCTTTCTTAATTTATTGGAGGACGTTGAGCAGATTTAAATTCAATTTTCATAGTATTGTGACTTTTGTGTTAAAATACTGATAGATTTTCTTCAAGAAACGGAAAAAGATTTAGATCAATGAGTGCAGGTTCTATTATCTTATGTCAGATTTTATGGTACTTTATGAATTTCATACTCATTTTCTAGAGGCAAAACAAGCCAGATCATAAAAACACATGATGGGAACTTAGCTATGCTTTGGTTCAGAAGTAAATGCTTCCCCACGATTCATGGGAGTTCTAGCCTTTAACATGACCATCAGTGTGTAGGTCTGAGAACTTCAATAACATGTGGGTATGCAAAGGTATGTATGGATGTGAGAGTTGGACGGTGAAGAAAGCTGAGCGCCGCAGAATTGATGCTTTTGAACTGTGGTGTTGGAGAAGACTCTTGAGAGTCCCTTGGACTGCAAGGAGATCCAATCAATCCATCCTAAAAGAGATCAATCCTGGGTGTTCATTGGAAGGTCTGATGTTGAAGCTGAAACTCCAATACTTTGGCCACCTCATGCGAAGGGTTGACTCATTGGAAAAGACCCTAATGCTGGGTAGGATTGGGGGCGGGAGGAGAAGGGGACGACAGAGGATGAGATGGTTGGATGGCATCACCGACCCGATGAACATGGGTTTGGGTAGACTCCGGGAGTTGGTGATGGACAGAGAGGCCTGGCGTGCTGCAACTCATGGGGTCGCAGAGAGTCGGACACGACTGAGCGACTGAACTGATGCAAAGACTGAATTCCTTACACCATTCTTCAAGGAACCTCTTACCTTTGAGAGACATTCATTTGGGAACTTTTATTTGGGTTCACACACTGGGTATGCAAAGTAAATTTCTGTTTTAAAGGTACTGCTTCTCTGGCAGAAATGGTATTATCTACCTTGGTAAGAGAATGGGAGGAGAGAATGGAAGGCCCTTTCCTCCTTGTCTGCAGCGTGTGTGCATGCTAAGTAACTTCAGTTGTGTCTTGACTCTTTGTGACCCCATGGACTGTAGCCTGCCAGGCTCCTCTGTCCATGGGATTCTCCAGGCAAGAATACTGGAGAGGGCTGCCATGCTCTCCTCCGGGGGATCTTCCTGATCCACAGATGGAACCCATGTCTCTAACATCTCCTGCATTGGCAGGCAGGTTTAGTTCTCAATATGAGGAAAATTATTGTTGCTCAGTAAATATTAATCATTTATACATAAAGGAGTATATAAGAAATAAAGTTAATATAACTATTATCTTAGGGTTGGACTGTCCAAGGCAAAATTGTATGTCATTTTATTTCTGCCCTTCTTTAAATAAGATTGTACTAGTCACCTTGAAAGTCACTTTATCAGTTCTACTTAAAATTTCCTTGGATTTCCTAGAACAATAATAAGTTAGCTTCTGTTTTCTTCTGTAGAAACTTTCCAAAGAGTTATAATGAGGAACTGTGGTAGAACTATGAAATAATTTAGTTGAACTGTATCTAATATGTGTCTACTTCAAGAATCCAATTTCCAGTTTCTTGGTAATCTTCATTGGGAGGGGAAAGAACCCAGGCTCAGTGGTAAAGAATCTGCTTGCCAATGCAGGAGATGCAAGTTCGATCCCTGGGTCAGGAAGATCCCCTGGAGAAGGAAATGGCCACCCGCTCCAGTATTCTTGCCTGGAAAATCCCATGGATAGTGGAGCCTGGCAGACTACAGTCCATGGGGTCACAAAAGAGTCAGATATGGCTTAGTGACTAAACAAAACTCTGTGTTTTATCAATTTTCTGACATATGTTACATCATAAAGACTTGATGTTGTTCTCCTGAAGGAAAAGTTAATTTTCATGGTAAGGTGAAAATTACACACTAACCCTGAGTGATAATATGCTCTTTGTGTGCACGCTGTGTTCCAGGCACTGTGATGATTACTATTCACATGCTAACTCAGTTCTTCATCACAGAACCCCTATGTATAGATACTAATGTATGTAGAAATAGTTGAGAGGATAGGTAGACTACAGCCATGTGGATCCTGCATATTTAACAAACAAGCAGTGAATAATATACAATTAAAAATTAAAATAGACTCACTTTCTAACTGAAAATAGGGTCTGGCTGTTTGCCGCTCAAAAGTTGGTGGAAAGGAAATTTTGCTTTATTTTGGGTGCAGGCAACAAAGGACAGGACTGGAAAAGGTCAGTTTTCATCCCAATCCCGCAGAAAGGCAATGCCAAAGGATATTCAAACTACTGCACAATTGCACTCATCTCACACGCTAGCAAAGTAATGCTCAAAATTCTCCAAGCCAGGCTTCAACAGTACATGAACCGTGAACTCCCAGATGTTCCAGCTGGTTTTAGAAAAGGCAGAGGAACCAGAGATTAAACTGCCAACATCCATTGGATCATCAAAAGCAAAAGAGTTCCAGAAAAACATCTACTTCTGTTTTATTAACTATGCCAAAGCCTTTGACTGTGTGGATCACAATAAACTGTGGAAAATTCTTAAAGAGATGGGAATACTAGACCACCTTACCTGCCTCTTGAGAAATCTGTATGCAGGTCAGGAAGCAACAGTTAGAACTGGACATGGAACAACAGATTGGATCCAAACAGGAAAAGGAGTACATCAAAGCTGTATATTGTCACCTTGTTTATTTAACTTATATGCAGAGTACATGGTGAGAAATGCTGGGCTGGAGGAAGCACAAGCTGGTATCCAGATTGCCGGGAGAAATATCAATAGCCTCAGATATGCAGATGACACCACCCTTATGGCAGAAAGCAAAGAAGAACTAAAGAGCCTCTTGATGAAAGTGAAAAAGGAAAGTGAAAAAGTTGGCTTAAAACTCAACATTCAGAAAAATATGTTCATGGCATCTGGTCCCATCACTTCATGGCAAATAGATGGGGAAACAGTGGAAACAGTGAGAAACTTTATTTTCTTGGGGTCCAAAATCACTGCAGATGGTGATTACAGCCATGAAATTAAAAGACTCTGGCTCCTTGGAAGGAAAGTTATGACCAACCTAGATAGCATATTAAAAAGCAGAGACATTACTTTGCCAACAAAGGTCTGTCAAGTCAAAGCTATGGTTTTTCCAGTAGTCATGTGTGGATGTGAGATTTGGACTATAAATAAAGCTGAGCACCAAAGAATTGATGCTTTTGAATTGTGGTGTTGGAGAAGACTCTTAAGAGTCCCTCGGACTGCAAAGAGATCCAACTAGTCCATCCTAAAGGAAATCAGCCCTGAATATTCATCAGAAGGACTGATGCTGAAGTTGAAACTCCAATACTTTGGACACCTGATACGAAGAACTAACTCATTTGGAAAGACCCTGATACTGGGAAAGATTGAAGGCAGGAGGAGAAGGGGACAACAGAGGATGAGATGGTTGAATGACATCACTGACTCGATGAACATGAGTTTGAACAAACTCCAGGAGTTGGTAATGGACAGAGAAACCTGGTGTGCTGCAGTCCATGGGGTCACAAAGAGTTGGACACGACCAAGAGACTGAACTGAATTGAACTCAACAAGGGGCAGGTGGGGGGCAATAGGAAGGATGGATGCCTGTCCAGTGGCAGACTCCCTCCCACTGACAATCAGTGGGCAAGAGATTTGATAGGCAGAGGGAGGGGGCTACATGCAGAAACAGCACAGTCAGCTCTGACAGTTGTCTTGAAATTGTTCTTCAGTTGTCTGAGCAAAGAGTCGGACACGACTGAGCGACTGAACTGAACTGAACTGAACTGTCTGAGCAGCATTATCTTGCTTTTTTTAAGTACAGTTATCTTCAGTTCCAGGGTTGTTTTGTTTCCATTTCTTTGAGGTCAGTTCTTGGAATTGTGGCAGCTTATGTCAAGGCTACAGTCTGTTCTTCATGTAGTTCTTCCATCTGGTGGATGTTTCAATATCTATAAGACAGCTCATAGGATATGGCTCCAAATATTATCTATAGCCCTTGAGAAGGAACTAAAAGTCCTTGACATTGCTTAATGACTAAGCTATTATTATTCTGTCTCCTTTGACTTTTTTCCTTTGTTTCTTCATTTTCTCACTTCTCTGATTACATTTATTCTTTGACTAAATTTTGCCCATAGACAAAAGGCAGGATCATAGGGTCCTGCTCCATTTCAATCTGGTCTTTCAAACAGTAGTAGAGAAGAAACAGGAAAACAACTTCTTGATTCTGCAGCATAGTTATGTTGGGATGATTTAAAATCAGAACTTAAAAAGTACTTGGAGACTAAGTACTGTTATTGGGTGGGATAATTTTACTAATATCTATACATATATATTTTTTCCAAGGAGTAATTACCTTTCCTCCAGCACTGTCAAACTATGGGATTTTTCTGTAGTAATTATATAGTTCTTCTCACTGTTGGTTAGAAAGAGAGAGATTTTGGAGTAGTCAATTTAAGCGTGGGAGCCATGCAGAGCCAGGAAAGCAGACTCTGGGAGTCAGACTATGGAAAGGCCTTTGGTGGCTGTAGAACACACAGTCTTGAGGGCAGAGGTGAAGAGGGGATCACAATGAGCACAGTGAACCTACATCCAGCATTGTAATAAAGAAACTCCATGAAATGAGAGATGCCCAAAAGGCTGTTTGTGCAACGAATAGCAGCAGCAGTGCCTAGACTGACCTAAAAGAGTGAGATAACTGGAGAGAGAAATTGCAAAAGAATTTTTAAAATAGTATTTAAAATAATGAATGTAAGGAAAAGAGATGACTGAGTAAAGATTTTGTGGCAAGGACATAAAACTAGAATCCACAGCATGTGCAATAATCATAGCTAATACTTAGCACTTAATACCTATAAGGCACCAGCTGAAGATTTCACACAGATTACCTTATTTTGTTCTGTGAAGTAGGTGGTGAAAAAGTGAAAGTGTTAGTCATTCAGTCGTGTCTGACTCTTTGTGACACCATGGACTGTAGCCCACCAGGCTCCTCTAGCCATGGAGTTCTCCAGGCAAGAATACTGAAGTGGACTATTCAACATAGTTATGGAAGTTTTGGCCACAGCAATCAGAGCTGAAAAAGAAATAAAAGGAATACAGATAGGAAAAGAAGAAGTAAAACTCTCACTGTTTGCAGATGACATGATCCTCTATGTAGAAAACCCTAAAGATTCTACCAGAAAATTACTAGAGCTAATCAATGAATATAGTAAAGTTGCAGGATATAAAATTAACACACAGAAATCCCTTGCATTCCTATACACCAATAATGAGAAAACCGAAAGAGAAATTAAGGAGACAATACCATTCTCCATTGCAACAAAAAGAATAAAATACTTAGGAATATATCTACCTAAAGAAACAAAAGACTTATATATAGAAAACTATAAAACACTGATGAAAGAAATCAAAGAGGACACAAACAGATGGAGAAATATACCGTGTTCATGGACTGGAAGAATTAATATAGTGAAAATGAGTATACTACCCAAAGCAATCTATAGATTCAATGCAATCTCTATCAAGCTACCAATGGTATTTTTCACAGAACTAGAACAAATCATTTCACAATTTGTATGGAAATATAAGAAACCTCGAATAGCCAAAGCAATCTTGAGAAAGAAGAATGGAACTGGAGGAATCAACCTGCCTGACTTCAGACTCTACTACAAAGCCACAGTCATCAAGACAGTATGGTACTGGCACAAAGATAGAAATACAGATCAATGGAACAAAATAGAAAGCCCAGAGATAAACCCACGCACCTATGGACACCTTAGCTTCGACAAAGGAGGCAAGAATATACAATGGAGAAAAGACAATCTCTTTAACAAGTGGTGCTGGGGAAACTGGTCAACCACTTGTAAAATAATGAAATTAGAACACTTTCTAACACCATACACAAAAGCAACTCAAAATGGATTAAAGATCTCAACATAAGACCAGAAACTATGAAACTCCTAGAGGAAAACATAGGCAAAACACTCTCTGACGTAAATCACAGCAGGATCCTCCATGACCCACCTCCCAGAATATTGGAAATAAAAGCAAAAATAAACAATGGAACCTAATTAAAATTAAAAGCTTTTGCACAACAAAGGAAACTATAAGCAAGGTGAAAAGACAGCCTTCAGAATGGGAGAAAATAATAGCAAACAAAGCAACAGACAAACAATTAATCTCAAAAATATACAAGCAGCTCATGCAGCTCAATTCCAGAAAAATAAACGACCCAATCAAAAAATGGGCCAAAGAACTAAACAGACATTTCTCCAAAGAAGACATACAGATGGCTAACAAACACATGAAAAGATGCTCAACATCACTCATTATTAGAGAAATGCAAATCAAAACCACAATGAGGTACCATTTCACACTGGTCAGAATGGCTGCTATCCAAAAGTCTACAAGCAATAAATGTTGGAGAGAGTGTGGAGAAAAGGGAACCCTCTTACACTGTTGGTGGGAATGCAAACTAGTACAGCCACTATGGAGAACAGTGTGGAGATTCCTTAAAAAACTGGGAATAGAACTGCCATATGACCCAGCAATCCCACTGCTGGGCATACACACAGAGGAAACCAGAATTGAAAGAGACACGTGTACCCCAATGTTCATCGCAGCACTGTTTACAATAGCCAGAACATGGAAGCAACCTAGATGTCCATCAGCAGACGAATGGATAAGGAACCAGTGGTACATATACACAATGGAATATTACTCAGCCATTAAAAAGAATACATTTGAATCAGTTCTATTGAGATGGATGAAACTGGAGCCCATTATACACAGTGAAGTAAGCCAGAAAGAAAAACACCAATACAGTATACAGATGCATATATATAGAATTTGGAAGATGGTAACGATAACCCTCTATGCGAGACAGAATAAGAGACACAGATGCATAGAACAGTCTTATGGACTCTGAGGGAGAAGGTGAGGGTGGGACGTTCTGAGAGAATAGCATTGAAACATGTACATTATCATATGTGAAACAGAACACCATTCCAGGTTCGATGCATGAGACAAATGCTCAGGGCTGGGGCAATGGGATGACCCAGAGGGAAGGGATGGGGAGGGAGGTGGGAGGAGGGTTCAGGATGGGGAACACATGTAAACCCATGGCTGATTCATGTCAATGTATGGCAAAAACCACTACAATATTGTAAAGTAATTAGCCCCCAACTAAAATAAACAACTTTATTAATTAAAAAAATAAAATAAAATAAAATAAAATATTTCTTAAAAAAAAAAAAAAGAATACTGAAGTGGCTAGCCATTTCCTTCTCCAGGGTATCTTCCAGACCCAAGGATCAAACTCAAGTCTCCCGCGTTGCAGGCAGATTCTTTACCATCTGAACCACCAGGGAAGCCCTTACTGGTCAAATAAGGCAGACAATACACACAGTGGTAATCTGCTCGACGCCAAACTTCTTGTAAGGAGATTGCCCAGAACTGAGTGTGGCACAGACCATATTTGTAACTAATATGCAGAAACTTCATTATGTACACAGTAGGAGGAGGGAACCAGAAGACAATAGCATGAAACATGTCATGACAGCAAGACTTAGCCAGGGCCTTATCTACCTCTAACTAAGGAACATGCGTTAATTCCTGCTTATCATTACTCACTTATAACAATCTTTTCCCAAAAAGCTCTTAGTTTGAATGTCAGGAGGGACAATGATAAACTCATGTAGAATTTCATTATTGATACTACTCTCCATACAATAAATTTAATGGTTTAGTTATTCGGTGTGACTTAGGCAAATATTCTTTATTGCATATCCAAGCTTGAGAAGCCCATGTTAAAAATGTTTATACTAAAAGCAGAGGTGGAAAAGATTTGTTCCTAGAAAAGGAGCTCACACAAGGATGCACAGCCCCATTTGTTATCTGCTCCCCAACCCCCATCCACCCTAACACTGAAGAAATAAAAGCAGTTACATTCAGACAATTAAAGCAATGTAGAAGAGTTGTGTCAGTCAGATATTTGACGCTCACAGATCAGATAAACATTTTTTTCTGATAACCAGAGATATGAAAGTTCTCATTTAGATGGTAAAATTTATAATCGTTAGACAAATAGCTCAAATTGGTTGAAAGATTTAAATATTCTTATGTCATCCCTTTAGGAAGATTTTGCCAATTATATATATATATATTGATCTTGAAGCTAATACAAAATTAAGAAAGGGAAAGATATATCCAACTGAATGCAAAGTTCCAGAGAATAGCAAAGAGAGATAAGAAGGCTTTTTTAAATGAACAGTGAACAACAGAGGAAAAAGTAGAATAGGAAAGACTAGAAATCTCTTTAAGAAGATTGAAAATATTAAGGGAACATTTCATGCAAGAATGGACATAATAAAGGAAAAAAACAGTAAGGACCTAACAGAAGCAGAAGAGATTAAGAAGAGGTGGCAAGAATAAACAGAAGAACAACATAGGAAAGGTCTTAATGACCTGGATAACCATGATGGTCTGGTCACTCAGTTAGAGTCAGACATCCTGGAGTATGAAGTCAAGTGGACTTTAGGAAACATTACTATGAACAAAGTTAATGGAGGTGACAGAATTCCAGCTAAGCTATTTAAAATCCTAAATTAGCTATACTTCAATTAAAAAAATCTTATCAGTCAAGAAAAGCTTTACAGACATAAGTGTCCCCCCATAAGTAAGAACAATTATTTTTACTGTATTTCCTGGTTCAAAATTATGTTGTTACCTACAGAATGTTAGCACCGTTTACGTGATGATTCCCCCATTTTGAATATAAGCAAACAAAGGGTTTTTTGTTTGTTTTTTGCTTGCTTTTTGGGGGGTGATTATTTTTCTTTTTTGCCTGATTTATCTTGTTCATTTTAGCATAGTAAATAAAAGTCTCTGCAAGACTTTTATTTTGTC
Organism: Giraffa tippelskirchi; assembly: GCF_054371585.1. Lineage (NCBI taxonomy): Eukaryota > Metazoa > Chordata > Mammalia > Artiodactyla > Giraffidae > Giraffa > Giraffa tippelskirchi. The sequence goes on along the minus strand of NC_137275.1, from coordinate 88,916,404 downwards.
TTTGCAGAAATAAGAAGGATTTTTGTTTGTTTGTTTAAATACCAGCAGATGATAGGAGGAATGGATGGCCCATTGCCTAACTTTTCACTGGGAAATAGCCAGTTTAATGATACACTGTCTCCATTCACTCAAGAAAATTTTATTGAGGGCTTTTTCTTTGCTAGGCCTTGGAGATACAAGTGTAAGTAGGGCAAGTATATTCTCTTCACTCATTGAGTTTAGGTTTTACCCAGGGAAATATATCTTAAGCAAGTGTGTAAACAAATTATTTTTATTTCAATTGTATTATATATCTTAAAGGAGACGGACAGCATGTTTTTAGCAGTGGAAATTAATCTAGGCTGATCAGTGGAGTGGGGAGTAATACAAGTCAGTCAAGGCTTTTCTGAGGAAGAAAATAATGGGAGGAAGGGGCTTCCTTGGGAGCTCAAATGGTAAAGAATCCACCTGGTCGTGCAGGAGATACAAGTTTGATCCCTGGGTTGGGAAGATCCCCTGAGAAGGAAATGGCAACCCATCCCAGTATTCTTGCCTGGGAAATCCAATGGACAGAGGAGCCTGGTGGGCTACAGTCCGTGGAGCTGCAAATGAGTCGGCCATGACTTAGCTACTAAATGACAGCAACAGCGATGGAGGGAAAGTGTTTTAAGTTCAGAAAAGAAAGAGCACAAGCAAAGTCTATGAAGCCTGGCAGGAAGTCTCAGAGGTCAACCTGCTGAAGCAGAAAATGGGAGAAAGTGCTGGTGGACGAGACTGGTGGACAGGCAGCATCATACAGTAGTGACATAGAGTGACCAGTAATCCAAAAGTAGAAAAGGGGTTAATCTTTGACTTAAACAGCCCTGCTGATGACAGTGATCTTAAAAGCATAAGTCCTATATTGTTAATAATTGATTGACTAATTAAAGAAAAAATTATTTTCCTTCTAGCCCCACTTCCATTTTACTGGTAATCAAATCAATGTTTAACTTGGAAAAGAAAAAATAAATTTAGTTGATATATATGTTTTTGGGGGAATTAATTTATAGAAAGTACTTAAGAAACCTTGAAAAGGATGCACTTTTCATGTTGTAGAGTTGTAGATAGATTTCTTATAGCCAAGTAGATTAAAATTTAAGGACTAAAACCTGAAATGAGGACAAGCTTACCAGAATGCCAGTTGCTTGGGTTTAGAAATAGTACCACTAAGTACAGAGCAGCTCGAAGAAATGCAATTACTTAAATTAGTATACACCAGTAGACTTTAAGATTTTTGTATTTTTTTCCATAAAATTATATTTAAGTGATGAAGGTAGAATGTGAGTCTTACCACAAACTAGCTTTAACTTGACTTTCATCCAGAGGGCTCAACAGCCAATTGCACTAGTCTGTCCTGCCAACCAACATGTGCTTGAGTTTTTATTCCATCATAGTTAGATATTGTTCCAGGAAAATCCAAAATCTCTCTACACTGGCACTAAGACAAAGAACATATAAAAGCAATGATTCATGCAGGAAATATGTTGAATACCCAATCATGTATTGATCACTTATTGTTGGTATGGAAGACAGGTAAGAGATACAGTTTCTACCACCAAGACATTTTGGAAGAACTTTGATTTCCTACATGCAAAATATAAGAGATGGCAGGATATAACAGATGCTATGTAAAAATGCTATATTATGATAGAAGAGGGAACACTAAATTGAAATGGAAAATGAGATCAAAAAGCCTCACAGAGAAGGTAGCATTTGAATTCCATTAAAGAATGAACTCAAATATTAATAATAATGTCAAGACAGTACAACAGAAGCTGCCTTTGTTGACTGTCATGTACTAAATGCTTATACACATTTTCTCATTCATTCCTCACAAGGATTTTTGAATTAACATTGTTATTCCCATTTTACTGGTGAAGAAACTAAGGGCAGAGAGACAAAGTTATTTGTCCTAGGTCATAACCAGTACATTTGAATTCAGACATAGTTTGCAATAAAGCTTGCCTTATTATTTACTTTGCATCTCAGGTGAAGAGTCCAGCAAGGAATAAAGATATAAAAAGTCAAAACATATTCTGAAATACCAGGTGTCCTGTTCGTCAAGGGAGCATATGGATAAGAAAGCAAATCCTGAAAGACCAAGAGTCCTATTTGGACCGTACAGCTAGAAAAACAAGCTTAAGCTAAATTTTACAGGGTCTTGAATGTCAAGCATGGGAATGTGAACTCTGTTTGATAAAACATGAAGATTTTATACTCTCTGATTAGAAGAGTGTTGTGATGAGCGTAGCATTTACCAGGATTTGTTTAGCTGTGGTAAGAAAGGTATATTAGAGCAGAAACAGGGTGAAGCGAACACTTCAGTAGACCAGAGAAAGATACTCAGAGCCTGAGTTTGGGGTAGCAGCAGAGGAATAAAAAGAGGAAAATATATACAAGAGATAGAAAAAAAAAAAAAGGAGAGAATGGCAGTGAGGAGCTTTGAAAGGTTTTTAATTCAGGAACCTATTATTTTTTAATGTTTTGGGAGATATAAAAGGTCTCTAAGCAAAAAAAAAAAAAAAATTCTTCCAGGGCTTTTCCTTTCCATCTAAAGATTCTCCTTTCACAGAGTAGTCCACTTTTATTTGGGGGGGAATGTCCACTGCTGTGCATGCCAGGCCTGTGCTGGGCTCCCTCATTATTGCTCCAGGCTTTGTGCCTCGAATCTTCAGATGGATGGCTTTTTCCATCATATATCATCACCATGACAGCACAGAGATGATCTACTACAGCAGGCGCAGTAACTCTGATGATGTGGATGGTAGTAATAACACAGTCTACTCAGGGGAGCCAAAGGCAGTGTGTTTTTTTTCTTAAAGGTAAACTGGAAAGGTGGAGAGGGGGAAATTGAACTAAAAAATTAAATACTGCCTTTTCAAAGATTCAAAATTACTACTGCAGTGTTGGCAAGAGGCAATATGATAAGGCAGAGAGCATGGAGAAATAGAATGCTGTGGCTAATACTGAAAGTCACTCTGGGAATCACAGATGGAGAAATCAATTTTAAGATTAAAAAATTGAATTGGTAATTTTGGGCCCACACTGGGATTGAATTACGTGGATTGTGAATCTTAGAGTTGTATGCGCATCGAGTAAAACTTTCAGGTGTATGTGAAGCAAAAATAGTATTTAAATATTTTTTTACAAATAAAAGACCCTAAATATGATGTGGAGAAATTATTTTCTTAAGAATTATTCTACTTTCAGTTTTCTTTTTCTGACCATGAGAAAATTCTAAGTTCTGACTGATAAATTAAAATGTTGTTGCAGCATACCAGTTAAATATCAGCCAGGAAAATTAATAATGCCATAGGTCTCAGTATTTCCATTTGGAACACTGACAAAAGTCAGATTAATGTTTTAAGGTAAAGGCTACACTCTTCAATTCAGTCTCCCTGCACATCTCCTAAACAGCTTCAGTTTCTCCCTTAGCTGAACATCTTGGATTACCTAATTTTCAGATTTACAGCTGTGGCTTGTAAAGTTTCTCTTCCCTTCCTTATACACAGATCGATTCCCCTTGGGTGCTGGTATCTTAATCATATAATCATTTGAGTTGGAAGGACCTATGCTGGGGCACTAATCTATCCCTGTGAATCACAGTGGGATTGATTTTATTATTACTAAGTCATTTTTGATCAATGGATATGGGGTTTCAGCCTTGAATCTCTCCAATGATGGTGATTCCACAGCCTCCTCTGGCAGCTGGTGCCATTCCCAACTATTCATATTGTTATAAAGTTAGTACTTATATTTAACCTAAATTTTCCCTTGCGGAATTGAAGCCTATTACTTCTTGTTCTGTCCTCATTGACTAATGAGAATTGGTCCCTGTCCTCTTTATAACATCCCTAAACGAATCTGCAGACAGTTATGTTTCCCTGCAGTCTCCTCTCCACACAGAACATGCCCACTTCCCTGAACCTTTCACATGGGTCTTATTTTCCAAACCCTTTATCATCTTTGTAGCTCTCCTCTGAACTCTCTATTCTATATCTCTTTTGAAATGTGATGCTACAACCTAATTGCAGTGTTTCACTGGAGGCCAAAACAACAGCGAGAGAGTGGAATAGTAGCTTTTTGTTGAGTATGACAGTTTATATTAACTACTTTACTGCCATTCAGTATAGCTAGTAGAAATGCAGCATACATAAGTAGAATCTCACCCAAGTCCCACTAAATGCATAAGTTAAGATAGTGGCAAACACATTTCGTATTTACTTATATGGTCCTTTGAACAGATCATTGATTGCAGATGTGTTATTCCACAGTAGAAGCATCCTTGAGATTCTCTGAACTTGGATTCTTTTCAATGTCTGACTGACCTCCACTGAAAACATCAGCAACAAACAAAAGAAACAAAATAAAATATTCAACAAATTAAAATCTTAATTATCATTCACTTTTAGCCTATTTATTATTTCTGCCTTTGTCTACATGTGATAAAAGAATAAAAAAAAAAGCCATGCAAGGAAATGGACAAAATGTATATATGTATTTTTAAAAGACAAAATAATTTTAAGTTTTCCTTTTTACGTATCACTTAAATGGAAACTTATAAAAAAATTTGCAGTGTAATACAGTGGTAATTTCCCCCCTCCCCCAATGTCACTGCACAAAACAATAGCAGAACTCACAGAATCCTAGAATGCTAGATCTGGAAGATGTTTTAAAACTATTAAGTTTAATAAAATCTAAAACCCAATGAGACTAGATGATTGCTTAAGATCTACTCTTAAGGTTGATTCATTATTTATTTTTTTAAACAAAAGTATAATTGTATACTTACTAAGTGCCAGTCAAGGATCTTAGCACATGAAATATAAGGTCAAATATGAAGTATGTCTTATGCTAGGTAGTTGAGATTGCAGGTCTTCCATTCTTTTCAAAATCCTAGAGCATTGGATTGTCAAAGCTCAACTTCCAAATAAAGATATCCTCAATTCTGTCTGAAAAGGATCAGTTGAAAAAGCTGGTAGGACTTGAATAGTTGTCAATGATCAGGCACTTCCAATGTGACAGGAAGACAAAATTTTATTTTAGGGAACATAGTCAAGTCTTCCCATAGACTTAGGGCTGTGCTTTTAGAACCATGTGATTTAGCTTATGTCTCCATTGTCCAGTGTATGCTCTGTAGTTTATGCTCAATGATCATCTGTTTCATTAGAAAGCTCTATATTTATTTAAATGAAGCAGAGATGAGAAGGAAAATCGATACTATAACTTTTATTGCATATACACAGCTTCCAGGGATCTTGTTAAAATGCAGGTAATGGCTGAGTATATCTGGGATGGGACCTAAAATTCCACAGTTCTGAAAATTTCTAGGTCATAGCAGTGCTGCTTGTCCTTAGGCCACAGTTAAATATAAAGGTTCTGAAGGAATTAAGATCTATGTTAGCTTGGTGGCATTTCAACCAGTGAAAATATCAATGCCCTGAGAAAAAGCAACCAGGACACAAAACCTTCCCACGCCATTCAAAGGTGGTCACACAATATCTTCTATTGTTTAAATATGCTATTTCAAAAAGTAGCAAAATATGCAGTATAAGTAAAATGTGACTTTACTGTATCTGCCTCAAGAGAAAATTAAAATAGCTAAATACCCTTTCATTACCCAAGGACAATAAGCAAGGCATAGCAGTATTTGTCTAATTTAATTATTGGCTTCTTAAGACATCATTATAGTCATTTTAATATATCCCACATAGAGGCTATTCATTGATTTACAATTTAAATGTGTTAATTTCTAAATCAGATGTCTTGCAATTCTTGTTCTTGTCACTTTTAATTTTATTGGTTTCCTCCATGTGAAAATCACTTCATGATTTTATGCCATTGGTTATTCTGGATATTTTCACAGGACGAAAAAACAAAACTAAAACCTAGGCAATCAATTTGATCAATATAGTCAACAAAAGCACTCAATTGGGTCAAAAATATCAATATAATGATAATTTTGCTCAATTTCCAGGGCTTTTTTCTAAATTTACAAGTTGTTTAGTTAAATTAGATTACTATTCACTCAGTAGCCTCTGACACAATGGAATGTGTTGTTCTCTGGAGCAAGATATTCATGTAAGTACTGGATGAAGTTCACCGAAAAAGACTTCCTAAAATCCTTGATTTTTTTCTCGATCACCCACGTACTCATCCTGTATAATGGTAGGATATCTATTGAGTAAGAGATTTGTTTTAGTTTTAGTAATAGAAACTGCTATTTAAAATTTGTTCAGTGGAGATTTGAAGTTACTTTGGAGAATATCTTTTTATGATGGGAAATCATTGGAATTTTAAAGAGACTGTGTTTGACTTTACAATGACCAAGGGCTTTGCACAACTAGGAATTTGGAATCCTGGCAGTCTCCTTATATACCTCATCATTGGTGTATAGAAACATTTGTGAAAGAGCTAAGGAACTAAATGATAGACAAGAACCTCTAATGCTTACTGCTCATTTTATGGGCTCTGTTAGACAGTTTTTAAAATTAATCATTATGAAACAGTTTTTTAGACATAATCTAATTCTATGCAATAAGCATACTTTAGTAATCCTGAGAAGGCAATGGCACCCCACTCCAGTACTCTTGCCTGGAAAATCCCATGGATGGAGGAGCCTGGTAGGCTGCAGTCCATGGGGTCGCGAAGAGACGGACACGACTGAGCGACTTCACTTTCACTTTTCCCTTTCATGCACTGGAGAAGGAAATGGCAACCCATTCCAGTGTTCTTGCCTGGAGAATCCCAGGGACAGCGGTGCCTGGTGTACTGCCGACTATGGGATTGCACAGAGTCGGACACGACTGAAGCGACTTAGTAGTAGTAGTAGTAGTAGTAGTAATCCTGAAATTTCTTCCTAAACACCCAAGAATAGTTTTAAGCATGGATTGAATTTCATATATTTGAGACTAATCTCCCAAAGATCATACACCCTAAGGAGCAGGTCCATGTCTTCCTTAATACAGTGTCACAGTCCTAGTGCATCCAGATATACAAAATAGATCATTGTTGAAAGGATTATTAATTACAACACAATCTCTCTCGTCAATTTTACTGCCAACTGAAAGGTTCAGGCTTGCCACAGAAAGCATTTGTGGTTCTGTTTGAGTATAGTAAGTCCAGAATATTTAGGTACCAAAGAAAGTAGATCCGGGATTTCTAGACCAACATTCCAAAAGTTGCAAAGAACAAAATGCAGTTGGCATACTGGGGAATGTTTTTGGTTTTGTTTTTTTTCCATTTCCAACATTAGGTATAAGAAACCTTGATTCATATTCTTAGATTCATCACAGATATCAAGAAGTCATTTTGGTACATATAGTACTTTTCTCATTGTTTTTAGCAGACTGTTATAAGAACTATTCATGAGGAGGAAACTGTCTGGTGTGGCACTCAGTTGTTTTTCAATCTCCAGAGTGTACTGCCTTCCACCACCACTCTGGAGACAATTGTATCTCCACCTACCAGCTTAATCTGATCCCATTCTGAACTTGGGTAGAAAATATGTCCATTATCAAAATTAACACCTTTACTGTTAGCATTGAGGCATTCTTGCCGTTCTTACCCAATAGCTGCGAATCATCAGTACTAATGATTCTGTTTTTGCCTTGCTTTGAGACATAATATAATTTTTTTGTACCTCGGAGCATTTGTTTAAAATTTTTCTTAAATTCAAATTTTTCTAATCACATTCATAATATATGTTAATTATGTAAAACAGTTCAATTCCGTCACTCAGCTGTGTCTGACTCTTTGTGACCCTATGGACTGCAGTACACCAGGCCTCCCTGTCCATCACCAACTTCTGGAGTTTACTCAAATTCATGCTCATTAAGTTGGTGATGATATCAAACCATCTCATCCTCTGTTGTCCCCTTCTCCTCCCACCTTTCATCTTTCCCAACACCAGGGTCTTTTCAAAAGAGCCAGCTCTTCACATCAGGTGGCCAAAGTATTGGAGTTTCAGCTTCAACATCAGTCCTTCCAATGAAGATTCAAGACTGATTTCCTTTAGAATGGACTGATTGGATCTCCTTGCAGTCCAAGGGACTCTCAAGAGTCTTCTCCAACACCACACTTCAAAATCATCAATTCTTCAGCACTCAGCTTTCTTTATAGTCCAACTCTCACATTCATATATGACTACTGGAAAAACCGTAACCTTGACTAGATGGACTTTTGTTGGCAAAATAATGTCTTTGATTTTTAATACGCTGTCTAGGTTGGTCATAACTTTCCTTCCAAGGAGTAAGCATCTTTTAATTTCATGGCTGCAATTACCATCTGCAGTCATTTTGGAGCCCCCCAAAAATAAAGTCTGCTACTGTTTCCACTGTTTCCCCATCTATTTCCCATGAAATGATGGGACCAGATGCCATGATCTTAGTTTTCTGAATGTTGAGCTTTAAGCCAACTTTTTCACTCTCCTCTTTCATCTTCTTCATCAAGAGGCTCTTTAGTTCCTCTTCACTTTCTGCCATAAGGGGGGTGTCATCTGCATATCAGAGGTTATTGATATTTCTCCCAGCAATCTTGATTCCAGCTTGTGCTTCTTTCAGTCCAGCGTTTCTCATGATGAACTCTGCATATAAGTTGAACAAGCAGGGTGACAATACATAGCCTTTACGTACTCTTTTCCTGATTTGGAATCAGTCTGTTGTTCCATGTCCAGTTCTAACTTTTGCTTCCTGACCTGCATACAGATTTCTCAGGAGGCAGGTCAGGTGGTCTGGTATTCCCATCTCTTCAAGAATTTTCCACAGTTTGTTGTGGTTCACACAGTCAAAGGTTTTGGCATGGCCAATAAAGCAGAAGCAGATGTTTTTCTGGAAGTCTCTTGCTTTTTCTATGATCCAATGGATGTTGGCAATTTGATCTCTGGTTCCTCTGCCTTTTCTAGATCCAGCTTGAACATCTGGAAGTTCATGATTCATATACTGTTGAAGCCTGGCTTAGAGAATTTTGAGCATTACTTTAGTAGCGGGTGAGATGAGTGCAATTGTGCGGTAGTTCAAGCATTCTTTGGCATTGCCTTTCTTTGGGATTGGAATGAAAACTGACCTTTTCCAGTCCTGTGGCCACTGCTGAGTTTTCCAGATTTGCTGGCATATTGAGTGGAGTGCTTTCACAGCATCATCTGTTAGGATTTGAAATAGGTCAGTTGGAATTCCGTCACCTCCACTAGCTTTGTTCGTAGTGATGCTTTCTAAGGCCCGCTTGACTTCACATTCCAGGATGTCTGGCTCTAGGTGAGTGATCACACCACTGAGATAATCTGGGTCATGAAGATCTTTTTTTGTACGGTTCTTCTGTGTATTCTTGCCACCTCTTCTTAATATCTTCTGCTTCTGTTAGGTCCATACATTTTCTGTCCTTTATTGTACCCATCTTTACATGAAATGTTCCCTTGGATCTCTAATTTTCTTGAAGAGATCTCTAGTCTTTCCCATTCTATTGTTTTCCTCTATTGCTTTGCATTGATCGCTGAGGAAGGCTTTCTTATCTCTCCTTGCTATTCTTTGGAACACTGCGTTTAGTTGGGTATATGTTTCCTTTTCTCCTTTGCTTTTTGCTTCTCTTGTTTTCACAGCTATTTGTAAGGCCTCTTCAGACAGCCATTTTGCTTTTTTGCATTTCTTTTTCTTGGGGATGGTCTTGCTCCCTGTCTCCTGTACAATGTCACAAACCTCCATCCATAGTTCATCAGGCACTCTGTCTATCAGATCTAGTCCCTAAAAAAATACATTTGAATCGATTCTATTGAGATGGATGAAACTGGAGCCCATTATACAGAGTGAAGTAAGCCAGAAAGAAAAACACCAATGCAGTATACTAATGCATATATATGGAATTTGAAAAATGGCAACGATAACCCTATATGCGAGACAGAATAAGAGACACAGATGCATAGAACAGTCTTATGGACTCTGAGGGAGAAGGTGAGGGTGGGACGTTCTGGGAGAATAGCATTGAAACATGTATATTATCATATGTGAAACAGAACACCATTCCATTTTCGATGCATGAGACAAATGTCCAAGGCCGGGGCAATGGGATGACCCAGAGGGATGGGATGGGGAGGGAGGTGGGAGGGGGGTCCAGGAAGGGGAACACATGTAAACCCATGGCTGATTCATGTCAGTGTATGGCAAAAACTACTACAATATTGTAAAGTAATTAGCCCCCAACTAAAATTTAAAAAAAAAAATCTATTTGTCACTTCCACTGTATAATCATTGGAGATTTGATTTAGGTCATACCTGAATGGTCTAGTGGTTTTCCCTACTTTTGTCAATTTAAGTCTGAATTTGGCAATATGGAGTTCATGATCTGAGCCACAGTCAGCTCCCAGTCTTGTTTTTGCTGACTGTATAGAGCTTCTCCATCTTTGGTTGCCAAAGATGTAAAATAGAAAAAATATACAAATGTATAAATAGAAACCAAATATTGTTGGTAATTCTAGCAGTTGTGCCTGGAACTTTTCCTTTGTGCTTCAGTGTTTCTTGATAACTTGCACTGTTCTCCAGTCGTGTGAAGAATGGAAGCACTGCCTATTCTCAGTGATTCAGAATGGCTCTGTATTTAATCCAGTTATTTGATCCCTAATCTCCAATAAAAAACTCTCTGAAATTGCCTTGTGTCTCTGAATATAAACTTTTAGAATCTCCATTTACAGGTTAAGTTTGCTTTATTTCTCAATTCTTACAACTTCTTACAATTGCCATCTAGATTTTTCTAATCATGTTGCTTATTAACATATTCTTCCTTCTGAGTTCTGTAAACCAGAATGGACAACCCTCTCCCTAGAGCTTGTCCCACTTCACTGGTAGTCCTCCCATATGAATTATTCAGGGTCCTATTAGGAGACAGAATTTATGCCTTAATTTAAAACAAGAGACTGGAGTTTTTGATTAGCTACAAAGCATATCCTACAGGACCAGCAGTTCTATGAAGAAGCCAGTAGCCCTGGCACTGATGCAGAGCACCCAAACAAGGAACACATCTGAAAGTGGCAGGAGACCTCCTTGTAGAGGGTAGAGCTGTGGCCTCCTGGAAGGTGGAGAAGTTAGTGAAGTGCTACATCTTCATCACTTCCTGGAAAGCTACCCATGGGGAAGTGTCACACTTCATAACTCATTGTTAAGCCACCTAAATAGGTGCCAAGCAACCATCCATGGGGAGATACCATTTAGGAGTGAAGCTTACTGGGGATCCACCCTCTCAGTGACAGAGGAAGCTGCCCACAGGGAGTGGGGAAGCCTGCCAAGAATATCACACATCAGAGTGCCCACTAATGATGAAGCTTAACATCACGCTAGCTGGTGAGGGAGAACTAGTCCAATATCACAGGCAGACAATTAAATGTGGATTTGGAGTTAAGAGAAAATAGATTGGTAACCGAGATCATTTGCTTTTTACTTTTTATAAGATTTTTTAATGTGGATCATTTATGAAGTCTTTATTGAACTTGTATAATATTGCTTCTGTTTTGGATGCAAGGCATGTGGGATCTTAGCTCTTCAACTAGGGATCAACCCTACACTCCCTGTATTGGAAAGTAAAGTCATAGCCACTGGACCACCAGGAAAGTCCTCTGAGACATCAGTTAAATGCCTACTCTCCCAATCTGTCCCTTTCTGCTGACTATTTCTTAAAGCATAAAAAAGATAGCAGAATAATGAAAGGCAGAAATCTTAAAACAATTAAGCAGTATTAGATAGATAGATAGATAGTGAAGTCGCTCAGTCATGTCCGACTCTTTGTGACCCCGTGGACTGTAACCCACCAGGCTCCTCCGTCCATGGGATTTTCCAGGCAAGAGTACTGGAGTGGGTTGCCATTGCCTTCTCCAGGAGATCTTCCTGATCCAGGGTTCGAACCCGGGTCTCCAACATTGTAGGCAGATGCTTTACCGTCTGAGCCACCAGGGAAGTCCAAGCAGTATTAGATATTGGTATAAATCTAATGTAATTTTATTAACAAAGTATTTTGTGGGTTTTTTATTTGTTTTAAATGTGCCTTACTTCTAGCTTTTAAATTATATATGCATTATATATATTATATATATATATCATATATATTAATATAGCTTTTACATTGTATTTGTTTTATATTTGGGTTACTTCTAGCTTTAGTTTGTGTATCTCCTTTAATTTTCTTTTCTCTTTGCATGTTTTGATTTGTCATGTTTTTAAATGTTTTCTTAAATATAAAGGGATTGAAATACTTACCATAAATTATTTAAATTAGATCTAAATGGAAATGAGTGAGTGAGTGCTTAGTCACTCAGTTGTATCCAACTGTTTTCAACCCCACCCATGGGCTGTAGCCCATGAGGCCCTTTTACCAATGAGATTTTCCAGGCAAGAATGCTAGAGTGGGTTGCCATTTCCTCCTCCAGGGCATCTTCCCCACCCAGGGATCAAACCCATATCTCCTGTGTTTCCTGCATTGCACACAGATTATCTACCACTGAGATACTTTCAAATTAATATAGAATATAATTGCTCTAAAATCTCTATAACATTAAATATAAAAATTAAGAAATCAATATTCCACATGTAATATTGGGAGTCTAATAATTCATGTTCTTTTCAATTCAGCTTGATGCTTGTTCAAAAATTTGTAATAAATATGAGAAGCAACAGGTTTTTTCCAGCACATAATTTCTTATAATTAATTAAGTATACAAAACAAGCAGGAGTTTAGGGAAGATGGTGGTGGTACAAGACTAGATTTTTAATCTCTTTATATATTCTAATAAAACTAGGCAAAACAACTATATAAGAAAACAAACAAACAAACAAAAAAACCATGGACACAATTCTACTCCCAGTTAGAATTTTTAAAAATTCAAATGGAACTGTTGTGCTCATCCTAACAATGAGAACAAACTGAAGACAAAAATCATTTAGCTTTTCATTTTATTTAACCGTTACTGAGAAGAATAAGCAGAGTCTAAAATAACTATACCTTCCAGAAGATGTAGAAAGTTGTCTTTCCTAGAGGAAAAGATACCCATAACTGCTTTCAGGCAGATATAGGAAGGATTACCTTAAAATGGGGTAAGCAGGAGATTTCCCAGGCAAGAATACTGGAGTGAGTTGCCATTTCCTTCTCCAGGAGATCTCTCTGACCCAGGGATCGAATCCAGGTTTCCTACATTGCAGGCGGATTCTTTACCAACTGAGACACCAGGGAAGCCCAAGGAAAAACCAGCCACCCTTTTAGCCTGGTGTCCAGAGCTTAATGTCAACATATAGCCTGTCTTCAGGGATTAGCCTCTAGAGGAGCCCAGGTAATGATGTCTGCATCCACAGCTTCCCACAGGCCTTCACTGGATGAACAGAGTTTAGTGAATTTAAGCCTGCAAAAAGGCGAGAGAGCTGAAATAATTTCCTTCCCTTCAATATATTTCCCCATATCTGTAACAGGACAGGTCAGGAGATGAAGGAAATCTCTCTGGGCACACAGCACTGAGTAAAACATAGCATACCTCGGAAGGCTAGGGACTGATCACGAATGCTGAGAGCAATTCCTCTGAGGCCACCAAGACCTCACCAATGACATAAAAATGGCCCAACAAAGGCTAGGAGCAGGGCAGCAGGGTGAATAGAGTTCTCTTAAAAAAAAGAAAAAGCCCAGAGGAAGTCTAGGGAGTAAAGATAATTCCCTGGTAGAGGAAAAAAAGAAAAGCTAATGGATAGGCTCTAATGTAAAGAAAGGTGTCCTACAAGTTTGAAAGTTAGCTGCTGAGCTGTCAATTATAAAAGAAAGAAAGTGAAGTCGCTCAGTCATGTCCGACTCTTTGTGACTCCATGGACTGTCAGCTACCAGGCTCCTCAGGAGACAGTCCATGGAGTTTTTCAGGCAAGAGTACTGGAGTGGGTTGCCATTTCCTTCTCCAGGGGATCTTCCCGACCCAGGGATCGAACCCAGGTCTCCCACATTGCAGGCAGATGCTTTACCATCTGAGCCACAGCGTCCCCATCAATTATAAAGAGATATGCAAAGTCTCATAAGTGCTGAGACTCAAAACTCTACTGAAAATAAAACCCTGATCCTACCATCAAAATATCTGAAGCATGTGGTGAAGTGGGTCTAACTGCAGATGTAATAGAGCTCAGACCCAGCTCAGCAGCAGCTTAGATTGGCTCGGCCTTCAGTACTAGCCTATCAGGAACATGGCATGTCCTTTTCTGGAGTATATATTATTTTTTTCAGCCTTTTTTTTTTTTTTACAGATACTGCCCAGCATAATACCAAGTTATAATACAATAATATTATATACATAATATATATAATATACTATTATATATATAAAACATCAAGTTAATAGACTATAATATCAAGTTAATACAATATAATACATAATATTGAGTTATAATGCATGCAAAGAAGAAAGAATATATGACATGTAATAACAGAGAGGAAAGAGTTAATAGAAAGAGACCCAGAGATCTGCAGGCGTTGAGAAAAATTGACAAAGCTTTTACTATGAGTAGGGCTTCTCTGGTGGCTCAGATGGTAAAGAATCTGCCTGCAATGCAGGAGACCTGGATTTGATCCCTGGGTCAGGGAGATCCCCTGGAGAAGGGAATGGCAATCCACTCCAGTATTCTGGCCTGGAGAATTCCATGGACAGAGGAGCCTGGCAGGTTACAGTCCATGAGGTCACAAAGAGTCAGACGCAACTGAGCAGCTAACACTTTATTATAAACTAAGACATATATATTAAAGGATCTTGTGGAAAATTGGGTGATGTGTCTGAATTGATGAGGAATTCTAACAGATAAATAGAAACCATGGTACAAGTGGAGAAAGATAGTCTTGTTTTTGTGTTAGGATGATGATCTGCTTAAAAAAAAAATTGACCCTTCCATAGATAACAATAGTAATTCTGGCAAAACAATAATTTCAATTACTAAAGGGTTCTGGAAAGTAATCAAAGCATGCAGACTTTGAAAAAGAGTTGAAAATGGAGTAAGTGAGAAGAACATCATGAGCTATTTGTTTTTGTGGCCCTGCAGTTGTGGCGAGGACAGAGGGAAGCAGAAAAACCAATTTATTTCTGAGTGGAAAATCTATGGAAAAATGTCAGATAGTGGGTGAACATAGGGAAAGGAGAAAGCCAAAAAAGAGAAGTTCTAATTCTGTGTATAAGCAATGTTCGTGTCTCCAACTGACCCCTGAAACAGAGTGGGACAGACTGAAAGCATTCTTAACAGACATATGAACCACGGAGAAGCATGACAGAACATGAAGTTCAAGCATAGACAAATTAATTGCCTGCTAAGACCTTAATGACCCAGATAACCACAATGGTCTGATCACTCACCTAAAACCAGACATCCTGGAATGCGAAGTCAAAGTGGGCCTTAGGAAGCATCACTACAAACAAAGCTAGTGGAGGTGATGGAATTCCAACTGACCTATTTCAAATTCTAACAGATGATGCTATGAAAGTTCTGTACTCAATATGCCAGCAAATTTGGAAAACTCAAAAGTAGCCACAGAACTGGAAAAGGTCAGTTTTCATTCCAATCCCAAAGAAAGGCAATTCCAAAGAATGTTCAAACTGCCTCACAATTGCTCTCATCTCACACGCTAGTAAAGTAATGCTCAAAATTCTCCAAGCTAGGCTTCAACAGAATGTGAGCTGAGATCTTCCAGATGTTTAAGCTGGATTTAGAAGAGGCAGAGGAATCAGAGATCAAATTGCCAACATCTGTTGGATCATAGAAAGCAAGAGACTTCCAGAAAAACATCTACTTCTGCTTTATTGACTATGCCAAAGCCTTTGATTGTGTGGATCACAACAAACTGTGGAAAATTCTTAAAGAGATGGGAATACCAGACCACCTTACCTGCCTCCTGAGAAACCTGTATGCAGGTCAAGAAGCAACAGTTAGAACTGGACATGAAACAATGGACTGGTTCAAAATTGGCAAAGGAATATGTCAAGACTGTATATTGTCACCTTGCTGATTTAACTTATATGCAGAATACATCATGCGAAATGCTGGGCTAGATGAAACACAAGCTGTTATCAAGACTGCCGGGAGAAATATCAATAACCTCAGATATGACACCACCCTTATGGCAGAAAGTGAAGAAGAACTAAAGAGCTTCTTGATGAAGGTGAAAGAGGAGATTGAAAAAGCTGGCTTAAAACTCAGCATTCAGAAAACTAAGATCATGGCATCCGGTCACATCACTTCATGGCAAATAGATGGGTAAACAATGGAAACAGTGACAGACTGTATTTTCTTGGGCTCCAAAATCACTGCAGATGGTGACTGCAGCTGTGAAATTAAAAGATGCTTGCTCCTAGGAAGAAATGCTATGACCAACCTAGACAGCATGTTAAAAAACAGGACATTACTTTGCAGACAAATGTCCATCTAGTCAAAGCTGTGGTTTTTCCAGTAGTCATATATGGATGTGAGAGTTGGACTATAAAGAAAGCTGAGCATTGAAGAATTGATGCTTTTGAACTGTGGTGTTGGAGAAGGCTCTTGAGGGTCTTTGGACTGCAACGAGATCAAACCAGTCAATCCTAAAGGAAATCAGTCCTGAATATTCATTGGAAGGACTGATGCTGAAGCTCCAATACTTTGGCCACCTAATGCGAAGAACTAATTCCTTGGAAAAGACCCTGATGCTGGGAAAGACTGAAGGCAGGAGGAGAAGGGGGTGACAGAGGCTGAGATGGTTGGATGGCATCACCGACTCAATAGACATGAGTTTGAGCAAGCTTCAGGAGTTGGTGATGGGCAGGGATGCCTGGCCATAGGGTCGCAAAGAGTCGGACACTACTGAGCAACTGAAATAAACTAACTGAACTTAAGATAAAGATATCAATGCTTATTGAAAATTACTATAAAATCCAGAGTCGGTACAAAACTCAAATATTGCCTGGACATATCATATCAATCTACTGATCATCAATAATAAAGAATACACTTGAAAGCATCCAGAGAAAAATGACACATTGTACACAGGGAGACAATGATTCAAATAAATCAAAAGTCCTCATTCCATTTGTAAAGGCCAGGAATCAGTGGAAGACTAATTTTTAAAGTTCTGAAGAACTTTAATATTTGTCACTACCTGTAAGGGTGCAAAAAAACCCTCACTATACCACTATGAGTTTCAGACGTGTTTGGCTTAGCATTTTATCCACCTGTATGCTAAGCTTCAGAATATAATAAATGTATTAAGGTAAACTTTCGCAATTACTGCAATCAAGTTTCCAACTTCTCATGTCTTGTGTCTGCATTTCCCACCATTCTGGTTTCATGAGACTCACTATCTACTGCTCATTTCTTTGTTATTTTTTATTAGCTGTATTCCTAGATTTTTCATAAAATATTGGCTCAACTCAAACTCACAGTTCTTCTTTTTTAAAATTTATTCCCTTAATCCTTGGTTTCTTGGTAGCACTCCAATGTCTTCAAAATTTTTTTTAACTTACTTCAACCACTTTTTCAGTTGTTCTCAGTGAGGACATTGGACTTCTCAAGTTACTATATCATTCTTAGAATGTTATAAAATCATAAAATTTTGTTGAATGAAATTAAAAAAGCTAATGAGTGAATATGTATACCATAACCATAGACTGAAACATTAAATATGGTAAAGATATCAGCTTTCCCCGAATTCATATTTGTATTTCTAAAATATATGCAGATGTTAAAAGGCTAAGATACTGTTGAAGAAATAGGGAAAGATGAAAGATATCTTAGCATGTATCAAGGCAGAGCATAATATGAACTAGTTATGAAGACAGTGTAATATTTGGAACTGGGTCCATGAAATTAAATATCGACTATAAAACTCTCTTATACATGTATGGAAACTTCATTTTTGACTATGAATTGCAAGATCAGTCAGAAACAGGGGACTCTTCAATTAATACTGCTGACAAAAATGAATACCTGTATGCAAAATAATGAGATTGAAATCTTCCATCTACCATACTACATAAAAAAAAAAGACCAGGTAAATTATAGTCCTAATATGAAAGTCAAAACTAGCTAACTTTTAGAAAATAATATGGAATAATATCTTAATGACCACTGCCTTCGTATGTTTAATTTAAAAAGTAAACATGCAAAAGTCCCAAATTAAGATTTTCTATATACGTATTGAGAGATAAAAGGCAAGCTACAAAGAAAGTATTTGAGACACATACAAGACTAGCACCTACAAGTCTGTGAAAAAAGACAACTCATTGAAAAATTCAACAAAATATTCCAGTAGATATATATAGAAGAAATTCAAATAGTTCATAAACATGTGAAAAGGTAAATACTCAATCTTATTAGAAATCCAGGAAATGCCAATTAAAGTCACAGTAGAATTTATTTCACATTTATGAAGATGGCATATATAGCCACACAACTCAAGGGGCCACATCGTGAGGTCAATGCAGAGTGTAAAGAGAGAGACAGGCCTGGGGCACAGGCCTTCATTAGGGTCTGTGAGAGCACTTTGGGGCTCCTGGCTAAGGCCAATCTGATGAATTCAAGCCAGACAGAGTGAGATTTTGATAGGCTTCACAGGGGTCTTAGCTAAGGGGCACACAAAGAAAAGCCCTGGGAGATAGGGGAGAGCTTACCACAAGGGTGGTTGGGGTGGGCAATGGTGTCATATCAGGAATTTATATTTACTTATAATTCTTCAGGCTGTTTTCTAGGGTATGTGCTCAGGGTAGGAGCTACTGTAAGCTCAAGAACCCTATAGGCTTCCTGGCCACACAAAGGGGAGTAGTTTAGCTAAATTCTTAACAGTTCATCCTGTGATGACCTAGTGTCAAGAATAGCAATCACTTGTGTAGCAAGTATGTTAAAGGACACAGGTATTGTTTTTCAAAGCCAATTTAAAGCACATTTAATCAAAGCAATAATGATGATGCCTCTGATGAAAAGACTCTACTGTTTGAATACCTCTCAGTCATTTCTCCCTGGCAGATGGTAAGAGCCATGGGAACAAATCAGGGACTGCAGAGTGTGAGGCAGGGTTATGGTGTACAGTAGGGATTATGAGTAAGCTGTGGAGAGGATGTGGAGATGGCAATCCTGGTATCTGTCATACCCACTAGCAGAGTCGGCCCATGTTACGTCAGGTCCTTGGGGAAGGGACGGCACTCACTGACTGGGCATAGAGATGCAGCACCCCCTCATCCCAGCTTTACTAAAAGGGGGTAGTAAATAACTGCCTCCTTTGTGCCTCAACAAAATTCTGGAAGGCTCCCTCGTGGGGATATGGGACATGTGCCCCAGGGAGACAGACCTTATTAGCGATGGCAAGCATGAAACCATTAGCGATGGTTTCTTGCAGCCACTGCCATCCTCTGCTGGAGCTGATAGGTATACAACCACCATTATACTTTTCCTGTTTCCTGCTGGGAGCTCCTTCCAGTAATGCTGTTGGCCATCATATAATCTTTCTCTTAACCAGGTATGTCCTCCCTCCCTTTGGCGCACCAGCCATTATAGACTCAAATCAAAGTACCAATCTCACCTCCCAAACTGTTCAATCTTGGGCTCTAGAACATGGAATCTTGTGGAATTTCTATCTGGTTTACTTGCCCCAAGCAGTTGGATTTATAGAGAGGCACAATGGCTTACTCAAAGACACATTCCTCAAGCTTTGGAGCAGTAGATAGATGGTCCCCTAAATGAGCAGAAGTTTTACCCCAGGCTGTAGGACTGCTTAATTCTCTGGTCCTCAGTTCCCCAACCCCCACACACCAACTAGTGGTCTTCTCCAAAGATTCTCCCATTAATCCTGACCGTGAACCCCCACTCCTTTGACATTAGAGGACGCCATTCACATCTGCACACAAGATAAATGATCCCTCTACCATCTTGATTTTCTGATGGTCTCACCATCTTCCACACAGTTGCAACCTGAGAGTAGATTGTGCAATAATAGAGAGCCCAAGGGGACAAACCCTTACCAAACAGCTTAGAGAGCAGGATTATACAGATTTTACTGACCCACATCGATATGCTTTAGAAATATGGTACCAATAGACTTACGTGGCTTCATTTGTACTTCCTTTAAATTTTTACCTGCTTTACCTTGTAAGCTGTATGAGGTTCCTCTGGGGGAACTCAATGGAGTTATCTGAAAGTACTCTGACTTGGCCTCGTTTGTCCAAAAGAGCCAGAAATAGCTGGTTATTACTTTTGACTCATTGAACCTCCCGGGTGGTAAATGTGTAATTGTCCTTGGAAGGTGATTTAAGCTCTAGGAAGCTGTCAATCCCTGGGGTAATGCTCTGGAGGTCTTTTAACAGGTTATCCATTTGGGGGTCCTTGGAAGTGCCGGCAACTTATCTTATTCCTGTGGCAGTGAGTAGTAGCTCAGAGCCAGTATTAAACACTCTCAACAGCCAGTCAACACCTTTTTCTCCCTTCTGCTCCATAAAATCTTTAAAGATATCTCAACTCTTGACACTCATAAGGTTTTTAGTTTCAGTTTCTAATTGTCTATTATCCCCCACTGATTTGACTTTAAGAATTGTCACTGGAAAGATCTGCAGTGGATGTCCCCAGTGGCTGGACTTGTAAGTGGCCGTGTCCCTCTCCAGGGTGTCCCAGTTGACCTCACTGGGATTGGGAACAGCCTCCACTAGTACAAAGATGGCAGGATCTTTAAGGCTGGCTCCTGGACCCTGAGAGCATGGAATGAGTGCCTCGGCATGCTGGACCTGTGCAACACAGAGCAGCACCTGGACCACCTCCATGGATACCTTTCATTTAGGGAGGAAGCTGATTTCCACACAAAAAGGATTTCAGAGCAGCAATATTATAGAGTAAAATTAGGTAAACTCTGAACAAGCCAACATCTAACATCATCAAATATCAGTGAGAACAGAGCAATAGAAATACGTCAACATTGATGGAAGAAGCATAAATTATGTAAGTCTTAGAAAAATGGTTTGTCAGCATGTAATCAATTGAAAATCTGCATACTTCTCCCAGACAAATGACTCAGAAAAAATTTGGTCCCTGTTGTTTTGGATACATATGCACTATTATTCACATTAACATGTTTTAGAACAGAAAAAAGAAAACTGTAAAAAGCCCACATATCCACCAACAGTAGGATGACTAAGTCAATTATGGCACAGAAAATGCTATACAACAAAAATGACTGAGTCATAACTAAATGTACAACATGGCAGATTCTCACCCACAAGTTGAGTAAAATGGAAAATTTTAAAAGACAACAAAACTATGATTACATTTATATGAAGTTAAAGCATATATAAATACAATTATCAGTAACTGTAAAGAAATAGCTATCACAAAAATGGAGATGGCAGTTAGCCTTTATGAGGATTGCAGAAGGGTCAAGGAATGCTTCTTGAGTCCTAGTGGTTTTCTCTTTATTGATATGAGTATTGATTAAATAAATGTCAGCTTAGAGTTGTACATGAGCTTCCCAGGTGGCGCTAGTGGTAAAGAACCCACCTGCCAGTGCAGGTGATGTAAGAGACACATGTTCAATTCCTGGGTCTGGTAATTTAGTCTATAGATTTTCACAAGAGTAGAAAATGTATGTACAAGCATTGCAGCATTTTTGTTAATAACAAATGATTGCAAACAATCTAAAACGTCTACAGAGAATGAATTATGTTGACTATTTTATGGAACAGCTGCATTTAGGTTGATATTGGAAGAGAAAGTCTATTTATCCAGATATAGAAAGATTTCTAGATACAAAAATATCATGGTGTAGATATAAGTGTGAGGGTGTATATGTGTATGGTATGTTTCATTGCAATTTTTCTGGAAGGATATATCATAATCTGCTTTTTCTTCTCTTCTTTATTTTTCTATCTCCCCTAGGAGGCTGGTCAGAACAGATTAAATCAATGAGCTTCCTTGCGCTTTGGCTTTTTATTGAATTTGATCAAAGGGGATCCTGGTTGGGGATCCAAGAAATGAAGGAGAGTGAATTCAATTGTGTGTTCCCAGGGTCATTCCTCAGCTCATGTTCCCTGAGTTTCAGGAACTGCCACCTCTTCCCTTCGGATTTCTGTGTTGCTTTCCTGGTTTCCTTACGCTTCAGCTAGACTTGTAAATAGACCTTTTATTAAGCCCTTCTCAAATTATCATCATTCATTTGTGTCATTTTTTTTCATGTTGTAGCTATAATAAAAATTTAGTACAATTATACTAAGTACCATGCATACATGCTAAGTCACTTCAGTTGTGTCCGACTCTCTGTAACCCCATTGACTGCAGCCCACCAGGTTCTTCTGTCCATGGGATTCTCCAGGCAAGAATACTGGAGTGGATTGTCATGCCCTTCTCCAGGACTAAGTACCATGGTACTATTCAAAAGAGTAAGCAAAGTTCTTTGATTCTATTAAAGAACACTTTTCAAGGTACATTGTTAGTGAGGAAAAAAAGCAAGTGAGGATTGGTTTAATTTCAGTTATATTAAAATATTATATAGTCAGACCTAACTTTGTAAATATGATAATGCCTTGATATATCGCCCGGTAGGTTTTGTTGTTTCTGTCATTTTGTGCCATATCAATCAATCTTGTTTGATTCTTCCCTTAATAGTGGCCAGGAACTTAAGCATCTTCATTCATTCAAAATGCTCCACATAACAAAGTTTTTCTGAGTAAAAGAGTCTATCTTGCCTTTTGAATTTGAAAAGCCTGAGTCCTACACTCTCATGACCAAAAGAACTCAGACTTTCACTATCCCCCTTCTCTGAATATATTCTAGGAATTGGGAAAGCATTGAAAGTTAGGAGAATTTGAATGGTAAAAGTCTCCTGAAATAGTGCTCTATGGTTGCATCTTTTTCAAAATGATGTAATTATCAGACATGTTTAGTGACTCTTAGGATAGAAGTGATCTTTAGTCATTTCCAGGGAAGTTCCCCCTAAAAACAAGATCTTAACTGACTTCTACTCAATAGAGTATGAAAGTAATGAAAATACTTATATAGTAAGTGTAAATACTACATTAATGAAAATAATTACATAGTAAAACAAACAAAACAAGTCTGAGACAACTTTAGAGCATTTTCTAGAACCACAGCATAGGGTAAGAGCAGTAATAAATTTCCCATCATACATTTGTTCCTTTAAAGGGCATTATTGAAGGCCTTCCATATGCCAGTGCATGCTCAGTTGCTCAGTCATGTCCAACTCTTTGCAACCCCATGGACTGTAGCCCACCAGGCTCCTCTATCCATGTGATTTTTCCAGGCAAGAATACTGGAGTGAGTTGCCATTTCCTCCTCCAGGACATCTTCCCAATCTGAGTCCCTTGCATCTCCTGCACAGGCTGGCAGATTCTTTAGCACTGAGCCACCTGGGAAGCAAATTTGGAAAACTCAGCAGTGGCTACAGGACTGGAAAAGGTCAGTTTTCATTCCCATCCCAAAGAAAGGCAATACCAAAGAATGCTCAAACTACCACACAATTGTACTCATCTCACATGCTAGTAAAGTAATGCTCAAAATTGTCAGGCCAGGCTTCAACAGTACATGAACTGTGAAATTCCAGATGTTCAAGCTGGATTTAGAAAAGGCAGAGAAACCAGAGATCAAATTGCAAACATCCGTTGGATCATTGAAAAAGCAAGAGAGTTCCAGAAAGACATCTACTTCTCTTTTATTGACTTGACTATGTCAAAACCCTTAACTGTGTGGATCACAACAAACTGTGGAAAATTCTTAAAGAAGTGGGAATACTATACCACCTTACCTGTCTCCTGAGAAATCTGTATGCAGGTTAGGAAGCAAAAGTTAGAACTGGACATGGAACAACAGACTGGTTCCAAATGAGAAAAGGAGTACATCAAGGCTGCATATTGTCACCATGCCTATTTAACTTATATGCAGAATATATCAAGAGAAACACTGGGCTAGATGAAGCACAAACTGGAATCAAGATTGCCAGGAGAAATATCAATAACCTCAGATATGCAGATGACAGCATCCTTATGGCAGAAAGTGAAGAAGAACTAAAGAGCCTCTTGATGAAAGTGAAGGAGGAGAGTGAAAAAGTAGCCTTAAAACTCAACATTCAGAAAACTAAGATCATGGCTTCTGGTCCCATCACTTCATGGCAAATAGATGGGGAAACTGTGGAAACAGTGAGAAACTTTATTTTTTTTTGGCTCCAAAATCACTGCAGATGGTGACTGCAGCCATGAAATTAAAAGACACTTGCTCCTCGGAAAAAAAGTTATGATCAACCTAAACAGCATAGTAAAAGCAGAGACGTTACTTTGCCAACAAAGGTCCATCTAGTCAAAGCTATGGTTTTTCCAGTGGTCGTGTACGGATGTGAGAGTTGGACTGTGAAGAAAGCTGAGTGCCGAAGAATTGATGCTTTTGAACTGTGGTGTTGGAGAAGACTCTTGAGAGTACCTTAGATGGCAAGGAGCTCCAACCAGTCCATCCTAAAGAAAACCAGCCCTGAATATTCATTGGAAGGACTGATGCTGAAGTTGAAACTCCAATAATTTGGCCACCTGATTCAAAGAACTGACTCATTTGAAAAGACCCTATTGCTGGGAAAGAGTGAAGGCAGGAGGAGAAGGGGATGACAGAGGATGAGATGGTTGGATGGCATCACTGACTCAATGGGCATGAGTTTGAGTAAACTCTGGGAGCAATGGACAGGGAGGCCTGGAGTGCTGCAGTCCGTGGGGTCGCGGAGAGTCGGACACAACTGAGTGACTGAACTGAACTGATCTGAACCTGGGAAGCCCTCCATATGTCAGGCACATTGCTAAAGCCTTAGAATATAGTAATGAATGAGATTACTTGCCTTCACAGTTTACATTGTAGAGTTGGATACATATAGTAAGCACAGTAGAAAATAAAACACATTATATTAGTAAGAACTTCTAAGGGATGTTGAAGAATTAGCTGTAGAAGAACAAATTTTTAGGTCTAGCAGCTATGGAGCACCTCAATGAAAAGTGACTCTGGAATGCATGCTTTAAGGATATCTGTGTGAGAAGTATTGTGAGCAGAAAAAATAAAGAGATTATAGGAAGGCCTTAAGGTGGAGGCTCACCTGGCGGGTTTACTGAACCAGGAAGAGACTAGTGTGTCTGGAGCAGTGTGATCGAGTGGAGAGCGGAAGAGGGTGAGCCAAGTAAGTAGAGAGACCAGATCACAAGGGCTTTGTGGATCACACAAGAGATTAAGCTGCACTCAGGGTGAGGGGAGGAATCTTTTGGAAGGATTTAAGCAGAGGATTCACATGATTTGGCTCCTACTTTAACAATTACCCTCAATATTGTGTAAAACAGACTGTAGGGAAAAGGAAGTTAGAAGGAGAATGGCTGAGACCATTACATTTATTTAGGTGAGATGTGTACCCCAAACCAGATGGGATATGACATAGAAAACAGGTAGAAATGGAGAGAACTTGAAAATGAAAATGAGGGATTGTCTGGGAAGGATCTCAGTGAAATGAAGGCTTCTTTGTGGACACAGGCTGGCTCAGATGACAGCACTCAGGTCCACTCTTGGTACCTTGATAGTACACAGGTCCCCTAGACCTATGACATGACCCCAGACAAAGGGATGAGGAATTTAAAACCAATAGAGATTAGGTTCCTTTCTGGAGCACCTTATATAATTTTAATCCAATTATAGAAAATAAGTTATTTTTCTTTTACACTTAAAGTTATGAATGAAGATTTATATATGATATGTGTGTGTATTTGCAGTCTGTGTCTAAGACTTCAAAAGAAAAAAAAAGTCTAGAAGGATTTTAATTGTCAATAATGGTTACTGGAGGATTAGACCATGGAATTGTTCAGGGAATGAAAAGATCTGAACGAAGTTGAAAAATGAAGAAAATTTTTTATTTTTCACTAGACTTTAAAAAGGCTCCTGTAAGAGCTTTATAATTTAAAAAGAAAAAAGTTTTTAAAAATTAACTGTAATGTTCTAGTATGTGTTGTAATGATTCTAATTGCTAGGTTTCCCTTCTTCAAAAATTAGTATTCTATAGTGGATATCCTATACTCTGCAAATTTGAATACTTTCCAAGTTACTTAGATATTTTTTCAACTAAGTAGGATTCAAATTTTGCCCAGTTACATGTTTTTCTCATTAACTCCTATTGCTCTGAGCATCCTGTTCCTCCTGTAATTGTTGTCGATGAGTGAGGTAAAGTAGCTATTAAGAAACTCAGCCCTCACCTTGACACATTCTGCTGTTTCTCCCGTCCCTGAAACGTATGAGCCCACTCTTCCAACCATGTGCTTTGACTTTGTAATCACTTCTAATCTCTCAATGTGCTTCCCTTTATATCCTTTGCTAATGGTAACCTGTTATAGCTTTGCTGTTTTATATGTCCCCTGGATGCCCTTACTAATTATTTTTTTTCCTGATCATCATTTTTTTTTAAACTCACATTTATACTCATTAGATGATTGCCTTTCTTCTTTTACTCTTTCTTTTTTTTTCTCTGCTCTCTAAGTAGAGAGGAAATCTTAAAAAAAATAAAAATAAGACATTTTCTGGGGAGAAATTTCTTTCTTCTTTGTTTCTTGGGTAAAAAAAAAAAATGTAGGTCTGTTTGGTTTCCTTGAAGGGGTAGGTTACCTTTGCTATGCATTGCCTTTCAAGTCAGCAAGACAAGCTTTTCTCATTTCATACCCTGTACCAATCTTGTGACTTAAAAATTTTATAGAAAATACTCATACAGTGGCCAGGGGAAAGGTAATTTTGTTTTGAATGAAAAAAGAAATAATAAAGCCATGGTGGAAAAACAAGTTTTTTGAGCCACTTGTAAGTTAGTACAGTGTGAAGTTTGGATTCCCACTCAAGATGCCTTCTGAACCCTTCCAATCTTTTAGGAGGAAAGGAAAAAGGGCTTAAAAAAGTGAACCTGGAAGAGGCTGGAATTATAAGGGCATCCTGTTATCTAGCCACAGGGAACAAAACATAAGTAACAGTGTAAGGAACTGGAAGAATCCAAGCAACTTACACAGACTAAAAAAAGGAGGGGTGGGGAGACTTTACCTATGTAACTGACTATGTATGTAATCTTATCCACATAACATTGTCTGCTTGTGATTATATTATATACCATACTTTTACCTCTCTATGGTCATTTACTTTCATTTGAGAGCTTCTGAAATAGCTATGCTTTAACTTTGATAAATAATATTTAATAATTTGCACGTAACATAGAAGGCCAAGCAGAAAGATACTTTCATGGACGGGATATATGTGTCTTTAATGGACATTAATTTTTAGAGCAGTTGTAAGTTAACAGCATATTTGAAGGAAAGTTCCCTGATGACTCAGATGGTAAAGAATCCACCTGCAATGTGGGAAACCTTGGTTTGATCCCTGGGTTGTAAAGATCCCCTGGAGGAGGGCATGGCAACCCACTCCAGTATTCTTGCCTGGAGAAATTCATGAACAGAGGAGCCAGGCAGGCTACAGCCCATGGTGTTGCAGAGTCAGACACAACTGAGTAATTAAGCATGCACACACACACACAATCCCCACACACTCCTGTTCCCCACATGCACAACTTCCCCCCCACCTAGAGTGGTGCACTTTTTATAACTGTTAAACCTGCATTACCACATCATTATTACATAGAGTCCGAGTTACATTGTGGTTCACTGTTGGCATTGTACATTCTGTGTGTTTGAACATATATTTCATGACATCTATCCATCATTACAGTATCCTAGAGAATAATTTCACTGCCCTAAAACTCTTCTGTGCTTGGCCTTTTCTTCACTCCCTCACCCCTCAACTCTGGCAACCATTGATCTTTTTTACTGAATCCATTATTTTGCCTTTTTTCCAGAACATCTTATAGTTGGAATCATACAATCAATAGCCTTTTCAGACAGATTGCTTTTACTTAGAAATATGTATTTAAGATTCCTCTATGTCTTTTTGTAACTTGATAGCTTATTTCATTTTAGAACTGAATTCTATTGTCTGGATGTACCAGTTTACTTATCCATTCACCAACCTAGAGACATCTTGATTGCTTCAAGGTTTTGGCAATTATAAGTGAAACTGTTATAAATATCTGTGTGCAGGTTTTTGTGTGAATGTAAGGTTTCATCTCATTTGGGTAAATACCACAGGGCATGATTTCTGGATCATCTGGTAAGATTATGTTTAATTTTGTAAGAAACTGCCAAGCTATCTTTCGAAGTGTCTATACCACTTTACACTCCCATCAGTAATGAATGAGAGTTCCTGTTGCTCCACATTCTTGCCAACACTTGGTGTTGTCAGGATGTTTTTTTTAAAGTTTCTTAAGCACAACACAACAGAATACATTTTTCTTTCCTTCGTGTTAAGTGTGCGCCCTTAGTGAGCAAATGTTTCTTTGTGTGTGTGTGTGTGTGTATTTCCCATCTCAAAACTAAGTTCCTAAACCCCACATGCCATTTTAGCTACTCTGCTCCCTTGCAGCAAACTGTTAATAGAACTGTTAATAGCAATTATCAGTAAGTCTTCAATTCCTTTTTTTTTTTCTTTTTTTTTTCTCTCTTTTTTTTTTATTTTATTTTATAAATTTATTTATTTTAGTTGGGGGCTAATTACTTTACAATATTGTAATAGTTTTTGCCATACATTGACATGAATCAGCCATGGGTTTACATGTGTTCCCCTTCCTGGACCCCCCACCCACCTCCCTCCCCATCCCATCCTTCTGGATCATCCCATTGCCCCGGCCCTGAGCCCTTGTCACATGCATCGAACATGGAATGGTGCTCTGTTTCACATATGACAATACACATGTCTCAATGCCATTCTCCCAGAACGTCCCACCCTCACCTTCTCCCTCAGAGTCCATAAAATTGTTCCATGCATCTGTGTCTCTTATTCTGTCTCGCATATAGGGTTATTGTTACCATCTTTCAAATTCCATATATATGCATTAGTATACTGTATTGTTGTTTTTCTTTCTGGCTTACTTCACTCTGTATAATGGGCTCCAGTTTCATCCATCTCAGTAGAACCGATTCAAATGTATTTTTTTTAATGGCTGCGTAATATTCCATTGTGTATATGTACCACAGCTTCCTTATCCATTCGTCTGCGGATGGACATCTAGGTTGCTTCCATGTCCTGGCTATTGTAAACAGTGCTGCGATGAACATTGGGGTACACGCGTCTCTTTCAATTCTGGTTTCCTCGGTGTATATGCCCAGCAGTGGGATTGCTGGGTCATATGGCAGTTCTATTCCCAGTTTTTTAAGGAATCTCCACACTGTTCTCCATAGTGGCTGTACTAGTTTGCATTCCCACCAACAGTGTAAGAGGGTTCCCTTTTCTCCACACCCTCTCCAGCATTTATTGCTTGTAGACTTTTGGATAGCAGCCATTCTGACTGGTGTGAAATGATACCTCATTGTGGTTTTGATTTGCATTTCTCTAATAATGAGTGATGTTGAGCATCTTTTCATGTGTTTGTTAGCCATCTGTATGTCTTCTTTGGAGAAATGTCTGTTTAGTTCTTTGGCCCATTTTTTGATTGGGTCGTTTATTTTTTGGGAATTCAGCTGCAGAAGTTGCTTGTATATTTTTGAGATTAATTGTTTGTCTGTTGCTTCATTTGCTATTATTTTCTCCCATTCTGAAGGCTGTCTTTTCACCTTGTTTATAGTTTCCTTTGTTGTGCAAAAGCTTTTAATTTTAATTAGGTCCCATTTGTTTATTTTTGCTTTTATTTCCAATATTCTGGGAGGTGGGTCATGGAGGATCCTGCTGTGATTTATGTCGGAGAGTGTTTTGCCTATGTTTTCCTCTAGGAGTTTTATTGTTTCTGGTCTTACGTTTAGATCTTTAATCCATTTTGAGTTTATTTTTGTGTACGGTGTTAGGAAGTGTTCTAGTTTCATTCTTTTACAAGTGGTTGACCAGTTTTCCCAGCACCACTTGTTAAAGAGATTGTCTTTTCTCCATTGTATATTCTTGCCTCCTTTGTCGAAGATAAGGTGTCCATATGTGCGTGGGTTTATCTCTGGGCTTTCTATTTTGTTCCATTGATCTATATGTCTATCTTTGTGCCAATACCATACTGTCTTGATGACTGTGGCTTTGTAGTAGAGCCTGAAGTCAGGCAGGTTGATTCCTCCAGTTCCATCCTTCTTCCTCAAGATTGCTTTGGCTATTCAAGGTTTCTTATATTTCCATACAAATTGTGAGATGATTTGTTCTAGTTCTGTGAAAAATACCATTGGTAGCTTGATAGGGATTGCATTGAATCTGTAGATTGCTTTGGGTAGAATACTCATTTTCACTATATTAATTCTTCCAATCCATGAACACGGTATATTTCTCCATCTGTTTGTGTCCTCTTTGATTTCTTTCATCAGTGTTTTATAGTTTTCTATATATAAGTCTTTTGTTTCTTTAGGTAGATATATTCCTAAGTATTTTATTCTTTTTGATGCAATGGTGAATGGTATTGTTTCCTTAATTTCTCTTTCTGTTTTCTCATTATTGGAGTATAGGAATGCAAGGGATTTCTGTGAGTTAATTTTATATCCTGCAACTTTACTATATTCATTGATCAACTCTAGTAATTTGCTAGTAGAGTCTTTAGGGTTTTCTATGTAGAGGATCATGTCATCTGCAAACAGTGAGAGTTTTACTTCTTCTTTTCCTATCTGTATTCCTTTTATTTCTTTTTCAGCTCTGATTGCTGTGGCCAAAACTTCCAAAACTATGTTGAATAGTAGTGGTGAAAGTGGGCATCCTTGCCTTGTTCCTGACTTTAGGGGAAATGCTTTCAATTTTTCACCATTGAGGATAATGTTTGCTGTGGGTTTGTCATATATAGCTTTTATTATGTTGAGATATGTTCCTTCTATTCCTGCTTTCTGGAGGGTTTTAATCATAAATGGATGCTGAATTTTGTCAAAGGCTTTTTCTGCATCTATTGAGATAACCATATGGTTTTTTTCTTTCAATTTGTTAATGTGGTGTATTACATTGATTGATTTGCGGATGTTAAAAAAACCTTGCATTCCTGGGATAAAGCCCACTTGGTCATGATGTATGATCTTTTGAATATGATGTTGGATTCTGTTTGCTAGAATTTTATTAAGGATTTTTGCATCTATGTTCATCAGTGATATTGGCCTGTAGTTTTCCTTTTTTGTGACATCTTTGTCTGGTTTTGGAATTAGGGTGATGGTGGCCTCATAGAATGAGTTTGGAAGTTTACCATCTTCTGCAATTTTCTGGAAGAGTTTGAGTAGGATAGGTGTTAGCTCTTCTCTAAATTTTTGGTAGAATTCCGCTGTGAAGCCGTCTGGTCCTGGGCTTTTGTTTGCTGGAAGATTTCTGATTACAGTTTCGATTTCCGTGCTTGTGATGGGTCTGTTAAGATCTTCTATTTCTTCCTGGTTCAGTTTTGGAAAGTTATACTTTTCTAAGAATTTGTCCATTTCTTCCAAGTTGTCCATTTTATTGGCATATAGCTGTTGGTAGTAGTCTCTTATGATCCTTTGTATTTCTGTGGAGTCTGTTGTGATCTCTCCATTTTCATTTCTAATTTTGTTGATCTGATTCTTCTCCCTTTGTTTCTTGATGAGTCTGGCTAATGGCTTATCAATTTTGTTTATCTTCTCGAAAAACCAGCTTTTAGTTTTGTTGATTTTTGCTATGGTCTCTTTTGTTTCTTTTGCATTTATTTCTGCCCTAATTTTTAAGATTTCTTTCCTTCTACTGACCCTGGGGTTTTTCATTTCTTCCTTCTCTAGTTGCTTTAGGTGTAGAGTTAGTTGATTTGTTTGATTTTTTTCTTGTTTCTTGAGGTACGCCTGTATTGCTATGAACCTTCCCCTTAGTATTGCTTTTACAGTGTCCCATAGGTTTTGGGTTGTTGTGTTTTCATTTTCATTCGTTTCTATGCATAATTTTATTTCTTTTTTGATTTCTTCTGTGATTTGTTGGTTATTCAGAAGCGTGTTGTTTAGCCTCCATATGTTGGAACTTTTAATAGTTTTTTTCCTGTAATTGAGGTCTAATCTTACTGCATTGTGGTCAGAGAAGATGGCTGGGATGATTTCAATTTTTTTGAATTTACCAAGGCTAGATTTATGGCCCAGGATGTGATCTATCCTGGAGAAAGTTCCATGT
The DNA here is from genome assembly GCF_054371585.1 of Giraffa tippelskirchi. NCBI lineage: Eukaryota > Metazoa > Chordata > Mammalia > Artiodactyla > Giraffidae > Giraffa > Giraffa tippelskirchi. The sequence continues at coordinate 88,884,239 of NC_137275.1, read as the reverse complement.
GCACTTGAGAAAAAGGTAAAATTGATTGTTTTGGGGTGGAAACTCCTGTAAATATCAATTAAATCTAATTTGTCTATTGTATCATTTAAAGTTTGTGTTTCCTTGTTAATTTTCTGTTTAGTTGATCTATCCATATGCGTGAGTGGAGTATTAAAGTCTCCCACTATTATTGTGTTATTGTTAATTTCCCCTTTCATACTTGTTAGTATTTGCCTTATATATTGTGGTGCTCCTATGTTGGGTGCATATATATTTATGATTGTTACGTCTTCTTCTTGAATTGATCCTTTGATCTTTATGTAGTGTCCTTCTTTGTCCCTTTTCACAGCCTTTATTTTAAAGTCTATTTTATCTGAAATGAGTATTGCGACTCCTGCTTTCTTTTGGTCTCCGTTTGCATGGAATATGTTTTTCCATCCTTTCACTTTCAGCCTGTGTGTGTCCCTAGTTTTGAGGTGGGTCTCTTGTAGACAGCATATATAGGGGTCTTGTTTTTGTATCCATTCAGCCAGCCTTTGTCTTTTGGTTGGGGCATTCAACCCATTTACATTTAAGGTAATTATTGATAAGTATGATCCCGTTGCCATTTACTTTGTTGTTTTGAGTTCGTGTTGAAACATCCTTTCTGTGTTTCCTGTTTAGAGAAGATCCTTTAGCATTTGTTGGAGAGCTGGTTTGGTGGTGCTGAATTCCCTCAGCTCTTGCTTGTCTGTAAAGCTTTTGAATTCTCCTTCATATCTGAATGAGATCCTTGCTGGGTACAGTAATCTGGGTTGTAGATTATTCTCTTTCATTACTTTAAGTATGTCCTGCCATTCCCTTCTAGCCTGAAGGGTTTCTATTGAAAGATCAGCTGTTATCCTTATGGGGATCCCCTTGTGTGTTATTTGTTGTTTTTCCCTTGCTGCTTTTAATATTTGTTCTTTGTGTTTGATCTTTGTTAATTTGATTAATATGTGTCTTGGGGTGTTTCGCCTTGGGTTTATCCTGTTTGGAACTCTCTGGGTTTCTTGGACTTCTGTGACTATTTCTTTCCTCAATTTAGGGAAATTCTCAACTATTATCTCCTCGAGTATTTTTTCATGGCCTTTCCTTTTATCTTCTTCTTCTGGGACTCCTATGATTCGAATGTTGGGGCGTTTCATATTGTCCCTGAGGTCCCGGAGGTTTTCCTCATTTCTTTTGATTCTTTTTTCTTTTTTCCTCTCTGCTTCGTTTATTTCCATCATTCTATCTTCTACCTCACTTATCCTATCTTCTGCCTCCATTATTCTACTGTTGGTTCCCTCCAGAGTGTCTTTTATCTCCTTTATTTCATTATTCATTCTATATTGATTCCTTTTTATTTCTTCTAAGTCCTTGATAAACATTTCTTGCATCTTCTCAATCTTTGTCTCCAGGCTATTTATCTGTAACTCCATTTTGCTTTCAAGATTTTGGATCATTTTTATTATCCTTATTCTAAATTCTTTTTCAGATAGATTCCCTATCTCCTCCTCTTTTGTTTGGCTTTGTGGGCATTTCTCATTTTCCTTTACTTGCTGAGTATTTCTCTGCCTTTTCATCTTGTTTAGATTGCTGTGTTAGGCGTGGCCCTTCTGTATTCTGGTAGTATGAAGTTCCTCTTTATTGTGGAGGTTCCTCACTGCGGTTGGGGTTGGACAGGTGGCTTGTCAAGGTTTCCTGGTTGGGGGAGCTTGTGTCGGTGTTCTGGTGGGTGGAGCTGGATTTCTGCTCTCTAGAGTGTAATGGAGTGACCAGTATTAATTTTTGAGATGTCTATGGATTTGGTGTGCCTCTGGGCAGCCTGTATATTGATGCTCAGGTCTATGTTCCTGCGTTGCTGGAGAATTTGCGTGGTATGTCTTGCTCTGGAACTTATTGTCTCTTGGGTGGAGCTTGGTTTCAGTGAATTTATGGAGGCTATTGGATGGTCTCTTATTAATTAATGTTTCCCCTGGCTTTCAGTCTTATTCTTGCAGTAGCCTCAAGACTTCTCCTTCCATACAGCCTCAATAATAAAACTTTTAGGTTAATGGTGAAAAGATTCTCCACAGTGAGGGATACCCAGAAAGGTTCACTGAGTTACTTGGAGAGATGAGGTGGGGGGGGTGGGTTGAGGTGACCAGGAGGGGAAGAGGGGAATTCAAATGTGGAGAGAGCAATCTAGCCAGTAAGCACTTCCCTCTGTGCTTTCCACAGTTTGGAACCCTCAGAGTGATTCACAGAGATACATAGAGAGGGGGGAGGAAGGTAACAGAGGTGAGCATGAGTAGAAAGGGAGGAATTAAGAGGGGAGAGAGAGATCTGGGCAGTATCCTGTTCCTGAAGTGTTCTCCGGTACCCAGAACACCCTCAGAGATTCACAGAATTGGGTTGAGAAGAGAAGGAGGAGGGTGGGAGATAGAGGTTCCCTGGGGGAGAAGAAAGAGCATCAATAGGGGGAGAGAGTGATCAGGCCAGTGATCACACTCCTGAGTAAAAATGGGTCCTAAAGATTGGGTTCTTAAATGTACAAAGTTGATATCAAATATGTAAAACAAAGATTAAAAATCTAGAGTAGAGGTTAGACTCTTATAAAACTTACAATCTAAAAAAAAAAAAAAGAAAAAAGGAAACAGTGTAAAAAGAAAAAAAACAGTAAAACAGTAAAAAAAGAAACAGTAAAAAAATGTAGAACAGGAAAAAAACATTAAAAAAAAAGAAAACACAAAAGGTATAAGATATATGTATGTAGTTTGCTTCAAAAATAGGGGTTTTTTTTTTTTTTTGCAAGTTAATAGTGGGTTATGAAAATGAAAGTTAAAGGTGTAATAGAGGACTTGAAGAAAAAGGAAAGAAGAGAAAAAAAATTTTTTTAATTAAAAAAAATTAAAAAAAAAAATAATAATAATAGTAAAAAAAATATATATCCCGGACTTTCTCTGGAGCTGTTGTGAGCAGTGTGGGATCTGCTCAGTTTTAGATAGATCTTTATTCCTGCTTATACTTTTCAAGATCTATAGGTCCTTTTTAATGCAGTCGGTATTAACTACAGGGATCTTAATCTGTTGGCCTGTCCCTTCCAAAGCGCTTCCCTCTGTTTATTTGGCTTCTGTTTGGAGATCTCTTCAGTATCTAATTTCCGCCCTGCAACAAAGGGGTGGAGGTGGTCTCTTTAGGTTCGCTTGTTCAATCGTGCTGTGGGGAGGAAGGAACACTGCAATTCTGGCGTGTGTGTGGTAAGCTCGCAGTGTCTCGGCCGCACTGGATTCGCCCCCGCTCACGGCGTGTGTGCTTTCCCCGTCTACCCTGCTCAGGCTTCAGGTTACTCGGCCGGGGAGCGGGCCCTGAGCTGCGTGCACTTCCCAGGTCTAAGCCGCTCAGGTTCAGGCTCCCGGTTACTCCACAAAGGCGCAGACTCGGTTTCGCCCGCGGCTTGTGCCGTTCCCGGTCGGAGCTGCCCAGGCGGCCAGGAGTTTGGCGAGGGCGCTGTCCCCTGTTGGGGTGGTGCGGCTTATCACCTCCCTGGTCCCCGCCTCGGTTTACGGGCGCGCCCGGCTCCGGTGTGCTTTGTGTCGGTTCTGGGGAGCTGGTCTCTGGCTGCGACCCTCCCGGCGGCTGTCGACCCTCCGGGATCTCAGGCAGTCTTTGCTTAGAAACTGGGAGCCTGTTTGCAGTTTGGTAGGGGGTGCCCTCTCTGGAGCCGAGTTTGCCCCTTTCCGGCTCTGGCGGGCCCCGCCTGCCCGCTGTGTCCGGCGGGGGATGGGGCGGTCCGCAGCCGGCTAGCTCTCCTCTGGTATCGCTCAGTCCTTTGTTCTGTGAGCGGGCCGGCAGTGCCTTAGAGTTGGGCTTTTCGCGGGATAATTCTCTCTCTCGCTGTCCCACAGTTTAGGTTACTATCTCACGTTAGCTCCCTCAGATTGCCCTCGGGGCACTCGGGCCCGGTCCTTACCCTAGGCAATGCCGCCCGCTCCTCTCCGTTCAGCCCCCACTTGCTGGTGGCGGATGATGCGAGCGTCTGGGGTTCTTTGCTGGGAGTTGCTTTAGGCACGTAATCTGTGGATTTTATTTATTTTTTCCTCCCAGTTACGTTGCCCTCCGAGATAAAAAATCCTCCCCCACACCCGCCGGTGAGAGGGTTTCCTGGTGCTTGGAAATTCCTCCTCTTTTACGACTCCCTCCCCGGGACGGGTCTCCGTCCCTAACTCTTTTGTCTCTCTTTTTATCTTTTATAATTTCTCCTACCTCTTTTGAAGATAATGCGCAGTTTTTGTGAAAGCCTGACGTCCTCAGCCAGCCTTCAGAAGTAGTTTTGTGAAGTTTGGTCAGCGTTCAGATGTTCTTTCGATAAATTTGTGGAGGAGAGAGTGGTCTCCCCGTCCTATTCCTCCGCCATCTTAGCCCCGCCCCAATTCCTCTTTTTTCATTCTGTCTTGAAACTCTGCCAATCCAAGTTTCTAACTTTATAGCTTCATGAAAACTGTTCTTATCAGAGTCAATGACCTCCACAATAGCAAGTTAAATGGTCAAATTTCAACCCTCATTTTGTGTAAACTATATTTAACATTACACAATCTCACTTTCTTGAAATACTTTCTGTGTTTGGCTTCTGTTTGTCTTACCTCTTTCTTGGTTTACTTCTTACCTTACTGTTTTGGTCTCTTTCATTGCTTTCCCATATCTATCAGACCTCTAAACATTTGAGTTCCTAGGTGTATGCTCTCTTCCTTTCAATACTCACTTGTTTGGTTGCCGCCCCCACCCCCCACTACCTTCATATTTCTACCAAATTGTCATCAGATTATCAGAGAGGTTGTCCTGGACCATACTATCTAAAAGAGATTTCTATCCCAATCCCATCACTCTTTGTCCTCTTACTATCTTCAGTTGCTGTTTGGTTTGTCTGTCTGTTTGTTTGTTTTTGTAACCTCTTTATTCTTCATTTTAACTCTCTCACCACTGTCTTGTGAGTCATTCTAGAATATAAATTCATAGACAGCTGTTATCTACTATTGAGTTTTCTTATTTTTTATTATTCCCTGGCCTATAGTTGTCATAAAATATGTATTTATTGAATAATAAATACAGTATTTGCTTAAACATCTTCCCAGTCTCCTCTTTGAGTCTTCTTTGGGTATAAGAGTCCATGCAGTCCAAAAAAGGTTGTCCTTTCTTCTACTCACTCAAAATTTCCTTTTTCTGAAGAAGACAATTGTTCACAGTTGTTATGATAACCATCTTTAGTGAAGATGGTCATTGGAATGGGCATCAGCTTGGTCTCTCACAATTCTCCTTTCACACACTAGAAGATATTACAAACAAAGGGCAGAAAAAATGATATGGAGACATGATGACCCAGATGCTATATGTGAGACTCAAAGAGCTGTAAGCTTGCAATCACACATTTTATTAGCGTATTGGTAAGGACACATATGAACTACTTCCCTAGACCAAAGAGACGAGCTTATATTTGGCATAAGCTATATTATGAGAAGTTTAGTACTTGGACAGTTCATTGTTAGGGTTGAAGGAACACTGAAGAGGGCAATGTAACCAGCCAGATGTGGGTATAGAAGATGGCTAGAAAAGTTTGACTCAAACCTATCACATGACCTCATAGATAGCCAAATGGTTGATTCTCTAGTAGTAGTGTCTTCAGGAGACAGAGCCCACAAAGGAAAACATAGTCATGTATGTATTCATCACTTTAACAAAATGACTAAGATGAAGATGAAATCTAGGGGAAAATGACTCAAGAGCTACAGACCAGTTTAAAGTAGTGTCCTTAAACTTTTTGGACTGCGTGGACTCGTACACCCAAAGAAGACTCAAAGAGGAGACTGGGAAGATGTTTTAGCAAACACTGTATTTATTTTTCAATAAATACATATTTTATGACAACTGTAGGCCAGGGAATAATAAAAAATAAAGTAGGCACAGCTGAAGAGTCCTAGGAAGTTTCTTTATTAACTCCAATATTTGTTTATTCATTCACTCAACACATAGTTATTTTTCATCTATTATATGCCTGGCATTATTAAGGCATTGTGAATAAAGAAAGCAAAATAAAACAAAATCTTCTGATATTATGAAACTTACTATTAGGAAGAAAAACAATTAAATATAATTACTTACTATTCTAGATAATAATACATACCAAGGAATAAATCAAGACAGAGGTAGATGGGTGAATGTGGATGGAAATGTGTGAGGAAAGACCTTATTTCAGCTAAGATTTGAGTGGAGACCTAAAGAAAGAGAGAGAGTGAGTCATGTGTGAATAGGATTATCACATGAAACTATAAGACATCTTAGGGTAATTTCTCACTGACTTGTATTTTTTCTATCTCTAATTACACAGCAAGTCCTATACTGAGATAGTTCATTAATGATAAAAATGTGCTGAGAAAAATGGTAGTAGAAGTTTTACTTTTATTCTTAAATCTTTAGATCACTAGCTGTAGAAAATATTGGTTTCTGGAGACTCTTAAATGCATAAAGCCATGGTATAAAGCAATATATCCATGAATCATTTTCTTTGTTCCTTTTCCATAAAATGAGCTCCTAATCATTGTCAAGCTGAAATAAGGCATTGTTTCACCACTGACATATGACAGAATTCAGGAATGTATATTTTCCGTAATGTATATTTTTTCTACTCATGAAATAAAAGTCAACATTTAGGGAATATATTGAAAACACTAAAGAAATTTGTTTGCATAAGCCTACATAGAGAGATCCAAAGGTTTAAATTTCATCATCAAGTCTGCTGTTTAGCATAGTCTCAACTTCACTTTCTTATGTGGTGGCTCTATTGTCAAGCAGCCTCTTTCTTGTGATGACAAAATAGTTGCCATCAGCTCTAGCCTTATATTCTACTTCTCAGCATGTTCAGTAAAATAAAAAGAATGCTTCCTCCTGTTAACTCCAACAAATGTCTAAGGATTAAGTCTCAGGCTCTGATTGCTCTGGCTTAGGTTTTGTACCCATCTCTGAAACAATTACTATGGCAAAGAGATGTAGTGCTTCAATTGGCTGGAAATGTATGCACTTAAGATACATCAAAATTCTTGGACTGAGAATGAATTACTTTGGGTCCCAAGGGAAACCAGGTGCTTTTACCAGAAGGGGTAATACATGCAAGTAAGCAGCTGCTCATACACTTATCCTTGATATATTACATACAGAATACTATTTTCCAGAATCAAATGGGCCCAATAGATGTCTCTCTCTCCCTCTCTTTCTTCCTCTCCTTTCTCTCTCTCTCTCTGTCTCTCTCTCTCTCTCTCTCTCTCTCTCTCTCACACACACACACACACACACACACGGAAACCACCTCCCTACCAGCATCCCTTTACTATCTCCCCATTTGTTTCTATGAATAGAAACACCTGATTACATGTCAAAATACATCTAATTCAAGGGTGAGAATGGGAAAGAGAGAGAATTACCACCGTGAGTTCCTCAATATCTCAGCCCTCAAGTAGTAAAGGAAACATGGCCATAATTTTTGTTAGTTACAATTCTACCTAAATTAAGAATCTATCATGAGGAATTAAATGTTTTTATAATTACTTTAATAAAAATTTAGGTAATGGACATTTCATTCTGAACCACAGATTTATGCTCCATGCCAACTGACTTTAACCATTGCTGTGTATGTCTAGCAGCAAACTGATAGTAAAAGCCTTGTTGTTGTTCAGTCACTAAGTCGTGTCTGACTCTTTGTGACCCCATGGACTGCAGCACAACAGGCTTCCCTGTCCTTCACTATCTCCTGGATTTTGTTCAAATTCATGTCCATTGGGTTGGTGATGCCATCCAACCATCTTATCCTCTGTTGCCCTGTTCTCCTCCTGCCCTCAATCTTTCCCAGCATCAGGGTCTTTTCCAATGAGTCAGCTCTTTGCATCAGGTGGCCAAAGTATTGGCCAAATTAAAAGCCTTACTAAAGTATATTTGCTCCCCTTCCTCTGCCTCTTCTTCAGATTCCATTGATTAGGGATTCATTCCTATAAGACTACCTTTCCTCCAACTTCAGAGATTAGTCACCAACCCAGACCATCACCAACTGACTATAGACTGAAGGTTGCAACAATTTTCCCCATCCCCTCATCTTGGAATTCAGATGCCAATCACAAGTAAAGGTTATTACCTACACTTGTGACCAACTGGCTGTAGATCAGAGGTACCCACAAACTTCTCTTTTGGTAGAGGTTTGATTACTCCTCTTTGATTACTTAGAGTGGCTCACAGGAAACCCTTCTCCAGCCTCACAGTTTAGATTATTTACTGCTGTAAGCTTCCCCAGTCCACTTATCTCTCTTCTAAAACACATAAATTTCACAGAGGAATAAACTGGAACTAAGATGTTTACATCAATATTACCTTAATTGTTCACCTCAGGGGCTTAGTCAAAACAAGTTAAATAAATATTAAAAATTAACAAATTCAATAAACATACATAACAATTCTTCTTCTTTATCACAGACTCCCTCACAGCTTCAACACTCTAAGGGTCATTTTTGCTATTGAGCAACATCAAACCCCAAGGCTATTCCAAAGTGCTGTGGCAACTGAATGGCAAAGTATAGGGCAGACTTAGTATCTGCAACTGCAGTTACAGGCAATGGGGAGATAAGGTGACTGTAGAGCCACAGAAAGTAGGGGCAGTATCATGCACATGCCACCCTAGTTAATGTGGGTAGTGGACTTGACAGGGTGCATGGACTTAATCCTGAGCAGATATGTGATATTTTCAAAACACTCATTTCATAATTTGAAAGAATTGGAATAACTGAGTACATAGAAGAAAACAAACTTTGCTTTAGTTATTAGTTACTTAGTTCTATCGCTCAGTCATGTCCCACTCTTTGCAACCCCATGGACTGCAGCATGCAAGGCCTCCCTGTCCATCACCAACTCCCAGAGCTTACTCAAACTCATGTCCATTGAGTCGGTGATGTCATCCAACCATCTCATCCTCTGTCGTCCCCTTCTCTTGCTGCCTTCAATCTCTCCCAGTATCAGGGTCTTTTCCAATGAGTCAGTTTTTTGAATTAGGTGGCCAAATTATTGGAGTTTCAACTTCAACATCAGTCCTTCCAATGAATATTCAGGACTGATTTCCTTTAGGATGGACTGGTTGGAGCTCCTTGCAGTCTAAGTTACTCTCAAGAGTCTTCTCCAACACCACAGTTCAAAAGCACCAATTCTTTGGTGCTCAGTTTTCTTTATAGTCCAACTCTCACATCCATACTTGACTACTGGAAAAACCATAGCTTTGACTTGATGGACCTTTGTTGGCAAAGTAATATCTCTGCTTTGTAATATTCTGTCTAGGTTGGTCATAGTTTTTCTTCCAAGAAGCAAGTGTCTTTTAATTTCTTGGCTGCAATTACTATCTGCAGTGATTTTGGAGCCCCCAAAAATAAAGTTTCTCACTGTTTCTCCATCTATTTGCCATGGAGTGGTGGGACCAGAAGCCATGATCTTAGTTTTCTGAATGTTGACTTTTAAGTCAACTTTTTCACTCTGCTCCTTCACTTTCATCAAGAGGCTCTTTAGTTCTTCTTCACTTTCTTCCATAAGGGTGGTGTCATCTGCATATCTGAGGTTATTGATATTTCTCCTGGCAATCTTGATTCCAACTTGTGCTTCATCCAGCCTAGCATTTCACATGAGGCACTCTGCATAGAAGTTAAATAAGCAGGGTGACAATATACAGCCTTGATGTACTCCTTTCCCGATTTGGAACCAGTCTGTTTTTCCATTTCCAATTCTAACTGTTGGTTCTTGACCTGCATACAGATTTCTCAGGAGGCAGATAAGGTGGTCTGGTATTCCCATCTCTTTAAGAATTTTCCACAGTTTGTAGTGATCCACACAGTCAAAGGCTTTGGCATAGCCAATAAAGCAGAAGTAGATGTTTCTCTGGAACTCTCTTGCTTTCCATGATCCAACGGATGTTGTCAATTTGATCTCTGGTTCCTCTGCCTTTTCTAATCCAGGTTGAACAGCTGGAAGTTCATGGTTCATGTACTGTTGAAGCCTGACTTGGAGGATTTTGAGCATTATTTTGAGTTATTACTCATAATATAACTACTTGTGAGGGCAGAAAAAAATTGAATTGTAGTTTTCTTTGATTTCAGCACTATGAACTGGGAGAGCCAATTTCCATTCTAATCCCATTCCCCTTTTATCTATCATAAACCAAAAGGAAATTTCTCCAAGATTCTGAAAATAAATTGACTGTCATTTCTAGTTCCTAGTTTTCAGGGTTGTGTTTAAAAAAATTTTTTTTCCTATCATTCTATCTTGGGTGAAAGTTTGGTGAAATTGCATTTGCCAAACAATTGTTATTGTTGTTATTTTCCTAATTGTGTAAGTATTATAGGCTCATTGTAGAGATTTTAGGAATTAAGTAAGCAATGGTCTTCCCTGATAGCTCAGTTTGTAAAGTATCCACCTGCAATGCTGGGGACCCCGGTTCAATTCCTGGGTCAGGAAGATCCCCTGGAGGAGGAATAGGCTACCCATTCCAGTATTCTTGGCCTTCCTTTGTGGCTCAGCTTGTAAAGAATCCACCTGCAGTGTGGGAGACCTGTGTTCGATCCCTGAGTTGGGAAGATCCCCTGGAAAGGGGGAAGGCTACCCGCTCCAGTATTCTGGCCTGGAGAATTCCGTGGACTGTATAGTACAAACCATACAAACTATAAGTTGAATGTGAAAAGACACTCAACATCATTTGTCATTTCAGAATTACAAATTAAAATAACAATGAGATACCACTTCATATCTATTAGAATGGCCAAAATCCAAAGCACTGACAATGATGGATGCAGGCAAGGATGTGGAGCAACAGGAGCTCTCATTGATTACTGGTAGGAGTGCAAAGTAGCACAACCATTTTAGAAGATACCTTAGAATTTTCTTACAAAATTAACATTTTCTTACAATTCAATCCAGGCATCACACTCCTTGGTATTGAAACTGAACAGAACCCTGTGGGGCTCCTGGACATGGAAGCCTTTCTGTTCCCAATTTCTTGATTCTAGCTTCCATGACTTTCTTTGAGTTCCAAAGGACAGATTCTAACAGTTATTATTTTGAGAAGGGAAGGGGTGCAAAGACAAGGAAGGGGCAACCAAGAAACAATAGTGCAACCTTGGGTTCCATCTCAACGTGTGCATAGAACAATGTCTTTAAACTCTTTGTTGTTCAGTCACTCAGTAGTATCCGACTCTGTGACTCCATGGACTGCAGCACTCCAGCCTTCCCTGTCCTTCATCTCCTGGAGTTTGATCAAACTCATGTCCATTGAATCAGTGATGTCATCCAATCATCTCATCCTCTGTTGTCCCCTTCTCCTCCTGCCTTCAATTTTTCCCAGCATCAGCATCAGGGTCTTTTCTAATGAGTCGGCTCTTCTCATCAGGTGGCCAAAGTATTGGAGCTTCAACTTCAGCATCGTTCCTTTTAATAAATATTCAGGGTTGAATTCCTTTAGGATTCACTGGTTTGATCTCCTTACAGTCCAAGGGACTCTCGAGAGTCTTCTCCAACACCACAGTTCAAAAGCATCATTTCTTCAGTTCTCAGCCTTCTTTAAACTCTTTAGGATGTCAGCATTCTTCACACCAGAGAAAGACCACCTGAGGCTACCTTAAAGGAACCAGAGAAGCTCATCAAAAGATTACCTGAGACCAGATTAAAGGAGTGCAGGCCCTGCACACACCCTAATCTTTTGCAACCCCACCTTTTAATCTTTGCTATAAAATTCCTCATCAAATCCTTCCAGTTGACACACTTAAGTTTCAAGGGCAGGAGCCCAATCTGTCCCCCTTTTTCTGGTAAAGCAATAAAGCTATTCTTTTCTATATCACCCAAAACTCTGTCTCTGAGATTCAACTCAGCACCAGTGCACAGTGGGGCTTCCCAGGTGATGCTAGTCATAAAAGAACCCACCTGCCAATGCAGAAGATGCAAAAGATGTGTGAGTTCAATCCCTGGGTTGGGAAGATCCCCTGGAGGTGGAGATGACCCACTCCAGTATTCTTGCCTGGAGAATCTCATGGACAGAGGACACTGGTGGACTACAGTTCATAGAATCTCAAAGAGTCAGACACAGCTGAACAACTGAGCATGCACACACAGTGATTGAACTTTCAGCATTAGTATTACCCAAGTAAATTGAGAATGTATGTTCAAATAAAAACTATCAAATGGATGTTTATAGCAGTTTTATTCATAATTGTCAATACTTGGAAGCAACCAAGATGTCTTTCAGTAGGTGAGTGGATGTGTTTACTGTATGTACCTATTGTGTATTTATTTTATATATATCTATCATAATCCTGACAGTGGAATATTACTAAAGCTAAAAAGAAATGAACTGTCAAGCAATAAAAGCACATAGAGAAAACACAGATGAGTATTACTCGGTGGAAGAAGTCAATCTGAAAAGGCTACAAACTATGTGATTCCAACCATACAACACTCTGGGAAAGACAAAAACAATAGAGACAGTAAAGAATTCAGTGTTTGTAATGGGTTAGTGAGGAGGGAGAGATGGATAGTTGGACAGAAGATTTTTATGACAGTGAAACTATTCTGTATGATACTGCAAAAAATTTAATAAACAGAAACTGCAGTTAAATAGAGTTGAGAGGCCAGAAGAAGAGATGGCATGCCCTGCAAGTATAGCAGATCCCAACAGGGATAATTAAAGACTCCTGTTCTTTCCTGGCAAGGGCTCGGCCAATGAAAGCCATGGACTCTTTACTAGCTCTCTCCCCACTTCTTTGTGTCTCTAAAAGTTGTTATTCCCTTGCCATGGGGGAACTTGCCACCTGGTTGCAGACCCTGAATTGCAGTTCTCTGCTGATTCCCAATAGCCCCATCTTTGTTATTTAAGTCAACATTATTATAATTGTGAATGTATGTTATTTCACATTTGTCCAAACCCAAAGAATGCATACTACCAAGAGTGAACCATAACATGAACTATGGGCTTTGGGTGATAATGACATGTTAATGTGGGTACATCAATTATAACAAATTTATCACTGTGTTGTAGGATGGTGATAATGGGGGAGGCTGTGCATGTGTCAGGGCAGTGGGTATATGGAAAATCTCTGTACTTTCCATTCAATTTTGTTGCAAACCTAAACCTGCTCTAAAAAAGTAAGGTCTGTTAAAAAGAAGAAAATCTGCTATCTGCCACAGCATGAATGAAATGTGAAAACATTATAGTGAGGGAATAAAAACAGACAAGAGGGCAAATATTATATGATTCTGCTTGCATAAAATATATAGAATAAGCAAATTCATAGTGACAGAAAGTAGATTAGAGTTTACCAGGGATGAGGAGAGAAAGGAATGGAAAGTTATCATTTAAGTTATACAGAGATTCTGTTTGCAGTGATGGAAAATTTTGAAAATAGACAATGATGATGGTCATACAACATCATGAATATAATTAATGCCACTATACTGTACACTTAAAAATGGTTAAAATAGCAAATTTTGTGTTATGTATATTTTACCAAAAGAAAAATGTTTTAAATTGTCTTAAAAGTCCATGAGAGGTACAGCTCAGCCTCCAACATGCATATCTATAATTATTTGGCAAGATAGTAATATAAGCAGCCCATGGGGTCACAAAGAGTTGGACATGACTGAGCAACTGAACTGAACTGAACTGAATATAAGGAAATATAATGTTCTCTTTAGGATTATTTTTCTTTTTTCTTGGCCACACCATTCAGCATGCAAGATCTTAGCTCCTAACCAGGAATCAAACCCATGCCCCCTGCAGTAGAAGCACAGATTCTTCATCACTAGAAGGTGAAGAAAGTCCCTTCCTTATAATTTTTAATTCTTTTTTTCTTCTATGTATTTTTTATTATGGTATAACACTTATGTGTAGTTTGCTCAGTTTTGACAAATCTATGGACTCTGTAACAATCACCTGGTCAAACTATGTAGTATACATATTAAAAATTTCTATTAAAAAATTCCTTACTGAAATTTTCCAAACACCACCATCATCAGAAGCCACTGCTGTTCTGACTTTTATCACAGTTGCTTTAAATTTCCTTTAAGCATCCTTATTAGCATATCAGCAACAAGCCAGATTTGAAGATCATTAAGGCAAAGTTGAATCAGAAGTGAAAAAGATAAACTGTAAACAAGTAAGAGAAAAGCCCTTCTACTGTTTGATGGTCCAGGGGCAATATCAACCTGGGATGTAGCACATTAAAATAAATTTTGTGTATGACTGAGGCCAGAAAGACGAAAGCACTGAAATTAGTCCTCCTAATCTACTGTAATATATGACTACATGTCATATACAGGATCCAGAAATAGCTCCATTTGGGTGGCTTGTCAAATATAAGATAATGGAGTAGAGTATGTCTATACAAATGGGTACTGAAAGGACGGCCAAAGCCAGGATAAAAATGGGAATGATGCTTGACCTAAGGGGATCTGTTGTGCTACCTGGAGCCAATGTGAAGCATAAAGAGCTAAGGAGGACTAGGGAAGACATTCAAGCCAAGAAAAAACGTATGGCAAAACAAATACAATATTGTAAAGTTAAAAAATAGAAAATAAACTAATTAAAAAAAATAAAATCAACAATAAAAATGTTGAAAAGAAAAAAAAAACACAGTTTTAGAGTCACAGAGTTCAACAACAAATGGCATTAGAGCAGACTGGCCCCTGTGAGCAGGTACCATTTGTCCTTGAGAAGAGCAGATACTGTAGCCAACATACACCAGAGAAGAGCATGGGGACTTTGGGAAGCAGATGCTTCAAACCCACCTTAGTATTTCTCTCCTTCTGATCACCAAAGTATCATTTCAGGTAAGAAATAGACAAAACGATACTTATCTGAGACGCTGTCTAAAGGCCTGTTTAATAGAAAACAAACTTCTGGGGAATTTCCGGGTGGCCTAGTGGTTAGGATTCTGGACTTTCACTTCCATGGCCTGGGTTCAACCCCTTGTCAGGGAACTGACCTACAAGACAGCAAGATCCTACTAGCCAGCAAGGCTAAAACAACAAAAACAAATGTATGGTCCCCAAAGGAGTAAGGAGGGTGTGGAGAGGGATAAACTAGGAGGTTGGAATTAACAGATACACGCTACTATGTATAAAATAGATAACCAACAAGGGCCTACTGTATAGCATAAGGAACTATTCTTAATACTTTAAAATAATTTACAATTCAAAAGACTCTAAAAAAGAATATATATATATATAAAAACATACACACACACACATATATATATCTGAATCACTAATGCTGTATACCTGAAACTAACATGACATTGTAAATCAGCTATACTTAAATAAAAAAAGAAAATAAAGAAGGAAATATTTATTTTTCAAAGTCAAAAACAATAATAAAGAGTGGTTTAAATCATTGGCTACAGATGAGACACTTAATTTAATTATCTCCCCTGCTAACCAGTGAGATGGGAGAAGGAAGGCCAGATTAGTTATTGACAAAAAATAAAATTGTTATATTTTCTGTGAACATCTGAGTAACTGTGTGAGTTTAATTTGTGGCTTGCTTCTATTGCATTTGAGGGATAAGTTGAATAAAAATTATGAACTCCATCTTTAAAAATTAGAGTTGTATCTAGCAAAGAAGACATCACAAAACTACTTAAATTGTTTCTTCACTCTTTTCTGAACTAGTGTTTGTAGTAGAAATTTTGAGCATTCACACCATTCTTAGGCTTATACCCTGGTTATTTTGACTTCACATTATGCAATGAAAATTTTACATGTTTAAATATTCTCTAAAAATATATTTTTAATATCTGTACAATATTCAAATGGATTTACTGGAATGTGTTTACATATTCTACTATATTTGGACATGAAATCAAGTTTTGCAACTATAGGTATAATACAAATGTAGAGCCAGTTTGTACTATATCTCTAAATACTAATTTAGTATATTTTCCCTAAAATTGGAATTTGTGAGTCAAAATATATGAAGATTTTAAAAGTTTACATATACTGCCAAATTGCTTTCCAAAATCTCTGTGCAAATTTATACAGCTACTAGTAGGAAAGAAAATGCCAATCATAAAGAGTACCCTTGCCAGGATTATATAATATCACTGTGAATTTTCTCTAATTTGACAGGTCAAGCATTGTATCATCTTTAATCAGAACTTATTATCATTGAGCAGTAAGATGATTGCTGGTTATTGGAGAATTAAAGTGGCTCAGTCGTGTCTAACTCTTTGCAACCCCATGGACTGTAGCCTGCCAGGCTCCTCTGTCCATGGAATTCTCCAGGCAAGAATACTGGAGTGGGTAGCTGTTCCCTTCTGCAGAGGATCTTCCCAACGCAGGAATCAAACCCAGGTTTCCCACATTGCAGGCAGATTCTTTACCATCTGAGCTACCAGGGAAGCCAGTAACCAGACATGAGTAAAGATCTACTTTCTGGACCTGGAGATCCTAAAGATGCCATTTTAAACTGGACCACAGGTTCTGGACTTTAGTGTACTATTGATCTAAGACTTTATTTACTTAGAAGAAAATGCCATGGTCAAATTTTATTACAGACTATTTTTCTTTTTCAAAGTCTAACATTCATTGTCCTAGATTCTATGTCATTTATTGGTATACTTTTAATGAGACTTGATTTATTTGAATTATGTACCTTTTGAAATAGCTTGAATATTACTATTCTATCATTCAGGGAACATTTTTTTTTTTTTGTCAGGCACTATGTTATATACTGATATGTCAAAGATGGCCTCTGATTTCAAGAAATTCATAATCTTGGAGGGGGTAGGTAGGAGAAAGCAAGAGATCTGTGAATACATAGTCAAATATAATTCTCTGTATACCCATCAAAAGTAAAAACAGTTATAGATTTATAATAGAACAATGAACTTTGAATCTCAAGACGGCAGTTTACCTTTATGTTCCACTGAGAAAATCCAAACACGATTTTTTAAGAGACAATTTAAGTTTATCAGCTTTTTAGGGCTATTCACATGGAGGGATATTTTAAGATTCACAAATTACAAAAATTATATCTTTACTGACAAATACAGTGTTACTTTTTTCCTCTTTTATATTTATGAAACAAGTTTATTTACCTCTTTACAAGTTATCTTTGACATTAATGTCTTTTTAATTACCAAAGCCATGTTAGTGATATATTATCTGCAAAATTTTGCCTTGCTTCTATTTGCTTGGATGTTCTTTGAATTTGTCTGTACTTTGGTTGCTGGAAACTACCCTTTGGTTGTTGTTCAGTCATTCATTTGTGTCCTACTCTTTGTGACCCCATGCACTGCAGCATGCCAGGATTTTCTGTCCTTCACTGTTTCCCAGAGTTTGCTCAAACTCATGTCCATGGAGTCAGTGATGCCATCCAACCATCTCATCCTCTGTCATCCCCTTCTCCTCCTGCCTTCAATCTTTCCCAGCATCAGGATCTTTTCCAATGAATCAGCTCTTCACATCAGGCAGCCAAATTATTGGGGTTTCAGCTTCAGCATCAGTTCTTTCAGTGAATAGTCAGGGTTGATTTCCTTTAGTATTGAAAGGTTTGCTCTCCTTGCAATCCAAGGACTCTCAAGAGTCTTTTCCAGCACCACAGGTCAAAGGCATCAGTTCTTCAGTTCTAAGCCTTTTTTATTGTCCAGCTCTGACATCCGTACATGACAACTGCAAAAACCATAGCTATGACAATACAGACTTTTGTCGGCAAAGTAATGTCTCTGCTTTTTAATACACTGGCTGTGCTTGTTATTGCTTTTCTTCTAAGGAGCAAGTGTCTTTTAATTTCATGGCTGCAGTCACTGTCCACAGTGATTTGGGGGCCCAAGAAAATAAAGTCTGTCACTGTTTCCA
The DNA here is from genome assembly GCF_054371585.1 of Giraffa tippelskirchi. NCBI lineage: Eukaryota > Metazoa > Chordata > Mammalia > Artiodactyla > Giraffidae > Giraffa > Giraffa tippelskirchi. The sequence continues at coordinate 88,866,362 of NC_137275.1, read as the reverse complement.
TTGTTTCCCCATCTATTTGCCATTAAGTGATGGGACCTGATGCCAAGATCTTATTTTTTTGAATGTTGAGTTTTAAGCCAGCTTCTCCACTCTCCCCTTTCACCTTCATCAAGAGGCTCTTAAGTTTCTCTTTGCTTTCTGCCATAAAGATGGTGTTATCTGCATATCTGAGGTTATTGATATTTCTCCTGGCAATCTTGATTCCTGATTGTGCTTCATCCAGCCCAGCTTTTCGTATGATGATGTCAAGTCACAGGTATCCATTCTCATAGTTTTTAAGCATTTATCCTGTAGGTGTATGTTTGTGATTTCTGCAGCTTAATCATTCAAGATATCATTTATTTCACCTTTTTAGAAAAACTTATAAAAGTATCATGATTTCAAGCCATATCTCAAGAATAAAATGAATAATAACTAAATTCACATTAAATTTCTTTTCTTCTCTCTCTCTTTCTCTATCTTTATTCAAATTTCCATAATGGAGACTCTGTAACCATCCAACACTGTTTTGATTGAACAATTTTCAAGTGAAGTTGTCGTCAATAAATAAGACTTTATTTTTAAAATAAGGAAAAAAATGAGAGTACTCTGTAACACTAAAGACTTCATAAGGATTTTAGTAGCAGAAGATTTCCTCTTTACATCAAAGTGATTTGAGGAAAGTTTACCTTACATCAAAATTTAGAAAATTTTTCTGCTTGGAGGAGATGAAAATTGAAATTGGCCTTAAAATGTAGATTAAGCAGGAATTTTTTCACATACATGGTAGACAGTGCAGGAACAGAGGTCTGTAAGTTCTTATTCTATTAAGGTGCTAGAATTAGAGAGGAGCCATGGACACTACATTGAACGTGAAGTGCTGTTAGGGACAGGGAGAAGGGTTTTCAAGTTTATAACTGTTGACTAGCATTTCCCAACATTTTTAAAGTATGAAAAATAGAAATTATGTACAATATCTTGTTGCAAACTCTGGACAGTAAACTCCTTAAAAGAAGGCCCTTCTCTTATGTATCTCTGTTAAACTGATGGATTAACTAGATATTATTGTTTCCTCATTTTTTGCTGTTTCTTTGACAAAGTTCTAAGTATTAAAGACACATATTTTCCCCAAACTTTAAACTTCCTACCCTCACAACAGTGGAAACTGAAAGTGCATGCTCAATATCTTCTTCTCTCTTAAAACCTTTAAGCCCATAACCTGTGTGCTCAGTCAAGGATGTTAATTGCATGAGAATAGGAAAATGGCATTTTCCAGAGCTGATATTCCATTAGATCTTCATGAAAGTGAATGGAAAAGGTAGAGAATGACCTAAAAATGTAGATTAGATTTGTCTGGAAAGGTAATGAACTTCTAAGTGAACAAAAACTAAATTCAGATTCCTAATAAAATGGAAAGGAGCCAGTTCTTAGAAATCATTACCAAAATTTTGTATAGCTTCAGTCTCTACTCATTTATGCTGCAAAATGTCTATTCTGACATATCTTGGCATCTTCTCATTTAAAAAATATATTTAAGTCCTCTAAATTTTATATATTCTGCCATAGGAAATTTAGAATGAGTACCTTCATCATATCTTAATTATGTTTAATTTGTGTTTACATTACCATTGCCTAATTTATAACTGATACAATGTATGATGAATGTACCTATTTTGGAAAAAATAAATGAATAATTATGATTTTGATATGTACAGTATTATTCTAATCAATGTAAAAATGATTTTTAATATTTTTAAATATCTAAGGACACTATTAAGAATAAAACTTGATTAGAAGTTTAGATTAGTGTTGGTAAGCTCTAAAACTACCCTTGTAAATGGATAATAATAGAATTTATACATTAATATCTTTGAAGAACATATAAAAATGGTATAATATATGCTAATAAAAAGAGCATTTTAGTAGAGCTATAGTTAACAGCTTATAGTATTCAAGCAATACCTAGCACGAGATGCAATAAAATACTAGTGCAATCATATATTATAATTTGGACAATCCTATAAAGCTTATTTTTCATGAGAATTAAAATTATTTCACGGAAGAAACATAGAGGTCAAGATCAAGGCATATTTTATAATAATTGATTTAGTAATTAGGGTGATTTTCCTTCAAGTCTCTGCTGGTTTTTGAAGGGAAATGGGATATTAACATAGACTTGGTTAGAGGGGGATGGTTAAGGTGTACTTTTGTCCATTCCATACAAGTGTGACCTGTTTCTTATTCTCATTTTGATGGAAATAGAAAGGATATACTCACCAGGTCAGTAATCCTGGAAGTCATAATAGAGTTCCACTGAATATAAGATTCCACATATTGCCTGGTCTTCGGACTATTCAGAAAAAGTGTTTGAATCTCACTTCATATGAATCTAGGATTGCTGCTAGATAACGATGACAGGGAGGAGTGTGTCTTGGACTGTGGGAATTCACAGGAGCCTCTCTTTCTGCTTCCATGCTTAGTGATGAACATAAGAAGGCCAGTTAAAGCAAGTGTGGCCTGACAAGGTCAAGGCAACGAAAAGCTCACACTTTCGTGAATGAAATCTGGTTCTTTAAGCCATGAAAGCAACGAAGACCAGCTGAAGAGCTGGCCAAGTGTTTGGGAGATCTGATTGCCTAGGTGTGAGTCAGTGGTGGGGCAGAGAAATGCAGGTGTGATAAATGTCAGTTATGGTCTCAAGACCTGTCGCCGTAATAAAAAATATAACTTACCTAACAACCTTCCTGTCATAAGTCTTTTTCTCTTCTCAGATAACTCAACTAACCATCACTTGAAGTGTCAATAATAAAGTGGTTTTCAGGTCCAGCATGAGTTGACCTGAGCGTTGCATGAAGTTCCCTAACAAACGCATGTTCTTATTTTAAAAAGAAGGAAATGTCTTCCCTCCTAAAATTTACATTCTAGCAGAGAAAAGCATAATTATTATTGACTGTTTATCTTCATCTGAATATGTAAGATTCACAAAGACTTTTTTTTTCTACTAGATCTGAGCATGGGCTTCCCTAATGGCTCAGCGTGTGAAGAATCTGCTTGCCATGCAGGAGCCACAGGAGATGCAGGTTCAATCCCTAGGTCAGGAAGATCCCCTGGAGGAGGAAATGGCAACCCACTCCAGTATTCTTGCCTGGAGAATCCTATGGACAGAGGAGCCTGGTGGGCTACAGTCCAAAGGGTCACAAAGAGTCAGACATGACTGAGCATACAGCATGCACACACAGATCTAAATATGGTACATGGTTGTTGCTTAATATTTTTAATAAATGAATATTGATACTTTCCTGCTTATAACCTTCCAACAGTTTCATATTATTTTCAAAATTAAAATCCACAAACTCCCAACTATGGTGCAGAAAGTTCTAAATAATCTAATACCTGCTTCTTTTTTCCAAAATTATTCTCCCTCTCTCTCCCCTACCCCTACACACACACACACACACACACACACACACACACACACACACACACACACACCTCTCTGTCTCTTTGTACTATTGTTCAGTCACACTGGCTTTTTTTGTTGTTAATTTCAAACACACCAAATTTGTTCCAAACTCAAAGCCTTTCTGTGTAGGTGTGACACTAGGTTATATATGTCCATGTTGTGTTACCTGTGAATTTTATTTCATAATGAAATTGTTAAAAACTGCAGGTTATGAAAAGGTAGTATTGAGTCTAACAGTATGCAAACCACTGACAAAGGGAAGACCTTTCTTTTTGACAGAATTTGGAAGTAGTTTATTAGGATATTTTTTTCTTTTTTAGGCCACACCATGCATGCAGGATGTTAGTTCCCTGACGGGGGCTTGAATCCCCACCCTCTGTATTCGGAATGAGGAGTCTTAACCACTGGACCACCAGGGAAGTCCCAGAACTTTCTTAACAGTGATGTGCTTTTTCAAAATAGTTGTTAGTGATATTCCTCAAAAAGAAAAAAAAAAAAACTATTTTCTTGATTTATAAGGCAGTGTCATTTCTGTAAAATTTTCATAAATGTTAAATCCACACCAAAAATATTTTTAGCTTATTTGTAAAATATTAAGTTCTTAGCTCAGGTTTACTTCTAGGCTCAGATAATTATGAGCAGGTATTTTATTTACAGGTATGTCCTGTGGGGCCATTTAAAGGACATAAGGAATGCGACACAATTCCTCATTGTGCAGCCTGCCCACACATGGCAGAGTGACCACAATGCCAGGCGTCTGTTTGCTGGATACCAATAGTGCTATTCTCCAGTAATGGTGGCAAACAAAAACAACCCTAAGAGGCAGATTTCTTTTGAGAATTACCATCCAATCTGTTCAGTGGCTTGTTTCATTTCTTTATTCTGGTCTCTGCTCAAATTTACAACTCAGAAATGTGGCGGCATAAATAAAGTAAGCTATAGGCTATAAGAAAGAGCTCTCTCTCTCTTTCTAAAATAGCAATATAAACACAGTATAGATCTAATGGTCAGTCCAAATGTAAGTAAGGGAATTGGGAAACAGAAAATGACTAAAGGTCACTGGTATGATGGAGACAAACCCCCAGGGAATATGGTATCAACATATTAAGGTCCCAGAACCACCTGTGAGAACCTGTCCACTTGGAACTTGAATAAAATTGCTCAGAGGATATAATTAGCCTTTACAATTGGATAGTCTTCTCCTGAAAAAGAAAAAAAAAAAGAAGCAGCATTGTAGCTTGGAGTACCAATTTTGGAATCAGACATGCTAAATAAAGTACAAATCCCCTTAGCAAGAACCTTCAGTTGGAAAAATTCTGACCTGAAGAAAACAATTTAGCATAGATTACAAAATATAATCCTATAATCCAATTTCATTAAAGTTTGTAAAGGACAACTTGGGTGGAAATGAGTAATTAGAATATTGGTTAAAAGCATAAATGTTGCCATTTGATGTTCCCAGGATTTTTCTATTGGATTTCCAGAATATAAATCAATGAACTCATTTCAATTATGTATGAAGGTATTGGATTTGTGATACGTCAACTTGTCTGAGCTGAACTACTCTCTCCCCAAATTCCCTTTTCAGGTTAGGGTGGCCTATACATATTTCAGGTTATAGTGGGCCACACAGGAAGCAGTTGTCATTTTAAAGCTATATATACATCTTCCCCATTCATTCAATCTAAAATTAATCTGGGTGCTTCTGTGAAGGGATTTGGTAGATATTTTGGTACTATGACTTTCATGAATATTTCTATTGGAATCTAAGTAAGAATGGCGTTCATTCATTCATTCAATTAATACATTATTTATTGAGTGACTACTTGGTGTTTAGCACTTTGATGAGTCCTCAGGTAATGAGGGTTCCTGGGGTTATAGCAGTAAAGCAGAAAAATTACTGTTTATTCTTTCATAGGTGTTGAATTACTGGGTAGATAGACATTAAATAAACATTCAGTTTGAAATGGAAATGATAGTAGAAAACTAGGTTTAATTTGGTTTCTTTGTAAACAATTTAAATTCCCTATGAAGCACTTTAAATGGAATATTTTCCTCACTTCTACAGCCTTTATTTAATGTTATAACTTGTATTAATTTGTGTAAGGGACATATCCCTATAATTTTAAATCAATTGCAGTATAAACTTACCAAGTGAAGAGAATCTTGCTTTGTCATAACTATATCCCCAACTCATAGATCAGTACCTATTACATAAAAGTGCTCAACCACTATCTGCTGAGTGAATAAAAGATTCACATAAATGTTTATGTCCTTCTTTGAAGGAGAATCTAGGTTGCACATCAACCAACCCTACTACAGCCACCTTGTGCTACTTGGATTCATTTCTTCATTTGTATCTTAAAACTGTTTTTTGAAGTAGTTTTGAGGGAAATTTAAAACAGCAAGGTTAATGAGATGAACCACAGCCACAACTGCTGCAGCTCTAAAGTAGTACTCAAGGGCTTTACTCGTGTTGTGTTTTCACTGTCCTCTTTCTAAGTGCTCTTAACCTTCATCCCTCTGTTAGCCTGAGTGTTTTTTCTGACCTTCATCCTTTAGGAGTCTGAACCCCTGGTCACTGCCTTTTCCAAGTCAGGTTGCTATACTTGTCTCTTGACTCTAATTGAGCAAATGAATAAAAAGTGTCCAAGTGGATTGTCTAGATGCCAAACATATTCTTCCTTGCTCCCATGATGGAGCATCAAGCCTAAAGCGTTCTGATGAGCACAGTCAACTGCTTCTACAAAGAGGGTGACTTTTCTCTCTGCCTGGTCATCTCTTGGTCCAATAAACCCAGAGTTCCCAGATGGCAATTTTAACTTATAATTCAATGCCTTTCTTAGTGGAAGATTACTCTTTGGGAACCAGGATCTTCAAACATGCAGAACTCAGGGGTAAGGCACAGGAAGCCCTATGTGGGTGTCTAAGAGTGAAGGTTAGCAAAGATGCTCTTTATTCTGCTAGTAGATTCTCAGACTATGTTGTCTTCTTATTGGGGACCCAGCATAGATACAGAGATGGTTTTCACTTTCTTGCTCAGTATTGCTTCTGAACTGGTATTTCAGTTGCACCATTATTGAGGCATCCCAACATTCCACAAAGTGAAACTTCTGATTATTTTAGCATTGATACAACCTGTAGATATCACAATCATCGTCCCAATTGTGTAAATTCTTTGTTGAATAGTGGTGACTCTGATTATATAAGGTCACATGCTAATAGATGAAAAATTTTGTAAGCCCTGATACAATAGGCTGGTTGAGACTTTGCAGATAAAGAAGAAAGAAAGACAAAAGAAAGACCATTCCTGGAATAGAAAGAAACTTATTCATGGAATAAAGCCTATTCGTATCTGAATAGATTGCCAGTCCTTCCAGAGAAGAAGAAGCACAATGTGATGTGTGACCAAGTGACCTGCTGTTATCCTCAAGGGATGCTCCATGGAGCAAGTGAGAACTTCTTCTGTTAGCTGGTTATAAATTATCCCCAATATTACCAAAATGTTGGTTAAAGGTTAGTCACTGATGTAATTATGGTAGATGATATGGCAGTTTCAGCTTCCTATTCTGGAGGTTTGCATATGACCTCTGGTTCTGTTTGTTCTCTCCTCCACTTGTAGCCATTTCATCCTAACCTGGTGTATTTGACAGAACCTAGCTTATGCTTCTCACTTGCTGCCACATGTAAGGCACTCCATTCCTACCAGTTCCCAGTAGCAAGTCACGAGTTGCCTTTAAATGGTTTCTAATGATGAACCACAGGTGGCGTGCCACACAGCACCCAAATTCCTGGATGCTGTGATTCCCCCAGAGGCCATAAAATTCACAGGGTATTTTTTCTCACTACTATCTCCAATATCTTTTTTTTTTAATTTTTAAATAATAATTTATTAATCTGATCCATTCATTTAAAGGTAATGTCTGATGCCTCCAAGTTTGCACCCACAAATGCTGTTGGATAGGACTGGAGAATCTGGAAAACATTCCTCTAGACCCTCCCAGTATTGTGTCACAAGATGTCCTTACCAGAGACAGAAGAGTGACTCTCAGTGTATGAATGAGGGGTGGCGAGGGACACACCTGAAGCTGACTGTGCAGTACCTTTTCCTTGGCCAGCATTGCTGAGTACGTATTCCAGCCTCTCCCGCAGGCGGTCATTTGCTGAGTAATATTTCTTGCCCTACAGCCAGAGTATACTTCAGAGTGTTCTCATACTTCAAGTCCCATTCAAAGCTGGAAACTTTTTGTGTTGCCAGTATATGGCTTGGAGTCATATTGTCAAGTGTACAATTTGCTGTTTCAAGAACTTGAAGCTGATGAGGTGTTGTTTCCTATTTTGTGGTGAAAGGTGAAGATGCAATAGTTTGTCTTTTATTTTAGATGTGATATCCCAGCCTGCCCTAGATAACTAGACCTTTAAAGAGTTTACTGACATGCCACCCTCCTGAAACTTTGAAGAGGTTATTCCAACCCTCTGAAACACTTATGGCTTACCAAAGCTTCTAATATACTAACCATTTCTTGTTCTTTAATCTAATTAGCTCAATTATATCAATGTGATGTATGCAAGTGATCCAAATGGCTCAGATCAATCATGCTATATTATGACAGGTAGTAGGAGTGTTAACATAGACTTGGTGAGAGGGCTACTGTGAGTAAATACTATTGTCCATTCCATACGAATGTGAGCTGTTTCTAATCCTTTTTAGATTATATAGGAATAGAAAGGGTGCATTCACCAAATGAATGATCATACAACATGTACCTGAAACTTAATTGTCTGCTCTAGGAGTGGTGTGATGACTGCAGCTGGGGCTAAAGCTTGGTTAAGTTTGCAATATTTTCATTCTTCAGGATGCTATGGCTTTTGGAGGGGTAAGGCTTTTGAATTAAATTGAGATAAAATTGTTACTACCAAACTTGTATCATTAATTGAGAAATAACTAACAAAGAATGTGCCCATTTATTGTATTTGAGAAGAGCATACACCAGTAACAGCAACATTGCGATCAAACTATAAAAGAATTTCATCACTCCCCCCAAATTCCTTTATGCCACTTTTTGGTTTACAGCCTCTACAAATGCAAACCTAGGCACCTCCAACTACTGTTCTGCTTTCTATCACTTTATTTTTTTAATTAATTTATTTATTTTAGTTGGAGGCTAATTACTTTACAATATTGCGGTGCTTTTTGCCATACATTGATATGAATCAGCCATGAGTTTACATGTGTTCCCCATCCTGTACCCCCCTCCCACCTCCCTCCCCATCCCATCCCTCTGGGTCATCCCATTGCACCAGCCCTGAGCACTTGTCTCATGCATCGAACCTGGACTGGTGTTCTGTTTCACTTATGATAATACACATGTTTCACTAGAAACTAGATCAGCTTCTCCTAGAATTTATTTTATATCTGGTTTCTTTCACTCAATATAACCTTTTTTTCAGATCCACCAAGGTTATTCCCAGTATTGGCACATTTCAAATTTACAGAATGTTACATATCAAATAGGCCCTTCCCTGGTGGCTTATTCAGTAAAGAATCTGATGCATTGCTTGAGACCAGGGCTCTATCCCTGGGTCAGGAAGATCCCCTGGAGAAGGAAATGGCAACCTGCTCCAGTATTCTTGCCTGAAAAATTCCATGGACAGAGATATGTCAAATATATATCAACTTAAAAAGAACAAAAAGTAATTTGTTTCTTTTAATTTCTGAATAATATCCCACAATATAGATATACCACAATTTCGTTATTTATTCATCTGTTGATAGACATTGGGCTGTTTCCAGTTTTTAACTATTAAAATTGAAGCAACTATGAGCATTCATGTGTTGCTTTGTGTCAACATGTTTTTACTTCTTTTATAAATATCTAAAAGCATATTTATAAATATCTAGAATTTGTTTTTGTGTAGGAGCTGCTGCTGCTGCTGCTAAGTCGCTTCAGTCTTGTCCGACTCCATGCGACCCCACAGACGGCAGCCCACCAGGCTCCTCCGTCCCTGGGATTCCCCAGGCAAGAATACTGGAGTGGGTTTCCATTTTCTTCTCCATGTGTAGGAGCTAGATAATTAATTTTCTAAGAAACTGCTCAACTCTTTTTGAAGGTGGTTGTACAAGTTTAAATTCTAGCTAGCAATGTATAAGAGTTCAAGTTTCTTACCATTCCCTCCAAAACTTGGAGTTTTAAAATTTTAGTCAATGAATGTGAAATAGTATCATATTCTGTTATTAATTTTTATTTCCCTAATGACTAATGATGTTGAGAAAAACTTTTTGTGTGCCATTTATATATCTTATTTTATGAAGCCTTTCTTCAAATTGTTTGCCTTTGTTTTTTTTTTTTTTAAATTTGGTTACTTGTCTTGTCATTATATATTTTGGATATAATTACTTTGATAATATATTAACATCTTATACCAGGCTATGTCTTGATTTTTCATGTTCCCAATATGGCTTTTGAAGAAGTGAATTTTTAAAGTTCACTTATATTGTTTTATGAGTTGTGCTTTTATTTCCTAAGAAAAATTGCCTCCTCCAAATACATGAAAATTTTCATCTGTATTTGCTTCCAGAAGTTCAATTTTTGTATTTTAGTCTGTAATATTTCAGCTAATTTTTGTGTATTAGAAAGGATTTTCAGTTCTTGATTTTTCCAAAGAGCTATCTTTGGAAAAGGCTGATAGGTTGTTCCAGCACCACCATTTGGACATCCTATTTGAATAGAAATTATCATTGAATTTTCTTGGTAATCTTGTCAAAAATCAGTTAACCATAAATATCTGTGTCTATTTATAGTTCTTTTTTATATTTGCAACAGTTACACAATATTTTAATCACTGTGGCTCTGTGATGAGTCTTAAAATTAAGTTGCAGGAGTACTCAGATTTTGTTATTTTAAAAAATTCATTAAAAACTTCTTTCAGCAATGTCAGGGTTTTCAATGTACTGGTCTTGCTCACCTTCTGTCAGACTGCCTTCAACCATTTCACCCACACTTCCCTAGCCCCCGCCCCTGGCATTCATCAATCTCCTCTCTCTTTCTATGAATTTGGTTTTTCAGATTTCATATATAAATGACCTCTAAGTTTTGTCTTTCCCTCTTTGACTTACTTCACTTAGCATGGGGCCCTCAAGGTTTGTGCATGCTGTTGCAAATGACAGGATTTCTTTTTTTATGGCTGAATTATATATATCATTGTATACATACGCATTCTTTATCTATTCATTCATCAATAGACGCTTAGGTTGTTTCCATGTCTTGGCTACAGTGAACATGGGAGGGTAGATATCACTTCAAAAACAACCGATTTTGTTTTCTTTGGATGTATAACTAGAAGTGGGATTACTGAATCATATAGTAGTTCTATTTTTAATTTTTTTAATTTTCCATACTGCTTTCTGTAATAGCTGCAACAATTTACATTCCCATCAGCAATATACAAGGGTTCTCTTCCCCACATCCTTGCCAGCATTTGTTATATCTTGTCCTTTTGATGACAGCCATTCTAACAGATGTGAGACAATATCTCATTGTGATTTTGATTTACATCTCCCTGATGATTAAGTACCTTTTTATGTGCCTGCCTGCCATTTTTTGAAAAAAGTCTATTCTGTTCCTTTGCCTATTTCTTAATCATTTTTTTTTCTATTGAGTTATATGAGTTCTTTATAGATACATTTGTTATATAAACTCCTTATTGCTATGTAGTTTGGAAATATTTTCTCCCATTATGCTCGTTGCCTTTTCACTTTGTTGATCATTTCTCTTGACTTGCAGAAGGTTTTTGGTTTGATGTAATCTCACTGGTCTATTTTTGTTTTGTTGCTTGTGTTTTTGGTGACATATTCATAAAACCATTGCTAAGACTAATGTTAAAGAGCTTTTTCATTATGCTTACTTTTAGGAGTTTTATGGTTTCAGATCTTACATTTAGGTCTTTAATTCATTGTAAGTTAATTTTTGTGATTGGTATAAGATAGACAGAGTTTCATCATTTTTCATATTAATATCCTATCTCCCAATACTATTTATTAAAGAGACTCTATTTTCTCCATTGAGTATTCTTGTCAAATATTGATTGACCCCCTTTATCATGGATTTATAGCCATGATATAATTTATATTCATGAGCTCTCAGTTTGATGTTTCTTTTTATGCCAGTACCATATCATTTTGAGTCTTACAGTTTTGTAACAGTTTAACATTAGGAATTATGATGCCTCCAGCTTTATTTTTCTTTCTCAGGAAAGCTTGGGCTATTTGGGTCTTTTTTGGTTTCATACCAATTTTAGGATTGTTTTTTCTATTTCTGTGAAAGGTGTCATTAGAATCTTGAAAGGTATTGCATTGAATCTTAGATGTTTTGCAGAAATATAGACTTTGGGAAAATGTTAATTCTTTCAATCTACGAACACAGGGAATCTTTCTATTATTTATTTCCTTTTTAATTTCTTTTATCAGTGTTTTATCGTTTTCAGTGTTCTGCTCTTTCACTTCCTTGGTTAAATTTATTCTTAAGTATTTACTGTTTTTGTTGCAATAGTAAGTGGAATTGTTTTCTTTATTTCATTTTCAGATGATTTGTTACTAGCGTATAAAAACATGACTGATTTCTGTATGTTGTTCTTATATCCTGCAACATTACTGCATTTTTATTAGTTCTATCGTATTTTTTAGTAGTCTTTAGCCTTTTCTGTATGTAATATCATGCCATCTGCAAACAGTGACAATTTTGCTTTTCTCTCTCAAATTTGGATGGCCTTTCTCCCTCTCTCTTTCTTCCTGATTGGTCTGGCTAGAGTTTCCAGTATTATGTTAAAGAGAGTTGTGGTGAAATGGTTACCCTTGTCTTATTCCTGATTTTAAAAGAAAAGCTTTCAATATTTCACCATTCTGTATGATATTTGCTATGATCTTCTCATTTGTAGTCTTTAGTTATGTTGAGGTGTGTACTTTGTATACCTAACTTACTGAGTTTCTATGAAACTTTGGTGAATGAAATTGTATTATATTAGATACTTTATCCACAACTATCAAAATGATCATATGCTTTTGTCTTTCCTTCTGTTAATGTGGTATATCACGTTTATTGCTTTGCATATATTGTGCCAACTTTGCATTCCAGGAGTGAATCCCATGTGATTATGGTGTATGATTCTTTTACTGTGCTGTTGAATTGGTTTGCTGATATTTTATGAGAATTTTGCATCTATATTTATCAGGGATGTTGATCTATTGCTTTCTTTTCTTTTAGTGACTTATCTGGCTTTGCTATCAGTGTAATACTGGCCTCAATAAATTAGTTTAGTAGTGTTCCAGACTCTTGAAATTTTAGAATAGTTTGAGAATGATTGACATTAATGCTTCTTTAAATGTTTGGTAGAACTCATCAGTAAAACCATCTGCTCCTGGGTTTTCTTTGTTGAGAGATTGTCAATTATTGATTCAATCTCCTTATTTGTTATTGTCCTAGTCTGATTTTCTGTTTCTTCATGATTCATTCTTGGTTGGTTGTATGTTTCTAGGAATTTATCCAGTCCTAAATTACCTGATTTGCTGGATTATACTTTTTCATAGTAGTCTCTTATGATCCTTTTTATTTCTGTGGTATCAGTTGTCCTTTCTTTCATTTCTGATTTTATTTATTAGAGTCTAGGTAAAGGTTGTCTGTTTCATCTTTTTAAAAACAAGCTTAGAAGACTTTGAGGGGGTGATTTCCTCATCAAATAAGTATATCTTCAGATGTCACAGATTTTATGAAAGGGATAAAGTAAAGAGGACTTCTTTTTTTTAATTTATTTTTTTTATTGGAGGATAATTGCTTTACAGAATTTTGTTGTTTTCTGTCAAACCTCAACATGAATCATCATAGGTATACATATATCCCCTCCCTTTTGAACCTCCCTCCCATCTCCTACCACATCCCACCCCTCTAGATTGATACAGAGCCCCTATTTGAGTTTCCTGAGCCATACAGCAAATTCCCATTGGCTATCTGTTTTATATATGGTAATGAAAGTTTCCATGTTACTCTTACGATACATCTCACCCTCTCCTCCCCTCTCCCCGTGTCCATAAGTCTATTCTCTATGTCTGTTTCTCCACTGTTGCCCTGTAAATAAATTCTTCAGTACCATTTTTCTAGATTCTGTATATATGAATTAGAATACAATATTTATCTTTCTCTTTCTGACTCAGTTCACTCTGTATAATAGGTTCTAGGTTCATCCACCTCATCAGAACTGAATCAAATGTGTTACTTTTTATGGCTGAGTAATAGTCCATTGTGTACATGTACCACAACTTCTTTATCCATTCATCTGTCAATGGACATCTAGGTTGCTTCCATGTTCTAGTTATTGTAAATAGTGCTGCAATGAACAATGGGATACATATGTCTTTTTAAATTTTGGTTTCCTCAGGGTACGTGCCTAGGAGTGGGATTGCTGGGTCATGTGGTGCTTTTATTCCTAGTTTTTAAAGGAATCTCCATACTGTCTTCCATAGTGGCTGAATCAATTTACATTCCCGCCAACAGTGCAAGAGTGTTCCCTTTTCTCCACACCCTCTCCAGCATTTATTGTTTGTAGACTATTTGATGATGGCCATTCTGACCCGTGTGAAGTGATATCTCATTGAAGTTTTGATTTGCATTTCTCCAGTAATGAGTGATGTTGAGCATCTTTTCATGAGTTTGTTAGCCATCTGTATTGCTTCTTTGGAGAAATGTCTGTTTAAGTCTTTTCCCCACTTTTTGATTGGGCTGTTTGTTTTTCTGGCATTGAATTGTATGAGCTGCTTGTATATTCTGGAAATTAATCCTCTGTCAGTTGTTTCATTTGCTATTATTTTCTCCCATTCTGAGGGTTGTCTTTTCACCTTGTTTATAGTTTCTTTTCCTGTGCAAGAGCTTTTAAGTTTAATCAGGTCCCACTTGTTTATTTTTGTTTTTATTTCCATTACTCTAGGAGGTGGGTCAGAGAGGATCTTGCTTTGATTTATGTCATCAAGTGTTCTGCCTATGTTTTCCTCTAAGAATTTTATAGTTTCTGGTCTTACATTTAGGTCTTTAATCCAGTTTGAGTTTATCTTTGTGTATGATATTAGGAAGTGTTCTAATTTCATTCTTTTACATGTAGCTGTCCAATTTTCTCAGAACCATTTATTGAAGAGGCTTTCTTTGCCCCATTGTATATTCTTGTCTCCTTTGTCAAAAATAAGGTACACATAGGTGTATGGATTTATTTCTTAGCTTTCTATCTTGTTCTGTTGGTCTATATTTCTGTTTTTGTGCCAGTACCATACTGTCTTGGTGATTATATCTTTGTAATATAATCTGAAGTCAGAAAGGTTGATTCCTACAGCTCCATTCTTCTTTCCTGGGACTGCTTTGGCTATTCGGGGTCTTTTATGCTTGCATATGAATTGTGAATTTTTTTGTTCTATTTCTGTGAAAAATGCCTTTGGTAATTTGGTAGTGATCACATTGAATCTGTAAATTGCATTTGATAGTATAGTCATTTTCACAATATTGTTCTTCCTACCCAGGAACATGGAATATCTCGCCATCTGTTTATGTCATCTTTGATTTCTTTCATCAGTGTCTTATACTTTTCTGTGTACAGTTCTTTTGTCTCCTTAGCTGTTTATTCCTAGATATTTAAATCTTTAATTCTTTTTGTTGCAATGGTGCATAAGATTGATTCCTTAATTTCTCTTTCTGATTTTTCATTGTTAGTATATAGAAATGCAAGTGATTTCTGTGTATTGATTTTGTATGCTGCAACTTTTCTAAATTCACTGATTAGCTGTAGTAATTTTCTAATACAATCTTTAGGGTTTTTCTATGTACAGTGTCATGTTATCAGAAAACAGTGAGAGCTTTACTTCTTCTTTTCTGATCTGGATTCCTTTCATTTTTTTTTTTTCTTCTCTGATTGCTGTAGCTAGGACTTCCAGAATTATGTTCATTAATAGTGGCAAAAGTGGACACCCTTGACTTATTCCTGATCTTAGGGGGAATGCTTTCAGTTTTTCACCATTGAGAATAATGTTTGCTGTAGGCTTATCATATATGGCCTTTACTATGTTGAGGTAGTTTCCTTCTTTGCCCAATTTTTGAAGAATTTTAATCATAAATGAATGCTGAATTTTGTCAAATGCTTTTTCTGCATCTATTGAGAATATCATGTGCTTTTTATCTTTCAATTTGTTAATATGGTGTATCACATTGATTGATTTGCATATATTGAAGAATCTTTGCATCCTTGGAATAAACCCAACTTGATCATGGTGAATGAGCTTTTTGATGTGTTGCTGAATTCTGTTTGCTAAAATTTTGTTGAGGATATTTGCATCTATGTTCATCGGTGATATTTGCCTGTAGTTTTCTTTTTTTGTGTTGTCTTTGTCTGGTTTTGGTATCAGGGTGATGGTGGCCTCGTAGAATGAGTTTGGAAGTGTTCCTTCCTCTTCAATTTTTTGAAAGAGTTTTAGAAGGATGGGCATTAGCTCCTCTAAATGTTTGATAGAATTCTCCTGTGAAGTCATCTGGTCCTGGGCTTTTGTTTTTTGGGAGAATTTTGATTACAGCTTCAATTTCAGTGCTTGTAGTTGAGTTGTTCATAATTTCTATTTCTTCCTGGTTCAGTCTTGGAATTTAAACTTTTCTAAGAATCTGTCCATTTCTTCCAGGTTATGCATTTTATTGCCATATAGTTGTTCAGAGGTTCGTGATATTGTACAGGAGACAGGGATCAAGAAAATCCCCATGGAAAAGAAATGCAAAACAGCAAATTGGCTGTCTGAGGAGGCCTTACAGATAGCTGGGAAGAGAAGAGAAGCGAAAAGCAAAGGAGAAAAGGAAAGATATTCTCATCTGAATGCAGAGTTCCAAAGAATTGCAAGGAGAGATAAGAAAGCCTTCCTCAGCGATCAGTGCAAACAAATAGAGGAAAATAACAGATTGGGAAAGACTAGAGACCTGTTCAAGAAAATTAGAGATACCAAAGGAACATTTCATGCAAAGATAGGCTCGATAAAGGACAGAAATGGTATGGACCTAACAGAAGCAGAAGATATTAAAAAGAGGTGGCAAGAATACACAGAAGAACTATACAAAAAAGATCTTCACGACCCAGATAATCACAATGGTGTGATCACTCACCTAGAGCCAGACATCCTGGAATGGGAAGTCAAGTGGGCCTTAGAAAGCATCACTACAAACAAAGCTAGTGGAGGGGATGGAATTCCAGTTGAGCTATTTCAAATCCTCAAAGGTGATGCTGTGAAAGTGCTGCACTCGATATGCCAGCAAATTTGGAAAACTCAGCAGTGGCCACAGGACTAGAAAAGGTCAGTTTTCGTTCCAATCCAAAAGAAAGGCAATGCCAAAGAATGCTCAAACTACCGCACAATTGCACTCATCTCACACGCTAGTAAAGTAATGCTCAAAATTCTCCAAGCCAGGCTTCAGCAATACGTGAACCGTGAGCTTCCAGATGTTCAAGCTGGTTTTAGAAAAGGCAGAGGAACCAGAGATCAAATTGCCAATATCCGCTGGATCATCGAAAAAGCAAGAGAGTTCCAGAAAAACATCTATTTCTGCTTTATTGACTATGCCAAAGCCTTTGACTGTGTGGATCACAATAAACTGTGGAAAATTCTGCAAGAGATGGGAATACCAGACCATCTGACCTGTCTCTTGAGAAACCTGTATGCAGGTCAGGAAGCAACAGTTAGAACTGGACATGGAACAACAGACTGGTTCCAAATAAGAAAAGGAGTACGTCAAGGCTGTATATTGTCACCCTGCTTATTTAACTTATATGCAGAGTACATCATGAGAAACGCTGGGCTGGAAGAAACACAAGCTGGAATCATGATTGCCGGGAGAAATATCAATAACCTCAGATATGCGGATGACACCACCCTTATGGCAGAAATTGAAGAAGAACTAAAGAGCCTCTTGATGAAGGTGAAGGAGGAGAGTGAAAAAGTTGGCTTAAAGCTCAACGTTCAGAAAACTAAGATCATGGCACCTGGTCCCTTCACTCCATGGGAAATAGATGGGGAAACAGTGGAAACAGTGTCAGACTTTACTTTTTTGGGCTCCAGAATCACTGCTGATGGTGACTGCAGCCATGAAATTAAAAGACGCTTACTCCTTGGAAGGAAGGTTATGGCCAACCTAGATAGCATATTTAAAAGCAGAGACATTACTTTGCCAACAAAAGTCCGTCTAGTCAAGGCTATGGTTTTTCCAGTGGTCATGTATGGATGTGAGAGTTGAACGGTGAAGAAAGCTGAGCGCTGCAGAATTGATGCTTTTGAACTGTGGTGTTGGAGAAGACTCTTGAGAGTCCCTTGGACTGCAAGGAGATCCAATCAATCCATCCTAAAAGAGATCAACCCTGGCTGTTCATTGGAAGGTCTGATGTTGAAGCTGAAGCTCCAATACTTTGGGCACCTCATGAGAAGGGTTGACTCATTGGAAAAGACCCTAATGCTGGGTAGGATTGGGGGCGGGGCGGGGGAAGGGGACGACAGAAGATGAGATGGTTGGATGGCATCACCGATTCGATGAACATGGGTTTGGGTAGACTCCGGGAGTTGGTGATGGACAGAGAGGCCTGGCGTGCTGCAATTCATGGGGTCGCAGAGAGTCGGACACAACTGAGCGACTGAACTGAACTGAACTGAATTGTTCATGATAGTCCCTTATAATCCTTTGTATTTCTGCATTGTCTGTTGTAACCTCTCCTTGTTCATTTCTAATTTTGTTGATTTTATTCTACTCTCTTTTT
Source organism: Giraffa tippelskirchi (assembly GCF_054371585.1). Taxonomy (NCBI): domain Eukaryota; kingdom Metazoa; phylum Chordata; class Mammalia; order Artiodactyla; family Giraffidae; genus Giraffa; species Giraffa tippelskirchi. Next base: position 88,848,109 of record NC_137275.1, on the reverse strand, counting down.
TTCTTGATAAGCCTGGCCAAAGGTTTGTCAATTTTGTTTATCTTCTCAAAAAATCAGCTTTTAGTTTTATTAATCTTTACTATTGTTTCTTTCATTTCTTTTTCATTTATTTCTGCTCAGATTTTTATGATTTCTTTCCTTCTACTAATTTGGGGGGGGGGGTGTTCTTCTTTTTCCAGTTGTTTTAGGTGTAAAGTTAGGTTGTCTGTTTGATATTCTTGTTTCTTGAAGTAGGATTGTATGGCTATAAGCTTCTGTCTTAGAACTGCTTTTGCTGCATCCCGTAGGTTTTGAATTGTGTTTTCTCTGTCACTTGTTTCTACATTTTTTTTTAATTTCCCTTTTAATTTCAACAGTAACCTGTTGGTTATTTAGCAGTGTGTGGTTTAATTCTCCATGTGTTTGTGTTTCTTACACTTTTTTTCTTGTTGTTGATACCTAGTCTCAGATCATTGTGGTCAGAGAAGATGCTTGATATGATTTCAATTTTTTGTAATTTACTGAGGTTTGATTTGTGACCCAAGATGTGGTCTATCCTGAAGAATGTTCCATGTGCACTGGAGAAGAAGGTGTATTCTTCTGCATTTGAATGGAATGTCCTGAAGATATCAATGAGATCCATCTCATCTAATGTATTATTTAAGACTTGTGTTTCCTTACTTTCTGTTTTGATGATCTGTCCATTGGTGTGAGTGGGGTGTTAAAGTCTCCTACTATTATTGTGTTACTATCAATTTCTCCTCTTATGTCTTTTAGTGTTTGTTTTATGTATTGAGGTGCTCCTATGTTGGGTGCATAGATATTACAATTGTTATGTCTTCGTCTTGGATTGATCATTGATCATTATGTAGTGTCCTTCCTTATCTCTTGTAATCTTCTTTAAGGTCTATTTTGTCTGATATGAGGATTGCTACTCCAGCTTTCTTTTGCTTCACATTTGCATGGAATCTATTTTTCCATTCCTTCACTCTCAGTCTATATGTGTCTTTAGGTCTGAAGTGGGTTTCTTGTAGACAGAATATATATGGGTCTTGTTTTTGTATCCATCCAGTCAGTCTGTGTCTTTTGGTTGGAGCATTTAATCCATCTACATTTAAAGTAGTCATTGATATATATATTCCTATTGCCATTTCCTTAATTGTTTGGGGTTGATTTTGTAGGTATTTTTCTTCTCTTGTATTTCTTGACTATATAAGTCCCTTTAACATTTATTGTAAAGCTGGCTTGGTGGTACTGAATTCTCTTAACTTTTGCTTGTCTGAAAAGCTTTTTATTTCTCCATCAATTTTGAAATAGATCCTTGCTGGGTACTATAATCTTGGCTGTAGATTTTTTCCCTTTCAATACTTTAAATATATCCTACCATTCCCTTCTGGCCTGCAGAGTTTCCGCTGAAAGATCAGCTGTGAAACATATGGGGTTTCCTTTGTATGCTACTTGTTGCTTCTGCCTTGCTGCTTTTAATATTCTTGCTTTGTGTTCAGTCTTTGTTATTTTGATTAATGTGTGTCTTTGGTGTGTTTCCCCTTGGGTTTATCATGTGTGGGACTCTGTGCCTCTTGGACTTGATTGACTATTTCCTTTTTCATGTTGGGGAAATTTTCAACTATAATCTCTTCAAAAATTTTCTAATATCCTTTCTTTTTCTCTTCTTCTTCTGGGACCCCTATAATTCAAATGTTGGTGTGTTTGATATTGTCTCAGAGGTCTCTGAGACTATCCTCAGTTCTTTTCATTCTTTTTACTTTATTCTGCTCTTCAGAAGTTATTTTCACCATTTTATCTTCCAGCTCACTGATTCATTCTTCTGCTTCAGATATTCTGCTATTGATTCCTTCTAGAGTATTTTTAATTTCAGTAACTGTGTTGTTTGTCTCTGTATGTTTATTCTTTAATTCTTCTAGGTCTTTGTTGATTGATTCTTGCATTTTCTCCATTTCGTTTTCAAGGTTTTTGGTCATCTTTGCTATCATTGTTCTCAATTCTTTTTCAGGTAGTTTGCCTATTTCATTTTCATTTATTTGGACTTCTGTGTTTCTAATTTGTTCCTTCATTTCTGTAATATTTCTCTGTTTTTTCATTATTTTTTTTAACTTATTGTGTTTGAGGTCTCCTTTTCCCAGGCTTCAAGGTTGAATTCTTTTCTCTTTTTGGTTTCTGCCCTCCGAAGGTTTGTCCTGTGGTTTGTGTAAGTTTCATATGGGGTGAGATTTGTGCTGAGTTTTTGTTTGTTTGTTTTTCTTCTGATGGGCAAGGCTGAGTGAGGTGGTAATCCTGTCAGCTGATGATTGGGTTTGTATTTTTGTTTTGTTTGTTGTTTAGATGACATGTCCTGCACAAGGTGCTACTGGTGGTTGGGTGATGCCAGGTCTTGTATTCAAGTGGTTTCCTTTGTGTGAGTTCTCACCATTTGATATTCCCTAGGGTTAGTTCTCTGGTAGTCTAGGGTCTTGGAGTCAGTGCTCCCACTCCAAAAGCTCAAGGCTTGATCTCTTGTCAGGAGCAAAGATTCCACACGTGGTTTGTTATGGTGCTAAGTGATTTGTTATGGCATTAACTGGTTTGTTATGGCATCAAAACAAATGTCCAAAAATGAGAAACTAAAGATAAACCTTAGACGAATGGCAATTAAAAAATCAGGCAAGTAATAACTAAAATAATGGAATATACACATATACATATACACCCATGAGCAAAGTGAAAACAGTCCAACAAAAATAAAGTGCAGTAGTTTGACCTGGTGAACAAAGGGAACAAAATTTATATTTACAAGTTAAGAAAAAAACTAACTAAAGCACAAACTAGAGAACAAAACAAGCCAGCTGCCAAGTGGGGAATAAAGCAATGTAAACAAAACTAACAAATATGTTGAGAGGAAAGGAAAGAAAGAAAGAACAGATATGTAAAGTTAAGTAGAGGTACATGAAGAAAATTTACATATATTAAAGATTAACTGCAAGGTGAAAAGAACAGTAGGAAAGGCAAACAAAGGGATAAATGTAGAAAAATTATAATAGGTATTTTTAAAAATTAAAATTATAAAAAATGGAAAAGAAAAAAATGTAAGAAAAAAGGAAAACTCTACAAAATTGCAAAAGCTCAACCTAGAGGCAGAGGTTTATAAACAATATAAACTGTGACTGAATATACACATATACATATACACCGATAAGCAAAATCAAAACAGTCCAACAAAAATAGACTACAATAGATTGATCCAGTGAACAAAGGAAACCAAAAATTATATCCACCAGAACAAAACTAAAGCACAATCTGGAAAAAACCAAACAAGGTGCCAACTGGGGAATAAAGCAATGAAAATGAAGCTAACAAACTGCTGAGAGGAAAGGAAAGAAAGAAAATTAAGAAAGAATAGATGTGCAAAGTTAAATAGATGTAGATGAAGAAGATATATATACATTAAAGATTAACAACAAGGGGAAAAAAACAGTAGGAAAGTCAAACAAAGGAATAAATGTAGAAAAAATATAATAGGCTTAAAAACTCAAAGCTCAAAATTATAAAAAAGAGAAAAGAAAAAAAAACAGAAGAAGAAAGAAAAAAGGGGGAAAAAAGAAAACTCCATAGAACTGTAAAAACGCAGCTAGAGGCAGAGGTTTATAATAGCAATAAAAAGTGTGACTGAACATACACATATAAATATACACCTGTAAGCAAAATCAAAACAGTCCAATAAAAATAAAGTACAATAGATTGACCCATCAAACAAAGGAAACCAAAAATTATATCTACCAGAACAAACTAACTAAAGCGCAAACTGGAAAACAAAACTAGAGCAAGGTGCCAATTGGGAAATAAAGCAATGAAAATATAACTAACAAATATGTTGAGAGGAAAAGAAAGAAAGAAAATTAAAAAAGAATAGATATGCAAAGTTAAATAGAGGTAGATAAAGAAGATTTATATACATTAATGATTAACTGCAAGAGGAAAGGAAAACAAAAAGGAAAACTCCATAGAACTGCAAAAGCCCAACATAGAGGTAGAGGTTTATAACAGCAATAAAAAATGTGACTGAGAAAAAAAAGAAGCTCAAAAGCTTAATTAAATGTCATAGTGCCAATAAAATCGACAACTACAACAAAGAGGGGAAAAGGGGGGAAAAAAGATTAAAAAAAAAAAGAATCTACAAAGCAATTCAAAACATAACAATAATAAATGTTTTTCTTGAGTCACTGCTGTAAGAGTCTTTTCCATCCCTTGGAGTCACAGCCCACCTCACCTCCCTAGGATGCCCTCCAACACTGTGCTGATCTCTGGACCTACTGTGGGGGCAGCTCAGATTCTAATATGGTCCTGTATTCCATAAACACAGAGTCTGCCTAGTTGGTCGTATGGATTTAATTTGCAGCTTGTACAGCTGGTGAGAAGGTTTTGGGTCTTCTTCCTTAGACACACTGCCCCTGGGTTTCAATTGTGGTTTATTTCCACCTCTGCATGTGGTTTGTCCACTGGGGTTTGCTCCTGAGGCTGCCCTGGAGGACTTGGGTTTGCCCTTGTGAGGTCCAGGTGTGGAGGTGGTGCAGCTGCGTGGGTCATAGGGGCAGCACCAGGTACTCAGGGGTGTTGGCAGCTAGGGCAGCAGGAAATACAGTGCTCTAGAAGGGTATGGCAGCCAGTATTGGCCAATACGCTCCAGTATTCTTGCCTGGAGAATCGCCTCCCTGACAGAGAAATCTGGCAGGCCACAGTCTACAGGGTAGCAGAGTCAGACACTACCAAAGTGACCCTGCGTGCATAGACACAAGACTTTTTTTGCCTGTGGCAGCTCTGCCCCAGTGAGAGTTGAGCATGAAGGTGGCGCAGCTGCTTGGCTTGCAGGGACCCTGGTGGCACCAAGTGTGCAAGGACATGGACTGCCTCCGCAGCAGGAGTTATGGCCCTATCAGAGTCTTTTTTTGAGCCTCTTGTAGTAGGCCATCAGAAGGCCTCTTTGGCCAGTCTTTCTCTGTAGCTCCACCCATTCAGGCACTTAGAGGGCTTCCTTGCCTGGGGTCCTTCTCTGTTGTTTGGTGCATCAGGCACATAGAGGGGCCCCCTGGCTGGGGTCCTACTCTGTAGATCAGCGCATCAGGCACTTAAAGGGGCACAATGGGAGGGGTCCTGCTGTGTAGTTCAGTGCGTCAGGTGCATTTGATCGGCCAGCCTCTCTATTGTTCTGTTCCCAATGCTGCCATGGGGGGATAGACAGGCTATAGTGAGGATGCCTCCACCCGCTATGCGTGACTCAGCAGTATCACCTTGCTTCCATGGCTGCCCAGCTTTCCTCCACAAGCATTCCCATCACAGTCTCCTCCCTCACCTCCCCTCGATCCATCTCTCCACAGTCAACAGCAGCCCTTGCCTTGGAATCACTCCACACTCCCCAAACTCCAGCTCCCAGCCACTGCGCCTCCCAGGGGACCCTCTTCTCTGTCTGGGGTATGTATGGCTGTGGCAAGGACTGTCTGACTCTCATTCTATTTAGGCTGCCACAGGTCAGCTGTTTCACTCTCAACCTTAAATGTTTCTCCTCTGACTCAGACAATTGCCCTGATGTGGGGACTGGACCCCTGCTTCAGTTCCCCCACCCACAGAGGGCAGGTCCAGTCCTACAAACACTCCTGTTTTTTCCCCAAGTTCCTTCATCCTACTGAGTTTTGCGTGGTTCTATATATTCTTTTCCTCTGGTCAGGTACTCCTGTTCACTCTCAGCTAGTGTTCTGCATGCACTTCTGTGTCTGAGGTGTATTCCTGATGTATCTGTGTAGAGAGATGTACTCCACATCCACCTACTCCTCTGCAATCTTGTTCTCCCTCAAGAGGACTTCTTTAAATGAAGAGTTAGACTAGATGGTATCTAGGATACACTCCAAGATTTTATGATTAATTTGTATCAGTGCCTCATTTTCCCGCCATCTCTCTTTCAAACAAAATAATTCCTCTCCTTTTGTCACTCTGCTTTAGAAATGGTGTATGTCTTTTATTTGTGACAGTTAAAATGTTATGTATATTTGAGTCTAAAATTTTAAAAACACTCAGCAAAATACACCTCAAATACAAATAGAAAATAAACTCACCAAAGAGTTACTGATACCAAAACTTAAAATTGGCATGGTGAATTTTTACCAGTTTTAAGGGCAAGAATAATTTACTCAGAAATGCAGAAGCCTTATTTATTTCACAAGAAGTAATGATATTGAAGTAGAGGAAGAGAGAAAGAAAGCAAAGGCAGACAGGCTGACTGCTGCTTTTAGCCATGACAATCTCACTGCAGGATCTAGGTCAGAATTTTCTCTATTTAAACCAAATAGTAAGTTGTTCTGAGGAAGATCTATAATGCATAACACGTTGTAAATCCTGCACCTGCTGCCTGGGAAAAATATAACCTAATAAAAACTTCCTGATACATAATTTGGCATCCCATCACTTAATTACAGATAGAGAATAAACTGATAAAGGCCGACTACTATTATTTAACATTTATTAAGCACCCACAGTGTACCTGGTATTCTATGAAACATGGATGAATCTACACCTTAATATCAAACTTCATTTCCAAGCAAAATTATGTGCATACACAGAACGCTTTTTAAAATATCATCCATGTTATATCATATATATACACTTTATGCATTTTATATTTGTACCTACATACAAAATATACATTTAAAATATATTATCCCATGCTATATACTTATACATGTCCCTCTCTAATACACACACACACATATACATATTTTGCTTTAATATGGATAATGGAAAAATAAGTGGTAATAATGTAGGTAATTATAACTAAGAACGACCAATAGAACGAAGGTGCTGAAAATTGGAATGTATAAAAGAGAATAGCACAAGAAATCTGTTTCTCCTCAAATAACTATAATCAATTAATATTAATTAGCTTTCCTAGCTTTTATGGGGCTCTTCTTTCTGGCTTTACATATATATGCTGCTGTCATTTAGTTGCTAATTCATGTCCATTTATCATGAGATCCTATGGACTCTAAGCCACCAGGCTCCTTTGTCCATGGGATTTCCCAGACAAGAATACTGGAGTGGGTTTCCATTTCCTTCTCCAGAGGATCTTCCTGACCCAGTGATTGAACCTACATCTTCTTCACTGGCAGGCAGATTCTTTACCACTGAGCCACCAAGGATTTATATTTGCATATATTTCTGTGAGTATCCATATATAATATTTCATTTTGTGTTGGAAAAGTAGAATAATGTAGAAATAACAAAAAAACATTCAAAATATCAAGATTCAGATATGTTCATTTAGTCAGTACTTTAGGTAACATGCATGAGATTAAGTGATTGGAGATATAAAACTCAGAAGGGGAGGAATTAAAATGATAAAAGCTTATTTTATGATGAAATAGTGTAACGTAAGTGAACATTCTTCTATACTATAACAATTTTGGTTTGTGAATTCTGTTCCTATCATCCAAGTTTTCTTCATTCCTCATTATTGTCACTGTCACTAAAACTAAATAATGACTTTGTAGCTGCAGGTCTCTGTGGCATACTGTTGGTTAGGGATAGGGTAATCCTGCATGTTAACACAAAAAACATGCACACAGGTTATGTGCACAGTTGTCACTTCACTTTTCAGCACTTTAAGTTTACTTCCCCTGAAGGGGTGTTTCTTTCGAACAAAGTCAGTTCAGTATTTGCTGAGTACCTATACTGTATCACATGTGAATTGGGAGCTTAAGAAATAAAAAGAATAAAGAAAAAGAGCTTTCCTGTGAGGGATTCATAGCCTAAAAGACAACACAGAAATATTAATGAGAGATTTGAGGAATAAGTAATAATATGTGTAAAATTCACTGGGGGCAAGAATGCACTTGATTTTCTGTCCAAGCCTCTGAGAAACTTTCCTCTGATTATAGAAATCAGATCTATTTCCAATGAGAAGTGCAAGAAGCAACAAGTGAGGCCCTCTGACATAACACTACTCACAAACTATTTAGTAATTAGTCATGGATTCCCTTATGATATTTCTCATATTTTTATTTTGTATAGTTTACTACTTTTGCCTGTATTTGTGCCCTATTTCCCTAGCTCCTCATCCCTTGCTACAGCCAACTAGCTACTGATTTCATTTCAGCTGTAAAATAAAAAGCCATCGTTGTGTCTTTATTCCCCCCATTCTCAATTAGCCATTTCTGTGCCTGAGATACCAAAGCACTTCATAACATCTTTAATGAGAACGTATCGCTTTTCTTTTAAATTGAAGTTTGCATGCCTGACTCCCCAAGACTAGGCCCCTTGAGGTCAGAGACTAGGTCTTATGCCTGACTACTCATAGGTAGAGTTGCCAAATTTAGCAAATCAGATGCTGAATGTCCAATTAAATTTGAGGCTTGAGTAAGTGTATATAAAATATCTCATGGACATAAATTATATAGAGTAATGTTTATACTAATACTGATATATTTATACTCATATTAAAATTATTCATTGCTTATGTAAATTAAAATTTAACTAAGCATTCTGTATTTTATTTGGCAGTTGAGTTTGACATGGGGATGTCCCACATGTACCACCGTGGCACATGAGAACATTTTTTCCCCTTTTTGCGCTTAATGTGCTCATCACACATCTGATGTGGAGCAGATCCTGTTATTGTCTGTCTGCTAATGAAAGAGCTCTTGGACTTATAGCCATGAGAATCAGCAGATGAGACCCATGGGAAGCTTGGACTGGATCCACAGCAGATGCTGGGAGAGTTGTACTGAGTGTGTGCTTCTTGGAGTACTGAGGCTCAGTGTGCCCAGGGGCTCAAACCAAGAGCAGGTCTAGAAGACTATGGGCAGGCACAGATGGGTGGCACCTCCAACTTCAGAGAGAGCAACAAATAATTTTCAGAGCAATGAAACCATTTAATAGGCATATTCCTTTTTTAATAGGGAAGTTTTGTTGGTATTTTAGGATTCAGTTCAGTTTAGTTCAGTCACTCAGTCATGTCCGACTCTTTGCGACCCCATGGACTGCAGCATGCCAGGCTTCCCTGTCCATCACCAACTTCCAAAGCTTGCTCAAACCCATGTCCATCGAGTCAGCGATGCCATCCAACCATCTCATCCTCTGTCATCCCCTTCTCCTCCTGCCTTCAATCTTTCCCAGCATCAGGGTCTTTTCCAATTGGTCAGTTATTTGCATCAGGTGGCCAAATTATTGGACTTTCAGCTTCAGCATCAGTCCTTACAATAAATATTCAGGACTGATTTCCTTTAGGATGGACTGGTTGGAGCTCCTTGCTGTCCAAGGGACTCTCAAGAGTCTTCTCCAACACCACAGTTCAAAAGCATCAATTCTTCAGCACTCAGCTTTCTTTATGATCCAACTCTTACATCCATACATGACTACTGGAAAAACCATAGCTTTGACTAGATGGACCTTTGTCGGCAAAGTAGTGTCTCTGCTTTTTAATAAGCTGTCTAGGTTGGTCATAGGTTTTCTTCCAAGGAGCAAATGTCTTTTAATTTCATGGCTGCAGTCACCATCTGCAGTGATTTTGGAGCCCAAGAAAATAAAGTCTGTCACTGTTTCCATTGTTTCCCCATCTATTTGCCATTAAGTGATGGGACCAGATGCCATTATCTTCATTTTCTGAATGTTGAGTTTTAAGCCAACTTCTTCACTCTCCTCCTTCACTTTCATCAAGAGGCTCTTTATTTTCTCTTCACTTTGTGCCAAAAGGGTGGTGTCATCTGCGTATCTGAGGTTATTGATATTTCTCTTGGCAATCTTGATTCCAGCTTGTGCTTCATCCAGCCTGGCATTTTGCATGATGTACTCTGCATATAAATTAAATAAGCAGGGTGACAATATACAGACTCGACATACTCCTTTCACAATTTAGAACCAGTCTGTTCCATGTCCAGTTCTAACTGTTGCTTCCTGATCTGCATACAAATTTCTCAGGAGGCAGGTCAGGTGGTCTGGTATTCCCATCTCTTTAAGGATTTTCCACAGTTTGTTGTGATCTACACAGTCAAAGGCTTTGGCGTAGTCAATAAAGCAAAGTAGATGTTTTCCTGGAATTCTCTTGCTTTTTTGATGATCCAACAGATGGCAATTTGATCTCTGATTCCTCTGCCTTTTGAAATCCAGCTCAAGTATCTAGAAGTTCATGGTTCATGTACTGTTGAAGCCTAGCTCAGAGAATTTTGAGCATTACTTTGCTAGCCTGTGAGATAAGTGCAATTGTGTGGTACTTTGAACACTCTTTGGCATTGCCCTTCTTTGGGATTGGAATGAAAACTGACCTTTTCCAGTCCTGTAGCCACTGCTGAGTTTTCCAAATTTGCTGGCATATTGAGTGCAGCACTTTAACAGCATTATCTTTTAGGGTTTGAAATAGCTCAACTGGAATTCCATCACCTCCACTAGCTTTGTTCGTAGTGATGCTTTCTAAGGCCCATAGACTTCACATTCCAAGATGTCTGGCTCTAGGTGAGTGATCACACCATCGTGGTTAATGTGGGTCATGAAGATCTTTTTTGTATATCTTAAAATTTTATTTTAAAGAATTTAAAAGATTAAATTAAGAATAATTTTCAAAAAATTAAAAATATTAAATATTAAAAATTTTAAGATTATTATTATCATTCTTGTGGATCATTTTTAATGTCTATTGACTCTGTTACAATATTGTATCTGCTTTATGGGGGGGTTTTTTGGCCACGAGGCATGTGGGATGTTATCTCCCTGACCAGGGATCAAACGCACATCCCCTGTGTTGGAAGGCGAAGTCTTAACAACTGCACCACAAGGGGAGTCTCAAGAGAGAGGTTTTCATAACTCAATTTTCCTCTTTGGAAATTACCCAAAGTTCAACTTTCTTATGATGTTGAATCTGGCAGTTTAGGAGACAGCATCTCATGGTGAACAACAAACATAGAAAAGCAGTCAGGCCAGGGGTGTGGGTCCTAGTGTCACTCTCATTAGTGGTGTCGGCAACCTCAAGAAGACACTGGTAGCTTCAGCTTCACCCTTCAGGTGATTTTGTATGCCCTTTCCTGCATTTTTTAGTATAATCCAGAGAATTATATAAAATGCAGTTTCAAACCTTATCTCTCAAATGTCTTGACACTTATGATACCTGCCCATATGAAATTCTAAAACCACCCCTGCAATTGTGAGTTTCTGCACACAAGCACCTTATTTGAAGAAGCCCATTTTCCACATCTGTCTACTGAAAACACAATTGTGTCTCGTGTAGGTTATTGTACAGTTTAAAGATAATAGATGTGATGTACCTGCCACACACCATGCATTTGATAAATGTTAATTCTTACTATGTTTGATTCATAGCCAGCTTCTATTCTTTGCTTTGTTTCTTGTCCATTTGTGTGAGCTTGACTGAACATAGATATCTATACCACAACCTTCTCATCATATATTTTCTCCCTCTGTCACTGCAGCTTAGTGGTCACAGAAATTTATCTCTTCTTTCTGAGGATTCTGTTTGTGTCATCATGTGACTTCCTACCAGATATCCCCTCATGTGAACTGTAGGTCCTCTCATTTCAGAATAAAGTGATTAGTATTGGGGGGGGTATCTAACTCCATGAATTCAGAGAGAAGTGCAAAGTGAATAAATTCTTACAAATTTTTAATACTTGGGGAACACTGATAACTGTGACTGGCCACACACATTAACACACAACAGATGCTATAGGTACATGACATTGTGGTGTTATGTTTATACCCCTTGAATGGGAATCCTCTATAATATGGTAATACAAATATACATTTAACATGTGGCCAGAATACTTGAGCGGGTATAGTCTTTCCCTTCTCCAGTGGATCTTCCCAACCCAGGAATCAAACCAGGGTCTCCTGCATTGCAGGCAGATTCTTATCCAACTGAGCTATCAGAGGTGAAGAGAAAGGCTATACCCACTCCAGTATTCTGGCCTGGAGAATTCCATGGACCGTATAGTCCGTGGGTCGCAAAGAGTTCGACAAGACTGAGCGACTTTCACTTTCACTTTTTACTTTCATGTGATTGCCATTCACTTATTTTCTCATGCAGTAAGACAGGGTATCAACAACAGAAATGAGAATGAGACAAGCCCACAAAGGAGAAAATAACCCACTGCTTTGTAAATGCCAGTGTAATAGTCACCTCCGTGGGTGAGGTCCTTCTAGGTTTCTCATCATATTTTATGAGGCGTGATGGCACTCCAGCTGTGGAGCTCGATCTGAAATCAGTGCGTATTTCATACTCATCTGATTTGCAAGAGACTGAATCCCTGGGGGCTAACACCGTCTCACTTGTGAACTGGCTTCAGGGAGTAAAGAATCTTACATTTATTTCAGGACAATAACCATCCTGGTGTGTGACACAGGACAAAATGCCTGACCTTGTTAGGAGTTTCCTTTCCTAGTAAGAAATGGGGAGAAGGAGCCTGTTAATTTCATAACAGGGATAATTTTGCAACTTTTTAGAATGAGAAATACAAGGAATTCACCATTCTCTTAATGTCTTAAGTCTCAGCCATTAAGAGGGATCTACTCTAATATGTGGCTAACCACTTATCTTCTCCCATTTTTTGCAGAGCCCAAATTTTTTAACTCCTCTTGATAGGTTTACTATTCCTATATCATTGATTAGAAAGTAATACATAAAAACAACAAATGAACACTTTATGATGATTTATTTAATTAGTATTAAATATTTACCAAACAGAAAAATGCATTTTATGAAATTTTCCAAAAGTGGAACTTCATCTTAGGAAAAATTTTGCATTGTGGTTTCCTATATTATTAATAAATATAAATAAGTGCATCACAATTCACTTGGCATAGATATCTATTCCACAACCTTCTTGTCATATATTTTCTTCATCCTAGGAGAAGCTTATATTTACTTCTCTGAAAGGTAGAAGAACTGTTTTGTGCCTTGTTTTTCTCATCTATAAATTGGGTACAATAGTAAAATCTATCATATTAAACAAAGATAGGTGAAAATTAAATAATTCAACACATGTAAGGGGCATAAACTAGTGGATGGCACATGTTAAAACAATGCAATCTTAGCTATAATAATAATTTATTTTCACCTTGTGAAATCCAACTCCATTCTGGGCATTCGACTCAGTTACTGGCTTTTCCTTTAACAGGGCACTGATTGTTCCATGTTCCTTGGGACTCTTTCTGCTAGTCACAGGACACTTGAAATAATACTTCATATTGTAGTAGTTGTATACAAGTTCTATCATATGTCTCCCGTTAGAATCTGCTTCTCAGTGACTGTTGGTTTATATCTTAATTATTTCAATACTTTTTGAAGGCTCTCCTGAGACAAATACTCTATACATTTGCTGAGTTGAATAAATAAGCAAAATCCAAGGTAAGACATGGATGCCTGAAGTTCAGTCTGGAAAACTTTTAATCCATTAAAAGTCACCATAATGTGAAGACACAAGTTAATGGCTATTTGGTTGTTAGCTTTTTATGAAGAATTAAGTAAAGCTTAGTTAAGTTTTCTTACCTTATCTTAGGGACTAGTCCTTCAAATAGATGGGGAAACAATGGAAATAGTAAGAGACTTTATTTTTTGTGTCTCCAAAATCACTGCAGACGGTGATTGCAGCCATGAAATTAAAAGACACTCACTCCTTGGAAGAAAAGCTATGACAAACCTAGACAGCATATTTAAAAGTAGAGACATTACTTTGCCAACAAAGGTCCATCTAATCAAAGCTATGGTTTTTCCAGTAATCATGTATGGATTTGAGAGTTTTCTATAAAGAAAGCTGAGTGCCAAAGAATTGATGCTTTTGAACTGGTGTTGGAGAAGAGTTTTGAGAGTCTCTTGGACTGCAAGGAGATCCAACCAGCCCATCTTAAAGGAAATCAGTCCTGAATATTCATTGGAAGGACTGATGCTGAAGTTGAAACTCCAATACTTTGGCCACCTGATGCGAAGAACTGACTCATTTGAAAAGACCCTGATGCGGGAGAATAGCATTGAAACATGTATATTATCATATGTGAAACAGAACACCATTCCATGTTCGATGCATGAGACAAGGGCTCAGGGCCGGGGCAATGGGATGACCCAGAGGGATGGGATGGGGAGGGAAGTGGGTGGGGGATCCAGGAAGGGGAACACATGTAAACCCATGGCTGATACATGTCAATGTATGGCAAAAACTATTACAATATTGTAAAGTAATTAGCCCCCAACTAAAATAAATAAATTTATTAAAAAAAAAAAAAGAAAAAAAGAAAAGACCCTGTTGCTGGGAAAGAATGAAGGCAGGAGGAAACGGGACGACAGAGGATGAGATGGCTGGATGACATCACCGACTCAATGGACATGAGTTTGAGCAAGCTTTGGGAGTTTGTGATGGACAGGGAAGGCTGGCATGCTGCAGTCCATGGGGTCACAAAGAGCAAACGAACTGAGCTGAACTGAATAACAAGCCCCAGCTAGGGGCTTCCCAGATGGTGCTAGTGGTAAAGAACCTGCCTGCCGTTGCAGAAGATGTAAGAGATGAGGGTTTGATACCTGGGTCAGGAAGATCCCCTGGAGGAGGGCATGGCTACTCACTTTAGTATTATTATCTGGAGAATTTTATGGACAGAAGATCCTGGTGGGCTACAGCCCATAGGATTGCAAAGAGCTGGGTGACAGAGAGACTGAACAGTAGGAGCAGCTGGGGGATGGAAGAAGTCCACAGAGTCACTACATTGTTGCTGTTCAGTTGCTCAGTCATGTCCGACTCTTTGCGACCCCATGGACTACAGCACGCCAGGATTCCCTGTCCATCACCATCTCCCAGAGTTTGCTCAAACTCTTGTCCATTGAGTCTGTGATGCCATCCAATCATCTTGTCCTCTGTTGTCCCCTTCTCATCCTGCCTTCAATCTTTCCCAGCATCAGGGTCTTTTCTAATGAGTTGGCTCTTTGCAACAGATGGCCAAAGTACTGGAACTTCAGCTTCAGCATCAGTCCTTCCAATGAATATTCAGGGTTGGCTGATTACATTTTGGATTGATCAATTTGATCTCCTTGCTGTCCAAGGGACTCTCAAGAGTCTTCTCCAGCACCGTAGTTCGAAGGCATCAATTCTTCAGCGCTCAGCCTTTGTATTGTCCAGTTCTCATATCTGTACATGACTAGTGGAAAAACCATAGCTTTGACTATTTGGACCTTTGTTGGCAAAGTAATGTCTCTGCTTTTGAATACACTGTCTAGATTTGTCATAGCTTTTCTTCCAAGGAGCAAGTGTCTTTCAATTTCATGGTTGTAGTTACTGTCTGCAATGATTTTGGAGCCCAAGAAAATAAAGTCTGTCACTGTTTCCCCATCCGCTTGCCATGAAGTGATGGGACTGAATGCCATGATTTTAGTTTTTTGAATGTTGAGTTTTAAGACAGCTTTTTCACCCTCCTCTTTCACCTTCATCACAAGGCTGTTTAGTTCCTCTTTGCTTTCTGCCATTTGGGTGGTGTTATCTGCATATCTGAGGTTACTGACATTTCTCCCAGCAATCTTGATTCCAGTATGTGCTTCATTCAGTATGGAATTTCTCATGATGAACTCTGCATGTAAGTCTACTCAGAGTTGCTGTCCAAAGTTGCTTCAGGCTCCTAGAACAAAGCAAGCCTGTTCACCAAGACCTTTGTATTTCATGGGACACCAGACTGAATTTTAACCAAAATAGTCCAAGTGCTCACCTTGATTAGGGTCCCATGAATCTTGAGTCTTGGCTTGATAGTTGTTGAATATCATGTCAGCTATATAATGTCTCATCTTTAAAGAAGAAAATACATCTTAAAAATGTCTTCTAATTGTCCGTAATGAAAAGGATGGTTTAAATTATCTTTCAGGTCATTATTGGAAGTGAGGATCAAGTGATTAATTTGATTAAAAAACATCTTATTTCAAGAAATAAAAGTCATGCATATTCCTTTTCATTAAAAAAGAATTGCTTTTTCCTGGTAATGTACAGCAGGGTAATTATAGTTGATTAGACTTGTGTAATCATTTCACAGTGTAAATATTGACTCCTGTACAAATACTGAAACTAATATAATTTTATTTGTCATTATATCTGTATATAAGGATTTAGTCAGATATATACATAATATAATATGCAATATGTGCATGTGATATATAATGTATCAATATATAATGTACCAAATATATATCTGATGAAATATATCATATGTAATCATAATGTAGATAAATATATAAATGTATTATGTATTTTGTCACATATATACTATATATTTGTAGTATCGTTTCCCAAATCTGTGGCTTGCCTTTTCACTTGCTAATGATTTCTTTGATAAAGAGAAGTTTTAAATGTTACTGTAGTTCAATTTGTTATATTTTCTTTTAAATGTACTATTTGTGTCTTAAGACATTTTTTTACTCCAGGATCATAAGACTCTATTTTTAAAAAATATTTATTGTTTTAATGTTCACACTTATGTTAATAATTCATAATAATTTCATCTTTGTGATAGGATGTACCATAGCAGTAAAAATATATTTTTCCCTAAATAAACATCTACTGGCCCAACTTCATTTATTAATAAAACCAGGTTTTCCCCACTGCATTGCAATGTGGCCTTTCCTATGTGTAAGGTGATTCTATTTACATGGACTCTCTTTGGACTATTTTGTCCATTGATCGGTTTTCATATCCTTACTCATATAGCTAAATATCAAGTCTTTTCATCTGGTATTGAAGGTCCTTTAACACTTTCTTCAAGATTGTCTTTGCTGTTCTTAGACCATTATATTTTCCAAATCAATTTTAGATCCAATTTGCCACTTCCACAGATAAATAAAGCTTCTGGGATTTTTAAGATAATGTTGCATCTAAAGGTTAATTTGGGAAGACCTGACATTTTTAACATATGAAATATTCTAATGCAAAACATGGTATATATCTCAGTTTGTCTTTTTAAAACTCTCAGAAATGTTTGTTTTTCCATATAGAGTTATGCATACTTCATTAGATATGTGTGCTCAGTCCCTTCAGCCGTATCTGGCTCTTTGCAACCCTATGGACTGTAGCCTGCCAGGTTACACTCTTGCCTCTGTCCCCTGCCTCTGTCCATAGGATTTTCTAGGAAAGAACACTAGAGTGGAGTGTCATTCTCTCCTTCAGGGGATCTTACCAACCCAGGGATTGAACGAGCATCTGCATTGCAGACAGATTCTTTATTGCTGAGCCACCAGAGAAGGCCTGTATTAGACACATTCCAATGTAATTAGTTTTTTTTTAAGTTTATTGCAAATGGTACCATATTTAAAATTTTTATTTTCTGTTTAATGTTAATATGTAGAAATATATTTGATTTTTACATATTTAATTTTACTTAGAAATTTTGCAAGATCCTTTATTTATTCTAATAGTTTTAGATTCTCTTTGGTTTTCTTAGTACACAGTCATGTTGTCTATCTGTATGTAATTGAACAACAAGAGGTTTTGTGGTTGTTTGCTTTGGTATCTCTATTTCATGCTGTACTTCAGCTGGAGCAGGTGTACTTAACCTGTATTTCATCTCCCCAGGACTGAAATGCTATCTGGTACTTACAGAAATGGTAGAGACACATTAGGTAAGATTGCCAAACAAAATATGGGCTGTCAGTTAAATTTAAATTTTATAAAAACAATGAATAAAGTAGTATAAATATGTCCTATAATTAGTATAAATACATTCTTACACATTTTTAAACTAAATCAGACAGTCTTAATCATACAGTACACCTCCCAGGTGGCTCTGGTGGTAAAGAACTTGCCTGCCAATGCAGGAGATGTGAGAGACCCGAGTTTGATCCCTGGGTCAGGAAGATCCCCTGGAGAAGGAAATGGCAACCCACTCCAGTATTCTTGCCTGGGAAATCCCACAGACAGAGGAACTTGGTAGGCTACAATCCATGGGGTTGCAAAGAGTCGGATATGACAGAAGCGACTTAGCACAATCATAGAACAAGTAAAAAACAAACAAACAAACAAAAAAGAAATACAAGACTTTTTAAGACATACTTTCATTTTTGTCTCATTCCTATAGGCCAAAGAAAGTCACAGGGCTGAGCTGAATGTTCGGAGCAGGAATATTTCATTGCTTTAAAAAGGAAGCTGAAAAGTAACATATTTAAAGGCAGGGGTTCACACTGAATGCTTGGGGTAAAATTATGATCAACCATATAGCATATTGAACTGAAATAGGATTTAATGGAAAAATACAAATATTTAAAGAATTAAAACTAATTGAAACGAAGATAAAATTGAAGAAAAACAAACACTTACCACAGGCCAGAGGCTTTCATGTATGTTCTTTATTTAATCATTCTAACAACACTTTTGTTTACCTTTTTAGGTAAACAAACAAGCTATTAGAGATATAGTGATTTGCTCTAGATTAAATAACATTTTATAAGGATTAAGTCTCTGAGTCCAGATTCTATACTTTTTCTACTTACAACTCTAGCTTGAAAGTGAGCAAAAATATCTGGGATTCATTTGGAAGAAACACTCTAACAAAGTGTGAAGAATAATAGGATAATATAATCTCACAGCTTCTTATAAACATGGGGAATAGCTTTCTCAGTGGGTTAAACATGTAAATAATAGAATACTTATGTCAAAAGGAAAAAGTAGAAACATTTAATTTATAGATTCAGTATATTAAAGATCTAAGTATTTCTGAAAAGAAGTATCAGTCTATGTACTTATTAATTTTTTTCAGAAATTCCACTCCCTGGTTTGTGTAGCAAACCTCACTCTCAGGACCACATCTTTGAATCTGAATCCCCAGACTCACTGAGTATATGCTACCTATGTGACCACTGTTTCCAAAATAGGTAGGCTTTCTCTCTAGATATTTTAGAATCCTATTGTTTTCAAAGTTTACTATTAAAGAGTTTTGAGGCTTATGCATTTTAACAACATGTTTGCAGATGACATGATCTTCTGCACAGAAAACCCTAAAGACACCACCAGAAAATTACTAGAATTAATCAATGAATATAGTAAAGTTGTAAGATATAAAATTAACACACAGAAATCCCTTGCATTCTTATACACTAACAATTAGAAACCAGAAAGAGACATTAAGGAAACAATGCCATTCACCATTGCAACAAAAAGAATAAAATTCTTAGGAATAAATCTACCTAAAGAAACAAAAGATCTATATGTAGAAAACTATAAAACATTGATGAAAGAAATCAAAGAGGACACAAATGGAGAAATATACCATGTTCATGGATTGAAAGAATCAATACAGTGAAAATGAGTATATTACCGAAAGCAATCTATAGATTCAAGGCAATCCCTATCAAGCTACTAATGGTATTTTTCAGAGAACTAGAAAAAAATGATTTCACAATTTGTATGGAAATACAAAAAAACTCAAATAGCCAAAGCAATCTTGAGAAAGAAGAATGGAACTGGAGGAATCAACCTGCCTGACTTCAGACTATACTAAAAAGCTACAGTCATTAAGACAGTATGGTACTGGGACAAAGACAGAATTATAGATCAACGGAACAAAATAGAAACCCCAGAGTTAAATCCACACACCTATGGACACCTTATCTTTGACAAGTTCAGTTCAGTTCAGTAGCTCAGTTGTGTCTGACTCTTTGTGACCCCATGAACCGCAGCACGCCTGGCCTCCCTGTCCATCACTAACTCCCTGAGTCCACCCAAGCCCATGTCCATCAAGTCAGTGATGCCATCCAGCCATCTCATCCTCTCTTGTCCCCTTCTGCTCCTGCCCCCAATCCTTCCCAGCATCAGGGTCTTTTCCAATGAGTCAACTCTTTGCATGAGGTGGCCAAAGTATTGGAGTTTCAGCTTCAACATCAGTCCTTCCAATGAACACCCAGGACTGATCTCCTTTAGGATGGACTGGTTGGATATCTTTGACAAAGGAGGCAAGAATATACAATGGGTAAAAAAATCTCTTTAACAAGTGGTGCTGGGAAAACTGGTCAACCACTTGTAAAAAAATGAAACCAGAACACTTTCTAACACCATACATGAAAATAAACTCAAAATGGATTAAAGATCTAAATGTAAGATCAGAAACTATAAAACTCCTAGAGGAAAACATAGGCAAAACACTCTCCGACATAAATCACAGCAGGATCCTCTATGACCCACCTCCCAGAGTATTGGAAATTAAGCAAAAATAAACAAATGGGACCTAGTTAAACTTAAAAGCTTTTGCACAAAGAAAGAAACTATAAGCAAGGTGAAAAGACAGCCTTCAAAATGGGAGAAAATAATAGCAAATGAAGCAACTGACAAAGAATTAATCTCAAAAATAGACAAGCAGCTCATGCAGCTCAATTCCAGAAAAATAAACGACCCAATCAAAAATGGGCCAAAGAACTAAACAGACATTTCTCCAGGGAAGACATACAGATGGCTAACAAACACATGAAAAGATGCTCAACATCACTTATTGTCATAAAAATGCAAATTAAAACCACAGTAAGGTACCATCTCACACTGGTCAGAATGGCTGCTATCAAAAAGTCTACAAACAATAAATGTTGAAGAGGGTGAGGAGAAAAGGGAACCCTCTTACACTGTTGATGGGAATGAAAACTATTACAGCCACTATGGAAAACAGTGTGGAGATTCCTTAAAAAACTGGGAATAGAACTGTCATATGACCCAGCAATCCCACTGCTGGGCATGCACACTGAGGAAACCATAATTGAAAGAGACATATGTACTCCAATGTTCATCACAGCACTGTTTACAACAGCTAGGACATGGAAGCAACCTAGATGTCCATTGGCAGATGAATGGATAAGAAAGCTGTGGTACATATATGCAATGGAATATTACTCAGCTATTAAAAGGAATACATTTGAATCAGTTCTAATGAGGTGGATGAAACTGGAGCCTATTATACAGGGTGAAGTAAGTCAGAAAGAAAAACACCAATAGAGTATATTAACGCATATATATGGAATTTAGAAAGAAGATAACGATGACCCTATATGCAAGACAGCAAAAGAGACACAGATGTAAAGAACAGACTTTTGGACTCTGTGAGAGAAGGCGATGGTGGGATGATTTGAGAGAATAGCATTGAAACATGTATATTACCATATGTGAAATAGATCACCAGTCCAGGTTCAATGCATGAGACAGGGCACTCAGGGCTGGTGCACTGGAATGATCCTGAGGGATGGGATGGGGAGGGAGGTGGGAGGGGGTTTCAGGATGGGGGACACATGTACACCCATGGCTGATTCATGTCAATGTATGGCAAAAACCACTACAATATTGTAAAGTAATTAGCCTCCAATTAAAATAAATAAATTAATAAAAAAATAACATTTTCTTTGCTTCTGGCCTATATAGACAATAATATAAACAACTATTTCATAGTTTTTATGTGCTTTACCTGTTCTTTAGCACTCCACATTAATATTTGGCCTACTAAAATAAATAGGAATTAGCAGAGAAGAAATATGAGGAAGAAAGGACTTCATGTCAAGTAACTATATCAGATATGGGTATTGAAACTGTGTTTGACTATTTGAGTTCTTGAAAACAAGCAAGACGATTAAAGTCAATGGATCTAAAATTGATTGAACAATAAGAAGCTTAACCCTCATTAATATTTCAAAACTCACAAATGGATAAAAAATCTTTAATCATCAGGTTAGAGTGAATATATTCTTCATTTAAAAAATGTGTTTATAAATGATTCTGTGACCATATAACAAAAACTCTGAATTCTATAAATATCCTGAGGGACCAGTGAATTATTGCTTTGGGTAAGAACTATGGTGAATGTGCAATCCTGAGGATAATCAAAATACAATGCATCACAGCACAAAAAGATAGGATATCTAAACTTCCTAAGGAAGTCACTGCCATAGGAGTAAGCTGTTGCACTGTCAGAAAATTAATAAAGGCTCTCAAAATGTTCCATTAGACAATGTCATAACAACAATGTAGTAACAACAATGGCTACCATTTATTGAACTTTTATAGGCCAGATGTTGTTAAATGTTTAATATGCCATATTTAATTTTTTGATAGCCATTTTTCATATTTTGATATATTTTGAAATGGATTCTTCTTAAAATAGATAATCTTTTACAATCTTTGTATGCAAAACAATTGTCTACTCAACATTTCCTGCACATGTGCAAATTAGTTCATTGCTGCTCAAATTTTTCTTGGTTTCAACTCACTTAGTTCTACCACACATGTTAAGCTTAATTGCTATTTTAAATGAGTTTAAAAATATTATACTGAGTCAAGGTATTGAAAAGAATTATGTATGAAGAAGGGCATAGATATGAAACAGTGTATGCAGATAAACATGGAAATGAATTCTAAATGTAGTGTTCGTGGATGAAAAATTCACCAGAGGAATGAGCATAGTTCTACATTTTCTTGAAAAGCCATAACAAAACGCTTTCAGGATCTAAAAAAGGAACATGCTCATAACCACAATAGTCTCTATTTTGTCTTATTTCTGATCTATATATGAAAGGATTGCCTATCATAAACAAGGCATTATAACTAAATGGTAGGAATACTGCTGGATTTCTTTAAAAAGATGAGGGAAACTTCAAAGAAACAAAGGGCAAATATGATCGATTTTTCTATGGGGCAAAATCAGTATTGACATTAAACATCAAATTGTGAGAAACTTTCTATTGACTCTGAATAAAAGTTGCTCACATTTCCCACATTCTGTGATTGAAATGAGAGGAAAAATAAAATTTTATTTAGATACATAGTAAATTGCCAGTATCAACAATTCCAGAACAAGTGTTAACACATGGGGAAAAATCCTAGAGATAATAGTGTATTATTTTCTTAAAAAAATGCTTCAACACCAACACTTTTGATGGCACAGAGAACCACACTGTGATTTAATAAAACAAAAGAGCAACAATATGGACGTTGACCAATTTAAGTTTCAAAGTGACTTAAAATAGGCTCTGAAAATGGTACATTTTGATAATACCTAAACCAATGCATTTTTCTTATATTTTAATTTTAATAAACCTTAAAAGATCTCTTTACATATGTAGAAAATTCTAAGTGAAATAAAGAATTATAATTTGGTTTTTTTTCTTGAGTGCATGCATGCGTGCTAAGTTGCTTAGATCCTGTCTGACTCTGTGATCCAGGCTACTCTTTGTAGCCTGCCAGGCTCCTCAGTCCATGGGATTCTCCAGGCAAGAATACTGGAGGGAGGTGCTTGCCCTCCTCCAGGGGGTCTTCCCAAACCAGGGATTGTACTGCGGCTCCTGCATTGCAGGCAGATTCTTTTACCATTGAGCCACTGGGGAAGTCCTTTTATTATTTAATGATGCTAAACAAGGGTAACTATTAGAATAAATAATGTCTTAGATTTTGTGAAATATAAGTTACTTAAATTATTCCTCAAAATTTTAGTTATACCCTTTAATATTTTCAGGTTACATATGAAAAAATTGAGTCTTAGTCTTGGTACCATGTCAAAGCTCACACAAATCTTCTGTCTGCTTTTTCTAAAACCAGCTTGAACATCTGGAGTTCACGGTTCACGTATTGCTGAAGCCTGGCTTGGAGAATTTTGAGCATTACTTTACTAGCATGTGAGATGAGTGCAATTGTGCTGTAGTTTGAGCATTCTTGAACATCACTAGCTGCCTTTTAATGTCTACAACTGCAATGAACAAAGAGAAAGGTTTATAGGTGTGGTGAATCTCAGTTTAATTTATGGATCATATATATGTATGAGTGTGCATGCATGGAAGTCACTTCATTCATATCCAACTCTTGCAACCCCTTGCATTGTAACCTGCCAGGCTCTTCTGTCCATGAGATTTCCCAGGCAAGAATACTGGAGTGGGTTGCCATGCCTTTCTCCAAGGGATCTTCCAGACCCAGGGATTGAACACACATCTCTTATGTCCCCTGCACTGGCAGGTGGGTTGTTTTACCACTAGCGCCACCTGGGAAGCTCGTATATATGTATAAGACAAATGATAAGAAATAAGAAAGTCGCTCAGTTGTGTCTGATTCTTTGCGACTCCATGGACTATACAGTCCATGGAATTCTCCAAGCCAGAATACCAGAGTAGGTAACCTTTCCCTTCTCCAGGGGATCTTCCCAACCCAGGGATTGAACCCAGGTCTCCCACATTGCAGGCAGATTCTTTACCAGCTGAGCCACAAGGCAAGCCCATGCATACATATATATACATATACATATATATAGTTGTTCAGTCACAGTCATGTCCTACCCTCTGTGACCCCATGGACTGTAACATGTCAGGCTTCCCTGTCCTTCACTATCTTCCTAAGTTTGCTCAAACTCATGTCCATTGAGTTGAACGTGCCATCCAACCACCTCATTCTCTGTCGTCTCCTTCTCCTCCTGCCCTCAATCTTTCTTAGCATCAGGGTCTTTTCCAATGAGTTGGCTCTTTGAATCAGATGGCCAAGTATTTGGAGCTCTAGCTTCAGCATCAGTCCTTCCAATGAATATTCAGTGTTAATTGCCTTTAGGATTGACTGGTTTGATCTCCTTGCAGTCCAAGGGACTCTCAAGAGCCTTGTCCAGCACCACAGTTAGAAAGCATTGATTCTTCAGCACTCAGCCTTCTTTATGGTCCAACTCTCACAACTATATATGTCTACTGGAAAAACTGTAGCTCTGATTATATGGACCTTTGTTGGCAAAGTGATGTCTCTGCTTTTTAATATGTTGTCTAAGTTTGTCTTTTCTTTTCTTCCGTGGAGCAAGTGTCTTTTAAATCTATGGCTGCAGTCACCATCCTCAGTGATTTTGGAGCCCAAGAAAATAAAGTCTGTCACTGTTTCCATTGTTTCCCCATCTATTTGCCAAGAAGTGATGGGATCGGATGCCATGATCTTAGTTTTTTGAATGTTGAGTTTTAAGCCAGCTTTTTCACTTTCTTCTTTCACCTTCACAAGAGGCTCTTTAGTTCCTCTTTGCTTTCTGCCATTATGGTGGTGTCATCTGTATATCTGAGATTATTGATATTTCTCCCGGCAATTTTGATTCCAACTTGAGCTTCATTCAGCATTTTGCATGGCCTTTGAGCTAATATCTTTAAGAATCAGGTTATAACAAACCAAAACTTTCTTCTGAATTTAAGAATTCATAGTCAATCTCTCTAGTACAATTGTTTCTTTGTTCTAAATGTCTTACTTGACCTTTGCCAATCCAGTGTGCCCCTGCAACATTTTGACCAGTCAACAATTTTATATCTTCCTGTGATTTATCTCTGTTAGCTTTGAATACCACCTGAGAACTGAGAGTTGGGAAATCATTGCAACCATTTTATTACTTCTCCATCCAAAATACAGTAAAATATTTCAGAGATGTCGTTTGTCTTAGAGTTTTTCTAACACAGTCTCATCTGAGATATGTTAAATGAAGTCAGAAGAATGAAATAATTTGACTGAAGTGTCATAGGTGTTTTATTGCAGGCTTGTATAAAAACCATAGTTTCACAATATGAGTTCATTATGCCATGCTGGTTATTCCAAGTCTGTTTATTCCATCTTTCTAATCGCTCTTATTATATTAGTTTTCTGATCTCTAACAAAGAATTTCTTTCAATACCATTAAAACTTAGTTGCCTGTTTTCTTTTCAATTTTGCTTTTAAAGAAACCTGATAATTCAAAATACTGTCTTGAAGAAGCTGAAAATACAGCCTTGGAGTCAGAAATACATTGAATCAAGTCTGGGCTATGCTAATTACTAGTTCTATGGTGTGCACCTTTTCTAAGTCAAGTTTATTTTTAAAATTTATGTAATGGGGAAAAGTTTCTATTTATAAAGTTATTAAAACAATCATATAAGATATATGAGACTATATATCTTAATCCTGGACCACATCGTGAGTCTTTTATAAATGTTGGTAATTTTATTATGATTGATAAAATGAATGAATTAGAGCAAAATGTGAGTGGTAAAGATGAAAACTTTAAAAAAAAATCATGAATACTTATTCTTTTTATGTAACTTTTCCAAATGCAGTATAAAGTCATTATATTAAAAGCAATTAAATTGTAGAGAGAATAAAGGGAAAATACACAATTCTTTCAGCTTCTCTGAGCTCTCTGTGGT
This sequence comes from Giraffa tippelskirchi, assembly GCF_054371585.1. Taxonomy (NCBI): domain Eukaryota; kingdom Metazoa; phylum Chordata; class Mammalia; order Artiodactyla; family Giraffidae; genus Giraffa; species Giraffa tippelskirchi. The sequence goes on along the minus strand of NC_137275.1, from coordinate 88,821,981 downwards.
GATGGAGATGTCTGGGAAACTAAACAGTTTTACCCTTGCTACTCATCAACCCAAAGTCCATCTTCCTAATGAATAAGCACAGAAGAATTAAAACAACAGACTAAAAGCACAATAAGATGCACTACATAGCTATTGAAATGGCTACAATTTAAAAAGGCTTATACCAAATGTTGGTGAGAATGTGGAGTCAGTAGAATTTATTTAACTTTCTGGTGGGAATATAAAATGATACAACCACTGTGGAAAACATTGTTTTAGTCATTTTAAAAAATATCAAAGATGCACATATTCCACTTCTAGGTATTTAACCAATACCTATGGAAAGGGTGTTGGAAAACACATATTCATTTAAAGACTTGCACACAGATGTTCATAGCATATTTATTTGCTACAGCCTAAATGGAAACAAAACAGGTACATGCATAGGTGAATGGATAAACAAATCATGATCTGTCTTTACAGTGGTGTACTATGCAGCAACAAAATGAAATGGTCTGTTGATACTTATAACATGAATAAATTATTCAAATACTTATGCTGAAACAGAGCAAGACTCTATGGTCCTTGCAATCCATGTCCTCTGCTTGCATTTTGTTGTGAAAAAACTTTAGCCAAAGAATATGCTTAATCAGAGAAGTGAGAACACGCAGAAACAAAGGAAAACAGTCAAAGGAAACAAATAATAATGTAGTTAAGCATAGTCATTGCTAAAGACCATGATGCTGGGAAAGATTGAGGGCAGGAGGAGAAAGGGGCAACAGAGGATGAGATGGTTGGACGACATTACCGACTCAATGGACATGAATTTGACCAAACTCCGGGAACTAGTGAAGGACAGGGAAGCCTGAGGAACTGTAGTTCATGGGGTCACAAATAGTCAGACATGACTTAGCGACTGAACAACAATAATGAAGCATAGTCAAGGACCTTTAGTTCCTTCTCAAGACCTATAGATAATATTCTGAGCCATATCCTGAGAGCTGTCTTATAGATACTGAAACCCCCACCAGATTGAAGTTAACTACATGATGACCAGACTGTGGCCGTGACATAAGCTGCCACACTTCCAAGAATAGGCCTCAGGAAATGGAAATAGACCACGGAACTGAAGATTAATGGTACTTAAGACAATCAAGATGATGCTGGTCAGACCACCAATGACTGATTTCAAGCTGACTATCAGAGTTGACTGTGCTCTTTCTGCATGTAGCCCCTCCTCCCTCAGTCTATAAAAGCTCTTGCTCTTGCTGATTGTCATTGACGAGGAGTCAGCCTTTGAACAGACATGTTCCCCTACTCCCCCCGCTTCCGCTTCTGCGACATCCAAAATAAAGCAAACTTTCCTTTCCATCAACCTGACCTCCTTATTGGCTTTTGAATGGCAAGCAGCCAGACCCCACTGTCAATTACATGCTAGGTGAAATAAACAAGACACCTTCCCTCCCCTAAAAAATCCTGGGCATTCTGATTTATTCCATTTACTATGGAATCAAGAAAATGCATGCAAAAATACAATGACATAAAGCAGATTGGTTATTGTCTGAGGGATAGGGATGGGAATAGGGAGTGAGAGTATCAGATAAATTTGGGAGGTGATGGCTAAGTTCACTCTGTTGATTCCAACAGGTATATACATAGCTTATCAAACTGTATACTTTAAATAGTGCAGTATATTGTATATCAATTACAGTTGGCCCTCTGTATTCACAGGTTCTGCATATGCAAATTCAACCAACCATGGATAGAAAATATATGCTTTTTAAATCCAGAAACTTCCAAAAAAGCAAAACTTGAATTTGCTATACTCTGGCAACTATTTACATAGCATTTACATTGTATTTACAACTACTTACATATTTTGTATTAGGCATTATAAGGAATCTAGAGATGATTTAAAGTGTATTGGAGGATATACCTAGGTTCTATGCAAATACTGGGCCATTTTATTTAAGAGATTTGACCATCTTTCTATTTTGGTGTCTACGGGTGACCTGAAACCAACCTCCTATGGATACTGAGAGATGACTGTATACCTTAGTAATTTTTCTTTTCAATGATTGTGCTACACAAAGCATAGTTCTCTTTTTCAAATAAGTGTTTTGAGTCCCTATCTTAACAAGTGACAAAAACTGAAGCATTGAGGCACAATTAGAAAAATCATGTTTATAAGATTATCTCAGATTTTTTATTCTAAGAATTAAGACTATTATTTCACTTTGATTATTTTTATAGCATCTTAAAGAGATCAGACTTATTTACCACATTTTTTATAAGATACTGACCCAGTCCATGAATTAAAGTGTTGCAGTGTGTAATCCTCAGGGTTCTTCCTCCAATCTGTATTGGACTTTGTCTAACTTGGCCACCAGAGAACACAGATAAAATGTAGTAAGAAGCCTATTTTGTGAGAATGTAGCCAATTCACAGCTTCCCCAGCAGCAAGAACCATTTTATGAAGGAAAAACAATAGCTGAAGTAAACTGGGAAAAACATTCCCACCTCAGAGTGCAATCAAAAGATAAAAGAGACATATGGGTTTTACATTTCGCTGGAATGCAGGCTGTAAATAATGTGAATGGCGTGATCACAGGTATTTAGCTTCTCATCTTCCCCATTTTTCTATACAAAGAAGATAAGAATCAGTTACAGCTGTTTTCAACAATGCTCTATACTCTTGGACTTATGTGAAAATCCTACCCAAATACACTTAAAAGATTGAACTACAAATATCTTCCTTTATGAAAATTAAGAAACCGGCACAAATTGAGGTGAAGGCAAGATTCCTTTACAATGAATACCGTAGGAACCAAGTTTTAGCCGAGTGGAATCGTACTCTATATAAGTAAATTGTGATGAATCAAATTTCCATCCTACAGAGGAAATATTCTGCTTCCCATCTTTCTTTATAAAAATTGTCAAGTGTCAGGAAGGGAATTAGTATGTGAAGAGCAATATTGTATACAGGGCAGGTGTTCTCTGAATGTCTTTGACAAGAATCCTGCTAAAACCTGGACTGAAGAAATTAAACCCTACTGTTTGTTATCATTGAAATTTGAGAGAGGCTGGGAAGCTCCCCACCCTCAGAATCTCTCTCCACTGGCCTGTCAAAACGCCTATAATTTCACCATTCGAAATTCACTCCTTTCAATCAGCTTAGGCCGGGAGCCAGCAGAAGCATGGGGGAAGCAAACACAAGGACGCATGCTTAGACCCGGGTATCTACAATGTGTCTGAATGCAGGACAGAAGAAAACATCCTTGCCACCTTGTGAAGGTTTTTGACTCTCAAAATCGTTCAGTTAACCCATTTATGGTAGCGCATGTATCTCATATCTCTTAGACCAAATAATATTTCCATTACTATGACAGTATCGAAGGTGCTGAAGTGATACCAGATTAACCACTTAGTATTATTTCAATCTATTTCATTACAGTGGAAAAAGGGAATTTCTTCTAAGAGCACAGGAATCAGTGGTAATTTCTTGTAAAAAGCATTCAATTTTACTGAGTTGAATACCTTAGTGAGAATGTGTGCATGTTACATCAGTGAGGAGGTGGGAGTAATTTCAGTATCCGTACAGTATTAAGGGATACTCTGAATGGACTGTTAGTATTACAGCATAGTTTATGTCCACGGAGAGCCAAGCCTTTAATTATTCATACCTTCAGGCTCTTGAGTCACATAACAGCAGCAACGGAATTCGGCAATTAATAAACAGCCAAAAGCCAATGTCTCAGTCTCCAGAGCGCTGACTCTCAGGAATGAGGCAGAGGAAGCAGAGAATACCAGGAGGCCTGCCCAGAAAAGCAGCCTTAAAAGCCTAGTCTAAATCTCGGGTGTGTGTGCTGGGTCTTCCCTAGCCTTATCACAAGCCATCCTTCTATCATGTAATTCCAATCAAATTCCGAGCAGGAGCCTCGCTGAATTACCGCCTCTTCTCTGCCTGTACTCTCCTGACATTTGCTGCTTTCTGGGCACTCTCATTTGCCTCTTCCTGATGCTCATCTAGACTGATGCGGTTGTAACATACAGGTCGGTGACCAGACGCCCACGATATAAAATGTTCATCTCATCACGTTCCATGCATTCTGCTATCGAGTGGGACGGGGATGTCCAATCTGCCATGAAACCATTCTATCTTACATTTCTTCGGCCATGCATTACACCTGCGTAATGTCATCTGCTTAGAAAATGCAAGTCTTCCCTCTTCCCTCTCTACATCCTTTTGAAACAGTTGCCTTCAATTACTTTTTTATTCAAACCTCACATTTGCTAAAATTGGAATAAAATAAAAAAGCTTTAAAAAGATAGGGACAGGCACTCATCAGGATGCATTTTGTCAACCCTGCTGACTTTTTTCTGTCTCCTTCGTTCAGAGAGTATAGCCTCTTCAAATGCACACTTTGCTTTTGACAGCTCTGCAGTGATTGGGTGCAGCAGGAAATAGTGCCTGACACATAAAATCCACTGATTCAACTATGCAATATTTATTTCATAGCCAACATAAATAAAAATAAAATATTTCCTTAAACGTTTTGCTCACATGCTGCCTGGCTGCATTGCCAGCAACTTTGCAGACTCTTCCGTTAGAAAACTTTTATTTGCTTTCTTCTCTGCCATAAATCATCTTCCCTCATCTGACTCTGACTGGACCATCCTTTGTTGAATAATAAAATGTAGGTGCTTCTTGACTGTATTGTAGATTATGCAATAAAGACAAAGATAGAATGAGTACAGTTTGATAAAGAAACTCTTGGATTCATATAGGATAAAGGCTTTCAAAAGTAAATTAAAATTTCTTGTTCTAATTATCAATTCTCTGGGTCATGCTGTGGTGCACTATGGAGCTCAAAGATTTGAGCTTTTAGGTTATTGGGTAACCATGACTTTGATGAATACAAATCTTGATTATTTAGAGTGGGACCAAAGTAGTTCAGGAAACTGTAAGAAAAAAAATCAGAGAAATCATGACTTGTGGTAGAATTTATAGCCTCAAGTGGGTCAGATAAGAGCAAGCCTGATTATCACCATGGTATGAAATCTAATTGAGCTCCATAGAGAGAGAAAGGTGGGAAACTGTTGTTTGGGAAAGCATCCATGGATATGGTACAAGTTTTTCTCACATGGCAGGAAATCATTAGTCATAAATGCAATGAGGTTTTGGTGCAAGAAAAAGCCACAGAGGAGGGATAGAAATTAAGTAATAGAGAGATGCCCTGATGGGGCCATTTCTCAAGGATTTACTTGAAACCCCTCTGTAATTTGGCAACACTGAGACACTTTATTTAATCTGTTCACTAATATAGGTTTGGATTACTCAGTAGCAGTTTTCACAGTTTTTTAGTCTGACACCTTTAAAATAATTTTTTATGTAGACCTTGAAATTTTTTAAATTGACCTCTAAAACTTCGTAACTTAAGTTATATAACCTATGGCAAGTAACATAATTTATGTGTATTATAAATATTGACATCTTAAATTCAAACTGTTATACTACTTTTTCATTGTATACAACTGAATATAAAGACTATAGCATTAAATTTATACCTCAGTCCATTAAAATTATACTATAGTAAAAGATGGTATAGTTGAAAGTTACATTGAATTTTTCATATTTGTGTATTCCAATATCACTTTTACAACATAATTCTATTTTGATGTAATATATTTTATGTTTGAAAGACTTATGAATCACAGATCACACATTTCTGCAGTTTAAATGTATGCTATGTGCCTGTGCATTTGTGAGTCTGAATTTTGAAAAAAAAAATGAAAATGTCTATAGAATTAAAATCATAATGATTATTTAAGCAACTGATTAAAAGTATATGATCAGTTTTGATTATTAAAAATAAAACATATTGGAAAAGTATCTGTTAATATAGTAAGCTAGACTTCTAAAAATTATTTTATTCATACACAAATGAATACTTTAGTTAAAAGGAAGCAGTGTTCAGCCTGAATTCTATATTATTTGTTGTCATGGGTATGAGATTTACAAAGACTTTTGCAGGAGACTCGAGTTTGATCCCTGGGTCAGGAAGATCCCCAGGGGAAGGGAATGGCAATGTTCTCCAGTAGCCTTGCCTGAAGAATTCCATGGATAGAGGAGCCTGGTGGGTTACAGTCCATGGGGCTGCAAAGAGTCAGACAGGACTGAGGGACTAACACGACGCTTTTCTTATATAAGATGTAGATTGAAATGGAAGAGTTCGGTTATTTTAACAACACATCTGTTTTGTGTCCTCTTAGTTTTATACCTAAAATCACATAGTGGTGTATCATAAAAAAATTATTCTTACTGATCAAAAAGCTCCTTCAGGTTTACTAAAAGCAAAGAATTAAAAGCTGCCTAAATGGCAAGATGATTTGTTAGTCAGTCACCATGGTCATTTACTTTCTCAGTTTTTGAAAATCATTTCAAAAGATTCAGTAATGATTATTGATGATGTTGCTGCATTTTCAGCTAGAGGCATCTTATTTAGCCCAGTCTGATCAGAAAGTGTTGGGAAAATCAAAATATTACAAATTTTACTATCCTTTGCCAATGCAGTTTTTAAACAAACTGCATTTATCTTACCATGTGCTTCAAACATATTTCCATCAAAATCTTGAGCTATACATTTAATTCAAGTTATGGGATACAAATTGATTAGCAAAGTCCATTCTTATCATAAAAACAATTAACCAAATGAGTTATGTTCCATGAGAAAGTCTAATTTTGTTCTCAATTCAAGTAACTTTTAATATGCATAATTTTGACTGCCATCTATATTCTGAAGTAAATTCTAAAAGAGACAGATATAGGTAGACAGGTATTTACACAGATAGATAAAGTTACAAACCCTTCCTGTGAGTTTGTTGCCTAATTAATACAAGTTGCTGCCTCCTCTAATATGTCTTAGTGATGTTTTCTCTTCTTTGTTCTCTTGGGACTCTTCCTAGGGTAATATATTCTTTCATAGAGATGGTTAATTGAAGATGCTAGGTCATTAAATAGTGATTATAATTTTTTCTACCACTCTTCTGTAAGATATATTTAAGAATATCTTTTATGTAAACTACAGTGCCAACACCAAATTTTCAGTGTCACATTTTTCCTTTAACAAAAATATATACAAGACTTGAAATATTCAAAAGTTTGCCACACATTAGTGGTATATTGATTAAAGGTGCTTCAGTAACACCAACATTTATATTTTCCATTGTGTATTTTGTTGTTTTAAAACTCTTTAAGTTTCTTATCATGAAAATTTTCAGAGGTATACGAACTGGAAAGAGTAATATAGTGAATCCTATATATCCATTTCCAGCATCAACAATCAACAACACACAGTCAATCTTGTTTTATCAATACCCCATCCATTTCCCCAGCCTGAATTATTTTGAAGCAAATTCCACATAATTTCACCTACATGTATTTTATTATGTATCAATTAAAAAGAATGAAATAATGCATTTGCAGCAACATGGATTAACCTAGAGATTATCATACTAAGTGAAACAAGTCAGACATGGACAAATATCGTATTATATCCCTTCTATTTAGAATCTAATATATGACACAAATGAACTTATCTACAAAATAGAAACAGACTCAAACATAGAGAACAGACTTGTGGTTGCCAGGGTGGGCAGGTGGAAGACGGATGATCAAGATTTGGGATTAACAGATACAAACTATTATATACATAATGAATAAAAAACAAGATGCTATCGTATAGCACAGGGAACTATATTCAATATTCTGCAATAAACCATAATGGAAAAGAATATATAAATGTATAACTGAGTCAAAACTAACACACCATTGTAAATCAACAATACCTCAATGAATTAAAAAAATGAAAAAGAAAAGATACTTTACAAATAACTATTATCAGTTATTTAAAAATAAATAATAATTTCTTAGTGTGGCCTACTAGCCACCTTGTGACCACCAGTTTTCCTGGTGGTCAATTTAAAAAAAATTTTATAGTTTGCTTGAAACAGAATTTATAGATCAAAAGATTATAATTTTTGATATTTATCTTAAGATTCTTTTTATGTGTATTTCCTTCCCTTGCCTCCCTCGCCTCTCCTCAGTTCTCTCATATTTCTTTTCTGTTGGTTGTTGTTGAATAAAATATATAATCATACCGAATTTGCCCTAGTCTAGAGTTTGCTGATTATACTCCCATGGAGTACATCAGAGTATATGTTTTCACTTTCATTGTGTTATCTGGAAATTGATTGAGACTCACAAACTCGCTCAAACTCTTCTTCCCCTTCCCTTCTTCTTCTTCTTCGTTTGCTTCTTCGCTTCTGCCTCCCCTGCTACTGCTGTTGCTCCTCCTTTTCCTCCACCTTATCCACCTCCTCCTCCTTCTTCTTGTCTTCCTATCATAGTTGTGCTGTGTGAACTTTATTCAGGAGTCACATAATGTTGGTGATCCCTTTTTAAAAAATATTACCAGCTTAGAATGATTATTAGTTAGAGTAAGTAATTTAACAAGTTTAATAAGATTATCAAATATAAAATTCCAATCCTATCATTTCTTCTTCATTAATGAGGTAGAATATTTCTACAAATATAAAACTATGCCTTCAAGTATTATCGTAAAGATACAGTTTGCATAGAAACAGTAAGATGAATGTTTGAGTCTTCCCCTTTTCTTAACTGTTTTCAACTGGTAAGTTGATGTCTAATATCTTCCACAAGTAACCAAAGTGTTTTTGAATATCATTATAAACTCATGGATTTAAATATATTTTATGATTGAGTGCATAGTAATTATAATTATATTATAGAAATTCAGGTGGTCCCATCTTTTGCAAGTGGTTTGGCTTCTGAGTCTTATTGCCATGATTTAATAGTCTGTCTTAACTTTATAGCTTTCTGGTATGATCTGATATTTCAGACATATATTTTACACTCAGGTCTGAAATTGACCATTTCTCCAAAGAGAGATGTGTAGTTTTAAAAGGAATAACATTTAAAAACAAAACTTCAGATACTAAGAGTTATTCATTTTCACAGAATCAATCATTATTTCTAGGCCTTTCTTTAAATATAGTTCTAGGGGTTTTTTTAATATAAAATATATCTTGAGTTTATTCTTATTCTTTCAAGTCAAATTTAGCACTACACAAATTATATTGACTTGCATACATATCTTCTTCCCACCATGATGCAATATTATTTCCTATTGATATGAATACAATTCTTCCCTTTATTGCTTCTAAAATATACCCTAACCATCTCATAGCAATCATGTTAACTCTACCACTAACAACGTGATTACTAAACAGTTTAAGATTTTTACTGAGTTCTTTTGTCTGTAACATATATCCCATTAGTGATGTAAAATCAAATAATTACTTTAAACACAATTATTCAATTTGAATAATTCACCCTTCTGTTAATCATAGAGTTAGGTTTGTAAGTTTCTTTTTTCATTTCATTTGGGGGATGTTAAACATAAAACTTTTTATTAATATGTGAAGTATTTACATGATCTGAAAGTTAAAATTACAAAGTAAAGTACATTCAAGTCCTGTATAATCCACTTTATACCTTCTACACATGTGCATGCATGCTAAGTTTCTTCAGTCCTATCTGACTCTTTGCAACCCCATGGACTGTAGCCCGCCAGGCTCCTCTGTCCCTGGGATTCTCTAGGCAAGAATACTGGAATAGGTTGCCATGCCCTCCTCCAGGGGATCTTCCCAACCCAGGGATCGAACTCACATCTCTTATGTCTTCTGCTTTGACAGGCAGATTCTTTACCATGAGCACCACATGGGAATTCCAGGGGGTGATATGCTCAGGTTCATATTATTTTTTTTTTTAAAGCCATTCAATTATATTACGTGAAATCCTTTAGCAGGACAAGTGCAGATATAAGGAGGCTGTTGCATAAACTTAGGACATGGTAGCCTGTGGTTGATTCTTTGGTACTTTGTGATATTTTGTCCTTTGTGATATTCTTAATATTTGTATGGAACCTGTATGGGATATTTTGATTATGTGCTATGGATTAATTTTTATTGCTTTATTTCTTAACTTCCTAAAACTGTTCATATGATTAAGATGTTTTGGGTATTATTAGTTTACTATAAATTAAGATAAATTAATTTGACAACTCTAACAGATTATTTTTTGTTTTCCAACTTGTCTAAAAGTTGTAATTTCCTTCTGAATTAAATTCACCCATTCCCGTCCATTTTAGTTCACTGATTCCTAAAATGTCAATGTTCATTCTTTCCATCTCCTGCTTTACTATGTCCAATTTACCTTGATTCATGGACCTAACATTCCAGGTTTCTATGCAATATTGTTCTTTACAGCATCGGACTTCACTTTCACCACCAGGCACATTCACAATTGAGCGCCATTTCCACTTTGGCCCAGCCTCTTCTTTCTTTCTGGAGCTATTTCTCCGCTCTTCCCCAGTAGTATATTGGACACCTACTGACCTGGGCGGCTCATTTCCGGTGTCATACCTTTTTGCCTTTTTATACTGTTCATGGGTTTCTCGAGGCAAGAATACTGAAGTGGTTTGCCATTCCCTTCTCCAGTGGACCACGTTTTGTTAGCACTCTCCACCATGACCCGTCCATCTTGGGTGGCCCAGCACGGCATGACTCATAGCTCCACTGGGTGGGATATTTAAGGAGACAGAACAAAAGTTTCATTGGTTTCACATCCAAACTGTGACTCCAAGACTCAAACTCCAAATGCAAAAAAAAAAAAAAAAAAAAAATTGCCAATCAAAATGGATACATTGAAATATACTGAGCTATTAATTTTAATATGACCCTCTTAATACCAATATTAGTGATTCCATTCTTAAAAGCACATTCTGATGGCTTTTAATTTATCATAAAACTATTTTAATTGTGCTGATATGCTCTGAATATGATCTGAGCAGCCCAATTCATATAATAGCTAGGTAGACTTGTGCTGCTTTAGATAGGCTTTGAAGGAATAAGAGGATAAGGAAGAAAGATTTGTATGCTATCTCAAGTTTATAACTGAGATATTACTTTTCTGTGAACATACTCTCATGTTTGAAAATTCCCAGTAAAAAGAAATAGAAGGAAGGAAGTAGAGGAAGGAAATAAAGACCAAGGTGAAAAGAAATGAAATAGCGACTAAAAAGACAATAGAAAAGATAAACACAACTAAGAGCTTCTCACAAGATAAAATTGACAAACCTTTGACCAGACTCATCTAGAAAAAGAGATAGTGCTTCAAATAAATAAAACCAGAAATGAAAGAGGAGATGTTATGAATGATACCACAGAAGTACAGGGACCATAAGAGACTACTATAAACAATTATATGCCAACATAATGGACAGCCTATAAGAAATGGATAAATTCCTAGAAACATACAATCTACCAAGACTGAATCATGAAGAAATGGAAAATCTGAACAGATGGATTCTATTAAGGAGACTGAGCCATTAATCAATCCCTTCCAACAAAAAAGTCCAGGCCCAGATGACTTCTATTGTCTTTTTAGTCTCTATTTTATTTTTTCTGCTCTGATCTTTGTTATTTGTTTCCTTGCGATAATTTTCTTCTGCTAATTTTGTTTTTCTTTTTCTAGTTTATTTGACTGTAAATTTAAGTTGTTTATTTTATACATGGTGAGCTTTTTTTTCTAATGTAGGAGTTTATCACAGTAAACTTTCCTCTTAGAACTCCTTTTGCTGTACTTATAAATTTTGGCAGAGAATCGGACACAACTGAAGTGACTTAGCACACACACACACACACACACACACATAGATTTTGATATGTTGTTTTTTCTGTTTTCATTTGTTTCATAGTTTTCTTATTTCTCTTTTGATTTCTTCTTTGGCACATTGGTTTCTCAGGAGCATATTTTTAATTTTTACATACTTGAAAATTTTCCAATTTTCTTCTTGTAATTGATTTCTGGATTCACACCATTGTGGACAGAAAAGATTCTTGATATGATTTCAGTCTTCTTAAATGTATTAAAAAATGTTTAGCAGCCTGATATTTGATCTATCCTGGAAAATATTCCATATGTGTTTGAAAAGAACATGTATTCTGCTACTATTGAATGGAATTTTCTTTAAATGTAGAAGTTAGATGAACTTTAGATTGTCTCCATTTGGAGATATCTCATAATCATGAGTGCATTTATAGTAGCATGTGTGACAATGGATATGTCAGCTGGGGGAAGTTTTTGGACTGTGTATTAGAGAAGTGTATTAAGTTGAGCAACTAAGAGATAAAATGCACTGTGAAGTAATCATAACTGCCCAAATCACCCTCCCAATGTGTCCACAACAGTCAGGTTTTGTTTGTCCACAAGATAAAAAGTGGATATACCTCACATGAATTGCACAATTAAATTTCTCCCTCTCTGGCACACATCCTCCAACCCTAGGAATTTAAGAGGGACAAGGAGACAGGAGTTTTTTCAATAAAGTGAATAGCAGGGGACTAGAGATAAGTTTCATTTATTTCTTCTGCTGATATCATTAATGTTTCTCTATTTTTAGTCCTTACTGAGCTTTAATTTTTCAGTTGTTCGGTGAACACTGCAACTATCCCTGCACCCTTCTACTTCCATTGCTTCCCTTCACATTTAGGTCAACCCAAATTGGCATCTGATACATTCAAGATAACAAAGGCATAGTTCTGTTTTTTGTGCTGCTTGTGATATTGAGATTTGAGATACTGAATAAATTGTTCCCGAGATTGCTATAGCTATGTCCTGAACTATTGTGGATTACTCTCACATATTACCAGTCTAGGATTAGAATAGAATTGCTTATAATTTTTAGACCATTTTTACATAGCGGAAGTGGGAGAGGAGACAAAGAAAGAATGCAGGACATGAGAAAATGTTCTGAAGGGTAATTGTTTTCAGACCTCTATATCTATTTCATCAATGGTGTCTTATGCATGCATCTGAGACAGAAACTTCCAAGGGTAAGAGCTAACCTTACCCTGCGATGACACAATACTTCAGCGGCTGTGTCTTTAAATGAGAAAGCGTTTTTTTTTTTTTAAACTTTGTTGATCTTTTGTCAGTTTCAGTTGTTTTAAGTTATCCTGCCACTACAGAGAAGGATGTAGCTACATGAATCCTCTCTTCTGGATTCTTCTTTTGAAAGGATAATACCTGAAAATAGAAGTTTGTATGTGTGTGTTAGTCGCTCAGTTGTGTCTGACTCTTTGCGACCCCGTGGACTGTAGCTCGCCAGGCTCCTCTATCCATGGGATTCTCCAGACAAGAATACTGGAGTAGGTTGCCATTTCTTTCTCCAGGGGATATTCCCTGCTCAGGGACTGAACCCATGTCTCCTGCACTGCAGGCAGATTCTTTACCATCTGAGCCACCAGGGAAGTCCAATAATGTACTCCTTATAGCACTAGCCATGTTTCCTCATACATTTCATCTTTTCCCCACCACAAATAAATTCTTTCTATTATCTTGTTCCCTATTTACTTTCAGATAATAATACAAACATGTGCAAAATACACACTGCAAGAAATTTGGAAGTTACAGAAAAATATAGGAGAAAAATAAATATTATTCATTATCTTCCATCTAGAAATAATGGTTTAATGTTTCTGGCATATATACTTTCTGTGCATGTTTACATATGCCTATATATTTAGAAATTTGAGATTATAGCATATATTCTGACTTACCTGTTCAATTCCTTCACTCAGTCATGTCCGACTCTTTGCGACCCCATGAATCCCAGCATACCAGTCCTCCCTGTCCATCACCAACTTCTGGAGTCTACCCAAACCCATGCCCATTGAATCGGTGATGCCATCCAGCCGTTTCATACTCTGTCATCCCCTTCTCCTCCTGCCCCCAATCCTTCTTAGCATTAGGGTCTTCTCCAATGAGTAAACTCTTCGCATGAGGTGGCCAAAGTATTGGAGTTTCAGCTTCAACATCAGTCCTTCCAATGAACACCCAGGACTGATCTAATTTAGGATGGACTGGTTGGATCTCCTTGCAGTCCAAGGGACTCTCAAGAGTCTTCTCCAACACTACAGTTCAAAAGCATCAATTCTTCCATGCTCAGCTTTCTTCACAGTCCAACTCTCACATCCATACATGACTACTGGAAAAACCATAGCCTGGACTAGATGGACTCTTGTTGGCAAAGTAATGTCTCTGCTTTTAAATATGCTATCTAGGTTGGTCATAACTTTCCTTCCAAGGAGTAAGCATCTTTTAATTTCATGGCTGCAATCACCATCTGCAGTGATTTTGGAGCCCCCCAAAATAAAGTCTGACACTGTTTCCACTGTTTCCCCATCTATTTTCTATAAAGTGATGGGACCAGATGCCATGATCTTAGTTTTCTGAATGTTGAGCTTTAAGACAACTTTTTCACTCTCCTCTTTCACTTTCATCAAGAGGCTCTTTAGTTCTTCTTCGCTTTCTGCCATAAAGGTGATGTCATCTGCATATCTAAGGGTATTCATATTTCTCCCAGCAATCTTGATTCCAGCTTGTGTTTCCTCCAGCTCAGCATTTCTCATGATGTACTCTGCATATAAGTTAAATAAGCAGGGTGACAATATACAGCCTTGACATACTCCTTTCCCTATTTGGAACCAGTCTGTTGTTCCATGTCCTGTTCTAACTGTTGCTTCCTGACCTGCATACAGGTTTCTCAAGAGGCAGATCAGATGGTCTGGTATTCACATCTCTTTCAGAATTTTCCACAGTTTATTGTGATCCACACAGTCAAAGGCTTTGGCATAGTCAATAAAGCAGAAATAGATGTTTTTCTGGAACTCTCTTGCTTTTTTGATGATCCAGCAGATGTTGGCAATTTGATCTCTGGTTCTTCTGCCTTTTCTAAAACCAGCTTGAACATCTGGAAGTTCACGGTTCACATATTGCTGAAGCCTGGCTTGGAAAATTTTGAGCATTACTAGCGTGTGAGATGAGTGCAATTGTGTGGTAGTTTGAGCATTCTTTGGCATTGCTTTTCTTTGGGATTGGAATGAAAACTGACCTTTTCCAGTCCTGTGGCCACTGCTGAGTTTTCCAAATTTGCTGGCATATTGAGTGCAGCACTTTCACAGCATCATCTTTCAGGATTTGAAATAGCTCAACTGGAATTCCATCACCTCCACTAGCTTTGTTCGTATTGATGCTTTCTAAGGCCCACTGGACTTCACATTCCAGGATATCTGGCTCTAGGTGAGTGATCACATCATTGTGATTGTCTGGGTCATGAATACCTTTTTTGTACAGTTCTTGTGTGTATTCTTGTCACTTCTTCTTAATATCTTCTGCTTCTGTTAAGTCCATACCACTTCTGTCCTTTATCGAGCCCATCTTTGCATGAAATGTTCCCTTGGTAGCTCTAATTTTCTTGAAGAGTTGTCTAGTCTTTCCCATTCTGTTGTTTTCCTCTATTTCTTTGTATTGATCGCTGAGGAAGGCTTTCTTATCTCTCCTTGCTATTCTTTGAAACTCCGCATTCAAATGGGAATATCTTTCCTTTTCTCCTTTGCTTTTCACTTCTCTTCTTTTCACAGCTATTTGTACAGCCTTCTCAGACAGCCATTTTGTTTTTTTGCATTTCTTTTCCATGGGGATGGTCTTAATCCCTGTCTCCTGTATAGTGTCACGAACCTCCGTCCATAGTTCATCAAGACTTACCTGGCTTATCTGTTTTTCCTTATATTGTAGTATCTTCACAAGTCTCTGGCACCAGAACCAAAAAAAAAAGGAGAGAGAGAATACAATAGAAGATATTAATAACTACATACTATTATATTCTATGAACTTAGACACAAAATGTTCAATAACATATTAGCAAACTGAATTCAACAATATAAAAAAAGTATTGGCTGGTTCCCTGTGTAAGGAGCTTGGAAGTCAAAATTCCATCCTAAAACAATTGCAAATCTGAACAGACTGAAAAGCAATCTTTTTTTGCAATCTACAGAAAAAGAAGGACACAGGCAAGTCAGTGCCCCCAAAGAGACAGGTAAATACAGGGAGTCACAGATTAAGTAGAGCAGAGACTCATGAGGGAAATCCAGAACCTGGGAAACCTGAATTGTAATTGATGAATTGCTAAAGGCAATGTGTGAAAAACTGTAAAAGTTAAAAACCTCAGTGGACAATGGAATATTACTCAGCTATAAAAAAGAATGTATTTGAGTCAGTTCTGATGAAGTGGATGAAACTGGAGCCTATTATACAGAGTGAAGTAAGTCAGAAAGAAAAACACCAATACAGTATATTAACACATCTATAGGGATTTAGAAAGATGGTAATGATGACCCTATATACAAGACAGGAAAAGAGACACAGATGTAAAGAACATACTTTTGGACTCTGTGGGAGAAGGCGAGAGTGGGATAATTTGAGAGAATAGCATTGAAACATGTATATTACCATATGTGAAACAGATGACCAGTGCAAGTTTGATGCATGAAGGGCACTCAAAGCCAGTGGTCTGAGACAACCTGGAGGGATGGAATGCAGAGGGATGTGGGAGGGGGGTTCAGGATGGGGAACACATGTACACCTGTGGCTGATTCATTGATGTATGGCAAAAACCACCACAATACTGTAGAGTGATTAGCCTCTGCTGCTGCTGCTGCTAAGTCGCTTCAGTCGTGTCCAACTCTGTGTGACCCCATAGACAGCAGTCCACCGGGCTCCTCCATTCCTGGGATTCTCCAGGCAAGAACACTGGAGTGGGTTGCCATTTCCTTCTTCAATGCATGAAGTGAAAGTGAAGTCTCTCAGTCGTGTCAGACTCTTCGCGACCCCATGGACTGTAGCCCACCAGGCTCCTCTATCTGTGGGATTCTCCAGGCAAGAGTACTGGAGTGGGTTGCCATTTCCTTCTCTGAGTAGCCTCTAATTAAAATAAATAAATTAATTTTAAAAAGTACAGTGGAACCTAGTCTTAACAAGGTCCCCATAATATATGTAACATTTACATCTAGAAGCTCAATCAGGTATTCACAGTAAATATTGGGGGGGGGGGGGAATCCTCTTGAGCTTTCAGCAGGGAGAAGATGAAATATGCTTTGAAATATTGAAATTTGCTTTGAAGTAAACTTCAAAATATGTTAGAACACTTCTTTTTCTTAACAAGACCTGCCCTTGGGGAAAACTAGTTAACCAGAGCCTAGGCTGCTGGGGTATTGTAAGAACCAAATTGATCTAAGGGAAAGGAAATACCCAACTCCTTTTCTGTAACACCTAAAGGCGAATTAAAAGAGATAGAGAAAAAAACACTTATGAAGCTCATATTCTGGACAGATAATCTCACTTAGAGACAAAGGCCTAGTCATAGGACTATAGAACACTTCCCATTCCCTGACAACTTACACCACCTCACTAAAAATCTGTGTGCGGCAGTTCCTGTTAACCAATAAAACATGTCTGGATATCAACAAAAATTTACTAGGCATACTAAAATTTAAAAGCCATAATTTGAATGGACAGAAAAAACGTCAGAATAAGACATGATAGGGATGTTGGAATTATCAGACTGGAAATGTAAAACAACTATGATTAATATGTTGAGGGCTAACAGATAAGGTAGGGGATATGAAAGAATAGATGGGCAATATAAGTAGTGAGATGGAAATCCTAAAGAAAGGGTCCAAAAGAAGAGTGAGATTGAAAACACTGTAACAGAAATAAACATGTCTTTGATTTCTTAGTAGACTTTTAATCTCTTATTAGTGGGCTAGACATGGATGAGAACAGAATCTCTGAGCTAGAGGATGTATCAACAGAATCCTCAAAAAGTAAAGAGAACAAAAATGGAAAAACACAGACTTGAATATCTAAGGACTGTGGGACAATCACAAAAGATGCAACACACGCATAATAGGAATACCAGAGAGAAGTGACAGACAATAATGACTAAGAATTTCTTCAAGTTAATGTCAGGCACCAAACCACAGATCCAGGAAGCTCAGAGAACACTTAGCAGGATAAAAACCAAAACGCTACCCTCAATATATCATTTTCAAAACAGAAAATCTACAGTGGAATGACATAGGCCCTAGAATAGCTAAAACAATCCTGCCAAAGAAGAACAAAGTTAGAGGAGTCACTTTATCCAATATTAAGGTGCACAATATAGTTACAGAAATAAAGACTTTGTAGTATTAGCAAAAGGACAGACATCTATCAATGGAACAGAATAAAGAATTCAGAGAAAAGACCATATAGATATGTTTAACTGATTTTTGACAAAGGTGCAAAAGCAATTAAATGGTACAATGGCATGATATATCTTTCAACAAATGATACTGGAGCAATTATACATACATAGGTAAAATAGTAAATCTCAAATGTAATCTTAAACCTTACATGAAATTAATTCAAAATAAAAATTATGGACTTAAATGTAAAACTATAAAACATTTAGAAAAACACATAAGAGAAAATATTCACTAGCTAGACTAGGCAAAGAGTTTTTAGACTTATTAAAAGTATATACCAATGCAGGAGATGCAGGTTCATCCCTGGGTCAGGGAGATACCATGCAGGAGGAAATGGCAACCCAGTTCAATATTCTTGCCTGGAAAATCCCATGGACAGAGGAGCCTGGCGAGCTACAGTCCATGGGGTCGTAAAGGGTTGGACACACCTAGGGGATTAAACAACAGAACAACAAGTTTGTGATAATTTGGTATAGCAGCAATAGGAAGCTAATTCACCACATACCTGAGCCAGAAAAAGGGGAAGGTGTCTAGATTATATAAAGAAATCTCAAAACTTCATAGTAAAAATAATCCAATTAGAAAAGTGGGCAAAAGGTATGAAAAAGAAACACTTTATTGAAGAGGATAAAAGTGTCAAATAAGCACATGGAAAGATGGTCAACATCATTTGCCATCAGGAAAATGTAAACTAATAGCACAATGATATATCACTATACACTTGTCAAAATGGCTTCTAAAAACAGTTATAACACTAAATGTTAGCAAGCATGAATAAAACAATGGGTCACTCAAACATTGTTGATGGGAATATAAAACTTCCACACTGGAAAAAAATTTTGACAGTTTAAAATTGCTATCAAAAGACCCAACAACTGCACCCTTGGGCATCTATCCCAGAGAAATAAAAACCATGTACACACGAAAATATGTACATGAATGCTTACAGCAGCATAATTTGTCACAGCCAAAGCTGTAATCAGCCCAGATTTCCTTCAACAGATGAAAGATTAAACAAATTTTAGTGCATACATAGTGTAGAATACTACTTATCAATAAGAAGAAATGAACTATTGATACATATTACAATTCAGATGCATCTACATCAGGGAATTTGCTGAGTGAAAAACAAATTAAGGTTATATCCCATTTCATTCAGTATATATAATATTTTTGTAATGACTAAATTTTAGAAATGGAGGAAAGATTAGTGCTCACCAGAGGCAAGGATGGGCTGGGGAAATGGATTTGATTATACAAATGAAATCCAAGAGATCTTTGTGATGATGAAATTGTTCAGCATCTTGACTGCCTTGGTAGATACACAAACCTAGATACGATAAAATTACATAGAACTACACACTTACACACACAAGGACAAGTATTACTTAAGGTCATTGAATTGTATTAATGTCAATACCCTGGTTTTTATACTAGTTTTTCAAAATGTTAATACTGGAAGAACTGGATAAGTGTACACATACATGGAATATCTCTATAATAGTTCTCACAAGCATTTGTGAATCTATAATTATTTCAATAACAATTCCAATTAAAAATTCAACTGTGAAAGTGAACCCAAGTGATCATCTTATTTAGGAGGATTTATTCCTCCTTTGTGAACAAGTCTACATTGAAAGTACAGAATTCTAGTCCCAAGGTTTTGAGAAATACAATTTCTTATGTGGTTATAATTCTTTTTTTTTAATTAGTTTATTTCCTATTTTTTAACTTTACAGTATTGTATTTGTTTTGCCATACATTGACATGAATCCACCATGGGTGTACATGCTTTCCCCTTCCAGAACCCCCCATCCACCTCCCTCCCCACACCATCCCTCTGGGTCATCCCAGCGCACCAGCCCCGAGCACCCTGTCTCATGCATTGAACCTGGACTGGCGATTCGTTTCACATATGATAATTTACATGTTTCAGTGCCATTCTCCCATATCATCCCACCCTCACCCTCTCCCATAGAGTCCATAATACTGTTCTGTTTGTCTGTGTCTCTTTTGATGTCTCGCATACAGGGTTATAATTCTAATTTCTAACTTTTCATATTTATATATTTACCTTGTTGTGAAGGAATTTTGTTTGCTAAGACTTTACCAATAATTATCAGTTTGTTTCCACAGGATAGGAAACAAACATGCTGATAAAGAACAAATTGGGGTGGAATTTTTAAGTTGTAATGCCTTGAACTGGGAATCAATCCCATTTTTGTTTTAAATCATTTATTTTGGGGGACTTCCCTGGTGGCTCAGTGGTTAAGATTCTGTACTTCTACTGAAGAGGGCATGGATTCAATCCCTGGTTCGAGAAGTAAGATCCAAAATGTAGCATGGCACAGTCAAAAAAAAAAGGAAAACCATTTTTTTCCAAATTAATCATATATCTTGAGGACAAATACTACCTATGATCATTTCTATATACCACCGTGCTTGGCATAATGCCATTCTTGAACATATCAAATTGTTAAATACTATTCGCTGACTCTATTGCTAATTAACTAGTCATATAAACTGTATACCATAAAAATACAGTGAGAAATGAAAACATAAATAAGCATTCTTTGTAGAACACTTTAAAAATAGCTGTCTCAAATTTTTATTCACAAATACAAACTTCAGAGAATACATGATATAATAAGACAAAACAAGACAAAGATATTTTTAAAACATCGTTTCAACTATATCAAATATCCCCTCACCCCCGACATACACAAGAACACACAAACACACAGAAACTCAAAAGTAAGATAAAATAAGCAACTATATCTATCTTATAGTGGGATAAGATGTATTTAAAGAGCTTTCCTTTAAAGATGTATTTAAATACTTCAAAGACTATTTAAGGTGATGTTGGAGAAGACTCTTGAGAGTCCCTTGGACAGCAAGGAGATCCAACCAGTCCATCCTAAAGGAAATCAGTCCTGGGTGTTCATTGGAAGGATTGATGCTGAAGCTGAAGCTCCAATACTTTGGCCACCTGATGCGAAGAACTGACTCATTGGAAAAGACCCTGATGCTGGGAAAGATTGAAGGTGGAAGGAGAAGGGGACAACAGAGGATGAGATGGTTGGATGGCATCACTGACTCGATGGACATGAGTTTGAGTAAGCTTCAGGAGTTAGTGATGGACAGGGAAGCCTGGCATGCTGCAGTCCATGGGGTCGCAAAGAGTCTGACACAACTGAGTGACTGAACTGAACTGAACTGAAAGAGCTTCGTCTCTTCTTTACCGGTGGTGGTGGTGGTGGTTTAGTTTCTAAGTTGTGTCTGACTCTTGTGACCCCATGGACGGTAGCCTGCCAGGTTCCTCTGTCCATGGGATTTTCTAGGCAAGAATACTGGAGTGGGTTGCCATTTCCTTCTTCACTTTTTAAGTGGAGACTATCAGTACAGACTATCATACTCAGATTCATTTCATGCTCATCAAAATTTTTGTGTATGACTTCAAGAAAGATTGCACAGTAAGCATATCTCCAGAGAAAGTAAAAAGGTATTGGAAAAAAAGTTGTGTCCGACTCTTTGCAACCCTACAGACTGAGCTCCATATGGCTCCCCTGTCCATGGAATTCTCCAGGGAAGCTCTCCCCAATCTGTTGATATATATATTTGGGGACTAAAATAGAAATAAGCTTGTTAATTCAATGTATAATATATGTTTGTTTTCTGACTAGAATTGTTTGAATAAATTAAACATTATGCAAATTAATTTATACATATATATATATATAAATTTCCACATTAAAAGAAAATGTTTGTTGATTCACAGATTGGCCCCCATATATGGAGGGCAAGGAGAGACCAAAAAAGAGGCAGACCACTCCAGACTGGTAGGTTTAATAAAGAAGAGAACTTACTTATGAAGCTTGTATTGGACCACCGCAACATGAGTAGATCTCTGCAACCTTACAGGTTTATATAGCAGTCTTAACTGAGTGAACTCACGTATACCATTCAGATGGTCTTTGTGTTCTCAAGGCTGTGACCTTTAAACCGCTCCACCTATGGGAACAGTGAAGAGAACATACATTCCAAGGACAGGGGTGGGGATGAGGACTGAGTTCATTAGTCAGCCACAGTGGTCACCTCCTCTTGATGATCTCCTCCAACAGTGAATATGATCTGGAGTCCTAGAAACAGCAGATGAGTAAGTGCTAGGAAGTCATTCTGATTGCATTTTAGATTTTTCTCCTGTCATGATCTACCTTGCTCATAAATTCATGATTATGAATACACTCTTTCCCTTTCTCTCTCTTACACATGCACAAATGGAAGATGTTTTGTTTTTATAGTCGGACAATTTATATTGCTATTGATGTGAAAAAAAAGTCACCAAAGATGCAGAAGAGAGATAAAAACAAATATGACTAAATGGGAAAGGACTACTGATGTCAACCTGGAGAAACATATCTTTGCATGCAAATATAGAGCTATCTAGCATTTTTGGCATCTGTTTACTTACTCAGCAAACAAAATTTATCCTCTTTTACATTGTTTGCTTGCAGGCATCAAGATAGGAAAAAATACCATGAAGTACTTTTATAGTACCATAAGTACTATAGAATTACTTAGATAATTTATTTTCAAATTCAAGGAATAATTATGAGTGAAACTATAATTTCACAAGATAAAGAATTTAGAATTAGGGAAATCAAGTTCAGAATTGGTGTTGTATTATTAGTTCCTTAACTTTTGAAGGCCATTTTATATTGACCTGAGAACAAATAGTCTATGTAATAAAATATGCAAGAGTATCAATTATCTCAACTCATTTCATAACTGAAAGCTAAAGGAATTACAGTTTCAGTGGATGCTTCTCCTTGGAAATAACAAGGGCTGAGTAATTGTTGTAATGGAGAATATTTTAAATAAAAATGAAAATGATATATGATTGTCCAAATAATATTATGAAGAAAGAATGAATTACTAACTATTTCAACTACTATAACACAGTAATTGAGAATGTGCCTTCTGGGGTCAGTCTGGACTCATATCCCAACTTACTACTTACTACTATGTGAGTATGTACAAGTGCACTGCCATTCTGCATCTCAATTTATTTCTTAGAAAATCTGGATAATTTAGTGCCTACCTCATTGGGCTCTTGTGGGGATTGTGTAAAATAATCTACAGTAACAAAAAAACATTTTAGAATGCTGTCTGACACAAAGCATTATGGAGTCAGTAAGTGATAGCTGTTATGCTATGCCCAACAGAGTAAGGCAACAGAAAAAAATAAAAGCTAAAACTTTTAAGAGGATGGAGAAAATATTGGAGGTAGACCTATAAATAGCTCTGCCAAAAATAAAGAAGTAAGTTCTGGAAAATGATCTGGAAGAAGCTAATTACAGTGGTAACAGTAAAGGAGATTTCAGAGAAGAACATAATTTGAGCTAAGACTTGATTGGACTAGAATTGGAATAGAATTTCAAAGGCTCATGGAAGTAGTGGAGGAGGGGGATGACAAAGTTTCCCAAGACAAAATAGCCTAAAGACATAGGGATGTCTCAGCAAAAGTACTCCTGGGAAAAAAATAATGTGGTGAATAGAGTCTAAGGCTTGTGAACATCAAGGTGGAAGCTGAAGCTGAAATGTGAGATTGAGAAAACCTTGCTTCAGGTACTCTATTGTGGAATTTTAATAGTTGTGGGAGAAAAATACACACCAATTTTTCACCAAAGATTTGCAGTTTCATTCTGTATTATACATATAATTTAGAATGGCTGATCTGAGGAAGCTGCTGAGAAGGCAGAGACTCAGTAATTTTGTTTGCAAAAGTTTTACTTTGCATCTAAGTGGAGCCACATGACTAAATTTAACAATAGAATTTGAGTGGCAGTGATGTGTGTCACGTCAGGTCCGGCACAGCGCTCACAACTGATGTGCTTTCTCCACCATCTCTTTCCAAGTTCTTAGCCTGGAAGGAGGGGATGATCCTTGACCTCCTAGAGATAAGAGTATGGATTGATAACTGATGGAAGAAGCTTATCTTCCTACTGGCCATCAAAACCTATGTGTGTGATGATATTTAGCAACTGTTATCTTTTTAAATAATAAATAATAATAAAATAATAATTTTTATTATTAATAAAATAATATAATAATATTTTAATCAAAATAATAATTTTGATTTTTGTTCTCATAGTCCACTGAATTTTTGAGAAAAACTCAGTGTTGTAGAGGTAAGATGGTTCTGATGGGCTAAGATGGCGGAGGAATAGGACGGGGAGACCACTCTCTCCTCCACAAATTTATCGAAAGAACATCTGAACGCTGAGCAAACTTCACAAAACTACTTCTGAAGGCTGGCAGAGGACGTCAGGCTTCCACAAAGACAGCGCATTATCTTCAAAAGAGGTAGGAGAAATTATAAAAGATAAAAAGAGAGACAAAAGAGTTAGGGACGGAGACCCGTCCCGGGGAGGGAGTCGTAAAAGAGGAGAAATTTCCAAGCACCAGGAAACCCTCTCACCGGCGGGTGTGGGGGAAGATTTCTTATCCCGGAGGGCAATGTAACTGGGAGGAAAAAATAAATAAAAGCCACAGATTACGTGCCTAAAGCAACTCCCAGCAAAGAACCCCAGACGTTCGCATCATCCACCACCAGCAAGTGGGGGCTGAACAGAGAGGAGCGGGCGGCACTGCCTAGGGTAAGGACCGGGCCCGAGTGCCCCGAGGGCAATCTGAGGGAGCTAACGTGAGATAGTAACCTAAACTGTGGGACAGCCAGAGAGAGAGAACTATCCCGCGAAAAGCCCAACTCTAAGGCACTGCCGGCCCGCTCACAGAGCAAAGGACTGAGCGATACCAGAGGAGAGCTAGCCGGCTGCGGACCGCCCCATCCCCCGCCGGACACAGCGGGCAGGCGGGGCCACCCAGAGCTGGAAAGGGGCAAACTCGATCCCAGAGAGGGCACCCCCTACCAAACTGCAAACAGGCTCCCAGTTTCTAAGCAAAGACTGCCTGAGATCCCGGAGGGTCGACAGCCGCCGGGAGGGTCGCAGCCAGAGATCAGCTCCCCAGAACCGACACAAAGCACACTGGAGCCGGGCGCGCCCGTAAACCGAGGCGGGGACGAGGGAGGTGATAAGCCGCAACGCCCCAACAGGGGAGAGCGCGCTCGCCAAACTCCTGGCCGCCTGAGCAGCTCCGACCGGGAACGGCACAAGCCACGGGCGAAACCGAGTCTGCGCCTTTGTGGAGTAACCGGGAGCCTGAACCGGAGCGGCTTAGACCTGGGAAGTGCACGCATCTCAGGGCCCACTCCCCGGCCCACTCCCCGGCCGAGTAACCTGAAGCCTGAGCAGGGTAGACGGGGAAAGCACACACGCCGTGAGCGGGGGCGAACCCAGTGCGGCAGAGACACTGCGAGCTCACCACACACACACCAGGTTTGCAGTGTTCCTTCCTCCCCACAGCACGATTGAACAAGCGAACCTAAAGAGACCACCTCCACCCCTTCGTTGCAGGGCGGAAATTAGATACTGAAGAGACCTCCAAACAGAAGCCAAATAAACAGAGGGAAGCGCTTTGGAAGTGACAGGCCAACAGATTAAAATCCCTGTAGTTAATACCGACTGCATTGAAAAGGACCTATAGATCTTCAAAAGTATAAGCAGGAACAAGGATCTATCTGAAACTGAGCAGACCCCACACTGCTCACAACAGCTCCAGAGAAAGTCTGGGATATATATATTTTTTTACTATTATTATTTTTTTTTTTAATTTTTTTTAAATTAAAAAAAATTTTTTTTCTCTTCTTTCCTTTTTCTTCAAGTCCTCTATTACACCTTTAACTTTCATTTTCATAACCCACTATTAACTTGCAAAAAAAAAAACCCTATTTTTGAAGCAAACTGCATACATATATCTTATACCTTTTGTGTTTTCTTTTTTTACTGTTTTTTTCCTGTTTGACTTTTTTTACTGTTTCTCCTTTTACTGTTTTTTTTCTTTTTACACTGTTTCCTTTTTGCTTTTTTTTTTTTAATATTGTAAGTTTTATAAGAGCCTAACCTCTACTCTAGATTTTTAATCTTTGTTTTACATATTTGATATCAATTTTGTACATTTAAGAACCCAATCTTTAGGACCCATTTTTACTCAGGAGTGTGATCACTGGCCTGATTACTCTCTCCCCCTATTGATGCTCTTTCTTCTCCCCCAGGGAACCTCTATCTCCCACCCTCCTCCTTCTCTTCTCAACCCAATTCTGTGAATCTCTGAGGGTGTTCTGGGTACCGGAGAACACTTCAGGAACAGGATACTGCCCAGATCTCTCTCTCCCCTCTTGATTCCTCCCTTTCTACTCATGCTCACCTCTATTACCTTCTTCCCCCCTCTCTATGTGTCTCTGTGAACCACTCTGAGTGTTCCAAACTGTGGAAAGCACAGAGGGAAGTGCTTACTGGCTAGATTGCTCTCTCCACATTTGAATTTCCCTCTTCCCCTCCTGGTCACCTCAACCCCCACACCCCCACCTCATCTCTCCATGTAACTCAGTGAACCTTTCTGGGTATCCCTCACTGTGGAGAATCTTTTCACCATTAACCTAAAAGTTTTATTATTGATGCTGTATGGATGGAGAAGTCTTGAGGCTACTGCAAGAATAAGACTGAAAGCCAGGGGAAACATTAATTAATAAGAGACCATCCAATAGCCTCCACATATACACTGAAACCAAGCTCCACCCAAGAGCCAATAAGTTCCAGAGCAAGACATACCACGCAAATTCTCCAGCAACGCAGGAACATAGTCCTGAGCATCAATATACAAGCTGCCCAGAGGCACACCAAATCCATAGACATCTCAAAAATTCGTACTGGTCACTCCATTGCACTCTAGAGAGAAGAAATCCAGCTCCACCCACCAGAACACCGACACAAGCTCCCCCAACCAGGAAGCCTTGACAAGCCACCTGTCCAACCCCAACCACAGTGAGGAACCTCCACAATAAAGAGGAACTTCATACTACCAGAATACAGAAGAAACACGCCTAACACAGCAATCTAAACAAGATGAAAAGGCAGAGAAATACTCAGCAAGTAAAGGAAAATGAGAAATGCCCACAAAACCAAACAAAAGAGGAGGAGATAGGGAATCTATCTGAAAAAGAATTTAGAATAATGATAATAAAAATGATCCAAAATCTTGAAAGCAAAATGGAGTTACAGATAAATAGCCTGGAGACAAGGATTGAGAAGATGCAAGAAATGTTTATCAAGGACTTAGAAGAAATAAAAAGGAGTCAATATAGAATGAATAATGAAATAAAGGAGATAAAAGACACTCTGGAGGGAACCAACAATAGAATAACGGAGGCAGAAGATAGGATAAGTGAGGTAGAAGATAGAATGATGGAAATAAACGAAGCAGAGAGGAAAAAAGAAAAAAGAATCAAAAGAAATGAGGAAAACCTCCGGGACCTCTGGGACAATATGAAACGCCCCAACATCCGAATCATAGGAGTCCCAGAAGAAGAAGATAAAAGGAAAGGCCATGAAAAAATACTCGAGGAGATAATAGTTGAAAATTTCCCTAAAATGAGGAAAGAAATAGTCACAGAAGTCCAAGAAACCAGAGAGTTCCAAACAGGATAAACCCAAGGCGAAACACCCCAAGACACATATTAATCAAATTAACAAAGATCAAACACAAAGTACGAATATTAAAAGCAGCAAGGGAAAAACAACAAATAACACACAAGGGGATCCCCATAAGGATAACAGCTGATCTTTCAATAGAAACTCTTCAGGCTAGAAGGGAATGGCAGGACATACTTAAAGTAATGAAAGAGAATAATCTACAACCCAGATTACTGTACCCAGCAAGGATCTCATTCAGATATGAAGGAGAATTCAAAAGCTTTACAGACAAGCAAGAGCTGAGGGAATTCAGCACCACCAAACCAGCTCTCCAACAAATGCTAAAGGATCTTCTCTAAACAGGAAACACAGAAAGGATGTTTCAACACGAACTCAAAACAACAAAGTAAATGGCAACGGGATCATACTTATCAATAATTACCTTAAATGTAAATGGGTTGAATGCCCCAACCAAAAGACAAAGGCTGGCTGAATGGATACAAAAACAAGACCCCTATATATGCTGTCTACAAGAGACCCACTTCAAAACTAGGGACACACACAGGCTGAAAGTGAAGGGATGGAAAAACATACTTCATGCAAACGGAGACCAAAAGAAAGCAGGAGTCGCAATACTCATTTCAGATAAAATAGACTTTAAAATAAAGGCTGTGAAAAGGGACAAAGAAGGACACTACATAATGATCAAAGGATCAATCCAAGAAGAAGACGTAACAATCATAAATATATATGCTCCCAACATAGGAGCACCACAATATATAAGGCAAATACTAACAAGTATGAAAGGGGAAATTAACAATAACACAATAATAGTGGGAGACTTTAATACTCCACTCACGCATATGGATAGAACAACTAAACAGAAAATTAACAAGGAACACAAACTTTAAATGATACAATAGACAAATTAGATTTAATTGATATTTACAGGAGTTTCCACCCCAAAACAATCAATTTTACCTTTTTCTCAAGTGCACATGGAACTTTCTCCAGGATAGATCACATCCTGGGCCATAAATCTAGCCTTGGTAAATTCAAAAAAATTGAAAGCATCCCAGCCATCTTCTCTGACTACAATGCAGTAAGATTAGACCTCAATTACAGGAAAAAAACTATTAGAAATTCTACCATATGGAGGCTAAACAACACGCTTCTGAATAACCAACAAATCACAGAAGAAATCAAAAAAGAAATCAAACTATGCATAGAAACGAATGAAAATGAAAACACAACAACCCAAAACCTATGGGACACTGTAAAAGCAATACTAAGGGGAAGGTTCATAGCAATACAGGCGTACCTCAAGAAACAAGAAAAAAATCAAATAAATCAACTAACTCTACACCTAAAGCAACTAGAGAAGGAAGAAATGAAGAACCCCAGGGTCAGTAGAAGGAAAGAAATCTTAAAAATTAGGGCAGAAATAAATGCAAAAGAAACAAAAGAGACCATAGCAAAAATCAACAAAACTAAAAGCTGGTTTTTCGAGAAGATAAACAAAATTGACAAGCCATT
Organism: Giraffa tippelskirchi; assembly: GCF_054371585.1. Taxonomy (NCBI): domain Eukaryota; kingdom Metazoa; phylum Chordata; class Mammalia; order Artiodactyla; family Giraffidae; genus Giraffa; species Giraffa tippelskirchi. The sequence continues at coordinate 88,792,642 of NC_137275.1, read as the reverse complement.
AGCCAGACTCATCAAGAAACAAAGGGAGAAGAATCAGATCAACAAAATTAGAAATGAAAATGGAGAGATCACAACAGACAACACAGAAATACAAAGGATCATAAGAGACTACTACCAACAGCTATATGCCAATAAAATGGACAACTTGGAAGAAATGGACAAATTCTTAGAAAAGTATAACTTTCCAAAACTGAACCAGGAAGAAATAGAAGATCTTAACAGACCCATCACAAGCACAGAAATCGAAACTGTAATCAGAAATCTTCCAGCAAACAAAAGCCCAGGACCAGACGGCTTCACAGCGGAATTCTACCAAAAATTTAGAGAAGAGCTAACACCTATCCTACTCAAACTCTTCCAGAAAATTGCAGAAGATGGTAAACTTCCAAACTCATTCTATGAGCCCACCATCACCCTAATTCCAAAACCAGACAAAGATGTCACAAAAAAGGAAAACTACAGGCCAATATCACTGATGAACATAGATGCAAAAATCCTTAATAAAATTCTAGCAAACAGAATCCAACATCATATTAAAAAGATCATACATCATGACCAAGTGGGCTTTATCCCAGGAATGCAAGGTTTTTTTAACATCCGCAAATCAATCAATGTAATACACCACATTCACAAATTGAAAGAAAAAAACCATATGGTTATCTCAATAGATGCAGAAAAAGCTTTTGACAAAATTCAGCATCCATTTATGATAAAAACCCTCCAGAAAGCAGGAATAGAAGGAACATATCTCAACATAATAAAAGCTATATATGACAAACCCACAGCAAACATTATCCTCAATGGTGAAAAATTGAAAGCATTTCCCCTAAAGTCAGGAACAAGGCAAGGATGCCCACTTTCACCACTACTATTCAACATAGTTTTGGAAGTTTTGGCCACAGCAATCAGTGCTGAAAAAGAAATAAAAGGACTACAGATAGGAAAAGAAGAAGTAAAACTCTCACTGTTTGCAGATGACATGATCCTCTACATAGAAAACCCTAAAGACTCTACTAGAAAATTACTAGAGCTAATCAATGAATATAGTAAAGTTGCAGGATATAAAATTAACACACAGAAATCCCTTGCATTCCTATACTCCAATAATGAGAAAACAGAAAGAGAAATTAAGGAAACAATACCATTCACCATTGCAACAAAAAGAATAAAATACTTAGGAATATATCTACCTAAAGAAACAAAAGACTTATATATAGAAAACTATAAAACACTGATGAAAGAAATCAAAGAGGACACAAACAGATGGAGAAATATACCGTGTTCATGGATTGGAAGAATTAATATAGTGAAAATGTGTATATTACCCAAAGCAATCTATAGATTCAATGCAATCCCTATCAAGCTACCAATGGTATTTTTCACAGAACTAGAACAAATCATCTCACAATTTGTATGGAAATATAAGAAACCTCGAATAGCCAAAGCAATCTTGAGGAAGAAGAATGGAACTGGAGGAATCAACCTGCCTGACTTCAGGCTCTACTACAAAGCCACAGCCATCAAGACAGTATGGTACTGGCACAAAGATAGAAATATAGATCAATGGAACAAGATAGAAAGCCCAGAGATAAACCCACGCATATATGGACACCTTATCTTCGACAAAGGAGGCAAGAATATACGATGGAGAAAAGAAAATCTCTTTAACAAGTGGTGCTGGGAAAACCGGTCAACCACTAGTAAAAGAATGAAACTAGAACACTTCCTAACACCATACACAAAAATAAACTCAAAATGAATTAAAGATCTAAACGTAAGACCAGAAACTATAAAACTCCTAGAGGAAAACATAGGCAAAACACTCTCCGACATAAATCACAGCAGGATCCTCCATGACCCACCTCCCAGAATATTGGAAATAAAAGCAAAAATAAACAAATGGGACCTAATTAAAATTAAAAGCTTTTGCACAACAAAGGAAACTATAAGCAAGGTGAAAAGACAGCCTTCAGAATGGGAGAAAATAATAGCAAACGAAGCCACAAACAATTAATCTCAAAAATATACAAGCAACTTCTGCAGCTGAATTCCAGAAAAATAAACGACCCAATCAAAAAATGGGCCAAAGAACTAAACAGACATTTCTCCAAAGAAGACATACAGATGGCTAACAAACACATGAAAATATGCTCAACATCACTCATTATTAGAGAAATGCAAATCAAAACCACAATGAGGTATCATTTCACACCAGTCAGAATGGCTGCTATCCAAAAGTCTACAAGCAATAAATGCTGGAGAGGGTGTGGAGAAAAGGGAACCCTCTTACACTGTTGGTGGGAATGCAAACTAGTACAGCCACTATGGAGAACAGTGTGGAGATTCCTTAAAAAACTGGGAATAGAACTGCCATATGACCCAGCAATCCCACTGCTGGGCATATACACCGAGGAAACTAGAATTGAAAGAGACGCGTGTACCCCAATGTTCATCGCAGCACTGTTTACAATAGCCAGGACATGGAAGCAACCTAGATGTCCATCAGCAGACGAATGGATAAGGAACCAGTGGTACATATACACAATGGAATATTACTCAGCCATTAAAAAAATACATTTGAATCGGTTCTATTGAGATGGATGAAACTGGAGCCCATTATACACAGTGAAGTAAGCCAGAAAGAAAAACAATACAGTATACTAATGCATATATATGGAATTTGAAAGATGGTAACGATAACCCTATATGCGAGACAGAATAAGAGACACAGATGCATAGAACAATTTTATGGACTCTGAGGGAGAAGGTGAGGGTGGGACGTTCTGGGAGAATAGCATTGAAACATGTATATTATCATATGTGAAACAGAACACCATTCCATGTTCGATGCATGAGACAAGGGCTCAAGGCCGGGGCAACGGGATGACCCAGAGGGATGGGATGGGGAGGGAGGTGGGTGGGGGGTCCAGGAAGGGGAACACATGTAAACCCATGGCTGATTCATGTCAATGTAAGGCAAAAACTATTACAATATTGTAAAGTAATTAGCCCCCGACTAAAATAAATAAATTTATTAAAAACAAACAAACAAACAAAAAAATATGGTTCTGATGTTAGTAAAAACTGTAGAGCCAGTAAACTAAAAGTAGGGAAGCCTCTCAGGAATCGATTCCACTGATCCTGACAGAGTTGGGAAGTGTAAGTTAGGGAGATGGAATTAGAATGAAAGGGAATACATACAAGGGCAGTCAATGGAAAGGGATTGATTGTGATAAAACTGAGTGACTGAGCCTGGGGAAAGCGTGAGAAGGAAGAAATAGTGGAGATTTTGTTTCTCTGTGACCAGAAAATTAGTCACAAGATAGTAAATGTTGGCTTAATTTATGACGTTGATGAAATATGTGTTATCAAAAAATCATGGGTAGCCTCAAGAGGAAGTAAGATCTCCACCACTGAAATGTGTGCAAATAATTTAAATAACATAATAAATGATGATTTACTAAGAATTTATAAAGGGGCTTTCCATGAGGAGTGGATTCTTGTAAGAATATAACTTCTCAAATTTATTGCAATTCAAAGGTTTTATAATTCTGCAATGATGCTGGGTAATTTTCAAAATACAGCATTTCAATACTTTGTAAGTAAAAATTAAGGCAAATTTTAAAGAACTGAAATTTATAAATTTATTTCTTGTCATTTTTGAAATAAAAATTTTGTTTTATGTCTGAATCATGAAGAAATTACAAAGGTATTTAAAATAGCATTTAATAGCATTGCCATAAGCTAATTTATAGAACTTTCTTATAATGATGAACAATTATATATCTTAAATGTAGGAATAGATATTTCCATTTTTTTTCCCTGAAATAATTACCAAAAGTGTGTTTGGTGATTTCCATCCAGCATACAGGAAGTATTTTAGAAGATAATCTAGCACTTAACCATTTCTCTTTACAAGCCCTTCCTCAGTCTTCACAGGGTGTTTGATTTATCCGCCTGTGATATTTCATCTGAGGCAGCACAGCATTGTCTCCACCTTAAATGGTGTCAGGAACTACACAGGTCTGTATGTTATTGTCTCTGCAAGTGCATATTCTGTGTCCACTGCTGATTTGCATAGCATCTGCTGTCACTTTGTGCTTTCTCTGTAGGGTTTTTTTTTGCATCCTTGACAGCTGCTTCAGTATCACTTTGCCATTGGATTGGCTGTGACGAGGAGAAGATGTGACACGTTCAGATTCTGATGACACAGCAAACTGCAAATTACCCATTGGCAAAATGAAGTCTATTGCTGGCAAATAATCTCTGGAACTCCGTAATAGACAATCTGGGCACTGCCGTGCTCCAGCGCAGCAGATGCTGTTGTGTATAATGGTTCCATTTTCTAGTAGTCAGAGTGGTAATCAGCCATAGCAAGGTATTCATGACTGCCCACTATAAACAAACACATCCTTTCCTTACTCCAAGAGACTCTGGTGATTCCTGAGCATAGCAGGGTACAGTTGGTTGGTTATTGGCTTGAGGTACTGTCATTATCTTTATAAATTCCACATTTATAATTCTCAGAAACTGAGTTAATTGATTATCATGGAGTTTCTCCAGAGTTGACAACAAATCACGATTGAGCTAATAATAATATCAATAAATTATGTAATCACACTATTAAAGTATAACTGCAATTTGCTTCAAAGACTAGAGAGCCTTTATAGTAATCAAGATGGGATGTGAGAAATCTGTTCTTCTTATACCCTATTTGGAAAGCTTTAAAGTCGTGATAGAAATAAATTTAAAGTTGTTTTAAACCAAAATAGATATATTTTATTATGTCTTTTAAAACATCTACTGTAAAATTCTCGAAGGCAGGGGAGTTGTCCCATGATACCACATCAGAAATTGCATAATATAAAACATATCTAGAATACTTATTATATAAAAATAAATTATATCCCCAAAGTTCTCTTTCATACCATGATGTATTCTGAACCTAGACAATGTTCCACTACCGTCAGAGAAAAAGCTTTCAAATACACATATTGAACCCCAGTTACAGATTTCCTTTATGTTAAATCTCTCTTTGAAATTAATGGATTAGAATAACACCAGTAAAATCTAAAAGTGCAAGATTCAGAAAATTAACAGAATTTTTGTGTTAAGATAACACAACGCAGTTTAAAATTCGAAGGTTCAGGTTGATTCCATGGCTTTAATGAGTGGCTACTGTAGGGGCAAAATGTAGAATGTCATGCTCTCAATCTATGAAAATAGCATGAATGACATTTTCCCATGATAAGCAGCTAACAGATTCTGTTACTGTGAAAATTTACTAGGTTTATATTGACCTACAAGTCAAAAATCTATATTCTATTTTAAGGTATATAGCATGATCTATTCCCTTTTTAGAAGCCCTGGCACTCAAAATGCCAGTTTTAGCAACTCAAATTTTGACCACAGTCATGCAAATGTTAATTAAAATCAACAAAATAAATCTGTAAAGGCAAAGAAATTTGTTGTTGTAACTGAAGTATGCAAAATTGTGCATTTGAGTTGTAAGGTACTAACCAGTAAATTGGTTGTGTGTGTGCACATGCGTACTCAGTCGTGTCAGACTCTTTGTGACCCCATGGACTTTAGCCTGCCAGGCTCCTCTGTCCATGGAATTTTCCAGGCAAGAATATTGGAGTGGGTTGTCATTTCCTTCTCCAGGGGATCTTCCTGACCCAGGGATCAAACCCACATCTCTTGTGTTTCCTGCATTGGCAGGCAAGTTCTTGACCAGCTGAGCCAACAGGGAATTTGAACAGGAATAAATATACAATTAAGAAATATTAGTTTAAAAGGATAATCATTCAAATCAATTTCAAAAATATAGGATCTAAATACAGTGAATATGTTCACAAGAAAGAATAAATTGCATTTCTCTTTAGCAAAACATTTAGCCATTTGTCCGAAGATTGCAAAAATATTAGGGCAATGATTTTGCCTTCTTTGCACATTTTTTAATTTTTTGCTTACTTACTAGATTTTTGGTTGTGTTTGGGATAGTGAATTTAGTGAATAAATGATTCAATTAAAGTGATGTATTAGTTCAATGATAATTACCGCAAAAACACCAGGTGAGTATTGATGAATCCGTTTTAGATAAAAGAATATTTCAGTTAACCCTCTAGGTCCTTAGAAGCACTCAGAATGGAACCCTAAAACCATAAAAAAGAGGAAGAAGAGAGGAAAGAGGTGGTCCCATATTTATAGTCAATGTGCATAGTTACAGGGTTATAGTGGGTTAGGAAAAATTGGGTATTAGGGAAAACTAGGAGATAATGGAACATTATACATTTTAGCTTTAAGGTAGATTAATAGGATAAAAGCTCTAATTATGAATTGACTTTAGTTAGGTATCTATTTTTACTCAGAATTTTATGCTATTTTTAATTTTATTGGACTTGAGAAATTGGATCAGAGAAATTTCCTGCTTTGGTAAAATACTAGAATCTAAATATAAAGAATTGATGAATCATAACATATAGAAGTAATATAAAATATTTATTCAAATTTTATTCAATTAGAGGGATCTTGAAACCAATTAAAGCCATTATTCTTAAAACTGGAATGATTTATTCTTAAAAACATACGCTAGAAGTGTTGTCATGTATGAGACTGTATCTGCCAGGCTTGATGAGAATGCAGCTGGTCAACTGCTTTAGATAAAATAAAAATAAAATGAAAGTGAACAACAGCAAAAAGACAGCAGAATGAGGGTCTTTGTCTGCTTTAAAAAAAAAAATGCAAACCAGTCACCACTTTCAGCATTCAAAATTTGGAAGTGCTATGTCACTCCCCACTTCTACGGGCCCTGTCTTTGAAAGACTATCCTTTGAAAATGAAGGTGAAGTTTCAAAATGTGCTAAAATATTTCAGGAATAAATTGTGAAGTGAAGGAAGATATAAACATACTTCTTCAAGTTATACCACCCCAAACTCCAGCTAAGATTAAAGATGCTTATAATAGAATGTTAACTTTAATATCAGAATTGTACTCTGTTTTAATTGTGAATTCAATTGCATTATGGGGAAGGGACATGCCATGCTGCTTGCTAGATCTTAGTTTCCCAACCAGGGATTGAATCTGAGCCCTTGGCAGTGAAGCATGGAGCCCTAACCTCTGGACCACCAGGGAGTTCCCTCAACTGAATTTAAAATGATGAAGTTAGGAAACATAAAGACATGGGTTCAAAATACTTTCTACAACATATTGCCTGTGCCAGTCTGAATGAGTAAATTAGACTTTTAGATCACAGCTTTCTCAATGCTAAAGTAGGAAAAAATTATAGAATTTACACTTTAGGGTTAAGTAAATTAACTCATATAACATATATAAAATACCTAGCACTACTGATATATTCAAAAACCATAGGCTATTATTAATAGCTTATGAAATGAATTAATTCTACCGTAGAGTAAAATGTGCACCTGTGTTATATTGCTTTCTTATGTTGAATTTCCAGGCAAATAAAAAATAAATATTGTTCATATTTTGCTTATATTAATAACTAAATTCAATCCTTTGCATTAAAACCTTAAAATTCAACTGTATTTCTCAAATTAGAACATTTTACATCTCCTGAAATCATTATTAATACTCAACCTATTTGATAGGTTAACCATTCCACTCTCATTAGAGCTTTGCCAATAAAAACATTCAATAGGACAGAGCTAATGAAGGAAACTGTGACTTGTCACCAAAGGGCTCACCTTAGATTGTCATGACTCCATTAATTTCTCCTTTCTGCAAAGATTTTTAAAAACTTGTTATGAATTCAGGCAATTGCACTATTACCCAGTATTCCTACACCTTTAGCATACCTATAGATAATTAGATATTTTGCCTCATAAATTGCTGAAATCATGCTTCATATTCCACTCATCATGTACCACCTTGCAAAATGGGAAGGGGGTTACTTCTGCATGGCTTGTTCTCAGTGAACCCTTATTGGTTCCTAGTACTGATGGTTCTGTTTTCATATATTTGTATTTCTTATATATATATATATTCTTTTGTTTAATAGATCTTTACTGAATAACTTCTAAGTTTTATTTATTTTAATACATGATATGATGGGAAAAATTTTGTGGACAGGGAAAACATAGGTTCTAGAGTTGTGAGTCTAGTGTGTGGACAATTACAATACAATGTGATAAATTCAATTATGGATCAAATTTATGATGGCATATAATTCAGATTGTATGTGAAAAGGAGGGCCAGCCAGTGAATACTTCCTAGGAAAGTAAAAATCAATATTTAAGCCAAGACCTGGAAGAGAGACACAATTTAGCCTCATTGAGGAAAAAAGAATGTTTAGCACAAAGGAAATGCATTTACAAAAATAGAAGCAAAAGAAAATATGGGCTATAATCAGAATGAGTAGGTTAGCTGTAACTGGAGTAAAGAGAGCGTAAAGGGGCAGAAGAAAAGACACTGAAATTATGAAGTAGCCAGAACATGTCACTATGCAAACTATTGTACCTCTTCCATCTATATCTGCTCCAATCAACTTTCCTCATCCCACCTTTGAGTACTAGAGCAAGATTTGCACATTTCCATCTTACAGTCATATTTTCAAATTCCCACTTATTTTAGTTATTATTAAGGGCTAACTTGTGGTAACAGTGACAGGTTAAGCACATTGGCATATAATCTATTAATTTATTATTTCATTTGTTTGTTTAATTATATATATATATGGCTGGTTGGTGTCCCCAAAATTCTCATATTGAAGCTCTAATCCCCAGTAACTCAAAAAAAAAAAAAAGTCAACTAAATTCAAATGAGGCCTTTAGGTTAGAACTTAATCCAGTCTGCCTAGTGTCCTCATAACAGGAGAACATTACAACACACAGAATCACCAGGGATGGGCACACATACAGGAAAGGGTATGTGAGCACCCAGTGAAGAAGCGGCCATGTGCAAGGCAAGGACAGAAGCCTCAGGAGAAACCAAACCAGTCAACACTTTGATCTTTTGATTTCCAGCTTCCGAAACTGCAAGAAAATAATGTTCTGCTGCTTAAGCCACACAGCTATGGTATTTTTGTTATGGTAGCCCTAGGAAACTAATACAAAGTGTGTGTGTATTTACATATGTTAAACTATGTTCTGTTTCCTGAACTGTCATATTGATTAAGAATATAAAGAAAAGAAACATTATTCCTTATAACTCTTATTATTAAAAATAATTATTTCTTATTATTAAGAATGGGCTTCCCAGGTAACACAAGTGGTAAAGAACCCTCTTGCCAACACAGAAGACAAATGAGACATGGGTTTGGTCCCTGGGTTGGGAAGATCCCCTGGAGAAGGAAATCCAACCCACTCCAGTATTCTTGCCTGGAGAATCCCATGGACAGAGAAGCCTGGCAGGCTACAGTCCGTGGGCATGTGTGCTAAGTCGCTTCAGTTGTGTCTGACTCTTTGCAACCCTATGCACTATAGCTTTCCAGACTTCTCTGTCCATGGGATTCTCCAGGCAAGAATACTGGAATGGGTTGCCATGCGCTTGGCCAGGGGATCTTCCCAACCCTGGGATTGAACCCACATCTCTTAAGTCTCCTGAATTGGCAGTCAGGTTCTTTACCCCTAGTCCCACCATTGCACAGGGAACTCTACTTAATGCACTGTGGTGACCTGAATGGTGAGGAAGTCCCAAAAGGAGGGGATATATGTATACTTATGGCTGATTCACTTTACCATACAGCAGAAACTAACACAACACTGTAAAGCAACTATCAGTTCAGTTCAGTTCAGTAGCTCAGTCACGTCTGACTCTTTGTGACCATACGGACTGTGGCATGCCAGGCTTCCCTATCCATCACCAGCTCTCGGAGCTTTCTCAGTCTCATGTCCATTGAGTTGGTGAAGCCATCCAATCATATCATCCTCTGTGGTCCACTTGTCCTCCCGCATTCAATCTGTCCCATAATCAGGGTCTTGTCCAATGAGTCAGTTCTATGCTTTAGGTGGCCAAAGTATTGGAGTTTCAGCTTCAGCATCAGTCTTCCCCCAGTGAATATTCAGGACTGATTTCCTTTAGGATTGACTGGTTGGATCTCCTTGCATTCTCAAGAGTCTTCTCCAACACCAAAGTTCAAAAGCATCAATTCTTCAGTGCTCAGCTTTCTTTATAGTCCAACTCTCACATTCATATGTGACTATTAGAAAAACCACAGCTTTGACTAGACAGATGTTTGTCAGCAAAGTAATGTCTCTGCTTTTTAATATACTGTCTAGGTTGGTCATAGCTTTTCTTCCAAGCAGCAAGCGTCATTTAATTTCATGGCTGCAGTTACCTTCTGCAGTGATTTTGGAGCCCAAAAAATTAACTTCTCTCACTGTTTCCATTGTGTCCCCATCTGTTTGCCATGAGTGATGGGAACAGATGCCATGATCTTAGTTTTCTGAATGTTGAGTTTTTAGCCAACATTTTCATTCTCCTTTTTCACTTTCATTGGCTCTTTAGTTGCTCTTAGCTTTCTGCCATAAGGGTGGTGTCATCTGTGTATCTAAAATTATTGATATTTCTCCCAGCAATCTTGATTCCAGCTTGTGCTTCATCCAGTCTGGCATTTCGCATGATGTATTCTGCATATAAGTTAAATAAGCAGGATGACAATATACAGCCTTGACATACTCCTTTCCTGATTTGGAACCAGTCTGTTGTTCTATGTAAAGTTCTAACTGTTGCTTCTTGACCTGCATACAGATCTCTCAGGAGGCAGATAAGGTGGTTTGGTATTCCCAACTCTTAAAGAATTTTCCTCAGTTTGTTCTGACCCACAGATTTAAAGGCTTTGGCATAATCAATAAAACAGAAGTAGATGTTTTTCAGAATTCTCTCACTTTTTCTATCCAACAGATGTTGGCAATTTGATCTCTGGTTCCTCTGCCTGCTCTAAATCCAGCTTGAACATCTGGAAGTTCACAGTTCGCGTACCGTTGAAGCCTGGCTTGGAGAATTTTGAGCATTACTTGGCTAGCGTGTGAGATGAGTGCAATTGTGTGGTAGTTTGAGCATTCTTTGGCATTGCCTTTCTTTGGGATTGAAATGAAAACTGACCTTTTCCAGTCCTGTGGCCACTGCTGAGTTTTCCAAATTTGTTGGCATATTGAGTAAGCACTTTCACAGCATCATCTTTTAGGATTTGAAATAGCTCAAGTGGAATTCCATCACCTCCACTAGCTTTGTTCATAGTGATGCTTCCTAAGGCCCACTTGACGTTGCATTCCAGGATGTCTGGCTCTAGGTGAGTGATCACACTGTTGTGGTTATCTGGGTCATGAAAATGTTTTTTGTACAGTTCTGTCTTTTCTTGCCACCTTTTCTTAATGCCTTCTGCTTCTGTTAGATCCATACTATTTCTTTCCTTTAATGTGCCCATCTTTGCATGAAATGTTTCCTTGGTATGTCTAATTTTCTTGAAGAAATCACTAGTCTTTCCCATTCTATTGTTGTCCTTTATTTCTTTGCATTGATCACTGAGGAAGGCTTTCTTATCTCTCCTTGCTGTTCTTTGAAACTCTGCATTCAAATGGGTATATCTTTCCTTTTCTCCTTTGCCTTTAGCTTCTCTTCTTTTCTCAGCTATTTGTAAGGCCTCCTCAGACAATCATGTTGACTTTTTGCATTTCTTTTTCTTGAGGATGGTCTTGATTACTGCCTCCTATATAATGTCACGAACCTCTGTCCATAGTTCTTCAGGTACTCTGTCTGTCAGATCTAATCCCTTAAATCTATTTGTTACTTCCACTGTATAAGTGTAAGGGATTTGATTTAGGTCATACCTGGATGGTCTAGTGGTTTTCCCTACCTTCTTCAATTTCAGTCTGAATTTGGCAATAAGGAGTTTATTATCTGAGCCACAGTCAGCCCTTGGTCTTGTTTTTGCTGACTGCATAGAGTTTCTCCACCTTTGGCTGCAAAGAATATTGTCAGTCTGATTTCAGCATTGACCATCTAGTGATGTCCATGTGTATAGTCTTCTCTTGTGTTGTTTGAAGAGGGTGTTTGCTGTGACCAGTGAGTTTTTTTTGGCAAAAATCTGTTAGCCTTTGCCCTGCTTCATTTTGTACTCCAAGGCCAAATTTGCCAGGTATCTCTTCACTTCCTACTTTTGCATTCCAGTCCCCTATAATGAAAAGGACATCTTTTTTGGGTGTTAGTTCTAGAAAGTCTTGTAGATCTTCATGGAATCATTCAACTTCAGCTTCTTCAGCATTACTGGTTGGGGCATAGACTTGGATTACTGTGCTATTGAATGGTTTGCCTTGGAAACAAACAGAGATCTTTCTGTTGTTTTTAAGGTTGCACCCATGTATTGCATTTCAGACTCTCTTGTTGACTATGAGGGCTACACCATTTCTTCTAAGGGATTCTTGCCAGCAGTAGTAGATATAATGGTCATCTGAGTTAAATTCACCCATTCCTGTTCGCTGATTCCTAAAATGTCGATGTTCACTCTTGCCATCTCCTATTTGACCACTTCCAATTTACCTTGATTCATGGACCTAACATTCCAGGTCCCTATGCAATATTGTTCTTTACAGCATCAAACTTAACTTCCATCACCAGTCACATCCACAACTGGGTGTTGTTTTTGCTTTGGCTCCATCTCTTCATTCTTTCTGGAGTTATTTCTCCACTCTTTGCCAGTAGCATTTTGGGCACCTACCGACCTGGGGAGTTCACTTTTCAGTGTCATATCGTTTTGCCTTTTCATACTGTTCTTGGGGTTCTCAAGGCAAGAATATTAAAATGGTTTTCCATTCCCTTCTTCAGTGGACCTGGTATTGTCAGAACTCTCCACCATGACCAGTCCGTCTTGGGTGGTCCTACATGGCATGGCTCATAGTTTCACTGAGTTAGATAAGGCTGTGGTTTATATGATCAGTTTGATTAGTTTTCTGTGATTGTGGTTTTCATTATGTCTGCCCTCTGACAGATAAGGATAAGAGGCTTATGGAAGCTTCCTGATTGGAGAGACTGACTGTGGGGAAAACTGGGTCTTATTCTGATGGGCAGGGCCACTCTCAGTAAATCTTTAATCCAATTTTCTGTTGATGGGCAAGACTGTGTTCCCTCCCTGTTGTTTGACCTGAGACCAAACTATGGTGGAGGTAATGCTACTATACTCTAATAAAAATTAATCAAAAAACAAACAAACATATTTAGCAATATGAAAGCCCTGGTTCTTGGTAGGAAGATGCCTTGGCTTTCTACCTGGTCACATAATAATGTAAGTGTGAGGGCACATCACAGATTTTATAACTTGCAGTAAGTACATAGTACTGTCAGCACAGGTGTTTGTGTGTGAAGGAGTAACAGTGAAGCACTTCAGTGATCTTGAGCAAGTGAACTAAAATAAACGTTTGTCCTTTCTGGGGCTTCATTTCTATGATGACACCTTTTTTTTTTTGATCATTTTCAGTACGCTGATTTTTTTTTTCTTTGTGAAAAAAAGGAAACAAGTTAGCAATTAATTAATCGTGTCTGTATCTGTTATCAGTCTCTTTTACGTGACCTTTCCTATGGAGTGGTTCTAGCACTTACCGTCCACATTTTTAACTCTAGAAGACTGTTTTAAAATATGGCAGTATTTTTCCTGTCAGTTCATGCTGAGGTTCCTCCTCTAAGCATTTACCTTATTTTAACCTGCTTTGAGTTAATGGTTAATACCTACACCAGCTGTTATATGCTCGCAGTAGCACAAAAACACTGACCTACACTTGGTTGTAGCACTCTGGGCTATTTACTTATCTTTCTTCCCTTCCCCCACAATTGTTTGTCTTTAGGATCAGTTCTTTTATGTGAGGTTTTAGCTCCCCCGCCTTGGGTCAATTGTTCTTAAATATTAGTGTGTATCAAAATCACCTTGAAGGTATCATTAAAAGTATAGATTCTCCTCACATGCTTTCATTCAAAATCTTTGAAGGAGTAGCTCATGAAATGGGAAATCTTGCCTTAATTGTAACCGATATGCAAGACTTCATTAACAGTACTCAGCAGTGGGTATAGTTACAACCTTTAATGTGAACACCATAGCAATGCTTCTTCCCTGTGGTCTCGAGTCCCTCCCTCAGGACCACAGGATAAATAGCAGGGTTTCATTTGTTTCATTTGACACCATGAAGAATATTTAACAGAAAGCTCTTGGATTCCAAATCTTTTGTAAACCGTGTATGCACAAATACTAACTTCTTTTTTACACAGTCTGTATACTGCAACTCATGTTTTGCAATCAGGACAATTCTTGATGACAACTGTTGAAGAAACAAATCAACTTACTATATTAGGCTTAGTTTTAAATCTATTGAAAGAGTTAAGCATCCTGTATTAGTCTAGGTTCTCCCTAGAAATAAACCAGTAAGAGAGAAACATGGAAAATTTTTATAAGAAGGAATTGGATCACGTGTTTACGAGGCTGGCAAGTCCAAATTTGCAGGATGGATATCAAGTTCAAATCTGAAAACTGGCAGGCTGTTATAGAACTCGGTAGACCTGCTGTGCCTATTTCAAGGCTGTCAAAGAGAATTCTTTTTTGCCTGAGGGAGGTCAGCCTTTTGTTCTACTCAGCCCTTCGACTGATGGACGAAACTTACCCACTTGGCTACCTTGCCTGTTTGTCTTTCACCTTCATTGCCGACTTTTCTTCTATCTTTCCTTTTTTATTTCCTAGGAAGAGGAGATTCCTTCTTTCTTTTCTTCTTTCTGCCCTTACTGGCTCTCCTCCATTTCTATCATCTCTGATTTTATGACTTTCTTCTCTTTTCCCATCTTCTTTTTTCTTTCTTCCTTATTTCCTACCTAGCCTCTTTCTGTTTCTCTTCATTAAGTTCAAAAAAGGGAGGGGGGGGACAATTTACTTCTGGTAAGTTAATTTCTAATACCATTTTAAAGAAAAAATATTCATCACATATACATAAGTTAACATTTCAGTTAGTAGTCATAGAAATTTATACTATTATCTTCATGTTTCTCACAGATTATAAATTAGATTGGTTCTTTCCTTGGATGTGATTTGACTGTAAAACCTCAAATGTTCCAGCAGGGGCTGGGGTTGGGTGGGAATAGCTTCTTGCCAAAGTGTCACCCCCTGTGAATCCAGGATAAAGCTGTCATGTGAAGGCTCTTTCATTCCTTGAATGATCTGCTAGGTCAGATTCCCTCATCAAATTTGTCAGTGTGAGTAGGTCTTTACTACTGTTATCAGCTTAAACTCCAGCCCTCTCATCACCATTTAACATTTCTCTGGCATGATTTAAATGGATTTTGACGGTATTCCAATATCAGAGAGCATATTCTGCCAGTATAAAACATATTCAGTAGCTACAATCACAAAACATCTAAATTTATCCAATTTCATTTCTTGGATGCTTTTCCCCCTCACCCCACATGCCAAACTAAGGCATTTTTCTTGCTTAGTGGTACAAACAGGCCCCAAAGTATCCAATCTGAAAATTGGATTTAATGCTTCCACCTTTCTTTCCATTACTCTTGTAACTCTGCATCCTCAAATATTCAAGGTAATATCTTACTAAATTTGAATGCTGGTTATACTTTCAAAGATTTTTTTTTTTAATGTTAGGACTCATATGTCTAACTGTCTTCCAATCATCCAGTCTTACAGATGAAGAAATGTGATGTAGAGAAGAGAAACGATTTGCCCCAAATTATGTTTCTAGAGAGTAGCCAAACTGGCTGTAGGCATAGATAGGCTCCAGACTCTATCAATCAACATTAGTATACCTTTGAGGGCAGCCCAGATGTTGTTCTAAGTGCTTTGGGGTGGGGATATTGACCATCTGCTGGATAGGATTCAGGCTTGTAGATTAAGTGCATGCATGCTCAGTTGTTCAGTCGTGTCTGACTCTTTGCAACCCCATAAACTAAAGCCTGCTAGGCTCCGCTATCCATGGGATCCTCCAGGCAAGAATACTGGAGCAGATTGCCATTTTCTACTCCAGGGGATCTTCCCAACCCGGGGACTGAACCTGTCTCTTGCATCCCCTGCATTGGCAAGTAGATTCTTTACCACTGTGCCGCCAGGGAAGCCCCTTATCGGTTACATATCAGCTCAAAAAGAAAGCATCTCTTTCATAAATACATGTTCTTGATACTGCAAAATCTCTTTGACTGCTCTTCATTGTAGAAAGTTAGACATATTGTAGTCAATCTTTAGGTACACACAGCTTCTTGGGGTGTCCTAATAGTTGAACCTTATGAAACCACTGGACTATTTTTTAACCAAAAAAATTATAATTTAATATTATTTATTCTAAAAGTTTGATGACATAATAAACAGCCTTTGGGAACAAAAGAATTCCAAAATCTGTACCATTTCCTAAGTGTTAAAGTGGAAGTGGGTAGGAGTAGATAGAGGAAAGTATTAATTTTAACCTAGTGGAAGAGGAAAATAACCCAAAGGGAAACACCTCTTTTTGTACACTTTCAGAAAGGCATTGCAACCAATGGAGAATAAACAAAAATTAAAATCTAAACATCACAGATACTTGACAATATCTCTTTTAACAGCATCAGATTGATTCATTTTTGCTTGAGTTTCCTGGCTCACTCACTCCTCCATCATATATCTGTAGCTTGACTGACTCCCAACTTTTGTTGATGAAGTGTGTGGGAACAAGTTCCATTATCTTTAGTTTCTAGGACTATAAAATACCTAATAAACTTAGCAATCAGAATGCCAAGTACATGCAATGCAGCCAGCTGGTGAAGTCTTGCTGCATATTAAAGTGAAACTTTGCTTTCATTTTGAAAAGAGGCTTTGGAATCTTTTCTTTCATATGTGGTGTCTCTTAGAATTTTGAATGCATTATCTAAAACTTCTCATCGTAACCATGGCTTTTCTGCCTGCTTCCACAAAGAGGTAATACAAGCCATTATAGAGGCAACTCTTATGCTATGAACTAGAAAAAGAAAAACTTTAAATTTGTTATGAGATGATCATCTCAAATTTATAGATTTTGAGGAATTATCTATACAATTAGGAAACAAATATTTGACAGAGGATATTAAGGGTATTTGAGATATATAACCAAATGTATAGCATGTTCTCAGATCTCTCCAAATATTTCTAAAGCTCTGTTTTTTGAAATGGGCACATAAATGTTCCAAGTTATCATTTGTGAATATATAGTTTACATTACTGCTAATTAACTTATTGTTTTCTTCATTTGCCAATTGGTATCCTGATTTATCCTAAATTTTTTTTGAGTTGACTCTAATTAACTCAGATAGAAGATCAAAATGGAATAAGATAACTTCTTAACAGATCTTAGACAATCTGAATTCATAAATTAAGACATATGAGGAGACATTTTCAAAGTTATGACCATATGGATTAAATATAAGATATTCAGAATCATACCTTTGTGAGAGAGAAAATGAAGAATAGATCCATAGACAAGAAAGATGCATAGTTCAATTTCTCCTTTCGATTTTTTTGAAATATGAGAAAAGGGCTTTTTAAAGACAATTTCTAAAGTTAGTTTGTGATAATCAAGGTTGGAATATATGTTCCAAGATTTCCAATCCAGTATTCTTCTACTATGCAACAGAGACATAAAGTTATCAAGGCAAAACTGCTTCTTAGTCACTGAAAGCACAGGAGAAACAAGTGCTATTTCTCTTCATAGAAAAAGATTAAGGCTGGGAGAACTGATTTTTGCAGATGGAAAATTAGAATGTTATTTTCTTGTTGTCCTAGAATTGTCCCCACTGAAGGTGCGCAAGAGGGAAAACAACAAAAAGCTGCAGTAAGTGACAGTGTATAAACAATAGGCCTGATGCTAGGACATATGGTCTAAAGAAATGCAGGCAATATACTTTTCTATTGTGTGTTTGACAGTTTGAAGAGAGAAATAGCAAAGAAAGTGTGATAGTTCTCTGCAGCAGCTGTGGGGTGTATGGACACACAAACGTCTTCTAGTTCATTGGTATTATAAAAAATATGATTTTTAAAGAAGTGAGTGTTAAGGATGTCTGTGTTTATGCCATGACTGTGAGAAGCTGGCTTCATAACCAAATATTTTTCTCAACCATCATAGGCATGATTTTTACTGGGCAAGATAACTGTCTAAAATGGATTTTCATTAAAAAAGTGAAAACAGATCATTGCAAATCCAGGAACAATGTTTACATTTAGTTTGGAAAGATAATGATTGAAGGTAAGGAGTAATCCAGGGATGCAACTCTCAAGAAAGAAAAGAAAAAAAAAAAACAGTGAGCTAAAATAGGATTTTTGAAAAGAAGGAAGAGAAAATCCTGTAAGTTGGAAAACTGGACATATGTACTGTCCAGAAGTGACAGTGAGAAATAAGTTGAGCTGAAGCCATCCAATTTAAAGCCCCTAAGTGAAGAAAAGATAGACTCAGAAAATATGGAACATTATTACTTAAAACTATGTTATTATCTATGTGTGGACACATGATGATGGGGATTTGAAATGCAACAGATGGCATGAAACTGAGAAATGATTTCCAAAATACATTTAAATTATTTAAGTTTCATTGAATGTACGATCTAGTAAGAATGAAACCCAAGTTCAGATTGACTAAAATCTTAAGGGACCTACCTGGGGTTCCCTAGTGGCAGATGGTAAAGAAACTGCCTGCAATGTGGGAGACCCAGGTTCAGTCTCTGGGTCAGGAAGATCCCCTGGAGAAGGGCATGGTAACTTACTCCAGTATTCTTGCCTGGAGAACTCTGTAGACAGAGGAGCCTGGTGGGCTACAGGCCATGGAGTCACAAAGGGTCGGACACAACTGAACGACTAACACTTCTTTATTCCACTTCTTTAAGAGACCTACCAGATTACCTTCCTATATAACGATGTCACAGAGAACTGAAGGTTCTGGTAGCTTCAATAAATACATATGCATCCTGTCACAGAGGGTGGTTTTCCCCAAAGAATAAAATATTTGGGGGTTAATGTATTTCTAAGAGGTAAATTAGTGGATTTTCCTAATTTACATCTTCAAATACGCAACTGAATTAATAGAACAAAAGTGGTAATGAGCTTCTAGGAAATTCACCTTTTTCACAAATGTTAACTTTGGCTTGTTTCATGAACTTCATGAAATATAAAAAATGATTTCATATTAAGAAGTATTAAAAGTAGATTTCAGCAATTACTATTAGAGTTGCCAACAAGAACTTTGTTTTTCTCTTCAATCCTCCTCAGGCTTAGTCTCTAAGACAGATTTATTTTTATATTTTAAAGTTGAATTTAAATCAGTAGAAATAGGTAGGAAAGGCATGTGCTATTTAGAGATTCCAAGAGGCAACCTTCTCTCCAATATTTTTTATATATTGCTATTGCTTTTACATCTTAAAACAGAACTCATAGACCCTTAGATTATACCAACTGAATACTATCAGTCCATGACCTTTAGATGAAGGACACCATCTAAGACATATAGTCATTTCTTTACAAGAAACTGTAATTTCTATGTTTTCACCTAGACGTCTGTGTACTGGTAAATCTTCACATCTTCAACCCTGTCCCCAGTCCTTTCATGATGTGATTTACACTTTTTTTTCTACCAGTATTTCTCAAGAAATTAATTAGGTGGTTGCTCAAGTCTTTCAAACTCTGAAATCACATGATTCTGAGATTAACTTCACCTTTCTCCAAATGTGTAACAGTTTCGCAATATGACCAGAATGCTTGCTGATATTCTTATTGTCACATTTGAGATATAGAGAAACCACAAGGATTTAAGCCATTAGGAGAGAATGAAGCCTGTGGTATTTATAAAGCAAGACAAGGTGGTACCTGTAACATTAATAGAATAAGTTATAGAATCTATTTCATTGGAAATGGCTCTTCCAAAATCTGTCTACATGTAATTTTTTTCTAGTTTTATTAAGATTATTCTAGATTTTGTAGGTATTATGAATTGAAGTACTTTCCAACAGAAACTTTGCAATCATGAGCTAGATATATTTTTGCAATTATGCTAGATTTTTTCCATCTTCTTATCATTGCTATGCACCACAATTGGTTTTCTTTCTCCCCTCTTTTTTGTCAATATGATGGCAGAACTGCTGTGTAATTTTGTAGAGCTTTATGATTCTAGCTACATATTTTAAAAAAGAATGCTCTTTACTGTGGGTAGTAGAATTACCAGCAATTTTATTTATGTTTATCTTTTATTTTAATAACTTTTTTATCATTCTTGAGAGAAAAGTATCCCCTTTAGCATATAGTTCATTGTCAGAGGGTTTAGAAGTATTTTCAGAGATTTTAGGATACATATTTTCAGGGTAATTTTCACCTGATAGCATTTGGAAAATTTTTATATCCAAAGCAACTTGTAAATTCCAAATTAGCTCATTGATCTTGATCACATCATATTTAACAGCTACGTTCAGGGTTGCTACCTAGGTATTGTAGCTAAGTAATTAAATCACAAGGCTTGCATTGTTAAACATTTTTTGAATATATAGTGAATAGATTATAAAAGAGCTCTGATAGTAAAACTGTTCATACTCTTGGAGTGGAATTACCCAAAGTGTGCTCCTTATCTTGGATAAGTTACTTGTGGGGGTGAACTGGGGGGAGAGGGCCACAGAAGAAGCATTTAGTGGGTCAAGAAGGCTGAGAAACATGATGCAAAACCAGTGTCTCAAAGTCTTGAAAGTGCTAAAATTCAATCTGATAATCTCAAGGGGTTTATGATGTAAGAATGTATTCCCAAATAAAATCACAGTATCATCCTCTTAAATTTAATGGAAATTTTCTTTATGCTAATCTTCACAGGAAGATATTTTGGAAGATACAGTTTTGGACAACTTCCTTACTTAGAACAGAAATCACCTCTTGCTTTCTAGGTTTTCTCACAGTATTTATTTTTTTTAACATGAAAAGCATATTTCTCTCTCTAATCCATCTAAAGCTGTCTATAGGCGAAACTATGAACATACCAACTTCTTCCTTGGATTGCCTTCTTTTAATTTCTGTCCATTTTGTAGATAACATTCCAGGCCTCCTCTTAAGTAAGCTAAGCCTGTGACATTGGCTTGTACTCTGGGCTTACTCTTGCCTCTTTCTGAATCTGCTGAACAAACATTTTTCTTTGCTTCAGAGCACAACACTATGCTAACAACTCTCACAGATCCTGAAGATGTTTATGGAGACTCACAGAACTTTCTTCCATGCCCATCAGAGGACAAGGGTGGTCACTTTTCTTGTTGGAATCAAGGCAGTGTTTCTAGTTGAAATTTTAAGTTGGATGCTATGCCAGAATGACTGCTAAAATAGGAAGTTTGAGGCATCAGAGGCAGTTTTAGTCTAGATAATAAATATGTATATTTGGCTATATCCAAATCAATGCATCTTTTTAAGTGCTTTTTTTTTTTTTGCTGGCTCCATCTTTATTTGAAAAATATATATTGAGTATCTACTTTGTGTAAATTCTGAGATAGGTTTTGGGGTAGAATGACTATAATATTCACTATGGCATCTTGAGAGCTTCCCTGGTGGCTCAGAGGGTAAAGCATCTGCCTGCAATGTGGGACACTCGGGTTTGAGCCCTGGGTCAGGAAGATCCCCTGGAGAAGGAAATGGCAACCCACTCCAGTACTCTTGCCTGGAAAATCCCATGGACGGAGAAGCCTGGTAGGCTACAGTCCATGGGGTCACAAAGAGTCAGACGTGACTGGGCAACTTCACTTTCACTTTTCATGGTATCTTGAATTAGTAAATTTCCAAGGAACTGGGATGTGCCTTGGTACGATAGTGAGAGAAAGATCTGTGGGGAAATCTTAAAACATTCATTTCAAACATGATTTTTGTGGAGAAGTTAAGCTATATCTTCTTGGGAATTATTTACTATACATTATTGAAGTTTACCTAATAGACTTAATACAAGCTTAGAATACTAGTAAAGAAATGGTGTTTTAAAAGTCCTTGGACATGTACACATTGCTATATTTAAAATGGATAACTAACAAGGATCTACTGTATAGTACAGGGAACTCTATTCAATAGTATGTAACAATCTAAATGGGAAAATTTTTTGAGAAAGAATAGACATATGTATACATATAAATGGTTTACTTTGCTCTACACCTTAAACCAACACAACATCCTTAAATATGAAGAAAGTGAAAGTGTTAGTTGCTCAGTCATGTCCGACTCTCTGTGACCCCATAGACTGTAGCCTGCCAGGCTCCTCTGTCCATGGGGTTTCCCAGATAAGAATACTGGAATAGGTTGCCATTTTCTTCTCCAGGGAATCTTCCGGACCTAGAAGTCAAACCCATGTCTCCTGCATTGGTAGGCAGGTTCTTTATCACTGAGCCACCAGGGAAGTCCCTAGGTAACGTATGTGCAAGAAAAATGTTAAAGATTGTCTATACTCATAAAAATAGAACTTTATGCATTAGGGCACAAAAGTGTTATACAGATCACTGAGACATTACAAGAAATGGAAACCAAAGGGCAAAGAAAGAGGAAATGTGGAAATTATACTCAGTAAGCTACTAGTAATGGTGAGTATACATGTTTTGAAAAGCAACAACATCTTTCAAAAAAATATTGTTAAATTTGAATCTGTGCCATAATGAAAGACTTTCAGAGAGAGTTGACAGTCACTGGAAAAGGACAAAAAGTAAGGATTTAGGAAGCAATGTTAAATCTCATGCTATCCAAGAAGAATAAATGTCATTGACCCCAAAGACTCTAAGAGAGCAGCAATGTTGAAACAAATAAATACGTAAAGCATTTGAGAGAAGACTTGAATTAATGAGAGAAGAAGGGAGAACTTTGCATTTTCTGTATTTTTAAAGAAATGATTGACATAAACTAATGTATAGCTTTTTAAGTTTCTCACCAAGAATAAATGTAAATATGTATAATATTACAGAAATGTTATAATAAAATATTTGAAATTGTACCTAGAGGTCTTGAAAATGACACATGCAAAAGTGAAAGAAAGTTCATGCTTAATTATTTGAATATGCATACAGGGAAATAAAGCACTATGTCTGTAGGGTCTTTTTTTTTACTATTATTGTTCTGTAATATATAGAGAGATGATATATAACAGTTATATGACCTTTTAATTGATGTAATAAATATTTGTAAAGTATATTCTATGCTTTTTGAAACATGCTAACTATTCATTGAAGACAGTGGATACAAGGGATTGACAGTTTTACAAAGGATTATGGTGAAATCTGAAAAAAAAAATGCTTGGCCTGTAATTACATCAGGACTGATTTGTAATATCAGCTAAAGAATAGTTTTCTAATGTAATATGGATATTACATAAATATCTTTAAAACTCTTGTATTAGCTAAACAAATAGCAAATGTGGAAAGCAGGCTTTCCTAAACCATGCACATAGTGATTAGTACTCTTCTTATCTCCTGAAATGGCATAGGCTATTATGAAATGTTCTCTCTCCAGTCCAAACTAAAAGACTATTCACTGGATATGGGATTCCAGAAGAGCTGCTAAGTGATAATGGAGCCCAATTTGCGTCACCAAAGCTCCAAACCTTTCTTAGCTCAAATGGAGTGAAACACATTTATTTTGCACTATACAAGCTTGCAGCTAATGGCCTCATCCGGCACTTTGGACAGCTGTTCATGGAAGAACTTTTTGCTTGAAAAAAGAAGGCTGTACAGTGCCATAGCAGCTGCCTAACACGCTGTTGTCCTTCTACTGTGTCGAGGGGGTTCACTTACCATTAGTTGAACTTCCCCCTCTGTCACTTCTGGTTAAAGACAAGCACTGTCCTTTTTGATTTCAGAAAGACCCATAAGATCTTTCAGAGCAAGATGATTTGGAGGAGAAGGCATTAGTAAATGGGCCATGGGGACACTTTTTCAAGCTGCTACTTTAATATCTGTTGTCCTCAATATCTAGGGAAAAATATGACTCTGTTTCATAATAATAAAAAGTGAAGGCATAAATGAAGAGATGCAAATGAGAGAAGCACACAAAGGAAAGAACATATTTTCATAATAATGGTACTCAATTTCTTATCTAGTACTTTCAGGTATCAGTATATTGCATGTGTGATTTAGACTTCAAATGTCTTAACTCAGCAAGAGGTCGTGGATAGGACTCCAAATGAGGTAGGCAGAGTTTACCTAGAGGGAAGAGTTTATGATTCAGTAGGCTATAAAAAAAGAAAAACTTGAAAGTTTTATTTTCTTCCATTTATATATTTTTGCATTTCTTTTGTTTTTTAAATAAAATATACATACTGAATTAATGTAACAGCACTTGCATGTAACTTATAAATAAATCAGTACACATATATTGGGGGTAATACTGAATTAGAATTTTACTTATAAAGGCATAAAAAATTGGAGATTATCAATCTAGTGGAAAGATCTGTGAGGTCATAATTAGAAGATCTAAGTCCTAATACCATCATTTATTCAGTAATGAATAAATTCAGTAATCATTTATTCATCATGATTTATTCAGTAATCTTGGCCCCATTATTGAATTTTTTGTGCCCCAAATGCTTTATCTCCAAAGCAGGGATAATAAATATCTTCTTTGCATGCTTTCTTATGTTGCTATTATTGTGAGAATAATGATATAAATCATGGAAAGTGTTTTTAAAAGTTATAAAAAATATAAAATATATATGCGTTAACTTTGAATAGATTTTTTACTTCAAAAATAATGCTTTGTTGGTGTATATGTGAGTTAATTATTTATTCATTTTATTTATTTAAAAATAATTATAAATCTTTCAATCAACTATAAAAGCTATAACATTAGCTGAGTTACACTGATGCATGACTCTAGCTATAAGAAGATCCTGAAAAGGCAAAGTAAGACAAATGGGAGATTTGTTCTAATGTAAAAGCAAAGTTTAGTTACTCAAGGTTACCAGACAGAAGAATCCAGTACCAAAATGAAGCTCAAAGAAGGCAGATTAACAGAGAAAATAATGAAAAGAAGTTTTCATTTCAGAATGGTCTAGTCTGATGATTTCTGATGAAGTGAAAGAGTGTTCTAGTAATCATTCTGTCCCGCATATAGGGTTATCGTTACCATCTTTCAGATTCCATATATATGCATTAGTATACTGTATTGTTGTTTTTCTTTCTGGCTTACTTCACTCTGTATAATGGGCTCCAGTTTCATCCATCTCAGTAGAACCGGTTCAAATGTATTTTTTTTAATGGCTGAGTAATATTCCATTGTGTATATGTACCACAGCTTCCTTATCCATTCATCTGCTGATGGACATCTAGGTTGCTTCCATGTCCTGGCTATTGTAAACAGTGCTGCGATGAACATTGGGGTACACGCGTCTCTTTCAATTCTGGTTTCCTCGGTGTATATGCCCAGCAGTGGGATTGCTGGGTCATATGGCAGTTCTATTCCCAGTTTTTTAAGGAATCTCCACACTGTTCTCCAAACCAGGCCTTTCGGCACCTCATGGCTTTTTAACAGAGTAGTGACAGGAATGAGGTTTGAACAAGGATATCTAAGCAGAATTCTGAATGTGTAAGAGAAAAAACTTAACACAAATTTTACAAAAAAGGAAAAAAAAAAACCATTCATGTCTACTTTGTGTTTTCTTTTGTGCTTTGGTTTAAAATAAGTTAATTAACCATAAGTTTGTGATTGATAAAATGATAAACGTCTTTACACTCTTGGAAGTAAAATTTCGATTGTTTAACAATTGTATGGTAATTTTTGGACTGTAAGAAGTTGTCTAATTCTAAATCTCTAAGTTGGAGTGGTTTCTTAGTGATTAGGAGAGTCATAACCCAACTCATAGATAGCATCACTGACTCAATGGACATTAATTTTAGCAAACTCCGGGAGATAGTGAAGGATGGGGAAGCCTGGCATGCTATAGTCCATGGGGTTGCAAAGAGTTGAACACAACGTAGTGACTGAACAACAACAGCAAATATAATTCATAACTTAATCAAAGCAACTAATAAACCCTGATAGAATGTGTCCCACCATTGACAATGAAAATGTATGGTTATCATAATCCTTAATATATAGAAGCCATATCTCTTTGGATTTTAAAGCTAATTTAAAAATTATGAAAAAATTATTTGCATGGTTAATGACTTTCACATCATTAAAGTTTTACTGAGTGTCCACCATGTACAGAAAGAAACAGGACTTGTATGAGGATCTTCTAAAATGAACCTAGCATCATTTGGAATTTTCCACCTTTCTCTCTGCTTTGTGTTTATATAGCACCAGTATTATTTACCTTAAAAATTTTAAAGAACTCAAAAAACTGTCTGATCTTGGAAATATGTTTGATAATGTATATCTGTTCCTCTATTATTATCATTGGGCATACAGTTGGTAATGATGAATTATTCACTATTTGGTCATTAAAGTGATGTCACATTTTCAATATTATAAAAAAATGGAGTTCCTACCATTAATTGAAAACAAAATTAGAAATAAATGACATAAATTCACAAAATGAAGTTAGAAAGATTCAAAGATATAAAAAGAAATCTTTATAAATGCATGTAAGGTAGCTGAAAACTCCCCAGTGACTATGCTCCACCTAGGTCTGAAATCCAGAAAATATCAATCAAAAGAAGCTTTTAGTTACATAAAACTTGAATTGATATAAAATCTTATGAAAGATTTTGAATTTTAAAATAAAGACACCTATGTCTATCTGATTCATACTTCTGTAACTTCAAAATGTAAACACTATTGTTTCAGAGATTGCCAATTGCCTCCACCAGTATTCATTGTCTTTTCATCTTTATAAATAGGCATTGTTATCAAGTATGTGGGTCACCCGTCTATGACACTTTCAGTCTTCTTTCTTGACAGCCACATGTGATGGAGTCACATGAACAATTCTGATCAATGATACCTAAGAATTGAAGTGTGCAACCTCTGAATTTCATCCTTAAAAATAGGGCTTCTTTCACTACTCATGGGTTATAAGGACTTTCCTGGTGTCTCAGACAGTAAAGAATCTGGCAGCAATGCGGAAGACCCAGGTTCCATCCCTGGGTCAGGAAGATCCCCTGCAGAGGGAAATGGCTACCCACTCCAGTATTCTTGCCTGGAGAATCCAATGGACAGAGAAGCCTGGCGGACTACAGTCCATGGAGTCGCAAAGAGTTAGACACGACTGAGCACACACACTATTTAAGATGGTGGATGTTCACTAAACTTATTGTGGTAATTATTTCATGGTTTATGCAAGTCAAATCCTTATGCTTTACATCTTAAACTTATACAGTGCTTTATGTTAACTATATCACAATAAAACTGGAAGGAGAAAAGGAAACTGCCAATCAATATCTCTCATGTCGCTAAGACATTTGAGCTTGTTTTTCCATAGTAATCAGTTAAGGGTCAATAGCAGTTCAGAATTAAGAATACCAATAGTTGGATCCAGGCAATATTTCTGTTAACTTAGCTATATGCTGTGCTGTGCTTAGTTGCTCAGTCATGTCTGACTCTTTGAAGCCCCATGGACCCTAGCCCACCAGGCTCCTCTGTCCATGGGGATTCTCCAGGCAAGAATCCTGGAGTCGGTTGCCATGCCTTCCTCCTGGGGATCTTCCCAACCCAGGGAACGAACTGGGGTCTCCTGCATTGCAGGTGGATTCTTTACCAGCCGAGCCACCTGGGAAGCCCAAGGATACTGGAGTGGGTAGCCTATCCCTTCTCCAGGGTATCTTCCCAACCCAGGAATCAAACTGGACTCTCCTGCACTGCAGGCAGATTCTTTAGCGGCTGAGCTACCAGGGAAGCCCAGATATATGCTAAGTGCATTATTATTTAGTACAATAGAGTAGAAATTACATAGCAACAATAACTTTTTTTATGTTTGTCCAGTTATATTAGGATTCAGGCTATGCCATGGTGATAAGATATCCTAAAGTACAGTGGCTTCAACAAGATAAAAAGAAATTTCTCTATGATGAAACACTCCAGGTGGGGAATTTAGAGTTATCATGATACTCAGAGGTGTCAGGGACACAAAACTCTTCCATTTCTTTGCCTTTGACATCTCTAGGCTATTACCTCATCATCTTGGTTGAAATCAGTCATAATGTCCAGTTTATAACCCATGTGTTTGTTTTTCAGTCTCTCAGTCATATCCCTTCTCCAGGGGATCTTCCCAACCAGGAATCGAACTGGACTCTCCTGCATTGCAGGCGGATTCTTTACCAGTTGAGCTACCAGGGAAGCCCAGATATATGCTAACTGCAATTATTACTTAGTACAATAGAGTATAAATTACATGGTGACAATAATGTTTTTATGCTTGTCCAGACATGTTTTGTCATCTTTTGATTACATTAGACAGTGTTATTTAAATTTTTGTTAGTTTGAAGAAAATCACAGGCATTTTTTCACCCCATCTCTTTCTAGGTCCCTCTCAACAGTTTGTTGAGGGCTTTTTTTTTAACCATGCATTTATACATTTAGAAAAGGAAAACTTTTTGACAGGACAGGTGTTGTAGACTTGACTAATGGTGTATTGTAAAGCCCTTCTCAGGATGCACAAGCTTCTTAATGGAAAAGCAAGTTTATCCATTGTCATTCTACATCAGATGTGGACACATATAGGGATGGTACCTTGTAAAGTGGTTTATTACCATAAAGTAAACCACAATATAAGCATGAGAGGTATTGTTAATGCACTTCCCTTTGCTTCTTCTTTGACTTCCTGGTTTCTTATAATGGCGTGGTTTTACAATTTTTTTTCACTACTCTTTCACATTCAATGTATTATCCCAATAAATTTTATTAAATGTTAGCCACTGTTGAATGAGATCAGTGCCATCAAAACAGTCATTGCTCTCTTTTCAATAATCTTCATGTTAAAAGTCTCCTTTTCCAAATTTTGTTTATTTGAATTGTAACTTTCTTTCCTTTGAAGATTTTCACTTGCAGGATCATTTCAGGAAATAATAATAATAAACACTATCTACTAAAAGAGGTTCTATGCTTTTATGTAATAGCCTAGCACTTTGGTGGCTTTTAAGAACAGTCTCCCAGTTTCTTGATACTAAAATTCCTCTAGGATCCACATTTAGCTTTCCTTTTAGTGCCTCTACTGTATATGTGATGCTGCATAATACAAGAATTTGAGGCAGGATTTCTGATGGGTTAGACTGAAGTGTGACAGGGACAGGGGTAGCCTCTGGGAACACTTCTGACAAGCTGTGTGTGGCTCTGAGGTAAATACTGTGAGCATATCACAAAGGAGATGCCCCCTGGTGGAGTCCATTGGAGAATTTATGATTATATCTATTATTTCAAAAATAGACCTCCTCCATTCCCTTCTGTTAAACAAATTTGAATTCTTATGTGTTCTGGCACTGATAATATTTAATTGTAATCTACAGCATTGGGTCTGGTCCATACAACTAGAAATTAATTCAGAGGTCCCTGTCCAAATGGAAGAGAGGATTTGGCTAAAGAAAAATTTTCCTTCAGTCAGAGAAAATACAGGGAAAACCAACATGATCTAGCCAAAGCTACCACTGCCTAGACATAGGTGTGTCTCAGACAAGTAAGCATGTGGTCTCATAAAAGGTTTCCGAGTAGAAGTGCTATGAGTCTCCTCATACATAAGCAAGCCCTCTAATTCCCCACTGCTCAAGACATTCTCTCATTGATTTATGGTGATTCTGCCGCAGAGCCCACTAAATTGCTGAGGATGTGCAGTGAACTCTGAGAGCTTAAAGAAACCTGCCTCGTGGACAAATCATATTTTTGTAATGAAATATTTTTCACGCTCAAGATTCTACCTTTTTTTTCCCACCTGATATTAAAAATGTGTGCCTGAGAGTTGCAGGTGTCCTTTGAATCATTTATTATGCACTTTCATTTTCACAAGCATCAATATTTAGAGAAATTAGTAATCTCCGGGATGATATCTTTGAAAAGAACTATTTTCTCCTTCATCTGTGGCGTTATCTCTTCTACCCATCCCCCAACACTCCTCTTTTTTCACTTCGATTTTTTTTTCCCCTTAGAGAGCTAGCCAGATTGCTCTCTAATTCTGTGCTAAAGCTCCTTGCTCTTGCTTGACCCAGTCTGGTTTTCTGCATGACCATGATGTGAATAGACCTGCTATATCAAGCCTGTGACCGAATGTTACAGCATTCACACCCCATACCTGATCCTCAAATCCCACAGCACATACACCACTTAAAACAAATCTGCCAAATTAGTTCTGCAGTTGTCATATTTTTATACAAATAGGTCCTGGGAAACCTTGCAATTAACTTGAAGAAATAATGTTCACCACCAAAGTCACATCAAAATTTTCAAGTTGTATAGAGATTTTTTTAAAAATCTGACTAAATGAAATGCAAGTGTGGACTGAAGGAAAGAAAGTTTGCTGATGAAAAAGCAAAATTTTAATTCACTAAATTGATATGAATTAATTACATTGTAACTTTATAAAACATAAAGATTTTAACAGTTTCCTTCGGTCTTAGCTATTATTTAGTAAGTATAAAAATCATATTTATCTTTTTCATTCTTTAAGCAGTGTATTTTATTAGTCTGTGACTATTAACTAGGTAATGAAAATTTCAAATTTCAGCTTATGTAGCATCTTTCGGTCTAGGATCTAAAAGTTATGGCTGCTTAATTTTTTTTCTGCTTAGCATTGAGCTTTGAATGACCTCAATGTGGATTTGAAAATATTTTTTTTGCCTTTACAAAACCCAGGAATTCTCCCTTGCAATCACAGAGTGGACGCACTCTCTAAATAATTACCTGTTTTCTAAAGGTGATATTGCTTCAGGCTGTAAGATCTTCACATTGAACAAGGCACAAAGGAAATGGACCCACTTCTAGGCCATTCTAGTCAATCATTCATTGTCAAGCAGGACAGAGAATATAGGCAGAGGAGGAGTAAAAATATAAGCAAGCAAAGTACCTTTGCTTTATTTTCTGTTTAGGAATGTATATATGGGATGATTTTCTTACAGCACCCCCTTATCTATGACATAACATTTAAAATCTTGATAATAAAGAATTTAAAAAATAGTGAATCTTTTATTTTGTCAATATATAACAATTACCTAACCTCCAAAAATATAAGCATATATAAGATAACAGGAAAAGCATTACCTGTCAGCTTTTGGTGTTATTTGTGTAAGACTTGTGCTGTATAACTTTATGTGTCATTTGTACATTAAAGTATCAAAACTTTTCATGATATTTTACAAGAATGTGATTTTTTAAAAAAGTACCCCCAAAGACTTCCATTATATTGAGTAGAACACAAGAAAATTAATGGGAAAGTTGAAGCATTCTAATGCTAAGTGTGTAAAGTCAAAGAAAGTTGGTGTTAATCACTCAAACATTGATATATATACATATATATCAAAATTATCCTTTCTATTAATATAATAAACATTAATTATATTAAGTAAATATCAAATATATTATTTTATCAATATCTATCAACTGTATAGTGTTAACTATATAGGAATTCAATTAATCCTGCCTTTAGTGTTTCATGAGTGGGAAAACGAAAAACCCCTTAAAGTAGCAAAAAGTGTTTTCCCAGATTTCAGCTGTTTGACCTACCAC
Source organism: Giraffa tippelskirchi (assembly GCF_054371585.1). NCBI lineage: Eukaryota > Metazoa > Chordata > Mammalia > Artiodactyla > Giraffidae > Giraffa > Giraffa tippelskirchi. The sequence continues at coordinate 88,761,068 of NC_137275.1, read as the reverse complement.
ATTGACACCTCTGTAAACATGATTCACCTGCAAATTATTAGGAATTACAGTTACGTGATTAAGCAAGATATAACCTTCACTCAATACAACTTCATTTAAATGAAAAACAAAATAAGGTCCACTCTCCAAATTTAATCATAATTTAAGCAATCCCTCCCATTAGAAGATTTCTAGATTATATCAAATAATGTGGTAGGTATACATGGCAGCCCACTCCAGTATTCTTGCCTGGAGAATCCCATGGACAGAGGAGCCTGGTGGGCTACAGTCCATGGGTCGCAAAGAGTCAGACATGACTTAGCGACTAAATAACAACAACAAATACAGTATATGTAGATACATCTAACCTTTATCATAAAAATTACTAAGAAATATGTAGACATATTGAATAAGGGCAGGTCTATATGAGCCTAGAAATAATAGAATACAAAATGCTACACAGTTAATCCTCTGTATCTGTGAACTCTGCATCCACAGACTTAACCAACAACAAATTGAAAATATTCCAAGGAAAATTTCCAGAAAATTTCAAAAGGCAAAAATTTGAATTTGTCCTAGACTAGCAACTACTCACATAACATTTACATTGTATTTACAACTATTTACATGAAGCTTACATTGTATTAGGTATTATAAGTATTATATTAGGTATTATAAATAATTAGAGTAACCTAGATATTAGGTATTATAAGTAATCTAGAGATTATTTAAACTATATGGGAAGGTGTGTGCAGATTATTTGCAAATACTATGCCAATTTATATAAGAGACTTGAGCATCTGGGCATTTTGGTATCCACAGGGATCCTGGAACCAATCCCAACTGATACTGAGAGGACACTGTATTTCCTCAAAGTGATAATTCAGAAAAAAATCACTCTTAAAAAAAGTCAGATTTTTAAATTATACTTTAAAACCCAAGATCCCCTAATATATTTTAAATATAGTTTAATTTTTAAAAGTTATTTACACATCATTCTTGAGGGCTGTGACTATAATGTCACTCTTAATTAGTATCATATTCACAAGTGGACTTCTAGCAGATATAGAAGGGATACTGAAATTCATTTCAGGACATTAGCAACAGGAAAGCGATAATGTGAAATTATCGTTAAATGGCAACTAAAATAATATCAGGTGCCCTACCCATTTAGAGTCATGTTTTCATGACAAGGGAAAGAAAGATGAGGATGAAACGGCTACTAGACCAACCTGTGCACAGATAGGAAAGAAAAGGAAGAGGAAAGGACAGAAAGGAGGGTTCCTCCTTGAAGACCTAGTCCTAGATCAGAGTGGGAATCCTACTGTCCTAGAAGTCTCAAGGTTCAGCCATATGAAGCAACCACCTTCTCCCTCCTGTTCTCTCTGGAAAAAGAGGCCACGTATGTTTGTCTCCCTTACTTGCTCCACCCTTTTTACACTGATCCATGTTTCTCTTGGTGATCTGCCTTACATGTGTTTTAATTTTAGGACTCCACTGCCCACTTTACTCTTCTACCTTACATCTTAAAATTTTAAAATTAAAACACCTGGGTTGATGTTAGCTTCTGATCGAGATCAAGTGAAAGCAGTCAAATTTACTTTTCATTCTGAAACAGACAAAATCCATACAAAATATTTAAGTAGCAGTTTGCAAGACACAGGACACCAGAAAATGAAGGATGATGATTCCTGAGAAATCAGAGACAAATGCAGTGAGATCTACAGGTGTTCCAGCTCAGTGTCTTGGAGTGTTTCCAGGCTATGATGCAGGAAGGAGTCCGTGCTAAGCCTTTTGCATACCCCAAGGTGAAGAGATGGATCAAAGTGTCAAAGTGTAGATCAGAGTGTCTAGAGTTTCAGGATGGATGCTGAAGAGGAGAGATCTACACACACACATAGAAATCCATTGCTTTGCAGATGATACCCTTGAGCAGTCAGCAATGCACTGATCAGTACATACATTTGAGGAAACTGTCTGAGGCCAGGGAATCATGCAGAGGATTAGACCCAGGTCTCCCACATTGCAGGTGGATTCTCTCCCAGCTGAGCCACCAGGGAAGCCTATGGAGGACAGTGCCTGTTGCCATAAGCCAGACTGGAAAAATCTCAAGACTGGAGCAGAGTGTAAAGTGCAGAGAGGATCTTGCCTCAGAAATGGGGAATAATTTGGCCTAGTCTGAGCCCTCCTCCACTCTTACCTAACAAATGTTAAAGGCAAGACCCAAAAGAGGATCAAGCCACTTCTAACTAATTTGACTACATCCCTGAATAAATGTCAAAATTATTTATAAAAAAATATCCAGAATACTACAAGGTAAAACCTGCAATGTCTGGTATCCAGTCAAAGATTACCAGACATACAAAGCAGCAGGAAAATATGAGAAATGATAAAGAGACAAATCAATCACTTGGAACTGACCCACAACTGGGTGACAGATATAAGAATTACAAGACAAGGATATAAAAAAATTATTATAGCTGTATTCCATATGTCCAAAACTGGATAAGACACACTGATGTTATATTGAAAAAAACCACAAATTGAAATTTTAGAGATAAAACTACAATTTCTGAGATTAAAAATATCTTACTAGATGTGATGCCAGATTTTGAAGAATTTAAGTCTTCCTGCTCTGTTATTCATAAGCTGTAATACTTTTTTAAACCTTAGTTTATTACTCTGTAAAATGAAATTAATAAAGTCTGATTAAAGGTGTTGCTGTAAAGATTAAAATGAGATGAGAATAAAGTGAGTTGATAAGTTAAAACACTTAGTATGGTGTCTGGCCTACTGTAAACATGCAATAATTTTGTATTTATTATGTTACTCTCTTGCTCAGATTCATTTCTGGTTCCCTAATGCTTGAGGAATCATGTCCAAACTTTTAGGTTGATATTCAGTCTATATAATCTGGCTTCAGTGTTTTGCCTAGCCTTATTTTTGAGTTAGTTTATGCAATCATATTTTAGTCAAGCTAAAAGTCACCATTCTCTTTATATATCCTATAATGCTTTTCCTCACTGCCAGTTATAAGCTGAGTTATGTTTTCCCCAAAATTCATATGTCGAGGTCATAACCCCATTACCTCAAAATGAGGTCATATTAAGAAACAGGATCATTAGAGAGAGGATTAATCTAAAATGAGGTCATTAGGATATGCCCTCATCCAATAAGACTGTGATCTTACAAAGAAAATTTGGACACCAACATGTATGGAAGGAAGACAACTTGAAGACATAGGAAGAAGTCAACCATCTGTAAGCCAAGGAGACAGCCCTGGAACGGAAACTTCCTTTGTGGCCCTCAGAAGGAACTAATCCTGCCGACATCTTTATCTCAGAATTCTAGTCCTCAGAGCTGTGAGAAAATAAGTTGCTATTGTTTAAGTCCCTCAGTCTGTGATACTTTGTTACAGAAGCCTAGCATACTAACAAACTGCCTTATTCACACTTCACACTCAGCCTGCCCCTGCACACATATCCAAACTATGAACTTTATTCAAGATTTAGATTATTTGTCAATTTCCCCATCAGAATGTATTTATTTCTCCCACTAAAATGTAAAATCTTTCTTCTCAGGAATCCTATAGTACAATCTATATTCTTATGGCACTTACCTTTTCTACATTTTGAATTATCATTAGTTATGTGCCCTATTGATCCAATTGAACTGACATTTTCTGCAGAGTGGAATCTTTCTGATTCATTCTTACATTCCCCATAGAATCTAGCAGTTCCAGTATAAGGTAGGATCTCCATTAAGATACTCTGGATGAGTTAAAGCACAAGTCATATGTCAAAAGATAAGTCACATATGTATGTAACTGTGTGTGTGTACATTGTATAATTTTAAATTATGTCTCTCTTACCAGAGAGTAAACTCTATGCACACAGGGAAATGTATCTTCTAATGAAAGTTGCTCATTCAGCTTTCAAAAAGACCCATACTATTTACAAGCAGTAATGGGTTGGTTTCCTACATGCATTAGGCAAAATAATACATTTTTCTAACAACCTCAAAGGGAAGAATAATTAGCAATTTTGTAATTTTTGGTCCAACAGTAGTTCTCTTTTCAGGACTAATAACTTTAGAAATAACATCTGCTTTCAGGCAATAATCCTGCCTTTTCAGTCAAGAGGATCATTCTGAAGCCTTCTCTAATGCAAATGTTTTCTCTCTTTTCTCAAAGCCTTTGTATTTTGGTTCAGCACCTCAAATATCACCACCACCTCCATATTGACACAGTGCCATACCTTACCTTTTGTTTTCTTTACCTCTAGAGCTAACCTATTTATATTCCTTCTCTCCTAAATCAACAAAGGCAATAGAAACAATTCTCATTTGCTTCACATAATCAAAAACTTAGAGAACAGGAAGAAAGGTTTTATAAGATTTACCTTGGATCACCTATCCTATGAAAGCTTTCTTTACTTGACACATGTAGAGTTCTTGTCTTCATACTTCCTGTCTTGTTCCTCTGTGGGGACATAATAATTCAAATGTAACATTTTATAACAGGCAATTTTTTACCATGTTTCACCTCCCCTTACTAAACTCTAAGCCCAATAATTACAAGAAAAATGTATCATGAATTTTTTGTATGTGTCTCCATTATATAGCATGCCTGACACATAATAAGCTCTTCTCACGTAGAAGTGTGCTAGCAACTCGGACAAAAAGAATTCAATAGAGAAGTCAGGATGCTGTGGGATTTATTGTTTATTATTACTATTTCTCCTTTTTCTCTTTCTCCTTATTATTACAATTGCTACTACCACTATTCACCATTGTTGTTGTCCTTGTATTTTTGTTCTTTAGTGACAGTGACAGCTGCTGCTGCTTCATCTTTTATTATTATTGTTATATTTTGCTGCTATTATTAGTATTGTTACTATCCCCTATAAGGAAATCCAAATTCAAGTTCACAAAAGATTTTTTAAAATATAAGTAACACCAATGTACTCAGTGTAAGATATTAGAAAGTAAAAGATTTATTTTTATAAAATCCATGGTACCCTAAATCTCAATGAACTCTCACCAGAGCTCCTTGCCCTTTCACCATGATTATTTGGCTTTCAGGTAAAGGCATTTCCTCTCAGTTCACCCAGACCTCAGCTGTCTCTAGAGGTGGTTTCTCACTTTCTAATTTGCAGACTGTGGTCTTATTGACACATATGGGAGTTGCAATGGGCAAGTAAAGAGTCCCCAAGGGGTTTAAAAATGTAGGAACATCCTTCTCTGTATAATTGAATGCTCTGCATCTCAGAATGTTTTATGGCTATTTACAATTATAAATTAGTGCCCTCTCCAACATAATTGGGGCTCTGAAAAGAAAGAAACTGTCATCACTGAAAGTTACTGGTTGTAGGACCTGGGGAGCATGAGCCTAGAGTCTAGCAGTTCCAAAGGATTGGGTAATGTGTTCGAGACTAAATATATGACTTAATTTTGCACAGGGAAATATCAATTCCTAACATAGGAAATCGTCCAAACAGGATTTAAGCATAAGCAGGTAAGTTCTAGGCAAAATCCAAAAGGGAAGGGTAAACATTAAATGAAGAACTAAACAGCAAGATATGAATGGACTCTCATAGCAAAAATGGATTGGAGGCACAACAAATGCAGGTCTAATTCTGGATATTAATATAAGAAAATAATAATGGAAAAGCACAAGCCCAGAGACTGGCAACTGTGACAGCCAATTAAAGTAGGACCAACCATAAAATACTCTTGTTGATGATAAAGTTGCTACTGATATAAAGCTTCCTTAATTTCGCCTTGTTTCCCTTATTCGAGTCACTGGTACTCAAAATGAAAATCTAATACATAGGTTGATTTTCAGTTCACTTCAGTTCAGTCATTCAGTCGCGTCCGACTCTTTGCCACCCCATGAATCACAGCACACCAGGCATCTCTGTCCATTACCAACTCCCGGAGTTTACCCAAACCCATGTCCATCGAGTCGGTGATGCCATCCAACCATCTCATCCTCTGTCATCCCCTTCTCCTCCTGCCCCCAATCCTTCCCAGCATTAGGGTCTTTTCCAATGAGTCAACTCTTCGCATGAGGTGGCCAAAGTATTGGAGTTTCAGCTTCAACATCAGTCCTTCCAATGAACACCCAGGACTGATCTCCTTTACGATGGCCTGGTTGGATCTCCTTGCAGTCCAAGGGACTCTCAAGAGTCTTCTCCAACACCACAGTTCAAAAGCATCAGTTCTTCGGCTCTCAGCTTTCCTTATAGTCCACCTCTCACATCCATACATGACTACTGGAAAAACCATAGCCTTGACTAGATGGACCTTTGTTGGCAAAGTAATGTCTCTGCTTTTAAATATGCTATCTAGGTTGGTCATAACCTTCCTTCCAAGGAGTAGGCGTCTTTTAATTTCATGGCTGCAATCACCATCTGCAGTGATTTTGGAGCCCAAAAATATAAAGTCTGACACTGCTTCCACTGTTTCCCCATCTATTTCCCATGAAGTGATGGGACCAGATGCCATGATCTTAGTTTTCTGAACGTTGAGCTTTAAGCCAACTTTTTCACTCTCCTCTTTCACTTTCATCAAGAGGCTCTTTAGTTCTTCTTCACTTTCTGCCATAAGGTTGGTGTCATCTGCATATCTGAGGTTATTGATATTTCTCTCGGCAATCTTGATTCCAGCTTGTGTTTCTTCCAGCCCAGTGTTTCTCATGATGTACTCTGCATATAAGTTAAATAAGCAAGGTGACAATATACAGCCTTGATGTACTCCTTTTCCTATTTGGAACCAGTCTGTTGTTCCATGTCCAGTTCTAACTGTTGCTTCCTGACCTGCATACAGGTTTCTCAAGAGACAGGTCAGGTGGTCTGGTGTTCCCATCTTTTTCAGAATTTTCCACAGTTTATTGTGATCCACACAGTCAAAGGCTTTGGCATAGTCAAAAAAGCAGAAATAGATGTTTTTCTGGAACTCTCTTGCTTTTTCGATGATCCAGTGGATGTTGGCAATTTGATCTCTGGTTCCTCTGCCTTTTCTAATTTAGTGGAATAATGTGTTCATCATAAACTCCTAGTGTTAATAAAGAAAACAGATGAATAGATTTCAACTCCTTTAAAAACATATGTTTTTAAGGTTAGTCACTCAGTCCTGTCTGACTCTTTGCGACCCCATGGACTGTAGCCCACCAGGCTCTTCTGGCCATAGGATTTCCCAGGGAAACACTGGAGTGGGTTGCCATTTCCATGTTGCTGCTGCTGCTGCTAAGTCGCCTCAGTCGTGTCCGATTCTGTGCGACCCCATAGACGGGAGCCCACCAGGCTCCTCCATCCCTGGAATTCTCCAGGCAAGAATACTGGAGTGGGTTGCCATTTCCTCCTCCAGTGCATGAAAGTGATAAGTGAAAATGAAGTCGCTCAGTTGTGTCCAACTCTTCGCAACCCCATGGGCTGCAGCCTACCAGGCTCCTCCATCCATTGGGTTTCCCAGGCAAGAGTACTGGATTGGGGTGCCATTGCCTTCTCCGATCTCCATGTTAATTGATAGTTAAATTCAATGATGTCTCTATGCTGGACTAAATGGATGCAGAGGAGGGTGGAAAATGGAGCCCAGAATTCAGAAACGAAGTATTATTTCACAGAAAGCTTAAAGAGATATTTTTGAAAAATAATACATAATAAATGAATAAGATACTGTATATTATGGGCAATATTTCAGTATCTTTATTTCATTAGAAAATAATTATCTTAAATAATTTTTAATAGAAGTAAATTCCATATTTTATCAAGGAAAGGTAGAATGGAAAACTCAGTGGAAAATATAAAAGACAGTATTTCAGTTATCTATTGCTGGCTATAGATTACCCTCAAATTTACCCCAAATGACCCCAAACTTAACAAATTTAAAAATATGAATTCTGTGAATCAAGAATCTTGCCGTGGCGTACTTGGGTGTTTATACCTTAGTCTCCCAGAAGTCTACAGTCAAGGTGTTTTCTGGAACTGCAGTTATCTCTGGACTCAACTGGAAGGAAATCCACTTTGAAGTCCCCCCAGGAGGCTGTTCACAGGTCTCAGGTCTTTGCTAGGTGAAGTCTGGAAATACCAGCTCCTTGCCATGTGACTTTCTCAGTGGGGCCTCTCATATCATGTCAGCTAGTTCTCCTTAGAGTACAGATTCTGAGAGAAAGATTCCACAATGAAAGCCACAACTTTTTTAAAACTTGATCTTTGAATTGCCATCCCATCACCTCTGCTGTATTCAATTCATTAGAAGCAAGTAACCAAACCCAGCCTAACTTAAAGCAAAGGATTACATAAAGATGTGAGAATGAGGAGTCAGGGACCATATGCCCTCATAGAGTCTGCCTTTCACAGCCAGTATCTACTTATGATACTCAGTGCTAATAGGCATATTTCCTTTTCCTCTTAAACATCTGAAAGCAGTTCATTTTCTTCTCTTATGTTTTCACATTATGAAGAAATGAAAACCAGTGAAACTCAAGGGTAAGGGATGAGTAATTCTAATACTATATGTAGTTGGGATTCAAACCTCAAGGTGGCCTAAATGGGGCATAGCCATGTCATCTCAGAATGGCATTAATTCCCTAATGAATAAATACAATAACAAGATTCCAATCTTTATCTATTTTTTCCAGGTATTTACAAGACTCTGTGTATCCTCTCTCTCCCTCTTTTTTTTTTCTTTTGTTCATCTTGGTTTTGATTCTTGACTCTTTGACCTTCACTGGAGATCATTTGCTATACATCAACACTATACAAGCAAACTGGCCAGATGGAAAGCCTTACAAAAGATCTTGGTCTCTGCTAGATATGGTTTCTAATGAGAGAAATTAAGGTGGAAAGATTATTCCCTTGTCTGATCTTTTTTTAACCTAGCCAAATACAGCTATTTCTAGCTATTTTCTGAGGTCACTAAAATCTTCTGTAGATTGAATTTCTTTAGGCACACTCTGAGTATACATTCTTCAGGAATAAATTTAACCACAATAGCACCTGCTGTTATTACAAGGCTAAAATACATATTTTACATTTTATTCAGGAGGCTTGGCTGTTCCCACGAGCTAACAATAGGTTAACACCACGTTCTGGTTCTTGTCTTTTTTGCTGCATTTAATTCCCAATTCCAATGATTAAAGACTATAAACATATAAGCATAAGCTTTTAATGGTTTCAAAAAGGTTGAATACAAAAAGTTCTGTGGTTAAGTTCTGTAGTTAAATATAATTATTTTACAGGGTTCAGTCTCTTTAGTGCATCTTATTTGTCATGGGTAGCTCATAATTATGCTGGAGAAAATGAATTGAAAGTATAGAATTTTAATAGCATATTATGCTTTCTCAATTTTCCTATTTTTTACTCTGAAATATCCAGTTCCATTTTCTGCCATTTTTTCCCTTTAATGACCTTCATTAAATTCTAAAATTCTCACCCCCACTTGTGAAAAAGTAATGATAAAATGAACCAGTAGCAGAGTTGAATGGAATCCAGTTCTAAAATCCCTTGCCTCACTCAGCTGCTTCTTAGACACCTGAAATGTGCTTCTTAATTTAGAAAGAAAAATTGCAGTGAGGCTGCAATCCTGCATTTCAGAGACAAGGGAGCAGGAAATGATTTCCAGTTGATTGAAAGGTGGTGTTTGCACTTAGGATTTCCTGAGCTTTCCAATTTTAACCTTGGAGCTTACCTACCTTTGATTTTAAGAATTAGATTCAAACCATATTCTAGATATCCCTTCACTTTCGAGGTGCATCTTGGCTGCGGATAAGAAAAATGAAGGCTACATGCTAGTCCTAAAAGAGGAAAGAGCAAAAAGAATATATGAGGTTACATATAGCTTTTCTCTGAGCCAAGGACAAGGAGCTAAAGTCTCCTTTAATTTAACCCTCAGATTGTCACAAAGGAATAAGGAGCTCTGCAGAAGATTCTGTATTGTATTTGCCATTTCCAAGCAAAAAAAAATTAAGTTAGTTGAGTTAGAGAACAAGAAAACATTATTTTGCATTTTCTTTGTGAGATGCTGTGAATAAATATGGTAGAGTTGAAAGTAAAATATTTATGCAGATATACATATTTTTGTACGGGTAAATGTAAATAAAGTGTATAGCAAGGTATAAATCTCATTCTTTTCCTAAAATGTAGGACAATGGGTTGTGTTTTCTAGGTTAAGTTATGCCTTGTTTTCTAAAAATAAACTTTATCATTCTTCGTGTAAGAGGATAGTCTGGGAAAATTGACTCTTGTCCAACAGACTACTATTAACAATTCTTATTCAAGGCCTCCAGTATCTGAATTCTGAATTAACTACCATAGTACATTCAACAAGCTCTCAGCTTATATTGGTTAAATAACTGAATAAAGAAATGGAAAAAATAAGAAGGAAAGGAGAGATAGAGAGAAAAAGAGAGAAAAGAAGCAAGGATGTAAATGACAGAAAAATTTTATCAGCTGATTATCACAGGTATCAAAGCTTTCTTCACTTGACTTCCAAGAATACTACTTTTCCCTTTTGCCTTCTGCTTCACAAATCATGCCTTTTCAGTCTCCTATAATGGTTTATTTTTGTCCCTCTAATTTCTAATATGAGTACATTAGGGCTTAGTCTTCAGTTATTGATTTTTCTCTATGTTTTGCCAACTCCTAGGATGTCTCTTTAAATTTCATTAATTTATTATATCAATAATTCAAACCCACCCATCCATCTCACATATCTCTAAACTGAAGAGATTTCCTAAACCCTGGATATATATTCTTAACTTTCAACTTGAATGCCCTCTATACATAAAACGGTCACATCGGGTCAACTATAACCAAACAGAATTCTTCATTGAATATTACCTTCCCTTTTAATCTCTTTCTGCCGCAGTTCAGTTCAGTTCAGTTGCTCAGTCATGTCCGAATCTTTGCAAACCCATTGACTGTAGCATGCCAGGCTTCGCTGTCCATCACAAGCTCCAGGAGCTTGCTCAAACTCATGTTCATTGAGTCGGTGATGCCATCCAACCATCTCATTCTCTGTCGTCCCCTTCTCCTCCTGCCTTCACTTTTTCCCTGCATCAGAGTCTTTTCCAATGAGTCAGTCCTTCGCATCAGGTGGCCAAAGTATTGGAGCTTCAGCTTCAGCATCAGCCCTTCCAGTGAATATTCAGGACTGATTTCCTTCAGGATTGACTGGTTTGATCTCCTTCCAGTCTCAAGATTCTTCTCCAACACCACAGTTCAAAAGCATCAGTTCTTCAGCGCTCAGCTTTCTCTATAGCCCAACTCTCACATCTATACGTGACTACCAGGAAAACCATAGCTTTGACTAGATGGACCTTTGTAGGCAAAGCAATGTCTCTGCTTTTTAAAATACTGTCTAGGTTGGTCATAGCTTTCCTTCCATGGAGCAAGCGTCTTTTAATTTCATGGCTGCAGTCACCATCTGCAGTGATTTTGGAGCCCCTCAAAATAAAATCTCTCACTGTTTCCATTGTTTCCCCACCATGAAGTGATGGAACTGGATGCCATGATCTTTGATATTTGAATGTTGAGTTTTAAGCCAGCTTTTTCCCTCTCCTCTTTTACTTTGATCAAGAGGCTCTTTAGTTCTTTTTCACTTTCTGCCATAAGGGTGGTGTCATCTGCATATCTGAGGTTATTGATATTTCTCCTGGCAATCTTGATTTTCGAAGCTTGTGCTTCATCCAGCCCAGCATTTCTCATGATGTACTCTGCATAGAAGTTAAATAAGCAGGGTGACAATATACAGCCTTGACGTACGCCTTTCCCAATTTGAACCAGTCCATTGTTTCATATCTGGTTCTAACTGTTGCTTCTTGACCTGCATACAGGTTCCTCAGGAGGCAGGTAAGGTGGTCTGGTATTCCCACTTCTTTAAGAATGTTCCACAGTTTGTGTGATCCACACAGTCAAAGACTTTGGCATAGACAATAAGGCAGAAGTAGATGTTCTTCTGGAACGCTCTTGCTTTTTGTATGATCCAGTGGATGTTGGCAATTTGATGTCTGGTTCCTCTGCCTTTTCTAAACCCAGCTTGAACATCTGGAAGTTCTCGGTTCATGTATTGTTGAAGCCTCGCTTGGAGAATTTTGAGCATTATTTTGCTAGCGTGTGAGATGAGTGCAATTGTGTGGTAGTTTGAGCATTCTCTAGCATTGCCTTTCTTTGGGATTGGAATGAAAACTGACCTTTTCCAGTCCTGTGGCCACTGCTGAGTTTTCTTCCAAATTTGCTGGCAAAATGAGTGCAGCACTTTCACAAAATCATCTTTTTGGATTTGAAATAGCTCAACTGGAATTCCATCACCTACACTAACTTTATTCATAGTGATGCTTCCTAAGGCCCACTTGACTTTACACTCCAGGTTATCTGGCTCTAGGCGAGTGATCACACCACCATGGTTATCTGGGTCATTAAAATTTTTTTGTATAGTTTTTCTGTGTATTCTTCCACCTCTTCTTAATATCTTCTGCTTCTGTTAGGTCCATACCATTTCTGCCCTTTATTGTACCCATTTTTACATAAAATGTTCTAATTTTCTTGAAGAGATCTCTCGTCTTTCCCATTCTATTGTTTTCCTCTATTTCTCTGCATTGATCATTTAGTAAGGCTTTCTTACCTCTCCTTGCTATTCTTTGGAACTCTACATTCAAATAGATATATCTTTCCTTTCCTCCTTTCCCTTTAACTTCTCTTCTTTTCTTAGCTATTTGTGAGGCCTCCTCAGATAACCATGTTGCCTTTTTGCGTTTCGTTTTCTCAGGGATGGTCTTGATCACTGCCTCCTGTACAATGTAATGAACCTCCATCCATAGTTCTTCAGGCATTCTATCAAATCTAACCCCTTGAATCTATTTGTCACTTCCACTATATAATTGTAAGGGACTTGATTTAGGTCATACCTGAATGGTCTAATGTTTTTCCCTACTCAGTCTTTCCCATATCTATCGATATTGCCTTTACCCAGTTTTTCAAACTAAACTTTGAAAACTTAAAACTTCTTAACCAGTCATCCAATCTTTTCACATGCCCTGTAAGTTCTGCTTTCAAAGGAGATCCCAAATCTCATCATTCTTTCTTGTCTATGGTTGTTACAGGAACTTGTTCAACTTGTTCTTCACTTGTCTAGGTGCCTGGAATAGTCTGACAGTCATCCTGCGGCACCTTTCACCCCACGTTTCACTCAAAGGCTAACCAGATAAATCACTCTAGAGAATTTCCCATCCATAGGGAAATGAAGTGGCATAACCTAAACCCAAAAGTATGTTCATTGCTGATGCAGAACCACTGTAATTCACTTAGATTATAATTAGTGGATGAAACAGAGAGAAAAAAGTTTTTTAAAATGACCTGGCTTCTCTCTTTCCTTTACCAGCTGGTGTTTTGCCCAGCTGTTTCACAAGGAGGCCATAAAGTAAAGCACCAAACGTCCATCCCATTCCTCCGGTGATATAGAAGAGAACTCAGAAAAAGAGACCATGGATATGAAAGCAGTTGGGCCAAGAAATAATGAGCTCTGCCCCCCTCTCCACCCCTCTGATAGCTTATCATCTCTAAAAGGCAAGAGTGAACTATATGAAATAGAATACATATCACATATCCTGCCAAGTGCCTAGTCTCAACTTTCCAATGGCTTTACATCATGCTCTAAATAAAATACAAAGGTCTTACTATGACCTGTGATGCCTCATGTGACCTAGCCACTGTCCACTACCCTAATTTCTTCCTAATGTTTTCCTTTTCTTACCCCATTTCAGCACATTTCCTTTTCTTGCATTTTTTGGAGTATGCCTAGAAAAACTTGTTCCCAAGAACTTCCATCTGTTTGATAAATGGTTTCCCTCACTTACTGAGTTTGCTGCCTAGCTTTGGTCAGTCTTAGGCTCAAATGTCCTCTCCCCAGAAAGGACTCCTCTGGACACTCATCTACACAATTGACCCCCTCCCTCATTAATTTATGTCTCCTTGTCCTGCATTAATTTTCTCCTCAGCACTATCACTACTTCTCACTATATAGAATTTATGTTTGGTTACAGTTTTTCATCCTCCTAGAACATAAGCTTCCTGAGAGTAACTCTACACTCGTTAACTGACATATCGCCAGTGCTTAGATCAATGCCAAGCAAATAACAAGAAATCAATCAAACTTTCACTGCCAAGGGCTCAGGTTCAATTCCTGGTTAGGGAACTAAGATCCCACAAGCCAAGCGGCATAGCCAAAAAAACAAAGAAAGAAAATTGTGAAGGTGTAATTTTTACGTTACAGGATATGTTTCAAACTTTGCTGAATAAAAGAATAGAAATAAATTTCTCTTATTATTTCTGTATGAATTTTTTTTTGTTTTGGGTTTCAAAATTCATTGTTACCCAATAGTTTATTTTAAAGTAAATTCTTTGGAATCCAGAACACATTTTAACAAACAGCTCTGTTGATGGTAAAGTGATCGATAGTTTTCAGATTATTCCACGCCATGTGACTATTGTATCATCAATTCAAATCAATATGAATGTAAAACCCAACAAATAGACTACTAGTATTTAAACAATATAAAATTTTGAATACTAATCATTAAAAGCATAGTTAATTAAAGGAAACATAAAATCTCACCACTCATAAAATTTTGGCATAAAACTAATCTTACGTCACCTAGTCAAAACTCCAAGCTAAAGAAGAAATTGCCTCTTGAAACAAAGCCGTGAAAAGGTTATCCACTCTGTATGAACATTCCTAATTGAGAAAAATGACTGCATTGTAAGGCACCAAACCCACCAGAGAATTTGAGCTAGTTCTACAATGTATTTCTCTCTATTACAGTGTGTGTGTGGGTTAGTCACTCAGTCGTGTCTGACTCTTTGCAACTCCATGGACTTTAGCTCATGGCTCCTCTGTCCATGGATTTCTTCAGGCAAGAATACTGGAGTGGGTTGCCATTTCTTTCTCCAGGGGACCTTCCTAACCAAGGTATTAAACCTGGGTCTTTCATGTTGCAGGCAGATTCTTTACCATCTGAGCCACCAGGGAAGCACCTCTATTACAAAATCCCATGGATGGAGGAGCCTGGTAGGCTGTAGTCCATGGGGTCACTAAGAGTTGGACATGACTGAGGGACTTCACTTTCACTTTTCACTTTCATGCATTAGAGAAGGAAATGGCAACCCACTCCAATATTCTTGCCTGGAGAATCCCGGGGACGGGGGGGAGCCTGGTGGTCTGCCATCTATGGGGTCGCACAGAGTTGGACACGACTGAAGCGACTTAGCAGCAGCATTATCTAATATCTGAAAATGTTTACCATTTTATCTTCTGAATTTACACTAAGTAAACATAACTCCCTTTTACATAACAGTGCATCAGTTATTTGGAGGGAGCCACCACGTCCTTCTTAAAATTCTTCCTCTTTATGCTTAATATCCTAATTCTTCCAATCCATTCTGATATGGAGTGATTTTCAGATCTATTCATAGGTTAATCACTCTCTTCCATATAGAGTCCAGCTCAACAATTTCTAGTGCCAGATTTCTTTATTTTTCAACTCTTAGGGTATAACAAACCACTCCAATACCCGGAGGATTAAAACAAAAACCAATTTTTATCACTCATGAGTCTATATGTGATAGCGTTTTCATGGTGTCAGTTGGGTATATTCTTATATCCTGGCCTGCTGTGGGTTAGGTAGGCTGTTCTGGTGACGTTGGCTGTGCTTGCTCACATATTGTCTGCCTGCTGGTGCTAGACAGCTTTTGGAAGCTTCTACTTGGGCAACTGGTCTCTTTTCTACAGGGTCTTTATCTCTAAGCAGACTAGCTCAGGTGTGTACAGACCACTGAGAAAGAGAAGCAGCACAGGGACAATAGAGACCCAAGCTCAGGAAGAGCACTATGTCATTTTACTGTCACCTACTGGCCAAAGTCTATTAAAAGTCCAGCCTGGAATCAAGGAATGGGGAAAAGACTCCACCTCTCCCTGGAAGAAGATGTATTGTCACATTGCAAAGGTGGTACATAAATGGAGAGAAAAAATTAGAACTATTTTTACAGTCAGTCTGCTACAATTTCCAACAGCCTAAGCAGTATGGAAACATGCAAAGAAGAGAGATAGGATAGAGATAATTTGAAAGAGGTTGGCATGTAATATATTGCTTTCATTTATTGAAATAATTATCTTAGAAATAATTAGAATTTAGTTTGGGTATCTTATGCTTACTTTAAAAATTAGTATTGATATTTATTTTAGTGACATATTTGGAGACACATATGAGTGACATAAGCCTTTCAGTGCTTCTAGCTAAAAAAATTTCTTAATTCAAGCTTTTAGTTGATGCCCTTTGCCACTAAATTGTAGCATCACCTGACCCCAAAACAAGCCTGAGGAGACTTTTGGTAGCTCAGAGGACTGCAGGCTCTATTTCAATAAGACATCACTAACTACATGCTACATGATGTAGGGTTAGTTACATCACTAACTCATAAATGATATAAATACTGCATCATTGCAAGGTGCCAAACATTGACCTTCAGAGTGGATTGACTGCTTTTTACTCCTACTTTCCAAATCTCCCAGAAATTTTTCTTGTAGCCAACTTGTTGTGAATTTGTTAAGTTTTAAGTTTGTTAAGTAGTGCCCTGGGGTGTTGATGGTGAGCCATAGTTCAAGAAAGACTGCAGGGGAAGAGAGATAGGGAAGATTATAACTTACAGGTCTTGGAGGAAGTACACAGCATGCCTCCAGGGTTCACACAGGGACATCAAGGCACAGGACAGACAGAGCGAGTGGAGCAGAATTTGGGGCATGTGCCTTTACTAAGACCTACAGGTGGAGTGCTTTGGAGTTCCCTGGCTAAAGCTGAATTGATCAATTCAACCCCCCCAAAAGGGTGGATTTTCTGTAAACTTCCTGGGGAGTCTTTTCTAAGGGGTACAAGAGGAAGGCCCTAGGAGGCAGGGGAGAGTGCTTATTACAGGGCAGTTGGGAGTCATATCAGGATATTTGGAGTCATGACATATTTACTTGTGACTCTGTTTTCCAGATCATGTGCTAAGGGTATGGGGTGGGGATACTGTCAGTTTAAGGCTCCCTATACAGAATGGATGCCACAGCCACAATATTATGGAGTAGTTTAGCTAAATCTCAACACAATTCTAACCTGAAACCATAGAAGGAAAGAAATTATAGGAAATACTGTTTCGTATAGTTAAGTCGACAAAATTGGAAAACAACCCACTTCACCTTTTCACCTTGAGATATATGTATATCCTAACCATAATTATCCCCCCAAAGAAAGATAAATACAAAATCATGCTTCAAACTAACAGGATGTTGGTGAACTTCTTAAGACCAAAAACAAACAAACAAACACTAACCTTTTCTCCAAAAAAGGTTTCACGTCTTCATATCACTTGATCTCTTTTTATCTCATCAAACTAAGAGATATTTTAAATGTTGAATAAGGTTAAGTAGTATTAACACACTTTAAATTATAAGGGTAATGGAATTTTGAAAAAAGGAACTGATGAGTTTATGCATGCATATTCATATAAAAGTAAGGGGGAGATGCTCATAAGTATTAGTGTGTAGCTGATAGTTATAATTGGACACTTCTGTATTTCCTTTACCCTCAGTGAGCTCCTCTGCAGACTTGCCTAAGAGGATGACACAAAACTGCATTTCTGAAAGGTCTGGGATTTAGCAATCCTGCTTGTATTGAATACTTGTAGTTTCTGTTTCCTCTATCACAAAACATGGGGCACTAAGAGGGTACCCAAGGTTTCCACTTCATTCTAGGCATATGTTTTCTTACCCCATAGCGCCAAATTGATTTTCCCTGAAGAGTTGGGATCAATTATTTCAGGGAGTATAGTAATTCTGTTTTTCGCCAGTGGATTCACTGTCGTGAGAATTCCAAAGCGGCCACGTGGCAATCTCTACTTCTAGTTTAATAAGGCAATCGTGTCTCCTGGTGTGAGCATTCACTCCTTAGGAACTAAGACATATCAAAGCAGAAGAGCCCAAAGACACAAGTGCAAGAAGTAAAACTTTCATTAACTGTTAATTTACTAGGGGTAAGAGTAAGAGAATTACCCCAACATTTTATCCTTCATTTCCTAAGTTATGAACATTTGCTATGGGACAAATAGCACTAAATATTGGTCACGACGTATTACACATCTGGGGGAAATTCTTCTAACTCCAGAAGCTGATGTTCCCAACCAGGCCAACTAGAGAATCTCCTGAAGGCTTTTTCACTATTTTATTATGCTAGTGGCTTCTGGATGTTGAGGACCATGGGAATCAAATTTCATAAGCAGGAACCAGTTTCCAAATACATTAACTTTTCCTTCCCTCTGAAATCATATCTTAACATATTCCAGATACTTGGACTCTAGAAATTTCACTGAAGCAACATACTATAGAATTTTTATGGCATTTATCTCCTTTCCTCTGGTACACATGGATACTATCGATGTGTGTCCAAGGAGAATTCTATTGTTAATTGAGAGACTTTCAGTTCAGTTCAGTCGCTCAGTAGTATCCAATTCTTTGTGACGCCATGGACTGCAACAGGCAAGGCTTCCCTGTCCATCACCAACTGCCAGAGCTTACTCAACTCATGTTCATAAGTCAGTGATGACATCCAACCATCTCATCCTCTGTTGTCCCCTTCTTCTCCTGCCTTCAAACAGTCCCAGAATCAGGGTATATTCAAATGAGTCAGTTCTTCGCATCAGGTAGCCAAAGTATTGGAGTTTCAGCTTCAGCATCAGTCCTTCCAATGAATATTCAGAACTGATTTCTCTTAGGATTCACTGGTTGGAACTCCTTGCTGTCCAAGGGAGTCTCAAGAGTCTTCTCCAACACCACAGTTCAAAAGCATCAGTTCTTCGGCTCTCAGCTTTCCTTATAGTCCAACTCTCACATCCATACATGACTACTGGAAAAACCAAAGCTTTGACTATATGGATTTTTGTTGGCAAAGTAATGTCTCTGCTTTTTAATATGCTCTCTAGGTTGGTCATAACATTTCTTCTAAGGAGCAAGTGTCTTTTAATTTCATGGCTGCAGTCACCATCTTCAGTGATTTTGGAGTCCAAAAAAATAAAGTCTGTCACTGTTTCCATTGTTTCCCCATCTATTTGCCATGAAGTGATGGGACGGGATGCCATGATCTTAGTTTTCTGAATGTTGAGTTTTAAGCCAGCTCTTTCACTCTCTTCTTTCACTTTCATCAAGAGGCTCTTTAGTTCTTCTTCACTTTCTGCCATAAGGGTGGTGTCATCTGCATATCTGAGGCTATTGATATTTCAATATCAATATCTGAGATTATTTGATTCCAGCTTGTGCTTCATCCAGCCTGGCATTTCTCATGATGTACTCTGCATATAAGTTAAATAAGCAGGGTGACAATATATAGCCTTGTACTCCTTTCCCAATTCGGAACCAGTCTGTTGTTCTATATGCTTCTTGACCTGCATATAGATTTCTCAGGAGGCAGGTCAGATGATCTGGTATTCCAGTCTCTTAAGAAATTTTCCACAGTTTGTTGTGATCCACACAGTCAAAGGCTTTGGCATAGTCAATAAAACAGAAATAGATGTTTTTCTGCAACTCTCGTTTTTTTGATGATCCAATGGATGTTGGCCATTTGATCTCTGGTTCCTCTGCCTTTTCTAAATCCGGCTTGAACATCTGGAAGTTCACAGTTCACGTTCTGTTGAAGCCTTGTTTGGAGAATTTTGAGCATTACTTTGCCAGTGTGTGAGATGAGTGCAATTGTGCGGTAGTTTGAACATTCTTTGGCATTGCCTTTCTTTGGGATTGGAATGAAAACTGACCTTTTCCAGTCCTGTGGCCACTGCTGAGTTTTCCAAATTTGCTGGCATATTGAGTAAGCACTTTCATAGCATCATCTTTTAGGATTTGAAGTAGCTCAACTGGAATTCCATCACCTCCACTAGCTTTGTTCATAGTGATGCTTCCTAAGGCACACTTGACTTCGCATTCCAGGATGTCTGACTCTTGTTGAGTGATCACACCATCCTGGTTATCTGGGTCATGAAGATTTTTTTTGTATAGTTTTTCTGTGTATTCTTCCACCTCTTCTTAATATCTTCTGCTTCTTTTAGGTCCATACCATTTCTGTCCTTTATTGTGTCCATCTTTGCATGAAATATTCCCTTGGTATCTCTAACTTTCTTGAAGAGATCTCTCATCTTTTCCATTCTATTGTTTTCCTCTATTTCTTTGCACTGATCACTGAGGAAAGCTTTCTCATCTCTTCTTGCTATTCTTTGGAGCTCTGCATTCAAATGGATATATCTTTCCTTTTCTCCTTTGCCTTTAGCTTCTCTTCTTTTCTCAGCTATTTGTAAGGCCTCTTCAGACAACCATGTTGCCTTTTTGCATTTCTTTTTCTTGGGAATGGTCTTGATCACTGCCTCCTCTACAATGTCATGAACCTCCGTCCATAGTTCATCAGGCACTCTGTCTATCAGATCTAGTCCCTTAAATCTATTTCTCACTTCCACTGTATAATCATAAGGGATTTGATTTAGGTCATACCTGAATGGTCTAGTGGTTTTCCCTACTTTCTTCAATTTAAGTCTGAATTTGGCAATAAGGAGTTCATGATCTGAGCCACAGTCAGCTCCTGGTCTTGTTTGTGCTGACTGTATAGAGCTTCTCCATCTTCGGCTGCAAAGAATATAATCAATGTGATTTCGGTATTGACTATCTGGTGATGTCCATGTATAGAGTCTTCTCTTGTGTTGTTGGAAGAGGGTGTTTGCTATGACCAGTGCATTTTATGGCATTTATCTCCTTTCCTCTGGTACACATGGATACTATAGATGTGTGTCCAAGGAGAACTCTATCATTAATTGAATGACTTAGTGATGTTCTACAATGGATAGGCTATCAAAGTACCTATGGACAAGATTATGATATTGGACTAAGAAGCTAGTTGCCTTAGTATAAGTGAAGGTATATTTCTGACTCTGCCAGGTGAGAATAAACAGTTCCCAATAAAGAGATAGAATATATAAATCAGTAGCACTTGTTACATTAACTGATCCATTCCAGGTGCTGGAAATTATGTCTGTTTGCTCCAGCATCAAAATCACACCTGAAATGGTGGCTACAACCATACTCATAAATAACCATACTTGCCTCTGGAAATGACATGCCACAGCTTGGTCCCTGCCACCACAGGACACAACATCCTTATTGAATCTGGGATCCCAATTCAGTGGTAGTGGTTCCCACTGTCATTCTGGCCAACAGAGAATAACCAGTACAGATATCTTTAAGAATACTAGAATTCCTTGTGGGTGTATTTCTCACAGCTTTGTGAAGGAAATAATCTTTGAACATTACAAAAAATATAATTAATGGAGTGAGTGGGACTTTCATGATAAATTCACTCTAGAATTTATTTGACTTCCTTTAGCCTTTGGACACCATCCTCTACACTGCACCAAGGAAGTAATGGCATTTCCACTTCATTTAGTGAAGCCATATTTGAGTGCAAAGTTTAGTTGCTAGCCTCCAAAATTGTTACTCCCAGTCACCAGAGCTAACATATTGAATCTGGAATCTATGCTTAATGCAAGCATATCAACAAATTCAATCTGACCCAACATGATATTTCTTTTATCCTGCCCCTGTAGCTTTAGGATCTATTTCTATATCAGGAGTGGTAAACCCCTTGATGATTTTCAACTGCCTTCTACCTTCTAGGTCCTACCAGGATTTTAATCTGGTCATAGGTCTACAAGCAGTGAGAACTGGTTACCCCTCTCCATTTTCAGGATAAATCCTCCCCAGTCATTGTTCTACATTTAATACATGCAATCTTGTGATTTTATGAATTAATTTTGTACTATAATGCAGACTCTTGGCTTCCCAGGTGGTGCTAGTGGTAAAGAACCCATCTGCCAGTTCAGGAGACATAAGAGATGCGGGTTTGATCCCTGGGTCGGGAAGATCCCCTGGAGGAGGGGATGACAATCCACTCAAACATGCTTGCCTGGAAAATCCCACGGACAGAAGAACCTGGAGGGCTACAGTCTGTAGAGTCAAAATGTGTTGAACATGACTGAAGTGACTTGGCAGGCACGCAGCACTCTTTTATGATTAGATTTGAGGTGTTGTTTTCAGAAATCCTGGCCCTGTGCCTGGCTAAGGCCCTTTATTTTAGGACAAAGTCCTAAAACTGCTTTCCTATCCACAATTTAAGGTGGAAAATTAAAGCCCCACATTCCTCATTTTCTTTCTTCAAGTTCTTTTGTGTACTCTCAAGTAACCAACAAACTCCTTTATGGTCTTTATTTTCACAGAAGTGTTCTAAACAAGCATCACTTGACCTAAAGGATAGTCTTTTCTAATCACTTGATTTTAGGTGTCCTCATAATCATTTAACTAACTACTTTTCCATTGTATGGAACAGACAACCAGTGTCTCTTTACTACTTGCAACAGGGTTATCAAGGCAGTTAAATTTAATAAGATCAAGAAACCAATTCCAGATATCCCAGAAAATATTTGGATAATACATCCTCAAGTTTTTATTTCTCTAGTGCCATTTTAGGATCAATTTCAGTGTCAGGGTTCCAAAGCCACAATTTAGCAATATGGAATAAGACTTGTTACACAAATTATAAAAATTCCTCATCCGAAGTTTTTGGCAAAGTTTACAGAAAGTTGTTGCCTCTCATCTGGTGGTGGAATAGAAGTCATTGTAAGTCAGCAGGGATGGCAGTCAGGAAGAAAAGTTACGCATGGAGCAGGGGAAGACAAGGCAAACTGGAATCATTGCAGATGAACTGGAATCAATGTCTCACCACCTCCAGTCTGAGTCATGTGGGAGCTCTGAAGAAGCCGACTTCTTTTTTCTACAGTCTGCACATATCTGGCCCAAATACAAAGTAAACTGAAGGAAGAGGTCCGATGGCATCTGAGTGAGCTGCAGTGCTGACGGCTGCCCGAGGCCACCAGTCCAGTCCCAAACGCATGCACTTCAGGAATGCGTCTGATGACATGTACCAACTATCCAAACACAGCAGAGGCCACCTCCCTTCCACTTCCCAAATCCTAAGTAAATTTTTCTTGCTGCCAACAACCATACAGGGAAAGGAATTCTGGAAAATCTAGTTTTAGAATCACCACAGTTGTTGTTTAGCCATTGTGTTCAACTCTTTTGTGACCCCATGACTATACGGTTTGCCAGGCTCCTCTGTCCACAGGATTTCCCAGGCAAGAATATGGAGTGAGCAGCCATTTCCTTCTCCAGAGGATCTTCCTGATCCAGGGATTGAATCTGCGTTTCCTGAGGATTCTTTAACACTCAGCCACCTGGGAAGCCCGATCACCACAGCAAGCAAAGCCATAAAATGTGAGAAATATTTTTTATATATTTATATTTTCTAATGAACTTAACTTCATTAAGTCCATAACTTCATGAAGTTGAATACTCTCAAGCTTGCAGTCTGTATACTCTCAATCATACCGGGAGTCACTTTCTAGATTTTGAGGAAGTATTAGTCATTCAGTTGTGTCAGACTCTTTGCAAGCCCTCCATACTCCTCTGTCCATGGGATTCTCCAGGCAAGAATACTGGAGTGGGTTGCCCTTCCCTTCTCCAAGGGATCTTCCCAACCCAGGGATCGAACCTGGGTCACCTGCATTGCAGGTGGATTCTTTATCCTCTGAGCCGCCACGGAAGCAAGGGCAATGCTGCTTACCACTCATGATCTTAACATGTTCCCACTTAATAATTTCTTCCACACATGGGACAAAGAAACATTAGGAAAAATGCAGCAACCCTGATGGCAAGGCTCCAGGCTCCCTAGATCCTTCTGCACCAACCCACTATGACAATTGTTAATATTCATGTGTGTGTGTTTTACATATCTTTGTCTCTACATGTTTCAGTCTGGATATTTTTCTCTGCTCTTTTTTTAGTTCAGTAATTTTCTTCACTTATATTTACCTTCTGTAAAGCCTTCTACTGACTTTTGCATTTTAATTTTTAAAATTATGTTTATGTATATAATTTAAAAATTTTTTATCAGTTCTTTTTCATGCTTCTAGCTCTCTGCAAAAGTTCTCAATATTGTCTTATATTTCATTTAATATATACAGTATATTACTTTAGTCTTACCTTTTAACTGTACTTATTATCTGAATAAACTGTGGATCCACAGTATATTATATTTATTTTCTTTAAATTGTGATTATGTTATCTTGAGGTTTTGTATGTCTAGTTACTTTTGATTAGGTATCTTCCATTGTTGTTGTTCAGTCACTCAGTCATGTCCGACTCTTTGCAACCCCATGGACTGCAGCACGCCAGGCTTCCCTGTCCTTCACCATCTCCCAGAGCTTGCTCAAACTCATGTCCATTGAGTCAGTGATGCCATCCAACCATCTCATCCTGTTGCCCCCTTCTCCTCCTGCCTTCAATCTTTTCCAGCATCAGGGTCTCTTCTGATGAATTGTCTCTTTGCATCAGGTGGCCAAAGTATTGGAGCTTCAGTTTCAGCATTTCAGCATCAGTCCTTCTAATGAATATTCAAGATTGATTTCCTTTAGGAATAACTGGTTTGATCTCCTTACTGTCCAAGGGACTCTCAAGAGTCTTCTCCAACACCAGAGCTCAAAAGCATCAATTCTTTGGCATTCAGCCTTCTTTATGGTCCAACTCTCACATCCATACACGACCACTGGAAAAACCATAGCCTTGACTAGATGGACCTTTGTTGACAGAGTAATGTCTCTGCTTTTAAATATGCTCTCTAGGTTGGTCATAGCTTTTCTTCCATGGAGCAAGTATCTTTTAATTTCATGCCTGCAGTCACCATCTGCAGTGATTTTGGAGCCCAAGAAAATAATGTCTGTCACTGTTTCCATTGTTTCCTCATCTATTTGCCACGAAGTGATGGAACCAGATGCTATGATCTTCATTTTTTGAATGTTGAGTTTTAAGCCAGCTTTTTCACTCTCCTCTTTCATCTTCAAGAGGTTCTTTAGTTCCTCTTTGCTTTCTGCCATGAGGGTGGTGTCATCTGCATATATGAAGTTATTGATATTTCTCCAAGCAATCTTGATTCCAGCTTGTGCTTCATCCAGCCAGGCATTTTGCATGATGTACTCTGCATTAGATATTTTAAAATGTACACATAATTGGATTCTTGGTTATTATTTTCCCACATATAATATTTGCATTTCCTTCTGGTAAGTGGCTAAGTTAGTAAGGATTGATCTATATCAAATATATAAAGGTCTAAGAAGTTACAATAATAACAAAAATACTTTCCTTAGGTAGCACTGAAGGTTCCTACAGCAAAAACATTTTTCTAAAATAAATTAATAAGAAAAAGTATATATTTATCATGATTCTCTATAAACTGTATTAAAAGCTAACCAAATGACTCATTAAATGTTTTTTTCAATGGAGAATTATAGCTAACAAGTAGAGGAAAAACATGAGAATTGAAAAACATCATTTGTAGAATCTAATGAAATTATTAAAAACAAAACAATTTTGCTGAAATTAATAGAGTGAAATGCTGATGGGGAAATTAACAATGAAAGAAAAGATAAAAATTAATTTATCAGTTTGATAACCAGGGGTATATGTCTCATGAACACATGCTATAAAGGAGTCCACGTAACCACCTTTAGAGATGTATTGCTCCTCCAAATTGATCCTAAATCTAATAAAATCTCTAAATATAATTACCAGTTCAAATACACTGGTGACTAACAGTCAGATAAACATAAAGTAGAAGATATTACATATATCTTTAAAAGATAAGTGGAAAAAATGCAAGGTGGGGGATGTCAGGGAATACAAGTTTTAAAGACATAAAATTAGAAAAAGTGTGTACAGCTTACTGTAGTAGATAAACTGTACATATCTGATAAGCAGTTTTAAATTCAGGATGTGAGTTATTTACTTGTATAATTTGGTTAGTGATATCTTTTTACAAAAGGTAGAATATTTTTGCAAATTGTCACATATCTAAGATTAATTTATGCACAGAATCTTATGAATATATCCGACCGATTTGAAAGCTTAAGTTACTCCTAAAATTTTAGTTTCCAATTCTTTGTCCCTTCTTTACCAGTCGCAATATGTTTATACAAATGTAAATTATTTGTAAATGCTGCGTGCATGCAGCAATTGCTGATATTAAAATATTAATGAGTTATTTTTCTTAACTCAAAAGCTCCCTACAAGTTAATACAAATATGTTATTATTCTTCTTATGAGTTTATATTAGGATGTAAACTCCAAAGCAAGCCACACTGAAATTTTTAAAGTTCTTTTTATCCTCAATGGAAATACACTGATGTTACACACTTCAAAAGCAGAAAAGTTCAATGGAGAGAATTTTATATTGATATATAGAGAATAAAGGGCCAGAAAAAATCTCCTACAGCATCTCTGAAATCACCTGAGATTCGCTTGAAATTTTATTTCACTGAGATGAGATTCAGGGAAATGTGTAATGCCACTATGTAAGGTTTACACATGCATTCACTTCATTTCTGCCAGTAACCCTTTAAACACCCTTGGTTATTTCTGCACATAACCATCCATTATAAGACACAGGTATTTTTAGATGCGCATTCCAAGGCAAGAGAATATACTATTTATGACAGGAAATACTAGTTTTTATGGCCTGAGGCCTAAAAGGAATTAGTGTATTCTAAACTTAGCAAATCAGATGAGGCTAAAATAAATATTACACATCACTTGTCTATTTGTGCATTCATTTTAAAATGAAGTTTTTCTTGGTAAAATATTCGTGAAGCAACTATGTTAGCTGGATAGGGAATTTTTATTTAGGTACTCATTTAATCATTTGCCTGAAGATAACAGAAATGGGAGAACTAAGGATGGGTTGAAAACAAGAAGAGAAGAGTTGGCTTCTTCAATTTAGTGCTAACAAGTAACATTTTCAACATTTCTTTCTTAAAGCAATCAAAAGAGGAGAAAACAGTAGTACTAATTCTCTAGGGAAAATATAAAAGCCTCATAAAATATTGAAGAGAGAATTGGAGGGGTGGAGTCAACTTTTCTGAAAAGAAATTTTCAATAGCCTAAACATGAGAAAGC
Organism: Giraffa tippelskirchi; assembly: GCF_054371585.1. Classification (NCBI taxonomy): domain Eukaryota; kingdom Metazoa; phylum Chordata; class Mammalia; order Artiodactyla; family Giraffidae; genus Giraffa; species Giraffa tippelskirchi. The sequence continues at coordinate 88,733,966 of NC_137275.1, read as the reverse complement.
TGAGCACCAAAGAATTGATGCTTTTGAACTGTGGTGTTGGAGAAGACTACTGAGACTCCCTTGGACTGCGAGGAGGTCCAACCAGTCCATCCTAAAGGAAATCAGTCCTGAATAGTCGTTGGAAGGACTGATGCCGAAGCTGAAACTCCAATACTTTGGCCACCGGATGCAAAGAACTGACTCATTGGAAAATACCCTGATGCTGGGAAAGATTGAAGGCGGGAGGAGAAGGGGATGACAGAGGATGAAATGGTTGGATGGCATCACCGACTCAATGGACATGAGTTTGAGTAAACTCCAGGAGTTGGTGATAGACAGGGAGGCCTGGCATGCTGCAGTTCATGGGGTCGCAAAGAGTTGGACACCACTGAGTGACTGAACTGAACTGAAATGTGAGAAATATCCTACAGGGCTTGCACTTGGCAACCCCCTATATTCATATGACATACAAAATGATACATGCACAGCAGTTACCAGTCAGAGTGCATGGGGGCTGAACATGGCCTCACGGGACTAACGGTATCAGGTCACACAGCTGCCATCCTCAGACCCTTTGCACTATGAACTGCAATAAAAAGCATCTCTGAATATTGTTCACTGTTGCTTAGAACCTTCTGATTTGCATCTTAATTTAGAGTGTGCTTTTTGCCATAGGCACCACCCCATGATTACAGAGGTTACATGAGAAAAATGACTTTGAACATGCCAAGGCTTGGCATTTAAGTAGAGGGTACTGGGAAAACAATGCATGGTATTTCTGGAAAATGAATGCAACATCCTGTCTTCTTCTCTTTCCTCCCCAAACTAGCTGGGGAGACTTTGGGCAATAATGCACTTTCTAAATCTCCATTTACTCTCTATAAAGAGAAACAAGACATACCTCAGAATAATTTAATGATGTAATTAAATAGCACATATAAAACATTTAGCATAATGTCCGAATGTGGCAGGCATTCTGAAAGTTCTAGGTATTACTACCAATATTATTGTCATTATCATCAGTCAAGCCTCCAACAGAAAACAAATCCAAATCAAGTAGTTCACAGAAACAATCATGAAAGACAGATTAGAGATTTGGGCTGGATTCCAGAAGCCAACCAGAGCTGCTGGAGCAAAATGAGTTTAGAAACAATGGAGAAATGCTACCTCTGGTCCTGAAGGGACAAGAGGAGAAAGTGTGTTCCTGGAATACTGTGAGGGCTTGAGTCTGAGCTGACAGGATCTGCAGTCATGAAAGCGCACAGGTACTGCCGGAATAGAGGCTCTAAAGTTAGAAGGTGCAGGTAAGAAAGCCCCACACTTTTCTCCTTCCACCCTCTGAACTCTTGCCAGTGTTCCTCACTAGTTGAAACCAACTGGGTGAACTATTCTAAACCTAGATCTATGGAAAATTATGTGAGGCAGAGAAGAAGATTAATTTGAAAGGGTAGAGGTAGCAAATTAGTACATTCTCCATACCCACATTGGGACATAATAAAAAATTCTTTAATCTACAAGATTTTCTCCCCCATTGCCCCCCAATTCCCATATAAATGTGCATGGTTTCCACAAGAATAAATTAATAATTTTTCTCAACACTACAAAGGAGCAATTTGACTGAATTTGAAATACTTGAATATATTATGAGGATGCATTTTAAAAATAGAATTGGGAAATCCATCAACAACCAATCTCCATTACGGTCTCCCTTATGTTCTAATAGCAAGGTCTGGATGGTCTTCTAAGGAAAAATAAAATGAAAAATTCATTGAAGTCAGATTCCAAGGTAAAGAAGAGCTCAGTTTATGCTCAGAAATTACATAACTCTTCTAACCATGGTGGAGCAGCCCATGCTGAGCTGATAATGAAAGATATTTAAGATACTCTGACCTTGGCTAATAGCAGATACAAGAGAAAAGATATTAAGAACAGGATTTAGGGAGATGTAAAGATAATTTCTTCTTTATTTGTTTCTCTTTGTTGTTTTCAGGGTTACTTCTTTCTCTGCCTCACCCCTTCCCTTACTTTCTCTACTACCTCCCTCTCTCTCTCCTGTAACTAGAGTTCTTAGAATACTGTCTCCCAGGTAAGAGAGAATCCCTGATTTGGGGAACATTACCTAGAGATTAGGAGTTACATAAATTTTGCAGAGAAATCAGGTTTACCAGTAAACAAGTTCCATCTGAAGCTTTAAACGCTGTAACTTAAAAAGTCTTCTTGTACATATTTCAGCCCAAAGAACCATTGAACTTCCTCTAAAATTTGTCCTTTTTTCAAAGAGAAATGAACCACCAGCCAAATGGATATCTACTCATGGAGAAAACTACACATACAGATAAAAAACTACACAAAGATCCGAACCACTTTTTCTCAGCAATCTTTGCATTATAAAGCCATCAGAGGTTTTGCACACAGCAACATAGTTCCAGAAAAGCATGATTGGTGGTTTTAGTTGGAAAGAAGCTGTCATTTAGAAATCAGGCAAAACAATCTTCAGGGCTTGAGACTGGGCAGGTACCTAGATATCTCATTAAGATATTAAAATTATCAGAGCTCTACAAAAAGAGGGAAACCTAGAACATGTAAATATCTTAATGCTGAAATTATTATTACACATCCTCAAAAATACATATAATTTGGGACCTTGCCTAGAAGAAGAGGATAAAATAAAGTTGTTCTATTTTTTTTTCTCTCCACCCATGTATTAGTTACATATCACCAGTGTATTTATCCTAACAGTTGTCAATCTGATCTCTGTCTAGGCCATGATATACTTCTTTCTTGAAATTCCATTAATAAGAACAAAGCAGGCAGTTAAAAAATCATAGACAGCATTCTATGAGACAAAGGATGTGTTGATCAATTATCTGGATATCCATATCAATACTTTAATAAGAAAATTAGTATTTTATTGTACACTATTTTCTACAGATCATTTTTTAATATCTCCAACATATGCTGTTTCTCCTTCTCATTTTTGAAGACGAATTATAAAATAATACCAACCTTTTAGGCAGTTAAGAAGTAATCACAGGTGAATGGACAAAGAAAATATCATAAACACACATAATGGAATTTTACTCACTCTTAAAAAAGAAGGGAATCCTGCCATTTGTGACAATATGGATGGACCTAGAAGACATTATGCTAAGTGAAATGAGTCAGTTACAGAAGGACAAATATTACATACTCTAATTATATGGAGCATCTAAAATAGTCGAGTTTATAGACTCAGAGAATAGAATGGTGGTTGCCAGGGAATAAAGAAAGGATGGAGAAATGAGGAGTTAGTGTTCAATGGATATAACAGTCTAGTTACACAAGGTGAACAAGTTCTAGAGGCCTGTTGCACAGCATTTTGCCTGTAGATAACAACAATGTACTGTGCACTTAAGTTTTTTTTTCCAGTGGAAGATCTCATTTTATGTGTTCTTACCACAAAACCAAAGGGCTTCCCAGGTGGCTCAGTGGTAAAGAATCTGCCTGCCAATGCAGGAGACTCAAGAGGTGTTAAGTTCAATCCCTGGGTCAGGAAGATCCCCTGGTAGAGGAAATGGCAACCCACTCCAGTATTCTTGCCTGGGAAATCCCATGGACAGAGGAGCCTGGTAGGATAAAGCCCATAGGGTTGCAAAGAGTCTAACACAACTGAGTGACCAAGCATGCACGCATGCACCACAAAACCAAACCAAACTAAAACAAAAACCAAAGGAACACAAGGAAACTATTGAAGGAGAAGTGAAGTGAAATTGCTCAGTCGTCTCCGACTCTTTGCGACTCCATGGACTGTAGCCTACCAGGCTCCTCAGTCCATGGAATTTTCCAGGCAAGAGTACTGGAGTGGGTTGCCATTTCCTTCTCCAGGGGATCTTCCCAACCAAGGGATCGAACCCGGGTCTCCCGCACAACAGACAGACGCTTTACCATCTGAGCCACCAGGGAAGCCTATTGGAGGAGATGTACATGTCAATTACCTTTATTGTGGTGATGGTTTTTTGAAGTCTGCCTAAGTCCAAATCCATAACATTGTCTGCAGGCCTTTTGTATATCAATTATATAGCTGAATAATACTGTTTTAAAAAGACATATTTTTAAAAAGAATTAATCAAATGCTAATAGTCAAATAACACACCTGGTAATTTCTTCTTTCTGTAACTATGTGTATCATACAGTTCACTGTACACTGGTCAGCCAAAATTGTGTCCAAACTTAGATATAAATGATTGACTGAAGTGAAGTGAAGTGAAAGTCGTTCTTTCATGTCCAACTCTTTGCGACCCCATGGACTATAGCCTGTCGGGCTCCTCTGTCCATGGAATTCTCCAAGCAAGAATACTGGAGTGGGTAGCCACTCCCTTCTCCAGAGGATCTTCCTAACCAAGGGATTGAACCCAGGTCTCCCGCATTGTGGGCAGCTTCTTTACTGTCTGAGCTTGAACTATTATTCTGGGATTCTGAGTAATAATCTATGTGAAGTATATTCATTGGCAGCGAAAGTAACTGAGCATGCATGCATGGACCACAAAACCAAACCAAGCTAAAACAAAAACCAAAGGAACACAAGAAAACTATTGGAGGAGATATAAATGTCAATTACCTTTATTGTGGTGATGATTTTATGGAGTCTGCATAAGTCCAAATCTATAACTCTTAATTAATATTTCTTATATTAAAATAAGAGATTGTATACTGAATGTTTCAAATTTAATTTAAAAGCTTATCTTTCTTCCAAGTTTCTATACAGAGCAGAAGAGAACTCTTGAGGCTTCACCTACCTAAATCTCTTATAGTACCAATAACTCGTTAATATTAATGAATGATCCCAAATAATCTTTCTTGAGTAACAATTGTATTTCAATTTCAATAATTTTATCCTTTATAACCCCCAAATATAAGCCTATAAAAAATGAAGCAAACTAAAATCTATTGTTTGCAATCTTACTGTAGATCCAGATCTGGTGTAATTATTCTTATCTAGCTTACCAAACTGACTTCGGCCCTGCAGTTGACTGAATTTCTTACTACTTTATGAAGCCTCCTCAATCAATAAGGAAAAAGTAAAACAGGTAAATATATTATTTAATGTTTCCAAGCCACACGTAAAAGATAATTAATGGATACAAGACTTATTTTACCAAATGTCTCTTGGGTTCATGGATTTCTATATCCACTGATAACACATCAAACAGATGCATAAACATCTACACAGTCTATCTAATGCATACTATGAATATGTTCTTTTTACCTGTTGATTGGTTTTCTATAAGAGGTGCCTTCCCATCTTTCTTCATACAGTTAGCCAAAAAGTTGGTAACACTCCAGTGATGACTGTGGTAAAGAAGAAAAAATCTGGGAGCCAGAAAAAGAGGTGTGCATACACATACAAGCACATAGACAGAATGCAGATGGCAAGACAAGGCATTGTTACTGAACACCTAAGATAGCAAGATTCCACTCCATTATCATCCCATTCATCTGGATATGTTACAATTGTATTTACCCACAATTAATACTTCCTAAGTGGTGCTAGTGGAAAAGAACCCACCTGCCAATGAAGAGACATAAGAGACATGGGCTGGAGGTCAGGAAGAGGGCCTGGCAACCCACTGGAGTATTCTTGCCTCGAGAATCCCATGGACAGAGGATCCTGGTGGGCTACAGTCCTTAGGGTCACAAAGAGTCAGTCGGACACGACTGAAGGGACTTAGCTCGCTCACACATGGTCCTAAAAGTCCTCATATATCTTATAAATATTTATTAGTGGTCCCTAAAACTCTAGTATGACACTCATGAAACTTAGTTATTGAAAAAAGGACATACTATGTATTTTGGAAGGAGGAGTGTGGGAAGCAGTTTGTTTTTGTAACAATTGCTTTTGGAAAATGACCACAATGAATAAATGGTAATTGCTTTCCTGAGCTGGTTAGTTTTAATTTTGAAGTATTTTGAATTCAAGTGTTTCTTTCTGACTGCCCTCCTGCTCACTACTACTGAAACCACACAGGAGTCTTTCCTTTAATTAATTAGGGTGTAATTAAACAGCAGGTACCTACACAGAAGCTGGAGAGTTGCTTCCATCTGTTCTGCAGGGTCTCCGGGCAGTGACAAGAGAGTTCCCCCATGAATTTTACCTTAAGCAGTTTTTGTATTTTAATTTTCAGCTATCTCTTTTATAAATTGCTCATATGATTTCGCTTGATAATTTAACACTTCAAAATTGGAGCCCCTCCAGCATTTACCCTGAAAACATACAAAAAGGGATTTATGAAGGGGAGGAGAGAATGTCTTTTATAAAATTCACATTGGCAAACACCATTAAAAGAGTATGTAATTCACTTATTAATGTAAAACAGTGGGCAGACACCATTTCATGAGAACAATCAATTTTAATTTGAAGATACGGGGGATTCACAGACATGGAGAAGATTGACAATATTCCAGAATGTAGAGGGTGGGACGAGTTTTAGGGGAGGCATATATTAGTATCTTATTTTTAGCTTGGAAGAGTCCCCAAACTTCCAAAACCAGAAATGTAATTTTTGCTAAAAAAAAGTTTCCAGAAACAAGAAGTAAAAACAGTTAACACTTGGTTCTCAGATAACAGGATACACATATCACTTGCTAATGTATATTCTAATTTTTAATGTATCTCTCATATTCCTTCAACAAAGCTGTAAGATTCAGGAGAAGATATCTCCTTTGATTCATTTCTTTATCCCCACAGAAGACACTGAAGTGCTCAGTGGCTAGTCGCTGAATGGCAACAATTCAATCAGCTATTTATTTCCTGCCCATTATATAAACCTACATTGCCTCTTGATCATATAGTACGTTTATATCTGGGAAAAGCTAGTGTTTTGAATGATTGTTGAGCTCAGAGCTTGGTCCATTTTGAAAATAAAACTGATGCATTCTAGTTATGTTTTCAGGACACTTACCTCTCAAAGAAAAGGTTTTTATGAATATCACGCAGGGTAGGATATTAGGGGTGGGATGACAAAAATAAAGGAAATCCATAAGGTCTGAGTTTATAATAGAAGTTTATTTTGTCTGGATATTAGCAAAACAAATTTATTTGCCTACAGTAGTAAGTTAAAACAATGCCACAATTTAAGAACCAAAAACACAATTATTGATTATAATTTATTATTAAACTAAACTATCATTCATTGGTTCAATAAATATTTGTTAACTTTATGTAGTGAGTAAACACAAACTAATCCCCGCACACATGGAATATAGGCCTTTGTTAAAATTGACAAACTGTTTTTGGGACAAAGAAATTGGAAAAGAGTAAACAGCAAAATAGCTGTAGTAGAGTGTTTTACAGTCAAGCAGACCAGGAAATGACCACTGACTTGAAATGAGAAGAGTGAGTCAGACTTGACCAGGTGGAAAAGGAAAAGAAGAGTTTCTGAGCAAAGGGAACAGCACACACAGAAACTGTAGGTTTCCAGAGAACAGCGAGAAGGCTGTTGTGGTTGGTCGGTGAAGGGCAATGGCCAATTCGGCAAAGATGGTAGTGGCAGTAGTGATGGATTGATGCAAATTACAGACAGACATACCAGTATTTTTACATGATATTATGATGGTTTGTACACTTCTCTGAGTTTCATCAGTTTTAAATACATACACAAAACCTGATTCGTGAAGGGCAAATAAAGTTTGATATGAATAAGATTTTACATGGTACACATGAAAGAATGACTTCTGTCACATAAGGTTTCCTTGCCATTAAAAATCAAAATGCTATAGATTTAATGCAAAGGAATGATTAGAAATCTATGCTGTCAGCAGGTGAGCAGGATAAGCTTTATAAAAATTAAAGAGAAGCTGAAGAAGTTATTGAGGTTAATATAGTTAATACGTGTGTGAGCAGTGATACTATAACAATCTGATTAAATGAATATGCTTAATATTGGTGACCTTAACACAAACCTTATAGCAACAACCATCCATAGGCACCTAAAATTGCAAATGAAATATAATTTGTCCAAATTAAAGTATAATAGAAGTGATTGATGATTTGATCTATTGCAAAGATTAATAATCTTAAGACATAACATTGTACATTATAGACACAAGTCGTTAAAGGTTATTAACGCTTATTCACTTTGAGATAGAAATAAAACAGATAAGTTAATTAGGAAATTTGAAAGCAATAAAATACAAAATTCAGACTAGAAAAAAATGATTTCAATGATTCTTAACCATAACTTACCCATTATGTAGGATAAAATGACAGTCTATTTACAAAATTAAGCATTCTATAGATACAGAAAATGATTGCATGATTGCAAGTGACACAATAAATTGTGTGTATGTGTGTGTGTATGCTGTTGGTGGTGTTATTGTTTAGTTGCTCTCTTTTGTGACCCCATGGGCTGTAGCCCACCAGGCTTCTCTGTCCATGGGATTGCCCGGGCAAGAATACTGGAAGGGGTTGCCATTTCCTTCTCCAGCGGATCTACATAGCTTGAGTTTTGTTTCCTCTTGTTGGGGGTCCGAGTGTCTCCTTCTTTTCCTTTCTTGCTCCTGGGCTTGTGTGTCTGTGTCTGTGTCTGCTTTAGAAAGCCCTGCTTTGTTCTCTGAGCAGCGCTTGCCTAGTTTCGCTTTGCAGGTCGGTCCCTCCCTCCGTCCCTCCCTCCCTCCTTCCTTCCCTTCAGACCCACGGATTGAACCTGTATCTCCTGCATTGGCAGGCAGATTTCTTACCTGTGAGCCACCAGGAAAGACCCGTATGTGTCTGTTACCATGTGTGTTACTATATGGTTCTGAATGACGCAGTTATACTACTAAGTTTTACAGAAAAGATTAAGACTCAAATATTATCTAACTAGTTAGAAAACTATTATTACGACCATAACACATATAAGATGGCAAAATTACTGAAATTCATCTGCTAGAATGAATTTTGGAACAAAGACATCGTAAAAGGTGAACTGCTGCTGCTGCTGCTGCTGCTGCTATGTCGCGTCAGTCGTGTCCGACTGTGTGTGACCCCATAGACGGCAGCCCAACAGGCTCCCCCAACCCTGGGATTCTCCAGGCAAGAACACTGGAGTGGGTTGCCATTTCCTTCTCCAATGCATGAAAGTGAAGTCTAAAAGGTGAACACTTCAGCTAATTCTCCAGTTGTTACGCGGTATGTATTATAATTTAAATACAATGAGAGAGGATGCTGATAGTTTTAGTATCACCCATCTCTATCCTTATTTGTTTTTCAAAGTCAACTCTCAGTTTTCATTCTTTATCCCGTTTTAGACTAGTACATTTGCACCATTATTTATTGGTTCAACAAGTGACTTCCTGTTAAATAGTTAACAGGAAGGATTTAGCTCTTGCAACATGGTCTCCCTTCACTTTCTCTCCATACTATCACCTATTCATAATATTTAATTAATTCAGACAGATATTATATTGTTATGATTATGCAAATGTCATTCACCATTAAATCCTGTAGTTTTGTATTATATCTCATTTGTGAACATATACAGTGAATAGAACATCCAGAAGCTACTCATTGCTTGAGTTTCACCTACTTGTGTGTATATGCTATGATTGATATTCTTCCTCCACCTATTCTGATAGATTTTTAAAACATCTGTTCTCAAATATGAAATATTTCCAAATGCTTCACCTGTTTTATCAGTTCTACAGGCTTTATCACTTACCTATCAGAAACAACTTCCTTATCCATGTCAGATTTTTAATAAGAACTTTACTCTTTTGCATGAATCATCTCCATTTTCCCCATTACTTATCTTTTTTTCTGGAAAATTTCTTATTCCTTTTCCAATCCGAATTCTATGCTATCCCAAAGTCATCAACCTAGGAACTTCACTCAACATTTTCATGGCTTGGGTATCTGTTTCCTCAGTTCCTAATTTTGAATCTATTCTCTTGTTCAAATGGAGTACACTTTGAAGCATATATGGTAACTTTTCCTTGCTCTACTTCACATTAATAATGACTTTGAGTGTAGAATTCAAGATTTTAAATCATTTTTATTTCAGAATATAGAGGTATTGCTCTATTGTCTTTTAGTGAAGTTAAGGATTCTTGTGTGTGTCTTAGCTGCTCAGTCACATCTGGCTCTTTGTGATGCCATGGACTGTAGCCCGCCAGGCTCCTCTGTCCATGGAATTCTCCAGACAATACTGGAGTGGGTTGCTATTTCTTCTTACTTGTTTTTAATTCTAAAATCTTTGCCTGAGACAAGTATTCCTCTTACTTAGGGATCTTTTATTTTATCCCTAGTGTTAAAAAATTCACAGTGATGTGATTTAGCATTTATATTTTATCTTTTGTACTATGGGACATTTACTATATGAAGACTCATGCTTTGAGTTCTAGAAATGTTCTTTTATTTCTCTAATAATTTCCTGTCTTTCAGTTTCTTAGAAAATATGTGAGACTCCCCACTCTGAATTGATATTCTACTATCCATATATGTATATGGATATATCCAAATACATTATGATTGTTGCAAGGATCAAGAGAAATAATGTGCAAGTATTTAACAAAAATCAGACACAGTAGTCAATACCTTTTGTTTTCCAAACAATGCTCTGAGTGCTGCATGTACCTACGCCAAAGCCAACGAACTAACGGGCAAACACTCCCAATTGAAAGGCATCCCTGCTACTTGAGACTTGGTTTCATGAGATCCATCTGTAGGCCAGATATCATGAGAGTTCAAAGATTATTCTCTAGACTTTTACCTGCTATCTCCTGGTCTTGTATATTTGTACAGTCTTAACTGATCAAATTTTATTTGCTTTTTTATGACATATGTATGACTGCTTTTAGAAAACTCTCTTCCCACTTTTCAGCCATATTTTCTCTATATCTGTGTAGTATTTTCTTGCACTTTGTGTCATTTGTAGTCTCTATATTGACAGGAAATCATTTTCCTAATATTAAGGTAAAATTACTCATCAATCCACTATTTTCTCAGAAATAATTTATGTTCTGATAGAACAAAGATTATAATATTATACCCACAATATATACCTAATGCCAGGGAAGTGTTATTGAAGGATAACTGTTGATACTCCAAGATACTCAAATATAAAATAATTTTTAAGATAATTGAGAGTAAAGGTTAAACAGGTGATACTGTCTGATACAGCTGATATGGTAATAAATTTCCAAAAAGATGATGCAGAATTTAAAAATTAAACCATGGAATATGTCATTTGGTATTAGCTTAATTGAATAACTAAGAATGATTATATTTGGCCAAGAAACATATGAATTTTGCCCCCACATTTTTTTCAGGTCATTGCAAATTAATATGTTCTACATAAATTGATGTTTAAGCATACAGCAATATGATGATGTAGTTTCTAAAATTTTATTATCCTTGCCACTTTTATAATATTGTTTAGAGTTTAAGATTTGAATATTTCCTATATGGCAATATTTGTAGATGCTAAGCTGCAAATTTGTGGTCTCTTGTTAGTGAAACAAAAGACATATTTCAAACATACTGTGATAATTGTCACACCTCTTTTTCCACTTCAAAACTGCTTTGTATCTCTATTCCTCTTTTGCACTTTTTAATTTAAAATTTCTATGTATGCCTTCATCTTATCCTGAATGTCTTTCCACTTATTATCTCATCTTCTTTCATATACATTTCTTCTCTTAATTCTGGGACGTCTTTCATTGTTTAAAATAAGCTTGTCCTGGTTATTCTCTTGCTCTCCCGCTCTCCATTCTGTACCTGTTCTGCCTTGATTTATGCTCTAAAAGACATGCTCCCAAGGACTGTACTCCCAAGGTCAGGGCTTGGTGCTGCCCAGGTTTATATGTTGTTCTGTCAGTGGAAAGCAAGAAGAGGAGGTAAGAGGCTGCAGGGAGTCGAGCTTTTCCTCTACTTTCCCTCTCTGCTGTGGGCCGTGTTTCTCTCAGTGGCTGATGGCTGCGTAGCCTCTGTGCCCACTGGGGCTCTCTGTTCTTTCCCTCTCTTCTTCAGATCTACAGCTGGGAAGAGGGAAAACATTCTTTGTTGGTTTATTTACCACTATTTAAACCTTTGAAAACAGTCCTTTATTTTACACTATTTGATAGAATGCTAGTGCTCATCTTTCCTGTCCTGACAGCTCATTAAAAAACTACTCATTTTCTTAAGTCATAATTACATATCAATGTATCTCTCTGTATCTATCCATATAACCTCTTCCTTTTATCTCAAGCTCTCTTTCACTAGGAAACCCACGATTTCTAGAAGTAAAGTGAATATAATGTGACTTTGACAATCAGCTACAATTATTCCTCTGAAGTTCCCCTATGACCTTCTGTAATCTCAATCCAATGATATTATTTATGACCTCCTTCTTAATATTTCTTAGGTGATTAACCCTGATGATCAATTGTTTATGAATACTCTTTTCTTCACTGTTCTCCTATAATTCCCTTTCATCTTTCTCTTTTCTTGGCTCTACTCTGTCTTTCCTCTGTCTCTTCAATGTGACACTTCTCAAAATTCTACTCATCCTTCCAGGTACTCTCATGGACTTAATGACCACAGGTAAATCTCCAAACCTGCGCCATTTGCTGAATTATGTATCTCATTTAACTGTATAACACTTTCACTGTCACTCCTTTTCAAAACCTTAGAATCATCTTAATTTCTTCTTTTCTCCCTTTACATAAACTCAAATGACTTATTTTCACATCTATCTTAATGTCATCTCTTTCCTTTCCTTCTTCATTTACCCTAGTGAAGGTGCTATTTCTTCTATTGATATATTATATTGTTAATATTATAGGTATTTCCTCCCAGATTTTTCTAACTACACTTTTTTCTGGGTATTACATCCTACTACAGTGCTATGATTCCACTGCTCAAGATTCCTTACTGGCTCTCTAGATTTCTAATTGTGATGCTAATGACTCAACTTGATTTGGCCCCAATGTGACTCTCCAATTAATCTTAGCCTTCACCAATTCCCTAACTCACTTCACTGTTTTTACTCAACCTGTCCCCTTCAAGCTGGTAAAACTTTCTCCTCTAAATTCATGTCTCAAAAGCATGTCTATATTTGAAACTTAACACGAATCGTGCTCTACTTCTTGATCTCCACTCAAAACTGGATTTTTTTCCTCCTAGTACTCCAACAACAAAAATATCAACTTTTAAAAATTACTAGCTGCATTCCTTTGCAGATATGAAAAGTGCAAATCTTATTTCATAAATTATTTTGTGTGCAACAGAAGACACGAATTATATTATCACTGTATTCCTCAAATGTCTAGCCAATTACCTAAAAGAATGAGGACCTTCATCTAATTACAGTAATTTATATTTGGATGGGGTTCAGCTCACTAGGGCTCACTGAGATGCTTCTATGAATATCGCCAGATTCCCTAAATTCTCAGCATTAAATCAATTAACCTGATCTTTGGTAATGCTCTCTTCTGTTGTAACCGAAAGCAACGTTGGTGATTGCTCAATGTAATTGAATGTGCCAAAAGTTCAATTGTTCTGATTCTCCATAGACTACCAGGACAGATGGTCAACTGGCAGGAGCCCAGAAACACTAGTTCTACCTATTAAGAACCATCTAAACAACTAAATCTTACAAATCCTGACATAACGATTATGTTTTATTATGACGATTTGCTGATAGTCACAACCATTTTCAAATAACACTATTTCTTAAGGAATGTATTTGGATGGATGAAAATATTTTAGAACTTGGATTTTAAGAATCACAACATTATAATTTTTTTTCCCTAGTTTTGATATTACTTTTACTTTGACATTTTTAGCTAAGTGCTTCATTATGTGGGAGGGGGCACTATATCTTGAACTGTTTCAATTTAGTCTTGATTTAAAAATACTAAATTGGAAACTGTGCAATAAAGGACATTTACATCATACCAGAGTTATAAATCAGTCAGTCAGCAAATAAGAGCCCAAGTACCAGAGGCAGGTAATACAAGAATCCAGAATGAATTCGATTCTAAGAGGTGAGAGAGTACTGATTCTCTAGCATGCTTGGGGGAGGCCCTAAGGTTAGATCAGTTTGGATGGAATTTCCTGTTTTGCTGCATGAAATTTCCATTATGAAAATGGAAGATGGGAAAAGAAAGGGGGAAGAAAAGAATAAAATAAATGAGAAGAAAATACCTCACAAAAGTTTCACGGTTTCAAATTCCAGATAAAGTTTTAAATAGAAATAAGTAAAACCACATTAACATGAGTAGCCCTTTCAATTTAGGTTTTATTTTCACTATGGTGAACATGCTTACACATGCATTAAAAAAAGGCGAGAATTGAAACAGTAATTTGATTCAAAAAGACTAGCAACAAAAGGACCACTTATTTCTAAAGTACAAGATGTTTGTGGTCAAGAACATCAGAAGAATGTCTAAATTCTAAAATGTCTGATTATACCAACTCAGTTTATCATGCAATAATAATAATAATACTAGTATTTCTGGGACTCTATTTAGAAGCAGTGACAAGTAATGGTTACATGATTTTAAAAATCTAAAATTTAGCTTTTTAATATTTTGACTCAGGCCTTCTGTTCTTCACTTGACTTGTGAAGGTCATGTTATAATGTCATTAGGTCTGAAAGTTTCTTTTTTTAAATAATGTGAATGGGATTACTTATACTTTCTTATTTCAGCAATATAGCAGCGAATCCACAGATTTACAACTTATAGGAAAATATAAACATTTATTATGAGTATTAAATTCCTATTAGTTCAAATATCTACTGTATTATCCTCATTTGAGAAACATTTTAAAACAAGTAATGGTATTAACTATCCAATGGTTGCTGTGTGTAAGGTTAAAAATTTTAGAAGTAAACACAAAAGAATAACATCATAGGAAATCACACTCTCCAATGTCTATACTATTTTTGAGATCAATTTAAATAAGAAAAACAAAAAACAATACTCCCCCAAAAGAAGATGAAGAAGAATATCAGTTTTTCCAATAGCAGATTAAAAAAACCACAGGGTGAAAAATTCATGGCTGTAAAACTGTGAAGGTTTTTATTCTTAGAAGATATAAATCAGGATTACTATTAGGTCAAGAGCATTACACAGAATTTTAAAGAGAGCATTAGAGGGGTAGTAGCTGGCAATCCTTCGTGTTTGTAGCCTAAAAGCAAATTAGATTTGCTTTTTTCCACCATCGACTATATCCCCAGAGTTAGAAAAAAATATGATTTTTTTCCTTGCATTTTTTCTCTGAATAAACAATTAATGACTAGTAAAACCATCCACCACCTTTGTGAAGGCCTTTGTCTCGGAAATATTTGTGAGCTCTTGTCATGCATTTCAGGTACCAACTTCTCAAACTTTATCTAATTGGTCTGGTGCTTATCTTTTTCTCATAATACTATTCTAGCATACATATTTTTTTTAATAGGATGGCTCTGTGTTTTATGTCACTTCCAGTGTTTATTGTTTTTGGGTTTTTTAGAATCTTGTAGAACACACTGAGGGAGGGAAATTTTTCAAAAATGAAAGAGCCTGCAGGGCAGCTTAGAAAGGGTAGTGGGAACAGCAGAAGGTAGACTCTAGCTTGTGACAACATAATGCTTCTAGATGACAAACTTGCTTGTTTAACTAAATCAGATGAGAGGAGGGCCACACTAGCTGTTAACCTTTTGCCTACCTTCTCAATAGGGTTGCCTGTGGCGCGGTCAAGTCAATCCTCCAGTGACCAATATGGATCATCAAGATGGTTGAACTGATTCCGCTGTGCCTGACGACACACATTCACAGCAAGATATGCACAGGAATATTAATTATGGAGACAAGCGAGAAGCAAGAGACTGCACGCTGGAAACTCTCGCAGAAAGCCCAGTCGGCTCACGTGGAGCTCCCTGCCCGCGCGTCAGGCTCCTGCTCACTGAGCACAGGCCGGGCTGTCGCCCTGCTGCTTTATGTTAATTAGAGAATAAATAAGTGGCCAACTGGAGTCTGTGGGCATATGTTGGTCAACTGTCTCTGTCTAATTAGGTTGTAAGCCCACTGGGCAGGGGCCTCGTTTAAATCTATGTTCCGGAAAGCACTTAGTGCCTTTGTTGAGACCCAGTGAATGTGAGAGACTAGGGCGAATGACAGGTTTAATAAGCAAGAAAAAACTTCTAAGAGTGCGTGTGTGTGAGAGATAAACAGAGAGAGAGTGAGTATGGTATCTTGTAGAAGGCTAACTAGATCCTTTGGGTGAAGAATGGAATTTTACTTTTGATGCTGTTGTTGTTTAGTCACTAAGTTGTGTCCAACTCTTTTGCAGATCCTATGGACTGTAGCCAGCCAGGCTCCTCTGTCCATGGGATTCTCCAGGCAAGACTCCTGGAGGGGGTTGCCATTTTCTCCTCCAGAGGATCTTCCCGACACAGAGATGAACCTGCATCTCCTGCACTGTCAGACAGATTCTTTACCGTTGGGCCAGCAGGGAAGGCCTTACTTTCGATCGAAGTATGCTAATATGTAGCTCTATAATAAACATACTATGTAATTTATATAAAATTTATATATTATTCAATAGTTTTATAATTTAATAAAATCAATACGATAGAACATGATATATACAACTTAGAAATGATGTCAAGAATTTACAAATGTAATAAACATAAACATCAAATTGAATAAATATTAATTTACTTCGAGTTGGAGAAGACCCTTGAGAGTGTGGAATGCAAGGAGAAGTATTGGCAAAGATTCTTGAGAGTCCCTTGGACTGCAAGGAGATCCAACTAGTCAATTCTAAAGGAAATCAGTCCTGAATATTCACTGGAAGGACTGATGCTGAAGCTGAAGCTCCAATACTTTGGCCACCTGATGTGAAGAATTGACTCATTGGAAAAGACCCTGATGCTGGATAAGATAGGAGGCAGGAGGAGAAGGGGACGACACAGGAGATGGTTGGGTGGCATCACTGACTCAAAATGGACATGATTTTGAGCAAGCTCCTGGAGATGGTGAAGGACAGGAAAGCCTGGCGTGCTACAGTCCACGGAGTCACAAAGAGTCAGACAACTGAGTGACTGAACAACAACAAATTTGAATATTTATACCATATATTGAATGTGTGTGCCAGTGTATGTTATACATATAAGTGTGGGTGTGTGCATTTGTGTTTATAGACAGCAATAATGTACTGTATGGACACATAGTTAACTAAGTATTCAAACATTCATTAAAATGTCTAAACAGTGGGTATTCTCTATTTTATATTTTTGGTTGTGTAATTCAGGAAAGTCTCTTGTCTTCTCCTGTGTCCTCTGATGTCTGTCACTCCATCATGTCTGTTGCTCTTGGTTCCAGAATAGTGTAGTTAATTGCCAGCAGCAAAGGGCAAGAAAGCAGAAATTAAAATACACATTAATATATGTGTTTATTGGACTTTTTGTGTTTAAGGATTCCTTCTTTGCTGCATAGTCATCATTTACTTCTTTGAACACCTATAGTGTTAAATAATATACTGTCTTTCATTTCCAAGTGTGTACATGTGAATGCATTTGTCTGTAACACATTTTTTTCCTCAAGAGCTATAAGATATCCAAGGATAAGGACCAAACCTTATTTTATGTTTCTAACATTCCCCCCTGTGCCAGCCAAAGTAGTTTCCAACAAATACCTGATGTTTATCTACTATGTATTTTATGATTTCTACATTAAGGCAAATTTGATAATTTTATGAATACTTAAACTGCTTTTACTTTATACTTTGATAAGTATTAGCATATACATAACAGATAAGGAATAAAGCAGTGGCTCTGGCAAGAAGAACCTGGCTTAATGTATTTACTCATGTTCAGTTCTAGAATGTAGATATTAATGTCCTCCAAACACTGATATTAAGAAAAAATATTGCCTAAAGCACATACCTTTTACATTCTCTCCCCCTAGATTTAAAGAACTTGATATTTTAGAATATAATCAAAAATATATGTTGGTTTTAAGGCCAAATATATATTTTCTTCCATGGATCTCTTATGCCGCCTGATAGAGATCCACTGAAGGTGGAAGGCAGGCAATTGCGGTGATGGAAGCTATGACAAAAAAGGCCTAAAGTTTGGTTATTGTCCTCCTTTATATTTGTAGATGATAAAGAAAGGTTTAAGAATTATTAAACCCTGGTCAGTTGGTGCCCAATATGTTACTGGAGGTCAGTGGAGAAATAACTCCAGAAAGAATGAAGGGATGGAGCCAAAGCAAAAACAATACTCAGTTGTGGATGTGACTGGTGATAGAAGCAAGGTCCGATGCTGTAAAGAGCAATATTGCATAGGAACCTGGAATGTTAAGTCCATGAATCAAGGCAAACTGGAAGTGGTCAAACAGGAGATGGCAAGAGTGAACGTCGACATTCTAGGAATCAGTTAACTAAAATGGACTGGAATGGGTGAATTTAACTCAGATGACCATTATATCTACTACTGTGGGCAGGAATCCCTTAGAAGAAATGGAGCAGCCACCATGGTCAACAAAAGAGCCCGAAATGCAGTACTTGGATGCAATCTCAAAAACAACAGAATGATCTCCGTTCGTTTCCAAGGCAAACCATTCAATATCACGGTAATCCAAGCCTATGCCCCAACCAGTAATGCTGAAGAACCTGAAGTTGAATGGTTCTAAGAAGACCTACAAGACCTTTTAGAACTAACACCCCAAAAAGATGCCCTTTTCATTACAGGGGACTGGAATGGAAAAGTAAGAAGTCAAGAAACACCTGGAGTAACAGGCAGATTTGGCCTTGGAGTACAGAATGAAGCAGGGCAAAAGCTAATAGAGTTTTGCCAAGAGAACGCACTGGTCATAGCAAACACCCTCTTCCAACAACACAAGAGAAGACTCTACACATGGACATCACCAGATGGTCAACACCGAAATCAGATGGATTTTATTCTTTGCAGCCAAAGGTGGAGAAGCTCTATACAGTCAGCAAAAACAAGATTGGGAGCTGACTGTGGTTCAGATCATGAATTCCTTATTGCCAAATTCAGACTGAAATTGAAGAAAGTAAGGAAAACCACGATACCATTCAGGTATGACCTAAATGAAATCCCTTATGATTATACAGTAGAAGTGAAAAATAGATTTAAGGGACTAGATCTGATAATCAGAGTGTCTGATGAACTATGGATAGAGGTTCGTGACATTGTACAGGAGACAGGGATCAAGACCATCCCCATGGAAAAGAAATGCAAAAAAGCAAGATGGCTGTCTGAGGAGGCCTTGCAAATAGCTGGGAAAAGAAGAGAAGCAAAGGAGAAAAGGAAATATATTTCCATTTGAATACAGAGTTTCAAAGAATATCAAGGAGAGATAAGAAAGCCTTCATCAGCAATAATTGCAAAGAAATAGAGGAAAACAACAGAATGGAAAAGACTAGAGATCTCTTTGAGAAAATTAAAGATACCAAGGGAACATTTCATACAAAGATGGGCTCAATAAAGGACAGAAATGGTAGGGACCTAACAGAAGCAGAAGATATTAAGAAGAGGTGGCAAGAATACACAGAAGAACTTACAAAAAAGATATTCACGAACCAGATAATCACGGTGGTGTGATCACTCACCTAGAACCAGACATCTTGGAATGTGAAGTCAAGTGGGCCTTAGAAAGCATCACTACGAACAAAGCTAGTGGAGATGATGGAATTCCAGTTGAGCTATTTCAAATCCTGAAAGATGATGCTGTGAGAGTGCTGCACTCAATATGCCAGAAAATTTGGAAAACTCAGCAGTGGCTACAGGACTGGAAAAGGTCAGTTTTCATCCCCATCCCAAAGAAAGGCAATGCCAAAGAATAATCAAACTACTGCACAATTGCACTCATCTCACACGCTAGTAAAGTAATGCTCAAAATTCTCCAAGCCAGGCTTCAGTAATATGTGAACCGTGAACTTCCAGATGTTCAAGCTGGTTTTAGAAAAGGCAGAGGAACCAGAGATCAAATTGCCAACATCTGCTGGATCATCAAAAAAGGAAGAGAGTTCCAGAAAAACATCTATTTCTGCTTTATTGACTATGCCAAAGCCTTTGACTGTGTGGATCACAATAAACTGTGGAAAATTCTGAAAGAGATGGGAATACCAGACCACCTGATGACCTGCCTCTTGAGAAACCTGTATGCAGGTCAGGAAGCAACAGTTAGAACTGGACATGGCACAACAGACTAGGAAAAGGAGTACATCAAGGCTGTATATTGTCACCCTGTTTATTTAACTTATATGCAGAGTACATCATGAGAAACGCTGGGCTGGAAGAAGTACAAGCTGGAATCAAGATTGCCAGGAGAAATATCAATAACCTCAAATATGCAGATGCCACCACCCTTATGGCAGAAAGTGAAGAGGAGCTAAAGAGCCTCTTGATGAAAGTGTAAGAGGAGAGTGAAAAAGTTGTCTTAAAGCTCAACGTTCAGAAAACTAAGATCATGGCATCTGGTCCCATCACTTCATGGGAAATAGATGGGGAAACAGTGGAAACAGTGTCAGACTTTATTTTTTTGGGCTCCAAAACCACTGCAGATGGTGATTGCAGCCATGAAATTAAAAGATGCTTACTCCTTGAAAGGAAAGTTTTGACCAGCCTAGTTAGCATATTAAAAAGCAGAGGCATTACTTTGCCAACAAAGTTCCCTCTAGTCCAGGCTATGGTTTTTCCAGTAGTCATGTATGGATGTGAGAGTTGAACTGTGAAGAAAGCTGAGCGCCGAAGAATTGATGCTTTTGAACTGTGGTGTTGGAGAAGACTCTTGAGAGTCCCTTGGACTGCAAGGAGATCTAACCAGTCCATCCTAAAGGAAATCAGTCCTGGGTGTTAATTGGAAGGACTGATGTTGAAGCTGCAACTCCAATACTTTGGCCACCTCATGCGAAGAGTTGACTCATTGGAAAAGACCCTGATGCTGGGAAAGGTTAAGGGCAGGAGGAGAAGAGGACAACAGAGGATGAGATGGCTGGATGGCATCACCGACTTGATGGACATGAGTTTGGGTAAACTCCAGGAGTTGTTGATGGACAGGGAGGCCTGGCGTGCTGCAATTCATGGGGTCGCAAAGAGTCAGACACGACTAAGCGACTGAACTGAACTGAACTGAAGAATTATTAGATTAATTTATTCACTTAGGCATTTCCTTTTGTACTACATAGTTTGAAGCAGTTACCTGCATATATCAATTTTGCCTGATAAAGTATCCACACACTGCTTGTTCTGTCTTCATCTGAAAGCTTTTGTTCCTATTGCTCTCTGCCTTACTGCTCTCTGTCTTTTCCTTCTTCCTCCTCACTGTGAAAACCACTGGCTCGCAAAGTAATGGTTAGACTCACAGGAATAATTCCAGGAAAAGAGGTCAAATTCCTCCCCAAAATAATCCTCAGACACTCCAAAGCAAACCAAGAACTCAATTATGAAATATAAACTCTTGCTCTATTTCTGAATCCCTGTCTTGGCCTCATTCTGCTCTTCTCCTATCTACCTTCCATTAACTATGTGGAAAAAAAACAAACAAACTGAGTTTTAGTACACTCAGCTTACCTTTTTACAAAGTACCTGACCATGTTCTGGTAACTTTCTGGATATCAGAGTCACCTTCCACAGCTAGAAGCTCATATGCCCTTGTTGACTTGCCCTCAGAGATTGGAGAATAGTAACTGCCCACAGCTTGGTGATTGAAGTAGAGCTTCTCATTGATAGAGCACCTGCCATTGGCAACTGTCTCCCTGAGATTTCCAAGCTTAGCCTTCCCTAGAACCCTAATATTCTTTCCTCTTCACAGAGACACATATTTGTTACTTTGTTTCAGGATTTATCTGTCCTTCACTTTTCTTTCCCCAGAATTAGCAAATCTTGGTTATTAATTTTTTACTTTAATATCTCCTTTGATGGCACACTTGCGTAGTGGATATGTCTTTTTAAATCAACAAAAGTATCAAGAGTTGGTCTAGTGTCTAGAACTGGATGCTGCCCACCTGTCGTTTCCTTTTTAACTTATGTAATTCCTCCTCACCTATAATTTTTTTAATATCCTCCTCAATAAAACCTTGTAAAATCAGTTTAAAACCCATGAACATTCCATGAATCCTCCAAATGAAATCAGTCCTTACCTCGCTTTCTCTTTTCAACACTCCAGCCATCAATCAGTGTTTTGCAAACTTACATGCTACCTCCCCAATTAAACAGAATTTCCTAAATAATGATAACTAAAATTATTATTGCAACTTTAATCTAAATGTGACTATACACTAAGCCCTTAGACAACCACTTGCTCTTCATTATCTCATTTGCACTTTATGACATCCATTTGTAGTAAGCATTATGTCCATTTTTAATGCAGAAAATGAGCATTACAGAGAATAACTTCCTTGACCAATGTCCTCTAGCTAGGAACAAAAGAGCCAGATAATTTTTCTACTTTTTTGCTTACTATTTTGTAATATATATTTATGTTTTTATTATTTGCCTCCTTCTCGACTAGAATGTAAATCCTTAAGGACAGAGATTTTAATCTGTTCTATTCACTGTTGTATTTACAACAGCACTTGGCCTCTAGTACAGTCTCGGTTTCTCTCTCTCTCTCTCTCTCTCTCTCTCTCTCTCTATATATATATATATATATATATATATATATATATATACACATATACACATACAAATGCATCACAAAATAGTAAAGTAAATTACGTAAGTTCCGACTAAGTGTACAACACAAATGCTTTTCATCCCCCAAGGCCTGCCTCAAATGCCACACTGTGAATCTTTCCTAGACTTTCCACCCATCTCCCAAACTAGAAGTGATCTTTCTCTTCCATATACTCTAGCTCTTTCACAGGAGTGATCAGTCTTATAGTTCATCATTTACCTGTTGGTCTAAGTACAAATATGGGCTTCCCTGGTGACTCAGTGGTAAAGAAGCTGCCTGCCAATGAGGGAAACATGGGTTCGATCCCTGGGTCAGGAAGATCCCCTGGAAAAGGAAATGGCAAGCCATTAGAATATTCCTGCCTGGGAAATCCCATGGACAGAGGAACCTGGTGGGCTACAGTCTATGGGGTCACAAAAGAGTCAGACACAACTTAGTGACTAAACAACTAGATACAAATAAATATAAAGCACTTTTCAACATAAAAAACCCTCCAAATTTAAAAAAAGTTTGTGTTTTTTTTATTTTTAAAAATGTCAAAGTATATATTTATTTTGTTTTTCTTTAACCTGCCTTCTCAAAGAAGACAATGAAGAAAAAGATGACCAGGCAGCCTCAGATGTGCCTAAAGTTCAAAAAGTCACTTTTCAAAGAAGGAAAGGACACCAGGGTCCACTTGGAACATGGCTTTGTTTTCTGTGACTTCATGGCTGCCACATAGGCATGACAAAGCCAGCATCAGGCACATTCTTCCCTCCAAGAAGGTGTAGTTAAGTGTGACTGGTGAAGGAAGGGACACCTCGGTTCAGTGGAGCAAAGCATCATGGGATGGACGGTCCCGGGGGAGACCCCAACACCAGTGTGGCACAGTTGCCCCTCATCTGAGACACCTATGCTTTTCTCTCGTATGAATAGAAAGAAGGATAGATGGATATATTTTACATATGTACATATATATGATGTAAAATATTTACACTAATATATGTCCTATAAAATATTATACCTAATATGTATATTCGTTATGTATATTATAGAAAGAATATACATAATCCCATGTTGTACTCCTTTCCTGATTGATTGATTTTATGTATATTAACAATATATATATATTATATATACTAATATATATTTACACACAAAAAGAGCATGTAGAATATAACATATAATCAATCAGTGAGTAAGTAAAGGCACACAACATGGAATTCACAATCTAAACACCTCTTTTATATTAAAAAATTATACAAATAGTATTTTATCATTACTTTTTAATTATTTTAAAAATAAGAAAATTTAGATAAAATAATGAGATCCATTGTAAAGTATCTAAATCAATTTTTCTTTGTTGACAGCAGGTGAATAGAACATAGGTATGAAATCTTGAAAGCAACTAGAATCCAAAAACTAAGAAGATGAAAGTAATAACATTTTCATTTACTGGTACTAATGTCCACAGCCTCTAAGGCACGTTTGAGAAAAATTCCTAAGAAAAAAATTTTTAAATAAACAAAACTGCATAGATACCTTCTTGATTACATACTCAAAATACTGATTAAGGGAGATACAACTCTAAAGTTAAATCACAGATTTTATATTGTTTAAAAAAAATCAGCGTGGCAACACCAAACATCTTTCCAGAATCTTTGGGGATTTTTGAATTTTCTATTGAGAAATCTAGGTTTTTAAAATTGTTTTAAATACTCTGATTGCTAATTAAAATATGCATTTGTTTCAGTGAAATCAGTTTTGAAGGGGCTTCCCTTGTGGCTCAGCTGGTAAAGAATCCGCCTGCAATGCGGGAGACTTGGGTTCAATCCCTGGGTTGGGAAAATCCCCTGGAGAAGGGAAAGGCTACCCACTCCAGTATTCTGACTTGAATAATTTCATGGTCTGTATAGTCCATGGGGTCGCAAAGAGTCAGACATGACTGAACGACTTTTACTTTCACTTTCACTAGTAATAGCATACTCTTTCCATGAGAATATTTTTATTTCAAAAATATGGGTTAAAAACAACATAATAATAACTCATTTCATTCATGTTTAACAAGAAATAATCTTCCAATGATTTGCTTAACAAAATTAAAACAAAAAGGTAAACTACCAAAACAACAAACAAACAAAAAAATAACAGTTCCACCAGAAAACAAAAATGACTTTCTTTTCTAAGACAGTGACTATACAATATCAAATATACTAATCAGACAGATGTCATGATGGGGCTAGTAGGCCTGTTTTTCTTCTTTCAAAATCCTGGTGAAGCCACCAATGAAAGAAAATGAAGGCACAAGGATAAAAATGGTTAACTCACCTCTTTATCTCCTTTTCATTTTCTCTGAAATATTTTTAGTATGCAGTGTTAGGTCCAAACGGACTTAAGATATTTATAAATTGTAATGATAAAACAGACACCGTGACTTTATTCCTGACTTCATGTGCACAGAAAAACACCGTTATGTTATTTGTGGGATTTTCTCTATCCTTTTCCTTCTTTACTTATTTTTGAGATGACATTTTTAGGATTGTGGGCAGGTAATTGGTTTTCTGCAATAAGACTCTTTTTTCTTGAATAACTGATCCAACGAGTAATATCTCGAAGAAAATGAGCTACATGGTGTGAGGTACAAGCAGATAGGATGTGGCAAGTGTTTGAAAAATAATTTGCCAGATTATTTTAAATTTCTGAGTGGCCCAAGATTGAGACTCCTAACTGCTATGCCAAATTGCATTGCCTTTTCCTATTGGTTTACCCTGGAAAATGTGCTCAGAATCAAATTTCTTCATTTCATACATATTAAAATTAATTATTTCCATATACAAGGCACTGTTGTGGGTGTCAGTATATAAACAGGATTGAGAGAGACAAAGCCCCTAACCTCACAGTGCTTACCTTCAAGTAGGGGAAAGCAATTAAATACTTAGATGACTGAAAAGATAGGCGATATTTAAAAGAAAATAATGGAACAACATGTTTTTAGATTGGTAGAGTTAATAAACTAAAATATTAACTGAGCTGCTGTTCATTTACCCAGTTGTGTCCGACTCCTTGCAACCCTATGGACTGCAGCATGCCAGGCCTCCCTGTCCCTCACCATCTCCCGGAGTTTGCCCAAGTTCATATCCATTGCATCAGTGATCAAATGAGACATTATATTAATTTATAAATTTCCCTTCTATCTCTTGCTCTCTTTTTCTTCAAGCATAGTATGTTTTTCATCTTTACTCTTAAAGAAAAAATTCAATATACTTTTTAGATGAAATAGCACATTCCCTTATGACAAATTATATACTCTGTAAATAACCTCAGAACTCTGAGAAAGTAAGTTTGTTACAGGTAAACTGAGACTGAAGATCAACAGTTCATTCCACTGATCTTCAGAAAAGCTGTTAAAGTTGTCTAAATGGAATATATGTTGAAAGACTTGTAAAGACTGTCTAGAGGAAAATAAAGAGCCTTGCTTACTCATGGATGCTGATGAATCAATTTATCCCTGAGGCAATGATATTAATATGTCACCTCTATAGATCTTCCTAGGTGATTTGGCGCATATAAAGAGCAGTATATGCTTTCCTTATTGATTAGACAGGCTATATTAAAATCAGCATCTCTAATCAATTTTTAATCCAGCAAAAAATAATGGAAAACATACTAAAACATTATCTCTGCTTTAAAAAATAGTAAGAGGAAAGTTAGTCCCCATCAATTGGTGTTCTTCATGCAGAGGAGTTTCCATGCCCAGTGAACAATGGAATAATTAGGCCATCTGCTGGCAAGTGGAAAATAGGCAACCTTTTTCATCCAAACTCAACTAAAGCCACCTGGGTGGTATTTCAGGCTTAAGGTTATTGTTTGTTTTTTTCCTTACCTACATTTATCTGTAGTCTTTCATTTTAAATACTTTTGGTCACAATAATTTAACTTCATAATTTTAAACCTTTCTAACTGAGGTGAGGAGCTACAGCATGAATGCAACCGTAGTGATTGCTTCATTTATGTATTTATTACATATTGAAGATCTGTTATGGAGAAGGCAGCATTTTAAAAATTAAGGATGCAGCAATATACATGACAACTTTTTTACCCTCACAGAATGAATATTCTAGATGGGCAGGTGTTAACTAGTAAAATGAGAAAAAATAAATTTTTTTCTTAAAGAATGAGTAAACCAAGCTAGAGTGTTTGATAGTTTATATCAAACTCTTTGCAACATTCCATGGAATTCTCTAGGCCAGAATACTGGAGTGGGTAGCCTTTCCCTTCTCTAGGGGATCTTTCCAACCCAGGGATCAAACCCAAAACTCCCGCATTGCAGGAGGATTCTTTACCAGTTGAGCCACAAAGAAAGCCTAAGAATACTGGAGTGGGTAGCCTATCCCTTCTGCAGGGGATCTTCCCGACTCAGGAATCGAACCGGGGTCTCCTGCATTACAGGCGGGTTCTTTACCAACCGAGCTATGAGTGAAGCCCCCCATAAAATAATAAAAAATAAATTTTTTTCTTAAAGAATGAGCAAACCAAGCTAGAGTGTTTGATAGTTTATAACAGATGCTGTAGTATTTCCATTTGGTTTCTAGAAAGACAAGATTCTTGAATCTTTGTTCTGGAAAATACTTATTCTGTTAGCCAATGTCAACCAAATTGAATAAATGTTGCTAAAATTCACATCTGAGCATTCTCGGCCCTTGTAAATTTGACTGATTCTACTTCCAGTGATCTTCCCAAATTGTAGCAATCCGTGGAAATGACATATCCCTGTAACAAGGGATTTTAAGCAGATGTTCTTTGAAGCAGTAGAGACTAACTCTCTTTTCAGTACCAAGGGCAGAATAGGACACTCCAGCCTTGAGGAGATCTGCATTAGGTCATCCTGAATATAATTCACTGACGCTACTGCTAAAGCTTCTGCTAACACAATGGAAACTGTTCTCCAGGTAAATTGAGGACTTTTAGTTTTCTGGGGACTTCAATTTGGCACCATTCCCAGGATCATTCTCTGCCTC
Source organism: Giraffa tippelskirchi (assembly GCF_054371585.1). Taxonomy (NCBI): domain Eukaryota; kingdom Metazoa; phylum Chordata; class Mammalia; order Artiodactyla; family Giraffidae; genus Giraffa; species Giraffa tippelskirchi. The sequence goes on along the minus strand of NC_137275.1, from coordinate 88,706,358 downwards.
TCTCTCTCTCTCTCTCTCTCTCACACACACACACACACACACACACACACGCACACAACCAGCCTTATAGGTTCATTTCTAGTTCATAGAATTCTGCAGCAGAAACAAATTATCTAATTAATACCCAAATTGCCTAATTAATACTCAAGTCACCCAGTTAATATCAATCCTGAAACTGTTTTATTTTGTTGCTGTCAACATCTTTCTTCACAGGATTCTTTACACTCTGCCTCCTATTCCCATTTTTCTCTATAGATTTCATTCACAAACAATTCACGTTTCAGCCATATAAGTTAATAAATCTATTCATTCATTAAATAGCATTGAACTCATTGCACATCTTTATTGTTTGATTGCAGTGGGCTTGAGTCTCTTTGGGCTTCTGTAGCCACCACAGCATGCCCACTGAGAGGGGAGGAAGGAGGAGATAGGATCCCCCAGGATAATGTGTCCCTTCTAGTGACATTTATATATTTAAAGGAGAAATATTTTATAAGAGGAGCCAACTTCAAATATGTCCTGGACTGTGCCTGAAATCAAGACATTAAACCAATTGGGGTTTTATTTTTAGTGAATGAAGTACTGAGGCAGAAAAGATAACAACCCCAGTTATCTTCCTAAAACAGAAGTGCAGGACTTCCAATGTCCCTGTGCATCACCTGAAAGAATGCAGGCAACCTTCTGCTGAAGTCTAATGCGTCCAGCCTGTCTTCCTAACTAGTCCTAGGCATGAGACTAGGTAGAGAAAGTCTTCACAGCAAATATCCTGGACTCAAAAAGAAGGCTTTTAAAAAAAAAATCTTACTCCAAGGAAGAGCATCTGACACAGTGGTGGAGAGTAAGGAATGGTGGAGGGGCAGCCTCCCGGGAAGAACAGAGCTGAACTTCAAAACCACTGGGGCAGAGTCGCTGGACGGTGAAGCCGGAATCCATCCAGTTTAGTGCAGTATAGCACGGAGAACCAGGAGTGCTTCCATTGCAGGAACCAGTGACAATGCTGCTGCTCTGGGTTGCCATTTGAAGAGTCACCCTGGTTAGAGTATGGCTTTTACTGACTTTGAGGCTACTGGTCAATCTAAACTATGAGAAGAGGAGCCAGATTGATTGAAAGCAGTTGCCTATATCTTACATGTTTCCCAACACTTTGCACTCCTCTTGACATACACGTATTCTGTCATTAAATCAGTGTATGACCTTGGGTAAAATATTTCACCTCTGTGAGCCTCACTTTTTCTGTTAGAGATGATGACAACACCTGTCTTGGAGCAGTTCTGAGAATAAGGTGAAATAATGTGCATGGATACATTTTGAGGTTCTTTAAGCATGATGCAAATGTAAAGTATCAAAGGTAGAAAAGCTGTTTTGTACTACTAATTCACAAATACACTACCCCCCCACCAAAGAGTCAAAATTATTTTCTGTTTGAATTGAAAAAGAAATGTAGCTCTTAAATATTTTGATGTTTTCTGACTTGAACACTTGCGCAACAGTTGCCTACCACTCATCGGGAAGATTCCCTGGAGCAGGAAATGGCAACCCACTCCAGACCCATAGGTTTTATCCAGTCCGTCATGTTCTCTTATTCTTCTGTGCCTTTGAAAATGTCAATCCCTACTTTGAATTTCTTGTCCACATTTGTTTACCTCTTTGATAAAAAACATTCTTGTCCTTCAAGATGCAATTCATGTCCCTTTCTCTGTAAAACTATCCCCAATTCTCAAGCAGTAGTTGAATGTCCCCTTCCTTACCCACATTAAACACTGTGTTATTTTATAAATGTTTATGAGTATTTAATATAAACCTACTCATTTAAATTAAACTTTTAAGGGGAGGAGCATTTTTATGTACATCCTCATATCTTTGTGCCTAGACTAGTGCTTATCACTATTACTGTTTCTATTATAGTAATTGATAACTAAATACACATTAAAAAGAAATGCTCTAATAACTCACTCAAAGCTTGAATATGAGCCTCAACTTTATTGTTTCTCTCTATTTTGTTGAGTTGTTTGGATAAAAAGACAAGAAAAGAATCTTAAAGAAAGATGCTTATGGCTTCCAGGTACCTAGTCTTTCCAAAAGTACCCTTGTGAAGGCAAAGTAATTAGTCCTTCCCAGTGTACAGAGAGAGAGATCTGAGGCCGAGGGACAGAGAGGTTGAAGAGTCATCAGGGTTGGAGTAGTTAACACTGGCCTTGAGGCTACAGGCCAACCTAAACAGGATGGACAATAAGGCTGCTGCAGCTGCTGCTGCTGCTGCTAAGTTGCTTCAGTCGTGTCCAACTCTGTGCGACCCCACGGACGGCAGCTCACCAGGCTCCACCGTCCCTAGGATTCTCCAGGCAAGAACACTGGAGTGGGTTGCCATTTCCTTCTCCAGTGCATGAAAGGGGAAAGTGAAAGTGAAGTTGCTCAGTTGTGTCCGACTCTTAGCGACCCCATGGACTGTAGCCTACGAGGCTCCTCCATCCATGGGATTTACCAGGCAAGAGTACTGGGACAATAAGGCTAGTGAGGGTCAATGAAGCTCTGACATAGTGACTGTATTACTAAGATGGAGTCCATTAACAGACAAGGATATTTCAAGCAAGGGGCCAGCTAGTAAACAGTTTTGAGAGGCAAACACTGTGCCCATCCCTAGAAGGAAGCAGAGAAGGCTAAGATGAAGTTTAGTTCTGCACATAGGATCAGACAAATTCTTGCAGTGCAGTGAGAACAGAACCTACAGCCACCAGATAGTGCAAGCAGGGGAGGGGTGCAACAAAGCCATGTCCAAAATTGCAAAAGTAAATCAGTATTTTAAGACAAAAAAGATTTTAGTCAAATATATAACACACTTGAATCTGGACCTCAAAAAACATTTACATACATACATTTCCCCTAGAAGCATCAGTATTACAAAGAAAAAAATGATAGCAACCTAGGTTAAGACTAAGTTTCTAAATGTCTGTGACTAGAGGACTTTTGCCAAATCTGAATGAAAAAATATTTGCAAATATTAGAATGTTCTTAACTTGGTTTGCATAGTGAGTTATAGTGAGTGCTAGCTATACTATAAAAATAGGTAAAGAGTTTGATAAAATTATATGTCATTTTCTCATAAAAGCGTATAGTTTTTTTTAATGGCCTTCAAATCGAATAACCCAATTTGCATTCTTTTAAAAAAGAAGCACTCAGTACAAGAGAGGGTGAAAAATTATACCCTTAAATATTATTTTTATGACTACCCAGAAATTACCTTTGATTCTAAGAGACTGTTACACAGCAGTTAGTTACATACCAGGTACCAAGCCTGTTGGAATGTGCTATGTTTAGTCCACCTGGGCTGCAAAACCGTGGTGATGACAGCACTGGCTTTGGGACTTTGCACTTCAAGCAGGACTTGACTTAAAAACATATAATATAGCTTATTATCCTAAATGGTCCTAAATCAGGTTCTCCAGAGGCCAAGTCTGAGACAGGGACCCAGGAACAGGTAATTTACTGAACACACTTTTAGAAGGAAAAATTCTCTGCAGGATCACATAGGACAGGGAGAGGGAAGGGCTGAGTGAGGATGCATCTCCCATAAAGTCTGGCCTTGGCCTGATCCACTGTGGAGAGCAGTTCTGGAAGATGCACCGCAGTTAGGTTGCGGAATGGACCTGCCTCAAGGAAAAGGGGCTGGGCCTTTCTATCCACTGTGCCCCATGCATGTCAGACACTGGAGGAGGGATGTGGGTGGGATCTCTCCAGCATTCCCAGACCAAGGACATTTCTCAGGAGTTAGAAGTTCTTTGAACTCTCAGCACCTGTGGGATGAGTGCTGTCAAGCCAAGTGAAAAGAATCTGGGCTGAGATCCCAAGCAACTACTGCCAAAATCCAATGTATATATACTGAACTTAGAGAATCATTTCTATGTAAAGATTAATTTGCTTTTAATATATTCATTCAATAATTATACACATATAAATAAATACAAAGAATGTAAGGCCAAACATTCATAAATTAACTATATGCTTTCTTTAAGCAGATGAAATCTTACAAACCATCACATTTCTATTTTTGTTGATGCAAGAAGTTCAAACTTGGATTATTGAAAACACCATTTTCCCAAGTTTAAAGATTTGTGATTTTCTTCTTTTAGCTTTATTAGATTCTATTAGATATGTTTTTATTTTAAGGAACTTCAAAATTCATGTTCTGGAAGCAGGCAGGGTATAATTTATAAATAAGATATCACAAGATAGAATGAGGCCAGCTGAAGCCTCAAACTTTATTCTTTGACATCTGAAAAATACTAGCTACCTACTCTGGAAACTAAATATTCTATAAACATCTTCTTCACTTTCCTGAGCCAACGCTTACTTATTTTTCAGACTCTATGGTTGTGTATATTCAGGTAACCCACACAGCTTCACAAATGCAAACTGAAATGTTGCTCATAATAGTGAAAAAGGTAAGATATATTTACTTCAGATTAGTTTCTGATATCAATTTAAGGAACAGTCTGAGAAAACAGCCACCTGTCACTGGAGACACCCTATTTACATATGCATTTAAACAAGAAAATACATATTCAATATATGTATTTGTTTAAATATATATTTAATACATATATTTGTTTAAATATATGTTTAATACATATATTTGTTTAAATGTATATTTAATACATATATTTGTTTAAATATAAATATATACTTAATATATATTTGTTTAAATATAAATAACAAATACATATTTGTGATGTATATATAAAAACTTTATGTTTTTTTCACTACAATCACAGCTATATAAGATATACCGAGGTTACAAAAATTGCAAGGATATATTGACTATCCTGAAAACAACTCACCATTGAGCAATAGTCATGTATTCAACCAGCCATAATTATATATAGCAAGAAAGTTGCAAGGGAGGACTGTTAATAAATGACATAAGAGCAAGAGGTTTGGGGAATAATATATTCTTCTTGGGAAAGCCAGTGTTAAGAAGTTTTTATGGATGTCATCATCTGCACTAGAACTTAAAGTATGAGTTAAGGAAGGAAAGGCACAATAAGCAGAATGAGTGAAAAGGTTGCAGTCATCAGAAACTCTCTTTGGACAATTTCATATATGAATGACAGGGATGGCCCAGAGAAACTGAAACATCACGTTTCTGAAAGTATGGGGTCAAAACATTTTCTAACACACAAATACCAGAAACTAATAAACAGTTTTCTTTTCTCAAAGTGTTACCATCAAAATGATCTATCTTTGACCATTTTCAGACCTTGAATCACCTTTTATACATTTTTAAATTCTAGCAGTTGTGCATGATTGACCTTGGTTGGGTCAGGTACCCACCTTTTCACCAGGGGAAAGATGCAATTCCTTGATGAAACCACCCTATTACTGCTCTCCAATGGAGAACAGAAAGATGTCCAAAGAAAACTGGATGTGCTGTATCCAAAAAAAAATAAGATGTAATTGATTATTAGATAATTCTTCTCTGCAAGAAGAAGCCAAGTTACTGCAAATGTTCTCTTGCCCTGTATCATTCCCTTGTCACACAACCTAGGAATGTCAATAAACGCTGAGATGAATAAGTTGAGTGTCTATAATTCCTCACCCAGGAACACACTGATAGAAAATGGGTTAATTTCTACAGTAGAGAGTCAGGAAAGGGTGAGAGTTACAGAAGTGGTCCTCAGCCACTGAGATTAGAATGGTTCTTCTCTTCTGTCGGTTCTTTGATGAACTGCTAATGGAAAGGAAAGGAAATACATGACCCAGGTTATTATAAACTATATAGATATATACTTAACATTGATTATATTTTTTAATTTTCCTGTTGGGATTAATTTTTCATCAATATTCCAGGGAAATGAGTGATGATTGAACCGTTATTTTGCCAAGTTCTTTGTTTCTCTTCTTTTTGCTGCCTTTAAACAAGCTTCTGCCTCCAGTAAGTTTTACCATCTCCCGATGCCTGGTACAATGTTTTATTATTTAGTGTGTTGGGTTTGGAATGGTGTGAGGAAAAGATCCTGTAACATAGCACTATATTTGCACGGCTTGCACTTTAATGCAGGTTAGCAATCCTAGTGACCTAGTGACTAGGTCTCATTTCTGCTGGTATATCCAGAGCTATGGACAGTAGAAAATTTGATAAGCATTTTAAATAAATAAATGAAGTTATAGGCATATTGGAATACTGCAGTTTGCTTCAAAATTCTTTCTTTGTCAAATACAAGATCAAATGACAAGACAAACTATTAACAAGCAGTTCTAACTGCACAGAATAGAAGCTGTTGGGAGAACTTGGGTATGTGATAAACTTAAGTGTAACAATCCACCTACTTTTAAAGAAAACCGAGATAGTCCCAATATTAATAACAGGTTAAATTTTAAGCAAAACTCTTAAACACCCATGTAGCTTGTTACTATAAGATTTTCTTGTTATGTTAAGGAGAGGGTTTCACGAAGCTTTTGAGGCAAAAACAGGAAACAAAAGTGCAATTTAGTGGGTATTGTTCATTTATTCATGAAGTAAAGTGAAAGTCTCTCATCGTGTCCTACTCTTTGTGATCGCATTGGGATTCTCTAGGCCAGAACTGAAGTGGGTAGCCATTCCCTTCTTTTTTTTTTTTTAATAAATTTATTTATTTTAGTTGGGGTCTAATTACTTTACAATATTGTAGTAGTTTTTGCCATACATTGACATGAATCAGCCATTCCCTTCTTAAGGGGATCTTCCCAACCCAGGGATCATACCTAGGTCTTCTGCACTGCAGGTGGATTCTTTACCAGCTGAGCCACCAGGGAAGCCCAATTTATTCGCTGTAAATAAAAAGGCATCACAATCTTCATACAGAGGGCATTCTCTATATTCAAGGACCCAGTGTTTTCAGATATTTGTATCCATCATCTGTTAGTTCCCCTAAAATATGCATTACACCACCCATGATATTGCTTTAGAATATCCCAACAAGAGACAGTATGACATTATGTATTCTCATAATCTATTTTTAAAAAAATCTTTCAAAAAGAAGGAACTGATCCAAACAGTATGCAACACTGCTTGTTAACAAGGTAGAAATTGATTGACTTGAACTTCATATTGTATGTCTATTTTCATAATTTTAGCTCTTATTGAATATGGATTGCATTCTAATGATGCTAGACATTGGAGGAATGGTGTTGGTGAAGAAGCTATCATTACTGCCTTCAAGATCCTTTTAACATAGAAAGTCAAAATTACAGACAACTCTCATGCAGGACAACGGACAATATAGAGACAAAATATGGAAATTAATAGGCCATGGTTACAAAAAGATTAGTGTTGCAGTACAGCTCATTTTAAAATTTCATGTCAGGTCCACCATACACTCAATATTCACCATTTTAAGTAAACACTCAGTGTTTACCATAACTTAGGGGACACCTGTTTGTACGAACTGCCTGACACCCTTTTCTGCTGTTTATGGTGACAGCACTATGGTTTTCCATTTGGAACCTACCTTATCCCACTCTCAGTTCACGAGCTTCTTGGAGGGCTGGGCATACATCACAGGATGATAGATGCAAAGAGAGTCATGCTGCAAACCCGAGACAAGGAGATCTAATTCCACACATCGTGTGTGGAAATATTGGGAAGGAAAAAAACTTTCTTCTCACTGAAAGTACAAGCAGAATGATGACAGAAAACTGGAACGTCTAGTTAGACCCTTGAAATATTCACCACGAAGAAAGGAGCAGAGTTAAGAGACAGAGAGCAGGTCCTAATTATATCATTTGAGCTGCTGGTTTTAGTTATTCTTATCTCTTCTCCTTAAATAATCTAATTATATCCCCTTTCACTTCAGCCATTTTGAGATGGGTTTCTGCCACTGGACGCAAACCATTCCTGACAAAGACAGGTCTCTTGAGTGGGCTTAAGGGGTAGATTGAGGCAGAGAGGAAGTGGTATCTTAGAAGACATAGAGAAAGCAAAGCATGAAGCTACTCACTCTAAACCCAACCCCTAAACAACACAGAGTTTGAGTTTCAGAAAAATACTTTGACTAAAATATTTGGTGACATTCATGATACTGTCTCCTATTCTCCTGGTTCAGAGTGCTGCCCTTAGTGTTCTTGGGAGTACAGGGAGTACAGGAGTACAGGGACTATAACATGATTGAGGAATTTCAGCTTCAATCTGGATACCGCTTCTAATGCCACACCTGGTGTTTAGGTTGCTGTGGGTCAATCTCTTGAATTCAATTTTCATGCCTCAAGTTTTCAAATTTGTAATATTGGAAACAATGGGACCAATCAAAGGCACAATAGTGCAGAGAAGTCATGCCTTCTGCCTGCTCTCCAACAATTCTTTCATGGGTGTCCATTTTCAGAAAAATTTTCTACTTTTATATGGTTCTAAAATTCCTGTGAGTAAAATTCATGCTAGGCTTATAAAGACAATTTTTTAAAATAGAGCCTAAGAATAATGACTAAATTTTATTTTTCTTTCTTTATTTTTACTAAGAAAAATATGTCTTTTTATAAATTTCAATTAAGCCCTGTGGTCTGCTGCAAAGTCAAATGCAAACTTCCTGTTGAAGTTATTTACTAACCCACATATACTAAAATTATCAGAATTAGTATGTTTTAATACTTTTAATATGTTTTCCTTCCTATCTATATTTCAAAATTTTCCTAGAACATTTTAAAGACTTTTATAAACTCTGATATAAATATTTGAAAAAACTTAAATTTATATTATGTATAACACAATTTATTGATGCTTGAAACAGAAATTATTTTATTAAAATATCATTTCTGAAGTAAAAGTATTTTGAATTGTCTTAATGTAATGCAATTTATTTCACAGTTACTTATTGAATGCCCACTGTATCCCATCATTGATCTAGGTGCTGGGCATAGAGCAGAGGATCAGTTCCATGGGACCTCTCTCCTCTTATAAAGGAGACAGAATAAATAAGCAATCAGATAAATACAAAAGATAATTTCAGTACTGTTAGGAAATTAAAACAGGGTACTCTGATAGAAAATCAAGTGAAGGTGCCTTTCTGAAGAGGTGACATTTGATCTGAGACCTGCAGCTGTGTTATGCTATGCTTTGGGCTGAATTGTATCCTCCCAAATTCTTATGTTGAAGTTCTAACCTCATTACCTCAGAATGTATCTATATTTGGAGATAAGGTCTTTATAAAGGTAATTAGGGTTAAGTGAAATCATCAGGGAGCCCTAGTCTCCAGAGAAAATACCATGTGAGGACACAGTGAGAAGCCATGTAGAAAGGCTTCTGAAGAAACAACCCTTCAGACACCTTGATCTCAGACATCTAGCCTCCAGCACTGTGACAAAATCGCTTTCTACAGGTTAAACTATCCAGTCTGTGGTATTTTGTTATAGTGGCCCTATTGCATTCTTCTATGAAGGCACTGAATATCTTGGGAGTAGGGAAATCTCCCATTACAATCCACAATCCTAAATTTCTGCCTACCCTCAATTTCCAATTGTAATCAAGTACATGAAGAGTAGAAATACCCAGTTGTTTACAAACATTCCTTGGATCCAAGGCCCTCATGCTCCAAATCTTTTATTGGAATTTATAGTAAGTAACTAAAGAACCAAAGACGTATCTCTTTCCAGTGTCCACCCTCACTTTAGGGAGGTACTAATGAATAAAAAGGTAAACAAAAATCAGAAAGCATATAATAAAAGAAAACACAAAGGTCAAGGTATATTTTCTAAAGGTTTGAAAAATTTATAAAAATATCAAACTACAATGTAATCTTACTGATACTAAACTTTATCTTTATGTCATGTTTGAAGTATTAAGTCAACAGAGATGTTAAGGTATATGTTGTTATGAAGAGAATTAAAAAATATATCCTCAATGAAAAAGAAAAGAAACCTCTTTTTGCATTCCTGACACATGTATAGAGCTGTGCTTGAGAATACAAGATGCACTTTCTGTTTTTCTTCTAATGCACTCATGTATATATTTGTTTTAATTAGTCAGAACTTTGGGATTGCAGGTGACAAAATCTTATATTAATTGAAGAAAATCAGCTGATGAAATATTGACTGAAATAGTCATGATGAACAGAGAAAGAAATGACTTTCCAAAATGAGAACCAGACTCAGCTGTGATATAGCCTCTGTCTACCCACAGCCTCATATTTGAATATTGGCTTTTTGGGGGGACTATCTTTTTCATAGAGCAAGGAACTTGGCCATAGAAAGCATTTGGACTTATTCCATATGTTTCCATAAGCAAAGAGAAAGAAGCCCTTCACCACCAGCTCTCATTATAAATGATGTAAGGAATGACTTATATTAGATTGGCTTGGTCACATACACGTTCTTGAATCAGTCATAGGCAGATGAGATACTATTGGCTTAGTCTTAATCATAGCTTTACCCTTGCAGTCAGGAGGAAAAATCTGTTACCAAAAGGAGAATTGGGACAGGGAGAAGCAGACATGTTAGTGTGTACTAACTCCACACTTTCAGCAGATGTAAACCAGACATGGACCATTCACTGCAATCTTCAGCATATTTAAGATCCTGGTAAAGATCCGTAAGGGCAAGAATCTTACACAAGGTGGCCTGTTAATAATTGTTCTACAGTAAATTTGTAGGTGTTTCTTGAAAAATGAATGAATTAATTAATGAATAAGAGTTAAAGTAGGGTAAAAGTATTAACAGAGTGATTTCCAATTTAACTATTTGAATGAAAAATCTTTTGAAGAGTTTTATCACTATGTGAATTTAAAAAAAAAAATGAGAAAGCATAATCTAATTTTTTAGACCTGTAAATTGGGAAATTTGGGCAGAAAAAATCTGACTTGAACATATGCAAGCTGCTCTTTTATTTCTTCTTATACATTACTCTGCAGATTATTATTCGAAGAACCTTATTTTTTAAACATAACACAGGAAAAAGAAACATGACCAGTATTAAAACTTTGTTTACAAAATACTTCTGAATTTTTTGCCTACATAAATCATGCATTAAGCTTATGATCTCTCTGACAATTCTTTAACCACAAATATCTATAAAGTGAGTGGTATACAGGTTGCTAGACTAGTAAGCATAACCTGAATCTACAGGTCTCATCTTATTATTCCATGAGGTTTTCCAAACAAAGTTATGCACTAAAATAACTATTGATTATGCAAACAATTATCTGTCATGGCTCAAGATATAGAGGATTAATGATAAAGATGCAGAAGACACAATATTTAACCTGAATGTGATGATAATTTAGATGGTGAAGCATGGTAGATCTGAAGTAGAATCACTTCACTAAAGAGAACCTGAAGATGATGTATTAATCAAAATTCTCTTATTTTACAAGTGAAAAAGCTGCAAATTTCTGTAAAGGAAAACACATGATATAGGAAGCCAAATGTTGTCATGTAAATATAATTACTCACAGCCATTTAGAAGGCCAAATTAAGTGAGAGGTTAGAAACTAAAATTTCAAATAAATGCCAACACCACTTACCACACCACACCCACGTTGAGATTTTGAGTTTGTTTTGCTTGTAGACAAAACACAAAGCTTTCTTTATGGAAAGTATAATACTCTTGAAGTACATAAGCATTTAAAAGGACAAGCCAAAGGCAAGTCTAATGCACATAAGTTGTGAGAAAACTCAACATAAGTAAAATATCATGCAAACAAATTAGCTGCAAGAGGTTTACATGTTTATTACAAGTTTCTAAAATGCTATATCCCTATTTCTCTAGATAAGAACTCGAAGATCAAGGAAAAAGGAGAGAAATTGTTAGAGTTAAGAACATTATGATCATTTTTAATGACCACATTTCACCTGAAAAAGGCTTTCTAGGTGGCGTGAGTGGTAAGGACCTGCCTGCCAATGCAGGAGACCTAACAGACACAGGTTCGATCCCTGGGTCAGGAAGATCCGCTGGAGGAGGGCATGGAAACCCACTCCAGTATTCCTGCCTGGAGAATCCCATGGATAGAGGAACCTGGCAAGCTAGGGTCAAAATGGTTGCAGATAGTCGGACAAGACTGAAGTGATCTAGAAGAATCGGTTTTTACTTTAAGATACTGTAGTGATAAATTCCTGAGTTTCTGCAGACCTCTTGAATCCCTATTCTAGACAGCATTTCTTTCACTAACTTTTAGCTAAATACAGTAGTGCACTGATTGTCAATAGCTATCAGTCAGATAAGTGGCACACCCAGCTGACCTTTGCCGAGGCACAAATCTTCAAGGCACTTCATGCAGGCCCCTCTTACAGTCTGATGCCCACAAGGCACTGGGGAGATATTTTGCTAGATTATATAATTTCTCTTACTAAAATCATTCAAATTCTATACACTTCAATCTTCCCTGGATCTTAGCTAGCCTTCACATAACAGTGGTTCCAGCAGTCAATTACAAATGTATATATTTTAATAATAAAAACTGAAGTGTATTTCACACTGACAATGTGACAGGCATCGTTTGAAGTGTTAAACATGCTTAATACATTCACCAGGCAGCATCGTATCATAATCAAGAGCTTGACTTTTGAAGCCAGAATGCCTGAGTTCGAGTAATTCTGCCACCAGCTGACTTGCAACTGGTCTCGGGGATAAGTTACCTCATTCATTAAATGGGACTAATACTAGCAACATTTGTCATAAAAATTAAATGAGTGAATACTTCTAAAGAACTTTGACTACTCCTTGGCCTCTAGTAAGTACTATATAAGCATGCTAATTAGAATTTCAACTTTAAATAATTTTAAGTTCTGGCATTTTACCCATCTTATTGATGAGGAAACTGAGATAAATATAGTCTAAAAACTTGATCAAAGTTACATAGTTGGTAAGTGGTAAAGCCAACTTCTCTAAATTTCATATGTGTGTGTGAGCACACACACAGGTGTGTGGTCTCAAAAGTGAGTGGAATAAAATAAATGATATTTTTAAATGGTTGAGAATTTTCTAAATATTTTGAAAAATGTTAAATTAGACTTCTAGTTAACTAGATGTCCAACTAGACAGAAAGTTAAGCACAAGCAAACCAACAAATATAGTTAAACTACTGAAAATCAAAGCTAGAGAAAATAATATTAAAAGAATATGAAGAAAAATGACACACATATGTAGGATATCAATAATAAGAATAACCACTGACATCATCAGAGACAATTCAAATGAGATAAAAAACAAGAAAATATATGTAAACTGTCTAAAAAAGTCTATAAAAAATTTTATATTCAGTGAAAATATCTTTCAAATTGGAAGACAAAATATATACATTTTCAGACAAAAAAGCTGAAAGCATGAATGACAGAAATTTGCACTTCAAGAAACATTAAAGAACACTTCACACTAAAGAAAAATGATACCATGTGAAACCAAAAGGAAAAGAACAGGAATTTATCAAAGAAAAAAAGAGCACTAAAAATGGAAATTTGTGGATAAATATAGTTTTTCCCTTTATTTTGTAATTTAAAACATGCAACTATTTGAAGTAATATAATAATAATGTAGTACTTATATCAAAACAAGGAGGAAAATGGAAGAAAAAATAAAATAGCAAAAGTCATGAAATGGTATAGTATCGGTCATGTCGTAACTGAATGAACTAATCATTCCAAATTATAGACAGAGGTTGCCCCACTTTATTTTCGAAAAAAAAAGGACATCAAAACAATTTGCTACCTGTAAAACATGCGTTTAACTTTAAAAATATGGCAAGTGATATACAATGTAAACACTAATTCTAAAAAAGCCAAAGTGACCATATTAATGTCAGATGAACTGTATACTATAATAGTGTTTTACAAAATCATACAAAGATGAGAGAACTTTCATAATGATAAAAAGGTCATTTAACCAAGAAGACATAAATTCCAAAATGTGGATACACTCTTTATATTGCCAGTAACCAACTGATAATGAATTCAGGTGGATCTGGTGCACTCAGTGGATATGTGTCACAGCTGAGAAATCCTGAATTGATAAAACTTCAGTCTTTCATAATGTGCAGCAAAGAAAACTGCCCCATCTTTGTCCAAAGAAGGATGTTATTTTCATTATACTGAAAGGACAACAAACCCCGCCCTCTGCTCTGTTTATAGAAATATCCTTGAAAATATAGGCCTAGATGTCCAGAAATGTACGATTGACCCATGGATAGACCATCTCCCAACAACAAGTGTAGAAAAAAATATGAATCCACTGACAAGGCTGTCTCTTGTATTTCACTGTATGTAAGTGACATTTTCATTGTGAAATATGATAAGGTCACTTCCAAAAGACACACAATAGTTTTGTGTCTTTCTAAACTAGTATGGGGAATCGTTACTATAACAAGAAAATGTAAAATGTCTATCGAGACACATTGTATTATATTTTGGGGGTCTTTTGACTACTTGGGGGAATAGCTGAGAAAAGAGTTTGCATTTAAAATAAATACTCCATGAGAACTCACTGAGTGCAAAAAGCAACATTGCTGCAGATCCCTATGTAGATCACGTTCCAGTATTCGACTCTGCGACTGGGATCACAGTAATATAGAGATCCAAGCAACCTGCAATGGAGAACTGAGCCAAAACTTTCTCAAGGTTTTCAGAGGGAAAAATAGAGATGCTGAAACACATGGGTGTTTTGGTAAATGATTCATATTCATTAATTTAACAGACATTTATCAATTTGTGACAGATATGAACATAGGTGCTAGAAACACAACTGAGTTAGTCTTTGTTTTTGAAAATTAAGTATTTTAGAAGAAAGAGACAGGCAATATACAAATAAACTAATAGTTTATTTGGTATAGTATAAACCTTGAGGATACTAGTCATACCTGGATAACAATTCTGGTGCTAATCCTGGTGCTGATTGTGGACCACACCGGTGGCCGGGGAGGAGCACGGAGCATAGGAGGACAGCACACCACAGCCCCTTCCCTTCACATGCTCTGCAGGAGCAGACCCTCAGCTGGTCACTTCCCACCAGGGCTCCAGTTCTTGGGATTTAGGGGCTGCTTCTTCATGTGAGCTCTAGTATCATCTGCCTCACGTTTGACTCTCAGTTGAGCTGTCAATCCATTATTCTTGCCTCTTACAAACCTCATGGTAAACTGTACATCAAAATACTCATTTCCCTTTTTATACCTCATATTATCATAATTATCCCAGTCAATATCCTGGTAAACACTGATGGCTTAAATTATCCAGTATGACACTGTCTTCTAAATTTACATCTCCACTCCAGGCTTTAATGCTAACATATGGGGCCAGATATTTAGCAACTCACTCAACTTCTTTACTTAGACACCTCAAATTTAGTTCAGTACACAACACACACATAATCATAATGTGCTGCGTGTTACGATCTCCTTCCCTTGACATATGTCTAGTTATCTTTTACGTAACTTTTTGTCTTAGTTTTTGTAACCATCAACCTAGTTCAATTACAAATACTTTTCATCTGCATTTCTGTGGAATTGCCATAACTGCCCTGCATGAAATTACCCTGCCCCCTTCCAAATACTACTCCATATTCCAAATACAAATAATTTAAAATTCAGCCTAATCATCCCAATTTCATGCTTAAAATCTACTGATAAATAGAGGCTCATATGTTTTCCCAGAAATATAAAAATCCTAAGCATTCTCCCTGAGGACCTGCATAATCCATCTCTTACCTTCTAGCTCAGCCACATGTCCCCCTATGAATAACTTTGTACACATTCTTTCTACTGGCTATACTACAAAAACTTGCTTCATTTTTGCAACTTTAAATTATGATATCTAGTTGCTGTTCTTATTTCTTCTTCCTTGTCCAATATCCATGCCCATACCTTTTAAATACAAGCATTCAAACCCAGAACTAGGTGAAAATTTATTTTTCAGAGAGAGAGATATGATAAGGAATGTGTTTCATAGATAGAGATGGGAAGAATTTGAATTGAGGTTTGATATCCTGTCTTGATGATAGATCATTTTTCTTAGTAACTGGAAGGTGTTAATAACTACACCTGCCTCTAATATGTTTACTAGGATGAGTAGATATGGCATATAGGACCCTCGGAAAAAGTGCGTGAATAAGGAGTAAAAATCTTGACAGTTACTGATGTACACCACGAAATCTGTCCTGGGATAGATTTTGATTATAGTATCCTTAAAATTTCCCAGATCTGAGCCTATAAATCTTATCAGGAATCTTTTAAATTCCTTTTTAATGGGTCAATATTTTTAAAAATCTAATACGTAAGATACTGCAAGAGGAAATCTAATTTAATGCAAGGAAAAGTAATACTCAGAATTTACTAAGTGATTCTCAGAGGCCCCTGGCTACTGTCATTACAAAAACATGATTTTCCTGGAGAAACCTGGGAAAGAAAATGTTAGAATTTTATTATAGACAAAGGAGAAGGATTATCATATTATCCTTTCTCTAGTCATTCAAAAGTAGCCTAATGTCTCTACATCTCTTTTGGACAGCTCATTTTTTTCTATGACTACTAGTTAAAAACAGTATCTAGCCTTCTGTCCACATAATTCTATTACATGAAAAACTGAGATTCAATACTTTAAATTCCATAGTCAGTGGACTACAAAAATTATCAATAGGAAATCCGGTCTCTGCATCCATCCGTGAAAAAAAATCTCAGGTAATGTTGCTATGCCAGTGAAAGTCCAGAGGCAGAGTACTCAAATTAACACAGGAATGATAAATCAATTTTTAGTTGCACTCAATTTCTTCACAGATTAATGCATACTTAATTTCATTTGATGTGCTAAGGTGAATCCATCTCAGTTACGATGTCTTATATAATATTATCCTTACACACTTGTCCTTGAATAGACCAACTTGGACAATAGGCAGAAAACATCCCAATTTCCTTGTTTATCTCAAACATGGAGTATTTTCTGTATATATAGATAAATTAGGAAATTTAAAAGACACAATTGTGGAAAAATCTTGAAGAACAGAATAAGAATTCAAAATTCTTGTGAACTGTACACAAGAAAAAAGAGAGAAAAAGAAAAGAAAGAAAGAAATGGGAGGAAGGCAGGGAGAGAAGAAGGGAGGAAGGAAAAGAGAAAAGGAAAAAAAAAAGAAAGAGAGAGGAAGGGATGGAGGGAGGAGGATGGCAAGAAAGAGAAGGATGCTTCCAGTTCACATCTAGGATTTCTGTGAAAATGATCTAAGAATGATCTCTGGTAACACAAATTCTTTAATATCACATGTGTTACATGTGATCTAATATGTTAGGTCAGTCCTTGGTCACTGATAAAGGATGAGAAAAAATAAAACACATCAATCCTATTAGAAAGAAAATAAAGCTGAAATAGCCTGCACTATTTCTCTGAGCCATTAAACATTTTTAAAAATATTCTGATTCCAGATTTAATAAAAATTTATCTTCAGAAACTGATGCTTTTTAAACAGTTTCTTACCATTGAGACTACAACATTGAAAACACAATACTCCTTTGGATATATTTGTACAGAATGCTGAGCTTAAATATTTGTGTGTGTGTGTATATATATATATATCCTTTTCAGTAACTAGCTGGGGGGAGAAACAATGCCACTAATTTTTCTCCAAACATCCACATATCATTCCCCACTCCTGGACCTAGAAGTAGTTTTTATAACCTTGAAAAACAATGTCAGAAGCATCTTCTGTTGGCTTTAAAGGCTGGTCATGTGAAGGGGATTAGGAGAGCTGTGGGGAAAAGCAGGGCTGGAATGTGCTTCAAAAGCTGCAACTGTTACAGATGAGTCATGGTTCTGGGCTCCTCAAGCTGGGGCAAGTTTTGGGCAGGCAGGGCTCTCAGCCTTGAAGGGTTTACAAAATAAAGATAAATAAAATAAATCCATTGCTGCAGACTAGACTCTATTTCAGGTTTAAAGAAAGAAAAAAAAATGCTTTCATGTCTTTGTGTCAGCTGTGTTGAGAAAATAATTTTTTAAATGTGTGTTTTAAGTGATCATGGATGATTTGTCTATAAATAAAGGTAACAATTATTTTCATGACAAACACATTCTCTGAGTTTTCTCTAAACAGCAAGACCTCAATTAGCAGCAGCTGCTAGTAAAACAGTGGAAACGCTGATAAAAGTCAAGGTGGAACTTCTTATCCATTTTTGCTTGGAACAAAACAGGACAGTTCATGTTGTGCCTGGAGCAGAATCTTTGTAGTCAGCGGCCATTTGCTCTCCGCCCCTCAACACATTCCAGGATTCTGTCCAGGAAAAGTAAACAAGGGAATTAGCATGCTGACCAAGGCAGCTGTGGTTCTCCCGCCATTGCCCCCTGCCCCACCTTTGCTCCCCTCTGTCCCCTAAGCCCCCGACAGTCTTCCCTTCACATGTATTATGGGGATTGAAGGAGAAAATGAAAATCACTTTGCCTCTGAGACTTACGATCTTCTAGTGCCATCTATTGCCGCTCTTGTTTCTGATTCTCACAGCCAGTTTTTTTAAAGTCTAAGCTGAAACTCCAATACTTTGGCCACCTGATGCGAAGAGCTGACTCATTTGAAAAGACCCCGATGCTGGGAAAGATTGAGGGCAGGAGGAAAAGGGGACGACAGAGGATGAGATGGTTGGATGGCATCACCGACTCAATGGACATGAGTTTGGGTAAAATCCAGGAGGTGGTGATGGACAGGGAGGCCTGGCATGCTGCAGTCTATGGGGTAGCAACGACTCCGACACGACTGAGCGACTGAACTGAACTGAACTGAAGCAAACCAGGACTTTTTTTTTAACCTTAAATACTTCCTTAAAATATTGAAGTTTCATTCTCATTTCATATACAGTGACTTTCAGCAATGCTTTTCTGCTAAATAAAATGAGGAAGACAAGACCCATTTACAATCTTGGCTTACAGTGGAACTAAAACAAGGTAATCCCAGTTCTGTTCTATTCTGAAAAATCCTCCCTTTAGATCAGAGTGATCAGGCTGATTATCTCAATTCTTTACTCCGAAAGAATCAATCAGTATCTAATGGTTTCATCAATATTGGTTCTACCCAGATACTTAAAAATATTGGTGGAGGGAAATACCAAAAGTGTCCTTCTTTATTTTGCAATTAAAAATTGAATTTTTAATTGACAGATGAATCGAAAGATGAATGGATAAAGAAGTTGTGGTACATATACACAATGAAATATTTCTCAGTAATAAAGAGGAGCGCATTTGAGTCAGTTCTAAAGAGATGGATGAACCTAGAACCTATTATACAAAGTGAAGTAAGTCAGAAAGAGAAAAATAAATATCATATTCTAATGCATTTTTATGGAATCTAGAAAAATGGTAATGAATTTATTTACAGGGCAGCAATGGAGAAAGAAACATAGAAAATAGACTTATGGACATGGTGAGAGGGGAGGAGAGGGTGAGAAATATGGAAAGAGTAACATGGAAGTTTACATTACCAAATGTGAAATAGATAGCCAATGGGAATTTGCCGTATGGCTCAGGAAACTCAAACAGGGGCTCTGTATCAACTGAGAGGGGTGGGGTGGGGAGGGAGATGGGAGGGAGGTTCAAAAGGGAGGGAATATATGTATACCCATGGCTGATTCATGTTGAGATTTTACAGAAAACAACAAAATCCTGTAAAGCAATTATCCTTCAGTAAAAAAAAAAAAAGAATAAATTCTTTTAAAAATTGAATTTTTATCCAATATTGCCTAAAATTCTACAGCGGATAAATCTCTCTCTCCTATCTTGCCTATATAGGTTTGGCTAGCACTAGTATTTTGTTTATATGAACAATGAGAAAAGTAAAAATGAACAACTATCTGATGCTTTGTTACATGTGATAATTCTGTTGGACAGAACTAATGTGACACCATTTTCTATACTGAATTGTAAGGTACCTTCACTTGCATAGAAACAGGCACTACTGATTTAACAATCTAAATTCTGGGTTCTAAGAGCAAAAGGTACAAATTACATTTGTTTCTGGCTTGACCTGCTAATTAAACATTAAAATAAAGTGAGCCTCCCATGTGGACTGCTAGTCTTCAAAAGCTATCTGGCTGAAATTGTAATTCCTGACTCCTACTTGGCAATGTTTTGACAGCACATACTGATCATGTCAAAACTGGCTGTGATTCTTAACTGTTGATCAGCTCCAAAGACTGAAGAGTCTGTGGCTATTCTAGAAATGACAAGATACATAAACGTTTCCTTATTTTTAACAATACAGTTATCTCAACCTGTGTTTTTCTTTGCTTTTTGTTTGTGTTTTTCCATTTTTCTTTAATTGCCAAAGGAGGAATTTGTACTCAGGGTTATCATGGACAAAAAACATACAGAGTTAAATAGGTGAACAAATCAGTGGTCAAAAATAAATAAGCATCCAATTGTGTGTGTGTGTGTGTGTGTGTGTGTGTGTGTGTGTGTGCCACAGAGATAGAGGGAAGGCAAGTTCTTAATAGTCTCTTATAATATCATCCAAGTAAGGGAAACTACCCTAAGTTGCTAAATTTAGCAAATTCCCTTCCTTGCCATCTTCTGTATTTTTTTCCCTGTCAAACTAGTCGAAAGAAAGTATTAGATTCTTGCTCAGAATCTAATACTTGAAACATGTTTCCCTAACCTGAAGAATAAAAACATTAAAAAGACAATCTTTTATACTGTGCCCTAGAGAAAAATTAATAAGATTCAGAACAAAAAGTGGAAATTGTTCAGAAGTTGTGTCTATTTATTATACTGCTGTGGAAAAGAATAAAACAGAGCAAAATGCACAAAATTTCATCAAATACCTCTGATTGCAAATGGAAACATTAGAATGTAAAGAGAAAAGGAATCAGCTGGAGGTACCAGGATTTGAGCAACAGTTTTATTAGAGAGCCAGAAGAGGGCGCTCATCTCTTACAAATGACAGCAAACTTTTACCATGGCAATTGATTGAATGTTTCACCAAAAAGAAAGAAAACAAGGGAGTCACTTCTAATGTATCATAATAATAGAGTTCTCTAGCATGTTTTAATGATAAAGGATAAGTTGACAATATTTTATAATATCAAATAAAAGCCAAAAGTGTACAACTAATTTGTATTACTTCAGTGGTAGCTTGAAGACACTAGGCTAATTCATTTTTTTAAAAAATAAATCAGTATTTTCCATGGTTTCAAGCTGAAATAAGGATATAGGAATGATGTGATTTTCTTGCATTTGTTTTTCTTATCTGATTAAGAATAGAAGTAATGACTAATTTCCAAAGTTAACTACTGCACTGAACAATTTGATTAAAGATAGTTATTAGGAGTCTGCAAGGAATTCTCTCATGTCCTCTCTTTCTCTTTCAATAGTTAGATCAGAATATGCATACAAGCATGTATGTATAAAAATATCTGTGTATATATATATATATGTATATATATACAGACATGTGTAAGCTGCACACATAAATATGCAAAATTATAAATCATTAATAAGACATGTTAGACTTACTAAAAAGATGAAACTAATTTAATTTTTAAATAGGAAAACATATTTTGCATGCATTATCTTTTGTCATCACAATAATTCTAGTAACTAGAATTTTAACCACTTCTAATTTTACAAGTAAGGTATCTGAATATTAAATTAATTGTCATGACATAAGTTTATTCAAAACTTTGAAACATGAAAGGAATGTAATTTAAGAAAATGAAAATCAAAAATGTCAGTTTTGAGCCTAATAGGAAACAGGTGGAAGCCTCAAAGGGGCTAATTACAAATGAGTGAATATGAATGGAAACTGATGGGGATGGTGCAGGAACCCAGGGCACCAAGAATTTCCTAAGAGGTTCCTGGAGCAGAGGAGAAAATCACTAAGGAGCTACTTCGAAGGATAGTGATAGCTCCACCAGGAGAAACAAGGGAATGGAACAAATATCCAGGCTCACTTGCCTGTCTCCATCCGATCTCCTAAAGATTTACAACATCCCTAACTCAAGTACAGAGTTGGATGGTGAAGAAAGCTGAGCGCCGAAGAATTGATGCTTTTGAACTGTGGTGTTGGAGAAGACTCTTGAGAGTCCCTTGGACTGCAGGGAGATCCAATCAATCCATACTAAAAGAGATCAATCCTGGCTGTTCATTGGAAGGTCTGATGTTAAAGCTGAAACTCCAATACTTTGGCCACCTCATGCGAAGGGTTGACTCATTGGAAAAGACCCTAATGCTGGGTAGGATTGGGGGCGGGAGGAGAAGGGGACGACAGAGGATGAGATGGTTGGATGGCATCACCAACTCGATGGACATGAGTTTGGGTAGACTCCGGGAGTTGGTGATAGACAGAGAGGCCTAGTGTGCTGCAATTCATGGGGTCGCAAAGAGTCAGACACGACTGAGCGACTGAACTGAACTGAACTGAACTCAAGTAGTGTGTTTTTGTTTGTTTGTTTGGTTGGTTGAATTTTGGTTTCAGTTTTGGTTCTTTAAGAGATATCAGGCTTCCAGAGTTAAGAGCAAAAAAGGGGAAAGTAGACTTGAGAAACAGATTTTCAATACAACAGTATTTTAATCAAGTGCCTAAAGTGTGCCAGAAAAAAAAATAAACTACTAGCCACTTCCGTTAATGTTATTTTATTTAATCCTGAAAAATAACCCTGAAGGCTAATAATGTTACTGTCTCTTTTGCAGGAGTGGAAACTGTGACTTAATAAATACATTATCTATTTTGTTCAGGGTCCTATGTCTACTGAATGGCAGAAGAGGCATTTTTAATTAGATATGCTTGACATGGAAGCTTCCTTTTAAATTGTTAAAGAGTGAAGACTTGGAATTAGAATCCTTTGTATAAATCCTACCTCAGTTACTGAAGAGCTCTGTGAACTGAGCAAGTCACTTAACCTCTGAAAGTCGTCTACATTTGCACAGTAGCCATTACTATGTACGTTATAAGATTTTTGGTTTTCTTGGTGAGGTTTAATTTAAACACCATATGTAAAGACAATTAAAATGGTATGCCACCTGGATCAATGATTTAGAGTTGAATAAAAATGTAAAGTGCTATGATTTCATCCAATTTCAATCCAAAAACAGAAATAATTTGAGTTAATGTTATCATTAGGGGAATAGACTCAGTGAGAAATCCTAGTGGCAACTGGTTACACATAGTGTATTGAGAGGGAAGAAAAAAAAAAAATGGATGAGACTTAAGTTAAAATCCAAATGAGATAATTAAAATCCAAATGAGATACCTTTGAAAATACATCCACAGGAAAACTTGTACACAAAAGTTCATAGAGCCTGCAGTCCTAATAGTGAAAAACATGGTCCCCAGAGTAGCAGGTAGGAAATGAACATACCCAAATGTCTATCAACAATGAAAAGATAAGCAAATTATTGTATATTTATATAATGCACAGCTGGGATTCTGTTAGTTGGAGCATCTGCTTGACATGTACCTTATCCTCCTTCCAGGAACCAACAAGCTAGCCTAGTCATATTCTTCCAATAACAAAAGGATACATTCAAAAGAATACCAAACATATGCAAATCCTCTAAAATCATGGGTTTAGGACTAGCATACTATCATTTCTGCCTCATCCAAATCACCAAAGCAAGTCTCCTGGCCAACCTGAGAATCAAACAGGTATGAAAGTGGACACTATTCTTTTAAAAGAGGGAACCACAAAGTTACCTGGCAAAGAATATGAAATAGGAAGGCGCAAAGCATCAGCCACTAATATAATATACCAATGCATCTAATATTTTTTCTGTGTTGTTTTGTTTATAGATTAGTTTACTTCATTTTTATATCTAAGTACATTATAATGTTGACTTCTACTATGACTAAAACGATCTACTTTTATTGCACTCATTACATGGTTTTTATTGATCTAGAATGCTCTTGATTTTGTATATCAAGACAAGAAATAAACAGTTTCATTGATTGAAGTTTCTATCTTCTCTTACAGTTTTGGTATAAATGATAATATTTTCTGTTATTAAAAAGAAACTTTTCTCATTTTTCCAGTTTCTCTATGTGAATCTTCTTGTACTATTGCTTTGTTTATAATTTAATTACAATGATAAATGAAAGCAATAATTTAAGGAATGCCCTCTTTCCCAATTTTAATTTTAACATTTTAAAAATAATCCATTAAAATGTTAATATTGGTTTATTGAATATTTAATTCTATTTACCAAAATATTTTGTCTATTTCTGTATACACTATATTTTTGTAGTCCAATTGCATATCCCTATATTCATTTTTTTCTCTTTTAATAGTTTTTAGTGAAGGTCTCTGTGTTATAAATGTCTATATATTTAAAAATATCTTCATTTTGCTTTCATAGCTTCACTCCCAACCTGCCTTTGAATTTTAAAATATTGTACCATTGTTTTCTGCCCTCTATTATTATTAATGAGAAGTTGCTTTCTATCAGTCATATATATTTTTTATTATAAAATAATCTTTTTTATAGATAGTAAAATAGTTTATTTTTGATGACAGAACATTTCACTCCACTGCATGGACATTCATTTGTATTTTATTAATTAAACTGACTTTGTTTTCAGGGCACATTTTCAATCTAAAAAGTAATTACTATCTAAAAATCTGGAAAATTATGTCAAATGTCAGTACATTCTCTTGCTGATATTTTAAATGGATTTTGAAATCTCTCAATCTTCCTAGGTCTCTTAATTACATTTTTTTCATTCTCTGTGCCATATTGTGTATAAATTTTTCCATTATATTTTATTTTTATACAATTTTCAAAGGTAACTTTCCATTTACAATTATTATGCAATTATCAACTGTATTCCCTGTGCTGTACAATACATCCTTGAAGTGAAGTCGCTCAGTCATATCTGACTCTTTGCAACCCCATGGACTGTAGCCTACAAGACTCCTCTGTCCGTGGAATTTTCCAGGCAAGAGTACTGGAGTGGGTTGCCATTTACTTCTCCAGGGGATCTTCCCGGCCCAGGGATCGAACCTGGGTCTCCTGCATTGCAGGCAGACGCTTTACCATCTGAGCCACCAAGGAAGCCTACATCCTTGAGCCTATCTTATTATACTCAGTAGTTTGTACCTCCCATTACTGAATATTCTTAGTTCAATAATCTGCCCCGACTGCATTTATTGTACAGTATATTCACCAGCTCACTTTTCGTTTAAGTGACTGTATTTTTATATCTAAGATTCCTAATTATTTTACACACACCTGACCTTTCCCCATTTATGCCTGATTTTGTTTTATAACATTATAAAAATAATTTTTATGTTTATCTGTCTAAACATTCTCAAAATACCTAACGTCATTGAGATACTTTGCATAAAATAAATTGTATAGGGAATAAGTAACTATTCAGAGTATTGATCTTATTGACCGCCTGAAGAAGCAGGGCCTCATTTTTTTTGTGGAAATGTATATTGCAGGCTCATTTTGGGCAAAAGATAGCTTTCATCACTCCCTTCCTTAATAACCAACTTTATCCAAAGGTTTTGTGATTATCTCTTTCTGGGTATCTAGTTTCCTGAGTGAGAAACGGCTCCAATAATTACACCTGGGTGTTACTGTCCCACAGGGCTTTGGCAGATCCAATTATAGAACCAGTAGGTGACTGACTCTTTTCCTGGTACCCTGGTGTCTTTCTAAGGTCACAGATTTTGACAAAGGTAGAGCCCTTACTCATGGTCAAATCTATTCTTTCAGATTCTTTGCATGTATGGAGAAAGCAGAACCCTAGTCTTTGAATGAAAACATTAAACATGGCCCTATTTAAATCACACAGAGAAAATTGGTTGATTGTAACTCACAACAGTTAAACTGTGGCAGTTCATTATTTGCTTCTGGACACAGATATCAGCAGGCCTGTAGCTTCAAGACCCAAGTATAATTCTGTCTCTATTTAGTTTCTGGTTCACAGAGATGTTCATATCTTAGATTTGAAACCTGCCCGTAAGGTTTTGTTTTAGTCTTTTTATAATATATCCTTTATTTCAATAAATGTGTGGAAGAAATGGCTATCAAAGCTTCAAATGATTGTGCCATAACCTATATAGGCAATATTTTTATTTCTCTTATATCTTGTGTGTTAAAACTTGACACACTTGTAGAGCCAACTGCAGAAGCCTTTGGACATGTTCTACCAATAGTAGAAGAATGGGAAAAAGGACACTTTGAAAACTATAGTATATGAGGGTTTTTAAAGTAAACTTCCTGAATAATAATATACTTATCTAAAAGTGCATAACAAATAAAAGTATAAATCAATGAATTTTCACAAAATTGACATGTAACTAGCACAGAGATCAAGAAATAGAATAATACTAACAAATGTAGCCCTTCTAATAGCTCAGGCTACTCATTATATCACCAAAAATAACCACTAATTTGACTTCTACCACCATGAATCATTTTGCCTGTATTTGAACTTAATAAAAGTGGAATTAAATTGTATGAATTCTTTTTTTGTTTAACTTATTTCATTCAACATTGTGTTGTAAGGTGCATTCATTTATTTGCACGTAGTTTTAGTTTGTTAATTCTCATTACAGTACAAAATTTTCTTATACATATATACCTACAATTTATTTAACCATTCCAATTTTTATGGAAATATTTCCCAGTTTTTAGCTACATAAGTAGTACCAGTAGGGACATTCTTGCTCATATCTATATGTTACTATGGATGCTTTATGTTGTATTATACATATAAATATAATTTTTATCACTGAGTATGCAAATATTCAGGTTCAATAAGTAGTGTGAAGAAATCATCCAAAGTGGTTGTAGTAAATAACATCTCAAATATCAGTAAGCTCCAGTTATTTCACATTATCACCAACATTTAATACTCTCTCATTTTGTATTCTAGCTACTCAGGTAACTGTAGTGATATCACACTGTGTATACATATGGGTGCGCTTGTGTTTTAATTGATATAAAATTTATAGTTCTTAAGTGTATAATTCTATGAGCTTTGATTTTTGACAAATACACATGCTTGTGTAATCAACATACTTATCAAGATATAGAACCTATGCATTACCCTAGAAACATCCTGCATCCTCTGAAGCAGAACTTTAAAAAATATTCTTTCCAAAAAAAGTTTACATTGAAAAAATGTAACACACAGCTGTAGTGTTGCTACCTAGTAAATTCAAATAAATTCATATCTTTCTGCAAAGTACCCACTGCTCCACACATTACCATCACTGGTCTTAGCAGATTCTACTTTGGATTGTACTGAATTAGTGTTTTCTCAATGTCTTTGAAAATGTTCTCACCTGTAATTGTAAATGCCAATTATTCAAAGGTAAATTCTTCAATCATTTCAAATTTACCTGGGAGTTTGGGATTGACCTAAAACACACGGCCATATTGAAAATAGAACTGATAAAAACCTGCTGTATAGGACAGGACATGGAAAAAGAACTTGAAAAAGAACAGATTCATGTATATGTATAACTGAATCATTGTACTGTACAACTGAAACTAACACAACATTGTTAATCAACTATACTCCAATAAAAATAAAAATTAAAAAAAGTGACACATCAAAGAAGTTCTCTGTAAATATAACTTCTTCTTAATATTTTCCTGCCTTTTTCATACAGAAATAACTTAATCTACAAAGTCATAAATAAAATTATGAACTTATGGCCTAAAAATAATATATGCATATATGTGTGTATATATAGATGAATGTATATATTCTTTCACCATAGATTAGCTTTACATATTGAAGAGTGTAATTTAAATGAAGATGTAAAGTGTATGTTCCTTATTTTAGGTATCTGGATATCTTTTTGCTCAGGATAATTATTTGAGGCTTATCCATTATTTGCATATATCAATAGTTCATTTATTGTATTGTTCAGTAGTGTGCTGTTCATGAATATGTTTAATACATTCTTCGTTCACCTGTTTATAGTAATTTAGGTTCTTCCTGACTTGGGGACTATAAATAAGCTGCTACAAATGACCTTGAACAAGTCATTTTTTAGACAGATGCTTTCATTTTTTTCTCTTGAGCAAGTACCTAGAAACAGAGTTATTGTATCCTAAATAGATGCTTAACTTTGTAAGAAACTGCAAACAGTTTTCCAAACAGATGGCTCCAAGTTACACTCCCATTATTAATGTGTGAGTTCTAGGTGCTCCAAATCCTTGCCAACATTTGGTTTTGTCAGTATTTTTCATTTTAGTCATTCTTAAAGGTATGAAAATATATGCCACTATGATATTAATTTGCATTCCCATTATGATTAATAATGTCAGCATCTTTTCACCTTCCTTTTAGCCCCTCATTAGTTTCATTAAAGTGTCAGCTCAAACCTTTCTCAATTTTTAATGAAACTATTTATCTTTGTATTATTGATTAATGGAAGTTCTAGGCATATTCTACATACAGGGACTTTGTCATATGTGGTGAAAGGACATATTTTCTCCCTTTTACATTTCTTAACAGCGTCTTTAATGAGTAGGAGTTTTTAATGTTAATTCTAATTTAGGTCTAAATTCCACTTTATCCTTTTTTATAGTTTAGGCTTTTTCATGTATTAATTGCAAAGTCCTTTCCTACTCTCATGGCTTCCAAGATACTAACTTACTTTTATCTTTATTTTTCTATTAGAAGCATTACTGTTCTAACTCATACATTTAAGTTCAGGACACATCTTGATTAAATAGTGTATATACTAGGAGATACACAATTATGAGATTATGAGGTTAAGATTTTTCTTTTTATTTAGTCAGTTACTTTAGCACCATTTATTACAAAGGCTTTCAAAACTCCGTTGAGTTTCCAGGATATCTATATTAACAATCAATTGTCCATTTAGGTGTATATTTACTTCTGGTCTCTCTTTTCGTCTCATTGAACTATATGCCTATCCTTAGGCCAGTACTATGCTGGCTTGATCGCTATAGCATCATGCTAAACATCCAATACTGATAGTATGACTTCTCCAGACCAGTTCTTTTATTTCAAAATTGTTTTCACTTCTTTAGGTCCTTCATGTTTCATTAGAATTAATTACCACAGTCTTTAGTATCTTTAGTTTTGACACAGCAAACATTTCTATTAATTCCCTGGACACAATAACATGATTACTTCTCCTGGCTCCTAGCAGTTGAGTGGAGTTCTAAACCTAATTCTGATCTATGAACTGAAAGTGGAAGGAAAGGTGGTACATCTGGTTTGAACACTGAATTATCTAATTGGCATTTTCAAAAGCTACCTCACTTCCTTCTGTCATAGTTACCAACTATAATTCAGGTGGTTATGCGGGTCATTAGAGTAAGACCTTCTTAGTACAGTTCTTCTATTAAGACTCTTGAGAGTCCCTTGGACTGCAGGAGACCAAACCAGTCAGTCCTAAAGGAAATCAACCCTGAATTTTCATTGGAAGGACTGATGCTGAAGCTGAAGCTCCAGTACTTTGGCCATCTATTGCAAAGAGCCAACTCATTGGAAAAGACTCTGATGCTGGGAAAGATTGAAGGCAGGAGGAGAAGGGGGTGACAGTATGAAATGGTTGGATGGTATCACTGACTCTTTGGAAATGAGTTTGAGGAATTCCAGGAGATAGTGAAGGACAAGGAAGCCTAGTGTGCTGCAGTCCATGGGGTTGAAGAGGTAAATACAACTTAGAAACTAAACAACAATAATTCAGGTGATAGAAGCGCCCCCAGCCTGAGTCTCTAAATGCTTATGATAACCTTTTGACTTGAAATGCACTTGTTAAGGGAGAAAAAAATAAGCACTTACTATGTTAAGTCATTTTGGGGTTGTTACCACAGTGTTATACGTTCAATCCACAACTTCTTTGCCAAACTCACTGATATTTACCCTCAACACAAATTCCACATCTGTCAGCACATGTTCATAAGTTCAAAGAAAATATATTAGATTTTTGAACAACCCAAGGGTTAAGAGTGTCCACCCTCCCCAGAGTCAAAAATCTGCAAATCCGCATGTGAAATGGTAGGCTTTCACATAAGTGGTTCTACATCCCTGGATTCAACCAACAGTGGATTGACCCAGTTCAAATTCCTACTGTTCAAGGGTCATTTGTAAAGTGTTATAATTAAAGTCTCCCTAAATCTATATTTTCCTAACCACATACTATAAGAAGACATCTGTCCTAGAATATATTTGTAGATATGCCTCTTAAAAGAATCCAAAATGAAATGAATGAAAGTTGCTCAGTCATGTCCAACTCTTCACAACCCCATGGACTGTACAGTTTATGGAATTCTCCAGGCCAGAATACTGGAATGAGTAGCCTTTCCCTTCTCCAGGGGATCTTTCCAACCCAGGGATCAAACCCAGGTCTCCCACATTGCAGGCGAATTCTTTATCAACTGAGCCACAAGGGAAGCCTAATTTTTCAATCCAATGTTTCAATAAATAAAAGAATCTAATGTTTCAATAAAATTGATAAACCTGGTATACTCTAGACTTTTCTTAGTGAGCAGATACTAAGGACCCATAGGAGATCCTGCAATTTAAAAGCTATTTTAACTTTTTAAATAAAATTTACTTGAGTAGTGATAAAGAAATAAATCTTTCCATAATAAACTAGAACCACATTTCGTAATTTGAGAAATAATGTTAAAGGTGAAAGTGTTAGTCACTCAGTCTTGTCTGACTCTTTGCCATCCCATGGAATGTAGCCCACCAGGTTCCCCTGCCCATGGAATTCTCCAAGCAAGAATACTGGAGTGGGTTGCCATTCCTTTTGCCAGGGGATCTTCCTGACCCAGGGACTTAACCCATGCCACCTGCATCTCAGGCAGATTCTTTACCATCTCAGACAAAGGTACAGCACACTAAAAGCTCTGTGATGTTTAACTCAACAGACACTTTAATCATGGTCAAATATATGCTATTAACGTGCTTTGCAAATATTCTGAAGTTTGCCAGCCATATGACAGAGTACCCTCCCCTCTTGTACTCGGTAATAGAAGTCTTCCGGCACTTATCCGCGTCACTAGTCCCCTCTCCCTTGCTGAATCTACTGTGTTCCCCAAAAGATTCTTTGGTTGCATCTGTGTAAAAAAAAAAAAAATCCAAATATTGCAAAACATTAAGGAGTTAGGTATGAGGGATTCCAAGATTTTGACTACTAACGAGCTTCCTTTCTCTCCAAATTTAGCAAAATTTGGCATCTGCAGTCTGATATTCCACATCCTCTGATTGGAACATCTTTTAATTAACCTTTGAAATAACTTTGTTCAGTTTGGAAAACATCTATTAAAGATCCTGCTGTCCTGAAAGTCTTAGAAAAATCCCTTTACCTACTGGCCAACCTGACTGGCACAGGTGACTCAGCCTTGGCAAAGATTATACAGATCAAAAGTTTGCTTTTACATTTGAAGTCATGACCTCAACCTCTCCTCTAACTTCCTAGGTTTTTTATTTTACCAGACACCTCATAATCTAGTCAAAGTTATGTCTCCATTCTGTAATAAAAGGAAGCTAATGTAGCAATAAGCAGAAAGTCTAGACAAGGGAAGTATTTCACAACTATAAAACAAAAACGAACAGAAAAAAAAGGAAGAAGAGGGAAATGAAAGATAATAGAATAAGTGTTAGGCGCTCAGTCGTGTCCAACTCTTTGCGATCCCATGGACTGTAGCCCCCCAGGCTCCTCTGTCCATGTATCTAATTAATACAATGCTTGTGGAGTCAGATAAGCTGGAATACATCAGATCCCTCTGTTTCATTCTTTTGTGTTCTGCCAGAACTCCAGACCTTTCTCAGATGCTTTAGGAAATTCAGTGTGCCTCACATAATTTTACTATTACTCATCTTACGCTCTTCTGCTTCAGCCATCTGGTACCAGCAGGCTGAATGAGACTGTGGATCGTTTGCCCAGGCGTTATTTTCAAGTGGTCCTCCAAGCTGCAGGTGTCTGAGGTGCCAAATGAAAAGGCACTCATCATTGCACAGAAGTGGGAGGAGTCTCTCTCCTTGTCTTGTACCAAACGGTCACCCACACCCTGAAGCAAAACTTGTTACCTGTAAACTCTAGGCTGCCCACTCACCTCAGCCTCCATCTCCAATCATGACAACTCACATAGCTCTTTTCTCTGCAGTGCTTAGTGCTAGTCACTAGAACTTCGGAGACAATAAATGCCATGGTTTGGGGTTTTTTGTTTTTTACAGATTTCAGATGTTGAATGAAAGTATGTCCTCTCCAGACTCCAGTGCTCTAGTGAATCTACTCATGCAAATAGATGACTTGGGCCTCACCATCCTCATCAGACACTATAAACATCTGAATCTCTATTTAACCTTAGCTAAAATGACGACCAAAAATAAACAAATAAATGAAAGGGCACAGGTACAGCAGCAGTCTTATTCTACCTGGATATCTGGAGATATATGAGTATATGAAGATATGTATGTAAGTAAATATAAATACAACCTCTCATACTTGCTACATCTTTCTCAATGTTATTGAAAATACAGAATAAGTTGGGAGATGAGAGGTAATCCTGGACTGTCTTGCAATGACCATCTTCCTTATGCTTTCAAGTGAAGATGAGTGCACCCCAGGTAATGGAGATCTGGGTACCAAAATGCAATAGTATGACTTAGAGACATCTTTCATCACAATAGGGATAGATGTGATTCATAAGTGTGAGTGACAGTATTTCATTATGTGAATTAACCATAGTCATTCTCCCCAATGATGAACATTTCAACTGTTTCTATATTTTACTATAATAAAAATAAATATGATTAATGACAGTAGCTATTTTTAAACATTGGATCATTTTCCTCAGTGTAAGTAATTAGAGATAGGACAGCTGTTGTAAAGATTATGTATGAATATAATTACGCTTAGACACATATTGCTGGGTTTCCCAGGTGGCGCTAGTGGTAAGGAACTTGCCTGCCAACGCAGGAGACATAAGAGATGTAGGTTCGATCTCTGGCTCAGGAAGATTCCCTGGAAGAAGTCATGGCAACCCACTCCAGTATTCTTGCCAGGAGAATCTCATAGACCGAGGAGCCAGGCAGGCTATAGTCCGTAGGGTCACCAAGAGTGGGACCCAACTGAAGCGACTTAGCCTGCATGCACATATACAGATAGCTAAGCTACTTTGTCCTTATTTTTTTTATATTTCAATGTAACAAACTTTCAAAAATAGGGTTAATTTTCTAATCTTCAGATACAGACTCATTATCTCAACATTGTTTTGCAACATAATCACTAACTACACTTTTGGAGAATACTACAAATATTCAAACCTGAAATATTATTGAAACTTTTAGAATGAAACGAACTTTGTCTTCTTTAACCTTATGCTGCTGCTGCTGCTAAGCCGCCTCAGTCGTGTCCGACTCTGTGCGACCCCATAGACGGCAGCCCACCAGGTTCCCCCATCCCTGGGATTCTCCAGGCAAGAACACTGGAGTGGGTTGCCATTTCCTTCTCCAATGCATGAAAGTGAAAACTAAAAGTGAAGTCGCTCTGTCCGTGGGATTTTCCAGGCAAGAGTACTGGAGTGGGGTGCCATTGCCTTCTCCATTTAACCTTATGAAAAAAAATATAAAGCCATTTTAAGAAAATCATTGAAATCTGGATTAAAATATCAATATTTCTACTGTCAAATAGAGTTTTAATCTAATAAAATATCATGGACTTAATTTACAACTTGCCCTTTTTCATTTGAAGATGCTTTATTTTAATTTGTCCCTTCAACCTACTACAGTCACTGGCTATATGGCCATGACCATGAATGTGGCTTTGCTGCCCTATAGCATAGTATAAAATGCTGACATTGGTATTATTAAGTAAATATGCCTTTGTGTACATGTAAACATATAAACTGCAATTTATGTGCATTTTGATGTGCGTCTTAACCTAGTTAAAATCACTTTGCTCCACTAGGACTAGAGTCATGAAGTTAATGCTCTGGGCAGTGACAAGAGGGCTGAGGATTGCCACAGATTCCTCCAGGACAGAACTCCAATCCCCTGCCTGTCAGGCCTGTGCCATTAGCCCTCTGGCTAAGTGAAGTCCCAACAAAAGAAAGCTTCCGAATCAAGGCAGGGAATCCAACTAACTTTAATGCCCAGGAGAATTAACTGTTAGTGCTATTCAGTTTGCAAATATGACAATAATGACTTATTCATGCAATGTACTTTATGCACTTGTAAAATGCATCAATTTTCCAGCTCTGACTTTCATGAAGTATATAAGGCAGTTATTATTGTTCTCAAGTTATTGTGTTTTTAGTAATTCTCACATCTCTCACTTACTCTTCTCAGTCTCTTTTGTCAAATTCTCTATTTCTTTGCTGCCCAATCTGTTGCATCAATATTCACGTCTGTAAGAAGTCAGTTCAGCAAAACATTTACTCTCTGAGGTTTCTATCAATGGTAAATTGTAAGACATGATCCCAAAGCAGAAGGAGCTATGGTCCAACAGGAAGGTAGACAATCAAGCCTGTGATAAAAATGTGTGAAGAGTGTGTTTCAAAGCAGTGACACTTCATTCATGAGCAATAGAGCCACAAAGTCTCTACTCCTGACGAGATAACACCCGAGCCAAATCCTTAAGAGTGAGACAGACTTTGCTGGTCAGTGTGTGGGAGGTTTTTGAAACATAACAAACAGTAGGTATCAAGGCAAGAAAACGTGAAACAGGAGTAAGAGGAGTCCAGGCATTCTGATAACAATGTGAAGTGTAAGACCCGAGAGACAAAATTAATTTGGTTCAAGGCCTTTGAGGGGTGTGTGTGACAAGGAAGATTTTTTATAAGCCATGAGTGCTACTGTTACTTGCATTTTAAACAGATCATGTGCGCAGTAGTTATGGACAAAAAAACGGAGCATAAAACCTTAATGCAGATGAACCACTGCAACCAGATCATCATAAAAGTGAAACCTAGATGTTGTAGGAATCCAAACAAGGGCTGTGGCAGTAGAGCCAGACATCAGGGGTCAATTTGGGAAGTGTTTAGAAGGTAAATATAAAAAGACTAAATTAGATGGTATCAGGGAGAGAACAGAAAGAGGATATGTGAGGGAGCTATAAACACATTGACAATAAAACTCAGAAAGTCTGTGATCCTCCCACTTCCACACCGCCAGCAGCAGAAAATATACTGGACTATAAATGAAGCTGCCAACCAGATATTTAAATACATCACAGGTACCTTACCCTCAAAATATCCAATAAACCCTTCAAATGTTCTTTCTCCTATTTCTCTGCCCTGGCTGAGGGACCTCCATCTTCTCATTCTAAACATTAAAATCTCAATCTTAATTGTTTTTACTAGCAGAATGAGAGAATGGAAATAATCAAGGCCTAGGATTTTAACTTTAATTGAGCACCAAGTCCCATGGACTCTATCTCTTAAATATGTCTTGACTTTATCTTATAGTGACTTCCACTCTCAGAGCCTTAGTTCATACTATTCAGACTACAAGTGTTTGCTAATTTGTCTTCTTGCCTATATTCATCCCTTCTAGTAAATCCTTCAAATTGTTGTCAGACAGTTATCTCTAAAATTTAACTAGGACTTGTTGTCATTCTTCCTAACACTCACATGTATAAAACATTGTGCTTCATCCCAAAATCTAATGAGTTCAAACTCTTTAAAATGGTTAGTAAGATCCTTGGTACTCAACTACTGTGTAAATCTGCAATCTCAGACTCCTTTGAAATTGGTGAATCACACACAAAAAGTCCAAAATACAGGCCATGCTCCACAGTGAACAGGCTGCTCATTTTGTCCCTTAAGTCCTCCTCCATCCTTTGAATTTGTGATGAGCTCCCAATGCTGTTCTCCATTTAGTTGAAGCATTCTTTTTCTGTGATACACTCATATTCTCTTCTCATGTGACACAGAACACATTCAATCATCTGCTCTATGGCATCCTTCAGACCCCCTTATTGCACATACACCAGAGAGGGTTGCAATGATTGTTTCACATTTATCTCTGCTAGATGATGAACTCCCTACAGTAAGAACCATGTCTTCATCTTCGAAGCAATATCACCTAGAAGAGGGAACTGTCTCATACATAACACTTAAAAACTCTTATTAGTTGAATGAGTGATTACACAACTAACAATGTATGTACAATTGATCTTGATGTGATTTGCAAAACAATATTCAACGTACCATTTTGAAGGGGCACGTATATTATTTTGGTCTGTAATGAACACACGCTTGTGCTTGCTAAGTCACTTCAGTGTCTGACTCTTTGTAACCCCACGGACTGTAACCCCCCAGGCTCCTCTGTCCATGGAATTCTCCAGGCAAGAATACTGGAGTGGGTTGCCATGCCCTCCTCCAAGGGATCTTCTCAACCGAGGGGTCAAACCCCTGTCTCTTATGTCTCCTGCATTGGCAGGCGGGGTCTTTACCACTCGGGCCACCTGGACACGATGTTGAACAAATGACCAAATATTTTACTTCTTTTGAATAATCATTTTGTAAAATCACCCCCCTCTGACAGACTACTTTTATTTCAAGGAATCTGTGAGCTAAGGCATTATAAATGAATTAAGCCTTCATCTAGAGTTTCATCCTCCACAATCCCAGCAAGAAAATACAACTTATAGATGTACATATAGCTTAAATTTCACTCAGTTACCTATTTACCTAAACTTCCTTTACAAGAACATCACAAATGAATTTGAGCCACAAAAGTATAGATAGTTTTCTCCCAAAAACCTAGGCCCATAAAATCTAGGTAGTTTGGTTGCCATTTTCACTGTGTGGGATTTTCAGGGTTGTCACTTTCAATAAATGGCCTCTTGTATTTCACCCTTATCTATTTTATATCTTATGCCCTAATGCAGCACAAGTCAAAGAAATAGTAATTAAGCTTGTTCTGATAAGCTATTTGCATAGTGAGCTGTTAATCTGCATATCATCTGAAATAAAAAGAATTTCCATGACTTAAGGGCAGCCATAGAATTTATATTAATAGTCTTAGAAACATGATTATTGATACTTAAGGCAATGCAGATGTCTTAGATTGTTTATATTAAAGTTCTGATGCATAGTTCCACCTGGCCTTATATTTGATCTGTTTCAGCAATAACAAATATACCCACCAATATTAACATTTGGCTGAATAATCTGAGTTGTAATTTACCCTATTTGGTTCTTTAACATTGTCCTAAGTCATCGCTTTCTCCCTCTGGCATCACAGCAGCCTCATGTCTCTCCACATGATATTAATACTCACAGACAGGCATTTGTAGGATTTATGGCTCATTTCCTTTCTATTACCATTTGCCTTGTGTCTTTTTTTCTTAATCTTCACTTGTTTTTGTGTATCTTTTCCCATCCGAGGTGCAATTCTAGGATGCTGAGATTTTAAATCTTCCCAACATGCTAATCCAATTTTTAAAAGTCCTTCTGCTTTTGAAATCCGCACTCAGTGAAGAAGCCATATCAATTACTCTTTCAAATCCTGATTCTTAATCTCTTTTCTTCATCAACTTTATTTCATATTTTTCATTTATGATAGTAAAAACATTCTCTGATTTGTTTCTTTTTTTCTCAGGATTTTCTGAACTCTTCGTGGTGAATAACAGGATAGTTTCTCTGTGTCCTTCTCCCAGTGTCAGCCCCATCTTTTCCCCTTCAGTTTTCAGAGTTTCTTATAGCCTACTTGAAATCATTGCTTTTAGTGGATCTTCATTTTGGGGGGATAATTCCATGAGAAATTTCAGAAAATCTAACAGATAATGAATACACATCATATAGATATTAACTAAAATAAAGTAACCATGGGTTTTCTTAATTGAGATCCACAGGAAGAGATATCTGACTAAATATTTGTCTAGTGTAATAAAAATGTGTGATGTGAGAGCTGTGAGTTTCAGTGTTATTTGGAGACATAATGAGAACTACAGCCTAGGAGACTGCCTGCCAGAGAGTTCTGAGGAACTGCTCCCAAGAGCTGGATGGAAGTTAGTACATACATGGTTTTGTTGAAGGAGTACATGCACTCAAGCACACAGCTCTGTGGAAGGTTGCTGACAGTCACAAGGAATGGATACCTCAGTTAATGACTTCAGAGTTCTCTTGGTAGAATAAGATGTAAGAACCAAAGTTTACAAAAAATCTCCTGAAATATTTCTAGCTAGTTAAGGGCCTGTTTTGCCTCGTTTCCCAGAGCACAAAGTGCCTCATTCTGATTTTTTTGCCCTGTATTCCTTTCAAAATGTGTTGTAGGTCAGTGACTGCAGTGCCTAATGACATGATTCTTGTAGAACTGGATAGTGGGCAATATTATCTTATAATATTATTATTATTCACATGTACATAAAATTGTGTATATAACAAAAAAACACTATTGGAATTCAGAATGAAAACTTTAAAATGTCCAATTTTATATGAATTTTTAAATTGACTTTATAAATACTCCTTAAATTTTCAAGATTGAAAATATTACACTCTTGACTTTCAAAGGCTTTCTAGTAAAGAGCACTTTTCTGTGAAAGCTGTATCATCTTTTTAATCATCTTTATATAATGTACTGAATTTTACGTAACAAAATGATGTATTAAGCTAAATTCAATGTGGTAAACTAAGATGGTTTTATTCTTAGAAGAACTAGTGTTTTCTTCAGGTTTATAGATACCAATGTCTCAGCTTAAATACTTCAATTAATGTCACTTTCAGAGAGTTCCAGGGACTCAGATTTTCCTTGACCACAAAGTAATATATTTCTAAACTGAATGATTCACTAGATGCTACTTTGCCAGATTTTATGAATAATATTTTTTAATATTAAGATTCACAGTGAAAAATTTTTGCTGACCTTGGTACATTATTTGCCAAGAGCACCTCCTCCTTGACTGGCTCTCTTTTTCTGTAAAAAAAGACAAAATAGCTTTTTACAACAAAGTTGCCCTTATCATGAATAGCATATTCCTCAGTCAGTTAAATAAGAAGAAAGAGGAACAGGGAGGAGAAAACACATTTCTTACAAGTGCATTGATTACTTCTTCGGAGTCTTATTTTATTTAGCATTCAGATTCATCACATTGTTATATCTAATTTTTTAAACCCTTGAGCAGATTTCTTTTAACTAAAACCAAATACACTTAGGACTGATGCTGAAGCTGAAACTCCAATACTTTGGCTACCTCATGCGAAGAGCTGACTCATTGGAAAAGACCCTGATGATGGGAAAGATTGAGGGCAGGAGGAGAAAGGGACGACAGAGGATGAGATGGTTGGATGCCATCACCGACTCAATGGACATGGGTTTGGGTGGACTCCAGGAGTTGGTGATGGACAGGGAGGCCTGGCGTGCTGCGGTTCATGGGGTCGCAAAAAGTCGGACACGACTGAGCGACTGAACTGAACTGAAATGCACTTATTTAGTTTTGCTCAAAATTGTAGAATGGAAATAAATATAAGCTTGTAGACACTAAGTTTTTAGCGATTAAACAGATTTTTGGAGGTGAGGGATGGTAAGTGTGGTGCCCAGTGAATACTAGCTGTAATTACAAAAGAGACTGCTAACTACCCACAAACTAATTTCACAGAGTGGATAACATAAATAAAGATCCTTTGGTCTATATTTGGGTTCTCAATCTTGGAGGACAGATATATTGACTTGATCACCTCAGGAATGCTAAATGAGCCTAATTAAACTGCTGCTGCTAAGTCGCTTCAGTTGTGTCCGACTCTGCGCGACCCCATAGACGGCAGCCCACCAGGCTCCCCCGTCCCTGGGATTCTCCAGGCAAGAACACTGGAGTGGGTTGCCATTTTCTTGTCCAATGCACGAAAGGGAAAAGTGAAAGTGAAGCCGCTAGTCGTATCTGACTCTTAGTGACCCCATGGACTGCAGCCTACCAGGCTCCTCCATCCATGGGAGTTTCCAGGCAAGAGTACTGGAGTGGGTTGCCATTGCCTTCTCCTAATTAAACTGAGGCATACATATTTATCAAAATCTGAATATATGAATGTATAAGAAGAAATACAACCATCAAGTGAGTCAGATATTCATATTAGTAAAGCCATTTTCAGTTTCTCATTTAAGAAAAACTATGAAAAGTCAAATAATTAGGTTATTTGATAATCCAGAAACTGGCGTAAGAGATTTGACCCAATAAGTAATGTGATGTTAATGCTTAGCTACCTTGAGGTCTGATAATCTGTTTTCTCTACATGCATCAGAGAAATATATCATTAAATATATAAAGAGACTGAATATTTGCATTAGCATTTTAATGTACTCTTGGAAAATACAGGGAAAGAATTTGAGAAAATCTCACTATCACCGTCACTACCAACTCTCCATCTACCCTACCCTGGTTTCTTTGTGTGTGTGTTTTAACTCATTTCACTTTAATGGGCCTTTTATTTGTACAAAAACTTGGAATATAATACTGCCAAATTTCTTGGCGTTTTCAAAATGGAAATCACTTCGCCGTAAAGTGTTCTATCCTCTCATACTTGTCTGTGCTCCTCTCTCTCTCTTTCTCTCTGTATAACTTGATCCATCACATGTCATAATTGAACTCTCAGACACGTGGGAAATCTTGCTTGTATTAATCCTCCAACAATGAAGACGTTTTAAGAATAAAACTGAGTCATTGTTAACAATGACACTCTCATATCTGCCTGGAGGTTGTTTAACAACGGAATTAGAAAAGTCTCCTGCTCAAGACTTCTTGCTAGTTGGGAGATTCCCTCATGGGTAAAGCAAACACTAAAGCTTCCCAGGTGGCGCTAGTGGTAAAGAACCTGCCTGCCAAAGCAGGAGACACTAGAGATTTGGGTTTGGTCCCTGGATGGGGAAAATCCCCCCAGAGGAGGAAATGGCAACCCACTCCAGCATTCTTGCCAGGATAATCCCATGGACAGAGGAGCAGAAGAGCCTGGCATGGGGTCACAAAGAGACAGACACAACTGAGCTGAGCATCTGAGCACAAGTTTTCTCAAGAGTTGGTTCTACCACCAGGATACCTGGACTCTTAAATCAACTCTTACATCGACTCTTATGGGAGCTGCATAAGGATCTCAACCCTTGTGAAGGGAAAGGAGTCTTTCTTCTTCTCACTCTGGATAAAGTTACAAGAAAATTTAAGACCCATTTTTCTATTTTGGATATTAAGTGAAGAAAATTTTACACTGATGATTAAATCAAAAAAGTAATATATTTTTTATTTTGACTAAGTATGTATTGGGAAGTAGAATAATTAAGCTATATAAATATCCTTAGATGAACCAAATTAAATATTTTTAAATGAGAAATATATTTGGCATTAAAATACTTGAAAATTAGTAGAAATCTTTATTCATACTTTCTAATATATGTCAGACTTCATTCTCAATGTTTTTCCCAGATATTATAGAAATGGAATGAAATATCTTATGCCTAATTGTTGTCTTTGTTGTTCAGTCACTAAGTCGTGTCTCACTCTTTGTGACCCCACAGACTGCAGCATGCCAGGCTTCCCTGTCCTTCACCGTCTGCCAGAGTTTGATCAAACTCATGTCCACTGAGTCGGTGATGCTATCTAACCATCTCATCCTTGTCACCCCCTTCTCATTTTGCCTTCAATCTTTCCCAGCATCAGGGTCTTTTCAAAAAGAGTTGGATTTTTCTTTGCATCAGGTGGCCAAAGTACTGGAGATACAGCTTCAGCATCAGTCCTTTAAATGCATACAATGTAAAAATCAATATACCTACAAAATCTACATACATTTTCTACCTAAGGAAAAATTAAAATAAAATTGAGTGGCATTTTGTTAGGTTTAGGGATGCAGTGGGAGGGGAAATGCAGGATCTTCAACGTTCACTCTATTTGTGGTGCTAAAGACCAGTATTGCCACTAGAGGGCAGTGTTTGACTGAAAAGTAAAATAACCATACAATTCCTTGAAGACAGTTATTTATCAACAGTATACATCTTGTCAATAAACAACATGAGCTTCATCGCTGACCTTACTTAATTTTCCTCTGTTTTTGTGAGTTTTATTTGATGCCTATAGCATCGGTGATCCAAAGATGTGGTTACTAAGCAGGTATGTTTTGTGTAGGCAGACTTATCCCTCTTCTTTAAAGCTGTTGCTCTCTCTGACTTGGCACTCTTTGCCTTTGACATTCACTTAAGTTCAACCAAGAAATAATGCCTCAGGTTGCTACCACAAGACATACACTTTGACCTTTTCTTGTATATATTTGAAACAGGTACAGTCCTTCTTCAAGCATTAGTGTGCCTTACAATGCCCCCAAGCCACTTAGGACCTCCAGTGATTGTCCCACAGAAGGGACAACCAAATCCTACTTTGATTATACTATTGCTCATTTCTTTCACTCCAAACTCATGTTTTCTAATCTCATAGTTTATTTATTGCTAAGAAATTGGTATACCTACATATGAATTTAACAAGGCCTAAAATGATTGATAGATCTGATAGACAGAGTGCCTGAAGAACTATGGACGGAGGTTTGTGACATTGTACAGAAGGCAGTGATCAAGACCATCCCCAAGAAAATGAAATGCAGAAAGACAAAATGGTTGTCTGAGGACGCCTTACAAAGAGCTGAGAAATGAAGAGAAGCTAAAGACAAAGGAGAAAAGGAAAGATATACCCATTTGAATGCAGAATTCCAAAGAATAGCAAGGAGAGATAAGAAAGCCTTCCTCAGTTATCAATGCGAAGAAACAGAGGAAAACAATAGTATGGGAAAGACTAGAGATCTCTTCAAGAAAATTACAGATACCAAGGGAACATTTCATGCAAAGATGGGCACGATAAAGGACAGAAATGGTAGGGACCAAACAGAAGCAGAAGATATTAAGAAGAGGTGGGAAGAATACACAGAAGAACTATACAAAAAAGATCTTCATGACACAGATAACCACGATGGTGTGATCACTCACCTAGAGCCAAACATCCTGGAATGCAAAGTCAAGTGGGCCTTAGGAAGCATCACTATGAACAAAGCTAGTCCAGGTGATGGAATTCCAGTTGAGTTATTTCAAATCCTAAAAGACGATTCTGTAAAAATGCTGCACTCAACATGCCAGCAAATTTGGAAAACTCAGCAGTGGCCACAGGACTGGAAAAGTTCAGGTTCCGTTGCAATCCCAAAGAAAGGCAATACCCAAGAATGTTCAAACTACCGCACAATTGCACTCATCTCACACTCGAGCAAAGTAATGCTCAAAATTCTCCAAGCCAGGCTTCAACAGTATGTGAACCATGAACTTCCAGATGTTCAAGCTGGATTTAGAAAAGGCAGAGGAACCAGAGATCAAATGGCCAACATCTGTTGGATCATCGAAAAAGCATGAGAGTTCCAGAAAAACATCTACTTTTGCCTTTTTGACTATGCCAAAGCTTTTGACTGTGTGGATCACTACAAACTGTGGAAAATTCTTAAAGAGATGGGACTACCTGACCACCTTCCCTGCCTTCTGAGAAATCTGTATGCAGGTCAAGAAGCAGCAGTTAGAACCTGCCATGGAACAACGGACTTGTTCCAAATTGAGAAAGGAGTAATCAAGGCTTATACTGTCACGTTGCTTATTTAGCTTCAGTGTAGAGTACATCATGTGAAATGCCAGGCTGGATGAAGCACAAGCTGGAATCAAGTTTGCCGGGAGAAATATCAAGAACTTCAGATATGCAGATGGCATCACCTTTATGGCAGAAAGCAGTAACTAAAGGGCCTCTTGATGAAGGTTAAAGAGGAGAGTGAAAAAGTTGGCTTAAAACTCAACATTCAGAAA
The DNA here is from genome assembly GCF_054371585.1 of Giraffa tippelskirchi. Taxonomy (NCBI): domain Eukaryota; kingdom Metazoa; phylum Chordata; class Mammalia; order Artiodactyla; family Giraffidae; genus Giraffa; species Giraffa tippelskirchi. The sequence continues at coordinate 88,662,689 of NC_137275.1, read as the reverse complement.
ACTAAAATCATGGCATCCGGTCCCATCACCTCATGTCAAATAGATGGGGAAACAGTGGAAACAGTGAGAGACTTCATTTTCGGAGCTCCAAAATCACTGCAGGTGGTGAGTGCAGCCATGAAATTAACAGATGCTTGCTCCTTGGAAGAAAAGTTATGACCAATCTAGGCAACTTATGAAAAAGCAGAGACATTACTTTGCCAACAAAGTTTCGTCTAGTCAAAACTATGGTTTCTCCAGTAGTCATGTATGGATGTGAAAGTTGGACCATAAAGAAAGCTGAGAGCTAAAGAAATGATGCTTTTGAACTGTGGTATTGGAGAAGACTCTTGAGAGTCCTTTGGACTGCAAGGAGATACAACCAGTCAGTCCTAAAGGAAATCAGAGCTGTATAATTGATCTTTGGAATGACGGATGCTGTAGCTGAAGCTCCATTACTTTGGCCACCTGATGCGAAGAACTGACTCACTGGAAAAGACCCTGATGGTGGGAAAGATTGAAGGCAGGAGGAGAAGGGGATGACAGAGGATGAGATGGTTGGATTGCATTACCCACTCAATGAACATGAGTTTGAGTAAATTCCGGGAGTTGGTGATGGACAGGGAAGCCTGGTGTGCTGCAGTTCATGGGGTTGCAGAGTCAGACACAACTGAGCGACTAAACTGAAATGAACTGAAAATGATCTGATGCTTCTTAAAACGCATTTTCACGTTAGAATTCATTCTTGTTAATGACTAATAATGTATTTATTTAATATTTGCATTTTATTTAACAATTTCTCTTTAGCTAATATTTTAAAATGTCCATGTGCCTAGCACTGCAAGTGTAAGGTGATCCTGAACTTAATCCTGTAAGTACTACAATTATTTCCAATGTACAGCTCAAGTTAGGGATAAGGGTGTATTTTTCAACATTTAGACAGTTAAGAACCATGAGGTACTACGCTTTGGCTAATTTGAAATCATTGTGCAAATGAGTGGCAGAACTAGTTCCTGACACTAGAGCTAGAATATAGACGTCAACTTAAGTCATCTAAATTGAAGCCCATTGTGACTTCTGAAGTGCTAGGCAGATATTAGGTATATTAATATTTAAACATAAAGTCCTATCCACATACTCATACGCTTACTAGATCAATTAATTAGTTCATCAAATATGTAACTTATTGTCAGGATTTGAGGGTACAAAAACGACTAAAACTTAACTCCTCAAGGCATGTTAATAACACATGGAAACTGAATGAAGAGATTGTCCTTTTTGTGATAATCTTAACGAGGTAAAACAAAATAACAGTTACACACATCAAATATCTCATGTATACAAGTGCTAATTTGAAGACAGAAGTAGTACCGAATGCAGACCTACTGCTTTCTGACTGGAAATGAAAAGCCCACACAAAACAGCCCTCTTTTCTGATGGCTGAGAGTAAGTAGTCGGATCTAGAAATGCAAATTACAACAATGGGAAATCACTATATACATATTAAAATGGCTGAAATAAAATATATTAACCACACCAGGTACCGACAAGGATGCTCTCTCATACATTATTGGTAGGAATACAAACTGGTACAGCAATCCTTCAAAGTCAGTTAATATTTTCTTAAAAACTAAGCATGCAACTACCATATGACCTAGAAATTGTACGCCTAGCCATTTATCACAGAGAGTTGAACACTTAAAACCTGTTCACAAATGTCTATAGAAATGTTTTTATTACTAGCCCCAAAATGGTAGTAATTCAGATGTCCTTCAGTAGGTAAGTATGTCAACAAACTCATGGATCTAGAGTACAACTTAGCCACAAAAATGAATAAAATATTGATATAAATACAAGAAACAATCTGTTTGAATTTCCAAGGAGACACTCCATGAGAAAAAAAAAAGCAGTTCACAAAAGATTAAATAATTATTCCATTTATACTGGAAGTAACAAGTTATAGAAAAGAGGGACAAATTACTAACAGGGGTTAATAACGGGTTAATAAGGGGATGGGAAATGGACGGGGGTGGATGAGAAGAAAGTGGATGTGACTCTAAAACAGCAACATAAAGGATACTCCATGGTGATGGAACATTCTCTGTCTTGACTACACTGACATTACACAGCACTGGTTGTGATAAAGCACTATAGTTCTGCAAGACGTTACCATTACATGTAACTGGGTAAGGGATACATGGAATCTCTCTCAAGTATTTCTTAAAACTGCACACAAATCTACAAGTATCTGAAAAATAAAAAGGTTAATTAAAAACAAATTAACTAACTGGTCTGGGTATTTCTTATCAGAACCCTCTCTCTTGGGTAAGAGAAACTCACATTCTGTAGAAAACAACAAGGAATATCTCAGAGTAGGGAAAGATGAAGACAAGAATTGAAGGGAAAGCTGTGAAAGTGCCAGTTCCTGGGGAACAGAAAAAGGAATCACTGTAAACTAGAAAGAGGATGTGTTGTCAAGATGACAGATGTTTCCAGACTAGACCACCTCTCCTTCAATGGAGGAGACCAGACCTCAGAAAGGGACAGTGTCCTGATGCCCACAGGGAAGCTCAGGACAAGACACTGGGATTGAGGTTCTGAGGAGATTCCTGAGCCTAAATCGGGAGCCGAGAAAAGCCAGCAAAAGCTTCCAAAGGACCATTCTTGAGTGGACAATGAGCGTGAGCATATCAGTTAGTACTGGCGGTACCAACAAGCACAAGAAATTCCTAATACCTTCTGGACTTTTTGAAGATCCCAGATCCACTGCACACATTTTGGGTGGAGAGGGAAATAAGGAGAGGGAAACTGGATTTCCTATACATACCACACTGACAGGAACTAAGAACCTGATTTCAATTTATTTCAGAAAAATAAAGCAAGTGAGTATTTTGCTGTTGCTGTTGAGGTTGTTCTTATCCTCCAGAACCATGCAGCAAAATTCCTATCCGCTAGTAGGTGTCACAAAATCTTTTCTTACTGATGGACTGCACAAGGAATGATTTGGATTTGTATAATTTCCAGAATCATATCTTCTTTCCACTATCTGGAGTAAATAGCCTGGATCACTTTGACAAAATGGCTAGAGGATGTTTAAAGGCAAGATTTCCTATCTTAATGCTGATCATCCCAAACTGAATATTTTTACATTCTAGAAAGAGTGAGGGTTTCCATTTACTGTGTGATTTCTTTTGAATGCCTTTGGATAGACTGGAATGACCATAAGCTTATTAGCAATGGGACTGTGCCTAAGATAATTAGATAAACAGAAGGATTAAAAGAAAATCTATATGCAGATAATGGGCATCCAAACTATTATGCTTTCCAGAGGTGAATAAGGTATATGTAGATACCAAACCATTTCTTACTCTATTAGTAATCCAATTCAATATATTTTAATATTAAACCTCTATAAAATGGTAACAGAATAAAGTTATCCTGTTATGTTTTCAGGCACAAGTGGACACTTTCTGTAGCTTTTATGGTAATGCTTACTTTCCCTTTGAAGTTGAAATTACTCCCAAGTTAATCCCAACTTGTGGACACTTTTTCCCACGTGGAGGGCAAGAAATTTGTTTATTATTCTGAGTTCCCTGGCAACCAGACTTACCTGTTATAGACTTACTCTGAGAATTGTAGTGGGCAAATACTGTGCATGCACGCTCAGCCGCTCAGTCATGTCTGACTCTTTGTGACCCCATGGACTGTAGCCCACCAGGCTCCTCTGTCCATGGGATTCTCTAGGCAAGAGTGCTGAGGTGGGCAGCCATTTCCTCCTCCAGGGGATCTTCCCAATCCAGGGATCAAACCCATGTCTTCCGCACCTTCTGCCTTGGTGGGTGGATTCTTCACCATTGAGTCACCCAGGAAACCCAATAATACTGTCCCTCCACAATTCATGTCTACTCATAACCTCAGAATGTCACCTTATTTGAAAATAAGGTCTTTACAGATGTAATTATTTAAGTTATAGTCAGGTCACACTAGATTAGTGTGGGTCCAAAATCTAGTGTCCTAAAAGACTAGTGTCCCTAGAAGAAAAGTCAGGGAATATACAGTCACATAGGAAGAAGGCCATGTGAAGACAGAATCAGGGAGTAAAGTGGTACAGCTGCAGCCAAGGATACCAAGGGCTGCCAGCAACCACCAGAAGCCCAGAAGAGGAAACCAAACTTCTCCCCTAAAGCCTTCAGAGGAGCCTCATCTTGATGGCTCCTTGATTTCAAACTTCTAGCTTCCAGAATTGATGGATCCTGTTACTACTGTTTCACGTCACCAGTTTGTGCAAATGCATGAACATGGCCCTAGGAGACTAATAAACAATTAATCTTCAACTTCTTTTACTGGGTGAGAAAATGTCTGGATGTTTGACTTAGAATACTCACCTTTGTTCTCTGTGGAGCGTGCTGCCTTACGATGCTTTGAGGAAAAGCCAGGTGGCTCTCCAACTGTTTTTTCAGCCAAGTAAGAGAGAAGCTGTTAGATAGGTGAATGGATTTTTAAATCATTCTATGACCTTCATGTTAAAAAGAAAAATTGATTTCCTCAACTCTGAATCACACTAGCAGGAACTGCTGTTCATTAGGAAGACTGTGGTAAGAGAAAAAGAGACAATCAACCGAGAACTGGATAAAGATGAAACAGCCAATCTAACTCTTCCAGTAGTGCTTCCACCCTAATTCGCTTGTGAAATTAGTGACTCTGGCATTTAAAAAATATTCTGGTATTATTGCTACATTTATTTGTACAATGCCATTTTCTTTGGGGAAGGGGTAAAAATGAAATTGTCCATATATGGTCATATTTTGTTTAACCAGGAATGATAGGATTTTATGGACACTACCACTATATTCTGGGCGGCCCCAATGGCTCAGTGGTAAAGAATCTGTCTGCCAATGAAAGAGACACAGGTTCGATCCCTGGGTCAAGAAGGCCCCCTGAAAGAGGAAATGGCAACCCAATTCAGTATTCTTGCCTGAAAAATCCCATTGACAGAAGAGCCTGACAGGCTACAGTCCAAAAGGGTCGTAAAGAGACAGACGCAGCTGAGTGAGCACACCATTATATTCTTAGAATAATTTATTGTAAAAATATAAATAGGATGACCATTGGAATGGAGCTCAAAAGGAGATTTGGAAAAAAAGGCGGAAATAAAATTAGAATTAAGAAGGTTTTTTCATTCTTACTTATTTACTTATTTATGTACTTATTTATTTTTGATTTGTTTATAGGATCAATTTACATTTACTGAAAACAAGGTAGACAACTGAATATCCTCGGCCCTTTTTTTTTAGTTGCTCAGTCATGTCTGCCTCTCTTCGACCTCATAGACTGTAGCCCACTAGGCTTCTCTGTCCATGGGATTCTCCAGGCAAGAATACTGGAGTGGGCAGCCATTCTCTCTCCAGGGGATCTTCCCAATACAGGGGTCGAATCTGGGTCTCCTTCACTGCAGGCAGATTCTTTACCATCTGAGCCACCAGGGAAGCCCATCCTCAGCCTTAACCCTTAAGAAAACTGAGCCTGGCACATTAGACTGGTTTTCTAGTGGAAAAGCAGGGGGAACATCATGGTAACTCTGCTCAACCCGGCTAGGTCACTCCTCACTGGAAACAGCTGACAGTCTTTGGCTGGTGGAGACTATATCTTGGTGCAGAGAAAGTGGAGAAGGGAACAGGGTTTCTTGGCCCCCTTCATCACCATCTTTCCCAGTTGATGCCCACAGCTTGCTCCTCAGGCTGGGGACTTAACACCTCACCAGTCCACCATGGAAGCACACAGTATCTGCACAAATGGAGAAAGCATTTTCTTGTAGATTTGCTTTAATTATGAAATTTTTCAAGATTTCTGACATGTCTCATTATATAACTTATCACAGGCCTTCAAAAAACTAATTCATTAAAAAAACTCAAAGCAAAGAAGAACATAAATTATTCAACTTAGCATTATAACAGCTTGGGCTGTTAAGGAATTAAAGTTTATTGATGTTGTTAGTGTAACTTCAGAGTCATGTTCACAAATGACAAAGAGCTTAAAGTTTATCCCTTGAAGAACAGGGTGTACTTTAAACAGAGTTGTAATGTTAAAAATGTATTGGAATAATACTCTTGTTTGAGACTTAACAAATTGAGATTTACATTTTCAAAGTTAGACCAGGTCACAGAAAATAGTCACCCAGTCACCTTTCCAATTTATATTCCCCTGTTCTTACTCTCATCTATTATAAAACACTTATTTTCCAAGGATCAATACATTCCAAAGAATCTCAAGGGAAAATAAGTCACTTAGAAGGGAATTAGTCATGGCATAAAGTAGCAGAGGTTGTAACCTTATTTATAATTATTTTTCTGAGGTCCTTCAACCAGGTCCATAGGTACATGCATAGCTGTGTGTGTGTATGTGTTAATACGTGCATTTTAGTGTTTGCATTTGTATGAGTGCAAAGAAGAGAGAGAACAAGAAAAAATTGTTTGCACAAAGAAGGGAATATAAAATATAAACTAGGCACTTCATTTAAATCTTTATTACATATCTTATTGGCTCAATCTTCCACTAGGATCAGAACTCCATGAAGAGAGGGCTCAATCTGCTATGTCACCATTTTAGAGTCAATGAATAGAACAATAACCAACATTCAAAGCCTGTAGTTTACACTAAGGTTCACTCTTTTTTAAAATTTTATCGGATTGTAGTTGATTTACAAGTGTACAGCATAGTGATTCAGTTATACATATACATATATTCACTCTTTTTTAGAATTTTTTCCCATATAGTTCATTACAGAATACTGAGTAGAGTTCCCTGTGCTACACAGTAGGGTCCTTATTAGTTACATATTTGGTATATAAAAGCATGTATGTGTCAATTCCAATCTCCCAATTTATCCCTCCTAGCCTCCTTTCCCTTCTGGTAACCATAATTTGTTTTCTATAACTGTGAGTCTATTTCTGTTTTCCAAATAAGCTCATTTGTACCATTCTTGGTGTTATATGTTGCATGGATTTTTATGAATGTAGTGGCATGTATTCTACAGAATAGCTTCACTGCTCTAAAAATCCCATGTTCCACTGACTTATCACTTCCTCCCCTCTAGCTCCTGGCAACCATTGATCATTTTACTTTATTTTATTTTTTTAACTGTCTCTATAGTTTTGTCTTTTATAGAATGTCTTACTGCTGGGTTCATTATAGTATGTGGTCTTTTAAGATTGGCTTCTTTCACTTACTAATATGCATTTAAGTTTTCTCTGTGTCTTGTCATGGCTTGAGAGCTCACTGAATAACACTCCATTGTCTGGATGGACCAGTTTATCCATTCACCTACTAAAACTGTTATAAATATCCATGTGCAGGTTCTGTCTTGGCATAAGCTTTCCACTCACTTGGGTAAATACCAAGGAATGTGATTTCTGGATCTTATGGTAGGAATATGTTTATTTTTATAAAAGACTTCCAAACAGTCTTTTAAGGGGGTTGTACATTTTGCATTCCCACCAGCATGATTGTATTTTCTCTGTTGCTCCACATTCTTGCCAGCATTTGATGTTGCAATGTTTTGGATTTTAGTTATTCTAATGTATATGTCTTGGAAACAATCTCATTTTTTTTTTTTAATTTTCCAATTCCCTAATGATGTATGATGCATCTTTTCATACTGGTGGGAAAATATGAAATGTATCACCAATTTACAACATCTTTGCAGAGACATGCTAATCTTCTCTGTATGATTCTAATTTTGGCATATGTGCTTCCAAGGTGAGCACTGCCCTTTCTTTTGATTCCCAAGTTGAAGGATGTAATGGCTAAAACAAACATGTAACCATGAGATAAATTGGAGTATGCCATTGACTGCAGAGTCTTGTCTGTTTCTATAAAATATGTATGAGATCAGACTTGTGAACTGAGAAGGAGCAAGAGACACCTAGAAACACAGAAGGGAAAAAAAAATAAAAAAAAAAACAGTAGGAAGGATGTGTACTTTCAGACAGAACCACAAAGGCACCCTAGTTTCAATGTGTGCAGACAAAACAAGGCAGGTTTTTAGAAGAAAGTGAAAAATAAAAATGGGGGCAGTGAAGTAATTAGAACTAACTTTAGAAACATGTTGGAAGTTTTCTTCCAATATTTTACTTTCACCTTTGCCTCCTGCTTAAGCCTGTTTACAGAGAACTTAGAAAAACAGTGTGACTCCACACTTATAAAAAAAAGTAATCAAATTGTTTAAAATTTTTTAAAATCAAAACTGAGCACCTATATTTTAAGACGTGTAGGATTCCAGGTGGTGCAGTGGTAAAGAATCCACCTGCCAGTGCAGGAAGCGCAAGAAACACAGGTTCAATCCCTGAGTCAGGAAGATCCCCTGGCATAGGAAATGACAATCTACTCGAGTATTATTGCCTGGAAAATTTGTAACCTGGTTGTGCTAGTGGTAAAGAACCTGCCTCCAATGCAGGAAACATAAAAGACATGGTTTAGATCCTTAAGTCAGGAAGATCCCCTAGAGGAGGAAATGGCAACCCAGTCCTGTATTCTTGCCTGGAAATCCCATGGACAGAGGATCCTGGTGGGCTACAGCCCATGGGGTCTCAAAGAGTTGGACACGACTGAGCACACACACTATATAAAATGATGGATGTTCACTAAACTTATTGTGGTAATCATTTCATGGTTTATGCAAGTCAAATCCTTATGCTTTACCTCTTAACCTTATACAGTGCTGTATGTTGACTATATCACAATAAAACTGGAAGGAGAAAAGTAAACTGCAGATCAGTATCTCTCACAAACATAGACACAAATATTCTAAACAAAATATTATGAAATCAAACTTAATGATATAAAAAATGGATAATATACTATCTCCACCTAAGATTTGCCCTAAAAACTTAATATTTATTTAACAGAAACCAGTCAAATCTAGACTATGTTACACCTCTGATTCATTACTCCTGAAAAAAAGCTATTATCCTTAGGACATTAGGATTATTCTTAGGACATTAGAATGATTTCCAAGGAGTCAAGAATTTAGGAAAATCACAGATTCAAAACTGGTTGCTTTTTGAGTTTATTTTTAGACTTGAAAATGATGCTTAATGGCATTTGCCTTACAACACTGACTATTGTTCATATCAGTGGCTGCAATCATTGTGTGCTGAATGACTAATGAAGGTGATAATTAATGGAAACACAGCCACAATACAATTCGATGGATTGACATTCACAAGACCTTAGAAGAAAGTTACAGGGACTTGAAGAATTAATTATGCTTTCTATAATCTTTATTTGTTCATAAGTCAGCCTTTTTTATTTTGGAAAATACTACTGTGGATTATTTCTAACACAAACACACACATACATACATGAATAGAACAACTCTGCTTTTAAACAACTTTCAGAATGTTTCAGACTATTTCCTACCCCTTTTAATAACACATATATAACAAATTCTTCCTTATATGTAGACTATTTTGAGGCACAGTGCAGTTTCAGTAATGAATAGTGTAAAGCTTATATTTGAAACTAAACGTACAGTGAAAAGCTTATATTTGAAATTATTTCCTCCTATTAGCTTACATTGTCAATTCTAGGATACTAGCTATAACTTCCAAGGAAGATTTTTTTGCAAAATACTGTTAGTTTAATTTCTCAGTTATTTATAAGCAACAATGAATTCACTAAATTCACTTAAGATATTTCTTTCCATGAATTAATAACCCTAAGAACAAGAAACAGGAATAAGATTACATCAAAGTACATGATAAGCAGACTTCTCAAAAGCTGTAAACAAGAGAAAATATTTTAAAACCAGCAAGAGAAAAAAGATATACTAAGGTACACTACATAATAAAAAAGATTTCTTGAAAGAAACCATCCAAGCAAGAAGATAGTGGCCAGTTATCTTTTAAGAAAGTATTAAAGGACAAACGATGATAACTACAATTCAATACCACTGAAAAAATTTTTTTTAAACAAAGGAGAAATAAAGTTTATTTTCTACAAGCAATAGCAAAGGAATTCTTTAGGAAGAAAGAAAATTACTCTAGATGGAAATATGAATTTTCAAGTCTCTTTTTTAAATGTTGTCCTTTAAGCAGAAATAAAAACAAGGAAGTCAATGTAGATTATATATGAAAACAATTACAGAAAGGCTGAGAGAGAAAAGAAACAGAGGTGAAATACTACAAGGTTCTTGTGATATATATATAATATGGTATAATATATGACACTTTAAGGTAGACTGTTCTTAATAACCTAAATTTGAAAATAACTCAGGTCTTTCAACTGATTAAACAATAAACACTTTACGGCACATTCATAGTACTTAGTAACATAGAAAAATGAACTATCAGTAACTATAGCAGCATAGATGAATCTCAAAGTAAATATCCTAGGAAAACAAAAAGCTAGACCAAAAAATGCACATAGTGTATGATATCACTTAAATGAAATTTTAGAGACTATATAGTGGCAAAAAGTATGTTAATGGTTGTTTGAAGACAGGATGTGACTGGGAAGCATGGGAAAAATAATTACTAGAGGGGATGAGTAATTTGGGCTTCCCAGGTAGCACTAGTGGTAAAGAACCTGACTGCCTATGCAGGAGACTTAAGCGACGCAGGTTTGATCCCTGGGTCAGAAAGATCCCCTGGAGGAGGGCATGGCAACCCACTCCACTATTCTTGCCCGGAGAATCCCATGTACAGAGGAGACTCAGGGGCTACGGTCCATAGGGTCACAGAGTCGGATCTGACTGAAGCAACAGCACATACACAGGCATGAGGAATTTGGGGGACTAATGACTTTGGTCATTAGTTTGCGCTCATGTTTTCACAGGAAGATACTTCTGCCAAAATATAAATTTGTGCAATTTATATATTTGCTTACTACAATTGGGTAAAACTTATGTAATACATTATGCATAAATTATTTTGATTATGGGGATGTAAGTTGATGTTTAAAATTGGAAAAGCCAAATGGTTATCAGATACACAGGGGAAAGGGTTTCCCTCGTAGCTCAGTGGGTAAACAATCTGCCTGCAATGCAGGAGACCTGGGTTCAGTCTCCCAGTCGGGAAGACCCCCTGGAGAAGGAAATGGCAAGCCACTCCAGTATTCTTGCCTGGAGAATCCCATGGACAGAGGAGCCTGGCGGGCTACAGTCCATGGGGTCACAAGAGTCGGACACAACTTGGTGACTAAACCTACCATCAACAAGAGGGAAAAGCAAATCATTCTCATCTTGAGAGATAAGGAAGCATTTGCTAATATTCAACTCACATTCATGATAAAAACTCACATTCAGTTGTTTTTTTTTGTTGTTATTCAGTTTTGTTGTTCAGTTGCTAACTCGGTTCCAACTCTGTGATCCCATGGACTCCAGCACACCAGGCTCCTCTGTCCTCCACTATCTCCCCAAATTTTCTCAAATTCATGTCCATTGAGTCGGTGATGCTTTCTAACCATCTCATTCTCTGCCACCTCCTTCTCCTTTTGCTTTCAATTTTCCCTCACATCAGGGTCTTTTCCAGTGAGTCAGCTCTTCACATCAGGTAGCCAAAGTATTGGAGCTTCAGCTTCAGCATCAGTCCTTCCAGTGAATATTCAGGGTTGATTTCCTTTATGATTGACTGTTTGATCTCCTTGCACTTCAAAGGACCCTCAAGAGTCTTCTCCAGCACCATGCTTCAAAAGCATCAGTTCTTCAGTGTTCGGCCTTCTTTATGGTCCAGCTTTCACGTGACTACTGGAAAAACCATAGCTTTGACTATACAGACCTTTGTCAGCAAAGCGATGTCTCTGCTTTTTAATATACTGTCTAGGTTTGTCATAGCTTTCCTTCCAAGCAGCAAGTGTCTTTGAATTTCATGGCTGCAGTCACCATCTGCAGTGATTTTGGAGAAAATAAAAATCTGTCACTGTTTCTTCTTTTTCCCCTTCTATTTGCCATGAAGGGATGGGACCAGATGCCATGATCTTAGGCTTTTTTTGAATGTTGAGTTTCAAGCTAGCTTTTTCACTCTCCTCTTTCACCCTCATCAAGAAGCTCTTTAGCTCCTCTTCACTATCTTCCATTAGAGTGGCATTATCTGCATATCTGAGGTTGTTGATATTTCTCCCAGCAATCTTGATCCCAGCTTCTGACTCATCCACCCCAGCATTTCCCATGATGTACTTTGCATAGGGGGCTTCCCTGATGGTTCAGTGGTAAAGAATCCACCTGCCAGTGCAGAAGACACAGGAGAACTAGGTTCCTATCCCTGGATCAGGAAGATCCTCTAGAGAAGGAAATTGCAACCCACTCCAGTATATTTGCCCGGGAAGTCCCATGAAAAGAGAAGTCTGGTGGGCTATAGTCCATGGGATCATGAAGAGTCAGACACAACTTAGCAACTAAACAACAACTCTGCACAGAAGTTAAATAAGCGGGTGACAATATACAGTCTTATCATACCCTTTTCCCAATTTTGAACCAGTCAGTTGTTCCATTTCTGGTTCTAACTGTTGCTCCTTCACCCACATACAGGTTTTTCATGAGACAGGTAAGCTTGTCTGGTATTCCCATCTCTTTAAGAATTTTCCACTATTCGTTGTGATTAATGTTAATAACTTCAGAGAATAAAAAAGATGCTATTAATATGGTAAAAAAAAATCCCAAATAGTGGGGATATATACATATATGACAAAAGAATTTTATCAGAATGTATGAAAAGTTCTCCACATGGAGATATAAGTCTCACCCCATTGACAAGATTATTCACCAGACTCTTCACACAAAATGATATTCAAATGAAAAATAAGCATAAAAGAAGGTGCACAATTTTCCTTTTCATCATAGAACTACAAAACACAAACCATTACATACTCACAAGATAACTACTATGAAATAATAGACAATGCCAAGTATTAGTGAAACCTAAAACAACTGACACTCATAAAATGCTGATGAGGAATACATGTTTTAACCACTTTGGAAAACAATTTGGTAGTATCTACTAAAGTTTTAGATATACCAAATGATTCAGCAAACCTATGTCTATTTATACACAAGGAAATTCATAGATATATTTCCAAAAAAAAAAATGAACAAAATTGGCCATAGCAAGTGTTATTCTTAATAGTGCTAAACTAGGATATTTTAAAATGTTAAACGTGGGACAACAACCATACCAAAATCAACTAAATAAAATGAAATTATTTTGGAATACTCAATATTATGAAAGTAATATTTCTCTAGAAATTAATCTAAAAATCTTAATTTAACTTCAGTTATATTTTGATGAAATTCTAAAAGCTAATTTTAAATTTTATATGGAAAAATTAGTGCATAAGTACAGAAACAAATTTTGACAGAAGGCTACAAGATCTTGACTAAATATATATTAAACTACTATAAAGTTATGGCAATTTAAAGAGAACAGCACTGAAACAGAAATTTTAAAATAAAGCTATTTAAAAGAATAGAAATTTCAGGAAAAGATTTTTTCCTATATAGACATATTTGATGTAATAAATAATACATGTCATATAATAAAAAATGAACAATCATTATCTCAACATAAGATAATATTGAGACAACTGACTATTCATTTTAGGAAAATATTGCAAACATATTTAATAATACCAATAGAAGTAAGTCCCAGAAGAGCTAAAGCTTAAAATTAGAGGCTCCTAATTTTTGCTAATGATTTTATTCTGCTAAGATCCATCTTAGTGCTGAAAATGAAAATGCTGGATAATTTTTTTTTTTTAATCTAAGCACAAAATGTCTCAAATACACACTGAGGTCAAATATACTTAGGTCAAAACTCAGGAGGAAATGGAACACAACTGTTTTTCTTATCAAGTCTCTGTAAATTGTGCTTCTGGTTCTGATTACGTCCCAAAATAAAAGGTGTATAAATCAAAATCCAGAGCTCATGCTGGGGATTCAACTCACCACAAAATGAAGTAGTAATCCAGAGTAATAAACCCTCAGTGCAAGCAAGAGCTGAAATTACACAAGCCATCATGCAACTTTACAGCTTGGGGCCACATATTCTGGAAGGTCAAAGAAGCACAAGACATCAGATTGTTTTAAAGACCTTGGACTACCAAGGCCTTTAGGAGCACAGTGGACATGGTTAGGCAAGACCTATACAAATAGATTTTGAAATGGTCAACACCAGGTCAAAGATACTCTGTATAGAGGAAAATGAGAACGTTTGAGAATAAACAGAAATGACAGCCGGAAGAAACAGGGAGGTGAAAACATCAGATACTGGACCAAATGGACATAGGTTATTGAAAATATAAAACTATAGTAACTACATATAAAAATAAAAGAAATTTTTGGAAAACTTCAGAAAGAAAGGCAAAATTACAGAAAGTATCAAGGAGATTTTAAAAAGAACCAATTAGTGTTTCTAAAATTAAAAACTCATTAGCATAACTCAAGAATAACATAACTCAAATTTAAAACTAAGCATATAGAAGAGGCTCTGGTTTCATTAAGGCATGCTCTTCAGAGCATGAGAGTGCCCTTGCTACAACTAAACTCTGGCAAATACATACAGACATGCATACATAAAAATAAAAAACAAATCAACCATTTATTTTACTACATACACATCTACTGTAATAAGTTTAATAAATTTCTTCAAGTAGACATTCATCCGTGGCAAATAATATGTAGTGTTATTTTGGGTCAATCAAGAGTGTATGTTGTACTAACTATAAGTTGCATGTATACTTGCAGCACCCTGGAGGAGGGCATGGCAACCCACTCCAGTATGCTTGCCTGGAGAATCCCATGGACAGAGGAGCTTGGTGGGTTATAGTCCATGGGGGTTGCAAAGAGTCAGACACTACTGAAGTGACTGAGACTGTATAGATTGAAGTGACTGAGTACACATACTTCTAGTAATCTCTTTCTGTTTTTACTCAATCTGCTTCTAAAATATCTATTCCTCTTACTGTGTATTCATCTAGTTTTTTACTGTGTGCGTTAGTCTCTCAGTCGTGTCTGACTTTTTGCAACCCCGTGGACTATAGCCCACCAGGCTCCTCTGTCCATGGAATTTTTCAGGCAAGAATACTGGAATGGGTTGCTATTTCCTTCTCCAGGGGCTCTTCCTGACCCAGGGATCAAACCTGGGTCTTCTGCATTGCAGGCAGATTCTTTACCATCTGAGCTACCAGGGAAACCCTCCACTTAATTATATTTATCCATTATCTGAATGATGAACTCAGAATCCACATCTAGATTCCTGCTACCAGAAACAATGCTGTGGTGGAAAAATAAAAAAGCTTCTTCAGGCTTATTTACATCAAACTGGGCTTCCCTGGTGGCTCAAATGGTAAAGATTCTGCCTGCAATACAGAAGACACGGGTTCAATCTCTGGGCTGGGAATATTATCCCCTGGAGAACGGAATAGCAACCCATTCCAGTATTGTTGCCTGGAGAATTCCATGGACAGAGGAGCCTGGTGAATTACAGTCCATGAGGTCGCAAAGAGTCAGACACAACTAAGTGACTAACACTTTCACGTAATAATCACTTTGTGAGCTTCTCAGATGGGCCTAGTGGTAAAGAACCCGCCTGCCAATGCAGGAGACATAAGATACTCAGGTTTGATCCCTGGATCGGGAAAGACGCCCTGGAGGAAGGCATGGCAACCACTCCAGTATTCTTGCCTGGAGAATTCCATGGACAGAGGAGTCTGACAGGCTACAGTCCATGGGGTCGCGAAGAGTCTGACACAACTGAAAGTGACTTAGCACACAGGCACGCTGGATAGTCACTTTGTAACGGTTTTGTTCATTTTCATCGGTGATAAGAGTAATGGTGGGATGAGTGAGAAAGACAATAATGGGAAAATTTATAAATCTTTGCCAGTATAATCATCAGAATGTGTGATTCATACAGATGTGTAGATCCAGTTCAGTTCAGTTCAGTTCAGTCGCTCAGTTGTGTCCGACTCTTTGCGACCCCACGGACCGAAGCACACCAGGCCTCCCTGTCCATCACCAACTCCCAGAGTTTACCCAAACTCCTATCCATTGAGTCGGTGGTGCCATCCAACCATCTCATCCTCTGTCATCCCCTTTTCCTCCCACCTTCAATCTTTCCCAGCATCAGGTCTTTTCCAATGAGTCAGCTCTTCACATCAGGTGGCCAAAGTATTGGAGTTTCAGTTTCAACACCAGTCCTTCCAATAAATACCCAGGACTGATCTCCCTGAGGATGGGCTGGTTGGATCTCCTTGCAGTCCAAGGGACTCTCAAGAGTCTTCTCTAACCCACATCACAGTAATTCAATATATCAAGAGTGTACCCCTGTGTCAGGCTCTGTGACTCATACAAAATCACTAATTCACAGGGAAAGAATGTACAGCAATCTAATCTTTTTCCATTAGATAATCATCATTATCTTTCACTTTTAAAGAAACAAGAAAATGAGTGATAGGTTACTTAAAAACAAAATCATTATTTGCTTTTGGTGGAATCAATCATTAGAAATGGCTAGTTGCGTCACAAATGTCTGCATTTTATGTTACAGTTTCAAAAGACCAGCAGTTTCTTGTCAAATGAAATCACTGATTAATTTTTCATCCTTGCTAAAGCATGCATTCTCAATTGCCTTTTGTTTAATTTTTGGGGTGTCTGAAATAGGTTTTTACATTCTTAGACTGAATATTAGGTATATAACTCTTTTAAAAGCTCAATTCACATATAACTATACAAGGAATTAAATTCAACTTAACATTCATTATATTAATATACTTACTTTAAACTAATTTTTTTCAAAGACCTAGGTGATATCTATTTGTGGACAATGATTTCATTTCTATTTTAATGCCAATGGCTATAGTCAATTCCTTTGACTGTGAAATTTTATTAAAAATATCATTGAGAAACAAAATAATCAGAATGATTATTATATAATCATATGACACAATAAAAATAAACCAGATGGAAAAATCAGTGAAAGATGGTTGTACATACAAATAATTATTTCATTAGCTATATTATTACCACAATGGGAAATATAGTGGCAAGATGCCCAGAGAACGTTAAGAAAGAGAATCAGCACCATTTAAAGTTCATTTTGCTATATCTTCAACACAGTACTCACACAAAATAGTTTTCATATTTATTACTACTCTTAGAAATATTTCTTTAGAGAGACATGAATGTATTCCCGAGATACAAGTTTTTTATGAGAGATAAGAATGCATTCAAAAGCAGCAGTAGTTGTTATATGGCAATTTTCAAATTCAATCATTTATTTTCATTCTGTTTGGAGTCTTACAGGCTTTTGAATGGCTTCCAAGCTAGTTCCCACCTTAATCTAATCCAAGTTTCTGATTATACTTGAAAGATAATAAGCAAATTAAATTTCAGTGGGAAAGTGCAGTTTGACCCAAGTCACTTGGTATAATTTCAGCATCATCCAGTCAGATCAGGATAACTGGGTTGTAGTTCTGTGAATCCAAACAGAGAACTCATAGCCTGAAGGACAACAGTGTATTCTCACACAAAGTCTGTGAGGGTATCATAATTGCCATTATTAATAATAATACAAAAATGCAATGAGTATTTGAAAATTTTTTCAGGCACTATCCAATGCAACATGTACCACAGTAAACCATACTATGAAGCACTATTATATATATATAATTGTTGTTGCTACTTAGTCACTAAGTCATGTCCAACACTTTTGTGACCCTGTGCACTGGAACCTAACCTACCAAGCTCTTCTGTTCATAGGATTTCCCAAGCAAGAATACTGGAGTGGGTTACCATTTCTTTCTCCAGGGGATCTTCTTGACCCAGGGATTGAACCCACATTTCTTGCAGTAGTAGGTAGATTCTTGACCACTGAGCCACAAAGGAAGACCTCTACATTGTGAGTGGGAATGTAAATTGCTGCAGCCTCAGTGGAAGACAATATGGAGGTTCCTTGAAAAACTAAAAATAGAACTACCATATGATCCAGCAATCCCAGTCCTGGGCATATATCTCTAAAAATAAAAACTCTCATTCAAAAAGATACATTCACCTCAAGGGTCATAGCAGCACTATTTACAATAGCCAAGACATGGAAGCAACCTAAGTGTCCATCAATAGATGAATGGGTAAAGAAGATGTGGTACATATATACAATGGCATATTATTCCACCACAAAAAAAATGAAATAATGCCATTTGCAGCAACATGGGTGGACCTAAATATTATCATATTAAGCAAGTCAGAGAGAGAAAGACAACTATCATATGAAATCACTTATATATGGAATCTAAAAAGATGATGCAGATGAACTTTACAAAACAGAAATAGACTCATGGACATAGAAGCCAAACTTATGGTTACCAAATTGGAAGAATAAATTAAATCATGTCTTGGATTAACAGATACATGTATGCATACTCAGTCACTCAGTCATCTATGACTCTTTGCAAACCCATGGATTATAGCTCTCTAGGCTCCTCTGTCCATGGAATTTTCCAAGCAAGAAAACTGGAGTGGGTTGCCATTTCTTTTTCCAGTTAACAGATACACACTCAGTTCCGTTTAATACAGTCACTCGGTCATGTCTGACTCTTTGCAACCATATGGACTGCAGCACACCAGGCCCCCCTGTCCATCACAAACTCCCAGAGCTTGCTCAAACTCATGTCCATCAAGTCAATGATGCCATCCAACCATCCCATCCTCTGTCATCCTCTTCTCCTCCTGCCTACAATCTTTCCCAGCATCAGGACCTTTTCCAGTGAGTCAGTTCTTCACATCAGGTGGCCAAAGTATTGGAGTTTCAGCTTCAGCATCAGTCCTTCCAATGAATATTCAGGCCTGATTTCCTTTAGGATGGACTGATTGGATCTCCTTGCAGTCTCAAGAGTCTTCTTCAACTCCACAGTTCAAAAGCATCAATTCTTCAGCACTCAGCTTTCTTTATGGTCTAATTCTCACATTCATACGTGACTACTGTAAAAAGCATAGCTTTGACTAGATAGAACTTTGCTGGCAAAGTAATGTATCTGTTGTTTAAAATGCTGTCTAGGTTGGTCATAGCTTTTCTTCCAAGGAGCAAGCATCTTTTAATTTCATGGTTGCAGTCACCATCTGCAGTGATTTTGGAGACCAAAAAAATAGTCTGTGACTGTTTCCATTGTTTCCCCATCTATTTGGCATGAGGTGATGGGACCGGATGCCATGATCTTAGTTTTCTGAGTGTTGAGTTTTAAGCCAACTCTTTCACTTTCCTCTTTCACTTTCAACAAGAGACTCCTCAGTTCCTCTTCGCTTCCTGACATAAGAGTGGAGTCATCTGCATATCTGAGGTTAATCTTGATTCCAGCCTGTGCTTCATTCAGCCCAGTATTTCACATGATGTACTCTGCATTTAAGTTAGATAGCAGGATGACAATATACAGCCTTGACGTACTCCTTTCCCAATTTGGAAATAGTCAGTTGTTCCATATCTGGTTCTAACTGTTTCTTCTTGACCTGCATACAGATTTCTCAGGAGGCAGGGAAGGTGGTCTGGTGTTCCCATCTCTTGAAGAATTTTCCACAGTTTATTGTGATCCACACAGTCAACGGCTTTGGCATAGCCAATAAAGCAGAAGAAGATGATTTTCCGGAACTCTTTTGCTTTTTCAATGATTCAACGGATGTTGGCAATTTGATCTCTGGTTCCTCTGTCTTTTCTAAATCCATCTTGAACATCTGGGAGTTCTTGGTTCATGTACTGTTGAAGCCTGGCTTGGAGAATTTTGAGCATTACTTTACTAGCGTGTGAGATGAGTGCAATTGTGCGGTAGTTCGAGCATTCTTTTGCATTGCCTTTCTTTGGGATTGGAATGAAAACTGACCTTTTCCAGTCCTGTAGCCACTGCTGAGTTTTCCAAATTTGCTGGCATATTGAGTGCAGCATTTTTACAGAATCATCTTTTAGGATTTGAAATAGCTCCACTGGAATTCCATCGCCTCCACTAGCTTTGTTCATAGTGATGCTTCCTAAGGCCCACTTGACTTTGCATTTCAGGATGTTTGGCTCTGGGTGAGTGATCACACCATCGTGGTTATCTGTGTCATGAAGATGTTTTGTGTATAGTTCTTCTGTGTATTCTTGCCACCTCTTCTTAGTATCTTCTGCTTCTATTAGGTCCATACCATTTCTGTTCTTTATTGTGCCCATCTTTGCATGAAATGTTCCCTTGGTATCTCTAGTTTCCTTGAAGCGGTCTCTAGTCTTTCCATTCTGTTGTTTTCCTCTATTTCTTTGTATTGATAACTGAGGAAGGCTTTCTTATCCCTCCTTGCTATTCTTTGGAACTCTGCATTCAGATGGGTATATCTTTCCTTCCCTGTTTTACCTTTAACTTCTCTTCTTTTCTCAGCTCTTTGTAAGGCCTCCTCAAACAACCATTTTGCCTTTTTACACTTCTTTTTCTTAAGGATGGCCTTATCACTGCCTCCTATACAATGTCACGTACCTCCATCCAGAATTCTTCAGGCATTCTATCAGATCTAATCCCTTGAATTCATTTTGTTACTTCCACTGTATAATCGTAAGGGATTTCATTTAGGTCATACCTGAATGGTCTAGTGGTTTTCCCTACTTTCTTCAATTAAAGTCTGAATTTGGCAATAAGCAGTTCATGATCTGAGCCACAGTCAGCTCCAGGTTTGTTTTTGCTGACTGTATAGAGTTTCTCCATTATCTGCTGCAAAGAATATAATCAGTCTGATTTCGGTATTGACCATCTGGTGATGTCCATGTGTAGAGTCTTCTCTTGTGTTGTTGGAGGAGGAAGTTTCCTATGATCAGTTTTCTCTTGCAAAACTCTTAACAGAGTTTTGTGCCTGTGCCCTGCTTCGTTTTGTACTCCAAGACCAAATTTGCCTGTTACTCCAGGTATCTCTTGACTTCCTATTTTTGCATTCCAGTCCCCTGTAATGAAAAGGACATCTTTTGAGGGGCATTATTTCTAGAAGATCTTGTAGGTCTTCATAGAACCGTTCAACTTCAGCTTCTTAGCATTACTGGTTGAAGCACAGACTTGGATTACTGGGATATTGAATGGTTTGCCTTGGAAACAAACAGATATCATTCTGTCATTTGAGATTGTGCCCAAGTACTGCATTTTGGACTCTTTTGTTGACTATAAGGGGTATTCCAGTTCTTCTAAGAGTTTCTTGGCCACAGTAGTGGATATAAGGTCATCTGAATTAAATTCACCCATTCCATTCCATTTTAGTTCACTTATTCCTAAAAATGTCGATGTTTACTCTTGCCATCTCCTGTTTGACAACTAACAATTTACCTCGATTCATGGACCTAACATTCCAGTTTCCTATGTAATATTGTTTTTTAGCTCAATATTGAGCTAATGTCAGCATTTTACTTTTCATGATTACTTTTGCTAAGTCTTTCATAAAATATATTTAAAAGTATGTTTCCCAGTAGATACATCAACCTACTTTTACCTTGACACTGAATTTGATAACTGATGCATATCCAGTAATCCAATAGCTTTTCTTCATCAGAAGAGAGAGAAGCAGATTGTCATATAAAAATTCAGAAATATTTTTCACTATGGGGGAGCTAGTACTCAAGGCTAGAGTTTCTTCCTACCATACTGCACTATAAGGGACATTCATGTGTTTTTTTAAGACAAAAATATACCACCTAGAATAACATATATTTTTTATTTCCATAAAATAAAACTTGAAAAAACCTCAAGGGAAATTATATTTGGAATGTTTAAATTACTCAAAGTGATATTACTCAGGAATTAGGAATGACCTAAATTTAGGAATCTTTGAATAGGTTACAACTTTACTTTCAGTCTCCAAAATATTTTACTCAAATTTGATGACATTGTATAAGTCAGCTACTGATGAATAAGCATGACATACAAAGAGAAAGGCCTTGACCTAGTGGATTGTTATTAATTAGTTTGATTTGGTTAAATACTTTCACCATCAACTAAATTAATGATAATAACAAATTGAGAGGAAGAAATGAACAGATGGGATGCTACCATATGCTTGTGGCACACACTTAATTGATAATAATTAAGTAATTATGAAATGGAAGAAAGTGCTAATTCAGATGTCTATGGCATTTGAAATGCCTGTTTATAAAACTGTGTCGTTTATAATGGATACTGTTCCACGTGGCCCCTGAATTAGCTACAAGTATTGAGGGCAAAGAAAAGAAATCACTCCAGTGTTTTCTAATGCAACCTCAAGCACTGACTACATTTATTAAGCATTTAGAAAATACACAGATTCTATGACAAATATGGAATTAATGAGCATAAATTTTATGTTTTACATAAACATAAAATCTTCTTATTCTTGGTCTCAAGACAGCATGAGGTGCTACTAGCTATTGAGATGTTTATGGATGATGATGGATGTTATATTAGTAGGACCTCTCAGACATGGCTTCACTACTTTCTGGAATTTAGACTTTAATTGCTCATTCATACAGGGAAGCCAGGCAAGATCTGGGTTCAAAACATCATTCACATTCTAAGAACAACCTGTTATGACTCCCAAATTTTTCTTTTTTATGTTTCTCTTTTACCTAATCTACTCTTTTCTATCTTGTCATTATAAGTAGATGCCTTTCTTTGCTTGTCCAACTCAACAACTTTACTTCACATTAGAGGACTGCTTCCTCTTGATTTATTTATCCTACAGGCCAATTATTAGAAAGATAAGCCAGTTTCCTATTGTCGCAACTAGTTTGCTTCTTTCAATGAAAAAAAGAAAAGGAAGAAGCCAGCTAGCAGCACTGAATTGCAGTGATCTTTAAAATGTTATTTTTACTGTCATTTTGTTTTATTATCATAATACCTGCCTTGCATAAACAAATTTGACATTGATCTTCCTTAAACATTTTTATGGTAAGGTAATAAATTAGATAGAATTTATAGAAATTCCTACTCAGATACAGTATTGATTCCCCAAACTACCTGAAGCAAGCAAATTTCCAGAACTGGATAAAATTCAATTAAACACCCAGTGTCAAAGAACACCGACATTTATTTTCATTAAGGTGGGTAAATAAACATTTGCAATACCACAAGATGTGCCTTTGAGGCATAAAAAATGATTAGCCTCCCTCACTTGAATGTCATCACAGAATCTGAAATCTATGACAGGTAATATACTACCTAATAAACAAGTTAAAGAAAATGTTTCCTTAATTCAGTCTCTAGGGCTGCTATAACAAAGTACTAGAGATAGAGACTAGATGGCTTAAACAACAGAATTTCACTTTTTCTCACAGCTCTGGAAGATATAACTTCTAGATCAAGGTGCTAGCTGTGTTGATTTCTTCCGAGGCTCCTTTCATTGACTTGTAAATAGCAACTTCTCCATATACTTTCACATGGTTTTTGCTCTGTATTTTTTTCTCTGTTCAAATTTCTTCTTCTCATAGGGAAACCAATCATATTGGATTAGGGTCCACCCTAATTGCCTCCTTCTAATTTAATTACCCCTTTAGAAACCCTATCCCTAAATAAAGCCACATTTTGAGGTATTGGAGGTTAGGATTTCAACATATCAATTTGGGGGAACACAGTTCAACCAATAACATATCACAAGAGGTTAGAACATCTGGTAAATCATTTTTACTTTAAAATAATCTTATGGCAATTATCTACTGCTGCTGCTGCTGCTTCTAAGTCGCCTCAGCCATGTCCGACTCTGTGCGACCCCATAGACGGCAGCCCACCAGGCTCCCCCGTCCCTGGGATTCTCCAGGCAAGAACATTGGAGTGGGTTGCCATTTCCTTCTCCAATGCGTGAAAGTGAAAAGTGAAAGTGAAGTCGCTCAGTCGTGTCCGACTCGTAGCGACCCCATGGACTGCAGCCTACCAGGCTCCTCCATCCATGGGATTTTCCAGGCAAGAGTACTGGAGTGGGTTGCCATTGCCTTCTCCAATTATCTACAGGTGCATGCATTTTTTTAAAATAGTGATCTCAGTCATTTGAGTGGGCTTCCTTGGTGACTCTGACAGTAAAGAATCCGCCTGCAATGCAGGAGACCCTGGTTCGATCCCTGGGTTGGGAAGATCCCCTGGAAGAGGGCCTGGCAACTCACTCCAGTATTCTTGCCTGGAGAATCCCCATGGACAGAGGAGCCTACCAGGCGCAGTCCATGGGGTCACAGTCCCACACGACTGAGCAACTAAGCACACATAGCTGATTTACAATATTGTTTCCAAGGATATATTGTATAGCACAGGGAATAATAGCTATTATTTGTAATAACATTTAGTGGAGTATAATCTATAAAAATAACCGTTAGAGAGACAAAAACAAAAAGTTCAATACTTGCTTGACTTTTATACACTGATTTCTTTAACTCCCTTTCTCATAGTCTTTTCCCACGTTTGCATAAGATTTGGTAGAAAGCATATTTTCTAAGCAACATATTGAACATTAATGACATCCCAGGTTCCAAACCAAATATTTTATCTTATTTTAAAACACCCAGTAATAAATGAAGCATTTTGTGTTATTGTTTTCCATTTCACACAAATTAAGAATTTAAAACAGTGTAAATAATTTGTCAAAGATTAACAAAAAGTAGCAAGTGTAGAGCTTGATTTCAAACCCTGGGAATCTAACTCCACAGTCATTTTCTTAAGCTCTGCATTCTACTACTTCTACTGGGAATCAAATTTCATCAAAATTTGAAGAAGAATGCATTCAGTCTGAAGTATCATGTGAGTTGCAGGTTTTCATATACATCCTTTATCAGACTGAGGCTAGTCTGTTTTGTTCCTACTCTGCTGAGAGTTTTTTTTTTTTTCATAAATTATATTGAATTTTGTCAAATGCTTCTTTATCTACTAAAATAATCATAACTTTTTATCTTTTTATTTTGGTTTTTGGTGCAGTGGAGTCTACTTGGTTTGGAACCTGGCATGTCATTAGTTTTCAACACATTACTTGGAAAATATACTTTCTACCGAATCTAGGCAAACTTGGGAAAAGACTGTGAGAAAGAGGGTTAAAGTATACTTTTTCACTGCAATAATTTTCAGAGATAAGAATGAAGAAGATACAGTAAATATTTTTTGAGTTAACATGTAGAACTTGAAGATTATATATTACTAAAGCAGAGTAGCTTTACTGAGGGGCATTAATATAGTATCAGCAAGTAGGTGTATCTAAGCCATAGTTAGACTTTCTTGTTTAAAGGACAAACTTTTGTTACAAGTGAAAATATATACAGATATTTGTTACCCTGCTACTGATGATGTGGCTTAACAAATATGGAAACTAGTTTCCACTGGGGTCAAGCATAGGGATTTTTTGTAGGGGGGGTGGAGTAGATTAGGGTAGATTCTTCTCAAAGGAAGAATTTGAGAGCTAATTCTCTCTAAAAAATAGCTAGTGTGGATATTTTTTGCCTTGTGCTATAATTAGGCTCACTCTAGTAAACATCAATGCTAATTACTTGAGCTATTTACAGAAGAAGCCACATAAATCTTCAATGAGAGTTTCAGCCACAAGCATCTCAAGATGGATAGAAAATCATACTTATAAATTTTTAGTCATAGCAAAACTTCTTACTCTGGTACTATTTAGGACATCAGTTTCTAGCTGAATTCCTCAGAAACATTTACATGTTACTTAAAATTAGGTACTGGATGCTTAGCTTTCTTGACCTGGCTATGTCTGGCTTGACTTCTTTTGCTTTTTCTGCCATTGGCCCATGTTTGATTATAAGAACACAGGAGGAAACATTTCAACAACACTCATAGGCCAAAGCAGGGTATAAGGGTATATGGAGTAGGTTTATTCAAGGGCCCATAGAAGCAAGTAGGGTAGAAAAGTCTCAAGTACTGGGATCCTTGAAGTAACAGCTCTGAGAATGTAGCAATAGATGTCGCAATGCAAGTGTTGTAATTCCATGGCACATGAAGCACCCCTTGGAAACACGAGTCAGGTCAGTTCAGTCGCTCAGTTGTGTCCAAATCTTTGTGAAACCCATGAATCACAGCACGCCAGGCTTCCCTGTCTGTCAACAACTCCAAGAGCTTACTTAAACTCATGTCCATCGAGTTGGTGATGCCATCCAGCCATCTCATCCTCTGTCGTCCCCTTCTCCTCCTGCCCCCAATCCTACCCAGCATTGGGGTCTTTTCCAATGAGTCAACTCTTCGCATGAGGTGGCCAAAATTTTGGAGTTTCAGCTTCAACATCAGACCTTCCAATGAACACCCAGGATTGATCTCCTTTAGGATGGACTGGTTGGATCTCCTTGCAGTCCAAGGGACTCTCAAGAGTCTTCTCCAACATCACAGTTCAAAAGCATCAGTTCTTCAGCACTCAGCTTTCTTAATAGTTCAACTCTCACATCCATACATGACAACTGGAAAAACCATAGCTTTGACTAGACAGCTTTTTGTTAGCAAAGTAATGTCTCTGTTTTTTAATATGCTGTCTAGTTTGGTCATAGCTTTTCTTCCAAGGAGCAAGCGTCTTAATTTCATGGTTACAGTCACCATCTGCAGTAATTTTGGAGCCCAAGAAAATAAAGTCTGTCACTGTTTCCATTGTTTCCCCATCTATTTCCAATGAAGTGATGGGACCGGATGCCATGATCTTGGTTTTCTGAATGGTGAATTTTAAGCCAACTTTTTCAGTCTTCTCTTTCACTTTCATCAAGAGGTTCTTTAATTCTTCTTTGCTTTCTGCCATAAGAGTGATGTCCTCTGCATAACTGAGGTTAGTGACATTTCTCCTGGCAATCTTGATTCCAGCTTGTGTTTCATTCAGCCTGGCATTTCTCATGATGTATTCTGCATTTAAGTTAAATAAGCAGGATGACAATATACAGCTTCGACGTATTCCTTTCCCAATTTGGAACCAGTCTGTTGTTCCATGTCCAGTTCTAACTGTAGTTTCTTAACCTGCATACAGATTTCTCAAAAAGCAAGGAAGGTAGTCTGGTATTCCCATCTCTTGAAGAATTCTCCACAGTTTGTTGTGATCCACACAGACAAAGACTGTGGTGTAGTCAATAAAGTACAAGTAGGTGCTTTTTCTGGAATTCTCTTGCTTTTTCAATGATCCAACAGATGTTGGCCATTTGATCTCTGGTTCCTCTGCCTTTTTTAAATCCAGCTTGAACATCTGGAAGTTCACGGTTCATGTACTGTTGAAGCCTGGCTTGGAGAATTTTGAGCATTATTTTACTAGCATGTGAGATGAGTGCAATTGTGCAGTAGTTTGAACATTCTTGGGCATTGCCTTTCTTTGGGATTGGAATGAAAACTGACCTTTTCCAGTCCTGTAGCCACTGCTGAGTTTTCCAAATTTGCTGGCATATTGAGTGCAGCATTTTTACAGAATCATCTTTTAGGATTTGAAATAGCTCCACTGGAATTCCATCGCCTCCACTAGCTTTGTTCATAGTGATGCTTCCTAAGGCCCACTTGACTTTGCATTCCAGGATGTCTGGCTCTAGGTGAGTGATCACACCATCGTGGTTATCTGTGTCATGAAGATCTTTTGTGTATAATTCTTCTGTGTATTCTTGCCACCTCTTCTTAGTATCTTCTGCTTCTGTTCGATCCATACCATTTCTGTCCTTTATTGTGCCCACCTTTGCATGAAATATTCCCTTGGTATCTCCAGCTTTCTTGAAGAGATCGCTAGTCTTTCCACTCTATTGTTTTCCTCTATTTCTTTGTATTGATAGCTGAGGAAGGCTTTCTTATCTCTCCTTGCTCTTCTTTGGAACTCTGCATTCAGATGGGTATATCTTTCCTGTTCTCCTTTGCTTTTCGCTTCTCTTCTTTTCCCAGCTATTTGTAAGGCCTCCTCAGACAGCCATTTTGCTTGTTTGC
The DNA here is from genome assembly GCF_054371585.1 of Giraffa tippelskirchi. NCBI lineage: Eukaryota > Metazoa > Chordata > Mammalia > Artiodactyla > Giraffidae > Giraffa > Giraffa tippelskirchi. The sequence continues at coordinate 88,634,837 of NC_137275.1, read as the reverse complement.
ATTTCTTTTCCATGGGAATGGTCTTGATCCCTGTCTCCTATACGATGTCATGAACCTCTGTCCATAGTTTATCAGGCACTCTGTCTATCAGATCTAGTCCCTTAAATCTATTTCTCACTTTTACTGTATAATCATAAGGGATTTGATTTAGGTCATACCTGAATGGTCTAGTGGTTTTCCCTACTTTCTTTGATTTAAGTCTGAATTAGGCAATAAGGAGTTCATGATCTGAGCCACAGTCAGCTCCTGGTCTTGTTTTTGCTGACTGTATAGAGCTTCTCCATCTTCGGCTGCAAAGAATTAATCAATCTGATTTCGGTATTGACCATCTGGTGATGTCCATGTGTAGAGTCTTCTCTTGTGTTGTTGGAAGAGGGTGTTTGCTATGACCAGTGCATTCTCTTGCAAAACTCTATTAGCCTTTACCCTGCTTCATTTTGTACTCCAAGGCCAAATTTGTCTGTTACTCCAGGTATCTCTTGACTTCCCACTTTTTCATTCCAATCCCCTATAATGAAAAGGACATCTTTTTTGTGTGCTATTTCTAGAGGATCTGTAGGTCTTCATAGAACTGTTCAACTTCAGCTTCTTCAGCATTACTGGCTGGAGCATAGACTTGAATTACTGTGATATTGAATGGTTTGCCTTGGAAACGAACTGAGATCATTCTGTCTTCTTTAGACTGCATCCAAGTACTGCATTTCAGACTCTTTTATTGACAATAATGGCTACTCCATTTCTTCTAAGGGATTCCTGCCCACAGTAGTAGATATAATGGTCATCTGAGTTAAATTCCAGTCCATTCCAGTCCATTTTATTTCACTGATTCCTAAAATGTCAATGTTCACTCTTACCATCTCCTGCTTGACCACTTCCAATTTACTTTGATTCATGGACCTAACATTCCAGGTTCCTATGCAATATTGTTCTTTACAGCATCAGACTTTACTTCTATCACCAGTCACATCCACAACTGGGTGTTGTTTTTGCTTTGGCTCCGTCTCTTCTTTCTTTCTGGAGTTATTTCTCCATTCTTCTCCAGTAACATATTGGGCACCTACCAACCTGCGGAATTCATGTTTCAGTTTGGAAAGATATAGTGGAAACACTAAGACTTAATTTAAATCAAAAAACAATGAATACTATTAAGCTCCCCTGCCCCTCCAAGACACACATCACACACTGAGGCACAGGGTTTTCCCAACATAGAGAGTGACATCAGAGTAAATGTCAATTTATACAGATGGTGAAAAGGGAGCATATTATAAAAGAGAGACTATAATAGGAGTATTATTTTATTTTGATATGAAAAAGACACAAAATATTTTGTAGTCATCTCATAGTATTTATGAGAAAAAGAAATACCATCCTTGTGAGGTCACTTTTGATCTTCCTTTAATGAGCTTCCTTAAGATGTTCACTGTGATTTTGTTTATATCTTCCCTTTTTCTGTTTCAAACATCTTTCTACTAATTACCCTCTCACTATAGCAAACCTTAAAGTAAAACCATGAAACAATGACTCATTGTGTTTTAACACTGGTAGTTTAAAAGCTATGGAAGATATTGAGATGCATGTAAATATAGGCCATTTGTGGACAGGCAAAATCACTACAGTATCTGATCTAGGTGGAGCTTTGGTAACTAGCAAGGCACACAGGAACACAGTAAGTAATACTGTTCCAGAAAGAATGCATTTTCATAAAATTCTTAGAAAATAAATGTTAAAAATGGCCATGTCAATGACTAAAAAAAAATTAATTCCTGGATAACTATCACATCTTATTTTGTTTTACTAGTTCAAGCAAAGCAAGGATTTTGAATGTTAATATATGAAGTGATAACTGTAAGTCTTGCAAAGATGTTTAAGGTACATGGGTTTTAAAGTGTTTTACATATTTCTAATATATTCTTGCCATTCTCCAATGGCTTAGCTGGTTAAGAACCTGTCTGCCAATGCAGGAGATGCAAGAGATGCAGGTTCAATCCCTGGGTCAGGAAGATCCCCTGGAGAAGGAAATGGCAACGCATTTCAGTATTCTTGCCTGGAGAATCCCATGGACAGAGGAGCCTCGTTGGCTACAGTCCACGGGGTTGCAAAAGAGTAGGACATGACTTAGTGACTAAACAACAGCAACCACAAAAATGAATATTAGTAACCATTGCATGGTATCATCTTTGTTATGTTTTGGTATTTCACCTTAGCAGATAAGAATGCAGAGCAAATGTTAGCATATTTACTGATGCAGGCAAAAGCAGGTAATAACCTGGCAGCCCTTGAATCTCTCATATATTACCAGTCGTGTCTGACTCTGCAGCTCCATGGACTGCAGCCCACCAGGCTCCTCTGTCCATGTGATTTCCCAGGCAAGAATACTGAAGCAGGTTGCCATTTCCTCCTCAAAGGAATTTTCCCTGTCCCAGGGTCGAACCCACATCTCTTACATCTTCTGCACTGGCAAGCAGATTCTTTACCACTGAGCCATCTGGAAAGTTAATTCATAGTATTACTCTAATTTGCTTCATTAAAGCAATACTAAGAAGTTAAGACATTAAGAAGCACAACAACAGTAAAGTATCAGTATATTTTTTTGTTACAAGTAGCAAAATGCTAGGTGAAATTTACTTAGAGAAAAAAGTGGTTATTAGTTTAAAACTGAAAAGTACAATGGGCATTAATCTTAATTATGGATTGATAGAGGTCTCAAATTATTTAAACATAAAATAAGTATGCCATCTCCAATCTTTCTAAACTGTACCCCTAAAATAAGCTCTATTCTCAGTCCTGCATTATTTACAGAATATTGGTCACAGTTCCATCTGGTACACCTTCTCTTGCCTATATCATCTGGTAAGAGAAAATTTTCTTTCCGCAATAACTCAAGGAAAAGCTCCAAAATTGGATACATTGACTTCATTGGCTGACTTGGGCCATGTCCTTCATCTATCAAACTATCATGACCAACAGGAGATGGTGCTGAATGACACAGCAGAGGTCATAAGTCCCACAGTTGGAATTGGAGATAGAGTAAGTTTCACTGGAGCATCTAGGATAATTTCACCACAACAGATTGAAGTACTAATGCTAAAATAAAGAGTGGACTTGTGGCTGCTAAACAACACACAGCCTATAACCACCTTGAATGAAATAGGCTCCTGACAAATGCACCTTCAGCCCTACATTCCCCCCAGACTCATGTGGAGAGAATAAGAGTAGTCATTGTAAGAAGTGGCTAAACATAGGCTCCTGTGATTCACATCTTGTTTACTTGGATCCTGTTTTGAGAGTGAACCCATAGGCTATCTCCTTGTATAAGTGACACTTAAAACACCAAAGCTGCCAAGGTACAAACTAGAAGTTGTCATCACCATTTTATATGTTATCAGCCACATCCACCTTGAAAAAGGACACCCACACAGAGTAGCAGGCCTCAGAGTCAGTTATGCATGTGTAGCTGAATGGGCTTTTAGTGTCATCATTATTAGCTGTACCCTATGAAATATAAAATAATCCTGATTTTGAATAAGTAGGCTGTTGGATGCTTACTTTTGTCATTCAATATAGGGCATGCCAGGGTAATTTAGGGTAAGATGTTTACACACACAAACACACAGACACACTTTTTAATTTCAGCTAAAAATTTAGGTCATCTAAACCAGACACATTTTAGAATATTTATTCTACTAGCAGATAGGCACTGGTACATGTACAAGAAATGCGCCTGAAACATGATATTGTTTCTGTCTTTAAGGAACTCTCATTCTGACAATAATGATAAGATTATCGGCAGTCACTAAGTGCTTCATAAATTCCTGGTAACCTACCTGACAATAACTCAGTTAATCTTCATGCCAAGCATGTATTCTAAGGACTACTATTATCTCCATTTTAAGAATGGGGAAACAGGGTCATAAGGAAATTGAGCTAATTAAGTGGCAGATTTAAATCCAGGGACTCTGATTCAAAAGACAGGTTTCTTAATTATTCTGTGATACCCTACAGTCTACTAGGAAAAATATAGAAGTAGAGCATCACTCTAGGGGGAAGAAAAGCTTACAAACACATATGTTTCAGGAGAAGTAATGTGTCATAGCAAATGTATGATTATGGTAGGAAAATTCCGGTAATGAGTCCATATTACATGGGAAATTGAAGGCATCATTTTCTCTTTGTGATGATTCTAGGATGGTTTGTTGATATCATTACTTTTAGTGTCTTCAGCTGCACTCTCATCACGCTTTATTATAGCACTTCACACAACTTATAGTAATGGATTTGTTTACAAGTTTCAACTCCTCCATTAGACAATAATTTATCACAGAGCAAGGACCGAGTCTCTTTTGAGATTGAATGCATACCATTTAACTCTCTGAACACAAAAGAAATATTTATGTGTAAGCAAATTTCACATTAAGAACACTTCTTTCACTGGAAGCAAAATATTTAAACCACCAAAGAAGATATTTGCAACCCCAGATATATGTTTATTTTACTTCAAATAACTCCAAAGAATGAGTTAGTTAATTTATAAACAAAAAACTATTCTTGAAGCTTTTACATTTAAATATATAAGCTTGCTCTACTTTCAAATATGAGTTGAATGCCCTAGAACCAATGAGTTCCATGTTTCTACTACAGCATCCCTTCCATAATAGACAGAACTCTACTCATATATGGACTTACCAGGTGTCTCAGTAGTAAAGAATCTGCCTGCCAATGCAGGAGATTCAGGATACATGGATTTAATTCCCGTGAATTGTTAAGATGACACAGGATTATGTAAATCGAAGTAGAGAATGACAGAAAAGTTAACTTTCAATTGTTTGTATATTTTTACAAAAAAGGTTTTCTTAAAACAATTTTAAGATGTTTCAGCTAATTTTATACATAATAATCAGTTTTGCAGAATTAGCTGAATTTACTATTTAAAGCAACCCAAACAATTGAGGCTTAAACACAATCGATATTTAAATACCTTCAATGTGAAACATAAGATCTGAAAGTGATTTTCAGATTTCAACCCTTCACTTAATTTAGATTTATTTATGTACTTACTGATAGAGATCTCAATAGAAAAGGCAATTTTGGTATTGCACAGATATAGTTAATCAACTCAGAAGGAACATAAGGAAGAACAAGAACTCAACCTGGTTCGTCCAACAGCCAGTTCTGTACAATCTCACTGTATTTGTTGTCATTCTTTGAACTCATGATCTATTTATCTTAATTTCACATTGTTGAGACAGGAGCTAAATGCATGTTCCAGAAAGACAGTGTGGTCATCCTTCATGTTACCCAAAGATAGAGTATATTAGGTTGAGTCTAAAGTTGCCTCCACCCCGCAGTGATCCTCATCTCCTGCTATTCACACTCCTCTGTAATGCTCTCCCATTGGATAAAGGGTGGGTCTAGTGACTTAGTTCAAATGAATAGAATACCAAAAAAAAAAAAAAATGCTATGGAATATTACCCTTTTTTAATTATTATTACTATTTGGTTAAGATTACTTTCCAATTTTTTGTTGTGTTAAAATACACCTAAAGATTATGTATCTAACTACCTTGCCAATAACAGGATATGTAAATTTCAAACATATTCCCTCCACCCCACATGACTTTTATCACCTATTAACTCAATTTTCCTTCTTTGAATCTCTCATACTTTGTAATTTCAGAATGTAGAAAATAAAACAGAACTGGTTATAGAATTAAACATAAAGAAATAATGATTACATCACTGTTTTATGAGTACAAGGTAATACTTAACTTTGTTGCTACTGTGTACTTGATGCCCTTTTTGAAAATGTGCAGCATCATGACGACTGTATTGACTGCAGAACTTGACACCTGAATTTGAACTCAAGTTCTTTTCCAAGTTGTCTCACTTAAACACCATCCCCATTTTCTTGAGACTAAGGGTTTTCAGTGCCTAAAACTAGAACAGGCTTAGGAAAATTGGGAGAGCTGGTCATCCTGCATGTATTTGACAAACGTATAAAAGCTCTCCATAATAAGAGAGCACTGTTCTCTGCACAGTGAATGCACAATTCCCCTATACTTAACCATTTAAATTTGAAATTTGAAAATTTTGTGTTTGTTTAATCACATCACAATGTCTTCAGGAAGTTTATTCTTAGAAACATATATATTTGACTTTGTATTTCATATTAAAAATAACTTGTTTAAAAAAAATAACTTGTTTAAACATTAATTCAGTCCCACTATTAGTGCTCACTGATACTCCAAGTACTCCTTCAATATGGAAGTCTCCCTTCCATATTCAGTCATTCCTACTGTTTAGTCATTCCTGTTATAGTGAGTCTAGCTAAAGGTTGTCAAATGAACCAAATCTGAGTTTCATTGATCTTTTCCATTGTTTTTTAGTCCTTATTTAATTTATTTTCCTTCTTGTCTTTATTATTCCCTACTGAATTTGACTTTCACTTGTTGTTTACTTCCTAATTCCTTTAAGTATAAGGTTTGATTGTTTTAAGATTTTTCTTCTTTCTTGAGGTAGATTGTATTGCTATAAAATTTCCTTCTTAGTGCCACTGTTGCTATATTCAATAGATTTTGATGTCATATTTTTATTTTCATCTGTCTTCATGTATTTTTTTATTTATTCTTTGATCTTCATTGATCTAATAGTTGTTCAGTAACATATTGTTCAGTCTCCACAAATTGTGATTTTTCCAGCTTTCTTCTTGTAGTTGATTTCTAGTTTTATATCATTTTGATCAGAATAGGCACTTGATATGATTTCAATCTTTGTAAATTTGTTGATTTCTGTCCCATCATATGGTCTATCCTTGGGAAGGTTTCATGTGCATTTGAGAAGAATGGCTATTATACTGTGCTGGAATGTAATGTTCTGCCTAACTCTATTTAGTCAATCTGGTTTAATATTTTATTTAAGGCTACTATTTCCTTAAGGTAAAGATTAAGTCATCAGTGTGTCACAAAATAGTTATTCAAAGATCAACTTCATCATATGAGTTCCTAGGTGAGGATGAATATATCAAAAAATAAGAAATGAACTTTGCTCTCAAGAAGTTCATAATATTTTAGTAATTTAGGATAACACATAAAAACTATTAGAAAAACAATAAACTAACTGCATAATTGTGTTGAGAGAACCAACCCTAAAAATTTTAAATTTTGGAAAACTGAGTCAGTTAATATTATTCAGGAAGTCCCCACTCTGGAGAAACAATTTAGACTAGACCTGAGAAAAAGAGCATTTAAATTATCAGCGAGACAGGAGAATGAAGTCAGAGAGACACAAAAATGGCTTACTGATGTATTTAAGATGGGAATGTAGAAAAAGGAAGTGGAGGGAAGAAGAGTGATAGTGTTTAAGAATACAAACTTGTAATTAGTAGTAAATAAGCCACAGAGATCTAATGCACAATAGACAATGTTATATATATTATATAACTATAATTATGTAATGTGATAAATATCTCTACATTGCAATAATGTTACAATATATAAATGCATCAAAGTACCATGCTGTACACCTTAAACTTATACAATGTTGCACATTAAATTTATTCAATTAAAAAAATAAAATGCATTGCTCCACAAGGCCTTATATCATTATCATGATTTGGAGTGCTTCATAAATATTTATTTATTTTTTATTTGCTGAACTCACTTGTGTTTCTTTCTTCCAAAAAGATTTTTGGATCAACTTGCGAATACAGTAGTAACAAAATCATTTATTAAATTTGTTGAAAACTTTTTAAAATGCACAAAAATTCAGTTCACTCAATAATGACTCAAATTATACTAATAAATATCTTCCACATAAGGAGAGAGATTTTGTTTTTAGAGTTAAGCTCTGGATATAGTTTTAGTACAGAAGGGAAAGGAACTCTGGGCTTTTAATGTGACATATGTAGCATTTAATGAGACATACTTTCTTTTTTTCCCCCTTATTTTTAAAGGAATTTATCCAAAGCTATCCTCTAAATATGTATCTTTTTCTATGAAAATAATATAAAACTATTCTTGACATGACATTGGTTAAAATGATTCAGGCTATTCTCTGGCTCACTAAAGTGCAGGGGAGCAGTATTAATATTACTCTAACTGGAAGACAACCTGTCTGCCATTCTAGAAGGATATACTGTACAATACTTGAGAAGGCTTTCACGGAAGTGTTCCTCCTCTTCTAAAAGAATTATGTTTATTTAAGTCCTTACCAAATATTTTACAGATTTTTTAAAAAGACTAATTTTTATCATTATAGAGACTTGAGTTAAATTAATAAAAATTATAGAGCAAAGCTGAAGAATAGAATGACAAGTTAACTTGGCAGAGTGTGCAAAGTCACCATCAGTCTTTTTTTTTTTTTTTTTTGCAAAATAGCACTAATTATAGCTCTTGCTTAATAAAAAAACAATGCTATGCAGTCCTAGATTGCCAAGATTATATAAATGCCCATCTTGGCAGCAGTTTTAAATCACTATAATTTCATTCTGGATTTTGATTATCACAATTATACTTTATTAAAACAACTCACTTACAAGAAAATAATATCAAAGCAGAGGAGTTGTGTTTGTTTATTCATTTGTGTTGTTCTTGAGGTAAGTAGAGTTATAATGAATTGAGATGACAAAATTTTTGACTGAAATTGTCTTTTTTCTATGGCTCTCTTTTATACTAAAAGTGTGACAAAATTTGAATATTAGGAAAGAGTGTAGAGTTCAAAGATTAATGTCTATATATATATACATATATACATCTATGCCAATGTTTCCCTTACTTTCTTCAAATGAGAAGAAAAATCTCTGAAAAAAATAGATTCTCCAAATCATATTTAAAAATTTACTCCTGTATGTGTTCCATTTTTTACTTTCTCCAATTGTTCACAATATAATTAATATTCATTCAGTGGATGATTACATTTGAGGGTGCATGTGGTCGCATGTGTGTGTGTATGTTTTCTGGTTCCTATTAGACCATAAGTTATTTGAAAAAAAGGATAATATTCTGTGTGTTTTTCGCTCTATTTAGATGGCTTATCCCCATCATACTTCTGTTTTTTTTAATTCTTGACTCTCTTGTCTCACATACATTCACAGCACACATGCACACACAAACCCAGAAGGGTCCATCCATTGAGAAATTATGAATAATGTAGTGAAAAATAGGTGAACAAGTAACAGAAGTACCAACAAAGAGTTATGATAGTTTGAATTATTCAATTTCTAGAGATTTTCTAGTGTTTGATGAAAGCAAGGGGAAAAATGGTATGATGATATAGAAGAATACGAGGGGCAAGAAAGGAAGTCAAATTAAGAATTAGTTTTGTACTCGTATAAGAATGATTTCAGGCTATCCATAAAGAAGAGAATATAATGCTGCCAGGTGGCTGACTGCTCTGTATAAGGGAACCTTCTGGGGTCTAAAGGTGAGCTACTGACACTAAGCACAGAGCTCTCAATAGTGGAGAAAACTGCAGAAAGCTTGCTGAAAGGAAGGAGACACAGTGTTGAGAACACATCTAATCTCTATCCCTGAAAATTTGTCTACTTGCCTCATAAGGACACTCTTGAACAAATCTTGAGATGTCAGGAAAGAATCTGCATATGTGACTAATCTATGCAGGAAAAGGAAACAACTCTATCTCAAGGACAAAAAGGATCTAAACCGGGAAAACAGACACATAAATCACTGGTATGTGATATATGGAAATCAGAGGCATGGAAATCAGGGGCACTAACTGGACTGTAGATTCAGAGTTATTACCACTGTGTTATTATTATCTGGAAGTGCTACTTTTTCTACCTCTGCTGCTCCAATACAACTGCCACACATTCATGAAGTTGTTGACTAAACATTAGAACATGGAACTTCACCACCATAAACTTGCCCATCTGCAAAAAGCTGCCTCTCCACCACCACAGCTGTCAGAAGCTGGCTTCTGCCTTACTTCAATCTTTCAAATATCAGCCATCTGCATCTCCCTGAAAGAGCCAAACGTTTATTTATCTTAAGTATATGAGTCATGAAAAATGTAAATTTTATCCTTCTAATTCTTGTGATAAGAAAAAAATATTGCAGGGGTGAGAAGAGATTCCATTTAACGATGAGCAGTATCCATCACAGAATGCTGATTTATTTAACAGTAGAGTTATTCTTTCCATTCTTCTATGCCATCCTTTTGATAAGCATTCACATTGAACACAATTATTTCCATGCTCTGGGGTTATTCCAAATGTTTCTCCCACTGACCTCCTTACTAGACTTTGTCAAAAAAAATTCTCTTCTTCAAACTTGGAAAGTTTTGTCTTTGAGGTCTGAACCCAGGAATCTGGGAAATCTTTATCTCTGTCCCTCTGTCTCATGCAGAGTGGACAAGAGAATGGTGTTCTTTTGGGGAGAATTTCTCCATTCTATTTCTGATGACTAATGTCATATCATGCAGAACAATCTAAAAATCAGGTTGTAATTTTTTCACACTCAGTTGTTTTAGAGATCATTCCATAAGGTCCATAAGGCATACAGATCCTTTGAAGGAGGGATGACAGTGACTAGGATTAGGCATGCTGGCACTGTGGGCAAGCATCTCATGCAATTTACATGTGACCACAGGGCCTATATAGCCTGGCTCTGAGTCCATTTTCACATGGTGCTATCAATTCTGCCTGACTTTCTGTCTAGGAGGATGAAATCATATCCAGTTGATATTGCGTGGTTTTGAGTTGCATAGTTACTACCTGGTGTTTTAAGATAGGCTCAGTCTTTTTCAAAAGTTATTATATTGCCAGGAGCAATTTCTCCAAAGTACTACATTAAAAAGTGCACATGAGTTTTGTTCCAAAAAATCTGTAATATGCCTCCTATCTCTCAGCAAGCCATGCCATAGGCTCTTAGCAATATCCTGTCAGAACAGATACTGCTGGTATATAAAAGCCAAATAACAGGCTGCTTAATTTGTAGCATATAACCCAAAAAAGTTATGAGCCAAATTCATAGCTGGAAGCACTGGGTTATATAATAAATGCCCTGGAGCAGCACACCCATATGTACCATGTACTGCCTTAGAAACACAAAAAACAATGAGTCTTTTTTTCTTGGTCATGAATGACTTAATATGCATTGCTTCTTATTTTGTTAGACACTAATGGAGACTCTGAGCATGGGTATATGAGACAGCATTTGTTGAGTACCAGCCAGTTTCAGCCTATCAACTTCCCATGTTGTGGCTGGACTGGCCCTTACAATGACGGCAGACACCTTCAGCAATAACCATCAGGGAGTTTTGGGGGAAAACATTTACTACTTATAAGTCCTGGACACAAAGAGGTCCTGGGGTGGGGGATGAGAGAAAGTGGGCCTGAGGCTCTGCTTTTATTGGGGTTGAATGTAGTGACCTGGGGTTTCTTCATGAGTGCTAAGTCACTTCAGTCGTGTCCGACTCTTGGCGACCCCATGGACTGTAGCCTGCCAGGCTCCTCTGTCCATGGGATTCTCCAGGCAAGAATACTGGAGTGGGCTGCCATTCCTTTCTCCAGGGGATCTTCCTGACCCAGAGATCGAACCCACATCTCTTACATCTCCTGCACTGGCAGGCAGGTTCTTTACCACTAGCACCACCTGGGAAGCTTGGGCTCACTTGCTATTAAAAGTGTTGAAAAAAGTGAAAGTGTTAGTCACTCAGTAGTGTCTGATTCTTTGTGGGCAGGATAACCCCTGCCCCTGCCCACAGAGGAACCCACCAGGTTCCTCTGCCATGTAATTCTCCAGGCAAGGATACTGGAGTGGGTAGCCATTCCCTTTTCCAGGGGATCTTTCCAATCACTCTATATTGGTGAGTTTAAAACATAAAAGCAGGAATTTAAAGAGTGAGAAGAAGAAGAAGAAAAAAAAAGCAGTCCAAATAGTCAGTTATCAGAATCAGTCAAAATCTCTAAACTGAAGGAGCCTGGGGTTGGGGGTAGGGTGTGGGGTGAGTCACCTGGTAATTTATCAAGCTGTGTGCCTGGGGCAATGTGTTTATTTGAGATATCCATCTGTGAAGTGAACTCCTTGGCACTCAAAACTTAAGACAGGCACTTGTATCAAAAAAAAGAAAAACCGACTCTCAAGGCTTACATTAAAGTGCTGCACACATAGAGAACAGCAGGCAATTCATTGTTGGGTGAGAGCTCATTCTCTCAGTCATCTCTGACTTTGCGACCCAGTGGACTGAAGCCCACAAGGCTCCTCTGTCCATGGAATTTTCCAGGTAAGAATACTGGAGCAGGTTGCTTTTTCCTTTTCCAGGGATTCTTCCCTACCCAGAGATTGAACCCAAGTCTCTTGCATCTCCTGCATTGGCAGGTGGATTCTTTACCACTGCATCACCTGGGAGCCAATGTTAACAGCATACAAACTATAACTGAATGTTATGAGACTGATAGATACCAGTCACCGTGGATCTTTGACCTTTTGACATATTAAGAGATTTAAGCCTTATTTGATAGGAGATGGGGTTCTGTGATTTGAGGATTAAGTCCAGCAGGCCTGAATTTATTTCAGCAAAAATAACAAATATACCTGCTTGGCACTGACTCCTAGTCAGCATGTGACATACTAATTAATAGTGCTGCTTGTTGGCCACAGGTCATTGAAGTTTCAGGGAAGTTTGTATCAGCTACTAAACAAGATTTGTGATTTGCCTCAAGTCTTGGTAAGACCCCTGCATTATGTATCTAAAATATGCCTACATGACAGGTAGGGTATAAGGAACCCCAACTGAAACTAAATTTTGGGTTTTCTTATTAGGAAGAGTTCCACTCACACAGTGGTGGTTTCTGGTTCAAGAAAGAAAGTGCGTCATGGAACAGTCCTTGGAGAGGTAGGACAGCTGGTGCTTAATTCTGGCCTCTCCAGATACTTTGCCGTGAGGCAGCCTTTGGCTGTGATACACATTCTTATTTTAATTCTGTGACTATATCATACCTCTTTCTGGCAATAAACTGGAGGTTTGTCAGCATTGCCACTTTGTGTCCTGCGAGTTTCCCTTAGCAACTACGACTGTTGCTAAGGGACGTCACATCAGGGCAGGCCATGTGAAAGCATTAATCAATGAATGGTTAATCAATGGATGGTATATTGTTGGTTGCAGATGCAATGGAGGGAGACCCTTGCATGTTTATGGTTTGGATGACTATAGATAGAAGCACCATCAACTAAAACTGCAAACACAGATAACACAGATTTTCTCTGGAATACAACGTGCATAGTCTTGGAATAAGGTTGGGTGTGGGTGTGTTTTGAGCATCTGAATGAAAATGTTTGGACAGTTGAATATATAAGCCTGAAGGTGAAGTAATAAGTTTTTCTGGCAGTTGTAACAGTCGCTTGCAGAGATTTTTGTAGAGCAAGAGTAATGAGAAAAAGACTAATGACATTTAAACAGTTGGAGGAAACAAAACAGCCCATATTTCCAATCATTAATATCGTTCTCCCAGATTCAGATGGCATCATTGAACCTGGACTTGCTTATATTGTTTATGAACATTTTCTCAATGTGCTAGTTCAACTCTACTTTTTCTCCCTTAAGTAATATACTGGTGAACCAGACTAGCATATGGATAACTCTGTGTCTGTTTAAATGTTTACAAAAAAGAGGTCTCTTGTAAAAATTTATATTTTAATTATTAGTTGTTGTACATTCTTTACCAACCATCTCCCTTCTCTAGAAACATTTTTGGAGATTTAAGTTTACCACTATACTAATTTTTTATCCTATATTTTACATATTCCTCACAAATCAAATGATGCTTGTTTGATATAATTAATATATGAGGTTGAAATTTTCATTAACTGTAGTCAAGCAAACATTTCACCTTTGTGATTTTATAGGGTTTTAAAAGTAAATTACTATGAAATGATAATGTTTAACCTATTAAAAAACATTATCAAAAAGATTTGATTAATCAATTACATTTTGAAATATGAAGCCTAAAAATAACTGTCTAAATGAAAATTGGCTCCAAGATAATAATTAAAATATACTTAAATAAAAGTGACAGTAAAAATAGATAATTTATTTGCTGAAAAGAGAATAAGGATGTAATCACGGAGTTATTGGTTGCAAGGGGCAGAATTCCAAATGATTAACAGTGTAGAAGATAGAAGGTAAGTTATTTACTCTAGTAAAAATGAAACAACAAAAAATAAAGTTGGAACTAGTTCCTGGGTCTTTTGGAACTTGGGACTATCTACCACTAAGTTATCTCTTTGTTTCTCTCTGTGTGTCCATCTCTCTATTTTTTCTTGTCTATAAATTTCATTTACCACTGTTCATATCGTGCCTACTAGTAACTCCTATTTATCTTTTCAGTGCTATCAGGAGAGACTAAGGTCATTTTTAGTTCTATTTTTTTTTTTATAATTATTAAGGAAGGACTTAAGATGGCTTCTGTTACAGGTCCATTCTTACACCAAGTATTTTTACCAAGAAGTGAGGTAATGTAAGAAAATGGCATTAAAAAGAATGAAATTCTGCCATTGCAGCATCACGGATGAACTTCAAGAATATCATGCTTAGTGAAATAAGTCATACAGAGAAAAATACTGTATGATATCACTTATATGTGGGATCTGAAAAGTAATATTTATGAATGTATATGCAAAGTAGAAACAGATTCACAGATGTAGAAAACAAATTTGTGGTTACCAAATGGGATAGGGGAAGGAGGCAGGACAAATTGGGGGTGCTAGATTAAGATACAAACTATTATGTATAAAATACATAGGGCTTCCCTGATAGCTCAGTTGGTAAAGAACCCACATGCAGCGCAGGAGACCCAGGTTTGATTCCTGGATGGGGAAGATTCACTGGAGAATGGATAGGCTACCCACTCCAGTATTCTTGGGCTTCCCTTTTGGCTCAGCTGGTAAAGAATCTGCCTGCAATGCAGGAAACTTGGGTTTGATCCCTGGGTTGGGAAGATCTGCTGGAGAAGGGAAAGGCTACCCACTCCAGTATTCTGGCCTGGAGAATTCCATGGATTGTATAGTCCATGAGGTCGCAAAGAGTAGGACATGACTGAGCGACTTCCACTTTCATAAAATACATAAGGAATAAGGATATACTATATAACACAAGGAATTATAGCCATTATCTTATAATAACCTAAATGGGATATAATCTGCAAAAATACTAAATCACTATGCTGCACACCTGATACTAATGTTAAAAATCACTATACATCAAAAATTAAAGAAAAAGAAAAAAAAGAAAATGGCAGCTGATACTGGATCATACTAGGGATGGTGGCCAGGACTGGAGAAAAGTGAATCTTGAAAAGAGGGTGATACGGTTCCCAGAACAAGAAAGAGGTACTGGAGAGAGACAGTAATTTGCATCTGATAAAATGGTTATAGTAATCCCTTGATATCTTTGCCATTGACATTAATGGTGTAGACCAACTGTAACAAATATAATGATGTTTCCTTCTATATGTGTGTGCATCCTAAGTTGCTTCAGTTATGTCTGACTCTTTGTGACCCTATGGACCGTAGCCCACCAGGCTCCTCTATCCATGGGATTCTCAAAATAAGAATACTGGAGTGGGTTGCTGTGCCCTCCTCCAGGGGATCTTTTTGACCCAGGGACTGAACTCATGTCTTTTGTGTCTCCAGCATTGGCAGGTAGGTTCTTTACCTGGGAAGCCCCTTCCTTATACATGGAAACATATAACTTTATTGAGAAAAGTTCCATCATAAGAGCTTAAGACCAGTGACAAAAACCTAAACAACAAAATGAAGCAAAGCAAAACCTCATCTGACCCTCACCCTACCACATGTAAAACAATCAGAGACATAAGTCAGAGATAGAATTTTACTAAAAGTTGGAAGCTCTAATTTTGAGTTTAAGAATATATAAGAAATATTTGATTTTCCACCAAAATATGCAATATGTTGAAAAAAAGAACTTTTATGAATAATTTTATATTAATTAAGAAAGACTTTGGGTTTAAGAAATAATCTAGAGACAGATAGTAATAGTTGTTTTCTACATACCTGTTTTTATCATTTAGATTGCTTAATTTTTAATAAGTTATCCTTATTTTTTATATAAGACAGTGCAAAAGCAGTTACTAAAGTAATGTGGTTATTTTAATGGAAAGGAGACATTGTAACTTGGGAAGAAGCCACCACCATTTTTGGTATGTGAAAATTATTTGTTTGCAGACAGTAAAATGCACACGTCAGACACTCTTAAGGTAATCCAAGCAAATATAAGAAAAGCTTAGTTAGGCTTCAACTTTTCAATCATTTGAAATGAGAGTATTTACCTAACATACAGGAATTACATCAAGATAAACATTCTTATCACATCACTGTTACTAAATCAATGTTCTCTGTGAACAAGATACTTATTCTCTTTGGATCTAGTTTCCTTATTGAGAGATTTGGAATAAAATACAGTTTTAAAAATTTTCCAAATATTACCAGAGATAAAAATATCCCAATATATAAAACAGAAAAAATCACCAAGTTACTACAACTGAAGTCAAGAGCCCTGTACAATTCAGAACCCATTATCTCAGGTTCCCTTACCTGAGATAAGGAATCGCTTAGTCATCCTTGTCCATTAGAAATCTCCCAGAACTGAACATAATGATGAATATTACTGAATATCTGGATTAGATGGTTTTTAGGGTTCTACCCAGTTCTAAGATATTATATTTTTAATTCTAAGAAAAAGCTGGGGGTGAGGGGAAATGTGGAAATGTTGGCCAAAGAGTACAAGCTTTCTGTAAGACGAGTAAGTTCTGAGGGTCTAATATAAAGCATGGCAACTATAGTTAACAATGTGTGTGTGTGCTCAGTCATTCAGTTGTGTCCAATTCTGTGTGACCCCATGGACTGTAGCCCACCAGGCTCCTCTGTCCATGAGATTCTCCAGGCAAGAATATTGGAGTGGGTTTCCATGCCCTTCTTCAGTGGGATCTTCCCGACTGCACAGTATACCTGAAATTTTCTAAGAGAATAGATATTAAGCATTCTCACCAAAAAGAAAAAATATGGCTATATGAGGTTATGAAGGTGTTAATTTACTTGATTGTGGTAATAATTTTGCAATGTATACATATATCAAATCATCACATTTTATACTTTAACTATATACAATTTTATGTCAATTATACCTCAATAAAGGTAGGGGGAAATTACGAATTATACTTAGTCTGTAATATTAGTTTAATGCTGAGAACAATTTAATATTACTACTAAATAAAAGGGGGTTTCTCAGGTGGTGCTAGTGGTAAAGAACCTGCCTGCCAATGCATGAGACATAAGAGATGTGGATGTGGTTTGATCTTTGTGTCAGGAAGATCCCCTGGAGGAGGGAATGGCAACCCACTCCAGTATTCTTGATGGGAGGATCCTATGGACAGAGGAGCCTGGCAGGCTACAATCTATAGGGTCACAAAGAGTCAGACATGACTGATGCGACTTGGCACACACACACACTAAATAAAATATCAAAACAAAGGCAATTTAAAATCTTCAGTCAGTTCAGTTCAGTTCAGTTTCTCAGTCGTGTCCAACTCTTTGTGACTCCGTGAACCGCAGCACGCCAGGCCTCCCTGTCCACCACCAACTCCCGGAGTCCATCCTAACCCATGTCCATTGAGTTGATGATGCCATCCAACTATCTCATCCTCTGTCATCCCCTTCTCCTCCCACCTTCAATCCTTCCCAGCATCAGGGTCTTTTCCAATGAGTCAGCTCTTTGCATCAGGTGGCCAAAGTATTGGAGTTTCAGCTTGAACATCAGTCCTTCCAAAGAACACCCATGACTGATCTCCTTTAGAATGGACTGGTTGGATCTCCTTGCAGTCCAAGGGACTCTCAAGAGTCTTCTCCAACACCACAGTTCAAAAGCATCAATTCTTCGGCGCTCAGCTTTCTTTATAGTCCAACTCTCACATCCATAAATTAGATCATAACTATAGAGATTCATGTCTGGTGCACTGGAGGTTTGAATCAGTGTGAGCTTTATTCTTTCCATCCTTCGTACTATCCAAAGGCAGCAGAGCCCTGTTAGCATCCACAGAGAGAAAAAAGACACACATACAAAAAACTTAAGAGTTTGAATATTATTATATTAGAGCTGCAATTCAAATGAGCTTTGGAAAACACTGTTGTCCAATGAGTAATTGAAATCTAGTGAATATTACTTTTAAATTCAAATGGATTGTCATTTATTTATTTTTGGTAATTCCCATGTAGTGTTCCACACTGTATTTGAGTGCTCCAATTTTCCTGTATGCATACTCTATAAAATATAAAAAAGTTTTTCTATGCCACTGACAAGAACAAATTTTTCTGTTTTTGGTTTTGATTCTGTGAGATGCAGATCCATCCTTTGAAGGTAAGGTTTCTTCTGTGCCAGTACTTAGGTCAGTGCACAGATGGCCCTGAGGGAGATTTTCCTTATACAGCATGAATTAGGTTGTTGGTTTTGACAGAGGCAGGAAAGGCCGTCTTGAGCATCACTAGAGACAAGTTGCAAGAAATCAAAAACTTTCTCAATTTCATTCAGACTCCATAAAACATTAGATCATATTTTTAAAAAAAAAACAAAAAACACTAACTGTTACCTTACTCTCCTTTGATTTCAAGATTGAAGCTTCTGGCTTCTCCAGAGTATCCTGTCATGCATTCACTTGCAGAGTGGATAGCCATCCATTAGGTTATTTAACTGTTCCAGCACTAAGTACTAGGAACTTACTCTCCAAACTCCCCAACTCATAGCCGGGTTTATCCCAGTGCTGACTGTCTATGTGTTAGACATGTACTACATGTGGTAAAGAATCCGCCTGCCAGTGAAGGAGACGCAAAAGATTCAGGTTTGATCCGTGGCTCAGGAAGATCCCCCGAAGTAGCAAATGGCAACCCACTCCAGTAATCTTGCCTGGAAAATTTCATGGACAGAGGATCCTGGTGTGCTACAGTCCATGGGGTCTCAAAGAGTTGGACACAACTGAGCAACTAAGCATAGCACTGCAGCATATCATAACGATGTCTGTTACTTGTTATTTTTTGGCTTAATCAAATTGTGAGAGACATACTTTCTTAATAAAATAAATGTCTAATCTCAGACATTAATTTCTACTATATTTTATAAATTAATGACAGATTTAATGTTATATGATACATTTGTTTCATTGGATATTTCAGTGCTGTGCTAAATCCTTGTTATTCTCTTATTCTAACCTTGTTCACTTGAGAATAATCATTACTGACACCAGTAGGTTTTGAAATTTCTTAAGTTGTAGACTTTAAGTGAAGAACCTGCTCAATGTTCTAGGATAAACTAAATAGGAAAATAATTTGAAAATGACTATATATATATATATATATAACTGAATCACTTTGCTGTCACCTGAAACTAACACAACATTGTTAATCAACTATGCTGCTGCTGCTAAGTCGCTTTGGTCGTGTCCAACTCTGTGCGACCCCATAGACGGCAGCCCACCAAGCTCCACCGTGCCTGGGAATCTCCAGGCAAGAATACTGGAGTGGGCTGCCATTTCCTTCTCCAACTATACTCCAATATAAAATTAAAAAATTTTAAAGAGTCATAAATAATTACATTTTAAAAAAACCTGATGAAAGCTTTGGAATTTTTTCTCATACTCCATCAGCTTTTACACAGAAATCTTCTGAAGTTCATCCAAGGTCTCAGGTAAAGAACCTGAGGTGGCTGCTAAAGAAGTGTTTTTCCTTCTTGCTAAGAATCAATTGAAACTCCAAATGTTCACTTTATGTCAAAAAAAGGAACTGGGGTAACAGAGGCAGTGTCTGTATTAATCTCAAAATAGCAGCAACAGTGGGTATGTTTTCAATCTGAAAAGATGAGGTCATTTTTCAGTGAGTGGGAAAAGTGAAGTGCATTGGGAGCAAAGCAAGAGGAAGCCAGAAAAATCCCCAAAGCTACTTGTGCTGTCTGCAGATGAAATAACAGAAACTTCTAACCAGGCATTGTGGAAGTCAGGGAAAATTGTATTTATTTACTGATTTCTGGCCAGGAAGTAGATCACAGCATACTATCATCATATATAGTATTATACATAGTATTTCCAGCAAATCACTTAAACAAATATATGTGAGGGGAAAAAGGGCTTGCCTCATAGCAGTTGTTAAAGAATCCACCTGCAATGCAGGAGACCCCGGTTCGATTCCTGGGTCGGGAAGATCCACTGGAGAAGGGAAAGGCTACCCACTCCAGTATTCTTGTGCTTCCCTTGTGGTTGAGCTGGTAAAGAATCCACCTGCAATGCGGGAGACCTGCATTTGATTTCTCGGTTGGAAGAAAGGAAAGGCTACCCACTCCAGTATTCTGGTCTGGAGAATTCCATAGACTATAGTCCATGGGGTCGCAAAGAGTTGGACACAACTGAGCAACTTTCTCTTTCAGACTTTCAGAGGAAAAAAAGAGACTATGAGGGAGAAAAATCAAAACACCACTAGTATCTATGCTCTAAATTTCCTATTCTGAACTTTCCTGTGTTTTCCTGGTTCTCTTCAATGAACACAACCTTTTTAAAAAAAAAAAAAAAGAAAAAAGTATATTTTGTGTTTCTGGTTAGAAAGTGGGTACACATCCAGAAGTCAACAGTTTAGGTACAAAGCTTACAGAAAGACAGGATGTAGTTTCAGGAGCCATTGCAGGTACCAAAATAAAGCAAGAACTGACTCAATTCATTAACAGAATGGAAATGATTGTGTTTAAATCCCAGTAAATGGAGTTGATGAAATGGTTAATCAGACCCAACTCTTTCTGGTTGTGGTACAGTGCTCAGAGTGGGAGAAAGAGATTGATACACCACTGATCAAATGGTTCATATTCAAAGTGATTTGTTTTCTGCACTAAGATAACAGAAGTCAAATTTCTTGAGAACCTACCAATATGCCAAGGACTGCTCTGAGCATTTTGTATGAGATTTATGATTGAATTCTTTTGGAAAATTCTTAAAGAGATGGGAATACCAGACCACCTGACCTGCCTCCTGAGAAATCTGTATGCAGATCAAGAAGCAACAGTTAAAACTGGACATGGAAGAACAGACTGGTTCCAAATTGGGAAAGGAGTACGTCAAGGCTGTATATTGTCACCATGCTTATTTAACTTATATGCAGAGTACATCATGAGAAATGCTGGACTGGATGAAGCACAAGATGGAATCAAGATTGCCGGGAGAAATATCAATAACCTCAGATATGTAGATGACACCACAATTATGGCAGAAAGAGAAGAAGAACTAAAGAGCCTCCTGATGAAAGTAAAAAAGGAGAGTGAAAAAGTTGGCTTAAAACTCAACATTCAGGAAACTAAGATCATGGCATCCGGTCCTATCACTTCATGGCAAATAGATGAAGAAACAGTAAAAACAGTTACAGACTTTATTTTTGGTGGGGCTCCAAAATCACTGCAGATGGTGACTGCAGCCATGAAATTAAAAGATGCTTGCTCTTTGGAAGAAAAGCTATAACCAACCTAGACAGCATATTAATGAGCAGAGACATTACTTTGCCAACAAACCTCAATCTAGCCAAAACTATGGTTTTTCCAGTAGTCATGTATGGATGTGAGAGTTGGACTATAAAGAAAGCTGAGTACTGAAGAACTGATGTTCTTGAAATGTGGTGTCGGAGAAGACTCTTGAGAGTCCCTTGGATTGCAAGGAGATCCAACCAGTCCATCCTAAAGGAAATCAGTCCTGAATATTCATTGGAAGGACTGATGCTGAAGCTGAAACTCCAATACTTTGGCCACTTGATGGCGAAGAACTGACTTATTTGAAAAGACCCTGATGCTGGGAAAGATTGAAGGTAGGAGGAGAAGAGGACGACAGAGGATGAGATGGTTGCATGGCATCACCAACTCAATGGACATGAGTTTGAGTAAACTCTGGGAGTTGGTGATGGACAGGGAAGCCTGGCGTGCTGCAGTCCATAAGGTTGCAAAGAGTCGGACATGACTGAGCGACTGAACTGAACTGACTGAACTGAAAACACTCTATGAGGTAGGAAACTATTATTATGTTCATTTCACAGATGAAGGCTCAGAGGTAACTTGCCCAGAAGAATTGATGCTTTCGAATTGTGGTGCTGGCCACCTCATGCGAAGAGTTGACTCACTGGAAAAGACCCTAATGCTGGGTAGGATTGGGGGCAGGAGAAGGGGACAACAGAGGATGAGATGGTTGGATGGCATCACTGACTCAATGGACGTGGGTTTGGATAGACTCCAGGAGTTGGTGATGGACAGAGAGGCCTGGCGTGCTGCAATTCATGGGGTCTCAAAGAGTCGGACATGACTGAGCGACTGAATTGAACTGAGAAGACTCTTGAGAATGCAGGAGATCAAACCAGTCAATCCTAGAGGAAATCAACCCTCAATATTCATTGGAAGGACCGAAGCGCCAATACTTTGGCCATCTGATGCAAACAGTCAACTCACTGTAAAACAGCCTGATGCTGGGAAAGACTGAAGGCAAAAGGAGAAGGGGACAGTAGAGGAAGAGATGGTTAGATAGAATCATTGACTTGATGGACGTGAATTTGACCTCTGGGAGACAGTGGAGGACAGAGAGCCTGGCGTGCTGCAGTCCATGAGGTCACAGAGTCAGACACGAGTTAGCAACTGAACAACAGCAACAACATCACAAAGTTATATTCCAGTCTTGTTTTTACTATAATATGCTGCCTCTCTATTTCTAAATGTTAATGATCTATTGCATGAAGACTGCTGCCCCTTCTCAACTTCAGAATGATGAAACACCTTAAGACAACTTAAGAATGGCGAGCCAGAAGATCATGACAGAAAGGATAGAGTGGTGCTAGGGCAGAGATGCTAATCACTGCATGCTGGCATCTGAGCTTTTCTAACAATGGTAAATTTCACTTTCATGTTCTGGACTGTGTAAAGCAGCTGCACTGATTTATTTTAATTGTCTAATTAGTCTTTTATTTTCATTTTGTGCTTATGTCCAGACAAATAATAACATGAACTGGAAATCTGTGATACTGAAAAACGACATCTTTTAGTTGTCTTTAAAAAATGATTTACTAAGGAGATATATTTACAATGACAGTATTTAATTTTCTTGCTTTGTCCCTAACTGGACTTCCTGTCTGGTTTATGTGAGTGCTATATGGTAAGAGATCAGGAACAAAGATTCAAAGCAAAGCAGGAAACATATGGTCCTGGCATTGAAGATGATTAAAAATTGAAATTGTCATTAGTTGGGGATCAAAAAGCAGCTAGTAAGAAGTTCAGTTCAGTTCAGTCACTCAGTCGTGTCTAACTCTTTGCAACCTCAAAGAAACTTCAGGATTAATGGAGGGAACAAATAGAGACAAAAATCAAGGTCAGGTTAATAATTATGAAAGCAATTGGAGTAAATAACGCGTGTAGCCTCAGATACAAGAAGACCTATTTTCAAGTGACTTCTATCTCAGAACTATCAAAACAGTAAGATATTACGAAGGCCATCCCACGGCCCATGAATAAAAGTGAATGAGCCCAGAAAGGTGTTAAGCGGTATGTAGTCTTGCTTTGGGAGAGTGTGTAAGCAAGGTAAAGAAGATTTTATTTATAATAATTCTTATTGGCACAGAGAAGGAAATGGCAACCCACTCCAGTATCCTTGCCTGGAAAATCTCATGGACAGAGGAGCCTGGCGGGCTGCAGTCCATGGGGTCGCAAAGAGTCGGGCACGACTGAGTGACTAACACTTATACTACTGGCACAGTTAGCAAGGTATAAATAAAAAAAATGTGCAACTATTTATCTGTTTACATATAAAACTCTAAGCAGAGTTGAGATAATCTTATTAGGCTTTCAGAATTATTATGCCATAAATAAGAAACAATATTTCACTTAGTTTTGGCACAATTTTGGTTATATAAAGTAAATTAACAATATAATGTCAAGTTACATAATCACCTGCAAACTTTAATTTCTCTTTCCAATATATGTGGCTATGATGACTATCTCTTGAAAAATTGATGAAAAACAATCCTTCCAAGACAGTGAAAAAAGAAGAGGACTCAATCTGTGCTACAAGGTCTGGTTTGATAGAACTGTTTTTCTTAAATATTTGAAGAAGCAGATCAAAATCATCCTAAAGAAACTAGATGATTGTTGGAGATTTGTTCAAGTTATGTATTCCTATGAAACAAACCACTTCAATCTTAGTGGCATTAAAAAAAAAACCCACCATTTATAGTGCTCAGAGATACTATGGGTCATGCTTTGAATAGAGCAAAGCCTGGATGGCTTGTCTCTGGTCCATCTCTGAGACTTCAGCTGAAAAGACTTGAAGACTGGAATGACTTAACAGCTGGGAGCTTTTAGATCTAAGGACTTTTTCACTAATGTGTCTTGTGATTGAGACTCGCTCTCAAATGGACTCCTGCATATGGCCTCTTCAAGTAGCTGCTTGTGTGCATGTGTGCTAAGTCATTTCAGTTGTGTCCAACTCTGCAACCCTATGGACTGTAGCCCACCAGACTCCTCTGTCCATGGGATTCTCCAGGCAAGAAAACTGGAATGGGCTGCCATTCCCTCCTCCAGGGGATCTTCCCCACCCAGGGATCAAACTCATATCTCTTGTATTGGCAGGTGTTTTTTTTTTTTTTTTTTTTTTAACCACTAGTGCCACCTGAGAAGCCCAAGTAGCTGCTTAGATTTCCCTAAAGCACAGTGACTGGGTTCAAAGAGCAAGTAACCAAAGCCACTAGACATTGTATCTCTTCTTAGGACCTAACACCAAAAGTCACATGGCATCATATCAGTATAGTCACAAGCCCATCCAGATTCAAAAAGAGGGGACATTCACCCAATGTCTCCATGGAAGAAATGTCAAAGTGAAAATGCAAGAAGAGTATGTGGAATGAGTAACAGTGTGCACATTTTTGGAAAATAAAATCTGCCCCAAAACATGAAACACATTTGACAGTAAATATGTCATACAAACAACATAAACAGGTATAAAGAAGAAAATATTATGAAATAAGAAAGGTAGTTTATGTGCCACCAAATGTAAGCTGAGAATATAGAAACTGCATATATTTACAAAGAAAGAAAATGCAAACCCCTCTGTCTGATCTTTAGCCTCAGGGCCTTCACCCTAGAGATTAGGAGTCTTAAAAGCTCTTAGATTTTCTCATCATGGCAGAAATGTCCACTTTTTGACTCTGAGCTTAAGAAATGGCCTGCTTTCTGTGAAAAGACTATTAAAAGGTGAAAGCATATTGGAAAAATTCCAGTATCACTACCATCTATCATAAAGGTTTAATGATAGATTAAACGTAGGTCTATTCGTACTAGTTTCAGAGAAACTGAAAAAATTGTGAAGAAACTGGTTCCGAAGATACTAAAAATGGTGACTAGGAAGTCACATAAATTTAAAACCACCTAAAACACATATTGAATTGGTTGATATTGACAGTACTATCAGGAGGAAAACTGCTTAAAAAGATATTCACACGGATTTTAGTCAATTGTAATCAATATTCTTTAATCCATTTAATCATTAAACAATGAACCTTAAATTTCTAAATTTTATTTAATCTAGGTATGAATGTTTTTGGTACTACTTTTGCTCAATTATGTAAGTTTAATTTCTTTTGAGTAACTTCAAGTAATAGCTAACAGCCATGAGCATTCATATTCCAATGGAAGTCAGAAATTGATATAAATTTAAATTAACTAGAATTATACTGTAGAATACTTACATTTTGAAATTTTCCCTTTTAAAATTAGTTATAAGTTAATATTCACACCTCTGAATCGATCATGTGGACATGATCCTCACTGTGCCCCTCAAGTGCAGTAATCCTGAAATGCAAAACCTTGTTCAAGGTAGCAGGTTCATCCTTTGTAACAGAACTATCAAAAGAATCCTCAGTAATGCCAATGGCTGTTTCCTGGTAGACAACAGTATTATTGCATCTTCAATCTGAGCTCCACATGAACCTATAAGATGAATGTTGTTGTTGCTGTTGCCAAAGGTTTTTTTTTTTTTTTTTAATATTGGAGCATAGTTGATTAATAATGTTTTGTTAGTTTCAAGTCACAGCAAAGTCATTCAGTTATACATATACAGGTTATCTATTCTTTTTCAAATTCTTTTCCCATTTAGGTTATTACAGAATACTGAGCAGCATTCCCTGTGTTATACACTAGGTCCTTGTTGGTTATCTGATTCAAATAGAGCAAGGTGTACATGTCAATCCTAAAACTCCAATCTATCCCTCACCCCAATCTTTCCCCCTGGTAACCATATTTTTAAGTAAAGTATGGGCAAACTGAAAAACAGAACATACACAAGCTAACAAAGTTATCTTAGAATTAATCAGTGAGAAGAAACTTGTCAGGTTTATACAAGCGATAACTAAGGACAGAGAGAATAGTACCCAAATTCATAAACTATGTGAAATAAAAACTAAGATCATGTGTTTACATTCCCAAAAAGAAAAGGTATGGGTGTTTTAAAAGGATGCATGTAATAAACTTGTTTTATAGATTTGACACTCAGATACTCAATTTAATGAAGTCATTAAATAGATTGTTTAGCTCATTAACTAACCAATCAGGACAAAACTTTTTTTATAGTATGCTGTAATACTCATGGTTAAAATATCAATTAAATTACTCTAACACGTCTGTTCATAAATCATGGTTGAATGGCTTTAGATACTAATGATGCCATTCCTGGGATTAGAATCCAGTGTGCTCTACAGTTTTATCATGTTGCACTGCAAATTATAAACAGAAATTTTTATCAGGTTTTCTGTTTTTCATTTCCACTAAAGCCCTCATATCAGCACTTTCCTACTTATTAATCTGTCATGTGAAATGTTAAAATGTTCTCTCATAATAGATTTTTTCACATAATAGATTCTTCTCCAAAACACACAGTTATTCATACAGTGCTTCAGACTAGGGTGTTAGAATCAGAATTGGATTTAAATTCACCCCACTTAGGCAATGCTTGGTCCTAGTACACTATTTATTAATAAACTCTCTGTACTTCTGTTTTCCTAAAAGTAAAACAAAGAAGTGCCTAACTTATAGTGTTATACTGAAAATGATATGCAAATAAATATATACATAAATAGGGACAAAGAGAGAAATAATGAAACACTTCCATAACATTAAAAGCTCTCAATAAACTATGTTAAAGCCTAATTCTTTTCATATTTACTAACTTGACATCGACTTTTGTCTCAGTTTTTTCCCCTCCATTTATCCTGACTGATGGTTTCTGATGGTTATAACATTTATCTGAAGATATAATTTATTTTACAATTCAAGACAAGTGTATGAGAAAATTTAATAACCTTTTTGGTTTAGTTTACTAAGATAATGGGCTTCGCTGGTGGCTCAGAGGTTAAAGCATCTGCCTCCAATGCAGGAGACCCGGGTTCAATCCCTGGGTCAGGAAGATCCCCTGGAGAAGGAAATGGCAACCCACTCCAGTATTCTTGCCTGGAGAATCCCATGGACGGAGGAGCCTGGTGGACTACAGTCCATGGGGTCGCAAAGAGTCGGACACGACTGAGCGACTTCACTTCACTAAGATAATATTACAGCTTCTCTGATTAATATTTTAAGAAGTTTGGAAATTATTTTCAGGAGAAGAAATTTCTCAATCTGTAAATATATCTGTCTCCTGTTAAATTAAGATTCTCTTTTGCTCCAACTCATCTCTTCTCAATATGACTTCTATATTATTGGCCAATTTTATTTTGTTCTAAGTAAAAGTGCATAGCAGGGAAATAAAGAGTGTGTGGAAGTACAAAGGAAAATATAATAAATCTGACTGTCATAGCTATTAAGATTAATTGCAAAGAATTGAAAGCAAGGATGAAAGAATGTAAATGGGTCAACCATTTCTCAATATACATACTTTTTGATGACTCATACACATTGTATAGATTAAGTACAGACCACATTCAGGGAGAAATAAATCTTGTAAGGAGAGCAGAAAAAGATGGTGTGTAGAGAGGACAACATCTAGTATTGCTCACTCAAGGATATTCACTGTAATACTCAAATTCCATCTGCACAGAGGTTTGTGCAGGTAAGTATGTGTTTCTGTCTGTGTGTGTATGCAATACTAATACACATAGAAGTTACCTCACAGCCCTATAAATATTAAGAAATGAATACATTGAGAATGAGAGTAAATTCACACATTAATAACATCATCTCAACTAACAATAATAGCAACCACCATTTATTGTATAAAATGTGATGATGTTTTGAGCTTTACATGCATTCTCTTTCTATCACTTTACCATCTCCATGGGGTAGGCAACATAAGAACTTTGAGGCTTAGATAGTATAGTTTGCCAAATCTGTGCTTCTTGTACTTGAGAATCTGGTTTTTGTTTAGCTTTGGGAACTTTTCAGCCATAATTTCATCACTTACATTTTCTACCCTTTCCCTCTTCCTTCTTCTTCTGAGACTCTGCCCATAATGTGAATACTAGCATGTTTGATGTTGTCTCACAGGTCCCTTAAACTGTCCTCAGTTTCTAAAATTTGTTTTCCTTTTTGCTGTTTTCATTGGGCAATTTCCATTATGTTATCTTCCAGATCACTTATGTGTTCTTCTATATCACCTAGTCTGCTGTTAATTCCTTCTAGTACGTTTTTCTTTTCAGTTACTGTATTCTTCAGCTCTGACTGATTCTTCCTTATATTTTCTAGTTCTTTGTTAAAAATTCTCACTGCTTTCGTCTATTCTTTCCTCAAGTTCGGTTAGCATTCTTATTACTAATGTTTTGAACTGTTCATCTGGTAAATTATTTATCTCTGTTTCATCAGTTGATTTTTCAGGGTTTTTGTTTTCCTGTTCTTTCATTTGAAACCTATTGTTCTGTCTTCTCATTTTGTGTGAAACAGTTACCTATCCCTGTCTTGAAGCTATGTCCTTGTTTGGGAGTGTTCCTATGCAGTCTATATCGACCCAGTGGCTTTGCTTGTAGGGCTGGATCTGAAGTGAGCCCGGTTCATGTCTTCAATGGTGTATACTGGCAGCTGTCACTTAGATGGGAGATGGGATTGGAGATGAAGGGACTTGTGGCCAGAGCCAGGTGTGAGCTAGGGCTTCCCCTCTGCTCACTGGTTGTTACCACACTATCGAGGGTGACATCTGGTCCCATGGTGCTGGAGCAGAAGTCCTGAGCGTCCGGTCTGAGCTGGTTCGTTTTCTCTAAGTGCGTACTCTGCCTCCTCCCAGCAGTGTCTTCGCCCTGGAGGAGAGCAGTGCTGGAGCCAGAGGGCCCAGAGTGGGCACTGCAAGCCAGTCAGGACACCAGGTGGCTCCTGATCCTCCGCCTCTGATCACTCCAGTAATGGCCACCCTTGCCCCATTCAGATACAGTGCTGGGTTTCAAGCCAACTCAGTGCCCCCACCAGTACATACTCTCCTTGGCACTGTCAGCCTTCACACTAGTGGGTATCTGTGCTGAGAAAGAGAAGCTGGAGCACTAAGGGAAACTGACCAGAGCCCTGGGCAACTTGAATCTGCTTTACTCATCTTATTCCAGGGAGTAAGCGTGTGCATGTGCTTTTCACAAGCAGAGTCTTCGTTTTGTTACAGCCCTCCCGTAACTCTGACTGATTTTCATCTTGCCAGTGCCCGACCCCAGGGCTGGGATGCTGGATATGTGTCAGAACCCCTCACTCCCCAGGGCGGAGCTCCAAGCCCATGATATTCCCCTCCTCTACTGTGTCCCCTCCCGGGGGTGTGTGTCTCAACCTGATAGCTTCTCTTCTCTTCCTTCTCAACTCTGTGTGGATTTTTCTTCATAGCCTTGGATGTAGAAGCATCTTCCCATCAAATCTCCACTTTGTTTTCATGACAGTTGCTTCACACGTAGATGTATCAATATTACCAATGTGTTCATGAGGGAAGGTGAACTCAACTTCCTCCTATTCCACCACCTTGATCCCTTCCCCCTTCTTTTCTGTATGTTAACTAAAGTTCTGTCTTCAGCATTTCTAGAGCTGATATTTTGTTTTGTTTAAAAAAAAAATAGCAAAATTCAACTGAGTAAATTTGAAGATCTAACTGGCTTTATCAAATGACTCATGCATTGGGCACCATCTTATCTAGTAAGCAGAAAGATGCTCTGAGAAGTTGTACAAAATAGAGGATTTTTATAGAAGGAATATGAGACAAGGATCTTATTACCCAGCTGCCCCAAAAAGAAAGAGAGAGAGAGAGAATTGTTTCTGGCCAGGCCATCATCTTTTGGAGGAATAGAAGAGAATGGCAAAGATATTCCCTCTTCTTTCTTTGGGAGCTAGAGAGGGCCCACGTGAAAGGTTATCTCACTGATGCTGAACAGATGATTCCAGATTAGCCAGTTAAAATTACATTTCTGAAAATTTTTAAACTGCAATTAAATCTAAGTTTGTCAAGAAGGAGGGGATATATGTATCCTTATGGCTGACTTGCATCGTTGTATGTCAGAAACCAATATAACATTGCAAAGCAATTACCCTCCAATTATTAATTAAGAAAAAAAAAAAGACCAAGGGACCCAGAGATACAGCTATCAGGTTGATGGTACTGGAATGTCTTTAGCTGATAAGCAATAATAAGTGATACATGGCAAAAAAAAATCTAAGTTTGGTATTTGGGAATTAGCACAATTGATGCCATTTTGAACCTGTGGATTTTCCCTTTAGCAGTTTCAACATTAGACATTTTTTGGTAATGATATCAGATAAAAGTTGAATGTTATCAACTTTTCCCTATACTACATTATCAGAAAATTTAATTAAGAAATTCATATTTAGAGATAATTTCCTTCAAAAATTAATATGGGGGAATGATTCCTTGGAAAATTGAGTCCTTAAATCTTTTTATATTTTTTACGTGTAACTTGAAAATATATTAGCATGAATTTTAGCCTTTTTAAGAAATGAGATAGTGTAATCCTTGATTTTACTTATCTAAAATAGAGTGTGTCTAGTTACAGCAATAAATCACAATATATTCTCTTCACTAACCTCATAAGCATTAAGAAAGTTGAAAAGAAGCCCAAAATCAAGTTACTTGTGTTAAGCCCCACCATGACTTAATACATAAGATAACTGCAGTTTCAGTCTCTGCCAAGAGTGGATATCCTGTTGTTTAGGTGCTAGGTCATGTCCAACTTGGAGAAGGCAATGGCAACCCACTCCAGTACTCTTGCCTGGACAATCCCTTGGATGGAGGAGCCTGGTAGGCTGTGGTCCATAGGGTTGCTAAGAGTCAGACACGGCTGACCGTCTTCACTTTCACTTTTCACTTTCATTCATTGGAGAAGGAAATGGCAACCCACTCCAGTGTTCTTGCCTGGAGAACCCCAGGGACAGGGGAGCCTGGTAGGCTGTCATCTATGGGGTCGCACAGAGTTGGACACGACTGAAGCGACTTAGCAGAAGCTGCAGCAGCATGTCCAACTCTCTGCGACCCCATGGACTGTAGCCCACCAGGCTCCTCTGTCTATGGGATTTTCCAGGCAAGAATATTGGAGTGGGTTGCCACTTTCATCTCCAGGGGATCTTCCTTCCAACCCATGGATTGAACCCACATCTCCTGCTTGGCAGGCAGATTCTTTACCACTGTGTCACCTGGGAAGCCAAGAGTGGAATTTTAAACCAATTGGTCTGGAATTTCCTGATCAACATTGGTAAAGTGTCTGCCTACAATGCAGGAGACCTGGGTTCGGTCCCTGGGTCGGGAAGATCCCCTGGAGAAGGCAATGGCAACCCACTCCAGTACTCTTGCCTGGACAATCCCATGGATGGAGGATCCTTGTAGGCTACAGTCCATGGGGTCACAAAGAGTTGGACATGACTGAGCGACTTCACTTTCACTTTTTCTACCTGATAAAACCCCCTGCCTTCCCTGAAGGGAAGGTGGTGTTGCCTGAAATAATCCGCACTTATAATTTCTTTGCCCCACCTTTCTGCCTATAAAGCCTTTCATTTTCCAAATCTCCTGGGAGCGCCTTTCTACCTGTAGATGGGATGCTGCCTGATTCATGAATTGTTGAATAAAACCAATTAGATCTTAAAACTTAGTTGCATTTTGTTTTGTAACAGGAAAGACAACTGCTTTGCTCCACTTTTTAATTTCTCACTCAGTAAGAAAAATGATAATAGTATAAACCAGAAGGAAGGACTTTGAGAAAATGAGATTATTCTCTCCCTTTGGGGATGGCTTTTCAATTCATCAACTCTAGTTTCTACCTTCTTAGCTCCTGGCATGGGTTCAACCACATTCAACTACTTTATTCTAACTTGAAGTGTCAGGTCGTGTTGGTAGATGTGTTATTATCAGCTTTTTTCCTCTAGGACAGCACAAATGATATTACAAAGTATATAATCCTGCTCCTGTGCCTTTAAGGACAATCTGTCCTCCTCCTCTACCCAATAATTCACTTCAAGTTGAAGCGTAGTATTTGTTTACAGGTTCCTTTCTCCCATCTGTGTCAGATGCATTGGATAGCTCCTTTTCTGCTGGCCTGTCCCTTCTGATCCTTATATCAATTTAACTTTCTATAACCACGTATGACCTAAATGATAATTGAAGATTGAAGGCCAGAATATCTCTTCAGAAAAAACAAAAATTAGAATACAATTTGCAAATGATCAAGTTCTGAAAAAAATAGGTCCAAAAAATGATCTATTTCCAGCTCTAAAGATTAAATAAGCTTTGAAACAATTTCCCTGAGTCTGTAGGTATAACATAGCTTGCTTCATAAACTAAGAAGATTTGAGACAGCAGTTTTTTTTCAATCCCTTCTTAGTATTTGTGCCCTTTCTAGTACTGACCT
The DNA here is from genome assembly GCF_054371585.1 of Giraffa tippelskirchi. Lineage (NCBI taxonomy): Eukaryota > Metazoa > Chordata > Mammalia > Artiodactyla > Giraffidae > Giraffa > Giraffa tippelskirchi. Next base: position 88,601,964 of record NC_137275.1, on the reverse strand, counting down.
GAAGTAAACAGATTGCCAGGTATTTCTCTAGCAAAGATGAGCTTATTTGGGATCAGCAGAAAATTGCAACTCAAAGTCTGCAATCATGGTGAGCCACCTGCAAGTCCCTCCTAATGGCAAGGGAAGGAGAACACTTTTATAGAGGGAAAAGGAAGTGTGGAGGGTTCTAGTAAACAGAGTCCATGGCTTTTTATTGGTTAAGGCCTTGCCCTGAAAGAAGAGTTGTTCTTCTTCCTGGTGGGCTCTACTATCATAGTAGGGCATGACAGCTCCCCTATCTGATCTCCCAACTCTATCTAATTAGAATTTCTGTTCATTAATTTTTTACACTAGGAAGGGAAAACTAGCTTAGTTGAGGGAAAACTTCTAATAAAGAAAAACCAATCTGCTAGTAAGACACTGCCTCATCAGTAAGACTAGTGAAAATGGAGGTGGGCTCAATTTTTTAAAAATCTCTTGTGCCTTTAGTGGGACAGGAAGGAAAACAATTCTTGAGTAGAGGATATAGGCACTGAAGTGCAACAAACTTAGCCTCTCCAAAATATGCCTCTTTCCATAAAGATTATCTTGAGCTCATACAGGAAAGAATCTGCCTGCAATGCTGGATACCCGGGTTCGATCCCTGGGTCAAGAAGATCCCCTGGAGCAGGAAATGACAACCAACTCCAGTATTCTTGCCTGGAAAAGTCTGTGGACAGAGGAGCCTGGGGAGCTACAGTCCGTGGGGTCGCAAAGAGTCGGACACGACTAAACGACTAACACTTATTCTTTATGTTACTTATTTACTTGTATCTTAAGCTGGATGTTTCTAAGAAACATGAGTGAGTGAAAGTTGCTCAGTCATGTCCGACTCTTTGTGACCCCATGGACTGTAGCCTGCCAGGCTTCTCTGTCCTGGAATTCTCCAGGCCAGGATACTGGAGCAGGAAGCCACTTCCTTGTACAGGGGATCTTCCCAACCCAGGGATCGAACCCAGGTCTCCCACATTGTGGGCAGATTCTTTACCATCTGAGCCACTAGGGAAGTCCAAGAATCATTAGACATAGGAGAATATCTGAAAACTGAGTAGAGGTTACCCTTTGGTAGGGGACACTTACCTTTATTAGGAGCTCTCCATTTGCAAGGGTGTCTTCCTCTCCATTGGAGAAGGAAATGGCAACCCACTCCAGTATTCTTCCCTGGGAAATCCCACAGACAGAGGAGCCTGGCAGGTTACAGTCCATGGGATTGCAAAGAGTTGGACACGACTGAGTGACTAACACACACACTTCCTCTCCATACCAGTAAGAAGAAGACGACTAATTGAAAATGAAAGTGTTAGTCACTCAGTCGTGTCCGACTCTTTGTGATCCCATGGACGATACCTGCCAGGCTCCTCTGTCCATGGAATTTTCCAGGCAAGAATACTGGAGTGGCTTGCCATTCCCTTTCTCTAGGGCATCTTCCTGACCCAGGGATCAAACCCAGCTCTCCTGCATTGCAGGCAGATTCTTAACCATCTGAGCTACCAGGGAAGCTCAGAAATTCGTAACAGTGGAGACAAGCAACTGACTTACATCTGCAAAACAATGTTACCCTTATTTACTCTTCTTTGCTTAATAACCTGCCATAACTGGCTTATCTCCCTTACCAACATCATTTTATGTCTTTAGCTAGAGATGATATTTAAGGTGGTGGCTTGAGCCACTTGGTGAGTTACTCAGTTTTCTTAGGTCTCTCTCATTGATGCAGGAGGTATAGGTTGCTAAACCTCTGTTTGTCTCATGTTAATCTGCCTTTATAGTACTGGGGATGTTTCAGCTAAGGACCTAGAAGGATAAAGGGAAAATTAGTGTTACTCCCCCATAACATGAAACAAAAAATGTTAGTATGTCCCAGCACAATTCTGGTTTAACAATGTGTTTTTGGTACAAAGTAATTTGTTAAAGTAGATACTACCAGGTAGTTGATTGGCCATAGTATGTGCTAAAGTCATATATATATAAATTTGCTTGTGCATAGAAAAGCACGAAGTAAGCCACAAGTTTCAGTACTTTGGGAGTTTCTTCCCAGCCATATCTGTGATTCAGATTATAGAGGAAATAGAGGAAAATTGTAAGTTTTGTGAGAGAGTGTGCTGAAGTTATAAAGGCCTTGATACTGAGTTCAAAATTTCACTAGAATACAAGGAACTTTTACTCAAATTTGCTAATAAAGAAGAATGTGATTAGTTTTGTTGTGCTAATTTAATATTGGTCTTAACAGTGGCCCTAGGAGGAGCAAATGAGTCCCTGGGTGATAGCTAATTAAATCCCTGTGGCCTTTGGTGTTGAATTCAATCTCATTTCTACTACATAGGAATCATCTGAGTTTGAGAGAAACAGCAAAGATTTCCTGGGAGTCCTAAATCCCAAAATCTCCATTTCATCAGAGAATGCAATTAAATGATCCAAATAAAGTACAGTTGACCTGGTAGCCCAGCTGCTTTTCTTTAATTACTACTTCAATGCATATTGAAGTATAATTTGTTAATGAGTTTAAGCAGCTGGAATGAGTGGTCAAAGTCTTCATCTTTAGCCTTGCATATAAATTTTTCTGCAGCTATAATTATGGGTTATAAAATGGCAAGCAACCCTATTTATGGGTTGTTGGGAAGTAAGAAATTTTCCTCCACTCTTCTAGTTCTTCTGGATGGTTTAATTATATTGACATGAGACGGATTAGCAGGAGAAAATCAGACACAAATTTAATAACACATACACAGATGAGACTCAGGAAAGCTAAGTAACTCTCTAAAATGAATAGAATCCTCATCTTAAATGTCATCTTCAGACAAAATAGGACATTGGAGGTAGTGGTGTGGGACTTCAGAGAGGAGGAATTCACATGGAGAAGGAAAAGCAAATGTTTGGAACACAAATGTTTGCTGGGTCCTGCAGGGACAATTTAGTTCAACACAGAGTGGATTCTGATCTCTATGCCTCACTGGGTTGCCCCCACCACACCCAGCCCCTATTCTTTCTGATTTCTCTGGTGAGAGCTCTAAACAAGAAAATCTTCCTGAGTCTTCTGTTTCTTAAAAACAATCAACCTAAATTAATCCTCATGTCAAAGAAGTGCATTCTGGGCTCACAAATTTTGCTCTCCTACAGTGCGTTCTTGGATCAGTCACATCACTACATGGGTTGCGGTAAGAATGTAGACAATTATTGTCCCTGTTTTTAAAGAACTTACAAGTCTAATGGGACAAACACTTTTGGTAGTTTAATAATTTTCCTTCAGTAGTTTAATATTTGCTCTGATTCTATTCAGTTAGAATATATTTGAAACACATGCTGAACAACCACTATGTGCTCTACTCTAAGAAAATAGCTGATATCTTTCATTTTTTTTAATTTGTAATATCCCAGTTCCTAAAAAGGATTTAGGACTTGTCATATGGCTCAGTGGTAAAGAATCTGCCTGCCATTGCAGGAGATACAAGAAATGTGAATTCGATCCCTGGGTTGGGAAAATCCCCTGGAGTAGGAAATGGCAACCAACTCCAGTACTCTTGCCTGGAAAATTCTATGGACAGAGAAATCCGGTGGGTTACAGTCCATGGGGTGGCAAAAAGCTGGATGAGAGACGGAGTATGAGCACAAAGGCAAAGAAAAGCGATTTACGGCAGTAAGTCGATTGATTAAATCCATCACTTATTTAATCAAAAGGATACTGCTAACTGGGTTTTCCCCACAAATATACCTTAAGTAGTTAGCAATCATGCCATTAAACTGGTAGTTTTAGGGGTGCAAATATTCATGCAGCACCATGTTTAATAAGTGCTTTTCTTTGTTTCATTCATAGTTTTTACAAAATTGCATACTTCAGTGATGTCTATGTTGACATTTTTTCAGTAAAGTATTTTAAATGGGTTATACCTGATTGTTGAGAAAAACTATAGGTTAATTGTGTTATTTTGCATTGAAAGTTATTTGTATACATCTGTTACATATATTTTTTTTAATCTGAAACTTCAAACAAGATTTTGCTTAAAGAGGTTAGTAATTGAAGCTCAAAGCAAACAAAAATGATGCACCAAAAATTCAAACAAGAACAACTCCAAAGAACTCCATAAAACTGCACAGGTAGAGAATCGTTTTAGCATTGAAATTTGTGTATAGAACACTATTGTAAATATTGAGAATGGTTTATCATTTTCAATTACTTCTTAGTATTTGTCTTATCTCTTCACATTAAATCACAAGTCCCTTAAGATTGTCTTTTATTTCAGTTCTTAGTCTGGAGCACTAGAATTCTGCTTCACAGCAAGAGTGTTCAAATCGCTGATCATCAACTACCCCCTCACCCCTCCAGGGAACTGTGAAAAAACAAGTGAGATTCAGGATCCCACAGACACCTTTAGAGATTTTGAATAAATCAGTCTGCAGGGGATCACAGGAAGAAGCCACAGAAGTTCCACGGAGAAATCTGATGGCCAGCCATACAACTGGTTTACAGCACATAGAACATAGTTTATGGCCACAAACTATGCTGTTGTTGGGGCCCAGGGCAGACAGCCAGACCCCAAATATGCCTCAGCAGCACATTGATTATTTTGGATTAAAGTTACTTAGGAAAGAGCTAATGAAAGAGGGACTCTCTGACCCTCCCTTCTGTCTCCCCGAAAGCAGGAAATAAATCTCAGGTGAAAGGTGCTCTCCCTGCATCTGGAGATAGAAAGACACTCATTGCCCCAGACAGGAAATTGGGACGCAAAGCCTCTATAAAAAAAACCTTGTTACTTCTCTAATTTACTACCTCAAGCCCAAACTTTTATCAGACTCATCACTAACTGAGCACCCCAAACCTAAATGTCTTTATCCTATCATTCCTCATAAGTTAATTGGCTTTTTTTCTAAAAAGTATAAAAGCTACCTGCTTTGGCCACTTCTTGGGTCCTATTTCTATGAGACCTCTGTGTGCACGAATCTGTTTCTTTTTCTCCTGTTATTCTGTCTTATGTCAATTTTATTACTAGTCCAGTCACAAGAACACAAAAGAGATAGAGGGGGAAATTCCTCCTTCTCAACCCTGTCTTGTCATTTTCATATTAAGTATCAATATAATAATGCATTAATGTTTGTTATGTATAAAGTGACATCATTTGACTTGATTTAAAATCTAGGCATTTTCACTAGTAATGACCTTAATTTCCTGGCTATTAAGACTAATTTCTATTATTCTACTTTAAGTAAACATAACTTAATAAAAGTGGCAACATCCATCTCAGATATCTTGGACATGTTAACATAATTTCACTTAAGGTTGAAGAAAACTTTTCCCCATAATATTTTATACTTCTATTTTGACTTCTTTAAAGAATCCACCTGCAATGCTGGAGACCTGGGTTCGATTCCTGGGTTGGAAAGATCCTCTGGAAAAGGAAACGGCTACCCACTCCAGTATTCTGGCCAGGAGATTTCCATGGACTGTTTAGTCCATGGGGTCACAAGAGAGTCGGACATGACTGAGCGGCTTTCACTCTATCAAAAAGATTTTCTTTCTTTTTTTCAATACATAAGTGAAAATGCTCTTCTCATTTAATCTCAAATTTCTGCTTTAGGATTCTGGCATATTTATCTAGGGTTACCACTACTCTTCAAAATAATATACAGCAACTGTGCTGTGCTGTGCTCAATCACTCAGTCGTGTCCAACTCTTTGCGACCCCATGGACTGTAGTCCACCAGGCTCCTCTGTCCATGGAATTCTCCAGGCAAGGATACTGGAGTGGGTTGTCATTTCCTATTCCAGGGGATCTTCCCAACCCAGGAATTGAACCGGGTTCTGCATTGTAGATGGATTCTTTACCAGCTGAGCTACCAGGGAAGCCCATATAGCAACTACATAAGGTTAAAAATAAGGTTATTAACAAGTCACTTTATTTATGATTGAGGTTTGGATGCTATAACAGACAATCAAAATAATAGAAAATTCTTCAAAATAGGAGTTCATTTTGCTTCACCTAACAGTTTGGACATAAGAAGTCCAAGCTGGTCTTCTAACTGCCTGAGAGCAGACACACTGGCTCTTTCTGTCTTGTTTCCATTAACTCTTGGTATGGTTCTTATCGATGAAAATTTATCAACAGCTAATCTAAGAAAAAAATGGAAAATTTTACATGAGTCAACCTGAGGATTACAACCCAGAAGACAGTTTTTCAGGAAGCTCTGATTGTTCTGAAGAGGTAACGGGTGGGAGAGGGGAGGATAGTATGTATGTGATTTTGGCAAAGGGATACATGCAATCAAACACACACCTCAGTAGGTGGTTTTTGCTATTCCCAAGGGACAAATATCTTACTTAATGGTTTTATCGCTTTTATAAGGATGGAAAGATGCAAGAAAATGAGTTCATAAAAATTTCCTCTGCAATTATCTAACAGGCCAGTTCTGCCAGTTTTCCCAAAGCACAAAGTGTCTCATCCTGATCTTCCCCTTGAATTCTTTTTAGGATATATTAAATATAGGTCAGTGACTGCAGTGACTACTTGATTCTTGCAGAACCAGATGGTGGGCAACACTCTTATTATCCCCTCCCTTCTGGTCTTAATTTCAACCAAGTTTGGGAGGCATTTTGTGACCAATTTGTCCCACGGGACTAGGAATTCTCATTCCCTGATCAGGGGGGGATTTCACTGATGGATCACTCAGTGTGCGCCTGGCCCTGTTAACAGTAGCCAAAGCCTCTGTGCTGCCTGTTTTACTGATCTGTTATGATCCAGAAACTGGTTCCCCCTTGCTTCTTCCCATATCTAGAGTTACATTATTAAAATCACTGATATTATAAAACTATATATTTGATCAATCGTTTCAAGTTGCCTAGTCATCATTATTTTAATAGGATGCTCAGTCATATGTTTGGTAATGAAAGAAATGATAATCTTATAAAACAGACAAAATACAAGTAATGCAGCTAGCAACATTAATGAGGTCATAAGTGAATATTTAAGCTAAGGACTTTCATTAGGTGTGGCTCTATCCCCAGGTCATCTGGCCCAGTCTGTTCAGTACCAATCGCTACCTTTAAGGGAAATGATATACTGGCATTGTGCATAAAGTTCACCAAAGATATCTGCACGTACAAGGCAAGTGGTGGGTCACTGTGACCCCTTACTGGATTGAGAACGGACTGTTATCTTCTAAGGAGCTACATGGGTGGTGTCAGAGGAAAAACTGATCTTTATGGTTGACCAGGTATTCTGCCATTGGGGAGGTCTGGTTAGTGTGTAATGCCGATGCACAATACACAATAGAGGGCAAAGAGGAGGCCTAAATGGATAGAGGAAAATTTTATGTTTAAATTTTTCTTATCTTGATTTAAAATATGAATTTTATTTCATCACTCCATCTACCTGCTCCCAGGATGCTTCACCACAACCACACTTTAGCCAGTGAAACCGGAGCAGGGACACAGGACAGTGCCTACCTTCTCTTTAAAAACACAGCCTGGAAGTCATACACATCACTTTTGTTCACACTTCTTTGGCCTAAATGCAGTTACATCAGCATACCTAGCAGCAAAGGAGACTGAGAAATCTAGCCTTTAGTTGGGCAGTCATATAATCAGCTAGAAATTATGTTATTGAGGAAAAAAAGAAGAATGGATACTAGCGGGTGTCTTTACCATCCATCGAGAATAGGATACTTTAACTACATGAGAAGAAAATTACCCCTTTTCTTCATAGGCTCATATTTAAAAGACAAAATTTTCCTTTTAATATGATATTAATTCAGTAACTGAATATATTGGTTTTTATTCAAATGGTAAAATATTCTTATTATATGTACATTCATTTTGCTAGGTGCTAAAAAGCTCACAAAAATATAAAAAGTATAGTTATAGCTCTCAAGGAGTTTATAATAATGGCTGATGTGGGTTGAAAGGCATAAAACAAATGAATTATTTACATAATTAAGTCAGAAAACTAGATAAGGCAAGTGCCATCAGAAATGTGCAATGATGTTGGTGAGGGATAGTTTCAGAGAAATAAGTTTGTATTTAGTTATAGAATTCAAAAAAGGATAAAATAGTACTTGAAGAATGGTTATAGATCTTAAAGCAGAAATGAAAGAGGACATGAAAAGGCCATACTTTAAAGATGGAAAGCTTTAAAATCATTTGAGGTAGAAGTAACTCATTTTTACTGTCTCAGAGGAGTAGTGGTAAGAGATGAGGTCAAATTGCTGGTTAATAAGCATATGGTGGATAACCTTAAATGTGAGATCTTTAGAATCCATTTCAAAGGGAATTAGGAGCTAGTGAAAGTTTAAAATGAGGCATAGCTTGTAATTCACTCAATAGAAGAACTCTATTTTATTCATTTCTAAATAAAGAAAAGATATTCATTCTTATCCAGCATCTTGAGCAGTGACTCATGAAGTGCCTGTGAGCTAAAACATTTGTGAATCACTGAATTTGTGACAAAACATGTACCTTAGGAAAATTAATCTACAAGTAGTGTGTTGAATGAATTGGAAGCAGATTATCATACTACTTGCATCATTTTGATTATTGTTAACATAACATTCTGTTAACATTTGGTAAGAACTATACTCTGTGCCCAGTTTGTGTCAAGCCTTTTACAAGCCTATCTCAATATTAACATCAATGGTATAAGGTAAAATACAATTTTAATCTCATTTTATAGAAAAAGAAATTGAAGTTGAGAAGGTTAGCAATTTATCTAAAGTATCCAAACCCAGGTCACTGATATCCTGTCCCCATATACTTAACACTACAACTGTGCTCCATCTTTCTGAGAAGACAACTGTCTTCTCAAATAAAAAGATTTCAAGTAAGGCAAAGTTAGTCTTCTCGGGTAAAGCAAGGGATTAATCTCAGGCTAAGAATGCGCAAAGTAGATGTAGAATTAAATTTGTGAAGAGGAGGCTTTAAAAAGCCTTGATTTGATTCTATAAGCAAATTAAAATACCATTATATCTCTGGCCCAAACGATGTTAAAAAGAGTGGAATCTAAGTAATCTAACTAAGCCAGAAGCGGAAAAATACCCAACTTCTGTAACCTCTAGCCTTCTACATGGAAGAAAGAAAACACTCAGCTCCAGCTTATTTTACACTTCTGTCCTTTTAAGGGAGAGGGAAAAACTTGAAAAATTCTTATGAAGTTCGTGGTCAAGAGGCATAGGCTCAATAAAGGACTAAGACCTAATCATAGAAATAGAGAAAGGTTCCCCTCCCCAACTTCATTACCACATTACTAATTATAGCAGTTTGGTTTACCCAGTACATTATGTCTGGTTATCAAGAAAATTCTAACACATACCAAAAGGCAAAACTCTGACAATTTGAAGGGACAAAAGAGGCATACTAACCAGATGAGGCAGGGATGTTGAAAACAAAAGCTTGGGAATTTAACCACCATTAATACCATTAATACTCTAAGGACTCTAACAAATAAGTAGATAGCATGCAAGAATAGATGGGCGATGTAAGCATAAAGGTGGAAATCCTTAAAATAGAACCAAAAATAAATGTTAGAAATCCAAACTACTGTAACAAAAATGAAGAATGATTTTTATGGACTTATTAATAAACTGCATGCAGCTAAGGAAAGAGTCTCTGAGCTACAGGATATATTAGTAGAATCCTCAAAAGCTGAAGAGCAAAGAGAACAAATATTTAAATAAATAGTGAGTTATTTAAGGACTGTTAAACAACTACAAAATGAGCTATATACATATATGGGAATATCAGAAAGAGAAGAAAGAGAGAAAGTAGTAAAAGAATTATTTAAAATAATAATGACTGAGAATTTCCCCAGATTAATGTCAAACACCAAAGCACAGAGGCTCAGATAGTAAAGAATCTGCTTGCAATGTGGGAGACCTGGCTTTGATCCCTGGGTCAGAAAGATCCCCTGGAGAAGGGAATGGCAACCCACTCCAGTATTCTTGCCTGGAAAATTCCATGGACAGAGGAGCCTGGCAGGCTATAGTCCATGGGGTTGTAAAGAGTTGGACACAACTGAGTGACTAACACTTCACACTTCACACCAAACCACAGATCCAGAAAGCTAGAGAACACCAAGCAGATAAATATAGAAACTACACCTAGGCTCATTATTTTCAAACTACAGAAAACTAAACACAAAGAAACAATCCTGAAAGAAGCCAGACGGGGGAAATGCCTTATCTATAAAGGGACAAAAATAAGAATTACATGCCACTTCTCCTCAGAAACTATGCAAGTAGGAAGAGAATAGAAGGAAAAACTATCAGTGTTGAGGGAAAACCCCCCCACCAATTTAGAATTTTGTACCCTGCAATGTTATCCTTCAAAATTGAACAAGACTGTTTGTCTGTTTCTCAGACAAACAAAAATTGAGGGAGTCTGTTGCCAATAGACTTGTGTGCAAGAAATGTTAAAAGTTCTTTAAAGAGTAGAGAAATAATATAGTTGAGAAACTTGGAAGAACATTGAATAAAGATTAAGTAAAAGTAAAATAAAAACTTTTTTTCTTGTTTATAACCGATCTAAAAGACGACAGTTTGTTCAAAATAATGATTCCAGCAGTGTATTCAATTTGTATGCACATATGCATATATATACATCATGTCTGTGTGTGTTTAAAGGAAATGGATGACAGCAGAATACAAGGTATGAGAGGAAGGAATTGGAACTACTTCGCTATTATAAGGTACTCATACTACCCGTGAAGTGATATAATGTTATTCAAAAGTGGACATGGATTAGCTGAAGTGTATATTTCAAATTTGACTTCTTCCTCAGAATTCACTCGGTTATGTCTGACTCTTTACCCACCAGGCTCCTCTGTCTATGGAATTCTTGAGGCAAGAATACCAGAGTGGATTGCCGTTCCCTTCTCCAGGGAATCATCCTGACCCAGGAATCGAACCTGGGTCTCCCACATCGCAGGCAGATTCTTTATTGTCTGAGCCACCAGGGAAGTCCCTGCAAATTCAAAGGCAACCACCAAAACAAGGTTAAAAAAAAGAAATATAACTTTTATGCTAAGCAAGGAGAGAAAATGAAATCATAAAATGCTTAATTAAAAGCTACAAAAAGCAGAAAAGTGGGAGAAAAAATAGAACCAAAGAACGAGGACAACAAATAGAAAACAAATACAGTAATAACCACATTGAACACCAATGATCTAAGTATATCAATTAAAAGACAGGCTGCCAGAGTAAACAAAAAAAAAGAAAGAAAAGAAACAACTGCAAGAAACTCACTTTAAATATATAGACACATACAGATCTCAAATAAATATATGGAGGAAAATATACCTGACACTGTTCAAAACAAAGTAGGTAGAGTAATATTAATTTCAAATAAAGCAGACTTCCAACACAGAGAAATCTATCAGGGATCAAGAAAAGCATTACATAATGAAAAATTGATTAATGGGTGAATTCTCCAAAAGACAGAACAATCTTAACATCCGTGCACCTAACAAAAGAGTTTCAAAGTATAGGAGGCAAAAATTTTAAAAAGTACAAAAAGAAATAGATATATCCACTGTTATAACTGCAGAATTCAACAGCCCTCTCTTTCTGAAATGGACAGATCCAGCAGGCACAAAATCAGTAAAGACATAGTTGAACTCAATAGCATCATCATTAAACTGGACCTATAAACTACTTTATCCAGCAATAGCAGAATACATGGAGACAATATCAAAAGAATAGAAGACAAACCACAGCCTTTGAGGAATATTTGCAAAAGTTACATCTGATAAAGAACTGTTATCCAAAATACACAAAGAAAATTGAAACAAAAGATAAGAAACAATTAGAACAGTTAAAAAGTGGGTCAAGACATTAACAGACACCTCACCAAAGAAAATATACAAATAGTCATTTAGCAATTTAAAAGATGCTACACATCATATGTCATGAGGGAAATGCATATTAAAACAGTAGTGAGATACCACACAACTTACTGTTGTTGTTCAGTCGCCAAGCTGTGTCCCACTCTTTGTGATCCATGGACTGCAGCACACCAGGCTTCCCTGTCCCCTCACCACCTCCCAGTGTTTGCCCAAGCTCATGTCTACTGAATTGGTGATGCCATCCAACCACCTCATACCCTGTTGACTTCTTCCCCTCCTCCTCTCAACTATAAGGATGGTCAAAATCTGGAACACTGACAGCATCAAATGCTGGTGAGGATGTGGAGCAACAGAAAATCTCACGCATTGCTAGTGGAAATGCAAAATGGTGCAGCCAGCTTGGGAGATAGTTTGACCATTTCAAACAATACCAAACACAATCCTACAGTATGCTCTGGAAATTGTACTTCTCAGTATTTCCCCAAAAGAGTTGAACACTTATGTCTACACTGAATGCAGATGTTTATAGCAGCTTTGTTCATAATTGCCCAAAATCTGGAAGCAACCAAGATGCCTTTCAGTAGGTGAATGGATAAAGTGTGGTTCACCAAGACAATGGAATATTATTCAGTTCTAAAAACAAATGAACTATAAAGTCATGAAAAGATATGGACTAATCTTAAATGCATATTACAAAGTGAAAGAAGCCAACCTGAAAAGGCTACATACTGTCTGATTTCAACTTCAGTATATTATGGAAAAGGCAAAACAATGGAGAGTAAAAAAAAAAAATCTGCCTGGGGGATGGAGGGTATGAAAGGGATGAACGGGTAGAGCACAGAGGATTTTTAGGGCAGTGAAATTACTCTGTATGATACCATAATGATGGGCACATATGTCCAAACCCATAGACTGTACAACACCAAGAATGAACCCTAATGTAAATTACAGACTTTGGTAACCAGGACATGTCGTTGTAGGCTCATCAATTCTAACAAATGTATCACTCTGGTGGCAGATATTGGGGAGGCTCTACAAGTGTAGGGGTAGGGGACATATGGGAAAACTCTATAGTTTCCCCTCAATTTTGCTGCTTTCCTAAAACTGCTCTTAAAACATAATTCAAAAATATATATTTTTCAAGTATATAGGTTTTCTAGGCTTTCAAAGAGGTCCATAGGACAAGAAACATTTAAAAATCTGATATAGAATATGTAAACATGGCAAAAGATTATCTTCTTGATAAGACACAAAAGTTTTTCCTTTCATAAGCAACAATGTAAAGAGTAGTGAAAATAGAGTGTTCCCAAGGAGGCAGAAGGGAGCTTCTCAGGTGGCTCAGTGGTTCAAGAATCCACGTGCAAATGGAGGAGCCACAAGAGACTCGGGTTCAATTCCTGGGTTGGGAAGATCCTCTGGAGGAAGAAATGGCAACCACTCCAGTATTCTTTCCCCGATAATCTCATGGACAGCGGAGCCTGACAGGCTATGGTCCATTGGGTTGCAAAGAGTCAGACACAACTGAGCTTGAAGGAGGCAGAAACCTAAAGAAGAGAGGCAAATCTGATTGTAGGGAGCCAGTGCAGAGATTTCTGTATGACAGTGAAAAGCATAAGAGATTATTTTAATAGGTGGTAGGTTAGATGGAAGATAAAGTAATCTAAGAGAGTTCTGTGAAAAATAAGATTGGCTACGTATCATAGGAAAGAGAAACGCTTTATTTTGCTTTAATTTTCAATTTAGACATCAGTTACGTTTCTCCATAAAGTTTAGTTTATGTGATGGTGTCATTTATTTTTGAAGAAGATTCACTGTAAAAACTTTGGACTGCTTTCAAAGAAAATTAAAATTAAAGTATTATAATGCTCAGAAGGGCAATAAATTATTTAAAAGATCTGGATGAAGAAAACATTCTCTAGGCATTCAGTGTTTTAGCCTTTCCAATCCTTCCTTTTACTAGCCCAAATTCTTGCCATGGAAATAACAATATAACTAATCTAATTATTGATAGAGCACATAGAACCAAGCAGCGAATTATTCCACTAAAGATGCTTGAATACTGCCTATCTCATAGTGGGCACTAAAATCGAGTTCTCATGGTGTCACTAATTGAATTAAGTGCATTAGTATTTGCTGTATTTTCTAGAGTAAAAGTGATCTCAAAGGAAGTTATTGTTTCAGAAATATGTTTAATGATAAAGAATGGTCAATAAAAAACAGGAGTGAGAATGGAGTTCATTTTTTTAAAAGCTTTGATATCTTTGGCTACAGAATATGAATGAATCAGTCAACTTCTATGGGCAAATGGCCTTCCAAAGTAATTGAGTCCTAAATGCCAAACTAAAATAGTTTGCTATAGACTCAATGGAAATGTTCTGTTCTAAGAATGTTCTGACTGATAGTAAATTTAATAAAGTTTACAAATGTCAAGTTGAGTTTAATTCCAAGTGCATAGCTCCTAGAATGTAATGTGTTACAAATTCAATATACTGAGACGATCTTTCTGCAGCTTTTTAGATTTTAGCAATAAGAACTTCAGAGAACAACCATAAAATTATCTCTATTTTGCTTATGTAATTCAGAAGTTCAATAACTGATCTGAATTACAAACCTATAGGATGCTATTTTAAAGTAAAAATAAAAACAATTGCTTGGTTTAGAGTCTCCAAATAAGGCTGCTTTTTGTTTTTTGTTTTTAAATAACTAACATTTGTTTGGCATTTTCCATGCTCTGGATATTTTTTAAAAAATTGTAATTGCTTTAAAATGTGTTAGTTTCAGGCGTATAGTCTTCCCCAGTGATTCAGTGGTAAAGAATCTGCCTATATAATGCAGGAGGCGTAGGTTCGATCTCTGGGTCCGGACGATCCCCTGGAGGAGGGCATGGCAACCCACTGCAGTATTCTTGCCTGGAGAATCCCACAGACAGATAAGCCTGCTGGGCTACAGTCCACAGGGCTGAAAAGAGTTGGATGATTGAAGCGGCTAAGTGAATACATATATATATGTGTATATACATATATGTATATACACATATATATGCTGGAGTCCAGCTCCAGCAGGTCCAGGGGTTCCCTCAGGATGGACGGCGTCGGCGATGCGAATGAGAAGACACAGCGAGTCTCGGTGTTTCCAAGTGTCTCCCAAGTGTCTTCCTAGTGTCTTCCCCTTTATTATTTTTAAGACAGCTTTTATATTTTTAGTGGTACATAGAAACAAATGTAAAGTATAGAGTCATACCAATTCAGCTTAAGGGACATACCGATTCAGCTTAATGGGTATATCTTAATGGGCCTATCAAGTTAGCTCAATGCGCCAGAAGCTTCGACCCTCATCGAAGCCGTTTGCATGTCTTTAGTTACAAAAAGGCCTCATTTTGTTTACATCATCTTCTGGCCTGGTGGCCTGCTAACACCTTGTGACTCTCTATTGATAAAGGCTGATCAATCTGAACACTTTTGTATAGGGCACATCAGGAAAGAATTCATCAACAGGAAGTTTCAAGGTAAAACCTGTTTTCAGTAATTTACTCTACGCCTTGAGCTTAACAGAAAAGAATGTAGTTCCATAAAGTCAAAGAACAGCAAACTGAAATTCAGCTCTAAATAAGAATCATCAGTTAAATCAATAATTGTCTTATTATTTGTATTAAAGCTAAACTTCTACTTATATAAATCTCTGACTATTATGCTTTTATTATATAGGCTAAATATGTTAAGAGTAAAAACATAGTGAGTAAATATAGATTAAGTAACAGTTCCACAAAGCTCTATTTTTTGTATTTCCTAACAAGCCTTTTTTCCTGCGAAGGGTTTTGTGCCCATAGGGGCTTTCTGTGCGGAGGCTCTCAATGCTGTTTTATTACTAGGGAGCAGTTATGCACATTAGCTCCAAAGGCACAGGTACATTTATTAAACAAACTAATATGTTAGCAAAAGGAATTTAGATCAGCATACTCTATATCCCAGATAATTTTATTTAGGGTGCTACCATTCAGAGGCCTTGTTGATTTGAGGTTTCAGAATGATCTATTTTAGAAGGGAATCAGGAGAGGCCTTTTACCTAAGTCATAGAAAATAAGAAGAAGTTTATTATAGTAAACATCAGAAAGACAGATATCTTTAAGGTGAGCGCTGAAGCAGCCTTCCGAGGATCCCTGAGGCCCGAGAAGCCTTGCTCAAATCAGTTCTCTTTCTCACGACCCTGTCATGAGTGGGGATCTCGTGAGCTGGCTCCTGGCATATATATATATAATTTCTTTTTCAGATTCTTTTCTATTATAGGTTATTACAAAATATTGAATATAATTTCCTGTGCTATAAAGTAAGTTCTTGTTGTTTATCTATTTAATAGTAATATTATAATATTATTTACAGTAATGTGTATCTGTTAATTCCAAACTCTTAATTGACCCCTTCCTTCAATGAGGTGGCTCATTGAAAAAGACCCTGCTTTTGGGAAAAATTGAGAGCAGGAGAAGAAAGGGGCAATAGAGGATGAGATGGTTGGATGGCATCATTGATTCAATGGGCATGAGTTTGAGCAAACTCTGGCAGATAGTGAAGGACAAGGAAGCCTGGCATGATGCAATCTATGGGGGTCTCAAAGAGTTGGAGATTACATAGCAACTAAACTCTGAAATTATCTTTTAGGAAGGCATTCTACTACATATAATTTAATGTCTTATTGAAAGGCACTGTTCCATGCATTTATCAACGTAGCTATTATGTATTGTTATCCCAGAATCCTTAGCAACACAACAAAATGTCCTGACATTCCCTTCTCCATTCCTGTCATTCTCAGAAAAGACAGGAAGGCTGTTTATAAAATTTAGTCATTTTTCTTGAATAAATGGTCCTTGTAGTTTTTGTAAGCTTTTAATTAATTTCCAGAGCTCTAAAAAAGTTAATTTTCACAAATTGTCCACTTATCATTTTTTTTTTTTTGAAGGGCAGATTTTCAGAAGTCCTTACTTTGATATTCTACAAGTGTTTCTATATTTGATTTTATTTTAATATTTTAATCTTGATTTCTGAGTTTTGATTACCCAGGTGGCACAGTGATAAAGAATCTGCCTGCCAAAGCAAGAGATGCAAAAATGTGGGTTTGATCTCTGGGTCAAGGGGATCCCCTGGAGTAAGGAAATGGCAACCCACTCCAGTATTCTTGCCTGGAAAATTCCATGGACACAGGAGCCTGGTGGGCTACAGTCAACGGGGTCACAAAGAATTGAACATGACTGAGTGACTGAGCACACATACAACTAGAGATATGGAATTGTTTTATATATTTATCTTGCATACAGTTTCCTTGGAAAACTTGCTTAATTCTGCACGCGTGCGTGCTAAGTCACTGCAGATTTTCCATACAAGAATAGTGGAGTGGGTTGCCATTTCCTACTCCAGGGGATCTTCCTGACCTAGGGATTGAACCTGCATTTCTTATGTCTCCTGCACCAGCTTAATTCTAGTAGCTTTTTAAAAAAATATATTTCAAAAAATTTCTTGCACAGGCCATCATGCCTTTTTGCTTTCCAATTTCAGTGCTTTTTATTTCTTCTCCTTGTGGATATTTCTTCTTTTATTTCTTCTCCTGTGTGAAGGCCAGAACCTCCAGCGTAACATCAAATAGAAGCAATAAGAGTGGATGTAAGTTCCTTGATTCTGATCTTAAGAGTGTTCAGGTTTTCACCATTAAGTATGATATAATCTCTATATTTTTGGAGATGCTGTTTGTCAAATTGGGGAGGTGACTTAGATATTTACATGAGGAATGGATGTAGCATGTTATCAAATGCTTTTTATGTATCTATTAAGATGATCATAGGGCTTCCCTGGTGGCTCAGATGGTAAAGAATTTGCCTGAAATGCAGGAGACCCGGGTTTGATTCCTGGGTCGGAAAGATCCCCTGAGAAGGGAATGGTACCCCACTCCAGTATTCTTGACTGGAAAATTCCAAGGACAGAGGAGCCTGGTGGACTACAGTCTATGGGGTCGCAAAGAGCTAGACACGACTTAGTAACTAACACATTTACTTTTCACTTTCAAGATGATCATACGGTTTTTCTTCTTTAGTTGGTTAATATGTTAAGTCACTTCAGTCATTGGTTAGTATGATTAATTATATTTATTGATTAATGAACATTGAACCAAATATGAACTTCTGTGATAACTTCCACTTAGCAATTAATTAGCCTTTTGATATATTGTTAGATTCCATTTGCTCAAATTTTGCTACAAAATACTTCACTTACTTTCTTGAGGGTTGTCGGTCTAGAGTTTATTTTCTTGTAATGTTATTATACGGTTTTGGTATTAGAGTAAAACAGGTCTCATAAAATAAATGGTGTATTCGTTTCCCTTCAATGTTTTGGAATATCTTGCTCAAAATTGGTAGTATTTATCCTTTAAATGTTTAGTAGAATTCACCAGTAAAGCCATTGGACCCAGAGTTTTCTTTGCGGAAATCCAATCAATTTAACATACTTCCATTCTGATTGTCTCATATTGAGTGATCTTTAGAAGTTTGTGCTTTTCAAGAATATGTCCACCATATCTAGCTGTACACTTTTGGCATAAGGTTGTCTATAACATTCACTTATTTTCTTATTTAATATCTGTAGATATTGTAGTGCTGCTATCTCTTTAACTCCTCACATGGATAACTTTTGTCTTATCACTTTTTCCCAAATCACTTAGGCTGGAGGTTTACAAGTTTATAGATATTCTCAAAGAGCCAGCTTTTGGTTATTTTAATTTTCTCTATTAGATTTTTCTTTTTATTTCAGTGGCTTTTCAGTCTAACATTTCATATACTTAGTTTGGGGTTTTTGTTGTCATTCTTTTCAAATTTTTCCTGTGGTAGAAGTACAGTACATGTATTTGGGAACTTATTTTCTAGTAATGACATTTTCTAATACAGATATTCTTTTAGCAGCATCCCAAATAATTTTATATGTTGTATCTTCATTTTTATCTAGTTTAAAATATTTTCTAATTTCTTGTTTGACTCTTTCATAGAACTATGAATTATTTAGAGGTCTTATTTAATTATAAATATTTTAGGATTTTTTAGATATCTTTCAATTATTGACTTCTATCTTAATCCCATTTGGAGCAGTGAACAACTCTATATAACTTGAATTCTTTTAAAGTTATTGAAACTTGTCTTATGGCTTCAAATATAGTCTGTCTTAAAAAAGAGTCTTACACACTTGAAAAGAATATATATTCTACTGTTTCAGTGGAATGAATACTAAAAACACTTTAATGAGGTAAAATATAAATAAACAAAGTTTAGTGTAATATAAACTTAGTGCTAGTTGGTAGTATACAGGAATATGGTAAATTTGTGTTTACGTTAATTTGACTATTATTTGATCCTTCCCAAATTCTATGATATTGTCTAAGTCACTTTTAATCCTAAACATCATTTTTTCCCCTTACACAAAGAGAGGGATTAATAATGCCTACATTACAGTTTGGCCTAGATTATTTACCATGTGTGTAAATTCCTAAAACAGAGTTATTCACCTATTTGTTCTATTGAATAATAAGCTGTAGGAAAACAGGGATCATATCTATACTGTTACAGAGTTTATCCACTGTGCCTAGGATACTGCCTGTCAAATAGTAGACACTCTGTTAGTCTCTTGTGACTATCCATTAAAATCTAAATCTATTTATGTGTGTGCTTTTTATTTCATCCTTCATATAATTCAGTTTACTCTTAACAGATAAAAATATTTCCCAGCTTCAGAGATGAGTCATACATGAGAGAAGAACAAATTATGGAAATTGTGTACTAATATGTGATTCACGATGGCCCATGTTACCTCTACATTAAAAAAAAAATTATTTATCTGTGATTCTTGGAGAAATGTCATACAGCTCTCTGTGTGTAGTCATTTGACCTACTAAGAATAAGGGTACATTTAAAATAATGAAAGTAAATATCATTTGGAATAATAAATCATAAGTCAATGAACATCTTATTTTCATAGCTCATTTCCTCTCAGATTTATTTGGCTGGAAACATAGAGTGGTTGACCCAAAACACATTATGAAACACTTTAAACCTCTTTATCATTGCCTGTCTCTACCATGCAGCTAGCAAAGACAAGTATCATTTCTTAGTCTCCTTTCAAACCTAGGGTTATCTATGTGACATAGCCTTGCACAAGGAAAAATTCCAGTGAGAAGGCTGTTACTGTCCTGATAAACATATATAGATGCTACTTTATTTTTTTGCTTGATTTATTTTTGGAAGGAGGTTGCACTTTTTTCCCTTGAAAGAGAACACCAGTCTATAGATCTATCAATCATGAATACAGATCATCATATAAGAATGACAGATCATAAAGATGAAGATGATCTAGGTCTTCTTATGGAATTATCTAGCAAAGATATCAACATTACCAAGTACTAAAATCTAAATATCTTTCGTGTAAGAAAAACATAACAGGAATTATTGTTTGTGTCTTTCTCTTAGGTCAGGCCATATATCCGACTGATAAATTTTGCTTTCCTGACAATCAGATAGCATAAATTCATACATTATTTATTTTAATATTATATTTAGAACTTTTGGACTCCTTATTATCTTAATATGGGAAATGAAAAGAGAAACAATTAATAGTCAGATAGAACCTGTACAACTTCTGAGAAGTTTGGACAATCAAAATTAAAGTATATATATCATATAAATTATAACTATATAGTGCATATATTAATATATATACTACCAAGTGAATAACATTTACATACACCAAAAGTCTAGTCCTGGTCCTTCAAACACTCATAGTAAAGTCACCTTATACTTATTTAATCCTTCAGGTAAATAAAGTGTTTTCATATATCATCTCAATCATTTAAAAATCCTGTGAAGGTGAATATTTTATGCCATTTCTAACCAATGAAGACATGTAATAGTCTTTCTGATTCAAGCTACTTAACTAAAACAGAAAGTTTTCCTTTTATCTTTCTGAATCCATAAAAATTACAAAAATGCAAGTAATGAACTTATTAAATGTGTTAGGATAAAATAACATTACCCCTAAAAAAATCATGACGTTTTATTTAAAGATATAAAAGAAATCACAAATAAATGTAAAGATATCTCATGTTTCTCCATGGACAGATTTGATATTGTAAATAAATTATTTCTGCTAAACTCAGTCTAGGAAATCAAAACGTTTCCAAAAAAAACTCCTCATGGAACTTGAAAATGAATTTTAAAATTAATTTGAAAAAAAGTTCAAGAAGAGCTAATTTATAAAGTTAAAAATAATAGAGCAGTAAAGTAACTGCTGCTGCTGCTAAGTCGCTTCAGTCGTGTCCGACTCTGTGTGACCCCATACTAGCAGGTTATTAAAAACATAAACATGTGGTTTTGGTATACAAATACATATGGGATCAATGGATCAAAAATGGTGAACACACACATAGTCATTTCAGTTAATGTGAGAATTTAATGTAAGAGAAATAGGGCATTTTTTTTTTTGGAGATGAAATTTGACAGTATTTTAAATACAGTATTTAAAATACAAATGGTTGTGGGACAAATAGCTGTCCATTTGGAAAAATAATATTAGATTTCTGTCTCAAAGCATTTGTCACATTCTAGAAGACTCTTGAGAGTCCCTTGGACTGCAAGGAGATCCAACCAGTCCATCTAAAGGAGATCAGTCCTAGGTGTTCATTGGAAGGACTGATGTTGAAGCTCAAACTCCAATATTTTGGCCACTTCATGCGAAGAGTTGACTCATTGGAAAAGACCCTAATGCTGGGAAGGATTGGGGCAGGAGGAGAAGGGGATGACAGAGGATGAGATGGCTGGATGACATCACTGACTCAATGGACATGAGTTTGGGTAAACTCCGGGAGTTGGTGATGGACAGGGAGGCCTGGTGTGCTGTGATTCATGGGGTCGCAAAGAGTTGGACACGACTGAGCGACTGAACTGAACTGAACTGAGACAAACTAAAGATTCACCTTAAATACACACACACACACACACACACACACACGCACGCACACAAACTACCACAAAAGCATTCAAGGAAAATACTGTAAGTCAGAAAACTTCCTACGAACAATTTCAACAGCATCAGAGGTAAGATTGTCAAATTTGACTACCAAAGTATTAAAACTTTATAACAAAGATAGCACAAAATTAATGGACAAAGGAGAACATGTGAAAATATTTGCAACGTAAATGAATATCCATAATCGATGAAAATCTCCTACCAATATAAACTAAAAGATAAATGCCTCAACAGATAAATGAAAAAAGATCAAAAGATAAATATATAAAGTTTATGGTCCAGGTTATTAATAGTCAAAGAAATACAACTGTCTAATAAAAATAAGAATTTCAACTTTATTGCTTAGAAGGAAGATACAAATTAAAAACAAGGATATAATATTATTCACCCACTAGACCCTCATATTCCTATTTCTTGTCTGATTACTGTCACTGGCCTTCCAGTACTATGTTAAATAGAAGTAGCAAGAGTGGGTATCATTGTCTTGCTCCTGATTTTAGAGGAAAGGCTTTCAACTTTTAACCACTGAGTATGATGTTATTTGTGACTTTGTTATAAATGGACTTTATTTTGTTGAGATATTTTCCCTGTGTGCCAACTTCGTTAAGAGTTTTTAATCACGAATGGGTGTTGAATTTTGTCAAATGCTTTTTCTGCATCTATTGACATGATCATGTGATTTTATTCATTGTGTCAATGCAGTATATCACATTGATTGATTTCTGGATATTTAGCCATGCTTGTATCCCTGGAGTAAATCCAACTCGATTATGGTGTATGATCTTTTTTATATATTGTAAAATTTGGTTTGCCAATATTCTGTTGAGGATTTTTGCATCTATATTCATCAGAGATATTGACCTGTAGTTTTCCTTTTGTAGTGTTTTTTATATGGTTTTGTAAATAGAGTAATGGTTGTATTTCCTTCTCTTCGTATTTTGGAATAGTTTGAGAAGGATAGTTGTTAATTCTCCTTAATATATGTAGTAGAATTCCACTGTGAGGAGTCCAGTTCTGGAATTTTGTTTGTTGACAGTTTTTGATTACTGATTCAATTTCCATACAAGTGATTGGTCTGTTCAGATTATTCATTTCTTCCTGATTCAATCTTGAAAACTATGTTTCTAGGAATTTATCTATTTCTTACTGGTTGTTCAATTTATTTAGTTATGATATGTCTTGGTGTGGGTCTCTTTGGGTTCATTTTGGTTGAAACTCTTTCCTTCCTATACCTGGATATCTGCTTTCTTCAAGTTTAGGAAGTTTTCAGCCATAATTTCATCAAATACATTGTCTACCCCTTTTTCTCTCTTACTTCCTCCTAGGGTCCATGTAAAGCAAATTTTAGGATGTTTAATGTTGTCTCTGAGGCCTCTTAAATTATCCTCATTTTTAAAAATTCATTTTTCATTTCCCCCTTCTGACAGGGGGATTTCCATTATTCTATCTTTCACATCACATACGCATTCTTCTGTATCGCCTAATCTTCTCTTAATTTCTTGCAGTGTTTCCCTTTCAGTTATTGTTTTCTTCAGCTCTGACCAGTCTCTTTTTATATTTTCTAGTTCTTTTGTAAAAATTTTGTAAAAATTTTCACTGTGTTCATCTATTCTTCAGTTCAGTTAGCGTTCCTATTACTATTGCTTTGAACTATTTATCAAACAAATTATCTCTGTTTCATTAGCGTTTTTCCTCAGTGTTTTTTTCTTAGTTCTTTTGTTTGAAACATATTCATCTGTCTTTATCATTTGGTTTAACTTTCTCCATTTGTATGAAATTAAGTGAAAAATTACCTATCCCAGTCTTGAAGGTATGTTCTTGCATGGGAGCATCCTTATGCAGTCTGTGTGTGCCCAGGGGCTGTGAAGGGAGGGCTGGACCTGACATGAGCATGGACTATGTCTTCTCCCAGGGTGTGCTGGAAGCCACCACCTTGGTGGGTGGTAGGGCTAAAGTTTAAGGAGCTAGAGCCAGGGGCAAGCTGGGGTTTCTCCTCTGCTTGAGACATCATTGTCCTATCAGGGGATGGGCTGGTGCTTGAAGGGCTGGAGCAGGGAGTCTGGCCTGAAGCAGTTGTTTCTCCCAGGTGTACAGGCACTCTTTGCCTTGGTTTGGGGTGTGGTGAGGTCTGAGTGCCGGGAGCCAGCTCACGAGACCCACACTCATGACAGGGTCATGAGAAAGAGGAGTGATTTGAGCAAGTCTTCTCAGACCTCAGGGATTCTCGGAAGGCTGCCTCAGCGCTCACCTTAAAGATATCTGTCTTTCTGATGTTTACTATAATAAACCTCTTCTTATTTTCTATGACTTAGGTAAAAGGCCTTTCCTGATTCCCTTCTAAAAAAGGTCATTCTGCAACCTTAAATCAACAAGGCCCCTGAACGGTAGCACCCTAAATAAAATTATCTGGGATATAGAGTATGCTTAGCAGCAGCAGATCTAAATTCCTTTTGCTAACATATTGGTTTGTTTAATAAATGTACCTGTGCCTTTGGAGCTAATGTGCATAACTGCTCCCTAGTAAAAAAACAGCATTGAGAGCCTCCGCACAGAAAGCCCCTATGGGCACAAAACCCTTCGCAGGAAAAAAGGCTTGTTAGGAAATACAAAAAAATAGTGCTTTGTGGAACTGTTACTTAATCTATATTTACTCACTATGTTTTTACTCTTAACATATTTAGCCTATATAATGAAAGCATAATAGTTAGAGATTTATATAAATAGAAGTTTAGCTTTAATACAAATAATAAGACAATTGTTGATTTAACTGAAGATTCTTACTTAGAGCTGAATTTCAGCTTGCTGTTCTTTGACTTTATGGAACTACATTCTTTTCTGTTAAGCTCAAGGCATAGAGTAAATTACCAAAAACAGGTTTTACCTTAAAACTTCCTGTTGATGAATTCTTTCCTGATGTGCCCTATACAAAAGTGTTCTGATTGATCAACCTTTATCAATAGAGAGTCACAAGGTGTTAGCAGGCCACCAGGCCAGAAGATGATGTAAACAAAATGAGGCCTTTTTGTAACTAAAGACATGCAAACGGCTTCCATGAGGGTCGAAGCTTCTGGCGCATTGAGCTAACTTGATAGGCCCATTAAGATATACCCATTAAGCTGAATCGGTATGTCCCTTAAGCTGAATTGGTATGACTCTATACTTCACATTTGTTTCTATATACCACTAAAAATATAAAAGCTGTCTTAAAAACAATAAAGTTGGGAGACACTTGGAAACACCGAGACTCGCTGTGTCTTCTCATTCGCATCGCCGACGCCGTCCATCCTGAGGGAACCCCTGGACCTGCTGGAGCTGGACTCCGGCATCTGAGGGCTTGCAATTGCATTCTTGTCCTTGTTTCACTTTTTCCCTGTTGTGCATTGTTTAGTTACAGGCTGGTTCAGACCACAGGGGTTGGTTCCACACACTGATCTGACCCCACTCCCTCCGTTGTGCATGGGGTTGCTGGTTCTGGTAATGGCAGTCTCCATACTGGATCTAGCCTCACTCCTCTAGAGTGTGTGCAGGGACATGTGAGCTGGCAATGGCTACCTCCACCCTGGTCAGAGGTAAGGCTGGTGTCCAAGCTGGCACCATTCCTTCCAAGTATGCACATTCTCATTGGCAATGGCAGACTCCATCTTAGTGGGGATTAGCACTGAGCAAGAGGGGCTCAAGCCAGAGCCCAGTGCAGGTTGGGGTGGGGGGAACACTGGGGTAGTCCTTGCAAGCTGGCCAGAGTCCCAGGCAGTTTTCAATATGCTGCCTCTGCTCTGGGTGACTGGAAGAAAGCAAGTCTATGTGTGCAGTCTTCAAGAGCAGAGTCTTGGTTTCTTAAACCTCTCCAGTAAGACTGGTTTTCAAACCAAGAGAGACCATCTCCCCAGTGTCAGACCCCATGCACGGGATGCCTAAAATGTGGCTCAAATCCCTTGCTCCCCAGGGAAGATCCTCTAGCTTTTGATATCCCATCCTCTTCTGTGGCCCCCACTCAGGATGCAAATCCCGATTAGATCACTTCTTCCTTCCTATCAGAGTCCATGTGGCTCTTTCTTTATAGCCTTGGTTGTAGAAATGCTATTCTGCTAGTTTTCCAATCAATTTTATTGAGGGTTACCCTATATTTAGTTGTAGTTTTGATATCTTAATGACAGAAGGTAAGCCCAGTGTCATCCTACTTACCATCTTGATCTCTCCTAAATATTAATTCTTAAGTGAATCATCCTAAACATTATATATCTTCTGAGGTGGCTCAGTGGTAAAGAATCCACCTGCCAATGCAGGAGACCCAGGAGACATGGGTTCAATCCCTCGGTTGAGAAGGTCCCCTGGAGTAGGAAATGGCAACTTACTTCAGTATTCTTACCTGGGAAATCCCATGAACAGAGGAGCCTGGCAGGCTACAGTCCATGGGGTCACAAAAGAGTTGGACAAGACTCAGTGACTGAACAGACTCAGAAAACACTAACACCAACTTAATTTGTTATAAGTTAGAAGCATTATAAATTTGATTAATCCAATCACATTGACACTGACTCCAAATGTATTAAGTATAGGAGAATAAGATTGTCAATATTCAGCCTACATGAATTTGTACTGCCTCCTCCCATGTCCATGGTGTATTGTGCTAGAGCTGATAAAAATACTTTATACTTTATGTAAACAGCTAGTAATCTCACAAAGTCCCAAAGATAGGATAATGACTTACATTTAATGACTTCTATGATAGAAAATCAAGTGAAGCAAACATTTTCACACAAGGCTGGTAGATACATAAATTCATGATTCATGTCAGTTTTCTGGAAAGCAATTTAATAATATATATCAGGATCCCTCAGTTCACTTCAGTCGCTCAGTCGTGTCCGACCCTTTGTGACCCCATGGACTGCAGCATGCCAGGCTTCCCTGTCCATCACCAACTCCTGGAGCTTACTCAAATTCATGTCCATTGAGTTGGTGATGCCATCCAACCATCTCATCCTCTGTCGTCCCCTTAAAGATGCTCAAAACTTTGACTCACAATTCTGTGAAAAATAATTAAAACTAAGGTGAAACAGAAAAAAAAATTAAGATTTATGTATAACCATGTTCATCTTAATATAATCTATAATGGCTGAAAATAAGTATTAAATAGTTGCAAGATGATTAATCAATTTTATCTAAATAAATTAAGAAGAGTGAAACAAGGCAAGGGACAAAGCTAAAGGAGATGCACACAAACGTATGTGTATACGTATATGTGTATACTTATATGTATATGGACGTGTAAAAAAACATTATTATAATTTGTAATGTTAACAAATTTTAGAAATAAAACAGCCAAAATAAATCTTCAGCGGAAAATTACATGAGAAAAAAGAACAAAGCTTCTGGGAACCTCTTTGCAACAAAACATGACACCTATATGTATATAATGTATTATAATTCGTTTTGCTTCCACTAAAACTACTGATGTTGGCTTTGTTTCCCTCTTCTCCTCCATCATAAAGTTATTAGGCTTAAAGGTTTCTTTTTGTACTAACAGCTTAGTAGGAGTGATGATTTCATCACAGTGAATAAAGAAAATAAACAGAATTACTAAGATTTCATGGTCTAGTGCTTGAAAATTGCTGTGTTTAACTTATGTAATGACAAAAAATATGTAGTATATTTATTGTCAAATACATTGATGTTTCTGTCATAATGATTTTTAATGTTCTGAATTTTAAAATGTTTTTATTAAAGCTCTGTTATTTAATTTAACTTGAAGTATGAACAGTCTGCTAGATACTGAATAAGTTTTTTATTTCTTAAACTGAGTTTAGGGTTGGTAGAGAAAGCTATGTTTTGTTTATGAAGTATACAAAAATGTTACAAGAACAGTAGAAAGGAAATAATAAAAGAAACTATGTCCGAATATTACAATGAACTTTCACATCTACTTTGTCTTGCTGACACTACTTTTTAAAATATATCTGAAATCTGATGAACTGTCAGGATCTCTGCCTTGACTACCAAATTCCAGTCACCAACAGTCCTTGCCTAGGCTACCATCCCAGATGTAGTCTCATTTATTTCACTGTACAAACTGTAATTCTGATAAAATGCCAGTCACATTAAGTTCAGATAATATCACTTAATGCTGAAATTTCTCCAATAAGTTAAACTTGTCTTAAAAAAAAAGAAAAAGAAGACCTACACAGTCTTTTTTATCTGGCATCTTACTACATCTCCAAAATCAATTTACCACTTCAGTTTTAACATTTTACTTCACTTCAACCAGACTGGCCACCTTGAGATGCTTTAAACATTTCCCTGTCTCAGGGCCTGTGTCAATTTCTTCAACCGAGAATGCTTTTGCTCCAAATATTTCCATGATTTGCTAACCTTCTTCCTTTGGTTTTTGCTAAACGTCACCTTCTCAGAAAGAGAAACCTCTTACCCTGTATTACCCTGTATTCCTTTTCTTTACTGAGTATCTTATAACTTGACTTTAATTTTTTTTTTTAATTTTTAGATTTTTTCCTCCCACTGGGACAGAGATTTATCCATTTTTGTTTGCCTGTTTTAAGATATTGTATCCAAAGTATATAGAATAGTGCTCTACACATAATAAGAATTATATTAGTTAAATCAATGCACGGATTTTAACCTCACCAGATTATGATTATAAAGGTATCATACTGACTTTATAATTAAGGGCACTAAGGCTAGGGAAGCTTTTACTTGGTGAAGTGTAGGGGCCCGGTCCAGTGCAGAACCCAGAGCTATGTCATTCTGAAGTGTATTCCCTTTGGCACCACACTGGATGAATTTATTCCTCTTTATAGACCTGAATCATTGGTGGATCTTTATAAAAATATACATCCCTGAGCTTAATCCAGGAAATGTTGATTCAGTAGGCCTGACTTGAGGTGACACAGATAAGTTTGATATGCAACCAAAGTTGGATTATATATTACATATATAATATATACATTGTTACAAACTTTTAGAATTTTTGTAGCAATAATAAGATAATATATTAAATATATGTATAAGTGATATGCACTGTATATATATATATACATATATATACACTACTACATACATCATCATAGCAGCTACAATTATATGTGATACATGTGATGTATATATGCAATACACATATATGTAATAGTGAATATTGTTAACCACCTGATGTGAAGAGCTGACCCATTGAAGAGACCCTGATGCTGGAAAAGATTAAGAGCAGGAGGAGAAGGGGGCGACAAAAGATGAGATGGTTGGATGGTATAACCGACTCGATGGACATGAGTTTGAGCAAACTCCAGGAGGTGATGAAGGACAGGGAAGCCTGGCGTGCTGCAGTCCATGGGATGGAGAAGAGTTGGACGTGGCTTGGAGACTGAACAACAAAAACAAGAAATCATAGACTATTCCCCCACTCAACCTTACATGTACTCCTGTGATAATCCTCCCAATTGTGACTGCCTGCAGGAAGCTCACAGTTCGTATTTCAAGAGGGTAGACATTGCTATGCTATGCACTGTATTTCTACCACACAGGAGACATTTAATCAATAGTAGCTGAATGGATGCAATGTTTCAATAAACGAATACATTGTGAGACTCACACTAGACTAATACAATTGAACAAAACTGATTTCCTCATCACTATCATTAGAAAATTCTGGCTATTCTGAAAACAATAAAAACTTGCTGTCTATGTCAACAAGCAGAAAGACAGATGAAAAATATCTGTAGAACTACCATGTCAGACGCGTGTACCCCAATATTCATCGCAGCACTGTTTGCAATAGCCAGGACATGGAAGCAACCTAGATGTCCATCAGCAGACGAATGGATAAGGAAGCTGTGGTACATATACACAATGGAATATTACTCAGCCATTAAAAAAATACATTTGAATCGGTTCTATTGAGATGGATGAAACTGGAGCCCATTATACAGAGTGAAGTAAGCCAGAAAGAAAAACACCAATTCAGTATACTAATGCATATATATGGAATTTGAAAGATGGTAATGATAACCCTATATGCGAGACAGAATAAGGGACACAGATGCATAGAACAATTTTATGGACTCTGAGGGAGAAGGTGAGGGTGGGACGTTCTGGGAGAATAGCATTGAAACATGTATATTATCATATGTGAAACAGAACACCATTTCATGTTTGATGCATGAGACAAATGCTCAGGGCTGGGGCAATGGGATGACCCAGAGGGATGGGATGGGGAGGGAGGTGGGAGGGGGGCCCAGGAAGGGGAACACATGTAAACCCATGGCTGATTCATGTCAATGTATGGCAAAAACTACTACAATATTGTAAAGTAATTAGCCCCCAACTAAAATAAATAAATTTATTTAAAAAAAAAAAAGGAACTACCATGTCAGAACATTGTGGCTATTTAAATTGTATTCAACATCTGTAAGAAAAGAGTAACTATGCCAATAACTTCATATTAATTAGAGATAAGGAAAAAAATTCCTAATTTAGCAGCACCAAACAAAGCATTAACTGGAGTTCATTAAAATTTTAAGTTCTTTAAATTATGATTTATTATAATCATTACACTAAATTATTATTTTGCTTGCTCACTATTATCAATAGACCAACATTATATTACACTAGAGGACCAAATTCAATTTACAATTCAAAATCCTTTCACTTCCCTGACCTCCTTTTTTTTCCCACTAGCTATCTCTAGTGATTAATAATAGTGTTTTGTGTTTATGCTATTACTCTATATTCAGTAAAGAGCAATTTCTTTTCTTGTTTTATAGTAGTGTATATAAAGTAATACTTGGATTGTTTTATTATAATGAATTATTTTTAACCATAAAGATGTACACAATGAGAACAAGTGGAGTGAATAAACAGAGAAGAGGAAAAGGTACAATAATAATGTAAGTGCAGAGAAAATGATAATTAAGAGAGCATTTAGGAAATACAGTAAAGCTGCATGGAGTGGGAAAGACAGGAAGACTTATGGGAAACAGTTGTCTGTCCTAACTTCCCAAACAGAGGTGGAATAAAGCTTCTCACTTTAAAAGTAAGACAATTTTCACATGCACTAAGAGGTACAATTATTTCTGTCTCACCCCTTACATTGAATTTAAAGTCCAAATAATAGCCCTATTATGAGTTCCAAAGAAAATGAGCAGAGAAGCCAATTTAAAATTGGTTATTTAGGCAAATGTTCTTGTTGAAACTTCACAACTGTTGATAATCAGTTATCTTCATTTATTACATCTCTGATGGGTATTTAAATTAACAATAACTTTCAATTTACAAATTTTAAAAAACCTCATCTATGTATAGCCTTTAAAATGTAGTAAATGTAAGCCAATTTATCACTCTATCAAAAATATATAATTGTGCACACTTGTTTTTATTATGAAAATGTAGTATAAATATCATTATTTTGAAAGTTTGCCTTTGAACATTTTTATATGTAATTTCAAATTTTTATTCCTTTAGCTGTCTATTAAATCCTTGAATTAATGTCATTTGTAATTAAAGCATTCTACTAATAAAAGTTCTCTTTTAAATTGTGTATACAACAATCATTTCTCAAATTTTTCCCAAAACCATGTTCTGCAGTAATAAGTCTACTAGGAATAAAAATACTTAAAAAATACAGAAAAAATCTTATAAATATTTCCATGTAGTAGAGAAAAAAACATTAATGTAGCTAAAAGTCTCTTACATGATACTAAAATTTTAAATTAGTTTGTGCAATAAATGACAAAAACAGCCTTTACAAACCCACATCTCCTGCATTGGCAGTGGTCAATATTTTGAAGCATGAAGTAATATTTACACTTGAAAAAAGAACCACAAGATATAATCTTATGATATCTTTGTCTTTGGCATCTCTGCTTAATC
Organism: Giraffa tippelskirchi; assembly: GCF_054371585.1. Classification (NCBI taxonomy): domain Eukaryota; kingdom Metazoa; phylum Chordata; class Mammalia; order Artiodactyla; family Giraffidae; genus Giraffa; species Giraffa tippelskirchi. The sequence goes on along the minus strand of NC_137275.1, from coordinate 88,570,212 downwards.
TGTAAGATATTTTATCAGGGCTTACCTCATTATTGTGATGGGTGACTATGAATTTGATACAGTTATTAATATCTCTTGCCTCCAAGTATTAATAACTCATTTCATTCTATGTTGTGTCTAAATTCACTAAACTCTATAGTTGGAATGTATTTTATATGAATAAATATCTTCACGCTGAGGTTGGGTTAACAAAATTCCTTTTTCTAGGTCAATCGAAGGTACTAAACCAGTGAAGTGAAATATCGGGTCATAGGTCACAAGATATAATAAACTAAAGGATGAAAAAATTGGACTTATACTAAAACAAACTGGTTTTATGTTTAGTTGTTTAGTCTGGGTAAGCTCTTTTATGTGATAAAAATGTTCATATGCTTTATACTAAATTTTTTTAATCTGAAGTTTCAATAATAAAAATACCTCAGAACTGAAAGTATTTTCTTACTCTAAATTTAGTCTTCCAGTAGGAGAAGACTCTAGTAACCATGAGTGTTCTTGAATATATGAAAAGTCCTTGAACAACAACAAAAATACAATCTCCCAAACAATCTACTTTCAGCTTCAGCAAAATGTAGATTAAGGAAGTAATTTCTTCCAGTCAGATACCTGAGTTTATTCTGGAGCCATTGCTCACTAGCTGTTCACCTAGAATAAACAATTGCTTCTTAGCCTTCTCATGTCCAAAATAGAAATATGTCCTCTAAAATATTATCTAATATCTACTTTACAAGTCTGATAGAACCATTAAAAGAGGGAACACGTGCAAAGGAAAGGGGTGAGCACATATAAACTTCTCAATAAATTACAGATGTTATTATTTTTGTCATTCTTCTTAGTATTACCAATTGTTTTCCAAGTAATATACTTTGGTTGCTGACGCTCAACTAATTAACCAGCATTTTGAGTTCTCCAATTAGAAATTAATAGGTCACCTCTGCCTACTTGTGCAAATTAGAATTAGTAAGTAGTATTGAACTAATAGATCCACAAAGGGCACTTAAATTTTGGCACTCATATTCTTTCCCTCAAGAGAGGGAAGGCTTCAGGAGAGTTGAAAGCACAGGACAATGAATGACAGAAGAAAATAAAGTACCGTCTAGTCCACTTGGATTTGATCATCAAACTCTAATCTTAGGAATAATGTAGAGATGAGCTAGAGTATTGGCTTAAGTAAGGGTTTTAAGGAACTTCTCTCTCTTCTAGGCCTTGGCCCACATCTTTAAATTTTACCAGAATCTTTTGGGGAGTTGGCAATGGCACCCCACTCCAGTACTCTTGCCTGGAAAATCCCATGGACCGAGGAGCTTGGTAGGCTACAGTCCATGGGGTCACACAGAGTCGGACACAACTGAAGCGACTTAGCAGCAGCAGCAGCAGCAGCAGAATCTTTTGAGTAACTTTGAAGAGAATAAAAAGTAAGTAAGATGGCTGGGTGTTATCCTATGCATCAGAAACCTGGGTTCTTTATCACAAAAGGTAGAAGGAGAGTTCCATACCTTTGTGCATGACTTTCTCGTTCAGCAGCTCCACCAATTTACAATCATGACTCAATCAGAGACTTCAAATCTGAACATCTGTAGTGACTCATCTAGTTGGTTGAAGGACTAATAAGATAGGTAGAGCAAATTTTCCCCCCTCACCTGCTACAGAAGACTACACAGGAATAAAATAACTGTAATACAGATCTCTTTCCCTCTAAGCTTACCATATAATTTAAGATTGTTCAAATTACTATTGCTGCATAGCAAAATACCTCAAATTTTAGTTGCTTAAAACTATTTTTTTTCTCATGGATTCTGTGGATGAAGGAAGCAATTATGGCTCACTTCTGCTGGGAAGACTAGATGATTGACATTGACTCAACAGCCTGAGACTGCAATCAACTAAAAGTTTATTTACTCATGCATCATGCAATTGATTCTGGATGTCTAGGGGGAGCTCAACTGAGACTTCCACATCACCTTTCGTGAGAATTTAATTTCCTCATAACATGGCTGCTTCAGAGTAATAAAACATCTTAAATAACATTTCAGGGCGCCAAAAGCAAATGCCCCAGTGACAAGTTAATCATTTCTCCTGAAATAGCCTTGGTGGTCATGCAATATTACTTCCACTGCATTCTATTGGCTATAATTGACTCATAGCCTACAAGAGGAGAGAAAGAGAAGGATGTCAAGATCAAATTGTCAAAGGATATATAGGATGGGAAATATCAGTGCAAACATCTTTGGAAAATATCATCTGTCACAAAGATATAGCAGTACAATACATAAATAATATAGATCATATTAAAAAGTGAACAAATTTATTGTCTAATTTTGTATTATTAAAGAGATGGGACTATCAGACCACTTTACTTGCCTCTTGAGAAACCTGTATGCAGGACAAAATGCAACAGTTAGAACTGGACATGGAACAACAGACTTGTTCCAAATTGGGAAAGGAGTATGTCAAGGCTGTATATTGTCACTCTTCTTATTTAACTTATATGCAGAGTACATCATGTAAAATGCCAGGATGAATGAAGCACAAGCTGGAATCAAAACCAATAACCTCAGATATGCAGACGACCACCACCCTTATGGCAGAAAGTGAAGAGGAACTAAAGAGCCTCTTGATGAAGGTAAAAGAGGAGAGTGAAAAAGCTGGCTTAAAACTCAACATTCAGGAAACTAAGATCATGGCATCCAATCCCATCAACTTCATGGCAAATAGATGGGGAATAAATGGAAACAGTGACAGATTTTATTTTCTTGGGCTCCAGAATCACTGCAGATGGTGACTGCAGCCATGAAATTAAAAGACACTTGCTCCTTGGAAGGGAAGCTGTGACAAACCTAGACAGCATATCAAAAAGCAGAGACATCACCTTGCCAATGAAAGTTCATATATTCAAAGCCATGGTTTTTCCAGTAGTCCCTTGGACTGCAAGGAAATCAAACCAGTCAATCCTAAAGGACTGACTAAATCCTTGAATATTTGTTGGAAGACTGATGCTGTAGCTGAAGCTGCAATACTTTGGCCACATGATCTGAAGAGTCAACTCACTGGAAAAGACCCTGATGCTGGGAAAGACTGAGGGCAGGAGAAGGGGATGACAGAAGATGAGATGGTTGCATGGCATCACCAACTCAATGGACATGAGTTTGAGTCAACTCTGGAAGATGGTGAAGGACAGGGAAGCCTGGTATGCTGCAGTCCATGGGGTCACAAAGAATTGAACACAACTTAGTGACTGAACAACGAGTCTGAATGAATATTAGGAATTGTAGGTATCAGTGAAAGCTACTCTAGGAAAAATTAACCTTATAGAGGAGGCTGGCTCTGAACTGGGCCTTGAAAGATGTGATATCTTTTAACAATTCCTATCAACTTCAGAAAAAAAAATCGATGCCTAGCTGATCTCCATTTTCCCTTTAGAACAAATTATACTCTGCCAATTTTTTTTATTAGAGTTAGTATTTAAAAGAGGAAGGAAACTTTGGTATTATTGACAATGACCAATATAAGGGTAAGAACATTTAAGACTGCGTGCTGTGTTGTGCTTAGTCGCTGAATCATGTTCGACTCTTTGTGACCCCATGAACTGTAGCCCACCAGGCTCCTCTGTCCATGGAATTCTCCAGGCAAGAATACTGGAGTGGGTTGCCATGTCCTCCTCCAGGGGATCTTCCCAACCCAGGGACTGAACCCAGGTCTCCTGCATTGCAGGCGGATTCTTTACTGTCCGAGCCACCTGGGAAGCCCAAAACAGAGTAAAACATAGCTATTAATATAATAACAATTTTCTTAATATAGCTAATACAAAATTTTGTTTAATTATGGAAAGGAACAAAATTCTCAGGTTCACAAAATCCAAGGTTAAAGAAATAAAGATAGAAAATACAGAGACTCCTCACTGAAAGAATATCATTGAATGGATTGTTCCATTTCATGTTAAATACCTTTTGGACAATACTTTATGAGTATCTTTAACTTTAAAAATCTTGCCAGCCAGCCTGATTCAAAACTCATTTTAGAAAAGATATTTTCTGAACATCAGTTGCCAGAAATAGCATTCTGTCTCTGAAAAGCTAGAAAAGATGAATTAACTCTCAAAAAATCAATTTATAATAAGAATATAAATATAAAAAATCAATTTTTATAACAGAAAACTGTTGTCTGAAAAATTCTGAATATACTAGCTAAGTGTATTATTAATTAGTAGATTAGTAGTAAAGTTTCAAATATAAAAATGAAACAACTGAAATTATATCAAATTTTTAAAAATCAAAATTCCTTACATAATAAAATGATATTTCTGTATTGAACAGTTATGTCTGTTTATGAAACACATCTAAGGATTACAAAGCACACTGAGCCACAGATAAGATGACTCAGCAACAGGCCATTTTTGAAACAATAGATCCTCAGCAGGCTAGCTTTATCCACCAAGATTTGATATCATTTTCCCTTGACCATTACAATTTTTGTTTATATGGTAAGTCCTGTTTTCCTCTTAACATTCTTGCTACTTTATGCAATTATATCTTGCACTCTCCCATCTGGTGTGGTATTGCTAAAATGTGATTCAAATAAAAGAACCTCATTTGCTTCCTCTAGACTATGTGCATTTGCAAACTCTAATTGTATTTCTCACTAAACAACCCTGTCCATTCCTTTACTTCCATGATAAGTAAAACAAATTATTAAGACACACAGTACCTTTTCTATTTCTATTTCAGTTTACACAATTCAACATAAACTTTCTAGGAGACACTTTTTTAAATTAGAGGGTAATTGCTTATACTATTGTATTAGTTTCTTCCATACATCAACATGAATCAACCATAGGTATCTATATGTCCCCTCCCTCTGGAACCTCCCTCCTACCTCCCACCTCATCCCATCCCTCTAGGTTGTCACAGAGCACCATGTTTGTGCTCCCTGTGTCATACAGCAAATTTCCATTGGCTGTCTATTTTATACATGGTAGTGTGTATGTTTCAAAGTTACTCTTTCAATTTATCCCTCCTTCTCCTTCCCTCACTGGGTCCACAAGCCTGTTCTCTATCTCTACATCTCTATTGCTGTGTGTGCTTAGTCGCTCAGTCATGTCCAACTCTTTGTGACCCCATGGACTGCAGCCAACCAGGCACCTCTGTCCATGCGGATTCTCCAGGAAAGAATACTGGAGTGGGTTGCCATGCTCTCCTCCGGGGGATCTTCCCAACCCAGGGATTGAACTCAGGTCTCCTGCATTGCCAATGGATTCTTTACCATCTGAGCCACAAGGAAAGCCCATGAATACTGGAGTGGGTAGCCTTTCCCTTCTCCCGCAGATCTTCTCAATCCAGGAGTCAAACTGAGGTCTCCTGCACTGCAGGTGGATTCTTTATCAGCTACAACCCACTCCAGTATTCTTGCCTGGAAAACCATGTGGACAGAGGAGCATGGTGGGCTACAGTCCATGGGGTCACAAAGAGTCGGACATGACTGAGTGTCTCCATTGCAGTCCTGCAAATAGGTTCATCGGTACCATCTTAGAAGACATTTAATAATCCTATATAAAATATAGTCTATTCTAATTTTACTTAATCATTTTAAAACATGACAATGTTTACTAAACACAGTATAAAGTACTTCAGTGTTGTGATATAAGCATTAAAAAAAAAAAAACAGTACACAGCAAGAATCATTACTTTGATAGTACACAAAAGCATGGCAGAAATATATGAAATAGATGTTCTAAAAGTTCACTAATAGACTTCAAGTTTCAGGTGTAACATGTAAAGACCTTGGAAGTCTTCACTCCTATCCTTACAATGAAGAATAGTTGGATAAACTAAAAATTGACAACAAGATTTGGACCTATCAGAGAACTGAGGTCATAGCGCAAAGGTAGAGGCCTCCCAAATGTGGAGAGAGTTGTGTATCCAGAGAGATACAGCAACCAAAATTTGCTTACCTGGAACAGAAGCATACAGAGCTCTAAAGCTGAAGAAACATATGGTAATAATTGTTGGAGACTGAGGATGGACTAGCATGAGAGTAGGGCTACAGTCTCAGAGGAACTCCCACATCTGTGGGCTCCCCCTCCAAGAATGAATGTTGTTGTTTAGTTGCTCAGTAGTGCTCTACTCTTTGCAACCTCATGGACTGTAGCTCTCCAGACTCCTCTGTCCATGGAATTCTCCAGGCGAGAAAACTGGAGTGGGTTGCCATTTCCTTCTCCAGGGGATTTTCCTGACCCAGGGATCGAACCCACATCTCCTGCATTGGCAGGCCGATTATTTACCTCTGAGCCACAAGAGAAGCCCCCAAGAATGAATACCTGGTATTCATTGTGAAGCTCCAGGAAAGATCTCCCTGTGGCTCTGTTAGGGTGAGAAGAAGAGTATCCACCATGAAACACTCCCAAAACCTTCTCCAGTCAGAAGCTGTCTCTCCAGGGGTAAGAACTCTGAAGCACAATTCTGAAATCCTGTTTCAGTAAGATAAAGGGAATTCCTGCCTGCTCCGGCTTTTCCCTGATAGCTCAGCTGGTAAAGAATCCACCTGCAATGCAGGAGATCCCGGTTCGATTCCTGGGTCAGCAAGATCCTCTGGAGAAGGTATAGGCTACCCACTCCAGTGTTCTCGGGCTTCCCTTGTGGCTCAGCTGGTAAAGAATCCACCTGCAATGCAGGAGACCTGGGTTGGGAATATCCCCTAGAGAAGGGAAAGGCTACCCACTCTAGAGAATGCCTGGAGAATTCCATGGACTGTATAGCCCACGGGGTCACAAAGACTCAGACATCACTTTCACTCTCACTTTTCACTTTCTTTCCAGCTTTTCCCATCTTCCTATCTCACCTATGGGGAAAACCTAAAATGAACAGGAAATGGGGACTTAAGGATATAAATTAGGAATTATTTATTCAGGGAGGGAATAAGTGACAAATTTTTTTTAAAAAAATGTAACCCGGAAGAGGATCAAGAGCACTTGCGAAGGTCACAGCCCTAGGCAAAGTCTCATGAAAAGTCTGAGTTTTAATCAAAGGACTATATAAATTTCCCTCTCCTATACCTTCCCATGCCAGCAAAAGGGTTCTCGTGTAATAACAGCAACAACTGAACAAGCTGCAAAGCTGACTTCCTCTGAGGAACAATTAAGGTTTGACAGAAAGCAACAAAGTTCTGTAAAGCAATTATCCTTCAATTAAAAAATAAATAAAATATTTTAGAAAGAACAGAAAAAAAAATAATACACAGAGAAGCCTCTAGGCCAGGAAAAAAGACTAAAATAAGGACATTAGAGGATTTTGAAGCTGTGGTACATATAGCTACAACAAACACTAAACACAGCTCAACTGCAATACAGATGAACATAAATCCTCCCACTAGAAGCCTATTCATTTTATGTCCTATTACTCAATACATCTGGAGAAGGCAATGGCACCCCACTCCAGTACTCTTGCCAAAATCCCATGGACAGAGCCTGGTAGGCTGCAGTCCATGGGGTTGCTAAGGGTCGGACACGACTGAGCGAATTCACTTTCACTTTTCACTTTCATGCACTGGAGAAGGAAATGGCAACCCACTCCAATGTTCTTGCCTGGAGAATCCCAGGGACGGGGGAGCCTGGTGGGCTGCCGTCTATGGGGTCGCACAGAGTTGGACACGACTGAAGCGACTTAGCAGCAGCACTCAATACATCAAGGTTTCTCTGGTGGCTCAGATGGTAAAGAATCTGCCTGCAATGCGGGCAACCCAGATTCGATCTCTGGGTTGGGAAGATCCCCTGGAGGAGGAAATGGCAATCCACTCCAATATTCTTGCCTGGAATATCCTGTGGACAGAGGAGCCTGGCAGGACACAGTTCATGGGGTAGCAAAGAGTCAGACATGACTGAGTGACTAACACACACACACACACTCAATACAATATGTACAGCTCTCAAAAAAAAGTCATTAGGTATGCAAAAACGCAAAAACACGCAGTCAAAAAGGACAACACAATCAAATGAACTAGACTCAGATATTACACACATGTTGGTGTTACCAGAAAAGAAATCAAAATATTTATGATTAATGTTAAGGATTTGTGGTGGAGTCCCCATGACCTCCTTCAGGCTCAGTGATTCCCTAGAAGGACTCACAGGACTCAGAAAAAGCTGTTATACTAACAGTTAAGGTTTATTACAGTGACTAACAAAGCTAGTGGAGGTGATGGAATTCCAGTTGAGCTATTTCAAATCCTGAAAGATGATGCTGTGAAAGTGCTGCACTTGATATGCCAGCAAATTTGGAAAACTCAGCAGTGGCCACAGGACTGCAGTTTTCATTCCAATCCCAAAGAAAGGCAATGCCAAAGAATGCTCCAACTACCGCACAATTGCACTCATCTCACACGCTAGTAAAGTAATGCTCAAAATTCTCCAAGCCAGGCTTCAGCAATAGATAAACCATGAACTTCCAGATGTTCAAGCTGGTTTTAGAAAAGGCAGAGGAACCAGAGATCAAATTGCCAATATCTGCTGGATCATTGAAAAAGCAAGAGAGTTCCAGAAAAACATCTATTTCTGCTTTATTGACTATGCCAAAGCCTTTGACTGTGTGCATCACAATAAACTGTGGAAAATTCTAAAAGAGATGGGAATACCAGACCACCTGACCTGTCTCTTGAGAAATCTGTATGCAGGTCAGAAGCAACAGTTAGAACTGGACATGGAACAACAGACTGGTTCCAAATAGGAAAAGGAGTACGTCAAGGCTGTATATTCTCACCCTGCTTATTTAACTTATATGCAGAGTACATCATGAGAAACGCTGGGCTGGAGGAAGCACAACCTGGAATCAAGATTGCCGGGAGAAATATCAATAACCTCAGATATGCAGATGACACCACCCTTATGGCAGAAAGTGAAGAAGAACTAAAGAGCCTCTTGATGAAAGTGAAAGAGGAGAGTGAAAAAGTTGGCTTAAAGTTCAGCGTTCAGAAAACTAAGATCATGGCATCCGATCCCATCACTTCATGGGAAATAGATGGGGAAACAGTGGAAACAGTGTCAGACTTTATATTTTTGGGCTCCAAAATCACTGCTGATGGTGATTGCAGCCATGAAATTAAAAGATGCTTACTCCTTGGAAGGAAGGTTATGGCCAACCTAGATAGCATATTTAAAAGCTGAGACATTACTTTGCCAACAAAAGTCCGTCTAGTCAAGGCTATGGTTTTTCCAGTGGTCATGTATGGATGTGAGAGTTGGACGGTGAAGAAAGCTGAGCACCGCAGAATTGATGCTTTTGAACTGTGGTGTTGGAGAAGACTCTTGAGAGTCCCTTGGACTGCAAGGAGATCCAACCAGTCCATCCTAAAGGAGATCAGTCCTGGGTGTTCATTGGAAGGACTGATGTTGAAGCTAAAACTCCAATACTTTGGCCACCTCATGCGAAGAGTTGACTCATTGGAAAAGACCCTAATGCTGGGAAGGATTGGGGGCAGGAGGAGAAGGGGATGACAGAGGATGAGATGGTTGGATGGCATCACCAACTCGATGGGCATGGGTTTGGGTAAACTCCAGGAGTTGGTGATGGACAGGGAGGCCTGGCTTGCTGCGATTCATGGGGTCGCAAAGAGTCGGACACGACTGAGTGACTGAACTGAACTGGAACAGGAAACGGTCTCATTTGACCAAAATCTGGCAGTAAATTGCTCACATCATTTACTTCATTGTAGGCCTGAAAATGTTAATTCTAATAACCAGGTAAGTTTCATCCCACTCAATATCTAAAAGACTCATTTTACAGAGAGGATTAAAATTAACAAAGTATTTATTGAGAGTGACTGAACCAAATTCTAGCACTTGAGTTACATGTAGTTTCTTATGTGTCATATAAAATAATTATCAATATGTTCTTCTGTACTCTTTTTCTAACCTTGCAAAGACACAAATAATAATCCTTTACCAATATGTCCTTATTGCTTCTATGTGTAATCAATATACAGTTGTTAATGAGATATTTTACTTTATTCTCTCATAGTAAGTGTTTGAAGTCAGTCTGGTGTGTATTTTATACTTCACACACACCTACATTTAGACAGACCACATTTCCAGGGCTCAGTAGCCACGTGTGACTTATGGCCACTATCTTAGATAGCATAGACTTAAGTGTCTATCTGCTAATGTTCTTGCTCAAAATAAAGCCTTTAAGTATTGTTGCTTGTTTCCTTGTTCTGCCACTGATATCTACTAAAATTTTGCTTTAGACTAAGAAACTCTCCAATTCAAGATAGTTAACTGCTTTGCAGTTAATGAAATCATTTTTGTTTGTTGAAAGCCCTCTGCCTTTCTATATCTGAGAGCTACATCTTATATTTGTGCTACTCTTTAGTGGATGTGGCACTCTCTGTACTTTTTTTTTTAGTCTACATACTTTGGAAATAAATGACTTACTTTTTAGTGGAAAAACTAATGACCAATCTTGTAATAATCCTATGAAACACTTCTACATAACACTTTCAAACATCCTCCTGCTTCTGCAATTTTCTGGAAGAGTTTGGCCACAGCAATCAGAGCTGAAAAAGAAATAAAAGGAATGCAGATAGGAAAAGAAGAAGTAAAACTCTCACTGTTTGCAGATGACATGATCCTCTACATAGAAAACCCTAAAGACTCTACTAGAAAATTACTAGAGTTAATCAATGAATATAGTAAAGTTGCAGGATATAAAATTAACACACAGAAATCCCTTGCATTCCTATACTCCAATAATGAGAAAACAGAAAGAGAAATTAAGGAAACAATACCATTCACCATTGCAACAAAAAGAATAAAATACTTAGGAATATATCTACCTAAAGAAACAAAAGACTTATATAGAGAAAACTATAAAACACTGATGAAAGAAATCAAAGAGGACACAAACAGATGGAGAAATATACCGTGTTCATGGATTGGAAGAATTAATATAGTGAAAATGAGTATACTACCCAAAGCAATCTATAGATTCAATGCAATCCCTATCAAGCTACCAATGGTATTTTTCACAGAACTAGAACAAATCATCTCACAATTTGTATGGAAATATAAGAAACCTCAAATAGCCAAAGCAATCTTGAGGAAGAAGAATGGAACTGGAGGAATCAACCTGCCTGACTTCAGGCTCTACTACAAAGCCACTGTCATCAAGACAGTACGGTACTGGCACAAAGATAGAAATATAGATCAATGGAACAAAATAGAAAGCCCAGAGATAAACCCACGCACATATGGACACCTTATCTTCGACAAAGGAGGCAAGAATATACAATGGAGAAAAGACAATCTCTTTAACAAGTGGTGCTGGGAAAACTGGTCAACCACTTGTAAAAGAATGAAACTAGAACACTTCCTAACACCGTACACAAAAATAAACTCAAAATGAATTAAAGATCTAAACGTAAGACCAGAAACTATAAAACTCCTAGAGGAAAACATAGGCAAAACACTCTCCGACATAAATCACAGCAGGATCCTCCATGACCCACCTCCCAGAATATTGGAAATAAAAGCAAAAATAAACAAATGGGACCTAGTTAAAATTAAAAGCTTTTGCACAACAAAGGAAACTATAAGCAAGGTGAAAAAATATACAAACATCCTCCTGCAAGAAAGAGTTAATTGGTTTTATTTCGGAATCGCTTCCCAGGAAGAATAAATTTGATCTAGTTTGAGCTCATTTCACTCTGCAAAATGCAAATTAATAATTTAGCTTTCTAATATATTCAAAGCAATTAATGTGTACTTATGACCAGTAGGTTTTTTACTTACTCAACTCAATCTGAACAGTCTCTTACTGGAACTGGTCACCATGACCTCTCTCATTTGAGATTACCAGGCCCTCCTGAGCAGTGTTTTTAAACTTTTTAATGATGGATTTTTTTTTTCCTTTAAATAAAATCTTTAAATATAAAATCTAATTTTATTGAAGAGAGAAAACAGTACCTCAATCACTTTCTCTTATTTTTTTCCCTCTGAGGCTTCAGAGAAATTCTCTATGGCATCCCTATGGTGGTAAAAAAAAAAACAAACAAAAAAAAACACAGTTATAAAACAGTTTAGAGCAATTAAGAATAATAAGAATTAACATAATTAAGAATATAGTCACACTCAAATTCTGAATTATTTTCTCTCCTACTTCTTCAGCCTTAGAAATTCACACACACAAAGAGAAAATCTTTATCTTACTCCACATCCTCTAATAGCCGTTGTAACTATCTACGCTATCCAAAATCAGATCCTAGTTGATTAAACATAAGTATAATCTGTAGAGCTATTTTTATGTTTCATTAGGTTATGCTTCCACATAAATTTATACTGAAAACCCTGAGTATTTGTAGAAATAAAGTTCACACAGCATTATCACAGTTTCTTTCTTCTTGCTATCTTGCTTTCTGTAGTATAGTTCTTGATATATTGCTTTTCAGTGGTATGCTCCTGAAAACTAATGAGAAAATACCTTACCACTATAAGCAAGCTACATGCAGACTCTTGGGTGGGCACCAACTACAATAGGAGACATTCTTTTCTTCACTATGCGACTCCTTGTAGTAGATAGAGCTATAGTGAGTTAGTGGAAATATTTTATTCAAAATACTAGTAGTTCCAATTTCATGGATCAAAAAAATCTATAAAGAAATACTTTTAAATGATTTTAAAAAAATTATTCAAGGAATTCCTTGGCAATCAGTGGGTAGGACCCCATGCTTCCACTGCAAGGGATGAAGGTTCGATCCCTGGTTAGGGAGCTAAGATTCTGCAAGCCACATGGCACATCCAATAAATAAGTATGTAATAATGCAAATGAGCAAAAGAGTTTTACATATGCAATTCATTTTTCCAAAAAAAATACTTAGGACTATTCTTCACATTGTGGTATGAATTTAAACATACAAAATATATTTAAAATATAATATTTTCATGTTTTTGTTGTGCCTTGAAATAAAAATCAGAATACAAAAATTCTACATATAAATAGTTGTCTATACATATAAGTTTCCTTTAAATTGTTAACCTTTCACAGAAAAGCAAAAGTTAAAGGGATGTATATTTTATGAGAAAGAAATTTGCTTCACATTTAGATAGCATAGGTAGCAGAGGTTTAACAAACGATTTCTTAAAATATTGTAAAACACAGAATGATGTTCATGCGTACTCTTTTGAAATGCTGGCCTCTGTAATCAATTAGATATTTATTTATCTCCTACATTCCTTTGCTGAATAAATTTTTTTAATGTAATAAAATTCATTCTCTACCTTCAGGAAGGTTACTAACATATTCTTGAATTTATGTTTTGCATTTCAGTTATGACAGATCTACTGAGATAGATGTAAAAGGATTCTGAGAACAAAACTAACTGGCATAGGAGGTCTTCCTTCCTCCCTGGTTTCTCTCCATTCCATCTTTCTCTTTTAAACCAAATGATTTCTGAGGACTTTAGAGTGTTTCATTCAGGTATTTGGGAATCTCTACTGAGAACAGGTATTTCGATCTATGGAAGGGGATATGTTTGGAGAACAGTTTAAAAGAGATACTATATTGCAAAGCCACAATTCACTATCTGGAAATAAATTTATTCTAAGAGATGTGCAGGTGCCATTAGGAATAGAATATTATTGGCAGCTTGACTACGCCTACGCCTAGTCTCTCTGGCCCCAGGAAGGCAATTAAAAGTCTGAAGGAATTACTCTGTTGTTTCTGCTTCCTAAGATGAAGAAGAAGGGAAACAGGCTTTCTTCTAGTACCTCAGAAAGATCGAGTTGCCTAAAGAGAGAAAGATGAGTTAAACAGAAGGATATCCAGCAAAACAGAGTTGATGGAAGAGGCTCTTGAACTCAAGAGAAACTTGAACTGAAAAATGATGATGATTATGCAAATTAAGAAAAACATGCTGTGGCATAAAAAAAATCTTTTTAAGTCTAAAACAAAAAACAAACAAAAAAACCATGATTTTCCAGCTAAAAAAGTCAATAGATTAATTGAGTGAGGAGACAGAAATAGTTATAACATAAGTTAATGGCTTGAAATATCAAGTTGAAGAAATATCTAAATCACAGAGCAAAACTGGAATGGATGTAATGAAAAGAAAGATGAGGGGATTGGAGGATATATTAATGCACATGAAGTATAAATATTAGTAGCTAATTGTTTTAAAGGAAGGCATAGATGCAGAGAAATAAAAATTAAGCTATGAATAGAAAAAAAAAAGTCCTCAAGATGAAGAGAAACAAAGCTGGAAGACTGACAAAAATTCACAGCTGCTCATGTCATTTCTGAATTTTAAAAAAATCTGAACTTTAGGAATAAAATAAATAATCACACAAGTTTACAAATGGAAGTCAAATGCTTATCTACAAAATAAAAAAATAAAATTTATATTGAAATTCTTTATTTATAATTTGTTGTTGTTTAGTCACTCAGTCATGTCCAGCTCTTTTGCAATCCCAAGGACTATAGCCTATCAGGCTCCTCTGGCCATGGAATTTCCTAGGCAAGAATATTGGAGTGGGTTGCAATTTCCTTCTCTGGGAGATCTTTCTGACCCAGAGATCAAACTCAGGTCTACTGCACTGGCAGGCAGATTCTCCCCTACTGAGCCACTGAGGAAACCCATACTGGTACTTAAAAAATAGTATAATATCTACAAACTACTATGAAAGTGGGATGCAATCCAGGAAACTTCTTGAAGATGGAGAAAACAAAGAAAAAATTGCAAAAAATAAATTTTACAATATATACATATAAAATAAGATAAAAAATATTCACCAAAAGACAAATAATGTGTACTAAAATTGAGAATTAGTTTAATTATCAATTAGTTCAAATGTGCAAAATCACATTTGGGCTTCTCAGGTGGCACAGTGGTAAAGAATCCACCTGACAAGCAGGGGAACGCAAGAGATGAAGGTTCAATCTGTTGGTCAGGAAGATCCCCTAGAGGAGGAAATGACAACCCACTCCAATATTCTTGCTTGGGAAATCCCATGGACAGAAGAGGCTGTCAGGCCACACTTGATGGAGTCACAAAGAGCCAGACATGACTGAGCAACTGAGCACATGCACACACATACTTCAAGGGATATTAAAATTAAAGATCAAAATTACTAAACTACCTATCAGACAGAGAAATTGGAGCAATGCTGAAGAGGGATGAGAATAGAAGAGAGTGAGGAAAAAGAGATTGCAACATCTATCAACCTTGTTTGACAGCCTGCCAGCTGTTCCATAGCCTCCTAGATGATGGACAAATGATCAGAGACACATGAATAAGCAAGTTCTCCCTTTTGACATTCATAATATTTTCTGTAACAGCACTACTGAGAGTCTTTTTATCTAAGGCTCATTTTTAATAAATATATTGCTGATTCATTGACTACTATCCTATAAATGTTAAATATCTATTCTATTAATATCTTATTATTGACCAGTCACAGTATAGATGCTTTCCAGATTAAGGGCCAACCCTCCTCTTTTGTGGCTCAGCTGGTAAGAATCTGCCTGCAATGCAGGAGACCTGGGTTTGACCCCTGGGTTGGGAAGATCTCCTGGAGAAGCCAAAGGCTACCCACTTCAGTATTCTGGCCTGGAGAATTCCATGGACTGTTTGGTCCATGGGGTCGCAAAGAGTCGGACACAACTGAGCAAATTTCAGTTTCAGTTTCACTTTCTCCTCTCTTGAGACATCTGTAAATTGCGTTGCATTCTTATCATCTTCAGGAAACTGATTATTAAGAAATTCCCATTTAGCCAGAATGTTAGATAGTTCCTCAGGAAAATTTAACAAGAGACCCAAAGAATAACAGTCATGTGTTCCCAGGTGGCACACGTGGTAAAGAACCTACCTGCCAATACAGGAGATGTAAGAAATGCTGGTTCTATCCCTGGTGGGGAAGATCCCCTGGAGAAGGAAATGGCAAACCACTCCATTATTCTTGCCTGGAGAATCCCACAGACAGAGAAGCCTGGCAGGCTATAGTCCATGAGGTTGCAAAGAGTCAGACACGACTGAAGTGACTTAGCACGCACGTTCATTGATTTGGTTGGTTGGTACCCACAGTGCTTTCCCCTGTTGCATGTTCTTGCATATACCATTTCCACTTTCTGGGGAAAGACTCCATGCACTTCCCACTCTGTTGGGATGATGATCTGCTACAACACAGGCTGCAATAGGTACTGCAGGTCTCATAATAACTGCATTATTCAATAGAAGTTCTAACTAAACCCGAAGAACTACTTCAGTTCAGTTCAGTTCAGTCACTCAGTCTTGCAAGAGTCTCTGTGACCCCCTGGACTGCAGCACCCTAGGCTTCCCTGTCCGTCACCAACTCCCGGACCTTACTCAAACTCATGTCCGTCAAGTCAGTGATGCCATCCAACCATCTCATCCTCTGTCATCCCCTTCTCCTCTTGCCTTCAATCTTTCCCAGCATCAGGGTCTTTTCCAATGAGTCAGCTCTTCCCATCAGGTGGTCAAAGTATTGGAGCTTCAGCTTCAGCATCAGTTCTTCCAATAAATATTCAGGACAGATTTCCTTCAGGATTGACTGGTTTGATCTCCTTGCAGTCTAAGGGACTCTCAAGAGTCTTCTCCAACACCATACTTCAAATCATCAATTCTTCAGCACTCAGCTTTCTTTATAGTCTAACTCTCACATCCATACATGACTACTGGAAAAACCATAGCTTTGACTAGACAGACATATGTCGGCAAAGTAATGCCTCTGCTTTTTAATAGGCTGTCTATGTTGGTTGTAGTTTTTCTTCCAAGGAGCAAGTGTCTTTTAATTTCATGACTGCAGTCACCATCTGCAGCGATTTTGGAGCCCAAGAAAATAAAGTCTGTCACTGTTTCTATTGTATCCCCATCTATTTGCCATGAAGTGATGGGATCGGATGCCATCACCTTCGTTTTTTTGAATGTTGAGTTTTAAGCCAGTTTTTTCACTCTCCTCTTTCACTTTCATCAAGAGGCTCTTTAGTTCCTCTTGCTTTCTGCCATAAGGGTGGTGTCATCTGCATATCTGAGGTTATTGATATTTCTCCCAGAAATTTTGATTCCAGCAATTGCTAACTAGGTATGACAGTACATTGAGCACCAGTGTCCGGCAATACTAGTAACGTTTTTGCACTATCACTAAGTCATTTTATCTATACATACACAAATGACTTGTCAAGTCCTGGTGACTCAACTTCTTCTTGTCTAAGAGATTTGGATTAAGTGATTACAACAGTCCCTCTAAAATAAGAGACTTCTGAATACTTTTGAGTTAATTTTTCTCTCCCTTGATTTTATTTCTTCAGCCATCCAAGGAAATTATTTATGGAGATAACCAATCAGTTTCTTTTAAGCCCAGGGAGAACAATTGTCTGAAGAGTTATAAATGTCTGTCTGAAGAGACACTTCTATAAATAGCTGCATCTTTTCATAAGTTCACCCTCTAAGGTTTCAAAGACACAGCCTTATTTATAGCTCAGTGGATATTTTTTATTGTCAAATAAGGAATTATAACAACCCAAAAATAAAGTGGTGATAATAGCAAAGGTTAAGATCACAATTTTCCCATTTTAAGAATGGTGTACTCAGACTTTTCCCTCTCACTACACTTCATCTATCCTAATACATGTGTGTACTCAGTTACTTACTTCAGTCAGGTCTGACTCTTTGCGACCCCATGGACTATAGCCTGCCAGGCTCCTCTGCCCATGGTATTCTCAAGGCAAGAATGCTGCAGTGGACCGCCATGTCCTCCTCCAGTGGCTCTTCCCAGCCCAGGGATTGAAGCCATTTTTCCTCTGTTGCAAGCAGATTCCTTACCTGCTGAGCCATCAGGAAAACCCCTATCCTAACATAATAACAAACTAGGAAAAATATCAATAAGTCTATTAGTCTAATATTCCTGGAAAAACAATTTAAACTTTCTGGATAAAGGATTAACACTAGAACAGAATGCAAAACATCAGGGTCAGATTAAACTTCTGCCAGACAGAATAGCAATTATGAGTATAAGTTCCTAAAGGTAAAAAATAGCTATTATATAATCCAAATTTTCATAAATTGAAGAAAGTAAGGAAAACCACTAGACCATTCAGGTATGACCTAAATCAAACCACTTATGATTATACAGTGGAAGTGAGAAATAGATTCAAGGAATTAGATCTAATAGACAGAGTGCCTGAAGAACTATGAACAGAGGTTCATGACATTGTACAGGAGGTAGGGATCAACCATTCCCAAGAAAAAGAAGTGTAAAAAGGCAAAACGGTTGTCTGAGGAGGCCTTACAAATAGCTGAGAGAAAAAAAAAAAAAGAGAAGCTAAAAAGAGACATAGGAGAAAAGGAAAGATATGCCCATCTGAATGCAGAATTCCAAAGAATAGCTAGGAGAGATAAGAAAGCCTTCCTCAGTAATCATGACAAAGAGAAAAACAATAGAATGGGAAAGACTAGAGATCTCTTCAAATAGAGATACCAAGGGAACAATTCATGCAAAGACGGGCACAATAAAGGACAGAAATGGTATGGACCTAACAGAAGCAGAAGATATTAAGAAAAGGTGGCAAGAATACACAGAATTAAACAAAAAAGATATTCATGACCCAGATAATCATGACGGTGTGATCACTCATCTAGAGCCAGACATCCTGGAATGTGAAGTCAAGTGGGCCTTAGAAAGCATCACTACGAACAAAGCTAGTGGAGGTGATGGAATTCCAGTTGAGCTATTTCAAATCCTGAAAGATGATGCTGTGAAAGTGCTGCACTCGATATGCCAGCAAATTTGGAAAACTCAGCAGTGGCCACAGGACTGGAAAAGGTCAGTTTTCATTCCAATCCCCAAAAAAGGCAATGCCAAAGAATGCTTAAACTACCACACAAATGCATTCATCTCACACACTAGTAAAGTAATGCTCAAAATTCTCCAAGCCAGGCTTCAACAGTACGTGAACCGTGAACTTCCAGATGTTCAAACTGGATTTAGAAAAGGCAGAGGAACCAGAGATTAAATTGCCAACGTCTGTTGGATCATTGAAAAAGCAGAATAGTTCCAGAAAAACATCTACTTCTGCTTTATTGACTATGCCAAAGCCTTTGACTGTGTAGATCACAACAAACTATGGAAAATTCTTTAGGAGATAGGAATATCAGACCACTTGACCTGTCTCTTGAGAAACCTGTATGCAGGTCAGGAAGCAACAGTTAGAACTGGACATGGAACAACAGACTGGTTCCAAATAGGGAAAGGAGAACATCAATTGCTGTATATTGTCACCCTGCTTATTTAACTTTTATGCAGAGTACATCATGAGAAACGCTGGGCTGGATGAAGCATAAGCTTGAATCAAGACTACCAGAAGAAATATAAATAACCTCAGATACGCAGATGACACCACCCTTATGGCAGAAAGCGAAGAAGAACTAGGGAGCCTCTTGATGAAGGAGAAAGAGGAGAGTGAAAAAGTTGGCTTAAAGCTCAACATTCAGAAAACTAAGATTATGGCATCTGGCCCCATCACTTCATGGCAAATAGATGGGGAAAGAGTTGAAACAGTGATAGATTTTATTTTCTTGGGCTCCAAAATCACTGCAGATGGTGACTGTAATCATGAAATTAAAAGATGCTTGCTCCTTGGAAGAAAAGTTATGACCAATCTAGACAGCCTATTAAAAAGCAGACACATTACTTTGCCGACAAAGGTCTGTCTAGTCAAAGCTATGGTTTTTCCAGTAGTCACATATGGATGCGAGAGTTGAGAAAGAAAAGAAAGAAAGCTGAGTCCTGAAGAATTGATGCTTTTGAAGTGTGGTGTTGAAGACTCTTAAGAGTCCCTTAGACTGCAAGGAGATCAAAGCAGTCCATCCTAAAGGAAATCAGTCCTGAATATTCATTGTAGGACTGATGCTGAAGCTGAAACTCCAATACTTTGGCCACCTGATGGGAAGAACTGACTCATTTGAGAAGACCCTGATGCTGGGAAAGATTGAAGGTGGGAGAAGGGGACAACAAAGGATGAGATGGTTAGATGGCATTACCAAGTCAATGGACATGAGTTTGAGTAAACTCCAGGAGTTAGTGATGGACAAGGAGGCCTGGCGTGCTTCAGTCCATAGGGTCACAAAGAGTCAGACACAACTGAGCGACTGAACTGAACTGAATTTTCACACCACCACTGAGACTCAGGAAGATGACACAAACAAGAGGGTAGATGTGGTCTTCTGTTACCCCAGCACGCTCACAATGCTGCTACATTAAACCAACAGAGATATCTGTCAGGGGCAGAAAGCAAGGCACCTTCTCTCTGGCTAGGGAATGGGGTGTCAATGGGAGAAATTGTATAGGGAAGGGAAGGACAGCATAAAGATATTTTATAACAGATCTCTACCAATTGAAACATTAATGCATGCAATGCACGCACGCACGCGCACATACACACACACACACACACACACACAGTCATCAATGTACAATTTGTATCTTTGTTCTACTTTACTAATATGTAAATTTTAAAACGTACTAACAACATAAAACCTTTGAAGGACAAGATAAATTATAAAATAATAAAAGTTCAAATAGGTCTTCTCATTTCCTAATGAATCACCTCTAGCACTGCATGTAGTATATACATACCTCCTTTGGAGACCAACAATAAATGGGAGAGCTTCTAGAGTTAGAACCATTCATATTTATTTAAATGGAATAATGCCTCCCACTTCATTGTTTTATGAACATTGTTATTCCTAGAGATTTTTAAATGTTAATTTTCTCAGCATTTTCAGATTTTCATACTGGTTTATTTCATATATACTTAGTACATTTTTCAAAACCCTATGAGAATTTTGAATCTAGAGATTCAACCATTCTGAGAATTTTGCTTTGCCATAGAAAACACAAAAATAATGAGACCGTGAGAATTGTTTCAAAATTAATGTAATTCTCCCATATTTAAGCATCAAATTAAAATCAATTTACTTCACAGATTAGGAAGCATGGTTTTCTTTAAATCTACCTATAAAATTAAGATTGGTTCCTGTTAAGAAGAAAGAGAGAGAGAAAAAATTATTTTATGTCCTTGATCACAGAACTTTATAATTCCCAGATTCTACCACCATTAGATATTTGGCCTGTTTCCTAAAAATCCGTGATCTTTTTCTGTTAAGTAACTTGATTATATTAGGACTTTGATTTTTCAAATTAATAATGAAACTATCAAGTAAAATATCCTCATAGGTGTTTTGTTTTTGTGGGAAATTGATAAGAACTTATTTGCATTAAAAACATCTGATTGGTATGTGCCTATGTGTGTCTATGTGCTCAGTCTCTGAGTTGTGTCTGACCCTTTGTGACCCCATGGACCGCAGCCTGCCAGGCTCCTCTCTCCATGGAATTTTCCAGGCAAGAATACTGGAGTGGGTTGCCATTTCCCACCCAGAGATCAAACCTCCAAACTGAAATGAAGAGGTGCCACTAGTATTTTCCCCTGCCATTGTTTTTTAAAATGTAACTTCATTTTTTAAAATGTAACTTTTAAGAATGCCGTAATTGTTATTAACATCTCTGTGAGTGGGAAAAGTGAGAGAGGTAATTTGAAACTGAACTAGCAGGACCAGGATTGAAATCCAAATGTTTCAACAGGAAAACTTATAGTCTTAATCACCTACTCTCTGGCCTCAGTTTAATTGGGAAGTCACTGGAAGAGGCTAATCTAGTTTTACATCACACAAAGGGTAGAAAATAAGGTGAGACCAAAAAAAAAAAAAAAAAAAAGCACCGATATTTCTTAAAAGCTAACAGAATGAAAAAGAAAATAAAGGGGAACATATTTTTAAATTATTTACAATTAATTTGCATTTAATTTATATTCTCATACCAATTAGGTGGGGCTTTCCAGGTGTTGCACAGGTAAAGAAACTGCCTGCCAATGCAGGAGACACAGGTTCAACCCCTCATCTGGGAAGATACCACATGCAGAGCAGCTAAGCCTGTGTGCCACAACTATTGAGCCTGTGCTCTAGACCCTGGGAACCAAAACCTCTGCACCCATGTGCATCAACTACCGAAGCCCAGGAGCCCTAGATCCTATACTCCACAACAACAGAAGCCACTGCAATAAGGAGCTCACACACCACAACTAGAAAGTAGCCCCCACTCTTCTGGAACTAGAGAAAGTCCACGTAGCAACAAAGACCCAGCACAACCAAAAATAAATAATTTTTTTAAAAAAGAATATAATTTATACCTGAGAGAATGTTATATATGAATTTTTAATCTAAACCAGCTAAACCATATTTAGATTAAACCATGTCAAATGTTGATTTGTTTATAGATTATGTTCTTAGAAATCTTCTTAGAACACTAAGAACATTTCGGAATAAATGTGTATCCAGAAAATTTCATGCACTACTATGAGTAAATTTGACCTACTTTCTCTGTAATATACTTCCATTTTGTGGAGCTTATACAGTGATCATATTTCATATGAAAAATTATGCCAACCATATGTCAATAAATATATCAGCACCTCCTGTACCTAATAATTTGTGATTCTTCCTTTAAATGGTAGTAAATGAATGCGTGGCACAGAAATTGTATACCAATCATGCAATCCTATAATTGTACTGATTAACTCTGATTCAATTACCAGATGGGAGCTCTCCAAGGAGTCTCATTTTGAGGATTAAAAAGAAGCTGAATTATTCAACTGAAAGTGAAAGTGAAAGTCGCTCAGTCATGTCCCACTCTTTGCAACCCCATGGACTATATACACTCTATGAAATTCTCCAGGCCAGAATACTAGACTGGGTAGCCTTTCCCTTCTCCAGGGGATCTTCCCAACCCAGGTCTCCCGCATTGCAGGCAGATTCTTTACCAGCTGTGCTCAAGGGAAGCCCAAGAATACTGGAGTGGGTAGCCTATCCCTTCTCCAGGGGATACTCCTGACCCAGGAATTGAACCATAGTCTCTTGCATTGCAGATGGATTCTTTACTAACTGAGCTATCAGGGAAGCTCAACTAACTACTCCCCCTCAAATTCAGCAGTTCTTAAATTTAGAAAAATATGTACTTTAATGGTTTTGAAACATTAATTTTTTTCTTTATTATGTCACCTGTATCTCTTGAATCTATACAAGAAATCCCAGCATCTGCAGATAATCAACAGATGTCTAACTTATCACCCTATACTTACTTGATAGAACACTTTCTCTCCTTACACAAAAATAAACAAATTCTAATGTTACTACAGTTATTTTTTAATTCATTTGTATGAAAATGTTCTTTATTTCTTTGGGAAATTGTCTCCAAATTACTTGAGAGTATAAATGCAGGTGGCAAAATTATCATCACTATATAATTCTATGGAATTACATTATATATGCACTTATTTTCTAAAACTCCAATAGATATACTTGGAAAATAAAGAAGAAAATGATAAAGAAGATAAAAATGGGAATGAGAGGTAGGGAGAAAAGAAAGGAAGGAGAGAAATAATTTGCATTATTCATATAATACACTTGTCTTTTCTTTCATTTAGCATAATCCCAGGGAGAAGAGGGATGGGAGACATGAATCTTCTATTCAGTCATTCTCAACTCTCTGTATAAAGGTTTTGTACAAATAAGTGTAATTCTAGTGTTTAAATGTGTATTTTATACCATCTGGACTCTAAATACAATCTAATACTTTATCACGTGCTAAACTGAAGAAGCAGCAATATATTCCAGCCTGAAGACCATCTATATTAACCCTTAGGAAATATGGTGTGTGTACATATTATACTATATAGGTGATACAGAGGATTCTCAAGGGTGACTTCAATAATGTGACTTTCTCTTCAAACTGTAAGAGCTAATCTTCATGTAATCTGTGATTATGCATGTGGATGGTTAAAAACATTGGTAATAAGGATATCAATCACTTCTGAGTCATCACTATAGCTCATATCCATATGCTCAAGTCCATGGCCCCAGTCTTTAAACCATAGCTACTCCAAAAATGAGAGTTATGCTTCCAAAGTATTTTCCTATGTTGCAAAGATCTCACTATTCTTTTTACCTAAGCTATATGGATCATTGTTTTTTATATAAAAGTAGCAGAAAAAGAAGTAACTCTATGCATGATTCATTCATTATGTTCATATTATGTGGAAATTCATTCCACATATGAACATAGAACTGAATCACAATACAAAATGACAAAAATAAGCAAAATAAGAAAGATTAAGATTCTCTTTTATGAAAATAGTACATTTTTAAGGAAAGTTAATTATAATATAAAATTAACATAGTTCTCTGATTCATGTATCATGAACTATTACTGTCTCTTTTCCACAAGTGATTCATCTGGGAAACCAAGTGGACTTTCAAATAACTTAATTTCTTACATTTCCAATCAGTATAGTGGAACTGTATACTTTTCCTTTATTGAGATTTTATAAAACTTTCTCAGTTGACTTAATATGCAAAGCCAAAGTTTTCTCAGACTTATTGTTTGAAACGTAAACTATACATATCTGTATTGCATTTCTTTGCCTGAAATTTGACAGGGTAAATATACATAAGAATTGGTGATGTTACCAGTAACAGTGATAAATTGAATCAGTAATTTTGGTCACATAATATTTATTTTTATTAATATGCTATTAGAGGATACTTCAGTATTTGATATATAATCAAATATTTCAATGTTTCCAGTGAACTTACTCAGATAGAAGAAAATTCTCATTTTCAATATATTTTATATGAAAAGGGGACAAAAACTAAAATTTTGTGAATATGATATTTTGTTACAAGGAATGAATGTGGTATTTGAATACCCTGTGTGTGTGTATGTAAATTGAATGAATTCATAAAACTATGCCATTCGATTAAGCACACATAAACATATATCTTGAGACAATTATGAACTTATTATAAAAGTAAAATCTAATATGATCTTCTATAAATATAGTAATAATGGCAGACAGTATTAACCTCAAGGTCTCTGGGATAAGGGGAAAAGGCCAGTGGATCATTTCTTATGTAAAATGTCACAGTATATCTTCCTGAATAAAACAATTATTTCTTCCTAACAGAATTTACTACACAAATTAACTTCTAAAATTACCATTTTCAATACAAAATAAATTTCACCTATAAATAACAAACCCAATAAAATAAAACTTTATTTCTAAAAGGTCACATTTTAGAAGTCAAATGTGCTCTTAAATAATTCAATGTCCAATCTAGGGTTGTTACTTTCATATTATATAGAGAAAGAACTGGCCTGTTCAGCATTGTTATTCCATTCACGTATACTTGTTATAGGTTCTAAGCTAGCCTGCTGAATTAAGTTCATATTTTATTTAAGTATTTATTTCATACAATATTTTGGCCACCTGATTCGAAGAGCTGACTCATTTGAAAAGACCCTGATGCTGAGAAAGATTGAAGGCAGGAGGAGAAGGGGACGACAGAGGATGAGATGGTTGGATGGCATCACTGACTCAATGGACAGGAGTTTGGGTGGACTCCAGGAGTTGGTGATGGACAGGGAGGCCTGGTGTGGTGTGGTTCATGGGGTCGCAAAGAGCCGGACACTACTGAGCGACTGAACTGAACTGAATGACATAAACAAGGGTAATAGAGTGGACTGCCTCCATCATAGGAAGCCTCTTCAAAATAATCAAAATGAAGTCTAAAGAATAGATGATAAAGTACAGAAAGGGAAGAAATATTCCAGGGGGGGAGACCAGGACTGGGAAAACATGATGTGTAAAAAAATAAGATATTGTTGGAAGAACTGCCAGTACTTTTAGATAGTTAACGAGAAGAACCATGCAAGGGAGAAGTAAAAGGTGAAGTTAAAGAAGCAAACAGGACCCCAATAATAAACAGTCTTATTGCTTTCCACTGAAAGATTTTTTGGCAGGGAAATGATTGATCTAATTTATGTTTAGAAAGATCTCTCCAAACCATTGTAAAAAATAGTTGACAGGAAGAGTGTTAACTAAAATCAGCAGTGATCCATTCACTAGAGTTATCCATGAGTCTGTCACAGAATCCACAGAAGAAATAATAAGATTGAAAGTATGAATCCACCAGTGGATACTTTCAGTCTTTCAATCTCAATTATTCCATGGATGTAAGAACTCCTAAGAATGTAGAATCTATTATACTGGAGTCAGTAAGTGATTGGATTTGTGGAATAAGGGGAGAAAGAGAAATGCAAAGAAATCTAGAATAATTTCCCAGTGTGTACTTTGAAAAATTAAATTCAGCCAGATTTATTTCCTTATCAACATGGGAAAAATGGAAAGAACAGGTTTAAGACCTTAAAGGTGAGTTCAATTTGGGTACTGAAGAGTCTGAAGTGATTGTAGAATATTTGAAGGGAAATGTCCAGCAGGTAGCTGAGTATATGAGCATGGAAAAGCAGATTTGGTAGACACCATGACTAATGGCAGCAGAGATTTGTATTTGCATAAGTTAGATATCTCAAGAAGAGTATACAGAGAAATACAAGCAAAGGATCAAGACAGTAATCTTTGAAAATACCAAAAATAAATGGTAGTCAGAGGAAGTAAAGCTTTCAAATATTCTTTGGATATAGGGAGGAAGGAGAAAGCAGCAGATAGTTGTTCCACAGCCTCATAGAGGGAGAGGAAGTTAAGAATGAAGAAATTAATAATAATGCTTTAGGTTACATTGTGAGAAAGTGGGGTGCAGCTGTAAAAAATATTTTAAAATGTGAAATTGGCTTTGAAATTGGGTGATAGAGGCTGGAAGAATTTTGAGGGATGTGTGTGTGTGTGCATGTGTGTGTGTTAGTCGTTCAGTCGTGTCTGTGACTCTGTGAACTGTAGCCCGCCAGGCTCCTCTGCCAGTGGAATTGTCTAGGCAAGAATACTGGAGTGGGTTGCCATTCCCTTCTCCAGGAAATTTTGAGGTATATGGTAGTAAAAACCTAGATTGCTTTGAAGAGACTGTTAGAAATATGGTTGAAGAGACTTCCTTGATGGTCCCGTAGTTAACACTTCACCTTCCAATATAGGGGGCATTTCAATCCCTGGTCTGGAAGCTAAGATCCCACATGCCTCTTGGCCAAAAAACATAAACACAAAAATAGAAGCAATATTGTAACAAATTCAGTAAAGACTTTGAAAATAGTAAAAAGAGAAAAGAAATATGATTGTACAAGGTGATTCTGATGAGATCTCAGAAGAAAATAAGGAATAGGTTACTGGAACCTGCAAGAAAGTTTCCAGTTTGTTATGTTTGTTAAACTTGGCTGAATGGAGATTTGCTTTTGAGTGGAGAGTAGAACTTGTAATCGCAAACTTGGATATTTAGCTGAGGAGATTTCCAAGCAAAGCATGGAAGTTCAGGCTTGGCTTCTACTTGCGACTAGTAATAAAACGCAAGTGTTCACTTGGAGAAGGCACTGCTAAGCAACAAGGAACTAGAAAATTTGAGAAAGTTTATAAAATTCTCAGCCTGTCCATATGGTAAAAGATGAGAATACTGTGCTCTGGAGAAAACACAAAGAGTGTGGCTGGACAAAATTTGGAAAGGTTAGGCATGTGATGGATCCAAACAATCATCTTAGCAGAAACACTGCCATCTTGGACTGAAGCAGAGAGGGACAGGATGAAATGAAGAAGGGCATTTGGACTTTTGGAATTCTGTTGGTAGGAAACAAGAAATAAACTAGTAGTGATACTAGACTGTAAATGTGTGTTGACTTTCCAGAAAAGGAAAGAAACATCACTCAACCATCCTGCTGGTTGAGTGGTCAGCAGAATGGCACCTCCTCATTTCTAGAGGATAGGGCTACCCCCTCCTTGGGCCAGCAGGATGGGACAACCTCAAGCTAAAATGGCAGGACTACCACTAAGAGCCCAAGGCAGGAACCAACAGGGCCTTGGTTGACTCAGAAGCAAGGACAGATGGAATCTGCAGACCTAGAGGACAGAGCACCAAGCAACAGAAAGTAATTTTCATGCCTTATATCTAATGGGTTTTGTCTTGCTCAATTGTGAATTTTCTTTAAAACTGTGATTTCTTCATTCCTTCCATTATCTCCCTTTTCAGAGGAGAATGCCTGCCTCACCATTGTGTTTTTTAAATAATTATTTCTTTGGGGCTGTATTGGTCTTCACTGCTGCATGAGTCTTTTCTAGTTGTGGTAACCAGGGACTACTCTGTAGTTGTGGTGCACCGGCTTCTCTCATTGCAGTGGCTTCTCTCTTGTTGCAGGGCACAGGCTCTAGGCACATGGGCTTCAGTAGTTATGGCATGTGGGCTCAGTAGTTGTGACTCTTGGGCTCTACAGCACAGTCTCAGTAGTTGTGGCACAGTGACAGCTGATTCGTAGCTTGTGGATTCTTCCCAGACCAGAGATCAAACCCATCTCATTGGCAGGCAGACTCTTTACCACTGAGCCACTATGGAAGCCCCCACCGCTGTATCTTAAAAACAGATAACCTGCTTTCTATTTTTAAAGATCCATAAACGGAAAGGAATTTTGCTGCATGACAGACTATAAACAGAATCTTCTGCATTTCTGATAATGATAAGATTTGGAGCTTTTTGAGTTAATATTTAATAAGATTTTGGACTTGACATTGGAATAGGTAAAACTTTGGGGCATGTTGGGTTAAAGTGAATATATTTATACAGGTGAAGACACTGTTTGGAAATAGGGTCTTTGCAGATGTAAGCAAGTTAAGATGAGGTATGCTGGCTTGGGGTTTCCCTTAGGCCAGTGACTAATGTCTTTATAAGAAAAGGATAATTTGGACACAGAACAACATATAGGGATGTGATAAAATGACACACAAGTTCATTATGTGATGACAGGCAGAGATTGGAGTGATACATCTACAAACCTAGAAACACTGAAGATTGACAACAACCAACAGATACTAGAAGAGAGATGTGGAACATATTCTCCCTCAGAGCTTCCAGAAGAAAAAAACGACCTTGTTCATATCCTGGTTGCAGATTTCTAACCTCCTAAACTGTGAGAAAATAAGTGCTGTTGTAGGCCATTCAGTTTGTGGTAATGTGTTATGACAGCCCTAAGAAACTAATGCAAATGTCAAATGCTAATGCTACAGAGAGATCCAGAAAGTTAAGGATGGAAAGTGAAAACTTGTTTAATGTGCAGGTAATTGATAGGACTAAACACTGACACAACGGCATTAAGTATTTTCATACCTAAAGATATTGTGAGTGAGGAAGTGGAAATATTAAATTTAGATATTTTGTTTAAAAATTTCATCTAGAAACAAAAGAAGAGAGAGAACAGTGGTAACCAAAATGGAATGTAGTCAGGAAAAGGGTTATTTAATATAGATTCTTAAATATGCCTCAATCTTAGAGAAAGGTAAGTGTTCAAGAGAGAGAGGATTGGAATTGTTGAAAGAACACATCATAGTACAGATGAAAGAAGATAAACCACTTTCACAGAGACAAGAATAAATTCCTAAAAGATGGATGGAATGCACAGAAATGTGAAATTCTTTTGTCAGATACTTTGGAAACAACATAATTTGTTAAACACAAAGAGGAAGATGGAGAAGAAAGAGAACTGAAGAATGGCTGGAAACTGATCATAGACCCACATGGAAAGGGTATCTGGTAGACAGCAAATATTGCTGAGTAGCTGTCTACACAATTAACTGGAGATGATCGATTATTGATTAATTGGTGGGTTGCCAGCAATACTGAGCAGTTTGATTTTAGCAGCCCAAAACTCAGAGGGTGGAAATGACCCAGTGTAACTGCAAAGCAGGTACAATGAAATAATAAAGGGAAACCAATAAAGCGAGAGTCAAAGAGTAGACTTATCAGGAAATGATATTGATGAAAAAGAATATCTCAACATAATGGGGAATAATGAACATACTGAAACTAAAAGTGCTGGAGAACTGTCAAACAGATTATTGTCAGAGATAGAAATCTGGAAATTTGACAACTTTTCCTTTCTGAAAATAACTCCTTCACTAGCCAGCAACAGTACCTGAAATTCTATCCTGAAATGTTTATTTTGGGGAGGCCTGTTAAAAATAAAAATATAAGCATGAAATATGCCATATTGTTTCCTTGAGTTGTAAGAGAAGAAAAAAATAGTACATGGCCAGGATCCATTCTATTAATATAAATTGTTAGCAAATTAATGGGGCACATAATCAGTATATATTATAAGTAAAAATATGGAGAGTAAATAAAATTTGGAAAAATGTAATCTATTATGCACAGTAAAATAGGCAAACATTTCTTGGTTATTAGGAACAAACTATAAGCACTCACACAAATGATCATAACTTGCATTACATTTATTCCATCAAACCAAGATTTACACACTAAGTCTAAAACCTATTAATGTCTCCTAAGGTACCATGCTTGGCTTACTTCCCAGGATCCTCAGATATTTTCATAGGTGCATACTCAAACATACTTCCAGGTTCTAGCTGTGGGAGCATTGGATATCTCTCAAAGTCACTGGGAAAGTCCATGGACAGAGAAGCCTGGCAGGCTACAGTCCATGGGGTTGCAAAGAGTTGGACACGACTGAAGCAACTAACACTTATAGATAAGTAAAACAGTAGTGTAAACTGAATAGATTTTTACACAAAAAAAGTAACTTTTATGCATATTTTGATCAAATATTTAAAGTTATAATTACCAAACCACAACGTGGCCCGTTTCATAATCTTGATAAATGGTGTGTGTCATACGAGAGAACTTTAAAAAAATTCTTTCTTAATCTCATTGGACTTCCCTGGTGGTCCAGTGGTTAAGAATCTGCCTTGCAATGCAGAGGACGTGTGTTCGATCAGTCCTGGGTGTTCATTAGAAGGACTGATGTTGAAGCTGAAACTCCAATACTTTGGCCACCTCATGCGAAGAGTTGACTCATTGGAAAAGACCCTAATGCTGGGTAGGATTGGGGGCAGGAGGAGAAGGGGATGACAGAGGATGAGATGGCTGGATGGCATGACTGACTCAATGGACATGGGTTTGGGTAGACTCCGGGAGTTGGTGATGGACAGGGAGGCCTGGTGTGCTGTGGTTCATGTGGTCGCAAAGAGTCGGACACAACTGAGCGACTGAACTGAACTAATCTCATTAGGGAAGAAAGACTTTCATTTTAACTCAAGTAATTTCAAGATGGTAAATTGACAGAAAGAAGTAATTTGCCTTTCAAAAGAAAACAATTTAATTTAGAATTAATTAGCAGGAAGTATGGAATCTGTTAACTTATGATTTATCACATGTTTTTCAGGTCTCTCTGGGAAGAAATAGAAAATAATAGCCTTTGATAATTATCATTTTCAGCATGCATTTATTCTGAGGCAGGGTTGTGTCCATAGAATTATTATCAGGATGCCTCAAATTTATTTCTATACACTAACTTTTTGTCATAAAAACTATAAGAAAGAAAATATTATTCATCACCCTAAGTCCACATATGCAATAATTAGGGTTTTTAAGAAATAGGTACTTACACTAAAGAATAGTGTTCACAAATCACATGCTACATTCTCTTGAAGCAAATCAAACTTGCTCTCCAATACACCTTACCTGAAAATGTTTGGTTGTAATGCATATTGTAACAAGAGAGAAGGGCACTAACATTTATTGAGGTCTCTCTCCTGCTTGGTGTTGTTGAAAGGCTGTTATCATCCCCATGTTTACCCTGAAATTTAGATTTTTAAAAAAATCTTCATTTTCAAGTGAGGAAATCAAGGCACAAAGAGTTCAAGTGGGGAGAAAAAAGAGCTCAAGTGGGGGAAAAAGACGTCAAGTGTTTTGGGGAGACTGCTAAAATACATGTAGCCCTAAATCCCTTCCACAAGAGAGTAATAAAAGAGAGTCTTGGCTCTGGAACATCCTGATAAATGGCTGGTGAGATCCACAGACTCCAGCTCACACTCCACAGAACACTCCAGCTCACTCTCAGCCAAAGCTCAGAAGTCAGGCCTGCCCATGAAATTAAGGTTATTGTCTCATTCTCATCAGTGTATCCACATGATTAGGCTCTGAAAGCCAAGGCTCGAAATGTTCAAACCCTACAGCCCTGTGTACTTATGTAGATTGTTCACAGGATACATTCATCCCAGAGAAATGATGAAATTTAAGTCTTGTCCTTGTGTTTCAAGAAAACCTACATCTCAATATTTCTGATTTACCCTCAGTGTGTTACAGCATTCCAACCTGAGAAGAATCCTCTGGGAAAGACCAACGTCTCTCTCTGCCTGGGGGTTAGGAGAGAGGAGGGGACAAATTTCCGGTGATAGAGATTATAGGCAGAGAG
The DNA here is from genome assembly GCF_054371585.1 of Giraffa tippelskirchi. Taxonomy (NCBI): domain Eukaryota; kingdom Metazoa; phylum Chordata; class Mammalia; order Artiodactyla; family Giraffidae; genus Giraffa; species Giraffa tippelskirchi. The sequence continues at coordinate 88,537,916 of NC_137275.1, read as the reverse complement.
GGAATGGGTTGGTTTGGGAAGGGGGAAAAGCAACGGGATCTGAGAAGGGAGAACAGAAACACACAAGCAGAAATTCGAGTAAAATTCCAAAAGCCAGTGGACCTCAGCCAAATATCTTGAAGTTAAAAGACGAAAAACAATCTTGTCAAGATTTTAATTACATATGAGAAAGTGCAGCCCTTCCTTGAGCCTGTCAACCTCCAAGCTCCAGCGAGTAGCGAATGAATGAAACCCAGAGGGCGGGGGTGGAGGAAAGGAGCGCAGTCGTATTCCAAGAAGGGGTTGTCAGCTCTGCGGCCCCCACAACGTCACCGAAGCAGAGCACTGTAAGCGACTATAAAGCTCGCAGCGGCTCCTGAGCCCCAGCGCTTCAGCTGGTGCCCGGGGAACTCCCGCAGGAGTGATCCCGGAGGATCTCCGCTGGCGCCAGTCCCTAACATCACTTTTTCAGACTGTTTCATCCTTCCTGCCCGATAGATTCTCAAAGTCGCTTTTGGAGAAAGCGCCTCCTTTCTCCCCATCACCTGCAGGGTCAAAGCATCCCTTAACCAGCAAGGGCTGTGGTACCTTCTCCATCTCGAGTCGGGGCGGGGCTGAGGTCCGCTCAGCAGCGAAGCGACTGGGAGGCAGAGAAGAACTTCGCGGGAGACGGGCCGGGCTGACGGTGGGTGAGCGAGGGGAATTCAGGTTGCACACCCATCGCTATGGCCTCGCTCCCCGTAGCCGAGAACTGGACGGACTGGGGAACGGCCGGCGCGGACACCGGGAACCTTAGTGCCGCGCTCGAGACTGGGGCAGCCGCGGGAGAGGCTGAGACTGAGTGGCTGCAACTGCTCGTCCAAGCCGGCAATCTTTCCGCTTCCTTCTCCCCGCTGGGTCTGGCGGCGGCCTCCCCCGCGCCTTCGCAGTCCCGGTCCAACATCACCAACCAGTTCGTGCAGCCGTCCTGGCGCATCGCGCTCTGGTCCCTCGCCTACGGCGTGGTGGTGGCCGTGGCCGTCTTCGGGAATCTCATAGTCATCTGGATCATCCTGGCGCACAAGCGCATGAGAACCGTCACCAACTACTTCCTCGTGAACTTGGCTTTCTCCGACGCCTCCATGGCCGCCTTCAACACATTGGTCAACTTCATCTATGCGCTACACAGCGAGTGGTACTTCGGGGCCAACTACTGTCGCTTCCAGAACTTCTTTCCTATCACAGCGGTGTTCGCCAGCATCTACTCTATGACAGCCATTTCGGTGGACAGGTGAGGAGAACACTGGGAGGAAGGAGGAGGAGGAGGCTGACAGAGAAGCTGGGCAGTGGGATAAGGTTAAAAGGAAATGGTGACAAAACGGATCTGATTAAATGAAAGGGACTAGGTGAAAGTTCTTAAAGGAGGTCACTAACTCTGGTGGCTCAGAAAATAAATAATCTGCCTGCAATGCAGAAGACTCGGGTTCGATTCCTGGGTTGGGAAGATCCCCAGAAGAAGGAAATGGCAACCCATTTCAATATTCTTGCCTGGAAAATTCCATGGACAGAGGAGCCTGGAGGGCTACAGTCCATGGGGTCACAGAGTCGGACGCGACTGAGTGACTAACCCTGATGATGATGAACCCATTTACAAAAGGGCCCATCAATGGCTGAACTTGTTCTATTTCTATGGTCTCCCCATCCCACCCTAAACCCCTAATCCCCATTGAGGTCATCTAGAGGGAATGAAGAAGGTGAATGAAAGAGATGGGAAAACCTGTCATTCCAGGTAGGACAAACTCAACTAGAAACACTTAACACTAGTACATTTTCTCAAATGGCTTCAAACAACTGCCACAAAAACTATGTTATCTATAAATTGTACTTTTGGGGCTTCCTCCTGTCAGTCACTATTCTGTCAGAAAAATGAATGTTATCCACCTCCTCTCTCTGGTTTGCTGCTTCTTAGTGCCATCCATCCTGTACCTGATCCTTTCCCCAAGGCCAGCACTGGTTTGGTCTCCCAGTTATGGAGGATCCATCAGAGGCAACAACCTCCCTCCAAATGATTGCTATCAGCCAGCAGTTTCTCCAGTTCTTCAGGTTAGCGTTCACTTCCAGTAATCTGTGGAGACTATGAGCTAGGTAAACCCTGTGCCTGGAAGATGGTATCTGACTCATTCAGATGATAGGCAAGAAAAAGCCCAAAGACTAAGTGGTTAGGAAATGAGGCATGCCACTTGATAACTGTTTAAAGATAATCTTTTAGAATGTTCCTCCATCTACATTGGGAATCCCCAGATTCTTAAGCAATTATAAGAAGCTGGAGATACAGCCAACATTTGTTCTCATAATCCAGTTTATGAAATTTCAGTGTGTGTTTGCTTCCTCATATTGAATATTATAGACAATGCAAACTGTGTTAAGACAATGGTAAATATCTACCTGTTACTAATGAAAGTGAAAGTGAAAGTCACTTAATTGGTCCGACTCTTAGAGACCCCACGGACTATACAGTCAATGGAATTCTCCAGGCCAGAATACTGGAGTGGGTAGCCTTTCCCTTATCCAGGGGATCTTCCCAGTCCAGGGATTGAACCCAGGTCTCCTGCATTGCAGGCAGATTCTTTACCAGCTGAGCCACAAGGGAAACCCAAGAATACTGGAGTGGGTAGCCTATCCCCTCTCCAGCAGATCTTCCCCACCCAGGAATTGAACCGGGGTCTCCTGCATTGCAGGCAGATTCTTCACCAACTGAGCTATCAGGGAAGCCCTGTTACTGATGGTTACACTTTAATTCAATATTATGCTAAAAATGAACCACACCAGTAGGTTTTAGTCTCCATTTTGTGGTTGGCAGTTTGCATGGGGTTGATGGAGGTGGGGGAGGTGAAGTGACTTTAATTTCAAGTACCAGTGTTCTCATCCATGAAAAGGAAAGAATACTTTTTTCTATATTAACAAACTTATTTGAAAATAAAATGGAGCTTAATATTAATTCTTACTACATTAAGTCACCATTATGAGAAAAAATAAGAAAAAAAAACCTACTTTTTCCCATCAGTCCATCCTCTGTGTTTATTGTTTTAAAATTGAAGGGATTGAAGGCATAAAGCTTTAGAAACAATTTTCAAATGCCGGGCCTGTGGGGTTAAATTGAAGGAGCAGTGGTTAGTCACCACTGACTAGGATATGTAAGCACAAAACCACATTTTTTAAATCCTCTAAAACTGCCAGTCTTCTTTTCCCCTCTGTCTCTAGTTTTCAAGTATCTCACTCCTTCATTTTTGTAGGCACAAAAGTGAGTACAGAGAAGAAACAAAGTCAGTTCCAAGTTGGAAAACAAGTGAAACCACCTCTAATCTTGCTCCACTGAGATAGAAAGGAATGTTTCTTTGGTTTGAGCATCTGTCTTTAGTTTTGTTATGGTTTGATTTATTCTTTGCTATAATCTGGAGGAAAGGCATTAGCATATCAGGTTATAGGATTCTCACAATATTCTTAAAATGTTAACGATACATTATGAAATTTGATGAAAATTTAGTGTGTGAAGTCTGTGAGGGAAAAAAAAAATTAGTGTTTCAAGTATGTGAGGGGAAAAAAAGGTCATTTTCCCAGTTACTTTCTGCCAATATTTATGCAAAATCTGAAATAACATTGAAGTTATTCTAATTGAAAATGTAATGCTATTTCATCACATTCACTGGCTTGAAATCAATGAATGCTTTACTACTTATACTTCACTATTTCCTTACTAGAAAACATTATTCATTACCAAAACTACTCAAAATTTAGGATTATACAATTTGCAACAAAATCTGAGGCACACTCAGTTCAGATATTGAAAATCTTTTCAGAATCATTAATTTAAAAATTGCTTTCATTTGAGCACGTAGTTGATAAAAAAATTACAGAGATAATTTTTACAAACCTGAGGGTATGCAAATATAACAGTTATTAGAATTTTCAAAAGTTTACCAGTCAACAGAATCTATCTGCATTGGTGTCTTACCAAACACGAACTGAATATACTAGTCCTGTGGTATTTGCAGTCATTTTATTGATTCAAGTTGGCAAGGTCGACCCCTCCTAGAAAGTTCAGGTGAATGACGGTGCCTTTGGTTATGGTTGTATGGACACCCTGTCCCATATACAATGGTTAACAGTATATGCTTTAAGAAATTTTAGTTCCCAATATAATTAATGCTTTATTGAAATAACCACAAAATTAGAAAATTAAGCCCTACTTAGGTCTTAATTGATAAAGGATTACGTCATTTAGACTGTGATAGTAACACTTGGCTTATTGAATTGTGAGTGTTTTCTATTCCCATTGTTTTCTTAGATTACATTCCATTATAGGTTATTACAAGACCTTGAGTATAATTTCCCATGTGCTGCGTTGTGCTAATTTGCTTCAGTCATGTTCGACTCTTTGTGACCCTATGGACTGTAGCCCACCAGGCTCCTCTGTCCATGGGATTCTCCAGGCAAGAAAACTGGAGTGGGGTGCCATGCCCTCCTCCAGGGGATCTTCCCAACCCAGGGATTGAACCCATGTCTCTTATGTCTCCTGCATTGGCAGGTGGGTTCTTTACCACTAGTGCTACCTGGGAATCCCCTCTATTCCCGTTTAATATAAACTGAATTGTGTCTTCCCAGCCGAAATGAAAAATGTATTGAATTCACTGTGTCCTTCTCCATGTGTGTGTGCTGAGTCATGTCTGACTCTTTGTGACCCCATGGACTGTAGCCTGAAAGCTCCTCTGTCCATGGGATTTTCCAGGCAAGAATACTGGAGTGGGCTTCCATTTCCTACTCCAGGGGATATTCCCAACCCAGGGATCCAACCTGCATCTCTGTGTCTCCTGCGTTAGCAGATGGATTCTTTACCACTAGTGCCACCTGGGAAGCCCTTGTGTCCCTCTGCCTAAAACCAAAAAGATCTTCTGAGGTTTAAAACTACTTCAGCTTTGACCCAGGCACTTATGGCTTTGCTTCAGCTGTAGCAAAATGCTTACAACCTCCTCTGACCTCAGAAATCTTAGACCTGAAAAGGGTTGCAGATCCTCTCTAATGAACACTTGTAGTTTACACATGGAAAACCTCAAACCAACAGTCACACATTTTGAATAAAAACACTGTGTTTTCCTTTAAGTGTTTTGTACTCATTCTGCACTGGAATAATTGCTTGATTTCTAACTTCACATTTTTAACGTAATTAATAATTCTACTAAAGATTTGAATGTGAGTTCACAGGTTCTGATCTTATCCTGAAACATCCTATCCATTTGCTTTGTTAGAAATTCTTGCAAATCTTATATATGTTCTATAGACCAAAACATCATCTTTAAGTTCTACACAGTTCTTTCTTGCCTATAAGGCTACTTCACCATACACACACACACACACACACACACACACACACACAGTGGAATTAGTGCCAATGAAGAGTCACTGTTTCTCTCCACTATCCTTCCCAAATTTGCCATTTTGAAATGTAACATTTGAACACATTTATCTGAAAGATGTTCAGCTCTCACAGGATCACGCAGTAACGCTGCAAACCACTACAGTCCACTCCAGGACCCCTACTGTTCTTAACCTCTACACTTTCTTATGACTCCTAAGTAGTTGCGACAACTGCAGGTTAATATTAAAATTTAGCACTTGTCTATGTTATATATTTTACATGTATATATAAAACATCTCACGTATATTTACCTATGTTTTAATTGAGAAAGCAGATGTTAGAAAATTATTAATAGAATGGTTAATATAATAGAAATATTATCTTTTTAAGTATATGGTATATACCACTTGATATATACGGATATTAGAAAATATGTTCTTCCATTTTATAAGCACATTTTTAAGTTAGAAACTCTAGGAAAGTTTATTAATATATGTAGTTTAGTCGCTAAGTCGTGTCCGACTCTTGCGACCCCATGGACTGTAGCCTGCTAGGCTCCTCTGTCCATGGGATTCTCCAGGCAAGAATATTGGAGTGGGTTGCCATTTCCTTCTTCAGGGGATCTTCCTGACCCAGGGATTGAACCCAGGTCTCCTGCTTTGCAGGCAGATTCTTTACCAACTGAGCTATGAGGGAAACCCTTATTAATATACAGTAAAGGACAATTTCAGGGCATAGAGTCCAGTATTAATTAAAATATTTAAAGACTTTTTTAAGTGACAGTCACTGTCTTTTACCTGGAAACCTTAAGGAAGTAATTTAATGTGTTTTATTTAATAGTCCAAAAGCCTTAACAAACACAGCAAAAAATTCTTTATATTCTTCAAACCCAGGGACACCTAACATAAATAATTATGAAAATAAATATTTAATCTAACTGAAATAATTTCTGTTTTATCCAAATAAATTAAAGTTTTACCTGCATGCTATACTTTTTAAAAGTTGCTTTTCATAGAGCTAAATGTTATGCAAAATATTCATAGAACCTTGATTTTTTTGAAATTTATTATGGACAGATGAAAATATACAATCATAAATCATGAGGCCTCAATCTGATAACAGATTATCTAAATGTACTGTGGTAAATTTTACCATTGCTTTAAATGTTATGGCTATAAACACTTCAGTAAATTTTTTTAAATGCCTTTATCAGTCGTTCATTCTAGTGCCTGAGCCAATCTCTTCATTCTCCTCTACCTTCTCTCGTGCTCAGTTGTTCAGTCCTGTCCGACTCTGCGATCCTATGGACCGTAGCCCTCCAGGCTCCTCTGTCCACGGGATTCTCCAGGCAAGAATATTGGAATGGGTTGCCATTTCCTCCCTCAGGTGATCTTCCTGACCCAGGGAATGAACCCAAATCTCCTGCACTGGCAGGTGGATTCAACACCATTCTTTACCACTGAGCCACCTGGGAAGCCCAGGCATCTGCCAAAGCAAACTCAGTGAATGAAGTTGTAAAACCTCTATCTGATTACAGTTTCCAGACGGCCTGATTTGTTGAATTGAAAAAACTGCCAGAAAGGATAAAATGCATTTCCTCCAAAAGTATCTTTTTACCTGAACTTTGGATATAGCTTAAGAATCAGATAATTCAAAGTTGTAACATATGACAAAAGTTCTGTAAATCATTCTCATTCCAGTCCCCAATCTCTGATCCTGATCCATCCTCCATACCAATCTTTTATTTAAACGTATTTTCCCCTGATTAATTATAAAGAGCATACAGGCATAGTGAAAAAATTAAACATATAAATATTAGAAAGTTAAATTTACCCATAATTGTCCTACACCCCAAATATAGCCAATCTATGATCTTGACGTTCACATTTTAACTCTCCTCTCATTTTTCGTGATATATTTATCTCACATGTATGTATTTTATACATATGTATATCAATATATACATATATATAAACAACTCATGCATAGTACATTATACATATGCATAAATAAAGATACATTTTTAATTACTAAACTTAATAAAATAGCATCACACTATTGTGTCATTTTAAATTTACTATACAGGGTTATTAAAATTTATTTATTCTGTGCTTAGCCCCTATTGTATCCTTATGTCTATCATACTAGCTGGCACATGGTAAGCACTCAATCCAAACTACTGAATAAAATAATCATAAAAGTAATCAAATAAAAATTAAGGTGATGAGATACAACCTTTTTCCATTAAAATTTACAGATATTGCTATGCTTGTAGTAAATATGACATTTTTACACATGCTTTTAGATTGAACCATATGTAACTGCCAATTTTTATAGCTTAAAGTGTCATTATTTTATATGATTTAATCTAGGAGAAGGCAATGGCAACCTACTCCAGTACTCTTGCCTGGAAAATCCCATGGACAGAGGAGCCTTGTAGGCTGTAGTCCATAGGGTCGCTAAGAGTCGGACACAACTGAGCGATTTCACTTTCACTTTTCACTTTCATGCGTTGGAGAAGGAAATGGCAACCCACTCCAGTATTCTTGCCTGGAGAATCCCAGGGACGGGGGAGCCTGGTGGGCTGCCGTCTATGGGGTCGCACAGTCGGACACGACTGAAGCGACTTAGCAGCAGCAGCAGCAGTAGTTGGATATGTATTGTCAAAAGTCTCTCAGGGGTGCAATTTTCCAAAAGGTTCAAAACTATTTTTCAAATCAAAATTCAAAGAACTGATAACAGCTAAAACCCCCAACAAAAAGAAATGAGCAAATAAATGAGGAAGCGTCTAAAAATCAAATTTTACTTAGAAAATTAGAAATTACATTTGAATATAACATCAATTCTATCAAGTCTCTAGGCACATATATATAAATGTGCTAACATTAACATATCCAACACTTTTTAGTCCATAACCTTTACTTATAAACCATTTCTTGCTAGTTATTTCAAAAACAACTAGTCTCCAGTTATTTCAAAGAATCCCTAGAAAGGTCTGATAACAGTTTATCAGTAGTCTTCTTTAGCATTTCCATTCTCCCTACTCCGCCCTGGCCAGAGAGACAGAGAGACAAAAAAGAAAAAGCAATGTCAACACTTCGGTACAGAGCATAATAGTGTAATAGTGTGTCGGAATAAGCCATGCCCTTTCCTGGTCACTGTTTTGGGCATATTGCAGCCAAACCTGCAAAAGTCTTAAATTACAAACTGCCCTCTGCCTGATATTTTTGTGATTTCTATTTGTGTTCCATATAGAATTCAGAGAAATTATCTTGTCCCTAAGCTTTGCTCCACTAACAATTTCTTAATGACCAGTGTTCCTTCATCTTCTACTTGCAACTCTCTCTCCATGGGGCTCAGCTCTAAACCATATGCCCAGGATGAGGGATTGTCCTACTTCCCTATGCTTCATTGCTCTGAGAATGCTGCTGCTGCTGCTGCTAAGTCGCTTCAGTAGTGTCCGACTCTGTGCGACCCCATAGACGGCAGCCCACCAGGCTCCTCCTTCCCTGGGATTCTCCAGGCAAGAATACTGGAGTGGGTTGCCATTTCCTTCTCCAATGAACAAAAGTGAAAAGTGAAAGTGAAGTCGCTCAGTCGTGTCCGACTCTTCGCGACCCCATGGAGCCTACCAGGCTCCTCCGTCCATGGGATTTTCCAGGCAAGAGTACTGGAGTCGGTTGCCATTTCCTTCTCCAGGGGATCTTCCCGACCCAGGGATTGAACCCAGGTCTCCAGCATTGCAGACAGACGCTTTACCATCTGAGCCACCAGGGAAGCCCCCTGTTGCCTCCCTAGTCCAAGTCAACATTGCTTCTCACCTAACAGTTTTCTCAGAGGATGAGATGGTTGGATGGCATCATCGACTTGATGGACATGAGTTTGAGCAAGCTCTGGGAGTTGGTGATGAACAGGGGAGTCTGGCGTGCTGCAGTCCATGGGGTTGCAAAGAGTTTGGACACGACTAAGCGACTGAACTGAACTGAACAGTTTTCTCTATCCCTGCTCTGTTTCCCTTTCTCAATGCAACTATCAAAGTGATCCTGTAATGAGTCAGATCACTGATCCCCTCTGCAAGTCCTCCAATGGCTCCTCAGTTCTCTCAGGGTAGAAATCAAAGTTCTTACAGTGGTCTGTAAGATTTTATAATAACCGATCCTTTGTTACTCTCTTACCTTATCTCCTAGTACTCACCATGTCACAGCTCTGCTCCACCATCTCTAGACTCCTCTGTTACATCAACATACTAAGCATGTTTCCACCTCCGGATCTTACCCTCTGTGTGAAATACTCTTCCTCCAGGCAGCGACATTGTTCATTACCTGTACTACTCTGGACCTTGAGCACTCTGTTGTTTTAATTGCTTTAAATTTTTCTTTGCCACATGTATCTGTATCACCTTCTAAAATACTATATAATCAGCTCATCTGTATGGAGTAAACGAATAATAGATAGAGTCTATGGTAACTATGAGAACACATAGCAAGGGAAAGCACTTTTATAGTGTTAGAGCAGAAAAACACAGAAATGTAGAAGCATTTTTTTTCACATGGTGATCACCTTTATTTGTGAAACACTGGTATTTTTTTTTAATTGGGGTATAGTTGCTTTACAGTGTTGTACAACATAGTGAATTAGCTATATGTATACATACATCGGCTACCTTTTGTTCCTCCCTTCCACCCCAATCCCATCCTGGCCATCATCAAAAAAATACACAAACAATAAATGCTGGAGAGGGTGTGGAGAAAATGAAACCCTCTTGCACTGTTGGTGGGAATGTAAATTGATGCTGTCACTATGGAGAACAGTATGGAGGTTCCTCAAAAAACTGAAAATAGAACTGTCATATGGCCCAGCAATCCCACCACTGGGAATATGTCTAGAAATATTTTTAGTTATTTTACAAAAGTGTAGAAAATTTCTCCTAGTAAATTTGCTATGAGTAGTTACTATTTAAATAAAAATGAAATATTTAAAATAACTATACAGCTTAATATGTAGCTATCATATTAAACTGAATTATCTATAAAGAAAAAGGTTAGATTTTCAAATGAGCAAAGGGAACAATTCTGAAGAAATTAAAATACAAATGGAGTGTTTATGCTGCATAAGTACTCTAAATCACAATTCAGAATTCTTAGATGAATAAAATTAACTGAATTTAAAAGATATCACAGTACCATATGTCACAGTACCATAGTTTTAAACCTTCAAACTAAATGGATATATGAAGGCTATTTTCTCCATTAAGTTAACTACATGGTATAAAATAAATTCAAAACTCTTAAACTTCCTTCTTGTTTCATTAGCTTAAAATATTTTACTTCAAAAATAAAAATATTTTCAATATCTCTTCAACAAAAATTAACATAATCTAAATTTCATGTTGAGGGCTCTGATATTTAGAAACAAAACTGTATAATAATATTTTTAAAATAATAGATTACAAAGTTTTTCTACATACGAAATCACTGACAATCCCCATTGACTAGTCACAAAACCATTGTGGAGACTATCTTTAATGAAAATGAATGGAACAGGTCTCCTTAGAAACATATAAAAGGATACTATTTTAAAGTTTTAGCAGCTCAAAAATAGAACACATATGCCAAAGAACACACACATACTCAACAAATTATATGCATGCACAATTCTATACATGAACTCCTTGCTTTCCACAAATTTCAATTAACCAAGATTATTTAGTTATATATTTATACATGTATGTGTAATATAGTAATATACATAATAGTTATATATGTATATATATATTATACATATATATATAAAATAATACCAGTCCCCTCAAGAGCAAGCTCAAGCTTTTGTTACCATGTCATATTAACTGTAAGTATTTGCATAAAGTAAAGCTGTTAGCTCTTCAGTCCATGAATTATTGCACAAATAACATATGCACTTCATAATCAGTGGTCAATCATATTCCTATTTTTCAAAATCTGTTACTGACTGGTCACTGATTATCTGTTAGTTGGTTCATGCACACATAGCAAAGGACATAGTTGCATTGCCTCATTGTCTTTCAGTGATGAACTCAAATGACATCTTGGAAAAATGACTAATCAAGAGAAAGCCTTGCCAACAAAGAAGAAAGTGTAGTGAAGAAATAAAAAGTATTAACACTGAAAGTGAAATTCAAGTCCAATATAGGTGAAGATAAAGAAGAACAACAGCTGCATATGTGAATGTTGACAGTCACTTAACAAGAGACTCAAAGTATGCTGCCAGGGGAAATTAGTAAAGGTGAATTTATCAACATAAATGAGGAAAATGATACTGACAAATGAGGAAGATGTCTGAGGAAGAGACACTGGCAAAAATTGTCATATTAAAAAACAAAACAAAACCTCTCAGAGATATTTCAATACTTTCCAAGTTCAAGAATAAAATGTTGAAGTCAATTCAAACACACAAAGATATAAAAACATGTTGGCTTTGTATATGTTATATGAAAGAATAAAGTAAACAATATTCACATTCAGGACTTTTTTTTCTAAGAGTTTATTTTAGAGACAGTTTTGGTGAACAGCAAAATTGAGGAGAAGGTACAGAGATTTCCTATATAGCCTCTGCCCATCCCCCTTATGCACGGCCTCCCTGTTATCAACATCTTCCACTAGACTGGTACATTTGTTACCATTGATGAACCTATACTGACTCATCATAATCACCCAAAGCCCATCATTTACATTAGGTTTCACTTTTGGTATTATACATTCAATGTATTTAGGCAAATGTATAATGACATGTATCTACCATTATGATCTCCTCCAGAGTATTTTCACGTCCCTGAAAATTCTCTGTGCTTTGCCTATTCAACGCTATTCCTCTGAATCCCTAGCAAATACTGTCTTCTTATTGTGTCCATAGTTTCATCTTTTCCATAATCGTATAGTTGGAATCTGAGCCCCGAAGAATTGATGCTTTTGAACTGTGGTGTTGGAGAAGACTCTTGAGAGTCCCTTGGACTGCAAGGAGATCCAATCAATCCATCCTAAAAGAGATCAATCCTGGGTGTTTATTGGAAGGTCTGATGTTGAAGCTGAAACTCCAATACTTTGGCCACCTCATGCGAAGGGTTGACTCATTGGAAAAGACCCTAATGCTGGGTAGGATTGGGGGCGGGAGGAGAAGGGGACGACAGAGGATGAGATGGCTGGATGACATCACTGACTCGATGGACATGGGTTTGGGTAGACTCCGGGAGTTGGTGATGGACAGGGAGGCCTGGCGTGCTGCGATTCATGGGGTCGCAGAGAGTCAGACACGACTGAGAGACTGAACTGAACTGAACTGATAGTTGGAATCAGTGTGTAGCCTCTTTCAGATTTCATCTTTCACTTATTAATTATGGATTTAATGTTGTTAATGCTTTTTCATGGCTTGATATCAAATTCTTTTTAGCAATGAACAATATTTCATTATCTGATGCACCACAGTTTATTTATTCATTCATCTAATGAAGGACATCTTCGTTGCTTCCAAGTTTTTGGCAATTATGAATGAAACTGTGATGAACATCCATGTGCAGGGTTTTTTGCAGGGTGGGGGGATTGCTGTGGGGGGAGCGGTAGGGGGGCATAAGTCTTCATCTCCATTTGGTAAATATCAAGAAGCACAATTGCTGGATTTTATGGTAAGAGTATGTTTGGTTTTTTAAGAAGCAGCCAAACTGTCTTCCAAGATGGCTGTACCATTTTGCATTCCCACTAGCAATGTATGAGAGTTTCTGTTGCTTTACCTCCTTTCCAGCATCTGGTGGTGTGGGTTTTTGCCATTCTAACTGATGTGTATTGTTGTCTCGTTGTTGTTCTAATTTGTATTACCTGATGATGTATGATGCAGAGCATATTTTTGTATGCTTATTTGCCATCTGCCTATCTTCTTTGGTGATATGTCTGTTAAGGTTTTCGGAACCTTATATATAAGTTAGCGCAGAGATTCTTTCTTCAGCCATGCTCAACCTACTAATTTTGTTTCTTTCTTTCTTAGGATTTCTGTCTCTCCACTTGCATTGCCCAGCAATTCTTACATGATATCTATTTTATTATTAGAGCCCTTAGGATATTAATCCAGTTGTTTTAAATTCCCAGCATGATAATTCCAACATCCCTTCTATGACTGGTTCTGAAGATTGCTTGATCTCTTCAATTTTTGTGTATGTGTCTTTTGGCATGCCTTGTAAATTTTCTTGATAGCTAGTGTCCTCGCACTATTTATTGAAAAAAAATACTATTAACCCCATTAAATTGCCTTGGATGTATATGTGCCAAAAGTCAATTGAACACAAATATGTTTATTTCTAGACTCTTGATATTTTTGATTTATTGATCATGACTATGATCAATAAATCATAGTCATAGTCATGACTATGACTATAAATATAGTCATAGTCATGACTATGACTACATGACTATTTTTATGCCAGTCCTACACTATCTTGATTACTGTAGCCTGTAGTAAGTTGTGAAGTACAGAAAGTATAAGTACTTCAACTTTTTATTTTTCAAAAATTTTTGACTATTCTAAAAGAATTGCACTTCCAAATTACTTTTAGGGTAAGTTTTAAAAATTCTGGAATTGGAGTAAGAATTTTTATAAGGATCGTCTTAAGCCTTTCAATGAATTTGGAAAGCACTGTCAGTTCAACAATATTGAGTTTTCCAATCCATGGACATGGACTTCCACTTATTGAGGTCTTCTTTAATTTCTTTCAACAATGATTTATAGTTTTCAATGTACAAGTAACAATTATTTTTTTACATTTCTTCCTATATTTATTAAATTTTACTAAATGTTACTTTTTTGTGCTATTGAATAAAATTTTTTGAAGTTCATTTTCAGATTGTTCATAACTAGTATCAGTTCAGTTCAGTCGCTCAGTCATGTCTGACTCTTTGCGACCACATGGACTGTACCACACCAGGCTTTCCTGTCCAACACCAACTCCTGGAGCTTGCTCAAATACATGTCGATCGAGTCAGTGATGCCATCCAACCATCTCATCTTCTGTCATCCCCTTCTCTTTGCACCTTCAATCTTTCCCAGCCTCAGGGTCTTTTCAAATGAGTCAGTTCTTCGCATCAAGTGGCCAAAGTATTGGAGCTTCAGCTTCAGCATCAGTCCTTCCAGTGAATACTCAGGACTGATTTCCTTTAGGATGGACTGGTTGGATCTCCTTGAAGTCCAAGGGTTCACAATAGTCTTCTCCAACACCACACTTCAAAGCATCAATTCTTCGGCATTCAGCTTTCTTTATAGTCCAACTCTCACATCCATTCTTGACTACTGGAAAAATCATGGCTTTGACTAGACAGACCTATGTTGGCAAAGTAAATGTCTCTGCTTTTTAATATGCTGTCTAGGTTGGTCATAGCTTTTCTTCCAAGGAGCAAGCGTCTTTTAATTTCACGACTGCAGTCACCATCTGCACTGATTTTGGAGCCCAAGAAGATAAAGTCTTTCACTGTTTCCATTGTTTCCCCATCTTATACCATGAAGAGATGGGACCAGATGCCATGATCTTTGTTTTTTGCATGTTGAGCTTTAAGCCAGCTTTTTCACTCTCCTCTTTCACTTTCATCAAGAGGCTCTTTAGTTCCTCTTTGCTTTCTGCCATAGGGTGGTGTCATCTGCATATCTGAGGTTATTGATATTTCTCCCAGCAATCTTGATTCCAGCCTGTGCTTCATCCAGCCGGCATTTTGCATGATGTACTCTGCATAGAAGTTAAATAAGCAGAGTGACAATATACAGCCTTGACATAGTCCTTTCCTGATTTGGAACCAGTCTGTTGTTCCATGTCCAGTTCTAACTGTTGCTTCTTAACCTGCATAAAGATTTCTCAGGAGGCAAGGAAGGTGGTTTGGTATTCCCGTCTCTTGAAGAATTTTCCAGTTTGTTGTGATCCACATAGTCAAAGGCTTTGGCATAGACAATAAAGCAGAAGTAGATGTTTTTCTAGAACTCTCTTGCTTTTTCGATGATCCAACAAATGTTGGCAATTTGATCTCTGCTTTTGCTGCCTTTTCTAAATCCATCTTGAACATCTGGAAGTTCTCGGTTCACATACTGTTGAAGCTTGGCTTGGAGAATTTTGAGCATTACTTTGCTAGTGTGTGAGGTGAGTGCAATGGTGTCGTAGTTTGAGCATTCTTTGGCATTGCGTTTCTTTGGATTGGAATGAAAACTGACCTTTTCCAGTCCTGTAGCCACTGCTGAGTTTTCCAAATTGGCTGGCATATTGACTACAGCACTTTCACAGCATCATCTCTTAGGATTTGAAATAGCTCAGTTGGAATTCCATCACCTCCACTAGCTTTGCTTGTAGTGGTGCTTCCTAAGGCCCACTTGACTTCAGACTCCAGGATGTCTGGGTATAGGTGAGTAATCACACCATTGTGGTTATCTGGGTCATTAAGATTTGTTTTTTGTTTTTTTTTTTGTATAGTTCTTCTGTGTATTCTTGCCACCTTTTCTTAATATCTTCTGCTTCTGTCAGGTCCATACCATTTATGTCCTTTATTGTGCCCATCTTTTCATGAAATATTCCCTTGGTATCCTTAATTTTCTTGAAGAGATCTTTAGTCTTTCCCATTCTATTGTTTTCGTCTATTTCTTTGTATTGATCACTAAGGATGGCTTTCTTACCTCTCCTTGCTATTCTTTGGAACTCTGCATTCAGATGGGTATGTCTTTCTTTTCCTCCTTTGTCTCTTTTTAGCTTCTCTTCTTTTCTCACCTATTTGTACGGCTCCTCAGACAACCATTTTGCCTTTTTGCATTTCTTTTTCTTGGGATGGTCTTGATCACTGCCTCCTGTACAATGTCATGAACCTCTCTCCTAAGTTCTTCAGGAACCTGGTCTATCAGACCTAATCCCTTGAATCTATTTCTCACTTCCACTGTATAATTGTAAGGGATTTGATTTAGGTCATACCTGAATGGGCCTGTGGCTTTCACTACTTTCTTCAATTTCAGTCTGAATTTGGCAATGAGGAGTTCATGATCTGAGCCACAGTCAGCTCCTGGTCTTGTTTTTGCTGACTGTATAGAGCTTCTCCATCTTTGGCTGCAAAGAATATAATCAATCTGATTTTGGTATTGACCATCTGGTGATACCCACGTGTAGAGTCGTCTCTTGTGTTGTTGGAAAAGGGTGTTTCCTATGGCCAGAGTGTTATCTTGCAAAACTCCATTAGACTTTGCCCCACTTCATTTTGTACTCCAAGGCCAAACTTGCCTGTTACTCCAGGTATATCTTGACTTCCTACTTTTGCATTCCAGTCCCTTATGATGGAAAGGATATCTTTGTTTGGTGTTAGTTTTAGGAGGTTTGTAGGTCATCATAGAACCATTCAACTTCAGTTTCTTCAGCATTAGTGGTTGGGGCACAGACTTGGATTACTGTGATACTGAATGGCTTGCCTTGGAAATGAACACAGATCATTCTGTCATTTTTGAGATTGCACCTGAGTACTGCATTTAGGACTCTTTTGTTGACTATGAGGGCTACTCCATTTCTTCTAAGGGATTCTTGCCCACAGAAATAGATGTAATTGTATTTCTATATACTAGTTATGTCTTGCCCATATCTACTACTTGTGTGGGCAAGACATAACTAGTATATAGAAATACAGTTGATTGAACTTGTATCCTGTGACCATGCTGAATTTATTTATTAATCCTAATGGGTTTTGAGTTCTGTGGATTCCTTAGGGTTTTCAACTGGAGTAGGCAATGGAAATATGGAAGATCATTTCATCTGCTAAGAAAAGCAGTATTACTTCTGCCAGTATTACTCCTGTAAGTAATAAAGACAGTACTCCTGTTGAATCTGGATGCCTTTTCTTTCGTTCTTTCTTTCTTTGTAGTTGTTATTGTTGCTATTGTTTGCTATTCTTTTCATAGCTGATTTTTCTTTTAAATTATATATTCATGGTATTAAGTTAATTTGAGTACAAATTTTTCAATGATAGGAAATAATAGAAAAACAATTTTTAAAATTGCCTCCATTCATTCATTAATTTAGTTATACAATAAATATGTTGTTTAATCACTAAGTTGTGTCGGACTTTTGTGACCCAATGGACTGTGGCCCACTAGGCTTATTCTGTCCATGGGATTTCCCAGGTAAGAATACTGGAGTGGGTTTCCATTTCCTGCTCCAGGGATCTTCCCAATCCAAGTATCGAATCTACATACTCTGCATTGGCAGGTGAGTGCTTGACCACTGAGCCACCAGGGAAGCCCCAATAAATATGTTATGGGTGCCAAATATATGCAGTATTATCCCAGATGTTATGAATATATTTATTATTAAGTATATATCCAAGAATGGGCTTCTCCAGTGGCTCAGAGGTAAAGAATCTGCCTGCAATGCAGTCAACACAGGAGACTTGTGTTTGACCTCTGGGTAAGGAAGATCCCCTGGAGGAGGGCATGGGAACCCACTCCAGTAATCCTGTCTGGAGAATCCTATGGACAGCGGAGACTGGTGGGCTATAGGCCATAGGGTTGCAAGGAGTCGGACATGAGTGAAGTGACTGAGCATGACCATGATATCCAAGACTATATTATTATTCTAGTTTAGAGGTTATCTATACCTCTTTTCTTCCATTTGCACAGTTAAGTAAGCATTTACATCATCACAACTTAAATACCTGAAGATGTAGAACTCCTTATGCTTGATTGACAATACCTTCTCTCTGATTTTAAAGATAACAGAGTAGAATTGCCACAGGCCACTTCAAAAAGGATTTTAAGATGGTATAGATCCATATTAAAATTGAGGGAAATTAATTCCCATTGCACTCAAAGAACTTACGGAGTCTCCAAGTATAACACTGAACATTGCTATTTAATCACTGAAGCATTGAGCACAAGTTGCCCTGACTGAGGCTGCAAAGACCTTACTACTCTCCATACTGGAAATTGTCTAAAAGGAGAGATTTGAAAGAGAAATAACCTATAATGCACTACCTTGATGAAATAGTTTCTGTTGAAGAGCTAGGATAATATCAAAAGAAACTCTTTTAATCCTTAGGTCAGAACTTTGGCATGAACTTGTTTTTCTTTCCACTCTATTCACAACTAGCTAAGAACCGCATTAGATCTTTGCTTGGTTTTGTCTCAAGCTTACCACAGCAGCTTGGTTTTTAAGTTTCAAGTGTTAATTTAATTGTATTCAACATAGTTTTAGAGTGATTTGAGGGTCTACTGTGCCTGATATTATCTAAGTCTCCTTGTATACACTATGTTATTTAATGTCATTTTTACCACATAATTAAACTCTGCATTATGTTTATTATTCCCATTTAGCAAAGTTAAGAAACCTAAGCGACTTAATGACTGAACAGCAACAAAGAAAGCTATTCCTTTTTAATTTAGGTTTGTTTTATTAGTTTAATGTTAATCCATGCTGTGTTTCAATAAGAACAATACAGATTCTGTGTCTGTGGCTCCAGTCAGATATCCAGTATTACAAATTGGCTTCAAGTTACACATACTGAACAAAAGACAGAGGTTGAGCCGGCAAGGAGGGGAGGGGCGGGGCCCAGGGGGAGAGGGAAGGAAAAGAAACAAAGAATTGAACACACATGCAGGCTTTTCCATACCACCTTCAATGCTAATCTGCTTCAGAGGGACAGTAAAAGTAGGCAAGAATGAGCAGCCATGGATTGTTGAACTGTTACCAGCACCATGCTTTTCAGCAACATTTCAGCAGAGTTTGAAACACTTTCAGCAAAACCATTACAATAAAGTCCCCAAACAACCTTTTACCACCTCAAGCTAACATCCAATTAATTTTAAACACTGGTATAGAATTCAGTTTAAACAATTACAAAAAGGGAAAATAATAGCACATACATCTCTACAGTGTGATTAACCTTTCTCTTAGATGCTTGCATCACGTAAAATTCTAATGGCTTTCGAATGAATGTAATTTCCATTCTAATGGTGATCTTGCCACATCTGGCAGGGGACAATACAGTAATGCTGAAAAAGCCTCTATGCAGTCCTGTTAGTGTTCTTAAAGAGCCTAAAAGCTGGGACCAGTAAAATCTACAGAAATTCACTCTTGCCTTTAAGAATGTTTGAAAAATGTTAAAAAAAAAAAAAAAAAAAAACAACCAACCGGGCAGGAACCTAAATTCTGAGACCAAATGTAAAAGCCAGATTTGGTGGTTCTCAGTGACAATGGGGGAATTTCCAAGAGGGGTGGGGTGGGAAGGTCTAGGGTGGTCAGAGATGGTTTCTCTTGTTGACTTTTATGTCTCACTGATTTTCATCTTCCACATCCTGCAGCGCTTCCTTATTCTGAAGTCCATAGTGTCAGATTATCACGTAATAACTGCATGATAAGTGTAGAGTCCTTATAGTTTTCTTCACCTCAGCATGTCCAGTTCTGCAATTGCATCATCAAAAGCTGCTTTTGCCAATCTGCAGGCACAATCAGGGGAATTAAGAATTTCATAGTAGAATACAGAAAAATTGAGAGCAAGACCTAAGCAAATGGGATGTTTTGGTGGAAGTTCTGTCATTGCAATATCACTAGCAGCTTTATAAGCCACTAGGCTGTTCTCTGCAGCCTCCTTCCTTTCATTTCCTGTGGCAAATTCAGCCAGATACCCGTGGTAGTCCCCTTTCATTTTATAATAGAAAACCTTGGACTCACCAGTGTTAGCTGCTGGAATGAAGTGTTTGTCCAGTACATCCAAAATGTCACAACAGATTAAATTCAGCTCAGTCTCAAACCATTTGAGATTTGCCAATATTCCCAAATCATTTTCAGTTTGTCTTCTCCTCCCTTGTTTTCGTCTTTCTTCCTTTTTAAAATTGTGTACACTCTGAAGTTTTCATTTGTAAACAATTATTCACTTATCTATCTGTCCAAATATTCAACAACTATTTGCAGTCACTATTCAACAATCAAGCTGACTACTATGGATAATTTGTTAGGTGCTAGAAAACACTGAAGAATAAATCATATCTCCAATGAGCTAAAATCAAAGTGCGAGCATAATTCTGTTGCAGCACTGAAGACATAAAAACAAACTCTGGATAGAGAGAAGAAAAAAATCTACAATGATCGTTCTGTAATCTGAGTGGAAATTAAAGGATGGATAGAAGTTTTCCAGCCATAGAACTTTAGAATAATGTATGAGCAAGAGAAAATCACTTCAGCAAGGAAATCAGCATGTGAAAAAACCTGAAATGACTATCTGAGCTGGATAATTTCCACTTTTCAATTCATATCTACTCACTGTCTATTCCACTCTTTTCTCTGACCCTGCCTACCAGGCTGACTACTTCTATAGACTGACTATATCAATAGCTTGTTCTCTGGCCTCTTGGCTTTACCTAATGTAGACCCCCAGAAGGCATGGCAGGAAGAAGATAACTTTTGAGATGTATGTACCACTCTTGCCTTTCAGTTTTGCTACAAATTGGCTAAGTCTCCAGCTGTACACATATTTCTTACCAAGTGCTTCTTCCTAAGGCTTCATCTCTTCACTTCAGATTAGAGGGTCCTGAATTTACATACTAAAGCAGTGTCTACTCTGGCAGAAGCAGAGTGGAAAATAGTAAAATCTGTATTATTTCAGGTAAATAATACTTAATGTAATCAAGCAAACATTTGAAGGCTGCACTGTCTTTATACCCAAAATTTTAAGTGTGTATAAGCGTATAAAGATCCAGAAACAGAGCTTATAAAAAGGCTAACAAAAGGAAGAATTATACCACATACCAAGAACAATTACAAAATGGAAAAGCTTACTTACTAAGAGTAAGCAGTTATGTCAAAGAATTCTATTTTGCAAAAGACATCTTTCTGATGAAAAAGACCCCTTGAATCATATCAGAAAAAGAAGTAAATGATAAAGGAAAGTGATCTAGTATTGCAGTGAAAAGGAAAACTAATAAAAGATGGCATTAAATGTGAGCTTCTGATGTATATAGGGACTTCCCTAGTGGTCCAATGATTAAGACTTTGCCTTTCAACACAGGGGGTACGGGTTCAATCCCTGGTCAGGGAGCTAAATTCCCACATGCCTTGCAGCCAAAAAAACCCAAAGCATAAAACAGAAGCAATATTGTAACAAATTCAATAAATACTTTAAAAATAGTCCACATCAAAAAAAAAAAAATCTTTTAAAAAAGTGACTTTAAAACTTCCTTAGGTGATATACTAAGCAGAAGAGTGAAGAATCCAATCATAGCTATTTTTTGGGAAACAAGTCATACTAAGGGGGCTCTAATAAATTTGAGAATCTGTTTGGTGAGGGAAGAATGGTAGTGAGCTCAAACAAACACCTAGAAAAATCGAATGTGATCATATCAAAGATATATATTTATTTAAAGGAATAATAAAGTACTGACAATCATTTGAGTAAAATTATATCCTGGATTTGATCATTTCTCCTCAAGGTCCAAAGGATCTTTATTTGCAGACCCTAAGGATCCATTTTCTTCATGTTACTGTTGAACAAATTATTATTCCTAGAGAGAGTTGCATAATAGGAAATATTGATACCACAGTGAATTCCTAATCACCAGTTTCAATCACCAATTTCTTCAGCAGTACCTGGCAGTTCCACCTATTTCTTTGGCCTACTGGCTCTCCCTTTCTACAATATTTCAACATTTCTTTATCTTCCTCAGTCGTTAATGTAATTCAGTCTCCAGTGGTAATATTCTATCCCAAGCAGCAATCATCTCTCACCCAAACAAAAACAGTAATGAGGTAACTTACTTCCCTGCTTCCATTCTTTCCCTCTTTCAATCCATTCTCCATGCTAAAATCTGATTACTTTCCCTTCCTGATTGAATCACCTCAATTACTTTTGAGAGGACAAAATTCCATGACCTGCACTACAACTTCATCTCAAATCACTTTCCCCCTTCACTTTCAGCATTTCAATTACTTTAGCCTTCAGTTCCTAAAGTGCACATGGTTCTCCCACCCTTACCTATCAAGCTGTAACAAACCAGAACAAACTGGGTGACTTAACAGAAATTTATTTCTCACATTTCTGGAAGCTAGAAGTCTGAAATCAAGGTGTTGGCAAGAGTCATGATCCTCTGAAGCCTATGAGGAAATTCTGCCCGCCCTTCCTAGCTTCTGGTGGATTGCTGGTGTCTTTGGCATTCCTTGGCTTGTAGACACATCACTCAGTCCTCCATCTTCACATGGCATTCTTTCTGTTTTTCTGTTTCTAGGATTCTCCTTTATACCTTATATTGAATTAGGGCCCATCCTGATGACCTTATTTTAATTTGATTACCTATGTAAAACTATTTCCTCACAAGGTCACCTCCTATGATACTGGGTATTAGGACTGGAATGTATCTTTTATTAGGGGAACATAATTCAACCCATAAAATCACTGCAGATGGTGACTGCAGCCATGAAATTAAAAGATGCTTACTCCTTGGAAGGAAAGTTATGACCAACCTAGACAGCATATTAAAAAGCAGAGACATTACTTTGCCAACAAATGTCCGCCTAGTCAAGGCTATGGTTTTTCCAGTAGTCATGTATGGATGTGAGAGTTGGACTATAAAGAAAGCTGAGCGCAGAAGAATCGGTGCTTTTGAACTGTGGTGTTGGAGAAGACTCTTGAGAGTCCCTTGCCTGCAAGGAGATCCAGCCTGTCCATTCTAAAGGAGATCAGTCCTGGGTGTTCATTGGAAGGACTGATGTTGAAGCTGAAATTCCAATACTTTGACCACTTCATGTGAAGAGTTGACTCATTGGAAAAGACCCTGATGCTGGGAAAGATTGAGGGCAGGAGGAGAAGGGGATGACAGAGGATGAGATGGTTGGATGGCATCACCGACTCAATGGACATGGGTTTGGGTGGACTCCGGGAGTTGGTGATGGACAGGGAGGCCTGGCGTGCTGCATTCCATGGGGTTGCAAAGAGTCAGACATGACTGAGTGATGGAACTGAACTGAACTGAAAACCCCACTATCTGCACAGGAATTTTCCATGTGTTGCTTGTTCTCCTGGAAATCTATTTTGCAACCCTCACCCTTCTGCTTGCTACCTTGCCTAGTCACCTTTTCTGGTTTCAACCCAGAACTCTTTTCTTAGGGAGAACTGATTGATCATTTAAATGTTTTTTTTCCAGTAAATGCACTAAAACAGCCATAAACATTGCCTTTGTAACACTTATTATATTTGTAATTTTAAACTTATTGGTGAGATTATTTGATTAATATCTACCTACTTCACTCGACTTGTGAGTTCTGCAAAGGTCATTTTTTCTCACTGTTGTATTACTTCAGTGTCTGGAATGTTACAGCAGGCATCCAATAAATATTTGGTTGAATGAATGAATAATAGATCAAACCAAAAATGACAAAAATGTCAGCTTGAAGTTTCAAAATTTCTACTTTCGCTGAAGTGTTGGCAAGAACATAAATTGATTGTTTCCATACAGTTTAAGTGAAATAGTATTCTACCTGTAAGAAAAATTTCTCTAACACTAAACTAATAGACCAAAAAAAAAAAAAAAAAAAAGATCAATGAGAACTTTGCAGTTTATTTTGAATTGTCCATGCTGAAGTGGCTGTACAGGACTTTAAACCTCATGTCACTCAACTTCTCATTTTAGTCTCAAAATAGCAACTGTCTAAACATTCAAATTGGATTCATAAATCTCCAGGACAAGCAAAAAAAGCAAAGATTATGATAGGATTGAGGAATATTCAGTTCGGTACAACATTTATTGATAAGTTCGGTGTCTGACTCTGTAAACACCATAAAGCAACACTTCAATATATTGAGAGAAATGGCATGGTGAGCTACAGTCCACAGCAGGGGGAACAGAAATAACCAACCAAAATCATTGCCTTTATATATTTGATTTTTGTCTTTAATGTTACACATAAATGTTTGAATTTACAGATAAAATGTGACTTCTGAGTCTTTGGAAGACATCTACCTTACATAGTTCTCTTTCCCTTCCATAATTCTTTATATGAATAGTTAACATTCAAAGCCATAATCTGTACCTATATAGACTTCAAGGATTGGCAGAGCTGGCTTAGAATTCCAATTCTTACCATATGGGACATTTTTAAACAACGTACTTAAACCTTAAGCCTCAAGTTTTCTTTTCTGTAAAATAGAGATAGTATTATTTGATTTATTGAACTTTTCTGGATGTTAAATATATGTATGTATATACATATATATACAGTGTGTGTGTGTGTGTGTGTGTGTGTGTGTGTGTGTGTGTGTATGTGTAATAAGTTGCCTGGTTAGGCTCAGCAATCAATATATATTGCTAGAATTAATTTATACCAATATAAGCATGAGAGGTGAATTTTAAACAGTTTTCAGATTCAAACGTATGCATTTTATTTTCTTTTTTAGGCAGTGTATTTGCCTAAACCAGGGTACTTTTTTATGGCTACTTTTGTCATATCTAACATTCACTTTTGCCTATTAGCTGTCATTGGAGAAAGAAATGGCAACCCACTCCAGTATTCTCGCCTGAAAAATCCCACGGAATGAGGAGCCTGGCGGGCTACAGTCCATAGGGTTGCAAAGAGTCAGACACATTAGCTGTCATATATAATAAATTAAGGATGTTTCCTTTAAGTAAAGTACAACTAAAGCTAACATTATGAATAGTATATAAGTACGAATATATCTACTGAAGATCTAGTTCTACTTAATAGTTGCAAAAGCAAAGAGCATTAAGCAAATTAATGAATTACTCTTATTCTGAAATACTTATTCATAAGATTAAATGTTTTTGGTTTAAGTAATATTCATTCTTTGATAAAACTGTTACCTTTGAGAAACACAAAATGGCCAACAGTAAAAGTAGTATGATTAAATAATATGCTTTATTGAGAGAAATGCCAAGATACAATTAATTTAGCCTACATTATTTTCTACTCTGATTATTGGCTATAAGTTGGCAATGAGCCACGTTATCCAATTTAAAACCAGAATTTGATCCTCCCGGACATAGCGTTACTATTTTACCAAGTGAATAAAGCTTGACTTTTGTTACCATATTCAAAGAGTTTCTAATTTCCCAAAAAGTTGCACTCTAAAAATAATACGTGCTTATGTTTCTTAGAGCCTTAAATATATTTTCCTATAACAATTATGTTATATATAGTTACATAGACACTATGAAGATTTATATGATGTAGTATGAACTCAGTTTTGGAGGTAAGAGCATAGCCTCAGTCAAACTTGATTTATTCATCCTTATCTAAATTCTGAACTTTATCTCTAGATGCTTTTCAATGGATATATTGACAATATCTTTCCTAGGGATTCCTCATATTTGTCAATCATGTAGACATTATCCATATTAGTTCCCTAGAATTTTCTTTTTATAAAGTTAAACATACACAAGAAAAATAGAGGTTTTGGGATACAGAACTCATATTTTTAAGCACTTAATGCACACCTTTCCGAGTCCGTTCAGCCGAGTTCTGATAATGTGCTAGGCACAGCACCAAATAATTGATACCTTTCACTTTTATTATTTCTATTGATCTTGACTTTACCACTAAGAGGGGGTGTTCTTATTTCTATTTTAAAAATAATAAAGTTGAAGTTCAAAAAGTTAAATAAGTGACAGTATAGGATTTGAACCTTGATCTGCCTGATTGATAAGACTATGCCATAATTACTCTATGCTGTCTCTATGCAAGAAAAATTTTTATCAATTTGTTTACCAGAAAAGAGATAACCATGGCCCTTGAAACTCCTCTGAAACTCACTTTAAACTAACAAGAGACCCAACAAAATGGTTTTGTTTGTTTTTATACAGGTATATGGCCATTATTGACCCCCTGAAGCCCAGACTGTCTGCCACCGCAACCAAGATTGTCATTGGAGGCATTTGGATTCTAGCATTTCTACTTGCATTCCCTCAGTGTCTTTATTCCAAAACCAAAGTCATGCCAGGCCGTACTCTTTGCTACGTGCAATGGCCAGAAGGCCCCAAACAGCATTTCACGTAAGTTAATTATCTATTATAATCTTCAACTAAATGCATTGAGCTCTTAAGAAACTATAGGTTGGGAGCAACAGTTAAGCAGATAAGACATAGACAGTTCCCTCAAGGGCTCAAACACTACTTGGGAAAAAAGACACATAAAAATACTATACTATTTGTATATAGTACAGTATGATATGATCAATTAGTTTGTATAAGTTATAATGATTTCTAATTGG
The DNA here is from genome assembly GCF_054371585.1 of Giraffa tippelskirchi. NCBI lineage: Eukaryota > Metazoa > Chordata > Mammalia > Artiodactyla > Giraffidae > Giraffa > Giraffa tippelskirchi. Next base: position 88,511,306 of record NC_137275.1, on the reverse strand, counting down.
AAAAATGTGATGACCTCTATATGGGGTAGCTCTGGAGAGTTTCCAGAGAAGACAGTAAGATAACTGGACATGAAAGCACAAAGGAAAACCAAGTTGTTATGGATTAACGAATGAGTGAGAAGGGTGGAACTGAAACCCAAAGGTGTGGATTGCTCTTGTAAGAAGCCTGGCTGAAAGGAAAGGGAGTCTTGGTTTGTTCCTGGTTGTATTCCTTTGTTTTAGCATTAAAAACTTAAACTCTTAGGTCAGAAAGGAGATAGGAATGCTATGTTAGAATTTGGTATTTCATATTTTGGACACACCTTAAAAAAAGCAAACTAACAAAACAATTGTTCAATTGTTTGCATTTTGTTTTTTATTCTGACCATTTAAATTTTATTTCAAATAAAATTCTTATTTAGTGATCTATTTTTTTTCCTTTAAAAACTAACAAATAATGCAAATACAATGATCATCTTTTAAAGCAGATATTTTATCAAACTCTGCTCTACTCAGAGTCCAGATTTTTAAAGAAAAAGACTGAGGAGTATTTATTAAAGGAAAAGCAGGCAGCAGTTATTAAACTGAGGACCGCATTTTTTCCATTATGTAATACTAATATATCTTATGTGTATGATAGCAAAACAAAATTATTCATAATAATAATAATTAAATTATTTGTTGACTGAATCAATTCACCACTGACTTTAACACTTAATAAGCTATCAGGAAGACAGCTTTACCAAATAAACACAGATATTGAGATTAGTATACCAAAATCTTTAATTACTTTAGAGCCTTCCTAAGACAGTAGAAGTCACTCAAAAGTTTATACAAATTCTAATTTGGCTACTATATTATTGGCTGCCGTCTTAGTCTGTCATAATAATATTTTTATAATTTTTATTGAAGCTAAGAAATCCCAAAATTTAGTTTGATAATTTATAGTATAATTACTTTGATGTGACTAATACCTCCATATGTTATTTACCAAATTTAGTGATGCAATCAAATGTGTCATGACTTTGAAAAAACTCTAATATGACTCAGAACATCTAGTTACATTTTTTTCCTTTGGATGAAAAATGATTTATTTCAAATATAACTGATGTTGCAAGATATATGTAATAGCTTTACACAGAAGAAAATGTATCAGTTGATCAGTTTACTCTGTGCCATCTCTTTTCCTCTGATTCTCTATTTAATTAGGTGAGCTTAGTGATTACCAAGCAAAGGAAAAGTACTCATCCTGAAGCCTCTAGACAAGGGGAAATGTGCAGTTTAAATGAGCTCTGTATGAATGCTATAGTTTTCATATGTGAAGTAAAAATTGACAAAGTTAAACTGGTAGTATTTGGATGATTGTAGATGACAATAGCTGGGACTTCCCTGGTGGCTCAGTGGTAAAGAATCCACCTACCATGTGGGAGATGCAGAAGCCATGAGTTCAATCCCTAGGTCGGGAAGATCCCTGGAGGAGGGCATGACAACCCACTCCAGTATTCTTGCCTGGAGAATCCCACAGACAGAGGAGCCTGGTGGGCTACAGTCCGCGGGGTTGCAAAGAGTTGGACACGACTGAAGCAACTGAGCACAGCACCCAGTACAGGTAGCTAGGTGTTTTGGTGAAATTGTGAAACGAGGACTTAGAGAAAATGTGGGATAATCATTGGCATTTTCAATTATGACTTAAAATGGAATGAATTCAAAGTCTTATTATTCTACTCCAATACGCTCTTCAGCATGTCTTTTTCTTATATCTTGCAGTTACCATATTATTGTTATTATACTAGTGTACTGTTTCCCATTGCTTGTCATGGGTATCACATACACCATCGTTGGAATCACCCTCTGGGGAGGAGAGATCCCAGGGGACACCTGTGACAAGTATCATGAGCAGCTAAAGGCTAAAAGAAAGGTACTGTTCCATATAACTTTCCCAGCATTTGTGTAAATTGTGGTGCATCAGAGAAGGAAAAAAAAAATCTAGTTATGGCATTTTAATATATAATTTGATGCTTTACTCCTACTTTTATTTTCCCCCTTCTTTCTTTTTTTTAAATTTTGCTTTCTTTTTATCTTCTATAAGCCACTAGTCATGTACAATAGCAGTTTACGATAAGAGTAGTCCCTTTCTTACAGAAAGACTATTACCTTTTGCAGAATATTCTTAATTATACCACCAGAAACTTCTGAAATGTCACTGTAGGAGTCACAGTTGGTTGTATTTCTTCAGCTCTAGTTATCTTAGTCTTTTAATAAACAAAATGCCTGTGATGTACTATATAATCTTTCAGAAGTTTCATTTATCCCAGGAAAGGCATCTCTCTTAGTATGTGCTATAATTCTGTAATATCCATTTATGTATCCTATTCTTCTTCCCTTCCCCACACCTCCCCACATTCCACCCCTATTCTTTATCTGGTTTCTACACAGCTATCTGATTAACAGATGAAGTTACATTAATACTGTTGTACAGCTTACTGGGTGACAAGATAAAAATTATTTCTGAAAAATTCACATTAAGCAAGAAAACCTATAAAAATTATCATAGTGACATTTTAGTAGGATTATTTTTTCATTGTTTCCTTTTCTGACTACTATTATGTGACTCAGTGAGTGAGATTTTTTTTATAATAAATTTGCATGGTTAAAAGGAATCTTAGAATCATCTATTCCATCTTCCTCTCTCCAAGTGATGAGTACCTAGTGCAAATCACAGAAAGTTTTCCAAGGATAAGTGAGACACACTGATTATGTCAATTATTATTATTCCATTTATGATTCATTTATTTATGTAGAGCTACTACTTACCGACACTCAGTTAACAACAATCAATCAGGTTTTAAAAATCTAGTATAGAAAATAGATTCTATTTTAACATTAATAGGTTTTTTTCTCTGTTGACAAACAGACAAGACTTTATGTTTGGTTAGCATTTTATCATTAGGTTGAGTATTTGAAAGCAAATATTTTTTCACATCAATTTAATTATTTCAGCCGATAATATATATAATTTCATTTTATTTATTTTTGGAAAAAAAAAACCTTAAAAATGAAGTACATGATCCCACTGCTGGGCATATATACAGAGAAAACAACTATAATTCAAAAAGGAACATGCACCCCAGTGTTCCCTGCAACACTATTTACGATAGCCAAGACACGGAGACAACTTAATTTTCCATTTACAGACAAATGGATAAAGAGGATGTGGTGTATATATATATATATATATATATATGTATATATAATGGAATACTACCAAGTCATAAAGAGAAAGTAATAATGCTATTTGCAGTAATATGGATGGACCTAGAAATGATCATACTAAGTGAAGTAAGTCAAAGAGAGAAAGACAAATACCATATGACATCATTTATAGGTAGAATCTAAAATATGACACAAATGAACTTATCTAAGGAGGGCATGGCAACCCACTCCAGTATTCCTGCCTGGAGAATCTTATGGACAGAGGAGCCTGGTGGGCTACAGTCCGCGGGGTTGCAAAGAGTCAGACACGACTGAAGTGACTTAGAATGCATGCAACCACACACAAAACAGAAACGGACTCACAGACATAGAGAACAGGTCACGGTTCCCAAGGAAAAGTGGGGGAAGGAGAGAGGATTGCCTGTAAGTTTGGGGTTAGTAGATGCAAACTATTCCATTTAGAATGGATAAACAACAGGATTCTACTGTATAGCACAGGGAACTATATTCAATAGCCTGTGATAAAACCTAATGGAAAAGAATGTATATATGTATAACTGAATCATTTGTTGTACAGTAGAAATTAACAAAACTTGTAAATCAACTATACTTCAACAAAATTTAAAAATAAAGTGCACAAACAACCAAACTATGTCTTTACCACATTAAAATAAAAAGAATCATAGAACTAGCAGAACTTTAGTAATATAATCATCTTAAGTGAACAGTTTCTCCTTCTCCTTTATTATTTTGATCCTCACTTTCTAACATCTTGATCTTGCTGCAGGATACTCTTTGCAGGGAGCGTATTTTCTAACAGCTGTGTTTTAGGCATAATCACATTAAATAGCTGATGTGATAGTCTACATTGTTGTTGTTATTCAGTTGCTAAGTCATGTCTGACTCTTTTCGACCCCAGGGACTGTAGCCCACCAGGCTCCTCTGTCCATGGGATTTCCCAGGCAAGAATACTGGAGTGGGCTGCCATTTCCCTCTCCATGGGATCTTCCTGACCCAGGGATCGAACCCGTGGCTCCTGCATCTCCTGCATTGGCAGGAGAATTCTTTATCACTGAGCCACCAAGGAAGCCCAATATTCTACGTACTATATTTCAGAATCACTTGTCTTTGTACTTCCTGCTTACTTTCTTGTCTTTTATTTCTTTCCTACTAGTTTAAGCATTTTTAAAACACTTTTCCCCTGTTCAATGCTACACAACTTAAAATAAGTTCGGTAATTATAGATTATAGTTCCTTTTTCTTAATATTGATGTAATATTTTTCTAGGAAGAGATAAAAATTTAATCTGAGTGTTCCTTTTTATTTTTGAGTTGAATCCCAGAGGGAACAAAAGAAAGAGGGAATATTTTTGCATTTACCCCCTATAGCAGATGAGAATATGGCATGTATATTTCATTTTTACTACATTACTCTGCAATTTCAAAGTATAAATATCAATTCAAACTGAGAGATTGACTCTTCTAGAATATTTCAAAAATTAAGATATACAAAAGTTCTAATCCATATTTCTATTTCTCAGGTTGTGATCTCGGCTGAAATAGTAAAAAATGACATTTATGACATGGGCTTCTCATAATAAACAACCTTGTCCTTAGGTTTCTTTCACAGTCACTGACTGATACGACCATTAGTACTGTGAAAGTAACCCTCATTTTGCCCCAAAATTTAAAATTTCAAAATAAAAATAGCTCTTCTCTTTAATTTTTTCATTTAAAATTTAAATATTGTCTAGTACAGTTTGGAGTACAGTTATTTCTAGTAATTATGTTCTTTTCTTATATCAGTATGACTGTTCAGGTGAAATATATGAATTTTACCCTGGATGGGCCATTTAATCATATGTTGTCTCCTAGAGATTACATCTTTGATATTACAGATTGGACTTGAGAAATAAGAGAGTATTAGTTAGAAGAGAGCAAATTCATCATGACTGCTGGGAAAAAACAACTCCAGAAACAACTCTGAGTCAATGTACTATTAATAAAAGAACAGCAGTTACTGACTGAGCTCCCCCAGACACGTGAATAAGAATAAAGAAAAGTTTAAGAAATTTTAGTCAAAACACTGAGAAGATCTTTGCAACTACCAAGAAGCATTGCTTCCATTTCTCTTTTTCTTAAGGTCTTCAGGGACTGTATTCAGTTTTGAGTCCTGAAGATTAAATTCTATGAAGAATAGCCAGTGGAAATAAATTCCATGTCTAAGTTATATAGAACCTAACATGTCTAAAAGTTAAACTAACGTGAAGCTGTCAGAAAATTGAGGATTAACCACCCCCACTCAACCTTTACATTTGTCCTGCCTAACAATAGGCATACTTTGAAAATAATACCAGTGGCACTTCAAAAAGTTCCTGGCACATAGAACTATTCTCAGTAAATGGTACCTGTTACTTAAGGCACTTTGTATATATATGCACTTTATTACATAGGCACTTTACTTTGACTATATAAAGCACTTTATTATGAAGATCAGAAAGAATCATGTGGTAGAAAAGTAAAGAGATATAAAAGTGGTCATTTATCTATTTAAACATAATATTGACCTACATTTTACCATGAGTCACGGTTTGTAAATAACTTTCATATGAATATTATTTAATTCTCACATTATCTATGTGAATTTTTCTTGTTTTATAGAAAAATGAAATTGAGGCTCAAATTCACAAAATCAATAAGTGGCAGAACTTGGACTTGAATCCTAAACAAAGTTTTTAGAGATGAGTTCTTTTAGAGAGCTATCTCAAAGGAATAGGTTTCAGACTGATACTTTACGTCCAAGTATTACTTATATTATATGAAGTGCATTCTCATACATAGACTGTACTAATCATCACAGTAGCCCCAAGAGGTAGGCCTCAGTAAGTAAGTAAGTAAGTAAGTTCAGTCACTCAGTCATGTCCGACCCTTTGTGACTCCATGGACTGCAGTACACCAGGCTTCCCTGTTAATCACCAACTCCTGGAGCTTGCTAAAAGTCATGTCCATTAAGTCGGTGATGCCATCCAACCATCTCATCCTCTGTCACCCCCTTCTCTTCCCACCTTTAATTTTTCACAGCATCAGGGTCTTTCCCAATGAGTCAGTTGTTCCCATCAGGTGGCCAAAGTATTGGAGCTTCAGCTTCAGCATCAGTCCTTCCAATGAATATTCAGAACTGATTTCCTTTAGGATGGACTGGTTGGATCTCCTTGCAGTCCAAGGGACTCTCAAGAGTCTTCTCCAACACCAGACTTCAAAAGCATCAATTCTTTGGTGTTCAGCTTTCATTATGGTCCAACTCTCACATCCATACATGACTACTGGAAAAACCATAGCCTTGACTAGATGGACCTATGTTGGCGAAGTAATGTCTCTGCTTTTTAATATGCTGTCTAGGTTGGTCATAGATTTTCTTCCAAAGAGCAAGCATCTTTTAACTTCATGGCTGCAGTCACCATCTGCAGTGATTTTGGAGCCCAAGAAGATAAAGTCTGTCATCATTTCCATTGTTTCTTCATCTATTTTCCATGAAGTGATGGGACCAGATGCCATGATCTTAGTTTTCTGAATGTTGAGCTTTAGGCCAAATTTTCACCCTCCTCTTTCACTTTCATCAAGAGGCTCTTTAGTTCCTCTTCACTTTCTGCCATAAGGGTGGTGTCATCTGCATGAGGTTATTGATATTTCTCCCGGCAATCTTGATTCCAGCTTGTGTTTCATCCAGCCTGCCATTTCGCATGATGTACTCTGCATACAAGTTAAAAAAACAGGGTGACAATATGCTGCCCTGAGTTACTCCTTTCTCAATTTGGAATCAGTCTATTGTTCCATATCCAGTTCTAACCATTGCATCTTGACCTGTATACAGATTTCTCAGGAGGCAGGGAAGGTGGTCTGGTATTCCCATCTCTTGAAGAATTTTCCACAGTTTGTTGTGATCTACACAGTCAAAGGCTTTGGCATAGTCAATAAAGCAGAAGTAGATGTTTTTCTCGAACTCTTGCTTTTTCTGTGATCCAACGGATCAATAGGAGGTAGGCATAGTGGAAATTGTTTTCTTCCATTTTTAACAAATCAGGAAACTGAAGGTCTAGGAAGGTGAATTCCAAATTCATACAGCTAGTAATACTATCAGTAAGCCCTTTCAATCCTGTGGAATGCATTCTTTCCATTACACTGAACTGCAAAGAATTGGCAGCTACCTTGAACTAGTCTCCTGTCCATTTTCTCATTCATAGTATATGAAAGTATTGTTCCCTTTCCTGAAAGTTTTTTGATGAGGGCTAATCAAGATAATGTATGTATTAATGTGTCTGGTACTTAATGTCATAAACATGCAATTCCAATCTGCATGTATCTTCATCTACTTATGAGACAAAAATAAACCTAATTATCATCACTAATATAAAGTACAATTCTTGTGATAGCTCTATATAAGCAACAAGCATTTACTGTGCTTGTTATGTGCCAGACACTTGATTTAGGTGCTTTAAATAGTTTAGCCAGTTGAATTCTGACAACCACATAAGGGAGGCATTATTGTTGACAGATGAAGAAACAGTCATTAGCTGGGTTAAGTAATTGCCTAGTCTATTGAATGACAAAGTCAGGATATAAACCCAGAAAGTCTAATTCTAGAGAACGTGATCATAATTTCTATATTTTAATGATCATTTCTGTACTTTGCTGGGGGTTTCTGATAAATGAGACAAAGTAATTATTTTCTCAGATGATCATTATATCTACTACTGTGGGCAGGACCCCCTTAGAAGAAATGGAATAGCCATCATAGTCAACAAAAGAGTCCAAAATGCAGTACTTGGATGCAATCTCAAAAACGACAGCATGATCTCTGTCCGTTTCCAAGGCAAACCATTCAGTATCACGGTAATTCAAGTCTATGCTCTGACCAGTAACCCTGAAGAAGCTGAAGTTGAACAGTTCTATGAAGAACCACAAGACCTCCTAGACCTAACACCGAAAAAAGATGTCCTTTACATTATAGGGGGCTGGAATGCAAAAGTAGGAAGTCAAGAAACACCTGGAGTAACAGGCAAATTTGGCCTTGGAGTACAGGACGAAGCTGGGCAAAAACTAATAGAGTTCTGCCAGGAGAATGCACTGGTCATAGCAAACACCCTCTTCTAACAACACAAGAGAAGACTCTACACATGGACATCACCAGATGGTCAACGCCGAAATCAGATGGATTATATTCTTTGCAGCCAAAGATGGAGAGCTCTATACAGTCAGCAAAAACAAGACCAGGAGCTGACTGTGGCTCAGATCATGAAATCCTTATTGCCAAATTCAGACTTAAATTGAAGAAAGTAGGGAAAACCACTAGACCATTCAGGTATGACCTAAATAAAATCCCTTATGACTATACAGTGGAAGTGAGAAAGAGATTTAAGGAACTAGATCTGATAGACAGAGTGCCTGATGAACTATCGACGGAGGTTCATGACATTGTAGAGGAGACAGGAATCAAGATCATCCTCAAGAAAAAGAAATGCAAAAAAGCAAAATGGCTGTCTAAGGAGGCCTTACAAATAGCTGTGAAAAGACGGGAAGAGAAAAGCAAAGGAGAAAAGGAAAGATATTCCCATTTGAATGCAGAGTTCCAAAGAATAGCAAGGAGAGATAAGAAAGCCTTCCTCAGTGATCAATGCAAAGAAATAGAGGAAAACAATAGAATGGGAAAGACTAAAGATCTCTTCAAGAAAACTAGAGATACCAAGGGAACATTTCATGCAAAGATGGGCTCAATAAAGGACAGAAATGGTATGGACCTAACAGAAGCAGAAGATATTAAGAAGAGGTGGCAAATAACAACAAAAAAGAAGAGGTGGCAAAAATACACAGAAGAACGGTAAAAAAAGATCTTCACGACCCAGATAATCATGATGGTGTGATCACTCACCTAGAGCCACACATCCTGGAATGTGAAGTCAAGTGGGCCTTAGGAAGCGTCACTACGAACAAAACTAGTGGAGGTGATGGAATTCCGGTTGAGCTATTTCAAATCCTGAAAGATGATGCTGTGAAAGTGCTGCATTCTATATGCCAGCAAATTTGGAAAACTCAGCAACAGGACTGCAAAACATCAGTTTTCATTCCAATCCCCAAAAAGGCCATGCCAAAAAATGCTCAAATTACCGCACAATTACACTCATCTCACACCATAGTAAAATAATGCTTAATCTCCAAGCCAGGCTTCAGCAATACGTGAACTATGAACTTCCAGATGTTCCAGCTGGTTTTAGAAAAGGTAGAGGAAGCAGAGATCAAATTGCCAACATTCGCTGGATCATCGAAAAAGCAAGAGAGTTCCAGGAAAACTTCTACTTTTGCTTTATTGACTATGCCAAAGCCTTTGACTGTGTGCATCACAATAAACTGTGGAAAATTCTGAAAGAGATGGGAATACCAGACCACCTGACCTGTCTCTTGAGAAACCTGTATGCAGATCAGGAAGCAACAGTTAGAACTGGACATGGAACAACGGACTGGTTCCAAATAGGAAAAGGAGTACGTCAAGGCTGTATATTGTCACCCTGCTTATTTAACTTATATGCAGAGTACATCATGAGAAATGCTGGGCTGGAAGAAGTACAAGCTGGAATCAAGATTGCTGGGAGAAATACAAATAACCTCAGATATGCAGATGACACCACCCTTATGGCAGAAAGTGAAGAAGAACTAAAGAGCCTCTTGATGAAAGTCAAAGAGGAGAATGAAAAAGTTGGCTCAAAGCTCAACATTCAGAAAACTAAGATCATGGCATCCAATCCCATCACTTCATGGGAAATAGATGGGGAAATAGTGGAAACAGTGTCAGACTTTATTTTTCTGGTCTCCAAAATCACTGATGATGGTGATTGCAGCCAAGAAATTAAAAGACTCTTACTCCTTGGAAGGAAACTTACGACCGACCTAGACAACATATTAAAAAGTAGAGACATTACTTTGTTAACAAAGGTCTGTCTAGTCAAGGCTATGGTTTTTCCAGTGGTCATGTATGGATGTGAGAGTTGGACTATAAAGAAAGCTGAGCACCGAAGAATTGATGCTTTTGAAGTCTGGTGTTGGAGAAGACTCTTGAAAGTCCCTTGGACTGCAAGAAGATCCAACCAGTCCATCCTAAAGGAGATCAGTCCTGGGTGTTCATTGGTAGGTCTGATTTTGAAACTGAAACTCCAATACTTTGGCCACCTGATGCGAAGAGCTGACTCATATGAAAAGACTCTGATGCTGGGAAAGATTGAGGGCAGGAGGAGAAGGGGACGACAGAGGAAGAGATGGTTGGATGGCATCACCAACTCAATGGACAGAAGTTTGTGTAAACTCTGGGAGTTGGTGATGGACAGGGAAGCCTGGCATGCTGCGGTTCATGGGGTCTCAAAGAGTCAGACACGACTGAGTGACTGAACTGAACTGAATTATTTCCTTGTCTTTCTACTTGTTTCATTACCAGGAGTACAACTGAATACATTATTGTATTATTTATTCATGTATTCTGAGTTTAAAAGCTCTTGTAGGTTAAACTGACCAAAATATATAATGTTGTTTTTAAGAAAAAATTATCTTCCAGTACCACCAGTCAACTTAACACTTATTTCCAGTACCAACAATCAACTTAAAAATTACAACAATAAAAAACAGTTTATCTGTACACTGGAACTGCATGCAGTTACCAAAGTGAGGAGGCATCTATTTTACCTGCAAAAATATACACTAAAATCTGATTTTGATTGTTAAAAATTTTGTTCTAGTTCAAATGAGTTTTTTAAACACTTTCAAGCTCCTCTAACATACGCCGAATAAAAACAATACACAACGTCACTTAAATTCTCTCTAGTTAATATAACACCCTAACACATAATGATATTGATATTCCTGCAACTAAAAATATTCCAGAATAATTACATCATCACTGCCAAATAGACAGATATAAATGTAATTGTTTCTCATATCTGGAGAAAATTCAGGTTTGTAAAGCCAAATAAGCACAATGTCTTGTGTGGGCCTGAATGAGAAAGAGACATAATAGGAAAGAGAGTGATAGATATGATACAAAACAAGAGATAGAAGAGATACTACTGTGGAAGAACTGGGACTCTGGACAGTTGAGTTCCAGACATGGTATTTTATTTCAGACTTACTTTGTTTGAGTTATCACTTTTCTCTGGGCTCATTGTCATCTATGTAAAATGAGAAGATTGAAGCAGATCACTTCCAAGTTCTCTTCCAGCTATACATATCCATGATTGAGATCATCAAATATTTATTTAACATCTAATGTGGACCAGGCATTGTGTACAAGTGACTTTATTTAAACCTTATAAAATCCTATAAAAGAGGGTATATTTCAGGTCATAAATATTAGTGAGCAAAGCTTATAGAAAATTTTCTAATGGGTTCTGTGTAGTTGATTTTAGTTGGAGGCAACATATTCCTTCACACCTTTGACCCCACATAAGTAACCAGTCACTCATGTTATACTGTTGTTTGCAAGGATACTGTGCAGAGATTGGGATGGGGAGATCAATACTTAAGGTCAGTTCAGCATGAAGCACCCCCCATTCAAAAATAAAATTTGCTCTTCTTCTACTTTGTAGGACTTCTGTTCCTACAGTTTTTCTCTCCAGTCTCAAGCCACCCCTCCACTTCCTTCTTCTCCTACCTCTAGCCCTATCTAGTTTGAGGAAAGAAAATAATACATGCTTTGACCTATGCTTAGGTAAGTGTTTCATAGGCACACTAGTGGGACAGAAACAGGAAAGAAAATCACAGGAAATATTAATACATAGAGCATCAATTTATAGTGCAATGTCATGTTGTTTACATATAGTAGTTCTCTATCCATTACCTTTATAAATATGTATATATGAATGCATGTAAAATACACATAATAAATATATGTGCCCTAGATGGCAAGGCAAGAGAGCAATCATGGAGTCCAAAACTAGCTCAGAATCTGTGAGGAAAAATTTTTCCAATTTTTTTTTCCTTTTTTCCCAATTCTATTTTTACAGAATGCAATCTATACACATTTTTTTAAATTTTACCTCATAATAATACTCTGGAATAAATGGAAAATGTTTTATTTTAAAGACAAATAAGCAGAAATGTTGAAGCTAGAGAAGGTAATTGCAAAATAGAAGGGATCAGTCTGGAAAACCCTGAATATTCATTGGAAGGACTGATGCTGAAGCTGAATCTCCAATACTTTGGCCACCTGATGTGAAGAGCCCACTCATTGGAAGACCCTGATGCTGGGAAAGACTGAGAGCAAAAGGGGAAGGAGGTGGCAGAGGATGACATGGTTGGATAGCATCACCAACTCAGTGGACATGAATTTGAGCAAACTCTGGGAAATAATGAAGGACGGGGAAGCCTGGCGGGCTGCAGTCCATGGGGTGTCAAAGAGTAGGACACAACTTAGCAACTGAACACCTATGTGAAAAAAAAAAAAACTTTTAAAATAATCATCAGTTTGATCAGAAGTCTGAGGGAGAGGAAATTGACAAATTCTATTTAAAGACTCAATCACTGAGAAAATTAGGACATTATTGACAAGAAATATGAAGCCTGTGAGAAAATATAGCAGTTTTGGATGAAGAAGATAAATTTACTTGAGGAGAATCTAGCAAGGTGGAAAGAGGCAGATTCTTTACCACTAGCACTACCCGGGAAGCCCAGTTGTTAGATTCTGCACTTAAGGCTAAAACGCTCTTCTACCTTTCTAATGGCACCTCTTATGGAAATAGGCTGGTCTTTGTCCTTTAATGTATGGTTTTCTTTGTTCATGTCCTTTCATTCAGCTTTAAGTGCAGGTTTTCAGTTGACGAGATTCTTGACTTAGGTCACGTATCTTACGCTGATCACCGATCTCTCGTTGCCCACTGCTGCAATCTGTACATTGCCCAGATGTAGGATGGCCGCCAGGACCTTAAAAACGTCCATCTGAAAATCTTCCTTGAAACCCAGCAGTGTGAAGGTCTTCTGAGTCTCTTCTTGACAAAATGCATTTCAATGTTTTCCACTTCTACTCTGATAAATGTAAATCTCCTCGATCGTGCTGTCTTTTCCCTGCTCCTAAAACTAATGCCCATTGCTAAGTGTTAATCATATTCTCCTATTGTACCTTGCTTGAGTAGTTCTTAAAGTAAATTTAAATAGTCTTAACTAGATTATGTATGAATAATTGAAATTTCACTATGTCAACAATAATATATCATCTAATAACCATTGACACTTCTTCAGTTTATAATTAAACCTCATTTTCAAGTAAGTTCAAGTACTGTTACAGTACACAAAAAATAGAGGAGTAAAGAATAAGGTACTTTAAAATTAGGTTAATTTAAAATGATGCTTGGTAATACCCCTAAGAAATGGGGGGGGCATTTTATCACAGGTAGATTCTCAGATCTGTTGTAGACTACTGAACAACAGGTGTGCTGCAGTCACTACTGTCTCCTTGGTGCCTAGCATAATACTTTCTGGATGGATGGATGGATGGTGAATTAATAAATGATTGAAAGAATGAAGTTTTGTGAATCAGCTACTACTTTCTCATTTTATATATGAGAAAATGTAGGCATGTGATGTGATTTGCTAAAGGTCAAAAATTATTAGGTGGAGAACTAACTCTCCTGAGTTCCAACCTGATGCTCTACCCCTGGACCCAGCACACAGAGGAAACATTTGGGTCTGAATCTTCAGGACAAAATGCGTGTCTTCAGGATTATATTAATATCCTCAGAACTAAAAATGAGGTTTACTCATCTATTGCTGAATAAATTAAACTGTTCTTGAAAGTTTTCTATATTTCATTAAATAAAAACATTTCTTAGGCCTGCCACAAGTAAAACAATATATAGTTAGTAAAAAGAATTTATACCATGCATATACTTCTCATTGTAAAATTCCGAATTCCCTTAACATCAAACTACATTGGAAAAAAAAAAATTGCCTCTTTCTTTCTTAGAGGGAAAAAACACTTCAATGTTCTGCAAGACTAACTTTATCAACATCAAATATAAATTGCCTAGTCGAGAAAATAATTGAGAGGTTCAGTTAACAGAATGATGGATCACAGGGATTATAATCTTGGGCTTAAGTGGTGAATATCTCCAAAAGAGTTTTAGTAGCCTAGCAAATATTTCCACGAGCCTCCCTTCTACTCCAGCCCTTCAGCTGGTAACATCAGGTATAAATAATTTTCCTGAAAACAAAACTCCTTTCTAAAATGTAAAGAATACATGAGTATATTTCTTTCTTAGTGTCCCCCTGGCTGACAGCGAGGACACGGGGGTTGATAGAGTCAAGGGCTTCTGGGCACCAAGAAGGATTTCTGCTTTGCTATGAAGGTACATGATCCTTGGCCTGTGGAAGTGCTCTTTAATGAGAGACCAGCGTATCACTCCTCTCCGCTTCATTCTAACAGCATATCCTTAAGCAGAAAGAAAACTGACGAAACTGTTTTCTGTTTGTTTGACTTGAACGTTTTACTCCTTTATCTCATTCTCAGTGGGCAGTTTACTTTTGAGAGCGCTTCTATTTTCCCTTTCTCCTCTACCCCTCTTTCTTCATTCCTGCCTTAGAGGAGACAGTTCTTTTTGAAATTATTTTGCCTTTCCATCTTTACTTATTTTTTCCATCAGGGGAGAGTGCAGTCTTTAGAAGAGCCTAGAATCACACACTGTCTGCCTCCACATAGTGCTCTTTAAGTGATTCTTACCCTTGATGTTGTATGATAGCTAGTTCCCAATAACCTACTTATTTTCATTTACCATTATTTATATGACCCAAATTTTAACTATCTTCATGTCTATCACTTTTTTTTTCATTTTCATGTAACCTAAATGAAAACTGCTACAATATTGTAAGGTGATTAGCCCCCAACTAAAATAAATAAATTTATTTAAAAAAAAAAAAAAAAAGAAGAATGTAAATTCTGCTGAGAATTTTGCATGTTAGTCCAAAGAATTTGCCTCTGGGAACACAAAACTCCTCTGGCATTTCTTCTCTAGTCGCTCCTGGGCGACTGTATTAATATGTATATGTCTCTCTTTCCTCTTCTCCTTCCCACTTTCCTTCTCCCTCTTTACGCTTCCTTCTTGTAGTCTCTCCTTCATCTATTTCTATTTCTCTGCCTCAGAAAGACCATTCACCCATAATTTTCCCAAACAAATCCAGCACAGTTCCTACAATTCAAACTGTAGCACAGATCCTATGATTCAAAGGATTCCAAACTTACAATCCCCATCTACATCCACTACCCTTCTCAGCAAACAAAATAATCTCCATAGACCCACTTTCACTGTCCTTCAAGTCAGAAGAGGACTATAAGTAGAAAACTAATGCTGTCGTCACGTGAACCCTTAATGGATGTAATTCTAATTACTTGCTCCAAGTCTTTCCATAGGTTTTTCTTCTACTGTTTTCATTTTCATTTCACTTATGAAAAGATTTCATAGAGACTTTCTTCTACTACTTTGCTTAAGCAGTAGATCCCAAAAGGACGATGATTCTCTGTACTTCTATATGCCTCACTCAGTGTATTTCCAAACTTACAAATTTTCAAATTTGTACATGTGTACTTCTCCCAAACTTTTCTTTAATCTGTTTCTATTTGGAAATATTTAGAACTGGTGAAATAATATATTATGGATACTTCTTAACTTTGGATTCTCAGGTATTACCCTCATTATTTCATCATCTTCCAACATGATCTGAAATATAAATCATACAAATTATATAAGCCTCTGAAATAGGGATTTCTAAAGCCTTTTTGCCACAGCCATCTAAGCCCAGATGAAAACAAGAATTTTCACTGATACCTTAAAGGAATATGTTTCACATATTAAATTTGTAAAGGAAAGCAGCATCCTAAAAGAACTGAAAACAATGGACAGAATAGTAGTTGCAAACCAAAGGGAATAGGAACCCCAGTAGTCGTTAGAATAAACATCCTTCAAATGCCACCCATGCTGATTAAAAAGCAGAAAATCAAGTGATAATAATTCCCTACATACATAGTGCATTATTTGGAAATTGAAAACTAATGATTGGTGACCATAAGTTTGCATGCCACAGTTAATCCAGCTTGAACAAGGGAGAGTATTTTATTTTAGACAAGACTTTATGGAGAACTAGAAGATCCTTTACTTGACTGAGAATACAAACCAGATCTCCATCATTACAATACCTGGAACATTACTGTCTATCTTCTAGACATAAGATTTCATGAGGCATCTCCTGGAACATCTCATTACCAGACCACATATTTTCACTAGGAAGTATTCAGTACAATGAGCACAAACTCCGGTGCTTTGAGTTAATAAAGAGAACCTACATTCGCTTAAGGATCACCTATAATACAATGAATGAGAGACCCTATACCTTACAATTTCATTTCTTTTGCTTTCTTATCTGTTTCCTATATCTGAGAATTTAGGCAGGTTTGAGCAAATGATTCAAAGGGCAAAGTGTTTACCAACACCTTCTTCAAGTCTCATAGCCTGAGATGAGAAGCATAGTTTAGGAGAGTTTTGCTACATGATTTCATTTCTGAATACATATAAGGTATAGCAATGGCTGCTCTATTATATTCTGTGATAATAAAGGAAAAAAAATTATCATACACAAAAGGAACTATTTTCCACACATGAATTTGCTAATGGCATTTTAAAGTTTTAGAGGAAAGTCACAGAGTCTGTGTCTTTGGGTGATTTAACAGCACTTATCAGATTCTCACTTCTCTGAAATGGATTGCTTCACATGCAATCATTTTTTTTCATGCAAACTAAAGTACCAGGTTACACTAGTTGAGTGGGGAAAACTTATATTAATAGCTTTATTTATATTAGCTTTAAGTATTTGGAAAGAGAATTAATCTATTCATTTTGAATCCTGAGAGTTGTAGGTAGGTTTGAGAGCAGATAGATATAGCAAATGAATTCACAACATTCCCATTGATCATTTTTCCTTACAATTCATTTTGGTTAAAACTATGTGCTTCATTTTATTTTTGGAAGTGTGATTCCTTACAGCTAATGAATACCCTTACCCAGTCACCTTGACATTGGTCTCTTCTGGGTCTGATTGCTCCTTGCAACTAAGCTCCACATCTTCACAGCAACATAGCTCTTCTGCAGTATTACATTTGGATTCCCTTCAGTGTGGGGATGGGGGTTCAAGTGGTCATGGACTGCTGACGAGGCCCACTGTCCGCATGCCTCATCAAGTGGCTGCCTCCTTCCTCTGTCACTGTCTTCTTATGTTCTTCATCCATGCATTACCTGTGTTCTAGATCCTTAGCACCTCCTTCTCAAGAGCAGTCATCCCTCAATTAAACCATTTCTCTTCTGAACCATGACCTCTTTCATTTCACTGTACTTCCCTTTCAAAATGTAAGCACAGCTCTTCCATCTTGTTTTGCTCATATTTGCTTTCTCCTATTTACCAATCTTTTACTCCTCTGGTTAATGCTTTGTGACTTCCAACATACCATTCTGCTGAAACTAGTCTTGCCAAAGTTACCTTTGCTTTCTTTGTTGCTAACTTCATTGGATATATTCACTCCCTGACCAGACTGACACAATAGAAACCTTTCGATCACTCTCTACTTCAGAGGTCTCTCCTCCCATGTTCTTTACCTCCTTTCTCTCCTCAGGCCATTCCTCTTAGTATCCTTTACTCACTTTCCTTCCTCTACCACATAAATGCTGTTCTTTACCACAGAAGCCAATTCTTCACATTTTTATAGCTTTCAAATACAGTCTTATTTGGATAAATTCATCCACTCCCAGGACATTAACACCTTTGGAAAATTACTTCCAAATTGACATTAACATTCTGTTCATATCCAGACTTCTAAGATTCAGGCTCTGAGCTCGATGTAAGTCCTATTAACCATCTCTCACACCAGGGCTGTGTATAATAGACACTTCAAAATAAGCTTGTCAAAATGAAATAATCATTTTCATCAATTCTTTGAAACTCTTCACATTTCACAGAATATTACTGATACCCATAGAGTAGCCAAAGACAAAAGAAACTGAAAATGATCTATAACATCTCTCTTTCCTCAGCTGAAATCCAGTTAATTCCAAAGTCCTTTAAATTAACTCTAAAAGAACTCACATATATATTTTTCTTTCCCAAGCTCTTGGTTCACTTATGTTTAGACCTACATAGTTTCTTGCCTAGTAAAGTGGCCTTCCCTGGTGGAGCTAGTGGTAAAGAATCTGCCTGTCAATGGAGGAGACACAAGAGATATGGGTTCAATCCCTAGATCAGGAAGATCCCTTGGAGTAGGAAATGATAACCCACTACAGTATTCTTTCCTGAAAAATTCCACAGGCAGAGGAGCCTAATGGGCTACAGTCCATAGGGTTGCAAAGAGTCAGACACAACTGTGCACACACCCACAGTTTATTGCCTAGATTAATATGCTTGTCAACTAAAGATTTTCCTGCATCCATTAGATCTGATTCAAATAAAATTGATTCTACACTGCCTTCAAAGTAATCTTTCTGAAATCTGAATTTATTAATGTGTGTATGTGTTGTCGCTCAGTCATGTCTGACTCTTTGTGACCCCATGGACTGTAGAATACCAGGCTCCTCTGTCCATTGGATTCTCCAAGCAAGAATACTGGAGTGGGTTGCCATTCCCTTCTCCAGGGGATCTTCTCGATCCAGGGATTGAACCAGGATCCCCTTCATTGCAGGTGGATTCTTTACCATCTGTGCCACCAGGAAGCCCCAAATTTATTAATAATCTCCTTAAAAGTCCTATAGTGGCTTCTCTAGCCCCCCCTAATCTAACTTCCATCTATCGCTCTCACTTTCTCCATCAGCATATCTCATAATAATATTATGCACTAAATCACCATCAAACTGTTTGTAGTACTATAGGGAGGCTTGAGCTTTGCATATTTTATTTCAGTGACTAGGGCACTCTTGTCCCTTCTCTCCCACTCCTTTTTTGCTTCTCTCACCTGGCTATTTCCTATTTGTCTTTAAAACTGTATCACAGGCACTTCTTCCTTTAGAAAGCCTCTTTCAAGCTTCCACCCCCAATCTGCATTCAGTGTTTGTCCATGTGCTCCTATCATATCACATGGCAAACTCTAGCATGCAACTTACAACATTACACAGGAAACATCAATTTGCTTAACTAGCTCTTCCAACAAATTTTACAAAGCGTAAGGGCTCAAGTGAATCATTACTTTAAAAAGAATTATTATTGCATGTGAAAGGTCACACTTATTATGAAGGATGGAATATTTCAAAATGAATGAAAGTTTTCTATGTTTCTTTGCTTATTTGTCTTAAACCACAACTCAAATGATTCACGATCTTCTAACATCTATGACTCAAAATATTAAAAGATCATGACTCATTTTGACTCTCCAAATCTGGTTTTCATTTTTGTTGTTGTTGTTGTTCAGTCACCAAGTCGTGACCAACTCTTTGCAACCCCATGGAGTGCAGCACACCAGGCTTCCCTGTCCTTCACCATCTCCCAGAGTTTGCCCAAGTTCATGTCCATTGAATCAGTGATGCTAACCAACCGTCATCCCCTTCTCCTCCTGCCTTCAATCTTTCCCAGCATCTGGGTCTTTTCCAATGAGTCTATTCTTTGTATCAGGTGGTCAAAACATTGGAGCTTTAGCTTCAGCATCACTGCTTTCAATGAGTATTCAGGGTTGATTTCCTTTAAGATTGACTGGTTTGATCTACTTGCAGTCCAAGGGAC
Organism: Giraffa tippelskirchi; assembly: GCF_054371585.1. Classification (NCBI taxonomy): domain Eukaryota; kingdom Metazoa; phylum Chordata; class Mammalia; order Artiodactyla; family Giraffidae; genus Giraffa; species Giraffa tippelskirchi. The sequence continues at coordinate 88,491,339 of NC_137275.1, read as the reverse complement.
TCTCAAGAGTCTTCTCTAGCACCACAGTTCAAAAGCATCAATTCTTTGGCACTCTGCCTTAGTGTCCAAGGCCATGAGATGCACCTGCAAGCAAGATTCTACTGCAGCCACGATCATCTGAGTTTTGTTCCCACCCAACTGGGCAGTCACTCTGCACTTCTCCAAATGGGAGCAATCCAACTGCAGGTACTGGAAATACCACCGCCTTCACTATACAGACCTGTGTTGGCAAAGTGATGTCTTTGCTTTTTAATACCCTGTCTAGGTTTGTCACAGCTTTCCTGAGAAGAAGCAATCATTTTTGATTAATGTACCAATTCTTGGTACAGTTAATGTACCAAGTTGTGTGACTTGCTAGCAAGAATAGACTCTAGCCAGAAAGAGCATCAATTAACGTGAACTTAGCACTTCCATGGTCCTAAAAAAGTATTTTTCTCTTCTAATAGTAGTGAAAACAAAAGAAATGTGTTTTTCTGGGAATACAATCTTGGAAAGTGATAAGAGATACTGACAAAATGAATCAAGCATTATCTAGTATGTATTATCCAATATTTACATAGTCAGAATTGAAATGAAACATCTAGGACTTTATTAGATGATTTCAGATATTGTTCTAAGATTTCCACATGAATTTTTTAGTTTTACGGTTTTCCCTTATCTCCTGAAATTCTCTTCCTTTTAACTCACTATAACTATCTGTTTCTGTAAATACTTCAGTTAACATATTTATCATAGTTAAAAGCTTTCAACTGTTTTTCACCTAATTAACTGCTCATAGTTTTGTCCTGTACATTGCAGGAGCAGGCAAGGAATAAGAAGCTAATTTTCTGGAACATCCCCAATTTTCCTGTCATATCATGAGGACTTAAATTTGATGTTTTAAAATATATTTCTGGAATTGTTAGAATAGAGGACATTTCTCTTTTCCAAAAATTATTCATGTATCTAAAAGAGTAAATATGTAGACAGATTATTTTTATTTTTGTCAGATAAATTTTGCAAACAAATTGAAATCTTAAATACTAATAAAAAGATACTGAGATTATATGCCTTGGATTAATTTTATGCTGTAAATATTATAGATAATAAATACATGGCCAGGTAAGTCTAAGTATTTTTAACTTCTTAAAATATTTATGGTCTTTTTGTTGTTAAATTAATATTTTATTAAATAAATTTCAATTTGCTACTTATCTAGTATAAAACTAAAATATATATCAAGAAGAGAATATTTATTTTTCTTTTCCCCCTCTTATAAAAATATTAATCATTTTTCTTGTAGAAAGCTTTTCAAGGAATATCAGTTATCTTGCTCTTTTATAGAAATATGCTGTATTGAAGAAGTGACAAAGCCATTGTAACTATAAAATGACTGGGCTTGTTATGTTTTAAGCTGTAATGAAAAACATGGATTTGATGCCATCTCTACTTCTAGTCACAGTCATATAAACACAGAGAGCAGGAACTATGATGCTTAAAAAGAACTGTTTTTAAAACTCCTATTGTCTGTATACCTTCTATCACAAAATTTAACAGAAAACTTGGGTTATTCAGTACCCAATCTTCACTTTACATCTTGTCCCCCGGCTCACCCCTAGAGCCCTCCTTTGCCTTTACAAAATTCATAATCAGTTTAGGCCATAGTACCAATAACTTTAAAATATGCTTATAAGTTAGTCAGTTCTTGGGAATGAAGTAAAAATTAATACCTCAGCATGCCCTGAGTATTTTATGAGCCTGGCAGTCTCATTTCCATTTAATCCTCACAATCTCCTGTGTGATGAGTGTTCTTATCTCTTCTTTACTAACAAGATTATTGATGTTCAGAAAGATTTAAGTCATTTACCCAATTTTACATAGCTATTTACAATCAGGGCCTGGATTTAAATCAAAGTATTTGAGTCCAGTGCTCTCGACACTGCTGTACACGACTGTGCAATGCAGACTTCAAAGTTTGCTTCAAATTGAAGCGAAAGTTCACGTTTTCGGTAAAATCCAATTTGGTGGTTTTTGCATTTGTCCAGGAGAAAGATAATGATTTTTGATCAGAGGTTATAGTAATAGAGCTAAGACAGAAATGTTGAGATATTTTGGTGACATGGCCTACACGATTTGCCTAGGTATTGAACAGGGCAGTGAAAATGAGGGGATGCAAAGAAACAAGCATAACTTCTAAGTGTCTAGATGGGTGATGGTGCCACTTACTAAGATTGGGAAATTCACAGAAAGCACAGCTTTGGAGGTGGGGTGGAGGGGGAGTGGAGAATGAAGGGAGCTTTTTTAATACATAACATTTGAGATGTCTTGGAGATATTCAGACAGATTATCTGTTGGGGAAGATGGTGGCCTGAATTCTACCTTCTCATCTGCCACTTGCTAAATCTCCTGAGTGAAACAGCAACTGTGATAGGACAGTCGGCAGAGCTCAGAGGAGTGTCTAAAGCCAAGTGGGTGCTGCAATCAAGCGGAGAAAAGCAGAGGGTTTTATACAACAACCTCATTATTCCTGAGACTGTGAAAGGGCTAATGCACCCACTAGGGACACATGGGGCAGACTGCTCCATCTTCTGAGGACACATAGCTGTCCAACAGGAGAGAAGCCTGTGCTCCTTCTATGATGTCCAGATTTACTGTCCTGAAAAGAACACTTTCAGTTTATCTTTACAGGCAAACAGTGATAGAGCCTGGACTTACAAAAAGGAAATAAAAACAGACCTTGAGGAATCTACCTGCTAGAAACAAGACAAAGAACCAGAGTACCTAGAATAAGTTTACTTCATGAACTAAAACAGAAAAGATAAGATCTCTTAATTATGGCATGAAAATAAGGAGATTACATGTATCATTTTTAAATTTAAAACTCCAGTTGTTGAAAGATGTTACCATGGAAAAGTGAAGAAATACATCAAAACACAAACAGATTTGCAAAACATCTAAGGATCACAAGGCAAAAAATAACAGGTTAGAGGAGAGGTCTAGCTTAGCAATGTGGAGTCACTCACTTGAATAGAATTTCATGTACAGAAAAATGCTCTATTTACCTTTACCTCCTGAATCAGCCTCTGTAACTCCTTGACAACACTCTCTATTAGAAAATAAATTTGTACGTACTAGACATTTCACTTTAATTAAAACACAGCATGCTAGGCACTTCTAATATATACCAATAGCATTAATTAAAATGAGCATACAATGCAAGCAGAGTACCTTGCACATAAAAGGGCCTCAACGAGTTTTAGTTTCCCTTCTGCTTCAGGAAGCAACTGTTTGTCCCTTACTGTTACTTTTTGAAGTTTTATTTATCATTTATTTATTTATCTACCATCCTCTTTCTTAAACAGTCTTTTAAAAATAAATGTACCTACATACTGTTATTCTTTTCTGAGTTACTCTTTTCAATAAAAAGCAAGTTCTAGTTTTTTTGAGGAGTTTCCATAATTTTCTCCATAAAGGCTGTATCAGTTTACATTCCCACCAACAGTGCAGCAGGGTTCCCTTTTCTCCACATCCTCTCCAGCATCTATTGTTTGTAGATTTTTTGATGATGGCTATTCTGACTGCTGTGAGCTTATACCTCATTGTAGTTCTGATTTGCAATCAGAAGCCAACACAACATTGCAAAAATTAAAAAATAAAAAAGCAAGTTCTTTCTTTTTTAACACTGCTTCTATTAAGAGAAGAAAGTACAAGCTTCTAGAATATGCATTTTTGACTTATATTTACCTTAGGGTAAAAATATATCTGCACTGACATAATCATACATGTTATAAAAGTAAGTTTGTGTATGGAAATAGTTTCTCTAGCCACGGTTGAAACAGAATGCAATGAGCAATGCAGACAAATATCTCTGGAAAAGGTCAGTTTTCATTCCAATCCCAAAGAAAGACAATGCCAGAGAATGCTCAAACTACCACACAATTGCACTCATCTCACACGCTAGCAAAGTAAGGATCAAAATTCTCCAAGCCAGGCTTCAACAATACATGGACTGTGACCTTCCAGATATTCAAGCTGGATTTAGAAAAGGCAGAGGAACCAGAGATCAAATTGCCAACATCCATTGGATCATCAAAAAAGCAAGAGAGTTCCAGAAAAACATCTACTTATACTTTATTGACTACACCAAAGCCTTTGACTGTGTGAATCAAAACAAACTACGGAAAATCCTTAAAAAGATGGGAATACCAGACCACCTGACCTGCCTCCTGAGAAATCTGTATGCAGGTCGAGGAGCAACAGTTAGAACTGGACATGGAAAAACAGACTGGTTCCAAATCAGGAAAGGAGTATGTCAAGGCTGTATATTGTCACCCTGCTTCTTTAACTTATATGCAGAGTACATTATGCAAAATGCCAGGCTGGATGAAGCACAAGGTGGAATCAAGATTGCCAAGAGAAATGTCAATAACCTCAGTTACGCAGATGACACCACCTTTATGGCAGAAAGTGAAGAAGAACTAAAGAGCCTCTTGATAAAAAGTGAAAGAGGAGAGTGAAAAAGTTGGCTTTAAACTCGACATTCAGAAAACTAGGATCATGGCATCCCGTCCCATCACTTCATGGCAAATAGGTGGGGAAACAGTGGAAACAATGACAGACTTTATTTTGGGTGGGCTCAAAAATCACTGCAGATGGTGACTGCAGCCATGAAATTAAAAGATGCTTGTTCCTTGGAAGAAAAGCTATGACCAACGTAGACAGCATATTAAAAGGCAGAGACATTATTTTGCCAACAAAGGTCTGTCTAGTCAAAGCTATGGTTCTTCCAGTAGTCACGTATGGATGTGAGAGTTGGACTACAAAGAAAGCTGAGAGCTGAAGAATTGATGCTTTTGAACTGTGATGTTGGAGAAGACTCTTGAGAGTCCCTTGGACTGCAAGTAGATCAAACCAGTCCATCCTAAAGGAAATCAGTCCTGAATATTCATTGGAAGGACTGATGCTGAAGCTGAAGCTCCAATACTTTGGCTCCCTGATGTGAAGAACTGACTCACTGGGAAAGACACTGATGCTGGGAAGGATCGAAGGTGGGAGTAGAAGGTGATGACAGAGGGTGAGATGGTTGGATGGTTGATGTGATGGACATGAGTTTGAGTAAGCTCTGGGAGTTGATGATGGACAGGGAAGCCTGGCATGCTGCAGTCCATGGGGTCACAAAGAGTCAGACAAGACTGAGCGACTGAACTATACTAATTAGTAATATACTCTAATTAGTAATATACTAAAATTCAATTCAATGGCATAAGGAAGCCTATGCTATTGTAATGGTTAATTTTATGTCTCAGTTTGACTGAGACACTGGGTACCCAGAGAGTTGGTTAAATATTATTTCTAGGTGTGTCTGTGAGGATATTTCCAGGAGAGATTAGCATTTGAATTGGTAGACTAAGTAAAGCAGATGGTCCCCCCCCCCCCGTGTAGGTGGACATCATGTTGAGCCTGAATACAACTAAAAAGCAGAAGAAGGTTGAATTTGCTCTCTGTCTGACTACTTGAGTTGCTATATCAATTTTCTCCACCACACCAGCCTTCCCGTGTCTCCACCTTGCAAATGACAAACTGTGGAACTTCTCAGACTTCTGAATTGTTTGAGCCAATAACATATAATGCTCAATAAACATTTGCAGAATCAATGGATTAACAAAGTATGAAGCAATGCCATAATGCCAGTGAATGAATGGCATTAGATACTGATGAGGAATAGAATAGATGATCAGAAAAAAATGTATTCTCCCCTAGATCAAATATATTTTTATATAAAAATGAAAGTGCTCAGAAATTGGACTACTTCTTCTAGAATGGCCAAAAATATAGAGTATATAATAGGGAGCTGTTAAGTATATTACAGCTGTATTAGAGTTCTCCATAGAAAAAGAACCAATTGTATACAATATATTCATTACTCTATTTCTATATTCATTCCTATACTCATTCATTTCCGTGACATTAAATATCATCTTAAGATCATTGACTCTGATGTGTCTATTCCAAGTGAGTTCTTTCTCCATTAGCTCTAAGTGTATACAATAATCAGCTGCATAATTGATGTCCTTGTTTTTGTTATTTCTGAGGTATTTTTAAATTATAATATACAAAACTGATCTTTGAGTTTGTCTTCATATCTGGCATAAAGGAGAGTCTTCCTGAAGTCATCCAAATACTAGTACTTTTTACTTCCATTCACCCAGATGTTAAATTCTGAAGAGTCATTCTTGAAACTTCCCTTTCCCTCTCACTGTCACCTAATGCATCACTAAATTCTATTGATCCTCCTCCCTAAAAATATCTCCCATCTCTGTACTTCTCTCTACTTCCACTAAAATAACTCTCCAAGATATTATCACTACAACAGCCACTAGGTCCACTACAACAGCCTCTCCAACTCATTTCCCCAGATCTACACCTGTGCTCTTCAGATTTATTCTCTATTCAGCATCCAAGAGATGTAATTTGAGATGTAATTTATGATATAACATTATATTAGTTTCAGATGTACAACATAAAGATTCAATATTTGTATATATTCCTATATGATACCACAATAAGTCCATTGGTACGTATAATTTTTTCTTTTTATGGGAACCTCAAAGATCCTGCTCTCCTAGCAACTTTTAAGTATACAATACAGTACTATTAACAGCAGTCATCATGCTGTAAAAAATGATGTTTTTAAATTCTAAATCAATTCTTGCAATCTGCTTAGCTTTATAGTGGTTCTCCAATATATTTAAGAAAATAGATTAAAAAAATTGCAAACTCCAAAAACAATTTATGGGGTCCTGCAGAATCTTGCAAATCTTACTATTTATTGTCATCCTAATTCTATGCAACTTCACTATTCCCATACTATGTTCCAATGATGCTTGCTTTCCGTTGCCCTTTCCTCCATCTCTCAGTCTCCATTCACACTGTTATCAGGATGTAGACTGATGTGCCCTTGATTCTTCTCTCTGTACATCTTCTGGATTCCAGCTGAAATATTACTTCCTCAAATAGAGTTTCCATTGTATTCTATAACCTAGACATTCTTTTTCTCTATAGAATTCATCATAATTTGTAGTGTTATACATATTTATGTATTATTATTTAATGACTACCTCTTTAGTATAATGTAAGTGTTGTGAAAACAGAAAATATATTTTCTTTTTAATTTAGCACTGTATCTCTAGAGCGTAGGGCCTTGGTTTCTCTAGAAAAGTGGCATTATTGTAGAACAATTGTAATTTAAGGATATAATTGATTAAGTAAACAAAGATAACTGAACTTCTTTCTTAAGGTTATAACTTTACATGGTTCATATAACTGTCCTTTCCAAACGTTCGGCTAAATATAAAGACCAAGGGCAATAATAATGATTTTAATTAGATTTAAAACAGTTGAAATCATTTTTGCTTTTAAGTTTACTTAAATATTATTTTTGAATTCTTATTATGTATATGATAGGGCAAAACACTGGTAAGAAAAAGATAAATGATATTTCTTGCAATCAAAATTTTCAAATATGGACGGTAAAGTTAAGATATCCTCAATCAATAGGTATTTATTGAATGTCAAGAATTATGTTAAGTTTTGGAGACACAAAGATTAATAATGCACTTGCCCATATTCAGAGAGAAGGAAATAGAAACAGGCTTGACTATAATATATATCTGTGTTATAAGATATTATATGCTAGGATTAACTGCATGTATGTGTGCTAAGTTGCTTCAGTCGTGTCCAACTCTTTGCAACCCTATGGACTGTAGTCCACCAGTCTCCTCTGTCCATGGGATTCTCCAGATAAGAATATTGGAGTGGGTTGCCATGTCCTCCTCAAGGGATCTTCCTGACCCAGGGATCGAACCTGCCTCTCTTACACCTCCTGCATTGGCAGATGGGTTCTTTACCACTAGTGCCACCTGGGAAGCCCGCTAGGTCTAATTAGGAAGTATCTAAACCCTACCTGCATGAAGAAATATGAGGGAAGCTACTCCAAGAGTGAGAGGTACTCTCCCAAAGGTTCAGTAGAAATTTTTACAGGGAAAGAAACTGGATTGGGACTTTCCAGGGGTAAGTATGTACAAATCATGCAGACTTATTTCAAGGTAACTACAAATAAGGACAGGATCATCTACAAATCATGTTTTTTAGTGTGTCATATACTGTAGAGAAAAAATTAATTTTCAGTGACTGATCTTATTTTCTACAGAAATACAGAAAAGAGTAATCTCAAATATTCCAGATTTATGCTGTTTCAAAAAAACAAAATATGCACACCTTCAAGATAAAAAGTCAACTGCAAAAGACACTGGCTGGCTCAACATTTTGGACCACAATATAGTAACAATAACATATTAATAATATTTTTTAAAGGACAAGCTATGTCAACACATAGCAAGACATGAAATCTGTTATTTTGGCAAATGATGTCAGCCTAGTCCTTCTTCTGCCCAGGTCCATTCTCAAGAAAATAGATCTCTCCTTGCAACTTCTAGAACACAGAAAGATGAGGTGACCTGGCAGTTGATTTCAGCTCTTTCCTCTCTTAAACCCTCTTCCGTAGAAGGGTAATTGAGGCAGAAATTTTCTTGACTCTCTCCCCTTCTATATGTCAAAAGATCCTAAACCTTAACTGGAGCAGGAAATGGCAATCCACTGCAGTATTCTTGCCTGGGAAATTCTATCGACAGAGAAGCATGGCAGTCTACAGTCCATAGGGCCTCAAAGAGTTGGACACGACCGAGCACACACACACTTTTAATTTCATTACAATTTTGTGCTATTTGCTAGATGTATGCCTTTAAAGTAAACCACATTTAAAACCATATTTTAATGTGCTTCCCTATTTTACCATAAAAGAAGCCTCAAAAACATGACTTGGCCCCAGTATTCATAATATGTGACAATTTGTTTTTTGTTAATCCCTGTTGAAATTGGTCTTGTTTAATTGAATAGCTGAAATACTGGCAAATAGATCTACTTGTATTGTTTTATAAACCATAGAATTTTTTATGGCTATTTTCTATTTTAATTATTTTCCTCTAAATACTAACAAGCCAGATTTGCTCCTTCAGAAGAGAATATCTAAGTGTAATAACAAAGAAGCCTTTTTCCTTAAAGAAAGGAACCACTCTTCAGTCTAAGCTCAAGTGACAGATTCAATTGGATTTTTGATTTATATAACCACCACGAAGAATCTATCACCTTGCCCAGCAAGTAAGCTTTCTGTGTGCTTGTCATTTCTGTTGCAAAGGAATTATCATGGAAAACAGCACTTGTGAGGAAGGCCATATATAACATAAGAGAGGCTCGACTGATGGAAATAAAGATCCTGGTCTGTCCTTTACTTCCCTGAAAGCAATTCTCAGGCAATCAGAATCTCTCTTGAAATCTCTGTTTACACTGGGAAAATGTATAGTATTTTGCCTCCTAGTTTGCTGGAATGAAGCGATACATATTAAACTGTCCTCAGCATTTCAAACATGGTATTAATCTGCTCAGGTTGCCATAGCAGAATAACGTAGACTGCTACTTTAAACAACAGAAATACTTTCTCACAATTCAGGGGGCTAAAAGCATAAGTTCAAGTGTCATCAAGAGTGTTTCTTCTAACACCTGTCAGCCATGTTTGCAGATGGCTGTAACCCTGTGTCTTCACATGGCCTTCCTTCTGTGTGTCTGTATTCTAATTGTCTTTTCCTTTTAGAACACCAGTTATATTGGTTTAGGTCCCACCCTAATGACCTTATTTTAACTTAATTATCTCTGTAAAGATCTGTCTCCGCATACAGTCACACGCTGAGGTATTGAGGATTAGGACTTCAACATATGAATTTGGGGGAATGACATCCACAAGATGGCCAAATAAGATCCCCTCATCATACCCACCTCAACAACAACAGTTTGACATCTATCCATAAACAACAGTGCCTTCTGGTAGCTGGGGGATCCAGGTAGGAGACTAAAAGCACAGTGCAGTACAAGAATGAGGAGAATCACTTTGAGAAGTTAGACCTGCACCTGGAGGATGGCTTACCTACCATGGTCCCAGCTATAGACCCAGAAACAACTCCACACCTCAGGGGACTTAACCACTTCCCCATCTGGCTTTGGTTCTGTCACCAGCACCATACCTGGGAAGAGTCTTGCCCACTGGGAGTCAGATAATAAACATACAGACTTCGAATCCTGTTCACTCCATGAACCCTGGAGTGGCCCTTAGCTGTGAACCAGGAGTCCCTTGAAAAAAAACTGATTTAGATGGTCACCCATGGATCAGAGAAACTTTGCAGAAGTCCAGGATTCCAATAGAGAAGTTGCAGTACAAAAACTAATCTGAGATTGGATGCCCCAGAAAGAGTAATAGGAACAAACTGACTTCGTACACATCATGTCCTCCCCATGGCGACGCAACTACGTACCAAGAGGGTCTTCTCAGCTGCGATTTCTCCCTGAGGGATGGGATTGTGGTGATAAGAGGATGTGAGGGATGAGTTCTCAGCTTCCTCATATGTGTGGAGGGAGCCCTGCCAAAGAGCCCATCTCTGTCTCCCTCTATCCAGAGGACTGTGGAGATCTGCACAGCTAGGGGATGGAGAGAGCTGGGAGAGCAGTAGGCAGGGCTCCAAACTGAACATGTCAAAGGGATTCAGATCCTACTAACCCATCATGGATCCCATCAGGAAGCCAGTTCACAAGCCACTGGGGATGCCTCATAGATGTTACACCAGAGTAGATATTAAATGTTCTCAACAAGCACACATACACACACACACACACACACACACACACACACACACAAGTAACCGTGTGAGGTGATGGTGTTAAATAATCATCCCACAATATGTACATGTATCAAATCATCACGCTGTACACTTTAACTTGCATAATGTTATGAGCCAATTATATCTCAATAAATCTGGTAAAAATTTTTAATAAATTAAAGGATAAGTAAACTTTAAAAATGTGGGTGTGGGGACATAATTCAGTCCATAATAAGCCTCTGTAAGTTTTATCTCTAGCCATGATGCCATAACATCAGTCTTTATTCCTCTTGCCTTAATGTACTTTCTTTTCTAATGTCTTCTTGCTTTCCTTTATGTGACATCACTTTTGTTTTGGCTTCAGGTGATCATAAACCTGAAATTAAAAATACTTTAAAAGGCTTATTTCATTGGAAAAGTAAAATTACATTAAAAGTGAAACAACCAATGAAATGTAAAGAAGTGGAATCTAAACACAATACTATACATATACACAACCTACACATACACACAGAAGCATTTTACACATTTGCATGCATATACTTATATGGTTTTCTGTTTGTTTGGCCTCAACATAATTCCATACAGGCATTGCTCTAAGCTAATGTTAACTGGATTGTCACATTAGCTGGATTTGGCAACAGTGTCAAATTTCTTGAATGACACTAACACAATATTTTCATTTAATTCTGAAATTATTGGGAAAATTCAACTCATCTTCTGGACTACTCTCAACTTTTGTCACAAGTGTTACTACTTAGTTTTATTTTTTCACTTGGGATTGACATTTTTAAATGTGTTCTTTGAAAATTAAGCAACAAAAAAGCCCACCTAAATAATCCAAGATGCAGTACTTTATATTTTGATGTTTGTCATTAATTTTTTCCATATATTATTCTTGAGAATATCATTTTAATTTGCTAATATGAAGCTAGAATAAGTAAGCGCGTAATTTTGACCTAAACAGATATATTTGTCATTTAACAACATTTGTACAGACAAAAGTTACAGAGAAGTAGTAGGGTATAGTCCATGAGATGGTTCTTTAAAACATGCTCTGAGATTTTATTCAAAACAGGATGTTTCTTCTCACTACAAGTTGACCATTTCCAATCCAGACATTCACAAAGAATAAATTCTGCCTTGAAGAGTATAATTCCCAGATTTTTTTTAAGGTTGGCAATATTTCATTCAATCTCCTAGACTGATCCATTTTTCTTTTACAACTAAAAACCTCAAAATCATCCATCCTGCATTAATTTAATATGATAGATAAGAACAGCTGCAGGCATTCCAGTCTAATCTGCATAGGATATGAAAATCAAAGAATATTTTTCCCTTAGATACATGAATAAAATGTGCCCAAAGCTTATTCTCACTAACTTTCAATATGCATTTCAATCCTGCCTATGTGAGTAAAGTGGATTCTAAACTATTAAAGAGGGGCAGTGTTGTTACAAGAGCTACTTCACTTGTCCCACCTCCCTTCTTCTGCTAACAAGTGCCTGTACCAAGGACAGGGTGGCCACAAGTGTCCATGTTGCTGTGGAAAATAAATCCCATTGCCTCAGAAGCTGGTATGTCTTTCAGCTTCAAGAAACACCCAACACCAATCCATCTTTGTATCAAGTCACAATAAAATTTGTTAAGACATGGTGAGAGATTTGAATAATCTCCATCCCAGTCTCTTATCTTGCCTAAAATATATCAAGTCTACCAACTTTCCTGAGTAGCATTTAGAGCCTATCTGAGCTGGTGCCATTATCCAGCCATGAGACATGGGGGGAACTGAGCAGTTACACATCTATCATTGCTCAAGGTTTGTGCTTCAAAGTGCTTTTTCCCTCGCCTTTTTATGAGGAAGATGATTACAATTTCATGATTTCAGTATTTCATAAAGCAAAAGAATTCTGTCCACCCGAGAGACTGCTTTTGCATTTACATCAAACCTGGGGGGCCTGAGAGTTTGATATCTGAAATCATTTCACAAAATTTTATGAGAAGAGACCCATGGTAGTGATTAAAACATTGTATAGCAATAAATAAAATACAGCAGTTGTTTCACTGTAAAAGATCCATTCTCTTAGATTCTTTTAGATTTTTCCTAAAAACCTTCAAATAAGCTTCTAAATGTTTTGCAACAGAATCCTTAAGGCCATGTGTATGTGAATTATAAGTTATCTGATACTGTTTCTACACACGCACTTTAATTTTCCTTCTTTCTGGACTTCTTCCACACTGATGGTTGGCAGTTACGTTAAAAGGTTCTGATAGCCTTTGCAGCTCTTCAGCTATTGTTGGAAAACAATTTCATGCAAAGGGAGTTTGTGGTTAGTCTGTACAAAAGCAATTTTATGTATGTTTACTGATACTGTATTTAACATAGTAGTTTGAACCTTGTTCACACTGTCATAAATATTTTTTTCTTGCTCTTAACATTTATTCAGAATGAAATGCAATGCATTCATGCATCCAAAATAATATATTGATAATATTGCTTGTGCACTCAAGACTTTACTTGAATTTGTTTACCTAGAAAAGGAAATAATTCATTGTATATTACATATATGCTCATTTAAAGTTGGAGGACAAATGATACCAGTAATTCATGATAGAGTAAACTCATGAGCATCACCTTACCAACTACATGTCTTTTAGTTTCTTTCTTTTTTTATTCAGTTTAATTAACTTATGTTTCAAAACTCTGAACACCAATTTTGTGTGAAATCTAGTCTAGATGCCTGAAATATGTAAGTAAATAAGACAAGCAGAACACAAAGTAAAGAATACACATGACACATAAACTGATAATAAAGAACAGGCTAAGGGGTTTAGGGAGTGCTGGAAGGACAGACTGCAATTTTGAATAGGCTGGTCATAGAAAAAATGGTAATTGTGCAAAAGTTTGTGGGAGAAGAGGTTGTTAGTCAGTGAGAAAAACTGGGGCAAGAGGAAGGGGAGGAGCTAGGGAGATGGGGGAGGAGATAGGGAGGAGGGGGAAAGCTAGGGAGAGGGAGGAGCTAGGGAAAATAATCTTGGACAGGAACTTCTGTGTACCATGTTGGAGGAACAGTATGATGTTCACATACTCAAGAATGAAAAAAAATCAACCAAACCCATGTCATTCAGTCTAATCTTCCCTGATCTACAGGTAACATCCACTGAGTCATTCCTGCTTGTAATAAACTAATAAATGGACTTTCCTGATAGCTCAGCTGGCAAAGAATCTGCCTGCAATGCAGGAACCCCAGTTCAATTCCTGGGTCGGGAAGATCCTCTGGAGAAGGGATAGGCTACCCACTTCAGTATTCTTGGGCTTCCCTTGTGGCTCAGCTGATAAAGAATCTGCCTGCAATGTGGGAGACCTGGGTTCAATCCCTGGATTGAATATCCCCCGGAGAAGAGAAAGGATACCCACTCCAGTATTCTGGCCTGAAGAATTCCATGGACTGTATAGTCCATGGGGTTGCAAAGAGTCTGACATGACTGAGCGACTTTCACTTTCAAGGTCTCATAAATATTATTTTTTTACTTTATTTACACATGTTTATATTCAGATTTCTATGTACTTTAATGTATATTTCAATATTTTTCATTATATCATAATCTTCTTCAGGATAAGGAATTGGTTCTCTACCCATTATCTTTCTCTATTATGTGTTTTTAGACCCAATAGACATTCAGTAAGTATTATTAATTGTAAGCAGAAAAAAAAGACTTAAGAGTCTGGGTTTTAAAAAATCTAACTTAGATTTCATGAATCACAGTGGTCAAGTCTTTTGGTCTTTGCCTTAGCTTCCTAAAGTCCAATTGAAAACCAATTAGTAAGTTGTTAGATGTGTGAAGCATTGTATAAATGTAAATTATATTTGAATATGCCCCTTACTTGTATTCTACAAATATATAAATAAAAATAAGAGAGATAAAGTACAGAATTCTGAACACAGTTATTCAGAAAAAAAGAATGCAATTGAAAAAACATGGGAAAAAATCAAAACATTTTACATGATGTGGCCAATGATGACATTCTGTGAGCTACTGATCTGGATTTTCAGCTCTGATGGCCAATTGTTATCACCCAATACCAGATACCTGGATGTTACCGTGATTAGACTCTTGGGAAAGATTTGCCTTACACACTGATCCATTTCATGCTTTGTCTATTTCTAGAATCATGTCTCTCATGATTTTTAACCTTGTCAACTTTCATCTGAATCCCCACTTGCAATCAAATGATGAACCCAGTACTTAAATAAAATAATGTATTTTCATAGTTTCAAGATGCTACATAGGTCATTTACATCAGGACTTTCTCTGATTTGTGTTCTAATATGACTATGTGTAAACCTCATTTTGTTTAATATGCATTATTTTAAACTTTCTACAGATTCCCAAAAGAAGTATGAACAAATTTACTCAACAGATTGGTTGAGTAAATGAGGAATATTAAATGAGATTATTCTAGAATGCTGTTACTAATTTTTCCCTTTCACTTAGAAACCAAGCCAAGCCACTTGGCTTTCTATGCACTTTAATCACTGTGTTGATCACTGTGATCACAGTAATCACTGTGTTGATTACTTTCAGTCTAGCAAATTTTATCCTATTTTATCCTATTTAGAGACATACAAAACATCCTCCCACTCAACTTCTTGTTACAAATTGTACAGTCATTCCTTATTCATTCATCTTATATCTAATTATCTCTAGCAATATACTAGACACTGTGCTAGATGCTGGGGATATTAAGATAATTAAGACATTCTCTATGCCTTTTAGGAATTTAAAGACTAGTGGAGGAGAGATTGCATTCTACTTTGACAGGAGCTTTCAAACATATTGTAGTTCAAAAGTGTGGAAATAGAGGAAATAATCCATGCTTGCCAAAATCACAGAAGTCGATGTATAGACCAGGTGTATAAGACAACTGCCTACTTACAAATTTAAAGTTAGTCATATTTTCTCAGACTAATGTGAATATCCTTTATCACTATCAAGAGAAAACTTTCCCAATATCAGATTACAAAAGAAACCAAATTAACATTCTGAAGGTTTCCCAGTGAGCATGGTATTAGAGTAAAGAAATCTGAATAGTCATGAGCTATACTCAAGCAATAATAAATACTGAGGAACTTGCTCAGCCCCTACAGTCTGATATACCCCCACTGTCACTCAACAGTCAGTGTCTCTAGGTATAATGTCTTCACTCTTTTATAGTGCGGGCTAGCACAGCCAAATCCTAGCTCTTTCTCCTTTCTGCCCCCAGGCTCTTTGTTGTTTTATAAACACTTATTTTCTTCAAGCCAATTAAAATATATTTCTATTTGAGTGAGTGCCACCCATTCACTAGGTGACACAAGAATGCTTTCTTGAAACTTAGGTAACTATCCTGATATTACCTTGCCATTTTTTAACTTATTGACTATTTCTTAGGCATGCCATATATTTAACTCTATTGGCAACAAAATACAATTTGTGGTAAGCTATTAGAACTAATATAGTGACTTCCATATTTGCCAAAAATGACCTCTTTCTTTCTTTCCAGGTTGTAAAAATGATGATTATTGTGGTGGTGACATTTGCCATCTGCTGGCTGCCTTATCATATTTATTTCATCCTCACTGCAATCTATCAACAACTAAACAGGTGGAAATATATTCAGCAGGTCTATCTGGCTAGCTTTTGGCTGGCAATGAGCTCAACCATGTACAACCCCATCATCTACTGCTGTCTGAATAAGAGGTAAAAATAAGATTGCCAAATGCAAGTTCCTTGTCACTTCTGGCTTCACTGAAAGTATATAATATTGTTTAAGCTTCTTGGTACACAGTTAAAATTCAAAAAGAATGGAAAATTGAAAAATTCACTGAGAGGAGCACAGAGCTAGGTATTTTTCTAGTGAAAAAGTGAAAGTGAAAGTCACTCAGCCGCATCTGACTCTTTGTGACCCCATGGACTATACAGTCCATGAAATTCCCCAGGCCAGAATACTGGAGTGGGTAGTCTTTTCCTTCTCCAGGGGATCTTCCCAACCCAGGGATTGAATCCAGGTCTCCTGCATTGCTGGCGGATTCTTTACCAGCTGAAACACCAGGGAAACCCAACTCCTTCCTATTTAATGAACTATCTCACCTTAAGAATTATCCCCTCAAAACAATGCTCTTGGGAGTTGTAAACGGCTGATTTCTACATAGGCCAAATTCTCTCTCCAAATGCTTCAGAATTTTACTTGCCAAAGAAAAAGCAATGTCCTATTATTAAAGAAGGTGAGGTGAAGGTGTGCTCAAGTCCTCAAAGAAATGAAGACACTGTAAAAATGCACAGATGGAGAGATGATGGCATATCTGAGTGGACTCTATGAAGAAGGATGTTTTGTAAATTAGACTTCAAAATAGAAGGTGTTATAAGAGTAACAGAAGCAACACCAAGGAGAAGAATCCCAAACCTCCCTCCAGTATGATGAGGTCAGTGAGTAAGACAGGGTGCAGCCTCTGGAAGAGCGGAAGCTAGTTTTAAAGTGAAGTTGGAAAGAAAAGGAGAAATATTCACAATTAAATTTAAGACTGGGAAAAAAAGGTAAACTGTAGTTTCCAGATTAAAAACACCTTAGTTGTAAGGTCAACACATGGAGAGAGGGGTAGCATTAAATTTCATAAGGTGAATAATAGCCAAGTAGAAACGGGACTTCATATAAGTAGCTACTCAACCTAAATTCTCAGCTCTATTTTCAGTTAGACCTCTACCACACCATTCCTTAAGTTTCTTAAAACTATTATTTAATTTTTACTTTTTTTCGGTAATTGCACAAGCCATATATCAATTCAAATAACCTCAAAAGCAGAACATATATTTTTAATCAACTTCATTTAATGGCTTACAAAACCAAGGATTTTGTACTTTCATACACAATTAGATAAAAACATCCAGCTGAGCAATTAATTTTAATATTAAATGAGACTAATTTATGAGTGTGTAATTATTACCGTAAGAATCTATTTCAAAATATGTCATTTTTCAGGGCCGTACCCAGGAAGTTTAATTCACTTATGCAAATGTATAAAATTATTGAAGAAACCTACACTGCTTCTTTGGCATATTGATTACCCCTACTGCACTTTTACTCTTTGATGACTTGCTTTTAATCAATGGGAAATTAAGATTCAATTCAAACAAAAAGGACTTAGAAAACTAGTACCAATACTGTGGCATAAATTCTAAAAGTTAGACTAGAAATTAAATTCAAAAAATGGGTTGGCTTAATTGTATTAACCAGAGCTTTCTGTAGAAGTTGGAGGAAATTTCCACTTGAAAATATGACTTTTTCTTCTTGTGGCCTGCTTCTCCTCAGATTTCGAGCAGGCTTCAAGAGAGCATTCCGCTGGTGTCCTTTCATTGAAGTTTCTAGCTATGATGAGCTGGAGCTCAAGACTACCAGGTTTCACCCGACTCGGCAAAGCAGTCTGTACACTGTGACCAGGATGGAGTCCATGACGGTGGTGTTTGACCCTAGTGATGCAGATAATACCAAATCCAGTCGGAAGAAGAGAGCGCCTCCAAGAGACCCAAGCTTCAGTGGTTGCTCCCGCCAGAATTCCAAATCTGGCTCCACCACTTCAAGTTTCATAAGCTCACCCTATACTTCTGTGGATGAATATTCTTAAATTCATTTTCTGAGTGGGAAGAGTAGAGTGAGGCCATCATAGTGTCACCATAGTGTCCACACTCTCCTGATTGTCAGCCCTGTCCTACATAGCCTCTGTGAAAAAGAGGGGCAATTTTTAGGCAACTGTGTTTCAACTGAGAAAGGTAGCATTTGAGTTTAACAAAGACACTATTAAGGTATTTTCCCCCTCAAAAATACAATGGGCTTTAAATTTATTCTTTGAAAAACTTAATAATTGTATTAACAGGAAAATATTTCTGAAAAATATTTGTAAAGAGTTTCATTTTTCTCACTGAAAAATTTCAATATATATTTGTGACACTAAAGTGACATATGATTTCCCCAAAAGATTAAATAACCATAAAAATATAATGATATGAGTGAATAAAAATAAAATCTATATAAAATGAAACTTTTTCACCTATAGCTATTACAGAAAAAAGTTATATGACTTATTTTACCACTAAAATGATGGGAAATTAACCTCTAAGAGTAAAAATTAATGAAAATCTTTGCTAAAGAGAATTAACTCTGTAGGATAAAAATTTTTTGAGATTCAAAGATATTCGCCATGAAATATAATTGAAATAGAAACCTGATCAAATTATTAGGCAGCTGCACACATAATTCTCTTTATTTTTCTGGGAAAGTGTCTTCAAAAGAAAAACATAATCATTTAGTTTTTGACTATTACATATTTTAAAGAGCCAAACTAAGAAATAGTCAAAGATAGAACTTTAAAATGACAAAGCAAATCCCTATGATCCTCCTTATTTTATTTTTCACAAATATTTGTAGGTTTAAGAAAAAAATGGATTATATAATAGTAAAGAGGCTTTCTAATGAAGAAGGGAAGAATCTCATTTATTTCTGAAACTGACTACCAATTTTTAGGCAAGAATTAAAGATACTAATTCATAGTTATGATAGCAGACAAAAGCATCTATTAGCTCCAAAGGAAAATGTATTTTTCCTCCATAACCCAAGGAAAAAGTTTAAGGTGAGTATTAACAATTGTTTAGTGCCCTTATTCTCTCTCCTTCCCCCACTGGAAAAAAAAAAAAAAGAGTAAGGACTAGGAGAAGGTATCGTAAAATATATTTAAATGCAAAGCCTTAGGACAGAAGTCTATGTACTACTTATATGTACTAGTTTGAGTGTATGCTAAGTTGTTTCAGTCATGTCCGACTCTTTGTGATCCTAAGGACTGTAGCCTGCCATGACCCTCTGTCCATGGGATTCTCCAGGCAAGAAGACTGGAGTGGGTTGCCATGCCCTCCTCCATGGGATGTACTAGCATACATATAGGTAAATCAAGTAAGATGTAGAAAACGGAATCAACTGTTAGAATAAAAAACTGGACAAAATGCGGATACACATGAACTAATACCGGGCAAATAGGAGTATAATATACATATTTCTACAGAAACAGCCTTCCTTTATCTGCTTAGATAGTTCAGAAATTCCCCCAGAAAGAAATGAGCTAATGGTCCTAAAGAAGAACCTGTTTTACTATAAGAAAAAAATATACTGACACATTTCTGAGAGCTATAACAAATCAAGGTACACCATTAAGTGTGGAATTTATCTTCCAGACCTCAGTGTTTAAAAGCCATCTTTTCTTGAATTAGAGATATCACCAATCCCACTCAAGAAAGCAGTAACCTTCTGAGAATGTGGATGTGTAGTACAAATTTCTCCTTCAAAATATTCAGTTAGATTTTTAAAGCTATCCAACTACAATTATCTGTGACACTTTACTGGACTGTTATGCCTCCATCAATATAGGACCATTTTTCTTAAGAACAAGATAAAAAACAATTATTTCAGGAGAATACATGGTGTTTTCTGCCACAACATTAAATTTTTCAATCTTCCTCCCCTGTTTTGGATCCAGCATCAGAAGTATCTAATTGTTACAAAGTGTTAAAAGTCTAAACACCCCTATCATAAGTGTTTTAGCTAAATTTATTTTAATTACACTAATAAACAGATACACGTATATACATAAATATGCAAGTGTGCAGACACATACAATCGGTTTAATGTATGCAAAAACTTCAAAGAATTAAATTCAAAACTGAATGCTGAAATAGTAAGTGGCCATTACAGAGTTGCCACAAACAGCTCAATAAAGTCTGTGAAGCTTGTACGCATGCTTTAGATAAGCAAATGTATTATTATTTAGTTCCTAGTCATTGAATATAGTGTTTAAGTGTTCATTCCAAAACATGTAAATGCTTTTCGTACAACGTGAAAATGTCAAGAAAAAGCCTAACATTTTAAAGCAAACATTTCTTCTTCTTAAACTTATGAATGATTGTGAGACTAGCACTAATGAATGTTCTAGATGCATGGCACCATATTCAGCTGTAGATTAGAATGTGAAATCCGGCCCTCAAATTCAATGTAATCAGCCATTACCAAAGCACATTAATACATCTGAAAAACATAACTCCTGCCTTCACACATTATAGAAACTCAATATAATTTTGTAGCACATTTAAGGGAAAATATTGCTCCAATCAGCTGTTTTGTTTGTTTTCTTGTTGTTGTTGCTTTGCTTGCCAAGGATCATCCTTCTGGCATGATGGAAATACCTGAGGTCCAGACAGTATCTTTAATACTTTTTACAGAAAACTGACATCATTAACTCAATGCTCATGACTCTTAAACTGAGACCTTATAAAGCAGAATATTTTAAGTTCAAAAATTTAAGAAGTAATAATAATAAAATAAATGAGTACAATATGAAAGAATGAAAGAGATAAGATTTTAGTCCTTTTGTCTGAATCTTCACACTGAGAACTGTAGAATAACACATGGAAACCAGCTTTAGTAGGTGTCATTTTAAATAAAGCTGTGCCAGTGTTTTCATATTTGTCAGGGTTTGGAAGAATTGGCCTCCAAAGTTCACTCTCTTCTCTCATGTTCAAGTTCACTGTGAATCTTTTTCATTGTTTGTAGGCTAACACTGACTGGAAATACCAGCAGATGGTCAAAACATTCTAGATTTTTTTGTACCTAGATCAGCAGCAGAAAAATACAAACTATTTTGACAGCACTCTAAAAGGTCTCAAAAAAAGATCCAATTAAAATATTCTTTTTAAAGATAAAAAATAACTAACATTGTATTTTTATTATTTTGCATCTGGACAAAATGTTTTTTAAATTACCTGCATGGGAAAAAATTAAAGCAAATGTGATTACTACAGAATACAAGCTAACAGCTTTCATTTTTTTTTTTTTTTTTTTAGCAAGCTTAGTATGCTACTGCATTATTCTGTCTTCCAAATTCATGATGATGACATTTCTGACCCAGCAGCCAAATTCATATTCTTTTCCAGATCTGGCCAATCTCTTATAAACAGAGATCCTAGGTACTTCAAAGTGAGCTCCAACCTTACAAAGCACACAGAAGAATGCCAAGAAGCTTAGTATCAAACCTCAGAAGCACAAAATAAATGTGAAAAATCAATGCTGGCTAGCTCAGAACTTGAATTTGATTTTTGTCAATGCAGAATTCCATCAGAAAACTTCTGATTAGTGTCTGTCAAATTATTTCATCAAATATAAAGGCAGGAGAATTATAGCGATTTCTCATACTTTTACCAGTAACAATCTGAGATACCACTTATTGTTGACAGTGTGCCAAAAGTTAAGAAAATTCAAGCATGACATTGGCCAGGTTGTGAGATTTTACTTCGGGCCAAGCATGAATGAAGAATAATGTCCAATAGTAACTGTGTGTTGTAAATAGCTTGGCAAAAATTCTGTGTACATAAGAAATAAATGTATATAAGGTTTGTAGCTGGTGAATAAAGTATTTTCAAGTTGTGATAATTATACTGAGCATTAACAGATTTAATACATTTGTTACCCTTTGTATGTGTGGTATATGTAACAGATTTAATTTATTTTTATTTTCCTTTAAAATCATTAAAAATAATATTAAAAATAAAAGCAGTCAATATTTTCCTACTGGTTAGCAAAACATATGTTATGGAAAGTTCTATCTTATCTAAACATACCTAACCATCCCTCAACACTATTTTGTGCTTCCTCCCTTATTTTTCCTCATAAAATGTCTAGTGCCACTGCTAAGTTGTTTCACTCATGTCCGATTCTATGTGAGCCCATGGACTGTAGCCCACCAGGCTCCTTTGTCCATGGAATTTTGTAGGCAAGAATACTGGAGTGGGTTGCCATTTCCTCCTTCAGGGGATCTTCCCAACCCAGGACTGAACCCACGTCTCCTGGGTCTCCTGCATTGGCAGGCAAGTTCTTTACCACTAGTGCCAGTTAGGAAACCCCATAAATGTCTAGTTTTCCTAAATTACTTTGGTTCAGAAAAAGCGTCTATGGGGAGCAAAGATATTAAACTGTAGAATAATATTCTGAGTAGAAAGCAGCAGCAGACTAACTGGAACATACACTCAAAAGTGCATATAGCTAGAGGGCAGGAATAGAGGCGCAGACATAGACAATGGACTTGTAGACCCAGTGAGGAAAGAGAGGTGGCATGACCTGAGAGAGTAGCGTTGACACAGATACACTACCCTGTGTAAAACAGGTAGCTAGTGGGAAGCGGTTCTACAGCACAGGGAGCTCAGCTTGGTGCTCTGTGATGACCTACAGGGGTGCGATGCAAGGGTGGGGGGTAGGAAAGCTCAAGAGGGAGGGGATATATATGTACATATGGGAGATTCATGATGTTGTACAGCAGAAACTAACTCAACATTGTAAAGCAATTATACACCAATAAAACAAGTTCATGTAGCTGAGTATGGAGCAGAGCATCTTAGAGCCCTGGCATCAGAGCTGTAACAAGTGACAGACTCGAGTTTATACCTAAGCCCCACCATCTGCTAGCTAGAGGATCTGGGGCAAATGATTGTCTGTTCTGAGCCTCACTTAACTCATCAGTGAAAAAAGAAAATACTAATTTCTTCAAAGTGCTAATGTGAGGGTTGAATGAGCTAGTGCATGAATAAGGCAGGGTCAAACTTAAATAAATGTTCAGAAACATCATTGGTGTCATGTGCATGGGGGGATTAGAGAAACCCTTGTTGCCTGTATCATTTTGCTCTCGTCCAAAGATCCTTGAGGGGCAGAAGTAGCCTATAGCCTCCTATCTCTGAGCTCTGGGCTGTTTTCAGAGTCTGCACAAAATCTTGGAGGTTACCTGAGTGTTCTGGAAATTAGCCATCTGGCTGTGGGCCCTGAGTATGGAAAGCTATACAGGTGAAGGGTTAGACGTGGTCAATTAATAGAAGGAGTAGCTTCGGACACATGAAACTAAACTTACTTCTTAGGAATGGTGCAAGCCTTTTAGGTTGAATAATAAAAATGTTAAACTTCAGAAGATAAGAGATGAGGGAGGAAAAGCAGAAATTTGTCTTTTCCAGTTTCCTTGGCAGCATTACTGACTGCTCCAAGGAAGAGTGCTTCAGGACAAATTCAGGTCAGGGGGCAGCAAAGACCCACACTGACTCTCCATTTCCACCAGCTGCAAGGACATCTTATTTGATTCAGTCTGTCAACCTCATTTAGATACAAGCAATCGTTACCTATCCCAACAACTTATCATGAAGCGAGAAGGAAAGAAAAAAGCAAGATATCTTCACCAGCCACCACATATCCAAAGCATCAGGAAATCTTCTAAGCTCTGAAAAGATATCCAATGTTCTATAGATTCACACTACATCAACCACTACGAACCTGATCCATGTCGCCATTACCTCCTGCCTGGATTATTGCAACAGTCTCCATCCCATGCCCTCCTTAAAGTTTATTCTCAAGAAAGCAACCAGAGTGATTCTTTTAAAACTGCATCACATCATCTCACATCTCTGCCTAAAATCCTCTCATGTCTTCCCATTCCACTCAGAATAAAAGCCAAAATCCTCACAATGGCCTTGAAGGCCCTTAATGATATGACCCTCCTTAGTTTTTCTGCTTTTCCCTCCCATATTCCACGGGATCCACAGAGCCATCTACATCAACTTCTTTCCTGGAATGTGTCAAGCATGCTACAACCTCAGGACTCCAGAGCTGGCTTTTGAGTCTATGTTCCAGTTAATCTGCTCCTGCTTTCGACTCAGAATATTCTTTTGTCCAGTATGTTAACACCAAGATAACCACGTGACAAACTCCATCGTTTTCTTTAAATCTTTGCCCAGTGAGGTTAATCCTGATCACCTCGTTTAAAACAACAAATCCTCACCCCTACCCCAGTTCCTCCCAATCTCCACCTTGCTCTTTATTTTTTCACAGAAGTGAAGTGAAAGTCACTCAGTCATGTCTGACTCTTTGCAACCCCATTGACTATCAGTCCATGGAATTCTCCAGGCCAAAATATTGGAGTGAGTAGCTGTTCCCTTCTCCAGGGGATCTTCCCAACCCAGGGATCGAACCCAGGGATTGAACCCAGGTCTCCCACATTGCAGGCAGATTCTTTACCAGCTGAGCCACGAGGGAAGCCCAAGAATACTGGAGTGGGTAGCCTATCCCTTCTCCAGTGGATCTTCCTGACCCAGGAATTGAACTGGGGTCTCCTGCATTGCAGGTGGATTCTTTACCAGCTGAGCTAACATTAGCCTGCATTAAGCATTTTTTAGAATACCATATAATTTACTTATTCATTATATTTATTACCTACTCCCAAATAGATCAATATAAACTCTACTAGGGAATGGACTCACTAAATAATTATTAAATTAATGAGTGAATATAAAAGTTTGATACAAAGTATAGTGGAGATTGAAGCCATCATTTCTTCATATAGGCATCATTTCTCAAGTAAGAGTATGTCAGATGACATTTTCCAACTGTCTGTCACCACCAAGCCCCTCTTTTGCATACTCTTCACTGTGAAACCAAGACTAATATTTTGTAAAATTATACATTCTCTTATTGCTTGAATTTGTTAGGTTCTATAATGGGAGTCAGTAGAAGGAACTCAGAATGTAGAAGGGGAAAGATTCTGTTCAGCAGTGTTCTAGCAGCAGCAAACACTTGGCACCTACCGTTACCATCTTTCAACAACTCCAGCACAAGCTTTCCATGCAGCCAGCAAGATAACAGTAAAAACCATGCTGCACCCCTTTAACAATCAGATACCAACCATACCACATTAGCTCATCCGAAGAAACAGTTTACAATTTTTTTGTTCTGTGTTAACCATATTTTCCTTAATAATTATATGCTGCACAAGTAATAAACATTTTAAGAGTATTATTCTGAGGAGAAGAGTGAAACTATTTAAATGGAAACTATTTAAATGGAATCTCCATTTTTTCAAGGTTACCATGTCTTGTCAACTTGTAAAACAATTGCTACAGGTTTATGAAGGTCAGAATATTTGGCTATTAATAGGAAGATGATATCACAATTAGGGGAAATTAACATAATTACTTTCTAAATACAATGTCACATTCATAAAGGAATAGTATAAATTAGAAAGGAACTCCCATGACTCTGACAAGCCAAACAGGCAGTGATGAATGGCCCAATCTCCTCCTAAAGAACTTGAACCTCTGCCTGGTCTGAGATTTCAGGAGGACGAGATGAAGACCTACTTTTTTTTTTTTTTGAAGACCTCTTTTAATTAGCGAAAGGAAAAGGAGAAAAGGAAAGATAATCCCAATTGAATGCAGAGTTCCAAAGAATAACAAGGAGAGATAAGAAAGCCTTCCTCAGCAATCAATGCAAAGAAAGAGAGGAAAACAACAGAATTGGAAAGACTAGAGATCTCTTCAAGAAAATTAGAGTTATCAAGGGAACATTTCATGCAAAGATGGGCTCAATAAAGGACAAAAATGGTAGGGACCTAACAGAAGCAGAAGATGTTAAGAAGAAGTGGCAAGAATACACGGAAGAACTGTACAAAAAAGATCTTCACGACCCAGATCGTCATGATGGTGTGATCATTCACCTAGAGCCAGACATCCTGGAATGTGAAGTCAAGTGGGCCTTAGGAAGCATCAGTACGAACAAAGCTAGTGGAGGTGATGGAATTACAGTTAAGCTATTTCAAATCTTGAAAGATGATGCTGTGAAAGTGCTGCACTCAATATGCCAGCAAATTTGGCAAACTCAGCAGTGGCCACAGGACTGGAAAAGGTCAGTTTTCTTTCCAATCCCAAAGAAAACCAATGCCAAAGAATGCTCAAACTACTGCACAATTGCACTCATCTCACACGCTAGCAAAGTAATGCTCAAAATTCTCCAAGCCAGGCTTCAGCAATATGTGAACGGTGAACTTCCACGTGTTCCAGCTGGTTTTAGAAAAAGCAGTAAAAGCAGAGATCAAATTGCCAACATCTGTCGTATCATGGACAAAGCAAGAGCGTTCCAGAGAAACCTCTATTTCTGCTTTATTGACTATGCCAAAACTAGCCAAAACTTTGACTGTGGGGATCACAATAAACTGTGGAAAATTCTGAAGGAGATGGGAATACCAGACCACCTGACCTGTCTCTTGAGAAACCTGTATGCAGGTGAGGAAGTAACAGTTGGAACTGGACATGGAACAACAGACTGGTTCCAAATAGGAAAAGGAGTATGTCAAGGCTGTATATTGTCACCCTGCTTATTTAACTTATATGCAGAGTACATCATGAGAAATGCTGGGCTGAAAGAAGCACAAGCTGGAATCAAGATTGCCAGGAGAAATATCAATAACCTCAGATATGCAGATGACACCACCCTTATGGCAGAAGGTGAAGAAGAACTACAGAGCCTCTTGATGAAAATGAAAGAGGAGAGTGAAAAAGTTGACTTAAAGCTCATCAT
Organism: Giraffa tippelskirchi; assembly: GCF_054371585.1. Lineage (NCBI taxonomy): Eukaryota > Metazoa > Chordata > Mammalia > Artiodactyla > Giraffidae > Giraffa > Giraffa tippelskirchi. The sequence continues at coordinate 88,464,138 of NC_137275.1, read as the reverse complement.
TCAGAAAACTAAGATCATGGCATTTTGTCCCATCACTTCATGGCAGATAGAAGGGGAAACAGTGGAAACAGTGTCAGACTTTATTTTTCTGGGCTCCAAAATCACTGCAGATGGTGACTGCAGCCATAAAATTAAAACACGCTTACTCCTTGGAAGGAAAGTTATGACCAACCTCGACAGCATATTAAGAAGCAGAGACATTACTTTGTCAACAAAGGTCCGTCTAGTCAAGGTTATGGTTTTTCCAGTGGTCATGTATGGATGTGAGAGTTGGACTGTGAAGAAAGCTGAGCACCGAAGAATTGATGCTTTTGAACTGTAGTGTTGGAGAAGACTCTTGAGAGTCCCTTTGACTGCAAGAAGATCCAACCATTCCATCCTAAAGGAGATCAGTCCTGGGTGTTCACTGGAAGGACGGATGTTGAAGCTGAAACTCCAATACTTTGGCCACCTCATGGGAAGAGTTGACTCGTTGGAAAAGACACTGATGCTGGGAAGGATTGGGGGCAGGAGGAGAAGGGGACAACAGAGGATGAGATGGCTGGATGGCATCACCGACTCGATGGACATGGGTTTGGGTTAACTCTGGGAGGTGTTCATGGACAGGGAGGCCTGGCGTGCTGCGTGCGATTCATGGGGTCGCAAAGAGTTGGACACAACTGAGCGACTGAACTGAACTGACTGACATTTTTTTTAGCAATGAAACATTCTTTTCAGTTTATAACAAGATGCCCACAACCCATTCTAAAATGTATTGGAAAGGATGTAGAAAAGGATTCTAGCGTATGAATCAAAAAGGCATCATAGAGAGTGAAGTAAGTCAGAAAGAGGAAAACAAATTACTGTATATTAACCCATGTATGTGAAATCTAGAAAAATGCTACAGATGAACCTATTTGCAGGGCAGGAATAGAGATATAGATGTGGAGAACAGATTTATGGACGCATGAAGCAGGGGGAAGGAAGAGCAGGATGACTTGGGAGATTGGGATTGACATGTATACACTATCATGTGCAAAATAGATAGCTAGTGGGAACCTGCTGTATAGCACAGGGAGCCCAACTCGGTGCCCTTTGATGACATAGAGGGGTGGAATGGACGTGCAAGGGGTGGGAGTGTAGTCCAAGAAGAAAGGGATATATGAATACAAATAGCTGATTCACTTCATTTTACAGCAGAAACTAGCATAACATTGTAAAGCAACTAGCTCCAATTTTTTAAAAGGCATCAGAATTTTGTCCTACATTCTAAATCAGAATCACTATCTATACCAGAGGTTTCAATTGTTAGATTCCATCTTCCTCCAACCTCCAAATACCCTGAGTCGATCTGGGTGGGAAGTCCTAGTTAGCCTGAAAGGATAAATGAATTTTAAATGAATTTAACCATTGAGCATATGTTTAGGCACTAGACTAAAGAAGCACTAAAACATGTAAAGCCTCAGCTTTGTGTTCCTAAAATTTAGGCAGACCCTCAAAGTATAAGACTCTTCATTTGGCAGAGCACCATTAATACTTAAATAATGCAAGTTTAGTGAGTAGAGATAGTTTACAAGATGCACGGATGAATGAACTGATTTCAAAATATGCACTGATGATAGCAACAGATTCTTAGCACTTAAGAAGCCACTGAGGACCTGAATTAGGCAAGTTGGAACCAAGTGCAACAGATCAAGGGGGAGTCCAATGGGGACCTTGGATCAATGAAGAGCTGTATGAGGGTTTTAAGTAAGAGAAACAGGCTAAAAAATGTTGGGTATTAGGGAAAGAATGGGCTTCCCTGGTGGCTCAAATGGTAAAGAATCTGCCTGAAATGCAGGAGACGCGGGTCTGATACCCAGGTCAGGAAGGTCCCCTGGAGAAGGGAATGGCGACCCACGTCAGTATTCTTGCTTGGAGAATGCTACGGACAGAGGAGCCTGGCAGGTTACAGTCCATGGGGTCACAAAGAGTCAGACATGACTGAGCGACTAACACACACAAAGGTAAGGAATACAGGCATCTCAAAGACAATGTTGCATGCTTAAAAATAGTTTTTATATTCAAAGAATTAATGCTAAAAGGCAAATCTTGACAAATATGTCTAATTACTAAAGAATGAAGGGATCTGACTGAAATTAAACTTTTTCTGCATAAATAAAGGTATGAAGAGAAGAACATAAATTCCTGGCCAATATTCTTTACCTCTTCATTTCAAAGCCTTGCAAGTACAGGTACAGAATAACAGTTTATCTACTAAAGAATAGTTATCCAGGCTAATGTGCTCAAAAAACATATGAAATTTACCTCCCAACTCACCAAAGCAGACCCTGCTGCTACACAAGAATGCCATTTCATCTTACCTCATCCTTTTATGTTGCATCTCCTCAACCCAGCCATCCCGTACCACCATTGGACAAGTCAGTGCTCTGCTTTTATCTTACCTTTACACTATCCCAAGGTTGGATCTGCAATACTAATAGTGGAAATGGCAAAGAGATAGCTGTCTTCAAACTCAAAAACTTTAGAAAGAATGTTAGTCCTCTAAAATGGAAAGAACAAGGTGATAATATGGAAAACACAGACCTATGATACCATTTATTAAAGTTGGTAGCTTAACTACCTCAAATTAAAAATGAGCAATAGTTTCAGAAATCAGATGTGCATTCCCTGAGAGACAAAAACTAAAAATAGTCCTAACAAACATATCTAATTTAAAGTCACAAAATATTGTATTTATTTGAAGAATTTGACTTCTAAATTTCAAACACATATTTGCATTAGTACAAGTAATGATCAATTAAGTGCATGAAACAAAAAATGTATATTATAAAATAATCATTAAATATATTAAACAGTTTATTTTTCACACAAAGTTGAAGTGGGAGGGGGGGTTCTGGAAGGGGAAAACATGTACACCCATGGTGGATTCATGTCAGTGTATGGCAAAACAAATACAATATTGTAAAGTTAAAAAATAGATAAATAAACTAATTTAAAATTAAAAAAACAAAAAAATATATAATTTCTGTCTTTGATAAGGAAGATGTGGTTCTCCTCCAAGCTGAGCTCTTTTCCTCTGCAGCATCAGAATTTTCAAAATCTAGTTTCCAAAGTGAGTGCATTATCTTGAATCAAAGCATGAGGCCTCCCTGTCCATCACCAATTCCCAGAGTTTACCCAAACTCGTGTCCATCGAGTTGGTGATGCCATCCAGATAGCTCATCCTCTGTCATCCCCTTCTCCTACTGCCGCCAATCCTTTCCAGCATCACAGTCTTTTCCAATGAGTCAATTCTTTGCATGAGGTGGCCAAAGTATTGGAGTTTCATCTTCAGGATCAATCCTTCCAATGAACACCCAGGGCTGATCTCCTTTAGGATGGACTGGTTGGATCTTCTTGCAGTCCAAGGGACTCTCAAGAGTCTTCTCCAACACCACAGTTCAAAAGCATTAATTCTTTGGCACTCAGCTTTCTTCACAGTCCAACTCTCACATCCATACATGACTACTGGAAAAACCATAGCTTTGTCTAGACGGACCTTTGTTAGCAAAGTAATGTCTCTGCTTTTTAATATGCTGTCGAGATTGGTCATAACTTTCCTTCCAAGAGGTAAGCGTCTTTTAATTTTATGGCTGCATTCACCATCTGCAGTGACTGTGGAGCCAGAAAAATACAGTCTGACAATGTTTCCACTGTTTCCCCATCTATTTCCCATGAAGTGATGGGACCAGATGCCATGATCTTAGTTTTCTGAATGTTGAGCTTTAAGTCAACTTTTTCATTCTCTTCTTTAACTTTCATCAAGAGGCTTTTCAGTTCCTCTTCACTTTCTGCCATAAAGGTGGTGTCATCTGCATATCTGAGGTTATTGATATTTCTCCCGGCAATCTTGATTCCAGCTTGTGCTTCTTCCAGCCCAGCATTTCTCATGATGTACTCTGCATATAAGTTAAAGAAGCAGGGTGACAATATACAGCCTTGACATACTCCTTTCCCTATTTGGAACCAGTCTGTTGTTCCATGTCCAGTTCTACCTGTTGCTTCCTGACCTGCATACAGGCCTCTCAAGAGACAGGTCAGGTGGTCTGGTATTCCCTTCTCTTTCAGAATTTTCTACAGTATTGTGATCCACACAGTCAAAGGCTTTGGCATAGTCAATAAAGCAGAAACAGATGTCTTTCTGGAACTCTCTTGCTTTTTCGATGATCCAGCAGATATTGGCAATTTGATCTCTGCTTTTACTGCCTTTTCTAAAACCAGCTGGAATATCTGGAAGTTCACAATTCATGTATTGTTGAAGCTTGGCTTGGAGAATTTTGAGCATTACTTTACTAGCGTGTGAGATGAGTGCAATTGTGCAGTAATTTGAGCATTCTTTGGCATTGGTTTTCTTTGGGATTGGAAAGAAAACTGACCTTTTCCAGTCCTGTGGCCACTGCTGAGTTTGCCAAATTTGCTGGCATATTGAGTGCAGCACTTTCACAGCGTCATCTTTCAGGATTTGAAACAGCTCAATTGGAATCCCATCACCTCCACTAGGTTTGTCTGTAGTGAGGCTTCCTAAGGCCCACTGGACTTCACATTCCAGGATGTCTGGCTCTAGGTGAGTGATCACACCATCGTGATGATCTGGGTCATGAAGATCTTTTTTGTACAGTTCTTCTGTGTATTCTTGCCACCTCTTCTTAACATCTTCTGCTTCTGTTAGGTCCCTACCATTTTTGTCCTTTATTGAGCCCATCTTTGCATGAAATTTTTCCCTGGTATCTCTAATTTTCTTGAAGAGATCTCTAGTCTTTCCCATTCTGTTGTTTTCTTCTATTTCTTTGCATTGATCACTGAGGAAGGCTTTCTTATCTCTCCTTGCTATTCTTTGGAACTCTGCATTCAAATGGGTATATTTTTCCTTTTCTCCTTTGCTTTTTGCTTCTCTTCTTTTCAGAGCTATTTGTAAGGCCTCCTCAGATAGCCATTTTGCTTTCTTGCATTTCTTTTTCTTGGGGATGATCTTGATTCCTGTCTCCTGTAGAATGCCATGAACCTCCGTCGATAGTTCATCAGGCACTCTGTCTATCAGATCTAGTCCCTTAAATCTATCTCTCACTTCCACTGTGTAGTCATAAGGGATTCGATTTAGGTTATACCTCAATGGTCTAGGGGTTTTCCCCACTTTCGTCAATTTCAGTCTGAATTTGGCAATAAGGAGTTCATGATCTGAGCCATGGTCAGCTCCCAGTCTTGTTTTTGCTGACAGTATAGAGCTTTTCCACCTTTGGCTGCAAGGAATATAATCAATCTGATTTCGGTGTTGACCATTTGGTGATGTCCATGTGTAGAGTCTTCTCTTCTGTTGTTGGAAGAGGGTGTTTTCTATGACCAGTGTGTTCTCTTGGCAGAACTCTATTAGCCTTTGCCCAGCTTCGTTCTGTACTCCAAGGCCAAATTTGCCTGTTATGCCAGGTGTTTCTTGACTTCCTACTTTTGCATTCCAGTCCCCTATAATGAAAAGGACATCTGTTTTGGGTGTTAGTTCTAGAAGGTCTTGTAGGTCTTCATAGAATCGTTCAACTTCAGCTTCTTCAGCATTACTGGTTGGGGCATAGACTTGGATTACCATGATATTGAACGGTTTGCCTTGGAAACAAACAGAGATCATTCTGTCGTTTTTGAGATTGCATCCAAGTACTGCATTTCAGACACTTTTGTTGACTATGATGGCTACTCCATTTCTTCTAAGGGATTCCTGCCCACAGTAGTAGATATAATGGTCATCTGAGTTAAATTCACCCATTCCGGTCCATCTTAATTTGCTGATTCCAAGACATTCAGTCTTGCCATCTCCTGTTTGACCACTTCCAGTTTGCCTTGATTCTTGGACCTAACATTCCAGGTTCCTATGCAATATTGCTCTTTACAGCATTGAACATTTTTTTTTTTTATCACCAGTCCCATCCACAACTGGGTGTTGTTTTTGTTTTGGGTCCATCCCTTCATTCTTTCTGGAGTTATTTCTCCATTGATCTCCAGTAGCATATTTGGCACCTACCATCCTGGGGAGTTCATCTTTCAGTGTCCTATCTTTTTGCCTTTTCATACTGTTCATGGGGTTCACAAGGCAAGAATACTGAAATGATTTGCCATTCCCTTCTCCAGTGGAACACATTTTGTCAGACCTCTCCACCATAACCCGTCCATCTTTGGTGACCCCACAAGGCATGGCTTAGTTTCACTGAGTTAGACAAGGCTGTGGTCCATGTAATCAGATTGGCTAGTTGTCTGTGATTGTGGTTTCAGTCTGTCTGCCCTCTCATGCCCTCTCTCAGTGCCTACCATCTTACTTGGTTTTCTCTTATCTTGGACGTGGGGTATCTCTTCACGGCTGCTCCAGCAAAGCACAGCCTCTGCTCTTTACCTTGGATGTGGGGTAGCTCCTCAGGGCCACCGCCCCTGACCTCGGGTGTGGGGTATTTCCTCCCGGCCGCCACCCCTGACCTCTGGCGTGGGGTAGCTCCTCGTGCCATCGCAACATTATATAATTGCTTTGGCACTAATATTCCACAATGATCATACAAAATTTCATTTTTCAGTACAGGGTTGAGACAACAATAATTTTAAAATTTATCATTATGCTCATCCTCAGAAACTGTGAGTATATACAGACTATGAAGGTACAGAACATTCACAATAATCCATAACATTATGCCAAGGACATAAGGATTTCCTTGCCATGTAGACATAGTGATTGCTCAGCTTATTTTGTCTGTTTTCAACAAAAAACACTTATGTGAAGGCAAGAGAAAATCATGTCCAATTTAGGAAAATATTTTTAAAGTTCACATATTTATTTCAACAAATAAAATTCATCATCCTCAATCAGCTTCTCCCTCTTTATTACCAATTGAAGCACTTAGAGTATATTTTTAAATCATGCATAGCTTATTAATTTTTATACAGCTTTATAAGGTGAAATATTATACCTGTGTTTATTTACTAACTTAGTAAATAAATGAAAACACAAATATTTTAAACATCTTGTCCAAATTATGCAGCTTGCTTTTGGTGAAAATAAAGCTCTGAATTCAGACTATTTGACTCCAGAAGCTACCTTTACCTTTGACTAGTAATTTGTGAGATCCAACTACATAAAATGAAATGAAGGTTATGTACATCTGTCTCTGACTCTGCTAACAATCTTAGGAAGCAAAGACTCCTGACACATTCTGATACTGTAATCTTTAAAGTATGGATAGTATATATTGCATTTGGTGGTTTTGAAGTAGATGAACTACTACCATCAAACATTTCAAAACATGTAGAATTTTCAGAGAAGATCCTGACCTTCTGAGATATCTTATGAGGTCTGGTTACCCCAGTGAATAAATGTCAGTCCTGGTTCTTAGTCTAAGCTTGCAGCATCCCAGAGTTAACTCCAAATTCAGTAGTTGAGTAATATTAGCAAATCTCACAAGCAACTGGAGAAGATATCAGAATACTGGCTAACTAGCATATTAGCTTCCTACATGGAAAAACAATTATTCAGGAAATTTATTGAGAATGGAATCAGAACAAGAGTTATAGTCATTTTCTTTTATTAGTTTTCTCTGTATGTCTTTCCTTGGACAATTCTTTAACTATGACTAAGACACTGCTGATGAATATAACATCTGTTCTCTTGAATCTCTCTTGTTGAATCCTCAAAATGCTATGCCCCAGTTTCATTTGTCAACAAATAATTTCACTGCAATATAGCAAAGGATTAAAGAATATATTTATAAGGTGCCTTGTGATGGGAAAGAGCACCTCTGTCTGCCTGGGAAAATTTGGAAGAAAAAAAGATGTATAGAGAAAAATTTTCACAGGAGAGGTGATGCTTGAGCTGAATCCTCAAGGATAAATCTCTTCTCCAAGGAGAAGAAAAAGTGAAGTATAGAGAACAGAGTGTACAGGGCCAAGTAGGCCTAAATAATCTACATTTTCCCCACTAACTTTTAAATTACTTTTAAAGTTAAAAGTAAATAAAGCTAACAGTACATCATTAGGCAACCCTAAAATTATCTTGAGGCTTGACTATGCCAAATAATAAATCACTTCCACTAGGCAGAGCCAGTTACCTTTTATAACATCAATTTAGATTCAAACAAAGTGCCTTCCTCACATTCTCCTTAGGTTTTTCCAACCATGCATCAACATCATAAGAATGGATGCTAATCTGATTACAAATGATCAAGGCCTTTCTCCTCTGTAACATTTCAAATCAAACTCAGAGTCCACTGTGTTTCCTAAGTCAGTAAAGGAAATAAAACAAATTTTCTTTAGAAATTTTAATTTTTACTTGAAAAGTAAAAACAAAAAACTAACTATACATTGGGAATTGAACTACTATATTTTTTCTTTCACCCATGTTTTCTGGCCAGTAACGTTCTATCAAACACTGTAATAAGACAATGTACTGAATCTAAGCAGATGACCAGTAAAGCTGTTTGCTATCTCCTACTCATGCTAAGCTAGACCATGGAACGTTATCTTGGTAGGATTATTTTGACAGCCAAGAAGGAAGTGCAGAGCCCCTATCCCATATCTAAGGAGTGGATTTATATAGAAAGGGTTTTAAGCAAACCTGCACAAACCTGAACGTGGTCTAAGAAAAGGATATCTTTTAGACTACTTCCAGCATACATTCATTGGCACCCAGTTAAATGGACCACCAAGGTAGAAAGCATTTTAGCTTTCACACCACTAACAGCTAAAAAACACACAGCATATAATACTCTGATCTTGAAGTGGGTAATCATGGAAGTTCCAAGACTGTATCCACAGGTTAGCCTGAGTATTCACCTACGAAAATATTTTTTTCAAAAACACATCAACGAGGGTTATAGAAACAATGGGACAACATCTGGACCTGTAGAAGACAGTGGTACAAAGACTGCACATGTAAGACTAGGAATTCATTTTCACATTAGCTTTTAGGTAAAGGAAATCTCTGTTAAGTTGATTCCTACTAGCTGTGATGGTAGGATTTTCAGCAAGCTTGAGATGGGCATAGCTTGAGTTAACCCCTAGGTAATTACTCCCAGTCAAAATGCCCACTGAGGCTGCAGGACTGTGATCCATATAAAGAGCTGTGAGTGCACAAAAAGCCTGACAGGCTATGTAAGGCTGGCTTGGCCAAGAGAGTTGGTGATGGTGGATTTTCCCAACACAGACACCCCAACATGAATGCTGGGGATGGAATCCCAGGTGGAATGCTGGACTTGTGTTTGCTGCAGGAGCCAGACTCTGAAGTCGGAGAGAGGGGTCTACTTGGGGAGGAGTACTAGGGTTACCAAAAACAAGAACGTCTTGTCCCAGGAAGGTCAGGTAATTTTCTTCTGACCCATCAATACTTAACATTAATGAGTTGCAGAACAGAGTCAGTATGTATTCTTCTGACATCATTAGCCAAAACCTCTCCCACTCTATTGCATTGGTGACGTCCAGGAAGAGCACACGGCCTGGAGTTGGGGCCTAGGGCCGCAGATTGTTCTGGGAGGCTGGCAAAGAAGATTTTCACAGTGAAGTCACCACTAAACTGCTGTTCAAGTCCAGTCCCCGGCCCTCTTTTTCTGCTTGGTAGTCCAGAAACATTTCTCTTAAAACCAGGAAATCTGTAAATGTGAGCAGCATGTCAAAAATGTTACCAGCCACTTCATCTTTATGGTCCTGTAAACTTGTAGTGAAAGCTGCCATGTTAAATCCAGGAATCCACTCCAACAGCTGTTCTTCTATATACTTTTCTACCAAAGAAATATATTTATTAAAAATAGGCGTGTAGGTTAGCTTATTCTCTTATGCGTCTTCAAACTCCTGGTAGTACTTGTCCATGAAATTCCTCTGTAATAACTGGAACTCATCATCCATGATAATGTCCTCTAAATATCCAACCATAGCATCAAATTCTGCATCAGAGGCATAAGAGAAGGACAGCGTGAAGCACTCTTCCTCTAGGGCATCCATCGCCGCTGCTGCATCCACTGCGCGTGGGAGAGTGGAGCCGCTGGCCTTCTACCCCTGACTCTGCTTTGCTCTACAGAGCTCCAACTGGCATCCGAGAGGCCTTGCCCCAAGGCCTCGGCAGGCTCACGGCCCAGCCGGGTAGCGCCTGCACGCAACGCCCCAGCCTCAGTCTCCCCGGCTGCGGCCACAGGCCGGCCGGGCCTCCCAGCCCTGCAAGGCCTCACTAAGTTCCAAATTTTTTTAAAAATTATTTTACACTATTTGCACAAGCTATTGGAGCTACTGGATACATAACATTTCATTTTAACCCAGCAACATTAATGAAATCATTTTTGTTTCAGGAAGACGTTAATGTAAAACAGATGAACTTAGTGCATGTCTGAGACTAATTTCTTAAGATTAGGGATGAAATGAAGGAAAAGACGATAGTCGGGTATGAGTAAAGAGATCAAGGACTTAAGGTGGAGGGGGGAAGAAACATACAGAGATCAAGAATGTAATGACATCAAGTTCAGAATGAGCTGAAGATCACGTATGAAGTAAAGGTAATGAATCCATGTCAGAGTGCCTTTCCTCATAACCTTTTCTACTGCTCCTGAGTAGATTACTAACACTAATGTCCATGAGATAACCAAAAAAAATACTAATAATTCTAAGGCACTAGTCCAACACCAACAAAATTTTCCCGTATTTGTCATTTATTAATATTTAACAGACATAGACAATATAAAAATAGCTACAAAGATAGATAAAATAACTTTGATAAAGAACTATATTAACTAGGGTAGTCTTCCTTGGAATTATTATTTTTTAATTCAATGTTACAGTTAAAACTTTGAATAGATTTTTAAAGGATGAAGTTCAGCATGGAAATTCTACACCACATACTAATATTTTCAATAAAATTATTCTAATAAGCTATCCTAAAATTAGGAGTTTGGAATTAACATATGCACACTACTATATATAAAAAAAGATAAACAACAAGGACCTTCTGTATGGCACCCAGAACTATATTCAATATCTTGTAATAAACTAAAATAGAAGAGAATCTGAAAAGAACAGATATATATGTATAACTGAATCGCTTTGCTGTATACTTGAAACTAACACAACACTGTAAACTAACTATACTTCAATTTTTTAAAAAGCTATCCTAGACATAAGATAAAATTAAAAAAAAAAAATGGGTTCTGTCCTTATCCTTCCTATTGAATGAATTACTTCCATTTTCACTTGTGACTGGGAAGACAATAATTGAAATATTTATTGTTCATTCTCATTATACCAGCGCTTGTGTCGAGCACATGAAATACCATTAAGAACAAAATAGAGTCTGAGACGTCATAGAACTTATAGTCAAGTAAAGGAGACAGTACTCAAATAATTACATGGATATGCATTTAATGATTACCATGGAAGAGTTGTGAAGGAAAAATTCGCAGTGAGAATGCAATTGGAGAAACATAACCGCATTTGAGAGGATGGGGAGGATTCCTGAGAAAGAGACATTTAAACAGAAACCTAAGCTGATCCTGATTTAGATTATCCTTAAGAAAACGGGAGATTCTTTTTTCAGGCAGAGAAAAAAAGTATACAAATGCTTTGAAGCAGGAAGTTGTCTTGCTTGTGAAACTAAAAGGTTATCAAGGCTCCAGAGGTAAATACTAAGGGACTATGACATGAGAGGAAGGCAGCACCATGAGCTGGCTACTCTACCTCTGCCTTTTGTGATTCTCAGGTGATAAGTACTTACCCTATAAAACCCAACTCACAAATTCTTACATCGGTCTCTGAAAGAGAGATGAGACTAATTTTCTATGGAAGGAAACTCCATGCTTATTTGCTGTATCTGTGTACCTAAGATTCCATAGGGAACTTTTGCTGTGTTGTCAACATTTAGAAATAACTAGAGGTTAGAGATCAGTAGACATTACCAGTTTCGCTGACTCTAAATGAGGACCAACAAAGAATCTCCAATATCCTCTCCATTTCCCACAACTCCACAGAGACTCTCATTGTGGTTATCATGTTTTAATTCTAATGACTACTTATCTTACAAGACAACTCAGGAGCGTGTGTCATATATAATCCCTTCCTTCTTGGAATGCTTCTTTTCGATCAAGAAACTTCAGCCATTTTGTTTTCTTCCAATCTCACCATCTACACTTCCTAGTCTGCTTGACGCTCCTTCTATCAGTGTACATTTGGATACCTTTGAAAATGTATCCAAAGCTAAGTCCTAGGCCCCTTTCTCTTCCCTATCAATATATTCTCCCATCCAGATTCACCATTTTAAATATTCCTATCTCCTAAATCATTGCTTCTGGCTTTGACCTCTCATAGTTCTAGATGTGTATATACAGTTTCACAGCTCTACTTGGATGGAATCTTCACACAAGCATCTCAAACATAATATGACCAAAGAGAACTTGATTTTCCTGCTGTATTATAAGATCTAATATTTCAAGTGCTGCCATGACATCTTTGAGCTTCAGAGGGTCCCAAAGTTCTAGCTGTGAGTTCCCTGCGCTTGCCAGAAATGCTCCTACCCAATAGAAAATGTTTCCCATCTTACTAGTTCCATATTAGCTGAACCAGCTGCCCCCAACTGGTCCTCAAGGTAACAAAATCACCTGTCTATCAACTTATGAAATTATTTAAGCAAGCTAATCAAATCCTACTGCAGGAACCAGAGGGCAGGAACCAGGGGGCAACTCACCCTCTTGTTACTACAAGACCTACTTCCACAGCCCCTTCTGGTTCACTGTGGCCCAGAGTGCAACACCTGTTAGACCTGCCATGGCATGTGGTATCCTCTTCCCCTGGGCTGTGAGAGTACATGACTAATAAGTTGTCCATCTCGTCTGCCTAGTGTCAGGTGTTGTTATTTGACCATCTTCTATGATTTAGGACATAGGAGCTCTCTTTCAGCCATGGAATGAATAGGACATGGTCATAACATCCGCAAAATGAATTCCTTCTGATCCACATTTTAATATACAGTGCTACCATCCAACAAGTTGCTTAAGTCAATAAGCTATCTTCTACCATTTTCTTTCCCTCTTATATTTAATCAGTTTGCAAGTCCTATCAACTTTGCCTCAAAAATGTAACCCAAAACTATCTGTTTCTTTCCACCTGCATTGCCTCTCATATTTAGCTAGCATTATCTCTCACCTAGGGCTTCCCTGGTGACTCAAGTGGTAAAGAATCCACCTGCAATGAAGGAGACCTGGGTTCGATCCCTGGGTTAGGAAGATCCCCTGCAGAAGGGCATGGCAATCCACTCCAGTATTGTTACTGGGAGAACCCCTATGGACAGAGGAGCCTGGCGGGCTACAGTCCATGAGTCACAAGGAGCCTGACATGACTGAGTGACTAAGCAGAGCACAGCACAGCATCTCTCACCTATACCACCACAGCGACCCCCTATCTGGACTCTTCGCTTTAACTCTTACTATGAAAAATTCATTATTCACGCAATAGCCAGTTTAAAAATTCTAGTAGTTTTTCATCATACATAAACAAAATATAAATTCTTCTCCTGACTTACAAAGTCTTACATGATTTGATTCTGCTTGCCTCCTTGATTCATCTGGCCTTATGCTTCACATCATCCACTCTGTTTCAACAATAGAACTAAATTCTTCTTCTCTCCCTAGAATTCTTGCCTTTGGGCTTTTAAATTAGTTTCTTTCTGCCAAGCAATACCTTCCTTCTGATCTTGTCATGGCTGGTTAATTATTGTCAATCAGATCTCAGTTAAAATATTTCTTCTTAGATATATTTCCTGATCTCTCAGTCTCTACCTTATCACCTCATACATTTTTTGATCTGATACCTTTCTTGTTTATTTATTTACTCATTTACTTGATAACTGTCTCCCAGATCAGACTGGGAGCTGTACCTTGACTGGCTTATGTACCAAGGGAATCTCAGTGTCCAGGGCCATGTCTGACATATAAGGAAAATTAATATAAAACGGTTAAAAGAACAAATGAATGAAGCAAAGGAACGCAATGGTTAAAACATAAAGCTTGGATTAATACAGGCATTGTTGCAATCCCACTAGCTTTGTGATCTTTCTGAATCTTAATTTTCTTCTGTAGAATGGGGATAATAACTGTTTCACAGGGGTTTCCTGTGAAACTCATATCATGAGTTTTATGTTTCTAAACAATTCCTAAAATGCAGTACTTACATAACAATAAAAACCATTATTAAACAGACATGGTCAACTGCAGTCAGCCTCTAATAACTTTTGAGACAGCACACAGAAGGAAGTAAAATTGGAATTATGAAATTCTAATCTACTCAGATTACTCAACTGTTAGATAGTTTTTTAAAGAGGATTGAATAGAACTCATATAACTTCCTTGTGAGCATCCAGTCAAAATCCATTCTTAAAATTATAGCAAAATAAATAAGCTGTACATAAGAAGCATATAAGAGAGACAATTTGCCCTTTATACTTTATTAAACTGAGTTCTAATCTTGTTTATTTTTAAATCATGTCTCCCAAACTCTGTTTAAGCCTCAGTACAATTGTATAGAAATATACAAAAGTTATAGTGCTGTAGCACCACACTGAAAATTTATATAGATGCTTGTGATCACAAGAGTGAAACAAATTAAATATGCAGTTTTAAAAAGCTGAAACACAGTTTAACTTGCCTCACTCTTTTGATCTATGAATGCTATATATTTCACATTATTGAGAAATGATTCAGAGTATGTATTTAACAAAAGTTGTTAACAAGAAGAAATTAATTTTATCATGAAACATGATTTTCTTTATGGATTTATATGTAACACTTACACTGAACATTTGTTAGAAAGAGATATTGAGCATTTTCCCCCAAATTATTCTGCTTCACACCATCTCCAACATATAACATCTAATGTACTATTTGATGAGAGGAAGTGTTCTATTTTAGGTTACAGGGCTATGTCAAGTCCAATAGGTCACCACCAAAAATAAAATCCAACAGTGAACTCAAGATTTAAGTAACATTTGAAAGCAACTACTGACCTTCTTTGGCTGCATGGGATTTGAAATTTGTTAATGCTGTATAGTACTCCCTTGTTCTATGGTTGAACACTGGATATTTCCAGTGTTGGGACGTTACAAAGAGTGATGTTATGAAATATTCTTATATTTGTCTCTAGGTGCCTTAGTCATAAAGTTTAGGGCATATGTAAGTTCAGTTTTAGTAGGTACTGTCAAAAGTGGCTGCAGTAATTGATACTCTCACGGGCAGTCTACGAATGTCCCATTTACTACATGTCCTCAACCATTTTGAGACTGTTTTTCACATTAGCTGTCCTGTCCTTTACTGTTTTAATTTGTGTTTCAGTGATGACCAATGAAGCTGAGTACCGTTTTAAAAACATATTGGCTATATAGATCTATTCTTCTTGGAAGTGCTGGCTTGAGTCTTTTACTCAAAACCTGTGGAGGAAAACACAAGCAGGACACACATAAATCACTGCAATTTTTTTTGTTGTTGTTTTTTTGCATCTGTCTCCTAAGACAGAGGGGCTTCCCTTGTAGCTCAGTCAGTAAAGAATCCACCTGAAATGCAGGAGATCCAGGCTCGATTCCTAGGTTTGAAAGATACCCTGAAGAAGTAAATGGCAACCAACTCCAGTATTCCTGCCTGGGAAATCCCATGGACAGAGGAGCATGGCAGGTTACAGTCCATGGGGTCGCAAGAGTTGGACAGAACTTAATGACCATAACAACACCACCTAAGACAGATCTTGGTCCCATTACTTCATGGCAAATAGAAGGGGAGAAAGTAGAAGCAGTGACACATTTTATTTTCTTGGGCTCCAAAATCACTGCAGATGGTGACTGCAGCCATGAAATTAAAAGACGCTTACTCCTTGGAAGGAAAGTTATGACCAACCTAGACAGCATATTAAAAAGCACAGCCATCACTGCTGACAAAGGTCCATATAGTCAAAGCTATGGTTTTTCCAACAGTCATGTACAAATGTTAGAGGTGAAAAATAAAGAAGGCTGAGAGCTGAATAATTGATGCTTTCACATTGTGGTGCTGGAGAAGACTCCTGAGAGTCCGTTGGACAGTAAGAACATCAAACCAGTCAATCCTAAAGGAAATCAACCCTGAATATTCATTGGAAGGACTGAGACGGAAGCTGCAGCTCCAATACTTTGGCCACCTGATGCCAAGAGCCAACTCACTGGAAAAGACCCTGATGCTGGGAAACATTGAAGACAGAAGGAGGAGGGGGCGACAGAGGACAAGATGGTTGGATGGCATCACCGACTCAAAGGACATGAATTTGAGCTAACTCCAGGAGATAGTCGAGGACAGGAAAACCTGGCATGCTGCAGTCCATGGGGTCGCAAAGAGTCAGACACCATTTAGCAAGTAAACAACAACAACCTAAGACAAAGGAAATGAAAGCAAAACTAAACAAGTGAAACTTAATTAAACTTAAAAGTTTGCATAGCAAAGGACACCATGGACAAAATGAAAAAAAAAAAAACCAGAATGGGAGAAAATCTCACAAATAATATGATTGATAAGGAGTTAATATCCAAAATATATAAAAAAACTCATACATCTCAATATCAAAAAACAAATTATTTAAAAAATGGTCAGAACATCTGAAGACATTTTTTGAAAAAAACTTACAGATGGCCAACAGGCACAATGAAAGATGCTCATCATCACTGATCATCAGAGAAATGCACATCAAAATCATAGTGAGATTGTGATTACCTGTTAGAATGCCTATCATCAAGAAAAACACAAATAACAAATGTCAGCGAGGATATAGAGAAAAGGGAACCCTCCTACACTGTTGGTGCAGATATAGAGTGGTACAGCTGTTACAGAAAATAATACGTAGGCTCTTCAAAAACTAACAATAGAACTACATATGACCCAGTAATTTTACTGCTGAAAATATATCCAAGGAAAAAGAAAATACTTATCCAGAAAGATATATGTGCCCAACTATTCACAGCAACACTACTTACAGTAGCCAAGACATGGAAGCAACCTAAATGCCTATCAGCAGATAAGTATATAAAGAAGATGTGGTATATATATGCATACAATGAATTATTCACTTCAGTTTAGTCGCTCAGTCGTGTCTGACTCTTTGCGATCCCATTAATCACAGCATGCCAGGCCTCCCTGTCCATCAGCAACTCCCAGAGGTTACCCAAACCCATGTCCATTGAGTCGGTGATGCTATCCAGCCATCTCAACCTCGGTTGTCCCCTTCTCCTCCTGCCCCCAATCCTTCCCAGCATCAGGGTATTTTCCAATGATTCAACTCTTCCCATGAGGTGGCCAAAGTATTGAAGTTTCAGCTTCAACATCAATCATTCCAATGAACAGCCAGGATTGATCTCCTTTAGGATGGACTGGTTGGATCTCCTTGCAGTCCAAGGGACTCTCAAGACTCTTCTCCAACACCACAGTTCAAAAGCATCAATTCTTCGGTGCTCAGCTTTCTTCACAGTCCAACTCTCACATCCATACATGACCACTGGAAAAACCATAGCCTTGACTAGACAGACCTTTGTTGACAAAGTAATGTCTCTGCTTTTAAATAAGCTATCTAGGTTGGTCATAACCTTCCTTCCAAGGAGTAAGTGTCTTTTAATTTCAGGGCTGCAATCACCATCTGCAGTGATTTTGGAGCCCCCAAAAATAAAGTCTGACATACATGACCACTGGAAAAACCATAGCCTTGACTAGACAGACCTTTGTTGACAAAGTAATGTCTCTGCTTTTAAATAAGCTATCTAGGTTGGTCATAACCTTCCTTCCAAGGAGTAAGTGTCTTTTAATTTCAGGGCTGCAATCACCATCTGCAGTGATTTTGGAGCCCCCAAAAATAAAGTCTGACACTATTTCCACTGTTTTCCCATCTATTTCCCATGAAGTGATGGGACCAGATGCCATGATGTTAGTTTTCTGAATGTTGAGCTTTAAGCCAACTTTTTCACTCTCCTCTCTCACTTTCATCAAGAGGCTCTTTAGTTCTTCTTCACTTTCTGCCATAAGGGTGGGGTCATCTGCATATCTGAGGTTATTGATATTTCTCCCAGCAATCTTGATTCCAGCTTGTGCTTCCTCCAGCCCAGCATTTTGCATGTTGTACTCTGCATATAAGTTAAATAAGCGGGGTGACAATATACAGCCTTGACGTACTCCTTTTCCTATTTGGAACCAGTCTGTTGTTCCATGTCCAGTTCTAACTATTGCTTCCTGACCTGCATACAGGTTTCTCAAGAGGCAGGTCAGGTGGTCTGGTATTTCCATCTCTTTCAGAATTTTCCACAGTTTATTGTGATGCACACAGTCAAAGGCTTTGGCATAGTCAATAAAGCAGAAATAGGTGTTTTTCTGGAACTCTCTCGCTTTTTCGATGATCCAGCGGATGTTGGCAATTTGATCTCTGGTTCCTCTGTCTTTTCTAAAACCAGCTGGAATATCTGGAAGTTCACGGTTCACGTATTGCTGAAGCCTAGCTTGGAGAATTTTGAGCATTAATTTACTAGCGTGTGAGATGAGTGCAATTGTGCGGTAGTTTGAGCATTCTTTGGCATTGCCTTTCTTTGGGATTGGAATGAAAACTGACCTTTTCCAGTTCTGTGGCCAATGCTGAGTTTGCCAAATTTGCTGACATATTGAGTGCAGCACTTTCACAGCGTCATCTTTCAGGATTTGAAATAGCTCAACTGGAATTCCATCACCTCCACTAGCTTTGTTCATAGTGATGCTTCCTAAAGCCCACTTGACTTCACAGTCCCTGATGTCTGGCTCTAGGAGAGTGATCACACCACCATGATGATCTGGGTCGTGAAGATCTTTTTTGTACAGTTCTTCTGTATATTCTTGCCACCTCTTCTTAATATCTTCTGCTTCTGTTAGGTCCCTACCATTTCTGTCCTTTATCGAGCCCATCTTTGCATGAAATGTACCCTTGGTATCTCTAATTTTCTTGAAGAGATTAGTCATTAAAAAAGAATGAAATTCTGCTTTTTGCAACAATGTGGATGGACCTAGAGGGTATTATGCATGCGTGCTAAGTCACTTCAGTTGTATCTGACTCTTTGCAACCCCATGGACTGTAGCCCACCAGCCTCCTCTGTCAAAGGAATTCTCCAGGCAGGAGTACTGGAGTGAGTTGCCACGTCTTCCTCCAGGAGATCTTTCCAACCCAGGGACTGAACCCGTGTCTCTTATGTCTCCTGCATTGGCAGGTGGGTTCTTTACCACTAGTGCCATGTGGGAAGCCCAGTGGGTATTATGTTTAGGGATAATAAGTCTGACTGAGAAAGACAAATACACCTGTGACCAACCTCAGGACCATCTATGTATGAGCTTCTGATTAAACAGACTTAAAATGATCCTTATACCAAATGCATCATAACTGACTTACATACAACCATGACTGGTTTTCTTTTCTGAGAGATTTGGGCATTAAATTTTGAAAATTCTGATAGATATCTATGTCTAAAATAGAAAACATGATAATATCAATCTCAGTTTCAGTGCAGAGGAACCATTTTATTGGAGAAAATGATATTCAAAAGTTATAAACATATCGATTAATTTATCCTCCAGAAAAACATGTAAAATAAAAGGGTATGTAGCTTCAGAGAAAATAGATATTTCAAAAATCACAAAATTATAGGCATGTAAAATTCAAAGCATTAAATTCCAGAGCTCATAACTCCAATGAACTGATACTAATTAAACAAAGTCATCTAACTGAGGATGTCTGCAAACTGAATTAAGCCTTTATAATCTTTGTAGACTAATTTATTGCATTTCTCTATGATCAGTATTATACTAAAGCTATACTAAAGCAATTTCTATCAAAAAGAATTATATGACAGCCTTTTAAGCAGATCTGGTCAATAATAGTTTCACTACATGGAGATTAACATTTTAAAATTAAAATTTTAGTAACTGCAGATGCAACTATTTCTTTGCATTTAACCAACTTATCTCAATGATTAATTTGTTCATAGAAATTTAAAAGTTGTACTTTAATTTAGGAAATTAAAACTTTTAGTAAAGTTACTAATAAGCTTACATACTGATCTGAGCTGATACACATTACCATTGCTTCCTTAGATAATTTCATTCTGCAAAAGATGTAATTTTGAGATAAGAAGATATTTGCCAGGGAAAAAGCTTTTTGTCATTTTAAACTTAATGTAAATAAAGAGATTGAAGGAAAGATGTAGTTTAGCAACAGCCTTTAGGAGAGATAAAAGCCAGGCAGCCAAGGTACCCATGGTAAACCTGAAGTTGGAATAAAGATTTAAATACTATCTTGTTTTTAATCAGCAGCTTTTCCAGACTAACCATAGATATTCATGGATATGATAAGGGTATTTATGAAATATAATGAGTCAAATTATAGAAAGCTGTTAAAATTAAATACCCATATCATTCATCAATGCTTGAAAGTAGGAATGAGATATATCCTACCCCCCAACCTTTTCTTTTGTTGTTGTTTTGTTTGTTTGTTTTCTTACAACTTGAAGTTGCTGCTATTCAGCAAAGGAGGAAGGGCTGAAGACTGTCTTGGGGGTGGTATTTTTTCATGAATTCTACATACAGGTAGTGGCTGGCTTTAATGTGCTCAATACTACATGGAATCTTAATCTCATCAAGCGGAAATCAAAGTTAGATCACAATATGAATCAGCATATGGTCAATCTGCAGAGGAGTTAAGGCTTCACCATGAACTTTAACTTGGGTTCTGCCTTCAAATAAGGAATTAACCAGAGAGAATAGGGGAAGGCAGCACAGCAGCAAAAACAAGATGATTTGAAAACTCAAATGAAAATGGAGAATTTGAAGAAAATTGCAATAAAAGCTTGTTTTCTTTGAGTAAAAGTTTTAAGCATGGGAATGGCTTGATTTTGTGCCTTAGTCCCTAATCTGATGTCTTAAATGGATGACCTTGGTTGAATCTAACAGAAATCAGCAATCGTCCTTTTTCCCTTAAAGGTCAAATAAATGAGAGCACAACGTTAACAAATGATACTTTAGTTCTCATTTGTCAGGGCCTCCTTTTGCACCTCCTTAGATCCTGCAGCTAAAGACTTCCAAGCAGAAGCTTACTTGAGCCAAAATTTTACTTTTCTTATAAGAGATAATAACAAAATGACTGTTTTGAGGGGTAAAACTGTTAAGCATTATATAAATGTTCATTAAATCAAGTTAAAGGAGCTCCATGCAATGGAACTCTAGTATAGATAAGCATACTTATACAACTACACATTTTGAGTACTTTGAGTTTATAAGTCCCAAGACAAACTCTCACTATGGCTAAATGTGTATTGCAGGATCTTGAACCAGAACTTAAGACATTAAATTAAAAACTAAAATAGTCTTCCACAGCAAAAAATTAAATGTACATAACTTTATAATTCGTGTACTATTTATTATTATAAAAGAAAATTTAGCAGAGTCCTTTTGAATGCCAAAACCAGGACCTATGTTCATGCTTGAAGTCTGAACTAATCTGAAAATCAGGAGCATATATTTTCCATTACTATACTATTTGCAACTCAAGGAATCCACCTCTAGAAAGCTGTTTTCCCTTCTAAGTCTATCCTACAGATAGCATAGTTCCCATTGTCATAATTCTCTTATTCTTGTGAAAGTGAAAGTCGCTCAGTCGTGTCTGACTCTTTGCGACCCCATGGACTATACAGTCCATGAAATTCTCCAGGCCAGAATACTGGAGTGGGTATCCTTCCCTTCTCCAGGGGATCTTCCCAACCCAGGGATCGAACCCAGGTCTCCCGCATTGCAGGCGGATTCTTTACCAGCTGAGCCACAAAGGAGGTCCTTGTTATCAGTGTACAATTGGTATAGAGAAAAAAAATCCAAGTAAAGGAGAATATGTATGAGGCATATTCACTCTGGAAAACAGTTGGCAGGTCTCATAAAGTTAAAACATTCTTATTGAATGGCTCAAAAATCCCACTCTTGACTATTTATGCAAGAGAAATAAACACGTTTATAGACACACACACACACACACACACACGTCAAAATCTCATTCTAAGCAGAAATCAGTTTCAGGAAGTCCTAATTTGGGTCCATTGCCCAGTGTAATCTAGCTCATAGAACACTGGAAACACTAGAATAGAAATATCATAAGTTCATTGGCAGTTAAAGAAAATAAATGTGGCTTTTCTAGTTGTTTCTTAGGAGACTCAAAAAGCAGCTAATGTCCCCAGATAGGTTTTAAATCAGATTTGCTTCAGAAATGGACCTAGTGAAGTGTTTCCCTGCAAAACAAACTCTCGGTTAGGACAGAATAGACCATTAGTTTGCCCCAAATGGTTTCCTGGGGAGATGACACCAAGACTTTGACTTTTTTAGCCTCTCTGAGTACATTAATCTCTCTGATTTGTAGGAGAATTCTATGAAACTCAACCCTTATGAAATAAAGATAGAAAGGATTTAAAGATACTTAAAATAATACCTGAATGCCTTTTGGAGATTATATAACCTAATCCTTGATTCTTAGACATTTATCCAGTTCTATGACATTTTATTCAAGCAGAGCAGTAGACTTAGTTTTAAATTTGTTTTTGTTTTGTTTTAATGTGTTTGTCTTCTAATCTCCCTTTTATCTTTTCGGATTTTTCCCTTTGTGAGTTACTTACACTGAAATGAAAATTAAGCATGTTTGTATATTTAGAAGATAAGGAGGAACAAATTTACAATCAAATTTGCTGTTGAGAAAAGAGAATAGAACTTTTTCTGTTGTCTCAAAATTTTACCTAATACCTCAAAGCTGGAAAAAATGGGTGATGCATTATGAAAGAGGGAAAAGAAACTCATAGAATTTACAACCACCATGGAATCCACCTGCAATGCAGGGGATGCAGGAGACACATTCAGTCACTGGGTTAGGAAGATCCCCTGGAGGAGGATATGGCAACCCTCTCCTCTATTCTTGCCTGAAAAATCCTAGGGACAGAGGATCCTGGCGGGCTACAGTCCAAAGAGTCACAAAGAGTTGGACATGACTGAATGACTGAGCATGCACGCATATTATGTACCTAATTTAAATATCTGGTTGTTGTACAAATTAAATATGTGCAAAACTCTTAGCAAAAGATTATTGCTGTTTAGTCACTCAGTTGTGTCCGACTCTTTGCGACAGATTATGCAGTTATTTTTCTATAAGTATTATTGCTGCTGTTGCTGTTGTTATTGTTTCTTTAAGGAGTGTTCATGTAAGTATAATAGTATCTACTCACATGTTCACAGATATTTGATTCTTATATTATTTTTTCAAACTAACACCCAGTACATATATATATTCTCTCAATAAAAGAAAAAATATTTGGAAAGGGCACTAATATCTATTGATAAAGATTGTATTAGTAGCAGTTATGGTCTAAAATATCTAAACCACACCATTAAGCATGTGTTCCAAGACAAGAATTTCAAGGAAAACCTTCCTAATCACCACCTCAAGTCTCACTGAGCATACTATTAGTAAGTTTTCTAACATACGGTACCCTCAACACTTGCTTTTATAAACAGGGTAAAGACTGTCACAATCAAGCACTGGCTAAGCACCTGATTTGTCACTTATTGTTGCTGTTGTTCAGTCACTAAGTCATGTCTGACTCTTTACGACTTCATGGACCCTATGGACTGCAGCACACCAGCATGCCATTGATGACGAAGCATAAATGAGAGGGTGATTTGTGGAGGAGACATTACATTGCCAACAAAGGTCCGTCTAGTCAAGGCTATGGTTTTTCCAGTGGTCATGTATGGATGTGCGAGTTGGACGGTGAAGAAAGCTGAGTGCCGCAGAATTGATGTTTTTGAACTGTGGTGTTGGAGAAGACTCTTGAGAGTCCCTTGGACTGCAAGGAGATCCAACCAGTCCATCCTAAAGGAGATCAGTCCTGGGTGTTCATTGGAAGGACTGATGTTGAAGCTGAAACCCCAATACTTTGGCCACCTGATGCGAAGAGCTGACTCACTGGAAAAGATTCTGATGCTGGGAAAGATTGAGGGTGGGAGGAGAAGGGGATGACAGAGGATGAGATGGCTGGATGGTATCACCGACTCGATGGACATGGGTTTGGGTGGACTCAGGGAGTTTGTGATGCACAGGGATGCCTGGCGTGCTGCGGTTCATGGGATCGCAAAGAGTCGGACACGACTGAGCGACTGAACTGAACTGAATGTATGGTCGGTGGTGCCTTTTGGAAAATACAACTGAAGTTCTCAGAGACCCACTTGGCAGAAGGTTTAATCATTCCATTGCAAGACTCATTGAAAGCTCAGACTGGAGGTCGATACTAGTGGAATTCTCCAGGCAAGAACACTGGAGTGGGTTGCCATTTCCTTCTCCAATGCATAAAAGTGAAAAGTGAAAGTGAAGTTGCTCAGTCGTGTCTGACTCTTAGCGACCCCATGGACTGCAGCCCACCAGGCTCCTCCATCCATGGGATTTTCCAGGCAAGAGTACTGGAGTGGGTTGCCATTGCTTTCTCTGAGTAATGAAAAGGCAAACTTCTATTCCTCTTCACTTTGAAAATATTCTGTGTCACTCTTCTATCCCAGGAAAAGAAGAATAGTTGAATATATACTTACCGAGTTTTTCTGTGAAAATTGTCTCCAGAAATTTTAGCAGGCTTGGAAATTTTTTTGTGAATGATCAAATCTCCTAAGCTATTTCAAGTTGTTATTTCCCTGCCCTTGGTTAGGAGACAGTCTACTTTTGAAAAGTCTGTCTTTAAGAAAATGACAGAAAATACTCTCAAGCTACTGTCAAACCAAAAGTTTCAGCAAAGTTAAACAGTGTAAGTCTTCACTCAAGTCTACTGCAATAGGAAAGAGTGACCAGAAGTCAGCTATGCTCAACTCCCAGCAACGAATGGTGAGACCGTTTTCATCACTAGGGTGAGAGGAGAACATTAGCCACTTGTGTTTGCTAATTGACCTCACCCAGAGAAAAAGCAAACTTTCTCTTATGTTTATGACAGGAGATAGTTCTACAACTTGGGGCAACTGAAATTAGGCTCCTACTCTCCCAGAGAAACAGGGAGGTAGGAGCACTAACTTTGGTGATTATTATATTTCAAAAACATATCTCCCAGGTCCTTGAAAAAGATAGTACTGGAAACTGCCAAAACTGGCAAGAGGGATTTTTAAAGATTTACATCTCAATAGAACAAAAAAAGAATGTACAATTACACGTGTTCTAAATTAAATCCTCTAGGGAAAGGAAGGGGAGGGACCTCGGGGGTGAGGCCAAGTGGATTCCCTAAAAAGGAGGGATGAGAGAGAGGGGCTTATAGGCAGGAAGTGAAGTGAAAGTCGCTCACTTGTGTCCGACTCTTTGCGACCCTCCAAAGAGGGTCTCCAGGTCAGAATACTGGAGTGGGTAGCCTTTCCCTTCTCCAGGGGATCTTCCCAACACAGGGATCCAACCCAGCCTCCCGCATTGCGGGCGGATTCTTTACCAGCTGAGCCACAGGGAAACGCAGGAATACTGGAGTGGGTAGCCTATCCTTCTCCAGCGGATCTTCCCGACCCAGGAACCGAACCAGGGTCTCCTGACATTGCAGGCGGATTCTTTACCACTGAGCCACATATAGGCAGGAAGAAACCGTGTAAAACTTGGTCAAGCTGAGGAGAACACTCAGACCGCCTCGGCAACTAAAAAGTAAATGAGCAACACAAAAGATAAATTTATAAAATAAAAAAATTGTGATATTTTTCTTGTTTTTCCCTCAAATCTCCACACCCTTTTAAAATGTATTCCACCTAGATAAACTTTATTCTCTATTTTTATCCTAGCTTCTTCTCACTCTAGTAGCCCTTAATATTATTTTGCAATTCACCTCTTGTTCTTTAACTCCCCCAGAATGCTTGGATCTGAAATTACAGTGGCAACAAAACAACTTACTATCAAAGCCCCAGCTGGAACCCTGAGGCTAGTTAGTTACTTTCAAGTATATCCCATCTTCCTCTGTATTCCTTGCCTTTCTAGTGCCCTTGATCTATAATCCACATTGCAAAGCCCTCCATCTAATTTATCTCTTCTCCCTCCCAGAGCTATCTGATTCTACTTCTACCTCTTTTTACTGGAACCACATTGAATCCCATTCTGTTTCAAAGAACTTCTCTATAATGCACAATATCCTAACAATTCCCTCCACCTCTTGGCCCTAACTATACCCCAGCTCTCCTCTAATGATATAAAAGTCCTCCACAAAAGTTGTTAATTCTCCTTGTATAATATTTTATAGTGAGAAGATATATTCCTCTTTCTCCTATTTATCTACTGCAATTTCATTCTCATTACATTTGATGTTCACCCACAAATCCCTCATTTGAGCCCCTAAAAATTCAACTATACCCTGTGCTTCTGATTTTCATCACAGCCATTAACTGTCCTCCATTTTCTTATGCCATCTTTACTGTCCTGATTATAGTCTTTTATTCCACCAACTCCTGTTATTATTCTGAAAGACAATGCCCATGTGGACAGCCATTTAACAATCTTCACTCCCATTCCCCTCTGACAAAACGTTATTAAGGTCTATATTTCCAGTCTTGCCATTTTCCTAAATTCATCTTCTGATCTAAAATGTGAAAATATAATTTGCATACCTACATTTATACCTCTACCACTACCTGTTCCCAGTAAGCATCCATGAGGCCTTATATCTTCTTAACTCAAACTGACCCTAAGAACCAGCACTTCCAGGGCATCCTCACAGAACTGTTATTACTTTCCTGTGACAGTCACACCTCTGCCAGCCTGCTTTGTAAATCTCTGTCCTGGAGGTATGGCAAATGTGAGTATAATCAAAAAGTTTCTCTAATAGATAATTACATGTGCTTAGGCCTTAAATTTCCTAATCCTAAGTGTCCTCATCTATAAATAAGGAAAATGTTGAAAATATTACATGAACCACTACATATAAAGTGCTAAACTCATTCTTGCATATATAAACTACAGCCATTATTAAGCATTATCATCGTCAAAATGCCTTGTCTCTGAAACTATACAATACTGGAGAATATCATAATGGTTAGCTACCAATGTAGAGCTGTGGTTTTCAACCACAATTAAATATTTAACATTATTGGCTATTTTTTTCTTTTACTCATTAGCCTTCCTTCATCATTTCTCTTTGTAACTACACAAATTTTACCCGTCTTCTCAATTTTTATTCCAGCAACTACCTACTCTGCTTTGCAGTTATCATTCATAGGCAAAAACCAAAGATGTCACATTGGAGTTGTATCTGCGTATTTCCCATTATCCCTAAACTTACCTGTGTTTGTACTGACCCATTCATCTATTCATTCATCCGTGTATGCATTCAAGAAATAGTTGCCAAGCAACTGCTATCTGCCAGATACTAGGGATTTGGTAGAGAACAAGACAGAGTTTTACTCCTGAATCTTACATTCCAGCATGGCAGACAGTCATTGAATGAGTTATTAAAGTTCTCCTGGTGTTACATAGGATTCAACAACTTTCTGCAGGTACATAAAATATTCTTAATTCGAAATAATTTTCAGCTTGTGAAGAAGAGGATGAAAGGCTTATGAAGTAGAAAGAATGACATCGGCAAAACCCACAGGAAAGGAAAGAGCAATATAGGAACTCAAACTCTATGTCTCTGGAATACAGAGAATGAAGAAGGAGAGAACAAATGGAACTGAAACTGTAGTGAAAGCTCTTCTTCATTTTTTCCCCATGGTTTCTGAATATATGAATGCCCAACTGCATTACATTTCCCAGCTTCCCTTGGAATGAAGTCTGGTATGTAGCTATATTCTTTCTATTGGTGTCCCACTTCCATGTATACATGCTAAGTTGCTTCAGTCATGTCCGACTCTTTGAAACCCCATGGACTGTAGCCCACCAGGCTCCCCTGCCCATTGGATTCTCCAAGCAAGAATACTGGAGTAGGTTGCCATGCCCTCTTCCAGGGGATCTTCCCAACCCAAGGATCGAACCCGCATCTCTTGTGTCTCCTGCATTGGCAGGTGGGTTTTTCACCCCTACCCCTTTTCAAGGGTTGAAAGAATTGCAATTCAAAAGCAGCCTGGCCCATTTGACTCGGTATCCCTCTACTTTTCTCCCCTTGCCAGCAGATATAACAGCAAAATTTCAAAGATTTATGCCTCTGAGTTGAATATGTCCCAGTATCTGGAAGTTTTCCTCTTGTCCCATAGTTTGAATAGATCTCATCAAGGTAAAATTTCACCAACCAGTCAGTGCTTCCCTATCACATGTTGTGCAGTTGCTCAGTCATGTCTGACTCTTTGCAACCACATGGACTGTAGCACGCCAGGATTCCCTGTCCTCCACCATCTCCCAGAGCTTGCTCAGACTCATGTTCATTGAATCAGTGATACCATCCAACCATCTCGTTTCTGTCACCCCTTCTCCTCCTCTCTTCAACCTTTCCCAGCAACAGGGTCTTTTCCAATGAGTTGGCACTTCCCATCAGGTGGCCAAAGTATTAGAGCTTCAGCCTCAGCATCACCCCCTTCAATGCATATTCAGGATTGATTTTCATACAGTTCAGCTCAGTTCAGTCACTCAGTTGTGTCTGACTCTTTGCGAACCCGTGGAATACAGCACATTGGGCCTCCCTGTCCATCGCCAACTCCTGGAGTTTACTCAAACTCATGTCCATTGAGTCGGTGATGCCATCCAACCATCTCATCCTCTGTCATCCTCTTCTCCTCCTACCTTCAATCTTTCCCAGCATCAGGGTCTTTTCCAATGAGTCAGTTCTTTGCATCAGGTGTCCAAAGTATTGGAGTTTCAGCTTCAGCATCAGTCCTCCCAATGAATATTCAGGACTGATTTCCTTTAGGATGGACTGATTTGGATCTCTTGCAGTCCAAGGGAGTCTCAAGAGTCCTCTCCAACACCACAGTTCAAAAGCATCAATTCTTCGGTGCTCCGCTTTGTTTATTGTCCAAATCTCACATCCATACATGACTACTGGAAAAACCATAGCTTTGACTAGATGGACCTTTGTCGGCAAAGTATTGTCTCTGCTTTT
The DNA here is from genome assembly GCF_054371585.1 of Giraffa tippelskirchi. Taxonomy (NCBI): domain Eukaryota; kingdom Metazoa; phylum Chordata; class Mammalia; order Artiodactyla; family Giraffidae; genus Giraffa; species Giraffa tippelskirchi. The sequence goes on along the minus strand of NC_137275.1, from coordinate 88,435,058 downwards.
TAATACGCTGTCTAGGTTTGTCATAGTTTTTCTTCCAGGGAGCAAGTGTCTTTTATTTTCATGATTGGTCACCATCTGCAGTTATTTTGGAGCCCAAGAAAATAAAGTTGTCACTGTTGTCATTGTTTCCCTATTTATTTGTCATTAAGTGATGGGACCAGATGCCATGATCTTCGTTTTTTGAATGTTGAGTTTTAAGCCAGCTTTTTCACTCTCCTCTTTCACCTTCATCAAGAGGATCTTTAGTTCTTCACTTACTACCATAATGGTGGTGTCATCTGCATATCTGAGTTTATTAATATTTGTCCCAGAAATCTTCATTCCAGCTTGTGATTCATCCAGCTTTGCATTTTGCATGAAGTACTCTGCATATAAGTTAAATAAACAGGTGACAATATACAGCCTTGACATACTCCATTCCCAGTTTGGAACCAGTCCATTGTTCCATGTTGTTTCTTGACCTTGCATACAAGTTTTGCAGGAGGCAGGTAAGCATGCTATCACATACTAAGCACCAAAGTAGGACTGGGATGGGAGTCCTATTGCATACTTCATATAAGCAACAAAATTTTTGAAAGCAGCAAGTTAGTACTTGTCTCAATATACTTTAGGAAGGAGAAAAGATGAGGAGGAATGGAGTTCAAGGTCCTGGTTAAGGTATAAACCAAATTTCTGAACTTCCTTATATTAAGAATGGGCATCTGAGTATTAAAATCTTCTCTATTCAACTTCCTACTTGACATAACTGTATGTTTGTCAAACAGGGTAATATAACATATGCATACCTGAACTTCTTGATTCTGATCTCCAACCCCCAAACTGACTTTTCTCTCGGTCTTCCCATCTTAGTAAATGCTACCATTATATACTTAGTTGCTCAAGTAAAAAACTTACAAGCTTACACTGCATGCAAAAGTTAACTTCAAGTCAATCTTAGATTTAAATGTTCAATGCACAATTATAAAATTTCTAGAAGAACATTGAAGAAAATCTACATGACCCTGAGTTTGGTGATGAGTTTTGCAACTTCCAAAAACATAATCCATGAAAGAAGAAATTGACATTAGATTTTATCAAGTTTAAAAGTCTGGGAACTTTTCTGCCAGTCCAGTGGTTAAGACTCCATCTTCCAATGCAGGGGATGCAGGTTTGATCCCTGGTCGAGGAACTAAGATCCCACATGCTACAGGGCAACTAAACCCACCTGCTGCAACTAGGGAAGCCCACACACCACAACTAGAGAGCCTGTGCCCCGCAATGAAGAGCCTGTTCATCACAATAAAGACCTAGCACAGCCAACTATTTATTTATAAATAAATAAAAGTCTGCCCTGCAAAGACACTGTAAAGAGAATGAGAATATAAGCCACAGGCTGAGAGGAAATATTGCAAAACACATATCTAACAAAGGCTTTATACCTAAAGTTGAAAAGAACTCTTGTACCCAAAATAAAAAAAAAATAAACTCTTTTTTTTATTTTAAATTAGTTTATTTATCTATTTTTTAACTTTACAATATTGTATTTGTTTTGCCATACATTGACATGAATCCACCATAAGTGTACACATTTTCCCCTACCAGAACCTCCCTCCTACCTCCCTCCCCATCCCATCCCTCCGAGTCATCCCAGTGCACCAGCCCTGAGCGCCCCTGTATCATGCATCGAACCTGGACAGGCGATTCATTTCACATATGATAATTTACATGCTTCAACGATGAAAGAGACACGTGTACCCCAATGTTCATCGCAGCACTGTTTATAATAGCCAGGAGATGGAAGCAGCCTAGATGCCCATCAGTAGACAAAAGAATAAGGAAGCTGTGGTACATATACACAATGGAATATTACTCAGCCATTAAAAAGAATACATTCGAATCAGTTCTAATGAGGTGAATGAAACTGGAGCCTATTATACAGAGTGAAATAAGCCAGAAAGAAAAACACCAATACAGTATACTAACACATATATATGGTATTTAGTTAATCAGTAAAGATAACCCTGTATGCAAGACATCAAAAGAGACACAGATAAAAAATAAACCCTTAAAACTCAACAATACAGAAACAACCAAATTTAAAAATAGGCAAAAGATCTGAGCAGATACCTCACCAAAGAACATACATGCACAGCAAACAAACATACAAAAAGTTGTTCACTACAGCAAAGTAAAACTGAACTACAGCAGATATTTCAAAATATTTTTTTAATTTAAATTAGTTTATTTTCTAATTTTTAACTTTAAAATATTGGATTTGTTCTGCCATACATTGACATGAATCCACCATGGGTGTACATGTTTCCCCTTCCAGAACCCCCCTTCCACCTCCCTTCCCATCCCATCCCTCTGGGTCATCCCAGTGCTCCAACCCCGAGCACCCTGTATCATGCATGGAACCTGGACTGGCGATTCATTTCACATATGATAATTTACATGCTTCAATGCCATTCTCCCATATCATCCCACCTGCGCCATCTCCCATAGAGTCCATAACACTGTTCTATTTATCTGTGTCTCTTTGGCTGTCTCGCATACAAGGTTATCATACCGATTTACTAAATTCCATATATATGTGTTAGTATACTGTATTGGTGTTTTTCTTTCTGGCTTATTTCACTCTGTATAATAGGCTCCAGTTTCATCCACCTCATTAGAACTGATTCAAATGTATTCTTTTTAATGGCTGAGTAATATTCCATTGTGTATATGTACCACAGCTTCCTTATCCATTCATCTGCTGATGGGCATCTAGGCTGCTTCCATGTCCTGGCTATTATAAACAGTGCTGTGATGAACATTGGGGTACATGTGTCTCTTTCAATTCTGGTTTGCTCAGTGTGTATGCCCAGCAGTGGGATTGCTGGGTCATATGGAAGTTCTATTTCCAGTTTCTTGAGGAATCTCCACACTGTTCTCCATAGTGGCTGTACTAGTTTGCATTCCCACCAACAGTGTAAGAGGGTTCCCTTTTCTCCACACCCTCTCCAGCATTTATTGCTTGTAGTCTTTTGGTAGCAGCCATTCTGACAGGTGTGAAGTGGTACCTCATTGTGCTTTTGATTTGCATTTCTCTGATAATGAGTGATGTTGAGCATCTTTTCATGTGTTTGTTAGCCATCTGTATGTCTTCTTTGGAGAAGTGTCTGTTTAGTTCTTTGGCCCACTCTTTGATTGGGTCATTTATTTTTCTGGTATTGAACTGCAGGAGTTGCTTGTATATTTTTGAGATTAATTGTTTGTCCGTTGCTTCGTTTGCTATTATTTTCTCCAATTCCTAAGGCTGTCTTTTCACCTTGCTTATAGTTTCCTTTGTTGTGCAAAAGTTTTTAATTTTAATTAGGTCCCATTTGTTTATTTTTGCTTTTATTTCCAATATTCTGGGAGGTGGGTCATAGAGGATCTTTCTGTGGTTTATATCGGTGAGCGTTTTGCCTATGTTTTCCTCTAGGAGTTTTATAGTTTCTGGTCTTACATTTAGATCTTTAATCCATTTTGAGTTTATTTTTGTGTATGGTGCTAGAAGGTGTTCTAGTTTCATTCTTTTACAAGTGGTTGACCAGTTTTCCCAGCACCACTTGTTAAAGAGATTGTCTTTTCTCCATTGTATATTCTTGCCTCCTTTGTCAAAGATAAGGTGTCCATAGGTGCGTGGATTTATCTCTGGGCTTTCTATTTTGTTCCATTGATCTATATTTCTGTCCTTGGGCCAGTACCACACTGTCTTAATGAATGTGGCTTTGTAGTAGAGCCTGAAGTCAGGCAGGTGGATTCCTCCAGTTCCATTCTTCTTTCTCAAGATTGCTTTGGCTATTCGAGGGTTTTTTTGTATTTCCATACAAATTGTGAAATTATTCGTTCTAGTTCTCTGAAGAATACCGTTGGAAGCGAAAATATTTATTCTTCTAAGTGGTTTCTATAATAAATCATGACTACACTGAAACAGTCTTTCTGATTTTTCATATTTATGCTATTACAGTTCAGAAAAAAATAAGAATCAAATTTTATTGAGAAGTTTTTAATTGTCCTTCTGCCTTTTCCTTTATACAACTGAATTCAATATAGATGGGTTTTTGCTCTGAAACTGAATTTGTTGAGAATTTCAGTTTTTCTTATGCATCCCTCAGATATTTTTACTTGCTTTATTGTAAAAAAAAAAAAACTTTTTGAAAAGTAAAATTATTAGCTTTATCTTAATATCTTTCTTTTTCCATGTTATGGTCTTATCTTGGTCCATATGCATTCATACTTTAAATAGTGGGAAAATGTCATGTTATCAATTCTCTGCCTCTATTCTTATTTCCTATTTGTTTCAGCTAGTATTTGGATATAATTTTCAGTCCAGTACAATGCCCCATATTCCAGTACTTTTATAACTTTAAGAAAGAACATGGAGACTGTTAGAGTCTATACTCCCTGGAGTTTTCATGGCTCTCAGTCTTGCATGATGAGAAAATTTGAATGGCTAGGAGAGCAGGGCATGTCCCTCCCACTTATAAGAAAGAAGGCAGAGTTCTTAGTAATTTCCAACTTTTCTTTTTATGTTATCTCCCCTTGCAGAGTTTTTCCCTTGTGAATTCACAGTATTATTGGCTATTCTTATTTCCAGTAAAAGCAGTCAGCAAAGTTTAAAGAGTTCTATTCTCTCCCTAGAGAGAGCAAGACTTCAATCCAAAAGAAGAAACTACACGACAGTGAAATTCTAGGCATTATATGATCTGGGTGGTAGAGATATTTTGGAGATGTCTTTCTGGCACCCTTCAGTTGCCTTCCAAAATACGCAAAGCCTGCTGCAAGCACATATACAACAGTGATTGTCTGTAATTACAGAAATAGTAGTTCAATTAATTCTCTCTTTTTATCATTAATTGCTCCTAAGTGGATCATAAGTTGGGAACTGCCACTTATTTACATATTTTTGGCTTGATAATTAATACATGTGATCCAATAGACACTCCTATAGATCAAGAAATTTTCTTCTTTGTTCACCAAATTCTTTCTCCTTAAGTTTTGCTAAATACATTGACAGAAAATGTTTTCCTACTCTGCTTTTTACATCCTCTGCTCTGCAGTTTAGTACACACTGGAACTTAGTTTTAATAAGAACTGCAAACTTTCCAAATTGCATTCTCTTCTCCCAAGTGTGTGAAAAAAATCTCTGTTTCTTAGTATTGGCCTCATTTGAAGTTATTTACTTTCTGCAGTGGATGCTTTGAGTGGGCTAATCGTACTTCTCATAAACTGAGAGAAAATGTTTCTCAAATCATAAAAAGGGCATAATTATGAAAATATAATAGATATTATAACTTTAATATATTGCAATTTTCAAAGTCCCAAACCTAATAATATCCTCTTCAACAAACATTCTCTTATAGAGAAGAGGCTTGAACTTCCAGTCTTTGGTAGAGAAGCATGAAAAATGCATAACTTCCACAAATCAAAACAGATACTCTAGAATTTAGCCAGGCTTGATCAGTTTTTAAAGGATGCCTTCTAGGATAATAATCTACTGTGAATAACGACCTGCAGAAAGAAGCAGCATGGCTTACGCCACCCCAACAGAGTTGAGCTAGAGCAATGAGAAGCTGGTAGAGGTCAATGTATCAGAAAGTAGAGTATCAGAGGTCCAAGCTGGGTAGATAGAGTTCTCCAAGAACCCACAAAAAGCTAACTTTAATGCATCTGGCAGACAGAGGGCCTAAAGACAAATAACAACTGTACCATTTCTTCTTGGGCCCCTCTCTGTCCCAATGCTGGAGGTGAAAGCAGTGATGATGAGGGAGTGGAAGAACAGGTGAAAAAGAGGGAAAAGACAGATCACAACTTCTTTCTCTGCTGGACTGCACAGTCTGGCCTGAGCTGAGTTGGGGACACAGTGGGGGTTTGAAATGAGACACTGAGGTTTCAATTTAGATAGGACTTGTCTTTTTAATATACAAAAATGGACTATAAGTTAATAGCTGAGAACAAGTAGCAAAAACTGTACCCTACTCTAAAGTCTAATCTTAATACTCAAACACTATTAGTGAGATTTGCTTATAGTATACACTTTTTAAAAACTAGACAATAAAATCATTACTTTTAAATTTCAATGTCCCTTCTGCTTATGTTCCTTCATTTTACTTTCTCTTTTGCTTTTATAGATTCTATGGGAGTACTTTTCTGTTTATTTTTCATCTTTTTTTCTTTGAATAGGGCCTGTTCCATCTAGACATCTGTTTGGCTATTTCTGCAAATGTGGGATTGGGCAAGAAGGGTGAATTGTTGCCTGGAAAGGTTCACAGCTACAGTTCTCTTCTGTAGTTCTGTAGTCAGGAATGGCCTAGTACTATCACACTTCTTTCATCTTCTTCCTGGGAGTAGGACTTACCTTGATTTTCAGAATTTAGGAGGTCAACTTCAGGGAAGTTTCTCACATCACATTCTCCTCATGTTCAATGAAGTGATGTTGCTTATCTTCCTTCAGTGCAAGGCTATGTTAAAGATGACAGCAATTGTGTGATGGTGACATGGTCCCTCCCCTTTACCTCCCCAGCAATGTTGTTGTGGTTTCTGTACTGTAGAGCTAAGTCTCTTTAGAGACATTACCAGGTTTCCAGAGCCCTTTTTATGCTTTAGATTTTGTTGATCCAAACTAGGAAAAGAAGTATTAAAGAAAGGTTTCAGAACTGAAACACTTCCTCTTAGAGACATCACCATACTTGGGATCTAAGAAATTATGAATCATCACCTAGTGTCTCCTTTCATATAGACCCATATTCACTAAAATGAGTACATATTTAATGAATGTTGGCATATTCTATCTATAACATCTTAATTATTTTCACAGTGTTCAGCTGATGGTCAATGGTTTGGAGTTGAGACTATTTTTGTTGTTACCATTAAATCTTTGAATGATAAGGATAAATCCATTTCATAAACAATGAGTATCTTTGTGTGTTGCTTATTTTATTGGGAAGCCCAAAAGAATACACAGCCTCATCTTCTGACACTAAGACAAATGAACATTTTGTTCTTGTCATACTTAGCATTTCCTAATTACTTGAGCATACACAGTTCATGACCCAGGCCTTTGACCATGCTGCTCCTTCCATATGTGTTCCTTCTTAGACCTCTCTTCCTTCATGACATTTCAAGAGTTACCTCTTTGAGACAACTACTCTGATTTCTCTAGGAAGGACAAGCCAGCCAGCCCCTCCTATATGTTCCTACAGCACTTCCTTCATGCTTTGCTCTAATATCTGACCTTTGACTGGGAAGACTCTCTTTCCTGGCCCTGGAGATTCCAAGCTTTGGAACTTCTATCACCTAAATAGTACCTTGTACACAACGGGCACTCAATAAATTTTGGGGAATAAAATTGAAACTAATAAATATCAAATAACAAGAAAATATCTAGCATAATATAGTCAATAACTTGTATTTTACACAGCATGGAAAGCTAGACAAAATTATGTAATAATTCCTCATGAAATTATGAGTATAAAAAATTAATATTTAAAGGGGATACAATTAATTTACATGAAAAACAATTAAGTGTAATATGAATATTGGAAAAATTAAGTATCATTACAAAATATTCATTCATATATTTCATTTTTCATAGTTTTAATAGAATTCCCAAAGCATTTTCAGGATATATTTCTACTAAAACTTGAAATATATCACTTTTCAGTGGAATAAGTACTATTAATATATTTCTAAAACAATTGCTTTAGTATATCTGTTAATAAACTGTGCAGTTAACCAAAAAAATTCTTTGAAATGAACTGGAAAAGATACAGGATAATGAATGAAAACTGAAAATTATGAATTTGCTGTCTTCCATAATTATAGCAAATGTACACTACTAAATTTTTTTTTCTAAGAATTCAGATTTAAAGGTCTTCCTTCAGTAGATTAAGCCATCTTTGTAGATATGTCTACCAAAAACCCACAAATCTTTATTAGTTATTAAAAATATATGTGCTTACTTAATGAATTTTGGCTTTATTTATCCATGACATTTTAATTTATTCTATCATCTAGTCAATAGCAATTTCAATAAACATCTGTTATTTTGAAAGCTATGATGTCACATGTTGCCATACAAAGAATGAAGTGTGGTCACTGCTTTTAAGAAGTCACTTCTTAAGTGGTCACTATAAATTTTATTTTATATTTTTATTTTTTAATTGAATAATTGTTTTACAATGTTGTGTTGGTTTCTGCCATACAACAACATGAATCAGCCATAATTCTATATATAACCCCTCCCTCTTGAGCCTCCCTCCCCTCTCCCATCCCACTCCTCTAGGTCGTAACAGAGCACCAGGCTGGGCTCTCTGTGGTGTAGAGCAGCTTCCCACTAGCTTTCATTTTACACATGAGATATAAGTCAACGCTATTTTCTCAATTCATCCTATCCTCTATTTCCCCCACACAGCTCGCTGTTAACTGAAGATACAGTTACTTCAGCAGAGAAATTGCTTTATGTGCCATAAAGAGATCTAAACATTGTCCCAAAAGAACCTAAAGGACATGAGCCTGTTTCTAATGCTACTGGAGTAGTCAGAAAATGCTAATATGAATGGAGATATTTGAACTGAGTTTTAATAGGTAAGAAACAGTTTGATCTATAACGAAGAAGGAATTTTCCTTCTTCTCTGACATTTTCCATATCCAGTTCATCAATAGGTCTTGATATTTACCTCCTAAATACAGCTGGAGTATTCCACTTCTCACCATCTCCAGTCTGACTGCGCTCCCAGGTTACTATAATCTCTCACTTAAACCAATGCAACAGCACACCACTGTTTCTCATTGCATTCATTCACTCCTCTGCCTTCAATCTCTTTACAAAACAGCCAAATCCGATCACATCACACAGACTGCTGGCATGGTTAATCCCCTTCAGTGATTTTCACTGACATTAGAATGAAGACCAAAAAACTCACCTTGGACACTTGGACCCTGTATAACCTGTTCCACACCTGCCAGTCCAAGTTCAGCACTAATGATTTGCTCCCTTTCTTTCTGTATTCCTACCACACAGCTCTTCTCTCAGTTTCTCAAGCAGATCATGTTCATTCCCATTATACAAGGTCTTTAATCACACTATTCTCTTTATCAGGAATGTCCAATTATAAAGGCAAACACTGTGATTCTGTGTAAGGCCAACTTCTCCACTAGGGCACTAGATCCCACTTCCTCTTACCTACTCAAAGAACTTACTTCTAAGATTATACCTTCCCTCTCATCATCACGTTTTTCATACTCTCTATTGACTTATTTAGAAAAGGCAGAGGAGCCAGAGATCAAATTGCAAACATCCATTGGATCATTGAAAAAGCAAGAGAGTTCCAGAAAAACATCTATTTCTGCTTTATTGACTATGCCAAAGTCTTTGACTGTGTGGATCACAATAAACTGTGGAAAATTCTTAAAGAGATGGGAATACCAGACCACCTCACCTGCCTCCTGAGAAATCTGTGTGCAGGTCAGAAAGCAACAGTTAGAACTGGACATGGAACAACACACTGGTTCCAAACTGGGAAAGGAGTACATCAAGGCTGTATATTGTCACCCCGCTTATTTAACTTATATGCAGAGTACCTCATGAGAAATGCTGGGCGGGAGGAAGCACAAGCTGGAATCAAGATTGCTGGGAGAAATATCAATAACCACACATATGCAGATGACACCAGCCTTATGGCAGAAAGCGAAGAAGAAATAAAGAGTCTCTTGATGAAAGTGAAAGAGGAGAGTGAAAAAGTTGGCTTAAAACTCAACATTCAGAAAACTAAGATCATGGCATCTGGTCCCATTACTTCATAGCAAATAGATGGAGAAACAGTGGAAACACTGACAGAATTTACTTTTTTGGGCTCCAAAATCACTGCAGATGGTGACTGCAGCCACGAAACTGAAAGAAGCTTGCTCCTTGGAAGAAAAGTTATGACCAACCTAGACAGCATATTAAAAATCAGAGACATTACTTTGTCAACAAAGGTCTGTCTAGTCAAAGCTAGGTTTTTCCAGTAGTCATGTATGGATGTGAGATTTGGACAATAAACAAAGCTGAGTGCCGAAGAACTGATGCTTTTGAACTGTGCTGTTGGAGAGGACTCTTGAGAGTCCCTTGGACTGCAAGGTGATCCAACCAGTCCATCCTAAAGGAGATCAGTCCTGAATATTCATTGGAAGGACTGATGTTGAAGCTGAAACTCCAATACTTTGGCCACCTGATGTGAAGAACTGACTCATTGGAAAAGATCCTGACACTGGGCAAGACTGAAGGCAGGAGGAGAAAGGGACACCAGAGGATGAGATGGTTGGATGGCATCACCGATTTGATGGACATGAATTTAAGCAAGGCCCGGGAGTTGGTGATGGACAAGGAAGCCTGGTGTGCTGCAGCCCATGGGGTTGCAAAGAGTCAGACATGACTGAGCGACTGAACTGAACTGAATTAACTTATTACAGTTATCACACAAATATGCTATAATATTTCCTATTAAAAAACATCCTTCCTAATAAAGAGGAACGACAAACTGCCAGAATACGGAATGGCCACCCCAAACACGGCAATATAAACAAGATGAAAAGGCAGAAAAATACTCAGCACGTAAAAGAACAGGATAAACGCCCACCAAACCAAACAAAAGAGAAAGAGATAGGGAATCTACCTAATAAAGAATTCAGAATAATGATAGTGAAAATGATCCAAAATCTTGAAAACAAAATGAAGTTACATATAAATAGCCTGGAGACAAGGATTGAGAAGATGGAAGAAATGTTTAACAAGGACCTAGAAGAAATAAAAAAGAGTCAATATATAATGAATAATGCAATAAATGAGATAAAAAACACTCTGGAGGGAACCAACAGTAGAATAACGGAAGCAGAAGATAGGATAAGTGAAGTAGAAGATAAAATGGTAGAAATAAATGAGGCAGAGAGGAAAAAAGAATTAAAAGAAATGAGGACAACCTCAGAGACCTCTGGGACAATACGAAATGCCCCAACATTCGAATCATAGGAGTCCCAGAAGAAGACAAAAAAGAAATACCATGAGAAAATACTTCAGGAGATAATAGTTGAAAACATCCCTAAAATGGGGAAGGAAATAGTCACCCAAGTCCAAGAAACCCAGAGAGTCCCAAACAGGATAAACCCAAGGCAAAACACCCCAAGACACATATTAATCAAATTAACAAAGATCAAACACAAAGTACGAATATTAAAAGCAGCAAGGGAAAAACAACAAATAACATACAAGGGGAATTCCCATAGGGATAACAGCTGATCTTTCAATAGAAACTCTTCAGGCCAGAAAGGAATGGCAGGACATACTTAAAGTGATGAAAGAGAAAAACCTACAACCCAGATTACTGTACCCAGCAAGGATCTCATTCAAATATGAAGGAGAAATCAAAAGCTTTACAGACAAGCAAAAGCTGAGAGAATTCAGCACCACCAAACCAGCTCTCCAACAAATGCTAAAGGATCTTTTCTAGACAGGAAACACAGAAAGGGTGTATGAACTCAAACCCAAAACAACAAAGTAAATGGCAATGGGATCATACTTATCAATAATTAACATAAATGTAAATGGGTTGAATGCCCCAACCAAAAGACAAAGACTGGCTGAATGGATACAAAAACAAGACCCCTATATATGCTGTCTACAAGAGACCCACCTCGAACAAGGGACACATACAGACTCAAAGTAAAGGGCTGGAAAAAGATATTTCATGCAAACAGATACCAAAAGAAAGCAGGAGTAGCAATACTCATATCAGATAAAATAGACTTTAAAACAAAGGCTGTGAAAACAAAGATGGACACAACATAATGATCAAAAGATCAATCCAAGAAGAAGATATAACAATTATAAATATATATGCACCCAACATAGGAGCACCACAATCTGTAAGGCAAATGCTAACAATAATGAAAAGGGAAATTAACAATAACACAATAATATTGGGAGACTTTAATACCCCACTCACACCTATGGATCGATCAACCAAACAGAAAATTAACAAGGAAACACAAACTTTAAATGATACAATAGATCAGTTAGACCTAATTGATATCTATAGGACATTTCACCCCAAAACAATGAATTTCACCTTTTTCTCAAATGCACATGAAACCTTCTCCAGGATAGATCACATCCTGGGCCATAATTCTAGCCTTGGTAAATTTAAAAAAAGATGAAATCATTCCGAGCATCTTTTCTGACCACAATGCAGTAAGATTAGATGTCAATTATAGGAGAAAAACTATTAAAAATTCCAACATATGGAAGCTGAACAACACGCTGCTGAATAACCAACAAGTCACAGAAGAAACAAAAAAAGAAATCAAAATATGCATAGAAACAAACGTAAATGAAAACACAACCATCCAAAACCTATGGGACACTGTAAAAGCAGTGCTAAGGGGAAGGTTGATAGCAATACAGGCTTACCTCAAGAAACAAGAAAAAAGTCAAATAAATAACCTAACTCTACACCTAAAGCAACTAGAAAAGGAAGAAATGAAGAACCCCCGGGTTAGTAGAAGTAAAGAAATGTTAAAAATTAGGGCAAAATCTTAAAAATTAGGGCAGAGGTAAATGCAAAAGAAACAAAAGAGACCATAGCAAAAATCAACAAAGCTGAAAGCTGGTTCTTTGACAAGATAAATAAAATTGACAAACCATTAGCCACATTCATCAAGAAACAAAGGGAGAAGAATCAAATCAAAAAAATTAGAAATGAAAATGGAGAGATCACAACAGACAACACAGAAATACAAAGGATCATAAGAGACTACTATCAGTAACTATATAACAATAAAATGGACATCTTTGAAGAAATGGACAAATTCTTAGAAAAGTACAACTTTCCAAAACTGAACCAGGAAGAAATAGAAGATCTTAACAGACCCATCACAAGCACGGAAATCGAAACTGTAAACAGAAATCTTCCAGCAAACAAAAGTCCAGGACCAGACGGCTTCACAGCTGAATTCTACCAAAAATTTACAGAAGAGCTATCCTACTCAAACTCTTCCAGAAAATTGCAGAGGAAGGTAAACTTCCAAACTCATTCTATGAGGCCACCATCACCCTAATACCAAAACCAGACAAAGATGCCACAAAAAAAAAGAAAAGAAAACTACAGGCCAATATCACTGGTGAACATAGATGCAAAAATCCTTAACAAAATTCTAGCAAACAGAATCCAACAACATATTAAAAAGATCATACATCATGACCAAGTGGGCTTTATCCCAGGGATGCAAGGATTCTTCAATACCCACAAATCAATCAACATAATACACCACATTAACAAATTGAAAGATAAAGACCATATGATTATCTCAATAGGTACAGAGAAAGCCTTTAACAAAATTCAGCATCCGTTTATGATAAAAACCCTCCAGAAAGCAGGAATAGAAGGAACATACCTCAACATAATAAAAGCTATATATGACAAACCCACAGCAAACCTTATTCTCAATGGTGAAAAACTGAAAGCATTTCCCCTAAAGTCAGGAACAAGACAAGGATGCCCACTCTCACCACTAATAATCAACATAGTTTTGGAAGTTTTGGCCACAGCAATCAGAGAGAGAAAGAAATAAAAGGAATCCAGATAGGAAAAGAAGAAGTAAAACTCTCACTGTTTGCAGATGACATGATCCTGTACATAGAAAACCCTAAAGACTCCACCAGAAAATTACTAGAGCTAATCAATGAATATAGTAAAGTTGCAGGATATAAAACCAACACACAGAAATCCCTTGCGTTCCTATACACTAACAATGAGAAAATAGAAAGAGAAATTAAGGAAACAACTCCATTCACCATTGAAATGAAAAGAATAAAATACTTAGGAATATATCTACCTAAAGAAGCAAAAAGACCTATATATAGAAAACTATAAAACACTGATGAAAGAAATCAAAGAGGACACAAATAGATGGAGAAATATACCATGTTCATGGATTGGAAGAATCAATATAGTGAAAATGAGTATACTACCCAGAGCAATCTATAAATTCAGTGCAATCCCTATCAAGTTACCAATGGTATTTTTCACAGAACTAGAACAAATAATTTCACAATTTGTATGGAAATAGAAAAAAACTCAAATAGCCAAAGCAATCTTGAGAAAGAAGAATGGAACTGGAGGAATCAACCTGCCTGACTTCAGGCTCTACTACAAAGCCACAGTCATCAAGATAGTATGGTACTGGCACAAAGACAGAAATATAGATCAATGGAACAAAATAGAAAGCCCAGAGATAAATCCACGCACCTATGGACACCTTATCTTCGACAAAGGAGGCAAGAACACACAATGGAGAAAAGACAATCTCTTTAACAAGTGGTGCTGGGAAAACTGGTCAACCACTTGTAAAAGAATGAAACCAGAACACTTTCTAACACCATACACAAAAATAAACTCAAAATGGATTAAAGATCTAAACGTAAGACCAGGAACTATAAAACTCCTAGAGGAAAACATAGGGAAAACACTCTGACAAAATCACAGCAGGATCCTCTATGACCCACCTCCCAGAGTATTGGAAATAAAAGCAAAAATAAACAAATGGGACCTAATTAAAATTAAAAGCTTTTGCACAATGAAGGAAACCATAAGCAAGGTGAAAAGACAGCCTTCAGAATGGGAGAAAATAATAGCAAACGAAGCAATGGACAAAGAATTAATCTCAAAAATATACAAGCAACTCCTGCAGCTGAATTCCAGAAAAATAAATGACCCAATCAAAAAATGGGCCAAAGAACTAAACAGACATTTCTCCAAAGAAGACATACAGATGGCTAACAAACACATGAAAAGATGCTCAACATCACTCATGATCAGAGAAATGCAAATCAAAACCACAACGAGGTACCATTTCACGCCAGTCAGAATGGCTGCTATCCAAAAGTCTACAAGCAATAAATGCTGGAGAGGGTGTGGAGAAAAGGGAACCCTCTTAACACTGTTGGTGGGAATGCAAACTAGTATATTCACTATGGAGAACAGTGTGGAGATTCCTTAAAAAACTGGAAGTAGAACTTCCATATGACCCAGCAATTCCACTGCTGGGCATATACACCGAGTGAACCAGAATTGAAAGAGACACATGTACCGCAATGTTCATCACAGCACTCTTTACAATAGCCAGGATATGGAAGCAACCTAGATGCCATCAGCAGTGCTACATATACACAGTGGAATATTACTCAGCCATTAAAAAGAATACATTTTAATCAGTTCTACTGAGGTGGATGAAACTGGAGCCTATTATACAGAGTGAAGTAAGCCAGAAAGAAAAACACCAATATAGTATACTAACGCATATATATGGAATTTAGAAAGACGGTAACGATAACCCTATATGTGAGACAGCAAGACACAGATGTATAGAACAGTCTTTTGGACTCTGTGGGAGAGGACGAGGGTGGGATGATTTGAGAGAATGGCATTGAAACATGTATATTATCATATGTGAAATGGATTGCCAGTCCTGGTTCGATGCATGAGACCCAGTGCTCAGGGCTGGTGCACTGGGATGACCCTGAGGGCTGGGATGGGGAGGGAGATGGGAGGGGGGTTTGGGATAGGGAACACATGTACACCAGTGGAGGATCCATTTCAATGTATGGCAAAACCACTACAATATTGTAAAGTAATTAGCTTCCAATTAAAATAAATAAATTTATATTTTAAAAAAACCCTTCCTGAATTCTCTATGTTGTTCTAACTGCCACTCTCTTTTCAATCCCCTTTCTAACAATATTCCTTCAGTGTTGTGCAAACTTGCAAACTCTACCTCACCACTTTGCATATCCTCTCAAACCTGTTTCCATTAGACTTGCCCCTGTAAAGACATCCAGATTGCCAAATCTAATGATCAAGTCCTTCTTACCCAACTATCCCACAGTATATGACATAGCTGATCACTTCATTTTACTCAGAACACTGTCTTCACTTGACATCGAGGATGCCACAAACCTCTGAGTTATTTCCTACTCAACTCATCACCATGTTAGCCTCCTTTGCCGCATCTTCTGTTTGTTGTTGTTTAGAGGCTAAGTCATGTCTGACTCTTTTGTAACCCCATGGACTGTAGCCCGCCAGGCTCTTCTGTCCATGAGATTTCCCAGGCACGTATACTGGAGTGAGTTGCCATTTCTTTCTCCAGGAATCTTTCCAATCCAGGGATCAAATCCATGTCTCCTACACTGGCAGGTGGATTCTATATTACTGAACCACCAAGGAAGCACATTTTCTATTTACATTCTAAATTTTGGTGTCCCTGAGGACTCAGTCTCTGGACTATTTTCTAGCCATGTTTATCCCCTCACCTGCCATTTACATAGAAATAACTCAAATTTTTACCATCACCCCACATCTCCCACCCTACACTTCTTACTTTTTATCCACTTCTGCACCTCCATCTGAATTTATAATAAGCATCTCATAGTTAACAAGTTCATATCAGAATTCTTGATCCCACTCACCTGTAGCTGGTGACCATGGATTTAAAATGAGATCAGTCAGAATAATGTTTTTTGTTTTTCTCCAAATTTCAGCTCAAATAATTCAGTCTTAGAGTAGACAGACATTTTTATTTAATTAGAATGTGATGTTTCCAAACAATTACAAAGAAACAAAAGAGACAAGGCAGTTAAAAGTGCATGTGTCTGTGTGATCCTGACCTGCAAAGTGTTTCATCAGCTGACTCCTGGCTGCCTCTCTGACCTAACTTCCTCCCACTTTCTCTCTGCCCATTCCCTTCCAGCCATCCAGCTTCCTTGTACGTTCCAATCTCTGAGTCTTTGGACTTGCTGCGCCTTCTTCCCTGAACACTCTCACCCTAAATATTCATCTACACCTCTACTCGAAAGGCACCTCTCAGGGGAAAAAAGTCTCTCATTAATTTACCTGGAATAGCAACCATATCACTCATTATCCCATCACTCCATTCTATTTTCTTTTATTTCACGTCTTGCTACCTATAATATTATGTACTTATTTATTTTGTGTCTCACTTTCTAGAATATATGGTACATAAGGGCAGAAGTTTAGTCTCTCTTATTACCTAGAATTTAAATAAGATATCCTATATAGCTAACATTCAATAAACATTTGTTGAAAAAATAAATTCTGACTCAAAATATCTATTTTGTGAGGCAGTTCAGATGTTATGTTTCATGATAATATTCTTACAGAAATAAGTATGGAAGCTTCTGCTAATAACAATGGAAATTTCAAGCAAGAGAATCTACATAGACTACTTAAAACAGCATCTGACAAGTAATGATCATTTAACACATACTAATTGTCATAATTAATGATTAATAGAAATAACACTTTAAAACTCAAAAGCATCCAAGACATATTTTTGGTTTTATGTGCCCTAATATTTTTGATTAATAACAAAAAAGAAAACTTTAAAATAACCATTTTCTGGTTTGCTTTAAGTTTATTCTAGCTTGTTTTTGAAGTTACTTTGTAAGTATTATGAAGAGCTTCAAAAGAAGAACAATGATCTCTGCAATGCCTTTTGTATTATAAAGTGAAAGTACATCATGCCACTAGCTCCATCCAGTCTTGTATATTGTTCTCAAATCGTTGCCTTGCATTCTCCCCTTTATCTCTAATGGAGCTGTGAAACGATGAAGAATTATAGGCTTTCCAACAGATATAGAGCAATCAAAACTCCTATGAAAGTCAAAACTGCGATTATTTTTTGAGACATATACTGAGAGAAAGAAAATAAACCTAGAATTGACAATTTAATTATGGTCTTCCATAGTTTGAGGATGTGGTGTTATATAGCATTCACTCTGGGCTGCTTCAAGTCTGAATCATGAGACCACTAAATTGCCTGGTTTGTCATCACCATGATGCTCAAAAACCTTACATTTAGTATGTATTGGCTGAAGTAACAACACATGTTTTGAAATAAATACGGCATTTTTATTACGAGAAACCAAAAGAAAAATAATAAAAATCTTATATCTTGTATAATTTCATTGAATGAAATGCATTTTCTATAGTGCCAGACAAAGAAAATTTAAGGAGTGAAGTCAAGACTCCACTCCAATTCAAAATCCCATCAAAATTAGAAATGAAAATGCCTACTGGACTTCTTAATATTTAAAATATTGATTTTCATTTCAGCTCTTAGAACAATTAGAACTGTTCTGCTGCTGCTGCTGCTGCTAAGTCGCTTCAGTCGTGTCCGACTCTGTGCGACCCCATAGACGGCAGCCCACCAGGCTCCCCCGTCCCTGGGATTCTCTAGGCAAGAACACTGGAGTGGGTTGCCATTTCCTTCTCCAATGCATGAAAGTGAAAAGTGAAAGTCAAGACACTCAGTCGTGTCTGACTCTTAGCGACCCAATGGACTGCAGCCTACCAGGTTCCTCCGCCCATGGGATTCTCCAGGCAAGAGTACTGGAGTGGGTTGCCAGTGCCTTCTCCATAGAACTGTTCAGTAGCTGTTAAATCATTTCCTGTGTGTTGAACCCCTTGTTATCGTCTCCTTGTGGTCTCTTTCATTCTCTGTAGAAACAGAGATTAAAAAGCTATGGATTTTGTAAAGGTGAATTTTTATTTACATCTTGGCTTCACATAGCCAAAGGAGAAGGTTTTGCATTATAACATGTCACCCTTTGGTCATGGATTTATAAATCTTCCTCTCAGAAGTTAAGTGGGCAGGATGGTCCTCCCCGTATCATTTCAAGACCTATCGGGTCAAAATGTCATATTAGTCATGCACAGTTGCATTGTCTTAGAGAAAACTGCAAGGGAGTTCTAGCAGTTTAGTAAATCACACATTAACAAGATAAGGTTAAGAGAGAGTCTAGACCATTCAATATTAAACAAATTGGGAAGCTTCTCTAAAGCTTGTTTTTCTCACTTACAAACTAGAGTCCCATTTTACAACAGTACAATAATACAAGCTGTTTTAGTCATTTAGGACTTCTATAACAAAAATATCATAAACTAGGTAGCTTAACAATATTTGTTTCTCACAGTTCTGAAGGCTAGGGAGTCTGCTATCATGTTGCCCGCACATTTTGTGTGTGGTGAAGGAACCCTTCCTGATTCATAGACACCCATCCTGACTGTGTCCTCACATGTTAGAAAGAGAAAGAGACTGCTCTGGTCAGTTTGTAGGGCACTAATTCCATTCATGACGCTCAACCCTTATGACCTAAACACCTTCCAAAGGCCTCATCTCCCAATATCTTCACACTGGGGGGTTACCATCTCAACTTGAGAATTTGGGGGCGATATAAACATTCAGTCCCTAACACCTCTTCATGAAGTTTTGAGACTTTAACAATGCTTTACACAGAGCAGGTGTTATATACATGGTTGATTCAAATAAGATATTGCTATTTCAGGTCCGATGCATGAGACAGGGTGTTCAGGGCTGGTGCACTGGGATGACCCTGAGGGATGGAATGGTGAGGGAGGTGGGAGGGAGATTCAAGATGGGGAACACATGTACACCCCTGGCTGATTCATGTGAATGTATGGCAAAAATCACCACAATATTGTAAAGTAATCAGCCTCCAATTAAAATAAATAAATTAAAAAAAATTTAAAAAAATAATAATACTGTTGTACATTTGAAAGATCTATGAGAGTAGATCTTAAAAGTCCTCATCACAAGAAAAACATTTTTTGGCCACTGGTCATGGGTGATAAGTAGACTTATTGTGGTGATCATTTTGCAATGTATACAAACATGGAATTACTATGTGGTATACCTGAAATCAATACACTGTTATCCATCAATTTTACCTCAATAAATAAAACAAAATCCAAAATACAAACCCCCTCCCCCCCCAAAAAAAAACTATTTTGCACAAGCCTGGGCCACAGTAAGCACTGAAAACATGGTAGAAGTAGTAATAGCAATGATAGTGATGTTAGCATTAATATTGATACTTACGTTAGTCATAATTCAATATTAATATTGATTTATTTTACAATGGATTGCTAAATCATTCATCCAGTGCTGAGAGTAACAAGAAGGATATTCCAAACAATCAAGAAATATGATCTATGCTTTCTCTGTCAGCTCTTTACTCATCTTTTTCTGCATATAGATTTACCAAAATAAACCTCATACTTGTTTTCTTCTTCTAGTTTCCTCTTTTCTTCAAGCCATCCTGCAAATAATGGTAACCCACTCCAGTATTCTTGCCTGGAAAATCCCATGGACAGAGGAGCCTGGAGAATTCCATGGGGTTGCAAAGAGTTGGACACAACTTAGCAACTAAACAACAACAACTACTACTACTACTACTTCAAGGTAGGCCTTGAGTAATATTAAAATATGGCCTAAACACCCATCTCAACAAGGAAACAGGATAAATTTTTTATTGATTTATTGATTTTATTAATAAATAATTAAATTTACAAATTAATTATACATGGGATCAGAGAGACTTGGGTTTGAATCCTGACTCTACTGTGCATAAAATCCTCAGAAAATTAGTCTCTATCAATTTTCTCTTTTATAAAATGGTGATAACAACCCACATTGTTAGTTAATTATGAAGATTAAATTAATAAAATGTGGATTATTATCAGAGGTATGCTAATAATGTTTAACAAACAGCATTCTAGTTGATAAAAAAAAACAAAACATGATTTGTAGCATTTGCCAATTTCCGGGGTATAAATACTCCCACCATGGTTGATCTCAAGTTACCAATATAATGCCGCTGAACACAGAATTACAGAGATGAGCACCATCAACTCTCATTATAACATGACTCCAGTACACCATGGGTTGATAAAAATTTGTCAAATAGCTGCAAACAATTTCCATTTCTCTTTGGTTCATAAGACAAAATGAGTTAGGCAACTCTAAAGAGCAGAAATCCAGCTCCACCCACCAGAACACCGACACAAGCTCCCCCAACCAGGAAGCCTTGACAAGCCACCTGTCCAACCCCAACCGCAGTGAGAAACCTCCACAATAAAGAGGAACTTCATACTACCAGAATACAGAAGGGCCACGCCTAACACAGCAATCTAAACAAGATGAAAAGGCAGAGATATACTCAGCAAGTAAAGGAAAATGAGAAATGCCCACAAAGCCAAACAACAGAGGAGGAGATAGGGAATCTATCTGAAAAAGAATTTAGAATAATGATAATAAAAATGATCCAAAATCTTGAAAGCAAAATGGAGTTACAGATAAATAGCCTGGAGACAAAGATTGAGAAGATGCAAGAAATGTTTATCAAGGACTTAGAAGAAATAAAAAGGAGTCAATATAGAATGAATAATGAAATAAAGGAGATAAAAGACACTCTGGAGGGAACCAACAGTAGAATAACGGAGGCAGAAGATAGGATAAGTGAGGTAGAAGATAGAATGATGGAAATAAACGAAGCAGAGAGGAAAAAAGAAAAAAGAATCAAAAGAAATGAGGAAAACCTCCGGGACCTCTGGGACAATATGAAACGCCCCAACATTCGAATCATAGGAGTCCCAGAAGAAGAAGATAAAAGGAAAGGCCATGAAAAAATACTCGAGGAGATAACAGTTGAAAATTTCCCTAAAATGAGGAAAGAAATAGTCACAGAAGTCCAAGAAACCCAGAGAGTTCCAAACAGGATAAACCCAAGGCGAAACACCCCAAGACACATATTAATCAAATTAACAAAGATCAAACACAAAGAACAAATATTAAAAGCAGCAAGGGAAAAACAACAAATAACACACAAGGGGATCCCCATAAGGATAACAGCTGATCTTTCAATAGAAACCCTTCAGGCTAGAAGGGAATGGCAGGACATACTTAAAGTAATGAAAGAGAATAAACTACAACCCAGATTACTGTACCCAGCAAGGATCTCATTCAGATATGAAGGAGAATTCAAAAGCTTTACAGACAAGCAAGAGCTGAGGGAATTCAGCACCACCAAACCAGCTCTCCAACAAATGCTAAAGGATCTTCTCTAAACAGGAAACACAGAAAGGATGTTTCAACACGAACTCAAAACAACAAAGTAAATGGCAACGGGATCATACTTATCAATAATTACCTTAAATGTAAATGGGTTGAATGCCCCAACCAAAAGACAAAGGCTTGCTGAATGGATACAAAAACAAGACCCCTATATATGCTGTCTACAAGAGACCCACCTCAAAACTAGGGACACACACAGGCTGAAAGTGAAGGGATGGAAAAACATATTTCATGCAAACGGAGACCAAAAGAAAGCAGGAGTCGCAATACTCATTTCAGATAAAATAGACTTTAAAATAAAGGATGTGAAAAGGGACAAAGAAGGACACTACATAAAGATCAAAGGTTCAATCCAAGAAGAAGACGTAACAATCATAAATATATATGCACCCAACATAGGAGCACCACAATATATAAGGCAAATACTAACAAGTATGAAAGGGGAAATTAACAATAACACAATAATAGTGGGAGACTTTAATACTCCACTCACGCATATGGATAGATCAACTAAACAGAAAATTAACAAGGAAACACAAACTTTAAATGATACAATAGACAAATTAGATTTAATTGATATTTACAGGACTTTCCACCCCAAAACAATCAATTTTACCTTTTTCTCAAGTGCACATGGAACTTTCTCCAGGATAGATCACATCCTGGGCCATAAATCTAGCCTTGGTAAATCCAAAAAAATTGAAATCATCCCAGCCATCTTCTCTGACCACAATGCAGTAAGATTAGACCTCAATTACAGGAAAAAAACTATTAAAAATTCCAACATATGGAGGCTAAACAACACACTTCTGAATAACCAACAAATCACAGAAGAAATCAAAAAAGAAATCAAATTATGCATAGAAACGAATGAAAATGAAAACACAACAACCCAAAACCTATGGGACACTGTAAAAGCAATACTAAGGGGAAGGTTCATAGCAATACAGGCGTACCTCAAGAAACAAGAAAAAAATCAAATAAATCAACTAACTCTACACCTAAAGCAACTAGAGAAGGAAGAAATGAAAAACCCCAGGGTCAGTAGAAGGAAAGAAATCTTAAAAATTAGGGCAGAAATAAATGCAAAAGAAACAAAAGAGACCAGAGCAAAAATCAACAAAACTAAAAGCTGGTTTTTCGAGAAGATAAACAAAATTGACAAGCCATTAGCCAGACTCATCAAGAAACAACGGGAGAAGAATCAGATCAACAAAATTAGAAATGAAAATGGAGAGACCACAACAGACTCCACAGAAATACAAAGGATCATAAGAGACTACTACCAACAGCTATATGGCAATAAAATGGACAACTTGGAAGAAATGGACAAATTCTTAGAAAAGTATAACTTTCCAAAACTGAACCAGGAAGAAATAGAAGATCTTAACAGACCCATCACAAGCACGGAAATCGAAACTGTAATCAGAAATCTTCCAGCAAACAAAAGCCCAGGACCAGACGGCTTCACAGCGGAATTCTACCAAAAATTTAGAGAAGAGCTAACACCTATCCTACTCAAACTCTTCCAGAAAATTGCAGAAGATGGTAAACTTCCAAACTCATTCTATGAGGCCACCATCACCCTAATTCCAAAACCAGACAAAGATGTCACAAAAAAGGAAAACTACAGGCCAATATCACTGATGAACATAGATGCAAAAATCCTTAATAAAATTCTAGCAAACAGAATCCAACATCATATTAAAAAGATCATACATCATGACCAAGTGGGCTTTATCCCAGGAATGCAAGGTTTTTTTAACATCCGCAAAGCAATCAATGTAATACACCACATTAACAAATTGAAAGAAAAAAACCATATGGTTATCTCAATAGATGCAGAAAAAGCCTTTGACAAAATTCAGCATCCATTTATGATAAAAAACCCTCCAGAAAGCAGGAATAGAAGGAACATATCTCAACATAATAAAAGCTATATATGACAAACCCACAGCAAACATTACCCTCAATGATGAAAAATTGAAAGCATTTCCCCTAAAGTCAGGAACAAGGCAAGGATGCCCACTCTCACCACTACTATTCAACATAGTTTTGGAAGTTTTGGCCACAGCAATCAGAACTGAAAAAGAAATAAAAGGAATACAGATAGGAAAAGAAGAAGTAAAACTCTCACTGTTTGCAGATGACATGATCCTCTACATAGAAAACCCTAAAGACTCTACTAGAAAATTACTAGAGTTGATCAATGAATATAGTAAAGTTGCAGGATATAAAATTAACACACAGAAATCCCTTGCATTCCTATACTCCAATAATGAGAAAACAGAAAGAGAAATTAAGGAAACAATACCATTCACCATTGCAACAAAAAGAATAAAATACTTAGGAATATATCTACCTAAAGAAACAAAAGACTTATATATAGAAAACTATAAAACACTGATGAAAGAAATCAAAGAGGACACAAACAGATGGAGAAATATACCGTGTTCATGGATTGGAAGAATTAATATAGTGAAAATGAGTATACTACCCAAAGCAATCTATAGATTCAATGCAATCCCTATCAAGCTACCAATGATATTTTTCACAGAACTAGAACAAATCATCTCACAATTTGTATGGAAACATAAGAAACCTCGAATAGCCAAAGCAATCTTGAGGAAGAAGAATGGAACTGGAGGAATCAACCTGCCTGACTTCAGGCTCTACTACAAAGCCACAGTCATCAAGACAGTATGGTACTGGCACAAAGATAGAAATATAGATCAATAGAACAAAATAGAAAGCCCAGAGATAAACCCACGCACATATGGACACCTTATCTTCGACAAAGGAGGCAAGAATATACAATGGAGAAAAGACAATCTCTTTAACAAGTGGTGCTGGGAAAACTGGTCAACCACTTGTAAAGGAATGAAACTAGAACACTTTCTAACACCATACACAAAAATAAACTCAAAATGGATTAAAGATCTAAACGTAAGACCAGAAACTATAAAACTCCTAGAGGAAAACATAGGCAAAACACTCTCCGACATAAATCACAGCAGGATCCTCCATGACCCACCTCCCAGAATATTGGAAATAAAAGCAAAAATAAACAAATGGGACCTAATTAAAATTAAAAGCTTTTGCACAACAAAGGAAACTATAAGCAAGGTGAAAAGACAGCCTTCAGAATGGGAGAAAATAATAGCAAATGAAGCAACAGACAAACAATTAATCTCAAAAATATACAAGCAACTTCTGCAGCTGAATTCCAGAAAAATAAACGACCCAATCAAAAAATGGGCCAAAGAACTAAACAGACATTTCTCCAAAGAAGACATACAGATGGCTAACAAACACATGAAAAGATGCTCAACATCACTCATTATTAGAGAAATGCAAATCAAAACCTCAATGAGGTATCATTTCACACCAGTCAGAATGGCTGCTATCCAAAAGTCTACAAGCAATAAATGCTGGAGAGGGTGTGGAGAAAAGGGAACCCTCTTACACTGTTGGTGGGAATGCAAACTAGTACAGCCACTCTGGAGAACAGTGTGGAGGTTCCTTAAAAAACTGGGAATAGAACTGCCATATGACCCAGCAATCCCACTGCTGGGCATATACCCCGAGGAAACCAGAATTGAAAGAGACACGTGTACCCCAATGTTCATCGCAGCACTGTTTACAATAGCCAGGACATGGAAGCAACCTAGATGTCCATCAGCAGACGAATGGATAAGGAAGCTGTGGTACATATACACAATGGAATATTACTCAGCCATTAAAAAAAATACATTTGAATCGGTTCTACTGAGATGGATGAAACTGGAGCCCATTATACAGAGTGAAGTAAGCCAGAAAGAAAAACAACAATACAGTATACTAATGCATATATATGGAATTTGAAAGATGGTAACAATAACCCTATATGCGAGACAGAATAAGAGACACAGATGCATGGAACAATTTTATGGACTCTGAGGGAGAAGGTGAGGGTGGGACGTTCTGGGAGAATAGCATTGAAACATGTATATTATCGTATGTGAAACAGAACACCATTCCATGTTCGATGCATGAGGCAAGGGCTCAGGGCCGGGGCAATGGGATGACCCAGAGGGATGGGATGGGGAGGGAGGTGGGTGGGGGGTCCAGGAAGGGGAACACATGTAAACCCATGACTGATTCATGTCAATGTATGGCAAAAACTATTACAATATTGTAAAGTAATTAGCCCCCAACTAAAATAAATAAATTTATTAAAAAAAAAAAAAAAAGATTTTCTTCAAAAAAAAAAAATGAGTTAGGCAAAATCCTTATAACTGAGCCTAATGTTTCATAACTAAAACTTACTGCTTTTGTGAAAGACTAGTCTATAGCCAACTGAAAATTGTAAATGATTCTCTTTTCCAGGATATCCTACTAACAGTTTTTACTAAACCACTGAGCACTAATTAGAGACAGCTCTGTTGTTATCTATATTAACTATAAAATAATTTAGAGTTAGTAAACTTGCTAATATCCAGAGGTTTTAAGTATTTTTGAAAATTCAAAATGTGTTCTAATAAAGAACCTTGTATACAAATAAAAACTAAAAATTTTATTTCATCTTATTTTATTTTTGAATACCTATGTAGAATATATTATAACTTGAAAATGGTTTACATTCTACAGCAATGTCCATTCTAGCATGTTTTATTTTGGTTTTTGTCGCTGAACATTTAACATGACACTTTCTAACTGTATCACTGTCCTCATTAAAAATATTGTTTACTAATCAGAGAAAATTTTGATAGCATATTAAATTAAGCAAAAAACCAGAATGCTTCAATTTCTTCTGTGGAAATATATTATTATTAAATTCTCAATATACAAAAGCCTAAATATTTGGTTTTGCTCATTGTGCTCACAAATATCTATTCCATTATCAGAAACTTAGAATGCAATTTCTGATTTTTTTTCTCTTAATAAAAAATTCTAATATCATTTCTAGTGTGTAGTACCAGAAAGTAATAGGAAGAGCTAATAATAAATAACACTAAAAAGGCATGGGCTTTAGAAATAATTCTGTATTGAGTTTTTCATAAAAGCCCAATTGCAATCAAACTATCAGAGTATAGTATTCCTGCAACAGACAAGACCTAAGCCATAACAGATAAGAAGATGGGCATTTTCCAACAAGCAAAACATGAGTGCCTTGTAGAGCACTTGTGTAATGACTGAAGTCACCCAGAAAAAAATAGTTACCTATCTCTAGGAACCAGTTAGGCTTAGGTAAAGAAGCTGTAGGGTGGCTACAGCTATGATTTTAGTTTAGAAAGCTTAAAATAACATTTGAGCAAACTAATGCATCAAGTAGTTATCTGGAAACACAATGTTAGGAATCAATCAAGAAGCAAAGTGATATTGATATCTGATAAGATTTCTGACGCAACATCAGAAGGAAATATAGCAACCTGGAGCTTTAATGATATGCTAAATATAGAATTAAAAAAAAAAGTCAACTCTGTCAAATGTGCTGTGTGCTGTTGAAATTGATTGTAAATGAAAAAAAAAATTAAACAATGGAACCAATAATTAGTCCACAGATTAAAGTGCCAATTCTAACTTCTTTGGGTACCTTTTAATGAATATGGATTTCCATAAAAGAGTATGAAGAAGAATGAAAGGAGTATGTAGAAAAAATTACTTTTAAATAGTTCTGAAACCTCCAACATCCTCTGACACTTAACATACTAAAGAAAAAAAATTGTACAAAAATCTTCCTTGTGTTAATTCACACTTTATTAAGTCTCTAAATGAAATCATGAGAAATCCTTTTACAAGAATTTTTAGTGTTATTAATATTTATTTTAATGATATTTTAGTTTAAGAAAATGTTACATATAGGAAGTTTCAGTTAACTGCTTAACTTTAATTAATATGCTAATTTTTAATCAGTTTGATAGCAAAAATTTTTACTATTGTTTTACCTAAGGCATGAAAAAACAAACTATAAAATTTAACACATAATAAATATGACTCCTATTAACAGAAGTTACAAAAATACAAAAATGAAAATAAACACAATTGAATATGTAATAATGAAGAAAATTAAGAAACTTTATTGAAAGACATTAAAGGAGTCCTAAATAAATAGAGACAAAATAAATTCATTGCTGAGACACAGAAAACTGTAACAATATCTATTTTTCTCTAAAATGATTATGAGAATCAATACAACTCCAATGAAAATTCCTATTATTTTTTATATCTTGACAAATTCTAAAATTTATATGGAAGAGCAAGGGGCCAAAAATAGCATGGATTTTCTTCCTAGACATTGATATTTATAATAAAGCTTTAGTAATTAAGACAGCCTTGTCTTAATTGGAAAGGACAGCTGAGAATCTAGAGACATACTCAAACCTGTGTGGAAATCCGGTGTTCCACAGACTTGGTACTGAAAATACAAAGATAAGGCATAGTTCATTAAATATCCAATGCTGCAACAAACTGCTAAAAAAAAAAAAGAAGCCACAGAATGGGAAGAGACTATATAAAATAAGCAAAATGGTAGTTTCTAAAATACATATATACTTCTTTCACATTAATAAGAATAAAAAGACGAGAATGCAATAAAAATTATTAGGGCAACAACTCTATTAAAATGGGAAGATTTGAACAGATACTTTATTTTTTTTTAAATAAGAATATTTACATGGCCAAAATGCACATTTAACTGAATAAAATTTTATTACCAAATTTCATGGATGTGCAATATTTAAGAATCTCATTGTTCTGAGAATTATACCACATTACAAAGAAAAATGTAACTAGTAATCTCTTTTCTGAAAGGCAAACTTGAAGAAATGTATGTGAAAATTCAATTGAGAAAAACAGCTAAAAACAGAAAAGACATTTTATCAAAAAAATGTGATCCATAATGACAGGTCATTTTAAAAGGGGGAAGGTAAGAATTTGGATTTTTTTTTTTATATATAGGGTATAATAAATTCTTTTAAAGACTTTGGGGGCTAAAATGTCATTACCTGTGACTTAATCCTGTTTATGAGCTGTTTATCTTTCTAATTTGGTATTATACCCAAGGAAAGAGTCTATTTTTTGGTGTCTTTCCATACTCTCCTTTCTTTATGGGCAAATATTCCTGACTTGAAACAGGGGCAGTAGACCAAGGACAGGACCAGATTAATGAGGCAGAGGGCAGAGTTTTCTGTAATACAACTAAGTGTTTTATATTGGTGTGGAAAACAAAACTACCAGCCATATAGAGTCTGAAAATGAATTTAATCAGGATTTCAGGTATAAGTAATTTATGTTGTTTAGTTAGGAGTTAAAGTCTCAGGCAAGGGTATTAACTTCCTATTGCTCTAACAAGAAAATACCACAAACAGTGGCTTAAAAGAACACAGATTTGTAATCTTACATTTCTGGAAGTCATGAATTCAAAAAAAAAAAAAATGATACTCAAGGGGCTAAAATCAAGATAGTGGCAGAACTTCTGGAGGCACTAGAAAAGAACCCATTTCCTTGCCTTTTCCAGTTGCTAGGGATCAGCTGAATTTCTTGGTTTGTGACCCACTTCCTACTCCAAAGACAGGAATGGCTGATTGAGTATTTCTCACATTCAGTTCAGTTCAGTCGCTCAGTTGTGTCCAACCCTTTGCAACCCCATGAATCGCAGCACACCAGGCCTCTCTGTCCATCACCAACTCCCGGAGTTTACCCAAACCCATGTCCATCAAGTCAGTGATGCCATCCAACCATCTCATCCTATGTCGTCCCCTTCTCCTCCGGCCCCCAATCCTACCCAGAATTAGGGTTTTTTCCAATGAGTCAACTCTTCCCATGAGGTGGCCAAAGTATTGGAGTTTCAGCTTCAACATCAGTCCTTCCAATGAACACCCAGGACTGATCTCCTTTAGGATGGACTGGTTGGATCTCCTTGCAGTCCAAGGGACTCTCAAGACTCTTCTCCAACACCACAGTTCAAAAGCATCAATTCTGCGGCGCTCAGCTTTCTTCACCTTCCAACTCTCACATCCATACGTGACCACTGGAAAAACCATAGCCTTGACTAGATGGACCTTTGTTGACAAAGTAATGTCTCTGCTTTTAAATATGCTATCTAGGTTGGTCATAACCTTCCTTCCAAGGAGGAAGCGTCTTTTAATTTCATGGCTGCAATCACCATCAGCAGTGATTTTGGAGCCCAAAAAAATAAAGTCTGACATGGTTCCCACTGTTTCCCCATCTATTTCCCATGAAGTGATGGGACCAGATGCCATGATCTTAGTTTTCTGAATGTTGAGCTTTAAGCCAACTTTTTCACTCTCCTTTTTCACTTTCATCAAGAGGCTTTTTAGTTCGTCTTCGCTTTCTGCCATAAGGGTGGTGTCATCTGCATATCTGAGCTTATTGATATTCCTCCCGGCAATCTTGATTCCAGTTTGTGTTTCTTCCAGCCCAGCGTTTCTCATGATGTACTCTGCATATAAGTTAAATAAGCAGGGTGACAATATGCAGCCTTGACGTACTCCTTTTCCTATTTGGAACCAGTCTGTTGTTCCATGTCCAGTTCTAACTGTTGCTTCCTGACCTGCATACAGGTTTCTCAAGAGACAGCTCAGATGGTCTGGTATGCCCATCTCTTTCAGAATTTTCCACAGTTTATTGTGATTCACGCAGTCAAAGGCTTTAGCATAGTCAATAAAGCAGAAATAGATGTTTTTCTGGAACTCTCTTGCTTTTTCGATGATCCAGCGGATGGTGGCAATTTGATCTCTGGTTCCTCTGCCTTTTCTAAAACCAGCTTGAATATCTGGAAGTTCACGGTTCACGTATTGCTGAAGCCTGGCTTGGAGAATTTTGAGCACTACTTTACTAGCATGTGATATGAGTGCAATTGTGCGCTAGCTTGAGCATTCTTTGGCATTGCCTTTATTTGGGATTTGAATGAAAACTGACCTTTTCTAGTCCCATGGCCAGTGCTGAGTTTTCCAGATTTGCTGGCATATTGAGTGCAGCACTTTCACAGCATCATCTTTGAGGATTTGAAATAGCTCAACTGGAATTCCATCACCTCCACCAGCTTTGTTCGTAGTGATGCTTTCTAAGGCCCACTTGACTTCACATTCCAGGGTGAGTGATCACCCCATCGTGATTATCTGGGTGGTGAAGATCTTTTTTGTTTCTCACATTACCTCCTTCTAATACTGACACATCAACCTCTTCCATATTAAAAGGACTCTTGTGATTACACTGGGTCCATCTGGATCAAATCCAGGAACTTTAAGGTCAGTTGATTAGCAACCCAAGTGCCATACCTGCAACATTAATTCTCCTTTGCCATGGCATAACATATTTGCAGGTTCACAGGTGAAGATGTGAACAATTTTGGGTGTAAGGGCACATCTTTCTGCCACCAACAGCAAAATTACCTAAGAAAGGTTCAAATTATTTTGCTTCCCTAAGTGTTTTGTTAGTGAAGTATTTATCTAAATACAGCTACATTTTTACTGTCTATTTGAATTGCTCTGCAGTCACTAAATATATCAGAAAGGGTAGCAAAGAATAAAAATTGAGTTTCTAAACCCTTTATCACACAATACTGAGTTGGAATTTAATCAGAAATCAAGGTCCTTCAGTTTTCACTTTTGAGAAAATTCTTAAACCTGTTCTATAGGTAGCCTTTATATCCACAAGAAAAAAAAAAAAGAAAGAAAAAATAGCATGCCTCAGTATGGTTGTTAGACAAATGAGTTTCCAACAGTTAGAAAAACAATTAACTATATTTGCATACCAGATGAGCCCTTGTGTCTTTATACCACTGTCTTACAACTGGATAGAACTTTTCAGGTTACAACAGCTTTTGTGTGCATTGTTTTGCTTCAGTCTTTTGACAGATCAGGAAATATGGCTATATTAAGATGACTTTCTGGAGGAAAAAAGTTTGCCTTTTAATAGATTGTTGCTGCTTTACTAGTAAAATATGGCTTTCAGATTTAATCATCTTGAAATAAAATAAGGAAAAGGATATTCATTAGAATACTTAGCCCATGCTTGTGGCTGGCTAGAGTACCCTTAGTCAGTTGAGATGGGTTTGTAAGACTCCCAAGTTTCATGACTGAATAACAATAGAAAGTATACAATTAATGGTGGATAAGCTCTAACCTCAGTCAGTTCTACAGAGTTTGCTAATGCTTTTTTGAACAACTGCACTATCTGATGGAAAACAAAATAGGTGCAGATGGTTTGATTAAGGTATTCTGGAAAAATAGAACAGATATTAAACTTACAAAAAGAAGATACTAATCTTTAGTAATTTAGTAGTCAGGGGACAAGTGACTGTCAGGTCACAGTTCAGGAAAGCAAACCAATCAACTAGCTCCTTTTTATTAAAAAAAAAAAAGGAGAAAATAGCATCCTATTATATTGATAATTTAAAGCAGTACATGATAGAGTTATTGAAGGACAAGTGGGATATATATATACATATGTGTATATATAATTTCTATTTTAGACCTTGAAAATGTTTAAGACTAATTGTTCTTAAGTATAATTAGGTATAATATAATTAAGTATAATATGATTAAAATAATATAATAATATAATATATAAAATATATAATATAATATATTATATATATTATATTATAATATATATAATATATTATATATTATATTATAATATATAATATAATATAATAATATAAATAAAGTAATATAATTAAGTATAATAAAAGTTCCTAAGACTAATTGTATATTCCTCCTGTATTTTACAGATAAAGATTTGGACCTGAAGAATTTAGAGATATTTTCAACATCATTAAGCTGGTTTGAAAGAGATAATGACATTTTTGAGAGCTTATTAAGTGCTAGACAATGCAGTACTTTATATGTGTGCATGCATGTGTGCAAAGTAACTTAGTTGTGTCAGACTCTTCGCACCCTACGGACTGTAGCCAGACAAGCTCTTCTGTCTATGGGATGCTCCGGCAAGAATACTGGAATGGGTTGCCATTTCCTCCTCCAGTGGTCTTCCAGACCCAAGGATGGAACCTGCTTCTACATGTCTTGCATTAGCAGGCAGGTTCTTTACCACTAGCGCCACCTGAGAAGCCCCATACTTTATGTGCATTAGTTATTTAATTCTCACCTAAAAACTAGGTAATGGATACTATTTCTACTGCCATCTAGTAGATGAGAAAACTAATGCTCAGAAAAGTTGTATAATCAAAGTCAGAGCAATAGTGGTAGATAGAGCTGTGAATCAGTTTTGTCTGGTAGTAATGTACTCGATGGACATGGGTTTGGGTAGACTCCGGGAGTTGGTGATGGACAGGGAGGCCTGGCATGCAGCGATTCATGGGGTCACAAAGAGTCGGACACGACTGAGTGACTGAACTGAACTGAATGTCCATTCTCCTACATACTCATATATTGTTCAGATCCCAATACCCAATTTCCATACTTTACCCATTAAACTACATGAAAAAAAAACCATTCTACATTATTATACATCAAAAATAACTTAAATTCTGAATACTTAGCTGTCCTTTCAAAATACTGAGTGATTAACAGTGAGAGAGTATATATTGAAAATGCCACTCTATAGCATTAAATATAAATTGGAAGTTTTTCATACTTATTGGATTACAGCTGAGTGAATTAAATCAACCAAACTTAACTCCTCCTTCAAAAAGAAATAGAAAATAGTATCCCATTATATGGATAATTTAAAGCAATATGTGATAGAGTCACTGAAGGATAGGTATTCAGGCAATAATTAAGGCAGTAGTTTATAAAAACATTTTTCTGAATTTAAAAAATAAAAGTCCAGGAATAAAGTTACCAAATCAATTTCAAAAGTACATATTGTCTCATATTGTCTCACTTTTCAGTTTGTATTGAAGTATTGTGCATAGACTAAACATTAAACATTTCTGATATCTCACAGATTGACTAAGACCAATATAACACTTCACTGTGGTCTATCCACAAGGTTTCTCAACCTTGGTGTATGGACTCAATAATTCTTTCTTATGGGGGAAGGTGAGGGAGGCTTTCCTAGGAGTTACAGAAGGTTTAGGAGCACCCCTGGAGCCTAGATGCTAAGTAGTATTCTTCTTCAGTTGTCACCATCAAAAATATCTCCAGACATTGCCAGATGTCCTGAGATGGGGTGGACAGAGGCTGTCCATAACTGCTCCCAAGTGAGAATCATTGATCTTTAGGAATGTGGTACATAGTCCAGCTCCTGCCCATGTATACTGCTCTGATTCTTGTTCAATTCTTTCTAATCCCACAGATCTTTCTGTCCTTCATATCTACTACAGATAGCCCCTTGAGAACAAGGACCTAACTCAGCATTTCCCATGCTTTATGCATTCCACACCTTACCCAATAGGACAATCCTACACTGTAGGCTCAACTTCCATATTCATTCTACAGAAACGTGTTGTTCAAAAATACCCTCCAGAATCATTATTTTCTCCTCTCCTTTAGTTTTATTTCATTTAATTACTTTGATCCTACGACTGCTATATGCTATGCAAGAAAATAAAACAAGTCACACCAAAATGCTGCATACACAGTAGACTGTCCTGAGTAGGCATCCCTGTTCTAGATGCTCTCAATTGTTCCTTCTTCTCTTTCCTTTCCATTTCCACTCACAGCAGTTCCTTCCTACATTTTAAGATCCAGTCATGCCTTCTGCTGTTATCCTGCCCCCTGCCAGGTTCTTATTCTTATTCATTCTAGAAGGTAAAAAAATCCATCATTTCTTCTTATAGCTCTTTCTTGGAACTCTCTTGTCTCTCAAAACTGTTCCATATCTCTACATTCTTCCTCTCCCCAAATCATTTCTTCCAAAACATTGTGGAATTTCTCCTGAGAGAGAAATAATTTCATTTCATCATTATGAACTAGTATTATTTCATTTACTGAGTTTGCATTTCTAGAATCATAAAATTAAACAACAGTAAGGATAGGATTAAAATAACACTCCATTTATTAACACTCTTACTTTCATCAGTGCCTACGTGAGTCCTTTGTTTTGTATTATAATATGTAACTATGCCAACAATCCTGTGCACTTGATTATGGCCTGAACTTATTCCTATGAGCCTCACAGACAAAATCCCTTTAGTCCATTTTACTAAAGCCTGTTTTGCAAGCTTAAATGCACTTAGCACAGGGAAGGAAAGAGCATTATTCAAAGCAAAGCAAGATTTGAGTGTGGGAATGGGGCAGAGGGTATAGAAGGAGAAGAAGCTTAAAATGGGAAGTTCATTCATTCATTCATCAAAAATTCACTGACCACCATAAATGCACCAGGGCCTGGGTGCTGGGAGCACATCAACAAAGAAAGTTGGGGACATTATAAAGGTTTTTTTATACAGTGCTAGGAAGTTTAGGGTTTTTCTTCTGGATATTAGAAACCATATAATGGTATTAAAGAAAGAATGTGCATTATCTCATTTTTATAATTAATGGCTATATTGTGGAGCAGGAATTGGAACAGAAAGATTGTAGTAAAACAGAATAGTAAAGTTACAATTTATACAGTCACTGTAAAGCACCAATGAGAAGACCAAACAATGACTGTGGCAATGAGATTAGAGCTGAGAAATATTTAAAAGGCATACATAGTAAACAAAACTGCATGATTAAATAAATGATGGGGATTTGGGGATACAGGCAAATTTTTTCTTAATTCTTACATAAAATTAGTAAAAGGATTTAATCCAATTGAATTAAATAACTTTACTAACTATTTATTAATCATATACCAGTAACTATTATAATTTTATAATACCTTACATTTTTAAAAATATGAAAATCATATTAGAGGATTCAATGGTGGGGGTTAGTAATGTCTTATTTATTTCCACAATTCATGACAAGAGAGAATAAATAAAACCAAGAGTAAAATGAAGATGCTTTCAGGTAATTGGCAGCTATTTGGGGGAGAATTAAGAATATAATCACTAATGGTGATATTATATCCTGACTTTAATTGTTCTATATAATCAAATCAAGCCTCTCTTTTTCTCCTATATTTTATAAATAATTCATTAACAATAAAAACCATCACTGAAACAAATTATCTCTAAATATCTTTAATAAATTTAACACTATCAAATAACTTTGCCCATGTTAAAGACACACCTAAATTATAATTACCTTGTTTTAGCTAATTTAAGTAAATTTGTCTTTTAAAGTTTAAAATACACATACTACTCATTATTTTATCAAAGATGTAAGTTTTTTACCCTTTGACTTTTAAACACCAAGTAGCTCAAGAATAATATTAATACAACAGAAAGCTATGAATATAGATGTTCTACAGAATTGAAATTCTTGTACCTAACACTGCCTTCCAGTACCACACTGGCTTGATGTTTTGTGTCACATACTTCCACAGGCACCATCTTATTTAATCTCCACAACCATCCTGAGAAGGAGGATCTTACAAAAGAAGAAACTGAAATTTCTAAGAACTAAGCCATTTTCCAGATCACGTGATTCATAAATGGCAGAAATAATCATTTCAAGTCTTGTGCCATTGTATACTACCAAGATATCATTGAAAATACCAATATTGTAATGTAAAGTGATATGGTAACAGCAAAAATTAAGGGGAAAAAGGAGTTCCAGAAGAAAAATGTAACAAATTAAATGGAAGGCAAAATGGTCTCCTTTTTTGGTGTGTGGGAAATACTCTGCTTTCTTGCAATCTAACATGCAGTCACTATGAGGCCCTAAACTGGGTCATTTTTACTGCAAGTTTACAATCATCTAACTTATTACTATGACCCTCCAGAACCACTTAGAGCAGGAGCTTCTAGACTATCTTTCAATAAGATAATAGAAATGTTCTTCAGAAAACATTCTTTTCTATGCTGTAGAGATGTCTCAGAGCATACGGCCAGTCTCTGGCTTAGTTCCAGGTTCTACCTTGCAGTTTAAACCACCCTTTGAAGAATTAATCATCAATATTGTTAAAGTGCAGATGGGACCCTGTAGGATAGAGGAGGCTGAGTAGAGTAGACAAGTTTATAAGCTAGGGAAATACGGGCTGATACTGGTATTCTTGCATACTCACAGGCAGGATGGAGAACAACAGAATTACCAAATGTTTACCAACCTTACATATTTAACAAATTAAATAACATAAAGTAAAGAAAAAAGTTTAAATATCTCTTCTTTTCATAATAAAAATAAGATTAGAAAAGGAAAAATGAAAACAATTTTCCTCTAGTATCTATATAAGAAGTAAAATCAATTTTATTATTATATTCACAGCAGGAAAATTCTCTAAAAGATTAATATAAAGAAACAAAGGTACAGACGGCCAAGAGGCACATGAAAAGAGGTTAAACCTCACTAATTATTGGGGAAATGCAAATCAAAACTATAATGGGGTATCACATCACACCTGTCAGACGGCCATCATCAAAAAATCTGCTGCTGCTGCTGCTGCTGCGTCGCTTCAGTCGTGTCCGACTCTGTGCGACCCCATAGACGGAAGCCCACCAGGCTCCGCTGTCCCTGGGATTCTCCAGGCAAGAACACTGGAGTGGGTTGCCATTTCCTTCTCCAATGCATGAAAGTGAAAAGTGAAAGTGAAGTCGCTCAGTCATGTCTGACTCTTCGCGACCCCACGGACTGCAGCCTACCAGGCTCTTCTGTCCATGGGATTTTCCAGGCAAGAGTACTGGAGTGGGGTGCCATTGCCTTCTCCCATCAAAAAAAAAAAAAAATCTACAAACAATAAATGCTGAAGAGAGTGTGGAGAGAAGGGAACCATCTTACACTGTTGGTGGGAATGTAAATCAATATAGCCACTATGGCAAACAGTATGGAATTTCCTTAAAAAACTAAAATTAGAACTATTAATACCATATGACCCAGCAATCCCACTCCTGGGCATATAATTCCAAAAGATACACCCACCTCTGTGTTCATTGCAGCACTATTTACAGTAGCCAGGACATGGAAGGAACCAAAATGTCTGTCAACATAGGAACAGATAAAAATTTGGCACATATATACAATGGTATATTATTCAGCCATAAAAAGAAATGAACTTGTGCCATTTACAGAGACGTGGTTGAACCTAGAGACTGTCACACAGTGAAGTCAGAAAGAGAAGGACTATCAGCACAAGGAGACTGAAAAAGAGGAAGCAGTCTAGAGAATCAAGTTTTTAAGGAATGAGTGGTGAATCATACTGAACACTGCTGAGTGGTAGAGCAATATGAGTACAGGGAAGGTTCACTGAATCTGGCAGTTTGGTTGTTATTAGTGATAGGAATGGATTGATGAGAGCAAAAGGCAGGTGAAGAATGGAACAAACAAGTTAAGACAACAATGTTTTGAAAACTTGGAGTAAAATATTTAGGGAAATATGAAGTCAAGGAATAGAATTTTTAATGAATGACATAAGAGCATATCAAGTAAAGGTGGACATAATCCACTAGAAAGGAAGCCTATTATGATACAATTACTTCAAAGGGTCTAAAACACTTGAGAGAAGCTGGGGTCTGTACCACACACAGAAGCATTGGTCATGAAGGGCTTCAATGGATGATAAAGAATATGACTCATACTCTCTTATCAAAATGGCATCACAGCTATGGAGCTAAGAAGATGAAATGGACCAATTCTTAGAAAAAGACATACTTTCTAAAATTAAAAAAAAAAGTACCTGTAAAAATGACTCTAAACTAGTTTGTCTAACTCCCGCTAGCAAGGTACAACCAGCAAGGTACAACCCAGTTAATACCCTTGAAGCACAGAACACTGGGCACAGTACATTTTTAAAAGAAAAGTGTGATGTCTCTCTACTCTTCCATCCCTGATTCAAAGATAAAAGATGATTACAACTTCACATTCTTCCTTGGGATGGAAATGACTAGACATGTTTATAATGCTCAGTTCAGTTCAGTTCAGTTGCTCAGTCGTGTCCGACTTTTTGCGACCCCTTGGACTGCAGCACGCCAGGCCCCCCTGTCCGTGACCAACTCCTAGAGCTTACTCAAACTCATGTCCATCGAGTTGGTGATGCCACCCAACTATCTCATCCTCTGTTATCCCCTTCTCCTCCTGCATTCAATCTTTCCCAACATCAGGGTCTTTTCTAATGAGTCAGCTCTTCACATCAGGTGGCCAAAGTATTGGAGTTTCAGCTTCAACATCAGTCTTTCCAATGAACATTCAGGACTGATATCCTTTAGGACAGACTGGTTGGATCTCCTTGCAGTCCAAGGGACTCTCAAGAGTCTTCTCCAACACCACAGTTCAAAAGCATCAATTCTTTGGCACTCAGCTTTCTTTATAGTCCAACTCTCACATCCATACATGACTACTGGAAAAACAATAGCCTTGACTAGATGGACCTTTGTTGACAAAGTAATGTCTCTGCTTTTTAACATGCTGTCTAGGTTGGTCATAACTTTTCTTTCAAGGAGCAAGTGAATTTTAAATTCATGCTTGCAATCACCATCTGCAGTGATTTTGGAGCCCCCCAAAACAAAGTCTGCCACTGTTTCCACTGTTTCTCCATCTATTTGCCATGAAGTGATGGGACCAGATGCCATGATCTTTGTTTTCTGAATGTTGAGCTTTAAGCCAACTTTTGCACTCTCCTCTTTCACTTTCATCAATGTGTCCTTTAGTTCTTCTTCACTTTCTGCCATAATGGTGGTGTCATCTATATATCTGAGGTTATTGATATTACTCCCAGCAATCTTGATTCCAGCTTGTGCTTTGTTCAGTCCAGCGTTTCTCATGATGTACTCTGCATATAAGTTAAATAAGCATGGTGACAATATACAGCCTTGACATACTCCTTTCCCAATGGGGAACCAGTCAGTTGTTCCATGTCCAGTTCTAACTGTTGCTTCTTGACCTGCATACAGATTTTTCATGAGGCAGGTCAGGTGGTCTGGTGTTCCCATCTCTTTAGGAATTTTCCACAGTTTGTTGTGACCCAGACAGCCAAAGGCTTTAGCATAGTCAGTGAAACAGAAGTAGATGATTTTTTCTGGAATTCTCTTGCTTTTTGTATGATCCAACTGATGTTGGCAGTTTGATCTCTGGTTCATCTGACTTTTCTAAATCCAGCTTGAACATCTGGAAGTTCTTGGTTCATGTACTGGTGAAGCCTAGCTTGGAGAATTTTGAGCATTACTTCGCTAGTGTGTGAAATGAGTGCAACTGTGTAGTAGTTCGTACATTCTTTGGCATTGCCTTTCTTTGGGAAAGGTAAAGAATGAAAACTGACCTTTTCCAATCCTGTGGCCACTGCTGAGCTTTCCAAATTTGCTGGCTTATTGAGTGCAGCACTTTCACAGCATCATCTTTTAGGATTTGAAATAGCTCAACTGGAATTCCATCACCTCCACTAGCTTTGTTTGTAGTGATGCTTCCTAAGGCCCACTTGACTTCAGACTCCAGGATGTCTGGCTCTAGGTGAGTGATTACACCATCGTGGTTATCTGGGTCATTAAGGTTTGTTTGTTTGTTTGTACAGTTCTTCTTGCCACCTTTTCTTAATATCTTCTGCTTCTGTTAGGTTCATACCGTTTCTGTCCTTTATTGTGCCCATCTTTGCATGAAATATTCCCTTGGTATCCCTAATTTTCTTGAAGAGATCTCTAGTCTTTCCCATTCTATTGTTTTCCTCTATTTCTTTGCATTGCTCACTTACAAAAGCTTTTTATCTCTCCCTGATATTCTTTGGAACTCTGCATTCAGAGAGTATATCTTTTCTTTTCTCCTTTGTCTTTCACTTCTCTTCTTTTCTCAGCTCTGTAAGGCCTCCTCAGACAACCATTTTGCCTTTTTGCATTTCATAAAGTTTAGAAAGATGAAGTAACATTCCCAAGCTGTATCACGTCAGTACTGAAATTCTAACCTAGGCATTGTGGTTCCAAATATAGTCATAACATTCAGAATACAGTTAAAAATACAGTAATGTGTATGTGAAAGTGTAAGTCACATCATTGGACCATTATGTTGTTGTTATTGTTGCTGTTGTTCAGTTGCTAAGTTGTGTCCAACTCTTTGGCACCCCATGGACTGCAGCATGTCAGGCTCCTCTGTCCTTCACTATCTCCCAGAGTTTCCTCATATTCATGTCCTCTGCCACCTGCTCTTCTCCTTTTGCCTTCAATCTTTCCCAGCATCAAGGTCTTTTCCAATGAATTGATTCTTCACATCAGGTCACCAGTGTATTGGAGCTTCAGCTTCACCATCAGTCCTTCCAACGAATATTCAGGGTTGATTTATTTTAGGACTGACTAGTTTCATCTCCTTGCAGTCTGACTCTCAGGAGTCTTCTCCAGCACCACAATTTGAAAGCATCAGTTCTTCAGTGTTTGGCCTTCTTTATGATCCAACTCTCACATCCATACATGACTACTGGTAAAACTATAGCTTTGACTATATGGACCTTTGTTGGCAAAGTGATGTCTCAGCTTTTTAATACGCCATCTAGATTTGGCACAACAGGAAAACATTGGACCATATCAGTTGGCTTTATCCAATAAATTTATTTTAGATAAACTTATTATGTGTACAATTTGGGCTTGAAAACCTCACTGATCTGATACACATATACAATGAGGAAATCAAAGTAGAAATTCTATTTTTCAAAGATAATCTATAGATTTTATTAAAAGTTTTACCCAAAGCAAATCAAACAAAAAAGGAGATTAATATCAAAGATTGGCAAAGTAAATGTTACAGAGAACTACAAAATTAAATCCCAAATGTACACGGTTTGATATTAAAGTTCCAGGTTCTCCTGTGACAACTGAAAATATTAAACACTTTTAACAATGT
The DNA here is from genome assembly GCF_054371585.1 of Giraffa tippelskirchi. NCBI lineage: Eukaryota > Metazoa > Chordata > Mammalia > Artiodactyla > Giraffidae > Giraffa > Giraffa tippelskirchi. The sequence goes on along the minus strand of NC_137275.1, from coordinate 88,393,257 downwards.
GTATGATAACATTTGCCAAGTTTTAATCTAACGTAAACATTTTTTTAATAGTTAAACCACTTATGTTGTACCTTAATGATACCATCAATGGTAGTTCATAAACTCTAGAATGTTACATATATGTATAATAATAAAAAATTTGGAATTTGCATATTATTTCTGTCTTGAGACTATACTAAAGCTGTTTACTTAGCATTATTTAATTTAGACTATTTAACATTTACTATAGAAGATAAAGTTTGTTTATTGCTCAGTTCAAAATTCCTCCCAAGAAACAAAATACTGTGAATCCATCTGAGTAAAATGTTTGCTCTTCTTTTAGATTTAGGTTGACAGTAACCCAAAGGAGCAGATTAATCTTGCAGATCAGCTTCAAGTAGAACTTAATACGGGATGTGAGGCACATCTTCCCTTTGAGCACACTCTTTTCAAACTATGCCAGATTTGGGAGATCCAGCTAATATATATTTTTCATGGAAGTCTAGACCAGAAAACTATTGTTTTTTCAAATATCTCAATAGACTAAAGAATTAGAGTATGTGTTCATTTAACAGAAAAATACAGTATTTTATACACTAGTAAAATATGTAAATATACTTTATGTCTAAAATGAGAATAGGTAGAATTGAAAAAGAAGTTAAGTTGTTAGGACATTATGCATTTATTAATTGATTCATTTATTAAAAAAAATATTTGAGTATTTCAATAGCTAGCACAAATGCTATAGATTTTTAGTGGGAAGAGTATAAAAAAGTAGAAGGGAATCACACAGGAAAGGAAGAGGCTAAGAAATCTTATCTATTCCCTCAAATCTCTGAAGTCTCAGCCTTTCAGACAGGAAGTACATGCTGGAGGCTACTGATGAATTGTTTACTTGACAATATTTATGTGTCAGCAACAGCTACTTCTAAACTAAATGGACCTCTTTATTCTGAATGACCTAGTGTGGTTTCTTGCATAGCTCAAGGTCTAGCATTCTGAAAATCTATTTATGTTTAGCTGAAAGCATCTTCAGTATTCCAGAGTATCAGGAAAGGTTTATACCAGTAACACTTTAAAGTGCGAATGCAGACTAATGGTTATTTAATACTTCTTCAACAAGAGGGCATAATAAAACCATCAAAAGGTCATAATAATAACAGGTCAAAATAATTACAAATGAAAAACTCAGATTCAAAAACACAATAAGTGCAATAAACCTGTTTTAAAATACAGTGTACTTTATACTAAAGAGGGAGAAAAAGTTGTAAAGAAAGTTTATAGGAGAGCTATAAAAATATTACAGTTTGGAAACACTACACCTTGGGTTTCCAAAGATTATGTGAGCTGAAAATTTTCAGCCTGAAGAGTCAAAGGTTGGAAAATAACTATGTTTTAAATTACAGTATGCAGAGTCTTTGGAACAACAGATGGCAGCAATCATTTTTTTTAATTCCCTAAATGACAGAGTCAACAAACATAAATACTTCAGCAAAACCGGTATCATTTTTATCATCACTGAAGAATGTACTGAATGTTTGGTATATACCAGCACTGTGCTAAATGCTATACATATTTTACCTCATTTATGCTCAAAAAACCTTTAGGTTTCAATACCCCCATTTGAAAAATTAAAAAGCGGAAGCTCATAAATATCATATAACTTGCCCAAGTTCACACAGTTGGTAAGGGGAGGAGCTAGAATGAAATATTTAACTCCAGCACCAATGCTATGAATCATTACACTAGGATTTAGTGTTAGTCACTCAATCGTGTCCAACTCTTTGTGACCATGTGGACTGTAGCCCACCATGCTCTTCTGTCCATGGAATTCTCCAGGCAAGAATACTGGAGTGGGTAGCCATTCCCTTCTCCAGGGGATCTTCCCAACCCAGGGACCAAACTCAGGTCTCTTGCATTGCAGGTGGATTCTTTACCATCTAACCCACCAGAGGAGCCCAAGGTTATTCTAAGAGAGAACAAACTGAATTGTTTTAAAGCTTAACTCCAGTTTCACAGTTCTGTCCCTCCCCATCCATGGAACTTTGATAAGCCATTAAAGGATGACAATTTTCTCATCTATAAAATTATCAATAGGAGTAATAATCGCTATGATTTCCTTCTATCCTACAATTTGGAGGCTCCAAGACCTAAAGAAACTAGTTGGCATCTACCTAGACATAGAGAATGTATAAAAGACTGTGGGGTATTCCATGAAACTCAAAATGGTTTACTGTTATTTCTTTAATCAGAAGTTTACATTGTGGTTAGAGAGACGATAAGTATGTGAAAAGTTGGCACAGAAGTTACATAATTGTTCAGGATGGCAAATAGATCATGGAGAAAATAAGTTCTACAGCAGTTCAGAGAGGAGGGAGTGACTTGACAGAGAAGACGTTGAGATGAAGATAGAACTTGAATGAAATAATTAAAAATGAGCTTGAATCTATACATGCAGGAGCATGTTTTATTGCGTACATATTATGTGTCACTCGGGCTTCCCAGGTGGTGCTAGTGGTAAAGAACCCGCCTGCCAATGCAGGAGACATGAGACTTGAGTTTGATCCTTGTGTCAGGAAGACCCCCTGGAGAAGGAAATGGCAGCCTACTCCAGTATTCTTGCTTGGAAAATTCCCTGGACAGAGGAGACCGGTGGGCTACAGTCCATAGCATCACAAAGAGTCGGACACGACTGAAGCAACTTAGACTAAGACTATTATGTGTCAAGCAGTATGTTAGGTGTTTAAGTACATTATTTTACTGAGACTTCAGAATGATAATCCTATTGTCAGGATTCTAAGATCCAGAGGGATGAAGTAACATAACTAGAAGCTCAAAAAGAGAATATGACTGAGCTAGGATGAAAACACAAGTTTATCTAAATCAAAGTCCAGTCTCTTTGCACTATGTGACACAGTTGTAGATAAAACTTTAGGAGCAAAACTGTTGGACAAAACATTGCCAAAGCTGTTCAATAAATGGTAAAGATGATACTTTAACAGGAGAAGCAAGCTTGAAGGTAGAATGGCAGAGTGAGACCAGAGCACAGAGCATCACTCAGACAGAAAGCCCAGACCTAAACAAAAATATGGCTGGAAAAAAAAACAAAAGCAGTGAATCCAGGGCAGGGGAAGAAGAGAGTGCACTCACCCAGAAAAATAGTTATATCTGCCTCATTTTACTGTAGTTGCAAAGTGGCAGACCAACAGCTGACTCTGGCCTACCAATGGATTTAATTTAACCTACAAAATGAAAGGTCGAAGTGTTAGTCAGTCATGTCTGACTCTTTGCTATCCCATGGACTGTAGCCTGCCAGGTTCCTCTGTTCATGGGATTCTCCAGGCAAGAATACTAGAGTGGGTAGCCATTCCCTTCTCTAGGGGATCTTCCTAACCCAGGGATTGAACCCAGGTCTCCTGCATTGAAGGCAGATTCTTTACACTCTGAGACACCAGGGAAGCCTTTAACCTATAAATTGTAAGTAGCTGGAATGTAACAATATAGAAATAAAGACACCAACATTTCTGTCTTTCCTTTCAAAATCAGACTACTTAATAAAACTCAACATCCACTTGTTGCCATTCCCAGATGACAGCATGCATTTACCTTCTATAAACAGGGCATGAACTCAGTCTAGACAGAGTGCCCTATCAAATGGGGTAGCTCTCTAATCTCTTCTGTTGGCACTGGAAGCATTTGAGTTTGCAAACTCTTTAGAATCTATTAGATTAGCTTTAAATATTAGAAGGAACTATTCTAAAACTGGTGTTTTGAAATTAAGTTGGATAGATAAAGAGAATTGTTTGTATTTTCTTTATAATTATGACCAAAGGAAAACATGATAGGATTATGGGAAAACGTTGCTGTTTTCGTTTTTCCCATAAGAGAATGCTTTAATCACCTGTTAAGAGAGTATGAGGAAAGGGATGAGGGTAAGGTTTAAACTGTGTCTTACTATTATAATTATTTTTAAAAAGTCAAGCATAATTGAAGCATATAAATTATCATATGTGAAATGAATCGTCAGTCCAGGTTTGATGCCTGTTACAGGGTGCTCGGGGCTGGTGCACCAGGATGACCCAGAGGGATGGGATTGGGAGGGAGGTGGGAGGGTGGTTCTGGAAGGGAACACATGTACACCCATGGTGGATTCATGTCAATGTGTGGAAAACTAATATAATATTATAAAAAAAAAAAGCCAAGCATAGGTGAAATAATTTTGTATCTATTTAATTTGCTAATTTGGTGTACAAGAGATACAACTCAATATCAAACAACAAACGATCTGATTAAAACATGAGCAGAGAATCTGAATATATATTTTTTCCAAATAAGACATACAGATGGCCAACAGACACATGAAAGGATGCTCAATATCACAAATCACCATGGAAATGGAAATCAAAATCACAGTGAGATACCACCCTAACATCTGTCAGAATGACTATTATCAAAAATATAAGAAATACACTGTTGGTGGGAATGTAAATTGATACAGCCACTATGGAAGATGGTATGGAGATTCCTTAAAAAACTAGGAATAAAACCACCATATGGCCCAGCAATCCCACTCCTAAACATATACCCCGAGGAAACCAAAATTGAAAGAGACACGTGTATCCCATTGTTCATTGCAGCACTATTTACAATAGCTAGGACATGGAAGCAACCTAGATGTCCATTGACAGATGCATGGATAAAGAAGTTGTGGTAGATATACACAATGGAATATTACTCAACCATAAAAAGGAACACATTTGAGTCATTTCTAATGAGGTGGATGAACCTAGAACCTATTATACAGAGTGAAATGAGTCAGAAAGAGAAAGATAAACAACGTATTCTAACACATGTATATGGAATCTAGAAAAACTGTACTGAAGAATTTATTTGCAGGGCAACAATGGAGAAACAGACATAGAAAGTAGACTTATGGACATAGGGAGAGGTGAGGAGAGGGTGAGATGTATGGAAAGAGTAACATAGAAACTTACATTACCATATGTAAAATAGATAGTCAACAGGAATTTGCTGTATGGCTCAGGAAACTCAAACAGGGGTGCTATATCAACCTAGAGGGGTGGGATGGGGAGGGAGATGGGAGGGATTTCAAAAGGGAGGGGATATATGTACACCTATGGCTGATTCATGTTGAGGTTTGACAGAAAACAGCAAAATTCTGTAAAGCAATTATCCTTCAATAAAAAATACATTAATTTTAAAAAATAACAGAAGAAATAACAAATGTTGGCAAGGATGTGGAGACAAGTGTACCCTCACACACTGTTGGTGGGACTATAAATTGATGCAGTCAATATCGAAAACAGTATGAAGTTTTCTTGAAAAAAAATTAAAAACAGAACTACCATCTGATCCAATAATTCCACTCCTGGGTATTAATCCAAAGAAAATGAAAACAATAATTCAAAAATACATATGCATAATCAGCATGCTGATCATGATGGATTATTATAGTAATAATAATTTCTGCCACCCTTATGGCAGAAAGTGAAGAGAAACTAAAGAGCCTCTTGATGAGGGTAAAAGAGGAGAGTGAAAGAGCTGGCTTAAAACTCAACATTCAAAAAACTAAGATCACGGCATCTGGTCCTATCACTTCATGGCAAATAGATGAGGAAACAATGGAAACAGTGACAGACTATTTTCTTGGGCTCCAAAATCACTGCAGATGGTGAGTGCAGCCATGAAATTAAAAGATGCTTGCTCCTTGGAAGAAAAACTATGACAAATCTAGACAGTACATTAAAAAGTAGAAATATTACTTTGTTGACTAAGGCCCATATAGTCAAAGCTATGGTTTTTCCAGTAGTCATGTATGGATGTGAGATTTGGACCATAAAGATGGCTGAGCACTGAAGAATTGATGCTTTTGAACTGTGATGTTGGAGAAGGCTCTTGAGAGTCCCTTGGACTGCAAGGAGATCCAACCAGTCCATCCTAAAGGAAAGCAGCCCTGAGGGTTCATTGGAAGGACTGATGTTGAGGTTGAAGCTTCAAGACTGTGGCCACCTGATGTGAAGAGCTGACTTGTTGGAAAAGACCCCGATGCTGGGAAGGATTGAAGGCAGGAGAAGGGGAAGACAGAGGACGAGATGGTTGGATGGCATCACTGACTCAATGGATATGAGTTTGAGCAAGCTCTGGGAGACAGTGAAGGACAAGGAAGCCTGGAGTGTTGCAGTCCATGGGGTGGCAAAGAGTTGGACATGACTGAGTTACTGAACAACAAAAATTATAGTAATGGCCTTTAATGAATGACATCTCTTTGTATCCATGTTCTTAAGTCCCTTCCACATTAATTCTGAGCTCAGCCAGTGACAATGTGACATGTTTTGGTTGATGCTGTGCTGTGCTGAGCTTAGTCACTCAGTAGTGTCTGACTCTTTGAGACACCATGGACTGTAGCCTGCCAGGCTCCTCTGTCCATGGGGATTCTCCAGGCAAGAATACTACAGAGGGTTGTCATGTCCTCCTCCAGGGGATCTTCCCAATCCCGGGATCAAACCCAGGTCTCCTGCATTGCAGGTGGATTCTTTATCAGCTAAGCTACCAGAGAAGCCCAAGAATACTGGAGTGGGTAGTCTATCGCTTCTCTAGGGGATCTTCTTGACCCAGGAATTGAACCAGGGTATTCTGCATTGCAGGCGGATTCTTTACCAGCTGAGCTACCAGGGAGGCCCTTTGGTTGATGAGACATCAGCAAATGTAATACAAGCAGAGGTTTTAAAGATCTTTTATGTTCTCCAGCTTGGCTGCCTTGCTGTTCATTGGGAATCCTTCTGGCACCATATAAAGAAGCCAAGCTAGCATCCTTGACAATGAGACCATGTGGAGATGAGACAAGTTATCTCCTCTGAGATCCTTTAGATCAACCAGCTCCCAACTTAACCACTTGCTGACTACAGTTGCATGAATAACCCCTATGAAACCAACAGAAAAACCACTCAGTTGAGCTTACTTCCCAAGTCCAAACTGCTGATCCATAGAATCATGAGCAAATGAAATGGCTGTTAAACCACTGTGTTTTAGGATGATTTGTTACAGCATAATAAATAACATATATATGTTTTGCCCTCCACTATATCACCAATAAGTAACACAGTACTAATATATATGGAATTTGAAAGATGGTAACGATAACCCTATATGCGAGACAGAATAAGAGACACAGAGGCATAGTACAGTCTTATGGACTCTGAGGGAGAAGGTGAGGGTGGAACGTTCTGAGAGAATAGCATTGAAACATGTATATTATCATATGTGAAACAGAACACCATTCCAGGTTCGATGCATGAGACAAATGCTCAGGGCTGGGGCAATGGGATGACCCAGAGGGATGGGATGGGGAGGGAGGTGGGAGGGGGGTTCAGGAAGGGGAACACATGTAAACCCATGGCTGATTCATGTCAATGTATGGCAAAAACCACTACAATATTGTAAAGTAATTTAGCCCCCACCTAAAATAAATAAATTTATTTAAAAAAATAAACAAATTGCACAATAAATATTTTTAAATGCTGCTGCTGCTGCTAAGTCACTTCAGTCCTGTCCGACTCTGTGCGACCCCACAGATGGCAGCCCACCAGGCTCCTCCATCCCTGGGCTTCTCCAGGCAAGAATACTGGAGTGGGTTGCCATTTCCTTCTCCAATTTTTAAATGAGGAAATGAATAAATTGATGATGAGGATGTTTCTAGTTATGTCTTCTTGAAGGATGATAATGTTATAATAATCTAGATATCATCTAAGGTTGACTATACTTGCAAGATCCTTAATAAATAGTAAGAACTAAAAACCATATTTTATATTCTAAGGAAGTCAAACCTCACCAAAAATGTAATAGATTTCTGGGATACAAGTTCTCATGGTTATGCTTTTTCTGTCTTTAGCCCTGAAAGACTTCATCTAATCATGAGCATTAATCTTTACTGGGATTACACACATACACCTACACACACACACTTACGAGCACACACATCCATGCCCAGAAGCATGCATACATATAGGCACACATGTACCTATGCAAGATAGAAAAAACTCACACAATCACATATATACATATGAAATGGACTTTAAAAAATATAAAAGGGTCAGAAGAAGGTCTCAGTAAAAATCCTCAAGTTGTCTATTAGAGACTGTTCTCCTCAAAGGTCATTTCATTCAAGGAGAGTCATCCCTTGGTATCCATGGGGGTTTGGTTGCCAAGACGCCCGAGGATACCAAACTTCACAGACGCTCAAGTACCTTAAATAAAATGGCATATTCCATACTCTCATTTAACTTTTTAATTGCCAAAGTGTTTTCAAAAGTATTCACAATATTTTCAATCTATGAGGCTTCCAGTTCCTCCACATCATTGCCAATATTTATTGCTGTCAGTTTTTTTTTTCAATTCTAGCCATTTTAATAGGTATACTATTATTCAATTGTAAACAGTAAAAATTTAATTTGCATTTATAAAATTAATTTATATTAGATAATAGCAAAATTTTTTACACAAATTTAACCATATAGGTAAGTTTCTTGTACAGTACAATCGTGATAGACTTTTCAGAAGTCATCTTAGACTCATAACCTATTCAAAGTCAGATATTAAAAAAGTTATTCTACCAACAGGGAAAACAATATCAGACATCTTTTAGAAAAGGTTTTCTCTCATACACGGGTATGAATTTTTTTCTGGAATTTGAAAAATTTGTAAAAACTATTTCCTCTTACGTTTACAAGTCCACTCAAATACCACACATTCAAATTTCTTTTTCAATTCAAAATCTTCAGGACCTGCAAAACTCCCCATGCTTCTCCTAAGTTTGTCTTAATGGTTAGGTTCCTTGACTTTTGATGATCTAATATTATATTTATTCCTGCATACTTTATTTTAAATCAGTAGCTACTGGTTAAATAATTTAAACATTTCTAAATGTTCCAAATCCGATTTAAAGCTTACTTCAACTGTTATTAGGTCTAACTTCCTTAACTTTAATTCTTATTCCAAATACTAAAGGAGAATTTTAATAATCTACCCTTAACATATGTAGAGATTTTTATTCCAAAACTCTGAGCTCAGAGAAACACAATTTCAGATTTGGAGGTCATCCTGACCAAAGTATATCTTTTGAGATCTTAGGGATTCCAGACTGAGAGGAATAAAACAGGGGGTAAAAAAAAACATCAATTATTGTTCAAGCCACAAGGATGCCAAAGGAGAGTGAATATTCTCCAATTACCCCCCCCCGCAAAAAAAAAAAAGTAAAAGTACTTGGAGTCTAAAGAGACAGATTCTAACCCTAACTCCGTCATTAACTATGGGAACATAGATAAGTTACTGGATCACTTTACCTCTTTTTCCCTAGTTAAACGAAAATCTTATGTGTTTGGTATTGACATTGGTCTACATGGTAGACATCCATCAAATGTTCTGATAATCTAAAAACATTCAGAAAGAAGGAAGATGTTTACGAGGCTCAAGGAAAAACATGTGAAGCCCAGTCAATAATAACTGTTTCCTAATAAATCTTAGACGAAGCACAGGAAAGTAGTATTACAGATTTACTACGGATTTTCCCAATATCCAGAGTCAATGTCCTGATTTAAACTGTCAGGTAGCATCAAGTTAATAGGTACAACTGTTTGGCTTTTAATGGTATACTAATAAGTAAAACTATTCCATAGAAATTATAATTGTAGCACTTAAATTCTCCTATTCTTTGTTATGATGGAAAAGAATACCCCTAAAATATTTGGTTCAGATGGTAAAGAATCTGCCTGCAATGCGGGAGATCTGGGTTCGATCCTGGGTTGGGAAGATACCCTGGAAAAGGGCATGGCAACCCACTCCAGTATTCTTGCCTGGAGAATCCCTAAAGACAAAGGAGCCTGGCAGGCTACAGTCCATGGGGTTACAAAGAGTTGCATACGACTGAGCGACTAAGCACAAAATATTTACCACACAAAACTATTTTATACAACAGTTTGGGAAGAAATATATAAAAATTTGAAGGTGGAATTTTTAAGTTGAAGACAGGAAAGAAGCCCAAACAATTTTGTCCAATAATATACAAAATAATACACGAAAATATGAAGAGCAAGAGAGAGATAAGGAAAAAATAAAGAAAGAGAAAAAGGTTTGGAAATGAATAGACCCAAAATCTAAAATCTCAAGAACTATAATATGATATTCAAGGATGCTAATGCTATGGAATTGTATCTTTCTAAAGTACTGAAAGATAACAGGGATAGTTCATTAATCCATATATTTGTTCATTCAACAAACATTTCTTGACACTATTGTAGACACTGGGTACACAGAGCTATAAGGGGCATCTTTGTTTTTGCTGTTTGTCACTCAGTTATATCTGACTCCTTGCGAACCCATGGACTGTAGCTCTCTAGGCTGCTCTGTCCATGGGATTTCCCAGGCGAGAATAATGGAGTGGGTTGCCATTTCCTTCTCCAGGGGATCTTCCTGACCCAAGGATCATACCCACGTATACAGCATTAGCAGGCAGATTCTTTATCACTGAGCCACCAGGGAAGCTCAATGGCCATTTTGGACAATATTAAAAATGCCACTAGCTCTGTGGAGAGAGGTTAGTAACTAATGATTGAACTAGAATCTCAGTTCAGTTCAGTCCCTCAGTCGTGTCTGACTCGTTCCAACCTCATGGACTGCAGCACGCCAGGCCTGTCTGTCCATCACCAACTCCCGGGGTCCAACAAAACCCATGTCCGTTGAGTTGGTGATGCCATCTAATCATCTCATCTTCTGTTGTCCCCTTCTCCTCTGGCCCTCAATCTTTCCCAGCATCAAGGTCTTTTCAAATGAGTCACCTCTTTGCATCAGGTGGCTGAAGTACTGGAGCTTCAGCTTCAGCATCAGTCCTTCCAATGAACATTCAGGACTGATTTCCTTTAGGACTGACTGGTCTGATCTCCTTGCAGTCCAAGGGACTCTAAAGAGTCTTCTCCAACACCACAGTTCAAAAGCATCAATTCTTTGGCGCTCAGCTTTCTTTATAGTCCAATTCTCACATCCATACATGACCACTGGAAAAACCATAGCCTTGACTAGACGGACCTTGTTGACAAAGTAATGCCTCTGTTTTTTAATATGTTGTCTAGGTTGGTCATAACTCTCTTTCCAAGGGGTAAGTGTCTTTTAATTTCATGGCTGCTGTCACCACCTGCAGTGATTTTGGAGCCCAAAAAAATAAAGTCTGACACTGTTTCCACTGTTTCCCCATCTATTTCCCATGAAGTGATGGGAATGGATGCCATGATCTTAGTTTTCTGAATGTTGAGCTTTAAGCCAACTTTTGCACTCTCCTTTTTCACATTCATCAAGAGGCTCTTTAGTTCTTCTTCACTTTCAGCCATAAGGGTGGTGCCATCTCTGTATCTGAGGTTATTGATATTTCTCCCGGCAATCTTCATTCCAGCTTGTGCTTCCTCCAGCCCAGCGTTTCTCATGATGTACTCTGCATATAAGTTAAATAAGCAGGGTGACAATATACAGCCTTGACTTACTCCTTTTCCTATTTGGAACCAGTCTGTTGTTCCATGTCCAGTTCTAACTGTTCCTTCCTGACCTGCATACACGTTTCTCAAGAGGCAGATCAGGTGGTCTGGTATTCCCATCTCTTTAAGAATTTTCCACAGTTTATTGTGATCCACACAGTCTAAGGCTTTGGAATAGTCAATAGAGCAGAAATAGATGTTTTTCTGGAACTCCCTTGCTTTTTCAATGATTCAGCAGATGCTGGCAATTTAATCTCTGGTTCCTCTGTCTTTTCTAAAACGAGCTTGAACATCTGGAAGTTCACGGTTCACATATTGCTGAAGCCTGGCTTGGAGAATTTTAAGCATTACTTTACTAGCATGTGAGATGAGTGCAATTGTGCGGTAGTTTGAGCATTCTTTGGCATTGTTTTTCTTTGGGATTGAAATGAAAACTGACCTTTTCCAGTCCTGTGGCCACTGCTGAGTTTGCCAAATTTGCTCGCACATTGAGTGCAGCACTTTCCCAACATCATCTTTCAGGATTTGAAATAGCTCAACTGGAATTCCTTCACTTCCACTAGCTTTGTTCGTAGTGATGCTTCCTAAGGCCCACTTGACTTCACATTCCAGGGTGTCTGGCTCTAGGTGAGTGATCACACCATTGGGATTATCTGAGTCATGAAGACCTTTTTTGTACAGTTCTTCTGTGTATTCTTGCCACCGCTTCTTACTATCTTCTGCTTCTGTTAGGTACATACCATTTCTGTCCTTTAGTGAGCCCATGTTTGCATGAAATGTTCCCTTGGTATCTCTAGTTTTCTTGAAGAGATCTCTAGTCTTTCCCATACTATTGCTTTCCTCTAATTCTTTGCATTGATCGCTGAGGAAGGCTTTCTTATCTCTCCTTGCTATTCTTTGGAACTCTGCATTCAAATGGGTATATCTTTCCTTTTCTCCTTCGCTTTTCATTTCTCTTCTTTTCCTAGATATTTGTAAGGCCTCCTCAGACAGCCATTTGCTTTTTTGTATTTCTTTTTCTTGGGGATGGTCTTGATTCCTGTCTCCTGTACAATGGCATGAACTTCCATCCATAGTTCATCAGGCACTCTGTCTATCAGATCTAGTCCCTTAAATCTATTTCTCACTTCCACTGTATAGTCATAAGGGATTTGATTTAGGTCATACCTGAATGGTCTAGTGGTTTTCTCTACTTTCTTCAATTTAAGTCTGAATTTGGCAACAAGGAGTTCATGATCTGAGCCACAGTCAGCTCCTGGTCTTGTTTTTGCTGACTGTATAGAGCTTCTCCACCTTTGGCTGTAAAGAATATTATCAATCTGATTTCGGTGTTGACCATCTGGTGATGTCCATGTGTAGAGTCTTCTCTTGTGTTGTTGGAAGAGGGTGTTTGCTATGACCAGTGTGTTCTCTTGACAAAACTCTATTAGCCTTTGTCCTGCTTCATTCTGTACCCCAAGGCCAAATTTGCCTGTTACTCAGGGGTTTCTTGACTTCCCACTTTTGCATTTCAGTCCCCTATAATGAAAAGGACATCTGTTTTGGGTGTTAGTTCTAGAAGGTCTTGTAGGTCTTCATAGAACCGTTTGACTTCAGCTTCTTCAGCGTTACTGGTCAGAGCATAGACTTGGATTACCATGATATTGAATGGTTTGCCTTGGAAATGAATAGAGATCATTCTGTTGTTTTTGAGATTGCATCCAAGTACTGCATTTCGGACTCTTTTGTTGACTATGATGGCTACTCCATTTCTTCTAAGGGATTCCTGCCCACAGTAGTAGATATAATGGTCATCTGAGTTAAATTCACCCATTTCAGTCCATCTTAGTTCGCTGATTCCTAGAACGTCAATGTTCACTCTTGCCATCTCCTGTTTGACCTCTTCCAATTTGCCTTGATTCATGGCCCTAACATTCTAGGTTCCTATGCAATATTGCTCTTTACAGCAATATTGCATCAAACCTCGCTTCTATCACCAGTCCCATCCACAACTGGGTGTTGTTTTTGCTTTGGCTCCGTCCCTTCACTCTTTCTGGAGTTATTTTTCCACAGATCTCCAGTAGCATATTGGGCACCTACCAACCGAGGGAGTTCATCTTTCAGTGTCCTATCTTTTTGCCTTTTCACACTGTTCATGGGGTTCTCAAGGCAAGAATACTGAAGTGGTTTGCCATTCCCTTCTCCAGCAGACCACATTCTGTCAGACCTCTCCACCATGACCCGTCCATCTTGGGGGCCCCACACGGCATGGCTTAGTTTCATTGAGTTAGACAAGGCTGTGGCTCGTGTGATCAGATTGGCTAGTTGTCTGTGATTGTGGTTTCAATCTGTCTGCCCTCTGATGCCTTCTCTCAGTGCCTACTGTCTTACTTTGGTTTCTCTTACCTTGGACATGGGGTATCTCTTCACGGCTGCTCCAGCAAAGCGCAGCCGCTGCTCCTTACCTTGGACGTGGGGTAGATCCTTTCGGCTGCCGCCCTTGACCTTGGATGTGGGGTAGATCCTCTTGATCGCCGCCCCTGACCTTGGACATGGGGTCGCAGCCGCTGTGCTCCTGCCAACTAGAATCTAAAGGTAAGAAAGAAAGCATGATCTTCAAGGCCAGATTACCTAGGTGCCTGGTATTCTCTGTTGTCTTCTACGTAAGTCCCGTGTGTTCCAAGACATTAAAGCATGTGATTTAAATCATTAAATTAAACTTATTTTTACTTTTGGATATATTTTAAAGTGGAAAACATATCCTTTGGAATGTGGTAGAAATAATGAGAAGTCCCAGGAGAGATAAAGGCGTCAAGTCAGGGACAGATTTTGCAGCCAGTTGCCAGCATCCCCGACCACATCTTCATTTCCATTACCTGTCAAGAATATTCTTATTCCCAATCCATTTTAAGACATTCTCTCTCTTTACAGTAAAAATAATTTGTGTATACCATTGAGTGGGGGGTGGGGGGTTGCATTTACCTATTTTCTGTTTCATGCTCTTCATGTTTAAGTAGTCAATTCTTCAATAGTTTTCCTTTAACATAAAACCAATCAAACTGCTTTCAAATTTTATGACCCTCTGATGATAATTACAGTTGGAAGCCAAAATGCCTCTAACTTACCATAAACATTTATGGATCATTGCTTTTATATTGTTCCATAATTTTATGAAGCCTTCTTGAAACCATCCACAATTTATATTAGTTCTAAATCCTGCTTCTTGATACTATCTTCTACATTTGTTCCATCTCATCACTGTCCCCTGGTTATTTCTATGTTTTTCTGGTACTCCTTTCCCATTTCCATTATAGATTCCCCTTCTTGTGACAATCTTTAAATTGTGGCATTGCTGATATTTCATTCTCCATACGCTTTTTTGTAATTCACTCATTCACACATGCCCTTAGCTTCAATTAACACCTACTTGATGATGATTTCCTAATTTAAGAGAATATTTGGCCATTGGTCGTTAGATTGTCACTTCCAATAACCAGGGCCAGGTCTTAAATTCAATGTTTCTTTTTGTAAAGTAATAAGTAAATGTTTCAAAAGTTCAAGGGACAACTCTCCGTGAGATTTTTTTCTTTAAACAAAATATATTTTATTATTTTATATTTTATTATTATCACATATTTTATTTACTATTTAGATTATTCTTCTTACTATATATGTTTTATTATTACTAACATAAATAACTACATATATTATTAATATTAGCACTGGTTTCTCACTTCAAAATCTGAAAAGGCACACAATGCCCCATTCATGGTTTCTAAATAGTATTCTCCAGTAAATGGAATCAAGACTCGTGGGCTAAATGGTTGATTCTAGAGTTAGGCCAGGGAATATACAAGATGAGCCTAAACCATCCTGTCATGTCAGAAAGTAAAGAAGTCTTCATAAGTCAAAAGGACAGTGCATGTCAAAAAACACAGGAGCCAATCTGAAGGAAATTCCAATGACTGAAGCTGGAACATTTGTTGCAATAAAATAATGTAATATTAAATCGTAATCAAAATTATAAAATATCTTACCTGTGAGTCCATGCCAAGGAAAAATAAATTATTATAAATAAATAAAGGAAGGGAGGGAGGAAAAGAAGAAAGGGAAGGAAGTAGGGAAGGATGAAGGAAGGAGGGAAAAGAGATATATCTTTAGTACAGAAGAATTCCAAATTATACAGATTCCTTCTCCACTCCAGGAATTAAGCTTAACCTTCCCTTTCCCACCCCCCAGGCTTGAGTGTGTTCTGTGCCTAGTGACTTGCTTCCAACAAGTAGTGAAAGTAAGGAAGGTGGGCAGTAACTTTGCTGTAGAGAAACTTGACAAACAGTACTTCTGCCCATTTATCAAGGTTAAGGTCCTCTTGATAGGATGTGATGAGAATGCAACTCACCTCTGTCATCTCCTTCCTTAAGCCTCTAACCTAATTCTAACAAAAAAAAAAACAAGGAAATGAAAACCAAAACCACAAGGATATCACCTCACATCTGCCAAAATGGCTATCATCAAAAAGACAAGAAATAAGAAGTGTTGGTGAGGATATGGAGAAAAGAGAAGCCTTGTGCAATGTTGGTAAAAATGTAAATAGTGCAGACATTATGGAAAACAGGGTGTCAATTCCTAAAAAAAAAAACAACTACCATATGATCCAGCAATTCCACTTTTGGGTATTTATCTGAAGAAAACAAAAACACTAAGTCAAAAAGATACATACACCCTTATGTTCACTGTTCTTTGCAGCATTATTTACAATACCCACGATATGGAAACAACCTAAGCATCCTCAATGGAGAATGGATAAAGCAAATTCTTTATATATATGCACTGCTGCTGCTGCTGCTAAGTCGCTTCAGTCGTGTCCGACTCTGTGCGACCCCATAGATGGCAGCCCACCAGGCTCTGCCATCCCTGGGATTCTCCAGGCAAGAATACTGGAGTGGGTTGCCATTTCCTTCTCCAGTGCATGAATGGGAAAAGTGAAAGTGAAGTCACTCAGTCATGTCCGACTCTTCGCGACCCCCTGGACTGCAGCCTACCAGGCCCCTCCGTCCCTGGGATTCTCCAGGCAAGAATACTGGAGTGGGTTGCCATTGCCTTCTCCAGTGCATGAAAGTGAAAAGTGAAAGTGAAGTCGCTCAGTCGTGTCCGACTCTTAGCGACCCCATGGACTATAGCCTACCAGGCTGGTCCATGGGATTTTCCAGGCAAGAGTACTGGAGTGGGGTGCCATTGCCTTCTCCATATTTATATCCACACACACACACACATATATATATATATACAATATACAAAATTATCCAGCTGTAAAAAGGAAGGAAATCTTTCCATTTGCAACAACATGGATAGACTTTAAGGGCTTTATGATAACTGAAATGTCAGACAAAGACAAATACAGAATGATCTCATTTATATGTGGAATCTACAACAGACAAACAAAACCATGCTCATGGATACAGAGAACAGATTGGTGGTTGCCAGAGGTGGGGGTGAGGTTACCAGAGATGTATGAAAGGGGTCAAAAAGGTACAAGCTTCCAGTTATAACGTGAATAAGTCATAGTGATGAAGGCCTGGCATGCTGTGATTCATGGGGTCCAAAAGAGTAGGACACGACTGAGTGACTGAACTGAACTGAACTGTTGAAACATAGAGGGTGTGACTACAGTTAATAATACTGTATTATATGTTAGTAGCTCAGTCGTGTCTGACTCTGCAACCCCATGGACTGTAGCCCACCAGGCTCCGCTGTCCATGGAATTCTCCAGGCAAGAATACTGGAGTGGGTAGCCATTCCCTTCTCTAGGGGATCTTCCCAACCCAGGGACTAAATCTGGGTCTCCTGCATTGCAGGCAGATTCTTTCACCATCTGAGCCACCAGGGAAGTCCCAATATGCAGATCTTAAAAGACTTCATCACAAGAAAAAATATTTTTGTAACTATCTATGATGATAGACATTAACTAGACTTATTGTGGTGATTGTTTTGCAATTTATATAAATATCAAGTCATTATGCTACACACTTGAAACTAATATACGTCAGCTACACTCAATAAAAAATTCAGAATCTTGAATGAATATATGCCCTTACAGATAAAATAACAACATGCCCCTACATCAGCCATTCAACCTTAAAAAAGGGAGCGTCTTAACAAAGATATCAATACTTGAAGATACTGTAAACAGAAAGGACATAGGGGTAATTTTTTCTCTGTCTTGACTAAGAAAACAGAGAAAATACATAAAAAGTGGAATGATTAATCAATGAGGTGCTCAGAAGGAACATGCAAGGAAAAGTCTCTCTAAAGATTAAGGAGTGCTTCTTAGAGGATTATGGAGATAAATGAGTGCTTAGATATTGAATATTCCTAAAAATCCTTAGAAAATAAAGTCATTAAACTATTACTTGCAATATGCTAAAAAAAGAAAAGAGAGTATTCTCATTGAAAGTTGACTCGGATGTCTTAAGAACTCAAGTTCCCATACTTTAGGTAAAATTTTGCAAATAAGACATCTTTTATTTCTATTTAATAAAAATAACTATGCCTTCTCTGATTTTCAGCATTAAGCATAACATGAGTTTATATATTTTTAGTCTATTTTAGCATGTTCTTCCTAAACTTACACAGAACCACTGATGAAATAAACCACTGCTACTTCTGCATAACATGTAAGGCTTTCAAAAATGTAAACTGGAATTTAACCAGATTGATCCATTATTCTGAAATTTTTATTTTAACAGTAATTACATTTTATATTATGTAAGCTAGATTAATATTAATATGTTATTACCCACATATTGGACAGGAACTCACTACCTTAGCAAACTTATACTGCTTTCAAGATTGTCTCTCATATCATTCAGGGTCCATTTGGGGCCACTTGATTTTTCTTTTAAGAAAAAGAGATAAGTATGTAATTTAATGCAAGAAGGGGAAAACTGGGCTCTGATTCAAGAACTGAAATGCTTACTACAGTGGGAAATTTTCAGAAAATAATGGACAATTTAGATAATGCCACTAAGGCCAAAGAACTCCTCGACCAAAAAGTTCATGCAGTTGAACACAAGTGGTTCAAATTAGAGTTGCAGTAGATATAATATGGGCCTCTTTAGGGGTGTTGTTCAGTCACTCAGTGGTGTCTGATCCATTCGACTCCATGGACAGCAGCATGTCAGGCTTCCCTTTCCCTCATCGTCTTCTGGAGCTTGCTCAAACCCATGCCCATTGAGTCAGTGATGCCATCCAACCATCTCGTCCTCTGTCATCCCCTTCTCCTCCTGCCCTCAATCCTTCTCAGCGTCAGGGTCTTTTCTTTTTTTTTTTTTTTATAAATTTATTTATTTTAGTTGGGGGCTAATTACTTTACAATATTGTAATAGTTTTTGCCATACATTGACATGAATCAGCCATGGGTTTACATGTGTTCCCCTTCCTGGACCCCCCACCAACCTCCCTCCCCATCCCATCCCTCTGGGTCATCCCATTGCCCCGGCCCTGAGCCCTTGTCTCATGCATCGAACATGGAATGGTGTTCTGTTTCACATACAATTTCTAATGAGTCAGTTCTTTGCATCAGGTGGCCCAAGTATTGGAGCTTCAGCTTCAGTATCAGTCCTTCCAACGAATATTCAGAATTGATTTCCTTTAGGATTGACTGGTTTGATCTCCTTGCAGTCCGAGGGACTCTCAAGAGTCTTCTCCAACACCACAGTTCAAAAGCATCAATTCTTCAGCGCTCAGCCTTCTTTATGGTCCAGCTCTCACATTTATACACGACGCCTGGAAAAACCATAACTTTGACTATACAGACCTTTGTAGGCAAAGTAACGTCTCTCTGTTTTTTATTATGCTGTGTAGGTTTGTCATTGCTTTTCTTCCAAAGAGCAAATTTGGAAGAGTCTTTTAAAATTAAAAGAAAGAAAAAAAATTAAAGAGTCTTTTAATTTCTTCAAGGGTAATGTGTGCTATTTTAGGGGAAGAATTTTGTACTTGCATCCCTGCAGATCTCTCTGAGATTTTTAATAATACTAAAAGTATCTGGGAAGTAAACAAAGAACAACTGCTTACAAGTGATAAAGAAAAAAAAAAAAAAAGACTTCTCCTTAGAGGGCTGCCATGAGTACACTTACTACCTCACTTGGTGAATTCTGACCTAGAACTCTCTACTCCCAAATGCTTCATAGCTACTATAGGAAATTGATGAGGGAATTTGTATGTAAAAAGACTGCATATTCTGATGTTATTTGTCAAACTGGTTATTACATTCATTTCTCCAGGCCATCAGAAACACTGAAGAAAATTTTCAACCCCAAATACGTATTGTTTAAGCCCAACATTAAAATTGAATTCTAAAGCTGAACTTTAAAAGCTTGAGCCTATCAAGTATAGGGAGGTTTAATTCACTGTCCATAGAAGTAGCTAAGGAAATTATATCAGTGATTACCCCACTCTACTTTAAAATTGGCTAACTTGGCTAATAAAACAGGATCTTGGAAACGCATCTGGGACACGAGTTCACATTTCATTTTCCTGTTTGCCAATATTAAATTGGCCATGTGTCTAATGGCACAAAATCAACACAGCATGCTGCTATGAAAATGATTCCATGGCAATAAAATCTCAAGTTACCTGGATGATTTATCTAGTTGAACTGAAAGACATTAACAGTCTTGGCCTAAGTTGTTAACCACTCTACACATTAAGTACCAATTGTAAAAAAGTAAATTGTGCCAGTGAATTAAGAAAGGTAACTATAATGAAGCAATATATAGCTTCTATCAAGAAAAAAGTAAAAGGCATGTTCTGTAATGTCTTCTTCAATTTCTCTTATCATAGAAAAGTCACTGATATCTTCATTTAGAAAAGGAGATTCCCTTAGAGAATCTGCTTCTTATGGACTGGCTGGCTTGGGCTCAGGATTCTTTGTTTATAACAAGTGTCCCAGATATTTTGTGGTCAAAGACTTTTGGAAAATACCTCTAGGGTATATTTTATATTTTCCTGTTAGTTCCTAAAATTTCTAATCTTAAATTCTTATGCATCTTCATGTTGCTCACATAACCCTGGCCCATGAGGTTTAAACATCTAGGACTTCCACTTGAATTTATGCCTATAGCACTTGACATATTGAAAACTTAAAATAACCTTCAAACTAATAATCCTCTCTCTCTAGGCTCTTATACAGATGCCAAACTAATCTTCCAAATGTACTTCTGCAATTATGTTAATTTCTTGATAAAGAAAATATTTTGAGAGCACAGTCAAGTAAGTGGAGGCTCTGGATTAGATTTCTGGGTTTGAACCTTCACTTGACCATTGACTTTCTAGCTCGACAAGCTTGTCAAAGTGTTTAACTCCTCAGAGTTCTACTATCTTTACTCAAAATATATACCCGTGCATAACATTTAATACTATACTGATTAATCAAATCATTAATTATTTAATCAAGATGAGATAATCCATGTGTATTGTCCCAGGTTCTGGCACAGGCTATGCGGTCAATAAATATTACTATCACTATTATGTAGTGAGAAAATGGCTTGAAATATTACTCTTTATATCGTATTTCCTTATGTGTAATTCTCCAATCAGTCAGAGATCAGAATTATGAAGTAGGAAGAAAAGTTAAAATAAACTGCCAATGTTCAGTTTGTATGCTTCTCATTTTTTTAAATTGTAAATAAGGTCCTGAACTCACAACAAAAATAAAACAAAACAACCAATTTTTTTTTTTTGTAGGAACCAAGATTATTAAGGGAAGAAGTGACTCTCAAAAATCAGAAAGGAAAACAGAAGCAGAGCACAGAGTTCATGTCATAAAAATAGATTCATAAGATTCATAAAAGACTATAGGATTACCCTGACTATCTGACTTAGGCAAAACTAAATGAGAATTATTGGTCTCAGGAGGAAAGAGGATTCAATGACATAGGAACTTGTAGGATGTCTATAGATCTCAGAATGAGATGCCAAAGACAAGACCTGGGGACTCTAGGAAAGGATTGAAATCACATCTAGGCACTGCTAAGCATTGTCTGGCCCCCAAAAAAATGTTAGACAGAGAAAGCCAAATGAGCCTATTGTCCATCCCTGTGTTAGGAGCGCTGTTAGATGTGCTCTTTGTAGCTGCTTGGTGCAAACCTTCCATTGACCCTGATTTGTCTGTATGTCTCTCGGCAGAAATGACACCCTCCAATAGCTAGGAATTTACTTAGTCCCATCCAAACTCTCCCTTGTGAACTAATCTTTTTCAATAGTCTAGAACATTCATAAGCTTCCTAAAACAGAGCTCAATCCTCAGAGAAATGGTGGAATAGAGGGAGAAAACTCAACAATTATGCCTGGGCTAATACTGAAAACTACTGATTGTTTTTATTATTATAATAATTCCTTATTGCTTTTTATGTCATATAAAACCCTAAGGCCTTCATAATCTAAACTCCAGAGTCAGATTATGCACACTATTTCCCCTCTAGCTGCAAGCGTAAGTCATTCATCCAAATCAGATCAGTCTCTCTAAATGTCTATATAACACAATGATGCCAATTCATGTCTTCAATCATGTTTAGGTTATTTCTGATGCTTCTCCTTTGTCTTTTCGAAACCTATCTATTTTCCAGTGCCCAGCTTAAATCCAATCTTCTCCATATGTTTTCTATAACTAAACCCAATCAACTCATCCATCTCTAAGCCACTATTATGGTTAGAAACTATGCAGTTACACCCTTGAATATATATATTGCCTTGTGTTAATATCTCTTCGTATTTTGTGCATTTTTCTTATATCTCCAAGTAGTTTAGATATTCATAATGGTTAAAGATTATATCTTTAAAGATATAATCTTTTGTATAAAGATACAATCTTGTGTAAAGATTATATCTTATTTGTCTTGTGTACACCATACAATGCCACTCCAAAGTCTGTCTTAAGTATCTGTTGTTTAATTGAAATGTTCTGAACATCACAGGTTCATAAACCACCTTTTTTCCAAAGTTTTACTTTTTATTTTGCATTGGGGGTATAGCCGATTAACAATGTTGTGAACTATCTATTTGTGATAGTGAACTTGTGAACTATCTATTTAACTGTTCAGGTATAAATGAAAATGTGAACTATCTATTAACAATCTATTAACTATCTATTAACAATGTTGTGAACTATCTATTTGTGATAGTGAACTTGTGAACTATCTATTTAACTGTTCAGGTATAAATGAAAATGTTTCTGAAAGAAAAAATCTGTAAATCAATATATTCCTGTGTTTTGTATCAAAATGTATTATATATGATTTTCATTTTTTCCACAGGCACAAAAACATCAGCAGAAGTGTGTGAAAATCAATTAAAAATAGTTTCTGACTTATAAAACTCTCTACCAGCTATACATCTTCCTTTTTGTTAGGCTGATCCATCTTTAATACTATTCTTGGTAATACAGTCTTTAACATACTAAAATTTTTATAAAATACTAATAAAATTTAAAATATGTTAAATATTAATAAAATAAAGTTTAGTAATACATGCTACCAAAGTTTCTTCTAGAGCTGATATCTGATCCCATTTAATGTGTTAGCTATACCTGTTGTGGGTAACTCAATGATCAGATAAATAAAGATCACAATCCAGTTCTTTTCTCAGAGGCTTTCTTGATATTTTCCTACTTTGAACTATCTACCCCATAGTATTCCACAGAACAAACTCTCCCTTATTTTTCCCTTCTTTTGTGTTTTCTACCCCAAATATGAAAAGGAAAAGGAAATTTCGAAAAACTTGTAGAATTTCTTGAATGAACTTAGTTCTCCACTATCAAATTTGAAAAAGCAATTATCACCTGGTAGAAAAGAGAAGTGTGTGCTTATAGCCCTACTGCATGTTAAGAAGGAATATGAAATAATTTAGAAGTCTTATTGCAATCTTGTCAAATGTCTTGCAGTGACTTTTCAAGTTCCTATGAGAGCTGTTCATATAACACCCTCAAGTATTCTCTCTGTGACATTGTCTTACTTCTTCTCTGGTCACACAAACTGCAGGGGCCCTGCACTGCCTATTTCCCTCCACATGAACTTCTCTTCTTCTGGACATGTGCAAGGTCACCTCCTCAGGCTTTTTGCAAATGGATCTATTCTTATCATCTTCCCTAAAATAGTAAACCACGTCCATTATCAACTCCATGTATTCAAGTTTATATTTTTATGCATTGCAATTATCGTTTTCCACCATATTTTACAATTTCCTCCCTCATTTTGTTTATATTTTATCTCCACCAATAGAATAAATTTCCAAGGGGATAAGGATCATTATCATTTTATTTATTCATATGTGCTAAACTTAAAACAGTTCCTGTAATATAATAGGTGCTTAATATTTATTTAACTTATATGTAGAGTACATCATGCGAAATGCCAGGCTGGATGAAGCAAGCACAAGCTGGAATGAAGATTGCTGGGAGAAATATCAATAAACTCATATACACAGATGACACCACCCTTATGGCAGAAAGCAAAGAAGAACTAAAGAGCCTCTTCATGAAAGTGAAAGAGTGGAGTGAAAAAGTTGGCTTAAAACTCAACATTAAGAAAACTAAGATCATGGCATCTGATCCCATCACTTCATGGCAAACAGATAGGGAAACAGTGGAAACAGTGGCTGACTTTATTTTTTGGGGCAGCCATGAAATTAAAAGACACTTGCTCCTTGGAAGAAAAGCTATGACCAACCTAGACAGCATATTAAAAAGCAGAGAAATTACTTTACCAACAAAGGTCCATATAGTCAAAGTTATGGTTTCTCCAGTAGTCATGTGTGGATGTGAGAGTTGGACTATAAAGTAAGTTGAGCGCCAAAGAATTGATGCTTTTGAACTGTGGTGTTGGAGAAGACTCTTAAAAGTCCCTTGGACTGCAAGGAGATCAGACCAGTCAGTCCTAAAGGAAATCAGCCCTGAATATTCATTGGAAGGACTGATGCTGAAGCTGAAGCTCCAATACTTCGGCCCCTGATGCGAAGAACTGCCTCCTTGGAAAAGACCCTAATGCTGGGAAAGATTGAAGGCAGGAGGAGAAGGGGACGATAGAGGATGAGATGGTTGGATGGCATCACTGACACGATGGGCATGAGTTTGAGTAGGCTCCAGGAGTTGGTGATGGACAGGGAGGTCTGGCGTTCTGCAGTCCATGGGGTTGCAGAGTCAGACACGACTGAGTGACTGAACTGAACAGAACTGAAATATTTATTAAATGAATGGGTAATTCTAAAGATGCTGCTGCTGCTAAGTCGCTTCAGTCGTGTCCGACTCTGTGCGACCCCACAGATGGCAGCCCACCAGGATGACAATGATGCAAAAGACACAGACATGGGACAGCCAAGAAGAAAACACTAAGTACCTTTAATTGTAGCTAAGAAAATGTATTATTTGCCTATAGAAAATGTAGTAATTAATCCAATTTAAATCATTGTTTAAAATCACACAGAAAAACCAATGCAATTTTTCACAGAATTACAACAACAAAAAAATTGAAATTTGTATCAAAACACAAAAGACCCCAAATAGCCAAACCAATCTTAAGAAAAGAATAGATTTTGAGTAATCAACCCCTTACTGAAGACTATACTATACTATACAAAGCAACAGTAAGCAAAAAAATATGCTGTAGCATAAAGACACACATATACATCAATGCAACAGTATAGAAAGTCCAGAAATAAACCCACTCACCTATGGTCAATTAGTCTATGACAAAGGAGGCAATAATATACAATGGAGAAAAGACAGTCTCTTCAATAACAGTGCTGGGAAAACTGAAAAACTACCAATACACATAAAATAATGAAGTGAGAACATTCTATAACACCATATACAAAAATAAACTCAAAATGGAGTGAAGCTCTAAATATAAGATTGGATACTATAAAACTCCTAGAGGAAAACATAGGCAGAACATTCTTTGACATAAATCACCACAACGTTTTTTGGATCCATCTCCTAGAATAATGGAAGTAAAAACAAAAATAAAACAAATGAGAGTTAATCAAACTTAAAATCTTTTGCAGAGCAAAGGAAACCATAAATGAAACAAAGAAACAATTTATGGGGGGAAAAAAATCTATGGAATGGGAGAATATTTGCAAGTCATTCAACCAACAAGGGATTAATTTCCAAAATATACAAATAGTTCATACAACTTAGTATCAAACAAACAAACAACTCAATCAAAATATGGGTAGAACACCTAAATAGACATTTTTCAAAAGAAGACATACAGAATGCCAGCGGGCATATGAAAAGATGCTCAACATTGCTAAGTATTAGAGAAATGCAAATTAAAACTACAAAAAAGTATCACCTCACACCAGTCAGAATAGTCATCATTAAAAAGTCTACAAATAATAAATGACAGAGAGGATGTGGAGAAAAAGGATCTTTCTTACACTGTCTGTGCTATTATAAATTGATTTACCCACGTGTAAAATAGTAAGGAGGTTTCTCAAAAAACTAAAAATAGCTACCATATGATCTTTCAATCCCACACCAGGGCATATATCCAGAGAAAATGATAATTTGAAAAGATACATGCACCCCAGTGTTCACAGCAGCACTATTTACAATAGCCAAGACAGAGAAGCTGCCTAAATGTCCATCGACAAATGAATGGATGAAGATGTGGTGTGTATATATATACGTATACATATATATATAATATATATATACACTCACACACAATGGAATATTTCTCAGCCAAAAAAAAAAAAAAAGAATGGCATAATGCCACTTGCAGCATTATGACATTATCATAGAGATTATCGTTAAGTGAAGTAAGTCAGAGAAAGACAAACATCATATGATATCACTTATACGTGGAGTCCAAAATATGACACAAATGAACTTATTTATGAAGCAGACTCATATATATATACACAATAACAAGTATATGTACAACTGAATCAATTTGCTGTACACTTAAAACTAACACAACATTGTAAATTAATGATATCTCAATTTTGAAAAGTTAAAAATAAAATAAAGCCATACAAAAGGGATTAGAAATCAAGAGTCCAGTGCATTGAGTTTATCTCTCCCTTGTGGTTCAGATAGTAAAGAGTCTGCCTGCAATGCAGGAGACCCTGGTTCGATCCCTGGGTCAGGAAGATCCCCTGGAGGAGGACATAGCAATCCACTCCAGTATCGTTGCCTGGAGAATCTCATGGATAGAGAAGTCTGGCAGGCTACAGTCCATGGGGTGGCATAGAGTCAGACATGACTGAGCAACTAACACACACACAGAACAAAATGTAAGCCGTATAAATGTTTTCAGTTCAGTTCAGTCACTCAGTCATGTCCAACTCTTTGCAACCCCATGAACTGCAGCACACCATGCTTCCCTGTCCATTACAAACTCCCAGAGCTTCCTCAAACTCCTGTCCATCGAGTCGGTGATGCCATCCAACCATCTCATTCTTTGTCATCCCCTTCTCCTCCTGTCTTCAATCTTTCTCAGCATCATAATCTTTCCCAAGGAATCAGTTCTTCACAACAGGGGCCAAAGTATTGGAGCTTCAGCTTCAGCATCAGTCTTTCCAATAAATATTCAGGAATGATTTCCCTCAGGATTGACTGGTTTGATCTCCTTGCAGTCCAAGGGACTCTCAAGAGTCTTCTCCAACAGCACAGTTCAAAAGCATTAATTCTCTGGCACTCAGCTTTCTTTATGCTCCAACTCTCACATCCATACATGACTGCTGGAAAAACAACAGCTTTAACTAGATGGACTTTTGTCAGTAAAGTAATTTCTCTGCTTTTTAATATGCTGTCTAGGTTTGTCATAGCTTCTCTTCCAAGGAGCAAGCATCTTTTAATTTCATGGCTGCAGTCACCATCTGCAGTGATTTTGGAGCCCAAGAAAATGTTTTAGCTTGGTCTAAATCCAACTTCTATCACTTGTGAACTAGATGAACTAGCTCAAGTTCTTCTACTTCTTTAGCCTTGACCAACTTAGCTATAAAATCAGATAATAATGCCTGTTTCTTAGGTCCACTCACTGTAGATGGTTTATATCAAGTAGTGAACCCAAGGAATGATTCAATAAAATGATAAAAATTACTTAGATTTTTTGGGGAAGAAATACAGAGAGGAGATCTTGCTTCTATCAGCAAATACATAGTTATTTAAACATAGCAAGGAGGCTTACATAATTCAGTATGACTTAGATTTTGCAGAGATATATCTCCTTCATTTTGCTTATAACTAATCTATCTGCAAGACAGAAACTCAAATAAATGTGTACCCAGTTTAAATTTACTCTTACCCTATAACTTAAAAGACCACACAATTTATCTGTT
Organism: Giraffa tippelskirchi; assembly: GCF_054371585.1. Classification (NCBI taxonomy): domain Eukaryota; kingdom Metazoa; phylum Chordata; class Mammalia; order Artiodactyla; family Giraffidae; genus Giraffa; species Giraffa tippelskirchi. The sequence goes on along the minus strand of NC_137275.1, from coordinate 88,365,421 downwards.
CATATTTTTATTAGTAAAAACATTTAATCTCCCATATAGCCAATCCATCCCCTGTTTCCCTCCCTAAATTGACCCCCAGGGATATAAGAAAAGGAATATGGCTTACGTGCCCTTGTGGCACAGCAAGCAAGGACACCCCTCTTTTCTTTTTTTTAAATTAGTTTATTTATTTTTTAACTTTACAATATTGTATTGGTTTTGCCATACATTGACATGAATTCACCATGGGTGTACATATGTTCCCCTTCTAGAACCCCCCTCCCACTTCCCTCCCCACCCCATCCCTCCAGGTCATCCCAGTGCACCAGCCCTGAGCACCCTCTATCATGCATCGAACCTGGGCTGGCGATTCGTTTCACATATGATAATTTACATGCTTCCATGCCATTCTCTCATATCATCCCACCCTCGCCCTCTCCCATAGAGTCCATAATACTGTTCTATATACCTGTGCCTCTTTTGCTGTCTCGCATACAGGGTTATCTTTACTGATTTACTAAATTCCATATATATGTGTTAGTATACTGTATTGGTGTTTTTTTCTGACTTAACTTCACTCTGTATAATAGGCTCCAGTTTCATCCACCTCATTAGATTTGATTTGAATGTATTCTTTTTAATGGCTGAATAATATTCCGTTGTGTATATGTACCACAGCTTCCTTATCCATTCATCTGCTGATGGGCATCTAGGCTGCTTCCATGTCCTGGCTATTATAAACAGTGCTGCGATGAACATTGGGGTACAGGCGTCTCTTTCAATTCTGGTTTCCTCAGTGTGTATGCCCAGCAGTGGGATTGCTGGGTCATATGGCAGTTCTATTTCCAGTTTTTTGAGGAATCTCCACACTGTTCTCCATAGTGGCTGTACTAGTTTGCATTCCCACCAACAGTGTAAGAGGGTTCCCTTTTCTCCACACCCTCTCCAGCATTTATTGCTTGTAGACTTTTGGATAGCAGCCATTCTGATGGGCATGAAATGGTATCTCATTATGGTTTTGATTTGCATTTCTCTGATAATGAGTGATGTTGAGCATCTTTTCATGTGTTTGTTAGCCATCCATATGTCTTCTCTGGAGAAATGTCTGTTTAGTTCTTTGGCCCACTTTTTGATTGGGTCGTTTATTTTTCTGGAATTGAGCTGCAGGAGTTGCTTGTATATTTTTGAGATTAATTCTTTGTCCGTTGCTTCGTTTGCTATTATTTTCTCCCATTCTGAAGGCTGTCTTTTCACCTTGATTTAAAAGCTTTTGCACAACAAAGGAAACTATAAGCAAGGTGAAAAGACACCCCTCTTTTCATGCAGACACTGTTTTCTGGAGCAATGTCATCTGTCTTCAGATCACTAGAGTCTAATGACCTCTGATAATCCAGCTACCCCTGGATCACAGTAGGCTCTTTGACTCACAGTATCTTTATAGACTACCTACACTTGGTGATCACCATTTACTTCATCCAGTCTCATGGGCTGGAGTTTTCACCTGTCTCTGTTGTGGGGTCACCTAACCTCATCAGAAGCTTCCTAATGACAGGCTGGCTGGCTCTCCTCTCAGGGTGCATGACACAGAGGAAGGCCATCAGGGCACTCACTCTATCAGGAGGCACCATATCCTCTAAAGTAGGTTGGTTATGCACACCTTCTTGGTACAGAGTAGCTAACCATATATACCAGATGTTCAACAACAAAAAAATTGTCAATTTTCCCAAATGTCTCAGTGTGATTTCTTTCACTCTAGAAAATGTTGTGCTCTGGATCATAAATTGAATTGTCACCCTACAAATGGGAGAGCAGATGAAAATGCCCTGCTCTTTACCACCCATTCACTTATCTAAGGTCCCTGTCTGTACCTTGCATCATCCCCTTGGAAACCAAAGACAAGAGACAGGAAATCAGGATGCAAAAGCCCTATGGCTTTACTTTCCTTCCAGAGTCATTCCTTCTCTTCTCTTTTCTTTTCTCCCCTCCAACTCTCAGACTCCAATCTGTTATTAAGCTTTTATAACAAGCAAGGATATTTCTTCCATGTAATAGGAGACATCTAGGAGCTGAGAGAGTCCTCTAGACTGGATATCTGGTATAATTATAAGGCAGATAAACAAATTCTGCTTAATTCCTTCTTAAAACAATAGACTTACAGATTCTATACTGTTGTGTAATCCTGTTTTTTAATGAGAGAAGCTGAACATTTGGCTCATACTCCCTGCTTTTCTAGAGCTTATTCTGTCTGTTGGGTCAGATTATAGACGTTAAGACTGTAATATCTGTATTACTCACCCTAAAGTGTTTTATTAATTTTCTCTTAATGATTCTTTCAGTCTTATATTAATTCAACTGAGATCTTCTTCAAAGAGATTAACTTCAATTACTTAAACACCAAAGGCAAGAAAGAATGCTCTGTAAATCAGAAAGTGAGTACCTCTTAATCAAAACATGAAACCAGAGCTGAAGAGGAGTAAAATTGTCAAGTTAACAGCTGGCCTCAGAACTGCCTCCACATTTCTAATCAGCATCCTCCTCTCCGCTGAGGCACATTCACCTTCCTACCAACCATTTCTTGATCAAATTTTTCTCCCCCTTAAACCGTGTGTTTTGTTCTTGACAAAAATATTCTCGGGGTACCATTTTATCTTCTGTCAATATCTATGCCATAAAAATAAACAACTGGGAAAGCACTAACAAAATATTCGGAAGTGTTATATGTTGGCCTTCCCTTGTGGCTCAGCAGAAATTGCCTGCAATGCGGGAGACCTGGGTTCGATCCCTAGGTTGGGAAGATCCCCTGGAGAAGGGAATAGCTACCCACTTCAGTATTTTGGCCTGGAGAATTTCATGGACTGTATAATCCATGGGGTCACAAAGAATCAGACACGACTAAGTGACTTTCACTTTCATATTATATGTCAGATGAAACAATGTGAGTCTGGGAAAATGAGTATCCAGTTTTTCTAATGTCTAATAGGCAGCAATGGGAAGGACAGTTGGGAAAAGATTTTTCAGTTGGTCAGAGAACAGCATTCGCCATGACCTCCTCTCACTCTTAATGTCCCTGAAGGTAATATGTCAGGAGAAATAGTACCTGTTAATTTTTTTCTTTTAAGATGGATTAATTCTTTATTTTTAGATACTTTCTCAAAGAGGTTTTCATTAAACTTTCCAGTGGGGAAGAGAGAATGTGAAAATGAGCCTGCAGCCATGCAGCTGCTCCGTTTAGGACCTAGGCTTCTTGTTGTCCCAGTGCAGAGGCAGAGACATGTGCATCCCTTCTTTCACTAGGTGATCCTAATACCTCTCAATGGCACTCACATCATTTTCCACTGAAGCAGACATTTTAATGAAAAACAACATAAAGATGTTCAGTTCAGTTCAGTCGCTCAGTCGTGTCCAACTCTTTGCAACCCCATGGACTGCAGAACATCAGGCCTCCATGTCCATCACCAACTCCTGGGGTTTACTCAAACTCATGTCCATTGAGTCAGTGATGCCATCCAACCATCTCATCCTCTGTCGTTCTCTTCTCCTGCCTTCAATCTTACCCAGCATCAGGGTCTTTCCAAATGAGTCAGTTCTTCGCATCAGGTGGCCAAAGTATTGGAGCTTCAGCTTCGCATCAGTCCTTCCAATGAACACCCAGGACTGATTTCCTTTAGGATAGACTAGTTGGATCTCCTTGCAGTCCAAGGGACTCTCAAAAGTCTTCTCCAACACCACAGTTCAAAAGCAACAATTCTTCTGCACTCAGCTTTCTTTATAGTCCAACTTTCACATCCATACATGACTACTGGAAAAACCATAGCCTTGACTAGATGGACCTTTGTTAGCAAAGTAATGTCTCAGCTTTTTAATATGCTATCTAGGTTGGTCATAACTTTCCTTCCAAGGAGTAAGTGTCTTTTAATTTCATGGCTGCTGTCACCACCTGCAGTAATTTTGGACCCCAGAAAAATAAAGTTTGCCATTGTTTCCACTGTTTCCCCATCTATTTGATATGAAGTGATGGGACCAGATGCCATGATCTTAGTTTTCTGAATGGTGAGCTTTAAGCCAAATTTTCACTCTCCTCTTTGACTTTCATCAAGAGGCTCTTTAGTTCTTCTTCACTTTCTGCCATAAGGATGGTGTCATCTGCATATCTGAAGTTATTGATATTTCTCCCGGCAATCTTCATTCCAGCTTGTGCTTCATCCAGCCCAGCGTTTCTCATGATGTACTCTGCATATAAGTTAAATAAGCAGAGTGACAATATACAGCCTTAATATACTCCTTTTCCTATTTGGAACCAGTCTGTTGTTCCATGTCCAGTTCTAAGTGTTGCTTCTTGACCTGCATACAGATTTCTCAAGAGACAGGTCAGGTGATCTGGTATTCCCATCTTTTTCAGAATTTTCCACAGTTTGTTGTGATCCACACAGTCAAAGGTTTTGGCATAGTCAATAAAGCAGAAGTAGATGTTTTTCTGGAACTCTCTTGCTTTTTTGATGATCCAGTGGATGTTGGCAATTTGATCTTTGGTTCCTCTGCCTTTTCTTAATCCAGCTTGAACATCTGGAAGTTCATGGTTCACAGGTTGTTGAAGCCTGGCTTGGAGAATTTTGAGCATTACTTTACTACTGTGTGAGATGAGTGCAATTCTATGGTAGTTTGAACATTCTTTGGCATTTCCTTTCTTTGGGATTGGAATGAAAGCTGACCTTTTCCAGTCCTGTGGCCACTGCTGAGTTTTCCAAATGTTAGAAATTTGTTTTTCAATTTTGGGTCTTTTTAAAAGTTCATCTTTGTAAATATAGTTCATTTAGGTAAATTTTTCAAAGAGGCAGAAATCCTGGGGGCTAGGGCATTTCCATGAAAGATTCTAGCTATACCCCATCTCCACAAATCATACAAACATAATACACTCACACCATTACATTAAAATGTGTCATTTAACACAAAGAAGGAAACTGTAAGGGTTTTCTTAGCTGAGCTCCTTCTATATGTCAAGTATTGTGATTACAATCATTGGTAAGATCTAGAGATAAGTCAACATTTATCAAGCATTTAGAATATGCTTAGCATGGGTTATATCAATTAATTTTTTATAGCAACTCTATGGGGTAAGTTCCATTATTATTCACAGTTGACAAATGAAGATAGGAAGTCCTTCAGAAGTTAAATAACCTGATCAAGATTACAACTGCTAGAAAGCAATTCAGATGGGATTCAAACCATAGCCATCTACCTCCAGAGCCTGAATTCCCACTACTAAACTATACTGTCAGCAGAGAGATGGAGTAAGAAATATTTTAGGAAACATCATGTGCAGGGTGAAAATGAAGAAGTGATACAATAGTAAGATTCTGCAAGAACTTCAGGAAGCCCTACATGGTAGTTAAGCTGCCTTTTCGGTAGTTAAGCTCACAGCAATCTTGTTTTTAAAGTGTCCAGCCCCAGAGACAGCAGAAATGAGAAGATATTGTGGCAGACACTGTTCTTCAACCAACTCAAAAGTCATTTCCCAACTGTCCTTTCCATTGCTGCCTATTAGAGAATCCAAAAGCTAGACATTCATTTTCACAGACTCACAACAGGTTGCCATGTGACAGAGTTCTGGTCAAAAAGTCATGAGTTTCAAAATGGATTAGATCTAAACGTAAGACCAGAAATTATAAAACTCCTAGAGGAAAACATAGGCAAAACACTCTCCGACATAAATCACAGCAGGATCCTCCATGACCCACCTCCCAGAATATTGGAAATAAAAGCAAAAATAAACAAGTGGGACCTAATTAAAATTAAAAGCTTTTGCACAACAAAGGAAACTATAAGCAAGATGAAAAGACAGCCTTCAGAATGGGAGAAAATAATAGCAAACAAAGCAACGGACAAAGAATTAATCTCAAAAATATACAAGCAACTCCTGCAGCTCAATTCCAGAAAAATAAACGACCCAATCAAAAAATGGGCCAAAGAACTAAACAGACATTTCTCCAAAGAAGACATACAGATGGCTAACAAACACATGAAAAGATGCTCAACATCACTCATTATTAGAGAAATGCAAATCAAAACCACAATGAGGTACCATTTCACACCAGTCAGAATTGCTGCTATCCAAAAGTCTACAAGCAATAAATGCTGGAGAGGGTGTGGAGAAAAGGGAACCCTCTTACACTGTTGGTGGGAATGCAAACTAGTACAGCCACTATGGAGAACAGTGTGGAGATTCCTTAAAAAACTGGGAATAGAACTGCCATATGACCCAGCAATCCCACTGCTGGGCATACACACTGAGGAAACCAGAATTGAAAGAGACGCCTGTACCCCAGTGTTCATCGCAGCACTGTTTACAATAGCCAGGACATGGAAGCAACCTAGATGTCCATCAGCAGACGAATGGATAAGGAAGCTATGGTAGATATACACAATGGAATATTACTCAGCCATTAAAAAAAATACATTTGAATCGGTTCTATTGAGATGGATGAAACTGGAGCCCATTATACAGGGTGAAGTAAGCCAGAAAGAAAAACACCAATACAGTATACTAATGCATATATATATGGAATTTGAAAAATGGCAACGATAACCCTATATGTGAGACAGAATAAGGGACACAGATGCATAGAACAGTCTTATGGACTCTGAGTAAGAAGGTGAGGGTGGGACGTTCTGGGAGAATAGCATTGTAACATGTATATTATCATATGTGAAACAGAACACCATTCCATGTTTGATGCATGAGACAAATGCTCAGGGCTGGGGCAATGGGATGACCCAGAGGGATGGGATGGGGAGGGAGGTGGGACGGGGGTCCAGGAAGGGAAACACATGTAAACCCATGGCTGATTCATGTCAATGTATGGCAAAAACTACTACAATATTGTAAAGTAATTAGCCCCCAACTAAAATAAATAAATTTATTTAATAAAAAAAAGAAATCATGAGTTTAAAAGGGCAATCTAGTAGAGAATTTCTGGAAAAGATTTCATTTGCTGACTTTTTTTTTAAAAAAAAGCAATTGATATAACTCTCTGACATAAATCATAGCAGGATCCTCTATGACCCACCTCCCAGAGTAATGGAAATAAAAGCAAAAATAAATAGGACCTAATTAAAAGCTTTTGCACAATGAAGGAAACTATAGGCAAGGTGAAAAGACAGCCTTCAGAATGGGAGAAAATAATAGCAAATGAAGCAACTGACAAAGAATTAATCTCAAAAATATACAAGCAGCTCATGTAGCTCAATGTACCAGAAAAATAAACGACCCAATCAAAAAATGGACCAAAGAATTAAACCGACATTTCTCCAAAGAAGACACACAGATGGCTAACAAACTCATGAAAAGATGCTTAACATCACTCATTATCAGAGAAATGCAAGTCAAAACCACACTGAGGTACCATCTCACGCCGGTCAGAATGGCTGCTATCAAAAAGTGTACAAACAATAAATGCTGGAGAGGGTGTGGAGAAAAGGGAACCCTCTTACACTGTTGGTGGGAATGCAAACTAGTACAGCCACTATGGAAAACAGTGTGGAGATTCCTCAAAAAACTGGAAATAGAACTGCCATATGACCCAGCAATCCCACTGCTGGGCATACACACTGAGGAAACCAGAATTGAAAGAGACACATGTACCCCAATGTTCATCACAGCACTGTTTACAATAGCCAGGACATGGAAGCAGCCTAGATGCCCATCAGGAGAGGAATGGATAAGGAAGCTGTGGTACATATACACAATGGAATATTACTCAGCTATTAAAAAGAATGCATTTTAATCTGTTCTAATGAGTTGGATGAAACTGGAGCCTATTAAACAGAGTGAAGTTAAGTCAGAAAGAAAAACACCAATACAGTATATTAACGCATATATATGGAATTTAGAAAGATGGTAATGATGACCCTATATGTGAGACAGCAAAAGAGACACAGATATAAAGAACAGTCTTTTGGACTCTGTGTGAGAAGGTGAGGGTTGGATGATTTGAGAGAATAGCATTGAAACATGTATATTACCATATGTGAAATAGATCACCAGTCCAGTTCGATGCATGAGACAGGGTGCTCAGGGCCGGTGCACTGGGATGACTCTGAGGGATGGGATGGAGAAGGAAGTGGGAGGGGGGTTCAGGATGGGGGACCATGTACACCCATGGCAGATTCATGTCAATGTATGGCAAAAACCACTACAGTATTGTAAAGTAATTAGCCTTCAATTAAAATAAATAAATTTAAAAAAGATAAAAAAGCAATTGATAGTACCACCCTTTCCTCCTTTCTTTCTGCCTTGACTATTGGCATAAAGCCAGGAATTACAGCAACACCTTAAGTACTGAAGTCAAAAAAAGAAAGCTGTGGAACAGACAGAAAAGATACGGATATTGTGGAGAGGCTGACCCAACAGCAGCCCTTACCCACATAAAGATTTGTTATATGAGAAAAATAAACCCTATTTGATTAATATAGCTGAATGCATTCCTAACAGGCATAAGGCCTTAATAAACTAAATCAATCTTTATTTCATTTTCTCAGAGTAGAATCAGCCTCAGTTGGATTTTAGGAGTTTCGACTAAATGACTAATGAATTGTGAATTGTTTACTACATCTGCTGCCCTCCCTTTTTCTAGTGGGTTGTACACTTTGTGAAATTAAAGATAATGTCAGGAAATACTGAAGGAACTTTGGGTAAATTATGGATTTTTTTCATTTTTTAAAAAATCAAACTTAAGCGTATTTTAGGACCTACATGTATTTGTTCTCCCACCAGATTTTTCAAAGCTTTATTTTTCGTTTCCAAATCATGAAAAACAAACTTGTCACATCACAAAACTAAAAAGTAAAGAGCAGTTCTTTTCTTTGTATTCAAAAAATAACTCAAGATATTGCTTTAAAAGCTGCAAGTAGTTAGATTGCCATGGTGGTTCAGTATTCTAATACATAAACACTCTGATTACTCATAGATATTAAGCATCTACTATGAATTCATCCATGTGCTAAGCTATGAATGTAATAAAAAAGATTCATTGTCTTAAAAATGATTGTATTCATCATTTCATGTTCTGTTAATGTACGTTAATCATTGCTCACATTACATACTGTGATTTCTGGAACAAAGTTTGTCAAACATAAGGGAGCATAAGAATTGTCTAAAGCAGTTATTAAAGATGCAGATTCCTAGACTTAAACTCCAAATTTTAATTCAGTGGATCTGGGTGGCATTCAGTCATCTGCTTATTTAATAAGCATTCCAGGAAACTGTGATGGAATGAGAATCAAATAATTGTCCTAAAAGGCAAGGACAATCTTTTTGTTTCTCTTTGTCCAGGAGAGTTCTTAATCACTTAATATAGGACTTGCTGATGAAGGGGAATATAGGAGTTTTATACACAGTTTTGAATAAATGAAAGTAAAATATATATAATAAAAAGCATAAAGTGGTTTTATGTTCATCCTTGCTGTCAGGATGCTTTCACAGTTTATATGATCCTACTCTGCTATAAATCAAAGCTGTCAACTATGATATGAGTTCTGACAGAAAGTAGAAATTTTACAACATGTTCTTTTATATCTATTGGTATTTATGGTACTTGTTGATATTTATTGGTAAGGTTAGTTATCTTAATTTGATGATTAAAATTTCCATTATAAACATTTAATTATTAAAAGTAAAATTTCTAATTGTAATCATTCAATTAAAGTCATAATTTTATTAAAGTCTCTTCAGCATTCATTCACATATGGATCATTTCACAGAAAAATTCATGATTCAAAATTAACATTTGCCTAAAAATTAGAATATAATAGCAGTAGATTACAGTCTTCTTCAACCCTCTTTGATCTTCTTCCAAGTGGTAGAATTTTGGAGGATAGATCATTTTACTTTTGTTTCCTTTACTCAGTTTCTCTTGTCCCTTCTCATTTCTTTTATGCAGTCTGAAGTATTTTATCATCAAGTCTAAAGATTATTTATGATTACAAAGCACTTCACATCATAAAAAATGCTAAACTTTTACCCATGTGATGTGATAATGGTTGAAGTGTTCTGACATACAGTGTTACTGAATATCAGAAGCAAGATAATAAAAAGAAAGGACTGATATAAAAATTTCTGACTTTGAATGAAATATATATTAACATATCCGAAACATGGCTTAGTGGCCTGTGAAACTAAGTATTTCTATTTATATCTCTTCATCTATTTTAAATAAACACACCCTCCCAATTTTCCTCACCTCTCTGAACTGTCTCTTTCCAGACTTTAGAATTACATTTTCTCTTCTTCCTCTGTGTCTCCAACACTCAACTGCCCCTCTGCTGCTGCCTGAGATTGGCCTCTCTTTCCTTTCCCTCAGTCTTCCTCACCATCAGAGGCTCTGTCACCTCACACACATCTGACTGTCACAGCCTTACCCAGAGAGCTGCTCTCTCTGCCTCCACTGCCTTTCCAGTTCACACCCACAGTTCATTGTGTTCCAACCTGCTGATACAAAGTTGCTCAAAAATCACTTTTATAATATAATTGTCCTGCTTGAGTAACTGTTATCCATTTTCTATCCCTGACTTTAACAGACTTGTCTCCTGCATAGATTTGCTTGTATCAGCCATGCTATCCAAAGAGGTAGCATGGGTGTCTTTTTAGCCAAAAGAAGCAGAGTATAAGATGAAGACCAGAAGACTCAGGAGCAGAAGTTAGTGACATATTTTCAAAAATATTTATTTATTTTACTTATTTGACTTAATTGTAGCATGCGAACTCATAACTGTGGCATATGGGATCTCATTGCCAGGGAGCGAATCTGGGCCCCTTGCATTGGGAGCACAGAGTCTTAGCCACTGGACCACCAGGGAAGTTTCATGGAATCAGTGACACATTTTTAACAAATCTAGAATCCAACTATTTTTGCAAAACTGCATTATATATTCTTATTTGTTAAAATTCATACCCTAAATCAGCCTTTCAATAAGCAACCCCAATTTTCCAGAAAGTAATGGCAGCATCTTAAGACTCATGACAGATAAGGAGGCAAATTTGGTCAGTATCTGAGACAGAAAAAAATAATACAATCTAAGCAGGTTAGGTATCTAAACAAGAAATTTTAACTGTAAAATGGCTAATTAGGCATATGAGAAAAGTAAAAGCAATGTAGTTATACTAGAAACATTCCAACATCTTCAAAATACCAAAGAATAAAAATAAACAGGGTACATATCAAAGGATAAATATCAAAGTATGGTATCATTCTATAAAAATCATCATAGAAAGGCTAACACCATAATGAGCTGATTAGGAAGACAGCTGAAGGCCGTAAAAATAAAGCTTTATAACATGTTGAGAAACAACAACAGAAAAAAAAAAAAAAACCAAGAGAAGAAAAGATCTGCTTTGAAAACAAATAGTGTCCTGCTGATGGCTGGCAGTGGGAAAGCAGCATTTTATCCTTTTTTCTCTGTCAATAAGAAAGATTATAAAACTGAAGACATAATGCCTGCCAGTATGCAGAAATCAAAGCCTAAAGGCAAAAATGCAAGAGAGCATTTAGCTCCCTAAAATAAGTGTCAGGCTCTGGTTAGGCAAATAACGTTTTAGGACTTCGAGACAATATCATGAAATCTTATCTTAGCATATAACATAACTTATGTGTGACTAAGAAGAAATGAGTTGCTCACAGATTTACTGTGGTTGTAAGACAAAGCACAGAGTGAAATGTAGAATATAATGGTGAATTATTCACAATAGATAAAATACATCTGCAATTTTTCTCATTACTTCTCTGGGAGAAAGAGTGTTGAGATGGGTTTTTGAAAGGAAGTCAAGTAGAGTAGAGCGAGAACATTATTGCCAAATTCAATCAGAAACTGTACAGCTAAAAACTGTACCATAACTCTGGACCAGGAAATGCAAAAAGGCACGTCACTCCCATGTCAACTTTTACCATGGGGAGGGTCTGCAGCACAGTTTTGAGATAATGAAGAATGAGTTGACTCCCACAAATCAAGGCAAGAAAGGGCTTATGCAATTAGTATGCTGACTCTTTAACACCTGGAGGTATAAAAATGAAACAATTCTTTTCCAATTTCTGATTTTTAAAAAAAATCCATTGACAAAACCCTCTTTCCTGTTCATTAATAACATTTTAAGTATTTTATTTGTCTCCAAGCACTTTTGATTATTAACGACTTAGTCTTGTCCATTTTACAACTCCAAGATCACATCCATTTCCAAGTTTTCCGTTTCCTCCAATGAGGCTAGATCTGTGACCATATGAGTTGTATGGAAAGGAGGGGGTGGTCTAGTCTTAACACTCCTCACCCTCCTCTTCAATTTTAGGTTTCAATGAAGTCATTTTGGGGAAAGGTAGAAGAATCCTGGGAAATTAAAATGTCCTGTGCTTACATGATGAGATGAGATCATGTAACTCTGCCTACAGGTCACTGATGCCCTGGACTGGCACTGACAGTTGTGATTTCTCCTCCCTGTATGACAAATGTCTACACTCTGACTCTCACATGGGTTGCACAGGAATACTTCACAAGAGCCCTGCATGGACTCCCCACTGGAGAATTCCCTGAAATAAGATCTGGTTCTGGATCACCTTCTTCCATCAACTCTCAGTCCACCTCTACCCTCTTTGGTGCACTTCTGGCAAGAGGGCTTGAGTCCAACTGTTATCTGTACAATCTATTAAATTTGTAAGAAACTTGTCACAGATTTTGCCAATCTAGTTCTGCCTCTTGTCCTCTCTTCAATTCTCTTTTCTTTGGATCAGATAGATACAAGTGAGGATCAACCAGGCCCCTCCCTAAGCAGATGAGCCACAGCCAGGAGATGGTCTACTAATTCTCTTTTCTTGCAGGCATCTCCAACCACAATCAGAGATTTCTCTAGGACCCTTTCTCTTTGTTTCCAAAATGGAAAGGAACAACCTCTTGCACAAGTACTGTATTCTCTACTGATGTATGTATTCCAGCATCTTCTCTTTTTCCTCCACAGACTTTTCCTTAACTGTTTTGGGGGCTGAATGGAGGATGGGCACAGGGTAGTTGACTCTAGTTAGGCTTTCTGCTTGATAATGGGGTGCTTAGTCCTTTTTATTCTCACTTTGGCATAAGTAGTAATTTAAGAATAGAGATGATTCCACTCAGTATCTTGTTAATTTAAATAAGTCCTAATGGCTTGGGAAATGGAGTGGGTTTTTAATAAAACATTTTTCAGAATCCTACAAATCTCATTTTTGGAAAGACTACATTCCTCCGTAAGAGAAGCTCAGTGACTTGCCCACCTTGCAACCATGTAAATGATAAATTTAGACCTATCTTCTTTGCCACTTTCTTCCCTCTCTGTTATTTCCAGTTTCTAAACTACCGCTAACCACATCCATTCTTTAGCCGTGCTACTCCTGAGACTCTTATCCTTGACATACACCAGATTTGGGACTAAATCTTTAGACACTGGCAAAGCTGAAAAATCAACATCCAAATTGAAGGGAAAAGCTACTTGCTTATATAAGTAAGATCCAAATAAATTGTGGGGCATACTTTCATGACCTTTGTTTCCAAGAGTATAATCATAGCTTCATAGTGCTTCACAAACTCTAATAGAAATCTTTGTATTGGTGTTTGTGCTGCACTGAGCAACTGCCACCACTGTCATGCCATTTGATCATTATACAAAAAACAGCAAGAAACTCTGACACTATAAGACATCAAAATGACTCACAACCCATTGAATACAGATCTTGATCAATCACATGTCCAGAAAGCAAAGCATTTTTCTTCAGTTTAGGCTAAATAATGACCAGAAGTGGAGAAGAGCATTGAGAAATAAAATAGAAAATCACAGAAACCACAGAATAACACTTTATTATAACATTTAAGCTGTACCTAATCATGATGTGCAACATAATAATACAAGCTCAAGTACTCTAATATTTTGAACATCAACTCATGACAGACTCCTGTGCTATAACAAAAGAAATATCGGTTGTTCCAACTACTTGCCTAGTTTACAAATTTATTAACCAATTCCCAGGCCACTTTTATAGGCACTCTTCAAAATGTTCCTACTGAGGCTCCCTTGCCCAGAAAGTTTATAGGATAAATAAATTTTCCTTGTGTTCTTTGCATGGGGGCTTCAATGGCGTACAACACATAGGAACAGGATTCAGACATTACAGGGCATTGTTAAAGGCTGAACTGTGTCTTTCAAAATTCATTTGAAGTACCTCAGGATGAGACTGCATTTGGAGATAAAGTCTTTAAAGAAGTAATTAAGTTAAAATTATATAATTGGGGTGGGCTGTAATCCAATATGACTGGTGCTCTTACAAGAAGAAAAGATTTGAATATAAACAAACACACACAGCAGGAATACCATGTGAAGACAGCAATCTGTAAGCCAAGAAGAAAGGCCTTGGAAGAAATTAACTCCATTAACAACTTTAATCTCAGAATTCTAGCCTCCAGAATTGTGAGAAAATATATTTGTTATTTAAGCCACCTAGTTTGTGGTGGCAGTCATTGAAAACTAACACAAACATGTTAAGAATTTTGGTCTCTTATCCTAACTATATTTGGAAAACCTCTTATCTTAGTCCATTCATGCTGCTATAACAAAACTACCATGAATAGAGTGGCTTATAAACAACAAACATTTATTTCTCACAGTTCTAGAGACAAGGAAGTTCAAAATCATGGCACCAGCAACATCGTTGTCTCGTGAGACCCTACTTCCAAGATAGATCTTCTCCGTATATTCTCACACAGCAGAAGGGAAGAGCTGGCTCTGTGAGGTCTCTTTTGTTGTTGTTGTTGAGTTACTAAATCGTGTTGGCTCTGTGTGACCCCATGGACTGTAGCCTCCCAGGCTCCTCTATCCATGGAATTTTCCAGGCAAGAATACTGGAGCAGGTTGCCATTTCTTTCTCCAGGGTTTCTTCCCAACCCAGGGACTGAACCCGAATCTCCTGCACTGGCAGGCAGATTCTTTACCATTGAGCCACCACGGAAGCCCCGAGGTCGTTTTTAACAAGGGCACTAATCCCAATCCTGAGGGCTCTACCCTCATTTTTAATCTGAGGGAAGATAAATGCCTTTTGAATGTTGAACTAAATTAAAACAGATCTACAGGGCTCTGCCCTTATAACCTAATCACTTCCCAAAGGCTCCACCCTCCTAATACCTTCAACTTGGGGGTCAGAATTTCGACATATGAAATTTGTGGGAGGACAAACATTTAGACCAATAGCATCTCTGTAGAATTTCAGCCTAGAAGAGGAGTAAGTAATAATCTGAACCAATTTATTTTCTGAAAACACTGATGAGACCAAAAGGTGGAAAACATATAGGAGAAGTGTAGATTGGATTGTATAGACTATTTAGGAAACCACTGCAACAAAGAGTCAGACAGGACTGAAGTGACTTGGCAGTATGCAAGCAACAATTTAAGTAATCGGTTCAGAAAACAAAGATCATGACATCTGGTCCCATCACTTCATGGCAAATAGATGGAGAAACAGTGGAAACACTGGCAGACTAACTTTTTGGGCTCCAAAATCACAGCAGATTGTGACTGCAGTCATGAAATTAAAAGACTCTTACTCCTTGGGAGAAAAGTTATGACCAACCTAGAGAGCATATTAAAAAGCAGAGGTGTTACTTTGCCAACAAAGGTCCATCTAGTCAAAGCTATGGTTTTTCCAATAGTGATGTATGGATGTGAGAGTTGGACTATAAAGAAATCTGAGTGCCAAAGAACTGATTCTTTTGAACTATAGTGTTGGAGAAAACTCTTGAGAGTCCCTTAGACTGCAAGGAGATCCAACCAGTCCATCCTGAAGGAAATCAGTCCTGAGTGTTCGTTGGAAGGACTGATGCTGAAGCTGAAACTCCAATACTTTGGCCACCTGATGTGAAGAGCTGACTCATTAGAAAAAACCCTGATGCTGGGAAAGATTGAAGGCAGGAGGAGAACGGAACGACAGAGGATGAGCTGGTTGGATGGCATCACTGACTCAATGGACATGAATTTGGGTGAACTCCAGGAGTTGTTCGGAGAAGGCAATGGCACCCCACCCCAGTACTCTTGCCTGGGAAGTCCCATGGACAGAGGAGCCTGGTAGGCTGCAGTCAATGGGACCGCTAAGAGTCGGACATGACTGAGTGACTTCACTTTCACTTTTCACCTTCATGCACTGGAGAAGGAATGGCAACCCACTCCAGTGTTCTTGCCTGGAGAATCCCAGGGACGGGGGAGCCAGGTGGGCTTCCGTCTGTGGGGTCGCACAGAGTTGGACACGACTGAAGCGACTTAGCAGCAGCAGCAGCAGCAGCAGCAGTAGCAGCAGGAGTTGTTGATGGACAGGGAGGCCTGGCATGCTGCAGTCCATGGGGTCGCAAAGAGTCGGACACAACTGAGCAACTGAACTGAACTGAACTAGAGGTGGCAGGCTAAGGACAGTGCTGGCAGTGGTGGTGGTCAGGCTTGTGAAAGTAGATAAGAGAGAGAGAAAAAAAGAACAGCGTTAAGAAATATAAAAAGAAAACAAGAAAGAATTTGGTGCTGAATTTTGCACAATATTGGTTAAGATTTAGATTCAGATACATTTGGAAGAAAAACCAAAATGTCTTGAACAACACAGCAGTTTGTTTCTATTTCTTTTTTTTTTAGTAATAAAATATTTGTACTTTTTAAATTTATTTTATATTGAAGTATAATTAATTAACAACATTGTGGTAGTTTCAGATATACAGCAAAATGATTCAGTTATACATATATAAGTATATATTTTTTCAAATTACTTTCCCATTTAGGTTATTAGTGAATATTGAGCAGAGTTCCCTGTGCTATACAGTAGGTCCTTGCTGGTTATCTATTTTAAATATAACAGTGCGTACATGTTAATCTCAAACTCCCATTATGTCTATTTCATATAAATTAAATCTATGGATAAGTAATACAGAGATCCAAGATTCTTCTACTGCTACTTTAATATTCTTAGCTTGCTACTCTTCATTCAAGATGGTGACTCAAGCTCTGGCCACATTACAGGTAGCAGGCAGGACAGTAAGAGGAAAGAAAAGTATGCAACCTCCAGTTAAGACTTCTGAGAAATCCCACATAATATTTCTACTTACATTTCATTAGTAAAACTTAATCATGTGGCTATATCTAGCTGCAAACAACCTGGGAGATTATGGGTTTTAACTGGATTCACTGCAGCTCCAAATAAAATTAGAGATCCATTAAGAGAGAAGAAGAGAAGAATGGATATGGAGTTTGTCCCCACCCAAGAAGGCTTTCTACAATGTTGTTGTCACTTTTCAGAAGCAGTGAGTTGATGTCATTCTAACCCTCGGTCACTGACTGCCATATAAAAGAGACTTGATGGAGTCCAATGATCACTCCACTTAAATAAATCCCTTGTTATTGTTGTTCAGTTGCTAAGTCATGTCCAACTCTTTGCAACTCCATTGACTACAGCATGCTAGGCTCCCCTGTTCTCTACTACCTCCCAGATTTTGCACAAATTCACATCCAATGATTCAATGATGCTATCTAACGATCTCATACTCTGCTGCCCTCTTCTCTCTTTGCCTTCAATCTTTCCCAGCATCAGAGTATTTTCCAATGAGTCAGTTCTTCACATCAGGTGGCCAAAGTATTGGAGCTTTAGTTTCAGTATCAGTCCTTCCAGTGAACAGTCAGGGTTGATTTCCCTTAGGACTGACTAGTTTAATCTCCTTGCAGTCCTACACTATGTCAAAGTATATGTTCTTCATTGGGTGAGTTAGTGGCACCACTTTTGTACAAGAAGACATAAGGGGAAATATTAATGAGAACAATGGATTAAGGGTCTACCAATGCTTTACGCATCTTCCTTCACTCCATACATCTTCCACCTGAACACTTACATAATAATTCATAATCAAACAAGTATAAAAATAATTCAAAAAGCCAACAGGAATCACATTTGAGGTTTAAAAAAAGTTTGAAGTTATAATACTATTGTAAAATGTTACATTTTCAGAAGTATAAATGGTATCTGAAAAATAGAGAACTGGCTCCTTGTTTCTACAGAGAAGGGAATCAACATTCATAGAAGATAAATGCCTTTTGAATGTTAAACTAAAACAGACCTAGAGAGTGAACTCATAATTTCTCATTCAGTGCTTGCTTCATTATATCACTAATCTACTTGACTGATACTATTAACTTATTTGCACTGATACAAAATGCCAAGCTAAAATGGAAAACATCTTCTTTTTATTCTTTTTTCTTAAAAATTACTCTTAATTTGTTGCTGAAAAGAGAGAATATGGCACTGATTCTTCATATACATGGAGAACAGCCATCTCTCCTAGAGTAGATATATTTTGATCTACATAATCATTTACACCGAATACTTTTGACAGAAATACAATTTAAACTTTGATAAAATCTCCTGTGCTCTTTAGTATGTAGCATTTAATATGTTCATACTATCCCTTCCTCCACCATACACCCAATGTACATTTGGGCCATATATTAAGGTATCCCCACATACACTATGCATTTTTATAGCTTTTCTATTTAAGAAAGTTCTTTCTTTCTGGAAGGGCCTATCCCTTCTTCCTTAACTGAGAAATTCCTACTCCTCCTACCACTCCAAACAGAACTGCTGATGTCTTCCTTGATGTATCCACATCACTCTGTGCCTCTATCCATAAGTACTTTTTACCCAGTAACATACTTAATGCATACATATTCTCCCAATGGGACCTAAGTTCCTCAAGAGCAGGAGCATGTCTTCTGCTCTTTATAAAAACAGAACCAGCCACAAAATCTGGCACATAGTAGGAATGCAAAAAAACTGTTAAAATCATGGATCCAAACCTTTAGCAATAGATATAAATTGTTCCAAATAAAAAAATTTTCATTTAGGGAAAGAAAACATTAGAAGATGGTATCATTTAGGATTTTTTTTTAACTTGTAGGCAACACAGAACTGAAATTAAATGGGTTGAAATTTACTACATAGGAATGCATTGGTTTCCATGACTGTGAATTCCACACGTGAGGCAGTCCTCAGGAATAACTTGATCGGAACCTGTGCTCCACTTGTCTTCTCACTGCCTTCTCTTCTGGATCAGCTATATCTTCACGTTGGCCCCACTGTGGTACAAAATGGTTTCAGGAATTCCAGGCATCACATCTGTATATCTCAGCTTCCAGAGGATAGGTGAGCTTGTCTTTTCCATACCATTAACTTAGTTAACAAATCAAGCACCCAGCAAAGAAGAAAGAGTTCAGGGGATTGGTTTACACTAGTTACAGCCCAGCTACCTGCAAATGATTATTTATAGCAAATCCTCTTGTCTGAGGAATTTGGTGTCCTATTTGAAGTGGGGAGGGGGGAAAAGAACAAGTGATAAATGATCAAAAATGTCTACTACAAATAGTTAATAACTACAGTTCCTTCTAACTCTTGGGGTTTATGTTTCTATTAATCTAATTGATACCCTTACCATTTAACTTATGAATTATTAAATGTCTGTATATTTTACCAAATTGCTTTCCATTTTAAAGAGAATGAAAATACTTTAGAATTATTTCACTCTCAACTCTAATACATAATTGATATATAATTGAGAAAAAGTAACAGACGATCCCTTCAGGAAAAGGTTTTTGCAATACTCATTTCATACGAAAAATACACATACTTATAAAACCTGCAATTTTTTGCCCTGTTTCATGTTATTACTTTCAATTTCTCTTCATGTAAATTTAGAGCCTAAAGTACAATCCATGTACAGCATTGTGCCTTTTCTGAGAAAAATTCTTTTACCTAAACAAAATGAAATTATTATTAATTATATCAATCACAGGTGGTTTTGGGGTAAATCACCCAGAACAATGATCGAGATGCTTATTTCATAAAATGAAAATTACAAATTAATCATTGGCATCTTGGCAGAGAAAGACTATTTTCAAAGATATATAGCATTATTGAAGCAAGATTTGTCTAAAAATGCATGAAAAGCTTATTCATTTTTCTGTGTCCTTATGGGAGAAAGTTCAGGCCCAAACAACAAAAGTCAGTGAAGGGGGGTGAAAATGCAGAGGGAGGATATGAAACCTAATACAAACACACTGAGTCACTTTGGAGAATAAAACCAGGATATCTAGGGCAGAGTGCACAAAGGTCATGGTGATTGTCCTTGGCTTTAAGTAGGTGGGAGCAGCAGTAGAGGAAGACCTCATGATGCTCTGGTTCCTGGCAACCTGCCCATTTCTAGCCATACTCTGGCTAATGGATGCTTAACTTCATTATAAGAGTTCTACTTCTGAAGAAAGGAAGGGAGGAAAGGGGGAAAGCAAGATAGAAAGAAGGACAAAATAAAAAGAGAAAAGAGGGAAGGAGAAAAGGAAAGAAAATGAAACAAATCTCAAAGCTATGAGGATGATCTAAATGATGGGTGCAAGTGATGAGTTTGACTCCTTGACTTGGAAGGATACGTAACAGTGAGTTGCTGGTAAATATTCAGCAACTAGGTTTCTGGAGGGGAAAAAATAACTCTCTTTTCAGCATCTGCAGATTCCTGTGGTATAAAAACCCCCACCATAACCCACTTCAAGCTACCAAAGTGATGTTACTGTACAGAGATACACAGTAGTACACCAATATGTGGTATTTCTACGTTGCATACAAAACGGATATAAAAACAATATAACATATGTGTAATTATAAATTATATAATATATATTAATATTTATAATTATATAATGATTACATAATATAATAATAGGAAAATATGGTAAAATAACGAGGAAGTGATGAAACTTGAGCTTTCATTAACTTTGTGTTCAGTCACTCAGTCATAATCGACTCTTTGTGACCCCATGGACTGTAGCCTGCCAGACTCCTCTGGCCATGGAGTTTTTGAGGTAAGAACACTGGAGTGGGTTGCCATTTCCTTCTCCAGGGGATCTTCCCAACCTAGGGGTTGAACTTGATATACTTTATTTAATAATAAGGCTATATAACTTTAATAATCATTGTGCATATAACTGATTCACAAAAATTCATGAAAATTAACCATTTAATTAACAATCAGCTCTTGTAAGCTGACTTCCCTACACCACACATGATATCTCCACCACCAGCAACTAGATGCAGAGTTTAATGACATAAACACATATTTCAAAACCACCTAAATATTAGGAAGATGTTAAATTAAAAATTATGTAAGATGCTTAAGCAGAAAATACGTGTTTAAGCATGATGGAATTGATACACATGTTTTTTCTACTTGTCCCCAAAATCAACTAAAATGTCCACGAAGGAATAAAAAATATTAAAATCTACAAGGCCAAAGAGAATTTGAAACAACAATATACCACAAAAAATATATATATATAGCCCAAATTTTGGAAGCTAGGAGTAGAGACATGAAAGGCAACTGTTTTATTAGCAGAACGGAAAAATAGAACTTAACTATCTATAGAGGAGCAGTTAGAAATCTGTATTTCTCATTCACACCTTTTATTTCACACAGTCATATGATCTCCCCTCCCCAGATACTTGCAGGAGGCAAAAGGATGTATATGGGAGGGTTGGTGTGTGGGTGTGGATGTACTCTGTGTGCGTGGATGTACTCTGTGTGTGTGTGTGTGTGTGTATGTGTGTAAAATATGAGAAAGTATTTAGTCTTAAGACTGTACAGATTAAAATCAGAGGCTGTCCACTGGCACTATTATATCTGAATTACATTAGTGTATCCTTGAAATAGCATGGTCTTTCTACAAACTGTATATCCTCCACCCAAATATAGCTGGGTCTGTCCATCTTTGCTTGCTCCATTAATTCAACAAATATTTTTTTGAGTGCCTGCTGTGGGCTGGGAAATTTCATAGGCCCTATATACACAATGAAGAATAAGAGGTACTTAGTTTCAAAAGACACTCAAAGATTAATACAGAAGATATTCTTATAATAATAGCATAATTATTATAACATAAATTAGAAATATAGAATTAATTAACATAGGGATAAGAACAGAGGGGGCACAAGCTGGCTGACTCCTGAAAATTAAGTAGGTGTTGAGTAGGGTGGGAAATGTTATTCTGTCAGGAAAACAGATTATAGGAAGGCCAAGATGGAAGAATACTTCAAATTTGAGAATCAGCAGGTAGATCAGAAGTAAGTAAGTATGGCTGAGATACAAAGTAGTTGTAAGAAATGAAGAAAGATCTAGATACAGAGGTAAACAGGGACCATATTATAAATGACGTAAAAAATCAGGTTAGGAATTTTGGAATTTATACTAAAAGCAATTCAGTATATTATATGGAGGAATCACAATTTACAATTTTTCCATAACTTTGGGGATCCTGACTTAACACTTGCTATTCTACCTGCTCTAGCTGAAGTTAATAGGACTATGGTTATTTGTATTCCAACATCATCTCCCTATAAAAATCTCCTTATAATTCACACAAAAAAGTATTAAATTCTGTCATAGTGAATAAGCTAAGTTCTATTTAATTTTCTACAGATTGATTTTCAAAGTGCATTTGTATGATGTTTCAGTTCAGTTCAGTTCAGTCACTCAATCATGTCCGACTTTTTGCTACCCCATGGACTGCAGCACGCTAGGCTTCCCTGTCCATCACCAACTCTTGGAGCTACTCAAACTCATATCCATCGAGTCGGTGATGCCATCCAACCATCTCATCCTCTGTTATCCCCTTCCCTTCCCGCCTTCAATCTTTCCCAGCATCAGGGTCTTTTCCAAGGAGGCAGTTCTTCCCATCAGGTGGCCAAAGTATTGGAGTTTCAGCTTTTAGTATCAGTCCTTTCAATGAATATCCAGGACTGACTTCCTTTAGGATTAACTGGTTTGATCTCCTTGCAGTCTAAGGAACTCTCAAGAGTAGTCTCCAGTTCAAAAGCATCAGTTCTTCAGTGCTCAGATTTCTTTATAGTCCGACTCACACCCATGCATGACTACTGGAAAAACCATAGCTTTGACTAGATGGATCTTTGTTGGCAAAGTAATGTCTCTGCTTTTTAATATGCTATCTAGGTTGGTCACAGCTTTTCTTCCAAGGAACAAGCATCTTTTAGTTTCATGGCTGCAGCCACCATCTGCAGTGATTTTGGAGCCCAAAAACTAAAGTCTGTCACTGTTTCCATTGTTTCCCCATCTACTTGCCATGAAGTGATGAGACCGGATGCCATGATCTTAGTTTTCTGAATGTTGAGATTTAAGCCAACTGTTTCACTCTCCTCTCTCACTTGCATCAAAAGGCTCTTTAGTTCTTCACTTTCTGCCATAAGGGTGGGGTCATCTGCATATCTGAGGTTATTGATATTTCTCCTGGCAATCTTGATTCCAGCTTGTGCTTCATCCAGTCCAACATTTCGCATGATGTACTCTATATATAAGTTAAATAAGCAGGGTGACAATATACAGCCTTGACATACTCCTTTCGCAATTTGGAACCAGTCTGTTGTTCCATGTCCAGTTCTAACTGTTGCTTCTTGACCTGCATACAGATTTCTCAGGAGGCAGGTGAGGTGGTCTGGTAGTCCCATCTCTTTAAGAGTTTTCCATAGTTTGTTTTCCAAATGCATACATCTATTCACAAAAGCCAGAATGAGAATGCAAATAAGAGCAGGACCAAGAGACAGTGCCAGAGTAGAAAATGGATAAATGTATAAGTTGGCTAGCAGTGAATGAGGAGACTCTAAAAAAAATTCAAATTTGTATTTAATATTGACATCTTTGGACAAAAACCGAGTGTGTTTATGTCTGTATCTGTGTGTAACTCATAAAGACATAAAGGTAAGACAAGCACTATGTTCTCCCTATGCTGCTGTGACTCACGGGTCTGTGCCACACGATCTCTTACAGGGGCGATCTTGTTACATTAAGTTTCCTCTGGAGCCTCTTTCTTCCCTGGATGGGCTTGCAGGTGGTCGCGTATCAGTATAGATATCTTTAATTCTTCTTATTCTTCAAAGAAGTCAAAAGACTCTTCTTTAGCAAGAGCCATTCTTATCCAAATGTGGATGGGAGTGAAGAGCTTTTCTCTATTGTTTGAACAGTATTCTCACAGAATACTAGGGGTTGTTGTACCTTTAAAACTAAGTGGGGCCATTCCTGGACAAAGCAGCTCCTGAAAATTCTGACCTCTCATGATCCATCTCTGATTATCCAAACCTCTAGCCTAGGAGAACTGAACATGACCAGCTCATCTTCTACATCATCCACCTCTCAGTTTTTCCAGAGTGTTCAGGTTTCTCAACCATCTGATCTGCATCTACTAGGCTTAGTAACTAATCCCAATTTCTCCAACAAGCTACTTATTCCAATAAGAAGCTCTAGACTTTATTCCTACCAATTTTCCTTATTCTTTGCTGTTTTGCCTTTCATTTTTTGCTTTATATTTCTGTGGATAATAGCCAAAGTGCAATAAAAAAGCACCTGCCTTGCATGGGAATTTGCAATACAGAATCCAGGCCAGGAAATATAACTTGAAATAAGAAATTAGGTTTGTAGATGCTGACTGATGATGAACTTAAACTACTGAGGATTAAAACCTCAAATAAAGAGGAACTCAAGCAGAACACAAGCAAACATCAAAGAGATTCAAGTTGGAGAAACTCAAATTAGTATTTCCAGATAAGAAGAGGTATAATAAGCGCTATGTTCTCCCTATGCTGCTGTGACTCACGGGTCTGTGCCACACGATCTCTTACAGGGGAGATCTTGTTACATTAAGTTTTCTCTGGAGCCTCTTTCTTATAATCTGAATTTCATATAAACAACAGTTCAAATATAATTATATTTTTATTTGCTAAATCTACTCACCCTACCTCCAGTGGAATTTTAACAACTCTGTAGAGCAGCATTCAAAACTCATCTCCCATCTTATTTAAGTGTGCAGACTTGGGTCAAAGAATTGCTGACCTTGAAAAAAGAGGAAGAGGTCAACATCCAGCATCTCTTTGATTATATTTAGAGGTAAAATTTACGGGAATGATGTGTATCAAAAAATTGATTTCAATAAAATTTAATTTTATTGAGTATCAATCTACACATGAACCTACACATGAACAATGACATGACTTCTTTACAAAAGAATCCAATATAGAGATATGTAAAATTTATCAAGTTTTCCTAATATATTATATACCAGAGTCAAATAAATCTGGGTATGACTCTCATTTCAGCTTTAGCAGGGTCAGTTTGAAAAACTTACAAAACTTCTCTCAGAGTTCACATTTGTACAATGAGAATTATAGTCTTCCCGGGTGGCTTCCCAGGTGGCACTAGTGGTAAAGAACCCGCCTGCCAATGCAAGAGACATAAGAGACGCAGGTTTGATACCTGGGTCAGGAAGATCCCCTGTAGGAGGGCATGGCAACCCACTCCAGTATTCCTGCTTGGAGAATCCCATGGACATAAGGAGGAGGTTGCCAGCTACAGTCCACAGGGTCACAAAGAGTCAGAGATAACTGAAGCAACTTAGTATATATATATATATATGTATATATGTATATATATATATGTATATATGTATATATATATATATATACACACACACATACATATATATACACACACACACACACACATATATAAATCATTATATATAATCATTCTATGAGGATTTAATAATATTAGATTTACAAAGGACTTGGCACAGAAACTGGTCTTTAGAAGTAGTCAATAAATATCAGTTACTAGCTAATTCAATCCATATTATGTTCTGCTGCTGCTGCTGCTAAATCACTTCAGTCGTGTCCGACTCTGTGCGACCCCATAGACGGCAGCCCACCAGGCTCCTCCATCCATGGGATTCTCCAGGCAAGAACACTGGAGTGGGTTGCCATTTCCTTCTCCAATGCATGAAAGTGAAAAGTGAAAGTGAAGTCGTTCAGTCATGTCTGACTCTTAGCGACCCCACGGACGGCAGCCTATCAGGCTCCTCCATCCATGGGATTTTCCAGGCAAGAGTACTGGAGTAGGGTGCCATAGCCTTCTCTGATATTATGTTCTAGAACGCATCAATTGTATAAAACAAACCTACCAGCTACAATTATTTTTAAATGAATGTTATAAGTGTTTCCCTTCCAATTGAGTATCTCTAGAATTTTGGAAAATCCTATCAATCTTTCCATTGTTCAAATCTGTCCCTCTAACAAGGTTAGTTCACAGAAGTGAAAAACAGTATATGAGCTCTTGATTTCTGGCACTCTGCTATACTAGGATGAGCTTGCCTCTTCTGAATCAGCCACTAATCAGATCTCTTTGTGTCTTCTATCCTACAATTTATGCAGTGACATTCTCTAATGATAATTGCTTTGTAAGGAGTGGATTGCTTCAGTGCTAAAATCTATTTGCTGAAACAGGAGAGACAAAGAGAAGTCTAGCAATGTTGTGAGCACCCAAAATTAATTCCCTCAAAATTATATTCTATATAGGTGAGATGCTTTGGCCGGTACTGCCATAGCCAACATTACCTCTGACATTTCCAAATGTCATAGTTAATCCACTCTTAACAGTAATGCTTTTAAATGTTTTTGAAGGAAGACTTCCAAAAGTCATGCCTAAGCTAGAGGAAGCATAGTGTTTTAGCTCAGGGTCTTTCTCAAAAAATAATAATAATAAATAGCAGTTATTTAGACATGCATTTGGAAAGTTCATTATCAGTAGTTTCAGAATCTCCACAAAGTTCAACATAGAAAATGTTTAATGTTATTAGTGAGAAGCTGGTACTAACGCTTTCATATGTTGAATCTCAATATGGCTGACTTAGTTTTACTCTACTCTGTAACTAAATATTTCCAGCCATGACATTTCACTAAACTCTTGTTATAGACCAAATGTTTATATGCCACCAAAATTCATATGCTGAAACCCTATTTCCCAGTGAGATGGTATTAGAAGGCGAGGCCCTGGAGTGGTAGCCAGGATTAGATGAGACCATGAGGGTGGAGCCCCCAGGAATGGGATTAATGGTTTTATAAAAGTCACCCAAGAGCTTGCTTCTACTCTCTATTCTCTACCACATGAAAACAGAGAAGCTGGCAGTCTGCAACTCAGAAGAGGGCCCTCACCAGAACTTGTCCATACTGGCACCCTGATCTCAGACTATCAGGTTCCAGAACTGTGAGAAATAAGTTTCTGTTGTTTATAAGCCACCTAGTCTATGGTACTTTGTTATAGCAGCCCAAACTGACTAAGACAACCTAACCATAGTAACAGATGTTGTAAGCTGAGTCTGACAAAGTATCCCATCCCCTTGACCACATAATTGACCTGAAAACTAGAAGGTGACATAACCGAGGCCAATCAGAATCATTCTGCTAAACTGTAAGAATGGGCACCATCTCCTTTCTCAGTAGTGGTCACTAAATTGGAATGACACAATTTTAAAGCTCTCTGTGGCTATGCACAACACGGAGATGCCAGTCTATTGTAGGAAGTCAACACATTAACAGAAACAGAGCCAAGTGATGGAGAAGATATTGGACAGAGAGATAGACCAAAAAAAAGAAAAACACACACACACACCACACACACACATATATGTATGTGTGTGGTGTGTGTGTGTGTGTATATATATATATATGCGTGCTAAGTCACTTCAGTCATGTCTGACTCTTTGCGACCCCACGGACTATAGTCCGCCAGGCTCCTCTGTCCATGGGATTCTCCAGGTAAGAATACTGCAGTGGGTTGCCATGCACCCCTTCCAGGGGATCTTCTTGACCCAGGGATCAAACCTGGATCTCCTGTGGTTCCTGCATTGCAGGCAGATTCTTTACCACTGAGCCACCGGGGAAGCTCATATATATATAAAATTCTTTGAATCTATAGTGGTCTTAAAGAGAACATCACCCTCTTGGAATTCTTGGTTACATGCATGATTCAATAAGTCTCATTTAAAAACTAGTTTATTTGGGTTTCTGTCACTGCAATATAACAGTATCTTGATCATACTATTTAGCCCACCTAAACAAAAAAGGACGCACATTTTATATTAAAGCAACCCTTAAATGTTGCTTTGAAGATTAACTCTCTATTGCCACATGATATTCTTAACAACATAAGCTCTTTATTTACAGCACAGTAGATTTCAACTGGAAAGTTCCATTGCAGTAATTATGAGCACACAATTTACCTGTGCCAGGATAATTCAAATAGTCCTTGCCTTTGTGCATGAATTTATATGACAAGATTTTGAAACTTTTACAAGATAGAAACATGTGCCATTTCACCTTCACACACTCCTCAGGTGGACCAATTTGTAGGAATAACTTCTGAGTTTTAAAAGAATAAAATATTTGTCCTCTCTTTTCAGAGGTCAATCAATATAAAAATGTTTTTATCAGTGGAATAGTATAGTGAGTTGAACAATGCTCCTCAAAAGGTTTGTCCACATCGAACCTCAGAATGTGAACTTATTTGGAATAAGGATCTTTGCAGATATTTGGAATAAGAATCTTTGCATCTTAAGGTAAGATCTTAAGATGAAATCATCCCAGATTAGCATGCACCTCTTATAAAAAGACAGGAAAGGAGAAGACACAGAGAGAGACAAAGAAGAAGGCCATGTAAAGATGGAGGCAAGATTGAAGTGATGTAGATAAAAGGTGAGGACTGTCAACAATTGCTGGGAGCCACTAACAGTTAAGAAGGAAGTAAGAATTCTTCCCTAGAGCCCTCAGAGGGAGCATGGCTATGACAAAATCTTGATTTTGGATGTCTAGCCTCCAGAACTGTGAAAGAATAAATTTCTGTCGTTTTAAATCAACAAGTTTGTGGTAATTTTTTATGGCAGCCCAAGGAAACTTATCATATAGTAATACATATTTCTTAGAATTAATTTGAGTGTTCTTTCTGTTGGTTTCTTGGTGGCTTATCAAGACTAGGGTTTTAATACTATTAGAAAATCTGCCATAACAGATTTTGCCATGTGTGAAAGTTTCTGAGAGTTTTGACTTATTTTTCCCTGGATGATTATTTTAAGGAAATGAAAGAGTATAGACCAACCTATATTCTACAACTAAACTGCATTTATCAATTACATTTCTATAACTGGTTTTCATAAGGTTTATACTTGAACAAGACATCTGCTGAATATTAATTAATACTATCATTCAGAAAGTATTTGTTAAATCTTGTAGTTAACAATTGCATAATCAATTTATTTTTCTGCCTTAGCTCATGTCTGTTTTCAGGTCCTTGAGTCTGTAAATCCTCTTCCCTATATGAAGTCTTGGCTTCTTTACTCACTGTGATGTTATTGGCTTCAGTTTCCCAACACTGAGATAAAAATTAAAATATTCGAAGGATATTTTAAAACTTATGAAGCATTTCTGCATACAACATGCTACTCAGTATAAGTAAATGTACCTAATATAAACCCATCTTTATAACACTTTGACTCTCTGGTTTTTAAATAAACTAACAGTGTTGATAGAACTTCTGGGTTTCTTTGATAATCTTATACGTCATATGCCCCATAGTGACAACAAAAGTGCTTTTTGTATAATAACTATCTACTATTTGTTTAACAGATGGATAAAAAAGTGAATGATTTTCTACTTTTATTCCAGAGAGATAGCATCCTCAAATTAAATACTTCCCTTCCATCTCCACGTTGTTTGCACAGCACTAAGAGAGGAAGAGTGGATGCCATGGATGAGGCAGGGCAAGATCGAAGGCCGTCGCTTTTCCCAGACTTTTCAAACCAACATGAAGAATCATAGATTGAGAGCAGAGTTACCTAATTTGAAGTCTGAAAGGGGCTCCTGATAGTCTATAAGAAATTTGCTATATAATTTACATCTAGAGAGGAGCTTCCTAACTTTCATCAGATTATCAAAAGGGTTCTTCATCTAAAAACAAGTTTAGAACTAACTACTGATTCATAGGTTGTGGCAATACAAATCAAAGAGAGAAATGTATAATGTATGCATTGAAGACATTTTTTTATTGCTCAGGAAAAAAGTTATAAAGCTATGAAGTAGGTATCTCTGTAACTAGCTAAAACAGTCTTAGTGTTCAAGTCATATTCTGTAACATTATTTTCTTCATAGATGGGCATCCCATTGTAAAACTGCTGTCAGAACCAGTTACCTGTCAAATATTTCCAGTCTCATGATAAGAAATTTATACTACATGTAACTGCAAACACAAGAGGTTTGATTTGACCAGCAAATAGCGAAATTAACTTTACTGTTAGATACTTTACTACAGAACTATGCATAATTTATTTCCATACTTGTTACTTTATCTTAATAGTCTCATCTTTATTTGTATTCAGATATAATTGACATTATAGAGTATGCATCTATCTCTACTTAAAATCCCTATATATTCAAAATCCCCTAGTAGAATTAGATTAGCACTTTTAATAAGTATTTGAAACAAAAATATTGATTAACTACAATATTTCCTTAATATGTCCACCACTCCACCATCCTGGAGATTTTTTCCTTTCTAGACTTCCTCCCATTTCCTGGAGCTGGCTCTTCTTTTCTGAGTTTTTAATCTGGGTCCTTCTGGTTACCCCAAACCTGATAACAGGACAAGCACAGCTCCCTCAGAAGAAATGAAACAAGAAATCAGGGGCAACTCTAACCATACTTTCAAGGTCTCTTGCATCCTCCCACATTCCTACACAAAACATAATAAACATCTCAGATCATTTCCTGCTTCTGCTACACTTGTGATAAGAAACAAGCCACAAAGGACAAGTCCACCCTAACCAATACCAAGAACAACAAAATTTGCTCAATACCTGCCAAAGTGTAAATTGACTCATGATGTCACTGAATGGGGTTATACGTTTTTTCATGTTGACTACAAAAGCATAATTTTCAAAAGATGTGAGGTCAGGTAAAAAAGAGGAATCAGGGACACATGTTTTAAAATCCTAAAACAGGAGAATTCTTCCACACCTGCAACTTTCCATTTAAATGCTAATTTGCCTGTTATAATTTTCACACTCGGTGCTTTCTTTCTTCACCACTCCACATATAATGCCATTCATTTTGTAGGGGGACCTCAGGAGAAGACACACATGCTAAGCTTCTACTTTAACCTTCACTGTAATAAGCTTACAATGGGCATTAAGTAATTTTTTATTGAAATGAAGTGTGAAATTTCTCTAAGAAACGTAGAAACAAAGGATTCAAGAATGCACCTGGCAGAAAAGTAGTTACGCATCTGATCTACAAAGGCACACAAAGACAAAAACAAAAAGCATTAATACTCTTAATACTTCCCAATGTCCATTTTTAGAGTCTGAAATCAATGAGGTATGTCTGCAGCAGTGAAGAATTACATAAACAACTTTTTATTGAAAATATCCAAGTAGTCAAAAGCTTTCTCCAAATGTACCTTTCTAACCAGTCTTATATTTGATACTTAGTTTATAACATAATATTTACTCCTTTATTTCTGAGGCAAGTTATTCAATTACAACATTTCCTTGATACAAAGGGACATAATCTTTCCTCCAAGAATCCTGGAACAATTAAAGAGGCAAAAAAGAAAGAAAATTTTAGATACCCATAAAACCACCCCCAAAGAGAAACACTTAATGCTTACCATTTTAAACTTTTTATAATACAGAGGTATTCTGAATAGAAATTATAAAAATGATCCATTGGCCACATGCAACCTTCCATATGCTTTTCTCATTCTACACATGCCACACGTTCAAGATTGCAGTGCCACAGAAGTAAGAAGCTGAGCTCCTCTATTACCACAGGGAAAGTTACCACCAAATATCCAATTAGACTGTAAGTGCATGGGTGCTAAGTCACTTCGGTCCTGACTGACTCTGCAATCCCATGAATTGTAGCCTGCCAGGCTCCTCTGTCCACGGAATTCTCCAGGCAATAATACTGGAGTAGCTTGCCATGCTCTCCTTCAGGGGATCTTCCCAGCCCAGGAATCAAACCCACATCTCTTGTTCTTCCTGCACTGCAGGTGAATTCTTCACTGCTGAGCCACCAGGGAAGCCCCCGATTTAGACTGATGTGTGAGTAAAAAATAAGCATGTTAAGCTACTGAGATTTTCACATTGATCTATTTAGCAACAATTTAGTTTAATCTGACTAATATAGCAACTGGTACTTGGAAATGAGATGTTGCCTTAACAAATCCTTAAATATCCATCATTAGCTGAGCAGTTGGATATTGAGTGGTGGGACCACTGACATAGGAGGTTAAAAACAATGAGCCTTATACATAATAGAAAGTAGTTACCTCTGTAACTACTATAAAGAACCATCATATGGGGGCAGCTAGCTGTTACGAGAAATAGATAAGCCCAGGAGAAAATTTGCTGACTTGCAAGGAAACAGAGTCAACAAATTTTGAACCCTGAAGAACTGGAAAATCTGATCACTTCCAGAAACCAAACAGTAAGACATAACATTGAGAAAGTTGTTGAAGGACCAAAGCCGTTTAAGACATAGTCTTGTGAAAAAGACAGAATAAGGAAATGGATTTTTAGCTTTAGGATGTTAGATTGCCTCTATTAGAAAGAGGATGAGAATGAAAGTAGAATAAAATGTGTATTTAGTGACTAGAAGAGAAGATAGTGTAAGAAACAATGCAATCTGTTCATTAAATAATTCTATTCCTGTTTTGAGCACACACATTAAAAAAAAAAAAAGTATTTTCAAGTCTCCTTGTGTCAAAATGGAACCTTTATTTTTCATCAAAGAGAGTGAGCAGAAGTTCTATGTTTCAAGTGGTCAAAATCCCTTCTCTACACTTCTTTTTTCTTTCCCTACTGACTGGGTGATGCAGTTATAGCTTTAAAGTCATGAATTTGGCCTCATGATAATGTGTGAGAGATCTCTGAATGACTACATGGAGCAGACACTTCTCACTCTCCTCCTCCCACCAAACACACGCACTGATCCACATCAGATTGTGAAATGAGAACTCAATGACCTTGTATTATATTTAGCAACTGCGATATTGAGATTGTAACAGGAATTAGCACTATTTCCTTGACTAATATAAATGAATAAATAGATCATGTTGTATTTATGTAATGGAATACCAACAGCAATGTAAATGAATGAATTAATGAATTATAGGTACACACAATATCAAGGGTGAATCTCAGGAATAAGATTACTGAGATGAAAATAAATAAATAAACAGCCAAACAAGCTTAAGAAGAAATGTGGGTAAGAAAACAAATTCAGTATCTCTGAGAATGAAGAAAGGGGTATGCTTTCCCCGCATCTTTCCCTCCCACTCCTAGCAACCATAAGTTTGTTCTCTAAGTCTGTGAGTCTTTTTTGTTGGGGGGAAGGGATAGTTAGGGAGTTTGGGATGGATAGGTACACACTGCCATATTTAAAATGGATAACCAACTGTACAGCACAGGGAACTCTGTTCAATGTTATATGGCAGCCTGGATGGGAGGGGAGTTTGGGGGAGAATGGATACATGTTTGTGTATATATGGCTGATTCCCTTCACTGTTCACCTGAAACTATCACAACATTGTTAATTGGCTATCAGTTCAGGTCAGTCGCTTAGTCGTGTCCGACTCTTTGCGACCCCATGAACCATAGCATGCCAGGCCTCCCTGTCCATCACTAACTCCCTAAGTCCACCCAAACCCATGCCCATCGAGTTGGTGATGCCATCCAGCCATCTCATCCTCTGTCGTCCCTTTCTCCTCCACTCCAATACAAAATAAAAAAAAAAATTTTTAATTTTTAAATTTAAAGAAAGGGGTATGACACTGGGGAGAACAGACATAATGCTCAACGACAAAGGCATTGTTTTATGCCTTAAATTAAGTGGTCCTTGTATCATTTTTTAAAATATATTTCCACATTTTATAAAAGTAATTTACTATTCAATTAATATTTACCTTAAAAAACTTAGAGCCAAAATAATTAGTACTCACATATTTGAGATCACAAATATATATATATATCTGTACCTACAAGGTAAATGAATAAACAACTGCCTAAATAATATGGAAATATATACTGAGACTTTTGAAAAGTCTCTAGTGACAGCACTTGGTGGGCTACACAGTTTGGTCTCAAAAAAACTTACAGTCAACATAATGTTCTCTGGACAATTATTAGGCACCCCAGAAAGTGACTAAACAATGAAAACAAGTTATTGATATCAAATATATAACTAAATCTTTGAATAAAATTAATTCCTAAAATGTGAAGAGGCAATATTTATATTATAAATCATATCATGTAATATATGGTTTTAAATATGTATTTACAACTACAAAGTAAATATAAACTGATATGTAACTGTGGATAGTATGATTTTTATATATATTTTGGTATTCAGTACTGTTTGAAGCTTTTTACAATGAGCATATGATCAGTTTTACAAAAGCCCTTCCCCACCCAGGGATCGAACCTGCATCTCCTGCATTGGCTGGAGGGTTCCTTACCACTAGCGCCACCTGGGAAGCCCCGGAATATAACATATGGGGGCCTTATTGGAGCGATAAACTTCACTTTCTATGTTAGCCATTCTGCAAGATTTTCATATAACATTAAACAACAGAAAACTCCACTTGAAGACCTAATAGGCATCTCAAATTTAACATGTCCAAAACTGAACTTCTAACTACCCTCTCAAACTGCTCTCCCCACATTGCTTCCCCATCTCAGTCAATAGCAACTTCACTGTTCAGACTACTCGGGACAAAAATCTTTAAGTCACCCTTCTCCATCCCTTAGTCAATCTAAGCAGCTTTCCCCACAAAACATGTCCTGGACCTGGCTCCCTCTTACCACCTCTACCATCAGAACCACAGCACAAGCCACGATGACCTTCTAACTGATCTCATTGCTTCCATCCTTCCATGCTACAGGCTTTTCTCTACACAGAGAATTAAGAGACCCCTTTAAAATAAGCTCAGAGTAGGTTACTCTTCTGTACAATTCCTTCAGTGCCTTTCCATCTCACTAAGAGTAAAAACCAAGGTCTTTTATATGGCCTAGCCTCTTATCCACTTATCTGCTCTTATCTCCTGGCACACTCTTCCTGTTCACTCTACTCCAGCCACATCAGCTATTCCTCATTGATTTGTTCCTCAAACACACCACGCATGTTCCTTCTGCAAGGCCTTTGTCTTGGCCGTTTCTTCCTAGGCACATTCTTCCATCAGATACCCACATGGCTTACTCTGACACTTTCTTCACGTCTTTGCTCAAATACAATCAATTCCTGTTATTCACAGTAGTAATGTTTTATGTGTTATGTTCCATGATATAGTAGTGCCTAGATCATAGAAGTGGAGAAGGCAATGGCACCCCACTCCAGTACTCTTGCCTGGAAAATCCCATAGACAGAGGAGCCTGGTGGGCTGCAGTCCACGGGGTCTCAAAGAGTCGAATATGACTGAGCGACTTCACCTTCACTTTTCACTTTCATGCTTTGGAGAAGGAAATGGCAACCCACTCCAGCGTTCTTGCCTGGAGAATCCCAGGGACGGGGGAGCCTGCTGGGCTGCCGTCTATGGGGTCGCACAGAGTCAGACACGACTGAAGCGACTTAGCAGCAGCAGCAGCAGATCATAGAAGGCACTCAAAACACAGTTGTTAAATGAATGAATGATATTGGTCAGGTGGGAGGAAGCCATTTTCTATCAACTGTTCAGAAGCAAAAGACATCATCAAGGAAGATTGCAACCCAGCCTAAATGTCAAGTAAGAAACCTAGGAAACTAGATGCTCTCAGCCATGAAGAACTCTTAGAGAGGGGCTAAGGAAAGAATTGATAAGATCAATTATATCTTACCAAAAAACGACAACTTTTATTGTCAGACAGAGTATCCGAGGGGAAAAATTGCCATGATCTGCCCCTACACAGAAAGCTAAGGTCCCCACTACTTTACAACATCCTGTGTTACCTAACTCTTATATGCTGGGATAGAGGGAAAGATAAGATATCTAAACATCTAGTGTAAAGCCCTAGAAAAATTCATTCGGCTTGTAAAATTCAAGCAATAAAATATTTCTCCCTTAAATCCACACACACATATGCTACTCAGAACCTCTTATGCTGCCTGTCACCATTTTTTTCCTGTTAAACATTCTCAAAATTCTACCTTTCCAGAATGGCTACATTCATAACAAGTTCTTAACTCATGGAGGCTTCAGCCTCCCCAGGAAAGACTTGGGAGTCACATGCAGAGGAGCAAGGCAGCAATACTGTGATTTTTCTTTCTCAGATGCACATCTATGAAAAAGAGATGCAGTTTAAGGTTAAGGTCTTAGAACACTTAGGTCTTAGCATTGTCATTTTTTTCTATCATATACATTAAATAATGCATAATCTTGGAACCACTGGTGTCTTAGAGTCAATGAAATGTGTTTAAAGCAAATTTAGAAGGATCAGCCAGAGCCAGAAGAGTTATGCTAATAGAGGCTTTTGTCAGAGGCTCATCTGATGAGGCAGAGTCAGACACGACTGAAGCGACTTAGCAGCAGCAGCAGCAGCAGCAGCATCTGATGAGGATTTTTTTGTTAGATGCTGACCAGAGTACCTGGCCTGAATAGAAGTAGACACTGTTCTCAGGCTAAGAGGTTTTCAAATCTAGCTGAAGAAGGAGCCATCTCCCTCAGCATGGAATGTGGGCCAGATGAAAGCCAAGTCCTTCAAGCTCTCTGCTTCCTTGCAGCCTGCTACCAGAATCAGGGTTCTTGTAATAGGTCTTTTAACTGAGCTTCTAACACCCATAGTAACAATTTCCACATATCCCAGTTTTGCTAACAGTAAATACTTAGCAGCTAGAGCTCCTTAACATATGGACATCATCTGGTTTCCTTCTCAACATTCAAACTCACTCATTAGAAAGATGATTTTAAATGTCTTCATATATTACCCCATTAACATTTTAAACTACACAATCTAAAGAGTCTTTTAAAGATAAGAAATTTCATCCAAGGGAAGAATAATAAAAGCATCTTATATACTTAATATCTTTCATATTTACCTCCCATATTTATAATAGTCTGAGCGGTAAATTTTAATTTCAGGTTTAGTAGAAATGTACTACTTACTAAAAGGAGGTGGGTTTATACAATCTTTTACTTAAAATAAGATGTTTAAATTATATCTCACACAGACTAGTATCTATTTTCGGAAAAAAAGTCATTCTTATGAGGAAATCTCATCTTTACTCTTGTGCTTCTTAATACTTTCATGACCACATTGCATGGCGACCTCCCGGGAAATCAGTCACAAAAGAAACAGGCTAAAATCTCATAAGCCTGCACAAGCTAAAGCCAAATCCATGGGAAAACGCACCCTCCCAGCCTGACACTGCCCTTCTGTATCTTGGCAAAGTATTCAGGCAGAGCAGGCAATTAAGAGATTGTTCAAGGATCTGGATACAGTAATTGAAATCCTGATCACTGAATTTCAATACAGTTGTCACCACTGCAGGGGACAGAGTAAGGAAATAGGACAGAAATAGGCTCTACAGAATATTCAGAGGGCACTTAAACTTAGTCAATTTTCTCTCAATAAATGATGACAGCTTCATCTTCTCAACAAAGGCTCTAAATAGTAATCACTGCAGATGAGCCTTGTCACTGTAACTCCCTTGAGTTATCTCATGTTGTTCAACAGATGTGCAGTTAAAAGGCATTTTTAAAATCTCATATTGGATGGTACAATCATATCAGATCTTCCTGAATGGACCAAAGAAGCAGCAACATTTTTTATAGGGAAGAAAATGCCTCATGAAGAAATAAAAGTCTCCAATCTATGTCTTTATTGGTGGCTATTCTATGGCGTTTTCAAAATAGCTCATATACCACTAATACATTTAAAGATAAATGAAGATAATTTTCTAGGGTAATTTAAAAATAAATACTGAAGAGCAAAAATGAAGATCACATGTTTTCCTTTCTTATTCTCTTCCTGTAACATCTCCTAACCTCTATGGAGGGATTAATGTCCTCTGTGTATGTGACTTTTTTTTAAATCAAATCATTTGGAAACAGTGAGAGACTTATTTTGGGGGCTCCAAAATCACTGCAGATGGTGACTGCGGCCATGAAATTAAGAGGCTTGCTCCTTGGAAGAAAAGCCATGACAAACCTAGACAGCATATTAAAAAGCAGAAACATTACTCTGCCAACAAAAGTCTATATAGTCAAAGCTATGGTTTTTCCAGTGGTCATGTATGGATGTGAGAGTTGGACTATAAGGAAAGCTGAGTGCCAAAGAATTGATGCTTTTGAACTTTTGAGAGTCCCTTGGACTGCAAGGAGATAAAACCAGTCAATCCTAAAGGAAATCAGTCCTGAATATTCATTGGAAGGACTAATGCTGAATCTGAAACACCAATACTTTGGCCACCTGATGTGAAGAACTGACTCATTTGAAAAGACCCTGATGCTGGGAAAGATTGAAGGCGGGAGGAGAAGGGGACGACAGAGGATGAGACAGTTGGATGGCATCACCGACTCAATGGACATGAGTTTGAGTAAGCTCCAGGAGTTGGTGATGGACAGGGAAGCCTGGAGTGCTGCAGTCCATGCGAGTCCATGTGACTCTTTGCAGTCCCATCGCAAAGAGCAGGACACAACTGAGCGACTGAACTGAACTGATTTGCCCTTCATTTGATGAACCAACTTCTTTCCTCTACTTCATGTCTTTTGAAATTGTTACAAGAAAGCAATTTCTTAGTATTCACTCTAGGAAATTAGTTTCGGATCAAAACAGTTCTAAGGTCTGACCAGGCAGTTCAAGTTTCCTATCATGGCCTTTCAAGATAATGTCCATTTAAGTCCAGCCAGTTAATTAGCTGGCAGTCTTCTCCCTCTTATTTGATCATTTTTCAGTAAAAGCCAAGCTTTCTGACTCACTAGTTATGGAATTTTTCCTTGAATCTCAGTGATGCAAGAAAGCCTACAGTACCTAATATGACACTTCTATTAACAAAGTCATAACACATGCTGTCTCTAAACTTTCCTACTAAGGAAAACAAGACTTGCTTTTCCTAAATAAATTCTCTTTCAAAGTCTTCAACATCTCTAATCTAATTAAATAATAAAGCAAGATGTTCTTACACACTCAAGTCTGGCACTTCATTTTTCTTTCCAACATCACATCCTTCTATCCTCATTTTTCAAATTTACAAATAGACAACCTGTCAAGTTAGGATTCTCATCTTGATGACATATGCTGAACAGGTTTTGGTTCCCTAAAGGTCATTTAGACACCATATAATAAACATATAGATATGGATGGTGTATGTGCATGTATATTGGTTGTGGTTTTTAACATATAATCATATTTAAATTCTGTATTAGATTAGCTCTGATTTAATTCTGTTCTTTAGACAAAAACTAATTGGTTTTTGTATAAGAAATTACATTTCATAAGATATTTAAAGAACTGCTAATTAATTTTTCACAGTGGTTAAACCTGACAAAGCCAACTGTGGTCATTTGTAATTTATATCTCATCTGTCACAATTTTATCACCAGTCTTCTAACCATTATGCCAAAAAAACTTGTCTGTACATACACAAGTAGGCCAACAAGGAGACCTACATAAACAGATATTTTCACAAAATTTTTGCCCTCAGAGCTACTTGTAATAGTCCATCTATAAAGAAACACAGTACTTCAAGCAATGACATTGTAGATTTCCACTGATCACCTCACAGAATAATGAGTGAGCACCTCACTGAATAATGTCAGTTCAGTTCAGTTCAGTTCAGTCGCTCATTCGTGTCCTACTCTTTGCGACCCCTTGGACTGCAGCATGCCAGGCCTCCCTGCCCATCACCAACTCCCGGAGTTTACTCAAACTCATGTCCATTGAGTCGGTGATGCCATCCAACCATCTCATCCTCTGTCGTCCCCTTCTTCTCCTGTCTTCAATCTTTCCCAGCATCAAGGTCTTTTCAAATGAGTCAGCTCTTCGCATCAGGTGGCCAAAGTATTGGAGTTTGAGCTTCAACATCAGACCTTCCAATGAACACCCAGAACTGATCTCCTTTAGAATGGACTGGGTGGATCTCTCTGCAGTCCAAGGGACTCTCAGCAGTCTTCTCCAACACCACAGTTCAAAAGCATCAGTTCTTCAGCACTTAGCTTTCTTTATAGTCCAACTCTCACATCCATACATGACTACTGGAAAAACCATAGCCTTGACTAGACGGACCTTTGTTAGCAAAGTAATGTCTCTGCTTTTTAATATGCTGTCTAGGTTGGTCTAACTTTCCTTCCAAGGAGTAAGCGTCTTTTAATATCATGGCTGCAATCATCATCTGGAGTGATTTTAGAGCCCCCCAAAAAATAAAGTCTGACACTGTTTCCACTGTTTCCCCAACTATTTCCCATGAAGTGATGGGACCAGATGCCATGGTTTTAGTTTTCTGAATGTTGAACTTTAAGCCAACTTTTTTACTCTCCTCTTTCACTTTCATCAAGAGGGTCTTTACTTCTTCTTCACTTTCTGTCATAAGGGTGGTGTCATCTGCATATCTGAGGTTATTGATATTTCTCCCGGCAATCTTGATTCCAGCCTGTGCTTCCTCCAGGCCAGCATTTCTCATGATGTACTCTGCATATAAAGTTAAATAAGCGGGGTGACAATATACAGCCTTGACATACTCCTTTCCCTGTTTGGAACCAGTCTGTTGTTCCATGTCCAGTTCTAACTGTTGCTTCCTGACCTGCATACAGGTTTCTCAAGAGACAGGTCAGGTGGTCTGGTATGCCAATCTCTTTCAGAATATCCCACAGTTTATTGTGATCCACACAGTCAAAGGCTTTGGCATAGTCAATAAAGCAGAAGTAGATGTTTTTCTGGAACTCTCTTGCTGTTTCGATAATCCAGCAGATGTTGGCAATTTGATCTCTGGTTCCTCTCTGCCTCTTCTAAAACCAGCTTGAACATCTGGAAGTTCACGGTTCACATACTGCTGAAGCCTGGCTCAGAGAATTTTGAGCATTACTTTACTAGTGTGTGAGATGAGTGCAATTGTGCAGTAGTTTGAGCATTTTTTTGCATTTCCTTTCTTTGTGACTGGAATGAAAAACTGACCTTTTCCAGTCCTGTGGCCATTGCTGAGTTTTCCAAATTTGCTGGCATATTGAGTGAAACACTTTCACAGCATCATTTTTCAGGATTTGAAATAGCTCAACTGGAATTCCATCATCTCCACTAGCTTTGCTTGTAGTGATACTTCCTAAGGTCCACTTGACTTCACATTCCAGGATGTCTCACTCTAGGTAAGTGATCACACCATCGTGATTATCTGGGTCATGAAGATCTTTTCTGTACAGTTCTTCTGTGTATGCTTGACGCCTCTTCTTAATATCTTCTGCTTCTGTCAGATCCATACCATTTCTGTCCTTTATTGAGCCCATCTTTGCATGAAATGTTCCCTTGGTATCTCTGATTTTCTTGAAGAGATCTCTAGTCTTTCCCATTCTATTGTTTTCCTCTATTTCTTTGCACTGATCACCAAGAAAGGCTTTCTTATCTCTCCTCGCTGTTCTTTGGAATTCTGCATTCAAATGGGTATATCTTTCCCTTTCTCCTTTGCTTTTCTCTTCTCTTCTTTTCACAGCTATTTGTAAGGCCTCCTCAGACAGCCATTTTTCATTTTTGCATTTCTTTTTCCTGGGGATGATCTTGATCCCTGTCTGCTGTACAATGTCATGAACCTCTGTCCATTCCATTGCTATAAGCATTTTCTCAGCAAGTTACCTTTTAAGACTAAGCTGCAGTTTCAAAGGCATTTTTTATGCATTTACATTTTGAGCTCCTAGGCTGCTCACAGTTTTGAGTGCAGTAAACTAGGTATTGCACAAGTTCTTCAGGTACTTACAAAACAGTACAAAATAATGTCTTCACCTTCAAGCACAGAGAATAATTCTAGCCTAAAGGAGCATTGTGGGTTCAAATTTTAAAACAATAAAAATAAAAACTAACCCTAAGGAATAAGATAAGGAATATTGCCTGGATGACATTAATGGTCTCTTCTGCATGTTAAGTTACTTCAGTTGTGTCCAACTCTTTGTGACCCTACGGACTGTAGCCCGCCAAGCTCCTGTGTCCATGGGGATTCTCCAGGCAAGAATATTGGAGTTGGTTACCATGCCCTCCTCCAGCATGATCTTCCTGACCCAGGGATCGAACCCTTGTCTTTTATGTCTCCTACATTGGCAGGCGAGTCTTTTTTACCACTAGTGCTACCTGTTCCCTTACTTAATCACACTTGAGAAACAACTAATCAAACACAACCCTCTACATCACTTTGCTTGAATAGATATAGTTTGTACAGATAATTACCATGACCTTCCAAATTATAACTAAAGTGATTTGATACCTAGATAGGAGTTCACATGTCTTCTGTCCTTTCTAAATCCTGGAATCTTCACTTATGCAGTATGTATTCCAAACATTCTGAAAGCTATCACCATATAAAAATAGTGCTTAACTCTTCTCTTTGTCTCTGAATGAGGACCAGAAAAACCAAGATTCTGTCCAAGTCTGCTGCTTGTTGCCTGGATGAACTTAGTTATCAAATCTTTACAAGCAAGTCTGTTCTCATCTGCTCAATGGGGATAATTTTGCACAGAACTCAGAGTTCTGATGAGTATAGAGTTAAATAATGAACAAAGAAGATCTTTGAAAAGAAATACAAAGTACTATGCTCAGTCGCTCAGTCGTGTCTGACTCTTTGCAATCCCATGGACTTAGCCCTTCAGGCTTCTCTGGGATTTTCCAGGTAAGAATACTGGAGTGGGTTGCCATTTCCTTCTCCAACAAAATACTATATCAGTGTAAATTATCATTTTTCATAGTTATATGCCATGAGTAAATCACATACAACTCTTCAAATACATGCCTAAATGTTATTCAGATCTAGTATTATCTAAAGCAAATGTCAGATTTTGCTACAGTCACTAGATTAACTTCCTGGATCTTTTTCTAAAGTTTTTCTTGACAACAGAGAACAGATTCAGATATATTACTATTTTATTTTTAAAAATAGTTGAACTTTTTAAATTAAATTGAAATATGTTTAAACATAAACATTATGAGATTTATTTAATACCAACTGGGTAATCCATCACAGGTGCACAGAAAGATCATTTAGGAACCAGATGTCTGTGCCTTTCACATGAAGGAGCCACATCTTGATTGCATCCCTTTCCTCACTTATCTTTTTAATAAATGACCAAATCCTCCTAAATACATCTTAAATATTAATATGTTTGCTCTCTTCATCCATTTGAACACTGCTCCTAGCCCTGGGAGCAGTGTACTGGGTTCGGGTCCAGTATATCATCATACAAATTGCAGATATCCACCTATTTTAAGATAAGAAAATCTACCTTCCCAAACTTTGCCAATCAGTTCTCCACCTATTTTTAAGGCAAGTATTAATAATCTCTTGATTGTGCAACACTATAATATCCTGACTCAGAGTTGTTCATTGTCTTCAGATAATCATCTCAATTTTACCCAGGCATAAACCCATATAAAGCTATCTTTCAAGCTTATATATAATATCAGAACTTAATCGGGTATATTGAAGAACTAGTAGGGTAATCATCTTTATTTGTGAAGAATAATACTAGCACCGTAACACTGAACATGATTCTCAGACTCGATCTTATTTTAGCACTAACCTCAGTAAACTCTCTCTAATCATCACAGTTAAATACAGAAGTAAAGTATTTGATGCTTCTCCAGATTATCTCAGCCACTTTCATTTCCATATTTTATATTTCAACCACCCAGAAAGTTTTTCAATTTTTCAAATGTTCTAAATATACTATGTTTCACTGTAAATCTTTTTACAAATGCTGGTATCTTTAACTGGACACTTACTACCCAATAGCCCTCCTCCATCAGTTTATTTTAATTCACACATTGTTCAGGTTGTCTCTCAAAGATATTCCTTTAGGAAGCCCCACCTGACTGTTCTTTTTAATTTATTTTTTAATCAGAGGAAAATTGCTTTACAATGTTGTGTTGGTTTCTGCCATACAACAACACAAATCAGCCATAATTATACATATATCACCTCCCTCTTGAGCCTCCCTCCCCTCGCCCCTGGCTGGGCTCCCTGTTATATAGCAACTTCTCACCAGCTACCTATTTTATACATGGTAATTCCTAACACAGGGATCGAACCCAGCTCTTCTGTATTGGAGGCAGATTCTTTACTGCCTAACCCATCAGGTAAGTCCAGTGTATGTATGTCTATGCTACCTTCTCCACTTGTTCCACTTTCTCCTTCTCCAGCTGTGTCCACAAATCCGTTCTCTATATCTGAGTCTCCATTCCTTCCCTGCAAATAGACCCATCAATACCATTTTTCTAGATTCCATTTATATATGTTAATATACGATATTTGTTTTTCTATTTCTGACATACTTCATTCTGTATAACAGGCTGTAGGTTCATTCACCTTACTAGAACCAACTCAAAT
Source organism: Giraffa tippelskirchi (assembly GCF_054371585.1). Lineage (NCBI taxonomy): Eukaryota > Metazoa > Chordata > Mammalia > Artiodactyla > Giraffidae > Giraffa > Giraffa tippelskirchi. The sequence continues at coordinate 88,320,947 of NC_137275.1, read as the reverse complement.
TTGTTCCTTTTTTATAGCTGAGTAATATTTCACTGTATATATGTACCACAACTTCTTTATCCATTCATCTGTCAATGGACATCTAAGTTGCTTCCATGTCCTAGCTATTGTAAATAGTGCTACTATGAACATTGGGGTACATATGTCTTTTTCAATTATGGTTTTCTCAGGGTTGCTGGGTCATATAGTAGTTTTATCCCTAGTTTTGTTTTTTTTTGTCATAGAATTTTTTTTTTAAATAAATTTATTTATTTTAGTTGGGGGCTAATTACTTTATAATATTGTAGTGGTTTTTGCCATACATTGACATGAATCAGCCATGGGTTTACATGTGTTCCCCATCCTGAACCCCCCTCCCACCTCCCTCCCCATCCCATCCCTCTGGGTCATCCCATTGCCCCAGCCCCGAGCATCTGTCTCATGCATCGAACCTGGAATGGTGTTCTGTTTCACATATGATAATATACATGTTTCAGTGCTATTCTCTCAGAACGTCCCATCCTCACCTTCTCCCTCAGAGTCCATAAGACTGTTCTATGCATCTGTGTCTCTTATTCTGTGAGGTACCATTTCACGCCAGTCAGAATGGCTGCTATCCAAAAGTCTACAAGCAATAAATGCTGGAGAGGGTGTGGAGAAAAGGGAACCCTCTTACACTGTTGGTGGGAATGCAAACTAGTACAGCCACTATGGAGAACAGTGTGGAGATTCCTTAAAAAACTGGGAATAGAACTGCCATATGACCCAGCAATCCCACTGCTGGGCATACACACCGAGGAAACCAGAATTGAAAGAGACACGTGTACCCCAATGTTCATCGCAGCACTGTTTACAATAGCCAGGACATGGAAGCAACCTAGATGTCCATCAGCAGACAAATGGATAAGGAAGCTGTGGTACATATACACAGTGGAATATTACTCAGCCATTAAAAAGAATACATTTGAATCAGGTCTATTGAGATGGATGAAACTGGAGCCCATTATACAGAGTGAAATAAGCCAGAAAGAAAAACACCAATACAGTATCCCTAGTTTTTTAAGAACTCTCCATATGTTCTGCAGAGTGCCTGTATCACTTTATATTCTACCAGCAGTGCAAGAAGGTTTCCTTTTCTCTACATCCTCTCCAACATTTATTGCTGTACATATATATATTTTTTGATGATGGCTATTCTGACCATTGTAGTTTTGATTTGCATTTCTCTAATAATTAGGGATGTTGCACATCTCTTCATGTGTTTATTGGCCATCTTTATGTTTTCTTTGGAGAAACGTCTATTTAGGTCTTATGCCCATTTTTTGATTGGGCTGTTTGTTTTTCTGATATCGAACTATATGGGTTGCTTATATATTTTGGAGATTAATCCTTTGTCAGTTGTTTCATTTGCAATTATTTTCTCCCATTCTGAGGGTTGTCTTTTAAACTTGTTTACTGTTTCCTTTGGGGCTTCCCTGGTAGCTCTAATAGTAAAAAATCCACCTGCAATGTAGGAGACCCCAATTCAATCCCTGAGTCAGGAAGATCCCATGCAGAAGGGAATGGCAACCCTCTCCAGTATTCTTGCTTGGAGAATCCCATGGACATAGGAGCCTGGCGGGCTATAGTTGGACTCTGTAAGTCGGACATTGCAAAGAGCTGGACACAACTGAGCGACTAACACCTTTCACCTTTCATTGTTTTCTTTGCTGTGCAAAAGCCTTTAAGTTAAACTAGGCCTCATTTGTTTATTTTTATTTTTATTTACATTGCTCTAGGAGGTGGGTCAAAGAGGATCTTGCTGTCATTTACATCAAAGAATGTACTGCCTACATTTTACTCTAAGAGTTTTATACTTTCTGGCCTTACATTTAAGTCTTAATCCATTTTGAGTTTATCGTGGTGTTAGAGAGTGTTCTAATTTCATTCTTTTACATGTAGCTGTCTCATTTTCCCTGTACCACTTATTGAAGAGACTTATCTTTTCTCCATTGTATATTCTTGCCTTCTTTGTCAAAGATAAGGTGCCCATAGGTGTGTGGGTTTATCTCTGGGTTTTCTATCTTGTTCCATTGGAAAATATTTCTGTTTTTGTGCAAGTATCATGCTGTCTTGATGACTGTAGCTTTATAGTATAAAGTCAGGAAGGTTGATTCCTCCAGTTCCATTTTTCTTTCTCAAGATTGCTTTGGCTATTTGGAATCTTTTGTGTTTCCATACAAATTGTGAAATTTCTTCCTCTAGTTCTGTGAAAAATACCATTGGTAGTTTGATAGGGATTGCACTGAATCTGTAGACTTCTTTGAGTATTATAGTCATTTCCACAATATTGATTTGCCCAATCCAGGAACATGTTATATCTTCCCATCTGTTTGTGTCACCTTTCATTTTTTTCATCAGTGTCTCCTGACTGTTCTTGATGAAAGTTCATGTTGTATTCTCTTATTCCCCCAATAGAGCTGTTACCAGAGCTCTTGTAATGATGATTAATTTCTTTTTATTAGACAGTATCCTCCTGCCAATGCAGGATATGCAAGAGATGTGGGTTCAATCCCTGGGTTGGAAAGATCCCCTAGAGTAGGAAATTGCAACTCACATCGATCTCTTCTGTGAATGTAATACTTTTTTTCAGCTCTGTATATCTCCTTTATTTTAAATTAATATATCAACCCAAAATGCTGGGTTTTCTATTTTGTTATTCACTAAAGGCATGATAGTTTCTAGCCTCTTATATTAATCAGTGTCCTTAGTCACAAGCAATAAAAAGTGATTCTCACTATACTAAATATTTTGAGTAACTCGCAGAACCTGAAAGAGCCCAGCAACCAGTCAGACAGACTTCCAAACCAAGGAAATGCCCAAATTCATATCATAAAATTGATTTCATGAAGAAATCACAGCTACCATCCATGGATGCAGACATTCTTAGGTTATTCCACTAACCCGTAGTGCTAGCCATTAGGTATATCTACTTTCTATCACTACTGTCAGTTGCTTCTGGAGAGAGGATGCAGGGGCAGCCACAGCCTCACCTCAGCACAATGTATTCTGAGTGATCCCCCTAGTATCTGGGGATGTATGTCTGCTTGTCAGTGCTGGTCAGATGTCACGGGGGCCAGGAAGGGAGGTCCTCCAGTGGGAGGCACATATATCTCAGGAGGTGAAAGAGGCTTCACCTGAAGCCTGCTGAAGGTTGTACTGGGACAAAAAGGGGAAATGTCTGCTATATCCCACATGATACTTTCATGAGTTAGGATGAATGAATGGAGACAAAATCCTATCTTATTGTTGTGTGGTATCTCTCAAAGTGCCCAGAACAATGCACTGCATACACTAGAATGTAAATGATTAACATTTTGAAACAGTAATGGACTTTCAGGAAAAAACTATTGATTAAACTCACATCAAAAAATACCACTGAGGGGGGCTTCAAAAATCCCATTTGAAAGCTGAGTCAAATTGTACCACAATCCATGTGACCTTCTTACTTTATGCCACTCATGGATCGAACCCAGGTCTCCCGTATTGCAGGCGGATTCTTTTTGCAGCTGAGCCACCAGGGAAGCCCTACTTAAGCCACACCATCTGTGATATTACAAAAATCTAGGCCTAGTCAACTGTAGTGCAAAATAAGTGAAGCAAATTCTCCTTTAAGCAGCCAGCAGGTGCTGACTGCTTAGCAACATGGAATAATGAAGTGATTAAGGGACATCATAAAGAATATTGTAGATTCAGTATTAGGAAGAAGACATCACGTGTCATGCAGAAAACCCTCAGTAACAGATTCTCAGACAGCTGGTCACCAGCATCATTCAAAGGAATGCCTGGTAGAAAAAAGTCATAAAAGTGAACTCATTTACCTTTGAAAGCAAGCATTTCACCAATGAAGCAATAACAGAGAGATCAAAAACAGACTGTACATAACCACATGGTCTTTGAGTAATAAAACAGTTATTTCTTTCTACTAAAACAATTCTTCGAGCTAGTGAATAGTTACTAGATTTTAAAACTTCATTTCACAAAGCCAGGATTAAAAAAGATTCATTGACATGGTATTATTTATGTGAACAAGAGTTCACTTTCTGACAGAAATGTTCAAGTATGCATATTTGAATGAGCTTTCTGTAGTAGGCTGTGACCAGGCTAGACAAAGAACAATTACATTACTAGGTTGCTTTTTACCTCTAAGCTTGGATATAAAATTTAATCTATGTAGAAGCAATTTAAAAAAAATACACATAAAAGAGATTACCATGGCTTTTCTCTTCACACAAAAATCTGTTGAATAAAATCTTAATATCTGCACTGTAGTAATCATTCAGAAAGAATAAAGAAAGAAAATTTTGAAAAAGAAAGACTTCCGCTGTCTAACAGTTTACACTGTGGTGACAGGATTTCACACATAGTTTTCACAGATTTAGAAGACCTAAATAGTGTTAAGACCTTTGAAAAATCTTTCAGCCCTTATCTCCATATCCTTTTTGGAAATGATTAAGACTTCAAGCCATGCCCAAAATGTAAGCTCCAAAAGTTTTCTTAAATGTCTGCACTAAGAAAACTCAGTATCTTTCAGAAATGTTTTCTTTAGTCCTGAACAGAATACCAAGTTGAAAAAAAAATTAGGCATAAATCAAACCAATAAAAGATATGAATTTTCACAGCCTTCACATGCCTTACCTTAAAATAATTTATCTAAATAAACAGAAGAAACTAATAAATATGCTCAGAATGGGGCCACACAGCAATGAAACTATTAAATATTCCTTTATGCTTATACATGGCAGAGGTTACCAGTAATCTCCTATATCAATTCTACTCTTTCTTTAGGGCTTCTCTTTCAATAGGCACTAACTTTCTCAGGTGGCTCAGTGACAAGGAATTCATCTGCCAATGCAGGAGACACAGGAGATGCAGATTTGATACCTGGGTCAGGAAGATCCTCCAGAGTAGGAAATGGCAACCCACTCCAGTATTCTTGCCTGGAAAATTCCATAGACAGAGAAGCCTCGCAGGCTACAGTCCATGGAGTTGTACAGAGTCAGAAGCGACTGAGCATGCACACACAACTTTTACCTATACACACAGCCACCTATCATAAGAGGTGCATTTCTCAGCCTCCCTCATAGCTGAATCCTGCCAAAAATTTCAGAGCAACTTCAAGGACCATCACCATAATGCTGGCCAGTAAGTGCCCTTTTGGCTCCTTTGGTTTTATCCTTTTTTTCATCCAACTGCTTGAAATGTATATAATTAATGTTTGACCCATGGGCATGAGGCCCATTTTCCTCTAGGGATGGCAAAGCAGAATCTGAAAGGAATCTCACTCCTTGTACTACCTGCTCTGAACTTCTAGGAAGAAAAGTAAATTTCCCTCTTGTTTAAATCAGAGTTATCTGGGGTCTGTATTAGTAACAAGCAAACTAAGTCCTATACACACACATTGATATTAATACAATGTGTATAGAAACTACTGCTAGTGACCAACTCAGTAGTCTTTCTCCTCTTGTTTCTTAAAAAAATGAAAAAAAGGAAGAACAATTATGATTCTTTTCTAGGAAACAACTTTCCTAGGCCAAGAAAAATCATAGCGGGTGAAAATATCCATGTCAACTCCATGACCCTCTGCCAGAAAATCATCTTCTCAGCTTTCTTTACAGCAAATGAGCCAAATATCTAGTTCTGACCAACAGAGTAGGAGAGATTTATGGAATTATTTTTTCTCCCTGATGAAAGTACTTTCCTTACTCAGCATTTTCCTCCTGCCAGTAATGTTCCTCCTGCTACATCTTGAATGAAGATGTAGCACCTGAGGTTGTGGCAGTCACCTTATAGCCCCAACTAGAGATGGAACCTGTATGCCCTGCAGTGGAAGTGTACAGTCTTAGCCACTGGACTGTCCAGGAAGTCCCTCTCTAGCATTTTTTAATAATTTTTTATATGTAATTCTTCAATACATCTGAAATTTATTCTGGTGATTAGTATAAAGGAAAGCTACAAATTGATTTTTTTTTTTAGCACATCAATTTTCCCTTTCACGGCTTTAAATCTTAAATGTCCAACAGCTGTGAAAGAATATCATTGCCTAAATCTAATGAACCTAGATAAATCAAATGTTAGGGAAAAGAAAACAAACCATGGCAGAGGCAATAAATTTCAAGATCTTTTCATCTACTGCTGGCTGATAAACAACTGATTTGGGACACTGTTCTAGAGCATTTAAGGACCTTATATATCCTAAAAATCACACAAAACACAGTGCAGTTTGAGTTGGAAATAATGTCACATTAATAAGAGAGCTGGAAACCGTTTTAATTCTAATGTTTTGGCTGATTCGGATAAGTACCGAGTTTATAAGTTATCACAACATAATTTAGAGTCCTAAACTATCTTAACATTGTTGGAATCTTCTAATTCATTCAGAGCAGAAAACATAGACTCAAAACAAGGCCAGAATTTTCTGTGGTTTAGCTTTTCATGACAAGCTAGATGTTCAAGCTGGTTTTAGAAAAGGCAGAGGAACCAGAGATCAAATTGCCAATATCCGCTAGATCATTGAAAAAGCAAGAGAGTTCCAGAAAAACATCTATTTCTGCTTTATTGACTATGCCAAAGCCTTTGACTGTGTGGATCACAATAAACTGTGGAAAATTCTGAAAGAGATGGGAATACCAGACCACCTGACCTGTCTCTTGAGAAACCTGTATGCAAGTCAGGAAGCAACAGTTAGAACTGGACACAGAATGACAGACTGGTACCAAATAGGAAAAGGAGTACGTCAAGGCTGTATATTGTCACCCTGCTTATTTAACTTATATGCAGAGTACATCATGAGAAACGCTGGGCTGGAAGAAACACAAGCTGGAATCAAGATTGCCGGGAGAAATATCAATAACCTCAGATATGCGGATGACATCACCCTTATGGCAGAAAGTGAAGAAGAACTAAAGAGCCTCTTGATGAAAGTGAAAGAGGGGAGTGAAAAAGTTGGCTTAAAGTTCAATATTCAGAAAACTAAGATCATCAGTGTCAGACTTTATTTTTTTGGGCTCCAAAATCACTGCTGATGGTGACTGCAGCCATGAAATTAAAAGACACTTACTCCTTGGAAGGAAGGTTATGGCCAACCTAGATAGCATATTTAAAAGCAGAGACATTACTTTGCCAACCAAAGTCTGTCTAGTCAAGGCTATGGTTTTTCCAGTGGTTATGTATGGATGTGAGAGTTGGACGGTGAAGAAAGCTGAGCGCCGCAGAATTGATGCTACTGAACTGTGGTGTTGGAGAAGACTCTTGAGAGTCCCTTGGACTGCAAGGAGATCCAATCAATCCATCCTAAAGGAGATCAATCCTGGGTGTTCATTGGAAGGACTGATGTTGAAGCTGAAACTCCAATACTTTGGCCACCTCATGCGAAGAGCTGATTCATTGGAAAAGACCCTAATGCTGGGTAGGATTGGGGGCAGGAGGAGAAGGGGACAACAGAGGATGAGATGGTTGGATGGCATCACTGACTTGATGAACATGGGTTTGGGAAGACTCTGGGAGTTGGTGATGGACAGAGAGGCCTGGTGTGCTGAAATTCATGGGGTCGCAAAGAGTCGGACACGACTGAGCAACTGAACTGAACTGAACTGAAAGCTTCTTTTTAATTTTTTTTTTAATTTATGGTTTATTTGTGAAAATTTTATTCCACTGATTTAATATGCTTCCGTGGTGACTCAGACAGTAAAGAATCTGCCAGTAATGTGGGAGACCCAGGTTCGATCCCTGGGTCAGGAAGATACCCTGGAGGAGGAAATGACAACTCACTCCAGTAAACTTGTCTGGAAAATTCCATGGACAAAGGAGCCTGGGAGGCTACAGTCCAGGCGGTCACAAAGAGTTGGACACGACTGAGCAACTAACACATATTTACCATGCATTTATTTGTATGAGGCTCATATCCTCAATATTTTCTTCAGTGGAGAAAAAGAACAGTAAATGTGCCCTTTTAAATAATAACAGAACACTTGATAATAAATATTCATACTTCCACTAAACATTTCCACTTAACTAATCAAGTTCTTTTCAATAATACATGTCTTCTATGATAAAAATATATATATACTTTTTTTTCCATACTGACTTATATGGGGAATCTAAAAAAAACAACAAACCAGTTAATAAGACATTTTGCACTTCCAATAACAGTATTTGAGAGTTCCCTTTGCCTCTTTTTTATCTGCATATTTGTCATTTTGATTTGTCATCATGTTTTTGTGTAGATTCTGAGCTCCCCCTGGTATCTTTTCCTTCTGCCTGTGAAGCACAACACTAACTTTTCTTTATAATGCAGTTTTGATAATGTTAAATTCACTCAGTTTTCATGTCTGAAGATATCTTTAATTTGTGTTTGTTTTTAAATTCTATTTTTGCTGAATATATAAAATCTGGGTCGATAGACTTTTTCTTTCAGTAAAAGATGTCATTACACTGTCTTAAACTTTGAATTATTTCTGATGAAGAATCACTCAGTCTTTACTTCATTTCTCTGTACTTAGTGTGTTTTCTCTCACCCACTCTGGCTGCTTTCAGAGTTTTACTTCATCATAGCTTTTAAACATATCAATTTTGATGGGCCCTGGAGAAGAATTTTCTTCATGATTCTTGTGTTTGAAGTTTGTTAAAATTCCTGGATCCTTAGCTTTTATCGTTTGATAAAACTTTCAGCAATTATTTTTAGAAATGCTTTTTCTGTCCTGGCCTCTCACCCTATTTTCTTCTCAGGATTCTAATTTCCCACACATTAGGCCATCTAAAGTTGTTCTGCAGCTCACTGATACTCTGTTCACTTTTTCCCCAGACTTATTTCTCTCTGTATAATGTTGAATCATTTCTATTGCAATGTCTTCAATTCATTCATCTTTTCTTCTGTAGTGTCCAATCTACTGCTAATTCCATCTAATGCATACATCTCAGACCACGTGTTTTTTTTTTTTTTAATCTCTGCAAGTGTAATGGGTCCTCTTTTACATATGTTTATTTCTTAACATACTCTTTCTCTCCTACTTTCCACTTTCTTGATTCTATAGAATAGAGTTTTAATATGGTTTTAATGTTCTTGTCTATTAATTTTATCATCTGAGTCACTTCTGGGTACTTTTTAAAACTTATTTAATGTTTTAATTGAAGTATAGTTAGTTCTGGCTTCCCTGCTGGCTCAGTCAGTAAAGAATTTGTCTGCAATGTGGGAGACCCGGGTTTGATCCCTGGGTCAAGAAGATCCCCTGGAGAAGGGAATGGCAACCCACTCCAGTACTCTTGCCTGGAGAATTCCATGGACAGAGAAGCCTAATGGGCTACAGTCCACAGGTCACAAAGAGTCAGCCACAACTGAGTGACTAACACTTCACTTCATAGTTAGTTTACAATGTTGTTATTTACAAGCGTACAGCAAAGTGAGTCAGTTACACACACATACACACACACACATTCTTTTTCAGATTCTTTTCCACTATGGCTTATTACAGATACTGAATATAGTTCCCTGTGCTAAACTTGTTGTTTACCTCTCTTATATATAATAATGTGTATGTTAATTCCAAGCTCCTAGTTTATTTATCACCCCACCCTCCCACTATCCCCTTTGGTAACCATATAATTGTTTTCATTTTCTATGTATGTGAGTCTGTTTCTCTTTCAAAGATAAGTTCATTTGTATCATAGTTTAGATTCCACATTTCAACAATATCAATAACCTCAGATATGCAGATGACACCACCCTTATGGCAGAAAGTGAAGAAGAATTAAAGAGTCTCTTGATGAAAGTGAAAGAGGAGAGTGAAAAAGATAGCTTAAAACTCAACATTCAGAAAACGAAGATCATGGCATACAGTCCCATCACTTCATGGCAAATACATGGGGAAACAGTGGAAACAGTGACAGTCTTTATTTTGGGGGGCTCCAAAATCACTGCAGACGGTGACTGCAGCCATGAAATTAAAAGACACTTGCTCCTTGGAAGAAAAGTTATGACCAACCTAGTTCAGTTCAGTTCAGTCGCTCAGTCGTGTCCGACTCTCTGCGACCCCATGAATTGCAGCACGCCAGGCCTCTCTGTCCATCACCAACTCCCGGAGTCTACCCAAGCCCATGTTCATCGAGTCGGTGATGCCATCCAACCATCTCATCCTCTGTCGTCCCCTTCTCCTCCTGCCCCCAATCCTACCCAGCATTAGGGTCTTTTCCAATGAGTCAATCCTTCGCATGAGGTGGCCAAAGTATTGGAGTTTCAGCTTCAACATCAGTCCTTCCAATGAACACCCAGGATTGATCTCTTTTAGGATGGATTGATTGGATCTCCTTGCAGTCCAAGGGACTCTCAAGAGTCTTCTCCAACACCACAGTTCAAAAGCATCAATTCTGCGGCGCTCAGCTTTCTTCACCATCCAACTCTCACATCCATACATGACCACTGGAAAAACCATAGCCTTGACTAGACAGACTTTGGTTGGCAAAGTAATGTCTCTGCTTTTAAACATGCTATCTAGGTTGGCCATAACCTCCCTTCCAAGGAGTAAGTGTCTTTTAATTTCATGGCTGCAGTCACCATCAGCAGTGATTCTGGAGCCCAAAAAAGTAAAGTCTGACACTGTTTCCACTGTTTCCCCATCTATTTCCCATGGAGTGAAGGGACCAGATGCCATGATCTTAGTTTTCTGAACGTGGAGCTTTAAGCCAACTTTTTCACTCTCCTCTTTCACCTTCATCAAGAGGCTCTTTAGTTCTTCTTCACTTTCTGCCATAAGGGTTGTGTCATCCGCATATCTGAGGTTATTGATATTTCGCCTGGCAATCTTGATTCCAGCTCGTGTTTCTTCCAGCCCAGCGTTTCTCATGATGTACTCTGCATATAAGTTAAATAAGCAGGGTGACAATATACAGCCTTGACGTACTCCTTTTCCTATTTGGAACCAGTCTGTTGTTCTGTGTCCAGTTCTAACTGTTGCTTCCTGACTTGCATACAGGTTTCTCAAGAGACAGGTCAGGTGGTCTGGTATTCCCATCTCTTTCAGAATTTTCCACAGTTTATTGTGATCCACACAGTCAAAGGCTTTGGCATAGTCAATAAAGCAGAAATAGATGTTTTTCTGGAACTCTCTTGCTTTTGCGATGATCCAGCGGATATTGGCAATTTGATCTCTGGTTCCTCTGCCTTTTCTAAAACCAGCTTGAACATCTGGAAGTTCACGGTTCATGTATTGCTGAAGCCTGGCTTGGAGAATTTTGAGCATTACTTTACTAGCATGTGAGATGAGTGCAATTGTGCGGTAGTTTGAGCATTCTTTGGCATTGCCTTTCTTTGGGATTGGAACGAAAACTGACCTTTTCCAGTCCTGTGGCCACTGCTGAGTTTTCCAAATTTGCTGGCATATCGAGCACTTTCACAACATCACCTTTGAGGATTTGAAATAGCTCAACTGGAATTCCATCACTAGACAATATATTAAAAAGCAGAGACATTACTTTGCCAACAAAGGTCTGTCTAGTCTTGGTTTTTCCAGTAGTCATATATGGATGTGAGAGTTGGACTGTAAAGAAAGCTGAGCGCCAAAGAATTGATGCTTTTGGACTGTGGTGTTGGAGAAGACTCTTGAGAGTCCTTTGGACTGCAAGGAGATCCAACCAGTCGATCCTAAAGGAAATCAGTCCTGAATATTGATTGGAAGAACCAATGTTGAAGCTGAAACTCTAATACTTTGGCCACCTGATGTGAAGAGCTGACTCATTTGAAAAGACCCTGATGCTGGCAAAGATTGAAGGCGGGAGGAGTAGGGGACGACAGAAGATGAGATGGTTGAATGCCATCACCGATTCAATGGACATGAGTTTGAGTGAACTCCAGGAGATGTGATGGACAGGAAGGCCTGGCGTGCTGCAGTCCATGGGGTTGCAAAGAGTTGGACACGACTGAGCAACTGAACTGAACTTAGATTCCACATATAAGGGACATCATATGATATTTGTCTTTCTTTATTTGACTAACTTCACTTAGTATGATAATCTCTAGGTTCATCCAGGTTGCTGCAAATGGAATTATTTCATTCTGCTTTCTAGCTGAGTCATATTTCATTGTATGTGTGTGTGCATATATATATATATATATATATATATATCTTTATCTAGTCATCTGTCAGTGGACATTTAGATCTTGGCTATTGTACATTGGGGTACAGGTATCTTTTTGAATTAGAGTTTTCTCCAAATATATGCCCAAGAGTGGGACTGCAGGATCATATAGTAACTCAGGTCCATTTCTATTGTTGATTTTTCTCTTTATTGTGTGTCATATATTTCTGCTTCTTTTGCATGCCAGATATTATGCATATTACTTTGTCAAGTACTGAGTATTCTTAAGTTTTATTCTAATAAAAATTATTTGGAAAATTTTATCCGAGGCTTGGGATAAAAAATTTTATCCTGAGGCTTGCTTTCAGGCTTTACTGAGTAAGAACAGTACAGTTTTTAGTCTCTATTGATACATTACTCTTCTGAGTACTTTCACTGATGTATCTTTCTACTCTGGCAGGTGAGAATACAAAGTATCCCATCTCTCTGGAACCTCTACATATTTCTCCACTAACTTCTTTCCAGTGGCTAGAAATTTATTCACACATATGTAATACTCAAAACTCAGCTGAACACGCAAGAATAAATCCTCTAGAGAACAAATCTCTAGAATATATAACTGAGTAATTCCCTCTTTCCTGGTATTCCATCATGTGAATTCTAGCTGTGTTGCTATTCAGCAATTTTTCACCCTGTTTCCTCAACTCAGAGACACTCCAGGTTCTATGTTGGTTTACCTATACTACTACACAGACAGTAAGCTCTCTCCAGGCAATAACATAGGGAAGTAAAGGCTCATCTAATTGTTTTCCTTCCCTCAAAGATTAGCCTTTTGCTGACTATCTGCTAATGTGAAAATTCTTGTTTTATATGTTTTGTCCATTTTTTAAACTGTTAGAGGCAGGAGCATATATATGATCTTTGTTACTATATTATGACTAGAAGCTAGAAGTAGGAATACTGGCACTTTACACTGAAACATGGTTTTGATATTTCTCTGAAGAGAATTCTTTGGGGATTGTTGTAGGATAAAAGAAAAATCCTGATAAGGCAAGTCCTCCGCTACAAGCCAGAACCCCTACACCTGCATACTGCAGCATAGACTAATAGTTTCATTAGTACACTTTACTAGATTGTGTCCTAAAGTCTTAAAACTTAATCTGAAAAGAACATTTTATTATAAGAATTCAAGTGCTTGCACTCACAATCCTTGTCAAACAACGTATATTATCCATGATGCAAAGAGAATATTTTAAATAATATAAAAAATTTTTTCCAAATTTTGAAGTGAACAGTTACTGACAACTGAATCACTTATTAACAATCAAAATTATCCACTGATCCTCTGAAACTGATCACTCAATATATTTTTTTTTTTTTTTTGGCTACATCAGATCTTAGTTGCAACACAAAGGATCTTCAGTTGCATCATGTGGAGCACAGACTCTAGTTATGGCGCATGGGTTCTGTAGTTGCAGTGTGCAGACTCAGTAGTTCCGTGGCATGTGGTATCTTAGTTCCCTGATTAGGGATCAAAACCTTGTCCCCTGCATCTCAAGGCAGATTCTTACCCACTGGGCCACCAGGAAAGTCCTATTCAATAATTCTTGATTGATTGAATTACAATTACATTGAATTACATCCATACATATAGTTATTGTTGAAAATAATAGCCTTTGTCTTTTAAGAATATATTTATATATTTTATACAATTATCCATATAATTACAAATTATAATTACATGAATTTTTTTTCTGTATTCAGTTTTTTGGCAAGTCACAATAAATATGAGCCTGAAAAGCAAAGAAATTTGCATACTGAGCTTTGAGTAACCCAATTATGGAAAATATAAATGGAAACTGAATTTTAGTAGTTTGGAAAAGATGACCTTTTTTCAAAGTATCTATTTAGTGACTGTAAATCCTTTGTGGAAAAGGGCAGGAATATAGTAAGTAAATGAAAAGAAAATAAAAACTTCTGCTATTTTTTATACTCTTAGATCTGATTATCAGGCATAGCTCACACATCTTATAGATTTTCTATGTATTTTTATTACTGTTCACTAAACATCTCTTACTTGAAAATTCAGGTCTCATACACAAGTATTCTAGAAGTCAAATTGGAAGTAGGGCATTGCTTGATAGTTCTGAATTCAATTAACTTGTATACTTCCAAATAAGCATACTACTGAAAAATCAGTAAAGGCATAGGTCATTTAACAAGTAGCAGTTGCATTCTATAAGACATACACCACAAGCATACTGAACACACTGCAGAGTTCGTTTTGAACGCTCTGACAACTCTTTTGTCCTGCTTTCTCTTCCCTGTATCTTTAACTAAATCCCTTCATGCTCTCAAATCCAAAAGCATAAATATTGCATTGAATAGTTTCAGGTATTTTTTTCCAGAGAACCAAATGAGTCTTTTCCACTTAGACACTGTCCTGTTTAACCTTAAAATTGCTTGTGAGATGAATTCAATTCAATTTCAGTAGTTTTCTTGAGTGCCTAATTCTGTACTGAATGCTTGACAGAAATTAATACGACATGCTATCTTCCCCCAGCAAATAATAATAGCAAAAATTCCTTGGGCATCCCGACTATGCCACATTCTATTAAGTGCTTTACTTACATTAACTCATTTAATTCTCACAACAATTCTCACAACCATTTTACAGAGAAGAAAAGTAAAGCTTTAAAAAAAAAAAAAAGTAAGCAATTGATTAAAATTACACAGCAGGTAAGAGGTGGAGTTGAGCCTTAAATCCAGGCTGACTGACTATGGACTACAATGCATGCCGCCCATCCACAAAAGACGTAGAGCCACACAAACAACAAACTGTGCTATATTACCCCAAAACACAGTAAGGAAAAATGCCATGAAGGCATCAAGGCTGTGTATGTAATTCATTTCATTTAGAAAAATTAACAATAGCTTAAAATAAGGCAATATTTGAGCTGAATGTTAAAGAAAGGGAATATCAACAGAGCTGAAAGCAAAAGACAGTAAAACCAAAGGCTCATCTTGAGGAGAATGGCATCCCCTGTTAGAATGGTTCTGACTCCAGAGCACATAAGAATCGTACATAAGATACTTCACAGCCATGTACATTTCCTTGAAATACACTCATACACTAGTTCAGAAAGTCTGAAAATCCACATTCAGAAAGACTTCAAATGGTTCAAATGTAATTTCAGGATTATATGGAGAAACATAAACCTTTTTTTCTCCATTTTTAAAAATTTTTTAAATTATTTATTTTGATTGGAGGCTAATTACTTTACAATATTGTAGTGGTTTTGCCATACAGTGACATGAATCAGCCATGAGTGTACATGTGTTCCCCATCCTGAACCCCCCTCCCACCTCCCTCCCCATCCCATCCTTCAGGGTCATCCCAGTGCACCAGCCCTGAGCACCCTGTCTCATGCATCGAACCTGGACTGGTGATCTATTTCACACATGATAATATACTTGTTTCAATGCTATTCTCTCAAATCATCCCACCCTTGCCTTCTCCCACAGAGTCCAAAAGACTGTTCTTTACATCTGTGTCTCTTTTGCTGTCTCACATATAGAGTCATTGTTACTATCTTTCTAAATTCCATATATATGTGTTAGAATACTGTATTGGTGTTTTTCTTTCTGACTTACTTCACTCTGTATAATAGGCTCCAGTTTCATCCACCTCATTAGAACTGATTCAAATGCATTCTTTTTAATAGCTCAGTAATATTCCATCGTGTATATGTACCACAGCTTCCTTATCCATTCATCTGCCATGGACATCTAGGTTGCTTCCATGTCCTGGCTATTGTAAACAGTGCTGCAATAAATATTGGGGTACACGTGTCTCTTTCAATTCTGGTTTCCTCAGTGTGTATGCCCAGCAGTGGGATTGCTGGGTCATATGGCAGTTCTATTCCCAGTTTTTTTAAGGAATCTCCACACTGTTCTCCATAGTGGCTGTACTGGTTTGCATTCCCATCAACAGTGCTAAGAGGGTTCCCTTTTCTCCACACCCTCTCAGCATTTATTGCTTGTAGACTTTTGATAGCAGCCATTCTGACTGGCGTGAGATGGTACCTCATTGTGGTTTTGATTTGCATTTCTCTGATAATGAGTGATGTTGAACATCTTTTCATGAGTTTGTTAGCCATCTGTATGTCTTCTCTGGAGAAATGTCTGTTTAGTTCTTTGGCCCATTTTTTGATTGGGTTGTTTATTTTTCTGGAACTGAGCTGCAGGAGCTGCTTATATACTTTTGAGATTAATTCTTTGTCAATTGCTTCATTTGCTATTATTTTCTCCCATCCTGAAGGCTGTCTTTTCACCTTGCTTATAGTTTCCTTCATTGTGCAAAAGTTTTTAGTTTAATTAGGTCCCATTTGTTTATTTTTGCTTTTATCTCCATTACTCTGGGAGATGAGTCATAGAGGATCCTGCTATGATTTATGTCAGAGAGTGTTTTGCCTATGTTTTCCTCTAGGAGTTTTATAGGAGGAACCCAAACCTTAATGACTTTAAGCCCTAGCATCTACTGTCACACTTCCTCCATTCTGTAAACTCAAACCTCTCACCACTATCCTCACTCCAAACTAAATCTAACCTCCTGTGGGTAAAATCTAAGGAACCCTAATCTAATATTCAGGATTCAGCATCTATAATCCTCACTTCTGGTCCATCTCTGATCTTGTATTTGAAGTTAAATAATGAGACTATTCTCTTATTCTATTTTTGAGTCCTTGACTCTGCTTCATACCAGTTTTTTCACTGGTACTAAATACAGGAAAGACTCTCCTTATTTGAAGGTCTACATATTAAGTGAATTAGAATTTTTATTCTATAAAATACCCAGAACAACAGTATTTCCAAAACCAGGGCCCTGAATACTATGTTCTTTCCAAGGGCCTACCTATAGACTGCAGTTCTGATCCTAACCTCTATTCCAGGGTATAGAGAATACATGGCACCAAGTGAGTTTTGACACCAATGTCTCCTTGCCTATATTTCCAAGTGTCACTTGTTTCCAGGTTGCCAAGCTATACTCCACCTGTCAGCTAAGATGACTTCATTCATTTTATATATACCCTATTCTATTCTCCATCATCTCCCCTAACCATGGGGAAATTTGATGTGCTGCTACTTACATTTTTTATAAATTGGAGAAGGGATCCCTAGATAGAGAAAAAACCTAAGGTTATACAGAGCTTTTAGAACTTTCATTAAATCAAGCAATATTTGTCTTCAACAAGAAAAGCCATTTTATACTTATATAATATAAAATTCTAAGCTTTTCACTGTCTCTTTTGAATATTAAACTGGCTCTTTAAAAATATGACATTTATACATATTTCCCTAATTATATCATAAGTTAGGGCAGTATTTAGGGAGTGAACTAAGAAGTAAGAACCAAGCTAGTGATAAAAACAACTAATTTACTGCTAGATTTTAAAAGCCAGAAAGTAAAAATATGTTGCTTTTCAATAATATTTTTTAAGTTAAAAAAAGGGATATAGTCACAAAACAGGTGAGAAAGTACATACAAGTTCAAACTGAAACAATTATAACTTCATCTTACCACCTCTTCACAGCCAATGTTAGTATTTTGAGGCACAAGCTTTTGTTTTTGTGTTATGTTTCCTAAAGTTGAATTTCAGTCAAGATCAAAACATGATTGATCTTGCATACCAGAGAGAAGGGCCAGACTCAAATGGACAGTTTATTAATTTTTAAAAAGTAGAAGAGAGAGCAGTCCCCCAGGGCTTTCAGAATTTTTAACCACATCAGGGATGCAAAAATGAAACCCAAACAGGAGAGAAGAAAATTTTCAAAGAAAGATTTGGGGAGTTACTGAGATATTGGACATCCTCATCTCTGAGATACTGATACCCAACAGAGAAGCATTGGGAATGCCCATCCCACACCTAAAGCTCAATGATGGAGGGAACCCAAGCTTCAAGAGAACTAATAAGAGAGTTTAATATGCGGCCCCAAAATGGGAATGCAGTGGGCTGGAATCTGACATTCCCTTGGAGGACACAAAGGCTGAATGTTCAGGAGGAGCAAGGTGGGCTCCAGCTGCATGACACTCGGCCTCAACTTCTTCTCTGAGTTTCTCAGGTTTAAAGATAAGTGAAAATTTCCCATGTAAAAAAGTGCAGGGATTGGAATTGTCTTGGGTCTCTAGAAAGGGAAGGGATTCCAGCAATGAAAAATTGGAAGTGGACTTAGAATTCCTAGGGATTGCTGGAAACATCTTAGAAGATCACCAGAAAGAGCAATGTGCCTGCTGAGGCATGGCATCAAGAAGTCTCAGATATAAGGATCTGAGGAATCCACCAAAGTACTCCAAAAAGAGTCATAAGTCAGCCATCTGCCCACCCAGGAGCCAAAGCCAGCTTACAGCACTAAGGATTCCACTGAGGACTTTCTTATCCCCTTTTCTTTCCTTTCTCTCATGTGCACCAGTTACAGAAGGGCTTGATATCAGGTCGGGAAACATCAGACCAAGAGCAGGAGGAGGAGGAGAAGCTATCCATACAGTCTTCCCAAAAACAGGGAGCCCACCTGAATACTGTGCTCTATGAAAGAGGAGAGAAGATTTGATCTAGAAGTTTGGAGGTTTGATCATTAAAACTTCACATCCTATTTTCTAAATCAATACTGTGTTTTGTAATTTAGAGAATTCATTTTTAAGTTTACATTTAGGGGAAGAAACTTTCTACACTAAATTAACTTTAAAGGGGCTGAAGGAGATAAAAATAAAATTTCATTTTGATTACATTCCTTTACCAAGTTACTGGTCATATAAACATTATACAGAGGTATATGATTATACTATGTGATAAAATATGCTTATATTATACACTTACATATATATACATATCTTTGGAAAATAGTATAACCATCTACACAATTTTGTCTCCTGCTTACCTTTACAAGTCTATTGTATCATAGTCTAGAAGCAACTGTCATCCTATAATCTACCTGGCCAACTTACTAAAACACTCTGTGTAAGTGGTCGTTTTTCTACTATAAAATGCCTGTGATAATAAAAACAATCCACCTTTTTAAAGAATATGGTATGTTAAAATAAAAATATGCAAACTCAGGTAAACCAAAGACTCTTAATAAGAGACCAAACCAAGGGACTTTTCCGCATATATTTATTCATTCAGCCTCTAACTGTAGCATGTATTTTGTTCAAGTGCACTATGGTTCATGTTTAATTTCCCTTTCTACTCCAGGAAGTTATAAAATTTGGCAGATATCAACAATTTAAAGTCAGCAAAAATGAAGCAACAATGAATGTAGCAGTTAGCTCAAAGTATGGAAGAAGATTATTATGGAGGCAAAGATATCTGAAAAATACTAAGGCCTCGAACTATGGAAGAATACAGTTCAGTTTAATAAATAAATTACAAAGGGTGATTTGAACTAGTATACAAGCCTATTCTAACAGGCCATAAAGGACAGCACACAGACTAGATTCACTAATCATTAATGCCATTCAATGATTCCCATAGTATCCAAACGAGACAATATAGTGCTTCATAATCAACACAAGGATTGAACTGTGCTTCTGAGAGAAATAAATGTAACTATTTATGCTTTATTGATTATTCATATTTTAAGCAAATAAATTGAAATAATAAGCTTCACCAGGCTCTCATTTTGCATTAAGACAAGCATAAAGTACCTGACAAAACAAAGAATACCAGGCCTATAGTTGGTTAATAAATAACATAATTTGCATTTTAATAAGATTTTTATATGGTTTATATACCCACAAAGTTTAAGAAACATTGTTTTAAGGGATGGCAAAACAACATGATAGGGTTACTTAATATCCCTGGGCCACCTCGCAGAACAGAGCTGCCCTGCAAGAAGTTAAGATAGACTTGGGGCTGACCTTCAAAATCTTGCACTGGTAGGGCTGTATCTGGAGACTTTTAAAATGTCATTCTTTAATTTCTCTCCTAAATCAAAGAAAATATTGAACCCAAGGATCTGAGGAGAGATTTCATTCAATGAAAATAACAATATTCATGTTTGCTTATAATTTCTAGACTATTAAATTAACATTGGCAAGAACAAGTATTCATTAATCAATTCAACAAAAGTTTATTGAATACTTACTCGATGTTAGAACTAAAGCTGTTGTTTAGATAAAGTCATGGGGGAGTCTTTATTTCAATCAACTAGTTTATTGAGTGGAGAAGGCAATGGCAACCCACTCCAGTACTCTTGCCTGGAAAATCCCATGGACGGAGGAGCCTGGCGGGCTGCAGTCCATGGGGTCGCTAAGAGTCGGACACGACTGAGCGACTTTACTTTCGCTTTTCACTTTCATGCATTGGAGAAGGCAATGGCAACCCACTCCAGTGTTCTTGCCTGGAGAATCCCAGGGACGGAGGAGCCTGGTGGGCTGCCGTCTATGGGGTCGCACAGAGTTGGACACGACTGAAGCGACTTAGCAGCAGCAGCAGCAGTTTATTCAGAAGAAAAGTTTGAAAAGATCTAAATTATTCAAATGGTTGTAAAATTGATCCTGTAAGAAATAATAAATATACAAGTAATTTTTAAAATACCAAATAAGAGAGGAAACAAGTCTGTTTCCTTGCAGTCACTATTACATTTTACAGGGTATTGAAAATATAAATTATTTAATTTTTTGAAAAATGATTTCTTCTGAAACCTGAAAAGGTAATTACAAGTGTTTCTGTAGTAACAATACCTAAACAAACTGGAGTCTTCATAAAATTATAAACAAAATAACTATGGGTTCTATCATTTATATGAATCAAAAATAAAACTGTTCATTGTATTTTATAAAATATATGTCAAGTAATTTTTATATTTGTACCCAGGAAATTTCTAACAATGAATGCATTTAATCAATCTACAAATACAATGCCCTGCTAAAAATACACAATAATACTGTGATATAGAACATACAGATTATTCTGTATAGGGCTAATTCTCTTTCTAGTATTAACTGTAAATACTAGTAGCTGTCATTCCTTCAGATTAATAGAGGGTTTTTTTGCATCTCTGTGGTATAATATAACTAATCTTCAAAGGGAATTCCATTTACATCCACAAAGGGATTACCTGAAAAAAACTGGCTCTGTTTCTATAAATGGAAATTATGGCTTTGGTGTTGACCAAGTTTCTCAGTCTCTCCCAGAAAAACAACGAAGTGAAGGGGAGATAGTAAACCTTCTGGAAAAATAATTCAGCATAATTATAGTGAAGATGATCCACGATGTTGGGAAAAGGATGGAGGCAAGTATCCAGAAGACGCAAGAAATGTTTAACAAAGACCTAGAAGAATTAAAGAACAAATAGAGATGAACAATACAATAACTGAAATGAAAAATACACTAGAAGTATCAATAGCAGAATAACTGAGGTAGAAGAATGGATAAGTGACCCAGAAGACAGATGGTAGAAATCACTGCTGCAGAACAGAATAAAGAAAAAAGAATCAACTGAAATGAAGACAGTCTATGAGACCTCTGGGACAACACTGAACACACCAACATTAATGTGATAGGGGTTCCAGAAGGAGAAGAGTGAGAGAAAGGACCTGAGAAAATATTTGAAGAGGTAATAGCTGAAAATTTCCCTAACATGGTAAAGGAAACAGTCATCCAGATGAGAAAAAATGCAGAGAATCCCAGGCAGGATAAATCCAAGGAGGAACACACCAAGACACATAGTAATCAAACTGGCAAAAATTAAAGACAAAGAAAACAATATTAAAAGCAACAAGGGAAAAATGACAAGTAATATTACAAGGGAACTCCCATAAGGTTATAAGCTGATTTCTAATCAAAAACTCTGTAGGCCAGAAAGGAGTGACAAGATATATTTAAAGTGATGAAAGAAAAGAATCTATAACCAAGAATACTCTACCCAGCAAGATTTTCATTCAAATTCAACAGAGAAATGAAATCAAAAGTTTTACAGACAAGTAAAAGCTTAAAGAGTTCAACACCACCAGACCAGCTTTGCAACAAATGCTACAAGAACTCCTCTAGGTGGGAAAGAGACCAGCAACTTAAAACAACATTGTCCATATACAGACTGTCATATTAAAACCTCACGGGAACAGCAAATCCAAAAACCAAAACAGATACACAAAAAAAGAAAAAGCAACTAACTCAACACTGAAGACAGTCATTAAGCCAAAAGAGTAGAGAACAAAAGAGGAAGGGATGAAAAAAGACTTACCAAAAATTAAGTCAATTTTCTTTTACCTAAAACAATTAGGAAAATGGCAAACATATAAGAAAATAATAACAGAAACATACATCTTGATAATTACCCTAAATATAAATGGATTAAATGCTCCAACCAAAAGACACAGACTGGCTGAATGGATACAAAAACAAGGCCCATATGTATGTTGTCTACAAAAGATCCACTTCAGACCTAGGGAAACATAAAGACTGAAAGTGAGGGAATGAAAGAATGTACTCCATGCAAATGTAAATCAAAAGAAAGCCAAAGCAGCAATACTCATATCAGACAAAACAGACTTTAAAATAAAGGATGTTATGAGAGACCGAGAAAGACTGATGCTGAAGCTGAAGCTCCAATACTTTGGCCACCTGATGCAAAGAACTGACTCATTGGATAAAACCCTGGTGCTGGGAACGATTGAAGGCAGGAGGAGAAGTGAATGACAGAGGATGAGATGGTTGGATGGCATCACCAGCTCAATGGACTTGAGTTTGAGCAAGCTCTGGGAGTTGGTGGTGGACAGGAAAGCCTGGCATGCTGCAGTCCACAGGGTTGCAAAAAGTCAGACATGATTGATTGAACTGAACTCTCTGAAGAGACAGAGAAAGACACTACATAATGATCAAGACATCAATTCAAGAAGATATAACAATTATAAATATATATGTACCCAATATAGGAGCACCTCAATATAAAAGGCAAATACTAAGCCATAAAGGGAGAAATCAACAGTAACACAATAATAGGGGGGACTTTAAACTCCATTTTCATCAGTGGACAGATCGTCTCAATAGAAAACCAATAAGGAAACACAGACCTTAAATAACACATTAGATCAGATGGACTTAACTGATATTTATAGAGCATTCCATCCAAAGGTAGCAGAATACACATTCTTCTCAAGTACACAGGGCCCATTCTCCAGGATTGACCATGTACTGGGACACAAAGTAAGCCTTGGAAAATTTAAGAAAATTGAAATCATAGCAAGCATCTTGTCTGACCACAACACTATGAGATTAGAAATAAACAACAAGGAAACAAGACAAAAACTATAAAAACACAAATATGTGGAGGCTAAACATTATGCTACTAAACAACCAATGGATCACAGAAGAAATCAAAGGGGAAATCAAAAATATGTAAATACAAACGAAATTTAATTAAAGCACAACAATCCAAAACCTATGAAATGTGGTAAATACAGTTCTAAGAAGGAAGTTTACAACCTCAGGAAACAAGAAAAATCTCAAATGAACAACCTAGTCTTAAACACCTAAAGCAACTAGAGAAAGAAGAACAAACAAAACCTAAAGTTAATAGAAGGAAAGAAATCCTAAAGATCAGAGCAGAAATAAATGAAATAGAGACAGAAAAAAATAGCAGAGATCAATGAAATTAAAGCTGGTTCTTTTAAAAGATAAAACTGATATGCCTTTAGCCAGATTTATCAAGAAAAAAAGGGAGAAGACTCAAATCAATAAAATTAGAAATTAAAAAGGAGAAGTTACAACTGACACCACAGAAATACAAAGAATCATAAGAGACTACTACAGGTAATTATATGCCAATAAAATTAACAATATGGAAGAAATGGACAAATTCTTAGAAAGGTGCAATCTCCCAAGATTGAACCAGGAGGAAATAGAAAATATGAACAGACAAATCACAAGCACTGAAATTGAAACTGTGATTTTAAAACTTCCAACAAACAAAAGTCCAGGACCTAACAGCTTTAGAGGTAAATTCTATCAAACATTTAGAGAAGAGCTAACACCTATCCTTCTGAAACTGTTCACAAAGATTTCAGAGGAAGGAAAACTCCCAAATTCATTCTATGAGTCCGCCATCACTGATATCAAAACCAGACAAAGATACCACCAAAAAAAAAAAAAATTAGAGGCCAATATCACTGATGAACATAGATACAAAAACTCTCAACAAAATATTAGCAATCTGAATCAAACAATACATTAAAAAAAATCATACACCATGGTCAAGTGGAATTCACCCAAAAGATACAAGGATTTCTCAATATCTGCAACTGAATCAATGTGATACACCATATCAACAAATCGAAGAATAAAAACCATGATCATCTCAAGAGACGCAGAAAAAGCTTTTGACAAAATTCAGTACTCATTTATGATAAAAACTCTCCAGAAAGTGGGCATAGAAGGAATATACTTAAACATAATAAAGGCCATATACAACAAACCTAGTATGAGATTGCAATGAATAAAGAATCCCAAAGACGACCTAGAAATTAAACAGAAATTCTGGAGATGGAAAGTATAATAAGTAAAATAGAATTTTAAAAATCAACAAAGGGATTAAAACAGTACATTGTAAATATATGTAGTTGTCTTACGCAGAAGAACCAAAATCTAGAAACAATTCAAATATCCATTAATTGAGGAATGGATAAATAAAATGTGGCATATACAAACAAAAGACTATTGTTTCACAACAAAAAAGAATGAAGTAATGAAATACTAATACATGTTATAATACAGATGAGCCTTGGAAACATACTAAGTGATAGAAGCCAGACATAAAAAACTACTTAGATGATTCCACTTATATGAAATATTTTGAGAAGACAAATTTAAAGAAGCAAAAAGCAGATCAGTAATTGCCTGTGACTGAGGCAACCAGAATTAGGCTTAACGGCAAGCAAGACTGAGGAAAATTGGGGGAGTAATGGAAATGTTCTAAAAAATGGATTGTGGTGATATCTACATAGCTCTATAAATTTACCAAAAACAATTGAAATGTATATTGTTTTTCTTGCACTAAACCCTAATCTTTAGTGAGCCCTTGCACCAAGCAGTAGACTGCTTATCCAGTCTACTATTCTCTATAAACTTGCTTTCCTAACCTAAGCAATAGGCAACTCCAAATCACCTCTGAAGGCTTCAGCTTACGAGTCAAAAAAAAAAAAAAAAAAGTATTTGGGCGATCCTGGTGATCCACTGGCTAAGACTTCACACTCCCAATGCAAGGAGCCTGGGTTCAACCACTGGTCAGGGTACTAGATCCCACATGCTGCAACTAAAGATCCCACATGCTGACCTAGTATAGTCAAATAAATGTTGTTTTTTTATTTAATTTTTATTTTCCTTGGACAGTCATTGTACTTTGATATGCAGTGAAAGGACATTCTTTCTTTATTTTAGTGTTGTCTTAAATTCTTACTGCCTCCACTCCTGCTAAATTCCAAGGGTTTCCTTCACCCTTGCCTTTGCACTATTGGTACAAATGTTAAGATAATAAAAGAGGCCAAAAAAAGACTATTATTATGAAAATAATTTTGATCTCATAGATTTCCTTAAGGCTCAGGGACCTTTGAGGGTCTATGGACCACACTTTGACAGCCAGATGTCAAAGTGTGGCTTCCCTCATGGCTCAGATGGTATCTTTACTGTCTGCCTGCAATGCAATCTGCCTACAATGCAAGAGATCTGGTTCAATCCCTGCATGTGGAAGATCCCCTGGAGAAGGGAATGGCAACTCACTCCAGTATTAGTGCCTGGAGAATCCCATGAATAGAGGAGCCTGGTGAGCTACAGTCCGGGATTGAGTGACTAACACACTTCCTGGAAGGAAAATGAATCATAATGAGGAAGGTGTAATGAGTGCCTTCAAGCAAATAGTTGAATTGGATTTTGAGAAAGGAAAATAAGGAAGCATGAAAGTGGCATGATTTGGTAGGATCTCATTTTCAGAACTAAATAGAAGATATCTTTTACCAAAGATTTCTTTTTTGTGATTTCTGAGAGCAAGAAGCAGCCTGGATATAAAAAATGTTGTAATTACTAAGACATCTGGGTAGTTTACAATAAATGGGGCAGAACATTTGAAGTCCATATTTTTAAAAGACACATATATTTTGTGAGCATAAAGAAAACATTTTTTAAAAAATTATTGTTCTGAAAGGCCCTAAGCAACCTATGTTCAATATTTTTCCCTCCTATAAAAACTAAAGGAAATAAAGAAATACAAGCAAAGTGAAATACAAAGGAAAAAACAGAAATAAATTCAAATAGTGCATAAAATGAAATACTATCAACTTTTTGAGATTTTATATTTTGTATGTCACTCTCTACTAGACATTATGATTGCCACTTATCTCAGTATTTACCCAATAAATTTGGAAATCCAATTTTCTGACATTAAGATAGTCAACAAATATTGAGTATAGGACCAGACACAACAATAAGGCAAGTGGTCTCAGTTTCTGTCCTAACTAACAGAACATAGAACCTAGCTGTCAGAAATAAACCTTCATATGTATCACATGATATTATTAAAGAGTGGTAGTGAGATTTGAATTGCTATTTACAATAAAGAGAAGCCAAATGGCATTAAATATAAGCCTGAGCATAAAGATCTCTTTGCACAAAAGTTATAAACCTATAAGCTACACACCAAATAAAGCCCATAAATTTGCTTTGTTTGGTCCATGACATACTTTATTTTTAATTAGTTTTTTAAAAATGGAACATAAAACTCAGATTTCTGGCTACTCATAAATAACTGCAAAATATGGCAAAAAAAAAAAAAAACAGATTTACATTTTCACATGACAATTGGCATGCAATTCAACCCCAATCCCCAACACTTCCTGTCCAAGCCCCTGTCCTAGCCCTTTCAGACTCATTGTTACTCTCAATGCTGATGTCAGTTAACTGGAGGCAACTAGAAAGGGGGAGGATTTTTCCCTATTTTCCTACTGAAATAAAATAAAAGGAACAAAAATAATTCTTAGAAAACCTCAAAAAGCCTCATTTTAGGGAACAGATCTAAGGGAAAGCTGTGAGAATTGGCTTTTCTCCCCCATGGTGAGTTTGAGAAGATAAAAACCTTAATTTGAAGCAACTAATAGGCAATGGCACCCCACTCCAGTACTCTTGCCTAGAAAATCCCATGGATGGAGGAGCCTGGTAGGCTACAGTCCATGGGGTCACTACGAGTCAGACACAACTGAGCAACTTCACTTTCACTTTTCCCTTTCATGCACTGGAGAAGGAAATGGCAACCCACTCCAGTATTCTTGCCTGGAGAATCCTAGGGATGGCAGAGCCTGGTGAGCTGCCGTCCATGGGGTCGCACAGAGTTGGACACGACTGAAGCGACTTAGCAGCAATAGTGAACAATCTTCCCCGGTAGCTCAGCTGGTAAAAATCTGCCTGCAATGCAGGAGACCCTGATTCAATTCCTGGGTCAGGAAGATCCCCTGGAGAAGGGATAGGCTACCCACTAGAGTGTTCATGGGCTTCCCTGGTGGCTCAGACGGTAAAGAACATGCCCACAATGTGGGAAACCTGGGTTCAATCCCTGAGTTGGGAATATCCCCTGGAGGAGGGCAAAAAGCTTATTTGGGCTTCCCTGGTAGCTCAGCTGGTAAAGAATCCACAATCCTGCAATGCAGGAGATCCCAGTTCAAATAGTGAACATGAAAAATACACAAATCAACTAATATTTTCATGTGCAAAATTCAGCACCATGTGCAAATTTTGTGCCAAATACCTTAGGGGGCCAAAGCATAAGCCTGTGTCTAGTTAAGCTCATGGTCTGGTGTATGATTTCCAAACAATGTGCAGCAGACCACTGAAGTACATAAACCAAACTTTAAAAGTCAACTAAGTCATATTTGTCAACTAACTCATCTTATGCATGCATGCACAAACATGTTTTTTCAAATATAGAATGCTATTTTGAAAACTAAAATTCAAACTTTTTAAATGCAGTGATATCACTACATGACAAGAAACAAAAACTGTAAGTATAATCATGTCATATATGGGACCGTGAAATTCTTTATACTAAAAGAGATCCTTCAAAACAGGAGCTCTCTAACATTGAATTTAAATTATTTTATAGGAAAATTTGGAACAATCTATTAAATTTTCAATGCATTAACGTTCAAATTTTTCACTTCTAGGAATTTATTCTTCAGATATGTATACTTGAATTAGTACATACAAATGTTCATTGAATATTGTTTGTAATAGTAGAACTCAAGAAAATGGTTAAAACCCATTAGGAGGTGAGGAAGGATAGTGGTCTCGAGAAGTTCTCCCAGATATCTGAACTGGGGTCTGCCAGAGGACCTAACCAAGAACCTCAACTTTCAGTCAAGGTTGAAAGTCTTTGATATCATCTGCTCACTGTTATGAGCAGTGACAGCTGCTGCTGCTAAGTCGCTTCAGTCGTGTCCGACTCTGTGCAACCGCATAGACGGCAGCCCACCAGGCTCCACCGTCCCTGGGATTCTCCAGGCAAGAACACTGGAGTGGGTTGCCATTTCCTTCTCCAGTGCATGAAAGTGAAGTCGCTCAGTCATGTCTGACTCTTCGCAACCCCATGGACTGCAGCCTACCAGGCTCCTCCATCCATGGGATTTTCCAGGCAAGAGTACTGGAGTGGAGTGCCATTGCCTTCTCCATGAGCAGTGACTACTATGTAGTAATCTTAAGCTTCTACAAAATGAAACAGTAGGAAGTAGGGAGTGTGGGTAGAGTGGAAGAAATTTCACGAGTAAACTCACAATGATTACTCAGAGTAGTCCTCTTTACCACTAAACATCTATGGAATTTACATACAAGATCAATACACAAAATATGAAAAAAAAGTGAAATCACCTTCAACCTTGGAAAATCACATTCAAACAAGTTTTACTTGTTAAATGTCAATGCCTAAATTTAGCAATATAAAAAAAAGAAAAAGAGCCTTCTGCAAAATGCAAAAGAACTTTCCACATAACAGTGTTCTAATTTTGCAATGAGTTGGTTTAACAGAAAACATGATTTCTGTAAAACAGACTGGCAACTGAATTGTTAAAAGGCTTAATTAATCATAAAACTCTAATATTAACTAAGATCTTAAAATGCTGTTTGTTATCCAGTGTCTCTCCAATATCCACCTTGAACTCCCAAAGAGAGTAAAATCTAAACTCCTTTCAATATATCTAATTTATCAATATCTTATCCTATTGGGAAAGCCCCTCTGAAAATTATCAGATATAACATCTCACTTCCAATACTATTTCTCAATGACCCCACTTCTACTTTATTTCTCCTTCTGACTTCACCAAAACTGAAAGAATTTCCTTCTAATAGCCTTCTAATATTTAATAACATTCACTGTTGAGACTTATTCACTGTTGAGACTTATTCCATCCTTCATGTGTAATTCAATATAAATTCTTTTTGT
The DNA here is from genome assembly GCF_054371585.1 of Giraffa tippelskirchi. Taxonomy (NCBI): domain Eukaryota; kingdom Metazoa; phylum Chordata; class Mammalia; order Artiodactyla; family Giraffidae; genus Giraffa; species Giraffa tippelskirchi. Next base: position 88,291,388 of record NC_137275.1, on the reverse strand, counting down.
CCTTCCTCAGCAGAAAATGGACAATAAACAAATACCACACTCCGCTTAGAAGATTTTCTTATAGTTGAAAACATTGTTAAATTATTCCTCAGTTTTAATTTGCTAAGAAACAAATGTAGTTTCCAGGAATTGCATCTCACAAGGTAGAACTGTTGAGGAGACCAAGTACATCTTTTCAGCAGCTGTGTTTTAGTATCTTTAATGAATGCACAGCTCTACTGGTTTCCCATATCAAGGTCATTGCTTACAAACATCAAAAATTAGATCAAAGATCCAAACTTAAAACATATACACAAACATAGCGATAAACAAAACACAAATGAAGGAGCATAGTATAATATAATCTTTCTGTGCACATTTTTCTTTATGCTAAATTCCTTAGATGTTACAATTGAAAGACTCTTTAAAATAAGACTTGGAATTTTATTGTGTTGAACTGAGAGGAAAGCAGAAGTCAAATGTTGAGAGGTAAAATTAAAAAAGAAGTAGCTAATTTCATGACCTATAAATGGTACAATATCAAGTCAAACTGATATTGGGTAAATAGACCTGAGAGAATGCCTCTCTCCTAATGGTTGCTATTATCATTACAGATCTGGGATCTTGGGATAACTACAGTTTATTCTTAATCCACAAAAGAAGAATATTATTAGTACACTTAAAAGTCATCTATATACATTTTAAAGGTGCATAAACATAAAAAGAGCAGAATAAGCACTACAAAAATAGCTGAATGGCATGGGAACGCCAGAAGTCAGGTTAGAAGCAGCCCTGCTCCCTGGTCTTTATTACCCAGAACCAGAGCTTCCAGTTCAAGGAGACTGCTTTCAATTTGATTTTTTATCAATTTTTATTTTGGCTTGGTTTATTGTAGGAGTTTCTGGCTTGTTGTTGTTGCCTGAGGGGTGAGGAGATAATAAACTATATACACATAGCAAAACAAAGGAGCAAGAAGCTTACTACTTGGAACCATCTATTATATCATGTGTAGATATGTGCTCAGTCGCTCAGTTGTGTCTGACTCTTTGTGACCCCATGGACTATAGCCCACCAGGGTCCTCTGCCCATGGAATCCTTCAGGCAAGAATACTGAAGTGGGGTTCCATTTCCTACTTCTCCTGACCCAGGGATCAAATATGCATCTCTTGCGTTTCCTGCATTGGCAGGCAGATTATCACTAGTGCCACCTGGGAAGCCCATTACACTATAATACATTACTAACAATTAACAGAGAGACCTAGTGGGTCTTTTGTTTTGCTTTTATCCTTGTTTTAAGAAGAATGATCTTTTTTAAAAATGGATAGGATAAACTTTTTAAAAACACACAAAGGCTCTAAATAGACAAAGGAATTTGAGAAAGAAGAAAGCTGGAAGCATCAAACTTTCTGATTTCAAACTCTATTACAAAGCTACAGTGATTAAAACAGTATGGTATTGGCATTAAAATAGACACATTGATCAATGGAATGTTATACAGAAAGCCCAGAAATAAACCCAAACAAATATGATCTATTAATTTACAACAAAGGAGTCAAGAATATACAATGAGGAAATAATAATCTTTTCAATCAACACTGTTGGGATCACTGGACAGCCATGTGCAAAAGAATGAAAACTTAACACCAGTAACAAAAACTAACTCAAAATGTATTAAAACCTTGAAAGTAAGACCTGACACCAATAAAACCCCTAGAAGAAAATATAGGTGGTAACCTCCTTGACATAGATCTTGGTGATGATTTTTTGGGTCTGACACCAAAAGTAAAGACAACAAAAGCAAAAATAGATAAATGGAACTACTTCAACCTAAAAAGTTTCTGTACATCAAAGGAAACCATCAACAAAATGAAAAGACAATCTACCGAGTAGGTGAAAATATTTGCAAATCATATATCTGATAAAGGGTTAACATTCGAAGTACATAAAAAACTCGTACAACTTAATAGAAAAAAAAATAAATTAAAAAAATGGGCAGAGGATCTGAATAGACTTTTTTCCAAAGAAGACATACAGATGGCCAGCAGGCATATGAAAAGGTTCTCAACATCATTAACTGTCAGGGAAATGCAAATCAAAATGCAATGAGATATCATTTCACACGTTAGAATTATCAAAAAGACAAGAAATAACAAGTGTTGGAAAGCTGTGGAGAAAAGGGAACACTTTTGGTTTGCTTTTGGTGGGAATGTAAATTGGCACAGCCACTGTGGAAAACAGTATGGAGGGTCCTCAAAAAATTAAAAATAGAACTGTCATATGATCCAGAAATTCCACTTTCAGGTATTTATTTAAATGAAATGAAAATATTAACTGGGAAAGATAAAGAATATATGCACCTTTATATTCATTGCACCATTATTTATAACAGTCAGGATATGGATATATGGAAATAACCTATGTTTCCATCAACAGATCAATAGATAAAGAAGATGTGGTATGTGTATGTATGTATGTATGTATGTATGTATATGTGTGTGTGAAATATTATGCAGCCATAAAAAAAGAAATCTCATCATTCACAACAATATGGGTGGAGCTCAAGGGCATTATGGTAAGTAAAATAAGTCAAAGACAAATATGGTACAATCTTGCATATGTAAAATCATTTTTTTAAAAACCTCAGTGAGAACAGATCATTGGTTGCCAGATGGGCGTGTGGGGTGAGAGAAATGGGCAAAAGAGATCAAAAAGTAAAATAAATAAGTAAATTTTTTATACAATAAATACACAAATTCCAAAATTTATTTCAAACTTGTCTGAGAAACATAGCAGATATGTGATAATTAGCTTGCTATTATTTCTGTCCACTTATTAATTCCCCACATAAAGTCACAAACATACTGTAGCAAAGAGAGTGAATTGTTGTCAGGTGGGGTTTCGAGTAGCACTCCTCTTTATGCATTGTTTTCTCACGTCTTAAGATGAGAGAAGGAATACGTCACCATGAAGACCATGAAGCTCCTTTACCTCTTCAATAAATCTAGAACATCATTTCATAGAAGGGTGGATTTTAATAAGGTGCCTCTGTTAAAAAATAAATTCAATTCTATGTCTTCAATATCAATGGAAGTAAAAGGGTCTTCAAATAATTAGAATTTCAAATTCAGAGCTAGTCTTAAACATAGCACATAAATTTGATAGCTACTCTTCCCTCACAGTGGATATTACATAGCATCCAATTTTTTATCTTAACTTAAAAACTACTCCAGTCCAACAGAGGGTAAGTTCAATGCTTACATGATTAGAAACATAGAACTGAAATCAAAAATTGGTTGACAGGAGAGGTGAAGAACTCTCATCAGCTTAGTTTGTGTGTGTGTGGTTTGGGGTTTTTGTTTTCATTTGTTGGTTTTTGTCTTTTACTTGCTCTCAGTTTTAGTGAATCTATCTGGGATGAATTTTATCCCTCAATACTGAAAGGATTTACAAGTGCAATGCAAGACAAACATTAGCATTCTGAGACAGTGTAGTCAATAAAAGAGAATGGCAAAAGACTGAAGATTAGCAAGCCAATGTTCCATTTTCCAAATATATTTTTTGGAAGCTACAGACTTAAAAAGTTTATTTCAACCAAAAAAATAAATAAACTTGAATAAATCATTAACAGGGTATGTGAGATTTTTAAGTGTTAATGACTAGGAGCCAGCCTGGCCTGATGAGAAAAAATTCATGAGAGTTAACCTAATATTCTTTTCTAATCACCAGGCCAGCACAAAATGTTGTATTGGGGTTGCAGAAAGACCTTTGAAACTTTTAATTATGTACTTACTAATTCTATGAAGACATGTAATATGGATAACATTACAAGTGAATGAATTAGTAGCTAGAAGAATAATGATAACAAATAGCATTGGTTAGTAGATCAAATTCAATCTATAATAAATTGTCTATTCTGATGTTTTCACCAACATTTGGATTGAAAATTTGACTATCTACTTATAAAATTTACAAATAAACAGAAACTGGAGACATAATTAATATGTTTGAGAGTAAAATCAAGATCCAAAATATACAACAACAATGAAGAAAGAGGAGTTCAGCTGGAGGATAGAACTAATGAGAATCTGGGAGTAAGTGTTAATGCAGGAAGCAGGTAAAGAGCAAGAGACTTCAGAGCAAGGGAAATAACCGTAACAGTACCATTTAGGAAGATAATCATCCCAATGCCATTTTGAGTTTATGATTCCTCTGGCTGCTGTGTAGACACTGCATGGAAGGATGGTGGCATGAATCATGTGAAAAGTGCTGTCATTTCCATCCAAGTAGAGATGAGATTATCTTAGTGACAGTGAAAACAGGAGGCAAACATTGGTCATACTTAAGGAGGCATGAATAATTTTTCTTCCTGTTGTGGGACTAGCCTCTTCAAAAACAAAATACTTTTAATGAAAATAGTTGAGACAAGGCATAGTGCAAGGCACTTTGGAGAAAACAACTTGAGCAAGATACCAACGCTGCCTTAGGAGTTACAATTTTAATAGAGAGGTTTTCACGCACATTGAATCCAAAGCAATGTCTGCTGTGTTTAATGACTAGGACAAACACAGTGCTAGGGATGTTCAAAAGCTAGCAAGACTCCTTCTGCTTGGGGTTAGGAGGAAACCTTCTTGGAAGAAACAGCCCTGAGCAGGGCTGAAGTTATTAACCCAGGCATTCCTTGGATTTGAGGCAGTCTACTTCTTGAAGAATGCCTGAACCCTCAAAACAGAAAAATAACGTGGCCATAGGTTGATCTCTAATGTTTCCCTCTCCAGATCCCTTTCCACCCTATCCACCCCCAAGGAAACTGGCCTGTGTGGACTGCAGCAAGCTTCCAGTTGGGTTCAGCCAACCTGAGGCACCAGCAGGACACCAGCAGGCAGGTCAGTCTCAGGGCTCCCACCTCCTACCTGCTGCCCCCTGCTGTCCATTCAGATTATCTGCGTCTTTCTCCCAACAGCCAGCTCTTGTAATTGGACCAACTCACACAGCTCTCTCATCAGATTGACGGTTCATCTTCTTTCCTTGCCCTTTTCAGCCTAGGAGGGCAAAGGATCCCAGAAAATACTAACCCTGAGGAGCTGCACTACCCTTTGTGGGCTTCATTAAGCCTCACCTGCACCTTTGTAAATTGTTCCTTTAATCAACTCAGTTGAATTTTATTCAAGTCAGTTACCAGTTTGAGTGTGCCATCACTTTCCTTGGCAAGACCCTGGTGCACACAATCCCCTTTGGGGTGTCATATTTATATTGCTTCCGAGGTGGCACAGTGGTAAAGAATCCACTTGCCAGTGCAGGACATGCAAGAGACACGTGTTCGAATCCCCTGGGTGGGGAAGATCCTCTGGAGTAGGAAACAGCCACCCATTACAATATTCTTGCTTGGAAAATTCCATGGACAAAATTCCATGCAGCCTGGGCTACAGTCCATGGGGTCACAAAGAGTCAGACACAACCAAGTGACAGAACACATACATGTTCATATTGCTCAGCTGAAGACTGTTATCAAGCCTTGAACTAAGAGTCTTTGTCCATGGAGAATGAGAGATCAAGACCCAATCTGACTACAAAAGGACTCTTAGGAAAGAGAATCAGCAGAAGCAGGCACAAAGTCTTGCCCTTTCCCACATCATTAATAACTTTGTGTATGTATATTCAGAATAAGAAAGACGATGAAAATGAGTACCTCAATAAGATAAACAGCCCCTAATTTGCACTTCTGGGCCAAGCTAAAGGCAAACTATGAATCTTCTAAGAAGTATGACCCCCGCTGTCCCTTCTGCTGTCACTGCCCCACCACATACTCTGCTGGCTCTCTGCTCCCCACTGTCCCAGAGGAAGCCTCCAAAGACCAAACAAATGTTTATGTTTACATTATTTTTATAATACAAATAAAATAAAGTAGACTTCTCAATTGGGGGAGATTTGAGGCTTGCTTTAGTAAAATGTTGTAAAGGCAGCCTCAACATTATTGGTAATACTATTCCTTAGTTTAGGTAGATTCATGAGTTTATTTTCTTGTATTGTGCTCCTTTTTCTCACTCCATCTGGCCTCATCCTTTGTCTTTTAGCAACCAAGACTCAAAGCTGTGCCGGCAGGAATTTGTGAAGAGCAGATCAGTCTCAGTACTACACAGCACTGCCAATAATTTACAATTAAGGATTAGACCTCCCTTCTGCTAATTCCACCTCAGAGGCCTTTTCAATGCTTGTGTCTTCCCAGGCTCCAGTCTTCCAACCATTCTTCAGAATCTCCACTTTCCTCCCACCTTTTCTCTCCTTCCTTTTCCTCCATGGACCATTCTGCTCCAAACCGCAACCCTTAAGTTTCTTTTCTTTCCTAGTCAGAAAAGTTTAGCAATCTCTCTGTACTTCACTGCACTCCAGAAGGTCGCATCTTGTTAATCAAACACATCTACTAATGTAGGACCCCAAATAAAGACAGTCGTCTCCCTGAGATAAACACTATGCATTAGCTTAGAAAGTAATATATACAACTTTCTCTTTACCACAGCTATGAACATGCCTTGTAAATGGAATGGATTTTAACAAGCCTGTTCCACAAAGAACTTCTAATCACTTTTTGTTTACAGATGCCATCAGTGTCTAAACCATAGGTCTAAAGAAAACATAAATGAAAGACATCTTTGGAGACTTCCTTCCTGCATTAAGGACCTTTAAATTTCAGGACTTAAAATACCCAATTCATATATCTATACTTCCACTCCCCTTCACAGCACAAGCCTATCTGCTAGAGTTATTTCACAGTATAACCTGACTGTGGCTGGCAGGCACAATCAATATTGCAGACTTTATAGTTCCTGGCACAGCTTTCTGCACAGAGTGGATACTAGATAAATATTGCTGACAGATTGATTCAGACTCCAGTGCTCCAGAGAGCTCACACAGAAGCCACCAGTTTGAAACTGGTGCAGGTGGTTTCTGTGCAAGGAACTGTGCAAGTAGATCCTGACCAGGGAAAATTTGTTCTAGGATGAACTGAAGGCAGTTTTCACTTTTTCATTTTTAATTTTCAAACTAGTGTTCTATTATGGGCTGAATTGTGTCCTCTCTCCCCAAAAATCTATAGTTGAAGTTCTAACCCCTAATGTTAAGTAAAGTGACTCTCTTTGAAGATATTGTCTTTAGAGAGGGAATCAATTAATGTGAGGTCATCAGCATGGACCCTACCTAATATAAAGAGTGTTCTGATGATTAAAAAGAGATTGGGACACAAACATGCACAGAGGAAAGACCATGTGAGGACACAGGGAGAAGACAGCCATCTACAAGCCAAGGAGAAGAAACCAACCCTGCTGAGTCCCTGAATTGTGAGAAAATAAATTTTTGTTGATTAAGCCACCCAGTCTATTATATTTGTTATGGCCACCCTAGCAAACTCATACATACTCTCAAAACCTTCTAGTAGCAAGCTTCATAACATCTGAAGAAGGAAAATTTACAGAACTCTCTAAAAGCATAATGGAAGCCCTCAGGAATCTCTTTCCTTAAAAAATGCTTATAAGTGCAAAATAAAAATTTTGCATATAATTTCAGGAGATTCATGGATCCCTTTGATCCAGACCCACAGTTAAGAATCCCTGTGTTTAGTATCAAATACCCTCAAGCAACATGTATGAAAGATTTGCTGGTCTAGCACAGAGATCTATGAGTTCAGTTCAGATCAGTTGCTCAGTCATGTTTGACTCTTTGCGACCCCATGAACTGCAGCACACCAGGATTTATTCAAATCTCCAGTGACTGGTATAAGGATTATTGTCATTATCTTTGCAACCCACTAATAAAAAAAGACATCAGCTAAATGACTAATTATATAACACTATCAGTTCAGTTCAGTCGCTCAGTCGTGTCTGACTCTTTGCGACCCCATGAATCACAGCATGCCAGGCCTCCCTGTCCATCACCAACTCCCGGAGTTTACCCAAACTCATGTCCATTGAGTCAGTGATGCCATCCAACCATCTCATCCTCTGTCGTCCCCTTCTCCTCCTGTCCCCAATCCTTCTCAGCATCAGGGTCTTTTCCAATTAGTCAACTCTTTGCATCAGGTGGCCAAAGTATTGGAGTTTCAGCTTCAACATCACTCCTTCCAATGAACACCCAGGATTGATCTCCTTTAGGATGGACTGGTTGGATCTCCTTGCAGTCCAAGGGACTCTCAAGAGTCTTCTCCAACACCACACTTCAAAAGCATCAATTCTTCGGTGCCCAGCTTTCTTCACAGTCCAACTCTCACATCCATACATGACTACTGGAAAAACCATAGCCTTAACTAGATGGACCTTTGTTGGCAAAGTAATGTCTCTGCTTTTTAATATGCTGTCTAGGTTGGTCATAAGTTTCCTTCCAAGGAGTAAGCATCTTTTAATTTCATGGCTGCAATCACCATCAGCAGTGATTTTAGAGCCCAAAAAATGTCTGACACTGTTTCCACTGTTTCCCCATCTATTTCCCATGAAGTGATGGGACCGGATACCGTGATCTTAGTTTTCTGAATGTTGAGCTTTAAGCCAACTTTTTCACTTTCCTCTTTCACTTTCATCAAGAGGCTTTTTAGTTCCTCTTTACTTTCTGCCATAAGGGTGGTGTCATCTGCATATCTGAGGTTATTGATATTTCTCCCGGCAATCTTGATTCCAGCTTGTGTTTCTTCCAGCCCAGCATTTCTCATGATGTACTCTGCATATAAGTTAAAGAAGCAGAGTGACAATATACAGCCTTGATGTACTCCTTTTCCTATTTGGAACCAGTCTGTTGTTCCATGTTCAGTTCTAACTGTGGCTTCCTGACCTGCATACGGGTTTCTCAAGAGACAGGTCAGGTGGTCTGGTATTCCCATCTCTTTCAGAATTTTCCACAGTTTATTGTGATCCACACAGTCAAAGGCTTTGGCATAGTCAATAAAGCAGAAATAGATGTTACTTCACAAAGAAAAGCAAGAGAGACCATGGAAACAAACCATGAACATAAACTTGATTCTACATTACAGTAAAATAATTGTGATGAACAAGTCAAAGAATACATTAATAAGTAAGTCAAATATGTTTAACTGTTTCTATGATATAATACTCAAGAAAACATGGATAATTATGATCAGAATTTAAAAAGAAAAGTGAAAAATATCCATGCAGAAATAAAATGAACTAGAATAAAATGTATTCTTTTTTAATTAAAATATGACATGATTTATGTCAATAAATTAGCTTAGCTAAATGAAAGGAGAGAAACCTGCTACTCAAAGATATGTTGTAAGACTTCTGGAGGCAGGTGCAGGGGCTAGATAATTAGCTGTTAGTAGTGTGAGAAGAGTTTCCGGTTGTGAGTGGAAAGCTAAACTGCATGCCCTTTAACACTTACACTTCACTAGGGAGGAAAGTGATATATGCAAAAAAAATGCCACTGCAGAATGTACTGTGTCACAAGAGAAGGACAAACTGATAGAGGATTTCCAAGAAAAGTGCCGCCTTTTGTATATGCATTTCTAACTCTGACTTCCTGAGCACCTTTCATATGCTAGCCAGCAGACCATACCGGGGCAGCATAATCTTATATCAGCATAAGCAGATATAACATAACTTAATTTTATATCTCAGGGAGCATAAAAGATGCATGGCCTCATGCATCGAACATGGAATGGTGTTCTGTTTCACATATGATAATATACATGTTTCAATGCTATTCTCCCAGAACGTCCCACCCTCACCTTCTCCCTCAGAGTCCATAAAATTGTTCTATGCATCTGTGTCTCTTATTCTGTCTCGCATATAGGGTTATCGTTACCATCTTTCAAATTCCATATATATGCATTAGTATACTGTATTGTTGTTTTTCTTTCTGGCTTACTTCACTCCATTCCATGTTCGATGCATGAGACAAGGGCTCAGGGCCGGGGCAATGGGATGACCCAGAGGGATGGGATGGGGAGGGAGGTGGGTGGGGGGTCCAGGAAGGGGAACACATGTAAACCCATGGCTGATTCATGTCAATGTATGGCAAAAAATATTACAATATTGTAAAGTAATTAGCCCCCAACTAAAATAAATAAATTTATTTAAAAAAAAAAAAAAAAAAAAGATGCATGGCCAGCAGAAAACAAGTGTGTTGTCTCCCAGCACCAGTCGGCTAGGACAGCAACTAAAAATCTGTGTCAACTCTGAAGAGGTGAAGCTTAAAACTAAAAGTCAGCACTAAACATTTCACTTGAAACAGAGAAAGCCAGGAACAACATGTCTCTTGGCGTTAAGAGGTCTCCTGTCAGAGTCATGGACGTGGAAATGTAAGCCCCAGTTGATGGCTGGCCAAGGCTACCATCTCTATTACATACACTCCAGAGACCGCTCTGCCCATTTTTCATTGGTTGGTTACAGTGATGCCATTACAAAGTTAAAGAAAGGCACCTCTAACTATTCTGTGATAACAGGGGAGTTCTCAGTGCCCTCCATACTCCCCACCTGTCAACCTACCATGACACAATTCTGTGATAATGAGCTCTTTCCAATGTTGCTGGACCACAACTACTGATTTTGTTCACAGTCATGATTCTTGACAGTACCTGCTTGAAGTTCACATTTTGATCTTATTTCATTCATTCATTGAAATTTTTACATATGTTTCTATGTTGAAGTTCTGCTTTCAACCCTATACTTAATGGTCTTGAGAATCAATCTAAAAATCTACTTCAACATAACATTATGGATTATTATGATCTTGATAGATAATTGTATGTTTAACTTGATTCCTTCTAGTTATTTCTGGTTTCTTTCCCTCTCTCATTCCTCTGAACCCATACTCAAATTCTTTCTCATTGTATCCTAAAATCTAATACTGTACTCCAGCTCTTATTGAGATTAGGAGCAAGTGAAACCTTTGTGAAAATTAAAATATCCAGAATACTCAGAATATGCCCTAGAGAAATCCAAAACTATCATTCAGAAAAAATGGCTAAAGTCCTCCTGTGTAAAAAATTGATACTGTCATTCACCCTAGACATTAACATTTTATTGGACACACTGAAAGATGACACATATTAGCTTTTCTAAAAGGAAGCCTCCAGTCTTTTTCTGTTTATTTCAAAGGTGCATTTTAAGGAAAGAAAAACTTTGATAACTGAGGTTAGCCTTAGAGGTAGATGTATTTAGGGATGTGACAGTCTGAGTCAAAACAGAAAGAAAGAATAATGAGCCCAGTTAAAGAGTCATATAAAATTTTTCACACAATGATATAAAACCCAATTACAAAATGACAGGTGTTCTAAATTATCCTGTCTGAGTGCTTTGGATTGCACTCATAATATTTAAATTCATGTCACTGGTATGACTTATGCAAGCTGTGGCTAATATTCACCCTCCATAAATTGTGGGGAAACCCAGGCACATATGTGGTGGCAACTGGCAAGAAGGAAAAAGGATATACACTCAAGTCTACAAATCTGAGCCAAAGAGCAGCAACAGTCATATGTTGAGGCTCATGCATGCATGCATGCTCGGTAACGTCTGATTCTTTGGACTACAGCCCGCCAGGCTCCTCTTTCCAGGGGATTTTTCAGGCACGAATACTGGAGTATATTGCCATTTTCTCCTCCAACAGATCTTACCAACCCAGGGATTGAACCCACATCTCCTGCGTCTCCTGCATTACAGACGGATTCTTTACTGCTGAGCCATCAGAGAAGCCCACGTTGCTGCTCACTAAACAGGAAGACACATTCTTCAATGCCAGTGAAACTTTCAGTCCTATATTTTATCAAATATAATGTTATGATCTTCCAACTGCTCAGGCCAAAAACTTGAGATGCCTATCTTTGACTTATCTCTTTTTCTCTGATGCCATCAGAGAAGCCCACGTAGCTGCTCACTAAACAGGAAGACACATTCTTCAACGCCAGTGAAACTTTCAGTCCTATATTTTATCAAATATAATGTTATGATCTTCCAACTGCTCAGGCCAAAAACTTGAGATGCCTATCTTTGACTTATCTCTTTTTCTCAGACTCCACATCCAATCCACCAGTAAAAACTTTGGTCTCTACTTTTAAATTACAGTAGACAATCCACTTCTTACCTGCACCACTACCATCTCCTCCAGCCCCATTCCAATCCACTTCTGTCTCTCATCTAGATTACTGCAATATCCTCCTTCCTAAATACTCTCTCTTCGCTTCTACTCTTACACTCTACAATCTGTTCTCAACAGAGCAATAAGAACAATCCTTTTAAACATAGGAAAGATAATGTCATTTTCTGCTCATATCTTTAACAGCTTCCCATTTCATTCACAGTAAAAGCCACAAGACTTACTGTGACCTACAGTTTCCTACATAATTCTTCCACCCTCTGCTCTACCACCACTTCTCTAACCTCTCTGATTACTCTCATTCCATCCAGCCACACCGGCCTCCTTGCAATTCCCCCAATATATCAAACTCCTTTCCACCTGTATTAGTCAGTATTCTCCAGTTAACGGAACCAATAATATATATACAGATATATAAAAGAGGATATTTATTACAGTAATTGGCTCATGTGATTATGGAAGTTTGAAAAGGAATTCTTGCCATTTTTTAAATTCCTCTCTTGAGGAAATCACTGTATAAATTTTAGCTTTTCTTTATTTACATAACCTTGAAGTTAGAAGGGACCTGAAAGTTTCTCTAGTTTAAGTGCCTCTTCCCTAAATAACATATCCCACATTTGAATGTTTATCAAAAATTTTTCTTTATGTTGAACCAAAATTTGTCTACTTGTAACAGTCATACTGTGAAGTGTGTTCAGTTGTGCCTTTACATGCTCAGGAAGAAAATTTTTAAGAAAAAACAAACTTGAAACAAAGGACTTGAAGTAGGAATTAAGAACTAAGAACTTGAAAAATTGCTTCAATTAAGGGAATTATTTCCATGATATTATGCCACCCATGATTTCTCCCATTTTATTTTTCTTTTTCAAAATTGCTTTAGCTGATCTAGTTCCTTTTTCTTTCCATATAAATTTTATAATAATCTTGTGTATCTCTATAAAAAGTCTTTGGGGGATTTTGAATACTTGTGTATCAATTACAGAAGAATTGACATCTTTACTATGTTGATTCTTCTAATCTATGAACTTGGTATGTTTCTCCATTTATTTAGATCTTCTTTAATTTCTAAAGGTCCTTCATATGTATTGCAAAATTTACATTTAAGTATTTCTTTGAGTGATTGTAAATGGCATCATATTTTTTATTTCAGCGTCAACATTTATTTATGGAAAATAAAACTCTCAGAAAACTAGGGATAAAGGGAAACTTCCTCAACTTTAAAGTACATTTACAAAAAACCCATACCTAACATCATACTTAATGGTGAAAGACTGCAAGCTTTGCCCTAAGCGTGTTCAAGGCAAGAATGTCCACTCTCACCACTGCTGTTCAACATAATATGAGATGTTTTAGCCAGTGCAATAAGCAACAAAGAGAAACAAGAGACATACATATCAGAAAATAAGAAGTAAAACTGTCCCTATTTGCAGATGCTCTACAAGAGAAAATTCCAAGGAATCTATTAAAAAGAAAAACTCTTAGAGCTAGTAAGTGAGTTAAGCAAGGTGGCAGGTGAAAGATTAATGTAAAAAATCAATTGCATTTCTGTATAATAGCAATAGGGGCTTCCCAGGTGGCTCAGGGTAAAGAATCTGTCTGCAATGCAGAAGACATAGGTTTGATCCCTGGGTCAGGGAGATACCCTGGAGGAGGGCATGGCAACCCAATTCAATATTCTTGCCTGGAGAATCCCATGGACAAAGGAGTGTGGTGGGCTACAGTCTATAGCATCAGAAAGAGTTGGACATGACTGAAGCAACTTAGCATGCAAGTAGGAATAATAGCAATAGACACCTCTCTTCTCTATCTCTCTCCAAAACTACAGTGACTTGAATTGCTGTAGTCCCATATGTCCCTGAGGCTCTATGTATCTTTTCATCTATTTTTCTCTTTGTTCTTCAGACGGGATAGTTTCTATTGTTGTATGTTAAAGTTCACTGACTTATTTTTTCTTTGTCTTCTCCACTCTTCTATTGAAACTACCCTTTGAGGGGTTTGTGTGTGTGTGTGTGTGTGTGTGTGTGTGTGCGCGCACGCACGCATGTGCTTATTGGTCTTTTTACTTCTAAATTTCCATTTGGTTCTTCTTTATATTTTCAATTTTTTGCTGAGAATTTCAATTTTTGCCCAGACCTTCTATTATTCAATGATTTCAAGCATATCTAGATGAGGTTTGGGGCTTTTAATTGAAATATAGTTGATGTACAATAGTATGTTAGTTTTAAAAGTAGAGAACAGTAGTTTGATATTGGCATACATTATGAAACGATCACCATTATAAATCTACTAACCATCATCCCCCAAAAAAAATTACAATGTTGTTCATCATAATCCATTTGCTTTATATTACAACCCTATGGCTTATTTATTTTATAACTGGAGGTTTGTACCCCTTAATTCCCTTCCTCTATGTATCTCACATCTTCTTTATCTATTGATCTATCCATGAATAGTTAGATTCTTCTCTATCTTGGCTACTGCAAATAATGCCTTGTGATAATTATTGTAAATAATGTAAACATGCATGTACACTATATGCTTCGTAATGAATGTTTTCATTTTCTTTGAATAACCACCAAGAGTAGAAATGTTGGACTGTATGGTAGTTCTATTTTTAATTTTTTGAATAATCTCTGTTTTCTATAGTAATAAACCAATTTACATCCCCACGACAGTGAATATGAGTTTTCCCATTTCTCCACATTTTTCAAGCACTTATTTTTTGTCTTTTTGATAACAGTCACTATAATAGGTGTGAAGTGATATATCATTGTGTTTTGATTTGCATTTCCTTAATAATTTGTAATGTTGAGCATCTTTTCATGTACCTGTTTGCCACTTTCTTTAGTAAAATGTCTATCCAGGTCCTCTGTCCATTTTTAATCAGGTTTTTTGTGCTTTTTTTTTTTTTTTATGTTAGTTGTATGAGTTGTTTGTATATTTTGGATATTAACACCTGATCGGATACATCATTTGCAAATAACTTTTCATTTTGTTGATAATTTCATTTGCTGAACAAAAGCTTTTTAGTCTGAGGCAGTCCCATTTGTTTATTTTTGCTTTCATTTCCCTTAGCTGAGGAGATATTCCAAAAAGGCACTGCTAAGACAGATGTCAAGGTATATACAGCCTATGTTTTCTTCTAGAAGCTTTCTGGTTTCACGTCTTACCTCTAAGTTTTTAATCCATTTTGAGTTTATTTTTGTACCTGATCTGAGAAAGTAGTCCAGTTTGATTCTTTTGCATGTCTGGTTTCCCAGTTGGAAAAGCAATCATTCTCAGTTTCAATCATTAACTGAAGAAGCTGCCTTTTACTCACTGTATATTCTTGCTTCCTTAGTCACAGATTGGTTGGTTTAGTCACTAAGCCGTGTCCGACTCTCGTGACCCCATGGACTATAGCCAGTGAGGCTCGTCTGTCCATGGGATTCTCCAGGCAAGAATACTGGAGTGGGTTGCCATTTCCTTCTCCATTGTCATAGATTAATTACCAATATAAGTGTTGGCTCATTTCTTGGCTCTCTATTCTGTTCCATCGATCTATGTCTATTTTTGTGCAAGTACCATACTATTTTAGGGATTCCCAAGTGGCACAGTGTTAGTAAAAGAATTTGCCTACCAATGCAGGAGACATAAAAGATGTGGGTTTGATCCCTGGATCAGGAAGATCCCCTGGAGTAGGAAATGGCAACCCACTTCAGCATCTTGGCCTGGAAAATTCCACAGACAGAGAAGCCTGAAGGGCTATAGTTCATGAAGTCACAAAGAGTTGGATATGACTGAGCATGAGCACCTACCATACTGCAAACTGCCTGGAACAGTGCCTGGAAGATAATAAACATTCAATAGATGTTATTTATTAATACTCCAAAAATGTAAACTTAGAAAAAATTTTCACAATTTCAAACTTCACATAAATTTTTATTATTTATTTATGTCTTATGTATACTTCTTTCTAACTCAAAAGCCATAAACTAACACAAATAATTTGTTACAAGTAGAATACACAGGCATCTTATCCTTGTAACCCTCATTTTTTTCCTGGGGACAGGAAAAGCAAAAAAGTTTACCTAAACTACTAAAGAAGGTAGAAATTCTGGATTTCAATTAATTCTCTATATAATTTCTATATTTTCTATGGAAGTTTTTAAAATCTGTTTGACATTATTTGAAATAATATGTGTCAGAAAAGTGTGAAAATTTAATGACAACTCTCAAAAAAATTAAAAACTAAATCACCTACCACATGACCAACAGATGATTTGAAAAGTAAAAGGCAATTACAAAGAGATAGCCAGTGTTTGTCAGGAACAAATAATGCCAAAATAACCTATTTTTTTCCGTTAGCAAGTTTCTTTCCTAAGTGGGAAAGAGGAGAATCTTACTGATTTTGTATATTTTTTATTTTTAACAAGACATCTGACAAAATATTTAATCTTATCGTCATGACTAAAGTAGGAAAATGTGACCTAAGTGAAACAACTACATAGGTGAATTTGTAGGAATTGAAAACTGTCATCCAAAGCTGGACTGCTGTGCACAATGGTGCATTTGAATATATGTGAATACACACCCTGATTTGTGCACTGCACAACCTGTACAACTAAACATACATGCACCAAAATGTTAGTTTATTCATCTGTAAAATTAAAGATTTTACCATGATTGAAAGTTTGGCATCAACCTAAACGGAGTCTCCAATGAAATACAGTAATTTTCAACCCTTGGCCCTTTCCTGCTTAACTTTTTAAAATCAATTACTTGGATAAAGTAATTGAAGAAAGTAGGGAAAACCACTAGACCATTCAGGTATGACCTAGATCAAATCCGTTATGATTATACCATGGAAGAGACAAATAGATTTAAGGGTCAAGACCTGATAGACAGAGTGCCGATGAACTACGGACAGAGGTTCGTGACATTGTACAGGAGACAGGGATCAAGAAAATCCCCATGGAAAAGAAATGCAAAAAAGCAAAATGGCTGTCTGAGGAGGACTTACAGATAGCTGGGAAGAGAAGAGAAGCGAAAAGCAAAGGAGAAAAGGAAAGATATTCCCATCTGAATGCAGAGTTCCAAAGAATAGCAAGGAGAGATAAGAAAGCCTTCCTCAGCGATCAGTGCAAAGAAATAGAGGAGAACAACAGATTGGGAAAGACTAGAGATCTCTTCAAGAAAATTAGAGATACCAAAGGAATATTTCATGCAAAGATGGGCTCGATAAAGGACAGAAATGGTATGGACCTACCAGAAGCAGAAGATATTAAGAAGAGGTGACAAGAATACACAGAAGAACTGTACAAAAAAGATCTTCACGACCCAGGTAATCACGATGGTGTGATCACTCACCTAGAGCCAGACATCCTGGAATGTGAAGTCAAGTGGGCCTTAGAAAGCATCACTATGAACAAAGCTAGTGGAGGTGATGGAATTCCAGTTGAGCTATTTCAAATCCTCAAAGGTGATGCTGTGAAAGTGCTGCACTCGATATGCCAGCAAATTTGGAAAATTCAGCAGTGGCCACAGGACTGGAAGAGGTCAGTCTTCGTTCCAATCCCAAAGAAAGGCAATGCCAAAGAACGCTCAAACTACCGCACAATTGCATTCATCTCACATGCTAGTAAAGTAATGCTCAAAATTCTCCAAGCCAGGCTTCAGCAATACGTGAACTGTGAACTTCCAGATGTTCAAGCTGGTTTTAGAAAAGGCAGAGGAACCAGAGATCAAATTGCCAATATCCGCTGGATCATCGCAAAAGCAAGAGAGTTCCAGAAAAACATCTATTTCTGCTTTATTGACTATGCCAAAGCCTTTGACTGTGTGGATCACAATAAACTGTGGAAAATTCTGAAAGAGATGGGAATACCAGACCATCTGACCTGTCTCTTGAGAAACCTGTATGCAGGTCAGGAAGCAACAGTTAGAACTGGACATGGAACAACAGACTGGTTCCAAATAGGAAAAGGAGTACATCAAGGCTGTATATTGTCACCCTGCTTATTTAACTTATATGCAGAGTACATCATGAGAAACGCTGGGCTGGAAGAAACACGAGCTGGAATCAAGATTGCCGGGAGAAATATCAATAACCTCAGATATGCGGATGACACCACCCTTATGGCAGAAAATGAAGAGGAACTAAAGAGCCTCTTGATGAAGGTGAAAGAAGAGAGTGAAAAAGTTGGCTTAAAGCTCAACGTTCAGAAAACTAAGATCATGGCATCTGGTCCCATCACTTCATGGCAAATAGATGGGGAAACAGTGGAAACAGTGTCAGACTTTATTTTTTGGGGCTCCAAAATCACTGCTGATGGTGATTGCAGCCATGAAATTAAAAGACGCTTACTCCTTGGAAGGAAGGTTATGGCCAACCTAGATAGCATATTTAAAAGCAGAGACATTACTTTGCCAACAAAAGTCTGTCTAGTCAAGGCTATGGTTTTTCCAGTGGTCATGTATGGATGTGAGAGTTGGACGGTGAAGAAAGCTGAGCGCTGAAGAATTGATGCTTTTGAACTGTGGTGTTGGAGAAGACTCTTGAGAGTCCCTTGGACTGCAAGGAGATCCAATCAATCCATCCTAAAAGAGATCAATCCTGGGTGTTCATTGGAAGGACTGATGTTGAAGCTGAAACTCCAATACTTCGGCCACCTCATGCGAAGGGTTGACTCATTGGAAAAGACCCTAATGCTGGGTAGGATTGGGGGCGGGAGGAGAAGGGGACGACAGAGGATGAGATGGTTGAATGGCATCACCGACTCGATGGACGTGGGTTTGGGTAGACTCCAGGAGTTGGTGATAGACAAAGAGGCCTAGTGTGCTGCAATTCATGGGGTCGCAAAGAGTCGGACACGACTGAGTGACTGAACTGAACTGAACTTGGATAAAAAAAAAGAAAGCATTCTTAAGTAATCTTCAGAAGGATAGTACTGAGATAATAGCTAATAAATCAAAAAAAAAGGAAACCAAGATCCAGAAAGACCTGAATAAGCTGAATCACTGGTATGTAGTAATCAAGAGGAAATTTAACAGTCATTGTAATATTTTGTACCCTAGACTTCAAAAAATCAATTGTAGTGGTGTCTTAAGGAGAGAACCCAGCTTGGCAGCAGTTCTTATGAAAAGTACCTAGCACAACAGGCTGTGCAAAAGAGCTAATGCAATCATTGTATGTGCTTAGTCACTCAGTCATGTCCAACTCTGTGTGATCCCATGAATTGTAGCCTCTCAGGCTCCTTTATCCACAGGGATTCTCCAGGCAAGAATACTGGAGTGGTTTGCCATGCCTTCCTCCAGAGGATCTTCCCAACCCAAGCATCGAACCCAGGTCTCCCTCACTGAGGCAGATTCTTTACCATCTGAGCCACCAGGGAAGCCCATGAATGCTGGAGTAGGTATCCTATCCCTTCTTAAAATAAGTGTTACGAAGAGTCTGATACAGCTTTGGAATTCAATGCCCTCAAAATGCCTGAAAATAATTCATTTTCCAAACCAAGTTAATATGTTGGTTCTATTATAATTTCAGGAATTGGGATATAAAATTTCTATAGGATAAACTGTCCTAACTTCACAAATCCTTAACAGACTCACTAAACTCATTAGTCTTTCAGCTCAAGTTCAACTTTTGAACTTGTTCAATGGCTGGATTTTAAACAATCCTAATTATCTAGTGCTCAATAAGTAAATCATAGTGCATAAGATATATTCCCCGGTGGCTCAGTAGGTAAAGAATCCGCCTGCAAGAGAAGAGACCTGGGTTCGATTCCTAGGTCGGGAAGATCCTCTTGAGGAGGGCACGGCAACACACTACAGCATTCTTGCCTGGAGAATCCCATGGACAGAGGAGCCTGGCAGGGTAAAGTCCATAGGGTTGCAAAGAGTCAGACACAACTGAAATGATTTTGCATGCATGCATGCATGCAAGATATGTGAAAACAATTCATCATGATACTTAGAACAGGTCATTTTCATATCATATATTCAACACTAACACAGGGTCATATACACACAAGTGCTTGAGATAAATGATTAATTTTTAGTATCATCCAAGGAACAATAGTAATTTGACTACAAGAAGTAGTATAGCTTATTAGGTTATGAAGGAAACAATAACACTTATTCAATGCCTTTTGTATAGAAGGACTTTCCCAAACTCTTAATCTTCACTCCAGAGTTCTATAAGTGAATAAGACACACTCAGAGAACTGGCATGGCTTAATTAATTTGCTCAATGTCACAGAGTTAGAAAGTGGCAGAAATTAAACCCAACCTAGAGGTTACCAGGGGTTGGGAGGGTGGGGGGAATGGAGAGATGTTGCTCAAGTGGTACAAACTTCCAGTTATAAATGAATACTTTCTGGGGATATAATGTACAGCATGGTGATTTCAGTTAACACCACTATATTAAATACTTTTAAGTTGCTAAGAGAGTAGATCTTAAATGTCCTCACCCCCCCCCCAAAAAAAGGTAATTCTGTGAGGTGATGGAGGTGTTAACTAACCTTAATGTAGTAATAATTTCTCAATGTACACATGTATCAAATCATCATGCTGAATCCTTAAAGGTAAGGTTATATGTCAATTGTATCTCAAAAAGCTGTAAAAAGACACATCTTTTTTAAAAAGCTGAGAGACAGCAAAAATCACCTGAGATTCAGCCATAGCACAATTTATCCTTGCAATAATAATAATGGTCCTCAGGATAACATTCTCATCAGACATCCTCAAGTTAGACCCAGTTATATCTCAAAACTTGGCAGGCCACAAGTATTTAAAGATGTAGCACCTAATAAGGAGAGCATCAGTGTCCAACAGTTGTTTGTATGCATGATTATGGATAAATGCAAACCATAATATAAGAATTGCTAACAGTGTCTGAAAATTATTACTTAAGTTGCAATGGATATGCAAAAAATATTAATATGAAAATATTATATTAATATACCATTACTATCAATATTCTATGTTTTAACGTCAATAACAGAGCAAGTAAAGAGAATAAATAATTAATAAGTATTACATACTTGTATTTATAAGCTTCTTATCTCATATACACCACAAACCTCATACAATTCTGAGCCTTTTAAATATTTCAAAGAAGTCAGTAACTATATTGGGTAAACTATGTGACAGATAGAAAACCAAGTAGAAGTCAGATTTGATAAAATATAAATTTTCTAAAAGATTAGTTTTTTCCCATACAACTGAAACCAGACACTCTCTGCCAGTAATAGAATTTTAACAGAAAAGAAAATAACATTTTTATTGTAGACAAGATGTACCCTCTATAAACTATGAAGAAAGAAAAATAAATTTTCTCTCTGGAATGACATTATGACATAGCCAACTACAGGAAAAAAATGTTAAACTCTTCAAAATAATTGTTAGACTTATGCTTTATGATTTTGGTATTTCTGGTATTAGTTTACAAAATATTTTAATGAGTCACCCAAGTGTAATAAAGAATTTGCTTTGTTCATCCTTTCTGCAGTCAAAGAGAAACTGAATGAGAGATTATGTACTATCTCTAAATCAGTCAAATCGGCAGTACTGAAAGTCACTAATAAATATTCATTACAGGCTGCTCAACAGGTTCATAAAAGAACAATAAGGAAAAGCTGAAACCATCTTCACTTGTAAATCAACAAATATCACTTATAAATTGAGTGATTCTCAATAAACGCTGCTGAGAATATAAAGCCTTCAGGGGACACAATCTCTACTCAACAATTTGAAATTTTAGGGAAATTTTTAGAAACATAAAAAATGAGTGAGCAATATGAGCATGCAATTAAATGTAAATATTGTGTAAACAGCTCTAAGCAAAGGTCAATGAACTAAACAGATTACTAGCTTCCACTCTTCTTAAAAAGTAGAGAATTACTCTAAGACTATATTTTGGTTTATGATGCACAAAAGATGAAAGAATTCTGAAAGAGAGAGAAGCAGGAATCTATGAGGAATTACTTCAATGGAAGATAGAAACAAAATCTGAGAACTGATTTGATCACCACCCACAGACGGCTCAGCTGGTAAAGAATCCGCCTGCAATGCAGAAGACCTGGGTTCAATGCCTGGGTTGGGAAGAACCCCTGGAGAAGGGAATGGCTACCCACTCCAGTATTCTGGCCTGGAGAATTCCACGGACTGTATAGTCCATGGGGTCGCAAAGAGTCAGACACGACTGAACAGCTTTCACTTTCACTTTCACAGGTGGTAGCCAGGGACAGGTACAGAAGCATTTATCCAGGTGACTGATCATCCAGAGTACTGCAAACATCCAAGAGGGGCTTACAACACGAAGCATTTCAAATGTATTATGAAATGAATGCCAGGTATAGTCTACGGATGAAATTCTGATTGGAACACATAAACAGCAGTAAGAATTAAGGAAGAAAGTACCAAATGTTACAGAAGTCTGTCTTTATCCTGTTAAAAACACTGTAAAAATATTTCTCTTACTATTTAATTTTGCTATTTACCATAATATCTAATCTTTTTAGATAAAAGAAAATTAATCTGTATTTTATGTAAATCACTGAATGAGGCTAAAATACTAACCACTAGCTTAAAACAACATGTTTCATTTCAGAAGAACCTTAAAAACATCAAATGTTGGTACTGCAGAGCAAAAAATTAAAATGTAATCACATGTACTACAGAAACATAAATACCTGAGAATAGACATCATATTACTCTAAAATAGTGGCTGACCTATTCTGCATTTTATGTTACTGACATTTATCATCATAATTTAATTCAACAGAGATTTATTGAGCACCTACCATGGGCTGAGCATCATGACAGATGCTGGGCTAAAGAGATGAATTAACAAAGTAAATGGTGCTTCTAAAATCCTTCTAGCTTCAGTTTTCTTTCAGTGTTTTCCCACACTCTCCTCTTCCTGTTTAATTCCACCTGAATTTTAACTCAGTGAAAATCAATATCATAAAAAGTATTTGATGCAAACAGTAGTAGATAGTACTACTATTAGTACTACTAGTAGTAGATGTGCCCTGTACGTGCTAGGTTGCTTCAGTCATATCAGACTCTTTGCGACACCATGGGTCATAGCTCACCAGACCCCTCTGTCCATGGGATTTTCCAGGCCAGAATTCTGGAGTGGGTAGCCATTTCCTTCTCCAGGAGATCTTCCAGTCTGAGGAATCAAACCCCGGATCTCTTATGTTTCTTGCATTGGCAGCTGGGTTCTTTACCACTAGTGCCACCTGGGAAGCAGCAGTAGGTGCAAACAACTGCATATAGAATGAACAGACAACAATGTCCTACTGTCTAGTACAGGGAACTATATTCAATGTCTTGGGGTACTATAATGGAGAGATTCCAACACAAGAAATCTAGATTGCTTTATCACCTTTATATTTAACTTTCATGACAACCTCATGAGAACCTGACAAATCAGGAAATAATCAGTGAATTACAGAACAAAATGAAAACCCAAGGTTAGGAGACTGTCTTAGCACTTTGCCTCTCAGATAGAAGTCTGACCAATAAAGAAAGGACCTGACGGAGGTGGTAGCTCATCATGAGCAGGAAGGAAACAGTAAAAG
Source organism: Giraffa tippelskirchi (assembly GCF_054371585.1). NCBI lineage: Eukaryota > Metazoa > Chordata > Mammalia > Artiodactyla > Giraffidae > Giraffa > Giraffa tippelskirchi. Next base: position 88,267,746 of record NC_137275.1, on the reverse strand, counting down.
AACAACAAAATATTAACCATGGCCTCAAGGATTGATATGTCAACAGTAATAACACTAACTTTTGGTTGAACATGTATATAAAATGCTTGCACAGTACTTCTGCATGTATTTTTGATGGTAACAAACATCCCATATATCATCATTCCTACTTTACAGCATTAGAGAAGTTTAATGGTGTACTAGTACTAGCAAGTCACACTGCTGGTAAATTCTGGAGCCAGAATGCCAGCATTTATTTTTGACATACATTTTAGTGTTCTTTCCTTTTTCTTTTTGGTATTTTTTCTATTAAAATGTGCTGCCTCTCCATAATAGTATATAGAACAAGGGCTATTAAAATTTTTAAATCAATTCAAAATTTTGACACAAGGAATTAAATGGCCCCCATTAGTTAGATCACAGAAATTTATAGAATAAAATTCATGATAGAGATACAATAATTATTTTTAAAATCTAACAGAAAAAAAAATAGCTCTAAAGTCAGTCAGGCAAAAATATAAAACCCATGTTGGATGTAGACTCATTTCTGCTGATTCACTGTAAAAAAACAACATAGTCAGGAGGTAGTGGAATTCAGCTTGAGCAACCTTGAAACTCTCCTTAGGAAATGGAGGGTTTAGGGGCACAGGTGGTGCTGCTCCTTCAGCTTCTATTGAAGATCATGATTTAGAAATGAAAACTGAACAGCAGCTACCCAGATGTCATACAAAAGTAGGGTTCGTTAATTCTTATGCCTTACTGTGCCAGTCTAGTTGAGGGCATTTAGATAAGGGAGAAAAAGAGATAATGATGTCATTACAGATTCTCACGTGGAAGAAAGGAGTGACACTTCCATAACACAGGTGACAAATCCAGCACAAGGCAAGAGACAGTGGTGATGGGGTGTTTCAATAACATGGACATCTGCTAAAATCAAAGCCTTCTTTTAAATAATACCTCAGAAATTCTCTCTCTTTCTCTCTCTCTTTCTCTCTCTCTCACACATTTTTTGCCTTTCCAATAATATCCTCATGCACAAAACTGGAAAAATATGCTTTCAGACTAGTTTGTGACATACATATGATAAAAATTTAGGTAGGAAATTGGCCGTTTATTTTGGGATAAAGAATAACAGAAGAAAGAAATCCTGGACATACTAGACATAGTCAAACAGTGAAACTGCAGATTTTAAAATCTATTGAGAAATAAAAGGAGAGAATAATATGATCTCAAAGTTTTAAAACACAACATTACAGAAGTGACATAAATTCTTTAAACAGCTCCAAAAAGGCTTAAGCCAAAAATGTCCTGAAATTTTGGAAAACATGAAAACAACTGAGATGCCTTTACTTAATTCCAGGGAAGCAATAAATAAGGAATGTCTATTTCCCTGCTAGAGTTGGATAACAGAATGTTAATGGATAACAAAGAAAAGGCCAAAAGATCCATTAAGTGACTTCATTTTTATCTTCTCCAAGGAGTACAATCTTTATGAATGTTACCCCAACTTGCCTGAGATGTTCAGATATCAACCACAAATTCTAAACAAATTCTGGAGAGCCGGTAAGGCAGCACTAAGTAGTCCTTTCCAATGAATAGAAAATAACAGATATTTCATTTTACCCAAAAATATTTTAGTTTATGTATCTACAAGAAAAGGATTGTTTTTATTAAAAATAACCATTATAACTCTTTAAAATTAATCCAGGTACCCTCTCCCCCAAAATTAACAATAATATTTTTAATATTATCAAATAATGAATCGATGTTCAAATGTCTCCAACTACTTCACTGTGTTTTATTTAGAGTTGATTTAACTCAATCAAGAATCAACCCAGGTCCAATGTTGCATTTGGTTGACATTTCTTAAGTCTCTTTAAATCGTATGTTCCTTCTTTTATTCCTGCAATTTTTTTTGAAGAAACAAGACTTTTATTCCTACCGAGCTTTCCACATTCTAGATTTTGCTGATTGTATCCCCATGGTGTCAGTTAGCATATTATTCTGTCTCCTGGTGGTGTTGTTCAGTCCCTCAGTTGTGTCCGACTCTTTACGACCCCATGGACTGCAGCATGGGGATTCCCTGTCCTTCATCATCTCCCTGGAGCTTGCTCAAACTCATGCCCATTGAGTCATGATGCATTCCAACCATCTCGTCCTCTGTCATCCTCTTCTCCTCCTTGCTTCAATATTTACCAGCATCAGGGTCTTTTCTAATTAGTTGGCTCTTCACATCAGGGAGCCAAAGTGGAGCTTCAGCTTAAGCATCAGTCCTTCTAATGAATATTCAGGATTGATTTCTTTTAGGATTGACTGGTTTGATCTCCTTGCAGTCCGAGGCACTCTAAGAGTCTTCTCCAACACCACAGTTCAAAAGCACCGATTCTTTGGCGTTCAGCCTTCTTTATGGTCCAACTCTCACACCCGTACAATACTACTGGAAAAACCATAGCTTTGACTATGGGTAGTTGGATATACAAGTCTGTTCAGATTCAGCTCGATATATTGTCAAATTGGTGCTGTGTACGTCTACTAAGAAGTATATAATATCTGGTTGTACCTCTTTTTGTGAATTTGGTGTTGCTGGCCTGATTTTTTCATTAAAATATTTTTAGCAGCTTGGGTACTCTAAGGTAATGTCTCAGGATTTTTTCAGTGACATGGCTAGAAACACTTGTTTTAAGAGAAAATATGTTATAAGTTCATCTTAATATCTCCACCTAAATTTAGGATGTTTTTACTTAATTTTTTATTTATACTTTCATCTCTCTTCTCTTTTTGCTAAAAATATTGGTTCTTGGGACTTCCCTGGTGGTCCTGTGGTTAAGACACCGTACTTCCAACACAGGGGCTCAGATTCCATCCCTGGTCACAAAAAGAAGATCCCATAGTGCATTGCAGCCAAAAGAAAATTGGTTCCAGAGGGGGATGACAAAGGATGAGATGGTTGGATGGCATCACCAACTGGATGGACATGAGTTTGAGCAAGCTCCAGGAGTTGGTGATGGACAGGGAAGCCTGGTGTGCTGTTGTTCATGAGGTCACAAAGAGTCGGACATGACTCAGCAAATGAACTGAACAACATTAACATAATTACTCATTAATTATTGAATAAAATCAATATTATTGCTAAGACTGATTACTAAAAAAAATTAATATTTCTTGGCAGTTCATTTTCGCTTTACAGTACATTCACTAGAGTTGTACAAATTATTATGTTTTGAAGTCACTTGGGATATCTATCCTGTGTGATTAACCTACCAGCTCAATTTGTTTCATTTTGCTCCCAATTTTCAGGAATGGCTTTTATTTTGGATTAATTGACTATATAGTTACATAAAACATTTACATGGTTCCAAAGTCAAATCTTAAAACAAAAAAGATATATTCTGAGAAACCGAGCTTCCATTTCTACCCTTCTACTTTTCTCTTCCACAGTCAGTGAAGTTCTCAAATGAGAAAACGGTGCCCCTTAGGGAACATCTGTCAGTGTCCACTTGTCACAACCAAGTAGGAGCTGCTGGCCTTAGTAGGAAGAGGCCAGGGACGTTACTAACCATCCTACGATGCACCAGGAAGCCTTAAAACAAAAAATTATTCAGTTCAAAGTTTCAATAGTGTTACTGTTGAGAAATCCTACTCTATATAACACTTTTCCTTTTAGTTTTGGGTTGCTCTTTCATTTTTTTAATACGAATTTTTTAAAAAGTACTTTCTTAGATAAACAATAAGCATAATATACACAGTTTCTCCTTTATTTTTTTACTAAATTATTTACCTGGAGCTCATTTCAAACTAGTATATAAATATCTTCTTTATTCTACAGGAGCATAATATATTATTATGTGGATGCGTAATAGTTTGACTATTTCTCATTCATGGATAGTTGACTTGTTTAAATCTTTTTATACTGAAAATAGTTCTACAAATAGCTCTGTGGATGTGTTCCTTTTTACTTTTGCAATATCCATATATTTGAGATGAGTTTCTAGAAGTGGAATTGCTGGGTCAAAGGAAAAATGCAAATACAACTTGGCTATGAATTGCCAATTTCCCTCCATAGAGTTTATATCTTTCTGCTTTTCTACCAGCCAATAGAGTATATTATTTTTTTTATAAAATAAAAAACTTTTTAATTTTTTTATTGAAGGATAATTGCTTTACATAATTTTGTTGCTTTCTGTCAAACCTCAACATGAATCAACCATAGGTATACATATATCCCCTCCCTTTTGAAACTCCCTTCCATCTCCAGTCCCATCTCACTCCTCTAGGTTGATACAGCACCCCTGTTTGAGTTTCCTGAGCCATACAGCAAATTCCTGTTGACTATCTATTTTACATATGGTAATGTAAGTTTCCATGTTACTCTTTCCATACATCTCACCCTCTCCTCCCCTCTCCCCACGTCCATAAATCTATTCTCTATGTCTGTTTCTCCATTGTTGCCCTGTAAATAAATTTTTCAGTACCATTTTTCTAGATTTCATATATACGTATTAGAATACAATATTTATCTTTCTCTTTCTGACTCACTTCACTCTGTATAATAGGTTCCAGGTTCATCGACCTCATCAGAACTGATTCAAATGTGTTCCTTTTTATGGCTAAGTAATATTCCATTGTGTATATGTACCACAACTTCTTTATCCATTCATCTGTCGATGGACATCTAGGTTGCTTCCATATTCTAGCTATTGTAAATAGTGCTCCAATGAACAATGGGATACATGTGTCTTTTTCAATTTTGGTTTCCTCAGGGTATATGCCTAGGAATGGGATTGCTGGGTCATATGGTGGTTTTATGCCTAGTTTTTTAAGGAATCTCCATACCATCTTCCATAGTGGCTGTATCAATTTACATTCCCACCAACAGTGCAAGAGCATTCCCTTTTCTCCACACCCTCCCCAGCATTCACTGTTTGTAGACTTTTTTGATGATGGCCATTCTGATCAGTGTGAGGTGCTTTCTCACTATAGTTTTGATTTGCATTTCTCTAACAATGAGTGATGTTGAGCATCTTTTCATGTGTTTATTATAGTTTTTCTGATGGTTGAAAAAATGTATGTCACTGTAATTTTAATGGCATCCCATGTGGTGCTAGTAGTAAAGAAAGAAAGTGAAAGTGAAGTTGCTGAGCTGTGTCCTACTCTTTGCGACCCCATGGACCATAGCCTACCAGGCTTCTCCATCCATGGGATTTTCCAGATAAGAGTACCAGAGTGGGTTGCCATTGCCTTCTCCAGGGGATCTTTCTGACACAGGGATCGAACCTGTGTCTCCTGCATTGCAAGCAGACACTTTACCCTCTGAGCCACCAGGGAAGCCCACCTGCAAATGCAGGAGATGTAAGACATTTTCCATTACAGGTGACATTGAATATCTTTTCATTTTATTTAGGACCATTAACATTTATTATTTTTTTCTTAGTTAACTTCTGCCAATTTTTCTTAGGGTTACTAGTTTTCTTCTACTGTATGTTTTGAAGCTTTTTTGTATTGGAGATAGCATCCCTTTATCTGTAATATAATTCATAAATACTTTTCACAGTTTGTTTTGTATTTCAATTTTCTTATAGCTTTTTTCATGCAAAAGTTCTTTTCTATTTTGATGCAGTCAAACTTATCTGTCATTATCATACATCTTCTACCATATTTTTTAAATCTTAACCAAGAAAGTCTTCCCGTTAACAAAATAAAGTTATTCCCCCATACTTTCTCTAGTAGTATCATGGTATCACAACACATTTGGAATTCATCCCAGTGTATGGTTTAAGGGAGGATCAAATTTTATCATTTTCCATACAGCTATTATGCTAATATCAATTAAAATATCCATCTTTTCGGCACTGCTTTAGATATCTTTATCCTATATCAATTTCTGTATGTATTTGGGACTATTTCTGGATTCTTTTATTCTATTCTATTAGTCTGTCTAGTTACATTAGTTTCTCTATTACATTAATCTCTCTAATTCACATAGCAATAATATCTGTTCAGTTCAGTTTAGTCAGTCAGTCGTGTCCAGCTCTTCGCGACCCCATGGACTGCAGCACACAAGGCTTCCTTGTCCATCACCAACTCCTGAAGCTTGCTCAAACTCATGTCCATCAAATGGGTGATGCCATCCAACCATCTCGTCCTCCATTGTCTCCTTCTCCTCCTGCCTTCAATCTTTCCTAGCGTCAGGGTCTTTTCCAAGGAGACAGTTCTTCACATCAGGTGGCCAAAGTATTGGAGTTTCAGCTTCAGCATCAGTCCTTCCAATGAATATTCAGGACTGATTTCCTTTAGGATGGACTGGTTGGATCCAAGGGACTCTCAAGAGTCTTCTCCAACACCACAGTTCAAAAGTATCAATTCCTTGGTGTTCAGCTTTCTTTATAGTCCAAATATCACATCTACACATGACTACTGGAAAAACCATAGCTTTGACTAGATGGACCTTTGTTGGCAAAGTAATGTCTCTGCTTTTTAATATGTTGTCTAGGTTGGTCATAGCTTTTCTTCAAAGGAGCAAGCATCTTTTAATTTCATGGCTACAATCACCATCTGCTGTGATTTTGGAGCTACCCAAAATAAAGTCTCTCACTGTTTCCATTGTTTCCCCATCTATTTGCCATGAAGTGATGGGACCAGATGCCATGATCTTAGTTTTCTGAATGTTGAGCTTTAAGCCACCTTTTTCACTCTCCTCTTTCACTTTCATCAAGAGGCTCTTCAGTTCTTCTTCGCTTTTTTCCATAAGGGTGGTGTCATCTGCATATCTGACGTTATTGATATTTCTCCTGGCAATCTTGATTCCAGAATGTGCTTCATCCAGCCTGGCATTTCTCATGATGTACTCTGCATATAAGTTAAATAAGCAGTTTGACAATATACAGCCTTGACATGCTCCTTTCCCAATTTGGAACCAGTCTGTTGTTTCATGTCCAGCTCTAATTGTTGCTTCTTGACCTGCATACAGATTTCTCAGGTAAGGTGGTCCCATCTCTTTAAGAATTTTCCACAGTTTATTGTGATCCACATGAAAAGGCTTTGGCATAGTCAATAAAGCAGAAGTAGATGTATTTCTGGAACTCTCTCACTTTCTCGATGATCCAACGGATGTTGGCAATTTGATCTCTGGTTCCTCTGGCTTTTCTAAATCCAGGTTGAACACCTGGAAGTTCACAGTTCATGTACTGTTGAAGCCTGGCTTGGAGAATTTTGAGCATTACTTTGATTGCATGTGAGACGAGTGCAATTGTGTGACAGTTTGAACATTCTTTGGCATTCTACATTCTGGCATTCTTTGAACATTCTAATAATACCTGTTAGGACCAGCATTCCAGTCATTTCTTTCTTAGGGTTTTCCTGGCTATTTTTGCTTGGCAATCATCCAAATAAATTTTAATCAACCAATATAGCTCCAGTTTTCATTTGGATAACACTAAATTTAGAAATTAATTTAGGAAAAGTCATATGTATGATATTCAAGACAAGAATATGGTGCGTCTTTCCATTTGTTCAAACCTAATTTTGTGCATTTTGGAGTTCTCTCATAGTTTTCTCACACAAGCTTGAATATTTCTTGTTAAGTTCATGCCTAGATACTCCATTTCAATTCATTCAATTTTTCATCAGCAATAGGATTCTCCTTTTCTATTATGTCCTCTAATAGGGTAGCATGTGTAAATATGAGTACTATTAATTTTGCCTATTGATTAAATAACCTACTAGTTTGCAAAATATCAGATGAATTTGGGTTGCTGTAGCTTTCCCTTATAATGGTTGGAAGAAGGCCAGAAGAAGACTTGTTTATTATGTTTGAGAATTCCTATTTTCATCTTAGGACTAGGGAAACAGATTATCATGAATCAAAAGAGTAAAACAAACACTATCAAGAAAAAATTGAAGCCCTATCAGGAAAGGAGATAATAAATGCATACTTTTATATTGTTGTTTGGTCACTAAGTCATGTCTGACTCTTTGCAACCCCATGGACTATAGCCCACCAGGCTCCTCTGTCCATGAGATTTCCCAGGCAGAACATGAGTGGGTTGCTATTTCCTTTTCCAATCAATCTTCCTGACCCAGGGATCAAACCTGCATCTCCTGCTTGGCAGGTAGACTCTACCACTGAGCCATTAGCGAAGTTCTCAAAAAGCATACCTAGGGAGCCACTTTTCTGGAGTGATGGGAATGCTCTGCCTTTGTGTTCATGCAAGTGACATGCATTTGTCAAGATTCATAGAATTCTACACTTAGTATTTCTGCATGTCACTGCATATAAATTTTACCTCATAACCTGTTAAAAAAGAGTGTCTAGGCTCTTTTCTAATTTTTTATTATAAATAAATAAATATCCACTGAAAAACATCAAACCAACAAAAAAAGACACAAAATTTTCACCTCCTCCATGAGCCTCTTCAGAGGAAATCAGTGAAAACATTTTGCTTATTGAGAATAATAGCTAGTTTGCTGATTAATAAGTGTCAACCTGGAGTGTGTTCTCTAGTGATTTGCTGTAGAACTCTATTACTGGCTCTACTCCGTTCATCATTTTTATTGATAATGTGAATAAAGACATAAAAAGTATGTGTCTCAAATTGCATTTGATACGACTGTAAGAGTGACTGTTAATGTAATAGGTGACATAATAAAGATTCAAACTAGTCCTCATACATTTAAGTAAGCTAAAAATCAACATGGAAAAATATGAAGGGGAAATATAAAGTTTGAAACATAAGAATAAAGGCTTAAGAACTTAGGTACAAGATGAAAATGAGTAACAGTAATTCCCATAAAAATAACCAAAGAAGTTTTAAATGACCAAAAGTAGAACATTAATAATAACATGATGTCTAAAACACATTTTTTTTATTTGCATTGACAGAAAGTTAACATCCAGATCAAAGAGGATCACAGTACTTAATACTCAGTGTAACCTGACAATGACCAGCCATACTGACTGGTTTAATTCTAGGCACCAAACCTCTACTGACAAATAACAGTGTATCCAGAGGAAAACAAGGATAACGAGGGGTATGGAAACTACTTTACATAGTTTATGTGAACTAAATAATGAAAAGTGATTTACATGTGGAAGCCATAATTAAATATTTCACATGTCTGAAGGACTGACATGTGAAAGAGGACAAATACAGTATGTATCATCACAAAGGAAGAGTAGGGTCAGTGTATTGAAATCAGTGAAAAGCTGTATTTATTAGAAATAGCCATATACAACCTTCTATTATACCAGCCTTGTATATATATATATAAAAAAGAATAATGAAAAATATACTTTAATTTTAGGGACAGCATGTCTTTTATTTAATGTGTCTTCCATGCTTTGTTCATCAAGGTTAAAGATACATTTTATATCTTTATCTTATTGCCAAGTTGTCTATTGTTGCAAACTCTGGTGTATAAGCCATCTATCCAACAGACTGGCAAAGGTCCACTGTGAGTAAAATCGATGACATAGAAAAACTATTCTTCAAACCAGGGCCAGGAGTGGTGGCCAGCCATATGGCATAACTTCCTTTCATATTTTTATCAAAATGAATAAAAAATTTCATAAGAATGATAATTTACCAGGAACCTTCAAATTACTAATTCTTCTATTATCTAAATCTTTTCATGAATGAGATGCTGTCAGTAGTGATACCCATCATTGGTTGGCTGTGCCTTCCATTTCCTTTTTCTTCTAGTACATCCAGAGCTAAAATGGCTTAATTGCCCCAAGGCACTAATCAAACTCTTTTTCAATAACAGATGGTTCAACAGCTGTTGACATTTGATAAATCCTTTTGTTCTTATCCCAGAATATTTTGTTTATTCACATTAAACGCAAAGGAAAGAAATGAAAGAAAACACAAGAGAGACTGTGAATAAAACTGCTCTTCAGAAAACTTTCTAGCTTAACCTATGAGCCATGAAATTAGTGACTGTGCTAAATAAGCTGGAAATTTTACAATTTAAACAGTCTCACAAAGTAGCAAGCCCGTGTATATAAGAAAATACATAAATTATGGATATAAATTGCAATTCATATCAATACCACAAATAGACCTCCTAAAACAGGGGCAGTCAAACTGAGGCCCATAGGCCAAATCCAGCCTACCATCTATTTTCATAAGGCCCAGGAAATAAGAATGATTTTTACATTTTTGAATGGTTAAATTTTTTAAAAAAAGAATATTTTATGATATGTAAAAATTAAAATGAATTTAAGTTTCATTGTCTGTAAATAAAATTTTATTAGAACACCACGATACCTATTCATTTACAAATTATCTATAGCTGCTTTCAGACTGTGATGGCAGAACTGAGTAATTGTAACAGAGACCACAAGGCCCACAAAGCCTAAGATAATGGCCATGGTCTTTTGGAGAAAAAGTAAAAGGTAAAGAGTGTCAGAAAAAAATTAATCATGTACATGGATGCTTAATAAACCCTTTTTGAAAGCAGTACTAGTGGTACATAAGTATTGGGCCTGCATTCCACTTCTGATTCAAAGGCAAATAATTCAATCTTTTAATTTTGGCTTGCTCAACTGTGAAACAGAAATGAGAATACTGAAGTCACCTTTTCCACATTAATAAATTGAAAGATAAAAACCATATGATTATCTCAGTAGATGCAGAGAAATGCATTCCTATACACTAACAATGAGAAAACAGAAAGAGAAATTAAGGAAACAATCCCATTCACCAAAGCAATGACAAGAATAAAATACTTAGGAATAAATTTACCTAAAGAAACAAAACACCTATATATATAGAAAACCATAAAACACTGATGAAAGAAATCAAAGATGACACAAATAGATGGAGAAATGTACCATGTTCATGGATCAGAAGAATCAATATAGTGAAAATGAGTGTACTACCCAAAGCAATCTACAGATTCAATGCAATTCTTATCAAGCTACCAATGGCATTTTTCACAGAACTAGAACAAATAATTTCACAATTTGTATGGAAATACAGAAAATCCTGAATAGCCAAAGAAATCTTGAGAAAGAAGAATGGAGCTGGAGGAATCAACCTGCCTAACTTCAGATTATACTACAAAGTGACAGTCATCAAGACAGTATGGTACTGGCACAAAGACAGAAATATAGATCAATGGAACAAAATAGAAAGCCCTGAGATAAATCCATGCACCTATGGACACCTTTTCTTTGACAAAGGAGGCAAAAATATACAATGGAGAAAAGACAATCTCTAACAAGTGGTGCTGGGAAAACTGGTCAACCACCTGTAAAAGAATGAAACCAGAACACTTTCTAATACCATACACAAAAATAAAATCAAAATGAATTAAAAATGAAGTATGTAATTGAGTATGATATAAATAACATATAAACTGCAACCGTCAGCTCATTATACATTCACAAAGTGAACACACTTCTGCAATCTCCACAAACACCAAGAAAAAGAATACTACCAGAACCCAGAAGTCCCCATCAAGCCCCTTCCAATTATAATACTCCACCTCCCCAAAAGAAACAACTATCCTGATTTCTAACACTATTGATTTGCTTTACCTATTTCAAAATTTTATTTAAAATAGTGTGTATTCTTCTGTGTCCAGCTGTTTATATTCAACATCAAATTTGTGAGTTTTAAATACTTCACTGTAGCTAGCAGTACTTCATTCATTTTCATTCTGTATTTAACAGGAAAATACCGTAATTTATTTATTCATTCTACTTGTGATAAGCATTTGATTGTTTCTACTTTTTTGCCCATTGCAACTACTGCTACTATGAACATTTCTATATATCTCTTTTGAAGCATATGTATGCATTTCTATGTGCTACAGTCCAGTTCAGTCGCTCAGTCGTGTCCGACTCTTTGCGACCCCATGAATTGCAGCACACCAGACCTCTCTGTCCATCACCAACTCCCAGAGTCTACCAAAACCCATGTCCATCGAGTCGGTGATGCCATCCAACCATCTCATCCTCTGCTGTCCCCTTCTCCTCCTGCCCCCAATCCTACCCAGCATTAGGGTCTTTTCCAATGAGTCAACCCTTCGCATGAGGTGGCCAAAGTATTGGAGTTTCAGCTTCAACATCAGTCCTTCCAATGAACACCCAGGATTGATCTCTTTTAGGATGGATTGATTGGATCTCCTTGCAGTCCAAGGGACTCTCAAGAGTCTTCTCCAACACCACAGTTCAAAAGCATCAATTCTTCGGCGCTCAGCTTTCTTCACCGTCCAACTCTCACATCCATACATGACCACTGGAAAAACCATAGCCTTGACTAGACGGACTTTTGTTGGCAAAGTAATGTCTCTGCTTTTAAATATGCTATCTAGGTTGGCCATAACCTTCCTTCCAAGGAGTAAGCGTCTTTTAATTTCATGGCTGCAATCACCATCAGCAGTGATTTTGGAGCCCCCAAAAATAAAGTCTGACACTGTTTCCACTGTTTCCCCATCTATTTGCCATGAAGTGATGGGACCAGATGCCATGATCTTAGTTTTCTGAATGTTGAGCTTTAAGCCAACTTTTTCACTCTCCTCTTTCACCTTCATCAAGAGGCTCTTTAGTTCCTCTTCACTTTCTGCCATAAGGGTGGTGTCATCCGCATATCTGAGGTTATTGATATTTCTCCCGGCAATCTTGATTCCAGCTTGTGTCTCTATGTGCTACAGACGTACCCTTATCTTACTTATTTACTTATACCCCAACATATAAGGTATTAAAGGCCATTTTTAAAATTGCAATAACCACGCTGCAAGTATTATTAATAGGCAGCACCCAAGTTCCACTTATGGAGTAACAATCTTTGTCAGGAATGAAAGGTGAGACTCTGAAGGTATAAATTGGAGACGGACATAGAAACCAAGAAATGGCTCTACAATTTTTTAAGGCAGAAATTTATGGGCAAGAAAGAATATAAAAGAAAGAAGAGTAAAGAGTACAGAGAGAAAGGGATAAGATATGTAAAAACATGGCAGAAGGCTAAATACAATAGAAATAACTAGCCTATGAGAGAAGTCACAAAAGAACTTTTAAAAAGAGAAATTTTAAATATTAAGTTCCATACATCATGTAAACCATTTTCACTTATCCCTACTTAAAAAATTAGTTGCCCACACAAATGCCTTTGACAGTAAGTTAGTCAAAAAAATTTTTTTTCATGAACATCAAGGAGAATGGGAGTTATTACACATCTGGGGTAATATAATGCAGAATAGAGCAGCAAAATTAAGAAATCAGCAGACATGCTGAGTGTCTCAAATGATTAATGTGTTTTGTTTGTTACTGTTTATGGACGCAAACAAAGATGAATAAGACACAGTCCTACCTTGAAGTCCTGCATAACTGACAATCTTTAAAAATTAAATAAACTATTTTTCCTAAAGCAATGTGGCTTTGTTTAAACAAGAAAAAAAAACTCTCTTTTTCTAAGAAAATCACTTATAACTGTGCTACCCAGAGCATCAAGAGTCCATCTTCCACATTTATAGAAACTTATTAAATATTGATTCAGGCTGCTTTAAAAAGATTAGAATAATCATTGTGAAACTGCTAAACACTGAGTAAATCACTTTAACTTTTTTTAATTAAATTTATTTTTAATTTAAGCATAATTGCTTTATAGTATTGTGTTAGGTTATGCCAAACATCAACATGAATCAACAATAGGTATACAGCCTATGTTTCCTCTCTCTTGAACACACCTCCCACTTCCCTCCCCATTCCACCCCTGTAAGTTGTTACAGAGCCCTGGTTTGAGTTCCCTGAGTCATACAGTAAATTCCCATTGGCTATCTATTTTACATATGGTAATGTATATTTCCATGTTACTGTCTCCATACATCCAACCCTCTCCCTTCTCCTCCACTTTAACTTTTAATTTCGAGATAATTGTAGATTCACATGAAATTGCAAAAAAAAAAAAAAGTAAAGGGAGTGACCTTCTACTGTACCCTTTGTCCAGTTTCTCCCAATGATAACACCTTTCATAACTTATAATAGGGTACCAAAACCAGGAAAATGACATTGGCACAACCTAGAGCTCATTCAGATTTCACTAGTTTTATATGTATTCATATACATATGGAGTTCCATGAAATTTTATCACATGGGTAGATTTGTGTGATCACCATTCCAGTTGAGCTATTTCATATCCTGAAAGATGATGCTGTGAAAGTGCTGCACTCAATAGGCCAGCAAATTCGGAAAACTCAGCAGTGGCCACAGGACTGGAAAAGGTCAGTTTTCACGCCAATCTGAAAGAAAGGCAATGCCAAAGAATGCTCAAACTACCACACTATTGCACTCATCTCACATGCTAGTAAAGTAATGCTCAAAATTCTCCAAGGCAGGCTTCAGCAATACGTGAACCGTGAACTTCCAGATGTTCAAGCTGGTTTTAGAAAAGGCAGAGGAACCAGAGATCAAATTGCCAACATCCGCTGGATCATCGAAAAAGCAAGAGAGTTCCAGAAAAACATCTACTTCTGCTTTATTGACTATGCCAAAGCCTTTGACTGTGTGGATCACAATAAACTGTGGAAAATTCTGAAAAAGATGCGTATACCAGACCACCTGACCTGCCTCTTGAGAAACCTGTATGCAGGTCAGGAAGCAACAGTTAGAATTGGACATGGAACAACAGACCGGTTCCAAATAGGAAAAGGAGTACGTCAAGGCTGTATATTGTCACCCTGCTTATTTAACTTATATGCAGAGTACATCATGAGAAACGCTGGGCTGGAGGAAGCATAAGATGGAATCAAGATTGCCAGGAGAAATATCAATAACGTCAGATATGCAGATGACACCACCCTTATGGGAAAAAGTGAAGAAGTAAAGAGCCTCTTGATGAAAGTGAAAGAGGAGAGTGAAAAAGTTGGCTTAAAGCTCAACATTCAGAAAATGAAGATCATGGCATGCAGTCCCATCACTTCATGGCAAATAGATGGGGAAACAATGGAAACAGTGAGAGACTTTATTTTGGGGGGCTCCAAAATCACTGCAGATGGTGATTGCAGCCATGAAACTAAAAGATGCTTACTCCTTGGAAGGAAAGTTATGATCAACCTAGACAGCATATTAAAAAGCAGAGACATTACTTTGTCAACAAAGGTCTGTCTAGTCAAGGCTATGGTTTCTCCAGTAGTTGTGTATGGATGTGAGAGTTGAACTATAAAGAAAGCTGAGTGCCGAAGAATTGATGCTTTTGAACTGTGGTGTTGGAGAAGACTCTTGAGAGTCCCTTGGACTGCAAGGAGATCCAACCAGTCCATCCTAAAGGAGATCAGTCCTGCGTGTTCTGATGTTGAAGCTGAAACTCCAATACTTTGGCCACCTGCAAAGAGCTGACTCATTGGACAAGACCCTGATGCTGGGAAATATTGAGGGCAGGAGGAGGAGGGGACGACAGAGGATGAGATGGCTGGATGGCATCACCGACTCAATGGTCATGGGTTTGAGTGGACTCTGGGAGTTCGTGATGGACAGGGAGGCCTGGCGTGCTGTGGTTTATGGGGTCGCAAAGAGTCAGACACAACTGAGCGACTGAACTGAACTGAACACCATCGAGATGCAGAACTGTTCCATCAGCACAATGCTCCCCCTCACTTCTGTATGGCAAACCCACTCTACTGTCACTTCCCATTTCTAATACCTTGCAACCACCAGTCTATCTCTGTAATTTTATTCCAGTATAAATGGAATCATGTGTGTGCATGCTAAGTTGCTTCAATATTATCACACTGCAACCCTATGGACTGTAGCCAGAAAGGCTTCTCTGTCCATGAGATTTTCCAGGCAAGAATACTGGAGAGGGTTGCCATGCCCTCCTCCAAGGAATCTTCTCCACCCAGGGATTGAATCCATGTTTCTTATGTTTCCTGCATTGGCAGGTGGGTTCTTTATCAGTAGAGTTGGAATCATAAGATATGCAACCTTTTGAGATTGGCATTTTTCACTCAGCATAATTACTATGAGATCCATCCAAGTGATTGCATGTATCACTGGTTCCTTTTTTATTGCTGAGTGATACTGAATGGCATATTATTCATTTACCTGTTGGAGGACCTTTGAGATATTCCCAGCTTTTGGCTACTACAAATAAAGCTGCTAAGAACATTCATGTATAGGAATTTGTGTGAACTTGTTTTCACTCCCTGTGGTAAATGTCCAAAAGTGCAATCGCACTTGTACTCTACCTGGAGACCTCCTCTGAGTTGTCTGGCTACCCAAATGGGACTCAGTGAGAACCCAGAGCCCAGTGCCTTCAAAGGAAATGGGCTCCTAGCAGGCCATGCTCCAAGGAGGCAAAGGAGGGGGGATTTTCTTTGTCTCCATTATTCCCCAGCTGTCATCATCAATCAGGATTTCATCCTGGCAACTTTGTCACTAACATCAACCATACTAAATCAAATGACGAAATCTGGTCAAGGGACAAAGATTGGTAAGAATGGTACAGGCTCCTCTGTCCATGGACTTCTCCAGGCAAGAATATTGGAGTGGGTAGCCATTCCTCTCTCCAGGGCATCTTCCTGACCCAGGGATGCAACCTAGGTCCCCTGCATTGCAAGAAGATTCTTCACTGTCTGAGCACCAGGGAAGCCCAATTTGGCCCGGCTAGAGCCATTTTCTGGAGAAGGAAATGGCAACCCACTCCAGTGTTCTTGCCTGGAGAATCCCAGGGCTGGGGGAGCCTGGTGCGATGCTGTCTATGCGGTCGCATAGAGTCGGACACAACTGAAGCGACTTAGCAGCAGCAGCGGCAGCAGAGCCATTTTCATTTTATTTTTACTACTTCTTCAATTATCAAGCAAAGGAGATCAAGGACGTTGATGATGCAAGTGAATGTTTCTCTAATGTTTCTCAGAATAGAGACCAGAGTTTTACGAAGGCTCCACATGTCCAAGGATCACAGGAATAGTGGCTTTCTGGTGTCACTCCCCTTTTAGATAGGAAACATCAGTCCATCACACTGGCTTTGGGCATCAGAGTGGAAAGGACTTCATTGGGAAGTAATCTTTTCTCTTTGGGGGTTTTTGAAGAATGTCTCACCTGTAGTTCCCCTGATACAAGTAATGACACCCCACCTCCACTCCTGAGCTGTTTCCTCATAATTAACTCCTGCCATAGTCACCAATCTCCAGTGGGGTCTCTTGGAGAAGTCCCACTCAAGGAGAACCACTACAGTTTTCCTTCAATGGGTGTACATCTAGTGTATAAGAAATAACACAGGAACTAATGCCCAAATTTGGAGTTAATAATTTCGTCTTAATAATTTCATCTTACAAGCTTTCTTCTTCCAAGTAAAGTCTTATTTTTATTGATATGCTATGTACAAGAATTTACAAATTAAGAATGTGAAAAAGCTTAAAACAAAAACAGCAAGGACTTCCTCTGTGGTCCAATGGTGAAGACTCCAAGCTTCCACTGCAGAGGGCACAGGTTCAATCCCTGGTTGGGGAACAAAGATCTCACATGCCACAAGGTGCAGCCAAAGAAAGAAAACAAAACAACAGCTTCTACTCTTTATCTACCACCCACAACTATTCCTCTGAGGCAGCTGCTTTCAAATATCTTAGCTAGGTAATGAGGGAACTGAACTCTCTTTCCAAATAGTACATACATAAATTTCTATATAATTCGGTTATTATCAGTGAGTTTATTTGGGTTGTTTTTTTTTTAGTCTGAAGAAGCCAAGGTTGGCAGTAAAGGAATGGAGTGAGCTATTTTTTAGGAGTTCCTTGGGATTTGCTTGCACTTTCAGTTAACTCTCCAGTAGTTTCTTACAAGATGGCAAGTTATCTCACAAAAGAAAATTCAAATTTCAAAGTTGTCTAGAAGAAACTGAAAAATAAACAATCAAGGGTACTCTAGCAAAGAGCTCAATGTTTTGCTGTAATAAGCACGACTATTTCAAATAAACATTATTATTCTGTGTACTAAGAAAATTCAGGTTGTTCTCATACATACATTTGCAAAAAAGTACTTCAAAAGTAAGCTTTCAAAACTCAAACTAAATAGTTCTGCTCTAAATACTTAAAGAAACATATGAGCAATAAAGCTAAACCAGCATGTTTTACTGGTGAGCAGATCTTACACTTCACCAAATTAAATAGGTGTTTTATTATAAAAATTTACTGTATCCTCTTCTACTAGTATATATACATGAATGACAACAGAAGTCAGAGAAGCAAAAATCCACATACATGGAAATCATAATCAAAACAATCACTCTTAACTGACTGTGCAAATGTAACCTCACTCATTAATATATTCTGCTAATTACATATTACATACAGTGTCCTTCATGGATTCTGGAATAAAATGATGTGGTTCTCAATATTACTGACGTACACTCATTTTAGCAACTGCATTTCAGAGATGCCTCTAAATATTAAAAATTATGTACTAGGTCCTTTCTAGTTGTAGTATATCAATTAACATTTTCAGAAAGAATATTATGAGAAATTTCAGCTGCTTCTCTCAGTATAGAAATAACTTCTTTGGGAACAATAATTTTTATAGGTATTAAAGTATCTGTATTCCATTTCTTATAATATCATGAAAATGCTGAGGAAATAACTGTCATCAACTGATACTTCAAAAAGACATAATCAAATGTTTAAATAATTTAAAAAGTAGGATATAAGGAAAATGATACTAAGCCCTACTCTCTAACAGTTTACTGCTCATTGGGAAGTCATATCAGGCTCCAAGTTATAGGTCCTACCTATGGTACGAGAGTAACACATAGGATTAAAAAACAGAGGCTTCTTAGAAAATGGTGTTTGAACTGATTCTGGGGGGAAAAAAAAAGGAGTCAGTCACAAAAAGGAGGGAAGGCTGAAATATATCAGTGGTATTAGTGATGCTCAAGAAGGTAAGGGGTTCAAAAAGATATTTAGGAAAGAACTCCATAGGACTTTTTGATTTGTTAGCCATGGGCTCTGAACAAGAGTAGTAGTTAAAAGTAACTTCCAATTGTTGTTAAACCAGATGGAAATTCAAATAAAGGCGCGTGGGTAAGTGCTAAGTTGCTTCAATCATGTCTGACTCTTTGAGACCCTATGGAATGTAGTCCACCAGGCTCCTCTGTCAATGGGATTCTTCAGGTACCTGGGAAGCCCAAATTAAGAAGGTAGAGCTAATTTAATGAAAAATATGAAACTAGTTTGAGCAATTCTGAGATGACTGTGAAATGTTCATGTGATGTCCAGTAAAGAGTCAGATGTATATTTCTAAAGCTCAGAAAAGATTTTGGTTTAGAGATACAGATTTGGGAGTTATCAACCTACAAATGATAACTAAAGCAATGATAGGTGACAGATTAAAAAAAGCAGAGGACTTTGAATGAAGCCATCACGAAACATAATGTCCAAGAATAAGGCAAAGATAAGGAGCTTACCAAGGAGACCAAAGAGCAATGACTAGAAAGAAGGGAATCAGTGAAGGGATGTATATGAGAATCACAGGGTCAGAGCTATACTGTCCAATACAGAATCCACCAGTCCCATGTGGCTATTGAGGATCTGAAATGGGCTTAGTGCACCTGAGGAATTAAATTTTTAACTTAAT
The DNA here is from genome assembly GCF_054371585.1 of Giraffa tippelskirchi. Lineage (NCBI taxonomy): Eukaryota > Metazoa > Chordata > Mammalia > Artiodactyla > Giraffidae > Giraffa > Giraffa tippelskirchi. The sequence continues at coordinate 88,248,206 of NC_137275.1, read as the reverse complement.
TTAAAAACTGATAATTGATTCAGTTTTTGAAAAGTGTTTAAGTATGCTTAATAACTTGAATATATGAATCTATTTTTTTTATTGAAAATTTATCTCTTTATTGCTAATACAAGTACAGAGGAGGTATGGGTGGCATGGGCAGCACGGGCAGCCCAGGTGTCAGTGGCACCAGAAGAACCCATCTCTAACATGGCTCCAGAACCAGGATGGGATCTTAGGGCGCATTCATCAGGAAGAAGTAAAGGCGCCTCATGGCAGCAGGTGCTGGATCTTGAATCACAGCTGCTGTCTCATGTCTCTGACTCTTGGCTCTCCTATTCTTAAACCAAATCTGCACTCTGGTGTCAGTCACACCCATGCGTCTCGCAATCTCCCTTCTGGTGAGTAGGTCCGAATCTATTTTTTCAATGATAAATTTTGTAAAATCTCAACAAACATAAGTATCTCTGATAAAAAAATTGGCATTAGAATTGTGACACAGAGTAAATATAAAATACACTCATTTTGGAGATTTTTGTATGAAGAACAGAATGTAAAAATATTTTATTAAAGCTTCTGTACACTGATGATATGCTTTTTGGTTTTTGGGTTTTATTTTAACAAGGATAGTTGCTAACATTTATTTGAAGTGACTTAAATGCCCATGTTTAAGTCACATGTTTAAGTCATAAGTAGAAGTTGTTTTTAAAACATTTAGATCAATGAATCTTTAACTTTTCTTCATAATAATGGCATCAATGTACATGTAGTGCTTTGCAACCTGCTTTTCTTGAGTTAACTATATGTCATGGTGATTATATGTTGAAACGATAATATCCTGGATATACTTGTTTAACTAAAATGTTATTAAAATTAATTTCACTTGTTTCTCTTTTTTATTTTTTGAGTGGCTAATAGGTATCATGGCTTTTATTTCTATCAGACATAGAATATTTCAGGAAAAAAGTAATCATGACTATTGGGAGACAATTCTCCATCGGTCTCAAGTTTCCGTAGATCTTGTAAGTAAAGCACTGGGTGCCCTTTATTCCAACATATCTTTCCAAACATATTTGTATAAAGAACAGTCCTGGAAAATGAAGATAATATCTCATTGTAGAGCAAAGAGAAGGCATACTTACTGCCCATTATAAAAGATAAAGTTTTCTTAAGCTCAAGGTTCCTCTTTTGTGACTAAATCCACTGTGTATAGAAGTGTCACTTGACCCTCTTTGCATTGTCTTCTGGGAACTGGGGTTCAGAAAACTAGTACAAAAATGCTGATGTTCTGGCTACTGTTATTGCAATAATAAGTAATAAATTGTTGCTTTTTATAATAAACTTTTCTCTATCCCTGACCCAGAAGTCTTGGGTCTTCTACTAGCATCCATGAAATTGTGCCAAGATAACTTGTTGGCTTACAAGAAAAGTTAAATCTCACACCTTTCACAGTCCTTGACAGTGACTCTGTCAGCTATATACTGCTGTATAACAAACTGCCCTAAAATTCAGAAGCTTAAAAAAATAACAATTAAAGACAGACATGTATATCAAGGGAATGAAATAGAGAGTCCCGAATAGACACAAAGAGATCAAATGACTTTTTTAGAAAAGTACAAAGGCAATTCAATGTAGTAAAGAGAATCTTTTCAATGAATGGTGCTGGCACAAATGACTATATATATGCCAAAAATGAACATAATCCCATATATCACATCTTATATAAAAACTAACCCAAAATAGACGATAAACATAATTTAAAATCTAAACCTACAAAACTCTTAAAGTAAACATGAAGAAAAACTTTGTGAACTAGGTTAGGCCAAGAGTCCTTAGATATGTCCCCAAAGTACAATACATAAAAGACAAAAAATGATAAATTGGGCTTCATAAAAACTATAAATCTTTGCTGTATGAAGGACATTGTTAATACAAATCATAAAATGGAAGCATATATATGTAAATAACATCTGGTAAAAGACATATCTAGGATATATAAAGCACTCTTAAGACTCAAAAGTAAGAAGACAGGCAAATTTTTAAAAGTGAGAAAAATATTTGAACAGATATACAATCTACATTTAAAAATAGACATAGGAACAAAGGACTATTTAATCCAAATGGACAGTTCAAAACTAAGATGTAAATATTACTAAAAGCAATGAAAGGACATCCAATCCTATTTGCAGTCAGGGAATTGCAAATTAAAATAAGAAAATATTTTTCCCCATAAAACTGAAAAAATAGAAATACTGATAATATCATGTGATGGAGAAGGAACGAAGAAATGAACACTCAGATTTTCTTGGCTGCCATACAAATTATTTAGGAAGCAATTTGGTAATAGTTATTATAACTCAAAACTAAAATATCATTTGGGTTAATATTTTGAATTCTAGTAATCTATTCTATGAAAATAAAATCATGAAAGTATAAAGATGTATATAGATGGATTTTCTATTATAAGCTATAATGAAAAATGGGCAGCAATCTCAATATCCATAAAAGCATGATTAAATAAACTACAATGCAACCATATAATTGAAAATGAGGAAAAAATATTAGGCAAATGAGGAAAAAATATATAGTGATTTGTTAATGTAAAAAGCAAATTTCACACCAGTAAGTACAGAGTGATTCCATTCCTTAAAATATAAATGTGGCTGCTTCTCTATATAGATTTCTTGCAACTACTCAAGAAAAGATTGGAAAGAAACTTAATGTAAGTCACTTTCAGTTCAGTTCAGTTCAGTCGCTCAGTTGTGTCCGACTCTTTGCGACACCATGGACTGCAGCAGGCCACCCTCCCTGTCCATCACCAACTCCTGGAGTTTATTCAAACTCAGGTCCACTGAGTCGGTGATACCATCTGATCATCTCCGCCTCTTCTCCTCCCCTTCTCCTCCTGCCTTCAATCCTTCCCAGCATCAGGTTCTTTTCAAACGAGTCACTTCTTCACATCAGGTGGCCAAAGTATTGAAGTTTCAGCTTCAGCATCAGTCCTTCCAATGAATATTCAGGACTGATTTCCTTTAGGATGGACTGGTTGGATCTCCTTGCAGTCCAAGGGACTCTCAAGAGTCTTCTCCAACACCACAGTTCAAAAGCATCAATTCTTCGGCACTCAGGTTTCTTCACAGTCCAACTCTCATATCCATGCATGACTACTGGAAAAACCATAGTTTTGACTAGACGGGCTTTTGTTGGCAAAGTAATCTCTCTGCTTTTTAATATGCTATCTAGGTTGGTCATAACTTTTCTTCCAAGGAGCAAGCATCTTTTAATTTCATGGCTGCAGTCACCATCTGCAGTGATTTTGGAGCCCCCCAAAAATAGTCTGTCACTGTTTCCACTGTTTCCCCATCTATTTGCCATGAAGTGTTGGGACCAGATGCCATGATCTTTGTTTTATGAACGTTGAGCTTTAAGCCAACTTTTTCACTCTCCTCTTTCACTTTCATCAAGAGGCTCTTTAGTTCTTCTTCACTTTCTGCCATAAGGGTGGTGTCATCTGCATATCTGAGGTTATTGATATTTCTCCCAGCAATCTTGATTCCAGCTTGTGCTTCATCCAGCCCAGAGTTTCTCATGATGTACTCTGCATATAAGTTAAATAAGCGGGGTGACAATATACAGCCTTGACGTACTCCTTTTCTGATTTGGAACCAGTCTGTTGTTCCATGTCCAGTTCTAACTGTTCCTTCCTCACCTGCATACAAATTTCTCAAGAGTCTCAAGAGTCACTTTAGAGAAGATGAAATTTGATGGGTGGATGATAAGGAATATTCACTTGACAATCCTAGATAATTTTGTTAGACTAGTAGAATTACAGTGATTCTTATTACTGTTGTTTTTCAGCATTTTTCTGAAATAGAGAATAACTGCTAAAGCAAAGTCCTAGAGACTGAAAGGAAAGAATTGAGGGAGCATATGAATAGATCCACCTCAGAAACAGCAGACACCTCATTTTCATGAAGTGCATGAAAAGAGGCAAGAATTAATGGGGCTATGGATCAGTTGGAGTGCAGGCTATATGGGTGGGAGGGCTGGGAGGTGAGATATGATTTACCTAAGAGTTGTGGTTTCTCAGTAACGAGGATGGGACCCAGGACTGGGGAGAGTGGTCAAGGTTTGGAATGGCTGATAAGGTAAAGTGGAAGGACGTTCACCAGGACAAGGCAGGAAAGGTGCCCCTGTGAAGTTTTTATTATCTAGTCCTAGAAGTAGCAGACTGGGTGTAAGACAGGCTGGGAGGATAGTCTTACTTTCTGGCCAGAAAGAGAACAGATTTTGGTGGACTGCCATCAGTCTCTGCAGCACTATGACCACCTTAGTTTTTGTCTGTAACCTACATCACTTTTCCACCCCCTCACACATCCATACTCTACACTCATCTACACTCTATTTTTAAAAGTTTCTTCTTTTATGAAGACATTATAGACTTACCAAAGCTGAAAGGAACCTTAGGAGTACCGATCCCCCCATTTTGTGGACGAGAAAATGGTGAGTCACAGAGATAAATGATTTTCTAATGAAGCAATAGTTCATAAATGGTAGAATCAGACTAACCCAGGTGCCAAACAAACCCTGTGTAACCATGATTACATAAAGAAAGGGATACTATGTCTGCAATCATCACAAATAGTTGTTACAAAATTAAGGCAAGACTCACTGCTGTCAAAATCAAACACTGTATCCACTAAACAAAAATGACTCCTGTTGAAGGTGTGGCATGATACAAATATACTGCTGCTGCTGCTGCTAAGTCGCTTCAGTCGTGTCTGACTCTGTGCGACCCCATAGATGGAAGCCCACCAGGCTCCTTCGTCCCTGGGATTCTCCAGGCAAGAATACTGGCATGGGTTGCCATTTCCTTCTCCAAGGCATGAATACTGGAGTGGGTTGCCATTTCCTTCTCCAAGGCATGAATACTGGAGTGGGTTGCCATTTCCTTCTCCAAGGCATGCGTGCATGCTACGTCACATCAGTCGTGTCCGACTCTGTGCAACCCTATGGACAGCAGCTCACCAGGTTCCTCTGTCCACAGGATTCTCTAAGCAAGAAAACTGGAGTGGGTTGTCATTTCCTTCTACACTGCAATTGATTTTAAATGAGATACCTATAAGAGCTGAGTAATCTGAGATGATGTATATTTGTAATATCAGAGTCTTCTCCAAATCCTAAAATTTGTACCATCCTCAAGAATTTTTGCTTGGAAAATTCCATGGACGGAGGAGCCTGGTAGGCTGCAGTCCACGGGGTTGCAAAGAGTCGGACACGAGTAAGCGACTTCACTTTCACTTTTCACTTTCATGCATTGGAGAAGTAAATGGCAACCCACTCCAGTGTTCTTGCCTGGAGAATCCCAGGGACGGTGGAGCCTGTTGGGCTGCCATCTATGGGGTCACACAGAGTCAGACATGACTGAAGCTACTTAGCAGCAGCAGCAGCAAGAACTTTAAAGCACCATCCAGGCTATGCTATGATTTTGGAAGACTTACAGTGCCCTCTGCAGTTTCAGCAGAAATAAATAAAATCACAATTGTGATTTAAAAGAACAAACAAAATCAGTATTTTGAACACCAACATAGAAGTGTACGCAATTAACATGCCTCAGAAACTCACTTTACTTTAAACTTTGAATTAAAATATTTATGTCAAGATCACTTTTTAATCAAAGTGCACTGAAGCATGTATAGCAGGTATCTATTTGCATAAAAAGATACACAATAAAGAAAAAGATACATATATGTGTCTAACTGTAGGTTAATTTGAGGGTAATACTCTAAAATATGGCTCAGTTGCCTCCAGAGACACAAACTGGCACCCTAGGGATCATATGTGGGAAGGTTATTCCCACTGTGGCTCCCCTAGTACTGTTACTGAGTCTGAACTCATTCTGCTCACCAAAAGACAGGCCAAGGTGTTGAGGCAAGGAATATGGCTTTATATAGAAACCTGGCTGACAGAGATGATATAGACTAATGTCTCAAAATAACCATCTTATTGTGGTCTGGATGTCAGGTTCTTTTACAGATTAGAGACAGGAGGAGGTAAGGAAACAAAAAGGTCATTAATCTTGCAAATATGTCCTAGAATGGCAAGCCTCAGAGTTCAGTAGAGTTCAATTGCTCAGTCATGTCCAACTCTTTCTGACTCTAAGGACTGCAGCACGCCAGGCCTCTCTGTCCATCGCCAACTCCCAGAGTTAACTCAAACTCATGTCCATTGAGTCAGTAATGCCATCCAACCATCTCATTCTCTGTCATCCTCTTCTCCTCCCGCCTTCAATCTTTTCCAGCATCAGGATCTTTTCAAATGAGTCAGGTCTTCACATAATGTGGCCAAAGTATTAAGTTTCAGCTTTAGCATCGGACCTTCCAATGAATATTCAGGACTGATTTCCTTTAGGATGGATTGGTTGGACCTCCTTGCTGTCCAAGGGACTCTCAGGAATCTTCTCCAACACCACAGTTCAAAAGTATCAATACTTCAGCACTCAGTTTTCTTTATAGTCCAATTCTCACATCCATACATGAGTACTGGAAAAACCATAGCTTTGACTAGACAGACTTTTGTTGGCAAAGTAATCTCTCTGCTTTTTAATAATCTGTCTAGGTTGGCATTAAATCTTCTTCCAAGGAGCAAGCATCTTTTAATTTCATGGCTGCAGTCACCATCTGCAGTGATTTTGGAGCCCCCTCAAAAAAAAGTTTATCACTGTTTCCACTGTTTCCCCATCTATTTGTCACGAAGTAATGTGACCAGAGATCAAATTGCCAACATCCGCTGGATCATTGAAAAAGCAAGAGAGTTCCAGAAAAACATCTATTTCTGCTTTATTGACTATGCCAAAGCCTTTGACTGTGTGGATCACAATAAACTGTGGAAAATTCTGAAAGAGATGGGAATACCAGACCATTTGATCTGTCTCTTGAGAAACCTGTATGCAAGTCAGGAAGCAACAGTTAGAACTGGACACAGAACAACAGACTGGTTCCAAATAGGAAAAGGAGTACGTCAAGGCTGTATATTGTCACCCTGCTTATTTAACTTATATGCAGAGTACATCATGAGAAATGCTGGGTTGGAAGAAACACAAGCTGGAATCAAGATTGCCGGGAGAAATATCAATAACCTCAGATATGCAGATGACACCACCCTTATGGCAGAAAGTGAAGAAGAACTAAAGGGCCTCTTGATGAAAGTGAAAGAGGAGAGTGAAAAAGTTGGCTTAAAGCTCAACGTTCATAAAACTAAGATCATGGCATCTAGTCCCATCACTTCATGGGGAATAGATGGGGAAACAGTGGAAACAGTGTCAGACTTTATTTTTTGGGCTCCAAAATCACTGCTGATGGTGACTGCAGCCATGAAATTAAAAGACGCTTACTCCTTGGAAGGAAGGTTATGGCCAACCTAGATAGCATATTTAAAAGCAGAGACATTACTTTTCCAACAAAAGTCCGTCTAGTCAAGGCTATGGTTTTTCCAGTGGTCATGTATGGATGTGAGAGTTGGACTGTGAAGAAAGCTGAGCGCCGAAGAATTGACGCTTTTGAACTGTGGTTTTGGAGAAGACTCTTGAGAGTCCCTTGGGCTGCAAGGAGATCCAATCAATCCATCCTAAAGGAGATCAATCCTGGGTGTTCGTTGGAAGGTCTGATGTTGAAGCTGAAACTCCAATACTTTGGCCACCTCATGTGAAGAGTTGACTCATTGGAAAAGACCGTAATGCTAGGTAGCCCTAATGCTGGGTAGGATTGGGGGCAGGAGGAGGAGGGGACGACAGAGGATGAGATGGTTGGATGGCATCACTGACTCGATGGACATGGGTTTGGGTGGACTCCGGGAGCTGGTGATGGACAGAGAGGCCTGGCGTGTTGCAGTTCATGGGGTTGCAAAGAGTCGGACACGACTGAGCAAATGAACTGAACTGAACTGAAACTCCAAGTATCTTTCCAGGTGCAGGGTATAAGGAGTAAATAAAAACAAAGTTGCTAACCTCACAGAGTTGACACTTTGGTGGGAGGAAACAGATAATATAGACTTAAATGAATACATACTAATTATATCTGAATGTTATGAGAAATATTTTAAAAGAAACAGAATAGACGAGACAGTTGTTATTTTATATAGAGTTCTGAAAAAGCAAGCGCTATTTCTGAAAAACAATTATCTAGACTTCTATTTCTGCTTCCCTGGTGCTGGGAAAGATTGAGGACAAGAGAAGGGGATGATAGAGGACGAGATGGTTGGATGGCATCACTGACTCAATGGACAAGAGTTTAAGAAAGCTCCGGGAAATAGCGAAGGACAGGGAAGCCTGGTGTGCTGCAGTCCATTGGGTCGCAGAGTCCGACGCCATGACGACTGAGCGACTGACCAACAAATTTCTGCTAATAAAAGTTTCACCTAACTACCAGTCTTCAGTAACTCTTTTCCCAAGTCAGCCTATTAGGAACTCACAGCCAATGGGAAAAAAGGAGTGTAAGCAAGCGGAAAATGAACACCCTAAAACCCAAGGGTTTTCAAAGGAGCACCGGATTCTTGTTTCTGGGCTGGGCCAGTAACTTTCAACTCTTGTCATCTGAGGTACTTCGTTTGTTTCATTTTTTTTTTTTTAAACCCAACTGTTAATGTAGTTCTTTAACGTTCCTAATTCCCTTTTATTAATAAAGAAAAAAAATTTCGGCTATGTTTTTTCCAGATTTCAAACACGTAAACGGTGGGGCGAAAGAAGGCGTTTCTACACGGCTGCCAGCACTTCAACGGCATTTAGCAAATATTAGTTATTTCCGCTATTACCTGGTGAATCGCTCGCCAGGCGCTTCCTGGACCCGGTCTTTGCGGCCCGAAACCTTCCAACCCATTATCCTTGGACGTGCCGCCGGCCTGGCGTCCCCCGCGCCGCGACACAGATGGAACGAACCGTGACGTCACGAGACCGCGACTCAATCAGACGCGGCGTTTGGGAAATTTTAAATTTAAAGGCGGGGTGGCCCGTAGGCTCTGAAGCGCCGGCCGCGGAGGTTTCTGACGTATTCCCTGGGATCCAACCAGGCAGGATGGCGGAGGAAGGAGCCGTAGCCGTCTGCGTGCGGGTTCGGCCGCTCAATAACAGGTAGGTAGGCCAGACCGAGCCCAGATCCCCACTGCGGACTCCGGCGCCGGTATGAACCGGAGGGATGAGTCCTGGCTCCTCTTTCTTGCTCAGCTGCCTAGAAACTCGGCCACTTACCCGCTTTCTGCCTCGGTTTCCTATCTGTAATGGGACGGGGCAGGATCGAGGATCTAGAGGATCCTTTTCAACTGTGGAATTCTCTTATATCTGTAACCCAGGCTCACCGACGTTAAAGACCTTACTCCCTGCGCTGCACTGCCGTCGCCCCATCTGCGGTCCCCACCTCTCCCCTAGGAAAGTCGAAATCGGAAAGATCCTACTGCACACATCACAGTGCAGTTAAATTTTACGTTTAACTGACTCTCGCTTTCCCTTTACTGTATACTCCTTAAGAGCGAAAACGAATCAGTTTTGTTGCATTGTATTCGGTAGACACTTATTGCTTCAGTCAATAACTGAATTCCGCATTCAGAATGTTGAATGAACGATATTCGTCAGTATTGATTTGTTTTTTAGTACAGTGTACTGTATTAAAACAGACACTACCATCGTTGCCCAGTGGATCTCACAACAGAAAATAGATAACAGATATAGAATATTAGGTGGTGATACTGGAGTAATAAATGCTTTAGAGAAAAAGCAGGAAGGGGAAGCAAGGAAAGTCTGTTTGCTATGCCAGTCTTGGGTCCTCGCCCCAGAATGCTAACACAGTTTTGTCTCTGAGAAACATTTGTTAAATCTTACTGGGTGCTTAATAAATGAGGATACCAAGATGAGGAATTTCCTATTTTTAATAAGCTTATTGATGCATTAGAAGACAGCTACATAAAGAAACATTATAATATATCATGATAGATGTTATGATAGACAGTTAAAGAATGTTTGCTAGCGAAGTCATTAGTCCTTTAGTGAGATGACTGTAGGGGAGGAACAGGGCAGTGTCAGGAAACACCTGAATCATGAATGAAAGAACAGTTAAGGTACTTAGTGGAAACCTCAGTCAGGGTATTCCAGGCAGAGAAAGGTTGAATCTAATTTTGGGAGTGAACTTCAGGTAGTTGATTCGTCTGGGAGTTAAGATGTGTAAGGAATTTAGAGGAAGATGAGATTGAAGAGAGGAATTATAGTGATAGAGGTATCATACCAAATTAAAGATTTCAGATGGTTTTTAAATGTTTTACAAGAGAGGGACATATCAACTGCCACTACTCGATAAGAAGGTAGAAGTGAAGAGTTTCACAAAGAAACTCCCATGAAAGTGCAGGAGGTCACTGAAGCCCCATTTAAAAGTGTTGCCCCTCAAAGGTAGATTTTCCACATTTATCTTATTTATGGTATAAGTCATTACAATCTTTTAAAATATTTATCAGAAGATGAAGTCTGTGTACTATCTTTCATATAACACAGCTTCTATGACCAGTTATTCTAAAATGCATTGTTTTTATTCTTTTAGAGAAGAAGCACCTGGAAAAGATACTCAAGTTTACTGGAAAACTGACAATAATACAGTTTATCAAGTTGATGGGAGTAAATCCTTCAATTTTGGTAAGTTCATAATAGCATCAAAAGTTAACCTGGTATCCTTTTTCTGAGTACAAAAGCCTTATGAATAACACTGGATTTGTCACTAAAGATCAAACCAAACCTTCAATAAACTGCTTCAATGGAAACTTTGAGAAATTGTTCATCCATCATTTCAGTTCAGTTCAGTTCAGTCGCTCAGTCGTGTCCGACTCTTTGCGACCCCATGAATTGCAGCACGCCAGGCCTCTCTGTCCATCACCAACTCCCGGAGTCTACCCAAACCCATGTCCATCGAGTCGGTGATGCCATCCAACCATCTCATCCTCTGTCGTCCCCTTCTCCTCCCGCCCCCAATCCTACCCAGCATTAGGGTCTTTTCCAATGAGTCGACCCTTTGCATGAGGTGGCCGAAGTATTGGAGTTTCAGCTTCAACATCAGTCCTTCCAATGAACACCCAGGATTGATCTCTTTTAGGATGGATTGATTGGATCTCCTTGCAGTCCAAGGGACTCTCAAGAGTCTTCTCCAACACCACAGTTCAAAAGCATCAATTCTTCGGCGCTCAGCTTTCTTCACCGTCCAACTCTCACATCCATACATGACCACTGGAAAAACCATAGCCTTGACTAGACAGACTTTTGTTGGCAAAGTAATGTCTCTGCTTTTAAATATGCTATCTAGGTTGGCCATAACCTTCCTTCCAAGGAGTAAGCGTCTTTTAATTTCATGGCTGCAGTCACCATCTGCAGTGATTCTGGAGCCCAAAAAAATAAAGTCTGACACTGTTTCCCCATCTATTTCCCATGAAGTGATGGGTCCATCATTTATAAGCTAATAATTTGATGCTTAAATACAGTAGTAGTAAAAAAGAAAAAGGAAATAAAAAATTAAACACATATACTATTACTGTAGTCACAGTAACTTATGACTGAAACTAACATTCTTCCTCTTATTCATGAGAGTACTTGTGGCTTAAAATTCTATAAGTCCAAAATATGTTGCTTAGTGTCAAGTCATCTTTAAGATCTTCCAATTTGTTTTTGTTGTTTTGGGTTTTTTGTTTGTTTTTCAGCTATTTCAAAACTCTTTGAAGAATAAATAGTGAAGGTATTGCTTCTTTGTCTGCTAGAATACAGCAGGGACCTACGTCTGCTGTTGTGGAGCTTATATAATGGAAAGAAAGGCTTTAAACAAGTAATTTCACTTATGCTGACATAAGCTTTTGCAGAGATCTAACTAAACTAGATGTCTGGAATGGTACCATTTACACCAGGACCTGCAGGATGAGTGAGAGCTAGCTAGAACAGAGGGACTTCCAGGCTCTGATGATTAACTAGACTGATTTGTACATTGATTTAGCATGTATATAGTGCTGACAACTGAAGCAAAGTGGCCTGGAGTCACATAGCCAGCAAATAAGAGAGAAAGGCTCCGGATCCGTATTCTAGCCATACCACCATGCTGCCACTTAGGCTCCATAGAGCAACAGTGATGTCCTCTGAACAACCTCAGGAGTAAGCGTGATTAAGTTGTCAAATTAGTGTGAAACAAGAAAGCCACAAAGATGCGTAGAAGAGAAAATGAGTTCTGGTAAAGGAATGTTTGATGGTATTAACATAATTTTTTTTCACACTTTTTATTTTGTATTGGGATATAGCCAATTAATAGTTTCAGGTGAATAGTGAAAGAACTCAGCCATACATACACATGTATCCATTCTCCCCCAAATCCCGATCCCATCCAGTCTGGCACGTAACATTGAGCAGAGTTCCTTGTGCTATACAATAGGTCCTTGTTGGTTATCCATTTTAAATGTAACAGTGTGTACATAACCTTCCCAAAGTCCCTAACTCTCCCTCCCCCCTGGCAACCATAAGTTCATTTTCTAAGTCTGTGAGTCTCTGCTAGAGATTAAAAAACCTAAGTACCACAGATTCTCGGTAGCCATATATGCCCATAAAGAATTTGGACTCATCCACCTATCTGAACCACATAACATTAAGGTTTGAATCATCTGCCATTTCTCCTTGCTCTGAGATAATGACCCTTAAGCAGCCTTCAGGTGGCACTTAGGTTTTCCACATTGTTCTGCCAATAGGGCAGATGTGTGGTCGCCGTGCAAGGAGTATAATCACTGAACTGTTGATTGCAGGTCAGTAATTTTCCCTCCTGATTTACAAATCCATTTCTTGCGAGCTTTTTAAGGTGAGGCCACTACTAAAAGAGTGGTCTATTTTTAATGTTCTAACAAAAGCAGAGAACCACATCCTGAACTTGTGAATTCATCAGTGTAAATACCACCCTAAACACCAGCCTTCAGCAGCCAGCTCATTGATCATTCCCCATAACACTTCAGCCTTGGTCAGTTCTTTTCTTCCAGATATCTGCATTTCTTGGTTTAGTTTGAGCTAGACTTTCTTGCTAGGTATGTTAGGAACATTAGAATTTCTCAAAGAGGAGTAATAGTCTGCATTTCCTAAGTGTTAACATATGTTCACAATAATTCTATGAAGAAGATATTATATGTCCATTTTACAGATTAGGGAACTGAGGCATGGAGACATCAACCACTTCCCCAAAATCACACAGTCTGTAAGTGGCAGAATCAGGATTTGCAGTATTGATTCCAAACCCCCATATTCAGATTCAGCTACCATGCCCTACTGCCTCTTGAAAGCACACAGGATAATAGACTTGTATTTTTTCTGTGTGACGACCAACACATTTTACCTAAAGGAAGTATTTTCATAGGACCAATGAGTTGAAGAAAATATTGAACCTTAAATATTCTATCATACCATATCCTGACAGTTTTATTCCTTTGGGCAACTACTAATTCAGAATGAAAATACAGTCAATTTGTTTGATTTAACTTAAATGTTTTGTTTTTTAGATCGTGTCTTTCATAGTAATGAAACTACTAAAAATGTGTATGAAGAAATTGCGGTACCAATCATAGATTCTGCCATCCAAGGCTATAATGGTGTGTATTCACTGCAGAAACATTGCAGTCTTTGGTGTCTGTTCAGCAGGTATCAATCATTTTCTACACTGTAGATTCATTTGTAATCTCTGCATGCGTGTGTTTTGTTTTTGCAGGTACTATATTTGCCTACGGGCAGACTGCTTCAGGAAAAACATATACTATGATGGGTTCACAAGAGTATTTGGGAGTAATACCCAGGGCAATTCATGACATTTTCCAGAAAATTAAGAAGGTAAATAACTTAGCTAAGTTTCTAGTACATGCAGGTGAAAATAGTGATAATAGGATAGCAAACTTACTGTCCTCTTGTAATGATGAAAGGAAGTAGATTTACAGTTATCTCTTAATTATCCAGGGGGAATGAAGGAAAGCATAGCATAGATTCATTTTTTTTCCCCATAAACTTACTTAGGAAACTTAAAGTTCTTTCCCTTGAATCATGAAGCAGTACTCCCACCAGTTCAGTTCAGTTCAGTCGCTCAGTCGTGTCCGACTCTTTGCGACCCCATGAACCGCAGCACGCCAGGCCTCCCTGTCCATCACTAACTCTCTAAGTCCACCCAAACCCATGTCCATCGAGTCGGTGATGCCTTCCAGCCATCTCATCCTCTATCGTCCCCTTTTCCTCCTGCCTTCAATCTTTCCCAGCATCAGTGTCTTTTCCAATGAGTCAGCTCTTCGCATGAGGTGGCCAAAGTATTGGAGCTTCAGCTTCAACATCAGTCCTTCCAATGAACATCCAGGACTGATCTCCTTTAGGATGGACTGGTTGGACCTCCTTGCAGTCCAAGGGACTCTCAAGAGTCTTCTCCAACACCACAGTGGGCATTAAGGAACAGGAAAACCTTATCGCAGTTGGGTTCTCATTGCCTTTGTTTAGCTACCAGTGATTATTAAGGAGCAGTAAAAAGTAGACTAGATAAAAGACAAGGAGAGCAGGCGGCCAGCATAGGCAACCTACTTAGTTAAGAGTTGATTTTAAATTACTTTTTCATCATTATTTTAATGATTTTTAATCTCTTGAATATATACAGGTTGAGTTTTATTTTGAGGTTAGAGAGTTGGATGGGGTACTTTCCTGTTACAATTCTATGATACTGTTGGTTATTTCTGAAACTGTTTTTTGTTGTTTATTATTGTCAGTATAGAAACACAGGGAGAATTTTGTTTTGTTTTTTTGTTTGTTTTACAAAGATAATTTCTTGAAAGACAAATCCACATGACTTCACCTCTATGTAGAATCTAAAAAAAAAAACGAACAAACAGAAACAGACTCATAGATAACAGAGAACAGGTGATTGTCAGAGGGAACAGAAGTCTGAGGAATGAGAAATAGGGTAAGGGAGATTAAGGGGTACAAACTTTCCATCAGAAAATCAGTGAGTCACAGAGATGAAATGTGCAGCGTGGGGAATATAGTCAATAATATTGTAACATCTTTGTATGGTGACACATGGCAATTAGACTCCTTGATCATTTGGAAATATATAGAAATAGTGACTCATCATGTTGTGTACCAGGAACTAACATACTGGAATGGGTCAACCATACATCAACTAAAAGATAAATTAAAATTTTATAAAGGTGTTTTCTCAAAGAATATTTTAATATTTAATATTAGCACATAAGCATTCGTTATCAGGTTTTCATAACTGGATGATCTCTGAAGTCATCACGTATCTTTTTCTTCTAGTTTCCTGATAGGGAATTTCTCTTACGTGTGTCTTACATGGAGATATACAATGAAACCATTACAGACTTACTTTGTGACACTCAAAAAATGAAGCCTTTAATAATTCGGGAAGACTTCAATGTGAGTAACAGAGTTAACAAGGTGGCTCAAAAATTAGATTTACTGATTGGGATTATTTTTTCTTGAACATTTGCCTTTAATTTCTGTATACTGTAAAGTATCTCCTGTTACTATGGTTTGTTTTTTGTTTTCTTCCTTAGACACTTACAGAGATTATCTCTTAAGTAATATGTATAGTTTTTAAATATTGACAGTTATGGTATTTCGGTGTAAGTGCTTAAAAAGAGCAAGTTGGAACTATCAGGTTAGAATTTGATATACTTTGGCATAGGAAATATGTTGTAAATATCAGAAGTATACTTATTATTTTCATACAGAATAAAAGTCCCCATTTTCCACTTAACATCCACAAATAATCTCTATGATAGTTTGTACTTTCTTTTTGAAATGCAAACTTTTAAGTGACTTATATTTCCCTACTTTTACTGTAATTAAACTTGTTTCAGAGGAATGTGTATGTGGCTGACCTCACAGAAGAAGTTGTTTATACATCAGAAATGGCTTTGAAGTGGATCACTAAGGGAGAAAGTAAGACTTTATAATATATTTCTTCAAAACACTTGTAGAGATTATTTAATTGAATGTATTCAGGCTTTAAATCACACTTTTCACTTTTCATCTAAAATACAAGTTAGTGTTTTTCTTTGGATTTTAATACACACAGCTGAAATGTGAATCTCTTACAGAGAACAGGCATTACGGAATTACAAAAATGAATCAGCGAAGTAGTCGTTCTCATACCATTTTTAGGATGGTAGGTAATTCTCTCTATATTTTGTCTTTCCAATTAAGAATACACTAATTTTTCTATAAGTTGCCTTTTCTTTCTAGATTTTGGAAAGTAGAGAGAAAGGTGAACCTTCCAATTTTGAAGGATCTGTCAAAGTGTCCCATTTGGTGAGTATTGAGGAACCGTGATAATGTACTGTATGAGCCAAAGCAAAATTTAATTTAGCTACTGAAGGTTTGGTTTCATAAGAACTATTGACTATTTGGCAAAAGCATCTATAAATTGGTAGTTTAGTCTCATCAGTAGCATGAAATTACTCACAGAAATGCAGGAAGAGGTCAGAGGATCTTACTTCCTGTCATCTTACGCTGCCAATTCCTAAGCTTTAGAGGTAAGAACTGTAGGGGTGGGGCTTTCCCTAACCAGTAATGGAGAAAGGGCTAATTCTATGCACACTTAAGAGTTAAAGTAATCTTGGGATTCGATGAGGTTTTGTGTGTTCGTGATTTGGGGGTTTTGTTTTTTGGCCTCCACCAGTGCAACTGAGACTTGTGAGATGAATAAAAACCTGGGTGAGATAGTTAAAAAAAATAAATCACATTACTCTAGTTTATACTCAGTACCTGTCTGTTGGTGAGTGAATATAAGCATTAGGCAAACATTCCTTCTTGCTGAACTGCATCATTTTTCTTTCTTTTGTGTGTGTGTGTGTGTGTGCTCTTCCTTTCTATTCCTTACCGTTATTGTTTTGTTCTCTGTCTTCAAGGCCTAAATTCTTTAGTGGGATATGATTTAAGATTACTGCATTTGATTTGAAAACTTCAGGGGAAAAAGTAATAAATCTATAATATGTTTACTTTCAGATTTTGAAAACTCAGTTAAATATCTAATTCCAGTTCATCTTCGTTATTTTACCATATAAGTATAGCATTTATTTTAATAGACTGGTCTTTTAACAACAACAACAAACCTAACTTCTGTTTTGTTGTCCAAAGCTGGCCTGTGATATATCACTACAATTTTAACTTTTAACATAATTTAGCTTTAGGCACCCCACTACAGTACTCTTGCCTGGAAAATCCCATGGACAGAGGAGCCTGGTAGGCTACAGTCCATGGGGTCACTAAGAGTCGGACACAACTGTGCGACTTCACTTTCACTTTTCCCATTCATGCACTGGAGAAGGAAATGGCAACCCACTCCAGTATTCTTGCCTGGAGAATCCCAGGGACGGCGGAGCCTGGTGGGCTGCCATCTATGGGGTCGCACAGAGTCGGACACGACTGAAGCGACTTAGCAGCAGCAGCTGCAGCAGCAGCAGCAGCTTTACTAGTCTTGACATACTCAGTGATCCATTTGGTGTCTTTTCTCATATTTTTTGATGATCTATCACCTAGGGACCATAGATACTATCTAACCCAACACTCCAGATTTGCCACTTACTCTTAAGTATCTTATTTGAAAGAAGACTTCCCCAAAGAGTCATTTTCTGGCTCTTTAAAGATGGCTTTTTGGTTTGTTTGTTTTTTTTTTTTTTTTGAGTGTCTCCTGGCCTTCCTGGAATAATAACATCCAAGTGCTCTCAGCCCAGGTCCTTTATTTTTGGGGTTTCTTTCTCCTACCCTCCTAATCAAAGCACAAGAGTGTTCTGTAGCCTTTCTTCCCTTGTTTGCCCTCAGGCATTGTTACCGTTTCTGTGATGATGGGCAAATATTTACTGTTTCTGAAGTCTCTGAGTTCTAAGTCATGTCTTTCCATAAAGATTGTCCCACTGTTAGTTATCTCAAGCTTCAGTGGGTCTAAAGCCAAATTAATTTATTCCTATCATAGTGAATATTCCTTTTACCAGTAGTACTTCTATCTTAATTCATGCTGCTTTCCTTACCACTTTGCCCCTTTATTATGCCCCTACCTAGGTCATTTGTAGTAGATGCTGTATAACAGTGATTAGATTTCCTTGAATATTTTAGTGACAACAGTACGTATCTGAGACAGGACTGTAAAACAAGAGTACATAATTATCTGCCCACTCCCCAAAGAAAGAAGTAATTTAAACCTCTCACCTTCTTTTAATACATTAAGAATATTTAATGGGCTCTCAAATTAAAAAAAAGAAGAAGACATCCCTCCACTACTTGCTGTCTTCACTACCACTTCCCTAGCCCAAGCCACCATCATCTCTCACTTAGATTCCTGCACTAACCTCCTGACTGGGCTCCCACTGTCACTTTTGCCCCTCTCTGGCTCATTTTCCATCTAGGGGGGCCGCAGGTCATCCTTCAGAAAGTTAAGTCAAGGTATGTCACTCTTCTGCTTAAAGTCCCGTCTCGGCTTCCCATCGCATTTGGAAAATCCAGAGTCCTTACCCTTGTTTACAGAGCCCTGAGTAATCTGACTCCTACCTCCTTCTCTTACACTGTATTGTCCCATCTCCACGTCACCAACTCTGCCATGCTGCCTTTTCTATTTTATGAACACACCAAGCTCATTTCCGTTTTGTAACTGGAAATACTGGCTGTTTTTAATCTGGACTGTGTTTCCCTTGGTCTTGCATGGCTGCCTCCCTCTGTCATTTCAGATCTTAGCTTAATGGGAAGCCTTCCCCTACCAATCAGAGAACCTCCTTTGTCCCTTCTTCCCTCTTGCAGGACTATTTAAATTATCTTTATTACACTTACCATATTCTGTTTCTCATTTGTTTGTCTTTTTCTGTCTCTTCATCAATTTCCTCCTCTCATACACTCCATAGACAATAAAAGCTCTATGAGGGCAGGGACCTTGCTTGTTTAGTTCACTGCCGTATCCCTAGCACCTAACATACTACCTGAAGCATGGCAGTCACTTTTTTCAGCAATATCTGTGAAATGATAGAGATTTTTGTGCTTTTAAAGATGCTGCAGTATAGTCAAAAACACATAACTAGCTCTACACAGTAAGTGTTGTAAGAAAAAGTCATACCTATAATGACCTCTGGGTGCACAGTTTAAAAGAGCAGCTCATTCAAGGAATGGGAGAAGGAAGGATAAAATCAGCAAAGCTACATTGAGTAGGTAACATTTGCCTTGGGTCCTGAATAAAGAACTTTAGAAGTAACAGAGAATGGCATACGGTAGCACTTGGAAGTATAGAAGTATGTGAGGTATTCAGGGTGTAGTAAGTAGTTCCGTTTGAGTTAGGCGTAAGTAATGAATAGATATAAGGCTGAAACAACACAAGTGCCAGATTGCAAAGAATCACATTCACCATGATATGGTTTTGAACTTTGTGTAGAAAATAGAAAACCTATTCTGGCGGCATTATGGAGGATATGTTACATTACAAAGAAGGAACAAACGTTACAGATTGGTTTGACAAGGGAAGGCCTAAACGGTGGGGTGAGAGATGAGGTTACAGATGGAGTGTTCAAGTAAACTGTGTATTTAAAATGTTCTTTCAGTAGTTTGGATTTTATCTCAAGTTATACTTTCTAAAGGTTTATTTCCATCTATCTTACAGAATTTGGTCGATCTTGCAGGCAGTGAAAGGGCTGCTCAAACAGGTGCTGAAGGTAAGGAAAGCTCATGAAATACGACATTGACTTGAGTGTCTTTCAATTCTTTCACAGAATAAAAGTGCTACCATGCATTTTAGAAACTAATAAAGTAATGATAATAATAATATTGTGATAAAAGTCCTCAGTGTAAAAAGTAGTTTCTGTATCTGACTAATTATCTCATTTGGGATACTATGTGTGTGTTAGTTGCTGAGTTGTGTCCAACTTTTTGCAACCCCGTGGACTGTGGGTCTCCATGTGACCCACCAGACTCCTCTGTCCATGGAATTCTCCAGGCAGGAATACTGGAGTGGGTTGCCATTTCCTTCTCCAAGGAATCTTCCCTGGGCCAGGGATCGAACCCTGGTCTCCCACATTGAAGGCAAATTCTTTACCGACTGAGCCACCAGGGAAGTCCCTGGGCTACTATAGCATCAATTTTTTAAAAAGCCAAAACTATGCAGTTTATAGAATTGTATAGCTGAAGAGCTTATGAGAGGACCATGAAAACCATCTAAATTTTTGAAATCAGTAAGAAAATTCAGAAAGGTCGTGGGCACACAATTAATATTCAGACATTAATAATTCCTAAAGACAACCAGCTACAATATTTAGTGTACAAAAATATGCAATATACAACAATAGGTTAGAAGATGTAATACCTCAGAAGAAACTCAAGAAAAATTGCACAGGGCCAAAAAAAGAAAACTTCAAAACAGACCTGAAGGACATAACCAAATATTAATACATAAACAAATGGAAACGCACACTTAAATGGAAAGGGGCAAAATCATAAAGATGTCAAGCCTCTCTCTGTGTTAATTTCCTGCAGCCTGACATAAAGTTACCCAGCTGAGCATAGCCCGTATCCACCAAATCAGACCCATGAACAGGAAGTACATACTGTTGTTTCAAGTTGGCTTATTAAATAAGAGTATTATAGCAGTAGTGAAATAACAGCTATTCAGAGTTATTTGATGCATTATTTTTTGTGTACATAGTAGATTGGAATCCTACATATCCCTCAACAGGGTTCTGGATAAGTAATTTCTGATACGTCCATACAGTGGAATTCTATGTTGTAAAAAAGAATGAAAAAGACCAGTGTTTACTAATCTGATGCATATATACTGCCACGTGAAAAAAAACAAAGTGCAAAATAGTAAATATAGTATGCTACTATTTGTCTGAAAATTACAGGGAGAAATGAGTGTATATGAACTTGTATTTCTAAAAATCTCCAGAAGAATAAATAATAAACATGGTTTCCTGGTAGAGGGGACAGGAAACCTGTCCTGGTTGGGGCATAAAACTGGAAGAGAGCTTTTCAGAGTACTTGTTCTTTTTTTAATGTTAGAGTCATGTGTGCATATTTAGTTTTAAAATTAAAGATTTTGGGGTTGTCAGTCCATATAGGAATTAATTTGGTTTTAAGTCTGTAGTTGTCTGTATTTGAAGTTTTAAAAAACTAGATTCAAATGGAGTAATTAGAGGGGATCTTTTAAGAAACGGACTTTTCCTCCCTCTTGTTCTTTTTTTATTCATCTTTTTTGTTGTGCTGTTTCTCTCAGATGATAACCTTTCTGATTCACCTAATAGGTGGGAGGGTAGGGAGAGAGCGCTTCCATCAGTGATATTAAAGGTAGACTCAGACTTAGTCCAAAACAGAGACTTCAACATCTGTCCCTTTAATTTCTATTTTCTTTCACAATTTGCTGATAAATAAGTTCATCATCCAATGCAGGGCTCAATATTAGTTTTTATATTTGTGTAATAAGTATAGGTTTGCGACTCAAAGAAGGCTGTAATATAAATCGAAGTTTATTTATTTTGGGACAAGTGATCAAGAAACTTAGCGATGGACAAGTTGGGTAAGTGTATCCCACTGTACATTTATCTGTTAATACTTATGTTTAAATTAGGTCGAAAATTTTAATAGTTTTGTGTGTGCTTGCTTAGTCATGTCCGACTCTTTGCAACCCTAGGCCCTATAACCCGCCAGGCTCCTCTGTCCATGGAATTTTTCAGGCAAGAACACTGGAGTGGTTTGCCATTTCCTACTGCAAGGAATCTTCCTGACCCAGAGATTGAACCCACGTCTCTTGAGTCTCCTGCGTTGGGAAAGGCAGATTCTTTGCCACTTTGCCATGTGGGAATCCCTTAGTGACACTCAAAATATATGTGCCTATTTCTTTCATATATTTGAAAGCTCTCATGACTCTGTGAGCATTTGTGGCTTCTTATACATATGATTGTGTCCTACTAAATTTACTTTCTGTATTTTAAATATTTTTTTAGTTAATAGTTTCAATCTGCCCCATGTAACCTGTAAAGAATTAATTTTATAACTGTAGCTATTTTAAGGTTCTCCATTAAAAACCAACCAATTTTGTTATATAAAAGCTTTCTCTTTTTCTTCCCAAACTCATTTCTCATTAAGTGGTTTCATAAATTATCGAGATAGCAAATTAACACGAATTCTCCAGAATTCCTTGGGAGGAAATGCAAAAACACGTATTATCTGCACAATTACTCCGGTGTCTTTTGATGAAACACTTAGTACTCTCCAGGTGAGTTTGATTTTTATCTCAACTTAATATGAGGGGATATCATCTTTAAGAAGGAAAAATTACCTACTAAAAATAGGTATAGGTCTTTTAATTGACATAAGATACCTGATAAAATAAGATTGATTTTTTTTCCAAAATCCAGTATGCCACCTCCACAATTTCTGCCACATTCAACACTATTTTACTGAAATTGACTTGATTTTTTATTTTTACAAACTCACTTATGAAAGGAAACTTTATATCAGTTCCATAAATGAAAAACTAATATCACTTACAACAAATAAAAGGTGACCCAAAGAACATGTGCATGTGTTTATAACAACAACAAAAAAAACTTCCAAAATTCCTGCTAGCTAATTGTTGCCTGTCTTTGCACTGAGCCTAGGTCCTGCATTTTATGTTTAAAGAAAAAAAGGAGGAGGGTTGGGGTGGGGGAACTGAATTGTCAATAGAATAGCTGTCTCAGTGAATGATTCAGGGTCATTTATAATGGACACCTTCATGTACCCACTTAAAGTTATTTCTGATACACTCTTAAGAAATATTGGTTTAAATAGCTACTGAGTACTAGATCTAGGTACTGTCAGAGAAAAAAGATAGAAAATAGAGTCACGGGCTTCACAGAATTTATAGTCTTATAGGGAAGACAAGACCTGTCTTCCAACGTGATTGCCTTGGATTAATGCTTAAGTGGCTAGTAAGTAGGATAGAGTTCAAAGGAAGGAGAAGGGCTTTTGATGGGAGCACTACTGGCCTTGTTATGGGGACATAGAATGCTCTCAGTATTCACAAGTATTAAACTACCTGGGAAGAGGACTGATTTTTTTATTTTTTACAAAACTTAAATACAAGAAAACCAAGTATTATTAATTTTTGTGTGTGTTGAGTGCATAACACTCTTGCATTTTTTCCCAGTTTGCCAGCACTGCCAAATATATGAAGAATACTCCTTATGTTAATGAGGTATCAAGTGATGAAGCTCTCCTGAAAAGATACAGGAAAGAAATAATGGATCTTAAAAAGCAATTAGAGGAGGTATGTATGACCCATGTATTTCAGTAAAGAGAAGAGACAGGTTTAGAATTGAGATCTGCCTAAATGCCCAGAGATTCTGAAGCCATCAATAACTGAGATCTGCAACCTAGATTTAAAACAATTTTCAACTAAGAAGAAATCAACTCATAAAAAATTTAGTTTAATTTACTATAAACTAAAAGACTTAGTTCTTGAAATTATTTTAGGTTTTGTTTTTCATTTTCAAAGGGCAAAATTTGATGTTTTCAAATGGGCCAATTTGAGAGAGTTTTTTAAAAAAATTATCACAAATACCTAGAAAATTAGGTTAAAAAAGAGAGAGGCCATGTATAGTTACCTAAAACTACTTTCCAGAGTTTCACATTATCTTGAATTTTTCTTCCAGCCCCAGGAAAGGAATTCAGTAAAATAGGATAGCGCTTGTAATTTGTTTGTTTTAACTATTATGGCCCTCAATTTTGTGTAAATCTTGCATTCTGGTGATATTTTTAGGAATGATCTAAAATAACAAATGGTACTCTTAGGAAAACATCTCTTCTTTTGCTGTAGGTATTCAAGTCTCTGCTTTTATGATCTCTCTGCCTTCTATTTATATATTTTAAGCAGTTAATAGAATTGCCTTAGCCGCATTGTAATAATTTTACACACAGCATATAGAATAATGACATGAGAAGAAATGGATATTTTACTTTATTTTTAGTTTGAGAAATTACTGATTATGGTAACTGTGTACTAGAGTTCTGCACGTAGAGTATATTTTATTTCAATATAATTAAAATTCTCTTAGTTCACATACAAATTTCTATTCTGTTCTTTTCAGCTACTTTCAAGGTTTTAAAATATAGCTACATTTATTATTAACATAATCCATTATTACATTCTATAGGTTTCTTTAGAGACTCGAGCCCAGGCAATGGAAAAAGACCAGCTGGCCCAGCTCTTGGAAGAAAAAGATCTACTTCAAAAAGTCCAGATTGAGAAAATTCAAAACCTAACACGGATGCTGGTGACATCTTCTTCCCTAGCATCGCAGCAAGAATTAAAGGTAAAGTTTAAAAGATGACAGCTTAAACTTGGTATACAGAGAATAGAACCGGACATTCCTATACATTTATTACATAATTATTCATTTATCATCTTTTGATACATTGTATTCAAGAAACCAGGAACCTGTTGTATATTTGAAGTTCGTTAAAATTACCGATCCCTGATGTAGAAGTACTAATTCAAGAATTCAAGCTTACTACCTTAGTTTTCTTCTAGGAGTTTTATGGTTTCAGGTGTTTAACATTCAAGTTGAATGTTCAACTTGAATGTTAAACATTCAAGTCTCGAATCAGTTTCAATTGATTTTTATATATGAAAAAATCATATATTATATACGTGTAAATATAGTGGTCCAGTGTAAGTGTATCTTACGTATAAGTAAAATGGTGGTCCAGTTTCATTCTTTTACATATGGCTCTCCAGTTTTCCCAACATCACTTACTGATCAGACTATCTTTTCCCTATTTTATCTTCCTGGTTCCTTTGTTGTAAATTAATTGATCATATATG
This sequence comes from Giraffa tippelskirchi, assembly GCF_054371585.1. Taxonomy (NCBI): domain Eukaryota; kingdom Metazoa; phylum Chordata; class Mammalia; order Artiodactyla; family Giraffidae; genus Giraffa; species Giraffa tippelskirchi. Next base: position 88,223,355 of record NC_137275.1, on the reverse strand, counting down.
TGAGGGTTTATTTTTATGTGTCTGTTTCTGTGGCACTATCATATATATTATTTTGATTGCTATAGAGTTGTAATATAGTTTGAAATCAGGAAGCATGATGCTTCCAGCTTTGCCCTTCTTTCTCAAGATTGTTTTGGCTATTTGGAGTCTTTTGTGGTTTACAGTCTACGGTATAGCCAAGGAATCTGTTTGTGGTAGTTTCTTAAGAAATTCTAATATAATTAATTAGCTGATTGGAAACCACAGTTGTCTGAAGTATATTGAAATATTTTCTGTTTAAAGAAACAAAAAGGTTAATATCAAGACATTGATCTAGACTATAGATCAACATAGTAATCAAAATTCTGACTTCCAATTTGTGTGTTTTTTGTTTTTACTAGGGTTTTATTTATCCAACAGAGTTTTTTTTTATTTAAGAGGATAGCCTTTGGATTTGAACTCCCTGGATGTGAATCCCAGTTCTGCCAATTCCTAACACTTGACCTTAGACAATTTCTCAAATACACTTTGCTACAGTTTCTTTATGTGTGATGTAATAGCTTGGTCCCTACTTCATAGGACTGTTGTGAGAATTAAGTGAAGAATTATGTTAATACAGTATGTGCATAACACTACACTTTACACTCAGAAATCCTCAATAAATATATACTGCTAAGATTATTACTAGGCTTTCCTGGTGGCTCAGTAGTAAAGAATCCACCTGCCAACACAGGAGACAGTTTTGATCCCTAATCTGGGAAGATCCCACATGCTGCGAAGCAACTAAGCCTGTGCTCCGCAGCTATTGAGCTTGTGCTCTAGAGCCCAGGAGCTGCAACTACTGAAGCCTGCCTCGAGCCCATGCTCCACAACAAGAGAAGTCACTGCAATGAGAAGCCCACTCGCTGCAATTAAAGGAAAGCTTGCACAGCAGCAAAGACCCTACATAGACAGAAATAAATATGTTTTAAAAATATATATATTATCACTGGGTATCATGTACAGATCACCATACTAAGTATAGAGACACTTAAGATCTATTTCTTGACTGAGTGATGAGTAGAAAATAGCCCAGTGGAAGGTATAAGGAATAGTATTTCAGAAAAACACATATACAAAAGCTTGAAATTGTGGGACAACAGTATATTAGACGTTCTGGTGGCAGGGGCATTGTAAACCTCATTAAAGGATTTGAACTTTGCATTTTGCTAAAGACAAGGAAAAGCCTTGTATAGAACGTAATCTCAATTGCATTTTGGAAAGGTGTGATTGCTATATGCATCAGATTGATTTGGCCTCTACAAGGATTGTGGTTCTGAAGATGGAAGAAATTGGATAAACTGGAGAGCTATTTGGGAGGCAGACTCAACTGGACTTTGTGGTTGCAGGGGCAAGGAAAGAGAGAAAGAGGCATCCTGAATGACTTGCAAGCATTGCTAGGCTTTCTGGGCAGTTGGTAGTGTATTCACTGAATGAAGAGTAGTGGAGGTGCTCAATGTTTGATTCAGGACATCTCCATTTTAAGACATCAGGCATGGAGAAGGAAATGGCAACCCACTCCAGTATTCTTGCCTGGAAAATCCCCATGGACAGAGGTGCCCTGTGGGCCACAGTCCATGTGGTAAAAAAAAAAAAAGACATCAGGCAGTTGGAAATGTGAAAGGTCTGAGATGGAGATATCAGTTTGAGGATTAACTACAGCTGATCCAATTTAAAGTCCTGGGAATAGATGAGCTTGCCCTTGGAGCATGTTGAAAATGGAAAGAACAGAGGGTCAAACACAGAACCCCAAGAAACAACTTTTAGGCAAAAGCAGAATAAAAGAATCCCTAAAGGAGCCCATGTTGAGCTGTAGAATTGAAAGGAAATCAAGTGAATGTGGTAAGCAGTGTCACGTTCTGCTGAGAAGTTAAATGAGATACATATAGACAAAGATGCTTCAGATTTAAAAATGAGAAGCTTATTTGCAAAAGCAGTTTGAGTTATGCGTTGGTAATAAAAGCCACCTTGCTATAGGTAGAGATGCCCAAAGGGATGGGATCTTGAATACAGTTAAGAGTCTGGCCTTAGATAGAAGGAGAAACATCTATTCATTTCAACAAGGACAGAAGAAGGAATGTTTTTGTAAGTTTAGGCTTATATTGTCTTTGTGAAATAGGAGGTTTAACTTTTCTGCTGAGATATCAGGAGATGGTTGGAGACACACATTCATAGAGTTTGAAATAGTATAGCGCATGGTGTTGAGCTGAAGGTCATTGGAGTGAAATATTTATGTACAGCTGGGTTTTGCAGAGCAGGCTGTGGAAAGGGCTGGCTGTCTCAACCCTAAAGGTAGTATGTGTAGAGGCATGAAAGCAATCAGTGTATTCTGGGAACAGCAGTTAATCTTGAGAGGCAGTGCAGTAGACAGAAATGATCCTGAAGAGACAAAGAAGTAGATAAATGATGAGGAAGAAGACAGTGTCTAAACTAAAAGAAAATGGTAGCTAGAGAGAAGTGAGGAGGCAAGAGTTTGTTTCTTTAAAAAATCAAATGCAAATAAATAGGCTTGAGCATTTGTAAAGCCAAGAAGAAGGAGCTAGGGAAGGTGACAGATGACCAGATAACTGAGGGAGCAGAACTGGGTACCCCAAAGTGCCGTTGATATCTATGGGGTGGCAGCAGCAGCTGTCCCTTCCTTGTAACACCAGAGTACTTGAAGAGTTGTACATCAACCGATTCCTTTCAGCTATGTTCCAGAAAAGCTTATAAATAAACCTTCAAACAAAATGTATAGTGTAAATAATAGCTTCCTCAAAGGTTTCATGGGGTTAAACACTGATCTGAAAAGCTTGAGTATGTTTTCTTATCTCAGGATATCCTTAAACTATTAAGATACTAAACTCGACTTAGTAAAAATTCTACCAAGACAATGGTTATTTAAAATGGAAACTAGTTCCCTTGTTTTACAGTATATGAGCCCCAATCTATGTGAGGTAATTTTGATTTCTTTCTTTTTAGTCTAAAAAAAAACGAAGAGTCACTTGGTGCGTGGGGAAAGTTAACAAAATGAAGGACTCAAACTATGTAAATGAATTTAATATGGAAGTGAATGTAACAACAAAAACACATAAAGCTGCTGTAAGTTTAGGAGAAATTGATGAATGTGAGTACTTTTCCAATTACTTTCATTTATAAAAGCATCCCTATAAAGAAGGACTTTTTTTTTTAACTTTATTTGTTTTTAATTGAAGGATGATTGCTTTACAGAATTTTGTTGTTTTCTGTTAAACTTCAACATAATCAGCCATCAGTGTACATATGTCCCCTCCCTAAAGCAAGACTTTATTTATAACTCAGTAATGTGATAAACACATTTAAATAAAATGTATGGATTAATATTTTAAGTGTAATTACACTGGAGATAATGAGAAAGTTAAGTGATTTTAAGAAAGTGAGCATTCATGAAGTTTCCTATTATTTCCACATCTCTTAAGAATGATGATGCATTGTAGTTGAAGCATACATTTTTGTTCTAATCATTATCCAGTTAAATTAGTATCCACATAACATCAGCCTTAAACTACTAATCTTGAAAGAATTCCTGTGTTTGCGACAGAAATCTGTTTCAGAATTGTCTCCAACGTAGTTATAAGTATTTTTTAGGGGCATTTTATTTATTTATCTATTTATTTATTTTTTAATTTTTTTGCTGTGCTGACTTTTCTTTTTTTTTTTAATTAATTTATTTTAATTGGAGGCTAATTACTTTACAATATTGTAGTGGTTTTTGCCATACATTGACATGAATCAGCCATGGGTGTAAATATGTTCCCCATCCTGAACCCCTCTCCCACCTCCCTCCCCATGCCATCCTTCAGGATCATCCCAGTGCACCAGCCCTGAGCACCCTGTCTCATGCATCGAACCTGGACTAGTGATCTATTTCACATATGATAATATACTTGTTTCAATGCTATTCTCTCAAATCATCCCACCCTCGCCTTCTCCCACAGAGTCCAAAAGTCTGTTCTTTACATCTGTGTCTCTTTTGCTGTCTTGCGTATAGGGTCATCATTACCATCTTTCTAAGTTCCATATATATGCGTTAATATACTGTATTGGTGTTTTTCTTTCTGACTTACTTCACTCTGTATAATAGGCTCCAGTTTCATCCACCTCATTAGAACTGATTCAAATGCATTCTTTTTAATAGCTCAGTAATATTCCATTGTGTATATGTATCACAGCTTTCTTATCCATTCATCTGCCGATGGACATCTAGGTTGCTTCCATGTCCTAGCTATTGTAAACAGTGCTGTGATGAACATTGGGATACACGTGTCTCTTTCAATTCTGGTTTCCTCAGTGTGTATGCCCAGCAGTGGGATTGCTGGGTCATATGGCAGTTCTATTTCCAGTTTTTTAAGGAATCTCCACACTGTTCTCCACAGTGGTTGTACTAGTTTGCATTCCCACCAACAGGGTTCCCTTTTCTCCACACCCTCTCCAGCATTTATTGCTTGTAGACTTTTTGATAGCAGCCATTCTGACTGGCATGAGATGGTACTTCACTGTGGTTTTGATTTGCATTTCTCTGATAATGAGTGATGTTGAGCATCTTTTCATGTGTTTGTTAGCCACCTGTATGTCTTCTTTGGAGAAGTGTCTGTTTAGTTCTTTGTCCCATTTTTTGATTGGGTCGTTTATTTTTCTGGAATTGAGCTACATGAGCTGCTTGTATATTTTTGAGATTAATTCTTTGTCAGTTACTTCATATGCTATTATTTCTCTTAGGGGCATTTTAAAATCTACTTAAAATAATCAAGTCTCAAATTTATAATTTGTCCTTTTTAGCTATACTGTACTCAGGATCTATGTATTTTATCACTTATTCTAACCAGTGATCTTAATTCACACAATAATACAAATGATCACATCTGTTTTTAATGTATTCTTAATATTCTTGTAATATGTAAGTACACATTTTTTAGTTTATTACCTCTGATGAGAATTTTTTTAAGAAGCTTAATAACATGTTTATGGATAAATTTCTTTTCTCTCTAATTATAGCTCTCTGTTCAGAGTCTGATATTTTCAGTAACACTCTTGATACATTGACTGAGATAGAATGGAATCCAGCAACAAAGCTACTAAGTCAGGTAATTTAAATGTATTTTACAGAGCATTATGCTTTTACTCTTTAAAACTCATTTGTTATTGGTGTTTATTGTTGTTGTAACACATTTCTAGCTCTCAATTAATTTCAGTAACAGTTTTGGTTCCATTTAGGGCTTCCTGGGTGGTGCTAATGGTAAGGTGAAAGTTAAAGTTGCTCAGTCCTGTTGGATTCTTTGCGACCCCATGAACTCTACAGTCCATGGAATTCTCCAGGTCAGAATACTGGAGCGGGTAGCCTTTCCCTTCTCCAGGGGATCTTCCCAACCCAGGGATTGAACCCAGGTCTCCCACATTGCAGGCGGATTCTTTACCAGCTGAGCCACAAGGGAAGCCCAGTGGTAAAGAACCCACCTACCAATGCAGAATACTTAAGAGGTGCAGGTTCAATTCCCTGGGTCGGGAAGATACCCTGGAGGAGGGCGTGGCAACCCACTCCAGTATTCTTGCCTGCAGAATCCCAGGGACAGAGGACCCTGATGGGCTATGGTCCATAGGGTCGCAAAGAGTCAGACAGAAGTGACTTAGCAACAATCCCCTAGGGATGAAAAGGGTTGACTTTTAGTGTCAAAATTCTCAGTCGTATGTTAGAAGAATGATACATGTTAGGGTATGATAAGATTGCCAGATAATACTGAAAATTAAAAGTAAGTGTCTATTGTCTTATCAAGAGTTTAAGAAATAAGGAATAATATAATCAGTACTATAGTAAGTTAAATTATATATTTACTTTCTAGGCTCTTAATGTTCAAAGAAATATAGTTTTACAAATGTATTTATTAAAGAAAATTTTATTTTCACTTTGGAGGAAAATGGCAGTGATTCTTAGGAATTATTATTACCATTAGCTGACCATTGCAACTAGTTTTAATTAGTTAAGTATTTAGACGGAGTATTTTTGTGTCCCTAAAACATAATCTAGAAGTTCATTGTTTTTTGAAAATCCCTGAGGTTAGTTTTGTTTTTAACTCATGGTTTGACTCTCAAACAGTATAGAAAGCAGAAACAAACCTCTTTTGAATATAGGAAAACCTAGCAGCCACTAGAGTTTTAAAGATCAATAATCTCTCAGTTTCACTTCTTAAATTCAGAGATACCTGAGAAATAAAATAGTAGTAAGACAAGTGGAGAGTTAAATTATCAGCTTTATAACTAATGAGTTTAAAGACCTGTATTCCATTTTATGAGCCCTACCTCCTACTTCTGACTCAACTTTTTCCAGTCAGGAACAGGCAGAGCATTTGTTTATAAGATCCTTTTTTTTTTTCCCCATCCTAACCCTTTCAAAATAGTCTTCTTCTATTCTGAGTTAGTTTACCGAAATTGCAGACCCCTTATCTTACTCTGTATCAAGTTCAGTTCAGTTCAGTTCAGTCACTCAGTCGTGTCTGACTGTTTGCCACCCCATGAACCGCAGCATGCCAGGCCTCCCTGTCCATCACCAACTACCGGAGTTTATTCAGACTCATGTCCATTGAGTCGGTGATGCCATCCAACCATCTCATTCTCTGTCATCCTCTTCTTCTCCTGCCCTCAATCTTTCCCAGCATCAGGGTCTTTTCTGATGAGTCAGCTCTTCGCATCAGGTGGCCAAAGTATTGTAGTTTCAGCTTCAACATCAGTCCTTCCAGTGAACACCCAGGACTGATCTCCTTTAGGATGGACTGGTTGGATCTCCTTGCAGTCCAAGGGACTCTCAAGAGTCTTCTCCAACACCACAGTTCAAAAGCATCAATTCTGCACTCAGCTTTCTTTATCAAGCTGGACCGTTAAAAAGATATTGAAGAAGAAAATGGCCTGAACTACTAAATGATTCAAAGTTAAATTAATTATTTGATTAATCTAAATTTTAGTTAAGAAAACAAAGAATATATGATTTGAATTCTGACTTGAAAATTTGGTTTTGTTTACAATAGGAAAACTTAGAAAGTGAATTGAATTCACTTCGTGCTAACTATGATAACCTGGTACTAGACTATGAACAATTAAGAAGAGAAAATGAAGAAATGGAATTGAAATTAAAAGAAAAGAATGATTTGGATGAATTTGAAGCTCTAGAAAGAAAAGCAGAGAAAGATCAAGAGGTAAAGAATGTGAAAATGTGAAACTAAACTAAAAACACAAGTTTAAAGGCAGTATTCTCTTAAAAATATTTATTTCTAAAGTTGAGATATTGAAGATGTACCTGTTTTCAACATATATACACAATTTAGAGAATTTAAGAAATAATTTCTTTATATTGTTTTAAAAATAGTTAAATCATATTTGTTTCTCTTGTGCTTATGCACAAGAAGAAGAAATTAAGAACATCTTTAGGAAGATTTGGTGAATCTGCCTATTGATGGATTTGTCTTGAAGAAATTATTTCCTTATAATTTGTATGTTAAAGTATCCAATTTGTTGAGCATATGAGAAGTGCTGCCTAGACTATAGCCATTTCCTTCTGAGACCAACATGAATTTTAATATCCAGCTAAATGTTTTATATATGGATACTATCTATTAATGAACTTTGTTTTCTTTAGAAAATATATACCTAAATAACTGTGTGTAGTATTAGGCTACATGTTAAGCTAATTCAGAAGCCATCAGACTTTGGGACTTGGAAACTGTCCAAAAGATTCAAGAGATTTCTTAGTGTAAAGAGTCTTTAACCTAGAGTTCATAAACATTTTGAAATTATTTTATGGAATTTTGGAGTCCATATTCAGTTTTCTAGAGTAAGAATCCACAGCTACTATCAGACCTGGGACATGATCCATTAGTGAAGTGAAAGTCTCTCAGTCGTGTCCACCTCTTTGCAGCCCCATGGACTGTATAGTTCATGGAATTCTCCAGGCCAGAATAATGGAGTGGATAGCCTTTCCCTCCTCCAGGAGGTCTTCCAACCCAGGGATCGAACTCAGGTCTCCCACGTTGCAGGTGGATTCTTGACCAGCTAAGCCACAAGGGAAGCCTGACATGATCCATGAATCCCCTTAAAAATGAGAGTCAGTGTTTTGGTGTAGGTAAAATATGAGTTAATTTGTAGCTGCTTCTCAGATTTCTGTGTGGAGAGCCCAGAGGAACACAGTTCTTTTTTCTCAGTTTCATAGTTTCTTTCTTAAGAAGAAAAAAAGAATTCTGTGCCAAAAGTTCTACCTACAAACTGTAGTATATTTACTTCTACATTTCATAGGTATATCCTGAGAGGCAAAAATCTGTAAGTTCTCCACAGAATTTCATTTAACTTGTTTTAAAATTTGTAAATTCACAAAATGTAAAACATCATGAAAAGAAGAGTGGACTTCAGTGTGTAATCTGAGTTTTATTGAGAGGGAAGTTCTAGTATCATGCTGAAGAGCATGGTCTCTGGAGCAGACTAGCTGGAATGAAGCTCTAGTTTTTCTGTTTATTAGCTCACCACAAATTTGAGCCTGGCATGAATTGTGGGCAAGGCTTTGAGGAAGTCATCAAACCTCTCAGGGCTTACTTTTCTGTGTATCTTCCCTCCTGAAGTTAAATTGGGAGCTTTTCAAGTCCCCTTCTAATGCCAAAATCTTATCTAATTTTTCATATGTATCTTATAAATAATATGGTATAAAATTAACTTTAGGCAATTTTATACCCAAAGTTTAGCAATAATGTCTCTAATTTTTCTTACATTAAATAAATATATTCCATTAATCGTTAAAAGTGAACAAATTCACCGAATTGAATCACATACAGAAAGATTACAAAAATAGCAGAGTCTCACATCTTGATTTTTTTTTCCTTTTTACCATGAAAGGGGTAAATAATCCTATTCTTTTCATTTTCACTTGGACACACTTTGAAATTCTAGGTTCTGTGAAGTAACCTAAAAGTTTAAGTAATACAAACTTAATCTGTTCAAAGACAGTTTTACAGTATCCATTCCATATTAAACTAAAAATACAAGTCTGGGTATAAGCAATGAAGTATGTTCTAAAACCTGCATTTTGGGGGAAAGTTTAGCCAAAAAGGAATAAAAGTCAAATTACAGCCTTAGGACATGTGATCATCGCCTTGGCTTCCTAAGGGTTTTGTCAAAAATCACTAAAGCTGTGAGTAATTTTCAAGTAAGAATACAGTAATAAAGATATTTAAATAGTAATTTTAAAGAAAGGAATAAACAAGGTCAAGTATTATGATCAGGGAACAAGAGAAATTTCATTTCTCTACCAATTTGAACTTGATTTAATTTTGTAATTTTCACGACTTGGAGATATTTATGTTAATTAATATTTCATTTCACCTGCTGAAAATTACAGCTGAAATATGCAACATTTTTTATGTAGCAGTGGATTAACTTTGACCATATCATATACATTCTCTACTCTCTGCATTTTAAACAATACATCATTGGAAAAATACACTCATCTCTTTTCAAAAATTATTTAATCTTTTTCTGTTTATGTGAACCAGTACTTAAAATGAAGAACAATTTCAAGTGAGAAGTAAAGGAACTTTTCCTTCTAAATATTTTCAAAACTTAAGGTTAATTATTTAGTTCTTCATTTCTGGCAAATGTGGTTTCCTTGCACAAAAATTAGAGAAGGAAAGGTAAAAGAGCCAGCCAATTTAAATTATAACAATACAGATTAAAACTTTGCTGAACAATGGGCTAGCCACTAGTCACATGTGCCAGCTGAGCACTTAAAACGGGGCCAGTCTCTACTGACCTAATTATGAAAAAAAGATGAAAAGTTACATGAATTTTTAAATACTGATTACATGAAGTAAAATAGTTCTATTTATTAGATTAAAGTATACTAAGGGGCTTCCCTAATGGCTCAGTGGGTAAAGCATCTGCCTGCAGTGCAGAAGACACAGGAGACTTGGGTCCAGTCCCTGGTTTGGGAAGATCCCCTGGAGGAAGAAATGGCAACCCACTCCAATATTCTTGCCTAGAAAATCCCATGGACAGAGGAGCCTGGCAGGCTTCAGTCCAGACGGTTGCAAAGAATCAGACACGACTGAGCATGAGTACAGCATGACTAATTATATTAAAATTAATTCTACCTATTTCTTTTTACTTTTAATAGTGGCTACTAGAAAATTTTTAATTATAAATTTGGCTCATATTATATTTCTACTGAATAGTCTGAAATCTAAAATTAGTTAGGACTGAATTATTCATCCAGAAAATTTTATTTAAATGAGATGCTATTTTTGTAAGTCCCTTATATTTGACTAGAAGTTGCTTTTACTCCTAAGGACTCATCTGATTATGAAGATTAAAGAACTCTAAGGGATAATACATGTATCTTTGTTAAACTGTAGTTTACTTGTTTTTGAACACTAAAGTTTCTGGTACTCAAATATTTAATGCTGCAGATATATCAATAAAAAAAAGCTTCAATAAAAATTCTCATATCTTTAAGTAATCTTTATACTTTTAGACAGTTGAACAATATAAAGCAGTAACATCATCTTTCCAGTATTTCCTGTAGAATAAACCAACAAGGTAATAGTTCATAATCCCATACATATCTCTGTAGCTTTGGTGAACAGTAAAATACTATAAAGGTACCACTTAAAACTGTCATAATCCAAAACTAAATTTCAAGTCACAACTCATTAAAAGTATTCCAGTAGAAAGCTAGGTGGATAATTAATCAGAAGAGAGAAAAATCTTATAGAATAAATACATTTCTGCACTTAACCCAAAACAAAAGTCTATTAAAAATATGTTTGTTTTTTTTTTAGAATTTGATTACCACTCTATCTTCTACAAATGGTGGATACTAATTTGCTTTTGACATTATTGTAGCTTTATTAACAGATGACGTAACTATTTTGGGGTCATGCTTAAGCTTTTTTCTTATTTGTTTTGTAGGGTTTGGGGATTTTTTTGTTTGACTGGAGAATTTGGGGTTTTATTTGTTTATTTTTAAATAATGAGGTGCTTTGTTGCAGTAGCTTGAACAGTTGCTTTCCCAGTCCTTGCTGTGTTGGGTGATTCTAGAGCGGTGAATGAATGCTATCTTTTTTTTTTTCTTTGCTTTATTAACTGTTGGTTTGCTCTGTTGCCTATTCACATGCTCTTACAGATGCAACTAATTCATGAAATTTCCAACTTAAAGAATTTAGTTAAGCATGCAGAAGTATATAATCAAGATCTTGAGGTGAGCATTTATGTTGATATTTCTATTGATAAGGAGCCCAAACTGTAAAACAACTATGTAATTAAAAACGATTTCAGAAAATAGAGGGAATTATATTTTTTAAATCTCAACTCTTTGAATTTTGCTATCTACTGAATTAAACTATTTAATGTAAGTTCTTTTTAATTCCTTAGAATTGAAACCCATTTAAATTATGTTGTATTCTCCTTTAAATGTTTTAGAATGAACTAAGTTCAAAAGTAGAGCTGCTTAGAGAAAAGGAAGACCAGATTAAGAAACTACAGGAATACATAGAGTCTCAGAAGTCAGAAAGTATGAAAATGGACTTGTCCTACTCATCGGTAAAAGTCAGATTTATTTTGTTGTGTCATCATTTTGACATTAGTAGTTATACTATCATCATCATTGCAAATACTTATAATGAGCCTACTATGTGCCGGGCATTGTTCTAGTTGTTTTAAGTATAGTATTTTATTTAATACTGTGAGAGAGGCACAATTAATATCATTGCCATTTTATGGATAAAAATCAGAGAAAGTTGACAATACTGTCCTTCAATCAAATGTAAATAAGTTAGTGATGAACTTCCATTAAAAATCAATAATTAAAAATTTTTAATTTTTTTCCATTGCTTTATACAAATGCATGGAGAAATATATAATCAGTATCTTCAAGTAAGCACTTGACATTGATTAGTAATTAGAAATATAAAACATGTAATTGAGCATGATTTCATAAATTACATTGATTTTATTTCATTAACGTATATATTAATGTATTATTATAATGAAGTAACTATTTTAACAGTTTGATATTTTTCAGAAATTGTTGCTGTAGGTTAGTTTGGTCAGTATAAGATCATGCCATTAAACAGTACTGAATCTTATGGTGTAATTAGCTTTTTTTTTTCTATTTTCTTTCAATTCACCTAATTACTTCAAGAAAGTATCAGTTGATTTCTAGTTTTTAACTCTCTTTTTTTTTAAAGGCAGCAATTTCTAGCCAGAAATGTTAGATTTTTAGCTGCTATTGTTCTTATTTTGTTTGCATTTGAGTTTTTCAGAATACTTTTTGTTATTTTCTATTGGTACTCTTTTATTACCTTTTGTTAATGGCAAATGATCTTTTTGAAAGTGTTCTTATCGTTCTAAGGCCTTGGGGAGAAAGACACTTTCATATAATCCTGGCGTGTGTATTGATAGAATAAAAACTACCCCCACCACCACCTTTTTTTTCCTAATTTTTTTGGCTGTGCCACATGGCATGTGGGATCTTAGCTCTCCGACCAAGGGTCAGACCCAGGCACCCTGCATTGGAAGCTTGGAGTCCCAACACCTGGACTGCCATGGGTGACCTTGCCCATTTTTTTAATTGTTGTTTATTTCTTTCTCTTTATTCATCCAGTTCATTGATTCATGCATGCACCCATTAATATTTTGCCAAGGACATATGGTTGAATTCATGTATGCTGAAGTCATGTTAAAATGCCACTTCTTTCTAAAAATGAGACTGGATTTTTTTTCATATTTATCAGTCATTTCCTTTTTCTCTTCTGTGAGTTGCCTGTTCATATCTTTTCTCTATTTTTCTACTGAGTTATTTATCTTTTTTTTAATTTGTGATTAAACATCCCTAATTTTAACTATTAACTACTCACCTGTCATGTTTTGCAGAGAGTAACTTAAAAAAATAAAAAAACAAAGACTTCCCTGGCATTCCAGTGGTTAAGACTCCACACTTATACTTCAGGGGGCACAGGTTCAATCTCTGGAAAGGGGACTAAGATCCCACTTGCCCTGCAGCATGACCAAAACAAAACATAAAAAAAGAGTAAAGCAAAAAATAAAAATACATAGAAAACTTTAACAGGCTAGGTAAGCAACAATTAGGTTATCCTTTTTAAAGAATAGCAGAATTATTATAGTACTTCTACACGATGCTTTTATAATTTTGAAACATTATAGCTAGAATTTTTCTTTTTAATTTTTCTCTTTTGGTAGCATTGCATGGCTTATAGGATCTTAATTCCCTGACCAGGGGTCAAACCCAAGCCTTGGCAGTGAAAGCACTGAATCCTAACCACTGAACCCCTTAAAATTCCCTAAAATATTTTTATTATGAAAAATGTTATTCATTTTTATCTATTCTAAAAAAACATTTGGTAATTTTCATATTGTAATCATTTTTCATTTCTTAGGAATAACATACATGTATATATTGGGTTTTCCAAATCTAACAAAATTAGATTTCACTAAATCCTTTTTGTCATGTGTAAAGGAAAACACTGAAGACCTAAAACAAATGAAACAGACTCTGCTTGATGTCGAAACTGTGGCTCTTGATGCTAAGAGAGAATCAGCCTTTCTTAGAAGTGAAAATCTAAAGCTGAAAGAGAAAATGGTGAGTGATTTTTGTAATATTTACAATAACAGTTGAAATCACCAGTACATTTCTGTGAATTTACAGTGTTTCTCTCAATAGAAAGAACTTGCAAGTACATGCAAGCAGATGGAAAATGATACACAGTTATATCAAAGTCAGTTGGAGGCAAAAAAGAAAATGCAAGTTGATCTGGAGAAAGAATTACAATCTTCTTTTAATGAAATAACAAAACTCACCTCCCTTATAGATGGCAAAGTTCCAAAAGGTATTTTATCATTTCAGACTTACCTCTTTCCAAATCTGTCTTTATATAGAATGATACCTAAAAGATCTTGCATCCGTATTCCAGTGATTAAAAATCCATTATTCTCTGGTGTTTTTAATTGCTTAATGTTAAATGTTACTATCATTTGGCATCAGAATTTATAAGTGTTTCCTTGGACATTAAATCAGAAGAGTTTAAAAATTATTTCTCAAGTAAATTGAACCCAATCCTGGACAAGGTGAGTAACTATTGGATTAACTATTTACCAACACTGACTCTTTAATAAATTTTATACAATCTGATTAAATAGTCTAACTACGTATATAATTTAGATTGACCCAATAATTGCAAGTTGTTTTAAACCTCCTAAAAATTTTCTAGATTTGCTGTCTAATATGGAATTGGAAAGAAAAATAACCCATCTGCAGAAAGAATTGAATAAAGCAGTCGAAGAAAATGAAACTTTGCGTAATGAAGTTAATTTCCTGTCAGAATTGAAATCTTTACCTTCAGAAGTAGAAATGCTAAGGAAAGAGGTAAATATATTTTTAAGAAAACAACTCATGAAATAAAAACCTTTGCGAAGTGCCTTAAATATTTTGCCGTAATTTATTTTAAAGTACCAGGCAAGAGGCTATAAATTTTTGATTCCGTTTGTTAGCAATAGAAATACAAGTAAAATTCTAAGAAAAGTCATGCAATGCCTGCCTAATCAGAAAGATAGAAAACATTTTAAAATGATAGGTAAGGACTTAAAGACACATCCTGATTGTGTTTCTACTGAGTGTCCTTCTGTGTGCAATTCTTATTAGAACCAGAGATGAGAAAGCAAAACTTTGAAAGTAAAGTTAAACAGGATAATATGTGTTAAAGAGATATGACAAGAAAAATATTGCCATTCCTCAATCAAACCTTTGTTTAATTTCAGTGTCTTTGGTGGGGAGGGAGTAAGGCAGAGAAAGCTTTTCTTGAAAAATGGTCAACTATATCATATCTTGCTTTCATAGCTAAGTTTTCTTTCTTTTCCATAGATACATGATAAATCTGAAGAGCTCTATTTAGTAACATCAGAAAAAGACAAATTGTCTTCTGAAGTAGTTGATAAGGAAAGTAGAATTCAGTGTTTACTTGAAGAAATTTGGAACACTAAAAATGACTTACCAACTTCCCAGTTGAGTTGTGAAAGCACTGATCAAGAATTCCAAGATGTTAAAAATCATCATATTGAATTTGAGCAAAAGTATAAGCTAGTCCTTGAAGAGAATGCAAAATTGAATCAAGAAATAGGAAATCTCTCTAAAGAAGCTGAAGAACTTGGGTTAAATTTGGAGGCTTTGAAGACAGAGGTTAGTGCAGGACATCCTCTAGGGAAATGATCTTTGTTCTAGGGTTTTGCTTCCATATGTATGTCGCAGAATGATCTGCTTTTCACATTTATTTTTTCTTATCTTAAAGCTCTCTCACAAAACCCAAGACCTTCAGCAAAAAACAACTGAGAATCAAGAAAGACTAAAGGAAGTGGAAGAGCTGAAGGAACAATTAGAAAGTAGGGATTCTAGGCTGCAAACAGTAGAAAAGGAGAAAACGCTGATTACTGAGAAACTTCAACAAACCTTAGTAGAAGTAAAAACCTTAACCCAAGAAAAAGATGATCAAAAACAACTCCAAGAGAGCCTACAGATTGAGAGGGACCAACTCAAAAGTGATATTCAGGATACTATAAATATGGTAAGGTTTTGACTGATTAAACTTTTGAAATCTTAGAGCCTCTTTAAAAACCTTTCAGGAGCCATCATTTATTATTTACAATCAAGCAGTAACTGTAAAATTATTTTCATTGTTTCACACTCTAATGAAAATTATCTTCTATTTCTCTGACAAAGAATATAGACACCCAGGAACAACTACGAAATGCGCTTGAGTCTTTGAAACAACACCAAGAAACAATTAACTTGCTTAAAATGAAAATTTCTGAGGAAACTTCCAAGAATTTGTATATAGAGGAAAACTTAAAAGAAACTAGGGATGAATTTCAGGAAAAGGTAAGGGGTGTTTCTGGTCAAAGTTATCATAAAACCTTGACACTTAAGTATATAACCTTAACCTCAAACATTAAAGTTCAGTTCAGTTCAGTCGCTCAGTCGTGTTCAACTCTTTGCAACCCCATGAACCGCAGCATGCCAGGCCTCCCTGTCCATCACCAACTCCCGGAGTTTATTCAGACTCATGTCCATTGAGTCAGTGACGCCATCCAACCATCTCATCCTCTGTTGTCCCCTTCTCCTCCCACACTCAATCTTTCCCAACATCAGGGTCTTTTCCAATGAATCAGCTCTTTGCATCAGGTGGCCAAAGTATTGGAGTTTCAACTTCAACATCAGTCCTTCCAATGAACACCCGGAACTGATTTCCTTTAGGATGGACTGGTTGGATCTCCTTGCAGTCCAAGGGACTCTCAAGAGTCTTCTCCAACACCACAGTTCAAAAGCATCAATTCTTCTGCGCTCAGCTTTCTTTATAGTTCAACTCTTACATCCATACATGACTACTGGAAAAACCATAGCCTTGACTAGAGAGACTTTTGTTGGCAAAGTAATGTCTCTGCTTTTCAACATGCTGTCTAGGTTGGTCATAACTTTCCTTCCAAGGAGTAAGCATCTTTTAATTTCATGGCTGCAATCACCATCTGCAGTGATTTTGGAGCCCCCAAAAATAAAATCAGCCACTATTTCCACTGTTTTCCCATCTATTTGCCATAAAGTGATGGGACCGGATGCCATGATCTTAGTTTTCTGAATGTTGAGCTTTAAGCCAACTTTTTCACTTTCCTCTTTCACTTTCATCAAGAGGCTCTTTAGTTCATCTTTGCTTTCTGCCATAAGGGTGGTGTCATAATGGTAATCTCAATCTTTATTATTCACAGTGGTAATAACTCAGAATAACTTACATGCTTAAGCCTAATGTCTTTGCAATAACTTCAAATATAACTGCTTACAATCAATTTGAAAAGGAAAAGACAAAAAATACTAATTCAGATTTTGAGCTGATGTTTTTTCTGAGACCTGATATAATTTACACATCTTCAAAACCCACTGAACTCTTAAGAGTGTGAGAAAGATTCAGTACTTATTATGGCTAAAATATTTGCTTTATGTTGGATTTTGTATACTTTATGTTTGTTTAGAGTTTGCTATAGAATCAACCTGTATATCATGTTTGTGTCTATTTCTAGGGTTTGGGCCTTAATTTTACTCTTAGGTGCTTAAATCTTACCTTAATTCATTCGGGATAGTAAGATTCATTTTGCCCTGAGACTTTAGGAGAAAAACTGCTTTAAAAAAACAATACTTAACTGATTATTTAGTCAGTTACAAATTTAATTATATGCATTGGGATGCTAATGGTGATTTTTTTAAAGGGAGGCATATTAGTCTGCTAGGACTGCCATAACAAAATATCACAGACTGTTTGTACACTATTTGTTTATCTTTGCAGAAATGTCTGTTCAAGTTTTTGCCCATTTTTAAGTTGGTTTTTTGTTGTTGTAAGAATTCTATTTTTTTGATATTAACCCTTTATCAGTTTTATGATTTGCAAGTATTTTCTCCCGTTTCATAGGTTGCCTTTTCACTCTGTTGATTATGTCCTCTGATGCACAGTTTTAAATTTTTATACAGTTTAAGTTAGCTTCTTTTTTCCCCCTCTGCCCTGACATACAATATTCTGGTGCTGGAAAAGGAGCTTTCTCTTTTCTCTCCTATGCTTAAGTCTTTTCACTTCCTCTGTTATCTCATGTTCTCAGCTTATCTATAATTTGGATCAACCGTGGGCCAAAGGTTCTTGACCTTGATTTGAAGTTTATAACTTCTGCTTTCGTAAGGGGAAGGTTTTTTGAATAGTTTATTTAGAATAAGATATAACAATATATATCTGCTTTTAAACTAGTGCAATCATAGTGCCCTATGAGAAGGAGGCCTGGAGAAGGAAATGGCAACCCACTCCAATATTCTTGCCTGGAGAATCCCACGGACAGAGGAGTCCATGGGGTCACAAAGAGTTGGACACGACAGAATGACTAACATACACACACATGAGAAGGAGACAATAAATGAGAAGTGAGGAAAGTTATGCTCATTGGGACCACCTGGTTTCTGTAGTATTATGTTCATGCTAGAAGCTTCCATGGTGATAAAGGGTCTGATGGGATTTTCGGCATCATTCTGTTTATTAGAGATCTTGAAGTCTGGCTGGAAGGCTGAGATCACCTTGGTCCAGTGATAACCATATTCCTGCTGGGATCACCCATGTAGATAAAAGAGTGGGTCCAAGAGTCTCCTGGGACCCCCTCTGTTCTGGGCCCCACAGATCTCTATTAGTAGGTCTATCAGAAATCCTCTTGGAGTGCCCATTTTCAACCTACTTGATGTCTCTCTTTTTGGAAATGCAGTTTCTCTAGTGTGTCTCAACAGAAATTAAATTTTGCTCCTATCCACAATGGCTGAAATATTTCCTAGTCTGAGTTCAGTTTTGAAATGTACCTTGGGTATCGTAATAGAATACTTTGTCTCCGTCTTCTTTCTCTTTGTAGATATTCCTTTGTTTAGGAGTAAAGATTCAGGAGTCCGAATTATAGTATCTGACAAACTGGTCCCAAAGGCTATATGTTCCCCACCTTAATTTCTCATGTAGCTAGCTCCATGTTGTGCACCATTGTCAGGAGTTCATGAGTATTGCCAGCACTTAAGAGGGTAACTAAACAAAGGGTGGTTTGTTCATATCCACTCTAGAAAACAAAGAAACTACTAAAAATACTAATTTGAAGTTTACATAATAGTATGGGAAAATGCATATGATCTACATGAAAAAGAAAAGCTACAATGAATCCTATATATGTAAATTAATTATGGTTGCTATGTTTTTAAAAAGTTAATGGAAAAGACTGGAATGAAATAGTCCAGATTTCTAATGGTGGTTGTGTTGGTGACATTGATGATATTTTTTCTCTTTATTTTTCAGATTTTTTCCTAACATTAATTATAAATCTTTATAAAAACCTTTTAAGACATATGTGGCCAATATGGAGTTGAACATTTATTAGACTAGTATAAAGTTATATAGTACCACCTCATTTCATGCCAACAATTGTAATGTTAGTCTTAGTCTCCTTTAACCAGGGAGTTCACATTTTAAGTTACATTTGGTTAAGATTTATTATGGATAAATGAATTTATATAACATGCTTTTCCTAAGCAGTAAGTGAAAACTATATATTAAGAAAAGATGAATTATACTATTATAATGTGAGATATATTTCTACCAAAATTACTTTGCCCTGTACATGTATACTTACAATGGTGCATACTCACCATTGTAAGTAAGTATGCACTACCTCTGAAAATGAAAGTTGGGAATATTCTTATTGGGAATAGGGAATGATTTCCAGCTTTTAAGGAAAGAAATAAAGTGATAGAGCTCAAAGTAGCTTACTTTTTCATAAAATCTGGTTAACCCATCATACATAAAGATAATTGTTAACTATCTATAGCTGTTTAGGTAGTTCTTATTAGTGATCAGGCACAAGAGCATACACTGGAGCCAGAGCATTGTGTTCAAAACCTGGTTATTCATCTCTGAGTGACCTTGGGCAAGTGACCTATCCTCTCTGGGATTATTTCCTCATCTGTCAAATGGAGATAATAATAGTACCTACCTCATAAAGTTATAGTGAAGATTAAGTATGTCAATATCTGAAAATATTGCCTGATATATAAGTAATATGTGTTGGCTGTTTTTATCATTATTATTATTAAAAGTATTATTAACTAAGAAATTCTTTACTGTATTTATATTTTAGAAGGTTGGCATAGATAAAAGCCAAAATTTGGAAACCACAAAAACCCAAGCTCTGATTGCAGATGCTGAGGATAATGAGCTAACTGAGCAACAGAGAAAGATATTTTCTTTAATGCAGGAGAAAAATGAACTGCAACAAATGTTAGAGAGTATTACAGCAGAAAAGGAACAACTGAAGACTGACCTAAGAGAAAACATTGAAATGGTAGGATTTTGTCCTTATATATTGTAGACTTTTACAACTTGATTGAGGTATAACTTACATGCCATGTGATAAATGTAACAGATGCAAGTGTACAGTCTGATGACTTTTGACAAATATCTCTACTGTGGACTTGCCATTTTCATCAAGATGTGGACCCCACCCCAGACTGTTCCCCTGAGCCCTGATCTACTCGAGCCCAATCTTAACCTCTGCCCCATATACTCACTATCCTTATGGTTTTTACCTTAATCACTTTGTCTCTTCTAGAAATTCATACAAATAGAATCACACGGCACACACTCTTTTGTGTCTTCTTTCTGTGTGTACATGCTAAGTTGCTTCAGTTGTGTCTGACTCTTTGCAATCCTATGGACCATAGCCTACCAGGCTCCTCTGTCCATGAGATTCTCCAGGCGTGAATACTGGAGTTGAGTTGCCATGCCCTCTTCCAGGAAATCTTCCCGACCCAGGGATTGAACCCTTGTTTCTTATGTCTCCTGCATTAGCAGGCAGGTTCTTTACCACTAATGCCATCTGGGAAGCCCATGTCTTCTTTCTAGTCTCCTGCTTATTGCTGGGTAGCATTCCATTGTTGGAAAGGCAACAGTTTGTTTAGATTTTCTCCTACTGGTGGAAATTTAGATTCTCTTCACTATTTGGCTATTTTGAATACAGATGCTGTAAACATGCATAAACAAATATTTTTATGAAGATTTTTTTTTTTTATGTCTCTGGGACAAATATCTAAATGGAATAGCTGGATCATAGGGAGATATATATTTAACTTGCTGAAAATTTACTAGGTTGATTTCCAAAATAGTTGTACCATTTTATATTTCTATCAGCAAATTAAAAGAATTCTGATGACTCCACATCCTCACCAACACTTCATAGCATTGTTGTGTTTAATTTGAACCATTCTATTGGGTGTGTGCCTCATTGTTTTCATTTGCCTTTCCCTAATGACTATAAAGGTATTGGACATCTTTTCATGCTTACAGCATGAGATTGCATATTGGCCGTTGTTTATCTTTTTATAAATTATTTGTTGTGTCTGTGATGTGTAATATTTTTCAGTCTACAGATCTTTTCCATATTTTCTTAAATTTGTTCCTAAATGTTTCTCTTTTATATATGCTGTTGCAATTTTTTACTTCATTTTTAACTGTTTATTGTTAATGTTTGCCAATATTTTCAAACCTACTTTAGTATTTTTTTCTAAATTTAGAGACAATATAATGTACCTAGAATGAAGTTAATATTTTGAGAAGTTTGCTATGGATCACAGTAGAATCTGACCTTTTGTGTGGTTTTCTGTGTTTCTTGGGATTGTCTGTTTGGTTAGAATTACTGACTATAAGAATACAGACAAAAGTCATATTCATTTATCAGTCTCTGGCTTGAGATGTTTTTGTGACTTAAGAATGTTAAGTATTCTTAAGAATACTTAAGAATGTTACTGTTTAAGCTTAATAACTTGGAATAGTCCACCTCATACTACCAAACAGTGCTGCCATTTTGAGCTTGCTATTAAGCAGTGTGTAAAATCAAAGCCATTCCAGCATATGAAAAGACCATAACCATATATAGATATATAGATAACTGTCTCATATCATCTGTTGTCAACAAAAGCTTAAAAGTATCTTTTGGCTTAGTAAGGATAGAAAATGAGCAAATCTCTCATGATAAAATACTAAACCCAGTTCTAATTCTCATGACAGGAATGTAAGGTGAGCAATGAAGAAACAGTATGTAAAAAAGCAGATTCTTGGCATTTATATGATTAAATACTCACTTTTTAAATTAATCTTTTCCAATATAGTTTGCCACGATCGCTTCATTTTTTGGCTAAAGTAAATTCTGATTTTTACCTGATTTCTTAAATGTAAGTTAGTATTATTTTGATCTCAACTTTTAAAAAAAATTCTAGACCATTGAAAACCAGGAAGAATTAAGAATTCTTGGAAACGAACTTAAAAAACAACAGGATATTGTTGCACAAGAAAAGAACCATACCATTAAGAAAGAAGAAGAGCTTTCTAGGACCTGTGAAAAACTATCAGAAGTTCAAGAAAAGCTAAAGGAAAAGGTGATTTTTTAAAAATTATCTTCCTGGTCATTTTTACTGACCAAATGTTTTACTTATATAATAAATTTGATTCCAGCAAACCTAAATTCCAGAAATAACCTCTCAGATGAACAGATCTTAATGGACAATATTTTGGACAGTTTCAACTCCTACTGAAATGTTAACTAACATCCTTTGTGACAATTATATTATTCTGGAGTCTTTAGATGGGGGAAGGCCTTCATTTTTCTAAACAAGTCATTTGATATATTCGTTCATCAAGTGCTTATTGAGCACTACTGTAGCCAGGGACTTCTGGGCTCTTGAGATACATTGGTCAGCAAAACAAAGATTCTGCCCTTTTAGAGATACATTAGTTATGCTCTGAAATGTGAGATTCATCTCTACAGTCAGCCCTCTGTATCTGCAGGTTCTGCATCTATGGATTCAACTAGCCACAGATCAAAAATATTCAGAGGAAAACTACAGAAAGTTCCAAAAACTGAAACCCAAAATTGCCACACTTGGGCAACTATTTAGATAGTATTTATATTGTATTCAGTATCATACATAATCTAGAGATGAGTTTAAGTGTATGAGAGGATGTGTTTAGGTTATATACAAATAGTTTGTCATTTTATAAAAGGGACTTGAGCGTTCATGGATTTTGGTAACTACAGAGGTCCTGGAACTACTCTTCCATAGATAACAAGGTCTGACTGTATTATCACTTAGATATTTTCAATAAGATGCTATTGTAAAATTTGTAGACAAGCCTAAGACTCTTGTAACAATTATTCCCTGAGTAATTCTAAAATGCACCCACTGAGATCTTTCTGTATAGTCTAGAATTCTAGAAACAGTATCACATTCCTTACAGATAATATATAGTGATTTCCACTGTGCTTCTGTATATTTTTTCCTAATATGGGTTCTCTTAATTCTCATCCCTTTTCCTATAACCTAATTGAATATGTTAAAACCGAATGTCTATTTCATATTCCTCCTAAAGGAGGGAAATCATTGAGCTTATGTAAAAGTTAATACTTCATTGTTTGGGCCACTCCATATGGCCCTCACTAGAAATGGAAGTAAATTATTCAAGTCTTTACGAGAAGTGGAATTATAGTTATTTGGCACTGTGATATCTGCATATTTAATTAATCTCTTTTGTTTTTTAGTTTTTCTCATTTTCACATTCTTCCTTGATTAACCTAGTGGCACTATATTAGTTTCCTAGGACTTTTGTATCAAATTACCATAAACTCAATGGCTTAAAACAACAAGAATTTATTCTTTCACAGTTCTGCATCTTAGAAGTTCACAATCACAGTGTTGGCGGGTCCAGGCTCCCTCCGAAGGCTCTAGGGAAGAATCCTTTGATTCCTCTTCCTGTCCTTGACTCCCAGCTGACGTTGGTGTTTCTTGGCTTATAGCTGCATCTCTCCAATTTCTGCCTCCATCTTCATAGGACCTTCTCTGTGTCTCTGTGTGTCCTTTTGTCTCTTATAAGGACCACTCACATTGGATTTAGGGTTGACCTTAATCTAGGAGGATTCCTTCTCAGTCCTTAACTAATCACATCTGCAAAAACCCTATTTTCAAAGATCAGGTTCTCAGGGTCTGGGTAGACGTGAACTTGGTATGGGACACTATTTGACCCACTAGACATTGTACCTAGAAAGTTGCTTTACTTTTAATGCCCCTTGTCTGCTTATTTTGGAGTAGTCGACAGGGCTATGATAATGATTATTTCAGTTTGCAAAGTAGACTTTACGTAATAAATTTAAGAGAGTATAGACAAAATAGTAATTATAAAAACTGTATTTCTTAAGAGCCAACAACTGCAAGAAAAACAGCAGCAACTGCTTAGTGTACAAGAAGAGATGAGCGAGATGCAGAAAAAGATGAATGAAATGGAAAACTTAAAGAATGAACTAAAGAACCAAGAATTAACTTTGGAACGTATAAAAATTGAGAAGATAGAGTTAGCTCAGAAACTTCATGAAAATTGTGAGGAAATGAAATTCATAACCAAAGAAAGAAATGATCTAAAGAAATTACAGGAGTCATTTGAAGTAGAGAGAAATAAGCTTAAAGAACACATAAGAGAGATGGAAGCTACAGTAAGTCATGGCCTTTTCCTTCATCTATTAAATGTTTCTTTAAGACTGAGTCAATTGGAAAGGGGGAGGCAGTGTTGGATGATGTTCTTACAATTATTCTTTAAATTTCACTTACTAATAAAGGGTCTAGAAACAAAAGAAGAACTACAAATGGCCCACATGCATCTAAAAGAACACCAAGAAACTATTGACGAACTAAGAAGAAACATTTCTGAGAAGACAGCTCAGATAATAAATATTCAGAAGAACTTAGAAAAATCCAGTACTGAACTGCAAGAAAAGGTTTGTCCTTTCTTCTTTCCATCCTTTCTTCTTCTCCTCCTTTCTTTCCCTTTTCTTTCTCCTTTGAAGGAAAGATAGGTAGTGAATGGGTTATGATTCATTCATTTATTGAGTAATATTTGTTGAGTGTTTAATGTATCAGGTACAGTCCTGGATTATAGAAATAAAGTGGGAACAAGGTGGACAGATCCTCTGCAGTCATAGAACTTATTTTGTAGTGGAAAGAGATTATCAATAAATAAGCAATCAAATGAACAGGATAATTTGCAATAATAACAAATGCTATGGAGAAAATGAAACATGAACTAGACCAACCTATGTTAAAAGCCTGTTGTGTGCTAAGTATTGAGACTATGGATATGAATAAGGCATTGTTCTTTTTCCCCAATATAAGCATATAAAAAACATTCTCAATTCCAATTTGATAAATGCAGAAATATGATATGCAAAGTTATACAGTAGCACTAGTGATCATGGAAAGAGGAAATCAATCTTTATACATAAAAATTTGTTAAGTAGCATTAGAATTCATCTGAGAATATGGCCATTCATTTATTGGGATATAATCTGCTCAGCTCTGAATTTTCTCCTGTTGTATTTGAGAGCTAATATAGAAATGAATCAGTGAAATGAAACTAGTATAGAAATGAATCAGAATTAGTATAGAAATGAATCCAAAATCACTGCAGATGGTGTCTGCAGGCATGAAATTTAAAGATGCTTGCTGCTTGGAAGAAAAGCTATGACCAACCTCGACAGCATAATAAAAAGCTGAGACATTACTTTGCAAATAAAGGTCCATATGGTCAAAGCTATGGTTTTTCCAGTAGTCATGTATGGATATGAGAGTTGAATTATAAAGAAAGCTGAGTGCTGAAGAATTGATGCTTTTAAACTGTGGTGTTGGAGAAGACTCATAAGAGTCCCTTGGACTGCAAGGAGATCTAACCAGTCCATCCTAAAGGAAATCAGTCCTGAATATTCATTGGGAGGACTGATGCGGAAGCTGAAACTCCAATACTTTGGCCACCTGATGCGAAGAGCTGACTCCTTGGAAAAGACCCTGATGCTGGGAAAGATTGAAGGCAGGAGGAGAAGGGGATGACAGAGGCTGAGATGGTGGGATAGCATCACTAACTTGATGGACATGAGTTTGGGCAAGCTCCAGGAGTTGGTGATGGACAAGGAAGCCTGGCTTACTGCAGTCCATGGAGTCGCAAAGAGTTAGACATTACTGAGCGACTGAACTGAACTGATGGAAATGAAGCATGCAACTGATTGGATTAATAACTTATTGGTAAAGTGTGCTTTGGATATAAACTGGAGAAAAAAGAAAATTATGACAGAATATGACTAGCAGTCATGAATAGCTTGAGTACGAAAAAAGGGAAAGTGAGTAAATAGGAGTTTGTGGTCCGTGGTAGGCCATGAAGGTTTAAAATCACTTCCGTTGCTATGGAGAGTATCCTCATCTTTTCCCTTTAAAAATTATAATAACACTGTCTAGATAGTACCCTTAGTATTATATGAATATTGCAAAATCCCAGTGCTTCATGAGGAACAGGAGCTACTTCCTAATGTGAAAGAAGTCACTGATACTCAGGAAACAATGGGTGAACCAGAGCTATTGAAGGAACAATCCAAAACCAAAAATTCAACAACACTAGCAAGTATAGAAATGGAAAGTCTCAGGATAGCTGAAAAACTTCAAGAAAGTCACAAGGAAATAAAATCTCTCACTAAGAGGGTCGCTAAGAGGGTCGCTAAGAGTTGGACACGACTGAGCGACTTCACTTTCACTTTTCCCTTTCATGCATTGGAGAAGGAAATGGCACCCCACTCCAGTATTCTTGCCTGGTGAATCCCAGGGACGGGGGAGCCTGGTGGGCTGCCGTCTATGGGGTCGCACAGAGTCAAACACAACTGACGTGACTTAGCAGCAGCAGCAGCAGCAGCCTATATGTGAAATCCTCCCATTCTTCTCCATATTCTATCATAATTTTCTTCTCCAGTTTACATCCAAAGTACACTTTACCAATATCCTAATCCAAGCCAGGTTTATTTCTCTCTGGCTTTCCTGCAACAGCTTCCTAACTGGTCTCTCTATTCATTTCATACTTGTATAATTCATTCCCCATTCTGTGCCAAGGTGATCTTTTCTCCTTAAAACTTTTTAATAGCTTATTATTGCTCTTGAAATACAGACTAGCATCTGTATTTCACATGACCCTGGATCCCAGACCATGCTGGTTTCTATCCCTGTTTCATCTACTCTTCCTCCTGTTCGCTGTGCTCAGACAACTCTAGGCAACTCTAGTCTATTGCTCTTCCACATCTCACAGCTTTCAGATGGTCTGGTCTTCCGTCCTATAGTATTTCCATACTCCTCTTTGCCTAACAAGTGCTCTCAGCCTTTAGATCTCAACTGAAGCTTTCCATCCCCCAGGAAGCCCTTCCTAATCACTCAGAATAGATTAAGTTTGCCACTGACATAACTGGTACCCTGAAATAACCCACCACCTCTGTTTGGTTAAGATTTGGTATAATATGTATTTTTCCTTCTAAAATGTGTAAGTCTCAAAAAGGCCGATCATGTAAAGTCTCATTTACCATTTCATCTCCAACTTCTATATTATAGGATGCTGACAACACAGTGAATACTCAATAAATGTGTTAAATATCTGAATAATGGAAGAGTGGGTGAGAGGAAATATTGTTCTGGAAATGAGCTGTTAAATCCCTGATTTAGTTGTTCTAGAAAGCATCCTTGTTTCTTTTCCCAAAAAATAAAATAAAGTATTTATCAACTGTATCATTTGATGATTCTCTTTAGATCCAAGCATCTGAAGACAAACAAGAACAGTCCTTCAATATGAAAGAAAAGGACAGTGAGACTAAGAAAATAATGAATGAGATGGAGCAATTGAAAGAGCAATTCAAAGACTCAGCACTACTAAAGGCAGAAATGGAAAAGCTTGAATTGTCTGAAAGACTTCAAGAAAGTCATGATGAAGTGATATCTGTAGCTAAGGAGAGAGCTGACCTTCAGAAGCTACAAGAATTTCTTCAATCTGAAAAGAACCAACTCCAAGAAAACTTAAGAGAAATGGCAGCTAAAGTAGGTGTCATTCTTTTTCGTGTGTGTGTGTTAATATTCTGTAAGCAAATATCTTGGTAAAAACTAAACCTTTAGGGAAAAGGAATTAGTTACCATGTAATGATTATAATGTTTTCAAATTTTCTTGCAATTTCCTTTAATAATAAAGCAACTAGAAACCGAAGAGAAACTTAAAGTTGCTCATTGTCACCTAAAAGAACAAGAGGAAATTATTGGTAAACTGAGAGTGGATCTATCAGAGAAAGAAACTGAAATATCACACATTCAACAGGAATTAGAAACAGCAAATGATGAATTACAGAAAAAGGTAAAATGGGAGTAAAGGAACAGGGGAAGCAAATTTAAGGGAGGTAGCTAACTAGATTACAAAGACTACTGTTTACTTACTAAATTGTTTTAGAAAGCATCCTAAATTTTTTTCCTTAAAAAAATATATATACATATACATATATAAGCACATGTTTTTATGTGTGTTTGCGTGCAAGTATATTTTTGACTTTTTCTTTTTTAGACGCAGGAGCTTTATGAGAAACCGTTTATTACCATCAAAGAATTCAGTGAGACTCAGGAAAAAATAAGTGAACTGGAACAGTTAAAGGAACATCTCAAACCCAAAGACTCATCACTACAAAGAAAAGAAAGCGAGAGGCTCAAGTTGACTGAAAAACTTCAGGCAAGTCAAGAAGAATTAAAAACCATAATTAAGGAAGGAGATGAACTGAAAAGGGTACAGGAGGCCCTTCAGAAGGAAACAGACCAACTCAAAGAAAACACTAAAGAAATTGTAGCTGATGTAAGTTTCCCTCTTGTGATGTTTTCTGGTTATAAAAGTAGTGTTAAGGTGATAATGATGATGTTCACTATTAAGTTAGACTAATTTCCTCTAATCATAAAGGAACAGAAAATCAAAGCAGAACTAAAAGCTACTTACATTCTTCTAAGGAGTACCAAGAAACCATTAATGCATGGAATCTGTTCAGAGAAGACAGATTAAGGAACAAATATCCAGAGAGTCTTAGGGAATTCATATACTGACAGGCAAACGTAGGTCTTGTGTTGTTTAGAAAATGACATCTGATTATTGTGTTCTTCATATCCCTTAAGGAAGAAAATAATATGAAAATTAAACTAAGATATGAAGATGATTGGCATAATTTTAGAAATAGTTCTTTTTCCTAATATTTTTCTGCCTATGTCCTAACTTGCTTTATAATTTTCACAGATTCAAGAACTTCAGGAAGAAGAACATCAACTTCTTGAGATGAAAGATGTCAGTGAGAGTTGGGAAAAAATATGTGAAATAGAAAACTTGAAGAAGCAACTTGAGGCCCAAAAGTCAACTCTAGAAAATACAGAATGGGAGAACATCAAGTTAACTCAGAGACTCAATGAAAACATTGCAGAAATAAGATCTGTTAGAAAAGAAAGAGATGACCTTAGGAATATGGAGGAGACTCTCAAAGTAGAGATAGACCAGCTCAAGGAAAACCTAAGAGAAACAACAAGTAGAGTGAGTTACCATCTTTCACCCAACTTGTAAATGTGAAATCGTGTCCTAAAAGAACTGTGATTGATAGAGTTGGTGGAGATGTAAAAATGATCCAACCCTTAGGGAAAACTGGAGGGATGGATATATGGTGGTGGTGGTTGTTCAGTTCAAATCCTTGCGACCCCATGGACTGGAACATGCCAGGCTTCCTATCGTTCACCATCTCCGGAGCTTGTTCAAACTCATGTCCATTGAATTGGTAATGCCATCCTACCATCTCGTCCTCTATCATTCCCTTCTCCTGCCTTCTATCTTTCCCATCATCAAGGTCTTTTCCAGTGAGTTGGCTCTTCAAATCATGTGGCCAAAGTATTGGAGCTTCAGCTTCAGCATCAGCCCTTTCAGTGAATATTCAGGGTTGATTTCCTTTAGGATTGACTAGTCTTGATCTCCTTGCTGTCTGAGGGACTCTCAAGAGTTTTCTCCAACACCACAGTTCAAAAGCATCAATTCTTCGGTGCTCAGCCTTCTTTATGGTCCAGCTCTCATATCCATACATGACTACTGGAAAAGACATAGCTTTGAGTATACAGACTGTTGTTTCCAGTAACCCCCAAAATCCAGTTATTGCTGTTTGTCTGCACACATTAGCATAATTGTGCAAAGATGTTTATAGACAGATATTCATTGCAGCAAGTTGCAATAACAAAATAAAGCAGCCCCCCTCAACAATAGGAAAAATCCTCACTGTCCATTAGACTGGTTGAACAAAAATATAGCACATTCAGGCCATGGAATACCAACCCATAGGTAAAGAATGAGATAGAGCTGATTAAAATGTTTCCGATGGGAAAAAGGAGTAAGAGTATCTAGAATATATTGACATCCAGAAGTTACTTTTAGAGGATGAGAACTGAGAGGCCCAAGGAGGGAGGGGAATTTTTTGCTTCTTACCATATGCCTTTCCTGCGTATTGTTGAATTGTATTATTCTGAATGTATTATTTTTCTTTCTCTAATAATAAAGGACCTGGAAAAACAAGAGGAACTAAGAACTGCCCAGATGAATCTGAAAGAGCACCAAGAAACTATTGATAAACTCAGAGGAATTGTTTCAGGGAAGATAGATGAAATATCAAATATCCAAATGAACTTAGAAAACACAAATACTGCCTTAAAAGCACAGGTATTTCTTATAATATCTAAGTAACTGAGAGTTTGAATCAGGTCTATTGTGTTATGAAACAGGATATGAGTTTGCCAAATACTGAAGATAAGTAGAGATTTTCCTATTCAATTTAGAAACTATTTTTTAGCTTTCTCTCTGTATCTGTCTATATCTTAACTTACTGTTTGATTATCTCAAGGTCCAAGAACTTCAGGAGAAAGAACATCAACTTCTTAAGGTGAAAAATGATCTCAGGGAAAATATGTATCAAACAGAGCAATTGAAGAAGCAATTAGAGACTCAGAATTCAATCCTGGAAAGCATAGAAACAGAGAAGTTAAGATTGACTCAGAAACTCCATGAAAACATTGAAGAAATAAAATCTGTTACTAAGGAAAGAGATGACCTAAGAAGAATGGAGGGAACCCTCAAAATGGAGCGAGATGAACTCAAGGAAAGCCTCAGAGAAACAAAAGCTAAAGTAAGTTACACCCACTCCTCTTGCCAGCAAGTTAATGTGATGTTTTCCTTACATCAGTGAACCCTTCTTTCAATGAGTGGTACTTTTGGTGAGCGTTAATAGGATACAACCTTTTAGGCAGGTAATTTGGTATTATTTTTGAAAATTTTAAATTCTGTAACCAGCATTTTCGTTATGGGGTTTACCCTACATGTACATTTACTCAGTTGTTAAGATAAAGAAAAAATAAATGTGTGTGTGTATTCATAACACAAACATATAAACATACATACCATAAAGTTGTTCGTTACAGCAATTTATGATTTAAAAAAAAATAGGAAATAACCTAAATGTGCATCACAAGGAAACTGGGTAAATATAAGCAATATGTCCCAGGTGTGGAGAAGGAAATGGCAACCCACTCCAGTATTCTTGCCTGTAAAATCCCATGAACAGAGGAGCCTGGTGGGCTGTGGTTCATGGGGTCACAGAGAGTGGGCCACAACTGAGCACATGTCTGGGTGGCGCAGTGGTAAAAGAATCCACCTGCCAATGCAGGAGATGCTGGAGATGCAGGTTCAATGCCTGAGTTGGGAAGATCCCCTGGAGGAGGAAATGGCAACCCAGTCCAGTATTCTTGCCTGGGAAATCCCACAGACAGAAGACCTGGTGGGCTACAGTCCATGGGATTGCAAAGAGCTGGACACAGCTGAGTGACTGAGTGTGCACATACAGTATACATGCAACCCCTAAAAAAATGAAATAGATTTGAATGTTCTAATATGAAAGCCCAAAGTAAACCTTAGGGGGGAAAGCAAGTTGTAGAAGAGCACATGTATAGCCTGTTTGCCTCTGAAAAATGTGAGTACTTTGTGGGGAGATGAGGCCAGGGGAAGGGAAAACCTACAATTTTCTAACAACCTCAAAGATGTGGAGGAAGAAATAAGAAATTTATCATTTTTACTAAGAAAATATCACTTTCATTAAAAAGAAAGTAGTTAACACTAAGCTATGTTTTTTGGGTTTTTTTCCTATTAATTAAGGATCTGGAAAAACAAGAAGAACTAAGAATAGCTCACTTGTATCTGAAGGAGCACCAGGAAATTATTGATAAACTCAGAGAGATTGTCTCTGAGAAGGAAGAAGAAATATCAAATGTGCAAATGGATTTAGAAAATTCAAATGCTGAATTACAAAAAAAGGTATTGAGGGGGTCATGGGCTTGTAAGTTCGAATACCCGATATATTCCTAGAATAAAAAGTAATGCCTGAAATCCTTGAGGGATATAAAACACTTCAGCAACATTAGAAAACAGCTTGGTAGTTTTTACTAACTCTGAACCATATACCTGCTTGTGGCCCAGAATTTTCTCTCCTTGGGTATGTACTTAAGGAAAAAGAATGTATTCTGCCACATAAAGACATACAGGAATGCTCACAGCAGCTGCAATCATAATTGCGAAGAACTGAAAGCGACCCATATGCCTATCAACAGGAGAATCGATATTTACATTGTGATGCATAAGTTTAAAAGTAGGCAAACGAACTTAAGTTTGCCACAGGGGAAGAGTGAGGGGAAGTGATAGGGAGTTTGGGATGGACATGTGCACACTGCTATATTTTAAATGGATAACCAACAAGTTCTTATTGTATAGCACAAGTAACTCGGCTCAATGTTATGTGGCAGCCTGGATGGGAGGGAAGTTTCAGGGAGCATGGATACATGTATATGTATGGCTGAGTCCCTTTGCTGTCCACCTGAAACTGTCACAACATTGTTAATCAGTTTTACTCTAATATAAAATGTTTAAAAGACAAAAAATAAAATTTTTTAAAAGGCAGACAAACTGATCTGGGATGAAAAAGGTCAAAATAGTGATTTGTTCTTCGAGCACACAGGTAAAGTTAGTGTTCTCTATTTTGATCTGAGTTTTAGTTACATACCTGTATGCATATGTTAAGTATCAGTTCAGTTCAGTTCAGTCGCTCAGTTATGTCTGACTCTTTGCGACCCCATGAACCGCAGCACTCCAGGCCTCCCTGTCCATCACCAACTCCCGGAGTTTACCCAAACTCATGTCCATCGAGTCAGTGATGCCATCCAGCCATCTCATCCTGTCGTCCCCCTTTTCCTCCTGCCCCCAATCCTTCCCAGCATCACGGTCTTCCAATGAGTCAACTCTTCACATGAGGTGGCCAAAATATTGGAGTTTCAGCTTCAATATCAGTTCTTCCAATGAACACTCAGGACTGATCTCCTTTAGGATGGACTGATTGGATCTCCTTGCAGTCCAAGGGACTCTCAAGAGTCTTCTCCAACACCACAGTTCAAAAGCCTGAGCTATATACATGTAAGATTATATGTAGTCATGTATATTATATCACAAAAGACACTAAATCCTGTATGAAATTATACAGCATATCTATTGTCTTAATCAGTTTAGAAACTATTCTTAATCCTTCCCTAAAAAACGATCTAATTAATCCTAACATGATTATCTTAAGGTCCAAGAACTGAAAGCAAATGAACAGCGACTTTTTAAGTTAGAAGAAGAAATTAGTGAGACCCAGAAAAAAATGTGTGACATTGAGCAATTGAAGAACGAATTTAAGAGCCAGAGTTTAACTATGAATAAAATAGAAATGGAGAACTTAAATTTGGCTCAGAAGCTTCATGAAAACCTTGAAGAAATGAAATCTGTAATGAAAGAAAGAGATAACCTAAGGAGAGTGGAAGAGACTCTCAAACTGGAGAGAGACCTACTCAAGGCAGACCTGCAAGGAACCATAGCTAGAGTGAGTTGTCCTCCTCCTTCCTGCCAAATAAATGTTTTTACTCTAAGAAGTTTGAAAATAATTGATGCTATTCATGAAAATTTAAATATTATAACCTTTCAGGGAAACAGTTTGACAATAGCATTTTAAAAATTTATCAACATATACATTTGCTACAGTGGTTCCACTTGTAGGAATTTATCCCACCAGTATATTCACACATATGGACAGAAATACAACAGCATTCACTGCAGCACCATATGTGATGAACAAAATCAGAAACAAAGTGTCTCTCAATAAGGCACTGGATAAGTGGGGTTCGTCTGTATAGTGGAAAACTAAGCATCAGAATAGGACATTCTTTACATGATACTGATTTAGAAAAATATCCAGATGGCATGAAATGTGAAAAATAAGTGGCAGAGTTCAGCATGTTACAGGACTGGGATGGGTGAGGCTAGGGTCAGGGACTTAGACTTTATGTCCTTCTGAACTATTCTAATTTGGCAGTGGTGTGTTGGTTATTTCTAACTATGAATATGTATTTTTTAAGACTTGGTTTAGCTAGTTCATTGTTAAGAAAAGGTAATGTGCCTTTATCTCATATTTCTCAATTTCTTCTGATAACAAAGGAACTGGAAACAAAAGAACAACTAAAAATTGCTCGTATCCATTTGAAAGAACACCAAGAAACTATTGATGAATTGAGAGAGAGAGTTTCAGAAAAGACATCTCAGATTTCAAATATTCAAAAGGATTTAAATAAATCAAAAGATGAATTACAGAAAAAGGTATGTGTTGTTTTGTTCTTTGGGGGAACATGTGCATGCTAAGTCACTTCAGTCGTGCACAACTTTTTGCCACCCCGTGGACTGTAGCCCACCAGACTCCTCTGTCCATGGGATTCTCCAGGCAAGAATACTGGAGTGGGGTGCCATTCCCTTCTCCAGGGGATCTTCCTGATACAGGGATTGAACCCTGTGTCTCTTATGTCTCCTGCGTTGGCAGGTGCATTCCTTACCACTAACGCCACCTGGGAAGGCCCTAATTCTGGGGGAATAACTGTCCAAAATTATTTATGAAATGAGAAAGGACATAGATACAGATATGTCAATATAGATATATATGTATGTATACCATAAATAGACACTATTTTACTTTCTTTAAGGAATTCTGTTTGTGTTCTAACTTGTTTTATAATTATGTCAAGATACAAGAACTTCAGAGAAAAGAGCTTCAACTTCTTAAAATGAAAGAAGATGTCAGTAAAACTCGTAAAAAAGTGAATGAAATGAAACAATTGAAGAAGCAGTTTGAGGCCCAGAATTTATCTGTGCAAAGTGTGGAAATGGATAACTTGCATTTGACTAAGAAACTTTATGAAAGCCTTGAAGAATTAAGAATTGTAGCTAAAGAAAGAGATGAGCTGAGGCAGATAAAAAAGTCTCTCAAAATGGAAAGGGACCAATGCAGAGAAAAATTAAGAGGCCTGATAGCTAGAGTGAGTTCAGAATCATTCCCTACCAAGTTACTGTAAGAATCAAGCTTTTTTTGGAAAGAGTGACAATATTTTGTTGTGTATTTATGTCTACAAACAGTAAAGGATAATGAAGGAAACTTATAGTTTTCACACAAATAGAAAATGCAGTTTTAAAAAGAAGCCAAAATATTATTCAGAAAATACCACTTTTTTTGTTAAGAACTTTTTTTTAATAGAAGTATAGTAGATATACAATATTATATGTTGTAATATACAGTATAGATCCACAATTTTTAAAGATTATACTCCATTTATAGTTACTGTAAAATATTGTCTATTCTCCATGCTACACAGTATTTCTGGGTAGCTAATTTTATACATAATAGTTTGTACTTCTTAATCCCTTAGCCTTGTATTGTCCCTTTCCCCTTCTCTCTCCCCTCTGGTAACCACTAGTTTGTTCTCTGTATTTGTGAGTTTGCTCCTTTTTTTGTTAAATTCATTAGTTTGTTATATTTTTTAGATTCCACATGTAAGTGATATCATACAATATTTGTCTTTATCAGACTTATTTCACTTAGCATAATACCCTCCAAGTCCATCCATGTTTTTTGCAAATGGCAAATTGTAGTTCCTTTTTTATGGCTGAGTAGTATTCCATTGTGTACGTGTCCCACATCTTCACCTGTTCATCTGTTGATGGATATCTGGGTTGCTTCGGCATCTTGGCTATTGTAAATAGTGCTGCTATGAACATTGGGGTACATGTATCTTTTCAAATTAGTGTTTTTGTTTTTCAGAAAATACCTTTTAATTCTCTAGTTCTAAAAAAACAAAAAATGTTAAATAAAGCAGACTATTTCCTTCACTGTAGTTTTTTAAAGGGTTTCTAAGCCAAGAAATCACATTATTCTCAGTGGAGAAATATTTGAAGGATTAGATTTGTAAAAGATTAAATATCTCATTTCTCTGCTTCTGCCTGGTAGAGTTTCAAACATAGGCTTTTGCTAGTGAGTTTTGAAGGAAAAAAGACAAGTATAAATAAGGAGGTTCTTATAATATGTATTTATAAATATTCATATATGTTAAAGAACCTAACTGAATCACTCTATAAAATTCAGACAAATAAGAAATTGTATAAAATCTATAAAAAATCTTTTTTATTCTCATATTTCATTTTCATGTTCATCATTATCTTCTAGTAAAGAAATAAAGTGGAAAGTAATATTGTTTGTAATCTCAGTAGAAATACCAGACACTTGGAAATCATCTTTAGTGGGCCCTAACTAAATTTATAGAGACTTAATTCATTCAACAAATATTTATTGAACAATATTTTATTTTGCACTTCAGAAATACAAAATATAAACAGAGTATGAATTTTCTGTTCCAAGGTTCTGGAAAGAATATATCAGCAGGACTTAGAACACCATAAGTAATTTGGTTTTGCTTGCATATTGAGTTGGCAGCAGTGATTCTAAGGCAGAAATTTGGAAGAGTAGGAACCAGAAATATATCTATAATCCAGTTTTCAACTATAAGTAGTAAAGGAACAGATCCTATATTCTAAAATTATGTTGTTTTGCCACTTTTTCCAATGACTTGAGGTCACTCACTGAAGACTTTCTGATACTATTATTTATTTTCTGAGCATTTTTAAGACTCCTTTAAGTTAGATGTGTTATATTTAATTCTATTATTGAAAAGATATAAAAATGTAATCAAAGTATATGATTAGACATATGTGAATATAGTTACAGCTGAAGTCTTGCTGATTTCTTTATAAAAGCAGGATCAACAGAACCACAAAGAGGTAAAATATGAAAAAAAGTTACTATGTGATGAAAACCAACACCTTATAGGAAGCCTGAGAGAAAAGTGCTTCAGGATAAAAGTAAGTGTTCTCCTGTTAAAATTACGAATGAATATTTGTACCCTTCCAGAGATCTAACGTGAATTGAATAGATAATGCTCAATACTTTTCTAAACTTTATGATCTAGCACTAGTATATATATGTATACATATATACACGCATACACCACACTCACTCAAAACAGAGGAGTTTGTGATCATAAAGCTTCCCTGGAAAGGTGGTGTTTGAGCAAATATCTGAAATAGGTAAAGGATCAAGCCACACAGGCCTGTATCCAGGGAAAGAGCAGTATAAGCAGAGGGAACAGCAGGTACAAAGCTTCTGAGACAAGCTTGCTTGGTGGGTTCCAAGATCTTCAGGAAGGAGGGCAGCCAGTTAGAGGTGAGGTCTGGAGTTAATGAAGAAGAGGCAGGCTGTGGGGCTTTAAGCGGACTGTGGGTTTACTCTGAGTGAGATGGAGATCTCTTGAGAGAGACATGATCTGACTTAGAATTTAAAGAAATGGCTCTGATTGTTAGGTTGAAAATGAGTGGAAGCAGGAGGGCAGTTGAAAGACTGATTCCAGTAATCCAAGCAAAGGTGATAGTGGCTCAGCCCAAAGCGGTAGCAGTGGAAGTGGTGAGAAAGTATTTGGATTCTGAATACATACTAAGGGTAAAGCCAACAGGATTATTGTCACCCCTGTTAAAATGCAGTCCCTAAAAACTATTTGTGTTGCTTATGGCTATATCACTTAGCACAGTTCCCAACAGAAATCAGCATTGAGAATGCCTTTTTCAAAAGTACAAATGAATGACATACAGTGCTGCTCCATGCCATAATATGATTCATTCTAAGACTAAAGGCAGCATCCCCCCTCCAACATCCACAGATTAATGAACATCCATCTAGCTTTTCCTTAAATTATTTTAAAAAAAAAAAAGAATTCATTGTGGTCAGCAGTCCCTTCCATAATTTAACACCGTAAACTAAACATGTTACTTATTACATGATTGTAGCAACTTGATGTTCCTCCACCTGTACTCTGACCAAGGGTTCACCTGCCTGGACTCTTATCATTTGTATTTATGGGCGCAGGCTCATTGTCTTCCATATGCAGGCACTGTACTTACCTCATGAGATAGGTTTTATTGTTCCATTTATAAACAGACTGAGGCTCAGAGGAAGTTTAGTGGTTGCCCAAGTTCACATAGCTAATAAATTAGTAGAATCAGGATTTGAAATCAAGTCTGACAAAGTATAAAACTTGGGCATAGAAGCATTTTTACAAATATAATTTTTACTTACTTTAAAATAATATCTATATTTTATAGATTGCATAGATTCAGGTATCATTTAAAATTTCATCCCCTAGAAAACTCTGTGGCAGTTACTGTAATATCATTTTATAGTGGTGAAAATGGCTCAGTGTTTCCCCAGTCAGCGAGTGGCAGAGCTGGAATCTAAACTCAAACTCTGATAAAAGATTAGAAAACTTGGACTCCAGGCAAATAATAGAAATGTGTGAAGAAGCTCCACCAAACTGACAAATAATTAGTTTGATTCTTGGTCACGTATCTGCTCACTCATACTGCCCACTGTAAATATAAAACAGCATTCAGACTTGAGCTACAATACATACTAGATTGAATTCACTCAAATTTCCCTTCAGACTTTATATAAACAAATGGTCCTTCAAATCATGGAGTTCAAAAGACCAAAAGAAAATGCATCAAATGATAACAATAATTGTTTCTGATTTTCTTTGTTATATTTGTTAAATTTTTAAAAAATTCCCACAGTAATTTTTATAATCCAAAATCAATATAAGTTTGCTTTTGTTTTTTAAACACAAAGATCATAGTTTATTTTCTTTCTATAAGAAGTAATAAATCTTTTTGTTGCAGTTCTAGGGCTGGGAATATTTCTTGTTAAAATGAATTGGTACATTGAATAAATTCTCATTTTCTTTAGGAGCTTCTTGAGAGATACTCAGAGATGGATAATCACTATGAATGTTTAAATAGATTGTCTCTTGACTTGAAGAAGGAAATTGAAACCCAAAAAGAGCTTTCAATTAGAGTAAAAGCAAACCTCTCACTTCCATATCCACAAACCAAACAAATCCAGAAACTTCTCACTGCAAACCAGAGGTATTCCATGGAATTTCATAGAGTCGTGATGAAACTTCAGGTACCATCTTTTTAAGTAATATCTTTGTAAATACTGTTGTAACTTTCTATTACAAACGAATGTGTTTAAGGCCTACCTTGAAAGTTGGCCTGTTGTGCTGCAGTCCATGGGGTTGCAAAGAGTCAGACACAGCTTAGCAACAGACTTTTACTTTTTTCACTTTTTGAGAGTTAGCATATTTGCTATTTAGCATATTTACTATTAAACTGAGGATTGCATGGGTCTAAGAACAGTGTGTCCAAGACCCTCAGAGCACCTAGGACTTGTTTATTCAACAAAACCTGAGCTTTGCCTGTGGACCTAGACACTGTCCAGGTATTTAGGAGACAGATGTGAATAGAATCTCAAGAACCTCATAGTGAGTGAAGCAGACATGTAAACAGATAATAAGCATTGTTATAGAAGTATATTTAGATTGTATCACATACCAGATAAAAAGTTAGAGAAGGTAAGACTGTAGTGGAAGACAGACTTAAGTGATAAAGCTTGGAGTTCATTTTGTAGATGAGGCAGAGCCATTGGATTGTTATTTTAAGGTGCTGGCAGTGGCATGATCACGTTATTATTTTAGATACTTCCCTATAGACAAAGAAGAAATGAGTTTGTGGCCAGAAACAATTGCACTGGGTCCAGATAAGCTGTAACAAGTGACACTACTACTAGGGAAGGATTCTTGAGGATGAAGGGGACAAACCTGTGACAGCTTTAGATAGTAGTCCATGTGATTGATGGTCGAGGTAAGGAAGAGAAGTTTAAAATGAAAATCAAGATTCATGCTTAGCCAGGTTTGTAGACAGTGTTACCATTAACAAATAAAGAGGGGAAAGAGATTAGGTGTTCGGTTTGAGATGTTTTGAGGTAGAAATACCTGTGACAGAATGTTTAAGAAGAGAGGCCAAATAAGCATTCAGTTTAAAGTCTGAGGCTTGTCAGGACTAAAGATAAAGATTTGGGATTCATATAGGTGATTGATTGCACAACATCTGTTGAGTAACATCACCCGGAAGTCATAGTAAAGGAATAAGAGATTGGAGATACAATAAGCACTTCAGAAGGGATAATTCTTCAAGAGACAGTAGCAGAAAAGAGCAGCTCGTGGGCTCAAGGTTAGAAAAAGTCAAAGTGACGGAAGAGAACCAAGCAAAAGTGCCATCACTGAAGTCAGTGAAAGAGTATATGTCAAAGATGAAGTGGTCAGGAAGGCAGATGTGTCAGCCAGCATAAGGACTAAAGAGATCCCCCCAATTTCTTGATAATAGAGCTCACTGGTGACCTCTGTCAGACTGGTTTTAGTTGAGTGGTTAAGGGAGAGGCCAAATTACAAGAGATTAAGGAATGGTGGAAGTTAGGGAAAGTGGGGAACTGGTATCTGGCCTGCCTATTTGGTTAATTGCCCTGCAGGCCCTGATACTCTTCCACAAACCCTGGCAATCAGATACATAACTTACTAAAGAGATCCATGCAGCATATGGTATTCAAATTATTATCACCTTAAAGCCAGACATCTAAATACGCTTGACAAGTAAGTCTTGAGACATGTCATACCCATTTTTGTTACCCGGTCAAGGTAGGCAGAAGATGTTGAAAATGATCTCAGATATCTAGCTGGGAAGCCTGGGTGGTTGATGATATAATTAACCAAAAAGAAGATAATAGACATAGATGGGTTTCTAGGGAAAGGAATCATGTACATTTTAAGCCTACTGAAATTGAGATGATTGTAGGACATCTATGAAGTGTATTGCAGGAGGAAGTTAGAAATACAGAACTAGAGAGAGGCCTGGAAGTTATCCTCCCAAGTTGCTGAGAAGAGAAAATTGAGACTAGAGTGGCTCTTTCCTCATTCCTC
The DNA here is from genome assembly GCF_054371585.1 of Giraffa tippelskirchi. NCBI lineage: Eukaryota > Metazoa > Chordata > Mammalia > Artiodactyla > Giraffidae > Giraffa > Giraffa tippelskirchi. The sequence goes on along the minus strand of NC_137275.1, from coordinate 88,182,527 downwards.
ACTTAACCAGGGAACATAGACAAAGGAGAGATGCCCTCCTGCCTCACAGTCTCAGGGGTTTGCAACTGCGTCTAAACATGCTACAAGTTTCATTTTCCAATTTGTTTTATGTTTCTCTGCAAGTATGTGCTCAGCTATGTTGCCAGGACAAAGGAAGAGCAACATGAATCCATCAATAAATTTGAAATGGCTTTTATTGATGAAGTGGAAAAGCAAAATGAACTGCTAATGGAAATACAGCACCTTCAACAAGATTATGATATACCATCCAGAGAATCAAGGGACCTCAAATTGAACCAGAGCATGGATCTACACATCGAAGTATAATTTGTTTAAAATGGGTTTAACTAGATGTCAAGCCTTTTATCAAGTCGAAAAGTACCTTTGCATATATTTAGAGTCATTTTTACTTACCAAAAATTAAAAATCAGTTGCGGAATGACAGCTGGCCAGGAGTAAAAAGTGCCAAGTAATAGTGTAGCATCCTTTCAGAACCCCAAAGATACAGAAAATAGACGTAATATCATCAAGTGGGAATTCAAAGAACCCTAGAATAAGTTTCCAAATGCCTTCTAAAACTTCCTAGATATGTGACTGGTAGTCAGAAACATTTTCATTACAACAACTCCACATGAAGTGTCCTGCTCAGCAGTATGAGGCCAGCATCCAATTTCCAATACCCTGTGCAGCCTGTTATGTGCACAGAAAGCAACATCCAGAGGCAGTTCGTATATTGTGATAATTAGTCATAGATTTATAGTTTTGAGGGGCTTTAATTTGAGCAGAATTTGTAGACTTGCCTTTGTTACATAGGTTATACTGCCAAAATTTTATTATCAATAACTAAAGTTTTAAATTAAAATTATATTTACTTAAAATATTGAGGATAAAGTTCAGTAAGGTGTTTTTCCCTTTTTATGATATTTAGATTAAAACTTTTTCTAACGTTCAAGTGATTCAATGCTTATTTTTCACAGAAAATTCTCAAGGATTTTTCAGAAAGTGATTTCCATAGCATAAAGACTGAATTTCAGCAAGTACTAAGTAATAGAAAAGAAATGACTCAGTTTTTGGAAGAGTGGTCGAATGCTCATTTTGATATAGAAAAGCTTAAAAATGTCATCCAGGAGGAAAATGATAGTATTTGTCAAGTGAATAACTTCTATCATAAGAAAATAACGGTAAGTGCCTCATTTGTTTAAAAAAATCTAAGAACAACTTAATTTTAAGTATTTTCTTAAAATCTATTTGCATGTGCTTCGTGAAAAAAGTTGACTGTAAAACATCTTCTGCCTTTAATGTATTCTGCTTCCTTAGGATAATTAAAGATGTATTTATACTTGTAAAGAAGATAAAATCTTGCTGTGTAGCAATCAATTTTTTACACACAAAATCCTCTTGGCATTTTCCTCTTTCTATTCTCACTTTGGGCTGCTTCTGTAGGAACTGAGCCTTTTTTCCAAGCAGCCTCTGACAATGTGAGCCATGAGCCTGTTTCAGGGCTACAGGCAACAGCTAGAGGAAAGCCCTGGGCAAGCCTAGTCAGCTGCTTCATTAGTAAGGCCTCACATGCTTTTCCTCTCAGCAGGGTCACTGTCACATGCCCAGATCCTTCAGCTTTGATGTTCACATTGTGGTTTGTAATCATTGTTCCAAAGGTGACCAGCCCTAGGGAACAGATTCGTAAGAACCGACATCGCTTTCCGTCAGTTTATTGTTTCACCTTTTACTGATCAGAATATTCATTCTACTTTCTGAAGTGATCCCTATCTCATGCACCTAGAAAAATATGCAGTAATCAGAAGATTGCTTGTTACTGCATGTAATCGGTGGAGAAGGCAACCCACTCCAATATTCTTGCCTGGGAAATCCCATGGGGAGAGGAGCCGGGTGGCCTACAGTCCATGGGGTCATAAGAGTCGGACACAACTTAGTGACTAAACCACCATAAGTCATTGGAGCAGAGGGACCTGGATTAATATTACAGCGTTTAATATTAGTATTATATGTCGATGTTTGGGTGGTTATTTCCAGATAAAGACTTTAACTTCATCTGAAAACAATACTTTAATCATATTGAAATATAGATAATGTTTCTAAAAAAAATAATTGCCTGTGACTGGATTGTTCATCCATTTGTTAAATACTCCAAGCTAGCAAAATAGTAAATGAACTATTTCAAAAAAAAAAAAAATAGTTCACAGTCAATGGAGAAACACATAGCCAGTGTTTAGATACAATAATCTCCACATAATTAAGTGTTGTTCTTGTAATGTTGAAGGCCCAGTTGTGATCAGAAAGTAGGAATTCCTACAACAAGGTCCTACTGTTCTGCACAGGGAACTGTACCCAATACCTTGTAATAACCCGTAAGGGAAAAGGATCTGAAGAAAAAATAAGATAGGTATGTGTGTATGTATAACTGAATCACTTTTCTCTACACCTGATACTAACACAGCATTGTAAATCAGTTACACTTCAATGAAAAAAAGAAAGTAAGGACTCTTGCAATGAGAATCAGCATGGATATGTGGCTTCTTCCAGCATCCTGAAAGAAGAAGCTTGTGATTCTATATAGTGTGAAGTGCTAGTTTAGAGGCATGGAGCATCCAGGATGCTGGCAGGAACACAACTAATTTAGGATCTAACTCCGACAAATTTGCCATAAAGTCACCAAGAAATTTATAGGTAAGACAAATAATGCATCCATGATGACAGCAAAAAGTACATCCCTTAGAAATTAGGAAGTAAAAGGATGATATGAGTAATTTCAGCGCTAGTTAGGCTTTGATGTAAAAGAAGATATTGGTTGATCATTATTCCCTGCATAGAAATACAAGGTTTTCAGATTAATTACCAAGTGTCAGTGAATAATTTTCCCTATAAACACTGAGGTTTAGAATGAAAATAGCTTGTTGTTAAGTTAACTGGGTATGCCCTGCTATTAGATGTCAGTTAATGTTTATGTATGATGTGGTTTATGTCATAACATACATAATAACTTTAACCTGCATAATTCTTCACATTCTTCTTTGTATGTTAGTCGGGATCCAATAAAATGAGATTGTCATCTTGCAAAGCAGTACCGGTGCTCTTCAGCCCTTATTCTTTTATTCTTATCACCAACATCCAATGTCATTTGAAATTTCAGGAACTGATTTGAACCACAAAGAATGTTCACATTCTTTTAAAGTTCTATCCTGGAGTGTGCTGAATAATAGATGTCAGCATATGCCTTGTCCTAGAACTCTAGTATTTTCATAGTGTTTTCCTTTTTTTTTTTTTTTTTTTATGTAATTCATTTCATTTTAGGGCTATAATGGTGTTTTTACAATCCAATAGGCTATAATGAATGAATTAACAGAGTTTGAAGAAAGAAATGCTACCATAGCCAAAGAATGGGAACATGATCTGAAATCAGTGAAAGAAAACAATGAAAAACTATTTAAAAACTACCAAACTTTGAAGCTCTCCCTGACCTCTGGTGCTCTTGTTAATCCTACTGCACAAGACAGGAATCTTCATGTCACAACAAGAGCTACACAGCAAGTCACAGAGGTGTGTACTTTCTTAGGGTTTTCAATTTGCAGCTTCATCAAAGTCTTAAAATGCCTTTAACATCTTATATGACAGTTATATATAACATGTCTTACATAGCATTTCAGAGCAAAATTATAGTATTGAATGTGTTAAGGAACGTGGGCTATCTTGGCATATGTGTGATGGGCTTGTTTTTTTAAATAGAGTTCTATTGTGGCTATCATTCAGCTAATTAAACAGCTAGGTGTTATATAAGATCTTCCTTTGGATTATTGTGGCTATCATTCAGCTAATTAAACAGCTAGGTGTTACATAAGATCTTCCTTTGGATTATGAAGCAGAAGTAACTCATAGCTTAATTTGATTACTAGATGCATACACCACTGAAAGTATCATTACCATACAGTGTATGTTTCCTAAATCATGTGACTTTCTGTTAAACTATAATCTATGTCTTTATACAAAACTAGTTTAGGGGGAAAGAGCAATTTAGGGTTTCTCTAATTATCATCAGTGTCTTTCATATTGGTTAATATTATAATCAAAATAAAAATGGAAGAGGCTAAAAATAGATTTTGTAAGCAGATTAACCTGTGCACAAGAATCAGTATGTTACTTGAATAATTCAATTACTTTACCCTTACTGGGACTCTGTAAAGCAAACATGGCATTTTATTTTATTATCACACAAAATGACTTAGTGGGGAACCCAAGAGTAAATTATAACTGATCATTTTTACTGAAATAAACACTCATAATAAAACAAAAGCCACTAGTTTAATAAATACCAGCGGAAACCAGAAGGTCACTAGTATACAGTAGATTGATGTATTGATTACTACAGACCTCAGTCAGCTGGCAGAAATTTGAAACCCATCTAACAAAGCAGTAAGATGAAGAAGCAGTGACCCAGGACATGCCTTACAGATAAGAAATCATATGCTATTAGTTTGGAAATTATGCCAAACTAGAGTAGTTTGGTAATGATATAGGAATAAATAAGTAGAATAGTTTGGTTGCTGCTGCAGAAATAAGTAAATAGAGCATTGGAACAGAACAAAGTTCAGTACACTCAGGAAAGTTTGAGAATTTGTATATGATGATGGTTAACAATCAACTCCGGAGAAGGCAATGGCAACCCGTAAGAGTACCCGTAAGAGTACTCCAGTACTCTTGCCTGGAAAATCCCATAGACAGACAAGCTTGGTAGGCTGCAGTCCGTGGGGTCGCTAAGAGTTGGACACGACTGAGCGACTTCATTTTCACTTTTTCACTTTCATGCATTGGAGAAGGAAATGGCAACCCACTCCAGTGTTCTTGCCTGGAGAATCCCAGGGACGGGAGAGCCTGGTGGGCTGCCGTCTGTGGGGTGGCACAGAGTCAGACACGACTGAAGCGACTTAGCAGCAGCAACAGCAACAATCAACTCAGTGAGGAAAAAACAATTTACTTAATATTTGATTCAGAACAACCAGCTTGACATCTGGAGAAAAAATATCTGGATTTCCACCTCACTCAAACAAAAATAAATTCTGGGTAGGCCAAAAAGAAATGTATTTTCTGAGAAAACCTGCATGTATATGTATGTGAATAATCTTATAAATATGAACAAATTCAGATATTTAAATTCTAGTATTTTTAGTACCTGGAAAAAAACTAGAAATCACCTAAATGTTCATTAGTGGATGATCTCCATGAAATAGAATGTATGTATCCATGAAAACAAATATGAGAGAGCTACATAGATAGCATCATCGACTCAATGGACAGTAATCTGAGCAAATTCCTGGAGAAAGGAATGGCAACCCACTCCAGTATTCTTTCCATGGAGTGAATTCCATGGACAGAGGAGTCTGGCTGGTTACGCCCATGGGGTTACAAAGAATTGACCATGACTTAGCTAATGAACAACAACAGTGTGCATTGATAATGGAAAGATATGGAAAATATATTGTCAAGTTTTTTTTTAATGCAGAACTATTTATTTAGTATGTTCCTTATTATTTAGTATGTTCCTTACTGTTTTTATGAATTGAATATTCATATATGCTTAGATACACATAGAAAACTTCCAAAAGGATACACCTGGAAGAGTCAAGTCATTAACTTAGGGTCAGCTAGGGTACTGAGGTGGGGAAAGTTACTCTTCATCAATTGTTCCATATGCTTTTATTTTTCAAGTTCAAAACTAAGTAATAAAAGTAAAGGAAAAGACATATTACTTTAAAGAGCTAATTATCAGCTCTTAAGTTGTGTTCATTTAAAATGTAGGTGCCTATTTAAAATGCTTGGTACCATGCTAACTAGTAAATGAACACTAAACCTTATAATGTAAAATCTGGGTATTTTTTTAACTCAGAAAGCATCAGCTTATAATTTTTTTTTAAAAAAAGTGTAAATTGGCATTTGGCTTCTCCTTCTCTTTTATCCTGTGTTAATGCAGTCTGTGAAAATGAATACCTGTATATGATTATCTTTGTCTTAAACTTATATACTGTGACTGTCTTTATGGCAGACCTTAAACGTGTACTTTTTCTAATAGAAAATTCAAGCACTGGAAACATCACTCCGTGAAGCTAAAGAAAGTGCTATGCATAAGGAGGGCAAGATTATGAAGATGCAGAAAGAGCTTGAGATGACTAATGATGTAATAGCAGAACTTCAACGGCAAGTTAATGAATCAAATGAATGCCTTGAAAAAACAAAAGAAATGATCCAAGTACTTCAGGTAATTTAACAATCTCATTTTACAAATAAAGGAGTGTTGTTGTTGTTGTTGTTTTCTTTTACTGTTGAATTTGGCAGATGATTTGGGACTCAGCTTTTACTTCAACTTTGTATTATCTATGCATATATGAAGTTCAGGACTCAAAACTTTTAAAAAGCAAGTAACAACTTAGAAATGAAGTGTAGGAATATATTTTCTTCCAAAGTGATTTTTATCTTCCTAAAAAAATTGTTTTTAAGAGACATATAAATATTATTCTTTATAGTTTAAAGTATATTTTTTTTATTTTTCAAAAAAAAAGCTTCAGATCCAAGTAATATTCTTTATCAGATAAGTACATTTTAAAATTCTCTTTTCTTCTACTTAATCCCTTGTTATTGAGTCCCACCTGCTAGCCTGTTGGCTGACTCTGACCTGTTTTTATAAAGAACAGTAGTATAAATGTTTTTGACCATGAATGCCATTACACCGTTTATACCCTCATTCATTCTATCTTTACCACTCCCTTTTGTTTTAGCCCAGCCACTTCTCATACTTCTTTTACTTGAGTCCAGCCCTAATAGGTATTTGTGTTATTTCTGCTCCAATGTCTCTTCATTGTAGTTAAAATTGGGAACTAGTCAAGAATGTCTGTTCTTTCCATTATTTAATATTGTTCTAAAAATTCAGGCTCACTCAATGAGACATGAACAGAGAGGCAAAAGAAAATAATCTGTTTTGTTTTTTTGACAATTGTTGGTATAGCTAAAAACCAAGAAAATTCACTGTGAAGCTTTAGAATTTTGAGACTAATATTTTAATATTTCAAATAATTTAATGACCACATTTTTATTCATTCAACAAATATTTGTTGGGTACCTGCTATGTGTTAGTCATTGTTCTAGATGCCACATGTACAGCAAGGGGATAAAAATGTTTCTCCCTTCCTTCAAGGAGTTTACGTTATCATTCAGGAAGTGAGAGAAAAAATGAAATATATATGTGTGTGTCAAGTAGTGAAAAATGCAATGGAAAAAAATTAAGCCAGACGAGGTACAGGGATACTGAATAAAAGTGGGAGTGTAAGGGAAAGAGATGTGATTTTATAAAGGGTTACTGAGGAGGGCCACACCTTTAGGGTGACGTGAAGTGATGGGGTGAGCAGTGTGGTAGAAGGGCCTTCTAGGCAAAGGAAGTAACAAACACAAAGATCTCAACACAGAAACAGAAAGTTTAGACATGTTTAGGAAACCACAAGAAAGCCAGTGTCTCCTGGACAGAATGAGCAAGAAGATAGAGGTGGGAAAGGAGGTGAAAAATAGCGGAGAGCCAAATCATAAAGGGTCTTGCAGGTTCCTCTGGTTTTTATTCTGGGTGAGATGGGAAATCATCAGAGGATTTTGGCTAAAGGATATCATGGTCTTAGTTAATTTTTAAACAGTTGTCCTTTGAAGAGAGAATCCAGGAGAGTGTATTAATGTGACATGCTAGCTGCTATAAAAAAGGGAACCAAAAATGCAATGGCTCAAATAAGATGGAAGGTTATTTCTCTGGCTCATGTAAAAGCCTGAGTTGCAAGTTGGTGGATGGACCATCTTTGACTATAAAATATCCTCAGCAGGGAACCCCCTGGTGGTCCAGTGATTAAGACTCTGTGCTTCCACTGCAAGGGGGTGTGAGTTCGATCCCTGGTTGGGGAACTAAGATCCCACATGCCATGTAGTGCAGCCAAAAATAAACAAAAAAATTAAAAAATCCTCAACAATGCTGAGTAATACTTTGTGCCTTAAATTTGATTCCAGTTTGATATTTACATTGTTGTACTGACATCTTTTTCTTTCATTTTCCTGATTAACCTTTCTCTATCCATTTCATTGTTTTCCACCTCTGTTTCATTTGTTTAGGTAGATTGTTTTAAATTGGGAAAAAAACTTGTTGAAAGAAACAAAAATCATATGTTGTCTAAATACATATTTGCTTCCAATTACTTTACCTCAAATATCTATCTGTTATTCATTTCAGGGTTAAAATTTGTGCCTCCCCTGCTTTTCATATTTTAAAAGATTGCTGTTTCAAATTGTTTTCTACCAGATCAAGGCAGCTCTTCAGAATTTCTCTAAAATTATTGTATTTTTGTGTTCTCTAAAAAATTTAGGACAAAGCTGCTTTAGGAGCTAAACCTTATAAAGAAGAAATTGAAGATCTCAAAATGAAGCTGGTGAGAGTAGACCTAGAGAAGATGAAAAATGCGAAGGAGTTTGAAAAAGAGTATGTCTTTGCCTTAATTGAATGTGCTTTTGAAAGCTTAAATTTCCTTTAACTATATAAATTTCTTTGCATTAGTTAAGTTTTTAAAATATAAGAAAATATTATTATTTGCTTTTCTAAAAATAAATACAACTCCTCACAGATTTTAAATTTATTAAATTCTCACGTCATACTTAAAGGTTTTTAAATAAGCACAATCCTGGTTGCTAACACTATGTCTTTTTCGGGGGGGTGGAGGTGCTTTTTGCTCATTATATATGCTGCTGCTGCTGCTGCTAAGTCGCTTCAGTCGTGTCCGACTCTTTGCGACCCTATAGATGGCAGCCCACCAGGCTCCGCCGTCCCTAGGATTCTCCAGGCAAGAATACTGGAGTGGGTTGCCATTTCCTTCTCCAGTGCATGAAAGGGAAAAGTTAAAGTGAAGTCGCTCAGTCGTGTCCGACTCTTAGCGACCCCATGGACTATAGCCTACCAGGCTCCTCCGTCCATGGGATTTTCCAGGCATTATATATAAATAGCTTTAAAATACCCTTTTTGCATGAAAGTGAATCTTGAAAACCCTGTGGTGGGGAGCTCCCTGGCAGCCCAGTAGTTAGGACTTGGTGCTTTCAGTGCCATGGCCCCAGGGTCTGTCCCTGGCCCAGGAAGTAAGATTCAGCAAGCCACGACATGTGGCCAAAAAAAAGACCTGCGGGTTCCAGTTTGCTAAGGTTTCTGTTGGCTTTTATTTATTTTATTTATTCTTTCTGTCATGTTTTTGTGGAAAAGTTATATTTCCTTTTAAATTACAATACCGAATACCCAAGAGCATATTCTTTTTTACTGATTTATTTATATAGTACCACATACATGGGGCTTCCCTGGTGGCTCAGATGGTAAAAAAAATCTGCCTGCAATGCGGGAGACCTGGGTTCGATCCCTGGGTCACGAAGATCCCCTAGAGAAGGGAAGGCAACCCACTCCAGTATTCTTGCCTAGAGAATTCCATGAATAGAAGAGCCTGATGGGCTACAGTCAATGGGGGGATTGCAAAGAGTTGAACACAACGGAGCAACTAACACACACACACACACACACACACACCCTATATACATAATAGCATGCCTGAAGTTCTTTGTGATATAGAATAATGAAAAGACCATTAGACAGTGTCAGGGAAACTAAATTAGAAATATATTGCCTCTAATGAATATATCCCTTTAACAAGCTGTTTATCTCTCTGGGCCTCACATTCATAATCAATAAAAGGATTGGTTTATATTAAAGAATTTCTTATCCCTTCTGGCTCTTAACATTTTTTATTCTTCCTAGAAATCTTTAATAAATATTTAATGAAGATGTATAATTTTGCCAAATACGTAGCACTCCAGATCTTCATTCTTTCTAACCAGCCTTCCAGTGATAAAAAGTGAAACTGTTAAGATCTTCATCATAAAAAGCAATTTTACTTACAGAATAGAATCAGCAGATACTGTCCGCCTCTAAAAAAGGCAGAGTATCTTATAATTTATCACTGCTGATGAATGCTTAAGCAAACAGTTCATAAAATGTCTCTACCAGGGAACAATGAGCAGAATTTGACCTTTGATTATAACACCCTGGACCAGAGCTGCAGCTAGGGTTTGCTTTCCTGACTTTAGAACGGAAGCTGCTTTTTGCTTTTATGCTCTGGTGATTGTTATACCTTCTTGGTATTTCTTGGACCTCATGGTAGCAGTCCAGTTACTTGTTTTATGGTGCCTCCAGGTATAATTTTACTCAATATAACTTTAATAGCTATTGAGCTTCCAGAAATTTAAATAGAAATTGATTTCTCAATGTTAAAAAAAAAATCATTCCTGCAACCAGACAAAATACTTTCAATTTGATGATACTATAGCTGTGAGGTGCATGATCCAGGAAGGTATCATGAGGGGTTACCTACTACTACCTATAAACATTATGTTGATATGATGTGTCTTGCTAGAAAATTCTTGACAGCAGTTGTGTTTATTCCTTCATTAAAAATCTGTTTCTGGAAAAAAAATAAAAATAAAAAAAAATAAATAAAAATCTGTTTCTGGGTTTTTACATATTTCTGTTGCTCTTAATAGAATTGCTTCAACAAAAGCCACTGTAGAATATCAAAAAGAAGTTATAAGGCTATTGAGAGAAAATCTTAGAAGAAATCAACAGGCCCAAGATACGTCAGGTAAGTGGAAAATGCTGATACGTCCCAATCTTACCATTTTACTTCAGTACACTTAAACATTTTGAAGACTACTATTATAGATAATGACAATCAAGAATAAACCTAAGTTAATCACTGATTAAGAAAAAAACTGTTTTTCAGATGAATTCATTGGGCTTATATTTATCCTGTGACATCTCCTTAGTTTCCTATAATCTTGACTGTTTCTCCATTATAGATTCTTAGAAAATAGGAAATTTGCTTTTGCATTATCAAATCTTTACATATTAGTGAAGATATCTTCAGTACTATAAAAAAATGACTTAACTATCAGGGTAGAAGTACACTTCCCAATAAAAATACAAGCACATATCTTAGTAAATTGTAACCATATGCACAGTAAAAATATCTGTTCACAGTTAAAATAAACATTATCCAACTTGTTCTTACTGGCAGACTCCAATTTATCATAGGAACAATCTTCAAGTGCAGTGATCAAATTCTGCCTATATATCTCTCAAACTATACCTTTTTCTGTATTTCTGTTCCTTGTGTTTCATTTATAAAGAGAAAACACTGACCAGTACTTAGATCAGCTTTGTAGAATAGGACAAGCATTGAACTCAGTCAAGGACAGGTCTCTGAATTGACTGCCCTCGTTTAATGCTGTGTGAAACCCTTAGGACAGCACTGACTTAGCTTATGTATGTAATTGTTTTAAGGATCACACTAAAAGTTGTATATGCAAGCACACTGAAAATTCTGAAGGTGTAGCAAATGTAGGATGATATTTGTGTGTATTACTGTCCACTCATTTAAAAAAAAATCAGAGTACGCTTCCCTGGTGATCTGGTGGTTGAAGAATCCACCTTGCAATGCAGGGAATGCAGGTTCAATCCCTGGTCAGGGAACTAAGAACCCACATGCCGCAGAACTACTAAGTCCATGTGCCGTAACTAGAGAGTCCACGTGCCATAACTAGAGAGTCCGTGTGCCACAACAAAAGAACCCATGTGCCTCAGCTAAGACCTGACAGCCAAGTAAGTAAATAAATAATAAAAAAAAAAGAATCAGAGATAGTGTTAAGGTGATCACAGCTCCAACCTGAAAAACTTCAAGAGACAAAAATAAAACATAATTCCTTGTTGTTACCGGAGGATCAGTATAAGTACTCTTGATTTGTGACTTTCATGTTGTCCCTGATTTCAGAATCATTCAAAAGGAAATGGACATCGAGTATCTTCCCCACACACACCTTTACCCTTCTTTAAGAACTTGCCAGTGACCCAGTGGATTTTTCTATGTCAGAAAGCACCTCACAGTTTCATTCAGTTTTATCTAAAATGTACAAAGCAGTTCCTTACATTACTTTTACACACATAGTATAGAATCCTTAATAATGTATGCTTTAATATCAACTCAGGTTTATTTAGTGAACAAGTATGTATTGAGTACTAGTAGTTCACTGAAAGTCGGTGGACCCCACACACACACACTGTAGGAAGAAGTCTGCCAGGCGATTCCACTGATAGTAGAAGACAGACGAGTGAGGGACAGCTCTGTCTGGGGAGGATCATTACTACTGCAGCCATGGAAAACAATACTAACAGGATTCTGGTAGTGGAATTGATAGGTAGAAAGAAGCAGGAGGATTCTAGAGCTATTTAAAATTGATGACCAAATAGACATGTGAGGTAAGGGAGAAGGAAGCCAGGGTTGACTTCCAGATAGATGGTAGTCGAGGTATTTTTATTTTTATGACTTATTTCCCTTTGTTATGTTTTTTACTCTTGCCTGGAAAATCCCATGGACAGAGGAGCCTGGTAGACTGCAGTCCATGGGGTCGCTAAGAGTCGGACACGACTGAGCGACTTCACTTTCACTTTTCCCTTTCAATCACTGGAGAAGGAAATGGCAACCCACTCCAGTATTCTTGCCTGGAGAATCCCGGGGACAGCAGAGCCTGGTGGGCGGCCGTCTATGGGGTTGCACAGAGTCGGACACGACTGAAGCGGCTTAGCAGTAGCATTAAAATTATCACCTGTCTGTGCTTTCGCATCCCACAGTGGTATCAGAACATAGTGATACTCAGCCTTCAAATAAACCCTTAACCTGTGGAGGTGGCAGTGGCATTGTACAAAGCACGAAAGCTCTTATTCTGAAAAGTGAATATATACGGCTAGAAAAGGAAGTTTCTAAGTTAAAGCAGCAAAATGAACAGCTCATGAAGCAAAAGAATGAACTGTCAAGGTAAGATCGCCTTATATGATACAGAAATTATACTTATGTCTGTTACATGTTGGGGAGAATGGTGTAAACACATAAGTTTTGTCTTTTAGTTTGTTTTTTTTGGAGGGGGGTACTTTTTCCCAACTAAATATTTTTTTGCTTTTGCAATCCTTCACACATATGGAGAAAGTAACTTTTAAAATTCATATGTCTTTTCTAAAAGGAATAGGAATACAGCAGCACCATTCCATATGTTTGCCATCTAACAACTGACCTTTGTTTAACTAAGCCAAGAACCAGGAAGTAAAAAAAGATCTTTGAAGGGGCAGCTCATATAAACCACAAGTCCATATACCCAAGTTAGTGAGCCCCCTACTCAAGGAAGAGCCCCCTACTCAAGGAAGAGCCCCTTAAGTCCCTTACTGTAGCTGCTTAGTTTTACTTGTAAACATTTCTAATAAATTTAATTATTTGGCTTCTACCAAAGAATAGAATCTTGTACTAACCTCTACCAGTGATACACTAGAGGAAGAATAGGCATTAAACTAATAAGTCCACAAATAACTAATTCTTTATAGTGAGTGCTGTCAAGCAAACAGCAACATCAAAAAGTAGGACGTTATGAAAGAGTATATAACAGAAAGATCAACTCTTGGTGTGAGGAGGGGTGTTGATCAAGAGATTAATCTTTAAGATTCAATGTGAAAACTGAATAGAAGTTAGGCCAGATGAAAGGAGAGGCAGGTAAGCTCTCTAGGCTGAGGGAATGGCATGTGCACATGCTGTGAGTCAGAAAGAGTGACCTGCTGGTGGAACTGAAAGACATCCAGTGTGGCAAGGGCAGAGAGACGGAGACAGTGAGGTGCAAGATGAAATACCAGAGGTAACTGGCCCGGATAGCACAGGCCCCCAGAGGTCACTGGGAGGACGTTTGGAGGGGATCCTAAATGTAATGGAAGGATTGCCTCCACTGGAGGAGACCCTGGCCTTCCGAGAGCAGACACCATCTCAGTATAGGAGGCCCCAGCTTAGGAATCTGTTTACTGTTGCCCAAGCAAAAGGTAGTTTTGGCGTGGACTGGAATGGTGCCAATGCAGATAAAAATAAGGAGATGAATTTGAGAAATAAGTATGAGGAAGAAGGGGCCCTAGGGTTGTTGCCCAGGTTTCTCTCTGGAGGAACCAGAGCAATGCTGGTAGCATTTCCTCTATGAAGCAATAATATAATGAATCCAGAAAAGCACCACGAATTATTTCTCTTAAAATAACAGATACATTAGAGTCATCTACCCCAGAGACTAATTTATCAAATTATGGCACAAAATACACTAGATCATATTATCGATTCATTTAAAAATCTGCTATCATTTCTTTTCAAACCTCCATGATTATGGAGATATACTACAATTACTCAGTTTATACTGACCTCATTTCATTTTCTAAACTGTGGAAACAGTCCAAACAGGAAGCATTAGGTTGAAACTAGAATGTAAATATGATTAAATGGTAAATTTTATGTTATGTATATTTTAACACACACCACAATTTAAAAACATTTTTTTTAACTTAAGTATGAATATGTTGCAGGAATTGCAGTCTTGTGGTCTCCTTTTGTCTCCTCCTACTCCCCCTCGCCCACCACCACCACATTTAAGCAATTATCCTCATCTTTCCAGTGAGATCAAGACATGGAAGGAGAGAACTCTTAAAAGAGAGGTTCACAAAGAAGTAACTTGTGAGAATTCTCCAAAGTCTCCTAAAGTGACTGGGACACCCTCTAAAAAGAGGCACCATATGTCTTCTCAATGCAAGGAACGGAATGTCCAAGATCCTGTGCCAAAGGAGTCACCTAAATCTTGGTTTTTTGATAACCGATCAAAGTCTTTGCCAGTACCTCCTCCAATTCACTATTTTGATAACTCAGGCTTAGGCCTTTGTCCAGGTACGTAAATATACTGGTTACTCAGAAATGGGGGGATAACAGTTGGAACTTCTCTTTACCACATGACCCCACAGGGCAAGTATCGACAGGAAAGGATGGAGTTGACCAAGCTCACAGGGCAGAGACTTCGTTGCTTTCTGGGAGGACAAAGTTGGATCAAGTCAGCACCTTGACAGTGCTCTTAGGGAGATAGTAGGGAACAAAGCAATTTGGAAAAAAAACTGAAACTATTCAGCTCTTTGAATAGTATTTAACAAACACTTAAGGACCTTCCACTAGTTAGCACTTCCATAGAGCTTTTGGTGTATACACACACACATACACATACCATTTTAGAAGAGTCTTTGGAAAAACTGATACATTTTATAATTACCTTTTGATTTTATCTGACAGTGCCAAAGGCACAAGCATAATGTGAACTAATCCAACTGCAAATAAAAATACTTAAGTCTTTTTATCAATACGTGGATCTTTCTGGTACGATTTTTAAGTGAAATAAAAGGCTGCTGCTGCTAAGTCGCTTCAGTCGTGTCCGACTCTGCGCAACCCCAGAGACGGCAACCCAACAGGCTCCACCGTCCCTGGGATTCTCCAGGCAAGAACACTGGAGTGGGTTGCCATTTCCTTCTCCAATGCATGAAAGTGAAAAGTGAAAGTGAAGTCGCTCAGTCGTCTCCGACTCCTAGCGACCCCATGGACTGCAGCCTACCAGGCTCCTCCATCCATGGGATTTTCCAGGCAAGAGTACTGGAGTGGGGTGCCATTGCCTTCTCAATAAAAGGCTGAGGGGATACATAAATCAAAAATTCACCAAGGACATACTCCTTGAGTTAGTATTAATAAAATATCCATCCAAAAAATTAATGTCAGTTTTTAATTTTAATTATAAAAGGAAATTTTCATTATCTCAAGATCAGCTATCCTAGATATATGCATATATAATTTTAAAACAATTATTACTTATAAATAAATAGATGCAGTTAAAATGCTTTTTAAAGCTTCAAAGAAAGCTTTCCAACGATGGCTAAGTATTCTCTAAAATACACAGTATTTGTATAGCACACTAGTTTTTTCCCTAAAAATAGGACAAAAGAAAATCAAACTCAGCTAATCTGTTTGATTCACTTTGCTTCTCAGATTGATGGATTCCAACTAAAAATTTACGACTTCTAGGTTTTATGTACTATATGGTTTTTCTAACCATTCATTTTATGAGAAAATGGGGAATAAACATCTTCAACTCTGATAAAGTAAAGTATACCTTTTTAACAAGGAAATTAGTGACCGTGTGGAAGTGCCATGTTTTATTCTTCATATGTCTCTACTGTCACAACATCCTTTCCACTTTAGTTGTATTTGGGTTTTGTCTATGTTTTCACTAAGATTACTTTTGTTGTTGATATTTTTTTTCCACCTCAGAAGAACAAACTGCTGAAGTGGAGCCCGAGGATCCCCAGCCAGGTCCTTGGCAGATGTCCTCAGGAAAAGATATGCCAGAGTGCAAGACTCAGTAGACTCCACTCTGCCACTTTTCTGGCGGCCCAGCATTCCGTGTTTGGAAGTGTCTACGTTTATGTCTTTATGTGTCTATGCCTGGCAGTCATGGCACAATCCAACTTCAGTTTCCACTTTGCCACTAGAATTGGAAGATGAAGGAATGGGATGCATTCCCATAATCTAGAATGGTGATAGCAATATACCTTCTTCTTAAATGTGGTAATCCTTTAGAAGTTGAAAACTTTTATTTATTTATATATTTCATAAAGAATAAAGTTATTGAAGGAAATTTCCAATCTTTCCATGTATACATAAAATGTATATATTTTTATTACTATAAAATTATCCACATATGACTTAGAGAATTCAAAGCATAATTCATAAGTAAAGTATCATTTGATTAACAAAATTACAGACTCCTCTTTTAGTGCCTTGAACATTCAGTAAATGTTTGATTAGTTGTTCCAGATCACAGCACCATGTAATTTAACTGATGGTTTCTTGGTGGGATACTCAGGGTATATCTTGCCCTCCTCTCTTCTTCTGTGTTGACTTCCAGAATTTTGCTGTAAAAATACACACGTGCATTCCATATGTAGGCTGTTAAGGGATAGCAAGTGATACAACCTCTGCACTTTCTAGTTTTAATCTTCTTTTTGCTGTAATAGCTATGGGAGTTATTTCTCACTTTCCAGTTACAACCCACCCCACTCCTTATGCAAGCACTTTAAATTGGTTTGTTATTAGACTTTGTAGTCAGTTGCACTTCATTAGCAACTGGAAAAAAAACACATCAATTTATTGTGCCCTTTAATTTTAGACATGAGGAAACAGCGCCAGAGTTTCTCTCAAGGTAAAGTTTTCTAAACCTGAGGTGCCCACAGATACATAAGGCATCTGGACTTCATGCAGTCTGTAAAACCTCTGAAGTTCAATATTAACTTTTGTATGTGGATCCATTTTTCTAGGATACTAAGGTCCATACTTTCTTTTGTCATATCTCCAGAGGGGTCTCTGACCTATAAGAGGTTGTTATGAACTATGGTTTTAGAGCGTATCTGATACTTTATATCACATGATTTTGAAAAACGACACAAAAGAGCAAGATGCACTTAGAACAGAGTTAATGACTTCAAGGCAGTCTTGGCTCTTTGGTAAGAATATTTATTCAGAGAAAGAGATTGTGAATTGCATCACAGTTATCATTCTAAAGTCTGTGGATTGGATATTTTCCTTATCTTAACACTGTCACAGGAATTCACTAACGCTAAGGGGAAAGTGTCCCCTCCTATAATGCTCTAACCTGGACCTGTTTCTCCTTTCCACCGTTACTCAAACAAAACACTATAACAATATTGCAGGTTTGCTTCTTTACAATGTCTGCTTCCCCCAAAGTATTGATAGTAGTAGGTTCGGTTCAGTTCAGTGGCTCAGTCGTGTCCGACTCTTTGTGAACCCGTGAATCGCAGCATGCCAGGCCTCCCTGTCCATCACCAATTCCCGGAGTCCACCCAAACCCATGTTCATCGAGTCGGTGATGCCATCTAACTATCTCATCTTCTGTTGTCCCCTTCTCCTCCTGCCCTCAACATTTCCCAGCATCAGGGTCTTTTCCAGTGAGTCAGCTCTTTGCATCAGGTGGCCAAAGTATTGGGTTTCAGCTTCAACATCAATCCTTCCAATGAACACCCAGAAGTGATCTTTAGGATGGACTGGTTGGATCTCCTTGCAGTCCAAGGGACTCTCAACAGTCTTCTCCAACACCACAGTTCAAAAGCATCAATTCTTCGGTGCTCAGCTTTCTTTGTAGTCCAGCTCTCACATCCATACATGACCACTGGAACCCATAGCTTTGACTAGACGGACCTTTGTTGGCAAAGTAATGTCTCTGCTTTTTAATATGATGTCTAGGTTAGTTATAACTTTCCTTTTAAGGAGTAAGCGTCTTTTAATTTCATTGCTGCAATCACCACCTGCAGTGATTTTGAAGCCCCCCAATATTAAGTCAGCCACTGTTTCCCCATCTATCTGCCATGAAATGATGGGGCCAGATGCCATGATCTTAGTTTTCTGAACGTTGAGCTGTAAGCCAACTTTTTCACTCTCCTCTTTCATTTTCATCAAGAGGCTTCTTAGTTCCTCTTCACTTTCTGCAATAGGGTGGTGTCTTCTGCATATCTGAGGTTATTGATATTTCTCCCAACAATCTTGATTCCAGCTTGTGCTTCATCCAGCCCAGCGTTTCGCATGATGTACTCTGCATATAAGCTAAATAAGCAGGGTGAAAATATACAGCCTTGACGTACTACTTTCCCAATTTGGAACCAGTCTGTTGTTCCATGTCCAGTTCTAACTGTTGCTTCCTGACCTGCATACAGGTTTCTCAAGAGGCAGGTCAGGTGGTCTGGTATTCCCATGTCTCAAAATTTTCCACAGTTTATTGTGATCCACACTGTCAAAAGCTTTGGCATAGTCAATAAAGCAGAAATAGATGTTTTCCTGGAACTCTCTTGCTTTTTTGATGATCCAGCAGATGTTGGCAATTTGATCTCTGGTTCCTCTGCCTTTTCTAAAACCAGCTTGAACATCTGGAAGTTCATGGTTCACGTATTACTGAAGCCTGGCTTGGAGAACTTGAAGCATTACTTTACTAGCATGTGAGATGAGTGCAATTGTGCGGTAGTTTGAGCATTCTTTGGCATTGCCTTTTTTTTGGGATTGGAATGAAAACTGACCTTTTCCAGCCCGTGGCCACTGCTGAGGTTTCCAAATTTGCTGCCATATTGAGTGCAGCACTTTCACAGCGTCATCTTTGAGGATTTGAAATAGCTCAACTGGAATTCCATCACCTCCACTAGCTTTGTTTGTAGTGATACTTCCTAAGGTCCACTTGACTTCACATTCCAGGATGTCTGGCTCTAGGTGAGTGATCACACCATTGTGATTATCTGGGTCGTGAAGATCTTTTTTGTACAATTCTGTGTATTCTTGCCACCTCTTCTTAATATCTTCTACTAGTTCCCTAACATTTCTGTCCTTTATTGAGCCCATCTTTGCAAGAAATGTTCCCTTGGTATCTCTAATCTTCTTGAAGAGATCTCTAGTCTTTCCCATTCTATTGTTTTTCTCTATTTCTTTGCATTGATCACTGAGGAAGGCTTTCTTAACTCTCCTTGCTATTCTTTGGAACTATGCATTGAAATGGGTATATCTTTCCTTTTCTCCTTTGCTTTTCGCTTCCCTTCTTTTCCCAGCTGTTTGTAAGGCCTCCTCAGACAGCCATTTTGCTTTTTTGCATTTCTTTTTCTTGGGGATGGTCTTGATTCCTGTCTCTTGTACAGTGTCATGAACCTCCATCCATAGTTCATCAGGCACTCTATCAGATCTAGTCCCTTAAATCTATTTCTCACTTCCACTGTATAGTCATAAGGGATTTGATTTAGGTCATACCTGAATGGTCTAGTGGTTTTCTCCACTTTCTTCAATTTCAGTCTGAATTTGGCAATAAGGAGTTCATGATACGAGTCACAGTCTGCTCCCGGTCTTGTTTTTGCTGACTGTATAGAGCTTCTCCATCTTTCTTTGGCTGCAAAGAATATAATCAATCTGATTTCGGTGTCAACCATCTGGTGATGTCCATGTGTAGAGTCTTCTCTCATGTTGTTGGAAGAGGGTGTTTGCTATGACCAGTGCATTCTCTTGGCAGAACTCTATTAGCCTTTGCCCTGCTTCATTCTGTACCCCAAGGCCAAATTTGCCTGTTACTCCAGGTGTTTCTTGACTTCTTACTTTTGCATTCCAGTCCCCTATAATGAAAAGGACATCTTTTTTGGGTGTTAATTTTAAAAGGTCTTGTAGGTCTTCATAGTACCGTTCAACTTCGGCTTCTTCAGCGTTACTGGTCAGAGCATAGACTTGGATTACCGTGATATTGAATGGTTTGCCTTGGAAATGAACAGAGATCATTCTATTGTTTTTGAGATTGCATCCAAGTACTGCATTTCAGACTCTTGTTGACTATGATGGCTACTCCATTTCTTCTAAGGGATTCCTGCCCACAGTAGTAGATATAATGGTCATCTGAGTTAAATTCACCCATTCCAGTCCATCTTAGTTCACTGATTCCTAGAATGTTGACGTTCACTCTTGCCATCTCCTGTTTGACCACTTCCAATTTGCCTTGATTCATGGACCTAACATTCCAGGTTCCTATGCAATATTGCTCTTTACAGCATCAAACCTTGCTTCTATCACTAGTCCCATTCACAACTGGGTGTTGTTTTTGCTTTGGCTCCGTCCCTTCATTCTTTCTGGAGTTATTTCTCCACTGATCTCCAGTAACATATTGGGCACCTACCAACCTGAGGAGTTCATCTTTCAATGTCCTCTCTTTTTGCCTTTTCACACTGTTCATGGGGTTCTCAAGGCAAGAATACTGAAGTGGTTTGCCATTCCCTTCTCCAGTGGACCACATTCTCTCAGACCTCTCCAGCATGACCTGTCCATCCTGGGTGGCCCCACATGGCATGGCTTAATTTCATTGAGTTAGACAAGGCCTTAGTCCATGTGATCAGATTGGCTAGTTGTCTGTGATTGTGGTTTCAGTCTGTCTGCCCTCTGATGCCCTCTCTCAGTGCCTACCGTCTTACTTGGGTTTCTCTTACCTTGGACGTGGGGTCTCTCTTCACAGCTGCTCTAGCAAAGCGCAACCGCCACCCCTGACCTCGGGCGCAGGATAGCTCCTCTTGGCTGCCGCCCCTGACCTCGGGCGCAGGGTAGCTCCTCTTGGCCACCGCCCCTGACCTCGGCACAGGGTAGCTCCTCTAAGTTCACCTGAATAATAAAACTGCTCTGTGTGCATGCTCAGTCACATAGTTGTGTCCAACTCTGTGATCCCCGTGGACTGTAGCCCACCCGGCTCCTCTGTCCATAAGATTTCCCAGGCAAGAATGCCTTGATTCATGGTATCAATCAGCTCGTTTATAGATTCTGGGGGCCTCTGAAACCTTTGGGGGGTATGTCACTTCTCTGGGCTTGCGAATGAGATTTGCCAACTAGAGAGGGTTGCCAAATTCTTTTTCAGGAGCTCATGATCTCTCCCTCTGGTGTCTCTGCAGTACTGCAGGCTCTTTGATGCTGCAGCAGCAAGTCACACCACTGTCCTTTTTTCTCATAGACACCCCCAGGCATCCAAAGTATATCAGCTTCCTCATCAGCACCCCAAGTCAGGCGAAACACAAACCAGTCTCTTGTGCAACCATTCAGAAAGCTGGAACACCAGACACTCACTCTTCTCTTCCCTCCCAAGAATGAAGCCTCCAGGGGGCACCTGGTCCTGACTGCAGAGCCACACCAGTCTCTGCAGGCTCTCTGGTGCCAAACCATGCCAGTTCCATCAACACTCCGAGTCAGGGGAGAGTAACCAGTCACTCGGGCACCCCTCAGAAAGCTGGAACTTAGGGTGAACCTTCCACTCTCCTCTTTCCCCTACTCCCCATGATGGGGAAACCGAGCCAGGGGCTAAGCTGTGCTAGCCCAGGGAGGGGTGGTTGCAGGGGAAGTGAAACAGCTCTTCTCACCTCCTTCAGCATGGCCGTTCCCAGCTCTGCCCTGACCTAGGGTACTGTTGCCAGGGAAGCCCTTCTTAACTGGCTTCTAAAGTTTTGACAAAAGTATTTTGGCCCATATATTGTTGTTAAGTCGATGTCTGTTAGGGAAAGAGAGCTTCTGTTCCTTCATCTCTCTGACATCTCCCTTGGTATGTTGTTTACCTGTAATGATACCAGTTTTAATATTGTGAGTGACTGCAAAAGAACGATTATGAAAATCAGCAATGGAAGCTCGCGAGAATGTTGAAAAACAATACTACTATCAGACAATACTAAAATGATCTGAAAAGCAAAATTAGGACCAAAGAAGACAAAATATTATTCATAGGAAACATGCTCTCGAGCCTCGCAGAATTATTACTGAGACGCTACCATTCATATTCAGCAAATATTAAACAACCATCAACTACTTGCTCATCATCGGTCTAGGCACCAAAATGTACCACCTTTGTGGAACTCGTATTTAGAAAACAAATAACTCATATAGTTTTAATATGAACGGATCACAATGTAAAGGTGAAAAAGTTACAGTCCCTAGCTTTGGAGAAATTTGGTCCACTGACAATACAGATGGTTAAGCAGATATTTGCATTACCATGTGACAGGCAGTCAAAAAGTAACCACTACTGTTGAAGATCAGTGGATGAAGGAAAGCTCAAGAAAGCTGCCTCAAGAAAAAGTATCAGAGTTGGCCTTGATTAGGGAACTCTTATGTTCATAAAATGTGTATTCCAAAATCTTCAAAAGTCGAAGAAAAGGGATTGTTATTAAAGCAAGGAGCACAGCTGGATAATGGTTTCAGATCATTAGACTCAACATCATAGTAGGGCAATGAGGTTCTGTTACCAAAAACTAGGCCAGGGTGTTTTGGGTTTTGGTGCCTTTTTTTTTTTTAAGGACAATATTTGCTATCCATTATAACTGAATTTTTAATAATTAACATTTATTGAGTACAAAAACACTCTTTTATTAAGTACTCCAATACTTTGGCCACCTGATGGGAAGAGCTAACTCATTGGAAGAGACCCTGATGCTGAGAAAGATTGAAGGCAGGAGGAAAAGGGCATGAGAGAGAATGAGATGGTTGGCCCGCATCACCAAATCAATGGACATGAGTTTGAGCAAACTCTGGGGATCGGTGATGGACAGGGAAGCCTGGCGTCCTGCAGTCCGTGGGGTCACAGAGTCAGACACAACAACTGAACAACAACAAAGTACAAAAATAGCATATTGTACTGATGGTTTCACATGCCCAGTCCTGCCTTCCTGACATCCCTGAGGTAAGTGCTATGATTGTTTTACAGACGAGAAAACTGAGGTTTGTAGAGTTAAGTGACTGACTTAGCTAGTGAGGGAAAGATGTGGGGCTTACCTTCATCCTTCTGACTTCACAGTCTTTGTTCCGAGCCACTGTGATTACTATAAATACACATTCACTCCAAGAGCAAAAAGCATGATCTAAAGAAGTTTATTTTCTCACATGAGAAGTTCAGAGAGCTGATTTTCAACAGTAACGGTTACTATAGGACAGCCTGTCACATGGTAATACTGTCAACTTGAGGCTGTCTTCAAGGAACCAAGTCCCTTCTCTCACTCACCCTGCTGTCTCTAACGTATGCTTCTGACCTCACACCAAGTCACAACATGGTTGCCATGTCCCTAGGCACCACAACTGCATTCCAGGAGAAAAGAAGGGAAGGAACAAAAGTCAAAAGCCTTTCAGAGAGGCCTCAGCTTTCTATCCAAGAAGGAAGACCTCGGAGATTTCAGCTTACATTTATCTCATTGACCAGCTCTAGAAGCAAAGAAGGCTGGGAATTTGAGAATTGTTTTCCAGCTTTTATAAAGTAAAAGGCAGGGGAAAGTGAGTTACATGGGCAGTGAGAGACCCCTACTTAAATAACACATGCACAAACTAGCCTAAACAGTCTCTAGCCTCAGTTACAAGCCTGTTAAGTATGAGTTAGTAAGCCTTGTAGAGAGGGCTCAAATGATCTAGTACATCTTTTTCCATCTGATATTTCCGTTCTCTTCGGCCAAACTTGATTTTTGGCTCTTACCCAGTATGCACTTCGAAGTTCCCCGACTCAGCCCCCGCAGCACACTCAAGATGACTGCATTCTGCCACTAAGTTTGTAATGAGTGTTAGAATAGATCGCGTGTGACAAAATAACCATACCCATACCTTAAAAGCACGAGAGAACTGATTTCCCCGCCTCTAAACAATCTAGGTCAGGGTGCAGGAAAGAAGGCTCCAGGATCTTCAATGACCTGGTTTCCTTCTATTTTGTTGCTAACTTCCACGTGCAACTCCTGGCTCATTCTCTCTCGAGTGCCTCCAGAGCAGCACATAGTAAGTGCAAATAAAAGAGCAGGACTTAGGTAAAATTAGTGAAGGAAGCGATTTCCACATTCTAAGGCACCAGATGGTTGGTTGGCATCACCGACTGGATGGACATGAATTTGAGCAAGCTGGACAGGGAAGCCTGGCGTGCTGCAGCCCATGGGGTCGCAAAGAGTCGGCCACGACTGAGCGACTGAACTGAAGACACCAGTAAAATGCTTTTCCACTTTTTTCCTTCTAGCAATCGAAGTTAACAGTTCTACCTAAACTCCACTAGATGGCAGCACATACACATAAAAATATGTGAATGTGCGCCTAATTTTCTAAAAACTGGAGGAATTTGAACTACAAATCCCAACAGGCATTACTAAGGCACCTGACTTGCTTCTGCACA
Organism: Giraffa tippelskirchi; assembly: GCF_054371585.1. Lineage (NCBI taxonomy): Eukaryota > Metazoa > Chordata > Mammalia > Artiodactyla > Giraffidae > Giraffa > Giraffa tippelskirchi. The sequence continues at coordinate 88,157,828 of NC_137275.1, read as the reverse complement.
AAGGTCTTAAGTTTCTTGCCCGCGCAGTGATCTGGAGGACGCCATGAACTTGCTGCTCTGAAGTAAGTTTCCCAATACACTAAAAAAGAAACGTTGGCGGCGGTGGAGGGGGGCGGGCGGGGAAGGAGAGTTTTAATTTTCAGATGTTACTTTGTTCTGCACATTACCTTCTTCAGGATTAATTTTAGCCGTAAATTCAGGGTAAGCAAGGATGTTTAACAAGTTTGAAGCTCTGGTAAGTTTTTCAAAATAGCCAAAGGAGTCTATTGTAGACATCCTTTTTCCGGTTCGTCAAGAATTTCTGTAAATGCTCTGTGTCTCTGGATTCTGCACTCTTATTTCGGAGGGTGGGGGTTCAATCCCTGGTCGGGGAACTAAGATCCCATAAGCAAGGTGGGCCAAATAAAAAAAAATTAGCACTTTGATTCTAATATTTGGAGTAAGCAATCCATCTTGTCTGATTTTCACGTTGAATTTATTGAAAGTTGCTGCATTTCGCAATTTTAGATTATGTTTGCACTCATTTTTCCAAATAAATGCGTTTTCGTGTAATAGTGCAGTTTATCTGGTTGTAAGGCTTTGGCCCTAAAATCTGACCCCAGAAAGACAGGGAGGACAGCTTGGAGGAGGTCGTCAGTGAGCCTGCCCTGTGCTTCAGCAGCTGTTTTAGTAAGCGCTTCTCTAGGTGTCAAAGTAGGTCGGGCATTGTGAACGTCCAGCTTCTCCGTCAATCACAGAGCATCAGTGAAGTCGTAACCTAGTCCCCTGGGGGCAGTTCTTAGAACCACGCGCTGTCAGTCTGGTCCTCCAAGAAGCTTGACTCCTAGAGAAAGTTACACACGCACGAGTTTTATTAGAGGAAATGCTGGTGTGGGAGAAAATGAGGAGGGAACTGGGGCTGAAAGAGCCGTCAAAACCGCGAAGGAGCCGGGGAGTGGACGAGGGGCTGGGCGGGGTGGGCGCATCCTGCTTCCCTTGCAGTCCACCGGAGGAGCGCCACGGCAGGCGGGAGGGGCTCGACGTGTCCCCGAGATGGGTTCGCCTGGGCAGTCGTGCCGCACCCGGGCACCCATGCAACGGCCGGAAATGGCCCGGGGGCGGTGGCCTCGGCACAAACTCAGAGATGGGTTTCAGACCACAGCGCTGGCAGGCTAACGGGTACCAGTTCCCCAGAGCCGCAAGGCCCTGGCGCCATGTGGGGATTTAGAACCACAAGGTCTTCTCTGGGATCCACGAGCAGGAGGCCTGGGTTTGAATTCCTAGCCGTGTATCTGTGGGCGAACCACGTAATCTCTTTGAAATCAGTGCACTGGCGACCAGGCCCTGTGTGAGCTCTTAAACACTCTCTTTCCCCGCTGCTCTCCACCCTTCTTGTGTCCACCGCCTCTGCACTACTGCAGTTTCCTCCAGTGTCAAGCGAGTGTATGCTCCTTGGTTCTGTCTCGTCACAACAAAGATTTGGAGTGACAGACATTAAAGCCCTCGGCGTGTCACAGCTCTCGGGTCTTTTGCAGACCGTGTTATAGCTCTTAGACAAATCAGTGTTACAGCTCCGTGTTATAGCTGTTTTATTTAGAAAATAGCAGGAAAATCCATCCTCCAGGCGTGAGGGCATGTCGACCCAAAAACGCGGAGAGAAGAGCGCCCTGGCGCTCGGGAGAGAAAGAGAACCCGGCCCTTTGGCTCCTCTTTTTAATGCTTTTTTTCTCCCCCTGGGCCTGCCCTGTGTAAATTGGGCTAGCCAGGAGTGTTGTTTGTTCTTCCTGAGGTCCTCACTCTGGTCCTCGGACCTACCTTTGTTCTATTTTCAAGGGCTTTTCCCTTCCTTGTCTTTTGGCCACCGCTATTCTGGACTCCTGGTTCCTATTCTAACTACCTAACAGAAGCAAACTCCCTGCTCAGTCCTTCCCCAGGCCTGCTCTCCAGTGAACTTTCCAGAATACACATCTGGTCATGTCGTGCTCTCAAATCCTCCAGTACCAGTGTGGAGAGCTGGGACAAAGGTTGGAATCTTGAAAGTGCAGACAAGTTACTGCAAAAAGCCAAGGTTGGCTGACGAGAACAGAGATAAGTTCAAAAAGAAATGACTGGATCATGTGAGCCTTCCAGGCTAGACTAGCTAGCTCTCTGCACTCTTTATCAGACAGGTAATGAGCACACTGGGAATGTTATTTTGTGCATGTGCTGTTTGTTAGCTCACTCAACACCCACCCAACTCACCTCCCCCAACCCCTACCCTTTTCACTTTATAAAGACTGGAATATAAAAAAATTCTTAGCCTCTGCTGCTAAAGCTGGCCAACAAAATAGGGGCTGGAATTTCAGGGAGGGCTTCCTCCCAAAATAGAAAAGCAAGGTCTCTAAAAGACTTCTGTCTTTTGCTCCTTGCCTTCTTTTTTGCCTGGAATGCAGATATGATGTCCTGGGAGAAAGCAGCCATTTTGTGCCTTGTTGTGCAGTCAGAGGCATACACTAAGAACTGTAGAGTGAGAGAAAGGACTTGGTTCCTTTCAGACAGCCTCATTTTATCATCACTTGACTCTTCACTACCTATAACCTCGTCACTAGCCTTTCCTGTCACCCTGTGATCTGTTACAGTCCAAGCATTGACCAGGTATCTTCTGTACATCATATTTCCCCTATGTCAGAATTCCTCAGTCCTCCCTTTTAAAAATCACTGTTTGTGTCTGTGAAAGTGTAACTGCTGAATGCTCAAACTTTAAAAGAGGATCAGCAGCACTGTGGGGTAGGATGTTCACATGCGGAAGAGTCAGGAGGTTTGACATTAGTCCTGGCTTTGCTGTTGACCAGCTCTGTGACCTTGAGCAGGTCAAATCAGTTCCCTCAGATGTGAAAGGGGGTTTGGACAGGATCTGACTTTCCAACTCTTTTTTTTCAATGGCTCTCTGAGGCCACCTGTGAAATTTTCCCAAGAGACCTGGAAAAACCACAGACGATTGATAGTACAGACCCCAAGAAAAGTGTACAAGGGAGGAAGCAAGAAGCAGTCCGAAGTAGGGAGGACCCACACAGTGTTTGCAGGGAGGGGGTGGTGGGCTGTATCAGCAGCAGAGGCTGAAACCGCCTGAAGATGGCTTAAAGTCTGATGTCTGTCATCACTTACCACTTCAGTGTGTGTTAGTTGCTCAGTCATGTCCGACTCTGCAGCCCCATGGACTGCAGCCCTCCAGCTTCCTCTGTCTATGGGATTTTCCAGGCAAGGATACTGGAGTGGGTTGCCATTCCCTTCTCCAGGGGACTCTTCCCGACCCAGGGATCAAACCTGTGTCTCCTTCACTGCACGTAGATTCTTTACTGACTGAGCTACCAGGGCTTTGCTAAATGTTTTTATATGCAAAGCTAGGTATTTAGGGTAAGCTTTCTTGGAGATCGATGGGAATATTCTCAGGGGGTGGGCATATTTGACAGAGGTGTGTCTTCAGGTTCTTAAAGGAGTACATTGAACCGTTAGTGCTAAATGTTACTGCACAAGGCCATGAGTGTAAGCCATTAAATACATGTCTATAGATTAAACCACAGGTTCCAGGATGGGTCGACTTGATGGGAAGGTCATCGTCCTCACAGCTGCTGCTCAGGGGATCGGTCGGGCAGCTGCCCTGGTAAGTTGTTATCTTTTGTTGTTTGCTTACTAACTTTTGAGGTACCGAATTATGGGGCCAGGTACCATGGTTATTTAGTTCTGCTTTTTTTTTTTTTCCTTTTGTGCTTCTGTTGTCTTAAGTTACAAAAAGAACAGTGGCTACTCTGACTCCAGGCAGATGCAGGAATGAATACATCATATTTATCCTGTGACACCACTGATAACCTTTGACCTGAGAAACTTACCTGTCTGCTTCAGTTTCTCTGCACCATAATAAAGTCACTGAAGGGGCCCTACAGAAGTGCACTGTTTTCTGAAATTATGTCAGTTCAGAGGTAGGACTCCAGACTTATGAGACCATCAAGTTATCGTTGCCTTCTAATTTATACCAACTTCTCGCATATGAAACCCCCACCTGAGCTAATAATCCACTTTTATTAAGAGGAAAAGTGTTGAAATAACCCATTTTTCTCTTATCATTTGGATTTTAGTCACTGCTCAGAAATAGAATGTAGGCTATAAAATCAAAGAAAGGTAGTATTTTGAGAGGTGTTCAATAACTGAATCCTAGCTTTAAAAAAAAATATTTATTTGGTATTACAAAGTTGGGCTTCCCGGGCGGCACAGTGGTAAAGAATCCGGCTGCCAATACAGGAGACACAAGAGACTCGAATTCGATTCCTGGGTTGGGAAGATCCCATGGAGAAGGGAATGACAACCCACTCCAGTATGCTTGCCTGGAGAATTCCATGGACAGAGGAGCCTGGTGGGCTACAGTCCATGGGACGTGACTGAGCAACTGAGCACAGACACAGACACAGGCACGCAAAGGGACAAAGTCAACTGACAAACACAATGTATGTCACGTTGTTCTAATTAATGATAAAATTAGTAAAAAATGTGAAGGACGGGGTGAGACTAGGTAGTGTGAAATTTCACCTGTTTCATGAGGAAAACAATAGCGGCAATAAGATAAAGGGGAGAGGCCAAGTGACTCTCGGTTCATGAGAGCAGTTTAACCAAGTAAACAAAGGATTTATTTGTGCATTGTGTCTACCAGGCTTTTGCAAAAGAAGGTGCCAAAGTCATAGCCACAGATATCAATGAATCCAAACTTCAGGAACTGGAAAAGTACCCAGGTAAGTACCTCCATAGCTTAATTTTGAGATTGGAGTCTACAAGGGATTATAAAGCATTAGCACTTTACACGTTGAAAGAAAATTCCTTAGCTATTCAGCTCCACTGGCCTTTTTTAGAGCCAGATTCTCTGACATCCAGTTTGTATTCTGTGAGCCTGCAGACAAAAATCTGTACATTTAAATGTATGAATGAAGTTTTTAAGGTGCATACTTAAAATTTTTTATTTATCCAACATGTCCTTGCCTGGAGAATCCCAGGGACGGCGGAACCTGGTGGGCTGCCGTCTATGGGGTTGCACAGAGTCGGACACAACTGAAGCGACTTAGCAGCAGCAGCAACATGTCAAAGGATTCAATAGCTAATTATGAAATCGGATGTGACCATTTAACCGTCATTATGACAACTTCTTACTTCTGAGCCCCCCTCCTCTGAGGGGAACAGCGTCCAAGAGCAACATGATGTTTGTCACATACATTTTTTCTAGTAAAATATACATTTAAAATGTTAAAAGAAACAGGTGAAAAGTTTAAGAGTATATTTTATGTAACTCAATATATCTAAAATACTGTAATTTTAACGTACTCACGATAAAAATTATTAATGGGATATTTTACATTTTTTCCTAAATCTTTGAAACCTTTGTGTATTTTACACTTAACAGTATGTTTCCAGTCAGACTAGCTACACTTCAAGGGCTCAGTAGCCACATGCTTCCAGTGGCTACCATACTGGAAACAGCTCAGCCTTAACATTACATATCACAACCACAGATTCTAAGAGATTATTTAGGTGTTTATTACCCCTTATACTTCCCTGGTGGCTCAGACGGTAAAGAATTCGCCTGCAGTGCAGGAGACCCAAGTTCTATCCTTGGGTTAGGAAGATCCCCTGGAGAAGGAAGTGGCAACCCACTCCAGTATTCTTGCCTGGAGAATCCCGTGGACAGGGGAGTCTGGTGGACTACAGTCTACAGGGTTGCAGAGAGTCACTCAGTCATGTGCGACTAACAGTTTCTTTCTACCACTTACTACACCACACTGAACCTAACTCCAACATCAGAGCTCTTCAGGTTGCTCTGAAAGAAATCAGAACAGAGAACTCATTTAGAAGTTGAATAGAACAGGTTCCATGATCAACACAGATGAGTTCACTGACTTAGTTATCTGCACTGACCTAGTTAGCTGCGCCAGACTATACCGAATTGTAATTCGAACACATCAAGCTGTTGGAATAGAAAAGCACAACAGCAAGGAGGTCTTTCTGAAGCTCAGCTTCAGGCTTCCCATTCTGTTTACAAACTTTTCTTTCTGTATCCAAAAGAGAATAATGAACCATGTATTATTTTTTTTAAAAAAACATAAAAATAATGACTGCTGCTTTCGTTCGAGAATGTTCAGGGGTGTTTGAGTAGCTGGTGTGGTATGTATCTCACACCCCCATGGCAGATCTCTCGTGGCCGGTTTTCAAGCGTTTCATCCCTTCATCTGCCCTCTCATTTCTTCTCCTCGTAATCTGGTCCAGAAATAAGTGATGATACCTTTGGCCAGCAGAGTCATTTCTGAAAACTGATAGAATTAACATAAAGGTAAAGTGCAGAAGTAAAAACAATATCTTATCCACCGCCCCTGCCTTTACCCTTCACACAGACAGAATCCAGCATCACTGTAGCAGGGACTTGACCTCTGGGGGAAAGCATGGGCTGAAATGAGCCGACTCGCAGCGATTACTGCTGGCTTACTGAGAAGCATCTGCTATCGATCATCCCCATGTCACTGTGAAGTCTTTACTCAGAAAAGATCTTTATCATTCAATTTAGAGACTAAAGGGAAGGGGAGGAAGAAAGAGAAGTGTTATTGGGAGGTCAAATGGGGAGACTTCAAGATCTTTACTGAGAGTCTTAAGATTATGAAGACCCTACGAATGGGCAGCAACCCTACAAAGCCTACCATACAAATATTACCATATTCATACTTGGAAACAGCTGAACCTTCAAGGCTTAACATCCTTTATGGATACAGGCAAATAGTGCCCTTTGTTTTATATTTCAGGTATTCAGACTCGGGTCCTTGATGTCACAAAGAAGAAGCAAATTGACCAGTTTGCCAATGACATTGAGAGACTTGATGTTCTCTTTAATGTTGCTGGGTAATTCACAACTTTTCACTTCCACTCTTCTTAGAGAAAACTTTCTGCAGCTTTCACACAAAGAATTTTGATAAAGCAAAATTATTCATTGTGAATGAATTATAATATATTCCTTGGGGGATATGGCTAAAATTTTGGACAGAATTTTTATTACAATTAAGATCAGCAAGTAAAACAGCCGTAGACATTGACATAGGCTTGGGGTCCACAGGCAGTTAGGGTCACTCAAAGCAACCAGCACTAACATGAAGCTATTGCTCTTTTCAGGGCTGGTACCAGGCTCATGCCAACAGACTTGTCACTGATGCTCCACTAGGACTGATAAAATAATATGAAGACACTCCAGTAGAGTGTCTTTAAAATGACCCTCTATCAGAGTACATTTACCAGAAGCCAAGTACTCGGGTTATTGAAATGTGAATGTCCCCGACTTTTTGGCACATTCTAGCAAGTTCTTTATACCTCCCAAGCTCAGTGTTTCTTATTGAGACAGTCAATCCCAGCAAAAGAAGGTTCATGTTGTACCTTTATACACAACACAAAGAGAATGGCTTAATTGAACATCATGGTATGGTACCAAGCTTCCTGAACCATGCATGTAAAGCTAGAACTGGAGCAGCTACATGTTGATACAGCCACTGCTGGAACGCACTCTCCCTTCTCAGGCGTGTCAGTAGATATGAGTAAATAGGACCTCAGTAGATACCTTCCAGATGTCCCACTTACATTTATACTCCTGCATTGGTAGAAGAATCCTAGAACATTCTAATATAGTTTTGTGGTTCTACCCAATCATGATTCCGAGTTAAAAAAATCTCAGCATTCATAGTTTATCATATGTTACAATGTATGGAAATTAAATTATAGCAACAGTTTGTGATGATCTGGTTTATAAATAACCTGCTCATCCCTCATATGAGGATATACGCAGAGCCGTGGAAAAAATAACTAGCAAAATTAGTTTTTGAGCATCTGTTAAGTTTTCAGCAACCTAAGGGATACAGAAATAGAGCGTGTGATTCTAGCTATCATTCAGTTGAACTGGAAATGCAGTGGTGCATAGGAATCACAACCAACTATCTTTTATAATTAATTACATACTTTTGGTCCAGGGGACAGTGAAATCAAGTAGGACTCAAGTATTTAGAAAGCTTCCCTGAGGAAATGTAACTTCAAAAAAGAATGAAGTTTATATTAAAGGTTTTGCTTTGTTCTGCAATGTTTACTCAACATGTTAGAACTGTACAGTAGGGGTACTACTTTGCTACCCTGAGACTTGTTTCCTTGAGTTTAGATTTCTCCTTGAGAATGTTAAATTTGTGCCACCAGTGGGCGCTCTTGAAATAGTAGTTAAGCATTCTAGTCTCATTTTTTTTTTCAGTGGGTTTCCCTGATGGCTCAGATGGTAAAGGATCTGCCTGCAATGCAGGAGACCCCAGGTTTGGTCCTTGGGTCGGGAAGACCCCCTGGAGACGGGAATGGCAACCCACTCCAGTAGTCTTGCGTGGGGAATTTTCCTTGGAGTTTTGATTTCCCTTGAGAATGTTAAATTTGTGCCACCAGAGGGCGCTCTTGCTCTTGAAATAATCGTTATGCAGCGTGTTCGCATTTGTTTGGTTTTGGGTTTGGGGAGGCGGTTAATATTTATTTATTTTTGCTGCATCAGGTCTTAGTTGCAGCATGCAGGAATCTTTCATTGAGGCCCACGAACTCTCCACTTGAGGCAAGTGGGCTTAGTTGTCTTCAGCATGTGGGATCTTAGTTCCCTGCCCAGGGATGGAACCCACGTTTCCTGCCCTGGAACCTGAATTCTTAACCACTGGACACCAAGGAAATCCATGTTTATTTTTAATGACAGTGATTTTCTCGTGAAATTGGTATAAAATTTCTTATGTTTGTTAGTTTCCAAACTCCTGCTTTCTTTTAAAAGAAGCTTTTGGTCTTAAACTTTTTTAGCTTATGTTGTTAGAATACTTCACCTAATGTACTAAGTGATACTAGGTTTGAATTGTTAATAGTCTTGGTAATGGAAGGGACAATGGTCTAAGCCAATAAAGAACAATGAAAAGGATAAGGAAATTTAATGGAAGTTTTTTAGGATGATCATTTTCCCCATTGCTTAATCACTCTTCCAGTTTCGTCCATCATGGAACCATCCTGGACTGTGAGGAGACAGACTGGGACTTCTCGATGAACCTCAATGTCCGCAGCATGTACCTGATGATCAAGGCTTTTCTTCCTAAGGTAAGGTGACCAGCATCGCTAGCATAAGCACCAGGGAATAAATAGGTCTCCACACTGGACATCCCAAGAGAATCCCCACTCTGATAATAGCTCACATAATGACTAACCTGTATTGAACATGTATATCAAGACATTTAATAGAAATGAACTCGTTTAATTTTCCACTTCATTCACACAAAGGCTATGTGCCAGGCTGCATTTCAGATGAAGAAGGCATCAGAGAGCTAAAGTCCTTTCTATAATGAACGTCCTGAGTTTGAGGGGTGAGATGGGACAATATGTCATCCAATAAATGTATAACATGTGGGATGGTTATGAGTACTATGAATTACTAGGGTTCATTTAGAAAGATGCTAGGTTACCAGAGAGGTCCAGGAGGGCCTCACTGAAAAGGTATAATTTCATAGAGGTCCGAGGGAAGTGAGGGAGCTAACCGTTCAGGTATCTGGGATTGGTCCAGGGATTGGGACAGCAAGGCTTGTGGGACCAAAGCAGCCTGATGAGGTAGGTACTGCTTTAACACATCCGCTGTGCAGAGGGATGAAGCTGGGGGGTTAGATAACTTGCCCGAGGTCATGTAACTAGTCAAATAACTAGTCATGTAACTAGTAAGTGGTTAGAGCCAGGATTTGAACCCTAGAAGTTGGGCCCCTTCTTTCTTTCCTTTCCTTCTTTATGGCTGGAGTGACTCTTTGTCGCTGTGCGTGGGCTTTCTCTAGTTGCAGCGAGCTGGGGCTACTCTCTAGTTGTGGTGCAAGGGCTTCTCGTTGTGGGGGCTTCTCTCATTACGGAGTACAGGTTCTAGGTGTGTGGCCTTCAGTAATTGCGGCTCGCCAGCTTAGTAGCCGTGATGCACGGGCTTAGTTGCTTTGCAGCATGTAGGATCTTCTCAGACCAGGGGTTAGTCCTTGCTTGTCCCCTGCATTGGCAGGCAGATTCTTAACCACTGGACCACCAGGTAAGTCCTGGGCCCCTTCTTGAATGTCAGTGTCTAGGCACACACTCCCATTGCTTTTCTGTACCTTGAGTATTCTTGCACTCCTGCTTTCAGCTGAGTGACAGAGGTACTAGCAAGGCGAGAGACAGCGTGTGCTAAAGAGAGAGTATTCCTCCTGAGTCTTCTGCCCTTGCATTCATGAGCCTTCACACAACTCATCGCTGTTTTAAATTTGTTTTACAAACAAGCATTAAGTGCCTTTCAATTGAGAGCACCACACTAGGTGCTCTGGGGGAGGGGAACATAAATATGAAAAACATTGACTTCAAATGAGCTTATGAGCCAGTAGTAACAGCACAGGCTCAGACAATGAACGAGGTTGACAGAACCGGCTCAGTTCGAGGTTGTAAATTGAACCCTAGTGAAACGCAGGAGAGCTGCTCTTCTCTTCCATCCCAGCTGGGTTAGGTGACTGACACTCTGAAGGCTGCCCCAGCCTAGGGCGGGAGATGTGCTTTTTGATGGCAACACAGTTGCTGATACTTTGCTGTGGACATTAAGCCTAACTCAAGAAGGATACATATGAAAGCTAAAAGGAAAATTGGAGAAATTGACTTAGTAATGAAGGAACTTTTTTAATCTACTTCTTTAGCATCTAGAAAGCATCTTTGGATTGGCCCTGGTGACTCAGACAATAAAGAATCTGCCTGCGATGCGGGAGACCTGGGTTCGATCCCTGGGTCAAGAAGATCCCCTGGAGTAGGAAATGGTAACCCACTCCAGTATTTTTGCCTGGAGAATCCCATGGACAGAGGAGCCTGGTGGGCTATGGTCCATGGGGTCGCAAAGAGTCAGACACAACTGACCAACTAACATACACATGGAATGTTGAACTAGCAAATTTTTTAAAAATATATATTTTCAAAACTTTCTCCTTTTATTTTTTCTTTATGGCTGAGCTACACGGCATGTGGGATCATCATTCCCTTTAACAGGGATCAAATCTGCATCCCCAGCAGTAGATGTGCGGTCTTAACCGCTGGACCACCAGGGAATTCCTGGAATTGCAGTTTTTTTTTTTTTTTTTGCCTGTTAGGAGTTCATGAAAATATGAACTGAAGTGTATTTCTTTTTTTTTTTTTAATTAGTTTATTGATCTATTTTTTAACTTTACAATATTGTATTGGTTTTGCCATACGTTGACATGAATCCACCATGGGTGTACAAGTGTTCCCCTTCCAGAACCCCCCTCCCAGCTCCTTCCCCATCCCATCCCTCCAGGTCATCCCAATGCACCAGCCCCAAGCACCCTGTATCATGCATCGAACCTGGACTGGTGATTCATTTCACATATGATAATTTACATGCTTCAATGCCATTCTCCCATATCATCCCACCCTTGCCCTCTCCCATAGAGTCCATAATACTGTTCTATATATCTGTGTCTCTTTTGCTGTCTCACATACAGGGTTATCTTTACCGATTTACTAAATTCCATATATATGTGTTAGTATACTGTATTGGTGTTTTTCTTTCTGGCTTATTTCACTCTGTATAATAGGCTCCAGTTTCATCCACCTCATTAAAACTGATTCAAATGTATTCTTTTTAATGGCTGAGTAATATTCCATTGTGTATATGTACCACAGCTTCCTTATCCATTCATCTGCTGATGGGCATCTAGGTTGCTTCATGTCCTGGATATTATAAACAGTGCTGCAGTGAACATTGGGGTACACGTGTCTCTTTCAATTCTGGTTTCCTCAGTGTGTATGCCCAGCAGTGGGATTGCTGGGTCATATGGCAGTTCTATGTCCAGTTTTTTTGAGGAATCTCCACACTGTTCTCCATAGTGGCTGTACTACTTTGCATTCCCACCGACAGTGTAAGAGGGTTCCCTTTTCTCCACACCCGCTCCAGCATTTATTGCTTGTAGACTTTTGGATAGCAGCCATTCTGACCGGCGTGAAATGGTACCTCATTGTGGTTTTGATTTGCATTTCTCTGATAATAAGTAATGTTGAGCATCTTTTCATGTGTTTGTTAGCCATCTGTATGTCTTCTTTGGAGAAATGTCTGTTTAGTTCTTTGGCCCACTTTTTGATTGGGTCGTTTATTTTTCGCAGGAGTTGCTTGTATATTTTGGAGGTTAATTGTTTGTCCGTTGCTTCATTTGCTATTATTTTCTCCCATTCTGAAAGGCTGTCTTTTCACCTTGCTTATAGATTCCTTTGTTGTGCAAAAGCTTTTAATTTTAATTAGGTCCCATTTGTTTATTTTTGCTTTTATTTCTAATATTCTGGGAGGTGGCTCATAGACGATCCTGCTGTGGTTTATGTCGGAGAGTGTTTTGCCTAGGTTTTCCTCTAAGAGTTTTATAGTTTCTGGTCTTACATTTAGATCTTTAATCCATTTGAGTTTATTTTTGTGTATGGTGTTAGAAAGTGTTCTAGTTTCATTCTTTTACGAGTGGTTGACCAGTTTTCCCAGCACCACTTGCTAAAGAGATTGCCTTTTCTCCATTGTATATTCTTGCCTCCTTTGTCGAAGATAAGGTGTCCATAGGTGCGTGGATTTATCTCTGGGCTTTCTATTTTGTTCCATTGATCTGTATTTCTGTCCTTGTGCCAGTACCATACTGTCTTGATGAATGTGGCTTTGTAGTTTAGCCTGAAGTCAGGCAGGTTGATTCCTCCAGTTCCATTCTTCTTTCTCAAGATTGCTTTGGCTACTCGAGGTTTTTTGTATTTCCATAAAAATTGTCAAATTATTTGTTCTAGTTCTCTGAAAAATACCGTTGGTAGCTTGATAGGGATTGCATTGAATCTATAGATTGCTTTGGGTAGTATACTCATTTTCACTATATTGATTCTTCCAATCCATGAACATGGTATATTTCTCCATCTATTTGTGTCCTCTTTGATTTCTTTCACCAGTGTTTTATAGTTTTCTATATATAGGTCTTTTGTTTCTTTAGGTAGATATATTCCTAAGTATTTTATTCTTTTCATTGCAATGGTGAGTGGAATTGTTTCCTTAATTTCTCTTTCTGTTTCTCGTTAGTGTATAGGAATGCAAGGGATTTCTGCGTGTTAATTTTATATCCTGCAACTTTACTATATTCGTTGATTAGCTCTAGTAATTTTCTGGTGGAGTCTTTAGGGTTTTCTATGTAGAGAATCATGTCATCTGCAAACAGTGAGAGTTTTACTTCTTTTCTAATCTGGATTCCTTTGATTTCTTTTTCTGCTCTGATTGCTGTGGCCAAAAGTTCCAAAACTATGTTGAATAGTAGTGATGAGAGTGGGCATCCTTGTCTTGTTCCTAAATTTAGGGGAAATGCTTTCAGTTTTTCACCATTGAGGATAATGTTTGCTGTGGATTTGTCATATATAGCTTTTATTATGTTGTGGTATGTTCCTTCTATTCCTGCTTTTTGGAGGGTTTTTATCATAAATGGATGTTGAATTTTGTCAAAGGCTTTCTCTGCATCTATTGAAATAATCATATGGTTTTTATTTTTCAATTTGTTAATGTGGTGTATTACATTGATTTGTGGATATTGAAGAATCCTTGCATCACTAGGATAAAGCCAACTTGGTCATGGTGTATGATCTTTTTAATATATTGTTGGATTCTGTTTGCTAGGATTTTGTTAAGGATTTTTGCATCTGTGTTCATCAGTGATATTGGCCTGTAGTTTTCTTTTTTTGTGGCATCCTTGTCAGGTTTTGCAATTAGAGTGATGGTGGCCTCATAGAATGAGTTTGGAAGTGTACCTTCCTCTGCAATTTTCTAGAAGAGTTTGAGTAGGATAGGTGTTAGCTCCTCTCTAAATTTTTGGTAGAATTCAGCTGTGAAGCCATCTGGTCCTGGGCTTTTGTTTGTTGGAAGAGTTCTGATTACAGTTTCAATTCCCGTGCTTGTGATGGGTCTGGTGAGATTTTCTATTTCTTCCTGGTTCAGTTTTGGAAAGTCATACTTTTCTAAGAATTTATCCATTTCTTCCAAGTTGTCCATTTTATTTGCATATAGTTGCTGATAATAGTCTCTTATGATCCTTTGTATTTCTGTGTTGTCTGTTGTGATCTCTCTGTTTCCATTTCTAATTTTGTTGATTTGATTCTTCTCCCTTTGTTTCTTGATGAATCTGGCTAATGGCTTGTCTATTTTATTTATCTTCTCAAAGAAACGGCTTTTGGTTTTGTTGATTTTTGCTATGGTCTCTTTTGTTTCTTTTACATTTATTTCTGCCCTAATTTTTAAGATTTCTTTCCTTCTACTAACCCTGGGATTCTTCATTTCTTCCTTTTCTAGTTGCTTTAGGTGTAGAGTTAGGTTATTTATTTGACTTTTTTCTTGTTTCTTGAGGTGAGCCTGCATTGCTATGAATCTTCCCCTTAGCACTGCTTTTACAGTGTCCCATAGGTTTTTGGTTGTTGCGTTTTCATTTTCATTCATTTCTATGCATATTTTGATTTCTTTTTTTATTTCATCTGTGATTTGTTGGTTATTCAGCAGCATGTTGTTCAGCCTCCATATGTTGGAATTTTAATAGTTTTTCTCCTGTAATTGACATCTAATCTTACTACACTGTGGTCAGAAAAGATGCTTGGAATGATTTCAATTTTTTTGAATTTACCAAGACTAGATTTATGGCCGAGGATGTGATCTATTCTGGAGAAGGTTCCGTGTGCGCTTGAGAAAAAGGTGAAATTCATTGTTTTGGGGTGAAATGTCCTATAGATATCAATTAGGTTTAACTGATCTATTGTATCATTTAAAGTTTGTGTTTCCTTGTTAGTTTTCTGTTTAGTTGATCTGTCCATAGGTGTGAGTGGGGTATTAAAGTCTCCCACTACTATTGTGTTATTGTAATTTCCCCTTTCATACTTGTTAGCATTTGCCTTACATATTGTGGTGCTCCTATGTTGGGTGCATATATATTTAGAATTGTTATATCTTATTCTTGGGATTGATCCTTTGATCATTATGTAGTGTCCATCTTTGTCTGTTTTCCCAGCCTTTGTTTTAAAGTCTATTTTATCTGATATGAGTATTGCTACTCCCGCTTTCTTTTGGTCTCTATTTGCATGAAATATCTTTTTCCAGCCCTTCACTTTCAGTCTGTATGTGTCCCTTGTTTTGAGGTGGGTCTCTTGTAGACAACACATATAGGGGTCTTGTTTTTGTATCTGTTTAGCCAGTCTTTATCTTTTGGTTGGGGTATTCAACCTATTTACATTTAAGGTAATTATTGAGTATGATCCCATTGCCATTTACTTTATTGTTTTGGATTCGAGATTATACACCCTTTCTTTGTTTCCTGTCTAGAGAAGATCCTTTATCATTTGTTGGAGAGCTGGTTTGATGGTGCTGAATTCTCTCAGCTTTTGCTTGTCTGTAGGTTTCTCCTTCATATTTGAATGAGATCCTTGCTGGATACAGTAATTGGGCTGTAGATTATTTTCTTTCATCACTAAGTATGTCCTGCCATTCCCTTCTGGCCTGAAGAGTTTCTGTTGAAAGATCAGCTGTTATCCTCATGGGAATCCCCTTGTGTGTTATTTGTTGTTTTTCCCTTGCTGCTTTTAATATTTGTTCTTTGTGTTTGATCTTTGTTAATTTGATTACTATGTGTCTTGGGGTGTTTCGCCTTGGGTTTATCCTGTTTGGGACTCTCTGGGTTTCTTGGACTTGGGTGATTATTTCCTTCCCCACTTTAGGGAAGTTTTCAACTATTGTCTCCTCAAGTATTTTCTCATGGTCTTTCTTTTTTGTCTTCTTCTTATGGGACTCCTATGATTCAAATGTTTGTGTGTTTAACATTGTCCCAGAGGTCTCTAAGGTTGTCCTCATTTCTTTTAATTCTTTTTTCTTTTTTCCTCTCTGTTTCATTTATTTCTATCATCCTATCTTCTACCTCACTTATCCTATCTTCTGCCTCCGTTATGCTACTGTTGGTTCCCTCCAGAGTGTTTTTGATATCATTTGTTGCATTATTCATTATATATTGGCTCTTTTTTATTTCTTCTAAGTCTTTGTTAAACCTTTCTTGCATCTTCTCGATCCTTGTATCCAGGTTATTTATCTGTAACTCCAATTTGTTTTCCAGATTTTGGATCATTTTCACTATCATTATTCGGAATTCTTTATCAGGTAGATTCCCTATCTCTTCCTCTTTTGTTTGATTTGGTGGGCATTTATCCTGTTCCTTTACCTGCTGGGTATTTCTCTGACTTTTCATCTTGTTTGTATTGCTGTGTTTGGGGTGGCCTTTCTGTTTTCTGGCAGTTTGTGGTTGCTCTTTATTGTGGAGGTTCCTCACTGTGGGTGAGGTTAGACGGGTGGCTTGTCAAGGTTTCCTGGTTGGGGAAACTTGTGTCAGTGTTCTGGTGGGTGGAGCTTGATTTCTTGTCTCTGGAGTGCAATGAAGTGTCCAGTAATGAGTTTTGCGATGTCAGTGGGTTTGTTGTGACTTTGGGCAGCCTGTATATTGAAGCTCAGGATATGTTCCTGTGTTGCTGGAGAATTTGCGTGGTATGTCTTGCTCTGGAACTTGTTGGCCCTTGGGTGGTGCTTGGTTTCAGTGTAGGTATGGAGGCATTTGATGAGCTCCTATTGGTTAATGCTTCCTGGATTCAGGAGTTCTCTGGTGTTCTCAGGATTTGGACTTATGTCTTCTGTCTCTGGTTTTCAGTCTTATTCTTACAGTAGCCTCAAGACTTCTCCATCTATACAGCACCAATGATAAAACATCTAGGTTAATGATGAAAAGTTTCTCCACAGTGAGGGACACCCAGAGAGGTTCACAGTGTTACATGGAGAAGAGAAGAGGGAGGAGAGAGAGGTGGCCAGGAGGAGAAGAGGGGAATCAAAAGGGGAGAGAGCAAGCTAGCCAGTAATCACTTCCCTATGTGCTCTCCACTGTCTGGATCTCTCAGAGATGTTCATGGAGTTACACAGGGAAGAGAAGAGGGAGGGAGGAGACAGAGGTGGCCAGGAGGGGGAAAGGGGGAGTCAGAAGGGGAGAGACAGATCCAGCTAGTAATCAGTTCTCTAAGTGTTCTCCACAGCCCGGAACACACAAAGAGATTCACAGAGTTGGGTTGAGAAGAAAAGGGGGAGTGGGGAGATGGAGGCGACCTGGTGGAGAAAAAGGAGAGTTAAAAGGGGGAGAGAGAAATCAAGCCAGTGATCTCGCTCCCAGGTAAAAATGGCTACTGAAGATTGGGTTCTTGAAGATACAAAGTTGATAACAAATACTAAAAAGCAAAGATTAAAAATCTAGAGTAGAGGTTAGATTCTCAAAAATACAATATTAAAGAAAGGGGGGGGGGAAGGAAAGAACAGAAAAGAAAAAGAAAAAAAACCACCAGAGTCACAAAAATTATAAAATATACATGTATATATATATATATATATATATATATATATATGAAGTTTGCTTTAAAAATAGGGTCTTTTTTTTGCAACATAATAGTAGGTTATGAAAATTGAAGGAGTAATAGGAGACTTAAAAATAAATAAAAATAAAATAAGAAAATAAAATTAAAAAAATAATTAAAAAGTTTTAAAAACTTAAAAAATGATAATAGTAAAAACATATCTAGGACTTTCTCTGGAGCTGTTACGGACAGTGTGGGGTCAGTTCATTTTCACATAGTTCCTTGGTCCAGCTTGTACTTCTCAAGGTCTATAGGCCCCTTCCCCTGTAGTTGGTGCTAACTACAGGGTTTTAATCTGTTGCATCTGTCACTTCCAAAGTGATTCCCTTTTTCTTTTAGTTTCTTCTGTTTGCTGGTCTCTTCAGTATCTAATTTCCGCCCTGACACAAGGTGGGCGGTGGTGGTCACTTTTTTTAGTCTCACTTGTTCAGTCGTGCTGTGGGGAAGGAGGAACACTGCAAACAAATCTCACTGGCATGTGCTCACAATGATTCAGCCACACTGGGTTTGCCCCGCTCATGGCGTGTGTGCTTTCCCAGTCTACACTGCTCAGGCTCTAGGTTGCACTGCTGGGAACTGTCTGAAGCGGCCCCTGGAGTTACCTGTACTTCCCAGGTTTAAGCCACTCAAGTTCAGGTTCCTGGGTACTTCACAAAGGTGCAGACTTGGTTGAGCCTGGTTTTTGTGCCCTTCCCAGGTCCGAGCAGCTCCGGTGACCAGGATTTTGGCTAGCGCAGTCAGGGGCTGCATCTTTTTCCCTTCCCCCATCCCAGCCGCTCAGTTTTCTGTGTGTACAACGGGCACAGCTTCCCAGTTGTGCCGTGCTCTCCCCTGGGGAGCTGATCTCTGGCTGCAACCCTCTCAGCCGGTGTCAACCCTCCAGAGTCCCAAGAAGTCCTGGTTAGCAATGAGGTCTGCTTGAAGTTTGGTATAGGATGCCTCTCTGGGGCCGCAATTCCACCCTTCCGGCTCTGGCTGCCCTCGCCTGCCCATCTCCAGCGGGGAATGGGCTGGTCCGCAGCCGGCTTGCTCTGCTCAGTCCTTTGTTCTGTGAGCAGGCCTAGCGGTGTCTTAGGTTAAGGTTTTTCATGGGAAAGCTATCCCATGGTCTAGGTTGCTGTCTCAATCTAGTTCTCTCAGATTGCCCTCGGGGCATTGAGGCCCAGTCCTGACATAAAGCAGTGCAGCCCGCCCCTCCCTGCCCAGCCCCCGCTTGCTAGTTGGGGATGCACGCATCTGGGCTGCAGCTCCACTGGGAGTTGCTGTTAGGTATGTAAACCGCGGGGTTTAATTATTTATTTATTTTTCCTCCCAGTTATTTTGCCCTCTGAGATTCCAAGGCTCGCCACCGACCCACCGGAGAGAGTGTTTCCTGGTGTTTGGAAACTTCTGTGTTTTTTAAGACTCCCTTCCTGGAACGGATCTCCGTCCCTACCTCTTTTGTCTCTCTTTTTATCTTTTATGTTTTGTCCTACCTCCTTTTGAAGACTATGGGCTGCATTTCTGGGTGCCTGATGTCCTCTGCCAGCATTCAGAAGTTGTTTTGTGGAACTTGCTCAGCGTCTAAATGTTCTTTCAGTGAATTTGTAGGGGAGAAAGTCGTCTCCCTGTCCTATTCCTCTGCCATCTTAGGACCGCCTCCTGGAGTGTATTTCTTGAAGACTGATCCTTAACATAGGATCATAGGAAAAGCAGAAGCTATGGTAAAAGAGGAAACTTAGGTCAGATGGAGAAGACTGTTGCATGTGTAGGCAACACATCTGTACACCAAATGTCTGACAGACACTGGGAAGGATGTAGGTGTGAGGTACAGTAGAGCCAAAATTTAGACTTGTTAAGTGTTAACTTTTAACATATCAAATACTAACTTCCAAATTAGTGAGTTTGCCTATGA
The DNA here is from genome assembly GCF_054371585.1 of Giraffa tippelskirchi. Classification (NCBI taxonomy): domain Eukaryota; kingdom Metazoa; phylum Chordata; class Mammalia; order Artiodactyla; family Giraffidae; genus Giraffa; species Giraffa tippelskirchi. Next base: position 88,138,420 of record NC_137275.1, on the reverse strand, counting down.
GGCAAAGCATCTTAACAATAATTTATGTGAGCCAATGACACTCATGTGTAAAAAATCCCAAGAGATATTAATGACTGGGATGAGAAATCAGAAGGAGCCACTTGTTCAAGTAACCCTAACTGACCTGACCCGGGATTTTGGAATCAGGTGTCGGAAGACCTTAGGCAGGCCTGAGCTCTGCCCCGAAGTCACCACGGGACCCGGGAGGCGACACCTGCACTCTCTCAGCATCTCTTTCTTCTGTTTAAAATGAGGGTGACAGATTCTACAATCCTTTCCAGCCGTAATTATGTTCCTTAACTATCATGCACATGTACCAGCTTAGAACTTCCCAGGGGAAGCCAGAGTTTGGAGTCTAGGCAGATTTGTAAGGTCAGGTGGTCAAAACACAGGAATAATACTGGAAATTTTTGTTCATGAATTATTATTATTGATGTTCAGTTGCTCAGTCATATCTGACTCTTTGCAACCCTGTGGACTCCAGGGTTGCTGAATAAGCATACAGAAAACCATTCCAAGACTGAAAGAGCACTGAAAAAGGAGAGAACAAATTAAAAATACTGTAAAAGGAGGTCAGCACAGAATCCAAGGCCCATCAGAAGAGAAGATCCGTTACAGCAAGGATCTGGAAGGGTCTTGGATATTTGGGGGTCTTCCTCCTTTGCTGAATCTTAGACAAGTCTCTTGCACATTGAGGTGCTGAACAGACATTTGCTGGATGAAGAAATGAATCTCGGTTGTCAGTCCGGGTGGACGTCAGGCATGGAATCACTGAAGACAAGCCAAGGTCTGCCAAATTTAGGAGCTGAGCTCTGGTCAGTGAGAGCAGAAGAGCTCGCAATAGGACTAACTAGATACAGCTAGAGGGAATCTTTATAGATCTTTGTAGCACCTGCTTGAGTCTCTGAGAAGTCAACGCTTGACAGCACTACTGTGTCTGGGCACTTCATTTTATTGTTGCACCTGCCGGAGAGGAGCATTCACAGCAAGACAGCAGGTGCTGAGCTGGTGGTGAGAAGGCAGCATGGGAGGAAGGCAAGGACTGTGGGTTCTAGAATCAGCCGGCAGACTTGGGCTGAATGCATAGTCCAAGGGTTAGAGGGCAGCATTAGCATGTCCCGGGTGACTGTATTCTGAAGTTCTGCCTGAGGAATTTATTGCATTTCAGAAGATCAGAGACTGAACTTATTCAATAGTCCATCTTTATAAATTAAACTGTGTATGTGTGTGGGTGTGCTCAATCACATTATCATGTCTGTGTCTTTGTGACCCCATGGACTGTAGCCCACCAGGCTCCTCTGCCTGTGGAATTTTCCAGGCAAGAATACTGGAGTGGGTTGCCATTCCATTTTCCAGGGGATCTTCCCCACCCAGGGATTGAACCCACGTCTCTTGTGTCTTTTTCCTGCATTGGCAGGTGGATTCTTTACCACTGAGCCACCCAGGAAGCACCAACTGGGCTACATATATTCCAGGGGCTTCCTGTGTGGCTCAGTGGTAAAGAATCCACCTGTCAATGCAGTAGACACAGGAGATGCAGGTTTGATCCACGAATTGGGAAGATCCCCTGGAAAAGGGACTGGCCACCCACTTGAGTATTCTTGCCTGGAGAATTCCACGGACAGAGGAGCCTGGTGGGCTTCAGTCCATGGAGTCACAAAGAGTCAGACATAACTAAGTGGCTGAGCATGCACAGCACATGTATTCCATGTATATTAAAAATGGATTGTGTATTTCAATTACACCTCGATGAAACTGGGAAAATTAATTAAAGTAGGTTATGTTATTTGCTAAAATGGATAAGAAAATAATTTTAAGGCTTAGTTTTCAGCACTGTTATACTTTGCTAATTTTCCTCGTCTTTTATTATGAGGACTCCTCTTTATTATATAGACACACAAGTTGGGTTAAATATTTTCTCTTTCTGCCACCTTGACCTCATTGGGTATCCTTTTAGTCCATCCAACATAAGACCTTACAGTTATTTCAGACTTTCTGCTCTTAAGTACAGTTAGTAGCTAAGTATCAAAACAGAAAGTAAGAACTCCAGAAGGAAACATAGAATCTTGGCAAACTCATGTCTGGGTCATTGAACCATTCGCCTTCTCCATTCCTCACCTCTTTGAAAGCTGCCGGAGAAACTTGCCCCAACGGAAGTGATTTTTTTCTTAGAGCCTTTACACTGCCTACGGAGATGCCTCCCTCGTAGAAACTTTGTGTACTTGCCAGGACAGAGCATGTCCTGGTTTTCCTTCCTGTGTTCTCCATCTCCCCCAGCACTTATTCTGACTCTTCACCATCTCCTCCATGTTCCTTACAGTCATCCCCATACCCTCTGATTTCAATAAGTTAGTGCCCAATTACCACCAAAATCTTGACTTTCTCTGCCCACTGATGCGGAATAAATAAGTACAGAGACAGAGCTCGGAGAAAGGAGGAAAATGGCTTTAATCCCCAGTGGGCCAAGAGGAGAACACAGCAGGCTACTACCTCAAGAACTCTGCCCCCCACGTGCGGAATCTGAGGGGATCATATCGATTGGGCTCACAGTTTGGGGTATGTGATAAGGAGTGAAGTAGTGAGAGTGTTGCATTCTTCTTCTTGTTTCAAAACAGTCAGAGCTGGCATCAGGTAGCCCATAATTGGGCCTGGCAGTCCAGTAATTAGGTCCATTTGTCTGTGGTTTATCATACTGGGGCCCTCTTTTGAAATGCAAAAAGCTACAAGGGGTAATCTGCAAAAGAAGGGGGAAGGTAAGCACCTGGTCCTTGATGTAATTTACATAAAGTTAAGGGGCACTAGGCGCAGTTTGTAATTTACATAGTCTCTGGTTAGTTTTGTGAGATACAGATAGTAACTGTTAAGGTTAAGCTGAGAGTGATTAACTCTTTCAGGCCCGTTTATGTTTCTTCTCTAGTCTGGTCACTGTTTCTTTTACTTTCCTTGTTCTCAGCAGAGGAAAATCTTCATTTCTGTTTTTGCTGCAACACCCATTAGACAGGAATTCTCTCCAACTCTCACTTCTTCCCCCTCAAACATTCATGGGTGGGTACCCATGTGAATCTGCCTTGCAGTGCAGGAGACCTGGGTTCGATCCCTGGGTCGGGAAGACCCCCTAGAGAAGGAAACGGCAACCCACTCCAGTATTCTTGCCTGGAGAATCCCATGGACAGAGGAGCCTGGTGGACTACAGTCCATGGGGTCACGAAGAGTCAGACACAACTGAGTGACTAACACTTTCACACTACCCATGCCCTTGCACAGATGTGTATCTCTTGAAAACATACATATGTCTTTTAATTAAGTATAAGTTCCTCTGAGAACATTTTTAATTCATAGCAGCTTTTTTCACCGGTGTACCCTTTTAGGTCTGGGGCAGAGCTCAGCCGTCTGCCCTTGAACCTAGCACCTCACAAAGTTTTGATTTATTAAGTGTACTGACTAGCTGCTGGGAACCCTCTCTAGGAAGACAAAACAGCCACACAGCCTCCTCTTAAGACCTTCACACTTTCCATGGGGGATTCTGATGGAGGTATTGTTGGGTAACACCACCTTAGATGGAGTGGGGGGTACAGCCCCCCACTGCAGGCAGCCAGGTCCCAAGTCCTATCCAGGTTACCTCGACGGTCTCCACTTCTGTTGCCTACAGACATCTCTGGTCTCTACCCTTCAGCCGTGTCCGACTCTGCGACCCCATGGACTGCAGCCTACCAGGCTCCTCTGTCCATGGGATTCTCCAGGCAAGAATACTGGAGTGAGCTGCCATTTCCGACTCCAGGGCATCTTCCTGACCTAGGGATCGAACCTGTGTCTCCTACACTGGTAGGCAGATTCTCTATCACTGAGGCATCTCCTTTCCTAAATCCCTGCATCATCTTCCAGTGATTCCCTGTCCATGAGGCCAGGGTAATTTTTGTAACCTGCAAATCTGAGCACGCCACTCCCCTCTGCATTAAACCCCTCATTGTCTCCACCGCCTTGCCTTCAGGTTTAAACCCAAATTCCTAAATTTAGCCCCTTTGGCCTCTGCAGCCTCCTTCCTCCCAAATTATGTGTTCCAGCCGCACCCATCCCTTCCTCCCACTTCTGTGATAGAGTCTTTATACAGATGATTTACTGTCCTCAAAATACCCTTTTCTTTTTCTAACTAATATTCTAGCTTTCAAAACATCAGCCATACTCTGCGTGCCCCTCAACCTAGGCTGATTCCTTCTCTCCACACCCCACTCCTTCTCTGTGTCAGACTCTGCTGTCGCTGGCTGCAAGTTGTATTGGCCACTTGGATCAGACTGGTAGTTCCACAGGCAGGCAGGGACTGAGTCGTCTGTCTTTGAATCTCTGGTCGTGACTCTGTACCTGACCACAGTAGGTATTCAACAAGAATGTGATAAATGGTAAGAGTTTTCCATCAGGAACACACAGTAACGTTAACATTCATCAGCCTTTCATTTAGCTCAGGGTCCCTTCTTGGTCTTGCTGATGCTCTTGTGCCCCAGGAAGGCAGTAACCCCTTGAGTAAAGTTCCTGCCAATGTGTACACAGGCCGTCAGTTCCCAGCAGTGACTGGGTGAGACCGTTAAGTCTGCTTCACGGTGCTTAATGTTAACAGTTAATAAGGTAGCTCTGCAAACTATAAGTAAATGTACATCTTTTAGTTTGGGCTTCCTTCGTAGCTCAGTTGGTAGAGAATCTGCCTGCAATGTGGGAGACTGGGGCTCGATCCCTGGGTCGGGAAGATCCCCTGGAGAAAGAAATGGCAACCCACTCCAGTATTCTTGCCTGGAGAATCCCATGGACAGAGGAGCCTGGAGGGCTACAGTCCACGGTGTCGCAAGAGTCGGACACAGCTTAGCAACTAAATCACCACCACCACATCTTTTAGTTTAGTTCTTATTTTTGGCTGTGCTGGCTCTTTGTTGCTGCAGGGGCTACTCTATAGTCACTGCACACAGGCTTCTCATTGAAGTGGCTTCTCTTGTTGCGGGACACGGTAGGCTCTAGCTCACGTGGGCTTCAGTAGTTGCAGCTCCCGGGCTCTAGAGCACAAGCTCAGGAGTTGCTGTGCACAGGTTTAGTTGCTCCACTGCATGTGGATTATTCCCAGATCAGAGATCGAATCCACATCTCTTGCATTGGCAGGTGGATTCTTTACCACTGAGCCACCAGGAAAGCACCACATGTACATCTTTTAAAGAGATAGAATTTTTAACTTGCAGAATAACATGTTTTGGGGTTTTTTTTTTTGTCTTTGTTTTGTTTTGGCAGATGCTGGCTCAGAAATCTGGCAACATTATCAACATGTCCTCTGTGGCTTCCAGCATCAAAGGTAGGCGTGTCTTCCTCTGGGAATCATGACCCATGGACTGATACATCTTCAGGAGCTTAAGAGTTTGGGGAACAAGCATAGCAGAGATCATGTAACCCACACATGAGTTCAAAACTGCTTTTTTTAAAACTGGAATTAAGGACTAAGCCTTTTGCCTTAAATGTGAACCAATCATAGAACTAAAGTCTGCTTGCTTTGCCCTCCCTTTTTTTCCTTCTAAATGGATATGGAAATGAAGATCAAAATGGGAGAAGGAAGCATTTATCCATTTAATTAATCAAAAAAGATGTCCTGAACATCCACTAGATGCCCCAGACCCCAGAGAATCCACAGCCCCAAAGGGGGGTGGAGAGAGATGGGAAAACACACGTCTTCTGCAGCGTGGTAGGGTTATAACAGAGCTTTGCTCAGAGTGCCGTCGCGATACCAGAGACAGAACTCTGCCTGTGGATTGGGGAGAGCTGCACAAAGACGTGCGGTCCAGCCCTGAATGAGAGGTCAAGCTGCAGGGCCAGACTGCGATGCAGACATGGAGATGATGCATGATGGTACAGGTGGATTTTCAACTTTAGAATGAAGGAGCTACTGCTGAGATAACATTCCTTCTTTCAGCAAGGATACACAGTAAGCCCTTCTGGGAGAAGAATACAAAGAAATAGGTTTGTTTGAGTTGTGTTTTGTTTCACTTTGATTTATTCTAGTTGTTTGTTTTGGTTTTTTTTTTTTTTTGGAATCCACCTAAGGGTTCTACCAACTGATGACGAAAAGCTAAGGCTACAGCTCTCACTTAAATGTAGCATCTCAGCACAGAAGTCTCACCTGAATTGTGCCGACAATGTTACTATTTCCCCAGATTCAGAAACTAACCCTATTAATGGAGAAGAACTGATATCACTTTTTTAAAAGGGTGGAGTGTGAGAAAGCAGGACAGTGGTCTCCTGCTTCCTAAAGGAGACTGTGCTTTTTATTTCTTCTTCCCCTCCTTCTCAGATACGACATGCCCTGGTGGCTCAGTGATAAAGAATCTGCCTGCGATGCAGGAGACCCAGTGTCCATCCCTGGGTTGGGAAGATCCCCTGGAGGAGGGCATGGCAACCCACTCCAGTATCGTTGCCTGGAGAATCCCATGGACAGAGGAGCCTGGCGGGCTAGAGTCCATGGGGTCGCAGAGGGTCAGACACTACTGAGCGACTAACACTTGGTTTCCTTCTCAGGGGTTGTGAACAGGTGCGTGTACAGCACAACCAAGGCAGCCGTGATCGGCCTCACAAAGTCCGTGGCTGCAGACTTCATCCAGCAGGGCATCCGGTGCAACTGTGTGTGTCCAGGTGAGCTGGGCACTGTGGGACCGTGAACTTGTCCTTTCTGACCTCCTGGCTGCCACTCTGAAAGGTGCCTATGTAGGCTAGTTTACCACATGTTATGTTGTCACTGGGCAAAGCTCAAAAGAAAAAGAGCCTAAGCTAATAGAGACACAGATGTAGGGAACAAACCTATGGACACCACAGGGAAGAAAGCAGAATGGGCCAAATTGGGAGATTGGGATTGACATATATATATACTACTATGTATAAAATAGATGGCTAATGAAAACCTATCCTATAGCACAGGGAAGTCAACTCACTGCTCTGTGGTGACCTGAATGGGAAGCAAATCCAAAAACGAGGGCATATATATATACGTGTAGCTGATTCACTCTGCAGTATAGCAGAAACAGACACAGCAGTGTAAAGCAACTATACTCCAGTATAAAATAATAAAATTTTTAAAAAGAGAAAAAAAAAGAGGCTAGGGTTATTAAGATACTAGTCCAACAGTAAGTTGGGAATAAGATCCTAAGTCATTAGGAACAACCTGCAGATGTGTTAAAAAGCAAAATTCAACCAAGTAAATTTGAAAATCTAATTGGCTGTATTCAGTGATTCTAAATCAAGTGGCATCCTGTTTAGCAACTAGATGGATGCTCCAAGGAGTTCTATACAAATGGAAAGTTTTTATAGAAAGGAGGATGGGGCAAGGAAGTCATTGGCAAAAGAAAAGAAAAGGATTTTCTAGGCTGTGTGCGTGTTAAGTTGCTTTAGTCGTGTCCGACTCTTTGGAACCCTAAGGACTGTAAGCCTGCCAAGCTCCTCTGCCCATGGGATTTTCCAGGCAAGAGCAGTGGAGTAGGTTGCCATTTTCTCCTCCAGGGGATCTTTCCAGCCCAGGAATTGAACCCAAGTCTCTTATATCTCCTGCAATTGGCAGGCAGGTTCTTCACCACTACGCCACCTGGGAAGCCCTATTCTAGCCTAAGACTTCTTAAAAAAGAAGTCCTCCTAAAAAGGGAGGAGGGGATGGCATGAATTTTATCATACAGATTGCCTCTTCCTCTGGGGGGATAGAGGGCCCACGAGGCCAATTACCTCACTGGGTGCTGACCAGAAAATTCCAGACTGGTTCATTAAGATTCCATTTCTGGTAAAGACTGAAACTGCAGTTAGGTTAGGCATTAAATACAGGTTTGGTATCATGGGCTTTAGCACAAATGATGCCATTTTGATTTAACAAATGCAAAGTGTTTAAATGCTACTTGTGTGGATGGGGGCCATTCTAAACCCTGTGATTAAGAGTCATAACTGGCCTGGGCTTGGTGTTTTGAAAGCAGGCCAGGATGATCTTGTCAGAGGAAAGGTGAAAAGTAGACTGTACTCCCAGGACAGCAGGAAGAAAAAGGAGCCTTCGGACACAGGGAGCCACTGAGTCAAGTCAATCACCTGGGGTGGCCCATAAACAAAAAGGAGAGATTAACACCTTCCTTTATGCTATAAAGAGGGGGTCAGCAAACCGTGGTCTGCAGACCAGATCTGACCCACCACCTCTTTTGTAAACACAGTTTTATTGGAACACATCCCACTCAGTTTGTTTCTGTACTGGTTAAGTCTGCTTTCATGCTGAAGTTAAAGTTGAGTAGTTGTAACAGACCAAATGGTTCTCAAAGCTAAAAATACTTCCTATCTCACTTTTGACTAAAAAGTATGCTGGCCCCTCATGTAAAGGAAAGGAGAAAAGGAGAAATTATTATTAGTAGAAAGGACATTTATGTTTATACTATACAGCAGTCTATTAAGCGTGCAATAGCAGTGTGCCTAAAAAAACAATGTGTATGTCTTAATTCAAAAACATTTTATTGCTAAAAAATGCTAACCATCATCTGAGTCTTCAGTGAGTCATTATCCTTTTGCAACAGTAATATCATAGATCACTGATCACAGATGGAGGACGGTTCCCTCCCACAGAAGAAGGAGGTGACATATGTATACCTTTGGCTGATTCATGTTGATATTTGGTAGAAACCAACACAATTCTGTAAAGCAGTTATCTTTCAATTAAAAAATAAATTAATTAAAAAAATGAATACAGTAATAATGAAAAAGTTTCAAATATTGCAAGAATTACCAAATGTGACACAGAGACATGAAGTGAGCAAATGTTATTGGAAAACTGCTGCCAGTAGACTTACTCAAAGAAGCATTGCAAAGACCTTCAGTTTGTAAGAAATGCAGTGCTTGTGAAATGCAGTCAAGCAAAGTGCAGTAAAATGAGGTCTGCCTGTTCAGGGTGCTGAAGAGGAATTACCAACTTCCTCTCTGAAACCAAATTCAGTATTGCATGTCCATAATCAAAGTTTCTCTTCATAGTTCACAACTGCTTGGGGGGTGGGGAGGAGAAACATTTCACAATTACCCGTGGGACCTTTCCAAACCCGAGGGGCACGCCAGATTTCAGGGAAGGAGTTGATGGGGAACACTGTGTATGGTTTGGAAAGCAACACAGGGGATTCTGATGTCATCCTTCATGGTCTCCCCTGCGTTGAAAACCACTGACTTATTAGATAAAAGGGGTGAAGCTACCAAGTAACCTTCGAGCTACAGAATTTCCATGATTGAAGTGTTCTGTTTAACTTTTCTTGGACTAATAAGGTAAACTTAAGTAACACTAGCCAAAAGGAGGATCAGGACTCCCTGGCAGTCCAGTGGCTAAGACGCTGCTCTCCCATTGCAGGGGGCCCAGGTTTGATCCCTGGTCAGGGAACTAGGTCCCACATGTCTCAACTGAAGATGCTATGTGCCACAACTAAAACAAATAAATAAACGAATGTTGTTTTAAGAAAAGAAAGAGGAGGATCTGACAGGAGAGACACAGTTTTGCTAGGTTTTAACATACACACTGGTGATATTGTTGGCTATTCTTGGTGCCCTTTACCCAATGGAATAAAATGTCTAATGATTTGGAAAATGTGGTTGTTTTAAAGCTGGACTTTTTGGAAGACTGGAAAATATATCCTCACGCTCTCTGGGACAGGGAACTAGCTTTGACTCACTGAGCCAGTCACAGAAGAAAATGTGACAAGGAATGAGAGTCTGGGATGGTACTGATGGTAGAGTCGCAATGCTTCAACACCAGACTGGTGCGGACGATGGCATGGTGCGTCAGTCTGTGCCGGGACTCGGCGGAGTCAGGTGACTGTGGAATCCAGTGAGAGGACTAGGCTTGCCTCTCAGCCTTCACGTGTTAGTTGCTCAGTTGTGTCCAGCTCTTCGACCCCATGGACTGTAGCCCATCAGGCTCCTCTGTCCATGGAATTCTCCAGGCAAGAAATACTGGAGTGGGTTGCCATTTCCTTCTCCAGGAGATCTTTCTGACCCAGGGATCGAGCCCGGGTCTCCCGCATTGCAGGCAGATTCTTTACCGTTTGAACTACAAAGGAAACCCTTAGTCATTAATATCGGTCACATGTAAGATATGGTGCGCATCTGCCCCAGTGGGCAGCAAGAATTTTGAGGCGGTGTCTTGAGCACACCGTTGGTAGAATTGTGGACTCTGAGGAGGCTGTTGATGAGGGAAGTGAGGAAAATACCATCGGAAATTGGATACAAAGAGATTTTTGTTACGTGGTTTAAGAAATTTCATCAACACTATTGCCAGCAGTAACTGTGAAGGGTGGAAAACATTCCTGATGAGCCAGGCGATGTAGCCAAGGCAGCAGCCACCCAGCCTGTGGAAGGTTCCGCCTGCTCACAGTGAAATGTGAGAGCAGAGAGACAAGCTAAGGACAGGGCTGTTGAACAGCAAGAAGCCAGGATTTTTAGATTTCGAAGATTGCCAGCCTCTCCAGAGAAATGGCAAATGATAATAAAATTGAGATTCTGGTTTTGAAGGAGGGAGATAAATTGAGAGATTGGGATTGACATACACACACTACTCTATATAATATAGGTATCTAATGAGGACCTACTGTAGAGTACAGGGAACTCTCAAGACTCTGTAATGGCCTATAAGGGAAAAGAATCTAAAAAAGAATGGATATATGTACATGTATAATAGACTCACTTTGCTGTACACCTGAAACTAACACAACATTGTAAATCAGTTATACCCCCATAAATATTTTAAAAAGAAAGAAATTGCTTCCGGGCAAATGTCAAATCTGTGACACACCCAGGAGCGTGGTCTAAGGACGGACCTGAGGCTATGACTGTGAAATCATTTTTTATGACTTTAGAAGGATCATGTGGTCCTCCTGGAGTACTGTCAGCAGAAGAAAGGCCCTGTAAAGAGAATTTGCAGATCACAGAAGTTAACAAAAATGCCTGGGAACTTGTTCTGTAAGGAATGTGAACTAAGTGGTATTTAAAAAAAAAAATTTTTTTAATTCATTTATTTATGGCTGTGCTGGATCTTCATCGCTGCTCACAATTTAAACATTTTTAGTCATTTTTATTTTTCTTGTTTTAATTAAAATGATTTAAAGTTATATTTTTTTGATGAGAAATATGAAACAATGGTTAAAATAGGAATTTGAAACCAATGAGAATTTCAAGATAATGAGGAAAATGTAGAGCCACCTAAGTTATCCGTAAAGTATCATGTGAATGTGATGAGACCAAAGTACATCCTGGGGATGCTTCACCGAGAGTCCCTGCCTAGTATGACAAAGAAGAATAGCTTGTATTTTTGAAAAATCATAGAAACGTTATTAAATAAGTTATAAGACTGTTAAATAAAAGGACAGACAGGTAGAGGGGAAATTGTCACTCCCAGTCATGAAGAAAAATTTCACTGATCATTGAATGATATGGAAAGTGAGTTTAAAGTTTAATTGCCAATTTCTTTTTCAGTCTAAGTAAGTAACCAAGCTGAATGCCCTCCTTTTATTTAGGAACAGTTGATACCCCATCTCTGCAAGAAAGAATACAAGCCGGACCAAATCCTGAAGAGGTATAGCTACTGTTTTAAATGTTTAAATCCTGTGGTTTAAAAAAATGCCCGTTCCTTACCTAGAGTAGACAAATCCATAGAGACAGAAAAGTTGAAGGGTGGTTGCTAGGGGGTGGGAGAAAGTGGGTCAGAAGTTGTTTAATGGGTATAGAGTTTCAGTTTTGCAAGATGAAAAGAATTCTGGAGATTTGTGCCACAGTAATGTGAATGTACTTAACACTGCTGAACTGTACACTAAAATTGGTTATGATGGTAAATTTATATTATGTGCATTTTACCACATTTTAAAAAAACATAAAAATGCCCTCTTCTTTAGTACTAACTTTCTGATCCGTCACGGTGTCTATAGGTTTTATTATAAAACAAATAGTTTGAGTAGCTTGGAAGTTACCATAGTCCTGTTTGGTCCACAGTTAATGATATTATCAATAATGATATTGTCTGTATCCAGTATCATGCGTACTTAATCAAGTCAGCAGTTCCTTTGTAGATTCCTCTTGCCTTTGACCTCCTAAAGGTGTTACAGGTGCATTAATAGTTCAGCTCACATCACTGATGTCCGATATGGTTTCTGGTTACAGGCACTGAGCGATTTCCTGAAGAGACAGAAAACAGGAAGATTTGCAACTGCAGAAGAAGTAGCCCTGCTCTGCGTGTACTTGGCCTCCGATGAAGTAAGCACTGTTCCTCCCAGAGGGTTCATTATCCTCAATCAAATTTGGCCACAATTTGCTGATCAAAATAACGTAATTTAGGAAGTGATCACAGGTAGGTGCTAAGATGTTGCATTTACAAAGTAGGGATAGGTGCTGATTTAATTTGCTCGACATTAAGGCCACTTTGACCTCAGCCACCAACTCGTCCTCAGTCAGCTTTACATGTCACTAAATCTGATAGCAAATGAAGCGGTGAAGGATTGAAAAAAAATAAAAACTGCTCAATTTAATTAAAATTAAAATGCTCAATTTTATCATTCTTTTCAAAAATTACCAACTTGTGAAACAATGTAATGATTAAGCAGCGATTTAATGTAAATCAAACCAGTGAACCTCCAAAATTGTGAGAGCTTCAGGTAAAATGGGGAAAAGGTAAATCAGATTTGTGTCCAGGAGACAAAGAATTACCATCTGGTGCTTTCAGTTTTATTAGTGATTTGTTTAGAAGAATCCCCCTACATCCTCCTTTTTTCCCCTGTGAATTCTTACTTGTTTATATTCATGTATGGAAATTCATAGTTCTGTCTCTTTCCACTTTGCATGTATTTAGTAACCAGTTTCTTCCTGATTGGCTGCTGTATATTTTGTGTGTGTATGTGTGTGTGTGTTACTCGCTCTTTCCAACCCCAAGAACTGTAGCCTCCATCCGTAAGATTCTCCAGGCAAGAATACTGGAGAGGATAGCCATGCCCTTCTCCAGGGGATCTTCTAAACCCAGGGATTGAACCCAGATCTTCCGCATGGCAGGCAGATGCTTTAGCATCTGAGCCACCAACGACATACAGTTGTGAAAACAGAAACTTTTTTGTTAGAAATATTTCTTATAAGGTATAGAGCACAAGAACATCCCCTGTGTTTTATGCCTTTGAGTAATAACCAACCAGGAAACTAAAAGAAGAAAAGCGGGGGTAGGTGGGAGTGAGGAGGTATGTTACTGATCAGTCATTATTTCCTGAATGAAACTTGTACACATCCGGTAGTTGGTGAATGTGACAAATGCACAGGTTGAAATGTTTTAGTGACAGAGCAGTGACTACTTCTCAGAACTATTTATAGCAGTTTTTCGTAGCTGAGAAAACTGCTGGACAGATTGTGATGGAACCAGTATATTGACTTTTTTGACTTCTCTGAATCTGTATCTTCAGAAAAGCTCATTTGATCTGTGGGTACTGCTGATAAGCTAAATTGCCCTGATTTAGCCAGAGCTTAGGTTAGCAAATATTTGGGAACACTCTGGCTTGAAATATACAACAAAAGGACCTTTGTCCTTTTAAAAAGATCCTGAAGGGTCCATATGTAATCAAACAGCCTGCCTTTTAAAAAAAACTTAGAGAAACTGGGGAGTGTTTCTTGGTAGAGTGACTACTAACCCACTCATTTATCTAAATACTTTATATGCTTAGTTTTCATATATCGTACTTTACAACACTCTGTACTCCTGTTATGATGTCTTTTCCTTCCTACCTCTTCCATTATTTTAGGCTTCAGATGTATTTAAAACTAAGAGCACAAATTTGAGTCTTGATTATCCATTATCCAAAGGTTTAAGTTAAAATATTTCTGAATCTCTACCACAAGAATCACTTCAGCTTTAGTTCTTTGGAAAAGTAAAAATTCTATGGGAAAAAAAACCCAGTAATTTTTAAACTCCTTTAGTTTTGTACAGATTTAGATGTCTGAAACTAGTATAAATTGTTTTCTTTGTTAATAGATTATAGTAATTATTACTCATATACATTTAAAAAATACATTTAGTGTGATTCAGTTCCTGGAATTAGCCATGTATATTGATTGATTAACTAAATGTACATCTTTTTAAACAAAGTTCTGTTTGATGATTGACATGACCTTTTTATGACTGACACACTTGATGATGTTCAAAAGTTTATTAGTGGCATAAAACTCAGCTAGTTTAGAATACTTCTGAGTTTCAAAATGAAAAGGCACTATTTTAGCCTATGCTTTATCCTAATTCAGGGAATGGCTCTGTATCACAGAATTTAATTTTCTGATTCTGATACCAAACACTCTTAGAATGTGACAGGTACTCAGACACCAGCAAGAGTCCAGTTAGCCCCGGATCATGAGAACACTCAGCAGTTTTAAATCATCTGGAATTTAATTCAGATTTTTCTAATTTCTCTTTGTTAAGTGAGACTTCCTAGTACTGTGAGAATAAACTGTTTAGCTGTCTCGGTCAGGAAAACTGAAGAAACACAACCTGGTTAACTGTTCCGTCTCCTTGTGTTTATCACTGCAGTCTGCATACGTCACAGGCAATCCTGTTATCATTGATGGAGGCTGGAGTTTGTGATTTCAGTCAGGGTCTCCTTGCTGGGAAGGCGGGCCCTTCCTGTCCACAGTGAACCTGCTTACGAAGAAAACTCACCCATCCTCTCTTTCCAATTAACAGCAAATTAATGAAAACAAGACCTTTTGATGATGTCATTGTTCACAAGAGTCTGAGTTTTTAAATACATTAATCTCTTTCTAGTCTGTTATGAAATCACTGTAGATTGGTGAGATAATGAACTCACTGCAAAAAGAATATTTAAGACTAAGCCTCAATTTGTAAGCATATAAAAATTAAAATGTGAATATGAAGAAAAAAAGTTTGTTTTTTTTAAATGGTATTCATTTCTATTTTATTTCTATTTCACAACATTCAGATATTTTTGTACAGTTCTGCATTGGTCTATATGTGGGTACTCATTTTAAAATTTTACACTATTATAGATGAACGCCACAGGTATAAAGAAATTTGGCCTCAGTAACCAACACTTAGAGGGTTTTAGGTTCAGGACTACATATTGTTGATCTGTTATGTAAAAGAAAAATAATCATAGATATTTATACTTAATGGATGCCATCACTTTTCTTAGTACCTTTTTTAGTCTAACTGAAAAGTTTTTGTTAAAAAAAGCAATATTTGACATGGGCATAATAAACATACAGTTAACTAACAGTATTTCCAGTTTGAGGGATCTTTTTTAGATTAAGTATAGATTTCCTCACCAAATTCTGACATAGCAGATAAGAGAACATGAGACTTACAAATAGTTTCTGCATGAATAAATAGAAATGAATTATATAACAAGAAACAAACAAAACTAAAGAAAATAAACATTTCAATATAAATCCATAGAAAATAATTCTATAACATACTACTAGGGAGAAGGTTTTTCCTGTTCTTTTAGTTTTAGAGTTTTATGTTTGTGCTTTATTTGTTGTTAGCTCAGAAGACCAAATGATATGTATGATGCACTTACAGATCTCAGTAAATGAGCAGTGATTCTTAATCTTTTGTCTTATAACTGTAATATTAACAAAGAAAATTTTGAAACAGACAATAACAGGTTAAATAAAGGTTAAAATTGTATGTATGAAGCAGAACATGCAGCTGATGAGGGTGAGTTAAACCTGACAGCAAGGGATATTTTGACTAGCCTGCCTGAAGAGTCCACTGATTATAAGATTTGCTTTAGGGGTCTGGTCCAGGTATTCCACTACTGGAGCACATATAGCTTGGTTTTTTACCTAGACCCCAGGTCATCCAATTTATCTTGGATTTTAGTTTTCTGCTTTGTAAAATTACAGCATTAAGACAAATGACTTGGGTTTCTTTTGATGTAATGTAATCAGAATGTTATAACTTACTATCAAGTGAAGTAAAGGAACAATTGAAGCTTTTAAGTATGTTACGAACTATCTACTTAATGCTCTGAGCCAGTATACATTATATGTAAGCTATGAAAACATGAATCTAAATAAATACATGATGAATACTACAAAATGGTTCCAAACATTAACAAATGCTCCCTCGGATTTTGTTTTCTCAGAGATAACTATAAGCATGCATGCCTACTCAGTTGTTAAGTCCTGTCGGATTCTTTGTGACCCCATGGACTGCAGCCTGCCAGGCTCCTCTGTCCATGGGATTTTCCAGGCAAGAACACTGGAGTGGTTGCCAGTCCCTCCTCCAGGGGATCGCCCCCACCCAGGGATTGAACCTGTGTCTCCTGTATTGCAGGCAGATTCTTTACCACTGCACCACCTGGAAAACTCACAACTGTAAACTATAGAACATTATAAACAATAAAAAAGCAAAAACTTGCCCAAAAGTTCAATGTTCTCCAAAGCTGTGCTAATCAAATTGGGTGATACATCAATGATCACGCGATTGAAAGAAAAGGAAAAATATATTTCATTCCTGTGGTAAGAGGAAGCTGGGTGTCACAGGAAACTTTTGCAAGCTTTCAGAGAGTAAGAGTTCGTTTAGGAATATAGTCACTTTAGATGCTTATTAGATGGAATCTGGGTTCATCCTTCTCTCTGTGAGGGCCTAAGTAAGAAGAATGAATGGTTTCTGGCTGTTGGAGATTAAAATTGTCCGTTGCTTAAAGGAGTGAAAAACGGGTAAGACAATTTTATTTCCGAAAGAAATAATTACCCTGAAAGGGGCACAGGCGCATATACACACAATTAGTTGAGAGAGAAGGGGGAGGAAAAGATAGAAGAAAGGAAATCACGGAAATAAAAGGCAGGATTAAATGGATGCTGATTTGGAACGTAAAAATCGGAAACAACACAGCAAGAAGGGCAAGTGTTAAAGAAGCCGTAAGAGGGAGAGGACAAGTCTTTCATCCACTTAATCGGTCATCTGGACAGAGGTCCACCCGCCCCACCTAAGAAGACACTTCTAAACAATACAACTAAAAAGGTAGAGTGAAAATCCAGAATGTAGATGGAAATGCTAAACCAGCAATAGGTTGCGCGGGCCGCACCCCCGACTCCGCGAGCGGCAGCGCTGCGCGTCCTCGCCCAGGAGCTCGTCATCGCCGGGGTCGGCGCACGCTGGGCCGCCAACCCGCGGCTTCCCAGGGAGACGCGATCGCCCTGTCCCCAGTGGCCAGAGAGGCCGCCAACCGCGCGGCGCCGCTCCTGGGTCCCGGGGTGTGGACTTGCGGTTCGCCGGACCCAGAGCAAAGCCGCGCAAACGCGCCCTGCGGCCCCAAACCCGCAGAGGACGCCTGGAACGGCCGCTCCTGAACCCCAACCTGTGCGGGCTCCCTGTGGGGTCCACCAAGCCAGCGCCCGGCCTCCTTCCCGGGACCGCCCTCGCCGCGGGCGGGGAGGGGATGGATGGGCGGGGCCGCGCACCCCCGCTATCTGAAATAACTGCAGCCTCCGGAGCCGCCTGGGGCGATGCGCCACCCGGAAACCCGCTCCACCGGGCTCCCCCGCAGACCTGCGAGCCCCTTTTGTAATCTACCGGGCTGAGCCGGGTGCCGGAGCCGGAGAGCGCGAGGTGAGTACCCCCTGGAGGGCAGTGAGTGTAAATTAAAGCGGCGCCAAGGCTGCAGCTTTGTGCCGGGCCGGAGGCCGGGAGCGAGCGCCCTGCGCCTTCTGGTTGTACGCGGCGTGGAGGCTGGCTGGCTGGCTGGCTGTGTGTGTCTGTCTACCGTTGTTGTTACTGGAGTAAGTTTTTCTTGTTTGTCTTTGTTTTTGTTCTCAGATCCACCAGATGTTGTCGGGGGTGCTAACCTAGGTTAGCCCCCCTGATGTGCTGAGACTAATCAGATCCTGCTGATTGGGGAATATAAATAAGCCCCTGCTCAGAGCTCACGCTGAGTCTGTGGCTGTATTTTACTTATCAGGCATCAGCTTCTTATGGCATCCTTGTAATCTCACCCTGGACTCTGGTGTGTTTTGTTGCACCAAAAGACTAATAGCGGGAAGACACCACTAACTTTAGCATCCCATCGAGAAATCCAGAACACTAGTGGACAGAGACAGATCTACCTCTGTTCACTCTGAAAGACGAAAACCCCCTTTCCCCGTGCCTCTGTAGCGCGACCGCCTCCTGATACTATTGCTGCTATACTGTAGCTCATGAAATTCTGGTTTGCTGTTTCTATTAGTGAGTCAAGAGTAAAACATTTCAATTCAGCAAATGCCTGTGCGTTTTCTCTGAGCCAAGCAGACCTGGGGACAGGAGATACAAATATGTATTAAATACAATTTCTGCCATTCAGGAGCTCAAAATCCAATGGGTCACAATATACAATATTAAGAATATACAATATACATACTATAACAAGTAAATTAGGTAGTGTGATTTACCCTGTACCTAATGATGTAAATAAAATGACCTGTTCACATATTTTTTAGCATAAGGTCTTTAGAATTACAGCCCTATTGACTAGATTTTTGCTTCTGGGGGTTTCCATAGAAGGTAAGTGGGGACAAGTCAGTGGTGGAGGTCTGATTCCTGGGGCCTGCACAAAAAGCTGCTGTGTTGGGTATGGAAGTTTGGCGCTCGCACTCATTCCTACCTGCTGCTAGCGTTCCTTCCTGTACAGGAGCAACTGGAAAGCTGAAACCATTTCTCAGACTCTGGTCCATTTAGAGTTCTGGATGTGAATTAGACTTCTGGATGGCTTGCCTGAGATCTCAGAGGCAGAGATGAGACAGAGACCGTCTCTCTGATATTTTTTTGGCTCTTTTCTGTTGGCACGGAAGGTGCACGAGATGCCGCTGTCTGGTCTCCAGAACTGTGAGTGTGGGGAGGGACTTAGAGTAACCAGTCTCAGCATGCCATATTGAATCATCAGCTTTCTGGCTATCAGGAGGCAGCGCAGGGAGGTAGAGAACAGATTCTGAGTTCCTTGCCCAGATAAGCGTCCAGATCCCAGGTTCTCAGGGTCAGAGCTGCTGTCTGTTCTTGAACTCCACACTTTCTCCCGATTGTGGCAAAAATAGTATATTCCCCAGTGCCTCTTCCACTGGTGTTCTAGAAGTTGCTCCTGGAGGCCCAGCCAAGACCCTACACAGTCTCTAGCCTTTTTAACAGTCTCTAGCCTTTTGCCAAGTCACCTGATTCTTCCTATAAAATCTCTTTTGGCTTAAAATACTTGGCATGGTTTCTGTTTTCCGCTCAACCCTGCATAATATGTTTGCTATGTAGCCTCCAAAAGTCACCTGAACCTAATGTCTTCAGCTTCTTTAGATGGAAAATGAAACCATGAGATGAGATCCAGGGGCTGACAGTGATTTGAATGCCTGCAGTTTGACCCGGTTCTCTCTCGTTTCTACAGAACCCCACATTCGAGTTGGCCCCTGAAGGAACTTGAGTTTGTTACCCATAGAATAGACGATCTCTGAAGTCTCTTATTTGACGAGTATAAGGTAAAACATCTCTTCATTTAAAACATTCTCAGAGTATGTTATATAACAAGAGATTGCTCACTATCTGGTTCATTAGTTCTGTTTTTTTGTTTGTTTATACAAAGATTATTTTATTTTATATTTATTTGTTAGACTGTGCCGGGTCTTAGTTGAGACATGCTGGATCTTTAGTTGTGGTGTGCTAACTCCTAATTGCTGCATGTGGGGTATAGTTCCCTGACCAGGTATCAAACCTAGGCCCCCTACAATGGGAGCGTGTGGAGTCTTAGCCACCCGACCACCAGGGAAGTCCCTGCTAGTCCTGTTGATAATTGGGAGACCACTGGTTCTTGGTTGGCACACAAACCTTAATGATAAACTAGATTTTTCCTCTGGGGGAAAAGAATTTACGTCTTTCATCACATAAAGCATAGGAGCATAGTGTGCAGGGAGATGGAGCTACCTGTATATACACTTGTGTAATGAGGGAGCATTCTTTGTAGTCATGGATGATACATGCTAAGGAGAATGCAATTGTGGTAAGTTCTGAAGAGTTTTTAACAGCCTTATAGAGAGCTGTTAGGGCTTCCCAGGTGGCGCTAATGGTAAAGAACCCACCTGCCAATGCAGGAGAGGTAAGAGACTTGGGTTCGATCCCTGGATCTAGAAGATCCCCTGGAGGAAGGCATGACAACTCGCTCCAGTATTCTTGCCTAGAAAATCCCATGGACAGAGGAGCCTGGCAGGCTACAGTCCATAGGGTCGCAAAGAGGCAGACATGACTGAAACGACTTAGTACGCATGCGTGCATAAAGCTATTAAGTATATCTGGCCAAAACAAATGAAAGCTCTTTGTGGTTTTTTTAGGAATCTATTATTTATGTTTCTGTAGTTCACAAGGAGGAATGAAAGGTGTGAGTTTACTAGTGTCTCTTATCTGTGCTCTTCAGCACAGCACATCTGTGCTGCTTTCTCAAGGAAAATCTCATAAAAGAAAGATAAAGTACCGGGGGGGTACTTTGGGGGGACTCCAGGATGTACTTAGTACTGGTTTAAGATTTTCCATGACATAGGCATTGTCACCATTTTGCAGATGAAGAAAGTGATCCAGATTGACTGAGTAACTTGCCCCAAATACCCCGATTAGGAGGATTCACTAATTCACACAAGGATTCACATTCAGGGTTTTCATGTCCATTTTCCTCTGACCGCTCCATATTTTGCATATTATGCTCATTATGCTCTCGTCGGCATTGGTGTGCACAAACTTCCCTATATGTATTTTTGTTTTCACCCCTTATCCTTTAATCATGTGTTTCCTCTGCCTGTGATGGTCTGTATTTTCTTTATGAGATTAAGTCATTTTTCAAGGCTTGATTCAGGTATGAGCCAAGCAGGGCAATATCTCCTCTCCCCTATTTAACTCTATGCCTGCACTTTTACATTATAATTAAATGACCTTAAGGTGGCACTCACTGCTATAACAGATAATCTCCAAAACCTCAGTAACTTAACACAGTAGAAACTTAATTCTTACTCATATAAAATCTAACCAGGTGTTCAGCTGGTGGCCTTCTACTCAGTGATTCAGGAAGCCTAACTCTTTTTATATTATGGCTTTGCCATCCCCTAAGGCCTTAGAGTCCTTAGTTTCTAGGATATGGACAAGAAAAGAGAGAACATGTGGAGGATTACATGGGAAATTTCTTACAGCAATGAAAATACAATACATCATTGATGCCCATATCCCCTTGCCAGACTCAGGGACTTGCCAAACTGACCTGAAAGGGAGGCTGGGAAATGTCAGCTATCTGTGTGCCCAGGCAGCAGAGGAAACAGGTTTGGTGAGCACATAGCAATCTTTGTCCCTTTCTTAAGGAGAAGAGACTGCATGTAAGTCATCTTTATATCTCTGTGCTTTACACACCACAGAGAACCAGTGTAAATCTGATGAACTTCACTGATTGTGAAAAGATGGGATTGCTTATCCCACATGCCTAAGATCAAAACTTAAGATCAAAACTTAACCATATTCCATTATGGTTGCCAAGGGAATGAACTGTCATTCTCTGACTAGGTAGCAACCTTTGAGTATAGGAATAATTTACATTTCAAATCCCCAACACAAGGGCTAGAACATAATAAGAGCTTAATAAATGTTTACTGAATGAATGAGTGAGTCCTCAGGGAAAAAAAAGGGACAGAGTTAGTCTATTTGAAGTTAGGAAATACTGATCGGGAAGGTGACATTTGAGTTATGAGAATGACTAGTAGAACTTTACCAAGTAGAGCGGGTAAAATACGAAACCTTAGCAACGGTAGTGGTATTTTGTTGCTCTTGTTTTATTTACTTCATGAGTAGAAGTTTAGAAAACAATCAAATGTTTGTAAACCTAACCTTTTAAGATTCAGTATTCAAATATTACAACTAAACTTCAGAAATAGGACAGAAAAAAATATATAAACTGACAAGCTGTGTAATCTCTAATGACAAAAAAAAAAATGGTGCTAAAAAACTTGGCTCTGATTTTTAGCTATTGAAGTGTTGTTTTCTAGATATTTTTTGAGAAATTTCAATAATATGAAGGCAGTGCTTTGTCTGTTCATCCTCTATGAAGATCAAGAAGGTAGGGAGACACATATAGGCCAAAGGTTCCCCATCAGTGCTGCTTTCCTGAGCTTCTCAGAGCTGGCTCTGCAACAGTCACCTGTTGTATTGGTTAGGATGCTTTGGGCTAAGTAACAGGATATTCAGCCAAAGCTCTCTTCAATAATACCAGCTTCGTTTCTCATATGATGAAGGTAAGTGGATCAGGGCTTGTAGCACATTGATATCAGGGTCCAGGTTGCTTTCTGTGAGCTCAGTCAGTTCAGTTCAGTCGCTCAGTCGTGTCCAACTCTTTGCGACCCCATGGACTGCAGCATGCCAGACTTCCCTGTCCATCACCAAGTCTCGGAGTTTGCTCAAACTCATGTCCTTCGAGTGCGTGATGACACCCAACCAACCATCTCATCCTCTGTCATCCCCTTCTCCTCCTGCCCCCAATCCTTCCCAGCATCAGGGTCTTTTCCAGTGAGTCAGTTCGTCACATCAGGTGGCCAAAGTGTTGGAGCTTCAGCTTCAACATCAGTCCTTCCAATGAATATTCAGGACTGATTTCCTTTAAGATGGACTGGTTGGATCTCCTTGCTGTCTAAGCGACTCTCAAGAGTCTTCTCCAACACCACAGTTCAAAAGCATAAGTTCTTTGACATTCAGCTTTCTTTATGGTCCAACTCTCACATCCACACATGACTACTGGAAAAACCATAGCTTTGACTAGACAGACCTTTGTTGGTAAAGTAATGTCTCTGCTTTTTAATACGCTGTCTAGGTTTGTCATAGCTTTTCTTCCAAGGAGCAAGAGTCTTTTAGTTTTGTGGCTGCAGTCACCATCTGCAGTGATTTTGGAGCCCCCCAAAATTAAGTCTGTCACTGTTTCCATTGTTTCCCCATCTATTTGCCATGAAGTGATGGGACTGGATGCCATGATCTTAGTTTTCTGAATGTTGAGTTTTAAGCCAACTTTTTCACTCTCCTCTTTCACTTTCATCAAGAGGCTCTTTAGTTCCTCTTCACTTTCTGCCATAAGGGTGGTGTCATCTGCATATCTGAGGTTATTGATATTTCTCCTGGCAATCTTGATTCCAGCTTGTGCTTCATCCAGCCCAGCATTTCTCATGACATACTCTGCATATAAGTTATTTTTTTAATTTAAAAAATCATCAACTTTTATTAAGCAAAACTACGAGTATGATAAGAAAAAGTATATTTACAGCAGTAGTTTTCAATTACTCTTCCAGAAAGCTAAGTGAGAAAAAATTAGTAATAATTTAGAAATATTCATTATATTTAAAAAGAAAACTCTATAACCTGGAAAAAAATAATAAACTCATTTTTCAAATATCCATGAAATGGTGACTTTTCTATAAAGTCCCTTTAACAGACCACAGAAATAAGTGAATAAGTTCCAAAGGAAATAAAAATAGTTTTCTCTGATCATATTCTATGGAAATAAAACACAATGTCCTGGCATATGAAGAGAAAAACAGAAAATGAAATAAACTACAATGTCCAATAATAATAAAATCAGTATATACAGAAATAAACAAAGTAACATTTCAGAAGTGTGGGTGAAAATGAATTACTTAATAAACACTGTTGGAACAACTGTACGCCTATCTAGGAAATAAATGAAATAGGATCCTATGGCACAGACTGTCAACCCCCCTCAATGTCCACTGTCCCCTTCATTCTCAGATTCTTAGCTGGGAACATGGCATCATTTCCTTGACTCCCTCAGAGTTCACTGTGGTCATGCGACTCAAGAACCAGCCAACACTATGTGTACAGAGTTGGTATAGGCAGCTTCCAAGAAGTGTTCTTAAAGGGTGAGGACCTGCCTTTCTTTGTTTTTTTCCTCCTTCCTGCTGGCTGGAATCCAGATATTTTAGCTGGAGCTCCAACAGCCATCTTGGACTATAAAGTGAACTTGGAAATGGAACTTCTTCACAGTGAAGCAATGAGATGGAAAAGGCAAGAAGTATTCATATCATGGAATATGATACAAACTCTGAACCTATATTACCTCCATGGGAGAGAGATACAAACCCCAATTTTGTTTAATACACCATTACTTATGTTTATTTACTATTCTCAGCTGAACTCTGTCTCAACCAATGCAGTTCTCTTTGACTTTGTTATCATACCTTACACCAAAATAAACACCACAGTTCTTAAACTGACAGGGTGTCGATATATAGCCTTGACGTACTCCTTTCCCAATTTGGAACCAGTCAGCTGTTACATGTTCGTTAATTGTTGCTTCTTGACCTGCATACAGATTTCTCAGGAGGCAGGTTAGGTGGTCTGGTATTCCCATCTCTTTAAGAATTTTCCACAGTTTGTTGTGATCCACACAATCAAAGGCTTTAGCAAAGTCAGTGAAGCAGAAGTAGATGTTTTCCGGAATTCTCTTGCTTTTTCTGTGATCCAACGGATGTTGGCAATTTGATCTCTGGTTCCTCTGCCTTTTCTAAATTCAACTTGAACAACTGGAATTTCTTGGAGAATTTTGAGCATTACTTTGCTAGCATGTGAGATGAGTGCAATTGTGTGGTAGTTTGAACATTCTTTGGCATTGCTTTTCTTTGGGATTGGAATGAAAACTGACCTTTTCCAGTCCTATGGCCACTGCTGAACTAATCTTGACTTTTTCTTCATGGGTAAATCAAGGCTGCTAAAATTCCAAGAAACACAGTCCCCCATCCACAGCTTCATCCTCTCCACTAACATACACACACACACACACAAGACAAAAGGAAAAAGGGGTTCTTGTCTGGCCACTCTGCCTTTATATCAGGAAGGAAAGTCTTATCTAATAGTCCCCAACAGCCTTGCCCACAACTTTCATTGGCAAGAAATGAATCATACTCTGTCCTAAACCAACAGCTGTCAAAGAGGCCTGATGTAACAGACTGATTTAGACCAGTCATAATTTATTTCTAGGAGTGGGGAAGGGATCCACAGGCATACCTGAGCAGTGGCTCTTAGGCAGGTGATAAATCATGTTGCCACACTTGGGGAGATTAGTGTCTGAAGATTTTTATTTTAGTAAGCCTAAAAGTAATATTTTAAACTTTCAATTAAAAATATTTGCCCTTGGGTGGAAGGATTTTTTTAAAAAGAGAAGCAGATATCAGATTCCTTCTTCCCCAGAGATAATTTTCCTTTATTCCTTATGAGAAGTAATATGTTACTTCATGATGTTTCAATCAAGTCACCCTACCAGTTAACCAAATAGAATAGTAGTTGTTTTCCTTTGATAAATTGGTCTCATGTGGTTGGCATACTTAATACTTTCTAATAAGGGAGTTCTCTTTCAAGGAGATATTCTCAGTCTTTTCAGTCATTGACATTTTAAGCCCTTCTCTTCACTTGATCTGAGCTTCTTACTGATGAGAAATGAACCTTAGATCAGAGTTGGTTAGCAGAGTCCAGAAATTAGAAAGTTTCAATATGTTCTACATGGAAATACTGTATGAGATGGAAACTCTATACTTTTAACACATAAATGGGTGGAATGCCAAAGGTAGATTTTTATAATAATCATTATTGAGTACTTAGTGAATAGAGATACTTTTTCAAATGCATGAATACAACATATAGAGTACTCCAGTAGTAAATGTAGGTTCTCAACACAATGTTGGCCTGTCCATACCACAGACAGAAAATAACAAGAACAACCAGTCTTTTTCCATGTGATGATCTTTCAGCAGTAATTCAGTTGATAGCAGTAAGTGTATTTTATTTGACCGTGAACCTGTGGACATTTGCAAATTGAAAGCTCTTTTATTTTTTCTGGAATATTATAGAAAGCATTTCTAAACATTTATATTAACACAATAACTGAAAAAAAGACTGATTTAACAAACCTCTTTGTGTATATGAGAGGGTATTTACAGAGTGGTTTTCAAAGTGTGCTTCACTTGCCAGGAAGAACAAGGGTGAGAGGACAGAGCTCCTTCAACTCCACTTTTATCTATCCCACTTACTGGACTTCAGGATAAGGTTTCATTTGATAAAGGATCTCTGACCTCAAAAATACTTGAAAACTGCTGTAGAGGATACTAAGCAGTTTCCCTATCTTCTCTGAAAACTGCAGAAACAAAACAATTACCTTATATTGTGGCAGGTGGGAATAAGTTACCTAAAATCAAATTACCAGATTCTATCTATGAAACATATTACTGCCAAGGGAAGTTGTACCGTTTTCTTTTCTCTAAAGCTCTAAGAATTGCACAAATTCTTTTTCAATGTGTTTTAAATTACATTTTAAAATCTTATTGTAAAAATACTAACAATAAAGAAACAGAATAAAAATAAAATTCCAACAATTCCAATGCCATTCCAGTCCCCAAAGGCAACTACTGTTAACAGACAGTGCTGTTCATACTCTTGATCTACTATTCTTAACCTTCAGTTTCCTCTCAAGTTTGGAGGAATGACTAAAGATGTTGTTCCTTTGAAATCCACAGTTCTGTGGGTTTGGTGGCATATATGCCTAATACTGGAAAATAAAGCTCAAAGTAAACCAACATAGTTTCTGAGTGTGTGCGTCAGTCCTGGAGGAAATTCTGTATACTGGGAATGCTAAAGAGAGGGCTTCCCTGATGGCTCAGACAGAAACGAATCGGCCTGCAGTGCAGGAGGCCTGGGTTTGAAGTTGGGAAGATCCCCTGGAAAAGGGGATAGATACCCTACCAGTATTCTTGCCTGTAGAATCCCATGAACTGAGAAGCCTGGCAAGCTACAGTGCATGGGATCACAAAGAACTGGCCACGACCGAGCAACTAACACTTTCACTTTCTAGAGAGAGACATGAGTAGCCAATAGCCTTTGCATGTGTTTTTAGAAAATACTTGACCTACTAACCTACAAATAAGTGGGCAGTCACAGTGCTCCTAACAGTCATGACCTTAGGCTTAGGTCACATTCTTCTACTGAAATCTGTATTTGAGACAGAAAAATTTGAGTAACATTTTTCACTGAATTTATGAAATTTGTAAAATTTTACCATTTGATGAAAAATGTATGTTTTTCTAGTATGGATTACAGATTGTGTATGAGCCTGAATAAAGCAAAATCCTGATTGAGAAACAGGAAAAAAACGTGTTTTTCTGTGTGGGGGACCTTTTAGTGTTTATCTCAAGTATGCCTTGCCTTTCTAGTTCTCAGTGTGATTCTGTGATATACAAAAATCTCTCAAAGCGTCTCATTTGAACTGGATTTTTTAAATGGAAGTTCCTTAATTCTTAAAATCTTAAGTCATATTTAAGGGCAAGTTGTCACCTGCCAGTTAACTGATCATTCAAAATATATAAACAACATTTGTCAAGAGAATAAAATTAAAGTTCTTATATTATTTATTTTGTTACCAATGGTGTGCAATTTAAATGGATTAGTAAAAAATTTTGTTTGTAAAAAATTTGTAACATTTATAACATTGGAAAAAAGTAAAGCTGAACATAATATGATAGAACGTTTAAATATTTTTATTTGCTTGTAAAATGTGTTTTCAAACTTATAATAAACTATGGGTATACATGAGTAGAATAATGCAGTGATTTGGTAGAAATGACATAAAGTCAGAGATACAGATTAAAGAATGATCGTATTTCACAAATTTTTATTGCTTTTCTATGGAGCTTGGTAGATATTAGCTATATTCATTAACGAAAATTATTTAGCTTCTCTAGGCTTTAACTTTCTTATTTAAATATGAAAGAGATCGGACAAGGTAATTTCAAAAGGCCTTTCCAACTTGTATTATTCCATCAAACTATGAGCGACTTTGAGTTACTTAGAAGCCATCTGCATATGTGCGTGCTCAGTCACTTCAGTCATGTCCGACTCTCTGTGACCCCATGGACTGTAGCCTGCCAAGCTCCTCTGTCCATGGGATTTTCCAGGCAAGAATATTGGATTCAGTTGCCATTTCCTCCTCCAGGGAACCTTCCCAACCCAGGGATCAAACCCGTGTCTCTTGAGCCTCCTGTATTGGCAGGTGGATTCTTTACCACTGAGCCATTTGGGAAGCCTGAGAAGCCATTTTGTTTCTCCATACTTCCTCACTTTAAAATTTTTCCATTTCAGACACCCAGCATCTCAGATGAGTTCTAAATAGTTCTCTTGAAACTTCACTAGGCCCAAAGACTTTTAAAGACTTCCATGAACATAATTTAAAAAAAAACAGTTAGGAGGACTTCCCTGGTAGTCCAGTGGCTAAGGCTCCACACCCCCAATGCAGAGGGCCTGGGTGCCATCCTTGGTCTGGGAACTAGATCCTACATGCCACAACTAAGAGTTTGCATGCCCGCAGTTAAAGATCAAAATTCCCAAGTGCCATAGCTAAGACCCAGAGCAACCAAATAAATAAATAAATATTAAAAAAGAAATTAAGGTCCTTTAACTATAGTAGAGATTCCAAGGGAACATTTCATGCAAAGATGGGCTCAATAAAGGACAGAAATGGTATGGACCTAATAGAAGCAGAAGATATTAAGAAGAGGTGGCAAGAGTACACAGAAGAACTGTACAAAAAAGATCTTCATGACCCAGATAATCATGATGGTGTGATCACTCACCTAGAGCCAGACATCCTGGAATGTGAAGTCAAGTGGGCCTTAGAAAGCATCACTACAAACAAAGCTAGTGGAGGTGATGGAATTCCAGTTGAGCTGTTTCATATCTTGAAAGATGACGCTGTGAAAGTGCTGCACTCAATATGCCAGCAAATCTGGAAAACTCAGCAGTGGCCACAGGACTGGAAAAGGTCAGTTTTCATTCCAATCCCAAAGAAAGGCAATGCCAAAGAATGCTCAAACTGCCGCACAATTGCACTCATCTCACACGCTAGTAAAGTAATGCTCAAAATTCTCCAGGCCAGGCTTCAGCAATACATGAACCGTGAACTTCCAGATGTTCAAGCTGGTTTTAGAAAAGGCAGAGGAACCAGAGATCAAATTGCCAACATCCGCTGGATCATCGAAAAAGCAAGAGAGTTCCAGAAAAACATCTATTTCTGGTCTATTGACTATGCCAAAGCCTTTGACAGTGTGGATCACAGTAACTGTGGAAAATTCTGAAAGAGATGGGAATACCAGACCATCTGAGCTGTCTCTTGAGAAACGTGTATGCAGGTCAGGAAGCAACAGTTAGAACTGGACATGGAACAACAGACTGGTTCCAAATAGGAAAAGGAGTACATCAAGGCTGTATATTGTCACCCTGCTTATTTAACTTATATGCAGAGGACATCATGAGAAACGCTGGGCTGGAGGGAGCACAAGCTGGAATCAAGATTGCTGGGAGAAATATCAATAACCTCAGATATGCAGATGACACCACCCTTATGGCAGAAAGCGAAGAAGAACTAAAGAGCCTCTTGATGAAAGTGAAAGAGGAGAGTGAAAAAGTTGGCTTAAAGCTCAACGTTCAGAAAACTAAGATCGTGGCATCTGGTCCCATCACTTCATGGGAAATAGATGGGGAAACAGTGGAAACAGTGTCAGACTTTATTTTTTGAGCTCCAAAATCACTGCTGATGGTGATTGCAGCCATGAAATTAAAAGACGCTTACTCCTTGGAAGGAAGGTTATGACCAACCTAGATAGCATATTGAAAAGCAGAGACATTACTCTTCCAACAAAGGTCCGTCTAGTCAAGGCTATGGTTTTTCCAGTGGTCATGTATGGATGTGAGAGTTGGATGGTGAAGAAAGTTGAGCGCCAAAGAATTGATGCTTTTGAACTGTGGTGTTGGGGAAGACTCTTGAGAGTCCCTTGGACTGCAAGAAGATACAACCAGTCCATCCTAAAGGATATCAGTCCTGGGTGTTCATCGGAAGGACTGATGTTGAAGCTGAAACTCCAATTCTTTGGCCACCTCATGCGAAGAGTTGACTCATTGGAAAAGACCCTGATGCTGGGTAGGATTGGGGGCAGGAGGAGAAGGGGATGACAGAGGATGAGATGGCTGGATGGCATCACTGACTCGATGGACATGGGTTTGGGTAGACTCCAGGAGTTGGTGATGGACAGGGAGGCCTGGCGTGCTGTGATTCATGGGGTCGCAAAGCGCTGGACACAACTGAGCGACTGAACTGAACTGAACTGAACTGAACTATAGCATTCCATTTAATTAGTATCATTAAAAAAGAAAACATTTCACTTAATTTCCTGAGTAACAGCTACCTATTTTGTTAAATGCTAAATTTTTATTTCTTTTAACATTGTCTTTAAAGAAAACCCCTAAGCTATACTGTATATTTTAATGCCTTTTAAAACAAAATATTTCCACATACATTTTCTTCTTTTCATTTTCACGAAAATGTAAAATCATCTTTCTAAACACCTGTTAGTGTATGGGGCTCCTTCAAGGCCAATTCGCGTATGAAAGTTTTTACTGAGAACTTAACTGGTGGCAAGTTTCAGAAACCCAGCTGGTAAGAAATTTATTGGCTCACCTAACTGAAAAGCAGCTGCTCCTAGATGCATCAACAGTGTGATTGTTAATTTAGAGCTTTCTCTTTTTGACTTTCCATAATAAGACCCTGCTTTGCCTTGTGGCTAGTTACTTCATACTTTAGAAGGCTTTTCTTGTACCAAGGAGTGTCATCAGCAAGTGTGGGCTTAGCAACCCCAACAGAAAAAAAGCTCTTTCTTAATGGCTCCAGTAAACACCCTAAATCTGACTCTCATTTGCCAGGTATGGGTCACATGTTCATGCCTGAACCTGTCAAGGTCACCAGGGAAGAGATTCCCTCATTGGCCAAGCCTGTCCCCGTTTCTGGAGCACTGGTGGAGCCTGAGGATTGGGAAGGGTAGCATTAACAGTCTCGCATGAACTGTACAGAGAGGGAATAGAGGAGGCATGGATTCCACGAGAAAAAATTAGTGTGCTCTTACCAAAAATGGTGGAGAAAGATGTGTGGCTGGCCAAAACTATAAATATCCCCTATGGGAAAGATATTTATCCCCACATTTTATAGCATTTATACCACTGCTCAGGAGTTGTTATGGAATTCTACTAAGGAGAAAGGTGAAGAAATGGCAGTAGTGAGTGTTACACCCCCTAATCAAGAAGTTGGCCTTGAAAGAAAGACGTTAAAAGCATGATCAAAGAAAGTCAATGGGATTATGTTGTCAGTTCTTCAATATTGGGGAGACTTCGTTCTGCTTTAATAGGAAAAGCAAAAAGAATCTTAGAGATTTATGATAATTAGGAAGGAGTATGAGTGGATAATAACCAACACTGTTGAATGCCTACCATGTGCATGGTTGAAACTACTCTTGTCTCCATTTTTTGGATAAGGAAGTCCTTACAAAGAGGCTAAGAAATTTGGTATATGAGGGAGTTGGACTTCAAACCCAAGTTTGTTCAAATCCAGAGCCAGTAGACCTCATCACTTACTATATTAGGGGTCATTCTCAACAGAAGATGAAGGCTGAGTGCCGTGGTTCAGGATACAGTGCCCTAACTCTCCAACTTCATTTCCCCATTATTCACAGCCTCCCACCACATGCTTCAAGAGTTTTCCTTTACATTCCACTGGCATTTATGCCTCTGTGCCTTTAAGACAAGGGTTCTCTGAACTCACATTTTCCTGTCAAAATACCATTCTTTCTCAATATTTAAATTTAAAGTATTTAAATTTTAAAAAACTATATATACATATATAATGTATCTTTTATATGTGTGTATTTATTATATAAATGCAATTTATTATATATAGTTTATGTTGTTGTTTAGATGCTAAGTCATGTCCTGCCCTTTTGGAACCCCATGGACTGTAGCCCGCCAGGCTCCTCTGTCCATGGGATTCTCCTGGCAAGAATACTGGAATAGGTTGCCATTTCCTCCTCCAGGGGATCTTCCCGACCTGGGGATTGAACCCTCATCTCCTGCATGTGTCGCCTGCATTGCAGGCAGATTCTTTACCACTGAGCCAGCAGGGAAGCACTATATAATATATAATAAAAGTCAGACTGAAGCTTTTTGAGACGCCACTGTGGCCAGCAGTGTGTTTTGTGAGGAAGAAAAATGGTAGTGATGGTTGTGATGGTGGAAAGAATATCATTTTCTTTGAAATTTTAAACTCAAACATCTTGCATTTTGTTAAACAGAGAATGACTCCTTGGGGCAGGGGTCCTGATTAATCCTTGGTCATGAATGTCTAGCACATATTAGACACTTTAATGTGTATTGACTTAGATTTTCCCTTCTCTCACATAATTTAGTCTTTGGTTCTGTCAAAACTTATAGTTTGTACCTCTATTATAATATTCATCATACTTGTTGCATTAGGAATAAGTTTTGTTAATAGATAAAAGAAAACTTGACTGACAGTGGTTTATACAATTACTCCAAAGCTTGGCAGTCCAAAACTGACACAACAACTCACGATGTCATCACGGAACTGGCTCCTCCTTACTTGTCTACTGTCCTGGGTATAGGAATTTCTATTCTCATGGTTGAAAGATGGCTGTTGGCTCTCTAAGTAGTATATCGACATTCTGAGGAGGAGAAAGAAATATGAGAGGGCAAAGAGTAAACAGTATCCTCCTCAAAAGGCCTTGCCGTATTGTTTGGGAATGAAACTGCTCCCCAGGGACTCCCACTTAAATCTCATTCCATGGAAGTATGACACATGGGCACCTCTAGCTGCAGAAGTAGGTAGGAATTGGAATATTTGGCTTTTCAGCCTATATATCAGGGGAGGCCAAGAGAGAAGAGATTGAAGTGGGTGTTTATGAAGCCAGTTATAGGTCTGCCCTAACAGTTTTTTTAGTTACTTCATATAAGTGATTTTTGGGGGGTGGTATTTTGTAAGTCTGTAGAGAACAAAGGATATACTTTGGTAATATTTGCATTACCCAGGTGACTATCAAAAGACTGTCCTAGCACTTATTAGTGTCTAAAACATTGTGGCTGTTCCATCATTGTGTTGTATTTTTTATTTTTACTTCAATTTTGAAATAAGAACTAGACAGGAATTAGTGACTATAGTTTCTCTGAATATGATGGAATCCATAGATTTCTCTTTGACGCCTCATTTCCTCATGTCAGTATTGGAAAGCTACCTGCCCCTTTTCTGTTCAAAATGACCCATTAGAAAGGAGAATATAACAGAAATATCATTAGGATTATTTGAAGTACAACTCAGAAAACAGGGTGGGAAAGAAATCATATAAAAATATGATGGTGAACAAGGGCTTTTTCAAGAATGGTAAAAAGGTAAGAATTAGGAAAATATATTGTAATCCAAAAAAAAAGCTTCAGTTGAAAGTTAAGAATAGTCTAACCTATTTTAGCCATTCATAAAGGGGAAAAATAAGTACATTCATTTAAATTGCTCAGATTGCTGTTTAAATAATTTATTTAAATCTCAAATTGCTATTCTATATCTATACTCTTTCAAAACAGATCTTCTTCCTCTTCCCTGTATCATCTTATTCTTAATTATAAACCATGAGGAATCAAGATAAAAGAGCTGTGCATGAAGATTCAGAACCATCCACAGAGGTGAATCACACAGCCTCCTCATATCAAGGAAGACAGGTATGATCAAATGTAAAACATCCCAACCATTTCCTTAAGGTGGGGACTGTATATTCCGAATCTATGACAAAATTGTATTCTGTTTATTCTCTGTCACTCAGTTAACAATTCTCTCCATTCTTAAATCCCGAAACTGATGCTAGGTGTGATTACCAGTTTTCCCAGATAGTCAGTAGCTGGCCCTACATGAAGAGCCTGTGAGATGCTTTATGTTCCCAGCCTAACCTCGAGAATGATGCTGGTTTCTCCCACCCCTTTTTTTATTGCTTAAAATTCAAGCAAATGAATGAATGTGAATTTGTCTTCACCACACATGATTATCTCTTTCTGAATCACTCTGACATATTTAGTAGCTATTGCCTTGAGATGTGTTTTAAGTAGGCTAATTTTTAAACCCAGTATTGAAAAACATAATGAAATTTTATGTGACTCAAGCATTTATAATGCTGCAAATATTGACTCAGTGGTAAGTACTCCTTACATAGTTGTTCCAAGCATTCACCAGTTAGCGAGTAGTGAAGCTGTTTGTTTCTCCTGTAGTGTTAGCCTTGATTCGAGCAATAGAAATTTGATTTGTGATGTGATGGCTCAGTAACTATAAAAAGGTACAGTAAATACATAGTTGTAAGAATTTTTTAATTGCTTTAAACACCACAGGAAACAGTTATGAACCTCAGAGGTATAGATGGAAATGAACCAACAGAAGGAAGTAACTTACTGAATAGCAGTGAAAAAATGCAAGAAACACCAGCTGAACCAAATCATTTGCAAAGACGAAGACAAACACATGCTTGCCCTCCACGTGGTTTACCGGCTAGAGTAATAACAAATGGTATGTACAAGGTAGGGATGAATTCAGAACAAAAGGGTAAAAGATAAAGTTGTTATAATGATCGATTCCAAAATAATGGCTTAAAGGACAAAAAGACGTTTGCTTCTCTCTCACATAAAAACTACAAGGTGAACAATTTGTAATTGTAGGTAACTGTGCTCCTTAGTCCTTCAGGGTCCCAGGCTGACAGGCTCCGCCACCTTCAACACAGGGCTTTCAAGAGCACTGTTGTCACCACTGTTACAGCTAGTGGGAAGAGGGAGAGATCAGAGATCAAATGCGTCTACCTTTTCTGTATCTGAGGAATTTTACAGGGTTATGTAAGGCTTCCAATGAGAAAAATGATTGAGAAATCACTTACAAACAGAAAAGCACTACCTAAATGTTAGTTCTTATTACTGTTAAGTAATGCCAGTAATGTTTGAGCAAACAGCTCACTTTTTACTTCCAAATGAATTCATCATTTTTTTAAGTAAAGATCCTAGTTTCCAATTCAGCTTATTGCTGCTCTTAAAATTTGGGGGTTAGGGATTATCTCAGCACTATTTTGAATGTTGTTAGGGTTGAGATCTATTTGTCTTTTAGGAATGGATGTGGTTTTTGGAGGCATCTCAACATTATCGAATCAATTTGGTAAATAAATGGATGTCAAGATTCAGTAATGCTGTTTTTGTTCAAAGAGAATGTGTGCGTGTGTATCTATATTATATGTATATTGGAGGCTGTGTAATATGGTAGGAAAAAGGAGAAGGGGATTGAAACTTGTCTATAAACACAAATTCAAAGACAGGTTCAAAAACTTCATTGAGGAATGACAGTGTCATTAGAGTAAATATATGGCCTCCCCCAATAAATATGTTGATCTCAAAGTATGTTTGCTGAAAAATCAGACTCACTTCTTTATAGTTATACTTAATTTATGAGCTCTGAAAAATGATTTTTATCATTCTCAATTAGGATAGTGGAAGCCAAGCATAATATGTTATATGATACTTCAGGCTCCAGTGTGTTTTCAATGAAATTAGGTAAGTTTTTAAACTACCTTAAGGGAAAAAACCTCAAAGTTTATCTAAAACTTGTAGAGAAAACCAGGTTCCAAAATATACACTGGTTGAGAAATGTAATAATCAGTTGAGAAAGCAATAGATAATGTAATAATCTTTCTGGCCTTTTTGTTATTTTTTTAAACTTTCTCTGTTCAAGTTATGGCACACTTCTAGTTAAAACATTTAAGTCTCCAACAAGTCCCAAAGATAAAGTTACAGTACAAAAAACATGGATTGCACTAAGGGCAGGATATACATGAATGATGTAATTTGGAGACTGATTTTGTTGTTTTAAGGTGAGGGGTTTGGAGAGGATCATTGTTGTTTGTTTTTGTTTTTGTGCTTGTTTTGTTTTTTCAGCTGCATGGCTTGCAGGATCTTAGTTCCCTGACCAGGGATTGAACCCAGGCCACAGCAGTGAAAGCGCCAAGTCCTTACCACTGGATGGCCCGGGAATTCCCTTGGAGACTAATTTTTAAATTCTGTAATCATTATCTATAAAGCTGCCTGAGAAATGGGGACTCATGATATATAAACAACTCTCATTTGTATTCTTGTGCTTCTGCTTCCGTGGCTGACAAGACTGCTTTTGTCCCCCATACACAAAGTATTCAGTACACAAAGTATTCTTCTTAAAGGAGTAAATCTTACATGGGAAAATATTATTTTTCAAAATTATAGATAGTAAATTATTAACTGAATGAAACATGATTCAGAGAAACCTTATGAATGTACATTTACTAAGTATTTAGAACTTCATTATGAATATGAGAAAGGAAAAGGAAAATTGTAGGTTTAAAAAAAAAAAGTGGTATTGAAGTAAAAAACTTAATTCTACCTTTCTGAATTTAGTATAAAACTGGGTTTTTGCTATGATAAAATAAAATTTAGTAGCTGGCAATTCCTACTTTCCCATTATACTTCCAAAACTGTTAGAAATTTCAGTCCCTATAGCTGGTTGGGAAATTCTGAAGGCCTATTTGTTATCTTGTAACAGCATCATAAACCTAGAATACCTGGAACAATTCTGTAGGGGCTTAAAAAAGGGGACATTGGACTTGATCTCTATCAGTGTATAGATAAGGCTCAAGGAATGATCCTCTCATTTATACCAATGAAAACATCTAAAAACAATATTTTAAGTCTTTTTAAATATTCCTTTTATCTGACAAGAAAACAGGAAGTCATCAGACACCAAAACCGAAGTATAACTAGGAGAGATAAACACTCAGCTGGCCTTCACTCCAAAGGCTTTTGGAAAACACCAGTGAACTTGAGATTCATTTTGAGAACCCTGAGGATGTAGGAGGCTTTGCTAGAGCCTGCCCAGGTTGGGAGGAGTATCATAGGAGAAGTCATTTTCCCTCACCCAAAACTGGAACCCAGTGTGATGGTGTATTTGAGGTAAACTGCCCTGCAAAGGGGCCCAGTCACTAAACCTGTCTGTCTAAACTGTAGTGCTGGCTGGGGGAGGGGAGAGTCTCCCCTAAAAATGGGTAACTTCATTCTGATTTGTGCTCCAGATTCACAGAAAAGAACCTCAAGCTGAAAATATATCTAAAAGTGGTCCCAGATTGTAGTGTCTAATGGTTGAAGCAAATACAGATCCTGTGTAGGAAAACTCATTTAACCTAAGGCTCCATCAATTCCCAAAGATAAAGTTCCAAGGAAGAGTTCACTGTTGCAAGAAGACAAACAAACAAAAAACCACAAACAAATGCACAAGGAAACATTTCAGACTTTTTCATTATCAGAAAATAGAATATAAAATATTTCTGATATCTACAAGGAAGTTAAAGAGGAAATAGCAAATACGAATACAAATGACTCTGCAAAAATGGACAGATTTTAATAAGAACCAAATTAAAATTCTAGAAATGAAAAATAAAGTATAGTAATTAAAATTTAAAACAGTAGGTGGGTTAGACAGCACAGTAAGTGAAAAGAAAATTGGTTAACTAGCAAATAGACCTGTACAGTGCAAAACACAAAGACAAAGATGGGAAATGTGAAACTACGGTTAGTAACGTGAAGAGGGTATGAACATTTAGTCATAGTTCCAGAAACAGAGACTAGGAGGAATGAGGGAGGTAAAATATTTGAAGAAATACAGAATTTTCCAGAATTGATAAAAAAAAAAAAAGGATAAACCCTAAGCAAACCAAAAGGAAGCCGTTCTTTAATGTATACTGAAATGGCAGAAAATCAAAGGAAAAGAAAGATCTTAAAAACAACCAAAGAAAAAGAATTCCCTAAAAGAGATAAAATTAGACTTGAAAACAATAATGAAAGACAGAAAACCAAAGAATAATATTTTCAAGGAACTGAAAGTGACTCTCGACTTAGAATTGTATACCTGGAAAAGCTATCTTTTAAGAATGAGAATAAAGATAATTCCAGACAAATAAGACTAAAAATTTGCTACCAATACATCTTCATAAGAAATAGAGCATGCTCTGCTACATGAATTAGTTTGTCAGTTCAGTGGCTCAGTCGTGTCCAACTCTTTGTGACCGCATGGACCGCGGCATGCCAGGCTTCCCTGTCCATCACCAACTCCCAGAGCTTACTCAAACTCATGTCCATAGAGTCGGTGATGCCTTCCAACCATCTCATCCTCTGCTGTCTGCTTCTCCTCCTGCCTTCAATCCTTCCCAGCATTAGGCTCTTTTCCAATGAGTCAGTTCTTCCCATCAGGTGACCAAAGTACTGGAGTTTCAGCTTCAGCATCAGTCCTTCCAATGAATATTCAGGACTGATTTCCTTTAGGATTGACTGGTTGCAATCTCCTTGCAGTCCAAAGGACTCTCAAGAGTCTTCTCCAACACCACAGTTCAAAAGCATCAGTTCTTCGGCGCTCACCTTTCTTTATAGTCCAACTCTCACATCCATACATGACTACTGGAAAAACTATAGCTTTGACTAGATGGACCTTTGTTGGTAATGTCTCTGCTTTTTAATATGATGTCTAGGTTAGTCATAACTTTCCTTCCAACACGCAAGCGTCTTTTAATTTCATGGCTGCAGTCACCATCTGCAGTGATTTTGGAGCCCCCCAAAATTAAGTCTGCCACTGTTTCCACTGTTTCGCCATCTATTTGCCATGAAGTGATGGGACTGGATGCCATGATCTTAGTTTTCTGAATGTTGAGCTTTCAGCCAACTTTTTCACTCTACACTTTCACTTTCATCAAGAGGCTCTTTAATTCCTCTTCACTTTCTGCCATAAGGGTGGTGTCATCTGCATATCTGAGGTTATTGATATTTCTCCTGACAATCTTGATTCCAGCTTGTGCTTCATCCAATCCAGCGTTTTTCATGATGTACTCTGCATATAAGTTAAATAAGCAGGGTGACAATATACAGCCTTGATGTACTCCTTTCCCGATTTGGAACCAGTCTGTTGTTCCATGTCCAGTTCTAATTGTTGCTTCTTGACCTGCATACAGATTTCTCAGGAGGCAGATCAGGTGGTCTGGTAGTCCCATCTCTAAGAATTTTCCACATTTTGTTGTGATCCACACAGTCAAAGGCTTTGGCGTAGTTAATAAAACAGAAGTTTATGTCTTCCTGGAACTCTCTTGCTTTCTCAGTGATCCAATGGATGTTGGCAGTTTGATCTCTGAATTAGTTTATATGCAGTGGCAAATAGGTAATTGTGTTGCTGTAATATGGAGTTTGCATTTTTATATATAATTTTTCCTGGCATATTAATATTTAATATCATTGAGCAATAGCAAATTAAATACAAAGTGAAAGATCAGGTATTACAATTATAAAGCTTTACTAACTTTACAGATAAAACATTTTAAAAAGCTGAACACCCTGTGTAATTTCCTTCTTTTCAGGCAGTTAGTTGTTCTCTTAGGGACTCAAACACTTAAACTTGCCATGATGTTAAGGTATCTAATGAGACTACATGTAGAAGAAGAATTTGCCAACACTTACCTCAGTTAAAAAAAAATTAACAACAACAAACCATTTGATTAATGGAAAAGACTACAGTCTGGGTCAGATTTTGGTGGGACTGCTCTCTATCTAAAGCAAATGCTTTCAAGATTCTACATCTTGAAATACTAAGTGTGATTCCAGGGCTTCGATTGTTGGTTTGTTTTTGTTTTGTTTTTTTTGACCAAGCCACACAGCTTGTGGAACTTTAGTTCACCAATGAGGGATCAAACCCAGGACACTGTAGTGAAAGTGCCAAGAACTAACCTCTGAACAGCCCAGAAATTCCCTGGTTCCAGGGTCTAAGTCTGCAACCAAGAGGTTGACTATGGGAGATACAAATATTAGTGGAGATGTAACTGTGCTGGTACTTTTATTAGGATTGTTGTTTTTGTTGGTGCTTTGGTCACAAGTTTTGAATTGTGAGTGGTCTGCGCAATTCTTTTTCCTGTGAGCCTTTCTGTTTTCAAAGTTCAATTTTGTAGAACACAGGGTTTTCAAACAGGGAAACATATTTCACAGTCTAATAGACATGCCTCTCCAAAAGGAAATACTTCAGGCAGCAAAGTAATTGTCCAGATGAAAGGTTTGAGATGCCATAATGAATGATGATCAATGTGGGTAATTCTAAACAGACATTGACTATAGAAAAGAAGCAATAATTAAACAATAAAGTTTAATTCAAAGCAGAACTAAAATACTGGAGTATAATTGTTCAGGTGTTCTCATGTTCGGTGGAGAGGATAAAGATAGCGACTGTGTCTCTTTTTTATTGACTAGTGAATATTGATGGTAAAATTATGTGAAAAAATAAGGGAATTGTAAAAAAATCCAAAATAGTAGTTTCTTCTAACAGTGTGAAAGGAGGTGGGTGATAGGATTAACAGGGGTGCATAGGTGGATTCAGAGTCACTGGTAATATCCTATTTTTTAAGATGGTTGGTAATTGCCCAGTTGTTTATTTTACTGATGTTCTTTAAAACTTACATATGGTTATAAATATTTATATTATGTATTCACTTTTCTATGATTGAATTATATTAAAACTCGCAGATGACAGCTCGTTGGTAGAAACTAGTTTTCCTGGTTTATTTCAGTTACCGTGGTGGTTCTTCTGTGGGCTGTGGTTTGGTCAATTACCGGCAGTGAATGTCTTCCTGGAGGAAACTTGTTTGGAATTATAATGCTATTCTATTGTGCCATCATTGGAGGTAAACTTTTTGGACTCATTAAGTTACCTACATTACCTCCACTGCCTCCTCTTCTGGGTAAGTGCTAAATACTTCCTGTTTTCTTCAGAGTAAATCATATTTTAAAAACAGTAGTTTGGAAAGCTTTGGGAGATAAAAATAAAATATTTTTATATTTGCTGTGCTAGAGCCAAAAGCGAGTTGTTAAATTTTAAGTTCAGTGAGCAGGTTGTTAAGTAAATTTTTAAATAGATTTTTATTGATTTATTTGTTTATTTTTTGGCCAGGCCACTTGTGGGATCTTAATTTCCCAACCAGGGATTGAACCCAGACCCCAGAAGTGAAAGCACTGAATCCTTAACCACTGGATTGCCAGGGAGTTCCCTAAACAGCAATTTTTAAAAATTAAGTTATATGCAATTACATGAAATAGCTTACAGTAAAAACAAGAGCAATAAATACTCAAAACAGATCATTTTCTAATTATTTTACTAAATATTCCTCTTCTCTCTGCTCTTGAGATTATGGAAATAATATATAATGGTGTGCCGCTCGCTGTCTTCCTATATGCACATTCTTTGACACTGTGTTGGTAGCTTAACATCAGCCATGGTGGAAGTATCTGTACAACAGAAATCGGCAAGTGCTAGAAATTAGGACTTAATATATGATTAACCATTCACATCATTGATAAATGAGTGATGTTCCAACATGCATTTTCATTGTTTCATTTTCATCTTATTCATTAACATAAACAAAACTATCAACCAATGTTCCTTATGGCACTATACTCACTCATAAGTGATATAAGTGATTCCTTTGCTAAACCAGATAGTAGTCAAGCATTTATGTGTAATGTGATTTTGTCAATTCATGGTTGAACTGCAACCATAGTTGGTTATGAATGTGGAGTTCAACAATGAAAAATAATGAAAACATTCTGTGAAAATCAATTGACTACATAGAATTTGGGGCTTTCCGGGTAGCTCAATTGGTAAAGAATCTGCCTGAAATGTGAGAGACCTGGGTTCAGTCCCTGGGTCGGGAAGGTCCCCTGGAGGAGGGCATGGCAACCCACTCTAGTATTCTTGCCTGGAGAATTCCATGGACAGAGGAGCCTGGTGGGCTACAGTCCATGGGGTCACAAAGAGTCAGACAGTGATGATTGTTCTATATTTATAAACTATAATCTGCACATCCTTTATATCAGTAAAATTTATAACAAATATTTAAATGTATAAATGTAAATATACATACTTCTTTGGAGAGCTACTTACTAAGCATTTACCAGCATATTATTGGGTGTCCAAACTTTCCAAACATGATACACATGAAAATTAGTCTTAACACTGGACATTGTATCTTTAATGTTTCTTCAAAAAATTCTGTTATAAAATCTTAGTTTACTACTTTCATTCTACCACAAAAGAGATTTTGTGTCCTTTTGTAACAGGTACATAAATCACTGTTTTCTGCATACCTTTTACACATATATTTGCACACATTTCCTGAGTCAAATTGTTTTCTGTTATTTTATGTTAGCGAGGACAATGAATATATTTGCTCTTCAATTTGTGGTCAGCGGCAGCATTTCAGTCATATCTGACACTTTCCGACCTCATGGATTGTAGCCCACCAGGCTCCTCTGTCCATGGGATTTCCCAGGCAAGAATACTGGAGTGGGTTACCATTTCCTCCTCCAGGGGATCTTCCTGACCCAGGGATCAAACCTGTATCTCTTGCATCTCCTGCATTGCAGGCAGATTCTTTACCACTAGTACCACCTGGGAAGCTCTCTGTGGTCAGCAGTTGAAGCTAAATATAAAAAGAACTAAGAGTTATTTACATCTTTTAAAAAATTTATTTATTATTTATTTTATTTTTGGCTATGCTGGGCCTTCGTCACTGTGCAGGCTTTTCTCTAGTTGCAACAAAGAGGGCTACTCTCTAGTTGTGATGCCTGGGCTTGTCATTGTGGTGGCATCTTATGTTGTGGAGCATGGGCTCCAGGGCATCTGGACATCAGTAGTTGAGTTGTGGTTCCCAGGCTCTAGAACACAGGCTCAGTAATTGTGGCACCCAGGCTTAGCTGCTCTGAGGCCTGTGGGATCTTCCCAGATTAGGGATAGAACCCATGTCTCTTGCACCGGCAGGCAGATTCTTCACCACTAAGCCACCAGGGAAGCCGGAGTTATCATGCACTATTTCTTAATATATTTTTCAATTTTAGGTAAAACTGCAGGGTTTTTTGTTTTTTGTTTAATTCATATTATTTATCATGAGTGCTTTTTGTTCTCTGAAGTTTATTAATGGCATTGTTGTTAAATGCCATTTATGAGCTGTTTCTAGATATGCCTGTGAAGTGAAAGTGAAAGTCACTCAGTTGTGCCCGACTCTTTGCGACCCCATGGACTATATAGTCCATGGAATTCTCCAGGCCAGAATACTAGAGTGGGTAGCCTTTCCCTTCTCCAGGGGATCTTCCCAACCCAGGGATCAAACCCAGATCTCCCACATTGCAGGTGGATTCTTTGCCAGCTGAGCCACGAGGGAAGTTCAAGAAAACTAGAGTAGGTAGCCTATCCCTTCTCCAGGGGATCTTCCCGACCCAGGAATCAAACTGGGGTCTTCTGCATTGCAGGCAGA
Source organism: Giraffa tippelskirchi (assembly GCF_054371585.1). NCBI lineage: Eukaryota > Metazoa > Chordata > Mammalia > Artiodactyla > Giraffidae > Giraffa > Giraffa tippelskirchi. The sequence goes on along the minus strand of NC_137275.1, from coordinate 88,095,127 downwards.
TTCTTTACCAACCAAGCTATGAGAGAAGCCCTGGATATGCCTGTATGCTATGATAAAAGGTTGGCAATCCATCTCTTTTGTAAATAAGATATTATTGGAATGCACCCATGCTCATTCCTGTGCATATTGTCTGTGGCTGTTTTCACATCACAGTGCAAAGTTGAGAAGTTGTGAAAGAGACCCTGTGGCCCACAAAATCTAAGATGTTTCTTATCTGATCTGTCCCTTGGCAGAAAGTGTTTGCTGACTCATATATCTAAATCAGTGTTTCTCAAACTTTATCACAGAAAAATAACCTTGGGCCCTTGTTACAATGCAGCTTCTAATTAAGTAGATTTGAGGATGGGACCTGAGATTTTGCATTTCTAATAAGTTGCTTTAGAGAGAGAGAGAGTTAGTTGCTTCAGTCGTGTCTGACTTTTTTGCAATCCCTGGACTGTAGCCAGCCAGGCTCCTCTGTCCATGGAATTCTCCAGGCAAGAATTCTGGAGTGGGTTGCCATTTCCTCTTCCAGGGGATCTTCCCGACCCAGGGATCGAACCTAGGTCTCCTGCATTGCAGGTGGATTCTTTACCATCTGAGCCACCAGGGAAGCCCAATAAATTATCTTAAGTTTTCAAATAGTCTAATAATCATAAGTTTTCAAACCTGGTTGCACATAGGAATCATTTCAGGAAGTTTTTTAAAAGCTGGTGCCCAAAGATTCTGAATTAATTGATGCGCTATATGCCCTGGGCATCAGAATTTTTAAAAGCTCCCCAAGTGATTCTAATATGCGACCTAAGTTGAGACTGCTGTTCCAGAATCCATGAAAAAGCACTTTATACTTCATCTTTTTTCCCCATGCTATGCCTGTTTTTACAACAAAATATACCCTGTAGCCAAGTGGTACATCCCTGGGCTCTGAGATCACATGAAATCTCCTGGGGTAACTGAAATTATTCTCAAAGGTCACATATCTGATGTATCTTACCATCCCATTTTGCAATGTTAATACTTGTGACAGAAAAAAGTTTACCAGTTCTTATCGTAGTAGTGTGTGCTCAGTCGCTTCAGTCGTGTCCCAACTCTTTGCAATCCTATAAACTGTTACCTGCAAGGCTCCTCTGTCTATGAGATTCTCCAGGCAAGAATACTGGAATGGCTTGCCATTTCCTCCTCCAGGGGATCTTCCCAACCCAGGGATCCAACCAACATCTCCTGCATCTTCTGCATCCCAGGTGGATTCTTTACCACTAAGTGCCACTCAAATCACTATTGTAATAGGGCTGGGATCCCAAACTGGAACATTATCAGAATTCATAAAGTCTTGTTATGGCAAAATGTGTATGATAATTGCCTGTTCTATATTTTCAAAAACTCACTGAAATAATTGCTAGAGGGACTTCCCTGGTGGTCCAGTGTCTAAGACTCCACTTTCCCAATTCAGGGGCCCAGGTTCAATCCCTGGTCAGAGAACTAGATCCAACACGCTGCAACTAAAGATCCCGTGTGCTGCAATTAATACATAGCACAGCCAAAATAAATACATAAATAAATATTTTTTTAAAAACTTAAAGAAGAAGAAATAATTGCTGGCTATGGAGGATGAAGGTGCAGTTTTTGTTCCCAAAATGAACGTGAAGGCAATTTCCCTGGACCACTTTCCTTCGCCAGTGGTCTGGGCTGATGATTTTTATTTGAATGTTCTTCTTCTTGCTTGTAAGCCCACTTGGGCCTCTCATGTTGGTTGTGGAGGAAAGAACACCTTTCTTAATAGAGGAGTATCATTCTTTTTTATTCTTAAATGAAAATATTTTTAAATATGCAAGAGTTATCAATTCATGGCCAATCTTATTTCATCTACTTCCAAGCTTTTTTGAAGCAAATTATTATTGAAAAAAATTTTCCATGATACAAATTAAGAAAAAAAGAATAACAGTCCTTCATCAAAGAAGCTGTTCTTTCTTCCATAACCAAGGGAGAGGCCCACGTGGGCTTACAGGCAAGAAGAGGACACCAGCCAAGTCACTGTCAGGTGGCCCCAGCTACCCAGGCCACTGGCGAAGGAAACTGAGTCCAGGGAAATTTTCACTTTCATTTGGGGAACAAAAAATATTCCCTTCTACCTTAAAACTCCAAGAAAGCCTCGTAACATATTAGATTATTATTCTTTTTGATTTCAGGTAGTTACATGCTATAACAATTAAGGGCTGGTTTAGATGCACATTTTAATTTTCAGTAAGGAATGATTGACATACTAATAAAATATATGGTTAGTGCAATATTTTGGACTTACAATTCATCAGTATCCATAAATATGAAATATGCCTGTACCCTAGGGCTTAATATTTCCACTGCTAGAAATTATCCTGTGGGTATACTTATAGAAACATACACATATGTAAGCTCCATGTGGACAAGGACCATGCTGGTCTAGCTCATATCTGTATTATCAGGGTATTATAAAGGTTTGGCACCGAATAAACACTTGATGTATGAACTGTGCTCACTTCAGCGATGTTTGTAATGAAAAATCTTTTAAGTTCATTAATTGGTCCCAAAATTATGGTACTTCCAATGAGATTCTTTTGCAGCTATTAAAAAATAAGGCAAATACACACACACATATACATATATGTGCACACACGCGCGTGTGTGTGTGTGTGTGTATGTGCACACCTCAGTGGAAATATATCCATGATATATTGTTAAATGAGGAAAAAATTATACAGTGGTATATAAATGTGCTTTTATTTGTGTCCAGCACGCATACACACACACACACACACACACACACACACACACACACAGAGGCATGCTTAAATAGGTATTGAAACTTTCTGAAAGTGGACAGAAAATCCTTAACAGTGGAAACAAACCTTTGAGGAATGAAGATCGAAAGTTGCAATTGAGGCAGGGCATATACTTGTCACTTTATCCTTATCAGTAATTTAATTTTACCATAGGCATGTATTATTCTTATAATTATTCTTTTAAAAATAGTTATTGTGGGCCAGTTATTACTTTCACAAATTCTAGAAAGATCGTGACTGCAGAATTCAGAACTTAGAGACCTTTTTCCAGATGAAACGTCAGTAATGAAATATGCCTGGGAGGGGTGCTCCTTTACCTATCTGCGTCTGGAGCAAGTCACAAAAAACTACACTGGCGATTCTTTTCTGTTCTCATAGCTTATATTCAAAACATCCCAACACTTGTAAATGTGTCCAGTCATTTAACGAGTGGTGCTTATAAGGGCATGGTGAGAAGAGGGCAGTGCTGGAGAACAGAGGCTAGAAGCCTCACAGCATCTGCTGGAGAAGTATTTCCCTTTGTACAGCATGTGGTGTTATCATTGAGGGCAGGATTCCCTCACAAACTACTCAGTTTCATCAGTCACACTCAGCTACCTGCCCTTCCCAAAATGTCACACTTCTTTTTCATACCTTGGAAGAAACTGCTTTCTCTTTCAGAGACTTTTCAACTCCTCAGTCTCTTCACCCCTTTTCCTCTTCTTAGGATCCTTCTAACTCACCCCTTCCATCTCAGCTGATACAGTACCTCCACATGCTTCTGTAAAAATCAATTTGTCAATTTGTCTCACTCCCCTAGAGGCTGAAAACTTGTTGAGGTGTAGTACCCAGTTTTTGTTCATTATTTATCCCTAATGCCTATTATAGTATGTGAAACACTGAAGGCATTTGGTGAATGTTGAATGGCTAAGTGAAAAAAAAGTTACCACCTGACATAACAGAGCATGTCATATTTCATCAAAACTCACTCTAAGCCTTTGCAGAGCAGGTTATGTGTTTTTAAGTAAATTATCTTATGTGAAGGTAAAATAGAATCCCTATAGATATTTATTGATATTTCTGGTAATCTGACATAGCCAATAATTTCAGAAGCTATTTACTCTTTACACACAAAGAGATGACTAAACTGGACATTGTATTAAAAAATTTTACATTTAGAATTTGATCACATTTTCTATCCAAATACTGCATCCTGTTTCTCCCTTTCAGGTTCAGTTTAGGAATTATTAATCTAATCAGTTGTTTTTATCTGCATATTAAAACATTACATTATCTCCTCTAATTGATTATATTATTTTAATTTTTTTAATTAAAAGTTTAACCTAATTTCACCTAACAAATAAGCGAAAAAGAAAGTGTTGATATCACCTACCTAGGATTATAGGGTTGTCTATTTAATAGCTAAAATGCCAAAACTTACTGCCTTTATTTGAAAACTAAAGAATTGTTGACTTCTCCATTCTAGGCATGCTGCTTGCTGGCTTTCTCATCAGAAATATCCCTGTCATCAGTGATAACATACAGATCAAGCACAAGTGGTCTTCTGCTTTGAGAAGCATAGCCCTGTCTGTCATATTGGTCCGCGCTGGCCTTGGGCTTGATTCAAATGTACGAAGTATAGATTTCTAATTATTGACTAGGAATTTTGTTCCTTCACTACTGCTAGTATTTAGAATCACTGAGCTTTGGGAATGGGGGTGGATGCTGCATGACATTCTCAGGACGAGAAGAAAATCCATGCAGGACTGCCCCAGAAGATGTTGCCTATTCTTTCTTGGAGAAAAGTGGAGTTACTGTGTGGCGACAACACCAAGAATAAAGATCCTCCACTTCTCTGACAGAGATATTGGCTGTAGTTATAGATGATGCTTGTGAGAGAGGAGATGTCATTTTTGGTGGGCAAAGCCCCATACAAGGTTTTAGGGCTGAGTACTGGCTCAGGAAATTGCCTTGTATATAGAATGAATGTCAAGTATGGGTTTTATTAATGCTTTTTACGTGTATGTTTTGATTGTGGGAATGAATATTTTGGGGGATAAAGGTTTTCACCCGAGCCTCATTTGGGGACCACAGATTATAAATAAAGCTAAACCTGAGAGGATTAAATCAGCTAGTGTGTGGATTATGAGCACAGACACTGGAAGCAGCCTGCTTGGGTGCAAACCACAACTCACTGGTGTCGTGATCTGAGGCCAAGCACTTTAACATGTGCCTTTTTGCATGAGGACAGCTACAAAATGGGCATAATGATATTAGCTGTATCATAGGGCTGCAAGAGGAATAGATAAGCTTTCTCTAAACACTTAGAACACAGGATGTTCTAAGTGGAACATTCCCAGAAAATGTGTAATGATCTGAGTACACATTAACTGCAAAAGCAATTAAGGTCATCATCTTTGCAGGTCTTTAGAGAATTATTTTAGTATGTCTGTGTTTATATTTCAGGCCCTGAAGAAGTTGAAGGGTGTTTGTGTAAGGTTATCCTTGGGTCCTTGTCTCACGGAGGCGTGTGCATCTGCTGTCCTAGCCTACTTCCTCATGGGTTTACCATGGCAATGGGGATTCATGCTGGGGTAATTCATGATTTTTCTTTGTTGTATGAAAATATGCACAGACATTTTAGTGCTTTCACTGATTCCTTACAGGAGAATACATAATAGCATTTTCTTGAGGACATCAGAAAATACATCACAGATGTTCTTCAGTTCAGTTCAGTTCAGTCACTTAGTCGTGTCTGACTCTTTGTGACCCCATGGACTGCAGTTTACCTCCCTGTCTATCGCCAACTCCCAGAGTTTACTCAAACTCATGTCCATTGAGTCAATGATGCCAGCCAACCATCTCATCCTCTGTCGTCCCCTTCTCCTCCTGCCTTCAATCTTTCCCAGCATCAGGGTCTTGTCAAATGAGTCAGTTCTCTGCATCAGGTGGGCAAAGTATTGGAGTTTCAGCTTCAGCATCAGTCCTTCCAATGAATATTCAGGACTGATTTCCTTTAGGATGGACTGGTTGGATCTCCTTGCAGTCCAAGGAACTCTCAAGAGTCTTCTCCAATGGCACAGTTCAAAAGCATCAATTCTTCAGCTGATGTTCTAGCATAATCTAAATATTAGCTTCAAAGTATATGTAATAGTGTGTGTCTAACTTTATGGGCTTCCCATGTGGCTCAAGTGGTGAAGAATCCACCTGCCGATGCAGAAGACATGGGTTTGATCCCTGGATTGGGAAGATCCCCTGGAGAAGGAAATCAGCAACCCACTCCAGTATTCTTGCCTGGAAAATTCTATGGACAGAGGAGCCTAGCAAGCTATAGTCCTTGGAGTCTCAAAAGAGTCAGAAACAACTGAGCACACATGCAGAAAGAGCAAAGATGTCTAACTTTTTGCAGTGATTATAATAAACTATTGAAGAAATCATGATCTTTTACCTCTGTGTGATTCCTTGTTAGTGAGAGACATGCCAGGTCTCATCTGAGAGTCTGTATAAAGAATAAAAAATACAGTAACAGTGATCAACACTCAGCACTGTTTTCCTCCTTCTTCTGTCACCAGACTGTTTTGATTATGTAGTTAAGAGCCATGAGAAGTAAATAAATATGAAAGTACTTAGCAAGAATTTAGTGCTAGTGAGTAGACAAGAAGTAAATTCTTAACTTCTCAGGGTTACAACCCTGGAGTTACATGGCTTGAATTCAAATCCCAGCCCTGTGACTTTGCATTATGCAAACAACTTCTTTGGCAAGTTATTTAATCTCTTTGTGCCTCAATTTACCCATTTGCAAAAATGAAGATAATTATTGTAAGTATTTCATGGAGTTATTGTGAGAATTAATTTGGTTAATATATATAAAATGCTTAAAATAGTGTTTGGCATGCAGTAAGCTCTCTAAAATGCTTTCTGCTGTTTCTACTGCTCCCATGATGAATATCACAGTCAGTGTCATTATAGCCTTCTTCTAATCTGTTGTTTTATTTTACATACAAAGTCCTAGTAGAATGCCTAATTTTAGTGAGTTCCAATTCAAAAAGTCTGTGTCTGTGTTTTTCAGACCTCATACCATGAATGGTTTTTTGTTTTTCTTTTTTAAAAAATGATTCCTGGGGCATAACTCCAATAGGTCTTTTATAACACTCATAAATATATATTTTTAGCAACCTAAGTAATTCCAATATAGATTATCCATGGCCACATTTTGAAAAAGTGTTCTGTGGAACTTGTATGTGTGCGTGTGTTTCTGGTTTGGTTCTTTGCTACCGTCTGAAAGTAGTTTTCTAAAGTATAATCTTTAAAAGAGTAGTGGTCACTATAATTTTAATAACAACAGCAATAGTAGTAAGATACTGTCATAAAAGCCTAAAGCACTGCCTGCTTAGTTTTGTTTTAGGTGCTGTGTCTCCAGCTGTCGTGGTGCCTTCAATGCTCCTTTTGCAGGAAGGAGGTTATGGTGTCGAGAAAGGCATCCCCACCTTACTCATGGCTGCTGGCAGCTTCGATGACATTCTGGCCATCACTGGCTTCAACACCTGCCTGGGCATGGCCTTCTCCACAGGTACACTGATCCGTTCACAACATGCTGTTCTCTCGTGCTCTAAAGACATAGGTTATGATGTTACAAGCATGGCATAGTTGCATGATAAAGGCAACTTAAAATAGAAAAAGTCACCTCCCAAGAGTTAGTTCCATACCTAAGACAGGACAAGTAGCTTCCTGTCTTTACTCTCTTCACCATCTAGACAGAAACTGCTCAAGCAATCTGGTAAGTTCAGTAAGGGGAGATTCAAATTTTCAGAGTTTAAAGAAGGATTAGAACAGCTTTTGCATGGAGCCTCTGGGAAAGTTCGGTCTTGGAGACCTCACACAAGGGATGAGGAGATTTTCAATGAGCACAATGACAGAGAACAAGCCAAGTGGAAGAAACTGCACTCTTCTAAAATAGGAACAGTTTTTACATTTTATGGGTAATAGCAGCAAATGATTTTAATGTGTATTTTTTTAATACTTATTCAGTGTTTGATATGGACACATTATGTTTTAAGTAATAATAAAAGAAGAAGGCATTTTTTTCTCTCCCAGTATTATTTAACACTCTCACTCTCCTTTGGTGCAGCATAAATTTAAGTTCATTTTTTAATCCATGTCCAAGATTGGGAGATATGATTTGTGGTTTCATACTATTGGCAAAATGTAGTTGTGCTTAATTGTAATTATCTTCAGATTATCTCATAGGAACACACCTTCTTAGAGGGTCATGGATTTTCAGGCTCTCCACCCTGCTGTAGTTATTGTCCCTTTTATTTTTCGTTTGGTTACATATGATTTCTGCCAATTACCTGGAACTTCATCTCTTCCTGTTGCCCCAAAGTTGTCAAATATATACACTCCCTGCCGTATGTCATGGGAAAATTGATCTTGTCAAAACATGGCTTTCGTAAGGTTAGCTTCCCGTTCAAGAATCAGTGAGGGGGAACTTCCCTGGTGGTCCAGTGGTTAAGACTCCACCCTTCCAATGCAAGAGGTATGGGTTCAATCTCTAGTTGGGGAACTAAAATCCCACATGCTGTGTGGTGCAGCCAAAAAAAAAATAATATATATATATATATAACAAGGATTCCCACTTACCTATTAAGTCAGATCTATACTTTGTCACTTTTAATTCTGCTGTACCCATCCAGAAGTATGTTCTCATTGTTTTCCTGATATATACACCCTTAAAATAATGGTTGTCAGCCTTAGCTGCACACTAGTATTACCTGGGGAGTTTTTTAAAATACTCAGGTTAGGTATCACCTTTAGGCCAATTAAATCAGAACCTCTGGGAATGGAAACCATGGCTTTAGAGTTTGCATTAGAATCACAGGGGATGGGAAAGAGCAGGGCAGAGAGAGCAATGAGGAGGGGGCAGGGGGCTGTGGATAGCCTGAAGAACCTTCCCACAGCAATGCTGTGTTCCCTCTGCCCTGCTGCACTAAATGTGGTCCTTAGGCCTTTTGAATGGAAACTACCTGCAGTCTCTTTAAAATGTGGATCCCAAGCCTTGTCAGATTTGCTAAGTCAGAATTACCAGAGGCAGAACATAAGAAGTCTTTTTTTAAACAACCTTACTTTATCAGAGCCTGGAGGAGGGCATGGCAACCCATTCCAGTACTCTTGCTTGAAGAATCCCATAGACAGAGGAGCCTGGCAGGCTACAGTCCATAGGGTCACAAAGAGTCAGACATGACTGAAGTGACTTAGCATGCATGCACACACTATATCAGAGACTGAAACTAATTGGCTCCTTTCTACACATTTATAGTAAATTGAAAGTACATAGTAAATTATTTATCATGTTAGCTCAAGATTTGGGCTACTATCCCAGCTAGATGCTTTTGACAGTCACACCATTACCTAATAGAGAGCTGTCCTAGCTAAACAAAAATCACTACAGAGGTTAAGTTTTTTGTTTTGTTTCGTTTTGTCTTTGGCTGCACCATGCAGCTTATGGGATCTTAGTTCCTGGACCAGGTATTGAACGCAGGCCCTCAGCAAAGAAAGTACAGAGTTTTAACTACTGTACCACCAAGGAATTCTCTCTCTCTCTCTCTCTCTTTTTTTTTTATAAGAGATGGTTGAAACTGTTGAGGAGGAAAAGATGTTTCCCCTCTACTGATCTTGGGTTCATTGACTGGGACCCAGTAAATCAGACTGACCAAAGACAGATTAACAAGAGAAATGCAGTTTATTAGCTTGTGCATCATGCTTACACACAGGAATAGATGGTGCTGAGTAAGTTGGGATGGTTAGAATTGGGGTTTCTATAGCATCTTAGCAAACAGCAATAATTTTGTAGAGAAATGCAAGATAAAGGAAAAGGACTTTGAGCTTTTAGAGGCAACAAATTGTGAAAAGGCAAATACATGAGCAAACTATGGTTAGATAAGGTCTGATTTAGCGGTTTGTTATGTAGATTTCTCTGGTGCTGTCCCTGGGCTGATTAGGGTTCCCAATTGCCTTGGTGGTTAACTTCTGTCCTTCCTGATAGAGAGGCGAGAGGGACAGCTTTACACATTCATGTCCTGCTTTTAAAAGCAGATAGAGAGAAGGCAGAGAACTTATTTTGTATTTGTTTCTTCCCAGTTGCCTTCAGCTCAAAATAATCCTTATGCCAAAGTGGCATATTTTGGGGTGGCATATTCTGTACCTGAAACTGCAATAACAAGAAACTACATAACTAGTTGGTACACATTTCCTTAGGACAGTATGTGAGAAGGGCTTTATATGTTGAGCTGCTGCTGCTGCTAAGTCGCTTCAGTCGTGTCCGACTCTGTGCGACCCCATAGACGGCAACCCACCAGGCTCCTCCGTCCCTGGGATTCTCCAGGCAGAAATACTGGAGTGGGTTGCCATTTCCTTCTCCAACACATGCATGCATGCTAAGTCGCTTCAGTTGTGTCCGACTCTATGCAACCCTATGGACAGCAGCCCACCAGGCTCCTCTGTCCACAGGATTCTCTAGGCAAGAATACTGGAGTAGGTTGCCATTTCCTTCTCAAGTTTTAGTATAATTTTCTGCACGATGTGCTAGCAAAGATTTTCTTAAAGTTTCCTAAACCCTGTTTCAGAGAAGGCAATGGCACCCTACTCCAGTACTCTTGCCTGGAAAATCCCATGGACGGACGAGCCTGGTAGGCTACAGTCTATGGGGTCGCTAAGAGTCGGACACGACTGAGCGACTTTACTTTCACTTTCCCCTTTCATGCACTGGAGAAGGAAATGGCAACCCACTCCAGTATTCTTGCCTGGAGAATCCTAGGGACGGCGGAGCCTGGTGGGCTGCCGTCCATGGGATCGCACAGAGTCAGACATGACTGAAGTGACTTAGCAGCAAACCCTGTTTGCTATGGGGGGAAATATAGTTTACTTACCTCTATATTATGTTATTTCAAAGTGCCTAAGCAACAAAGGCTCTTCCAAAAGCAATTTCAAAAATAATTTATTTTCAGATTTACTCTTAGAAATAATATTTGAGAAGGGGTAATTCCCCTACACTCATTGTAGTAAGAAAAGTTGTTTTACTTTAATTGCCAGATTCTTACGTTATCATGGGGCCTTCCCTGGTGGCTCAGATGGTAGAGTCTGCCTGCAATGTAGGAAACCCCAGTTAGATCCCTAGGCCAGGGAAGATCTCCCGGAGAAGGAAATGGCAACCCACTCCAGCATTTTTGCCTGGAAAATCCCACGGATAGAGGAGCCTGGCAGCCTACAGTCTATGGGGTCGCAAAGAGTCAGACACAACTAATAATTTTTATAAGTTACTATATTCTATACATATGATATAGATATGTATATTCTATACATATTAGAGCTACTAAAATCAATGTTCATTTATTATTAAAATATCAAGCTCTTAAATGGAAGTTTAAATACTAGATCTGTCTACTCACAGCCTATGCATATAATACAATAGAACAAATTAGCCCTGATTCATGAATTTTATCTTTCATATTTTCTTAGTAAATAGTAAATTAAGTAAATTTACACTGAAGTAAGCATAGACAAAGGTGCACAACTCATAGCTTATGCCTGTTTTAAAATTTATCTTCAGTAATATGCATACTTTCCTTAATATAGGCCCATTTAATTAGACACTTGAAGAGTGTGGACAGCAGGAAATATCTGTAAATTTTTCCTTGTATGTAATTATATGCTTTATGCTAATGATTAAACTCTGTGTGTTTATGGATTTAGAATTCTGACTGAAGTTTTTCTTTTTATGTGTTTTTAAGGCTCCACAGTTTTTAATGTTCTCAAAGGCGTTTTGGAGGTGATCATTGGTGTGGTGACTGGGTTGGTTCTTGGATTTTTTATTCAATATTTTCCAAGCAGTGACCAGGTACGAAATAATCTGTGAGCACGTTGTGCTGTAAAATGTCATTAGAACACTCTCCTGAAAGCTGATGTGAAGTATGTGATTTAGAAAATGGTCCACTATTTTAACTCTGCTCATCGTGATATCCGGAGAAGGCAATGGCACCCTACTCCAGTACTCTTGCCTGGAAAATCCCATGGACGGAGGAGCCTGGTAGGCTACAGTCCATGGGGTCGCTAAGAGTCGGACACGACTGAGCGACTTCACTTTCACTTTTCCCTTTCATGCACTGGAGAAGGAAATGGCAACCCACTCCAGTATTCTTGCCTGGAGAATCCTAGGGACGGCGGAGCCTGGTGAGCTGCCGTCTCTGGGGTTGCACAGAGTCGGACACGACTGAAGCGACTTAGCAGCAGCAGCAGCAGCATCATGATATCAGTGCTGTCCATGAGGCTTATGAAGAGGGTTAGATGTGTAAGGTTTGTAAGACAGTCCTGGAATTTTTTTCTCCAACTTATATTCTGTATGCTTCAAATTCTACTTGCAAAACAAATAACATCAATTCTAAAATACTATGATACATATCTTTGTATTTATTTTAATTTTATTATTGAATTTTTATTTTTATTATTATTCATGATACTTAGCTAAATCAAGATATGAAATGGCTTTGGGGGCCTCTTTTTTAATATCAAAATACCTTAGATTCTAATACTATCAAATTGACCTAACATCTCATCATAATATAGTCCAATATTTCTGACCAAAGATATCAAAGTTCCTTACTGTATACCATGATTTCTTAATAGTAGCAAAGATTTTGTTTCCTTTACTCTCCTAAGTCTCTTGGAATAGATAAAGATTAAAAGTCTTTTTTCTCCACAAGAACTGGCATTATTTTGAGATTTCAGAGCATTTTGAATAGAATTAGAAACTTGCCTAAACTAGAACTTTAAGTAAGAACATTAAAACTATCATTACTAGAACATATATTGGTTTGAATTTTTACTGTCCTCCAAAAAACTCCATTTGAAACTGTCTATAAAAGATCTTATGAATGAATAAAGGGAAATTATAGGATTTTTCTAATTAAATAATAAAATAAAGTGAAAATAATGGTTTACTTACTGTGTATAAAGTGATGTGGTATGTACAATAAAGTGCCACTTATTCAATAGAGCAGCCACTAGCTATACATGACCACCACAGATATAGAACAGGGTGGGGATATATGTATACATACAGCTGATTCACTTTGTTGTACAGCAGAAACTAACACAACATTGTAAAGCAATTATACTCCAGTAATAAAGTTAAAAAAAAAAAAAGAACACTACTGCAGACAATGCAGATACAGAAATTTCCATCGTCACTGAAGGTTCTGTTGTAAAGTGCTGATCTAGGGCACTCCATACAATAACTCATGAAACGAGTACTATTAATATGACCATTTTACTGATGAGGAAATTGAGGCTTAAAGATGAGGGACTTAAGCAAGGTCACACAGCTAGAAAGCAGTGGAGCTGGGAATCAACCAGGTGACCCACCGCCAGAGTGGTGCCTCCAAGCCGAGTACTTCTAGAAGACTGCCTCCCTCCTAAAGGGATCAAGAAGTTTAAAAGGCCGAACAGGGAAAAGTGAAACGAAAGAGGTACACATTTCTAAGACTTGAAAAATCAACAACAAAAAAACTACCCTCACTTTACAGTCTCTTAAGCTTCTTGGTATTCAAAGATTTAGAAGTAAAAACCAAGAGAGCATAAAATTAAAGAGTGAACAGAGAGCCTAAAAATCATAAAGATGGCATCATATCTTTAGCTTCACGGAATCCCTGTGATGTAACTGCTTTTGGGAAAGAGGAAGAAAATCTTGGAGAGTTTAAGTAATGTGGCCAGCCGCACATACCAGTGGTGCCAAAGCTAAAATTTTAACCTGGGACTCTCTGTCCCCAAAGCCCATGTGCTTTTTTCTGCTGTTGCATTTAGCCCTGAGAAGTTCTGCTTTGATAACTGCAGAGAAGGATAGCTGGTATTCCTGGGAGAGGAGCCTACATGTATACATGTGCTAACTCTACTTTTACTAAGGAAAAGAAAGTAAATGTTACATCACACATTTATGTGCTCAGACACAGACATATTTATTTTCTACTAAGTCCTGAATATGGAAAAATCAATCATTAGAAATCAGTTGCATGAAATAATTGAGCTAACCACCCTTTTTCCTCCTCTAGGACAAGCTTGTGTGCAAGAGAGCGTTCTTGGTCTTGGGGCTGTCTGTGCTGGCTGTGTTCAGCAGCACGTATTTTGGTTTCCCTGGGTCAGGAGGACTGTGCACGCTGGTCACAGCTTTCCTTGCGGGCAGAGGATGGGCCAGCACAAAGGTGAATTCATCTTAAGCTCTTCTGCTCACAATTACTTTCTGATCAATTTTTTCTTTCCAGATATGTTCTTACCATCAAATTAATGAGTTGCTTAGTCATAAAAGCTAGTTTCTATGCATTTGTAAATGTGTACCTGAGTTCACACATGCACATACTTTTCTCTTTACATACAAAACTGTAACTTAATGTCTTTACTTAAAATACGTATGCTTTCTTAAAACATATCTTGGTCCTATTTCCATGCTGCCTTCCTTATCCTATGTAAGTGCTACAGAGTATTCCATTATATAGTTGTGCTAGTAGTAGTGTTAGTTGCTAAGTCGTGTCCAACTCGTTGCAACCCCATGGACTCTAGCCCTCCAAGCTCCTCTGTCCATGGGATTTCCCAGGCAAAAATACTGGGGTGAGTTGCCATTTCCTTCTCTAGGGGATAGTTGTGCTAAACTCTATTTATTTGCTCTCCCTCTAACAGACATTAGATCATTTCTAATTTTCTAAGGCAAAAAAAATGCTTCAATAAAATGCCCTTGCATATACTATATTTCATAAAGGCTGGGACACTATCCAGTCTTATTATTTTGCATGCTATCAAGAAAGAAAAAGAATGCTTCCAATTAAACTATGATGTAACATCCTAACATCTTAAATATTCAATGAGAAGAAATTTAACAAATTATAGCATATTATTGAGTTTTTAGGATAGGTTTCTAGAAATAGAATTTCTCTTTGAAAGACTGCACATTGATACTTTGATAATATCAATTTGCCCCTTTAAAAGACTACCAAAAATAAAAAATAGAAAAAAATAAAAGACTACCAATGTACATTCTCATCAATAGCATATGAGAGAATCTACTTCTCTGATGTTTTCAGTCATCAGATACTGTGCTAATCTAATGGGTGAGAAATGTACCTCATTGCTGATCCAATTGTATTTCTTTATGAGTGAACCTAATCAAAAGCTTATGCCTGTTTTCTGTAACATGGTTTTGGGGACTTCCCTGGTGGTCCACTGGTTAAGATTCCACACTGCCAATGCAGGGGGTGACTGTTCAATCCCTGGTCAGGACACTAGATCCCACATGCTGTGCAGCACAGGCAAAAGGTTAAAAAAAAAGATTACTTTGGTTTTCTTCCCATTTTCAAGATCATTAAGATTATTTGTTTTCTTTTTTTAGTCCTTTGATGGAACTTTTTTTTACAAATTGGAGGATAATTGCTTTACAATGTTATGTTAGTTTCTGCTGTACAACAGTGAGAATCAGCCGAGTATGAAAGTGAAAGTGTTAGTCGCTCAGTCATGTCTGACTCTGCGACCCCATGGATTGTAGCTGCCAGGTTCCTCTGTCCATGAGATTCTCCAGGCAAGAATACTGGAGTGCTATCCCCTTCTCCAGGGGATCTGCCCGACCCAGGGATCTAACCTAGGTCTCCTGCACTGCAGGCAGATGCTTTACCATCTGAGCCACCATAAACTCCAGCCATAAGTATACAGTTATTCATTTTATTAATATGTATTATGGAAATTAGATGATTGCCATTTGTTTATTTTAAGATACATTTTTGTAGATTTAACCTTGACGGGATCATATGCTTGCTATACAGTTTAATGAAGAAATTAGATATATGTCAGTTCAGTTCAGTTCAGTCCCTCAATTGTGTCTGACTCTTTGCGACTCCATGGACTGCAGTACGCCAGGCTTCCCTGTCCATCACCAACTCTCGGAGCTTGCTCAAACTCACGTCCATCGAGTCGGTGATGCCATCCAGCCATCTCATCCTCTGTCGTCCCCTTCTCCTCCCACCTTCAATCTTCCCCACCATCAGGGTCTTTTCCAATGAGTCAGCTCTTTGCATCAGGTGGCCAAAGTATTGGAGTTTCAGCTTCAGCATCAGTCCTTCCAATGAATATTCAGGACTGATTTCCTTTAGGATGGACTGGTTGGATCTCCTTGCAGTCCAAGGGACTCTTAAGAGTCTTCTCCAACACCACAAGTTCAGCTGGGTCATTCTTACTTGGAGTTGGCTTGTGAGTTGCAGCCAAATAATGATGGAGACTGGACTCTGTCCCTTAATTTCTTTTTTTAATTTTTAATTTATTTGTTTTTTAATTGAAGCATAGTTGCTTTACAGAATTTTGTTGTTTTCTGTCAAACATCACCTTAACTTCTTAATGGTAACCTTTATTCCACGTTAAAAAAAGAAATTAGTAAAGAGAATAATTTTATTTCTGAGTATGAAACTACTATTTCATGCTAAATTATAAACTTATTTTTATATTAAAATTTAATATTTTAAATATATAATTTAATTTTATTATAATGTTTATATATAAAATAATATTAATTTTATTTCAGAGTGTGAAAGTGTTCATTTTGGAAAATAACACATTAAAGTCAGAAAGCAAAGGAAAGAAAAAAATCATTTACAATTTCTCTACCTAAAGCCAACAGTGCTGTGACCTACTGAAATATTTTAGCTTATTTCCTTTCATTTATTCAATAGGAAGATTTTCAAATATGCTTATAGGAAGTTTCTTCACATTGAATTTTACAGGAAAATGCGTTCTATTGTCACCTCTTCAAAATTTTTCAGAAGTTACAACCAACTTGTTATATTAAACTGTCATTGGTAAAAAGAGGGAAAAGAACTAATGACTGTTATTGTCACTCTGTAAGGCATTATACTAGGCACTGAATATCCTCACTTAGTTTCACAAAAGAAACTTTGAAAAAGTATTATCATTTCAATTTTATAGACATTGTAAAGGTCACAAAATTTAAAAGTGGCACTGGTATTTAAGCTCAGGTTTGACTCCAGAGCAACTTGTACTACCCTGATTGTACAACTGCAGCATCATTGCACAGGGCACATTTTTATATTTTGACACCTATTTGAGTCAAATTGAGACACATATCAAATATATTAAAAACATACTTCTAAACTTTGTGATTTAAAATTAAATCTCTCACTTCATAAGTGATAGGATTTTGAAAAACAAAGAGCCACATCATTTGGAATAGAGCAGTAGTTTTAGCAGCTGGGAAATCAAGGGGGACACCAATCCCTACTCTAAGTGACCACTAGCTATGGGCACAGAAGACCAAGAGGGAAAGGCAGATTTTGCTGAGTGTCAGTTACACTATTTTCCAAAATACAATGTGAGTTATATAGAAAAGATTGTTATAAACCAAAACAGAGCATCTGTTTGAGTGCATGTGTCATAACTTTGCCTGAACGCCTGCAGCCTGGTTGATTACATAAAGTCAACGTTAACCCACAACCCAGTGAAAGAACTAGGTACCTTCTTTTTCATATATACCTCTGTTTACTCTCCTATGTATATGCCTTTATACACACACACACACAAACCACAGTGCACATACTCACTCATTCACACACATATAGATGCCCCATACTTTTTCTGAAACCATTTCCTTACAATTAAATATTTAGGTTATTTCCCATCTCTGCTATTTTTAATTATGCTAGAATTCTATTTCTGATTATTTCCTTAGGGAAGATTCCTAACAGTGAAATTTGGGGGTCAAATAATATGAACGAGTTGAGGTTTTTGACACACATTACCAGAAAGCTTTCCCGAGTATGGTAAAAAGAGTATGCATTTAATCTTCCACCGGTAATATGTGAGACACCTTTATCATTACACCCTCATCAGCTTAGAATAGTTTCACAAACTTAAGCATGCATCAGAATCACCTGGAAGTCTTCCTGGATTAGATTTCTGGGCCCTGCCCCCAAATCTCTGACTTAGTTACAGTGAGGCTTTACAATATGACTTCTAATAAGTCTCCAGGCGATACTGATGGTGCTAATCTGGGACCACATTTTGTGAATGTGACCACATTTCACTCAGTCGTGTCTGACTCTTTGCACTTTATAGTCCATGGAATTCTCCAGGCCAGAATACTGGAGTGGGTAGCCTTTCCCTTCTCCAGGTAATCCCTTCTCCAGGGGATCTTCCCAACCCAGGGATCAAACCCAGGTCTCCCGCATTGCAGGTGGATTCTTTACCAGTTGAGCCACAAGGGAAGCCCAAGAATACTGGAATGGGTAGCCTGTCCCTTCTCCATCAGATCTTCTCAACCCAGGAATCAAACTGAGGTCTCCTGCATTGCAGGCAGATTCTTTACCAACTGAGCTACTAGGGAAGCCCCACATTCTGTGAGCCACTGGCTTAGAAGATTATTGTTTTTAACCTTTAGCCATGCTAACAGGTAAAAAGTATCTTGTTTTATGTTTCTTTGATTAATTGTTACTGTTCAGTCACTCAGTCATGTCCAGCTCTTTGCAACTGCATGGACTGCAGCATGCCAGAGTTCCCTGTCCTTCACCAACTCCTGGAGCTTGCTTAAACTCATGTCCATTGAGTCAGTTATACCATCCAACCATCTCGTCTTCTGTCATCCCCTTCTCCTCCTGCCTTCAACCTTTCCCAGTATCATGGTCTTTTCTAATGAGTCAGCTCTTTGCATCAGGTGCCAAAGTATTGGAGCTTCAGCATCAGTCCTTCCAATTAATATTCAGGATTGATTTCCATTTTAGGATTGACTAGTTTGATCTCCTTGTGGTCCAAGGGACTCTCAAGAGTCTTCTCCAACATCATAGTTCAAAAGCATATTTTTTCATATACTTTGCCCCTTGTATTTTTAATTTTTCTTTGCTAGGTCTTTTATGCATTATCTTCTAAAGTTTAATGCACTGATTATTGACCTATAAGATATATATATACACATATACACACATCTATATATATGAAGTTAGCTTTTTGTGCCTTTTTACATTGTTCAATTTTTAACACAAAGCTCTACTTTCATGTGATCAGATCTATGAATCTCTTACTAGGACCTTTCTCCAAAGTTTTTTTTTTTTTTTCTTAAAGATTTCTTTCCAAGTGAAGCTCTACATACATTTATTCTCTACTATAACCTTGAAGAGTAGATATCAGACCATTTTACAGATGAGGACACCAAGGCTTAGAAATACTGGACACAGTGCCTAACGTCACAAAGCCAGTAAGTGGCAGAGCAAGGATGAGAATGCACCATTTGAATACACCAAACTGTTTCCCTAAAGAAAGGAGAACAAACCTTCACTGAATCAGTTATGTGGCAGGCACTCTCAAGAGCAGCACAGCATTATAAAAATTTAATTTACAGAGACCTGGATTCCAATCCTGGTTCTATGACTCTTGAGCTGCATAATCCCCCAAAGGTCACCTATCTTCTCTAATACTCAGTTTTCCCAACTGTAATATGAAGAAACTAATAACAACATCTAAAGAATTGTGGCTATTTTATGGGGAAATGGAAATGAAGCATTTGTAAACTCAATAGCACTATAGCAATAATGTAGTTGAGTTAAACTTTGAAATTCTAAAGTATTTTATAAAATTCATTTGTGCCTATAGTTTCTGATGTTATTTCTTACTTTCCTTTTGGTTTTCCATTTAATCTTTCATCTTGCCATCTGTTGTATTTTATTCAAGCGCACTCACCTTTCTTAAGCCTCTGTCATCTATTTTTTTCATCTATTTTCAAATTCAGTGCTTCTAGATGACCTTTATAGTTATGAGGGTTTGTTTTCTGTTTTATTTTGGATGTTCTGAATATTGAATTGTTCTTCTAAGAAGAGAAATATCCAGTTAAATAGACATTTAACCCATGATGAAACTTTCATTTCTCTTAACTTTCTCCTTTTTGTCCATCTTTGAAAGTGATTTATATTTTTGAAGATTCTTACCATTGGTACATAGAGATTATAAAGTGGCCTTAACTTTTAATGGACAACACAGTCTTCTTTCCTTTTGGCTGACTGCACTATGCAGCTTGTGGGATCTTAGTTCCCCAGCCAGGGATTGAACCAGTGCTCTTGGCAAGGAAAGTTCAGAGTCTCAGTCACTGGACCACCAGGGAATTCCCTAGCTCATCTTCTTTTATAGGTATCTTATTTCTATGGCTTTATTCTCTTTTATAAATAAATTTATTTTGGTTTTGAAATTATGAAAAAGCCACACAAAAAAGCTACATTGACTCTTCTCCCTTTTTTAAATTTCATAAAATATAAGCCCATATCCGATGAAGCCCATATCCAGTTAGTTCTAAAGTGTTACAATCAAAAAGCAAAGCATGGCCTTTGCCTACAGTTTAGAAATAAAAGTAACTTGATAGGGAAAACTCTTTAGGACTTCTGCTCTCATTGGAGTTCTGAGTATATAAAATATTGAAATATTTTTGAGAACTTTCCTTAAGCAATTTAGTCCTGTCAACAAAAGCCTAAGTAAAACTAAGATTAATAGAGTTAAATTTTGTTCTTTACAACTAAGTATCAACTAAAGTCTGAGCTTTAGCTATGATATACTCTAAGAATTAAATTCAAAAGTAAAATTTAAAGATATGTGGATTGTTGGCAACTAGACATTTTTTGGCAGAACTAGAAATTGTCATTAAATGATAAAGGATCTTGGATGTCTTTTAATATAAACCTCTACTTTACAGATGAGAAAAATGAGGTGCTAAGGGCAAGTGACTTGCAGTTAATGGGTGGCAGAATTTGAACCTAAATCATCATCTGATTCCTTATGATATGGAAGCATAACTTTTTTTTCATGATATAGGAATAGAACTGTATACATAAATCAACTGACTCCCTCACATATGTTGTCTTTCAACATTGATAAGCTAAGATAAAATAGAATCTTCACCCTAATAAACATATCAGAAATAATAATGAAGAAAATAGAGAAGCAATGTAATCCTCTGTCAGAGTTCCATACATACATGGAAGGGCAAATCCTTAAAAACGTGTAATTTTAAGGGTAAAACTGTGGACCAAAAATACAGATTTGTAATGTTGATTAAAAAAAGTCTGTTAAATGTAAATTCTTGGGTACTGTAATGGGCGCTGCTAAATTGCCTTCCAAAAAAAACATTGTCAGTTTGCTCTCCTACCAATTAGTCCGAGTGTGCTTATACCCTTACAAATATTTTGCATTGTTTTTTTTTTTCCAATGTGGTTATGCCCTCCCCCAAAATATGGTATATTCTTTCAACTTGTGTTTCTGATTACTGAGTTTCACTGTCATGCTTTGAGGCCATTTGTGTTTCTTGTATGACTACTTGTGTATTTATATTGCCCATATTTCTACTAGGGTCTCTATCTTTTTCTTAGAGATTGGGTATTTTTCCTTACCTATTACACATAGTACAGTTATTTTCTCTTGGTTTATCACTATCTTTTTTATGGTTTACTTTGCCACAGACACTTTAGTTTTACATGGTCAATTGTGTGAGTCTTTTCCTAGGATGTTTGAATTCAGTTGTATAAAGTTATGCTAATATCAACCAGGATCTTGTAAGGAGAGAGAAATCACATAGTAACTGGAATAGGGAAGTTTATTATTAACCATCCCGAGGATCAGTTAACAAGGGGTTGGCTTGTAAGATGTAAAGAGACACCTAAAAAATATAGGAATGTGTGCTGTTCTTATATACTCAGTTGTATATGACTCTTTGCGACCCCATGCACTGTAGCCCACCAGGCTCCATTGTCCATGGAATTTCCCAGGCAAGAATACTGGAGTGGGTTGCCTTTTCCTTCTCCAAGGGATCTTCCCAACCCAGGGATTGAACCCACGTTTCCTGTCCCCTGCATTGCAGGGGAACTCTACCTGGTGAGCCATGGGGGAATAGCTGCTATAAACTTCCAGGGTGGAAATAAAGCATACCCTTCTGCCTCCCCCTCTCACCTCACTACTCCCAACCTCAGTGCTGAGAATCCAGACCTTGTCAGAGGCTTGGTCACTGGGTGACAGAGAAATCACCATGGCATCCTGCCTACAAAATTTACTAGAAATCTACTCTCCAAACTCAGAGGAAATCCACCTGTCAGAGTACATGGAAAGGTATATTGCCCATGGGAGGTGGCGATGAAACCAGCCTAGAAGTAGCCTGGGGGAAGCTGCTGGCCCCATGCACTGTAGGAGCCTGGTACTGGAGAAGACACCTGGGCTGCAGGAGCCTTGTACTGGAAGATCTTGCCAGGAGGAGCCACAGAAACCAGGAAGGGCACCTTCTCTTGTAATAACTTTCAGCATCTCTACTGACAATATTTAATATGGTACCAGCTGGCAAAGGAGAACTATTTAAAGGGCCCAGCTCCATTTTCTGCAGAGAAACAAGGAAAGGCAGATTAGGAGCCAAATAGCAATAAATTAATAACTGGCACAGCACTTTGTTATACCTGGATTGTGCTTTTGTACATAATTTGAGATAACCATAAACAACATTTTTTTATAAAGGTAAAATTGGGAACAAAGACCTATAACTAAAGAAATTATTGAATAAACTATGGTACTTCCATACCACAGATTACTATGCAGCAATTATGAGGTGAGTATCTAGATATATGCACTAATATTAGGCCTTTAAATCATATTGTTAAATGAAAATTAACAAAACTTTAAACTATTAAATGAAATAAGAATATAATTAATATAATAATACTCATAACATATGCACATACGCAGATTGTGTATTCAGAAGCAGAAGTCCTAAGATTACTTTGTAAGATTCTATAATTCGCTCTTACATATAAACCCACACTAAAGCATCTCACATAATATCTTAATTGTGTTAGAACTATCTTTGTGTAATTTTTTGTTCCCTTTGAACTAACTCATTTATAGATAATACAGAGGTAAAGGCTGTCGCAGGTCAAATTGACTCAAATTTCAAATTAGTAAAATTCTTAGAACTTCTGAATTCATATAATGAAAATCCGTGTGTGCGTGTGTGTGCGTGTTCCTTTTAGACAGATGTTGAAAAAGTTATAGCAGTTGCCTGGGACATCTTTCAGCCCCTTCTCTTTGGACTGATTGGAGCAGAGGTATCAATTACAGCTCTCAGACCAGAAACTGTAGGTAAGAATTTCAAAGTACTACTTTTGCTAAAATCAACTCTTTCTATCTATATTCAGTTGGAATATCTTTAGTAGGTATGTGTTCACTGATTCCTATTATCAGAGTAGTTGGTTAGAAAATAATGTTTGTCAATCTAAGACAGTAAATTTTACACCTTTAATATTGTTCCTTGTAAAGAAAAATGACACTGCTGACTACCATCAATAAAATGCAGCTCTGTTTTCCCAAGGGTAAAAATGGTCATGTAACCTTGCACTGATCGAGAGCCAGAATCTTAAAGATAACTAGTGAGTCCTATAATATGTAATAATATGTACCCATAGAATAGAAATGTTTGTTCATTCATTCTTTTATTCATTCACACATTTGCTGTGGTGGTTTAGTCGCTCAGTCATGTCCGACTCTTGTGACCCCATGGACTATATCCTGCCAGGCTCCTCTGTCCATGGTGTTCTCCAGGCAAGAATACTAGAGTGGGTTGCCATTTCCTTCTCCAGGGTATCTTCCCTACCCAGGAATCGAACCTGAGTCTCCTGCATTGCAGACAGATTCTTTACCAACTGAGCTACGAGGGAAGCCCACACATGTTAAAACTCTCTTAATTCATAGCACTTTATTTAAAAATTAATTTACACACATATACTCATTATTTCCTCCTTTCCTTGCATCACATTGTTTTTCTATCCATACAGAGGCTCCTATTCCCTGCCACCTCTTTCTGAATCTCATGCGTAGATTTCTTCCCTTTTTTTCATACATCTTCAAGTAGCCTTGTCACAGTTTCCTCTTCTTCAGAAGTTAAATGGACTTTAATCTCTCTTATCTTGAAATAATATCATCCCATTCTGATTCATGCTATAGCATGGATGAACCTAGAGGACATGACACTAAATAAAATAAGCCAATCATAAAAAGACAAATACTGTATGATTTTATTTATATGAGTCAAATTCATAGAAATGTAGAATAGAATGATGCCAGGGGTCTTGGAAATGGGGAGATGGGAATTTGTTGTCTAATGGGTACAGAGTTTCAGTTTTACAAGATGAAAACATTCTGGATATTTGTTGCACAAAAACATGAATGTTTAATGTGATGCTTACTGAACTGTAAATTTTTAAATGATTAAGATGGTGATTTTTGTTAAGTATATTTTATCACAATCAAAATTTAAATAAGTACACACATATATATTTATAAAGGATATGTATACATATATATATGTATATACATCCTTTCTCCTTTCACTGCTCTCCTCACCTACCATTCTATCTCTCTCTTCCTCTTTTCAAACTTTTCCAGAAGGGTACCTATATTCCACTTTTCCGTTTCAGTTCTCTTTCTCTTCCTCAGTGCATTTAAGTTTAGCTTCTGCCCTAACACACAGCCAACTCTGCTCTTACCAAGGTTATGTTATTAAATCCACTGAATACTTATGAGTCTTTATTTTACTTGGTCTCATATCAGCATTTGATGCTATTAACCTCTTTAAAACACTTTCACATTGAAGTTTGAAACTTTGTATTTTCTAGTGCCCTTTGAGTCTTTACAGTATATATGGCTTAAATGCTGCTCCTATGCTTCTCACTCTCTATCACTTTCCCGAGCTCATCTGCACTCAGTGATTTTGATTATAAACTATATAATTCCAAAATCTTTATCTCTAAATCTGTATATCCAGTGGTTAATTGGACATCACCACTTGTAAGCCCCACAAAACTTTAAACTCGATATGTCTCAATCTTCCTCATCATCTTCTCCCCAAATCTTCAATGTTCCCTCCTGGGAATGGTATTATCTCTTTTGTACCTTGTACTTCAGCAACAAATACCTTTGAAAATATACCAACCTGAGAGAATATCCTCCAACAAAGCTACAAAACTTTTGTTTAAAAAAAAAAACAACTTTATTGCAGATTTACATTAGGGCTTCCTGCAGTGTCTTTCCCTTTTACAAGCCTTTTCAACTTGAAAAAATTGTTCTCAATTTTCTGTTCCTTTTTGGACTTCATTGTTTTCAACTGTAAAATGAGACTAATTACCCCACAGGTTGTAAGGATTTAGTAAAGTAGTGCACGTAAAGCTGACTATGGAACCTGCCACAGAGTAAATACTCAACCTATGTTACTTTTTAAAATATTACCCTGTTAGTTAGCAGTCACTTTAGCTGTTGCTTTCTCAGGTCCAGTAGCCTGAAGTGGCCAAGTCACAATCCCTTATTTTGCACATCAGGATGAACTTAACTTTACCAGCAAAGAATTCTAAATGCTGATTGAATGAAGTAGCTGTATATGACAACCAGGCCTAATGGGCTGTCAGTATACACACCAGTATGATGAAACAGATGTTGAGTGCTGATGTCTGTTCTGATTGGTCAGTGCCCAGCCAGCTCTGTTCTGATTGGCTCATTGCATCCATAATGGCTCATAAATATTTTAAATATCACCTCTTCATACTCTGTAAAGAATTCTCAACCACTTTGTTAAAAATATTGTTTTCTTCTCCTATGCCCTCTTACCAGTATGTTTAAACTGTATTTCCCTTATAGTATATTAATTAGTTGTTAATGTTTCTGTCTTTGATGTTCATAGAAGCAGAATCTGTGTATTTGCATATCTGTGTACTAGTACCTAGTCAAAATCCTGCCATGCATAGTTATTATTGTATAAATTCTTTTTAAATGAACACATGAAAGAAAGTGTTGTTCTTGCTATAAAGCATAAAATAACCTTCAAATCTCCTTTGTAAAAATTTAAATATGTCTAATTTCTGTTTTTATTTTAGGGGAATACTCTGGTTTCTCTTCAGGTCAAATAAATCTTTCGCATTTTACTAAAAAATCAAGGGGAAATACCTTCTTTTAAACAAGTGGTCTGATTGATCCTTAATATTGATGTTTTAATAAATTATGCCTCGCCATTTTGTCTTTTTAATTTTTTGAATGTTTTTAGGCTTCTGTTGAAAGAATTTTGAATCAGTAACCATGAGATTCAGGATTTTTTTTTCCCCTCAGTATTTCATTATGTCTGAAAACTGAGTATTTCTTACAGGTCTTTGTGTTGCCACCCTGGGCATTGCAGTATTAATACGAATTTTGGTCACGTATCTGATGGTGTGTTTTGCTGGTTTTAACGTTAAGGAAAAGATGTTTATTTCTTTTGCATGGCTTCCAAAGGCCACAGTCCAGGTAATGATGGATTTTAATTCCTATTTCTATATGATATCTTGAAATTTTTAATAAGAGAGCTTGTTCAAATTTGGTGAAAATAAGTATATGAAGTTTGATTTATGATAAGATTTTATACTAATTTACTCTTTAAAAGTTTTATTCTTGGTATATTGATTCATTAAGTATGACAACTCATTTAAATTTCTTTAGATCACCAGAGTGCAACTAAAAATCCAATAAATCCCTATACTACTAGAAAGTAGTAGTACATAGCAGGAAGGAAGAGTTTGAAATTTTATCAGTCAGAGCTCTTTAAATAACTCAGAGATAGTTATTAACTCCCTTCATTTCAATAAATAGCATAGCCCGTCTTAGTATTGAAATGTATGTGACTATATGATTGATGATCAGTTATGCTTGACTACAGTCTTTATATATAATGGAGAAAGATTTATTGAGAAATAACTCAGAAAATGCTTTATTTCCTTGATTATTAGTTGATATTTAAAATTTTAAAACCAGCTGAACCTCCTGACAAACAATCATATGACCCAAAATTTGTGCACTCAGTTGAACAAGGCAGTAACCAATAGGTGCTTGGTAGGATTCACCAGGTATTTGGTAGCATACCTGCAATTGCTAATTAAATTAGAACTATATAGATCATCGTTTGTTGCAAATGTAACATATTCCTGATGGTATTGTATATTCTCCAACTAATTACAAGAAATGAGACTTACCTGTTTCATCCTTGATTATTTTGTGATTATTTAATTGTATAAATTTCTTGTTTCATGAAACAAAAGTCAGATGTTAATTTAGGAAGCTTTGAGAGATGTATATGCTGCTCTGGAACAATATGCCAGATTTTGTGTGGCTGTGGGGTTAGGGCATTATTCCAGAGAAGTTTTTCTTTCCATCATACATTCATAGGAGTCTGAGACATAAACATAGTGGCTAAGAATGCTATGAGATTAATACAATACAGTACGTAGAGTATTTTCTCCCTCAAGAGTGTCTCCCACCTCCACACTGCCTCTGGTAACTTTAGCAGGTAAAATATCAAAAATGATCACTCTAGTTGCTTTGGTATGAAAGATTTGTTTCTAAAGCTAAAATTTGAAGGATGGCACTTTCCCACTATGAAAACAAGTTTTAAAATAAGGAGAAATTATCTAGGATGTCTTGAATAATGCATGTTCTCAAAGCAATTATTGTATAGAATTTCCCTTTTTCTTCTTTTGCCACTGCACAAGAAACAAGACTTTCTTATATATTTTTTCCATATTAGTGTTCTTTAAACCATTTTTGTCTATGACCCATAAGAAGTATATTTTAAATGACATCTTAATAAACATACAAACCCCGTAAACATACACACACATACACATTTACACATACAACAGAGAACTGAAAGGGAAATGTATATTGTAATGTGTGCAGTTCTTGCTGAGCATTCATGAAATGTCGAATTAGTTCTGGCACAAGGTTATATACCATAGCAAAGAGCCCTCAAACGCAGGGACTAAATGAGATAGACTTTTTATTTCTTTCTAACCAGTGGTCAAGAATGACCATTCCAGAGCTGGCAGGGTAACTGCTGTTCTTGGCATGTGCCTTTCATCCATGAGTCCAGCTTTCACCATTTCCATCCAATGGCAGGGGAAAATAATAAGGTCCATAAAAGAAGCATTTATTGCTTTTGCTCACCTCTCAGTGGCCAAAATTTAGATATATAGCTACAACTATTTGCAAAGAAGACTGAAAAAAAAAAGTCTCTATTTGAACAGCAATGTGACCAGCTAAAACTCAGCCACTTCTATTATAGAAGGGTAAAGGGGCATTCAGATATCGTGGACAATTAGTAGTCTCTGCCACTGTGTCTCATCCTCACTGATATTTTCTCTTCTGCTGCGTTGTCCTGGAGATCAGCATTGTTGTGTTCTGTGAAATAAGGGGATAACCAGGTTGATTAATAAACATTTTTCCCTTGTGCACTGATAATATTGCCTTTTGTCTCTAAAAGATTTTTCATAATACCTCCTAGTAGATAAATTCTAAATAAACATTTCACCAATTCCTAAGGCAAAAAATTCATCAAATTCCTAATAAGATTAACTTCAGGTTTCAAAGGTGCCTACCACTTTCAAGTTTCTTGATATTTAACAATTAGTTTAGGCTCTCAAGCAATATTCTTACATTTTTTCATTTAAAACTTCACAATCTTCCAATAAATATCACTGCATTTTTTCATCTTATCCTTTCTTAATTCCAAATTCCTAAAGATGAAAGAATGAGATGACCAGTAACTTTCATCTTTATTCAGGAGGAGTTTAGTATAATCTTGTTATGGTTAATTAATATCCTAAGTCTGTATTTGCCTGGTGTTTTGAAATATATCTGCCTGATATTTTTATAAGTTTGCCTTATGCAAATAGATACATATGAATCATCATTCTTTCCCTTGGCAAGGGCAGGGAGAGCTTTCAGATCATTAAAATCAACTGCAGTACATTTTGAAAGAGGACTGAGAGAACTTTCATAGTTGAGCAAAAGAATAAGACATTTGTTTTTGCAAATGATAACATAATTCACCTTTTTTCTATGTGCTTGTCTTATAATGCTTCCAACTTTACCTTTAAACTTTCATAGGCTGCAATAGGATCTGTGGCTTTGGACACAGCAAGATCACATGGAGAGAAACAGTTAGAAGGATATGGAATGGATGTGTTGACAGTGGCATTTTTGGCCATCCTCATCACAGCCCCAGTTGGAAGTCTACTTATTGGTTTGCTCGGCCCCAGACTTCTCCAGAAAGCTGAACAAAATAAAGATAAAGAAGATCAAGGAGAGACGTCTATACAAGTTTAGAGGTGAAAAGAGAGGATGCTGAATACAGCCCTCAGAAGGCTGCTGTCAGTGCCTGCTTTTGTCAACTAGCAGAGACTAGTTTCAGCCGGATGGATATTGACATATTTAGTGTTTAAGTCTAAATTAATAGAACCAGAGTGTGGCAATTTTTTAAAAATAGCATTTTTAGCTATTACAGGGACGGTGGTAATGTTCTACATCTCCAACCTGCTCCCTTCCTTAATTTTTTTCTTCAAATACCTATTCATCATTATCTCTTAGTTTGTATAGGGACATGTATACTTTGGGCTTCCCTGGTGGCTCAGCGGTAAAGAATCTGCCTACAACACAGGAGATGTAGGAATCACAGATTCGATCCCTGGGTTGGGAAGATCCCCTGGAGGAGGGCATGGCAACCTACTCCAGTATTCTTCCCTGGAAAATCCCATGGGCAGAGGAGCCTGGCAAATTATGCTCCAGGGGTTGCATGGACCAAAGTGACTGAGCACACATCGATACTTTAGCGTACTACCACAATTTCATTTCAGTGTCCTGTTTTGCTAGCCAACAGCTTGCTCTGACTTAGTGTTACCATCACAATTTCATAATTCATGGTCACCTAACCTCTCATCCCTTGAATGTTTTGGGCCCTTTTTTCTTTTTGTTTTTAAATACCATAACACAATCCCTCATCCATTTCTACCTTCCCTCCTAATCTGCCTCTTCTCCATTTCTACCTCTCTTACCTGTCTTTCTGTGAAGTAGTATAACTGATTGTTCCCACCAAAATTTTTAAAAGTACACTAAATATTTTAATTGGTTCTTTCTCTTACACCTGTCCAGGTGTCAAAGACTAAATCCTATCCCCCTAGTTAGCTTCACAGAGCCCCCCATTTCAGCGGCTCATCTGAGTTTCCTTCTACCTAAGCAATGCCCTGAAACAGCCCTTTGTTTTTTGTGGCCCACATTTTCAGGCTCTTCCTGTTCTCTAGGTAAGAGATAGCTAATTTTTAAATCTATGTCAGCCTCATGAATGCCGTATTAATCAGGGTAAGGTAAGCTGCTATAATGAAGAAATGAAAAATTAAATACTTAAATAGAGAAATGTATTTTCCTCTTATGAAACCAGTTGACAGCGTTACTCTGTTCATGAGGTTTATTCAGAGACCCATGTCCTTCCATCCTGAGACTCTGCTGTGCCCTAGCTTAGGACAAAAGTCCCCTTTCTAGTCTTTAGGAAGAAGAAAAAAAAAGGAAGCCCAAGACAAGCAATTTATTTTTAAGGAAGTGATGTGGAAGCGGACACACCTCTCCTCTTACATTCTGTTGATGATAATCACACCCACCCAGCTGAAAAGTATTATCTCTCACTAAGCATTCACATTCCCGGGAGATGAAATGGATTTGAGAGCCAGAACTACTATCATGTTGGCTGTTACCATCACCTAGTAGTATATTCTTGCAGGTTAACAAGGACTATCTAAAGATGTAACTTTAACCAAAAGAATGACTTCCATGGCAGGAATTTCAGGAATTGCGACATGCCAGTAGAGAAGATCTCTGGTTCGAGCTCTGGTTCCTCTGAACCAGAGAAGGCAGGAGGAGAAGGGGATGACAGAGGATGAGATGGTTGGATGGCATCACCAACTCAATGGACATGAATTTCAGTAAACTCCGGGAGTTGATGATGGACAGGGAGGCCTGGTGTGCTGCGATTCATGGGGTCACAAAAAGTCAGACACGATTGAGCGATTGAACTGAACTGAACTGAGTAGAGAAGATAAGAAAGTCTTACCTGCAAAAGTCTCATTTTATCCCACTTAATCAACTGACCATTTCTGCTTTTGTGTATCACTTGTTAAGTTCCTCAAACTTAATGCTCAAACTACCGCACAATTGCACTCATCTCACACGCTAGCAAAGTAATGCTCAAAATTCTCCAAGCCAGGCTTCAGCAATACATGAACCATGAACTTCCCTATGTTCAAGCTGGTTTTAGGGAAAACAGAGGAACCAGAGTCAAAAAAGCAAGAGAGTTCCAGAAAAACATCTATTTCTGCTTTATTGACTATGCCAAAGCCTTTGACTGTGTGGATCACAATAAGCTGTGGAAAATTCTGAAAGAGATGAGAATACCAGACCACCTGACTTGCCTCTTGAGAAACGTGTATGCAGGTCAGGAAGCAACAGTTAGAACTGGACATGGAACAACGGACTGCTTCCAAATAGGAAAAGGAGTACACCAAGGCTGTATATTGTCACCCTGCTTATTTAACTTATATGCAGAGTACATCATGAGAAACACTGGATTGGAGGAAGCACAAGCTGGAATAAAGATTGCTGGGAGAAATATCAATAACCTCAGATATGCAGATGACACCACCCTTATGGCAGAAAGTGGAGAACTAAAGAGCCTCTTGATGAAAGTGAAAGAGGAGAGTGAAAAAGTTGGCTTAAAGCTCAACATTCAGAAAACTAAGATCATGGCATCTGGTCCCATCACTTCATGGCAAATAGATGGGGAAACAGTGTCAGACTTTATTTTTCTGGGCTCCAAAATCACTGCAGATGGTGACTGTAGCCATGAAATTAAGAGACGCTTACTCCTTGGAAGGAAAGTTATGACCAACCTAGACAGCATATTAAAAAGCAGAGACATTACTTTGCCAACAAAGGTCCATCTAGTCAAGGCTACTACTGGTTTTTCCAGTAGTCATATATGGATGTGAGAGTTGGACTATAAAGAAAGCTGAGCACTGAAGAATTGATGCTTTTGAACTGTGGTGTTGGAGAAGATTCCTGAGAGTCCCTTGGACTGCAAGGAGATCCAACCAGTCAGTTCTAAAGGAAATCAGTCCTGAATATTCATTGGAAGGACTGAT
Organism: Giraffa tippelskirchi; assembly: GCF_054371585.1. Taxonomy (NCBI): domain Eukaryota; kingdom Metazoa; phylum Chordata; class Mammalia; order Artiodactyla; family Giraffidae; genus Giraffa; species Giraffa tippelskirchi. The sequence goes on along the minus strand of NC_137275.1, from coordinate 88,063,263 downwards.
GCTGAAGCTGAAACTCCAATACTTTGGCCACCTGATGCAAAGTGCTGACTCATTGGAAAAGACCCTGATGCTGGGAAAGATTGAGGGCAGGAGGAGAAGGGGACGACAGAGGATGAGATGGTTGGATGTCATCACCGAGTCAATGGACATGAGTTTGGGTATGCTCTGGGAGTTGGTGTTTGACAGGGAGGCCTGGCATGATGCAGCTCATGGGGTCACAAAGAGTCAGATACGACTGAGCAACTGAACTAAACTGTTAAGTTCCTCTACTCTAGGTCAGCTCCTGCCTAGTTGTTAGAATAATCATGTTTAGATAATGTCATTGGATTACCTAAGGTTCTGATTTAATAGAGACAAACATATGAACAATCTGTAAAAAGGGCTATAAGTGCTCAGACAGAGGTGAATATAGGGTACATTCACCCTTCATTTAGTTATTAGACTAACATGTCATGAAATAACCTTGTCATCAGACTACTCTTCCAGCCCTTTCCACTATGACTTTCAAGCTGTTTGAAACCAGCTTAATTTTTATTAATCTAACATAATAGGAAGCCAGAGAGTTTTCATTTTTACATCAGCCTGACTCTGGTTCCTCTATGGGACTGTATTCCCTTAGTGTTTATGTTCTCAACATGGACCAGACTAGTTTATACCAAAGTTCATAGAGGTGAACTTCTTTGGCCAGGTGCGCCTTGGTTGTAGCACCATAAACTTAATGCTCACTGGTCCTCTACTTCACAGGCTCTGAAACTAGAGTCACCCAACAAATACTTACTAAAGCCTTTGGTGACCCAGGCACATTAGAAAGACTAATGTTGTTACCATCTTTAAGGATCTGACAGTCTGATTGATGATAGAGACCATTAAACAAGAGATTGCCAAACAGTGTGATAAGTGCCATGATGCAGAAAGTACGGGGGTGCCAGGGAGCTCACAGCAGGAGTAACCAATAAATCAGGGGGGAGGTGCACTTTAGGCACAGCCTCCAGAGAAAGTAGGACCTTTGCTAGGATGTGGGGATGATTAGGACTTAGCAGAAGGCATGGGAGACCCAAGGGTGTTACAGTTGGTGCGGGTTCCCATGTTCACCAGTAACTCTTCTCCATGTAACATAACAGGCTTTGAATACTTAACTAATACGAAATACAGTTAGTATAAGTAAATAAGAATGTTGTTATAAATATTCAAGGCCCCAAGAAAGAATTAGAAATGGAAATTCAGAGTGTAGAAATAGTTGAAAATCCCCGAAAGTGACTGCCAATAGCCTATGCCATTTTCAGAGCATGTGGTGACTTTTTGCCTACCTCTCCTGGGTGAGCAGCCACCAACCAAATCTCTGTGGCTCTCTGTCCAGTGGGCTTCCCTGGTGGCTCAGTGAAGAATCTGCCTGCAATGCAGGAGACCAGGTTCCATCCCTGGGTCAGGAAGATTCCCTGGAATAGGAAATGGCAACCCACTCCAGTATTCTTGCCTGGAGAATCCCCATGGATAGAGGGGCCTGGCAGGCTACAGTCCATGCAGTCACAAAGAGTTGGACAGGACTGAATGACTAACACTTTCACTTTCTCTGTCCAGTGTTGGTCTCTGCAGGACTCACTGTGAAGTCTCAGGTTTGTTTTTTCACCACAATGTAAGCCATAGCCCTTTTCTTGGTTGGTAAACTCAGAGTTAATTTGATACAGAATGTTGACTCAAGCCAATCAAACTTACCCCACCCCACCACAGATAGAAACTATTGCTCTAATCTCTGGGTGACTGAAAGAAAGGTGTCTCATATACATACTTCTATCAGAGTACTTATAGTCCTTTTTTCAGTTTGTTCATGGGTTTGTTGCCTATTAAATTAACCCCTGAGGGGTGGGAGCCTTATCTTGGTCATCTTTGAATCCTCAGCAGTTTTTACAGGGCATGGAGCAGGGTGGGCATTTAGTAAATTGTTATGAACTGAATCAGTGAGGAGATTCTCTTTCAGTATCAGAAAACTACCTGCCACATAACAGTTTAGATTTTAGTCTACTTAGTGTATCTAAGCTGCTCAGGCTACTACAACAAAATACCATAGACTGAGTGGCTTAAACAACCAATATTTATCTTCTCACAGTTCTGAGGCTGGAAGTCAAATGTGAGAGTTGCCAGCAATGATCAGGCTCTGATGAGAGCTCTCTTCCTAGCGTGCTAATAATCCTTCTTCTCGTTGGGTTCTCACAGGGTGGTGGGAGGAGGGGGTTTGTGAGGGGATGGGAATGGAGGAGAATATGCAAGCCTTCTGTTGTCTCCTCTAATAAAGTCACTAATCCCACCATGAAGGCTCTAGCCTCATGACTTCATCTAATATAATTACCTCTCAGATTCTCCATGTCCAAACACCATCACATTGAGGGGGTTATGGCTTCAGCTTATGAGTTTAGTTGGGGGAGACAATTCAGTACACAGCAAGGGCTTCATACTTCCAAGGACAGCACCAAGCAAACACTGTAAACTCATGCTCTTCAACACCTTTTTTTTCCTAAGGTGGGTGCTGTCAATCTCTCCTCTGAGAAGTGTTTGTTTCTCCTTAGGCAGACTGATTAGGTTTCCGCTTTTTAAGTTATTTTCACCTTCCCGTGTTTTCCTTTCTGGTATTAACTCCATATAACATGGACTGGACTTGAGTGTTCTCAAAATGTCCTCAGTCATATGTTTGCAAATGATCTCGCCCATTACATTCTTTAAAAATAGTATTGATTATTTTTGTCTCATTACAAAATAATACATTTTCATTGCAGAAAATCTAGAACCCAGAAAAGCAGAAGAAAGAAAAATGAAACTACTATTAATGCAAACACCTATTTTATTTTGATTCTTTTAAATTTTACTTTTGCAGTCTGGGGGATGTCTTATTTTCAGAATGATACCTCATCTACTGAATTAGTTGGATGAAAGGCAATATAAATATATTTGACTTCTGTGAAGATATATAGATTGAAGATTTTTTGTTGTATATAATGAATGCTAAGCCTTCCAAAAATTACTTATTTACCCTGTAATATTCAAATATTAATTTTTCAATGAATAAAACAGACAAATCCCTACCTTTAGGGAGTTTATGCTCTAAAATCCATTCATTCACTCACTCAGAATACACTTGTAACTTGCCTACTGTGTGCCAGTTTTGCTAGGTCCTGGGGAATACAGTGATGAAGAATATATTCAAGATGGAACTTGAATTCTAGTGGGAGACTGACTCTAATACTTGGCTTCAGAGAGCTTTCAAGGAAGTAAAATGTGTACAAATAGCTGTAATACAAATGAATGATTCAAAACTGTTCTCAGTGAGGAAAACTTTTTAAAGGTGATACATGAACTGGATCTAGAAGAGTGGACATAATTTGGATTGATGAGTTGATATTAGGGAGTAAGGCAAAGAAAGGAACAGTTAGGTAGAGGGCTGGTATATTAGCGAAGTGCAAAAACAGTAAAGCCTGGGGTACAGTAAATGACTGACACTTAAGGTTGCTAAAGAGAAGTAGTGAGAAGTAAGACTGTAAAAGAAAGTTGGCACTTAAATCATACCAAATTGGTCATTGGCCAAATTTCTATTTTTATTGAAGTGCTTTCAGAAGTACAGAAATATTTATATAGAAGATATTTTTGAAACTACTTTCATATCAAACTTAAGGAATACTGCTATCATGATTAAGGTTCTCTTTGTTCCTCAAAAGTTTTTTTTTTTGTTTTGCTTTTAATGGCATTGTTTCAAATATAACCAATTTAATTATTTTTAACTTATCCTTGATTTTTTTTTTGTACCAAAAAGACTTAAGATGTTTCTTTAGGTGTTTTTAAGTGATTATTATTAAATTTTTATTATATTGTCCTTAAGTAAATGAAGGACATTATTTTTGAAACGTTTCAGAACATTATATTTCTATATGAAAAATTTAAGTAGTTTTGTGTAACAGATGGGAACTGCTTCCTGGCATTTTGGGAGCAAGTGATATCACATGTTTTAGTTGACTAAAATTAAATATGTCCTGAATCCTCTGACCTGGTGAGAATTCCAAACCTCTATTTGTTGATATGCCTCCCATTTTCCTTCATTAAACCCTAAAGCACTTGAACTCCAGCAGTCCATGGTATCTGAGGCTTAGAGCAGTGTCTTGGAGGCAAGTGACTCCTCTCAAAGGTCCTTCTTCCCAGCTTTACCGTTTGTTCTTCATCCCAGTAACCTGGGGAGTCTCCTTGCTTTTTCCTTTCCTACCATGAGAACAAAGCATTTCCTTAACCCTATAATCACAAAAGACCTTGTCTACTCTTATAAAACAAGGAAGAAAATGACTTTCAGTCCTTATTTTCTGACTTTCAGAAAACAGAAAATGAGCTACCTATACCATGCTGAAGGTAGGAAGGGGTTACAATAAAAGAATTTCTTAGTCATCCAATAAAGAGTTGTGATTTGAATAAAATCTTAAATGATAAATAAGGAAAGGAGTAAAGGAACATTCCCCATAGACCGAATGACTTAAGAAAAAACATGGAGGCAAAAAGGAATTTGTCTGTGTGTGCAGGAGAAAAAGTTGTTTGGAGCATCAAGGAGGGTAAAAAATAGGAAAGGTGAGTTTGTCTTTCTGAGAAGTTTGGACTTTCTCTAATTTGTCTTTGTCTATGTTGTAGGAAGCTTGGGGACTCCAGAGAGGGAACTTTAAGACCACCTTTGGCACTGAGAACCCAAACTTTCTGGGCCCATCTTCAAGAGCAGTTCTGCTTCTATTTGTTTCATATGAAGGTTTCCACATAAGATTTCATGGGGGGTGGGGGGGGGGTGCGAGGCGGGGAAACAAAGCAAAAGTTTTACACTGATTGTTGGGGTCCTTTAATGGACCGGGATCTGGTGGCCCGGAGTCAACGATAAGAAAGTGAAAGAGAGAAAGATAGAAAAGGAAAGAGAGAGAAAGAAAGACACAGGCACCCAAGCCTCTGATGGAGGAAGGGTACTTTAATGATCTTTCTATGAGTAGATATATATATATATGCTGTGTTACAAGAAATTTCTTTTGACAATGACAAAGGTCAGAAAACCAAACGTACAGCAACCGTTAACAAGGGAACAAGGGAATAATAGTCACAAGGTCAGGAAACAAACCATATCTCAAGAAAGAGGATCGAGACTGACTAGTTTTGCCTAAGGAGTATGTTTACTGAAGGAGACCCGAGCCTGTCTCATTCCATGACCTCTGTTCTGGGAACAGTGTGCCATTCCACTTAATAAGGAAGAGAGGTTTTATGAGAAACAGCACGTAGGAATCCTCCTGTTAAACATTCCCTGACAATTTGAGGATTCATGAGAAACAGCACGTAGAAATCCTCCTGTTAAACATACCCTGATAACTGATAATAGGATATTGAATGTTTACTTTGTATTAAGCTCTGTTCCAGACACTTGGCCACGCATCAATTTATTCTCACAACACCACCACATCCTTTACAGAGAAGAAAAACCCAAAGCTACAAAGTGGCAGTGCTGAACTTTGAGCGCAGTCCTAACCCCAGAAACTGCTCCTTTTAAGGCTGTACTAAAATTGACGTAAAGGGAGACACCGTCTAAAGTTTTGACAAGTTACTTCCGGCACATGCATCCCCTGGTGTTGCTTTTTGGCTAATCGGCCCTCTGAGGTTAACTCCATCTCTGGACTTTTACAACACAGTAAGTCAATACTCTGAAGAGACGTGGAACGGGTAGAATAAACTGAAAACACACCAGGCGGTTCCAGAGGACCCCAGAAACCTCTGGCTCCTAAGGATGGGGCGACCATGACGCCAATTAAACGCGTCAGCTCAGCCTGCAGTCGGAAGCCCCGCCCCCTCGCCATTAGCCCCGCCCATACTCTGGCGTCCCGCAGCGTTTGCCTCAGGGCCTCGCGTGGGCCCGGCGGCGGTTGCTGTGTTCCGGCGTTGCTCCCTGGGCAGCGGGAGCTGCTGTAGGGATTGTAGGTACAGCCCATTTGTCTTTACTCTCTCTTTCGGCACTAGTCCCTCGTTTCTCGCAGTCTTTCCCCTCCGGTGGCGCCCAGGAACGCCTTCCCGTCCCCTTCGCCCTAAGGAGCATACGTCTGCTCCTTTGCCGGGCTCTGGGGAAACAGCCACAGATGTTTGTTTCTTCTCTCGTCTCTCTGACTCGTTTCTTTGCTCCCTCACCCTACGTGTCTCTTTATTCTCTCCGTTCCTTTTCCATTTCTTTCAATCCTTTTACAGGTACTCGTAAATAAGAACAGGTTTGTCAGTCAAGACTGACAGAAGAATTAATTTTATTAAGCGCAGACTCTCGTACAGATGGTGAATATCTGCAAGTGAACGTCCGCAAGCTCCTGTGATTGGAGGTGTGCTCCAGGATTGGTTGCTGATACTGGAAGGCTCACCCCGCTTCTCCCGCGCCCCTTACCCCGCCTGTTTCTGTCGGCTTTGATCGCCGAGGACAAGCCCTTCAGATCAGTGCTTTTGAAGGACTGAGGGCTGTTGTTGCACAGGTACCATGTCAGGCATATCGTGTAGGAGTCCTTGTGAGAGGCCTGCACCTGGTCCCCGACGCCTCTCTGTGTGTGTCCTGTAGTCTATGAAAGATCAGATGGGATGATGGAGAGGAAAGATGGGCTTGGGTAGCACCGAGAGAGGTCAGACCCCACTGAATAATTTTCCATAAGAATAAATAGTATTGCTATTTGTGCGACAGAAGTATGGGAAATTAACACGTTACTCTCACACGTAAAGAATTCAAGCCCCAGACGTTTTGGTCACTGTGTCTATGAAATGGATATTCATATTTACTACCTTCTGTGAGTACTAGAATTTATACCGCTGGTTTTGTCAGTTGACTCTCTTGTTTTAACTCCTGCCCAATACCAGACAAAAGGACAGAGGTAGATGCAGTAATAGCAATATATAAAGTAACATTTTTATTGCACTTCCCATTTTGTACATTATTTTCGTACTCATCCTGTTCATACAACCTGTGAGATAAAGTTGGTTAACAGAGCTCCATTTTACTGAAGAGGGAACTAAACACTGAGATTAGGCAGTCCCTGGAACATAGTACTTCCCTGTCCCTGGAACATAGGCTTCCTGGAGGCTTAGACGGTAATGAATCAGCATACAACGTGGGAGACCTGGAAGATCACCTGGAGTAGGGCACCACAACCCACTTCAGTATTATTTCTTGGAAAATCCCATGAACAGGGGAGCCTGGCGGGCTACAGTCCATGGGGTCACAAAGAGTTGGACACCACTGAGCAACTAAGCACAGCACACTGGAACATAGTATGATATACAGTAAATACATTCGGTAAATACTTTAAAAGGGATAAGTGGGTGAGATTTTCAAAGAGCCACGCCGTATTTACTTTTGTATTCTCTAGACCCAGAGGTAAGTCTAGCAATAGTAAGCCCACAAATATGTTAGAGAGGTCGAGTGACTTGCTCAGGTCAGTGACTTGCTGAGATATTTTTAGGGGACTTGCCAGGCATTGTGAATATCATGGTTAAAAAAGACTGGCAAGATTCCCATCTCATGGAACTTACATTTTAATATAATGAATATAGAAAATAAACAGGTAAACAATATATGTATAAGGAAACTTGGATAATGGTGAGTGCAGTGAAGAAGTAAAACAGTGAGAGGACCTCAGGGAGCAGTTACTTTAGATTGATTGGTTAGGAAAGGCCTCTCTGAAGAGTTGACATTTGTGCTGAGACCTCAGTGACATAAAAAAGCCAGCCATGGAAATACTGGGGGTCAGAATATTGTGGGTAAAAGAAACTACAATTGCAAAAACCCAAGGTAGGAAAGAACTTGACTCTTTCAAAGAACATCATTAAGAATGCTGTAGCTGGAAGGTGGAAAAAGTGGAACAAGATGAGCTTGGAGAGGATCGGTAGGGGCCCAAGCATGTAGGGCTTTGACTCGGTCATGGGGATCTACCCATGGGATAAGCTAGGAATTTATTTATTAAAAGTGTAATGAGAAACCAATAGGGAGTTTTTTTGGTAGGGAGTAATATAATCTGATTTATTGTATAAAGATTTGTTCCACCTGTTATGTGGTGAATGGGCCATAGGGGATGGGGAGCAAGAGTAGGAGCAGAGTGTGGTAATCCAGGAAGGAATGACCATAGTTTTGGCTAATGTGGTATAAACATGTTTGGGTGTGAGATATATTTGGTGGCAGAACCTACACACATGATGATGTTTTAAATATAGGAGTGAGAGAAAGATGCGTCTGGGTTTTTGTCTTGAACTTTAGTGCATGGTTTTTCCACTTACCAAAGAGTCTGCCTGCAATGCAGGAGTTCAGTTCAGTTGCTCAGTCATGTCTTATTCTTTGCGACCCCATGAACCACAGCACGCCAGGCCTCCCTGTCCATCACCAACTCCCGGAGTTTACCCAAACCCATATCCATCGAGTCAATGATGCCATCCAGCCATGTCATCCTCTGTCGTCCCCTTCTCCTCCCGCCCTCAATCCTTCCCAGCATCAGGGTCTTTTCCAGTGAGTCAGCTCTTCCCATCAAATGGCCAAATTATTGGAGTTTCAGCTTCAACATCAGTCCTTCCAATGAACACCCAGGACTGATCTCCTTTAGGATGGACTGGTTGGATCTCCTTGCAGTCCAAGGGACTCTCAAGAGTCTTCTCCAACACCACAGTTCAAAAGCATCAATTCTTCGGCACTCAGCTTTCTTTATAGCCCAACTCGCACATCCATACACAACCACTGGAAAAACCATAGCCTTGACTAGATGGACCTTTGTTGGCAAAGTAATGTCTCTGCTTTTTAATATGCTGTCTAGGTTGGTCATAACTTTCCTTCCAAGGAGTAAGCATCTTTTAATTTCATGGCTACAGTCACCATCTGCAGTGATTTTGGAGCCCAGAAAAATAAAGTCAGCCACTGTTTCCACTGTTTCCTGGGTTCAATCCCTGAGTCAGGAAGATCTCCTCCCTGGAGAAGGGAATGCCACTCCTGTATTCTTGCCTGGAAAATGCCACGGAGAGAGGAACCTGGTGGGCTACAGTCCATGGGGTTGCAAATAATCAGACATGACTGAGCAACTAACACTTTTCCATTTATCAAATAGTAAAAACTTGGGAAGAAAATGTGTAGAGAGGGAATATTTTTATTTTGCTCACCTTACATTTAATCTGCTTATTAAAAATCTAAAGTAAGTTCTGAGTTTTGAGTTCAGTATATGGGATCAAAGATACAAAGTTGAGAGACATCAGCATGTATTAATAGATAAAACTGCCTAGGGAAATTGTGTTCATAGAGAGCATTCCAGTGATTAGAGGTAAAACAGAGGAGAAGAAGCAAGCAAAGGAGATGGAGAAGGTAGGCAGTGAGATAGGAAGAAAACACGAAGCATGTGGTGACTTGAAAAGCCAAGATGACAAAGCATGGCTAGTGGTACTGACACGTGCTGAGAGGTAATGTAAAATAAATGACTGCTGAGTTTTGATAAGCACAATAAAGTGTATGTGTGTGTGAAGAAATGGACGTAGCTCTGTGAAATATCTCAAGATATTTCACTATGAAGAACTGAGAAATGGAATATGTGGGGTTGAAGTAGAATTCTTAAACATGGGGATGCTTAAGTATGTTTTTAAGCTAATGGGAGTGATCCAGTGTAGAGGGAGAAAATATTGTATAAGAGAGAAAGTGTATATCTTGAGAGTGGAGTCTCTGAGAAAGTGAGAGGGAATTGAATCCAGGGAATACGTAGAAATGACGTATTCATGTCCTAGGAACATGAACATAAAACATAGTAATGGGAAGAAAGACAGCAAATATAGGTAGGGATGCAGATACATGGGTGGATTCAGTGATCAGAAGATCAGTTTCTGCCTGAAGTTAATCAGTATGAGAAGGAATATTTGGATGAAAGTTTTAAGAGATGAAGAGAAGATATAAAAATAGTCATTTTGAACACAGAAGACAGTCATACTTGTCTTAGTTCATCCAGGCTGCTATAGCCACACACTCACAAGGCCACAAACATCAAATGGACACTCAATTCTGCTCAGCTATGCTACTATGCTTCTCTAGTATTGCTACAGACTGAATATTTGTATCTCCTCAAAATCTATATGTAGAAATCCTAACCCCCAATGTGATGGTAGTATTAGGAGGTCTGGTTGTCTTACAAACAGAATTTTTTTCTCACGGTTCTAGATGCTGAGAGGTCCAAGATCAAGGTGCCAGCAGATTCAGTGTCTAGTGAGGGCTCAATTCTTGGTTCATATGTGTCTGAAAAAGGCAAAGGAGCTCTCTGGGTCTCTTTTATAAGAGCACTAATCGCATTCATGTGTGCTCTGCCCTCATGAACTAATCACCTCCCAAAGTCCCACCTCCTAATACCACCATCACATTGGGGGTTAGGATTTCTACATATAGATTTTGAGGAGATACAAATATTCAGTCTGTAGCAATACTAGAGAAGCATAGTAGCATAGCTGGGCAGAACTGAGTGTCCATTTGATGTTTGTGGCCTTGTGAGTGTGTGGCTAAGATAGAGTGGGAAAAAGATCATAGGAGCCAAGGAGATCAAGAAACTGAAAGATGAGAGTGGTGGGTGGGCAGACTGTCTGGGTGTCAGTAGATAGGTTAGTAGCTAACCTAGTCCTTGAACCCAGATATCCTGCCTTAGCATAACGTGGTACCATTTTACTGAGAAATGATTCAAATTGTTAGTCTTTTGTGCCACCTACACTTCCAATTAACATTTTCTCAAAAATTGTGGCCTGATATTTTTTTTGTTCCATATGTCTAAATTCTAGACTTTCAATGACTGGTATTTCTAACTCTCTTAGCCCTTTAATATTTACTTGTTAAATTTTTTGGCTTGTTTATCTGTGTGTGTGTGTGTGTGTTTGTTTTAAATCAGATTTATTATCATTCACATATCATACTATTCATACCCTATTTGTTTATTTAAAGTATACATTACAGTGCTTTGGGTGTATTCACAGATATAAATACCTATCGCTAGGTTTTGGAACATTTTCATCACCTTAAAAAGAAACCCGTGCCTTGTTGCTAAAATCTTAGTGTCCTCCGCATTCCTAACCCTATGCAACTACTAATCTACTTTCTGTCTCTGTAGATTTCCCTATTATATATTTTCACATAAATGGATAATATGTAATCTTTTGTGATTGGCTTTTTTCATTTAGCATTATGTTTTCAAGGTTTATTATAGCATGTATTTTTAATGGCTGGATAATATTCTATTGTGTAGGTGTACCACATTTTGCTTGTCCATTCATCTGCTGATGAATATTTGGGTTGATCTGCCTTTTGGCTATTATTAATAATGCTGCTATAAATATTTGTTTATAGGTTTCTGTGTGGACATATGTTTTCTTGAGAATATACCCAAGAGTAAGATTGCTGGGTCATCTGGTAACTATGTTAAATCATTTCAGGAACTGCCAGATTGTTTTCCAAAGTGGCTGTATCATTTTACATTATCACCAGCAGTAGAGGAGGATCTTATTTCTTCAAATCATTGTCAACACTTTTTATCCGACTTTTATTTTAGAGAGGTATAGTTGATATACGATATTATATAAGCTTCAGGTGTACAACATAGTCATTCACAATTTTTAAAAGTTATACTCCATTTATAGCTATTATAATATATTGGCTATATTCCCTGTGCTGTACAATATATCACTGTAGTTTGTTTGTTTTATACATAGTAGTTTGTACCTCTTAATCTCCTACCCCTATATTGCCCCTCCCTCTTCCCTCACCACTGGTAACCACTAGTTTGTTCTCTGTATCTATAAGTCTGTTTCTTTTTTGTTATATTAATTAGTTTGTTTTAGATTCCACTTATAAGTGAAATCATACAGTATTTATCTTTGTTTCTTAAAACATTTCCATGCATATGTGTTTATTAAAGTACAAAAGCCAACATTTTAGATGCTAAAGTGTAGATGAAGGAAGAGATTTGCAACTCCTGTTTATAGAGCTTAGATGGCCAGTAACAGGAAGACCTGATCTGTAGTCCTTCTAATAACAATAATAATATCATCTAGATACTCCTTTACATTTTGTGTTATACTTTCATTTTCTCTTATCTCATTTGAATTTATAACTACCTTTTTCAGATAAGACAACTGAGGCTTAGAGAGGTTAAGGATCTTGACAGAGGACACATACTCAGAAAGTACCAGAATTATTAACTATGGCGTTCTGACAATAAGTCCCATATCTTTCACTGTAGTAGTTTGCTTTTTCACTTTTTACACTCCATTATATCCAAAGTGGTAGCAAAGAAAAACTCTGCTAAGTAGAAAGTCATGGTTGCCTGGAGTCCTCATACAATGTGAAAACATTTTGTATGTGTTTAAAATCCAACAGTTAATAGGATTAGATATTTATCCACCATCTATTATGTTAGGTAATTCAAAGAACTCAGAAATGATTATGAAATCAGCACTGATTCAGTCTACTGAGAAAATAGGTGAAAATGCGAGTCTCTGAGAAGCATTTCTTGGATCCCATGTATCATATGTGGAGCAGGAAATGGCAACCCACTCCAGTATTCTTGCCTAGAGAATCCTATAGACAGAGGAGCCTGCCATGCTACAGCCCATGGGGTCGCAAGAGTCAGACACGACTTAGCAGCTAAACCACCACCACCATATATCATATGTGCTTTCACAATACCCTGCTGCTGCTGCTGCTGCTGCTGCTGCTGCTGCTAAGTCACTTCAGTCGTGTCCGAATCTGTGCGACCCCATAGACAGCAGCCCACCAGGCTCCTCTGTCCACGGGATTCTCCAGGCAAGAATTCTGGAGTGGGTTGCCATTGCCATTTCCTTCTCCGCCACAATACCCTATACTGACTAAATTCTATATAAGGAAGAATACAGTACCAGTTACTTAGTGTACTCTCAATATTTATTAAGTAAAAAACTGATAGTAATCAAACATGCAGTTATCATACTGGGGTGGATCCTACTATAAGAATGCAGACTGAAGGGAACTTCTACAAGAATAACTTCTTAAACTATGTAGAATTAGCTGGGCCAAAAGCCAGGGTGTGGAGTGAGGAGGTAACATATAAAACTGATAAAGTCTTGAAGATATAAAGCATGACCACTTGAAGAACTACAGTTTAGTACAGTTGAAGTTTAGAATGCCAAGTGAAGAATAAGGAGATACACAAGGACAAAGTTAGCTGTTATAACAGAGGGCTCTGTAAGCTGAGTTTGAGGAGTCTGGATGTTTTTCTTCTATGGGAAGCTATTCAAGAATATTAAGCAGGTCACTCTACATTTTAGAAGATTACCCTGCATTATGAAAATTACACTAGGGAGGACCAGTCTAGAAAAATGGGGAAAAGCATTGGAAAGACCACGGTGGTGTTTAGGGAGAAAGGTGTCTATGGCCTAGACTGTGGTAGTGGCAATTGACATGGAGAAAAGTGGAAAAAATTTTTAAATATTTAAGAGCTTGTGTTATGATTTAGTACCTCACTGAATGTTGGCAGAAAAGGAGAAGTGGGGAGAAGGAATGACTCCTCAGTTTCTAACTTGAGCAACTAGGTAGATGGCTTTACTCTGCGATAGTAAATTTTCTGAAGAAGGAATAGATTTGGTGGGCAAAAGTCTTGGGTTCAGTTGTGCATAGACTGAGCTTAAGATACTTATAAGGGTGATCAAGTAGAGATATTATTTTGGTAAATATACCAGATAGAATCTCAGGAGGGCTTCACTAGACCAGACTCATCAGCTTACTGGTCATAATTGGAGCCATTGGGAGTAAAGTAAATTTCTTAAAAAATAGAATGATAAGAAAAAAGGGCATAAGGCAGAATCCCAAGGAACTTCCACGTTTAAGGGATAGATAGAGGAAGAGAAGCTTGGAAAGAAGCCCAAGGATAAACAACTAGAGAGAGGGAAGGTAGAAAGTGACCAAATGATGTGAGAGTTCAAAAGAGGAGACAACTTCCAGCTTTGGGTATACCTTGCAGGAAGATTTTCTTGGAATACCCCTTAAGCAACAGATATAATTTGCAAAAAAGATATACAATATGAAGGTATTCCAAGCAAAAGTAAACAAATAATACATAGAAGAGCAGTTAACAGTTTGCCTTAAATATAGGGCCAAAATAGCTACAGAGAAAGCCAACAAGATGGTTTGATGCCATGTTGTGAAAAACCTTGGATTCTCAGTAAGTTGTTAGTAACTTTATTTTATAGGTGAGAAAAACCGCTGTGTTTGGTACTAAGAAAAAGACAAGAATATAAAACATACTCTGAATCCTGGAATACCTTACCATTTTATTGTGGATACAAGATCTAGGCACCTTAAAAGAATAAAAATTCAAGATAATATCTGATTCATTTCAGTTCAATCGCTCAGTCATGTACGACTCTTTGCGACCCCATGAACCGCAACACGCCAGGCCTCCCTGTCCATCACCAACTCCCAGAGTCCACCCAAACCCATGTCCATTGAGTCGGTGATGCCATCCAACCATCTCATCCTCTGTCGTCCCCTTCTCCTCCTGCCCTCAATCTTTCCCAGCATCAGGGTCTTTTCCAATGAGTCAGGTCTTTTCCAATGAGTCAGCTCTTTGCATCAGGTGGCCAAAGTATTGGAGTTTCAGCTTCAACATCAGTCCTTCCAATGAACACCCAGGACTGATTTCCATTAGGATGGACTGGTTGGATCTCCTTGCAGACCAATGGACTCTCAAGAGTCTTCTCCAACACCACAGTTCAAAAACATCAATTCTTCAGCACTCAGCTTTCTTTATAGTCCAACTCTCACATCCATACACGACCACTGGGAAAACCATAGCCTTGACTAGATGGACCTTTGTTGGCAAAGTAATGTCTCTGATTTTTAATATGCTGTCTAGGTTGGTCAACTTTCCTTCCAAGGATCTTTTAATTTCATGGCTGCAGTCACCATCTGCAGTGATTTTGGAGCCCAGAAAAATAAAGTCAGCCACTGTTTCCACTGTTTCCCCATCTATTTGTTATGAAGTAAGTGATGGGACCGGATGCCATGATCTTTGTTTTCTGAATGTTGAGCTTTAAGCCAACTTTTTCAGTCTCCTCTTTCACTTTCATCAAGAGACTCTTTAGTTCTTCCTCACTTTCTGCCATAAAGGTGGTGTCATCTGCATATCTGAGGTTACTGATGTCTCCCGGCAATCTTGATTCCATCTTGTGCTTCATCCAGCCCAGCGTGTCTCATGATGTACTCTGCATATAAGTTAAATAAGCAGGGTGACAATATACAGCCTTGACGTACTCCTTTTCCTGTTTGGAACCAGTCTGTTGTTCCATGTCCAGTTCTAACTGTGGCTTCCTGACCTGCATACAGATTTCTCAAGAGGCAGGTCAGATGGTCTGGTATTCCCATCTCTTTCAGAATTTTCCACAGTTTATTGTGATCCACACAGTCAAAGGCTTTGGCATAGTCAATAAAGCAGAAATAGTTGTTTTTCTGGAACTCTCTTGCTTTTTCGATGATCCAGCGGATGTTGGCAATTTGATCTCTGATTCCTCTGCCTTTTCTAAAACTAGCTTGAACATCTGGAAGTTCACGGTTCACGTATTGCTGAAGCCTGGTTTGGAGAATTTTAAGCATTAGTTTACTAGCGTGTGAGATGAGTACAATTGTGCGGTAGTTTGATTAATGGGAACTAAATACCATAGAAATTTTAATAGTGGCTGAGTCCATTTGAATTGGAGTAGTTATGTCCAGATTTGTATTGTCCTGATTAAACAATAATGCCAGCTAGTCATTATCTTAAAAAAAAACAACTGATCTAGATTGATTGCTCTTTATAAAAGGTAGTCTCAATAAATATAACTTTTAAATTCATTTGTTCAGAAATAATTATACTGTTACTTGTTTTTACTTGATGATCTTGATGTAAACTCAAAAAGACTTCTGTCTGAAAGGCAGCAATAGTTCCAAAGATTCTAAAGGCATACATACAAACCCAGACATTGACATATATACTTTATCTAATGTTCATTTAACAAATACATGTGTCAGTGAAGGAAAAAACTTCAACTCTCCCTTAAAATAGTTAATGTTTAACTCTGTATACATTATGACTTTTTGAAGAAATTTTCTTCAAATGTTATGTGTCCAATTAATGCCCTTGTCAAACTTAATTGATGTTTCTTAAATCTGTAGGGACAAGAGATGAGGAATGGTTTCAGGTGTTTAGCTAAGTCACAAAGTGAATCACCCACATTTAGAAGGGTCTTCCCTGGTGGCTCAGATGGTAAAGAATCTGCCTGCAATGCAGGAGACTAAGAATTGGCCATAAACTTTTGCTAAATAATGTGTATAGTCACTAGATGTCACTATTGTTCAACATTGCTCCAAAAGAATAAACCCAAAGTACATTATACACTACAGGAACACACATCAAGAGAAAGACAAGAAGTTGTTTCTATTAAGTGACAGAAGACTAATGTGTGTGTGTGTGTGTGTGTGTGTGTGTGTGTATGTGAAGTTCCCAAGCAGCATGTAATGGTATTCTCTCATGCTGTTTGTTTTCCAGTAGATCCAAAAGGGAATAGAAAGTGAAAGAAAAGTGAAAGTGAAGCCGCTCAGTTGTGTCCGACTCTTTGTGACCCAGTGGACTGCAGCCTACCAGGCTCCTCCATCCATGGGATTCTCCAGGCAAGAATACTGGAGTGGGTTGCCATTTCCTTCTCCAGGGGATCTTCCCAGCCCAGGGATCGAACCCAGGTCTCCTGCATTGCAGGCAGATGCTTTACCCTCTGAGCTATCAGGGAAGCCCAAGGGAATAGAAGCTTAGACTTAAAACTGATAAAGGCATTGGATTATCTAACATCCTTCTATCCTACCCCATTGTATAGGTTTGGAATTGAAGTAGAGGAAGGTGAAGTGACAGGAAATTTACTCCATATTAACAGATTAAAATAAATAAAACAGATTTACTCCATAACAGATTAAAAGCAGGGAACTTAGATTACCCAGGTCTTTTATAATAAAAGCTTTTATAGTACAAGCTGTGTCCATTATTTATATGCAAAATCAAAGAGACATTGTAATAAAAACAGGTGAAAACAGAACTTCTAAATCAATCAACATTTTCCACAACTTTAAAAGCAAAGCTTAGTAATACGATGATAGTATATACTTCTAATAAAAATTATCAGTTGAATAACCATACTTTTGCTATGAGCTATAAAAACATTTCACTTTATCCTCCAATAGCAAGATATGTAGTATGTATGTATTTTTACTGTACCTCATTCCAAAAAGGATTTTAAGAAACTTACTTCAATAAACAGAGCATAATTTTTTTTGAATACTGAGGTGATTATAAATATAACATACTGGAATAAAATTAGAATGAAGTCATCTTTTAGTTTACAAAAAGCATGATGTCCAGTAAACTTAAATTTGGATATGGTTTAGTTGCTCAGTCGTGTCCAACTCTGTGACCCAATGGATCATAGCCCACCAGGCTCCTCTGCCCATGGGATTTCCCAGGCAAGAATACTGAAGTGGGTTGCCATTTACCTCTCCAGAGGATACTCCCAACCCAGGGATTGAACCTGTGTCTCCTGCATTGCAGGCAGATACTTTATCCTAAATTTGGATAATTGTTCTCAAATTTGATTCTGCTTTCTCTGGCTGTGAGTACAAAGTAAGAAAAGTATATAGTACTATACCCATTAAAAGATGACAGAAGATTGTTGTTTACCCAAGGTCATACAAGTAGCATATTTCTGATTTCAAATCCCTAATTCCTTGCATTATGCCAGCTATCCAGATACACAGTGAGAGCACTCCTATTCCAGATATACAATGAGAGTACTCCTGTCATTGAACCAAGCTTGGGTCTGTTCACATGATGTGTAGTAAAGCCAATCTACTGACACAGCATTATGGTGAAAGAAAGTACAGTTTATTGCAAGGCACCAAGCAAGGAGAACAGGCATCTAATGCTCAAGAGACCCAAACCCCTTGATGGCTTTCAGGTAAGGGTTTCTAAAGGCAAGGTGAGGTAATGGTCAATGGTACATAGTCAGCTTATGTACATCCTTCTGATTGGTTGATGGTGAGGTAACAGGGTGGTATTTTGGGAGTCAGCATCATCAGTCTTGTTCCAGTCAGTCTGGGTCTGTGAACCTGTGGGCAGCATGCTGTTAACTTCTTTCACCTGGTAGTGGGTTTGGTGGTGGTGGTTTAGTTGCTACTGCTGCTGCTGCTAAGTCGCTTCAGTCGTGTCCGACTCTGAGCGACCCCATAGACGGCAGCCCACCAGACTCCGCCATCCCTGGGATTCTCCAGGCAAGAACACTGGAGTGGGTTGCCATTTCCTTCTCCAGTGCATGAAAGGGAAAAGTGAAAGTGAAGTTGCTCAGTCGTGTCTGACTCTTAGCGACCCCATGGACTGCAGCCTACCAGGCTCCTCCACCCATGGGATTTTCCAGGCAGGAGTACTGGAGTGGGGTGCCATTGCCTTCTCCATTAGTTGCTAAGTCATGTCCGAATCTTTGCGACCTCATGGACAAGCTCCTCTGTCCATGGGCTTTCCCAGGCAAGAATTCTGGAGTGAGTTGCCATTTCTCCAATCCTGGAGTGGGTTTAGTATATGCAAAACAACTCAAGGATATGGCTCAGAATATTATCTGTAGCCTTTGAGGAAGAACTAAGGGTCTTTTACTTTGTTTTATGTATAAACTATTATTACTTTATCTTGTTGACTGTTTTCCTCTGTTTCTGTATTTTCTCACTTCTGTGATTAAGTATGCTCTTTGGGACTTGCTGAAGGCCTAGGAGGCTAAAGCTGTTCTATAATCAAGGAGTGGAGGACATGGTGCTGAGTAGTTTGTGCCTGGAAAGGCCCTGCAGGGTTCCACTTTGTTTCACTCCAATAGAAGACATTCACTGTAACCATCAGACACTTGGATTACCACAGTTACTTCTAAATTACACAACAAGGCTTTTGCTTATATCAAATTTATTTCAGATAGTTGCACAGAACTGTTAACAGGAGTTTTTCTATTAAAAAATTAACTCCTCCCAAAACCAACTGTTAAGAGAAAGATAAAATTCATTAGTTTAATTTATCTGCATTTTAAATTACAAAATTCATCTTAAGGAAGTAGGCGTTTTTTAAAATCAGAAAAAAAGATGTGTCCAGGGAAAGTGAGAAGTCCAAAGGAAAATAGAGATAAGGAGCTATCTAGAGCAAAGAAGAAAGCAGACAGACACAATATTAAAAAGGGAGGAAGGGAAAATGGGGTGAGAGCAAAGGCCCATGTGGTCTGCCCAGTCAGCTTCTGATCCCTACATTCCTCACATATTTGGTTTTTCCCCTTCAACTTGCCCCATTAAAGTTATGCCAAAAATCTATCCTAGGTGGAGTCTTAGTTCTTCAAAAGTTCTAATCTTCTAAGTTTTTGTTCTGTAGGAGCAGAATCTTTTTCTAAGTTGTCCTGTTAACTTCTTATCTATCTTTACAGCATAGTCTTTAAAGATCTTATTCGTTTTATAATTTGTTTTATTTTTTCTTAATGTATTTGAAATGCTTATGCTTGATGTTAGAATATCTTCTTTCAAAGATGTCCTTCTTGTTAACCATGCAGAATGTTTATGTTGTCATTTTCAGTAACTGGTATATTTTTATTCTCAGTTCATTCCACAAATATTTATTGAGTGCCTTCCATTTATCAAGTATTGTGCAGATCAAGGGTAAAAAAACCCCATATCGTCCCTACTGTCCTGAAGTACAGAGGCTTCCAGTTCCGTTCAAAATGGAGTAAGTCCACTACAACCTCTTTTTCACTGCTCATGACCCAAAACTCTGAATGAAATGCAAAGAGCAGCTATCTGAGGACTCAGAAAAGTAAGCAAAAGCAGGTAGATTGGGAAGGAGAGTCAAAACTATGAAGGTCAATTTCTCTTGCTCTTGTGGCTTTAACCTGAAGGTAGGCCTCAGTCATTCAGCTATTTAAGGCCCACACTGGAGGCCAAAAACTATAATAGAGTACCTACTGTTATTGCCTGAAGATCTGGGAAATGGACCCTATAGTCCAAAGTGAGTGTGAGGAATCATCGTTATTACAGTTGTTTTCGTTTTTCAGCTTTTCGCCAAGGGCAGGCACTATTTATGGAATTATGGACAGCTAAAACTCAGAGAAAAGCCTCAGCTTCTCACTAGAGAAACCAGGGAAAGAGATCTTGAGAGAAATAAAATTGGGAGGAGGTATGGATTCAGGAGAGGAGAAAGCTGGAGAATGGGGCTCCTTAATTCTGTGTTTGAACCCAACCAAATGTCTTGTGTCACCTCCAGCTGTGCATGGATGAGATAGGCCCAAAGCAGCATAGCAATGACTTTAAAAACTGACATAAGAATTTTTAAAACAAAAAAAACACTGCCCAAGTCACAGTGGCTGAATGCCCAACCCCTGAGTGGCTTCATGGGACAAGCTAATGAGTGTATAGCAAAAGCTTTGGAAACAACTGAAATTGGAACATACCCACAGAAAGTAAGAGTGAGCTTATGTATCAACTCAAGTTGATTGCCTGCTAAAACAAACAAAAAGTAAATTATTCCTCAGAGGATTTTAGTAGGACCCAAAATCTGTGCAACAAAATGTCCAGGATATACTCCAGGAGTACTTGACATATAAAGAGCCAGAACATGATAAAAAAATCAACAGATGCCAACCAAAAAATGACACAGCTTGTTGGAATTATCAGATAAAAATGTTGAAGCAGCTGTGTTTCATGTGGTAAAGATAAGCATAGTTATAATAAATGGAAAGATATTAACAGCAGAAAAATAAAAACAGTTAAAAAAGAAGTAAGTAAAATTTTTTGAACTAAAAAATACAGTATCTGAAATAAAACATTCACTGAATAGACTCAATAGCAGAATGGAAATGAATTAGGAAAGAATCAGTGAACTTGACAGATAAATAGAAATTGTTCAATCTGAAGAACAAAGTGAAAAAAAGATTGAAAAATGAACAGAGTTTCAAGGACCTATGGGACACTATTACAGTCTGTAGTCTAATGAGAAAAACACATGGAACAGTCACTCTAATGAACACATGATTACAAACTGAGATAATATTTTGAAAAAAAATGATCAAAGTTCTTTAAGAACATAAAAAACTTGACCTTACTTAGCCTACTCAGCCTTACTCAGAGGTGGCGTCATAAATATTTCTCTGAGGATATGGTCCTTGAGTAGAAGGGTAAAAAGGAGTGGAGCACTCCCCCACTTCCCTTCCAGATGAAGGGAAGTTTGTAGTGCAGAGTGTTTCAGTTGGAGGGGAAAGCAAGTATATTGGGCTTCCCTGGTGGCTCAGATGGTAAAGAATCTGCCTGCAATGTGGGAGACCTGGGTTCGATCTCTGGGTTGGGAAGATCCCCTGGAGGAGGGCATGGCAATACACTCCAGTATTCTTGCCTAGAGAATTCCCATGGACAAAGGAGCCTGGCAGGCTACAGTCCAAGGGGTCACACAAAATCAGACACTACTGAGTGGCTAAGTACACACACACAAGGCTCTGCAGAAGGAATCTAGCAGTTTATAGGAACTGTAGAAACATCACAGTGGCGAGGAGTGAAAAAAATGAGTGTGGGATGGTATGAAATTAGGCTTGAGGGGGACCCAGGGACTACATTGTGCAGAATCCTGTGGGTCATTGCTGTGAACTATATGTTTGTGTCCACCCTAATTTTGTATGTTGTTATCTTAATGCTCTTTGTTACTGCTCACAGGCTTTCTCTAGTTGCAGTGAGTGTGGGCTACTCTTCATTGTGGTTTTCAGGTTTCTCATTGCAGTTGCTTCACTTGTTGCCGAGCATAGACTCTAGGTGCGCGGGCTTCGGTAATTGTGCCACAAGGGCTTAGTTGCTCCATGGCACGTGAAATCTTCCTGGACTAGGGATTGAACCCATGTCCTCTGCATTGGCAGGCAGATTCTTAACCACTAGACCACCAGGGAAGCCCCCCTAAGGTCCTTATTTTTAATACTTCCTTTTCTAAAATAGGAAAGCCATAAAGTTAGATATTTGATAGATTTTTTTTTCTCTTTCTTTTAAAAAACAGATTTAAGTTGCAATGGCCGTTTTCTAAATGGGATCATCTAAAGCCTTTGAGAGCTTTAGTCTATATCTGGCACAGTGTCTGATATATTATAAGCACTTTAGTTTTAAGAGTGTGGGCTTGGGAACCAAGCTGCCTGGTTTTGGCCCCAGCTCCTTTATTTATAGCTGTGTGACCCTGGAAAAGTTAATTCAATTATTCCAGGACAGGAAGGCATAGACAATGGGGTGAAGCAAGAGAAAATAGTAATGTATGTCAGATCTAGGAAAAATAAGTGCGACTATCATAATTTGTTGGGAGCATCATCTCAGGCAAAATAACTAGAGAACTATTCCCTAGGAACTAGAACAGAAGTAGAACTGAATGTTACAAAGCTATCACTACTGAGCTCAGTCCCTGATTTGCTTAAAGTGACTAGCACTCCCCCACTCCATATATTCCCTCTGGAGGAAGATATCATTTAGACACTGTATCATTTCTTATACACAATGTCAAGTTTTCAATAAAAATGATTAGCCATGCCAGCTATTAGACAACACTGCTGCTGCTTAGTCGCGTCAGTCGTGTCCGACTCTGTGCGACCCCATAGACGGCAGCCCTCCAGGCTCCCCCGTCCCTGGGATTCTCCAGGCAAGAATACTGGAGTGGGTTGCCATTTCCTCCTCAAGTGCATGACAGTGAAAAGTGAAAGTGAAGTCGCTCAGTCGTGTCCGACTGTCCGCGACCCCATGGGCTGCAGCCTACCAGGCTCCTCCGTCCATGGGGTTTCCCAGGCAAGAGTACTGGAGTGGGGTGCCATTGCCTTCTCCGTTAGACAACACTGTATGACCACAAACCAAGACAGAAAATTGAAAATAAGAACAGATTAAAAAATGACCCAGATTTTTGAGTTAGGAGACAGATATGTTAAAATGACTATGATTCTAAGAACTAAAACTGTAAAAGTCTTGGCAAAAAAAATAGGAGGAAAGCTTCATGAGTTTGGATTTGGCAATGATTTCTTGAATATTATACCCAAAGTACAGGCAAAAAGAAAAAAGAGACGAATCAGACAACATCAAAATTAAAAACTTCTGCACGTTGAAGGACACTAGCAACAGTTTAAAAGGCAACCCATAGAATGAAAGAAAATATTAATATTTGCAAGCCAGATATCAGATAAGTGATTAATATCCATAATATTCAAAGAACCCTGTAATTCAACAACAACAAAAAAATAGTTTTAAAATGGGCAAAGGACTTAAATAGACATTTCTTCAAAGGAGATATTTGAATAGCCAATAAACACATGAAAAGAATCTCAACATCAAAAATCATTAGGGAAATGCAAATCAAAACCACAGTGAGATACCATTTCATATTCATTATGGTGGCCATTAATAAAATAACAGGTATTAACAAGTGTGAGAAATTGGAACCCTTGTGTTTCAGTAATGTAAATATAAAATGGTATAATCACTGTGGAAAACAGTATGGCAGTTCCTCAAAAAAATTAAGCATAGAATAATCATGTGATCCCTCACTTCTCCTTTGTATGTACCCAAAAGAACTGAAAGGAGAGACTTGAGCAGTTATTTGTACATCCTTGTTATCGCAGCAGGATTCACAATAGCCCCAAAGGTGAAAACAATAGCCCAAATGTCTATCAGCAAATGAAGGGATAAACACAATGTGGTATGTACACAAATGGAATATTATTCAGATTAAAAAGGAAGGAAATTCTGATAACTTGTTACAACATGGATGAATTTTGAAGACATTTTACCAAATAAACCAGATGTAAAAGGACAAATTTTTATAATTATATTTATATGAAGTACCTAGGGTAATCAAATCCTTAAGAGACAGAAAGTAGAATGGTGGTTTCCAAGGGGTTTGGAGAGGGAAGAATAGGGACTTATTGTTTAATGGATGCAGAATTTTGGTTTAGGATGATGAAAAAGTTCTGGAGATGGAGAGTGGTTATGTTTGTTTAACAATATGAGTGTACTTTGTTGTTGTTCTTCAGTCACTAAGTTGTATCCAACTCTTTTGCGACCCCGTGGACTGTAGCCTGCCAGGTTCCTCTGTCCATGGGATTTTCCAGGCAAGAATGCTGGAGTGGGTTGCCATTTCCTTTTCCAGGGGATCTTCTTGACCCAAGGATTGAACCCACATCTCTGACATTAGCAGGTGGTCTCTATACCACTAAGCCACCAAGGAAGCCCATGTGAATGCACTTAATCCCTTTAAAGTGGTTAATTTTATATCATGTATATTTTATTAAAATAAAAAAATTCTAGTAGCTATGATTAATTAGTATCAGCCAAAGGGAGGGAAAATACATTATTTTCAAAGGAACCATGGTAAGAGTGTTAGTTTAATTCTCAGCAGAAATTATGGGACCCAGAATACAGTGGAACATTTTTTAAATGCTTACAGAAAATAGCTTCTAGCCTAGGATTCTGTATCCAGTGAGAATCCCTTTCAAAAGTGAAGGTGAAATTAAGACATTTCAGATGAATAAATAATGTAAGGCTTTATTACCAACAAATCTACAGTTAAATAGGGAAAGCATGAAAACAGACAATACCAAGGTCAATAAGAATATGAGGCAACAAAGACAGGTTACAACCAGTGCAATTGGTTGTGAGAAAGAAAAGAAAGAAAAAGAGATTAAATGCATAAATAAAACTTATATTTGCCAACAACATAGTTTATACTTAGAAAATCCGAAAGAATGTATAGATTATTAGCATAAAGTGAATTTTAAGGCCTGCATTATATTAGTAAAAACAAATAATGAATTTCTAAAATGATACTATTTTGGTAGTATTGAAAAAAGCATCAATGCCTAGAAATAAACCTACCTAGAAATAAGCCTAATGAAAGATGTGCAAGACCTCTGAACTGAAAACTGCAAAATGTTATTAAAGCAAACCTAAATAACTGGAAGTATATACAATGTCCAAGGATTGGAAGACTCGATACTATTAAGATGTCAATTCTGGGAATTTCCTGGTGGTCCAGCAGTTAAGACTCTGCTTTCCCGGCCAAGAGCACGGGATCAATCCCTGGTCGGGGAATTAAGGTCCCATAAACCTCACAGTGTGACCAAAGGAAAAAAAATACCAGTTCTCCCCAAATTAATCTGTAGATTCAGTGGAATTTCAGACAATTCCAGCAGATTGTATATGTGTGCATGTGTGTGTGTGCATGCGCGTATGTGTATTTATGATTTGACAACTTGATTCTAAAATTTATATGCAAATGCAAAGAGTCAGTCCAACTCTCTCAATATCTATTATACATGGACTAATGTAGTGTTGCATAAGGATAGAAAACTAGGGCAGTGGACTAGAATAGAATCCCCAAATAAATTCACACATATGTAGTCATCTGATTTACAATAAAGGTGACCCTGCATTGTAATGGGTAAAGATGATATTTTAAATGAATGTGCTGTGCTGTGTGTCATCGCTCAGTCGTGTCTGACTCTTTGTGACCCCATGCACTGTATGCTGCCAGGTTTCTCAGTCCATGGGGATTCTCCAGGCAAGAATACTGGAGTGATTGCCATGCCCTCCTCCAGGGGATCTTCCCAACCCAGGGATGGAACACAGGTCTTCCACATTGCGGGCAGATTCTTTACCATCTGAGCCATCCTGAGTCAATTAGATATCATAAGGGAAAAAATGAACTTTTATCTCTTTCTCACACTATACAGAAAAATCAATTCCAAATGGATTATAGACCTAAATGTGAGAGACGCAATGCTAATGCTTCTAGAAGAATATAGAATACCTTTATGATCTCAGGGTTGGCAAAGATTTCTAAAACAAAGCTCTAGCCATAAAGGAAGAAAAGAATAAATTGGACTAAATTAAAATAAAAACTGTTAATTCAAAGACATCATCAGAGTGAAAATGCAAGCCACAGAAAATATATAAATTGGGTATTTATATATTCAAGAAAAGATCCATTCTAGACTACATAAAGAGCTCCCAACAAATCAGTTAGAAAAAGTCAACCAATTCATTTTTTAAGTGGGTTAAATGAGTTAAACAGATACTTTACTAAAGAAGATATTTAAATGGCCAATAAATATATGAAATATATTAGTCATCAAGAAAATGTAACTTAAATCTGCAATGCAATATCACCAGAATAACTAAAATGAAGAGACAGATGATACGAAAGTTAACAAGGATTTGAATAATACTCAAGAGTATTTGGTTCAAATTTCAGCTATGCCACTTGCTAGCTGTGTGACTTAGGGAAAATTACTTAACCTTCCTGGGTCTCAGTTTTAACATCTGTAAAATAAGGATAATAATGGTAAATAATTCATAGAGTTATGAGAATCGAATGAGATGATTCATGTTAAGTGTTCAACACAGTCCGGCTTGTGTCAGCTGTTATTATCTTTTAATCCTCACAATAACCAATAAATTAAGCAATATTATACCATTATTTTACAGATAAGGAAATTGAGGCCTGGGGAAATAAATCACTTCTATCACTGCTCCAAATTTCTTGCTTTTAGTTACTATGCATATGACCTATCAATTCTACTTTTGATAAATATGTAAAGAGTATTAAATAATTGGGCTTCCCTTGTGGCTCAGCTGGTAAAGAATCCGCCGGCAATGCGGGAGACCTGGGTTCGGTCCCTGCATTGGGAAGATCCCCTGGAGAAGGGAAAGGCTACCCACTCCAGTATTCTGGTCTGGAGAATTCCATGGACTGTATAGTCCATGGGGTTGCAAAGAGTCGGACAAGACTGAGCGACTTTCACCATAAACACCATTGAGTAATTGCCAGGTGCAAATATTGCTTGAAAAATATAAAGTTTCTCTTATAGCTCCTAACCTGTACATTTATTATTCAGACTCCTTATCTAGGTTTTCAAGTTCTAATGTTTGCTCCCCTGGATCCCAGGTCCTGCTATCCCAATCCTGTGGGTGCATGCGTGCTAAGTCACTTCAGTTGTATCCGACTCCTTGCAACCCTATGGACTGCAGCCTGCCAGGCTCCTTTGTCCATGGGATCCTCCA
Organism: Giraffa tippelskirchi; assembly: GCF_054371585.1. NCBI lineage: Eukaryota > Metazoa > Chordata > Mammalia > Artiodactyla > Giraffidae > Giraffa > Giraffa tippelskirchi. Next base: position 88,036,109 of record NC_137275.1, on the reverse strand, counting down.
TGCAAGATTACTGGAGTAGATTGCCATTTTCTTCTCCAGGGAATCTTCCTGACCCAGGGATCAAACCCAAGTCTCTTATGTCTCCTGAATTGGCAGGCTTATTCTTTACCACGTGCCACCTGGGAAAATGAAAAAATGTTAGTCACTCAATTGTGTCTGACTCTTTTGACCCCATGGACTGTAGCCCACCAGGTTCCTCTGTCCATGGAATTCTCCAGTAAAGAATACTGGAGTGGGTAGCCAGTCCCTTCTCCAGGGGATCTTCCCGACTCAGGGACTGAACCCGGGTCTCCTGCTTTGCAGGCAGATTCTTTACCATCTGAGACACCAGGTAAGCCCAGTGCCACCTGGGAAGCCCAATCCTAATGATGACATAGTTGCAGATTGTAAAATATGCTACCTGGTCTCTTGATATGATTCTTGATGAATCCGTGTATGATTCTTGATGTTATATTTCTGTGTTCCTAGTCCATCTGCCTAGTTATGACTCACAGTGTCGCTCATTCAGGTCACAGTTGAAATGTCCCCTTGATCAGTATAACAACATGCTGGTTTATTTTCTTCAGTATTATATTGCAGTCTGAAAATATTATTTTTGCCTTACCCGCTATAGAATATAAGCTCCATGAGAGCAGAAACCTATATGCCTGTTTTGTTTTGCTGCTTTAACCTTCAGAGTCCAGAGAGTAGCATTTAGAAATTATTAAGTGGGTGAACTTTGGAGTAGCCATCATGGTCAACAAAAGAGTCGGAAATGCAGTACTTGGATGCAATCTCAAAAATGACAGAATGATCTCTGTTCGTTTCCAAGGTAAACCATTCAATATCACGGTAATCCAAGTCTATGCCCTGACCAGTAACGCTGAAGAAGCTGAACTTGAACGGTTCTATGAAGACCTACAAGACCTTTTAGAACTAACACCCAAAAAAGATGTCCTTTTCATTATAGGGAACTGGAATGCAAAAGTAGGAAGTCAGGAAACACCTAGCATAACAGGCAAATTTGGCCTTGGAGTACAGAATGAAGCAGGGCAAAGGCAAATAGAGTTTTGCCAAGAGAACCCACTGTTCATAGCAAACACCCGCTTCCAACAACACAAGAGAAGACTCTACACATGGACATCACCAGAGGGTCAACACCGAAATCAGATTGATTATATTCTTTGCAGCCAAAGATGGAGAAGCTCTATACAGTCAGCAAAAACAAGACCAGGAGCAGACTGTGGCTCAGATCATGAACTCCTTATTGCCAAATTCAGACTTAAATTGAAGAAAGTAGGGAAAACCACTAGACCATTCAGGTATGACCTAAATCAAATCCCTTATGATTATACAGTGGAAGTGAGAAATAGATTTAAGGGACTAGAGATCTGATAGACAGAGTGCCTGATGAACTATGGACAGAGGTTCGTGACATTGTACAGGAGGCAGGGATCAAGACCATTCCCATGGAAAAGAAATGCAAAAAAGCAAAATGGCTGTCTGAGGAGGCCTTACAAATAGCTGGGAAAAGAAGAGAAGTGAAAAGCAAAGGAGAAAATGAAAGATATACCCATCTGAATACAGAGTTCCAAAGAATAGCAAGGAGAGATAAGAAAGCCTTTCTCAGCGATCAATGGAAAGAAATAGAGGAAAACAACAGATTGGGAAAGACTAGAGATCTCTTCAAGAAAATTAGAGATACCAAAGGAACACTTCATGCAAAGATGGGCTCGATAAAGGACAGAAATGGTATGGACCTAACAGAAGCAGAAGATATTAAAAAGAGGTGGCAAGAATACACAGAAGAACTATACAAAAAAGATGTTCACGACCCAGATAATCACGATGGCGTGATCACTCACCTAGAGCCAGACATCCGGGAATGTGAAGTCAAGTGGGCCTTAGGAAGTATCACTATGAACAAAGCTAGTGGAGGTGATGGAATTCCAGTTGAGCTATTTCAAATCCTGAAAGATGATGCTGTCAAAGTGCTGCACTCAATATGCCAGCAAAACTGGAAAACTCAGCAGTGACCACAGGACTGGAAAAGGTCACTTTTCATTCCAATCCCAAAGAAAGGTAATGCCAAAGAATGCTCAAACTACTGCACAATTGCACTCATCTCACATGCTAGTAAAGTAATGTTCAAAATTCTCCAAGCCAGGCTTCAATAATACATGAACCATGAACTTCCAGATGTTCAAGCTGGTTTTAGAAAAGGCAGAGGAATCAGAGATCAAATTGCCAACATCTGCTGGATCATCGAAAAAGCAAGAGAGTTCCATAAAAACATCTATTTCTGCTTTATTAACTATGCCAAAGCGTTTAACTGTGTTGATCACAATAAACTGTGGAAAATTCTGAAAGAGATGGGAATACCAGACCATCTGGCCTGTCTCTTGAGAAACCTGTATGCAGGTCAGGAAGCAACATTTAGAACTGGACATGAAACAACACACTGGTTCCAAATAGGAAAAGGAGTACATCGAGGCTGTATATTGTCACCTTGCTTATTTAACTTATATGCAGAGTACGTCATGAGAAATGCTAGGCTGGAAGAAACACAAGCTGGAATCAAGATTGCCAGGAGACATATCAATAACCTCAGATATGCAGATGACACCAGCCTTATGGCAGAAAATGAAGAAGAACTAAAGAGCCTCTTGATGAAAGTGAAAGAGGAGAGTGAAAAATTTGGCTTAAAGCTCAACGTTCAGAAAACTAAGATCATGGCATCTGGTCCCATCACTTCATGGGAAATAGATGGGGAAACAGTGTCAGACTTTATTTTGGGGGGCTCCTAAATCACTGCTGATGGTGATTGCAGCCATGAAATTAAAAAGATGCTTACTCCTTGGAAGGAAGGTTATGACCAACCTAGATAGCATATTTAAAAGCAGATACATTACTGTGCCAACAAAGGTCCATCTAGTCAAGGCTATGATTTTTCCAGTGGTCATGTATGGATGTGAGAGTTGGACGGTGAAGAAAGCTGAGCGCCAAAGAATTGATTCTTTTGAACTGTAGTGTTGGAGAAGACTCTTGAGAGTCCCTTAGACTGCAAGGAGATCCAACCAGTCCATCCTAAAGGAGATCAGTCCTGGTTGTTCATTGCAAGGGCTGATGTTGAAGCTGAAACTCCAACACTTTGGCCACCTGATGGGAAGAGCTGACTCATTTGAAAAGACCTTGATGCTGGGAAAGATTGAAGGCAGGCGAAGAAGGGGACAACAGAGGATGAGATGGTTGGATGGCATCACCAACTCAATGGACTTGGGTTTGGGTGGACTCTGGGAGTTGGTGATGGACAGGGAGGCCTGGCGTGCTGCGATTCATGGGGTTGCATAGAGTCGGACACGACTGAGCAACTGAACTGAACTGAACTGAACTGAACTTTGTGCCCTGACCTAATGACTTATGTGTACTGGAGCTCGACTATTTTAACGGTGCTAATCCTCAGCCACAGTTTGTGGATCACTACAAACTGTGGAAAATTCTTCAAGAGATGGGAATACCAGACCACCTGACCTGCCTCTTGAGAAATCTGTATGCAGGTCAGGAAGCAACAGTTAGAACTGGACATGGAACAACAGACTGGTTCCAAATAGGAAAAGGAGCACGTCAAGGCTGTATACTGTCACCCTGCTTATTTAACTTATATGCAGAGTACATCATGAGACACGCTGGGCTTGATGAAGCACAAGCTGGAATCAAGATTGCCAGGAGAAACATCAATAACCTCAGATATGCAGATGACACCAGCCTTATGGCAGAAAGTGAAGAAGAACTAAAGAGCCTCTTGATGAAAGTGAAAGAAGAGAGTGAAAAAGTTGGCTTAAAGCTCAACATTCAGAAAACTAAGATCATGGCCTCTGGTCCCATCACTTCATGGCAAATAGATGGGGAAACAGTGGAAACAGTGGCAGAGTTTATTTTCTTGGGCTCCAAAATCTCTGCAGATGGTGATTGCAGTCATGAAATTAAAAGATGTTTACTCCTTGGAAGAAAAATTATGTCCAACCTAGACAGCATATTAAAAAGCAGAGACATTACTTTGCCAACAAAGGTCTGTCTAGTCAGGGTTATGGTTTTTCCAGTAGTCATGTATGGATGTGAGAGTTGGAGTATAAAGAAAGCTAAGCACCAAAGAATTGATGCTTTTGAACTGTGGTGTTGGAGAAGACTCTTGAGAGTCTGTTGGACTGCAAGGAGATACAACCTGTCCATCCTAAAGGAAATCAGTCCTGAATATTCATTGGAAGGACTGATGTTGAAGCTGAAACTCCAGTGCTTTGGCCACCTGGTGCGAAGAACTGACTCATTTGAAAAGACCTTGATGCTGGGAAAGATTGAGGGCGGGAGGAGAAGGGGATGACAGAGGATGAGATGATTGGATGGTATCACCGACTCAATGGACATGAGTTTGAGTAAACTCCGGGAGTTGGTGATGGACAAGGAGGCCTGGTGTGCTGCAGTCCATGGGGTCGCAAATATTTGGACACAACTGAGCGACTTAACTGAACTGAACAGAACCCTCAGCCTCTCCCTTCAGAACTTGACCCAGCTTAGGTGATTGACCCACATTTCTTGCTCACAGAGCTTACTAACACTCAGCTTTTGGTCCAACAGCAAATGACAGGTAGTCAGTCTAATAATTTTGATATTCCCTTGAATTAAAATGAAGTTCTACTTTAAAAGGACTTAGAGATATAATTTGTTTCATCATATTTTTAAAATAAATGTTATTTTCTGTTTTAGTGTCATAAATTCAGTTATGATTCCTTACAGGATTTTATGTTTTTTAAATTGGAGGATAATTGCTTTACAATGCTGTGTTGGTTTCTGCTGTATAACAACAAAGATCAGCCATGATTATATGTATATCCCTGTCCTCTTAAGCCTCCCTTCCCCTCTTGTAGAATTTTAAACACTAATATTTTGCTTTATTAAAGTGAGAATATATATAAGCACTCAGCATATGGTTTACTCAGATGTTAATGTTCCATTTCATTAAAAACTTTCATTATTAAAATTCAGGGCTTCCTAGGTGGCGCTAGTGGTAAAGAACCTGCCTGCTAATGCAGAAGACATAAGAGACAAGGGTTTGATCCCTGGGTAAGGAAGATCCCTGGAGGAAGGCATGGCAACCCACTCCAGTATTCACACCTGGAGAATCCCATGGCCAGAGGAGCCTGGTGGGCTATGGTCCATAGGGTTGCTGTAAGCACCCAGCGTACGGTTTCAGTTCAGTTCAGTTGCTCAGTCGTGTCCGACTCTCTGCGACCCCATGAATTGCAGCACGCCAGGCCTCTCTGTCCATCACCAACTCCCGGAGTCTACCCAAACCCATGTCCATCAAGTCGGTGATGCCATCCAACCATCTCATCCTCTGTATTCCCCTTCTCCTCCCGCCCCCAATCCTACCCAGCATTAGGGTCTTTTCCAATGAGTCAACCCTTTGCATGAGGTGCCCAAAGTATTGGAGCTTCAGCTTCAACATCAGACCTTCCAATGAATACCCAGGATTGATCTCTTTTAGGATGGATTGATTGGATCTCCTTGCAGTCCAAGGGACTCTCAAGAGTCTTCTCCAACACCACAGTTCAAAAGCATCAATTCTGCGGTGCTCAGCTTTCTTCACTGTCCAACTCTCACATCCATACATGACCACTGGAAAAACCATAGCCTTGACTAGACGTACTTTTGTTGGCAAAGTAATGTCTCTGCTTTTAAACATGCTATCTAGGTTGGTCATAACCTTCCTTCCAAGGAGTAAGCGTCTTTTAATTTCATGGCTGCAGTCACCATCAGCAGTGATTCTGGAGCCCAAAAAAGTAAAGTCTGACACTGTTTCCACTGTTTCCCCATCTATTTGCCATGAAGTGATGGGACCAGATGCCATGATCTTAATTTTCCGAACGTTGAGCTTTAAGCCAACTTTTTCACTCTCCTCCTTCATCTTCATCAAGAGGCTCTTTAGTTCTTCTTCACTTTCTGCCATAAGGGTGGTATCATCCGCATATCTGAGGTTATTGATATTTCTCCCGGCAATCTTGATTCCAGCTTGTGCTTCATCCAGCCCAGAGTGTCTCATGATGTACTCTGCATATAAGTTAAATAAGCAGGGTGACAGTATACAGCCTTGACGTGCTCCTTTTCCTATTTGGAACCAGTCTGTTGTTCCATGTCCAGTTCTAAATGTTGCTTCCTGACCTGCATACAGGTTTCTCAAGAGACAGGTCAGATGGTCTGGTATTCCCATCTCTTTCAGAATTTTCCACAGTTTATTGTGATACACACAGTCAAAGGCTTTGGCATAGTCAATAAAGCAGAAATAGATGTTTTTCTGGAACTCTCTTGCTTTTTCGATGATCCAGCGGATATTGGCAATTTGATCTCTGATTCCTCTGCCTTTTCTAAAACCAGCTTGAACATCTGGAAGTTCACGGTTCACGTATTGCTGAAGCCTGGCTTGGAGAATTTTGAGCATTACTTTCCTAGCATGTGAGATGAGCGCAATTGTGCGGTAGTTTGAGCATTCTTTGGCATTGCCTTTCTTTGGGATTGGAATGAAAACTGACCTTTTCCAGTCCTGTGGCCACTGCTGAGTTTTCCAAATTTGCTGGCGTATCGAGTGCAGCACTTTCACAGCATCACCTTTGAGGATTTGAAATAGCTCAACTGGAATTCCATCACCTCCACTAGCTTTGTTCGTAGTGATGCTTTCTAAGGCCCACTTGACTTCACATTCCAGGATGTCTGGCTCTAGGTGAGTGATCACAGCATTGTGATTATCTGTGTCGTGAAGATCTTTTCTGTACAGTTCTTCTGTGTATTCTTGCCACCTCTTCTTAATATCTTCTGTTTCTGTTAGGTCCATACCATTTCTGTCCTTTATCGAGCCTATCTTTGCATGAAATGTTCCTTTGGTATCTCTAATTTTCTTGAAGAGATCTCTAGTCTTTCCCAATCTGTTGTTTTCCTCTATTTGTTTGCACTGATCACTGAGGAAGGCTTCCTTATCTCTCCTTGCTATTCTTTGGAACTCTGCATTCAGATGAGAATATCTTTCCTTTTCTCCTTTGCTTTTCGCTTCTCTTCTCTTCCAAGCTATCTGTAAGGCCTCCTCAGACAGCCATTTTGCTTTTTTGCATTTCTTTTCCTTGGGGATTTTCTTGATCCCTGTCTCCTGTACAATGTCACGAACCTCTGTCCATAGTTCATCAGGCACTCTGTCTATCAGGTCTAGTCCCTTAAATCTATTTGTCACTTCCACTGTATACTCATAAGGGATTTGATCTAGGTCATACCTGAATGGTCTAGTGGTTTTCCCTACTTTCTTCAATTTAAGTCTGAATTTGGCAATAAGGAGTTCATGATCTGAGCCACAGTCTGCTCCTGGTCTTGTTTTTGCTGACTGTATAGAGCTTCTCCATCTTTGGCTGCAAAGAATATAATCAATCTGATTTCGGTGTTGACCATCTGGTGATGTCCACGTGTAGAGTCTTCTCTTGTGTTGTTGGAATAGGGTGTTTGCTATTACCAGTGTGTTCTCGTGGCAAAACTCTATTAGCCTTTGCCCTGCTTCATTCTGTACTCCAAGGCCAAACTTGCCTGTTACACCAGGTGTTTCTTGACTTCCTACTTTTGCATTCCAGTCCCCTATAATGATAAGGACATCTTTTTTGGGTGTTAGTTCTAGAAGGTCTTGTAGGTCTTCATAGAACTGTTCAACTTCAGCTTCTTCAGCGTTACTGGTCAGGGCATAGACTTGGATTACCGTGATATTGAATGGTTTGCCTTGAAAACGAACAGAGATAATTCTGGTTTACTCAGATGTTAATGTTCCATTTCATTAAAAACTTTCATTATTAAAATTGCTTACCTTTAAAAAAAAATAGATACTTGAAACACATTCTTATCAAGTACTTAAAATTAAAACTTGAAATCTTTAATTTTGTCCTCAACAGTAAACTCAAGAATTGAAAGATATTTTTAAGGCAAAGATACTCTCCCTCTACTTAAAGAAGCAAAGATCACAGAGAAGGTAGAAACAACAGATATTTTAAAATAAGCTTTTCCAGAAATAATTCTTCCCTTGATGTGGTTCTAGCTCACTCTTTTTTTTCCTAGTTCATTCTTATTCATAATAAAAGCTATTTTATTTTGCTTAAATGTTGGACCTACAGACCTTTCTAATGGACCACATATAAAGACATTATGCTGATAGATGTAGGTTTTAAGTTTAAATCCTTTTGAAGGAGTTGACTGAGTAGAGTAAATCAATTATGGGAATTATCTCAAACATATTAGTTCAGTGCATGAAATAAAGAACTGAGTTTTCTAATATATGCTTTAAGATATGGCCCAGGATTATGAGCTACTGATAAGTATTAAATTTTTTGTGTTATGATTTTTAAAACTCATGCACATGACTTTGGTTAATAACTTTAAAAATGACTATTTGTACTATTTAGACTATTCAGATATCTGACTTGACTGTGATAAAACTTTATGGTAACAAATTAATCCCACTTAACCGTGTTTGTTTTCAAATGGACTTATAGTATTTTTCTTTTTTCTTTCAAATTACTTTTAAATATTAGCATGTACACTAAAGAACCACAAAATGAACACTTGGAGGATGAAAATGTCCAGTCATCTACAACTCCTGAGGTAAAGACTTAAACTATATTGTAACATATGACATAAAAACCTATCTAACATTAAAATTTATTTTTAAAGTTAATAAATTTTTTCATATATTTGGTTTAAAAATGAGAAGTGGTCATTTAAAAATAACTAGTTTTAATAGGCCCTAAGAAAAGGAATGAAAACACAATAAGGGGTGACTGTAGATTATTTTGGAACTAAAGCAGATTTTAGGAATAATAGAAATTTGGCTTATTATTTCTTGCCATGTCCAGAATAAACTTAGTAGAGTATAAGACGTAAAGAAAAATGTAAAGTAATTAAAATGTTCTGCTGTACATTTGAAGAGACCCTGGTTTTCATATTTGCAAGTGTGTAGAGTAAGTCATCAGAGAAGGCAATGGCACACCACTCCAGTACTCTTGCCTGGAAAATCCCATGGACGGAGGAGCCTGGTAGGCTACAGTCCATGGGGTCGCTAAGTGTCGGACATGACTGAGCGACTTCACTTTCACTTTTCCCTTTAATGCACTGGAGAAGGAAATGGCAACCCACTCCAGTATTCTTGCCTGGAGAATCCCAGGAACGGCGGAGCCTGGTGGGCTGCCGTCTAAGGGGTCGCACACAGAGTCGGACACGACTGAAGCGACTTAGCAGCAGCAGCAGAGTAAGTCATTAGAGTAAGTCATTAGACCAACTTTTGTTGGTCTTGTTTTACTAAATAATAATTGGTCATAATTAGAATTATAAATTGTTTACTTTTAAAATAGAAGTTTCTACAATTTTTAAGAGTCAAAAAAGTCCTTTTTAGAAATATTTAAAATATTCACCATTGATTTTAATTACTTTTATCTATAAATACTTCATTCTAATCTATGTAAATTTATTATAAATTCTGAAATAAGAAAATTTAAAATAATATGATTCTACTGGACAGACTTTCCAGAAAAAGATTTCTACCTCAGAACTCCAACAGATTAGTCATGATCCAGTTTAAATAGCTTTGATACGTTCCTTCTAGCTAACTTAAGGAACTATTTCCTCTTTGTCCACTTACTGCTTGTAAATAGGGCTGCTCATCTAATTTTCCATGTTCACAGTAATAATGTGAATTTAGTTATGAGATTTGGTGGTTTCTTACACTCATAAAATTGTATGAAAGTATATTTCTTTTTTTTCTTTTATTTATTTATTTATTTTAATTGGAAGCTAATTACTTTACAATATTGTGGTGGTTTTTGCCACACAGTCACATGAATCAGCTGTGGGTGTACACGTGTTCCCCATCCTGAACCCCCCTCCCACCTCCCTCCCCATGCCATCCCTCAGGGTCATCCCAGTGCACCAGCCCTGAGCACCCTGCATCGAACCTGGACTGGCGATCTATTTCACGTATGATAATATACATGTTTCAGTACTGTTCTCTCAAATCATCCCACCCTCGCCTAGAAAGATGGTAATGATGAACCTGTATGCGAGACAGCAAAAGAGACACAGATGTAAAGAAAAGACTTTAAGACTCTGTGGGGGAAAGTATATTTCTTAAGAAGCTTTTTTGTTTTACTTCAGATCCTCAAAGCTACCAGTGCTAATGAACATGAAGAACCTACGGAAACCATCTTGCCAGAAACAGAGGAAACAAAACCACAGATGGAAAAGAAGGGTTCTTGTCTTCCACAAGGAACACTGAATAAAGCTATTACAAATGGTATGTGAAATGAGAAATGTAAATGGATAGAAAATGAGAAATGTGGGTTTGATAAATATTAGAATATAAGCCAACAAAGTGAGTGAAGTGAAAGTCGCTCAGTTGTGTCCAACTCTTGGCAATCCCATGGACCGTAGCCTGCCAGGCTCCTCTGTCCATGGGGATTCTCCAGGCAAGAATACTGGAGTGGGTTGCCATTTCCTTCTCCAATAAGTCAACAAAGCTGCTGCTTAATCTATACACTCCAAATAATATGAGCAGCTCTATTTATAAGCAATATGTAGACAAAGAGGAAATAGTTCCTTGAATGTGTCAAAAATAATAACTGCTTAACAGATCTATATTTTAGTATTTGACATGACTGTTTATGTCAAATTTTGGAAATTAGAAACAATTAATAGATTTTTATTTAAAACCTACTTTGACATTTAGTTTTAAGGTAACTAGAAGGAACATTATACTTCTGGCAATATTAATGTTCTTATTAAACTTAAGTCCAAAATTTTCAAACAGCTCTTGCCTTTAAAAGTTGTATAAAACTTAGCATCCCTACTAAAATTTTAGAGCATTTCATTGTCATCAAATATTTATTAAAGGTTAATATCCCAGACACTTCCAGTTTCTGGTCCAATGTCATCACTCTATCCTAACAACAAATAAAGAGCTGAACAAATTGAAAATTCAACAAATCAACTCTTCTCAGTTCCATCCAAGAACTGAGGTCACAGGGCAAATCACTGCCCCCAAAATTAGGGATAGTCAGATTGATACAGGTAGGAGGAGCGAAAACGCGTTTAGAATCAAACTCCATACCCGCCAGAAATGCTCAGAGGGCTCAGACAAACCTTGTGCACACCAGGACCCAGACACCCCACAGAGACTGAGACAGAACTGTGTGTGAGTGTCTCCTGTGGAGGTCCGGGTCAACAGTGGACTGCTACAGGGGCAGGGGCTCTGGGTGCAGCAGACCTGGGTATGGCATAAGCCCTCTTGGAGGAGGTCGCCATTAACCCCACCATAGAGCCGCCAGAACTTACGTAGGACTGGGAAACACACTCTTGGCGGGCACAAACAGAACCTTGTGCGCACCAGGACCCAGGAGAAAGGAGCAGTGACCCCACAAGAGACTGACCCAGACTTGCCCATAAGTGTCTCCGGGTGGAGGCATGGGTTGGCAGTGGCCTGCTGCAGGGATGGGGGCACTGAGTACAGCAGAGCATGCATGGGACCTTTTGAAGGATGTTGCCATTATCTTCATTACCTCCACCGTAGTTTGGCCCCAGGTTAATAACAGAGAGGGAACACAGCCCCACCCATTAACAGAAAATTGGATTAAAGATTTACTGAACTTGGCCCTGCCCATCAGAACAAGAGCCACTTTCCCCCTCGGTCAGTCTTTCCCATCAGGAAGCTTCCATAAGCCTCTTACCCTTCTCCATCAGAGGGCAGACAGAATGAAAACCACAATCACAGGAAACTAGCCAATCTGATTACATGGACCACAGCCTTGTCTCACTCAATGAAACTATGAGCCATGCCATGTAGGGCCACCCAAGACCAGTGGGTCATGGTGGAGAACTCTGACAAAACATGGTCCACTGGAGAAGGAAATGGCAAACCACTTCAGTATTCTTGCCTTGAGAGCCCCATGAACAGTATAAAAAGGCAAAAAGATAGGACACCGAAAGATGAACTCCCCAGGTCGGTAGGTGCCCAATATGGTACTGGAGAACAGTGGAGAAATAACTCCAGAAAGAATGAAGAGACAGAGCCAAAGCAAAAACAACACCCAGTTGTGGATGTGACTGATGATGGAAGTAAAGTTTGATGCTGTAAAGAGCAATATTGCATAGGAACCTGGAATGTTAGGTCCACGAATCAAAGCAAATTGAAAGTGGTCAAACAGGAGATGGCAAGAGTGAACATCAACATTTTAGGAATCAGTAAACTAAAATGGACTGGAATGGGTGAATTTAACTCAGATGACCATTATATCTACTACTGTGGGCAAGAATACCTTAGAAGAAATGGAGTACTCATCATAGTCAACAAAAGAGTCTGAAATGCAGTACTTGGATGCATTTCAAAAACAACAGAATGATCTCTGTTCGTCTCCAAGGCAAACCATTCAATGTCAGAGTAATCCAAGTCTATGTCCCAACCAGTAATGCTGAAGAAGCTGAAGCTGAACGGTTCTATGAAGACCTCCAAGACTTTCTAGAACTAACACCCAAAAAAGATGTCCTTTTCATTATAGGAGACTGGAATGCAAAGGTACGAAGTCAAGAATTACCTGGAGTAAGAGGCAAATTTTGCCTTGGAGTACAGAATGAAACAGGGCAAAGGCTAACAGAGTTTTGCCAAGAGAACCCACTGGTCATAGCAAACACCCTCTTCCAACAACACAAGAGAAGACTCTACACATGGACATCACCAGATGGTCAATACCGAAATCAGACTGATTATATTCTTTGCAGCCAAAGATGGAGAAGTTCTACACAGTCAGCAAAAACAAGACCAGGAGCAGACTGTGGCTCAGATCATGAACTGCTTATTGCCAAATTCAGACTTAAATTGAAGAAAGTAGGGAAAACCACTGAACCATTCAGGTATGACCCAAATCAAATCCCTTATGATTATACAGTGGAAGTGAGAAATAGATTCAAGGGATTACATCTGATGATAGACAGAGTGCCTGATGAACTATGGACAGAGGTTCGTGACATTGTGCAGGAGGCAGGGATGAAGACCATCCCTAAAGAAAAGAAATGCAAAAAGGCAAAATGGTTGTCTGAGGAGGCCTTATAAATAGCTGTGAATAGAAGAGAAGCAAAAGGTAAAGGAGAAAATGAAAGATATACCCATTTGAATGCAGCATCTCAAAGAATAGCAAGGAGAGGGAAGAAAGCCTTCCTCAGTGATCAGTGCAAAGAAATAGAGGAAAACAATAAAATGGGAAAGTCTGGAGATCTCTTCAAGAAAATTAGAGATACCAAGGGAAAATTTCATGCAAAGATGGGCTCGATAAAGGACAGAAATGGTATGGACCTACAGAAGCAAAAAATATTAAGAAGAGGTGGCAAGAATACACAGAAGAACTGTACAAAAAAGATCTTCACGACCCAGATAATAACGATGATGTGATCACCAACCTAGAGCCAGACATCCTGGAATGTGAAGTCAAGTGGGCCTTAGGAAGCATCACTATGAACAAAGCTAGAGGAAGTGATGGAATTCCAGTTGAACTATTTCAAAGCCTAAAAGATGATGCTGTGAAAGTGCTGCACCCAAATTTGGTAAACTCAGCAGTGGCCACAGGACTGGAAAAGGTCAGTTTTCATCCCAGTCCCAAAGAAAGGCAATGCCAAAGAATGTTCAAACTACCTCACAATTGCACTCATCTCACACACTAGCAAAGTAATGCTCAAAATTCTCCAAGCCAGGCTTCAACACTATGTGAACCGTGAACTTCCAGATGTTCAAGCTGGATTTAGAAAAGGCAGAGGAACCAGAGATCAAATTGGATCATTGAAAAAGCAAGAGAGTTCCAGAAAAACATCTATATCTGCTTTATTGACTATGCCAAAGCCTTTAACTGTGTGGACCACAACAAACTGGAAAATTCTGAAAGAGATGGAAATACCAGACCACCTGACCTGCCTCTTGAGAAATCTGTGTGCAGATCAGGAAGCAACAGTTAGAACTGGACATGGAACAACAGACTGGTTCCAAATAGGAAAAGGAGTACGTCAAGGCTGTATATTGTCACCCTGCTTATTTGACTTATATGCAGAGTACATCATGAGAAATGCTGGGTTGGAGGAAGCACAAGCTGGAATCAAGATTGCCAAGAGAAATATCAATAACCTCAGATATGCGGATGACACCACCCTTATGGCAGAAAGTGAAAAAGAACTAAAGAGCCTCTTGATGAAAGTGAAAGAGGAGAGTGAAAAAGTTGGCTTAAAGCTCAACGTTCAGGAAACTAAGATCATGGCATCTGGTCCCATCACTTCATGGCAAATAGATGGGGAAACAGTGGAAACAGTGTCAGACTTTATTTTCTTGAGCTCCAAAGTCAGTGCAGATGGTGACTGCAGTCATGAAATTAAAAGACGCTTACTCCTTGAAAGAAAAGTTATGACCAATGTAGAGAGCATATTAAAAAGCAGAGATGTTACTTTGCCAACAAAGGTCCGTCTAGTCAAAAGTATGGTTTTTCCAGTAGTCATGTATGGTTGTGAGAGTCAGACTGTAAAGAAAGCTGAGCATTGAAGAAGTGATGCTTTTGAACTGTGGTGTTGGAGAAGACTCTTGAGAGTCCGTTGGACTGCAAGGAGATCCAACCAGTCCATTCTAAAGGAAATCAGTCCTTAATATTCATTGGAAGGACTGATGTTGAAGCTGAAACTCCAATACTTTGGCCACCTGATACAAAGAGCTGACTCATTGGAAAAGACCCTGATGCTGGCAAAGATTAAAGGTGGGAGGAGAAGGGATGACAGATGAAATGGCTGGATGGCATCACCGACTCAATGGACATGCGTTTGAGTAAGTTCTGGGAGTTGGCGATGGACAGGGAGGCCTGGGGTGCCGTCCATGGGGTCACAAAGAGTCAGACATGACTGAGCAACTGAACTGAACTGATCTGAGGTTGATACAGAGAATCATAATTTAACAGAGCAGAAACCTTTCTAGCTGAGGGTAGGAAAACCTAAAACGTAATTAACAAATTAACTGGAGGCTCAATGTGGGCACCTCTGAGAGTTAACGACTCCAAGGATAGCCCAGTTGTGGTGCTGGGAGGATATTTTCATGTGAATTTTACCTCCAAGAGCTTTCTGTCAAAGGGAGAGAAAAGGTAACTACTTTCAGCAACATAGCATTCTGTGCTTAACAAGAACTGCCCTCAGAGAAATTATTTTATCAGAATATAACCTCTAGGGACTTTTATTAGCCTAACCACCTGAGAAGAAAAATACCCAACTGCAGCCCTTTCTAGCCATCCCATACAACCTAAGGGGATGAGAAAAGAAAAGAAAAAGAAACCCTGAGGAGCACTTGTGAAATTTCTAGCCCAGGAGGCACAGGCTCACTAAAAGACTGAGGCCTAATCATAGGACTAGAGAATTCTTCTTCTCCCTCTACAACTTACCACCACGTTACCACAGGTCCTTTTATACAGGACATCATGTTCCCCTTTGAACAAAAATATATAGCAAGTATTAAAAAGCACAGAACACAGTTTGAAGAGACAGAGAAAGCATCAGAACGAGACCCAGATATGCTAAGAGTGTTGGCATTATCAGACCATGAATTTAAAACAACTCTGACTGATACACTAAGGGCTGCAATGGAAAGGTAGACAACATGTAAGAAAAGATGGGTAATACAAACAGAGAGATGGAAATTCTAAGAATCAAAACAGAAATGCTAGAAACTAAAAACACTAACAGAAATGAATGCATTTGATGGGTTCATTAGGAGATTATACACAGCTGAGGAAAGAATCCGTGAGCTTCGGGATTTTTCAGTAGAAACTTTCAAAACTGGTAAGCAGAGAAAAAATTGGGGAAAAAAATGCAAATATCTAAGAACGATGGGACAACTACAAAAGTTGTGACATATGGGTAATAGGAATACCAGAAAGAAAACAACAGAAGAGATATTTGAAGTAATAATGACTGAGAATTTCCTCCAAATTAATGTCAAATAGCAAACCACAGATCCAGGAAGCTTGAGTACATGAAGCAGAATAAATTATTTTTAAAGCTTCAAAAACTATACTTAACTGTATAGTATACTCAAACTGGAGAAAGTCAAAGATAAAGAAAACATCTTGAAAGAAGCTAGAGGAAAAAACACCTTACCTATAGAGAAACAAAGATAAAAGTTACATCCAGTTTATTCTCAGAAACTATGCAAGCAAAAAGAGAGTGAAATATTTAAAGTGTTGAGACAAAATGCACACACACACCCCAACTGTATTCTATGAAATTATCCTTCAAAAGTGAAAGAGAAATAAAGGCTTTCTCAGATTAACAAAATTGAGAGAATTTGTTGCCAGTATACCTGCCTTGCAAAAGTTTTAAAAGTTTTTCAGGAGAAGGAAATGATATAGGTCAGAAACTCAGATGTATGAAAGTAGTATTCACAGCATCTTCACCAGGAGTAGTTTCCATCTTAAGAACCCGCCCCCCGCTTCTTTTTTTTTTGCTCATTCATAAGGAGCAACTCCTCATCTGTTCAAGTTTTATCAGGAAATTGTAGCAATTCCTTCACATCTTCAGGCTCCACTTCTAGCTCTCTTGCTATTTCCACCACATCTGCAGTTCCTTTCCCCACTAAAGTCTTGAACCCCTCAAAGTCATCCATTTAAAGCTATAATCAACTTCTTCCAAACTCCTGTGAATGTTAATATGTTGACCTTTTCCAGTGAATCATGAATGTTCTTAATGGTATCTAGAATGGTGAATCCTTTTTAGGAGTAGAAGCTTTTCAATTTACTTTGCCCAGATCCATCAGAGAAATCACTATCAATGGCATCAATAAAATGTTTCTTAAATAAGAAGACTTGAAAAGAGAAATTACTCCTTGATACATGAGCTGCAGAATGGATGTTGTGTTAGCAGACATGAAAACATTGTATCTCCAACCGAGCTCTTGGGTGACCATTTGTATTGTCAATGGGCAGTAATATTTTGAAATATTTTCTGAGCAGTTGGTCTTAACAGTGGGCTTAAAATGTTGAGTAAACAAAAAAATGTTGTAAACAAATGTGCTGTCATCCAGGCCTTGTTGTTCCAGATTAGATTTAGCATCATTCTTAAGGGCCCTAGGACTTTTGGAGTGATAAATGAAAATTGGCTTCAACTTAAGGTCACCAGCTGCATTAGCCCTTAAGTTAGTACTGTCCTTTGAAGCCAGGTATTGACTTCTCCTCTCTAACCATGAAAGTACTAGATGGTGTCTTCTTCCAATAGAAGACTGTTTTATCTGCACCGTAAATCTGTTGTTTCATTTAGTCATTGTCATTTAATTATTTAAACTCAATAGTCTGCATAACTTGCAGCAGCTTCTGTATCAGCATTACCTTGCACTTTGATGTGATGGAGATGGTGTCTTTCCTTAAACCTCATGACCCAACCTCTACAAGCTTCAAAATTTTCTTCTGCAGCTTTCTCATCTCTTTCAGGTTTCATAGACTTGGAAAGAGATAGGGTCTTGCTCTAGATTAGGTTTTGGTTTTCGGGAATGTTGTGGCTGGTTTGAGGGCTCCCAGGTGGCACAGTGGTAAAGAATCTGCCTGCCAATGCAGGAGGCACGAGAGACATAGTTTCAATTCCTGAGTCGGGAAGATCCCCTGGAGTAGGAAATGGCAACCTGCTGCAGTATTCTTGCCTGGAAAATTCCACGGACAGAGGAGCCTGGCGGGCTACAGTCCATGGGACCACAAAGAGTCTGACAGGACTGAGCACAGACACACACACACGGCTGGTTTCATCTTCTATCCAGACCACTAAAACTTTCTCCATATAAGCAATAAGGTTGTTTAATTTCCTTATCATTGGCATGTTTACTGGAGTAGCGCTTTTAATTTCCTTCAAGAACCTTTCCTTTGCATTTAGAACTTGGCTAATTGGTAAAAGAGGCCCATCATGGGCCTTCATGGGTTAGGCTTTCAAAGTGCCTTTCTCTCTAAGCTTAATCATTTCTAACTATTGATTTAAAATGAGAGACCTGTGACTCTTCCTTTCACTTGAGTACTTGGAGATTATTGTAGAGTTATTAGTTGGCCTAATTTCAGTAATGTTGTGTCTCAGAATAGGGAGGCTCAAGAAGCCCCACATTCTGGGACATACAATGCACCTTAATAAACTTAAAAGGTAAAAATCATACAATGTATGCTCTCAGACCACTGTAGACTCAAAGTATAATTTGTTAACAGAAAGGCAGATGGAAAATCCCCAAATACTTGGAGATTAACCAATAACATGAGTCAAAAAAGAAACCTCATGAGACATTTCTGAATATTTTGAGCTAAATTACAATGAAGCTATAACTTACCAAAGTTTGTGGGATACACTGAAAACAGTGCTAAGAGGGAAAACTATAGCATTTAATGCATATATTAGAAAAGAAGAAAAATCTAAAAATCTGTCATCTAAGCTTCCACCTTGTTGCTGTTTAGTTGCTAAGTCGTGTCCAACTCTTTGCAACCCCATGGATTGTAACCCATCAGGCTTCTTTGTCCATGGGATTTCCCAGGCAGGAATACTGGAGTTGGTTGCCATTTCCTTCTCCAGGGGATCTTCCCAACCCAGGGATCAAATGCTGTGTCTCCTGCATTGGCAGGCAGGTTCTTTACCACTGAGCTACCAGAGAATCAAGCCTCCAGCTTAGGAAAGTGGAAAAGGAAGCAAAATAAATTCAAGATAAGCAAAAGAAAAGAAATAATAAAAATTAAGGAAGGTATCAATACAATTGAAAACAAGAAATAGAGAAAATCAATGAAACAAAAAGCTTGTTCTTTGAAAAGATCAGTAAAATTGATTGCCTTTCACTAGGCTAAAAAAAAAGAAAGTGAGTGAAGTCACTCAGTCGTGTCCAACTCTTTGCGACCCCATGGACTGTAGCCTACCAGGCTCCTCCATCCATGGGATTTTCCAGGCAAGAATACTGGAGTGGGATACCATTTCCTCCTCCAAAGAAAAAAGAAAACACAATCACTAATATCGGAGAGATGGAACGTCACTATAGATCCTATGGGCATTGAAAGGTTAATAAAGGAATACTACAGACAACTTTGTGTCCACAAATCTGATAATTGAGAAAAAGTGGACCAGTGCCTTGAAGGACACGTTTGCCAAAATGCATACAAGAAGAAATAGGTAATTGGAATAAGACTATATCAGTTAAAGAAATTGAATCAACAGTTAATAACCTCCCCAAACAGTAAGTATCAGGCTCAGATGATTTCACTGGTGAATTCTGCTGAACATTTAAAGAAGAAATTATACCAATTTTCTACAGTCTTTTCCAGAATATAGAAGCAGAGGGAAGCTTGCCAACTCATGAGTCTAGCAGTACTCTCCTACCAAAACCAAAGACATTATAGGAGAAAAAAAAAAACACACTGTAGACCAGTTGATGAACAGAGATGCAGAAATTCTCAATGACGTAATTCTCTATATTAACAAATAGAGCTCAACAACATGTAAAAGGAATTATGCTTCACAACCATGTGGGGTTTATCCTAGGTATGCAAGTTTGGCTCACATTTGTAAATGACTTAATGTAATCCATCACATCAAAAAGATAAAGAAGAAAAATCACATGGTCATATCAATAGATGTGGGAAAAGCATTTGACAAAATCCAGCATTCATTCATGATAAAAACTTTCAGCAAATTACAGAGGAGAACTTCCTCAATTTGACAAAGAACATGGACTAAAAATCTACAGTTGCCATCATAGTTAATCTTGAGAAAACAGCTTTCCCTGTAAGATCAGGAACAAGAAAAGAATACCCTCTCACCACTCCTTTTCAATATTGTATTGAAAGTCCTAGCTAACACAGTAAGACAAGAAAACCGTTACAAGCGTACTCAAGGCATACAGATTGGGAAAAAAGAAATAAAACAGCCTTTGTTCACAGATGCCATGATTGTCTGTGTAGAAAATCCAAAGAATCAAGGGGAAAAAACTCCTATAACAACTAAATAGCAAATGTAATAAGATTGCAGGATACAAGGTTAATATGAAAAATTCAGGGTTTTTTTCCTAATTACCAACAATGAACAAATGGAATTTGAAGTGAAAAACATACCACCATTTACACTAGTACTCCCCAAAATGAAATGCCTTCATATAAATCTAACAAAATATGTATAATAGCTACATGAGGAAAACTGCAAAATTCTGAAGAAAGAATTTAAAGAAAAAACTAAATGTATAGATTTTCCATGCTCATGGAAGACTCAATATTGTTAAGATGTTAGCTCATCTCAACTTGATCTATAGATTCAGTGCAACTCCAATCAAAATTCCCACATGTTGTTTCATGGATATCAACAGGCTATTCTAAAATTTATATAGATATGCAAAAGACCAAGAATAACTAGCTCAGTATTGAAGGAGAAAAATTAAAAATTGGAGAACAGACCCTACTCACTTACAAGACTTACTATAAACCTAAAGTAATCAAGGCAGTATGATTTGGTTAACATGAAGTCCATATGTTAATGGAACAGAGGACTCAGAAATAGATCCACATAAACATAGTAAACTGATATTTGACAAAGCAGCAAAGGCAACCCAGTGGAAGAAAGATAATCTGATGGTAGATCTATTATTGGACATACATATGCAAAACAAATTAATCTAGATCAGACCTTATGCCCTTGATAAAAATTAACTCAAAGTGGATCATAGACCTAAATGTAAAATGCAAAACAATGAGACTCATAGAAGGTAACATAGGAGAAAATCTAGATGACCTTAGTTATGGTGATTACTTAGGAAAAACAGGAAATCCATGAATAATTGGTAAGTTGAACTTCTTTAACATTGAAAACTTCTGCTCTGTGAAAACAATGTCAAGAGATTGAGCACACAAGCCACAAAACTGGGAAAAAAATATTTACAAAACACATCTGATAAATAACTATACAAAATATACCAAGAACTTATTTTTTTAACTTTTACTGGGTTATAGTTGATTTACCATGTTCTGCTGTTTTCATATATACAACAGAGTGTATCTATTATACATATACATGTATCCCCTCTTTTAAAAATGGTTTCTTAAAAAAAAAAAAAAAAATGGTTTCTTGTATAGGCCATTATAGAGTATTGAGTAGAGTTCCCTGTGCTACACTGTAGGTCCTTATTAGTTATTTATTTTATGTATATTAAAAGTAGTATGTGTATATCAATCCTAATCTTACAATTTATCCCTCCCCACACCCTTACTCCCTAGTAACCATAAGTTTATTTTCTACATCTATAACTCTTTTCTCTTTTGTGCTTGCATGCGTGCTAAGTCTCTTCAGTCGTGTCTGACTGCAGCCCACCAGGCTCCTCTGTCCATGAGACTCTCCAGGCAAGAACACTGGAGTGGGTTGCCATCCCCTCCTCTTTCTGTTTTGTAGATAAATTCATTTGTAGACTTTTTTAGATTCTACATATAAGTAATATCATATGATATTTGTCTTTCTCTGTCTGGCTTATTCTTTAGGCCCATCCATGTTGCTGCAAATGGCATTATTTCATTCTCTTTTATGGCTGAATAATATTTCATTGTGTATATGTACTACATCTTCTTTATCCATTCCTCTGTTGATGGACATTTAGGTTGCTTCCATATCCTGGCTGTTGTAAATAGTGCTGCAATGAACATTGGCGTGCATGTATTTTTTCAGTTATGGTTTTCTCTAGATATATGCCTAGGAGTGGGATTGCTGGATTGTATGGTAGCTCTGTTTTTAGTTTTTTAAGGAACCTCCATACTGTTCTCCATAGTGGCTGTACCAGTTTGCATTCCCACTAACAGTATAGGAGGGTCTTCTTTTCTCCACAGCCTCTCCAGCATTTACTATTTGTAATAAAATATACCAAGAACTTTTAAAACTCAATAATAAGAAAACAGACAACCTGATTAAAAATAGGCAAAAGACCTTAAAAGGCACCTCATTAAAGAAAATATACAGATGGCAAATAAGCATATAATAATGTTCCCAACATCATATGTCATTACTGAATTGCAAATTACAACAATAAAATACCACTATACATCCATTAGAATGGCCAGAAACCCAAAACACTGAAACCAGATGCTGGTGAAGAGACAGAACTACAGGAACCCTCATTCATCACTGCTAAGAACACAAAATGGTGCAGCCAATTTGGAAGACAGTTTGGCAGTTTTTTACAAAACTTAATATACTCTAACTATATGATTCAGCAGTCACTCTCCTTGGTATTTTTTATACAAATGGCCTGAAACATTTTGCCCACAAAAACCTGCACACAAATGTTTATAACTGCTTTGTCCATGACAGCCAGAATTTTGGGAGGTGCTAACGCTTAACCTATTTGTCAGTATCATACTCTTGTTTTTTCCAAACTCTCTATCATCTCATAAACTTTTTCTTGTTAATGGTACTTTACTGAATTATAGTCAACATACCAGAAAGTGCACAGATCTTGGAAGTGTACACAGCTCCATGAATGTACACGAATACATGCACTGGAAAGCCATCATTCAGATAAAGATAATATAAAAGAGCTTTGCACAATATGACTTTATTGATCCCACTTCTGCTCTATGGCATAGTCAATAAAGCAGAAATAGGTGTTTTTCTGGAACTCTCTTGCTTTTTCAATGATCAGCAGATGTTGGCAATTTGATCTGTGGTTCCTCTGCCTTTTCTAAAACCAGCTTGAACATCTGGAAGTTCATGGTTCACGTATTGCTGAAGCCTGGCTTGGAGAATTTTAAGCATTACTTTACTAGCATGTGAGATGAGGGCAATTGTGAGGTAGTTTGAGCATTCTTTGGCATTGCCTTTCTTTGGGATTGGAATGAAAACTGACCTTTTCCAGTCCTGTGGCCACTGCTGAGTTTTCCAAAATTGCTGACATATTGAATGCTGCACTTTCACAGCATCATCTTTTAGGATTTGAGATAGCTCAACTGGAATTCCATCAACTCCACTAGTTTTGTTCATAGTGATACTTCCTAAGGCCCACTTGATTTCGCATTCCAGAATGTCTGGCTCTAGGTGAGTGATCACACCATCATGATTATCTGGGTCGTGAAGATCTTTTTTGTACAGTTCTTCTGTGTATTCTTGCCACCTCTTCTTAATATCTTCTGCTTTTGTTAGGTCTATACCATTTCTGTCCTTTATTGAGCCCATCTTTGCATGAAATGTTCCCTTGGTATCTCTGATTTTCTTGAAGAGATCTCTAGTCTTTCCCATTCTGTTGTTTTCCTTTATTTCTTTGCATTGATAGCTGAGGAAGGCTTTCTTATCTCTCCTTTCTATTCTTTGGAACTCTGTATTCAGATGGGTATATCTTTCCTTTTCTCCTTTGCTTTTCACTTCTCTTCTTTTCACAGCTATTTGTAAGGGCTCCTCAGAGAGCCATTTTGCTTTTTTGCATTTCTTTTTCTTGGGGATGGTCTTGATCCTTGTCTCCTGTTCAGTGTCACGAACCTCCGTCCAGTTCCAGAAAAACATCTATTTCTGTTTTATTGACTATGCCAAAGCATTTCACTGTGTGGATCACAATAAACTGTGGAAAATTCTTCAAGAGATGGGAATACCAGACCACCTGACCTGCCTCTTGAGACACCTGTATGCAGGTCAGGAAGCAACAGTTAGAACTGGACATGAAACAGCAGACTGGTTCCAAATAGGAAAAGGAGTACATCAAGGCTGTATATTGTCACCCTACTTGTTTAACTTATATGCAGAGTCAGTTCATCAGCATCTGATGAACATCTCTGTCCATCACCAACTCCCGGAGTCTACCCAAACCCATGTCCATCGAGTCAGTGATGCCATCCAACCATCTCATCCTCTGTCGTCCCCTTCTCCTCCCGCCCCCAATCCTACCCAGCATTAAGGTCTTTTCCAATGAGTCAACCCTTCGCACGAGGTGCCCAAAGTATTAGAGTTTCAGCTTCAACATCAGACCTTCCAATGAACACCCAGGATTGATCTCTTTTAGGATGGATTGGTTGGATCTCCTTGCAGTCCAAGGTACTCTCAAGAGTCTTCTCCAACACCACAGTTCAAAAGCATCAATTCTGCGGCGCTCAGCTTTCTTCACCGTCCAACTCTCACATCCATACATGACCACTGGAAAAACCATAGCCTTGACTAGATGTACTTTTGTTGGCAAAGTAATTTCTCTGCTTTTAAATATGCTATCTAGGTTCGCCATAACCTTCCTTCCAAGGAGTAAGCGTCTTTTAATTTCATGGCTGCAATCACCATCAGCAGTGATTTTGGAGCCCAAAAAAATAAAGTCTGACACTGTTTCCACTGTTTCCCCATCTATTTCCCATGAAGTGATGGGACCAGATGCCATGATCTTAGTTTTCTGAACGTTGAGCTTTAAGCCAACTTTTTCACTCTCCTCTTTCACCTTCATCAAGAGGCTCTTTAGTTCTTCTTCACTTTCTGCCATAAGGGTGGTGTCATCCGCATATCTGAGGTTATTGATATTCCTCCCGGCAATCTTGATTCCAGCTTGTGTTTCTTCCAGCCCAGCGTTTCTCATGATGTACTCTGCATATAAGTTAAATAAGCAGGGTGACAATATACAGCCTTGACGGACTCCTTTTCCTATTTGGATCCAGTCTGTTGTTCCATGTCCAGTTCTAACTGTTGCTTCCTGACCTGCATACAGGTTTCTCAAGAGACAGGTCAGGTGGTCTGGTATTCCCATCTCTTTCAGAATTTTCCACCGTTTATTGTGATCCACACAGTCAAAGGCTTTGGCATAGTCAATAAAGCAGAAATAGATGTTTTTCTGGAACTCTCTTGTTTTTTCGATGATCCAGCAGATATTGGCAATTTGATCTCTGGTTCCTCTGCCTTTTCTAAAACCAGCTTGAACATCTGAAAGTTCACGGTTCATGTATTGCTGAAGCCTGGCTTGGAGAATTTTGAGCATTACTTTACTAGCATGTGAGATGAGTGCAATTGTGCAGTAGTTTGAGCATTCTTTGGCATTGCCTTTCTTTGGGATTGGAACGAAGACTGACCTCTTCCAGTCCTGTGGCCACTGCTGAGTTTTCCAAATTTGCTGGCATACTGAGTGCAGCACTTTCACAGCATTACCTTTGAGGATTTGAAATAGCTCAACTGGAATTCCATCACCTCCACTAGCTTTGTTCGTATTGATGCTTTCTAAGGCCCACTTGACTTCACATTCCAGGATGTCTGGCTCCAGGTGAGTGATCACACCATCGTGATTATCTGGGTCGTGAAGATCTTTTTTGTACAGTTCTTCTGTGTATTCTTGCCACCTCTTCTTGAGAAATGCTGGACTGGAACAAGCACAAGCTGGAATCAAGATTGCCAGGAGAGGTATCAATAACTACACATATGCAGATGACACCACTCTTATGGCAGAAAGCGAAGAAGAACTAAAGAGCCTCTTGATGAAAGTGAAAGAGGAGAGTGAAAAAGTTGGCTTAAAGCTCAACATTCAGAAAACTAAGATCATGGTATTTGGTCCCATCACTTCATGGGAAATAGATGGGGAAACAGTGGAAACAGTGGCTGACTTTATTTTTGGGGGGCTCCAAAGTTAGTGCAGATGGTGGTTGCAGACATGAAATTAAAAGACACTTACTCCTTGGAAAGAAAATTATGACCAATGTAGAGAGCATATTAAAAAGCAGAGCCATTACTTTGTCAACAAAGTTCCGTCTAGTCAAGGCTATGGTTTTTCCAGTGGTCATGTATGGATGTGAGAGTGGGACTATAAAGAAAGCTGAGTGCTGAAGAATTGATGCTTTTGAACTGTGGTGTTGGAGAAGACTCTTGAGAGTCTGTTGGACTGCAAGGAGATGCAACCTGTCCATCCTAAAGGAGATCAGAACTGAACTGCACTTCTGCTCTTGTGCTAGATTTATCATATATTTTACTTCTACATTTGTATTATTTTTGCTTAAAAAGGCAAAAGTATTTTTCTTTTTCTAAGTTAAAACAATCCTTTATATTTTCCACATATTCTCTGATTCTCTGCATTTCTTTCTGGCAATCTGAACTTCCATGTGGTATTCTTTACCTTCAGCCTAAAAACCTTCCTTTAGTATTTCTTGTTGTGTAGTTATTCTAGCAGTTAATTCTCTCAGCTTTTATTTTTCTGAAAATGTCTAAAAATTGAAGTACATTTAACATATAACATTAGATTAGTTTCAGGTGCATAACAGTGATTTGATATTTGTACATATTGCAAATTGATCACCACAATACATCTGTCATACATGGTTAAATATTTTTTCTTGGGATGAAAACTTTTAAGATCTATTCTCTTAGCAGTTTTCAAAAATGCAATACAGTGTGACTAACTGTAGTCACCATGCTGTACATTACCTTCACATGACTTATAACCCTAACCCTAACCCTAACTCTTCATATTATACATTGTTTGGGTTTTAACATATGTATTTAATGATATGCATACCTAATAGTTTCAGTGCTCTAAAATTTTCCTGTGCTCTGCTTATTCATTCCTCCTTCATTCTGGAATCCCCTGGCAACCACTGATTTGTTCCATAGTTTTGTAAACTTTAAAAAATTCCTCCTTATTCTTAGAGACTTTCCTCCCAGAGACCTTCATTTTTCTGCTTCCACCTTTGTGGTTGTTTTCTAAGTCTGTGGAAAACTGTACTCTAGAGCTTTCAATGCTCTCCTGATTTCAGTCCCCTGTTTCCAAGATTAAAATCTTTCACCTTTGCTGGTTTCCTCCTGGTTTTGTTAGTGTACATCCTCAAGTAACTGCCTAAAAGAAAGGATACATGAGAGCAAAACTTTCAGTGTACGTGTCTGACTCTTTGCGACCCTATGGACTGTGGCCTACCAGGCTCCTCTGTCCTTGGGATTCTCCAGGCAAAAATACTGTAGTGGATTAGCATTTCCTCCTCCAGGGGAATCTTCCGGACCCAGGGATCAAAGCTGCGTCTCCTGCATTGCAGGTGGATTCTTTACTTTACTGTCTGAGCCACCACGGGAGCCCAGCCATCAGACCTCACATATTATCCACTTTAATAATTTGTATCAAACACCAATTGAGTTATCCATTCAATATAGATATTTAGTTTGCTGCCATTAAAAAATGTGGCACCCTGCCACTATGAGCTTCAATAAATTTGAGAATTCATATTATGACCAATCACCTTATTCCTTACGAAAAAGCTACTGTAAAATATAAAATGAAGTAAACCTCATCATATTGCTATGACATTTTAAAAAAATGATGTGAGAAAGTTTATCACTTTAAAGTATTCACATATAGTTTTAAAATATTTCTTAATAAAAATACTTCTTTTAAGTTGACAAAGACTTTGTAATATGTGATTCATGTCTTATTGTATATTATGTATGTCTAGATAGATATATCGATATGTGCTTTTTTATATTTCAGGAGGTATACTTTTTATGATATGGTGTGTAGCCTGGGCATTCTCAGGCCCTGAAGTTCTTCCTAATGGAGGTTTATTTGGACTGTTAGTTATCTTTTATTGTGCCTTTATTGGGGGGAAACTTTTGGAAATCATTAGACTACCTACAGTGCCTGAACTTCCTCCTCTCCTTGGTAAGTGAATAATTAGCTTTTATTTGTCATTGACTACATGTAAATTATGACTATATTCTAGTCAGAGTAGATATAATTTAGAACTGTTTCAATGTAATATGATCTATATAGCTTTTTTATATGTGTACTTACTATATATGTGTATATATAGCTTGCTTATAGAAGTATTTATTCTCTATACACAGATTTTTCCTGAAATATATTTTTAAATAATTTAAATATGCTCAATATATGATTGTTGTTGCTTTATCATTTAATAGGACATTTTTAAATTAACTTTTACATGTTTTATAGAAAAGGAAAAATTTGAAAGAAACTGAATTTTTCTATAGATAACCTAATTCAAATAAAATTTGTTGTTGTTTAGTCACTAAGTCATGTTCAACCCTTGGCAATCCCATGGACTTTAGCCCACAAGTCTCTGTCCATGGGATTTCCCAGGCAAGAATACTGGAGTGGGTTGCCATTTCCTACTGCAGGGCATCTTCCCAACCCAGGGATCGAACCTGCGTCTCCTGATTGGCAGGTGTATTCTTTACCCCTGAGCCACCTGGGAAGCCCTCAAATACAATTACAAGATTCAAATACTATCGTGACTAGGGCACCAAAATGTTTAATAGTTCTTGGGTGAGTTCCTTGGGCATCTCCACTATGTATATTCATTGGTGTATCATCTGCCTAAACAGTGTTATACCCTATTTCTTCATCACCATTGTTATGTAACTCTCCAGGTAGACAAGAGGAAAATTAGCAGAAAAACTTCTTTTAGAAGTGTGTTATATCTTCTAAGTATTCAATACATTCTAATATTTAGTTACCGCCAAAGAGGTAATCACTCCGTCTTATCTCTAACACCCTTTCTGTGTTCATAACACCCTTCAGCACCTCACAAGTATTTATTGGATCTCTTTTCCACTTCTCCAAAGCTTCCACTCTAGTCCTAGCTCAGGCTATTAGTTTCTAATCATTCTATGAACTATGGCAGAGCCTTTTTTCTGGTCCCTCCTTAGTTTTATGTCTATCTCATTTACCAATACCATCACATAGAAAGTGCAACACTCATCTCACTTCCTGCCTAAAACTTACCAACGATGCTTTATTCTGCCAAAACAGGGGAAAGTAGGGAGTAAAGGAAGCTTTCCATGATCTGGCCCCTCCTGCCCATTCCCCACTCCCAACTAGTCCTTAATGTTCCATCAATACTGAATTACTTGTTTCACACCATTGAGATATATCATTTCTTACCTCCATTCCTTTATTTATGCTGTCTCCTCTACTTGTATGTAACCTATCCTTCACCAAAGTAATGAGAAGTACAGTGTGTTTGAAGAAGGGATATTAAACATTTCTGTTTCTGTCTTGGAAAAGTGAACTGAATCAGACATGGTTTATTTTTTTTCTTCTAAGGGATGTTACTGGCTGGTTTTATCATTAGGAATGTTCCATTCCTCAGTGATATCATCTATATTAGTAATGAACTGTCTTCAATTTTAAGAAATACTGCCCTTACCGTTATTCTAGTGCGAGCTGGGCTTGGACTCGATCCACAGGTAGATTTTCGATTATACCTTGAATATGATTATTTTAAATATTAGAGGCTGATGGAAAAGAAAAATAGGCAGAATTTTTCTTATAGTTGTTTCAGGTAGAGCAAAACTAAGACAAAGAACAAAGATTTTGCAGAAATATTGGCGCCTTAGTGTCTACTTCTGATCATATTACTAATATGAAAAAAAATCACTGTGATGTAAGATCTCTATTGGTAATAGTCTTTAATTATTTACATAGAGATAGATGTCCCTTATGCAACATTTGTATTATTTTGGAGTTGTGGCTTTTCTGTGGAGAGCTCTTTACTTTCCAGTTAACAGAGGCTAAGGTCATCTCATAAAAGGTTATTGCTTCTGTTTTGTTTCTTCAGAATGATTATGAATTTCAGTAATATTATTCTTTCATGAATTTTTCCCACAGAACAATGTTCCTGATTATCTTTATATTTTTATAAAAGCTAATCTTTTAAAATATTTCTTAAAATATTACTATCAAGGAATCATAAATTAGTTTTTTAAAGATGAATATTCATAAATATAACAGCTATTCAGGATATAACAAACATGGCAAATATATAAGATTGGTGAAAGTATTTGAAGAGCATGAATAATTATAGATAGTGATAAGTTATTATATTATCCAGTAAAAAATTTGAACCAATGAGAAAACTTGAAATTTTCCCTTTTAGTTAATTATGCATTTTTTTATGTGATTTTCTCCTTTGGTATGTTATAATTATGACACTAATCACACAATTCATCCCTAAAAGTTAACTGATGGAAACAAATCTATAGAATACTATCATTATACTATTTACTCAGAAGATTAAGGAAGGTAGAAATATTTATTTAATCACAGAAAACTGAGTCCTTTTAATAATTAAAATAGAACAGCATTTTATAAAATATGAAATAGTTTATAATCCAATATATGATGACATATAAAATGAGCTGTATTAGCATTTAAAGCACATGGGATATCTGGGAGATTTAATTTAATAAGATTATCACTCAGAAAAGACTATATAATTCAATATTTGCTTAAAATAATTTTCTTATTAGCCACTACACGCTTGTCTAAGTGTGACTATGTTTATATTTCAGGCTTTGAAGAATTTGAAGCGAGTTTGTTTTAGATTGTCTATGGGTCCATGTCTAATGGAGGCTTGTTCAACTGCTGTTATTTCCCACTTCCTTATGAATTTTCCCTGGCAGTGGGGATTTCTGTTGGGGTAACTTTTTCTCATTTTTCTCTATGAAAATATTCAGTTAAAATGCTTAGTTTAAAATTATTGAAATATTCAGAATATTGTATAGAAAAGTTTATCATTAAAGTTCTTTTTACTGTAGTAGAGAATCTTGGAAATCAGTTGGTCAGAAATAGAACCATGTCCTAAATCTACTATATCCTTGACAAATATTCATAGTTCCTAAGTGCTTAGTGCTAAGATAATTCACTTTATCACTTTATTTTTTCTCCTATATTATAATCTATCTCCAGTTTTTTTATTTATCTTTTTTGGTTGTGCTGTATCTTCATTGCTGTGTGGGTTTTTCTCTAGTTGTGGAGAACAGAGGCTACTCTCTAGTTGCAGTGCACAGGCTTCTTATTGCGGTGGCTTCTCTTGTTGCTGAGCACAGGCTCTAGGGCGAACAGGCTTCAGTAGTTGTGGTACAAGGGCTCAGTAGTTGTGGCGGGCTCTCGAGCACAGGCTCAGTAGTTATGGTGCATGGGCTTAGTTGCTCCGTGGCATATGGGATCTTCCAGACCAGGGATCAAACCCATGTCTCCTGCATTGGCAGATGGATTCTTTACCACCGAGCCACCAGAGAAGCCCTGTTTTTTAAATTTTTATTTTTTGGCTTTGCTGGGTCTTCCTTGCTGTGTGTAGTCTGTCTCAAGTTACAGTGATTGGGGACTAATCTCTAGCTGTAGTGCACAGGCTTCATTGCTGTGGTTTCTCTTATTGCAGAACACAGGCTCTAGGTGTGTGGGCTTCAGTAGTTGAGGCACGCAGCCTTAGTAGTTGTGTTGCACAGGCTTAGTTGCTCTGTGGCATTTGGGATCTTCTGAGACCAGAATTCAAGCCCTTGTCCCCTGCATTGGCAGATGGATTCCTAACCACTGGACCACCAGGAAAGTCCCTATCTCTATTTTTTAATTAATGGCCCTTTCCTTGTACACTGTATGTGCACATATATATAATATGTATGTATTATGTGTAGCATATGTATTTTATATATATGAAAAATATTTTATGTAGATATTATAACAAAAACAAGCAAACACTATTTTCCTAGATCCTGTGTCCCATGTATTATTATCTACCATCTATTTGTTTTCATGTACAAGTTATTCAGAATAATAGTCTGTGATTACTATCTCTATATCTTGAACTTGTTTTCATTTTTCAATCCATTTAATTTTTGCCTCCACTTACCCATTCCAGTGGATCCCAGTATGCATTTCTAAAAGATAAGGGCATTTTCTAACTAAATTAACAATTTTTTGGTATCCTTAGATGACTCTTTTAAAATTTTGATCTACTCAATATTTAGTGGACTCTTTCAATCAATCAAAGGGTTGTAGATCTATTTTTTGTCCAGGTCTTGAATATATCTTTTATCTCTCCACAGTTCTTTTATTTTGTCCTTTTGTAACTCCCTCCTCCATATCTATTAAATTTTTCTTTATACTTTTCATCTATTTGCCTTTGCAGTACACACTGGAAAATTTTCTCTGCTTAGTTCTCTAGCCTTTTCAGTCACTCTACTGTTATGTCTATATCACCTATTTATTTATTTAATTTTGACAATTAATATCTAAGAATAATAGTTAAATGTTATGAACAGATACAGTGTACTTTCATGATTCTCAGGATATTTATAGTTATTCTGAAGTCACGTTCTTGTTGTTCACTTTTTAGTATATCTCTTTCTTCAGGTGTAAATTTTTCCATTTAATGAATGTGGTGCCTCAATTCAAAGTATTTACTTTCCCCAAATATTTGGTGATAATTTAATGGGTACTAATTTTTTAAGTTGAAACTTACTATTAATTTGTGATTATTTTACCTGTTGACTATTGCCTTCTTGCAGAGAATAGGCCACTCATGCTACCAAGCAAGTTTCCTTAGAAGATCAAACTGAGATTAAGTCTTTTTTTTTTTTTTAAGTTGTACCATGTGGCTTTCAGGATCTTAGTTCTCCAACCAGGTATTGAACACAGGCCACCACAGCAAAAGAGAGCACCGAGTCCTAACCACAGGATTGCCAGAGAATTCACTAAGATTAGTATGCAGATTATTTATTAAGGGAGTTCTCAGTAGAAACTTCTGAATAAAGAAAGCCAGATAGGAGTGTAGGAAAAGTCAGTGGTTCCAAAACTTTGCTACCCATTAAAATCACCTGGGGAGCTAGAGGAGTGATGTTGGGAAGATGGCAGAATAGGAAACTCTAGCCTCACTTTCCCACCTGAAGACACTATCCTAACAATGTGAGGACCAGATTACCTTTATGTAACTCCAGAAACCACTTGAGAGGATACAGCATTCCATGCAAGCACAAGGCCAAGAAGAGGCACATTGGAGCAATTAGAACATCATATTGCACTTAACCATCATACCCCACGCCCCTCTTGCACAGCAAGGGGCAGTCAGGAGGAAACACCCACCATTTGGCTTCTCCCTCAGGAGGAAAAGAAAAAGCTGGAACATTTGTTCTGCATTCTGGCTTTTTAAGAGGCTGCCAAGGGGCTAGTTTCTGTCTCATCTGACTTGGAGCACTGACAGAAAAGAGAATGGCACATTTTAGATGCCTGAGGTCCACTGAGAACAAAGGTAAGTGCTGTGCGTTGCTATAGTCCAGAAATATTGCAGTACTGCTAATAGACCCTTGGGATACTCTGGAGTAGGAAAAGGCCAAAGTCCAACTGGAGATAATGCAGCAAAGCCCAGAGAAGGCACATTCCAGAAAATTTTGAGAGACTTCCAGAATCTTTAGCTGGGCTAATTGGTGAAGGTCTTTCCCGAGTGATGAAGTCCACAAAGACCAGGAGAGGTGGCTGTTTTTTCAAAACCCAAATTTCAATAGAAGATTACGAGACATACAAAGCAACAGGGAATTAGGGCTCAATCAAAGGAACAAAATAAAACTCCAGACACCAGCCTTAAACAAATAGAATGTATCAGTTACTCAACAAAGAATTCAGAATAACTATCATAAAGATGCCCAGTGAGCTCAAAGATGTCACAGACATCTAAATGAATTCAGGAAAATAATGCATGAACGAAGTGAGAATACCAACAAACATATAGAAGCTGTAAAAAATAAATAAATAAATAAATAAATAAATAAATAAATTCTAGACCTGTAGAATAATACAATTAAATGAGATATTGACTATAGGAGATCAGCTGCAGACTAAATCAGACAGAAAAAAGAATCTGTGGACTTGAAGATAGGTCATTTGAAATTACAGAATCAGAGGAGCAAAATGAAAACAAGGAGAGTAAGGAGATCCTAAGGGACTTGTAGGATGCCATTTAATGGGTCAATTACACATTATGGGAGTTTCAGAAAGAGAAGAGAGAAATAAATGGTTTGAAAGCCTATTTGAAGAAATAATAGCCCCAAACTTTCAAATTTGAGGAAGGAAATGGACATACAAATTCAAAATGATCAAAAAACTCCCATTAAAATAAAACCAAAGAGACCTACACTGAGAAACACACTCAAGCTGTCAAAAATCACAGCAAGTGAGAATATTAAAAACAATGAAAGAAAAGCAAGAACTCCTGTAAGATAATACTTGAATTTCTCAATGGAAACCTTGCAAGCCAGAAGGGAATGGGATGACATATTCAAAATGCTAAAAAAAAAAAAAAAAGAAAAAGAAAAGAAAAAAACCCCAGCCAACCAAGAATATTATATCTAGCATACCATATGTAAAAACTTCATGACATTGAATTTGGCAATGATTTCTTGGATGTGACACTAAAAGCACAGGCAACAAAAGTGAAAATAGATGGAACTGCATGAAACTTAAAAATTTTTGCATGCAAAGGAAACAAAATGAAAAGGCAGCGCACAGAATGGGAGAAAATAATTGTAAACCATATATCTGGGAAGAGATCAATATTCAGAATACGTTAAAAAAAAAACCCTAAAACTCAGCAAATTTTAAAAACCTGACTATATAACGGGCAAAGAACTTACATAGACATTTCTACAAAGAAGATATACAAATAGCCAATAAGTATATGAAAGTGCTCAACATTTATAATCATTAGAGAAAGGCAAATAAAAGCCACAAGGAAATAGCACCTCATACTCATTAGGATGGTTGCTATTTACAAAAAAAAAAACCTAGAAAATAACAAGCATTGACACAGACATGGAGAAATTGGAATATTCATACAATGCTACTGGGTATATAAAATGGACCATTGCTATGGAAAATAGTTTGGAGGTTTCTCAAAACACTTAAAACTACCATTTAATCCAGCAATGTGACTTCTGAGTATATATCCCAAAGAACTGGAAGTAGGATATCAAAGAGATATTTGCGCACTCACATTCATTGCAACATAATTCACAGTAGCCAAGAGGTAGAGGCAGCTCAAATATACATGGACAGATGAATGGATAAAGAAAATACACACACACATACAGAGGAATATCATTCAGCTATGAAAGAGAAAATCCTGTCACATTCTTCAGCATGGATAAACCTTGAGGATACTATGTTGAGTGAAGTAACTCAGAACAAATACTGTATGATTCCACTGGTATATCTGGAGTCTTCAAAATCATCTTAACAGAAAATAGGATGGTGGTTGTCAGGGGCTTGGGTGAGAGGGGAAAGGGTACTGTTCAGTTATAGAGTTTCAGTTTTGCAAGATGAAAATGTTCTAAGTTATACAACAATGTGAATATCATTAGCACTACTGAACTGTGCACTTAAAAATAGCTAAGAAGGTTAATTTTATATTATGTATTTTTTACAATTAAAAAGACTTTACAGTATCCCAGTATTCAGATCAAACTCCATCCTAAATCAGATCAGAATGTCTTAGAATGTGACCCAGGCATCAGCATTTTTTTTTAAATCCACAGGTAAATGGTAAGATCACTCTCAGATATCACTGCTTTCTGATATTTAAACCTTTGTGTAATACCCTCTTCCTAAATGTGGGCTGAACTTACTGACTTGCTTCTAATCAATGGAATACTGAAGAAGTGATAGGATATTACTTTTATGATTAGGTCATAAGAAGACGATGGCTTCTGTCTTCCTTGTTCTCTCTTGCACTCTCTTTAATCACTTTTTTGAGGGGAAGTAGGTTCCAATGTGCAGTAAAGTTCAGGAACCACTGAATTAGGCAAATACGTTTTTTCAGAGCATTCTAGGTTCTTCCTGAGTCCCTCAGGAAATCTTGTCTGTAAACCAGGGAAGTTGTACAGCCAGAGGCAAAACAACTGAACTGTTAGACCCTCACATCAGTCAGTCACTGGCAGGATCTGTCCAGAACGGGGAAGTGGTGCATCTCCTTAGCATTAGTAGGTAAGCTTCTGTTAGCAGTGCTCCCACAAAGCTGCTGGTGTTAGTGGTTAGGAGTCAGCAAGCAGCAGTTGGGGAATGTGTGCACTGGCCTGACTAGCGGGTTCTGGTAGGGACCACATGCATCACTCCACATAGTTACTGCAGCATTGAGGAGGTGAAAGTGGAAGAGAGAAGGCAGGGTTGTAGATGGGATGTTCCAACAAAGTATTCTGAGCAGGAATTTCTCCGTTCCTCACGGTGTCATCAGCCACTCCAGAAATTTTCCCATTTGCCTTTGTAACTTAGGTGCTCATACTATTCCTTCTTTTGGACAGATATCTTCCTTACTGACTTGTTCGAAAGATAGAAGTGGTGTAGAGACTACATCTTACTGACCAGTCTAATAGCAGTACTCTACATAATCACAATTCCATTTCCTCAGAGGTCTCTCCTACTCCCAGCATCTGCCATTTCTGGGCTTGGGGCATTTTTAGAATACACCGTATCTTCTATAGCAGTCTTATATGCATTTTGGCTTATGGTTTCCTTTTTCAACCCTAAACTACCTGTCTCTTATCTTCCTGGGATACACTTAGTTTCTTGTCCACTGAGGATTCCCGTTTTGTTTTCTAGCTAGCTTATGGACTTTCCTATTATTTTCATATCTTTATTTCAAATGTTTTTGAGATGGAGGTAGAGGCAGCAATTTGTGCTTGACCCAACATCTTGAATAAAATTTCTGTAAAATTTTAACAGCGCTAAAGAATATATGAGTGTGTGTGCTCAGTCATGTCCAACTCTTTGCGACCCTGTGGACTATAGCCTGCCAGGCTCCTCTGTCCGTGGGATTTTCCCAGCAAGAATACTGGGTGGGTGGCCATTTCCTCCTCCAGGGTATCTTCCAGACCCAGGGATCGAGCCCACATCTTCTGTGTCTCCTGCATTGCAGGAAGATTCTTTACTGCTGAGCCACTGGGGAATTTTTTTCACGGCTAAATGACATTTAATCAAAAGCAGAATTTTTACTTTCAAAATCATCATAAAGATTAATATATCGGTTGTACAATTTACTATAAAGCACTGTTTCATTAAAAGGATGTTTTAAAATTGGTTTTCAAAGATTTTTTTCTCAGTTTTGTAGTTGGTGCAGTTTCTCCTGCTGTTGTTGTCCCTTCCATGCTACATTTGCAAGAACAGGGATATGGTACTGAGAAAGGCATTCCAACCTTATTAATAGCTGCCAGCAGTTTGGATGACATCTTGGCTATCACTGGATTCAATGTATGCTTCAGCATAGTTTTCTCCTCAGGTAAACAAAACAGCTGCCATATAATTCAGTGCTTTCTTTATTCTTTAAACAAGGTTTCTAGCTTTCCTTCTTCATTTATTGATGAAGATTTTTCAATTTAACATGTTTTTATCTTCATGGAAAGCTCATTCTAGACCGCAAAAGGAATTTCAATGGGCTAAGATACCACTACTTAATATAAATGATTTCCTTTTAATAACCAAATATTCTAGTTAATTTTATAATACATATTATTACCATTTATCTGCTCATTTTGCTTTGGAATTTTATCAGTTTTCATTAGAAAAATTTAGGCCACAATATTATTAGTGTTATTAATATATCTAGTAGATAATTTGGATAATATGGCTGTCATTTTAAATAACTGGTTGTTCTGTTATTAAGACAACTTAAATATGTGGAGTGTGGACAACTGTGTGTCCTTTTGGTAGTGATGGGACAAGATCCTGTACCAGTTCTAAATGCCAGGGAGACATTTGATGTTGAATG
Source organism: Giraffa tippelskirchi (assembly GCF_054371585.1). NCBI lineage: Eukaryota > Metazoa > Chordata > Mammalia > Artiodactyla > Giraffidae > Giraffa > Giraffa tippelskirchi. The sequence continues at coordinate 87,998,532 of NC_137275.1, read as the reverse complement.
TCACTCAGCAGAGATTGCAGAAGTGAACATTCCACATTTAATACTTTAATTATCTGCCAATATATGAAGTCCAGTCTTCTGTATTATTAACCAAAACACCAAAACATTTTAAAGTTGAAAAGTTATATATATAGGTTCTCTTAAAATTGTGAGATATAAATGACTAAGAAGGAAAACAGAAAATATAAGAATGAAATCTATTATAGTCATGTGTGCGTGTGTGTTCTCAGTCGTGTCTGACCCTTTGTGACCGCATGGACTGTAGCCCAGCACCAGGCTCCTCAGTCCATGGGATTTCTCAGGCAAGAATACTCGAGTGGGTTGCCATTTCATACTCTAGGGGATCTTCCCAACCCAGAGATCGAACCCACATCACTGTGTCTCTTGCACTGGCAGATGGATTCTTTACCACTTTGCCACCTGGGAAGACCCCTAGGAATAATAATTCTCAGAAAACTAAGATCATGGCATCCGGTCCCATCATTTCATGGCAAATAGATGGGAAACAGTGGAAACAGTGGCTGACTTTATTTTTGGGGGCTCCAAAATCACTGCAGATGGTGATTGCAGCCATGAAATTAAAAGACACTTACTCCTTGGAAGGAAAGTTATGACCAACCTAGACAGCATATTAAAAAGCAGAGACATTACTTTGTCAACAAAGGTCCGTCTAGTCAAGGCTATGGTTTTTCCAGTAGTCATGTATGGATATGAGAATTGGACTATAAAGAAAGCTGAGCACCGAAGAATTGGTGCTTTTGAACTGTGGTGTTGGAGAAGACTCTTGAGAGTCCGTTGGACTGCAAGGAGATCCAACCAGTCCATCCTAAAGGAGATCAGTCCTGGGTGTTCATTGGAAGGACTGATGTAGAAGTTGAAACTCCAATACTTTGGCCACCTCATGTGAAGAGCTGACTCATTTGAAAAGACCCTGATGCTGGGAAAGATTGAGGGCAGGAGGAGAAGGGGACGACAGAAGATGAGATGGTTGGATGGCATCACCGACTCAATGGACATGGGTTTGGGTGGACTCTGGGAGTTGGTGATGGACAGGGAGGCCTGGTGTGCTGCGGTTCATGGAGTCGCAAAGAGTCAGACACGACTGAGGGACTGAACTGAACTGAATCTTTTGATGTACATCCACCCAGACTTCTTTTCTCCCTCTCCACATCTATCTCTAGCTTGCTTTCTCTCCCTCCCAAAATTCTTATAAAATTAGTGAACATTAACCATACTTACTTATAACCTGAGTTGTTTTGCATTTAATTGTGTATTACAAACATCTACTTTATTTGTAAATATATTTCTATGACATTTTTATTGGTTCCATCATATTTGAGTGGCTGCATGACTTTCAACTTGACATGTTGAAAATTTAAATTGACACCACTATCTGCTATTAAAATGCTTGGTTGAACATCTTACAGCTGAATAGTTGTACTTAAACTTAATATTTTATTAACCTTACAAGAGAAACTGTTAAGTTAAAAAGCATATAACATAATAAGATTTTTGAAATGTATTGCCACAATATCATGTCCCACTAGGATACACAAGCATGCCACTTTCTCTTCACCTACTTCAAAATTAGATATTTACTAGTCCTTTTTACCTTAGCCACTTTGATAGGTCTCTTTAAATGAAGTACTTTGAATACTAGTGATGTTAAATATTCATGTTTATTGTCTATTATCATTTTGGAATGTCTTAGAGATTACTTTTCTTGAAATATTTTGCCTATATCCTGTAAGCATGTTCATCTTTTGTTGTTTTGATTTGTTAAGACTCTGATTGTGCATAAAATTAAGAATGATAAACCATTTGTTTTATATCCTGTGCTTTTTATAATTTAACTTTATCTCTTTTTTGCCATTCAGAAGACCTAAAATTTTTATTATCAGATCTGGCAATCTTTTCCTTCATGACTGATATCAGTCCTTCTTTCAAAAAATATTTTTTGTGCTCCTCTTCCATTGTACCAGCTACTGTATCAAATGCTGAGGATAAACAGTGAATAACAGCATTAGTTTTTATTGAGCAATTTCTTGGTACTTGCTGTAAGTTCTGTAGATGTTTCAGCTCAGTAATCACAACAGTGCTATGCTCATTTTTCTGATAAGAAAACTAAGGAACAGAGATTAAGTAACTTGCTCAAAGTCAGAGATCCAATAAGTAGGGAACCAGTATGGAAATCTGGCAATCTGACCTCAGACCCACACTTTTAAGTACTATTCTATACTGCCTCCCAATACAGCAAACAGAAAAGCCATGTAGCCTGTGTTCTCAAGGAAATTATCTTAAACAAATAATTACAGGTGGAATAAATATTACCTAGTATAAGACGCTAGGGGAACAGGCTACAAGAGACCAGACTTAATTTGAAGAGGACCAAAAAAGTGAAAACCAAGCAGGTACATGCTTAAAAAATCCTCTTCCACCACATGACTGTGTAAAGTGTCTCTTGAAATTTTAAGGACTCTTTAAGTTTTATTATATACATTAGATCTTCAAAACATCTGTATTTTGGGATTTGGTGGATATTGAGATCTCACTTTACCTTCTGAGTCAATTGGCCCTTTTACCATTATGCAGTATCCTATCTTTATCTCTTGTGACAGTATTTGACCTAAAGTCTGTCTTGTCTGGTATAAGTATGACTGCTCATGCTCTCTTTGAGGTACCATTTGCATGGAATATCTTTTTCCATCCTTAAAGTTATAACAATCTGTTTACGATGATAGCAACTTCAGTTGCATACAAAAAAATCTCCTTTTCTACTCCTCTCTCACCCTCCTCACCTTATGTTACCAGTGTCACAAATTACACATTTTATTGTATATACATTAACATAATTTTATTATCAGTTATTTTTTGTGCTTCTATCTTCAATTCTCTAACAAAAATAAAAGTGATTTCCTCACTACCATTACAGTATTACTGGATTCTTAATTCATCTATCTATTTAACTTTACTGGAGGTTTATATTTACATGCTTTTGTGTTCACTTCAGTCGCTCAGTCATGTCCGACTCTTTGTGACCCCATGGACTGTTCATCACCAACTCCTGGAGTTTACTCAAACTCATCTCCATTGAGTCCGTGTTGCCATCCAACCATCTCATCTTCTGTCATCCCCTTCTCCTCCCACCTTCAATCTTTTCCCAGCATCAGGCTCTTTTCAAATGAGTCAGTTCTTCACATCAGGTGCCCAAAGTATTGGAGCTTCAGCTTCAGCATCAGTCCTTCCAATGAATACTACTGGGAAAATTCAAAGCTTTGACTAGACGGACCTTTGTTGGTAAAGTAATGTCTCTGTTTTTTAATATGCTGCCTAGGTTGGTCATAGATTGTCTTCCAAGGAGCAAGCGTCTTTTAATTTCACGGCTGGAGTCACCATCTGCAGTGATTTTTGAGCCCCAAAAAATACAGTCAGCCACTGTTTCCACTGTTTCCCCATCTATTTGCCATGAAGTGATGGGACCAGATGCCATGATCTTCATTTTCTGAATGTTGAGTTTTAAGCCAAACTTTTCACTCTCTTCTTTCACTTTCATCAAGAGGCTCTTTAGTTCTTCTTCACTTTCTGCCATAAGTGTGGTGTCATCTGCATATCTGACGTTATTGATATTTCTCCCAGCAGTCTTGATTGCAGCTTATGCTTCATCCAGCCCAGTATTTCTTATGATGTACTCTGCATATAAGTTAAATAAGCAGGGTGACAATATACAGCCTTGACGTACTCCTTTCCTGCTTTGGAACCAGTCTGTTGTTCCATGTCCAGTTCTAACTGTTGCTTCTTGACCGGCATACTCAGGAGGCAGGTAGGGTGGTCTGGTATTCTCATGTATTTAAGAATTTTCCATAGTTTGTGTTGTGATCCACACAGTCAAAGGCTTTGGCATAGTCAATAAAGCAGAAGTAGAAATTTTTCTGGAACTCTCTCGCTTTTTCAATGATCCAACGGATGTTGGCAATTTGATCTCTGGTTCCTCTGCCTTTTCTAAATCCAGCATGAACATCTGGAAGTTCACAGTTCACGTACTGTTGAAGCCTGGCTTGGAGAATTTTGAGCACTATTTTGCTAGTGTGTGAAATGAGTGCAATTGTGCGGTAGTTTTGTGTGTCGCTAATATCTTTTTATTTACACTTGAAGGATTCCCTTTAAGATTTCTTGTTAGGCAGGTCTAGTGGTGATGAACTCCATCACCCTTTGTTTATCTGGGGAAGTCTTAATTTCACCTTCACTTTCGAGGACAGTTTTGTGGGATATTATTCTTGGTTGGCATTTTTTTTCTTTCAACACTTTGAATATGTAATCCTGCCTTCTTCTGACCTATGTAAGTTTTCTGCTGTGTAAAGTGTTAGTTGCTCAGTTGTGCGTGACCCTTTGTGATCCCATGGACTGTAGCCTAGTAGGCTCCTCTGTCCATGGAATTCTCTAGGCAAGAATACTGGAGTGGATTGCCATTTCCTTCTCCAGGGGATTTTCCCAACCCAGGGATCAAACCCAGGTCTCCTGCACTGGAGGCAGATTCTTTACCATCTGAGCCACCAGGGAAGCTCTTCTGCTCTGTAAGCTTCTGATAATTTTATGGGCATTCTCTTTTATGTGATGAGTTGCTTTTCTCTTGCCGTAACTTTTTAAATGAGCATAAAGCCTTTTAGATTGTATGTTGGTGTTAAATTGGTGTCTCTGCGAGGGATCACGATTCTGGAGTTCCCATTCTACCATCATGCCGTTGTCACCTTACACTTCTGTTATTTTTAATGGGAAAATATTTCTAAAATATGTATATTTAATACCTTCTTGTATTGAGCTGAATACACAGAACACAACTAAACTTTTTTGTGTGACTCTAGATCATTTTAAAAAATGTATTACAATAAAACTAGATGTATCCATAAGACATAAAATGTATTGGAAAATAAGTTGATCCTTGAATATTCCTAGGATTGATCCTGGGATAAATCTTTTTTTATGTTGTTATTATTATTAAATTGTCCTTTTTATGTTTAAATCATTTGTCATAATAGAATAGCAGAGAACAACATTATTAGCCATGTGCTAGGTGCCAGAGATACTCCTCTGCCAGTCTCTATGCATTCTTCTACCTGACCTGGTCTTTTAGGTTGGGTGTGTAACGGGAGCACATTGTGGTTTCTTCCTGGTTTTCTGGCCTGTCTATTCAATGAACATTTCTGAGTTGTGTGTACATATTAAATCATTGGAGAGTACACTTTTATCAAATAAATCTGCATGTTTTCATAAGTGTGAACTTTAAAGGTCCATTTTTGTGTATTTATTCTGTAATAACATACCTTTCTTTATGAATCACCTACGTTTGATTTCCTAATGTGTTGGCTATACGAAAATACCTCTCTATGACATATTTTTCTTACTGTGTGCCCTTACAGGTGATGTATATAGTGACATCCTATCCTCTCTTCGGGATATAGCTCTTGGTGTGTTTTTAGGAATTGTTTTGGGAATGTTTGCTCGACATTTTCCAGGTAGCAATCAGGTAAATAAAAAATAATCTTTATTTGGAAGTACAGTATTAGACATTTCTCTCAAAAATTGGAACTTTTGGAAGATCCATGAAATAATTTAATCTTTAGTTTTCTTTCTCCAAAAGTAGCCTCCAGTGCCTATTCTCTGCTTAAAACTGAGCATAGTTGTCATTGATCCAGGTCAGTGGCCCTAATCTGAAGTCTCTGCTTCCTGATTAGACAGAAAATATCAGAAAAATGTACTTAATTCAGAGGAACTTCTCCATTTCGTCCCACTTCTTTCTTCACCAAATTGCCTGTTGACTCCTGACTTTTTTTCCTTATCTTTTTCCCTCAGACATTACATTGAACATTTTGAGGGAAATATATTCCCATTTATTTCTGCGTATTTTCTGACTTAAATTCTCTCCCTCTCTCTTTGACTAAGGCAACACTATTAACTCTTTCCTGCCCTAAAAGATATGCCATTACTCTTTGATTTCTATAACTTCCATCTTAATTTCCCTGTAGTTATTGTTTCAGCTAAAAAGATACTCAGACATTTATTTTTAAGAATTCTTTGGATATGTTATATGTAACTACAGATTATATGGGTCTCTTTTCTTTCCTTCTTCTCTTACAGTTAAAGTATTATAACCATTTTACTGACAGTAGTATCAGAGATGTGGCAGAAAATGAAATTTAATAATTGCAAATTTTGTCACAAGTCTGTTAAAATATATGGTGAGAAAGTCAAACTTTAGATGTTATTTGATATAGCATATAAAGATGTGGTATCAAAGGGTCAGTAATAAATGATAGGTAATATAATTATTATTATATATTTAATGTAAATTAATTTCCAAATATCTATCTAATTCTAGGGAAAACTTGAACTGAAGAGAGCATTTTTTATTTTGAGTATGTGCATTACTGCCATCTTAGGCAGCCATCAATTTGGTATGAATACAGCTGGAGGGTTGTGCACACTAGTATTGAGTTTCACTGCAGGGACAGGTTGGTCCAAAGAAAAGGTGAATATTTTTATATGCCATTTTTTAAAAGATAAAATAACTGCATTTATCACATCTGAAATGGAAATTTAAGAAATCTTACTCTATTAAAAAATGTATGACATTTTGATTCCACTTGTTTGACTTAATATGAATAGAATGCTAGATTTCTGATTAAAAGATAGATATGCAATAAAGGCTTACTGTATAGCACAGGAAACTATAGTATCTTGTAATAACCTATAATGGAAAATAATTTGAAAAATAATATATGTGTATATGTCTAACTGAATCACCTTGCTGTGCACCTGAAACATTGTAAGTCAACTATACTTCAATAAAATATGTATATTAGGAAAAAAAACTAAAAAAGAAATATTATTCTAGTTGGAAGATGTTCCATAAGTTTGTATCTTCAAGGTGAATGAATCAATCAAGGAAATAAAATATTCAAGAAAAGGAACTGGAAATACACTAAAATGCAATCAGAAGTTGAGTGATCACATTAGTCTTTTTCCCAAGTTTAATCCAATATGATTATATAACTTTTATTGATATATTAATTAAAATTTTAATTATGCAATTGATACATGAAACTATGCTCATAAAATATTAAGAATAAGAAGGTACGCATATGTAATAAAATGAAAAATACTCCTTTTCCCTCACCATCCCCAAATATCATATCCCCTTCCCAGGTCATTCCCTCTAATCACTCCTCTATTTGTAGACATGTAGATCACTTCCATTTTTTGTTATTACAAACAGCATAACCATGAACAGTCCTATTCATATGTGGTTTTGCAAATGTGTGAATACTTCTGTAGGAATAGATTTCTAGAAGTGGAATGACTGAATTTAAAAATGGTACATTTCTATTTTGGGGGGTACTGCCAAATTAGGCTTTCCAGGTAGCACTAGTGGTAAAGAACCTGCCTGTCAGTGCAGGAGACACAGGACATGTGGGTTCAGTTCTTGGATAAGGAAGATCTCCTGGAGTAGGAAATGGCAACCCACTCCAGTATTCTTACCTAGAGAATCCCATGAACAGAGGAGCCTGGCGGGCTACAGTCCATAGGGTCACAAACAGTTGGACACAACTGAAGTGACTTAGCACATTGTCAAATTATCCCTTAAAAGATTTTATTTATACTATTTACTACCAACAGTATAGGAGAGTCCCTTAATGCCTAAACCCATCAACAATCTTGGATGTTATCAATGATTTTTTTAACAACCTGATGGGTAAGAAACTTTACAACATTGTTATTCTTTATATTTCTCTGATGAGTAGTGGAGTAAACGTCTATTCAGTCTTCCCTGGTGGCTCAGTGGTGAAAAATCCACCTGCCAATGCAGGAGACATGGATTCAGTCCCTAGGTCAAGAAGATCCCCTGGAAAAGAAAATGGTAACCCACTCCAGTGTTTTTGGTTGGGATATCCCATGGACAGGGGAGCCTGTCAGGCTACAGTCCATGGGTCACAAAAGAGTTAGACATGACTTAGCGACTAAACAATGACAGCAACCTTCTATTCATATATTCTTTTATAACCACCGATTCATATTCTTTGCTCATTATTAACTGGTTTATTTGCCTTTTTGTTCCTAATTTATAGAGTTTCTTTATATGTTAGGGCTACTAATTCTTTGTTATCTACATGTTGTGTGTAATTTTTGCTTATCTTCGTTTATGATGTCTTTTGTATGACAGCAAAATTTCCTATGGTCAAGTCTGTCAGTTTTTCCTTTTTGGTTTTTCCTTTTGGTCTTGTTTAAGAAGGACTTTTTCACCCAAGATCATGAGATTATGAACATTATATCATCTTATATATTATCATTTAATACTTTGGTAGTTTTGCTTTGCATTTAGTTCTCTACTTCATCTGGAATTTATTTTTGTGAATGTTGTGAGGTAAGGATGTACATGCATGTGTTTATATATATATATGTATATATATATATATACACACACATGTAGACAAACATATATACATATAATACATATATGCATGTGAATTGCATAGTCAATTTTGTCAAATTATTGATTAATCCAATAATTCATTGATATATATATATTTACTTCTGAAGTCTCTTTAAATATCTATTCCTATGCCAATAGCACTCTAAATCATTGTAGTTTTATGTCTCAGAATCTCGTATAGAAGATTCCCTCTTACTGTACCTATTTTTAAAGTATTTCTTAACTGTTCCTGTCCATATTCTTTCTTAGATAAATTTTAGAATCAGCTTAAGAAGTTCCCAATTTGTTTAGTGTTCTGATAAAGTCATAATTATAAAAGAAATTAAATGGCTAATAATAAATTACAAATAAAATGAAAACTACCTGATCCTTTACATGATAAAGAAAATCAAACAGTAAAGAATAAATAGATTTTAAAGATTAAATAAGTAACAAATAGGATAATGTGCTGTGAAAAAGACAGAAATACTGGTTTTCCTTTGTTATTTCATTTTTCAAATTTGCTTTTATAAACAGCAACCAGAAAACCTAGTAATAAGGGGAGTAGTTATGAAAATAGTTTTTGCCTCAAAGGATATGAACGTTTTATGAATCTCCTCCTGTTAAAAAAAAAAAAAGGATAAACACAGACTGAGACCAAGATCCCTTCATCCAACTTCCTGGAAAAGAGCCAGAGTATTTTTATGTCAGTGGGAGCGTTTCCTGTAACCATGTAATTGTGAAAGTAGCACTGGGAGGGATTCATTCCCAGAAAGGGAAGTCAGGGAGGCAACCAAATGAGAATCTATTGCCTGTTTTGGTTTGGTTCATGTTTTTAATATGGGTCATTTGGAAGCAGACCTAACAGATTACCAGAATTTTTTTCCTAGTAGTTCAGGATTCATTTTCATGGATTCGGTCCCAGGATAACTGAGTGGAGCTCTTCCCCAACTCACTTTTGAGAACTAAAATATTTGAATGAGCTTGAATATGTTCTCATCAGGCATGATGTAGTTCTATCCCTGCTCAGTTGCCTCACAAACAAAAGGTAGAACTCTCACTGCACCATCAGAACATGTATGGAACTCCAAAGATAAATTTGCCAAATAATATCTTTTTTGTTCCATGACAAAATTACCAACTAATACTTTTATTGTGTTGTAAATTTCTTTTAATCAAATTCTGTTTGTATAAAAGAGTTAACCTACTCATTTAATTTTTATTGTTTTAAAATTTCTTCTACAGATAAAATATCTTAAGTTTATTAAATGTTGAGAAACTTTACATGTCTGAAATGCAAATACTTTTATTTGTCACAGTAACTGAAAATGTATTACTCTTTTCTATAGGTTAGAGTCCAAAAAATTATTGGAACTGCGTGGAATATTTTCCAACCTCTTCTTTTTGGTTTGGTTGGAGCGGAAGTATCTGTTGCATCTCTTAAATCAAATGCTATTGGTAAGAATGATTAGAGGCACAAAAATGTAAGGTTTAAAAATATTTAAGAAAACGGAGTAATTTTTATTTTTACTTAGAATATGTCTTTGAATGCTACAAGGACCTTCAGAAGCTCATGTTGTAATATGCATTTGTTCTTCCTTTACCTGTATGGTCTTTGTAACCAAAGACAACCTTGAATATCTTCCCTGAGTGATCTGAGGAAATAGAAATTAGAATTTTTTTCTGAGGGGAAATATTAGATACCAGCAGCACCTTCTAAATACTTTCATTTATATTAAAAGTTCAAAGCCTGTTAGCTCAGAATTAAATAAATGTAATTTATCTTACTTTTCATCATACTTCCATCATCAGATTATCTCTTGTACTTTACATAGAAGCCTCAATCGTATTTTTATTTTTATGATTATTATTTTTACTTAATAAAGATACAGAGAGGCAGTATCCCTAAAATGTTTTCAGCACTTTTGCAAATTACATTTCTAGGCATAAAGAACCACTTCTTCCCAAATACTGTTTGTCTTTTTCTGTTGCAGGCATTTCTGTTGCTACCATGAGTTTGGCATTATTGGTTAGAATTTCTTTTACATTTGTATTGATGTCTTGTGCTGGTTTTAATTTTAAGGAGAAAATATTTATTGCTTTATCATGGATCCCAAAAGCTACAGTCCAGGTAAGAGTATTTTAAGACATTCTAATTATTTTAATGTTGATTTTTAAAATTCTAAATGAAAAAAAAAATAGTCACAAAATGTGGGCTCTTAGTCTTTTTAAATGCTTGATTTATCATAACTACTCATTAAAAGTAACATAAGCTTTAAAACACTGTGCTTTTAATGACAAATACTTGCTAAACTTATGAAGCATTTTTCTGTTTTCCCAAAATTTAAAATAAGAGTATTTCTGAAAACTGGAATTTTACATTTTGCTGAATATTATAGAGCTAAATGTTAGGATTTTAAAGTAGAGACACATTGATTCCTTTTAAAATATATCTTTCCTACCCCTGCCACTCTACCACACATAAATGCATGTGTATTATTTTTAATTATATATTTAAAAATTTGCATGACTGATTTATGACTGAATCTCTCAACTAGAATATATAGGAAGGATAGGAATTGTTTGTTTGTTTGTTTTTGTTGTTATTTTTCCCTAATTCTTAACACTAAGTATGCAGTAGGTATACAGTAAATAAGCTCTGTATGCCTACAAAAATTAACGCTGAATGAATGAATGAAAGAGAGAAAGAGAAAAAGGAAACTTTGTAGTTATGCTCTCTGATTTCCTGAAATTCTTTTCTCTACTGTTACTCCAAAACAGAAGCTTGTGAGTTTCCATGCAACAAAAATCTATGTCATGATTAGCAAAACAGGTCCTTGGGACAAGGCTGCCTGTTTTGAATAACAAAACAATTTTAGGCAAGTTATAAATTCCAAAACTCTTTGTCAGTTTTACTATATCACACTGCCTCCCAGTAGGAAGAACAAGGAGAAGATGGATGACAAAGTCCTAAAGAACCGTAAGAAACCTTAGCATTTTGTATTGTCTTCTTTTAGCCAGGAACCTAGTGGTTCATGGTAAAGACAAATATGCAAAACTCTGGTTCATCTGAACTCCTAAGGTTCCAAAAGTATTGTGATCACTCAAAAAAGATACGCAAACAGGGGAAAGCTGAGATGACAAGAACACAAAATCAGCCGTTTGTCACTACTTCACTCTCCTTCCAGATATATTTGCTAAGAAGAACATAGAATTGATGAGTCATTAATGAAAATTCCTTAACACTTGTCTCTTTTCTAGTAGTCTAGTACTAGGTGTTGTTTTAACAGAGCTCTTTATATTTACTATATGTTAACTCCATTTAGCATTTTTCTTTATGCCTCATCTTTTTCTCCTCTAAATATAGGCTGTATTAGGTCCTCTGGCTCTAGAAAAAGCAAGAATGAGTGCACCCCATTTGGAATCATATTCAGAGGAGGTGATGACAATAGCCTTTTTAGCCATCTTGATCACAGCTCCAAATGGAGCTCTAATAATTGGCATTCTGGGACCTAAAGTGCTCACTCGCTATGATTCAAGCAAAGTGAAAATGGAGTTATCAGGATTAGAACTTCATTAAAAGTTGATTTGCCATCACTTGCCTGCTTCTCTTAATAAATTCTCTTACATAAGAGAAAAATTAAAAGCTACACATATGTGAAGAATGTACACAGAAGCAAAGCTTTAATAAATCTATGATTTGAATACAGAGGATTCCTATTATTTTTTATCCCAAAGTTAATTTAATAAAGATAATATAAAATAGAATACCTTTTTCATATTTATGTATTTCAAGAATAAAGTAAAAGCATAAATACACCAGGAAAGTTAAAGAAATCTGTCAAGTTGGATTTACTGTCATCAGTTCAGTTCAGTTGCTCAGTCGTGTCTGACTCTTTGTGACCCCATGAATTGCAGCACGTCAGGCCTCTCTGTCCATCACCAACTCCCGGAGTCTACCCAAACCCATGTCCATCGAGTCAGTGATGCCATCCAACCATCTCATGCTCTGTCATCCCCTTTACCTCCTGCCCCCAATCCTACCCAGCATCAGGGTCTTTTCCAATGAGTCAACTCCTCGCATGAGGTGGCCAAAGTATTGGACTTTCAGCTTCAACATCAGTCCTTCCAATGAACACCCAAGATTGATCTCCCTTATGATGGATTGATTGGATCTCCTTGCAGTCCAAAGGACTCTCAAGAGTCTTCTCCAACACCACAGTTCAAAAGCATCAATTGTGTGGCGCTCAGCTTTCTTCACCGTCCAACTCTCACATCCATACATGACCACTGGAAAAACCATAGCCTTGACTAGACGGACCTTTGTTGGCAAAGTAATGTCTCTGCTTTTAAATATGCTATCTAGGTTGGCCATAACCTTCCTTCCAAGGAGTAAGTGTCTTTTAATTTCATGGCTGCAATCACCATCAGCAGTGATTTTGGAGCCCAAAAAATAAAGTCTGCCACTGTTTCCACTGTTTCCCCATCTATTTCCCATGAAGTGATGGGACCAGATGCCATGATCTTAGTTTTCTGAACATTGAGCTTTAAGCGAACTTTTTCACTCTCCTCTTTCACTTTCATCAAGAGGCCCTTTAGTTCTTCTTCACTTTCTGCCATAAAGGGTGGTGTCATCTGCATATCTGAGATTATTGATATTTCTCCCAGCAATCTTGATTCCAGCTTGTGTTTCCTCCAGCCCAGCGTTTCTCATGATGTACTCTGCATGTAAATTAAATAAGCAGGGTGACAATATACAGCCTTGACGGACTCCTTTTCCTATTTGGAACCAGTCTGTTGTTCCATGTCCAGTTCTAACTGTTGCTTCCTGACCTGCATACAGGTTTCTCAAGAGACAGGTCACATGGTCTGGTATTCCCATCTCTTTCAGAATTTTCCACCGTTTATTGTGATCCACACAGTCAAAGGCTTTGGCATAGTCAATAGACCAGAAATAGATGTTTTTCTGGAACTCTCTTGCTTTTTCCATGATCCAGCAGATATTGGCAATTTGATCTCTGGTTCCTCTGCCTTTTCTAAAACCAGCTTGAACATCTGGAAGTTCACAGTTCACATATTGCTGAAGCCTGACTTGGAGAATTTTGAGCATTACTTTACTAGTATGTGAGATGAGTGCAATTGTGCAGTAGTTTGAACATTTTTTGGCATTGCCTTTCTTTGGGATTGGAACGAAAACTGACCTTTTCCAGTCCTGTGGCCACTGCTGAGTTTTCCAAATTTGCTGGCATACTGAGTGCAGCACTTTCACAGCATCATCTTTCAGGATTTGAAATAACTCAACTGGAATTCCATCACCTCCACTAGCTTTGCTCGTAGTGATGCTTTCTAAGGCCCACTTGACTTCACATTCCAGGATGTCTGGCTCTAGGTGAGTGATCACACCATCATGATTATCTGGGTCGTGAAGATCTTTTTTGTACAGTTCTTCTGTGTATTCTTGCCACCTCTTCTTAATATCTTCTGCTTCTGTTAGGTCCATACCATTTCTGTCCTTTATTGAGCCTATCTTTGCATGAAATGTTCCTTTGGTATCTCTAATTTTCTTGAAGAGATCTCTAGTCTTTCCCAATCTGTTGTTTTCCTCTATTTCTTTGCATTGATTGCTGAGGAAGGCTTTATTATCTCTCCTTTCTATTCTTTGGAACTCTGCATTCAGATGAGAATATCTTTCCTTTTCTCCTTTGCTTTTCACTTCTCTTCTCTTCCCAGCTATCTGTAAGGCCTTCTCAGACAACCATTTTGCTTTTTTGCATTTCTTTTCCATGGGGATGGTCTTGATCCCTATCTCCTGTACAGTGTCCCAAACTCTGTCCATAGTTCATCAGGCACTCTGTCTATCAGATTTAGTCCCTTAAATCTATTTGTCACTTCCACTGTATACTCATAAGGGGTTTGACCTAGGTCATACCTGAATGGACTAGTAAAAACAATAAAAAATTAAATGTAAGAAAGATAAGATACTATAAGTCTCTAAATAGGAGAACTCTTCATCAGGTTAGTAATTCAGTTAGAAAAGGTTACCAGAAAAAGGAAAAAGAATTGACAAAAATAAAACAAAGCAACTTTAAGTGGGTCAACTAAATGAATTTTAAATTCTAGTTTTAGTGACTGACTGAATTAATAAAAGAACCAAAGTTAGACTTACACTTCTTGTGCAATACTCTTACATTTCTTCTGAGTACCCTTAAAATGATCCGGGCAAAGGTCAGTTTTCATTCCAGTCCCAAAGAAAGGCAAAGCCAAAGAAAGTTCAAACAAATGCACAATTGCATCTCACACACTAGCAAAGTAGTGCTCAAAATTCTCCAAGCTAGGCTTCAACAGTACAGGAACTGAGAACTTCCATATGTTCAAGCTGGATTTAGAAAAGGCAGAAGAACCATAGATCAAATTGCCAACATCCGTTGGATCATCGAAAAAGCAAGAGAATTCCAGAAAAACATCTGCTTCATTGACTACACAAAAGCCTTTGACTATGTGGATCACAACAAATTGTGGAAAATTCTTAAAGAGATGAGAATACCAGACCACCTTACCTGCCTCCTGAGAAGCCTGTATGCAGGTCAAGAAGTAGCAGTTAGAATTGGACATGGAACAATGGACTGGTTCCAAATTAGGAAAGGTGTTCATCAAGGCTGTATATTGTCACCCTGCTGATTTAACGTCTATGCAAAATGCCAGGCTGAATGAAGCACAAGCTGGAATCAAGATTGCAACAAGAAATATCAATAACCTCAGATATGCAGATGAACCACTCTTAAGGCAGAAAGTGAAGAGGAACTAAAGAACATCTTGATGAAGTAAAAGAGGAGAGTGAAAAGGCGGACTTAAAATTCAACATTCCAAAAACGAAGATTATGGCATCCGGTCCCATCACTTCATGGCTTATCGATAGAGAAACAATGGAAACAGTGACAGACTATTTTCTTGGGCTCCAAAACCACTGCAGATAGTGACTCCAGCCATGAAATTAAAAGACGCTTGCTCCTTGGGAGAAAAGCTATGACCAACATAGACAGCATGTTAAAAAGCAGAGACGTTGCTTTGCCAACAAAGGTCCATCTAGTCAAAACTATGGTTTTTCCAGTGGTCATGTATGGATGTGAGAGTTGGACGGTGAAGAAAGCTGAGCGCCGAAGAATTGATGCTTTTGAACTGTGGTGTTGGAGAAGACTCTTGAGAGTCCCTTGGACTGCAAGGAGATCCAACCAGTCCATCCTAAAGGAAATCAGTACTGAATATTCATTGGAAGGACCGATGCTGAAGCTGAAGCTCCAATACTTTGGCCACCTGATGCGAAGAAATGACTTATTAGAAGAGACCCTGTTGCAGGCAACGGTTGAAGGCAGGAAGAGAAGCCGATGACAGAGGACAAGATGGTTGGATGGCATCACCGACTCAATGGACATGAGTTTGAGGAAACTCCGGGAGTTGGTGATGGACAGGGAAACCTGGTGTGCTGCAATCCATGGGGTCGCAAAGAGTCAGACGTGACTGAGTGACTAAACTGAAAGTGAAAGTGGCTCAATTGTGTCCGACTCTTTGCAACCTCATGGACTATACAGTCCATGGAATTCTCCAGGCCAGAATACTGGAGTGGGTAGCCATTCCCTTCTCCAGGGGATCTTCCCAAGTCTAGCCCTTCTCCAGTGGATCTTCCCAACCCAGGAATCAAACCAGGGTCTCCTGCATTGCAGGCGGATTCTTTACCAACTGAGCTATCACGGAAGCCCAACTAAACTGAACTTACCCATAAAATGACAGTCTGCTTTTGTGCATAATACTTGTTTACAGATATAAAATTAAATCTTAATGGAAATAAACTGTTGATTTTTCAGTTAGTATAAACAATGTAGAAATTGAAGTCAGCCTGCAGAAATGAAAGATTAGTGGACCATTCTTCACATGATATTTTCTTTTCATCAGTAATACAGAATAATCTTTCAACCATAGCAACTGATGAAATCTGCTGTATAGAGAACCCATCACAATCAACATACAGTTTCAATTGATTTTCAATGTTCTCCATTTTAAAATTTAAAGGATCATGTAAAATCTTCTCAAACAGCCTTCGTGAGTAACCTTTAAGAAATTGTTCACATTTCTTTGGCAAAAGCCAAATATAGGGACTAAATATTACTTTGGTTTCCCTCCTCCCTCTTCTATTTAAGCAATGTATTAAAATAGCACAGAATATGAAATTTACCCATAAATTTACAAAGCAAAGCAACTGTAATTTAAGGCAACCAAAACTATGTATCTGTTCCTACTGAGACCTTTCACAAAATATATCACTAAAACTGCCAAAAGTTGAAACACACTCAGATAATTTTGGGAGAAGATAACAGCTACTGTTCTAATAGCATCTATACTTTTGCATGTTAGCACACTTATGACCCCATGCCTCATTTTTAACTATTTTAATTCTAGTAGTAACATTTTAAAAATGTAAACTGCACCAGTATTTTGATTAATGTTTAAATCATGAGGACATATCATTTTTAGTAGTAAGAAAATGAAAATATATCCATAAGATAGTATTTTATATTTACATGAAAATTAGACTTTAAAATAGAAAGTTGACCTTAGTAAAAAATAAAGATATAATAAAACATTTTCAGAATGAGGACATGTTTTTAATGGGAAAACTGTCATTTTGTGATTTATAGGTTTTTCTATAAATTTAGTGTATCATGTGTTTTATGTGTTCATTAGACCAAAACATTCTACTTTTTAAGACAATCTTGCAGATATTCATATATAATTTGAATTTAAAATCTTCTATTTAGAAAAACTTTTTATAAAAACTGACTTTATTAATGTCATTTAAAAGTTGCAGCCAGTTAACCATGTACACATTATTAAGTGTTTATATAAATAAATATAAGAATATTGTTCCTTATAGATTTACAGAGTACTTTTGTTTATTCATTAATTTTTTTGCTGTTTAAGGAATTTTTTTTAATTTAAAGATATTTTTCATCCAAATTACATTTTCTTGCTTCATCATCAATTCTGTTATTTAAAACAGAAGCAACTATTTTACAGAAAAAATTTTAAAATTAGAGGAATGCTTAAAATTTTGTGTTTTGCTGAAAATTATTTCTCCCAGGGTTTTATAGAACATTCACTTGTTTTTATATTTTGCTAATTTCTTTCCCAGTTTTGTGTGTGTTTGTGGCTAATGAGTGTTTGGGGAGTTTTGTTCTTGTTTTAATTTTTATTGGGGTATACAATGATAACATTTACGATGTTGTGTTAGCTTTTACTGTACAGCAAAATGAATCAGCTGTATGTATGCGTATATCCCCTCTTTTCTGGATTTCCTTTCCATGTAGGTTGTGGCTGATGATTGTTTGGCACTTGCTGCTATATCATCATCTCTAGAGCCAGAAGTTCCCTGTATTCTTTTCATGTCAACTCACAATTTTTAAATATGCAGTGTGTTTCATTCACCCCATCATTATTTTTCTATTTTTAAATTGTCAAAAATAATGGCCCTTGGGTCCCTTCACACTTGTTTCTGCACTCTTAGGACATGGTACCATAATGTTTCAATGCTTTCTTCCTTTCAGGCATAACGAGCTGTCTAGATTTATATTGCATTTTCCCTACTCCAGACCTGGAATCAACTATTCTCCAAAAGACACTGGTATCTTTCCATGGGGATGGGTATGTTGAAAAACAAAGTCTGGAGACCAAAGATTTTCACTATTACTAGAGTATCATTGCATCTAGACCTCCACAGTAAACATTGCTAAGGAATATATGTTTTATAAATCATTATACTTTTAATATGAACTATAGAATAAAAGCAGTGCTTTTTTAATATTATTGATGATTTTAGAATATAATTCATCGCACTGGTTATATTTAGTCAAAATCCTTTCAATGTTGATTAATGAGGAGAACAAGTGAATGTTATATAAAAGAATATAATTCTAGAACATAGACCTGAGTCAGCCATGGCTCAGGTGGTAAAGAATCTGCCTTCAATGCAAGAGACTCAGCTTCTATCGCTGGGTTGGGAAGATTCCCTGGAGGAGGGCATGGCAACCCACTCCAGTGTTCTTGCCTGGAGAATCCCATGGACAAAGGAGCCTGGTGGGCTACAGTCCATAGGGTCGAAAAGAGTCAGACATGACTGAAGTGACTTAGCATGCCTGCACATGTGGCTAGCATACATAGGACATAGGTCCCATAAGATAATTAGATATGTTAAAGTTTCCTGTCATCATAGTTTTCAAATCATTAAAAAAAAATAAAGCTATAAAAGACAAGATCAATTTGATATTTCTAATTCAAATGTACCTTTATAAAGGCTTTTGGCTAACTTATCTTTTTTCTCTTATACTGAATATCTTTATTTTTAATAATATTAACATAATATTAATTAGTTTCATCTTATAATATTAAAATTTTTCAAAATTACAATAACAGTATTATTACTTACAATAAAATCATGAATGAAGTTTAAGATATTTTGTAGTTTGTTTTGTTCCTGGACTATATCTTATCAAAGATATTCAGTAAGAGTACTGTATTTTAAAATCATTTGATGTAATTCCTAAAGAAAGTGTATGTATATGTATATATATATGTATATGTGTGTATATATACATATATATATATACACTTTGATATACAGTTTGATTCATTTATTTCCATTTGCTTCCTGTTCTAAGATTTCCTTTTAAACAAAATTTAAATACAGTTTTGGAATATATGGTTTAAAAGTCAGAACTGTATGAAGAGGCTTTTTGGGAAAACTCTTGCTTCTTTTCCTGTCCTTAAGAGTTCCACTACACTTCATTTATTTAGTTTTTGGTTTCTTCTTCCAGTATTTCCTTTATCAAATATAAACAAATATGTATTTATCTTTTGAAATATATCCCCCTCTAATTATACAAATGCAGCATACTTTTCTGTCCCATGTCAGTACATAGAAATTATCTGCATTTCTACTTACCGCTAAATAGAATTGCATTGTGACTCGGTCATAATTGGTTTCAGGAGCCCTCTACTGATGATAGTTCTTTCCAGTTTTTTGCTATTATAAATAATCCCACAATGAATGAATACAGGCATATATGTGTGTGTGTTTGTATGTGTGTGTGCAAACTTGGGCAGTCTTTTCTGGGGTCATACCAAGAGCATTTATTTTCAAACTGAGATTTTTGCCAATCTGATAAATGACCGATGGTATTTCAGTATAACTCTAAGTCTCTGATTATGAGTGGGCATCCTTTCATAGGTTCAAAGACTGTTTGCCTTTCTTATTTTGGTAAACTATCTGTTCATTTCCTGTGTCCATTCATCAGATTCTGAATATTTCTCTTTTCTATTTTAAAAGATCTTTACATGGAGAAAATAACCAACTGTCTGTGATATAAATTACAGATATTTTTCCAGCTTTTTTTTTTTTTTGTCTTTTGCTAGTGGTGCATTTTGTTGTTGTTAAGCAAAAGAGTTTTCTTTCATACAGTTGAATATATGAATCCTTCCTTATTTGCCATAACCCTGTTTCCAAATAAGGTCACGTTCTGAGACTCTGAGGGTTAGGATTTAACACATCTTTTGGGGGGACACAATTCAACCATAATAAGTACCATTTATTAAAATAGCCTTTTCTAGATGCTCAACATCACTCATTATTAGAGAAATGCAAATCAAAACCACAATGAGGTATCATTTCACACCAGTCAGAATGGCTGCTATCCAAAAGTCTACAAGCAATAAATGCTGGAGAGGGTGTGGAGAAAAGGGAACCCTCTTACACTGTTGGTGGGAATGCAAACTAGTACAGCCACTATGGAGAACAGTGTGGAGATTCCTTAAAAAACTGGGAATAGAACTGCCATATGACCCAGCAATCCCACTGCTGGGCATACACACCGAAGAAACCAGAATTGAAAGAGATGCGTGTACCCCAATGTTCATCGCAGCACTGTTTGCAATAGCCAGGACATGGAAGCAACCTAGATGTCCATCAGCAGAGGAATGGATAAGGAAGCTGTGGTACATATACACAATGGAATATTACTCAGCCATTAAAAAAAATACATTTGAATCGGTTCTACTGAGATGGATGAAACTGGAGCCCATTATACAGAGTGAAGTAAGCCAGAAAGAAAAACAACAATACAGTATACTAATGCATACATATGGAATTTGAAAGATGGTAACGATAACCCTATATGCGAGACAGAATAAGAGACACAGATGCATAGAACAATTTTATGGACTCTGAGGGAGAAGGTGAGGGTGGGAAGTTCTGGGAGAATAGCATTGAAACATGTATATTATCATATGTGAAACAGAACACCATTCCATGTTCGATGCATGAGACAAGGGCTCAAGGCCGGGGCAATGGGATGACCCAGAGGGATGGGATGGGGAGGGAGGTGGGTGGGGGGTCCAGGAAGGGGAACACATGTAGACCCATGGCTGATTCATGTCAATGTATGGCAAAAACAACTACAATATTGTAAAGTAATTAGCCCCCAACTAAAATAAATAAATTTATTAAAAATAATAATAATAAAATAAAATAGCCTTTTCTGCCTGTGACTTGGGGTATCTTCTTTTGTTATCATATATTAATGTTTATTTTCCATATATACATGAGTCTTTTTCTGGAGTTTTATTCTACTCCATTGATTTATTTTTTTATCTACTAATACCAGAATATTTTAATTTTAGTAGCTTTATAGCCCTTTTTTTTTGCAAAAATGTCCTCTTTATGATGGTGCCATGAAATTCAAAAGCAAAATCAACATTGTATCACACAATTAAACAATCTATTCAGTAAAATTATGCCTGCCAACTTAACATTTGATTTATTCTTTGTTTGTTCAAAGGATTTAAAAAGAGTTGCATTTGTAGCCTACTCTAAATATAAGCTAAAGCAAACTTTTTCATAATTTGTCATTTCTTTTTAAATATAAAGATAACAAATATTCATTTCTTTCCATCTTCTTATATAGCTTCACTTCATGAATTTTTTTAATCCCAGTTTTCCATGTGTAATGAAGACCTTTGATATCAGTTTGGTCTCTTTCATATCACAGCTTGGTTTCTTTCATAACAAAGGTGTGTGCTTCCCTCTGTCCCCAGCTCCAGGCACTGTAGAGTGTCCCAGTCCAGCCCCAAAGTTCCAGTGCAGGGGTCTTCTCTCAGGCAATCTCTCTGGTGCCTAGTGGTCTCCTTAGTCACCACTTGTGGGACCTGGGATTTGATAGCATCTTTCCTAGAGACCAAACAGTTTGACTGTGAAGGCTCAGAGCACTGACCATGCCGGTTCCCATTAATATGATGGCTGGGTCATTGCTGGGCAAGGCTCTGAGGCAAGACACAGCTGTTCTGACTCAAATGCAGGCTTGTGGAGGAAACAGTTCTGTATCAAACAGGAGACACGGGTAGTGTCTTCGCCATAGTTCTGAGCTGGGACTGCGTAGTACACTGAATTCTAACCTTGCAAGAAGCATTCTTCCCTCCTTTCTCTCCCTGGGGGCTCTGCTCTATCTCTTCTCGACCCTAGAAGTTGCTTTTATTTCCTCCTGACATCCTGAGGGCTGTCTGAAATATTCTCCCACTACTCTGCCAAGGGTAGCTGCCCTAAATTCCTACATACATCCCTTGGATAGGGTGTTAGCTTTAGTGTCTTAAAAGAAAAAGGACAAAAATTAAATTGAGTTTTTAAGAGACGTTACATTCTCTTTTTGGAATATAGTTTTCCAGCATTTCTTTTTTTTTTTTTTATTCAGTTATAGTTGATTTACAGTATTTGTTTCAGGTATACAGCATAGCTATTCAAAACTTTAAAGCTACCACTCCATTTATAATGATTATAAAATGTTGGCTATATTCACTGTGCTGTACAATAATCCTTGTAGCATATTTATTTTATACGTAGTAGTTTGTACCTCTTAATCCCACATCCCTATCTTGCTCCTCTCTGCTTCCTCTCCCCACTGATAACCACTAGTTTGTGCTCTTTGTGAGTCTGTTACTTTCGTGTTATATTCACTAGTTTACTTTATTTTTTTAATTCCACATATACATGATAATGTACAGTATTTGTCTTTCTCTGCCTGACTTCTTTAACTTTAGCATAATACCATCCATGTTGTTGCAAGTGAAAAATTTTCATTCTTTCATGCTGAGTAGGACCCCATTGCATGTATGTACATTTTCTTTATCTCTTCATCTGTTGGTAGACACTTAGGTTGCTTCCGTATCTTGGCTGTTATAAATAATACTGCTGTGAACACTGGGGTACATGTATCTTTTCAAGTTAATGTTTTTGTTTTCTTCAGGTATATACCCAAGAGTGGAATTGCTGGGTTATATATATGATAGCTCTATTTTTAGACATTTGAGGAACCTCCATACTGTTTTCCACACTGGCTGCACCGATTTACCTTCCCACCAACCGTGTACATGCATTCTCTTTTCTCCGCATACTATTCAACATGTGTTATTCGTGGTCTTTTTTATGATAGCTGTTCTGACAAGTATGAGGTAATATTTCACTGTGGTTTTGATTTGCATTTCTCTGGCGATTAGTAATGTTGACCATATTTTCATGTGCCTGTTGGCCATATACATCTACGTCTTTGGAAAAATGTCTGCTTAGGTCTCCTTCCCACTGAGTTGCATGAGCTGTTTATTTATTTTGAATATTAACCCCTTATCAGTCATATCATTTACAAGTATTTTCTCCCAGTCAGTAGGTTGTCTTTTTGTTTCATCAATGGTTTCCTTTGCTGTGCAAAAGCTTTTCAATTAGGTCCCATTTATTTATTTTTGCTTTTGCTTCCTTTGCCATAGAAGACAGATCCAGAAAAGTATGTCTACAATTTATTTTAAGAATGTTCTACCTATGTTTTCCTCTAGGGGTTTTATGTTTCTGGCCTTACATTTAGGTCTTTAATTAGTTTTCATTTATTTTGTACATAGTGTGGGAAAATATTCTAATTTCATTTTTTTACATGTAGCTGTCCAGTTTTTCTGGCACCACTTTTTAAAAATAAAAATATAGTTAATTTACAATATTGCGTTTTATGTATACAGCAAAATAATACTGTTTTATTTACGTAGGTATATTTATACATATGGCTGTTATTCAATCACCAAGTCTGACATGTCAGACTCTTTGAGACCCCATGGACTGCAGCACGCCAGGCTCGCCTGTCCTCTCGTCTCTTGGAGTTTGTTCAGATTCATGCCCATTGATCTCCTTTAGGATTGACTGGTTTGATCCTGCAGTCCAAGGGACTCTCAAGAGTCTCCTCCAGCACCACAATTCGAAAGCATAAATTCTTCAGTGCTCAGCCTTATTTACAGTCCAACTCTCACATCTGTACATGACTCCTGGAAAAAACATAGCTTTGACTATACAGACCTTTGTCAGCAAAGTGATGTCTCTGCTTTTTAATATTCTGTCTAGATTTGGCATAGCTTTCCTTCCAAGGAGTAAGTGTCTTTTAATTTCATGGCTGCAGTCACTGTCTACAGTGAGAGCCCAAGAAAGTAAAATCAGTCACTGCTTCAACATTTTCTCCTTCTATTTGCCATGAAGTGATGTGACTAGATGCCATGAACTTAGTTTCTTAAGTGTTGAGTTTCAAGCCACCTTTTCCGCTCCCAAGCCACCTTTTCCGCTCTCCTTTTTTACCATCATCAAAAGGTTCCTCTTCACTTTCTGCCATTAGAGTGACATCATCTGCATGTCTGAGTTTGCTGATATTTCCCCGGCAATCTTCATTCGAGTTTCATCCAGCCTGTTATTTTTCATGATGTACTCTGTATGTAAATTAAATAAGCAGGGTGACAATATACAGCCTTGATGTGCTCCTTTCCCAATTTTGAACCAGTCTGTTGTTCCTTGTAAGATTCTAACTGTTGCTTCTTGACTCGCATACAGGTTTCTCAGGAGACAGGTAAGGTGGCCTGGTATTCCCATCTCTTCAAGAATTTCCCACAGTTTGTTGTGATACACACAGTCAAAGGCTTTAGAATAGTCAATGAAGCAAAACTGTATATTTTTCTGAAATTCCCTTGCTTTCTCTATGAGCCAACGAATGTTGGCAATTTGATCTCTGGTTCCTTTGCCTTTTTAAAACCCAGTACATCTGGAAGTTCTTGGTTTATGCACAGCTAGAGCCTAGCTTGAAGGATTTTGAACATAACCTTACTAGCATGCAAAATGAGCTAAATTGTCCAGCAGTTTGAACACCATTTGACACTGCCCTTATTTGGGATTGGAATGAAAGTTGATCTTTTCCAGTCCTGTGGCCACTGCTGAGTCTTCCAAATTTGCTGACATATTGAATGCAGAACTTTCACAGCATCATGTTTTAGAATTTGAAATAGCTCAGCTGGAATTCTATCACCTCCACTAGCTTAGCTCATAGTAATGCTTCCAAAGGCCCACTTGACTTCACATTCCAGAAAGTCTGGCTCTAGGTGAGTAACCACACCATCATGGTTATCCAGGTCGTTAAGACCTTTTTTGTATAGTTTGTCTATGTATTGTTGCCACCTCTTCTTAATCTCTTCTGCTTCTGTTAGGTCCTTACCATTTTTGTCCTTTATTGTGCCCATCCTTGCATGAAATGTTCCCTTGATATCTCCAGTTTTCTTGAAGAGATCTCTAGTCTTTCCCATCCTTTTGTTTCCCTCTATTTTTTTGCCTTGTGCATTTAAGAAGGCCTTCTTATCTCTCCTTGTTAACTCTCTGGAATTCTGCATTCAGTTGGGTATATCTTTCCTTTTCTCCTTTGCCTTTTGCTTCTATTTGTAAGGCCTCCTCAGACAACCACTTTGCCTTCTTGCATTTCTCTTTCTTGGGGATGGTTTTGGTCATTGCCTCCTGTACAATGTTATGAACCTCTGTCCATAATTCTTCAGGGACTATGTCTACCAGATCTAATCCCTTGAATCTATTCATCACCTCCACTGTATAATCATAAGAGATTTGGCTTAGGTCATACCTGAATAGCCTAGTGGTTTTCCCTACTGGCCTCAGTTTAAGCCTGAATTTTACAATAAGGAGCTCATGATCTGAGCCACATTTGGCTCCAGGTCCTGTTTATATATATCTAACTACAATCAATATTTTATAATAACCTGTAAGGGAAAATAATATATATACATATATATTTATTTATTATATTTAAGAAAGTACAGAGGAGTCTGGCAGACTGCAATCTATAGGGTCACAAAGAATCAGACGTGACTGAAGCAACTTAGCATACATGCATGCATGTACATATATATATATTTGTGTGTATATATATATTTATTTATATAAGAATGCATATATATATATACATTTATTTCCCTTATAGGTTATTATAAAATAATCTATGATTATAAACTACAATACTATGATTGTAGTTTCCTGTGCTATTTATTAGATCCTTGTTTATTTATTTTATATGTAGTACTGTTTGTTGCTATTCCCAAACTCAACTTTTCGTTCTTAAGTATGATATTAGCTATGGACTTATCATTGTTGTTGTTTAGTCACTAAGTCATACCCAACTCTTTGCAACCCTGTGGACTTGGCCTGCCAGGCTCCTCTCATATATGGCGTTTTTAATGTTGAGATATGTTTCCTCTATTGTCACTTTCTGAAGAGTTTTATCTTAAATATTGAGTTTTGTCAAAACCCTTTTCTGCATTTATTGAGATGATCATATAATTTTTATTCTTCACTTTGTTAATGTGGTATATCACCTTGATTGATTTGCAGATATTGAACCATCCTTTCACGCCTGGAATAAATCCCAGTTGATCATGGTGTATATCTTTTTAATGTATTGTTTAATTGTATAGTATGTTTTAATATCTGGTTGAGCCAGCTACCCTGAGTGCCTTTTTTTCCCTAGTACTTCACTTGATTATTTATTTTCCTTGTGAATTTTGAGATGAACTGTTTAGATCCAGAACATAACTCTGGCATGTTACGCTGCTTGCATCTTGAGTATAGCAGTGTATAGTATTCAATCCAATATCCACTGCAGAAGGAAAGACATATGGAAGGAGTGTGTGGATCAGGGAACACAAATGCTTTTCATGAAGGAATGGACTAGGTGATGTTCAGTTGTCTCAGGGAAGGAATGACTATTACATTTAATACTATTGCTACTGTGTTAATTTATACATTATACTCCATTGGTAAGGACATTGTTGTTAATGCCATATTATTTTTTAATACAAGCTAAATATTCAGTTTTTGCTGTGCTTCTTCATATGAAGTATTGTGAACTGAAATTTATAGATAAGAATTATTTACCATGTAGGAATCTCTAGGTTATGATCATTGTATGTAGCATTGTATTAAAGAATAATCTTCCATTAGTAAGCCAGTTGCAGATTTAAAGCATTGTCCCTCAGTGCTGTATGTATGTTTTACAGAGGCCTTTAGAATTACAGAATACAGGAACTGGAAGACATGTGATGATCATTTAGTCTAACCTCATTCCTCTTCCAGATGAGAAAACTGAAGTCCAGATATATCATTACCGCCAGTGCCCCAGTCTGGGCCTCAGATCCACCTCTCTCAAGCTGCTTTCTACTCAAATAACCCTCAGAACTTCAATGGCCCTCACTGACGGCATCATCATGATTTTCTGTCCTCTTACCAACAGCCTTCACTCTATATCTGCTTGTCTCCAAGTTTTATTTTTCTTTCCCTAACAGCATATTACTTAAAATTCTGTTGGCAACAATTAATATGAATTCCAGTCAAGTAGTCATTGGATATGTACTGCCCGCTGGGTGGAATATAATTTGGACTACATAGTTTCTTTTGTCTGAGGGCACTCGCTACAGACGGCTTTGGTTGTAAACCCTCAACAGACAACACTCAGAGCAGGCAGGGGAATGAGTGCCTCAGTCCTGAAAAAGGAATATTGGCTACCCATCCTGAACATACTACTGCCCATCCCATGTACCATTTGAATCTATTGCTTTACATAATTTCACTCCATCTAGGAAAAGCTCCTCCAGAATTCTAGTTGGTTCTTTTGTTGGGGAAATTTGTGAAAGAAGTGTTAATGGAATGAATTGTATAGCCCTTTCACTCTGCAGCTGGTCCTGTACCCTCAACTGATCATCTCTCTTCTCTGTTATCCAGATACTATCTCTTCTACATTCCTTTCACCTCTGCTGCCCCCGGTCACTACCCGGTAGAGAGACCCAGATCATCACCTCTGATGGTCTGAGCCCACGTTTCCATTCCTTTTCAGCTGAATGTAAAATGCTATGCTCAGCCATGGCTACTACACTTACCTACTTAAATCAAGCCATTAAAATGAAAACGATTTTACCTAGAGATCCCCCAGTGGATCACTTGGGTATCAAATACATTCCTCTCTGCCTCCATTTTCTAACAGCATTGAAGTGTGGAGATAAGCAAAAATTTCCAAGAGAATCACTGGAACTGGTGGTAAATATGTCACTGATTCTTCCACCATTGTTTCTTTTTCTACTAGATATATGAGACCGTATGCTGGTGACTCACCTTTGTATCTTTAAAGGGCTTCCAAAGGCTTTTTCACTTTGCAGCTTCTGGTTGTTATAATTTTTGTGATTTATGATGGCATCACTGAATCACATTGTCACATGTCCACTGTTGCAACTGCTGTGCTGTAGAGAGCCTTCTTTGATCCAATGCAGTGATGTGCAAGATTCCATGCTGGTGGATCAAACATGCTGTAAGCCCTTGAGTAGTGGTGCTGGCTGAGGCCATGTGAAAAGAAAGACAAATCCACATTCGGAATGAGTGTCAGTTCCAATCGAGATTAATTGTCCTCTTTTCTGTATGGAAGGGATCTCATGTATTCAACCTATCACTGTATGACTATATCGTCTCCTCGAAGGATGGTGTCATACTAAAGCATCAGTGTTGTTTTCTCTTGCTGGCAATATAGATATCCAGCAGCAGCAAGACTAGCTCAGCCTTGTTCAGTGGGAATCTCTGCATAGCCTCAGTATGTGGCATGTGTGCTCAACCGTGTCTGACTCTGTGACGTTATGGACTGTAAACCCCCAGGTTCCTCTGTCCATGGGATTTCTCAGGCAAGAGTGCTGGAATGGGTTGCCATTTCCTGCTCCAGGGGATCTTCCTGACCTAGGGATTGAACCCACATCTCTTGTGTCTCCTGAATTGGCAGGCAGATTCTTTACCACTAGCGCCACCTAGGAAGCCTCCATCTTTGTCATTATATTTATGCACCAGTTGTGCCAGATTGGAAGAGGCTGGCTCAGGTCAACTGACTGAATCATTTCCTCTACTTTACTGTTGGTAGGTACCCTCTGTGGAAGTTAACATGTAATATAAAATATTGTATTTTTTGTCTATTCCCATAAGTCCTTCCCTATGTCTTGGTCTCCAGTCTTCCAAACTTTTTCCTTCCAACCTCTGACTTACCAGCCAAGTCATTTGACCATGAATATGAAATACAATCTTACCTTGAGCCACTTCTCTTTCCATGCAAAATGAATGACAAGGTGTACAGTCCAAAGTTCTGCCTCTTGGAATAATGTCATCTTATTGCCAACTTTTCAGAGCTGAAGTAGGCAGCCATCCATTTTTTTGGCTTGCATCCACATTTTGAGATGACCTTTCAGTGGACAAAATTTAGCCTTTTTCCTCCTTAAGCAACTTGGGAATGCCTACACAACCATAGTTGCAAGCTGAGAGGGAGAAATTGTTGCAATAGTTTTTGATGATACGGGGTCTCGGGTCACTTACACATACTGCTTGCTTGTGACCTGTAGTGTTTCTCATGCCCTGTTCTTGATGTGCTTTTTTTAACTTATAATGAATTGCTAGTAGGCCAGCTTGTCCTATGCCTTCATAAATCTCACAAAGCCAAGCTCATGATGGGAAGTTCTAGCCACATGGTCACTTAATGCCTATTGTCAGGTGGATCTAGTAGCATGCCTGAAAATATTAAAGTATATAATTATCAGTAGATAGCATGGCCTTGTAAAGAATCTCATCAGTTTATGTTGTAGTTTTTCCTAATGTGGTTTGCCATACACTTCACATGGTGTCTTTTCCCACTGCAAACACTTCCAGTATTGGAGAGTCTGATGGACTGTATGGCCCAAATGATAGGGCTGCTTGTACTGCAGCCTGCACCTGCTGCAGAGTACTTTCCTACTCTAAGCTCCTGTCAAAACAGGCAGCCTGTGTGCCACTCAGCATATGTGTCAGAGCAGTATTCCTAACTATGGAATATGCTGCCTCCCAAACCCAAAGAGGCCTGTGAGGTATTGTACTTCCTTCTTTGTGGTGGGAATGTGACATGCAATAATTTGCCCTTTATTTTAAACATACCCCAGACTATTGGATCCCCCTAAAATCTTTACTGATGTGGCAGGTCCCTTAATCTTCAAAGAGTTTTTTCTTATTCTCAGGGATGCATGTGTCACAAATGTCCAGCATACTTACTACTTCTTAGTTAGTCTGTTTGAACTGATCAATAAGCAAACATATATGATATTCTATAGAATGTCCAGATGGTCCAGGTTTCTTTGGACTATATTATGACATAGAGTAGAAGAGCCAATATAGACTGGACGGACTGTAAGTATAAGCTGTTGTCCTTCCCATGAAAGAGAAGTTCAGTTCAGTTGCTCAGTCATGTCTGACTCTTTGCAACACCATGGACTATAGCACACCAGGCTTCCCTGTCCATCACCAACTCCCAGAGCTTACTCAAACTCATGTCCATCGAGTCAGTGACAACCATCTCATCCTCTGTCCTCCCCTTCTCCTCCAACCTTCAATCTTTCCCAGCATCAGGGTCTTTTCTATCAGGCATTTGGCATCAGGTGGCCAAAGTATTGGAGTTTCAGCTTTGGCATCAGTCCTTTCAATGAATATTCAGGACTGACTTCCTTTAGGATCGACTGGTTGGATCTCCTTGCAGTCCAAAGGACTCTCAAGAGTCTTCTCCAACACCACAGTTCAAAAGCATCAATTCTTCAGCACTTGGCTTCCTTTATAGTCCAACGCTCACATCCATACATGACTACTGGAAAAATGATAGCTTTGACTAGATGGACCTATGTTGGCCAAGTAATGTCTCTGCTTTTTAACATGCTGTCTACGTTGGTCATAGCTTTCTTCCAAGGAGCAAGCGTCTTTTAATTTCATGGCTGCAATCACCATCAGCAGTGATTTTGGAGCCCAAAAAAATAAAGTCTGACACTGTTTCCACTGTTTCCCCATCTATTTGCCATGAAGTGATGGGACCAGATGCCATGATCTTAGTTTTCTGAATGTTGAGTTTTAAGCCAACTTTTTCACTCTCCTCTTTCACTTTCATCAAGAGGCCCTTTAGTTCTTCTTCACTTTCTGCCATAAGGGTGGTGTCATATGCATATCTGAGATCATTGATATTTCTCCTGGCAATCTTGATTCCAGCTTGTGCTTCATCCAGTCCAGCATTTCTCATGATGTACTCTGCATATAAGTTAAATAAGCAGGATGACGATATACAGCCTTGATGTACTCCTTTCCCAATTTGGAATCAGTCTGTTGTTCCATATCTAGTTCTAACTGTTGCTTCTTAACCTGCATACAGGTTTCTCAGGAGGCAGGTAACGTGGTTTGGTATTCCCATCTCTTGAAGATTTTCTGCAGTTTGTTGTGATCCACACAGTCAAAGGCTTTGGCGTAGTCAATGAAGCAGAAGTAGATGTTTTTCTGGAATTCTCTTGCTTTTTCGATGATCCAATGAATGTTGGTGATTTGATCTCTGGTTATTCTGCCTTTCTAAATTATGCTTGAACATCTGGAAGTTCACAGTTCACATACTGTTGAAGCCTGGCTTGGAGAATTTTGAGCACTACTTTGCTAGCGTGTAAGATGAATGCAATTGTGCAGTAGTTTGAGCATTCTTTGGCATTGCCTTTCTTTGGGATTGAAATGAAAACTGACCTTTTCCAGTCCTGTGGCCACGGCTGAGTTTTCCAAATTTGCTGGCATATTGCATGCTGCACTTTCACAGCATCATCTTTTAAGATTTAAATAACTCAACTGAATTCCATCACCTCCACTAGATTTGTTCATAGTGATGCTTCCTAAGGCCCACTTGACTTCACATTCCAGGATGTCTCGCTCTAGGTGAGTGATCACACCATCATGGTTATCTGGGTCATGGAGATCTGTTTTGTACAGTTCTTCTTTGTATTGTTGCCACCTGTTCTTAATATCGTCTGCTTCTGTTAGGTCCATACCATTTCTGTCCTTTATTGTACTCATCTTTGCATGAAATGTTCCCTTGGTATCTCTAATTTTCTTGAAGAGACCTCTTAAGTCTTTCCCATTCTCTTGTTTTCCTCTATTTCTTTGCACTGATCACTGAGGAAGACTTTCTTATCTCTCCATGCTGAACTCTACATTCAAATGGGTATATCTTTCCTTTTCTCCTTTGCCTTTAGCTTCTCTTCTTTTCTCAGCTCTTTGTAAGTCCTCCTCAGACAACCATTTAGCCTTTTTGCATTTCTTTTTCTTGGGGATGGTCTTGATCACTGCCTCCTCTACAATATCATGAAGCTCTGTCCATAGTTCTTCAGGCACTCTGTCTATCAGATCTAATCCCTTGAATCTTTTTGTCACTTCCACTGTATAATCACAAGGGATTTGATTTAGGTCATACCTGAATGGTTTAGTGGTTTTTCCTACTTTCTTCAATTTAAGCAATTCTTAAATTCTTTGAATTTGGCAATAAGGAGTTCATGATCTGAGCCACAGTCAGCTCCCAGTCTTGTTTTTGCTGACTGTATAGAGCTTCTCCATCTTTGACTGCAAAGAATATAATCAGTCTGATTTCAGTATTGACCATCTGGTGATGTCCACATACAGAGTCTTCTCTTGTGTTATTGGAAGAGGGTTTTCCTATGACCAGTGCATTCTCTTGGCAAAACTCTTTCAGTCTTTGCCCTGCTTCATTTTGTACTCCAAGGCCAAATTTGCCTGTTATTCCAGATATCTTTTGGCTTCCTACTTTTGCATTCCAGTCCCCTATAATGAAAAGGACATCTTTTTTGGGTGTTAGTTCTAGAAGGTCTTGTAGGTCTTCATAGAACTGTACAACTTCTACTTTTTCAGCATTTCTGGTTGGGGCATAGACTTGGATTACTGTGATATTGAGTGGTTTGTCTGGGAAATGAACAGGGATCATTCTGTTGTTTTTGAGATTGCATCTAAGTACTGCATTTTCCCTCTAAATACTTCTTCAGCTATTACATATCTATTGGTATGTAATCTTTTCATCTTCACCCAATTTTAAATATGTTCTAATTTCTTATTTTAATTACTTCTTGGTTCCATGAATTATTTGGAAGAGTATTTTTAATTTCTAAAATTTTACATTCTCTTTTAGGTAATCTTTTATTATTGATTTCTAATTGTAGTATCTTGTGGTCTCCATATCAGTTTAATAGTTTGATACCTTTAGGCCTAATATTTGTTCAATTTTTGTAAATATTTCAAGTATGCTTGAAAACAATGGGTATTGTTTAACTGTTGATTTGAGTTCTATAAAATCTATACAGACTTACTAATTTTTTGCCCATTTAGTCAATTATTGAAAGTGATGTGTTACGATCTTTCACTGTATTTGTGAACTTGTCAATTATTCTTTGTAATTTTATTCATTTTGGATTTATTTATTTTGAGGATGTATCAGGTGTCTACAATTTCTGAACTGATGTATCTTCCTGGTGAATTCTTACTTGTATATTATGTAGTATAAGGGAGTGAGTTTGAGCCCTTTGGGGCTGAGCAAAGAAAACGTTACGGCCATGAGGTGGCAGTAGCTGCACACGAGCTCTGTTTTGGTACTATTTGACAGGTCTGCAAGCAGAGAAGGCAATGGCACCCGACTCCAGTACTCTTGCCTGGAAAATCCCATGGATGGAGGAGCCTGGTAGGCTGCAGTCCATGGGGTCGCTAAGAGTCGGACACGACTGAGCGACTTCACTTTCACTTTTCGCTTTCATGCATTGGAGAAGAAAACGGCAACCCACTCCAGTATTCTTGCCTGGAGAATCTCAGGGACGGTGGAGCCTGGTGGGCTGCCGTCTGTGGGGTCGCACAGAGTCGGACACGACTGAAGCGACTTAGCAGCAGCAGCAAGCTGGGAAAGGCCCTAGCACCACCAGAGCTTTAAGGCATCAGGCCCCCATCAACAAGGGAAGGAGAGTGAGCATACTGGGGGAAAGAGGCATCAGAGACAGAGGTTTTTTGTCTAGGGGGCTTATGTATTATGTCACTCAGAAGCATGTCAGGAGTCTCTTTGTTAGAGAGTTCCAAAGCACAGCAGCAGCTTAGTCTTTATTGCCCAAAGGCTTATTTCATCTGTGGCAAGTAGATTTAGGACAGTTTCACAGCTTATAAAAAGCAGGCAAGCTCTAAGTGGCTAAAAATTCTGTTTGTTTGGATTATGTTTAAAACAAGTAGATGGGTGAACTTTTGGTTTGGTGCCAGTGGCTTTTGAGCTAGTGGGTCACAACCTGCTCTGACAAAATAAACCACCCATGGGCCAGTATACAGAGGCCACCTTTGCTTCATAAACATAACATTATCATGATAGCTTTCTTTATCCTTTTTTTTGCTTGTCATTGTTTATTGTATTTTACTTTTTTATTAGTATTATATTATTTGGCAAAGTTTGTTTATACTGGTCTGCTATCTTACTATTTATTTATTATTCAAATTGCTCTAATAAGAATTTTACTTTATTCTTTGCTTCTACTTACCCAAAACTTCTCTGGGTAAGGTCATAAAATGACCTTCATGATATCAAATCCAATTAATGTTTTAAGCTTTCTTATTGTATATGCACATGTTTAATTGATATAATTTGAAAATGAGATCCCATACATGGAATTTTTTTTCTGTTTGCTTATTCTTTCCTCTCTCCTCTTCCCTTTCCCACCCAAATTCCCATCTTTACCTACCCTCTCTAGATAAATGATATCATCTACATTCAGTTCAGTTCAGTGGCTCAGGTCTGTCTGATTCTCTGCGACCCCATGGACTGCAGCACCTGTCCATCACCGACTCCCAGAACTTACTCAAACTCATGTCCATCAAATCGGTGGTGCCATCCAACCATCTCATCCTCCGTTGTCCCTTTCTCTTCCTGCCTTCAATCTTTCCAAGCATCAGGGTCGTTTTTAATGAGTCAATTCTTTGCCTCAGGTGGCCAAAGTATTGGAACTTTAGCTTCAGCATCAGTTCTTCCAGTGAATGTTCAGGACTGATTTCCTTTAGGATTGACTGGTTTGATCTCCCTGCAGTCCAAGGGACTCTCAAGTGTCTTCTCCAACACCACAGTTCAAAAGCATCAGTTCTTCAGCATTCAGCTTTCTTTATGGTCCAGCTCTCACATCCACACATGACTACTGGAAAACTATAGCTTTGACTAGACGGACCTTTGTCGGTAAAGTAATCCCTCTGTTTTGATATATCATTTTCATTTTTCTTCATGCTTATAAATCATATGCAAGCATATATACATACACACACAACCCAAAATAAGAGTATATAATATATATATTAATATATATCCCATCACTACTGCATAGAAATACTGCATCAACTAATATAGTTCTAATATGTATTTTCCCTTAAGATCAATGTTGCAATAAAATATATATATGGACAAATATACTGATTTTATTTCTGTAGGACTGCTGTGACAAAGAATATATTTCTTCCCAAATGACTGTTACAATCTGTATTTCTTACTGCTAATATATGAGAATACTTGGTCCCTCCTGGAAAATTCCTACCAGCGATGGGTATTGCTCTTGTTTACATGTGACTACCTATCTACTGGGGTATAAAATGACAGTCTTCTAGAGCTTTATTTGTATTTTCCTGATCACTAGTGAGTTTGAGCATAACTTTATATATCTTGGTCATTTGGATTTATTCTTCTATGGTTATATCTTTATATTTGCCCATGGTTTTGTTTGCCTTTTTTTTTTTTTTTTGGCTATTTTTAAGTGCTCTATAATACATGTTATCATTACATATTACATAATTCAGAGTAATATAGATATTAACTCTTTGTAACCTACACTGCAGTTTCCTCCATATTTCTTATGTATAATTGATATTTGACTTTACCTCTTTGTCACAAAAAATTGTTAATTTTGCCATGTAAGTTTCCCTGTCTTTAGTCTCTTCTTTTCTTTTCTTCTTCTCCACCCCCAACTCTCTTTCTAAAATAATAAAAAATCTTTATTTTTGGCCATGCCCTCTGGCTTGTGGGATCTTAGTTCACCAACCAGGGGTCGAACTAGGGGTTCTGGCAGTGAGAGCACCGAGTTCTCACCCCTGGACTGCCAGGGAATTCCCAATAATTATTTTAAAAATAATTTTATATCACATCAAAGCTTTTAATGAAAATTAGGAGTCCAATCTTGTTTTCTGTTTGAATTAAAGCACCATATTCATCATATGTTAAATTTTCACCTCAATTCTTTTCTACTAATCTAGTTTATTCTTATTTAATGCAGTTATTTTTCTTACCATATTGACTTGATTCCAGTGACTATAGTATATGCTGATACCTGGTGAGTAAAGTTTCTCTCATATTGTTTGTTTTTGTAGAATTTTCTGACTATTCCAAATGAATCTTAAGATAGTTTAATCCAATTTAAAAATATGTGTTCTATTGAACTAACTTTAAGAGATTTGTATTTTTACAGTAGTGGTTTTTAATATGTTTAAATTTTGTTCAGTATCTTGTAACATTTTTATAGGTTATTTTTTTCTTATAAGTATTGTACCTTTCTTAGCAAATTTATTCTACCTTTTTGGGCTTTTTTGCTATCCTGAATGAAATATTTCTCCCATTAGCACTTCAGAGTAGCTTATTGCTTATTTAATAGCTTATTGCTATTAAATTTTGTATATTCATCTGGTTTCCAAGTACTTTACTAAAAATCCCTCTTTAATTCTGTCTTTCCCAAGCTCTGTCATTTCCTAGGCATATAGAATCATATCAACAGTCACTAGATCCTCCAAAATAATCTTTAGTAATAATTAACAGTAACCATTCCAGTTATTTCCTGATTTTAATTGAAACAGCTTATAATTTTAAATACTTGCAGTTTTCATAAATACTCTTCATTGTTTTAAGTAGTTTCCTCCATTTTCTGTTTTACTCAAGAATCTTCATTAGGAATGGCTACTAAATCTTAGTAACATGCCTTCCGCCATCTATCAATATGATCATGGAGCTGAAGCTTCAGTACTGGGGCCACCTAATGCGAAGAGCTGACTCATTGGAAAAGACACTGATGCTAAGAAAGATTGAAGGCAGGAGGAGAAGGGGGTGATAGAGGACGAGATGGTTAGATGGCATCACCGACTCAATGGACATGAGTTTGAGCAAGCTCCGGGAGTTGGTGAAAGACAGGGAAACCTGGCAAGCTGCAGTCCATGGGGTCGCAAAGAGTCAGACACAACTGAATGAACAACAACAAATATGATCATGTTTTCGCTTCTTTAATCATCTGGGTAGCAGTTTCTGTTAATTGTTGTTCAGTTGCTAAGTCGTGTCCAACTCTCTGCGACCCCATAAACTGTGCATACCAGGCTTCTCTGACCTTCACTATCTCCTGGAGTTTGCTCAAATTCACATCCATTGAGTCCGTGACACTATCTAACCATCTCATCCCCTGCCACCCCTTTCTCCTTTTGCCTTCAGTCTTTCCCAGCATCAGGGTCTTTTCCAGGGATTCCGCTCTTCACATCAGATGGCCAAAGTATTGAAGCTTCAGCTTCAGCATCAGTCCTTTCAATGAATATTCAAGGTTGATTTCCTTTAGGATTGACTGGTTGGATCTCCTTGCAGTCCAGGGAACTCTCAAGAGTCTTCTCCAGCACCACAGTTCAAAAGCATCAATTCTTTGGCGCTCAGCTTTCTTTATGGTCCAACCCTAACACCCATTCATGACTTCTGGGAAACCAGCTTTGTCAGCAAAGTGATGTCCTTAATTTTTACATGCTGTCTAGGTTTGTCATAGCTTTCCTTCCAAGGAGCAAGTGTCTTTTAATTATGGCTGCAGTCACCATCCACAGGGATTTGGGGGCTCAGGAAAATAAAATCTGTCACTGCTTCTTCTGTTTTCCCTTTCTGTTTGCTGTGAAGTGACGGAACTGGATGCCATGATCTTACTTTTTTGAATGTTGAATTTTAAGCCAGCTTTTTCACTCTCTTCTTTTACCCTCATCAAGAGGCTCTTCAGTTCCTCTTCACTTTCTGCCATTAGAGTGATACCATCTGCATGTCTGAGTTTGTTGATATTTCCCTGGCAATCTTCATTCCAGCTTGTGTGTTCATCCAGCCCAGCATTTCTCATGATGTACTCTGCATATAAATTAAATAAGCAGGATGACAGTATACAGCCTTGATGTACTTACTCCTTTCCCAATTTTGAACCAGTCCATTGTCCCATGTAAGATCTAACTGTTGCTTCTTGACTCGCATACAGGTTTCTCAGGAGACAAGTTAAGGTGGCCTGGTATTCCGATATCTTTAAGAATTTTCCATAGTTTGTTGTGATCCACACAGTCAAAGGCTTTAGAATAGTCAATGATGCAAAGCTGTGTATTTTTCTGAAATTCCCTTGCTTTCTCTATGATGTAACGTATGTTGGCAATTCGATCTCTGGTTCCTCTGCTTTTTCAAAACCCAGCTTGTACACCTGGAAGTTCTCAGTTCACATACTGCTGAAGCTTAGCTTGAAGGATTTTGAGCATAACCTTACTAGCATGCAAAATGAGCAAAATTGTCTGGTAGTTTTAACATTCTTTGGCACTGTCCTCCTTTGGGATTGGAATGAAAACTGATCTCTTCCAGTCCCGTGACCACTGCTGAGTTTTCCAAATTTGCTGACATGTTGAGTGCAGCACTTTCACAGCATCATGTTTTAAGATTTGAAATAGCTCAGCTGGAATTCTATCACCTCCAGTAGCTTTGTTTGCAGTAATGCTTCCTAAGGCCCATTTGACTTCACACTCAAGGATGTCTGGCTCTAGGTGAGTGATCACACTATCCTGGTTATCCCAGTCATTAGGACAAATAGATTCAGAGGATTTGATCTGGTAGACAGAGTACCTGAAGAACTATGGACAGAGGTTCATAACATTGTACAGGAGGCAGTGACCAAAACCATCTCAAAGAAAAAGAAATGCAAGAAGGCAAAGTAGTTGTCTGAGGATGCTTTACAAATACCTGAGGAAAGAAGACAAGCAAAAAAGCAAAGGAGAAAGGGAAAGATATACCCAACTGAATGCAGAGTTCCAGAGAATAGCAAGGAGAGATAAAAAGGCCTTCTTCAATGAACAATGCAAAGAAATAGAGGAAAGCAACAGAATGGGAAAGATTAGAGATCTCTTTAAGAAAATTGGAGGTATCAAGGAAACATTTCACCCAAGGATGGGCACAATAAAGGACAGAAACATTAAGAACCTAACAAAAGCAGAAGAGATTAAAAAGAAGTGGCAAGATTGTATTAATAGATGTACTGAAATAAAAACACTCTTGAATTCCTGGAATACAATCCTTTTTGCCATAGTGATTTTTTTTTTTTTTTTTTTTTAACAGTGCTACACTTTTATTTGGGCTTCCCTGGTAGCTCAGCTGGTAAAGAATACACCTGCAGTGCAGGAGACCTGGGTTTGATCCCTGGGTTAGGAAGATCCCCTGGAGAAGGGCATGGCAACCCTCTACAGTATTCTTGCCTGGAGAATCCCCATGGACAGAGGAGCCAGGTAGGCTACAGTCCATGGGATAGCAAAAAGACACAACTGAGTGGCTAAGCACCACACACCTTTATTTAGAATTTTCATCCATATGTATAGATGAGATTGGTCTTTTTTTTTTCTTTTTTGGCCTTCTGTTTCTTTACCAACTTTTTATATTAATATTATACTAGCTGTATGAATTGGAGAAGGAAATGGCAGCCCACTCTTCTTTTTTTTTTTTTTTAATAAATTTATTTATTTTAGTTGGGGGCTAATTACTTTACAATATTGTAATAGTTTTTGCCATACATTGACATGAATCAGCCATGGGTTTACATGTGTTCCCCTTCCTGGACCCCCCACCCACCTCCCTCCCCATCCCATCCCTCTGGGTCATCCCGTTGCCCCGGCCCTGAGCCCTTGTCTCATGCATCAAACATGGAATGTTGTTCTGTTTCACATATGATAATATACATGTTTCAATGCTATTCTCCCAGAACATCCCACCCTCACCTTCTCCCTCAGAGTCCATAAAATTGTTCTATGCATCTGTATCTCTTATTCTGTCTCGCATATAGGGTTATTGTTACCATCTATCAAATTCCATATATATGCATTAGGATACTGTATTGTTGTTTTTCTTTCTGGCTTACTTCACTCTGTATAATGGGCTCCAGTTTCATCCATCTCAGTAGAACCGATTCAAATGTATTTTTTTTAATGGCTGAGTAATATTCCATTGTGTATATGCCACTCCAGTATTCTTGCCTGGAGAATCCCAGGGACAGAGGAACCTGGTGGGCTGCCATCTATGGGGTCGCACAGAGTCGGACATGACTGAAGCACCAGCAGCTGTGTGAAATGAGTTGGGGAGATTTTCCTTTTTGAAGAAATTTGGGATACTTTAAATCACATTAGACTCATCTCTGTTGCAACTCTAGAACTTTTAAAATTAGGATTTAAAAAATCGCTTTTTCCATTCGTATCTGAAAATTGGTCTATTAACATGTTAAATTTTATCTTGGGTCGCTTTTGATTTGTTTTACTAGGAAATTATCCATTTCCTCTAGATTTTCCAGTGTGTTGCTACACAGTTGCATGCAAAATTTTAAAGTGAATGTACTTCTACGTTTTTATTTCACTTCATGGCAGCAGTGTCTTGTTGAAGACACTGTACTTCTGTCTTAAATTTATTGAAAGGATGTTATTGATTCTTATCTTTAGTGTGATTAATGCAGAGGAATTTATAATGGATACTAATGGAAAATTACAGGAAATTTGAGAATTTAGTGAATGTTGATGTTTTCATTTTCAATTACAAGGTTCATCTCTGTAATTATGCAATTTACTACTCTTTTCCCATTTCTATATTATTTTGGAAAATTACAGCTTTATAATAGACATCAGTAACTTGTAAATATTGTGGCTGATTTGACAAGTGTTTTAAGAGAACAGAGTCACAGAATATACTTTTTGTAAGCAAGAATCAAGGATTCAAACCAAAGGAAACTTAGAAAGTGATGTCATCTCTGACTGACAGTGATGCCTCTCTGAACAGATTTTCAGTGTCCTTCAAGACCATAAATGGAATTCCCTGGAGGTCCAGTGGTTAGGACTCTGTACTTTCACTGTGGGGTCATGGGTTCAATCCCTGGTCAGGGAACTAAGATCCTGTATGCCACATGGCCAAAACACACACACACACACACACACACCTAGTAGAAAATTGCACAACGCTATTGCTAGTAAGTAATATGAATGGTCTACTCTTTATATAAAACTAATGCTTGCTTCAACATAACCTCCAAATTGGATTTCTGAAAAAGATAATGGATGCCTCTCTGAACATGATACCATGAGCTTCCAGTAAAAATTACTGTGACAACTAAATCATAACCTCAGATGATGCAGCATAGCTAAAACAGAGCAACAGCCCTGAGAGTCT
Source organism: Giraffa tippelskirchi (assembly GCF_054371585.1). NCBI lineage: Eukaryota > Metazoa > Chordata > Mammalia > Artiodactyla > Giraffidae > Giraffa > Giraffa tippelskirchi. Next base: position 87,957,303 of record NC_137275.1, on the reverse strand, counting down.
TCTATAGTCCTGTCTCTGGTGCAAAGGGACTGCGTGGTCAGCAAGGCAGTAAAGCAGTCACGGAACTGCAGCTGAATGACTTTAAACATGACTTGTCATCCTCCCTAAGGTGGAGGAGGTCATCTAACTTGATTTATGTGGTTTAAATCACTGTTCCTTTAGTTTTTCTCATATTTTAGCAAATTAAATTATACAGTGAATTAATCATTAAACCTGAAAAAATGTTTCAACTGAATGAAAAACTGCCTATGAGAAAGCTTCCAAATATCAAGGAGTGAGTCAAGGTATTTTCTGCATAAACTTTCCACCTGGATACCACTTTAAGCACTCAGCTTTTAACCATATGAAGTGGAAATTGGTATCACCAAACAAAACACAAATAACATAACCTTAAACTACTTATCTTGATGCAAATTCATCATTAAACATCACTTGTATAATTGGACCAGTGATGTTCTTAGGCACTGTGTTGTGGAGGACCCTGCTTTAAGTTTTCTCAAGTTCCTAGATGTTTATTGTTCACATTAAATTTATTTTTTAGTTCCCTCCCCTGCTGTCAGCTGTCACATTTTATTATTTACCTGACTCTAGAAGGACCCTGTCGATACTTGTGATTTGTTCAGGAGCAGAAATCAGATAAACAAATTCGTTAGAATTAGGGGTGAAGTAATAATAAGCCGGGCTTCCCAGGTGGCGCTAGCGGTAAAGAACCTGCCTGCCAGCGCAGGAAATGTGAGTTTGATCCCTGGATCCAGAAGACCCCCTGGAGGAAGGCATGGCAACCCACTCCAGTATTCTTGCCAGGAGAATCCCATGGACAGAGGAGCCTGGTGGGCTACAGTCCATGGAGCTGTAAAGAGTCAGACATGACTGAGTGACTTAGGACAGCACAAGAACAAGCAGACGCTGAAGATGGGGATATGCGAGCACTTCTATACAAAGTCTATAAGCCTTAGTAAGAGCTCTCCTGGTCTTCTCAGGATTGGTGATGCTCCACAACTGAATTCTAAACAAGTAAAGGCAGTTAGATGTTTCTGGTAAGTAGTAAATAAAATATCTATCATAATTTAAGAACCCTGTTTAAAAAAATTTAAAACTCTCTTTGTAAGGAAGAGTCTAATAGCACGTTTCTAATGCAAGACTGTAGGATTACAGTAAGGAAGACAGAACTATATAGATCAGCAGCTGGCTTAATTAGCTTGCCATAAACTTATTAACAAATTAGGTTACAAAATACAAAAGCAATTTAATGAATCATCATATGAAACATTGAACTCAAAACTGAATTGTAATGTGCTTTCCATAATGTAACTTGCTTAATTACCCATAAGAATGAATCACTAATACCTCAAGTCCTGCTCAACAGTTTTGGATACTTATTTATGTAATGGTGGTGCTCACGTCTGAGTAAGGTACTGACTAACTAGTTCCTTGGGTGAGGAGCAGCAGTCCTCAAAATGATTATAATGTGACAGTAACAATATGGCTGTTTCTAGAATGTTCTAGGAACCCAAGATATGTATTTCAAGAGCTAAGGTATCCTCTGTTGTATCAATTTACATGCAATTAGATTTCAATTAGATGTCAATTTTTTAAGACAGACATGATGGAATTCTGTGAACTTACAAGAGGAAGTGATAGCAACTGGTAACACTGCTTATGTAAAGAAGTAATTAAAATAACAGCTTGCTACCAGCCCGGGGCTTCTGAAGAAGCTGCACATGTGGGAAAATACTTGGGTGCAAACATAGGGAGAAAAAAATCATACTCAAGAGTATTACCTTGTTTTTTTTTTTTTCCTCTCCACATTTTCAATTGTTAAAATTGGTTAAAGAAACAAATGGCCTAGAAAAGAAATGACCATTTCTTTCTTTAACAAATTTTAACAACTGAAAATGTGGGGAGGAAAAAAATCTTATTCGAGAGTGTAACCTTACTTTTGGAGTATTCGAATTACCTTTTATGAGATGAAAAAAGTTTTCAATTTTTGTTAAATGTTCCTACCTAACAGTTTTAACATTGGTAGTTTCATTCTAGTCACCACATTTGGAGAAAATTTGACCTTCTCTTGTAAGATCTAAGAATGGCAGCTACTGGAACATGTACAAAACCATGTTGCTCTGATCTGCAGTGAACGCTTTTCAAGAAAAGCATTATGGACCAGGCTATGCAAAGTCTCGGTGAGGAGCATTTTCCCCAAGTCTTGTGATCAACTGTGGAAAAAGAACTGGTTAATCTGACAGATAAAGCCTCAGAAGGGTGTTGAAGAAAAGGTCTTACGGAAAAAAATACCAAAAGTGAGAGCAATGTTGTATTTCTTCCTATTCACGGAAGAAAGAGCAACAATTTTGTACATACACTTTGTAAAACTTCTCAAAACCATACCTACATTTCTAACCCTAACTTAAAAATTCCTGCTGTTGTTCACGAGAAACTCAAGATCACCTAAATCGATAGAACCTTTGATATTACATGCGATAAACTATTCATAAAAATCCAGGCACCATGCTTAGTGCAGTGTCTGTTACATAAGTGCACAGAAACTATTAACTTTGATGATTATTGGAAGAATTAAGTATGTCTGCCTCTCCATATATAAAGCACAGTGAACTGACTGATAGCTATTAATATAAGAATTGTAGTATGAAATTAAATTGACTCAGGCTAAAAAAGTACCAAAGTTTTAAAGATTCTCCAATAAGTTTATTTTGCAAACCTTTTGTATTTTGTTTTACTGGTTTACATTTTAATAAAGAGAAAAATGTTTATACAGATACAATTTTGAACACTGAACTATTATCATATTAATATAAATTCAGATTTTTTTAAACTATTTATTTCATATTGGGGTTCAGCCAATTAACAAACAATGTTGTGATAGTTTCAGGTGAACAGCAAAGGGACCCAGCCATACCAGATTTACTTTATTTTTAATTATTTTTAATTGACCTTCAAATTGCAGCAGCTCATGACTTTAGCTCTAAGTATTCTTGCCATCCTACCCCACTTTGTCATGGAGTCAGAAGGCTCTGAGATACACACACACAACACATGTAAAGAGACACAAACAAACCTTTTATAAACAAGTCTTTTATAATGTAAATAATTGTTCCTTGTTGAAACTTTTTATACCCAGTTCCTGTTTTTTCTAAAATTCTAATATTCACATTTATAGAGAACAATATTTAAAAAGCAAAGAGTTTTTCTCTTTGAAAACTCAAGCAATTCTGACAGCAATATTTTTCTTACTGACCTAAAAAGAATGAAATAAGGAAGGGGGAAAAAAAAAATCACTGCAAATGATCAAAACAGAAGGGTACTAAAAATATATATATTTAATAGTGGAGGGAGATATTTTTAAAGGATAGATTCTGTTGAAAATATTGATGTTCAAACAGCTTTGCACTCATTGCCAAAACTTTCTCAATTAATTAAAATTGAAAATGTTGATTTTTTTTTGTAGGAAGATACATTAATTCTTTGAAGTCAGAATGAAAGAACTGTCATTTAATTTCTATATAAAGACTGCCTGAATATACAAAGTATCAAATATAAACAGTAGTGTGAAAAGAAAATAAATTGGCAGAAATAATTATTCAACCAGTAGCAATAATTAAGACCACCATTTGAAAGATCTTCTATAAACAAAGAATGAAAAAATATTGTTATAACTTTTTACAGCACAGAATTGAATTCCATCCTAATTCATTACTATTATACTTCTTTCTTCTTCAGTATTAGTGGACCCACATTATCTCCTGTCAATTCGTTGTGTTTATTATGTGAACCATCACAGGCAGGAAACTAGAAAGGAAAAAATTGCAAATGTTATTTTTTAAATGAGTCAGTAAGTAGAAATCTTCTTGACATACTCTTATAAAGAAAGTCCATTATTTTGGGAGAAAAAAACACATTAGATAGCTTTTCTGAGCAACAGATATATTCTATAGCTAACTACCTTCCAATACTATGGCAAACCTAACATTTAAATATTTCATTATTTGGCAGATTTTAAAAGCTTTGGATGACTCCATACAAGTCAATATGATAGTCTTAAAAGGGGATCAAAATAAGCTCCTATTTTTTATAAAGCTCTAACTCTTAGCTTACTTTTTCAATTATTTTAAATTTTTAAAGGAGGTAATTTAAATTCAAATTAGATTCTTTCATGTTTTCTCACTATAAAACTCATGCACACTATAATACTTTAAAAAACATTTTTAAATATATTTTTAAAAACTTATAAGTAATAATTAACAATTTGGTATCTTTTTTCCTCTAATTACTATGTGCACTCTTGTATTATACCATACTTTAATCATTCTTCTATTATCAGATATCTAGATTGTTCCTCAGATTTTGTTATTATAAATGATGCTATGATGAACATTATACTGTACTTAAAGTCTCAAATAGCCTATGACCAAAGTAGAAGAAGAAAATAGATCTCACTAACTACTTACAAAGTATCATTCCAAATTCCTTCTGCTTCTCTATTTATTTGTTCTTAATTGAAATAGAATTGATTTACAAATTGCCTTAAACACTGCTGCATAGCAAAGTGATTCAGTTATACACATATATACATTCTTTTTTAAAAAATATTCTTTCCCATTATGGTTTATCATAGGATATTGAATAGTTTTTGTGCTGTACAGTAGGACCTTGTTGTTTATCCATTCTCTATATAAAAGCTTATATCTGCTAACCCCAACCTCCCACTCCACCCTCTCCCAACCCCCACCTTCCCTCGGCAATCACCAGTCTGTTCTCTGCCTTGATTCTGTTTCTGTTTCACAGGTAGGTTCATCTGTGTCTTATTTTAGATTCCACATATGGTATTAAATGGTATTTTTCTGTCTGACTTAATTCACATCATATGATAATCTAGTTGCATCTACCAAATTCCTTTTTAATTTTCATATTCAAAATCATCCATGATTATAGCTGCCATTCACTAGCTCATACTATATAGAAGGCAGTTTACTATACATACATCATCTCACTAAATCCTCAAAAACTTGTGATATTATCAGATTTAAAAAAACTGACAAGAGATTAAGTAACTTGCTCAATTAAGTTTCTGTGCTGCTCTAACTTTTCTAAGGTAGGAAGTATATCGATCAGAAGAGGCAAACTTTAATTTAGAACAGACTTTCAGTGCTGAATACTATGGAAAAGTCTCTCCTCTCACAGAACCTCAAAACTGGGGATTTAAGAAGCAAAACCATGTTAACTGCACAAAATTTTAGAGTATGTGTAAACGGACATCTTACCGTCTTAGAACGCCAACACCTACAGTAAGCTGCTTTAGTAAGGCACAAATCTTCGATGTTTATTTCATTCACCACTTTGGGATTTTCCTTTTGTATTTTAAGATTAATCAAGCTATCCTTCTGTTGCTTTTTCTTCGGAAGGAATGGACGAACCGCAAGGTAGCCAAGTAGTGCAAGTACGCCAAGGAAAGGCAATAACCGAAGCCATTCTGAAACTAAACATACAGATTTGTTAAGAGTCTGAAAAAGGACTCAAATAGGGATGGACTGGGAGTTTGGGGCTGACATATACAGACTGCTATGTTTAAAACAGATGACCAACAAGGACCTACTGTAAATAAAGAAATTAAAAAAAATTTTTTTTAAAGAACTTAAATAGCATGTCTCACCCTTCAGCTTATTCTTTACTTCTCACTTTAATTTCTTAACTTATCTGTAAAACTGTGAATAAATATCAAGGAACTGATACCTAGAACCACTTTATTGGTGGGCTGCCTTGAGACTTTTGAAACTGGAAAACAAAGTTTTCAGAAATAAATCCTCTATCCAATATCCTATCTCATTATCCTAAGTATATTTGTGTTTAGTTTTATTTCAGGAATTACGATCACCACAATTATAAATAAAACTCAATTTTATATGTTTAGAAAACATTTCCACCATGTCTAAAATCATACAACAGAATTTCCTGTCAACTATTTACTGTTGATTTATAATTTCAGACAGAATATGTCTTCAATGCTTTAATTTACATTTTTGGTAAGGCGTAGTGTGATTCCTATAGAAAAGCCTAAATGTTGTGTTGTGTAAAAGCTATTTTAAAGAGCTAGGTGAAATTTTCACATACTAAATAATCTCATTATTAGATACATCTTACTTCATAAGTATTCATTAAAGCCTTGTGTAGTACTCAGCACTGTTTTGGGGGATAGGGAATATAAGTGACATAAATAAAATGTTCCCTATGTCTGCAGAGAGAAAGACACCAAGGAGCCAAAATAAATATTTATATTTCAGCATGCATTTATCAAATGTTGGCTAGTACACTGGCTCTGCTGGGTTCCATAGGGAATCCCTTCTGATCTTAAGAGTTATCACTTGTCATCATTCACTGAGTGCTAACCTGACACCTTGCTAATAACCACTATAACTTAATGGGGAAAAAGAAAAATTGAAGGTCATATGCTAAGGCATGCTAATAAACGTTAATAATAAATGAACAGATTATGATACAAGTGCAACTGTAATACCTCAGTTAACATTGTGTTAAATAACTGAATTTAGTAGGTACCATTATTATTCCCATTTTTCATGTGGCTATACTGGAGCTTAAGCAGGTTTAGCCCAGGACAGTAAGTACAAAGCCTGTTCTCAGTCACTATAAATGAAATTCAACAGAGCCAAAATTTTATCTGTTCTTCTCTCAGTAAAACTATTCTCCAGAGATAACTGTTCTTATCATTCAACTATTAAAAGGCTGGCTTAATATTTACTCTTTCAAAACAAAGCTATTTTTGATATAACACTGTGCCAAAGGTTTTTTATGAGCTCTAGATGAAACAACCTATTTACATATGTGCAGCACCTACAAGAATGCCTAGCACAGAGAAGATAAACAGTGAACGGTAGTTTTTATTAAGATGATGAAGATTGGAAGCCGCTCCTCTGAAAAAACATTTTGCCGACTCAACCTGACAATACTACGTGGCAGAAATCTTTGGGGATATAATCTTTCAGTCACCAGAATGAAATTCTGTAAGGGTAAGATCTTGCCAGTCAGGCTGATCTGTTCTAGTCTCTTAACAGAAGTGGAGAAACCCCACAGAAATGCTCTGAATGAATTAACATTCTGAAAATGACAACTGTTTCTTGGGGTGAAGGGTCTATCTATAGATCTTTGCTGTCCAAGACAGTAACCACTAGCCACAGTTTTGTTTGGACCCAGGATTTTGTTATAATCAGATATGGTAAGATGACAGACATGGAGAAAGAAAAGTTTACTTACAATTGACAAGAGGAGGGAGCACAACAGGCCACCCATGACCATATAGGTAAGTATGAGCTTGGTCAGGAGCAAGGTGAGAGGAAAGGGCACAAGCCTTTATTGTGGTTTCTACAGAAAAGGCAAGGTAAGGCACAGTAAACAGTTTAGTATTGGCTAGTCTGAATAATTTCAGTGGGCTTTGGGCTATAGAGGTGGTCCCTAATTGTCTCGTATCTGGCCTTGGGTGATTTAGGGCAAGGTAAATACTGCTTGGTAAGTGAGAGATAAAGGTGTTTGGGGTGTAGGCTTTGGATTGGTTGGTTTGCATATGAAAAATATGCTCACAAGCAAGTAATTTACTATCTCTTGGCATCAGCTAGTCCAGGGAGGGGGCAAACCTCCCTGGCCAGCAAGGTCCCCAAGATGTCCAATTATCATAAAATATAGAACATAAAAAACATGATTAATACATGTGGCTATTTAAATAAAGTTAAGTAGAATTCAAAATTTAGTTTCTAAGACACACTCAGTTCAGTTCAGTCGCTCAGTCGTGTCCGACTCTTTGCGACCCCATGAATTGCAGCACGCCAGGCCTCTCTGTCCATCACCAACTCCCGGAGTCTACCCAAACCCATGTCCATCGAGTTGGTGATGCCATCCAACCATCTCATCCTCTGTCGTCCCCTTCTCCTCCTGCCCCCAATCCTACCCAGCATTAGTCACATTTTAATAGCTCAAGAGCTATTATGTGTGGCTAGTGGCTACTATGTTTGACAGCACAGAAAACATTTCTATCATCACAAAAAGGCTTTTGCTGCTGTAGACCAACAGTGTCCACAAAGTACCATGTCTATGACGTGGGAAGGCTACTTTGACAGTTTCAACACCCACAAATATCCCATCCCTCTTGTACTTAGAGCCAGCCAAAGCTACTGATTACCAAGTGGCAGGTTTCCTGTGTCCTTTGCACAGGGAATTCCTTCTGTCTGCTGGGCCTTTCTACTTGTGGTCTACCTGACTCATTTATGTGGACCCTTTAAAACCAGGGTCAAATACTGCCTCCTCCAGAAGTCTTTCTCAATTTCACAAAGCAAATTAATCGTTCTTTCCTTTGCTTTCAAGCCCCTTTTCCTCAGTTTCTTTTATCATATTACTGTTCTCTGTTTACAACGTTGATTCTTCCATAATCCTATAGGAGAAGGAGCTCCACTTCCTGGCACAAAGTAGAACCTCATAAATGTTTTATGAGTGACTTAACGAATGAATGAATTTAAGTGACTTAACTTAATGAATGAATGAATGACATTTAGAGTGTAAATGTCAGTCCCTTTCTCACTTACATTGTACTGTAATTATTTATTTACACTTATCTTCCAGATCAGGCAATAAACGTCTTAGATTGTTATTGGCTCCAACATCCAGTATAGTATCTTAAACCAGCACTTATTCAATAAATGTTTTTGAATGCAGTATAACATTAAGTATTATTATGTACACTACAAAATTTAAAAGTCTCAAGAGGTTGAGTAAATCAAAGTCAAAAGTTAAGAGAATGAACATGTAAAGATGATAACCTTAACTTAGATTCTTAAGTTTAACATTCCCTATCTTAACCTACAAATCTCAGGGAATAAATAGAATGCTGTTGTAAAATTTACTTCAGAAAATGGTTGCTCTTTCAACACTTAATTCCTTGATAAAACATTGTAGTAATACAGTGATGAAAAGTACTATTATTTCCTACAACAAAATAATTCATGCAACAGTCTTACGTGGGAAAATTTACTTTTAAAGAAAACAAACTTCAATTTAAGTACAGGAAAGATTATAAAGGAAAATAATACACCCTATAAAGCTCAATTCAATCATTTACACTATATTTGTTAGAGCTGATTTTTGGTAAATATGAAATACAGAATAAACAGGAAACTTTGTAAAAATTTAAGATTGGCTATTTCTTATGAACCTGTTGGATATAGATTGAGCTACGGCAGATATATTAGTTACTGTAAAGGGAAATCTACTACCTACTAATTGTTAGGTTTAATGTGTATTTTGTACAGTACATTCTAAAATTGCTTAAGGATTATCAGAAATAGCATTTAATTTATAAAATCTGAAAATTTTAAAAAGTATAAAAAATAAAATAACTTGTAATCCCACCAGTCAAGAGTTGGTAACACTGTTGTATTTCTATTTTGCTGTGTTTTCTTCCTTTTCAAAAGGTTGCATATAATGATCCCATAAAAATAACACTGGTAACTTGACTGCTGATAATTTCATAAATATTTTCCAATGTATCAATATGGGTAAAACATAGAAATGACTTCACTTCTGAACTATAGAAAGATGAAAACAAAATATTTTTAATGGATGGCTTTACTATTACCACTTAAAGACTATTTAGGACCAAAGGGCCAATAAAATGAAATTAATAATCAATTAAAAAATCTTTTTTCCACTCACTGCTATAAATAGAACAGTGTCCCAATATCTAGAACATTGCCTGTCCCATAGTGCTCAACAAATACTTGATGACACGAAGAATTCTAAATTGCAGAGTGGTTACATGGAAGAAAATGTTTTAAATGACATCAAAATTGTTCTCCATAAAAGCTTTTTAATTACACTGACTTTTAAATTTAGTTGGTCTACCTCAGAAGAAGGGAAAAAACTTTTACAACTTACAGTAACTATGTAAATATTTTCCCAAATCCTCAAAAATAAGTTTTCTGAAATAAAATTCTTTAATCTTTTAAAAATAAACTTTATTATTTACATGTTAATAAATGTAACTCTTTAGCTTGAACTTAATTGTTTATTACACTTTCCTATTAAGAAAATTCATCTTTTGTTCCATTTCTTTAAAAAAAAAATGAGGTAAATTTACATACAATAAAACAAACAGATCTCAGGTGTTTAGCTCTGAGCTGTGACAACTAAAGACACCGTTGTAGCCTCCACTGAGGGGCTTCCCAAGTGGCGCCAGTGGTAAAGAACTCACCTGTCAATGCAGGAGACATAAGCATTTGACCCCAATTAGTTGCTTCAGTCATGTCCAACTCTTTCGGACCTTATGGACTGTAGCTTGCCAGGCTTCTCTGTCCACGGGATTCTCCAGGCAAGAATACTGGAGTGGGTTTGGGCTTCTGGGGTAACTCAGCTGGTAAAGACTCTGCCTCCACGGCAGGAGACTCCAGTTCCATTTCTGGGTTGGGAAGTTCCCCTGGAGAAGGGATAGGCTACCCACTCTACTCAAGTTTTTCTGGGCTTCCCTGGTGGCTCAGACAGTAAAGAATTCATCCACAATGTGGGAGACCTGGGTCCGATCCCTGGGTTGGGAAGATCCCCTGGAGGAGGAAATGGCCACCCACTCCAGTATTCTTGCCTGAAGAATCCCCATGGATAGAGGAGCCTGGCAGGCTATAGTCCATGGGGTCACAAAGGGTCAGACACAACTGAGCGACTAAGCACAGCACACAGCCCCCTTCCCACCACTGATTCCTATAGACAAAGGCTTTTTATAAAATTTTTGAGATTCGTGCAGTAGATCAGTAAATCATTCTTTTTTATTACTAATCAGTACTCCATTCCATGAATATACCATAATTTGTTTATCCACTCTCCTGATGGTGGGTACCTGGGCTGCTTCCAACTTGGATTATGAATAAGGCTGCTACAGACATGCTTGTATAAGTCTTTCTGTGGATATATGTTTTCAATTCTGTTCCACTTCTTTAATTCTTGGCTCAAAACTGGTCCTTTCTAGAACTAATCCTCTTGAAAGTGTCAGCTCTGACATGTTTGTGTTACTCTGGGAAAATACTACGGTCTAAGGATTCACTGCTTTACATTTCAAAGAAACTAGCTTTTTAAGTGGGGGAGAACTACTATATTCAAAGTTTCACAACAAGCTTTTAAATCTAGAAGTTAACTTTTCTGACTTTTGAATGGGAAGCTTTTTGTTATTCATTATTCTATTTTAAAAGGTTGTATGACAGGGAAAGCTTTTTTATTTATTTATTTATTTTTTTTAGGGAAAGCTTTTTTAAAGGTTAGTATATTTGAATACAATATACTTTCAAAGGGGGAATTATACTAATTTACCTTAAAAGCCTCACTCTTAACAATGTAACCTAAACAAAGACAGGTTTTTGACAAAGTTGTTTTTGACTGGTAAGGGCTGTCTATAAATACTATACAGTAATTAAGGATCTTCAAGTGTTTACTAAGAATGCAGAGTCATCATGAGAGAGTCAACTGCTTTAAAACACCACTGGATCTAAATAGGGAAGGAAAAACCGGCAACAATAATGTGAACTGTAACTTTTTTTTTTTTTGCTCTAATTATCATAGAGAAGAAATGAAAATATTTTTGATCTGGTAGACATTTTAAACAATTTATTTTGAAAAGTTATCTTCTATGTTTTTATTTCAACAAAAAAAAGGTCTACAATGAATTCTAAAAGTAGTTCATTCAAGACATCCAAATGTCATTAGCTATTACAATCTAATCAAGAGAGGCAGCTCAGAGAGGAAATTGGTCATTGAAGTTTTTCTTCCATAGTGCTCCAAAATAGATTCTGCAACTGTTATATTATCATTGTCCAGTGCAAAGCAGACTGTCTAATTTTTGGAAAGTAACATTTCCTAAACAAATGGACATTACAATGAGAACTAAAATGTAGACACACTGTAATGCAACAGGTTAAATATGCACTATAAAGATATTTATTGGAGTTGTCATTATTTCTGAGAATCATTCTTCACATTAAGTATTTAAGAGCATCAAAGAAGAAACTACTATATATTATTCAAGAGGGAAAAGGTTTAGGTTGAGTTTCCTTAATGCCTTAATAGGAATTCAATATTTGTTGACAGAATTTCTTGAGAGAGAAAAAAAAAGTTTGAAAGTCTTCTAGTCATTAAGTCAAATATCATACCTTCCAGTCTCCTTCAACTACACTCTTTTTATGGAAAACTTTAATATAAAACCAGCCACAATCAGAATCAACACACATAATTAAGGTTAAACTGGGTTCACCCTGGTGGCTCAGGGTAAGGAATCTACCTGCAATGCAGGAGCTGCAGGAGACCTGGGTTTGATCCCTGGGTTGGAAAGATCCTCTGGAGAAGGAAACCGCAACCCACTCTTGCCTGGAGAATCCCATAGACAGAGAAGCTTGCCAGGCTTCAGTCCACTGTGGCAAACAGTTGACTTGGTATGCACAGGTTGGCATGGGAGTAAGGGGATTTTTTTTTTTCTTTCTTGACTGCTAAAAACCTATCAGTTAATTTACTCAAATTATTAACAAAGTAAGTTGGCAACTGGGAACAAATGTCACAAAATGATTGTATCCTTTTGACTTGTTATTACCATTTAATGAATACATTTAAAGGTGTAATTTAAAAAAGGAAAAAAATAATTGGTATAGGGCTACTTACCCACTGAACTTTATGAATAAAATATATATATTAAAAACATTCAATACTTCCAGCTGTAGGGGAATGGTTAGGCCTACTGTGATGTAAAAAAATAAGGGGAGAAAAAGTCAAAATTTTACATGATTGCTGTAATCCATAAGAATAAACTAGTAAAATCAAAAGAGGACTAAGATGTTTACAAACACTTGATCTGAAAGCTTTTTCATCTTATGTTATTTTTATGTTGCTCCTTATGTGTAGATTTTTTTTAGTGTTTATTACTCAGTTACCACTCTTTCTATTCAATTACATGCTTTCTGTCAAACCTTTTAACACCTAAAAATGTTAAATTTTCACAATCCATTTGTCAACAAAGCAACTGTCTGTGATTATTATTTAAAAGAATCTCTAGATTTAGAACAGTCATCTAGTTTACCACATCTTACCTATCCACCACCAGAGACTGCCTTTTGTTTTTTTAAATCTATGAGAGGGGATAGCTCTCAAAGCACCCTATTAAAGTAAAGTATTCTCTTTAAAAAAAAAAAAAAATTCCTTTAACATGAAACTAAAATCCATGTTCAAATAACTATCACTAATTTGGCCCTAGTTGTCTTCTGGTCTACACAAAATACACCTTATTTTTCTTCTGTCAGCCGTCCAAATACTGCATTTTAAGTCAGCTACCATAGATCTCTAAACTGCTCCAGAAGCAGCCTTATTTACCTCAAAATTATCTTAATTCATGTTTACATTTTCTGGTAATCAGTCAGAACATATGAGTTCAATGTTTGCTTTATCAATAACCGGCTTCCTCACCCCCCTCCCCCGCCATCATCCTAATCAGTCCCTGAGTGTGGTTTACCCATATCTCACTTGCACTGTAAAGCTCAGAACCCAATAAAACCTTCTAAGTTTTGGCTGCATTCTGGAAATGTTCATCTTTTAGATATGAAATCCCACGCTGTGGGTTCTATTTTGTAAAGGAGGGAACTTCAGTGCAAATGTTACATGCCATCAGTAAATTTCACTTTCTAATTTTTGGTCTGTCATACTAGCAAAAGCATCTTTCCTCTAACTCGAGTACACTAAATTGCTTCCAGGCCCGTAGTTACGGTGATGACCTCAAATGACCCCGTGACAGGTTGACTCTCCCCTACAGAACTGGAATTTTCTAATTTTGTTAGTAAATAAAACCACCAAATACATATTATGTGTATGTGTGTTTCTCTCTCACACAGTCACACCCACCCTGTGTGGGTCAAACTCAGCGAAGAGTTGGGATGGCCTGATACACAGAGCCTTTGAGCCTTAGATAACGACGACTTTTCCTGCTTCAAAATAAACAAGCAGCATTGCAGGGAGCGACGGAGATGAAAAAAGTGGGCCTGTTCCCAACTCAGCACCTTCTCTGCAAAAACCTGGTCTCTCAACACGCAAAGACACTGCAGACAGAAACGAGGATAAGCACAGGGGGCCGCCAAATCCCAAGATGTGGCCTCACACACACTCCGACGATGCAGTGCCGGCGCGTGCCCACCTACTCCGCGACCGCAGTGAGAGTGGTAGTGGTGGTGCTGTGCTTAGTCCTGTCCGACTCCTTGCGAAACCACGGGATTCTCCAGGCAAGAATACTGCAGTGGGATCCCAGGTCACGCGCCACCCGGCAGGCTCCGCCCCGCCCCTCGGCTGGAGGACTTTTAGACGCCCGCCCCCAGCCTCCGCCTGGGGAGGCTTGCAAGGATGGGGACTGGCTGAAGGCCAGGATTACCTGTGAGTCGGGCGAACCCGGTAATACTCTCGGGCACTGGAAGCCGCTTCAGATACGCGGGGAGCTGCACCTTTACGATGCGGGCCACGCTCTCCAGCACCATCCTGGCCAGCGGCGTCCGCGCCTCACCCGACTCCCGCCGCTCTCCGGCGGAGCTGCTGCGCCTGCGCCGAGAGCGGAAGCGGCCGACCGGCGCTCTCGGCACGGACCAGGCCGGGGCGGGGCTGGGGGCCCGGGGGCCCCCGCGAGGAGACGTGAGCTGCCAGGCGCCGATTGGCAGCGGGCGGGTGACGTGCGCGCCCCGCGGAGGCCGAAGGGTCACGGGGGGCCGTGGGGCAGCGAGGCCCGCCTCTGAGTCTTGAGGGGGAAGAGGGCCTTCACGGTGGACCTTTCACGTCCGGAGGCCCAAGAAAGGATATTGTGTCCGAGGAGGTAAAGCACGTGAAAGTACTTTGTAACCGGAAGGTGCCTTTCAAAAGTGAGTTTCTCCTGGCGTCGCTTTTTACCTTGGGCCCTCTTGTCTCGGCCTCTTCTTCCCAGGCACGACCCCAGAATTGCAAATTCTCCTTAGAGCACCCTTCCCCCGAACCCCCGCGGTGCCTAATCTCACTCTCTCCCCTCTACAAATCTGGCTATTTTAGAAGAAAGAAGCTACCTAAACTAGGCACTGCTCACAGCCTTGCCCCTTGGCTATTTAGTGCCATCCTGCTTCGAGGCCTTGACTCAGACCAGACCCATTAGAGTCCTTACTTAGATATCTATTTTCAGTAGATAATTTTTCTGCATATCAATTTTTTTTTCGGTTAACTAAAACTGGGAAAGTGGTAAAAGAATATGAAGATTTAGTGTTTGCTTTATTTCATGTTGTAGGGCTTCTGCTACAAACTAAAGTATCCTTGGCCATCTTTTATTTTTGTTTAGGTTTATTAACCCCGAAAAAATAAAAAGCAAAAGAAGATAGCTTCAGTCCCTTGAAGCACTTTCCTTGACATGACTTTGTTTCATGTTTTTAAAGTAAAATATCCGAAGGAATGCACTTGCCAATTGCATGTTGTGTATTTGTATCTTAATACTCAGCCTCATTTCCTTTCTGAACCCTGCTTGACCAACAACATGGAACAATGAACTGCACAGGGTCCAGTATTTCACCTTGTATGACTTAAAACGTAACAACCAATTGTTAATATGTAAGTTTTTAAAAATTTTTCTTGGTATTTCATACTAAAGTGAAAAGGGAAGGAATTTTTTTTAAGCAACTTTTTTCATTCTCTGGGCTGTCTAAATTTAATATTTGTTATTGTCCTTCACTAAAAAAATAATCATCAGTCAGAGAATTAATTGAAATCTAGATAAATCGATTTTCTGTCATTTTACCCTGGTCAAAATTGTTAAAGTAAAATTATAATGGAAATTTATACCAAGGTATTTAGATACAGATTCATGTTCATGAGGTAGGGTAGTATAGAAGATGATATACAAGGTGATGATTGAAAGGTTAGTGTTTACATTCAGATTTCTTTCAGTTTACTCCTGGGAGCTTACTTTTGATTTAGTGGAAGAAGGACCCTGGAGCTTGTTTATCCTGAAAATGATGGTCTCAATGTCCTTGTCTTTAAGACTGTTCTTTTGGGAGGTGGTTGAGGCAGGGGGGTTTGAGGCAGTGGGCCCATTAGGGTTAAGAAAAGCTTAGAGAAGGCCACTAAATATTCGTTTCTTATTTAGAGACTTTGTTGTCTTGACAGGAGCAAAGCAAGCTGTGTTGAGTGAGATCCCTAAGGCCTCTAAGAAGTTTTTCTTTAAAGGATTAAAATGTATATACCTCAGTTAAGAGGTATATAATAAAATGCTCAAGTGGCAAATGACCAGTTCAATGTAACCAACACCCAGATCCACATATACAGAATACACCAAACACACCATAGAGTTTCTCTATGTCCCTACTAATCACATCCCCTTACCACTACCACCACTATTCTTGCTTTACATATTCTTACATCATATAAAATAAATTATCTTCTATGTAGTTAAATTATCCTCTATGTAGTTCTTTTATGACTGACTTCTTTGAGCAGTGGATAGCTGTTTTGCTATTTCCAAGCCGAAGAAATGCAGTGAATAGAAGTCTATATGGATGAAGCATTTTTCTTTTTTTGTCTTAAAATTTTAAGATGTGTAGACATACATTAGCTATTTCTGATGCATTAAATAATTACATCTATGTATATATATAATGTATAAAAGGAGATAGTTCCTAACCCCACCAATTAAAAAAACCCTTACTGTGCATTTTAGGGAACATTTTCTTACATTCCCTTTGCTTTAAATTTTAAGTCCTGTTTTGCTTTATTTTTTAATTTACATTTCATTTCCACCACCCTACCTTCTTGGCAGAACATAAAGTAGAGGAGCTGAAGGTAATTGTTACAAACAGAAGTGGCAGGCTTATCTGACCACCTTCTGATGTTGTTGTTAAGTTGCTAAGTCACCTCCAACTCTGTGACCCCATGGACTGCAACACACTAGGCTTTCCTGTCCTTCACTATCTCCTGGAGTTTGCTCAAACTCATCTCCATTGAGTTGGTGATGCCATCCAACCATCTCATGCTCTGTCACCCCATTCTCCTCCTGCTCTTAATCTTTCCCAGTATGTAATACTCAACAAAATGTGGGTTTTTAAAAATTAATTAATGTGGCCATGTCACATGGCATGAGGGATCCCCAACCAGAGATGAGACCCACACCCCCTACAGAAGCTCAGAGTCTTAACCACTGGACCACCAAGGACGTCCCAAAATCTGGTTTTATTATAAGTGTTTATTTCTTATATTTAGACCTCATCTTTAAAAGACTTAAAGTTATGATTAAAAAAAAGCCGGACAAAATAGTATGTGGATAAGGTTAAAGCAGTTATTAGTATTAAGAATTTGAGTGAGCAGACTTCCCTGGTGGTCCAGTGGCTGAGACTCTGCTTCCACTGCAGGGAGCATGGGTCCCATCTCTGGTTGGGGAACTAGGATCCCGCATGCTGTACAGCCCCAGGTTGGGGAGGGGAAGAGTGAGGATTAGTAATCCTTTGCTTGCTTTATGTCCTAGCTAGGCCCAAATTTCGACTTGCCTTACATGCTGTCCTAGAAACTCATCTAGTTCTGTGAATTCATATATGATAAGTAAATTGATACAGCCCAAATCTCTATTTCCAGCCCAGATTCTCTAGTACTAATCCCAAATGCCTCCTGGACATCTTTGGGCATCTTTGTCCATTTTTCTATTGCTTTGCTCATCTTTTTCATTGATTTATGTTTTCTGGATAATAATACATTGTAGGTTGTATTAGTTGCCTGTCATCTTCCAGTCCATGCCTTTTCTCTGGCCTTTGTTATGGTGTCTTTTCTTACACTGAAATTTAGTTTGAATGTAATCAGATTTATTCATTTTTTCCTGTATATTTTTTGCTTTGGGTGTCTGATTTAAGAAATCCTCTCCTAAAGAAAAGAAGTCATTTCCTACCTCAGAATCACAAAGATATTCACCTTTTTGCTAAAAATTGTAAACTTTTATTCTTCATATTCTATTCTTTTTTAAATCAACCTACTATTTTTGTGCATAAGGTAGAAATCTAATTTATTTATTTTATATATAAACAACTAATTGTTCTAGCAGCAACTATTAAATGGTGTGACTTTTCTTTTATAGTTTGTAATGTGATTGATTTCAAATCAGGTTTCCACACATTCATGGACTGTTTTTTCTTTTCCATTGGTCAGTTTGTATGACCTCTATTATATTACCACACTATCATAATTGCTACAGCTTTATTATAAGTGTTAATACCCAGCAAGATATTAACAATGGTTAATATTCACCTATTTCCTTGGAAATGCCAGATTCTTTCCTACTGTATATGAATTTCAGAGTCATTTTATTAAGTTTTATGAAAAACTTGAATGTTACTGAAAATTCACTAGGGCCTCAGTTTCTCCTCTGTAATATGCTGATAGTAATGGTTGTTATGACTAGATTTAATTAATTGTTTTAGTGTGTGTGCTTAATAAATGGTTATTATCATCAGTATCATCATCATCATCAATGAATGAGCATTTATTCTGGCTTTGAGATCTTAAATTCAGAAATCCTATCTTCTAACCACAACTTGCCATATTTGTTTATACATTGTCCACTCCGTTACTCCCTCTAACCTTATTCTTTGACTTCTTCAATATATTTAGTGTTGAAACCATTTCTATTTTTCTAGTCTGTCAGTTCATTCCTAGCTTTTTTTTTTCTCCCATTCCTCACAAAAGTTGCTCCAAATCTTCACCATTCTGTATTATTTACTTATTAAGCCTTCTAAGTTGATACTACCAGTCTTATTTTGTGCTCAGATGACCTTGATTTTTAGTTACTAGAGATTTTTTCCTCACCATCATCTCTGAATGTGGCTATATTCCTCCTGTACTTAGCATCTTCCCAGTCCCTATGTTCTAGAACTGATCCTCTAAAGACCTTGTTCCATCAGTTATCTTCCCTCAAATTTTCATTTTCTTTCTCTCTACTGGTCCTGTAAATTGGTGATTTCCAGGTTTTCACATTTCACCAACCAATACATTTTTAAATTAAGGAAATAAACATGGGTTTGCCAACTTTTTATTTTGTCAAGAAAAGATATTTTAAACAGTATCTGCTAAGTCGTTTCAGTCGTGTCCGACTCTTCATGACCCCATGGACTGCAGCCTACCAGGCTCTTCTGTCCATGGGATTTTCCAGGCAAGAGTACTGGAGTGGGGTGCCATTGCCTTCTCTGTTAAACAGTATAATAAACAGCAAAAACTGCCTAGCATCTACTACTGGAAAGTAGTATAGCATAATAGTTAAGATCACAAGATTCTGGAGCTAGACTCTTTGGACTAGAATTCTGGCTGTGCCAGGGTAGATTATGTAACCTATAAAATGAAGATAATACTTACCTCTGAAGGTTGTATTGTATATACTAATTCAGTGAGTTAATATATATGAAGCAATTGAAACAGTACCCGGCACATAGATGTGCACAATAGTGTTACCATTTGTCTTCATCATAATTATTACTTTTACATCACCATCAACACATCTTTTTTTCTTGTAGCCTCACCTTGTTTTGTTTTATACAGTGGTTGCTCTAGGGCTGCACAGTGTGTATGATAGTGCAGTGTGCTGCTGCTAATCACATATGGCTCTTGTGGAGGGGTGGATAATTAAGATTGCTCCAAGTATAAAATGCTTAAGGGGACCCCATGCTGATTTCTGGAGCTTTTTTCCTGTGTATCTCCCGCCTTTCTCTACTCTATAAAGATAACAAGTAGAGAGACAAAGAGTAGATTGTTCAAGTTTATAGAGAGAAAAAACACATTTCATGTGATGCATACAGAGATGAATGTGTTCGACTTGTCAGTAACAACTCTGGAAGCAAAAGGGTAATGAAGCAATGCTCCAAAATTCTGAAGGAAAATTACTTATAAATTAGAGTTCTGTACAGGCCATGCTGTTACTCAGATACAAGGCTAAAATAAATTATTTTCAATCCTAAAATGTCTCAAATATGCAGTCACGCATCCTTTCTAAAGAAATTAATGAAGGATGTGTACCACTTACATGACAAACCAAGAAGTAGGACATGTGATCAAGGAAATAACCCCAAAGTAAGAGAAAAGTAAAGCATTGCATATTGATAGACTGGAACAGTAAGATGAAATTAATGGGATACCTAACATGTTTGAATAGATTGAGAGGAGACTTACCCTCCTGGGCTCAAATGAATGATTATTACATGAACAACTAAGCAAATCTTTTTTAAAAAATTATTTAAATCTGTCAGTTTGTGTGTTAAAAAAATTTTAAGGGATAAACAAAACTTTTTTTAAAAGAGGATTTTGATTTTGGTGTTTGGCGTTTTTATACTTCCCCTTTCTTTTGAGGAACCACGTTTTAACTGCCCTGCCTTACCCACAGCGTTAAGAGGAAATGCAGCAAACTGGAAATAAAAGCAAAACTAGAGAAACAAAACTGGTATTTTAAAATTAATAACAAATGGTAAAACTTTAAAAATCATTTTCCGTAATACTTGTGGTACTTAAAACAAGCAATATACACAAGCACCTAATAGAAAATTCCTAGAGACATGGTAGAGTGAACTTGGAAAAAAGGCTTTCTATCCTATAATTCTATGAGTGTGTATTGAGATGCCACTTTTGCAGTCATTGACTAGGAAAAGATTATAATTTAAAAGTAAATACCGGAGAAGGAAATGGCAAACCACTCCAGTATTCTTGCCTGGAGAATTCCATGGACAGAGGAGCCTGGCGGGCTATAGTCCATGGGCTCGCAAAGAGTTGGACACAGCTACGACTAATACACACATAGAGATCAAAATAACAGTGGCTTAAATAAAATACATTACTTTGTTTAAAAAATAATAGATACAAAATCTATGCAGATAGCTTTATTCTATATAGATCTTTGAAGTTTTTTTTAGAAGCCATCTTTTCGCCTTAGAAACTCCATGCTTACTGTAATCTTATTTATTTGGCAGCGCTGGGTCTTAGTTGTGGCACGTGCTTGGGCTTCCCTAGTTGCGGCACAAAGGCATTTCTCTAGTTGTGGCATGCTCCCTGCACTGGAAGCTTGGCGTCTTAACCACTGAACTGCCAGGGAAGTCCCAAGAAATCCACTTTAAATATAAAGACACAGACAGGTTAAAGTAAAAGAATGGAGAAAGATCTACTATGCTAATACTAATCAAAAGAAAACTGTAGTTGCTGTACTCAGACAAAACAGACTTCAAAACAAGGAAAATTATCAGCGATAGGAAAGGGCATTACATAAAGAGGTCAGTGCTTCAAAAAGATAAACCAGCCTTTAATGTGTGTGTCTGACAACAGAGCGTTAAAGCAGCTAAGGCAAAACCTGATAGAACTGCAAGGAGAAATAGACAAATGCACTGTTACAGCTGGAGACTTCATCACCCCTCTTTTAATAAGTAATAGATCTAGCAGGCAGAAAATGAGTGAGGATTATTCAGTAGTTGAACTGTGTAGTACCATCAGTCAATTGGATCTAATTGACAGCTATAGAATATTTTACACAGCAGCAGCAGAACACACATTCTTCTTTAGAAAGATAGACATTTGTCAGTATAAAAAATAACTTGTATGCAAAAAGATATAAACATAGTTAAAATTAATAGACATAGACTAAATTTTAAAAAATTTATATGATGAAGTTTAACATCTTTAATATTAAAAGAACTCTTTAAAATTCACATCAAGGGAACAAGCAGTTCTATAGAAAATGGGTGGGCAAAGAATATGAATTCAGCAAAGAATAAATCCAAATGTGAAAAGTTGCTCAAAATCAGAGGAAATCAGGATAATGCAAGTAAAAGTGATGAGACGCCAAATTCAGGCCTATATAATAGATTGGCAAACCATTAGTTAGCTAGTGTTTATTAGGTGCCTATTGTGTGAGGGGCACTTGGCTAAGCACAGACGTACTTTAGTGCTCACCAAATCATTGTGAAGCAGATCTTATCCCTGTTTTACAGTTGAAGAAAGAGGATCAGATAGGTAAATTAATTAG
Organism: Giraffa tippelskirchi; assembly: GCF_054371585.1. Classification (NCBI taxonomy): domain Eukaryota; kingdom Metazoa; phylum Chordata; class Mammalia; order Artiodactyla; family Giraffidae; genus Giraffa; species Giraffa tippelskirchi. The sequence continues at coordinate 87,935,237 of NC_137275.1, read as the reverse complement.
ACAGAAATCACATAAAGGAAACTTGGGAAATACTAGAACTATTTTTCTTTTTCTTTTTGAGGAGTAATTCATTCAATTGGTAGTGTGTGTGTGTGTGTGTGTGTGTGTGTGTGTGTGTGTGTGTGTATCTAGATAGATAGGTATTTATGTTTTGAGTTGAAGCTTCCCCCCACTTCTCTCTCATCCACCCATTTCCTGTGCTAATACTACCTGTCTCGCAACCACTTTATTAGTTTCTCATGTATTTCCCATAGCTTTTTTATATGTTTATTCTCATTTTTTTAGAAAAAAGAAACAAAGGTTATAATAATGGGCTATATTTGATAACTCAGTTATTTAAGTAGCTCATAATGAGAGTCCTCATCGTTTTAACAGCTGCATGGTATTCCACTGCGAATAAATTCCACTACAGGAATGCCAGAGTTTATTTTACCAACCCTTTACAATGGATATTTGCTTTGATTTCAATCTTTTGGCTTTGAAAACAATATGGTAATGCATAATACTGTGTATACTTTTGTCTCACATGTTCAAGATTTCACAGAAATAAGGTTGTTCCATACATTTGTATGTATGTGTGATTTTGCTGGATATTGCCAGATTTTCCTGTGTTATATAAACAAGAGTGCACCCACAGTATTTTCATTAGAATATGTTATTGAACTTTTGGATGTGGGACTGATAAGTGAAAATGTTTAATCTTAGTGTAGTTTTACTGTGCATTTCTCCTATTATGAAATTAAGTGAGAATCTTTTCAGACTGGGCAAATGTTAAATGACCAATAGCACCTGTTGCCAGTTGGAATCCAAGTGAAAAGTTTTGTTATACAGTGCTGGTATAAATCGGAGAAGGCAATGGCACCCCACTCCAGTACTCTTGCCTGGAAAATCCCATGGATGGAGGAGCCTGGTAGGCTACCGTCCATGGGGTCGCTAAGAGTCGGACACGACTGAGCGACTTCACTTTCACTTTTCCCTTTCATGCACTGGAGAAGGAAATGGCAACCCACTCCAGTATTCTTGCCTAGAGAATCCCAGGGATGGCGGAGCCTGGCGGGCTGCCGTCTATGGGGTCGCACAGAGTCGGACACGACTGAAGTGACTTAGCAGCAGCAGCAGCAGCTGGTATAAATGGGCTTCCCAGGTGGTGCTAGTGGTAAAGAACCCACCTGCCAGTGCAGGGGACATAAGGATGCAAGTTTGATCCCTGAGTTGGGAAGAGCCCCTGGAGGAGGGCACGACAACCAACTCCAGTTTTCTTGCCTGGAGAATCCCCACGGACAGAGGAGCCTGGCGGGCCACAGTCCATAGGGTCGCAAAGAGATGGACATGACTGAAGTAACTTAGCACACATGCACACTGGTATAAATGTGAAGTTTTTCAACCGGTTTGCAAAACAGTCTGGCAACCTGTGTTAAAATGTTTTAAACTAGAAATATCTTTTGTTCTAGCTGTATCTTTCTTGGGAATCTGTCTAATAGGTGTAAAATATGTAAGTGAAAGTTGCTCCGTCATGTCCAACTCTTTGTGACTGCATGGATATACAGTCCATGGAATTCTCCAGGCCAGAATACTGGAGTGGGTAGCCGTGCCCTTCTTCAGGGCATCTTCCCAACCCAGGGATTGAACGCAGGTCTCCCGCATTGTGGGCGGATTCTTTGCCAGCTGAGCCACCAGGGAAGCCAAGAATACTGAAGTGGGTAGCTTATCCCTTCTGCAGCAGATCTTCCTGACCCAGGAATCAAACCATGGTCTCCTGCATTGCAGGTGGATTCTTTACCAGCTGAGCTACAAGGGAAGCCCTTAAAATGTGTAAGGATCTATCTATAAGAATATTCATTGTAGCATCATCCATAGTATCTAAAAACAAGTAGCAAAGTGAAAGCTCATTAATAGGAAAATGGTTGAGTGAGTTACAGTTTTGTATCCAACAAAAGGAATAAATTAAAGCAGTATGAGTTGAATTGTGATTTCCACAAGATACTACTGCTAAATAAGAAAAAGCAACATGAAGAAAAGTGTGTATAATGTGATCCCAGTCTGTAAGTCAGCAGCAGCAGCACACATAAATGTTAGCATATTTGTGTGTGTGTATGTTTACACTCAAAATATTTATATTTGTAGATACATATATATACACACAAGTGTATTTGTATATAACTGTATGGGGGAAATAATGGAAAATACATATTACTTGGGATATAGGTTTGGTTGCTTAAAGGCCAACATAATAATAACTTAAGATGAAAGTTTGTTTTTTTCTCTTGTAACATTTCAGAGATAATCAGTTCACAATGGATACAGCAGCATCAGGTGTTAGGGATACACCCTCATTCTAGCTTGTTAATCTGCTATACTCAATATGTGGCTTCTATTTCATGGCCTAAGATGGTTGTTTCACCTCCTGCCAAGATATATCTGGGAATGGAAAATGGAAAAACAATATACCTCTTCTTTTTAAGGGCATGTCGCAGAAGTTTGCAGCCATCATTTCCTCTTTTGGCCAAAATGTAGTTGCATGGCCAGACCTCCTAGGGAGGCTAGGAAATATAGTCCTTGCCTGACTGGCAAGGTACTAAGTCAAAACTTGGGAGTTGTAATACTAAAGGAAGAGAAGAAGAAAGGACATTGAGAGACAATAGCAGTCTCTGCCACAGCAGACTAGATTATCTTCCTGCATTACAAGTCAACCACAAATTTAATGGCTAAAGTCGATAATGATTTATTATTTCTCACCATTCTGTGTTTTGACTAGAAAGTTTTTCTCTTGTTTCTTCTGGGCGCATTCACGTGGCTCTCTTCACATGGTCTTTCATTCCAGACTTATTCACAGCATAGAGACCCAGGGCAGTGTTGCAGAAGGTGAAAAAGGAAGCTGTAAAGCCTCTCTGGGCCTCATCCACAGAAGTTGCACCAAGTCACAGCTACTGCATTTGGTAGTCAGAATAAGTCACAAGGAAGGCTAGCCTAGATTCAAGAAGTGGGGAAATAAAGTACCTTTTGATAGTTAAAGTGGCAAAGGCACATTGCAAAGAGGCACGAACAAAAGTGGCATGATACACTGGGAACAAATATTGTAACAATCAAACATATGACAATTTTACACTTTCATGTATATGTAAATTTTTGTCCACATAGTCAAATAAATATAAATAAATATAATTAGTTAAGCAAATTCATGGTGTGCAGATACAAATAGGACCACATCACTCTCTTACTTATTATTGCTTTACAGATTAAAGCCCAAGCCCCTTGGCTTGTACCATTTCTCCTATATTACACTATCTCCCAGGATATGTAATGAAAACCAAGCAGAAAGATAAGTCATTTCTAGCTGAAGTGGTTGGGCTTCAAGTTAGTTGTGGAATCTGAACCAGGCCTTGAAGGAAGTGTTTGAATTGATAGAGAGGGTCAAGTAGGCATAATTGGTAGTTCCCAGTCTTATTAGGACTACCCTTTTAAAAAACTGAAATACAGCATACTGCAGAAATAAGTGCAGTATCTATCGTAAGTAAAAATATCTCTCTATCCACCACCCAGGAAATAGAATATTACAAGTTACATAGAAACCTCTTATGTGACATCCCAATAACTATACTGCCCAACCTCTTCTCCAGATGTAACCACTCATACTAACTTACAACCATAGATTCATTTTGAATCATACATGAATGAAATTATATGTACATTTCACCATTATATTTGTACGGTTTATCTAAGTTGTTTGTAGAAGTAGTTTGTTCATATTCATTGTTATATTCCATTTGTGGATAAGCTGTCTATCCATTCTGTTGTAGCTATTTGAGTTGTTTCTACTTTGGGGCTGTGTGTGCATGCGTGTGTGCTAAATTGCTTCAGTTATGACCGACTCTGTGCGACCCTATGGACAGTGGGCAGATAAAGTAGATTTGTAGTACTAATTAAATGCTCAGTTCTCCCAGTTTTCTTACACTAAGGTTAGGCTTGATGAGGAAGGAGTAGGATCCTGAGACATCGAATGGGGACAGTTGGGCAGACAAGAATGAAGCTTTGGGGCAGCTCTCTCATAAGTTGATTCCTGTAGTCCTCAGAATTGACCCTCACCACCTCCCAGCTCCTCCAGGCAAATCCTGGCATAGCATCCCCATCAGAGAAGTATGCAGCTTGCTCTGGCAAGTGATAACGTACAGAAGAATTAAATATCTTGTTGTTTTGACCAGTGAGAACCTGAGGAGTTAAATTTGAAGCATCTCATCCAAGTCACAGACTTGGTACTTCTTGATGGGGAGAGATTTGGTCCCTTGAAGGAAGAACCCTGCAATGCAGCCACAGTGGTATGACCATTAATCTTCTCCAGGCCCAGTGATTCCCAAACTTGTCTGGACATAAGAACACCTTAGAATTCTAAAGCCAAGGATACACTCCAGGCCAGTTAACTCATAATTTCTGGGGGTGAGAGACGGGCCTGCCTTTGTATTTTTTAAGCTCCCCCAGTAATTCCAGGGAGCAAGTTAGGGAATCATTGCCCTAATCCTTCTCCAGTGTCTATTTATTGGTTAGAATAGGGGCCCCTAAGAAAGTCGAGTGACAGATGGAATCCTGGCCTGAGTCTGGCTAACAGCCCAGAGAGACCCATACTGGTTACTTCTCCAACCCCAGATGTGTGGTAAGAATAAATACCTTTTAATAACTGAAGCAATCTTCATTTTAATTTCCTGACCAATGGAGTGAGTATTGTTATGGTAGGTAGGACTAGACAGAAGTTCAGAACTGGTTGTTACCACTCCCTCTCAAGACAGTAAAAGAAAAGCAGTACAGAGGTTAGTGCCCCTGTGCTGTCATGGCAACTGATACCATATTCCCATTTAAATTCCCTGTGTGATCACCAGATTGATCATGGAGATGACCGTGTAAAAACCAGATGGGTAGTGAAAGATGACAGTGGATTATTACAGAGCTTAATCAGGTGTGGGGTGGGGGTGGGGGGCAACTGCAGTTGTTCCAGCTGTGGTATCTTCATTGGAAGAAGTTAGTATAGACTTTGACATGATACATAGGTATTGATCTGGAAATGTACCCTGCCCCCCACTCCCACCTTTTTAATCAGTAAAGAAAATCCAAAGCATATTGCACTTAAATGACAGGGACAACAGTAAACCCTAACTGTCTTGTCTCAGGGCTATGTCAACATCCCTGTTTTTCTGTGGTATAAAGGGACCTTGATCATATCACTGTGCCGTAGAATATCATACTAGTCTATTATAGCAATGAAATTATGTTAAATGAACCTAATGAGAAAGGAGTAGCAAGCATTCAGCATGATTTGATAAGACGTATGCCTGCCAGAAGATGCAGCGATAAACCCAGGACTGCACCAAGTTTCTCGGGTTGCAGCGTCCGGAGACATGTTTGAATATTCATTCAAATAAGTGATGGTTAGTTGTGTTTCCTATCACTGCAACAAAGGGAAAGGAAAAAAGATGTAGCAGACTTTTGGGGGTTCTGCAGGCAACAGAATAAAGCACATTTGGGTGACCTGCTCTAACCTGTTTTCTGAGTAACCGTAAGACTGCAAGTTTTGAGGGGGGCCTTGTGATTAGGCAGGTCCAATGGTACTAGAAGTTCACGTGGTAAGAGATATTAAATGAAGGCTTAGGTAAGTTCCAACGGGAATTACAACACAGACCCTTTGGTTTGGAAATAAAGACATATCTTCCTCAGCCAACAACATTTTGTTTTGTTTCTTTGAAAGGCAGCTCCAGATTTGCTCCTGCTACCTGGTAGAATGGAACACCGACCATGGGACATCAAGTGACCGCATGAATAATCAAACCACCCATCGTAAACTGATGTTAGCTGATTCACCAAACCATACAGCTGGATGAGCACAGAAGCAGTCCACTCCCCGTTAGACTGGGAACTGGCTACAACTAAACTAAATGAGCAGGTGACTCAGAATCCTATAGTCCCTGACCCTGTTCCTTCAGCATTTCTCCCCCAACCCATATAAATTGGCTTCAGGAGGAGTTCTTCTGACCAATTAATGGAAGAGAAAAAAGTGTGGGTCCTATTCATTCTTGAAAGAATCTGCAGTGAGCTGGCCACAGCTGGATGTGAATGGTTAGTAAAACCACGACTCATTAGTGGCCCTAATACATAATAGTAAAGGGAAATCTTTCCATAGGGAATACCTTTGGGAGACATGGCCTGAGGTAAGGGTATATACTGGTTCGTTGTCACTGGCTTATGAGTTGACAGGCTAAACGAGAACTCAGAACAAATTGGAAAACTGGCCAGTTATGATACAATAACCTGCAAATTCGGGATGCTGGCCTAAACAGTGAAGTATATGCTTAGAATCCATACTCAGTATATGGTGCTACCTTTCCCAGAAGGTGTAAAGAGTGGAGATGAGAGTAGTCCCTCTATTTTTCAGTATGACTAATTTTGTAAAAAAAAAAAATTCAGGTGGCATGTTTTCCAAATTTGATGAAAAGCATAAAACTGTAAATCCACAAAGCTCAGTAAATCGCAAGCAGAAAAATTACAATGAAAGTCACACCTATGCATGTTATAGTCAAACTGATAAAATACAGAAAAACAAAAGCATCCAGAGAAATTATACATTATATGCAAGATGACAGTTATATTTTTTTTTAAATAAGCTTTTTAATGGAAGCATAACATATGTATAGAAAAACACAAATATAGTTGTTTAGCATGACGTCACAAAATGAAGGTAACTATAGTCACCACCCACATCAATAACTATGTCCCTTCTTAGTCATTACTCTTCATCCTTCCCAAGGGTAATCACCATCCTGAACTCTTAACACCAAAGATTAGGTTTGATGGTGGTTAACCTTTATATAAATTGAATACATAATGTATCTTTAGTTTCTGGCTTATTTAATCTAACATTGTAAGATTTACCCATGTTGTTACCTGGAGCGGGTAACATTCATTCATTCATTTTCATTGCTATACAGTATTCAGTATTCTACTTTATACCACATTTATTTATCCATTCTATTGTTGATAGACATTAGAGATGTTTCCATTCTTTGGCTATTAGGAGAGCTTCTGTGAACATTGTTGTGTATGTCTCTTGGTGTACGCACGTACGCATTTGTGTTGTATTCTCTTATTATGCCTAGTAAACCACTTGAGGAATTTTTTGGTCCGTGAAGCATCAGTCTTAGTGGCTTCGGAGGTTTTAGTACTCAAGGGAGGAATGATTCCTAGGAAACATGTTTTCAGTGAATTAGAAGTGGACATGGCTTGCTGGCAGGACTTTTTCCTATCATTAACCAATGGGGGGATGGGGGGAACACTACTGACAAAGGAGAAAGATTCCTTTTAAAAGGGGGATCTTCAATTGCTGTTACACAGTGGAGTAAGTAGTACTTTATAGGGAATGTATGATATTCACCAGTATTCTGTTTGCCAACAGTCAATGAAAAAACTAGGGTAACCCAAAAAGGACCTCCACTTGGTTTCATCTTATAGGAATGAATGTTTGGATCACCCTACCTGGCTCAGATGGTAAAGCATCTGCCTGCAATGCGTGAGACCTGGGTTTGATCCCTCGGTCGGGAGGATCCCCTGGAGAAGGAAATGGCAACCCACTCCAGTATTCTTGCCTGGAAAATTCCATGGATGGAGGAGCCTGGTGGGCTACAGACCATGGGGTTGCAAATAGTCGGACACGACTGAGCGACTTCACTTTTACCTGGTAAAGAATTCCATTCAGCTTAGGTGCAAGCAGGGAGTGAGAGAAACCTAGATGGGTGGTGATAGAAAGCAGCTATGCTCATGAACCTAGTCTTCATGACCAGCTAAAACACTGGTTTTATGAAACTATAATTATGTTTTGTTACTTATTTCTTTTCTCCCTTACCATATAGGAAAAAGTCTGGGGTAGATAATGTTTTTGGCTTCAGATGAGAGTGTGACTGAATTGATACCACCCCATGATCAGTAGCTGATAGAAGGAGAGTGTATGGTGGAAAAGAGTTGGGATAAGTGCTTACATTCCCCCTGGCTCCCTCCATTAGAGATTGCCCTGAACTGAATGTGTACCTTGACCAAAGATCATTGCCTCTCTCACGATGAACTCTTGACAGTTCTCTCTCCCTCAAGACTTTGGTTAATTTCTTCTGTCTCTTGGAGCTTAAGAGAGGTACAGTTCCTCTGTTGTTAGCCCTGGATTACAGAACTATCCTTGTAATTCTCTTATACCCTATACACACATTTGTAATTAGTCCCTCTGTTTAAAACAAACAATCCTGAGTATATCACTTGTTTCCTGTTAGGGCTCTTGACACGTGAGCTTTATATCTCTTGTATTGTGTTTTGGATATTAGCATAGCCAGTCTTTCTTTTTAGTTTTTGCATATCTCTTCACTTTAAACTTTTCTGTATTCTAATATTTACCTCTTGAAAACAGGTTAAAGGTGTATCTTTATAAATCCAAGGCAGCAGTCTTATCTTTTAATTGGGATAGTCAATTTAAGTTTAATATTATTACTGATATATGGGGCTTTAAAGCTGCTATCCTACTGTTTCTTGTCTCCTCTGCTCTTCACTCTTTTTTCTCTACTTCATCCTTTGTGATACATCAGGTTTATTTATTCCCCTTTTCCTTTTAGTTAAATGTCTTTTTGTTGTTGTTGTTTAGTCGCTAAGTCATGTCTGACTCTTTTGTGGCCCCATGGACTGTAATCCACCAGGCTTCTCTGTCCATGGAATTCTCCAGGCAAGAATACTGGAGTGGGTTGCCATTTCCTTGAAGGGGATCTTCCTGACCCAGGGATCAAACCTGCGTCTCCTACACTGGCAGACAGATTCTTTACTGCTGAGCCACCAAGGAGGCCTGCATGTCTTTTTACTATTGTTTAATTGCTCTAGAAATTATAATGTGCATCCTTGACATCTAAAAGTCTAGTATAGGGACTTCTCTGGTAGTCCAGTGGTACAGACTTCATACTCCCAATGCTGGGGACCCAGGTTTGATCCCTGGTCAGGGAACTAGATCCCCCCACTTGTGAAACTAAGAGTTTGCATGCTGATACAGAGTTCACATGCCGCAACTAAGACCCAGCGCAGCCAAATAAAAAACAATAATAAAAAAATAAAAGTCTAGTATACATTAGTACTTTATCCACTTCCTGGACAATGTGAATACCCTTTGACTAGTTTATCCTCTCTTCTCAATTTATGTGTTGTTAATGTTAAAATCTGTATGTTTTTAAATACCACAATAAGTCAGCATTGTTTTGTAAAAGTAATTGTTTGTTGAGATTTACCCATATATTTTCTTTACTGTTCTTCATCCCTCTCAAAATCTAAGAACTTCCATCTGAGAACATTTTTCTCTGCTCAAAGTTTACTCTTTCCTCCAAGGCAGAGATGAAAAGAGTGAGGGTGAAAGTGAAAGTCAGTCAGTTGTGTCCGATTCTTTGGGACCCCATACAGTCCATGGAATTCTTCAGGCCAGAATACTGGAGTGGGTAGCTGTTCCCTTCTCCAGGGGATCTTCGCAACCCAGGGATTGAACCCAGGTCTCCTGCAATGCAGATTCTTTACCAGCTGAGCCACCAGAGAAGCCCAATTTTCAGTTTCTGTTTGTTTGAAAATACCTTTATATTGTCTTAACTTTTGAAAGTTATATTATCTGAATATGAATTCTGTTTTCTTTTAGTACTCTAAAGATAGCATCACTCAGTTGCAAAGGAGCTGTCTTACTGTCATTCATTTGATAGGATAAATTTCTTACCTATGGATGCTCAACATTTCCCTCTCTTTGGATTTCAGCAGTTAGCATTTTTCACTTTTAGCATAGTTAGCATAGTTCACTTTTAATATGAAATGCTTAGGTGTTACTTTCTTTGCCTTTTCCTTAAAGGTTTATAATGCTTCTTGAATCTAAAGCATGATGCTTTTTGTTTATTTGAGACATCTCTTTCAGTATTACTTTGTTATAGTCCCTCATGCTTCTCCTTCTGGGTTTTAATTATATACCTATATTGGACTTTTTTTTTACTCTGTATCTCCTACTTTTTAAATTTTTTCCATTTTTCATCTTTTAGTCTTTTTGTTAATCTGTCCACAATTTCTTCTGAATTTTATTCCAGTTCCCTGATTTTGTCTTTGACTCTGTGTAATTGGCTATTAAATCCATTCACTGGGTTTTTGTTGTATCTTTCAATAATAGAATTCCATTTGGTTGTGTCTCCATTCTCCACATTCTTACTCATATTTTAAGTTCCTGAACAGATTAATCATAATATTTTGGGGAATTTGGGGGAGGGTTGTGCCACATATCTTGCGGGGTCTTAGTTCTCCAACCAGGGATTGAACCTGGGCCACCTCAGTAAAAGCACTGAGTCCTATCCAGTGGACCACCAGGGAACTCCCTAATTACACTGTTCTAAAGTCTTCATTTCATAATCCCTGCGAGTCCTATTTCTATGGTTGCTTCTCTGTCTTGTCATGTCATCTCATATACCTGATTATTGTTTTATGTGTGCTGGATATTGTATATAAACAATTGTAGAGATATTTTGAGGTTTGGGATAGCATGACTTTCTTTTAGAGAGGATTTCTTTTACTTCTATTAGGTAGCGAGGGCCATTAGCATCTTCAGATCACTGCAATCCAGTGGAGAACAGAGATGATTCAGTTCCAATCTATTTTCGGTTCACTCTGACTTGTAGGGTGCAGCATGTTAGAATCTCAACAGAAAGACTGAGGTGCTTATCTCTTTCTTGGTGAGCCCAACTCTAGTTTTTCTCCTCTTCTACCCCCACCTAGGTCTGTGAGCTTGCAAAAGGCTTTGTTCTTCTTAGTTGCTTCTGGAAGAAACAGATGCCTCCAGCAGAGAGGCTGTAAGTGCCTCTCCAACCTGTCTGCCTCTGCTAGGTCTTAGCCTTGAAATCCTGTTTTGAGAGCTTTCCAATGCCTTCAAACAGATACATGTCTTTGTTTTGTCTCAGCTTTCCTAGTTGTTCTCAGCAGAAACATGATCAAAACCACGTAGTCCTTCATTACCAGAAGTGGAACTGCAGCGGTCTTTTTTTTTAATTGCAGTATAGTTGATGCACAATATTGTATCAGTGTCAGATATACAACACAATGATTCACAGTTTTTAAAGGTTATAGTCAATTTATAGTTATTATAAATAAAATAACTATATTCCCTGTGCTGTACAATACATCCTTGTAGCTGATTTATTTTATGCCTAGTTGTTTGTAGCTCTTGATCTTCTACTACTATTTTGCCCCTTCCCCCACCTGTCCCCTCTGGTAACCACTAGTTTGTTCTTTGTACCTGTGAGTCTGTTTTTTTTGTTATATTCACTAGTTTGTTTTATTTTTTATATTCAACATATAAGTGAGATCATACAGTATTTGTCTCTGACCTATTTCACTGAGCATAGTACCCTCCAAGTCCAACTATGTTGTTTGCAAATGGCAAGATTTCATTCTTTTTATGGATGAATAGTATTCTAATGTGTATATATATCACATCTTCTTTAACCATTCATTCACTAATGGACGCTTTGGTTGCAAAGACTTTTTTTAATGTCAAAAATTTTACCGGTGCTCCCTGCCCCCTCTCCATCAAAACATACAAGGTAGTAGTTATACATATACTTAGTCTATAAACTATATATAAATAATACATATATATATAATAAATGTTCAGGTCCCTGCAATAATTGTTACTCAGGGATATGTAACTCAGAGAAGGGAAACACTGATAAAAGCAAAGGCAGTCTTAGGAAAGTTAAAAGTTATGTTCAAAGGAACAAGAGAAGCCCAGTATGATTAGAGATTTCATGTATGAAGCAGAGATAAGATTCTGATCTTTATTGTTTGTATAATAGGAAACCATTGGCAGCTTCTTTATTGCGATATCTTCCAATAAAAGCTGTGTTTAATCTGATACTGATACGCAAGATAGAGGTAAGAGTAAAGGCAGAGAAAATCACTAGAAATCTAGAGTAATGGACCAAATATGAGTTGATGAGAGGCATCATAGTGTAATGAAAAGAATGTTGACATTAGGATCATAGGACTTGTAATTACTGGTCCTGTCAACTCAGGCAAGTAATTTAGCTTCTTACTCTGCTTCCTGTTTACATGCCAGTCACCTTGTAGGCCCTTCAACAGAATGATAAAATGTTTATAACTTCTGCGTTACTCACAGAGTAGTTATGCAAATATAATGATACAAATATTTTTAAATGTATATTAAAATATATGCACTTGAAGGCCCAACACAGAGACTGATAAGAGAAAGATAAAAGAAAAAAAATTACTCCAATACTGAATCTTTGAGACTAGAAAATACATTCATTTAAATATGTCAATTAGAAGAGGAGCTGATTTTGGAAATCAGGAAAAGGGTTAGTGAAAAAATAGTGATTTACTTAATTTTAATTGTGGAAATGTTCAGCAGGTAATTGTTGGTTACATTTACTAGTTTCATGTATTATTAGGTATTTTGCATGTGAGATCATTTCATTCAGTCTCCTTCATAAATTTTTAAGTTCCTAGAGAGAGAAAGAAGTTATTTCCCTGGGAATTTGTATTCCTCTTCATTTTTAACTTCAAAAAATGTTTGTACCTACCAATTAATTTGATAAAGTTTGATTTATTTTGTCCAATACATTGGTAAAGTGATTATATAGGGCATTGACTGGTTTAAAGACTGTTTGGTCCTTTCAGTTTAATACCAAACTGTTAGTCTTCATGTACATCACTCTACAAAGTTGTCATGCTCGTACCTTACTATAATCCAGGCAAACATTTTCTTTAACCTCTATTTGAATTCCACGTGAGACATAAAAATTGAAAGTCATATGTATATATTTCTTTTATATTTTAAATGTATATGCTTTTCATTTGGATCCTGAGGTTTAAGATGGTTTCTGTTCCTTCTGAAATCCTTCGTTTCTCTTAATACTTTTTTTTTAAGTTGCGGTATAGTTGATTTATAATGTTGTGTCAGTTTCAGTTGTACAGCAAAGTGAATCAGTTATATATATACATATATTTACTCTTTTAGATTCATTTCCCGTATATAGGCCATTACACAGCACTGAGTTCCCTGGGCTATACAGTAGGTCCTTATCTGTTATCTATTTTATACACCCATGTTGTATGCGTGCGTGCTAAGTTGTTTCACTCATGTGTAACTCTGTGCGACCCTATGGACTATAGCTCGCCAGGCTCCTCTGTCCATGGGATTCTCCAGGCAAGAATAGTGGAATGGGTTGCCATGCCCTCCTCCAAGGGATCTTCGTGACACAGGGATTGAACCTGCATCTGTCTCCTGCATTGGCAGGTATGTTCTTTCCCACTGGCACCACCTGGGAAGCCCTATTTTATACATAGTATAATGTGTATATGTCAATCAATTTTTCCCTCTAGAACTTGAAAAAAATAAATTGTAATGAACACTCAACTGTATCAGTCACTTACTATCTTTTGTGCTTTAAGAATTTTCCTCTCCTGCCCAGTTTGACATCTCTAGACTGCTGTACTGTGTTACCAAATCTTTAACTTTAAATTCCTGATGGCATCCAGAATCTTGGTTAAGTTTGGACTTCCTCTTGTATCATGGTTTGTTCCTTCTCACTTTAGTCTAGTTTCCTCTATTCCTACATGAATAGAAATTTCATAATATACAGCTGTTTACCTTTCCTATTTTTTGCCCATTATAATTTTCTGTATTTAACATCCTTTGTAGTAATTCTTCTACAAAAAGTATTTTAGGTATTTTTTTATTTCAGATCACGAAAATAATACATTAGCACCCTTCCTTACCCATTACTCAAACTTTGGCATTCTCAACCTTAGGGAACTTGGAAGTAAGAGAAAAACTGAGCAGCAAGGAAAATAGGTGTTGTAAGCTTTGTTCTGTAACAAAAATATTGATCTGTTCTTGAGGAATTGTTTCACAAAGGTGAATTCTCCATGTGACTGAAGCTTCATTATTCATCATGGACAGTAAGTTAGTGTAGTTTGAAGGGTCTTTACCTGTATGCTGTAAATTTAACAACTAGGCTCTCCAGGGTTAAAAAAAAGTTCTGATTGTGATGTTTGCTAATTCCAGTGGGGTTAAATACTCCCACTGTGACTCTCACTTCAAGCTAACACAGGACATCACTGAACACAGAGTTGGAAAGAGGTGTAGACAATCAGATTATAAGATTTCCCTCATGTGCACACAACAGACATAATCATAAAAACATGGATAATAATGAAATAGTAAAAAACTAAGAAAATGAGTTTTGAGTATTTATTATTCAGTAATACTGGGTTTTACTATAACTTTCAGTTTATATAATTTCTGATAATGGCTGTTTAAATTCTGCAGAATTCTTAAAACTTTTTTTATTTTTTTTTAATTCATTTATTTTTAAACTGAAGGATAATTGCTTTACAGTATTGTGTTGGTTTCTACCAAACATCAGCATGAATCAGCCATAGGTTTTAAAACTTGTTAAATCAGCACTCATAAGGCAGCATGAGCCAGCTCTAGCATACTGTTGTCTATGCTCTTAGTTGTAGAAGTGACAAGGACTGACCAATATAAGTTGAAGTGGTTCTGCTAGCTAAAGCTAAAGCATATTTAATACTCAGATTTATATAGTGAACCCTTAAATTCCACCATCACACCAAGTAAAGTCCTTCTTGTCTTTTTCATATTCTTCCATGTATATGCTACCTTGTTATGACTTAGTTACTTCTTAAAATCTTGGCTGCTGTAAATGTTTAATCTGTGTTGCCTGTAAATAAATACTGACTAAATGAACCCAACAAGCAGTGGGCAAAAAAATGCAAATAGACATTTCTTCAAAGGTAGATGGATGGCAGAGCAGCACATGAAAGGATGCTGACCATCATCAGCCACCAGGGAAATGCAAATTAAAAGGAAAATGAGGTACTACTACATACCTATGAGAATGACTAAGATTGAAGACAAATCATAAGAAGTCAGGAGGAATTGGAACTCGCATACACAGCAGGAAGGAATGTAAAAAGGTACAGTCATCTGAGAAAGTTTGGCAGATTCTTAAAAAGTTAAACATATGCCTACCATATGATCCAGTGATTCCACTTCTAGCTATTTACTCAAGAGAAATGAAAGCACATGTCCATACGAACAATCATACAAGAATGTTCATAGCAGTTGTATTTGTAATAGACAAAAACTGGAAACAATCCAAATGTCCACAGATGAATGGATAAAATAATTGTGGCATATCCATAAAACGGAATACTACTCAGCAACTTTTAAAAAATGAACTATTAAGAGACACAACATAGATAAATCGCAGAACAATTATGCCAAGTGTAAAAACCCAGAGAAGACAATAGGGCATACTCTATGACTCTATTCATATAAAATTCTAGAAAATACTAATCAGCAGTGGCAGAAAACAGACTAGTGATTTCATGTGGATGAGGGATAGGAAGAACAAGAGAGAGAGTTTACACAGGAGTACAAGGACACTTGTAGTGATGGATACATTCATCATCTTGATTTTGGTGATAATTTCACAGGTGTATACATATGTCAACTTATCAAACTGCATACTTTTATGCAATTTAGTTTATATCAATTATATTTCAATAAAGCTATTAAAAAACACAATCTACTCGCATATGACCAGGAGAGATGAGCAAAAAAAGGAAACTGCTTTGTTCTGCATAACTTAGTTAACATCTTTCATGTAAAAATGTATAGGTCCTTTGGGCACCCCTAAGCATATTGCTGTTGTTTTTATCACATGCTGTTAGGCCAGATTATCTTCATCTGAGTGCCTGTCTTTACATTTATCTCTAATAAACTTCATATTGTTTTTGCTGTTGTTTAGTCGCTAAGTCATGTCCGACTCTTTTGTCACCCCATGGACTGTGTAACCTGCCAGGCTCCTGTGTTCATGGACTTACCAGGCAAGAATACTGGAGTGGTTTGCCATTTCCTTCTCCAGGGGATCTTCCCGATCCAGGGATCGAACCCACGTCTCCTGCATTATTTGTTTTACATGTGACTGTTATTCTTATAATGAGGATTCAGTATTAATATTCATTAGATCTTTGGTTTTTCGGACCATGTTTAATGAACACTAGGGATACCCACAGAACCATCTGAGGTATCCTGAGTGGAAATGGGGAGTGAAGATGGAAAGAAAGTGATAATCTGAATGGGCAAGGCTTCAGATTTCAACCCAGGCACCTTCTTAGTTTTACAGACTTAAGGACTACTGGGGAGGAAAAATAAAATACAAAAACTGTGTAAATTTTACCACAGGCCAAGCTCAGAGCTTGATGCATAGTAGATGTTCAGTAAATATCCGCTAAAAGAACTTTGATTAAATGTAAACTGCCTCTCACTCCTTTCTACACACCCTCTTTCTCAATTTGGCATAAAAAGTTTTACTCTTGTCATTTGAGTTTCTTGAGATGGGAACGAACATTAATTTTTGAGAAGAACTGTTGATTTTACACTTTAAAAACAATTATACAACAGCATGGAAAACTTCCCTGACAAATTCATGCTCTTCTGCCTTAGGCCCTTCAGGAGGCCTTTTTTCCCTTTCTTTAGTTAGTTCTTCAGTTTCCATTTTCAGTGATCCCACACTGCCTCCTTTTCTCATGCCCAATTCAGTCATCACATAGCTCTCCTTCCTATTTTACCAAGAAAGCTGAGAACATTGACTATTAATGACCAACCTCCTGCCTCCTCCCACCTAAAATTTCTCTTCCTTTTTACCCATTCTGATCTTGCCTCTAGTCCCTGGTAGGTTTGCAGTGCTAAGTCTTGTCCAACTCTTTACAACCCCATAGACTAACCCACCAGATACCTCTGTCCGTGGGATTTTTCAGGCCAGAATACTGGAGTTGTTGCCATTCCCTTTTCCAGAGGATCTTCCTGACCCAGGGATCAAACCCTCATCTCTTGTATCTGCTGCTTTGGTAGGTGGATTCTTTACTACTGGCACTGTCTGGGAAGCCCAGATACATTTATCCCTTTTACAGAATCAAGTACTGTTTGACCTCCTGTCATGTCTTGTGAAGAAACTGGCTCCATCGATTAATCTCTCCATTCTGTTGTGTCTCATTGGAAAAGACCCTGATGCTGGGAAAGATTGAGGGGAGGAGGAGATGGGGGCAACAGAGGATGAGATGGTTGGATGGCATCGCCAATTCAATTGATGAGAATTTGAGCAAACTCCAGGAGATAGTGAAGGACAGGGAAGTCTAGCTGCAGCCCATGGGGTTGCAAAGAGTCAGACATGACTTAGTGACTGAATAACAACAAAAACCATCTTTGAACCTGAGTTCCTCTTACCTAATACCCTGTTTCTAATTTCCTGTCGTGGCCAAGCTCTCCATTTTTTCTCTTTCCATTCAGTTCCCAACACCACTTGACTCAGTGACAAATCTTAGTTGAAAAATTTCTAACCCCTAGTATATATGAAACTTCTATATCATGTGACACTTGATATTTTGAGTAGGTGGTCAAATATTTTTTAGATGAATAAACTGGAATCAGTGGAGGAAAAAGTCACAAGGTCATACTCAAATTCAACATTAGGTATGTGACAAAAGGATTTTTATAACCTCTATATCAGTGTTTCTCAGAATATTTGAATTCTTTACCAGCTATTTTTCATGTTGTGATCGATTTATTTCATTAATCTACAGAAAGTAATATAAACATTGTCCAGATCCCCTTGATCCCTCTTACAGCTTAGTACTACCGTGTGATTCCAGAGCATGTGTCATGTTTAGGTTTATGATCTTGTGAGTACCATGAAGCAGTACTTTGTCTTAGGCAAATGGGAACAGACATAGATAACAGTTCCTTATTTCTGGCCATCAGTGAAATGACAGCACTGAAAGAATGAACAAGGTCTCCTAAAGTTTCTAGTAGAGAAAGCTGGTCACAGTATATAGAACACAGCAGTTAGTTATGCCAAATATAAAAGAACCTAAATTGTAGCAGTCAGCTCTATATTTGTTTCAAGAGGTGATTTAATTTGTAAAGAATAAAATAAAAAGTACCACATAAATATTGTTAGTTTACATTTTCCCACATTTAATATATAAACTTAAGAGCATAAAAAGTTTATATCAAGTATTTTGTTATTTTTATTATAGTATTATAGGTTATTGTCATCTTATATATTTGTGTGTGTCTGTGTGTGTGTGTGTATATATATATATGATTTTGTTATTACATTCTAATAAATAACTGGAGGGGAAACCTCAAAAAATTTTTTTTCTTCAGGTCAGCTCTACCCATTAAATACCCTGTACTATGTGTCTTTACTGCAGCTTAGTTAAGTCGCTCAGTCACATCTGACTCTTTGAGACGCCATGGACTGCAGCATGCCAGGCTTCCCTGTCTTTCACCAACTCCCAGAGCTTGCTCAAACTCGTGTCCATTGAGTTGGTGATGCCATCCAACCATCTCATCCTCTGTCGTCCCCTTCTCCTCCTGCCCTCAATCTTTCCCAGCATCAGTGTCTTTTTCCAGTGAGTCAGTTCTTTGCATCAGGTGGCCAAATATTAAGAGTTTCAGCTTCAGCATCAATCCTTCCAATGAATATTCCAGACTGATTTCCTTTAGGATTGACTGGCTTGATCTCCTTGCAGTCCAAGGGACTCTCAAGAGTCTTCTCCAACACCACAGTTCAAAAGCATCAATTCTTCAGCACTCAGCTTTCTTTATAGTACAACTCTCACATCCATACATGACTACTGGAAAACCATTGCTTTGACTAGATGGACCTTTGTCAGCAAAGTTATGTCTGCTTTTTAATATGCTGTCTAGGTTGGTCATAGCTTTTCTTTCAAGGAGCAAGTGTCTTAATTTCATGGCTGCAGTCCCCATCTGCAGTGATTTTGGAGCCCAAGAAAATAAAGAATCTCACTGTTTCCATTGTTTCCCCATCTATTTGCCATGAAGTGATGGGACTGGATGCCATAATCTTAGTTTTTTGAGTATTGAGTTGTAAGCCAACTTTTTCACTCTCTTCTTTCACTTTAATCAAGAGGCTCTTTAATTCTTTGCTCTCTGCCATAAAGTTGGTGTCATCTGCATATCTGAGCTTATTGATATTTCTCCCAGCAGTCTTGATTCCACCTTGTGCTTCATCCAGCCCGGCATCTCGCATGATAAGTTAAACAAGCAGGGTGACAGTATACAGCCCTGACGTACTCCTTTTCCTATTTGGAACCAGTCTGTTGTTCCACGTCCGGTTCTAACTGTTGCTTCTTGACCTGCATGTGGATTTCTCAGGAGGCAGGTCAGGTGGTCTGGTATTCCCATCTCTTGAAGAATTTTCCATAGTTTGTTGTTATCCACACAAAGGCTTAGGCATAGGCAATAAAGCAGAAATAGATGTTTTTCTGGAACTCTCTTGCTGCTTCGATGATCCAACAAATGTTGGTAATTTTATCTCTGGTTCCTCTGCCTTTTCTAAATCCAGCTTGAACATCTGTAAGTTCACAGTTCACATACTGTTGAAGCCTGGCTTGGAGAATTTTGAGCATTTCTTTGCTAGTGTGTGAGATGAGTGCAACTGTGCAGTAGTTTGAACATTCTGTGGCATTGCTTTTCTTTGGGATTGGAATGAAAACTGACCTTTTCCAGTCCTGTGGCCACTGCTGAGTTTTCCAAATTTGCTGGCATATTGAGTGCAGCACTTTTAACAGCAATTATTACAACTATTTGAGGTCTTTCTCAAAATCACAATTCATCTAGATTATTTCAATAGCATCTCATTTGGTCTCTACCTCTAATCTCCATCCTAACATACACTTTTGCTACATCTTACACATTACTATCATAGTTATCTTCTCATGATTAAAATATGACCATGATTTTATGCTAAAAATTTAATTCCCTCATCCGATACCCTTCACAATTAAATCTGAGCTCATTAACATGGCTTATAAGGCCCTCAAAATATTGAGCCTTGGCAAAGTTTTGTCTCTTTTCATCTTTGCTCATTCATCCCTCCCACCCCTACACACACTACCACTACTACCAGTACTACTACTGTAGTCAGCCTACTTTCTAAAGTACGAAAATACCTTGGAAAGTTACTTTCCAAAGTTTTGGAAACTTCTAATTCCCAAAACTTATCAGGCCAAGTTCTCTGATTCTTTTGTACAATGTTCCCTCTGCCTAGGAGCATTCCTTTTTTTTTTTTTTCCTGGCATGACCTTCTTTTCATTTGTTTAAATACAACTCCCTTCTGAGGATAGCTTCCCCATCTCCAGCTGGATTGGGTATATCAGTATTTCTCTATGATCCCAGGTGGCACAGTGGTAAGGAATCTTTCCTGCAGGAAACACAAGAGACTCAGGTTTAATCCCTGTCAGCAAGATCCCCTGGAGAAGGAAATGGCAACCCACTTCAGTATTCTTGCCTGGGAAATTCCACTGACAGAGGAGCCTAGTGGGCTACAATCCATGGGGTCGCAGAGAGTCAGACATGACTAAGTGAACACAATATTACTCTATATGTGCATTTACAATGGTGTGATCACTCACCTAGAGCCAGACATCCTGGAATGTGAAGTCAAGTGGGCCTTAGGAAGCATCACTACAAACAAAGCTAGTGGAGGTGATGGAATTCCAGTTGAGCTATTTCAAATCCTGAAAGTGATGCTGTGAAAATGCTGCACTCAGTATGCCAGCAAATTTGGAAAACTCTGCAGTGGCCACAGGACTGGAAAAGGTCAGTTTTCATCCCAATCCCAAAGAAAGGCAATGCCAAAGAATGCTCATACCACTGCACAATTGCACTCATCTCACACGCTAGTAAAGTAATGCTCAAAATTCTCCAAGCCAGGCTTCAGCAATACATGATCCATGAACTACCAGATGTTCCAGCTGGTTTTAGAAAAGGCAGAGGAACCAGAGATCAAATTGCCAACATCCGCTGGATCATCGAAAAAGCAAGAGTTCCAGAAAAACATCTATTTGTGCTCTACTGACTATGCCAAAGCCTTAGACTGTGTGGATCACAATAAACTGTGGAAAATTCTTCAAGAGATGGGAATACCAGACCACCTGACCTGCCTCTTGAGAAATCTGTATGCAGGTCAGGAAGCAACAGTTAGAACTAGACATGGAACAGACTGGTTCCAAATAGGAAAAGGAGTACGTCAAGGCTGTTCTAACTGTTGCTTCCTGACCTGCATTCAGACATCATGAGAAACGCTGGGCTGGAGGAAGCACAAGCTGGAATCAAGATTGCTGGGAGAAATATCAATAACCTTAGATATGCAGATGACACCACCCTTATGGCAGAAAGTGAAGAACTAAAGAGCCTCTTGATGAAAGAGGCGGAGAAGGCAATGGCACCCCACTCCAGTACTCTTGCCTGGAAAATCCCATGGACAGAGGAGCCTGGTAGGCTGCAGTCCATGGGGTCGCTAAGAGTCGCACACGACTGAGCGACTTCACTTTCACTTTTCCCTTTCATGCACTGGAGAAGGAAATGGCAACCCACTCCAGTATTCTTGCCTGGAGAATCCCAGGGACGGCGGAGCCTGGTGGGCTGCCGTCTATGGGGTCGCACAGAGTCGGACACGACTGAAGCGACTTAGCAGTAGCAGTAGCAGTGATGAAAGTGGAGAGTGAAAAAGTTGGCTTAAAGCTCAACATTCAGAAAACTAAGATCATGGCATCCAGTCCCATCACTTTATGGCAAATAGATGGGGAAACAGTGGAAACAGTGGCTGACTTTATTGTTTTGGGCTCCAAAATCACTGCAGATGGTGATTGCAGCCATGAAATTAAAAGATGCTTACTCCTTGGAAGGAAAGTTATGACCAACCTAGACAGCATATTAAAAAGCAGAGACATTACTTTGCCAACAAAAGTCCGTCTAGTCAAGGCTATGGTTTTTCCAGTGGTCATGTATGAATGTGAGAGTTGGACTATAAAGAAAGCTGAGCGCAGAATTGATGCTTTTGAACTGTGGTGTTCAAGAAGACTCTTGAAAGTCCCTTGGACTACAAGGAGATCCAACCAGTCCATCCTAAAGGAGATCAGTCCTGGGAGTTTGTTGGAAGGACTGATGTTGAAGCTGAAACTCCAATACTTTGGCCACCTGATGTGAAGAGCTGACTCATTGGAAAAGACCCTGATGCTGTGAAGTATTGAGGGCAGGAGGAGAAGGGGACGACAGAGGATGAGATGGTTGGATGGCATCACTGACTCAATGGACATGGTTTGGGTAAACTCCAGGAGTTGGTGATGGACAAGGAGGCCTGGCGTGCTGTGGTTCATGGGTTCCCAGAGTCGGACACGACTGAGGTACTGAACTGAACTGATACACCCTACTGGTGATCTGATAGTTAATGGGCTCCCTACGTAAAAATTTTTCCTAAAGGTGACAGCTGGCTTTCATCTGTGTATCTTCCTCACCCAGCTCAGTGCCTAGCACATACCAGGCACTCAATATATTTTTTAAATGAACACTTAAGATGGGAATGATTATCATCAACAAATATCTGTTACATTAACATCCTTTGGCCTAAATCTTGAAGACGCCACTTAGCCTACTCAGACCTAAATATCAGTTTGGTTTTTTTTTTTTGAAGAATGTTTTAAATTAATTAATTTTTGGCTGCGCTGGTTGGTTTGTTGCTTTGTGTAGGCTTTCTCTGGTAGCCGTGGTGGGGCTATCTTCATCTGTGCCAACTTCTCATTGTGATGGCTTCTGTAATGGCAGAACACCGGCTATAGTCTCGTGGGCTTCAGTAGTTGCAGCATGTGAGATCAGCAGTTGCAGTTCATAGGCTGCAGAGCTCAGGCTCAGTAATTTGGGCACACAGGCTTCACTGCTCCGAGGCATGTGGAATCTTCCCGAACCAGGGATCAAACCCGTGTCCCCTGCATTGGCAGGCAGATTCTTATCCAGTGCACCACCAGGGACGTCCTAAGTATCATTGATTGACAACTCACCTCAAA
This sequence comes from Giraffa tippelskirchi, assembly GCF_054371585.1. Taxonomy (NCBI): domain Eukaryota; kingdom Metazoa; phylum Chordata; class Mammalia; order Artiodactyla; family Giraffidae; genus Giraffa; species Giraffa tippelskirchi. The sequence continues at coordinate 87,912,242 of NC_137275.1, read as the reverse complement.
AGCAGTCCCATTTTATAAATCCACATTTTTAAAACTGTAAATAAGGAATTTTGGGGGGGAAGGCAAAACAATTATATATGAACATGTTACAGTGAGTAGATTTTTAAGCTAGAAAGTATTAATACAAAAAAAAGGCAACTAAGTTATGTAAAACTGAACCACCATTATGGTGGTACCCTGAAATCTGTTCTTCCAGCTAGAGTAGGAGACCTTGTAGTGCTTGAGCAAAGAGGAAGAGGAAAAGGTTTCCTCTTCACTTCCAGTTCCCTCAAGGGAAGCCTACCTTTGACAGTTTCCTTCCTACTTCTTTCTGTAAATCTCTCCATCTAGTCTCCTGTGTCCTTAACCATCCTTTTTGTCCCTAATTATAGCCCCTATGCATGCCAGGGGTACCCACTTAGCCCTACCCCGAAAATGCTCCAGGGTAATCTCCTTCTCTCCATTTGTGCAGAATAGAAACAAGGAATGGCTAAATTCATATAAACCTTCAGATATCTAGTTATATCTTAACTCTTGGCGTTTGTGTCTAAATTATTGTTGGAGAATTGATCAAGCATTGTAGCAACCACATTCTTTCTCGTATAGGTCTTTTTGTAAGATGGGGAACCTGTATCATGGTATCATGGTGTTATTAGTGGGCATATATGATAAAGCCCATTCACATTATTACTTAATCACTAACTTTGAGATTTAAGACATTTTGATGATGGGATATCTCTGAAATTGTCATACTTCTTCAACATCAAATGAGCCAAATTCTTAAAAAGTTTTTATTTTTTAGATGTAGTAGAACGTTTCTTAGTAAGTTTCATTCTTTCTTACTGTGCCATGTGTTAAATCACTACTTACCTGCAATGAAAAAAATGATATTAAAAACTAAAAGCCTCCCATAAGTGCCTCCATTAAGCCACTCAGATACTATATAGATCAATTCTTTAGAACCACACAGTACAACATTCCCATAATCACACCTAACTTAAAATTCTCTAATGGAAGAATTTTACATTTATCATTGTCTTACACATTCTCACCTATATATTTAAATAATCAAATTCAGTATGGGTAAAATGATCATTTTGGTCTAAATTACAACACATCTCTGTTTAGATTTTGTAGATTGTTATTGAAACAAGAAACACTGTCATTATTGTTGGGAAGTAATTCTAATTTGAATTCCTTACTTTTAGTTAAGTACTTTTAAAGTTAATTTGTATTTTGGGACCCAAAATTATGGCAGCCACCCCAGTGGCTTCAGCCCATGCCACAAACCTAAATGTCAGTCAGCCTGCACTTATATGAAACACCTAACTTAGAAACCTAACATATACCAATCACAACCTTCCACCTCAGCTTAAATAGCTCACCTGACCCTAGAAAACAGGACCTGCTGGCCTTACAAGAAAATCCCTGACCTCCGAGGCAACCGCGCTCTGTTTTGGCGTTGCTGATTCTAGCAATCCATAAAATTCCCTCTTGCCTAAAATCCCTGGAGAAGGGAAAGAGCGTTCCACTGCTTACACCCTCAATCTATAGATTGTTTTTCCTTGAATAAAGGACATCAAACTCATTACTAAGTTGTTTTAGTTTTGTCATTTGATAGCACCTAATCCTCAAATTTATCTAGATGATCTACCCCCAATTTTCAACTACTTGATTTTATTTGAAATTTTAAAGAAAGATTTCTATATTTAGAGTATACCAAAATCAGATGTATTCTATTTCTGAGCATAATCATGAACTTTTAACTTTCAGTAAAATATGCTACTTAAAATTAATGTTAATCACTATGTTTTACGCAAATAATACTGATAAAAATACCTCCAAACTTAAGACTGACAGCAAATGATTATTGTTATAGTAAAACCAAATCTAAATTACATTGTTGTTTGTACTGAAGGAAAAACCTCTTACTGGATGTAAATTTTTTACATTTTACAAGGATGCCATTTATCATCAATAACCTGAGAAGTATGAGATACTGAAAATATTCAGTAATAAGAATATTCTTATTCCAGACTGATCTCATGTTTTGGTTCTAATTCATTAGTTTTAAAAAATCTACATTGAGGTAATTCACATACCATCATACCTAGTCTTTTTAAAGTGTACAGTCTTATGAATTTCAGAATATTCACAGAGTTATGTAATCATCATTATCTAACTTTCATCATCTCCCCATAAAAGACCACATACTCATAAGCTGTCACTCCCCATTCTCCCTGCCCCTAGTCCCTGGGAACTAGTCATCTACTAGTCATTTCATATGAATGGAACCATACAGTACATGGCCCTTCATGTCTGCCTTTTTTCATTTAGCAGAATGTTTTCAAGCTTCAAGATGCATATTGTAGCAGTATCAGTGTTTTGTTCTTTTTTATTAACTAATAATATTCCATCATACAGAGACACCATATTTTATTTATCCATTTGTTAGCTGATGGATGTTTGGGCTGTTTCCACTTTTTGGCAGCTATGAATAATACTCTGAACATTCATGCATACAACTCTTTACATGGAATGTGCTCAAATTCAGTTTTTAGCTTTACATTTGGGCATGGTTCGTTATGTGCCCAAAACCATCTTATCTTAAGGTCAAACGATGTTCTCAGCATGAAAATAAGTCTCCTAAACCATACTAACTTGTCTTGATTACAAAATAAAATTCTGAACGGGAAAGATATAAAGACTAATTTGATTTTTATGCAAAAAATATGAAATAAAATTTAGTTGAGTTTGGGTCCATATTACCTATTCCAGGTAGAATCTGGAAACATCCAGTTTAAATATTCATAACTTTATATTAAATATGGACCATAATATTTGTGATTTAATCAATAAAATGGCATAAACTGTGTTAGAGCCAGTGTCCTTAGCAAGCTATAAAACTGTGACAACACAAGTCAGAATGGCCATCATTAAAAAATCTGCAAATAACAAATGCTGCAGAGGGTGTAGAGAAAAGGGAACCCTCCTGCACTGTTGGTGGGAGTGCAAATTGATGCAGCCACGGGAAGACAGTATGGAGGTTCCTTAAAAAGCTAAAAGTAGATGTGCCATATGATCCAGCAATCCCACTGCAGGGACAACTAATTTGAAAAGATACAACTCAGTGTTCATAGCAGCACTATTTACAATAGCCAAGACATGGAAGCAACCTAAATGTCCATCAACAGATGAATGGATAAAGAAGATGTAGTGTATGTACACGATGGAATACTACTCAGTTGTAAAAATGAACGAAATAATGCCATTTGCAGCAACATGGATGGACCTAGAGATTATCATACTAAGTTAAAGACAAATACCTAAACCATGATGAAGAAGAGTATCTACAATAATGTGGCTACACTGATGCATTCATATTATATTAGGACTCCATAATTTGGATTAGTTATTCTGTTGCCACTTTATGCTGATTTTCATCATTCTTTATATTCTTCTCCTGTTTTATGCTACTTCTTTCAAGAAAATCTGATCTACCATAATTAGAAAGACTGCAATATAATATTAAGAAGGAAGAGATTGTGTTAGCTCTTCAGCATTTTTGTATCTTTTTAATTTCTGAATGTAACTGTTTCTTTCAATATATAAAACTAATCTTTTTTAGCACATTGCACGCTACAATGTAAAAAATGATTATTTTCTTTTTTTTCAGATGGGGCTATTTCTATCATTGTAATTCAAATAGGTTAAATGCAACTGTCAAGTGGGTTCTCTATATTACCAGATATGTGAAGGGTGTTTTAAAGTCTGAGCTACTCTTAAACTGCTTCCTAAAACATCCAAATACTTGTAGGCCATGGTCCTTTTAATTTTAACCTTAGCAAAACTGAGTAGAAATGTGGTTGCTAGTGTAAATACAAACAGAAAGCATAATCAGCCAATAAATTTACTCTAATGCCAAATGAAAATGATTACGTAATCTTTTCTCCATTAAGCATGGATAATCTAGAACTTCATATATTAGGATTTATTTACATGCAGTAATTTCTTGGATATAACCCTGATAGTGGTCAATATAAAAAATACACTAGCACCATTATAATACAGAGGTTTAATTTCAGATATGAAAGTATGTTTGTAGGGCATGGAAAGACATGAGTGGATTTTTTTCATCTTCTAAGCAAAATTCCATTACAAAAATTTCTGTAAAACAAACTATCTTCTAGCCTCAACTGATAGCCCACTTATTTTAAAGGTAGTGTTGGATATAAGCAATATCACAGCAAAGGGAGAATTTAGAAAATTCCTTTTATAACACACCATTGTAAATCAGCTGTACACCACTGAAAACATTTTGAGGCAGTGTGCATTTGTTACACTAGTGGGCAAATTAAAGTTGGCTAACAGTCAAAGGGTCGGAGAAGGCAGTGGCACCCCATTCCAGTACTCTTGCCTGGAAAATCCCATGGACGGAGGAGCCTGGTGGGCTGCAGTCCATGAGGTCGTGAAGAGTCGGACACGACTGAGCGACTTCACTTTCACTTCTCACTTTCGTGCATTGGAGAAGGAAATAGCAACCCACTCCAGTATTCTTGCCTGGAGAATCCCAGGGCCGGGGGAACCTGGTGGGCTGCCATCTATGGGGTCGCACAGAGTCGGACACGACTGAAGCGACTTAGCAGCAACAATCAAAGGGTAAAAAAATAAAACACCTTGGTAGCTGAGAGTGAGAGCTTTTCAACTATATTTTAAGTTAAAAAAAAAAAAAAGCTTGGAGATTAGACTGCCTACATTTAAATCCTGGCTTTATTACTTAATAACTGCAAGACCTTGAATGTTTCATCTGTGCAATGGGGATTTGACGAGATAAAGAATTCAAGGGCCCAGCACATAGTATTTCAAATAATTATTAACACCTATTATTAAGAATTTTAAATATATATTATTTTTAATATATTTCATCTTTGGTTATTATTTTCATTTTGCAGTTCTTCCACCATGACTTATCTTGTAAAGGCGTGTAATAATTAAGAGTGATATAGTAAAACCTAAGTTATCTGGAATGCTTGAGAAATGAATCATTCTGGATATGTAAATTTCCCAAAGAATACATTTGTAGGTATCAAAAAATAAAACAAATGGGATAAATTTATTTCCTACCCTGTAACATGCTTCCATGTTTCCTAAACAGGAGTATACCAGTGGTAAACTTTTTCTTAATAAATCACTATTATTATGAATGTCAATTATATTTCTATGTTACAATTTCACAATCTCTTAAAAGCTTACCAACAGGAATATGCCTGTTTGATTCCACCCAAGGATTTTTTAACATTAAGTCCATGAATAGAATTCAGAGAGTGTGTGAAATTGAAGTTAAAAATTACATCTTTATATTCATTAAATCTCCCAAGTAAAAATTAGCATTTCCTTCAGTTATGAATGAAAGCAGCAAACAGCTGCACCTACATATGTATTTCCAACAGGAATCATAGATCCTTTGTATCACATTACAACTGTTGCAAACTCTGGAAATTTTATGTTTATTATTATTTCAAAAATTTGGTCTTTATTAGAACTGCCACTAGATCTAACTATATTAATAATAAAGGACATATATCCCCATATCAGAAGTTTGTTTTCCTTGGAACTTCCCTGAAAGTCCAGTGGCTAAGGCTCTGCTCGCAATACAGGGGACCCCTATCAGGTAGCTGGTCCTACATGCTATAATTAAGAGTTTGTGTGATGCAACTGAAAATTCTGCATGCCACAATTAAGATCTGGCACACACAAATAAATAAAAGTTTGCTTTACTTTAATATTCTGAGATTGTTTCAAATTTTATTTTGTAATGCTATGAATTTTATTTTATACATTTAAAAGCATAAATGTAAGAAGCGTCCATGGTTTCACCAGAATGCTAAAGTGGTTTGTGGCTCAAAAAAAGTTAAGAAAGCTGACCTCAAATTTGTCCCAGTCTGCTGTGCTCTGTTAATTTAGAACATTAACATGGTCCATTATATTTTCATTCCAAAGTCTGTTTAGATTAGGGTAGTACAAATTAGCTTCTCTGGGACTCTTCTTCATGGACCTCTTGGATATCATGCGTTCCCACTGAGTAGGTAGGAATATTTCCTGCCTTGTACCTTGGCTTCTGAAAGAGCAAAACAAATAAGAGGGAGAAATAAGTTAAATAAAAGTAGCTTCAGATACACTGAAAGAAATATAAAACATTCTACTCTCCCACTTTCTAAATTAAGAAACAATAAATACTCCATTCAATAATTTACTGGCATTAACTGCATGAGTTCAAATTCTATTTCTATTTATCAGCTCTGTGACCTTGGGACAGTAACTTAATCTCTCTGTGCATCAGTCTCTTTATTTGTAAAAGGAGGTTAATAAGCACTGTACCTGGTACATTTTAAGCACTGTACCTGGTACATTATAAATGTCCCATAAATATTACTTATACTTATTGTTATAGATTTGTTTCACCCTATGGCCAGTTAATGTTTGACCAATTAATAACATTTATACAGCACTGTAGCCTACAGTGCCCTTTCACGTGCATTATGACATCTGAAGCACACAATAACCCTGTGAGAAAGGACAGCTATTATTACACCTACTTTAGTGTTGAAGGAACTAAGACAAGTAACCTCACCAATATCACACAAATAGGAAGCAAAGGAACAAGAACTCAAACCTGGATTTCTTCTCTCACTCCAACTGCCAAATCCTTTGTATCTACCACATTAGACTGGTTACCAGAGAGAACAAAAGAAAGCTTATTCAGGGAAGAGGGAGGGGCAGAGGTGTCAGCAGGCCATGAGGTAGCCAGGTGCTCTGAGTTCCAGGTGCTCTAAGTTCCAGGTGCTCTGGAACTCACAGGGTGGTCCTCTGAGTAATCTGTATCACCTAGGGCTGTGTTAGAATTATAGAATCTCAGGTTCCACCCTGGCCTACTAAATCAAAATCAGCATTTTTGAACAAGTCCCTAGTGATTGAAGATACTCGTTTGAAAAGCAGTTTCACTAATTGCTCTAGTGATGCTATTATGATCACTTGAATAATATACATTTATCACAGACCTAAGGAGTTTTTATTAGCTAATATTCTAGTTTACTGCTTTCCTTTTTTAAGACTTAAGTATATTTTGAAAACAAATTTTTATATCCATTTAATTATTAAAGACCTTCACACTCTAAGTGGGACCATTAAGGAGCGTTAGAAAACTTTAAGCAGGTCAGTGTTTATCTCTCAAATCCTTTTAAAAATTAACGTCTTACTACCTTTGCCTGAGGTATGATATACTGGAAAGCAAAACCGCCTCTCCTTTGTTTTCACGGCAGAATAAAACCTTACATTTCTCCCCCTGGATATTTCAGATACTTTCAGTAAGTATTCAGTTTCTCGGACTCCAAACTCTGATTTCTTGAATGAGTTTTGTAACTTTCTGGCTCTAGGGACTGAAACATTGCAACAGGAAGAAAAAGGTAATAGGCCTACTCCCATACCTAAACCTTGGCGATGGTGACCATTGATTACAAAGGCAAGTAAACAGCCCGCCCCAATCCCTATTCTCCATCCTAATAATTCACAGTTGAGCTAAATTTCTAGGCTGCTTTAATTCCGGGGACTGGTCAATGGGCACTTCTCAGCGTTCATCCTCTAGGCCCTGGGTCAGAACAGCAGCAACTTTCCGCACGTGGGAGCGCTGATCAGTGGCTTGCCAGGTTCTATTTAAAATAACTGTTCCCATTTTGAGGGGCGACTCCTCCCAGAGGTTAATTATTCCTGGCCGGCAGGCGAGCCAATGTCGCTCACCTGCTCCACCGGAAACTTCAAACGCAGACTCAATCTAGACTAAAGGTATCCAGTAATTAACGCACAGTACCTCCCACCGCACATTCCTGATTGGGCGCGTGAGAGAGGGATGTGTCGGCTCGCGCTCTTACCAGTCCGGGGAATTCCATTTCCTCTCCCTCCCACCAGCATAAGCATTCAGGGGCGGTGCTTCCCGGTCGACGGCCCGCCCCAGCTCGAGCTTGTGGCCCATCGGCATCTCGCGAGAATTTGTGGATTTGGGGGCGGGCCCCTACCAGGAAGAGTGCACAAAACTGCCCTTAAGTCATTGCAGCGCTACAGCTCCTGTTAACCAGCCTCAAGGTTCTCGCGAGATCCGCCTCCTCAATACCAAGTGAGGAAATCGGGGGACACTTTCGGGAGGGGCGTGGGGCGCGACCGCGCAGCTGCCGCTTCCATTACCTTCCTGCCATGGTCTCCTTCCGGTTCTCGATGCTTCTCTTAGTCTGAGGGTTTCCGCCGGTCGTGTACCCTTCCCCCCAGCCCATGACCCGCCTCCGGCCCCCGCCCTCCAAGTCCAACCTCCGATCTGTTTAATAAGAAGGTGCTGTTCCGAAAAGGAGAAAGGGGTTGGCACAGATACGCTCGGCCTTTGACGTGGGGAGGAAACCGTCCCCCTTCAGCCTTAGATTCGTCCTGTGCTCGCGACGGCGGCGTTGGCGGACTGATACGCGGCGGTGAAGAGGCAGGAGGAGGGGGGAGGGGCGGAGCGTGGCAGCTGGCAGTAGTTCCGTCAGAGCGGACATCTTGTGGCTGTGTCGTGCGCGTGAGCCCCGTAGGGCCGGGGAGGCACCAGCTGCCGCGCGGGGAGGAGGCCGAGGCCGCAGCGTGAGGGAGGCCCCGGCCTCTCTGTACGCGTGGGTGTGGACGGCTAGGGGAAGGGAAGGGAGGCCGGCCCACTGGCCGGCCGGGTAAGGGGAAATGCAGGCCTTCCGTGGCTTCAGTGACCAGCTTGTTGGGTGGGGTAGGGGGGGAAGGCTAGAGAAGCCGGAGCCTCTTCTGCTTAAGAGGGAGGGGGAATGGGCGCGTCCTCGCGCCTAAGCCGGAGCCTCAGGGGCAGCTCGGGCGCGTGGGGGCTGGCGGTGGCTGGGCGGGCGCGCGCGGGAGCGCGCTGGAAGGCGGAGTGTACGGTGGCGTCAGGGGCGACACAGAATAGCTCTAGCTGCGGGGACAGCAGCACACTTCAAGCCTCTATTTCTTTCCCCTTCCCGGCCGCACCTTTGAGCAGAAACCGAAAGGAGCCGGGCGTCAGTCCGGAGTCTCCTGTTTCCCCCTCCCCCCTTGCCTTTCTTTGCCCTACTGACGCCGGCATAGCGCCGACTAGGCCCCGGCTCCTCCTCTGCTGCGCCCCGGACCCTGCCCCGCACCCACCCCTTTCTCCTGCGCCTCTTCCTTTCCCACCCGGGTCTCTTCCTTTCTAGAGTCCGGGAAGTCAAACTTGTAGCCACCCATCCACTCTTCCCGTCACCCTCGCCCCCTCTTCGGGCCGGAGCACGCCATAGAGGCTGGCGGTGGTTCTGCCACCCCACCCACCCCGGATCGCGACCGTTTTTGAGGGACTTGGATTCGTCAGGGTCTCTGCGGGGCCTGTGCGAGTGCTGATTTGCTCCGTTTTTGCAAAAGGCGCCTGTGTCTGGCAGAGCTGGTGTGAGACGAAGAGACAATCTTTCCCAGCCGCCGGGATAATCAAGAGTTTTGGCAGGACCTTCGAGCACACACCGAGATAGTGAGGAGCCAGACGAAAAGCACAGACTATGGCGCTGAAACGGATTAATAAGGTAACCCTGGGGCTGAGGGGAATGGGGTCGTGGGAGGAAAGGGAGGCTCAGCCTGGAGGAAAGCCTTGAAGGGGGGCAGTATAATATGGAAATATCCCTCCTTGGTCACTTCCATTGGGGGATGGGGAACGCAGATATACTTTATGAAGAATGAGGTTTGAAAAGAACAGACACTTCTGGCAAGTGAGGAGTGTTATCTTGAGTATGTTTCAATGGAATCGGTGCAAATTAGGGATGGAGAGTGATTTCAGGCGCCTCGGTTCTTCTGTAAGAAGTGTTAGTCCCCTCTGGGAGTCAGACTTGGCCAGAGACGCTCCCGCAGATGTCATGGCGTTCCTATTCTCATTGCTTGAAAACTTTGTTGTTATATCAACAAGGTTCTATGCCTTCTGGAGGAAGAAACGTGGGGAACTCAGAGGAGAGAAAATCTAAGAAATTGGCAGGTTCCAAACTTGATAAAGGGGGTCAGGGTGGAAGCCTTGGCAGCTGAAGAGTAGTGAGTGAGTCGAATCAGAAAGTGATCGTCGATTCTGGGCAGGTTACACAAGCATAAGTTGGGTTGGGAGGAGATGGGCTGACACAGTGTTGCCACTTCCTATGTTTTGTAGTCGGGGCTTTTCGCCCGAAGCTGTTTATCAGAGGCACACCGGGAACTGATGTAAAACCTTTCTGGAAGCTCCGTTTTTCTTTGGCATGGGAAGAGGGGGAGGGTAAAGAGTGAGATGGCAGCACGAGAAGGCTAGTACCTATTTTTGCCTCTGTCCATTTAATAACATTCTTTGGGGAAATTGCTTCGCTATTTACAACGAGGTTTGATGCTCAACTGTGGCTCCAAGTTGAAAAAAATAGGGTTTTTTGAGGTTCTGGGGGTGAACGGAACCTCCACCTCCGGTGGTTTAGTCTCATTTTCTTGCTCTAACTTCTATCCCGCATTTTAAGATGGCGGCTGCTTTAACTGGTTCAGGCTCTTTCCGGCATCTCTTCTTGTAATATGTAATAATAATCCTTGTTTAATGTTATCTTTTATATCAGACTGTACACTGCTCTAAGACCTCCTACTTAAGACTTAGCAATATTAAAACTCTCAGACTGTATTTCCCTATTTTGTAACTTGTGTGTGTGTGATGTATTTGATTCTTGCACAATCAGGGAGGGTGGAGTATTTCCAGCTTATTTGAAAAAAATGCTGTGGAATAAATTCAACCTTACTAAAACTAGGAGACAGAGAAGGTTGTGGATTGCATACTTTGGTTTTGATAGGTTACTTCTTTTAAAAGAGTTTACATGGAAGGAATGGGTAGGACTTGGCTTTACTAAAAATAGACCTGATTCTGCTTAATTTTACATTTAATGTGTGGCTTTGGAATATATTTGGCAAAACTGCTGTTTTATGAAAGATAAAAGTTTAGATCTTCAATGTGTTGATGTTGAAATGGTGAATTTTATTTCAGGCCATCATTGTCACTGTGGGTCTATGTGAAATATAAACTTAAGTTTTTATTTTTGAGACAATGGGAAAGGAGTTTAGGAGTTAAGGCTTAAAGTGAAAAGGATTATCAGACTTCTTTCTATGACCGCTTTGAAGGCTTTGAAGGCAAGCAACACATTAGATAAGCGTGGTTATATTTTGCAGTATAGTAAATACAAAGAGCATAGCATTCTTGCAAGTCAACACCTTTTTTCTATGGGAATTCATCCAGGCCACTAAGATACGGAATGATTTCAGATCCATAGATTTTTATGCACATGGAACAGAATACTTTAAAGGAAGGTCTCATTGGTTTTTTTTCTTTTACAGGTGATACCCAGCTGCTGTGACACCACTTTAATCATTTAAAAGTTCTAGAGAGGCAATATAATGGTTAAGGGTGTGAACTTTGGAGCAAAAAAATGCTCCAGTTAGAATTTTAAGACTGGGAAAGTTTTTATCTGTGTGCCTCTATGTTATGTATGAGCTGTGAATAATCGAGTGTTTAGTATGTGCCAGGCACTATTCTGTATTCTAGATCATACTAAGGATGCATCAGTGAGCAAAACGAATAGAGTCCAAGAATTTTTTTTTTTTTTGAAGATTAAATCAGTTCATGTGTGGCTTTGAACAGACCCCTAGCACCTGGTACTCATACTATTACCGCAACTTTAATATTACTGTTTTTTTTAAGAGCTTTTATTAAAGAACTTTTCTAGTCTAGTACTCTTCATCGATACCAGACTGTCTCTTTTTATAAAAACTTAGAAGATCTGTATAATGCAGAAAGTTGACGAAATACTTTCCAAAACTGGAAAAAAGTGTTTATGTGGGACATTATTGATTCAGTCTATAGAAAAGTTGTGTTGTGGTTTGGTTTTCAGCTGTTTAGTGTCAGAATCACATGATCAAACTTAAAAAACCAAAAACTCAGATTCAAACAATTGTAGCAAGTGGACAGCTCTGATGGGAGATGCTCTTTATTTTAGGCACTTTTTTTATTTTTAAATTTTTTCTTTTCCTGCAGCTGCTCAGATTCTAAATGTTGATAGATCTGTATTCTTTGTTGGTATTTTATTGAAATGTTTATTTTGGGTATATTTTTAATCAGTAGTAATTCATTTGATTAGTTTTTGAATTTCTTTTCTGAAGCTTATGTTACAATTTTGTTTGAGTATTTCTTGGACCAAGCAACCTTATCAATCAATTCTTTTTTTTTTTCCTCTTGTATTCTTTATTTGGACAAGCTGTTAAAACAACAAGAATCAAAAAATGGGAACTCCCATGTTGGTTGGTGGTGTTTAGGGGCCATAGGCAATTTTACTGCTCTCATTAAACAAAATAACCACTGTCCATGTATTTTGAGGAAGTTTAAAGGGAACTTTACATAAAATACAACATGAACCAAACCTCAAAGAATAGCTCATGCTTTGACTGTTTGCAATGTGTCAGAACTGTTTGAGGCACTTGTATTAATTCATTTAATCTTAAGACAGTCCAAGCAAGTAGGAATAATTGTTACCTCCATTTTTGAGATTAGTAAACCTGAGGCACAGAGAGATTTAAAAAAAACACCTAGGTTCATAGCATGGCAAAGTTAAGATTAGAACCTAGGCAGTTGGACTCCAAAGTGTGTGCTCTTAACCACTACATTTTCATGTTATCTTTTTAGGGGGTTGGTATTCAAAAAGGTTTCTTTTGCATGTATCCTTCTGCTAATAGCTAGGTTTTAGCATCTACTGTGTATTGAACACTGTTTCTAAGCCCTTTATGAACATCTACTCCTTTTATCCTCACAACCACCGTATGAGATGGATGCTCTTACCATTCCATCTTACACATCAGGAAAATGGGCATGGAGTAAGTTGTTGTCTTAAGCTCAGATGGCTAGGAAGGAACTGAGATTCAAATTAGTCTGCTTCAAGAATTCAGACTCTTAAACTCCTTGTGAACTGCTACTTTGAACAATTTGAATTCCTAAATTTAATTTTGCTTCCTGAAATAACTTCTCTCTTACTGAATGTTTAGATAATTGGGATTTAACTTTATTCTTAGGTTATAGCTAATTCTTGAGTTTAGATTTGAGCTAACATAAGTTTTGCAAGTAGAAGTGAATTTCTTTTTTGGTTAGTATCTTCAAGGACTAAGGGAACTACTCTGTGCTGATTTGCTGACTAATCACTAGGGGAATCATAAACTGGTTTCCAGTGAATGTACAGGCTGTATACGCCATGTGTCAAGGCTTGTCTATAACCAGCTAAGTTTGCAGGGCATTCGTTGAGAAATGCTGATCATAAAATTACCTGTTTTTATTTTATTTATTTGAATAAGGTTAACTGATAACTTGCTTTGGTTTCATCATGATCCTCTGCAATGTTAATTCTGGTAGTTATACAAATGGGAAGTTGAATACTCTTGCTTTAGCTCTGGGGAAAAGCATCACTGGCTATTTCTATCATATTGTATGTTAACTCATGGGTTGAGGTGTCCTTTGATACCTCAATTCTTGAGGGTTTTCCAAAGCACTTCACTATAATCTCTTTATTAAAGAAGACAGACATCAAGTTCCTAGAACTAAGATTAAGTGTTAATCAAATCCTAAATTAGGTTTTGCATTCTATTACATACTATGTATGTGGATTTTGACATGGGTTACATTTATGTATTAGAATGTTAAAAACATTTTTTAGAGAGTATAAGTACATGAGGTTTTACCAGACTTACTGAATCATTTCTCTGGGATCAGGAATAATTTTGAAATGTCCCCTAGGTGATTCTGAAGCCTCCTCTGGTTAAGAACCTTAGACATAAGTGGGGGGATGTGTGTGTTTTTGGTCATGTCTGAGTCTTTGTGACCCCATGGACTATAGCCCACCAGGCAGCTCTGTGTTTGGGATTTTCCAGGCAAGAATACTGGAGTGGATTGCCATTTACTTTTCCAGGGGATCTTCCCGACCCAAGGATCAAACCTACGGCTTTGGTGTCTCCTGCATTGGCAGACAATGGCACCCCACTCCAGTACTCTTGCCTGGAAAATCCCATGGACGGAGGAGCCTGGTAGGCTATAGTCCATGGGGTCGCTAAGAGTCGGACACGACTGAGCGACTTCACTTTCACTTTTCCCTTTCATGCACTGGAGAAGGAAATGGCAACCCACTCCAGTATTCTTACCTGGAGAATCCTAGGGACGGCAGAGCCTGGTGGGCTGCCGTCTCTGGGGTCGCACAGAGTCGGACACGACTGAAGCGACTTAGCAGCAGCAGCATTGGCAGACCGATTCTTTACCACTGTACCACCTGGGAAGCCCTAAGACATAAGGAATAATCATTTAATCTTACTGAGGTCTTAATGTTTGGCACAGTAGTTTAGTCCCAGGGGACAAAATACAGGGAAACCTGTTATTACCCTTGGGACTGTTTTGAGTGAAGGAAGCAAGCATATAAATATATAAATTGATACTTTGTCACCCTGCATAACTTTTCAAATTTACTATAAATCAACAAACATTTACTTAAGGAGAATCGTTATTTAAATATCTGATTTACCCATTATTAAAGCTAGATCTGTCTAAATATCTTTCTCCACTATATTTTGTTAGAGTGTGTTTTTTCATTTATAACTACTTTAGCCCCCCTTCCAGAGACAAGCTATTATTGACAAAATTAATTTTATTTCACTGGAAATTTTGTGCTCTTGATCTAGTTTTGCTATTCAGCTGTATAGTGTAACTAAGAATGGATGCGTTTAGTGAGTTTATTATTTGCCAGTCTATGTTAGATGAGGTTTGGTCTCAAAATGGTACCTTTGGCCCTGTTATGTGGGGAGGGTAAAAGTCGGAAGAAGTATTTTATATTTGCTCAAACGCTCAAACATCTGATTTTTATCTCCACCTATACTTTGAATATAATGTATCATTTAGAGACCTCCAACCAGCTTTGTTTAAATTTGTTGTTTTTAACCTTTAGATCTCCGTTGTGTTTTACCACTCCTTGGTTACTTGTTCACGCAATACTTGACAGTAATTCTAGTCTTGTTATAATTTCATGGCTAATATATAACTGAATGTTTTCAACTAGTGGACTGCTGTTAATTTTGTCTTCCCTATCTTTAAAATGCCTTATTTGCTTTCGTAGTTCAAAGCTTATTGGTTCTGTGTCTTTACCCCCATTTAGAGATAATGCTTACAAAAGAATAGCTTTGAGTAATCTTAAGTTACTTTAATGGTGATTTAAAGAAAGAAAATTATAGTATTATTCACTCAAGCCATTCTTTGTACTTTGTCTGAATGAATAAGCATACTTGTCTCATAACTAAACAGGAAGGTAATTTCTTGTCAGTGATGTAATGAGACATGGTATGCAGCACTTATCTCTTAATCCTTAAAGTAAAAGAAACTTGAGAATTTCTCAGAAGAAGTTACAAATCCCAAACTGACTTTTAAAGGGGCTATTCCTTCCATATATGAAATTGTTCAGACCTGAAAATCTTTTTGCCAAGCTTCTTCTTTTGAAATCACTTCCGGTAGCCATGCATTTCGAGATATTTGTTGTTTTTCTTCCTGTTTGTTTCTACGTATGGTATTTAAATTTCACAGCATTGAAGTTTAAAATTTTTTTGTTTACTTCATAGCAGACTTGATGTTTATAAGAATTAGAGCAATTATTGTCTTACTAGTTGGGCAATTAATACTGCATGTTGACCTTTATCATTGGTCTGAGGATATACCTTTACATTTGCTAGATTGTAAAGCCTCTGAGGGTGATTCTTATCTCAAAATTTCTTGAGGCACTTATTCTCTTCGCTTCCTACATCATGCCCTCATCCATCTCCTAGGGTGGTATTTTATGTTTCTCAGTATAGGTTTAAGAGGCAAGGTCTGTCTTTATCGTGTGGATTCCCATGGTCATACAAATCTTTAACTTAGTGAAAGTTTTGAAAGAAACTGACTCTTAAATAAAATACAAGAAATAGCTTATAGTAAGGGAATGGACTTTTAATTAAGTTTTCCCCAAATTGATGATACAAAATGTGTCTATGCTACTTTAGTCATTATAACTTTGATGCAAAATGGATGGCAGAGATTGGAATAACATGATTGTGGAATGTGGTGGTAATTATTATACTTAATATCATAATTAATTATTGTGCTTGACCTTACCACAGTAGTCATCTGAGTTAAATTTTGCCAAGTCCTTGAGAGAAGGATGGAACTAGATAAACTAGAAAAGGTTATTTGGGAAGTTACACCTCAATAGCAGAATTAATTAAATAGGAACTTTGTTTTTGTAAATGTTGGCTTTGTTTATGTTGCTCTAATGAGTAAGTAGTGGTGGTCATTAAAAGAATGTTTAGCAGAATGCATAAATAATAGTTATTGGAGGTTTTGAATCTTACTAGTAACTTATGTACCCATATGTCTGCTCTATAATTTTATTATTTATAATTTGTTCTTGTTTTTTCAATTTATAAGCTCGAGAAACAAAAAGCAAATACTCAGCATTATGTTTAGACTTCTGCTCTTAGCCAGTATCTTTCAGCCTTTTCATGTTTTACCTCTAAGAGCCAATTGTCAAATGATACTGTGTCCCATGATGATAGAAGCAAAGATCTTCTTCAAAATAAACTGTAGGCTTTTGAGTCCCGCATAAAGAATGGTGGTCAGACTCATTACTGTTTAATCATGTACCTCCAGATGAAAACACTCACTGGCTTAAGCTATACCTGTTTGTTGGCTTTTAGAGAAAATTCACTGACTTATTTTTCTATGGGTCTATTTAGGCTTTTAAGGGGAAGGAGAAGCATATTTTCCCAGTGGGAGAAGGCCTGGATTCTCTCACTACCAGGTGTTCAGGAGGTCTCAGGAAAAGCAATTCAGAGGGAGCACATCATGGCGAAGAAGTGTCTAGCTTTTTTTTTTTTTAATGGACAGTACAGTTTTCAGCATTGTGCCCTACTTATTATTAGGGGCTTCCCAGGTGGCATAGTGGTAAAGAATCTGCCTGCCAATGCAGTAGATGCATGAGATGCCAGTTCGATTCCTGGGTCAGGAAGATCCCCTGGAGTAGGAGATGGCAACCCACTCCAGTTTTCTTGCCTGGAAAATTCCACAGATAGGAGCCTGACATGCTGCGGTCTTTGGGGTTGCAAAGAGTCGGAAGCAACTGAGTACACACAGATAAGCACACGTAGTTAACATGTTGTTGATCCATCTTAGTGTCCTTTCAAGGTGAGTGGAGTCTTAAGCTAGTGTGTGGCAAACTCCCCTGCCACCTATTTTCTGTTTCAGTGGTCTTGATAGTTGGTTAAGAACCCACCTGAGTAATGCTTTTCTCTGTGGTCGGGAGGTATGGTCAGAGTACGAAGACTTTGTTCTATATATGAGCTGTTCTTTCTGATTCTTGCCTCTGTTCCTCTTAAAACTATTAGGAAGTGAAGAGCTGACAATTGAAGTTGTTCATATAATTTTATAAATTGTTTTTGTCTCTAAAGCCTGTGAAACCTTTAGGTTCTAAAGTCATTTTATAAGGTGAACACCAAAGACAAAATAGCTTTTGAAAATTCTTGGAATAGATGCTACATTGGAAACTGATCTCAAATCTAATAAATACAGTTCTTCTTGCAGTACCACAAATAATTGTTTTCTTACTTGACTTTAAAGTCCGCGTAACTTGAAAAATGGGTAACTTAGGTTCACACTGAGTATAGTGAGGTACAAACCAACGGTGAATAAGGAGAAACAAGAAAACACCAATTTTCTGTATCTTGTTTAATTTGTGTCATTTATTCCTTGAGTAAAATGAAGAGTTGGGTTGGTGGGATTGAAATTTTTGTCTCCAGTCTTTCCTTTCCCCTCTTAAGGGGGCACTAATGTAAAATGGATAGAAGACCTATTTCCATAAAATTGTAAAATTAAAGTGATCAGTGTGTTAAGGTAATTTTCATCCCTGGTGACTTAAGTTTATGTTCCTAATGTAGTTATCTGTTCATCTATCCTTTGTAGCAGAAATTCTACAATATGGTGGGTGAGGATGGTCTTTGATATCCCATAAGTTAAGTAAAAGTTTTGTGTGGGCATCTGTATTGGGGATAGAGGGTCAGCAGTTCATCAGACTATTAGAATTCCTAGTCTTTGTCACAAATAATGACATGTACATGGCTAGGAGTGTATGAAAATGTGAAGAAACGACAGAAACCAAATTTAGGATGGTCAAAAAAATTTAGGATAGTCTTGTTAACTTGTCAGGGAAAGGGAAAAGGGTATGTGGGGAGTACATGAAAGATCCACAGCACTTAAAATCTGAAAGAGGTATGGTAAAAGGATCTAGAAAGTCAGTTATTTGTAGTGTACTATTGCTAGTACATGAAAAAATCCAAATCTCGTTTGTCTTGCTTAAAAAGCGATCAGTGGCTTCCCATTGCCTGTGGAATAGTCTTTGCCATAGTATTCAAGACTCAAAAGATCCAGCCCTGATTAACCTTTCTAGCCATATCTGCTACTCTCTTAACCTGTACCCCATTGTGTGTCTGGTATACCAAACTACAAGCAAGTTTTTAACAAACTGTTTTCTTTCACTCCCTGGATTTTAATTTCTCTATCTTGAATGCTTATCCCCCTATCAAGACCCAGCTCAAATGTCACTGGTTTAAACTCAGGCAAGGTTAGTGATAACCGTTTCAAAATTCACAAAGCAGTTGAATGCCTTTTAAGTATTCAGGTTGTTTGAAATGTAATTTTTTATTTTTTTATATTACGTCTACTTTCTTTTAGTCTATTGGGGAAGGCATTCATGGTCTATCTTGTTACTTTCAGGCGTAACATGCTTGACACCAAAAAGGCAATCTCCATATAAATGAATAAATGCTTTGGTGAAATAAGCTAATATTACACTTTTTATTTTAGAAATAGATTTCACTTAATTTTTAGCTTCTGTCACTGAAAGTTTAGCTCTTTACTAGATAAGACACATGATTTCTTCCTGGTTCTCTAGTTTCATTTTTGAACTTTGCTTCATTTATGTTTCTTATACATGTTACATCCAGGTTAAAGCAGTACATCGTGTTTTCATGGGCTAAACATGTATAATAGTAATAGGGGCCAGGTAGCACTCAATGGTTATCTCTATTTTTTTTGTCCCCCTACTTGGATTTGTTAGGAGAAAACTGGAGTAGTTAACAATCAAAGCAGTGACTGTAGGAATTAGAGCAAGCTACAGCCTTAGGAACTGAAATTGCGTATCTGTATGCCAAGTTTGTTTTTTATCTCTGCTGCCCAATGTGGCCTCTTTTTCTTTGGATTCATCATGTAATTTCAGGGCTTGTGCCTGCCAATAGCTCTGGGTCACATCCCTACAGCTCCTGATTAGCAAAGGAAGGAAATGACCTTTCCAGTTTTTAGCTTCAATTTGAAAAATCTCCAGTAGGGATAGAGGGACAGACTGATACGATCAGGTTCTAGCTTGCCTTATTTCCAACTCTGAGCTAACCACTGAAGCTGAAGGTACGAAATTCTGTGATTATCCTTTCTGAATAGTTGGTTAATGGTAACTAATAATCATCCCACACTACAATCATACGTTTAGAGTAAGAGAAAAACATTTCCAGAAAGTTAAGGAAAGGTGGTTTGAGCATTTGACGAAATGCTGCATAGAAGAGCATCTGAGATGATTTCTTCTGCTTTTCTCATGTTTTTTCACTGCTCAGATATTTTTATGTCTTGTTTATGCTATGGACATAATAATGTCATGAGAATTATTTGGTATCTTTGAAGTAAGTCCTTGTATTTATGTAAAAGATGTTTTGATCCTTAAAGTTAGGATGTTGACTTTAAAGTAGATTTTGATACATAAGTTAATTGGCCAAATAATAGATCTTTGAGTATTAAGAGATGTCTTAGTTATGGAGAACTTGGAAAATAAGGCATTTACAAATTATCTGAGGGGAAGAATAGCCTGAAATTATGGGAGTGAATAGCTGAAATTCAGTGCTAACTTTTCCTGAAATTGTTCATTCACTCGAAAGGAGTGAATATTAGCATATAAAGGCTTAGTGATTCAAAGATGTCCCTGTGCAGGAAAACTGTTTCAAAATATCTTCTTAGGCATTTTTCATAAAATGTGCAACTTTTAGTAGGATGTAGATATATTCCAGGTCAACTGTAGATTCCTGAACTTGATTATGAAGTGGTTTCAGCATCACTTTAGTAATGTGTTTAAGTACATAAAAGTACCTTATTTGGGATAGATCTGTGTAAGAAACTAATGTTAGTAATATTTGAGTTCAAATGCTTACTAGACATTTTTAGGGAGAACTGCATGAAATTGCAGTTTCTGTAGTTCAGAAAAGGTCAAATATTAACAATTCCGTACAGTTCAACCTGGGCTTCCCAGGTGGCACTACTAGTAAAGAATCTGCCTGCCAGTGCAAGAGGTGTAAGAACTGTGGGTTCGATCCTCTGGGTTGAGAAGATCCCCTGGAAAAGGAAATGGCAACTCTCTACAGTATTCTTTCCTGGAGAATCCCCATGGAATCCCCTGGCAGACTACAGTTCATGGGGTCACAAAGAATCGGACACAACTGAAATGACTTAGCACACACCCATGCAGTCTGGTGAAATGGTTTCTTTAAAACCCATCCACAAACAGTCCCTGAATTGCTGACCTTATGTTACTAATGTATATTGTAGCATTAGCCAGACAGTAGCTAGATGATTCGGAGAAGGCAATGGCACCCCACTCCAGTACTTTTGCCTGGAAAATCCTATGGACGGAGGAGCCTGGTAGGCTGCAGTCCATGGGGTCGCTAAGACTGAGCGACTTCACTTTCATTTTTCACTTTCATGCATTGGAGAAGGAAATGGCAACCCACTCCAGTGTTCTTGCCTGGAGAATCCCAGGGACGGCGGAGCCTGGTGGGCTGCCATCTATGGGGTCGCACAGAGTCAGACACGACTGAAGCGACTTAGCAGCAGCAGCTAGATGATTATGTTATAGACAACTAAGCATAAAATTTCATCACACAAGCAAAAAATTTAAATGAACTAAGGCTATAATAATGTAGCCTATTTATAAAGCAGCTTTATTTTGTTTAATAAATGAGTTGAGCACCTATCCAAGAAATCTTGCCTTCAAGATGGGTAGTCTGCTTGCTGAGTACCTAATACATTAAATACCAGATAGTGTGCTAGAGTACTTGATCCATTCATCCCTTCAGAACTTCTGTAAAATAGGCATTTCTATTTTGGAGTGAAGGAAATACGCTGGAACATAGTGGGTCTAAATTGGATTAAAAATGATACTCCACTATGATCATGTTTAGGGAGGAATATATTCATCGTTCTTATTTCATGTTGCTATGTTTGAGCATTTGAGTTGTATGCACAAGTTTGTATTTGGTTTTAGTAGCATTTTTGTGTTAATTTATTGTATAGGAAAGCGGTGAGGGTGGTTCAGAATAGGTACATTCTTTTTTTGGATTCTTAAGTTCTTTAAGAGGAAATCAGACTGCATAAGTTTCTGGTTTATCTTTTTCGTTGAGCCAGTTAAACGAACTTGTTAAAGAAATTTGAGACATGGAAAAAAATTCTCTTCATATCAGTTAGGCTGTACTCGATTCTTAACTACAGTACTTCATGGGAGTTAATCTGGCCTATGACCAAGTCATCTGGATAGCTGATTAGTTCAAGTTGCCAGCATTATTTAGTTTTCTCAAAAAAACTATGATTCAGTTCTAAGCTAAAGGGGTGTGTGTGTGCGTGTACTTGGTTGTGTTCGACTCTTTGACCCATTGACTGTATAGCCCACTAGGCTCCTCTTTCCAGCTTAGTTTCACTTGTGTTGCAGGGTTTTTTGTTTTGTTTTGTCTTGTTTTAGCTATTTGCTTAACTCTGGGATAAGAGCTTCTGTAGTTCCTACCCTTCAGAATCAAAGTGTTTAGAATTAATCTTCTCAAATATGTTGAACATACGAAGTAAATTTACTTAGGCAACCGTAAAGGTCTGATTTGAACTTCTTGTCCATCATCTTAAAATTGACTCCTGGCATTCCCTGGCTGTCTTGATAAACTTATAAGTAGTTGTAGTTTAAGTATCAGAAGCAAATTGGCAAAGTGTATATCAAGGCACTTTTTTGTATAACCTAATAGGTGTACAGCACAAGAATTCAACGTGTATAGTGCGAAATGATTACTCTTAAGGACAATTCTTTATTGCTACTTTTTTTTTAAAAACGAATGAATCTAAACTCAAATTTCTAAACAGTTGACTGTTTTCTGAAGTGCATTATTTTGACCATGTGGTAAAGGCAAATATTTGTCTCGTTATCTTCTGGAAGTGTATTCCTTGCCTTTTTCTTTGAAATCCATTATTGTCTCGTGTGCTCAGTCACTAAGTCGTGTCTGACTGTGACTCCATGGACTGTAGTAGCTTGCCAGGCTCCTCTGTCCATGGGATTTCTCAGGCAGAAATACTGGAGTGAGTTGCCATTTCCTCCTCCAGGGGATCTTACAGGGTCTACAAATCCCTATGCTGTAGAAATTTACATACTGGTATATAGAGATAAGGCTGTATCATAAATTTTTTTAAAACTTGTAAAGAAGCAGCTTTGTTTTCTTACAAGATTATCCGTATGGGTTATACACAAGTCATGGAAGGGCTATATACACTTTGGGAATTAAGGTCAAATGGAATTGTGGAAACTCTGTATTTTGCTATGAGCAAACCACTTTTCTACCTAGAAAGATGGATTGTTCCAGAGTAATACTCAATGTTGAGTAAAAGACAAGGTGTTGAGTATAGGGATAAGGAGATCAAACCAAAAAGAATACTTACCTAGCCCCATGAGAGATTTTAAGGAGAAAATGAAGTCATTGGGTAGTGTGGGTCAGAAAGAACAGTATTTAAGAAAGTAGACATTGATCAAGATAGGGCCTGTAAGATGGTCTGAAAGTTCAGCAAATAATGTGAATGTTGAAGACTGCCCTAAGTTCTTAACTTAGGAAAGTATCGGATTACAACATTTTCATTTTCTAAGACACCTTTTGTTGGTGTACAGACACACGTTGAAGATAATGAGGGTTTGGTTCCAGATGACTAAAATAAAGCGAATATCACAATAAAGCAAGTCACACATATTTTTTATTTTTGGTTTCCCATTGCACATAAAAGTTATGTTTACTATAGTCTGTTAAGTGTATAGTAGCATTATGTCTTTAAAAATGTATATGCTTTCATTTAAAAATACTGTATTACTAAAAAAAAATCATCTGAACCTTGAGCAAGTTGTAATCTTTTTTTTTTTAACTGACAGAGGGTTTGAAATAGTGCAAGAAATTATCAAAATATGGTACAAAACCAAAATGAGCAAGTGCTTTTAGAAAAAGGGCCCAGATAGCCACAAACCTTCAATTTGTTTAAAATCAAAGTACCCTCCCAACCCTCCCGCAGTATCCATGAAGGCATTCAACAAAACAAGATATGCCTGTGATAAAAATTCATATCTCTGTGTGTGTATGCTTTCATGAACCCTTAGCCAAGGTGATTGTTCTGGTATGCGTCCATAAAATAACTATGCCTAGTGTGTCCCAGGAACTAGACTGGGGTTGGTTATGTTTTCTTTTTTCATGGAATGTGTTGTTGATGTACATTGTGATTGTGTCCCTTAAAAAATGGTGTGAAAATAACAAAGCTGATGACTTTCTGTTACGGTCTTATGACCCAGCATTTTCTATCTTGGTGTAGGAACTTAGTGATTTGGCCCGTGACCCTCCAGCACAATGTTCTGCAGGTCCAGTTGGGGATGATAGTAAGTAATTTTCAAGTTGATTTTTATCATTAGTTTCAAAAAAGCTTGTGTATTTTTAGACAATAACAAGAGTATTTTCTTTTTCTAGTGTTTCATTGGCAAGCCACAATTATGGGACCTGTAAGTACTGATAATTAAAAGCAAAGACTTAATTAAAAATGCAGCATTAATCTAGTTTGTAATTTTTAACTAACTCTTTATAGCTTTATTTCATTACATTGTAATTCTATTTGAGATATGCCATAATTGTATTGCTTTTGAAAGAAACTAGTCATTTGTTAAGTACAGTATAAATGTCTGCCCCTGGGTTCTATGTTTAGCATTTCTGTGACCTGCCAAATATCTCTTCTAATTTTCCCTCATAGCAGTGTAAAGTATTGTCACAGAGCTTCCTCATTTACAGAGCCAGTTAGTTTTCTGACCATATCATGGTGTTACTCAGAGACTCTCAACATGTAACTGCCTAAAATCTAGCTTAATTTTATTATTTTGATATTTTGAGTTTTTATAGAACTTTAGTTTCATATAAAATTTGAATATTTTTAGGTAGAAAGTGATATTTTGAATACAGCAAAATTCCTTTCTATCCTGGGTAGATAAGAAACTGTATTGCTGGATAATTGAATGTTCAGAATTATGGATACCATCTAAGAATTTCACAGAATTAGAGCGCAGTAAAACATCTTGGGGTAAGACTGTATCTTGCACAATACTTAACTTTTTTTTGACTTGGAAGGCACGTGAGGATTTCTGTTCTGAGTTGTGTGTTTGTTACTGAATTTTCTGCTTTCTTACCCCTTTTGGTATTTTAATTTCAACATAAATGGCAATAATGTACTAGGTAAGATAATAGTAAGTAGTTCATAATTATAAAAGAGGAAATACCCTTGAAAAGTTAACCAGAGGGTGGGTTGGATTAGCACATGTTTATTTAACAGTTCTGATTATAAATAAGATGGAAGGGGATATTTTTAATAGTTTAAGAGCACATGTTTATTTAACAGTTCTGATTATAAATAAGATGGAAGGGGATATTTTTAATAGTTTAAGTATGTCTGGATTATCCTAATGAAAACTACAGAGTCAGGATTGTTTCCACTTACTTCCAGGTATATTTTTACTGTTTTAAGTGCTTGTTTTTGTCTAATTGGTAACAAAACTGTGATCTGCCACTGCCCTATGCTTCCCACCCCCTTTAAATATACATATTTATGTAACTCATGGCTGACCCAGTTTGACAGTGTTTTAATTTTTATCCGCATGCATGACTTGTGGGATTTTATGACTTCCCCAGCCAGGGCTCGAACCCGTGCCTCACTGCAGTGGAAGTACTGTGTCTTACCACTGAACCACCAGAGAATTCCTGACCCACACAATGTTTTAAAAGTTGACAGTCTTTGCATAAAAACCTCCTGTCTAGGCTTAGGATGGAATAGCAACTGCTTCCTTTTTTTCAGATGAGATGTGTGTATCTGCCACAGTTTCTACCAAGTCCACTTCGGCACTTATATTTGCAACTTGTAGAATTTCCCATTATAGATCACCAGTTTTCAAAGCACAGAATTCAGTACAATGCCTTGCCATAGGTGAACCAAATAAAACTCATCTTTGATTCAGAGGTGCTTTAAGATACTCTCATAAAAATGAGTTGTCAGTACTAATAAAGTATGAAAGAGTTGGTAGTCAAGACTTGTGATTGGATGGTGTGTGTAATAAACCAGTTCTTTTAAATCAATGTTATGTTTTTCTGCTTGATTTTTGAAACTGCTTTTTTATTTATTCCTTTCCAAAAGTTCACCTTTAGTAAATCAAAGTGAAGCATAATTGAGGAGCTCATTAGTAGTCTTCCATAGAAGATTGCTTATCCTGAAAAAATTTTTGGCTGTTTAATTTGCTCTTATTTTCAGGAAACATTTTTCATTTATTTCATATATGTATTTCAGATTATGACTATTCTTTGCTAATTTTTTTTCCAGCAACTGATTTTCTTCTTTCAAAAACAAATATTTTATTTTCAGAACCCTACCCCCAATTAACAAGAGCAAAAATTATACCATGATAGCATAGTTCTGCTTTAGTAACGTTAGCCTCTGAAATTTACTGGTTTTCTAAGGAAGTTAATTCTCATTGTTGGATAATTTCAGGAATTAGTCAAAAGTTATTAAAACTCACCCAAAATGCAGATTTTAATTGTGCTTCATAAGTAAGCACCGAAGTTTCGATGTCAGCTTGTACATGGTTAACAGTTACCCTTACTATTAAGTATATCAATGAAACAAACCATGTTACTTTGACTTTTGATTGTATCTTTGTAATAAAACATCACAGTTTGATTAGATAATTTTATTTTGTTCGTAGAGTTACTATTGGATTTTGGTGGATTATAGTAAGGAAGTGCTCTTGATGATTGAGCAAAAACACATGATTCTTAAAACCTGTGTGCTACCTTATTCTTTCTGAAGACAGGTACTTGGATCACATATGCTGATAAAAAATAAAGCTTTGAAAGAATTGACAGACCATTGCTAGTTACGTGGTGTTTAAATTTTGTTGGTTATTTTGTACTAAGGGAAATTTCCATAATGAATTGATGCAGTGAGAAGAAACTTAATTTCTTTACCTATTTCTGATATTTATGTGCTTGACTTTTTAAAATTGGAAATGGAACTGTTAGAAGGAATTTTGAAGTTATTTTGAGAACCGTGCTAACTTCATTCCACCTAATCTAAGATAAATAGCCTTTCACATACTGTGTATGTGCATAATGTAATTGTTGGCAGCCTGAGCAGAATCAACTACAAAAACTATCTGAAGTAAAATATTTGGTCCATACGAAATGTTTTATTGTTACACAAGGGTGAATTTTTCAGTTTATGTTGACTGTGATGTTTTCCCTGCAAAGGCTAATAATACATGAAAACTCATCTTTAGTACCTTACTTTTTTTAAGGAGCTGTATAGCATAAGAGGAAAATTAAATGTTAAATTTTTGTTGACTAATAGTAACTATACAGAGCAAGGTATTTTTAAAAGGGCGGCCAGCAGTTTGGACTCAAGGGAGGACTGTATTATTTACCTTTTAAAAAACATTGAAGCATAAGATGGACCCTACAGTATAGGTAGGATCCTGTGGGAAAGGAAGAATATTCCAAGTGTAGGGGAAAGAAATATGAGAAAAAGGATATGTGAAGCATTATTTACTGTGCAGTAAGAAATGTATTCTGGAGAGGAGGTGAAAGATGAGACTAGATTGTTGGAAACCAAATCATTACAGCACAGGAATTTGAACTTCAGTCTTGGCAGGCTGTGCTTGATTTCAAGCTGGAGTTAACTTTCTTGAAAAGACCACTTCAGCATTAGGGTGAGGCATAAATTGGAGGGAAAACCCAGAGTGAAGGCAGGAATACCAGTAGTAAACCATTGCCATGATGTAGACAAAAGTTAGTAAGCTTTTGAACTAAAGCAATGGATACAAAGGAGAGGAATCCAGTTCAGAAGACTATTGAGGATTTTTGAGATTTGGTATCTACTATGAGAAGATGGGAAAGAGTCAGTGATGAGATCCTAGTTTGTGGCTTGACTATTGTGGTTTCAGTTTTTGAGACATCTGAGTAGAACATATTCAATAGACATTTGAATATGTGTCCTAGAAGGAATAACTACACTAAAGATAGATCCTAGGATTACCAAAATAAGTGTGGGACAGGAGATAGAAGCAGAATATCAGTATATCATAGTTGCCTTAGGGGAAGAGTAGAGACAGACACTGAGGGAGGAGCAGTTTGGACTAATTGTAGCAAAACCAGGGTAGAAAGAAGGTTTCTAAAGAGATCCATTATGTATTCTTAATTTCTAAGATTAGCTCAGTTTGTTTATCAAAGTATCCCTTTTTGTTTTTCTTGGTATATTTGTTTGATTTATGGTAAATTCAAATGTAGAGCCTTAGTTTTTAGGTGACATAGTTTGGTTACCTTTAGATCATGTATGGTTTTTACCAGTTTTTCCTCTTTGCTGGAGTTTTGGTGTTAATTTGTAACACTGAAATATTTTCATTCTATAAGTTCTTATTTTTCTTGAGCAAGTGAGATGAGATTTGACTTTGACTAAATCTATTGTTAGACTACCTTTAAGAAGCCATCGGATGTAGTGCTTGATTGTATGAAACTTGGAGTGAAAGCTTAAGCAGATTTTTTGGGATTGAGCTTAATGAAAACATGTTTTCATTAAAACAGTTTACCCTTAAATTGTTAACTGTATTTGGTAAAAATGTATCTTCCATATGAGCCTATTTTATAAAAGTGTATGCTATTTGAAGCATCTATTTCCAATTAATATAGTCCTATTATTTAACAGTGATATGTTAATCTAATAAATTTGGATCACATTCTTGTGTCTTTGATTTTTCTATGCTTTTCAGATGCTTTTTTGCAGTCTTAATTTTCTTGAATTAGAGTTTTGTAGGCATTATGAAGCAGAGGGACTTAGGAAAGACATTTAAATAGTAGCTCTCCCATTAAAGTAGTACATATCTTTTAACTTGATCATCAGTAAACTGACCATTCTCCTTTAAACCACAAGTGTATACCCTTGTTCATTTCTTCATAATAACTATACAATTTCACGTATGTCTCTACCAGACTGTAGACTTAGCAAGATGAGAGATTATTCTCTGTCTCTTTCACTTACCTAGTAAATAGAATGGAGTTAGTAATTCAACTAATGTTTAATAATTTTACAGAGGGGTGGGATTAAATGAGCTGTGGACTACAGTGTCAGCCCTGTGAAGGTTATTTGCCCTGCATAAGTAGTGGGCATAGTACAATAAAAGGTTCATAATAGCACTGTATACATCCTCACTCAAATGGAGAGGGATGGGTATTGATAATAATTCAGTTACTACAGATTTTCAACCACATTTTCAGGTTGACTCTGCATATCCAGAGGCAATTACTCAATTCCGTTTTTTAAAAAAATTCTTTGACCTTGAAATCCTTGACCACATCACCTTTTCATTCTTTGTTTTGTTGGTTTTCAGAAGACCTGGGTTTGAATCCTGGTTTTATCATGAACAAATTGTATAGTTCACTAAGTTACTTTAAATCCTATTTTATTTACTCATGAAATGGCAACAGTATCTTTTTCTTGGTAGTGGTTAAATTAAATGTGGAATACTAGTAAATTTCTCCCAAATGTTACTTCATACTAACGTTATATGATGTTTATTTACTGAGGAGTTTTTCATACTCAAATTACAATGAGCAAAACATTTAAGGATAAAAAGTACTGCTGTAGCTTGAAATTTTGTATCTTCTGTTTCATGTGTGCAAAGCAAACATCCCTAGTTTTCCAAATCTAGTAATTTTGTGTATTGACTTACTGTAAAGAATTTAGTGGTGTGATTTTGAAGAAAAGACTGTCATGGTTTTATTAAATTAGAATTTTGAGGGGCCAATTGGGAACTAAACTTATTAGAAACTTCCTTTGTTTCTATTCTACTTCCCCTATTGAAGGGAGTTATGTTTACCTACAAGAGATAAATTCTGGTTTGCCAGTGACCAGAATGGCCTGTTAAGGTACAAAGCTGTTTGTGTATATATGACTGTCATTAGAAGAAATACTCAACAAATAGATGTAAGCTTTATTTTCAGATTATAATTTGATACATTATTATGTAGACTTCATTGTTAACTGTACTTCATGAGAACTAGGATCTAGAACCTTGTGTTTCTGAATAGTTTTTCTAAAATTCTTTGACTTCATGTAAAATAGGATCTAAATTAGGATTCCTTATTCTATAGTAAATATTGCGATTTTTTCACTAATATGAACTTTATCGTGGAATAATTTAGACTATTTTCATGTAAATAGGTAATTTTGCTTCATATTAGAGAAATGCTTAGAAAATAAATGTTAACATGAATTATTTAGCAATCATTTTAAATAGCAGAATTAAGCATATTTTTCTTTTCACAGAATGACAGCCCATATCAAGGCGGTGTATTCTTTTTGACAATTCATTTTCCTACAGACTACCCCTTCAAACCACCTAAGGCAAGTATTTCCCCCACCCCCAAATCTGAGTATAGATTTGTATTTTATTCCAGAGGAATACAACATTCCAAGACATTAGGGTTCTGCATAAGTTAAGGCTAAACTGGTGTGAATGTATGATGAATAATTGGGGCTTGAATGTATATACTGAATTAAATCACTGATGGTGAATGCTGACTGCTAGCCTTTAGTTAAAAGAAGAGCTAAAACTGGATTTGAACTGTATAACTGGAGGTAAGAATTGCCTTACCCTTTATGTTGCAAGGCTCAAATATACCATGTGAAAGCATTTTTCCCACTTCATTGTGCTTATACAGATTTGGATCAGTAATTCTAGTGTCTTATGTTGGAAATGGAGGTTCTAATACATACTTTTGTACCTTGATGCCTTAAATGAGCTAGTCTGTATGCTTTGGTCTACATCGGAAAGTTTCTAATTTGTTACTGAATCCTAAATTCCCTTCAAGTTGCTCCTTTGATACTCATGCTATGGTAGGGCCAAAGTTAACCTTTGTTTTTTGTTTTTTTTAAATTAGTTTATCTATTTTTTTACTTTACCATATTGTATTTGTTTTGCCATACATTGACATGAATCCACCATGGGCGTACATGTTTTCCCCTTCCAGAACCCCCTTCCCACCTCCCTCCCCATCCCATCCCATCCCATCCCATCCCTCCAGGTCATCCCGGTGCATCAGCCCCGAGCACCCTGTATCATGCATCGAACCAAAGTTAACCTTTGGAACAACCCACCATATCACTGATAATAAAATTTTTGCCACATGGTTACATTTTCCATTTTAATTAAAAAGAAGAAGCCCCTGAAGGATCTTGGTCAGACTCTGGATTCTTTCATGTGTATAGCTTTTAGCTATTAGATTTTTTTAATTTTTACCTATTTTTAAGTGTAGCTACAGTTTTTTTGCCAAAGTTTACAATGCTTGTTTTTATTTGAGAAAAATAAAGTGTTTTTTTTTTATTTTAGGTTGCATTTACAACAAGAATTTATCATCCAAATATTAACAGTAATGGCAGCATTTGTCTCGATATTCTAAGATCACAGTGGTCTCCTGCTTTAACTATTTCTAAAGGTAAAATACTAGAGGCTTTGATTTTTCTAATAGTTAAAGGAGTTTCATTTTTGAGCTGACTTATCTAAGTATTTTTATAATGCCAGTTTTTTGATAAAGATGGGGAAAGGAACAAGAAGTACATCATTTTTGCTTTTAGCGGTATTGATTAAAGATTTTGTGGAAAGGAGTTAACATTCAGATGGAGGGGGAGCATTATTTGCAAATAACAATAGCAGCATTTAATAGCTTTCTTAGTATATTTTTCAATTCCAAGCCACTTGTACATCTCACTCACTTGCTGCCATTTAGCAAAAATGGTATACCTAAAGTTAACAGAGCTTTTGAACTTGAGATTTCTTATGGGAAAATTCTGATTTCATTTTCCTGTGTTTCTTATTTTTTAGATAAAAAACCTTTTTAAGAAACCTTTAGTTAAGTGTTCATGTATCATGGTAGTTTGTTTCCTACATCATAATAGTCTAAAATGCATAGTCTTGGGAAAGGTTTCTAGATAAATTCTGCTCTTCTACTTTAATAGGGATCCGTTGTGTGACATCTTTAATAGGTTGTCTGGTTTCCACATTGATGTTCCAGATGGAGATGGAATATCTCTCCATCTCTTTCAAACAACTCTGGTGGCTTTTATGTCACTTTTACCCCACAAATAAAAGTCACCTACCACAAAGCTACCTAATGGGAAGGAAGTCTGCCTTTTAGTAATTTTCAGTTTTTGATGCTGGCTTACACAAAATGAGTTTTTAATGTTGCTTATTATGACTATTTCAGATATTTGAGGATAGCAGCTAACTCGAAGCATTCTCATTTTCTGGCTGAATACTTAATGTAGCATTCCCCAGATTATTTCTTGAAATAATTTAATTTTAGTTTTATTTTTAGAAGTGTGGTAAATGCAAAGTGAAACAGGTTTTGTTTGTTCATTCATTTGTTAAGGCAGGGCATCTAGCCTTTTATGTCCTTGCACAGTGCATATGAATCTCTTTGAAGGGACTGTCTAGCATTCCCAGAATTTTATTTGATTAATCAGAAACACTTATGTGGGAGGTGGGGACAATTTGGGTAAATGCTGCTGTCGTTCTTTCAGGTGCAGCATTAATTTTAGGCCCATTTTTCACCCCGCTGGATACATTCTAGTTTCTTTCCAGGTCAGGTTCTCTTTTAACACCAGGCACCTGGTATGAAGAAGACTGTAATACTATTTTCCAGGTTTGTTTAGTTTTACCATCATTGGGAATGTACTGTAATACGGCACACTTTCTGTAAATGCAGATTTAGTTTCATTTCTGATCCTGCACTTGAGTTTAAAATCACATTTTCTCTAATAATGTATTTTTTTTCATGGTATTGCTATTATCTTCATCCAAGGATTGTCATAACCACATTAAGCTTTTATATCATAAACGTTTTGTAAAACTTTGCACAGTGGCACATAATTCATAGTCACAGTGAATTAGATGCATGATGAATTAGTTCCAATGATGCTTCACATCTTTTAAGTTAATATTTTGACTAGGTCAGGGTGAGAACTGTAGCTGAAGAGCTACTCAGTAGTAGATCTTGGTGGGTTTTTTTTTTTTTTAATATAACCAAAATTCTTGGATATGGTCTCTACCTATATATAAATTCTAGGAGATAAAACCTGTAGTCATTGGGGCATTTGGGTGTTTTTGTGAAACTCCCCCGAGAGTAGGGCAGAAAATGGATTATTTTATCAAGCCAAACAGCTAAGCATATATTGCATAGCTGTACTCTTACTCAAAGTCCCCACCACCACCACCCACCTCCCTCCAGCCATTACCAAGAAACTCCACTTCACTATTTCAGAAGGTTAATATAAAGAATTCCCTGGTGGTCCAGTGGTTAGGACTCCATGCTTCCACTGTAGAGGGTACAGGTTTGGTCCCTGGTCAAGGAACTAAGATCCTGCGTTCAACGTGGCATAGCAAAAGAAAAGGTAATATAAATTAATATGGCATCATTTCACTATCTCAGAACTTCTGAATTTGGCAGATTTTTGTAGCTAGTCAGTAAACTAACAAATATCTATTTTTAGAATCTCTTATCTACCAGGAACTTGTCTTCTATGAATCAAAATCTCTGTAAAGCTTTGTCTTAAGGAAATTAAGATAGAAACTAATCCTCTTTTGAGGATTGAAGTTTATATTATAATGCATGTTTTTAAATACTTTCATTCATCCAAATTCCCAGTGGTGGGTAATAGACATTTGTTTTCTTCCAGTTCTTTTATCCATTTGTTCACTGCTATGTGATCCAAACCCAGATGACCCCCTAGTGCCAGAGATTGCACGGATCTATAAAACAGACAGAGATAAGTAAGTATGTAGTAATTTGAGAAAACAATATAAAAAGTGGCTCTTCTTAATGAGTTAGTATTATATATTTTGCTGTAAGTTGTGGCGTGATGCCAAGGAGACTTGACGCTTGTTTCTGGTAGGATGGTGGTTGAAATGTGCAAAAAGCTAGTTATTGAAATGTGATTGGTTTTTTGTTTTGTTTTGTTTTTTTAATTTCCTAGGTTATGTTTTCTTTTTCTAACATGTTCAGCAGTTTTGTCACTTTCAAGTTTGAGGAAGAAAGGTATTTTTTCTTCACCCCAATTACATTTAAAATATATATATATATTGGTACTGTTGTAAAAAAAAATTTGGTCTAAATATTTTATATATTGAATTCTTTATGTACAACTTTACCATTATAATTTCCGTATGATATAATTAATGCTCAGTATACTTGTTCAATTAGGTACAATAGGTTAGCAAGAGAGTGGACAGAGAAATACGCTATGTTGTAGGGTAAGAGGATCTGCACATTATGGTGCGCTTATTCATGGTACTGCCAGCACATGAGTGCTGCATGCGTTAAGGCACTGTATTAACTAACTGTTACTAAGGTAGCTCATGTGGCAGTGTCTGAAAACTGTACACTTAACTGCTTGATCTCTGTTTAGCGTGAAAGTATACCCAGCAGTCATTATTGCTTGAGAGTATTTTTGCATGGCAAAGCAGTTATATAGCACCAGTAAGAAATGAAAATTTTAGTATCTTTGTCAAACTACTGTAGTATTTAAATTTTAACTTTAAAAATTGGTATATTTTAAACTTCAATACTTTATGGAATGTGGTAACTTAGTTAAAATTTTGCCAAGACATAATAATGTAAGGGATAAACACTTTTTTAAGCCTCACTATCTATACTAAATGTTCATTACTGACAAGCATGCATTAGTGTCAGCTATACCTTGTGGCTACCTATATGCTAAATGAAACCTTTGTTTTAAAGTGCTGGCTTTATGAGAGGTATCCTTAAGTGAGGTAACCACAAATTGGTAGACAAAGAACTTAAAGTTAGAAAAATGGTTGAACTATGTTAAGTTCTCGGTTTGAAACGAAGTTAATATTTTTATAGAGGTCAAACTGTAAATATAAATCAGTTCTCCTGTGTCCTTTTAGATATTCCTTTCTTAAGGTTATCACTATAATTTTTGTTCTGGTAAGTAGCCTATGGCATGGTAGTAATACAGGGAGAAATTGATAGCATTTTATCAATATTAGTGATCTTCCTCAGCAGTAAATATCCTTGCTTGTGTATGAATTACCTGTTGATCATGTTAAACAAAGATGCCCCCCACTTGTACTCCTAGTTTCATCCATCGGGTCTCAAGTGGGGTTTGTTAATTGCCAGTCACCACACTTTCAAAATAACAGGTGATTTTGATTAACACATGT
Source organism: Giraffa tippelskirchi (assembly GCF_054371585.1). Classification (NCBI taxonomy): domain Eukaryota; kingdom Metazoa; phylum Chordata; class Mammalia; order Artiodactyla; family Giraffidae; genus Giraffa; species Giraffa tippelskirchi. The sequence goes on along the minus strand of NC_137275.1, from coordinate 87,877,500 downwards.
AACTCACAACCCACCTCCTCTTGAAAATTACTGCTTTTTTATCATCTTCCCCAGTGTCTTAATCTTCTGCCTGTGCTGAAGTCTCAGAGGCATTTTCTCTTTTGGTAATATCCAGGGTCAAGTAAATTATCATGAAGTCCAGGATTCAGATAAAAATGTTTATTAGTTCATGGCTCAGTCTGTCTTTCATGGGAGTTTCTATAGATCTACAGATAAGTGCACTATTCTGATAATAGGTCCATGGCAAATTGTAAAAGGTTAAAATTTGTTGGAATGGATACTAATTGTAAAATTTCTAATAGACCGTTAGCTCAGTAGTAGGAGAGAAAAAAGGTCTTTGATTTTTTGCTAGCCAATCTATATGTTTATTAAAGTATTACTTTCAGTGAATTAGGACATGATATTGAAGCATAAGGGTCTCATTTCCTACAGTGCTTTGAGTACCAGTGCTTTTTCTTCCTTGTTGGCTTTATCCTAATCGTAGCCATTAAAGATGACTCCATGATGAGTCTAGAAGTAAAGTACTCTTTCCTTACCTTTTAAGTATTAAGAATTATTTTAAATTTTTAAATAACATCTTTTTATTTACAGGTACAACAGAATATCTCGGGAATGGACTCAGAAGTATGCCATGTGATGCTACCTTAAAGTCAGAATAACCTGCATTATAGCTGGAATAAACTTTAAATTACTGTTCCTTTTTTGATTTTCTTATCCGGCTGCTCCCCTGTCAGACCTCATCTTTTTTAATTTTATTTTTTGTTTACCTCCCTCCATTCATTCACATGCTCATCTGAGAAGACTTAAGTTCTTCCAGCTTTGGACAATAACTGCTTTTAGAAACTGTAAAGTAGTTACAAGAGAACAGTTGCCCAAGATTCAGAATTTTTTAAAAAAAATGGAGCATGTGTATTATGTGGCCAATGTCTTCACTCTAACTTGGTTATGAGACTAAAACCATTCCTCACTGCTCTAACATGCTGAAGAATCATCTGAGAGGCAGGGAGATGGATGCTGAGTTGTCACATCAAAGGAAGCAGCATTATTCTAGCAGCATCCATTCTTGTTTAAGCCTTCCACTGTTAGAGATTTGAGGTTACATGATATACTTTATGCTCATAACTGATGTGGCTGGAGAATTGGTATTGAATTTATAGCATCAGCAGAACAGAAAATGTGATGTATTTTATGCATGTCAATAAAGGAATGACCTGTTCTTGTTCTACAGAGAATGGAAATTGGAAGTCAAACACCCTTTGTATTCCAAAATAGGGTCTCAAAACATTTTGTAATTTTCATTTAAATTGTTAGGAGGCTTGGAGCTATTAGTTAATCTATCTTCCAATACACTGTTTAATATAGCACTGAATAAATGATGCAAGTTGTCAATGGATGAGTGATCAACTAATAGCTCTGCTAGTAATTGATTTATTTTTCTTCAATAAAGTTGCATAAACCAATGAGTTAGCTGCCTGGATTAATCAGTATGGGAAACAATCTTTTGTAAATGCAAAGTTGTTTTTTGTATATGCTGTTGGGATTTGCCTCATTGTTTGACATCAAAGATGATGTAAAGTTCAAGAGAGTGAATATTTTGCCATGTTCAGTTAAAAGTGTGCAGTCTGTTACAGGTTGACACATTGATTGACCTGATTTATGCAGAATTAATAAGCTATTCAGATAGTGTAGCTTTAGTATGCTGCACATGATACTGGCAGCCTGGGAGTTCATAGATGGACTTGGGACCCAGCAGTTTTGAAACATGTATATGGAGTTTAAGAAATTTATTTTCCAGGTGCAACCCCCATCTAACTAAATTTTTTCTTCACCTTGTATGCTTGACAGCTGAAAAGACCATAACATGGGAGTAATAATGGGTCAAAATTTACAAAATAAAGTACTGTTTTGGTGTGGGAGTTGTTATGAGGCTATGTTGAAGTGACTTTAACTATGTGGGATATTGAGTTTTTTTAATGGATTGACTATCCATTAAAATGGATTTGTTCAGCCATTTACATTAATGAGCATTTAAATGCAACAGATACCATTTCAGGTGACTTAACATGAATGAATAAAAGTCAATGCTATTGGATTATTTTTTGTTTGACAAGTGCTATCTGTGCCACTTAATGTAACTTCTGTAGTAACAAGGGCATTATCATTCTTCACCCTTTCTAATTCCGACCCTATAGTTTTATTATTTTTTCATAGTTTCTTTGATTTGTCCATTGCTTTCTTATGGTCCTGTATTCAATTTCTAGCACATCTGTGACTTTTCTCCACTTACACATTTTTGCACTGCTTACACTTATGTGCAATCTTACTCCTTGTCTGCACACAGATGTGGAAAGCTAGATATAAAATAAATGTTAAAGCTTGATTTTTATAAACATTTTAATATGTAGTTTGGACATGATTTATTGAATTAAGGTTCTTTAAACTGAAAGTGAAATGCATGCCTTCCGAAAATGTTTTGGCTTTGTTAATTCTGTAATAAGCATTTCATTGAGAAATATCAATCCAGTTATACCATTTTCCAATGAGTGAATTTTTCATTCTATCTTTGCTTTAAAAATAACTCAAGGGTACATATCATACTGTTGAAACTGTTGGATTCAAAGTACAAATAAGTAAGATAACTCCACAAGGTAAGAAACTTTTTGGCTCTATTTTTAGGATAATAAGATTCCCTCAAAATAACAGCTTTTATAGTAGGCATATCATTTCTTGAAAACCAGCCACGAATAAAACATTTGTCAGAGCTGGATTCTACTTGGCTTTCAAATTGACCTTTTTAGCTACAGATAACCCTTAAGTTTTTATAGAGATGACTTCCTGAAGCTATTGTCATAATGATTGATAGATGTGTCCAGTTCTCTGTATCTTTGACTTGATGCTTTCTATATTTCCTATATCACTTCTAAGGGAACAAGCCATAAAGGCTTCTCCAGGTTTAACAGAACAGTAAAAGTACCTGGAAAACCAATATTTTTGAATGTATGAACACTGGACCTGAGATCATCTGCAATGAAACCTTCAGAAGAATCCAAGAGTTTTGTCCTTTCCCCCATATATACTAATAGTGCCATGTATAGCACTGAAATGATTATTAACATTAAAAATTGATTTTGGTTCTCCTGTTTCCTACATCTTTTAATGCCTAATTCAGTTTTAAATTATGTTAAGTTTATCTTAACCTGTGAGGATTATAGTCCAGTTGACGTAATGATAAATTATGTTTTAAGTGACTCATTCCTGGGCAAGTTTGCAATGTGATAATCAGATTTAAAAGAAAAACTACTTGGCTTTCTTGTGTGGGTGTACTCACAATTTTTTAAAAGTATGAACCACAGTTAACTGGTGGTCTCAGGGGTAGTGAAACACTCACTTTTTTTTTAATGGTTTAGTTGACATCAGATACTGACCATCCTGTGTTAGTGATTTTGGAAGTGACTTAGATTAGCCATGTTTTGTGTTGGCGTAACAAAACTGTTAAATGATTGTTGATTATAGTTTGAAGTGAATTTGTCTCTATTTTATGAGGAACCCAGTGCAAGTCACTAAATATTGTCTAATAGTGACATCTGCATAACACTTGTAATAGCTAAGGTTAACTGAGCTTAAAGAATTGTTACCATTAAAGTCTGTGTTTAAAGACACTCTGGTCTTACTTGGTAATTCCAGCTAACATGAAATCCACACTTAATGTCGTGTGTGAGTTCTGTTTTGAACTACAGTTGTAACAAAAACTATGGTCTATAAAGAATTTAGGATTCTCAAAGTGTGACCCCAAGACCAGCAATATCACTATCATTTGAGAAGTTCTTTAAAATGGAAATTATCAAATCCCACTCCAGGCCTACTGATTCAGAAACTGGAATGACACACAGTGGCCTGTTTGAAGAAGCCATTAAAGTGGTCTTGGAAGTCTGTTCTTAGCTCTCCCTTGTAATAGACTACAGCAGTAATAGTTTGACCCTATGATTATTTTCTCTAATTTCATGGCTGTAAGAATGTATATGCCCAAGTGTTAAATTTCTAACAATTCATACTATGAATTATGCCCTAGGTTGACTTACATGTTTATTAATGTTTATTAACATCCCACATTAACCCAGTGACATTCAAGTTTATAACTTTATTCTGGAAAATGTGATTTAACGAATAGCCAAGTAGTATTTAAAAAGAGTAACCAGGTGCTTGAGTTTTCTGCAAAGTGTTGACTAGATAGCTAGCTGAACATGCATTTGAGCCCTGGTCTTACTCTCTGGCTGAAGCAACTTTTGGGAGAAAGGGTTGAAAGGTAAGATGTCACGTTAAGGGTGTTTGGAGTCTTCACTGAATTGAACAGATACTAAACATACCATAAGGTAACTATTAAAACTTTTTGTACTCCCCTGGTGTAATGGAAAAATAAATGGTAAAGGTATTTGGACCAGGATTTTGAAAGGTGACAGCCTCTCCCACTCGCGAAGTGTTGTTATGTTAAAGATCAAAAAGTTTACAAAAGGCTAGGAAGCTAGCAGTTAGCTGTCCCCCCCTCCCCCACCTCCATGTTCCCAGTAGTTAACCACTATTTCACATCCTTTCCTACTACCCTGTTAACTACTCGTTCCTTTCTTTGCCTCATTTTGAAAAAGATTTTAATGATTCTGATACAGTGTTCCTCATAGTTGCTTTTTTACATGGAATATGTTTTAGTTAACATTTGGTTAATTCTCTCTTGCCAGGTTGTACACTTTCTGGATGAAATGTGTTTAAGAGCCCTCTTAATTTTTTTCTGTATTGTAGAAAATGGTTTTATGAAATAACTACTTTTCATTCTTCCATACTATTGTCTGAGCCTCTGTGTAAACTTGGTTCCCTGTTTACCCTGTCAAATTTGAATATTATCAAGTAAGGCCGAACAATGAAATACTTTGATATCCCTAGTTGCTTAAGAACAGTTAACCATTACCATATGGTTACCAGCCATCTCCTGAACACTTGTGTAGCTTCCTGTTCATCATCCACCTCACTTTCTAAAGAATGATTGACTTAATTTCTACACACACGTTTCTATCTCTTGGCCTCTGGACGTGTAAACATTTCAGTTCCATTGGCCCCAAACCTAGGCATCGTTTCTCAAACTTGCAAATTAAACAGTCAGTCCTACCTAAAGTTTTTTTCCAGAAACTACCTGTTTACCACATTTCACTGCTGTCACGATGGTCTGTGTGGTCTAAATCTATATTGTTTTTTCAGTTATTGCTAAAGCCTAAGTGGTCTCCCTTCTTTTCATTTCATAGCAATTTATCATCCATGCAACACCAGGCATACTCCTTTTAAACCATATTGGATCACATCATCACTTTGCTCCAAACGTAATGGTTTTTCATCTCATTCAGAATAAAGGCCAAATCCTAAAAGCAGTTTACAGGCTGGAAGTGACTTTTCCCACCACTTCATCCCTAATAACTTCCCCATCAGCTTCCTCAGCTCAGTCGTACAGGCCTCTGCTGAGGCTTGAACACAGTGGGCTTTTTCTTACCTCAAGATGTTTGCCATTGTTTTTCCCTTTTACCTGGGATTATCAAAGATAAAATATGGCTCTTTCTTCCCTACTAGGTTTCAAATGTCAACCTATCAAAGTGATTTTTCTCAACTATTCTACATAAAATACCAACAGCACTGCCACAGTAGAGTGCACCATGGCATGTTAAGTAATAACCGCCTTAACATGGGGGCTTCCCCAAGGTTCAGGAGGTGAAGAATCCACCTGCAATGCAGAAGATACGGGTTCGATCCCTGGGTTGAGAGGATCCCCTGGAGAAGGAAACTAACCCAACTAGTATTGCCTGAAAAATCTCATGGACAGAGGAGCCTGGCAGGCTATAATTGATGGATGCTGCTTTTGACTCTTAAGTATCTCAGTGAGTGGATGGACATTTCCGTTTCTATCAGTATAGATGACCAACTCTGATGTGAAAAAGCAACTAAACATGCTCGGGAAAAACACTTTTTAAAAAATACGTTATTAATCTCTCAAGCCCAAACCAAATTGAAACCAGGAACCCAAAAGAAGCAGGCTATAATCAGAAACTAGCTAGCATCTTGAGAACACTTAAATCAAATGAAGTATATTTTCATTTTCATGACCCTGGCAAAGCCCAGAATACATCCAGAGTGGTGTCAATTAGGATAAACCCATCCCAAATACAGATGGATGAGTTTGCATGTCTTGAATCTTCATTCTCGGTGGCAGGAGAAGGTTCTCTTTGAATATGTAATGATAGTTTGACTTTGTGAAAATATGCAGCTCTGAATCTTACCATGTGGATAGTCTGAAAACCCAAGCAGAACATTTTAAAAAGTTGTTCCAAATCAGCAACCCGGTGCTGGTGGAAGTAAACAAATACTCTGTAAGGACTCAATAATAGCTCACAGTTAACAATCAGAAAATAAAGTACAAAAGAACTTAGTACTGTACCATGAGTAGGAACTGATGTGCAAAAGTTTCAGACGTTAAAAACATCAGATCATACAAATTGAAAGTAAAACCTGACTTTCCAGATAACAGAAAAATCTTAAGAATATAAATTATTAGAGCTAATAATTCAGCAAAATTACAGGATACAAAATCAACACAAATTAGTTGTACTTTTTTTTTTCCTAGTTGAGCTGTGCAGCTTGCATGATCTCAGTCCACCAACCAGGGGTTGAACCTGAGCCTTGGCAGTGAAACTCTGAAATCCTAACCATTGAGCCACCAGGAAACCCAGTTGTATTTCTACTATAAGTAGCAATGAAGAATTACAAAATGAAATTAATAAAATAATTCCATTTATAACATCAAAAAGAATAAAATACTTAGGAATAAATTTAACCAAGGAAGCAAAACTTGTATACTGAAAACTACAAAATATTTGTAAAAAAATTAAAGTCCTAAATAAATGGAAAGACATCCAGTGTTCAGGTATACAGGTCAAGAAGCAACAATTAGAACCAGACATGCAACAACTTACTGATTCAAACTTGGGAAAGGAGTATGTAGGACAAGGCTGTATATTGTCACCTTGCTTATTTAAGTTATATGCAGAGCACATCATGTGAAATGCTGGGCTGGATGAAGCACAAGCTGGAATCAAGATTGCCAAGAGAAATACCAACAACCTTGATACGTATGCAGATGATAACACTCTAATGACAGAAAGTGAAGATGAACTAAAGAGCCTCTTGAGAGTGTAAGAAGAGAGTGAAAAAGCTGTTTAAAACTCAACATTGAATAAACGAAGATTATGGCATCTGGTCCCATCACTTCATGGCAAATGGAAGGGGGGAAATGGAAGCAGTGACAAATTTTATTTTCTTGGGATCCAAAACCACTGCAGATAGTTGACTGCAGCCATGAAATTAAAAGACACTTGGCCCTTGGAAGAAAAAGCTATGACCAACCTAGACAGCATATTAAAAAGCAGAGACATTACTTTGCTGACAAAGGTCAGGCTAGTCAAAGCTATGGTTTTTCCAGTACTCATGTATGGATGTGAGTTGGAGCATGAAGAAGAAGGCTGAGTGCAGAAGAATTGATACTTTTGAATTGTGGTGCTGGAGAAGACTCTTGAGGGTGTCTTGGGCATCAGGATCAAACCAGTCAATCCTATAGGAAATCAACCCTGAATATTCACTGGAAGGACTGATGCTGAAGCTGAAGCTCCAAAACTTTGGTCACCTGATGCAAAGAGCAGATGCATTGGAAAAGACACTGATGCTGGGAAAGATTAAAGGCAAAAGGAGAAGGCAGAGGATGAAATGGTTTGATAGCATCACCCACTCAATGGACATGAATTTGAGCAAACCCTGGGAGACAGTGAAAGGGAAGCCTGGCATGCTGCAGTCCACAGGGTCGCAGAGTCAGACATGATTTAGCAACTAAACAACAACAACAAGATTTGTGTTCATAGATTAGAAGATTTGTTATTGTTAAGATGGCAATGATCCCCAAAGCAATCTACAGTTTCAATACAGTCCCTATCAAAATCCCAGTGATTGTTTTTACAGAAATGGAAGATATAAAAAAAAATTCATACAGAATTACAAAGGAGTATGAAGAAACAAACGTGAAAAAAAAGAGGGCTCATACTTCCTAATTTCAAAATTTTATTACAAAGCTACAGAAATCAAAGCAGTATGATACTAGCATGAAGATAAACTTATAGGACAATGGAATATAATTGAGAATTCAGAAATAAACTCATATACATCTTGTGGTCAACAGGATGCCAAGACCACTCACGGTGAATAGTCTCTTCAACAAATGATGCTGAGACAACTGAATATTAATATGCAAAGAAGCGAATTTGGGCCCCTACCTTACATTATATACAAAAATTAACAAAATGGATCAAAGTCCTTAATGAAAGACCTAAAACTATATAAAACTCTTGGAACAAAAAAGGAATACATTTTTGTTAGTTTGTATTCAACAATAAATTCTTAAAAATGATACCAAAAGCACAAGCAATTTAAAAAAATAGATAAATTGGACTTGCTCAAAATTTTAAACTTCTGTGTATCAAAGTATACTATCAAAATAAAAAGACAACTTAAAGGACAGGAGAAAGTATTTGCAAATGACATATCTGGTAAGTGTATAGTATCCAGAATACATAAAGAATCCTTAAAACTCAACGAAAAGGTAAGTAGTCCAATTTAAAAATGGGCAAAAGATTTGAATAGAAGAGTTCTCCAAACAAAAGTGGCCAGCAAATGTGTAAAAGATGCTCAATATCATTGGTTATTAGAGAAATGCAAATCAAAACCATAATCAGGTACCACTTTACACTGGGATAGCTATAACTTTTTTAAAATGGAAAATTAGTGTTCTTGAGGATTTGGAGACTCTGGAGCCATTTGTACATTGCTGGTGGCAATGTCAGATGATGTAGCTTCTATGGAAAGCAGTTTGCTAATTTCTAAAAAAATTAAACACAGAATAACCATATGACCTAGCAATTCCACTCCAAGATATATACCCAAAAGAATTAAAAACAGATATTCAAATAAATATTTATACATGAATGTTCACAGCATTATTCACAATAGTCAAAGATGGAAACAATGGATGAATGAATAAACAAAATGTGATATACTCATACAATGACATTATTCAGCCATAAAAAGGTATGTTGTGCTGATACATGTTACAACATAGGTGAATCTTGAAAACATGACACTAAATGAAAGAAGCCAGACATAAAAGGAAATATATTGTATGATTATATTTGTATGAATATCTAGAATAGTTAAATTTAGAGACAAAAGTCAGATTTATGTGTGCCACAGATGGGGATGGGTGTCATGGAAAAGAATGAGGATTGACTGTTTAATGGGTATGAGGTCTCCCTTGTGAATGATAAAAATACCTTGGAACTTAGAGGTGATGATTGCACAACATTGTGAACACACTAAATGCCACTGAATCGTACATTTTTAAATAGTTAATCTTTTATGAATTTCCTGTCAAAAAAAATCAGCCACAAAAAGCAGAAGCCAACACTCATGTAATACTTTTTAGGTGCCAAGAACTGTTCTGAATTCTTAACTCCTAATTCTCATTACAAGCATATACTTATTACTTACACATGTTATTATCAACAAACTTATATACTTATTAACAAACATATTCTTACATGATCTCTGCTTTACAGATGAGGAAACTGAGGAACAAAGAGGATAAATAACTTACCCAAGATTAATGGCAGAAGTTAGGATTTAAATCCAGGTAAAGAAATTCCAGTCTTACCTTTTAACCATTATGCCAGAAATAAAGTTTCAAACATGAATAAAGAGCAAGAGACTATAAAAAATGACAAATCATATTTGAAAAATAACCAAAAGCAGTACTTCCAGAAATTTTTAAAAATAAAATAACTGAAATTTCATCTGTGACCTTGCAGCCTTGGCCAGGTGATAAACTTTTTGCAGTCCCCTTGACGTGGGAACCAAAGATCCTACATGGTTTGCTTTTTGTGGCCTGGAGGGTTACACACCTGAACAGCCTGGAGGGCTGTGTATAGCCCACCTACAGTCCAGGGGTCCATACAGAGCTGCCATTTCCTCTGCAAATAAAGTTGAATTACCTGCGTGTGTGCACGTGCACACACACACACACACACACACACACACACACACACAAATCAACACGTAGAATGACTGAAGAGCAAAAATGGAAGATTTTTCAACAACAATGGAAACAGAAGCTAGTGTAATATTAACTTCAATATACTGAGAAGAAATATTTATCACCCTGGAATTCTATACCAAGGAAAATATCCTTCAAGAATAAGGGTGAGTAACATGGATAAGTCTGAAAAATATAGTGTTGAACAAAAGAAATTTAAAAAAAAGAAAAACATAGTGTGTGATTCTATCTGCATGACATCCAAGATGACACAAAATTAAATGATGGCTCTAGAAATCAGAACAGCCATCATCTGGAATGGGAGGAATTTGGAGAGAAGCACAATGAAATGTTATGTATCTTAATTAGGGTGTGATTACACAAGTATGTATCTTTGCCAAAACTCACTGAACTGTGCACTGGGATGGTTAATTTTATGTGGCAACTTGACTGGGCCACAGGATGCCCAGGTAACTTGTTAAACATTATATCTGGGTGATTTGATGAGGGTCTTTGCAAAAGCAATCAGCATTCGAATCTGTAGACTCAGTAAATCAGACTGTCCCTCCCTGAACTGAACTGACATCATCCAATTCATTGAGGACCTAAGCAAAACAAAAAGATAGAAAAAGAAATAATTTGCTCTTTGACTAACTGAACATGGGTGTTCTTCCAGAGCTGTTTGATATACAAACATCCTTTATGAAAAGATTGTCTGACAAAAAAAATCCAGTGCCTCTACTCATAAGATGCTCAGATATATCAGAGAATTATCATCCCATATTCCAAAACAAATTTGGTATGTGAATTTTTTCACTGCAAAATTTATGAAATCGAATATAGATCAAAGCTGAGATGGGTGAGGAACTTCGCTGACGGTCCAGTGGCTAAGATGCCATACTCCCAATGCAGGGGCTCAGATTCAGTCCCTGGATGGGGAACCAGATCTTGTGTGCTGCACGCTATTCAGACCTGGCACAGCCAAATAAATAAATAAAATAAATATTTTTTACAAAGTGAGATATGCTGTAAGTATAAAATTTACGATAGATTTTGAAGTCTGAGTGTGAAAAAAAGAATGTAAAATACTCAATAACTACAATATATTGAATACATGTTAAAATAATATTTTAAATATATTAGTTTAAATAACGTTATTAAAATTTCACCTGTTTCCTTTTTACTTTTTAAAAATATTTATTTACATTTATTTCTGACTGCACTGGGGCTTTGTTGCTGTGCGTGGGCTTTAGCCGCGGCAAGCAGGGGCTACTCTCCAGTTGCAGTGCGTGGGCTTCTCCTTGCAGTAGCTTCTTCTGTTGTAGAGCACAGGCTTTAGGCACATGAGCTTTGGTAGCTGTGGCTCTTGCGCTCTAGAGTCCAGGCTCAGTAGTTGTGGCACACGAGCTCAGTTGCCTCGTAGCACGTAGGATCTTCTCGGACCAGGGATCAAACCAGTGTCCCCTGCATTGCAAGGCAGATTCTTAACCACTGGACCTCCAGGGAAGCTCTCTTTTTACTTTTTAAAATGTGACTACTAGATATTTTTAAATTACTTTGGATCATTACATAATATTTATGTCAGACTGCTCTGGATGTCCAGTTTTTATTGGACAGCCCTAAAATGATTGAGTAGCCTAATAAATATAAATTGAGAGAGGATACTGTCTTTGCCTGAGTACCCTGGCAATCAGTGACTGAGGCATACCTTAATTACTCATCTTTTAAAATGTATTTATTTATTTTTGTGAGGTACAGTCCCAGAATAGTGAGAGTGTAGGCAAAAGGAATTAAGACAGAGGAAGAAGGAAAAACCCCTTTGTGTAATTGCTGGGGAAGCCTGATCCCATGTTCTGCGGCATGGTGCCTCCCTGGAGATTACAAATGATGACAGAAGCCAGAATCTCCAAGGGACTGACTGGTTTAGGCCTTGGGTACTAGGGCGACTGAGGATCTTGTCATGGTGGGTTGTCTTGTCTCTGCTGGGTTATGGTACCTGTAGTTTCCCACTGATAGTTAACAATGGGCATGGAAGTAGTAAGAGATGTTCCAGTGCCTCTCCTAGGTCCTGTTCTCACTGGGTTGTAGCAGCTCTAGCTTCACCTGATCATCAGTTCATTACCCCAGTCAGTACATTAGCTCATTCTTTACCTGCTTGTCCACTAGAACAAGAAACCCCAAGTGACTCCACAGTATTAGTCACAACTTCCAAATGGGTGGAACCCTGTACCCTTCCCCAACCCTGCATCCAAGACTTCTGACCTAACAGAGTCAACAGTTTCAGAAACAGGAAAAATAAAATTCCATTAGTGAGTCACTGACAGTGATGATGAGAGAGCCTACCTCTGCATTTACATCCTGGTTTTTAACCTGTGGATTCTAGTTATGGGGAGACATAGCACCATATATTGACCATTTTGTCGCTGTTCAGTCACTAAGTTGTGTCCGACTCTTTTGCGACCCCATGGACTGTAGCCCACCAGGCTCCTCTGTCCATGGGATTCTCCAGGCAAGAATGCTGGACTGGGTTGCCATTTCCTTCTCCAGGGGATCTTTCCAATGCAGGGGTTGAATCCATGTCTCCTGCATTGGCAGGCAGGTTCTTTACCACTGAGCCAGCAGGGAAGCATATTGACCACAGTTCAGTGCATATACCACATCCTGAAGGAAAGTGCTACAACCTCATGAGGTGCTGTCTGTCCTCAGGCTGAAACTGGCACAGGTCATTCCACTGTTTTTTTGTTTGTTTGAGAGGAAGTTGTCTGTTCTTGTGATAGGGTACTTGGTAAAATAAGTGATTCTCAAGGTCATGAGTTCACCTGCCCATCTTCACATCTCCTTTTACTCAGGTGGGTCTGTTTTCTACGGCATTGTGGTGGGAATATCACTTTAAGAAGTAAAAAATTCTGTAAACTCTCAGATGGTATTAGTGGAAATACTGCAGTCAGTTAAGGCAGAACATATATAGAATCCATGTTAATTCCGGTACATCAATTTGATGCCCCGTGATCACTCACTTAGAGCCAGACATCCTGGAATGTGAAGTCAAGTGGGCCTTAGAAAGCATCACTATAAACAAAGCTAGTGGAGGTGATGGAATTCCAGTTGAGCTATTTCAAATCCAGAAAGATGATGCTGTGAAAGTGCTGCACTCGATATGCCAGCAAATTTGGAAAACTCAGCAGTGGCCACAGGACTGGAAAAGGTCAGTTATCGTTCCAATCCCAAAAAAGGCAATGCCAAAGAATGCTCAAACTACCGCACAATTGCACTCATCTCACATGCTAGTAAAGTAATGGCTCAAAATTCTCCAAGCCAGGCTTCAGCAATACGTGAACCGTGAACTTCCAGATGTTCAAGCTGGTTTTAGAAAAGGCAGAGGAACCAGAGATCAAATTGCCAATATCCGCTGGATCATCGAAAAAGCAAGAGAGTTCCAGAAAAACATCTATTTCTGCTTTATTGACTATGCCAAAGCCTTTGACTGTGTGGATCACAATAAACTGTGGAAAATTCTGAAAGAGATGGGAATACCAGACCATCTGACCTGTCTCTTGAGAAATCTGTATGCAGGTCAGGAAGCCACAGTTAGAACTGGACATGGAACAACAGACTGGTTCCAAATAGGAAAAGGAGTACGTCAAGGCTGTATATTGTCACCCTGCTTATTTAACTTATATGAAGAGTACATCATGAGAAACGCTGGGCTGGAAGAAGCACAAGCTGGAATCAAGATTTCTGGGAGAAATATCAATAACCTCAGATATGCAGATGACACCACCCTTATGGCAGAAAGTGAAGAAGAACTAAAGAGCCTCTTGATGAAAGTGAAAGAGGAGAGTGAAAAAGTTGGCTTAAAGCTCAACGTTCAGAAAACTAAGATCATGGCATCTGGTCCAATCACTCCATGGGAAATAGATGGGGAAACAGTGGAAACAGTGTCAGACTTTATTTTTGGGGCTCCAAAATCACTGCTGATGGTGATTGAAGCCATGAAATTAAAAGACGCTTACTCCTTGGAAGGAAGGTTATGGCCAACCTAGATAGCATATTTAAAAGCAGAGACATTACTTTGCCAACAAAAGTCTGTCTAGTCAAGGCTATGGTTTTTCCAGTGGTCATGTATGGATGTGAGAGTTGGATGGTGAAGAAAGCTGAGCGCCGCAGAATTGATGCTTTTGAACTGTGGTGTTGGAGAAGATTCTTGAGAGTCCCTTGGACTGCAAGGAGATCCAATCAATCCAACCTAAAGGAAATCAATCCTGGGTGTTCATTGGAAGGACTGATGTTGAAGCTGAAACTCCAATACTTTGGCCACCTCATGCGAAGGGTTGACTCATTGGAAAAGACCCTAATGCTGGGTAGGATTGGGGGCAGGAGGAGAAGGGGACGACAGAGGATGAGATGGTTGGATGGCATCACTGACTCGATGGACATGGGTTTGGGTGGACTCCTGGTGTTGGTGATGGACAGAGAGGCCTGGCATGCTGCAATTCATGGGGTCACAAGGAGTCGGACACGACTGAGCGGCTGAACTGAAACTGAACTGAACTAACTGAACTCTATCAAGGAGGTCCAATGTAATTAATGTGCCAACAGGTGGCTTCCTGGTCCTCCTAAGGAATGGTACCCTTATCTAGGGCTCAGAATTAGTCTCTGCTGCTGCGTGGTTGGGCAATCACCAAGATATCCTTGGTGAGAGAAAGCCCGTATTGTTGCGTTCATGCATAGCCTTCATCTCTGTTACCATGGCCAGTCTCTTCATAAGCCCAATGTCAGGTACTGAAAACAGTGAATAGAGAGGCCAGCTAAAATTCATAGGACTGTCTTTCTGTGTACCTAGCTGTCAAGAGCCCCCTCTGCACATGTTCTCTTGTGAATGTCAGTGTCCATGCACATATTATCTACCCAGAGCTCCACATCCTCTGTATTCTAGTTTTATTTTTTTAAGGCTGTGATGAACCAAACAAGACTTTTGGCTATGCCCAAATGTCAGTATATAACTATGCCTCAAGCCACCTCTCCTTTCACACGAAGTGAAAAAAAAACATAGAGTTCACAAGTCTGTGCACTGGGCAGATTTCCCTTGACCAATGTCATTCAAGGCCACTCTTAAGTAGGACTGTAAGTGGCAGCAGTTCTTTTATGGCCAGCTCTAACACATATTGCATCAGCCCAGGTAGGTATCAGGCCTCTCAGTCAGGCATAAGGAACCACCCATGAGGTCATTATTGTCATCATCAGTGCAAGTCATGTAATTTCTGTTTTGAGTCTGGATGTGTCACTTTCTACACACAGTGGAACACTGTAGCCCTGCCCAGCTTTATGGCTTGGTTGATTTACTGACTATGCCAAAGGCTTTGACTGTGTGGATCACAATAAAATGTGGAAAATTCTAAAAGAGATGGGAATACCAGACCACCTGACCTGCCTCTTGAGAAACATGTATGCAGGTCAGGAAGCCACAGTTAGAACTGGACATGGAACACAGACTGGTTCCAAATAGGAAAAGGAGTACGTCAAGGCTGTATATTGTCACCCTGCTTATTTGACTATATGCAGAGTACATCATGAGAAACGCTGGGCTGGAAGAAACACAAGCTGGAATCAAGATTGCTGGGAAAGACATCAATAACTTCAGATATGCAGATGACACCACCCTTATGGCAGAAAGTGAAGAACTAAAGAGCCTCCTGATGAAAGTGAAAGAAGAGAGTGAAAAAGTTGGCTTAAAGCTCAACATTCAGAAAACGAAGATCATGGCATCTGGTCCCATCACTTCATGGCAAATAGATGGGGAAAGAGTGGAAACAGTGGCTGACTTTATTTTTTTGGGCTCCAAAATCACTGCAGATGGTGATTGCAGCCATGAAATTAAAAGACACTTACTCCTTGGAAGGAAAGTTATGACCAACCTAGACTGCATATTAAAAAGCAGAGACATTACTTTGTCAACAAAGGTCAAGGCTATGGTTTTTCCAGTGGTCATGCATGGATGTGAGAGTTGGACTATAAAGAAAGCTGAGCGCAGAAGAATTGATGCTTTTGAACTGTGGTGTTGGAGAAGACTCTTGAGAGTCCCTTGGACTGCAAGGAGATCCAACCAGTCCATCCTAAAGGAGATCAGTCCTGGGAGTTCATTGGTAGGACTGATGTTGAAACTGAAACTCCAATACTTTGGCCACCTGATGCGAAGAGTTGACTCACTGGAAAAGACCCTGATGCTGGGAAAGATTGAGGGCAGGAGAAGAAGGGGATGACAGAGGATGAGATGGTTGGATGGCATCACCGACTCAATGGACATGAGTTTGGGTGGACTCAGGGAGTTGGTGATGGACAGGGAGGCCTGGCGTGCTGCATTTCATGGGGTCCCAAAGAGTCGGACATGACTGAGCAACTGAACTGAACTGATCTGAAAATCCTCAGTTCAGACTGCAGAGTCACTTGGTATACTATGGTCAGATGTTTTGTCTCTATTAAGATCAAGCAGTACAGTTGGACCTATCTTTTCCAACCAGATCAGTTCTTTATGGTGAAGTACACAGCCTTGCTCCAGAATATAAGTGTCTACACTGTGACTCTTCTACTAGCGCTTGCCCCAAACTCAATATATCCTCCACAGATATCTCTACCACTATCAGACCTGATGGACCACAAGATAAAAGTATGATTTTTCAGGCTTGCCCACGGGCAATTACAAAGATTTTACTTGATAGGTTTCATGAGGGAAAGGTGTCCTCCCCAACTAGACTTGGTATATGGTCACAAGCAGGACCTATTACTGCCCCTCTGACTGTTTATGCTTCTCACATATTTACAGTCCTAGTTTCAGTGACTTTCTTCCTAGTTCTCTTTATCTGAGGCCTTAGCCAGAGGTCTTGTTCAGGTGCCTGTGCTAATATCTCCTTATTGGGGAGGAGAAGTGGGAAACCTTGAATGTATTTATTCCTAGTCAAACTCAGTACCCAGCAATTTTCCACTCCTAGCCCTTCCCCCTCACTCTCCTCCCCTATTCAGGGCCCATAAGACATCCAGTGCCTTTTGTTCAGGGCTCCCTCTATGTGAGACAACCGCCACATCTGTGCTGATCCACCTGACCCTCGACTGGTATGCCATTTTATGGGGGAATGAGGCAGGAGGGAGTTGGCATCTTCTCCAGTTTTAGCCTCTTGCATATACTATCACTCTAAGTGATTAACAGCTTCACTGTTACTTTCAGTTAGGCTCCTTGCTTTAACCGGCTGTTCTGACACCTAACAGCTCAGCCCTCTCTTCTAGTTCAGCTGAGATCCTCATAGGGTAGCGGTAATCCTCCAACTTTGATCTTCTTCAATACTGTGTGGGTTATTCTGGGTCTTTCACCTCTCTTATAAACTTTAGAATCAGTCTGTCAGAATCCACAAGATAACTGGCTGGGATTTCGATTGGGATCACATTGACTATAGATCACGTTGGGAAGAAATGACATCTTGACAATATTGAGTCTTCCTATTCATGAACATGGAATATCTCTCCATTTATTTAGTTCCTCTTTGATTACTTTCACCAGAGTTTTGTAGTTTTCCTCATATAGATTTTACACATTTTTGTTATATTTACACTTAAATGTTTTTTAATATTTTAGGAATTTGTTTTTTTCATAACATTTATTTTAGTTGTGGCAAAGAAACTCTTCAGTGAGTCATGCAAACTCTCAGTTGCAACATGTAGGATCTAGTTCCCTGACCAGGGATTGAACCAAGACCTCGTGCTTTGGAGCAAGGAGTCTTAGCCACTGGACCCCCAGGGAGGTCCCATACTTAAGTATTTTATTTTGAGGGGTGCTAATGTAAATAGTGTTACATTTTTAATTTCAAATTCCAATTGTTCCTTGTTGGTACATAGGAAAATGATGGACTTTTGCATATGATATCCTGTAACCTTGATATTGTATCCAATATCCTTGTATATTGTATCCTGTAACCTTTCCATACATTGCTTATTTATTATTTCCAGTTTTCTTTGTTATTGTTCTTGATTTTCTACATAGGCAATCATGTCATCCACCAAGACAGTTTTATATCTTCCTAAACTGTATACTATTTATTTCCTTTTCTTTTCTGACTACCTTAGTTATGACTTCCAATATGAAGTTGAAAAGGAGTGACAAGAAGAGTCATTCTTGCCTTATTCCTAATCTAAGCAGAAAAACTTCTGGTTCCTCATGATTTATTATCATGTTAGTTCTTTGTGAATGTTATTTATCAAGGTGAATAAGTTCCCTTTATTCCTAATGCGTGTAGAGTTTTTCTCATGAATGGTATTGGATTTTGTCAAGTTATTTTTTTGTATCTATTGGTATGATTTTGTGATTTTTATTTTTTAACCTATTGCTGTAATGAATTACATTAATTGATTGAATATTGAGCCAGCTATGCATACCCAGAGTAAATCCTGCTTGTTTATGGTATATATATATATAGCGTATATATATATATATACGCTTTAAAAATACACTGTTAGGTTCAGTTTACTAATGTTTTGTTAGGGATTTTTTCATTTATGTTCATGAGAGATATTGGTCTGTAGTTCTCTTTTACTGTAAGGTCTTTGTCTGGTGTTGGTATTAGACCAATGCTGGCCTAATATTTTAAATTCTTGTCCAGATAACTGAACATCCCTGCTATACATGAGTCTAGTTCAAGGGCTTGCTCCGTTTTTGCCTTGTAATTTTTTGTTGAAAGCCATACATGATGTATGGGGTGAAAGGAACAGTGGCAAAGAGGCCTTCTGTGATTTAGTGGGAAGGCATGAGGAGAGAGGAAGCTTATAGTCATAGAGGAAGCTTTTCACAGTCCTGTGATTAGGCCTTAGTCTTTTAGTGAACTTGAGCCCTGGGCTGTGAATTCCCTAAGTGTTTCTCGTGTTTTTTACAGCCCCTTAGCTAGGGCAAGAAGGCTAGGAGGTATTTCCCTTCTTTTGTGTTAGGCTCTGATAAAACTCCATCAGGTAAGGCTCTGATAAAGTAATTTCTCTTGAGGTAGCCCTTCAGAATGCTATCACGTGTTTCAGAATAGTTCCCTTCCCCTGTCCCTCTGCTGGAAGTTTGAGGGAAATACCTGAGAATCTTCAATGTGACAATTGATAGATCTGGAAACAAAACACAAAATCCTGGGAGACCCACAAAGGTTGAGTTCCTGTGGAGTTTTTAAACTCTCAGATTTGTCCACACTGAGCCTCCAGCAACTCAGCAATTAGAATTTAGATTTTCCTTTCCTAGTACTGGTTTTCATAGAGCTTTCTACTCATGGGTTTCTGCTTTGGTAAGTTGTGATTCTCTGTATACACCTGTCTTTTTCTCCAGTTTCGGGGGCAGCAGTTTGCCCTTTCACCTGAATTCTCTGACAGATCTAACAAAAGCTGGTGATTTTCAGTTTGTTCAGCTTTTTACTTGTTTTTAAGGATACAGTGATGACTTTCAAGCTCCTGACATGATAAAACAGTAACTGAAAGTCTTTTATGTCTTTGACCCATGGATATATATGTATGTGTGTATATATATATATATATTTTGGAGCAATTTTACATTAACAGCAAAACTGAATAGAAAATACAGACATCCCATACACGCCCTGCCCCACACATGCACAGCCTGCCCCATTATCAACATTCCCCACTAGAATGGTACATTTGTTATCATCGATGAACCGAGCTTGACACATCATTATCACCCAAAGTCTAAAGCTTACATTACAGTTTTACAGTTCACTCATGGTGGTATACATTACATGAATTTGGATCAATGTGTTTTCAAAGTGAAGTAATCCTAATGATGTCATATTTGTGTCTTGGACTGAAAGGAGGAATGATAAGTCTCTATTCTTGTTTGTTTAAATAGATGCCCTAAAATATTTGTTAATAGAATAACAGAATATATCCAAACATATTTTCAGGGATGAATTTTCCTTTGACTTGGCTTAATGGGATCTCTGGGATTTACAAACAAAAACAAACACCCCTTTGCCACCCTTGCTGCTGTAAGTCTTGTTATCAGTTCTGAATAGACTAGGGCTGGCCATTTAATGCCATGAATCAGGGAATATAATTTGAGTTTAGAGCTCCGTTCCTATTAGAAATGAAAATGCTTCTGGAGTGAAGAAGCCTTTGAACCAGCCAGAGCCTTTCCCCCTTAACATCAATGGGCCCCACTGCAAGGAGATGAGAGCCAGGAAAGGCAAGTTTGGGTCCTTTCTGACCGTCTGACAGGCTGTCACCTGACTTCTTTGGACCTTGTTCCCTCAGCTGTAAAGCCAGAGGCTTGGGCTGGACAATCCAAATATTCCTGAAAGCCAAGATGCTAGGCTTCTGAAAACGCTGACTGTGAAAAAATTAAATACCATCCTGTGTCTATGGAATCGGGCAACTCCAAGGCCATCATAAGGCAAAACAAAGGTTGGATTTGACGAGGGGAGAACTTCTCTTCAGACTTCTGCTTAAATATAGAAATAAGGCAGATAACATCAACACAGTCATATGTCAGTCTATTTTATGCAATGTGAAATTCCTTCTTAACTTCCCAGATCACAGTTACATCCAATTGCAAAATTGGGACTCAGGTAAACTGCGCCGCCATGAGACCTGACATAAACCTGTGGTATTTTTGGGGTACCTTGGCATTGCTAGGACTGCCAAATATGTTAACTCATTGTATGCTGGTCACAACGCGGAAAAAAAGAGTACTGTCTCCATTTTCGAGTCCATGGAACAGGGGTATTAGAAATTTCGTGACTTGCCTAAGGCCCACAGCTAGTGAGCGACAGAGGATTTTAAATTTGCCTGTGCATCTTAGTTCAGGTCTCCCGAACGTCAGGAACCTCCTCTGCGTGACTTTACAAAAACAGAAGGTTGTAGTCCACGAACATCAGGCCAACGTGCTTTGTTTTCTCTGGGCTGGGCCCTATGTTGCATGCTGTCTACAAATTTTCTCAGCTCTCACAGCAACCCTACGAACAGGTACTTTAGTATTTATACTTGTTTACTGCGCAGACTATTCTTGAGACCAACCTGTAGAGCAGCAAAAGGTGCGCGTTACCCGCACCGGGGAGACCCTGCAGCACCGACGAGGGTCTGGGGAAACTGCGGGAAACTGAAGTCATGGGGTGTCTTGGTTTTCTGTTCTTTGGAGCGTCTCTGGCTGTATTCTCCTCACACTACTGTCTGTCCCTGAGCTCCCCGAGGCTGTGCGCCACTTTGCGCCCAGAGATTTGTGTGTCCCAATTACCATGCATGGCTCTCGCCTTCCGTTCAGACGCCGAAGCAGTTTGAATAAGCGCAGAGGAGGACGCAGACCGCCGCGGTCCGAGCCCAGAGCGGTGCACAGGTGCAGCGGCTCCCGCACTCGCGACCGCAGGCTTCGGCCAAACCGCGCGATCTCCGCGCTGCCAGCCAGCCCGCGGAGCTGGGGATCACCCGAGGTGCCTACGCTCAGCTGACCTGGTGGCGTGGCAGCGAATCGGGGGCGTGGACGGGAGCCGGGGGCGGGCCCCGGGGCGGGGACAGCTAGAGCTCGAGCCGAGGTTGGCTTCCGCTGCCCACCGCATCCCTCTGGTCTTGCCCCGTGCGTGTGTCGGGTACCGGCCAACACCATGCTCCTCCGCCTGCTCCTGCTGCTTGCGCCGTGCGGTGCGGGCTTCGCTACCGAGGTGGTCAGCATCAGCTTGCGGGGAAACTGGAAGATCCACAGCGGGAACGGTTCGCTGCAGCTGCCCGCGGCGGTTCCCGGTTGCGTGCACAGCGCCTTGTTCAACCAGAGGCTCATCAAGGTACTGTGTGCGGCCGCCCCGCCAGGAACCTCCGCCCAGGTCCCCCCGCGCGGTGAGAGGGGCCCAGGAACGGCCTGGCCGTCCCCGAGCCCGACGGTGTTCTCCTGGGTTTGGCACTAACTTCCGCTTTGCTTCTTGTGGCCTGCAGGGGGTTGGGCATAGCGGGGAGGGTGGCGAGGCAATGTATCTACTTTCGGCGAAGAGCACCGCTGGGGCCAGGGCTAGATGGAGAACGAGCCACCCCCACACTGGGGCCGCAGAAACTCAGGAAAGCGGAGCTTCAGGCAGTTATACTGGCAATGTTATTGCCGTGGTTCTCCGCTGAAGCGTGGATTAGAAAGGAAATGTCACTGACAGACCCTAAGGCGGGGGATGAGTGTTTCAGCTACCCGAACACTGCAGGGGACGATAGTGTTTTGCCAAGTAAATGTTAACTTTATTCAGTGATGCCTTAGTTTTTCATTTTCGCTTTTAGGGTCAGATTTGGAATTGATACAGCAGCACATAGGCTGAGGAGAATGAGACCCGCAAGTGTAAGGTTAGGATTGTCAGTGCTAGTGTAAAAGCTAACTAATTGTTAAGGCTGGTTGGTGGGATATGAAGAAAGATGCTGTTTCCTTGCTGTGCATGTGATGTGGTGTGTGTGTCCCAATAGATGCTTCAGTTTATAGACTTTTTACGGAGGACGTTTTCCTGTTTGGCTGCCTGTGCGTAGAGGTTTGCAAACAGACGACCACTTCCCACTGTTTTTCCTTCCATCTGCTGCACATCTTTAATGGCTTTGCTTGGGACAAGATGTACTTGATAAGTGGTTGGCACACATTGTCGTGATCCTCTTAAAAACTCCAGGGTAAGTGTCATACAGTATAGGAGGCTATGAAGTCAGGCCAGGCTAGTTTAGAATTCCATTTCTGCCACTCTAAAGAATAAGTCTTCTTATCTGCATTTTATGGATGATATGAATTATGGAGCCCAGAGAAGTTAGAGAATTTACCCAAGATCACACAGCAACTTAGAGTGACAGAAATGGAATTCTAAATCAG
Organism: Giraffa tippelskirchi; assembly: GCF_054371585.1. NCBI lineage: Eukaryota > Metazoa > Chordata > Mammalia > Artiodactyla > Giraffidae > Giraffa > Giraffa tippelskirchi. Next base: position 87,854,494 of record NC_137275.1, on the reverse strand, counting down.
CCTGGCCTGACTTCATAGCCTTCTGTATTGTATGACACTTTCCCTGGTGGTTTGAAAAATCACATGTTTTTAAAGCACTGGAGTTGACTGTCAGGAATATAATTCAAAGTTTACTTAAATGACAGGACAATTGACTGGTTATGCAGATTTCTGATCTGGCATCATTGGCTCTTTTTCAAGAATGTGTATCAGAAAAGAAACAAATGTAAATGACACTGACCATGGTCCTGTTTATTTTTTTTTTTAAGTAAGTCATTCTCAAACTGAAGTATTTAAACTATTTTTAGTTAACAAACTGCTTATGACATGGACCTTGGTACCCTAAGGCTTCACTAACCCATACTTTGAGGATGCTTGTGTTTATATTGCAGTATCTCTCCTGACTCATTTTCCTGATTAAATTAAGGCAATGGGAAATCACTGGTGCCTGTAGTAAATCAGAATACTGTTCCATGTCACAGGGCTGCATACCAAGAAACGTTTTGTTACTCGTTAAAGTGAATGATGTGCTCATAGACTGAAATAACTGACTTTTCCTCATGGGAACAATTTACAATGTCTGTTAGATCTGTTAATAAATTCTTAGGAAAATTTTAAGTTTCAATAAGGTAGGTGTGGGCTTCCCTGATGGCTCAGTGGTAAAGAATCCGTCCACAGTGCAGGAGACGTTGGGTTGGAAAGATCCCCTGGAGAAGGAAATGGCTACCCACTGCAGTTTTCTTGCCTGGAGGATCCCATGGGCAGAGGAGCCTGGTGAGCTGCAATCCTTGGGGTGGCAAAGGAGTAGGACACAACTTACTGACTAAACAATAAGGTAAATGTAGGTCTTAAATGATAGTGAGATGAGAGATGGGGAGCTTTTGGTGATTGGGGAACTCTAGGACTATTGATAATAACCTACATCAAGTATCATGTTAAGTAATATGATGTTGTTATTCCACCTGCTTTATTATAACATCCATTTTTGGTGTTGACCACAGGAAATATTCTATAGCTTAGAGCAGACACTGGTCTAAATACGGTGTTTACATGAGAACTTGAAACATATCTTCTTGAAGTCATTCACCTAATTATCTCATAAATATTTATTTTGTACCTCCAAGCATTATTCTAGGTGCTTGGAATTGATAGCGTATGGTGAACCATGGATTCATGAACTCCAGAGAAGATTTAGCTCCTGGACCAGGGACCAGGCTTGATCACTCAGAGCTTTTGTGTAGCAGAGTTTTATTAACATGAAAAAGGGACAGAGAAAGCTTCTGACAGAGACATCAGAAGGGGGACCGAGAGTGCCCCTCTCGCTAGTCTTAGAAAGGGAGTTTTATACTTCTTTCACTTGGTCATTACAGTAAATCAAAAGAATGTCTAAAGGTTGTAGACCCACTCCTACAATATATATTTTAAGATAACAGGATTAGAACTAACAATAGAAAGATCTTACCAGACCCACTCCCATAATATACATTTTTAAGATGACAAGATTAGTCAGAAGGTTCTCAAGAAGGAGAAACATGTCCTCAAGCAAGATACATTGTTGTCATACAATCATTGGTACAGAGTTTAAGTGGTCATGTATGGATGTGAGAGTTGGGCTATAAAGAAAGCTGAGCACCGAAGAATTAATGGTTTTGAACTGTGGTGTTGGAGAAGACTCTTGAGAGTCCCTTGGACTGCAAGGAGATCCAACCAGTCCATCCTAAAGGAGATCAGTCCTGGGTATTCATTGGAAGGACTGATATTGAAGCTGAAACTCCAATACTTTGGCCACCTGATGCGAAGAGCTGACTCATTTGAAAAGACCCTGATGCTGGGAAAGATTGAGGGCAGAAGAAGAAGGGGATGACAGAAGATGAGATGGTTGGATGGCATCACTGACTCAATGGACATGGATTTGGGTGGACTGCGGGAGTTGGTGATGGACAGGGAGGCCTGGCGTGCTGCGGTTCATGGGGTCGCAGAGTCGGACACGACTGAAGGACTGAACTGAACTGAACAGAGTTTAAGGGAAAACATATCTTTGAGCAAGATGAGTTGTTTTGTTCTTCAATCATCAGCTCTGAGCTTAAAGAAAAAACATGTTTGTCCTTTTCTCCTCCTTGAGAACTGCAGACCCCTATCTTCTCCTAGAGAGCCCCAGACCACCCACTCCCACAATATATATCTTAAATTAATAAGAGTAGAGCTAACAATAGAAAGGTCTTACCAGATCCACTTCCACAACAAAAGTCTTGAGATAACAAGGTTAGTCAGAAAACCTTGTTAAGGAGAAACATGTCCTTGAGCAAGATACATTGTTATACTGACTAAAACAAAGCTTTGTAGAAAATAAGTTTGTCTTTTTCTCCTTGAGAGCCCCAGACCCCTTTCTCCTTCTCCAGGACTCTGGACCCCTTTCTCCTCCTCGGGGACCCTGGACTTCTTATCAGCCTACCCAGGAGTTGACTCTCAGAATCAAGTAGTGAAGAAAACAGTTTTTGTCGCAATAGACATTCTAGTGGAGGAGATAAATAATAAACAGATATTAATAGATAATATAGTGACAGCTGGTACACTGAAAAAAAAATAAGTCAGGTTAAAGGAAGAAAGAATGAAGGCTGGTTGGGAAAGTTTCTGTTTTTTAAAAAGTGGTTAAAGATAGCCATTTTGATAAAGATCTTCTGAGGAGATGAGTTTTAAGCCAAAGTGCACTTCCAGCAAAAAAAGGAAGAAAAGATGGCAGTGGGCAGAGGAGAGGCCTTGAGGCAGGAACATGCTTTGGGAGCTCCAGAAATAGCCAAAAGGCTAGTATGGCTGTAACCCTGTGACCTCGAGGGCAGGTGGATAAGTTCAAAGTAGGCATCTAGGGTAGATCGTGCAGGACTCAAAGTAGGCATCTAGGGTAGGCCATTGAGAAAAACTTTGGATTTTATTCTGCAATGATGGGGAAATTTTTTAGCTAAATTTTGCTTAGTAAACATTCTTATTTTCTTAGACAAATTTTTAGAAGTGTAATTGTTGATTCAAAAGAGTATGCATTTTTTTTCTTTTACTATATACATCTAAGTTCTCCATAAAAATTGTACCAGTTTTACACTCCCATCGTGACTTTATTAGAGTGCTTATTTTAAGTGCTAGATTTGAATATTATTTTAAAAAACAAAAATAGAAACAATTTACTTTCTAGTGAGGTTAACAATTTTTGTATCTTTATGTTATTTGTGATTCGGTATTACTCATTCCTATTTTTAATCTATTTTTCTATTGACTGTCTTTTAAAATATAGATTTTTTAGATCTCTTTCTATATATTTTCAAAGTTTCCCACGTATTAATGATATAGTTTATTATATAGATATTTTAAAGTTTTATATGTTGTAATCTTATAAACTTTTTTCTTTTATGATTGTTTCTGTCTTGGTATTATGCTTTGTAAGTAATCTTCTCTCTCCTAATTAAATAAATATTTATCTGTATTTTCTCCTTTCAGTGTTTTTGTTTCCTCTTTTGTATTTTTGTATTTAAAATTTTGATCCATTTGAGTTTTTCCAAATAATTAAGCAATTTTTTATATCCCATGATTTGAATGATTTCTCTTTTGTCCACTAATAAAACATTACTTTTATCATGCACAAAGTTCTCATATATTGATACAATTTTCTTATTCTCTCCTTTAAAATTCTTTTAAAAAGAATAATAAATGTTCAATACTTATTGTACAAAAATGATGCAGAGAAATATGAAATACGAAGTCAATCCCTGAGATGGTTTTGTAAGCTACTTCTTCATTTAAAATATATGATGAACATCTCTTTGTATCTATAAATGTCTATAAATATAGATCTTCAAAAAATAACTGCATAGACTCCATTATAAAGACTTCCTTACTCAAATCTACACTTAAAAATAGAAGAAAATATATTGATTGCAAAGAGTTGCACACGACTGAGCAACTGAGCACAAGCACATATTGAAAATACATTGTAAATACACGTACGCTACCAAAAACGGTAGGTACCAGATACAACGATTGGTACCTGATGGTATAAAAGTGTAGGTAAATCGAGAATGAGGCCCTGTAGTTCAGTTGAAAAAATGCAGACTTTGGCGTTGGGCTAAGTTTATTTCATCCCTGGATGTACTTCTGCTTTGTCATGGGACCTCAGGAAAGACACTTCACCCTTTGGAGCTTTAGTTTCTTCCACTATAAAATGGTATTTACTGCACATCTTTGTTATGAGGATAAGAGGAAATGAGTGACTATCTTGGAGGCTGCTGCTGCTGCTGCTGCTGCTAAGTCGCTTCAGTCGTGTCCGACTCTGTGCAACCCCATAGACGGCAGCCCACCAGGCTCCCCTGTCCCTGGGATTCTCCAGGCAAGAACACTGGAGTGGGTTGTCATTTCCTTCTCCAATGCATGCAAGTGAAAAGTGAAAGCAAGACCGCTCAGTCATGTCCGACTCTTAGCGACCCCATGGACTGTAGCCCACCAGGCTCCTCCATCCATGGGATTTTCCAGGCAAGAGTACTGGAGTGGGGTGCCACTGCCTTCTCCGTCTTGGAGGCTAATATAAAGTAAATGGTCAACAAGTGATACTCTTACTGTCTTTAGGGTTCATGGCTTTGTTTTAACAACTCAGTTACTTACATGGGTCCTTACTCATCAGAGGTAATGCTGAGCTGCTGTTTGCTTTAAACAAGACTCAGAATTTTAATATGAGCCAAGGAGATCAGACCACTCTGGAACCAAATTAAGTTGGTTGCTTAGCGTATGAAATATCTGTTATAAATGTAATGTGAGCCTCCACAACTTTTATTTTAGAGAGAGTAAGGTATTTGCCCTTAGAACAGTTTTTTAATAGGTTTTATTTATTTATTTATTTATTTGGAGCAATTTTAGATTCTCTGCAAAATTAAATGGATAATGCAGACAGTTCCCATATGTCCCCCACGCATGCACAGCTGCCCTACTTACCAACACCTCTTGTCAGAGTGGTACATTTGTTACCATCAATGGACCTTACAGTGACACATTGTTATTCCTGGAAGTCCATAATTTATATTACCATTCATTCTATGAATCTTGACAAATATATAATGATATATACCCACCATCATAGTATCATTCAAAATAGTTTCACTACCCTAAAGATCCTCTGTTCTCTACCTATTCATCCTTCTCTCCTCCTTTATCTCCGATATCCACTGATGCTTTTAGTGTCTCCATAGCTTTGCCTTTCCAGAACATCATATAATTGGCATCATATAATCTGTAGCCTTTCCAGATTGGCTTCTTTCAAGAAATAGGAAATATTTAGCATCTAAATTCTCCTTGTCTAGAAAAAATTTATCTGAGACGATTACCCCTTGGAGCTCAACATGCCGGTTCCTTCAAGGATCTGGGAGATAGGAAGCAGTCTTGAGCCATCCCCGAGGATGTTAGCAGGTTGAACCTTAGCAGGTTGAAGTGTTGCAACTACATTGGCCTTCACACCTTCCTTCTCCTGATATTTTTAGCTATATTGGATTAAGTCCGAAGTGTAGAGTTATAAATAGGGCTGGGTGGAGACACATGGGCAGGCTTATAATTAGGTGCCTCTTCAAACCTGTGTCCTTAACTATTTACTTCATGTTAGTTCAGTGGAGAGTGCCGGGCGCCGTGAGTGGGGAAAGAGAAGAAAAGGAAGTGGCGTGCCTCATTTAGCAGAACAAAAAGCTCCCGGGTTAACCAGACCTTCAAAGTCAGTTTGGTGATTATTGGTTGTTGTTAAATCTAGTCAACTGCTGATCGCCCCTGTGATATCAAACCGTTTCTTCCAGCCAGGAGCAGTTTCTGGTTGACACGTTTTCTTTCCATCTTGATACACACCCGGTGATGTTAGAGCACCTCTTACATTTTGTGCCCTGGGCAGGTGCCCAACTGGCTGTTGTCAATGGTCAGCCCTTACCTCTGTGGAACGTAGATAAAGCTGGCTTTTCCCTCTCAACTTGGAGTTGCAGTTCCCGAGGAAATCGCCGTTGGCCCTGGCCCAGTCAGAGGTGAGAAGCCCTCTGAGCCTGCACGGTGTCCCTCCGTATAGCTGTGGTGTTGTTCACAGACAGATGAACTGAAAAGCTTCTTGTACCATTCTGCCTCCTGCCTGGGAGCCCTCGCCAGGAAGGTAAAGGGTAGACAATGAGAAAGGGAAGGAGTATTATGGACGGGAGGAATTGGGGCTGGACCCTCAGATAGAATAGCATCTTTAAACAACAAGCAGGCCAGTCTTCTAAGGCAGAGGCTGATGAAGGGCCAGATATTATTAATACTGTTTTAGGTTTCATGGTCATTTGGTCTCTGTCATGTCTACTCAGCTCTGCTATTATAGCGTGAAAACTGCTGTATATAATTTACAAAGGAATGGACCTGTCTGTGCTCCTGTAAAACTTTACTGATACATGTCCATTCTTAGTTCACTGGCCACCCAAAAACAGTTAGTGAGCTGCATTAGGCCTGTGGGTTGTAGTTTGCAGACCTGGTCTAGGCTAGTACAGGAAACATGAAGTCTGTAAGTTTGATAACATGCTGCATGTATGTTCTCTTGAGAGATACTTTCTATGCTCACTTAGTAAAGCCGAGGGCTTCCCTGTTGGCTTGGATGGTAAAGAATCCCACTGCAATGCAGGAGACCCCGATTTGATTCCTGGGTTGGGAAGTTCCCCTGGAGAAGGGATAGATGACCCACTCAAGTATTCTTGGGCTTCCCTGGTGGCTCAGATGGTTAAGAATCCACCTGCAATGTGGAAGACCTGGCTTCGACCCCTGGGTTGGGAAGATCCCCTGGAGGAGGGCATGGCAGCCCACGCCAATATTCTTGCCTGGGGAATCCCCATAGACAGAGGAGCCTGACCTACAGTCCATGGGGTCACAAAGAGTTGGATACAACTGACCGACTAAGCATAGCATAGCATAGTAAAGCTGAGGGCTCCCCAGGTGGTGCTAGTGGTGAAGAACCCACTTGCCAATGCAGGAGACGTAAGAGATAAGAGACACGGGTTTAATCCCTGGATCGGGAAGATCCCCTGGAAGAGGGCATGGCAGCCCACTCCAGTATTCTTGCCTGGAGAATCCCATGGACAGAGGAGCCTAGTGGGCTACAGTCCATAGGGTTGCAAAGAGTTGGACACGGCTGAAATGACTTAGCATGCACGCACACACAGTAAGGCTGAGTGAAAAATAACTTTGTAAATGCAGAGTAAATCCAAGGAGTGGGGAGTTTGGCTGATCTTTGGGCAACAGAGAAGCATTTCCCCAGGGAAGCCAGCTGGGATAGTGGCAGCAAAATGCAAAGTGAGAACCAGAGGGCAGTGAGTGCCTGATGGCGTCACACCATTGAAAGTGCTGCCATTCATTCTCTGCTATGACCTTGCAGGTTCTGTGTTTGGTTTTAACAGGGGAACCCAATCTTCATCTCCACATCTGTGGAGAACCCGGTCTTCATCTCCACATCTCCACATCTCCACATATTTCTTTGGTAATGAAACTATGTGTGTGCTAGTTGCTTAGTCATGTCCGACTCTTTGCAACCCCGTGGACTGTAACCCACCAGGCTCCTCTGTCCCTGGGATTCTCCAAGTAAGAATACTGGAGTGTGTTGCCATGCCCTACTCCAGGGGATCTTCCTGACCCAGGGATTGAATTCAGGTCTCTGGCACTGCAGGCAGATTCTTTGCCATCTGAGCCAATAGGGAAGCCCTAATGAAACTGTAATATTATATCTCAGCGTGCTTTCATTTCAGGTATTATGTTAGACTTTTACATTTAAAAATATTTTTAGTATTTTTAGGATGCTAATGCCATGGCAACTTTGTTTGAAAGGTAATGGTCTCTTAAACAGATGGAGCTTTAGCCTTGAGGATGGGATGGGCCAGCACATGAAATGCTTGCAATCCCAAGAGTTCATTGATTTTTAGGTAATAAATAACTATCATTACTAGTTTATTTCATATTTATTTAATTAATTATTTTTTCATATTTAATCACCTACTGTATTTTTTATCAACAGGATCCTTACTACAGATTTAATAACCTTGACTACAGATGGATCGCCTTGGATAACTGGACCTATATCAAGAAATTTAAACTCCACTTTGATGTGAGGTACATATGTGTGTGTATCTATATTTATGTCTATGTCTGTTTATTCATTTATTATTATTATTATTTGAACTTTTCTTCTTTTTCTGTTTGCAGTAATCTTTTGTTTGTTTAGGTTACATTGTCATACTAAAGCCTGAACTATAAAAATGAAAATATGATTTATGTTTTGATTTGTATATGAGGATTGTGCCACTGATCATCAGTCACAGAATTATCTCTTAGTCAGTCATTTTTTTCCAGTGGTTATAATGGCGTCACCTAGACTTAGTTCTTTTATTTGCCTTTTCTTTTCCCTGCTCTCCCAGTAATCCATAAAGAGTATATATTTACAATATTGTCAAATAGGCTTAGAGATACATCATTTGTTTGATATAGTGTTAACCAGCCACAGAAACCATGGTATTGGCCTTATATTATATCATGAGGACACGAGGAAAGGCATGGTATAGTTTACAGTAATGTCCTATGTAGCAGAATGTAACCCAGTTATGTGTGTGCTGAGTTGCTCAGTCATATCCAACTCTTTGCAACCCCATGGACTGTAGACTGCCAGGCTCCTCTGTCCATGGAATTTTCCAGGCAAGAATACTGGAGTGAGTTGCTATTTCCTACTCCAGCAATCTTCCCGACCTAGGGACTGAACCTGTGTCTCCTGCATTGGCAGGCAGATTCTTTACCACTGGGCCAGCTTGGAAGCTTCAACCTAATTATATTAATATCTACCACCATTATTGCCAAATTAAAAAGAAACCCTCTGTCCTTTTAATATGACCTTTTTTTTTGAGGGGGGGGGTAATTAATCACTAGCTTCTTAAAAGAGAAATAAAGCCAGAAAATAGTGCTCAATATCATAGAGTTACAGTGTTCCAGACTCTTATTTCCAGCTAATACTTTAAATATCTCCAATGGGGGTCCTCTTTCATCTTGAACTCAACATTTAGTTAACCAATTGACTGTCCGACTTAAAGCTTGCATTAGATTCCACAACCTCATTGTTTCTCTTAATATAATATCATCTTCCCAATCTCCCATGCCCAAGGAGTTTTTGGCTTATCATATCTTTTCTTCATCTTCTTGTATTTGGTCTGTTTCTGAGTCCTGTTAATTTTTGCCTATCATTTCTCTTGATTCAGCCCCTGCCTCCTCATTTCTAAGTTTCCACCTTTGCCTAGGCCTTTATACCTGGCCTTTATACCTTTGCCTAGGCCTTAATACCTGGTGTTAGGCCTGTGCTACCTACTAAGATTTCTTGCTTTATCTTTTTATTCTCTAGTCTTCTGTATGTAGAAACATTAGATTCATCTCTTCCAAATTCTTATTTATTTTATTTTTTGGCTGCTCTGGGTCGCTATTGCTGTGCTCAGGCTTTCTTTATTGCTGTGGGAGTTACTCTCAAGTTGCGATGTGCAGGCTTCTCATTGCCATGGCTTCTCTTGTTGCAGATCACGGGCTCTGGGCTTCAGCAGTTGTGGTACATGGGCTTAGTTGCCCCGATGCATGTGGAATCTTCCTGGACCAGGGATTGAACCAGTTAGGCAAATTCTTAACCACTTGACCTCCAGGAAAGCCCCCAAATGTTTATTTTACCATGACATTCTTGTTTAAGAATGAGAGTGTCTTCCTTTTGATTGGCAGATCAAGTTTAACCTTCTCTGCTTGTCTATGAAAATGCTGCTTACTGTTGCAAATCCTGTACCACTTCCTGCATCCCCATCCCCCCATTCCTCTCCCAGCCCTAGGCAACTGCTAATTTATTTTTTATCTCTATGCATTTTTCTCTTCTGGAAATCTCAAAGGAATGGAATTGTACAATATATACCTCCTTTATGACTGGCTTCTTTCACTTAGCATAATGATGTTTTCAAGTTCATCCGTGTTGTCATGTTCACCAGATACTATTTTATTGTATGAATATGCCACATTTTATTTATTTTGTTCTTCAAACTCTTCTTTTCTTCTTGAAGTCTTTCCTTATAACATAAACTCTGATATCACTTGTAGTCTATTCATCAAGACTATATCACAAAGTAGAAGAGATTGAAAGTTTTTTCTTTGTTTCCTGTGTTTTAGGCTTGAATGCTAAACAGATTTCAGATTCCTTGCATTCAGAGACTGTTTTAGTTCTCTGTAAGGCTTAGCAGAGTACTGGGCACATAATATTTACTCATAGATACTTGCTAGTTGGTTAATATGTTCTCTTAGTGTCAGTAAATGTAATAGTTTGTGAAAATGTTTTGTGTCTGTTATCAATATTGAACTTGATTCATATAAGAACTTTGTGAATTTCTAGGGAAAAAGTCAATGTATAGAAATTAGAAGTCATGCTCATGATTTGATAATGATTGAAATATTATCAAGAAAGTTAAACTGGATCACTCAATATAAAAATGTATTAAAGCAATATTTCTGAAAGCTTTATTGAAAATTGCCTTCCAAGAATGTTTATTTTCTCTGAAATATTTATTCCTTTCATTCTTAATAAAAAAAGACTAGTTATCTAAGTTAACGTTTTATACACCTTGTTTTAAAATCTTCTCTCTTTTTAGCAAATGGAGTAAAGTAAATTTGGTTTTTGAGGGTATCGATACAGTTGCAGTAGTCCTGCTCAACAGTGTTCCTGTTGGCAAAACAGACAACATGTTCAGAAGATACGTAAGTACAAAATGACATCAGGTTAAAAAGAACCACTGTTTGTATTTGTGTTCATTGTTATCATGAGCAGCAAGAACAAGTCCTCTGATGCAATGGGTAAGTTACTTTATCTCTCAGTTGCCATATTTGTTGAGTGATGAAGACACTCAAGCCCTATAGAATTATTGTGAGGATTTAATGAGTTAATTGTATAAAATGATTGGTTTAGTTTTTGGCACATAGGAAATGTTTGAAAATGCTGTTCCCTTCTCTGTTGTTTGGAATCCAGAGTTTCAAGGGAAATGACAGCTGACAAGCCATTTTTAAAAGAAAGTGTTCCTTCCTTTCTGGAAGTGTTACCTTAAGAGATTGTATCCTGATCTCCCTTCCCTGTCAAGGGTAGACTTTTCAAAACAAAAATAACTTATGACTTAGAAATACATGCTCTGCATACCAGAGGGTCAGTTATTATGAAGTATCTAGGAAATACTTGGCAATTCAAAGCCATATGTAAATAGCAAGAGCAGACTTTCCAGGACTAAACATAGTCTCTGTTTGCTCTGTTGGCCTAGGACCATCATCTCTCAGTAAAAATAGCAGGAGAAAACCTAGAAATCTACATTTGGGTAGGAGAATGTGATCAGTTATAACTGAAAGTTGGCAATTAAGTTATACAAGCTGGATTTAGAAAAGGCAGAGGAACCAGCAATCAAATTGCCGCCATCTGCTGGATCATAGAAAAAGCAAGGGAGTTCCAGAAAAACATCTACTTCTGCTTCATTGACTATGCCAAAGCCTTTGACTGTGTGGATCACTACAAACTGTGGAAAATTCTTCAAGAGATGGGAATACCAGATCATCTTACCTGCCTCCTGAAAAATCTGTATGCAGGTCAAGAAGCAACAGTTAGAACTGGACATGGAACAACAGACTGGTTCCAAATTGGGAAAGGAGTATGTCAAGGCTGTATGTTGTCACCCTGCATATTTAACTTATATGCAGAGTACATCATGAGAAACGCCGGGCTGGAAGAAGCACAAGCTGGAATCAAGATTGCCAGGAGAAATATCAATAACCTCAGATATGCAGATGACACCACCCTTATGGCAGAAAGTGACAAGAAACTAAAGAGCCTCTTGATGAGGGTGAAAGAGGAGAGTGAAAAAGTTGGCTTAAAACTCAACATTCAGAAAACTAAGATCATGGGATCCGGTCCCATCACTTCATGGGAAATAGATGGGGAAACAGTGGAAACAGTGGCAGACTTTATTTTTTTGGGCTCGAAAATCACTGCAGATGGTGACTGCAGCCATGAAATTAAAAGACACTTGCTCCTTGGAAGAAAAGCTATGACCAACCTAGCCTGCATATTAAAAAGTAGGGACATTACCTTGCCAACAGAGGTTCTTCTAGTCAATGGTATGGTTTTTCCAGTAGTCACGTATGGATGTGAGAGTTGGACCATAAAGAAAGCTGAGTGCCGAAGAATTGATGCTTTTGAACTGTGGTGTTGGAGAAGACTCTTGAGAGCCCCTTGGACTACAAGGAGATCCAACCAGTCTATCCTAAAGGAAGTCAGTCCTGAATATTCATTGGAAGGACTGATGTTGAAGCTGAAACTCCAATACTTTGGCCATCTGATGCAAAGAGCTGACTCATTTGAAAAGACTCTGATGCTGGGAAAGATTGAAGGCTGGAGAAGAAAGGGACGACAGAGGATGAGATGGTTGGATGGCATCATCGACTCAATGGACGTGAGTTTGAGTAAGCTCCGGGAGTCAGTGATGGACAGGGAGGCCTGGCGTGCTGCAGTTCATGGGGTCACCGAGAGTCAGACACGACTGAGCAACTGAACTGAACAAGTTATACTATCTTGGAGAAGTTCTTTCTTCAGCAAAAGGCTAGACCTAAAGATTTCAATTATTTTATGCATCTTTCATACATTCTGCCTATGTCTAAAATTTTATACACGAGGATGCTTTCATATTTGTTTTTTCTGTTTAATTTAGAGCTTTGATATTACACATGTGGTCGAAGCAGTGAACATCATTGCGGTGCGTTTCCAATCACCAGTGATCTATGCAAACCAGAGGAGTGAACTGCACACTGCCTACTGGGTGCCCCCCAGCTGCCCTCCACCCGTGCAAAACGGTGAATGCCATGTCAACTTTATTCGCAAGGTAAGGGTCTCACAGTGGCAGCGCTTTAGCCTTAAGGATGGGATGATTGTATATGAAATGCTTGTTTGAAGACTCCAATTGTATTTCAGAAGGTGGGCATCTCTCTCCTGCCCCTTAGTGGGATTTATAATAAAAATTAGAAATAAGAGCCAAAAGTTATATGAATTTTTGAGGAGAACTTTTCTTTCTAGGTTCCCTTCTTGAGGAGTACCTAAGAACTTAGATAACATTGGAAAAAGAAGAAAAATAGGTGACTGATAATGCACCTTTACAATTTTTATTTTGGCTATACCATGAGGCTTGCAGGATCTTTGTGTCTTGACCAGGGATCAAACCTAGGCCCCCTGCAGTGGAAGGCTGGAATCCTAACTAATGGACTGCCAGGGAATTCCCCCTTTACAATTTTTTTTTAAAGCACTTAGGTTTATCAAGCTTTACATCAGACTGTAGGGTTCATATTTATGAGCAATACTTGTTACTAGCCTTCTGCAACTGTTAATGTATTTGCTGATGTGCGATATTTTACTGCCAGGTTCTCGTAACATCTAACAAAAGATAACAAAGCCACAGGTGATTAATTTTCTTTGAGTCTGTACTCAATCTAGATAACTAATACAGGGATGAATTAGTATATTATGTCACACTTAGTTTTTAATTTTATTTTTATTTAAAAAAAGTTTAATTGTGGTAAAATACACATAACACAAAATTTACCATCTTAATTCTTTTAGGTATACATTCAGTAATATTAAATACATCCACATTGTGTGAAATCAGTGTCCAGACCTGTTTCATCTTGCAAAACAAACTCTATACTCATAAAAAAACAACCCCCCACTTTCCCCCAACTCTCAGCCCCTGGCAACCACCATCTTTCAGATTCTAGGAGTTTTAATCCTCTAGATACCTCATACCAGTAGAAACATACAATGTTTGTCTATTTGTGACTGACTTAGTTCACTTAAACAATCTTTTATAACCTAATTTTGGACGTGCTCTCATCGCCTCTATATTCTGTGAGTTAAAAGTGATTCATTGGGTCATATCATACCCAGATGTCAATATAATGTCTTCAAGGTTCATCTATGTTGTAGCACATGCCAGAATTTCCTTCCTTTTTAAAGGCTGACTAATATTCCATTGTATATACATACCACAGATGCCTAAAGCTCATTGTGTCCAACACTGCACTTGGGATCTAAACCCTGCTCCAAGGGCTCTCTGTCTCACTGAATGGAGTACCATTTGCAGCAGTTGCTCAAATCAGAAACCTCAGAGTTATTTTTGATACCTCCCTGTCTCTTTTTTAAAAGAGATCCAGAAGTCCTTTTGATGATGTGGATGTTACCTTTTTAGTAGTTCCTGAATCTGCTCATGCTTCATTTCTACTCCCACACTTGGGTTCTATCTGTTACCATTTCTTGCATCAGGTATTGCTCTGGTTGCACAACTGGTACCCAATGACCTCGTTTGCCTCACTCCAATTAATTTGCCCAAGGAACAGCCAGAGTGTTCCTTTCAGATAAAAATCATCGTGGCACCCCCCCACCCCCCTTGAAACTCTTCAACAGTTTCTCATTGCTTTTAGGCTAAAGTCCAAAGTTCTTAGCCAAGTTTGGCCTGTGTGCCCACTGTTCTAGTCTCCTGCTCATCTCTTCCCACTGTTTTCATTTCCTGGAATGCACCACGTTCTCTAGCATCTTGAGGACTTCATACATGCTCTTCCTTCTGAAAGGATGCCTTCACTCCCTCTCCCCTAAACACACTGGACAAGTGGTACTCACCTTTCAAGTCTCCATTTAAAAGTCACTGTTATTCAGGGGAACTTGTCTTGACACCATTATATGTTTTCTGTCTATTTCCTTTATGACTATTTGTTCAATTTGTTTCCTTTATTTTCTTTTGTGACTATTTGTTCAGTGCCTGAATCTCTTGCTAAATACTGTGAGTGCTGTAAGCAGAAGGACTGTTTCTGTTTGGTATGTTAATACACTCCCAGCCTGAAACAGAGAGAGCACTGCACAGATATTTTTGAATAAGTGAAAACTTTTATTTGGAGAGATTATATGAATTAGAGTGATGTATAACTCTTGCTGGGGAAAATAATCTGCCTTATAAGATGGTGAATATTTTTGCCCTCCTCCTTCTCTCTATCCCTAGTAAAATAATTACATATCTGAACTTGAAAACCCTGCAATAACTATCTCCAAGATGATCTTCATTCTGAACATGAGAATCTGATCCTTAAGTCCTGATTTTATATGAATGCGGATGCTGTGAAGTGGTTTTAGTTCTTTGTTTTTCTCTGAATGGAAACTAAATTATCTCTGCTTTAGATAAGTACAGAACTTAGGAAATAATATCAAATGCTTAAATGAGAACAGTGTGGCCAGATACTTAGGCTCTATTCTGCAAGTGCTCCCTTCAGGAAGATCTCAGTACTTCCTCTGGTTCTTGTTCTCTTTTAAAAGCTTAACTCAGCCTCACACATTTTAATTGACGGTGTTTTGGAATTTTTTTTTCTTTTAAGAAGCGGAAGTTAGAAAAATTCTGCTCTGGTTACCTGTGTCAGTGTTCAAAGTCTTTTTTTTTTCTTTCTTTTTTTAATGAAGTGATGAGACTGGATGGCATGATTTTAGTTTTTGAATGTTGAGGGCTTTTTTTTTTTCTTTTTTCTTGCTATTTTATTTTTTTCTACTTTCAAAAATTTATTTATTTTTAATTGAAGGGTAATTGCAATATTCCCATTTGAATGCAGAGTTCCAAAGAATAGCAAGGAGAGATAAGAAAGCCTTCCTCAGTGATCAATGCAAAGAAATAGAGGAAAACAACAGAATGGGAAAGACTAGAGATCTCGTCAAGAAAATTAGGGATACCAAGGGAACATTTCATGCAAAGATGGGCTCGATAAAGGACAGAAATGGTATGGATCTTCACGACCCAGATAATCACGATGGTGTGATCACTCGCCTAGAGCCAGACATCCTGGAATGTGAAGTCAAGTGGGCCTTAGGAAGCATCACTATGAACAAAGCTAATGGAGGTGATGGAAATCCAGTTGAGCTATTTCAAATCCTAAAAGATGATGCTGTGAAAGTGCTGCACTCAATATGCCAGCAAATTTGGAAAACTCAGCAGTGGCCACAGGACTGGAAAAGGTCAGTTTTCATTCCAATCCCAAAGAAAGGCAATGCCAAAGAATGCTCAAACTACCGCACAATTGCACTCATCTCACACGTTAGTAAAGTAAAGCTTAAAATTCTCCAAGCCAGGCTTCAGCAATACGTGCGCCATGAACTTCCAGATGTTCAAGCTGGTTTTAGAAAAGGTGGAAGAACCAGAGATCAAATTGCCAACATCCGCTGGATCATCGAAAAAGCAAGAGAGTTCCAGAAAAACATCTATTTCTGCTTTATTGACTATGCCAAAGCTTTTGACTGTGTGAATCACAATAAACTGTGGAAAATTCTGAAAGAGATGAGAATACCAGACCACCTGACCTGTCTCTTGAGAAACCTGTATGCAGGTCTGGAAGCAACAGTTAGAACTGAACATGGAACAACAGACTGGTTCCAAATAGGAAAAGGAGTACGTCAAGGCTGTATATTGTCACCCTGCTTATTTAACTTATATGCACAGTACATCATGAGAAACGCTGGGCTGGAAGAAGCACAAGCTGGAATCAAGATTGCTGGGAGAAATATCAGTAACCTCAGATATGCAGATGACATCACCCTTATGGCAGAAAGTGAAGAGGAACTAAAAAGCCTCTTGATGAAAGTGAGAGAGGAGAGTGAAAAAGTTGTCTTAAAGCTCAACATTCAGAAAACTAAGATCATAGCATCTGGTCCCATCATTTCATGGCAAATAGATGGGGAAACAGCAGAAACAGTAGCTGACTTTATTTTTGGGGGCTCCAAAATCACTGCAGATGGTGATTGCAGCCATGAAATTAAGACACTTACTCCTTGGAAGGAAAGGTATGACCAACCTAGATAGCATATTCAAAGCAGAGACATTACTTTGCCAACAAAGGTCCGTCTAGTCAAGGCTATGGTTTTTCCAGTGGTCATGTATGGATGTGAGAGTTGGACGGTGAAGAAAGCTGAGCGCCGAAGAATTGATGCTTTTGAACTGTGGTGTTGGAGAAGACTCTTGAGAGTCCCTTGGACTGCAAGAAGATCCAACTAGGCCATCCTAAAGGAGATCAGTCCTGGGTGTTCATTGGAAGGACTGATGTTGAAGCTGAAACTCCAATACTTTGGCTGCCTGATGCGAAGAGTTGACTCATTGGAAAAGAACTTGATACTAGGAAGGATTGGGAGCAGGAGGAGAAGGGGACGACAGAGGATGAGATGGCTGGATGGGATCCCTGACTCGATGGACATGAGTTTGGGTAAACTCCGGGAGTTGATGATGGACATGGAGGCCTGGCGTGCTGCAATTCATGGGGTCGCAAAGAGTCGGACACGACTGAGCGACTGAACTGAACTGAACTGACTTTCAAAAATTTATTTACTTTTAATTGAAGGGTAATTGCAATAGGTGTCTAATTTCTGAACTTATTATTTCTGGGATGTAAGTTCAGAACCTAGGACTTCTGAATTCATCCTGGAGGAAATAGGGGTTTGCAAGTGTAGCCAGTTTCTTAAGCCTGTTTATGCATATTTTTATCTTTCAGTTTCCTCATTTTTTATAGTTATTACTTTTTTTTTTATAGTTATTACATTTAGCTAGAGTAGTAGGTTCAGAGATATTTTGAAGAAATTTAAAGAGTATGTATTGGGTTGCTTCAGTATAATATGCTTTTGAAGGATAAATGTACATAATTAGATTTTATAGTCCTGGAACTTTTCTACCAAATTTAACTATGTTGCCCAGGTTGATAGATTAGTTATTGTATTAAATTATCTATTGCTATGTAACAATTATATCAAAACTTATCAGCTTAGAACAACATTTATTATCACAGTTTCTGTCAGCCAGAAATACAGGTGTGTCTTAGCTGGGTACTTCTGGCTCAAGGTCACTCATGAGGTTACTGACAACTCTGGACGGGGGCTGCAGTCACTTTAAGCCTGGGTGAGGCCTGCCTAAGCTCCACCATGCACTTATTGGGGGACCTCAGATGGGCCTCCAGGCTTACTCATGTGGGCCTCTTCCAGAACTGCCTCGCAGCATCGCAGCCAACTGTCCTCATGGCCAAGAGAGAGCTGAGTGAGCACCTAAGACAGAAGGTACAGTCTTTTATAACATAATTTTGGACATGCTCTCATCGCTGCTGTATTCTGTTGGTTAAAAGTGATTCATTAGGTCATGTCATACTCAAGGGAAGGGGGTTACACTAGGGTGTGAATACCAGGAGCGGTGCATTGTGGGTCATTTTAGATGCCGTAAATGGGACACACACACACACACACTATCATGGGCTGAATTCTGTGCACTGTCCCCCCCCCCCCCAATTTATATATTGAAGTCCTGACCCTCAGTAAGATCAAAATGTCTCCCTTTTGGAGGTGAGAACTTTAAAGCGGTGATTAAGTTAAATGAGACCATTAGGATTAGTCCTAATCCAGTATCATTGATGTCCTTTATAAGAAGAGGAAATTTGGACAACAGTAAGAGTGTGTGTGTGTGCACAGAAGAGGGTGTTAAGGGTACTATGAGAAGGTGGCCATCTGTAAGCCCAGGAAACCCAACATGCCAGCACCTTGATCTTGTAATTCCTAGCCTCTAGAACTGTGCAAAACTTAATTTCTGTTGTTTAAGTCACCCAGTTTGTGGTATTTTGTTATGGCAGCCCTGACAAACCAATATACACATACGTACTATTTTAAAAGAAAAGGTGTTTGATAATGTTTAAGTCTCATGGTAATTAGAATCTATCTTCTTTTTTTCCCTTGAAATTACAGATGCAGTGTTCCTTTGGTTGGGACTGGGGACCTTCTTTTCCTACCCAGGGCATCTGGAAAGATGTTAGAATTGAAGCCTATAATAGTTGTCATCTGAGCTACTTCACGTTTACCCCCATCTATGGTAAGCTAAGAGCTGTGATTTTTTGTTTTCTTTTCTGAGCCTCCTCTGTATTATAAACATGGGCTTTATAATTTGAATATAAAAATATACAGTTGACCTTTGAACCACATGGGTTTGAACGGTGTGGGTCCACTCATATGTGGATTTGTTTTAATGAATACTACAGTCCTGCATGATCTAAGGTCTGTTGAATCCATGATTCAGAACTGCAGATACAGAGGGCTGACTTTGAGCTGCAGGGGATTTTGGTATCTCCAGCAGGTCCTGAGACCAATCTACTATGGTTAATGAGGGACAAGTGTACTTTGCAGAGAGTTACTTTTAAAAAAAATTTTATGGCACGTTAAGTTTAGAAAAGTGAAAAATAATGTTCTAACTGATCTGTCATGAAAATTCATTTTCCATGGAAAAACCCAAACGAACTTTTTGGCCAACCCAATACATAAAGCAGCTAAGTAGGTGGGTAGCTGCCTTTTGATATATTCTGAAAAATAAAAAAAAACATGAGAGGAAGAAAGAAAGAAAGAAAGGAAGAAAGAGATTGGGAAATGAGGAGGGAAGGAAAGAAGGAAGGAAGGAACTCTGTTTTCCCAAGCTATATATTCTTTCTTAAAAGAGTGGGTCTGCTGGCTTGCACTCCTTTTTGCTGTCCCTGTAGTCACTTTCAGAACTTCATGGTGCTGAGTTCTTGGTTTGCTTAAATCACTGGGCTGACTTTCTATCACTGCACATTTTCTCCTCTGAAGACCATGACATACCAGCCTTGGTAAGAGTTGAAAGTAAACTGGAAGGCAAACAGGGCATTAAAGAAACGCTGGTAAGGCAAAGAATACTGCTTTTTCTTTTGAAAGGAGCATTGAAGAAAACCTCAGAAATCTCACAGATGTCAACAAATTGGTTGAGTGCTGGTCAAATATTTGTTGAGCTCTTTGCTCAGCACTGTGTATGTTTGGCTTAGAAAAGACATATAATGTGTCTACTTATGCTGCAAGTTGGTTGTGGTGTGGAGGGGAGAAACAAACAATTATCAAACCAAATTAGATTGTGTTGCAGTCTTTGGGATGGCAACCCCAGTAGTTTGGAAAATCAGAGATCAGAAGATTTGAGAAGTTAGAGATGTCAGGGTGAAGGTGGAGGCAAATGGAATTTTAAACGACAGCTCACAATGCTCAGTCTAGTTCACTGCAGGCCTAACTAGACGTCATTTATACACAAGGATGTGATGCGTCCATACAAGAGTTCTGGTGTCTTTAGGGCCCATTGACCCTATATTGCTCTACATGGAGCCAAATCTATGTTTTCTGAAGGCAGAAGATGAAAGCACATCAGAGATGGTTGATAACTGAGGAGGCTATTAGGTGCTGCTGGCATTTTTAAATGTTAAAAAGGCATTAGAGGCCCTGATGTAAATTGCACATATAAATGTGGCTATTTAGACCTTTCTAGTTTAGTGTTTCTCAAACTGTTCTTCAGAGACTCAACCCAAACTGAGCCTTGCTATAAAATCAAATACATAATGGTTCACTCTCCCGACCCCCATCCATAATTTTTCTCAGGTATATATAATAAAACCTACTGTAAGAGGGGGCCTGATTTTCCCAAAAGTTATTTATTTAATAGTTTTAAAGTTTAATCAGCGTTTGAGTGGTTAGAAAAAGTGCTCTGAGTTCCGGTATTCGGATATCTGAAAAAATTTGAATAGCACTGCTCTAGTTTAATTTAAAAGCTTGAATATGAACCTAAATATTTCTTTCTGATTGTGAGTCATTAAGGTTCAGTTTATTGGCCATTAGTAACTAGGGTGAATTTTATTTGAATTAAATCAATTTAAGTGATGCTCAAAATTTAATTTAGACCCACTGTAATTAATTATCCACATCAGGTACATTTTTTATGTCTTATGACTATAATATATTTTGTACTTAACAAAGAGAAAAATATGTTTCCTGTTCAGAAGATGTGTCCTATCATATTAAGCAGTAATTCCTATATTTTTGATAAATTTAATAGATTTCAATTTGGTTGCTTGATGTAATACAGAAAATTGAAGCATAAACTTACAAAGCATTAGGAGAGAAACTTCCTTTAGGAGTTTTTCAGAATTTTTTTTTTTTCAGTTTGTATTTGGAAGATAGCAATCATCACTGAAACCAATAGAAATTTAAAAGTTGAAAAAGAATAGAGAATAAACTAATATATTTTGGATACTTTTTGCATTTATTTTGTACATACTTTGAGGCAGGATTGTGAGAGTTACCAAACATTTTCTAACAGGAGTAATTCAAAATCTAAAGTATATACATATCATTTTTATTTAAAATCAAATACTGTATTCATTTTTAAAATTGAAGTGTGAAATGAGGTTAATCAAAACTAATGCAAGCAGTGGCTAATCTCTGTATAATAATACTACAGGTAGTTTGTATTTAATTCTTATAAATTTATATATTGAGCTTATATTGTCTCTATAAAAAGGGAAGAAAGCAAATAAACTAATCTAGTATCTAGTAATTTCAGTCAATTTATTATGAAAGGCTAAACTACTTTCACTCTCTGGCACTTTCTGCTTTCTGCCTGTTGAGGCTAAATGAAAATAACTTTTTGCTTTTCCAAATATTCAATTTATTTGTTTATTTAAAATTAGTGTGCTTACCCCTAAAGATCAAATGACCAACCATAGTTCTCCAATTTAATTGTATAAAGTATGACAGAAAAAAGCTATTAGACTTTTAAAAATTAACTTGAAATTTTTGTTAATTTTCTTTATGTATATATATATATATATATATATATATATATATATATACATCTCTTTCTACATCTTTAATTTTTTATCATAGTGCACTTTTCAATATCCTTTGGTCATTTGTTTGATTTCCCTTGGCTTCCTAAATGATTTTCAAGTATGCTTAATGTTTAAGGTAATAAAAACAAGTTTGTATTTGAAAAAAATACTGAGGTCAAAGGGAAACATGAGTTGCCCTCATTGTCTCTTAGGCTCTTATTTATCTAGGTTTTAAGAGATACTGATTATTGATATGATTTTCTTTAAAACTTCATTAGAAAATATTTGTTTGAATATGTATATATGTGTGTGAGAGAGACAGAGACATATATTCATATATTGATCATCTCATATTTGTAACCTGATGTAAATTGTTCCTGTTAGGCCTTAACATTTATTAGGGAGGGATAGTTGTTTACTTTTATGAACTTTCCATAACGTTACATAGACATTTGAAATCCAAATATATAATGTTCTCATGAAACACTTCATTGTTTAATCTTTTGTTACCACAGTTAGAAAAAAATAGTACAGAGATGTTTTTCTCCACATGTAAATCTTCCTGTTGAGCTGGGGTGAGCTGTGGGTCTTTGATCTGTGCTTGGGTACTTCTGTTCCTCAGAGACACTGTCTTCCCGACCCTATCCACATTTACTTGTTGCCTCAGCCTAATGCACCCCATCTCTTCATTCTTGAAGACCTAGCCTTTGCATTGGAGGAGTGGGCCCAGCTCCTAGCTAGACTCTAGCCTGCCTAACAGAGGCCTGTATTGAAGGTCACTGCTGCCCTTTGCTTACAGCTTACTGCAGAGTGTATAATATTACAATGTAGCAAAGATTTGTCCATCTTGCTCTGTTATTGTGTAGTCGATAAGTTGTGTCCCACTCTTGGCCACCCCATGGGCTTTAGCCTGCCAAGCTCCCCTGTTCATGGGATTTCTCAGGCAATAATACTGGTGTGGGTTGCCATTTCCTTTTCCAGTGGATCTTCCTGACCCAGGGGTCAAACCCACATCTCATGCATTGGCAGGTGAATTCTTTACCACCGAGCAACCTGAGAAACCCATCAGTCTTGCTTAGTGCCTTGTTTAACGCATACATTTTTGAATGCAAGCATGCATTTTCTTGCATTCATTTTGAATCACTTTTCATTACCCATAAAATGACAGTATTCAGCCTTGAAAATATATTTATGGGTAGGTAGGTTGCTTGAATAACCTCCTCTGATTATTGTTGTGTAAGTCAATTTTTTTTCTTTAGAACTTACCAGTTTATCCTTGTTTGATGTTAGGGTGGGGGAAGATTTTGCTTTGTGCCTGTTTTGTCTTGATTTCATCTTTGAGGATTTTGTCCTGCTGAGTAGGCAAGGAGATCTTGCTGCTTGGCAAAGAAGGGGAAAACAACTATTGTAACTATGTAAGCCTGCTTTTTGGGTAACACAAGCTGTTAGATCTGGAGAAGGAAATGGCAACCCACTCCAGTGTTCTTGCCTGGAGAATCCCAGGGACAGAGGAGCCTGGTGGGCTGCCGTCTACGGGGTCGCACAGAGTAGGACACGACTGAAGTGACTTAGCAGCAGCAGCAGCAGCTGTTAGCTCTTTGAAAAGCAGCTACTGAAGTCTGTCCTGTGATTCCGGCAGAAGGATGGGAAAATATCCTATGTCTGAATTTAAACATTCTGAGGCTTGTTGCCATTGCTGTTCCTTCAGGTGCACAAGACTACCTGTTCACTGCAGCTCTGCATCACCTATGAAAGATGCAAGATGCAGCTCACAGGTAGAAAGAGGAGCTGGGAGGAGCTCAGCAGGGCTAATGAATATAGGCACCTTTGAAGAGCTTCCCCGTTAGTGAGATTAAGCATCTTTTTCATTTTACATAAGCAGTCTACCAACGTTTGCAGATCCATCCAATGCTAACCTGAGTGTGCTTCCATGTCCCTACTGGTTCTTAACCCTCCCAGATGCCATCCTGTATTCTTAACTATGACCTTTTGGGTATGTTTTGTTTCTTTGGGTAGATCTAACGTTTTTGCTCTTTGTGTTTGGAGTATAATTTATAGTGCTTGTCAAGATTCACAGACAGTAATTATTCAAGAAGTATATTTCCCCTGTTTGGCAGAAATGCCCACATAACTAGTGTCATGCCTTTGTCGTGTAGTTTAGATTATTACAAAGATGCTATTCTGACAAATAGAGGATCTGGGCACCATGTAATTATGCACTTGATGGAGGGTCAGACACATTCTTTATGTTTATAGATTTCAGTGTTTTTTCTTTTTCTTTTTTTTTTTTACAAAGACTCTCATATTAAGAGGCTAACATTCTGTTGTACACCTTTGAAGTGCTTTTTTTCACATGTGACATATTTACTATTAGGACTTAGGACTCTGAAGGGCAAAAAGCACATTTGCTTTTGTTCTTCCTCATTGTTCAGTTTCATTCCGTGTGTGCGTACTAGTGTGCTTCTCTTTGATAGGCACCTCTGTGGGAGAGGCATGCAAGATGGAGAGCACTGGGGTCAGGAAACCTGGGCCCTTGTCCTGTCCACTGGCTCAGGAACTTTGAGCTAGTTCTGCAGTCAAGGCCTCAAATACCGTGTCTACAAAGTGACTAGTAGATCACCATGTTTCCTCTGCCTCTAACATTTCACAGGTTCTTTCCCCATGTTTGTAAATTACAGCACTCATTATAACCTAGTGAGGGCATATGTGTGGAAGAACTCAGGTTTTTTGAAGCTAGATATATGATTAAGTGAAGGTATTGATGCTTGAGGCTTAATTACTATCAGTTAAAGCAAGGCTTATGGTGTAGCTCTGAGAGAGTCTTTCTGGTAGTTACGGGCATGCTTGTGTGTGTGCTCAGTAGCTCAGTCATGTCTGACTCTTTGCGACCCATGGACTGTCACTCACTAGGCTCCTCTGTCTGTTTGAATTAAGGTAATTAGCCATCTTCCTATTTTTCTACTTCCATGACTTGTTTCCTTTTTTTTTTCTCTTAGACAATCCAATAAAGCTTTTTTTTTTTCCTGACCACATCTTGACAAAAAAGTGTACTACATGGGAGTGTAAAAGGAGCGGGCACGTTTTAGACTTTTAAATATATATATATATATATATATATATGGTTATATTTATTTGGTTGCATCGGGTCTTAGTTGCGGCATGGGGGATCTTTGCTGTGGACTCGCAAGTTGTGGCGCGTGGGCTCCGGAGCACAAAGGTTCAGTAGTTGCAGCTCACGGGCTTAGTTGCTCTGTGGCATGTGAGATTTTATTTCCCCAACCAGGGATTGAACCCACATTCTCTGTGTTGCAAGTCGGATTCTTAACCACTGGGCCATCAGGGAAGTCCCATAAACAGTTTCAAAGGCTAGTGTATTGACCACAACTGCACACATTGGAGTTGTCCTGAAGATTGCTTGTATGAGACAGCAGCACACATTAATCTGGGCTGTGTGGCTGGTTACTCTTTCTGCAAATTCCTGTTCAAGTCAGACTCATGCTGATTTGGTTGGTTTGTTGTTTGTAGAAACCTCACACTGAATCAGCCTTCACAGAATTTGAAAATGATTCAATCACCAGAACCATGTTCTCTGCCATGTCCTGGGTTGCCTGCCTGGTTGAGTTTGTATAGAGCAAACTGTAAACTGTAGTATCTTCTGCGGGGAACAGAACATCAGCTAGAACACTGCTGAGGCTGCAGGCCAGGGAACACCTTGGTTGTAGAGAAGAGAGCATGTTGGCTCATTCTCCACCCTGTTCTGATAAGGAGTTCCTGTCCTTTTTGGGCTCAGGGTTGACTAGTCAGGGTGAGGAAGGATGCAAAACTTGATGTAACTGAGAAGGAGACCTGAAAGGGGATTTTGAATTATTTACTAACCTTTCTTCTTTATTCCATCTAGTACTTTATCCAGTTTTGAAATGATCTTGCATTCGGCTTCAGGAGAGCTGGGGGTGATAAGTATTCTTTAGGGAAGGATAATTTGTTAGTTACAAGAGATATGCTAGGAAGCTGTGTTCTAGAAATGGGTCTTGATTTATAAGAGGGAGCGTTACTTAACTAGATGTAAGATTATACATTATAAAATTAGCCAGTGAAAAGAGGAGACTGGGAAATAACAGGAAAATTACTATTTAAGTGTGCTTTGTGAACCTAAACTACTGAAATTTTCCATGACTTCTGGAGGGAAGGGTTGTACTCATTTGGAAGATGAGAGAAAAATGTGTTGGTGTAGGGTTTGGTAATGACGATAGGCTTGTAACTCTTCATGTTGGGTTTTTAATTTCTCAGCCTTAGTTGGCACTCAAGGAAGATAATGGGATGAGCTCCAGAGATGTGATGGTTTATTTTAGAACTTTTCTGTGTTAGAAACAGTAGACACTGGGCAATTTTGCCAGTAACCTTTGGGAGTTACTGTTACAGCTGGAGGCAGTTACAAGCAGCGGATTCTCTGTTGAAGAAGTGATAGGAGACAGCTGAAGAGCCTGCTTGACCTTAGTGGTTATTGGTTGGTAGGAGGGGCCTAGATACAGAACTGAAACCTGTAGGTGGAAGGAAAAGTGGATTTGAGATCAGTGTAGAGAATGACTCCACTAGTCAGTCAGTTCAGTCACTCAGTTGTGTCTGACTCTTTGCGACCCCATGGACTGCAGAACGCCAGGCCTCCCTGTCCATCACCAACACCCAGAGCTTACTCAACTCATGTCGGTAAAGTTGGTGGTGCCATCCAACCATCTCATCCTCTGTCGTCCCCTTGTCCTCCTGCCTTCAATCTTTCCCAGCATCAGGGTCTTTTCCAGTGAGTCAGCTTTTTGCATCAGTTGGCCAAAGTATTGGAATTTCAGCTTCAGCATCAGTCCTTCCAATGAATATTCAGGGGTGATTTCCTTTAGGATGGACTGGTTGGATCTCCTTGCAATCCAAGGGACCCTCAAGAGTCTTCTCCAACACCACAGTTGAAAAGCATCAATTCTTCAGTGTTCAGCCTTCTTTATAGTCCAACTCTCACATCCATACATGACTACTGGAAAAACCATAGCCTTGACTAGACAGACCTTTGTTGACAAAGTAATGTCTCTGCTTTTTAATATGCTGTCTACGTTGGTCATAGCTTTTCTTCCAAGGAGCAAGCTTCTTTTAATTTCATGGCTGCAGTCACCATCTGCAGCGATTTTGGAGCCCAAAAAAGTAAAGTCTCTCACTGTTTCCACTGTTTTCCCATCTATTTGCCATGAAGTGATAGGACTGGATGCCATGATCTTAGTTTTTTAAATGTTGAATTTTAAGCTAGCTTTTTCACTCTCCTCTTTCACTTTCATCAACAGACCCTTTAGTTCCTCTTCACTTTCTGCCATAAGGGTAGTGTCATCTGCATATCTGAGGTTATTGATATTTCTCCCGGCAATCTGGATTCCAGCTTGTGCTTCACTACTAATCAAGGCCTGAAAAAAGGGAGGCAGGAGTTTTTGTCATTACACATGTTAAAGAAAGATCAGAATGGCATTTTGGGGGATATATTTTCAGATAGAGAGCAGCATGTTTTTCTGTAAAGGGTCAGGTAATGAATATTGTAGCGTTTAGGTTCATATGGCCTTTGTTGCAGTTACTCAACTCTGCCTTTGTGGCATGAAGGCAACTGAGAACAGTATGTGAGCAGCGAGCGTGGGTGCTGTGGGCTGGAACAAAATACTGAAGACTGGGCAGCTTCAGCCACAGAAATTGATTTCTCACGGTTCTGCAAGCTGGAAAGTTGAAGGTGAAGGTACTGGCCAATTTGGTTTGTGGTGAGAGCCTGCTCCCTGGCTTGTAGATGGTAAACTTCCTAGTTATGTTCTCATGTGGTGGTGGTGGAGAGAGAGAATGGGGGAGATGGAGGGAGAGAGAGACATTGGAGGAGAGACATGGAGGAGGAGGGAGATGGGGAGAGGGGGAGGCAGAGAGGCATGGAGGGAGGGAGGGAGACATGGAGAGAGAGAGGCATGGAGGGAAGGACATGGAGGGGGAGAGAGACAGAAAAGGGAAGGGGGTGAGAGACATGAAGCAGGGGAGGAGGGGGAGGGAGGGAGAGAGAGGAAGAGAGAGAAATTGCCCTTTTTCTCCTCTTGCAAGGCTACCTTCCTATCAGACTAGGACCCCCACCCTTATGAACTCATTTAACGTAATTACCTCCTGAAAGACCCTGTCTCCAGATAGAATCACATTAGGGGTTAGAGCTTCAACACATGGAGCTTGGGTGGGAGAAATGATACAATTCAACCCATAGCAGCTGTGTTCCAATGGAATTTTATCTGTAGAAACAGGAGGTAGTCCAGGTTTGGCCCACAGACTGTAGTTTGGCAGCCTGTGGTCTAGAGAAATCAAACACATCAGAAAGTAGGCTAGGTGATCTGTCAGCATACTTCAACAGTTTTGCAGATCTGTGGTATTTTGGTCAAAGACTCAGCCAAAGGACATATTTGATGTCTGGCATAGCTTGCCATCATGTTCTTCTATATAATAAAACCCTCTCCCCTCGGTAAAAATCCTAAACACTGCTACGATACACTTTGGGTGAAATTATTTGGGTGAGAGTGGCCGCATTTAAAGGTTAAGTGTACAGTCTCCAGTTTTAGACTGTCTTGGTTCACATCCAAGTTGTGCTACTTACTAGCTGTGTGACCTTGGGCAAGTTACTTAACTTCTCTGAATCAGGTTTCTCATTTATAACATGATAATAGTGGAATTTACCTTAGAGCAATGGTGCGATGCTTAAATAAGTTAATACATGTTGGGGGCATACCGCAACGCCTAGGTCATAGTATGTTCTTGGTAAATGTTGTTATTTCTTGAAATAAGAGATAGTAAGGGGTTCCCAGGTGGCGCTAGTGGTAAAGAACCTGCCTGCCAATGCAGGAGATGTGGGTTCAATCCCTGGGTTGGGAAGATCCCCTGGAGAAGGGCATGACAACCCACTCCAGTATTCTTGTCTAGAGAATCCCATGGACAGAGGAGCCTGGTGACCTACAGTACATAGGGTCGCACAAAGTCGGACACGACTGATATGACTTAGTAGCACGCAAGGGAAGCCAGAGGCAATATGATTAGGAGCTAAAGGTGAGGCAGGTGCCAAAGATTTAGGGATATTTTAGAAAATAAATAGCTTTGGATCAGATTGGAGTGTGTGCTTCCATTTAAAAATGATTAAAATGTGGTAAAGAGAATATGAATACTTTTCTGAATAACCTTTTAGTTCTCCTATTCTTGTATTATCACACTTTGGTACTTATCCATACCCATTTTTCTCTTAGCTCATAGGTGCAGGGGCTATGTTTGTTTACCCTGGTCACTATTTAAGTCCTATCACTTAACAAAGTACATGGCATATAGATGGTTCTATTTCTTTGATTAATAATCTACATTTAAAATATATCTTTATTTTTTGCACATCTGATTAATTCTAATACAGCTAAGTTTATAACTTATTATATAGCTTAAAAACCCTTAGTATTTTTACTTTATAAAAAGGAACAAGCAAGAGTTTATCAATCTTGAAAGATTTATATTATCTTTTTACTTGCAATTTTCTATTTATGCCCTGTTTATAAAGTTTTTGTGACTTATGATTGTAACAGTTTTGAGTTGCTGCTGCTGCTGCTAAGTCGCTTTAGTCGTGTCCGACTCTGTGCGACCCCATAGATGGCAGCCCACCAGGTTCCCTCGTCCCTGGGATTCTCTAGGCAAGAACACTGGAGTGGGTAGAAGTATATACAAAAATATAACTTTGGTTATTCTTCTTTAGAATGAAGTATTAAACATTAAAACAATTTTCACTGAACTCTTGATCATGATTGCATTTGTGGAGCACTTACAGTTTAGAAGCTGCTTTGGTCTTTTTTCAATGAATTCTGCATAATATATATATTTTTTCTTTTTCTCTTTACACGTTAGATAACTATATGAAGACATGGAATCTTGAAATAGAGTCTTCTTTTGATGTTGTCAGTTCAAAGCCGGTTTCTGGTGAAGTGATTGTAGCCATCCCTGAATTAAACATACAGCAGACAAACAGCATTGAA
Organism: Giraffa tippelskirchi; assembly: GCF_054371585.1. Classification (NCBI taxonomy): domain Eukaryota; kingdom Metazoa; phylum Chordata; class Mammalia; order Artiodactyla; family Giraffidae; genus Giraffa; species Giraffa tippelskirchi. Next base: position 87,824,699 of record NC_137275.1, on the reverse strand, counting down.
CTTCAGCATGGGGAAAGGACTGTTAAGCTCTTTGTGAAAATCGACAAGGTGAATGCCGGCACTTTCTGAGAGGCTACAAGATGAAAAGCAATATTGTTCAAAAGAAATGCTTAGAAAAAAGGAACTGACTATTAAGGGAAAATGTGCCTTTTCCATTTTCTCCTTTACTTTTAACCTGTTATATATTTTTTGTGTGTGCTAGCTAAGGAATGATTTCTTCCAATTTTAAGATTAAGAAAATGGAGGTTATGTGATTAATTTGGCATCCTCTCCTCTCAAGAAGTCAGGTGTGTTATAGTTTAATTTTTCTGCAGTATTTGCAGTATCCTAAATCCAAAATGCATCCTAAGCATCATATTTGAATGCTGTGATTATTTTTGATACTGGTAAGGTATTTTGAATATTGGTGCTTATTCTGAATACAGAATTCTAATTCTCAACTTATAATGTTTCATGAGTAGAAGTGGACTGGATTTTATTTTCTCTTTTTCCTTTTCTTTTTCTTCCAATTGACAATTATGAGCTGAAAAGGATGGAGCAAATCAACATTCAGTAACTGTTCAGATAAAGTAAGAACTCAAAACACTTTTCTAGTTCTGGGCTTGAAAGAAGAGTTCACCTCAAAGTCCAATTCTAAATGTTAAGAATGTAGAATAAATGTCAGCTGAGTGTTGGAATGGGAAGACTTGATTTTCTGAATGCCCACATTATTTTGTTCTTTCTCTTCACTTTTGGTGTATATTAATCCATGCTAAACTCCCAGCATGTCGAGTTTTTTAAACGTTATCTATGGATTGGTATAATTTGACATGAAACAGGGAGGGAGATTGATATTGCTCTGTGCTTGACTATGAGAAGTTGCTGTGATGATCTGAATTACTATATTATTTTGCTGAAAGCATGCCACAGATTACTTAGACGAACTTAATATTATTTTTTAAAAGGATGTTATTATAGAAACTTGGTGGCCTCGTGGACATGGAAACCAGACTGGGTACAACATGACAGTTGTTTTTGAGCTGGATGGAGGCTTACGTTTTGAAAAATCAGCTAAGGTAAACAAATACTCTAAGATATTTTGTGAAAAAAGTATATTTTTTGTTAAAATAGCAATACAGATCTTTATAGAAATAGAAGAAAACAACAAATATTCTGTAACTCCACCACTCAGAGATAGTTACTAGTAATAGTCGTATGCATTTAAAACCTTCTAGTATGTGTGTATTTCTTTTTAATGGGTCAGATGTTGCACATTATTGTATTTAGATTCTACTATGCTTTAAATTGTGCTTTCTGCCAACATAATATATATATGTAATTTTGTTGTTGTTTAGTCAGTAAGTTGTGTCTGACCCTGCAGCCCCATGGACTATAGCCCGCCAGGCTCCTCTGTCCATAATATTCTCCAGGCAAGAATACTGGAGTGGGTTGCCATTTTTTTTCCCAGGGGATCTTCCCGACCCAAGGATCGAACCCATGTCTTCTGTATTAGCAGGTGGGTTCTTTATTGCTGAATCACAGGGAAGCCATATATAATTTTACAGCTCAAATATTACCATAAGTTTCATATGAAAAATAGAATTACTTGTCCATCCAACCCTTTCTATTCCTGTTTTCTACTCTTCAGAATCAATAATTTTTAACTTTTACTTGTATATTCTGCTGATTACTTTCATTTCCTCAAATAACATGCTTCTACTAGTATTTCCTAATTTTTCAGTTTTGTATGTTATCTATTGACTTCAGACCTAGAAGATGAGGAACCTACATGATTCTCTCTGATGACCCCCACTTGGCCCTCAATATATCCATCTTGCCTCCTTCTCCCTCCCAATGTAGTCATATGGCCATTTTTTGTTAACTCAGTTTTCAGTGTTTATACTATTATGTTGTGAAAATGCTCTTTAAACTTGAACCACATGGTGTCCTAAAATTATATTTTCTTTCTTGTGCAATTTTCTGTTTTCCTTATAGTTAATAATTGCCTCATGTTTCCAGTTTTTTTTTTTTCTTTTTTACTTCCTTTAAATCATATACAAACTCTCGAATATACCTTTTAAATTTAGTCACACTCACCTAGTAATCAATTTGTTGTTTATTATTGCTATTATTATTATTTTTAAAATTTTGTTATATTTTGAAACTGTCTCTCCTAGAGCCATTTTCTCATCTCCCTGATCTTGCTCGATTACTGTCTGCTGCTGCTGCTGCTAAGTCGCTTCAGTTGTGTCTGACTCTGTGCAACCCCATAGACGGCAGCCCACCAGGCTCCCCCGTCCCTGGGATTCTCCAGGCAAGAACACTGGAGTGGGTTGCCATTTCCTTTTCCAATGCATGAAAGTGAAAAGTGAAAGCAAGGACGCTCAGTCATGTCCGACTCTTAGCGACCCCATGGGATTTTCCAGGCAAGAGTACTGGAGTGGGTTGCCATTGCCTTCTCTGATTACTGTCTAGACCTTCTATTTAACTACAACTTCCTTTTATTATCATTCTAGAAATTCCCTTCATCTGTCTTCTAGGAGTTCTAGGTATTTCCTTCATCTTTCTCTTGGGTTAAACATAGAATCCTGATTCTTTGGACCCATGTTTCTCTCTCTCTCTTTTTTGACTCTCCACTTTTCTTAAAACACTTTCTTCAATAGATTCCTGAGAATGTGTTGTAGATAAAGTGTAATTACAGTCTAATTTCTGTTTTCTTATATAAATCTGTTTGTGTTTATTTCTGGAAGCTATTAGGATTTTGTTATCTTTGATCATCTAATATTTGAAAAATCGAAAATGAGTGGATTTTTGTTTTTGTTGTGCTGGTTGTCTTGTGGGCTCTTCTGATCCTGAAACTCAATCTGGTTTTGTTTATTTTTCTGGTACAGCTATTAATCAGAATGGATCTCCTGGAGTAAGAAATATTCTTAGATACCCCCTTCTTTATCCCATCTTGTCTTACTCTGTGTTCTGGGAAATTTACTTGATTTTATCTTAATTTTTTAAAACTTCTCATTTTATGTTGGAGTATAGCCGATTAACAATGTTGTGATAGTTGCAGGTAGACAGCAGAGGGACTCAACCATGCATATACATGTGTCCACTCTCCCCCTAACTTCCTTTCCATTCATGCTGCCACATAACACTGAGCAGAGTTCCCTGTGCTATGCAGTAGGATTGTCTTAAATTTTTAAATTACATGTATTTTATTATCACTTTAAAATTTTCTAAAAAGTTTTGATATTTAAAAAATGCATCATATTTATATTTCATGGTTATAGTATCTTATTTCTCCGAGAGTTTCAATTATTAGTTTTGAAGTTCTCTTTGCATTTTTGTTTTCCACATTCCTTTATTTCTTTACTTGTTTCAGGCTCTTTTATATTAGAGACTTTCCTGGAGTGTCAGTTATTCTTGATGTGGATTCATTCTGAAGATTAAATCACAAAATGCAGATGAGAAGACCTGTGTGAGCCTCAACTGTTCAGTCTTCAGGTGGAAATTCAGCTTTATCGTGTGGTGATGCCCACATGTGTATAGCTATAGATTGTGTGTGTGTGTGTGTGTGTGTGTGTGTGTGTGTGTGTGTGTGTGTGTGTGTGTGTGTGTGTGTGTGTGTGTGTGTGTGTGTGTGTGTGTGTGTGTGTGTGTGTGTGTGTGTGTGTGTGTGTGTGTGTGTGTGTGTGTGTGTGTGTGTGTGTGTGTGTGTGTGTGTGTGTGTGTGTGTGTGTGTGTGTGTGTGTGTGTGTGTGTGTGTGTGTGTGTGTGTGTGTGTGTGTGTGTGTGTGTGTGTGTGTGTGTGTGTGTGTGTGTGTGTGTGTGTGTGTGTGTGTGTGTGTGTGTGTGTGTGTGTGTGTGTGTGTGTGTGTGTGTGTTTAGCTTTGCCAGTGAGGACATTCTCCAGGCTTGTGTCTGGGGAATATAAAACTGGTTGTTATCATTCAAAGAGTCTAGCGGCAGAAGGGGATTAAAGTTCTGACTGTCAAATATAGTTTTATCAGTCCCCCCCACCCACGACGTGCTTTGTATCCTCAAGCCTCTCTGAGCTTCTCAGTTGCTCAGTCATGTCTGACTCTTTGCAACCCCATGGACTGCAGCATGCCAGGCTTCCCTGTCCTTCATCATCTCCTAGAGCTTGCTCAAATTCATGTCCATTGAGTCAGTGATGCCATCCAGCCATCTCATTCTCTGTCATCCTCTTCTCCTCCTGCCTTCAATATTTCTCAGCATTGCAGTCTTTTCTAATGAGTCAGATCTTTGCATCAGCTGGCCAAAGTATTGGAGCTTTAGCTTCAGCATCAGTCCTTCCAATGAATACTCAGAACTGATTTCCTTTAGGATTGACTGGGTTTGATCTCCTTGCAATCCAAGGGACTCTCAAGAGTCTTCTCCAACACCACAGTTCAAAAGCATCAATTCTTCAGTGTTCAACCTTCTTTATAATCCAAATCTCACATCCATACATGACCACTGGAAAACCATAGCGTTGACCATATGGACCTTTGTCAGAAAAGTAACGTCTCTGCTTTTTAATACGCTGTGTAGATTTGTCATAGCTTTTCTCCCAAGGAGCAAGAGTCTTATAATTTCATGGCTGCAGTCACCATCTGCAGTGATTTTCGAGCCCAAAAAAGTAAAATCTGTCAGTGTTTCCATTGTTTCCCCATCTATTTGCCATGAAATGATGGGACTGGATGCCATGATCTTAGTTTTTTGAATGTTGAGTTTTAAGCCAGCTTTTTCACTCTCCTCTTTCGCTTATCTTAGTTTTTTGAATGTTGAGTTTTAAGCCAGCTTTTTCACTCTCCTCTTTCGCTTTCGTCAAGAGGCTCTTTAGTTTCTCTTCACTTTCTGCCATAAGGGTGGTGACAACTGCATATCTGAGGTTATTGATATTTCTCCCGACAATCTTGATTCCAGTTTGTGCTTCATCTAGCCCAGCGTTTCTCATGATATACTCTACATATAAGTTAAATAAGCAGGGTGATAGTATAAAGCCTTGACCTCCTCCTTTCCCAATTTGGAACCAGTCTGTTATTTCATGTCTGGTTCTAAGTGTTGCTTCTTGACCTGCATACAGATTTCTCAGGAGTCAGGTAAGGTGGTCTGGTATTGCATCTCTTTAAAAATTTTTCCACAGTTTGTTGTGATCCACACAGTCAAAGGCTTTAAAGTAGTCAATGAAGCAGAGTAGATTTTTTTTCTGGAATTCTCTTGCTTTTTCGATGTTCCAGTGGATGTTGGCAATTTGATCTCTGGTTCCTCTGCCTTTTCTAAACCCACCTTGAACATTTGGAAGTTCATGGTTCACCTACACTTGAAGCCTCACTTGGAGAATTTTGAGCATTACTTTGTTAGTGTGTGAGATGAGTGCAATTGTGTGGTAATTTGAACATTCTTTGCCATTGCTTTTCTTTGCTATTGAAATGAAAACTGACCTTTTCCAGTCCTGTGGCCACTGTTGAGTTTTCCAAATTTGCTGGCATATTGAGTGCAGCACTTTCACAGCATCATCTTTTAGGATTTGAAATAGCTCAGCTGAAATTCCATCACCTCCACTAGCTTTGTTTGTAGTGATGCTTCCTTAGGCCCATTTGACTTCGCATTCCAGGATGTCTGGCTCACGGTGAGTGATCACACCATTGTGGTTATCTGGGTCATTAATATCTATTTTGTTTAGTTCTTGTTTGTATTCTTGCCTCCTCTTAATATCTTCTGCTTCTTGTAGGTCCTTACCATTTCTGTCCTTTATTGTGCCTATCTTTGCATAAAATGTTCCCTTGGTATCTCTTATTTTCTTGAAGAGATCTCTAGTCTTTCCCCTTCTATTGTTTTCCTCTATTTCTTTGCATTGATCACTGAGGAAGACTTTCTTATCTCTCCTTGCTATTCTTTGGAACTCTTCACTCAAATGGGTATGTCTTTTCTTTTTACCTGGAATCAAGAAAGAAAAGCTTTTCTTCTTTCCTCAGCTATTTTTTTTTTGTTGTTGTTGGCAAAGTAATGTCTCTGCTTTTATTTTTTTTTTTTATAAATTTATTTATTTTAGTTGGGGGCTAATTACTTTACAATATTGTAATAGTTTTTGCCATACATTGACATGAATCAGCCATGGGTTTACATGTGTTCCCCTTCCTGGACCCCCCACCCACCTCCCTCCCCATCCCATCCTTCTGGATCATCCCATTGCCCCGGCCCTGAGCCCTTGTCACATGCATCGAACATGGAATGGTGTTCTGTTTCACATATGATAATATACATGTTTCAATGCTATTCTCCCAGAACGTCCCACCCTCACCTTCTCCCTCAGAGTCCATAAAATTGTTCCATGCTGTGTCTCTTATTCTGTCTCGCATATAGGTTTATCGTTACCATCTTTCAAATTCCATATATATGCATTAGTATACTGTATTGTTGTTTTTCTTTCTGGCTTACTTCACTCTGTATAATGGGTTCCAGTTTCATCCATCTCATTAGAACCGATTCAAATGTATTTTTTTTAATGGCTGAGTAATATTCCATTGTGTATATGTACCACAGCTTCCTTATCCATTCGTCTGCTGATGGACATCTAGGTTGCTTCCATGTCCTGGCTATTGTAAACAGTGCTGCGATGAACATTGGGGTACACGCGTCTCTTTCAATTCTGGTTTCCTCGGTGTATATGCCCAGCAGTGGGATTGCTGGGTCATATGGCAGTTCTATTCCCAGTTTTTTAAGGAATCTCCACACTGTTCTCCATAGTGGCTGTACTAGTTTGCATTCCCACCAACAGTGTAAGAGGGTTCCCTTTTCTCCACACCCTCTCCAGCATTTATTGCTTGTAGACTTTTGGATAGCAGCCATTCTGACTGGTGTGAAATGATACCTCATTGTGGTTTTGATTTGCATTTCTCTAATAATGAGTGATGTTGAGCATCTTTTCATGTGTTTGTTAGCCATCCTCAGCTATTTTTAACGCTTACTCAGATAGCCTTTTGCCTTTTTGCATTTCTTTTTCTTCGGGATGGCTTTGATCACCTCCTCCGGTACAATGTCACGAACCTCCGTCCAGGGTTCTTCAGGCACGGTATCAGAACTAATGCTTTGAATCTATTTGTCACTTCCACTGTATAATCATAAGGGACTTGACTTAGGTCATACCTTAAGGGCCTATTGGTTTTCCCTACTTTCTTCAATTTAAGTTTGAATTTTGCAATAAGGAGCTCATGATCTGAGCAACAGTCAACTCTTGGACTTGTTTTTGCTGACTGTGTAAAGCTTCTCCATCATTGGTTGCAAAGCAAACCTCTCTGATGCTGACTGGCAAAATGATAGGTGAACTTCAGGATCCCTCCTCCAAGACAACATATTTCAGTTCTGCTTGGGATTAAAACTTCTAAGTCATTATGCATAAAACTGCATCTTCATGTTACTTTAAACATTCAAAAATTGAGTCGAGATTGGGAATGGAGCTATCTAGAGAAGACAGTGGGGAAAAACAGCCCTTGCACTTTAAAGTAATGCTGTCGAAGCACCCCTCGAGAAGGACCAATCCCCCCCCCCCCGCTCCAAATCTACTTGGGACTGGTATTTAAAGCAAAATGCACCTATGGCTAATTCATACTGATACATGGCAGAGATCGAAGCAATATTGTAAAGCAATTGTCCTTCAATTAAAAATAAATAAATAAAAAATGCAACAAAAGTGTTTTCCTCTGAAGGCATAACCATCTGTTTTGCCTCTAAGTCTTTAAATAAGCCATATGGTAAGCTCAGATAGAGGATATTGAAGGACACAATTTGACTTTAGTCTAAAGAAATGACTAGGTCCTGCCAGGACTAAGGTTTGCTTGGTATTTATTAGCTTCAGACTACTTATTGTCCTTCAAATGCCATTTCCATACATGTATGATGGAACGATAAAGATAACGTAACTTCACTGTGGCTTGGGATAGTGTATAGTAAGTAGTAGTAATTACTTTCATAGATTTTCTCTTTCCCCTGATGTCAGCCTTTGGTGTTTGCAACTGGCACTGGCTGTGGTTGTCCTCGGTGTCACCTCCCATTTGGTTTTACCTCTTCTGTGGGCCAGACACCATGCTCAGTTTGGAGCTCTACCCTTCAGGAGCTCCTTTTCTGTTTTTGATTGTTTAGTTATGCTCTGTATTTTCTGAGCCACTGTGAGTGTGTGTGTGTCCATAATATCGACAGGGAGCGTGTCCTAGAGTTATCTAAAGAGCCAAGATGTTCCCTCTCATTCTGACTCTCCTGACAGAAGACATGTGCACTCTCCCATGTTGAGTTTCTTGTGAATTATCTTTATGAAAGGGTAGAAAAGAATGAGTTATTCCAACTTTCCAAAGAAAAAGAAAAGGAACTTCTGAGTTGTCGTGTGTGTTGGATATAAGTCTATTTCAATTCAGGCTAATATGGTTGTGTTATTGTTTATTAATATAAAGATGCTACTCTTTCAATTGACGAGCTACAGGAGTAAAGGAATATGTATTGCCTCACTCCTTGTGTTAATGCATGTCTGTGCAATGTACCTGTTGGCTGGGGCTGCTGTAGAGTATTTTTGAAGCTCACTCGTTCAATCAATACTTAGGGATCATCTACTGTGTTCCTGCCACTTTGATAGGCTTTGATGATAGAGCAGTGAATAAGACACCCTGTCCATTTATTTCTGAGATTTTAGTAAAACTAATACTTCAGCTGGGAAATTAAATATTTAAATAAGCAATTGCAATAAAGCATGATAAGCACTCTAGAGAAATATAGAGCCCTGTGTGAGCACAGAGCAGGGCCACCCTGGACAGATTTGCCGAGAAGGTGATCTGTGCCCTGAGGGATCAGTAGAATTCAACCATGCAGTGTAGCAAAGAGGCAGAGGGCAAGAGTATGTCAAATGCAGGGTCTTGAAGGAATATTGTGTGTTTGTGGAGGTGAAAGAAATTTCAGTGTGGCTGTGTTTGAGTTTGAGGTAGAATAGGATGATATTATAAAGGTAGGCTAGGGCAAGATTCCATGGAGCCTAGTAAGCCATGTGAAGGAATTAGACTGTCCTGAGGACATTGGGGATTTTTGAAGGGTTTTATACTTTTAATACTTGTTTTATGAAGATTATGTAGATCAGATTGGAAGAATGACAGGTTTAGGAGGCCAGTCAGAATATTAACGTGGTAACTGAGGCACAAGATGACAATTGCTTGGTCTATAGAACTGCTGAGGAGTTAGATTTGAGAGAGACTTAGGAGGTAAAATTTGAGAGAAATTTAGGAGGCTTAGTGATGTATAGAGATAGGCGAGAAGGATGATTTATGAATGATTGTTAATTTGCTGGTTTGGGCCACTGAATGTCAGGTGGCAATTCTGTTCTTTGAATTAAAGACTCAGAACGAAGAATGCATTTGGAAGATGAGATGGAATGAAAATTATTTCTGTGTTACAGGTGTTTTGTGTGGAGTGATTGAGAGATACCCCCAAAATAATATTTGATGAGCACTTCATTATGTGGGTCTAGAGTTTAAGAATTAAAACTATAGATGTCTAAATCAACAGAATGTAGATAATTTTAGCCATTGGCAGGGGATGAGCTACTTAAGTTACTTAAGTAATGGGGGCCAAGCTAGATATTTGAGGAAAGCGAAGACTTGAGAAAAGGCTGGAGAGAGCTGAGGCACTGATAGGATTGTGAGGCAGCACTGAGGGTTGGAAACTGTGCGTCTCTTTTCTGAGAGTCACAGTATCTTCACTTTGAAAGAATTATTGATTTCCTTTTTTAATTTTAATTTTTTAACACCAAAACCATTTCATATTGAGGTATAGCTGATTAACAGTGTTGTGGTATTTTTAGGTGAACAGCAGGGGGACTCAGCCATACATACACGTTTCCATTCTCCCCCAAACCCCCTTCGCATCCAGACTGGCACATAAAAATGAGCAGAGTTCCATGTGCTATACAATAGGTCTTTGTTGGTTATCTGTTTTAAACATAGCAGTGTGTACATGACCTTCCCAAAGTCCCTAACTATCCCTTCCCCTGGCAACCCTAAGTTCATTTTCTAAGTCTGTGAGTCTTTTTCTGTTTTGTAAGTAAGTTCATTTGTATCATTTCTTTCTAGATTCCACATATAAGGGATGCTGTATGATATTTCTCCTTCTCTATCTGACTTACTTCACTCAGTATGACACTCTCTAGGTCTATACATGTTGCTGCAAATGGCATTATTTCATTCTTTTTAATGGCTGAGTAATTCTATTGTTTATATGTACTACATCTTTTTTTTTCCTCATGTAGAGAGAAATTTTATTTTGCAATGTTTTCAGTATAGTCACTTCATATGTCTCTCCTCTCAGTTAGCTGGAGCCTCATACACAGTTTGATAACTTGGAGTCAGCTCCAAAGACAGTATGTTCCCCTCTGTGTCACACATCCCATATACTTCTTAACTTCTGGGAGAATGAAGTGGCCCTAATGTTTATACAGCTGAAAACAAAGCCCTAGTTGGCATTCTGACAACATAACCATTAATTGATCCATATGACATTTGTAATTTTTGCCCTTTCCCCTTACTGTAACTCTTTAAGAAAATAAATTGTCCCCAAACCCGGTGACTGTTTTCCAGGGTGCCCTGATGTCAGCTCCCGTAGCCTCATTCCTCTACTCTCATAACACTCAGCACGGTGAACACTTGTTAACTACTGATTTACTGAATTACTCTGTTTTTCTCAGCAGAGTGTGAGCTCCACGAGCAGGATTCCTCTTTCACTACCTGTCTCCTCAGCACCAGGCATATTATGGTTGCCCAATAAATTATGTTGAGTTGAAGAAAACAAAAGTTTACCTTAAAAAAATCTGTCATGTGATAGCACCCGGGTTAATGGTTACCTTTGGGGAAGAGAAATGGGTAGTGACAGGGCAGGGCCATGAAAAGGTTGCTCTCATGGTCTAGTCCTTCACCTGTTTACTGGGCACGTTCACCACTTGATCATTTATTCAGCTAAACTTGTGATTGGTGCATTTCCCGAATGTGCTGCTGTTGTTTAGTCACTCAGTTGTGTCTGACCCTTTGTGACCCCATGAACTGTAGCTTCCTCTGTCTATGGAATTTCCCAGTCAAGAATACTGGAATGGGTTGCCATTTCCTTCTCCATATATGTACAGCGTCTTCGTGATCCATTCCTCTGTTGGTAGACATTTAGGTTGCTTCCATGTCTTGGCTGTTGTAAACAGTGCTGCAATGAACACTGGGGTGCATATATCTCTTTGGGCCATGTTTTTCTCTAAATAATGCTCAAGAGTGGGATTGCAGAGTCATATGGTAGCTCTATTTTTAGTTTTTTAAGGAACCTCTATACTGGTCACCATAGTGGCTGTATCAATTTACATTCCCACCAACAATGCAGGAGGGTTCCTTCTCTCCACACCCTCTCCAGCATTTGTTGTTTGTGGATTTTTTGATGAAAGCCATTCTGACCCATGTGAGGTGATATCTCATTTTGCATTTGCATTTAGCATTTAGTTTTGATTTGCATTTAGCAATGTTGAACATCTCGTGTGTCTACTGGCTATCTGTATGTCCTCTTTGGAGAAATGTCTATTCAGGTATTCTGCCCATGTTTTTTTGAGTGGGTTGTTTGTTTTGATGCTATTAAGCATCATAAGCTGTTTGTAAATTTTGGAGACTAATCCCTTACTGGTCACATCATTTGCAAATATTTTCTCCCAATCTGTGGGTTGTCTTTTTATTTTGTTTATTGTTTCCTTTCATGTGCAAGAGCTTTTGAGTTTAAGTAGGTCTCATTTGTTTATTTTGCCTTTATTTCCATTTTTTCTGGGAGATGGATCAAAAAAGATGTTGCTGTGATTTATGTCAGAGTGTTCTACCTATGTTTTCCTCTTGGACTTTTATTGTGTCTCGTCTCACATTTAGGTCTTTAAACCATTTTGAGCTTATTTTTCTGTATGGAGTTAAGGAATGATCTAATTTCACTTTTTTACATGTGGCTGTCAAGTTTTCCCAACACCATTTGTTAAAGAGACTGTCTTTCCAATATTGTTTTGTCTTTTCTCCTTTGTCATAGAGTAATTGACCATAAGGTGCATGGGTGTATCTCTGGGTTTTCTATCCTAGAACTACTGATTTCTGATGATGACATTTTAGGCTGGTTTGGTGGTGTTTTGCAAGCCATTATAGGTGTGTGGTAGGTTTAAAATTGTTTTCTGAACCCTCTGCCTACCCTGATTTTATACATGCTGATTATATTTATCATATTTGAGCAATATTTTAAAGTTTAGGTGAGGCTTGAATCCAAAACTCAGTATCTTTCTTTCTCTGCTATGATTTTTGAAGTTATCTTCTTATTCTAAAATGTTAGGGGAATGATAATTCTGTATCACGTAGGAGTCAAGGTACTATTTTATTTAGCTCATTAAAACCGTAACAACCCTAGACTTTGCTCCCTAGGAGATTCAGAAAAGCGCTCTGAAGGTGATTAGAGGAAGAAAGGATAAAGGAAAGAGATAATATAACTGAAAGGCGAGCTGATCCTTTAATTTGTTATTTATGGTATTTTTTCATTCAGCTGTAGTAGGACCCACGTAAGGGAGGAGTAGAACTTGAAGTGGAGTGTTTGAGGTCGAGGTTACTCCCAGGAGAGGCTGTACCAGAGTCAAGGCTGTTTATGCTAGAATGGGTAACTGAGGAACAACTCCAAACTCATTTGCAGGGAACTTGAAAGAGTGTTTGTGTACATTTGACTGGGGTGGTAGAGGTTGGATGGAATGATCTCTTACGCCTTCCTACACTTCCATGATTACTCACAAGAGGAAATCAGAATGATGTAAAAATTTGAGCTGTTTTGCAAATTTCAGAAATCAATATTGGCTTCTGAAATGTAGATTAAAATTATAAATTATTACCAAATTTGGTTAAGAGAGCTGATACCTAATTCACCTTTATTTCCATCTAGAGTAGTTCTTCCAGGGAATTCAGTTTCTTACCAGTCCCAAATTTCTTAATGTTTTCAAACTTGCCAGTATTTTAGCAAGCGAAGAGATGTGACTGCTACTTGCCATCATTATCTGTTTCCTGGCAGGAGTCTCTTAGTCTGAGTTCTTTCCTGCCTTTATTTGGTGGGAATGTGTCAGGCTGGGATTTCTGTTTACTGATTGCAGAGTATGACACACAACAGAAAAGAAACGGAACATAAGTAAAATGCTTAATGAATGATCAGAAGTTGAACACTCATGTAGCCGTCATCCTCACCAAGGAACAAGAGCATTACTAGCACCTCAGAGGTTCCCGGCTCTTGCCAGCTTCTCTAATTACTACCCGCTTTCCTTTCTGCAGATCCACTGTCCTGGCTTCTAACACTATAATTTATTTTTGCCTGTTTTTCAATTTTGTTTCCATGGAACTACATCATCTGTATGCTTTTATGACTGGCTAATTTGGCTCAACATTATATTTGTGACATTTAGATATGTTGTGGTGTGTAGCCCTAGTTTGTTTACTTACACTGTTTTGTAATATTTCACTGTGTTACACTTTCCTGCTGTTGGGATTTGGTAGTTTCCATTTTTGGCTTTTCTGAATAATGTTGCTATGAACATGACTGTATGACCCTCGGAGCACATATTCCCCCAACAGAATTTCTGCTGGCAGTGAGATTGCTGAATGCTAGGTTATGCGTGGGCACAGCTTTTACAGAGTGCTAGGCTGTTTTCCAAAGTGTTTGTATTTCACCTTTACTCAGCATGCTCACATGCTTGTTAACACTCAGTACTGTGTCAGAGAGGAATTTTTTCCATCATCTCTGGCCCTCCCTTATCAGTTCTCTATTGTTCATGTTTCCTGATGGTTTCATTGTTATCCTGGGCTTGCTTTATGCAAAAATATTTTCATATTTTTAAAGTATCTCATTGAAATCCATATTGTTAGGCTTATGTCTTTCTTGCTTGTCTTCCATCGACATTAGACATATATGCATTTTAATTTTTTTGTTTACTAGACATGTCACAAGACAGCAGCACAGTCTCAGACAGAATGCCTTGGGGAAGTTACAGATTTTGGTTGTAGCCCATGTAGCAGAGATGTACTGGGTCTTAAAGAGAATGCAGGCACTGTGGGGAAGGGAAAGTGCTGACTATATTTCTTTTGGACAGGAAAGAATATCTTGTCTGAAATTTGTTGTTGTTAAAAAGGAGTAACTTTGGAGCAAATAGTTTTAGTATAATGGGAGATAACATGAGGCAAAATTAATGAGTACTTTAAATAACTTACACAAATGAAAATAAGTGTTGGGATATTATAAAGTCTCTCAAGCAAGTTATTTCAAGAGGAACCTTAGAATGTGAGCCATATTTACTAAGTGAAAGGAGCCAATCTGAAATGATTCCAATTATGTGATGTTCTGGAAAAGACAAAACTGTGGAGACAGTTAAAAGATCATTGGTTGCTACGGGCTGGGAGGTGGAGGGAGAGATGAATAGTTAGAGCACAGAGGATTTTTAGTACAGTGAAACCACTCTGTCTGACACCGTAATAGTGATGGATACATGCATTATGCAATTGTCCAAACTCATAGAATGTATGACATTGTGAGTGAACCCTAATGTAAACTATAGACTTTGGGTGATTATGAGGTATCAGTATAGGTTGATCACTTGTAACAAACGTGCCACTGTGGTGGAGGATGTTGATAATGGGGGTAGATATTCATGTGTGGGATCAGGGGATAATCTTTGTACCTTCCTCTAAATTTTGCTGTGAGTCTTAAACTGCTCTGAAAAACTTAAGTCTTTTCTTAAAAAAAAAAACTTGAAATAGAGAAAAGTGTGAAATGTGATGTGTAATATATAATATTTTGCTTGGTAAGTGCACATTTGGGTTCATATATGAAATGTTGGTTTCCCAGGTGACTCGTTGGATAAAGAATCTGCCTGCAATGCAGGAACAAAAGAGACGCGAGTTTGATCCCTGGGTCAGAAAGATCCCTTAGAGAAGGGAACAGCAACCCACTCCAGTATTCTTGCCTGGAGAATCCCATGGACAGAGGAGCCTGGTGGACTACAGTCCATAGGGTCCCAAAGAGTCAGACGTGACTGAAGCGACTGAGTGCATATGAGATGTTTTGCTAATTTTAATATCTTTAGAATTGAAATTAATTTTTTTACTAGATAATTGTTTTAAAACTAAGGAATCAAAGTAAAATGTGACATCAGTGGTGGCAGTTATTAAAAAAACCCAAAGTAACTTGGAATTCTTTTTGGTAGCACTCCAAATGCTCCATGCAGAGATCAAATGTGTGAGTTAATCAGATATATCCATAGAGAAGGTGGTAGAGTTGAAATAAAGAAGTCATTCTTCTATTTCTGGAAAGACTGCTGCTGTACTCACAGGTATCTTAAAAAAACTGGATCGTTTTTTATAAGCCTCTGTTGTGGTTAGCTCCGTAAGCATATGTGGCCAGGATCAACAGTGGCGTTCATACAAAAATCAAAGAGATTAATCCCAAATTTTACTTCTGCCTCTTGAAAATCATTCTTTGAAACTTGCAGAATTTGCTCTTTTGGAAACACCTCTTTTTTAAAAAAGTTATTAATTTTTGTCTGTGCTGGGTCTTCATTGCCGCATGAGCTTTTCTTTAGTTCTTGCAAACAGGGGCTACTCTCTAGTTGCAGTGCATGGGCTTCTTATTGTGGTGGCTTCTCTTGTTGCCGAGCACAGGCTCTAGGGCACGCAGGCTTCAGTAGTTGAGACACGAGGGCTCAGTAGTTGCAGCTTGCAGGCTCCAGAGCTCAGGTTCAGTAGTTGTGGCTCACAGGCTTAGTTGTTCTGAGGCATGTGGAATCTTTCTGGACCAGGGATCAAACCCATGTCTCCTGCATTGGCAAGTGGATTCTTTACCACTGAGCCATCAGGAAAGCCCAGAAATATCTCTTCATGTGTGAAGTTTTCTGGAAATTTGGAAACATTTTATTCATTCTTTTTAATCTCAATGCATCATTGAAAAAAGCTGCAGAAAGTCTTTCCTAGACAAAAAGAATGCTCGTTATGAAGCTAGGGCACCAGAAGGCTGAATTTTGAAAAGTTAATCTCGGCTTTGAAGTCCTATGTGAGTCAAAGAAAATGTGGACATGTATGAATCAGCTCATTTGTGGCTTTTCTCTTCTGAATTTTTTCTCTCCTTAGTGTAGAATTTTAGATGAGATTAGTCAGATACAAATATATATGCTTTGAACAATGTACAATGAAATTCCAAGCTTTAAAACTCTTAAAAATTTTGAAGGCTATTTATTTTGCAAAAACACAATATGAAGAAATGAACATTTACACAGGAAAAAAAAAACCCCAAACTTGAAGAGGAGTGCCAGGAGAAGCAACAAGAAATGCTGATCTTACATTGCCTGAAGAAATCAAAATAGTGAGGTTGAATGTCCCAACCATTTTCACCAAGAACTGGAGGCTTCTTTTAAAGCAATAGATCAAATATCTGTGTTCACTGTCATTGAGCCATTTTCTCTGATTATGCAGGAGAAATACTTGGGAAGTGGGAATTTTTTGAACATAGGGGCATTTGTAAGCAGTTTGAATGGATCTCAAGGAAACAGACATGGATACTACTGCATTTTTTTGGAATTTAATGTGAAGTTGAATTTTTATGAATCTTGACAAAACTTACCTGTGTCTAATACTTTCCCAAAATATTTGTATATCTTTAGATTCACCTGAAAAAAAATTTCTAAATTAAAATTAACAAAAGATGTTTTTTCATCAACTCTTCAAGGATAGATTGACAAATCTGACTATATTCTTTGTAGAACATATACATATAAAGGTCAGTTTTGACAAGGGTCTTGACATTCTCAGAAGTTAAGGCTCAAAATAGCAAATATTATTATCCATCACTATAGCAAACTAGTATGTAAATACATAAATAAAAACCAGTATGTAAATATTATTATTAAAAATAATAATTTGTAAATTATTATTTACAAGTAATATAATTAAATTTATAAATCCAGTAGTTTTTATACTCTGATATTTATTTTACTTCAGAAATGGTATGATTATTCATATGGCATTTAAATACAAAAGAACTTTCAGTGTCTATATTTTTTCTGGCCATTATTATTCATTTTATTTCATTATCACTGAAAGTAATTTTGTCACATAGAAGAGGATATTTAAAAAGTGATCCTATCTAGTATCTATCATGCTAAGTCGCTTCAGTCATGTCCGACTCTTTGTGACTATGTACTGTAGCCCGCCAGGACCCTCTATCCATGAAATTCTCCAGGCAAGAATACTGGAGTGGGTTGCCACGTGCTCCTCCAGGGGATCTTCCTGACCCAGGGATCGAACTTGTGTCTCTATGTCTCCTGCATTGACAGGTGGATTCTTTTACTCTAATGCCACATGGGAAGCCCACTAGAATCTATCAGATACACTAAGTACACATTTGGCTATAAAGATAACAAGTAGCTATGCTGATGTAACCTCAGATATGCGGATGACACCACCCTTATGGCAGAAAGTGAAGAAGAACTAAAGAGCCTCTTGATGAAGGTGAAAGAGGAGAGTGAAAAAGTTGGCTTAAAGCTCAACGTTCAGAAAACTAAGATCATGGCATCTGGTCCCATCACTTCATGGGAAATAGATGGGAAAACAGTGGAAACAGTGTCAGACTTTTATTTTTTGGGGCTCCAGAATCACTGCTGATGGTGACTGCACCCATGAAATTAAAAGACGCTTATTCCTTGGAAGGAAGGTTAGGGCCAACCTAGATGGCATATTGAAAAGCAGAGACATTACTTTGCCAACAAAAGTCCGGCTAGGCTATGGTTTTTCCAGTGGTCATGTATGGATGTGAGAGTTGGACGGTGAAGAAAGCTGAGCGCCCAAGAATTGACGCTTTTGAACTGTGGTGTTGGAGAAGACTCTTGAGAGTCGCTTGGACTGCAAGGAGATCCAATCAATCCATCCTAAAAGAGATCAATCCTGGGTGTTCATTGGAAGGTCTGATGTTGAAGCTGAAGCTCCAATACTTTGGCCACCTCATGCGAAGGGTTGACTCATTGGAAAAGACCCTAATGCTGGGTAGGATTGGGGGCGGGAGGAGAAGGGGACGACAGAGGATGAGATGGTTGGATGGCATCACCGACTCAATGGACATGGGTTTGGGTAGACTCTGGGAGTTGGTGATGGACAGAGAGGCCTGGCGTGCTGCAATTCATGGGGTCGCAAGGAGTCGGACACGACTGAGCGACTGAACTGAACTGAACTGAACTGATGCTGATGTAAACTTCAGCCTGTTAACTTCTGTTTGTGCTGCCGTCTGCAGACTTCTAGGTCACGACAAGGAGAGCTCCTCTTGTATCCTTCTGCACAGGTCTGTTTAAGGAGAGCTCTTTGTGGAGATCCAGCACTGGTTTTCTCAGTATTTCTGCATATTAGAGGACTTTCAGAGCACACAGAAATGTGGGGTTTGGTTGTCTCTAAAAATGCATGACAGTAGAAAGTATACTTTGGAAATGCATGAAGATTATTTGAAAAATGTTTCAAATAACACTTACTAATGTTTAGAAATGTTAATTTTTTAAAGAGAAGAAACTTATTATTTTGAAAATCTAATGATACAATGACAACTTTTCAAGTATTAATATTTGATTACAAACAGCTAAGAAGTAATCAGTGCTTCATTACATCATCATCTGTTTGGCCAAAGAAATTTGAAAGTATGGTATATACTTATCAGTTGCAAACCTCTTAATCCCTTTTAGATAAGATACTCCTAACTTCTGTCTAAAAAATATGTTCAGTTATCCTATACTTTTAAAGTTAATCCTATTTTAAAAATTAAATCATGAAACTGATTTAAGAAGTTATTTAGTGAGGTGCTAATAGAACTTTCAACATTAAATAGAAAAGTTTGGAGATTAAATAAATTTTTTTAATTCAAGCTGCTTGACTTACACATTTATGTTCTCAGATATTTACACCCTTTTGTACTTTCAGACAGTAACTTTTTTGAGCTGTTTAAAATATTTTTGATCTTGTAAAGAGATAGTATGTTCACTCTAGATGTAAAGGTGTTAATCAGGGGTCTTTTAAAAAAACCTTTCTCAGAGTGCGTTATTTTCTCTGAGGTAAAATACTTGCTGTAGAAGAAGGCTTTTACGTTACCTGGTAAGACTGCCAGAGGACATGGTTTTACAGACACTAATCATAGACCGACCAGCCTGTAACCTGTCCAGGTATGTGTAGCGGGAAAGGTGCCTGATAACTACTGCTTCTCCTCTGAGGCACTGTCAGGCGTTTTAAGGTTTCCTTTGACTGGCTCATAAAATTGTTACCGTTGGAGCTGGGATATAGGGATAGCTGTCTTTTCATAAAAACACTTGCACAGTAAAGAAAAAATATGTTAGAAGATGTGTTTTATTTTTCATGGTATTTGTCACATTAATAAATATAAAGAGTAAGTGAGTTCTATTTTCTAAATTGTTGTTGTTTAGTTGCTAAGTTCATGTCTTATTCTTCATGAACCCGTGGACTGCAGCTCACCAGGCCTTCCTGTCTCTCATCATCTCCCAAAGTTTGCCCACGCTCATGTCCATGCATCGGTGATGCCATCCAGCCATCTCATCCTCTGATGCCCTCTTCTCCTCCTGCCCTCAATCTTTCCCAGCATCAGGGACTTTTACAATGAGTCAGCTGTTCGCATCAGATGACCAAGATACTGCAGCTTCAGCTTCAGCATCAGTCCTTCCAAAGAGTATTCAGGGTTGATTTCCCTTAAGATTGACTGGTTTGATCTCCTTGCTGTCCAAGGGGACTGGACTATACAGTAGGTCTTTTTATTTATCCATTCTTTATACACTAGTTTGTATCTGCTAACCCCAGACTCCCACTCCGTTTCTCCCCATGCTCTCTTTGGCGACCACATGTCTGTTCTCTATGTCAGTGAGTCTGTTTCATAGATAAGTTCACTTGCATCACATTTTAGATTCCACATACAACTGATATCGTATGGTATTTGTCTTTCTGACTTACTTCACTTAGTATGATAATCTCTATCTCTATCCATGTTGCTGCAAATGGGCATTATTCTTTTTTCATTCCAGTAGTATTCCATATTGTATATTTACCACATCCACTGTATCCATTCTCTGTTGGACATTTAGGCTGTTTCTATATCTTGGCTATTGTAAATAGTGCTGTTAGGAACACAGAGTTGCATGTATCATTTTGAATTATAGTTTTGTCTGGATATATCACTAGGAATGGGATTGCTGGATCATATGGCAACTCTATACTGTTTTCCATAGTGACTGCACCAACTTACTCTCCCACCAACAGTGTAGGAGAGTTCCCTTTCCTCATACCCTCTCCAGCATTTGTTATTTTTAGACTTTTTAATGATGACCATTCTGACTGGCATGAGGTGTTATTTCATTGTAGTTTTGATTTGCACTTCTCTAATAATTAGCAATATTGAGCATCTTTTCCTGTGCCTGTTGGCCATCTGTATCTGTTCTTTGGAGAAATGCCTGTTCAGGTCTTCTGGCTATCTTTTGATTGGGTTACTTGGTTTTTTTATATTGAGCTGCGTGAAGTACTAAGTGAAGTCGCTCAGTCGTGTCCAACTCTTTGCAACCCATGGACTATTGCCTACCAGGTTCCTCTGTCCATGGGATTTTCCAAGCAAGAGTACTGGAGTGGGTTGCCATATCCTTCTCCAGGCGATCTTCCCAACCCAGGTCTCCTGCATTGCAGGCTGACGCTTTACCGTCTGAGCCACCAGCAAAACCCTGGAAGCATGAGCTGTTTGTAAATTTTGGAGATTAACCCCTTGTCAGTCACATCATCTGCAAACATTTTTTCCCAGTCCATAGGTTCTTTTTGTTTATGGTTATGGTTTCTTTTGCTGTGCAAAAAGTTGTAAATTTGATTAGATCCCATTTATTATTTTAGCTTTTATTTCTATTGCCTTGGGAGACCAGCCTAAGAGAACATTGGTATGATTTGTGTCAAAGGATGTTTTGCTTGTGTTCTCTGCTAGGAGTTTTATGGTGTCAGGTCTTCTGTTTAGGTCTTTAAGCCATTTTGAGTTTATTTTTGTGTATTGTGTGAGGGTGTGTTCTAACTTCACTGGTTTACGTGCACTGATTTACAGCTTTCCCAGCACCACTTGCTGAAGAGACTTTTTCCCATTGTATATTCTTGCCTTCTTTGTCGAAGAGTAATTGACCATGGGCGCTTGAGTTTATTTCTGGGCTCTTGTTGTAATGGGTCTTTTATGCATGTATGATATTGTAATATAATGCATTGGTTATTTGAAAAATGTAGGTGTCTGGAGGTTTTTAAATGTTTCCAGATGTTAAACCATTTCAGTATATAAAATCACATTCACATTTGTTAATATCACTGTCAATAACTTCTGAAATGTTTTTAAGTATTGGGAAGTTCTCAAGCTCTTGGTAGGGGGTACAAGTTTTCCTAAATCCTAATTTTTAACTGTTATTTGCCTTGAAATGATAAGGCTCACTTAGTCATTTTCAAGAAAATGTCTAGCAAGTCACCAATCTGAATAAATATAGTTTGTCCAGTGGTTCTTTCAAGTTAAAATAAAGCTTTATGAACCAGGTGGCTAATTCAGGTTACAACTCAAACTGTGGCCTAGATGCTTTTCCTCAAGACATCCATCCTGCATGATGCTTTATTCATAGTTCCCATTTCATCATTTCATCACATAGACTACTACAATGGTGTGTATTCAAGATTGGGATTTAATAGAATTAATGATTTTTTTGTTGCTTTATCAAGGACGTCCTTAAGCGAAACTGGCTCCTCCCACCAATAATGCATGAAGGTGAGGAATATAATGACTACCAGCACAAATTGGAGACACTGCCTTGATTTCTGCCAAGGCACCAGCAATGTTACCCTCTGTAAAACTCTCTTAGCTAGTATGTGTACTTCTCTAGCAAAAGCAGTGTGATAACCAACCCTATGAGATGTACTAGCGGCTTTTTTCATTTCTAGTTTGAAAAATACTATAACATAAACAATGTACTACAGTATAATAAAGAATGTATTAGCCTTTAGAAGAGCTTACCGCATCTAAGTTTAAAATATTCAATTTCTTTCTCTTTGTACTTAGAATGATTGGTCTCAAAATGATACTATGATGTAACTGGCACCATAAATATTATTATTATTTAAATGTTCCATTGCATAATGTGTGCATGCTAAGTCACTTCAGTTGTGTCCAACTCTTTGCAGCTCCATGGACTGTAGCCTGCCAGGCTCCTCTGTCCATGGGATTCTCCAGGCAAGAGTACTGGAGTGGGTTGCCATTTCCTTCTCCAATTGCATAATATACTAGAAGATAAATTATTAACATCTATAAAGTTGAAGGGAATATGGCTTTCATCACAATCTCATTTCTTATTTATTATTTTTCCCAGTTTGTTTGGAGTAGATTCCTCCCTTCCTTGAGTCAGAAGACTCTCTGATAAATCAGTTTCATTTTTTCCAGCACTTTTAAATGTAGACAGTGTGGTTGTAGGTGAGAATGTTAATCTTCTGGTCCAATTTTAAGACAATAATTTAAGATAAAAATTAGGAAAAACATTATAAATAAGTTTTTATGAGATGAGATGAAGTATCATTAAATGAGTCTCAAAAATCAAAATTTCTTTTTATTTGAAAACTTAAAAATTATTACTTGAACAAGTTAACAAAAGGTACCTCATCCTTTTGTGTTTCTGTATAAGTTGCAGGGAAAACTTTGGGTTTAAAAATAAGAATTTGTTGAACAGTAATGAGGCTACAGAGATTATAGCATGAATAACCGCCAACAACTAGTAAGAGCAGAGTAGTAGCTAATCTCTGAAAACATACCTCTTTATACCCTCAACCTCTGCTATAGAACACAGCAGAGTATACAAACACGCATTCCATTAGCTCTCAGAATGATGTCATCACACATCTTGTAGCTTCTGGAAAATTCCACTGTACCCTCAAAAGAGTAAGAGTGAAAAAGGCACATATTATTTTAGCTTTACTGTGAAGATAGTTTTGAACTCAGAGATCCCCTTGAAAGGTTCCCAGAGATCCTGTATGGTCCCCTAGTCACACTTAAATAACTGTTGTTCTAGGTGTTTGAAACGACCGTCAAGATGTTTTAAAGTTACCTCTGAAAATAACCATTTTTTTTAAAGAACATTTTTGCATCCTAGAGCAGATGTGGTAATTCCATGTCAAGATCATCCTCATCAAGGCCTTGTTCTGTGTCTTCTTACGAAGTTAACTCTGGTATCTTTTGTTATGTCATATTAATAGGGTAAGCGTCAGAAAGTGGAAGGACAGTGGGCACTTTTACTACATGAAATTAGTTGATCTATTAATTATTTTTAGTTAGAGAAGAAATGCATAATCTTGTTTTCAAGATGAGGCTTTTTTGGTATGGAACTATCTCCCTCATTCCTTGATCCGGTTTATGGCTGTATAGAATGAAGATTTGGATGAGAATACAATCTTTTTTGCTGCTCATGCTTAACTGAGGAGAAACCTGGGTCGACTGTCTCTGGGACAAAGATCCAAGCTTGTTCTCACACAGCAATGAGAACACTGGACTTTGTGCTTCTGTCCCTTCTTCCAGTTGAAACATCACTACACATTTCCAGTCTCTCTTCTACTCTCTCAGACACTGAGTTTGATGGATAATTAGTTAAGATTAAGTTGCCCATTAAACAAAATGGCTTGTACAATATTGAGCTCCTAAGATGGAAAATTGTTAAATAATGAAATACCTTGTGCTGTATTTTTGTGATTCTAAGATGCACATTTTGGCAGATTTTAACAGCACTGAAATGAGAATGTGTTTTTCAAAAGTGTATCTGCTTAACTGGTGACTTTTCTCCCCCAATTTTGTGAAGTAGTGTCAATTTTTGTTTTAATTTTGAAATGTTATCTCAAATATATATTTTTTGACATTATTGCAAATGCTACTTCATGGGAAAGACTACAATATATTTCACTCTTTAATGGTTTCTGTGTTTTTCTTTTCAAAGAGAAATAACAGAATCTGGCAATAATTTATATATATATTTTCTTAAAAATTCTCTTTCACATTAAGTGCTTTGAGTGGATAGAAAATTAACACTAAATTATGTTCATAACAACTGCTCAGAAGTTTGCTTTTTTAAAAAAAAAAAAACTCTTATTTTTTTAAGTGTATAGTAAATAATATGGTTTGGTTTTGGCATATGCTTATGTTTTAAATTTTATATTCATTATTTAATTCTGTTAACAATAGGTTTATTTTAGGACAGTGGAACTTATAGAAGAGCCTATACAAGACTCTCCTGGTCTGAGTTTCTATTTCAAAATTAATGGACTTCCCATATTTCTGAAAGGCTCGAATTGGATCCCTGCAGATTCATTCCAGGATAGAGTAACCTCTGCCTTGTAAGTTATCATCTTTTATTTCTTGTTCCTCTTATTATTATCAATCCCACAGAGCTTAAGAGCTACTCATTTTAATTTTTTTGTTTTTTGTTCTGGTGGAAAGAACCAAGAGGTAACGTATAATTCTAGGATGATGAAAACTCTAGGATGGAAAAAATGTTTAAGTCATTTCATTCTCGTGAGCTATAGGCTATCTTACAGCTAAACTATTTCAGACTGTTGAAACCATCTAATTTTTATAAATTGTTTCTAGAGGAACAAGAAAATGGCTAATGTGCATCTTGGATAGTTAGCCCCTGTAAAAAAAGAGGATTAAATTTGACTTAAAAAAAATTTTTTTGAATAATACCTTAAGTGTTTTGTTTGTTTGTTTGGTATGCTTTACCAAAAAAATGGTAAATTTGGTAATGCAATGCTTTATCAAAACTATTCACTTCTTCATGCTAAGATATTTACACATTCTTCGTGTTTATTATACTTTAATAAAAAAACTAAAGAAATCTTCAAAGCGTTTTTCTGAAGCTCTGAGAATAGAAGTTAACAAGAAAATATTTCCTGATTAGATTTATAAACTGCTATCTTTGTAATAGTAAAAATAAGCTTTGTGAGGTGAAAATGAACACATTTCAGTTCAGTTCAGTTAAGTTTAGTTGCTCAGTCGTGTCCGACTCTTTGCGACCCCATGGACTGCAGCATGCCAGGCCTCCCCTGTCCATCACCAACTCCCGAAGCTTGCTTAGACTCATGCCCATCAAGTCGGTGATGCCACTCAACCATCTCGTCCTCTGTTGTCCCCTTCTCCTCCCACCCTCAATCTTTCCCAGCATCAGGGGCTTTTCAAATGAGTCAGTTCTTCGTACCAGGTGGCCAAAATATTGGAGTTTCAGCTTCAGCATCAGTCCTTCCAATGAATATTCAGGACTGATTTCCTTTAGGATGGACTGCTTGGATCTCCTTGCAGTCCAAGGGACTCTCAAGAGTCTTCTCCAACACCACAGTTCAAAAGCATCAATTCTTCAGTGCTCAGCTTTCTTCACCATCCAACTCTCACATCCATACATGACCACAGGAAAAACCATAGCCTTGACTAGACGGACCTTTGTTGACTAAGTAATGTCTCTGCTTTTTAACATGCTGTCTAGGTTGGTCGTAACTTTCCTTCCAAGGAGTAAGCGTCTTTTAATTTCATGGCTGCAGTCACCATCTGCAATGATTTTGGAGCCCCCAAAAATAAAGTCTCTCACTGTTTCCCCATCTATTTGCCATGAAGTGATGGACTTACTTATATTATATAAATATGCATTGAGGTATATTATGTTTAGAATGTAGATGTGGTTGGTATATGTAAACTCTAATTTTGGCAAAAATTGTATTTATAGTAATATCCTTTTACTTTAAAATGTGTAATATTTTTGAATTTCATATGAAAATAAAATCATTCTCCAGACAGAGCATGGAAAATTTGCTGTCTCCTCTTCACCCTGGTGTCTCAGATGCATTTACTTGCAATGCAAGAGACCCAGGTTTGTTCCCTGGGTTGGGAAGATCCCCTGGATTGCATGCATGCTAAGTCGCTTCAGTCGTGTCTGGCTCTTTGTGACCCCATGGACTGTAATGCACCAGGCTCCTCTGTCCATGGAATTCTCCAGGCAAGAATACTGGAATGGATTGCAATGCCCTTCTGGAATGGATTGCAATGCCCTTCTCCAGAGGATCTTTCTAACCTAGGGATTGTCTCTTTCATCTCCTGCATTGGCAGAGGGTTCTTTACCACTAGCACCACCTAGGAAGCTCCCCTGGAGTAGGAAATGGCAACCCACTTCAGTATTCTTGCCTGGAGAATTCCATGGACAGAGGAGCCTGGTGGACTACAGTCCATGGGGTTGCAAAGAGTCAAACACGACTGACTAACACTTTCACTCCGCTCCCGGTAGGTTTTGGTGGTGACTGTACAACACAACTGGGTCAGTTAGTAAACCTGCCCATAGGTGTCTTTACTAGGAGCACAGTGCTCTGGGTCCATGGTCTTCCTGTTATTGGACTTTTTCCTTCCGTTCTGGGTGCTGTTCTGGAAATGGAAGGTACATGCTCTCAAGGTGGATGCAAATTTCTAAACTTTCCTGAAGGTGATGTATATAGGAGTTAGAGCAAGAAGGAAATTTACTAGATAAGGGGGTACTGGACTAGAGGAATTGTTTAAAAAAACAAAAAGGATGAGAGTGAACTAGAAACTAATATTCGAACTCTGATTTTTGTCCTACAATTTGACATGGTTATATAAAATGAACACATAGTTTCTAAGGTTTACAACATTTCTCTACAGGAATAACTTTAAGACAAAAATTTAATTTTAAAAATAGTGTAATAGCATGACTGAAAATTTAGAAGGCAGAGAAAAGATATCACTCATAATTTTTCTACGTTTATTTTTATGTGGTTACAGTTAGAAACTGAAGTGAAAGTGCTAGTCGCTCAGTCGTGTCCAACCTTTGCGACCCCATGGACTGTAGCCTGCAGGCTCCTCTGTCCGTGGAGTTCTCCAGGCAAGAATACTGGAGTGGGTTGCCATTCCCTTCTCCAAGGGATCTTCCCAACCCAGGGATCAAACTCAGGTTTCCTGCATTGTAAATAGATTCTCTACAGTCTGAGCCATGAGGGAAGCCAATTACAATTACAGTTAATGTGTATATAATTTTGTCTCATTTTCTTCACTGTGCATTGTATCCAAACCATCATAATTAAAAAGTGTTCTTCTAACTGTGATTTGAAATGTGTTTATCAACCACAGTGTATTTCTTAAAATTTTGTTCTCTCTTTTTTTTAATGTTCCCAAGATTTTAAATTAGCATTTGTTTTAAAAATTTCTTCTGTAGGTTACGGCTGCTTTTGCAGTCTGTTGTGGATGCTAACATGAATGCTCTCCGGGTTTGGGGAGGAGGAATTTATGAGCAGGATGAATTCTATGAACTCTGTGATGAACTAGGAATAATGGTAAGTAGTTGACAGCTCACCATTTTGTTGATACGTTACCATATCCTCAGTTTGACCTCCAGTGTTCTTAGTGAGTGATATTACCCATTCCTTTGGTTTTTTGTTGTTGTGGTGTAGTTTATTTACAATGTTGTGCTAGTTTCAGGTATACAACAAAGTGATTCAGTTATACATATATATGCATATTCTTTTCCATTATGGTTTATTACAGGATATTGAATAAAGTTCCCTGTGCTATGCAGTAGGTACTCGTTGTTTTTCTATTTGATATGTAATAGTTTGTATTTGCTAATCCTAAACTCCTAATTTATCCCTCACACCTCCTTCTCCTTTGATAACTGAAAGTTTGTTTTCTATGTCTGTGTTTCTCTTTCATAAATTCATTTGTGTCATATTTTAGATTCCACATATAAGTGGTATCATGGCCTATTCCTTCCTTTCTCACAGCCAAGAATGATGTTCCACTTTTTTTTTTTTGGCAGAGAAATAAATGGCATCTAGCAAACCTGGAGCCATAATTGATAGCAAATATCATAATTATTTAATTATTTTAAAATGATAGACATTCTGCATATTGGTTATATCTAAGCATATATCTATATTTTCTTTGTAACTCTCTTTGTGATAAGAGGTTAAGCATAAAAAGGAAAGTAAAATATTAAAAAATTTTAACTTTAAGGCGATCTAACAAGACCTAGAGAGAAGAAAAATGATTACATTTTAAAAGATGTGCTTGATACTGTCATTAAGTACCTCTGAACATAGTTTGCATCGGTGAAGGTTAAGCAATGGAAATATGTTCTTTTAATTCTAGACTTACAGTTCTAAAATATAAAGCACTTCATAGAAGAGTAGTAATTTTAATAATATTGATAATGCCGATGGTAAAGACATGTCAATATTCTGTAATATTCCAGGCATCGTTTTCAGTGCTCTGCATTTATTATTTTATTTCATCGTCATGCCCACCATATGAGGTAGTTACTGTTCTCTATCCCCCTTTTACTGGCATGTGGAGAGGTTAACTAACTTTCCCAAACTCACACTGTGGGTATATGGTGGAACTGAAGCTGACTCAGGCCAACAGATATGGCTCTCTGCTCTAAAGCACTCTCCTTGTGGCCTCCCTGAAGGGTGCATCCTGAGTCACGTCTGGCACTTTGCAACCTGTGGACTGTAGTCCACCAAGCTCTTCTGTCCATGGGATTCTCCAGGCAAGAATACTGGAGTATGTTGCAATATCCTACTCCAGGGGATCCTCCCAACGCAGGGATTGAACCCGTTTCTCAGAGTCTCCTGCATAAGCAGGTGAATTCTTTACCACTAGCGCCACCTGGGAAGCCCAGTTGCACTTAACGTGGTTTCCTCTCTAAAATGTCCATAGAGTGATCCTTTTTGTCATGAAAAGTTAATTCTTTGATTTTTTAAAAAAGTATGTTTCTTAACAGACTGGGCCATTTCTCAAAACCAAATTCCTGGTGAAAATTAGAATGAATTAGAAATGAGGAGAGGTTGGGAGAAATCTTGACTGAATTTCATATTCTCCACAACACAAGCACTATTTCCTTATTTGAATTCGTTTTTTTTGTTTTTTCTGCCCACCTAACATTTCCTCTTCTCAGGTCTCCCTACAGTTCTGGAGAGTGTGTAAAGTGCCTTTCCCAGTGCCTCGTGCCTTGTGTTGTTCAAATGGTCACACTCATCAGGCTAAGTTGATTTTTGTTTACATGAAAGATAACGCCCAAGGTTTAGGACAAAGAATTTCCTTCTGTGCAATGAAATCTGTGGAAGTACTGTGTTGCCTCTTATTTGATTTGCTAGATATGGCAGGATTTTATGTTTGCCTGTGCGCTTTACCCAACTGATGAGGATTTTATGGATTCCGTGAGAAAAGAAGTCACTCAGCAGGTATGTCATTACCATTCCAAGAAGAAGTAAAGGCTTAAGTTTTAGTTTTGCCTTTTGTTAAACCTGTCCTTGTTTTTTCTTGTTTTAAATTCCATTGAAGTATATCTGATTTACAATGTTGTATTTAATTTCTTCTCTCTGTTTCTTTTTGTTCTCTTTATTAAATCCCATGGGAAAAAAAAAAAATCAGCCAGGTGATTGACTCCTTGAGTGATTCCATCCAGTCTCATGGTTTTAGTTCCACTTATTGGTGGATGACTGTCAGGTTTATTCCTGGCCCTGACTTCTCTGCTGAATTTCTGGTTCTTATGATCCGGCTCCCTGCTTGGTACCCCTACCTGGAGGTGTAATAGGAATCTCAAATGTAACATGTCTAAACCAAACTTATGTTACCTTCCCCAGACTTGCTTTTCTTGCTGTGTTCCCCACCTCAATAAATGGCAATACAAGTCTTTGAATTTCTCAGGCCAAAAGTTTTTATTCTTGACTCCTTGATTTCTGTTGCATTCCACATATAAACACCTTTATATTTATAGATCTATAAATGCAAAGAAGTGATTATATCCTAGCTTTGTTCACTGAAAAATCTTAAAAACAGTGAACAGCCTAATCAAATTGAGCACTCTTGTATCAGAATAGTCTTTCCCACTAAGAGAAGGGTCCTTAGAGAAACGACTGGTTCCAGGTCTTGTATCAGAATAGTCTTTCCCACTAAGAGAAGGGTCCTTAGAGAAACGACTGGTTCCAGGTCTGGAACAGGAGACATACTAGATGATGCTGGAATATTTTGGCATACAAATAACAAGGAAGCTACCAAAGATATGTTAAAAGAACGTTGATGAGACTGACCGACCAAAAGTGGGACAATTTGAAATTCAGTAAGGATAAGAATGTCAGTGGATCGAAATCCATCGAGTATGTTAAAATCTATAAGTTCATCATTGGTGTCTGTGAATGTATATTTGTGGGAAAAACCAAAAGAAATGAAAAAAATATTATGACACTCAAGATAGTGGTTACTTTTGGAAGGAAGGAAGGACTATGATTAGGAAGGGGTACATGAGGGCTTCTGGGGTGTTGGTGAAGTTTTCTTAGTCTGGATGGTGTTGCAAGTGTGATTGCCTTATAATAATAATTCACTGTGTCATAATTTGTTTTCTGTGTCTGTTTTTTCTTAAGTTTAGAAAGTGAGCATTGAATCATCCCTTACTCAGGGCCCTCTAGATACAGTTAAAGATCCTCACCATGCACTCTCTTGTCTCTGCCTGTCTCCCCAGCCTCATTAGACACCATGTTCCCCGTCCTTTCCCCAACCTGGAATGCCTTGCCTATTACCCTCCCCTGTGGATGATCTCAATCGTTCTTTTTCTGACTCGTCTTACCTTGGGAATGACTCTCTGGGAAGAAACTTTCTATGTCTGCAAGTCTAGATTAGATCATTTTCCCTTTGTGACATACATCACACTTGAAATTACTTGTTCAATGTTTTGTTGCTCCATCAAGATTGTAATCTCCCTGAGGCTTAGGGCAAGTTCCCCCATGACCCGGCTGTATTATTCATCCAATGTATAGGTGGATGGATGAATGAATAACTTTTAAAATATTAATTGTAGTTATGTAGGTTGTAAACATTTCAGTTTTCTTTTTAATTTTCCTTCACACAATTAAAATAAATCTATGCGTTTTCAGTTCTTTTATGTATTATTAAAGAGAACTTTTTGTGCAGGGTTTATTAAAATTTTAAAGTAAAGCTCACCATAAAATTCTAGGTCAGTTTGAAGGGTGTGTGCAGCATGGAGTCACTGAAGTTTTTTGTCTCTTTGGTATTTGTATTTTCATCAGTACCATAAGCATGCCTCTCACAGTTGGTCATAGCCCTCTTCTACCTGTATATGAAACGTGAAAGTGAAAATTGCTCAGTTGTGTCTGACTCTTTGTGACCTCATGAACTATCGAGTCCATGGAATTCTCCAGGCCAGAATACTGGAGTGGGTAGCCTTTCCCTTCTCAGGGAATACTTTTATGAATAATTACAACTCTGAGACTTTTTATGTTGAGCATTTGAATATTGTTTCATGTTTTCTTCAATTTTAGGTCCGGAGACTGAAATCTCATCCCTCCATCATCACGTGGAGTGGGAATAATGAAAATGAAGCAGCACTAATGATGGGTTGGTATGATACACAGCCCAACTACACGCATACCTACATCAGTGACTATGTGACGCTGTACGTGAAAAACATCCGAACGATCGTCTTAGAAGTAAGTTCACGGAGTTCCCTGGTGGTCCGATCATTAAGATTCCATGCTTCCAGTGCAGGGGGTGCGTGTTTGATCCCTGGCCGGGGAACTGAGATTCTATATGCCTCTCTGCGTGACCAAAAATAATTTTTTTAAAGCAGTGGAGTCCCCAAACTCAGTGTGCCACAGTGTAACACAGCTTAGTACATGCATAGCACTCAATGAATCCCTCTGTGTCATCCCAGTAGGAACTTGGATGTGAGGGAGTGAGAACCAATACAATGTTGTGTTCATGCTTGCTGTGCCAGAAGTAATAAAATCTTCAAAGAAAAAAAAGTTCAGACATACCTCAGAGATACTGTGGATTTGGTTCCCTATACCACCATAAAGAGAATACTGCAGTAAACCTAGTCACGTGAATTTTTGGTTTCCTAGTGCATGTAAAAGTTATGTTTATACCATGGTCTATTAAGTGTACAATAGCATTATGTCTTAACAAACAATGTACAGAACTTAATACAAAAAATACTTTCTTGGTAAAAAATGCTAACTATCACCTGGGCCTTCAGCAAGCTGTAATTTCTTTGCGGGTGGAGGGTCTTGCCTCGATGTTGATGACTGCCAGCTAATCAGGATGGTGGTTGGTGAAGATTGTGTGATTGTGGCAGTTTTTTAAAATGAGACAATCCAGTTTGCCACATCATTGATTTCTGCCTTTTAAGAATTGTTTTTCCACAGCACATAAGGCTGTTTGATAGCATTTTACCCACAAGTAAAACTTTCAAAATTAGAATCAATCCTCTGAAACTCTGCCATTGCTTTATCATCTAAGCTTATGTGATATTCTAAATCCTTTGTTACCATTTCAACTGTGTCTACAGAGTCTTCACCAGGAGTAGGTTCCATCTCAAGAAACCAATTTCTTTGCTCATCCATAGGAAGCAACTCCTTAGCTGCTTAGGTTTATCACAAGATTGAAACCATTCCGTCACACCTTGAGGCTTCACTTCTAATTCTGATTCTCTTGCTATTTCCACCACATCTGCAGTTCCTTCCTCCACTGAAGTCTTGAACCCCTCGAGTCTTTCATGAGGGCTGGAATCAACTTCCTCCAAACTCCCATAGGAATGTTGACATTTTGACCTCTTCCCATGATTTGTAAATGTTCTTTCATCTAGAATGATGAATCATTTCCAGAAGGTTTTCAATTGAATTTACCCAGATCTGTCTTAAGAATTTCTATCTCTAGCCTTACAAAGTGTATTTCCTAAATAATAAGACTTGAAAGTCAAAATTACTTCTTGATCCATGGCTGCAGAATGGATGTTGTATTAACAGGCATGAAAACAACAGTAATCTCATTGTACATCTCCATCTGAGCACTTGGGTGACCAGGTGTGTTGTCAATGAGTAGGAATCCTTTTTTCCTAGCAGTAGGTCTCAGCAGTGGGCTTAAAATATTCAGGAAACCATGTTGTGAACAGATGTGCTGTCATCCACACTTTGTTGTGCCATTGATAGAGCACAGCATAGAGTAGATTGAGTGTCATCCTAAAGGGACCTCAGATTTTTGGAATGATAAGTGAGCATTGTGTGTGTGTGTGCGCACGCACGTGTGCTCAGTCGTGTCTGACTCTTTGTGACCCCATGGACTGTAGCCCACCAGGCTCCTCTGTCCATGGAATTTTCCAGGCAAGAACACTGGAGTGGGTTGCCATTTCCTAATGCAGGGGATCTTCCCAACCTAAGACTCTTGTGTCTTCTGCATTGGCAGGCAGATTCTTTACCACTGCATCACCCATTGGTTTCAACTTAGAGCCACCAAGTACGTGAGCTCCTAACAAGAGAGTCATCTCGTGTCTTGAAGCTTTGAAGTCAGCATTAACTTCTGCTCTCTAGCTGTTAAAGTCTCAGATGGCATTTCCTTCCAGTAGAAGGCTGTTTCAAAGTCTCAGATGGCATTTCCTTCCAGTAGAAGGCTGTTTCTTCTACACTGAACATTTGTTGTTTAATGTAGCCACTTTTTAAAATGATCTTAGCTAGATCTTCTAGATAACTTGCTGCAGCTTCTACATCAAGCACTTGCCTTACTTTGCACTCTTATGTTATGGAAATGGCTTCTTTCCTTACGTTTCATGAGCCAACCTCTGCTGGCTTTAGACTTATCTTCTGCAGCTTCCTCACCTCTCTCACTCTCAGCCTTCATAGAATTGAAGAGAATTAGGGCGCAGCTCTGGAATAGGTTTTGGCTTAAGAGAGTATGTGGCTGTTTTGATCTATCCAGAGCTTCTCCATGTCAGCAATAAGACTGTTTTGTTTTCTTATCATTCATGTTTTCACTGAAGTAGCACTTTTAATTTTCTTCAAGTTTTCCTTTGCATTCACATTCACTTGGCTGGTGAATAGTAGTGAATAGGCCTCTGGTGAAAGAGGCCTGTCTTTTGGCCTATCTTGGATTTTGACATGCCTTCCTCACTAACTTGAATCATTTCTAGCTTTTGATTTAAAAGAGAGGCATATTCTCTTGCTTTCATTTGAACACTTACTTGGCCTAATTTCAATATTGTTGTGTCTCCAGGAGCAGGAAGGCCTGAAGAGAATGGCTGGTCTCTTCAGTCCCTCATGGGGGAATGGCTGGTCAGTGGAGCAGTCAGAACACCCACAACACTTAAGGATTACGTTTGCCATCTTATGTGGGTGGGGTTCATGGCGTCCCAAAACAATTACAGTAATAACATCAAAGATCACTAATTACAGATCACTATAACAAGCATAATAATAGTTTAAAAGTTGGAATTATTGTATAAATTACCAAAATGTGACACAGATACAAAATGAGCAGGTGCTGTTGGAAAATGGCACTGATAGACTTGCTGGAGGCACAGTTGCCCCAAACCTTCAATTTGTAGTAAAAATGGTGGGCCTGTCCTGCTTTTTTTTTTTTTAGTTTATACACTTATACTTAAATATCCCATTAGATTTGCTTTGCCATCAAATGGCCACCAAAACAATTAATAGATCAGCAATGGAAGATATAGAGAATCCCAATATTTGGTGGGAATGACAATTATAACACTGGCAGGGATATTTCAAGACATTAAAAATCTGAGACATGATTTTGGTTTTCTAAGATACAATTTCTGTAAGCATAAGGTCCTTGACTACCTACATACAGTCTAAGAAGAAATCTTCCTGTGAGCTTTAAAAGGAAAAAAGTAAGACATAGAATGATCACATGTAACCTCACACAATTAACAAAACATCTATGATAATAATTAGGAAAATCTGAACGAAAGATGTGATAATAGAACTTTTTGATGGATAGGAGTTTTGAAAATAGAAGAAATGATGCATTTGGAGATCACTTTATGATTCCATAAAGTGATTTGGCAGATACATGTACAATATATCTTCTACCACCCTGTGTAATTTTAAATTGGATCATTGTTTAATTCACTTTAAATGTGATGTACTGATGCTTATACACTAGTATTAAGGGCATTATAATTCTTTGAATGATGTTGAATTTTCAAAATAGCAAAATAAAATTTTTTGACATATAGGAATGCAATTACCAAGCATTTATTTATTTTTTTTAATAAATTTATTTATTTTAGTTGGGGGCTAACTATTTTACAATATTGTAGTGGTTTTTGCCATACATTGACATGAATCAGCCATGGGTTTACATGTGTTCCCCATCCTGAACCCCCCTCCCACCTCCCTCCCCATCCCATCCCTCTGGGTCATCCCATTGCACCAGCCCTGAGCATTTGTCTCATGCATCGAACCTGGAATGGTGTTCTGTTTCACATATGATAATATACATGTTTCAATGCTATTCTCTCAGAACGTCCCACCCTCACCTTCTCCCTCAGAGTCCATAAGACTGTTCTATGCATCTTTGTCTCTTATTCTGTCTCGCATATAGGGTTATCGTTACCATCTTTCAAATTCCATATATATGCATTAGTATACTGTATTGGTGTTTTTCTTTCTGGCTTACTTCACTCTGTATAATGGGCTCCAGTTTCATTCATGTCAGTAGAACTGATTCAAATGTATTCTTTTTAATGACCGAGTAATATTCCATTGTGTATATGTACTACAGCTTCCTTATCCATTTGTCTGCTGATGGACATCTAGGTTGCTTCCATGTCCTGGCTATTATAAACAGTGCTGTGATGAACATTGGGGTACACGTGTCTCTTTCAATTCTGGTTTCCTCGGTGTGTATGCCCAGCAGTGGGATTGCTGGGTCGTATGGCAGTTTTATTCCCAGTTTTTTGAGGAATCTCCACACTGTTCTCCATAGTGGCTGTACTAGTTTGCATTCCCACCAACAGTGTAAGAGGGTTCCCTTTTCTGTACATCCTCTCCAGCATTTATTGCTTGTAGACTTTTGGATAACAGCCATTCTGACTGGCGTGAAATGAATTACCCAGCATTTAATCTGCCCTTTTTTGTTGTCTAAGATGATGGCAAAGTAAAATCATAGAAAATAAAACTAAATGTTTGGAAACATTTAACAAATATGTGCAGATTTATATTCCAATATCTTCTGTGTATTTTCAGGTTTTAAGGCCCTCACAAGTTTCATGACACTTTCAAATAGTAATGTTCAGTCACAGATAGAAATTCATATCAAACCAAGTTTGCTTTGATCCAGAGACCTATAATCTGATAAATATAGGATGATGGAATTTTGTCTAGAGATTTTGAGAGGGCATGGATTTTCTGACTTAATTTGTAGGTAAATAGAGGAATTGTCTGTTTATTGGCTACATTATTAAAATAGGCTAATGTATTCTGTGATAAAACAACCCCAAATTTCCATGGCTCAGAACAATGAAACTCATTTCTTCCGTATGCTCCATGTCATTGGCAGAAAGGTTTTGCTTTTTATCACATACCATGAACTCCACTGTAGTTTTTAGTATATTTTCAGTATTTGCAACTATCATCACTATCTGAAATATACTGTTAATATCTGTTAACACTGATTCCCGATTTCTGCTCCGCCTTCTCCCAGGCAAATGTTAATCTGCTTTCTTTCTCTATGGAGGTGCTTATCCTGGACATTTCGTATAAGTAAAGTCACACAGTAGGTAGTCTTTTGTGACTGGCTTCTTTCACTTAGCAAAATATTTTAGTTTCATCCATGTTGTAGCATGTATCAGTACTTCATTCCTTTTTACTGTCAAATAGTATTTTATTATATGGGTATCCCACATTTGTTTATCCATTAGTCAGTTGATGAGCATTTGTATTATTTCCACTTTTTGGATATTTTAAAAAATTTTATTGAAGTATAGTTGGTTTACAGTATTGTGTTGATTTCTTCCATGTAGCAAGATAACTCAGTTACATCTATAATATATATTGTTTTTCATATTCTTTTCCATATGGATTGTCATAGGGTCTTGAATATAGTTCCCCGTGTTATACAGTGGGACATTATTGTTTATCCATCCTATATATAATAGTTTGCCCACGCTAGTAAAGTAATGCTCAAAATTCTCCAAGCCAGGCTTCAGCAATACGTGAACCGTGAACTTCAGATGTTCAAGCTGCTTTTAGAAAAGACAGAGGAACCAGAGATCAAATTTCCAACATCCGCTGGATCATCAAAAAAGCAAGAGAGTTCCAGAAAAACATCTATTTCTGCCTTATTGATTATGCCAAAGCCTTTAACTGTGTGGATCACAATAAACTCTGGAAAATTCTTCAAGAGATGGGAATACCAGACCACCTGACCTGTCTCTTGAGAAACCTGTATGCAGGTCAGGAAGCAACAGTTAGAACTGGACATGGAACAACACACTGGTTCCAAATAGGAAAAGGAGTCCGTCAAGGCTGTATATTGTCACCCTGCTTATTTAACTTAATATGCAGAGAGTACATCATGAGAAATGCTGGGCTGGAAGAAGCACAAGCTGGAATCAAGATTGCCGGGAGAAATATCAGTCACCTCAGATATGCAGATGACACCACCCTTATGGCAGAAAGTGAAGAGGAACTAAAAAGCCTCTTGATGAAGGTGAAAGAGGAGAGTGAAAAAGTTGGCTTAAAGCTCAACACTCAGAAAACTAAGATCATGGCATCTGGTCCCATCACTTCATGGGAAATAGATGGGGAAACAGTGGAAACAGTGTCAGACTTTATTTTTTGGGGCTCCAGAATCACTGCAGATGGTGATTTCAGCCATGAAATTAAAAGACGCTTACTCATTGGAAGGAAAGTTATGACCAACCTA
Organism: Giraffa tippelskirchi; assembly: GCF_054371585.1. Lineage (NCBI taxonomy): Eukaryota > Metazoa > Chordata > Mammalia > Artiodactyla > Giraffidae > Giraffa > Giraffa tippelskirchi. The sequence continues at coordinate 87,786,860 of NC_137275.1, read as the reverse complement.
GATAGCATGTTAAAAAGCAGAGACATTACTTTGCCAACAAAGGTCCTTCTAGTCAAGGCTATGGTTTTTCCAGTAGTCATGTATGGATGTGAGAGTTGGACGGTGAAGAAAGTTGAGCACCGAAGAATTGGTGCTTTTAAACTGTGGTGTTGGAGAAAACTCTTGAACTGCAAGGAGATCCAACCAGTTTATCCTAAAGGAGATCAGTCCTGAGTATTCATTGGAAGGACTGATGTTGAAGCTGAAACTCCAATACTTTGGCCACCTGATGCGAAGAGCTGACTCATTGGAAAAGACCCTGCTGCTGGGAAGGATTAGGGGCAGGAGGAGAAGGGGAGACAGAGGGTGAGATGGCTGGATGGCATCACTGACTCGATGGACATGAGTATGGGTAAACTCCGGGAGTTGGTGATGGACAGGGAGGCCTGGCGTGCTGTGGTTCATGGGGTTGCAAAGAGTCGGACACGACTGAGCAACTGAACTGAATCTCAAACTCCTATTCCTTTCCTCTCCTACCTCCCCTTCCGCTTGGCAACCACAAGTCTATTCTCTATATCTTTGAGTGTGTTTCTGTTTCATAGATATATCAATTTGTATTTTAGATTCCACATATTAGTGATATAATGATATTTGTCTCTCTCTTTCTGATTTATTCCATTTAGTATGGAAACCTCTAAGTTCCTAGTAAAAATGGTGTGCCTGTCATGCTTTTTTTAAAAAAAAAACTTTTTTACTTATTATTGGCTGTGCTGGGTCTTTGCTGTGCGGGCTTTCTCTAGTTGTGGAAAGTGGGGGCTACTCTTCCTTGGGGTGCACAGGCTTCTCAATGTGATGGCTTCTTTTGTTGCTGAGCACATGATCTAGGACACATGGGCTCAGTAGTTGCAACTCTTAGGCTCTAGACCACAGGCTTAGTAGTCATGGTGCACAGGCTTAGTTGCTCTGAGGTAGGTAAGATCTTCCCAGATCAGGGATCAAGCCCATGTCCCTCACGCTGGCAGACAGGCTCTCCACCACTGAGCTATCAGGGAAGCCCTGTCATGCTTTTTAATGAAGTAGAATTTTAAGAATCTGTTTTAAAAATGCAACAGTTTGAATATTGATCTATATTTTTCTGTACTTTTTTTTTTTTTTTAGCACAGCCCAGTAAAGCTACAACATATGAAAGGATTCATGAATTGACTTCTTTAAGAATTAACCTGTCTGTGAAACTTACCACATGTACACCAATATTGCACTTTGCATCACAGGTTGTCAGGAACTCTGTGGAGCCCACCCATGGATCCCTAAAGGCTGAGAATGTCTGCATTAGATGATTTATTGATACACTGCTTCTTTCCCTCCCCCTGCCTTTTAGTTCTTTAAGATACTAATATAGTGACTGTGCATGTGCTAAGTTGCCTCAGTCGTGTCCAACTCTTTGAGACCCCGTGGACTGTAGCTTGCCAGGCTCCTCTGTCCATGGGATTCTCTAGGCAAGAGTACTGGAGTGGGTTGCCATGCCTTTCTCCAGGGCATCTTCCATACCCAGGGATCAAAGCTGCATGTCTTATGTCTCCTGCATTAGCAGGCAGTTTCTTTACCAATAGTGCCACCTGGGAAGCCCCAATATAGTGACTACTGTGAATTAATTTTCTAATGATAAGCTAGTCATAATCCAAGCTCCGTTTAGTTATAATGCCTTGTTCTTTTGCCCTGCTGGATTTGATTTGCTAAGGTTTTGGTAGGATTTTAAAATTTATATTCACAAGTAAAATTGATCCCTGATAGCTCAGTGAGTAAAGAATCCACCTGCAATGCAGGAGACACAAGAGATGCAGGTTCAATCCCTGGGTCGGGAAGATGCACTGGAGAAGGAAATAGCAACCCACTACAGTATTCTTGCCTGGAAAACCACATGGTCAGAGGAGCCTGGAAGTTTACAGTCCAAGGGTTCACAGAGTCAGACACAAATGAGCGATTAAACCACCACCTGTTGCCCAGGAGTAGAATTGGGTGGCTGGTGACAGAGGTGATAAGATTAAGAATTGTAAACTCATTCCTAGAGGAGCCAAATTTGTTTTTAAAAATTGAATCAAGTAGATGAGGCTCACAAAGAAAGATGAGGGGACTGTAGTAATATAAGAATGGTTGTTGGGTCTCATAACATTTATATTCAGTATTAAAAATGCTATCTAAACATAATTATTAGCAAGAAATATTTGGCCCATGGAACCCGGCTTGTAGTGTTTGGTGTAGATGTGCTAGTACTCACCTCACAGAATGAGTTAGGAGCCTTTTCCATTTTGATGTCTCAGAACAATATAAATAAAATAGAGATTATTGGCTTTATTGAGACAAATTCACCCATGTAACAGTCTGGACATGCCAGACTGGACTTGTAAGAGTGACTTGGGTGGGGGGCATAGGTTTTATTTTGGTTTGTTTTTTATTGAAGTACAGCTGATTTACAATGTTGCATTAATTACTGCTGTACAGCAAAGTGATTCAGGTATATATACACATATATATATGTGTGTGTGTGTGTATATGTATATGTGTGTGTATGTATATGTGTATGTATGTATACATATATACACACATACGCACATCCGTTTTAAAATACTCTTTTCCACTGTGGTTTATTATAAGATACTGAATATAGTTCCCTGTGCTATACAGTAGGACTTTGTTGTTTATCCATTCTATGAGTATATATATAAAAGCTAACATCTGTTAACCACAACCTCTCACTCTATCCCTCCCCCAACTCTCTTTCCATTGGCAACCACTTGTCTGTCCAGTATGTCCATGGTTCTGTTTAATAGATAGGTTCATTTGAGTTATATTTCATATTCCACATATAAACGATATCATATATTTATCTTTCTCACTTCTAGTACGATAATCTCTGGTTGCATCCATGTTGCTGCAAATAGCATTATTTCACTCTTTTTTATGACTGAGTAGTAATCCATTGTATATATGTATTACATCTTCTTCATCCATTCATCTGTTGATAGACATTTAGCTTGTTTCCATGTCATAACTATAGAGTTGCATGTATCTTTTTGAATTATAGTTTTGTCTGAATATGTGCCTGGGAGTGGCTTTGCTGAATCGTATGGAAATTCTGTTTTTAGTTTTCTGAGGAACTTTCATACTGTTTTCCACAGGGACTGCACCAATTTGCATCCTGGGGTGCATTTTGTTTAACCCTCATGTATTTAATTTTTCCTGTGGTTAGTGTCCAATTTGGGTTTATAACTTCTTCTAAAGCTATAGATACTTAGGTTTTCTAGAGACATAGTATTGCATCTAGAATTTAGAAGTATCCGTGTAAGTAGACATTCTTTATTTTAGAATATGTAAGCTGGGAGCATCTGTACAGGCTGAGAGATCTTTATGTGAAGAAACTTCAGTGAGGATTCATGAAAAACATAGGTTCAAAGTTTTTGCTTATCTGTTATGCTAAGTAGTCATGTGTCAGGAAGAGTTTTTTTATTCACAAAATGTGATGGTATAAGCTTTAATATTTATAGAACACTTATCTATTTACTCACAGTATTGGTATTATGTTTTTCATATCTGACAGGTTTACGAAATGGATATTAATATCTGAGAATTTTCATTTCATAGCTTAGTGCTTAAGAGCACATGACTCCAAATCCTGGCTGGGCCACATACTGTCCATAATAAACTTAGATAAATTACTTAATGTCCATTTTCCCATCTAAGAGTCAGCAACTCTTAAGAGATGTTATGTAGATTAAGTGAGGTAGTGGATGCAAGGTGATTACACAGACTCTGGCACAGAGCAGACTTTTACTTAATGCTTATCATCAGTATCATCTTTGTTGGTTTCCCTCAGCAAGAGAGGTCTTCAGATACTTTCCAACTTTAATCTCTAATTTTAACACTACACTGTTGAACTTAAAAAAAATTAGTTTGTGTGTACCACTTCTTATTCATCTTTGAAACAGAAGCATGATGCCTTTCTCAAAAGGGATCTTTGTTTTTATTTTTATTTATTTAACTTTTTTACAAGCTGTCATTTTTTTTGGAGACATAGTTATGTTGCCATCTTGAACAGGGACCACTTCTTTCCTTCTTTCTTTCTTCCCCCTCTCCCTCCCTCCCTCCCTTCTACAAACAGCTTGTGAGATCTTAGTTTCCCAACCAGAGGCTGGGCCCATGGCAGGGAAGACACCAAGTCTTAACCACTGGACTACCAGGGAATTTCTCAAGGGAATCTGTGGGTTTTTTTTTTAATGATTTTGTGAGCAGTAAGTGATGTTTGCTCATTTATTTCAAGATGGACAGGATTAAGTGCTATATAATCATAACTGTTGTCATTTATATCAAAGTATAAAGCATTTAGGAGTCATGTACATTTGGGCTCCCCAGGTGGTGCAGTGGTAAAGAATCCGCCTACCAATGCAGGAGCCTCAGGAGACGTGGATTCAATCCCTGGGTCTGGAAGATCCCCTGGAGTAAGAAAGGGCAACCCGCTTCAGCATTCTTGCCCAGAAAATTCCATGGACAGAGGAGGCTGGCAGGCTACAGTCGATGGGGTCACAAGAGAGTTGGACGCAACTGAGCATACAGACACAGCATACAAAGCATTTAAGGAAAAGGACCATTTATTGATTCATCCACACACTTACAAAATCATTAGTCTTCTTTTGCAATTCATGCTTTTTAAAGAACAGTGATTCTCTTGGTTGGAGAATGCAATGTCACCCCACTCCAGTATTCTTGCCTGGAAAATCCCATGGACGGAGGAGCCTGGTAGGCTACAATCCATGGGGTCGCTAAGAGTTGGACATGACTGAGCGACTTCACTTCCACTTTTCCCTTTCATGCAATGGAGAAGGAAATGGCAACCCACTCCAGTGTTCTTGCCTGGAGAATCCCAGGGACAGCGGAACCTGGTGGGCTGCCGTCTATGGGGTCGCACAGAGTCGGACACGACTGAAGCAGCTTAGCAGCAGCAGCATTCTCTTGGTCTATCTTATGGTATCTCTTGGTTCAAATAACCATTTAAGGTCATGATCTAGAAGAAATCATCTGTGAGATCTGAGACTAAAAATCAAACATCAAGCAGCAATTATACAAAAATGGAAATAAATCATAGTGCATTATCACAGGAGGATATTTTTAGGCAGAGACTCATTAGCAATTTTACTGACTGGCTTAACTTACCAAATTATTCAAGAGTCTGGAATAATGGAGGGAAACCAAACAAGCTTGATTGTTAAGACCAGTTGATCGGCCTTTTCCAATTTTACTTTAAAGCCATTATAATAGAATATTGTTTAAAATTTTATTCCCTATAATCTTACCGTGCTTTTTAATATTTTCAAGTTCAACCAGAATTTGCTGAGTATATATTTCTAGGAGCAAAGCCTCATCCTCAATGCTGTGGGGAAACTGTTATTGTCATGGAGCTTATAGCTCTTGGGAAACATGAAGAAATACCACCTCCACGTGGCTGAGTGAAAGAAGTGCTATGAAAAATGTAGTTCCAAAATGTTGGCAATTGTATGGAAGAACCAATCATTTTAACTGGAAGGATCTAGAAAGGCTTTCAATTATAAGGTGACATTCAAACCAAGCCTTAAAGGTAGAGTAGAATTTGAGGCAAAGGGTTGTTATTTAGATATTTTAGGCCATGAAAACAATGTCAAGAAAGGTGAAAAGATGTGAAAACAGGGATGTATAGGAAACAGCAAGCAGTGCCCAGTGCTTAAAGCAAAGGACTTGTGGACTGGTGTGGAGAGTCAAAGACAGAAAAGGCAGTTTGGAAACAAATCTTAAAAGGAGTTTGAATCACGTTAGGGGGTTGGGCTTCATTCAGTAGACAGTGGGAAGTAGACATTTGGGGGAAGGGGAGGAATTTTATATGATCCATGTTCTAGATGGTACTATTGTTGTTATTCAGTCAGCCCATCATGTCTGACTCTTTGCAACCCCATGGACTGCAGCTCACCAGGCCTCTCTGTCCATCACCATCTCCCGGAGTTTGCCCAAGTTCACATCCATTGCATCGGTGATGCCATCCAGCCATCTCATCCTCTGACGCCCTCTTCTCCTTCTGCCCTCAATCTTTCCCAGCATCAGGGACTTTTCCAGTGAGTCAGCTGTTCGCATCAGAAGACCAAAATTGTGGAGTTTCAGCTTCAGCATCAGTCCTTCCAATGAGTATTAAGGGTTGATTTCCCTTAAGATTGACTGGTTTGATCTCCTCACTGTCCAAGGTACTCTCAGGAGTCTTCTCCAGCACCACAGTTCGAAAGCATCAGGTCTTCAGTGCTCCGCCTTCTTTACGGTCCAGCTCTCACAACCATACGTGACCACTGGGAAGACAATAGCCTTGACTCTACGGACCTCTGTCAGCAGAGTAATGTCTCTGCTTTTTAACCCACTGTCTAGGTTTGTCATAGCTTTCCTACCAAGAAGCAAACATCTTCTGATTTCATGGCTGCATTCATCTTCAGTGAATTTAGAGCCCAAGAAGAGGAAATCTGTCACTACTTGCACCTTTTTCCCCTTCTATTTTCCATGAAGTAGTGTGGCCGGATGCCATGATCTTAGTTTTTTTTAATATCCAGTTTTAAACTGGCTCTTTCACTCTCCTCCTTCACCCTCATCAAGAGGCTCTTTCGTTCCTCTTCACTTTCTGCCATTACAGTGGTATCACCTGCATATCTGAGGTTGTTGATGTTTCTCCTGCCTATCTTGATTCCAGCTTGTAACTCATGCAGCCTGGCATTTCTCATGATGTGCTCAGCACATAGATTAAACAAACAGGGTGACAGCAGACAGCCCTGTCGTACTCCTTTCTCCATCTTGAATCAATCAGCTGTTTCATACAGGGTTCAAACTGTTGCTTCTTAACCTGCATACAGGTTTCTCAGGAGACAGGTAAGATGGTTTGGTATTCCCATCTCTTTAAGAGCTTTTCACAGTTTATTATGAGCCACAAAGTCAAAGGCTTTAGCGTGGTCAATGAAACAGAGGTAGATGTTTTTCTGGAATTCTCTAGCTTTCTCTATGATCCAGTGAATGTTGGCAATTTGATCTCTGGTTCCTCTTCCATTTCTAAATGCAGCTTGGACACCTGGAAGTTCTTGGTTCACATAATGCTAAAGCCTAGCATGCAAGATTTTAAACATGACCTTACTACCATGGGAGAGGAGTGCAATTGTCCAATGGTTAGCACATTCTTTAGTACTGTACTTCTTGGGAATTGAGATGAGGATTGACCTTTTCCAGTCCTGTGGCCACTGCTGGGTCTTACAGATTTGCTTACATATTGGATGCAACACCTTGATGGCATCATCCTTTAGGGTTTTGAATAGCTCTACTGGAATTCCATCACATCCACTAGCTTAGTGCTTCCTAAGGCCCACTTGACTTCACACTCCAGAATGGCTGGCTCTGGGTGGTTGACCACACCATTGTAGTAATCCAGTTCATTAAGATCTTTTTTTGTACGGTTCTCCCTTGTACTATGTATTCTTTTCATCTCTTCTTGATCTCTTCAGCGTCTACTCGGTCTTTACCCTTTCTAATCTTTATTGTGCCCATCTTTGGGCAAAATGTTCCCTTGATATCTCCAATTTTCCTGAAGAAATCTCTAGTCTTTCCCCTTCTGTTGTTTTCTTCTAATTTTATACACTGTTCATTGAAGAAGACCTTCTTGTCTCTCTGTACTGTTTTTTGGAAATCTGCATTTATTTGGGTATAGTTTTCCCTTTCTGGTACTATTACTAACAAAGACTTAGTGAGGTGAGAGATTCTAGGTGAGAAAATGAGTTATAATAACTGAAAATTCCAAGTTATTGGGAATATTATATGCCAGGCATTGATAGATTATGCTTATTATATCAACATAGTAATGATAAAGGTGCTTTGTAGGATTTATTTAAGGACCCTGGAATGTAAGTAATGTAATCTTGATTTTAGAGATGAAGACACTGGAGGGCTAGAAAGATGAATTTTTTAAGGTCATATAGGTCATAGGTAGTGGGGCTGGAAATGAGGTGATGGGGAAAAAAAAATTGATCCAGAGCAAGTGAGTAGGAGATGTGAGAAAGAGGAAGAAATTGAAGATGATTCCTACTTAAGCACTTTTAATGAAGGAAGGAAGCATAGGCAAGTAGTTTTGGGATAAGTAAATAAGGCGTTCTGCTTTGAAAGATTAGATTTGAGATGTTGGCAGGACAAGCCAGGTGGAATCTGGAGCCAGGTTATTGGAAACTGAAATGTGAGGGTGAAGTGGTCTGGGAGGAATCGGAACATTGGTGAGACAGCAGCCTTGGGAAAAGGTATAGAGCGGGAGAGGCTGCCTTAAGAGAGTGACGTCCATCTAAGAATAGAGAGGGGAGCTGGAGAAGGAATGATCGGAAAGGTTTGGGGAAACCAGAATGTGAAAGAGTAGCGAACAAGCAATCAGGAGTGGGAAGAATGCCAGAAAGTAGTAAGTAGGTCATTTATTGCATACCAGAGGAGGAAGAGTATGGGGACTCTTGCTTCATTTGGGAAATCAAAGTTCATGGGTAGTTTATGAAAAACCCAAAAACAATTTCAGTGGAGTGGGATGCTCAGGAATTGAGTGACAGGGATTGAAAAAGGAATGGGTGGTAAAGAAATCTGATGGGCTGCAAGAGATTGGAGGATTTTTTTTTTTTTTAATTAGGATATGGAAAGTCCTTAAGTTATGGAAAGGACAGTGGAGAGATTTTTTAAAAGAGCTGATGATAATTTACTGGTGTTAATTCCAAAATGAAATCAAAAGATGACCAGAGGACTACGGAGAAGCTGGCAAAGGGAAAGAAGAAAGGTTTTCCCCCCATGACAAAAGAGAAATGAGAAAAGAAAAAAAATGGGTGAATATACCAAGAAGAAGTGAGAATTCTAATGGAGAAAAGTTGAGAAAATTATTTTCTGAAAACCTATTTCTCAGGGAGGCCTTATTGGCCTTCTATGATATGTTTTATATTTTGAAAGAGCCCTGTACTTCTCCTTTAAAACATTCATCACACTTACAGTTACTTGCTCAGCATCTGGTTTCACCACTAGATTTCAGTCTACTCTCTTTTTAAAAATTTATTTATTTTAATTGGAGGCTAATTACAATATTGTGGTGGTTTTGCCTTATATTGAAATGGATCCACCATGGGTGTACATGTGTTCCCTATCCTGAACCCCCCTCCCACCTCCCTCCCCATCCCATCCCTCAGGGTCATCCCAGTGCACCAGCCCTGAGCACCGTGTCTCATGCATCAAACCTGGACTAGCGATCTATTTCACATATGATAATATACATGTTTCAATGCCATTCTCGCAAATCATCCCACCCTCACCTTCTCCCACAGAGTCCAAAAGTCTGTTCTTTACATCTGTGTATCTTTTGCTGTCTCTCATATAGCGTCATGGTTAGCATCTTTCTAAATTCCATATATATGCATTAATGTACTGTATTGGTGTTTTTCTTTCTGACTTACTTCGCTCTGTATAATAGGCTCCAGTTTCATCCACCTCACTAGAACTGATTCAAATGCATTCTTTTTAATAGCTGAGTAATATTCCGTTGTGTATATGTACCACAGCTTCCTTATCCATTCGTCTGCTGATGGACATCTAGGTTGCTTCCATGTCCTGGCTATTGTAAACCGTGCTGTGATGAACATTGGGGTACATGTGTCTCTTTCAATTCTGGTTTCCTCAGTGTGTATGCCCAGCAGTGGGATTGCTGGGTCATATGGCAGTTCTATTTCCAGTTTTTTAAGGAATCTCCACACTGTTCTCCATAGTGACTGTACTAGTTTGCATTCCCACCAACAGTGTAAGAGGGTTCCCTTTTCTCCACACCCTCTCCAGTATTTACTGTTTGTAGACTTTTTGATAGCAGCCATTCTGACCAGCATGAGATGGTACCTCATTGTGGTTTGATTTGCATTTCTCTGTTAATGAGTGATGTTGAGCATCTTTTCATGTGTTTATTAGCCATCTGTATGTCTTCTCTGGAGAAATGTCTGGTTAGTTCTTTGGCCCATTTTTTGATTGGGTCACTTATTTTTCTGGAATTGAGCTGCAGGAGTTGCTTGTATATTTTCAAGATTAATTCTTTGTTGGTTGCTTCATTTGCTATTATTTTCTCCCATTCTGAAGGCTGTCTTTTCATCTTGCTTATGGTTTCCTTCGTTGTGCAAAAGCTTTTAAGTTTAATTAGGTCCTATTTGTTTACTTTTGCTTTTATTTCCATTATTCTGGGAGTTGGGTCATAGAGGGTCCTGCTGTGATTTACGTCAGAGAATGTTTTGCCTATGTTTTCCTCTAGGAGTTTTATAGTTTCTGGTCTTACGTTTAGATCTTTAATCCATTTTGAGTTTATTTTTGTGTATGGTGTTAGAAAGTGTTCTGGTTTCATTCTTTTACAAGTGGTGGACCAGTTTTCCCAGCACCACTTGTTAAAGAGATTGTCTTTTCTCCATTGTATATTCTTGTCTCCTTTGTCAAAGATAAGGTGTCCATAGGTGCATGGATTTATCTCTGGGCTTTCTATTTTGTTCCATTGATCTGTATTTCTGTCTTTGTGTCAGTACCATACTGTCTTGATGATTGTAGCTTTGTAGTAGAGCCTGAAATCAGGCTGGTTGATTCTTCCAGTTCCATTCTTCTTTCTCAAGATTGCTTTGGCTATTCGAGGTTTTTTGTATTTCCATACAAATTGTGAAATGATTTGTTCTAGTTCTCTGAAAAATATTGTTGGTAGCTTGATAGGAATTGCATTGAATCTATAGATTGCTTTGGGTAATATACTCATTTTCACTATATCGATTCTTCTGATCCATGAACAGGTATATTTCTCCATCTATTTGTGTCATCTTTGATTTTTTTCATCAGTGTTTTATAGTCTTCTATATATAAGTCTTTTGTTTCTTTGGTAGCTTTATTCCTAAGTATTTTATTCTTTTCGTTGCAATGGTGAATGGAATTGTTTCCTTATTCTGTTTTCTCATTGTTAGTGTATAGGAATGCAAGGGATTTCTGTGTGTTAATTTTATATCCTGCAACTTTACTGTATCCACTGATTAGCTCTTGTAATTTTCTGATGGAGTATTTAGGGTTTTCTATGTAGAGGATCATGTCATTTGCAAACAGTCAGAGTTTTAATTCTTCTTTTCCAAGCTGGATTCCTTTTATTTCTTTCTCTTCTCTCTCTTCCTGTGGCTAAAACTTCCAAATCTATGTTGAATAGTAGTGGTGAGAGTGGGCACCCTTGTCTTGTTCCTGACTTTAGGGGAAATGCTTTCGATTTTTCACCATTGAGGATAATGTTTGCTGTGGGTTTATCATATATGGCTTTTATTATGTTGAGGTATGTTCCTTCTATTCCTGCTTTCTGGAGGGTTTTTATCATAAATGGATGTTGAATTTTGTCAAAGGCTTTCTCTGTATCTATGGAGATAATCATATGGTTTTTATCTTTCAATTTGTTAATGTGGTGTACCACATTGATTGATTTGTGGATATTGAAGAATCCTTGCATCCCTGGGATAAAGCCCACTTGGTCACGATGTATGATCTTTTTAATATGTTGTTGGATTCTGTTTGCTCGAATTTTGTTAAGGACTTTTGCATCTTTGTTCATCAGTGATATTGGCCTGTAGTTTTCTTTTTTTATGATATCTTTGTCTGGTTTTTGTATTAGGGTGATGGTGGCCTCATAGAATGAGTTTGGAAGTTTACCTTCTTCTGCAATTTTCTGGAAGAGTTTGAGTAGGATAGGTGTTAGCTCTTCTCTAAATTTTTGGTAGAATTCAGCTATGAAGCCATCTGGTCCTGGGCTTTTGTTTGCTGGAATATTTCTGATTACATTTTCGATTTCCGTGCTTGTGATGGGTCTGTTAAAATTTTCTATTTCTCCCTGGTTCAGTTTTGGAAAGTTATACTTTTCTAAGAATTTGTCCATTTCTTCCAAGTTGTCCATTTTATTGGCATATAGTTACTGATAGTAGTCTCTTATGATCCTTTTTGTTTCTGTGTAGTCTGTTGTGATTTCTCTATTTTCTTTTCTAATTTTGTTGACTCGATTCTTCTCCCTTTTTTTCTTGATGAGTCTGGCTAATGGTTTATCTATTTTATTTATCTTCTCAAAGAACCAGCTTCTAGCTTTGTTGATTTTTGCTATGGTCTCCTTTGTTTCTTTTACATTTATTTCTGCCCTAATTTTTATGATTTCTTTTCATTCTACTAACCCTTGGGTTCTTCATTTCTTCTTTTTCTAGTTGCTTTAGGTGTAGAGTTAGGTCATTTATTTGATTTTTCTCCTGTTTCTTGAGGTAGGATTGTACTGCTATGAACCTTCCCCTTAGCACTGCTTTTACTGAATCCCATAGGTTTGGGGTTGTTGTGTTTTCATTTTCATTTGTTTCTATGCATATTTTGATTTCTTTTTTGATTTCTTCTGTGATTTGTTGGTTATTCAGAAGTGTGTTGTTTAGCCTCCATATGTTTGTATTTTTAATAGTTTTTTTTTCCTGTAGTTGACATCTAATCTTACTGCATTGTGGTCAGAAAAGATGCTTGAGATGATTTCAATTTTTTTGAATTTAGCAAGGCTAGATTTATGGCCCAGGATAGGATCTATCCAAGAAGGTTCGTGTGCACTCGAGAAAAGGGTGAAATTAATTGTTTTGGGTGAAATGTCCTATAGATATCAATCAGGTCTAACTGGTCCAATGTATCATTTAACGTTTGTGTTTCCTTGCTAATTTTCTGTTTAGTTGATCTATCCGTAGGTGTGAGTGGGGTATTAAAATCTCCCACTATTATTGTGTTACTGTTAATTTCCCCGTTCATACTTGTTAACATTTGCCTTGCATATTGTGGTGCTCCTATGTTGGGTGCATATATATTTATAATTGTTATATCTTCTTGGATTGATCCTTTGATCATTATGTGGTGTCCTTCTTTGTCTCTTTTCACAGCCTTTATTTCAAAGTCTATTTTATGTGATATGAGTATTGTTACTCCTGCTTTCTTTTGATTTCCATTTGCATGAAATATCTTTTTCCAGCCCTTCACTTTCAGTCTGTATGTGTCCCTTGTTTTGAGGTAGGTCTGTTGTAGACAGCATATATAGGGGTCTTGTTTTTGTATCCATTCATTCAGTCTTTGTCTTTTGGTTGGGGCATTCACCCTATTTACATTTAAGGTAATTATTGATAAGTATGATCCCGTTGCCATTTACTTTGTTGTTTTGGGTTTGAGTTTATAAACCTTTTCTGTGTTTCCTGTCTAGAGAAGATTCTTTAGCATTTGTTGAAGAGCTGGTTTGGTGGTGCTGAATTCTCTGAGCTTTTGCTTGTCTGTAAAGCTTTTGATTTCTCCTTCATTTTGAATGAGATCCTTGCTGGGTACAGTAATCTGGGTTGTCAGATTTTCTCTTTCATCACTTTAAGTATGTCCTGCCATTCCCTTCTGGCCTGAAGAGTTTCTATTGAAAGATCAGCTGTCATCCTTATGGGAATCCCCTTGTGTGTTATTTGTTGTTTTTCCCTTGCTACTTTTGATATTTGTTCTTTGTGTTTGATCTTTGTTAATTTTATTAATATGTGTCTTGGGGTGTTTCACCGTGGGTTTATCTTGTTTGGGACTCTGGGTTTCTTGGACTTGGGTGGCTATTTCCTTCCTCATTTTAGGGAAGTTTTCAACTATTATCTCCTCAAGTATTTTCTTATGGCCTTTCTTTTTGTCTTCTTCTTCTGCGACTCCTATGATTCAATTGTTGGGGCATTTAACATTGTCCCAGAGATCTCTGAGTTAGTCCTCATTTCTTTTAATTCTTTTTCCTTTTGTCCTCTCTGCTTCATTTATTTCCACCATTCTATCTTCCACCTCACTTATCCTATCTTCTGCCCCAGTTATTCTACTGCTGTTTCCCTCCAGAGTGCTTTTGATCTCAGTTATTACATTATTCATTATTGATTAAGTCATTTTTATTTCTTCTAGGTCCTTGTTAAACTTTTCTTGCATCTTCTCAATCCTTGTCCCCAGGCTATTTATCGGTAACTCCATTTTGTTTTCAAGATTTTGGATCATCTTTACTATCATTATTCTGAATTCTTTTTCAGGTAGACTTTTTATCTCCTCCTCTTTTGTTTGGTTTGGTGGGCATTTATCATGTTTCTTTACCTGCTGAATATTTCTCTGGCTTTTCATCTTGTTTAGATTGCTGTTTTGGGGGTGGCCTTTCTGAATGCTAGAAGATTGTGGTTCCTCTTTATTGTGGTGGTTCCTCCCTGTGGGTGGGGTTGGATGAGTGGCTTGTCACAGTTTTCTGGTTAGGGAAGCTTGTGTCGGTGTTCTGGTGGGTGGAGCTTGATCTCTTCTCTCTGGAGTGCAATGAAGTGTCCAATGGTGAGTTTTGAGGTATCTATGGGTTTGGTGTGGCTTTGGGCAGCCTGTATTTTAATGCTCAGTGCTATGTTCCTGCATTGTTGGAGAATTAGCTTGGTATGTCTTGCTCTGCAACTTGTTGGCTCTTGGGTGGAGCTTGGTTTCAGTGTAGGTATGGAGGCTTTTGGATGAGCTCTTGTTGATTAATGTTCCTTGGAGTTAGGAGTTTTCTGGTGTTCTCAAGTTTTGGATTTAAGCCTCCTGCCTCTGGCTTTCAGTCTTATTCTTACAGCAGCCTCAAGACTTCTCCATCCATACAGCATTGATGATAAAACATCTAGGTTAATGGTGAAAGATTCTCCACAGTGAGGGACACCCAGAGAGGTTCACAGAGTTACATGGAAAAGAGAAGAAGGAGGAAGGAGATAGAGATGACCAGGAGGAGAAGAGGGGGAATCAAAAGGGGAGAGAGCAATCTAGTCAGTGATCAATTCCCTATTTGCTCTCCACAGTCTGGATCACTCAGAGAGGTTCATGGAGTTACATAGAGAAGAGGGAGGAAGGAGATAGAGGTGACCAGGAGGAGAGGAGGGGGAGTCACAAGGAGAGAGACCAATCTAGCCAGTAATCAGTTTCCTAGGTGTTCTCAACAGCCCGGAACACCCAAAGAGATTCACAGAGTTAATTAGAGAAGAGAAGGGGGAGGGAGGAGATAGAGGTGACCTGGGGGAGGGAAACGAGAGTCAAAAGAGGAGAGAGCAATCAAGCCAGTAATCACACTCCTAAGTAAAAATAGGTACTGAAGGCTGGATTCTTAAAGGTACAAAATTGATAACAAATACCAAAAAGCAAAGATTAAAAATCTAGAGTAGAGGTTAGACTCTCAAAAAGACAATATTAAAAAAAAAACAATTGCAAAAATTATAAAAAATACGTATATGAAATTTGCTTTAAAAATAGGGTTCTTTTTTATTGCAAGGTAATAGTAGGTTTTTAAAATGAAAATTAAAGGAGTGATGAACTTAAAAATAAAAAAAGTTAAAAAATGATAATAGTAAAATATATCTAGGAATTTCTCTGGAGCTGTTGAGAGCAGTGTGGGGTCAGTTCAGTTTCAGATATTTCCTTGTTCCAGCTTATACTTCTTCTCAAGGTCTATAGGCCCCTTCCAATGTAGTCAATGCTACCTACAGGGTTTTAATCTCTTGCACCTGTCACTTCCAAAGCAGTTCCTTCTTCTTTGTTTATTTTGGCTTCCTCTGTTTGCAAGTCTCTTCAGTGTCTAACTTCCACCCTAACACAAGGGGGCGAAGGTGGTCATTTATTTAGGCTCACTTGTTCAGTTGTGCTGTGAGGAGGGAGGAACACTGCAAACAAGCATCACTGGCGTGTGTGGGGAGTGCTCGCAATGTCTGGGCCACACTGGGTTTGCCCCCGCTCATGGCGTGTGTGCTTTCCTTGTCTATACTGCTCAGGCTCCAGGTTGCTCTGCAGGGGAACTTTCTAAAGCCGTCCCTGGGTTGCATGCATTTCCCAGGTCTAAGCCGCTCAGGTTCAGGTTCTCAGGTACTCCACAAAGGCACAGACTCGATTGGGCCTGTGTTTTGTGCCCTTCCCAGGTTTGAGCAGCTCAGAAGACCAGGTGCTTGGTGAGTGCAGTCTCCCCAGGTGGGCGGTGCATCTTATCACCTCCCCCATCCTGACGCTCGGTTTCCTGGGTGGCAGCGGGAGCCGTGTGTCTCCTCTGGGGAGCTGATCTCTGGCTGTGACCCTCCTGGTGGATGTCAACCATCCAGGATCACCGGAAGACATGGTTAGCAACTGGGAGCCTACTTGCAGTGGAGGATGCTGTCTCTGGGGCCGAGTTTGCCCCTTGCCTTCAGGCTCTGGCTGTTGCCTGCCTGCCTCCCTGCCTCCAGTGGGGGATAGGTTGGTCTGCAGCTGGTTAGCTCTCCTCTAGTATTCGTTCAGTCCTTTGTTATGTGAGCGGGCAGGCAGTGCCTTAGATTAGAGTTTTTCATAGGAAAGTTCTCTCTCTCTTTTTTTTTTTTTCTCCCTTTCTGGCTATCCCACAGTTTGGGTTGCTGTCTCACGTTAGCTCCCTCAGATTGTCCTCAGGATATTCGGGCCTGGTCCTTATCCTAAGCAATGCATCCCGCCCCTCCCTGTTCAGCCCCCGCTTGCTGGTGGCGGACTGAGTGACTGGGCTACTTCTCTGCTGGGAGTTGCAGTTAGGCATGTAATCTGTGGGTTTTATTTATTTATTTATTTTCCTCCTGGTTATGTTGTCCCCTGAGATTCCAAAACTCCCCACAGACCTGCTGGTGAGAGGGTTTCCTTGTGTTTGAAAACTTATCCTCTTTTACGACTCCCTCCCCAGGATGGGTCTCCATCCCTAACTCTTTTGTCTCTCTTTTTATCTTTTATATTTTGTCCTATCTCCTTTCGAAGACAATGGGCTGCCTTTCTGGGTTGCTGGTGTCCTCCACCAGCATTCAGAAGTTGTTTTGTGGAATTTGCTCAGCGTTCAAATGATCTTTCAATGAACTTGTGGGGGGAGAAAGTGGTCTCCCCATCCTAGTCCTCTGCCATCTTAGGACCGCCCCCCTCAGTCTACTCTTTTAAGAGGGCAGTCAGCATGTCTGTCTTGTTCCTTGCTGAACCTCCAGTATATAGCAAAAACTGCATGCCTGGTGCATGGTAAATGCTCAGCAGAGATTTGATGTGTTAATACTTGACAATCCCGTAGATTCTGTCTCTCTCTCTTGCCCAAAAATGCCTGACTCACAGTAAACACTTGACAGAGACTTGCTAAATGAATGATTCTTTTCACTGAAATAGGAAGTCAGTTCATTAAGCGAGATAATAATTAAAACATTTTGAGCTCTAGACACTGGATTAAATAATTATATCCTGGCTGCTGTAACAAAGTGCAGCGTTTTAGTGCTTTATGTAATAAAAGTTTCTTTTTTACTCAGTAACACTACAGAATGGCTGTTTCTGATGGGCAGGCAGCTCTCCTGTTTTTCAGGATCCAGGCTTCTTCCATCTCCATCATCTCCTAGGCCTTTGCTTGTGAACTGGGGAAGAGAATGAGAATGTGGTCTCACAGACTTCGAATAGGCTTGGAAGCCACTTCCTGTGGGCAGCTCCAAATTACAGAAATGGGAACATGAATTTCAGTGGACCCTTAGCCATCTCTTCCACACATTCCCTTTTTTTTTTTTTAACCATTTTACAAGAGCCTGATGATGGAGGTACTATTATTATCCCCATTTTACAGATAAGACAACTGAGGCTTAGACCTGTGTCAAAGCAATATGATTCTAATTTGAGATTTAAACTCATGTTCCTCTGACTCCATATCCCATTCTACACTTAATTATAGCCAAAAGGCCAAGAAGTGATTGATAGCCCATTCTAACCCATTAGACCTTTGTTTCTCAAGTGGAAGTGATTTTGTTCCCAGGATACCGGAGAACATTTGGCAATGTCTGTAGAATTTTTTGGGGGGAATGGGGGTTAGGTATTACTGGTGTCTAGTAGGTAGAGGTCAGGTATGCTGCTCAACATCTTAGAGTGTATTGATATAAAACCTCCCCAACTCACAGCATACACACATAAAACAAAAAATTATTAGGCTCAAAATGTCACTAGTGCCAGAATTCTCTACCAGACTGTATACTACCCATAATGGGGGAAGGTCAGGTGTAGGTAAGACGTGATTGAAAAAGATTAAGAACAGCTGCTGTGAGGAATAAGCTATGATTCACTATGAAATGGAGAAGGCAATGGCAACCCACTCCAGTACTCTTGCCTGGAAAATCCCATGGATGGAGGAGCCTGGTAGGCTGCAGTCCATGGGGTCGCTAAGGGTTGGACATGACTGAGCGATATCACTTTCACTTTTCACTTTTATGCATGAGAGGAGGAAACGGCAACCCACTCCAGTGTTCTTGCCTGGAGAATCCCAGGGATGGGGGAGCCTGGTGGGCTGCCGTCTAAGGAGTCACACAGAGTCGGACACGACTGAAGCAAGTGACTTAGCTGCAGCAGCAGCATTATGAAAGGATATGAAGAGGGACTTCCCTGGTGGTCCAGTGGTTAAGACTGAGCTCCAGGGGGCCCTAATTCAATGCCTGAATTAGAGTCTGAATACTGCAACTAAGACTCTGTGCAGCTAAATTAAAATAAAAAAGAGATATAAGGATTGGCGAACAGCAGAAATGGCTGTCAAATGCAGAAGAATGTAGGTGGCTCTATCATTTTTGTATCAGCTACTTGACTAAATGACAACAACTTGGCATTTCTGGGACCTGATAATACTTTTAAAGAAGTAAATGATCTGTACTTTACTGGGTGAAAATATTATCTTTTAAACCACTTTATTTCTCAATTCAGGGAGACCAGACTCGTCCTTTTATCACATCTAGTCCTACAAATGGGGCCAAAACGACTGCAGAAGGTTGGCTCTCTCCAAACCCCAATGACCTGAATTATGGGGACGTACACTTTTATGATTATGTGAGTGACTGCTGGAATTGGAGAACTTTCCCCAAAGCTCGATTTGTATCTGAGTATGGATATCAGTCCTGGCCTTCCTTCAGTACATTAGAAAAGGTAAGTCATCTTTGATTTCCCAGGGATTCAAAATTGTAGACTATGGGCATATGTCACTTCCTCATTGTGGTTCAGAAAGTCAAATGAAACCTACTTCTTGTTTAAACAGAAGTTTAGGAAGAAGATAATAGAAAATAACTTTTTATCCTTAACTTTTGGGGCGCTAAACTGTTATAGTCATCATTTTGTGGATTATAACTTTTCCATATTGCTTTTATTTACATTCTTTCAAGAGCATTTAAAAATTCAGTGGGAAGCCAGTGATTACTTAAGCTTGATTTGTTATGTGAAATACGTGAAAATTACTTTCACTTACTACTTTCTATGTGTCCTACACTGTTTTTATTATTTATGGATACTCAGAACTGGATAGTTTGCTACAGTAAGAGAAATGAGTAAATAAACCTTTGTCTGATGCTATTATGTTGTAGCATTCCTTTTTTGTCCCCAATAGCAGAATTTTTTTTTTATATTTAAAAACAAAATCAACCTCCCCCCCAAAGAACTCCCCAACAAACAAAAAATCAGATTAAATAAAAAATTTACAGTGAATATACCCAGCAAATATCTGCAAGTGCAACCTAATACTGTGTCTGTTACTGCAGCACAAACCTCAAACAAAATACAGGTGTTCTGGGGGTGTGGAAGGAGGCCCAAGTTTAAACTCTATGGCGTTTGGGGAGACAAGATGGGGTGAGAGGGGAAATCAATTTTTCTTAATTCTGTCCATATAAATATATTCATAAAGACCAAAAAAGAAAAGGGATGTTGGAATGGTAAGGGAAATAGGAGAATGGGGAAGTATGGGACCCTCCCAATTCTACCTGACCAAAAAATATGAATTAATTTCATGATGAGAGAAGAGATAAAAAATGATAGAAGAGGATGGGAAAGAGAGGAAAGCAGACATGGGCAACCAGGGAAAAGGAGGGATCTTTGGCAGGAGAGTGAGAAAGAGTCCAGTGCCAGGCTAGGTGTCTGTTTCCATCTTCATCCCCACTGTCTAGGCTCCAGTTTAGTGTCTGACTGTGGACCTTATTTTACCTTCTGCCTCTGTCTGTGGTCTCTGTCTGTGGGGCCCCTTGACCCCCTCCACCCTGCCTCCACCCCTGCCATGCTGGTCTCTTCTCTTCTACATTTATTGGGAGCTGGCTTGCTCCAGGATCCTCAGGTCATAGTTCTTTTTGGCCACTCGAAGTTTGTTGAGGTGAAGGTAGGCATTCTGAGCCGCCAGGGGGCTGGGGAATACAGCCACAATGGTGTACAAGGCAGTGAGGTCCGAGTGGCAGCTGTTCTCAGCAGTCCCACCATTGTCCCCTCCCTCCCACCCACCCCATGGTAATGTAAGTTTCCATGTTTGAAATAGCTCAGTTGGAATCCCATCACCTCCACTAGCTTTGTTTGTAGTGATGCTTCCTAAGGCCCATTTGACTTCTCTCTCCAAGATGTCTGTCTCTAGGTGAGTCATCACACCATTGTGGTTATCTGAGTCATTAAGATCTTTTTTATATAGTTCTTCTGTATATTCTTGCCACCTGTTCTTAATATCTTCTGCTTCTGTTATGTCCGTACCATTTCTGTCCTTTATTGTGCTCATCTTTGCATGAGAAAACTTGATGCTGTGAAAGCACTACACTCAATATGTCAGCAAATTTGAAAAACTCAGTAGTGGCCACAGGACTGGAAAAGGTCAGTTTTCATTACAATCCCAAAGAAAAGCAATGCCACAGAATGTTCAAACTACCACCCAATTGCACTCATCTCACACACTAGCAAAGTAATGCTCAAAATTCTCCAAGCCAGGCTTCAGCAATACGTGAACCGTAAACTTCCAGATGTTCAAGCTGCTTTTAGAAAAGGCAGAGGAACCAGAGATCAAATTACCAACATCTGCTGGATCATCAAAAAAGCAAGAGAATTCCAGAAAAACATCTACTGCTGCTTTATTGACTATGCCAAAGCCTTTGACTGTCTGGATCACAACAAACTGTGGAAAATTCTTAAAGAGATGGGAGTACCAGACCACCTTAGCTGCCTCCTGAAAAACCCGTATGCAGGTCAAGAAGTAACAGAACTGAACATGGAACAACAGACTGGTTCCAAATCGGGAAAGGAACATGTCAAGTCTGTATACTGTCATCCTGCTTATTTAGCTTATATGCAGAGTACATCATGCGAAATGCCAGGCTGTATGAAGCACAAGCTGGAATCAAGATTGCTGGGAGAAATATGAATAACTTCAGATACGCAGAGTACACCATCCTTATGGCAGAAAGTGAAGAACTAAAGAGCCTCTTAATGAAAGTGAGAGGAGAGTAAAAAAGTTGACTTAAAACTCAACATTCAGAAAACTAAGATCATGGCATCATGTCTCAAAACTTCTTGGCAAATAGATAGGGAATCAGTGGAAACAGTGAGAGACTTTATTTTTTGGGGCTCCAGAATCACTGCAGATGGTGATTGCAGCCATGAAATTAAAAGATGCTTGCTCCTTGGAAGAAAAGCTATGACCAACCTAGAGAGTCTATTAAAAAGCAGAGGCATTACTCTGCCAACAAAGGTCTGTCTAGTCAAAGCTATGGTTTTTCCAGTAGTCACGTATGGATGTAAGAGTTGGACTATAAACTAAGCTGAGCGCCGAAGAATTAATGCTTTTGAACTGTGGTGTTGGAGAAGACTCTTGAGAGTCCCTTGGACTGTGAGGAGATCAGTTTAGTTGCTCAGTGATGTCCAACTCTTTGCTACCTCATGGACTGCAGCACACCAGGCTTCCCTGTCCATTACCAACTCCTGGAGCTTACTCAAACTCATGTCCATTGAGTTGGTGATGCCATACAACCATCTCATCCTCTGTCCTCAAATCAGTCAACCCTAAAGGAAATCAGTCCTGAATATTCACTGGAAGGACTGATGCTGAAGTTGAAGCTCCAATACTTTGGCCACCTGATGCGAAGAACTGACTCACTGGAAAAGACCCTGATGCTGGGAAAGATTGAAGGCAGGAGGAGAAGGGGACGACAGAGGATGAGGTGGTTGGATGGCATCACCGACTTGATGGGCATGAGTCTGAGCAAGCTCTGGGAGTTGGTAATGGACAGGGAGGCGTGGCATGCTGCAGTCCATGGGGTGGCAAAGAGTTGGACATGAGTGAGCAACTGATCTGAACTTGTATGAAATGTTCCCTTGGTATCTCTAATTTTCTTGAAGAGATCTCTAGTCTTTCCCAGTCTATTTTTTCCTCTGTTTGTTTGCACTGATCACTTAGGAAGGCTATCTTATCTCTCCTCACTGTTCTTTGGAACTCTACATTCAGATGGATGTATCTTTTCCTTTTCTCCTTTGCTTTTTGCTTCTCTTCTTTTCTCAGCTATTTGTAAGGCCTCTTCAGACAACCATTTTACCTTTTTGCATTTCTATTTCTTGGGGATGGTTTTGATCATGGCCTCCTGTACAGTGTTACGAACCTCCATCCATAGTTCTTCAGGCACCCTATCAGATCTAATCCTGGGTTTTGTAACAAACTGATCAGCATTTGTATATTAGAACTTTTATACACTAGCTATATTTCCTTGAACAGATCATTCATTCTTTTTGAATTTCAATGTTCTCATCTGTAAATTCGGGTTAATAGTAGTAGATACTTCAAGGAGTGTTTGTGTTTTGTGTGTGTGCACATTCAGATATGCATGTGTGCCATGTGATTGTGTATAAACACTAAATTAATACACTGAAACACAGCACAGTTCTTGATGCATAGTGATGAGCTCTTAAAATGTAAGCTATTGTTACTATTCATATAGTCAGCGCTAGCCATATGGTTTAAATGAAAATTGGAGCTAGACTACACTAACTAGCTTTGGATCTTGGGCAAGTAACTTAATCTTTCTGTGCCTGGTTTTCTCATTCTGTAAAACAGAGTGGTAATATTACCTACTCATAGAGTTGTTATGATGATTAAATGAGTTAATATTTTGAAAGCAATTAGAGCCTTATCTGACACTTCTGCCCTAGATGTAGACCCTGAATATACAGTAGAATCACTCTCAGATGTTTTTGTTTTGTTTCATTTTTAAAAAACTAACATCTGGATTCTACTCCCCCAAACTTGGATTCACTTGTTCTAAGGTGTCGTGTGAGCTTTTCTTTCCTTATTTTAACTCTCCTAGGGTTCTAATGTGCAGCTAGGATTGAGAACTGCTACTCTAGATATTCACTGAATAAGTAACTACTTATCCACCATGTGCTCAGAACTTGAGAATATCAGTCAGATAGATCTGTCCTTCCTTCGGGCAGTATTCCCCACCTCTATCCCAGTGGAGCCTCGAGATGAAGGCAGCCTCTGGGAGAGGCAGAGGCACTGTGCTAAGCTGAGCCCGGATTCCTGACCCACAGAAACTGTGAGACAATAAAGGCTTATTGTTTTCTGGCTGTAACATTGTTACAGCTGAAATTTACAAGAATTTCAAAGCTTAGCCATCAGAAGGTAGAAAGCTTCCCACATAACAGATCAGATTTATGATTATGGAATACATTCAGATTATTAGCAGTCAGAGGGCTGAAAGGCCTGGAGAAATTTCTGACTTTGAAAAGAAGGAAGCATAGAAAGAAGGAAAAGCTACTGCTGGTAAAGGCTTGTGCATCTCAAATGTGTACAGGATGACTGTAAATACTAATACCTCCGTCTCAAATAAGTAATAGGAGTAATTAGTGTTCTCTAAACTGTCTAGTGGTAACATTTTCCAAAAATAAATTCAGTTTGGAAAAACACCCTCCTTAAGTATGGCCAGTGTACATTGGATGTATTTTGGTATAAATAAATTCCTAAAGAATAGCTTTTTCCTTTTTAAGCGGATTGGTTTGTGCATTGCGTGATTACTGGGAATTATAAGTCATATTTTATGAACAAGGATTATTAAGTTTGCTAATTTTCAGGTTTTTTTTCAGGGTGGAGCAAAACATGTTTTTTCAATCTCTGTGTAGCTTGGATTAAAATTAAACTCTGATATTTTCAGATGTAGCCAGCAATTGTCTTACATCTTTGTCACATGCTAACAGTTCAGTAAATCACAGGCCTAGAAGCCAGAACTATTGCTTTTTTTTCTGTAAAATGTACACTACTAATGTGTGGTATTTGTTTTTGTCTTTTTACTTGATCTGATGATAGCTTCTCAAAGGAAAAGAAAGATTCTATAAGTTTAAAAAAAGTTTTATTATTAGGGGAAAAGAGTATCATTGGTTTGTATCTTCAACTATATCAAAATTAAATGTGTATGTATCAGATATATTTAGTGAGAAACAAATGAGTATATGCTAAGCAATTATCATCTTATTGGTGATATTTTATTACTGTTAAAGAGTTAACAGCTTTAAAAGAATGTTATTTTCAGTTTATTATTCAGTTTTGACAGTTTCTATGCTTTGATGAGATGACATTTTAAAATGTACATAATGAATATTCTAAAAAAAAAAACATGTTTTGATGAGAGAAGCCTTTTGATAGAAATACTGAAAGGCAACTTTCTAGGTTTGAATAAGGCTAGTCTTGCAGTAATAACAAATATGATGTGTAAAATGTGAGGTTGGTCCCAGAACAAACCTCGAGCTCTTTTCCAGTGTGTATTATTTTCCAAGTTTGTCAGGAATTTGGAAAAGGGTGATTTCACTCCTCTAACTTCCCAGTTTGAATCTCTTATTCTTTACTCGAAAGGTTTCCTCTAAAGAGGACTGGTCTTACGAAAGCAGGTTTGCACTTCATCGGCAACATTTGATTAACGGTAACCATGAAATGCTTCGGCAGATTGAACTTCACTTCAACCTCTCACACAGTGCAGATCAACTACGCAGGTTCAAAGACACTCTTTATCTTACTCAGGTAAGCCATTTTCGTTCTGGGCTTCAACAGCTACCTGCAGTTAACATAAGAGATCCTGTAGAGTTTGTAAGCCTTTTGTGGTAAAAAATATTCAGGGTTTCATCTTGCTGATTTAAAAAAAAAGTTATCTGCTTCAAAATAGAGATATGATGACAGGTAAAACCTGAGATGGTAAAATTTTTGGCATTTGTCTTTCTTACAAGAACAGCTCACAGAATTCTATAACAAATTGTGTATTCAAATATTCCCGTTTGATGCATGATACAGGTTGCTTGGGGCTGGTGCACCAGGATGACCCAGAGGGATGGGATGGGGAGGGAGGTGGGAGGGGGGTTCTGGAAGGGGAAATCATGTACACCCATGGTGGATTCATGTCAATGTATGGCAAAACAAATACAATATTGTAAAGTTAAAAAAAATAGATAAATAAACTAATTAAAAAAATATTCCCTAGTTCAAGAGTACTACCAAGGTTCCATAGTTAAGTCTAAAGTAGCATTTGCCAAGGATAAAATGGGACAATGGAACACAGGAGAGACCAAAATCAGACTCAGGTATGATACAGTCATCTGACTAATGGTGCCATATGCCATTGCAATCTGTGGGAGAAGATAGTCTTATCAATAAACAGTAGTATCAAGTGGGTATCTTTATGGGAAATAAATGAGCTGTGACCCCCATATACAAAAATTAATTAATGATCACTCAATTGGGAAAGGTAGTACAATAAAGCTAATAGGAGAGAAGGTAGGAGATTATCTTCATGACCTTGGCATAGGCAAACAGTTTCTTAAACAGAACATAAAAAACACTATGAAAGAAAATAATGATAAATTGGACTTTGTTAAAATTATACACTTCTGTGTATCAAAGCCACCATCAAGAGAGAGAAAATGCAAGCCACAGATTGGAGAACAATGTCTGCAGTAGGTATATCTGAGAAAGGATTTGTATTTAGAATAAAGAACTTCTGTAAAGCAATAAGAAAAAGATAACCTGTTAAAAATGGACACAGTTCTTGAACAGGCACTTCATCAGAGAAGATAACCAGATGGTCAGGAAGTATATGCAAATATGCTCAATTTCATTCTTAATTAAGGAGATGCAAATTAGAGCCATGCCAGGATACTCCTACACACTGTGTACACAATGTAATTTTAGCACAATGGCTAAAATTAGAAAGATTGACAATACCAACTGTTGGTGAGGAGGTGGGACAGCTGGAACTTTTAGACATTGTTGGTAGGACTGGAAATTTGTCTAAACAGTTTGCGAAATGTTAAGACAGTTTGTACCCAAGCTAAACATTTGCTTCCTCCTTGAATCAGCATTTCCACTCTTAGTTGTGTACCCAAGAAAAACAAGTGCATATGTCTGCCAACAGACATCTAAAATAATGTTCATTGCATGTTTATTCATAATACCCCCAAACTGGAAACAACCAAAATGTTCTTTAACAGAAGAACTTACAAACAAATTGTGGAATATTTATTCAGTGGAATGAAAGTGAAAGTCGCTTAGTTGTGTCTGTCTCTTTGTGACCCCATGGACTACACAGTCCATGGAATTCTCCAGGTCAGAATACTGGAGTGGGTAGCCTTTCCCTTCTCCAGGGTATCTTCCCGACCCAGGAATCGAACCGGGGTCTCCTGCATTGCAGGCGGATTCTTTACTACCTGAGCTATCGGGGAAGCCCAAGAAGGCTCCACAGCAATGAAAAAAAGAATGAACTACGGATATCAGCTTCAACTCAGATAAATCTCACAGACATTATGTTGAGCAAAAGAAATATTGAAATTTCACTGTGGACAAAATGAATCAAGGTGGTATACAGCAAATTAGTGGTAACCACTCTTGTGGAGGAACTTGGTGCCTTATGATTAGGAAAGGGTACAAGGAAACTTTCTGGAATGCTAAAAAAGTTTTGTGTCTTTCTCTGGGTGCTGGTTACACGGGTGTATACATATGTTAAAATTCACTGAGTTATACTGAAGATCTGTTCATATTATATTTGCACCTTACTAGATTTTTTTTAAACAGCTCTTTTGAGATATAATTGACATACCATAAAGTTCACTTGTTTTAAGTGTACAATTAAGTGATTTTTATTATAGTTGTTTAGTCATGTGACCATCACCATAATCCAATTTTAGAACATTTCTGACACTTCAGAAAGATCCATCTTACCGATTTGTGATCACTCTCCTTTTTCACTTCCAGTCTTAGGCAAACATTAATTTGCTTTCTGTCTTTGTAGATTTTATTTTCTCAACATTTCTTATAGCTGGAATCGTGTAATACTTCTCTTTGGTATATGGCTTCTTTCATCGAGCATAATGTTTTTGAAGTTCTTCCATGTTATAGCATATATCTGGACTTCATTTCTCTTTCTTGCTGAATAATAGCCTGTTGTATGGAGATCATGTTTTACTTATCCATTCATCAGTTGATATACATTTGGGTCATTTTCCATTTTTAACTATTCTGAATAATGCTAATATGAATATTTGCATACACATCTTTGTACCTATATTTCATTTATCTCAAGTAGAAATATATGAGTAAACTTGCTGAGTTATGTGATAAATTGATGTTTGACTTTTTTTGGCATATAACTGGTTTACACTGTTAGTTTCTGCTGTACAATGAAGTGAATCAGCTGTATGTATACATATATCCCTTCCCTATTGGACCTCCCTCCCCCTTCATCCTACCCCTCTAGGTCACCACAAAGCACCAAGCTGAGCTCCCTGTGCTATACAGCAAGTTCCCACTAGCTAGCTGTTTTACACATGGTAGTGTATATATGTCAAGCCTAATCTCCTAGTTCATCCCACTGTCCCCTTCTTCCCACTCATGTCCACATGTCTGCTCTCTACATCCGTGTTATGTTTAACTCCTAAAGAAAAGGACAACCTGGATTTTAGACAATATTTTCATCTTAATATTTACATTTGCCTATTTTATTTCATGAACCTGTGAATGCACCATGTAAGACTATTTGAAAGCAACTGCTTATTTACCTGATATTTCTGCTAAACTTGTTTCAAGTTCTGAGAGAGAAGGTAAGAACCTAATCTCAATTGTATGAGTTGATCTGAAGTAATGTATTAAACATTTTAATTTTTGAATGTTAGCATCTAAGAATGTTCCAATTTTTATTCAAGCTTATTCTCATCAGTTCTCTCCTGTATAAAAACACAAAACCCTAGATAGAAGTTGAAACAGAAAACTGTCAGCCAAAAGAATACTCTTTTGTGGAACAAACTAATGAAGAGAATTTTAACTTTTCAGCTATTATCAGTTCAAAAAGTTTTGCTTGTGTGATATGTAATTTATAAACTTACCTCATAGAACACAAGTTTAAGGATTCTGTTGATATTTGTCCCTTTTTTGGTGATAATTTTTTAAATTGATTTTTTTAATTGGAGGATAATTACAATGTTGTGTTAGTTTCTGCTGTTCAACAACATGAATCAGCTATAAGTATACATATATATCCTCTCCTTTTGTAAAAATTTTTAATTAGAGGATAATTGCTTTACAATGTTGTGTTGGTTTCTGCCATTCATCAACGTGAATCAGCTGTTACGTATACACATGTTCCCTGCCTTGCCACCCTCACCCTCATCACTCTCCTCTAGATTGTCACAGAACACTGGTTGAGCTCCCTGTGTTGTACAGCAGCTTCCCATTAGCTGTCTGTTTTACACATGGTAATGTATGTTTCAATGCTGCTCTATCAGTTTGTCCCATACTCTCCTTCCCGCGCTGTATCCACAAGTCTGTTCTCTGTCTGCACCTCTATTCCTGCCCTGCAAATATGTTCATCAGTAACATTTTTTCTAGATTCCATATATATGTGTTAATATATGATATTTGTTTTTCTCTTTCTGGCTTACCCAGAAAAGCATAATTTAAAAAGACAAATGTATCCCAGTGTTCTTTGTAGCATTATATACAATAGCTAGGATGTGGAAGCAACCTAGGTGTCTATTGATAGATGAATGGATAAAGAAGTTGTGGTACAGATATTTGTCCCTTTTAAAGTGTTGTAGTTCATCCTTATTAATTTTTCATAGCCAGTAGTCTATTAAAGTATCGCAGTTTTGATATATGAAATAGGATGGTCCCTATTCTTGGGCATGTGTGTTATGTGTGAACCTTTTCAGCTGTTGTTTCATGCTGGCTTTCCCCCTCCCAGCTGTTCATTTTATTATGGTTACTTTATTCTGTTTCCTCAAAACACAAAGAACTAACAGAAATAATTGTTATTTCCAAACTCATGAACATTGGAGGTACACAGTTAGGAGCTGGGGTGTGTGTGTGTTTTCAGTCATTCAGTTGTGTCTGACTCTTTGTGACCCCATGGCTAGCCTGCCAGGCTCCTCTGTCCATGGAATTTTCCAGGCAAGAATACTTGAGTCTGTAGCCATTCCCTTCTTCAGAGGATCTTCCTGACCCAGGGATCAAACCCACGTCTCCTGTGTCTCTTGAATTGGCAGGTGGATTCTTTACCACTGAGCCACCTGGGAAACCCAGGAACTGGTGTACAGTGGGATTATGTACTGATGGCTTTTCTTGGTGATGATTTTTTTCTGATCCTTTAAGTATGAGCTTCCTATCAGACATTGGCTGGGAACTGGACTTGTTGGCTCTACCTTGAGACTTTCTGACACTTGATGGATCTGAGATGAAAGAAATCAGAATTATGATTTTTTTTTCGTTTGTCCTTAGTGTTGGACTTTCTTGACTGAGTATAGACAGGAAATGTTGTTAACAAGTTTTTCTGTCCTTATTATTTTCATATTAGACCAGTCATCTTTAGTGTATGTACAAGAAGTAAATCTTTCTTTGGTCCATTTTCTCTGTTCCCACTCCCACCTCTTGATCTTATTCTCATCATCTGTTATACTGTTCTAAAGAACCAGTGTACTTGCCTGGTGTGCCAATTTTTAAGACGTTCTATTAAGGAATTTATTTTGTGTGCAACTTTCAGAAAACTCTTGGCTGAGAAAGCTGTGCAATAAGTTTCTTTACATTTAGATCCTTCCTTGGCTTCTCTTTATCTTGCAACCACAAAGGTTAGGCTGTTACCTCTTTAGTTCTTCTAATGCTCCAAAATAATCTTGCCCTACTTTTCATTCTCCTACTTTAACCTGTTGTATTCCAAATAACCTACATACCTAGGCACACTCTCTTAAGCTGTGTCACACAGACCTCGCTGCTTAGTTTGGGGACTGTCTACACTAACAAATCTGTTAGGTGACTTACTCGACCACCGTGGCTTCTTGCTAGCCGGCTAGAGAGGAAGCTGGGCTGTGGACTGTCTTCATTAACCCCTTAGCTTATAGCCCCCTCTAGTGCTTTCGTTTATTTTTCACATATTTATTGAGCGTGTAATGAGGGCTAGAAGTTTGGGGATGTACTTTAGGGATCCATTTTATCTACTACATTGCAAGTGACTTGATCATAAGAACCAAGGGGAAAAAAAAAAACAAACAGCCTATGTGGTACACCCAGGTGTTAATGATACCTGCTACTCTGAAACAGTTTCCTTTTTGGTAAGCAAATGTGGTGGGGATCCAGAACATGCTGAACTTTCAAGTTAGGGGTAGGGTGGGTAAAGAAAGGGAATGAAGGTAAGATTACTAACATCGCATATTACACACTAGTATGTTGTATTTATATGCATCATGTAATTTAACAATCAAGCAGATGATCAGCATTCTTTGCATGTCTACTGAAACACTTGGCCCTGAAGTGTGAGGTGCTTTGTATAGCTTCTCATGTAATTTGAACAACATCTCCAGACATCTCTATTACTGTTTTCCTTTTACACATGAGGAAACAGAGGCTCAGAAGGGTTAAGTATTTTTCCCAAGTTCTCAGGGCAATGAATGAAGCAGGTTTCTGCTTTTTAAACTACACTATTAAATCTCTCTACAGCTAAGATAAGGGAAATTCTGCAACTACTGAGGTGTTTAGTTGAATTATAACATCAAATTTTCAGCAGTTAAGTAAAGCAGACATCAAAGTTTAGAACAGTAAAAAAGTCCGTATTGGAATAATAGAGAAAATGAACAAAATCAAAAGTTAATTGTTTGAAAAGATCAACAAACTTGAAAAACATTTAGCTAGCTTGGCCAAGAAGATGAGAGAGAAGACTCAATTTACTAAATCAGGAATGAAAGAGGGAACCTTACTATTGACCTTACTGGATTAAAAAAAAAAAAGAGTCATAATGGAATATTATAAACAGTTGTATGACAACAAGTCGTATATCCTAAATGAAATGGACAAATCCATAGAAACACACAAACTATGAAAACTTACTCAAGAAAAAAGTGTGAATAGACATTTAACAACTAAAAAAGTTGAGTTAGTAATTAAAGGACTTCCCTTAAAGATGGCTTCACAAGTGAATTCTAAAAAACACATAAGGGAGAGTTAACACAACCCTTCACAAAATTTTCCCCAAAAATAGAAGAGGCAAAGTCACTTCCTAAACTGTTTCTGTGAAGATATTGTTATCCTGATACCAAAACTGGACAAAGACATACCAAGAAAAGTGACTGTGCACCAATGAGTACCGTTATGGGCTTCTCTGGTGGCTCAGATGGTAAAGAATTTGCCTACAACGCAGGGTTCGATTCCTGGGTCGGGAAGATGCCCTGGAGAAGGAAATGGCAACCCACTCCAGTATTCTCACCTGGAGAATTCCGTGGACAGAGGAGCCTGGCAGGCTACATAGAGTCCATGAGATCGCAAAGAGTCAGACATGACTGAGCGACTAGCACTAGACTAGAGATGAGTATAGACAGAAAAAAAATCAACAAAATAGTGGCAATTCAAATAGAAACATAGAAAAAGGTTTATATGTCATAAGTGGGATTTATCTCAGGAATAGAAGACTTGTTCAACATATAAAAGTCAACCAATATAATACACTATGTTAATGGAATGAAGGAAAAACAACAATATATATGATAATCTCAATAGATGAAGAAAAAGCACTAGACAAAATGTAACACCCTTTTATGATAAAAAATTCAACAAACTAGGAATAGAAAGGAGCTCCCTCGACCTGAAAGAGAGCCATCTATGAAGAACCCGTAGCTAATATGAAATTTAATAGTGGAAGAAAGATTGCTTTCTCCCTAAAATGAGGAATAAGACAAAGAAGCCTTCCCTTGTCCCTTCTGTTCAACATTGTACTGGAGATTCTAGTCAGCACTATTAGGCCAGAAAATGAAATAAAGACATCCAAATTGGAAAGAAAGAAGTAAAACTGTATCTACAGATCCATGATCTTATATATAGAAAACCATAAAAACTACCTAAAATCTATTAGAACCAGTAAATTAATTTAGCCACTTTGCAGGATATAGGATCAATAAGCAAATATCAGTTATATTTTAAGCTATAAACAGTTTGAAAGTGAAATTTAGTAAATAATACCATCTATGATAGTATCGAAAAGAAGAAGATACTTTGGAATATATTTAACTGAAGAGATATAAGACTTGCATACTGAAAACTACAAAACATTAGCGATGGAAATTAAGGAAATGGAAAGATATCCTGTGTTAATGGGTTGGAAGACTTAATACTGTTAAGATGGCAGAACTCCACAAACTGATCTACCGATACAGCATAACTCCTATCAAAATTTATACTACCATCTTTGGAAAAATGGGCAAAGTGATCCTAAGATTTATATAGACATGCAAGGCACTCAGAATAGTCAAAACAATCTTGAAAAAGAACAAATTTGGAAGACACAATTCCTGCTTTTAAAACTTACTACAAAACTGTAGTAATCAAGGCACTATGGTACTGACAAAGGACAGACAGATAGATTCATTAAATAGACTTGAGAGTCCAAAAATCAGCACATCTGTGGTCAATTGATTTTCTACAAGGATGCTAAGAAGATAAAATGAAGAAAGAATAGTGGTTTGAACAAATGGTACTTGAATAACTGAATAACCACATGTCCAAGAATGAATTTAGACTTCCACCTCACCCCA
This sequence comes from Giraffa tippelskirchi, assembly GCF_054371585.1. Classification (NCBI taxonomy): domain Eukaryota; kingdom Metazoa; phylum Chordata; class Mammalia; order Artiodactyla; family Giraffidae; genus Giraffa; species Giraffa tippelskirchi. The sequence continues at coordinate 87,753,944 of NC_137275.1, read as the reverse complement.
TATACAAAAATGAACTTAAAATGGATTAAAGATCTGAATGTATGAAACTCTTAGAAGAAAATGTAGGTGTGAATCTTTGTGAATTTTGATTAGGTAACAGTTTCTTAGATATGATATCAAAGCACAAGCAACTGAAGAAAAAATTAAGTTGGACTTCATCAAAATTAAAAACTTGTGTGTCAGAGGACACTATCACAGAAGTGAAAAGATAATCCATGAAATGGGAGAAGAAATTTACAAGTCATGTATCTAATAAGGGTCTAATGTCCAGAACATATTAAGAACTCTTACAACACAGTAATGAAGAAGACAACCTAATATACAAATGCGTGAAAGATTTGAATAGACATTTGTCCAGTGAGCATGACCAGTAGGTACATGAGAAGATGCACAGTATGTCACTAGGAAAATGCAAATCAAAATCACATGAGATACCACTCATATCTACTAGGATATCTGGAATTTAAAAAAAGAAAAAAGAGACAAATATGGGTTAAGTGTATTGGCCAGTGTTTTCTAGAGAAACAGAACAAATATGATACATAGAGATAGATAGACAGAGGCTTCCCAGGTGGCCCTAGTGGTAAAGAACCCACCTGCCAATGCAGGAGACATAAGAGGTGTGAGTTTGATCCCTGGGTTGTGAGGATCCCCGGGAGGAGGGCATGGCAACCCACTCCAGTATTCTTGTCTGGAGAATCCCATGGATGGAGAAGCTTGGTGTGCTACAGTCCATATGGTTGCAAAGAGTTGGACAGAACTGAAGCGACTTAGCACATAGATATATAAAAGAGGAAATTTATTACAGGAATTGCCTCAAATGATTATGGAGGCCAAGAAGTCTTACAGTCTGCCATCTGCATGAAGGAAAACCAGGAAAGACTATGGTATAATTCAGCTTGAGTTCTGAGAACTCAGGCGCCATTGCTGTAAGATCTGGAGTCCCAGGGTCCAATGACCAGGAACTCCAGTTTTGGAGAGTTAGAGAAGCTGTGTCTCAGCTCAACAGAGAGAATGCACCCTTCCTCTATCTTTTGTTCTATTCAGGCTGTCAGCCGCCTGTGATGACACTCACACTCATTCGTGAGGATCGACTTTCTTCATCTATGCAATCACCAATAACATCCTAACAGACACACCTAGAAATAGTGTTTACCAGCTGTGTGTGTGCGCGCGCGCACACGCGCGCGTGCTCAGTCTGACCCTTTGTGACCTGAGTAGGCATCCCCTAACCCAGTCAGATTCACACATAAAGTTATAACCATCACGATAAGGATGTGGAGAAATTAGAAACCTCAAATGGTTTGCTAGTGGGAATGTATTAATAAAATGGTACAGCTACTGTGAAAAAGTTTGTCAGTGTCCCAAAAGTTAAAACAATTACCATAGGACACAGAAATTCTTCTCTTAGGGATGTATCCAAGAAAGTGGAAAACATATTCACACAAAAAGCTCTGCCTCAAAGTTCATAATAGCTGAAAAGTTAAAACGATCTAAATGTTTATCAACCAATAAGTGGATACACAAAATGTGGCATATCCATGCAATGAAATAGTATCCAGCAGAATAAAAAGGTTTGAAGTACTCGTACATAGTCCAACATGGGTGAACCTTGAAAACTTTAGGCTAACTGAAGGAAGTCAGTCACAGATTGTATTGTATATATTGTGTTATACCACTTACATGAAACATCCAGAATAGGCAAATGTATAGAGACAGAAAGTGGATGAGTGGTTTCCAGAAGCAGAGGAGAGAGAAGAAGGAGCAGTATAATACAGGAATAACACTGTATTAACCAGCACAGAGTTTTGTGGGTAGGATAATGAAAATACTCTGAAATTATGTAGTGGTGAGATTTTCACAGCGTGTGACTATACTAAAAACCAATGAATTATAAACTGTAAAAGAGTAAGTTGTGTGGTATGAGTTATATCCAGTTTAATGTACACCCATGGCGGATTCATGTCAATGTATGGCAAAACCAATACAATATTGTAAAGTAAAAAAATAGATAAATAAATAAATTTAAAAAATAATAATAAAAAAATAAAAAAATTAAAGTGGCTTTATAGGAAGATTGTTATTGTCAAGATAATTTTAAGTAAATACAGTATATAAACACCATTGTATCAGGAGAACTTATCATATGGCTACTCCTAGTTCCAAAGGTAGAGGTATGGTTCTGAGCATGTAACCCAGGTATAACCCTACCACTCTGGAGGAAGGGGAGAACGGGGTTTTATATACAGCAACCTTTATCACAGTGGCATAGCTGGAATTGGAACCTAGATCTTGGTGTCCTGGTCCCATTTCTTTTTCCCATGCTGTGTTTCTCTGAGGAGATTGATTTCATAAGTGTAATCAAGCAAGCTGCTGAAAATAGGCATATTTCTGAAACTAAAATAAGATTTGTCTGCTAACAGTGGGACTGAGTAGCCTAGGAAATGACTAAGCATTTATCCTTCTTATATGTAAAGATTTTCTTTAGGAGAAAAATGCATGAATGTATAAATATGGGTACAATTTTTAAAGGGAAAGAGGCAGTTGCAGAGATTTTTTTTCCAGGCAAGTAGGATTGTACATTTTCCCTTTAAGATGGACAGTGGGTAATGTTCTGCATTTTTATGAACAAAGGTGTCATTCATTAGCCCTGACTGGCACCCACTGGTTTGGGTAAACCCAGACTCATGTTCCAGGCATGGCACCAGCTGTCTGTGGAGGATACTCCAGGGTTCACATGACAGAACCCGGGCCCTGAAGAGCCTTGCTCGTCACTTTCACATTAAGTTCTGGTGTGATCGGCTATGAGGTAGGGCTTGCCTAGTGCTCTTTTCCTTTCATTCCTAGCAAGGCTTAGGAGTCCTGCTTGCATTAAAAATTTTTTCTAAGTATAAAAGGATTGCTAATACTTACCTGTTAAGCCAGATAAGGTAAATGACAGCTCGGAAATGGTTAGATATACAGAAGTAAATATATTCTGCAGGTGATTCTGAGAACTAGAGTAGTTTAGGGACTGAAAACTCAAATGTTTGCAGGAGCCCGACAGGTAATTTAAATGGATGAGAGTGTGAATATTGGGGATTGTGGCAAAATGGAGCCTACAGGCCCTGACTTAAGACAGTAAACTACAATACCAACAACAATGAGAGACAAGAAGCACCTGCTCTGTGAGCCAGTTAAAACCTGTGTGGGCTGAGCTCTGCCTGCAGGCTAACAGCCTATGGCAATCTCTCAATTGGAACATAATAGAGCAGCATGCAACCAGGACTTTAAAATGTGTCATATATTGACACATTATATTGACATTGTATTGTTGTATTACATGTATACAATTATACGCATATGCATATACGTATATTGAGATTGTATTGTCATATTATATGTATACAATTATATGTTGTATATTGACGTATTATACAACATTATATTGTCATATATTGACAAGAGAGACAACACAAGAAGCAAAGAGATTAATTTAAACATAAGATGTTCTTAATTCTTGTATTTAAAGAAAAGGCTGCAAATGCCAAACCACTCAAATGCCTAATAATCACTGGAGAATGATTCCTCAAGCTATAACTATATAACCCTGTAAAGCACACAGATATATAGAAAATGCCAGTGCCTCTCATGGAAGTGTACATGGTGAAAATTAAGTGAGTAGAATACAAAACTATAAATGCATATGAGTTACAATCAATTCAGGTCAGTCGCTCAGTCATGTCAGACTCTTTGCGACCCCATGGACTGCAGCATGCCAGGCTTCCCTGTCCATCACTAACTCCCAGAGCTTACTCAAACTCATGTCCATCGAGTAGGTGATGCCATCCAACCATCTCATCCTCTGTCGTCTTCTTCTCCTCTTGCCTTCAATCTTTCCCAGCATCAGGGTCTTTTCCAGTGAGTTAGTTCTTCACATCAAGTGGCTTAAGTATTACAATATATGTTACAATATAATGAGTTACAATATATGTTAACAAAGATCAGGAAGGAATTTGGATCTTGTAAAAAAAAAAAAAAAATGTTGCTCTTTGCATTCCCCCCTTTCCCTGAGAAGAAGCTTAAATTCACCTTGAAGAAAATGCAGGTCACCTCTACCAAAGCCATCAGTAAAGCATCTAACTGTCCTTTGGATTAGATCTAACTAAGCATGAGCATGATTGTTTCAATGAGTATGGCTTTGTCTTCAAAGCTTGTATTTTTGAGTGAAAGAGTTGACCTAATTTCCTGCTCTGGTATACACTGTTTTGTTTCCCACCTCAAAGTTCTGTTTTTCACTTTTCTCCTGTTCACCCTCTTTTATAAACCTGGATGCAAGGAAAGAGATTCTAGTCCCAGACTTCTTGAGTGACACCCCTCCTTCCCTTCTGCTAATGAGTCCACGCGGGATGAAGTCCCATAGCAGAATATTGCAGGTTTTTTGGCTCCCTTGGTGTATCAGGAATGGCCCAAACTTGGAGGATCCTTCAGGTCCTGGGAGTTCCAGAATTGTGGGCCAGCACCCAAAGCAGAGTGTCCATGGTGGGTGCCATCTGATGCTCGTGCTCAGCCTGTCGGGGCTAGGCCAGCACTTCTGGACTGTCTGGTGACCAGACTGCCTCTCTCTACATGTTACTCTTTGCTGTGATGAAGGCTTCCTTATCTTTTCCCATGACCTCTTCACACACAGTCCGTAAAGCCTCTGACGATTGCTCAGGAATCTCAGGAGGAAAACAAGAAACTTATCTTTCAGAGCCTCCGGTGTGCATGCTGCAGGGCAGGGACTGGCTTGATTTTGTGCCCAGGGGCCAGTTTTTGCTTGGTTGGTGGGGACATTATTTGGGGGTACAAGTAAGATATTATCAAATTTTAGTAAACCATATTAAAAGTGTTATATATAGAAGATAAAATATAGGTTTGAGAAATAAGGAGATAAAGGGAAAAATATTTGGTGATTACAAGTGAGAGGTTAAGATAAAGACAGGGGCCTGGAATGACAGATATTATATAGCAGCGACTGATTCTAGGCTAGTGTATACTAGCAGTCAACAAAAATTATTTTTGAAAAGAAAATATTGGCAGAGATAGGAAAAATAAATAAATAAATAATAAAAAATAAAAACAAATACCAAGATTGCTTTCTATCCTGATGTGATGATGTAAGAGCTGTAGTGGGCATGGACTGTAATTGGTGCTGCCCTGTTTCTACTGAGATTTCATTTGCCTGCTTTATTTTCACTGAACTTTCTAAAAATTTTTCTGCAACAATGATTTTGATAACTCAACAAACATGTGAACATTTAATGAAGGAACTTGATTTCTCTGTGCCTAGCTTTCCAGGCCTAGATGTAGATAACTCTCTGTCTTCTTTAGTTTAGCTCACATAAGATCCTTATTTTTTATAAGGAACTTGTATAGACATCTCAAGTCTAGCTGTTACTCACCTGGGTATGGACTCTTTAATCAATAGAAATTGATGAGGTTGGATGAGAATTCAGGCAAGGCTTTGTTGGGATTTGTGCTGCAGCATGAGGGAGGGAAAACAGGTAACAGGTGCCCTTGTTTCCCTGGCTCCTAAAATGTGGGTGAGGATGGAGGCTGATTGGTGAGTTGGGCGGGAGGCATAGTTTAGGTGGTCTGCCCACCCCATGGTGGTGCTGTGTGCAGAGATCATGTGTGGTACCCTGCTTTTGCTCCCAGCATCTCAGAAATCATAGTTGGTTTGTGGACTTTTTGTATCTTATTGTTCATAATTTGCCCCAACTGTGCATGTGTGAGGTAGGTTTTAGTTCCTTACTGTTTCTTTGTATTCTGTTGCTTGAGAAGACATTTGTTCAGGTGCCAGTACTCCAGTAAAGAGTCCCAGGTCCCAGCCTAGCTCATAATTGCAGATTAACTTGACTGTCATAGATCATAGTTCTTCAGCCTATTTTTCTATTTCACTCCTTGACTTAGTGATAGACTGATATATTCAGGTAGTATCCCGTGGCCCGTTTGAGCTGGCACCCTCTCCCTTCTCTTTGTGAGATTCTTACTTTCTTTGGAGTGTTATTTGCCTGTTATCATTGCTGTGGTCCCAATGGTCTGCTTCCTGAATGGAAAAGGCATTTCTTTATCTGCTCACAGCTAGCATCATCTCTTGCCTAGAAGCTGGTAATAGATTTCTAAATGATCTCCCTAAAGCCACTCTAGTCTCTTGACTGCTTTCAGTGATCAGAGTCACCTGCTGGAAATGAAGGTCTGATCACTTCACCCTTTAGCTTAAAAGCTTTCTGTGACTTCCAGTTGCCTTTTGGATGCATGCCAAACCTTCCCAGGTCTGGCCCCTGCACCCCACCAGACTTGCTTCCATTGCTCCCAGCTTTCTGGGCTCAGGCTGCCTTGCCTTCTTTCAGTTCTTTGCTGTGCGTTCTCCTTTCATCATGCGTGTCCCCTCTGGCTGCAGAATTCTGCCCCCTTTCTTTTTCTTTCTACTTTGAGGCCAATTCCACTGCTCAGCTAGACCCATTTCCCCTACTGTTCAGGCTCCTAACATCGTGCACCTCTCTTTCTTAGCCTTTATCACTGTTCAAAGTTTCCATATAGTTGTGTGATTCTTTGGGTAAGGCCTGTGTTCACATAAGCTGGAATCAAGATTGCCGGGAGAAATATCAATAACCTCAGATATGCAGATGACACCACCCTTATGGCAGAAAGTGTAGAAGAACTAACGAGCCTCTTGATGAAAGTGAAAGAGGAAAGTGAAAAAGTTGGCTTAAAGCTCAACATTCAGAAAACTAAGATCATGGCATCTGGTCCCATCACTTCATGGGAAATAGATGGGGAAACAGTGGAAACAGTGTCAGACTTTAGTTTTGGGGGCTCCAGAATCACTGCAGATGGTGATTTCAGCCATGAAATTAAAAGACGCTTACTCCTTGGAAGGAAGGTTATGACCAACCTAGATAGCATATTAAAAAGCAGAGACATTACTTTGTCAACAAAGGTCCCTCTAGTCAAGGCTATGGTTTCTCCAGTGGTCATGTATGGATGTGAGAGTTGGACGGTGAAGAAAGCTGAGCACCGAAGAATTGATGCTTTTGAACTGTGGTGTTGGAGAAGACTCATGAGAGTCCCTTGGACCGCAAAGAGATCCAACCAGTCCATCCTAAAGAAGATCAGTCCTGGGTATTCATTGGAAGGACTGATGTTGAAGCTGAAACTCCAATACTTTGGCCACCTCATGCGAAGAGTTGACTCATTGGAAAAGCCCCTGATGCTGGGAAGTATTGGGGGCAGGAGGAGAAGGGGACGACAGAGGATGAGATGGCTGGATGGCATCACTGACTCGATGGACATGGGTTTGGGTAGACTCTGGGAGTTGGTAATGGACAGGGAGGTCTGGCATGCTGCGATTCATGGGGTCGCAAAGAGTCGGACACGACTGAGCGACTGAACTGAACTGAACTGGACTGTGTTCTATACAAGTCAGTAAGCTCCAGGAGGATGGGCTGTTTCTTTTTTGCTGAGAGAGTGGCTTATCATTAGCAGCATGTAACACGTAATATAGGTACTTATTAAATATTTATTGAATGGCCATGGTTTCTCTTTGCTTTACCCTTCTGGAGTGTTACAGCTCTGCTTCATGTAAGTTCTAACTTCACCTGTGACTTCCTCCCTAGCCAGCCCTCCTCTGTCTAAAGATGTTACCCTCACTGGAGCTCTTCTCATTTTTTAGAAAGGCCTCTGAGCTTAGTCTTCCAGTGGCCATATGTGCGTCCCTCTTTTCCTCTTCTGTGAAATCCCAGGCCCTACTCTTAGACTGTCCTTTTCCTTGAAGCTCTCTCTCTCCGGGCTCTCCTTGGTGACTTCTCCTATGAGCCCACTGACCTCTTTGTGAGCCTTTCAGAACTACAGCTCCAAGCTAAGAGATGTGATACTTGCAGTGTCAGTAACAGCAGCAGTAAAGGAGACTGGGTTTTCAGTGATGATGACAGTAATTAAGGGTTCTATATGAAGTTCTTTTGTGTCTCTTAAACAAGAACTAAATTTACATGTCTCTTTGTTGCAGTATTACCATCTGTTCTGCTATGACGAAGGAATTGCACTCATAAGTTTTACATTATCAAAAGTCATGATATAAAAACAATTGCTTGACTAGAAAAAAAGGGGTTAGGAATTTGATGATATTGGTCATAATAAAATTTTTTTCCTACAGATTTTTTTTTTAATAAGGTATTTTCTTAATAGTCACAAAGTGAAAGTGAAAGGCGCTCAGTTGTGCCCGACTCTTTGTGACTCCATGGACTAGATAGTCCGTGGAATTCTCCAGGCCAGAATACTGGAGTGGCTAGCCTTTCTCAATAGCCACAAATGCGCTGGTAAAACTGCTCACAACCTGAAACTTAGTATCTGACTACATAAAGCATTTGCTCTGTTTTGTTTTCTGCAGTCTTTGTTTTCTGTCATTGCCCCCACTATCAGTGGCAAATAACTTTTTACACCATCCTATTTCCATGATTACCCATTGTTATCATGAACCAAACACCATCCTTCCCCGCCAAACCTAGCCATTATAAATAAGAGCTTCTCCTAGGGTTGGTCCCGGATCTAGTATAATAATGGTATATAGAATGCTAATTAAATTCCCCAATTTTTTCAAGCCTCTTATTTTCTCAGATCTAGACAGCCTACTTCAAACAAAAACACCTGCGTAGGTTTTGTTTTTGTCTTGCAGTGGATTCAGCTTCTCTTTTTTTGAATAATTTTTTTTAAAAAATCATGTTGTAGTTGATTTACAATGTTGTGTGTATCTGGTGTATAGCAAAGTCATTCAGTTATACATATATATGTTCTTTTTCATAGTTTCTGTTATGGTTTATCACAGGATATTGAATATACTTCCCTGTGCTGTTGTTGTGTTAGTTGCTCAGCTGTGTCCAACTCTTTGCGACCCTATTGGATTGTAGCCTGCTGGGCTCCTCTGTCCATGGAATTCTCCAGGCAAGAATACTGGCTGCTACTGCTACTGCTGCTAAGTTGCTTCAGTCGTGTCTGACTGTGCAACCCCATAGACGGCAGCCCACCAGGCTCTGCCGTCCCTGGGATTCTCCAGGCAAGAGCCCTGGAGTGGGTTGCCATTGCCTTCTCCAATGCATGAAAGTGAAAAGTGAAAGTGAAGTCGCTCAGTTGTGTCCGACTCTTAGCGACCCCATGGACTGCAGCCCACCAGGCTCCTCTGTCCATGGGATTTTCCAGGCAAGAATACTGGAGTGGATAGCTAGTCCCTTCTCCAGAAGATCTTCATGACCCAGGGATTGAACTTGGGTCTTCTGCATTGCAAGCAGGTTCTTTACTGTCTGAGCAACCAGGGAAGCCCCCCTGTGCTATACTGTAGGACTTTTTTTGTTTTTAAATCCATTCTAAATAAAACAGTTTACATCTACTAACTCCAAACTCCCAATTCAACCCTACCCCCACCCCTTAGCAGCCACAGGTCTGTTCTCTGTATCTGTGAGTCTGCTTCTGTTTCATAGATAAGTTCATTTGGAAACACCTGTGTTTTACCGTTTTCGCCTGAATCAGGTGATGCAGGCCCAGTGTGTCAAAACAGAAACTGAATTCTACCGTCGCAGTCGCAACGAGATAGTGAATGGAAAAGGGCACACCATGGGGGCGCTTTATTGGCAGCTGAATGACATCTGGCAGGCTCCTTCCTGGTCTTCTCTAGGTGAGTGTTTTAGCATTCTTTGTGTGTGAGAGAAAAAGCCAAACCTGTGGGGAGAGGTGCTGAGACAGCACAGAGCTGGAGGCGTCCAGTGAACCCAAGCAGGACTCCGGGGAGGAGAGGCTGTTCAGCTGCCAGTCTCTGACCTTTGGCCGCCTCTCCCACCTTCATAATCTTTGGGGAGCCTGAGAGGCAGCCTCACTATGAGTTCTGTTCTGTGAGGTCACAAAAGCAGGCAAACAAGGGGATAGATTCATGCATGAACATCTCAGCCGCGTGTGTGTGTGCTAAGTTGCTTCAGTCACGTCCGACTCTGTACGGTGCTATAGATTGTAGCCTGCCAGGCTTCTCTGTCCATGGGATTCTCCAGACAAGAATCCTGGAATGGGTTGCCATACCTTCCTCCAGGGAATCTTCCCTACCCAGGGACTGAACCCATGTCTCTTACATCTCCTGCATGGGCAAGTGGATTCTTTATCATTAGTGCCACCTGGGAAGCCCTCCTCTCAGCCACGTGTCTTCTAATTGTCGCTTAGAATTTTGAATTTGTTTAAGAGGACTTCCCAGGACAAAAGGAGATTTACATAAGCACCTCTTCTTCTGTTTCGGAGAATTCAACTATGGGAAAGTCTGACCCAGCTAAGCATTAAAAATGTCTCTTTACTGATTCCCCTCCAAGTTCACCCGATGATCTTTATTTTGCCCAGTTTGTCTCTTGAGGGGAAAGGGAGTCAAGTCAGAAGTACAAGTAGGAAGGGTTGTCAGTTGGACCTATTCGGTTGAGCAACAGGTGAGATGGCTGACATGGTACTTACAGTTTGAATTATTTCGTCTATTTTGGTGCATTAAAAAAAAATTAAGGTGTAGTAATGAATCACTAGAGGTGATTTGAAGCCAAGTTCAGTTAATGATATGAACAAAAGTTTTGGGTCAAAAAAGGCAACGTCATAAAATAAAGGGGTGGTTTCGCTGGGTGAGGCTCTTGAGCCGTGAATGCAGATCATGGGGTTTATTCTGCACATGTTTTGATGAATGCTCCTCCTCTCCTGCAGGGAACTGCAATCTTGGTCAGGTTTCCCTGATCAGCCTCTTTATCGTCAACCAGAGAAAGGGTATTGAATGAGAATCAGGAGTAGATGCTAGCGAAATAGCCTCTCTGGGATGCTTAAACTGGACAGAGAGATTGTTCAGAGACACTAGGAGCCCGGCCCTGCCTCCTGTCTGTGAATGAGGTGGTGTCTTCTGAAGTTGAGTACAGTTCAGGAAATGGGAGAGCTCAGGCTTGTAACTCTTCCCTTAAATGACTCTGTGTTTTTCAGAAAGGGTATAAGAGTATGATGTTAGAGTAAGAATTTGTCTGCTTTCTAAACTTGGGCAGGTCAGTGCATTCGAGGAGAGGGTCACCATCTCTCGGAGGTCTCACTCTTTAGTAACTGAAGTGTGTATCACTGACTTTTTGCGTCAATTGCTGTTCTCCTGAATGTCGTTTGCTTTTGGCCTCCATGGCTGAAATCTCACGTTTGAAGTCTTTTCCGTGTAATGGATGTCCTAATGAGAGTGTGTAAGTTATCTCAGGTTTGAGACCCTTTCCATTTATGAGAAAACTTTCTAGAGCTTTCTAAGTTCTAGTTCATTTTGTAGTTCTAATTTGATTGGCCTCCCCACCTTTCCCCTTGTTCTTTTTAAGGGGAAATACTAAGAGTTGGAATTGAAGTACTCCAATTTTGCAAAAGTTTGCAAAACCTGAAGAAATCAGTTCTAGCTGAACCTCAAGACTGTGTTCCTCCATCTCAACACCTTGCACTGGTGAATTCTGAAAGTGACACCCATTCTCTCCCCCTCATCTCCCCCTCTCCCCCTCTCCTCTCTGTCTCTCACCGTATACCTCTCTCTGAAGTTGTTCGATGCAGCGTTTTGTGAAGAAGAAAGGCATATTGAAATACTGCTTAGTTTGTGGGTTTAGCGTACTGCACATGCCAACAAGGCACAAGTTTCTGAAGGTTCTTGATAGCTTCTAACTGTATTTTAGGAACTGCCGTTAATTGTCATGAGTTTGGATGTTCCTCCATCAATCTGAACCTGCTGGACGTATTTGTGATTGTTGTTTTGTTTCACTCAGAGGATTTGTGCCTATGGAAAAAAGAGACTTGGAGTTTTAAGTAACTTTATTTTTTTAATTATTTAACTTGTTATTTATCTATTTTTATTGAGGTATAGTTGGTCTATGATTAATTTCAGGTGTACAATATAGTGATTCAAAATTTTGTAGATTATACTCGCTTGAAAGTTATAAGGTACTGTCTGTATTCCCTGTGCTCTACAGTATAGCCTTGTAGCTGATTTATTTTATACACAGTCGTTTGTACCTCTTAAACTCCTATGCCAATCTTGCACTTCCCTCCTTCCTTCTCCCCACCTATAACCAATAGTTTGTTCTCTATATCTGTGAGTCTGTTTCTGTTCTGTTATATTCATCCATTTGTTTTATTTTTTAGACTACACATATAAGTGATAACCTGAAGTGTTTGTCTTTCTCTGTCTGATGTATTTCGTTAAGCACAGTACTCCTCCCCACCCCCCCTTCCAGGCCCACTCATGTTGTTGCAAATGGCAAAATTTCATACTTTTTAATGGGCATCTAATATTCCATTGCATATGTATATATATCTACATCTATCTATACATATACCACATCTTTTTTAAAAATTTATTTTTAACTGAAGGATAATTCCTTTACAACATTGCATTGGGTTCTGCCATACATCAGCATGATTTAGTCATAGCTATACATATGTCCCCTCCCTCTGAAACTCTCCCACCCCTCTAGGTTATTACAGAGCCTTGGTTTGAATTCCCTGAGTCACACAGAAAATTCCCATTGGCTATCTATTTTACATATGGTAGTATATATGCTTCCGGGCTACTCCATTCGTCCCATCCTCTCCTTCTTCCCCCTCCACCCATGTCCATTAGTCTGTTCTCTCTGTCTGCATCTCCATTTCTGCCCTGCAAATAGGTTCATCAGTACCATCTTTCTAGATTCCGTATATATGCATTAATAGACAATATTGGGCTTCCCTGGTGGCTCAGATAGTAAAGAATCTGCCTGCAATGCAGAGACACGGATTCAATCTCTGGGTTGGGAAGATTCCCTGGAGAAGGGAATGGTAACCCGCTCCAGTATCCTTGCCTTGAGAATTCCATGGACAAAGGAGCCTGGTGGGCTACAGTCCATGAAGTTGCAGAGTTGGACACGACTGAGCGACTAACCCTTTCTCTTTCTTTTCAGACAATACTTTTCTCTTTCTGACTTACTTCAGTCTGTATGACAGGTTCTAGGTTCACCCATTTCATTAGAACTGACTCAAATGAGTTCCTTTTTATGGTTGGGTAATATTCCATTTTATTTATGTACCACAGCTTCTTTATCCACTCATTTGTCAATGGACATCTAGATTGCTTCCCTGCCCTAGCTATTGTAAATAGTGCTTGGGGGTCTTTTTCAATTTTGGTTTCCTCAGGGTATATGCCTTGTAGTGGGATTGCTGGGTTGATGGTAGTTTTATTTTTAGTTTTTTAAGGGGTCTCCATACTGTCTTCCATAGTGGCTGTATCAATTTACATTCCCATCAACAGGGCAAGAGGGTTCCCTTTTGTCCATACCCTCTCCAGCACCTGTTATTTGTGGATTTTTTGATGATGGCCATTCTGACTGGTGTAAGGTGATATCTCATTGTAGTTTTAATTTGCATTTCTCTGATAATGAGTGACGTTGAACAAATTTTCATGTGTTTATTAGTCATCTATATGTCTTCTTAGGAGAAAAATCTGTTTAGATCTGCCCACTTTTTGATTAGGTTGTTTGTTTTTCTGGTATTGAGTTGTATGAGCTGCATCTGTATTTTGGAAATTAACCCTTTGTCAATTGTTTCGTTTGCTATATTTTTCTCCCATTCTGAGGGTTGTCTTTTCATCTTGTTTATAGTTTCCTTTGCTGTTCAAAAGCCACCACATCTTCTTTATTCATTCATCTATTGATTGACACTTAGATTACTTACACATCTTTGTTGTTATAAATAATGCTACAGTGAACAATGGGGTGCATATATCTTTTTAAATTAGTATTTTTATTTTCTTTGAATATATACCCAGCAGTGAAATTGACAGGTTTTATTATAGTTCTATTTTTAGTTTTTCTGAGGCACCTCCAAGTTGATTTCCATGATGGACACATCAATTTATATTCCCACCAACAATGTAGGAGGGTTCCCTTTTGCTCCATATTCTTGCTACCGTTTATTTGTAATTGTTTTGATGATAGCCATTCTGACAGGTGTGAGGTGATACTTCATTGTGGTATTGATTGGCATCACTTATGATCAACGATGTTGAGCATCTTTTCATATGATGTTGGCCATCTATATTTCTTCTTTTGAAAAAAATGTATTCAGGTCTCCTCCCAATTTTTTGATTGAGTTATTTGTTTGTTTGGTTTTTTCTATATTGAGTTGTATGGGCTGTTTGTATATTTTGTATATTAAGCCCTTAATGGTTGCATCATTTGCAAATATTTTCTCTCAGTCAATAGACTGTCTTTTCTTTTTGTTTATGGTTTCCCTTGCTGTGTGAATGCTTTTAAGTTTAATTAGGTCTGTTTGCTTATTTTTGCTTGTGTTTCTTTTGCCTTAGGAGGCAGTTCCAAAAATATATTGCTACAATTTGTGTCAGAGTGGTCTGCCTGTGTTTTCCTCCAGGAGTTCTACGGTTTCTGATCTTACATTTAGGCTCTTAACCCAGTTTGAGTTTATTTTTGTAAATGGCGTGAGAAAATGTTCTAATTTCATTTTTCATTTCTTCTTTCTCAAGATTGTTTTCACTACTTGGGGTCTTTTGTGTTTCCATACAAATTTTAGGAATATTCGTTCTAGTTTTGTGAAATATGCCAGTAGGATTTTGATAGGGATTGCATTGAATCTGTAGATTGCCTTGGGTAGCATAGTCATTCTAACAGTATGAGTTCTATCCATGAACAAAGCATCTCTACATTTGTTTGTGTTGTCTGCAGTTTGTTTCATCAGTGTCTTATAGTTTTCTAGGTACAGGTCTTTTCCCTCCTTAGATTTATTCCTGAGTATTTTATTCTTTTTGGTGTGGCTTCCTTGATAGCTCAGATGGTAAAGAATCTGCCTGCAATGCAGGATACCCAGGTTCGATCCCTGGGTCGGGAAGATTCCCTGGAAAAGGGAATGGCAACACACTCCAGTATTCTTGTCTGGAGAATCCCATGGCCAGACTATGGGGTCACAAAGAGTCAGACACGACTGAGCGACTAACACTTTCACTTTCGTTTTATTCTTTTTGATGTGAAGGTAGATGGGATTGTATCCTTAATTTCTCTCTTACAGTTTGTTGTTCAGTTCAGTTCAGTCGCTCAGTCATGTCCGACTCTTTGCGACCCCATGAATTGCAGCACGCCAGGCCTCTCTGTCCATCACCAAAATTCAACAAATTACTGTAGGTTAATTTTGTATTCTGCATCTTTACCAAGGTCATTGATGAGCTCTAATAGATTTTGATGCCGTCTTTAAGATTTTCTTAGTATCACATCATCTGCAAACATTCCTTCCTTTCCAGTTTGAATTCTTTTTCTTTTTGTCTGCTGTGGCTAGGACTTTCAGTACTGTGTTGAATAAAACTGGGCATCCTTGTCTTGTTGATCTTAGAGAAGTACTTTCAGTTTTTCACTGTTGAGTATGGTGTTAGCTGTCAGCTTATATATGGCCTTTGTTATGTTGAAGCATGTTCCCTCCACACCCACTTAGTGAAGTTTTTTTTTTTTAATCATAGGTGGATGTTGAATTATTTCAGAAACTTTTCTGCATACATGGAGATGATCATAAGGTTTTTCCCCTGGTTTTGGAATCACGTTGGTGCTGGCCACATGTAATGAATTCAGAAGCATTCCTTCCTCTTCCGTTTTCTGGAAGAGTTTGAAAAGGATTGGTATTAGTTTTTCTTTGAATGTTTGGTAGAATTCACCAGTAAAGCCATCTGGTCCTGGACTTCTGTTTTTTGGAGGTTTTTGGTTACTGATTCAGTCTCCTTAGAAGTAATTGATCTGTTCAGATTTTTTTAAAAATCTTTTCATGATTCAGTCTTGGAAGGTTATATGTTTCTAGGAATTTATCCATTCCTTCTAGCTTGTCCAGTTTGTTGGTGTATAGTTGTTCATACTAGTCTCTTATGCTTTGTACTTCTTTGGCATTAGTTGTAGTGTCTCTTTCATTTCTGACTTTATCTTTTTTTGGTGATAAGTGTGGCTGTAATTTGATCGATTTTGTTTATCTTCTGAAAGAACCAGATCTTGGTTTCACTGATCATTTCTATTTTTAAAAGTCTCTATTTTGTTTATTTCACTCTGATCTTATATTTTTCCTTCTACTAACTTTGGGTTTTGTTTGCTCTTCTTCTTCTAAGTTCCTTTAGGTATAGGGTCAGGTTGTTTATTTGTAATTTTGCTTGTTTTCTGAGCTAAGTTTGTATCACTAAAATTTCCCTCTTAGAACTGCTTTTGCTGCATCCAATAGATTTTGAGTCATTGTGTCTTTGTTCTCATTTGTTTCCAAGTATTTTGATGATTCTTTGAGTTTCTTCGGTGACCCATTGGTTGTTTAGTAACATGTTACTTAGCTTCCATGTTAGTGTTTTTTGCAGTTTTGTTTTGTTTTTTCCCTTGTGGTTGAGTTCTAAGAATCTCGTAGGATTGTGGTTGAAAAACATGCTTGATATGGCTTCAGGTTTCTTAAATTTATTGAATATTGTTTTGTGGTACATCATGTGGTTCATCCTAGAAAATGTTCTGTGTATGTTTGAATCAAACGTGTATTCTGCTGATTTGGATGGAATGTTCTGTATCCGTCCATTTGATCTAATGTGTTTCCTGACTGATTTTCTATCTGGGTGATCTGTCCACAGATATGAGTGGGGTGTTAAATTCCCCTACTCTTATTATGTTACTGTCAATTTCTCCCTTTATGTCTGTTAATATTTGCTTTATGTATATAGCACTCTTTTATATATGGGTGCATATCCATTTACAGTTGTTACATATTCTTTGATCCCTTGATCATTATATCATGTCCTTCTTTGTCTCTTATCACGTCTTTGTTTTAATGTCTATTTTGTCTGATATATTAATAAATATTGGCATCCTGGCTTTTTCTGATTTATATTTGCATGGAGTACTTTTTTCAATCCCGTCACTTTCAGTTCTGTGTATATCTTTAGATCTGAAGTGTGTCTCCTATTGGTAGCATATGTATGAGTTTTGTTTTTGTGTTCATTCAGCCACTCTGCATCTTTTGATTGGAGCATTTAGTCCATTTACATTTAATTACTGATAGGTATGTACTTCTATTTTGTTCATTGTTTGGGGATTATTTTTGTAGTTCTTTTTAGTTCTTGTCCTCTTCCCTCCCCTGTTGATTTGATGACTATCTTTAGTTATGTTTGGATTCCCTTATTTTTGATGTTTATCAATTGTAGATTTCTGGTTTGTGATTACCATGCAGCTTATATATAGCAATCTATATATAATGTACTGCAATATATGTGATCATTTTCAGTTGATGATCTCTTAATTTCAAGCATTTTTAACAACCCTGCATTTTTACTCCCCCACCCTTGTCATGGTTATTATTTTTAGTTTCATATTTTACATCTTTTTGTTTTGTATATCTCTTAACTAATTATGGATATAGATGACTTTTACTACTTTTCTCTTTTAACTTTTCTGATAGCTTTGAATATGGTTGATTTACTACCTAATATTTGCCTTTATTAATGAGCTTTTTCCTTTTATAGTTTTCATGTTTCTATTTGTAGCCTTTTCTTTTTCACTTAGAGAAATCCCTGTACCATTTCTTATGAAGCTGGTTTGCTGGTGCTCAATTCCTTTTAGCTTTTGCTTCTCTGCACATCTTAGGGCTTCTTTATCAAATCTGCATGAAAGTCTTGCTGAGTAGAGTATTCTTGTTTGTAGGTTTTCCCCTTTCATCACTTAGAATTTATTGTGCACTCCCATCTGGCCTGCAGAGCTGCTGGAAGTCACTTGATGGCCTCACTGGAGTTCCTTTGTGTATAACTTGTTGCTTTTCCCTTGTTTTTTAATATTCGTTCTTTAACTTTAATTTTTGCCACTTTAATTACAGTGTATCTTGATGTGGACCCCTTTGGGTTGATCCTCTCTATGTTCCAGGACCTAGATGTCTGTATCTCTTCCCAAGTTAAGGAAATTTTCAACTATTGAGTCTTCAAATATTTCTCTGCCCCTTTCTCTCTTCTTCTGGGACCATATAATGTGAATATTAGTGCCCTTGATATTGTACCAGAGGTCTCTTAAACTCTATTTTCTTTTTACTGTTTTTTTTTTTTTTTCTGTTCAGCTTCAGTGATTTCCTCTACTCTGTCTTCCATCTCCCTGATCCATTCCGCTGTATCGTTTAATCTACTGTTGATTTCTTCTGGCGTATTTTTCATTTCAGTTGTATTTTTCGTCTCTGCTTAGTTCTTCATATCTTCTAACTCTATTTTAAACTTCTCACCGTGTTCATCCATTCTTCTCCCACGTTCTTTGATCATCTTTGTGATCATTACCCTGAACTCTTTCTCAGGTAGTTTGCCTATCTGCGCTTCAGTTGGTTCTTCTTCTGGGGTTTTATCTCCTTCCTTTGTTTGAAACATGTTCCTCTGTCACCTCATTTTGCCTAACTGGCTGTTTTTATTTCTCTGTATCTGGTAGGTTGGTTACATTTCCTGACCTTGGAGAGGTGGCCTTTTGTAGGAGATATACTGTGTGTCCCAGTAGCTCACTCCTCTCTGGTCATTAGTGCTATATGCTCTAGGGGTACCCCTCTGTGGGGTGTATTGGTCCTTCTGTGTGGTGGACCAACTACTGTCATGGTCTGACAGACATGGCTGGCCCTTGGCCCAGTTGGTTGCCAGGCCCTGCCTTGTGTGGAGCCTGCTGGGTACTTGTTGGTGGGGCCAGGTCATGAGGCTGCTGGCTGCAGAACCCTGGAGGATCCTGTACTACTGCTTGCTCACTAATGGTCAGAGCCGGGTTCTCAGGTGAGTGGTTACAGGGCTGGGGCTCATGGGTCTAGTCTTGGCCTACTGGTAGTTGGAGCCAGTTCCTAATATGGCTGGCACAGGTTCTAGGGTATCCTAAATGGGCCAGCACCAGCTGACCCACTGGCTAACTGAGGGGGGCTGGATCCCAGGGCAGTTGGCTGAGGACTCAAAATTTCTCAGAGCCAGTTTTGGTCTGCTCTTTGGTGGGGCCACGGGTACTGGAGCTGGTGCCAATCTGCTGTGTTGGTTATATCCTAACAAGGTAGGCTGCAGGGCTGCAGTGGTCCTGGGGCTGGTGTCTGCCCCTTGCTGGGTGAAGTTGGGGCCAGTAGGTGAAGCCAAGGCCCAGAATATTTTGGGGGTGGTTCTGGCTGGCTTGTGGCTGAAATGTGGGTCTCCAGATTTCTGGCTGCATGTCCCTGGGGGGTTTAGGGCTAGTGCTTATACACTGTTGATAGCACTGGGTCCCAAGCCCTCTGGTGAACAGGACTATGATCTTAGGAGCCTTGGGCTCAGGAGGTCTTAAGGCAGCCTGTCTGCTATAGGGTGGGGCTCTGTCCTTGTCCAGCCAGTTGCTTGGCTTGAGGTGTCCCAGCACTGGTGCAGACAGGTTGGTGGGTGGGGCTGGATCCTGGTGCTAATTCTCTAGAAGGAGGATTCCAAAATGGCACTTAGTGCCTTTGCCTCCAAGGTGGGCTCTAGTTGCTTCTTGCCTCTTCGGGAGACCCTCCAAGATCAGCAAATGAGTCTGACCTGGGCTCTTTTCAAATAACTGCTTCTGCCCTGGGTCCCAGAGGGTGTGAAGTTTTGTGTGTGCCCTTTAAGAGTGGTGTCTCTGTTTCCCCCAACCCTCTGTGACTCCTGAAATTAATCCCTACAGGCCTTCAAAGCCAAGCTTTCCAGGCACTTGTCTTCCCAGGGCTGGATCCATGAGCTGGGGAGCCCTATGTGGGACTCAGACTCCTTGAGGAGCAATTGTAGTTATTCTTACACTTGTGGTTCACCCACCCCTGAGGTGTGGGTCTTGACTACATAACCTATGCTCCTCCTACCCATCTTATGGTTCCTTCTTTATATCTTTAGCTGTCGATGATCTTTTCTGCTAGATTTCGTCTTTCTCATAAAGAGTTGCTCTCTAAACAGCTGTGATTTTAGTGTGCTCACAGAAAGAGGTGAGCACAGGGTCTTCCTGCTCCACCATCTTGTCCAGCCTCTGTAATAGTACTTCCTCTAAGTAATTCTTATAAATGAAGAGTTGTAACAGATGTTAACTGCCAATGCTCCTGATTCCCTTTTTCATGTGTAAGTAGGAAGAAGGAACATTGGCGCATTGAGCTCCTGGAAGCAGAACTGCAAAATGAGAAAGTGCCAGCCAGGAATCACGTTTAGGCTCAAAACATGCATATAGCATGTTTGACTTAACTGCTTGAGCTTCCATTTCCTCATTTGAAGAGTGCGATGGTAATGGCTACCTCCTCCAGATTTGAGGCTGACATGACGTGATGTCCAAAATGCTCCTTGCGCTCCACAAAATGGGTTCTCTCTGCTGTCAGCTCTCTTCCACGCTCAGTGCCCAGAATGTGACAGGTCACACACCTGGGCCATGTGGACAGTGACTCTCACTGCTTGACCCTTACCGTTTCCTAACCCACCTGATTATTTGTAGAGTATGGAGGAAAGTGGAAAATGCTTCACTACTTTGCTCGTCATTTCTTCGCCCCACTGTTACCGGTGGGTTTTGAGGATAAAGATGTGCTTTTCATCTACAGTGTGTCAGACCTTCACTCAGACCATCAGATGATGCTCACTGTAAGTTGCTTGGACTCTTTTTTTCTTTCTGTGGTAGAGGGAGAATTTTAGATTTCTGTCATTATTTGGTTCTGTTATATTTTGGAAAAAAGAAAAGAGAAATTTGTATCAAAGTGTTTCTAGTGCCTGTAGCAGAAAATGGGCTGTTCTTAAAATCTGAAAGTCTACATTCAGGACAAAATCCTGCTGTTTATTCTATGACCTTAATGTCTCGGTTCAGTTTTCTCATCTGTAAAATGACACCAAGGTGCCTTTTTAGAGGATTTCTGTGGGTAGTGAATACAATAATTAGATGAGTGTGAATTGTAAACTGTAAAATGACACTTAAATCAAAGATTATTGATAATCATGAGAAGCTGAGAAAAGCCTAAACTTTAAAAAATAAATAATTTAAAACAGTATATTAAAGTGGAAATCAGTAAAATTATACAAAATATATATGTGGGAAAGTGAAGTTGTTATTTAAAACAAAGTTAAGTAAAAAGAGAGGATAGAAACTTGAAGTCCTAGGTGGCTACCGTTGGGAGGACATCGAGACTAGATCAAGTTTTTGGAATAATTACAATGCCTGAGGTCCTGTGCCTTCCATAGATTATTTAATTCTCACAACAGCCTGTGAAGTTAGTGCTTTTTATTATTTGTTGTTCTCGCGTTATGTATAAAGAAATGGATACTTTGAGAAGTTGAATTCGCATCTTAGTTACATAACCAGTACTTGGTGGAGCTGAGGTTAAACTCAAGTTTCACAGTCTCTTAATCAGTTCTGCTATTGTGACTTCCATCTATTATTACTACTCTTATTCTCTAAAAAAAATTAGGAACTAAGAATGTTTGGTTTTCTTCTGTCTTGTTTCTCCCCAGGTGAGAGTCCACGCTTGGAGTTCCCTGGAGCCTGTATGCTCTGAGTCGACTGACCCTTTTGTGATGAAAGCTGGGGAGTCTGTTCTCCTCTATATTAAGCCAGTGCCTGAGTTGTTAAGAGGATGTCCCAGATGTACAAGACAAAGCTGTGTGGTTTCCTTTTACCTGTCAACTGACGGGGAACTCGTGAGCCCAGTCAACTATCACTTCCTGTCCTCACTGAAGAATGCCAAGGGGCTCCACAAGGCAAATATCACTGTAAGCACCAGTGGTCTGGAGTTGCTGTGGCTTTGAGGGCTGTCCTGCTGTTTTGCAAAATTTCCCCTTGGTACTGGGTTTATTTGGGACCTGGGGAAGATTGACCCCTTCCCACTGGAAGCAACGAGCAAATAATTTTTATTCCTGATTCAGCGTTTGTCAAAGTCTACAATGCCTGCCACGCCGGTGGTCCCATCACCTCTCCTTGTCAGGCTGGTACAGCGGAGGGTGGGCAGCAGGATCCTCACCCCTGACAGCTGGCTTCTCATCTGAGTTCCAGGCTCTGACCTGGCGCTTTCCTGCACCAGCCCTGAAGTATTACCACTTGCATTTGTAAGTGAGAAAGCCTGTTTGGGGGTTTCTCAAGTGGCTCAGTGGTAAAGAATCTGCCTGCCAAGGCAGGAGGTACGAGAAACGTGTGTTTGATGCCTGAGTCAGGAAGATCCCCTGGAGAAGGAAATGGCAACCCACTCCAGTATTCTTGTCAAAGAATCCCGTGGACAGAGGAGCCTGGTGGGCTACACTCCATGGGGTCACAAAGAGTCGGACACGACTGAGCACACACGCGCTAGCCTGTGTGGTGGGGCCGAGTAACTGTTCAGTCTGTAGCCAGGAAGTGTCAGAGCCCAGTAAAACCACTCTTCTTTTTTTTCTTTAATTTAACAAATGATTTCTTCTCTCTTTTTTTTTAACTTTCTATTTTATATTGGAGTATAGTTGATTAACAGTGTTGTGATAGCTTTGACACATTCATTTAATAATTTTTTTTAATTTTAGCCATTTGTTTATTGATTGTTTGGCTGTACTGGGTCTTTGTTTCTGCACCGGCATTTCTGTAGTTGTAGCAAGTGGGGTCTGGTCACTGCAGTGAGAAGCTCTCGCGTTGCAACTAGAGAGTAGCCCCTGCTCATAATTTACATTGCTGGTAAGTCGCTTCGGTCGTGTCTGACTCTGTGCAACCCCATAGACAGTAGCCTACCAGGCTCCCCCATCCCTGGGATTCTCCAGGCAAGCATTATGGTACACTCATTCTGTTGTGTGTTCTATGGGTTTTGAAAAATGTACAGTGACATGTGGGCTTCCCTGGTGCCTCAGTGGTAAAGAATCCATCTGCCAAGCTGGAGACATGGGTTTGATCCCTGGGTCAGGAAGATTCCCTGGAGAGGGAAATGGCAACCCACTCTTCCTCACAACTGAGTAGCTAAATGACAGTGACATGTAACAACTGTTACAGTTCACTACTCTACAATCCATTGCTTTCTGCCTTCTTTGTCTTTGCTTGTGCCCAGTCACTCAGTCGTGTCTGACTCTTTGCAACCTCACCAGGCTCCTCTGTCCATGGGATTCTCCAGGCAAGAATACTGAAGTGGGTTGCCATTCCCTTCTGCAGGGGATCTTCCTGACCCAGGGATCCAACCCATGTCTCCTGCACTGGCAGGCAGGTTCTTTACTGCTAAGCCACCTGGAAAGCCCTCCTTTATCTTTCCCTCCCCTCAATCGTTAGGAAACGCTGATCTTTTGGCAATTTACATATTTTTTCCAGAATGTCATATCGTCGGAACCATACAGTATGTAGTTCTTTCAGATGGCTGTTTTTTACTTAACAACATGCATTTAAATCTTCTCCATGTCTTTTTTTTTAACTTTTAAATTTAATATTGGTGTATACCTGATTAATAATGTTGTGATGGTTTCAGGTGGACAGCAAAGGGACTCAGCCATACTAAAAGCACCCTTAATTTTGCTTTTTTAAGGAGAGTCTATTAATGTAAAAAATTATCACTCTCCACTCTGATTTATTACTTTCAAGTTGCTTAATCACCAGATCTCTTTATCATTGTCAAGAAAAAAATGGGATGATCAGGATAGGCTGTGTTGTGAAAATTGTGTAGCCAGAAAATATGGAATCTATCTTGTTGATTGAAAACCTTTCCTTCCTTCCCCCCACCTCCACGTGGTGATTGAAAATATGTTTCTAGAAAGTTTCATTCTCTATTTTTAACCAATTATAAGTTTATCTTAGACTTCATTGAAAAGACTTAAGTGAGAGGATTTTTTTACATTTGGTTTAGAAACATCAAAACTCAGTCCTTGAAATGAAAACATAGCTTCCTTCCTAGTTAATAGTAAAATGTTCCCTTAATGAAATCTAACTTATTTGTAACATCCAATGTATAGCAGATATGAAGGAAATGACATACATTTACATGGCTTCTTTCCAGAAAAAAGCACAAAACTATTAGTAGACAAATTTGTAGTCTCTAGACAGGATTTTGAAATCTTGCATCTTTTCTCATCTAGGTCTCTATTACCTTGAGACAGCTGGGAGCGGGAAAGGAGCAGGCCTTCTTTCTCTGTCCTATCTCAGTTGTATTTCAGTGATACTTTGCATCCTAAAGGGATCCTTATGACATCCTAAAGAGATGTAATAACAGTAGCAACAGTAATAGTAATGATAGTTAACATTGTCGAAGGCTTAACATAGCCAGGCATGAATTCTATCCCCCAGGGCATCCCCAGGGGCCTTGAGCCAGAGTACAAGCCTGAGCTCCCTGCTGTGCTGTCAGATAATGCAGAAGTGAGATTTCCAATTAGAAGAAGGCAGCAACAAGAGCGAGCAGACGCCAGTGTCCCTTCTGACCTTGGCCTTGGAACAGGGTAGCTGAGGCCTTCCTGCAGCCTTGGTAGCAGCCAGGGCCAGCCATGTGAACTGTGTGCCTGTGACTGCTTTAGGGTCTTCATCAGAATGGGTGGGCAGCATGATTTGGGAATTTGATACCATCACTACTTTGGTAGAAGCAAGAAAATATATTTAAAGTGTATTAGGTAGCTCTCTTTAAATTTCTTTTCTTGCTTCTACCAAAGCAGTAATGGTGGTGGTGGTAGAGTTGTTAAGTCACATCTGACCCTTTGCCACCCCATGGACTATAGCCCTCCAGGCTCCTTTGTCCATGGGGATTCTCCAGGCAAGAATACTGGAGTCGGTTGCCATTTTCTTCTCCAGGGGATCTTCCTGACCCAGGGATGGAACCCAAGTCTCCTGCATTGCAGACAGATTCTTTACCGGCTAAGCCACTAGGGAAGCCCTACCAATGTGGGATTTCTTGTTGATAATGCAGAACCCTGCATGATGTAGCAGGCTAAGTTATATATAGTAAAATTTCCCCTTGGATATTCTTTATGTCACACATAGCCTGTGATGTCAAACCTATGGCATGGCATATATGCATGTTGAAGAGTTCTGTTTCGTGACAGATGCGTGGCTTGATCACCAGGTCCCACTCAGCTGTGTCCTCACAGTGAGAGAGGCTCACATACCCCACCTTCCAGGGAGCAGCTGTCCTCACTCTCAGCCTGTGCCAAGAGGCTGATGGGTGACAAGACTTACACTGCCCTCTCTTTTGCTATATTGTGTGGGATTCACACGTGTTTGAGGTGCTAATAAAGTGACTTTGCCAACGATGCATTAAGAGCACCAGCTCTAGTGGGATAGCTTCTGGAGATGCCTGGCTGGCTGCTGTCTGGACCGCAGGGTCTCCTCATGAGACCAAAAGGTGGGTGCCATGGCCGTGCTCCACAGTCAGCTCTGGACAGATCCTGAGCAAGTCATTAAAATCACCAGTCCTGCTGCAGAAATGTGCCTCTCTTGATGAGACCCCGAGGAAAAGATACACAGCTACAAAGCTCTGAGCTTCCTGTGAAATATTCTCCTGAATCTTTGGAGACCACATATTTCTACCCCTGATTTGAGATTACAATTTGGTGATTTTCCACAGCCTTCAGTAAATTTCCATGTATTTTTTTTTTAGCATCTGACACAGTGCATGGAATATATGACTTTAGCAGTAATAGAACCAAAATTGTAGGCAGTGCACTCCATGTTAGCCACGTAGAATAGAGAGCTCTGCTCTCCACCTTCACTTCATTTATCTTTTTCTTTCAGGCCACGATCTCGCAGCAAGGGGACACATTTGTTTTTGATCTGAAAACCTCAGCTGTCGCTCCCTTTGTTTGGTTGGATGTAGGAAGCATCCCAGGGAGATTCAGTGACAATGGTTTCCTCATGACTGAGAAGACACGGACTGTATTCTTTTACCCTTGGAAACCCACAAGCAAGAGTGAATTGGAGCAATCTTTTCATGTGACTTCACTGGCTGATACTTACTGAGGGAATCCAGGTTGTATTTTCGAGAGCTGAAGGCAACTAGAAACAAGTTGAAGAAGCCAGGAAATGCATCTGCTTGCTGTCAGGTGTCTGATTAGCCACTTGGTTCTCCCAGGGAAGGCTGTGAATATTCAGGTGATGTCCTCAACAAAGCTGTGCCTGGGTGCTGTTCAGTCTGCACCAGGGCTTTAGCTCTTCCTTTCGCACCTTTTGCACCACATGAATCAGTTCTAACCCAACTGTCTCTCCTAACCCCGTAGGAGGTCCTGTCCACATGCAGTCCTTTAAGGGAATCACAGGAACATGACCAAGTAGCTCTTTAAGAGAATCACAGGTATACTCCCAGGTAGCCCTTTAAGGGAATCACAGCAGTAACCATTGTGGTATGTGTGGAATCAAATATGGAAGGTTGTGAGGGCATGTAGGCCCCTCTGGTTAGCTTTGAGAAATACCAAACAGTTGAAATGAAATTGCTTTGTCATTATTTCCAGAGGAAATAGAGATTCAGATGTTGCAACAGAAAGAGATGTCTGGGTAGTAGCCATATTGGTTGTTGATGCTGGAAAGTTTGGTGGGATTGATTGCTGCCATTTGATTAGTTTTTGAGTAGTAGTCTTTTTTCATTTGTGAGGTTTTTTTTTTTTAATAAAATACTTGTTTTAACAATAATAATTTATTTTTTTTCAGAGGTTGTATTAATTTATTTCATTGACTTTTTTGATAGCATCATTTTATGTCAACATTATGGAGATACAATTTATAGACAGTCAAATTCACCATTTTGAGGTATACAGTTTTATGAATTTTAACCAGCATGTGTTGAAAATTCTTCAGTGGATCCCAAATATCTTTGGGTAAAAGGAAATCCATTCCAACTCATTAAGCACCACATGGTTTTAAGCCCATCCACCAAGATCTGGAATATTCCTTTTCTGTACCCATCAGCTTGACTGATACATCTCAGATGTTAATAATTCATTTTTTTCAAAGGCCATAGTGATTCTTCTTTGGGAAAAAAAAAAACTCACATTGAAATGGACATCACCTTGATCACGTTGGAAACTTTTGGGTGTCCTGATGTAAGTAGTCACCTGTATTATGTATGGGCTTCAGATTTGGTTAAGTCCAGTGAACTTTCCAGTTCAAGGCTATGGTTTGATTTGCATGTGATGAGCTTGGCAGCAAAGTGGTATTCCCTTTAACTTGAGATTGAACCATTTTAAAAAACACTGATTAATTATAATCGCTATGAAATCATTTTGTTCTGCATCATCCTGTTTATAAAATTACATTGATAGTGAAGCAAGGAGCAAAATGTTAATAAGTAGTCAATTTGAGTAAAGGTGTATAGGAATTTTTTTGTTCTGCTTTTGCAACTTTTCTGTAAGTTTGAAATATATAAAAGTTTTAAGATTATATAAATTGCATTGACAATTTGGTGTTCCGTCTGTGACTTATTTCTTCATTCCATGAACACTCAGTTGTGCCCAGTATCATGCAAGGCATTAATTTCCATTTAGCTCTGGTCAGGTTCTTAATCCACTCAATAAACTGGGAGGGTTTGAAAAATCTAGACCAAGCTATTTGAAGGGTCTTCTAGAAGAAGAATCAAGTAATTGGTTACAGAATTTACTGGCGGTGAGAGTTTGGCTTTAGAATCAAGACTAAATAGGTAATATTTTGATTTTAAAGCTGAGAAACTTTTGGCCATGGTTCAGAGACTAAAAAGAAAATAAATGCAGACAACCTACTCCTCTCCTTCAGTATGTAAGAGTTCCCTCATTTTATGTGTTATTTCAAAATATATATTTATATAGAGTTTTTCATATGTATATATGAAATATATATTTCATACAGCTTTTAAGCTGTATGAAAGACTGGGACTTAGGAATGTAACCCAGAAGATTCTTACTTGATAAATATTATATCACTTTCTTGTCACTGTTGCTGGGTGGGAGGGGGCACCCTCCTCTCCGTTAACTAGAGCATTTTTCTATTCCAGGTGCCCTTGAGTTGGGCTTTGAAGTTGATGGGCAGAATTTACATTGCAATTCTGCCCTTTCTAGCTCTGTAGCCTTAATCAAGTAATTTAACCTCTATGTTCAGTCCTCTTGTGGTGAAATGGGAATAATTACCCTCACCTTCAAGTGTGTTTTGAAGAATAAATTTAAAATGTGGCTCAAGGGCTTGATCCAGTATTGACACTTAGTGAAGCTCTGTGAATGGAGGCACCATCTTGGGTGCAACCCTGTTGTCTAGAGAGGGCAGGGCTTCCAGCCACACTGACTTGAGTTGGAATCCAGGTGCTGAGGCTTATTGGCTCTGTGACCTTGGGCAGCCACTTGGCCTTCTAGATTTTAGTTTTCTCATCTATTAAGTGGAGATGATTATCTCTAACCTTCAAAGGTAGTTGTAAAGATTAAACAGATAGGGTCTGGAACAAAATAAATGCTAAGTGGTGGTTGTACTTTTAAAACATCATTATCACCCAGTTAGTACTTGAAGCAAGGGTAAAAATGAAGCAAATAAAGGCAGATTCTTTTTTTCTTTCTTTTTTTACTTTGACGTATAGAAAGATGATGCTATGAAAGTGCTGCACTCAATATGCCAGCAAATTTGGAAAACTAAGCAGTGTCCACAGGACCAGAAAAAGTCAGTTTTCATTCCAATCCCAAAGAAAGGCAATGCCAAAGAATGCTCAAACTACTGCACGATTGCACTCATCTCACACACTAGTAAAGTAATGCTCAAAATTCTCCAAGCCAGGCTTCAGCAATATGTGAACCATGAACTTCAAGCTGGTTTTAGAAAAGACAGAGGAACCAGAGATCAAATTGCCAACATCCAATGGATCATCGAAAAAGCAAGAGAGTTCCAGAAAAACATCTATTTTTACTTTATTGACTATGCCAAAGCCTTTGACTGTGTGGATCACAATAAACTGTGGAAAATTCTTCAGGGGATGAGAATACCAGACCACCTTACCTGCCTCTTGAGAAACCTGTATGCAGGTCAGGAAGCAACAGTTAGAACTGGACGTGGAACAACGGACTGGTTCCAAATAGGAAAAGGAGTCCGTCAAGCCTGTATATTGTCACCTTGCTTATTTAACTTATATGCAGAGTAACATCATGAGAAATGCTGGGCTGGAAGAAGAACAAACTGGAATCAAGATTGCTGAGAGAAATATCAATAACCTCAGATATGCAGATAACACTACCCTTATGGCAGAAAGTGAAGAGGGACTAAAAAGCCTCTTGATGAAAGTGAAAGAAGAGAGTGAAAAAGTTGGCTTAAAGCTCAACATTCAGAAAACTAAAATCATGGCATCTGGTCCCATCACTTCATGACAAATAGATGGGGAGACATTACTTTGCCAACAAAGGTCTGTCTAGTCAAGGCTATGGTTTTTCCAGTAGTCGTGTATGGTTGTGAGAGGTGGACTGTGAAGAAAGCTGAGCACCAAAGAATTGATGCTTTTGAACTGTAGTGTTGGAGAAGACTCTTGAGAGTCCCTTGGACTGCAAGGAGATCCAACCAATCCATCCTAAAGGAGATCAGTCCTGAGTGTTCATTGGAAGGACTGATGTTGAAGTGGAAACTCCAATACTTTGGCCACCTGATGCGAAGAGTTGACTCATTGGAAAAGACTCTGATGCTGGGAAAGATTGAGGGCAGGAGGAGAAGGGGACCACAGAGGATGAGATGGTTGGACGGCATCACTGACTCGATGGACATGGATTTGGGTAGACTCTGGGAGTTGGTGATGGACAGGGAGGCCTGGCGTGCTGCGATTCATGGGGTCACAATGAGTCAGACACGACTGAGCGACTGAACTGATAGTTAATACAATATTGCATTAGTTTCAAGTGTACTGCAAAGTGATTCACACAGACACACAATTATTTTCTGCTATAGATTATTATAAGATATTGAATATAATTCCTTGTGCTATATAGTAAATCCTTGTTGCTTATCTGTTTTATATATAACAGTGTGTATCTGTTAATCCCACATCCTGCTTTGTCCTTCCCTCTCCTTCTCCCCTTTGGTAACCATAAGTTTGTTTTCTATGTCTGTGAGTCTGTTCCTGTTTTGTACATAGATTCAATTGCATTATTTTTTAAGATACCAGGAGAAGTAATAGGATATAATATTTGTCTTTCTCTGGCTTACTTCACTAAATGTGATAATCTCTGAGTCCATCCATGTTGCTTCAGATGGCATTATTTCATTCTTCTTTATGATCAAGTAATATTTAATTGTATCTGATGAGCCAAGAAGTTCATTTGGGTTTTTCTGTAAGATGTAGGAAAACCTGAATGAACATTTGGCCAACCCAGTATAAACATACCACATCTTTATCTGTGCATCTGTCAATAGACATTTAGGTTGCTTCCATGTCTTAGCTATTGTAAATAGTGCTGCTATGAACATTGGGGTGAGTGCCTCTTCAATTAAGAGTTTTTGCCAGATATATGCCCAGAAGTAGAATTTGTTGGATCATGTGGCAACTCTGTTTTTTAGTTTTTTAAATAAATCTCCATATTGTGTTTTATAGTGGCTGCACCAATTTACATTTCCACCAACAATGTAGGAGGGTTCCCTCTTCTCCACATCCTCTCCAACATTTGTTATTTGTAGACTTTTTAATGATGCCCATTCTGACCTGTGTGAAGTGATACCTCATTGTACTTTTGATTTGCCTTTGTCTAATAATTAGTGATGTGGAGCATTTTTGTGTGTGCGTGTGGTTTTTGGCATCTGTATGTCTTCTTTGGAGAAATGTCTATTTAGGTCTTCTTGTTTTTGCTTGGACTGTTATTTGATATTAAGTTGTGTGGGCTGTTTATATATTTTGTATATT
Organism: Giraffa tippelskirchi; assembly: GCF_054371585.1. NCBI lineage: Eukaryota > Metazoa > Chordata > Mammalia > Artiodactyla > Giraffidae > Giraffa > Giraffa tippelskirchi. The sequence continues at coordinate 87,723,167 of NC_137275.1, read as the reverse complement.
AGCCAGTTATTGGTCATATTACTTGCAAATATTTTCTCCCATTAAGTGGGTTATCTTTTCATTTTGTTCATTTCCTTTGCTGTGCAAAGTCTTCTAAGTTTCACTAGGTTCCATTTGTTCATTTTTGCTTTTATTTCTTTTGCCTTGCTTAGGGGACCAATCTTAGCTCCTTTCTAGGCATTTTATGATGTCATGTCTTATATTAAATCTTTAAACCATTTTATTTTTGCATATGGTGTGAGGGTGTGTTCTAATTTTAATTGATTTATATGTAGATTTCCAGCTTTCCAATGCCACTTTTTGAAGACATTGTTTTCTCCATTTTATATTATTACTCCTTTTGTGTTAATAGATTAGTTAACTATAGGTGCGTGGATTTATTTCTGGACTCTCTATTCTTTTCCATTGATCTGTATGTCTGTTTTTGTGGCAAATCCATGCTGTTTTGTAGCTTTATAGTATAGTATGAAGTGTGGAAGGGTTATGCCCAGCTTTTTTTTCCTTCAGGATTGCTTTGACAATTCAGGGTCTTTTGTGGTTCCATATAAATTTTAAGATTTCTTATTCTAGTTCTGTGAAAAATATCATGGGTATTTTGATAGAGATTGCATTAAATTTGTAGATTACTTTGGGTAGTTTGGCCATTTTAATAGTACTAATTCCTCCAATCCAAGATCATGGATTATCTTTCCATTTATTTGAATCACCATCAGTTTTCATTATCAATATTTTATAGTTTTCAGTGTATAGTTTTTTTACATCCTTGATTAAGTTTATTTCTAGGTATTTTGTTTTTTGATATTATGACATGATATTAAATGGTATTTTTTTTTTTACTTTCTCTTTCTAATATTTTGTTATTAGTGTGAAGAAATGCAACAGATTTCTGTATGTTAATCTTGTATCCTGCTACCTTGCTGAATTCAGAATTCATTTAATAGTCTTTGTGAGAAGAATTTAGGGTTCTCTATCTACATAGAGTATGGCATCACTGACTCAATGGACATGAGTTTGAGCAAGCTCTGGGAGATGGTGAAGGACAGGGAAGCCTGGCATTCTTCAGTCCATGGGGTCGCAGGGAGTTGGACATGACTGATCAATTGAACAACAACATAGAGTATTATGTGATCTACAAATAGTGACAATTTTGCCTCTTCTCTTCCAATTTTGATGTCCTTTTCTTATCCTTATCTGCTTGCTGTAGCTAGAACTTACAATACTTTGCTAAATAGTAGTGGTGAGAGTGGGCATCCTTGTCTTGTCCCTGAACTTAGTGGGAAGGCTCTCAGGTTTTCACCATTAAATGTTATGTTGGCTCTGGGATTGTTGTAAATGGCTTTTATTATATTGAAATTTCTCCCCTCCTACTTTGGTGAAAGTTTTTTTTTTTATCAAGGATGGATGTTGAATTTTGTCAAATACTTTTTCTATCTCTGTTGAAATGATAATATGATTTTTGTCTTTTCTTTTGTTAATGTGCTATGTCACGTTGGTTTGTATATGTTGAGCCATCCTTGTGACCTTGGAATGAATCCAACTTGATCATGGTTTATGATCCTTCGTATGTATTGTTGGGTTTGGTTTGCTAATATTTTGTGTAGGATTTTTGTGTCTATATTCCTCAAAGATATTGGCTGTAGTTTTCTTTTTTCTAATGTCTTTGGTTTTGGTGTCATGGTGATGGTAGCTTCATAGCATGAATTTGGGAGTGTTCTAAACAGTGACACTTTATTTTCTTGGGCTCCAAAATCTCTGTGGATGGTGACTGCAGCCATGAAATTAAAAGACACTTGCTCCTTGGAAGAAAAGCTATGACAAACCTAGACAGCCTTTTAAAAAGACGATACATCACTTTGCCGACAAAAGTCCATATAGTCAAAGCTGTGGTTTTTCCAGTAGTCATGTATGGATGTGAGAGTTGGACCATAAAGAAGGTTGAGCACTGAAGAACTGATGTTTTTGAACTGTGGTGCTAGGGAAGACTCTTGAGAATCCCTTGGACTGTAAGGAGATCAAACCAGTCAATCCTAAAGGAAATCAGTCCTGAATATTCTTTGAAAGGACTGATGCTGAAGCTGAAGCTCCAATACTTTGGCCACCTGATGCAAAGAACTGACTCATTGGAAAAGACCCTGAGGCTGGGAAAGATAGAAGGCAGGAGGAGAAGGGGACGAGATGATGAGACGGTTGGATGACATCAATGATTCAATGGACATGAGTTTGAGCAGGCTCTGGGAGATAGTAAAGGCAGGGAGGCCTGGGGAGTCCATGGGGTTGCAAAGGGTTGGACACTGCTGAGCAACTGAACAAGAACCCTCCTCTTCAGGTTTCTGGAACAGTTTTAGTAGGATAGGTATAAGTTTTTCTTTGTTAATTTGGTAGAATACCACAGTAAAGCTGTCTGGTGCTGGACTTTTGTTTGGAGGGATGGTTTTTTTTGGTTTTGTTCTGTTTTTTAAATTACAGATTGTTTCACTTCTAGTTATCAGTGTGTTCAAATTATTTGTTTCTTTTTGACTCGATTTTGGCAGGCTCTAAGTTTCTAGAAACTTGTCCATTTCTTCTAGGTTGTTCAATTTATTGGCATATAATGATTGTTGGAGTCAAAGCCCTGAGGGTTGGTTCCCTCAGGTTCCCCTGCCCTTGAGGGTGTGCCCTGCCCTAAATATGCCCGCTGAAGCGAGGCCTGTGTGGTCACAGGGGACCTATGTGCCACCTGTGTAGGCATCCATGGTTCTGCTTAAAAGCAACCCAAGGTCACATCTCCTTCTCTGTTGTGTTTGTCCCAGGTCTAGCGCTAGGCTGTGGTGAGGAGTAGACTGGGGCTGGGAATGGAGTGTTCCATCTACAGGAATGGAATTGAGGTGACTATGTTCCTACCTGACGGCTGCCCCTGTGGCGGACTTCTCCCCGGACCTGTCTGCCCTGGGTCTAGTGCTAAGCCACAGTGTAAAGTGGGTGGAACCAGGGTGCTCTCTCTGGGAAATGACTCCTGCATGCTCCTCGGGCCTGTCTCCCCAACATTCAGAGCTTAGATGCTGCGTCTGCTTGGGTGCTGCCCGGCGCACATGCTGATAACGTCTGTCGTGGCTGGACCCGTCACCCCAGAGTGCAGGCTGACGGTGGTCTCGGCGATTCCACCGTCTCACACTGCAGGCTCCCTAGCCTGTCTCTGTGTATCTAGATTCAATCTTTGCCCAGATCGCACACCAGGCTGTGGTATGGAGTGGGCAGGTCATCTGATCCTTCATATTGGGAAGTGTGGTGAGGTGGCAGCCTCCAGGCCACGGCTCTCTCTGCGCTGATCGTAAGCAGGTCTGCATGTGTGTACATTCCTCACGAGTAAAGTCTAGGCTTCTCCAGCTCTTCTGTCTGCCTCAGCACATTTCCCGATGGGCGAGAGAGCTTGTCTCCTCCTTGCAGGAACCTAGGGCTGGGGTGCCCACGTAGTGAGTCAACCCGCTCACTACTCGGGGCAATGGTCCATTCATGTGCACCTTCTCCTCCTTACAGATCTCTCCCAGGAGCACACGTCCTGGCCTGATGCTCTTTTCTGTCCTACCCAGTTACATGGAGATTTTTCTAGCAGCTTTGGTTGTAAACGATTTCTTCGGCCAGTTCCCAGTTTTCTGTGAGTTCCACACGTAGATGTATTTTTGATGTGTTCATTGGAGGAGGTAAGCTCCAGGTCCCCCCACTTCACCATCTTAATCCCCCCTCCTCAAGGCAAATGTCTTAAAAAAATTTTTTTTAAAAGATAGGGGGAAGATATCAGAAATGAATGAATTTATAAAGGAAGAATAAATGAATGAATAGACATAAATAGTTGCTGACAGCGGTTTATAAGAGGAGAGAAATGTGCTGGAATGTGTATACATACCGTTTCTATAAGAGAATAGCTATGTCCAAAATGTTCTTCCACAGTTCATGTTGCAGCACTGAGGTTAGTCATTTCTACCATTTTAGTAGATTTGTTTTGCCACATTTGCTGAAATAGAATTGGATGTACTTACTCTGGGTTTTAGATGTCTGAGAAGGCTCTTCTGTTAGTGGTTTTGTAAGTGTTAATGGAATGGGAAGACCAGGCTCAGATCCTTCTGCTGTGTGGTTACAGAGCACATTCCAGGGAGCAAGGTGGAGAGCGGTCAGCTCATGGGATTCCATCTTCCCATTTTAGAGTGAAGAAAACAATAAAAATGGTAATCACACTCACTGTAACTCTTCTTGTTTTTTTCTCTTACTTGACTTTGGAAAATAGGAAGATTTTGTTCTCTTTGGAATGAAAGTGTACTGGACTTCAGGAGAAATAGATATATTTCCCAAGCATTCCTAAAGTGACACAGACTTGAGACAGAAGAATATTCTTTGAGACTATCTCTGGCTCTCAGATTTGAAACTTATCCTCCAACTTGGTAAGATTTAGGGAGAGAAACAAGTCAGCATTGTTTGTGTGGGAAATTCAATGCATTTCAAAATATTCCCAAGTCTGCCTTGACTGTGCACACAGTCTTATCAGTTCAGTAAGAGCATAAATTTAAAAGCGTTAGGCAGAAACGGCATTTTGTAACATTTTCAAGTGAAGGGAAGATAGCCTGTTTTCTAATTGACTTATTGGAAGAGAGGTACAAAACTATTAAAGTCACAGACCAAACCACTGTTAAGACACATTTATATTCTGACTGTAAAGACTGTTTAACTTAAGAATGTATCCACCCACCAGGCTCCTCTGTCCTTGGGGATTCTCCAGGCAAGAATACTGGAATGGGTTGCCATGCCCTCCTTCAGTTCATTCATTCACCAAGCCCTTATTAAGAAACACTGAGCAAGCATTGACCTCATCCTCAGGGATATTGTAATGAAAAAAGCAGGAAAGTCTGTGCTGTCATGGACTGTCCTTGTAGGAGGAGACAGACAAGAAGCAAGTAAACAGATAAGGTCATTTCAGCTGGTGACAATTCCATTAAGGTTAACATGACCCTGATGTGGGAGCATGTTGGATAAGGCCATCTTGTTCAACACTAAAGTTTTTTGAAAGTTTGTGATAAAAGCATTGAAACTTATATATTACCATGTGTAAAACAGATAGCCTGTGGGATTTTGATGTATGACGCAGGGTACCCAAAGCCAGTGCTCTGTGACAATCTGAAGGGATGGGGTGGGGAGAGATGAAAGAGGTTTAGGAGAGGGGGGCCATGTCTGCCTATGGCGGATTCATATTGACATGTGGCACAAACCATCAGAATATTGTAAAATAATTATCCTCCAATTAAATAAATAAAATTTTTTTAAAAAGAAAATTTAGGAAAAATGAAAAAATGTCAGTTGAGAAAGGAGTCTTACAAGATTGTCACTGTAATTAATGCACAAGGAAGAAAAAAGCACAGGACTAGGTGGTCCTTTAGGCTGGTCTCTTAAGTTTGTGATCAATAAGCTGAAGGGAGCTTGCCTGCCATGACATCTCTGAGCCTTTGAATAGGGGCCAAACAGGGAACAGGCTTTGCAGAAATAAGGGCATCACATCACTGTATCATGTTTTATAACTGTCTCTCCTCTTTTTCTTTAGACTTGGGTTACTGAATCCTGCCATGGGAGAAAAAAAGTTTGCAACAGTGATGCAGCTGAATTCCTTAGGTCAGGTTTTAGTATTTGCACAGGATTATTGAGGACCAGCTTGTGCCACGCTGTGCTGTGTATGCAATGAGTGAGTACAAAGGATGACAACACCACCAAAGTGGCCTAGAAATCTGGGGAAATGGGACGTCGGGATCATGGAAATTTCTGGTTGAAAGCTACTACTCATTCCTCTCTCGTAATGTGTGTGGGAACAACCCTCTTGTTCTTATTCTGTTATGGTTACTTGTTATGGCTTTTGTAAAATTTACTGGATCCTGGGAGACAGTTCACATGTTCCCTGTAGTTGGAGCAGACATTATTGGCAGGGCATTCTACAGCTACATCCTCTTCTCTACTAATAGAGGTGGCTACACGTCCAGCCCCAGGGGCTGAATCATAATTGCTTATACTAATCCTATTCTCCTTTGCCAGAGATTCACCTGGGGTTAGGCACGTGACTTAATTCTGGCAAATAAAACATACAGTGATACTTAATGTGGGGCTTGTGGAGGTTGGGGCAGGCAAGGTTTCCTGGCTAATAAGAAAGAGACCTGTGCAGGAATCCTCTGCTGTTGCTGAAATTGAGAAGCTGCTGTGTGAGGGCCTGATACTTGGAGCTTCTGCAACCTTTTTGTGTCCTTGAGGAAATCATATTTTTAAAATTTTTATTTATTTATTGTTGGCTGCACTGGGTGTTTGTTGCTGTGCCCGGGCTTTCTCTAATCGTGGCAAGTAGGGGCTATTCTCTAGTTGTGGTGTGTGGGCTTCTCATTATGGTGGCGTCTCTTGTTGCAGAGTACGGGCTCTAGGGTGTATGGGCTTCCGTAGCTGTGGTGCATGGTCTTAGTTACCCTGTGGCATGTCGAATCCTCCAGGGCCAGGGACTGAACCCCTGTCCCCCACATTGGTAGGCAGACTCTCAGCCTCTGGACCACCTGGGAAGTCTGAGTAAATATGGTTGACACAGGGGGAATGTCTCAGATGTTGAACTAGCCTTGTAATCATCTCACTCTGGTCTTATTAAAAAGAATAAGGCCTATTTGTTTAATCTAATTGTAGTCAGGTATTCTGAGTCTTAATCAAAAGCATCCTAGTTGGTGCAACAGTTAAAAGTTATGGGCTCTGAAATAGCACATACATATCTTTGAGTTCCAGATCTACCGTTAGTGGACTGTTTGACATTGCATAGAAGTTACTGGGTCTTTCTGTACACATGGGGTAATAATAATCATACTACTTGGGTTAATTGTGAGGGCTAAATGAGATGATGCATAGATACTGAGAGCACACAATACCTAGTCAGCAAATGTTTTTATCATTATCATTGCCTCTGTTAAGTCATCAAAGAAAGCCTATGGAGGTGGGCAGAATGGGCACCTGCTCAGGCATTGGGAACAGCATCATTGAGGAGGGGAGCCTGAGGGAGTGAGGGGGCAGCAGTGGCACCTGGAAGAGAAGCAATGTGAATACCTTGATTCCTTCTCAGAACTGTCAGCTCATCACCCCGCCTGGTCATCTTGAAGGTACAATTGTAGAAAGTATGGTTCGGGCCATGCACAAGTTGTACATAGCCAGCAGATGATTTTGCAGGCCCAAGCAATGTTTTTTACAAAGTTGAATTACTTACTAAATTAGAAAAGACAAGATTCCATGTAAAATCTAGATCTGTCTCTGATCTTACTGATTTTTTTTTTTAAAGAAAGCCCCTGTTTGTTGAATCCACTTGTAGTCAGATGTTCTGATTTTATCATCAAAAGCATTCTTGTGGACAAAGGTGGGCTTGGAGGTGAGGCGTAGGTGGGCCTATGGACAGGGCAGTGTGGGCTCTTGCTCTGAAGTTACACCTCCAGTGTGCGAGTTTGGCTCTAACATGTACTGAACTTGGACAGATCACTTAACTTCTAAACCTCAGTTTCCTTATCTTTAAGACAAGGTTAGTAGTAATTACTGTATTATAGAGTTGTGATGATTACAAAAAATAAAGGATGTACAATGCCTAGGATGGGTAAGTGAGTCATAAATGCTGGCTTGAGACAATTATTCCTCAAAGAATAGGGTTGGCTGTGGCTGGATTGATCAGGCCTCGGAGACAAAACAAAAAGAACAGTTTAATTCTTCTCTACCAAGGGAAAGTAATCATCAGACTTCTGTGACCCAAGTTGGAGGACAAACACTCAGGCAGTAAGCTGAAGAAGTTTCTAAATTTCCTTCCTTTGGTAAGCCTCTTTCCAGTTTTATTGACGCAAAAATAGTTGAGTAGCAGGAGGCATGCCAGCTGTTGGGTAATCATGCAAAGTTCTGTTTCTTCCAGCAGAGGCCTCTTGTGCACAGGAAATGAGGCTAGTGGCAGCTGGAGGGGGACCCTGGGTCAGGACACTGGTTTCCTGGAGGCTTCCCCAGAGTAAGGCAGGGAGGGGAGACCAAGGAAGGGCTTGCAGCCCTCTGCCCTCACCCCGTCCCCTGTCCAGGCTTCACAGAACTGGCTGCCAGTGCCCTGGAGTGCTGGAGGCTTTGCTGAGAGAAGGGAAGGAGGGAGAGAGACAGAAAGAAGGATGGATAGAGAGAGAAAATGGGGATCGCAGGAGGAAACTACAGAGCAGCTTTGTTGAAGCTCCTCCGGCTCCAGGGCTCAGAGGCAGGGCGTCCAAGAGGCTGATCTCCAGGGTCAGACCTGCAGAGTGACCCTTTCTGCTGTTTTTCAGTCTGTTTCACTTCCCTTCATTGTTGCTACTTTGGCAAATGGGTGGCATCTCAATGATTTTTCATCGTAATTGAATTGCTATGGATCTATGGAAACTTGGCACAAAGCCCCCAGAGTAGCTGATTGCTGGGGGCGAAGTCAGATGAGCTCTTAAACGGCGCAGTAGCGGAGAGTGATGAGGACTGAAACTGTATGTGATAGCATGATTTGAAGAAAGGGCAAACCTTCTGGTGATGGAGGGACCAAGGGTGGGTCTTCCCTGGTCCAGCACAGCTGCTTCTGTTGAAGGGGGGTGGACGTGTGGGCGCATGTGACTTACTGCCCACACTTCCTTTCTTTGTTAATTTTTATTGGAGTACAGTTGATTTACAGTGTTGTATTAGTTTCAGATGTACCACACATTCTTCCTTGAAGTTTTAAACCTGGAGTCTCTTTGCCTTTCAGAACCACGATGGCCCCTAGCTCATTTGCTGTGTGCCTGTGTGGATCATCATTCAAGATGTGCTTTTGGCAAGGCAAGAAAGCAGTCAGGGCCAAGTGGTGGCTTTGACCTTCCCAGAGCAAAACTGGGAAGAAGACAGCCAAGGGCTGCTTTGGCATTGGGCTGACTTGCCCAGTGGTCCATGAGCATATGAATATTTCTTGAGCATGTACATCCCCACCAGTGGGAACCGTAAAGTGCCCCCTGGTGCTGGGGCCCAGGTGGTGATGGGGGGGATGCAGGGGCTGGGGCTTAGGAAGGAGATGGGGATGTTTCTTTGGCGTTAAGATGAGCCCTTCCTCAGTATCTCCCCCAACACTTGTGCTAACGGGTGAACCTAGAAAACCAATGGTCGGGAACGTGTAGCCTTGGGAATTGGTGTTGAAATGAAGCAGCAGCCATATTGAGCATTATAGGAAGGAGGTGCTATCACATCATAGGAATTTTAAAAAGATGGCAATTTGGATAATTTATTTCTGTGGTCTTCAAGATATTGTCTAGCCTTGAGAAAATGAAAGACTTTTAGTTACAACATCTTTTGACTTCATGCCTCCCTAAATCCATTACCTGGGGAAGCACAATTCAGAAAGAAAGTTCCCCAAAAACTCACAAAATGAGGAGAAAGATATGCAACCCAGGGACCTCCCATTAATGAATAATTCATATTTAAGCAATTTAGCCTATTATGATGGGGAGAATCAAATCATGTGAACATTTAATCAACGTATCTTTTCAGTGGTACTCTGGGTTCACTTTGCATGTTGGCTGGGGTATGACATTATAATTCCATTGTTTTTATACAGATTTGTAATTATTTTTTCCTTTCTTTTTTAAATATAGAACTTCAAAGGACTTCAGACTCAGACATGGCTAAAGAATAACCTGTGGAATCAGATATACCTGGATTTGAATTTGGGGTGAGTAGTTAATATTCAGATTATCTGTTTCCTCATTGTAAAATTGGGGTTACGTATGAACCCATAGGGATGTCTTGAGAATTATGACTAGAATTCGTTACAGCAGAGGGGCTGACACGTCACAGATGCTCAAATCTGCCTGTCTCCTTTGCCTCTTTATTCTGGGTAAGATGCAGAGGGTGGGTTTGCGGGGGCTGTGCTCCATGGTGGTGCCAAGAATAGCTTCATCACATCCAACTACCACAAGGGACTCGGGCGGGTGAACGGGCAGCAGCCTGGCTTTCTGCTGCCAAAAGACAAAGACTGAAGATCCTGAAAAAAATCTGAGTTGTGCTTGCAGAGTGTAGAAGGCTCAGAAGATGACGAAGCCTCTAAGGAAGCTATTTTTGAATGGCTTCCTGCTGAGAGACGGGCTTTTGGGAAGGTTTATTTCAGGCCCATTGTAGCTCCCCACCTGTCTCCTGCATTCCTTCTGCTGTTTACTCCCATCTGCCGAGCCAGAATGAAAGACACTCCTTCCTCAGAGGCACAGACAGCATTGGTGGCCTTTTGTCCGAGCACACACACTCAAGCCACCACTGTGATTTGGGAGGAGAGAAAGGAACAGAAGAGAAATAGGGCTTCTTATTAAAGAAAGAAAATGCTATTTTCACTTCCAGCATGTGTTTCTTTGTTGTTCCTCCTGGAGTCAGCTTCTCTTTAACGTGACCTCCTGGTATGGGAATTGTTGGGACGGTAACAAGCACCTCACACCTAAGGCTTAAAAAAATCACCTTGTTGTTTCCTTTACTCGTAAATCTGCCTCTGGGACTGGACTCTTCCGGGCAGCATCGGCTGAGGCAGCGTGAAGCCTCCACAGGTGTGACTCTGGCTGCTGCTGCTGTTGCTCAGTTGTTTGAGTCAACAAAGTTTGACTTTTTGTGACTCCATAGACTGCAGCATGCCAGGCTTCCCTGTCCTTTGCTCAAACTCTTGTCCACTGAGTTGGTGATGCCATCCAACCATCTCATCCTCTGTCACCCCCTTCTCCTCCTGCCCTCAATGTTTCCCAGCATCCGGGTCTTTTCCAATGAGTCGTCAGCTCTTCGCATTAGGTGGCCCAAATATTGGAACTTTAGCTTCACCATCAGTCCTTCCAATGAATATTCAGGGTTGATCGATGGCTGGAATCCTGTCAAAGCTTCACTCCTGCACGTCTGCCATTTCTGTTGGTTGAACACCCGCAGGAGGTTTCTCCGTGGCCACTTGGCTCCCTCAGGGCATGTGTGCTAACTGGCTTCCAACAGGATGAGACCTGACCTGAGGGACTGGGCAGAAGTTGAATTGAATTTTCTTACCTAACCTCAGGAGTCACTTACCATCACTTCTACTCTTGTCACAGGCCTGGCTAGGTGTGCAGGGAAGCAACGTTGGCCTCGCTCCTCAGAACATAGGCCTTGCCTCTCGGGAGTGTCAGCATGATACGGTAACACTGGTGACCTTGTCATGGCCACCTGGAAAAGAACTATTTGTCACAGGGGCATGGAACTGGGGGAGGAATGGAGGCATATGCTTGCTGTTGGAAAATTAAGCAGACTCAGAGCTATTTTTATTTTAGAAATATAACTTTCAAAACTGGAATATAGGCATACCTCATTTGATTGCACTTTTCTTTATTGTGCTTTGCTTATACTGCATTTTTTTTTTTTTAACAAACTGAAGGTTTGTGGCAGCCCTGTGTTGAGCAAGTCTATCAAGCGCCATTTTTACAACAGCATTTGTTCACTTCATGTCTCTGTTACAATTTGGTAATTCTTGAAATATTGTGAACTTTTTCATTATTATTTGGTATGGTAATCTGTGATCAGTGATCTTTGATGTTACTATTGTAATTGTTTTGAAGTGTCACAAACCACATCCTTACAAGTCCGTGGTGGTGGTGCTGGTTAGTCGCTCAGTCGTGTCTGACTCTTTGCGACCCCATGCATTATAGCCAATGGGAAGAATACTGGAGTGGGTTGCCATTCCCTCCTCCAGGAGATCTTCCCCACCCAGGGATCAAAGCTGGGTCTCCTGCTTTGCATGCGAGCCATACAAGTTGGTTAACTTTGATAAATGGTGTGTGTGTGCTGACTGCTCCGCTGAACGGCCGTTCCCTGTCTCTCTCCCTCTTCTAGGGCCTCTCTATTCCCTGGGACACAACAATATTGAAATCAGGCCAATTAAGAACTCTTTAGTGGCCTGTAAGTGTTTAAGTGAAAAGATACGCCTCTCTCTTTAAATCAAAAGCTAGAAATGATCAAACTTAGGAAGGCATATCAAAAGCCAAGGTAGACTGAAAGCTAGGCCTTTTGCACCAGCTAGCCAAATTGTGAATGCAAAGGGAAGGGTCTTGAAGGAAATGAAAAAAGTGCTACTCCAGCGAACACCCAAATGATGAGAGAGTGAAAAGAACCTTATTAAGGATGTAGAGAAAGTTGTAGTGGTCTGGCTAGACGAGCACACCAGCCACAACATGCCCTTACGCCAGAGTCTGCTCCAGGGTGAGGCCCTAACTCTCTTCAATTCTATAAAGATGAGAGAGGTGAGGCAAGCTGCAGAAGAGAAGTCTGAAGCCAGCAGAGGTTGGTTCACAAGGTTGAAGAAAAGAAGCATCTCCATAGCATGACAGTGCAAGGTGAGACAGCAACTGCTACAGAAGCTGCAGCAGGTTGTCCAGCAGATCTGAGATCCAGAAGATCTAAGGTAATTCGTGCTGGAAGGCTTCCTGTTGCAGAGCCCCTGTTATGCTAATGTCTCAGTACTTCATCACAAGAGGCATGGGGAACACACAGAGGCCTGAAGAACAGTGCATGAGGTGGAGGAAGATGAGGTGATATGGTCTACATAAAACGAGCCTCGCAAGGATTTGACAAACCTAAAGCTTTCATCTCCAGCTGAAACACTTTTGATAATTTTTGTTGTTGTTGATTTCCGGATCAAAAACTTGATTCTAGAGTGAGCTGTGAATCTGAGAACCAGGCTGTGGAATGATCCTGTGATTATAAAGAATAATCTTAGAAAAGTATGTATAGAGATCAAACAAGATGAGGTCATTAATTTGCTTTTCCTTTTATTATAAAAGTAAAATAAAAAATAGCATTTATAAATCCAACATTTTTTCCTTTAAAAGTATTTGATCTAAAAAACATATTTACAATAATAGCAAAATGCAGAAAAGGGAGGAAATACCATTTTCAGCATTGATTGTAATCATGTTTAAATATTGACATGTACATGTTCTTTTTTCAAATCACAGAGACAACCACATTAGAAAAAGCAGTTAGCTTTTTTTTTTCTTTTTCTTGCCACCTGGCTTGCAGGATCTTATCAACAGTTCCCCAAGAAGGGATGCAACCCATTCCCCCTGCAGTGGAAGCGCCAGGTCCTAACCACTGGGCCCCCAAGGAAGTCCCAGTGAGTCTTTTAAAATCATACCAAGTCAGTCTCATTTTAAAACATCCCTTTCCATAACCCTTGATCTGAGTGCACACTTGTGCTGTGGACAGCCAGAAGGAACGCCAGGTGGGGGTGTGACGACTTGTAATGAGAGTGGGCAAGCAGCAGAGGGACAGCAGCAATGACAAGGGAAAGCAGCTGGTAAAGCTCAACAAGCTACCGCACTCCCAGCAGGGCATCAGCCCAGCCGTGGGCTGTGACTCTGGATTCTATCTGTCAACTGTGCTAAAATTCATTTCAGAACCAAAGAAGAAATCCATGTTTAAAAGGCCTGGAACAACACCCAGAGTGACCCAGGCCGGCCTGTGTTCCTCGGAGCACCCTTGAATGCACCTCCTTCCTCCGGGCGACACGGTGGCGTTTCCGAGCTCTGGTTTCCTCGGTATTGGAAACTGCCGGCGGGCTAAATTTTGCCTTCTATAGGTCCTTCCTGCCCGTAGTCGTGGGGCACTTTATTAAGAGTTAGCAAGGAGGTGCCGCTGGTCAGAGACTCTGTGAAGCTGAGTTTGCGGAAGGAGGTCTCTACACCACTGTCACAGATGCTGTCGTCCCGGAGCTCGTCTGCGGAGAGAAAGCATGGGTCATGGGGCTGCACCCCGGCATGGCCAGGCCTGGCTGCAGGGTGCCTCCACCCCAGCAGGGCTCCCTGTGCATCAGGCAGGCTCGTGGGCTGCGTCTGCTGTCGGCCTCCGCGCATCCCCACAGCCCACACACTCCGCCCCGTGGGCTGCTGTTCATGGTGGGGTGGGGACCGAAAACACCAAGCGATACAGAGACTGTGAAAACATCAGAATTAGCCAAGTGTTTTCACCTCTCTTTCTTACAATCTAGCCTGTGTTTGTCAGAATCCTTTCTGAATTCTCTTGACTCAAAGTGTACTTTTTTCTTAGAAATTAGGCGTTATTTTTCCACCCACTACCTATTGTATAGCAGAGGAAACTGCTGAATATAAGCAAAATAAATTGGTGACAGAAGTAGGAACTAAAAATGAGCTCTCTGGGCTGCTCATGCTATTCAGCACCATACACTGCCTCAAGAACATTTTGGTAGCAAAAAAAAAAAAAGTGAAAATGCGTTTCTACTGGCAGTTAGGTCTGATTTTCCTTTGAGAAGTGTCTCTAGGGAGCTGAAGAGTGAGAATGATTTCCCGTAGGGAGAGAGTGACAAAGGAAAACAGAAGTCTACCATACTCAAGTCAGAGAGCTCTTTCTTGTATGCTAAATTCCGATGCTAAAATAGTAAGACCTTCATGGCAGTGACATGGCTATGGTTACTGATGGATTTATTCAACCGATCAGTCTTTATGGGTTTCTGTTATGTGCTAGAAACTGTGAGGTATTTTAAAAATAACTATAAAATGAGGGCTTGATGCTTTTTAAAATAGAAGTATTTACCTACTTCTTAGTGTGGAAGGAGCATCAGGTCATGAGACAGGAGATGAGAGTGGTTTTCTGGGGGTACCCTGTTCTAAAGTGTGTGTAACACCTGTCCTCACTCCCCTAGGAAGGCCACCCTGACGAGGAGACACTGGTGTTGAAATGGATGGCAAGAAGGAACCCGCCAAGTAAGGACCTATGCAGGGAAGGGGAAGAGAAGGCTCACAGGCCCTGAGCCTGGATCAGTGCAGCGAGCTGGGGGAGCAGAAGGAACACAGGGCAGCTGCAGGGCAGGGGGCGGGAGGGGGCTCGTGAACGCCACATATGAAAGAGAGAACAGACAAGCCCCTGCTGCCACTGCCCCACCGGCAGCGCCTGCAACAGTGCTGGGCAGGCAGGATGCACTCGGGAGACTGGCTGAATGGATGCATGAACAGGAGGGCATACAACCAGAGGAACGTCGTTTTCAAAGAGAATCACGCTCCCTGTGTGGAGAGAATGGACTGAAGCTGGTGACAGAGAGACAGACTGGAAACAGGGAGACCAACTGGGAGCTGCTGCAGGAATGGAGGTAAGAAATGGGGGTGGGGGTCGAGGGTGGTGGTCACAGAGAAGAGGAGGCTGCAGGGAATGATGTGAGGTGCTGGGACCAGGGAGTGTTCACGGCATCGTGACCTCCCGGAGCACAGCCTTGCTCATGAGCGCCACGGCAGTGCTGAGTCTGGGTGTGAGGGGGTCCAAGTCCTGTGCCGTGAGGAGGGGGCTCTGGAGGCTGAGACAAGGTGGGGGGTGGGCATGCCGTGGAGAACTGCAGGGGGCAGTGGTCACCTGTGGTGCCTGTGCCCCAGGGGCAGCTGAGGAGGGTGTTGACCAGATCTGAGCGGACACTGGTCCTTGTGGTGAGAGGAGTCCTGGCACGAGGGCAGGCAGAGCTGACCACAGAGGGTCAAAGAAAGACATCATGACGTGTGACGAATAGCTACCGACTTCTAGGAAGCTTGGCTGGATCAGAGAAATTGGGCTGTAGCTAAAGGGGATGGGGGATCAAGGGAATGTTTATTTTCTGTTTGTTATCTTTTGAAAAGATGAGGGGACCCACACCCTGCTTGCCAGGGGATCCAGTCGGGAGGGAGAAAAGGCTGACACGTGTGAAGGGTGAGAATCAGAGGAGCGTCTGGACAGGTGAGAGGTGGGCTGGGGCGTTGCTGGTGCAAAATGAGAGTTCCAGCTGTTTCTATGTCCTCGGTAGAATGAGGCGAGGACACTGGGTGGGAGTAAGGAGCAGGACGGGGTGCTGGCAGTTTAGAAGGAGAAGCTGAAATGGAGGTTGTGGGAGATGGAGGACTCTTGTGCTTATGTGTTTAGGTGGGGTGACAGGTCAGTGTTGTGGAGGTTGGCGGGAAGAGGCAGCTGAGGGAGCAGGAACGAGACGACCCCTGGAAGGAGGAGGCTGAGCAGCTGATGGAAACGTCGGGCCGTCAGCCCATGGTCTAGGGCACTTAGTCCTGCTTCCACAGACACTGGTCTGCTCATCCCTCTCATAAATTTAAGAAGTGAGAGAAATTGGGCTTACCTTCACTGCCTGTATCATGTTGTTTTTGTTGTCTGTTGTGAACCTCAGTAACTCGTGTGTCAAGGTGACTGTGCTGGGGACAGCCCCTCCCTGAGCAGTAGCGGCGGGAGGGGAGGATGACAGCATTTGTGGTCCAAGAGGGAGACGGACGCAGGGACCATGTGTTCAGGAGTGATGGTGGGGAGGACAGGCCACACCCCCGGAGACTGGAGGCATGTCTCAACTGCTTTGTGTCTGTTTTTTGTTACCTATTTGTGGCCTTGTGGAGGCGGGGGCGAATGGCAGCGAGTGGGCTTGGGAGGTTGTCTTGGCCGGGCTGGTGTCTGCCGTGCAGAAGGCTGCCTGGATCACGTCAATGGCCTCGGTGTAGCCCATCTGTCTCAGGGCCTCCACCAGCTCCTTTATGGTGCCCCCGGAGACCTGAGAAATGAAGGAAGAGTGTGCTTCTGTGTTCCAGCCTGTGCAGGAAATAAGCAGGCAGGCTGTAAACGCGACACCACTCGCCGTCCCCCTGACAGGCTGCCTCCTCCACTGAGACGGCCAGGGGGCATGGAAGGTCTGGTGGAGAGCCTCTAAAAAAAAAAGCATGGAGCCTCAACATCATCTTTGAATCAAGTTTCCTGTTTCAGCTCAGACAGCACTCAGGAAATCACAGAGAAGCACTTCATAGTGAGCAGAGAGACTGCTGAGGCAGTAAAGCTCTAGAGTGAAACCTACACAGTCTCCCTGAAGCTCGAAGACCACTGAGAGATGAGCAATGATGGAATTTTCAATAGAAATTAACTTCACCCTGTGGTTTTTCTGCATTTATTTTAGAAATTAAAAGCATCAGCAGGTAACGGCTCTGCTAGGAGTGACCTCACAGAGAGCTGCTTCTGGGATGTGCTCACACGAGACCAAGGCCTGTGCTGGGGTAGAGGAGGGCATGAATGTGGACCATAGTCTATTGTTCAGGAGATCGGCGTTCTATGACCATCCTGACCCTCCAAGTAGCATTTCTGTAGCAAACCTCAAAGTATCTGAATACAACCAACGTGGGTTTCCTCCTGGCCTGGGTCACCCTCCCAGGACATGGAGAGTGACTAAGATTTTGTTGCTCAGAGTTAAGGGGAGGGGAAGGGACTGTGCTCTGGCCGGTAATGTTAACAAAGTCAGATAATCACAGCCAAGGGGGTCGCAAAGAGTTGGACATGACTTAGTGACTGAACTACAGTGACAACATAAGGTGACAAGTTACCTCGTAGTTGTCCATGAGGGTTTTGGAAGGAGCGGGACTCAGCCGGAAGGCGTTGTTCAGTATCCCCAGACCTAATTTCTGTGCCAGAGTAGCCCAGTTTTTGTCTGGATCAGGAATTTCTAGCAACTTGTAGAGCTGCAGCTTTGCATCTTCAGTCAGCTGTTTCATGTCTCCTAAAGGAGATAAAGGAGAAACATGACCATCCTAACTGATCGGAGACTCTCCAGAGGGACCGGTCCCTGCCACACAGCTCCCCCCCCACCCCGGGGGAGCAGTTGCACTCTTGCACCAGAGAGTCAGCAGCCACCCAGGTGAGTAAGAACAGCCCATGCTGTGGTAGATCACAGCTGGACCTTCTCCGTGGCAGGACCCCCGATTCTGAGAGAAGCCCCCGCCTCTCACAGAACAGTCTGGGTAACACCAGCTCTCCCGCAGCCCCTTTCAGGGTCAGGATGGAGGTGACACTGGCTCAGGGCACCTGGTTCTCCCACAACTCACCTTGTGCCAGCAAATCATCAGACGTAAACTCTGGCTCATAGGGTTTCCCATTTAATATGTCAAATACCTGTTGGGAAGGAAAATGCGGGGATGTTACAGGGATCACCAGGGAAATCTGCTGCTTTGTGGTAAGGAACTCAGCCCATCTTCCTCAGGAGGGGCTCGTACCCCTAAGATGGAGTGGGAAGAGGAGTCAGTACCCTGGCCTGCAGACGTGTCTGCCCTCTGGGGCTCTGGGCCCAGGAGGCTGTGCCCCACAAGAGCTGTCTGAGCTTCATAGAAAGACCCTACCCAGCCTCACAGAGAGCCAGGCCACAGCCCTTCTGAGGAACAAAGGTGGTCCAGACCACCCAGGCAGCGATGTGCTGGTCAGAGTTGATGGTAAATGACGTTTCCCTGAGAGTTAGGGCAAAGACTGAACCCACGCTGCGCTGTGAAGCTGTGTTTCCTCCCTGGTAAAAAGGCTCATGAGAATGAGTTTTTTAAGCTTGCTCAGACTGAGGTGTACAAATGCTCACAAGGCTTGAGGATAGCCTCTTGGCACCATCCACCTTTTAACTGAGGGGCCAAAAAGTCTTAGGATAAAAGAAAAGAAAACAGATAACTAATAGGAACCTACTGTATAGCACAGGGAAATCTACTCAATACTTTGTAATGACCCATATGGGAAAAGAATCTAAAAAAGAGTGGATATATATGTAGCAGATTCAGTTTGCTGAAACTAACACAACACTGTATATCAACTATACCCCCAATAAAAGTTAACGTGTAAAGGAAAAAGAAACTTCCATAGCTATGGAGGCTTTCCTGCATTCTCTGCAGTCACTTGGTTGCTGACTGACCTGGGTGAGGACCACATGGGGTCACCGAGTGGCATATTTTTGTGTTCTGTGGTGAGGCTTCTGGGAAAACCAGGCACTCAACGTAGAGTGCCACGTGGTCTCTCTGCCAGGGTTACTCTGCTCAAGCCACGCGGGCCCTGAGGAGGTGGGTTTTTGTCAGAGAGCAGCGCCTGCCCCTCAGGAGTTTAGTTAGTTGGGCTGGAGATGTGGGCTGCCCACCTCCGCCTGTGGCTCCCCTCCCTGGGCCCAAAGACCTGGAAACCGCGTTCACCTTCAGATCTTGGGTCAGCAGAGTTCTGAGGAAGGGTTTAAGTCTGTTCTGTTTATACTGATGAAAATCCTAAGAAGAATCCCCATTTCTTTTCATGTTCGGCAGTTACTTACTAAAGTTCAGGCAAACCATGGCATGTATCCTGGCTTCAGAAACTCAGATGGGAAGGATTCTGGTGTGAGTTCAGAATGGGCAACACGCTTTGTGAATTCTGAGTTTCTCTCATCTAACTCTGATCTGATTAGGCGTACGCTTTTATGTTCAGAACTCTGCTGACCTAGATCTTTAGCGGATAGGCTTTTTAAGATAAATACAGCTCGTGACAAGCAGCCTGTCTTTAAAAATACCAGGTGCGGGCTTCAGGGAGTAAAGACTGAGGAAGACCACTTGCCGCCTCAGAGGCAGCCAGCACACTGACTGAGCGGTGCTCACCTGCCAGCTGGTGGCCATGTCCAGAGGAGTGGTTCCCGGTACGACCCCTTCATCCTCTCCATCCTCATCCCAGGAGTCATCCAGGTCATACAGAGGCTCGAAGTTCTCCACCAGGGGATCTGCTCCTGCAGAGCCAAGTCACACAGCATTAGGTAAAACCCACATCTTGTCAGCTCCTAACTGCCTGCAGGGGTCAGATTCTATAAATATATACAACACATTTCCACTGAAATATCCAGAAACCTGCTTTAAAATTCTAAATATATCTTGACTATAAAGGTGACCAATGATATCTTTGTATAGCCAAGGACACTCTCAAAAACAAAGACTTGGACTGATGCTCACATTTGACTCTATAGGATAGTTGTCAGTGAACGATGCACCTTTAACCGGAGGACTAATGGCGGCAGTTTACAGGGACTACCTGGTGGCTCAGGAGATGCAGGTTCGATCCCTGGGTCAGGAAGATCCCCTGGAGAAGGAAACAGCAACCCACTCCAGTTTTCTTGCCTGGGAAATCCCATGGACAGCAGAGCCTGGTGGGCTCATCCATGAGGTCACAAAGAGTCGGACATGACTTAGCGACTAAACAACAACAAGGGTGCACCCGTAGGATTAAGGTCCAGTATGTTCAACTTGATGCCTGGCACCTCGTGTTTCTCAGTGTCTTCACCTGCTTGCTCAAAAGAGCAAAGCTGCTTTCTGTCTAGTGCCAACCTGTTCTGTTTTATTCCTGGATTATGGCACTGATCCTTAAATGCAAAACACCAAGAAAACCTTCTGGTAGGATGTGTAGTTATTGAAAGGTTATAGCTTCAAGTCTGAAGGCATTTCATAATCATAACCAGTGACTCCCCACACTAATCATAAACACTGCAATCACCGTCTCTTGTTCATGGGAATGTTCAGCTTGACAAAGGAGAAAAGAGAAGGCTGCTGCTTATTTGGGATATGATGTCAGAAAAATGTGGTGCCAAAGAAAAGGTTCTTCTATTTTCCTGGTCTCAGTTTTTTGGGTTTTTTTTTTAACAGAAGGTATTTAATCTGCTATTTTCTTGAATTTGTGAGGCATTTATTTTCTAAAAACAATTAAATAACCTTATAAGTAAATCAAGTATGCCAAGACAGGCTTGAGATACCAGTTACATTAAACATTTTTGAGGTTCTAAATGTATAAGGCAGTGGAGATTCAAGGATGAGCAGAAATAATTTTCCTATATTTCACAGGATGAAAGGGTTGAATTGGAATAACACTATACATCCTTGAGCAAAGCAGGGGAGAGAAACATAGAAGAGTGTGGAAGTTCAAGGTGACAAGGTGTGACTCAAGCTCTGCCCTTAACTGGGGCCTGGGAACTGGGATGCAAAAGTCTCACCAGTCTGTTTCCTTGGCTATAAAATGGGAATAGTAATGGGATTTGTCTCAAAGGGTTACTGCAGATTAAGTAAGATTAAATGAGACAGTGTGACGTACCTAGCCCAACAGAAGCTAGCGATTTTTAGGGTTTGGTACATGACAGTACTCAACACATGGCCCATGTGTTTGTTCCTTTCATTTTGGCTTCTCAGAGACCTTTCTTACAAAAGGAAGTCTTTAAATTCTTTATTATACCAATAAACTTTTCCTTCTGAGGACCTGTGATGTGACCTAAGGCTGATACTGCTCCAAATTCTAGAAGGGAATTCAGTTCAACCTTAAGATCTGTTATGGGACTCAACTTAATCCAAATCCAAAACAGGTGAGTAAAAACTAACATGACCATCAGCATGGCACCCAGGATTACTAATACAAACAAAGCCTTCATGGCTGCTAAGTGGGATTTGCAGCAAACTTTTATTTATTTGTGCCTTTCTGCAGCATGTCTGTAGGTTAAGGAGGTGGCCTAGATGCTCTAGTGAGTCTGGGTTTGCCTTCCTGATGACATTTTCTATGGCTGACCACCAGGCTGCCTTACCTGCTGCTTTGAGAAGAGCTGCCAGCCTGGTGGACCCTCTCCCGGCTGCTATGTGCAGGGGTGTAGTTCCATCGTAAGTGGTGCTGTCCACGTGGGCATCACCCTAAAATCCGCCCACACAGAAAAGGGTTAGTTCAAGGTCCTCTCGCCCTTTTGTCCCCACCTCCCCTGTCTGAATGGCTCTCCAGGTCATGTTACCAGCCCAGTTGTTTTCTAGGCAGGCTCTGACAGTGCAGAGATCCTCAGAGATGCTGGGCAGGGGAATACTGGAGGGCCTGAGCTGCTATTCTGAAGCCTCCAGTAGATATTACACAGGTAGAGCCGACGATAGGGAGATGAGCTGTTAGCGAAGTTGTTCTTTGGAAAGATTTTCCCAAATACCCCTTGGGAATTGAATAAGAAGGCGGGTAAGTGCATCCCTTACCTCCAGGAGCAGGCAGCCAGCCAAGGAGATGTTGTCGTGCTCCACGGCCAGGTGCAGCGCCGTGCGCCCCGACTTCCGCTCCTGGGCGTTGACGTTGGCCCCTGCAGCCATCAGCAGCAGCAGACATGGCAAGCTGTTGCTCATCATGGCTACATGGATGGCATTCAGACCTACAGCCCAAGCACAGGGATGGTCACGGGGAGGGAAGGCTGTTGGGGGTCAGCATGTCTTTACTCCAGTCTTTACAGGTGCTATAAGTCAGCTGTCCTGCATGTAAACCCCACACTTTTTGTGTTCTCAGGAGACAATGAGAGCACATAAACATTCTCTGAATAAAGGATGCTTTCTACATATCAAGGGGGCTTCCCTGGTGGCTCAGATGGTAAAGAATCTGCCTGCAAAGCAGGAGACCCAGGTTCAATCCCTGGGTCAGGAGAAAGGAATGATAGCCCACTCCAGTATCTTGCCTAGAGAATCTGTAGCCTGGTGGGCTATAGTCCATGGGATCGCAGATAGACATGACTGAGCAGCTAATTCTTTTTCTGCATATCAAGAATGGTGTTTGCTCAGGCCTCTGCTTTTCCCTCCTACTGACTATTCCAGATCATCTTTAAAGGAATTAGCTGCAGCCAGCAACGGAAATTTCCATAAGAGATGATGAATTCCAAGTGGTTAAGGAAAGCACTTTGGGGTGCAGGTCAAATACACACATTTATCTGGTAGCTACTTATTGTTTAGAAAGCAGACAGGGTTACACCATGATGTGTGATTGTCTCTTACCTTCCCCATTGGGGTGGTCAATAAGTTGTGTTGCCTTTTTGTGCTTGAGTAAAATACCGAGAATTTTATCATGTCCTTCTTTGGCAGCGAGGTGCAAAACAGAGTTACCCAAGCGGTCCAGAAGGC
Organism: Giraffa tippelskirchi; assembly: GCF_054371585.1. Classification (NCBI taxonomy): domain Eukaryota; kingdom Metazoa; phylum Chordata; class Mammalia; order Artiodactyla; family Giraffidae; genus Giraffa; species Giraffa tippelskirchi. The sequence continues at coordinate 87,700,464 of NC_137275.1, read as the reverse complement.
TCAGGTCAGCACCAGCCCTCAGCAAGTCCTCCACCACATCTTCCTGTCTGGTGATCACTGCCAAGTGCAGGGGTGTCTAGGGAGTGGAGGAGAGGCAGGAGATGACACTGGTCAGTGGCATAGACACTTGTAATCCACTGGCTTAGCTGTGACTGCAATAGGTGGAATCAAACTGAGGGGCCATTTCTCATTCCCAGATTAAGTTCTCACCTGTGCAAATGAGTTACTCTCCACTCCATATCATATGCTAATGATATATATATACTGGACTGACATTTAGTTATCAAAATTACTTTTTATATTTATAATTCTTTTTATTTTTTAAAATTTTTATTTATTTTTTACAATTCTTAATAGCTTTGTTTCTGGCTACAGTCAGTTGATTTTTGACAGTTAACTCCTATTAGTAAATTTAGTTTTCTTGAATTTCTACAAGGAGTCTTACCTTCAGCTTAGAAATCATATGTTAACAAACCAAATCAACTTATGGTTTTACTGAAAAAGTTTAAACAAACTACCCAGCAGAAACCAATTGACAAAGGTACTGTCATTCTATAATGATATGCAAAAAAAATTGCTAAATTAAAAAATATTGCTCCATGGACAAGCTCCATGAGACCAATCAACAGAATTCTGCCACCACACTTTATAAAAGGATTCTCAATGGCATAACAGAATAAGAGAGCCACCTCACAAAGAAGGCTCAGATGGACAAACAAGCCATGTTGCTGACACGTAACAGGTGCATAAATAGTCCGTTTGATTATCCTGCCCACAAAGCAGCACCTCAGTGAATGCAAATGAGATGTTTTGAAAACAGCATTTTCGAGATGAGTAAGACAAACACACTCAAGAAAGTATCTTTCAAAGAACTGAGGTCACTGCCAGAACAGCAGTATATTTTTATACAGATCAGTCTATTTCACAGCAGCCTGTGAAATCCAGTCTCTCAAATGACAATTTGCCTAGACTTTCCTTCTCAGTAAGCAGTACTGGCTGTATCAGTGACAATAGGTGGACCACCAACGTCCTTGTTGGGCACACCAGGTGAGAATGGGATGAAAGATACTGTGCTGTGTCATTACAGTGATTATTTAATAAAACAGAAACAAAACAGGATTTTTTTCCCCCAAATTTCTACTCTCTTTTTTTTCTACCCCCTTTTTTTTCATCCTTTAGAACTATAGCCTGGCTTGAAATGAATCATGTCCTTGAAACTATAGACATTATAGCCATGAGCCTTCCTCTCAAAATAAAAAATAAAAACTGTGTTTAGTAATCAGACATGTCATTTGGGGAGATGGGGAAAGGAAAGAGAATTAGATTGGAAAAAAGACCTGAAATCACATGATACCATTCAGAGATTTAATATTATCTGTAGTTTTAATATAATTTTCATATCATACAAAATCTCTTACCATTAGTAAAAAAAAATTTATTAAGTTTTTTTTTCTATGGTCCCATGGAAGGTTTTCTGTGATATTTTAGGCTTTAGATCTTAAACCCCAGGATTATATCTTAAGTAATTATACAATGTAGGAATCTAGGAACTTTTAATACCATGCTTGCTGGCAGGTGGACTTAGGCAGACATTTTGCAGAGCCAAGTAAACAAATGCCCCAGCAACTCAGTTCCTGCCTGTGTATCTGAGGGACACAAATCCACAAGGGCACATGAGTGAGACTCTTCACTGAAATACTGTCTGTGGAGGTGGGAAGTGAGAAGTTGGCTAAGTGTCAACTGCTGGGAAATAGGTACATAGTAGATCGAAGATGTACACAATAGGATCCTCTTCAGGGGTAGAAACAATGAACTAGTTGTATACACTGGTGCATGGATAAATTCCACAGACAGTGAAGGCAGAGATAGAGTGACACGTTAGCACAAAGCCACCTATGCAACTTAAAAATACATGCATGAAGACCTGTATGAACACACACGAGCGCATGTAAAACTGGCAAAACCCAAATAATATCTATGGATTATATCAATTTCCTGGCTTTGATAGTGGACTAGAGTTATACAAGATGTTATCACTGGGGAAACCAGGCAAAGGGTACAGGCAACCTCCTAGTACATTTTTTGCAACCACCTATGAATCTATAATTAAATTAAAAATTTAAGAAAGTTTTATGCAAAGCAGAAGCAGTATGTATAACATACCATGGACTGCATGTAAGAATATACTTTCCTAACACCATACACAAAAATAAACTCAAATGTAAGGCCAGAAACTATAAAACTCTTAGAGGAAAACATAGGCCAAATACTCTTTGACATAAATCACAGCAAGATCCTCTTTGACCACCTCCCAGAATACTGGAAATAAAAACAAAAATAAACAAGTGGGACCTAATTAAACTTAAAAGCTTTTGCACAGCAAAGGAAACTATAAATAAGATGAAAAGACAACCCTCAGAATGGGAGAAACTAATTGCAAATGAAACAACTGACAAAGGATTAATCTTCAAAATATACAAGCAGCTTATAACAGCTCAATACCAGAAAAACAACCCAATCAAAAAATGGGCAAAAGACCTAAACAGACATTTCTCCAAAGCAGACAGACAGATGGCCAACAAACACATGAAAAGATGCTCAACATCACTCATTATTAGACAAACGCAAATCAAAACTACAATGAGGTACTGCCTCACACTGGTCAGAATGGCCATCATCAAGAAATCTACAAACAATAAATGCTGGAGAGGTTGTGGAGAAAAGGGAACTCTCCTGCACTGTTGCAGGGAATGTAATTGATGCAGCCACTATGGAGACACATGTACTCCAATGTTCACTGCAGCACTATTTACAACAGCTAGGACACAGAAACAGCCTAGGTGTCCAGCAACAGATTAATGGATAAAGAAGTTGTGGTGGACATATACAATGGACTATTACTCAGCCATAAAAAGGAACACATTTGAGTCAGTTCTAGTGAGATGGATGAACCTAGAGCCTGTTGTACAGAGTGAAGGCAGAAAGAGAAAAACAAATATTGTATATTAATGCATACATATGCAATCTAGAACAATGGTAATGATTACCCTATTTGCAGGGCAGGAAGAAACTTAAACAGAGAACAGATTTGTGGACACAGCAGAGGAAGGAGAGGGTGGGACAAATAGAGTAGCATTTAAACATATATATTATCATATGTAAAATAGATGGCTATTGGAAAACTGCTGTATAACAGGGAGCTCCACCTGGTACTCATAGAAGGGTGGGAGGGAGGCTCTAGAGGGAGAGGACATATGTATACTTACGGATGATTCATGCTGTTGTATGTGAGAAACCAACACAACATTGTAAAGCAATTATACTCCAATTAAAAATAAATTTTGAAAAAGTACATTTAAACGTCTATCTACTTTAAAGTATATATGTTTAGGTAGCAAATACCTAGGGAAATACTTATAATTGTTATATTTGGGAGTGGGGGCTGAGAACTTGTATGCTGCTAGGGAGGGTAACTTTGATTCTCTAATGCATATCCTCACGTACTATTTTAAAAACTACGAACATATATATGATAATTAGAAACAAAAAATACATGCACAACCCCCCCACTCATGTTTTATAGGAAGATATGCAAATAAAATTGTTATCAAACACACTAGAGTGGTTGTTTATGTTGCAGGGAGGGGAATGGGAGAAGAGAAAATAGTTGAATAGATTTCAGAAATATTTTCAGAAAAATCTTAACCCTATGTACTTGTATTATTTTGAGTGTGGCTTTCTCTAGAGGGTGGGTGGAAGAGAGATTTGATCATGACAGATGGGCCACAGAAATGTACTAAGATTAGTGAAAGGTATTTTGGGAGCATGTTTCAGACAATTGCCAAATAATCCAAATTACTTAGGGGACTGTATAATTCCCAAGAAGAATAGCTAACAGAAAACCTTTACAACAGAAAAATGAAAGTTAAAATATTAGTGGGTTTCTAGTTCTCAAATAAAAGTCGCCATTGGGTGTGTGTTTGACACCTTAAAGGCCAGCCAGGGGATCCCGAATCCTTGCCCATCAATGAAAACAATGGTAAAGGGGTGCAAGAAGTGGACCTGCATGCCCCCAAGAGTCCCCACGTCAGAAGGCATGGAAGCGTCAAAGGTAGTGGTTTCAGAGTTTTGTCCTCAGCACAGAGGAGAGTCTCAATAGGTGTACCCGAATGATACAGTGAAGAGTTTGGCACATAATAAATCACAACTACTAAGCCTGTTGTGCAGTGTCCTTTGCAGGTCCTATTTATAAACAGAAAAACAATTCCTTGAATCTGACATACAGGCACTGAACTTAAGTACTCTTTGAAAGGAGGACTGAGAAGTGCAAGGTCCCATTTCCAGTTTTATCTGTACACTTGTGATGGTGAAAGGAACAGTCAGTCCTAAAGCCTGAGAGACTCAAACTTTATGGGCCAAGTGACTTTCCAAATACCAGCAACACACAAACTGGTATGAAAATGGGAAGAAGCTATCCTTTAAATATATACCTAAAATTAGACCTCATCCTAGTTATGAGTCAGTGAAGAGTTCCCCAACTTCATTTTCCCTTTGATCTTAAGCATGATGGCCAAAGACGTGGCCTAATGCTTTAATATCCAATGGGAAACTGTTACTTTCCCTTATCAGGAGACACAGATCAACTTGATCTATCTATTCACAGATAAAAATCTACTGGGGGCTACATGTAAACATTTCAGTGCTATTGCTTTTAGGAAATGACTCACAACACTGTTTTAAAAATTGAGAATTGGGACAAGCACCTTTACTGTGTAAATAACTGTACATGGTGGTTGTCTGTACTTGTAGAGGGAGGGATAGGCTTGAGTCAGGCATCTGGGCATACCATGGAGGCCAAGGGGGACTGGGAAGATTCATTTTGAGTCTTGAAGGGAAGGAGAAAACAGAAAAGCTGAGAAGGGCACAATACCAGGAGGCTGTAGAGAAGACTGGTGGGGCTGGGAAAGGCAGCAAGAAGGGAGAATACCAGGGGGAGAGGGAGGTAGCAGACCCTACTCACCTCCTCCCAGTGTGGTCTCTGCCTGGGAGGCTGGCCGGGGTCTGCCGGCTCCCTGCACCAGCATCCCAGCTTTGATTCTGGCACGCTCAATCTCCTTTCCTCACCTGAAATCTGCGTGTACCCACCAGGCAGCCTCACTGAATCTCCAGTTAGCTTTGCTCTCTGAGATACTTGACGACCTCTGTAACAGAGTTCCTCAGCCTGCTTTTAAGTCTACCTAATTTCTGTGTGAATCTGATTTGGGCAAATCTCTTTAGTGTTCCCTGTTTTCTTCACCTTGAACATTATTATTATTTTGTATTTTGAATTTTCTGTTTTTTGAAAGACACTTTTTCCTTCTCAAGCAACCTTTTTAGCTTTCTGTATTCAGACTCAGCACCCTTCATTTGATAACCATTTAATCTAGGTGCTGTCAACATGTTCAGCACACTTTAAAATTCTTGTCAATCACTGGCTTTTCAAACTGAAAAGTTTTTTCAATGCTATTTTTTTCTGGACAGGTATGATGTATTTATCCTGCAGTAGACTGATGGCTTTGACAAGTTTCTGAAGCTTCAAGTTTGCAATCTCTGTGCAGGATGCTGAATTTCATTGTGGGGTAACTGCTATTACACCCATAGATCAAAGGATCTTCATTCATAAAAGAACATTCCTATGTAATGGGCTTTTTGATATTACCTACAAAGACATTTGTTTTATTTTTGCTACTGTTAATATTATGTGCTACTATTAATACACACACAAGCACACGAACACACCTTGGATTTTTCTTCAGTCGTCTCCTTGATATTTCTGCTTACCTGGTAGAGATCATTTCTCATGTTGATAATTTCATCAGAAATCAAGCCAGATGTGACTTCCAGCAGATCTCTCACAAGCTGATCATGAAGGTGGATGATTGCCAAGTGTAAGACACTGGAATAAAAATATAGTGGCAATAATCAGCTAAAGTGTTAATGGAAAAAAAAGAAAACAGGTTCTCACGATAGGATTAGATCTGTAAACTGAATTTGGCTCTCATACCTAGTTTTCTTTGGCGTGCAAATGTCTGCAATCTATGAAACATCCTGAATCCAAGGTGGGTGTGATCTACTGCCTGCTCACTTACAGAGCCTGCTTGGTCTCTGGGGGCTCAGTTCAGACTCCTTGATGTGTAAAGGAGCCTGGACTTTGAGGCAGAGACGTCTCCAAGTTCAAATCCTAGCCCTGCCTCTGTGCTATGGTTTCAGGGCATATTCTCCTCTAATTTTTCCCTGACTTACCTGGACACACAGATGATATGAGTTAAATGCCTGAACTAGGATTTGTTCAGAAAAATGTCTTTATCTCACCTAGCCCTGCCACCTCTTCCAAAATACAAGGTGGTGGCTTTTTAAGATCTTCCTACATCCCAAGAGGGGAGAGTGGAGTTAAGCTCTTAACTACAGGAAGAAGACTTGAAGCAAACCTCTGGAGGAACAGTGTTACTGTATTTCTCCCCTGAATTCTTGCCTCTGCCTGGAATGGTTTTGCTCCTCTTGTCTGCCTCAACAGCACCTCTTTATCCTTCATGCTCCAGTCCAAAACTTACATCCTTGGAGAAGACTTTCTCAGTTTCCAAGGCAGAGCAAGCTATCCTCTTCTTAAGTTTCCTGCTTGGTTGAGCAACTACAGTTTTCTGTACGTCCTCTCTCTCTGTCTTCTGAGCCTCTTGGAGGCTGGTTCTCCCTGGGTCAGCCTTACAGCCCTGGCACACAATTTAGGCACTAAAATAAGGATGACTGAACAAACTGAGGGCTTACAGTAATGAGGCTGAAAATATTGGCAGGTGCCAAGCATCACTCCTAGGAACAAAATTTTTTTAATTGTTAAAAAAATTTACTATTAAAATTAATTGGAAATGACACAAGACCAATAAAAAATGGCTACTATTTGTTTAGATCTTTTAATACCAGACTGCACTAAGCATTTGACATACATTATCATATTAATCATAGTCTTACAAGGTAGGTAATATTAACCTTACTTTTGGTGATGAAACTGAGACTTATGGGTGTAAGAGAACTCAATCCAGGGCATATATTAAGTCCGTGACTGTCTTGCACCAAAGCCTTCCCTTAATTCCTTAAGGTCTCCTGCTTCAGGGGCACATGTGCGCTGCTCTGTGGAGTGGCGGTGAACATCCAGGAGGATGAACCCTCCGAGGTATGGACAGATCATGATGCAGAGCACACCCAGGGGATCGCACGGTGGCAGTACATATGGGATCTGAGGCATAGGCTGCATTTTTCTCTAAACATAGCAGGTGTCATTTTACTCAGGCCACTTTCTTGGCAATAGCAAATGTATATTACCTGGGATTAGCACTGACATAGGAGAGCCTGAAAAACTAAACTGTGGCATCATTATTTGAGAGAGATTTTTAAATGACTTATCTCAGGGTTTCAGTACTGTCTTTTGAAACCTAGGACTGAAAGAAGACTGATGAAAAGGTCCTGAAGTCTGATGCAGACGTGATGTACGTATACCAAGAAAAAGGTCGTACTTCAAAAACTGCCTAAAAATTTCCATGTGTAGCTCAGCATTTCATAGCAGAAGTACATTCCCCCTCCCCCATAAATTTTCACACCCTCATGGGAATTTCCCCAGTAACAAAAGTTTTTATTATTTTTTTAAATTGTATTTTCTGTGATGACTAATGGCCACAGGATTCAGATTAATAGCCGAATACAATAAGCTCAGTGAAAACAAGGGATCTGAGCTGTGAAGGCTCAAAGCTATTCCCGTCTGCATTCTTATGAGGACTCTTCTTTGGTCTCCCCCAGTCTCACCTCTATGGCTTCCAGCTGCAGGGATTCCGAGGGAGGGCGTGCTTGCGTGAGAATATTTGGGGACCTGGGAGGGGACTCGAAGGATTCACTTTCTGCCTGGGCAGGGAAGGCTCCCTTCCCCAGCCTCTCCATATATATCCAGGTCCTCACATATGTTCATACCTTCCCCTCAATGCCCCCATTTGAGTGCGTGTGCCTGTATCCCTTTCCACAATCCTCCCTTCAGACACCCGCGGTCCCTTTCTAACTTAACATGCGCTCACCTTTCTTAGGCTCATCAGCTGGTCCCTAAGAATGTCATCTGAAATATGGCTGTCCTGTCCTGGTTAACTGCTTTCTCTTGTGGTTATAAGCTATTGAATGCGAACTGGATTATTTAACCCTGTAAAACACGTTCTGCTGTTGATGACATTACACAAAGACGGCTGTGCTGGTTCCTCCCATACTGTATAACAAGGCAAGTGGTTACACCACATCCTTGGTTACACTGCAAGGAATGAGAACAAAGGTCTCTCTTTGAAACCTCAAGGTTGGCACTTTCCTAAAGCATTTGGTTCAGTGTTTAAACTAGATTTAAGACACAGCACCCAAGAGCTCTTCCAGAGAGAAGGATTTGTCAGTGTTGATGCTATTTTGGGGAAGGTTTTGAGCAAACCACTTGACTTGGATTTGAGAGCTGCTGTCGCTTGCTATTTTTATAGGCTTTTGAGATTATTTTAGAAGTCTCAGTGAAAGGATGAGGAGACCTGTTTTAGAAAGAAGCCAGGTGTCCTTGCACATATGAGCCCTCCTATAACACCAGAAGTGGGAAGCACAGTGGTGGAATGGTAGACTCCCACATCACGTGGGTGAGAGCAGTCAGAAGAGTCTGGTCCAGTCACAGACTGGTGACCATTAACACAGGCAGCAGAGAAGGAACTGTTAACTGGGAGAGAATGACGATGGCCTCTTAATCATTTTGTCATTGTTGCTCTGTCTCTATTGGGCTTTTCCTGGAGATTACTGTTATCACAGGTATGCAGTTGGGATAATAAGCACTTTAGACCTTTGGTAAGACCAAACTTTATTACATTATTCCAATAAACAAAGTAAATATTATTATTCCAATAAACAAATGTTTATTAGATATTATTCTAAATCTTATTCCAACAAATGAAGCAGGGCTTTTCAAAAAGTACCATTCTCCACACACATCTTAGTTTTCTAACCCAGAGTGTTGTACTCTTAGATGAGTAACCGGATATTTTAGAACTCAACAGGTGGGAATCACAGGACAGAGAAGCAGATCACACCACTCAGCCTTACTGATGCATTCTTTTTCTTGAGGAAAAGCTTCAGTTGCAGGATCCAGTGACTTTAATCAATTTGTCTCATCTCTAGCCAGCATGCACACAATTCTTTTCTCTCTTTGCCCCTTTAAAACACCTTGTTTACAAAAGTCCTGACTTACCTGTCCCCGTTCTCATCCTGTACAGCAGTGAGATGGCGCTGGACGGCCAGCAGCATCTTCACATCTCCTGTCACTGCGTAGTCAAAGAGGGCGTTGGCGTGCTGCTTGGCCAGCTGCATAGCCTTCTCCAGAAAGAGGTTATCTGCAAGGCAATGATCACAGTCACAGTCGAGTTTCCTGTACTTGCTCTACAGGAATGGCATGCTTGAGGCCAACACTGTCAGCATCAGCATTCTGAGACTCTGAGACACAATCGATTTAGTGGAAAATGCTCCTTTCAGGGGCTTCCCCGGTAGTGCGAGTGGTAGAATCCACCTGCCAACCCCAGGAGACACAAGTTCGATCCCTTGGCCAGGAAGATTCCCTGAAGTGGAAATGGCTATCCACTCCAGTACTTCTTCCTGGAGAATCCCATGGGCAGAGGAGCCAGGCAGGCTACAGTCCATGGGATTGCAAAGAGTCGGATGAGACTGAGCGAGCACGTGCACACACACACTTTTCAGTGCTTTTGGATTGTGTTCACTGCAAAAAGCACAAGTGGGTGTTGGCTCACTGACAAATACAGAGGTTGATCTTAAAAAACCTGTCTACAATTTTTTTGGGGAAAAGAAATTCAAAAATGTCTGCTATTTTAAGAGAATAATCAATCTCCAAATAATGCTCACTGGATTTTGCCACAATTGTAAATAATCAATCTCTTGGGGAAATAATCCTTCACTGGAATCTTAAGTGACTCTCTTGTTGGGCAGGAAGTGTCAAAAATCAGTCTCTGCCACAGACAGACAGACTCTCTATGAGCCACTGGTGTTTCTGTGTTAGGTCTTTATTTTTATCGTCTGTGACTTTGTTTTATTAATTTTTACTGGGGTATAGTTGCTTTACAGCCATTGGTGTTCTTGTAAACTTTGCTTCCTGAAGGTCAGTGGGAGGAAACTTGTGGCTTGCAGGCCAAATTTTGTATGTGGCCTGTTTTTTATGGCCCCCTATCTAAGCATGGTGCGTACATTTATTTAAAAAAAAAAAGAACATGCAACAGAAACCTATGTAGCCCCCAATTCTACTTATTTACTATCTTTCTCTTGCAGAAAAAGTCTTCCAAGCATAATCTGGGATGACCTAGACTCTTGACACATACTCTAATGGGTACTGGTTCCAAATATGCACTGTCCCCCTAATCCTAATTCTCCAAAGAAGGCAGTGTCATAAAGGGAAAAATTCTTATTTTCAGGCAAAGTTCCACCTCAGTGTGACAGTCAAGCTACAGTCAGAGAAGGGAGACTGTCAAAATTATGCAAACTGCTCTCTGTTGTCTGTGGTGGAAATGATTTAGATTATCTCTCCTGATACCCTAAAATTGCATGACATGACTGGAGAAGCATATGTAAATGTCTGTACTTTATAGTCAGAGATAACACTGGGCAAATGGAAACCCCAGAGTGAATAAAATGACCCGGCACAGGCTTTTCAAAAGGCATACAGGGCTCCGAAGAGCACACGGAACCAGATGTGGATGTGTCATCTTTAGTCTTTAGGTCAACAAGATAAACCTGTTTTCTGGAAACAGGTTCTCCACCCAGACCTGACCCAGCCCTCCCCAGCCAGTACCGCGCGGTCCTCCATCCTGCACGGCTCACCCTGGAAGCTGCAGTTCTCTTCTTTTACTCCTACTGAGCATGTCAGGTTAGCTTCAGTGCCCCCCTTGCAGGATTCTCCCTCTTGTTCTGTGGTTTCTGTTACTTGCTCGGAGAGATTTACAACCTCTCTGTCATCACTCTTGCCACAACTTTCAGGGTCATTTTTAGATGGGGTGTCTATGATTCCTAAAATAAAAGCCAAAAAAAAAAAAAAAATCAGCCTTTTCTCAGTAAAATCTATTCAGTTATAATTCACTGTTTCAGCAAAGGTCAGCTAAAGGTGGAGGCAGGTTTACTGCAAAGGGAAAAGAAAAACAGTTAATTTAAAATTCCTTTTAAAATGATCCGTTTACCAGAATATGTTAACATCTACAATTTCACTGTTAATGTTATTTTCTATTGAAGTTGTGGGACCTAGGGAGCTATCTGTTCTTTTTGTTTATTTTCATTCTTACTTTCCTGAAGAAAGAAACTTTGTATAGCTTTCAGTGCAAAGACTTCAGAGCCATTCTTTGTATTATACTTGGTTGCCTCTTGGCTGTATAACTTCTGAGTGCAAATCATTGAACTCTTTAACACAGTATTGCAGAGATTAAATCATAATGGGTAAAAATTGTTTAAAAAATGGTCATAAGTAACCCATTTTGAAGTTATTTTAAAGTCACTTCCAGAAAACTTTGTTTAAATTGAGGTGTAATTGACATTAACATTGTAATAATTTTAGGTATACAATATAATGACTCAATATTTGTATATGTTACAAAATGATCATTACAATAAGTCTAGTTTAACATCTATGAGCGTATAGAGTTACAAATTCTTTTCTTGTGATGAGAACTTTAAGAGCTTAAAAAACATATTTTTACATTTCTAAAAACGTACATCTTATCCTGTTTATTTGGAAAGGAGGAAAATGAAGTAAAGCTCTTCTAGGAATTACAAGAAAGTGGCATATTAAAAATTCTTGAAAGCAGAGCAGCTATTTTTCCCCCTCAGTGCTCAAGCAAACTGTGAAGATGTGGTCTGAATTCACATTCTTCACTGTGGGAGCTATCCTGTGCAGTTTCTGATCATCCTCATTCAGGTCCTACTACACTATCTGACAGCTACTATGAGAGCACTGAGGTTTTAAGGCAGAACTGGTTCAAATTCTGGTTCTGCCGCTAACAAATATGTACCTTCAGTGAGTAAATGGTCATCTGTGAACCTTGATGTGCTCTCTCTATAAAATGGAGAAACTAATATTTTCCTTACAGTGGAATCAAGAAGATGATTAAAACATGTAAAAGCATCTGACATGAAACAGGTGTTGAACACATGAGAAGACCTTTTTGTATTCTTTTTTCAATAGGTACACTGGAATTGTACATCGAAGAATTGATGCCTTTGATCTATCATGCTGGAGAAGACTCCTGACATTCTCTTGGACTGCAAGGAGATCAACCAGTCAATCTTAAGGGAAATCAACCCTGAATACTTGTTGGAAGGACGGATGATGAAATTGAAACTTCAGTATTTTGGTCATCTGATGCAAACATCCGACTCATTGGAAAAGGCCCTGATGCTGGGAAAGATTGAGGGCAGAAGAGGGTGTCAGAGGATGTGATGGCTGGATGGTATCACCAATGCAATGGATATGAACTTGGGCAAATTTTGGGAGATGGTGAGGGACAGGGAGGCCTGGTGTGCTGCAGTTCATGGGGTCGCAAAGAGTCAGACACGACTGGGCGAATGAACAGCAACAACACTGGGATGGACATGTAATGTGAAGCATGAACACATGAACAGCTGCTAATTAGAGGGTACATTTGATGAGAAAAGACCATCCCTATAAAATTCTAAATGTCTTCAAAAGTGTAGTATTTGATAAAAAAAGAGAATAGGTAAGTTTGGTGACTTTATGTTTGAACAGTAAGTCTCTTTACGCTCCTTTCTAATGTTCTTTTCTTTCCCCTGTTCATGCCACGTACAAAGTAAATATATAAATATAAATACAGCATCAGGACTAGAATTCCTGCTCTCCACAGGAAATAACAGTTTTGGGGAAAGAAGTTACTGTCTTAATTTCTTTGCATTTATCCATTTTTTTCAAGATAATGTTGTGTAAGTAATGACTGGAAAAAAAAAAAAGTGCTACTTACCATGCTTCATCCCAGCATTAGATTTAGTGGTTCCAGGATGGAAGGTAATTCCACCATACGCGGGGAATCCATAGTGGGGGAAGCCATACCCTGAAATGGTAGATGTAACAAATGAAACCTCATGACGATTTATAAACAAAAAGGCTCAGCAAACCTTCGTGTCCCTCCGTCAGGCGAGCACAGGCTTCGGTGTGCCTGACACGTTGCTTCCGTTGTGAGTTAGTAAGATGCATCATGGGCAGTCGTGGGATCATGAACATTCCATTCTGGCAAGGCTGACAGTTTGGCCACTTGGGCAGAAGCCAGGCTCTGGGCAGTGTGCAGGAGTTCATATTTGAGGTCTCCCACTCCCTCATGGTGGGGAGAGCCTAATGATGAGGGGCTACCACCCAGACTCAGACTGGCTGACACAGAAGACAGTGAACTAACCTCTGGAGAGAAAAAACTGAACCAAACAACTGTTTGGTTTCTGATTCCTCAACAGAAACACGCCCCCACTGGTCACTCTCATGCATTTTTTGGTGGAGGCATAAGCTGGTAAAACTCTTTGGGGTAGCAGTGGGTATCAGTCATACTCTGTGACATAGTAATTTCACTTCAAAGAATTTAATTTACAGAAATAAACTGGAATAAAAGAAAAGCAATGTGGATAGAGGAGTTCAGTGCATTTTATATAAAAAAAATAGGAAACAATATTCAAGTAAGTTATACTATGGTTTGTTCACTTGATGAAATATTATCAATCATTAAAATGATGCTTAAAAATTATGCTCATGTAAAATTTATATAACCATGGAGAATGCTTATGTTAAACTGTTAGGAAAAAACAGCATACATAACTCTACACACAATCATGTGAGAATAATGAATAGGTCATATGACTAAATGGATTAAAATAATATATACAATGAGGAACACAGCTGTGCTTGGAGAAATGTATAATATATATTATAATGTATACACAAAATTAAATAGCTAATCTATGATGGCAGGATTTTATGTATTTTCAACTTTTCTATAGTATAGCATAAATATAAAATGAAACCTTTTCAACGTTTCCAAAGAATACCAAGACAACTGTATCTGCCTTCTCTGTCCCCCCGCAAAAAAACGAGGTGGTAATATACCAAAATGTTAAGAGGTATTCTTTGGATAACTGACTTCATGACTTTTTCTTCTTACAGTTTTTGTATTATCTATCTACATATTCACAAAGAGTTGGACATGACTCAGCCACTGAACTGAACTGAACTGATCTACATATTATAAATTGAACATGTGTTTCTTTGAAAAAAGTTTACTGGGAAATTTTTCTTTTTTTGCCATGCTGCACTGCATGCAGGATTTTACTCCGACCAGGGCTCAAACCCATGCCTCCTGCAGGGGGAGCATGGAGTCTCAACCACTGGACTGCCAGGGAAGTCCTGGGAAATTTTAATACATCATGTTCAATGGATTTCCCTGGTGGTTCAGCAATAAAGGAATCTGCCTGCCAATGCAGGAGACATGGGTTCAATCCCTGGGTTGGGAAGATCCCCTGGAGAAGGAAATGGCAACCCACTCCAGTATTCTTGCCTGGAGAATCCCATGGACAGAGGAGCCTTGTGGGCCACAGTCCATAGGATCATAAAAGAGTCGGACACGACTTAGACCCTAAACAATAACAACAATCATGTTTAATAATATCACAACTACTCAATGCGTAGACAAGGAAATCTAGGAGAAGGAAATACACCCTCTTAGATGTGAAAGAACAGCCTTGGTTCATACCTGGGCCGGCACTGCCAGCACCCCCACCTCCACCACCGCTGCCAAACATGCCCCCGCCTCCAGCTCCAGCACCGCTACCACCGCCAAAACTGTCAGAGAAATTGGGCATGAGCTTCTGTCGTTTCCTTTGCACTTCCTCTTTATCTGTATTTAAAGGAAGAGAAACCAAAGGAGAAGAGATTGATTCAGTTCCACTACTAGCCACAGAAAGAATATTGATTCTGATGGTATTTTTAAACATTTTAAAGGGAAACAAAACACCCAAGGAGGAAGAGATGCCAAATTTCAAGAAGCATTATATTTATTCCAATGAATACAAAGACCAAGAACTAGCCTCAGAGAGACCACAGAACAGTATACACCCAATTCTCTCTGGAATAGATAAAGTGCCCCATGTCATTCAAGTTAGTGAGACACCAGACTGCCCATCAAAGATGAAGATACTGAAAAAAGTGAATGAGAAAAACATTACTGAGCATTTTCACATGGTCATACAAAATAACTGTTACTAATCAGCTAACATTTATTATGCATCTACAGTGAGCTAACTGCTGTGGATAAAGAGAAGTATGACATCACGTCCTTGCTGTCAAGAACCCTCCAGTATAATTTTAAGGTTTAGGGGAAAGACAGAGAGGACACGATAATACGATGTATGTTAAATTCATGGTGCCAATGAGGGTTCCAGGAGTTTATGGAAGACTTCGAGGGAGTACCCATGAGCTGGAAATTCAGGAAAGGCTTCCAGAATCAACCTTCCATTAGGAGGGGGCGCAAAGGGAAGATGCTCTGGCAAGGGGATACAGAGAGAAAGAAACAAAGGAACCAATGTATGCTGCATGCTTATGAAAACAGCAGGGCATCAGTTTAGCTTAAGTGGAAGTTTTCTATAAGGAACTGGTGAGAATCAGGGCTGAATGGGACCACACTGTCAAGCACCTGGACTGTGAACCAAAGGGATTTAATTTACAGGCAGGAGAGCCATGCATTGTTTCTGAACTGGGGATGCTGTGTACAGGTTGGTGTTTTAGGAAGATCAGTTTGTCACTGGTGCACAGGTGAGAAGCAGAGACAGCACAGACAGAAAGTGACAGAAGCTGCTCCTTGGTGGTCACCATGAGAATAAAAATGGGTGGGTCCCAGAAAGACAACAAGAGAGGGGTCTGTAGCCATTGGTGACTTATGAAATATGTGAGGCTAAAAAGTGTAAGACCACTGCTTGACTAAAATACAGTGATGCCCGCAGAGATTTTTGACTGTCCAGGTCTAGATACTATTTAGACCTTTCCCCCTCATTCCTTATGTGACTGCTCTGTTTTTCTTTCGCTTCCCACCCGCCCTGTGGCCCTCTGAGTTCTGCCAGCACCTTTGTGGTCTCTTGTTGCATTCTTGTTTCTTCTTTCTGTTTCCCTTTCTTTACCTTCTCTGATTTTCCCACCATACATTTTTTTTCTCCCTTCTTTCTTTTGAAACAAAGGAGTGAAAGAAGCTTTTTGGGTTTGGT
Organism: Giraffa tippelskirchi; assembly: GCF_054371585.1. Classification (NCBI taxonomy): domain Eukaryota; kingdom Metazoa; phylum Chordata; class Mammalia; order Artiodactyla; family Giraffidae; genus Giraffa; species Giraffa tippelskirchi. The sequence continues at coordinate 87,684,135 of NC_137275.1, read as the reverse complement.
TTAATAGGGTATTCTTTTTTTTTTTTCAATCAGCAGCGCAATACTTAACAATTGTCCTATTTCTGGTTCTTCAGGTCCGTTCTGGTCATTGTTTACGTTCAGAAAGATCTTCAAAATTTCTAATTCTGTGGTTGTTTCAGCCGTCTCAGGGCTAGGAAGAATGCTGTTGTTTACTGATTATCTCGTGAACATCTAGGGGCAGTTGAAAGATGAAGCAGGGGAAAGTAGGGTAGCGAAGTACACTTAAAAAATCATCTTTTAAAAACAAATCCTGTCCAGACTCAGGAAAACAAAAGCCAGCATGGGTCAACTTTGACGAAAACAGGCTCCCACTAGAAAAGGGTGACTTCAAAGCGGAGAAACTTGAACAATTTCCTTATCAAAAGGTTTTGGACAGATTTACAAGATTTCTCCATAGAGAAATTTGTATCATGACTAACAGTCATAATTATTATTCATCCTATAAACTGTTGATCTTACATGAGATATTAGTTCATCAGTAACATGAAATACAAGAGCAAACCAGACAACACATTCATCTTCAGAAATAAATATTATCCATTGACATGCTTTCTAGCAAAGAGATCATTTGGTATTTGCTATGTATTCCTTTTGACTTATAAAACAGGGACATTCACTGGTTACATTCATTGTAAAATGGGAACTTTTAAGAGTCAGTTTTAAAAAATTAACTATCCTACAGTCATTAAGATGTCAATGACAAGAAATAGATACAGTAAACTCCACAACAAGCTTTTTTAAAATAAAAGAACCTGCAGTCTGAATTTCCATGGAATTGAACATGGGGACTTTCACGCTGGGTTCACTCAACCTTGTGGTCTGTTTTTGATGGTGGACCATGGGATGTACTATGAAACATCAACCTATTCTAAAAGGGCTCAAAATAAGCTCTTCTTTACAGAAGAGGAAACTGAAGCTAGGAAGTTAAGGGACTTGTATGAGGTCAGGGCAGAGTGAAGATCAGATATAATGTCTACTGAGCAGTCCATTATGTCATCACTTTTTGGGAAACACTCACATATCTTCACTTCCTTTAATAAAGGATGACTTAAGATAACAGCTTAGTTCACAAAATGTCAATACAACTTTTAGCCTCTACCACCTTTTGCTGTGCATGTGCTTTACAAGTACCTCATTCTTGCTTTCCGGGTTCTAGTTTGCTAGTAAAAAGAGATGTCTGCATTTATCCTGACCATACCTTTCATAATTGAAAGATTACGATTCTAGTTCTTCCTAATCCCCATCTTTTCAGACTGAGAAGTCATTATGGTCTTTCTTTGCTTTTGTACAATGGCTCCTCAACTATCTTCTTCCCTTGCCAACCATCCCTCTCTTGATTATTTTGATTGTTGCCTTGGACCCAACCATCTCCATGACACTTTAATGGGACACAATGTCAGTGGCCATAAAGGATGCAGAGTTCAGGGCTGGATGATTCTCTGCAATAAGAGGAGTATTACATACTGCTTTGTCTAATGTCCTACTTGGTGGCACCCAACAAGTTACTAGTGTTTTGGAGAAGGATGGCAACTTAGTGGGTCAATCAGCAACTTAGATCTCAGATATTTAATAAGCATCTTCTGTGTGACACATATTGTTTGAGATGTAGCAATAAACATGAAAGACCAAATCTGTGATGTCAAGAACATTCTTCCTACTAGAAGTACAAATAAGACAACAGACACATAAATTAATAGGTAAGATAATTTTACATACTGATAAAAATAAGTGAAGAATATAAAACAAGGCAGTGAGATAGGGAGTGACTCCAGGAGCTGGGGGCAGTGGAAGGTATGTTCAGTGACTTCTGAGAAATGAAGACAGTGATTCTTTGGGTTGTATAGTTTGGATTCGTTTCCATACAGTTACTCTGATGCTAAATGGCCTGCCTGATACTTTTCTGGCCAGTCACAGGTCTGGTGTGATTATTTCCCCTTGTGATTATTTCAACCTGGGATTTTATAATCCAGGAGGTTTTATAGACTAAGGTAATTTGTTATCTTCAATAAAACAGTTCTAATCTCACAACAGGGCTTCCCAGGTGGTAGTAGTGGTAAAGAACCTGCCTGCCAATGCAGGAGACACAAGAGATGTGGGGATTGGGTTGGGAAGATCCGCTGGAGGAGGCATGGCAACCCACTCCAGTCTTTTTGCCTGCAGAATCCCATGGACAGGAGAGCCTCACGGGCTACAGTCCATGGGGTCTTAAAGAGTTGAAAACGATGGAAGTGACTTAGACCAGGCACACAGTTTCACAACAACTCAATCCCAGTATGTGTTGGCCATTCTCTCTGTGGAGCTCAACTATTAACTCTTATTTTTCCAGATGGTTCTTTTCATACTATTTGTATGTATGGGGTTTTTAGTCAGTGATAGCCTGGAAGGTAAGTGCTTCTCGCATAGAGGTGAAGTTTTGAACTTTCAGGAGACCCCAACCCAAGACAGCTCCTACTATAACAGAGTAGCAATGAGAGTACTAGTCTGATGTACCCCTGCTGTATCCATGCACAGACATCACTGGGGAAGAGACTCAGGCAGCCTAGAAACCAAGTTCAGCTTTGAGTATTTCTAGGCTCATACATGGGTAGGTAATCTGAGTTGCCTTTAATTAACCAATTATCTGTATTAGAAAAATTGACATTAATTTGAGCATGTTGTAAGAGAAGAAATCTTTTTTTCCCTCAGAAAGTCCAAAAAATTTGCCCTGTTTCTGTTTTGTGTCTACTTTTACAGAAGGATGTTAATCCTAAGCGGGGAAGTGAGGAGAGGTGACCACTCCTGGGGAAGCCAAGTGGGCAGGGCTTGCCATCTCATTTTACACAGAGCTGCTCAGCTTCATACACTGGAATTTCACACAAAATTTCATGTGGAGAGAAAAAAGTCTCCTCTGCTGACAGTGTTTTCAAACCATCAACAAAAGGCACTATGAACCTGACCCATCCGTGGAGAAGTCACAAGCTCAGAAAAGAAACAAGAATGCTCGGAACCATTTTCTAAATGCTCCCGCCACAACATGAATTCTAGGAAAAGCAAGCCCTCTTAGAAGATCAGCCATCACATGCTGCTATCACAGGATCAGGAGGCGTGTGCACTGCTGCTGCGGCACCTTTGCGGGTTCCAACCTTAGCCAGGACCTGGGTGCCTCGTCCCTCCTCACTCTCACTTCCCCCTAGTCCAGGGCCTTCTAATTTTGTTTGTGCCACAGCTTCTTTTGCAGCCTGGATCTCTTCTTAGGATCATAGTTTTCAGTATGTAAAATACAAAATAGGATTACAAAGAAACCCAGTTGTTTTAAAGTACATTTCTAGCCATGGACCTGCAGAGGAGTCAGTGGACTCCAGGTTAACAAATAAATACTTTTGGGGCCTGTTATACTCATTTAGAGAGGATCCTCATGGCTGAATTTCCCATTCTGCACGCTTGGATTCCAGTCCTGTCTTTTGAATGGCCTATTAGGAATCTGCCACAGGAACCTAAAATGCAACATGATTTAAACTGACCTCTGCCTTTGCCCACCCAAATCTACTTCTGCTCCACTGATCCTTCATCAATTCATCCACATCACAATCTTCCCAGGTGAGGATTCCTAGCATCATCTATGACTCCTGATTTTCTCCTTCACGTCTTATCCCAACCAACAGCTGGGTCCTCCTGACATCATCACTGCACTGCCTCGTGGATCTACCTTCTCCTTTCACACCACTGGACTAAGACCTTCACTAACCTCACCCTTTCTTACTTGGATTCTTGCATTATTCTTCTGACTCACTGCTGCCCAGACAGTCTCTTCAGGGTCTATGTAGGGAAGGCAGAGGCATCATTCTAAATCTAAACTGGCCTGGTCCTTCCCCTTTCCAATTTCAAAGCACAATTCTGTAGGCTCCAATCACAGCACCCCAGAGCCTGACCCTGCCTTCCTGCCTTCCTTCAGGAGTCAATCCGGGTGCGCCTTAGCCTCACTTTTCTCTGAACATACACTAACTATTCCTAAGCCAGGGAAACCCTTTCCTTCTCTGTGGCACACTCAACTACCAAAAGACGTGCCCAACTTTCAAGACCTTGAAGCAGCTTTCTTCATGTGGCTTCTTTAGAATCTAGGGTTCCCTCTCCTTGGCACTATCCTATGTTTTCGTGGCTGTTTTACTTTTGGAATTACCAAAATAATAATTTTCATTATAACAATTTAAGGAGACTATTTTCTCTCCTTCTTGATGCATCCTTTGTGAGCAATAGAATGCTGCCTTACCATTTTTATAGCTCTGCATTGCATGGTGGCTGAGTCTTCTGTTCAACTGCCTGAGTCCAGTGGCTGATTCTCCTATACAGCAAGCCTTATGTTTTCATCTCAACTGCCTGACCCCCGAGTTATTCAATAAATCATAGATTCTCAAATTCAAAGAGAAATTTTATATGCTTAACCTCATATAAAACTCGGTGGAAATAACATTATTTTAAAAGGCTAGACTTAATTCTATGACCCTAAAATCATATATTACTTCTTTCTTCTCTAAAAAGAAGTACCATGGACCCACAGACCAGTTACTAGCAGGCTGTTCAAAGGAGGGGACTGCCTGACCTTTTCTCAACAGCCTGTCCTCTTGTTGGAACAAGTACAAGTGTTTAAATAACCGAGTTACCTTTGATTTCAGGATAGTAGAGGAAAGGTTTTGGTTCGCTAGTTTCCAAATCAGATTTCCTCCGAAGCTGGACGAACACAGAGGCTGGTTTTGTAATGTTGACATCTTTATACTTTGGAGTTTTGAAGACAATGGCAAACTGCAGGATACAAAAATCCAAATGTTGGAGTAGGACTACATTTCTCTTACAGCAGTGGTACTCATTAAACACATTCGTTATGCCTAATGCTTAGATACAGTGTATTAAAAAAATACAACACCCTAGAGAAAGTTACAACCTTGGAATTCTATACCCATATATTTTCATTATATTGCCAATGTGAAATTGAAATATAAGATTATGCCCATGTACTGCAAATTCTCATTAGTTCACTTGTCTAAAGTTTCAAATGTCTTTCAGTGTAAATAACCATGTGAATAAAATACATTGCATACATCCTCTTTTCCAAATTAGCCTTAAAAGCCTCCAAGATTATTTACAGCAATATCATAAAGACATATTGGAAAGAGAGAGAGGAGGATGGTTGGTTCCACTACTGGCCTGCTGGCCAGCAAACAACCACAGCAAAAGACTAAACCCTTAAGGGAGACACTGTGACAGGGTCAGCATACTGTGAGGTGAGGATGGCCAAGGCTCTAGACATACACAGAGCATCTGTAACACCTCTAAGACAGCCTCCTTGATATCTGCTAGTATAAGAATAGTCAGATTTAGTTTTGTTTTTTTTTTTAATTTCATCCACAAAATTAATGTTTAATCTAACCGTTATGCACAGAACCTTCCAGAGTTTCTTTATGCTATGTAAACATGAACACAGAATCTTTTTTATATATACTTTGTTTCATATCTATCATATCTTAGACAGCATATTAAAAGGCAGAGACATTACTTTGTCAACAAAGGTCCGTCTAGTCAAGGCTATGGTTTTTCCAGTGGTCATGTATGGATGTGAGAGTTGGACTATAAAGAAAGCTGAGCACCGAAGAATTGATGCTTTTGAACTGTGGTATTGGAGAAGACTTGAGAGTCCCTTGGACTGCAAGGAGATCCAACCAGCCCATCCTAAAGGAGATCAGTCTCGGGTGTTCATTGGAAGGACTGATGTTGAAGCTGAAACTCCAATACTTTGGCCACCTGATGTGAAGAGCTGACTCATTGGAAAAGACCCTGATGCCGGGAAAGATTGCGGGCAGGAGGAGAAGGGGATGACAGAAGATGAAATGGTTGGATGGCATCACCAACTGGATGGACATGGGTTTGGGTAGACTCTGGGAGTTGGTGATGGACAGGGAGGCCTGGCGTGCTGTGGTTCATGGGGTCACAGAGAGTCGGACACGACTGAGTGACTGAAATGAACTGAATGTTTATCTTTTAAAAAATTTCAGTGTTGTTTCTTTGAGACCTTTCCATGTTAGTCTGTATTCATTCTTTTTTAATAACTGTACAATATCCCCTCACATTTACTTAACTGGCCACTAACTGATGGACATTTGGATTGTTTCCATTTTGTGTGTGTGTGAAAATTGTATTCCTCAATCACTCAGAGTAATTTTTAAGATGAGGATTCAGCATTTTCATCTGTTTGTCATATACTCAATTGTTTCTGGGAGATCTTGATTTATCATGATGATATTAGCCTCAACTAGAAGACTCCTCCTGTCAACATTTTTCATTAGAATACCCTTTTAACAGGTCTCCTCATGTTACTCTGGGAGAATACCATTACAGACTAATTGTGTTTCCCCCAAAGTTGTATGGTGAAGCCCCAGTAGTGTGGCTGTATTTGGAGATAGGGCCTTTGTGGAAATCAGTTCAGTTCAGTTCAGTCGCTCAGTCGTGTCCGAATCTTTGCGACCCCATGAATCGCAGCACTCCAGGCCTCCCTGTCCATCACCAACTCCCAGAGTTTACCCAAACCCATGTCCATCGAGTTGGTGATGCCATCCAACCATCTCATCCTCTGTCGTCCCCTTCTCCTCCCGCCCCTAGTCCTTCCCAGCATTAGAGTCTTTTCCAATAAGTCAACTCTTCGCATGAGGTGGCCAAAGTATTGGAGTTTCAGCTTCAACATCAGTCCTTCCAATGAACACCCAGGACTGATCTCCTTTAGGATGGACTGGTTGGATTTCCTTACAGTCCAAGGGACTCCCAAGAGTCTTCTCCAACACCACAGTTTAAAAGCATCAATTCTGCGGCACTCAGCTTTCTTCACTGTCCAACTCTCACATCCATACATGACCACTGGAAAAACCACAGTCTTGACTAGACGGACTTAAATGAGGTCATAAGGGTAAGGCCCTGATTGGATAGGATTAGTGGTCTTAAAAGAAGAGGCACCAAAAAAGAGAAAAATAAAAAGAAGAGACACCAGAGAGCTTCTTTTCTCTCTGCCATGTTAGGACATAACAAGAAGGTCGCTGTCTGCCAACTAGGGAGAGAGCCCTCATCAGGAACCAACCCTGTCAGACCTTGATCTGGGACTTACAGGCTCCAGAACCATAAGCAAAAAACTGCTTTTGTTTTATTCACTCAGTCTATGATATTTTGTTATTAGTCTGAACAGACTAATGAAATATGTAACACATTTCTACTTAAGGATTTGAGGGTCACTGCCTTGCATCTAGGTGATCAGACACCTGCCAGAGCTTGGCCCATAATTCTATGGAAGGTAATTTTTCTGGAACACCTCCAAGACATAGTGCTCTTTTATGAAAGTTAAATAAATATTTATCATTTTTCCTTTTTTATACTTGGAATCTAAGTACTGAGTTTCAACAAGGCAGAAAACACAGTATCATCTTCCTTACCATCATCGTCCACTTACTTGTCTATGAACATCTGTGGGGGAAAAATCTCCAAATCCTTCCCAAATCCCACCGTTTTCCTCCTCTTCATAAAATCGAATCTGGATGTCATCTGTAAACAGTCACGTTCAGGTGTATAATTTCACACAGTATAATAACATTCATAAATATGATGAAAAATAAAGCTGGTTCAAGAGTCTACCTATTATGTACTTAACCTTTTTTGAAAGTAATTCATATAAAACAGACTACTGAATTATTTAAAATTTTTAATAAAATTTTTTTGTTACCATAGTAATGGGCCCCAAGTTTCATTTACAAGGACAGAATTCTAGATTTACCTATTCAATCTGAGTTTTCTCTTAATCAATCTTTGAATAACTTCTCCATCTCTAAATCAATTCACCCTCCAGGAACATGAAAGATAGTGAAGAATATCAGAATCCCAAAAGGTGGTTCACCTTGATACAGATTTATGTAATAATATTTAACTTATATAAAGTTTACTATTTGGCAGACACTGTTCTAAGTGATTTTATATGCATATATTAACTGATTTCATCTTCAACTCTGTGATACAAGTGTACTATTAATAGCCTCATTCTGCAGAAGAGAAACGAGTTCAAAGGGGTTAAGTAACTTATCTAAGGTTGAACAGTTAGTGAGTGGAGAGACCAGGATTTGAACATGGACACTGAAGGTTCAGACTCCAGGCTCTTAAACATCCTACTATGCTACCTCTCTATAATATTCTAGTATTCCCTGTTGAGAAACTGCTAAAATTACGTGTTGGTCTAGTCCCTTCGGGTTAAATTAGAATGTCTTAATTTCACACTTCAGTCATGGATTCTACTCCTGAAAAAATATGACAATATAACTCAGGTTGGCATCTCCCTGGCTTCACTTCCTAATTCACAGGGAGGAGTACTCTATTGACTTGCAAAAACTAAATGTATATTTCTATTTAAATAGAATTTTAGAAATATTAGGGTTGGGTAAGACATTCATAGGACTACCCTGGACCTAGTTATTCAGATTCTTTAAGCTGGGTATAAAACTTCTCTTAATTAGCCATTTCAATGTAATGATGATGACTAAGAGTCACATTCACAAATAAAGGTACTTAGATTGTGTTTACTCATAGTATGCACACCCAGGAATCTGGAAATGCACATTACTTGGATAGAATTGGTTAAAAGAAAGCTGATACCAGAATCTACAGGGAAAGTGTAAACATTCTGGGGACAAAGATATACACCTTTATCTTAAAATCCGATCTCATTTTTTCTGACTTTTTATCTCAGAGCATTTAGCCTCAAAGGACAATTTTCTTTTTTTTTTTAAAGCCATAGTTCTTTAAATAGGAGCTATATTTCCAGTTATACAGCTGCTTACTCTGAAAATGCTCATCAGAGTAAGCAGCTGGATAACTGCTTATAGTGAGTGTATCTTTATTATGGTATACCTTTTATGGTTTTATTTTAAAAATTGGTAAAGCTTGAGAAAATAACAATCTCCTTCTGCTTTTCCTAACTTATCAATCTTGTGCTATATCTAGTGAGAGATAAATGCCAAGACCTTTTCTGAAAGCAAAAATTATGAGAGAAATATGCTCTGAGAATTTCCTTATATCCCTTATTCTTTCTTTTTCTTAAATGACATCATAGTGTCATGTGAAGATATCCAGAGAAACTCTCATTGTTGCAACAAAGCACTGTAAGAGAAAAAAATTAACAATTTTACACTATGTAAAACATTTATCACGTGTGTGTGTGTGTGTAAGTGAAGCATGGGCTATTACTCATTTATTTAAAGTTCACATATCAAAGTTTAAAGCATAGAAACACTGATATATCACTGATTTCAATGATCACTCTTTTCTTATTTCTCTTTACAATGTGGGAGACCTGGGTTCAATCCCTGGGTTGGGAAGATCCCCTGGAGAAGGGAAAGGCTATCCACTCCAGTATTCTGGCCTAGAGAATTCCATGGACTGTATAGTCCATGGGGTTGCAAAGAGTCGGACACGACTGAGTGACTTTCACTTTCACTTCACTTCTGTTGAAAATTTTAAATGAATTAGTTGGGTTAAAAAATAACATGGACAACTCAATTTTGGAAGAGATGAAATGTATAAATTTTTAAAAGGAGTTCTATGCCAGAGGAGAGATGTTACTGGGCTCACTGCCAAAAAGTGACTCATAAACACACTCAGAATTACACTTCACATCTTGAGATCAGAGCATGTATTTACCTTTCTGAACCTTGTCACAGAGAAGATAAATCTCTTCCCCTCCAGTTACACATCCAGCAGTCCTGTCCATTCTTACTATTTTCAAGTTAGACGCATTGGGGGCTTCTGTTCACAGGAGAAAAACAACAAACATCATGATTTATCCTCAGTGTCACATGCTAACCTCCTGTGAGGGACCTTAACCAAAGCATACTTAACCAAAAGAAAGTTCAAACAGATGCTTTCACTCATATTGCTATAACAAAAATATGGAGAAAAAGTGCCTTCTGAAATCCTCAGAGCACTGCTTGGGCATGCCTCATTCATTATCCCCAAAACAGATGAGGCAGAAAGAAGCAGTATTCATTTCTCCCACGAACACAGTAAGAGACATTAATAGAGAAAGAGAAAGAACTTTTCTGATGTTTCAGGAAGTTCTAAGCTAAAGGATGTGTGGAATTTCAATTAGGTCAAGACTTTAACCCCAAACTTACATCCATGGTACTGATACACCATTTACAAGAGTCCTAGAAATTTAGGAAAAGTACAGTATTCTAAAACTATTAATTTTTCTTCTATAGAAAAGAAAAATGAAGATATTATATTTCCTTTTCCCAAACTAAATTAGAATTCTGTGTGGTTAAGAGGTAAAAGTTTTGTGTGGTAATAGTATAAAAGCTTCCTTTTTTTTTTTCGCTCTAACAGCTGCATTTTAAAGTGATCTTTGGTATAGGAGCCTACAACATTTTATAAAGCTTTCACTTCCCTTTAAACCTGTTTAAATTAGAGAAATCAGTTAGTTGTTGTACTTGGGGCATGGAGTTTTCTACTTAGACTAAACTCTGTGACCTTTTAATGAGCCTAAATACTGCCCTTACAGACAGTTTGGGAAAATCTATCTGTTTAATAAATCCCATGCATACCAAATAAGAAATCTGCATGGTAAATGCCAAAGACCACTGTAAAACTCTTTTCAAAAACTCCAGGAACTACAGATGGAAATAGAATTTTGAAGCCACAAAAGATCAAAATATCTGTACTGCTCATTTAGTTAACCTGAAGTTCCTAAATGGATAAAGCTGTAACATGCAGGAATGAAAATGGGTAAGTATAAGAGTTATCTTTTATTAACTTCTCTTCAGAGCCCCAACTATTTTTCCCATCTAAGAGCACCAGCAATATATCCTCATAGTAAAGAATTCATAAATAATAAGAAATTTGGCATTGCATGTAAAAGACTATAACAAACATGAGGAAAGAGATTTATTAAGCACCTCACCGTATTTCACTTTTAATCTCGACATAACTTTTTAAGCTAGACTTCAGTATTCTTATCTTGCAGATGATAAACGTGAGGCTCCAAGAGTTTTAGTTACTTGCCCCAGTAATCTGGAGAAGGCAATGGTACCCCACTCCAGTACTCTTGCCTGGAAAATCCCATGGATGGAGGAGCCTGGTAGGCTACAGCCCATGGGGTTGCTAAGAGTCGGACACGACTGAGCGACTTCACTTTCACTCTTCCCTTTCATGCACTGGAGAAGAAAATGGCAACCCACTCCAGTATTCTTGCCTGGAGAATCCCGAGGATGGCGGAGCCTGGTGGGCTGCCATCTATGGGGTCGCACAGAGTCGGACACGACTGAAGCGACTTAGCAGCAGCAGCAGCAGCCCCAGGAATCAGAGCTAGTTAGTAACTGCCAGGGTGGGGATGGAAGTCTGTTCCTGACTTTGCAGCAAGCTGTCTCAGGTCAGGAGTCGAGTACTCACTGCTGTCATAGATGGCGTCCGACACCACAGGTTCCAGACGCCTCGTGAAGCTGCCGGTGCTGTCTGGAAGGAAAGCTGTAAACATGAGCCGTACCACGCTGAGATCCATCTCCTTCGTCTGCTGAAGAGCTGCCTGGCGGATAATTTCTTTTTCCCGATCTAGGGCCAGACAACACAGGGTGTTCATGTCCAGGGAAAGGCGAAAGTATGAACATTTTAGATTGAGTGCTTTTATAAAGCCCCAATTAAGAATATCAACTTGAAGTAAAAGTCATTTTTCTCTTTTGAAATTCTTCATATTGATAATAAAATTTTAAGAATTATCTATGTCATCCAAACATTAAGGCATCAGAAGAAGGACTGCATTGTCTCTGGATCACAGTGAAAACTGTCCTGTATGTGACAAGTGGCCTCATTCCCTTCCTATTATCCCCTGACCTCTTCCAAGACACAAAGGGTTTGATGGAAATGGAAAGGAGTAAGCTGACTATGCCTCAGTTGTGTTGAGGAACGTGAAAATTAAATATTCCAGCAGTGATAAACATATATACGCTATCACCTGTAAAACTGATAGTGGGAAGTCGCTAAATAACACAGGGAGCCCAGTCTGGTGCTCTGTGACAATCTAGAGGGGTGAGGATGAGGGAGGGGAGACAGGCTCAGGAGGGAGAGGATTACGTATATAATCATGACTGATTTGCACTGGTGTACAGCAGAAAGCAACACAAAATTGTAAAGCAATTTTCCACCAATTAAAAAATAAATTAGAAATTTTAAACAGAAATTAAATATCCCCAAAGCTCTATTCATTCCATAGTGCCCAGCAAATAGCAAGCAGGACTCAAAAAGTGCAGTTAAGGAGCCGAATAACTCAACTGCATTTGGCTCCTTTCCCCCTGATGGAGCTTTCTTGTTGATGGACGTGACTGTACTTAACTTATAATATCATAAGAGGTGATAATTCAAGTGAAGAGTACTACAAAGAGCTACAGTTGAAGTGATACAAAATCTCAAAGGAGGGGAGAATCCAGAGGCTTTGGAGCAGAAGAGACATTGCCCTGAATGTTGAAAGGATGGTAGAACCTGAACTCAGGAAGAGAATGAATAAAGACATCCCAGAAGAGAAAGAATGTGCCAAGGAGAGGAAGAGAGAAATCACGATGCTTGTATGCAGCAGTTCAGTTTGACAAGAAGGGGTGTTATGGGAAACAGTTGGAAATGCAGACTGGGGCCAGCTCTTGGGATGCCTAAAATGCCAGGGTCCGGAATTTGGATTTTGTAGGCAACAGGGAGACCTTGAATAGTGGTGACATGCAGGCTGTAGTAAGATCTGTCTGGTCAGAGGACATAAACCAGATTAGAAGTAGCGAGGGACAGAGACAGCAACAAAAAATTAGCCTGAGGAATGGAACCCCACAGAGCACAGAAGAGCTGGATCAAGAACTGGATGGAGAGGCAGCAGAGGTGAGAAGGGGGACTCAAAGATGACGTGAAGGTTTCGAGGATGAATATCAGAAGACAGAACATGTTTATGGGAAAAGGATGACTGCTTTTGGGGCACCTGAGTATGAACTGGTGGCAGGATGGCTAGACGAAAGGCCAACACAGAAAAGCAAAAATGGCACGTCGTGGGACAAGGATTGGGGTTGAAAGAAAAAACACAAGTAAAGGCAGGAAAATATAAAATCATAGCCTTTTTTTATGATAAAGAGGATAGCTTATAATGTGCCTGAGAGCCCAAAGAAAGGAAGATTCCTTATGATAAGGTGAGCTGTAGGAGTTATAACAAAGGAGGTGTTCTTTGAATCTTGAATTCTGAACTGGTTTTGACAGGTTGAAGAGGGAAGGGTGGTCTTTTAGGTAGAGGGAGGAGTGCATCCGTGTTTGAGGGGATGATGGGAAGAGGTGGGTACCAGGTGGAGCCTGAGATAAAACTGGAAAGGGGGCTGGAGTCGGGCTTTGCATGCTCGGCTATGGCAGTACAGAGGTTATCCTAGAAGCAGCCAGATGCCGTCAGAGGTTTCTGAGCGATGACGGGGGGAGCAGCCTGGGGCACAGACTGAGGGTAAGATGAGTTCCAGGTCTACACGCAGGGGAAGGAGAACCAGAGCTCTCAAAGGACCAAAGCTGGGAGGGACACTCACCTGTGAGCTGCCGGTCTCCTCCACCTTCTGCCTGCAAATAGGCAAGATCAGGATGCACCAAAAGTCCGGGATTATAGCCCCTTATACAGGCATCTGTCATTCGTGCTTCCAGTGTTTCAAATACTTTTTTCTTTGTCACATGAAGTATACCCAGGTTTGCAAAGCTGGAGGAAAAACAGTAACAGCAACAACAACCAAAAGTTAGGCAGACAGAGACTAGAGTCCTGTTTTACTTTAACAAAGCGGATCGAGAAAATATGCACAGACCCTCAGTCATACTACTATCAGCTGCATGTCAAGTCAGGCTGGGTTTTGCCACCAAATCAGTCTGTGGTAAACTTAGAAAAATCTTCTGGTTTTCAAAGCTTATTAGACTTGCAAATTATGATTCAGGGAGTGGGGTATACATACCTTAATAAGAAAGTTTCACCTAGACTCATTTTAAAAGTATTTTCTAGGAGAGTTGTATAAAAGGAAATTTTAATTCCAGATATACTAACTTTACAAACTTAAAAAATACGTGAAATACTATATTTGGAAGATCATTTTTTTCCTGTGGCTCGGCCTTGGGCCTTGATGGGATTTAAAATCTACCTAGAACCCCATCTCCTCCTGGCCTATCTCTAACATTGGAATTATTTATGATAACTAGAATGCCTACTCTCCACATGCACTCAGTCTTGAGGTTCACCTTTAATCAGGGATGGAGAACCTTTTATATGGCAAAGGCTACATAGCTATAGAACAAAATATGCTCATTAAAGCAATTCAAGGGATTTTTAAGAAAATATATGAAGTGCTCCAGCAATTCATTTTTTAAAATAAAGTACATGAAACAAAGAAATGTGTTCAATAAATCTAACATAACAAATAAGCAAAAAAAACAAAAAACAAAAAACTGTACCAAGGAGACTCATTCAAATTCAACAAATATTTATTTTGCTCCTTAGTGCCAGGCAATGTCCTGGGTGCTTCTGTCAACAGTAAAGGAATCCCTAACTTCATAGAGTTCATATGTTACTGTAACAACAGAGAGAAAACAGTGCAACAACAGACAGAAAACAAACAAATGTTTTATAATTTAAAAGGTAAAAAGTGTTACCAATAAAAATGAAGAAGGAATGGGAAACAGGAAAGGCAGAAGTAGAAGGCATGACACTTAAAAATTTGGAGACAGGACATCCCTGGTGGTCTGGTGGCTAGGACTCTTTGAGTTCCCAGTGCAGGGGCTCAGGTTCTAACCCAAGTCAGGGAACTAGATCCCACATGCCTAACTAAGAGTTCACATGCTGCAACTAAGACCAGACGCAGCAAAATAGATATTTCTAAAAATAAAATATAATAAATATTTCTAAAAATTAAAAAATATTTTTTTTAAATAGGGAGAGGCCAGAAAGGGCCTCACTGAAAAGATGTCAACTGAGCCAAAACTTGAAGGAAACGAGGGTTGGGACGTGGGTATGTAGAAAAAGCATGTCTAAGATGGAAGGAACAGCAAATTTCAGAGACCCTGAAGTAGGACCATGGCTGGTGTCCACAAGACAACAATGGCAAGGAGGTCACTGTGGTTGAAGTGACCACAGTCAAGCAGTCATCAGCACGTACAGCTGTATGTGAGAAGTTCAAAGAAATAAGCAGGCACAGATCTTTTAAAGTCTTGTAAGCTTCTGTAAGGACCCTTCTTTTTCTCTGGCTTTTACTTGGAAGGAAAAAAAAATATTAGTAAAGGAAAGATAGAAATATTATGACAACTGGGTCAAATGAAATAAAGAACAAGATAATGCTGGAAGGCCAGATAAACTAGACAAAGAAAATATATGAGGTAAAGGCAGAATGAGATGAGCACTCAGACAGAGGCTCAGAGATGAAATGAGACAGGGGTCCACACAGTGATGAAAAAATGTAGGACAGCTGAGACACACAGAGAAAAGAAAATACAAAATATAACCTCCTGGAGAGCAGAGATATCTGGTGCCAAGAACAGTGCTTGACACTGGGTGTTTAAAAAATGTCTGTTGGATGAGTAAATGCAGGAATTAATCCAGCACAGAAAAATATGCACTATGAACAACTGATAAGAGTGGAGGAACAGTCAGATTTTCAGAAAGAGCACCTCCATATTCTGGCCTTGTAGTCCTTACTACTATACAGGACATCTATAACTATAGGAAAACAAGGCTAATGCCAAGGTAACAGCAATGACAAACATGGTGTAGCACTTTACACTTCACCATCTATAAAGGGCTTTTCATGTATATTACCTAATTTAATCCCTGTGAAAAAGACATCATTATTATTACATGAAGTGTTAGTCACTCAGTCGTGTCCGACTATTTGCGACCCCGTGGACTGTAGCCAGCCAGGCTCCTCTGTCCATGGAATTTTCTAGGCAAGAATACTGGAGTGGGTTGCCATTTCCTCCTCCAGGATTATTACATGAATAATGGATTTACTCTGGTAACAAATGAAACAATACAGAAGTCAGTCTTCTGCTTTAGGTAACCACAGAGCAACGAAGACCATTTAAGCTTCTCACTTTAAACAACAAAAAATAGTTTTCATACTCTGGACAATAGATGGCTTAGGACAGTGAACCTAGAGGAAAGGAAGACAAACAAGGTGAGTCTTAAAATTATGCTGCACTAATACCTAGAGAGCTTCCAGGCTGCAGCATAGGGAGCGGCAGCTTAAACGGAGCCTGCTGATCTCCCTGAATTGAGACAAAGAAAAACAAACAAGGGTAGAATTCATGGGCAGACACCAGTGAGGAAAGAATCCCACACAGAGAGACACTTAGAGCGTGAGTGCGAGGAAGTGACCCAAGGCTCGGAAAAGCACCATCAGAAGCACAGATAAAACCGTTCCTGGAGCACACACAGAGCTAGAACAGTTCAAGAAACCTTGTGACACATGAAGGATTAGAGTGGACAGTTAGAAAGACATGGCCTTAGTAATGGTTTCAAGTTAACCCTAGATTAAAGTCTGCTTTGGTCTCCCTAAAAAAGCTTAGAAGTAAGTCTAGAAAGGGCCAAACTAGTCTCAAATTTAACTTCATCCCAATGCTCAAAAATATTTGCAAGATTTCCCCAAAAGCCTGTAGAGATGAAAATTACAATGTTTGGGAAGAAAAATACACTAGATGAAATTAAGAACAAATCAGACACTATAGACAAAATGTTAGTGAACTTGAGGACACAGTAATAGAACTATCTGAAATGAAACAGAAAAAAGTAAAAAAGAAAAAGAAGAGATCATTTATGAGCTGCGGCACAATTTTAAATGGCCAAATATACTGATACATGAGATTGATGTTCTAGAAGAAGAGAAAAAAACAGGAGTGTATGGAAAAAGTACTTAAAAAATAATGGCTGAGAAGTTTTAAAATTCAATAAAAATAGAAACCCAGAGATTCAAGAATCTCAATAAATCACAAAGAACAAGAAACATGAAGAATATGACACTAAAGCTTAACATAATCAAATTGCTGAAAACTAGTAATGAAGAGAGAAAGTAAAAAGCTAATAGAGAAAAAACCTGACACCTTATGTACAGAGGAATAAAGATATAAGAATGACAGGAGACTTTTTTGGAAACAAGGAAAGCCAGAAGACAGTGGAGCAGTGTGTATTTTAAGGACATGCAAGAAAACCCTATAATTCTACACTCCTCAAAAATACGTTTGAAAAACAAAGACAAAATGAAGACTTTAAGATGTACAAATTGAAAGAATTTAGCAGCACATCTGTAGTTAAAAAAATTTGAAAGAAAGTCAATACATGGCTAAGTATAAAATATTTTTTTTTCATTATTTAAAAGTTTCTTTAAAAGGTAATTGATAATTTAAAGCAAAAATAAAAAAACTATATGGTGGGATTTATATTAATAACGAATGCAGATATAAAATATATAACATAATAGCAAGAAGGCCAAAGAGGGAAAATGAAAGTATACTGTTATAACATGCTATAAGTAAAGAGGTATAGTGCTATTTGAAGGTAGACTAGGATAAGTTTAAGGTGTATAGTATAAACATAAAAAGATTGCTAAAAAATACAAAGAGGTATAAACCTAAAAGGAGATAAATGAAATAACAAATAATCAAGTAATCTAAGAGGCAGAAAAAGAGGAAAAGAGGAACAAAAGACGTGATAAGCAGAAAACAAACACCAAGATGATAGATTAAACACAGATATCAGTAATCACATTAAATAAAAATCACTTAACACCCACTAAAAGAGAGTGTCAAACTGAATAAAAAGATTCAATTATATGTAGTGCAAATTTATTTTTAATATAAAGACACAAAAACACTAAACTAAGCAGATGGGAAAAATGTTTCAAGCTAACATTATTCAAAAGAAAGCTGAAGTAACCATGTTAGTCTCAGTCAAGGTAGATTTCAGAGCAAAGAATATTACCAGGAATAAAAAAGGTAATTTCATAATGATAAAGGGAACTAAGATTATGGCATCTGGTCCCATCACTTCAGGGGAAATAGATGGGGAAACAGTGGAAACAGTGTCAGACTTTATTTTTTTGGGCTCCAAAATCACTGCAGATGGTGATTGCAGCCATGAAATTAAGACGCTTACTCCTTGGAAGGAAAGTTATGACCAATCTAGATATCATATTAAAAAGCAGAGACATTCCTTTGCCAACAAAGGTCCGTCTAGTCAAGGCTATGGTTTTTCCAGTAGTCATGTATGAATGTGAGAGTTGGACTGTGAAGAGAGCTGAGTGCCAAAGAATTGATGCTTTTGAACTGTGGTGCTGGAGAAGACTCTTGAGATTCCCTTGGACTGCAAGGAGATCCAACCAGTCATCCTAAAGGAGATCGGTCCTGGGTGTTCATTGGAAGGACTGATGTTGAAGCTGAAACTCCAATACTTTGGCCACCTCATGCGAAGAGTTGACTCATTGGAAAAGACCCTGATGCTGGGAAAGATTGAGGGCAGGAGGAGAAAGGGACGACAGCAGATAAGATGGTTGGATGGCATCAGCAACTCAATGGACATGGGTTTGGGTAAACTCTGGGAGTTGGTGATGGACAGGGAGGCCTGGCGTGCTGTGATTCATGGGGTCGCAAAGAGTCGGACATGACTGAGCGACTGAACTGAACTAAACTGAAAGGGATCGATTCACAAGAGGACATAAGAATCCTAAACGTTAATGCACCAAATAAAAGAGCTTCACAACATAAGAAGCACAATTTTATAGAACTGAAAAGAGAAATAGATGCATCTATGAATATAGTCAGAGATTTCAATACTCTTCTCTTAATAACTGATAGAACAGTAGAGAGAAAATTAGTAAGGAGACAAAAGCCTCAGGCTAAATATCTTTTTAAGTGCACAAAGAACACATACACCAAAACAGACTAGTCTTTCTACTTTTGTATATGTTTGGAAATTTCTATAATAAAATGCAAAACAAAAATGACAGCAGACATTATTATTATTAGCACATGAAACAGAAAAAACTGAGAGGATCATAAATGTTAACAAATGAGACCACGAAAGGGTACAGTCACTTTGGAAAGCAATTTGGCAGTTTCTTATCAAGATAAATGAACTCTTAGCACAAGTCCCTACAATTCCATTCCTCAGTATTTACCCAAGCCAAGAAAAATACAACTTCTGTTCACACAAAAAAGTGGATTTGTTCTGGAAAACTAGAAACAAACCAAATATTCTTCAACAGGTAGATAAACAAACTGTGATACACCAACACAATGCAACAATGTAATACTACCTAATAATTAAAAAGAATAAACTACCGATGTACACAGCAACCTAGAGGAATCTGAAATACATTATGCTATGTGAAGCCAGATTCAAAAAGGCTACACAGTATATTACTGCATTTGTATGTCATCATGGAAAAGGCAAAACTATAGGGGTAGAAAACATACCAGAGGTTGCTAGGGCCTAGAGCTGGAGGAGAATTGGACTCTAAAAGGTCACATAGGGATTTTCAGGAGGTGATGAAACTATTCTCTACCTTGACTGCGATTACACTATTATTTATCAAAATTAGACCTGTACACTTTAAAAAGTGAATGTTACAATATTTGATTTCAAAAATTTAACAAGGAAAGGTTATCACTGCTAATAATTGGGCTGGAACTACAATCCTGCTTCTTAATCAAAATGCCATACATGAATGGCTTTCAAAGTGTACTCTCTAGACCAGCAGCATCACCTGAGAATTTATTAAAATGCATATTCTTTGGTCTTATCCCAAGCCTACTGAATCAGAAACTCTGAGGGGTGAGGCTCAGCCATCTATGTTTCAGCAAACCCTCCAGGTGATTCTGATGACCCCTAACGTTTGTGAACCACTGCTCTGCACGATGATCAGGCAAAGAGCTCAGAATCTCTGGACACAGGGCCTGGCATCAGTATTTTTACAAAGTGTTCAAAGGTGATTTTATTTAGCAGGCAAGTTTGAAATCTGCACTATGCCAGATGTTTCCATCATTATAATCATATGGGAGCTGCCTCTGCCCTCTGGCTAGGATCAAATCCCCAAGTCCTTGCATTGGTATTCTAAAGTAGCTCCTCCATCTGGCCTTTCTTCCTCTAAATATTGACGTCACAGCAGGCCAGAGACTTAAAAACCAGCCCGACTTAACTCACAATACACACCCAAGTTTGGAAATTGGATACTACCAATCTCAGTCCTGTAATGCATGTTCTGTAAATATCAGTAGATCCAAAAATGGATCTTGTCCATTTTCTCCAAATAGCTCCTTTTCTGTGTATTAAGGTTGAACCATATGAAACAGCCAACAGTCAACTGTTTCTGGATCTACAAAAACAGCAGTTTAATTTGGTCTGCCTTACTTCGCCTCATTTCTCTTCTGCATTTTTATATCTTTATATCTACGTTGAGAGCTTACCATTGGTATATGCTGGAAATATTAGTTTAAAAAAAAAAAAGAAAAAAACTTCACATCTCTCTAAATCAGGGCTGCCAGGAAGAAAGCAGAGGGTATGGTGATTATTGGTGAGGAAGGTGGCTTAAAGCAAAATCAAGTAATAGTTTCCATTGAATGCAAATGAGAAGTAAATGTTGTTGAAACAAACTGCTGATATTTAGGATTGAAAATCAAACACTAAACTAAGATTATTTTTATGAGGACAGGCACTAAGGGCTGACTAAAGGAGTTGGAAATATTGACAAAAAGTCAAAATTAAAGTTAGTTTAAAAAGTTAGGACGACTCATCCCTTCACATTAAAGTACTTAGAATCATGACTTAGTTATCTAAAACATAAATATTTTAATATAGGTAACAAAATACCTTTGAACGTAGAAATTAAATTTTATTGAGAAAACTCCCAAGCAAACACTACAAGAAAAGGTCATTCTTTTGGCTTTGATAATTTGGTTTTGGTAATAAAGGTTATTGATCTTCTCAGGGTCATTTTCCATATGTCTTTTTTGATTATGTTGGATTGATGCCCTGCTTATGAATCTATCCTCTTAACCTAAACTGTTTCACTGGTAACAGCTTATCAGTGTTCCATTTCTAGTATTGACAAGTCTGAGGTGTAACTCTGGCTATCTTCCTAAATTTCTCTATGTGCTATTCTTACCTACAAGTTAGAACTAAATAAGAATAATCGATGATATCCTTTAAATACACATGTGCAAGTCGGCTCATGTTATTTCATAATACTACCTAATGTTAGTTCAGTATAGAATTTGGATGTTAAGGGCCTGGAAGTAGATTCTGTGGCCTAACTCTCAGACTGCATAAGAAAAGAAATTAATGTCCCCAAGAGGTCATGCATATTACCCCTAGTCCTGCAGTTGAAAGTGACAGAACTGGAAACAGAACTCTGGTTTCCAGACCACTAGCATGAAACTCTTTCTACTAAAATGTGACAGGTTCCCATATTAGAAACTTAACAAAAGATAACGAGACAAATGAATCATGAAGGAAACACTGTATTTTGGGAAACACTCTAGGCAAAAGTTCTCTGTTAAAAGTCAAATTATGAAAGGAGTAACAAGGTTTCACAGCACTCTGAACAGGAGAGGCTACTGAATCTACATGGAACATGGAACAACAGACTGTTTCAAAATTAGGAAAGGAGTACATCAAGGCTGTATATTGTCACCCTGCTCATTTAACTTATATGTGGAGTACATCATTAGAAATGCTGGGCTGGATGAAGCACAAGCTAGAATCAAGATTGCCAGAAAAAATGTCAATAACCTCAGATATGCAGATGACACCACCCTTAAGGCACAAAGCGAAGAAGAACTAAAGAGCCTCTTGATGAGGTGAAAGAGGATACTGAAAAAGCTGGCTTAAAACTCAACATTAAAAAAACTAAGATCATAGCATCCAGTCCCATCACTTCATGACAAATAGATGCGGAAACAATGAAAACAGTGACAGACTTTACTTTCTTGGGCTCCAAAATCACTGCAGATGGCAACTGCAGCCATGAAATTAAAAGACACTTGCTCTTTGGAAGAAAAGCTATGACAAACCCAGACAGTGTATTAAAAAGCAGAGACATTACTTTGCCTACAAAGGTCTGTATAGTCAAAGCTATGGTTTTTGCCAGTAGTCATGTATGGATGTAAGAGTTGGACCATAAAGAAGGCTGAGAGCCAAAGAATTGATGGTTTTGATTTGTGGTGTTGGAGAAAGACTCTTGCGAGTCTGTTGGACTGCAAGGAGATCAGATCAGTCAATCCTAGAGGAAATCAACTTTGAATAGTCGTTGGAAGAACTGATGCTGAAGCTGAAGCTCCAATACTTTGGCCACCTGATGTGAAGAGCTGACTCATTAAAAAAGACCTTGATGCTGGGAAAGATTGAAGGCAGGAAAAGGGGACGACAGAGGATGAGATGGTTGGATAGCATCACTGACTCAATGGACAAGAGTCTGACCAAGCTCTGGGAGATGGTGAAGGGCAGGGAAGCCTGGAGTGTTGCACTCCATGGGGTCGCAAAGGGTCGGACACAACTGAGCGACTGAACAACACCACCACCCGAATCTAATGCAACTCTCATGGCATCCTCCTGATCATGTTTTTAAACTTTACTTATTTTTTAATTGAAGGATAATTGCTTTACAGAATTTTGTTGTTTTCTATCAAACATCAACAAGTATCAGCCATAGGTATACATATGTCCCCTCCCTTTTGAACCTCCCTCCCATCTCCCTCCCTACCCCACCCCTCCAGATTGTTACAGAGCCCCTCTTTGAGTCAGAAAGAGAAAGATAAATATCATATACTAATGCATATATATGGAATCTAGAAAGATGATACTGATGGATTTATTTTCAGGGCAGCAATGGAGAAACAGACATAGAAAACAGACTTATGGATACAGGGGGACGGGAGGAGACAGAGGGTGAGCTTATGGAGACAGCAACGTGGAAACTTACAATACCATACGTAAAACAGATAGCCAATGGGAATTTGCTCTTGATTACATTTTTAGTAAAACTGCACAGTATTAAAAAAAAAAATCCCACGGAGGTATGATCAGACATCCTTATGACCATATTTATGAGTTCAGATGCTCAAACTGTTTGTTGAATGAATTTTTCCAACTACTGAACCTGCTATGCCAGCACTAAAAGAGAGTAAGTAATGCATTTCCTCACTTTCCTTGGAGACAGGGAATTTACTTTTACTCCTGCTGTAGGCCCCAAATTAAATAAGTATTAGTTCCTTCTGAAATCCTCAAAGACTACTAAGGCAAACCACAGAAACACCAAATTACAGACAACATACTGGAATATTTATAATAACAAACATTATTAGTAGGGAATTTCATCTATAATTTCCTCTGAAGCATATGATTATCACACAGATTAAACAGGACCAAAGAGAATAAACACTTCAAACTGACAGTAGCCTATTGGAGTAAATTTGCAGAGATACTAAGTGACCGATTTGTCTGAAACTCTGACATTTACCCTGCATTTCAAAGCTCTCCAGAGGTCAGTCAGAAACTGTAAGAGTATTCCAAAACAGACCATGAACCAACCGTGACACACAACAGGAAGCAGACCAATCTTTTAAGAGGATGCTGAAGCAAGTTCATTTAAAGCACACTTGAATTTTTCAAATGAATTTAGGCTTCTTCCTCCAATCTAGAGTCTTTTTTTTTCCCTGACATCAAAAGAATCAGATTTTAGTGACTTAAAAGAAAGCTCTCTCTCTAGGTTTTTCACACTTGAAAATTTTAACAGTCAAACAAAGAAATACCCAGGAACATGAAAGCTCAACCTCCCCAATAACAACCAACTTGAAACCTGATCGGAATTCAAAGCCTGAAATGTTACCATCAGCTTAATTACAGTTCATTTCAACAATTTTTTTCTTTTGAGTGAACAGTCAAGATTAAATGGGATTTTATCATAAACCATTTAAACTAGTATTAGGAAGCCCTGAAAGATAGTCCTGAAAATTAGACAAATTTAATTGAAAATTTCTTTTGAATTGATTTCTGTAATACTTCATTCATTAAAAATGGCTTGTTTGGGGGCTTCCCTAAGTGGCTCAGTGGTAAATAATCTGCCTGCCAATGCAGGAGACACAAGTTCAATATATGGTCTGGAAAGATCCCACCAGAAGATTTTTTTTAAAAAGAAAAAAAATGGCTTGTTTATCTGTCTGACCAACCTTAAGTGAATATGTCACTTTGTATTTACATTTCAAGTCTACTGAAAGCCAAAACAAATTTGTAATCCTTGGTTGCGCACACTTTTCCAAAAAATTGAAGTATGGTTGCAATATTATATGTTATAGATCTACAATATAGTGATTAAAATTTTTTTAAGGTTGTGTGTGTGTTGTGTGTTAGCTGCTCAGTCATGTCTGACTCTATGTGACCCCATGGACTGTAGCCCACCAGGCTCCTCTGTCCATGGGATTCTCCAGGCAAGCATACTGGAGTGGATTGCTATGCCCTCCTCCAAGGGATCTTCCCAACCCAGGGACTGAACCCAGGTCTCCCACATTGCAGGTGGACTTTTTACCATCCGAGCCTTAAGGGAAGCCCTCACTTATAGTTATTATAAAATATTGGCTATATTCCCCATGTTTTACAATATATCCTTGTAGCTTACTTTTTTTTGTACATAGTTTATAATAACTTTATTTTTTTTAA
Source organism: Giraffa tippelskirchi (assembly GCF_054371585.1). Classification (NCBI taxonomy): domain Eukaryota; kingdom Metazoa; phylum Chordata; class Mammalia; order Artiodactyla; family Giraffidae; genus Giraffa; species Giraffa tippelskirchi. The sequence goes on along the minus strand of NC_137275.1, from coordinate 87,659,381 downwards.
TTTATTTATTTTAGTTGGGGGCTAATTACTTTACAATATTGTAGTGGTTTTTGCCATACATTGACATGAATCAGCCATGGGTTTACATGTGTTCCCCATCCTGAACCCCCCTCCCACCTCCCTCTCCATCCCATCCCTCTGGGTCATCCCATTGCCCCAGCCCTGAGCATTTGTCTCATGCATCGAACCTGGAATGGTGTTCTGTTTCACATATGATAATATACATGTTTCAATGCTATTCTCTCAGAACGTCCCACCCTCACCTTCTCCCTCAGAGTCCATAAGACTGTTCTATGCATCTGTGTCTCTTATTCTGTCTCGCATGTAGGGTTATCGTTAACATCTTTCAAATTCCATATATATGCATTAGTATACTGTACTGGTGTCTTTCTTTCTGGCTTACTTCACCCTATATAATGGGCTCCAGTTTCATCCATCTCAGTAGAACTGATTCAAATGTATTCTTTTTAATCCTTGTAGCTTATTTTATATCTAGTAGTTTGTACCCTACCCCTATCATGCCCCTCCCTCTCCTCTTCCCTCTCCCCACTGATAATCACTAGTTTGTTCTCTATAACTGTGAGTCTGTTTGTCGTACTTACTAATTTATTTTTTAGATTCCGCATATGAGTGATATTATACAGTATTTGTCTTTCTTTGTCTGACTTACTTCACTTAGCATAATACCTTCCAGGTCTATCCATGTTGCTGCAAATGGTAAAGTTCATCCTTTTTTATGGCTGAGTAGCATTCCATTGTGTGTGTGTGTGTGTGTGTGTGTGTGTGTGTGTGTGTGTGTACACACAACATCTTCTTAATCCATTCATCTGTTGATGGACAGTTAGGTTGTTTCCATATCTTGCCAATTATAAATAATGCTGCCATGAACCCTGGGATACATGTTTCTTTTTGAATTAGTGTTTTGTTTGCTTTTTTTTTTTTTTATATAACCCAGGAGTGGAATTGCTGGGTCATATGGCAGTTCTAGTTTTAATTTTCTGATAAACTTCCATAATGTCTTCCACAGTGACTGTACCAACTTACATTCTCACCAGAAGTGTTTGAGAGTTCCCTTTTTTCCACATCCTCACCAGCATTTGTTTTTTTGTATTCTTTTTGATGATAGCCATTCTGATAGGTATAAGTAGTACTTCATTGTGGTTCTGATTTGCATTTCCCTAATAATTAGCCAGATCAAGCATCTTTTCATACACTTGTTGGCCATCTACATGTCTTCTTTGGAGAACTATCAGGTCTTCTGCCTATCTTTTCAATCAGGTTGTTTGCTTTTTTGATGTTGAGTTGAATGAGTTGTTTGTATATTTTGGAAATTAAGTTCTTTTGTGTCATATCATTTCTGTGCATACTTTCTAAGCAGCAGAAAACTGAAATAAAGCCCACTGTATGTGCAAAATGTTCACAATGCAAATCTATAGTCAACAGTTCATTAAATGAATCATCAAGGGTATGAAATCATACATAAAGTATTAATTTCTGCTATAGCTAGTTTTCTTCTAATTTGTCCATATCTTTATTTCTAGAAGGAAAATACTGCTAAAAGTGGCACAAATGCCTCATAGGTCAACTGATTGTCTAATTTATCATCCAATCTGGGCTACTTATTAGAATGAAAAAGGGTGCTATAAATAATTAGGCCAGGACAATAGGTATAAAGTGGATTGTCTCAGGGAAGTCTCAGACAAGTGGGCAGCTTACTCCTGGAGTGCAAGTGACAGCTCAAATTTTCATATTCTAAGACTCTCTGAGGGTCTTGGAAAGACCCCTAATGAAAAGCGCCTGTCCAGTCAAAGTCCCCAGGTGCCCTGTTTGATCTGCTCCTCCCTTCTGCAACAACACACACCCTCACTTACCCGACCACCATGTCCTTGGGTCCAGCTGTCACAGTGCAGATGCCATCCTCACAATGTTTTCCCACCAGGCTGTGTGCATGCAGGTGGATGTTTTTTCCATTTGTGACCAACTGAACAATAACCTTTGCAGGTCCCACATAGTTGCAGATCTATATAAGAAGCACATTTCAAAGTTAGCATATCTGACTGTATCACAACCTGGGAAAATGCTTAAGACAAGCTAGTAAGTAGAAAAAGTATGATATCAAATTAGGCCTATCTGTACATATACAGCCACAGCTTGGCTGTGAAAAAAATATGTGATGAACAAATGATGGGATGGAAATAAAACACTAGTGGTATTTGTCTTGGGTGTAAGAGATACTCTTCAAGAAGCAGACCATTTAAAATACATAGGTCTTGTTAAATTTGGAAGGAAGAGCACATCTTGGAGGATGCTGTGTAGCCATTAAGCACCCTCTTCCTATTAACCAAGAACACATTTTCATCTGCACTCATACTGCATTTTAGGTCATAAATGCTGAGTACAGATCAGTGAAAAGGGTACTGGGATTGACTGACTGATGGAAATCAAGAGAAGGAAAGAGGTAAGTGGAAAGAGTCCTTCCTAACCTGCCATGAGATTAGGCAGGAGAGAGAGTCTTCCCCAGGGACCTGGCTACAAGGGTTGGCCATGGACACCCAAGCCCAAGTGATCACCCAAGTGATCTGTTTCTTTAATTTAAAAAGGTGTACTCCCTAAGTACAAATCCTTAGATCCGACACCTGTTTAAGTTCTGATTTTATAAAATCAGATTTCTCCATTTAAAGTAATTTATATTTTTATTGTTATACCTTTAAAATGAGGACAACAGTAACAGAAAGGAAATCCTATGGAGATAATGACATTTTAAGTAACAAGAGCTTGGACACCATTTCTCCTCTAGCTGGTCCTCCAGCCTCCTACAGTAGATCACAGATTCTTTCCTTGAGAAAACCCCAACACTAAAATCATACTAACAGAAAACATCAATGACCTTATTTTTACCTTCTTGAATATTATAAACCAGAATCCTGGGATAGTCACCTAAACTGTTGGAAATGCACTCTGTCTCCTCAAAGAGTGAGCAGCCATCCTGGTTCACCTGGGACTAAGGAAGTTTCCTGGGGTGCAAGACTTTCAGTCTAACATTGAGAAGAGTTGGTCACTCTATCTCTTTAACATATCATCTCTTTTCAAGGAAGCATATGACTGAAATTGAGGATCTCCCAACTATGCAATCACTGGAAATATTTTAATCTGCACAAGCAGCCCTTAGCTCAGATGAAAAACTAAGTAGACACAAATCTCATGTGGTCATGGATCCTTGATGGATGTCTTTCTGATATAAATTTGAGGAAGAACCTATACTTGCCAGTAAAATTTTTTGGAAAAGGACCAAATCCCTTTCAACTCATCTATTTCTACTATAAATACCATCTCATAGATTTACATTCCACTGAGGCATGATTTTGTTAGGATATTTTTCAGTATGGATTTTTTCCCCAATCCAATCTCCCATTGCAGAGTTGAGGAAAAGCTGATTAGAGCTGGGATTATGCCCCAGACACTTCTGGGAGAAAGAAATTTCCTTTCTAAGCAAAGGACAGACTCCCTGTGGGTCTGTAGTGTAGCTCCACTGGAAATACAGGGCCTCTCTGCCTGAACCCTAGCTCAGAAGTGTTGCAAATCTTGCTTTCCAACCCTTTCCAAGGAGCAAGGCAATCTGCGAGAATGGCCTCCAGTCCTTGCAGAGCAAGCTAATCCCAAAGCATGTTTAGGATTAATTAGGTTTTGACCCCCTTGAAGCACAAATAAATAATTTCTTAAACAGGTAAGCACTTAAATAAGCCCCCTGGGCATAAAACCAATTATGAACTCAGTGCTTTCCCTTTTATAACAGGTAGAAAGCCTTTGCCCTGGGGGAAGAACAGGGAATGAAGAGTTCTGGATTTGCTCCAAAGTTGGCTGCTGTCCCTACATACTCCTTGGGTTGCTGTGTCTTGGTATCAAAATCTGAAATCAGCCTTTGTTATGATGACATATTCCACAGGGACTTCTTCAGCAGTAAATGAACAGTGAAAGAGCATTAAATAGACCATGTAATTTCACTTTTAAGTGCAGTGAGCACAGGAATGCAACAGTGTAAGGCATGACGAAACGCTTCACTTGGGTGAAATCAGGTAGGCTTGCCTCTTAAGCAGGACACAGAAGGAATCTAGCAATTAAAGCCCAATCGCAACTTAGTTCAAATAGAATGACACATTCTAATTTATATTCACTCAAAACTTCAATAAACTTCCATGTATTTTAGCACCTAGTATTACTGCTAAAAGTCTGGAAAGTTTATTATCTTACTGATCTTAAAAAAATTTGAGGCTTAAAACTTCTAATCCAATTCTGAGAATATAAAGAAATACTATGTTGTAAAAAAAACAACATGAACATGTGATACAGTAGTATTAACTTTTGTTGTTGTTCAGTCTCTAAGTCATGTCTACAACTCTTTGCAACCCCATGGACTGTAGCATGCCAGGCTTCCCTGTCCTTCACTATCTTCTGGAGTTTGCTCAACCCCATGTCCATTGAGTCACTGATACCATCCAACCATCTCATCTTCTATTGCCCCTTCTCCTCCTGCCCTCAATCTAAAATATAGATTTTGTTCAAATTTCACAAAATGTTATGCTAGTGTCCATTATTTGTTTTCATACCTTACTCAAGACTCCACATTGTATTTAACTACATTCAGCAGCTTCAGCTGCATGCAACAAATCCTGGTAAATTCTCTTTTCATTTTTATTCTATTACAAATATTTTCTATTTCCTTGTTTTGGCTTCTTAGATACATCCATCATTTAAAAGTGGACATTTCATTTCCAAATACATGGGATTTTAAACATATCTTTGATATAAATTTCTCATTTTGATATTAACTTCTCATTTAAATGCTTTCATCTCTTCCATCACCCTCTGTGTTTTTTCAATCTTCTAACTTTATTGAGGCTTTCAATAGCTAAGTTAAAGATCTCTCTTGGTAAAATCAAATTGCACTAGAAAATATGTGGATTGTTTTCAAATATCTTTTGATATTCATTTCTAATATAATCCCACAGTGATAAAAGAACAGACTCTGTATGATTTCAATACCATTAGGCCATCAACTGTTTGCACCTGGTCTTTTGTCTCTGGATGTGTTCCCAGGTCTCCTAGTTTATAGTCTATGGGAACTTGAATAGAATTTGTATCCTACTGTTGTGTGAAAAGCTGTATAAATCTTAATTATGTTAAACTCATAGTGCTTTTCAGGCCTACTATAACCTTCTACTTCTCTGTATATTCATTCTATTAATTTTTGAGAGTTTGATATTAAAACTCCAACTAAAAATCTTAATTTATCTACTTAAAAAAATAATTGGAATATATAGTGGAACGACATGTAACTTTGCTGTGTATTTTCCAAGTCTCCTGTAAACATGTTATCATACTCTCATAATTTAAAAAATTTTTTAAAAACCCCAATCACTTTGGATGTCTGGACCCTTCAACATTACCACAATGAAGGAATCAGTCACAGGCACTGAAGGAAAGAGGTGGGAGGTGTCCTCAAAAAGTACTCACATCTTTTTCTTGCTATTACTTCATGATTGAAGGGTGGCAAGAATGAGGAACTGGGTAGTCTTTGAGGTAAAGGGCCTGAAAAATTTGCCAATGACTAACGCGCTGTTTGATCCATTTGAAAGAGTTCAAGCCAGCATGGCATCATCTGGTTTTTTACACAGACCACAAGGCGACGACAGGGAGGGCCCTGGGTTTTGTGGACTTTCCAAAATACTGACTGAAAGAAGAAAGCTGAAGTGTGGGGAACACAAAAAATACTATTTTCAGGCTCCATGGCACATGAAGACAATGGAATTCTACCTTAGGGTAGGGAATACTTCATAAAATGCCACAATGACTGAGAGCTATTTGCAACTGACTCAGAAATTCATTTGTTCTGTAGAGAATCTGATTATTTTTATTCAGTCTGTTACTTCTTTGCATAGTAGCTCCCTTGAAAATTAAGTTTATATAAAGCACCTGTATCTGCCAGAAAGGGTGGGTTCTTTTTGAAAGAGTCTGAGTATAGCAGGCTTTTAATAAACACTAATGGCTTAAATACAAGTTAAGTTTTCAATTAGAAGAAAGGAGACAAAGGTGACATTCAGCTTCCAAGGGACACTGTAAGAGAATGTACTTGATGAACAGACTAGCTAGGTTTGAAGACAGCACCACTAACTGCAAGCCCTGTGACCTTGGGCAGCATCCAGCTCCTCATCTGTAAAATGAGGATAATAATTGGACCTCATAGGTTTGCTATGAGGGTTAAATACATTGACACATATAAAATCTTTAAGACCTCTGCCTAGTATGTAATAGCAGCACCCAAGTGTTAACCACTATCTTATTACTGTGATGTATTCCTCTACTCAGAGATCTTTAAATAGTACAACTGCTGTGAGGTGATTTTTTAAAAATTCTGTTTAAAGGCAGGTGGCTTGAACAAATGACCAATTCAGGCTACTTCTATTTCTAGGCTAAGTCTTTTTTCCCAGAGTGACACATTTTATTGGGCTTTTTAAAAGTAATAACTATGTTACTCTAGTAACAGCTATCATTCTTGGAGGTACTCAGGAGTCCTCGGTTTCTTTGATGAAATCAAGCCTTTCTTCCAGAAGCTTTATGACTCAATACATACAGATGGCCACAGGCTAGATCTGTTTTCTGAGTAAGAAACAGAAACCAAGGGTCTCAGATAATCCCAAACTTAGTCAAATCACCTCCTTTTATTTAAAGCAACTAACTCTGTCATGCTCTGGAAAAGTACATACTGGTTCTTTAAAGGTGATTAAGAAGTTTCTAAGAATCAGATTTTAAAATGTCCAGTTTATGTACTGAGTTAATTTGGATATATCACTTTGGCAAAATGTAGAGTCAACATGAATGTGAGACATGATGTGTGACACATGATGTAGTTCTTTTCTGCTGAGTTTTTCTCATGAAGTGATGATAATGATGATACTTGAGGGAGAGGAGGAAGAGGGAAAAATCCACACTTTTTAAAGAGAAATCTACCCTGACTTGTCTCGTGTATCTAACTTTGGCCTCTACTGCTAAAGCAGCAGAGCAATGTGGTTAAATCCAAGAGCTCTGAAGCAAGGCTGCTGTGCTCAAAATCCCTCTGCTGTCACTTACTAGCTGGGCCAGTGCGAAAGGATGGTTAAGGTCTCTGGACATCAGCTTCTTCACCTTTAAAAGGAAAGTAACAATACATCTGATTTCATAGGATTGTTTTTTAAGGATTAAATGAGTTAAGAGCTCGGCACCTAATAGGATTAGCAATTTCAAATATAAACCCTATCTCCTATCCTGGCTATTACCTCACCAGTAGCTAAAATGTATACATTGTTTCAGTGAGCACTTATTAAGCCCCTTCTACCTCCCATGTACTGCAGTAGGTCAGGGAGTGGGAGATACCCACTGAGTAAAAACCAGACACAACTCCTGTTCTTACAGAAATTAAAGAGTAGGACCGATATGAATTAAAAACTCTCACAAATAAATGTAAATGCATAACTATGAAACATTTTCAAAGGAACAGAGATTTGACCTGGTCAAGACAGAGAAAGCTTCCTGAAGGAGTAGTGAGGGCCAAACTCTGAAAGAAGAGTAAAAATGTAACAAGGGATGGGGTGGGCAGAGGTTGAGCAGAGTATTCCTGGCAGGAAGAACAGCACATAGGAAAGCTCTGTGATGAGAGTCTGACCCATCATCTCCTCAGTCATAATTACTACCACTCCTCAGGGCTTCCTTCATGTGGTTCCCATCACCCAGAATGTCCCTTCCTTCTCTTCTCTCTCTAGAACCACCCATTCTTCAAAGGTCCAGCCAAAATCTCAATCTTCCATGACACGCCACCACTTGAGCCCACAAGACTCCACTATTGTCCCTTTCTTGAGGAATGTGATAGAATGGGGCAGGAAAACATCACTTATTGCAATAAGAAGATGGTAAAATCTATTGGCAACTGAAGAATTACTGTTTTAGCTCTCTTGTTTGTTCTCAGAGCACATACATCTGTATTCCTCACTTTCTGTTTTTATGGAAGCGAAGGGGACTTGTTAACTTGTCTAATCTTCACTTCAGCCCCATGGGGTCAGTAGTGCTACCACATTCCACAGCCGAGGGAACTGAGGCCCATTAAGGTGACATAAACTGCCACCATTCCTGTAACTGGGGTGATTGGGCAGCCCTTTGAACTTGGGTCTGTTCACTTCCAAAGCCCATTAATATTTTCCTTTCCACTGGCTTCCACTTGGCTTAATCGCTTTTTCTTCTGTATATGTCCAGGGAGCCCAGTGTTTTATAGCTCTCCTTGTGTAGCATAGTGTTGCTACACAACAGTTATCCCTGAAAAACCTGTTTGGTTTTGTTGGTGTGTATTGTGGGAAAGAAGGTCTCAGAGACAGCTGTGAGATGGCAGAAGTGCACTTGTCCCCTTGTAAGCCTTATTCATAAACAAAATCATGCCACAGACACTATTAAACCACATACTGATTCTCCTCTGTTCAAGTGCAAGTCATATTATAAAAAAGAGAAAAAGGAGAAGGAGGGCAAGAGAAGGGGAGAGGAAGAAGAACAGGAGGAAGAAAGAAAAGAATATTGTTTTCATAACATACCTCCTCTTAGTAATGCAAAATAGTCAGATTTTATTGTTCCTTATTACTTATTATATGTTGACTACACAGGAAGTACAGGACAAACTTCATCAAACAAGATAGTATAGAACCATGTCTAATAGTTTCTGGCATAGAGTAGGAAGATGCTTAGTAAAGTTAGTTCCTTCTTTTTAAGCCAGGGGGTTTCACATTGATCCAATCTGGGACCAAATCCCAGCTCTTTCTTCTTCCAGCTCTGTGGGCTTACTCAAGTTAAATAACCTCTCTGAGCTGAAAGCGCCACACCTACAAATGGGCCAATAATGGGGCCTCAGAGGGCTCTTGTGAGAACCACACAGTGTCTGGCATATGGCAGGTCCCATGGAAGCACCAATTTCTCTTTTTTTTTTTTTTTTTTTAATAAAAAGGGGCTGCTTCTCTCCTGGGTTTCCCCAAGACCTCATGAAGTAGACAGACTTGGCACTATCATCCCCATTTTGCAGATGAGAAAACAGAAATTTAGACAGATTAACAAGTGACATAACCTAAGGTCAGAGAGTCAAGACCCAGAGGACCTTGCAATTCATCCTGATTCTTCTGAATGTAGGTGTAGTGTTCTTATAAGATTGAATGACATGAAAATATCCTCTCTGCCCCACTCACTGTTGATGACATGGTTGTTTTTTGAGTAGTGCTCCTGGATTTGCATTGATTCATTCACACTCGTTCACCTTTTTTATTTGCCCTACTTGTTTGACCAGCACACATCCCTTAGATGTTTGCCTGAGATTAGAAGGGCAAACTGGGCCATTAAACACAACAAAATGGGCAAAGAGGGCTTCATCAACTACAAAGGGAAGTCGAATAAAATCACTATTCAAAGCTCAGAAAGTTTGAGGGGGTTTTTCGGGGCCATACTTTGACCTCTGGTTTCTTGTTTGTTTTATTTGAATTTTCAGTTTCATTACATCAAATATAGTTGTTTATAAATCATACTTCTTTCAGAAAATCAAGTAAGACACTTGCTAACTCCAGATATTGTTGGGGATTTGCACCTCAATAGATGTCACTACCTCATTAATAAATTACAAATAAATGTTTAGCCTTTTCATGGCCCAATTATCCATGGTTACAAAATAATATGGGAAGAATATAAAATTTATAATTTATGGATGAACTGTGTCTCAAATGTGTTTTCATTTATAGGCCAGTTTTTTGGGGAACCTGGCTTATAAATTTGGTTTATTCTTCAATAGGAAATAAAATTTAAAATGGTAGTATTTTGGTATCATTTCTTGTCTACATCTCCTTACCCTTGTTGCTGCACTATGTACACTGTCAAATTCTTTTTTTGAACAAAGCATAAAATACATGGTATCTAGTCAGATCTTTAAAAGATATCCCCAAACTAAGCATTCTTACTGTCCCCATCACTATTCCCTGGTTTCATGGAGTACTATCCCACTATGATTAGTTTCCCAAGTTTTTGCTCCTATGTTTCTTGTGCCCCTCCTCCCCCCCACTTCCCCATGGCCTGTTCTTCTGGGTGATCCTGTTCAAGTCAGGTCATGCCAAATCCTGACACACCTCTGCTCAAAGTTCTCCCAAAGTGAAAGCTGTTGAAGCTGAATGAGTCGTCAACGGGACTCATTACAGTATTTTGTGTATATATGATTAAATTTTTCCATGGCAAGAAGCTTAAAAAAAATAAAAGGCCCAGACCCTCTAAAGCCCAAGTCTTTACAACAGCACACCATCCTTGGGCCATGTGAACCCACTTCCTCTTTGGTCTTGTTTGTTACTACTTCTGGGCAGTCAGATAACCTGCTGCCAGCTCAGCTTCCACCTGAGAGCTTCTGCACTCGCTGTCTCCTCTGCTTAGAACACTCCTTCCCTGGATACTTGCATGGTCTCTTACTTTTCAGGATTTGCAGAAATGCCATTCTCTGGCAAGCTTCCATGGCTCACCCTACACTCATCTAAACTTCTATCATTCCCATTCCTGAATTCCTTGCTGCTTCTCCTGCTTTACTTTTCTCCCTGTACTAATTATCATTTAATATACTACACATCTTATGTGACTATTGCCGAACTTCCCCATTAGAACAGAGGCTGTGTAAGAGTGGGGACAATGGTTTCTTCCATGCCACATCCCCAGTGCCTGCAATAACCTTTATCATACTGTGGGCATTCAATAAATAATTCTTTAGTGAATGCATGATTAAATAAGAGGCCTAAAATGTTATCTATGGAAGGCGAGATAATAAAACAAGAGTTGTGTTAGGTGACAGATGGAAATTGGGAAACTATATTCTATTTTATCTTTTCCAAAAAAATTGGCTAGATCCTGGTGCACCCTCTCAATAGGCTATTTAAATGAGAATGTGATTATTTACATCAGGACATAACATTAGCCTAAGTAGATAGAAGGGTGTTGGGGTGTGGGCTCTGGACCTGCAGTGTGGTCATAGGACTCTAACTGCTGAGGGGCAGGGACGGGCAGCTGTGGGAAAGAAGGGAAGGTAACTCTTTGATCCTCTTGTTGGAAAATAAGGTAGCAGCGCTCCTCTTAGAGTCCAAGACATCCTCCTGGACATCCCTCCTCCCACCCTATCTGCTGGTGCCTGTAAGGCATTCTCCTGGTGTACCGAGGAGTCTAAACTCACTCTAATTCCACGCCGTACTATGGCACTCAGGGATCCAGAATTCACATCTCTGGTTCACCCCAGTTTCACAGTCACGCACTCCCCAAATAAGCAGGGCCTTTCTTTGATACTCACTGTGGTGACTGACAGGAATAAACAGCCTACAGAACCTTATCGTAAAGCTGTGCAGGTCTGCATCTACAAGATAGCAAACCAGTGGGCTCCCTTTCAATAAAGAGCACAGGCTGTGGAGTCTGAAGGACAGGGCTCTGAATCCTGGCTCCTCCCTCTCCTAGCTATGCCACCCTGGGTAAGTTACTTGACCTTCTGACGTGTTTTCTCATCTGTAAAACGTGAATACAAATCCCTAATGTCTGACTTTTCACAAGTATTAAAGGAAGCAGTTTACAGCATCTAATGCAGCACTTGATTCACAGCAGATGCAGAGCATATGATAGTGACTCTGATTTTGTCCCTTCATGTCATAAGTAGACATCAGCAGGAGACTTCCTCTGAATTTAATGAGAAGGTAGACAGCATTGCATGTCAGGCTCTCCAACCTCTCTTCTCCTTACTGTCTGCCACCCAGGAGCAAAATCTCCCTATTACTTTGCATATCTGCTCCGAATTCAGAGAAATGTAGGTTTGTTCCCTTTTCTAGGTTTTACCACTCTGTTTTTGCACTTAACATCATACTTACTCAAGATCTCCTTAAATCACGCTTCTTCTTCCCTCTCCAAAGGACTCTTACTCTTAGTCCACAAACCATATACTTTCTTCTCCCTTAATTCTGAACAAAGCATTTCCTGATAATGATGATGACAACTGTACAGGCTAGCATTTATTGAAATCTATGGGCCAGGCCCTACAGTAAGAAATACAGAACCATTCTTTCATTTGATCTTCTCCATAATTCAACAAGAAATGTTCTTAAAAAGTACTTATACCTGCTTGAGTGCCATTCTTTTTTTTTTCTTATCAAGTATGCAAGAAAAGCTCTAATCACCAATGCTGAAACTCCAACTTAATCTGCAGTACCTTTGAAAAGTGAAAGTGAAGTTACTCAGTCGTGTCTGACTCTTTGCGACCCCATGGACTGTAGCCTACCAGGCTCCTCTGTCCATGGGATTTTCCAGGCAACAGTACTGGAGTGGGTTGCCATTTCCTTCTCCAGAGGATCTTCCCAACCCAGGTCTCCCGCATAGCAGTAGTACCTTTGCAATTTAATTAATCTTTCTATGCCTAAATAAATAAGTGCCTAAAGGTCATGATCTACTCCATGTTTCCAAACTCATCAGTCATTTCTTGTTCTTCATCCCACTTGACCTCTCTGAAGCCTAGGACGGGTTACATTCCCTCCTCAAAATGTCCCCTTCTCACTGCATTAGACACTGCTGCTAAAGCACTCTTTCTCCTCAAAAGGAGATTTGTCAGAGATCAGCCCTTGGTCCATCTCTAATCTTTACCATAATCACTCTGCCTTGAAGTCTTCTCTGCCCACTCCAACTAGCCGGCTCTTCTACCTTAAGGCTATGAGGTCATTCACTCTTTCATCGGAAAAATACTGCTTTATTCAGCAATTCCTACATGGCAGCTATAGGTGCTGGTTCTATAATGGTGAATAAAACAAATGATATGGGAGAATGGCGTTGAAGCATGTAAATTATCATATGTGAAATGAATTGCCTGTCCAGATTTGATGCATGATACAGGGTGCTTGGGGCTGGTGCGCTGGGATGACTCGGAGGGATGGGATGGGGAGGGAGGTGGAAGGGGGGTTCTGGAAGGGGAAAACATGTACACCCATGGTGAATTCATGTCAGTGTATGGCAAAACCAATACAATATTGTAAAGTTAAAAAACAGATAAATAAACTAATTTAAAATTAAACAAACAAACAATATTATATTTCAGATATTTAAGGCCATATCTTAGTTCCTCCATTAAACTGATTGGTTTTTTAGGATTAAGGCATTGTCAAGTTCTTCTATTTCCCCAACCCCCAGGATGAAACTAATCAGTATTTGCTCAAAAAATTCATGACTGAATACATCACTGGCTCCAGGCTACTCTGAGGAGGAGGGAACGCCAAGTGGTTAACACCTCCCAGGCCATATTAGGTAAGGATGCGGACAGCAGAGCCCACCAGGCCATATTGCCTTAAGATCTGTTGAAGGGTTATACTCACATGACACAGGTCATGTCTCTACTACAACTGTGAGGAATTACCCTGAGAAGTTTCTAAAAATCCCTAGCAAAAAGTGAGTGCATGGAGTCAATTAACTTGGAAATTCTTCTGACTTCTTGGCTTGAAACCACAATTAGGAAGACCTAACCCTGGCACTATTTTTATTTCTAAGAGGATTATTTTTTGAAGTACTTGTACTCCACCGAGAAAACTAACTTCCATATACAGACAGACTGGCTTCACAGGTGCTAACACATCTGTGTGTGTGTGTGTGTTGTGAGTACTCAGTTGTGTCTGACTATTTTGCAACCTTATGGGCCGCCAGGCTCCTCTGTCCATGGGACCATTGAACTTCCCATGGACAGTCAAGAATACTGAAGTGGGTAGCCACTCCCTTCTCCAAGGGATGTTCCTGACTCAGGGATCAAACTCATGTCTTTTGTGTCTCCTGCACAGGCAGATTCTTTACCACTTCCCTACATGGGAAGCCTAAAAACATCTTTAATTTCTATACATTCAATTCTCAGTGAGTATTTAACCCTGACATACAATTCATCAATGGTGCTGGGGTTTGGCTAAGGCGGCAGGATGGGCAGAAGACAACCATCAGAGGTGGGTTCCAGGTAAATTAGATGTAAGGCCGGGAGGAGGGGAAGTGCTGTCTTGGCACAGGTCCCAGGTAATCTGGAGAGCTGATCTCATGTTCATCATCCCAGCTCGACTGCCAGGGCAGCTGCACAAGGGGAGCTTTCCCCATCAGCAATCCTTCCACTTGAAAACAGGCCTAACTTGGCAGCATCAGTTTATGCTTCTAAGTCACTGAAAAATACCCCAGGAGTGTAAAATCCAGACGCTTTAACCTACCCCAAGTTGTAATTTATTTTCAAGTGTGATTCCAGGTTTGGAGAAAACAACAGGCATGACAGTACTGCTTATAGAATTTAATAATAAATCGTGCTTAATATAAATGCTTTAACATTCTTAAATTTGCAAAAGAATACCTCAGATTCTTAGATTTGTAGAAGAATATTCTCCAGAAGTCTGAACATTTTCAGATTAAAAACACGTGAGTTAATTTTTAGTGCTCCAGTTAAGTGGCCAGAGTTCCAGCTGCCAGTTACTGCTATGACCTTGTGTTAGTCCCCGAGCCTCTTTGGGCTTCTGAATTCTTCATGTGTAGAATCACAAGATAACATCTAATACATCTTCCAGCTCTAAAATTCTATGATTCCTAGTCATATATATACATATATACATATGTGTGTGTATATATATGTATATATGGGGAGGGCACACAGGACAACAAGCAAAGATCACATTTTCAAACTGAAATATTTCAAAAAATAAAATAAAAGGTTAAAACCACAGAATTTCTGAGTTGGAAGGATCCTAATGGTAAGCTTAATTTTTAAAACTGTGAACATTTTAGACACATTTAACACAATTACAAACTGAAAAAACATACAATCAACACTCAAATTACCTGTTGTAATGGGGCCTCTGATAGCATGGAAAATCAAAATTTAGAGACAAAGAAAAACCTTTATGTTAGGCAAAGATTTCAACTTTTCTCATTAAAACTGAAATTGAGTAACCAAAGCATTTAATTTCAGTAAATCCAAGGAGGGCACTGCCCTGGGTAGTTAAACCCTGATAATAAAGGGCTGCCTTTTCTGAGGATAGGTCAAAAAATGCTTTGATTACACAAGTAGGGGGTGGGAGAGAAATCTACAAGCCAAACAAAGACAGAATGAAAACTTTTAATCTACAAAGTTTTTTTTTTTAATTCTTACAAACTACATAAAAATAACTAGGATTAGATAACATGTAAGGTATGGCTGAAGTATGCGCAAAATAAAGATTTTAATTGGGGGATTTATTCTTTGAAGATAAAAATTATTAATATAAGTTTTAAACAGTCTTTTAAAATAGCCTAAAGTCTCTCAGCACATTGTCTTTGATACAAACCTAATTTGAGATAATTAAGAGTATCCTCTGGTTCTGTGATATTCAAATTTACTTGGAATTAAATATCACTGATTTCTTTCTGTTTAAAGACATATAATTATCCTCATGTTTTTTTGCTTAGAAAACCCATCATATCACTGAAATCCACTGCATAGAGAAGTAACTAAATAATTTGGCTCTTAATGATTGAAAGTACTTAGAGACATCATTTAGCAGAGAATTTAATTTGTACTGAAGTAAATACAGCTGCCTGGTATGAGAATTTAGACCACTCTGCGAAGAAGACAATTAACTGCTCCTTCAGAAGAAAAGTACATAAGATAAAGCATTTCAGCTATTCTTCTGTGATTTCCTGTGGAAAACCCCTACAAAATTAGGAGAATTACAAGTGAGTAGAAATGGGAAATTTTCTCTGTCTGATTTCTTCTTGTCATTTATTGGTTAATTTACATCCCAGACACTGATGGGGCAAAAGAGAAAACACGATCTAAGTGTCAGACTGAGGTTAACCAACATATTGTACCATCTACATACTATGATGTAAGCAAAAGGAGGAAGGGAGAAACACCAAAATTTCTAATATGGTTGAGGATAACATCAGCCAGCAATCTGGAAAAATGATAGTACTTTAAACCTGCTAACAACCCTCCCATGTGATAACTTTATATTGTTCAGCCTATGCAGACTAAAACGCAAAGTATATGAAATAAATCATATACTTTTATACTTAGATAAAATGTTCTGCAAGCGATTAATTTCTGTTACTTTTATTAGAGATTTGCCAGAAAATAACTTCCCTACAATCAAATCTTGATTTTTCCCTTATTATGAAGTACAATTTATTAAGTAAAAAACCTTTTGAAAGGTATAAAAAAGGGATCTACTTCTCATTAAGCACTTAACATAAGGTAGCTTCCTTGCCCTGTAGTATTTTAGCTTATTTTTGAGCCAGTCCAATGATAATTAACTTCACCCTGAGGCTATACATTCCATCCTCAGGCAGCTCTGACTCTCAGTAACAACTGAACCCTCTGTCTCCCAGGGCTCTACCCAGTGCTTTTTATTGCATCTTCTTGTGACAGACGGGACATATCTCATCCTTCTCTCCTATGACAGCCATCCAAACATTCGAAAACAACCAAATTTGCCAGGCTATAAGTATTCTTATGATCAGTGACTACCTCACTTTGAGGAAGGTTCAGGTTCGGTCACCATTCTGCTCTGAACACACTCAAGTTGGTTTTTATTTCTCCTCAACGGTGGTGCCCAACAGTGTACACAGTTTTCCTGGTGCAAGAGTGAGACCACTGTCTGGTCTTAAATACTACCCTTCTATTAAGGAAGCCTAATGTGCAATTACTTGTTTGGCTGTCATATCACATTGTTGGTTCATGTTGAGTCCATTATTAACTAAAACGTCTATATTTCTTTGCATGCATATCCCTTCCACCCTGTACTTGTAGAAATTTGTTTTCTGGAGGCATTCAGCTTTTTAAAATAGCATTGCCTAAGAAGTTAGCCCTAGGAGAGGGTGGGATGAATGGAGAGAGTAACATGGAAACATACAAACCACATGTAAAGCAGATAGCCAGTGGGAATTTGCTGTATGACTCAGGAAGCTCAAACTGGTGCTCTGTGACAACCTGGAAGGGTGGGAGGGGGTGGGAGGGCCAAGAGGGAGGGGACATATGTATTCCTATTGATGTTCATGTTGATGTATGGCAGAAATCAACACAATATTGTAAAGCAATTATCCTTCAATTAAAAATAATTTTTTTAAAAAAGTGACATGACAACAAAAAGAAAGCTCTTTGTTTTGATGGAGATATGGATGCTGAAATATATTTCTGAATTTTAAAACTCAAAGTAATAAACAAATTTTATATTAAAAAAGAATGTAGCTCTTTGCCTCAGCTTTTCAAAATGAATTTGAACTTAAATTATTTGTTATCTATCACTCCATGTCACCGCAAATTTGATAAAACATCCATTGAAGACAATGATAAAATACCCTGAAGTAGCTGCAGAAAGATTCGAGGCTAGCAATATCCCTCCAGGTTGACGTCACCAACATGAGAAATACTGTTAACCCCTAAGTACCAAACCAGAGATCTCCAACATCTCAGTATTACACCATCCCAGAAAACCTGCCAAAGAAAACACTGAGATATGTCTGGTGTGATTTGTTCTTACTAAGGTGCCTGAAATGGATACCCAGCTCTCTGGCCTCTAGTTTGAAAATGCATCTTTCAAATGCCATGAGCATTCTATCAAAAACAGAAGTTGAGACTACCTAGCCAGGAGGTGATCTCAAGTAAAGGTGCACTTCCCTCTACCCCTACAAACCTACCTACCTACCTACACACACACACCAGAACATCCTTTGAGGAGGCACTCCTCCAGCGAATCCTGAGTAAGACTTGTATCATCATCTTGTATGTACCTGTATGAACTGTTCCCTGTCTGTTCATATAAGTCTGGGAGCAGAGATGATCACATTTGAGCATGTGACCACAGAGCTCAGCACCGTGCCTGGCACATGTGTGCACTAGACAAGACATGTGCTCCATGAATATGATGAAAGGAGGAAGGCCAAGGAGACTTCAAAATCTACAAATGGAATGTTCTAGGCTTAGATGGATTCAGGTTTCTGAACTAAAAATCCAGAATACAATTTAAATCAAGGCTCTGACCGATCCCTTTTCTATATTACTATTTTAAAAAGTAATAAAACAATGATGTTATAATGACTTCTAGAGGGTGGTTAATCTCATATAAATATTATGAGACTGATAAATATTGATATTTAAAAAATAAATCAGTAGATGGGAAATCCCTGAAACTGAACAAAAACAAAAAAATTGACTAAATATATTTCTAATGGCACTGTAGCTACATAGAAGGAAAAATTATCCTAAGAGTTTTTGAACATATTACTCTGAAGACTACCCTCTTTTGAATATATTTGAAGGTCAGAAGAACTGTAAAAAAGAGACAACTGTATATTTAGTAAGTTCATACCTAGTACTGATATTGGTATAGCAATTCCGAAGCTATTCTGTATGTATCAAGTTCAGTTCAGTCACTCAGTCGTGTCAGACTCTTAGCGACCCCATGAATCGCAGCACGCCAGGCCTCCCTGTCCTTCACCAACTCCCAGAGTTCACCCAAACGCATGGCCATCGAGTTGGTGATGCCATCCAGCCATCTCATCCTCTGTCATCCCCTTCTCCTCCTGCACCTAATCCTTCCCAGCATCAGGGTCTTTTCCAATGAGTCAACTCTTCGCATCAGGTGGCCAAAGTATTGGAGTTTCAGCTTCAACATCAGTCCTTCCAATGAACACCCAGGAATGATTTCCTTTAGGATAAACTGGTTGGATCTCCTTGCAGTCCAAGGGACTCTCAAGAGTCTTCTCCAACACCACAGTTCAAAAGCACCAATTCTTCGGCGCTCAGCTTTCTTCACAGTCCAACTCCCACATTCATACATGACTACTGGAAAAACCATAGCCTTGACTAGATAGACCTTTGTTGGCAAAGTAATGTCTCTGCTTTTTAATATGCTTCCTAGGTTGGTCATAATTTTCCTTGCAAGGAGTAAGCTTCTTTTTAATTTCATGATTGCAATCACCATCTGCAGTGATTTTGGAGCCCCCCCCAAAAAATACAGTCTGACACTGTTTCCACTGTTTCCCCATCTATTTCTCATGAAGTGATGGGACCAGATGCCATGATGTTAGTTTTCTGAATGTTGAGCTTTAAGCCAACTTTTTCACTCTCCTCTCTCACTTTCATCATGGCATCTGGTCCCATCCTCTTTCACTTCCATTAAGAGGCTCTTTAGTTCTTCTTCACTTTCTGCCATAAGGGTGGTGTCATCTGCATATCTGAGGTTATTGATATTTCTCCCAACAATCTTGATTCCAGCTTGGGCTTCATCCAGCCCAGCGTTTGTCATGATGTACTCTGCATATAAATTAAATAAGCAAGGTGACAGTATACAGCCTTGACATACTCCTTTTCCTATTTGGAACCAGTGTGTTGTTCCATGTCCAGTTCTAACTGTTGCTTCCTGACCTGCATACAGGGTTCTCAAGAGGCAGGTCAGGTGGTCTGGGATTCCATCTCTTTCAGAGTTTTCCACAGTTTATTGTGATCCACACAGTCAAAGGCTTTGGCATAGTCAATAAAGCAGAAATAGATGTTTTTCTGGAACTCTCTTGCTTTTTCAATGATCCAGCAGATGTTGGCAATTTGATCTGTGGTTCCTCTGTCTTTTCTAAAGCCAGCTTGAACACCTGGAAGTTCACGGTTCACATATTGCTGAAGACTGGCTTGGAGAATTCATATTGCTGAAGACTGGCTTGGAGAATTTTGAGCATTACTTTACTAGCGTGTGAGATGAGTGCAATTGTGTGGTAGTTTGAGCATTCTTTGGCATTGCCTTTCTTTGGGATTGGGATGAAAACTGACCCTTTCCAGTCCTGTGGCCACTGCTGAATTTTCCAAATTTGCTGGCATATCGAGTGCAGCACTTTCACAGCATTATCTTTCAGGATTTGAAATAGCTCAACTGGAATTCCATCACCTCCACTAGCTTTGTTCCTAGTGATGCTTTCTAAGGCCCACTTGACTCACATTCCAGGATGTCTGGCTCTAGGTGAGTGATCACACCATCGTGATTATCTGTGTCATGAAGATATTTTTTGTACAGTTCTTCGGTGTATTCTTGCCACCTCTTCTTAATATCTTCTGCTTCTGTTAGGTCCGTACCATTTCTGTCCTTTATTGAGCCCATCTTTGCATGAAATGTTCCCTTGGTATCTCTAATTTACTTGAAGAGATCTCTAGTCTTTCCCATTCTGTTGTTTTCCTCGATTTCTTTGCATTGATCACTGAGGAAGGCTTTCTTATCTCTCCTTGCTATTCTTTGGAACTCTGCATTCAAATGGGAATATCTTTCCTTTTCTCCTTTGCTTTTCGCTTCTCTTCTTTTCACAGCTATTTATAAGGCCTCCTCAGACAGCCATTTTGCTTTTTTGCATTTCTTTTCCATGGGGATGGTCTTGATCCCTGTCTCCTGTACAATGTTACGAACCTCTGTCCATAGTTCATCAGGCACTGTCTATCAGATCTAGTCCCTTAAATCTATTTCTCACTTCCACTGGATAATCATAACGGATTTGATTTAGGTCATACCTGAATGGTCAAGTGGTTTTCCCTACTTTCTTCAATTTCAGTCTGAATTTGGCAATAAGGAGTTCATGATCTGAGCCACAGTCAGCTCCTGGTCTTGTTTTTGCTGACTGTATAGAGCTTCTCCATCTTTGGCTGCAAAGAATATAATCAATCTGATTTCGGTGTTCACCATATGGTGATGTCCATGTGTAGAGTCTTCTCTTGTGTTGTTGGAAGAGGGTGTTTGCTATGACCAGTGCGTTCTCTTGGCAAAACTCTATTAGCCTTTGCCCTGCTTCATTCTGTACTCCAAGGAACAAATCTGCCTGTTACTCCAGGTGTTTCTTGACTTCCTACTTTTGCATTCCAGTCCCCTATAATGAAAAGGACATCTTTTTTGGGTGTTAGTTCTAAAAGGTTTTGTAGGTCTTCATAGAATCGTTCAACATCAGCTTCTTCAGCATTACTGGTTGGGGCACAGGCTTGGATTACTGTGATATTGAATGGTTTGCCTTGGAAACGAACAGAGATCATTCTGTTGTTTTTGAGACTGCATCCAAGTACTGCATTTCGGACTCTTTTGTTGACCATGATGGCTACTCCATTTCTTCCAAGAGATTCCTGCCCACAGTAGTAGACGTAATGGTCATCTGAGTTAAATTCACCCATTCCAGTCCATCTTAGTTCGCTGATTCCTAGAATGTCGACGTTCACTCTTGCCATCTCCTGTTTGATCACTTCCAATTTGCCTGATTCATGGACCTAACATTCCAGGTTCCTATGCAATATTGCTCTTTACAGCATCAGACCTTGCTTCTATCACCAGTCACATCCACAACTGGGTATTGCTTTTGCTTTGGTTCCATCCCTTCATTCTTTCTGGAGTTATTTCTCCACTGATCTCCAGTAGCATATTGGGCACCTACCAACCTGGGGAGTTCATCTTTCAGTGTCCTCTCTTTTTGCCTTTTCACACTGTTCATGGGGTTCTCAAGGCAAGAATACTAAAGTGGTTTGCCATTCCCTTCTCCAGTGGACCACATTCTGTCAGACCTCTCCACCATGACCCGTCCGTCTTGGGTGACCCCACACGGTATGGCTTAGTTTCACTGAATTAGACAAGGCTGTGGTCCCCGAGCAAACTGAGTGGGTATGCTGATATCATTGGCAACTAGGGTTTTCATTATTGGAGAAAGACAATACAAATATGGAACAGAGGAAGAAGGGAAGAAGCCCATGATGTCAGACTGGAATTAAAAGGTATCAGTATGAATTCAAGATTAAAAACATCAAACAAAAACACAGTTTTCTTGCTCTACCTAATGAAACAGACTGGAAGAAATTTCTCCAATAAAAGGAACCAGGGCTTCTTGGAGAGATGGCTGATTACAGGACTGGGGTAGGAAAAGTATAAGATGAACTGAGAGTATCATATTATTTTATAAATAGGGAAATATTCAAAATCGAGTGGGGACATATCAAAAGGATATAGAAGCTAGCATGAAAGACTCCTACTGGCTAAGAGTCAGACAATTTAACATCAAAATAAATAATGACAGGAGTGGCTTATAATACAGTGAATAACAACAACAACACAAAAATCCATGAGTATATAGAGAAACTTTAAGTTTTTAAAGGAATGTGAAGAACAGAGATTGTTTTTGTTTTTTTTAAACAGAATTTCTTTTTAAGCAGAGAATTCCAACTAACAAAATTTCTATAACAAAAATGAAAAAAATGATATAAATATACAATCACAAATTTGTAATCATCAACTACTGATAACAATTGATTCACCAAAGAATCATCCAAGGAAGCTAAAACCACTGGAAAAAGATGTTAAGGATGGTAGCTTGTTTTGAAGGCACAGCCAGTAGGATGACCTGATGGGTTAGATGTGGGGTGTGAGAGGAAGAGAGTAGTTCGGGATAACTCCAAGGTTTCTGACCTGAGTAACTGGAAGGATGGAGCTGCCATTTCCTGAGAAAGGAGAGATATTAGGAGGAGTAGATTGGTAGGGAAGATTCAGAATTCAGTTTGTTAACTCTGCCAGATATCCAAATGATGTCAATCAAGCAACTAAGCCTGGAGCCTAGATTTCAGAGTAGAAGTCTAGGCTAGATAAAAGAATTTGGAGTCATCAGCATATCTATGTTACATAAAGGGATAAGATGGAGGAAATGGAGAAAGAAACTCTTCTTGGTCAAGTTTTAACTAAACATTTTTTAACTAAACAAGCTAACTTTTTCTACTTCTAGTTAAGCTTCTAATTAGTGAGGAACAATTGACTACCCAAAGAATGAAAAAGAACTGTTTAATTCAGTAAATATTTGTTGTACATCTCCCAAAATAAAAATATCATGAAGAAATAAGACATTGTGCCTGTTCTCAAGAAATAAGTTCTAGAGGTAGGGAGACAGGCATGTAAGCAAGTAACTAAATAAATATGAGGAACAGTAGTGGATGCATTCAAAGATTTCACGGGCTGATTAAGGAGAAACACTCAGAGGTCAACTAACTCAGCTGGAGAAGTGGGGGCAAATCAGGCAGATTTCTGAAAGAGTGATTACTGATAAATGTGTCAGAAAACTACATAAGAAATAAATTACATGACAAGGAGCTGAAATGATATTCCAACGAGATAAAATTAAATTCAGGACAAAACATCCCCACAATTCATAAAGAACACTCATAGAAAAAACTTCATGGCTATTAAAAGTCAAGTTAATAACAAAATACATTTTAAAAATATAAAGACCCTGGAGTCAGAGAGAAAGCAGGATCAAGTAGGATTATCAGGGCAGGTAGGCTTTTTGAGCTTGTCTTTGCCAGGAGAAAGGAAAGCACACAGATTCAGAGACTACAAAAGATCGTACATGTACAAAAGCAGTGTGAGGAGCAGTGTATGATGAATGAAATGCCTTACCACGAATAAGGTAGGTCCCCAAAGCTGACATTCACAGAGCACTTACCATGTGTTGGGCACTGCTCTTTACATATACTAACCCATTTTAATCTTTCCAACAACCCTGGGAGGTAAGGACTCTTAACCTTCCCCTTTTACAGGTGCAGACAGGTTAACCAAGTTGTTCAAGATTAAACAACTAATAAGGGGCAGAGTTGGATTTGAGCCCAAGGCAGTGTGCTCTAGAGTCTGCTACTAATCATTTTGCTATATCACTTCCTTAGAAATCTATAAGCTGCTGAGGAATGTCCTACCAAGCTCATTAAGTGAAAAAAGCAAGAAGCAGATTGTTTTAGAGGTTAACAGAATATAAGCGTGTGTATAGATGAATATGTTGTATAGTTTACATGTATTTGGATACAAGTGGTGCTTACACACATAAACATATATACACATAGACTTGTGTATGCATGGAGTATTTTTGGAAGCTTACCCAAAGAAATTCAAAGCAGTGCTTCTCTCTGGGGAGGAGAGGGATCATAGAAAGAAGGGAAGCTTACTTTTCACTGTATGTATCTTTGTATTGTTTGAATTTCTATTAATTTCTATGTGACACTTTTAAATAAATGAAAAACTTCTTACTTAAAAAATAAAACAACAGGAATGGCATACAGACTAGACATTCTCTAGTGAGGGAGTACACTCGATCACACAATTTCCGGAATAAAGGGGGTTTAGATGTCTTAGTTTGCTCACGGTGGGGAGAAAGGATTGCTATTTGTTATTGTGGTTCCCTCTTTGGAGTTTACCAGTACTCATTGTGCTTGGGGATCCACCTCCCACCTTGGTCTACATGTCTGAGGTGCAGCTAACCCTGCTGCCAGATCCAGGGGGTGCGAATGGTTATTAACAGTCACCTTGCCTCACACTCCCTGTCTCAGGTGTGACCTCCAGGGATGGGCTATGACACAACGCAGACCATGAGGGCCTAGAAACCTTTGATCTGGGACCCCTTAAACCTGTTTCAGCTTCCAGGAAAGCAGACTTTCTGCTGCAGGACCTGGTGCCCTAACAAGGTGAGCCTGAGACTGCTGTTGCAGCCACCTTGCAGAGCTGAAGATGGAAATCTGAATAACAGAAGTCACAGCTGAGCAGCAGAGAGAAGCCAAACGACAGTGTTAGCTCTGAATCCAGTGGGCTTTGACGCTACCTAGCTTTTTCTTTGGATTTTCCAACTTTTTAAACAAATAAGTTACCATTTGCTGCTTAGTTTTAGTTGATTTTTCTCTCACAGCCATGGAAAGATTTCAATAGACAGAGAAACTGAGGCAGACAAAGCCCCGTTTCAACCTCAAATTCTGGTGTCATGCCCAGGGTCTAAGTTAGTGTCCCAACTCACCGGCTGGGACATGGGACTCCAGATTCAAAAGTCAGGTGAATGGGGGAGGAAAAGGAAAAGGAGGCTGATGAGACAGGAAGAATAAGATGGAACAGCAGGCAGAGGGGAGCTGTGATGGCTGAAGACTGTATTTCCAATAACAACCTATGACTATTATGTCTATATAATAGTTATACAGACTATTTGTCTCTTCTTTAGCGACATTATGATGGTACCAGTGCTAGTCTGGGAAAGATAATTCTAGCATCTCCTGCACATTTGACGATTCATTTACTATACAGATAACTACTGGCTACCTACTATATACTACATATTATTCCAGGTGCTGAACATACAGCAGTAAACACAACAGGAAAAAAAAATCTCCTCCCTTCATGGAGCTAACAATCATATTTTTTCTTAAAAACATAAAATGTCCCAAATAAACATTTAATGCTATAAATGTGCCACGGACTGTGCTAGGTGCTATTACGACAATTACTTAACCCTAATACAATTCATATTTCTGTGAAGTAGGCATTTTTTATTTTCATTTTATAAATGAGGAAAATAAAGTCCGAAGAGATTATGTGACTTGTTGGAGGTCACACTATCTGTAAACCATACAATATTAAGTAAAATCTAGCTTTTGCTTTCAAGTATGTTATTTTGCTCACTAAACCACAGCTCTATTTAACTACCACAGACAGATGTCATATAGCAACTCAATGGGTTTACTCAGATCCTGCAAAGTCCCTAGGTATTATGTAACTAACACATGAATAAAGAACCTTACATGAAGCGATTTATTATCTTTTCTCGATCTGACTATTGCTCATTAGGTTAATATCCAGGATGTTATCTCATATCTGCTTTATGAAATCTTGCAGTGGTATGCTGGAATTGGCTTAACCAACTCACAACAACTGTTAAATTTTCAGAAAATTTGCAAACCAGTTGACTTTATGTTGATAGCTTGAAAGTGATCATACTACAAGTATTTACATCAAGAAAATTAACAAATACTACAAA
Organism: Giraffa tippelskirchi; assembly: GCF_054371585.1. Classification (NCBI taxonomy): domain Eukaryota; kingdom Metazoa; phylum Chordata; class Mammalia; order Artiodactyla; family Giraffidae; genus Giraffa; species Giraffa tippelskirchi. Next base: position 87,633,497 of record NC_137275.1, on the reverse strand, counting down.
TTAGGGTTTTGTTTTGATTTGTTGTTTTTTTTTCCTGGACAGTCAATTGTTAAGCATTTACTAGGGCACAACTGTATTTAAGGTCCACCGTCTACTCAATGGAGAGAGATCACAGGAATTATTCTGTTAGAAAATATTCAAAATACTGGCAAACTTTCCAACTTGAAAGATTTTTAATAATAATGATCCCAGGTGGTACTAGTGGCAAATGTGGGAGACATAAGAGATGTGGGTTTGATCCCTGGCTTGGGAGATTCCCTGGAGAAGGGAATGGCAACCCACTCCAGCATACTTGCCTGGAGAATCTCATGGACAGAGGAATCTGATATGCTACACAGTCCATAGGGTTGCAAAGAGTCAGACACGACTGAAGCCATGCATATAAGAGATACCATGGATACATGTAAGTATCTTTCCCAGTGCATATTGGGCCTAAAATGGTCATTATCCCAGACTTTCAGAACCACTGCTTTATAAGCTTAATGCCATAAGACACTTGTAATGGGTTGAATATTATCCTCCCTAAATTCATGTCTACCCAGAACCTCAGAATGTGGTCTTATTTGGAAATGGGGTCTTTGCAGACATAATTAATTAAGATGAGGTCAGACTGGATTACGGTGGGCCCTAAACACAATGACTGTTGTCTTTATGGGAGAAAAGGAGATTCAGACACAGAAAGACAAAGGGGAAGTCTGGGGGAGACAGAGGCAGAAACTGGAGTGATACAGCTACAAGCCAAAGAATGTCAAGGATTGCCAGCAACCACCAGAAGCTACAAAGAGGCAAGGAAGGCTTCTTCCACAGAGCCTTCAGAGGGAGCATGATGGCCCTGCTGACAACTTGATTTTGGACTTCTAGCTTCCAGAACTGTGAGAGAGTAAATGTCTGTTGCTTTAAACCACCTAATTTGTGGTAATTTGTTATGGCAGCTCTAGGAAACCAAAACAATACTTGTGCAAATTATCAGATGCATAATGCCTAAGAGAACACAGTTAAAGAGCTTAAAAAGAATTTGATAAATTCCTTTCTGGCTTCTTGCTACTGATCAATATTTCATAAGAAATCATGCATAACATCTAAAAGTAAGCTTTTGATGTAGCATCTGTTTTCAATCTCCCACCTTCGTAACTTTAGAAAGAAGGACATGGCATAGAGTGGAAGCAATATTAATTAGTGAAGTTGTGCTGAAAATAAATTAGTGGACTGGTGAAGCTTTTGTGTTACCTCCATGGTTCCATAAACCAATCAACAAAACTGTCGTTCAATATTCAAATGAATGTATTTTGGAATACAAAAAATAGAAGCAAACCGTCACTTTTAACTGTTTATTGTGCCATACACTGAACAACTCAATTTATACATATATCCTATGAAGCAGGTATTACTTATCTCAACTTTACAAATGAAGAAACTGAGGCTTGGCCAAATTAAATACTAATAACATTGTCAGTAGATAGCAAAGCTAGGAATCAACATCTTTTCAACTATGAACTGATTGACTTCAGAGCCAATACTTAAAAAAAACCCTAAAAGTATGGTCCATAAGCCACCTGAACTTTATCCTGTACCTCTAGGTGTAGAATCAGAAATGTGCAGCTTTATTATTTCCTTTCAGGACTTCAATTAGACAGCTTTACTCTTTCTTTGTAACCTGTAACTCACCCTTTCTTTCAGGTTTTCCTTCTCTCTGTGCTATAGTCCAGGAAATTACTTCAGTTCTATTTTTAAATTTGGTAATTCTTTCTCCCATCTCTAATCTTAATTTTAACTCATTCACTGAGTTAAATCACTTCAGTGATTATATTTTTAATTTAGCATTCTGATTTTTTTCTTAACAATAGGTCTCAAGCATTTCCCATGTTGTGTAATCCTCATAATTTTTTAAACAGTATTCTAGTCCATGGTTATACCATGTTTACCTATTCATTCACCTGTTGTTATATCTTGTCATGATATGACATGAGTCCTTAGAAATTATCACACAATTATCATACTAACGGAACCACTGTGATTTAGCATGAGTGGAGTGGGCCCCTGACATCTCTGCAGTTAAAATATTCTTGGGTGATTCTGATGCACATCCATGGTCGAGAACCATAGATTTAAAGAACCCCTATAATTAACAGTATTCCCATGATGGTGAAGAGTTTGGACTATTAAATCACACTGCCTGAACTGAAATCTTGACATCTCTGCAGTTAAAATATTCTTGGGTGATTCTGATGCACATCCATGGTCGAGAACCATAGATTTAAAGAACCCCTATAATTAACAGTATTCCCATGATGGTGAAGAGTTTGGACTATTAAATCACACTGCCTGAACTGAAATCTTGGGCTCCATGCCTGAGACCAGGGTAAGCTTTTTAACTTCTGTGGACTTTGGTTTCTTCATTTATCAAATAAGGATCACAGAATCTACTGCAGTGGGCTGTGATGACTAAATGAGATGATGTAAATAAGCACAGCAAGCCATCCTGACAATCATTCTTCTGGGTGGATGCGGACCTAAGGGTGAGAGGCATTATCTGTGAAAGTCTGCACGCACCTTTCAGTCCACCCACATGAGGGCTCGGCGAGGTGAATGGAGACTAGAGGATTCTGGTCTGAAATCCACCTGGCGGGTGGGGGGAGAAGGTTGTGACAGCAGGGTAGTTCACAGCCTCAGCTCTGTTGCTGCTGACAAATTGAACATAGGCTTGTCTGTGGAGGAGCAGGTGTTACACCTTTGGGGGCCATAGTACTTCTGTATGTTCTTACCTTATCAAGAAGAATTACCAGCATGTGACCTGACGAGACCTGAATTCTTAAATGTAATGAAAAAAGGCTATCTAACCTTCAGACTGAGACCCCTGGGGTTGGAAGAAGCCATCCAAGATTTGCTTCTGATTAAATAACGGTCCCAGGAACAATCATGTATTTAAGAAAAAGTAGATGAGAGAAGAACGGGAATAGTCAACTGAGGAAGGTCACCAAGGGGTGATGGACCAAAACAAAGCTTAAGGTTCACACTATCTGCAAATTCAATAAGCCTATTAGGTGAATAGTTACATTTTTAATATACTCCTAATAGTTACGTGTCACAGCTATGATTTGTGCTAGAAGTTTCTTCTCATGAGTAGCTTTCTCTAGTTCATAATGTAGACTATGACTACATACCATAAATTTAGAGGGCTGTTTTTAAAAACATTCTACAAGGTAATATTTTGTTCTGGAGGCCCAATGAAAAACTTTTGAAAGAAAAATATCTAGAAGTCTAGGTTACGGGTGCACATGGAAGGAGTTTTGTCTGCTTGCCAACACAGGATCTGACACAGAGTGCTCAATAAATATTTGTTAAATGAACTGTTTTCTCTCTTTTGGCTTCAACCACTAATGGTTAACTTCATGCTTAATCAGCATCCCTGTGGAAGAGCAAGAAAGGAAAAGCAGTGAAGCCTACTCCCTTTTAGGGCTATTGCTACTATGTCTCCCCGCTTCTCCACCTGATACCCAAAGTGAAGGGAGGCTTTCCTGGGCCTTGTGTTGAGCAGCCTTAATTGTTTCCACTCACTAAGAACAGGTACAAATACAAAAATGTACTTTTTAAAAAGCACAAAACTAAAAAAAAATTTAAAAGACAGCCTATATATCTTTTTTATTAGCAATTTTTTAAATCAGCTGCTGTCAGAAAGCTAAAGTGATACGTACTCTGCAGCACTGGTTGTTAACCATGTTTGAATCGTTCCATTTAAAAATCTGACGGAAAGTTATATTTATCTCCCCAGAAATATGTGTGTAAACACACACACACACACACACATTGGGTTGGCCAAAAAGGTTCACTGGGGGTTTAAAAACCCGAATGAACCTTTTTGGCCAACCCAATAACTTTCTGCATATAAATTTAGAAGTTCCAAACCCCTCTGAAACCAGTAAAAAAAAAAAAACCAGGTTGCAAAGTGCTTTTCTTCAATATACAGAGCACAGGGCTCTTTATCTAGGGGAAACGGTTATTTTTCCTTTTTAACATATGCAAGTAGTGAACAGCTCAGGGATACGATGGAAATTTTAATAAATGCTATGAAGTAGGTTTTACGTGCAAGCCTAACTGACTATTGGTGATCCTCTTCCCTGTTGTTTTTAGTAACTGAGTCAGATTAAATTATTCAAAACTAGCACTATAAAGAGATACTTAAAATGGCAAACCTCCTAAACCAAACAAGTCCATACAAAGGAAAGGGAGATTACACAAGGATATGTGATATCCCTAAATGCCACAACAGATCAACCAGTCTTTATCTGACCTTGACAGAAACTTAACATTTAGGATTTTAAAGTGAGAGGCACCAAGAGTGGAGACTTAAGAAGAAAAAAAAAAAAATCGTGGGGGTCAGGAAGACAATAAACATCGTCTGTTGTTGATTGAAACATTTCAATACTTGCCTTCTGTTTAATCTGAAACACTCCGGAAAGAAAACATACGTGAGAACCAGCTTTCAGAAAACGTTTGATTAAAAATAGTTACACTTACATCAGCTGCGTTTCAAGTTGTAGTCCACTGCATTTGATATTTATAACTAAAGAGAAAATAAGAATACCAACTGGTCAGCTATTCGTATTTTAGAATCAAGGTCACTGACAGCTTTCTGGTTGGAGTGGGCCAAGCTGGAGGATGTCACATCGGCTGAGGATGCGTGCTTTCTGGCCACTCTGGAAGAGAATCAGTGAGGGTTTCTGAAGCCCTGTGGGGCTGTTCCTCTTGGCAACTTTCCACCTCTGTGAAGAGGAAGGTAGTTTGGTTAATAAAAAAATCTCATGAATAACTTTCGGGAAAGAGGGAAATGAGCCTTCCCTGGCACTCCTTGCTGAGTCAAAAACAGGCAGGGACAGGCTTGGCCTCGAGGAAGGCACTTGTGCTTGTCTGCCAGCCTCTCCCATTTGGAGCTCCATGATGAAATTAGAACTGAGGAAACTTTAAAGGAGAACTTGGTAGGACTGTAAAATAGATTATTAAATGTTTAACAACAGGAAAGCTTTCCTTTAAAAGGGGCAAGATACATATTTATGCATCTTTATTTTTGCATATTTATGCAAGTTAGTCTGCATATTTTCCCTAGATTTTCTCTGAATATTACTATTATTTTCTTCCTGTAGGAGTCAGAATAAATTCTACATTGTCAATGGATAAATTTTATCTGAATAATAAAGAAGAAATCAATAGAATCAAAGTGAAAGTGAAAGTGTTAGTCACTCAGTCGTGTCCAACCCTTTGCAACCCCAAGAACTATAGCCCACCAGGCTCCTCTGTCCATGGAATTCTCCAGGCAAGAATACTGGAGTGGGTTGCCATTCCCTTCTCCAGGGGATCTTCCCCCTCAGGGATGGAACCTTGGTCTACCACACTGCAGGCAGATTCTTAACCATCTGAACCACCAGGGAAGCCCCCAATAGAATTAAAGTGAACACTAATCTTCAATGGATCCCAGTCTTAACTCTTATTAGTCTTGAAAAAAAAAAAAAGCCATCAGGTATAATAGAAAATTTGAGTTAAAACCAGTAAAAAAAAATTTCTATCAGAGATGGAAAGTTCAGAGCAGTGATTTACCTATGAAGAACAAAGGAAAAGTAATCAATGGGTGGGGCTTCAGCAATAACTATGTTTTATTTTAGAAAGAGATCAGAAGCAAATATGGTAAAACATTAATACAGTTGGCCCTCTGTATCCTCAGGTTTCACATTCGTTATTCAACCAACTGCAGATGGAAAAAATATGTTTTAAATTCCAGAAAGTTCCAAAAAGTAAAATAAATTTGCTGTACACTGGTAACTATTTATATAGTATTTACATTGTATGAGGCATTAAAATAATCTGGAGATGGTTTAAAGTATACAGAAGGATGTACATAGATTATATGCAAATACTGCTGCATTTTATAAAAGGGACTTGAGCATCCATGAATTATGGCATCTGTGAGGATCCTAGCAACAATCCTCCAGGATACTGAGGGATGACTGTCCCTATTAAATCAGGTAGTGGTATATGATGTCCTTTACATCAATTTTTAAATGTTCTATACACATGAAATTTTTTATAATTAAAACAATGTTTTAAAAAGAATGTGAAGGTTTGCATAGCAAAACTCTTGAAAGCTAAATGGCATCTTCTGATATGAAAGAAACATGCAGAACACCAGAGGGTTCAATAGCCCTAATCCTAGAAATAATCTCAACATAGTAAAAGTGTGTCTAAGTCTAGCCTACATGCAGCTTATTGAAAATGGGGTTTTAAGCATGGGACAAAATTCCAGTAGCAAACGGAGAACTGGGGTAGACTCTTAGAGTTGGTTGTAAAATTATTTAACTTTAGGTATCATATTTGGACAATCAGCAAGAGACAAACGCAAGCAGGTTATATGTTTACAAGTTCTATAAACCACAGCTAGGAGTCTGCAGCCCCCAAACCACAGCCAGTCCCCATAGCTTTGGCACTGGCCCTCAGAACGTCACTGCTGCCTGTGTGAGGCCGAGTGCATGCTGAACTACCACTGTTCCAGGGGCCTCTCCAGGATGTGGTATGCTCTCCCAGAGGCATGATGAGAAGAGAAAGAGTGAGGCTGGAGGAGAGAGAGGAAGGTAAGAAGCTGTAGAGGAGGAAAAGGCAGAGCCTAGAACATTTCACTCTTAAGCCTAAACAAATGTACTTTAATAAACATGTATCATATGTACATTTCAGAAATATTATTTCCTTCCTGCAAATATAAATGCTCTCCCTCTGAAGTTCCTGCAGAAATGGGATTTGAGGAATAGTGTTGGGGCACTGTCCATTACACCTCCCTCTACTGGAAGGGAGGCTGAGGACCACTGCACAGATGTTCTCATTGCTTTCACACAGCAGCTACACAGGTTTACAACCTTGACTGAAACCATCTCCACTTTCACTTTCTCTTCTGTAACAGTTTATAACAGAGAACCAACAGAACTCCTATGTTAACTGTCGGGTATGCAGTTATCACAGTATATGGAATGTTTAGGATATGTTTTTTCTTCTCTTTTCTATCTTTCTCCTTAATATCCAGGTACACTAACTCAGACATTCTAGGAGAAATTATAGAGTCACCATGATCATCATCTTGAAAATAAACATCTAATAATCAGGAAAAGTATATATGCTTGCAAAATAATAGATTTAGGCAATTCTATATAACCTATGAGCTACTGTCTTATATAGCAGAAAAGTATGCAAAGGAGAAGGGTTAAGGTTGATTAGACTTTGCATCTAGATCAGTGGTGCTCAAGCAGGGTGATTCTGCCCCCCAGGACATATGGCAACGTCTGGAAACACTGTTTGGTTGTCACAACAATAGTGCTTCTATTGGCATCTACTGGGTATAAGTCAGGGATGCTGCTGAATACCCTCCAATGAACTGGAAAACCTTCCAAAGCATGAAGTCTTCTCACCCAAAACATTAGTAGTGATGAGTGTGAGAGACCCTGATCGAGCTGTATCTGTCCCACAACTTCTCTTGCAGCCTCACGTGGAGCAGTGCTTAGTGACCTGCTGCAGACGTGTGATTGTGACGATCCTCCTGATGAAGACACACTGAGAGCAATTCCTTCCTCTGCCTGAACTTTACATGTAGGAGGGATTTATATCCCTTTGTAACCCAAAAGTTCAGCCTTAACTATCCTCTGTAAAAAACGATTGTTAAAAGTGATATTGGAAGAAAAGCTCTGGAAAAACCACCTCGTGATTGACTTTTTCTCTTCTCCCCATATCAGCTCTTCTGATTAAGAGCTTCTATGATAAATAAAATTACTTCCTTTAACTATTACAAACTTTCTGTGAATGATGACAGGCTAAGAGAACAATGATAGTTTGTAACAGGCTCTCTGAACTGCTCTATGTTTTCTTACAATTGGATTAAATACTTAATAAATATATGTTGAATTAATAAAAGTGTTAATAAAAAATAATTGGGTGAAACAGTGAAGCTGCAGCTGAAGGTCAATAATGACTAATCATACACATTTATATTTTGACTTCCTTAGTATTAGCTGTTTACATATCTAGATTTCCCAGTAACTATTAAACTCCTTGGTATATAAACTATGATTTAAGAAGAACATCGAATATCCACTAGGTTGTTTTATTTCTAGACTATTTTGTAAATGTGAGGTATCACCCACTACATGAGAAGGATATATGAAGACTGAGCATAATTGGATATGTAAATTTTTTCCACTGGGTAACAAATTTATAACAAAGTTACTACTATGTATCTTTTAGTATCAAGAACTGTTACTTAGCTACAAAAGACTAGAGCAATACAAGTCAACACTTGACAATATTGTAATTTATATTTGTTTGTACAGAGACAGTCCAGAAAAAAAATCCCAGTTTTACTCTTAATGCTAATTCTTCAGTAATTACAATCATAATCAGTGTCAATGCCCATAACATGTATCACACATATGAACACACACAGTATTTATATACAGGACACACAGACACATGTTAAAAACATGTATTGGATTTGACTCCCTGATAGCTGAGTACCCATTATTCCTGAGCTCCTCTCTCTTGTTGCCCAGAGTTATAATTCTGTGTCTTATCTTACTACCATCCTCCTATGTCCTGTTCCCTAGGTCTCTGCCCCCAGTCTCCCAAATGCACACGTTCCACATGACAGTTCAATGGGCAAGAGTCTGCTGTAGGATGACAAGCCACCAGTCCTGTGAGGACCGCAAGGCTCCCTTTTAAGAGCCTCGGCTTCCTCACAGGTATTAAGACTTTTTACCTACCAGGTCTGTTATGAGGATAGAAAAGATAATGTACGTAAGTTTCAGTTCAGTTCAGTTGTTCACTCGTGTCCAACTCTTTGCGACCCCATGAACCTCAGCACGCCAGGCCTTCCTGTCCATCACCAACTGCCAGAGTTTACCCCAACTCATGTCCATTGAGTCGGTGATGCCATCCAACCATCTCATCCTCTGTTGTCCCCTTCTCCTCCCGCCCTCAATCTTTCCCAGCATCAGGGTCTTTTCAAATGAGTCAGCTCTTTGCATCAGGTGGCCAAAGTATTGGAGTTTCAGCTTCAACATCAGTCCTTCCAATGAACACCCAGGACTGATCTCCTTTAGGATGGAGTCTTCTCCAACACCACAGTTCAAAAGCATCAATTCTTCTGCGCTCAGCTTTCTTTGTAGTCCAACTCTCACATCCATACATGACTACTGGAAAAACCATAGCCTTGACTAGATGGACCTTTGTTGACAAAGTAATGTCTCTGATTTTTAATATGCTTGCGTACGTTGGTCATAACTTTCCTTCCAAGAAGGAAATGTATGTAAAGCACTTGGAAAATCTTTGGTGCTTAATAAATGCTAATCCCCTTGTTTTACTGCTGTTCTTATTTCCTCATTCAGATTCTAAAGAGACCATAAATCTGTGGCCAAACCCATGTTCATCCTGACTAATAATCCTGAACAAGAAACACATCTTTCATTCCACACAAGAGCTTGGATACGAGACTTAAAATGCCAACATAATGGATAGGACTAATACTACAATATTACTCAAGAGGTAAAGAATCAAGGATTTTGTTTTGGACCATGGGTAAGAAATTAGAAAGGCCTGAGCCTAGAAATGGGCTATTAGGAGAGGGAGGGAACAAAATGCAAGGCTGGCAAAACCAAAGACCAATTTCTTTGATATCACAATTTTACTAAAGGTCTGTCTTGTACAAATGAAAATGTTTATAAAAGATGAAACTGCAATATTTGACTCGTTTATCTGCAAAACTGTTAGCAAGCAGTCTATGAAACATGACATCACAGTATACAAATAAAAAACTGAAGCAACCTCAGTGGAAGATATTCTCAATTAAATACAAAGAAAGAAGAAGAACCTGAAGAAGTAGAAAAAGCTCATCTAAGCCCACCACAGCATGTCATGAAGCAGTACGTTCCAAGGACCACCACGTGTAGACAAATAGTTGCTCAAGCAGAGGCCCTTTTGGACCACTGAGATGCATTTTCTCATTTAATCTTTAGAAGACTACAAAGCACAGACCCTTAACAAGTTTGCATTTTGCACATTCAGGTACTGAGGTTTAGAAGTGTTGGATAACTCAGTTACAGGCACACCAGCTGATAGCAGAGTTTGGATCAGAATTCATGATCTGAGGTATTCTACTATATAATCCACACACTCAGTGATCTGAGTCTTGTTTTTTGCTAGATCTCTGAAAAGCTGAAATTGGATGCTCTCTCAAAGAGTTTTTCAAGCCTTAGGAAGTATACAACTAAACAAATTTTTAAGATAATCAAGAAATAATAAAAGTTTTGTTAATGTTGAGATAACTTGTACTAAATGGAAATATTAACAGTTTTAGAATCTGTCACTTCTATTGTTACGAGACACATTTCTACATAAATATTATAAATAATCATGTGAACACTTCAGCTTATAAGCAGAGGCAAATGGTAGTTATTTAAAGCATTCCTTTCTTTTGCTCGGAGGACACCAAACAAATCTTCCAGAATTCACATGGAAAGACATCACAAACTTACTTTGACCTGAGGGTAGGACTTCTTGTTCTTTTCACTAGACGCACCGGGGAGTCCTCCATGGGAGGGGCCTTCACACACATAACGGAAACGAAATCCTCTCTGCAAAGGTGAACACAAGGTAATACTTACTAAAAACTTATAGGGACAAAGTTACACACAAATTTTAAATTCTTGTGTGTATTACAGGAGACAAACTGTGAAAGAGGACTGTATATGAGAACCACTTTTCCCTATAACCTTATCATGAATATTGATGTTAACTGATATTTGCGCCCTGAGCTGTGGCTTAAAAGCCAGGTCCCTAGCCCTGCAGAAGCTCTCCTCCTGTGCTATGTGGAGAGTAAACTGCTGCAGACTTTAAGCCTAAGGACTCGACATGCTACAGCTTGTCTGCATCAGAGCTTCCTCATCTCACATTGCTGCTGCCAAGCTCTGAAATTGGCCATATGACTCAAAGTTAAGCTTCTCTGACTCTTATTTAAAGGCATTCCTTTACCTACTCTGATGACAGTTGGTTCAGGGGGGAATACAGAAATGTCTTGTTAAATATACCCCATCAGGCTTATAGAACACACCCTATGCAAGACCCCACATCTGGTCAGTAACTCTCAGCAGTTCAGAAGGTAAAAAGTTTTTATTTAAGACTATTAATACTATCAAGTTCAAGCTGGATATATTAACTGACATGAATGAATCCAAACCCAGAGACACCCTTTATATATTAACTCAATAATTTTTATACACACAGTAATATCAACTAGGAATTAGCAGGAAGCCTTTACTATGCGGGCTGATAAACACCTGAGTTCCATGTATTTTTTTTATCTATACAAGTAAGAAGATTAGACCAGACCATATTCAAGGTCTATTCCAGTTTTAACATTTTATGACTTAAAAAGCTAACAGTTGTAATTGTGCGTATTTGCATACAAAGAATAAAACAAGGACATTTATGAGAATGGCTCTCATCATCACAATAAGGGAGATTTCAACATTTTTCCTGAAAGACTCAGCTTTATAAAGATATCAAACAGTTTGTGGTAGTGCTAGTAGTTTATACAGTCTCTTGACCAGATGGTCTTCCGTTTTTTCAAATACACCCTTTAATGAAAAGAATATGTTAATACACTTCAAGGAACATTCTCACCTTTCATTTATTCTATTGTGGGACTGACTTCATATAAACAGTGCTAGATCCTTAGGCCCTCAGAAGCTCCGCACACTACTGCTTGTTGGTAGGGGCTTTCTACCTTGCACACTGGATAGTGAAGCTCAGTGAATACACAGGTTTTGATGGCTTTGAGCTAATGGACCAATGTAAAATTTCTGCCCTCCTTAGACTGTACTTCATTTCACTATGCCTCATAGGGTCTTGAAAAACAGCCTGAGAGGTTCAGGGAAAGCACCTGGAATTGTTTCTAAATTCTGTGAGACTTTTCTAATGTCCAAAGAGGACCAGTCTAAAGCATATTTTATGGGACCAGTGAGACCTGACGTAAATTCCCTAGGCAAGGAAGCTACCTCATGTCACACATGGGTCTGGGGTAGATGGTCAACTTATTAAAGTGGGACCTAAAACAACTCTTGCAAATGGCTCCTTAGGTGATCCCAAACTTCAACATCTGGAAAGCCTTCTGAGGTAAGATTAGTGATTTGAAGGTGACTCTCCTTGTTTTGCTTCTCATAAAATTCGAACTAAAAAATAAGTTACCAACTCAGTCCTATACCTTTTATAGTCGAAGGCTGTTAGCTTATTTTCAATAATTAAATGAAATTTCTAAAACCATGAAAAAGCAACAGTCAGCCTCCAGAATTAGCTAACCATAAGATAGGGATTTACTTGACTGCTAATCAGTTTAAACACAACTTCAGCTTTTAAACAATATTAGATAATTAGCACTTAATAATATGCAACAGAAGTATCCTAAAGATAGTTATCCTAAAGATTAGTAGTAGTCTATGCTATGACTCATCTCTGTCAAAGCTGGGGAAAATCATGGCAGAGATGCCAAAGGAAAAAGAAAATTTTTCTAGATTTTATTTTTAAAACAATAAAGTAATTCATTATCTTTAATCATAAAGTTACTTTAGGATAGTTGGAGAAATATATACTTATACTATTATATCTTATTGGGAGTGGTGTTCAGTAAAATATGAGTAGAGAGACCTGTCTTAATACCTTGTTTATCATTTGAAAAACACCATATATCATTCATAGTTGGATAAAAGTATCTAAACTTCTATGCAAAGGAATTTATAACCTGAAGATAGAAATTTATTATTTTTTTAAAAAAAGGAAACTAGGATGTCTTCAAATGTATAGTCTAGATGCATTTCAGATTTTAAATTTTTGAGATTAAAGGTTTGCCAATCCACAGCCATTCATCTCAGTAACTCCACTTGCTTAAAATGAGTCATCAACCTCAAAGGCAAGGCTCCATCCATCCGGTCAGAAAGTCTGACTTCAATAAAACCTTCTTACTTTCACTGGAGTCAAACATCACAATATTACAGTTTGGTAAGCAAGCACATTGATTTACTCAGATAAGCTTTAACACATCCACCACCAGTGAATTAAATTTTGAATTTTGGAACTACATAAGTCACCCTTCAGATAAAACATAAACGTCAATTTTTCCTTATGACTATTGACCCATAGTAAGAAACTGTATTTTAAAAACCTTATGGTAGTGCTATACTTATGAAAATGAATATTTGAAAAACACATTTTGCCTAGTATGCAGACAAATAAATTTTAGTTGATTTCCTGGCTTCACAGATTATCTGGAAATTTCCCAGGAGGCCAGGTAACACTGCACAAAATGTTAGGGGATAAACTTCCACTGGGATGGTCCTTTGAGAAAACTGGTGGCCTCCTGTGAGAGCTCACTGATAGGGAATTGGGAATGGAGATAAAACAAAGTCATGTCAGCAGCCTGTGGAATCAGGATGTGTCACCTGTGAGCTGTTAAAACAATGTCCCAAAGTCTCATACGGTATTCCAGTCCCCACACCAAAAACTTTTATCAAAGTTCAACCTCATAAGTATAGTCTATTTGGTCATAGATAAGATACTCATATCCTTTATATTCTGACCAAAATCCAAATACATATGTAATACTATGATTACAGTAACCACATGTATACTTTAAGATCTTGACCTACTTAGCATTTGTTAAGTGTTACACAATACAAAAGTGTTACGCTCACTTGCCTGAGCTACTAAAAACATTTAGGAAAAGTGCTGGGTGATATAGCTGCAATAAAGCAGGCACATGCATCCTCAGTCTCACACAGATGTGATAAAATGCGTATCCAGTCAGAGATCTACTAACTTTGTCCTCATTCTGCAGAGGACTATACCATTACTTCATCCCTTAATGACTATGGGAAGATATTAAAGATTCTCTTCCCTTTCATAGCACTGGTCCCATCCAATTTCCAATAAATATTTATTCACCCATGGGGCCTTGGTAAGGAAGCCATTTCAATTCCCAGGTATCCTCTATAAATAATAGTAGTAAGAGGAATGTGAAAGTGAAATCCCTCAGTCACGTCTGACTCTGCGACTGCACAGACTGTAGCCCACCAGGCTCTTCTGTCCATGAATTCTTCAGGCAAGAATACTGGAGTGGATTGCCATGCCATCCTCCGGGGATCTTCCCGGCCCAGGGATCAAATCCTAGTCTCCCGCATTGCAGGCACATTCTTTACTGTCTGAGCTGCCAAGGAAGAGCCCGATAAAATAAAATGCTCCTCTCCTGACTCCAAAGAGGCTAGATCTAAAGCTAATACCCGAGAGAACTTGACTGTCTATTCTAGGACTTTATCTACACCCCTCTGGTACTTTTAGAATCTTAGGCTACATGTTCCAAATAGAAAAGGCTGTAGCTCCTAAGGATGGAGAAAGGCTCAGAAGTACTGATGTGCAGGGACATGGTGGAAGCATCTGACTCAGTATATTTGAACTGCATGTATGTGTATTTCCTTACAAATGAAAATGAGTGGAGATAACCTACACCTCTTCTAGGAGTGGCTGGTAAGTCAAAGTGTTGGAGATCACGGGATACCATGGATCGATACTTAAGTTTTATAGAACTATGTACTGAAGTTCAGGACAGTCTGAACAATGACTAAAAGAAAAGGAAAGTGGATGATAAAGTTGTTACATAATTTGGCAGGTTGTTGATCTTCTAGATAAGCTACTTCCTTCATAAAATTCAGTTACTATTTTATTCAGTGCTTGAGGTATTAATATTAGACTTATGGATCTAACAATTAAAGAGAAAGTCCCACCCCTTTAATCTTCTTACCTGTTTAGGTTGCTCTAATATTTGAAGGTATGGGCCATCTGCTAAAAACAAAACAACAAACAGAAACCAAAAGAAACTGTCAGGCTTCTCAAATTTGGTTAAAAAAAATATATATATATATATATGTATATATATACAAAGCAAGTAAAAAAACTGAAATCATGTTTTTAAACAGATGCTTCAAATAAATGTTTTAGCTAAAATTCCACAAGGCATATCTTCTTCTTTTGAATATTAAATTTATCCTTATTTAATAACAGTTTTACCCCATTAGAGAGAACCATACCATCTAGACGTCTGTTGAACGGTGATGGCACCTTGCACAATCCAACAACAGGCATGACGTCTGGCAAGAATTAAGACATCAACAACCTTCACAATTATGTCTACTAACAAAGCATTTTTAATAATGACACAAATACCAATTAAAAGCAGCAACCACTTCCTGGTCACTATGAAATTTTCTTTTGCCATCACATCATCAGACACTGACTTCCATTCTTCACAAGAGAATGTGCTTAATATGAAATTACAAGAGACTGAGCTAGCAACCTACATGTGTGAAACACACAGATAACAATCTCAGGCTATCTGCTTTTCATTACATCAAGTTTTGGGTTCCCTGTCAGTACCTGAATCCATAAGTACTGCCCTCATTCCCTAACTGGCTAGCTTGTTCTTCCTCTCTCCCATATTTAATTTGGTCTATTCTTCTTACTAACTCATAGCTTTTGATGTCTGTGTACAATTTTTGAATATTGTACTTTCATATAAACTCTGTTCCAAAATAAGCATTTTATAAAATTCTGAAAATAATTTAGATGGATGTATACCAACTAATAAGAACAAAGACTACTAGAAGCTTAATGATAGCCTGACTATACCTGAGTTTAGAAACTCAAAGGAAAATCAAAACCTCTGACAGTATAAATACAAATTTATTCAATATGATAAAGTCCCTAAGCTTCCCAGCTGGTTTGTATGTCATGTCAAAAGTATAATAACCCATAGCTCTGTGATACATAAAGGCTCATGGTGTTTCTCACTTGTTTGAATGTAAATTTAAATGGTACTAAAAGAATTCCAGGAGGATGCTTCTGTGTCCATTTCAATCTTCAATGTCTCTAGGCCAGAAGTTCAAGACTTATTATTTTAGATTAATAAGTTTATCAAGAAGAGCTAAACTTTCAGATTGAAATTAAAAATAAACTATAATTTGAGAGAGGATTTATTTTTATTTTCAGCACTATGATGAATCAGGATAAGGTAGAGAACTGTAGGAAACTAAGGTATAATTATTTCCTGTTATTATTCAAGAAGTTTACAAGGAAGTCAGTTAAAAAATAACTGAATTTGAACTGAAACAAACACAAGAAAAGAAAAAAGGATAGGGACTGACCAATGCTATATAATTTAGGTAAATTATCTTCTCTTTTCTGTATGACATTAGTTCCTGGATATATTCAACTACTTTTTAGAAAAGAAACTGTTAGAATTTTAAAATTCCAAAACATGACTAAAGTTTAATTTCTAAGGAGATAAAACTGATTAGAAACATAAATATTTTCACACTGCTAAATAAGGTCTATACAACATTTCAACAAATCTACTCATAAACATTCCCTCTAGAAAACTAAATGAACATATGAAGAAGAGAAGTCTTTAAGAAAGCAACATTTGATAACAAGGTTCTACTATATAGCACAGGGAACTACATTCAATATCCTGTGATAAACCAAAATGGAATAAGAATATGAAAAATATATACATATGTATAACTGAATCACTTTGCTGTACAGCACAAATTAACACAACATTGTAAATCAACTATACTTCAGCAAAAAAAAAAAAAAATGAAGCAACATTTGGATATCATGGAAAATACAGAGGCATTGGAGCACATTTATATCAGACTTCAAGTCTCTCACTTCTTAGTAACTCTTCAAAAATACTTGGAAGTTTTGTTATTATTTTTGCTGTATGGCTTAATTTCTCTAAATACATGAAATATTAAGGCTTGGTAATTCTATTAGTGAAAACGGACCATTTTTCTCTTTCAGGGAATACACTCAAACGTTAAATCAACTAGAAAACTAGATTTGCTATGCATATATTTGTTTTAATGCCAATTTTCTTTGGCAGCATTTCCATGCCATGAATTGACATCCTACTGTGTAGAGTAATTTAAATTACAGCATGATGTTATAGACCTAGCAGTTGTGCCATATCCCGTAGAGTTTTCAACAAGTAGCATGGTTTTAGATTTCAAGAAATATAGAAGATAAAACAATCCATATGAAAGTTACAAGTTAATATCAGTTTATATAGCCTCTCTATTCCTTTAAAATGTGAATAAAACATCCATAAATCTTGGTTTATAAAAAACTGAACTATGCCATTGCAGTGCAGAGGGAACATATATGTGATAATAAAAAACGATGCAGTAATAACTGGAAAATACAATTTTGAGGTATAATTGTAAAAGTTTTTCTAATGTTGCGTGCATGCCAAGTTGCTTCAGTCGTGTGTGATTCTTTGCAATTCTATGGACTGTAGCCCGTCAGGCTCCTCTATTCATGGGATTAACCAGGCAAGAATACTAGAGTAGGTTGCCATGCCTTCCTCCAGGGGATCTTCCTGACCCAGGGATCGAATCCACATTGGCAGGCAAGTTCTTTACCATGAGTGCCACCTGGGAAGCCATTTTCTAATGTTATGGCTAAATAATTCCTACAACATGAAACTCTGACTACAGAATATTTACTGAGCTGGTTCTTTTGATAATCTTATTTCTATCTCCTTATTTCTATTTTTCCTTATTTCTCCTATTTCTCTCTCTCTTAATTTATTTCATCAATTAACTTGATGAAATAAAAACATTAGGAAAGCCTTTGCATCAGGATACTGTTTGGCATCTATAAGCCATTAAATGGAAAAGTATATGTTTCCTGAGGGCAGTACCTTTTATGTTTTCAATAAAGCATCAGAACCAAGAAAAAGACTTTGATCCCCAGAATAAGAAGTTCACAGAAAACACAGAAGCCACCAAGACATTTAATTGTTCACAGGAAGCTGATCTAGAGCTTATTTTGGACAACCCTTGAGGACATCTCAGCTATGATCTGTGGGGTAAAGAAAGGCCTCAGCAATACACTTAGTGAAGCTAATGAAGCTGAAGGTTTAGCAGATTTATTTTTTCCCCTTGCATGAACTTCTAGAAATAATAGATATAAAAATGCAAAAAAAACACCTGATATAAAAAATGAAAAGTAAGTACAAAGTAAAAACAGCAATTTTAAAGGACAATGATACAAATGGCACAATTCTCCCATTGAGGATAAGCAAGTCCATGGTAAACAGAATAGCTGATGTACTTCAGTAATTACAAAACTCTCTTTTATATACAACTTCCAAAATTTACTCACACAGCTTTTGAACATCTGTTAAGTCCCTCTGGTGATGTGAGGAACACATAAAAAGAGCTACCACAGCAAGCTTACATAAAAAGCAATAAATAAAAACAGAGACTGATCTTTTTTTAAATCATTCATATGAATTTAAATAACTTGTTGATAGGGATAATTAATAGTCATGTTAGGAGGATGGATGATTATCACGAGTTTATCCAACTGGTCAGAACATAAAGAAAAAAGTTTTTTAAAAAGATAATTTTTCCACCAAGATGATTTTATGACTTTTGTACACTTTATGTTCCCAGTGTGTGGTATACTAGCTGGCACACAATAGGTACTCAAGTTAAGTGTTTTGGGAATAGATCTGAGAATTGAGACTGCCTCATGTGCTTGGGGCAAAGGCAACAGGAGTTACAAAGACCCCAAAGATAACAAGATTGGGTGAAAGGAAAAAAATCCCACACAGTAAAGAAGTTCCTTTTGAGCTGTGCTAGCAGATATCAGCAACAATTATCAGTCATACAATGGGTTGCTGCTGCTGCTAAGTTGTTTCAGTCATGTCCGACTCTGTGCGACCCCATAGACAGCAGCACACCAGGCTCCTCCGTCCATGGGATTTTCCTGGCAAGAGTACTGGAGTGGGTTGCCATTGCCTTCTCCGATACAATGCGTAACTGGGATCAAATATGTTGGCGCAAATGCAGTCCAAAAAAGTATACTGAAAACTGACTTTTAAAACATAAATCACCATTTCCTTTCTAGGTAACTCACTGACTTCATAAAAGAGTGTATAAAAAATTGAATTTTAAAAAAAGCAAGAGCAAAATGATAGGCAAGAGATGAAGAATTTTCTTACCTGTTGGCAGTGGCATCTCTGGTTGAAATAATTCTGGACTAAACATTGTATGATTCAGAGGATCCAGATGAAACATCTACAAAAAGGAAAATTTAAATATTTCAATCATTACTTTTCCAACACTGTATTAAAAATTTGAAAAACCTAAAACTTAATTATAGGGAAAAAAACTAAAAACAAAAACCTGAAAATATTTTAAATCAGAATTTTAAAAATATGCTCAGGAGACCTAACTAAGTTCTCGTGTGTATAGAACTTTACATAGGGTTAGGCTATGGTTGTGTGACAAAGGGATTTCAGAAGAACAATCCAGGTGTACAGTCCATGGAGATAAGGACCTAGTATAGTTTGCTTACTGGTATATCTGCAGGGTCCAGTGTATATTCATCAGAGTAGGTACTTAAATATTTGTTGAATAAATGATTTAAAGCTTATACTCTCTTAGAAATATAAACATGAGAATATAATTCTAGAAATCTGTATTTCTTTTATAATGGTAAATAAACTCCTCCTCTAGCATCCAATTGCAAATCCTGAAAGATTCAGACAGTGAGCAGCCCTGGAACAATTTATAGAAAAACTCAAAATATAACTTAGTCCAAAAAGCAGATTAACTGAGCACTGAGCTCTCTCATCTTTTTTTAGTCTTCATCTTTATTTACCTAGCATAAAGAAAATACCTGGAATTTAATGGGCTTGATATGCTGAATAATGGCTCCCCCAAAGACACCCACATCCCAACCCCATCCCACATCCCAGATCTGGAATGCTGTCTCCTATAGCAAAAGGGATTTTACAAATGAATACAGAGATGGGGAGATTAGTCTGAATTATCCAGGCCAGGCCTGATAGAGGGATGCAGGAGATCAAAGTGAATGGTAGGAGATTAACAATGGAAATAGGAGGCTAATGTGATGGAAGGGGTTGGGTCACGGGCCAAGAAAGGCAAGCAGCCTCTAGATATTCAAAAAGGTAAGGAAACCTTTCAGAAGGAATACAACTCTGCCAAACCTTGATTATGGACTTCTGACCTCCATACTGTAAGAGAATTAATTTGTGTTTTTTAAGCTGCTAAATCTGTGGCAATTTGTTACAGGAGCACCAGAAAACCAATACAGTGGGTAAACAACATGTTGTGATTGAATTATAATCTATCTTGAAATGTTACTAAAAATGACTTATCCCAAGAGTAGTATTTCCTTCCTATTTAGTTTATTCAGGATTTAAAATTTGTATTTCTGAGTTTCATATTTATTTCAGTCTAAATAAGTTATCTATGACATATCTGTGGACAGCACAGAAATCAAACACACTTCAGTTTTTATAATACACTAGTTAGTATATGTGCTGGATCAGGCATTAAAAAAAAAACACCAATATTTTACTCCTTTTCTTTACTAGTATATTATTGGACATTCTTGGGTACCTAAGAATCTATCAATAGTATGTCTAGTTAAATCAAGACTAAGAAACACAGTGTTTAAACAAAGAACACTTCAGATCCAGTTGTGAGGTATGCAAATTTTCAATTGAGGAACAATAAATGTGTTTCACATCAATGGTCAGGAGTAAAGTTCATCTACACTATCCACTGTTTGCTGAAAGGGAAATAAAGTAATGAAAAAACGTGTTGTTATAAAAATGGGCCCCATCTTATAGCAAGAATTTACCAGTCTCAGAGCAGAAAAGATGATCTAGCAGAACAAAAAACTTTCCTGTGGTCCTACAGGAAATGACTGGTTAAAGGGCAAAAACTCTGATCTCAGGAGAGACACAACCCCACTTCAGACAAGAAGAGCAAAGCAGTGGCATGTGCTGCAGCTTACATGTGCATTAGGTCAGGGGTGGGGAGTAAATCCCAGGACACGTTCAAATACCAAGGATCTCACTGAAGACATGTAAACTTCAGGAAATATAAATCATTAATGTTGAGATAAGGGGGAAAAAACTCAAACTTCAAGGACCTTTCTCTTTAAAAATGGAAGTATCAGAACATGTCCCCACCTCTGGTGCTGACCAAAATGCCCACAAAGAAAAGCTTTCGAAATCACTATTTGCAGCAGGTTTTACTCTTGTGTGGCATAAAGGACCATCTCTTGCTGATAGGATTTCCTGTGCATAGACAGGAAAGCCTGGTTTAAAACCAAGGCGACCAACCCTAGTGCTGGTTAGTGTTTGCCTTTGTTAGAGACAGAATATTAAAAGTGAAAGGTAAAGCACAGGTTTTTGATAATATGAGTAGCCAAATGTTTGTCATGCTGTAATCAAAGAAAATGCTGCTAGATTTATCCTGTATCATTTGTATAATAAAATTCAAAAGAAGCATCTTAATATGAAAAGCAATGCATACTCATTCTTTCTAAATCAATGAGAACATTATGAAGAGTAATGAATGTTACATAAGTATTTTATTTAAAGAAGTAATACTAGATCCCTCAAAAAACATTTCACTTTTGGTTTTCTGACTGATTCTTTGCATGCATAAATTCGGGAAATACATTTTTTTTTAGGTGGTTAAAGTGTGAAATGATTATGAAATTTGGACCAGGATGTCCTGGTACCTACTGCTCCCTCTCTTTGTCTAGCCTAGCAAACTACACCTTTCAAATCTCAACTCACACAGACTGCCTTTGGAACATCTCCATAACCATGCCCTTCTTCCCTCTCGACATTTGTGTTCCGTTGCATGCAGACGAGTACTATAGTGTTCATTACCACAGGGAAACTATTCATGTCTCTGTCCCTCCTACTAGAAAAATGGTAGCTTCCTGAAATGTGTCACATTTTTGTATGCTTCCTTAGCTAACGTTCTGGTACATAGTGATGTCTCAATAAATAGATCATGAGTGAATAAATGTCACTATTTTAAACACTCTTAATATTGCCATTGCAATTACCCTAGAGTCTGAAAATTGCTTGCAAATGGTTCATTACATATATATACACACACACGCAATATATATAAATTTCTTTCTCTGTGTGTGTACACACACACATATATGTATAGAGCAAAATATTAACAACCAACAAAGTTTTGCTGGGCTATTCAACATTTCTATAGGCTTGAAATTGAAATTTTTCAAGTATGACGTTAGAAAAAAAAGGACACTAGTATCCTTTATAATTGCTAATATAATTATAATGAACAGTTTCATCTCCCCAAAGCACATTTATTGCCCATTAAGTCTTTTAAACACCCTTGTACATGAGCATGGGGTGGGGTGGGGGTGCTAAGTGATTCCTCAAGTTTTAAGAGCAGTCGGCATTTAGGTAAAATCTTTGAATTCTAAGTCCTTTTCACTATACCAATCTGCCTCCTCATTAGATGAGTTTTAAATACTTTGGCCTCCCCCCAAGATGATACGTTCAAGTCCTAACTCCTAACACCTGTGAATATGACCTTACTTAAAAATAGGGTCTTTGCAGATGCGTAAAGTTGAGATGAGGTCAACCTGAAGAATGGGCCCTCAATCCACTGCCTGGTACTTTTATAAGAGAAAAGAGGGGATAGATTTGGGTATGGAGATATAGAGGAGACAAAGAGAAGAAGGAATGTGCTGGAGAGGAGCAGCTACAAGCCAAGGAATGCCAAGGACTTCCAATAACCACCAGAAGCTGGGAGAGAAGCACAGGTTTTTCTTCATAACTTCCAGAAGTAACCAATCTTGTCGCCGTCTTGCTTTCGAATTTCTTGCCTCCAGAACTGAGAGGGAATATAGATCTGTTGTTTTAAGTCACCCAGTTTGTGGTAATTTGTTACAGCAGCCCTAAGAAACTAACATAGTAGCTATTATTTGACCAGTAGCATGTATAACTTTTATGCTGCAATAGTGTGACAGCAGGGATACTGTTGTTTTACATGGCATGTCCTCTAAGACCTTATGTAAATGGCCACGAAAAACAATTTAAAAGAAATTTTTACCGCTTTTAAGAGTTTTCCTGATAGTTACTGTTGTTCACACTATTGTTATAAAAATTATTAGCAAGATTATTATACTACTTACTTGTTCATGCCCTCCCAAATATGGGTCGTCTTCTGCCATTCTGGAGCTGTGCATCAAAAGAATACAAAACCGAACGGTTAAGACTGGAATGATCCTTAAAAATTCCACTATGAAGGCATAAACTGTATTATTCCAGTAAGACCAAATATAACCCCCCCCCCCTTTTTTTTAAAGACCTTAGGAGGAAATACTGTGTAGTTCCTCTTGGGAATCTAAGTCTAACAGTAGAAAGATTGCATAATCAAGGAATTACCACTTATGTATAACCCACAACCCTTATATCAACCTCACAACCGTGTCCTGGAATTTGGTACAGCTAGCCTTCATCCTCTGTACAGAAATCACGCCATTAGATTTCTTAGAGGCCATTTCATTTTGTTACCATCCAGACTTCAAAGATTCACTGAGCTCTTTGTATAGGTTATTTTCCAACCCTTCATGAATTCTGTCATGGTCCTAGAACTATCTCCCCACTTTCTACTGCACCTGAGTTGAGAAACTCCGAGGGAGTCGTTTGGCTGTCAGGGGGCCGGGTCAGTGCTTTTTACAGCACGAGGGGAGGACAGGCGCAGTGTGCAGTGCTCTGTCCTCTAGAGCTCTCCGCTGTTTCAGGCCACTTCCTCTCACCATCAGAGCAGTATAGAAACATTGATATTAAATGTGCAATCAAAAGGCATGAACATAAGAGTCTTTATTATCAAGGCTAGAGTCTCAGATTTACTTAACACAGCCAGATGTCAATACATCAAAGGCCCTAGCAATCTTCTATTACCCAAAGGCCCTGACAAAAATGAAGAGCCACATGACCAGACTAAAAAAGTGTTTAAAATCACATATCATTTTGGATTTCCTTAAGAAGTACTCATCATTATTTTAAACATGTGTAGGTTAACTTTAGTTAACTGTAACTAAATTTACTTAGATCATATTTTAGACATATTCCTTGAAAAAATTAGAAGATTTAAAAACACAGAGTTGAAAGTAAGTATTAATTTGAGGCTAATTTTTCTCTTTTTTCTCCACGAAGTCTATAAAGCATTCAAGGGCACTTGAGATGCGGGCTGCCCTAAAGCTGTGTGCAGTCCACCAGAATCTGTCCTCACCTTTCCCACAGTAATAGACTTGTAGCTGGAAACACGTTCAGTCAGAGTACACCCCATATACATGTGGAGTTAGGGACGATCATTTGAAGAAATCATTGCCAGTGGCATGTCAGAACTATTTACCGTGTGCCATTTCCAGGTCTGGGCTTAAAGCTCTTGACATCCTTCCCCAGTGTTGTGTTTTTTCTCTTTCCCACTGGATAGAATCTAGATATGGAGAAGATCTGGCTTCTACCACCTACATAATGATGAATGGCAGCTGAATGACAGTGATGTGAGAAAGAAATCAGCTCCCCTGTTGCTTAACCCAGTGTGCTGTTGGGTCTCTTTGTTAAAATGGTTTAGCCCTCACTCTAATGAATATATCATTCAGCGATCCAAAATCCCCCAAAGAAGACTCCAATTTCCAATGAAATCCTCTCCTACTATAGCACTCTGTGACTGGGCAGGGGTGGGGGAGGCATTGGAGGGTTCCTTGTGGGATGCAGAACAAGCCCAACTTCAACAAAGGGGAAAGAGCAGCTCTGAGTCCTACACAGCAAGAACTCCTACAGATTTGCAGGAAAAATATTTGTTGAAAACAAGAAACTGACTAACAAATTACAAATAGCTGTAGTTGATTAAGACCAGCTAAAAGGAAAATCGACCTGATACAGTGAAGAATTAAGTCATTTGAAATTCAAGAGTTTTGCCACTGCTGGGTGTGTGTCTTTGGATCTATAACTAATCTACAGTGTCCTATGTTTCGGTATCTGCAATATGAGAGATTTTGATGGGGGATGGACCTTTGAAAGAAATAGAATTCTGCTCAGAATATGTTAGTTAGCTAATAAATGCTTATTCAAAGAACAAATCACCTACATCAGAACTCTTTCTGTAAGTGTGGATTTTTAATATGGACTTCCATATATATCCAAATTAAAGATTCATTAGCATGATTTTCAGTTACATAAAGAATACTAGGGACTTTCCTGGTGGTCCAGCAGTTAAGATTTCATGATCCATTGTAGGAGCCCAAGTTCAATCCCTCATCAGGGAACTAAATCCCACATACCACAACTAAAAGATCCTTCATGTCACAACTAAAGATGCTGCAACCAAGACCCAGAGCAACCAAGTGTATGAAAGTCGCTCAGTCGTGTCAGACTCTTTGCAACCCCAGGGACTACACAGTCCATGGAATTCTTCAGGCCAGAATACTGGAGTGGGTAGCCATTCCCTTCTCCAGGGGATCTTCCCAACCCAGGGATCGTACCCAGGTCTCTCGCATTGCAAGCAGATTCTTTACCAGCTGAGCCACAGGGGAAGCCCAGTGCAACCAAGAGTTTCAATAAATAAATATTAGAAAGAAGTAAATAAATAGAAAAAAAAATGATAGCAAATAGTCTTACACTGAAACACAGGGTTAACACCGGTTACAACATTCCATGTGAAAAAATTCTTATTCTCAGAAGACCACAGAAGCCTTAGCTTCCAAGAAAAATATTAAGACCAATTTTTTTTTGCCTTTAATGTGGGCTCATCACCTGAATCCTCTAATCTTAGCCCAGTCTTCAAAAGCAAAAGGAGATTGCTGGTTTGTTAAACTGACAAAACCTGTTCAGAATCTTGATTACACTGATTTTTCATATATATTTAAACCTGTGGATTGGTTTCTAACCTTTGATTTAATGTAAAGTGGGCCTGACCCTAATTCTAAAAATGCAACTAAATCTACTTCATTAGAACTGATGCAGTGTTATTATCATGATCACCACTGTAGTGAAAATCTCAAAGATCTCTAAATCAAATCACTGGAAAAAACACCCAATTACATAGAGTCCTCCCTCCAATATCCTTCCTATGATTTACGTGTGAACCTGAACCAAAAGATCATAGTTTTAAAAGCCCAAAAGCAGCCCAAGAGATATGGATGATGGTTAAAATCTGAACTTGGCCTTTGTAAGACAGTTCCCTGTGAAGAGCTGAGGTAACAGTACCCTGGGAGTGATGTCAATGTTAATTCATGATTTAAAAATAAAATGTCAAATGAAACCAAGAATTATTTGGAAAGGATGAATCACTGAGTAATATTTGCATTAATTGTAAGAGCAGGTTTTATTTCAAAATTCTGAAATACCAACAAAGCCTTTGGAACTGAAGGATTAGGAAAGACCAGGGAAAGTCCCTACTTCCTTCCTGCTCCCCCAGCCCTTCCTCTCACTTTCCCTTTGCACACAGTTCTGTGCTTTTGAGGACGGACCCTGAAACAGAAAGGGAGACACTGAACTGACTGTGAGAAGATGGGCCTAAACTCTGCATCTCTCTCCCTCAACAAGTGAGCTTTCAGGAACATTTTCACACAATGGAAAGGGAAATGGAAAATGTAGCTAGTTAGCAATAAATAAAATATCTCCCCCAGTGAAATGCTTGTATTTCTCACATGAGAGGCTAATGTTATAATTGGCTAAGTTCTGAATATGTGGTGAGTTCTGCATGAAAGGCCTAATGGATTATTTTCTGCACATCTCTGACAGTTCTACCACTGATATCAGAGGCTAGCACAAGGAGTTCTTAGTGAGGGCTGCAAAACCAAGGTTACAGGGTTGGATCATTAAGGGTAGAGTTGGTGGCACTCCCTTCCTTGTAACCAGGGGAATTTTCCAGGATCAGATATATTCACACTCCTTGACCAGAGCCCACTGTAAGAAAATATACTCTGTTTGATTTAATTAAAAATTAATGACAATTTTTCACATCCATTAAAATGACTTCACAATCTGCAGTTTGAAAAACAGAATCTTAGATGCCATTCAGAAGATGTGGTTGGGAATCAGAGATAGAAAGTAACTCCACTTTCAAATTTATTTTCAGTCATAATAGACACCATTGAGGTGTAATTTTAGTACCTCATCTTGGATGAAATTACAAAAAGAGTGACTTTTCATCATCTCTCTGTTGGATGATTAATTAATAAAAAGAAAGAATACACTAGAGCCTCTTTTCATGGAGGGATTTTTTTGGAGGAAACATGCTGCAAGATATACGCACTACATATGTGAAACATTATACATGTACTACATATGTGAAATATTCAAATAAGAGTGTCTATTCAGGCCGCAAACCTGTTGCAGGTCAAGAAGCAACAGTTAGAACCTTACATGGAATAACTGCCTGGTTCAAAATTGGGAAAGGAGTATGAAAAGGTTGTATACTGTCACCCTGTTTATTTACCTTATATGCAGAGTACACCATGCAAAATGCAGGCTGGATGAAGCACAAGCTGTAACTAAGATTGGAGGAAGAAATAACAACCTCAGATATGCAGATAATACCACTCTAATGTCAGAAAGTGAGGAACTAAAGAGCCTCTTAATGAGGGTGAAATAGGACAGTGAAAAAGCTGGCTTCAAACTCAACATTAAAAAAACTAAGATCATGACATCCAGTCCCATCACTTCATGGCAAATAGAAGGGGAAAAAGTAGAAGCAGTGACAGATTTTCTTTTCTTGGGCTCAAAAATAACTGTGGATGGTGACTGCAGCCATGGAATTAGAAGATGCTTGCTTCTTGGAAGAAAAGCTATGACAAACCTAGACAGTGTATGAAAAAACAAAGATATCACTTTGTCAACAAAGGTCCATATGGTTAAAGCTATGGTTTTTCCAGTAGTCATGTATGGATGTGAGAGTTGGACCATAAGAAAGGCTGAGCGCCAAAGAATTAATTGATGCTTTCTAATTGTGGTGCTGGAGAAGACTCTTGAGCATTCCTTGGACTGTAAGGAGATCAAACTAGTCCATCCTAAAGGAAATCAACCCTGAATATTCATTGGAAGGACTGATGCTGAAGCTCCAATACTTTGGCCAGCTGATACAAAGAGCCAGCTCACTGAAAAAGACCCTGATGCAGGGAAAAACTGAAGGCAAAAGGAGAAGAGGGCAGGAGAGGATGAGATGGTTAGACAGCATCACCCACTGGGGGCTGCAGTCCATAGAGTCGCAAAGAGTCCAACATGATTTAGTGACTGAACAACATTCACTCTGCAATTCCACTTCTAGAAATGTGTACTAAAGAATTATATGAGCAAGTGTGAAAAAAAATTACAAGACTATGAAGTGAAGTGAAAGTGAAAGTCACTCAATCATGCCTGAGTCTTTGCGACCCCATGGACTGTACAGCCCATGGAATTCTCCAGGCCAGAATACTGGAGTGGGTTGCCATCCCCTTCTCCAGGGGATATTCCCAACTTAGGGATTGAACTCAGGTCTCCTGCATTGCAGGCAGGTTTTTTACCATCTGAGCTGCAGCAAAAAACTGTAAACAATTTATATGTCCTTTGATAGGAGATTGTTAATTATAATTATGTTACATTCATCCAGTTACATGTTACATAATTGCTAAAATGATAATTCAGACCCATATATAGTAATGTAGAGATTTTTACTCAAGTATAAATTTCTGTTTTAATTTTCTAACTTAATTATGTAATTGGAAATACATATTTTAATAGCAAAAAGAGGAAAATAAAACCCCGTCCTGAATTTAAAGTTTAACTCTGACATCTTTAACAATTAATGATTTCACTGAGTAAAACATAAAACATGAATGAATAAAAAACTTCTAAGTACTACTGGACTCTTCTTCATAATAAATAGAAAAAAAATAACTTTAAAGGAGCTATTTATTTATATCTTCTGATCATATATTGATAGCAAAGATGAAAGTTAGTGGTGAGTTTACTTTTCTCAGACTATCTGATTTTTTTTGAGTTTTTGAAAAAGAATGAATATTTGTGACCTACCACAGTTAGATTTGTATAAACTCATTTTCTGTTTTTTCCACTCCTCCATTTCATTTTCAGCTCCCTACTGTTTGAGTCAGGTGCAATGGGACCAATTAACATGTAGAATAGCTACCTAGTAAGTACAAATAAAATTAAAAGACGCTTGCTCCTTGGAAGAAAAGCTATGACAAACTTAGACAGCATATTAAAAAGCAGAGACATTACTTTGTCAGCAAAGGTCCACCTAGTCAAAGCTATGGTTTTTCCAGTAGTTATGTATGGATGTGAGGGTTGGACCATAAAGAAAGCTGAGCTGAAGAATTGATGCTTCTGAACTGTGGTGTTGGAGAAGACTTGAGAGTCCCTTGGACTGCAAGGAGATCCAACCAGTCAATCCTACAGGAAATCAGTCCTGAATATTCATTGGAAGGACTTATGCTGAAGCTGAAGCTCAATACTTTGGCCACCTGATATGAAGAACTGACTCATTGGAAAAGACCCTGATGCTGGGAAAGACTGAAGGCGGGAGGAGAAGGGGACAACAGAGGATAAGATGGTTGGATGGCATCACCGACTCAATGGACATGAGTTTGAGTAAGCTCCAGGAGCTGGTGATGGACAGGGAAGCCTGGCGTGCTGTAGTTCATGGGTTGCAGAGTCAGGCATGACTGAGCGACTGAACTGAACTGACAATTTCAGAAAATACAAACTCATTTTCTATGTTTTTCCACTCTTCCATTTCATTTTCAGCTCCCTACTGTTTGAGTTAGATGCAATGTGACCAATTAACATGAGGAATAGCTACCTAGTAAGTACAAATGCATTGTGCTTGGAGCTGGTGTAAGATAAGGTCCTTGTTCACAACGGAATGCCAATCTGACACAATATTCAACTATTACTGCATGCAAAGCTTACTAGTACAGTTAGTGACACATAGCAAATGCTAGCCATTTTATGTAGCACAGTAAACAATATGTTTATAAAAAATGATGGGAATAACAGGCAGTAAGAGTTTTAGGCACTCTGAGATGAAACAAGTGTTTTCATTTCTTTCCCATCTTACATTTATGGCTATACTGCCACATTCCCTCCCCATCCTTATCACTGCTGAAAAAAATGTTTGCATTTTGCCGGCAGGGACATTTGGCAATAGCTGTACACATTTTCATCTGTCACAGCTGGCAGGTGGTCCTATTGGTATCTAGTGAGTAGATATTAGAAATGCTGCTGAACATCCTCTAATGCACAGGACAGCCCTTCACAATAAAGAAATATCCAACCCCAAACGTCAACAGTGCCAAGGATGAGAAACCCAGATGCATGGCATTGTGTCATGACAGTGCGCTGCTCCACATGAAGAAAGAACTAAACTTTACTGAGTACCTTCCATGAGTAAGGAATGAGAGCTAGTGGTTCACATATTTCACGTAACTCTCAAAATAATTCTGGGAAATACTATCCCAGAGGAGAATACTGAGGTTTGTAGAGAGGAAGGCATCCCCTTAGATGGACAGAGTAATGCCAGCTAATCTGACTCCACTATGAGTCAATCACTTTCTAAGAGGCAGAAGTGATTTTCCACCTGGACTCACAACTTTAATACAGCATCTTAGCTCCAGGTCTCCTAAATGTTCAGGTTGGAGGCAGTCTACCCTTAGTATAGCCTGAAAACTGGAACAGGATTGTGACAATACTTCCGAGACAATTAAAAGTGAAGGTAAAAATACTAGACAATGTTAATGCAAATGGTAGTTGCCTTTTGCTTTGTTTTGCTTTAAACATCTCCTTTGATCAAGTTCAAAGGCTAGAAGGAGAATAAAGAGATTCTACCTGAAACAGGCCCATAGAAAACACCATTCTCACTAATGGTACGATGAAAGTATAAAATTAAGGTATATTGAAATGCTCCTTGAATGCTTCCTCCCTACATTAATTTAGTCATTCATTAAAAAAACATTTAGGCCTACTATGCGTCAGTTGCCAAAAACACCAAAGTACATAAGAGTGAAGCGGTGCTTGTACTCACAGAGCTGACAGTTGTGGCAGATGGAAAGCAATGACCAAAAATTCTTTACAACTCCATCTGACAAAAGGAAAAATCTATTTCTCCATCCTTTGAATCTTGGTAGGCCTATTACTTACTCTGACTAACAGAGTAGACAGAAGTGTGAGCTGTAAATGCAGACTTCAAGGCCTTGCAACAACCTTTCTGCTCTCTTTAAACACAGCTGCCCTCTGAGTAAGCCTGGGCCCTCCCACTGGAGGACAAGAGACCACACATGGAGCAGTGAGGGGACATACACCCTGAGGACCCCTAGACCACACAGCTCCAGCCAAGCATCCAAAAGGCTTCAGAGATCCGCAGATGACCTGGACAGCCTCACTAGTTGAGAGAAATAACAAATGCTTGTATCTTAGCTTTGTGGTAATTTTTTTTTTTTTTTTAATGCAGCAAAGGCTAACTAATGCAACAGTTTAGAAAGTCGGAAGGCAAGCAAAAGCAATGCAACATAAGTGTCATGGGAAATGGAGGGCATGTGGGGCATAGGTTAGGTATATTATCTTGGTAATTTGGTAGTTACACTTTGTTAAGGTCTTATTTAGACCACCCCCTTTGTACTCATTTTACTTGTTGGCTTATTCAGTTTCCAAGTGAACAAAAGAAACAAGGACAATAGGCAAAACCAGCACAGTATAAACAGAAATAAAATTAGTACTGTTCAAACCTTCAAAATATAAGTATTAATAAACTGCTGCTAGCTTTAAGCAGATGCGATTATGTGCCAAGTCGCTTCAGTCCTGTCTGACTCTATGTGACCCTATGGACCATAGCCCACCAGGCTCCTCTGTCCATGGAATTCTCCAGGCAAGAATACTGGAGTGGGTTGCCATACCCTCCTCCAGGGGATCTTCCCGAAATAGGGACTGAACCCATTATAAAACAAATGAATAATGTTTTTAATCCTTTTAACTCTCTACTTCCTTGTTATTTAGTTGCTAAGTCGTGTCTGACTCTATTGCAACCCCATGGACTGTAGCCCACCAGGCTCCTCTGTGCATGGGATTTTCAGGCAAGAATGAATACTGGAGTGGGTTCCCCTTTCCTTCTCCAGGGGATTTTTCTGACCCAAGGATCAAACCCACGTCTCCTGCATTGGCAGGTGGGTTCTTTACTGCTCAGCCACTAGGGAAGCCCAACTCTCTACTACCTAACACCAAATTTATCATTCCTATGGTAATGAGCCCCATTGCTTGACTTTCCAGTTTTTGCCAATGTGTCATTCTCTCATGTACTCAGGGGCAAAGATCAGTCAACTTTTTCTCCTTTTCCCTCTGCCTATCTCACACATATCCAGTCAATAATCAATTTCTGTTGATTTTTTCTCTGTATTATTTCCTGTATCTGCCCCTCCTTTCCACACGCCTTTCACTGTTACATTCCAGTTAAACTTTCA
Organism: Giraffa tippelskirchi; assembly: GCF_054371585.1. Classification (NCBI taxonomy): domain Eukaryota; kingdom Metazoa; phylum Chordata; class Mammalia; order Artiodactyla; family Giraffidae; genus Giraffa; species Giraffa tippelskirchi. The sequence continues at coordinate 87,601,031 of NC_137275.1, read as the reverse complement.
CCACCTCACCTCTGAATGACAATGATAGCCTCCACTGTTCTCCTTTATGGTGGTGTTTTTTCTTCATTAAGCATCTTTCACATTATTGCCTTATTTCCTAAAAGACAAAGTCGAAAGTACTCAGCCATTCACCACATCACACTATAAGCATCACCTTAACAGACACTTAATGCTTAAGAGATAATGCTTACTGTATAATATGCTGAGTGGCTGAGGGCTTTCACTATATCCTAACCAAAACCTTCTATAATAGGCAGACTGATCATTCAAAAATGCCTTTCTGGATATGTACACCTATAGTTAATTCATGTTGATGTATGACAGAAATCAAAGCAATTTTGTAAAGCAAGCATCAATCAATTAAAAATAAGTAAATATTTTTTAAAAATGCTTTGCTGGGTGTCCCTGGGGGCTCAGTGGTAAAGAATCACCTTCCAATGCTGGCGACATGGGTTCGATTCCTAGTCAGGAAGATACCACATGCCTTGGCGTAACCAAGCCCATGTGCCACAACTATTGAGCCTGTGCTCTAGAGCCCAGGAGCCACAACTCAACTACTGAAGTCCACGTGCCCTAGAGCCCCTGTGCCACAACAAGAGAAGCCACTGCAATGAGAAGCCCATGCACGGCATTGAAGAGTCACCCCCCGCTCACTGCAACTGGAGAAAAGCCCACATAGCAACAAAGACCTAGCACAGCCAAAAAATTCCAAAAAAATTTTTAAATGTCTTGATCATTTTTATCTTGTATTATTCACTCACAGTATGCCCTGCATCCTAAAATATCACCTTTCCTACTTAAATATTATCCACTTCCCAAGCTTTTACTGAAATACAACCTTTGCCAAGAAACCTGTATTTCCCCTGTAACCTATAGCTCTCCAGTGCACATGTAAGAGCTATAATACTTCTGTGTATTGGTCACTTCACACTTGACAACATACTATTCTACTCTTTATCTTTTTTTTTTTTTAATAGATACCTGACTTCCCTGGTGGCTCAGTGGTAAAAGAATCCACCTGTCAATGCAGGAGATGCAGGTTTGATCCCTGGGTTGAAAAGATCCCCTGGAGGAGGAAATGGCAACCCTTTCCAGTATTTTTGCCTGGGAAATCCCATGGACAGAGGAGCCTGGCAGGCTATAGTCCAAGAGGTTGCACGAGTCGAACATGCCTTAGTGACTAAACAACAACAGCAAAAATAGATAAGAGTTTTGCTTCTTTGTATTAGCAAATTAGTAAATAAATATTTTTTTAAATTAATTTTGCATTAATCGTAATAAACAGTGCAATTTCAGATTTGTCCAAATGTGAACCTTTGGTTTCAGTCATGACAGAGAAACAATTACTAAACTTTCCCCCGTTGTCATAATCAAATGTAAAAGCTACACAAAATGCCTAAAGCAATAATTTAAGTCACTGGACAAGAGACAGTATAAGACAATACACCGTAAGAGAATGGAAAACACTTGAGGTGTGCTCCAAATTCATATTTTGACTGAGGGTGTGTTCCAAACTACGACACAAGGAAACAGAGCCCAAATAGAGAGCAGCAACCTCACCGGGGAGAGTTTCAGAAAGGAGAGGGACACACGGAGAAAGAGGCTCACAAATCTGCAGAGGAGTCACTTCTGGGCATTGGCCAAATACTAAACTGTGCTAGTGTAGGACAAGATTCTGCAAAGTCTACTAGAAAACAGCTGCTGGAGATCCAAATCCAGACAAGGAGGAGCAAGAATAAGCTGAACTGAGATTCCAGAAGTTCCTGGAACTTCTGAGAGACTCTGAAGCTCTAATCATCTAGGGTCAAGAGATATCATTTAACAATCTTAACATTCAGCTGTGACCTCATAAGACCATGCAATGAGAGTAAGGGACATATCCTAGAATAAGGGCTACTCTAAACTCATCTTAATAAAACCCAGTGATCCATGAGCAAATTATTGCCTGTTACAGCTCAACAACCTTTAAATGAAAACAAAGATCCATACTCTCTACAATATGGTGTTCGCAATATAAAATAAAAAAATGACAAAATATGCAAAGAAGTAGGAAAATATGACTCAGAAGAAAAAATGACACAAATGATGAAATTAGCAGCCAATGCCTTTAAAACTGCCAATAGCAGTATGTTCAAGAATGTAAAGGGAAACATGGATACAGCGGATAAACAGGAGACCTCCGCATAGAAATTAAAACTATTAAAACAGAAAAACGATCAATAAAATCCTAGACTGAAATGAAACTTTACTAAGTGGAATTAGAATATTGAGCAATGTAGAAGAAAGAATCAATAAACTTGAATAATGGTCAATAAAAAACTAGTCAAAGTGAAGCACAGAGGAAAAAAGCAGAAAAAAACACTTTCAGTGACTTATGAGACATGAAGTGGTCTTATATATGTGTAATTCAGAGTCCCAGAATGAGAAAAAAGAGAGAAAAAATATTTGAATAATGGTGGAGAGTTTTGCAAAGTTGATTAAAAAAAAAAAAGATTCCACAATTTAAGAATCTCAAAAATCCCCATGTTGGATAAACACAAATAAAAACCATGGTCAGTCATATTACAGCCAAACTGTTAACAACTAATGATACAAAAAAATCCTGAAAGTATACAGGGACAAGAGGGAACAATGGTAAGTATGATAGCTGACTTCTCATCAGAAACAATGATGAAAGTGCTGAAAGGAAAAAACCAAATCAGTGAAAAATTCTGTATTCAGCAAAAATATCCTTTAAAAATAAAAAGTGAAATTGACATTTTTCAAATAAACAAGAGCTGAGAAAATCTGTCATCAGCAGGTCTGCTAAAAGATATGTTAAAGAAAGTTCTTCATGCTGAAGGGAAATGGTACCAGATAGAAACCTGGACCTACATGAAAGAATATAAAACACCAGAGGTGCACAATAGGTGGGTAAGGATAAGACTTTTTTCTTGTTTGTTATTCAAAAGATGGTAGGAAAGGAGGAAAAAGAGAATAAAGAACAGATGGCACAAATGGATAACAATTACCGAGACAGTAGGCTTAAGCCCAACCATATCAAAAATTACATTAAATAGAAATAGACTAGAGTCAACCATACAAAAACAGAGATTGACTTCTGGAGACAAAAGCAAGACTCAGGCATAAGAATTACAGCAGCACAATTTACAACAGCTAGGACATGGAAGCAACTTAGATGTCCACCAGCAGATGAATGAATAAAGAAGTTGTAGTGTATATACTGGAGAAGGAAATGGCAACCCACTCCAGTATTCTTGCCTGGAGAATCCTAGGGACGGCGGAGCCTGGTGGGCTGCCGTCTACGGGGTCGCACAGAGTCGGACACGACTGAAGTGACTTAGCAGTGTATATACACACACATCACAATGGAATATTACTCAGCCATAAAAAGGAATGCATTTGAGTCAGTTCTAGTGAGGTGGATGAACCTAGAGCCTGTTATACACAGTGAAGTAAGTCAGAAAGAGAAAAACAAATTTTGTATAGTAACACACATATATGGAGTCTAGAAAAATGGTACTGATGAACCTAGGTGCAGGACAGAAGTAGAGATACAGACATAGACAACAGACTTTGAGACAGTGGGGGAAGGGGATGGTGGGATGACTTGAGAGTGGCACTAACATATATACACTACCATGTGTAAAACAGAGAGCTAATGGGAAGCTGCTATATAGGCAGAGGGAGCTCAACCCGGTGCTCTATGACAACCTGGAGGGGTGCAATGGAGTGAGGGGTGGGGGGAGGTTCAGGAGGGAGGAGACATATGTGTACTTGTGGCTGATTCATGTTGTTGTATGGCAAAAGCCAACACAATATTGTAAAGCGATTATCCTCCAATTTAAAAAAATTAAAAAGAATTACACTTCAATATTAAAGACTGAGTTTAAAAGTACAAAGATGGAAAGTTATGCCAGTTATACCATGGAAATACTAAATTCAAGAAAGCAGGTTGTATTAAAATATCATATACAGTAGATTTCAAGAGATGAATGACTACCAGGGACAAAGAGGAACATTTCATAAAATGAAGAGTCAGATCATCATTGAGAAATAATATTGTAATGTATATGTACATATTCACAGAGCTTCAAGATACATGAAGTAAAAAGTGTCAGAACTGAAAGAAGAAGTGGAAATATCTACAATTATAGTTAAGATTTTTAACATTCTTCTCTCCATAATTGATAAAAGCAAATCAAGAGAACATCAGTAATTTTCATAGAAAATTTAGGAACACCACCTTGAGCTGAATTAACCTCAGTGCATACAGAGTATAGAACATTCAACAGATGACTGCAGAATACACACTCAAGTGCACATGGAACATTCACCAAGAGAGACTATGTTGGATCATAAAACAAATCTCAATAAATTTCAAAGAAGCACACAAAACATAGTATCCAAACACAATGAACTTAAGTTAAAAACTAAGAACAGAAAGATATCTAGAAAATCCTCAAACATATATGATTAAGTCAAGATGTTAAATTGGAGGTGTGCCTCTCAGAATCAATAAGCATAGTAAATACAACCTCATTCCCCTGTATAAAAGCAGCATCTAAATTCTCACTGTTGTATCTTGTCCACTGCAATCATGCGGGACAAGGATTTTCTTAGAGAAATGATTAGAACGAATTCCAATGCTTTCTATAAGAAACAAATCTTTGCCTATGGTGTTTTCTTAATCATAAATGACTGAAATTTATAGGATCAAAAATGTTTTGGACATTTTTGAATATCATAAAATATTAAATGTCAGGTATATCAAATGGCTGGAGGAGGGCATGGCAACCCACTCCAGTATTCTTGCCTGGAGAATCCCCATGACACAGGAGCCTGGTGGGCTACAGTCCATGGGGTCGCAAAAGTGTCAGACACGACTGAGTGACTAAGCACATATCATATGGTAGATTCCATTCTAAGTAACATTTCTTTTTGTTTGCACTGTAGCAGGATAAAATCTGGTGAAAATAAATTTGGGTAGCTAGAGAAGTTCTCTAAAAATTATTGTAAATTATCTAAAACCTTACATGTTATAACTGAAGTCACTCATGGAATGTTGCTGCCTTCCATTTCCACATTAAAACCAACTGAATATACTTACGCAAAGTTTAAAGTCTTTCATACAGGTGGCATCAAAAAGGGATTTGACTTACTGGACTTTGTTCTGCACTTTTTGCTTCCACATTTCTATTTTTACAGATTTCCTCCTCCCTGAAATCAGAGTATGATAGGGGTGGAGGATGCATGAAGAGACAGAGCACAGAGGCTTCTTAGGACAGTGGAATATATACTCTTGTGTGATACCATGATGATGGACACTTGTAATTATACACCTGTCCAAACCCACAGAATGCACACCACCAAGAATGAACCATAATGTAAACTTTGGACTTTGGGTGATTATGATATGTTAATGTTGGTTCATCAATTGCAACAAATACACTGCTGTGGTAGGAAACACTGATTATGGGGGAAGCTACGCATGTGTGGGACAGGCAGTATTCGGTAAATCCCCGTTTTTCCCCTCAATTTTGCTGTAAACCTTAAACTGCTCTAAAAAACTAAAATCATAGTAAAAATAGAATATGATCAAATTTTAATTTCATGTATGGCCTTTGTCTTGAGTACTATTATGGAGTATTTACACTTTCAAACTGAGGACGAGGAGACTTCATGGATTATGAATTAGAGATTAATGTTGGTTTTTTATTTTTTTGGGCCATGTTGCATGACATGCGGGATCTTAGTTCCACAACTAGGGAGATAAGGGATCAAACCCGTGCCCCCCTGCAGTGGAAGCATGGAGCCCTAACCACTGGACCTCCAGGGAATTCCTAAGACATTAAAAATATTCTTTTGATCAAATATAGAGAAACTGATCACATTCTCTTAAATCTGATAACTCTAGTTTGGATTTTCATTTTTTACTAATTCTCCAATATCAATAAAAATATGTCCTTTATGTTTTAAGAGAAAAGGATTCATCATGTGAACCAGCAATACTTGCTTCTTTGCATATGGTGACAACTGTCCTAGAGGGAGAAAACAGTTTGCTCAAAGAAAAAAATCATAACCACCTTCCAAATACATACACATAATGATTTGCAGGCACCAAAATCAGGCCTTATACAGGGGACTGTTCACTTCTAGAGTCTTGATATGAAGGCCCTTTCACAATGACCACTCCTGTAGACAAACCCTTCAATATATGCAGATGTCAGTGTATAAAGTGAGCAGGGGGGAAAAAGGTTAACCATCTCTCTTCTATGTCTGAAAAGATCTGATGCAAATATTTCTTTTTCTCAGGTCTCTTTGTCAGTGATCTTGAATACATGGCAATAAATAAAATATTTACTCAAACTCATAAATGACAAATTAGTCTGAAAATGTGATTTGCTTTATGTTTCTATTTATATATTTTGTTTAGTGAGGAAAATCTGAAATGAATTGCCTTTAGGGCTTTTAACCATAGGAGAACTCAACTTTTGTGAATCTCACTGTTAGCACCTGGAAGTAATGAAATCATTCAGTCAGCTCTCAATTGTGTGTGGATGAATGAGTCATGGAATCAACATATATGTAATCCAACAGTCCTTAACGAAACCTTTTAAATGAGAGTGAAGGGTAGGAATCTTGACTAAGAAGGAGCAGAAAGGGGGCTTTTGGTGTGCTGGTAATGTTCTATTTAACATTAAGCGTGTTCACTTTGAGATAATTCATTAAAGCCATACCTTTATGATTTGGGCAGTTTCTTAGTTATGTGATTTTCCCATTTTTAAAAAGCTATTTTAAAAAGGAAAAATTTTAAATGAAAACATTACATGATCAAATAAGTTCCATGAAATCATGTATTTGTCTTGTTCAACATTACTTTCCCAGTGTACTTGGCACATAGGAAGGACTCAACATATATTCAAAAGAATTAATGGTTAAAAAGAAATTCTACAACACACAAGTGGAAGAGCTTATATAAAAAGCAAAGGTTCTTTTTCAGAGTGATTAACTTTTCAATGCTCTTAACTTCCTCTTTTTGGTTTTCCTGGGTGTTCTTTTCATATCTCCAAACACTATGCTTATATCTTTTTTTCTTGGTTGATCAAGCTCAGACATTGTGTTCTTGCTATGAAAGATGAGGACTCAGCTCATACCACTACCACTTACCTATCTTCTTCCTCCAAATATAGCTATAATTATTGAGACCTTGAACCAATTCAGAATCAAAAGAATGAATTTTACATTCAATTTCTGTATCATGTTTGCCTTCAATTTCTTTGGTGATATGAACATTGAGTAAAGAATAATTAACAACAAAAAGATGCAACTCCAGAACACCTGAATGTCAGGAAGAAGCTGCACTGGTACCATAAATGATAACTCAGAATACAAACGTAGAGAGAGCTCTTCATATTATCCTCATATGAAAATCAAGAATTGTCTTTGTACCTTCTCACGTGCATCCTCCTTAAGTTGGCGTATCTCAATAAGGTAAGAAAATCTGAAATCTTCCAACAGTACTATTACAAGAAAAAAATAATTTTAGAGGGAGATGCTTAGTCTAACCTTTTTTTTTTTCTTTTGAAGAGAGAAAATGAGGCCCAGAGAAATTAATTTGCCCCGAGTCACACAGCTTGTCAACAGCAGTCTACAAATATTTTGTCTAGTTATTTACTTATTCATTCAGCAAACTTACTGGGTGCTGTGCAAATAAAAAGCAAGATGAAATCCCTGCTGTCAAGATATCTTCTGTCTAGAAAGTATACGAAGTCAAGAGTCCATGGACTGGGAGCACAAAAGTCTTTATGGGGAGGTCAGGGAGAATGGATAGAGAAGGGACACAGAAATGGTGATGGGTACATGATGCCTGAAGGCTGCACAGTGAGTACAATGGCTAGGAAGGAAAGGGCACTCCTCACCCAGTGCCTGCATATACAGAGGCATCCAAAGTGAGAAAACATGGTGGACAGAAACTGAAAAGTGATATGGATGACTTGAGAAACAGAGGATGGATGAGGAGCAGGGTTTTGAGGTGAGGGGTGCAGGAATCAGCTTGTGAAGACAATGGAGATTCATTTCAGAAATACAAAGATTGTGATATGATCAGACTCGCCCGTTGGAAATCTGACTTTTATGCTGAAATGAAGGATGGACTAGAAGCAGGAGATTATGCATCAGGAGACAACGCAAAAATGAAAGCTAAAGATTCATTGAGGAAGGGATGAATTCTGGAGATGAGAGAAGGCTGAATTGATAGAATTTGGTGATGTACTGGAAGAGATAAGTGAGTGTTCATGAAGAATGGGTTCCTAGATTTCTGGCATGGGGAACGTACTGAGTGGGCCATAGTGGGCCAACAACTGTATTCCCTAACGTGCTAGGAAAAGTAATTTGGTGGGTGGGAATGATGATAAATTTGATATTGGCATACTGATGGGGACATCCATGTAATGATACTTAAATGCCTCAGCAATAAAATTATTTTCTGTGGCCTTCCTTGAATGAATGGACTCCTTCAGTTTAACACATACTTAGTAAGTATAGCACAACTGCCACTTGCTCCCCAAGCCACCCCCATTATGAATCTATTTCAACTTGGACTAATTCCTACTTGATCATTATGGTAGACTTTCTAAGAGAAATTGGAAACTTTCCCTGCCCATCATAAAAAAAAACTTCAAGGTAAATGACTGATAAGCCAATGTTTTAAAACAGTCAGGAAATATTAAAATGTTCTAAGCTGTGCTTGTTACATTTAGTTAAATGTCTAAAATGGGAAACTGGGTAAACACATGGAGAAATCATAAAGGCGTTATAGCAAATGAATGGTATGTATAGCACAGGAGCAAGGAAGTACAATTAACTGTTGTCAAAAACCATGCTTTTGATTTTAACGTCCCACACGTGGTGAGGTCTGCTTAACACAACTGACTTCAGAATGTGGGAGAAATGACCATTGATTTCAATTAATCAAAAGGAGGATAAGCCACAGTGAAATATCTACAAAAAAGTTCTATTCAAGGACAACCTTTCCCTCCTCCTTTTCATTCTGACCTTCCTCTCCTCATCCATAATATATAAAATTTATCCTTTTCTCTGGAATTCTGATTCACTTTCTAGATTATTTTTATTTTTCACATTTAAGTAAAAAATAAAGTTCAAGATCTAATTTCATAGAGGATTCTCCCCAAAACTTTATCTATGTTTTCATTATCCTTTGTTTTGGCCAAATTTGTCAACATTAAATTTAACTTTTATTCTTTAACTTCATGTTTTTTCCTCTCTACTTTAAATGTCCTCTATATGAACAGCCTATCATCCTCCTTCCATCCTTCCATATTGTCTTTAACTTTATAAGTCACACAGGTGCTTATATTATATCAAGAGCATCACACCAGATGCTGTACATTTTTAGGGATTCTTTTCTTCTGACCTCAGGACCACACCTAGCCCCCATTCAAAAGAAAAATACATTGTTTATAAGTCTTAATGATCAAACACCAATAAATGGTTAACTTAGAAAATAAATCTACACCTAAGTTAAGAACTAGCAGACAAAGTTCTTAAAACATCAGTAAAACATGAGTCAGGGATTAAGGTTAAAACACTAAAAAAAAAAGTCATTTTCTCCATTACTAAAATTCTTGTCTTGGAAGACATATTTTCCAAGACAATTAAGCAATTTATTTTCACTGTTCAAATGAACTGCAGGCTTGAACCTAGAACCAATGAACAGACTAGGGAATCTGTCATCACTTTTAATTTTTATTCTTTCAAGCTTAATATCATTAGAATTGATTTCTGGAGATAAAAATGAAGGATACATTTGCCCTGACACTGAAATATAGTTTGATGTGTTTAGTGAAACTACACAATAAATAGTAATAATGAAAATGATAATTTTGTAAAATAATTATTTTGACAAAGTTCATTTCAGCTATCAATTATTTCCTTAATGTTAATTAAACTCTCACTATAGATGTATGCTTAACTTTATATGGGTTTTGGTTTTTTTTTAGTTCAAGTTGGCAAAAAAAGAAAAATCTCATGTACAAGCACTAATGTAATGAATCTCATGTATCAAAAGGCTTAAATCTAAGAAAAACCCAAAGCTTTATTTTCCAGTAGGAAGTTTCTGAATTGTCCATATAATTTTTGACTCCTACAGTGAAGACTGTGACAACATTATAGCTCTGTGTTTTGTTTATGCCCAGAAGTTATGAACAAAAAAAACCAATTCTGACTGATGGAGCTTTTGTAAAATTCTTTATGTCTTATTCTTTAAAAAGGAGAGGAAAATAACTATCTGAGAAAATCAAAATTCCATAGTTCCAACTAAAAAGAAATTATGTCCAATCTATACTGGCAAATATCTGACACTTTGCACTTATCGGTACATAGAAAGCACTCAACAACTATTTGTTGAATGAAAGAATCCCATAAGTTTTGGTCTGTTTTCTTTGCTTTAAAAAAAGGCAGCCATTTTCTGCAAAGAACAAAAATTATACTATTTTATCTTGCATTCTGGGAAGAAGTAAAAAACTAGTTCTTGCTTCCTAAATACCATATTCATATTCAAAGAGCATCTGAAATTCACTAGAACAATAATTTATTAAAAAGTACCCCGTATGGGTCAGAATAAAAGCTGGTTGTAAGATTTTTTGCCTAATTATGAGATGTAAATGAAAAGTAAAAAGCCTATTTGTAATGGGGAATTAAACCATCTGTTTCATTATTCTAATGTCAAATAGGCAAGAAATTAATGCAGCTGAAACTTGTACTACTGATAATTAAATCGATCAGTTACTGTAAAAAATACAATAATAAAAAATTGATTTATTTTTAAAATTTAAAATACAATGTTAAAAATTTTAAATACAATGATGTTTTTAGGATTAATATTCTAAATGTAACAAATATTTTCATCCATGATCTACAATCTTGAAGAGTTTATACTCTTTAACAAATCATACTGTGTATCACTGTTGTGTAAAACTGCTTAGGTTTAATTTTAGTCAAGCAATAAGATTTCACTTCACAACTTATTTTCTAAGCTATTAGTTGATATTCAAGAGTAGGTCTACCAACTTCACCTGAAAATATGAAAGCATATTAATTTGCATTCAGGAGCCCTCTCTAAAACAACAGACACCAAAGGTATAAAACAATGTCATCACTGTGTAAAGAATGTTACTTTTTTTCATCTAACAGAGAGGCACTGGATACTAATTAATGAAATATTGTCAAGATAAGTGTCTTGGTAACATTATCTTAACTACTAACTCCAGTAGATTATCTGGTTGCAAATATTAATCTTTTTTGATTTAAAAGGAAAAAACAAAAATCATGCTCAAGGAACTAAACTGACTTGCTAAACTATGTCGCAAGTCCCAGCTTTCCTCTCTGAACATGAATGAATGCCTCTATCTTTAAAACTTGCAGTCTCCTAAGCAGTGACAGGGTCAACTAGGTATGTTTCTGATGACTTATTTGTTCATCTCTAAGAACACTCTAGGGGAATTTAGTATTTATGGGAGATACAAGACAGCAAACAAGAAGTCATTCCCAGAACGCAGGGTAAACTGCTTCAGTGTGGTTTTCTGGTCACCAAGAAGCAGCGTCAATTAACTCTGATCAGACACAAATGTAGATATAGTGGCAGCACATTTAGAAGTGTCCCCCAGCCTGAAAATTCTGTTCTTTCCCTTCCTCCTTCTCTTCTTAAAACATAAATCATGTCACCTTTATATGATTTATAGTATAAACAGAAAACCAATCAGCCAAACAAAACCTCCCTACTAAAAGAGAGATAAAAATTTTGCATAGCCATTGATTCTTAAGTATCCACTCCTGTTAATGTGGTTTCTAGTTAATATGTAGACTAGAAGAGTATAACCTGAATATTCCCTCTTGCTGGTTAAACTACTCTGCATTTCCACATACACTTTCTACAGCAGTCATTTCTATGCTCAGAACAGCACTTCTACTAATAAGTTCTGAAAATGGTATTTTGACTACTTTATAAAAAATCTATACAGAAACTCAGATATCATTTTTTAAATGTATTGTTTCAAAATATCAACTACTGTTCTTACTTCTCCCAAGTTCAAACTAATTGAAGGTTATGAAGTAACCACTTCCCCCAGAAGCCAGAACTTTCACCCCTTCTGAACAGGGGAATACCTCTCATAAATTAGGTAAAAATAAGGGTTTGCTGATTGAATGATAGTCCAAGATTCCTGTAGCTGCCAATTCCTTATCGAGGCCTTCCATCTACCACAATGAGCAATCCCTGAAAGCTAAGTTAAGGTAGTAACTTTCTTCATTAGTTATCTGGAAGTCTGAAAGTATAGCAAAAACAAGCTCCATAGATACCAGTTTCTCAACTAGTGTCAATTTGTTCCAAGGAACATAACAAGAGAAATATGAGGACTGTGATCACTAAATCTAAAATTCTGCCTATTTCAGACCAATTGAGCTTTTATTAAGGGCAACTCAGTCATTACAGATGATCATGTTTAAGAGGTAGAAGAAGGAAGTGCAAAGATCAAAGGAGTGCTTACAAAGGGGAACAACTATTTTTGTACGCACACTCCAGTATTTACTAACGAGTTTGAAAAACAGGGGCGTTTATTCAGCCCATGTAAATGCCAGCTGCAGGACATAAGATAAAATTGAAAGTTTGAAACAAAGATAACAGATATTCAAATGCCAACAACCCCTAATTGGATTATAGCATTTTCCTGAAAAAGTCTTTCAAAGTTAGAAGTGGTTTTCTGTTCACAGCAAGCAGTATTTCACTGCCAGCATTAAATCTACACATAATGAGTCTTTCTTTGTGTTCACATTTGCCCAGTAGGCTGTGACTTAGGAAGACATTTTATCTAAATAAGCTCCAGAGGGCTTTGAGGAGTTGCAGGTATATCAACACAGATAAATAAATTCAGGAGATCTCTGCTTTATATGTTCTTCTCACTTTAGCAATTTAATTACATGATAAATCAATCTCTATTTCCTATCTTCTGAAGTTCACAAGCTCAAAAAAATACCTTGCTTTAAGTTATTTACATGATTTCTTTAGCGCATCAAACAGTAAAAGGATTCATCTCTAGAAAGCACACTGTTAAAATCAGGAAAACAACATGCTTCAGCTGAGGGGTTTATTTTAATCAGATCCCCCTTTAAAAGTTCTAGCAAACACAAATGCAATTTAAACTACTCAGTAATATTCATTTGAGGTATTTTCTCAGAAAAATAAGCACTGAATACCTCAATCCTAAGCTTCAGTGTTTACCAAAGATCACTAATTTGTAGAAGAGCCATTTCTATGCCAGAGTTATTAAATGTTTTAGTAATACCATAGTCATTTTCGCAGATTACGGGCTTTATAACAAAATCCTTAAGTTAAATGTAGTTATTTAGTTAGCTGCAATGCTGAAAAACCCTACTTAACAAAGTCCATGAAAAGATCTTAATTCTTGATAATCAACACGGTCAACAAATCAACCATCCTACAAACAACTCTCGTAATTTACTTCGGTAAATTAATGAGAAATTTTACCTAGCATTGATTCCTATACAATACTCCCGATAATTTCATTACTGTTGAACCTATAGATTAAAAGAACACAATCTGAACATTTACTCGATTGGTTAAACTACTCTGCATTTCCAGATACACAGTCTACCGCAGTCATCTGTATGCTTAGAACAGCAAGTCCACCTACAAGTTCTGAAGATGAGAAAGATAATATTTTGACTTCTTTATCAAAAATTTATACGACAACTCAGCTATTTTTAAAACTTATTATTTTAAAATGTCATAATAGCTTTGTTTATATTATTTTTGTTTTAGAAGTCATGCACAACACATGTTCCAAGTGTTTTACATAATCAGACTCTCAAAAGTGTCCTAAGTGGGTATTTCGCTCTCAAATGCCAGTCCCTGTAGGATCAGTACCAGGCCCTCCTTATTTTTTGAAAGGTACACACAGGTCTTATAGTAGGTGAATAGATTCTGTCCTGGTTGGGGGTGGGGTGGGGTGTGAGAGAGTGTGAGTGAACTGGGGGCTTCTTTCGGAAGTAGGAGTTCAGGAATAAGGCTGTCCGATTAATCTGGGGGAGCCGAGGAGGGCTTTCCCAGCTGAAAGGACTGACATGCACTTCTCCTTTCATTTCATGAAACGCCCTTAGGTGAAATCTGGTTCGGCACTGCACCAACCACCTTCCCCTCTCTCCTCCGCGCCCAAGCGCACCTCAATCCTCAAGCCACCCCCGGCAGGGAGTGGGAGTGGGTATAAAAAAGTTTCCCCGAGTTCCCCTCCGCTTCCCGTTCCCGCCCGGCGGAGGGGCAGAGGAGAAGGAACCGCCCGGGCGAGCAGCCGCGGCCCTCCGGCCGACCGGCCCGTGCTCAGTCCGGATGTGCCTGGCCCCCAGCTCGCCGAGCCCTTGTGCCTCTCCACCACTGTCAACCTTCCCCTAAGGTCTAGCCGAACGGTTAGCGCAGGAATGAGGAAGTCCGAGCGGGGCTGGAGGGGTGCGGGGCGGGCGGGTGGCGGGAGTCGGGCCGGCGCGGCCCCCACTTGCCCGAGTTTGGCTTACCCTGCTGGCAGGTCCGCGCTCGGCCTCCCTGCGCCTGTGGCTCCCGCTCCGGGGCGGCGCGGGCCTGGGGGCCGGGGAAGGGAGAGGCAGGGGCCGGCCGGAGCGGGTCCGGGTGCGGGGTGGGTCGGCTTGGGTCCGGGCCGGCAGGCAGGCGCGCGGTCTCGCCGGGCCAGTCAGCGCCGCGCCATGTCCTCAGCGCGGGAGGAGGGAACGCCGGGCGCGGGGTTGCGGGGCGCGGCGTCGCCGCCTTCCCGGCCGCGGCGGCTCCGGCCTGGGCTGCGCTGGGCTCTCGGGGCCGGGCCGGAGGCTGGGCGCAGGCCGAGGGCGGCGGCGGCGGCGAGAGGCCCGACCGACGGGAAGGGCAGGGGAAGCTGTCAGCGCGTCGCCGGGCCGCTCCGGTGGCGAAACCTCCTCTTCCTGCCCCGGCTCGCTGGTGCACTTCTCTCTCTTTCTCTCTCGCTCACTCTCTCACTTCCTGGCTGGAAATTCCCACTGACGTCGAGAGAGAAGACAGACAGACGGACACACGCGCGCAAGGCGCGGGGGCGGGAGGTGGGGTCGCCGCCGGGGGTGGGGAAAGCCCGCACTCCTGTAGGGCCGTGAGCCCCCGGCCCGGCCCCGCCTGCCGGCTCGGCGACCGCCCCCCTGAGCCGCTGCGGGGCGCAAGCGAGGGGCGCGCGCTCGACGGGCGGGACGCCGGGGTCCCCCGCCGGCGCTCCCGGAGCCCCGAGGGCAGTAGCGGACGGGGATGCCCCCTGCAAGCGCCTGCGGGGCCGAGTCTTCCCGAGAAGCGGGAGGCGCAGAGCCGGCGGCCGTGCGGCTGTCCGGAGTCGAGCGGTCCAGAGCCCCTAAGGACAGGCCCGAGCATCTGGAGGGGATGATGGGTCGGCATGGGGCCAAGCATGCTGTGTATAAAAATAAATCTCATCGGTATAGTCCATTTAAGTGCTCTCAGTTACTCTCAAATCTCTTCACAGATTAAACTGGAATGTCTATAGCATAACTGATTTCTGTCCAGGAAAGTCTGAACACCTACTGGTTTTGGGTGAGGTCTCAAATCTCCTGGTTTTGACAGTTATTCAGAACTTCCAATTACAGGGCATAGTCAGGCCTTTATGATAATTACTGTGGGTGGAATTATAGTGATGATGGTAGAAATGGTTTTGGTTCACAGCTCATAAAGAAATACTGATCCAGCAAATGGGAACTTGCTCTTTCCTTTTTTTCTGGAGAGACAGATGATAGAAGTCATTGAGGGGCCTCGCAGTGATCACCATTCACTAGCTTTTGAGCTTTACGTGCCAGGCAGGTGCGGGCAGGGAATCCCTTGGGGTAGATTAGTTCCCCTGAACTGACAAACAAGAAACAGCTGAAATAGTTTAGAGCTAATTATCTCATTACTGAATTCAGTGCTGCTGCTGCTGCTGCTAAGTCGCTGCAGTCGTGTCCGACTCTGTGCGACCCCATAGACGGCAGCCCACCAGGCTCCGCCATCCCTAGAATTCTCCAGGCAAGAATACTGGAGTGGGTTGCCATTTCCTTCTCCAGTGCATGAACAGGAAAAGTGAAAGTGAAGTCGCTCAGCCATGTCTGACTCTTAGCGACCCCATGGACTACAGCCTACCAGGCTCCTCCGTCCATGGGATTTTCCAGGCAAGAGTACTGGAGTGGGGTGCCATTGCCTTCTCCGGAATTCAGTGATAACTGCGTAAATTGAACTTTAAAACATCAGGAATCAGGGAACCACCAGGCCAAGTGTTGCTATGGCATAAAATTGCCCCAGCAATATTCCCTTGGAGCCCACTCCTTGCCTTCCCTCCTGCCTTCTCAGGTTATAAGAATCTTCTTGGGACTTTCCTGGTGGTCCAGTGGCTAAGACTCTACCCTCCCAAAGGGGCAGGGAAGAGCGGGAGGAGGGTGGTAAGGGGTAGGGTTCCATTCCTGATCAGGGCACTAGGTCCCACATACCACAACTAAAGACTGAAGATCCCATGTGCCTCGACTAAGACCCAGCACAACCAAATTTTAAAAAACTCAATATTTAAAAAACGAAAAGAATCTTCTTGATGGAGTGTTTGGCAGAGGAGTAGAGATCCATTTGTTTGGGTCTGGAGTGAATCTCTGTGGTGACCTTGGGACCAACCAACAACCTTCCTTCAAGTCTAACATCACCTTTCTAAAGCACATTCACAGTGCATAAAATCTGTTCCATAAATAGTAGATGTCTTTAAAGATTAATTATTTTTTTCTTTAAAATGTTATACACATTGTTTCACCAAAGAATTGGTCATAAGAGTATGTCCCAGACATGGAGAGACCTGGAAAGGAGAAAATGTGGGAGTGTCAGGGTTTGGACCCAAGGCAACTTGACCTCTGCTTTTAGGAGGCTAAGATGCAGGTGGTGGGAGAGAAGTTGCCATTTGTGGAAAGTTGCCATTTGTAGAAGACCTGGCATCATAGATCCTTTTCTTTGAGGCAGTAAAGAAGGAATGGAGTATCTACTCTTTCACCTCTTTATGGGAATCACAAAATAATAGTCTCTTGCTGCTTCTGTACATTAATAATTTGTAATTTACCAACAATGTAACTGGTCAAAACAAAGACTTTCATGGCACAATGTATCTTAAATAAATAAACTACTCAGGCTAGAAAGAGTTGATATTTTATGAGATCCTCTCATAATCTAAGTGAAAGATGATTTGGACTCAACCTCATATTGTAGCAGTAGAAAGAGTGCTTATTATTTGTGGCATTGTGTCCAGCATATTTGTGTGATGTTTGGGATAAGTAAGACTATCAGATGTTTTTTTAAAAAAACCAAAATCTCAGGGACTCAGCACAGTAAAACTTTAAGACGTCACTTCTCACGTACAATCTACTGCAGAAGCTCCTGGGTGGTGGCACACAGGGGCAGCTCTCCTCCAGACAGGACTCAACCATTCAGAATCCTCCCATCATCTAACTCCTCCTTTGTTATGTGTTGCTTCCAATTTTGCCTCAGAGAAGGAAGAGAAGGAGCATAGGAAATGTATGTCTTCTTTCAGCTCCCTTTGATTGAAAGTGACACAACACTTCTGCTCACATTCCATGGCCCCACTTTAATGCAAGGGACCCAGGAAATAGTTTTCCTGGTTATTTAGGAAGAGGAAATAGATTGGGTGAGCACCCAATTAATCCTTTCTACACATGTATTAGGGAGGGCTTCCCAGGTGCCTCAGTGGGTAAAGAATCCACCTGCAATGCAGGAGACACAGGAGACTTGGGTTCAATCCCAGAGTCAGGAAGATCCCCTGGAAGAGGCCATGGCAACCCACTCCAGTATTCTTGCCTGGAGAATCTTATGAACAGAGGAGCCTGGCAGGCTACAGTCCATGGGGTCGCAAAGAGTTGAACACAACTCAAATGACTTAGCACACACACACGTATTAACTTATTTAACTCAAACAATCATATGAAATAGGTTCCTTTTATCCCTATTTTTATGGTTTAAAAATCAAATAATTTTCCTAAGGTTTCATACCTAGTTAGTAGTAGGGGAATCAAGATTCAAATTCAGTTGATTTGCCTCTGATAGCCATGCTCTTAATCGCTACACTAAACTATTTATCCAATGTAATGAAAAGGAGAAGGATTTAAGAGATTTTAGAAGATAGGGTCAATAGGATATGCTTACAGATAATACATGCAGGTCAAGTGGGAGAAAAACTGAGATAGCTCTGAATTTTCTAGTCTGAGTAATTAGAATGGTAACATCATAACTGAGAATCTGTGGAAACACGATGAGTTCAGTTTTCATCATGTTAATCATAATAGGCTCTATGAGACCATGTGGCAGTGACTAATATTCAATTGGAAATTCAAGCCCAATGCTCTGAGAGACATAGGATTGGTGATCTAAATCAAGAGATAACTGTAAAGATGTGGTGGTGGTTGTCATGAGTGTGTTTCTAAAACATTAGTGACCAAAGAGTTGGAAGAGAAGAGAACCAAGAACAGAAATTTGATGAGCAACTATTTCTGGAGTTGGTGTGTGTGGGTGTGTGTGTGTATAGCAAGAGAAAGGAGAGAAAGACAGAGATGCTTAAAGACTCCTCAGGTGCCACTGAAGGTAGGAAGAAGGCTTGGAAAACCAGAGAAGAGAGAGTTTCAAGGGTCAGAGAGTGTTCAACAGTGTAAGATACTGCAGACAGTTCCTAAAAGGTCAGAATAAGAATAAACTGTTTACTGGGGAATTATGAAATTCCAAGCATGGCTTCAGGGGATGCTTATGCACCTAAGGAAAGAAACCACCTTGCACTCTGGAAGAAAAGGAGACCTCATTATAATATTCTCAAAATGGCACTGATACCGATGGCTGCAGTCTAGGTTAGTTTAAAGTTTCAATATAATCATGAGAGCCAGGAACCAGGTTATAGGGGGCTGACAAGGAAGTGGGAAATGGAGACAGGAGAACAATAAATGCAAAAGAATTTGGAGTGAGAAGAAAGAAGGGAGGAAAGAGAAGCTAGTGCCATTCTTCATGTATCTGACTAATATTTATGGAGTACCGGGGTTAAAGGAAGTTTGGAAGAGTTGAGAAATAGTTTAATGAGTTATAGAGTTAATAAAAAAGAGGAATATGAAGGAGCAAGGTGCTAGAAGAAAAGGGAAGTGGGATGTGTGGAGGTCATAGTCTAGGTGAAGGAATTTCGGGGGACAGGTCTTCCTGTATGAACAGTGAGGAGGAAGCCTGAGGAGAAGAGAAACTCTCAGGAAGAGGAGATTGGGCTCTAACTGTCAGTCGAAATGCACACAGTCAAAATTAACTATTAGAGACTGTGTTTTGGGTTTGGGCTGCCATATAATATGTTCCTTAAACAACAGAAATTTTCTCCTGATTCTGGAGGCTACAAATCCAAGAATAAGGTACCAGCTGGGTTGATTCTTTCTAAGGCCTCTCTCCTTGGTTTATAGAGAACTTTCTTTTCCCTGTGTCTTCACATGGGTCCCTCGGTATGTCTGTGTTCTAATCTCTCCTTATTGTAAGGACACCAGTCATATTGGATCAGGGCCCACTCCAGCTACCTCATTTAAACTTAGTGGGCTCTTTAAAGACTTTCCCAAACACAGTCACATTCTGAGCTACTGGAGGTTGACATCAACATACAAATTATGGGGGTGGGCAGGAGACACAATTCAACCCATAACAGAAATATCTTCTACTGACCTTCATGAGGACACAGAACTAGAGGAAATAAATCATCCCAGTTTGCCCAGTACCATCTTGGTTTTAGCACAAAAAGCACTTTGTTCAGGAACCCCTCAGTCTCCAGTAAACCAGGGTGATTGGTCAGGCCACCTGAAAGCCAACAAAATTGGTTTGAATAAAATCAGATTGGCTGATTTGAGACTGCTGCCAATTACTTATTTATATGGAGGGGGTTTCTGTCTTCTGGAAGCTTCTATATCTGGCTGTCAAAGCTACTCATAAGCATCCCCTACAGCTCTGCTGGTTACTCTCACTGGTCCAGGAAAGGCTGTCTTCTTGCTTTGAACACCTCAAGCAGACTCCCCTACTGCCCGAGAGCTTATGCAAATGCTCTTTTCCATGCTTGGGACACCCTTGGATATCCGCATGGTTCACTCCCTCACTTCCTTCAAGCCTCTGCTCCAATGTCACCTTATAAAATAGCAACACTGGTTCTTCAACCTCTGGAATGGAGATACAGTTCTATCTAAGTTAGTACCACTGCCAATTTGAGTCACTCTTTTTCTCATTTGTGGCATCTGGCTATACTCAAGTAGAAATCATATAATTCGGAATTACCTTTATTACCATTTGATTGTAAATATTTGTATTTTGTCATTGTCTTAAGAGACTATTTCACTGCATGTGTAATTTAGATTAGGAGTTATTTTCTCTTTACACATTAAAGATTTTATTCCACTTTTATTTCATTCTTACTTTTTCAGAAGTCAGCTTGGATCAGTCTAATTGCTGCTTTTCTGATTTCTTTGTTTTTTCCAGTTTCCTTGTGACAAATGTAGATGTGGTCTACTTTTATATGCCTCACTTGGATTTTGTTTTCATTTTTTAAATAGGACTTCCTGGATCTCAGGATTTAATATCTGAGTAAATATTTAATATCTTTCAATAATTCTAGAAAATTCTGACTCCATTATCTTTTGCAACATTGTCTCTCTTCCATTTTCTCTAGTCTCGTCTTCTGGAAAATTTAGCATGTGTTAGATTTTATTATTCTAACTTCTGTAACTCAGTGTCTCTATCCTTGAATAGAATTCTGGGTAATTTCTTTAAATTTATCTTCAAGTTCACAAATTCTCTGCTCAGTTATATCTCCTATGATATTAAATACATCAACTGAGTTTTATATAATAAATTATATTTCTTGAAACTTTATTTTAATAAATTCTTTGAAGCCTGAATTGAAGCTGAGTACTCCAAAGAGTTATTTGTTTCTATCAACTTGGTAACACTTAAAATTCCCTACTCAAGTATTCTTGACCACTAACCACCTACATGTGAGTGGTTATGAATTCTCAGGAGAGAATTCTCTTTTTACACAGTGACAAAGACTAGACAGGCAATTCTTCAGCTGTTCCCTCCTGCTTTCAGTTTAAGGAATGTATGAATTCCTGACTTTCACAAAACTTCAGCAATGCATTGATTTTTAAAATATGTTAGCCAGCATATCACTGTTACTTCCATCACTTATTTCATTTTTGTTACTTCAATCAGGAACAGCAACATGTAGCTATTACACATTTTAAAGTGATTTTCTCCTCTAGTTATGGCATCTATCATGTATTTAATTGTTAATCTTTTAACCTTTAATTATATCTTCAATAATTTATTACTTAAAAAAATTTCACCTGACTCTTTTAACAGTTCTATTTCAATGAAATACCTGTTTGAAGCATTATCTTGGTTTTTCTTCTCTGATTTGCTGGTACTACTAGGGCAAGATCTTATTTTCCATTTCCTGATCAGTCCTCAGGCTCTGCATGAACTGACCTATAATTACAGGTCAAATGATTAGGGTCTTTTGTACAGTGGCAGATTGACAAGGGGGAAAGCTTCTGCTCTTGTGGGCTGGTGGTGAACCCACTGGCCATCTGTTAACATCTAGCTGAAGCTTTGGAAAGAAGTCTCTCTTCTCCCAGATCTTCCTGGGCAAAAGCCAGGACTCTTTCCTAGCCTCAGGGGCTAGGAGCAACTCATCTCATAGGTGTAGCTCTCCTCCACATAATTTGTCGTCAGCTGGGTTAATTTTACCTTCACAAAAGCAAACAAACATGTAAGTACGTGTAGCTCTTTCCTAGAGGGACTCATAGGTTTCACCCTATAGTCTTTCATTGGAAACCATGAAACTGGAAACTTGTTTTTATGCATGCCCTAAAGAGGGAGCCTAGTGGGCTACAGTCCATGGGGTTGAAAAAGAGTCAGACACAACTTAATGATTAAACAAAACAACAAGAACAAACAGGTGAAAGAGAGTGTCTTTCCTTTTACAGACCCTGGAGCCTATGACCTCAAGGACCCTATCCAGGTGCTCCCACTTACCTGCTCCATTTTTTTCCTTTATGAAGTAGTTGAGAGAGGGGGTTGAAAGGTGAAGTTTGGGGACTTGGACTCAGCTGCCAGTCTTTCTCACCATGCATTTTGAATCACATGTCTCCTGTTAGTGAAAAGGAGGACTTATCTGAAAGATGTGAACTAAGAGCACAAGAGAAGCGGTTTGCTAAGGGAAAATTGGAGAGCTGTTGTCAAAAGGAGGAAAAAGTTATGATGGGAGAGTATAAACACCTGATATCTCCTATATTGTAGGGCCTATAAGCCTTACACACAGTAGATACAGATATATTGAGGATTATTAAAAATATATAGGTAATTTAATTAAATAACCAAGAATAGAATTCCATCTGATTGCATTGTTATTGCATTGCTAATATGGTTCTCAAATGAGAATATGCTTATCCTGGTTAGGATGTTTTTCATTGCAAGATATAGAATTCTGACTAAAACTAATTTACCAATTATGGAATATTGTTAGGTCATGTAGTTGAAAATCTTTAGATAAGGAGGACTTCAGATTTAATGCAATCACGACTTTTCCTCCATTCCTCTCAGAAGCATTTGTTTCTGCTTTTCTGTCTCTGTGTTAGCAATTTCCTCATGCTGACTTTCTTCTTGGTCAAATGATGGCTTCCAGCTATAACATGGACAACATAGTTTCTTTTTCACATTGAGCCATTGAGGTGGGGGTGGGGAGGGGGAAAGAGAAAGAGAAACATCTTATAGCTCCTTAAGATCAAATAATTTTCTCAGAAGCTTTTATCAAGTTTTTCTTTAATTCTCATTGTCCAGAGTTAGGTAATGCAAATGTTTCCTTTTTAATGGCTTTACTAAGTTATAATTGGTATACAATAAAACCACACATGGGCTTTCCTGATGGCTTAACCCATAAAGAATCTGCCTGCGATGCAGGAGACACAGGGGATGCAGGTTCTGTCCCTGGGTCAGGAAGATCCCCTGGAGAAGGAAATGGCAACCTGCTCCAGTGTTCTTGCCTGGAAAACCCTATAGACAAAGGAGCCTGGCAGGCTACAGTCCAAAGGGTCACAAAGCATCAGACACGACTAACTACACAGGCACCTAAACTACGTATATTTAAAATATACAATTTGATAAATTTTGACATATGTATACACTGTGCAATCATCAACACAATCAACAGAGTGACCATATATCGATACATCATCCCCAAATGTTTCTTCTATGACCTTCTGTAGTCCCTCACTCCCACTCCAGCCATCCCTAAGCAATCACTACTTTCTACCATGATAGATTTGTTTGAATTTTTCAGTTTTATATTCATGGGATAGTTCAGTATGTACACTTTTAAAAATCTGGTCTTTTACATTCAACGTGATTTTCTTCAGATTTATCCATGTTGTGTTTATTAATAATTTCTCTTTATAGTTGAGTAGGATTCTGTTGTATGGATATACCGTAACTTATTTATTCACTCTTCTGTTGATAGATATTTGGGTTGCTTCCAGTTTGGGGCTATACAAATGAAATTGCTAAAACATTGTGTATAACTATGTGTATAGATATATACACATAGTTTTTGTTTTCATGTGTAAATACCCAGGAATGAAATGGCTAGAGCATATGTTTGGCATATGTATAAAGTTTTAAGAAGCTGCAAACTGTTCTCCCAAAAAAGTTACATTATTTTACATTCCCATCAGCAGCTTATGAGAATTCTAGTTCAATAATACTCTTGCAACATTTGGTATAAACTTGGTCTTTTTAGTTTTAACCATTCTAAATGTTATGTGTGGTACTATCTCATTATAATTTACTTTGCATTACTCTAATGTCTAATTATAAATGTATCTTATCATATGCTTATTTTTCATTTGATGTAATGTATGTTCAAATAGTCTGTCCATTTTCACTGTGTTGCTTTTTATTATTGAATTATGAATTCGTTTTATATTCCAAATGAAAGTCTCTTATCAGATACATGCTTTATTTCTTTCCAGACTTGGAAGCTTATCTTTTCATCTTCTGTTGAACAGCAGAAGTTTATAATTGTGTTCAAGTCTTATTTATTTATTCATTTACTATATTGTGGTTTTAGTGTTGTATCAAAGAACTCTTTGCTTAATTCAGACTTAGACTTTCATTTGTTTTCTTCCAGAACTTTAGTAGTGTGAGGCCTTAATTTTAGATCTGTTATTTAAGTTTCACATATAGTCCTTTTAAAAAATATATGGATACCCAGTTTTTCCAGGGTCATTCATTAAAAAGACTACTTTCTCCACTGAACTGCCTTTGTAACTTCTGATGTTTGCTATAGGTTTTCCAGATGTCCTCTAATACATCTTAAGAAAGTTCCTTTCTATTCCAACTTTGCCGAGCATATTTTTATAGCATGAATAAATATTGGATTTTATTGAATGCTTTTTCTGAATCAATGGAGATGGTGATTTTTTCTTTTTTTAGTTTATTAATATATTGAAAAACATTGATTTTTGAATGTTAAATGAACCTACATTCAAATTTCACTTATTTTATGTCATCTTGTTTATATATACTGAATTCAATTTGCTAAAATTTTATATAGAGTATTTGCATCTATGCTCATTAGCGATATTGGTATATAGTTTTTGCTTTTTCTTGTGGTGTCTTCTTGTCTGGTTCTGGCTCAGGGCAATGATACCGGTTTAGAATGAGTTGAAAAACATTCCCTTCTCTTTTTTTGTGTGTGTTTGTGTAGAATTGGTACTTCTTTTAATGCTTAATAAACTTTATCAATCAAGACTTCTGGACCTAGAATTCTCATTTAGGAAGACTATAAACTACATATCCAATTTATTTAATTGATGGAGAATTCTTCAGGTTATTTATCACACTTTGATACTTAGTGTCTTGCAAAGAATTTGCCATTTCACCTAAGTTGTTAAATTTATAATCATAAAGTTGTTCATAATACTTCCTTATTATCTTTCTTTAAAAAATTTGACTTCCTATTTTGAGAAAACTGAAGATTCACATGGAGTTGTAAAAAAGAATATATGGAGATCTTCTGTACTTTTTAAACCAGCTTCTCCCAACGGTAATGTTTTGCAAAACTATAGTACAATATTACAAAATTATAGTAATTATACAGTCAAGATATAGAACATTTCCATCATATGGATCCCTCATATTCCTCTTTAATAGCCACATCCACTTCTCTCCTTCCTCCATATCTTCTTAACCCCTGCTGCTAAGTCGCGACAGTCGTGTCAGACTCTGCGCGACCCCATAGACGGCAGCCCACCAGGCTCCGCCGTCCCTGGGATTTTCCAGGCAAGAACACTGGAGTGGGTTGCCATTTCCTTCTCCAACGCATGAAAGTGAAAAGAGAAAGTGAAGTCGCTCAGTCGTGTCCGACTCTTCGCGACCCCATGGACTGCAGCCCACCAGGCTCCTCCATTCATGGGATTCTCCAGGCAAAAGTACTGGAGTGGGTTGCCATTGCCTTCTCCTCTTAACCCCTAGAAACTACTAATTTGTTCTCCATTTCTATAATTTCCTTACATCAGGGACGTTATATAAATGAAATCATACAGTATGTAACCTTTTGGAATAATTTTTTTCCACTCAGCCTAATTTCCTGGAGAACTATACAGATAGTTGTGTGTATCAATAGTTCATTTCTTTATTTTGCTGAGTAGTATTCTGTGGTGTGGATGTTCCAGTTTGTTTACACATTGCTTCTACTTTTTGGTTGTTGCAAATAAAGCTTCTATAAACATTCTTGTATAAGTATTTGTGTGAGAGTAAAATTTCATTTCTCTGGGATAGATGCCCGCAAATGTAATTACTGGGTCATCTGGCAGTTGCATGTTTAACTTTTTAAGAAACTGCTTAACTGCTTTCCAGAGTGGCTGTACATTTTACATTCCACCCAGTAATACCTGAGTGATCCAATTTCTTCACACCCTCACCAGCATTTGATGTTGTCACAATTTTTTATTTTAGCCATTTTCATAGGTGTGTTGCTATATTTCATTGTGGTTTCAGTTTACACATTTTTTTAAGGGCTAATGAAGTTGAATGTATTTTCAATATATTCCCATTTGCCATCTGTCTACCCTCTTTGGTTGAGTTCCTATTCATGTTTTTGTCTATTTTCTACCTGGATTGTTTATTTGTTTACTTAGAGATTTGAAAGTTCTTTATATATTCTAGTCAGCCATCTTTTGTTGCCTGTGTGTTATGCAAATATATTTTTCCAGGCAGTAACTTGATTTTTCATCCTCTTAACTGAGTCTTGTACAGAGCAAAAGTGTTTAATTTTGATGAAGTCTAATGTATTATTTTTTCCTTTCATAGATTGTGCTTTTGGTGTCAAGTCTAAGACCTCATTCATTGCTTATTCCTAGATCACAAAATATTTTCTCCTATGTTTATAAAAAGTTTATAGTTTACATTTTACATTTAAGTCCATGATCCACATTGAGTTAATTTTTAACTTACGACAAGATTCATATTGTGCTTATAGATGTCAAATTGTTCCAGCACCATTTATTGAAAATACTGTCTATCCTCTATTGAATTGCTTGTGCACCCTTGTCAAAAATCAGCTGGACATATTTCTGTGAATTTATTTCTGGATTCTCTGCTCCATTGATTAGTGTGCTTATACTACTGCCAATAATTCATCATCTTAGTTACTTTAGCTATAAAATACCTTGAAATTGTGTAGATGGTTCTTCCCACTTTATTCTTCTTTTTCAAAATTACTTATTCTAAGTAAGTAATTCACTATTCTAATTCTTTTGTCTTTCCATATATTTTTTTTACTTTTATTTTTTTATTTTTAAAAGGAATATTTTGTCCTTTTATTTTTGCTATTTCAGTTCCTTGTCTTTTCATTATATTTTAGGATAATTTTTGCTTACATTTTGATAGGAATTACTTTAAACTTGTATATTAATTTGGGGTTAATTGACATACAATTGAATTCCAATTCATGAACATGATATATCTTTCTATTTATAGCTCTTTGATTGTTTTCACCAGCATTTTAGTTTCAGGAATATGTGCCCTGTACGTATTTTATTAGATTAACACCTAAGTATTTTTGAGTGATTTAGAAGGTATTATATTTTTAATTTCAATGTCCATGTGTTCATTGCTAGTATTTATAAATACAATTGGCTTTTAAAAGTATGTCTTGTATCCTGCAGCTCTACTAATTCCATTTGTTAGTGCTAGGAGTTTTTTGTAGATTCATTTGAATTCTCTATGTAAACAATCCTGTCACCTGCAAATGGGGACAATTTTATTTCTTCCTTTTGGCCTGCGTTTTATTTGTTTTTGAACTATTGCAACAGCTAGAACTTGAAGCACTGTGTTGAATAAAAGTGCTGAGAATGGGATCTTTGCCTTGCTCCTGATCTTAGGAGGAAGGCATTTAATCTTTCATCAAGTATCAAGATAGTTGCAGGTTTCCTATTGACACCCTTGATCACTATGAGGAACTTCTCTGTATTCCTATTTTTTCAGAGAATTTTTAAAAAACCATTAATGGCTGTTGGATTTTTCCAAATGCTTTTTAAAATTTTATGTATTTATTTATTTTACTTTTGGCAGTGCTGGGTCTTCATTGCTACACAGGCTTTTCTCTAGTTGCTGTGAGCAGACTCTACTGTCTTGGCAGGGCACTGCCTTCTCATTGTGGTGGCTTCCCCTGTTGCAGAGCATGGGTTCAAGTCACTAGTGCGCAAGTTTCAGTACTTGAAGCATGTGACCTCAGTAGTGGCTCAAATGCTCAAGAGCACTGGCTCAGTAGTTGGAGCGCGTAGGCTTAGTTGCTATACAGCATGTGGGATCTTCCTGGATCAGGGATCAAACCCATGTCTCCCGCACTGGCAGGCGGGTTCTGTAATTACCACTGAGCCACCAGGGAAGCCCCTCCAAATGCTTTTGCTGCACCAGTTGATATTCATGTGATTTTTTCTTCTTTAGTTTTATATTGTGGATTACATTTATTGATTTTTAAATATTGAAGAAGCCTTGGATCCCAGGGGTAAATCCCATTTTGTGATGGTATATAACTCTCTTTAGATATTGCTGAATCTTTTTGGTAAAATTTTCTTCTCTACATTCATGAAAAATAGTTTTCCCTTTTTGTACTGTTTTTGTCTGTTTTTTTTTGTACCGGGGTAATACTAGAGTCTTAAAATAGATTACCAATTATTTCTCTTCTATTTTCTGGGGGGAAAAACATGTAGAAATGAAGTTAGTTCTTCTTTCAACTTTTGGTAGAGGTCTCCAGAGAAATTCTTTGGGATTGGAGATTCCTTTTTTGAAAGGTTTTCATTAATAATTATATGGGTATTCAAACTATCTATTTTCATGGTAGGTGAACTGTGGTAATTTGCATTGTTTCCTTATCCCCTTTTGATGTCTTCAGAGTCTGTAATGATATCTCAATTTTATTCTTGATACATTTATATGACTCCTTTGGATTACAGTTTGCCATGAGTAAAATAGAAGTTTTAACTAGTTAAGATTCCTTAATCTCTGAAGATCTACTGCACTGTAAGCAACTGTGACTCAGAACAATATATGTTTGTACTCATTTTAAGTGGAATATTTATTTCCAACCCCTCCCCCCTTACAAAGCACTAATGGCATATTTGAAGATGGAATTCAAAGTTTTACAATACTTTAGAGGTTCTTTAGAGTTTAGATTTTAAAAACTAATAATAAAGAAGTAGTAAGGAGTTTAAAAGCTGCTCTTAAAAAATCATCTATTTTAAAGAATAATCTATTTCATAGTTTTGCTGAGATGACTCAATAACTTATTCCCAGTAACTCTAAATCCAGGCTTTAATTGAATGTATGTGAATAGTAAGCTGTACTTCCTCAAACAATTAGCATCTTTTTATCAACAAGCTTAAATCCTGCTGAAGGAAGGAAGCGAATACAGGAAATAACTCATTTAATGACGTGATATGTTGAAAAAGTACTATCTCTACCATCAGAACCAGCATCACAGACTTAAGTCAAACATTTCTCTATGCAGCCATTACTGCCAGATCAAAAATTGTGTGTTGATTTACCTTAATTGGTTGTACCATCAATTGGTTTCTCATTTTTTTCCCCATATATATCTTACTAGTGAGCTTTGTTCACAATTTGTGTGGGCCATCTGTAAAATTTTATCCTATTTATACTAAAATTTACACGTAGGAAAGTCCAGTTTTTGTAGTGGTGGCTGTGTTCATTTAACCATAGGATCCTCTGCTAGATGAGGAATCATGACTTAAAGAAAGAGGATGGAGCTTGGAGTCAAAGCCATCTGACTATGAAACTTTGTGTTACAAGATGTTAACAGTAAGATTTGGGCAAATTACTTATCCTCATGGAACTTCAATTTCTTTATGAAAAGTGAGATTAGTGGTAATTATGGTGTCATGGCACCTTATGGCAGAAAGTGAAGAAGAACTAAAGAGCCTCTTGATGAAAGTGAAAGAGGAGAGTGAAAAAGTTGTCTTAAAGCTCAACATTCAGAAAACTAAGATCATGGCATCTGGTCCCATCACTTCATGGCAAATAGATGGGGAAACAGTGGCTGACTTTATTCTTTGGGCTCAAAAATCACTGCAGATAGTGATTGCAGCCATGAAATTAAAAGATGCTTACTCCTTGGAAGGAAAGTTTTGACCAACCTAGACAGATATTAAAAAGCAGAGACATTACTTTGTCAACAAAGGTCTGCCTAGTCAAGGCTATGGTTTTTCCAGTGGTCATGTATGGATGTAAGAGTTAGACTATAAAGAAAGCTGAGCACAGAATTGATGCTTTTGAACTGTGGTGTTGGAGAAGACTCTTGAGAGTCCCTTGGACTGCAAGGAGATCCAACCAGTTTATCCTAAAGGAGATCAGTCCTGGGTGTTCATTGGAAGGACTGATGTTGAAGCTGAAACTCCAATACTTTGGCCACCTAATGCGAAGAGCTGACTCATTGGAAAAGACCCTGATGCTGGGAAAGATTGAGGGCAGGAAGAGAAGGAGACGACAGAGGATGAGATGGTTGGATGGCATCACCAACTCAATGGACATGGGTTTGGGTAGACTCCGGCAGTTGGTGATGGACAGGGAGGCCTAGTATGCTGCAGTTCATGAGGTCGTAAAGAGTCAGACAAGACTGAGTGACTGAACAGATGGTGTCATGAGAACTAGAAAAAGCCTATCTAAAGTGCCCACCATTGTGCCTGCCTGATAATAACACTCAATAAGCAGTAGCTATTACTATTGCACTTCAACAAAAACAATAATAATAAGGAGAAGAAGAAGCAATACAGTAAATTAATTTTTCAGGACTACTTTAAATATTGAACTAGAGTTTTAAATTTAAATGACATCTGACTAGCAGGTACTATTTCAGTAATTCTCTCAATTCCCCACAAAAACATTGAAGAAGAGGTAGAAAAAAGGATGAAAACTCATAATAATGAAAACTAAAACTGACAGCTTTTTAAAGGTTATTCAAAGAGACAATCATGACTTAGTCATGCTCAGAATTCATGGTCAAGTGGGTGATTTTGTTTTGCCTCTTTTTTAGTGTTTTTCATTCTTGAAATGGAATAAACCTACTATCTTGAAAGTACCATCTACTCCACTCTCAAAAGAAAAAAAAAAATTAGGTTCTGTATATCAATGGATAAAAGGTGGAAAAGACTGTTCCTCTATTAACCCAGGTGCTGTTTTTGAGGCATTCAGAGCATTGTTCCTACCCTGATCCCAACCTCCTTCCTGTTCCATTGGTACCTGTCTTTATACATCCAATTTGAAACTGCAATCTTTACATGTCCATTTAGAAACAATGAGACAGGATATATGGAGTTCTGGTGATTGTTATAGGCAGAGGAGCAGTGAGAACAATACTGGTTTATTGTATACAGAGAAATGTAGTCCTGAAAGGAAATGAGTGTAGTTAGGGTAGATATTGGGAGAGCAGTGAGCTGTGGATTATGTGTGTTCTGTGGGATTAGAGGGTCAATGAAATTGGTACTCTGAAGGACCTGACTTAGACCCATAAAATAAGAAAATAAAAACAGTACATTTGCATATCAAGTAGCTTCCCAGAAATAGCCCAAGAAGGGAATTTTATTAACCCCAAAGGAGAAACTGAAGTAGGATTATCAATGAGTAGGACTCTGACAATTGGCATTTATAATGACTAGTGAAAATTACATTTCCTCTTTCAATGGAATTAGAGAGGGAAAAGAAAAAAAAATGTGTTTTTTTAAAAAAAGATTTATTTATCTATTTTATTTTTGGTGGCACTGGGTCTTTGTTGCTGGCCTACGGGCTTTTTCTAGTTGCGTTGAGCAAGGGCTACTCTTCACTGAGGAGCACAGGTTCACAAGCTGTGTTGCAAAGGGCTCAGCTGCTCTGCAGCATGTGGTATCTTCCAAGGCCAGGGATAAAATCTACATCCCTTGCATTGGCAGGCAGATTCTTAACCACTAGACCACTAGCAAAGCCCCTAATATGTGTTTTTAAGAAAATAAAGACAAGAAGAAGCTATTTTTTTTTTTCTCCTGAAGATACAGAAGGGTTGAATATTTTTAAAATGATTTACTACCAGAACCAGGAGAAAGTTTGGAAAACTTTTTGATACAGTCATTAAAATGCCAGAAAAGTTAGTTTCTATGAAATAGCAACATAAAACTGAAAAAGAGAATGCAAATTAGCCTAAAGAGATAGCGGGATCGAATGTGTTAGAGAAACATGCTGGGATTGGGTGGAAGCCAATAATATATATTGCATTCCCCATTATATACAGTGTATCTGTATATAATGGGGAAATGGTTCATGTGATCATGACGGCTGAGAAGTCCCAAGACCTGCAGTCAGAGCTGGAGACCTAGGAAAGCCAATGGCATAGTTCCCTGTCTGAGTGTGAAAGCCTGAGAAGCAGGAGGGCTGATGGTGTAAGTCACAGTCCATGTCTGAGTCCTAAGACCAGAGAAGACTGATGTCCCAGTTTGAAGACAGTCAGGTAGAGAGCAAATTTTCTCTTAACCGTTTTGCTCTGCTCAGGTCTTCAGTGCATTGGTTGAAGCTTATCTGCATTGGTGACAATACCCTGCTTTACTCAGTCTACTGATTCAGATATTGATTTTATCCAAAGCACCCTCACAGACCCACCCAGAATAATTTAACCAAATATGTGGGCACCCTGTTATCCAGTCAAGTTGACACATAAAATAAACCATCACACTAAGTTTAAATAATTGTTATATGTTTGGTCATTAAAAATGAATGCAAATGTTAAGAAGCTTTTCTTAAAAGAAAATTAATGTAAAAATTATATAAAACTAATATAAAAATAAATCACAATAATGTGAAACTAAGTGTCCAGATAATACAAATAAAAACTTCAGTTAGAAGAATGTGAACTTGGAGAAAGTTAAGAAATAGTTAATTTTTAAAAAATTTAAGTGAAAAGGAGTAAAGAATAGAAAAGGACTTTTAGAAAGCAAATATCAATAGAACTTACAACACGACTGAAACCTTCAAAATCTGTAGAAGATAAAATCAACCCAAACAGCAAATGACAGAAAACAGAGGAAGTGGCACAAAAGCCTAAAAAATACATACAACCCAAGATAGTGTGAAATGATATATGAAATATATCAATTCTGATAATAAACTTAGATGAGTTATGCTCCCCAATTAAAATAAAGTTCTGTCAAATAAGGAGGTTAAAACAGTATCTCTATGCTGTTCCCAAGGAGTATTTCTAAGGCAAAAACACAAATTTTAGTAAGAGGATAAACAAAGATTCATAAGGCAAGTTGAAAAAAAGAGATGAAATTAATTTGAGATGATGTAGCCATCAATGGTCAAAATATTAAAAGGTTAAAAAGGAGGTCATTTTTTACCACGTGCACTACACTGCACAACCAAGTTATAAAAATCTTAATCCTCTATGTGTGGACTAAAATAGGATTAACATTTAAGTCAAAAGTTATTAGGAGAAGAAGAAATATATAGAACTACTATAGTTGCAGGGAAATTGAATGCTATCTCAGGCTGTGTGAGATAGCATGGTCACTTATTTTGTCTGCCCCACATCATTTCTTTTGGGAACTGCCCACACTAGTCAGATTGTTTTGGTGGTGTTGGTCAAGAGGCTGTAACTTGACTATCACGGGACTGGGCACATTTAGCAAATGCTTGATGCCCCACTCAGACTCTTTTGGTTCCCCCTGCCTTTTTTTTTTTAAACCAGTTCTGTGAGCCCTTCCCCAGCTTTTATGAGCTTACAGGCTAAAGCTTTGCCCTTCAGAGAAGGGCTCATGGGTACTGGAGCTGCCTCGTCCACATGGAGAGCTGAAAGTGCCTGAATACTCCACAGCCTCTCTAGACTTTGGCTCCTCCATTGGAGGAGGAAAAACTTTGAGATGTAATTTATCTTGAGCTTGCTTAT
Source organism: Giraffa tippelskirchi (assembly GCF_054371585.1). Classification (NCBI taxonomy): domain Eukaryota; kingdom Metazoa; phylum Chordata; class Mammalia; order Artiodactyla; family Giraffidae; genus Giraffa; species Giraffa tippelskirchi. Next base: position 87,567,411 of record NC_137275.1, on the reverse strand, counting down.
CAAGCTTTGGGTGTTGTTGGCTTCTTCCTCTTCCCATATGGCTTTCCCCACTGTTACTGTTTTCTCTGAAGCATGTCCTTAATAAATTACTCTCAAAGCAATTACTGACTCAGATTTGCCTCTGTGAAATCCCAGTTGAGATGATGTGTGACCTAAACTGATTGATTAGAGTGGTTTATCTGTGTGACTCAAGGATTGGGCCTAAGTGGGCAACTTACCTAAACCAAATCAGAGTCCTTTATCTTGTCTTGCCGGTGCTGGGAGAAAAGGGAGAAAAAAAGAGTCTCTGTTCCTGTGATTACAGCAGGCAGGGACCAATAAGCCTCCCAGGAGCTATCTCATTGCCACGTGGATAGAGCTGGCCTGACAAATGAAAACAGGCAAGCAAAGCCAAGGGACGAAGAAATACAGTACCAATTCCATCACTGCAACCCCTAGATCCAGCCTTTGCTAAAGAAGATTATATTTTAGAAATCCCAGTTATATTAGCCCACCAGTTCTCTTACAGCATTATGCTAGTTTGAATTGGGTTTCTGTTTTTTGTATTGAAAAGATTCTTAACAACACAGTTCAGGCATTTAAAGAATAAGAGAATTTGAATAATATAATTAATAATAGATTAATAGTGCATAATCTTTGGAAATGAGATGGATTGTACATGTTTAAAAATAGATAATTTACTAGTTACACAACAACCTCACTTTAGTACTTGAAACATAACTTTTAACTCATCCTCTAAAATGTAGCTATTCTAGAAATTAACTCTAAAAGATTAATGATATACAAAGTCCCATATGGAAATTAGAAATCTTTCACCAGTTATATTGGGATAAAAAAGAATCTAAAGTTAACAAAAAACTAAAATGTTAGTTCTAAGGGGATATGCTTTTAGAAACAGTTGCTCCATCTGACCCATACTTCCTGCCATTCTCTTTCTTTGGTTAACCTTTCAAAGGTCTAGGCTACTTTGCATTACTTGACTCAGTGTAAAAAGAAGCAATTTATTTCTTACAGTTCTGTAACTTATCTTTGAAAAGCTTAGAGTCTTTAGAGAAATATTAAGATGTAGAGAAAATGTTTGCATGCTGACAGTATTTCTCCAACTCCATAGAGGACAGAAAAATATTTCTAAAGTTGGAAAGAGAGTGAGGACAAGTGGAGGAGCATCATCGCTGGAGCTCTGTACAGGGCCCTTGGATGCTGCCTTATAAGCAGAGTTCTGGGAACTGGCAACAGCTGAGAGAAGGAAAGACTGATCAATGAGTCCAGAATGACAAGGATCACAGAAAGTGAGCAGAACACCCTTGCCATAGAGTGGTGTGACATCTCAGTGTTGTCTTGTTTGGACTGATGATGATCAAGCCCTAAGGACCAGGTTGGATGATAGATGTCTCAGCTGGTTACTCATGTCGATGGTTGACATTGAAGAGCAGATAACCTCCCTCTTACCTTGGTGCTACAATAAACAACCTGGCTCCTGGTGGAATGGAACTTGAAGTAAATATTAAGTTGATATGTGTAAAAATAAAGTAGGTTGGATTTCTGATACCTTTGAGTTTGTGACTAAAATTTAAACTCACTTTCTATCCCACTTGTGGGACATGGTGAAAGGAGCTTGGAAAAGCAGAACTTCCCTTCTTCAACTCCAGTCCTCCAACCCCAAATTCAGTCTTTGTTCATGTAACTGGGGCTCACAGAGCTAGTTTAACATTTGTCTTTATTTTTAGAAATACACCCAATGTTGATTTCCAGGGTTCTTTGTGCTTTTTCATTCAATTTATTAGCCATAGGACAATATTTATAAATATAATCTTGCTCCTTTTACCTTTCTCTCTCCTCCTTTTCCCCCAGGTTCAGAACTTTGCATTTTTGGTTGTAAAATCTTATGATGTAACTGACTTACAAACCTGTTTATTGTCTTACCCCAGAATTCTTTGTTGGGTTGAAGCTGTTATTACTCCAAGTCTTTTTTTTTTTTTTTTTTTGTAACCCAGCAAAATAGTTACTAGGGAATACTAAGGTGAAAGTCCTGTATCTCTAAAGAGAAAAAGCAAACTAATAATGTGAAAATGCTAATTGCCCTTTTACAGACATTATATCTTAAAACACACAAATACATTTTATCTTAAATACATGTATTTTTGTATCCCACTTTGGGGTCCTGTTCAGGAGGGTGTCAGACAACTCTACATTTATGGATATGAGGAATGGGCACATGTTCTGCTACTATGTTTTGAAGAGGGGTGGAGTTAGCTCGAGTATCAAACAGAAGTATACCCCCATCCCCTTCAGAAATGTTTGGTTTTGGTTCAGAGGGTGAGAGAGTTTGCTATCTAGTACAACCCATCTCCCTTCACTATCTTTAGGGAAAAATTGCACCCCTGGTTCAGGGGAAATAAGATCATCTGTGTTTACAGAACTACTTTCAGTTTATAAACAAAATCAACTATATTCAAGGGTATGTTAATGGAAAGTTGGGAAGAAGCATATTAGGCAAATTGAAATTGCCTCCTAAAGTCTAGAAAAATTCTCTCTTCAACTTTCTTCTGGTGGCCCACAAAACACACAAGTACTTTTTTCCCTCTAATTTCTTTTTTCCTTCTAGTTTTATTGAGATATGATTGACATACAGCACTGGATAAGTTTAAGGTGTACAGCATAATGATCTGTCTTACATACATCATGAAATGATTACCATGATACATTTAGTGAACATCTATCTGCTTTTATGGATACAAAATAAAAGAAAAAATTTTTCTTGTGATGAGAACTCTTAGGATTTACTCTCCTAACAACATTCGTCTGTAACATACAGCAGTGTTCATTATATTTACCATGTTATGTGTTACATCCCTGGTGGTTTAGTCGCTAAGTCATGTCCGACTGTTTGCGACCTCATGGACTGTAGCCCACCAGACTCTTCTGTCCATGGGATTTCCCAGGCAAGAATACTACAGTTGTTGTCATTTCCTTCTCCAGGGGATCTTCCTGACCCAGGGATTGAAACTGGCTCTCCTGCACTGCAGGTGGTTTCCTGCATTTCAGGCAGATTCTTTCCCAACTAAGACACCAGGAAAGCCCATTACATCCCTAGTGCTTATTGACCTTATAACTGGAAGTTTGTGCCTTTTGACTGCCTTCATCCCATTCTTCAACCCTCCTCCCAGTCCTCTGGTAATCATAAATCTGATCTCTTATTCTATGAGTCTGTTTGTTGGCTGGTTTGTTTTTGAAAAATAATTGACCTGAAACACTATGTTAGCTCCTGTTACACATGATTTGTTACTTCTATACATCACAAAATGATCATCACCATAAGTCTAGTTATCACCTGTCACTGTAAAATGATATTATATTATTATCGACTATATTCCCCACACTGTAAATTTTATACCCATATTTCATTTATTTTGTAACTGGAAGTTTGTACTTCTTAATCTCCTTCACCTATATCGCTCATCCTCCCCTCTCCCCTCAGGCAATCATGTTTGTTCTCTGTATCGATGACTGTTTTGTTGTTGTTATATTTATTCATTTGTTTTAATTTTTAGATTACACACAGAAGTGAAATCATACGGTATTTGTCTCTTTTTGTCTGACAGTTCACTTTGCATAATACCCTCTAGGTCCATCCATGTTGTCGCAATGGAAAGGTTGCATTCCCTTTTATAGCTAAGTAATATTTCACTATATGGAATTCTCTAGGCAAGAATACTGGATTGGTTGCCATGACATCCTCCAGGGGATCTTCCTAACCCAGGGACCGAACCTGTGTCTTCTGCATTCCAGGTAGATTCTCTACTGTCTGAGCCACCAGAGAAGCCCAAGAATACTGGAGTGGGTAGCCATTACCTTCTCCAGGGGAACTTCCCAACCCAGGAATTGAACCAGGGTCTCCAGCATTGCAGGCAGATTCTTTATCAGCTGAACTACCAGGGAAGCCCTTGCCTGAGGATCCAGATCCAAAAAAACATTTTTAAGACTGATGTCAAAGAGCATACTGCTGTTTTCTTATATGGTTTCAAGGCTTTCATTTAAGTTTTTAATCCATTTCAGTTTAGTTTTGTATATAGTGTATATAGTCTAGTTTGACTTTCTTGTGTGTGGCTGTCCAGTTTCCCTAATACCATCAATTGAAGAGGCTGTCTTTTCCCCACGGTGCATCCTTGCCTCCTTTGTCATAGATCGGTTGCCCATATAAGTGTGGGTTCTTTTCTGGGCTCTGTATTCTGTTCCTCTGATCCATGTGTCTGGTTTTGTGTCAGTATCATACTGATGTAGTATAGTTTGAAATCAGGGAGCACGATACCTCCAACTTTGTTCTTCTTTCTTAAGATTGTGGCTATCTGTGGTCTTTTGTGCTTCCACATTAATTTTAGAATTATTTGTTCTGATTCTGTGAAAAATGCCATCCCTATCTCTAATATTGAATATCTAATATCTAGAATCAGTATTCTAATTTCTAATAAGTAACATAGGAGGGTTCTATGCACTTCCTGTTGCCACAAACATATATTATTCCATTTTCATTTTTTTTTCCTTGCTTTTCCAAATACTTGTGCCACTCTAAGCATTTTATTCTCTTTTCAAACTACATAGGTACATTGATGTTAGTATTATCTCTTTTTAAGCTTGTTATTGTTAAATGTATGCCAGGTTGAGCCAGATAGAATCTCATGAAACAACCATTTCATGTAATGAAATGCATGGCTAGTCGGAATTCATCATTTACATGGTTAACAATAAAGGCTTTTGTTCCTAAAAGAAGGAAGGCTTCAAAACTAATTACTTTAATTTCATATATGTATAGTCATGACTACTCCAAAATTACATTCTTCAAATTTAAAAATATAAATATTCTTGATCACACTTTTTAAAATGTCTCATCTGCCGTGTAAAAATGTTGGATTGCATTATCTCTACATTTCCCCTCTAGCTCAAAAGTTCCCTTTTGAAACCTTAGTGTCAGTAGAATTTTGTGGATTTTTGTAAAGCCATTTGGGTCACAAACTTGCACATTTTTGTTCTGGGAAATAATATATAATAATTAACCTGTCTGTTCTTTAGAATTCTGAGTCATTCCAAACCATGAATGATTCACTTGTTTGTTCATTTTTAGTTCACTCTAGATGAAGGATTCATAAGTTGCAAAAAAGGGAGACATTAACCCAGAATAAATTTCAGTCTTTAAAGTTTTGATGTCTGTTTTATTAGAATAAAAACATTACACATAGATGATAAGGTAGATGATAAAGAAAAGAATAGTAGGGCCTTAATCTACATATCTTCAAGTCTTAATTGTATATCTCAACAAGATAAACACAGGTCACTTTTTTAAGTTAAGAAAGAATTTCTTTTTTCTAAGTTACTCTGTTCAGAAATTAAAGCAAGGATACATATGGTGAATATCTTTCTGTATAGAAGCATAGATTAAGAGACCTATTATGAAATCATCCCAATCATCTTCTCTGACCACAATGCAGTAAGATTAGATCTCAATTACAGGAAAAAAACTATTAAAAATTCCAACATATGGAGGCTAAACAACATGCTTCTGAATAACCAACAAATCACAGAAGAAATCAAAAAAGAAATCAAAATATGCATAGGAATGAATGAAAATGAAAACACAACAACTCAAAACCTATAGGACACTGTAAAAGCAATGCTAAGGGGAAGTTTCATAGTAATACAGGCGTACCTCAAGAAACAAGAAAAAAAATCAAATAAATAACCTAACTCTACACCTAAAGCAACTAGAGAAGGAAGAAATGAAGAACCCCAGAGTTAGTAGAAGGAAAGAAATCTTAAGAATTAGGGCAGAAATAAATGCGAAAGAAACAAAAGAGACCATAGCAAAAATCAACAAAATGGACACTGTAAAAGCAATGCTAAGGGGAAGGTTCATAGCAATACAGGCGTACCTCAAGAAACAAGAAAAAAATCAAATAAATAACCTAACTCTACACCTAAAGCAACTAGAGAAGGAAGAAATGAAGAACCCCAGGGTTAGTAGAAGGAAAGAAATCTTAAAAATTAGGGCAGAAATAAATGCTAAAGAAACAAAAGAGACCATAGGAAAAATCAACAAAACTAAAAGCTGGTTTTTCGAGAAGATAAACAAAACTGACAAACCATTAGCCAGACTCATCAAGAAACAAAGGGAGAAGAATCAGATCAACAAAATTAGAAATGAAAATGGAGAGATCACAACAGACTACACAGAAATACAAAGGATCATAAGAGACTACTACCAACAGCTCTATGCCAATAAAATGGACAACTTGGAAGAAATGGACAAATTCTTAGAAAAGTATCACTTTCCAAAACTGAACCAGGAAGAAATAGAAGATCTTAACAGACCCATCACAAGCACAGAAATCGAAACTGTAATCAGAAATCTTCCAGCAAACAGAAGCCCAGGACCAGACGGCTTCACAGCTGAATTCTACCAAAAATTTAGAGAAGAGCTAACACCTATCCTACTCAAACTCTTCCAGAAAATTGCAGAAGAAGGTAAACTTCCAAACTCATTCTATGAGGCCACCATCACCCTAATTCCAAAACCAGACAAAGATGCCACAAAAAAAGAAAACTACAGGCCGATATCACTGATGAACATAGATGCAAAAATCCTTAATAAAAGTCTAGCAAACAATATCCAACAACATATTAAAAAGATCATACATCATGACCAAGTGGGCTTTATCCCAGGAATGCAAGGTTTCTTTAATATCCGCAAATCAATCAATGTAATACACCACATTAACAAATTGAAAGATAAAAACCATATGATTATCTCAATATATGCAGAAAAAGCCTTTGACAAAATTCAACATCCATTTATGATAAAAACCCTCCAGAAAGCAGGAATAGAAGGAACATACCTCAACATAATAAAAGCTATATATGACAAACCCACAGCAAACATTATCCTCAATGGTGAAAAATTGAAAGCATTTCCCCTAAAGTCAGGAACAAGGCAAGGGTGCCCACTTTCACCACTACTATTCAACATAATTTTGGAAGTTTTGGAAGTTTTTGCCACAGCAATCAGAGCGGAAAAAGAAATAAAAGGAATCCAGATAGGAAATGAAGAAGTAAAACTCTCACTGTTTGCAGATGACATGATCCTCTACATAGAAAACCCTAAAGATTCTACCAGAAAATTACTAGAGCTAATCAAGGAATATAGTAAAGTTGCAGGATGTAAAATTAACACACAGAAATTCCTTGCATTCCTGTATACCAATAATGAGAAAATGGAAAGAGAAATTAAGGAAACAATACCATTCACCATTGCAAAGAAAAGAATAAAATACTTAGGAATATATCTACCCAAAGAAACAAAAGACTTATATATAGAAAACTATAAAACACTGATGAAAGAAATCAAAGAGGACACAAAAAGATGGAGAAATATACCGTATTCATGGATTGGAAGAATTAATATAGTAAAAATGAGTATACTACCCAAAGCAATCTATAGATTCAATGCAATCCCTATCAAGCTACCAACGGTATTTTTCACAGAACTAGAACAAATCATTTCACAATTTGTATGGAAATACAAAAAACCTCGAATAGCCAAAGCAATCTTGAGAAAGAAGAATGGAATTGGAGGAATCAACCTGCCTGACTTCAGGCTCTACTACAAAGCCACAGTCATCAAGACAGTATGGTACTGGCACAAAGATAGAAATATAGATCAATGGGACAAAATAGAAAGCCCAGAGATAAATCCACGCACCTATGGGCACCTTATCTTCAACAAAGGAGGCAAGAATATACAATGGAGAAAAGACAATCTCTTTAACAAGTGGTGATGGGAAAACTGGTCCACCACTTGTAAAAGAATGAAGCTAGAACACTTCCTAACACCATACACAAAAATAAACTCAAAATGGATTAAAGATCTAAACGTAAGACCAGAAACTATAAAACTCCTAGAGGAAAACATAGGCAAAACACTCTCTGACATAAACCACAGCAGATCCTCCATGACCCACCTCCCAGAATACTGGAAAGAAAAGCAAAAATAAGCAAATGGGACCTAATTAAAATTAAAAGCTTTTGCACGACAAAGGAAACTATAAGCAAGGTGAAAAGACAGCTTTCAGAATGGGAGAAAATAATAGCAAACGAAGCAACAGACAAACAATTAATCTCAAAAATATACAAGCAACTCCTGCAGCTGAATTCCAGAAAAATAAACAACCCAATCAAAAAATGGGCCAAAGAACTAAACAGACATTTCTCCAAAGAAGACATACAGATGGCTAACAAACACATGAAAAGATGCTCAACATCACTCATTATTAGAGAAATGCAAATCAAAACCACAATGAGGTACCATTTCACACCAGTCAGAATGGCTGCTATCCAAAAGTTTACAAGCAATAAATGCTGAAGAAGGTGCGAAGAAAAGGGAACCCTCTTACACTGTTGGTGGGAATGCAAACTAGTACAGCCACTATGGAGAACAGTGTGGAGATTCCTTAAAAAACTGGAAATAGAACTGCCATATGACCCAGCAATCCCACTGCTGGGCATACACACTGAGGAAATCAGAATTGAAAGAGACACGTGTACCCCAATGTTCATCGCAGCACTGTTTACAATAGCCAGGACATGGAAGCAACCTAGATGTCCATCAGCAGACAAATGGATAAGGAAGCTCTGGTACATACACACAATGGAATATATTACTCAGCCATTAAAAAGAATACATTTGAATCAGTTCTATTGAGATGGATGAAACTGGAGCCCATTATACAGAGTGAAGTAAGCCAGAAAGAAAAACACCAATACAGTATACTAATGCATATATATGGAATTTGAAAGATGGTAACGATAACCCTATATGCGAGACAGAATAAGAGACAAAGATGTATAGAACAGTCTTATGGACTCTGAGGGAGAAGGTGAGGGTGGGACGTTCTGAGAGAATAGCATTGAAACATGTATATTATCATATGTGAAACAGAACACAATTCCAAGTTCGATGTATGAGACAAATGCTCAGGGCTGGGGCAATGGGATGACCCAGAGGGATGGGATGGGGAGGGGGGAGGGAGGGGGGTTCAGGATGGGGAGCACATGTAAACCCATGGCTGATTCATGTCAATGTATGGCAAAAACCACTACAATATTGTAAAGTAATTAGCCCCCAACTAAAATAAATAAATTCATTAAAAAAAAAAAAGAGACCAATTAATGATGAGGGAAGACTTTAAAATTGAACCTTGATCTGGGGCTGTGGCAACTGGAATAATTACATTAATGATTATTATAAATGTGATTGTTCTGTAGATTTATTGTTGGCTTGAAACCATGCTCGGAAAGATGCACTTTTTTACCAACTATCTGTCTTCCAGGTTTGTCTGCTACTGTTTCCCAGACATTCATGGCTATTATATTTGTAATGATTTTCCTATGGGAAAAGTATGAGAAGCAAAAATAGAGCTCCTAAAGGTTGGTGAAGGAATGGTGTTCTGGAGTAAATCTCCTGTGGTGGTGAGACTGAATTAGGAAAAGAAAATTGATATTTACTTAGGTTTTTCACTTTGTGCTTGGCACCATGGCAAAATTCTACAGATGCAATGTGTGAAGCAAATTGTTCATGGAGACAGTTCTGGAACTACACTTTAGTCATATGTCTTTCAATTGAAATCTATTGTCTCCCTGGGTCCCTCTTCCTTTCCTTTGAAAGTTACAACAACTTCTGTTTATTCCCACTAGCCAAGATTTTTGCTAAAAGAACACCCTATGAAAGATAAGTATCATATATCACTTATATGTGGAATCTAAAAAAAAGACACAGATGAACTGACAAAACAGAAATAGACTCACAGACATAGAAAACAAGCTTTTGGCTACCAAAGGGACGGTGTGGGGTAGGGATAAATTGGGAATTTATCCTACTGTATTGCTACTCTACAGCAAAGAGTAGCCCTTACTCCCTGCAACTAGAGAAAGCTTACGTGAAGCAATGAAGACCCAGAGCAGCTGAAAATAAATGAATTAACTAATTAAAAAAAAAAATCCATGACACCACATTTGTTTCACTTTTGAGTACAAAATTACATTATCGTATTGTCCCAAAGCCTGTTCAGTCTAAACAGACTGCTGCCACTTTATCCTTATTACCACCCTGCCCCCTCTAAATCTAATGCAGTAGCATAGATTCCCTTTGAGAAATTGTGTTTTAATTCATACAATCCAACCAGCTGTGACAAATGCTGCCACCTGCTGGCAGCTTTTGAAGAGGTGAAACCTGGTAAGCAAAGACTTGCCCTTGGTTCCCATGCTATTTACCTCTACACTCCTCAGACATGGCCCTTTACCTGTCCATTCTCTTCTTGCTTAGAGTCATCCAGTTTTGGCTGCTTGTGAGAGAACAGAAGGAGTTTGGGTAGGTCATATGTTCTAATATGTTCAACCTGATGGAATTTGAAAACCTACTTGGTGATTCTATTTTGCCATTTAATGTACAGCAGTGATAGTACCTGATGCTTATGAAAGAACAGTGAAGTCTTTGATGAGTACAAGCCTTCCTGTTGTTTATACTGTGCAGAGAAATTTGAGGCCGAAGCCAGGACTTTAATCTGGAGCACTTGTGCATATTAATCCAAAATAAGGTAAAAAATTTTCTTGCCAAATAACTATACTTATTTGCTTTAATTTTAATGGATATGATCTACCAACACTTGCCATAATGTAGTTGCTAGTAAACTGTGCCATGCATACAAACACCTTGCAACTAGTTCATACAAAAGAGCAATGCTAGTTCATGGCATTAAACTGCCAATTATTTTCAACATCTGACATCTAAACAATCTGGCAGGGTTCCTAAAAATATTATGTCAACAAAAAGTTAAGACAAGAACCAGGACAGATTCATTTTGATTTGTGAATTATGAAAGGTCATTTATTTATTGATTGATGAAAAGTCTTTTAATCCACATTCCTTTTGTTCTTTCTAGGGAACATTCAAAAGTAGATATATCAAAGACACTTAAAATTTTAAGAATATATTTATTTATTAAAAAAATGAACCTATTACACAATAACATAAATAACATTTATGTAAAATAAGTATATTTTCCAAACAAAACAACATTTGGTGAGAAAAGTGGCATTATTTTACAGTTTTGCTATCTCTTTCATGTCTGGCTTAATGAGGATGACTGGATGCTTATATCTGCTTTTGCATTCAATCTCCTGAAATATGTTTAAAGGCACTTGATTTAGTTACTGTTGAATTCCCAGGACATGCCCTAAGGGCTGGGGCTTGCCAGGTGGCTCAGTAGTAAAGAATCTGCCTTCAGTGCATGAGATGTGGGTTTGATCCTTGGGTCGAGAAGATTCCCTGGAGTAGGAAATGGCAACCCACTCCAGTATTCTTGCCTGAAAAATCCTATGCACAGAGGAGTCTGGTGGGCTATAGTCCCTGGGGTCGCAAAAGAGTTGGACATGATTTAGTGACTGAACAACAACAACCATAAGGCCTGGGACATAGAAAGCTCAATATCACTGACTGAATAAATGGTTAATTCCTAACTTTTTATCTGTACAAGTACCTGAACTTTTAGCTTCCCAGGTGGCTCAGTGGTAAAGAATCCACTTGCCAATTCAGGAGACACAAGAGATGAGGATTCGATTCCTGGGTTGGGAAGATCCCCTGGAGTAAACGGCATCTCAGTCCAGTATTCTTGTCTGGATAATCCCATGGACAGAAGGCCTGGCAGGGATATAGTCCATGGGGTTGCAAAGAGTCATGCATAACTGAACGCACACACTAAACTTTTCAGATTAATTTATAAGATTCTGTTTAAACTTAACAGAGGATATGGCCTTTACAATAAGCAGATTCTATACACGTTGCGGGTCGAAGTGTGCTTGGGTGATCAGGATGGATGGCATCACCTGAGGAGCTTGAGAGAGGCGCTGAATCTCAGACTCCACCCCAGACATTCGGAATCAGAATTTGCATTTTAACAAGATGCCCCAGGTGCTTCAGATGTGTGTATATGAGAGTCCAGGAAGCAATGCTTTAAAGCACTTTAGTTGCCATTATTATTTCCATGTAGCTGAATCCATTTTCTTCCATAGGTCTCTGTTTTCCTAAATCAAATCATTCTATGACTAGACTTTACACTGCTTTGTAGTTGAGTTTTATGCAAAATCAGTTTTCACATCTTAATTTCCCTCTTTCTTGTCTAAGACTTGCTCAAGTTTAGAAACTGTGTGAAGTCCTTCTCCTGAACTGTGAATCAGGGGGGCTTTCTATAAGGGAAACTCCCTGCTAGGGCCATCTGATTGAAAACTTTACATTAATGAACTCATGGTTGTTTATTAAGATAGAGCAACTTAAACAGCTTTCTTCTTTTAAAATAATGTTTGTTCAGTGTGCTGCAGACTGGCACAAATTTAAGGGAAGACTTCCTGCAACAAAATATTTGTAACAACTCCTAAAAAAGCAAATAATTATTACAAGTCAGGTCTTCAAATTTTTTTTCCTGAAGTTGCCATGTACAAGTTTTAGAGGGGGTTGGAATCTTTACTTGTTAATTTAATTGTTATTTGTTTTTCACTTCATTAACTCAACAGCTTAGTTTTTATTAGAAGACAACTTTGGCTGTTTTTAGTTTGCCTAGACTTATTAAGAATTTTAGCATAGGAAAGCAGTCACAATAGTTATTATTTTACTTTTCAATTTAATGAGGTGCTTATCTTAAATGCATAGTTTCAAAGTTAGCTTAAGCATACAAAGCAGCTTGGGTCAGTGCCAGCTGCAGATATGCTTGGGTGAGGTGATCCTTTGCCTGAGCCGAGGTCCATAGGAACATCTGGGGCCTGTGATCAGAGAAAGAGAATGCATTTGGCAACATTAAATTGCCAACACATGCACAGGTCTTGTCCTGGTATGAGTCACTGTTTGGAGAAGTTATCTGTTTGCCAGCAGTTTTTAATAGGATCCTGAAAAGAGCCTGGGACTTTGGAGGCAGACAGATCCAAGTCTTGTGACATCACAGGTCTCCTCAGACCTGCGATCACTTTTTAAGTGCAAAGGTTTGAGCTCTGTTTTAATGGAAATAACGTGCTCTTTGTTATCCTAGATTGAGAGCTCCGTGAGGACAGCAACTGGTCTTTAAGGTGTATACTTCCCTGGCCTAGAGGAGGGCCAGCACAATAGTAGGTTTCCAATAAATGCTAGTTTTCATTTTGTAGTGTATTGTTTCATTTTCTCATGGAACATGATTAGTGAGGACAGAGACTTGTTGATTTTTTTTGCTGGTCTGCATACCTTGGCCTCCTATGATACCTTGCATGTGGTAAGTGCTCAATGCAGTTGAGGACAGGAATGAAATAGTGTCTAGGTGCTTGCTAACAGTTCAAGCATTATCCATTCCTACTTAATCCTTAAAATATTATGTGATTAACAGTAACTAGCATATATTGGCCTCGACAATGTTCTAGGATCAAAGTTGTTTACATATATTCTCCCATCTGATGTTTGTGACAATCATTTGATGCTTGAAAGTAGGTATGCTGCTGCTGCTGCTAAGTCACTTCAGTTGTGTCCGACTCTGCACGACCCCATAGACGGCAGCCCACTAGGCTCCCCCGTCCCTGGGATTCTCCAGGCAAGAACACTGGAGTGGGTTGCCATTTCCTTCTCCAGTGCATGAAAATGAAAAGTGAAAGTGAAGTTCCTCAGTCATGTCCGACTCTTAGCGACCCCATAGACTGCAGCCTACCAGGCTCCTCCGTCCATGGGATTTTCCAGGCAAGAGTACTGGAGTGGGGTGCCATTGCCTTCCCCGGAAAGTAGGTATAACTGTTATCATTTTCATTTCCATATGAGAAAACTAAGACACAGAAGGGTGGAGTAAGTTGCCCAAGGTCATGCTCACAGGGAACCAGTCTAGGTTTTGAACCAGGTGGTTTGGCTCTAATATATGTGCTCTTAATCACCATAATAAAGTTACTCCTCAATTGTCCCATTTCTTGAGAGAGGAAGTTGAGATTATAATATAGCTCACCCTTGAACAGGACTTCCCAGGTGGCAAAGTGGTAAAGAATCCACCTGCCAATGTAGGAGACATGAAAGACATGTGTTCAATCCCTGGGTCACCAAGATCCCCTGGAGAAGAAAATGGAAACCCACTCCAGTATTCTTGTCTGGAAAATTCCATGGACAGAGGAGCCTGGCGGGCTACAGTCCATGCAGTCACAAAGAGTCTGACATGACTGAATGACTAAGCACACATATAAGATCCTAATTAAATGGGCGGATTGACAAAATCACTGTGGATGGTGACTGCAGCCATGAAATTAAAAGAAGTTTGCTCCTTGGAAGAAAAGTTATGATAAACCTAGACAGTGTTTTAAAAAGCAGGGACATCACTTTGCCAACAAAGGTCTGATTAGTCAGAGCTATGGTTTTTCCAGTAGGCATGTACAGATGCAAGAGTTGGACCATAAAGAAGGTTGAACACTGAAGAACTGATGCTTTCAAACTGTGGTGCTGGAGAAGACTCTTGAGAGTTCCTTGGATAGCAAGGAGATCAAACCAGTCAATCTAAAGGAAATCAACCTTGAATATTCATTGGAAGGACTGATGCTAAAGCTGAAGCTCCAATACTTTGGCCACCTGATGCCAAGAACCGACGCTTGGATCCTGGGAAAGACTGAGGGCATGAAGAGAAGGGGATAACAGAGGATGAGATAGTTGGATGGCATCATTGACTCAATGGACATGAAGTTGAACAAACTCAGGGAGATAGTGAAGGACAGGGAAGACTGGTGTGCTGCAGTCCATGGGATCACAAAGAGTCAGATATGACTGAGTGACTGAACAACCACCATCCTTGAACAACATGAGTTAGAACTGTGTGGGTCCACTTATACAGATTTTTCTTTTCCATAGTAGATACACAGCACTATACAACCTGAGGGTGGCGAATCTGCTTATGCAGAACCACGGAGACAATTGAACAGAGGATAGGGAGGGCAGGGTGGCTATAAATTATTTGTCAATTTCTGACTGCATGGAGGGTTGGCACCCCAATCCACTGCATTGTTCGAGGGTCAACTGTACCTAGTTCCCCCAATTACGCTTCTGCAAATGACCAAAGCAGGAAGTTATATGTGAGCTGTCTACCTAGAGGCTAGAGTTCTTTCTGCTACACCACAACTCTACATGTTTCATTATGACCTTGGAGACAGGGATTTCCAAGAAGAGCTAAAACGCATCCCCATTGCCAAGAAGGTCAAGAAGATTCATCATCAGAGACACAGAAAAAACAAAATAAAGCTCCCCTGCATTTCAACAAAGCCCTTTAAGGTATAAATCTATAATATTCTTTGTGGCTCTAGTCAATGTATCTTAAGAAAATATGTAAAGATATTGGGGAATGTCCAAGAATTACATGAAAAAGGGAGGGCAGAGCTGCTGTGTGAGGGCATCATAGCAAATGAGAGTGCTTCAATCTAGGAGAAACTGACTGGATTTTTCTGACATCTAAGAATTACAAAATGCATGGCTGAATTTGAAAACAAATCCTAAGATACCTTTGAAGCTTAAAGAATTGAAGTGTTTAGAGTTTCTCAAATAAAAAGTTTTAGACATTGGATTCTAAACTAGTGGAAGTACCTAAACCAACTGGGATGAACACACGAATTTGTTTTTAAAGGTCTAAATAAAGTCAATGGACATATGTATTAGTATCACTGAGGAAAACTTGGACTTGTTCATCTATTGAGTTAGACATCCAAGAGCTTGATGTCTAGAATCAGGCCTGGCTTAAATCTCAATTTTGCCTCTTGTTATGTGACTGTGGGCAATATTTTGAATCTCTCGGTTCCTCAGTTTCCATAATTGTACAGTGGGATACTAATGACCCTCACTTCATAGGTTTAGAGGTCATTAACTGATTTAATTTTGAACTGAAGTCATTGAATTTAAGTACATGAAAAGGACTTAAAACAGAGAACAGTATATTGACAGGGTTCAATAAATGTAACCTAATGTCATTAGCTTTTTCGATGAGTCACCTGTTCTTTGTCCCAGTCAGTGGTTCTCAGCTGTGAGGAGATAATGCAGAGGTATTTCAGTAAAAGAACAGGATACCTTGTTCTTGCATACTGCAGAACTTCACCGTGGAACCCTCTAATGGTATGCTGGCTTTGTCTGTGTAGGTAGATTGCATGGTCATTATTGTTCCCAACTGTTTGTATTTTCTAACAGAGAAGATTCAAAGACATTATATCCCATAAAGATACTAAGAACTCTTATTAAACCTGCATCCTCTATGCTGCTTCAAGGTGATTTACATGTAAGGCATATGGGAAGGGAGCTCAATGAAGAAAATGATTGGGTAAATACTTTAGTGAATGGTTCAATTAAGTCGGCAGAAAATCCCCATGAACAATGGACTGTGGCTGAGAAGTTACCTCGTTCCTGATTGACTCAGAGAGAAAAAAGTCATGCAAATATTGAAACTAAGAGGCTAATTCTTTGTGTGTAGAAGTGATCTAGGTTTTAATGGAATAAGTGGCTGGAAAGTAGAAACTATCTCATCTGAAATAAATTCCAATGTGTACTTTAGAGAACAAGAAAGCATGATCACTGTCATAGAGATGCCAGCCACAACTCCAAAAGGAAAGTTTAACAAGGAAGACATTAAATTTTAGTAATAAAATACAAAATGAGATGATTGTGTATAGATTTTTTTTTCAGGATAATTGAAGAATTTTAGATATTTACGCATATTAAGAATTGATCAAAAGAAAATGCTGTTAAAAAATTTGAGAAACAAGCAGGTAGTTGTAAGTGTAATTCTTTCAAAGAGCTATTGATAATGTGTAACAAGAATCATAAAAGTTCATGTATTTTGACTGAAGTCCATTATTGGGAATTTGTTTTAATAAAAAAAATTCTCTCTCCCCTGTCTCCTAAATACTCTCTTTTTTGATCAAGCTTCAGTCAGGCTCCCCTGAACCCTATTCTCAACCAGCCTTTGACCCTGGCCTTCCATGGCCAAGGTCATGGAAGGTCAACTTCCTGTCCAGCCTAGTTTGGCAAGAATCCCGTCACCCTTGATATCTAATCATCTATGATATCTGATCAGATTCTGCACCCCCTAACTTTGATGTATAAGTCCTTGACCTGCCTCTAGGGAAAAATCTGTTAGATGAGTTTAGCAAGAATGCCCTTGCCCTTGAAGTCTCCTCTCAGCAATTTTTCCATACGTCCACCCCTCACCCTGCTTCTCGGCCATAAATCCCCACTTGTCCTTACTGTATTCAGAATTGAGCACAATGTCTTCCCTATTGCAAGTGTCTTGATAAATTTGTCCTTATTGCTCTAACAAGGGTCAGATAATTTTTCTTTAACTCTGTCTATCCACATTTGCTAGAGTGGAGAACTGAAAAGAGCCTAAATATTAGTGTGGGGGTGACTAAATAAATTTTAAAACATAATCTTTGAAGTAGCAGGCTGGCATTAATAAATAAGTAGTGGCCAGCATTAACGAGATATGGTTATCTATGTCATACTAGGAGGTTGATCTGCCAGATCTCCTAAAGGAACTGAGTCAGCAAGAGCCTAAAGCTTCAGCATTCTCCATCCTTGGCTCCATCTTCTCGTCAGCAGTGGCTTCCTCTGTTCCTCAGACCTCACCGCAGAAACCACAGCTGCAGCACAGCTGCTCACCTTCTTATTGTGGAACAGACCCCTCTCTCCTTTCCTTCTCAGAAGGGAGCAATACTGGAGGAAACTGTTTTATTTCTGTGGCATGTTCCTCCTTACAGGAGGAGGACTGGTTTGTCTTACTGGTGACATCGACCAATGACACACACACGCTGAGCTTTGTTAACCAATGCTGAGGTCACAGCTTTGGAATGTGGGCAGCATTGTCGCCCAGCTCTCTTGCTGCTTGTTGATTTGTGGACCTGTGTCGCCACCTGCCCTGTGTCTCCTGGTAATAACTGGGCCAGACCAAGGGTTGTCTCCGTAGGCCAGTTTAGTTCTAAGCCCGCTAATGGGTGAGAATATCAAGTGGAGCTGGTCTGTGGGACCTGGGGTCTTCATTTTAGGAGAGTATTCAGCTGAAAATTTTGTTTCCCAACACAAGTTATCAACATTCTTTGTTTGGGGATTACTTGCTTTTGCCTGGCCTCTGATGTTTAGTCTGTACTTCTTCCCCTCTAATTGGATCCTTATGAATATTTCTCAGATATTAGAAAACAGAAGGAAGGAAGCAGTAGTGTGCCGGTAAACTGGCTCTCTGGGAGAATAAAGGCCAGATTATAAAACTGCTGACTTTTATAATGAAATGCGCTCACCCTGGCATATTTCCAGGTCCCAACAGGTTGCTGGGTAAAATTAACTATCAGCTCTTCCAAGTGTGCTCCAGAACTCCACAGGAAGGAAGGAAACCATCAAGCTTCATTAGATACAATTTGCCACATCGAGGGAACAACTTTCTCTCAATCTATTTTCAAACTCCTGGGGAAAATTCTTAGTGGCCCAACCTGGCTGTTAGGTCTCTGTCCTTAGTTTTAGCATCTGTGACCAAGGGACCATGACTATGAAGTAGAAGGAAACATAGTGGTTGAAAGTCTACTGTAAAGGATCAGAGGCAGTTAGGGTCAGTGTGTGCTGGGCTAATAGCCGGAGTCTCTTCAAAGCAGAGTCTAAGATGAAGGCTTAGGTACATGAAGTTTACTCAGAAATATGACCCCAGAAAGCAGGAGTACAGGACCATTGGGGAAGGAGAGAAAGACAAAATACAGATACATTATTAAATTGACAAATCTTGCTCTTTCATTAATACTGGGTAATAAAAAGCCAATTTACCTAAAGAATTCATAGCAAAACATGAGCTGGGAATTACCAGGAGCCATCACTAGAGCTTGAGAACAAATGTAGGGTGGAAGAGGGTTAAGAGAGGAGCACACGCCAGCCCTGGTGACGTCACTTCACCTCTAATTGGAATGTGCTACGTGTCAGCTCTATGGACCACTCTGTCTTTTTCAATTTTGGTTATGTGAACCAATTGAGTTCCTTATTGCTTAAGCCAGTTTAAATTATGTTTTCAGCCACTTGCAATTAAAGAGTTCCAACTGCTGTACTTTCACAGTCACAGAGATCACACTGTATTCTGATCGCTTGTGTCTTCTCCAGTAAATTGTCACCTCCTGTGCGTGTGTGCTAAGTTGCGTCAGTCGTGTCCGAGTCTGTGCAACCCTATGGAAGGTAGCCGCCAGGCTACTGTGTCCATGGAATTCTCCAGGCAAGAATACTGGAGTGGGTTGCCATTCCCTTCTCCAGGGGATCTTCCCGACTCAGGGACTGAACCTGCATCTTTCACGTCTCCTGCATTGGCAGGCGGGTTCTTTACAACTAGCATCATCTGGGAAGCCCTCACCTCCTGAGGTCAGAGCATCTTATTCCACTTGCATCTCCAGCACTCAAGAGGGCATGTGACATGTCGTAGGGAGTTCAGGACATGCTGGATCGAAGGACTAAATCTGTAATATTAACTTTGCATCTTTAATACTGACCTTTTCTAGTTTTATCAATGTTTTTTAAAAACATGAAACCTTTTTTTATTATTTAAAATAATTTATCTACTAATGTGCATATAAGCATTCTGCAGTTATAGCCAGACTATTGCTTTGTCTTAAAAACACCATTTTATATTTTCTCCTTAATATTATTTCGTACTGTCAATAATTTCATTTTCTATCCATCAAGATGGGCCATAGAGCTGTGATTTCAAATAGGTTTTTAGTATTAAATTTCTTCTTTTTCTTTTTGACTTTCTTCACCCATTTCTCCCATCCCTCGTTAATACCTTCTCAAAGAATATAAGTGGGTTAACCTTTCTGGTGAAGGCAAGAAACACATAAAATTTACAAGAAAATTTGATGAAACACACTCACTTGGAAAGAAGAGGATGGTTAGATGGAAGAATTCACATTGTTTAAAACTATTCAATCAAAAGTATATCTTCATAGACCATTTTTTCTTTTTAACTATAACAGGGCTAAAATGATAACAAAGGGGACTTCCCTAGTGGTCCAGTGGTTAAAACTCCATGCTCCAGGGAGCATGGGTTTGATCCCTGGTCAGAGAACTAACATCCTGCACAATGCACAGCCAAAAAATCTTTTTTTTAAATAAAAGTCTAGTTATAATTGATTGGTTTAAACTGCAGTTAATGTAATGGAAATATTTTTTTCTATGTAAAATGAAGATATTTTACATAGAAAAAAATGTAAAATATGGCTTCCCAGGTGGCACAGAGGTAAAGAATCCACTTGCTAATGCAGCAGATGCAAGAAACACAGGTTCCATCCCTGGGTCAGGAAGATTCCCTGAAGGAGGAAATGGCAACCCACTCCAATATTCTTGCCTGGAAAATTCCATGGACAGAGGAGCCTTGTGGGCCACAGTCCAAGGGATTACAAAGAATCAGACACAACTGAGCACACACACAGACACAGACAATGAAAATACGGCAAAGAGAAAACGCCATGATGTCAACAATATTTTACTTTACTTAGTCCTAAAGGCGGAGAAGGCAATGGCAACCCACTCTAGTCCTCTTGCCTGGAAAATCCCATGGATGGAGGAGCCTGGTAGGCTGCAGTCCATGGGGTCGCTAGGAGTCAGACACGACTGAGCGATTTCACTCTCACTTTTCACTTTCATGCATTGGAGAAGGAAATGGCAACCCACTCCAGTGTTCTTGCCTGGAGAATCCCAGGGACAGTGGAGCCTGGTGGGCGGCCGTCTCTGGGGTCACACAGAGTCGGACACGACTGAAGCGACTTAGCTGCAGCAGTCCTAAAGGAGAGTTCCCATGAGCAATTATGTTTGGATTGATTAGAAACTCCCAAAAGAAAAGCTTATTCTATAACCTACTAAATCCCCTTATATGGATAGTAATACCTCTTCCCTGTCCATTGAAAAGCTTTCTCAAAGAGAACCTATAAAGTGGGAAATTCAGGAAGCCCACAATTTTATCTAACTATTCAACATTCTCTCTGACTTTCTTGCACATGGTTTGTTGAATGAGAATTTAAAGCAATCTTTACGTGAAATCTTAAAAATTATATATGATCTTCCAAATCGAACTGTGTAGCCAATATATGGGATATTCACTATACAATTGTACTGTTGATAAGGACTATCAAGTTCTATTCAAATACAGTTCTCTACAAGCCAATATCCAGAAAAACAATGTAGATAAACAAAAAGGAGGACATATCTTAATAATGATATTATAGGGACTACAATAAATTTTGAAAAAAGCTATAAATTCCTTCCCTTCAGAATCTCAAATCCCAATATTTTCATTAAACCAAATCATTAGCAGCTAATACATTTTAATCTCAAAGTAAACCTTCCTTCTTAGATGACCAGCAAGAATAAAACAAAAATTTCTTTTTCAGTAAAAGTTCCAGACTGAATCAAAAGGGAAGGAAAAACAATTTATCCTTCTTGCCTTTTAGTAAGATTCAAAAATCAGGAGCAAATTAAGTCTGAAAGAAAGAGGACTTTATAATTTCTTCTTCCCAGATAAGGGATCAACATGTCAGCACTGGCTTCCTCCAAACTTAATAATGCCCAGCATTTTCTGAGTGTGTGAGTGATCCTGTTGGTGTATGTGTACAGTTTGAAGGCTAAGTGAATGATTCACAGATGTGTCCTACACATCTGTGAATGAGTACATCATGACTCTTCATTTCCGTAATGCTTGTCTTTATTTGCAAATGTTCACTCTGTATTTTCCCTTCCATAAACCTTCTGAATATAGTTTGATTTTGATTAATCTTCCTCAAAGTCACTTATGTTCATTGTAGAAATTATTAAAATCTGAAAAAAATGCAATGCTATGATTCTTCAAAGTGAATTCGAGGTTAGAACATTTTAAATTAATGAATCTCTCTGGTAAAAATGAAATATTTCACCTCCCAGACGATTTGTTCTATATGTAATTATTTTCATGATTTCATGTTATGCTTCCTGAAGTTTTACTTTTTTGTTTAAATATAAATAGCAAAATGTTGTATTTTGAATTTAAAATAAATTACATAAAGCAAATGAACAAACAAACAAAAGCAAAACAAAAGCAAAATCACAAATAAGAACAAACGTGCGTACCCCAATGTTCATTGCAGCACTGTTTACAATAGCCAGGACATGGAAGCAACCTAGATGTCCATCAGCAGACGAATGGATAAGGAAGCTGTGGTACATATACACAATGGAATATTACTCACCCATTAAAAAGAATACATTTGAATCAGTTCTATTGAGATGGATGAAACTGGAGCCCATTATACAGTGTGAAGTAAGCCAGAAAGAAAAACACCAATACAGTATACTAATGCATATATATATATGGAATTTGAAAGATGGTAACTATAACCCTGTATGCGAGACAGAATAAGAGACACAGATGCATAGAACAGTCTTATGGACTCTGAGGGAGAAGGTGAGGGTGGGACATTCTGAGAGAATAGCATTGAAACATGCATATTATCATATGTGAAACAGAACACCATTCCAGGTTCAATGCATGAGACAAATGCTCAGGGCTGGGGCAATGGGATGACCCAGAGCGATGGGATGGGGAGGGAGGTGGGAGGGGGGTTCAGGATGGGGAACACATGTAAACCCATGGCTGATTCATGTCAATGTATGGCAAAAACCACTATAATATTGTAAAGTAATTAGCCCCCAACTGAAATAAATAAATTTATTAAAAAAAAAAAAAAGAACAAATGTGGTTAATGGTGAGGGGGAGGGATGAGGAGTGGCAAGTATGTAATTAAGAGTAAAAACTACTATGTATAAAATAAATAAGATACAAGGATATAATGCATAGCACAGAGAATATAGTCAATATTTTATAATACCTTTAAAAGGAGTATAATCTGTAAAGGTATTGAATCATTATATTGCACACCTGAAACTAATATAATATTGTAAATCAACTACACTTCAATAAAAAAAGTAAAATAAATGATATATTAGTAACTCTTTGAACTTCATAGAGTTTCAAGCTATTAATAAAATATATTTGTACTAAAATGTCCTTTCTGTAATTAACAAAGTTTTATTATAGAATTATGTAGGTATATAGTCAGAATGTGAAAGGCAACTTTAAATCTAAAATTCTCTCTTGATTGTTAAGAAATCCTCCTCCTTCTTTTCTTCATTCTTTCCATCAATCTTTCATCCCCGTTTCCTCTGTCTGTCTGTCTCTCTCTTTCTTTTTTTAAAGATGATCTCAGTCTGGAATAAACATTCTTGCGAAACTGGCCAGGATTTTTGCCAAGCATAGTGTGTACACGTCAGCTGTTTTCTGGAAAATAATTGCACTGTGTGACAATGTCTATTATTTTAATTAGTACTGAGGAATGCCTCCAAGATATTTCATCAGGTCAGTCTGACAAAGGCAATGGCTTTTCATTTCCTGAAATGCTGATTAAGCAGATAGATGACATTTGACATTTTGTATAGGTGAACAAAATAATTGTTATAATTAAGCCAGAACTCACAGAAGTAATAAAACCACTCCCCAAGTACACAAAAGGCTTTAGGACCTGAATCCTGAGAATAGGGCATCTTTTAGAGTGCAGTGTTCGAATTACCCAAAGGAAATAGTAACTGACCTCTATTTGTGGGAAGGCCACTCTCTGGGAAGATTCTGGCATGCCTGGGGAGATCAAAGTTGTTTTGTCATGAGCTTCCAAGGCTTAGTCAGTCATTGGGAGCTGTTATATTTCCAGGATACTTGCCTGTATTTCTGTGTTAAATTCAAGAAGCATTGATTCCAAGATCTGAAAAAAGAGCACTTTGGGAAACTGTGTTGAGAGCACACCTCTAGAAACTGACAAACTTGAAAACACAGTTTTTAATAGTGCTGGAGAGGGGAATAGAAGCTTTATTTTCTCTTTTCACAACTCTTCCCCAGAATCACTGTCAGATAAACTAAAGATCAGAACAAGAAGTGTTCATCTGAAAAGGAAGACATTTTGTAATCATCATGCTGTGTCGCATAGTATCGATATGATTTTGTAATATAAAAAAGCACACATTTATATACTGGTTTTGTACGTCTTCTGTGTGAATAAAGGTGAACAAAGGTGGTTAGTCAGTTTTATTGTGAGGCTTTGTGGAGGTTGGCAGGCCACACCCTATGGGTGGACTCCATCTCCTGTCAAAGTGGTGGTAATCTGACAGTCAGTCCCTCTGGGCAGAGGAGGTTTTCAGACTGGAACTGCACTGATATTGGTTGGAGGAAAGGGTTCGCCTCCGCTTCTGGGTCTTCATCCCTTAGTCTGAATAACTTAGGAGACACTGGCCTGTGCTTGTGGGTGTTGGGTTCTGAGATACTCACTGCACAAGGACTTAGACGCTGGCATGTAGGTCAAGCCAGGTTTCAGAAGTGCACATCAGAATTTGCAAGCATTGTCATCTATGTGAAGGACTGACTCTGCTCTGCCTCCACTTAGTATTTTAAAATGCTATATTTTCCCATTTTCTATCTGGTTCATCCCTCTATTCCTGAGTGATAATGACAAGAAGTTCAACATTAATAAATTGTCATCTCTGCATTGCATAGGAACCCTGGGCCTTATTCCATCCAGGGGATTCAGGGAAGGCTATAATGTGGGTCTGTATTGTTGCCACTATCCTTTTTCATTGCCTGCTCCTACAGTGCTGCAAAGTGGGGAGGATCTGCCTGGAATGTCCTCTCTTGTGCTAAACTCAGTGACAGGGAACCCTGCTGAGGCCTCCAAGACCCAGTAGCAGTGCCCAGACTCTCGCAATGTGTGCTGTATTTGAGGCTCTGCCGCATCTAGGAGGCTGTATCTGGGTGGGGTCTTGGTCTCCATCTGTGTGGGGGCCTGTGGGAATGTGCAGCTTGTTCCTCCCCCTTGCTTTTGGGGGAATCACCTTCTGGGATTGAATTAAAATAAAGGTGGGGAAGGGATAAAATAGGTTTAATTAATTTAATTCAATAATTTAATTATTTTTTCTACCCAAAGTGGCAGCATCCTTTTTGAGCAATTTAGCCTAATTACCTTTCCATTTCTCCTTTGCCTTTTGCTTCTCTTCTTTTCTCAGATATTTGTAAGGCCTCCTCAGACCACCACCTTGCCTTCTTGCATGAGGGCAAGAAGAAATTAATCTGTCAACTAGAGACAGGGTTTCATGACCCTGCTATCCGTTTTTGTTTTTGTTTTTTTAACATGACAACCTTTTGACAGTTTAGGAAGATCTGGATTTTATACATATTGAAGAGGAGAAAAATTTCTATACAAAAAGCTACAGCTGTGTTGGATTCCTATGCATTATGTGGCACTTACCATCTGCAATCAGGGAAACCTCCTAAAACATGCTTCTTGAGATTGTGTTCCAAGATGGCCTAGTGTTTCTTTCTGATTGGCAGGAGAAAGGAAGAATTAGGAAGAATTATTAGGAAATAATAGAAAGAAATAATTAGGAAGAATTATTAGCTTCAGAAGCAGGATAGAAGGGAAATGGAGTGATAATCACAGGGTTATCAATGGGTTCCTAGCCCCCATTCTTTTTTTTACTTGCTGAGACAGTAAGTGAACCTAAGCCAGCTGTGCAAATTTCTCATGTTTTTTCTGCCTCTAAGTCCTACTTAGTAACTATATATAAGGTTAGTAACTATATATAAAATTTCTTGTGTTCTAAACATAAGAAGAAGCAAAGAGAAAATTGGTGAGATTCTGTTGACTAGGTTGGGCATATTAACATAGGAAACAAGTTATTTCAATATTTTGCCTTTTTTTGAGAACGAAGTGATGATTAAAAGTATAATAAAGTATATAGAAATTAACTAAAGAGTTTAAAGCAGATATTATAAATATGTCCAAAGAACCAAGAAAACTGCATCTAAAGAATAAATGGAAAGTATGAGAATATCTCACAAATAAAAAATATCAGTAAAAAAGATAAAAATTATTTTAAAAAATTCTGGAGCTGAAAATTACCCTAAATGAAATTATTTGAGCTGCCCAGGGGATAGGGCATTGTGATAGCCAGTCTGAGGAAAAGAAGGGAAAAAGGATAAGAAGCATTATGGAGGAAGCAGAGAAAGAGGAAACTTCAAAATTTTTAAATTAGATTGTAAAATGATGCAGCCACCATGGAAAACTTTGGCAGTTCCTCAAAATGTTAAACACAGCTTTACTACATGACCCAGCACTTCTACTCCCAGGTATAAACCCAAGAGAAATTAGGCACATGCTCACACAATTTTTACATGGATGTTCGTAGCAGCACTATTCATAATGGCACAAAAGAAGTGAAGTGAAGTGGAAGTCACATCCGACTCTTTGCGACCCCATGGACTATACAGTCCATGGTATTCTCCAGGCCAGAATAATGGAGTGGGTAGCCTATTCCTTCTCCAGGGGATCTTCCCGACTCAGGAATTGAACCGGGGTCTCCTGCGTTGCAGGCAGATTCTTTTTTTTTTTTTTAATTTTTAAAAATTTTAATTGCAGGCAGATTCTTATTTAATTGCAGGCAGATTCTTTACCAACTGAGCTATCAGGGAAGCCACTTAGTTGTCAAAGCCTCTTTAAAAGGAAATCTACTGCCACCTACTGTCTAGCTCTTAGAATAACTATGCTTAGAAATATTTTTTTTTCTTTTTTTTAAAATAAATTTATTTATTTTAGTTGGGGACTAATTACTTTACAATATTGTAGTGGTTTTCGCCATACATTGACATGAATCAGCCATGGGTTTACATGTGTTCCCCATCCTGAACTCCCCTCCCAACTCCCTCCCTATCCCATCCCCCTGGGTCATCCCATTACCCCAGCCCTGAGCATTTGTCTCATGCATCGAACCTGGAATGGTGTTCTGTTTCACATATGATAATATACATGTTTCAATGCTATTCTCTCAGAACGTCCCACCCTCACCTTCTCCCTCAGAGTCCATAAGACTGTCTATGCATCTGTGTCTCTTATTCTGTCTCGCATATAGGGTTATCATTACCATCTTTCAAATTCCATATATATGCATTAGTATACTGTATTGGTGTTTTTCTTTCTGGCTTACTTCACTCTGTATAATGGGCTCCAGTTTCATCCATCTCAATAGAACTGATTCAAATGTAATATTTTTTTTTAAACTGATAGAACCACCTGGTGGCACTATGGACAAGTACATTAAAGTCACAAATTTCAATTTATAGACTAGTTCTATCTCTATTAATAAGCTTTTGTTAAATGTGACAAATACATTGCCTTTTTCAGATTATCAGTGTTATATTTTCCAAGAAAATCTGGCATACTTTTGGAACTAAACTCTCATAAGTGATGAGAAACCTAAACTTCAGATTTAATTTCTGGATTTTGAAGATTTAAAGCTTTAAATAGTTCACACTAGATTTCTTTTCCTCTCTATTCTCCCCTTTAGCCATATAAGTGTAATCCAAACCAATTTCAACAAAAGGAGAGAGGTTTAAAACATTTGTGCAAATAGTAAAAGACAATATGCAACACATTTCCCACATCATCCAAAAGTAGAAAGAAAAACAAGTCCAATGAAACTATCTGATAACAAGGGCTCTTTGTATTTAGAAAGAACGGTGGTAGGTGTGGAGGTAACTTCTGCTTGAAGCATTAACCTAGCGGGAAAAGCCTACCTCCTAACAAAAACATCTGCCGGATATGATGGTTCATTATAAAGTGACACACAGTTTGGGTCCAAAAAAAAATCAAGAATGCTACTATGAAACTTTTTTAAATTTATTATATGAGCATACTTCCGGTCTTTTTTTTGATGCTATCAAATTTTGTAGTAGTAGCAACAGTGAAATGAAATTCATTCTATTTCCTATAATAAGCAGATTCTTGAAAAAATTGGTCTAATAAGCTGACAGAGCTTATGGTTACACAAGAAAGAGAAGAATGAAACAAATCAATGTTTAAAAACATAACCCCTGGTTATTGTACCTTAAGCACATGAAAGCATCAAATAAAATTTTGGTACTTAGTATCATGTAATATCTATGTATTTATGTATCTATCTAACCATCATATGGATATACATCCATAATGTCTACTATAGCTTTTGCAGTTAATATATGTATTTTTATTTATTAATAAAATGTAGACTTACTAATTAACATATTAGTAAGTCTAATATATTACTGGGTAAAGATATAATTATAATGATCCTATCAAAATACTATTGCTAGTGAAACAGGAAGACTAATTTCCAACATATTTTTTGGTATGTCCTGGTAATAATGATTATGATTTTAAAGGTTTACAAGAAATAAGTTCTTACAATTTATCACAGAGCAAGAATTTTTTACTTGTTTGACTAGGTTTCTTTACCATCCCTTTTGGTCTCTATTCCTAAGTACCATTCTACCATCATTCTCCTCAACATTTAACTCACAATGTTCTCCAAGCCTTGTCTGTTACTTAGCTGAGAAAGCTGGGATCAGCCGTAACTGTCAGAGATCATCTGTCAACGGATAGCCACACTCATACTAATATGTGAGCGTTTCCCTCCTTCCTTTCCTCATACTCCAAGAACAGTGTACTCCTCTTCCCGCTCAAAGCCAAACCCTCTCCTGCAGTCCTTGGACGCTTCCTCCTTCTCAGCCTCCACTGAGCAAACATCGCTTCTTCAGTCATTCCCACACTCCCCATCTTCTACCTTAATCTTTCTATTGGCTCTCATCCTGGGCCCACAGACCTAAAGTTCTTCTGATCCTTCAAAAACAAAGAGACAAAATGCCCCAGTGATCATTTTAACTCTTATTGGACCTATTTGACAAATTTGAGAGAATTTATTGCAGCCTCCTTCTTGAAACCATCCCATGTTCTCTTTGTAGCTTTTTTGTAATCCCTTCTGGTCTTCTCTTAATCTGCTCATTCCTTGAATGTTGATTTTTCCTGTGTTTGATTCTCCATTTTTTTCTCTTCTAACTCTGCATCAAGAATTTTTAAGCCTGAGGTTCTTCAGGGGTCCACAAACCTTCTGAAATGGTGTGCAGAATTTTGAGTATTTGGTTATGGGTAACTTTTTAGTGAGGAAGCCTTCTTAAAGGCACTCATATCTTTCCATAAGGTTAGTAACCACCATTCTACATGGTCTTCCAAGGTAATCTTAGTAATTGATTTAGTTTAAGCTAGTAACATACATCAAGTCCTAATTAAATGCAAGTACAATGATTTTCTTAAGTAACTTTCAAAACAACTGTATGAAGTAAGTGTGATAACCACTTTACAGACTAGAAAGCTGAGGCATTGAGAGATTAAGGTACTTGGCTAAGGAGACATAGTTACCAAAGTTGGCATAGTTTTAACTCCCATTTATTTGCTGATGATTCTCAAACTCACACCTCCAGCCTATATCTCCTAAGCTACAAATGCGGCTCCTGAAGTCATTTCCATGGATGCTCCACGGGCTGTCAAATTCAACATTTCTGCATGCTGAATTATTATCTTCTTTCCCTAATCTACTTCTCCAGTATTCTGCATTCATGGGCCATATTATGAGAGTCATCTTCACTGGTTTCTTTGCTCTCCTAAATTGGACCAATCTTCCATCCTACCAAATTTAAATGCAAATTATTGCTGCTTCAGTTCAGGTCCTGCTCCTCTGGCTTTATGTATCGGTGTCCTACCTGCCTAAAATGCTTTGATGACATAGCATTGTGTGGTGACAGGATAAATGGGATATAAGGCCTTCCATGATCCCAAACCTACCTATCTCTCTGCAACCATTTCCAGCCTCTCTCTTCCCATACCCCTTCGGTTTCACTGAATTACTTGGTGTTCCTACTAGATGTCCTGTTATTTCTCACTTCTCTGCCTGTGCTCATGTGGTCTCCTCTGTCTGGAAGGCACTTCACTTCCTTTTTCATCCAGCTAAGTCCTATTCATCCTCAGGTGTCACTTCATGAAGACTTGAAGGCCTCCTTCTCTGGGCTAACACGATTTGCTGATGGAATGAATGAGAAGGGGAAGAAATGAAATGAATTCAAGATTTTGGCCTCAGGAACTAGAATAATGGGATTTTTGCTCTTTAAGACAGGAAAGACGGAGGCTTTGTAGGCTAAAATTATGATTTTGTTTTGGACATATGGAGTTTGAATGACTATTAGATTTCTGAGTGAAGTTATTGATTACACATTCAGCTAGATGAGACTGGAATTCAGGGCCAGACTGAGATATATATCAGCATAGAGATGGTTTTTAAAGTTGTGAGACTGTGAGAGTACCAAACGAATAAACAAAGATAGAGGAGAATAGGTCCAAAGACTGAGTCCCGTGGCATGTGCAGTAATAATCTGTTTATATATGCATCCTCACCAGGTGGCTCAGTGGTAAAGAACCCACCTGCCAAGCAGGAGATGCAGGTTTGATCTCTGAGCTGGGAAGATCCCCTGGAGAAAGAAATGGCAGTCCACTCCAGTATTCTTGCCTGGGAAATCCCATGGACAGAGGAGTCTGGTCGGCTACAGTCCATGGGGTTGCAAAGAGATGGACACAACCCAGTGACTAAATAGCAAACAGTGCTCACCAAATGATGAGATCATGGTGTTCCTGGACTTTGTTTTAGTCATCTTTTCCTTTTAAGCTTTTTTTAGTAAATGCTTGTTGAATAAAATGAATGAGTGACTGGATGGATGAGCTAAAATGGGTAATATTAAATAGGGGTCATCAAGTAAAACACCTACAGGACTCAAGCAATAGATAATGCAGGTTAATGAAACATCTTTGGTAAGTAATATGGAGTGGTATGGTTATGGAAAATTGAGAAGTACATGCTTTCGCAAAAGGGGAAACCTGGACTTAACTCCATTTGGTTGTTGTAGTTCTTCTTTATTATTAAGTCGTTCTCAACTCTTGTGACCCCTATGGACTGCATGCTGCCCACCAGGCTCCTCTGTCCATGGGCTTTCCCAGGCAAAAATACTGAAGTGGGTTTCTATTTCCTTCTCCAGGGGATCTTCCCGACCCAAGGATTAAACCTGTGTCTCCTGCATTGGCAGGAAGGAGAGCCACCCCTGAGCCACCAGAGAAGCCACATTTGATTGTTATCATGTACAGTCAAGGGTGGCCGATTTTTCTGATTTCAAGAGATGGTGGAAATATCTGGCTTTTTTTAAGGTAAAACATTCTGTGAGCCAAGACTCTGCAGGTCAGATGAAATTTGTCCTGAATCTGTTCATTATCCTGCACGGTCATGATGTCCAATCAAGTAGTTCAATTATTTCATAGAAGAAGAAAAGCAGGTTTTTCTATTATCTATTATCAGATAGATAAATTTTTCAGGCGGCAAATAACTCTTTCACCTTTTGGTTAAGATTTTAGGCTGCCTTTTAGCTCCAACAGAAAAGCAGAAAAACTGTAGCCATAAAAGCTGCTCAATAAATACTGTTATATGTATTCTGCTTTAAAAGCTATGGTTTTTCCAGTAGTTATCTATGGATGTGAGAGTTGAAGAAGCTGGAAGTGCCGAAGCTGAGTGCCGAGGAATTGATACTTTTGAACTGTGGTGTTGGAGAAGACTCCCAAGAGTCCCTTGGACTGCAAGGAGATCAAACCAGTCAATCCTAAAGGAAATCAGTCCTGAATATTCATTGGAAGGACTGATGTTGCAGCTGAAACTCCGATACTTTGGCCACCTGATGCGAAGAACAAACTCATTGGAAAAGACTCTGATGCTGGGAAAGATTGAAGGCAGGAGGAGAAGGGGACGACAGAGGATGAGATGGTTGGATGGCATCACCGATGCGATGGACATGAGTTTGAGTAGGCTCTGGGAGTTGGTGATGGACAGGGAAGCCTGGCGTGCTGCAGTCCATGGGGTCACAAAGAGTCTGATGTGGCTGAGCAACTGAACCGACCTGATATATAACACTGGAGAAGGAAATGGCAACCCACTCCAGTATTCTTGCCTGGAGAATTCCATGGACAGAGGAGCCTGGTGGGCTGCAGTCCATGGGGTCACAGAGAGTCAGACATGACTGAGTGACTAACACACTTGATTGCTTAAATCATTCCTTTAATTTTGGACCCCAGAGATTTAATTACCACATATATCAGTTTTCCCATCCTAAAAATGGGAATAATAATCTTTACCTTAATTATTTAACAGGGTTATTATGAGAATCAAATAAAATAATCTATGTTTAAGTGATATGAAAGGCTTCAGTAGAATGTAGCTGTGATATGCTATTGTCATACCACTTCAGAGGTTAATCCAGGATAAGCATAAATATCTGCCTAAGCTCAATGATCTTGGCCAGTTTGATATCTTATCTTTCTCCAGGCATTTAATTGTTTTCCCCTCTAATTTTAAATTCTTACTAAAAAAGTATAGAATCCTGTAATATGGGCTTCTCAGGTGGCGCTAGTGGTAAAAAAATCCACCTGCCAATGCAGGAGATGCCAGAGACGTGGGTTCGATCCCTGGGTCAGGAAAATCCCCTGGAGTAGGAAATGGCACCCCATTCTAGTATTCTTGCCTGGAAAATTCCATGGGTGGAGGAGCCTGGCGTGCTGCAGTCCATGGGGTCACCAAGAACTGGACACGACTAGGCACACATGCCAAGTATGGAGTGTCTTGTTAATGGAAATTTTAAAATATTTCTTTCACTGAGTCTTAGCACAAACTGACACTCAAAGCATTAAAATTTCATTATATCTAGTTTAAGGAGATGTGACACAAGATAAATTTCTTAGAGCTTCACTAATTATTTTAAGTGTTATTTATTTTCTGAGGCTGATTTCATCCTTATAATTTTCAGCAAACTAGTCATAAGTACTGTCAATTCTACATGATTATGTTTTTCTGAAGTTCCAGTTCATACATTGCTTCCTTCTGTGGTATTTTGTTACTAACAAAAAGCTAAATGGTTTTTCAAAAATCAACATGGTTCAAAAAAAATATGATAATGTTTGCCATCTCGGTATTAATTTAGAATTGTTAAAAGTTGGTAATGTTGTATTTTTCTTATTATATCACAAAAAGTATATGTTGTCTTTTATTTTCCTTGCCATTGTTTTCTTCTAAAATTTCAGTAAAGATTGCTTGAACATCACTTTTACACAATTCAAATCAGGTACAGATATGACAAGTTTGGTGGAATTTGGTATAGGTTTTATTTTTATGATAGGGTCTCCAAGGCAGAAAAAACACTTTTTTCCTCCTAGTTTCTGGATTTATTAGTATAATTGACTTACATTATTATATTAGTTTCATTTATATTAGTTTCACTAGAATGTAGTGATTCAATATTTTTATACATTACAAATAATCATCATGATAAGTCTAGTTACCATCCAGCACCATACAAAATTATTACAGTATTATTGACTACATTCCCCTTTTTATACATTTCATCCTTGTGATTCATTTATTTTGTAACTGGTAGTTTGTACCTCATAAAGCCCTCATCTATTTTACTCATTCCGTTCCCTCCTCAACAACTACCTATTTGTTCTCTGTACTATGAGTCTGTTTTATTTACTATGTTTGTTAATGTTTTATTTTTTAGATTCCATATATAAGTGAAATTAAAGATAGTATTTATCTTCCTTTGTCTGACATTTCTCTAAGCATAATACCCTCTTTGTCCATCCATGTAGCTGCAAATAGTTTATTTGCAGCTTTTATTCTTTTCACATATATATCTCACATCTTCTTTATCCATTCATCTATAGATAGATACTGTGGTTGCTTCCATAACCTTGGTTATTGTAAATAATGCTGCAAAGAACACAGGGCTGCATATATCTTTCTGAGCTACTGTTTTTGTTTTCTTTGGAAAAATACCCAGGGATGGTACTTTGAATAACATGATAATTCTATTTTTAATTTTTTGAGGCACCTCCATAACGTTTTCCATAGTGGCTGCACCGATTTACATTCCCACCTACAATGCATGAGGGTTTCTTTTTCTCCGCATCCTCACCAACACTCATTATTTCTTGTCTCTTTTGATAAGAGCCATTCTGACAGGTGTGAAGTGACATTTCACTGTAGTTCTAATTTGCGTTTCTCTGATGATTAGTGATAGCATCTTTTCATGTGTCAGTTGGTCACCTGCATGTCTTTTTTGGAAAAACGCCACTTTAGGCCCTCTGCCCATTTTTAAAATCTCATTGTTTATTTTTTGTTGTTATTGTATGAGTTCTTTGCAATTTTGGATATTAGCTCCTTATCAAAAATAAGATTTGCAAATATCTTCTCTCATTCAGTTGGTTGCCCTTTCATTTCATTGATTGTCTCCTCTGCTTGTGCAAATGTTTTTAAGTTTGATGAGGTAACATTTGATTATTTTTGCTTTCGTTTCTCTTATCTGAGGAGACAGATTAAAAAAAATATTGCTACAATTTATGTCAAAGATTATTCTGCTTACGTTTTCTTCTAGAAGTTTTATGACTCCAGGTCTTACATTTAGGTCTTTAAAACATTTTGAATTAATTTTTATATGTGGTTTGAGAAAGTAATCCAGTTTTATTCTTTTGCATGCAGCTGTCCAGTTTTCCCAACTGGATTTACTAAAGAGGCTGTCTTTCCCCCATTGTATATCCTTGCCTCTTTTGTTGTAGACTAATTGACCATGTAAATGTGGGTTCATTTCTGGACTCTCTATTCCATTCCATTGATCTATGTGTCTGTTTTTATGGCAGCATCATATTGTTTTGGGAGTGTGATACCTTCAGCTTTGTTCTTCTTTCTTAAGATTTTTTTCACTATTTGCGGCCTTCTGTGTTATAATACAATTTTTAGGGCTGCAAGTCCTAGTTCTATAAAAAATGCCACTGGTGTTTTGGTAGGAATTGGACTGAATCTGTAGATTGCCTTGGGTAGTATGGTCATTTTAACAATATTCATATTTCCAATCTATGAGCACAGAATACCTTTCTATTTGTTTGTAGCATGTTCAGTGGCCCTGGGCAACAAGACCATTTTAAATTGAGGCAAAATGATAGATACATACAGTGTGAATGAAACTTGCAATTTGACTATACATCTCCACTTCTACTTTCTACAGTTTAGAAACACATTTAGGATTAATGTTTCTTTGTCACATTTCTGCTAATGAAACTTAACAATTCTGAGCAAGCTGATACTAGGGTTTTCAGAATATTTTATAACTATTATTCAGAATAAATGTTTCAACAGAAACATTTTTCTAAAACTGTAAATTGGCTTCTTTTAAAGATTAAGATCTTACATTATCATTTTTATATAAACCAGACCATGGATGTCAGCAATTTTTCATTTATTTAAAAACATGTGATACCTTCAGGAATTTCTATTATAAACAACCCAGCAATGTCTTTACCAGCATTCTCTATTCTGCCTCTTACCAAATCCTACCACCCATAGACTCTTTAGAAAGTTTTCTTGTCATAGGATCATGGTTACTTATTAAATTATAACCTGTGCTGTGCTTAGTTGCTCAGTCGTGTCCAACTCTTTGCGACCCCATGGACTGTAGCC
The DNA here is from genome assembly GCF_054371585.1 of Giraffa tippelskirchi. NCBI lineage: Eukaryota > Metazoa > Chordata > Mammalia > Artiodactyla > Giraffidae > Giraffa > Giraffa tippelskirchi. The sequence continues at coordinate 87,531,851 of NC_137275.1, read as the reverse complement.
TACCAGGCTCCTCTGTCCATGGGGATTCTCCAGGCGAGAATACTGGAGTGGGTTGCCATGCTCTCCTCCATGGGATCTTCCCAACCCAGGGATTGAACCCAGGTCTCCCTCATTGCAGGCTGATTCTTTACTACCAGGGAAGCCCAAGAATACTGGAGTGGGTACCCTATCCCTTCTCCAGGGAATGTCCCAACCCAGGAATCAAACTGGGGTTCCCTGCATTGCAAGCAGATTCTTTACCAGATGAGCTACCAGGGAAGAATTACAACCTATTTCCTTTCAAAAATATTTGAGATAGCTTACTGGATTGCACAAGTATAATAACATGAAGATTAAAGACATATTTACAAGCAAAAAAAAATTTAAATGATGAGATATAACTAAAGAAAAAAGTTAATACACAGAAATATATGCCACAAGTTCCCACAAAACTCTTAAAAGATAACTACATATTTATACTTAGTTCCAAACTTCCGATTAGCCAAAACTAAAAGGACAATATTATCACGTAGAGAAATACTGTCCTAATGAGAACAGTAATAAAAAATAATAAATGCAGATGAAACTTAATAAACTAATGTTTTTATGGCTATGAAATTTGAGAAAATTTTCTCCTCCAATTTAGTATTTTGAATGCTTAAGAATAGAACATGGAATTCTTAGGAATGCAACAAGGAATCATGGAAAGGAAAATATTATCAACAATAGTCTTAAAATCAAAATAACTAGTTTTGTTTCTATAGTGTCCTTCAATGTAAATTGAGAGCATAAGGCCAAAGTACAATGTAGCAAATGAAATTCTCTGTAAGTGGGCAGTACAAAAAAATCAAACAATGAAATAAGCTCTCTTAATGTCTAGATTGGTCTGGGGATAAATACTGGAAATATTTATTGGACTGAGTGAACTTCATGCCCTTTAATTTGTCCTTCATGGATATTTCTTGTACTCTGACTTTTTTTTTAAATTGAAGCATAGTTGATCTAAAACGTTATGTTAATTTCTGCTGTACAGCAAACTGACATATGTATACACACACACACACATTCTTTTTAATATTCTTTTTCATTGTGGTTTATCCTAGGATACTGAATATAGTTCTCTATGCTGTAAAGTAGGACCCTGCTGTCCATTCATTCTACATGTAATGGTTTGCAACTACTAACTCCAAACTCCCAGCCCCTATCCCCACTCCTTCCTCGCTCCCTTGGATGCCACAAGTCTATTCTCTATATCTGTGAGTCTATTTCTGCTTCATAGATCAGTTCATTGTTGTCATATTTCAGATTTCACAAATAAGCGATATCATGTATATGTCTTTCTCTTTTTGATTTACTTCACTTATCATGCACTTTGATTTTTGATAAAAGTTGGCCAGTGGTGGTTATCTGATGATTTGACAAATGTTTTGGAGTAATTATTTAGTGTTACTAGTTGAAATACATATATTTTAAAAACTCATATACTTCAAAATGTATATATTTTAAAAATCAACTGAGTAAAGAGACATAAGAGAATGTCCCTTTATGAAAATTAAGGTGCCTAACTTAGACTTTGTATTGAGTTGGCATTGGTCTACCTCTGCAGAGAGGAGGTCTGAGAGCACTGTAGAAAGTATACAGATTTTTCTCAGAAAACAATTCTGAGTCTGCTCCAGGATAAGGGCAAATCAATAAACAAAGTTCCAAAGTTCTACACTCTAGACCATGACTTTGACAATTTTTACCTGGAAAATTTTCAAAGTAGAATTACCCATAGGAAAATTTCAGAAATCCATTTGTGAAATGTCTGAATTTGACAGCTTTCTAGTGACCCTTCTGGGGAAAATGACTTGTGAAATGCACTGCATACTAATAAAAATGACTGACATGCTGTTTAGAGTTGTTGGACATAAACCAATTAAACCTTGGAGGACTTCTGCCAGAAATACAAATTTGTGTTTAGAGACAACTGACCTTAAATGAACTCTTTCTGACTATTACATGGTAGGAATATTGTGTATTGAGCCTAGAACTATCACAGGATATTTCTCTTTTCAGGTTTTTCTTTTTTTTTTTTTCCAGCAAGGGGAGTTACACTTTTGTTATATTGTTGAGCTTAGTCTCTTTCAACTACTAATAGTCTTAATGAGACTGCTGTTAACTAGGTATTTGTCTAACAGTTAACAAACTGTAAATATCAGATTTTTCCACACAACTGCCAAGAAAGGTGGATAATTAAAATAAATATCCAGAAGTCTTCTAAATTTCCACTTACTAGCTAAGCACCAAAACTTTGCATTCTAGAGGTTCTCTCAGTGACTGAACTTGTGTATAATGAATCATACTCAGTCACTTAAAATGGCTCCTTTTCTGTGCCAATGACCTCACATTTTCCTTATTAGCACTTCTAATTTAACTCATGTGCTGCAGCGTATAGAATTCTAGAAGAAGATCAACAGACATCACCATGGGAGTCTGGGGGAATGAAGGAAAAAGAAAGTTGGCATGTTCTAAGGCTTTTTTTTAAAAACCCAACATTTTCCCTTTAATTTCTCTTCAAAAATCGCAAAAGCAATATGTGTTTAGTGAAAGTGAACTAGTGTAAAGAAAAAAATGAGCAATTAATATTTTTTGTCACCTCCTCTCACTGCTACCTGGGTCCTCCTCATCTCCTGGATCCTCACAAGCAACAAATGTTAACAACCTAGTGTATATCCTTTCACACATTTCTACATGCTCATTCATTCACAAACCAACTAGCACAGATTAAATTCCATGGGTCTTAAATTCAGCTGCTCTATTCTCTCTAGGACCTAGACTTGGACTCTCTTTTCCTTCCAGACACTAAGTAGTTGATGTATCAGCTCAGGTTATGAAATGAGGTGAGGTAAGAAACGTCAAACAGAACAACGATGCCTATGGGATCTCAGCTAGGATGACTCAAATGGCTGTGAATAACTTGAATGATTGTGGCTGCAGATGTAACTCTAAGACAGCCTCTCCACACATCTCTCCAAAGTGGAGAACTTCTGAAGAACCAACTCAGCTGGGATTGTCAGTGGAATGTCTGGGCCACTGCACCATGGCAGTCTTAAGGTAGTCAGACTTCTCTGTGGTAGCTCAGGTGGTTTGAGGGAAGAGCATGGCTGAAGCTACATCCTCTTTATGACCTTAACTTAGAAACCATGTAGCAAGCTATGCTCTCTCCTCAGCCAGGTGCTTACCTCCCTGAGGGAGCGGCCCACATCCGGCCGCTCTGGCCACTGGGTCTCCCAGAAGCAGTCCCAGAACGGTGACACCAAGAGCCCTTCATCGTCCACCTCTCCGAGCGCAGCAAAGGGGGCTGTCGCTGTGGCCAACAGAGTGGTTGAGAATAGTATAGTTGCTGTCGGCGCCATTTTCTCAGAAGCTGCGGTCTCTTCCCCTCTTGCTCACCAAGGGCGCTGGCTTAGAATCTAGGACCAGGAGCAACTGGGGCGCATTTCTGGTCTCTGTGGTTTCTCACTAGGCCGGCTTTCTTTCCTTGATGATCCTCCAGGCTATGGGGCGCTAGTGCGGGGGGAACAATTGGAAAGCGGCTAAAGAGGCAGGGTTTGAGGTTCCCAAGAAGCGGCTGGCTGCTGACCTGTTTCCAGCAAATGAGGCAAGATCATCCGATGTTCCAACCCAGAAAGAAAAGGAGACTTCTGACTGAAGAGGAGACCCATGTAGTGTTTGAGAAGATAGTAGAATACATCAGGGAGACTTCAGCTATGGTCGACAGGCTCTATGACACCTCATTTCAGGCTACACAACCACTGAGTGTACTACATGAATGAGATGATCTTCAAGTTGGCTGCCAGTATTTCCAATGACACAGCTGGTGTCTTTGGAGACATGCAGGACCTATAAGTTTTAACAGAATAATTCTGGATTCCCTAGCACCCTATGCCAAATATAAAGTGTGGATAAACCCTGGAGCAGAGCATTCCTTATTGTATGGGAACCTTGTGGTGAAATCTGGAGTTGGTGGAATCACTGAAAATACTTCTCAGTACCAGGTAGTCCTGGTGTATCCCGTGGCACACATCCCTTTGGGTTTTGAGGTGGCAATGAAGTCTACACAAGATTGCAGGAAAGTAGACCCCATGGCAATTGTGGTATTTTATCTAGCAGACATTGGGGAATGTGTGGCATGAAGAGACACTGAGTTTAAATGAAATCATCCTGAGGATGTATGGCTATGTAGAAGGGCCTGGCTTTGTTTCCTTTGTGTGGGCTCCATCATCATGTTGAATTTTGTCGACACTCTGACCTCTTCAGGAACTTCTTAGTTTAATATTCTCTCTGTTAAGGACAAATGCAGACTAAATTTTTATTTTGCAGAAATGGCTCAAAAACGGAGTTTTGGATCTTTATAATTGTGGCAAAGTAGAATTTGTTGTTGTTCAGTCGCTCAGTTGTGTCCGACTCTTTGGGACCCAATGGACTGCAGCACACCAGGCTTCCCTGTCCTTCACTGTCTCCTGGAGCTTTCTCAAACTCATGTCCATTGAATTGGTGATGCCATCCAACCATCTTGAAGAATGTCTAAGTAGAATACTGTGTTTTATATTTGAATCCAAGGGCTTCTTGTTTTGAGTAACAAGTTCTAAATTGTTGGAACTGAGGACAAGAATAGCTTATTATTTGTGATAACACTGTTTTCCAAACACAGGATAAGAACGTGATGGATTTTCTTAATTGATTATTAATACTATGAAAGACAGATATTGCCATGTCAGAATAGTAGACTGTATCAGGGACTTTACAAATGAAATTTGGATAGAATAATATGAGAAGTTTATTCAGCTGATTTTCTTTATGGTAGATGTGCTGTGTGGTGTGGAAGAAAAACTTGCATTCAAACACCAGTTCTCACATCTACTAGCTGTATGGCCTTAGATGAGTCATTAAATTTTAATAAGCTTCATTTCCTTTTTCTGTTTCAAAAAACAACTTAATTGTCTTCCTAAGAATAATTCTAAAGAATTAGAAATCATGACATTAAAGCATGATTCCCTGGCAAATGGTAGATGTTGAATAAATGGTAAGGATTATTTTTATAATGTTTGTACTAAGTATTTCCTTACTATGAGTAGGATCTTATGAATATAATTTTATTATCTTGACTTTTATAAGAAGTTTTTTCAATCTTTCTTTTTCTTGAATGATATGATCCCAGGCTGAATATTACTTTTATCACCTTGATTTTCTAAAACATGATTTCTCTTATAAATCTTTTATTTTTTACTTAAAAATTTTTATTGAATTATAGTTGATTTATAATGTTGTCTTAGTTTCGGGTGTTATATAGCAAAGTGATTCAGTTATACCTATATATATTCTTATAAAGCTTACCTTACCACTGAACTGAACAAAAAGCAGTAATCAGAGACCCTGAAATAGTAATTCAGCTCCTCCATCCTTCCCCTGTGCCTTCAAAAATTATTAAAATATTTTTAATGAAAAACATAGCACAGACAAAAAAATTTTAAACTACCTGAATTGTTAATCAACTTCTTTAGTGAATATTTTGCTTAGTTTAAATGCCAAAGGTGATATCTCTAAAAATAAAGCATTTTTTCAGTTAAAAAAAGAAGAAATCATATGGTATTATGTGCTCTCTACCCTGTTGGTGGAGAGACTCACAAGCCCAATATGATCAGGGGATGGGCACATGCTCTCACCTCTCTGTGGGAAGATGGATACAGAATTTGTGGTCACTCCCTGAAAATTATGCTGTGAAAAGTTTATCTGAGAAGTTCATATTTGCATTTTATCAAAGTAGAATATGGAAACGCTAATAGGCTGATAATTTGTTTTGCTCCTTTAAACGTTGCTCTGTTAAAAATAGAGCTGACTGTATTCTGAGTCTAACCAGACAAGACCGATAGAGTGCCAGAAGAGATTATAAGTGTCAAAGTCACCCATCAGAGAAGACCTTGAAAAATCATGGCAAGAATTCTTTATTAGGTACTTTATTTAGCTTAAGCTGTTAATCAGTTCTTTTAGAGGTGAATACTTTCCTGGAACTGAGGTAGAAATAGGCCTGGGTCACCAAGTTTATGGTTATTGCCCTAAAAATAAAGCTAAGAAAAGCAAACTTCTCAGGTGTCATGACTTCCATGATCTTACCCAACACAATACTACTGTAGGATTCTCCATCCCTGAGTCTACTTTCATTAGTGTTTACAACAGTGAAACTCAGGCCCTGCACAATCATTTATTATACCTACTTTTATAAAGTAGCAAAAATTTATAGTAAAACCATGACTAAGTGGTGGCCTTGGTACCAGGTGCTCAGATATAACAGTGAATAAGGTAGCATGCTGCCTTCAAAGAACACATTGTCTGGTGGGTGTTTCAGGTATGTGAACAGATTAATTGCAACACAAGGCGCTGCTTGTAAATGAACCATGTGCAATCAGGGGGAGAAGATCAACCTGTCTGGGTGTTCACACTGGATTAGCACCTATAACCACTCCCTCTCCATCCACACCTGAACCTTTGAACCTTATCTCTTATTTGGTCTTCTAGGAGGTCTCCTTGAAAGACATCAAGCCCAGTTTTTCCCTCTGCCTAGACTTTTTGCTTTCATGATTTTTTTGTCTCATTTCCTAATATTCTCCCTCCCTGCAATACTTTGTTTCAACACTGTTTATTTATTTATTTATTTTTTGTCTCTGTCTTCTAAAGCCTGAAAGTATGAGATTCACTTATTAAAATATATGTTGAACAGTGACTCTCTACTGGGCAAAGAGTTAGATGCTGGTGAGCCAGTTAGATAGGGTTCCTGTCTGTTGCAGGGAGTTTCCTTCTAGTCAACGCCTCCTAGATTCTTGAAATTATGTGTCTGGCCCAGTTAGATGTGGGGTGGGTTGTTGTTGTTTAGTTGCTAAGTCGTGTCCGACTCTTTGCGACCCCATGGACTGCATCACGCCAGGCTTCCTTGTCCTTCACTATCTCCCTGCGTTTGCTCAAACTCATGTCCATTGAGTTGGTGATGCCATTAAACCATCTCATCCTCTGTTGTCCCTTTCATCTCCTGTCTTCAATCTTTCCCAGCAATAGGATCTTTTCCAATGAGTCAGCTCTTCACATCAGGTGGCCAAAATATTGGAGCTTCAACTTCAGCTTCAGTCCTTCCAAAGAATCAGGATTGATTTCCTTCAGGATTAACTGGTTTGATCTCTTCACTGTCCAAGGGACTCTCAAGGGTCTTCTCCAGCACCTCAGTTTGAAAGCATCAGTTCTTTGGTGCTCATCCTTCTTTATGGCCCAACTCTCACATCCATGCATGACTACTGGGAAAACCATAGCTTTGCCTAGATGGACCTTGGTTGGCAAAGTGATGTCTCTGCTTTTCAGTATGCTGTCTAGATTTGTCATATCTTTCCTTCCAAAGAGCAAACATCTTTTAATTTAATGACAGAAGTCACTGCTGTGATTTTGGAGCCCAAGAAAATAAAATCTGTCACTGTTTCCACTTTTCCCCTTCTGTTTGCCATGAAGTGATGGGACCAGATGCCATGATCTTAGTTTTAGGCTTTGAAAAACTCAGGGAAGCCTTTCTAGCCAGGTGACATTTGATCTATTATTATTATTTTCTATTGAAAAAAATAGAAGTTTTTCTCCAGGTTGGGGTAGAGGTAGAGTGGGGGAGGGCCAGGCATTTCATGCAGAGGGCATAACACATGCAACAAGTAGGAAGAGCATGGTCAGTTTGGGAGATAAAGAGAGATTCATTTGAGAATGTAGAGAGGCGTATCAGAGTGAAGCTAGAGAAGTAGGTTGAGGTCATAATTGGAAGGGCCTTGTATGCTCCTTCTGGTTTTTGGACTTAATCCCACAGGAAAGGAAGAGTCAGCAAACATTCAGAAGTAGGATTGTGACAAAATCAGATCTGTTTTAATTTAAGAAGATAAACCGATCAGGATGGTCACAAGAGTGGTGGAAAGACAAACAACAGGGAGACCAGTTAGGAGATGGTTGCATTAGCCTAGATGAGAATGTGTGAGCGCCCGAGTGACCAGATGATCTAAAGAGGGGACAGAGGTTAATTCTGCAATAGGGGTTTAAGGTGGAATCAAGACCACTGAGCTACTCATTAGCACAGAAGGCTTGATGGACAGTAAGATCATGAGTCTGAGATGGAAGAAGAGGAATGAGGAGCATATTTGGTGAATAAGATAACACCAAGTTTTGTTTTGGATACTTGGCTATTCAAGTGAAGATATTCAGGAGGCAGCTGGAGGCTTTGGCCTGAGTCTAAAGAGGGAGAGAAGATGGGCTAGAGACCCATTTTTTGAGAAGCCGTAGAAGAGGTAAATGGAAAGAAAGTCAAATATTTGAGAAAGGAGAAAAAAATCAACAAAGACTGTGAAATCAGTGAATAAAGAGGAGAAACAGCAAAGATTAGACTCCTGGAAGGGAGGAAAGGTCAAGTAGATGAATAGTGTTGCTTTGCTATTGACCAAAGTTCTGTGTGTGCCTGGGTCAAGTGTTGGCACATGTGATGATGAAGGTATAATAAAGGCAGTTGTCAGCTCTGCTGCTTAAGATGTTGCACCGATGCTTGCATCCAAAGTACTCCTGTGTGGTTTCAGGACTTCACTCTTGGGTTCTTGCATGTCAGGAGTCAGAACAGAGTTAGAACACTTCCCAGGCTGGTCTCACTCCCAAGAAAAAGAGGACCCTAGAAACTTGGTACCCCACTTTCCAAACGTTGAGAAACATGGGAGATATAATCTGCTTCTTAGGAAATAATAACATCCTAACTCTAAACCAGCTTTTCCATTTCTGTGCCTGAATTTTATCTGCCTGATGCATTTGTTGAATATCACTTTTGTTTTCTGTTGTACTAGAGATGTTTTTGAGTTAACTGTTATGCAATTTTATGCTGAAAAATGTTTCAAATTGTTCTGAAAACGTCCTCCCCAAGAAAGTGGTAAGAATTTTCTCTTTCCTCATCAATCATAAATACACAAGCTGAATGGATGGGAAGATTTTTGCCCAAATATCATTTACTTCCCTAGTTTATTCATTTAATTTCCATTGGGAAGTATATAGATTATAAATGCTCCAATTGTTTAAGATGAGTCATTTAATTTGCACAGTCCCTTGTGAGTAGTGTTTGGCATCAAAGGATCTGGAGTCAGTTTTGATGCTAAGTGACACTTAATTGGGCGTGGTAGAGTTAGTTCAGAATGATGCTGGCTGAGGGCCCTAGAAGGATTAATATCCTGATACTAGATTATCTAGCTGGATGAAAGCACTGTTTGTAGATTAAAAGAAAGTATAGTAGCCAGGTAACCTGGGAATAATCATAACAGGGGAGGAAAGTCGTACTAAAACCAAACCAAACTAAATCAAACCAAACATTTAGTCCGCCTAGGGAAGCTGATACGGGGACAAGGCTTAAGGGAGCCTTGAAATTCACTTCCAAGATTTAGTCTTTGCTTGACCTCATTGTTATTTTCTTTTTTATTCCTTTTAAATGATACAATCTGTGAAATGACTCCTTCCTTCTTTTCAAAAATTAGATGTTAATCAGCAGCATAACTGAAGCCCTTCTTATTTGGCTCTTAAATGAAAGTGCTCCATTATATGCATTTAACTGGGCTTTCTTTCAGATCAAAATCTCTGTTGTGAAATACAGTGGCAATCATGCCACATCTACTGGCTTGTTTTTACACAACTATCTGTGTACACGTTATATTTTTCTTGCTTGATAATAAGTACCTTCAGGGCAGGAAACACTAGCTTTTCATGTGTTTGTCCGTCCATCCATCTGTCGACTTATAGAAAGTTTGAGTATGTGTCAGGAGCTGTGATGAAGACATAGTTTTTTTCCCTCAGGGAGCTCAGTCTTGTTAGGGCCCTGGTTCTCTACCAGGGCTGAACATGAGAATCACTTGGGTTGCTGGGCTCCACTTACAGGAAGTCTGTTTTCATTGTGTGACCTGGGTGTTGGTATATATATTTTAAAGTTTTCTTTCTTTTACTTTTTAATTTGAAATTTTCATTCTATTAGGTGATTCCAGGGAGCAAACAGATTGAAAAGCCATCAAGTTAGGCTTGATAGGCCTACATTCTGTCAAGTTCTATGAAAAAGAAAAAACAGCATTTTGTTGGTACAGAGAAGAAAATATAGTCACATACTTTTAAAAAATCTTTTACTCTTCATAGCACCTACCATAGGAGATGCAGTTTCAATCCCTGGGTCGGGATGAGGAAATGACAACCCACTCCAGTATTTTCGCCTGAGAAATTCCATGGACAGAGGAGCCTGGCGGGCTATAGTCCAAAGGGCCACAATCAGACACGACTAAGAGGCTAACCACAACACAACACGGTAGCACCTACACAGGGCACAGGGTCTTCAGTATCCTAGATCAAGCATTTCTTTAATTAATGATCTTATTACCATTAGGCTCAATTACCTACTTCATTGTCATTAGATGATATTCTGTATTGCAATTAAATTAGGACAATTCTTTCATTTATTAATTGATTTTCTGTAACAACTTAGAGATTTTGGGGCATTTTCCTTTGAGAAATAATGAATGTAGCTGTTGCTATATTTAGCTTGATAGAGTCTTGACTTTATAGCTTTTGGATTCTTGACTTTATTTGGTGAAATCTGATACATCTTTTTACAGGCAAAGTCGTTTTTTCAGTTTGAAAAACCTGATTTTTAAAAATCAGCATCTCTTAGTTGAGACAGGTTTTATAAATTAATTATGATACAAGTAAATTATCTATCTTAATGTACTTCATCTGTTTAAAATTATAATTTCAAGTCCCCTAAATTGGATACGAAACCATAGCACAATAAACTATTGACCTTAGAAGAACATTTGAAAGGATCGCTTAGCCCAAAAGGCACTGTGTTTCTCTTCAGTGGGGAGTCCATTTCTGTTTAGACACCCAGTCTAGAACTTACTCTTCTCACTCAAGTTCAAATGAGATAAAATCCTCCTCTCCTTACAATAAGCATGAGATTGGAGATCACACAGGGGCAGGCTGCTGAGTGTACAGATCAGAGTCCAGCTCTAGTCATGTTGAAAGAAGCCAGTTTGGTGGGAACCAGCATTAGTGGCAGACACTTTGTGGTGTATTGAAGATAACCAACCTCCTCAGAAATACTGATGATTAACATAGTCCTTATAGTGAACTTTGAGCAGTTTCAGATCAAAAGTATAATATTCTTCAAGGAATACTTTGGCACAGGAAAATGGTTTCTCGACACAAATCACATTTTCTGGGTTCCCTTGCAGCTTGGTATGTTCACATGACTAATTTTTGGTTAAGAAGATATGATGAGAAGGCATGTGTGGAACTTTGAGTTTCTGTTCTTTATTTTATTTTTTTACTTTTTGGCTGCACCCCACGGCATGTGGAATCTTAGTTTCCCAACCAGGGATGGAACCTGAACCCCGTGTGCTGAAAGGCAGAGTCTTAACCACTGGATCACAGGGAAGTCCATGGAGTTGCTGTTCTTGAAAGGAATGGGGATTCCCTCCTCTTCCCTCTGTTTGTCTTTCCACTGATTGGAATGTGGATGTTGCAGATGAAGACAAAGATAAGAACTAGATACCTTGATGATTCTACAGAGTAGAGTTACCATACCTGCTCAGACTTCTACCTGAGAGAGGAATAAACTAGCAGCTTTAAGTCACTGTTACTTTGTGTCTCTATCACACAAAGTGTGCCTGTGTGCTAAGCTGCTTCAGTCATGTCCAACTCGCTGCAACCCTATGGACTGTAGCCTGCCAGGCTCCTTTCTCCATGGGATTTTCCAGGCAAGAATACTAGAATGGGTTGCTGTGCCCACCTCCTGGGGATCTTCCTGACCCAGGGATCGAAACTGTGTCTCTTACATCTCCTGCATTGGCGGGTGGGTTCTTTGCCACTAGCACCACATGGAAGCCTCCTATTACATGCAGTTAGTATCATATCCAGGAGAAGGCAATGGCACCCCACTCCAGTACTCTTGACTGGAAAATTCCATGTATGGAGGAGCCTGGTAGGCTACAGTCCATGGGGTTGCTAAGAGTCGGACACGACAGAGTGACTTCACTTTCACTTTTCCCTTTCACGCACTGGAGAAGGAAATGGCAACCCACTCCAGTATTCTTGCCTGGAGAATCCCAGGGACGGCAGAGCCTGGTGGGCTGCTGTCTATGGAGCTGCACAGAGTTGGACACAACTGAAGCGACTTAGCAGCAGCAGCAGTATCATATCCTAATTCACTATCCCCTCAACCTCTAGGTCAACTGAGTTAAATTAAATACCGTTCCCTGAACTTTCAATTGTAGTTCTAAAATTTCTTCTTACTTTACCTGGACCTGAACTGCATTTACAAATACATTTTCCCCATGAGCCAAGTAAACTCCTTCTCATTTTTCAAGATTCTTTTAAAATATTGCTCTCTCTCTAGCAAATCTTCCTTAATATGTCTATGTAAAAGTGACAATCCTTTTGCGATTGCCTTCAATAGACTTTGTACATAATTAAAATAATAATATGCATACTTCATTGAGTATCTACTATGTTTCATGTACTTTAAATGGGCTCCACATAAAATCGCTCATTTATTCTCTCAATAGTGTTATGCGGAGTATATGTCAAACTCATTTTATAGATGAGAAAATCTAGGTTTAGACAGAGAGGCTAGGTAATTTAATTTGTCCAGTTTATAATGTTAGAGTAAACAGTAGAGCTGGAATTTAAAACCAGATCATTCTGGTCCCAATTCCATGTTCTATCCTCTCTGCCTTCATTATAGCCCCTCTTCTGTGGCATCACATTTGTTTGTTTACCTGTACATCTCATCCAATTATACCCTGGATTTCTCATATATAACTCATTGTGGGAGCTCAACATATACAAGTTAAATAATCGAGCTACCACCAACTTTATTCACCAGTTGACTTCCAAAGTTTTGCTATAAACTCTAGGAATAGGACCACACTCCAGGGTCAGGGCCAAGGAGAGTCACTGTTGTCTACTCTGGTTTCTCCTTGGATCATGTATCTGCAATTGATCTGATGCTCCATGTCCGAGGCTAGCTTTGGTTACTGTTAGGATTTTGGTCTTCCAGGACTATCATAACAAAATACTACAGACTGGGTGGATTAAACAACAGAAATGTATTCACTATCAATTATAGAGGCTGAGTCCAAGATTAAGGAGCTGTCAGGGTTGGTTTCTGATGAGACCTCTCTTCCTGGCTTGTAAATGGCTGCATTCTTGTTGTGTCTTTACATGCCTTTTCTCTGTGGCTTGCAACTCTGGGGTCTGTCTCTCTTTTCTTATGAGGACACCAGTCCCACCAAAGTGAGGCATTCACCCATATGATCTTATCATTGAAATATATTTTTAGGCTCAAGATAGAACTACTCCCAGTTGGGGTGCCAAGTCAGCACATCAAAACCTAGAAAATTTTTTGTCCCTGTAAATGCTCTGCTTGAGCAGAAGCATAGTATATGAAGTTAGCCAGTTCCCAAATGCCAAGCCAACTCTGGATTCTATACATTACTTATGTCCTCTTTTCTTATGCATTTCCTATTTTTCTCTTCCTTGTTCCTTGTTTTTTATCCTATAAAAGTTTCTTGCCTTCTGCTCCATTTTGCAGTTCTCTGGACCCTTGGGAATGGAGACTGCCTGCTTCATGAAATGTTAGTTTGATATATTACCTAAATGATCTTTGATCATTTTTAACACTACAAAAAGAGTTTTTCCTCTCCAGTGTGTTCCACATACACTGAGTGTGTCATGAAGATGTGAAGTGTGCTAACTCATCCAGCCTAATCCTCAGTTCCCTAATCTTTAAAATGGGGATAATAATAACAATCTCATCTATCTCACAATGAGATTTTTTTTCTCTTCCTTTTCTTAGTATTAAATGCAATAACATTCAGAAAGTGCTTTACCAACTGAAAGTGTTATGCCTATAATATCTATTTCCCAATTGTCTCATAAATATTGACTCATTTTTTTTTAAGACTCAGACTAAATATCACCTCCACTGTGGGCTCATATTTTTCTTTATCATAACTATTGACTGGTGGATGATGGATGAGTGAGGTTTTTACACCCCAGGGTCCAAGACCAATGAAGGGAGAATATAAAAAGAGCATGGGAAATTTGCTTGTGTCTTGTAAGTAACCAGCACTTGCTTCTCTAACTTGGAACGACATGATCCTAAGTGTGTCCAGACACAGAACAGACTTCCTGTCCTTCCTTCCTTCCTTCCTTCTTTCTCCCCTTTTTAATCAATGTGCTCTGGAAAGAGCAAAAGATCTGATCAGGGTTTAAACCTTGATTCACTAACTACCTACATAGTTGACCTTGGACAGCTCATTTCACGTCTATGAGCCTCAGTGTTCTACGAGTTGATTTGATACTTCAGATCTGGTTGCTACATCTGTGTGGGCATGAAGTGAAGGAGCTGTGGGTACAAGGGAGGGGAGAGAGGGGTGGTGGAGAGGGAGAAGGAAGAGTATTGAGAATTGTGAGGACAAGTGACATTTGTGTCAATCTTCGTGTTTTAATTGCCACATATGTTTCCAAACTGGGATTTAGCTCTAAAGTCAATGTCTTTTATGTTAATTTTCCACTAGGTAAAGTCAGGCTTGTGTTATCTTTTACGAGTGGTGCTTTTTTTTTAATTAATTAATTTATTTGTCTATATTGGGTCTTAGTTGCAGCATGCGGAAGTCCCTTTCATTGGGAACACAGAGTCTTAGTCACTGGGCCACCAGGGAAGTCCTACAAGTGGTGCTGTTTCTGTTTTGAGGAGACAGACCTCACAGTTGATGCAGAGACTTTTGGGAACTAGAAGGAGAAGCAGGAGGCCTGTCTGGTAAAGCAGATTGTTAGGTTGTGGGTGCCCGTCAAGCATATGTGTGTTGGGTGTTGATTATTGTGTTGACCTGGTCTAAAGTGAATTTCCCAAGAAGGAAAAAATTTTATTTGGGGCACTTGGGACTGGATAAAATAAATTAACCATCTCTGACTGGCTTCAGATTTGCAGATCTCTGAGGAATTTGAAAAGGGTGTGGCAATTAAGCAATAGTGGAACTCCACATACTGAATAAGAATTTTGAGGCTTGCACAAGTTCTGAATATGGTCCAGACCTTTTTAGTAAACATCTATTACATTTCTCAAAACTGAAATGGTTTAACAACAAAAAAAAAGGAAACACGTAATGAGAACGAACCAGTTTATGAAAGGACCAGTTCAGTTCAGTTCAGTTGCTCAGTTGTGTCCAACTCCTTGCAACCCCATGGACCACAGCATGCCAGGCTTCCCTGTCCATCACCACATCCCAGAGTTTACTCAAACTCACGTCCATTGTGTCAGTGATGAAAGGATAGAAAAGGTTTTTATTCTAAGACTTTTAATAAATGTTCTTTTATTCAAGGATAATCTTTAATGCTCAGTAGTGACTTCAGTTCAGTTGCTCAGTTGTGTCCGACTCTTTGCAACCCCACGGACTGTTGCATGCCAGGCTTCCCTGTCCATCACCAACTTAGAGGCTTATTATCCCTACCTTACCCTGCTGTGGAAGGCAGAGTGATATTTTTGTTAGAGTGATATTTTGTTCAATGGACAATGTTTATCCGTATCCATATCCATATCCAGTGATAGATTTAAAATGTAGGTAATGTAGTGGTGGTTTGAGAGACTCCAGGGTCATGAATTGGCAGGAAGCTAAGGGCAAAGTGCTGCAGTCATGACTGGGTTACAAATTGCATCTGGAAAGTGTGTAAAGATTCAAAGCAGACTTATTGGACTCGATAGCCTATTCTTGTCCCGCAGCCTGGCCTTGATAATGCTGCTCTGCCTGCTAGTGCTGTCATGAGGATTCAAGAACTGCATGCCATTTGTAACACTGGTACACTATAGGTATTTTTCAAATGTCAGTCCCCTTGTCCTTAACTTCAAGTGCCAATACCCCGTCTTTGTCAAGATTATTTCCATCTTTAAGATATATGCATGTGTCTGTGTGTGTGTGTACACACATTTGTGAGATAGGAGTGTTTGTAATAAAATGAACATGTTGGTGCAATAGCCCATTGATCAATCAACCAATCTTGAACAAGATGGTCAGCTCTGGATCATTTAGTTTTCATATATTTATGGGACAATCAGTTTCTATTTTTTATAGTGTTTTGGGCATAGATACAACAGGAAACCTAAAAATAGAGGATTAGGGAAAGAAACATACATAAAATGGAATCTATGGTACCATGTTCAATATATAAAGGGGTAGGCTGAGGGCCTTTTCATGGGGTTCAAAGAAAAGCAGAAAGTGGTTGATGTGAAAAGCCTCTTCATTGGAGAGTTCAGAATAAGCTGAGTGTTGCAGGACAAGACCTCAACAGGCTGCTGGGAGATGAAAGTTTAATCATAAAGACCATAAACTTGGAGGCCAGAGACTTACTGATGTGGCAAGGTTTTTGATTTGAAGGACATACTTTCTAGGGAAATAGTAATAAGGCAAGCTTCCTCTGGGTCAGTGGGGTGACCTAGCAACTAATAATGATGATGTGTATCTAATCTCTGAAAGGCCTTTGACCATATCTGCCCAACAGTCTAGACCTGATCATTCTGAGGTGATGCATTGACTGATATTCTCTTTGAGGAGAACTTTAAACTATAGTCAAACTAGAAAGAAAATTAATTAATAGTTAAAGAAAAACAAGGCAGGTAATGAACCCTGGTTTAGGTGCTGAGTAGCTAAATGAACTGCATATATATGCCAGAAATTTATACTGGAGAGTGAATTAGAAGCTGAACCTTTTCAGAGAAACTTTCAATAAAGACTCTTGCTTCTTTCTTTGCTTCTTGTAGGCGACTATGTCAGTTCCCCTATTTACCGAATGGAAAAAATAGTGCATGAGCAGATAGAATGACAGCTGAGGTTTATAAAACACAAAATATCACACACATTTCCCTGGTGTTTGTCAGCACACTAATGTAGACTCCAGCTCAGAGTTCTGTCAGAAGTCTGTCAGTCCTGTTAAATCAAGGAAAGAGGCTTTGCTTGCTCTTATTCTCTTTTCCCCACTTTGCACAGTATAAAAACAAAACCAAATAAAACACAACAAACATAAGCAAAATCCTATACCAGACAGTACACGGTTTACCTCCGTGAAGATTGAACATTACAGAAGCAAACTCATGAAATAGTGAGCATCTGAGTAGCTGTCACTGTGAGGCAGTTATCATTTTTTAGTCTGGCTCAGACAGGTTGTTCAACTGAAGAAGTTTACTAAACCCCGGGATTTGGTTTTGAGGACATAATTATGGGTTATGATTACCTGAGGGCCTTCAGTATGCCTGAGGATATAGAAAGCGATTTAAGTCAGGGCTCTGAACAGTGACCTTTGCTACTGGACTCACTGTGACCTTTGTCTGAGAAGATCTTCCCAAAGAAAACTTCCTCACATGTTTCTCTCCACTTCAACTCTTTTTGAACCAGGAAGAAGGCCAAGTGTGTATGTAATTCTTGAATATTTCCTTTGAAATTTCATTTTGGTGGTTTGTCTCATAACTCAATTTTATATCTGATATATTTTGTACCTTGAGTCTTTTATTTGCAACTTCTAATTTAAGGTTCTGCAGTGTGAGAATTGAGAGAGATTTGGTGATTCTTCTTTTCTTCTTTATGCTTATCTTTACTTTCTTAATTTTCTATAATAACCACATATTATTTTTAAAATGGCTTCCCTGGTGGCTCAGATGGTCAAGAATCTGCCTGCAACGCGGGAGACATGGGTTCGATTCCTAGGTTGGTAAGATCTCCTGGGGGAGGGCATGGCAACCCACTCCAGTGTACTTGTCTGGAGAATCCCATGGACAGAGGAGGCTGGTGGGCTACAGTCCAGGGGTTTGCAAGAGTCAGACAAGACTGAGTGACTAAGCACACACAGCCCACATTTTTAAAATGAGAAAAATTCATATGAAAGTGTCACTTAATTTCCTTATCTTTTTACCTCTAAAATGCTCAGTGATACTTGGACAAATGTGTAATTGACACTCCTCATGTACAGAAATATTGTATGCGTGAACAAGGCAAAACCGTAATTCTATGGCAAGTAATTGTCCTCATACCCCATTAGGTGACACACTGTGGCCAATTGTCCCATTTCTGGTGAAGTTAACCTTTATCACTTTTTCAAGATGGATCTGTCTGGTTTTTCTATTATAGTATTGCTTTTTAAATTTTAATTAATAAATATTTGTGGGGCGACATTTTGAGATCAGGTAAAACCTCATTCCTTATCCATCGATTTTAGCATCTATTGATAAGATATATTATTACCATGATGACCGCCAAATTGTGATTTTTCTAATTTCATCATTCATTCTACACTTATTAGTCAGCATTCTTTGTAAGGAAGAACTTTCTTTTCTCCCATTTATTTATTCATATATTTACTTATATCCATGGTCTCTTGAATCCTCATTTTATCAAATGGATTATAATTTGTTACTTTTATTACTTACTTTGATACTCATGTTGTTCTGGATTTGGTTGATAAGAGCCTCTTCAAGCTGGTTACTGAGCTTGTTTGACATATCCCTATCATTTTTTTAGATATGTTCCAGGCTCATCTTGTTATTCCCTATTTAAGTCCTGGAATTAGGCATTTTTTCCAAGTACCTTGGTTCCATTTAGTATAGAGTGATATTTAGAAGCCAAAGATCTGGGTGATAAGTGTGCCTATTCCTGCTGAGATAGTGATGGCCCACACCCTTTCAGTGAACAGAATTATAAAAAATACATATGTATCACTCATTTATATCCATATTTATTTCTATGTCTATCTACATATATGGAAAATATGAACAGTCATGTCTCCTATTCCATTTTGGCACCACAAGAGACATTCTAGCTTCTCTCTTGGCTGTGTTGTACCTTTTTTGTTCTGGCATTGAGAAATACTGCTGTCACTATCCTCATTGTGTTTATTTATTAAATCCAAATATCAGTAATCTCTTGACCTTTCTAAGTTTCTACACCATTTGGGCACCCTTCTTGCATGGGTCCTGACTCAG
Source organism: Giraffa tippelskirchi (assembly GCF_054371585.1). NCBI lineage: Eukaryota > Metazoa > Chordata > Mammalia > Artiodactyla > Giraffidae > Giraffa > Giraffa tippelskirchi. The sequence goes on along the minus strand of NC_137275.1, from coordinate 87,512,776 downwards.
TCAGACACCCTCCTTACTTGGATTCTGACATATGCTGGGGTGCTTTCTTGTCCTCTGGGACCTTCATGTGAGTCATTGCCACCACTGGGCTGTCATTAAGGAAGCAAATAAAGAAATGAGAAAAGAAAGAAGGAAAAAAGGAATCAATCTGAAGAAATACTTTCAGTGCTAATGATATTTTTAAAAAGGCCATTTATATAGTCAATGTCTTTTTGAAAACTCAAGCCATAGATCACATTGTTTTATAGCCACTACTATAGAATCATTGCATGGAGGCCTGAAGGAAAATTTAAAGAGTTTCTAATCACATTCTCTCATCTATTTAACATATATGCAATAGATATCCAGAGAGCATAAGTTAGTTGGAAAGGCCCTGTAACTGATCAGAAGTCATAGTCTGAATAAGAGTCAAGATATCTGAGACCCTGGAAGGTTCTGTCTTCACTGGATCATTCTGGTGCATTAGAAAATGGTTTATTTTTTAAAGGATCAAATTTAATATCCATATTAAAGTGGGGATTTGTTATTTTTGCTTCTGCAGTGTACTGTTTCTTCCTTTTGGGAGACATCCCATTGTCACTATTAGTTCACTCTCAGCCATCATCAAGTGTGGGGTCAGCTCTGCTGTCTAGCTCCAGGGGTGGTCACGGACTTAGGCCTGGCTAATGAGAGTCATGCGGCATTTGTGAGCCATCAGGAAGGAGATTCTCTCTGCTGGGACTCTAAATAGGAGGTAAGCTGGCTCTTCTGTGTGCAAAGACAGCCCAAAGATGGGCTTGGTTGCAGTTTAGGAAAAGCCTGCCTGTTAATGCGGCCAAGACATGAAGAGTTGCCTGATGACATTCTTAAGCCCTGGACCAATTTGTGCTTAAAATCATGTTGCATCCTTCTACTTCACTGTTGTGTGGTCTAGTAAATTCTTTTGTTTGCCTAAGGCAATTTGAATTGGGCTTCTCTTACTTGAAACCAAAAGAGTAATACGTTCCCCTTAAAATCTTAACCTCCAAATCTTTGAAACAGTAAAAGCATAGCTAAATTTATTGTCTGTTAAATTAATGTCAGGTGTTTTTTCCTTACTACTTTGATATAGGAGAAAGAAATGAGAAGCATTCGTTGAATGGTCTCTCAGGGAGAAAACCAAACTCTTTTACTTAATTCAGTTCAGTCTTAGCAGCAGCAGCAGTTCAGTTTAGTTGTTCAGTCGTGTCCGACACTTTGCGACCCCATGAACCACAGCACACCAGGCCTCCCTGTCCATCACCAACTCCTGGAGTCCACCCAAACCCATGTCCATCGAGTCGATGATGCCATCTAACCATCTCATCTTCTGTTGTCCCCTTCTCCTCCTGCTCTCAATCTTTCCCAGCATCAGGGTCTTTTCAGATGGGTCAGCTCTTTGCATCAGGTGACCAAAGTATTGGAGTTTCAGCTTCAACATCATTCCTTCCAATGAAGACCCAGGACTGATCTCCTTTAGGATGGACTGGTCGGATCTCCTTGCAGTCCAAGGAACTCTCAAGAGTCTTCTCCAACACCGTAGTTCAAAAGCATCAATTCTTTGGCGCTCAGCTTTCTTTATAGTACAGCTGTCACATCCATACATGACCACTGGAAAAACCATAGCCTTGACTAGACGGATCTTCGTTGGCAAAGGAATGTCTCTGCTTTTCAATATCTGTCTAGGTTGATCATAACTTTCCTTTCAAGGAGTAAGCGTTTTTTAATTTCATGGCTGTAGTCACCATCTGCAGTGATTTTGGAGCTCAGAAAATAAAGTCAGCCACTGTTTCCACTGTTTCCCCATCTATTTGCCATGAAGTGATGGGACTGGATGCCATGATCTTAGTTTTCTGAATGTTGAGCTTTAAGCCAACTTTTTCACTCTCCTCTTTCAGTTTGATCAAGAGACTCTTTAGTTCTTCTTCGCTTTCTGCTATAAGGGTGGTGTCATCTGCATATCTGAGGTTATTTATATTTTAAATAACCCTAATTTCACCTATGTGAAGTTCCAAAATAGTGAAGATTATTACTTAACAGCATAGATAGCTGGTGTAAATCACATCATTTTTCAACAGAGTTCTATCTTTGCTTTAATAGTTAAACTCTCTAGACGGGTGATTCTATTGTGAAACAATGGTGGTTCTTTGACCTCAGTTTAAAAATAGAAACATTCTTAAGAGGAATGGTTGATGGACTGCTCAATTTTCAGAATGTTCATCCTCCTTAAAGTTGTTCCAAATTAGGTAGATCCAAACATGGGTAGGATGTGAATGAGGGAGTGACACATATAAAACCAATTATACTTAATAAGATTGCTTATTAATAGAAAGTGTTAGTCGCTCAGTCGTGTCTGACTCTTTGTGACTCCATGGACTATAGCCTGCCAGGTTCCTCTGTCCATGGAATTCTTCAGACAAGAATACTGGAGTGGGTTGCCATTCCCTTCTCCAGGGGATTGAACCCAGGTCTCCTGCACTGCAGGCAGATTCTTTACTGTTTGAGCCACCAAGGAAGCCCTATTCATTGAAGCTTGGGGCCTAAAAGAAAACAGGCAGCCAACTTATGAGATAGTTTTATATACTGTAATATTTCTTCTAGTAAAAGAGCTTAAAGAATGCATGCTCATTTGTTAACATGATTTGAGGGGAAAACATAAAAAATATACTTATAACTATTGCTTAGTAACTCAATTATAAAATATAGATAAAGAAAGTTTGATATACTTTAAGTAAAGTCGTGATGATAATACATATTCAGCACTTAATGATATGTTAAACACTATTAATTAACTCATTTAATGCTCACAATAATCTCACTAAGGAGAGCAAATTTTATTCCTATTGTTAGAGGTTAAGAAATCAGAAACCTGTTATCTAAAATCACACAATTTTAGGAGGTGGATTTCTATTGAAGCTTAACTAACACTCAAGGTAAGTTCCTTTGATCCTCCAAACAGTATTAAATTTCATTACATTTCATGTGATAACAGTGATGATTAATTATATGTGTCAACTTTGTTAGGGCACTATACCCAGATATTTGGTCAAACATTTTTCTAAATGTTTTTGTGAAGGTGTTTTTTAGATGATACTAACATGTAAATCAGTAGACTTTGAATAAAGAATTGCAATTATTTGATAATAAAAGATACATGTATTAAAGGAGATTAATACTTTTGCTTGCTCAAGTAGAATCATGATTCAACATTCTGCCAAGTGGATCAATTAGTCTTAATAACACTCAGTAAAGGAACTTGGGATAAGCATGTAGGGAGTCCTTGCATGCTCTCCAAGTTTTCATTAAGAGAGTCCCCCAAGTATAGTTACAAATTTGCATAGAGGAGCAAAAGTCCTCATAACATGAAAATGTTTACTAATGAACTTCTACTTACATTAATCTCCACTTACACATTCCTTCCCTTAACAGACTTTGAAACCTTGCCTTCCCTATCACCCTCTGACTGATTTTTGGATGCCAGGATAAAAGGCAGGTCAATTGCAAGGTGAAATTCCAAATCCTGCAAAAAGGTAGGATTACATACAGTATTGAAACCATTGTTGAAGCACTTCTCAACCTTTTACTGCAAAAGGACATTAGGCACAGTTAAATCAGTTAGCAGTAGAAGACAAAGGAAATAGACCCAGATGACAGAATTTGGTTCCTTTTATTTTGATGAAAATTTTACATAAAATGAAATGCATAAATTGCTAACATTAACAAATTCTTTCATCTGTGTGCCTCAAATCCCCATTGAAATATAGGCTTCTACCATCACACTAGAACCTTGTGGTTTTTTCCAGTTAATATTCATACCCACTGTCCCAGAGAAAACTACTATATTCAATTTTTCCACTATAGAGTAGTGTAGCCTGTTGTAGAAATTTTCATATATTATATATATATTCATACAATATGTGCTCTTCTGTGTAAAGTGTCTTTCACTGAAGATATTCTTTGAAATTCATCTATGTTGTTACATGTATCAGTAACTTATTCCTTTTTATTATGGAGTTGTATTCTATTATGTAAACATTCCATAATTTATGATGGGTTGTCTGCAATGTTTGACAATTATGAATAAAGTTGTGAAGAGAATTTATGTACAGATATTTTTGTAATCATATATAGTTGTCCCCTTGTATCTCTGGACACTGGGCCTAGGAGCCCTGTGGATTCCAAAATCCATGGATTCTCAAGACCCTTAGGCACAATGGTGTACAACAGTCAGCCTTTTGCACCTGTGGGTCCCGCATTCATGGGCATAGGGGGCTGACTGTACTTTCATTTCTCTTGAGCAAATCCCTGGGAGTGAAATTGATGGGTCATAGATGAGGTATGTTTTGCTTTACAAGAAACATGTGACTTTTTTCTTAAGTGCTCATACAATTCTCATTTAGTTTTAAAAAATAAGCATACTTATTGCAATGTGGAGAGGGTTGTAAGAGGTCAGGAACACAGCTGGAAAGCCATTATATTATCATAGCTGATAGCCAGAAACTAGGTGAAGATTTTACCTAGAATTTCTGTAAAATATTTGTGTGATTTTTAATTGCTCGTAAGGCTGATATCTGACTCAGATGTGATAGCTAACCACAGGGCTAGTTTTAGCTGTGTACTTTGGAAATATGTGAGGAATTTAAAACTCAAGCACTACTTACGGGAAAGAGTCCTTCATTTTAGAGAAGGTAATACTTGTAAATCATGCAGGGAAGATATTCCTGTGAGCTTCTGTGCTATTTTCCAGGTGAGTGATGAGGTGTCAAATAGATCTGTTCTTTTTTCCCATCACAAGGTTTATATATTTTTTCTTTTTTATTGTAAAATAAAATACAGATCCAGAAAAACCACACAAAAGAATTGTATAGCTCTGAATTATTATAAACCAAATACTGTTTTAACTACCACCTGCGCCAAAATACAAAGTTATGCCAATCACTCCAGAAACTCCTCCAGGTGACCTGTCCCACACACCTGCCCCTCTCTCCAAAGGTAATCACTTCCCTCTTTTTGATTTTGTCACTTAAGTATGCATTATCATACTGTAGTTGATTTTGCCTATTAAAAACTGATGTCTTTTGTCTCTTTTAATCTACAGGTTTATCCTCCATTCTTGTCTCTGCCTTATAGTTTGTTGAAGAACCTAGGCTATTTCACTAATGTGTCTTGCAGCCTGGACTTTTTTGATTGTATCCTCATGGTGAAGTTCAACATGTTTATCCTCCATATTTCCTGAACAGTGGCAGCCAGATCCAGGAGCTTGGTCAGACTCAGATTTAGTCCAATGGACCCATTATATCTGACTGTGTTTCTGATTTTTAGCAGACCTTGACACTAATTGCCTCAAATCATTTGTTGTGGGTCACAAAAAGGCTGATGCTCTATCATTTGGTTTTCAATTATTAGCTAAAGTATTTTTATTGAGATACTTCTTTCACCTGTTGGGTTACCTAGTGCCATGATTCAGAGAGGAACGACAGGATAAATTTTTGATTTGTTCTCTGTACTCACCTGTTTTTAAGTAAAATGTTGGAATTGGTTCCATAACATCCTCTGAAGGTGAGTGATTAGTTGTATAAATGTGTAGTGGGAGGGAATTTGCAAAAGATTTTGAAAAATTCTCTTACCTGGAATGCTAACAATTGTGCTAGTATTCAAAAGGAATGGCTGTTTTGTCAAGTCTTATATTGTGTGATTTAATTGTGCTTTTGTGTGTATGTGTGTGCATGTGTGATGGGAGAAACAAACTGGCACAATAAAAATGTTGGTGAATAATTGTATTTTGGCTAATAGAAATAGCACTTCTCATTTTCTACACAGTACTTTTTGCATAAAGCAAGACAAATTACCACTGTCTGTCTGTACTATGACATGATACACATTAAGTCACTATCTTTATGGAAATTTCTGCCTTTATATAAAAAATTTTAAGTAGCCATTTTACTTACTTCACACATTCTTTCTTACAGAGTATTATATTGTAGGATAAAAGAAAGTTGAAATCATAGCGTTACCTGATTGAGTTAATATGTGAAGCTCTAACATTGATCTGACTCACATAATCTTACTTTATTTCTTTTATGTAAGAAGTAGAATAACTTCACCTTCAAAAATAAGAAAAAGTACCACGTTTCCATGAAAAGGCTGTCCTTTGGTGGCCAGACGTTCTAGGACATGGGGTCATGGCCCTAATCTGGGCACCATGGTTGTAGCTCCCATCCAGACTGGGTGACTCCTTTACAGCCAGCACATCTCTGTTCCATGTCTTTAAAGAGGGGCAACCATAAGGCATCTTTGTTTACATTCCATTGGCAAAAGGGGAATTACATAAATTCAGCATATTTTTTTTTTCCATTCTCAGCTACAATTGGGAACACACGTAAGTCTGGAAAATCCTTTCCCCAGGACTTTTTCAACTGATGTCCTCTCTTTAGGCTAGCTGATAGTTTTGTTGAGATTTAAAATCATTATTCTATATGTGCTATGCAATAATTAAAAGATTTTATGGAATCTCCAGTGGTGCCCTAGCCCAGTTTTAGACTTCACGTCTCAGACATCTCTCAATCTCTTCCTTATAAAGACTTCTGGTAGCAACTTGCATACTTATCTGCATTTCAAGGAAGGGAACCTTAAAAAATATTTTTCAAATTCCCCTCCACCTTAAAAAATAGGGCTAATCTTAGCAACACCACTAGGTAAATAATCTATGAATCGTGTATCAAAGTTCAACACTGAAGTTCTTTGTCATTTTAGAGCTAAAATGGTTCTGTCTCTAATTCTGGCTTTGTTTTGATCATATATTATTTACTTTGTAAGTGATGTCATTGTAATTAATGAAGTTATGTTGTAAACTGCTGAGATGAAAAAAAAACATAATTGTCATTTAATGTAGAAGAATAATTAACATCGCCATTATAAACCATGGCCACCATAGACTACTGATTAGGATGAGCTGATCTTAGCCAGTTTCTATTGCCTGAGTTCTGAATCCAAAAAAATAGTCTTTTCACTGGTTGAATGAGTTATTTATTGCTGAAGCTGCCATCTGTAAATAGGTTAACTGACTCAACTTAACCAGCAATCAGTCTGTGCTAACTATGTCCACTCTGTGCTACCCAAGGAGGTGCACAGGAGACCAAAACATGCTCCCCGCCTGAGGAATGTATATCCTAAAGCAGTGCTCTCCAAAGTGCAGGCTGTAGGCCAGTGCCAGCCCTCAAACTGTTTCTTACCCAGCCTATTATAAAATAAATACAGCAATTGAGAAAAGATGGTTAAGATAGGAAGATAGGACTGTAACAGTGTAATTTTATGTGTGTTGATATCATTATGCTAGTTATTGCTTTTTATTGTATTTTTTTTAAAGTGTTGGTCTGAGACTGGAAATTGAAAAATGTTGGTTTTATGCAACTGATAGTTTCAGAAGCACCTGTTAAAGGTGTAAGTCAGACATGTTAGTTCCACTTTTTGGTGATGTACACTATAAAAATGCCTTTATACTTTTCATAGATAATTATATACACATACATGTTATACATACATATGTATAACAGGAATGAAAATTCTAAGAAACATTATTTACCTTTACTGTAAGTGATTCTGACCTTGATATTTTTATTTACTTCTCTTTTATTTGATAAAAAATACTGATATTAACCCATGAAGTAGGATGTTATGCCCAATATGAATACTATGTCCTAAAGGGTATGATTTTAAGGTATTTTTCCCCAAGATCTCTTACAGATGTTGTATTTCTAGAGCTGGAAATTGAGATTTTGGTTCTCTGTTAAAGCGAACATCTTTGGAGAGGGGATAAGTTTTGCCAATCCTATATCCTATATCATAGGATATCCTCATCATATCCTATATCATAATTTTTCTGGAAAGTTAGTTATATTAGAGGGAAGAATAGAGAAAATGTGGAAGCCTGAAGTGTGTGCCTAGGACCAAAGTTGAGAGAGGTTCTGAGAAAGAAAACTTACCTTTACCATTTTACCTAGAGGTTACTACAATAAGTACAAAGTAAAATTAATGTTTAATGCTACAATAAGACCTGAGCAGTGCATTCTCTGAAAGAAGAAGAAAGAATTTGGAAAGGAGGTTAAACTGGGATTGGCAAACAGGACAGTAATACATCATTCTTAGGAATGTAGATAAGATATTAACCAGTATATCTGGAAGACAGAAGACCAGAAAGGGGGAGGTTTGGAATTACCAGAATAGGAAAGGTGGGAGAGTATGGGGTTTACCTTTTTTTAAAGCAAGATGTGTCAATGCTATAAAAAAAGTGATTCTGGTCCTCAGGCTTAGGCAAGATGCCTAGTCTGGGTCCTCTATCTTTTGTTGCCAAAACTCAGTCCCACTAGAATTATCTGTTGGAACAAATCATTGCAGAGGGAATTAAGAACGCCGGCTCAAAGATCATCAGTGATTTTGTTAGGAGTACAGAGGAGTCAAGCAGCTGGTGTTTTCCTGGTGGTTCTAAAGACTGAAAAAAAATAATCATATCAGGAAAGTGACTTAGGGCACAAGCCTACATTAGTGGGTGTGGAGAAGGACTTGTTCTAGTTTGCTATGAGAGTCCCAGATTGCCAGCTGGAATTTTGCTGTGCTGGTATGTTCTGCACTTCCATGAGTTGTCTGGGCTGAGGCTCATTTATTAACACGGCAGGGTTATTATGTACCAGGTCACTTTGTCTGTATGTAGACTATGGCAATTTTACCCTCAAATCTGAGATGTTAACTAAGCACAAACAGAAGTCAGTGAGTGAAGTCAAATAATTTAAATAGAACACAGTGGGTGCATTAGACTGTATCGTAGCCCATCTGATCTCTTTTATCAGTTGCATGAGGCTCCCTGTCTTTTGAAAGGATGCCTAAAGCAAAGATCAATTTTCTCTTGCTTCATAGATTCATTAAGTATTACCTGCAACTTGATCCTCACAATTTGTAACTGAACGTTCTCTTTAATTTGGAGTAAATTCTGTGGAACTGGAATGACCAGCTGAGTTCATCCATTTTCTCTTTGTCAGTCTACAGAGAAGGAGTCAGATGAAAGGATATGGCCACACTGCTTTCTTCCCAGAATAACAATCAAGTGCTGAGGAGAAGCCCAACTCCATCACTGTTGTGAGTGTGAGAGGAAGAAAGTGGATTTGTCCTCACTGCCTTGAGACTGAAGAAGAGGGGAAGGCTGTGTGTGAGTTTGCCATTAAAGCCTTGCATAATTCCAGAAGTCCACACTTGCCCTGGGCTTCCCGGGTGGCACTAGTGGTAAAGAATTTGCCTGCCAATGCAGGAAACACAAGAGATGCAGGTTCAATCCCTAGGTTGGGCTGATTCTCTGGAGTGCGAAATGGCAACCCACTCCAGTGTTCTTGCCTGGAAAATTCCATGGACAGAGGAGCCTGGCGGGCTATAGTCCATGGGCTCACCAAAAAGTCGGACACAACTGAGCATGTGTGCATGCTCGCCACTTGCCTGACACTAGTAGCAAAAGAATTTAGCTGGATGGTGGGATCAGAAATATCCCTGCACGTTGTACCCTGAAGAAAACTTTGCCATTTCCTATAATTGTGTAAAATGACTCATAACTAACAGGTGGATGTGACCCCTACCCCTCAATGCAGATGCTCCTTGCTCGCTATTCCCTCTCCAAGACAGAGGTAAATTCTAGCTAAACCACACCTTGTGATGCGCTGGCCTGGGCCAGAGATGAGAGCTTGTGGAAGAAGTAGTGGACCATGGGACTGGATCTGAAAGTTCTGAGCCTCTTCTTGTCAAGGAGCAGTGAGTACCTACTTGAGGTCATTGGTGAGTCAAAACACCTGCCTCCTCTGGCACTATGTGATCATCACTTCATTGATTCTGCAGTGAACCATAGTCTAAAGGTTTTATCAGAAGATTTCTTCTGTGAAGATACACTTTTTGTTCTGTTTCACAGGCACAGATGTGAGAACTTTAAGGACATGAACAAATCAAATGACCACTAATTCACTGTCTGCAAGACATTAGCATTTGAACATTTTGGATGATTTCACAATCATGATAAATGACAAAGAACAGTGGAGAACATGCAACCAGCCAACTGCTCAATAATAACTGACTTCAGGAGATGGATTCTCCATCCCGAGGAAGTCCAGACTGAAGAGTCTTGATTTTTGTAACATATTCCTCTGCATTCCTGGTTTGTAGTTGGATAAAACGTTGGGTCATATACCAGGGATTCCCAACCCATGCGGGTCAGGTGTTCACAAGGGCATGGTGGGATTAGAGAAGTCACGAAATAGAGTGGGTTTTTCAGAAGCCCAAATTTATTGCATTTAACGATATTTTTCTTAATTTAAGAAAAATTGCATTCTGAGTGATAAAACATCCTTCTCTTGTAAGGGATATTATGGAAAGAGTTGGTGTGTGTGTATTTCATACACACATGAAGATTTAATGTGCTTACTTGGCGAAGGAAAGTGAAAAACTCTTTGTCTCTTCCTGACTCTTTTTGGGAAATTTTACTGGTCTCTGAAGTTTCAAGATCTGGGAGCCATGATTTTATACAGGGTTTTGTGCACTGGAAGGTCAAAATGGGGTTCATTATAGGCTATATCTTAAAAAATATCTTACAGAAAAGTGAATGGAAATTACAGAGATTTCCATAATTCCCCTCCCATTCCCCCAGTTTTCTCTATCCTTAAGGTCTTAGATTAGTGGGGTGCATTTGTTACAATGATAAGTCGATATTGTTTCATTATTATTAACTAAAGTCCATAGTTTGTATAAGGGTTCACTACTTGCGTTGCAAATTCTATGAGTTTTGACAACATGTAATGACATATTTGGGCTTCCCTGGTGGCTCAGATGGTAAAGCAGTAAAGCGTCTGTCTGCAATGAGGGAGACCCAGGTTCGATCCCTGGGTTGGGAAGATCCTCTGGAGAAGGAGGGGACCCACTCCAGTACTCTTGCCTGGAAAACTCCATGGATGGAGGAGACTGGTAGCTTACAGTCCATGGGGTCGCAAAGAGTTGGACATGACTGAGCAATTTCCTTTCACTTTTCATTGACATGTATCCAGCGTTAGAGTTACACAATACAATTTCACTGCCCTAAAAATCCTCTGTGCTCTGCCTATTCATCCTTCCTTCTACCTGAATCACTGGTAACCACTGATATTTTTGCTGTCTCCAGACTATTTTACCCTTTCCAGAATATCATATAGTTGGAATCATAAAATACATAGTCTTTTCAGATTAGGGCCTCTTTCACATATCAGTATGTATTTAAGTTTCATCTATGACTTCTATTGCTTGATAGATCATTTCTTTTTATTATTGAATAGTATTCCATTGTATAAATGGACCATGGTTTGTTTATCCACTCACATACTGAGGGACATCTTGGTTGCCTCCAACTTTTAACAATTATGAATAAAGTTTCATCTTGGTCTATATTTTTGCATTTAAAAATATTTATTATATTCATTTGCTACTATTAAAAGTATTCATTTGCTACTATTAAAAGAGCATTCACTATGAGATTTAAGAAAATATCAGAAATATAAAAAAGAAATATTATTGGTAATTTCACGCCAAAGATAACACTAGTAACTGTTAGTGTATATTTATACTTTTTTAAAACCAAATCTGTATTAGGTTTTAAAACCTAATCTAGCTACATCTAGAAGCTATATCTATGTCTACATATGCCTGTATTAATTATTTAAAAACTTTGGTATTTTATATATATATATATATAGTGTATATAGTTTTACATCTTAGTTTTTTCCCCACTTACCATTATGTGTATATATTTTCAAATCTTTAAATTTTATTTTTGGGGAAGATGATATTTAATAACTACACAGTGACTCATTATATGTGTGTTTTTAAAAATGAATTCTATGTGTTATTTCATTCTTCTAGTAAAATATGAACTCTGAGAAGGTAAGGATTTTTGTTTTGTTTTGTTTTGTTTTTTTACAGGCAATCCTTCAGTACATAGAAAAGTGCAGGCACAAAAAAGGCACTCTTAAAAAACTTTTATTGAATAAATGAAAGAACTGTATTTTTTAAATTTGTATGATTTCATTATCCCTTAGAATTCACTATCCCTTAGAATCAACCCTGCACTTAGTTTTGGTGACTAAGTTATTGCCTGCTAAATTGAGAGACAAAATAACTGAGCAGTCTCAAATATAGTGTTTTTAAGAAACGGATTACTATAGCAGTTTTTTCAAATAGTTAGTGATGGCAATATATGTACAACTGAGGATTTTTCAGTGGTGCCCTGTCTCTCTCTAGAGAGAAACTAAGCATTATCGTTAAGAGGCTGATGAGAAATAAAGCTTGGTCTTGAGCAGAGGACTCTACCTGGATTATGTGGCTGCAATGATGCCCTGATGATAGGGTACCTGCTAGAAAGGGCTTCTTGACGCTTCTGGATGGGAACCACTTACCCAGAGTGACTGGTAGTTGCCAAGAAAACTGCCTCTCCATTTTAGCTGACTGGAAATTCCTACTCATGTTTTCAAGTGTTGGCGTTTTTTTTTTTGTCCAACAGGCCAAGAGACGGGGAGTGGCAGTGATTATAAGATGTTTAGAAGGTTGATAGCTGGAAAGGGCAGTTCACCAGGACATCCTGCCAAGATTCTTACATTCACCAAGGGGCAGAGTAGTGAATAGACACAGAAGGCTGCTGATTTTAGAGCAAGGACTTGAGGTGGAAGCAGCAAGAGAAGAAATCATGGAGTCCAAGGCCTGGAACAGATTTTACTTCCTTCTCAGCTTTACTGAAAGGCTAGTCCTGTTCAGCACCTTATTGTTTCATTGGGTGAGGTCATAAATTAAAGCCATGTCATTTAAAGTTATTTAAAAATTCACTAATTTTGGAGATTGATTTAAATTCCCATTTGAAAATGTCTGCTTTGTATTACAAACTTTTAAAATTGCTTTCTAAGTAATAGATTAAAAGAATCTGAGTAGGCATGTATCCACAGTTACAGCAATAATGGTGTCAAAGATTTCTGAAGACAGAACTTTTGTCCTAGATTTTTATAGAGTTTCTATTTATTAATCTTCCTTCTGGTTTTCTTCAACCCTTTCTATATGATCTGAAAACTTGTTTGCCAGTTTTTTGTTATTAAAAATGTTTTATAACATTATTTAACAATGTTACTTGTATTTATTAATTTACTTTACCAGCATTTATTGAATACCTAAAATATGTGATGTACTTCATACCCAGGGGGAAACAAAGCCCTCAAAAAGTGTAATTGAGTGTATGACCTGAATAAATAAACAGGCAATGAAAATATAGCATAACATATTTTAAAAACACATAGAAGAGGCAACTCACCAAAAAATAAACATCAGATGTTTTCAAGAGTAAATACTGACTAAACTAGGAAGGGTAAAGATGAGTGATAGTGGTGATGAGGAGTGGAGAAGGACACTTCAAGAGGCAGGAGCAGTGTATGCAAAGGCCCTGTGGTGACAGATCGCATGGATAGTTAGGGATCTAAAAATAGCTTAATCAGACTAGCTTAAGTGAGAAATGAGAGATGAGACTAGGAATGAAAACTAAGTCTAAAAGATCTTGTAAATCATGTTAAGTACATTATTTTAGAGATTATGGGAAATGTTTGAAGGTTTTTATGAGTAAGCAGGATCAGAAAGGAGAAGGAAATGGCAACCCACTCCAGTATTCTTGCCTGGAGAATCCCAGGGACAGAGGAGCCTGGTGAGCTGCTGTCTGTGGGGTCGCACAGAGTCGGACACGACTGATGCAACTTAGCAGCAGCAACAGCAGCAGGATCAGATAATCCATTTAGAAATCACATGCTGACTTTCCCCTGGAGAACCATTTGATGAGGGGTGATTCACAAGGCAAGGAGGTTAGTTAGAAGACTGTAGCATTGTCCAGGTCATAGCTGATGATGGCTTGAACCCAGAATAAAGGCAATGGGCTTTTATTCTGAGAGAGTAGGTTGACCTGAAAGCCATGGTAGAATCACCAGAATTTAATAATTGGTGGCCAGATAAAATGGATAAAGGAGAGATCTAAGAGAATGACATTGACAGTCTTAGTGTGAGTTCCCCTACACACAAGTCTGAGACAAGGACTGGGGTCCAGGAAGTTTAATTTAGAGGAGGTCCTAGAAAGTAAGAGTGAGGAAATGGAGAGACTGAGTCAGGAAAGGAGAAAAGCTGATTCTAGGAAGGAGGAAAATCAATCAAGTGTGCACCACTGAGCTCTTCATTGCTGCAGAAACTGGAGCACAGTCTTGTGGGGGGATCCTCTGAGGAACCATACTGAAATCTCACAGCAGGGTCTCTCTGGAAAGCTGGAGACTGGGCCTTTAGTCCCCAGTTCTTCTGTCTCTTTAGTTTGTTGACTCCAGGGACATTAACTCACACCTGCTGAACAAGTTCTTAGAACTTTGGATAAAACCCTGAGGCAGAAAATCTGAGAGAACTGCTTGAGGTGAAACTGGAGTTAGAGGTGGGATGAGCAGATTTGACTTGGAGCTCAAGTAGAGTCTACTACAGTGAACGCGTTTCATGTTCAGGTAACTCGATGCAATGGGGCATATAGTTCTTGAAATATTTTTGAGACATCTGTGTGGCGAGACCCAGTAGGTAGTGGGATATAATTTGGTGGTTAGAACTGATACCACAGTAATGGGAATCTTCCTGTGCCAGGGATCAAAGCCGGGTCTTCGGCATTGCAGGCAGATTCTTTACCGTCTGAGTCATCAGGAAAGACCAGTGAATTTAGGAGCAGTAGGCCAATCCACAGGTCTTGTATTAGTTTGCTAAGCTGCCAAAGCCAGGTTCCACAGACTGAGGGGCTGAAACAACAGAACTCTCATAGCTCTGGAAGTTAGAAGTCCAAGACCACAGCGTCAACAGAGATGATTTCTTGTGAGGCTTCTCTCTTTGACCATCCTCTCCCTGTATCTTCACATGGTCTTTCCTTTTTGTCTATCTGTGCCCGAGTCTCCTCTTCTTATAAGAACATCAGTTATGTTGGATTCAGTCCACCCCTGTGATCTCATCTGAATTACCTTTTTTTTTGTAAATTAATTTATTTTAATTGGAGGCTAATTACTTTATAATATTGTAGTGGTTTTTGCCATACATTGACATGAATCACCACAGGTGTACATGTGTCCCCCATCCTGAACCCCCCTCCCACACTCCTCCCCACCCCATCCCTCAGGGTCATCCCAGTGCACCGGCTCTGAGCACCCTGTCTCATGCATCGAACTGGACTGGTGATATATTTCACATATGGTAATATACATGTTTCAATGCTATTCTCTCAAATCATCCCACCCTCGCCTTCTCCCACAGAGTCCAAAAGTCTGTTTTTCACATCTGTATCTCTTTGCTGTCTCGCATATAGGGTCATCATCACCATCTTTCTAAATTCCATATATATGCATTAATATACTGTATTGGTGTTTTTCTTTCTGACTTACTTCACTCTGTATAATAGGCTCCAGTTTCATCCACCTCATTAGAACTGATTCAAATGCATTCTTTTTAATAGCTGAATAATATTCCATTGTGTATATGTATCACAGCTTTCTTATCCATTCATCTGCTGATGGACATCTAGGTTGCTTCCATGTCCTAGCTATTGTAAACAGTGTTGCGATGAACATTGGGGTACCTGTGTCTCTTTCAATTCTGGTTTCCTCAGTGTGTATGCCCAGCAGTGGGATTGCTGGGTCCTATGGCAGTTCTATTTCCAGTTTTTTAAGGAATATCCACACTGTTCTCCATAGTGGCTGTACTAGTTTGCATTCCCACCAACAGTGTAAGAGGGTTCCCTTTTCTTTGCACCCTCTCCAGCATATTGTTTGTAGACTTTTTGATAGCAGCCATTCTGACTGGCATGAGATGGTACCTCAATGGTAACCACAATGTGGTTTTGATTTGCATTTCTCTGATAATGAGTGATATTGAGCATCTTTTCATGTGTTTGTTTGCCATCTGTATGTCTTCTTTGGAGAAATGTCTGTTTAGTTCTTTGGCCCATTTTTTGATTGGATTGTTTATTTTTCTGGAATTGAGCTGTATGAGCTGCTTGTATACTTTTGAGATTAATTCTTTGTCCATTGCTTCGTTTGCTATTATTTTCTCCCATTCTGAAGGCTGTCTTTTCACCTTGCTTATAGTTTCCTTTGTTGTGCAAAAGCTTTTAAGTTTAATTAGGTCCCATTTGTTTATTTTTGCTTTTATTTCCATTACTCTGGGAGGTGGGTCATAGAGGATCCTGCTTTGATTTGTGTCAGAGAGTGTTTTGCCTATGTTTTCCTCTAGGAGTTTTATAGTTTCTGGTCTAACGTTTAGATCTTTAATCAATTTTAAGTTTATTTTTTTATATGGTATATGGTGTTAGAAAGTGTTCAAGTTTCATTCTTTTACAAGTGGTTGACCAGTTTTCCCATCACCACTTGTTAAAGAGATTGTCTTTTCTCCATTGTATATTCTTGCCTCCTTTGTCAAAGATAAGGTGCCCATAGGTGCATGGGTTTATCTCTAGGCTTTCTATTTTGTTCCATCGATCTATATTTCTGTCTTTGTGCCAGTACTATACTGTCTTGATGATTGTAGCTTTGTAGTATAACCTGAAGTCAGGCAGGTTGATTCCTCCAGTTCCATTCTTCTTTCTCAAGATTGCTTTGGCTATTCAAGGTTTTTTTGTATTTCCATACAAATTGTCAAATTATTTGTTCTAGTTCTGTGAAAAATACCATTGGTAGCTTGATAGGGATTGCATTGAATCTATGGATTGCTTTGGGTAGTATACTCATTTTCACTGTATTGATTCTTCTGATCCATGAACATGGTATATTTCTCCATCTGTTTGTGTCCTCTTTGATTTCTTTCATCAGTGTTTTATAGTTTTCTATATATAGGTCTTTTGTTTCTTTAGATAGATTTATTCCTAAGTATTTTATTCTTTTTGTTGCAATGGTGAATGGAATTGCTTCCTTAATTTCTCTTTCTGTTTCCTGAATTATCTTTTTAAAGACCCTATGTATTTGCCACATGTAGTCTTATTCTGAGGTACTGGGGTTAGGACTTCAGCACATGAATTTTGACGGGACACAATTCAGCCCATACGACAGGTAGTAATAGACAGGAGGGGAACAGATAAGCTTGTTTAAGAAGCAGGAATAAGAAGGAAAGGATCTAGAACAGGATTTGAAGGGATACCAGCATTTAACAGGATTAACACAAGCACAAACAGGACTAACCTTTAATACTAACAAAACAGACTGATAAGGAGTTTAGAAAAGTAGGAGGAGACCAGGAGAGTGTGGCTTCAGGCAAGACAGGGTTGGATTGTTTCCAGAAAAGAGTAGGCAGAAAATGTCAAAGGCTGCTCAGAGAGGCAGCAGAAGAGAGATGCTATGAGGTTGCTGAGCCCCTGAGTTGATCATTGAAAAGAAGTTGCAAAACTATGGCTGAGAGAAGAGTGAAATAGTGCAGTGGCTCCAGTGGAGCATGGCGTAAGTGGATGGGCTTCAGCGCTACTGGGAAGAACCAACAAGGAGGAAGAGCTGGGGTAGAGGAGAGAGACGAGACAATAGGTGAGCAATAACTGAGGTGGAGGAAGAGGAAAGGATTCATAGTTCATGTACAGGACTGGCCTTAGATAAGTGTAGAGATAGTGCTTCTATTTGTCCAGTGTGCATGGGAGAAGTGATGGGAAAAATGATTGGAAAGTAAGGAGGAGTGTTAGAAGGCAGAGTTTTGGGGGATAGAAGATAGTTTGAGTTAAAGGGTTGAAATAAGACTGCATAAAACAGCAGGCAGATGTATTTTTATAAATATTTTTATGTTCAATCTAGTATCATTTTTGGTTTTGAAATTTCTGGAATCCATTTTCTTCTTGAAATCAGAACACTGACATATTTTGTCAAAGAAGAGTTTAGTTCAAAGATGAAGCAGTTTTCATAAAATTTTTGTTATTGTGTCTATACATGGATTATTAAATGATATTGTTATGTTACTCTATTCCTAAAAATAGCTTGAATAAAATACATAGTGCTCTTCTACTATGGAGGACTTGACAAGAAGTGAAACAATATAGCCCCAATATCAGCAGTTAGCAAAGTTTGTGTTTAATATGCTGCCTTATCTGGCTGTTGAACTACTGCTTACTACTGATAAGGAGAACAATGGAAAAATGGAAAGACAAGTTTATGTGGATATAGATGGTTTATTACTGTGTACTGTCACATCATGGACCAATGTGACCATAGTCTTTTTCACATTTAGATAATGCATTCTATAAGCACATTTAATAGTGCTGCCTAGTTTTCTCTTTTAACTTGGTTCATTGTGTAAAAACTTCTGCTGCTCCTCAGAGCCTTGAACTAAGCAAGGAATCTTCATTCATTGTATTATTTGAATGATATCTCTGATTTAATATTCCTCATCTGTAAATTGCCTTTATATCCAGCAGGAAGTTATTTTTTTTCATTTAATATATTAGGCTAATAATCTTAAATGTCAATAAAATTATAAGGTAGAGCTGGTGATAGGAGAATTAAACTTATTTGATAGTGAAAAGCTTTTATACAAGTTTGCATTTTATCATTTACCCACTTAGATATCACAGGAAGGACTTTTGGTTTTCAAGTCATTTAGTTTCCAAATGTGCAAGATAAAAGTTAAAAAAAACTCCTTTCCTTAATACTTAGGCTGAACATGAAGATTAATATCTGCTGATAGCTTTGGAAAGTATAAAATAAAATAAAAACATAACAGTTTACCTTGGGATAAAATATTAGTGGTAACATATGCTTGCAAAACATAAAAACCTTTTTTAATGGTAACCTTTAAATACTTGAAAAGTTATAACAAAATCCTTGCAAAATTTATGGCATCCATAAATAGAGTGCTTATATCCAAATGGAAATTTTATGTATCATGTGTAATTAATAATCTAAAAGCAAATGAATTGCATGGTTCCACAAAATTTCATTAAGAACCTACCAAGTGCCAGGACCCGTAGTGCTGTAGTGAAAAATACATCAATTCCTTGTCTTTTTGGAACTTAGATTTCAGTGAGGAAGGTGTACAGTAGCAAAATTAAGAAATAAACATTAATGTTTCAAAGAAAAATAAGGCACAATAAGTTACTTTGACAAAAGTGGTTTTGGGGACTAGCGGAAGGGGTGAGGGTCCTGACCAGACTATGATCATTAGAGAATGGTGGGGTGGGGTAAGTGATGACAGCAATTAAAAGTAACTCTTAAAAAATAGTTGCTATAAAAAGCAAGCAAAGGAATAGAGTGCTAGCTTTAGGGTCAAGGAATTGTTAAGTGATAAGAGATAATACTTTCTGCTCATTAGGAATAATTTAGTGCAATGTGGAAATGATGTATTAGTTTCTAGGGCTGCCGTAATGAAGTACCACAAATTGGGTGGCTGAGAACAACAAATATTTATTGTCCCACATGCAGTTCTGGAAGCTAGAAGTCTGAAAACAAGTTGTTGGTGGGGCTATTCTCCCTCTGAAACCTTGAGAGGAAACTTTCCTTTCATCTTCTGAGCTTCTGGTGGTTTGCTGATAATCTTTGAAATTCCTCAGCTTGCTGCTGCATATCTCCACTATCAGCCTTCATTGTCCCATGATGTTCTTCTCTATGTCTTCACATGTCAATCTTCAAGGAAGGACGCCAATCATATTAGATTGGAACGCACCCATCTCCAGCTAATTCCATCTGCAATGACCTTATTTTCAAACAAGGTCACCTTCTGAGTTACTGAGAATTAGGAGGACTTCAACATACCTCGTTTTGAGGAACATGATACAACCTATACAAAATATACTGATTTCCTGAGAAATACATAGTAGGAAAAGATCTTTTCAGACATTAGAAATAATGTTTTCTGTTCTTGGGAATGCTGTAGCACAGAGAGAAAAACTGATGGCATTGTAGGAGAGAGAAGGTATAATTGTGGGAACAAAGACCTTGAGTAAGCAAGAGAGGATGGGAACCATTGTACCAGTGGAGGCTGGACTTGGAAAAAAGGATGAAAAGTTCATTTGCTCTAACAGGAGAGAAGAAGAGTTTAGGAATTCAGGTAAGGGTGGACTGCAGATTTGATGGCAGGAAAAGAAATTTCTTTTGAGTATTTATATTTTCTCAGTGAAAAAGAAACAAATGTTTCTGACTTGAATTTCAAATCAATATAATAATCACAATTAGTATTGTTTTAGGGAATTGTAGTCCAGGTGAAAGTAGTATAGTGCTTGAAACACACACATGCACCCAAACATATTCCTATGTCTTTATGCTAGGTACTTTACATATATCATTTACTTTAATCCTCATAACATTTGACAAAGAGATTTTCTGGCAAAAGAATTTCTTTTTCTACATTCCATAAAGGTTTAAAGTATTAAATATGTTCTCATAGTAGTCTAGAGGTTAGCTAATAGCACATTGTCAATAGATCCTTTGAATGCTACAATGCAATCAGTACAAAGCTGAGAAGAATAGTTTAAAATTTTTTAATTGATTAAAATATAGATTTTTGAGTAGATTAAAACATGGAATATAGATTAAAGATCAATTAGTGAATATTTACCTAAACTAAGTGATTTAATTAATACCACTGTTTATCCATAATCAGTTTTGTGTTAGCAATAACAGGACAAAGAGACCTAAAGACCAAACCAAACAAAATCTCTTTATTGTCACTTAAAACTTTCAGGGTACTCCATACTGCTTCTTTGTCATGTATATATTTTTTATAATAATTAGCTATTAAGAAGAATCTAGGATGATAAAAGGAATGCAAATCCTCCCAAATGGGTAGTAAATAAAACAAATAAACCAAACCCATGTTAACAGCTATAAGAGTTGTAAGTAGAAATGCACTGTGAACAAGCACACTTGGGTTCCTCATAACTGACTTTATGTGCTGATCAAACACTGCAGCTTCTTGACCAGAAACCCAGTCCAGGAGGCATTGTCTTCCTGTTTTAGTTTCTCAAATATAAATCAATTTGTTAGTAGGTAGCAGTCTTTACCATCTTTATCAATATTTATATCAAAAGAAGATTACAAATTTAAAATGTATAATATTTTTTATTTTAATGTTACCTTTGTTACAAATGAGTCAATATTTAAAAAACTGGTTTACTTTTCTGTATTTAACCTACCTTTGATTTATCTTCACTCCTAATATTTAATAATATAAACTGTATGTAAAGTGTTCTTGTCTGATTAAGGCAATGAATTAATGTTCCAAATGTTCACCCGCTAGAATTAAAATGTCATATAGTAAAGGTTATATGAAGAAAATAACATCTGTAAGAAAATGATGGCATTTAGTCAACTACATATTAATCTAGATGATAAAGCAAGAATGATGTTATCTTTGCTGTAGGCTTTCCCCAGATCTACCCCATAGACCAAATTGTCCTCAGAGAGATCATGTTTTTATAGTCAGTGTGGAATAGAGAGAGTAATTGCAGATATTATTTTTGGTGATAGCACTGGACCTTCAGTTATAAATATTGAATCCTATAGTGTCAGCAGAGTCTTAGATTAAAAAAAAATGACAGTGATATAAATGTTCTCTAATAATCTTAAAAGCCAGGCATCTTTGAACCTACTCTGGAAGCAATTTTGATTTGATCTGATCTTTGATGACCGCCTACCCCATTCTTTAGCTCTTAAATCTATGGCACAGCCAGGTTCAGGGCGTGAAGATGGTCATGCTACACAAACAACACCTTCTTTTTTAATCCCGGTCATTTTGCTAATCCTACTCTCCAGTGTTGGCCAGTACAGAGCATTAAGAACCTCTCTCAAGATAAAGGAGTAGAAAGGACACTAGTGTTTATATGAGCTACAGCTTTCTGTCTGAATTCTCTGGGTGATAAATTTATTTTGGCTCCAAGTTTGTCCTAAGAGTTTTCCAAGCCTTCTTTAAAAATTCATTTCCTAGAATCAAAAAATGTTGATGGATAAAATAGGCAGGAGCCTAATACAAATAATTCTGAATTGAAAGATTGAAAACTTACACATAATATTGACCAAAACTTGCTTTGTATTAACTGTCAATGGATTAACTAGGGATAAACAACTGAGAGAAGTTACTCGTTCCTATTTTGAGTATCTTAGAAAATTTTCTTTTAGCTTAAATTTTTAGTTTTATTTAGGTGCTTTAGTATTTATTTAGTAATATTTTAGATTAAAATCTTCTCAAATAATTATTAGTCCTATGCAACATTTTAGATAAAGACTTGCAAAGTGGTAGCTACCCAGCATGTATTACACCACTTACTGTATTTTAATCATTTGTATTTTAAGGTTTTAGGCTACCTTTTATGTGCTGCTAAGTCGCTTCAGTCGTGTCCGACTCTGTGCGACTCCATAGACGGCAGCCCACCAGGCTCCGCCGTCCCTGGGATTCTCCAGGCAAGAACACTGGAGTGGGTTGCCATTTCCTTCTCCAATGCATAATCCTTGATTAGCATCCTATTTTCAACATTTGGAAAGAGCTCTACTTTATATATATTAACTTGTGCAATCTTTTATTTTATAAAATATGATGGATACCACTGAATCTAGCAGTAAACACCAGAAAAATAACTATAACTATTAAGAATATGTCTCTCTACATATTACCCATGAAGGGCTAAGATCATCTTTTTCACTGAACTTTAATTGTGTGGAACTGGATCCATGGGAGAGGCAACTAACTCGTGGTACAATCTCACCAATGGTCCAAGCTTGATCCTACTTAATAAATTTATTAATTCACTCACTAATTCCTTTATTTAATTACTCATGGAATAATAAGACCATCCCTTTATTTTTCTAAAAGAATTCCAAAAAGTTTACATAACCATCAAAACAGAACTGAAACACTATTATTTACAAAAGTCTGTGTGCACCACTGGAAAAGCCTAAAATGTTTTCTCTTCCCGTGGACAACAGTTGTGTAAAACATGATGAATTAGGATCTTTCAACCTTTTATGTAAGAGGGTATAATTACACTTGAAAAGTTTCATGGAGCATAAAAATTCTGGCCTTGGGGGACTTTTTTTTCCCTACTAGATATTGAGCTTGCTGACTTAATTCTTGTTGTTACTGTGAGTCTGTAATTAACCATAGAGACTAGGAAAAAGCAAGGTTCTGTCCTCAAATTAAAGGAAATCCCACAAGGATGAAATTGAGAGCAAGAAAGTTTCACCACACTTTACCATCGGTTTTCAATGAAAAGCTGTTTGTATCCTCATTCTACTTAGTGTTCTAACTTAATTTTGTTGTCATTGTTGTTTTAAAATTAATAGTAAAAACTTGATTGTGAAATCATTTTTCAGAAGATTTAGAAAATATTATAAACATTATAAAAATTTCACATTTCAATCATCCAGAGATGATCAAGTTGATTTTGTGCATTAACTCTTTTCTTTATGCATTATTATTATTATTTAGTTTCTTACAAAAATGAATTTAACCTCATTTAAAAAAATTATGACTTTATCAGCAACATTTTTTTCATGACATTTAAAACAATGAAAACTGTATTTAAAGAACAACTACAGTAAGAGGATGAGAGCTCAGATATATAATAAACCCTTAAGTTAGTTTGGAAATTACAGTTTGGAGTTGCAATTTCAGTTTTAAAAATAAAACTAATGGGAAATGTTAAAGGAAATATGAACTTAATCCAGTATGTTGCTGCTGCTCAGTCAAGTCTGACTCTTTGTGATCCCATAGCCTGCCAACTCCTGTGTCCATGGAATTTTCCAGGCAAGAATCCTGGATTGGGTTGCCATTTTCTCCTCTAGGGGATCTTCCTGACCCAGGGATTGAACCTGTGTCTCCTGCATTGTGGGCAGATTCTTTACCACTGAGCCACTAGGAAGCCTAATTCAGTATGTGACACATCAAATTCATACTATTATAGAACATTTCCTTCTATCCTTCTTCTTTCTTTTTACTTCACTCAAGTTTGGAAATGACAGATAATAATAAAAAAAAAAAATTAAAGAAAATTCATCTGAGTGCTGTATTTTCCTGGAATTAATTCCATTATAGCAATTCTTTCTTTTTTTTTTTTAGATGAAGAAACCTAGGCAATCATCCTGGGACTTTGGAATAAAGCACCTACTTATTCCTGCTTGTATCAACTGTAGAAAGACTCATAGTGTTTTTGTCTGGGTAAATATTTAAGCTTCTTTCAATGTGAATTTTTTTCATATCTGATTTAGTTCCCAAACTGCAGTGGAAAGTATATTTTTCACTTGTAAGAAAGTACAAACATGTTTTGGGTAACTTGGATTAAGAAGTAGGCTGGGTTCCTAGAAGACATCCAAGGTCTATTAGTTGTCCATAGACTTTAGGAAATACACATGTACCAGATAAATCATTTCTAGAGCTTGAGCATGGAACATAAAAAAACATGGACATTAGCAAATCCATCATTTTCTCAGTGGCATCAGACTTGATGTCTGACGAATATTTCTTCTTTTACAAATATTGATGATATGGCAGACATTACAGAAAAACTTGAACATTTTGGCCAATCCAATTCAAGTTGAACAGTTCTCTACAATTCTTAGGGTATTAGAATATGTTGTTTTCAAATCAGTATCTTTACTTGTAACATCTATCCTGCTTTTACTTTATATTTGTGTACATTTTTATTCCAAGTGCTTTTATGTACTTTAAAACTTTCCCATAAGAATGGATCATATTAAGTATAAAGCCACAGATACCAAAGCTTGATGTTTCATTGGGTGCCAACAGTAATTTTCCTCCTTCTGGAACATACCAAACGAAGACATTTGAATAAGAAATCAAACTGAAAAAATTAAAGTTTCTATGATTAAATGACAAATTCCATCCAAGTTAAAAAAAAAAAAAGTGTTTTTGAAAATGGGCTCTCTGGACCATGTCCTACAGACCAGTAATTTTTCGGTCTGTAGAGGATGAGCTACCTGGCCTGTTTGATATTGTTATATGTGTCAGACAAACAAGTAGTTGTCACAGTTCTGTCAACTGTGCTCAAAATGACATCTCAGTCTGGTTTGGCTGGTTTGAAATTTTAGTTTTCCTTGGCTTTGTTGATTATAAAGTGTTTTAATGTTTATCTCGGTGAACTATCAAACCACCCCAGTGAAGTACCAGAAGAAATAAGGGATTTAAGCTACCCAGATGACAAAGTTGTCCTCATGGTTTCAATTAAAATGAGAACTCAAGTTTTCCAATTCTTATTTCATTGTTCATTCCTCAGTACTGAGCTGCCAACAGACCTTGGGTGAGTTAGCTTATGGCACACCCCTAAGAGATCATGCAACTCTGATAGGGACAGAGTAAAGAGACAAGTAGGTGACTAAACAGTTAATTCCACTGGTGGGGGAGGGGGGCTTCCTGGGTGGCTAGTGGTAAAGAATCTGCCTGCCAATGCAGGAGGTATGAGAGAGGCAGTTTTGATCCCTGGGTTGGGAAGATCCCCTGGAGGAGGGCATGGTAACCCATTCCAGTATTCTTGCCTGGAGAATCCCATGGACAGAGGAGCCTGGTGGACTATGGTTCATAGGGTCTCAAATAGTCAGATACAACTGAAGCGACTTAGCACGCCAACTAGGGGATTGCAAGTAGGAAAGACATGGGAGACCCCTGTAAGTTAATGATTACTTAAAAGAGCAGGTTTGCTTAACCACAAAACCAAGCAGGCTTGCTTAGCAACAAAAACTTGCAACAGAAGCATGAGACATGCCCCTAAACCATAAAACAATGGTGGCATGAGACCCACATACTGCCCAGTGAGCTCAGTAAGTTAATGATCCCAGGACATGCTTCTGCACACGTGAAAAACAAAAAACAATGATTTGTAAATCTAGCTTTACCTTATAAGGGCAAGGAAACCCCCCTTCTCAACTTGGAGGAGGAACTGATAATGTAGACATGATATCTACTCAAGAAAGACGAAGAAGGTCTTCTCCCCCTTCCCACTTTTCCTTTGATTATTGGCAAACCACTCCAGTATTCTTGCCTGGAGAATCCCCATGAACAGAGGAGCCTGGTGGGCTACAGTCCGTGGGGTTGCAAAGAGTCAGACATGACTGAGTGACTAAGCACAGCAAATAAAACTGTAGCCCAGTAAGTTCTTGGGGCACGGCAAGCCTCACAAGTGTCCTATTCTAATACATCACTTCTTAGCTATCACTTCACCTCTCATTGAATTCTCTTCTGCACTGAGACATGCAGGACTATGGTACTGGAGCTCTTTAGAGCCCTCTAAATGACACCAAATGGTTTCAACTCTTTCGAACAAGAATCATAGATGAATGCTTCCTATAGTGAGAGTACTTCTGCAGCAAGAATGTGGTCTGAATGAGCCTTGGGTAAAAGACTAGAAGTGAAGCTGGTCAACAGGATTCTTAGGTAGATTTAAGCACCTCATAGTGCACACATTGGGCTTCCAGGTGGCGCTAGTGGGAAAGAACCTGCCTGCCAACGTAGGAGACAAAAAGACATGGGTCAAGTCCCTGGGTTGGGAAGATCCCCTGGAGAAGGGAATGGCAACCCACTTCAGTATTCTTGCCTGGAGCATCCCACGGACAGATGTGCCTGGCGGGCTACAGTTCATAGGACTGCAAAGAGTCGGACATGATTGAAGTGGCTTAGCACAGTGCCCACATACACTGAAGAGAGAACGCTTGTTCTGCTCTCTTTTTTACTTCCAATAGTCTCATCCAAACTCTTCTTAAGTTAAAAATGCTTTGTGAACCAGGTAAGCCAGTGATACCATTGGCATACAAAATTTTGCAAATAATGCCTGGGTCAGCTATCACTTTTAAATTCTTAATCTTTGATATTTTAATTCGAACAGAGATATTTAATGTGAGTGGAAAACAGAATATCTGCAGGAAGGGAGGGCAAGAGAAGGGGACGGGAGTCCAGGTATTAAGAGATTGGGAACTCAGAGGAGAAAAGAATTCCTTTTCAAAGTTTCATTCCATGAATTTGCCTGAGGCTAGACTTTGTACTAAGTTCTTATCTTGAAAACAAAATTCATAACTGTTTTCATATGATCCTACTTCCTACAGCTCCATTTCGCTCCAGCATTGGGCCCCTGACCCGCAAGTGTTGGGAGAATTGAGATATGGGAAGCCCTGGTTCCAAGGAGAATTATTCGTGCCTGATGTTCAGCTGACTCCATTACCCATCAAATAAGCAGATGGATGCCTTTCAGGGCAATCGTTAAACACCCATGCTATTTTTGTTAGCTTTCTGTGATGACGAAGCATGCCAACCCCACAGCAGGGCATCTGCACATCTGCCGCTCAGGACTCTCCTCCCCGGGTTCACAGAGGCATCTTGGTTCTAACTCCCCAAGTCCCTACATTAGAGACTGCCTAAAGTTCTACCACTATCTATACGTTGACAATTTTTATTCTTTTAATTATAAGAGTGAAACACAATTTTTGAAAAATTCAAACTCTGTAGAAGTGTATAGAGAAAAAGATAAACACTGTATATTAACACATGCATATGGAATCTAGAAAAATGGTACAGGTGAATCTATCTACAGGGCAAGAATAGAGACACAGACATAGAGAAATGGATGTGTGGACATGGGCAGGGACGGGAAGGAATGAATTGGGAGACTGGGATTGACATATGTTCACTGCCGTGTGTAAAACAAATAGCTAGTAGGAAACTGCTGTGTAGTGCAGGGAGCTCAGCTTGGTGCTCTGTGGTGATCTGAATGGTTGTGGGGGGTTGGATAAAGGGGAGGAAGGTCCAAAAAGGAGGTATATATGTATACATAGAGCAGATTCACTTTGTTGTACAGCAGAAACCAACACAACACTGTAAGGCAATTTTAATTCAATAAAAAAGAAATCAAAACTAAACCAAACCCAATAATACTGCAAAAAAAAAAAAAAAGATACATTTCTCTCATTCTTCCCTCCAGAGAAAGATGTTATTCTTCCTTCAGAATCCCCTGTTTCTCAAACCTACTGTTGAAGAGGAAGACGTTGTAAACAGCTTGGGGCATAAACCCGCAGATGTTTGATGTTGTAAGTGCAAACACACACACCCGCACACATAAACACACACACACTGTTGTTCATATTGTTTCACAGCGCATTCTGCTCTTAACCTTTTTCATTAATTCACTCAGCATCTTTCTGTGAATGTGCATATACATTTTTCAAAAATTCTAGGAATATCTTCAAAAAATTGTACGGAATTATAAAGCACACAAACCATGGTGAGGTCATGGTAAATGCGCTGAGCTGAATGGGAGCAAACGGCCCAGGGATATTGGTCCATTAGAGGAAGCAGAGCTAGGAAGAACATAGGCTGATATAATTTCCAGTTTCATTTGCTCATTCAAATTAAAGTCATGTGTGTAACGCTCTCCAAACATTGACTGGTGTTTACTTTTGGTGGTAAAATGAAAACAGACAGGCTTAGGCCTGATTGTTATAATACTTAACCATGTCCCTCAACTCTCCTGAGGTTTTCTTTCTCCACTCGAAAATGACTAGATTAGAGTCAACGATATCTATGATTCTTTCCATTTCTGATTAGCACTTTACTTTCCTTGGGAAAAAAATCCTTAAGAATTTAGTTAGGTATAATGTAGTCTTTGTTCCAAGGTTCACAGTTGTTTTTGTCCATTTCCTGAAGCAGTTCACTAGGCTGGTTACACAGGGCAGATTACCTTACCGTTTTAAAAAGCTTATAATAATACCAACATTCTGTTTTACAGTATATAAAGGGTTTTCACACACCTTACCATATCTGATTTTCCTATTCAGTGACATAGATTGAGCAGATATTAATTCCCATTTTATAGACTAAGAGTTAAGTTCAGAGAAAACTTGCAGAAATCTGATTGCTACGTACATTTCCTGAGGCATTGATAGTTGAAGTCTCGGACAATCTGGACAGAGTCATTATCTTGCTCCCATTTGAGAATTTTATGTGTGGCATGTTTGTAATAATAAGGAATGAATATTATTTTATACTCATAATACAGGAAATAGAAAGTTTAAATTCACCAAGAAGAACTCTTACCACAGATGACCATAAAGAATCTTTCAGAGCATCACTAAGGGCATCTTTGACCCCCTGGAGCTCCTACTTAGACTCTTGACCCCCTGGAGCTCCTACTTAGACTCTTCAGGTCCAAAGGCCCTCTTTTAGTTCTCCTTGCTCTTCAGGTTTCTCGAAGTTTTTTACTTTGCATTTCTTCATCCTGGAATGTGCTTCCACTCCCTGTCTTTCTGTCAAACCTCTACTGTTCTTTCAAGCTCAAGTGTTCCCTGCTCTATGAATTCTTTGCTCAGTATCTTCTACAGACATAAGTCCTCCAAGCTCTCTCTCTGCAACCTTTAACATCTCTATAACACTAACCATCTCCCTTCTGTCTAACCTTAACTACAAGCTTCTTAAAGGTAAAACAAAATGCATGTTTTCATTTTTCTTTTCCCAGATATTAGGGACTGTGATGCAGAGGCTAAAAATATGTATTGAATGAATTTGTTAATTTTATGGAATATTACCAAGTTGGGATTTTATCAAATTTTACTATTAATTTCTGTGTAATTTGTTGCAGGAATGTTCTCCTTTCCTTATTCATACTTACTATTTTATTATTATTATTTTTAACAATTTGATATAATTACAAGCTTAAAGAAAAGTTGCAAGCACAGTACAGAGATTCCTCTCCTCCACCCATCCATTTGAGTGTGTGTTGCTGCTCCCATGTTCCATTCTTTTGGAATACTTTGCATGTATTTCCCACATATTTGGACCATTTTCTTGTTTTCAGGCATAGCACGAGATTCTAGGTTTATCTTGGTCTTGGTCTGCTCAGTCCTGTAACCAACTCCTTTTTCTAAGGAGCTCTGATTCCTACTGGTGGGCATAGTTTTTAGAAGCCAAGCTCAGGGCCTTGGGTCTCCTTATTGTTATTAGGGCATCACCATTTCTAGCCCTTCCTGATGGACAGAGCTAGGGATTATTTACAACAATATCTGTTTTGATTTGTTTATATACTGAAAACCACAAATTAATGCTGACATCTCCAACACCTCATCATGGGCTCATCCTAGTTTTCCCCATCTTGATGTTTGCAAGTCCCTTCTCTGATAGTGAGAAAACTGGTTACTATTATCTTTAATAGATTTATTTAATGGATTTCTTTATACATAACTAATCTATTTCTGATGCCATCTCTTTCCCTCCTGATTCCCTCCTTCTTGGATTCTCCTTATAGTCTCCTTCTACAATTCTGAAATTCCAAATTTCAATATGGGAGGTGGGTTTCCATATGCATCCAGTTCATTCTCAGACACCACTGTGTCCTTTAATTCAACTCCGTGCTAACACTATCTACCTAGAGAGAGTGTCAGAATCCACAGTTTAAGGCTCAGTCTTACAAGACAGTCACCCTACCCATGTCGGTCACAAAGTTCAGATTGCCACCTGAACTTCTGATAAACTGGTTATAGATCAGAGGTTCCAATGCTTCACAGAACTCAAGAGAACGTTTTACCTACTCCATCCTCCATTTCTGGAGTAGGAAATGGTAACACACTTCAGTATTCTTGCCTGGAAAATTCCATGGACAGAGGGACAGAGGAGGCTGGCAGGCTATAGTCCACGGGGTTGCAAAGGGTCGGCCAACAACTGAGGTTTAGCACATCCCCCATTTATTACAAAAAGTAACTCAGGGACAGCCTGATGGAAGAGATGTGTGGGATAAGGTCTGTGGAAAGTGGGTGGAGCTTCTTCCCTCTCTGAATGAACCACTCTCCGTGAATCTCCTCATGTTTAACAACCTGCATCTCTCCCAATCCAATCCTTTGGATTTTTACAAAGGCTTCATTACATAGGCATGATTGATTTAACCATTTACTATTAGTGACTGATTCAACCTCTAGCCGCTCTCCTCTCCCAAGAAGTTAAGTGGCTGAAATTGAAAGTTCAAATCCTCTCATCACATGGCTGGTTTTCCTCATCCTTAGGTGGGGTCCAAAAGTCACCTTTTTGACACTTGCATCACTTAGGAAATTCCAAGGGTTTTAGGAGCTTGGTGCCAGAAACAGAAATGAAGACAAATACGTTTTGCTTATTATACATCATGTCAAGGCTGTATATTGTCACCTTTCTTATTTAACTCATGTGCAGATTACATCATGCAGAATGCCAGGCTTGGAGAAGCACAAGCTGGAATCTAGATTGCAGGGAGAAATATTAATAACCTCAGATAGATACGCAGATGACACCACCCTTATGGCAGAAAGCAAAGAAGAACTAAAGAGCCTCTTGATGAAAGTGAAAGAGGAGAGTGAAAAAGCTGGCTTAAAACTGAACATTCAAAAATCTAAGATCATGGCATCCAGTCCCATCATTTCATGGCAAATAGATGGGGAAACAATGGAAACAGTGATAGACTTTCTTTTCTTGGGCTCCAAAATCACTGCAGGTGATGACTGCAGCCATGAAATTAAAAGATGCTTGCTCCTTGGAAGAAAAGCTATAACCAACCCAGACAGCATATTAAAAAGCATAGACATTACTTTACCAACTAAAGTTTGTCTAGTCAAAGCTATGGCCTTCCAGTAGTCATGTATGGGTGTGAGAGTTGGACCATAAAGAAAGCTGAGCGCTGAAGAATTGATGCTTTTGAACTGTGGTGATGGAGAAGACTCTTGAGAGTCCCTTGGACTGCAAGGAGATCCAACCAGTCAATCGTAAAGGAAATCAGTCCTGAATGTTCAATAGAAGGACTGATGTTGAAGCTGAAGCTCCAACACTTTGGCCACCTGATGAGAAGAACTGACTCATTGGAAAAGACCCTGGTGCTGGGAAAGACTGAAGGCGGGAGGAGAAGGGGACGACAGAGGATAAGATGGTTGATGGCATCACCAACTCGATGGACATGAGTTTGGCAAACTCCAGGAGCTGGTGATGGACAGGGAAGCCTGGTGTGCTGCAGCCCACGGTGTCTTAAATAGTCACACATGACTGAGTGACTGAACTGATTATAAATCACACTATCACATTTCCCACATCAGGCTGCCCTCTGCACTGCACAGACCCTGGTACCTTGTGCTGCTGTTTGGCAGGGTCTCCCTCTTCGCCCTTGTCCACCTCAGACATTCTGTGCAGGAATGCCCTCCTCACGCACCCAGCCTCTGACTGCACACCCGACAGCTTCTCTTTCTCTCAGACTCTGACCAAGAGTGCCCTATAACCCTTGCTCTGATCTTGATACCTCACACCACGCCACTGGTTTTGTCAAAGCCCTCCTTTCCAGCTTGGGCTCTGACGAATCATACTGGAAAGGATGCTTCACTCATCATATTTGGGTGCTGACATACTGTGTGGAGGTGCTTGAATATGCTCTTACCAATTAGGGAGGCATCCTCTGATTTCTAGTTTCCTCCCCCAATCTTGACACCTTGTCACCCTGCTTGGGCTCTAACTGCACAAGCTACATTTCCCTCCCGCTTGGATACCCTTCTTCCCTTGATTGAGTTCCAACACTTTCTTTGGGCCACTGTGTCTGGCCTCCATACAGATATTATTTATTATGCTATGCTCCTGAGGATGACTTCTTTAGGCCTGGGAGGGAGAAGAAGAGAAAGTGAAAGAGAAGTCGCTCGGTCGTGTCCGACTCTTTGCGACCCCGTGGACTGTAGCCTACTATGCCTACTACGCCCCTCCATCCATGGGATTTCCCAGGCAAAAGTACTGGAATGGGTTACCATTTCCTTCTCCAGAAGAAGAGAAAGGAGGGGAAAAAGGGAAAAGGACATACCATTTCCCAGGTTTGCTCATTAGTCCTTCTAGAAGGAAATGAATGCATGGAAAAGTTTAAAAGTGGTCAATATGCTTCTTCTGCAATAGTAACAAAAGATTTGGACTAAGAAAAATTTGAAGTAATTGGAAAAATAAGATTTGAAGTTAAATACCCTTTTCACTGGAGAATTGAACTTTTATTTCTCTTTTAGGTGTTTCATGTCCCCCCCTCCACCCTTGCTGCCACCCGCCCTGTCTAAATTAGACATTTAGAAATGAAAAAGCTGGAATGAATATTTGTGCTTCTAGCCCAATTTTATTGTTTCATAGATGAGGTAACTGAGTCCTGGTGAGGTCAAATGGGGCTCAGATGGTAAAGAATCTGCCTACAGTGCCAGAGACTTGGGTTTGATCCCTGGGTCAGGAAGATAGATCCCCTGGAGTAGGAAATGGCAACCCACTCCAGTATTCTTGCCTGGAGAATTCCATGGACAGAGGAGTGTCAAATGACTCTCCCAGGTTTCCCAGGTGACATAGAAAGAGAAAGAACAATTTTCTCCATCCTGGCCAGTGTTCTTGGCATTCTCTCTTCATTAATATCATTTAAAATTATTTGACCTTTAAGGCACATTTCTGAGAAAAATTAGTTTTTACTTATACCTTATATTTTAAATTGGAAGTCCTTTTCTTCAATAATGATATTGTTAGTATAATGCTATATTTTAGGCCCTAAAACATTAAGTAAGTAGTATTTTGGTGACTGTATTTCATTAGATCTAGAAATTAACCTCACCAATTTGGTTGTTAGTAACGTTTTTTGAATACTCTCTTTTATAGCATGCTTACATTATGTTAACTGTTTTTGATAAAGATGCCAAACAGGTTGATTGTTATTTATTTTACTATTTATCATCGTGTAAGATTGATGGTTTGGCAAAATGTGTATCAGTTCAGTTCAGTTCAGTTCCATCACTCAGTCGTGTCCGACTCTTTAAGACACCACGGACTGCAGCATGCCAGGCCTTCCTGTCCATAACCAACTCCCGGAGTTTACTCAAACTCATGTCCATTGAGTCGGTGATGCCATCCAATCATCTCATCCTCTGTCGTCCCCTTCTCCTCCTGCCTTCAATCTTTCCCAGCATCAGGGTCTTTTCCAATGAGTCAGTTCTTCACATCAGGTGGCCAAAGTATTGGAGTTTCAGCTTCAACATCAGTCCTTCCAATGTATATTCAGGACTGATTTCCTTTAGGATGGACTGGTTGGATCTCCTTGCAGTCCAAGGGACTCTCAAGAGTCTTCTCCAACACCACAGTTCAAAAACATCAATTCTTCGGTGCTCAGCTTTCTTTATAGTCCAACTCTCACATCCATATGTGACTACTAGAAAAACCATAGTCTTGACTAGACAGACCTTTGTTGGCAAAGTAATATCTCTGCTTTTTAATATGCTGTCTAGGTTGATCATAACTTGCCTTCCAAAGAGTAAGCGTCTTTTAATTTCATGGCTGCAGTCACCATCTGCAGTGATTTTGGAGCCCCCAAAAATACAGTTTCTCACTGTTTCCCCATCTATTTGCCATGAAATGATAGGACTGGATGCCATGATCTTAGTTTTCTGAATGTTGAGTTTTAAGCCAAATTTTTCACTCTCCTCCTTCACTTTCATCAAGAGGCTCTTTAGTTCTTCTTTGCTTTCTGCCATAAAGTGGTATCATCTGCATATCTGAGGTTATTGATGTTTCTCCTGGCAATTTGATTTCAGCTTGTGCTTCATCCAGCCCAGCATACATCCAGGCAAAATGTACATATATATATATATATATAGAGAGAGAGAGAGAGAGAGAGAGAGCACCAAATAGCTGATGAATAAAATTTTATTTTAAAAATCCACAATATAAAATCTGTATTACTTGAAACCCATTCACATTTGTGGAAAGTTCAACTGGGAATGAACAACTTGCTGGGTTTAGGTGAACCATTTAGAACATTCATTGATTTCTGAGAATCACCTTGAGTTATTGGGGTCAAAAGGAAAAATAGGCAACAAAGTATATGTAAGGATCCTAGAAAAATCTTGAAGTGTCCCCATCAGTTGTGTAATTTAAGAACTTAAGTGTGGTATGAATGTACTTCAGGCCCTTGGTGAAATATTTGCCCTTTGGCACCAGTGTAATTCTGTAAATTAGTAACAATAAACACACAGATTTCATAATGGGAAGGGACGCACCATAAAGATCATTTTGTTGATCTTCCTCCAAGGCAGGAATCCTACTACATACCCAATGAGTTTGAATCAGTTTCAATCACGGGGAAATCACTACCTCCCAAAGCAGTTGTGCCTTATTTTCTGCAGAAATCTTCCTTTGGGTAATTTTGTCCTCTTACTGCTGCCTTCCGTGCTCTGTGATTAGAACACAGGCAAACCTTCTTCGTGGGCTTCCTTGGTGGCTCAGTGGTAAAGAATATGCTTGCAAAGCAGGAGATGAGGTTCCGATGCCTGGGGAAGACCCCCTGGAACAGGAAATGGCAACCGACTCCAGTAGTCTTGCTGGGAAGCCCAGGGATAGAGGAGCCTGGTGGGCTACAGTTCATGGGGTCACAAAAGAATTGGACACAACTTTAGTGACTAAACAACAACAAAACTTTCTCCATAGGGACAGTCCTGCAGATATGTCCCCCTAGATCCTCATCCTTCTGGAATTTTCTCTCCGTGTCACTTTCTTCCACCGTCTAAGTTCCTCTTGAGAAATGAGATTGCCTGCCCCTTGTCTGGATTTAGTGCCTCTTTTAAAATGTGCTGTTTTAGGAAGCCGTGCACTCTCCCCGGTGAAATACAAGAACAGCGCTCTAAATTCCTCTTACCGTCCTTCTGTCACAGTGAATCGTGGTTTCACTTTATTTCTGGACAGTGGTAGCTACCAGACCGAACCTTTGCCCTCAAACACCGCGTTCACTTTGCACAAACTTGTTGACCTTACACCTACGTCGGCTTTTCTTGAACTCTCATCTGAACAAACAAACAATTCACTCTGATCTGCGGATATCCCGTGCGGCGTCAGGAAGGGCCGGGTAGAGCAGTGCCGGCTCTGAGCTCGATACCACCGTTCCAGATTGGGTTTCCTTTTTCTCCTGACTTTAAGAAGTAAGACAAAAAAAGCAATTCCTGCTAATCTCTTAGACAATGCTGAGGGTTCCAGGCTCCATTTCAGGAAGTTGGTTTCAACAAGGTAACAAAGAGACCACCAAGGTCAGAAAGGAGGCGAGAGAGATCGACCAGGAAGTGGCATTCAGGTAACTCCCCGAGGATGAGGGTGGGGAGCCGGCTCAGCTGGGGGTAGGAGTGCGCCCCGCCCGCCAGGAGACGAGGGCAGCGGCTGTGCGCCCCGGCGTGGACGCGCGCGGGAGTCCAGGCCGGCGAGTGTGTCACCACGTGCTGCGGGGAGGCGGGGACAGGGTCCTCCTCCTCCGGTTATTTGTAAAGAGCGCGGGGCCGGAGCTCAGAGTTTTCACTGCGGACTCGCCGGGGATTGTGTTGAGAGAGGGGGAGGGAGGGAGGGGAGGAAAGAAAGAAGGAGAGAGAGCGAGAGAGAGAGAGAGGGACTGACTGACGTGGACAAAAACAGACGCAGAAATACACAGGCGAGGTGAGAGGTTAGCAAGTCAGCTCACCTACTTCCCTGCTTGCCAATGAAGATCTGGGAGATCTGGGAGAGGGAGGGTCCCGTTTAGACGGTCAAACCCCAGGACCCCGAAGGGGCCATTTCCTGCAGCTGCCTGGGGACTGCACGCCTCACCCCTTCTAAGTTTGCTGATGGAATTAATCAGAAAGAAAGGAAGGGGAGGTGGGGTTCTGTAGCCGGTGTAGTTTTCTTCCTAAAAAGTGGCGTGGTTTGGGGCTTTAGATCCGGAAGGAGCATGTGTCATCACACTGCAAGCTAATCCTGGAACATCTGCAAACTCCGCTCCGGGGCAGTTGGCCCCAAGCCCGGCGGGGCGTTCGAGGGCTCCGGCCTCGCAGTGTTCCTAAGGCAGGCCGGCGGGTAGCCTGGTGGCCTTTATCTCTGTCCCCCTTTGTCCTTTTTATCTCAGGTTCTCCAGGAGGCCCGGGGGCCCGCTCTGTCTCTCGCTCCCGCCCCCTCTGCTGCACCGCCACTTCAATGCCCGGCAGGTCGCGGGCTGCTGCTATTTCGAAGGCGCCGGAGGACCAGGTGCGCCCTGCGCCACCGCTGACCCGGACCGGCGCCGACGCCTGACCGGCGCCCTTGGGCACCGACGCGGCTGCGCCCGGCGCGTCCCTGTGCGCTCCAGTCCGTTTTGGGCCCGTGAGGGGCAACCCCGGCCAGGATGGCCCCGGGTCGAGCGGTGGCTGGGCTCCTGCTGCTGGCGGCAGCTGGCCTCGGAGGGGAGGCGGAGGGGCCCGGGCTCGCCTTCAGCGAGGATGTGCTGAGCGTGTTCGGCGCCAACCGGAGCCTGTCGGCGGCGCAGCTCGGGCGCCTGTTGGAGCGCCTGGGAGCCGCCCCCGTGGAGGGCGCCCCCGAGCCGGGACAGCTGCACTTCAACCAGGTAGGGCTGGGCCGGGCCGCCCTTCCCCAAACGCTGGGGTGTCAGGAGGCGTCCAGTTGTACTTGAACGTTGATTAAAGGGGACAAGCGCAGGAGAAAGAACTTGGTTTTGTCTCTCAAATGTGAGGCGGGTCCTGTTTTTCACTGGATCTGACTTTCTAGCCGGGGTTAAAGGGCTGGCGGTGACGAGGGAGCCAGAAATTGCAGTTTTATGCCCGATGAGTTGAGCCGTCAGACGCTTGTGGTTATAAGATTTTATGCAAAAGTTTATGAAGTAGTTGAGTGCAGGAAGCACCTTGAGAGATGCGTTTGAGATAGGAATGGCGTACTGAAGTCTTCCTGGCAGAGACAGTGGCTTACAGGCACCCTCGTTAACAGCTGCTCGGTGGGTAACTACTGCTAGCAAGGTATAATGTAATTCTGTCTTTCCCGTGTAAGTTACAGGAGGCACTTAGGGCTGAAGGGCTTATTGTATAGAGACCAGGAGGCCGAGGGGGCCCTGAGCCCAAGATCACACATCCAACTGGTGATGGAACTGGGTTTAGAGCCATAGTTTTTATTCATCTATCAAGTCAAAGGTTTGGTTCTAATATTCATTCATTCATTCATTCATTTCAGAAGAAAAAAGCCAAAAACCTACCTTAGTACAGATGCACAGCATTATTCAGGCATTTGGTAATGCCTAAGATTTAAGGATCATCCTAAGTTACCTAGGCACAATTAAGCCCATACCTGTCAGTAAACTTCAAAAAGGGTATTAGAGATTCTTCCTGATTTCCATAATAAATAGCCTATGATTATTTCTTAAAATTGTGAAGTAAGCAAAGTGTGCTTTTAGCATCCTCCCCCAAAATCCCCTCTGCTTTTTAAAACTCTGTTAACTCAGTGCTTTGTTTTTTTTCCCCCTTCTACTGTGATTCCAGTGATAACTGATGATGAATGGCAGTATTCAGTACTTTCCGTATTGTTTGTCACTTCTGGGTGATGTTAGTTTGTGTCACAAAAAGTTTTGTGGTCCAAAATGTTTGGGAATGTTATACTGTAACTCTACTCCTAGAAATCTAGAGTTTCCCAACGTATCTGGCCTGAGATTACAATTAGGGAAATTTTAATCAGATAGTGAGAGAAGGCCATGGCACCCCACTCCAGTACTCTTGCCTGGAAAATCCCATGCACGGAGGAGCCTGGTAGGCTGCAGTCCATGGGGTCACAAAGAGTCGGATACAACTGAGCGACTTCACTTTCACTTTTCACTTTCATGCATTGGAGAAGGAACTGGCGACCCACTCCAGTGTTCTTCCCTGGAGAATCCCAGGGACAGAGGAGCCTGGTGGGCAGCCGACTATGGGGTTGCACAGAGTCGGACACGACTGAAGCGACTTAGCAGCAGCAGCAATCAGATAGTGAAGTGAAAGTCACTCAGTCTTTGTGACCCCATGGACTATACAGTTCATGGAATTCTCCAGGCCAGAATACTGGAGTGGGTGGTGGTGGTGGTTTAGTTGCTAAGTTGTGTCCGACTCTTGCGACCCTATGGACTGTAGCCCGCCAGGCTTCTCTGTCCATGGGATTCTCCAGGCAAGAATAAATACTGGAGTGGGTAGCCCTTCCCTTCTCCAGGGGACCTTCCCAACCCAGGAATTGAACCCAGGTCTCTCGCATTGCAGGCGGATTCTTTACCAGCTGAGCCACCAGGGAAGCCCCTTTAATCAGATAAATTCTTTGCTGATAACCTTATAGTTTGGCATTCATTTTGTTAGAAATATCTTACCTCAATTAAAACATGCAGTACTTAAGAAGTATAAGATTCTGATGCCGTGTGATATCAGAGTGTGCGTCCTTTGATCTAGAAGGGTTTTATGGTTCTTTTATGCAAGTTCTTTAGTAAACTGTCTATCTGATTCTTGCATGGCATTACATGCCAGAATGTAATGGCTAAGAAATGATACATTGGAAAAGCTGAAATGACTTCATATTATATTGATGTTTTAGAAAATAAGGCAACAACTAACAACAACTAACTTCATAAGTATTTTCCATCTAGTTGCAGACTCTTCAATAAGGGAAACAGCTGAGCTGACTAAAGCATTTCTAGATAGGAGCAGGAGTGGTCAGTTATATGCTTGGAAAGAAGCTTGGGGACTTGACTTGCAGCTGCTATCTGTAGCCCACACATTGTTTTGACTTAAATTATCTCCTTATCTTGCAATGTTTGGAGGTGCTGATGAATTATAAAGAGACAAAAGACCCCTGAGCCACACCTTGGCAAAGACAGTGGAAAATATACCTAAATAATTTAGGAAAGTTGCTTAAGTTTATTAGCAATATGATTCCCAGTTTATGAGTAAGTAGGTACCTCAATAGGTAAATTATATGTATGTTGATACCTTGTTTTTCATTCTTCTGTTTGCATATTTAAGTACCCTCATTATGGCCTCTGTGGACATCAAAAAGAGATGGGAAAAAGCCCATAATTACTTTGGAAACAAAGGGAAGCCAAGGAAAATTTATCACTTGATCAGACCTAGTAAACATTTGTTTGATGTTCTAAAAAAGTTCTACTGATAACAACCATCATCAGTTAAATGATGTTGAATGAAATGCCATTCCAGAACAATCTGTTAATTTGCTGGCATTTACATCTGCTCCAGTAGGAGACTATCCAATTTGGAGCAAAATTTAGGGCTGTTAATAACTCCATACCTTAAAGAAGGTAACTTCAGTTTCCTCACCTGCAACAAAGTAGAATAATAGTATATGTGAAAAACATGATTTTTGGACTTTTAAAACAGTTGAAAAGATAGAATTTATTTCTTTGGGCCAGGGATTTATTGAATCTTATATGAAATCTATTTACAATGACATTGTTTCTTTGGATGAGGGCTTAGGCCAGTTTTTCTGCAGACTACTGAGCTAAAAATTTAGACAGTTTTGGAAGGTTTTCTAATATTTTTTCAGTATCCCTAAGTACTAGTAAATTAGCTTGTTGCTTTGGGAGATCAAAGTGACCTGAGTTCAAACTGGAGACAATAGAATAATTGAGTTTACTGTTTTGCTTCTTATGGTTTCTGAGGGTACAAAGAGCAGGTAGAAGAAGTAGGCCAAACAAGTGAGAGGAAGGAGCTCTTTTATCTAAATGGGTCTCTGGGGCCCAAGACTAAGTGTAGGTCTGCTCTATCTGAGGGATTTTCTAGAATACAAAGGGATCACTTCTTGGCCTTTTGGCTAAGATCAAGTGTAGAATACAAAGGGAAGCCCCAACTGAGTGAATACCCTGGGTGATTAATTTAGGGGATTTAAGAATAGGCTCAGAACCACTTTTGTTTGTTCTGATAGTCCTTTCTCATTCTCCAAGTGGTCTTTTCTCTTCATTTCTCCTTCAAAACCCCTCATTTCTAAATTATCACACTCAGCTGCAGGAAATGTTTCTATTTAAATCAGTCTCCTGGGGAGGGTTGGAGAAGGCAATGGCCACCCACTCCTGTACTCTTGCCTGGACAATCCATGGATGGAGGAACCTGGTAGGTTGCTAAGAGTTGGACACGACTGAGCGTCTTCACTTTCATTTTTCACTTTCATGCATTGGAGAAGGAAATGGAAACCCACTCCAGTGTTCTTGCCTGGAGAATCCCAGGGATGGGGGAGCCGGGTGGGCTGCCGTCTATGGGGTCGCACAGAGTCGGACAAGACTGAAGTGGCTTAGCAGCAGCAGCAGCCTGGGGTGGATTTGTGGGGGTGATGGGGATGTGGGTGTGTGTGTGGCAAGTTGGGATGTGAGGCAACCTTTGTTTCCCACCATCATTCAACCTTTGACTTTTGCTTCTCTTTCCTAACTGCATTTTTTCATTTGATACAAATCTTGCAGCATAGCTCCTGCATCTTTTTTTTTTTTTTTCATTCACAGGTCGTTTTAAAACATCTTTCAATTCATAGTCAATCTTCATAAAGCAATGCTTGGAGTATGCCTCTCTTCTTTCAGTTCTCCTCCATGAATTCTCTTGGCTGATGAAGTCTAAATCTGGAGTCTGGCATTTGAGGCTCTGCACAGCAAGGTTAACCCTAAGATACCAACCTAACCTGCCCAGACCTAGCACTCACTACGTTAAATCAGTCACTCTTCTATGACTTCACCTTATATTTTTATTCAAGCACTTTTTACCTCATTATCTTCCTTGCACCCTTTCCTGTTCCCAGCTGGGTTGTCCTTCATTTCCTTGAATTACGCTCTCAAAATCTTACACTTTTTAAAACCCAGCTACACTCTTCCATAAAATATTTCTAGGGCTTCACAGCCACCACTGATTTGCCGATTTCTCTTTTTTTGAATTCTTGAAATTTTTTTATTATGCTGATGAGACTCAGCTATTCGTGTGTTCCAGAAATATTTTGAATAACTATTATACTCTAATTAGAGTGGTCATTTAAAAGTACAAACCTAACCATACTACTCATTTTTTAAGAAGTTAAATACCTTCAAGACAAACTTCAAACACTTTAAAGTGGCTTAAGTCTTTTTATGATCTGGTTCCTGTATATTTCCCAAGTCTTATCTTTTGCTACTACTCCAGTCTTCATAGACTGCTGGTAGTTCCTGGTTCTGCATACACATCTGCTTATGCTTTAGGTATCAGTTTAGACATTACTTCTTCCAAGAAGCCTTTCTTAGCCTGTTCAGGGGTTTAGTAGAAGCCCCTATTAATAATTGGTGCCTCTGCAATCATAACATATATTGAAACTGTAGTATAATATGTAAATAATTTATATATATTTTAATTTTCTATTCACGTGGTTGAATGTCCTCCCCTCCTCCAATATGATTTTGAACAAATTGAAGGGAATGATCTGACT
Organism: Giraffa tippelskirchi; assembly: GCF_054371585.1. NCBI lineage: Eukaryota > Metazoa > Chordata > Mammalia > Artiodactyla > Giraffidae > Giraffa > Giraffa tippelskirchi. Next base: position 87,470,545 of record NC_137275.1, on the reverse strand, counting down.
CATCTCTTCAGGGGCTAGTGTAATGCCTGGTACACAACACATATTCATTATATGTGTATGTATATATATATATAATATATATACGTATATTATATATATATATATATATATATATATATACTTTTTTTTTTTAGCCGAGCCAGGCAGCTTGTGGGATCTTAGTTCTCTGACCAGGGATTGAACCTGGGCCCTTAGCAGTGAAAGCTCCATGTCCTAAACACTGGACCACCATGGAATTTCCCATTATATATATTTTTGAATGAATGAGTGAAGATTGCTTAATATGAGTAAGGCAATTTGAGCCTTCACATGACTTTACAGTTTCTAGGTAGATGTATGGCATAATGCACGCATGACTACAATGTATAATAGAATGATATATTTGATTAAAGAATTTTAAACAAAAGTGGAATGGGATCGGACTTGTGTGTTTAGAAAATTCTTCTGCATGAGAGTGTGGAATGTGTCAGAGTGGGTCGAAACAGGAGCTAAGGAGGAAACTGCTGTGGTTTGTAGGAGCTGTAATGATCGCTTGAACCTGGAGAGGCCGTCAGGAGGTAGCATAAAGGCTCTGCCTTCTCCTGGGAGAGCAGCCATGACTGAGGAGTAGGAAAAAAGTCCCAAAGACAGGCATTTTCTTCTGCAGCCTTTTGTCTGTAGTGGTCATGTAAGTATTATTAGACCTTTCCTTTCATTAATTTATGGCCCAAGGATGCCAGAGGAAGAGGCAGTGAGGTAACTGTTGGCTTATTTCAGTGGGCTCAGGCTAGTGGTCTGTAGCAAACACAGGAGTGTGTGTGTATGGTTATTACATGCATGTTATATGCATAGCTTCTTGTCATTTGTTGTACTTTTTCCTGGTATGGGGGCAGGTAACAGTGCATTAGGTGAAGGATGTGCTGGGAAGCACTGATTTTAGATGGATGAGAGAAAGCATCTGTTGTTGCCTTCTTTTTTTTTCTTTCTTTCTTTTATGTTCTGAAAAACGGTAGGATCGATGTCCTAGGAATGCCTTCCAGCCTGCTTGTTCAGGTGAAAAAGTCTGGAATGGCAGGATGGAAGGGCGTGGTTGTACTTAACGTTTTTGGTGGCTTTTCCTTCAAGACAATGGACTTATTCTGATTTATTATATCATTCTATTTAACTTGACTGTGTACAGTGTGATCATTGTTTCCAAAAGGTTTTGAAAAAATGAGAGACACTCATAGCTCACTTGACCGTGATGTCAGGAGCTTACTTTGCCCTTTTGTCAGGGATGATGGTAATCCATATGAGGAAATATCCTTCATTCTTTCCATATCTAACTCCCAAATTAGCATCTTCACCCACTACCCTAGGAATCACATAGACCCTTGTATACACAACATAAATAATTATATCTAAGGATTTATTGTTTTTTTTCTTTTTCTGTATGACATACTCGTAACCAATTTATTTGTATTAACACCTTTCAAAATCACAACAATCCTATGGTAACGATACCATTATTAACTTTACACAGGAGAAATATGTGGTTCCGAGAGATTATGTAACTCAACAAAAATCCAACAGTAAGTGGCAGAACCTCAGCAATTCTAAATCCTGTCGACTAAAAAAGATGTACAACTTGAGAGCTGTGAGTTAAGTTTTATTTGGGGCAAAATGAGGACTGCAGCCGAGGAGACAGCACCTCAGTTAGTTCTGAGAGACTGCTCCAAAGAGGCGGTGTGGGAAGGTCAATATATAATATTTTGGTGAAGGGGGAGTTCAATGCAATTAAGCACTCATTTTACAAAAGGTTTTCTGCTAGTTATTAGGAGCTGATGTCATCATGAAGGGATTTACTACTTTTCTAGATATGAGGAGATACAAAGATTGGCTTATGAAATCAGTCCCTGAACATATCTGTCGAAAGACCTGGTCCACCAGAGTGCCTGGAGCACAGAGTGCCTCACTCCACCCCGAGTGAGGGGGTGTTGAAGGTCAACAGCTGCAGCAGCACAGGGTTCAAGCTCTGCAGATGCAGGTGGCAAACGCCCTTGTTCAGTCGCTGGCAGTGCTCTTGGCAAGTGGCAGTTTGTAGTTGACAATACTATAGTGGAGTTTTTGAATTTTACTTTAGAAAATCATGCTGTCTCTAGCCAGGGAAACTGTTACCTCAGATTTTGATCTAACCATCAATTTTTTATCTAGCTACATTGCTGGGTCACCTTAAGGGCACAGAAATTATAATGATGATGATGGGTCCTTGTCCTCAGAGAGCTTTTAATCTGAGAAATAGGTGGGAACTTGTGGGAAATATGTAAGGCAAAACTGCAGTAGTTAAATAATCACTGAAAGAAATGTTACCAGACATATCACAAGACTGTGATTAATTGCCAAATGAACACTTTTGGTAGCATGCTCTATTAGTTGAAAAGAGTGAGGGAGCCTTTTGGGAAACACCTCGTGAAGTAGTTACTAGTCAGTCAGTTCTCTTTTTTTTTGGAGAATTTTGCTTGTTTGGTTTGGCTTTTAAAATACTTATTTTATGAACATCTGCTAGTACCAAATGTCTGTTCTATTAATCACAAGATGGATTTTCCAGTGGGTTCCATGAATTCTCTAACAGAAGGAAAATTTCTTTTATTTCTTTCTTATATGTTGAATTTTTCTTGGAGAAAATATTTTGGCAACAGTAGTTCTCCTAATTCTGAGTTTCAAAGTTTTCCTGGAGAACAGCATATTAATCAACTTCTTTCTTCTGGGGATAGATTGCGGGTATGGGAGAAATACCTATGTCTAGTGTTAAAGTTTTCGGTCTTGTTCTCATTTTTACTCTAGAAGAATTCTACCGATGAATTTACTCTCTCTTCTGGCAGTTTAGAGTATGCGTCCTTCTTTTTTAAAAAAATTGTGGCATATTCTCTCTGGCAGATAGTTCTTTTTTATACATATTAATTAATCATCTTTTTTCTTTTTTTATTGATGTATAATACTATATGTTACTGGTGTACAGTATAGTGATTCACAGCTTTTAAAAATTATACTTCATTTATAGCTATAAAATATTGGTTATGTTCCATACCTTGTACAATATATCCTTGTAACTTATTTTATACATTGTAGTTTGCTCCTCTGAATCCTGCAAGTCCTCTTTTTTCATGCCTGTGAAGCAGCTGCATTACTGATTGCACAATACTGGAGAAAGAGGGTTGTGCATCAATGCTAGAGAATGAGTTGAAGTAATGAGGGAAGAGCCGAGTATTTTAACAGAATTCCTAACTCTTGGACTCTCGTTGCCCCTAAGGTGGGAGTTTGAACTCTAACACAGTTATGAAGAGAGGGCGTAGTAAACTTTATCCCTTAATTGAGGTAGATCTTCATTTCTCTTTAGAGATGTTCAAAGTGGAGTAGCCGGGTGGGAGATTTTGAATTTTTGTGCTTTCCATGGTTCACACCATATTTCTGTTTCTTGAGGATGCCCACCTTGGGTGATGTTGAGGGGAAAAGTCTTCATTTTCCCATCATAAAACCCCATTGCTTTTCAACTATGACTGCAGCTTAAGAATTTTTTCTTTACATTCATTCAGTATACATTTGAATCCTCGAGGTACTATTTCTTTTGCTGGTAATAGGGGCTTGGGGAAGAAGACTCTTGAAAGAGTCCCTTGGACAGCAAGGATAATAAAACCAATCAATACTAAAGGAAATCAACCCTGAATATTCATTGGAAGGACTGATGCTAAAGCTGAAACTCCAATTCTTTTGCCACCTGATGCGAAGAGCCGACTCACTGGAAAAGACCCTGCTGCTGGAAAGATTGAGGGCAGGAGAAAGGGATGACAGAGGATGAGATGGTTGGATGGCATCACCAACTCAATGGATATGAATTTGAGCAAACTCCAGGAGATAGTGAAGAACAGGAAAGCCTGGCATGCTGCAGTTCATGGGGTCGCCAAGAGTCAGATACGAGTAAGCAACTAAACGACCACAACCAGTGGGGTTGGGGGAGAAAATAGGAATATAAATAGGCATGGGAAATAAGCCTGAAGTTGAAAAGGATTGACATTCCTCAGGGAAAACCAAAGCTGCCTGCAGTGCTGCTGCTGCTGCTGCTAAGTCGTTTCAGTTGTGTCCGACTCTGTGTGACCCCATAGACGGCAGCCCACCAGGCTGCTTCGTCTCTGCCTGCAGTGAGGGTTAGTCTAATGTGGTTGGTAGTAAGAGTTTGCCAGTTACTTGGATTCAGAGTGGCATTTCCTTAAGGGACTGTCCCTATTACTAAGTGCACACAGTTAATATTAGGATCATTTACAATGCAATTTGTTAAAAAAAAGAGTGTTACTAAACTCTAGACAACCTAAGAAACTTGTAGGTTTCAGAGAGTGTTCCCATTTCCAGTTCCAGGTGATGGTAGATTCTTGTTTGTAATTGGATATTGAAACTAATTTATTCTCCAACTGTTCCCAGTGTCTGTCTCAGGAGCCAAATGGGTTTGCTGAGTCTTGAGATTTATTTTATAAAGAAATGAAACTATCACTGAATTACCTTTGTGATGATGGAATTTCGGAACATAGAAAATCTTCAGAATGGAGCCTTGTTTAATTTGGTTTCCATATCCTTCCAAAGATCCTCTGTTGTTTTTCTTGGCCTAAAGTTTAAGGAGAACAAAAACAAAAATCTGTGAATTCTAGATCAAAGGTGTTAACCTGAAAAGTAGTATTATGCCTTCCAAGTCCAAATGTTTAGTACCTTACTTTATTTATACTTAACTGAATAGAGTAAAAAACTCAGGCGAGCCTTGATAAGGCCTCTAAGATTTTATTTCTGTGAACCTAGTTCAAAAATAATACACTTGTCATCGATACATTCAGTGGGTTTCTTAGGTCTCTAACTATAGAAGAGAATACAACGAAATGGTTAACAATTTAGTCTTGGTAGTTAAACCAGGCCTGGGCTGAAATCCTAATTCTGTCACTTATTAGCTGGGAAATCACAGCCAAGTGACTTAACCTCCTTAATCCTCAGTTTTCACATCTGTGAACTGAAAGAATGAAACTTATCGTAGGGTAGTTGTGAACTAAGATATATGAACAATAATAATTACTGAGGATTCATTATATTTTAGGTACTTCTATATTTAGTGTATTATGGGTAGTAAATCAAACAAAGAAGCTGTTTTTTCCTATATTACTTCAAATAGCAAGTAAAAAGACAGTGCATGTAAAATACTTAGCCTGGCTCAAATTATGTGCTCAATGTATAGTTATTTTCTTTATAATACTATGTTAGTTGATACGGCTTTATAATAGCTTAACTATCCTTAACAAAATTGTCTTTCACTGGAGGCCAGGACACCTTAGGGTCAGTCAACTTAGAAGAAAGCACTGCTATAAAAAGAGGGCAGGGATTAATGAAATAAAAACTTCAATGAGAACTACATCAGTCCAGTATTTGGTGTTAGTTTCCATGGTGATTCTTCTCTTGAGAAAGACTTTTCTATTTGCCTCTTCTTCCTTTTCATCAAACAGTAGTAATAAACTCCTGAAAATGTAAACGTTAGAGACTTTTGAAATAATTTGAGTATTTCAATAGGCATTGAAATTGTAAATATTCCCTCTTTTCCAGAGGGCTTCAGAGGCTTTATTGAGGAGTTTTATAATTTTTTATGTTTGTAATTTTTGTTTTATAATTTTTGTCCAAAGTTTGCATCAATACTGGAATGTGAATGATTGGAAATGCACATTATACTTGTAGAAACGGATGTAATTGTGGTTTTAAGTTCAAGACTTCTGTATGGGTTTTGCAAGCCAGAAGAAACCAGGGTTCTCCAGATTCAGTTGACCTTTTCAGTTGGAAAGTAGGTAAGACAGCAAGAGCCACTGTGGTCTCACAGTGATAAGTGAGGGACATTTCTCTTCAGGGATAGAGAAAGAGAAGTTAGCCCAAACTTCAAAGGAGAGGTAAAATTAGGAGGTTGATTCTGAGTTGGGTCACACACCCTGCTGTAAATGACTATTGAACATATATGCTAGAAAACACGTGGGCCCTTCTATTAAGGGAGGCATCCTATTGATGATATCAGGTACTTGAGTTTGAGTACCAAATCATGATGCTCTGCAGTTTTCTTTAGGAACAGGCATCTCAGAATTCAGGTATATCCTTTGCTTACTTTTCTTACACTTACTCATTACACATTAATGAGAAAGTCTAGACACTGGTTCTGTCTCTAATCTTGGGATGAATGCCATTTAAGTAAATGTTCAATTAGGACCTTCACTCTAGCAGAGGAAGCAAGTCCTGGTAGTAGTGGTAGTTAACACTTATGGAGTGCTTATCGTGTGCCAGGCATTATACCTTCTTACGTACTGTCCTAATAAGCCTCTTAATCTCACCAGTAAGTACTCTAGGTATTCCATAAAGAAACCCAGTCTTGCTGAGATCTCCCTCAGCCTCATAGCTCAGAAATGGCAGAGTGAGGATTCCACTCCAGAGTGACTCAACTTCAAAACCTATGCTCTCTCCACTGTTGCTCCTCATATGGAAGAATATAATCCTGGTTTGTTTTCCAAAAATTTTAGTGCCTCATATATTACATTCCAAGTGCCTAGGTGTCAAGGTAGAACTGATGCCGGTTTCTAGAAGCCCCTGGGAATAGTGCAATTTTTTTTTTCAGTAAAGCAAGAAAAAAATTATTGTTTTCCCCTGCTGAACTGCTTGCAGTAGTCAGGTCTTGTGCTAAAACATGATTGTTAATTCCTTCACAAACTATTTTTCAACCTGACACTATTATTTCATCATCATTGACATTTGATATTCCAAGCAGTATTGTCAGAGAATTAGAACATAGCAGTTTCCCCAGAAACTGAGGCACAAATAAGTCATCTGGCAGAAATCACCACGTGCCCAGATTTGTCTGGGAGAACAGATGTACCAATTTTGAATCCTCAGTTCTTCTCCATTGTTCTGGTTTTAGGCAGGTGTTGCTTTAGTGTGGCTCTTGTGCTATAAATCCCCTGACTATCCCATGGTCTTCATGCCTTAATTTCTATATATAACTTGGGCAGTGGTAATATATGAAGCCTATTCCATTTTCTTACCTTCCAGACACTCCTCAGCACGTTGTAGTCTGGCTGTTTCCCCAACACTTGCTTAAAATTGCTCTAAAGGATGTCACCCAGAATGTCTTACTGCTACATACAATGGGAGAGTCTCAGGCTTTACCTCTGTTAATTTTGATGATGTTGAACATTCTTCCTTGAAACCCACACTCTCCTTGCCTGCAGCTGTGCCTGCCTTGGTTTGAATTTCTTACCTCTTTGGCTGTTTCTTTTCAATTTGTGTCTTTTGCTCATCCTTTAAATATTGATGTTCCTCAGGGCTCTGTCTCAAGCCCTCTTCCTTTTGATTTTGCACACTCTCTCTGTGCAACCTTAGTCACTCCTCTGGCTGCAGTTATCACCTCTCTGTGGATGCTTTCTGCATAGGTTGGCTTGGTCCACATTTCTGTCTTGATGTTCAGCTTGCACATCCTGTTGCCAATTGATGTCTAACTCTCTCCCCTCCCCAACTCAGCAGGTCTAAACCTGTCCCAAATGGAACTCATCAATTTCATCCTTTCTCCACTCACACCTTCTGGTAATCCAATTTGTCAGTCTCAGTGATCAGCATCACCATCCACTCCATTGACTAAGATGAAAAACTGGATGTCATTCTTGACTCCTCTCTCTCCCTACTTCCCATGTCAAATGCACATAAGTCCTGTCACAGTAACTTAAACATTGTTTATTTAATATCTCTAAATTCCAGTGTTGTCTTTTGTGTAAAGAGAAGAGTTTAACCTGCTTTGTGGGATTGTTGTGAGATTAAATTAGATATTGTATCTTGCATTGTGTTTGTGCCTGGCAGGCTGCTGCCCACTGCATTCCGTGCTGCCCCATGTCCTATCTTTCTCATTGCTGCCAGATTTATATCTCATATATGCAAATTGGATCATTTCACCATCCTCAGATGGCTTATAATTACTGTAAGAATAAATCTAAACTCCTTGCCTGGTATTTAAGGCCCTATAGTACCTACACTTACCTCCTGTATGTCTCCAACCTTATTTCTTTTTTCTTCACATCTTATCTTAGATGTTGTTTTCTCCAGGAAGACTTGGACAGTCCTGTTACTTTAGGGGAGGTTAGTTATTCTGTCTCCTTCTCATAAATGGATCTACCCTAATACTTACCAGGCCATACTGTAATTACTTATTATTATTTTTTAAAATCTGAACCTGTACTAGTTGCTGAGATCTATTGTGAGGCTAGGGACTGGGTTTATCTCAGTCACTTTCTTTTATTTAAAGTTTTTTTTTTTTTATGTGGACCAATTTTAAAGTCTTTATTGAATTTGTTGCAATATTGCTTCTTTTTTATGTCTTTTTTTTTTTGGCTGCAAGGCATGTGGGGCCTTAGCTCCTCCCAGTGACTGACCCTGCACCCCCTGCATTGGAAGGTGAAGTCTTAACCGTTCGACTGCCGGCAAAGTCCTTCAGTCACTTTCTGTATTCTTGTAATTAGCATCAATTCAGTTCAGTTCAGTTCAGTCACTCAGTCATGTCCAACACTTTGCAACTCCCTGGATTGTAACCCTCCAGGCTTCCCTCTCCATCACCAACTCCTAGAGCTTGCTCAAACTCATGTCCATCAACTCGGTGATGCCATCCAACCATCTCATCCTCTGTCGTCCCCTTCTCCTCCTGCCTTCAATCTTTCCCAGCATCAGGGTCTTTTCCAGTGAGTCAGTTCTTCACATCAAGTGGCCAAAGTATTGGAGCTTCAGCTTCAACATCAGTCCTTCCAATGAATATTCAGGACTGATTTCCTTTAGGATGGACTGGTTGGATCTCCTTGCAGTCCAAGGGACTCTCAAGAGTCTTCTCCAACACCACAGTTTAAAAGCATCAGTTCTTCAGCGCTCAGCTTTCTTTATAGTCCAATCTCACATCCATACATGACTACTGGAAAAACCATAGCCTTGACTAGACAGACCTTTGTTGGCAAAGTAATGTCTCTGCTTTTTAATATGCTGTCTAAGTTGGTCATAACTTTTCTTCCAAGGAGCAAGCGTCTTTTAATTTCATGGCTGCAATCACCATCTGCAGTGATTTTGGAGCCCAAGAAAATACAGTCTATCACTGTTTCCATTGTTTCCTCATTTATTTGCCATGAAATGATGGGACCGGATGCCATGATTTTAGTTTTTGAATGTTGAGTTTTAAGCCAGGTTTTTCACTCTCCTCTTTCACTTTCATCAAGAGGCTATTCAGTTCCTCTTCACTTTCTGCCATAAGGATGGTGTCATCTGTGTATATGAGGTTATTGATATCTAACCTATTTACTAGGATAATCTAGTAACTAGCCTAGTGTCTAGCATATAGTTGGTATTCAGGTAATATTTATTAAATGAATGAATAACCTCAGCTTTTTACAATAAATTTTCTGCCAATATAGCTTTTAAAATTATTTCAGTCAACCTAGATGTCTCATTTAGTTAAACATAAACCAGCAATCCATTTATTTGATGCAGACAAATTAATAAAAAATAGTAGAAAAGAAACTATGTTAAAATTCACCCACGTGTCATATCAGTAGAAGGAAATAATAAAGTCTTTATTCCTTTCAATTTTTGAAATTTCTAGAGTTTTTTGGTCATAATTTAGACTGAGATTTTCTCCATAGCCCATAGCTGTAATTTTTAGGACAACTTGCAAACACTGGTATCAATATTAGTTTATTTGTGGTTATCAAGTCCCTACTGAGATGATGCTGGGAAAGTTTCATAGAATGAGCAAAGCAACTTATGACTAGAAAAATCTGAGTCTTCAGAATTCCTGCTAAATGTCTCAGGTTATCACTTTGTATTTCTCAGGATTAATATTTGGATACTATGTATTAGCCTCTGATCTTTCATTCACCTCCCTTTCCTTAATCTATCATGTCAGTGATTGTTATAAGTCGAGTGTCTTCTGTGTCTGAAGCTTTGCTAGGAGTTGAGGAAGATAAGAAATAGCACATCCTTCCTCTCTAGATGTTCATGATCTTATTAAAGAGATACTCATTTTCATGAACAGATGGTAATACAAGGAAACACTCAATAAGTACTAAATGTGTAAATTCTATGAGTGGGGGAGTCTAGAGAGCATAGAAATATTAAGCAGAGGCAGTGGGGGCCAAATGTAGGACAGATAGAAGCTGGATACTTTGAGAGGAGGTATCTCAGAATCCTAAGTAGGGATCTTAGGGCTGGCAAAGTCACAGTGAAAGTAAAACACATGACATTAGAACTGCTTGGTTAAAATAGAGAGCTTAAGGATGCTTTTGGAGGAGGGCAAAGGGAGGAAGGAAGGTTGGAGACAGATAATTCTTCAGTGTTAGGTTTTTAGTCTCTTGGCAGAAGGAAAAGTGTTTGTTTGTTTGTTTTTGGTGTGTATGAAGGGGCTTAGTTTGAGCAGAAGAGTGATAATGCTAACATTTCAGTAGAGATAGTCTTGTGTGTGGGAGAGGGGTAAAGATAAACAGGATAAGAGATTGATGGAATAAGATTGGTTAGAAATTCCCAACTTGTCAGTTAAGTGGCATGTAAGGGCCTGTCTGTTGTTCTTGTGCCCAAGACCAAAACTTTTGGCCTCAGGATCCTTTGTGCTCTTAAAAATTCATGAAGACACCAATATACTAAAGTATGTGTGGTTTATCAGTTCAGTTCAGTCGCTCAGTCATGTCCGACTCTTTGCAACCCCATGAATTGCAGCACGCCAGGCCTCCCTGTCCATCACCAACTCCCGGAGTCTACCCAAACCCATGTCCGTCAAGTCAGTGATGCCATCCAGCCATCTCATCCTCTGTCGTCCCCTTCTCCTCCCGCCCCCAATCCTACCCAACATCAGGGTCTTTTCCAATGAGTCAACCCTTCGCATGAGGTGGCCAAAGTATTGGAGTTTCAGCTTCAACATCAGACCTTCCAATGAACACCCAGGATTGATCTCTTTTAGGATGGATTGATTGGATCTCCTTGCAGTCCAAGGGACTCTCAAGAGTCTTCTCCAACACCACAGTTCAAAAGCATCAATTCTTCGGCACTCAGCTTTCTTCACCATCCAACTCTCACATCCATACGTGACCACTGGAAAAACCATAGCCTTGACTAGACGGACTTTTGTTGGCAAAGTAATGTCTCTGCTTTTAAATATGCTATCTAGGTTGGCCATAACCTTCCTTCCAAGGAGTAAGCGTCTTTTAATTTCATGGCTGCAGTCACCATCAGCAGTGATTCTGGAGCCCAAAAAAATAAAGTCTGACACTGTTTCCACTGTTTTCCCATCTATTTCCTATGAAGTGATGGGACCAGATGCCATGATCTTAGTTTTCTGAACGTTGAGCTTTATGTGGTTTATAGCTATTGATATTTACCATCATAGAAATTCATGTTAAGAAAACTTAAATATTTATTTAATATATCAAGATTGCCAGGAGAAATATCAATAACCTCAGATATGCAGATGACACCACCCTTATGGCAGAAAGTGAAGGAGAACTAAAGAGCCTCTTGATGAAAGTGAAAGAGGAGAGTGAAAAAGTTGGCTTAAAGCTCAATATTCAGAAAACTAAGATCACAGCATCCGGTCCCATCACTTCCTGGCAAATAGATGGGGAAACAGTGGAAACAGTGGCTGACTTTATTTTTCTGGGCTCCCAAATCACTGCAGATGGTGACTGCAGCCATGAAATTAAAAGACGCTTGCTCCTTGGAAGAAAAATTATGACCAACCTAGACAGTATATTGAAAGCAGAGACATTACTTTGTCAACAAAACTCCATCTAGTCAAGGCTATGGTTTTTCCAGTAGTCATGTATGGATGTGAGAGTCAGGCTATAAAGAAAGCTGAGCACTGAAGAATTGATGCTTTTGAACTGTAGTGTTGGAGAAGACTCTTGAGAGTCCCAGGGACAGCAAGGAGATCCAACATGTCCATCCTAAAGGAAATCAGTCCTGAATATACATTGGAAGGACTGATGCTGAAGCTGAAGCTGCAATACTTTGGCCACCTCATGGGAAGAGTTGACTCATTGGAAAAGACCCTGATGCTGGGAAAGATTGAGGGCGGGAGGAGAAGGGAACGACAGAGGGTGAGATGGTTGGATGGCATCACCGACTCAGTGGACATGAGTTTGAGCAAACTCCGGGAGTTGGTGATGGACAGGGAGGCCTGGCATGCTGTAGTCCATGGGGTCCCAAGGAGTCGGACATGACTGAGTGACTGAACTAAACTGAAAACACCTTTTGTTCTTAACAGCAAACAGGAGGAGGCCTAGGGAACTACCTCCCTGCCCCTGGAGGCAGATCAGGATCAGGAAGTCAATAATCCAGGTTATTTGTGCTCTGACACTACACTGGGCTTCTATGTGAGAGAACCTTGAGAAACTGCATGGAGAGTGGGGCAGGGCTGAGAAACTTGTCGGTAGCAGTGGTCAAGTCAGAAAGTTTTGTAAACCTCTTTTAAAGAGTGTATCAAAGCTTTTAAAATTTCTTTTTCTTTAGTAAAAATTAAAATAAAAAAAGAAAGAAGAAAAACAGCATGTCTTAATTGTATTTGGAGGAACCTGGATAAAGATTTAAAAACCCCAATGATCTGACTTTATTTTTCTCACCGAAATTGGAATGTGTGCATGTTGTCTAAAATGTTGGCAAACATAGAGAAGCAGAAAGGAAAAAACAAAAAAAAAATCGCCCATAATTTTAGCACCCAGAGATAAAAAATGTTAACATTTTGAGGCATGTATCTCTGAATTTTATTTAACTTGGTTTATAGCAGTGGTATTACTATTATTATTATTATTTTTTGCAGTGGTATCATTTTATACACATTGTTTTGTAGTAATCTGTTTTTTCCCCTTAAAGTGAAAAGTGAAAGTGTTAGTCACTCAATTGTGTCTGACTCTTTGCTACTCCATGGACTGTAGCCCACCAGGCTCCTCTGCCCATGGGGTTCTCCAGGCAAGAATACTGGAATGGATTGTCATTTCCTTCTCCAGGGGATCTTCCCCAGGGATTGAACCTGCATTGAACCTTCCCCAGGGTCTCCTGCATTGAAAGCAGATTCTTTACTGTCTCTTTCTCCTTTAAATAATATATCTAGGAAAGGGTCTTTTTGTCTTCTCTTAAGAAAGAGCTTTGAGAGTGCTGGTGAGCATGCACACACATGTGTGTGTATGTACATATGTGTACATCATGGGAGGGGAGTGCTCCAGTAAGAAAACCTACAGGGAAAATAGAAGAACAAATCTTGGGGAAACAGAGTTGGGATCACTTGATTAGCCACTTCTTACACCTTAGAAGATCATCCTTCTAGAATGTTCTCTTCTCAAACTTTAGAAAACTCTTTTATCATGGTGAAATAATCATGACTAAACTTTAAAGAGGAAATTAAGAGGGGAAAATTTCAAGAGAAGATTGGTAGAGGGTGACTGAGCACATATACATGTTGCGCAATATCAAGGCATCTTGGAAGTGATAGGGAGTTCCTTGTAACTGCGGTTGGGCAGTTCCATTGATAGGGAGTTCCTTGTAACTGTGGTTGGGCAGTTCCATTGTTGCATCATAAACAAACCTGGAAGTGATGCCTACAGTTACTCCCACTTTGTGGCTTCCACTACCAGCATGAAGCATTTGAATCACCAGTTCCTGAATGTTGTGGGGTCACCCCTGAAGGGGAAAGTTAATTGAACAGTTCACTGATTTCAAGGTCAGAAATGGCCTCCCAATTGTTAAACTCAAATCACCTTTTTAAACTTTAAATATTTAAATTGTCCTCTTGAGATCTTTGACCAGTTGCCATAATATTCAAAACATTCTTGTATATACTTCATCGTCTATACTTCTTTTCCTTTTGTTATAATTTTGTTTAAGTAACTACTATGAAAAACCAGTTTGGCAATTGGTTTTGAAAACTGCTGTGAAGACAGGTGAGGGGTTAATTCACTCATTTACTACATTCATTCAACAAGTATTTGCTGATCCTTGCTGTGTGTCAGTCACACGGTATTAATATTGTTAGTAATAGCAATAGTTAATACAATACTAAGATAGATATGTGCTCAAGGATTCCAGAGGTTTCTTTCCCATTAAATATTTATTTTAGATCTTCATCTTTTCCTCTTCCTGATACATTCCTAACAATCTGAGACCAGTGTTCCTGGTCTTGCTGTCTGATGTTTATATGATGATAGCTTAGGTGGGTGAATCAATAAGCTGGCTTCTCTGCTTAAACTGTAGGAATACTGGGTTTAAAACAGTGATAGGGAAGCAAAGCAAAGAATATCCACTTCTGGATATTCTAGGTTTGATGATCCTGTTGCAAGAATATGTCAAGGCTACGTCAGCAGCCGTGGGCCTGTGGTGGAGGGTGTTGTGCCAGGTCAGGGCTGTCTGCCTCTTCAGTGTGGCTATTGCACCTGCCCAGCCACACTGGGTGTTTGGGTGATGAGCTTCTTGGAGGCTGATGGACAATAGGAAGGCTTATTGAAAGGACAAAAGTCATGAGCTTCTTCCATTTCCCTCTTAATTCTCATCATGGTAAGAAAACTTGACTGATGTTTGAATTTGGCTGTTTATTTTTGAGGTCTCTCTTTGGATAGGATGCTAAATATGGTCTAAGAGTAATTTAACTTGATGATTCAAGTCACTATAAGTCACATTTATACACTGTTTATAAGTGTATAAATACATTCCTTGATGGGTCTAAATAGTTCTTTCTTTCATCGTTTGTGTTTTTCTCAGTGTTCAGCCCACCTAAACATAGGAGACACAGGAAGGCGTTGGTTTGAATTTTTAGTTGTTTAATCTTGGACAATTTACCTTTCTAAGACATGATTTCTGTATCCTGGATTTCTCTTAAAATCTGCTTTAGTATGGTAGTTGATGTGGGGATTAAAATAGATTATACATTTATCTTAAGCATATAGCTTTTATGTACTGGCCAGAATTCCTGTAGTAACTATTATTTATAAAATTCATTTGTCAAGTAATTACATAGTTACTTGCATTACTGAGTTCTGCTTTACGTGAGTTTTTTTGACCCAGGTCTTATCTTCCAGCCATCAGAAGCATTGAACTAACATTTCAGATACAGCACATGTATCTCCTCCTCCAAGAAGCCTTCCCTGACCTCTTCCCTCACAAGACTTTGCATGTGTCTTTATTATTATATCAATTTAGACCAATTAATAGTTATCTGTGAAAGTGAAAGTGTTAGTCACTCAGTCGTCTCTGACTCTTTGTGATCCCGTGGACTGTAGCCTGTCAGGCTCCTCTGCCCATGGAATTCTCCAGGCAAGAATACTGGAGTGGTTTGCCATTTCCTTCTCCAGGAGATCTTCCCGACCCAGGGATCGAACACAGCTCTCCTACACTGCAGGCATATTCTTTACTGTCTGAGCCACCAGGGAAGCCCATAGTTATCCATATCTATGTTTTATTTACTGAATGGTGAGCTTATTGAAGATGGAACCATGTCTTATTCTCAGCACCTACCAGAATGCTTGGCCCAGAGGAGTTTGATCAACCTGTGTTTGATGAATGAATCAATGAAAGTGAGGGAGAAGTGGAAGTGGCTTCTATGAGAGCAGAAGAGATTCAGAGTTTGCATGGATTTTTATTCAGCCTCTTACCTGTGGCATCCGTTCAAAGAACAAGAGACCTGTCATTCATCTGGGGAATGGGGAGATGGACTACACAACTTTCCTCTCAGCTGTATACGTGGCAAATTCCAGAAGGCTAGCTGTAGTTCTTACTGAAAAACAACAGCTGTCACAGAGCAGGGCAGGGTGGAAAAGTTGCTAAGAGAAAAGAAGGTGGGTAGGGCTCTTTCCGGAGAAGGCAATGGCACCCCACTCCGCTACGAGTCGAACACAACTGAGCAACTTCACTTTCACTTTTCCCTTTCATGCATTGGAGAAGGAAATGGCAACCCACTCCAGTGTTCTTGCCTGGAGAATCCCAGGGACGGGGGAGCCTGGTGGGCTGCCGTCTATGGGGTCACACAGAGTCGGACACGACTGACATGACTTAGCAGCAGCAGCAGCAGGGCTCTTTCAGACTTGAATTGTAACCCCAGTTCTACCTCTGGCTCCCTTTGGGACTTTGTAATGAAATTTAAAATTTGTGTGGCTCAGTTACTTGACAACCTGGAAAAACTGACTAAACTTGATGTTGCGTTCTAGTTTTGATCATCACTGAGTCTAAATGCGTTATGAGGCCCTCGCTCTCCTTGATTTGAAAGCTCAGCTGAGCCTATAGCAGGGTCCTTGTTCAGAATGTGAGCTGCTCAGCTTCCACAGAATCACAGTCTGTGCAAAACAGAATCTGAAACCACCTCTGGGGTGACTCGTGAATGGGATGATGTTTCATTTGTGGTGTAGTGTGAAAGCCTAGGCTTAATGTTTGCAAGATCAGATGGTCCTATTGCTTTGTATTATTTAGTGGATGCCATTTGACTCAACAGCCAAGTAGAGAAGAGAACCCATGTGTTGGGAAAAGGAAGAAGGATGGAGAAGCTTATTTTTTTTTTTTGCTTTCAGTCAGGTTCTGATGTACCAGGAGCTTTCCTTTGCTAGCTTTAAAAGTATCTTTTGTTTTTGATTTTTTGTTCATCATGGATATTTTTTGCATTGATTTTTATCTACTTTTTTGGCCACATCCTAAAGTACATGAGATCTTAGTTCCCCAACCAGGGATCAAACCCATGCCCCCTGCAGCAGAAGTTCAGAGTCTTAACAGCTGGACCACCAGGGAAGTCCCCAAAGTGTCTTTTAAATAATTTTAAATAATTTCACATAAGTGAAATTAGCCCAAGTCAAAAAAGGAATTCATTGACTTAGGTAACCGAGGAGTCAAGGGGGACAGAACCAGCTTTAGGCACAGTTGTATCCAGGAGACTAGTGATTGTATTGGATACCTGCCTTTCTCTGCTTATTAGTTCACCTTCGTTCATGTGATGGGAAAGTGGCCAAAGGGACCCATAGTCAGTCTGTGGGTCCCTTTGGCCACTTTGCCACCATAGCAATCCTAGTGGAAGAAAATTTCTTTAGTGGCTCCACCAGAGAGTGGACAAGTCTGGGTCCTATGTTCCCTGGTCAGTCATAGCTACATCACGTAAACGTAGAGGGAGGCTCCCATCGCAGGTAGGTGAGCTGTTCCTGAATAATGGAGAAAGAATCTCAGACAGGCAAAAGTGATTCACAGGCCTTAATTATTTCTTGTGTTTTGGGCTTTTCTTGCTCTACCTTCCACTTCCACTGTTTCCACTGTTTACCACAGTGGAAACAGTGACAGGCTTTATTTTTTTGGGCTCCCAAATCACTGCAGATGGTGACTGCAGCCATGAAATTAAAAGACACTTGCTCCTTGGAAGAAAAGTTATGACCAACCTAGACAGCATATTAAAAAGCAGAGACATTACTTTGCCAACAAAGGTCCAGCTAGGCAAAGCTATGGTTTTTCCAGTAGTCATATATGGGTGTGAGAATTGGACTATAAAGAAGAAAGCTGAGCGCCAAAGAATTGATGCTTTTGAACTGTGATGTTGGAGAAGACTCTTGAGAGTCCCTTGGACTGCAAGGAGATCCAACCAGTCCATCCTAAAGGAGATCAGTCCTGGGTGTTCATTGGAAGGACTGATGTTGAAGCTGAAGCTCCAATACTTTGGCCACTTGATGCAAAGAACTGACTCATTGGAAAAGACCCTGATGCTGGGAAAGATTGAAGGCAGGAGGAGAAGGGAATGACAGAGGATGAGATGGTTGGATGGCATCACCCAATCAATGGACATGAGTTTGAGTAAACTTCGGGAGCTGGCGATGGACAGGGAGGCCTGGTGTGCTGCAGTCCATGGGGTCGCAAAGAGCTGGACATGACTGAGCGACTGAACTGAACTGAACTGCTCTGTCTTATTCACTGACTGCCTTTCCTGCTTTTGCACAAATCATATGTGTGTTCTCAAAGCGTTTCTCTCTTTTCTATACTCTCTCTGTGATGATCTCCTCTAATCCCACTTAGCTGTTACCTTTTTACAGAAGACAGTCACATCTTGATCTCTCTCTGGCCTCTACCTTTCCCAGAGAAAGCTCATTCATCATTTGCATCTGGCGTCCCACAAGCAGGCATTGCAACTTTAATGTCTAAAATGAAACTTGCCACCACCCTTCTGATACCTTTCTTTTCCTAGGTTCTCTAATCCCACAAGTAGCAACATTCTATTTCTACTCTCCTGGAGTTCTGACCTCAGAGTTGTTTTTGACTATTTCCTCTGCATATTATTTCTGCTTTGTATGAACTCTCATAGTTCTTTATCATTACTTTATAATTTTCTCTCTGGTTTTAGAGATACTAGTGTATCTGATTTATTGCTGCTGAAATTATTTAAGTTTCCTGATGGAAAGTATGATGACTTATTTTTCTTTTTTTTTTTTTATTTTTTTGACTTATTTTTCTTTGTACTATTTCTTTCTCGTCACCCTCCAGCATCCCCCCACCTTCAGCTTCTCCCATCAATGTAATACCCAGAATTTATGGAGCAATAAGTGCTTGTTGAGTGAAGGAAAGAGTTTCTGTGATGTGTAGTACAATTATTATACATAATTTGGTATTGTTAAAAAAAAGTCTGATAGTAAGGTAATAAAAACAGATTTTATTCAAGAACTATTGCAACAGGGAAAAGTACCTCAGTATAGAACAGTATTCTTCTCAGTTCTGAATACATCATAGACAAATGGGGATTTATAGCCAAGGAGCAGCTTGGGGATCAGTGGATGGGAAACCACTGAGAGGAAACATCAGAGGTAGAGAGGGATTTTGACTAAACAGACCAAACAGGATTTCTGCTGAAGCCAGGTTAATCAGATATCAGGGTGAGGAATGCGGAATTTCGCCAGATATTGAGGACATTCGGATAATGTCACATATTAAGGACAGGAGATTCTCTGTAAACATATTTAGCAGCATTCTTGCTAAAACTGGGCAGCCCCAGCCGTACAAGGATGGATGCAAAGCTGAAGCCTAGAGGACTTAGACTGTGTGGACTGTGTTACTCGCTCAGTCATGTCTGACTCTTTGCGACCCGCGGACTGTAGCCCGCTAGGCTTCTCTGTCCATGGAATTCTCTAGGCAAGAATACTGGAGTGGATTGCCATTCCCTTCTCCAGAGGAACTTCCCAACCCTGGTCTTCTGCCTCGCAGGCAGATTCTGTACTGTTTGAGCTACAGGGAATTCTAGAGGACTTAGAAGAACCTGACTAAAGTTTAGTCAAGGAGGAGTCTGTATATTTATCTGAGCTGTGTAATCTCAAGTCTTGCCTAACTCCTTGGCACTTAGTATCAGCAGATTTCCACTGTATGAAATGTTGAGGGAGGAACTTGCCCTAATCATTCCACCTTCCCTTGTCCTCTCTTTGGACCGGTCCCCAGAATCCCTACAAAGATATGTCTGGAAGAGAAACAAAACGACTTCTGACTAGTCAGCACTGGTGGAAGGTGGAGTGGAGGAAGCAGAAGAAGAAATGAATGGAACTATTTCCTAAAATGATTTTGAATATAATTTGGGGTCTCATTAAGGAGATGCATCTAAGTCCCCTTACCTCTACCACTTATTTGGTACTTTGTGTGTATAAGGCCCATTTGAGATCGACTGAGCGACTTCACTTTCACTTTTCACTTTCATGCATTGGAGAAGGAAATGGCAACCCACTCCAGTGTTCTTGCCTGGAGAATCCCAGGGATGGCGGAGCCTGCTGGGCTGCCATCTGTGGGGTCGCACAGAGTCAGACACGACTGAGGTGACTTAGCAGCAGCAGTAATGTGGTAAGAGACTAGCAGGTAGGAGTTTAACTCAACATGTAGAAAATATCTTTAGGAAAAAGTCAGCCCACTGTGCCTTAGCGCAGCTGCTGGTTGCCATCTGCAGCTTTTTTGCACAAAGCTCAAAGGGCCACAGCAGACCTCAGAGTGGCAGTCTCGAGAATAGCAGTGTTGTAAGAGCCAGTAGGTGGGAAGAACAGCCAGTACGGAAATGTGAAGGAGCCCGTGAAAGCACACTGAAGCAGATACTCTTCAGGTTAATCACCCTGAGCTGTTTTCTGAGGAGCCCCTGTTGGTCACACCAGTTTTATAGTTCATTCATTGTTTATTTTGGAGGAGAAGGGGTGTACTTGAGAGGATGTTTGAACTTCCTCAATGGTTCTGCCGGTTCTGTTGTCACTCTGTTCTGTCCAGGCCCTGGGCGCTCATCCTGTTTGTCTCTGCTCTGGAAAGCACTGCCCTTTCTTAGACAACTGCTTTCTTTGTGTCAGGTTCAACTTTGTTATTTCAAAGCACAATAAAAATCAGTATTGTTTAAAACCAAATAAGGTGCCGTATAAAGCTGTTCGCGTTCCAATTGCTGGTAGCTATTAGGTTGGTGCAAATGTAATTGTGGTTTTGGACTGTGAATTTTAAATCACTATAACTAGGCTCAAACACATCTTTATTAATCAAAATAGGAATCATTCAATCAACACATTTTTGCCAACGAGAAATAAGTTTGTTTATTCCTGTAGCATAAAAATCCATGCTCTGGGATTCGACCAACTCTTGGAAAACATTTTCTGCCTCCTGCTGTTTGTGGAAGCATTTTCTCTGCAAAAAGTTGTAGAGATGCTGGAAGAAGCGGTAGTCAGTTGGCCAGAGGTCAGGTGAATATGGCAGATGAGGCAAAACTTCGTAGCTTAATTCGTTCATCTTTTGAAGTGTTGGTTGTACAATATGTGGTCAGATGTCATGGAGAAGAATTGGGCCCTTTCTGTTGATCGATGCTGGCTGCATGCATTGCAGTTTTTGGTGCATCTCATTGGTTTGCTGAGCATGCTTCTCAGATGTAATGGTTTCACCAGGATTCAGAAAGCTCTAGTGGATCAGACTGGTAGCAGACCACCAAACAGTGACCATAACCTTCTTTTGGTGCAAGTTTGGCTTTCGGAAGTGCTTTGGAGCTTCTTCTTGGTCCAACCACTGAGCTGGTTGTCACTGGATATAACATACAATCCACTTTTCATTGCATGTCACAATCTGATCGAGAATTGGTTCGCTGTTGTTGCATAGAATATGAGAAGATGACACTTCAAAATGACAATTTTTTTGATTTTCAGACAGCTTGTGAGGCATCCACTTATTGAGCTTTTTCACCTTTCTAGTTTACTTCAAATGTCAAACGACTATAGCATGGTCAACATTGAGTTCTTTGGCAGCTTCTTGTATAGTTGTGAGAGGATCAGCTTTGATGATTGCTTTCAATTGGTGGTTGTCAACTTCTGATGGCCGGCCGCTGTGCTCCTCATCTTCCGGGCTCTCAGCTCGTTTGCAAAACTTGTTGAACCACCACTGCACTGTCTGTTCATTAGCAGTTCTTGGGCCAAATGCTTTGGTAATGTTGCAAGTTGTCTCTGCTGCTTTATTACCCATTTTTGAACTCGAATAAGAAAATGACTTGAATTTGTTTTTTGTCTTCATTTCCATAGTCTAAAATAAATACAAAATAAACAGCAAGCCATAAGTCATTGGCAAAAAAACATAAAGTGAGAAATGTGCATTCAAATGTTATATAACATAACCACATTTATTTAAGAATGTATTCCAGTATCAAATGTCAAATTTCAACAGTGCAAAAACTGAAATTACTTTTGCACCAACCTAATACTTAATTAAACTAATCAATTAATTTTCACTCATAACTTCACTCCTTTATTTTTATTTTTAAAAATTAAAATATAGTTGACATACAATATTATGTTAGTTTTAGGTGATTAGATTGTGTTAGATTATATTAGATTATGTTAGTTTTGGTGATTAGAAATTTGTAGGCATTATGAAGTGATAAGTAGTAACCATCTATCCCCACACAAAATTATGACAATATTATTGATCAAGTTCCTTATGCTGTATGTTACAACTCTATGGCTTATTTATTTTATAACTGGAGATTTGTATCTCTTACTCTCCTACACCTACTTCACCCCCCCCCCCCTTTTCTGGCAGTCACTGTTTTCTGAAATAGAGAGCCAATTTAAATGAAGTAGGCCTTCCATTAATTCAGTTTTGTTAGTAGTCCTCATTCTAAAATCATAAAGCAAAGCTTGAGTTTTGTTGTCTCACTACCTTTTTGTTCTTTCAGCACAGATCATCAAGACTCTCAGCTATCTTACAATATTGATTTATATTCTTGACTGCATTTTTTTTTTAAACTGTATGTAGGAGAGTGTCTTTAATGATGTACAATGGACAGTCTGGCATCCATAAGGATAGTGACTTTAAAACTCTTGACTGCCATTTATAGTAAGAAATGAACTTTATATTGTGGTCCAGTATCCATGTGTCTGGTATGTATAAAGCGTAACTGAAGCAAAAGTTTGGCTAAGCAATACTTACTCTTGTTTTATGTGATACACTCTACAGTTTCTATGATATTGTTTTCTACTTACTTACAAAATGCTGACTCTGATGTTGTAAGTGTATTTCCTGATCCATGAATGCGTCACATTAGAGTTTAAAAGGAACTGTTTAGCAGTCATCAAGTTTTAGGAAGTCTTAGATTGTGAATTCTGAGAAGACTTTGCCCATTATCTATGCACAGCTTCCTCTTTCCTCCTATTTTGGAGGAATTTCCTTGCAGGGGAACAGTGCAGCTTTGTGTTTCTACTTCTACACCTATTTATCTCTGGAATCATGCAATGGGGCAGTTGAGCCACATGGACTCTGTATTTTTTTTTTTTTTTTGGCCGCGCCTTGTTTCTTGCCAAATCTTAGTTCCCTAAAGAGAGATTGAAACCAGGCCCTAGGCAGTTGAAAGTGTGGATTCCTAACCACAGGACTGCCAGGGAATTCCCTGGACTCTGTAATGTTTGAGCCTTGCAATGATACTGCTAGGTGTCTTCATGGTAATGAATAAACTATACCCACTTTCTCTCCCCCAGTTGGCCATCAAGCTATTTTTCTCCCTCCATTAGTTCATTATTCCCTATTCTTGACCTTAGGAAAGACTGTTAACAGAGCATTGAGTGTATTGTCACCTCTTCTAGGGGTGGCACACAGTTCTCACTGTCATGAACCCAAAGGAGAGTTTGGGTTAAATAAAGAACAACTTTAGGTGCATACTTCAACATTGAAAGTTGTCTGAATGTGCATTTTCTTTGAGGCAATTGAAGTCTTAGCATTTGGCAACTTCATACATTTTGTAGAGGGTTAGGACTTCAGGAGGGCTTCCCCCGTGGCTCAGTGGTAGTGAATTCACCTGCAATGCAGGAGACCCTGAGAGACTGGTTTGATCCTTGAGTCGGGAAGATCCCCTGGGGTGGGAAATGGCAACCCACTCCAGTAATTTTGCCTGGAAAGTTCCATAGACAGAGGAGCCTGGCGGGTTGCAGTCCATAGGGTTGCAAAGAGTCGGACTCGACTGAGCGACTGAACAACAACGAAGGGCTTCAATATATACATTTGGGGAGGACACAATCCAGTCCAGAGAACTAAGCTAAAGTCTTAGTGGGGCTTAAATATTGGCTGAAGTATGTGAAGAAATGTTCTTGGCACTTATTAGAGATATAACTTTTTAATTTGAGTGAATGGGTATTTTTAATGCTCTGTAATTCTTATGACATTTATTAGCAGTAGTAACACATTTAATTTTTTTATATTCATCTTAATAATGTAAGTATATAGAAGAAAGTTTACAGTTAAAATATACCTGAGTAAACTGATACTTTGAAAAAGTTGTTTCTGAAGAGAATTTTTTCTAATGCAGGTTCTATTCCTTATTAATAGTTAAATGAATTTCTAAACAGCCTCGCACCATTTCAAAACTTTCTATGATATAGAAGAGCTACCCACCATCACTGCGAATAATAGATATTTTAGCAAACAATGATTTGTTCTAAAGACATGTTTTAAAACAACTTTTACATATTAAGATTCTTATTATTTTAGTCTAGGATGGATGCATTTCTTAATCATGAAATTGTAAGGGAACCAGCTGTTTGTCTATAAGAAATGCTATACAGAGCCACTTCAGTAGCCTCCATGAAATACCTATTTGAACTAAAGAAAAACAGAGATGGAAGACTGAGGATATTGAGTTTGTTTTAGAGCTCTGTGTGAATTGGTTCACTGTAAATATTTTTAAAATCCTGGAAATCCACAAACTTCTTATATTTTGGCTGCTATAGATAGACTGTTGATCAAGAACATTTTTTTTGGCCATTTTTCTAGTTTCTAGCATTAAAGAGGTGTGATTTGCTTCCCAATTATAGACGTCTGTACATTTTTATAGTAGGCTTGTGTATAAAAAGTAATGCATGTAAACCCATGGCTGATTCATGTCAATGTATGGAAAAAACTACTACAATATTGTAAAGTAATTAGCCCCCAACTAAAATAAATACATTTATTTGAAAAAAATAATAAAAATAAAATATTGGCTATAAAAAATAATCTATTGGTATAGAATTCATCTATACACAAGCTATAGATAATTCACATAGCAAAATTTTAAAAATTACAGTCTACCACCAAGAGATCATGGTTAACACTTTAATGAAACTGTTCTCAGAATTAGGCTTGTATCCTCTGTGATGACCTAAATGGAAAGGAAATCTAAAAAAGAAGAATATATATGTATACACATAGCTGGTTCACTTTGCTGTACAGTAGAAACCAACACATTGTAAAGCAACTATACTCCAATAAAAACTATAAAAAAAGAAAAAAAAAAGTAATGCTGAGTGTCTAGAGAAAATACTTTGTATCTATTTATGGTATCTTTGCTTGTAAACTTTTACTATGTTGACATATATATGTTTACTTTGTTTCTTCTATTTCAGTGTTTATCAGCTGAAGAGATCTTTTCCCTTCATGGCTTTTCAAATGTTACACAGATCACCAGCTCAAACTTCTCTGTCATCTGTCCAGCAGTCTTACAGCAACTGAACTTTCACCCTTGCAAGGATAGACTCAAACACAAAACAAAACCAGGTCTTTCAGAGGGTATGTTGGAAGTTTTTTTCTC
The DNA here is from genome assembly GCF_054371585.1 of Giraffa tippelskirchi. Classification (NCBI taxonomy): domain Eukaryota; kingdom Metazoa; phylum Chordata; class Mammalia; order Artiodactyla; family Giraffidae; genus Giraffa; species Giraffa tippelskirchi. Next base: position 87,445,461 of record NC_137275.1, on the reverse strand, counting down.
ATTCGTTGGAAAATCTGTGGGCTAGTCTGAAATGAAATCAAGAACTTCTGCTGCTTTATTTGCTCTGAATCAATCTGCACAGAATCCCTTGGTAAAATAAAAAACAAAAAACAACTTATATTCTGGAAATCTTTCAGAGTAAGCATAACTAGAACTCATTTATGCCTCAAAAGTTATGCGCTTCTATTTATGGAGTCAAAATTTTACTTGGCACCAATTGAAAATTTTGTAAAATTTGGTCTAGCTTTAAACAATATATGTTTTATTCTGTGTACATTGAATGGCACATTACACTATTTGCATTCACCGTTCGGGTCATAATTGATCCTTTTCCATTACCTTGTGCTTATCATATTATTTTAAAACCTGTCAATTTATCTGTCACTGTCAGTAAAGGGATTCTAGATTAATCTAGTATGATTCTGGATTAAATCTTAAGGTACTGAGTTATTACTGCTTTGATTTTCAAAAATGAAAGAAAATGCCACTGACTATTTTAAGTGCCTATAGTAGTGTTACCATAGATTATTGCATTAAAAAACAATTGTAAAGAAATTTTAAAATATAAGTGAGTGTATTCTTACTATATAGTTCACATACTTAATTAAATGTGTGGAAAAATTCTTTCATCAGTGAGATAAACCAACTGTTGAGGGGCTGTTTGCTAACTCTACAGTTTCATGGTATTCTTGGATTGTTACCTGCCCCACATGAGTATTTTAATTCTCTTTTGTTTTGTTCCTTTATTTCCTGTTTATTAAGGATAACTGAGGGGAGGGAGAGGGCCATGGCTAGATCTTCTCTGGGGGACAGAATTCTTGGCCCAGGGAATACCAGCATAAGCTTGGGGATGATCTTGGCATGTGCTTATACATCAGTGAGAAAGCATGCATGTCTGGAGCACAGTGAGCGGGAAGCAGAGTAGAAGGAGATGGTAGCCAGGTGCCAGATAGGGAGGGCTTGTAGGGTGTGGTAAACCGGTTGAATTTTGTTCTGAATGTGGTATGAAGACACTGTAGGGTTCTAAACAAGAGGGTGATATGATTTTATTTGGATTTGTAAAAGATTATTCAACTTGCAGTTTGAAGAATAAATTGTTATGGGGCAAGAGTAGAAGCAAGGAAATGGATCAGGGGTGGGGAGCTTAGCCTGTTGAGGACTTGGTTTAAGGTAGGAGAGGAGAAGTGAGAAGATGTGGTCAGATTCAGGATGGATTTCAGTGAGGCTTCCCTGATGGCTCAGTGGCTCAGCAGTAAAGAATTGACCTGCAATGCAGGGATGCAGGAGACGTGGGTTTGATCCTTAGGTCATCAAGCTCCCCTGGAGGAGGAAATGGCAGCCCACTCTAGCATTCTCACCGGGAAAACATCCCAGTTCATGAGGTCACAAAGAGTCAGATGACTGATCATCAAAGCATGTGGGCTCTCAGGGTGGACTTTGGAGATGGTGCTAATGTGGTTTGCTCTCTGCACTGGATGTGTGACAGGGAAAGATGAATGAAATTTGAGCCAGAGAAACTGTATCCTGGAGTGGATAAGACTGAGGAGGAGCACTTTGTTGTGGAGGAAGTGAGTGGTGAGGACCAAAAGTGTATTTTTGATGTGATTAGTGTGAGCTGTTGACATAGACCCACAAGGGGTGATGTCCAGTAGACAGTGGTTACACACATCCAGAGACTAGGTTGAGGCTGGAGATTTGTCATCCTAGTGGTCTTTGGAGCCACTGATCTGAGTGAGCACATCTAATGTGGATATAGATAGAGAACATAAAGAGATAGAGAACATAGAGTAAAAATGGAGAAGAAAAGGGAAGGCCCCAACAAAGGAAGTGCCTATTTTTACTAACTTTTGGATTCCTTTGTGTATATATGAGTAACAAGGATAACAATGAAGGCAAAAATAATGATCATAGCCGACTTTTATGTAGTGCTTACTGTAACAGCTACTTTTCCAAATTCTTTTATATGTTAACTCAATTCATCTTTGGACAACTAAATGATGTAGGAACAGCTATTCCCATTCTACAGCCTAGGAAACTGAGACACAGACAGTTCAAAATCATTTGCTCAAGATTACACAGCCTGTCTCTGTGCTTCATCTGTAAAATGGAGATGGTAATAGTACTTTCCTTATAGAATTGTTGGAAATATTAAATGAGTTAACACATGCAGGTACCTAGAACAGTGCCTGGCAGAAAGTAGGAGGAATGTGCCTTTGCTCTTCTTACACACGTGCTCAGAGGTTGATTCCATTCCTTGGCCTCCATGTAAAACTATTCTTTTCTAACAAAGAAATGATTTTTTAAATAATGAAATGCCCTGGATTCTTTATATAACAGTTTACTTAATACAGAGACAATTTTTGAGCTCATTCAAGGGAATGAAAAACCAAAATAAAAGCAAGCCAAAGAGCCATGACTCATTTGTGAAGACCCTCATGCTGGGAAAGATTGAAGGTGGGAGGAGAAGGGGACAACAGAGGATGAGATGGTTGGATGGCATCACTGACTCTGTGGACATGAGTTTGAGTAAGCTCCGGGAGTTGGTGACAGACAGGGAAGCCTGGTGTGCTGCAGTCCATGGGTTCTCAAAGAGTCGGACACGACTGAGTAATTGAACTGAACTGAACTGAAAGAGTCATGATACCAGGATTTTATGAGGACATTTATTCTGATATTTCAGTGAGCAGATAAAAGAGTTTCATGTAACCTGAGACCTCACATGATTTGTGATTTTGAAATTGCCTTTCATGTGCTTTATAAACTCATATTGATGAGTGCAATAAACTGATGGTAAATTAAATTCTCTAGGAGATTAATTACATTTTAGCAGTAAGCTGATGGTCCAAAGTTGCCTCATTTTTTTTTTTTTTAGTTACAGAATGCCATTCAATTCAAATAACAGATAAGAATAATAGTATCGTACCTTTAGTAGTATCCCTGAAAATCACATTGTCCAACTCTGTAATACAACTGATGACATAAGTCTGTGCTCCAGTGGGGTTAAATGGCTTCCTTCAGGTATAATACCTAAGGTGGGATGAGAGCCCAGGGCTTCTGACTCCTGTTTTGTTGTATAACAGTGAGCCAGATGAACTAAAATATATATCATGTCTACTTACTAAATTTTTAAAAAACAATTACATTTATTTAAGACATTAGGAACTGGGTTAACTGGTTTAATTTTATCCTTTTAAAAACTCTGTGAAATAAAAGAATTAAATGAGTTTGAAAAGGTGAAGTTCTTAGAACAGTCTTAACACATTGTGGGCATTCAGTAAATGTTAGCTGTTGTTACTAATATTCCTTGAAAATGTATTAATAATTCTTCAGAGTTTACTGAGAAGCAGAGAGAAAGAATTTTCTCTGAAACAGATCATTAAAGGGAGTCCCATGTGTAGATGGAAAGGTTCAAGGAATATTTTTATATTAATTCATTCTTTGGTGCTCAAGTTGAGTGGATGAATGGATCTTTTTCCCCCCTGAATAATGTTCTAACAATACATGAAGGGAAAGCTATACTGTGTGCCTGGAGTGTGATGGTTCACACTCCCACCGTTCCCCAGGTGGTCCCATAAATTTGCACAGTGATAGTAAGGAAGGTTAGAAACATTGGATCAGCAAATGAACTTGTATTTTTTGACAGAGTTCTAGGCTGTGCCTTGAAAATATGGCATTCATTAATTTATCAAGGTATGTGTGCTATTTGCTGCGCAACATTCTAGGCTCTGAGGATGAATAAAACATAGGCCCTGTCCTTGAAAATCTTATAATTGGTAGACAAATATACATACACGCATGCTAAATCGCTTCAGTCATGTCCGATTCTTTGCGACCCCATGGACTGTAGGCTCCTCTGTCCATGGGATTCTCCAGGCAAGGATACTGGAGTGGGTTGCCATGCCCTCCTCCAGGGGATCTTTCTGACCCAGGGATTGATCCTGTGTCTCTTAGGTCTCCTGCATTGGCAGGTGGATTCTTTACCACTAGCGCCACCTGGGAAGCAGACAAATACGTAAGTGATAAAATGATAGTGGCACACAAGAAATGGCAAATGACCCAGATATCTTCAAAGAACTATGGGAAACTTGATGAGCAAGAGACTGCTGCCCAGAGGAGCCAGAAAGGCTTTATGGAGGAGGTCTTGTCATTGGTTTGGAGAGCCGCATGTGAGTTTCTCAGGCAATGAAGACAGAAAAGTGTTTCTAAGTAAAGAACCACAGTGCAAAGATATTCTGTATGTGGAAAACATTGTATCTGCGTGAAAGCCATGTTGATAAGGGGGTAAATAAACAATACTGGCGAGGTTATGTGGCAGTTTATATGAAGGGCAGTTGCAAATAGGAACACAAGGTGATGAGAATCGTGTTTTCAGATAATGAGTTCGGTGGCTATGTCAAGTTGGAGAGGAAGACCAGAGAGAAGGCCGTCATAATGCAGCCAGTGAAGACTGGGAGATGACGAGAGCCTGAACTCAAGGCACAGGCGATGGGATGGAGAAATGAGTGAAATATCTCAAGCAGAATTGATCGAGTTTGGTTGCTAATTGTGTTTGGAATTGACTGTGGGGAGTGAGAAATTGAAATTGATCCTGATGCTTCTGCTGTTTATAGAAACAGTGGACAAGGGTAGTGGAATAGGATATCTCAGGGGGAAGCTGATGAGTTTTTTATATATGTGTAGTGGCTTTGCCTCTATTTGATACTCAAAAAGTTCTTTGCATTTTGATTTTTGATTTTAGTTTCAATGTGTATTATATCTTGTCTACCTGATTAGATTATAAATATTTATTGAAAGTGAACACATGTAGGCGAGTGATGGGATAGAAGGATGTTTGTGTTAAGGGCTACACACACAGATTATACTCTGGAGGAAGAGGTGGGGTTGAGAACTTTCTGTAAGTGGAAGTGCTGAGGGGCGTGGGTAGTATTGCTTTAGGCGATAAGGTAACAAATGGGAACAAGGTGGATCTTGGGAGTCTGGTGAGATAACTCTGTAGGTATGGTCAGGAGTCTAGGACTGATAGGCAAGTATCTGCAGAAGATAAAGGCATGGTGGGTGCTGTGATGATCCTGTGGTAACATTGTAACATTTATTATCTGTCCTTTTCATATGGTGCTCAGCACAAGCTACCTTGTTTTGCTTTGTGTATATATGTTCCTGCCAGCCTCCCCAAGCCAATGGTTCAAGCCCCTTGTTGGCAGAAACCACGGTTTGGTCTACGTTCTAGGCTCCATTTGCTACGACTGTTTATTTGTAGTTAGAGTCATTAGAATAATGGTGAGCAATCCTGTATTCAGGAAGCACAATATAAAATGTTCACTGTTTTGTTGAGCCTCTTGGGCTTTTTAAAAATTAGATCACCTCTAAGGACTAATAAAGCATATTGCTAAGGAATGTGGGTCCTGGGACTGGACTGGGTTTGAAATCTCTCCTTCTATTCACATGACTCAGGCAACTTAAATAAATTCAAATGAACTCCATGTGCCTTGGTTTTTTCAACTGCATGAAGGAGGTGATAGTAGTACTAACCGCATAGGGATTTGCGAGGATAAAATGATTTAATACAAGTTAGTCAGTTAGCATGGTACGTGGCACATGACAAGCACTCGCCAACATGTACCCCAACGATAGTGTCAACAAAGAAAGCACCCCAACATTTAAAAATGTTTTCTGGGCATTTTAAAGAAGTGACAAATCAGAGGCAGCTTTCTAATCTTTCACACTGTCCTTTGCACGCCGTGAGTGGGGCCATGGGCAAAGCCAGGGTCACACAGTTCCAGGGGCTAGTTTGTACCTCAGCTTGTACTACCCTGGCATCTGCACGGTTCACACAGGCTGTTCCTCACAGTCCCATCTTGTCTTCCATCTCCTCTAGGATAACCGAGGAGATATTGAGGCCCAAAGGTCATACATACCATTGGCTAAAGACCTTAGGATGCCATCCAATCATTTTATTCTAAGTAACATTTATTAAGCATCACTAGGGTGCCTTGCCCTGAGGATGGAGATACGAAGAATGCACCCCCATCTATGTGTATAGCATATTTTCACCTTGGTCTGAGCCCAGCAGGGTGAGCTGTGCAAGGTATCTACTCTCCCCCGCTGCCATATGCTCCCTTCCTGAGTGCTCACTACACTGGGGCTCCCTGGAGGCCCGGGTGGGGGGCTGAGGTGCCACCTTCCCCGAGGTGGTGCTGTCCACAGGCGCCTGCAGATGAGTGATTATGACCAGCTCACTGTCAGCAACTATGGTCATCTTGAAGCTAACCACCCCCACCCATCTCCACCCCTACCTTGCACTCATCCTCCCATATCTTCTCCTTGAAACACACTGCCTGCACTGTTTCTCTGAAAGGCTGAGTTTTAAACTGGGCTTTGAACCACAGATGAAACCAGGTAGTCTGGAGCCTGTGGGTCTTGGATGATCACTGTGCTAGGTATTCCCCAAATTCCATGTAAGCTATGAAAGTCTAATCCCATCATGATGACTTAGGATGGGGGAAAGCGTTGCCTGTGTTACTGTTAGTATTTATATTCTCAGTTTTCTATATAATTTTCCTTGAAAAGATTTTGTTGTTTTAGAGAAGATACCTATTTCAAGCCTTTACAGAAGAAACATGTTTCAGGCTTAATGTACAGTAAGATGTCATTTGCTCCTTTGCTCTAATTAATTTCCACTCTTTTCCCTCTCACCCACAGTTTGGGGATATGGATTCCTGTCAGTGACAATTATTAATCTGGCATCTCTCCTTGGATTGGTTTTGACTCCGTTGATAAAGAAATCTTATTTCCCTAAGATTCTGACCTATTTTGTGGGGCTGGCCATCGGGACTCTATTTTCAAATGCAATTTTCCAACTTATACCAGAGGTAAGGAGGTTGGGCTGTTTGTTTCTGTGAAAAATTGTTGCTTTTAAATGTTTCAGCACTTTGTACATTTTAAGCCTCCATAATTCTTGCAGCAGTTTATGGTCTGGTTTATAGTGTTTTGGATAAGAAAAAGCTGAATCACAGCAAACGAAAAAGCTTGTCCCAAGCTCTGGGGAAGTCAGTGTCAGGGAGAAAATTGATCTTCTGGGTGGCTACCACCAGGACGTGCTCAGACAGCCCTGGGACACCTTGGAGGGCCTTAACAACTCTATTCTGTCACACAGTCAGCAAATTTGATTTTCTGTACTTATTGTTAATTTATTTCTGAAGAGCACACAGTGTCTAATTTACTAAACATATGAAACAAAATTCCTTCGTATATTTACGACAGCCGTAGAAGATCAGAGGACATATTAGAAAAAGGTTGACAAATCTTTTCTTTTTTTTTTTTTCCCTTTGACTGTGGGGAAAAAAAATCAATTGAGGGCTGATAAATAAATAGCGCTTATTTTTTCCTTTAATGAAATGTGTTACAGATGCTGTTGACCAGAGTTGATCAGCACATGATATATACGTTTTACTTCAAATCTATAATGTGGTCATATAGGGAAGAGAGGCAGAGGGAGGAGAATGAATAGAGGAAAAGAGATGGGAAGGAGAAAAAGACATTAATAGGAAGGAGCCATAAAGAGGAACTAGAGAAATCCATACCCACGTGGATGATATCACTCCAGCCCATGTACACACAAAGGTGGAGCTCCAAACAGAGAGAAAGTAGTACCACCTTCAGCTCATAAGTTTTAGAAAATGATAACTATATGAAAGTGAGGATGTAACTTCTGAAAGTCATATTATTATTATTATATCTAGAAGGGACCTAGGAGAACATGTACTTCAAACCCTCAACGGCAAAAATTAAAATCCAAAATTGCAAAAATTAAAATCCAAGGAGATTAAATCACTTATAATCAGTAACAAAGCCAGGATTATAGTACAGGCTTTCTGAATAAAAACATTACATGTAATATTATACATGGACCATATTTAACATAACATATATATTAACTCATCTGATTTGTGGGTCAAATTAAATTAAACTGATATTGTATGTGAACTTAGGATTGTACCTTTATGATTTTGAAGTTTTCTATTTTATTGAACATAAAAATGTCTACTAGGAAAATAAGACACTTCTTCAGTAGCACTTAAAGATATTTTTTGCCTTTCTGTGATAATTAGGGAATTATGGATGGATGTGCTCAGAGAATTATGTAAACACTAAAGAATATATCTTTTTAATAATAACCCCAATTTACATAATTATTCCTTTTGTGGCAAAATTACTTCCCCTTTGTTATTTTAGTTTCATACCCTCTGTGTTAGGTATATGGAGCAGGTATTTTATGTCATTTTTGCACTGTATAAATAGGTCCAGAGAAGCCACTGAAATGAAGGTGTGGTATGAGGTCTCCCCTGCAGAGACAAACGTAGAACAAGAACCCAGGTGTCTTCTATTCTAAGTTTGTAATTCTTATCCGCTTAGAACTTCTTGACTCTATAATTTCAAACTCTAGCTCTTGCTCTATGTTCTTTAAATGATGCATAATTTCATTATCATCATGTGTGTGTATGTGTGTCTGTGTGCCTGATATCCTAAATTTTTTCTTCTTTATTCTGGAGCTCCATTCTTAATTTATCTCTGTAGGACTTACTAGGATCCTCTACATTCAAGAGGATCTCTTGTGAAAACAGTAATCCAAGTGAGCTGCCATATTTGCTTTAAAAATTTGACTCTGGATTACTTTTAGGAAAAGTGGGTAATCAATATCTCATTTGTCTTTATGACCTATATCTGATGTTATCTTATAAATATAGGAATCAGTACTGCTTTTTTACTATTAAAAGTTTACTTTTTTAGGAAATATTGCTGAAGATGTTATAGCTAGGAAACTATAAGGTACTCTGGGGGCTTTATTTAATAGAGCTTCCTCTGGTTATAAGACTTCCATGCCATCTCTTATAGATTGATTATTCAAATTTCAGGTTTTTGGCAAGTAAATTTTCCAGTATTACTTGGATGTGAAGGATGGACTTAGAACTGTGGTGAAAATTATATACTGAATTAAATTAAATTATTTGATCTTAACTGTAAGCCTTTTTTTCTCCCTTAGGCATTTGGATTCAACCCTAAAGTTGACAACTATATTGAGAAGGCAGTTGCTGTGTTTGGCGGATTTTACATACTTTTCTTTTTTGAAAGAACACTGAAGATGTTACTGAAGACGTATGGTCAGGTAAATGAACTTTGTTTAAAATGTTTGATGTTTTACCCACTAAAGTTACTTTATATAGGCATGTAAAGGGAGGAATTTTATTCTTACAATTATGTGAACAGTTCAGTTATTAGACTTGTGAATATTAGTAGAAAGAAAAGAATCAATATATTGAGAAGTATAAGAGGAACACTTGATTCTTATTGTAGAATTTGGAGTAAATACTAAGAATTTAATGTCCAATAACAGATGCACATGATTTGTTTCCTCTCATATTCATTAACATGAGAAGGTATATGTACTCTAAAACATGAAAAAAAAAAAAACCACAACAGAATCTAATAAATGAGGATACACTTAAAGTGAGAGAATTTTTTTTCATCTAAAAAGATTATACTACATTTTTCTCTTATAGATAAAAACCATTAAATTCTCTTACCTGCATGAGCAATCTTTGTTTCTTCTTATAACATTTTCCTCTCTTGTTTTTCCACGTAGAATGATCATACCCACTTTGGAAATAATGACTTTGGCCCTCCTCAAGAAAAAACTCACCAACCTAAAACATTACCTGCCATCAATGGTGTGACATGTTATGCAAATCCAGCTGTCACAGAGCCTAATGGACACATCCATTTTGATAATGTCAGTGTGGTATCTCTACAGGTATTGTCATTCTCTCTACTGCATTGTTCACACTCTGTGAAGCCTACTGTGCATGCAGCTACATTAGTATTTTGCCCATTTAAATGTGTCAGGCTTATCCCTGTATGTGTGGGAGAAGTAGAATGCAAGTCTGTTACTTTTCCCACTTTCCCTCCATGTATTTACTACAAACACATGAATTAAGCATGAAATTGTGAGTTTCTGGGTCAGAGGCTTTACTATTCTCTAAGACTGTTTAACTATATAAGAACTACTTAGATTTATACAATAATGTGTAGCAAAATTAATTCAGAATATTTCTCTTATTTTGCAATTCTTTCAAGATCCCAAAGAATCCTTTTGAGTGATTTTGAAACTGAAAGAAGACTTGTAAGCTAAGAAAATTGTGTTTAGGGATTTCCTTTGTGGTCCGGTGGTTAAGACTCTGCCCTTCCCATGCAGGGGGCACAGGTTCAACCCCTGGGTAGAGATCTCAGATCCCACATGCCACACGGTGTGGCCAAAAAATTAAAAAAAAAATTTTTAATTGTGTTTATTAATTAATTGATTTAGAATTTATATTTCAATTTTCTAAATAATGTTAATAAGTTTAATTTCATGAGCAAGAATTATATGCTGGGTAATAGGCCAGGTGGAGCAGTAGTAAAGATTTCTCCTGCCAGTGCAGGAGACACAAGAGATGTAGGTTTGATCCCTGGGTTGGGAAGATCCTCTGGAGTAGGAAATGACAACCCTTTCCAGTATTCTTGCCTGGAAAATCTCATGGACAGGGGATCTTGGTAGGCTACAGTCCATAGGGTCTCAAAGAGTCATGCTCTACTGAGGACACACACATACACAATAGACCAGGCACTTACTTTGTCTCATTCATTTTCCTTAATAACTATTTTAAGAGTAGAATTATTTTCTATGTGTTAGGACTACACGTTAGAACTATTAGGACTAAAAGGAGATTTTATTTTCTCTGTGTTAGAGCTATTTGGACCTCATACCCAAATGATGTGTGTAAAAAGGAGAATTTATTGGGAAGATAGTGGGCTGTCTAAAGGGACAGCCAAGCTACAGCCCTGGAACCATTAGGATCATTAGGACTCCCTCTCCTCCTCTCTCATCTTAGAGTCATTCTTCTCTTTCAGGGCGGACCAGCTCCTTCATAAACTGGAAACATAGCCACTAGCAACTCCTGAGATTTATGTTTTATAATTTCAGCTACTAGATGGAATTGACCTGCCTCTTTCAGTCCTAAATGTGAAATTTCTGGCATGTGTTTCGTTGGTCCATCTTGAATTAATGTTCACTTTTAGACTCATCTCAGTGCTAAGCGGATTGGGCCCTTTGTAGGACCCCAAGGGAATATGGATGCAGCAGACGAGTGGTTATTATAAAAGGAGACTGGGATGCTAGTGTCATCGGTGTCCATACAGTTTTCATTTGACAAATTAAGAAAGTAGAGCATTAGATGCTAAATAACCTCTCCAGGGTCTCTCAGTTCATAAATGACAGATCCACAAGCCTCAGAGTTAAATACAATATTAAAAAAGACAATTAAAAATAAAATCAAAAGGAAGTCAGCTAAGAAAAATAAGCAGGAAAAAAGATATTTGGAAGAGGTTTTATTAGTGTAGATGACCTGAATTTCCTTCTGGAAAGAAAGCATGATTGGTCTTATACTTCTTCCCACCTGATTAAGGAAAATCTCAAGTGTGTTTCAAGAGGCAGTTTTGTGTGAACACTAAGCTAAGAGAGGAAATTATTTCATGTGACTTAATGAATGCTGCTTTCAGGCAAGACTTTGCAAAGAATATGTAAATGTTCAAATAGATAATTTCCTATAATAATTTCAGCTAACATTTATTAAATGTTCAAGGACTATGCCTAGAACTTTAGATGAATGATCTCATTTGATCCTCATAACAGCCCAGAAGACAAGCACTCATATAATTAGGAGACTGTGGCTTAGAGAGGTTAAATAAACCCAAGGACACACAGCTCCTAATGATGAACCTTCTATCAGAACTGAGGCCATCTGATGCTGAAGATTGCACTCTTGTATGCCTTGCTGGATTATCTTCATCTTGTCACTGCTCTGCTAGAATCAAGATGATAACATTAACTCTTAATAAATATTAATTTTTGTAGGGAGAAGAAGGTAATTTGGCTCAAGGTCACTGCCTTCTGAGGGCAAATAAAATTGAACTGCTCAAAAGTTTGACTTTAGTTTTAAAGTCCTAGGGCTCCTAATTTAGAATTCACAATGGTCAGAAGACATATTTGCGGTCAATACAAGTGTTGTGACAGATGGGGTCCTAGACATGATCCTGTTTTACATAATTTAGAAATACCAATCAAAAGGCCATTCTTTCTCTACTTCTGGTGCTAGTGCTAATATATAGGCTTTCATTCATTCATTCAATAAATACTGATTGAGTACCTGCTCACTATCCTAGACACTGGGGATTTCGAAGCAGACAAATTCTTGTGAAACTTATATTCAGCAGAAATAGATAATATAGAAAAGAATAAATAGGAAAATATCAGGAGGACTTCCCTGGTGGTGCAGTGGTTAAGAATCTGCCTGCCAATGCAGGAGACATGCGTTTGATCCCTGGTAGAGAAGATCCCACATGCTGGGGAGCGACTAAGCCCCTGAGCCACAACTACTGAGCCGATGCTCTAAAAGCCCATGAGCCTCAACTCCTGAAACTCACACACTCTAGAGTCAATGCTCTGCAACAAGAGACACCACCTCAATGAAAAGCCCAAACACAGCAGCTAAGAGTAGCCCCTGCTTGCTGCAACTAGAGAAAGCCCACACATAGCAACAAAAATCCAGCACTGCTATAAATAAATAAAAGAAAATACCAGGTGACAGTAACTATTCTGATGAAAATAAAATAGTTTGCATCAAATTTTCATAGATTTGATGAAAATCGTGGGTGATGTGGGAGTGGCACATGGAGGTTTCTTTAATCAGGAACAGTCCCTTAAGAGGTCAGCAGAGAAAAAAAAAAAAAAAAGAGATCAGCAGAGAATTGGATAAATAGAAAGAAGAAACAGCCATGCAAATATCTGGGAAAAGAATGTTCCAAAAGCTTTGATAAGAACCAAATTGGTCCCATACAAGGGAGCTGAAAGCTGAATGGTCCTGAGTTTCCCAACATCAGTTCTGGAGACCAGTGGCACAGTTATTTTAATATTCTGAACAAAACGAGTGTGGACTTGTTAACCTGGGTAAGCTACCAGTCTCGTGAGAGAGCAGAGTAAATCTGGGTGTCTGGAAATCTACTTCTAGAAATGAAAAGTGCACTTCAAGCAGAGAAGGTACGTGCCAGGATGACTGCCATGAACCAGGACTTGACATGAGCCACATAAAAAGTCCTGATGCTCATTTCCTCTGGGGACTATTTTCTGGCCATTTTGGTTGTAGGTATAAACTCTAGTGAAGAGAGATTCAAACAAATTGATCTGCATACTGTTATTTTCAGTTTTCTCTTCACATTGCATTAAAAAAAATGGAAAGAAGCGAAATTTAAAAATACTATCAGGATCCAGATATTGCTTTAAGAGACAATAGGTAAAGAAATATGAGTCATACTCATTTTAATAATAAAGTTAGGCTATTTCCTAATATTTTATATGATAAGAATATATTTAATGTAGGTGACCCCACCTCAATGATTGAACATGGTGTGTAAAATTCATCGTTCATTTCGATGTCCAAGTATTGCCCCAAGAATTTTGTTGACAATTCCTGTTTTTACTGTTTTGATGGAGTGAAGTTTTTCCAAATTGAAGATAATAAGCACGAGTTAAGAAAAGTAGTTTAATTTGACATTATTATCCAAAGAATACAAATTACATAACAATCTGGATTATAACGACATGATTTATGTTTTTTATGGAATATAGGAAGAGTAAAAGAAATGTTATAGAATAATTAAAATGCATTACTTAGGGATATTTTTATCAATACTCATCTGGACAATTTTGATTTGTCACAGAATACTCAGAAATACTATCATGTTTAAGTTTGGTTGCCTTTGGTATTTTTTCTGTCTTCACTCATATGAAAACTATAGCTTTACATGTATTTTTAAAAATTTTGTTGCCATGGAGTCTATTTATCACAGTTGGAGGGTAGAAGATATTTAACAGTTTGTTAGCTTGATAATAACTTTTAAATATTTAGACAAATGGTGTGAAACTTCCTTAGTACCCGTGCTTCAGTCTCAGTAAATGTTAGCACTGTAGCGTGTGTGGTGTGTGTGTATGCTGCTGTGGGTGGGCGTGCAGGAGCATTTGTGTTCTGGGGAAACTATAGAGACATAATAAGGAGGCAGTTAGGAGGGAAGAAGAGGAGCTCAGGATGCCATTTCTCGTTGTTCAGTTACTGCCCCTAAGTACCATTTCCCATCTCACTCTCTGACACTTGCTCTGTTCCTCTCTCTGACTACTGCACAAACTTGGGGAGAAGTCACTGCTGTATCTTTGCAGCCAGATGGGTCTTTTCCCCCTGAATCTACAGCTTTGGAAGGACTGTGTTGACCAGATTCCTCAAGCATGTCAGGTACTTTGGGGAGTGTTAGCACTTCAAGCCGCTAGGGGGCCCACCTAGTTCATTCCTACAGTGGTCTGTAATCACTCTCTTTTCTAAATGAAACCTCCTGTGCTTTCATTTAAGAAGAGATGCTATTAAATACGAGATGCTGTTAAATAGTAAATGCTGGAAACCATTTATTCTTCCCACAGAAGAAAAATTAATATCAGCCATTTAAAAAAAGTTGATTATTGTGAATTTTATGTTGAAAATTGAAGTGCGATGAAGTAGAATTTAGCTGCAAAGTGTGGTGATTTTAGGGACTTTGTCAGTGATGGATAGGATATGATACTCTACAGCTACAACATTTTTGAGGTGCTTGGGTCTCCATGAAAATCCAACAGATTTTAAATATAGTTCATTCATTCAAGTATTTATTAATATATTCTTGGCGTTATTCTGAGTACTGAGATACATCAATGGGACAGAAAAGACAGACTTTCTGCCCTTCTATAACATTACTGAAATAGTCTGTAGTATACAGAAATATTTTACACAAAAGCAGAAAGCATCCTTTTTTAAGTACAAAAATCAGAAGCTCTGTATGTATGTGTGGGGCTTGCTTACTGCTCTTTTCCCTCTAGTGTGGGGGTGTTTCTCTATTCTTACCTGGAGGTGGAAGGATGGCGTCTGTTCCTGGCTGACAAGGAATATTGGGAAGGAGGGTGGGTGAGGAAAGGGGGCTGGGACACTGTGAATATCTGACCTGATACCCTTGATTCAGTCCCATAGTTCACTCCAGCCTTCAGTTTGCTTTGTGTCCTGGAATTGAGGGCAAGAATACACAGAAGAACTGTACAAAAAAGATCTTCACGACACAGATAATCACGATGGTGTGATCACTCACCTAGAGCCAGACATCTTGGAATGTGAAGTCAAGTGGGCCTTAGAAAGCATCACTACGAACAAAGCTAGTGGAGGTGATGGAATTCCAGTTGAGCTATTTCACATCCTCAAAGGTGATGCTGTGAAAGTGCTGCACTCGATATGCCAGCAAATTTGGAAAACTCAGCAGTGGCCACAGGACTGGAAGAGGTCAGTCTTCGTTCCAATCCCAAAGAAAGGCAATGCCAAAGAATGCTCAAACTACCGCACAATTGCACTCATCTCACATGCTAGTAAAGTAATGCTCAAAATTCTCCAAGCCAGGCTTCAGCAATACGTGAACCGTGAACTTCCAGATGTTCAAGCTGGTTTTAGAAAAGGCAGAGGAACCAGAGATCAAATTGCCAATATCCACTGGATCATCGAAAAAGCAAGAGAGTTCCCGAAAAACATCTATTTCTGCTTTATTGACTATGCCAAAGCCTTTGACTGTGTGGATCACAATAAACTGTGGACAATTCTGAAAGAGATGGGAATACCAGACCATCTGACCTGTCTCTTGAGAAACCTGTATGCAGGTCAGGAAGCAACAGTTAAAACTGGACATGGAACAACAGACTGGTTCCAAATAGGAAAAGGAGTCCGTCAAGGCTGTATATTGTCACCCTGCTTATTTAACTTATATGCAGAGTACATCATGAGAAACGCTGGGCTGGAAGAAACACAAGCTGGAATCAAGATTGCCACGAGAAATATCAATAACCTCAGATATGCGGATGACACCACCCTTATGGCAGAAAGTGAAGAAGAACTAAAGAGCTTCTTGATGAAGGTGAAAGAGGAGAGTGAAAAAGTTGGCTTAAAGCCCAACGTTCAGAAAACTAAGATCATGGCATCTGGTCCCATCACTCCATGGGAAATAGATGGGGAAACAGTGGAAACAGTGTCAGACTTTACTTTTTTGGGATCCAGAATCACTGCTGATGGTGACTGCAGCCATGAAATTAAAAGACGCTTACTACTTGGAAGGAAGGTTATGGCCAACCTAGATAGCATGTTTAAAAGCAGAGACATTACTTTGCCAACAAAAGTCCGTCTAGTCAAGACTATGGTTTTTCCAGTGGTCATGTATGGATGTGAGAGTTGGACGGTGAAGAAAGCTGAGCGCCGCAGAATTGATGCTTTTGAACTGTGGTGTTGGAGAAGACTCTTGAGAGTTTCTTGGACTGCAAGGAGATCCAATCAATCCATCCTAAAAGAGATCAATCCTGGGTGTTCATTGGAAGGTCTGATGTTGAAGCTGAAGCTCCAATACTTTGGCCACCTCATGCGAAGGGTTGACTCATTGGAAAAGACCCTAATGCTGGGTAGGATTGGGGGCGAGAGGAGAAGGGGACGACAGAGGATGAGATGGTTGGATGGCATCACCGACTCGATGAACATGGGTTTGGGTAGACTCCGGGAGTTGGTGATGGACAGAGAGGCCTGGCGTGCTGCAATTCATGGGGTCGCAGAGAGTCAGACACGACTGAGCGACTGAACTGAACTGAACTGGTTCGATTTTCCCAGAGGGTAAATCTCTAGTCTTCACTGAAGTGGTTTCCTTGGTAAATTGACTTGGGAGCAATCATCTGATGTTTTAATTGCTCCCTAAATAAACTAACAACTAATTCCTTTTTTTAAAATTAATTTTTATTGGAGTATAGTTGCTTTACAATGTTGTGTTTCTGCTGTGCAGCAAAGTGAATCTATACGTTTACTTATATACCCTCTTTGTTTGGATTTCCTTCCCATTTAGGTCACCACAGAGCACTGAGTGGAGTTCCTTATGCCATAAAGTCAGTTCTTATTAGTTATCTATTTTATGCATAGTAGCAATAGTGTATATATGTCAATCCCAATCTCCCAATTCATCTCATCTTTTCCCCTTATTTTTATTTTATTTTATTTTTTTCCTGTATTTTTTCCCCCTTATTTTTAGTTCCGTTCTTTCTCTGCCACCTTCAGAGGTGCTTGCTTGGTGCCTCCGTTCCCCAATACTTCTGAGGTTTGGGGCCCTGCCTCACTTTGTTTCTTTTGACTTTTTTCCTCTGTAGAGTCAGAACTTGTCCTCCTTTTTTCATCCTCCAAAATAAATATCTCTGTGCTCTCATCTTCCATTCTTTCATTCCTTGTGACTTTATGTCTTTTTTAGTCTTTAATTTTAGGAAGTCTTAAGAGGGACTAGAGAAAAATATGTATGTCTAGTTTGCCATACTGCACCAAAGACCTGTTTACTATATTAAATCATATATTCTTGAGCATCATAAGATTTAAAAACAGTAATCAGTTATTTTATTTTATGGGACTATACTAACAATTAGTTGAAATTGAAAATGATACATGTATTAAATTATATAAGAAGTGGTTCTCGTTGGTCTTGATTGACAGATTCTTATAAAAGAGTTGGTTGAATTAGAGGCAAACGATGTCCTTACACAACCGTGAGGAGAAATTCTGAGTGCACCTTGGTTGTTCGTGGCATTAGTTTCCTCCTTGGATCCATCTCCATGCTTCCGTGCTCCTTATAGACTTTTATCGGGCGCTAGACAGTGTCTTTTCAAAGTCATGAAAATTTGTACCTGAATCCACTCTGAGTTTAGCCCGCGCTTGACTAATACTAACTTGCTTTTGTTCATCTTTAGTGAACACTTTCTCACATTTTCAGGAATAACTTGCAAAAAATTTTTCATTACTTCACAGAATTCTCAACCCAACCTTTTCTTCCTTTAATGATCAGACTGTGAAGATTATTTGGAAACTCTGTGAACTTTGCTGTCTCACTTCATCTGTTACTTCCTGGCTCTGTGTCTTCATCCATATCCTCATACGCTCTCCACCAGCCTTTTTGTGTCAGAACTTGTATCCTTTCTCTTTTTTAAGGCTGTGTGTGTGCTAAGTTGCTCAGTCATGTCTGACTCTTTGCGACTCCATGGACTGTAGCCCGCCAGGCTCCTCTGTCCATGGAATTCTCCAGGCAAGAATACTGCAGTGGGTAGCCATTCCCTTCTCCAGAAGATCTTCCTGACCTGGGGATCGAACCTGCATCTCCTGCTTGGCAGGTTGATTCTTTACCGCTGAGCCACCTGGGAAGCCCCCTCAAGTATTTGTGTATAATTTAAAAACTTACTCTGTAATCTCTGAAATTTCTCTCTGGAATGATACAAGTGATTTTTCTATGGAGCAGACTATATTCTTCACATTCATTCATATTCTTTCTGAAGCATTCCTGTAGTTCAGCATGCATTTGAGTACCCTTTATTGGCTAAATGTTAGGAATATAAAGGCAGATTTTTCACAGGAACTTATTAATATTTCCTTCCTCTTGGAATTACTCATTAAATGGTTTCTGTGACATGATACTTTTCTTCTTGTCCCATTTTAGCTACTACTTTCTTGATGTTTCCTCAGAATCTCATTTTCTCTGCAGGGCAACTGGGAGGAGGATGCAAGGTCTTTGGAGTTGCACGAGGCCAGTCTTGTGTGATTTGGGGAAAGTTAATTAACATCTCTGAGTCTGTGTTCACTCATCTGTAAAATGAGGAGCAAAGTTCTTCATAAGTTTTTGTGAAAATTATTTATTATGGGCCAACTCTGTAACAATGTGTCTGATGCACACACAATCAGTATATATTTCCCTCTGTCTTTCATTCACCAAGGTTTTTTCCTCTCTTTCCTTACTTTTTAATCATAATGATCTTATTAAATCTTTTCACTTCAATTTGCATTCCTCTGGGATTAACTTTTGAATCTATGTGCATAATTATTAATATTTACAGATCATCATTTAGAAGAGGGCTTCTTTTACCAAGCTATGAAGGCTTTTGAATCTGTCTGCAGTTTTTTTAGTGGGATAGAGAAGGTAAAAACATATAAAACTCCATGCTTTGTCATCTTGATTATTCACTGTTTTAAAAGTTTGAGTGACTTTCCTGAAAATTAAAGTTTGACTTTTAAAACTTGAAGACTTTTTGGTAAGAAAGACAGCTTTCTGAATATATGCTGTTGACTTCTATCTGATAGACTAAGAGAACTTGAAACATTTACTTTCACTGGAATAAAACTTTAAAGTCCAATGTAACATGCCACTTGAATCATATTATCAGTTTTTGCACTGCATATTCTTTCCGAGTTGTTCAGCTACACATTCATTTGTCCAGTTGTATCTGTCATACTCTGACACATTCAGTTCATTTGAAAGGACATTAAAATGACACGTTAATTATGTAGGGAAGACACTTGGTTGTCATGTTATTGAAATAATTGGGGTGCATAAAATCTTTAAAGATTGAATTGAGTTGAAGTTAAGTGGTGTTAACTTTTTAAGTCTGATACAGACATTTTATACAGATAAATTCTAAAGATGAAAAAATTTAGTGATATAAAATGTAAAAATAGTCATTCGAAAGATGAGATAGAGTGCCAATGAATAAAGTCACAAGATTAGAGGTAGTACATAGAATCTAAGCTAAATCAGAATTAAAATAGAGAAGTTTGAAATGTCAACCGAAGCGACTTTCCAGAAAGGCAAACTATCCATGAAGGACCATTCTTGCTCTTCTGATAAAACGATGTCCCAGATACATAAATTTGGCAGAAGTATTTTAGTTGATATCAAGTGTGGGGAGGGCCTTTGGGTTATCTGTTGTTCCTTAAATTAGCCAGTCATTTGAACAGCTAAGACATCCCTGTTCTTACACAGGGAGATTGATAGCATCAGCATTGACACAGAAAATTCATAAAGAGTTGGTACTACCAACTCCGAGGCCAGCTGGGAGAATCAGATAATAATGTACATGAAAGTGTCTTGAAATGTACCCAGAGTGAAAGTATTAGTCGCTCAGTTGTATCTGACTCTTTGCGACCCCATGAACTATAGCCTGCCAGGCTCTTCTGTCCATGGGATTCTCCAGGCAGGAATACTGGAGTGGGTGCTATTCCCTTCTCCATAGGATCTTCCTGACCCAGGGATAGAACCTGGGTCTCCCACATTGCAGGCAGATTTTTTACTATCTGAGCCACCAGGGAAGCCCCAATGTACCCAAATCCACACTATTAAATCTATTTGAAGGACAAGCAGTTGCTTAAGGGTCTCAGTCAGGGACTGCTATTATAGCCAAATGAAAAGGGAATGTTTTAGTTAATCAGCTGATAAATATTTATACATTAATGGTTAATATTTTTGTAGAGTTTTTAATTTTAATCCATTTGTATGTACTTTCAGGTCCATACAAACATAATTAAAATGTTTTGATTTCTGGGTAAAACTTATAGACTTTTAGGCTTTCTTTTGACTCTGTAAATAGACATACACAATTTAATTTCTGTTGAATAATTCATATTATAAAATAATTAAACATTTTTTAATCTAAAAAAAGAAAAGAAAGAAAAGACATTAAAAAATAAGACATTCCCAGAGAAGACTTCTCAACTTCCCTAGAAATTTCCAGAGAAATCCTGACTGATTTCTATCCCATATACTTTTTGCCAAAGAATCTTTAAAAATTCACTGAAATGAGTGAGTACTCCTCATAGTGGACAGAAACCTTTTGTGAGTTATCAGGATAAGATGCCAAAAATTGCTTGGTTTCCAATTCGATTTATCAAGTGCAGAGCAAAAGAGAAAACAGAAGATCTGTTTGATGTTGGTGGGAAAGAAGGAAAGACGTTTGATCAGAGTTCTGGTTAGCGTTGGTCTGTCTTGGCAAGAGTTGGTCTCCTGGCGTTGAAAGATCACAAGTGAGTGCATAAGCCTGTGCTTCAGGAAAAAATTATAGTGTGATTAACAGAAATGAAACAGTCAGAAAGAACGTTGGAGGAAGGAGGGGAGGAGGAAAGATAATTCAATTTTCTGTAAATGAAAACATTTTTATTGAGGCAAAACATATATATATATATATGGAAAAGTGTACAGCAAACAAAATAATTTACAATATACTATGGATGCCTTAAGGTACTAGGGCTTGTCTCATAGAACTGTGAGAAAAGTTGGGTTACATAGCTAAACTTGTAAGAAATGGGTCATTGGGCATGTCCATATGTAGTTTTACTGAATAACAACAAATCACTCTCCAAACTGTTATACTTATTTACACTCTCATCAGCAGCAGAGGAGAATTCACATTTTCTCCACAATGGGAGAATTGCTTTCTTTAGTGATTGTTGGAAATTTCCGACTTTAAAAAAATACCTATTGCTTATTTAATGAATTTGTAACGCTGTCTTTCTGTGATTAACCTTTGTTTATTTCTGATCACTAACGAAGTTGAGCATCTCTTTATATACTTATTGGTCATAAGTTTTCCTTTTGTGTTTCTTCATCTGTCTCACACATTTTTAGGTGAGTTGCTTATCATCTTTTCTTATTGATTTGTATTACAGAAAGATTATTCTCAGACTTGTTAAAATGGCAAGGAATACTTTATTTAAGATTATAGAAGTAGGGGTCAACTCTATTGCTATAGAGTAACGAGGTGGGGCTCAACTTGGAATATAACAGAGACAGCTGAGGATTAATGTCTGACAAGCAGAGTGAGCAGTCAGTGGATAGAGAATTACTAAGTGGAGACATTAAGAGTAGGAGGGATCCTTTTTTCATTTTTTTTTTGGCTGCACTGAGCTGCAGGAAGAACTTCCCTGACCAGGGATGGAACCCATGTGTCCTGTAGTGGAAGCACAGAGTTTTAACCACTGGACCACTGGAGACTTCCAGGAAGAATCCTTGTTAAACCAATTTGACAGAATCTTGCTAAAGGCAGACCAAGATGATCAGATATCAAGAATACAGGGATTCTTACTACACTGACTTAGCATGATCCTTGCTACAACTGGACTCTGTACACAGGGGCAAAGAAGCCCGAGAGTGAGGTCTAGTTGAGAACTGGGCTCAGAGGATCCTGGCTAAAGTTTAGTCAAGGATAGTCTTTGTCATTTGGAGGAGTTTTGTATATATTCTGGATGCTAATCTTCATTGATTAAATGAATTACAAATATATTCTCAAAGTCTGTGACTTCTCTTTTCATGTCATTTAAATTGAATTTTTTCAAATTTTAATTTTAATGTAGTAAAATATATCGTTACTTTCATTCAAGATTTTTACTTTCTGTATTTTGTTTAAAATAGGTTCCCTTTGCAAAAGTAAAGAAGATATTATTCTGTATTTTTTTTTTCAAAAAGGTTAAAGTTTGATATTACATGTGGATTTTATTTTTGTGTATAAGTAAAGGACCCAGTTTTTTTCTTTCTGTATAGATAAGCAGTTGATCTAGCTTCTGTTATTGAATAGCTCATCTTATTGCTGCCATATGTCAAATTTCTATATATCAATGTGCTTATATCTAGAGTTTGAATTGTCTTTCACTTGTCTATTAACAAATTTCAACCTTATTATCTCAATGCACACTTGTCTATTAACAAATTTCAACCTTATTATCTCAATGCATTAATTATTGTAATTTATAGTGAACATTGAATGGCCTAAGACAAGGCTCTTTACCTTGTTGTTTTCACTGAAAATTATTTTTGTTCTTTCATGTCAATATCATTTTGGGGATTTTTATTGACATTGCATTGGACTTGGAGATCAGTTGAGGGACAGCTAACATTTTTGTGAGATTTCACATTTTCTTTGTTTAATAATTTTCTGTAGAAATGTCTTTAAAGTGTTCTGTTAGATTTATTCCTAATTACTTTGTAGCTCTGTAAGCATTATAAATGGTATCATTTCCTACTCTATTTTCTAATTATTTATTATGTAGAAGTAAATTGAATTCAGCATATTGATTTTAATCCTGCAGTATTGCTGAAGTCTTCTATAATTCTTTGTGTTTTATTTGTTTGCTCTTTTGGATTTCCTGTGTAGGATGTCAATGAGTAAATAAGCAAGTTTTTTTCTTTATAATTGTTATAACTCTTTTTCTTGTTACATTGGCAAGGACTCACAGGATACTATTGAGTAGAAGTAGTGATAGCTGGTGTTTTGTCTTGTTTCTAACTTTGATGGGCACACTTTTAAGTTAGGAAGATGGCTGGCTCTGATTTTTTCCTTTTAATAGATACCATTAATTAGATTGAGAAAGTTCTCTCATATTCAGAATCTACTAAGCATTTTTCTCAATGTTGAATTTTATTGGAATTTTTTTTGTTTTTCTGTACTATAAACAAGTATGGTATTCTATACTTAGTTAATTTTTTTTATTCTAAAATTGAGAAGTCTTAAAGTGGAAGTGAAAGACTAAATGAATAGATAATACTTTCTGGCAAAAATTTTGTCATTTCTGAACTCTGCAGTATTATTCACTAGGTATTATTGATTAGTAACATGAAAATTAGAGCCACTGTGCTTTGTCAAAAGAACTTGAGCCAAAATAATGCCATTTGCAGCAGCATGGATGAACCTAGAGATTATCATACTAAGCGAAGTAAGTCAGAGAGAGAAAGACAAATAGCATTCGATATCACTTATATGTGAAATCTAAAAAAATGATGTAAATGAATTTATTTACAAAACAGAAATAGACTCAGAGACATAGAAAACAAGTTTATGGTTGCCAAAGGGGAGAGATAAATTGGGAGTTTGGAGTTGACAGGTATACACTATTATATATAAAATAGGTGAACAGCAAGGACCTACTGTATAATATGGAGGACCATATTCATAATGGTCCTGAATCACTATTCAGAATTCACATTCTGAATCACTCTGCTGTATACCTAAAATGAACACATCACTGTAAATCAACTATATTTCCATAAAAACTTTTTTAAAAAAGAACTTGAGCCAGAGAGATCTGAGTTGAAATTTTGACTCACAACTAGTCGGGTTACTGTACTTTCCTAAAACTAATTTTCTTTTCATCTTTAAATTGGCCAAAGTCTCTCCCAATAAGGATTATTGTGATAATTAAATCAAATATTTAAAAAGTAATGAATAAGCATAACTGTGAAGTAACTATTAAATTTTGTTACTACCACTACCATACTGCCAAACATCGCCATCTTCCTGAGAAGGTGTGGGGATGAAGTGAGAGCAACAGCAGCCAACTTTGTGTGTGGCCTCAAAGCCACAACGTTCCCTTTTTCAATAGCAGGATAATGATTGGGTAACTCTTGATTCTGAGTAGGAGAGTTGGTATAAAGTTGTGGGCTCTGGTGTCAGGTTTATAAACACAAATCAACTGGAAGGAGGAAAGCATTTTATGCAGTGGGTTTTCTATGACGTTATGGTGGGGTACATTTTGAAGGTTCAGAATTGATGGATTGCTTTAGTATAGGAACAATTTACAGTCAAGAGTTATGTTTATGAAGGTTTCCAGAATAGTTGAGAACAAGGTTTTCATGGACGTTTGCAGAGAACAAAACCAAATAGCAAGTTTGAATAAAGGATATGAAGGCAGTTGAACTCAGAGGTTATTTGTTTTCCCTTTAGACCAAACTTCTCAGTGTCCAGGTACATTAGAAGAGACTCTGGTGCACAAAGTCCCACGTAGCAGGCAACTCTGTCCTCAGGGACACTGGAGAGGAATATAGAAGGAAACAGCCAGGGGCTGGGGTGAGATGGAGCGGTGTTAGGTTTCCAGGTGTAAATAGAAGACATCTCATAGGTCTTCAGTATATCATACTCTCCTTGATAATGTCTTTGTTTGCATTGCCCTAGCACAGAGTAATGATTGAGAATACTTGATAAAGACACTAAATGCCCAGGGGTGAGAGTAGAGAGTGCGTAGTAGGTACCTTAACAGCTATTATGTTTAATTCCTACAACAGTCCTGTGAAATAGGTATTAAATCTGCTTACAGATTTAATTAAGACTCAGTTAAATAACTCACACAGATAATAAATGGCAAAATTATGATGAGATCCCCTCCTGGGGTCTTGATTTGTAACCTCCTGTTCCTTCTGTATACATGCATGACATGACCTTCCTAATGGGAACATTGCTCTAGTCAGTTCTGATTTCTAACAATGAACTTACAAGTGAATTTCTGCAGTACAACTTGAGGATTGCCAGCAGAGCGAAACCTTACTAATTTTGATTCTACTTATATATCATAACTAATAACTTGTGATTTGTTATATTTTCCTTTTAGACTGGGTTGTAGAGTACTTGAAGGTGAAAGTGAAAGTCACTCAATTGTGTCCGACTCTTTGCGACCCCATGGAATGACTATATAAGTCCATGGAATTCTCCAGGCCAGAATACTGGAGTGGGTAGCCTTTCCCTTCTCCATAGAGTACTTTGGGTATCCTCTATAAAAATTGCTTTTGAAATAATTTGTTAGGAATATACACCTAAAGTTTTCAAGTTATCTAAAGAAACACCAAGCCACATTAATCTTACCCATACAACTAGTGGTGGGTTTTCTGAAGGCCTTCTGCCACACCTCATGCTAGCTGTGGAAGCTGTTTGTTAGTGTGAATTCTTGGAAGCAATAGAAGTGTACTTATCTAAACATGTTCTATACTAAATTGCTTTCACTAATCAAGCAGGACTTATCTTTATTTATAAGAATTAGTGAGGTTTTACTCAATTAGGCTTGATGTCAAGTTAATTTTTCCCCCATTAGTATAATGAAGAATTGCTGTGTTGCTTTGTCGTGCATGCTGATTGATAAAAAAATTGAGAATGAATGCCAATACATTTTTCTTTTGAAAAATAAGAGAAACAAATAAGAGGTTCAAGTAAATTATTCTGGGCATCAGAAAAAATTGCTTCGTTTTATTGTGTCCTTGCTTAATTTTATTATGCAAGGCAGCCTAAGCAATGGAAAAAATGTAAATATATATTGCTGGTGTGTCTTTAACATCAGCTTTTTCAAATTTTTTTAAGGTTGAATTATAAAAGATGTCCATGTCATAAACATTGAACTTGCCAAAATAGGCCTCTTTATATCTGCTGTTTGCTCATTTAAAAATATTTATGTGGTGCTATATTCTTTACATGCTACATCTTGCAGTTTGGGAATACTGGATCAAGACCTGGTGAGTAAGTTTTACTCAGTGGATTGCATGATGGAAAATTTGCCAAAGCATGAGATGTTTTAGTTTAATAAATAAAAGTCGAGTAGAAGCTCTTGGGGAGGTAAAATTTATTCTATATTCTATTATTCCGTGTTATATTTATTCTGTATATTTCAAAAATAAGAATCCTAAATTAGAAAGATCACAAGGCTGAAGTATCTTGCAAATGAACTGTGGTCTTGCCAAGATGTTTTTTGAGTTTGATACTACTACAGTCTGTAGCAGAACATCAGCAGATTGTTACATACGCACGCGCACGCACGCACACACACGCACACGCACACACACACACACACACACACACACACACACACACCCCTTTAGGTATTTATCTGCTTATCTTTTCCTATCCAGTTTTATGTCTGAGGCAAATGTCCTGATCACACATAGCACTTTTATAACTATCAATACTTCACTGATTATCTTAGTGAATAAAAAGAATTGAAGGTGTTTAAGACCAAATTAAATGTTTGCTGTTAATAAATGTACCATCAGGTTACAGTCAGATCATTGATGGGAGGTGAAATTTGATTTTGCTGTGTACTTGTTTTTTAGATAGGGGATTTTAGTCCCTTTTTGAGAATTTCAGTGCAATTAGGTTAATAACTCATTTCTGTTAGTTAAGTCGTGACTTTCTCCTGTCTTTAACTTTGCTCACTATGTTGATCAGTGGCCCAATATATCCAGATCTGTTATAAGTTTGAGTTTTTATCAATCAAAAGGAGAGACCTTAATGTGTAAGCCTCCATTTCTTTCTTTTTTTAATATTAAAACTTGATTATTCAGTTGGTATTTTTTTCAAACCTTAAGCTTTTTATTTTGTTTTGGGGTATGGCTGATTAACGATGTTGTGGTACTTTCAGGTGAACAGTGAAGAGACTCAGCCATACATATACATGTATCCATTCTCTCCCAAACCTCACTCCCATCCAGACTGCCACACAGCACTGAGTAGAGTTTGGTGTGCTATATAGTAGGTCCTTGTTGGTTCTCCATTTTAATATAGCAGAGTGTACATGACCTCATTTCTTTTTAAAGTTATTCTGTTTGCTTTTTATTCCTGACATCAAGTATCAGAGCATTAAAAGTAAAAAAAAAAAAAGAACAAATTTTATTGAATCTTCTTCTACTTAAGATTATCAAATTGCTTAATGAGCATGACTTTGTTAAACCTTTATAGCAACTCAGTGAAGGCAGATGAAAGAAAAAAAAATTCAATAGCTGAGAAGGCACCAGTAAAGATTACTTTTGAAGTGTTAGTAAACCATGCATCTGGCTTGATGCTTTCTAGTTCATCTACTTTTATTATTAGGTTATAAAATACATATCAGAAAAACTGAAGTGAGGGATCATCAGTAGTTTTCTAGGTTGTAAAACAAGCAAATCTAGAGATTGTTTTACATTTGGAAAGTAAAATTGCAAAAGTTCTTTACTGGGAGGGTGTCATTTTTGCAGAAAATTTCTCTGGATTCTTTGTAGTTTTTGTGACTTTGACCAAAATTTCAGTCACTTAACTTATATATTAGAATAATAAAGGCAGTCTTAAAATGAGCCTTCTTTTGGGGTGAAGTTTCATGTTCTGAATGATATCCTGGTCTATAGGCCAAATCAGTGAGGCTGTGTTAATGGGCAGGAGGATGGTATTCAGTTTTTCATTCTCTCGTTCACTCATGTATCCTGTGATCACATGCCCAGTGGCAATCTTTGTTCCACACCCTGGAGATATTGTGGCAAATTAGACAGAAAATGTTTCCGATCTCTGGCACTCTTTTTGTTCCAGTAGGCACACAGCCTAACATTACAGGGTTACAGATGCTGTGCAGGGAGTTGAAATGTGGTGATGTGATGATGTCTGCATATCCAGTTTGGGTGGTCAGGGACATATTTAAGCTAAAATATGAACTATAGGAAGCAGCTATGCATGCAAAGATCAGGGAGAAGAAGGTCAGGGCTGTGGAAACACAAAGTGCAAAATCTCCAGGGTGGGAAAGAGTTTGGTTGGTTTTAGGAATTGAAAGAAGGTCAGAGTAGCTAAGGCACAATAGATGCTAGTATGAAATGTCATTGAAGAAAATTTTAGATCGAACTTTTTCTTCAAAGTAAGTGTTGCTGTGTTCTATTTAAATAAGTATTGATCATCTCAAATAAGCACCTGGTTCTAAAATTACATTTTACTAAATGTAACAAATTCAGGAAGGGACAGTCAGAAAACTGTATTTTTTTCCCTGTCTGTACTTTGGTCTGTAAACAACAGATTATATGGAGTAGATGTGAAAGCTGGAGGATGGTGTTTTATCCCCTCAATGATTGGAGGTATTATTTTAAGTGTGTCTGAAGTGTTAGCAAACCTCAGCACATCAGCTTAGTGTATTCTGCTCAGAACCAGAGGTACCTGAATCTGGCACCTTTCAGGATGGAAACTGGCAATAGCAATAAAATAACCCATTATTGTGGCAATAAATTACTGAACTCAAAATTTCTTATCTGGAAAAACTCAGTCCTTCTGAGCAGCCTTTTCTGCCTTCTATTGCATGGGCTTAAGAGTCACATCATCTTGGTTCAGTGGCTTTTCCATCTCCAGCGAGGTGGATTTTGGTCCTGGCCTTACCTCTAGCACCCACATTACTTCATCTGTGATTGGATGTTAGAGGGACTCAGCTCAAGGCATTTAGAAGAGTACCTTTCAAATGATAAGCACTCGGCGGTGTTAGTTTCCTTTGTTGCTACTATGAATTTCATGCTCCTTTCCTCCAACAATCTTCTTAAAACCGTGTAACTATCCTTGAATTAGCTGCAGAATGGCTGCTGGTTAAAGCCTTCAGTCCTTTGGTGGTCACTGGGATGGCTGTAGAGGTGCTGACATCTGCTGACTAAAGTGTGATTTTGGCATTCCGTCAGTTGAGCAAAAGAAGTCCCCTCTCCCCCTGATTTATTTTTACAAATTTATTGAACACCTCCATATATATATTCAATTAATTTTTGAATGCACAGTGCAACAGGCATGTGGGATCTTATCTTAGTTCCTTGACCAGGGATCGAATCCAGGCCCCCTGCAGTGGAACTGCGGAGTCCTAACCATTGGACCACCAGGGAAGTCTCAGCTGTGTTAAATTTGGGGCTGAAATGAAGACAAAATCCTTGTCTACCAGGAGCTTTTGATCTGTCTCCATGATGTTAAAGAATTGGTAAGAAAACAAAGAACAACAAAAACACTTCTGCACTTTCAGAGTTTTTTTTTTTTTAATGTAGATGAACCAGTTTGGAATTGATTAAGGAACATTTTTTCTATGCAAACCCTTCCCACGTTCTATAAATGCCCATTATGTTTGCTCTTTGGACAGACTGGAATAGATGCTGCATATGACAATGGTTTGTGAGTTTGTCATGAGAAAAAATGTACTTTTACTATTACTTCACCTTCATCTATTCAGACACCGAATGTTCAGAATGCCTGTAGTGCTACATATTGGATGAACAGGAATGAATAAGAGGAAATAAAACCCCATGTTTCCTGGAGATCATAGGCATAGCTTGTTTGGCATAGAAATTTAAATACTATTTCTACTCTTTTCTAGAGGTATGACTCAGGACATTACTTAATCTCTTTATACTTCAGTTTCCTCATCTATAAAATGGGACTAATAACCTCTTAAGGTTATTGTGATGATTAAATGACTTGTACTACTACTATTGGGCTTCCCTGATAGTTCAGTTGGTAAAGAATCTGCCTGCAATGCAGGAGACCCCAGTTTGATACCTGGGTCAGGAAGATCTGCTGGAGAAGGGATAGGCTATCCACTCCAGTGTCTTTGGGCTTCGCTGGTGGCTCATATGGTAAAGAATTCACCTACAGTGCGGGAGGCCTGGGTTCAATCCCTGGGTTGGGAAGATCCCTTGGAGAAGGAAAAGGCTACCCACTCCAGTATTCTGGCCTGGAGAATTCCATGGACTGTATAGTCAATGGGGTCACAAAGAGTTGGACATGACTGAGTGACTTTCACTCTCACTACTACTATTATCATTATTACTCTTCTGTGCTCCCTGAGTCTATCCTATGTCTTTCATTCTTAATTTCTCAGTATAAAATTTCTTTTCTTGACTATAAAGAAATACTGTATATGGGACTTCCCTAGTGGTCCAGTGGTTAAGATTCTGAGCTTTTAATGAAGTGAGTGTGGGTTTGCTCCCACATGCCAAGTGGCACAGCCAAAAAATAAAAAATAAAAAAAACAAAACCCAACAACAAAAAGCAAACAAACAAAAAGTGGAAACAAAGCCAATAAAATTACATCTTTATTTTAAAAAAAGAATATATATGTATATTTTACAGAGTCACTTTCCCATACAGCGGAAATTAACGCAACATTGTAAATCAACTGTTACTCAATAAAATTCTTCTTTTCTTTAACTGGTGAGCAAATCCTCAGAGAATCATATTTATATCTTTAAGAGGAAAGGAGGTTCTGGTACCCTATCCCCTGTGTAATTCTCACCCCTCACTCTCCACATACTAAGTAATAAAGGTGCTCTGTTTTACTAAATTATTGAAATATATAGAGACCAGGGACTTATTGCCATCTCAGAGAACAGGGTTAACCCTTTGTTGCTCACTTTTTTAACTACTGGCAGACTGCCTGTTTCTTAACACCTCCACTATGGGCATCATCGCTTCTTCTGTTGCAGTGACTGCAGCTGGCACTTGCTCTTGTCTTTCTTGTCATCTGTCATCCCTGATCTTTATCACTTTCCTGAGCTTCTTGCCCTAAGAAACTTGTGTTTCTAGTTCTCTGCAAATCAGACAGCCCACTTTCATCTTTTGCAGGCCTGGGTAGTCAATCACTTGTAGTACACTTGGTGGGATCTTCTGTATTTCAGTTCATTTCACATAGTTCATGTCAGATGGTAATTACACCACAGGCAGCTGCTGCATGGAGGCAGTTCCTCTACCACATCCCACCCTCCCCACATCTCCTCATCTGAACTATTCTGTAGGACTTAATACTGAGCAATGTAGATATCCCTGCCTTTGGGGAACCTCATTTTTCAGGAGCACAGCAACGAATTTCTTCAACTTACATTAAAACTAAACCAATTTCCTAGTGCCTTCTGAGTCCCTTTAAGACTTCTCAGTAATAATGAGGGTTGCGTGGGTTGGGGAGCACATTATGCAGGCTTTTTATAAGAAATGGTATTCTGCTTCCCGAATGTATCAGAGCATTAATGCCCTCCTGGTCTGTAGAAACAGTAGTCTTCCTTTCAGAGTGGCGTAAGTGGTCCATTAGGACAACTGTAAATACTTAATTACTATATACTTTAAGTTTCATTGGCAAAATAGGAGCATAATTTCTTGAAAACCTCTCTGATTTCTCTTAAATTATTTTTTTAGGATAGTAAAGTGATATGGTCCCCAACTGAAAATGAGAGACAATTATTCCAACTCCTAAGGAGCTAAACAACTTCAGTCTCATTTCACAGAAGAGGCAGAGGGAAAGGAAACCCTTTTCAAGGTTTCTGCAAATTGTTATTTTCTCGTTAATGGTTATTTTCATTGGCAAGGAGAGTTTTGAAAATGGTTATGAAGTTTTTTTCTGAAACCAAATGACTAGAGACTAAGTACATTTGAATTATATTTGGTTATAGGCATTAAAGAATAAAAATAATTTCTCCTTTCTCATGTGAAGTTTGATTTTGGTTTTAGTGAGCTGAGACTGACTTTTTAGGGCTAGAGGAAGGACAAAGGAACCATCAGCTATAAAGCCCATTGAAATCACTTGAAAATATAGTTATAAAAACAAAATCCATTGAAATTTTATATTGTATATTGCTTTTAGGGCTTCCCTGGTGGCTCAGTGATAAAGAATCTGCCTGCAATGCAGGGGACCCAGATTCGATCCCTGGGTAGGGAAGATCCCCTGGAGGAGGGCATGGCAACCCTCTCCAGTATTCTTGCCTGGAGAATTCCATGAACAGAGGAGCCTGGTGGGCTACAGTCCATAGGCTCACACGGAGTCTGACGTGACTGAAGTGACTAAGCAGCAGCAGCAGCATAATGCCTTTAACTCTTTATATCTTTGTGTCTATTTAATCCTTTTTGCAAGTTTTTCTGTTGAAATATATTTAACAGTGTATACAGAGACTGGGATTGTTGTATGGGGAATGAACAGATGAGTTTGAACCAATCGTCCTTTCCAAAAGAGATGGCATGTTCAAGTAAAGATACAAAATAGAAAATGGGCAATTTACAAAACTCGGGGCAAGGTGTGGGTTAACCACAGGGGAGAGTGCAGTAAACCTGGAACTTGAAATGGTGGAACTGTTAGCAATCTTATGTCCAAAGGGAAGGGGGAGGAAGAAGTTTCCTAGAACTTGGAGGGAACTAGTTTTGTACAGAAAGCCACTGTTCAGTGGAGCAGCGATCTTTCATTAGGGTCATAGCCAGGCTAAGTTACCCCCCAAGGAGGGAGCCCAGGGAATAAATACCCTGGTCCCCCTCTCCTCTTTCTCTCCAAGTTTAAGTTAGAGCACTTTGGAATCCCCCATGAATAGTCTCCAACCCCACTAATCTGACTTCTTTGTGTACGGGCCATTAAGCAAACACTGGGATGGCTAATGAAAGATGCCGAATGATATTTACAGTTTGTGCACTTATTGTTTGTAGTGATGCTTTCTAAGGCCCACTTGACTTCACATTCCAGGATGTCTGGCTCTAGGTGAGTGATCACACCATCGTGATTATCTGGATCATGAAGATTTTTTTTGTACAGTTCTTCTGTGTATTCTTGCCACCTCTTCTTAATATCTCCAGCTTCTGTTAGGTCCATAGCATTTCTGTCCTTTATTGTGCCCATCTTTGCATGAAATGTTCCCTTGGTATCTCTAATTTTCTTGAAGAAATCTCTAGTCTTTCCCATTCTGTTGTCTTCCTCTATTTCTTTGCATTGATTGCTGAGGAAGGCTTTCTTATCTCTCCTTGTTATTCTTTGGAACTCTGCATTCAAATGGGAATATCTTTCCTTTTCTCCTTTGCTTTTCATTTCTCTTCTTTTCACAGCTATTTGTAAGGCCTCCTCAGACAGCCATTTTGCTTTTTTGCATTTCTTTTCCATGGGGATTGTCTTGATCCCTGTCTCCTATACAATGTCACGAACCTCTGTCCATAATTCATCAGGCACTCTGTCTATCAGATCTAGTCCCTTAAATCTATTTCTCACTTCCACTGTATAATCATAAGGGATTTGATTTAGGTCATACGGTTTTCCCTACTTTCTTCAATTTAAGTCTGAATTTGGCAATCAGGAGTTCATGATCTGAGCCACAGTCAGCTCCCAGTCTTATTTTCGCTGACTGTATAGAGCTTCTCCATCCTGGAAAGCGAAGTCAAGTGGACCTTAGGAAGCATCACTATGAACAAAGCTAGTGGAGGTGATGGAATTCCAGTTGAGCTATTTCAAATCCTGAAAGATGATGCTGTGAAAGTGCTGCACTCAATATACCAGCAAATTTGGAAAACTTAGCAGTGGCCACAGGACTGGAAAAGGGAAAAGGTCAGTTTTCATTCCAATCCCAAAGAAAGGCAATGCCAAAGAATGCTCAAACTACCACACAATTGCACTCATCTCACACACTAGCAAAGTAATGTTCAAGATTCTCCAAGCCAGGCTTCAGCAATACGTGCACCGTCAACTTCCAGATGTTCAAGCTGGTTTTAGAAAAGGCAGAGGAACCAGAGATCAAATTACCAACATCCTCTGGATCATCGAAAAAGCAAGAGAGTTCCCGAAAAACATCTATTTCTGCTTTATTGACTATGCCAAAGCCTTTGACTGTGTGGATCACAATAAACTGTGGGAAATTCTGAGAGATGGGAATACCGGACCACCTGACCTGCCTCTTGAGAAACCTGTATGCAGGTCAGGAAGCAACAGTTAGAACTGAACATGGAACAACAGACTGGTTCCAAACAGGGAAAGGAGTATATCAAAGCTGTATATTGTCACCCTGCTTATTTAACTTATATGCAAAGTACATCATGAGAAACGCTGGACTGGAAGAAGCACAAGCTGGAATCAAGATTGCCAGGAGAATTATCAATAACCTCAGATATGCAGATGGCACAACCCTTATGGCAGAAAGTGAAGAGGAACTAAAAAGCCTCTTGATGAAAGTGAAAGAGGAGAGTGAAAAAGTTGGCTTAAAGCTTAACATTCAGAAAACTAAGATCATGGCATCTGGTCCCATCACTTCATGGCAAATAGATGGGGAAACAGTGGAAACAGTGTCAGATTTTATTTTTTTGGGCTCCAAAATCACTGCTGATGGTGATTGCAGCCATGAAATTAAAAGACACTTACTCCTTGGAAGGAAAGTTAAGACCAACCTAGACAGCATATTAAAAAGCAGAGACATTACTTTGCCAACAAAGGTCTGTCTAGTCAAGGCTATGGTTTTTCCAGTAGTCATGTATGGATGTGAGAGTTGGACGGTGAAGAAAGCTGAGTGCCGAAGAATTGATGCTTTTGAACTGTGGTGTTGGAGAAGACTCTTGAGAGTCCCTTGGACTGCAAGGAGATCCAACCAGTCCATCCTAAAGGAGATTAGTCCTGAGTGTTCATTGGAAGGACTGATGTTGAAGCTGAAACTCCAATACTTTGGCCACATGATGCAAAGAGTTGACTCATTGGAAAAGACCTTGATGCTGGGAAGGATTGGGGGCAGGAGGAGAAGGGGACGACAGAGGGTGAGATGGTTAGATGGCATCACCGACTCGATGGACATGAGTTTGGGTAGACTCCGGGAGCTGGTGATGGACAGGGAGGCCTAGCATGCTGCGATTCATGGGGTCGCAAAGAGTCGGACATGGCTGAGCAACTGAACTGAACTGAACTATGCACTTATTATTGAGACCATCCTCGGTGATAGTCTCTTATGAGATTCAACTGAATAGAGTGGTCTTCAGATTCTGTGTCTTTTACAGGTGGTCCGTCTATATATTTTTTCCCAGATCTCTGCCACCAGTTTCCAATTCTGTTTTTTGAAAGTCTCTGTTCACCTGGCCCGCTCTTTGAGCTCTCACTCATGAGTTAGTGTAGACCTATATCTTAAGCCATTACTTCTACATGAAGTTCAACATCACACTTAAAAGTTCTGCCCTCTTGGAGGATTTATCACTATATTTTAAGTTCATTGTGAGTAAGATTGTATAGCTGGTTGGTTCTGGAACACTATTCACAGTTAACTGGCAATAAGAAACACCCCATGGACCCTTACTGTTGTTGAGGAAAAAGAGATGAAATATTAGGCTTAGGTTATGGGGGTCTGTATCAACTGCCATTGTAACTCGCTTGTATCCTCAAGGTTGGTATGGGCTTGTTTTTGTTTATAAATTTATAATGGAATGCTGGTGTGGGCAACTGAGTTTATGCTTGTTGGGTCAGATACCTTCAGTTCGTGTTGGGCGTGATCTCTTACCCACTTGATGTCCCGTGGGCACAAGGTAAGTCTCCAAGGACTTAGGAGCAAGCAAGTCACAGCTTTTGAGATAAAAATTGTGTGCGTGCATGCTCAGCTGCTTCAGTTGTGTCCTACTGTTTGTGACTCTGTGAACTGTAGCCCACCAGGCTCCTCTGTCCATGAGGATTCTCCAGGCAAGAATACTGGAATGGGTTGCCATGAGGGGATCTTCCCAACCCAAGGATAGAACCTGCATCTCTTATGTCTCCTGCATTGACAGATGGGTTCTTTACCACTAGTGCCACCTGGGAAGCCCTGAGATAAAGAATAGTTAATGGCAAAAGAGGGCATGGCTTTATCCTAACATCTTAGGGTTCTGTGCTGTGAATTCTCTGACCAGGGCTTGCCAGAAGGCTCCTTTCAGCATCTCTGCCACAGACTTTTCTAATAACACTTAGCCTGCTGGGTCATAAGAACCAAATGGCAGGAAAACTTACAGCACAGCCTAGATCTTGCAGATCCCTTTCATGTTCTGGGTTTCGCTGAAAAAATGCAGCCCACCAATGGGTAACCACTGTTCCATTTCCCCATACTTTGAATATATGAAAAACCCAATTATATTCCATTTTGAGGTCTGTTTTTTATGGCCATTTCCAGCACCAGTGATTCTATCAGTATCCAATAGGAAACAGACCACTCAAAGTACAATAATTTCAGGAAGAATGATTTATAAGGTGAGAGTTGGGTAGAAGAGTAGTGCCTGAACCAGGGACCAGTAATGGCAAAATTGTTACTATCCCTGGACCCAAAGGATGGAGAGGAAGGAGCAGTTCTGAGAATCTGGGAATAGAGTTGTCTTGAGAAGAGCTGTGTTCTCCATTTAAGGGTCATTGACGGCTTGAGTCAATCGCACAAGGGGGTATCAGAGGAATAAATATCTTGATTTCTCCTTTCTTTCTCCTCCTGAATTCCCTCTAGGGCTTCCTAGTTGTCCATATTAAATGGAAACCAGAGAACAGGAAGCCTGTAGCAATGGCCCATTCAGGAAAAACAGCTTCAGTACAGAGAGCAGGGTGAGAGGGTGAGAAGTCATTCTGAAAGGGCTGATGGGAATTAATTATCACGGCCCTGAAGTTTGAATCTTGGATGTTCCTTTGGGGACTATGAATTCCAACAACATGCAGATTCTTTTTATTTATGTGTCAGTCCTCGGTTCTTTGCAGAGTTCCTGCCTGCTATAAAATAGGTGTTCAGTAAATAATTAAGGAGTTTAATCCCAACACCTTCTGTGTGATGTTATTTATACTCTTGGATTGTCATTCTCCTTGTCTCTAAAATTAGGATACTATATTTTTTCTGTTTTACTCATGAGAATGTTGTAAAAGTCAAAAGAAAACAAAGACACTAATATATGAAAGCGCTTTGTAAACTGAAACGCTAAATATGCAAGATACTACTTTACATCTTAGAGATTCCTTTCTTCCTATTACGAGTCCGTTGTCTGATTCAGATAAACTTGTTAACTCAGACTGCATACTTTTCACAGTGGATTTTACCTTCTGGCTAATTAATTTCCTGACTCTTTAATACACCTTGAACTTTAGTAGTTGAAAGTTCAGTAGGGTATATTTCGGAGAAGGCAATGGCAGCCCACTCCAGTACTCTTGCCTGGAAAATCCCTTGGATGGAGGAGCCTGGTAGGCTGCAGTCCATGGGGTTGCTAAGAGTCAGACACGACTGAGCAACTTCACTTTCACTTTTCCCTTTCATGCATTGGAGAAGGAAATGGCAACCCACTCCAGTGTTCTTGCCTGGAGAATCCCAGGGACAGCAGAGCCTGGTGGGCTGCCATCTGTGGGGTCGCACAGAGTCGGACACGACTGAAGCGACTTAGCAGTAGCAGCAGCAGAGTATATTTATGTCCAAGCTCAAGTTTCCTTGTTAACAGTTTTTTGGGTTTTTTTTAGTATTTATTTGTTTGTCTGTGTTGGGTCTTAGTTGCCATAAGCGGGATCTTCTGTGCACAGGCTCAGTAGCTCTGAGGCATGTGAAATCTTAGTTCCCTGACCAGAGATTGAACCTGAGTCCCTTGCATTGCAAGGCAGACTCTTAACCACTGGACCACTAGGGGAGTCCCTCCCTGTTTCTTTTTACTATGTCACTGCACCCTCTCACTTTTCCAAAGCTCCTTTTTTGCATAGATTTACTTTTTCTCCCATTTTCTCCAATCATCTTGATCAGTATGCAGGAGAATTTATTTAAGGATCATATGTGAGCAGTTTTTTGTCATGCACACTTTTCTCTTAGGCAGTTTTTGTTTTTCTTCCTTTTAGTAATGCTTTATTCCTCTGTACTTTGTTAGATAAAATGATCTATATGACAATAATAACCATTTGTGGCATACTTGGTTTACAGACATGTCATTTAATCATCACAATAATCCTATGGAGTTGGTAGTATTATTTTCTCTATTCTACAGATAAGGAATCTAAAATCAGATTCCAAGTAATTTTCTTTTTTTTGAAGAGCAGTTTTAGGTTCATAGCAAAATTGAGAGTAAAGTACAGAGATTTCCCATATATACCCTGTCTCCACACTTGTGTAACCTCCCCCATTATCAATATCCCCCACCAGATCAGTACATTTGTTACAACAGGTGAACATCTATCAACACATCATAATCACCAAAAGTCCATAGTTTCCATTTCACTCTTGGTATTGTACATTCCATGGGTTTGAACAAATGTGTAATGTATCCATCATTGTAGTATCACATAGAGTATGTTCACTGCCCTAAAATTCTCCGTGCTTCACATATCCATCTCTCTTTTCCCCCAACTCCTGGCAACCACTAATCTTTTTATTGTCTCCATATATGGTTTTGCCTTTTTCAGAATGTCATATAGTTAAAATCATACACTATGTAGCCTTTTCCAATTTGGCTTCTTGTATTTAGTAATGTGCATTTAAGAGTCATCCATGTCTTTTCATGGCTTGATAGCTCATTTGGGAGCTGGGGAGCTGTAACAAGATTCTGTTGTCTGGATGTCTCATAGTTTATTTATCCATTCACCTAATTAAGGATATCTTAGTTGCTTCCAAGTTTTGGCAGTTAGGAAAAAAATACTGTAAACATCTGTGAACAGGTCTTTATGTGGACTTAAGTTTCCAACTTCTCTGGGTAAATATCAAGGAGCATCATTGCGGAATTATATGGGAAGAATATGTTTAGTTTTATAAGAAATTGACAAACTGTCTTCCAAAGTGTCTGTACCATTTTACATTCCCACTGGCAATGAATGAGTGTTCCTGCTGCTCCAAATCCTTGCCTGTATTTGGTGGTGTCAGTGTTACTGAGTTTGGCCATTCTAATAGGTGTGTAGTGTTATCTTGTTTCAATTTGCTTTTCCCTGATGACATATGATATGGAGCATCTTTTCATATCCTTATTTGCCATCTTTAAGTCTTCTTTGATGAATTGTCTGTTAAGGTCTTTGGCTCATTTTTTAATTGATTGTTTGTTTTCTTATTGTATATTTTGCTTAAGTCTTTATCAGATATCAGATATTTGTCTTTTGCAAATATTTTATCACATTCTGTGGCTTCTCTTTTCATTCTATTGGCATTGTCTTTTGCAAGGAGAAGGTTTAAATTTTAATAAAGTCCAGGCTATCAATTATTTCTTTCATGGATTATGCTTTTGATGTTGTATCTAAAAAGCCATGGCCATACTCAGGGTCATCTAGGTTTTCTCCTATCTTATTGTCTAGGAGTTTCAGAGTGTGGCATTTATAGTTAGGTCTATGATCCATTTTGAGTTCATTTTTTTTGTGAAGGGTGTCAAGTCTGTGTCCAGACTCTTGTTTTTTTTTTGTTTTTTGTTTTTAATATGGATGTCCACTTATTTCAGCACCATTTAAACCTTCTCCTTGCAAAAGACAATGCCATCAGAATGAGAAGACAAGCCACAGAATGCGAGAAAAGACTTTCTCCATTGTATTGCTTTTGCTTCTTTGTCAGAGATAAGTAGACCATGTTTATATGTGTCTGTTTCTAGGCTCTCTATTCTGTTCCATTGATCTATTTATCTCTTCTTTCATCAGTACTGCACCATCTTGATTACTGTAGCTTCATAGTAACTCTTGAAGTCAGATAGTGTCATTTATCCAACTTCTTTCTTTCCTTCAATGTTGTGTTAGCTACTCTAGGAATTTTTTGTTTTCATATAGATTTAGAATTAAAACAAAATTGACAAAATAACATTCTGGGATTTTGATTGGGATTGCACTGAGTCTGTTGATAAACTTGGGGAGGACTAACATTTTGACAACTACTCATTGTCTTCTAATGGATGAATGGAATAGTTCTTCTTTGATTTCTTTCATCATAGTTTTGTGCTTTTCCTCATGCAGGTTTTCCACATATTTTGTTAGATTTATACCTGAGTAGTTAATTTTAGGGGGTATTAATATACATGCTCTTATGATTTTAACTTCAAATTCTACTTGTTCATTGCTGGCATATTGGAAAACAACTCACTTCTATATGTTAACCTGCATCCTGTAACCTTGCCAGACATGCTTATTATGTTTTAGGAGCTTTTTTGTTGATCCTTTAGCATTTTCTACATAGACAGTCATGTCCATTTGCCAACAAAGACAGTTTTATTCATTTCTTCCCAATATGTATATACCTTTCATTTCCTTTTCTTGTCTTACTGCATTAGGTAAGACCAAGTAACTTTCCAAAGGACATGGAGCTATTAATATTAAGTAGCAGAGCCATTACTTAAACTCATACCCATTTGGTGCCAAAGCTCATACCCTTGAATCATTAAGGTAGCTTGCTTTCAATGCTTCTTTCTTTAACTCTCACCTCTCTTTATTTGTGGCCTCTTAAAATAATATTTTATAGTTTTTATGTTACATCAATCTCTCTTTTATGGGCATAGATTTTATGTTTAGCTTTGTGTATAATTTTCAGCTTTTGTTTATTTGTACTCTCTTTTGCCATCTTAATTATACTTTTTGGAGTGTTTCTACTTTCCTTTTTGACTTGGTGCTTTTTTTTTAATAACCGGAATTCTTGCTCTGCAAAATTCTTTCAGCATGGTATATGAAATTTGAAATTTAACTGCAGTGGTTGCTTGTTTTTACCTTCTTATCAGTAAAATAGAAGGTAATAAACCATAAGAAACATTTTTATTAATCATAGCTCACATTGCCTCTCCCAATGCAGAGTGAATTCTGATAGTGTTCATGCTGATCTTTGCAGCCATTAATTAAACAAAAAAGGATTTCACTTAGTGGGACCATACACCCTCTTAAATGCAGACTAAACCTGGCAGGTAGCCTGCTTTGCCAGCTTTACCTTGTTTGCTGGTGATAACTCCTGAGTCATTACAGGTTCACTTTTGCCTCTTGCTGGTTCTCATCCCATGGCTGTAATGTTTTGTTTTCTGAGTATTGTAATAACATAATGCAAAAAATCCAGAATGCACCCATAAAAGATAAAAGAAAAAACCCAGGGATTACCCATAGTACTGTCTCCAAGGGAGAACCATGATTAGCTTTTTATATGTATCTTTTCAAGTTGCACTCAGACCATCATGGGATTATAATAATAATTTTTACAAAAGGTGCCCACTAGGCATGTTGTTACGTAAATATAAATATATTTTACCTCAATGCTATGTTTTGGAAAAATACAGATATTCATCATCTCTGCTACTCTGCATAGTATTTCATTGCAAGTGTAAGCCCTATTTATATGATCCATGTCCTATGCAGGATAGCCAGGTTCTTTTTTTCCTAATCTTCCTCCTCCTCTTTGCCCACCTTCTTGTTCTTCTCCACCCTCTCCTTTTTCTTCTCCTTTTCCTCATCCTACTTATCTTCCTCTTTTGATAGCTCTTCCTACTCCTCCCAACACTTGCCACTCCTTCTTCTTCCTGTCTTCCTCTTCCTCCTCCTCTCACACCCTCCTCTTTGTCTCTTTTTTTGGGTCTTCTTTAACTTTCTTTAACTGCCTTATTTAACCTTAAACTGTTCTGTAATAAGCCCACTTGCTTTCTTCATTTTGATTTCTTAGTGCTTTTTTATTTTACTTTTTCTTCTTCCCCTCCATACTTAAGTTGGGATTCTACTCAGTCTCCCTTCCCCTCTCATAACTTTGTTCATGCTATTATTTCTCCCCCCATTCTGATTAGTCTGCATGTTGCTTTGACTTCATTTTCATTAATAATTTAGGTGAGCAACTTTATGCACCTTGCTTATAATTACTCTGTAATTTGTGTCAGACCAAGCAAGACCTTGGTTCTCCTGGATTTCAGACCAATGGTCTTTTCACTAGATTGCATTGCCTTGTCATGGCTGAGGTTAGAAATAGCCTCATATTTAGTGTACAAGTCAAACAAGGAGGAAAGCAAACAAGCAACAAGACCAAAGAAAGATAAAAAATAACAGGAAAGAGAATACCCTCTAATTTAACAAAGACTTGATGCTAGTGTTCTCTCTGCTCAGTGACTTTGTTCCAGGTTAATTAAGAAAGAACTGTTTGTGAATGTTTGCCTACTTTCATTTGTTCTAAGACTGTTAAAAATGTATAACAGTTAATCTAACCAACAGTGTTATTTGAGACCTAAGATTATAAGATTAAAAGGAAGCATAATAAACATAGTAATATCTGTACTCAGAGGTAAAAGAACCATGCCTGATATATTAATTTGTTTTTCAGAATTAAAGGAGTTTGTATACAGGCTCTGTACAAAATATCAGGTAGTCCAGACTTGGTCTAGCAATCTTTTCCCTAAGTCATCACAAGTAAATAAGGAAATTATAACTATGTGATTAGGTAAACCAAGTTGGAAAAGGAAAACAACTGGTCTTTTGAAGTATATCTTGGCAGAAAGTTTTTGCAAAGCCAAGGTCACTTTCTCTATGGCTTTTCTCATGGCCTTTGTTTCTCTTTGACAGTAATTGTTTCCTAACCTGAGACTTTTCACGCAAGCCACCCATTTGACATGTACTAAGTCATTGTCAGAACTCTCCACCATGACCTGTCCATCTTGGGTGGCCCTACATGGCATGGCTCATAGCTTCATTGAGCTAGACAAGGGTGTGGTCCATGTGATTAGATTGGTTAGTTTTCTGTGATTGTGGTTTTCATTCTGTCTGCCCTCTGATGAAGAAGGATAAGAAGCTTATGGAAGCTTCCTGATGGGAAAGACTGACTGAGGGGGAAACTGGGTCTTGTTCTGATGGGAGGGGCTATGCTCAGTTC
Source organism: Giraffa tippelskirchi (assembly GCF_054371585.1). NCBI lineage: Eukaryota > Metazoa > Chordata > Mammalia > Artiodactyla > Giraffidae > Giraffa > Giraffa tippelskirchi. The sequence continues at coordinate 87,402,441 of NC_137275.1, read as the reverse complement.
AGTTCAGTTCAGTTCAGTCGCTCAGTCATGCCCAACTCTTTGGGACCCCATGAATCGCAGCACGCCAGGCCTCCCTGTCCATCACCAACTCCCGGAGTTTACTCAAACTCATGTCCATTGAGTCAGTGATGCCAGCCAACCATCTCATCCTCTGTTGTCCCCTTCTCCTCCCTCCTTCAATCTTTCCCAGCATCAGGGTCTTTTCAAATGAGTCAGTTCTTCACATCAGGTGGCCAAAGTACTGGAGTTTCAGCTTCATCATCAGTCCTTCCAATGAACACCCAGGACTGATCTCCTTTAGGATGGACTGGTTGGATCTCCTTGCAGTCCGAGGGACTCTCAAGAGTCTTCTCCAACACCACAGTTCAAAAGCATCAATTCTGCGGTGCTCAGCTTTCTTTATAGTCCAACTCTCACATCCAAACATGACCACTGGAAAAACCATAGCCTTGACTAGACAGACCTTTGTTGGCAAAGTAGTGTCTCTGCTTTTTAATATGCTGTCTAGGTTGGTCATAACTTGCCTTCCAAAGAGTAGGCATCTTTTAATTTCATGGCTGCAATCACCATCTGCAGTGATTTTGGAGCCCCCCAAGATAAAGTCTGTCATTGTTTCCACTGTTTCCCCATCTATTTGCCATGAAGTGATGGGACCAGATGCCATGATCTTAGTTTTCTGAATGTTGAGCTTTAAGCCAACTTTTTCACTCTCCTCTTTCACTTTCATCAAGAGGCTCTTTAGTTCTTCTTCACTTTCTGCCATAAGGGTGGTGTCATATGCATATCTGAGGTTATTGATATTTCTTCTGGCAATCTTGATTCCAGCTTGTGCTTCATCCAGCCCAGCATTTCTCCTGATGTACTCTGCATATAAGTTAAATAAGCAGGGTGACAATATACAGCCTTGACACACTCCTTTCTCTATTGTATTCAATACAATACAATAGAATGGGACCATGCTCAGTAAATATTTAATCCAATTTTCTGTTGATGAGTGGAGCTGTATTCCCTCCCTGCTATTTACCTGGGTCCAAACTATGTTGAAGGTAATGAAGATAATGGTGACCTCCTTCAAAAGATCCCATGCATGTACTGCTACACTCAGTGTCCCCAGCCCTGTAGCAGGCCACCACTGACCCATGCCTCCACTGGAGACTCCTGCACACTCCCAGGCAAGTCTGGGTCAGTCTCTTATGGGGTCATTGCTCCTTTCTCCTATGTCCTGGTGCACACAAGATTCTCCAAGACTCTATTTCCCAGTCCTGTGTAAGTTCTGGCAGCTCTGTGGTGGGGTTAATGGCAACCTCCTCCAAAAGGGCTTATGCTATACCCAAGTCTGCTGGACCCAGAGCCCCTGCCCCTGCAGCAGTCCACTGCTGACCCACACCGCCACAGGAGATGCTCAAACACAGTTCTGTCTCAGTCTCTGTGGGGTCCCTGGGTTCTGGTGCACACAAGGTTGTTTGAGCCCTCTGAGCATCTCTGGCGGGAATGGGGTTGGATTCTAAACATGAATTCGCCCCTCCTACCATCCTGCTGGAGCTTCTCCTTTGCCCTTGGACGTTGGGTATCTCCTCAAAGTCACTCCAGCACCACGTAGCCACTGCTCCAGCACCTGCCGTCTTGCTGGGGCTTCTCCTTTGCCCTTGGATGTGGGGTATCTCCTCGGCTGCTCCAGTGCCATGCAGCCACCAATCCCAAAGAAAGGCAATGACAAAGAATGCTCCAACTACCGCATAATTGCATTCATCTCACACGATAGTAAAGTAATGCTCAAAATTCTCCAAGCCAGGCTTCAACAATACATGAACTGTGAACTTCCAAATGTTCAATCTGGATTTAGAAAAGGCAGAGGAACCAGAGATCAAGTTGCCAACATCCACTGGATCATTGAAAAGCGAGAGAGTTCCAGAAAAACATCTACTTCTGCTTTATTGACTATGCCAAAGCCTTTGACTGTGTGGATCACAACAAACTGTGGAAAATTCTTAAAGAGATGGGAATACCAGACCACCCGAGCTGCCTCCTGAGAAATCTGTATGCAGGTCAGGAAGCAACATTTAGAACTGGACGTGGAACAACAGACTGGTTCCAAATAGGGAAAGGAGTACGTCAAAGCTGTATATTGTCACCCTGCTTATTTAACTTATATGCAGAGTACGTCATGAGAAATGCTGGGCTGGATGAAGCACAAACTGGAATCAAGATTGCCAGAAGAAATATCAATAACCTCAGATATGCAGATGACACCACTCTTATGGCAGAAAGTGAAGAAGGACTAAAGAGCTTCCTGATGAAAGTGAAAGAGGAGAGTGAAAAAGTTGGCTTAAAGCTCAACATTCAGAAAACTAAGATCATGGCATCCAGTCCCATCATTTCATGGCAAATAGATGGGGAAACAGTGGAAACAATGACAGACTTTATCTTGGGGGGCTCCAAAATCACTGCAGATGGTGATTGCAGCCATGAAATTAAAAGACGCTTACTCTTTGGAAGGCAAGTTATGACCAACCTAGACAGCATATTAAAAAGCAGAGACACTACTTTGCCAACAAAGGTCTGTCTAGTCAAGGCTATAGTTTTTCCAGTGGTCATGTATGGATGTGAGAGTTGGACTATAAAGAAAGCTGAGTGCTGAAGAATTGATGCTTTTGAACTGTGGTGTTGGAGAAGACTCTTGAGAGTCCCTTGGACTGCAAGGAGAAACCAGTCCATCCTAAAGGAGATCAGTCCTGGGTGTTCATTGGAAGGACTGATGTTGAAGCAGAAACTCCAGTACTTTGGCCACCTGATGTGAAGAACTGACTCATTTGAAAAGACCCTGATGCCAGGAAAGATTGAAGGAGGGAGAAGAAGGGGACGACAGAGGATGAGATGGTTGGCTGGCATCATTGACTCAATGGACATGAATTTGAGTAAACTCTGGGAGATGATGATGGACAGGGAGGCCTGGCAGCTGCAAGGAGTCAGACATGACTGGGCGACTGGACTGAACTGAACTGAACTGAAGTCATTGTTTATTACATTGTGCATTTAAGATATATTAACTATTGAATTAATTAAATAAGGACACAGGCTGAGGTGGCTCAAATGTCATATATAAGCAATCCAAAATCTAAGTCTGTAGATGCCTCATGGTTACAAAATCAAAACCTAAGGACAGTCAGTTCCTAACATCCAACTAGGCATTGAGCGGTAATCAATCAATAATTTCCTTGCTTTGCTTCCATCTTTTCTCTGTAAATGTGTCTCCCTGAGCTTCCCATCCCTGGAATGCTCCTAACTACTCCCGGTTTGACACTGCCAGCTTGGAATCCATTCTTGCTTGAATAAACTCTTAAATTATTTAATTTGCCTCAGTTTATGTTTTAACACTGTACAATGAAAAGACCACATTTTAAAGCCAGAAGGAATTCTTTTTATGCTGATAAGAATTGCCTTTTAAAGTAAAAGGAGATTAATGTTGCTTCATGTGTTTTTGAGAAAAGGGTATGTTCCTGTTGCAAATTGCTGGTAGCTCAGTGGTAAAGAATCCACCTGCAACGCAGGAGCTGCAGGAGACCTGGGTTAGATCCCTGGGTCTGGAAGATCCCCTGGAGGAGGGCATGGCAACCCACTCCAGTATTATTGCCTGGAGAATCCCATGGACAGAGGAGCCTGGCGGGCTACAGTCCATAGGATCACAAAGAGTCAGACACGATTGAGCAACTGAGCATGCACGCATGCACAAACAAAACATTCCTCAAAGATGAAGATTTGCCACTAACGAAACAGTGAAAAGATATGTGGCAAGATTGGAAGTCAACTTTGAAAGAATGGCCCCCAAAGTGTTTTGAGCAGATAAGTGACATCAGAGAAAAAGCACTACCTCTCAGATGATTGCTCTGAAGGAAGCCCTTTTCAGCTGATATATGTTGCACAATTTTTAGAGTCAGTCATATACTTTACGTCTTGTTTCTCCAAGGTAAATAGGCTTCTTGAAGACAGAACCTGTGTTTTCCACTTCTGTGCACTTTCTGTAGCGTTGAACAGACTGTTGTATAAATTGCAGATGTTCAATAAATATGTTGATTAGCTGCTGAGGTAGAGTTGAGGGGAGGAGAATTAGGAATAAAATGTTCTCCAGTTAATTGCAAATTGCCTCCCTACTTAAAAATGAATTTGCATTTTATTATCTTTTCCCACAGTTTCTGGAATATGCTTCAGTTGGCATCTGTCATTTGATTTTATACAATTTTGTAAACTTTATGGAAATTTAAATTCTTTTTGAAAAAATTTCCTATGGAGATTAAAATTCTTACAAAGAGTCTGCTGTAGGATTTTCTGTTGTTTCATGGTGGAAAGAAGTGTTGTGTAAAGGCAAGCCTGTTTCAATCATACTTCATGTAATTTGTTAAGAGAATCATTGAAATTTAGAGCTTGTAGGGACCACGTTATTATAGCCTAAACACCCAGAACTCTACCTGGAACACAGTGGAAACTTACTAAGTCATTGAAAAATAAATGAATAATTTAGTGCATTCTCTTCACTTCATGGTCAAAGACTCTAAAGCTCAGATTACTTGCTCACAGTTATAAGGTTGGCACAGGATAGATTAGAATACATACTCCTTGATGTTATCATGCTTTAAATGTGGATTTCACATTCAAATTATAACCTGGAAAAGAGTCTAAATTCAGTCTTTGAAAAACTTCTTTTACTTTAAAGTGTATGAATAAATCAAATTCTTAGGTTAATATCTATTAATATTACATTTTAGGAAGGGAGTAGTAAGAATTTGTTCATACAAGTCAAAAGGATTGTTTGAAGGGAAACCAGAGTAAAATGTCTTTTAAGTGGTTTGTTCAAGGCCTATCAGTCTCTTCCTTTCCTTTCTCCAAGTTTTTTTCCTCCGTTTTTTATGATTAGTGGTTCCTGTCCACTATGAAAGACTTTCTGTTGGAAACATTTGTCTCTCTCAACACATAATACATCTACTTCTTTGTATCGCTTGGACTTTCAAGAAATGTCGGTTTTCCTGTGGATTGATTTTCTGTTATTTTACAGGATGGAAAAAAAGAGTCAAGCTCGTGTACTTGTTTGAAGGGGCCGAAGCTCTCAGAAATAGGGACGATCGCCTGGATGATAACACTCAGTGATGCCCTCCACAATTTCATTGATGGCCTGGCCATCGGGGCCTCCTGCACCTTGTCTCTTCTGCAGGGACTCAGCACCTCCATAGCCATCCTATGCGAGGAGTTCCCTCATGAGTTAGGTAAGGAGTTCTCATGTCGTCCAAGTCCGTTAACTTCTTAGTTTAAGAGGAGGGAGACGTTTCAGATGACACACTCTTAAAACTCCTGATGATGTCTCGAAATGAAGGAGCCTTTTTAGACATTGGTGATTATCTTTTATTTCATCCCAAAAGAGAAAAAAGTATTTAAGTAGAGAACAAATCTACTCAAACTATTTAAGTAGAGAACAAATGTATGAACACCAGTGATGGGGGAAGAGGTGGAATGAATCGGGAGATTGGGATTCACACATACACATACACACACACACATATATATATTCTATCGATTGTTGTTGTTCAGTCACTAAGTCATGACTGACTCTTTGCGACCCCATGGACTGCAGCACACCAGGCTTCCCTGTCCTTCCCTTGGGCAAACTGTCTCCTGAAGTTTGCCCAAGTTTATGTCTGTTGAGTTCAGTTCAGTCGCTAAGTCATGACTGACTCTTTGCGACCCTATGGACTGCAGCACGCCAGGCCTCCCTGTCCATCACTAACTCCCAGACTTTACCCAAACTCATCTCCATTGAGTTGGTGATACCATCCAACCATTTCATCCTCTGTCATCCCCTTCTCCTCCCGCCTTTCTTTCCCAGCATCAGGGTCTTTTCCAATGAGTCAGCTCTGGTGATGCCCTCCAACCTTCTCATCTTCTGCCACCCTCTTCACCTTTTGCTTTCCCTACTATTGATACTATGTATAAAAGAGATAACTAGTGAGAACCTGCTGTATAGCTCAGGGAACTCTCCTTGGTGCTCTGTGGTGACCAAAATGGGAAGGAAATCTAAAAGAGAGAATACCTGTATGCATGTAGCTGATTCACTTTGCTGTACAGTAGAAACTAACACAACATTGTAAAGCAACTATACTCCAGTAAAAAACAATTAAAAAAAAGAAAAACCATTGACTTAGTGTTTTTTTCTTCTTCTAGGGGACTTTGTGATCCTACTCAATGCAGGAATGAGCACTCGACAAGCCTTGTTATTCAATTTCCTTTCTGCGTGTTCCTGCTACGTTGGGCTAGCTTTTGGCATCTTGGTGGGCAATAATTTTGCTCCAAATATTATCTTTGCCCTTGCTGGAGGCATGTTCCTCTATATTTCTCTGGCGGACATGGTAAGAAATTTTAAGATTTTGTTGTGTTTTAAATTTGGAAATAAACATCTGGGTTATGAATTGACTAAGGGTAACCTTTTGCTTTTCTCAGTGTGGATGGCCTTTGTGTTGTCATTTGAAATATTCCAAGTCCAACAGATAACTCTTTTTGAGTGGTTTGTACTAATGGTGATTTGAAAGTGATTCTCATCAATTCTTTGATCTAGGATCTCATTGCTAGAGGACAAAATGACTTATTTTTGCTGAAGTAGAGATATTTTCCCAGGTGTTTTTCCTTGTGGGTAAAGCTTGTATCCTGCTATGGTATGGCTCCATAGGACTTTTCACCCTTTTTTTCAAGAAGATGTCATATTTGGAAGGAAATGACTTGTTGAGTAAAGTAAATAGCATTCTGTTACTGCAAAGTTCTAAAGAGTGAGAGACTTTTGAGTTAAAGTAAATTTGATAAGTTAAAGTTGAATGATATTTACTTGGGTCAGTATATATTTATATCTATGTTTATGCTGTTTCTGTCTATGTCTCTGTGTGTGTGTGTGTGTGTGTATGTAAGGGAGAGAATATCAGTGGTTCTGTGAATTTTCAAATAAATCATGGGTAGCTTTCTAGAAAATGAAAATGTGCTAAGTGGATGCAAATTAGGGAGTGTTTCCTTTGCACTTGGAACTGAATGTGTTTTTACATATATAATTTACTAATTTAATTTCCTCCATCTGCATTCTTAACTCTGTTCATTGTTCTGTGCAGACACTTATAAGCACAAGGATTTCATCTCTTAGAACCATAACTGCATTTATGTTTTTCTTCACAGAATTTAGTGCCTCATAATGTATTTATGTTAGGTCATCACTTCTTTTTTTTAAAAATATAAGAACAGAATCTGTTAGAGTTATTCAGTTTAAAGAAATAATACAAATAAATGATGCTATATATACTTACGGCAGCTTTTATTTTTTTCAGAATGGCTTAACAAATTTCATCCATTGTATCCTTGTAACAGTTTTCTCAAATCTGGCAAATGGAGTGACTGCAGACTCTGGAGGTCTCCTGGATGCTTTGGCACATTGCACCACTGTGTACAAAGCAAATCACTTGGAAATGTGTTTTGAAAAGATGACATTTACAGATCTCTTCATGAGCCTTATCAGTAGAAGTTTTGTGCTGAGAAAGGGTGGATTTTAAGTACAGAACTTGGGGTTTTAATTGCTTTCACCGCCATGAGATTGCTATAGTCTTCAATTCAAAAACAGCACCGTTTATTTAAAAAACCTTATGATTTTGTGAGGGATCGAACAAGCAAAAGGAAACCAATTGAAGAGAACAAAAATTAACTATATAGTGATTTCTAAAAGTATATTTAATCAGCTATTATCGATTGATATTTTTGCATCAGGCTTGGAAATTGGTAAGGCATTGTAGATGGTGATGGGAGCAGAAAGTCACGTTTTTTTGTCTACAAAGAGGGGAAACTGAAATTCAAAAAACAAAACCACACACATTACATAAATACAAATAAAAACTGAAATGAACGGAAAAACAGTATATGTGATGAGAGATGATAATAGGGGTGCCTAAGTTAGGAAGGCCTAAGAGAACCCTGCCTATGAAAGTAAGAAAGCAGAAACCTCAAAGATTTAGCTCATTGAAAGACTTGAGGGAAAAGAGGTTTTGGTGGGTGTGAAGATTTTGAGGATAGAAAGAGGCTGGATACATTTGAGGTCTGAATGATGTAGATAAAGCAGAGAGAGCATGGAAGAGAGGGAGAGGAGGCATAAAATGAGGCTAATCTCAAGCCACTGATTGACTAACCTGGGGAACACCGTTTTCCTACTCTTCTTCTTGTTGATGCCTGATTACACTGCTTTTGCTGTTATGCTCTCTGTACTAAAACATTTAAACATGGACAGAAACGCCCACCCCCTTCCACCCCAGGAGGAATCTGTAATAACTGTTTTATGTTTGACCACAAGATGGCAACAGTTATCTAACAATATATCTTTCCTCTAGTTTCCAGAGATGAACGATATGCTGAGAGAGAAGGTAACTGGAAGAAAAACCGATTTCACCTTCTTCATGATTCAGAACGCTGGGATGTTAACTGGATTCACAGCCATTCTGCTCATTACTTTATATGCAGGAGAAATCGAATTGGAGTAATAAGAAGTGAAAGATGGTGATGTTAATGAAGGCATTTAATAAATAAAAACAGCTCCAAAGGGATTTTTAAGCTGATCCTATTTAGTTAAAAGATAATTTTGTTTTTAGCTGTATGTCAAGAAAACTGATTATTGGTTTCAGGATCTGTGAAATCGACCATCATTTGTTGTTAAAAATGCTTTAAAAAGCTTTTGGTTCCAGTCTGAAAAGCCTGATACATGAAATCTTTGGTAAATGCTGACTTTTTTTTTATGTTTCATGCATATTAAAAACCATCACAAAGCAAGAAACATGCATTCTAGAATCATTTTGACACCAAAACCCAGAGGAAAATATAAACTAGGCTGTATAAGCCTTTTAATCTCTATGGTCAGAGCAAATGTTCAAGTAGTTTCAGAGTGGTTTCTTTCAATTAATTTGTTCTAGTGCTTTCACAAGCAAGTACATAAAAATGTGGAAGAGAATCAAAATGTACAAAACACAGATACAAATGATTCCAAGGTCTTAATGAATCCAGGAGAGAAAGGTTGCTCATAGCTTTTGTTTTGTTTTATATTTCAGATAGGGACTTGTAGGATGGCTTTGAAAACCATCTTGAAATAATATGAAATCAGTAAAATTTTGTTAGCTCTACTAATTTCAGACTCAGATTTTTTTTTTTTTTTCCCTCTACGTGTAATGTAAAGCTGATGACAGCTCATTGGCTGTATCCAATGTGTTTCCTTTGTCAAGGTGAAGAAAATGTTGGTTTACAGAAAGAAATTGAATGTAATTTTAAGCAATTTACTTTTAAAGATGAACACAACTATTTAGCAGAGGATATTTTAAGTAAATGCAAAATGACAGCCGAATGGCTGTATGTCAAAGACTAAGATATATATGTTTTTTATGGGTGACCAAGAGGCAGTCAGAAAATATTTCTTTTGTATTCGGCCTATGTTTTTCCTATATAGTATATTTTGAAAAAAAAAAAATCCCACACAGCATGATTACTTTTCTACCTTTTATAAAAGATAGAGCCTGTTTATTCATTTTAGATACAGAAAGTTGGTCTATAATTGAACATCCTAGCCCCAATCACACTCACAAATCACTTAAGGGAAGATGATTTAACTGAGGAAAATATTTGACAGAAGCCAACAATGATCTTGGGAATTATACTGTCCCACAGGCTGTAAAATTGTGTCACGTAGCAATAATGCAGAAGTGTGATGAATATTTAGCATGTATTTTAATGTACATTTCCCTCTGACAATTTAAAAATATTGTTTGACCAAATGGTAAAACCTTTGAAACCTTGTATTGTGTCATTCATTATTCATTTTAATGAATAGTTTTTGAGTGACTTTCATGTACCTGGTATTATGAGGAAGAGAAATAAGTATGTTTATTTCAAAGCTATTCAGCAAATAAATACTATAAAGATGAATCATTGTTCATTGAAATCAGTATACATAGAATTTATTTTTATAATTTCACCTGTTTACATTCAATCTTAGGAAATAATCTTTGCCTCTTCAAAGTACAGATTGTATGTCTGGGTTGAGAAGGTATTTAAGGAGCTACAACGTGGTAGTATATATGTATCCTTTATGTTTTTGTCTCTAGTCCTCCTGCAAATAGGTTCATCAGTACTATTTTTCTAGATTTCCATATATATATGTTAATATGCAATATTTGTTTTTCTGATTTACTTCACTCTGTATGACAGATTCTAAGTTCATCCACATCACCAAAATGACCCAATTTCATTCCTTTTTATGGCTGAGTGATATTCCAGTGTATGTATGTACCACATCTTCTTTACCCATTCATCTGTCAGTGGACATCTAGGTTGCTTGCATGTCTTGGGTATTGTAAATAATGCTGCAATGAACCTTGGGGTACATGTGTCTTTTTGAATCATGGCTTTCTCAAGGTATATGCCCACTAGTGGGATTGCTGGGTCATTGGCTCCCCAGGTGTCTCATTGGTAAAGAATCCACTTGCCAAGCAGGAGACACAGGTCAGGAAGATCTCCTGGAGAAGGAAATGGCAACCCGCCCCAGTATTCTTGCTTTGGAAATCCTATGGACAGAGGAGCCTGGTGGGCTACAGTCCATGGGGTCACAAAGAATTGGACATGACTTAGCAACTAAACAACAACAACAATAAAATGGTATATATACACTGCATGCGTGCATGCTCAGTTGCTTTAGTTGTGCACAGCTCTTTGTGACCCTATGGACTGTAGCCCGTCAGCTTCCTCTGTCCATGGGACCCTCCAGGCAAGAATACTGGAGTGGGTTGCCATATTCTATTCCAAGGGATCTTCCTGATCCAGGAATTGAACCTGTATTCTTGCATCTCTGGCAGGTGGGTTCTTTATGACTAGTACTACCTGGGAAGCCCATATATACACTACCATGTTCAAAATAGAAAGCTAGTGGGAAGGTGCTGTATATATATAGCACAGGGAGCTCATCTCAGTGCTCTGTGATAATGTAGATGGGAAGATTGGGGGGGAGGTGTAGGGAGGCTCTAGAGGGAGGGGTTTTATATATACTTACGGCTGATTCACGTTATTGTAGAACAGAAACTAACATTGTAAAACAATTATACTCCAATTTAAAAAAAATTTTTAAAAGCTGCAACATGATATTAAAACAAGATAGTTTAACAAACTCTTCTGGTGTTGATCAAAATGTATGTGGACTGTCTGGGCGCTCTGTGTTAGTCTCTCTCTGTATTGGTCTTTGGCCATTTTTCTCAAATATGAGAACAGAGACGATAGGGTATGACAACCCCCAAAACAGAAAATTGCCACTGATTAGAGGCTATGGTTCCAGGTAGAAGGTAGGATAGGGGAAGCCGTGATTAAATTTAAATTATCCTAGATAACAAAATGTAAATCTGTCAGTCAACATACCTTACACGGAGACATTCATTATACAAGTTGAATATTCTATAATTTCAGGCTTTAAAGATGCTGCTATGACAAACCAAAAATGATTTCAATGCATTGTATGGGGGTGTATACTTTTATTTTTATATAATTGAACTTTTTAACAATTGATTACTAATTTGGAATTTTTTGAATCCTGAATCAGCCCCTGTCTTAGTCTGTTTAGACTGCTATAGCAAATACCACAGACTGAATAGGTTATAGCCAACCAAAATCTATTTCTTACAGTTCTGGAGGCTGGCAGTCCAAGATCAATGCACAGGCACATTTGGTGTCTGCTTTACAGATGGCACCTGCTTGCTGTGTCCACAGATGGTGGAGGGCCAAAGCATCTCTCTGGAGCATCCTTTATGAGTGTGCTATTCCCATCCATGAGGGCTCCCCCGACCTTATGATCTAAGTATTTTCCCAAACCCTTACTTTCCATATCATCATCATTGGGAATTAGAATTTCAACATATGAGTTTTGGGGGAACATACACATTCAGACCATAAGAGACTGCTATTACTTACACTGGTAAGGGAAGGAAAATAACATTTTCATAGAAAGTAGAAATGAACCTAACCCTGCCAGGTTCATAGCTACAGCATTGCTAAGCAGAGCTAACGGGACACTCCAGTCTCTGGGTAGCATTTCATAAAGTCCTCTAGATGCTTAGTGTTTCTAGTCTACCAACCCAACATCTACAGGGGTTTCTTTACCTAAGAGCTTAAAGTTTTAAAAAATGAATAAATTGGGAAGAATCAAAACAGCTCTATGAGTTTACCAGAAAATTAGTGTAGCTGTATTAACAGAACTAATTATTGATGGTCTGTGCCAGGGGAACGTTAACTGCAAATCTGTCCTCCAGGCTCTGATTGGCATCGTCTTCCTTTGGGGCTCATGTTGGTTTTTAGCAATAGGCTACCATGATTTCCAGATTCCTGCGTGTTTATTTAAGGTCCATCACCCAGAGGAGCCTGGTGGGCTATAGTCCCATGGGGTCACAAGAGTCGGACATGACTTAGCAACTAAACCACCACCACCATGCACAGTACAAGAGGTTCTAACTGTGATCAATTCCTTAATATCGATGTTGCTACAGCTGCTTTCTCGCTGACACTGCCTTCCCCCAGTTGTGGGCTGCCATACACATGTAAGATGGCATTGCCCTTAGCTTGCTTTCCGTGCCGAGTGTGCACGAAGCGTTTTCTCATGGTCACTCTGTGTACTAGAGGCTCCCAACTTCCGTATGTCTCATAATCAGTATCTTTACTAGTAAAATTTCAGGCAAGCTAAGGCGGCTGGGCTTCCCAGGTGATGCTAGAGGTGAAGAACCCTCCTGTCAAGGCAGGAGACGTAAGATACACGGGTTTGATCCCTGGGTCGGGAAGATCCCCTGGAGGAGGAAGTGGTAACCCACTCCAACATTCTTGCCTGGAGAATCCCATGGACACAGAAGCCTGGCGGGCTACAGTCCACGGGGTTGCAAAGAGTCAGACACGACAGAAGCAACTAAGCACGCAAGGCGGTTGGATAAACTGAAAATTCCTAATACCTATTTCATGAATTCTAAGACAGGCATTGCTTCCTCCCCTCATTCCCCCGCCACCCGACCTCCCCCAACCCCCTCACCCTCCCACCTCGTCGGAACATTTCTGAAGGATGTGCTGAAATCACTAGCCACCAGGTGCATTGTTGAGGGACTTACAGTTGTGGGAAAAGGAAACATGGGAATCTGCTGTATAGCACTGGGAACTCAGCTCGGTGCCCTGTGGTGACCTAAATGGGTGGGATGGCTGGGGGGAGGGAGACCCAAGAGGGACGGGGTACATGTATGCATATAGCTGATTCACTTCATAGCGCAGCAGAGACTAACAACACTGTAAAGCAACTGCTGCTGCTGCTGCTAAGTCGCTTCAGTCGCGTCCGACTCTGTGCGACCCCATAGACGGCAGCCCACCAGGCTCCGTGTCCCTGGGATTCTCCAGGCAAGAATACTGGAGTGGGTTGCCATTTCCTTCTCCAGTGCATGAAAGTGAAAAGTGAGCAACTATACCCCAATAAATTTTAAAAAATAATAATAAAACAAGGCAAAAAAGAGGAAAATCATCAGTTGGACTCTGGAGTAAGGCCAAGAAAATGCCACCACTGTTGTGTTTAAGATTTGATGGTATAGAATAAGAGGTGTGTTAACGTGTTAGCTGGACTTTTTTTTTTTCTATAAAAAGAGTGTGGAAGACTGGTGCAGGGCTGGCACGGCCAGACCATGGTCTTTGGGAACCTGGGCTCCTTCGATTTGTAATCTTTGGCTTCTGACTTTAAGATTACTTCATGTTTTAAAGTGTTTGCAAGAGAGATCCCACTTTAAAGTCTAAATTCCACATAGCAGAAAGGAGGAAAGGGTAGAAGGCAAAATATTCACACCCAGCTCTTTATCTTCCTTAAAAGTGCTTTCTCAGAAGTAATATACAATCATCTCCACTTACAATCATGTTCCAGATTTAGTTGCAGGCTGCACCAACTTGCCAGGGTAGCTGGGCAAGGGTGCTTTTAGCTGGGTATACCAACACAGGGTTCTGTTTCTAAGAAGAAGCAAAGAATAAATATTGGGTAGACCAGTGGTTGTGTCAGGTAAAGACAGGCTTGCATCTGGTTCACTGGGGGAAATTACTCAAGACGGTTCTGACACAGCCAGTTCAGGGAACTGCTTCTTTTAAGAATTCTCATGACTTCTTTCAGATTAATTCCTTGACACTTTAACCATTTTAATTATACTAGGCCACCTGACCAATCTTATATATTCTTTTTTCATACAAACATTCTAATACAGCAGTTAAACATTGATATATTTATTTTAAGCATGATTTCTACCTCTTAAATTTAGCATAGTTGGTAAGTACTTTTTGGACAGCCCTCCCACCTCTGCCACCTCCCTTGTCAAGATTTGGAGACAACTTCCTATTTGGGATGTGCTCAGTCATGTCCAACTCTGTGACCCCATGGACTGTAGCCCACCAGGCTCCTCTGTCTTTTGAATTTTCTAGGCAAGAATATTGGAGTGGGGTGTCATTTCCTGTTCCAGGGGATCTTACTGACCCAGTAAGGGGTCAGTAAGTTGTGGGTCAAACCAGCGACTCTTGCATCTTCTGCATTGGCAGGTGGATTCTGTACCACTGCATCACCTGGGAAGCCCTCCTATTTGGGGTAGAGTATAGCAAAATCTCCCTATGTTCTACTAGTGGTGAACAAAAGTCCTGTAAAACTTGCAGATAGACTCCAATTCATTGTTTCATTTTGGAATACAGAAACCTTGTAGATATTTAATTTTTGTGCTTAGCACTGATAGTACATCAGAAATGATGGTTGGTCCTCAACGGTGATTTGAGGGTGACATCTGATGCCACTGAAATGCTTTGGAGCTGAAGAAGGCCTCAGTCTGTAACCAAACAACCTGGGATCTGGAACAGATCATGGTGCTGAAATAATATTCTATGTATAGAATCATGATTTTTAATAGCAGGAGCAGGAGAGCAGAAAGAGTAACTTATATTTGCCTTGACAAGCCATGCAAAATCAGACTTTTTAGATAACTCCAAGGAAGATGTTTTATGTGGGATATGAATCTAGGCCATACTTCATATACCATGTGTTTATAGAACAATGCAGTTTCTTAGCAACCATTACCTGGTTGTCAAGTTATTACTTGATTTTTATAGACACCTGGCTTTTCTAGGCACATGCATTACTAATACTTATGCATAATATCCAGGTTAGTGCTGGAATAATTACATTTCATTCTTTTTCCAAATAAAACTTTAAAAATTAAGCATTCAAAATATAACTCTTTTAAAAAAGTAAGGCAGTCCACTGCAGGGAATGAGAAAAATTCTGAGCTTGTTCTTCTGTGAATGAATGAATTCATTTATTTGTTTAGTACAACATACATGCGAAGCCCAGAGGTTACAAAGATGAATCAACTCATGTCTGCTCTCAGAAGGATCATAAGGGAATAGTCACGTAAAAATCAATGATACCACACTCATAGGTGTTGTGATAGCGGATGCAGACAAACATGCAGGCAAATAGTAATTGAGCACAAGTGGGAGAATTCTCTTTAGGTTGGAGTGGGAATCTGTCGGACAATTATTCACAGGGGAGGCTGTGTTTGACTATTTGACTTTGGTTTTAGTGAATAAGTCTAATTCCATTCTACTTTTAGTGAATAAGTCTAATCCCTTTCTGACTTAACCTTTTCTCCCTTCCCATCACTTGAATCAAGATCTTCCCTCTGTGACTTGAGATGGATCAGTTTTGCAATTAATGTTACTAAATGATGCTTTGAGGATTACCAGGATGATACTTTTGGTATCAATACACTGCTGTCATTTACACTGCATCTAGTTAATGGATTTCCCTTGACCCAGGTAAATATGTTTTGGTATCATTTACACCAATGTGGGCTTCACAGGTAGCTCAGTGGTAAAGAATCTGCCTGTCAATGCAGGAGACATGGGAGATGCGGGTTCGATCCCTGGGTCAGACAAGCCCCTGGAGAAGGAAATAGCCACCCACTCCAGTGTTCTTGCCTGGGAAATCCCTTGGAAAGGGGACCCTGATGGGGTCCATGAGGTTACAAAATGTCAGACACGACTTAGCAACTGAGAAGGCATCCTGTATGCCCCGGTATAGTGTGAGTATATTGGAGGTGGAAGGTTTTTAGATAACATGATAGTTACTAATATAGAGAAAGACCTGCAAACAAGTAAATTAATACTAACGGAAAAAGTCAGGCTACTCAGCAGTATTCCCTCTGTAGTTCCAATTTTTCTTTATGAATGTGTGTATAACATACACACACATATAGTATATATATATATATATATATATATATATATATATATATATATACAGCCTTCCCAGTTGGCGCTGGTGGTAAAGAGCTCACTTGCCAATGCAGGAGATGCAAGAGATGAAACTTTGATCCCTGGGTAAAGATGATCCCCTGGAGTAGGGACAAAGCAGTCCACTCCAGTATTCTTGCCTAGAAAATTCCATGTACAGAGCCTGGCGGGCTATGGTCTGCAAAGAGTCGGACACGACTGAGTGACTGAACACATAGTATATAGAGATGGGAAATATATTTTCCACTGTGTTAGTAGCGGGTAACTCTGTGGCATTATGAGCTGTTTTAAATTGGTTCTTGGTAAAATATTAACATTTTCTCAATTTTCTTTGATAAACATGCATATATATATATTAGTGTTTTAGAAGAAGAAATCTCAGCTGGTGGGATATGAATTATTCAAGACTTATTTTTTTAATACTTTCTCAGTTTTCTTCAGTGAACATTTATTCTAAAAAAAAACACTAATAAATGCGATTAGAAAAAAGGAGAAAAGCTCACAATTTAGAGGACAGAAAAATTTAGGAGAGCATAGTAACTGAGACGCTTGAGATCTTGTGATGTTTTTTCCCTTGTCTATTAGTCAAGGTAGTGGTTGTATTCTCTGAAGCATTTTGTCTCCAAGCACCCATAATTCCAACCCCTTCACCAGTGACTGGTCAGGGGTATGACACGGTTTCTGATACCTGAGTTAGGAAAGCATGTGCTGGGAAGTCATAGAAAGAAGAGATGCCCTTTACTTCCCTGAGACATTACAGGTAGATGTGATGTCTGCAGCAGCCGTTTTGACTAGTGACAAGTTGAATTGTGTCCACCCTCTCCTCCAGCAAAAAAAAAGACACATCAGAGTCCTAATCCCCAGTACCTCAGAATGTGATCTTATTTTAAAACAGGGTCATTGCAAATGTAATTAGTTAAAATGAGGTCATACTGGAGAAGAGTGGGTTCTTTTTTTTTTTTTTTTAAATATGCACTATTTTATTTATTTTTATATCTTAATTTCACACTTAAGGAAAAATTGCATAGAAAGCACAGAGTCCCATATTCATTTCACCTATTTGCCTTTATGTTGGAATGTGGTAAAACCATGGTACAGATATTATACAAACTAAGAAATTAGCATTTATACAATTCATTATAATAATTGTATGTATACTGTGGGGCTTCCCCAGTGGCTCAATCAAGAATCCTCCTGCCTAGCAGAAGACCTAGCTTCAGTGCCTGGGTTGGGAGATCCCCTGGAGGAGGGAATGGCAACCCACTCCAGTATTCTTGCCTGGGAAATCCCATGGACAGAGGAGCCTGATGGGCTACTGTCCAGGGGGTCGCAAAGAGTCGTCCACGGCTGAGTGATCAAACAGCAGCAGCATGTACACTGTAGCCCATGTATACACACATATTTATATTTATTTCTGAATCTATCCATCCATCTATATTTTAAAACCATAATTTCACAACGATAATTCCATTAGATGAAATATTACAGCATTCATTCTAGCCTTCCTCCTTCCTTATTCATCACTTCTTTCTCTTACAATGAAAAAATTGACTCATAATCTAAGATATATTTACTTAGTTGCTCCAGTATATTTTATATTTAACACAGTTTCAGAATTCTAATCCTTTACTCCAATGGGGAAAAAAAATATCCACCCTTAGTATTTAGTATGACTAGTATTCTTATGAAAAGGGGGAATATGGGCACAGATGTACACGCAGGAAGAATGCCATGAAAAGATGAATGCAGAGATTGAGGTGATGCTTCCACAAGACAAGGAATGCTAAAGATTGTCATCAAACCACCAGAAGCTAGGAAAGAGACATGAAACAGATTTTCCCCACAGCCCTTAGAAAGAACTAATGCTACACACACCTAGATCTTGCACTTGTAGACTTGAAAACTGGGAGACCATAAATTTTTATTGTTTTAGCCCTCTAGTTGGTGGTACTTTGTTATGACAGCCCCAGCCAAGTGAAAACAGTTACCTTGAGAGGAAATAACATGAAGACAAAGGGGATGTGTTGAGGATACAAGGTAGAACGTGGAACCGTTATATAGGATAACATTCTCAGCAGCTGAACTAGCAAACCTCCTCTTTAGAGTCCCACTTCCTTGGACTTCCTGATATGCATAGTAATCACTTTTTCTAGTCGTGCAAACCGTTCAAGTTGCTTTTGATACTAACTCTTCTTGTATTCCCTTCTGTAATCCATATACCAGTGTCCAACTCTGCCTGCGGGCCACCCTCCTTCACAGTCTCCTGGATGTCTCTCTATATGTCTAAACTCAAGAGAAATCATGTAGCATTTTTCATCTCTGACAGGATTATTTCACTTAGCAAAGTGTTCTCCAGTGGTTCATCTAAGCTATCACAGATTTCAGAGTTTCCTTCATTTTTCAATGCTGAATAATATTTCATTGTAAAAATACAGTACATTTTCTTTATCCATTCACTCATTGATGGATATGTAGGTTGCTTTCATATCTTGGCTATTATAAACAATGTTAGTATGAACAAGAGCCTGATTTCAGTTCTTTTAGATAAGTATCTAGAAGTGGGATTGCTAGATCACAGAAGTTCTATTTTTAACTTTTTTGAAGAAATTTCATATTGTTTTCCTTACCAGCCACACCATTTTGCATTCCTAACAACAGTGTACAAAAGCCCAAATTTCTCCAAGTGCTTACTGTTTTCTATTTCTGCATGATTTCATTTATTTAAAAGCTTCCCAGGTGGCACAATGGTAAAGAATCCACCTGCCAGTGCAGGAGATTCAAGAAATGCAGTTTCAGTCCCTGGGTCAGGAAGAGCCCCTGGAGAAGGAAATGTTGCAAACGGGAACACTCCAGTATTCTTGCCTCAAAAATCCCATGGACAGAGGAGCCTGGTGGGCTACAGTCCATAGTGTTGCAGGGTCAGACATGACTGAGCCACTGAGTGCACATGTGCGCGCGTGTGCGTGCACACACACACACTCACACACACACACACACACACATGCATTTAATCTAGAGGCATCTAAAACAGAATCAAAATTGTAGAGTCAGAGTGGAGCAGTGGTTGCCAGGGTCTAGGGGGAGAGAAAATATGTAGCTCATCAGAGGGCATAAAGTTTCAGTTACGCAAGAGGAATAAGCTTTAGAAATCTACCATGCAACATTGTATCTACTGTTAACAATATTGTGTTGTACACTTAAAAGTTTGTTGAGAGGATGGAGCTCATGATATTCATGGTTCTCACCACACATAATGCATACAAAAGTTTCAAGTGAAAAAGGCTAAATCATTTTTTTTCTCCCAAGATTTCCTGCTTCTGTGAAAACCAGAAGGAAGGGTGTCATCCAACTCTTGTCACCAGTGAGAGCCCAGCCCAGACATGACTCCTGTCATGGCATTTAAATAGCTAAACTTTATGAGAAGAGCCATCGTTTGGTTAGTTTTTCATTGTTTCACGATCTTGAGGTATGGTGCTTCAGAGGGTGCCTGATTGTTGCAGGGCAGAAGGAGAAGGTGTTTCCGACTGATGCTCTGGACTTGACTTTTGGGGACTGGAATCTCTAAAACCGAAGAAATGTTGCCCTTTGCAGCCTTTGCTTTGGTGGGGAGAAGCTTCCATGAGGTTGAGAAGGCAGGAGTAGTTTCCAAGAGGAAGAGAGGCAAGGAAGATGCTTAATGCCAGTGGGCCTGGAAATCGAAGAGGGCGGGGTTTCCTGGACTTGAAGGTGGGCAGTGGGTGGGAACTGCCTGTCCTTGGCCAGCCCTGATTCCCATGCCAGCTGTTTCTGCTCCGGCACTGGGTCCCCCTGCCTTCTGCTGATTGGGTTAAGATTCCTGGAACCGCCCCTCCAACTCCCCAACCCCCCACCCCCACCCACGCCGCATCTTCATGGGGCTTCCCTATGTCTTCGAGCTGCTCAACTGACGCCTCCACTGGGGAATGGGATATGGACTTGGGGGAGGAGGATGATTCTTTACACTCACAGAAGCTGTCCAGTCCTTGATTTCCAGGTGGAAATCCACATTGGCTGCACTGCTTCCATTGGCACTGTGGATCATGGGCTTGTATGAGCTCCTGACACCCCTTTGGAGTTTCTACTCCAGGATGCTGGTATGGAATCTCATTTGCTCATTCATCCAAGAAATGATGGTGGGTGGATATTCAGGGAAAGGTATTTTTGAAGGTGGTATTTCTCTGCTGATGAATAGAGAATGGGAAGTGTCTTCCTTGAATGGGTTATTTATCGAACTGAAATGATCTGTGAGTTATCCTCACAGAACAAGTGAAGGTAAAAAACTTTCTTAAAAAGGACTCAGAGGGGGCAAAGAAACTAGATCATTCTTCAACCTGGTTTTAAAATATAGAACTTGCCATTGCTATTTCAAGATCAGTATAAAAATAGGTAATGTTGAGCAAAGGGTATTTTATTAAATACAACATATATTTTTTCAGTGCTGGTCCATTGTCAATCAATCAATAAATATTAGCCATTAAGTGCTTCTGCTATTTTAAATCATAGGTTATAATATTTATTTTACTTACACTGCCACTTACAAAGTGGTACTTCTGTTAAAATGATTTTTCCTTTTGAAGGAAATTTTCCTATGGGTATGGGTATAATTTTAAAAAAACTTTCTATAGTTATAAAACTTTCTATGGTTATTTCTATAGTTATAAAATAACTGTAGAAGTATTTCTTGATGAAAAAATTGCTATGAGCTTATTTCCTACTTAAACTTTTAGATTTGATCTTATATCACTAAAAACATTTCTCTATAGTTGTTTTTTAGTTTATCAATTTTTAATTATTTAGTTTTTTTAAATAGTAGAAATAGATGTGTTGAAGGGGAAAGGATTTGGGGATCAGAGAGATCAGACTTTTAATCCTACCTCTGATATCTATTTACTATGAGAGCGTGGTTATACCTCTCTGAACCTCAGTTTCCTTATCTGTAAAACAGGGATAATAATTTCTAGCTCACAGGGTTAAAAGTGGCCTGCATGAAATATGTCAGGTAAATAGTAGACATTCAACTTGTATCACTTTATTATCTCCTTCATTCTCTGAATACCTCCTAGGGATAATGAATAGTTTCTATTTCATGGTAACAAGACCATAGAGCTATTATTAATAAATAATAATTATTATTAACAAATTTTTTTAAAAAATTAATTGAGAGTATTTCTTAGGTTTCTCTATTACACTAGATTTGCTTATTTTGAAAATATATGTATGTAGCAGGAATACTACTAATATTATTTTAGAAGATAAATATTTAAGTAATATTTTCAATTAAAATGTTGGTGTTTTGTAATAGGTACTTAAGATCAGTGGAATTCCTGCCTGGATTCAAATGGATTCATTAAATGACTTAATTGTCATCATGACCTGGCCTGACAGAGAACTTTGCTTTGATTTTAGTTCTTCTTTGATTATTTCCCATTTCTTTGTAATTCGTGCTGGTTTGCAGACACAGATTACTCAAAATGCTACAGACTGTTTCCTTTTCCATACTGTCTCTGATAGAGGAAATATGACTCAATGTTAGAATAATAATAATATAGCACTTTTGCTCATTAAAGTTTGAAACAAAGTGTCTTCTCACTTTATTTAACTTTCTCCGTCTCCATGAAATTATGTGAAACAGTTACCTATCCCAGTTTCGAAGGTGTGTCCTTGTGTGGGAACATCCCTGTACATTCTGTGTGCCAGTGGCTGTGATGGAGGGCTGGGTGTGCGGTGAGCACAGGCTGTGTCTCCCCTTGGGCGTGTGGCAGCTACTGCCTTGGTGGAAGTCGTGGCTAAAATTGGAGGGGCTGAGGCCAGAGCCAGGTGCGAGCCAGAGCTGCTCCTCTGCTCAGCGGTTGTCGCAGCCCGAAGTGGGGCCTCAGGGACAGAAGCAGGAGCTCCGAGAGAGTGGGGTTTCTCCTGGGTGTGATGGCAATCTCTGTCTTGGTTTTGGGCATTTCCAGGGCCTGAGATTTGGGGGCTGCACTTCTGTGCTGATTTCGGTTTTCCCCTCAGTTAGAGGTTGGGTTGGAGTCAGGAGGGCTGGCTTCACTCCCTCCCAAATGTGTGCCGGGAAGCACTCGCTTGCGATGATAATCTCCTCCCTGGAGCTGATTTTGCTTCTCTTGACTGCGCCCAGGGAGGGGCACGCCAGCAATGGATTCCTCTTCGGGGATCAGAGGCAGAGCTGGGGGTCCCGGCTAGTTCTGTTCTCTCCAAGCATTCAGTGTCGTTGGCAATGGCGGTCTCTGCCTCAGTGGGGTGTAGGGCTGGAGCCACAGAGCTGGGGGAGCCCCGTGTGGGCTGGGGGAGGCACACTGTGGCAGTCCTGGCAAGCTGTCCGGAGCCCTGGGTAGTTTTCACTCTTCTGCCTCCACGTTGTGACTGGGAGTAAGCAAGTCTGTGTGTGCACACTTCCAAGAGCAAAGCCTTGATTTCTTACAACTCTCCAGTGAGCTCCACTGGTTTTCAAGCCAGCTAAGTGGACTCATCTTCCCAGTGGCAGACCCCAGGATTGGGGTGACTAGTAAGTGGCTCGAATCCCTTGCTTTGGGAGGGTGCCCAAGCCTATGGTCTCTCCCTTCTCTCCTGGATTCCTTGGTGGGATGTGGGTCTTGACCAGATTGCTTCTCCTCCATTCCTACCAGACTCCATGTGGATCTTTCTTGACAGACTTGGTTACAGAAGAGCTATTCTGCTGGTCCGCAGGTTGTTTTTAATGACAGTTGTGATATATGCAAACTGTAGTTTTTCCTGTGTTCGTGAGAGAAGGTGAGCCCAGTGTCTTTCTATTGTGTTATCTTGATCTCCACCCTCCTGGGACTCAGTGTTGATATCACCTTTGTATTTGTAAAGATTCTTCTTACTGTGCAAAGTACAGTTGGTTTTTAAACGTTTTTAGATCCTGGAATTCTTTGAATCTCTCATAAATGTGAGGGTACCTCTCTCCATAGATAGCAGAAATAATACATACACATTGTCTACAGTTAATCTCCCCTTCCCAACTCAGCTAGTTAAAGAACCTCTAGTTTTAATAGTCCTGCTTATGGAACACATTGTAACACATCTGATAAGGCGGCCTGGTTTTGCTGACTTATAACACTGTTTTACATGTAAGTGTGTGTGGATGTGAACACCTGGGACTCAAGCACAAGTCCCTCCCCCAGCAAAGCACTCTGATAATTTCACTGCAGAGAAAGAATAAAGGTTGATTAATTCATTCAAACTGTGTTCTATGGGAAAAAAAGGTAATCTACAAAATGTTAACATCTTTTTCTAAGAAGAAAGAATGCTGTGTTCAAAAGGTTTAAGAAATGCTGCGTACCGTAGTCATCCCATGGAGATTCACTTGTGTATATCAAAGACTCTAGAAGTCCTACAGCAGAGAAGCCAGTGTAACTCTTTTTGCCCCCATTTCTCCTCATATTATCAAACCACATAGTATTTTTTCATATTTGATAATTCTTATTTGGATCACTTAGAAACACTTTTGGAAATGGTGACTACTTTCATTCATTTTCTGTGATTCTTACATCTGTCACTTATCCCAGTGCCTACTGACAATGCTGTGGCTGTGTTAGCATTTGGGAGGGACTCTCAGTTCCCTAGCTGTTGTCCTTTCTCATGGTCTTCACTTCCACCTAGGCCAGATCTGACGATTGTTGCCCTCTTTGTCTACTGGTCCAATGTCCGGAGATTGATATGGAGCTCAGTTTTCTGGGTTTTTTTCTAAAAGCGTTTGAAGATAATAGACAAAGTTCAAATTTGTAGTAGCAGTAATAGTTGTAGTGGTTGTAGTAATAACCACCTTTTTTTTTTTTTTTTTGTAGTAGTTACCTCCATTTTCAGCAATTTCTATTTTTTAAAAGCTGTTTTGTTCAGTGTTTCCGACAAAGGTCCATATTGTCAAAGCTATTATTTTTCCAGTGGTCATGTACAGATGTGCGAGTTGAACCATAAAGAAGGCTGAGCCCTGAAGAATTGATGATTTCAAACTGTGGTGCTGGAGAAGACTCTTTAAAGTCTCTTGGACTGCAAGAAGATCAACCAGTCAATCTTTTTTTTTTTTTTTTTTTTATAAATTTATTTATTTTAGTTGGGGGCTAATTACTTTACAATATTGTAATAGTTTTTGCCATACATTGACAAGAATCAGCCATGGGTTTACATGTGTTCCCCTTCCCGAACCCCCCACCCACATCCCTCCCCCTCTCATCCTTCTGGATCATCCCATTGCCCCGGCCCTGAGCCCTTGTCACATGCATCGAACATGGAATGGTGCTCTGTTTCACATATGACAATACACATGTCTCAATGCCATTCTCCCAGAACGTCCCACCCTCACCTTCTCCCTCAGAGTCCATAAAATTGTTCCATGCATCTGTGTCTCTTATTCTGTCTCGCATATAGGGTTATCGTTACCATCTTTCAGATTCCATATATATGCATTAGTATACTGTATTGTTGTTTTTCTTTCTGGCTTACTTCACTCTGTATAATGGGCTCCAGTTTCATCCATCTCAGTAGAACCGGTTCAAATGTATTTTTTTTAATGGCTGAGTAATATTCCATTGTGTATATGTACCACAGCTTCCTTATCCATTCATCTGCTGATGGACATCTAGGTTGCTTCCATGTCCTGGCTATTGTAAACAGTGCTTTAATACTCTAACCAGTCAATCTTAAAGGAAATCAACTCTGAATATTCATCGGAAGGACTGATGCTGAAGCTGAAGCTCTAATACTTTGGCCACCTAATGCGAAAAGCCGATTTATTGGAAAAGACCCTGATGCTGGGAAAGATTGAAGGCAGGAGGAGAAGTGGGTGGTAGAGGATAAGATGGTTAAACAGAATCATCGACTCAATGGACATGAATTTAAGCAAACTCCAGGAGACAGTAGAGGACAGAGGAACCTGGTGTGCTGCAGTTCACAGGGTGGCAAAGAGTTGGACATGACTTAGCGATTGAAAAACAACAACAACATTCAATATTTCAGTAACAGTTATGACTAGAACTTATCTAACTAGAATCTCACCTTCCACCATCAGGCAGGTTTGGGAGACAAAAGAATGTCAGGGATGAGCACCATCATGGATGGCTCTGGGATTAAGAAGCCCAGGCTCAAATCCAGGTCCACTGTGACTAGTCCCAAGAGCATGTAAATCTGCTAAACTGAACCTATAAAATGGTGAAAATAATGGCCTTATTTCATTGGTGCCATTACCTTGAAGTAGTTAATACGATGGAGTTACAACAAGGCATCTGTTTCTCATGACGTGTTTATGGCCTGCTACACAGTAAGCACCAAACACTGGTTATTATTCCCATTATCATGGTTACTCTTTGGTAACTTTACTGATTATATTCTCATTGTCTTGACTTACCTGACTCCAGAATGAAGATAACTTTGATATAAAGTGACTATATACCTTTAAATTCTAGTAGCCAGAGTTCCTGTTATGGAATTGATATGTTATTTTGTTGTTGATTTTCAATAGCATGAACCCAGTAAAGAACACACTATTTTCTTTCTTGCTTATTTGAAAGCATTTCTCTGCTAAACTGAACCCAAGGGTAGAAGAGCTATGCGTGTGGGAATGTGTCAGGATGTATCTAACCGAGCTTCAGGAAGGGTGGAGAGGCAATTATGTTAAACCTTCTGGAAATGCCCAATCATCAAGACAGTCACAGTTAATGGAAAAACAACTCAGTTCTTATTCTTGTGTTTAGTTTTTCACTCCTAACCATTTCATTACATTTTGCCACAGACAGAAGAAACAGCTTCAATGTAAGCTTACTCTCACAACCCAATAATGGCTCAGAAAACTGAAAGAAAGTCAGGATTATACTTTCTGTTCTATGTGTATTTGCCCCTTGTACATTCTCTCTTGCCACCCTTCCTGTGGGCATAGTGGATCAACAGTTTGTTCCCTAGTATTATTTAACTATGTGTTTTAATTTTAGATATTACCAGATCCACAGATTAAAAACTGAAGCTCTCTTAGCTCTCACTTCCTTATTTTTGTAAACAAGACTTAAAATAAATATTTCTGTCTCTTCTGCAACTAGTTTCACACAATTTCTTATAGAAATTCTAGGTTTAAGTGGAATCACTGCTAATCACTACTGGAGTCACTGCTAATCACTACTGGATCAAGTTTTCTGCCATTCCTAAGATCTCTACAAGGATGCAGTACATAATTTGTTGTTATTTTGTCAATTCTATTTCAACATACAGTTTACAATTACAATATACTGGTGATGTATTGCACAACTTCTTTCATACATGAGAAGGCCTGCCTGTCACTTCAATACGTAAAGGAATAGTTGATTAGATACTGGAGTGGGAAAGTCTGTATGGCAGCTTAACACTGTTATCTCAACCAGGAATTCCCACTTGAACACTTCTAATGTGTTTCTTTTTTTTCCCATTTCACTACAAGTTTAGCAAGGCTTGAACTATTCATAATTCAGTATGTAGGTCCTTAATCCCTGGTTGCTTAACAGTTTTAAGTGCAAAATAGCTTCCATGATTCAAGACTAGTTTCCTCCTGAAAGGAGAAAACATTACCAATACAGTTTAGATTGATTTGCATTGATCATTAGTTATTTTCATCAGTCAGAAATGCAACCTTTTAAAAAACAGAGCAGTTTGATTTGAACGCAGGTGGCCTGGGGCCTATGGGGAACTGTCTCCTGTCAACAGGCCCCAGAAGAAAGTACGGAGAAGCTGCCTGTGGCTTAAGTGAAGCCCTGCTCCATACTCAGAAGCAATTTTCAGACATTTTTGTAAAATACTAAGGTTAACTTTTACATGAAATATTATTTGGGACCCAGATGTGAAAACAAAGGCAATAGAAAACGTTGAAGTGTGGGGGCTTGGCCTCTCTTGCCTTCCTTTTCCTCCCAAAATCACCTCTGGGAAACCTGAGAACCGTACCTTTGCAAAGCACTGACAGGGAGTAAATGGGGCTCTCCCGGTGGCTCAGTGGTTAATAAGCCGCCTGCAATGCAGGAGCCTCAGGAGACATGGGCTGGAGACCCGGGTTCGATCCGCGGGTCGGGAAAATCCCCTCGAGGAGGGCATGGCAACCCACTCCAGGATTCTTGCCTGGAGAATTCCATGGACAGAGGAGCCTGGCGGCCTACAGTCCATAGGGTCACAAAGAGTCTGATGCGACTTAGCGTGCATTTTCTTGTATTTTTAGTGAACGCTTTGGATGTGTGTGTGTTCATAGTCAGTTGTGTCTGACTCTTTGTGACTTCATGAACTGTTAGCCTGTCAGGCTCCTCGAGATCTCTGAAGTAAGAATACTGGAGTGGGTTGCCATTTCTTCCTCCAGGAGATCTTCCTGACACAGGGATCGAACCCACATCTACTGCGTTGGCAGGCAAGTTCTTTACCACTGAGCCACCTCAGAAGACCCTGAACAAATGAGAGGTTGACAAATTTTTCTGTAAACAGCCAGATAGTATTTTGCACTTTGTGGCTCAAGGTGCAACACTGAGAATATTACATGCTTAGATAACATGAGAGAAAACAAATATTTATGAATTTTTTTTTTACAAAATTCAAAATACAATTATTGAGTACATACAACTTTTTGTAATACAAGTTGGCTAATGAGAAAAATTGAATTTTTTTCAATAACATTTTGCTTAATTAGAGTTCAAGGTAGCATTCCTTATCACCAAATTAATTGCAAATATTCATCTGTGAAAACCAGTCTTAGCTTGTGGGATGTACAGAAATAGATGGCGGGTTAGATTTATTGTGTGGGTCATATTTGTTGATTCCTTCTCTAGAATAAGCTTCAACTGGAGAATAGTAATTAGGACATTTTAATTAACCTTCAAAGTGTTTTTATTTTATTGTAACAGCAGTGAACCACTTTCTCACCCCTATTATATTGGCAATATCTTTTCTCTTTGAAAATAAAATGACACTATCTAGTGTTGTAGATAGTTTCATAGAAAGTGAATCTTGTGTATCCTTGGTGAGAGGATTTTCTGGGAGAGAATTTGTCGAAATGTGTCAAAATATCTAAAAAAGGGCATTTACATTTTCACCCAGTGATTTCACTTCTAGGAACTTAACCCAAGGAGGATTATATTGAAGTATTTATGTGCAACAATAACGGCATTGTTTATCATGGTAAAAATTTGTGTCCATCCTAAATGCTTAGCAATAAAGGGATCAGAGAAATAAATGATTGTAGAGATACAAAAGAGAATATTGTGAGGTACTGGAAATTGTGTTGTGAAATTTTGTTGACAGGGAAAGATTGTCTTAAGAAAGTAAGCTGCAGGCATTATGCATAATATGATCTCATTATTGAATAAAAATATGGGAAGTACACACATAGAAAATTAAGCTAAAGATCACATGCTAAAGCATTGATAGTACTTATTTGTGAGATGGGAATATAGATGATTATTAGTAGCAGCTTAATAATAAGTACTAGTTCTTGAGTACTTAGCAACTGTGGGCACTCTGAGAATGCTTAATATATATAATCTCATGTAATCTTTAAATTAATGCTGTGAAATGTGAATGCTTATCTCCTCTGATGCTTGTCTCAGGGAGCACTGAGGGTTGGAGAAGCTAAGTAGCTTCCCCTGTAGACACAGCAAAAATGGGGAACCTGGGTTTTGTACTCAGATGGGTTTCATTCCCGAATTTGCCCTGCTGTCTCGCATGCCATACTGGCTCTCTTATTTTCTTCCTGCTAATTTATATTGCTAATCTTGCTCTAAAGTATTAGCAGGTATCTTTAAGAAAGTTGAAGATGAGGTTATTAGGTATAATTACATAAAAAACACTGAATTGCCATGTAGAAGACTTAACCATTTCTTTTTCCATTACTGCTGATTTTGGGGACACCTCTTTGCCTGTCTTTTCTTCTGGTCCAGTGAGCTTCCAAGAGGATTTATATATTTTATTTTTTTAATTTTGTTTATTTATTTTTACATGTGTTTTTAATGTGGTGAAAGTCATTTAATGTATAGCATACTATTTTAATCATATTTAACCGCACAGTTCAGTAGCACTAAGAACATTCACATTGTGCAACAACTCTCACCATCATTCATCTCCTGAATTTTTCACCTTCCTAAACTGAAACTCTGTCCCCATTAAACACTAACTCCTCTTCCCCTCACCACACCCCCACCCCCCAGCCCGTGACATCTACCAATGTCCTTTCTGATTCTATGAATTTGACTATTCTAGACACCTTATATAAATGGAATCAAACAGTACTTGCCTGCATCTGCTCTATATTGGAATGCATTTTTAAGGTTGAGTTAATATATGACATGCCAAGAGACTGTGCCTTCTTTCCCACCCCCCCATGCTATACAGTAGGTTCTCATTGGTTATCTATTTTATACTTAGTAGTGTAGCTATGTTAATCCAAATCTCCCAATTTACCATGCCCTTACTTTCCACCCTTGATGTCCATACAGCTTTTTTTTTTCCTCTATGTCTGTGTCTCTCTTTCTGCTTTACAAATAAGTTCATCTGTACTATTTTCTAGATTACACATATATCCATGAAGATTTAGAAGGGTAGCAGTCATTAATCTAGACTACTGCAAAGCATGGGCATTCCAGTTGCCTCTAAGTCTATAACCAAGCCAAGAAATATATATTTCTCCCTAAGATGAAGAGTTGTTGTTGTTCAGTTGCTAAGTCGTGCCCAACTCTGCAACCCCATGAAATGTAGCACACAGGGCTCCTCTGTCATCTACTGTCACCTGGAGTTTGCTCGAGGCGGAAATGGCAACCCACTCCAGTATTCTTTCCTGGACAAGAACAGTATGAAAAGATGAGGAATAATCTTCCATAATTTAATGGTAAATTCCTTCACTCCAAGAGACAATTGGGCTCTAAAGGCTTTTTATAATCAGTGCAAAAAGTGGGAGTAGTTGTCGGTTGGTGACCAAGAGCCTCCCCCTCCCTTCTCCACTATTTCCTGCCCCAACTCCGTACCACATTCCTTCAAAAGTGAACAGGGATAGTATTGGTCCAGGAGGGAAGTGTTAACTTATTCAAATTGAAATTAAGAGCTTTTTTAAGAATGTGTCCACCAGAAATAAATTATCACCTGGATTTAAACTTCATGATGTTTTTCTTTGTATGCTAGGCTACAGATGCGATAAAAATGATGGCTATTAAACTCTGACATTTTCCATTCACTGAACAAGATGAACTGTTCTTTCTTGCTAAATTGCTCTTTAAGATAATCTGTCCTGTCACCAAAGGTCTGTGATCATCTTGCCACTTTGGTTTGTGTGATTACTGGGTTACGGAGCATAGTCAACATGATCAATTCTCTTTTTGACTTGTTTTGTCACATCTTTTGTTCCCAGCTCCTCGAAAACAGAATGATGGGTAAATTCATCTTTCTTAGGAGTTGTAAAGAACTATCATTTTATTTATTGAATGTCGTTAAAATGGCCTATGGTGAAATGATGCCAGATCACAGATGGACAGGTAGGGTCATATAACGTTGTTACAAGAGACCCAAGAAAAATCTTGAAACACTGGTAAATTTAAAGTGATTATAAATCTAGGTACTGAATTGGGAATTTAATGGTCATTATTGATAGAATCATTTTGGAGCAGGCAAAAAATCAAGTACAGTGAATGTTAATAAATAGTTAAGTATAGTAATTGGGTATGATGTGAGGGATAGAGGGAGCTCATATTTAATGGTAGTTCTGATTTCTTTTTAGTTCACATTCATTCATCCATTCATTCAGCAAAATATTTATTGAGCACTCCAGGCAATGAGGACACAGAGCTAAGCAGGACAGGCCCAATCCTATTCTTATGGAGCCTAGAATTTCCCAGATGGATGCCAAGCATGTGACTTGGGATCTTCCACACATGATGAGGATGTATAACTGTCCCACCCCTCACTTGCATAGATGTAATCATGATGAATTTGAAAATAAAAGATAGAGGACAGTAGAAAGACTTGACTTTTCCAGCTGTATAAAATTTAGATTATCCTATTTAAAAAAGACTCCAATGTGACTGATTAAGACTAAAGGGGGATTACTATTCTATAGTTTCACAATATTTTTAAACTGGAGTTTTAATTCTCAAGCGAAATGGCTCCAAATGATGGTGAGGCACTGTTGTCAACAGTAGGGTCATCCTGTCTCTGCTGGTTTTGCAAGAGAGCATAGTGACTTATTATTTGAGTTAAGCATGTATTTTTTCCAGTTCAGTATGTTTATCTTGTTATAAAAATAACATTCAATAGAAGGATAATTTTCAAAGATAATGCTTTTAAAAGGAATTAAGAAAAATTTCTTACCTTTCTCACTAACATGAACATTTCCTTTATCAATTCTTCAAGAATCCTGACCTGGAATTATAACATATTCCCAAGTAATTTGATCTTGACCCTCTTGTAGCTGAGTGTCAATGTGATCCAGGTTGTCTTTTAGCAGTTCTATTCAATTAATTTCTGCATTAAGAACAATTAGCCTCTGATTTCAGAAGCTTTGTCCTCTTATTTTGTGCACAGTCTCAGAGTACAAAAAATAAGGAACTTATTCTGGGTCTGGAGAGTTCAGATTCCTCTGTGGCCATGGCTTCTTTAAGAAGGATGGACCCAATTTAGTTTTTATTGGAGCAAAGGAGAGTGAATGACTGTTGAGCAGGCAAGCTATGGTATGTGCCAGAGTTGGTTTTGGCAAGTTGAAGTTATCAATTCTGGTAAAAAATTTTTTTCCTCTTACATCTGTTAAAAATTCTCACTTCATGGTATTCTGATTCTTCGGTTAATTGGTAGATGGATCTTGAAGAGATTTTTAAAAGGAAGATATGGAATAATATTAATTATGAAACTAGTATATGCTTGGAAATATTTACTTACCATTATAGCTCATAGACCAAGTCTTTTAATCAATTAGTCTGTTGATCAAAGGAGCAACAAAAAAGACACAGGTGGTCCCTGAAATGGCATTATATTAATGGCGTGGCAAAGTGTTTCCATAGAGACATGCTATAATTAGGGGAACTGTAAATACCTTTATCAAATGACTTACACATGTGACTAAAATAGGCCTATTCACTTGAATATAAACTTGTAAGTTATCTTAAAATGTAAAAACAATACGCTTAAGTCTTAGAAAATGGGCATTGATATTAACTTCTCTTACCAATTTTATATTTCAAAAAAGTTGTGAGAGATACCTGATGTATCACTGTGGATAAGATGAGGAAGAATTGGTTGTGTCTGGTGATGGCAGGTGATGTATATGAAATCAGTGTGGCTACGAGTCTCGATTTTTTTCTAAATGCCAGCCTTTACCTCTCTCAGCTTCCTTGAGTCACTGCCCAGAAACCAATGGATGAATGGGAAATGCAGCAAGATGTGAAGCAAAGTGTTAACAGAAGCCATGAATGAAAACACATGATTTGTGAAGAAGCAGAACTGACTATAGGTATTCTTATAATTCATATAATTATATGATTCATATAAAATATCCTGACTGTTTGAGCTGCAAAATCCTTTCTTGGTTAATCTGGCTTTGATTTCTTTTGCCATTAGTAAATTATATTATATATGCCATAAGGACTTCCCTGGTGGCTCAGATGGTAAAAGTGTCTGCCTACAACGCGGGAGACCCGGGTTCAATCCCTGGGTTGGGAAGATCTCCTGGAGAAGGAAATGACAACCCACTCCAGTATTCTTGCCTGGAAAATTCCATGGACGGAGGAGCCTGTTAGGCTACAGTCCATGGGGTCGCAAAGAGTCAGACACGACTGAGTGACTTCACTAACTAACTAATATGCCATATGGTGTTGAACTAAAATTAATTCAGCTTTGAGAAATTTTGTATCATCCTTTAGTATAAATATCAAAGACTTCAAAAGCTTGAGATTGAGAATGATTTATTTTGATTTGCATTTAGCATAGTTTTGGTAGGAATAAACTTAGAAAGAAAGGAAAGGAAAGGAAAGGAAAGTGAAGTTGCCTAGTCGTGTCCGACTCTTTGCAACCTCATGGACTGTAGCCTAACAGGCTCCTCCGTCCATGGGGTTTTCCAGGCAAGGGTACTGGAGTGGGTTGCCATTTCCTTCTCCAAAGGATCTTCCCAACCCAGGGATCGAACCCTGGTCTCCCACATTGCATGCAGATGCTTTACCGTCTGAGCCCCCAAGATATTAGCCTAAATCACACCATAAAGATCTTTATACCATAGAATAAAGTATGGAGGCTGGAATGAGTGAGGTATTTTAAAAATACACCTCACTGTCTTATAAGGTGAAAGACCAATAGATTCAGCAACAAACCCTTCAAAATTCACATCTAGCAGGCAGGGGTAATAGTCATGACTCAGCACTGCCAAGAAAAAATGAGAAATACTGAAATTGACTTTTGTCAAGATTAAAAGAGAAATTTCTAAAGTGAATTGGAAATCTTTTTATGATGGCTAGTTCAACTTTTTTTTTTTAATTGGACTCTTAAACTTATACTTTCCTCAGTATTTAGGCCACAATGGCTGACTAGCCCCCCTTGCTTTCATCAAGGTGACCCTTATGCCACTAGCAGTCATCATATTTCCCAAGTCCATTTCTTTCTAGGTTCTAGGACCACAGCAAGTTCTTATCCTTCTCCTTCTCCTCAAACTTTCAAAACCCATTCACCTCCCCTACTTCTTATAGATGAGCTTATTTCCTGTTTCATTCCATAAGCTGTCACAACCACTTCTACACAGCTATGTGCATCTGCTTTCGCTCCTAATGTTATATAGGAATAATTTGTTACCAAAGAAAAAATCTTCTAATACCTCCTTTACTTTCCTACTAGATCTCACCCCGTGTCCTCTATTCAAAGACACTGCTCAGCATCTCTTCCCTCCTGTCCTTTGTAATCAAATTGACCCTTTCTATATCTTCTCTTAGATTGCAAATATTTCTTTAAAGTTTCATATTTTAAAAAAGAAAGGAAGAAAGAGTAGGAAAAAGTCACTTTTCAAGATCTTCCATTAGGTAAAGACTTGAATCTTTTATGTTGATTCCCTCCAATTCCTCTTTTCCTGTTCTCTCCTAAATTCAATAAAATCAGGGTTTTAATATCACAAGTACATCTAACTGCTCTAGGGCATATCATCATTCATGTCCCTGTTGTGAAATCTAACAGTCAACTCCCAATCCTCATGTTACTGATCTCTGAGCATTGCTCAGAGATCTAAACATTGCTGATTATTCCTACCTCTTTGAAATGTGTTTATCACTTGGCTTCAATGATACTCCTACTACCTCATCAGTCACTCCTTCTCAATCCCTTTGATGGTTCCTATTCGGTTCTGATCTTTAAATGTTAAAGCGCACCCATATTTAGACACCTAACTTTCGTATTTTATTTACATTCACTCCATAGGGAATATCATCTAGCTTGGTGATTCACACACTTATACCTGCAGCTCAGGTATCTCTTTTGCATTTCAGATTGTTTGATACAACTGTCTACTTGGCATTACCGCTGGATGTCTAGCAGATGATTTAATATTACCATGTTGAGACATCTTCCTTTCACATCTTCCACATCTAATAAGAGGCAGCTCTATCTTTTCGATTTCCCACATAAAGAACCATGATTCTTCTCTTTCTTGAGTCCACATCTGATTCTTCCACAAATCTTTTTGGTTCTGCCTTGAAAATTTTTCCAGAATCTTACTATTTCTTTTGCCATCACAACTGTCATTCTAGTCTTCTTCAGTATCATTTCACTCCTGAAATACTGGAATGCCTTCTACCTGGTTTCTTTTTTTTCTGTCATTGTCTCTTGTACAGTCTGTTCTCAGATGCCAGAATGATCCTTTTAAATCTAAATCAGCTCATGCAATTTTTCTGTGCAAAATCTTCTGGTAGGATCTTCCCGTCTTATTTGGAATAAAAGTCAAAGGTCATGATTTGTGCCCCCCCTGCTTGAATGATTATGTCTTGTCTCATCTCCTGCTACTCTCTCCATCTTTCACTCCTTTCCAGACACAAGGGTCTTGGGGACATTCTTCTGCCTCAGGGCACTTGCACTTGAAATTTCTTCTGCCTTGACTATTTCCCATCAATATGTGTACGATTTGCTCCCTCATCATGTTCAGATTTTTACTCAATTGTCATCTTCTTTTTTAAGGTCTCCTTGTAAACCAGTTATTAAAACCTGCAACCGTGTCATTCCTGGCTTTATATTTTTTGGTAGCACTCTTGTCACTATCTGACATGGCAGCTATTTGACTTAACTTTTATTGTCTGTCTTCCTTTCTAGAATGTAAACTCTATGACGGTAGGGATTTTTGACTTCCTTGACTCCAGCACATTGAACACCACCTTGCACTTAAAAGGTGCTTGGTAAACATTTGAATTTCTGAATGTATGATACAATTGGATGGGCATCCAAATGTAATTTGTATAGTTTTTCAGAAAGTCTGAAATAAGTCAATGATTTAAAGCATTAGGTTTCTGTCTTTTAACATAAGAATTCTATCTTATAAAACTGAAAGATATTCTTTATGCTAATTAGATGGGCATTACTATAAGGGGTGAGGTGATATAGGGAATGAAATAAAATTAGTGGAACCAAAGGTTACACTTATTGTGAATTTACAGCCATTTTTTTCCAAAATAGATATTTGTTCCCTTTCAATTCCCTATGTTTTTTTTGGGGGGGGGGGTGGTTTCAAAACTGGATTATCTCTGTAGGTCATCTGTAAAAAAGTAGAATCTGTCACATTTATAAATGATCTTTTGAATGCCAACATAAACAGCAGAGTGAAGGAAAGTTAGCTTGTTAGATTTTTGAGTAAATCCCTAGATCTGCATGAGTGGTTTCCAAGTGTGGGTGCAGAAGGGTGCCCTGAGCCTGCTCATTCAAGACAGCTTCCTTGGCTCCACTCCAGTCTGGCTCTGCTAGAGGGAATCTGTGCTGTGACATTGTCCCCTGGGATCCTGAGGCAGGGTTCCATGGGCTTGGCTTTGAGATGCTGCTCTGGTCACTCAAAAGATGTTCAGTATCTTTCCTAGAAATCAAGCAAAGCCTTATGGTAAGAAGAAAAGTATCATGAATTTCACTCCTAAGGAGACCAATTAATTATCCTGCTATGAATTGTGGCTTGTCTGCTAACTGTCCCTTATCCTCAGGGTGCCGTAAGGGCTGTGGCGTCCTAGGTGGGGGGGAATGAGTAATTTAAATTAACCTGTGTTTGATCAATATTAACCTATCACCCTCACTAAAAAATAATTCTAAGGAAATGTCACATACCTATAGGTGGTTAGAATCACTTCCTGGCCATGTTTGCTGACTTATCATCCACTCCACAAATGGTGACTTTTTTTTTTTTTTTTTTGGTCTTAGCACTTTTGTCTCCTTGCTCCTTTCTTTATCCTAAGGGAATTAGGTGATTACAAGGGTCAGAGTATGAAACGCTGTTACCATGGAGACCAGAAGCTTCTTAGCTCCTGTTCAGGCTGCTTTTCCCCCCTCTCTAACCAGCTGTTATTGCACGAAAGAATTTTTACCAAGTGGAAATATGAACCTTTGAAATCTTTCCCTTTAGCTTTAGTTTGTGTGTGAGAGGAATGTCACCAAATGCTTTTCATTAGTTTGAGACAAAGTGCTAAGAAAACGATGGGTTTGGAGTGGTGAAAATTCCTGTCACCGTGGTGTTTGGTTTTGGACTTGTAGTTATTTTGCGTTGAGCTTTTGGTTAGCATATTATAATCATGAATAGGAAGACATGGAATGCTTTTAATGTACTCACCTCCTCCTATGAGAGGAGATGGAAAAGTTGGCAATTACAAATTGTTTATAAAATTTTATCCACCCCTTTGAGTACCTGCTTTATCCAGACACTCTTCTAAGTGCTTTACATATATTATTTTATGTAACATTATATTAAACAATGAGATGGATTTTGTTATGTCCATGTTACAGGTGAGAAAATTGAAGCACATTGCGCTTAAATGACTTATGCATGCAGACTTTCTAGTGATGAAACTAGAAGTGGATCCTGGCTCACAGAGCCCATACTTGGACCGTGATCACTGCTCCAGAGAAACTACTGCTGAATCAGCTGTGTGTATTGTGACAGTGCTGCTCTGTAGCTATAATTAAGGTCTGTTCATGGCAGACGTGAGGGTGTAAGTCACAAGGCTAACCCAATAGTTATTTCAGCAAGTTGTAAAATATCCCAGATTAAGGGAGCAGCTGACACCCTGGTGCTGCACCACCGTCTCTAGTTGCAGCTCTGATTTCAGCGGCAGCTGTGGTGGGCAGGCCTCTGGAGGTTCTGTCTCAACTCAATGCAGCCAACCTCCACCTGGAGGCCAGTTTGGGATCTTTCTGTTGTTTACCTCCAGGGTCTTCTCTGACACTCGAGGAGCTTCTTATGTTGTGTGCAAAAGCAGCCAGAAACTGTGGGAGAGTTAACTGGCCAGAGGCAACTCTCGGCCAATGAGAGTGGGGGAGGGGGAGTAGAGCATAAATGCTCCAGCCTAGCATTGTCAGTTGGATGATTCTAGAAGGCATTCTGTGTGCTTCTCAGAGACCCTGGTAGAATTAAGAATCCTTCTTGGAGGAATCCATTCTTACTCTTTCCACTGCTGCTCCTGTTTCCTGGGATCAGCTCCTAAATAAACTACCTTCTCCCAAGTCTTTGTTTCAGGTTCTGATTTCTGGGGGAACTCAAACTAAGAAATGTTTATTAGCCTTCAAAATTGTGATGATGATGCAATACTGAGAGCACAGCCACCAAGGACGTGATCAAATCTGTGTGGTCAAGACACACTTGTGTGTGTTTGGATCCAGGCTCTGTCAGTTACGTACCTTACAACACTGTCAGTTAACTGAATATTCTGAGCCTCAATAATGTCAAATGGAAAAATGGGAAAAGCACTACTACCTCATAGGAGTGCTGTGAGGTTGCCCAGAACCCCAACATACCAGTCTTGGGGTGGCTCTGATTCTTCCCCCACCTTTAGGTTCCCCACTCCAAGACCAGGTGTTGGTTGATGCTAAATTGTGTAGCTGGAAGAGTGTGACATGGTCATGAAGATGTGTGTGTGGCAAATGAGAACTTAGAACATCCATTTCTCTTCTGAGAGAACAAGGTGAACTAAATGTTGACTAGAGATGTGTGTTCATAAAATATGGCAAAGGATGTAATGTTTTCTCAGAATTCTTAAAAGAAATTTTACAAAAAGTGTCTGCTTTCCTCCATTCACTTTTAGAGGAAAGAACTGTGAGTTTACTGTAACATATAAAAAACTCTGGAGACACACAAAAAAAGCCAAAAACTTCTATTTAAATTATGCCTTCATTAATCAAAATGCTTCTATGTTATTAAAATTTCTGTCTCTTGCTATTGATGAGATGTTATAGTGAATGGGAACAGGAGGCAGATGAATGTGGAATGGCTCTAGAGTTGTCACGGAAACAGGTGGTCCAGCCAATCAGTGAAGAGATTTGTGTTCATCCCGGAAGCCTTCAAATTGTCCCTAGAATTGTATAAGTGAGCTGCATAAGAATAGCTGGTAAGCTGGTGCTCTGTGTCCACTAGGCAACCCCAAATCTACCTTGGTAAAAGAAAGCTTGTCTTGCACACACAATCTTTACAGCTTAAAAGCTAACAGCAGGTATGTATTATCTATCAAAAGCAGCTCCCTCCTCTGCTTTTGCAAATAGCAAGAGAGACAGTGGGGATGGCAATCATGACTGACATGTGTATTACTCTTCCCAGATTTCCAAGGAATTTTATGTTCATTGACCCATTTGATCCTGTATGACAGGCAGCCTTGGCTTTACTACATCAGTATCACAAAGGAGAACACTGAGGCACAGGAGGATTTGTTCAAGGTCATACAAATGACAAGTACTTAAAATGGAACCAGATTCGTGAGCCTACTGTATAACTTTTTCCTATCTGCTAAGGCCTGGCCCGGAGATAGACTGGAAGAGGATAAAAGACCTCACTGACCTCACTGTCAGTTTCTCTGGAACTTGGAAGAAGTCCTGCTGGTCCTTTTGGAGGTCAGGTTGAAGTGCAATTTGTGGGTCCCACTCCTCTCCATCCTTACTTCCATTTCTGCCTTTATAAAAACCAAATTCTTTTTTTGCAGCACAGATTTTTCTCCATTAAACCATTCTGAAGTTAATTTATACTCACATATTAATATATGTGTGTGTGTGTACTGTATCACTTCAGTTCAGTTCAGCCGCTCAGTCGTGTCTGACTCTTTGTGACCCCATGAATCTCAGCACACCAGGCCTCCCTGTCCATCACCAACTCCCAAAGTTTACTCAAACTCATGTCCATCGAGTTGGTGATGCCATCCAGCCATCTCATCCTCTGTCATCCCCTTCTCCTCCTGCCCCCAATCCTTCCCAGCATCAGGGTCTTTTCCAATGAGTCAACTCTTCGCATGAGGTGGCCAAAGTATTGGAGTTTCAGCTTCAACATCAGTCCTTCCAATGAACACCCAGAACTGATCTCCTTTAGGATGGACTGGTTGGATCTCCTTGCAGTCCAAGGGACTCTCAAGGGTCTTCTCCAACACCACAGTTCAAAAGCATCAATTCTTCGGCACTCAGCTTTCTTCACAGTCCAACTCTCACATCCATACATGACCACTGGGAAAACCATAGCCTTGACTAGACAGACCTTTGTTGGCAAAGTAATGTCTCTGCTTTTTAATATGCTATCTAGGTTGGTCATAACCTTCCTTCCAAGGAGTAAGCGTCTTTTAATTTCATGGGTGCAATCACCATCTGCAGTGATTTTGGAGCCCCCAAAAAATAAAGTCTGACACTGTTTCCACTGCTTCCCCATCTATTTCCCATGAAGTGATGGGACCAGATGCCATGATCTTAGTTTTCTGAACGTTGAGCTTTAAGCCAACTTTTTCACTCTCCTCTTTCACTTTTATCAAGAGGCTCTTTGGTTCCTCTTCACTTTCTGCCATATGGGTGGTGTCACCTGCATATCTGAGGTTATTGATATTTCTCCCGGCAATCTTGATTTCAGCTTGTGTTTCTTCCAGTCCAGCGTTTCTCATGATGTACTCTGCATATAAGTTAAATAAGCAGGGTGACAATATACAGCCTTGACGTACTCGTTTTCCTATTTGGAACCAGTCTGTTGTTCCATGTCCAGTTCTAACTGTTGCATCCTGATCTATATATCGCTTCAGTCATGTCCAACTCTTTGTGACTCTGGACCATAGCCTGCCAGGCTCCTCTCCATGAGATTCTCCAGGCAAGAATACTGGGGTGATTTGCCGTGCTCTCCTCCAGGAGATCTTCCTGACCCAAGGATTGAACCTGTGCCTCTTACATCTCTTGCATTGGCAGGTGGGTTCTTTATCACTAGTGCCACCTGGGAAGCCCATATTAATATATATCTCTCTTCAATGCCCACATTACTGATTCTCATTGTTAATGAATAAGGTACCATGATGTGATTTCTAAGAAATAATGTAGTTGGTCATCGAAGTGACCATGTATTTCTGATATATATTTGGCCATGGCATTAGGAAGCAATAAACTGGAAAGTAAATAGCAGATACAATCAGTATATGAACACAAAGAGATAACTCAGTAAACATTGTAATAAAACATGTGTTTGAGAAGTGGAACAAATTTTAATTGTAAAGTAGGGATGAGAAGATTGCATGTATTATTCCTTTTATATTTACAACAAGATTATGAAGCAAATATTATCCTACTTTTTTTAATAGAGTGGAAAATTGGGACACAAAATGTCTTTAGTCATCTTTCCAAAATCAAATAGCTGGTGTTGTAGAAAGGATTTGAACTCAGTTTTAATTCCAAATCCTATTGGCTTAAACAATGCACCAACTTACTTCATCCTTAGGAGTTTTAATATAAAATACTTTTCATTTGCTCTTATCTACTGCTTTAAAGTATAAAGTAGGAAGTGGGTTTATTTGATCAAAATGAACAAAATTATTATGATCTAAGTAATTTTTTCAGTTCATATCTGTCTATTGTATTGGCTTAGGTGTTAGGAAAAAAATACCTTCTCTAGAATATTCTGCTGGAAAACACCAACACATTCTAATCTTAATATTTTCTGTGACTCACAGGTGCCAGATTTGTGTTTTAATTGAATGTCGGGTTCACATTTGGTTGATGAAATATGGCTTATCTTTTAAGTTTCACTTTGACTACTACCATTTTTAAGAAACTTTTATTTCTCCCTTTTTATACCCATAATATTTTGTCAACTTTTTATGTATGAAGTGGAATTTTTATACATGGCTCTATTCCCCTCAGACAAGGGTTTATAGAAGACAGTGTCATATTCAGTACATATTTTTACCCTTTCGGATGCCTTGCCTGGAGTCTTAGGCATGATAAGTGTACTATAGACAATTATTGAAATGAGATCAAATACTTTCTTTTAGTTTAAAACCCTTTTTTAGCTTTGCCTTAAATGGAGAAAATTCTATTCTGAATTTAGGTTTTGCTTTGGCCATTCTCTAAGGAATTACAGAAAAGAACCACTCTAAAAGAGAGATGTAGGGGAAAAAAACCCAACAAACCTAGATTGATTAGATGATTTAAGCCTCCCAGACTTTTCCAAAGTTTGTGATATCATCTCTTTTTTGGCTTTAATAGCAATTTGGGCCAGATATTTATTAAAGTCTTAACTTAATTCTGATGCTTAGATTTTACTGCTGCAGGAGATGTACTCTGCTGGACTGGCACCGCGTCCAGAGTTACTAAGAGCTGTTTGTTATCACCTTGTGAAAGTTGAATTGTATTTTATGAAAAATGGATAGAATATCAGGCCCAGAATAGATTGTTTAAACTCACTGGGTTCATTTATTTGCATCTTTAAAACCATTTTGGAGAGAAGATAATCTAATCCAAAGTACTTGAGAATGACAGATTTTACATATTGTAAATAATGACAAAAAAAATCAATTTACATAATACTGGTATGCTAAGAATTAAGAAAAAAATTTCTTTCCCTTTCACTAAAATTAGAATGAACATTTCTTTGTTTACTTATTCATTAAATTTTTTTCTTTATTTATTCCCTGCCCTTTCTCTTCAAGGGAGCTTTGAATTTCTTTGGTTGCTTCTCTTTCATATTGGTTAGAATCAACTCCATGCTTTAAAAGCCAGCTGGCCTCAGATTTTTTGGTTGATCATTTCCCTGAAGTCTTTCTTTTGAAGAGGGAGTTAAAGTGGTGCTCCTTCTGCTCAGAGAAATACTCACTGGTGTGCAGTTATCCTGGTGAGTAACTGCAATAATTTCATAAGTTGAATGACTGTAAATTTGGACAATTATTATAATAATATAATACTCTTTTGTAGTAAAATTGATAGTATTGTGGTATGCTTTCTAAAAAAAAAGGCTTGTGCACATCTTATAGGATACCTGAGTCCTCTATGTTTCCACCTATCTTGGTGCTCTTTTTTTTTTTTCAATTTTATTTATTTATTTATGGCAGTGCTAGGTCTTTGTTGTTGTGTGGGCTTTTCTCTAGTTGCAGCAAGCGGGTCCTACTCTCTAGCTGCAGTGCACAGGCTTCTCACTGTGGCGGCTTCTCCTGTTGCAGAGCGTAGGCTCTAGAGCACAGGCTCAGTAGTTGTGGTGCTGGGGCTTAGTTGCTCCACAGCATGTGGGATCTTCCCCAATCAGGGATCCAACTCATGTCTCCTGCATTGACAGGCAGACTC
Organism: Giraffa tippelskirchi; assembly: GCF_054371585.1. NCBI lineage: Eukaryota > Metazoa > Chordata > Mammalia > Artiodactyla > Giraffidae > Giraffa > Giraffa tippelskirchi. The sequence continues at coordinate 87,359,322 of NC_137275.1, read as the reverse complement.
TACCACTGAGTCACCAGGGAAGTCCTCCAGGTGCTTCTTGCATCTCAAATACAAGGCTCTATTTTGTTGACCCATCAATTGATGATCCTTATCACCGGGTGTGCTGTATAGTCACAGGCATTCTGCTCTGTGAAAAACCATGCATTGTGCGGTGCTTTCTGGCAAGCTCCAAGGAAGGAGGAAGATCAAGTAGAGCTAAGTAAATTTGAGAGAAACCTCTAGTAGGGCCAATGGAAATGAGAGAGTAAAACAATTTGCAGGTAAGTATGCATGACTTCAGTGGTTCATTGAAAATTAAATACTTATACCTAAATTCTTGTGAGAGAATGTGTAGACTGGTTTTTAACAGTAGGTCAAAGCGAGAAAGAAAAAATTTTATGGGTTCCTGAGAGCACTAAATAGACAGAAAGAAGAAATCATTTAATTATCATTTAATCCATGCAAATACTGAAAGCCGAGAACAGCATTCTTTTTAAAACAAAATGTGTCCACATTTACCCTCTAGAAGTTTGAAAACATGAATAATTGCATTTATAGAGAATTCACTGATCGACTTCCTGTTGGCTCCCCTCCCTCCCCTTCTTTTTTGCTCAGGGCGATGGGAAAGGCTGGGAAGAGAGAGCAGTCCAGCAGTGAGCTTCGTGATTGTTCCCTGCTCAGTGTGATGCTGGGCTTCCTGAGCATCTTGGAGTTCCTTCCAAGGAAACTGGATTAGACCAGATGTGATGTTGAGGATGGGGATTGTTGTACTTATCAGCCACACTGATTTTACTGAGTCAGTGAGAGAAGCCAGAGGGCCAAAAAGCTCCCTTCCTAGGTGACAGCTTGAGCTGTCACATGTAAGTAGAGTGACTGCATAAATGGCCCATAGAATTTATTGTCCAAACTGGGACATATATGAGAGTGATAAGAGGAGCTATTAATGATTAAGTCAAGACTACAATTTTAAACCATTTCTAGTAAACCAGGATAAATGATCACCTTACATACAAATCACATTCTTTTTTTGTTGTTCTTTTGTCATTCTATGCCTGGGGCATAAATTTCTTCACTGCTTCCCCAGAGTTTTCACTAAATAAGAGCTCACTAGGAAATTGGACATATGAAACAGAAAATAGTCATGTATACAATTCAATTGGAAATACCTAGCATGAAAAGTATGAGAGTTTAAATAAAGCAGCCAACAGAAGGATTGAGTAGCTAAATGGATACAAAGGAAAATAAATGAGAGAGCTGGAAGAGGAGGTCCAGGACCTTACTCAAAAGGCATCAGAAAAAATGGGAATTTGCTGTGTGACTCAGGGAATTCAAACAAGGGTCCTGTAACAACATAGAGGGGTGGGATGGGGAGGGAGGTGGGAGGGAGTTTCAAGAGGGATGGGACGTATGTATCAGTCAGTCAGTCAGTTTAGTCACTCAGTCATTTCCAACTCTTTGCAACCCCATGGACTGCAGCACACCAGGCTTCCCTGTCCATTACCAGCTCTTGGAACCTACTCAAATTCATGTCCATCGAGTCAGTGATGCCATCCAACCATCTCTTCCTCTGTCATCCCCTTCTCCTCCTGCCTTCAATCTTTCCCAGCATCAGGGTCTTTTCCAATGAATTGGTTCTTCGCATCATGTAGCCAAAGTACTGGAGTTTCAGTTTCAACATCAGTCTTTCCAATGAATATTCAGGACTGATTTCCTTTAGGATGGACTGTTTGGATCTCCTTGCAGTCCAAGGGACTCTCAAGAGTCTTCTCCAACACTGCAGTTCAAAAGCATCATTTCTTCGGCCCTCAGCTTTCTTTATAGTCCAGCTGTCATATCTATACATGACTACTGGAAAAACCATAGCATTGACCAGATGGACCTTTGCTGGCAAAGTAATGTCTCTGCTTTTTAATATGCTGTCTAGGTTGGTCAAAACTTTTCTTCCAAGGAGCAAGCATCTTTTAATTTCATGGCTGCAGTCACCATCTGCAGTGATTTTGGAACCCCCCAAAATAAAGTCTGTCATTGTTTCCACTGTTTCCCCATCTATTTCCCATGAAGTGATGGGACCAGATGCCATGATCTTAGTTTTCTGAACGTTGAGTTTTAAGCCAACTTTTTTACTCTCCTCTTTCACTTTCATCAAGAGGCTCTTTAGTTCTTATTTTCTTTCTGCCATAAGGGTGGTATCATCTGCATATCTGAGGTTATTGATATTTCTCCCGGCAATCTTGATTCCAGCTTGTGCTTCATCCAGCTCAATGTTTCTCATGATGTACTCTGCATATAAGTTAAATTAGCAGGGTGATGATATACAGCCTTGATGTACTCCTTTCCCTATTTGGAACCAGTTTGTTGTTCCATGTCCAGTTCTAACTGTTGCTTATTGACTTGCATACAGGTTTCTCAGGAGACAGGTAAGGTGGTCTGGTATTTTCCACAGTTTGTTGTGATCCACATAGTCAAAGGCTTTGGTGTAGTCAATAAAGCAGAAATAGATGCTTTTGTGGAACTCTTGCTTTTTTGATGATCTAGCTGATGCTGGCAATTTGACCTCTGGTTTCTCTGCCTTTTCTAAAACCAGCTTGAACATTTGGAAGTTCACAGTTCATGTACTGTTGAAGCCTGGCTTGGAGAATTTTGAGCATTACTTTGCTAGCATGGGAGATGCATGCAATTGTGCAGTAGTTTGAACATTGCCTTTCTTTGGGATTGGAATGAAAACTGACCTTTTCCAGTCCTGTGGCCACTGCTGAGTTTTCCAGATTTGCTGGCATATTGAGTGCAGCACTTTCACAGCATCATTTTTTAGGATTCGAAATAGCTCAGCTGGAATTCCATCATCTCCACTAGCTTTGTTCGTAGTGATACTTCCTAAGGCCCACTTGGCTTCGCATTCCATGATGTCTGGCTCTAGGTGAGTGATCATACCATCATGGTTATCTGAGTCATGAAGATCTTTTTTGTACAGTTTTTCTGGCTATTCTTGCCACCTCTTCTTAATATCTTCTGCTTCTGTTAGGTCCATACCATTTCTGTCCTTTATTGTGCTCATCTTTGCATGAAATATTTCCTTGGTATCTCTAATTTTCTTGAAGAGATCTCTAGTCTTTCCCATTCTACTTTTGTCTCTACTTCTTTGCATTGATCACTGAGGAATGCTTTCTTATCTCTCCTTGCTATTATTTGGAACTCTGCATTCAAACTTTCCTTTTTTCCTTTTCTCCTTTGGGTGAGAGTTCTGACAAAACATGGTCCACTGGAGAAGGGAGAGGAAACCCACTTCAGTATTCTTTCCTTGAGAACCCCATGAACAGTATGAAAAGGCAAAAAGGTATGACACTGAAAGATGAATGCCCCAGGTTGATAGGTGCCCAATATGCTACTGGATAAGAATGGAGAAATAACTCTGGAAAGAATGAAGAGATGGACCTAAAGCAAAAACAACACCCAGTTGTGGATTTGGCAGGTGATGGAAGTAAAGTCCAATGCTGTAAAGAGCTATATTGCACAGAAACCTGGAATGTTAGGTCCATGAATCAAGGCAAATTGGAAGTGGTCAAACAAGAGATGGCAACATTTTAGGAATCAGTGAAGTAAAATGGACTGGAATGGGTGAATTTAACTCAGATGACCATCATATCTACTACTGTGGGCACGGATCCCTTAGAAGAAATGGAGTAGTCATCATAGTCAACAAAAGAGTCCGAAATGCAGTACTTGGATGCAATCTCAAAAATGACAGAATGATCTCTGTTCATTTCTAAGGCAAATCATTCAGTATCACAGTAATCTAAGTCTATGCCCTAACCAGTAATGCTGAAGAAGCTGAAGTTGAATGGTTCTATGAAGACCTACAAGACTTTCTAGAACAAACACCCAAAAAGATATCCTTTTCGTTATAGGGGACTGGAATGCAAAAGTAGGACGTCAAGAGCTACCTGAAGTAACAGGTAAATTTGGCTTTGGAGTACAAAATGAAGCAGGTCAAAGGCTAACAGAGTTTTGCCAAGAGAATGTACTGGTCATAGCAAACATCCTCTTTCAATAACACAAGACAAGACTCCACGTGAACATCACCAGATGGTCAACACCGAAATCAGATTGATTGTATTCTTTGCAGCCAAAGATGGAGAAGCTCTATACAGTCAGCAAAAGCAAGACTATGAGCTGACTGTGGCTCAGATCATGAACTCCTTATTGCCAAATTCAGACTGAAATTGAGGAAAGTAGGGAAAACCACTAGACCATTCAGGTATGACCTAAATCAAATCCCTTATGATTATACAGTGGAAGTGACAAATAGATTCAAGGGATTAGATCTGATAGACAGAGTGCCTGAAAAACTATGGACGGAGGTTCATGACATTGTATAGGAGGTAGTGATCAAGACCATCCCCAAGGAAAAAAAATGCAAAAAGGCAAAATGGTTGTCTGATGAGGGCTTACAAATAGCTGAGAAAAGAAGAGAAGCTAAAGACAAAGGATAAAAGGAAAGATGTATGTATACCTATGGCTGATTCATGTTGATATTTGGCAGAAACCAATACAATTCTGTAAAGCAGTTATCTTTCCACTAATAAATAAATAACATTTTAAAAAAGGCATCAGAAAGAGATAAAGAGAAGGACCTTATAACAAAAAATTAAGAATTAAGGAAAATAGAAGTAGCATCAAAATTTGAACAAGAGGTGTTCAGATGGCAAGGCAATCAGTAGAGAGAAGGAAGTGATTTAAAAAATAATGATTAAGATTTCCTTAAACTAAGGAAAGATATTCATGCAATGAACTGACAGATTTCATGCAGTGTGAAACGGAATAGAAAAATGATAATTTATACCCATGCATATGATGGCAAAATGTAAGAAAAACTAAGTCTAACAAAATATTCTAATAGCTTCTAGAGATTAAAAGCAGATCCTCTCCATCTCACAAGGATTTCATTGTTATCAGATTGTACAATATCAATGTTGAATAATAGAAATCTATTTTTAGAGTATTGAATAAAAAGACATCTGAATCTAGAATTTTTCCAGCCAGATTATTTAAATGCACATAAAAACACCATGACATATATAATGCTTCAGAAGATTTACCACACAATGAGCTTTTTGAGAATACTCTAGGAAAAGAATCAGAAAACTCTGGGCCTTGGGTCAAAACTTATTGTAAACTGTATGCCACATGTTTTTGTAAATAACATTTCACTGGAATATGGTGCCATACATTCACTATGTATCTTCTATGGCTTTTTTCCTGTTGTGATGGCAGAGCTGAGCAATTACAATAGATGGCATGGTCTACAAGCCTAAGACATTTGCTATCTGATCCTTTATAGAGAAGTTTGTTAACTCCTGCTCTAGGACATAGAACTCAAGCAAGAAGAGAAATAAATCTAAAATAGTTTGAGATAAGGGAAGCTAACAGAGTAACTAACTTGGTAAGCTTCACTGCTTGAACAATGAAAGATGAAAACAAGCTGAAATATATCCCAAACAATCCAGATCTAGAGCATCTTATATGATGACTGCATTGCTGTGGAGAGGCCAGAGGTGGTCAGTGTATGCCAAAGCTTTCACATTTTTCATGCTGTGTGAGTGCTAAGTCGCTTCAGTCATGTCCAACTCTTTGCAACCCTATGGACTGTAGCCAGCCAGGTTCCTCTGTCCATGGGATTCTCTAGGCAAGAATACTCGAGCGGGTTGCCATGCCCTCCTTCAGGGAACCTCCTGACCCAGGGAGAGAACCTGTGTCTCTTGTGTCTCCTGCATTGGCAGGTTGGTTCTTTACCACCAGCGCCACCTGTCTTGTTTAGGCAACACTATGGCATGGAGGGTCACGGGTCTGTGCTGCTTAATGGCATCACACAGGAGAGGCATCATTTACATTCCAGAAACATCTCAGAGAGATAATTAGAGCCTGAGTTCTGGTCCTCACATCACTGTTTGACTAGCTAATGGCTGGGATGGAAGTGAGATCTAAGCTGAGTGGGCCCCCTGAGCTGCCCAGAGGAGCAGAGCAACACTAGTGTGTATCTGGGGAGATCGGGCTGCCGCCTGCCAGGGCTCCAAACACCCCCAGGCTAATTTAATTTCTTTTTCTCAGGGCGGGTTGCCTTTCTCTAATTCACACAAATTTGCACTGTGAGCTAGTTCCTGACATTATAAAAGGGAATAATCTAGCTATGGATAGGCTTAAACATAATAGGAAAAAGTAAACAGATATGTGTCGTCAATAAATTAGTGGCAACTACCAGAAGTAAAGAAATAAATCAGCAAAAGAATAGTTTGTTCATCCAATGGCAGATAGGCAAGGAGAGGGTGAGAAATAAGGAAACATGGTAACTAAGGGTGTAAAATAGTCTCCCAGTAATAAATCCAAATGTAACAGTAATTAAAATAAATGTAAATGCATAAAACTTGATTGAGCCAAAGACATAGATGCTCAGATTAGATTTTAAAATGATGATTGTTAGGCAAGAGAATCAAATAACTGTATCTCCATGGAAACAGACTCGACATGGTAGTTGTCAAGTGATAGGTATAACTGTGCTTTTTTTTTTTTTTTTGGTATTGAGTTAATTATTCAGAATCAAAGCAATTTCAAATATCCTGGAATCAGAGGTAGACATCTCAAGGTTTTACCTTCCAATTAATGATTTGTTCCAGCAATGACTCTGCTTAGCAGTCTTAATATGACTTGCTTATAGAAAAGAAAACTCACAAGATAATTTTCAAGAGAATGTTTCACATGGAAAAATTTCTGCAAAACTTAATGAAACAATACAAAATATCATAATTCTGGAAGTGGAATTTTGATTAACTTGCTCAGAACCAAATCTGTCAGAAAAGAGCTGTCAGCTATGACACAGGATGATGAAAATGTGTGTTGAATCACAGAGAAATTGTCTCACCTGTTTTGCAGAAAAGTTGACTCATTCCTTATGAAGGACAGAGAAACTAAAATTCAATGAGTCCTTTATTACATGACTGCTTGTTCAAAACACTGGTAGATTTCTCCTATAAATTCGATTTTGTTCTGCTTAGTTTTTTGTTTTTAGGTTGCAAACTACTGAATATAATGTACTTTTGTTCCAGACAGCAGGAACAGAAAACTTCCCCTGTTTTATGATTAAAAACCACATAAAAAAGAATGAGAACACACAATGGGTAATATATGTTTGGAGAATAATTATGAATTTCCAGCAGCGATGAGCACTTATTTCAAAAGTGTATCTTAGTGCTAAAATGTAAAGTCATAGAGGGCACATTCTGTTTTTTTGGAGCTGGCAAAACAAAAGCTATTCTAAACAGTACTTACTGAGATTGATCACCACTTTGGTCCTTCACAATGTTGTCTAATATCTAAGAATGGTTACACTGCATAATTGCAAAATTTCCACTGCTTTGATGCATCTGTACTGGTAATGGGAGAGAAAGATTACCTTCAGGGACTAGTCATTATTTCAGTATCCTGTTCATCTGAAAATGTTTTCTACAATAAAATGATTAAACTTCCAAGTATCTCAGTGCCATGAAAATTAATGGCTAGAGAAATGGAAGGAAAAAAAACCTAGTTTTTGACTTTACAAAGGATACTTAATGAGAAGCCAGATCAAGCTATTCCTATTGGTTAACACAATCAAGATGGTAAAAGACAAGACATATTATCTGTGACAACAGAAGAGTTTGGAAGCCAAATCTGTCAGACTCAGATGTATAGTCAGCATCTTGTGTCCAATCATGAGTTAGATTAAGCCTAGAGACAAGGTGGAAGCAGAAAGAGGAAATATAGAAAGACTGGCTGGTGAGGACAGAGCATCTCGTGAGTTAAACCCTCAGCAGAATTGGGAAGAGGGGAGAAATTCTGAAGTTCTCTTAGTGATATGACTAGCATTTTACCACTATTTACTGAGGAGACAGCAAGAAATCTTATGATTATTGTGTAATATTGCTGAAGCCCATTTGAAAAAGGTAAGTTCTGTGCACTTGACATTCTGCTGGAGATAATTAACTGCAAAATTTCTAACAGTGTTGGCTTGTTAGGCTAAATTTTGGTTGCTTCATTCTAGCAAACAATATCAACATTTAATCAGAGATGGAAACAGAGTGAATTCTGTACTTTTTTCCTTCCAAATATATTTTATATATATTTTACTTCTCATCTGAAAAATATTTATCAAAAATGAACTATATGTCAGGAATTTTTCTTGGTGCAATAATTAACTTTAATTAGAATGAAGTCTGTCTATTCAAGGAATTAATATTTTAGTGTGAAGATAGGAAAATGAAAAAGCAATTACAATATGATATATATTTTTGGATATTTGGTGAGTCCATAGGAGGGTCATTCAACTTGATTTCTAAGATCTGGGAAGGCTGCCTGGAAAAACGTTATTGTTCACTGAGATCCGAAGCATGCATGTGATTAGCCAGGTGAAGGCCATTGAGGGAAGTTAGAACGTATAGAAGTGTATTCCAAGCAGAGGAAACTATGCAAGGATTTGTGGCTAGAAAAATTGTGGTGGATCTCAGCAGCCATATGGAATTCATTATAATTCAGGAAAAGGGCAGTAGGTTGGAGGAAGAAGAGAAAAAAGAGGACGTTATTAGAACTACTTGATAATCTACGGTAAGGAGTTTGACAGTTATTTTGAGGCACTAGCCTGCCATCTTCTTGGCCTGCCAGCTCCCCAGTTAAAGTCTTCCTTGCCTGGTCACCTCGTCTCTTGGATTTATTGGCTTATGCAGCAAGCAGAGAGAGCTTGGACTTGGTAACTGTTTGGCTTAGCCAGCCAGGAGCCTTGTTACTCGTGGCTGGCTGGCCCCAGTCAGGGAATATTGGGGAAAGACCCTAGCAGCTGCCGGGAACATCTGTTGTCCTGAGGTTCTTTCCTTCAAGATTCCCTAAAGTGGCACCACTGCCCCCAGTGCTTGGCAGTTGAGACAAGGAACCGACAAACGTCTATAGATGACAGCCTCAAATTTTGTCAGAGAGGGTAAAGCTACTGGAGCAGCGAGCAGCAGCTGTGTGGCACTGGAGCGGTGAGTGGCCGAGAAGAGATACCCCACATCCAAGGTAAGAGAAACCCCAGTAAGATGGTAGGCGCTGAGAGAGGGCATCAGAGGAGGACAGACTGAAACCACAATCGCAGAAAACTAGCCAATCTAATCACATGGACCACAGCCTTGTCTAACTCAATGAAACTAAGCCATGCTGTGTGGGGCCACCCAAAATGGATGGGTCATAGTGGAGAGTTCTGACAAAATGCGGTCCACTGGAGAAGAGAATGGCAAACCACTTCAGTATTCTTGCCTTGAGAACCCCATGGACTATGAAAAGATAGGACAGTGAAAGATGAACTCCCCAGGTTGGTAGGTGCCCAATATGCTACTGGAGATCAGTGGAGAAATAACTCCAGAAAGAATGAAGAGACAGAGCCAAAGCAAAAACAACACCCAGTTGTGGATGTGACTGGTGATATAAGCAAGGTTCGATGCTATAAAGAGTGATATTGCATAGGAACCTGGAATGTTAGGTCCATGAATCAGTGCAAATTGGAAGTGGTCAAACAAGAGATGGCAAGAGTGAACATTGACATTTTAGGAATCAGTGAACCAAAATGGACTGGAATGGGTGAATTTAACTCAGATGACCATCATATCTACTACTGTGGGCACGAATCCCTTAGAAGAAATGGAATAGCCATCATAGTCAACAAAAGAGTCCGAAATGCTGTGCAAGTCCACGTGCAAGTTGGCCGCACAGTTGTGTCCAACTCTTTGCAATTCTATGGACTTCAGCCTGTCCCCCTCCTCTGTCCCTGGAATTCTCCAGGCGAGAATACTGGAGTGGGTTGCCATTTCCTTCTCCAGTACTTGGATGCAATCTCCAAAATGACAGAATGATCTCTGTTCATTTCCAAGGCAAACCATTCAATATCATGGTAATCCAAGTCTATGCCATGACCAGTAATGATGAAGAAGCTGAAATCGAACAGTTCTGTGAAGACCTACAAGACCTTTTAGAATCAAAACCCAAAAAAGATGATCTTTTCATTATAGGGGACTGGAATGCAAAAGTAGGAAGTCAAGAAACACCTGGAGTAACAGGCAAATTTGGCCTTGGAGTACAGAATGAAGCAAAGCAAATGCTAATAGAGTTTTGCCAAGAGAATGCACTGATCATAGCAAACACCCTCTTCCAACAACACAAGAGAAGACTCTAAACATGGACATCACCAGATGGTCAACATCAAAATCAGGTTGATTATATTCTTTGCAGCCAAAGATGGAGAAGCTCTATACAGTCAGCAAAAGCAAGACTATGAGCTGACTGTGGCTCAGATTGTGAACTCCTTATTGCCAAATTCAGACTTAAACTGAAGAAAGTGGGGAAAACCACCAGACCATTCAGGTATGACCTAAATCAAATCCCTTATGATTATACACTGGAAGTGAGAAATAGATCCAAGGGATTAGATCTGATAGACAGAGTGCCTGACAAACTATGGATGGAAGTTCATGACATTGTACAGGAGACATGGATCAAGACCATCCTCAAGAAAAAGAAATGCAAAAAAGCAAAATGGTTGTCTGAGGAGGCCTTACAAATAGCTGTGAAAAGAAGAGAAGCAAAAAGCAAAGGAGAAAAGGAAAGATATACCCATTTGAATGCAGAGTCCCAAAGAATAGCAAGGAGAGTTAAGAAAGCCTTCCTCAGTGATCAGTGCAAAGAAATAGAGGAAAACAACAGAATGGGAAAGACTAGAGATGTCTTCAAGAAAATCAGAGTTACAAGGGAACATTTCATGCAAAGATGGGCACAATAAAGGACAAAAATGGTATGGAACTAACAGAAGCAGAAGATATTAAGAAGAGGTGGCAAGAATACACAGAAGAACTGTACAAAAAAGATCTTCACGACCTATATAACCACGATGGTATGATCACTCACCTAGAGCCAGACATCCTGGAATATGAAGTCAAGTGGGCCTCACTACAAACAAAGCTAGTGAAGGTGATGGAATTCCAGTTGAACTATTTCAAATCCTGAAAGATGATGCTGTGAAAGTGCTGCACTCAATGTGCCAGCAAATTTGGAAAACTCAGCAGTGGCCACAGGACTGGAAAAGGTCAGTTTTCATTCCAATCCCAAAGAAAGGCAACGCCAAAGAGTGCTCGAACTACTGCACAATTGCACTCATCTCACATGCTAGTAAAGTAATGCTCAAAATTCTCCAAGCCAGGCTTCAGCAATATGTGAACCGTGAACTTCCAGATGTTCAAGCTGGATTTAGAAAAGGCAGAGGAACCAGAGATCAAATTGCCAACATCCGCTGGATCATTGAAAAAGCAAGAGAATTCCAGAAAAACATCTATTTCTGCTTTATTGACTATACCAAAGCCTTTGACTGTGTGGATCACAATAAACCGGAAAATTCTAAAAGAGATGGGAATACCAGACCATCTGACCTGTCTCTTGAGAAACCTGTATGCAGGTCAGGAAGCAACAGTTAGAAATGGACATGGAACAACAGACTGGTCCAAATAGGAAAAAGAGTACATCAAGGCTGTGTATTGGAGAAGACACTCGAGAATCCCTTGGACTGCAAGGAGATCCAACCAGTCCATCCTAAAGGAGATCAGTCCTGAGTGTTCATTGGAAGGACTGATGTTGAAGCTGAAACTCCAATACTTTGGCCACCTCATGCGAAGAACTGACTCATTGGAAAAGACCCTGATGCTGGGAAAGATTGAGGGTGGGAGGAGAAGGGGACAACAGAGGATGAGATGGTTGAATGGCATCACCGACTCAATGGACATGAGTTTGGGTAAAGTCCGGGAGTTGGTGATGGACAGGGAGGCCTGATGTGCTGCGGTTCATGGGGTCTCAAAGAGTTGGACACGACTGAGCAACTGAACTGAATGAACTGAACTGAAGGTGTCTGAGTTGAGTGATAAAGGCCTGGAAGCTCCTGGAGGACTTAACTAGGGGATATGTGGCTCTATTTGTGCTTTAAGAAGGTCATTTTGGAAGAAGTTTGAAGAATGACCTGGAAAGGAGAAGACTAGTGGCCAGGAAAGAAGTCAGGAAGCTTTGCAGTAATCCAGGTAAGAGTTGGAGATGGTCTAATCCAGGTGAATACCTGAGAGATTGGGGAGAGATGTGGGAGTTAGGGTGACAGGAGGTGATGCTTGATAAGATACTCTAAGAGGAGAAGGTGAAGCTGATGCCAGAGTTGATGATTTGGGTAACTGGTGGGTGATAATCTGATTCTCTGATACAGGTAAAACTGTATTCTCTGCATTTTCTGTATTCTCTGATACAGAAAAAGGAGACTGAATTTTCCTGAGGAGACTTACATAGAATTTGACGCTTGCCTTATGCCTGTATTGCCTTCTGTTTCAAGGATTCTCTGTTGCTCCTTCATCTTGCACAGTTTGGCTATTTCAAGACTTCTGCCATTATTTGCACATTTTCCCTTTCTTGCATTGTGACATGTTTTGCTTTTACTCCAGTGAGATATATCGCTGTGACAGCCATGAGACTTTAAAGCCTGAGACTCAGTGGCTTAACACAGCCCAAATTTATTATTTTAGAGTTCTGTAGGTCAGAAACCTGACAAGAGCCTTGACTGGGCTAAAATCAAGCTGTTGGCAGGGCTGTGATCTTTTTTTAAGGGCTCTAAGAGAGAATCCATTTGTTTTTGCGTTTTCCAGTTTCTGCAAGTCACTGACATTTCTTGACTTGTGGCTCCCTTCCTCAAAGCTATCAATGGTGGGCAGAGTCCATTGCATCACTCTGACCTCCTCTTCTGCCTCCCTGCCCCACTTTTGAGAACTCTTGTGTTTCCATTGGGCCCATTGAATAGTCCATGATAGCCACTCTATTCTTTAAGTAAGCTTATTTGTAAACTTAATTCCATTTGCAACTTTAATTCCCATTTGCCATGGGGATTAACCATATTGATAGATTCCAGGGATTTGTGATTCCCTTACATGTTGGAATCCTGATCTCCAAAGAAGATTTAGCTTCGGGACCAGAGACCAGGCTTGACCATTCAGGGCTCTTATGTGGCAGAAGTTTTGTTACAGTGAAAAGCTTATGATATAGACATCAGAAGGGGTTGGAGAGTGCCCCCCTTGCTAGTTTTAGCAAGGGATCTATATACTTTTTAAATTAGTTACTCCTAAAGGAGATCAGTCCTGGGTGTTCATTGGAAGGACTGATGTTGAAGCTGAAACTCCAATACTTTGGCCACCTTGTGCGAAGTGTTGACTCATTGGAAAAGACCCTAATGCTGGGAAGGATTGGGTGCAGGAGGAGAAGGGGATGACAGAGGATGAGATGGCTGGATGGCATCACTGACTCGATGGACATGGGTTTGTGTAAACTCCGGGAGTTGGTGATAGACGGGGAGGCCTGGTGTGCTGCGATTCATGGGGTCTCAAAGAGTCGGACAGGACTGAGCAACTGAACTGAACTGAACTACAATAAATCAAAAGAATGTCTCAAGGTTGTAAAGATCTTAGCAGACCCACTCCCACAGTTTACATTTTAAGATAACAGGATTAGAACTTTATAATAGAAAGATCTTACCAGACCCACCCCCATAAGTTACATTTTAAGATAACAGGATTAGTCAGAAAGTTTTCAGGAAGGAGAAACTGTCCTCAAGTAGGATACATTGTTGTTATATAATCATTAGTACAGAGTTTAAACTGAGTTGTTTTGTTGTGTAATCATCAGTTCCAGGCTTAAAGAAAAAAGATGTTTTATGTGACTAAGACTAAGGAATGTCGGGAAATAATAACTTAAAAAAAGACAATTGTCCTTTCCTTCTCCTTGAGAATTCCAGACCCCTATCTCCTCCTCAAGAGCCCCAGACCCCTTTCTCCTCCTTAGGGACCCTGGACTTCTTATCAACTTACCTAGGAATTGACTCTCTCATTAGGACAGGACATCTTTGGGGGCAGGGGGATCATTATTCTGCCTATTGCTCTTATGAAATCCAACAATGTTTTAACTGTTAAAGTTTTTCTTCTGTTTTTCAAGTTGATTTCATCAAGGTCATTGGTAATTTCCACGTTGTGAAGTACAATGGAGAGTTCCCAGTTCTTAACTTGACTGAAGGGCAACTGATTCATGGATGGTTTACTTCTCCTTTATGACCAAGTTTTCACTTGGCTTCTAGGACCTTACATCTTTATGATTTCCATCTGTTTCAGGGGCTATTTCTTCTCAATTTCTGTTGCCATATTCCCATTTATCCTGAACAAGCAATATTAGAATGTCCATGAAAGTTCTTTGACCTTTTCTCTTTGACATCTATACTCACTTCTTGACAACGTCATTGACTCTTAAGGTTTTAAGTATTACTCATGCACTGACAATTTTCATACTTTTATCTCCAGGCCTCAGTTCAGTTCAGTTCAGTTGCTCAGTTGTGTCTGACTCTGAGACCCCATGAACCACAGCACGCCAGGCCTCCCTGTCTATCACCAACTCCTGGAGTCTACCCAAACCCAAGTCCATTGAGTCGGTGATGCCATCCAACCATCTCATCCTCTGTCATCCCCTTCTCCTCCCACCCTCAACCTTTCCCAGCATTAGGGTATTTTCAAATGAGTCAGCTCTTCACATCAGGTGGCCAAAGTATTGGAGTTTCAGCTTCAACATCAGTCCTTCCAATGAACACTCAGGACTGATCTCCTTTAGGATGGACTGGTTGGATCTCCCTGCAGTCCAAGGGACTCTCAAGAGTCTTCTCCAACACCACAGTTCAAAAGCATCAATTCTCCAGGCCTAGACCCCTCAAATTTCAGACTTGTATGTTCAGCTGCCTCTACTACATCTTTACTTGAAAATCTAACAAACATTTCAATGTCAACCTATTAAAAACTGAACTCCTGCCCTTCCCACCCAACCCTGTTCCATTTGTGGTTTTTCTTATCTTGGTTGATGTCAACTCCATAATTTCAGGTTCTTATGACAAAAAGTCTTGGAGTTGCCCTTGAATTGTTTTTTATCTTTCCATGTCACGGTCCCTCTGTTGCAAGAACTCCTCTGACTCTGCCTTTAAAATATATCCAGTATTCATCATGTCTCAATACCTTAACGTCTATCACCTTGGTCTAGAAACTGTTTTCAGGACCTCATGATCTAGATGGTATTGGTGAAAGTTGTTTTGCAACAAGTAACACCATACTCAGAAGCATGATGTACAAAAATTAAGGAACTTGTTATTCTTTGTTTTTAATTTTTATTGAAGTATACTTGATTTATGGTGTTGTGTTAATTTCTGCTGTAAGCTGATTCAGTTATATGTGTACATATACATATATATATAAATATTGTTTTCCACTATGATTTATCACAGGATATTGAATATTGTTCCTGTGCTATACAATAGGACCTTGTTGTTTACCCATCCTATATATAATAGTTTGCATCTGCTAACTCCAAACTCCTAATCCATCCCTTCTCCACCCCTCCTTCTTCTTGGCAACCACAAGTCCGAAGAACTTGCTGATCTTCATGTAGGCAAATCTCAATACTTTTATCATATCCTTTGTACACCTTACAGATTCCTGGATAAATGCACTTTAATGTAAAAAGCTTTCTTCAGTTCCATTTTCTAAGGTGTTTCATTTCTTAAGAAGAAAAGAAAGTCACCTGACTTTGAAATTTATAGCAGAACTTTATTGCTTTCCATGGCTGGCTAAATCCAGAAAAAAGTCTTGGATGTGTTTCTGGTCAAGGTAGATGCTGATCTGCATGGATTTAGGTTGTATTTACTTCAGCCTTTATCAGACTATATCTATACTTATCTCTAGTGGTTCGAATAAGAAGTTTAAAGTGCTAGATCCTGATTCTATAAGCAGTCAAATGCCAACCTACAATATTTATTCATTCCTTTATATACCTCCCAAATACCTAGATAATTCCAGACCACAGTAATATCATTAGGTTAAATTTGGTACTCTGAAATAATTTTTAATCACAGAGAAGACTGCTTTTGATTTCATCATCAGCTTGATTTCCCATGAAGATGGGGAAAGTGAAATGTGCGGCCCAGGTAGAGATTGTGACGAAGTTCCTGCTTCCATTGATATGATGAACTGTATCTCCAGGGTTTCATTTCTGCTACAAAGTTTTGTATTTCTAGTTGCTGGTTCTGATTAAGTTTTTCCTTCCTATGGCATCCTCCTGGGGATTTCTGTTTAAGATAGTCTAGAAAAAAATTTCTTTGCTATTCTTTAGCTATCTTTCACAAAGCTTCCTCTAGGGTGTTTTTTTTGTTTGTTTGTTTGTTTTTAACAGAAGTATTTAAAATTAATCGCTATGGCTTGCACAATGGACTTCCCATACCAACTCTAGTGTTCTCAGAATATTGATGAGAAGGCACAGCTTGTCCTCAGCGATGGTGCTAAACTATTTTTTGGCTCTTCTCCAGAAAGATCTATCAAAAGAGACGAAGAAGATCGCTTGAGCTTTCTGAAACAAAACACCACTAAAAATTTCTTTTATGAATAGAAACAGCAACAAATAAAAAGTAAATAAAACTGAAGTACAGAAGGTCTTAATATTCAGAATGATACGTTTGAAAGAGCAGTTAGAAGGGAGAGAGAAAAATGACTCTTTTAAGGCACATTTATTGCTCTTTCTTCAGTTTAGGATTTTCTATGCGTTTTTAAGCAAGGTGTGTGTGATGAACCCACAGCAAAGGCAGGCATTATGATCTTGGCTCTTGTGTTTATGCATTCCTGTGGCTCTCCCGTTTACTCAGCATGGGCTGCAATATCTCCTCTTTTCATTTGGGATCTGACTCTCCAACCCAAAGTCATCTTTGGAGTCATACTTGGAATCAGAGAAAGCAACTGCTCAGCCAGATTTAGCATCTCCATAACAGAGATGACAATATTTTTCTAGATACTTGAATAAAGTGGCAGGTAGCATTTCTAAAAGAGGCTTTCCACAGCTACTGTCATCCTATCTTTTAAAATATCAAAGGTGCAGGTACCAAATGCTGGTACATATCCACAGTGGCTCAGACGGTAAAGAATCTGCTTGCAATGTGGGAGACCTGGGATTGATCTCTGGGTCAGGAAGATCCCCAGGAGAAGGGAATGGCAAGCCTCTCCAGTATTCTTGCCTGGAAAATTCTATGGACAGAGGAGCCTGGTGGGCTATAGTCCATGGGCTTGCAAACAGTTGGACACGACTGAACAACTAACACTTCACCGTCACTTCACATGTTACAGTGGTGTCCCCTTATTCATAGAGGATATATTCCAAGACCTGCAGTGGATGCCTGACATCACGGATAGTACTGAACCCTATGTAAATTATGTTTTTTCCTAAACATTCATAGTAACGATTTGAGAAATTGACAACTCTAGTCAATAATAAAATAGAACAATGATAACAATATGCTGTAATAAAAGTTATGTGAATGGGATCTCTCTCTCACATATCTCATGGCACAAAGGTAATGCCTTTTTCATCTTAACTAAGCACTCATCACACTGCAGCCTTAACCTTTGCAGTTTGAGGTGTGACAGCAAGACTAGCATGAATTTTTTTTTTCTTCATCACAATTTCACGGACTAAAGATTTATTCTTACTGTAGAGCTTAGCAACGTTAGCATACATTTCCCCCCCTTTCCTTATTAAGTTGAAAACTTTCGCCTTTTTAGTTAAAAATAAAAAGCGCTTGTGGTTTCTTTGGCAAATCCGAATTGCCCATATCACTAGCCTGAGTCTTTGGGGCCATTATTAGGTAAAATAAAGGTGATTTGACCAAAAGCACTGTGATACCACAACAGATAATCTGATAACTGAGAAGGATGCTAAGTGACTAACCTGCAGGATATTTTGGTCAGAGGGATGTTTCATGATCTGAGCAGGATGGAGCCAGATGGTGCAAGATTTTATCACACCACTTAGCCTGGCATGCAATTTAAAGCTTATAATGGTTTATTTCTGGAATTTTCCATTTAACATTTTTGGGCTGGGGTTGATAGCAGGTAACTGAAACTACAAAAAGCAAAGAAATGGATAAGGGATGGATGGCACAGTTGTATTCTTACAGTTGATGCTGGGCTGGACATAGACATTAAATGTATCTTTGGAACTATCTGGATTTATCTACAGGCTCACTATTTATTGATTGTTTAAACTTGGACACATTAAGATAACTTCTCTTTTTAAATTTTCTTACATATAATATGGGAGAATTATAGTAATAGTCTCTATAGGATTGTTGAGAGAATGAATTTAACATTCTCAGATAAATGTTGGATAATATCATTGGAATGAGTGGTTCAAATTTTAGCAATGAGAATTTTAAATAAAGGTTAAAGTCTGATTATTGTCTTTAAAATAAGAATGGACATTTTCAGGGAAGTAGCCTATTTTAACCTCCAAAGTTCTGAAGAATATTAGATTGAATAATTTTACCAATATTGAAATAAATCAAATGGTCAGAAGGGATACTGATGATCAGAAATAGATGCTGAGACTTTCGTAGGGAAATCACAGTATTTTTACCTTGGAAGAGTAAGTTCTGAAGCTCCAAACTAACATCAAAGTTAGTTTTGCATAAATCTATTGTGTAATGATGTTTAAGAGCTTGAAAATTTTAATTGCCAGTAACAGTTTAAAAAAAAGCAGATAATGTCCTGAACTTGCGCTCCTATTAGTAATAGGTAAATGGGATAGGCTTGTGTGTTTGTTCCAATATATAATGTTGACAGTCACAAAATCAACAAACACACAATTATCTACTTTTTTGACAGTTCATGACAATTAGAAACTCTAAGCCTTTGGTTGGATTCCCACTAGTGTCCCTAGAAACTGTTTCTAGATTGCTCTCACCTCACTGCCCAAGGAGTACATTCTCAAGGAAAAGAAACTGTAGTTCAGTTTATCCAAAAGATCATTAAACACTTACCATGTGAAAAGGTAGTGCCAAAGACTAAGTAGAAATACTGAGAAACAGAAATATAGAGGCAAATACATTCATTAACAAATGCTTGTTAGAGCTGGCTATACCCAAGAAAATTAGAATGAATCTGAGATATTCTATTAAGTTGTAATTTATTTTATATTTTTAAAAAATCTTTTAAATTTTAATTATTTTTAAATTAATATTTATTGGAGTACAATTACTTTATAATGTTGTGTTAGTTTCTGCTATACAGCAAAGTGAATCAGCCATTGATTACATATATCCCCTCTTTTTTGGATTTCCTTCACATTTAGGTCAACACAGAGTACTGAGTCCCCTGTTCTATACTGTAGGTTCTTATCTATTTTTTACATTGTATCAATAGTATAGATACATCAGTCCCAATCTCCCAATTCATTCCCCTCCCTTGATATCAGTATGTTCATTTCTCTCTGTTTATGTCTCAAGTTGTTTTTTAAGTGCTACCATATGGAGATTAATTTTCTGTCCCTGATTCTTTCCTCAAACTTAAACTGATTGCTTCCTCCTCTGAAATCCTGAAGAAATTTTTTTCTCACTTACATTCATCAAGACCTCTAATTTTTATAGTTATTTAATTTACAAGATAGAATAGTTGTTCTTAGGTCAGTGACTTAAGTCAGAATTATTAGGTAAAATTCTCAGCTAAAACCCTTACTGTGTAACCTTGAGCAAATAATCTCATCATTTTGTGTGCCAGTTTCCTTGTATTTAAAATAGAAGGTAGTAACAGCACTCATCTCACAGAGTTATGAGAATTAAAGGTGCTAATAACATGTAAATATACTTAGGAAAGTGCTTTCAAAAGTGATTTTACTATCTTTTTTGAATTACCAAAAATTAAAAATAATCACACATTTAACTCACATGAACTTACATAAAACACATTATTGAATAGTATAAACAATATGATATTGAAAAACTAGAACTGAAAGGATATTGGAGGAGATTGCAAGGAAGATTCTAATAACATACAATCATACACATATGATCATTTATTTTATTTTCAATTTTATTTTCATGTGTGACTTGAAAATCTGCCTACAACAAACAATTAGAAATTGTGATTCAGATATAGTAAACATCTTTTTGAATGCATAGCTGACTATATAGGAAATTTAGTGACAACCACATGGCCAAAACAAAGACTGAGCTATCATAGAACTAATACTGTGGTGCCAAAGTAACTAGAAGACTTGAATTTAATGTCATATGAGGTAGGGAATTAGAACTTGGATTTTAACAACACAAGTAGGAACTGAGACCTCTTCCAAAGCTGCATCCCTGGTAGAAGTATGCACAAGAAAAAAAAAAAAGAAACCTACCTGTGAAGATGGGAGATAATAAGAAAAGCTTATATATTTCTATTTAGTTCTTTTGCAGAAAAAAAAAATCTCTTTATAATTTGTAATCAAGTTTCGGCCACATTGTGTGAAGCTTGAATTTACACTAACTGCGTAGTATAAGAGTCACCAAGCTGAAAAGTATAACATAAACAAGATGCTCAGCTAGTCCAAAAGTGGTTGGCAGAAGCAAATGCAAACTCTTTTGAATGGGTCCACCCTAAACTTAGGTTGCACACGATTGTCACAGATAGAGCCCCTCACAATCTAAATTATACAAGGAAAATCTGCTTATGGTTAGTGTAATAGACACATGAACAGGAGTATTAGGTACCTAAGGACTTGTTAAGAATACTGACTAGAACATGAGAGCTAATCAATAAATATTTAAGTCAATGAATGTGGTATATACATCCTTGTTTATTTCTACTATGGAGACTGCGTTTTCCTGTACTTGACTGCCCTGTTTTCTTCTTAAACTTTCCCTCAACGCTCTGTGTAGACTTATCTTGAAGATTATTATGGTTTTGATGCTGTATTATCAATGTAATATATGTAGGCAAAGCAGGGTGTAAGAGGATAGAAGCTTGTGGAAGTTCTTTTTCTGATGGCTTTTAATTTATTAATTAAAGGAGAAGTAAAGTCATTACTTGAGGGTGAAGAAAATGGAAATGGTATTCGAAGTTTGAGGAGAGTAGAAGTCATCTGGAAAGTCATCATAAAAGTCATCTGGAATACAGAAAAGTGAGTTGGAAAGGAAAATATGATTAGATTACTAGAAAGGTCTAACAACTCATTTGTGGTTGATAGTCAAGGATTTGAAGTGAGACCAGTCATCATAGTTTTGTTTTGTCTAGCACACCAGATACAGGGTAATATGGGAGACTGGATTTATCCAGTACCAGGGTTTTTTTCAGGGTATAAACAAATGAAGGACGAAAGAGTTATGGCTTATGCAGCAGAATGATTATAATAATGGACCATGAAACTCAAGATGGGAAGGAAGAGGAGTGAGGATATGAGGAGGAGAGGTTTAGTGGAGCGAAGATGAAAATGGGTTCAGAGAACATTTGAAAAAGAAAATAGGAGAAAGAGTAGTATGCTTAAAATTGACATTGCGGAGGACTGAAGATACTGGTAAGATCTTCTGTGTAGCCATTAGAGTCCAGTGGCTAAAGTGAGGTGGAGGAAGTCATATCAGGGGTAGGGCAAATTAGGAATGGAAAGTCCAGGATAGAGGGGACTGTCTACCTTAGCAATTCTCAACTCTGAGTGCATATTAAAATCACCTGGAGAGCTTCAGAAAATATGAACGTCTAGGCCCTATCTCAGACAAATTAATCCAGAATTTCTGGAAGTCGGACTTAAGTGCTAGTGTTTTTAAAATGTTCCTCATGAAATCTAGTTCACAGTCAAAGTTGAGAACCACTGATAGATATGTGTAGAAAATAATGACAAAGAGAAAATGAGCCAAGGGGTAAAAACTTTCAAAACTGGGGTATGGGAGGTTTTTTACCAGGAAGTCTGTTGATAAAACTACAAACATTTATGAAATAGTGGTAGTACATAGATGTGAAAAATCTATATTCAGTCAACAAAATTCCTAAGGAGTTTGGATTCCCAGACCCCTTGAGAAAAGCCCAGTTTTTGAGATGAAGAAATAGCCCCATTCTCTTGATTCTGTTTTAGAGGATCTTTCTGGTACTTTGGTACTTCTTTAGCAATTGTGTTGTTGTTGTTCTGTTGCTCAATTGTGTCTGACTCTTTGCAACTCCATGGACTGCAGCATGTCAGGCTTCCTTGTCCTTTACCATCTGCTGGAGCTTACTCAAAGTCATGTCCATTGAGTTGATGATGTCATCCAACCATCTTATCCACTGTTGTCCCTTTCTCCTCCTGCCTTCAATCTTTCCCAGCATCGAGGTCTTTTGTAATGAGTTGGCTCTTTGCATCAAGTGGCCAAAGTACTGGAACTTCAGCTTCATCGTCAGTCCTTCCAATGAATATTCAGGATTGATTTCCTTTAGGATTAACTGATTTGATCTCCTTGCAGTCCAAGGGTCTCTCAACTGTAGTTGTATTTAATACTGCAAAATTGGTAAATAGAATAAAACTGGCTTTTAAAATCAAAATTTTCTATAAAATACCTAATGAAGGAAAGAGCAGTGAAAAATGAATTAAGTGCATTCTTCTAATGCAGGATATAAAAGTTCTAGAAGGTCCCTGCTTCCAAAACAAACTTGATTCATTCATGTTAAAATGCAAGTCTAGTAGGCAATGTTCACCTTAACATCCCATTTTAATTATTCAGGAAGCTTTGCTGGTTGCTATGGTCGGCTGAGGCAAATTCTCCCACAAGTTTTGTGTTAAAAGATGTCAGATCAGTTCTTCCTGACTTGAAATCTAAATTTTCTTTTGCCCTTGCCATCTCTCTTGATTCAGTTTTGTAATTCTCAGCAAAAGCTAATGTAGCTGTCAGGCTTTTTCACAAATTTTCGTCATGGGTACTTTTCCCAGGCTTGGCCTTCCAGTCTATGTTGAAAAGGTAGAGTATAAATCTGTCTCCACTCTTTTGATGGTTGTGCACTGTGTGTACGTTTTTAAGGATGTTGATCTAAATTCTGCATCCTTAGAAAAGGTCATGGGACTAGACTTTTTGATATGTAAAGTAAAATTGTAGGTGGCAGAGATTATTACATTTGAGAGAATAGATGAGAAGGTAACTGTCCTCTTTTCCCATCTCTCTTTGTGGAAACTGGGTATTGGACATGGTGTTTTGTTCTACTATTTCTCTAGGTACAATTGGAAGAGTCAGCTTTATGAGAAGATGAGAAGGCAGAGCTCTATGCCAGTATTTTAAGAGCCCTACAATGGTTTTGTCATATTGCCTGAGTGCTACATTTGGAGGCCTAATAATATTGAGTGTTGGATTTTATTACTCTTTAAAGAGTTCGCACTTCAAATGTCAATAGCAATAGGAATCTATATCATATGATTTTGGAGAGCTAGGTATTTCATTTAGCTAAGCACAGAGAGGTACAGAAAGAAGACAGAGCTTCTGTCTGGTAGGAAGTCAGAATGTGTGGGAGAGGTGGGTGAAGATGGGAGAAAATCAAGAAGGGGCACAGAATAGGAGTGGTGTGAGCTCTACATCAGAGTTTTGCCTTTTGCCAGGCTTGTCCATAGGCCCAGAGGGAGTATACTGAGAGTGGATGGCCAAAGAGACTATTTTCATTTGTTAATTGTTTGCATATGTTTGGGTGTGTATGGTGATATGTATGGGGCCATAAGTTAATATAATAAACAAATCCCTACAAAGGAATGTTTGATCTGAGGACTCAGTGAATAATCAAGAAACGAAATTGGTTACTTTTCAATAAAATGTAAAAATGCATGTGAAATTACCAAAGATGGAGAGTTATAAGAATATGAAACCTTTTTCAAGATGAATCTTGAATAAAATAGAATCTAGATAATGAATACATATTTCATGTTAGAAGCTATTTAACAAGGGGACATCAAGTTAGGTTGATAATAAAATTTTACTGGCAGTCATCTTCTTGGAATTCTACTTATGTAATTAAACTATAGTGAGGAAAGAGAGAGAAAAGTAAAGGAATTTAATATGGGATCTTTTGACCTCCGTTCTAGTTTAATTGATTCATACTGGCAGAAATGCATCCTAGTATCTACATGATTGTAATGGAACCACCAGTTATTATGTTTCTGTTTATTCAAGACTTTGGTGTACATTTATTCATCTCTTCTAAGGAAGTATTTTATTGTGAAATATCAATATGATACTGCAAAATAAAAATAAGGGCCTGATTTTATACATACATACATATGTATACATATGTACATATACATACATATGTATATATGTTCATACATGCTCGCTTTGCATTTCTTTATTCCTGACAGTTTTTTGAATGACTCCAACCTCTGGCATCTACCTACCATCACATCTCCTACTTCTGAAGTCAAATCTCCTTCTTCCTCCCTGTTATAAACACATTTGTGATGATGTTTAAGGCTTACTTGGATAATGCAGGATAATACCATTTAAGATTCTCAATTTAATCATATCTGCAAAGTTTCCTTTGCCTTGTAAGGCAACGCATTTATGGGTTCCAGGGTTAGGATTTGGACACCCTGGGAGCCAGTAGTCAGACTACTGCACAATGCTTTTGACTTTAAGACAGAATGACAGATTCTGCAATAGCTAGACAGGTGACACAGGATATTGACTAGGATTTTTTTGGTGTCTTAGAATTTCAATTGAGGTCATAAACCTGAGAAAGGTAGGTACATTCACATGTTAAGGAGAGATGCTTTACCACATCTGTAACTAAATTACTGAGAGATAGCAGAACCTCTCCAGGGACTAAGAATGGGAACTTTGAAGAGTGATTGGAGAGAAAGTAGTTAAAACAGATGTGTCACTGGGGTAAGAGAGCGATGGCATTTTCTCTCCTATCCCAAGGAAGTGGGAAGTGGGGATTCTGGCACTTATCTCAAGCCAGTTGAGTAAGTCTTAGAGACTGGAGATCCCAGAAGTAGGAGAGACTAGAATCTTACTTCCTAGGTGAATGCTTGCATAACTGTAGAAATCTTTAAGCTTTTTTAATGTTTCTACCAGCCTGAAATCTGGCAGGAAGATTCTTTAGAGGCCTTGACAAGTCTTCTAGAGCAGAGACATACATAAACAAAGAAAATGGTGTTTTCTTTCTGCCCGTTTCCAGCCTGGAACAACTCGCAATAACAGAACAAACAGAGAAAAGAAAAGGAAGGCCAAACAAATGGTATCCTATGATTTGATGGGTTAAAAATGCACAGATTTCCCATCGTCCATGCACCTGCCACGGAAGGACTCCTGCTGTCTCACTGAACCCTTGTCCAAGAAAGAAGTGTTCCAGGGAGACAGAATCCCAGGGAAAGAAGCCAAGAGGTCCAGCTGAGAGGGCATGAACTGAGGGCAGTTGCAACAAGTTAACTGGACATGTGTCACTCATATGGTGAAAATTTACATGCTGGAGGTCCTTCGGTCACAAATGTGCCTCATGAGGGCATTTATTGTGGCAAATTATTTACACCTGTTACACAAGACATAATAAAAGCTTCATAATCTCTGCTATCCACTGCCTTTACCCTGAAAGAACCCTCAGTGAGAGAGAGTACAGATGGAGGAAGGAAGGGGAGAAACAGACAAGATGACTTTGTGATTGCAGTTATCTCATCCAACGATCAGATTTTTACTATGGGAAAGGGGGAAGCTTTGGAATGAAAGTGGGCTTGAAGTTTTAATTTAGACTGGATGGAATTTTTTTATTCCTTGAAAGTGAATCACTATTACTCAAGTGAAATTGCTTTTGAAGCTGAAAGAGGTCAGAAAGGTACGGGATATGCCTCGGTTATTATCTTGGAGCCCTGAAGGGGGCTTGCAGCAGAGAGTACTGGTTAGCAATGGCTGGAGAAAAGAATAAAGAAATTTACTCCTTTCGATAGTCTACAAGTAAGAATGTGGCAAAGAACAGAGGAGAATAAAAGTGTGGCTATGGCAGGGATACATATTAGTACACCCACTACTAGGTATGTTTTAAAGTTAAGAGAAGGCCTTTCCTGGCAGTCCAGTTTGCTCTTCCACTGCAGGGGGTGTGGGTTTGATCCCTGGTTGGGAAACTAAAATACCACATTCTGCTCAGTCAAAAAAAAAAAGTTAAGAAAATGCCCAACATTAGAATAAATCTCTAGGTCTCCCAAAAAACAAAGGGAAGCAAGAAACCAAACCAAATTACAACCAATGTGACCAAATGCCATTTTTCATTGAAAATAAAACATAGTTATTTACTAACAATTTACAGCTCCAAGATTTACTGAAATTGTGTTAGCAATTAAAAAATTTTTTGATTCCTTTGCAATTAGTCATTAAGTGTAGGATGATATTTCTGATTCAGGTGAAAAAAATTATTACCCCACACTTTTTTCTTCTTATCCCAATACGTGACTCAAATGAAGAGGCAGCATTCATAGAAAGAAGAGCAAAAATATGGAAAGAATACTCAGTGTGGTATTTTTCTGTTCATTTAATCTAATAGAAATGTTAAAATAAGTCTTTCATGTGACAGATTAGGTAACAGCAAGCTGGAAGACCTTTCTTCACAGCTTGCTTTTAGCATGCCATTTCCTTTCGTTCCCTACAAATGTTTGGCCCACAGACCTCCCATTAGTTTAAAAGGGATTCAGCGTCTAAATATACACTAGAACATGAAAATGTGTCCTAGTAAGAAAAAACCTCTACTACCTCATGCAATAATGCTTCAGGGGAATCCTGAAAGATTAGCCATTAATTCCACTTCCTGTCCCTGTCAATGATTAGACAAAAGAAATAATATGGCTTTAAAATGAATCAATTACACAGAGGATATTCATTAAACTGCCAACTCTAGAGAATAATAAAATGTTTTTTTCTTCTTAAATCTGAATGAAAAGAATCAAAATGCAGGAGGAGGCTTTATTGAAATGCCAAAGTAAAGCAGAGTTGGTCTTTTAAATGATGGCTGTGTATCTGTTAAAAATATGAATGCGTACTTTATTTCATTCAACTAATGCCTTTGGGGCCTCAACTACTGCTAAGCACTGTTGTAGGTTATAGAAACATGAACAAGATGTACAAATACTTTGGTATTCACATGGGTTACATTCCAGAGTACAGAGATGGAGAATATATATAATAAATTTTATGTGTATGTATTATATATTCACAAGTACACATACACACACGAACTTATAGTGACATGTTCTGTGGAGTACATATAACCAAGGAAGTGGGGGGGAAGAATAAAGGAAGTTATTTTAAGTAGGGTAGTTCCAAAATTCCTCTTCAATTAGGTAACTGAGTAGATACCTGAAGGAAGTGAAGGCTAAACATAGCAGTAAGTGGTAAAAGTTTCTAGGCAGAGGGAGAAGCAAGCGCATGTTTTGCTTAGTAGACATTAAAGAAGATAGTATGATTAGAGGAGAGAAAGAAGGAACGTGATTATAGATGACAGAGAGGAAGCAGGGAGGTAGATGACATAGATCTCATAGGACATTGTAAGAATTCTCTGAGGGGAATGAAGGCCATTGGAAGGTTTTGAGTAGTTGCATAATCTTTTTGGGACCAGATACCTTCACTTCATGGCAAGTAGAAGGGGAAAAAGTGGAAGAAGTGACACTTTTTATCTTCTTGGTCTCCACAATCACTGAGGACAGTGACTGCAGCTGTGAAATTAAGACTCCTGCTCCTTGGAAGGAAAGCTATGACAAACCTAGACAGCATATTAAAAAGTGGAGACAACACTTTGACGACAAAGGATGACTCCAAAGTGTTTTGTCTGAGGAACTGGAAGGGTGAAAAGTGCTCTTTACTGAAATGCAGCAATCAGTGGGAGGGGCAGGTTAAAAGGAAATTCTGCTTCAGACTTTTATTAGATGTTAGACATTTCCATAGATCTATCTAGTAAGAAGTTGATATATGAATATGGAATCCAGAGAGAGATCTGGGCTATTTATATAAGTTTGGGAAATAGAATTATCAATGAATATAAATAAATAAATAGATACAGATAGATGTACAATCTAGGAACTGAACATGGATAAAGATAAAGTCCTAAAGGACTCCAAAGTTTAGATTTGGGGAGTGTGCATGAAACAGAAAAGTTAGTGAAGCTGAAGGAAAATCATAAGTAGGTTATTCTAGAAAGCAAAGGATGGATGTTTTCCAAGGGAGCATGGTTGACTGGTCAAGGATCTGGCAAGTGATTTGGTCAAAGAGGAGTTCACTGGTATCTTTGATGAGAGCAGTTTTGAGTGGAAGGGTGATAGAAGATTAAAGGCTTGTTATATTACAGTGGGTTCAAGACAAAAATGGGAATAAATTGGAGATGGCAGGTACAGGAAAACTTTAAAGAAGCTTTGTAATAATATGGGCTTCCCAGGTGGCACTAGTGGTAAAGAATCTGTCTGCCAACGCAGGAGACCCAAGAGATGCAGGTTTGATCCCTGGGTTGGGAAGATGCCGTGGAGTAGGAAATGGCAACCTGCTCCAATATTCTTGCCTGGAAAATTCCGTGGGCAAAGGAGCCTGGTGGGCTACAGTCCATGGGGCTGCTATAGGAGGCAGTTACATGAGAGATAACTGGAAGGGGATGTGAGGTCAAGGAGAGATATTTTTCCATGATTTTTAGATGGTAGAAATTATAGAAGTTTTTTTTGTACACTGGTGGGAGTGTCACAGTGGAAAGTAGAAAATTGATGATGGAAGAAAGAGAGAAGGAGGAATTGCCAAACTGATGAGACTGTGTAGGCGAAAGGCGATGGATCTAGTGCACAAGAGGGATTGCCTTTAGACAGGAGCAGGGCAATCCATCTGAGGTAGTGGGTGGGAAGGCAGACTATGTGGGTGCAGATGATGGTAGAGGAATAATTGTGGAGTGGGCACCTCTGGAAATTCTTTTCTGATTAATTTTTTCAGTGAAATAAGAAGCACATTCTTCAGCTGAGAGCGAGGATGGAGGAGGCCCTAGCTTTGAGAGAGAAGAGAAGGTGGGAGGTAGTTTTCTTAGGAGGCTGGAAGCATGAATGAAGTGTAGAAATAAAGGAGGATAACTGGTCCACACTAAGGGCTTGCTGTTGCCTCACTTGTCATATGGAAGACCTGTTTTCTATTAGACAGTTTAAAACAAAACAAGTCAGCCTTGTTTTATATAATTCCTCAATTTACATTAACTACATGGGGACAGGCATCGTATGGGTGGATATATGGCTGTTTTCATGTTTGGGTTTTGCCAGATGAGTATAATACAATGAGAAAGGAATGAGAGAGAAGTAGACATAAGCAAGGGAGGGCTCTGATGATGAGTTATGGAATTTAAGAAAGGAAAGCATGGAAGTGAGACACATGGAGAAGGGCTTGATTCATAACTCAGAACTTGGTGAAGCCAGAAAGTGTTGGGGGTTGGTGTGATGGTCCGAGAGTGTGATGATTACCCTGGCTCAGACAAAGTCTAGACGCTAAGGCATGTAGTGGGAAAGAATGGCCAGGCTAGGAAGATGTAGTCTTTGGAGGAGAGGAGGATGGAAGAACTGAGAGGCAAGGTACGGTGTTGGTAGGGGCATATGCACTGATACTGGAAGCTCCAAAAATTATGCCAAGTTGTGCTGGAGAGAAAAACAGTAAGTGAAAGCTAAACATCTCAGGGACTCAGTAAGAGTAATAGAATTATTCACTAAAAAAGTGATATGAATATATATCCAGGAACATTCAGTGAAATTTTGTCTGGAGGAGTGAAAAAAAATTTGAACGGATTTAAGTGAAGTGAAAGTTGCTCAGTTGTGTCTAGCTCTTTGTGACCCCATGGACTATACAGTCCATGGAATTCTCCAGGCCAGAATACTGGAGTGGGTAACATTTCCCTTCTCCAGGGAATCTTCCCACCCCAGGGATCAAACCCAGCTCTCCTGCATTGCAGACGGATTTTTTTTACCAGCTGAACCACCAGGGAAGCCCAAGAATACTGGAGTGGGTAGCCTATACCTTCTCCAGCGGATCTTCCTGACCCAGGAATCTAAATACCCTGCAATAAAGTGAAAGTGAAGTTGATCAGTTGTGTCCAACTCTTTGAGATTCCATGGACTGTAGCCTACCAGGCTCCTCTGTCCATGGAATTTTCTAGGCAAGAGTACTGGAGTGGGTTGCCATTTCCTTCTCCAGGGGATCTTCCTGACCTAGGGATTGAACCCAGGTCTCCCCCATTGCAGGCAGACACTTTACTATCTGAGCCACCAGGATAAGTGAAAGATTAAATAAACTATGGCATATCCATACAATGGAATGCTATGCAGCCTTTAAAAATGAGGTGAATAAACATATACTGACCAGGGAATATGTAAACAACATATGAAGTGAAGAGATAATGTTCACATATTAATATGAAAAGCAAGATACAAAAAAAGCAAAATTCAAAAAATTTTAAAATTTAAAAAGGTGTGATATACCAAGAGATATGCATATGGCATATGCTTAAGGAAAGAATTACCCAACAGATGTTCCCAGGAGTTGAAGCTGGCAAGGCTGTTATGGAAGGAGGAACTTTCACTTCTTTAGGTAAGGAAAAATTTTCTTTTCCAAGACATATAATTTTCTTTAAATGTTTTCTTGTACAAACTACTTGTACTAGAAAATAAATAAACCACAGGAGGGTAGTATACAGCATAGGGAATATAGCCAATGTAATAATAATTTTGTATGATGCGTAATCTAGGAAAATACTGAATCACTATGTTATATATCTGAAACTAATACAATATTGTAAGCCAACTATACTTCAACTAAAAACCTAACGTTTTCTTATAAAGTGTAACATAGATAAATAAAGGTGAACAAAACCTTGAAGTAGAGGTGGATTTAATCTCAAATCAACGTTCATGACATAACCACTTAGATCAGAACATACAAAATTGCCAATCTCTGTAATCCCCGCTGTGCTCCCTCTTCCTTACTGCTCCTCCTCTCTGTTCCAAAGTTAGAAACTATCATGACTTTATGGTCATCACAGCTGTGCTTTTCTTTACACTTTACTACCTACACATGCATTTTCATGCACTGTAATGTTGTCCTGCCTGTTTGTTGACTTCATACAAATAGAATAATCCAATAGAAATTCTGTTGTGCTGACTTCTTTTCTTCAATGTAAAATTCATTCGTATTACAGGATATGGAAATTTTTTAATTTACCCTTTTTTTTGGGGGGGGTGAGAACATTTAAATTCTATTCTCTTAGCAAATTTCAATTGTATAATACAGTATTATCAACTATACATTAGAGTCTCAGACTGTTATTGAACCAGACTTGAGTCAGCTCACCTGATGAATAGCAAAGCCAATCCACCGCACTGGGTTGGGGTGAAGGAAAGTACAGTGTTAAGACAGGGCAAAGCGAGGAGAATGGGAAGCTCATGTTGCAAAGACCTGAACTCCTCATGGTTTTCAGGGAACAGTTTTTAAAGGCAAATTGAGGAAGAGGGATATAGGGTATCTGATCAGCTTGTGGACATTCTTCTGTTTGGTTGGTGGTGAGGTTACTGGATGGTTTGGGGAATCAACATCATCAACCTCTGACTTCAACAGGTCTGAGGTCTCTGTGCTTGTGGTCAGCATGCAGTTAACTCCTGCAACATGGTGGGGCGTTTAGTATATCTGCAAAGCAACTCAAGAATAGAGCTCAGGATATTATCTATAGCCCTTGAGGAGGAACTAGAATTCTTTGACTTTGTTTTATGACTAAACTATTATTATATTTTCTTGCTTGACTGCTTTCCTTTGTTTCTATATGTTTTCACTTCTCTGGTTAAATTTGCTCTTTGAAACCTGGGGAAGGCCTAGGAGGCTAAAGTTTTTCTATAAACAAAAGGTGGGGGACATGGGAAGGGGTGGGAGGAAGGTCTATCCTTGGGAAGGCTTGCAGGGTCCTGCTTAGAGTCAAGATCTTATTCATCTTATAATCTAAAGATAGCTGCTTTTATATAGTATTCTATATATACATGTAAAATTCATTTGTCCATTTACTATTAATAGATATCTAACTGTGGTTTATATCTAACTGTGGACTGAAACAAATGTTCCTCTTATGAACATTCTTGTACATAGTTCTTGGTACCTTGTGCATGCATTTCGGTTGCATACGTTTCTAGTAATAGAATTGCTGAGTAATAGGATTTCTGTAGTTTAAGTTAAGTTGATGATAAACTGTTTTACTCCCAGTAGTAGAGTCTCTGTAGCTTCACAGGCTTTCCAACACTTGGTATTGTGATTAGATTTTCCCCCCAATATCTAATAATGGGAGCATAAAGATATCACTTTGTGGTTTTAATTTGTATTGATATTCTTATCAGTGGGGTTGTATACTAGCTATTTGAATAAGCTCTGACAAATTGCTTGTTCAATCTCAAGAGTGTTTTTTCCTACTGAATAGTTTGAGTTTCTCTTTTGGTTTTCAGAAAATTTTTAAAAGATATAAATTCAAGATATGAGTCTTCTTTTGACTCTGTGTGTCGCAAATACAGGGGTCTATGGTTTGCCATTTTGCTCTGTTAGTGGTGACATTTGACAAAGAACTTTGATGCAGTCAGATTGATCAGTATTTTCTGTGGTTCAGGATTTTTGTGTCTTCTTTAAGAAGTCTTTCCCAAAGTTAAGAGTGTAAACATATTCTCTTGTTAATTTTTAGAAATTTATTGTCTTTGTCTTTCACGCTTAACTGCATAATCCAACTGTAACTGATTTTTGTGTTTGGTATGAGGTAAGAGTCTAGCTACAGTTTAGTTCCATAGCCACTTATATGGCTATCTAATTGTTTCAGAACCATTTTCTGGGAAAACATGTTCTTTCTCCACTATTGTGAAGTGCTTTGTTGTTTAGTCACTAAGTCATGTCTGACTCTTTGTGACCCCATTGACTGTAGCATGCCAGGATCCTCTGTCCATGAGATTTCCCAGGCAAGCATACTGGAATTCTCTAGAGGATCTTCCTGACCTAGGGATTAAACTTGCATCTTCTGCATTGGCAAGTGGATTCTTTACCACTGAGCCACCAGGGAAAACTTGTGAAGTGCTAGATTTGCAGAAATCACATGACCATTTGTGAAGAATTTCTTTCTAGGATTTCTACTCTTTTGAGCTATTGTTTTTATTCTTATGCCAATACTTTACTGTTTTAATTACTGTATCTAGTTTTCAATGGAGCAAATTCTCCCATCTATTTCTTCTTTAAAAATGTCTTGGCTAAATTTGTGCTTCCCTGGTGGCTCAGGTAGTAAAGAATCTGCCTGCAATTCAGGAGACCTGGGTTTGATCCTTGGCTCAGGAAGATCCCCTGGAGAAGGGAATGGCTACCCATGCCAGTATTCTGCCTGGAAAATTCCATGGACAGAAGAACCTGGTGAGCTACAGTCCTTGAGGTTGCAAAGAACTTAACCCTTCACCTTTTTACATTTCTGTGTATGCCTTAATACTGGTTTGTAACATTCCACATACACAGTATTAAAATTTTTACAGGATTATATTAAATCCATATATCAAATTGGAGCAATTTAACATCTTTCTGATGTTTGAGCCTTTGATTCATATCCATGGTATATTTTCTCATTAATTGAGATCTTTCTTTCAGTAACATTTTATAATTTTCTGGGTTCGTGTGTTTTATTAGGTTTATGATATTCATACACGTATCATCTGTGGTTGGTACCATGGCATACCACCCAGCTTCTCCCTCCGGGACCAGAGCACTTGTTCCTTGGCTGCTGGGGGTGTTAGAGGTTGACAACACTGAGCTGAGTCTCCTGAAACCTGCTCTCCCAAGACATTTATGAATTTTTATGTTCCTTTCCAAGAATCAGTTATTGGCTATGATTATCTTTATTTTCTCTTATTTTATTGTTTAATTTGTGCTCTTTCCAGTGTCTGAAAGTTATCTATCTATATTTTTACCCTTTTCCTTTTCAAGTTTGTGTAAGTCTCTGAAAAGCATCACATAATTGAGATTTTTGCAAAAATTTAGGATTAAATCTACAACCAATTTAATTTATTTCTAGCTCTCATATTTATTTTACTTGTTTTATTTTGGTATCAGATTTTTTTTTTTTTAAATCAGGTTATAGAGATACATATATGGCCAAACTGTACAATTTAGAATTTGAGTTTGGTGCATTTTGACAAGTGAATATTAATTATACCACCATATAATTGCGGTATATTAATCTTACCATAATCATAGACAACTAGCCAATCTGATTATATGGACCACAGCCTTATCTAACTCACTGAAACTAAGCCATACTGTGTGGGGCCACCCAAGATGGATGAGTCATGGTGGAGAGGTCTGACAGAATGTGGTCCACTGGAGAAGGAAATGGCAAACCACTCCAGTATTCTTGCCTTGAGAACCCCATAAACAGTATGAAAAGGCAAAAAGATAGGACACTAAAAGATGAACTCCCCAGGTTGGTAGGTGCCCAATATGCTTGCATAGGAACCTCAATGTTAGGTCCATGAATCAAAGCAAATTAAAAGTGGTCAAACAGGAGATGACAAGAGTGAACATCAACATTATAGGAATCAGCGAACAAAGATGGACTGGAATGGGTGAATTTAACTCTGATGACCATTATATCTACTACTGTGGGCAGGAATCCCTTAGAAAAAATGGAGTAGCCATCTTGGTCAACAAAAGAGTCCGAAATGCAGTACTTGGATACAATCTCAAAAACGACAGAATGATCTCTGTTCGTTTCCAAGGAAAACCATTCAATATCACAGTAATCCAAGTCTATGCTCCAACCAGTAATGCTGAAGAAGCTGAGGTTTAACAGTTCTATGAAGATCAACAAGACCTTATAGAACTACCACCCAAAAAAGATGTCCTTTTCATTATAGGGGACTGGAATGCAAAAGTAGGAAGTCAGGAAACACCTGGAATAACAGGCAAATTTGGCCTTGGAGTACAGAATGAAGCAGGGCAAAGGCTAATAGAGTTCTGCCAAGAGAATGAACTGGTCATAGCAAAAACCCTCTTCCAACAACACAAGAGAAGACTCTACACATGGACATCACCAGATGGTCAACACCAAAATCAGACTGATTATATTCTTTGCAGCCAAACATGGAGAAGCTCTATACAGTCAGCCAAAACAAGACCAGAAGTGGATTGTGGCTCAGATCATGAACTCCTTATTGCCAAATTCAGACTGAAACTGAAGAAAGTGAAGAAAACCACTAGACCATTCAGGTATGACCTAAATCAAATCCCTTATGACTATACAGTGGAAGTGAGAAATAGATTTAAGGGACTAGATCTGATAGACAGAGTGCCTGATGAACTATGGATGGAGGTTCATGACATTGTACAGGAGACAGGAATCAAGACCATCCCTAAGAAAAAGAAATGCAAAAAAGCAAAATGGCTGTCTGAGGAGGCCTTAAAAATAGGTGTGAAAAGAAGGCAAGTGGAAAGCAAAGGAGTAAAGTAAAGATATACCCATTTGAATGCAGAGTTCCAAAGAATAGCAAGGAGAGATAAGAAAGCCTTCCTCAGTGATCAATGCAAAGAAATAGAGGAAAACAATAGAATGGGAAAGACTAGAGCTCTCTTCAAGAAAATTAGAGATACCAATGGAACATTTCATGCAAAAATGGGCTCAATAAAGGATAGAAATTGTATGGACCTAACAGAAGCAGAAGATATTAAGAAGAGGCGGCAAGAATACACAGAAGAACTGTACAAAAAAGATCTTCATGACCCAGATAATCACGATGGTGTGATCACTCACCTAGAGCCAGACATCCTGGAATGTGGAGTCAAGTGGGCCTTAGGAAGCATCACTACAAACAAAGCTAGTGGAGGTGATGGAATTCCAGTTGAGCTATTTCAAATCCTGAAAGTTGATGCTGTGAAAGTGCTGCAGTCAATATGCCAGCAAATTTGGAAAACTCAGCAGTGGCCACAGGACTGGAAAAGGTCAGTTTTCATTCCAATCCGAAAGTAAGGTAATGCCAAAGAATGCTTAAACTACCGCACAATTGCACTCATCTCACATGCTAGTAAAGTAATGCTCAAAATTCTCCAAGCCAGGCTTCAGCAATACGTGAACCATGAACTTCCAGATGTTCTAGCTGATTTTAGAAAAGGCAGAAGAACCAGAGATCAAATTGCCAACATCCGCTGGATCATTGAAAAAGCAAGAGAATTCCAGAGAAACATCTATTTCTGCTTTATTGACTATGCCAAAGCCTTTGACTGTGTGGATCACAATAAACTGGAAAATTCTGAAAGAGATGGGAATACCAGACCATCTGACCTGCCTCTTGAGAAATCTGTATGCAGGTCTGGAAGCAACAGTTAGAACTGGACATGGAACAACAGACTAGTTCCAAATAGGAAAAGGAGTATGTCAAGGCTGTATATTATCACCCTACTTATTTAAGTTATATGCAGAGTACATCATGAGAAACGCTGGGCTGGAGGAAGCACAAGCTGGAATCAAGACTGCCGAGAGAAATATCAATAACCTCAGATATGCGGATGACACCACCCTTATGGCAGAAAGTGAAGAAGAACTAAAGAGCCTCTTGATGAAAGTGAAAGAGGAGAGTGAAAAAGTTGGCTTAAAGCTCAACATTCAGAAAACTAAGATCATGGCATCCGGTCCCATCACTTCATGGCAGATAGATGGGGAAATAGTGGAAACAGTGGCTGACTGTATTTTTCTAGGCTCCAAAATCACTGCAGATGGTTATGGCAGCTGTGAAATTAAAAGACGCTTACTCCTTGGAAGAAAGTTAAGACTAACCTAGACAGCATATTAAAAAGCAGAGACATTACTTTGCCAACAAAGGTCTGTCTAGTCAAGGCTATGGGTTTTCCAGTGGTCATGTATGGATGTGAGAGTTGGACTATAAAGAAAGCTGAGCGTAGAAGAATTGATGGTTTTGAACTGTGGTGTTGAAGACTCTTGAGAGTCCCTTGGACTGGAAGAAGATCCAACCAGTCCATCCTAAAGGAGATCAGTCCTGGGTGTTCATTGGAAGTACTGATGTTGAAGCTGAAACTCCAATATTTGGCCACCTGATGCGAAGAGGTGACTCATTGGAAAAGACCCTGATGCTGGGAAAGATTGAGGGCAGGATAAGAAGGGGATAACAGAGGATGAGATGGTTGGATGGCATGACCGACTCAATGGACATGGGTTTGGGTGGACTCTGGGAGTTGGTGATGGACAGGGAGGCCTGGCGTGCTGTGGTGCATGGGATCACAAAGAGTAGTATGCGACTGAGTGACTGAACTGAACTGAATCTTACCACGATTAAGATATAGCACATTTTCATCATACCTAGAAGATGCCTATTGCCCCACTGCCGTACATCCTTTCTTTAGTTTCCCAGAATGTGATAACTAATCATCTGATTTCTGTCCCTAAGACTTTACGTTTTGCATTTTTTTGAATGTCATATACATGGTATCATATAACACGTGACTTTTTGTTTCTGGCTTCCTTTGCTTACCTTGCTTTCAAGATTTGTTGATGTTGTTGTGTGTATCACTTGTTAGTTCTTTCTTGAGGGATAGTATTTCACCATATGGACACATTACAATTTTTTAATCTTTTTTCCAGTTCATGGGCATTTGAGTATTTTTCAGTTTTGGGCCATTATGAATAAAACTGTTATAAACATTAGCAGACAGATCATTTTTGTTGATCTCTATAGTTTAAGTAAACAGATGAATCTGTATAAGTGTAATTTGTGTATCATACAATAAGGGTATGTTTAATTTATTAATAAAATTCCAAAATTCCAAATTATTAACAAAATTCAAAAACATAGCATTTTACTTCCACCACCAGTTTATGAGCATTTCAGTTGCTTTGCATTCTTGGTTTCTCTTGGTATTGTCAGTTTTGGAAAAAAATTTACCCATCAAGTAGGTGTAAGCTGGTGTCTTATTGTGGTTTTAATTTCCATTTCTCTAGTGACTAAGAGCCCTTTCCAGCTAATTCCTTGGAAGAGGGATCAGCACCCAGACAGTATTACCACTATTTGTTGCTTCACCACCCAGCTGTCCCATGGCACAGGATCCCCCCCAGGATGATCAAATAGGACCTCATATGTCTAGCATATGAGAGATGCTCCCTAAGCTGGGGTAATAGGAGCAGGGACATTACACAGACATTATTTTATTTATCTTGCAATAACATAGGTATTTCTATTTTACAGATGAGGAAGTTGAGGGTCATCAACTTTATGTAATTTTCCCAAACCTATAAAGCTGGTAATCGGAAATGCCAGAATTTAAGTTTAGGTTTTTGTGGTTCCAAAGCTAATGCTTGAATTTACTCTGAAATTTACAGCTAATACATATCCCCTCAGGGTCTTTTTCTCTAGACTTCATAACATCTCTTTTTACATCCTTATTTTACAAAATTTTCATCAAATTCAAGGTTTTGTTGAATCATTCCCCCCCCCCCCCAAACTCTGTATGTCACTCCTTGTTTCCACACTGTAGTGTTGAATGAATAAATCCAAATTTGCTCCTTGGTGACAGTTACTGTCACCATTATGTCAAGCTATTCTGGTTGAACCTTTTGACTCTGAGTAAATGGAACCTGGGACTGTTGGCAGAGGTTGGCATAGCCTGTTATGATGCAGTTTAATGCACCCTGGGATTCATGGATGGATAAGCTACACCTAAGTAGGCCAGCTACACTTCATGGCCTGTCTTTCCTAAAAGAGATGCTGAACGTACTGTATTTCAGTAATGTACATTCTGTAATAACTTAACAGATAGCCCTCACATACTGCTGTTCAATCATCAGTATTCTAGACAAACATAATTCAATTTAGAGGGTTGTTGTTATCTATGGTCAATCCATACCACTGTAAATTAATAGTGGTGGTCAGTGCATGGTTTTATTCACTGTCCATTACAATTTACTCATTAGTTTTATTAAGTATATGAAGATTTTTTTATGTTTCCTTTCTACTTAATATCACAGTTAGCCTTATTACTTTTAGCACGAGTTATATAGTCATATTATATGGTATGTGTTGAGCTCTTTTGCTATTCTTTGGTAATTTGTCCATAATAGATCACTTTTAATGAAACTTATTTAATCATACAGAGAATACCTTAAGGGGAAAAAAGTAAGAGATAGTTTATAACACATGCATATTTTGGCACATACTATTGGCAACAGATGAGGTTGCATTTTTTGAATTTAAAACTGAAGGGTCTGCTATACCAATGCTAAACTTGGTAGATCAGAGAACTTTGAACATAATTCTCATTATTTGTTCAGCTTTTAAGATACAGACAGTAAGCCTGGACTATAAATGAAAGGGACTAACATTAAAATTTTTGAATGCAGTGTTCTCCTTTGCCTTCTTGAGACCTCTGACCTAACTTGCTTTAGCATCAAATTACCTAGAGGATAGGAGTGGGTAGGTGGGCAGAGATCATAACTTGTTAGGAAGGAACACTATGGAGAGACCAAGAGCATGTTGAACCTCCATTATGCCATCATAAGATCATCCAGCAGGATTGTAGTTCTAACTTTCTGCCTTGAGAGAGAACTTTCCCAATTTCTTCAATCTCCTCTTCAGCATTGCCACAACCAAGCATGGAGGAATCAGTCTCTCGAGCTCTCCTGTGGTGTAGAGAAGATGTAACACCTGCCATTAGGAATGACTGGAGTCTGGAAGAGGATATTAATGAAGAAGGAAATAAAAACCTTTCTCTTTTTTTTTATCCCCAAAGATTTGTGAGAAGGAAAGAAACGTGTTAACTTACTAAATAGCATTTATGCTTTTGGTTCTATGTCCCTTTATGTATGAGCTTCCCAGATGGTCCTAGAGGTAAAGAATCTGCCTACCAACGCAGGAGACACAAGAGTTGGGGGTTCCATCTCTGGGTCGGAAAGATCCCTTGGAGGAGAAAATGGAAACCCACTCCAGTATTCTTTCCTGGAGAATTCCATGGACAGAGGAGCCTGGTGGGCTACAGTCCATGAAGTTTCAAAGAGTCAGACATGACTGAGCTACTGAGCACACACAACTTCTATGTATATGAATATGTATTAGTTCGTTTAATCCTCACAATGACACTGTGAAGTAGTGAAGTCAATTACTATTTTATTCCCATTTTATTGTAGAGGAAACTGGTACAGAGAGCCAGTCAATAACTCACCACAGATTATGCATCTAATGAACGTCACAGTGGCACTGGGTTGTCTACCCCATCAGCTCCTAAGGAGTCGGGCTATTGAGGATAATGCTGAAGGCAAAGAGGGCTGGCAGCAGTTTTCTCCCTGCTCCCTATCCAGGGATAGGAAATTACCTCTGAGCTTCAGATTGCACCAAACTTGGGCCTGGCTAAAGCTACATAGCCTGATTGTCAGAAGAGGGAGATCTTTAAGTATGATCGTCCTGAGCTGCCTTCAGGGACCTGCAGTGAGAAACTAACCCGAGAGCCAGCCAGAGGCCTGAAGTGATTCTTCAGGTGGTGTGAGGCTGGGACCACCTGGACCATGGGCTGAAAGGAGGCTTTAGGCCTCTTGCAGAAAACTGTGGCCAATTGGAGCGAGGTTGAGACAGGGTTAATTAACCAGGATAGAGTGCTGGGTGTTGTCAAAGCTAGGGGAGACTGAATCAGAGTCCTGCTGACACAGAGTGAAGCTATGCAGCATAGCAGCAGGGCAAACAGCACCCAGGAGCCAGGGGTGTTGCCATGGAGACCTGGGGAAGCAGAGAACATTGTACTGAAGACTCCGATTATTTTTCCAGGAGGACTCAAAAGCTTTATTCCCACCCCCAACACCCACCACCATGCTCCACATGTCATCACAGAAGGAAGTGCAGGGAGCTGGGCTAGCTTAGGGACTATATGATATTTTTTGAAACACTGCACATTTTAAAGGGGAAGCCAACACTATTAGATGAGATTAAGTTTTAACCAAAGTTGGTTAATTTGTTGTCTGGTTACCGAGTAGGGAGGGAACCAAAACAGAGGACCAGATTCAGTAGAGAACCCTAAAGAACTTTCATTTTCTCTTTATATCTGAGCTATACAGGGGGTTAAATTTCATAACCCTGCTACAAAATTCAGCTAATAAAAAAAAGAAAGAGAGAAAAATACATTGTCAACTGTGTAGGCAATGGAAACAGCATACATAAAATAATCAGAAGAATTAAAGGGAGAAGTTGAAATTACAGAAAGAGGACAACAGGATAATAATAACCTTCCTGATGGTATCCAGTTATATTAAAATCTGCTTTGACAAAGAAAAATTTGCAAGGCATTTAATTTCAATGCTACCTTACTGCGACAGAAATGTACATGGTTGTAAAAACAAAAACAAAAACAAATATCTAAATACTGTGAGTAGGATGGGGAAAAATGTAAATTTTAGGGAAAGAACCACAATTTCAGTATCTCAATAGGTTGTTCCAGGGCCACCCACACCTTTATTTGTCAGACTGAATGGTTTTTCCATCTTGTTGCACTTCTGGGACTGGTCCAGAGGGTGGTAGGTGGAGGGAGAAGCATCTCTTTGCATCCTTCTCCATGCTCTCCCTCCTCTCACTTCACTCTGCCTGTCTGCGCCCACTGCCTCACTTTGTCCAGGCCCTCATTTGCTCTCACTTGGGCCATTGTGAAGGCTTCCTCATTGATTTTGCTTCCCACAACATTTCCCTCCTCAATTTAGCCTGTAAAACTTTCCCAGAGTCATCTTACAGAAGCTGATTTTCATGGCATCTCAAAATCTATAAAAATCCCTGCAAAGAGCTCTCATTTGGTGACTGAGTTGGGTAAAAACTCCTCTCTCCAGCATGCAAGGTGCTTCCCAAGACCACAGCAACACAAGACCGTAGCAACTCTGCTGCCCAAGGTTGCAGTGCTTTCTTGGAAGCCTTATAAGTACTACAAGACTCCTAGAGGATCTATAGTTTTGATCATTCAGTAATTATACACATAGATGATCAAGGATTCATTGGAAGGAATGATGCTGAAGCTAAAGCTCTAATACTCTGGCCATCTGATGTGAAGAACTGACTCATTAGAAAAGACCCTGATGCTGGGAAAGATTGAAGGCAGGAGGAGGAGGGGGTGACAGAGGATGAGACAGTTGGATGGCATCACCGACTTGATGGACATGAGTTTGGGCAAGCTCCAGGAGTTGGTGATGGACAGGGAAGCCTGGTGTGCTGCAGTCCAAGGGGTTGCAAAGAGTTGGACATGGCTAAGCAACTGAACTGAACTGAGATGATCAAATAAATAGGTGGGGAAAGAAAAAAAAATGAAGAATATAACCATGTGATCAGGTGAGGCGGAAGCAAGAGGAACCTAGAAGAACCAAGTTATTATTAGAGAGGAGGTCTTCTGAGGTTTCTGGAAGGGACCCAAACAAGAAATCTAGCTCATTTGGAAGGCCACGGAAACACACAAGGGCTAGTGAAATGGAGGGGATCCTACTCATTCTTCACTTTTTGTAAGACAAATGCAAATATTGTGTTGTGAGTAGAAAGCTGTAAACACACACCACCCACACCTCTGTTACACTTGACCACTATTTTGGGGGCCCGTTTCAGAGATCAACTGACTCTCTATCTATCTAGATATCTATCTATTTTTTATCATATGTCTGCTCTTCAGGTAATTTATTTGCCAGTCTATGGCAATTTATTTATGTTTGTGGGACCCACTTGGTTGAATTAATATGTATGTAGACTTCAAATACTTCTAGTTTCCATGGTTTGGAGCAACAGTCAGATAAATCATTTAATGAAGAGATGAGGATTGAATAGTCAGGGTCTTTAACAAAAGGACTCCCAGAGCCTATCTCCTTTTATTTGCACATTTTCTCTTTTATCTTTCAGCTGACCAGACATTTGTTTTTGTAGCCACAGTTATTATCTCTCAAACATAAGCTATTTTTCCTATTTGCTCTTTATGTCAGTTACCAAAGGCTATATTGTTAGAATCAATATGTTTATTTAGACATCAGAGAGCCTTAGACTTCTAGAGCTGAAAAGTATGTTAGCA
This sequence comes from Giraffa tippelskirchi, assembly GCF_054371585.1. Lineage (NCBI taxonomy): Eukaryota > Metazoa > Chordata > Mammalia > Artiodactyla > Giraffidae > Giraffa > Giraffa tippelskirchi. Next base: position 87,316,373 of record NC_137275.1, on the reverse strand, counting down.
ATCACATGGTTCAAAGATTTATTGAACTTTTAATTGTTTTCCTTCTTTTACTCTTTGTCACAACCAAAGACTCTTCCATCTCTGTAATAACCGGCCAGTTTGGCACAAGTGAACTACAGGAAAAAAATTTCAAGTTGTCAATTATAATTCACAAATAGTAAACAGTAAGCAGAAAAAGAGCCCTTTGAAAGTGAAATCTTAATTTAGAAGACCCTTTATCAACATGTTCATCTAAAGTTGGTGATGAGTTAAGTACAGACTAATAATTGGGGAGGTGATTGAATTCTTGGTTTGTACTTAATTATAGAGGGAACATTAATCTCCATCAAAAAAAGTATTTAAGCCTCATAAAAATGCAGAGAAAGAAACTCTATCCCAATGGCCCATGACCACTACCTTTAATATGGATGCCTACATTCTTGATTCAGGCAGGTTCTCACTCTATAAAATGTAAGCAATATAATTAAAAGATTAGAATTGTATAACAGAGACACAAATAATTTTTCAGCATTTATATGTGCAGGGAGAAGTATGATCATGTTCAATTCATTATTTCAAAGTATGCTCCTAATGATATTGAATTTACTCTCTTGGTAGGGGAAAAACTTGCTGAAAGATGATGTTTTATAAATATTTACAGCAACAGTTTAATTCTAAAGTTGAGGTTTCAGAGGGATGGCATGACTTTCTAGGTCATCCAAATAAATGTACAGAAGAAGCTGTTTTTTTCTTGAACTATAGATCCTGAAACAAATGACTTTTATATGATTCTAGATTTTTATATTTGAACAAGATGACAGAAATCATGTAGTACAGATGTATCATCCTGCAGTTGGAGACCCAAGCACTAATTTGCTGCCCTGTTAGATATATCTTGGTGAGGTATTTTAAATAGAGACCTCCAGGTTTTAGTCCCAGTTATTGTAACTTAGTATGTTTGGAATGGGGCCAGTAGTATCAAAATTTTTTTAAAAAAAGGATTCTCAGGTGATTCTGATGGACAGAACTGTAAAGTACTGAATTAGTGTAACCTCTCACCCACTATCTCCACTCATCAAAATATCTGTATAGAGAAAAATGCATCATCTCTAGGATTACCAGCTTTATTATTGAATGGCTATAGTGCTCAAAAAATCATAATTACATTAAATACAGTTTTAATCTTCTTTAACCTACTATGCTCATAACCAAATTTGGTTCTAGTTCTGCTTTCTGTATAGTAAGGTAAAACAAATCCATAACAAATCCATATGTTCTTCCTCACGGCAATTTTTTGCAGTTTTTCCTACATTTTTTTCTGAAGGTTACCTATCCATAATTCGGTCAAATGTTCCCTTAAAATGTGATTTACAGACCTTCTACTCCATGTCGTATTCTAATTTGTCAAAGTTCTTTTTCTAATATCTACAATTCAAAATTAAATTCATTGTCCGTTCAAGTTTAGAAATGTGGCTATTGGACATTTCTCAGTGCAATTTGAGATTGTATTGGCTTTTTTAAAAAAGAACCTATCACAAAGACCACAGAAAAATGTAATCAGCTAACTAGCTGATTACATTTTTCTATGATCTGTGCATAAAGATTTAGGAAAGTTAGCTGATTACATTTTTGTATGATCTGTGTAATAGGTTCTTTTTATGTGTATATAGAGTTAAAAATTGGAGCACAGGAGGTAACTATAAGATAGGAATCATAATTTCATATATGGACATGGGACTGGCAGGTGAAAAATAAATGGGAGAATTAGACCAGTTGTAAATAATTGGGAGTGATAGCATCCATAGCAAGCTGGAGAGAGCATTTGCACCTAAGAGCTTTAACATTTTAAAAAAAACTAAAAAAAATAAGACCTTCCCAAAAATTGGAAACAAACTCTACCAAATCAGAATCTTATCAGTGGGCCAAATGTAGTAAAAAATGACATCATTTTCAGGTCCCATTTCTGGGTCAAAAAGCTGAGAGTCTTGGAACATGTTTCCGTAGGTTCTTAGGTTTCTGTTGATATTTTTAATCTTTTTTAAAAAAATTAATTTATTTATTTTAGTTGGAGGCTAATTAGTTTACAATATTGTAGTGGTTTTTGCCATACATTGACATGAATCAGCCATGGGTTTACATGTGTTCCCCATCCTGAACCCCCCTCCCACCTCCCTCCCCATCCCATCCCTTTGGGTCATCCCATTGCACCAGCCCTGAGCACTTGTCTCATGCATCGAACCTAGACTGGTTTTCTGATTCACATATGATAATATACATGTTTCAATGCTATTCTCTCAGATCGTCCCACCCTCACCTTCTCCCACAGAGTCCATAAGACTGTTCTATGCATCTGTGTCTCTTTTTCTGTCTCGCATATAGGGTTATCGTTACCATCTTTCAAATTCCATATATATGCGTTAGTATACTGTATTGGTGTTTTTCTTTCAGACTTACTTCACTCTGTATAATGGGCTCCAGTTTCATCCATCTCAATAGAACTGATTCAAATGTATTCTTTTTAATGGCTGAGTAATATTCCATTGTGTATATGTACCACAGCTTCCTTATCCATTCATCTGCTGATGGACATCTAGGCTGCTTCCATGTCCTGGCTATTATAAACAGTGCTGCGATGAACATTGGGGTACACGTGTCTCTTTCAAGTCTGGTTTCCTCAGTGTGTATGCCCAGCAGTGGGATTGCTGGATCATATGGCAGTTCTATTTCCAGTTTTTTGAGGAATCTCCACACTGTTCTCCATAGTGGCTGTACTAGTTTGCATTCCCACCAACAGTGTAAGAGGGTTCCCTTTTCTCCACACCCTCTCCAGCATTTATTGCTTGTAGACTTTTGGATAGCAGCCATTCTGAGTGGCGTGAAATGGTACCTCATTGTGGTTTCGATTTGCATTTCTCTAATAATGAGTGATGTTGAGCATCTTTTCATGTGTTTGTTAGCCATCTGTATGTCTTCTTTGGAGAAATGTCTGTTGAGTTCTTTGGCCCATTTTTTGATTGGGTCGTTTATTTTTCTGGAATTCAGCTGCAGGAGTTGCTTGTATATTTTTGAGATTAATTCTTTATCTGTTGCTTCGTTTGCTATTATTTTCTCCCATTCTGAAGGCTGTCTTTTCACCTTGATATAGTTTCATTTGTTGTGCAAAAGCTTTTAATTTTAATTAGGTCCCATTTGTTTATTTTTGCTTTTATTTCCAATATTCTGGGAGGTGGGTCATAGAGGATCCTGCTGTGATTTGTGTCAGAGAGTGTTTTGCCTATGTTTTCCTCTAGGAGTTTTATAGTTTCTGGTCTTACATTTAGATCTTTAATCCATTTTGAGTTTATTTTTGTGTATGGTGTTAGAAAGTGTTCTAGTTTTATTCTTTTACAAGTGGTTGACCAGTTTTCCCAGCACCACTTGTTAAAGAGATTGTCTTTTCTCCATTGTATATTCTTGTCACCTTTGTTGAAGATAAGGTGTCCATAGGTGCGTGGATTTATCTCTGGGCTTTCTATTTTGTTCCGTTGATCTATATTTCTGTCCTTGTGCCAGTACCATACTGTCTTGATGACTGTGGCTTTGTAGTAGAACCTGAAGTCAGGCAGGTTGATTCCTCCAGTTCCATTCTTCTTTCTCAAGATTGCTTTGGCTATTCGAGGTTTCTTATATTTCCATACAAATTGTAAAATTGTTTGTTCTAGTTCTGTGAAAAATACCGTTGGTAGCTTGATAGGGATTGCATTGAATCTATAGATTGCTTTGAGTAGTATACTCATTTTCACTGTATTGATTCTTCCAATCCATAGGTTCCTAGGTTTTTGTTGATATTTTTAAAGAGATTTAGGAATAAGAGAGTGCCCTTTAACCATATGTCCTTTGAGATCTCCAGTTTTTGAAGACAAGCTAATAAGTTTAGTTTGCCATACGTAAGGAGAATATGTTACACAAGCACATCACTCTGACACTCACTTTCTCTTCAATTATGCAAATCTTGCTATATAGAGCAAAGAATAAGAAAGAAAGAATTTCTCCTGTGTGATTTCTCTTGTAGTCATCACCCTAGACTGTAATTGAACATATGTTTCCAAGTTTCCAGCACTTGTATGCCTACATTCATTTTTACATTTATTCTTCCCTTATTTTCCAACTCATAAACTGAAATTTCTCTTAGGCAAGTAACTTTTTAAAAATTATTCTATAGTCTTTCCATAATGGATCCCATGGTGTTGTATCACAGGCTCTTAATGTTTTCTGCCAAGTTGCATAAGCTGTGTCTGACTCTTTGCAACCCACCAGGCTCCTCTGTCCATGGGATTCTGGAGGCAAGAATACTGGAGTGGGTTGCTGTGCCCTCCTCCAGGAATGCTGTCTGCTTACTGAATTCTAAATTGATTCGTGAATTCTATGATAATGATCTTTATACTCTTACCTTTACATCAGATTACAGGTATTGAAGCTCTAGAATTTTGCTTCAACCTTCTATTTGCTATGATCTGCTCTTTCCTCTACATTTTGTACAAGCCCTTCCTGGGATGGATTACAGAAAGTTGAAATACTTCTTCCAGACTGCTTGTCTATGCTTTCCCAAGTGAACCCATATTCTGTTTGATGACATTTTTTCTCACTTAACTGGCTGTTATTTTCAGTATTGAATTTAGTCTCAAAAACATTTCTGAGTAAACTGTTATTAAGGCCTTCACCATTATTAACTTTTAAACTCTTCTGATCTTAACTTTTACCTTTAGGGTGTAAAAGTAATTTTTGAGCTTATTAAACTATGAGGCCCTTTATTAGAAAAGTAAGTCTTGTTAAGTTGATGTTAGAGCAACTTAGCTTCTTAAGCTGTGTTTTCTTTTACAAAGCCATTGTCTCTGGCCAAAGCTGCTTCTGAAGGATTCTTATGTGTATATCTAAATTATTAATTATAATTATATATTCCTGCCTAAAATTTCCTCAACTGCTCTTATTTGATTGGGGCTTTCTGTCAATGAAGTCTGCACTATTATGTATATGGCAACTATAGTAACTCCAAGTCTGTCACAGAGAAATCTGAAACAGCCTTAATTCAGGAGAAATTAGACAGGTGTGTTAGCAATTGGAGGAAGCACAAAGCTTATGTTAACAGAACTGTTGATGCACTTTCTTATCTCAGTTGTGGCAGTAATTACAGCAAGGCAGCCTTTGATTTAAGGCAAAGCCCTAATTCAAACCTTTCTCTTCTTTAGTTGTGGGGATCTACAGGAGTTTATATATTTATTTTGGTACCTGTTGTAAAGGATTTGAGACTACACAGAGCTTGACAAAATCTGGTTTCAAAACCTTAAAAAACAAGGTGAAAGCAACCTGGTGATTTTGTGTATGAGAACTCAGAGGGTGGCTCCATGCTGGCCTTTTTTTATTCCAGTAATCAGTGTAGTAATGGGAGCATGACAAGTAGTTTTCAAAACTCTTCACTTCCTGACCCCTCTTTGCACACTTAAGAAAGGGCACAGTTGCCTCAATTACTTGTTTTTGTTGCAGTCAAGAAAAACAATGGTAACAATTTAAGTCTTTTAGGGAGGGTTTTCCATCCTGGAATATTAGATTATGGAGTGAGTGAAAACTAAAGAGAGGCATTAAATATAGTTGTTTCAGTTCAGTTGCTCAGCTGTGTCCGACTCTTTGTGACCGCATGGACTGCAGCATGACAGGCCTGCCTGTCCATCACCAACTCCTGGAGTTTACTCAAATTCATGCCCATTGAGTTGGTGATGCCATCCAACCATCTCATCCTCTGTCGTCCCCTTCTCCTCCTGCCTTCAATCTTTCCCAGCATCAGGGTCTTTTCAAATGAGTTGTCTACAAGACACATAATTTATTTTGGAAAAAATTGGAAAAAATGGCAATTTTTTATGCCATTTAATCTATATGAACATCTGTGATTAATATCTTTTGAGGAAAGCTGTAATGATTTCTAATGTAAATGAGTTTCAAGGATGAGAATTTATCTATCAACTTTAGCATAAACTGTTTGATTTAGCCGGTTTACTTTGGTTTAAAGTGTTAGTTGCTCAGTGATGTTTGACTCTTTTTGACCCCATGGACTATAGCCCGCCAGGCTCCTCTGTCCAAGGGATTATCCAGGCAAGAATACTGGAGTAGGTAGCCATTCCCTTCTCCAGGGGATTTTCCTGACCCAGGGATTGAACCCAGGTCTCCTGCATTAGCAGGCAGATTCTTTACCAAAGAGCCACATGGGAAGCCTTAATTTGGTTAAGTGTATCATAAAGGACTTGTCTGATTTGGAGGCAGTAGTGAGATGGGGAGGTGACCAGTTGCAATCTAGTCCCAATTTTATCACTGTCCAGCTATGTGATCTTGGGCAAATCAATCAAATCTTCTCATCTCAGAGTTTGTTGTTTGGTCTCTGAGTTATGTCCGACTCTTTTGCGACTGCATGGACGGTAGCCTGCCAGGCTTCTCTATCCATGGGGTCTCCCAGGCAAAACTACTGGAGTGGGTTGCCTTTTCTTCTCCAGGGGATCTTCCCCACCCAAGGATGGAACTTGCGTCTCCTGCATTGCAGGCAGATTCTTTATCAATGAGCCACCTAGGAAGCCCATCTCAGAGTTTAGAATTATCAAGTAATGAATGGAGAATTACATTATACCTAATTTAATTTCCTTTCCCAGCTCTTTGATTGTACAGACTTGGGAGAAGATGGTTGAAGCCTTCGGTGACTATTCTCAGCACTTCTGTGATTACTTGGAAAATCCTGAGGGTGGCTCCATGGCCCCCGTTTTTGGTAGTTCTCTTTAGAAAATGTGGTATGTAGCACTTTATTTTCAGTTCTAGGACTTAGCTGCAATTCAAGGACAAAAGGGAAAGTTCTAGCCATCAATTTGCTACAAGTCTTGTATTTAAGACTTGTATTTAATCTGGCTACATTTAGAGAGAATTTCTTCAGTTTTTTGCAGTCTGTATAGAGAGAGACTCAGATTGCAGTTTTAGCTATCAAAGGAGAGGAGAGTTTAGAACTTAATGGTGAAATTCTTTGAGCAGATAAACTTAGCCAAAAGCTTGAAAGCTCTTTAAAAGGTTAGGCTTAGTTGTTCATCCCTTGCAAACTGACATTTTATGTTGCTTCAGCAGACTATCTTCTAGTAGAATCCAGGGATTAACTGGGTAAAAAAAAGTTTTTGGTTTCATAATTCTTTAGCAATATGGGACATGCAATTTTCTGCTTACAAACTTTAAATTTATTACCTTAGAACTATTTTCCACCTTTGATCTCTGTGGTATTTCAAAATTTCCCACAGCATATGCCATGAAGAAAGAGAGAATAAATGGCCAGTTTGTTAGAGGATTTATTTTTATAAATATTATGCTGTAAATTTCTATAATTAAATTTCTATAATTAATTATATTCATTAATATAATTAATGAATGCTTAAAAGAAAGCATACTCCTATTTAAAATCACTCCCCTTCTCCCAATATTCATATCCCTTTCCCTCTTTTATTTCTTTTCTTGGAAATTAGTCTAGCATACTATATCATTTGCTTATTTATCTTGCTACACTCTGTCTGTCCCCATTAGAACGTATTTCATGAGGCCAAGGAATATGCTTTGTCCATTGTGTAACCCTACACCTTAGAAAGGATTAATAAATATCAATGAATGAAAACACTGAATGAATAAATGAGTAACACATTTTTAATAACTCACGTGTCTGAATATCTAGAAAACATATACTTACTATTAAGTCTAAGAAGCATGCAGTCACGTTTTAACCATATTATCACAGTCTGCGTTGGCTTACCTTTAATATGGGACATCTTGGTATGAGAAAAAAACTTCTAATGTAGGAATTTTCTATGGTTTCCCTATGTGTCACGGTCTTTGTAGACCGGGACCTGGGGACTGGAGTCGATGGGAAGAGGGACGCAGGGGACCCAAGTCTCGAGTGAAACAAGGGTGCTTTATTTGCAGAAACGTATGTTTATATACCTTCACATAAGGCAGCTTTAGGCGGTAAAAAAAATTGAGCAAAAACAAAGCCAAGCAAATAACAATCTTTAAAGGGCCAGAGAGCATTCTATATCCTGAGTAAGAGGGGTATAGCTGAATAGATGACCTTTAAGTAAAAGGTCACTGCAGGCAGTCACTGAAGGGAGTCACTGAGAGGAATCCAAGCAGGTGCCCTTTCTCATGGTCTCAGTCCTGAGAACTGCGTGCAGCTCTGCTCGTTGCTGTTTTCCAGGAACTGATAAGGAATAGAGAATCCTTGAGAAACGGCACACAAGAGAAGAGAATAACATATTGGATCCCTTAAAGTTGAACGTCCCCTGACACCTATGATCATAATCTAGGTCTTTAACTTCTCCGTGAGTTTCATGGAAGCTAAGGCAGGAATAGAAAGTCTTATTTTTCCGTTCTTAATGATGTCAGTGCTAAAGAAAGAAAGGATGAAACTATCCTAGAAAAAAGAGGCTATATCCTTGGCTTCTCCAGAGGCAGGGCACAGACCCAGCCCCTATGCGGTTGGAGATGGAGGTATTGAATCCATTATTTTCTGTCACTCGGGAATCTGAGCTAAGAGATATGGACAGAGACTCAAAGTTGGGGGGCTGGGGTGTGCTTTAGTTGAAGCACAGTGTGCCCATGATAAAGCCTGCATGTTGAAATGATCCAGGAGCCACAACTAAGTGAGCCGAGAAAGTTGACTGCCAACAGGAGACCAGGGCAGAAGGGAAAGCTGAGAATTTTTCCCCAACAGCATATTTAGATAAGAGTCAATGTCTCAGACCTCATGACATCTTCATTTTAAAATGCATGGGGAGAATGATCAGTTACATTCAGTGATTTTGATTGGGATGTATTCTTATTTTCAAAATAATTGTTTGGTCATGGTCACTTCTGAATCCTGATAGACAGTGAAAATGCTGGGAGACATTACACACATTTCTTTCCTGGATAGTGTTGGCATTTCTGCTTTTATGAATAGTTCTTGAGTCTTGAAACATGACAGGCTCCACTTAAAAAGCGGGACTACTGAAATACTCAATCTTGATTTCTACACTCACAACATATGATTAATAAAATCTAGCATTGCAATAGCCAGCAATTCAGAGTTGACTACTGGTAGTTATGTTGTTGTTAGTTTATTGATTGTTTATGAAGATAAAAATTTGGAAGAACTACAGATTGATTACACAGTAAAGAAATGATAGCTTAGGGATGTGGAAATGTCATTGCGTTGGGATTCTTGAGAACTTAGACACAATGAGAAAGGATTTAACTTGATAGAGACTTGGCCTCACTCAGTAAGAGAATAATATGCTTTTGTTTATATTTTAGCTACTGTAAAAACACTTCTGAATAAGAAAATTATACATCAGGATGCTATTATGTGAATTGGAACATATTCAGTTTACCTAAATAATCCTTCTTTGTCCAGTTCTGCCCATTTTGCTTGCTTATTTCTAGTTTGTTCTGTTGCCTCCATGTATTTTCAGATTCTAGTTGGTACGTATTTGTGTTTGAAAGACTGAGTTGAAAATGTTCTTAATCATTTCCCTACCCTATATGGGAGGTGAAATAGTAGAGCTATCAAGGGCCTCATTGTGCCTCTTTCACTGTTCCTTCATCCTTTGCTGGGCATCCCCTTCTTTTTAGGAAAACAATTGCATTTATTTTTTTTTGAAACTGTTTTTTTTCCCTTCTTATACATTTTATTGTCTGAAGCACACTTAATTGACTCAGGTAATAGAGAAATCCACTCAGGGCTTGGCTTCCAGCTGATAAAAGCCTGTTGTCTAGTGAACTAGAAGGGAGTTTCCTCACTTGTTTTATATCTGATTAGTTGTTGAATTAAGCTTAATAAGAAAAAATTTTAGCAGAAGAGATTGATGTTTGCACCTTCTTTAAGCATCATATAATTTAAATACTCAAAAAAATTGTATTTCTGTGCTTAGCAGCATGGAGTGGTCCGTTGAATGTGGAGGCTGAATTAGGCAGATCTGAGTTTTAATTCTCAGCCTTCTCACTAGCTCTCCAAGTTCCTTCACTGTTCTAAGCCTCAGTATCTTCACTGGAAAAAAAAACTCCGTAGGTACTTAAGAGTGTGGGCTCTGACCTCGGATTGTTGCTGCTGTTGAGTTGCCCAGTCGTGTCTGACTCTTTGCAACCCTATGGACTGCATCACGCTAGGCCTCCCTGTCAGTCACCATCTCCCAAAGTTTGCCCAAGTTCATGTCCATTGCATCGGTGATGCCATCCAGCCATCTCATCCCCTGACACACTCTTCTTCTGCCCTCAATCTTTCCCAGCATCAGGGCCTTTTCCAGTGAGTTGGTATTTGCATCAGATGACCAAAATACTGGAGTTTTAGCTTCAACATCGGTCCTTTCAATGCGTATTTGGGGTTGATTTCCCTCAAGACTGACTGATTTGATCTCCTTGCTGTCCAAGGGACTCTCAGGAGTCTTCTCCAGCACCACAGTTCGAAGGATTGCCTACATTCATATCCCAGCTTTGTCACTTAGTGGAAAAATCTTGGGCAGATTATTTAGACTTTTTGTGACTCCGTTTTGTCAGCTATAAAATGGGATAGTAATAGAACTATTGCATAGAGTTGTGAAAACCAAGTGACAATTAAATGACTTAATGACAATAAAGGGCTTAAAACAGCTACATGGTATATAGTAAGTTCTCAGCAATGATTGTTATTATTACTCAGAGGTCTGATGCAAGGGCTAAATGAGACAGAGCACTTGAAAATGCTGAGGGTATTTAGCAACCATCAGTTTCTTTTATCTTTATCAAATTACTTCCAAATTATTTGTTTGTTTAGTGCAGGTTCTTGTTAACATCATTTCCATATCATAAGCTATTGTCATGTGCATTGTAGTCTGTATCCTACTTGTAATAGGTTACAGCAGAGTACCATACTTACTATGATATTCCAGAGTTGGAAGGTTGACCTTCGGTAGAAGGCAAAATTTTCTTTTAATAGCCACTCCTTGGGTCAAAAAAATCCCCTGGAGTAGGAAATGGCAACCCACTTCGATATTCTTGCCTGGGAAATCCCATGAACAGAGGAGCCTAGCAGGTTACAGTCTATGCAGTTGCAAAAGACTTGGACACAACATAGTGACTAAACAACAACAACAAAATGTCAATGTATGGCAAAAACTATTACAATATTGTAAAGTAATTAGCCCCCAACTAAAATAAATAAATTTATAAAAAAAACAAAAAAACAAAATGGCCTACACTGTATCAAGCTCTAAAATGTCCTAAGCTTCTGTGTCCTCCAGAGATTTTGCTTCATTTGGGGAGTTATCCAAAACTGAACAGTGCTGACTTAGCATTTGATGAGCAGACAAATTCAGAAAGAAAACCAAAGAATGAATTAACTGAAAGACAGGTGGGCAAGGGGAAATGTCAACTCAGGATGGCCTAGCTTAGGGCCAGCTTAGGGATGACAAACGTGTGCCTGTGGCCCTTTGCCCAGCCCATGGCAATCATTGCTGGGCCCACATACAGCTTTATAATTCTTTTCAATATAATTCTCCATTAATCTACAATGATCATTTTGGCATTCCAAATTGTCAGTCAGGTTTGGTTGGATATAAAACAGTGTGGTCAGATTTGCTTATCGAGATTGGATGATGTCACCTTTAGGAACAATAATTAGCTCAGTTCTTTCTGAACTTGGAAGCAGCCTTATTTTCTTTCAAATGCCAAAGATTGTCTTTTTGAACTTCGAATTTATTTTCCTTGGGAAAATTTTAAAGGCTTTGAACATGTACAAAAGAATGATTTAGGCAATATAACTCATTATACCTTTATGTTCCTTTGATGTAAAAAACTAAAACTATCCTATTTTTCTGAGAAATAAAATAAAAAATCCCTCATTTATGCTGATGCTAGTTTTTAACTAGTTATATTAGGTTCATCTGTATCTTTTTATTCAGTGTGGTCTTAATAAATATCACATATGGTGGAGCCCATAGAACCTTGTACAAATCATTTAGGAACAAATTATTTTGCTACTGCGTTAATAATTTTATGTTTTTGAAATCTAGATCAGATAGCTCTAGAGGCCTCTGTGAAGTAATTCATTTCTGATTTATAATGCATTTCACTATTTTTACCCAATCTTGGTGGAACAAAAGTCATATACAATAACTAAACTGTATTTACATTTTAAAAATTTTATTCTTACCACTTTTCTAGGATATATTTCTAAGTCTAATATCACTGCTGTGTCAATGGTCCATAGACAACTTTAATAAAAAGGACAGATTTTTCTTACCATCAAACAAACAGAGATCATTCATAGTCCTAGAAGTCCCTCAACTTGGATGGCCTTGATGCTTGGATGGATCACTTGCTTTCATTTTCGACAATGATTTAGGTGGTGGTAACCAGAGGATGAACACAAATATAATGGGAGGCCCAATCCAAATGCAGGAGCAGACACAGGTAAAAGCCGAGATACAAGGAATGTCATAGAAGAGAAATATTTTATGCAAGTTTCAAAGGATTAAGCATCTTATTCCCTGGACAAGACCTGTCTTGTCCTCCCCAACTCAGAGGCATTTCTAATAGTCCTGCACTTGCTAACAGCCACCACAGACACACTAGTATTTAGAAACTTCACTTTCAGAAAAACCTAGTTTGATTATTCTTCAGATCTGTCCTACTCCTATCAATCATTCACTGCCTCACCCCAACTCCCACCACAACCACTCCCAGCATTCCAGAAAATAATTTTTCTTCCTAAGAAACTTGGGAGGCACGACTGAAAATATAGGGCTACACTAGCCTTTGCATACTACACTCACCACCTTCAGTTCTCAGGGGTAGCTTCTCTCTCCTGCCTTTGCACAGTCCATATCCGTCTCTACAATTCATTTTGCCTTAGTTTGTTAGCTAACTTCTGCTCATCTTTCAAGACTCAGCTCATGGCACTTTCTTTACGAAGCCTCTCCTGTCCTTTCTTTGACATACTGGGAGAAATAAAATTCTACAGTTTTGGTTCCTATTGAACCTTGCCCATAATGCTGCTATCTTGTGGTCAAAAAAGAAGAGTCTATCTCCATCACTAAGATGCAAAATCATCCTTGTAAACCTGGCACTAAGTGACGTTCAGTACATAGTTCTTCTTAGTAAACTTCATGGATGGAAATTATGTACTTCATTCTCAACTCTACATGAAAATGCAAATGCTTTTCTAGAGACACGAGTGAAGTGGCATTGTGAAGGTTATTTTAGAGCTGGATTCTGTAATTGCTGCTCAACTTGCCTTGGAAAACATCAACCATTCTGTATCATTCCAGTAATATTTTCTCTGTAATTTGTTCTTCTTTTCCTAGCATAGTACTCCTGGCAAAAACATTGGCATAAGGCAGATAACCCTAGCTGCAGGCAGGTGTGGTTGGTAATGGATGGGATTGGATTTGGAGCTATCGCAAAGATTTATTTTGGATCCTCTCCGATGTTTCAAAGTCTTGGTTTTGGCCAGTCTGTCATTTGCCAGTTGTCAAATAAGTTGAGTCATTAGTCTGGCCTTGTCATTTAACAGCCTCCAAATGATTGATTGGGCTCTGCTGTACTTCCCAATGGGAGATTAAAGTGTCCATTCAGCTCCATCTACCTGGTTTTATAAAAGTAAAATAAAAACAGTCATGTCATTCCTTTTCCTACTGTAAAAGCAGCAAGCTGGGGAAATGCATTTGAACAAGCTGTTTATTCTCTAATACTCAGCCTCTAAAGGACAAATTTCCTGTTGGCAAAATCAAACTGTGCAATTTTTTTCCAGGCTAACAAAATAATCTCCATTTGTCTATTTTGCATAGTGATTTTGTACACGTTTTTCTTTTTTCTTCACAACAACACTGTAAAAAGGACAAGCATTATTATCCTCATGTAACAAATAAATATCCCGAAACTCAGAAATCATTTAAAGGTCATATTCAGTTCCTCTATTATATTAATCTCCTGCCATATTGTGCTATCAAGCATCCTAAACTACAAAAGGTATGTCTGAATATTGCATCAGTAGCTTCTGGGTTATTGTCTCATCCAGGGTCTGTTTCTAAAGTATATAGTTTTTGACACACTTGTTTTCCAATATCTTGGATCTCTTAGGGGAATCTGTTGGGAAGGCCCCCAAGGTAACCAGGACTGGGTCATCTCATCCCAGAGCAGAGAACTTGTCTCCAAGTCAGGGCAACCAACGGCCTAAATTGCAGAGTAAGATGGAAGGTGATAATTCAACCCCAGAATTGATAAGAAATTTGTGAGACATTCCCTACTGGCCTACACAAATGGTTCCTTTCAAAGGTAAGGTGCTTATTGTCTCCAATATAATGTGGCTCTTGGATGCTGTCCAGTCAGCAAAGTAGAAACTCATATTTGGCAAGGCGAACATGGCCATGGTTTCCTGGTGTGTTGAATCAATAGGAAATGACTTTGGAAAAATACAGCTATGAAAGCAACAAATGGCTTTGAACTTTTCCAGCCAAACATAAAGTGGACTGCCAAGAATTTCCCCTGTGATATCCTTTTTCAGATGATAACATATGACTACGAACTTTTGCCCCATACATACTATATGGCCTTCCTTCTCCAGAGTTGATTAAACCAAAATTCTTTCTAGAACTGAAAGTTCATTCCTCTAAGGACCTTCAGATTCCTTCATTCTTGTCCAATCAGGTCCTGAATCTCAGTGATACTGTCAGCAACTTGGCTGCCATTTCCACCACTATCTTTTCTCTGTGCTTCTGTTTTTTGGTTTTTTCTTCTTTTTTCTTTCTTGAATATCAAGCTAAATCTCAAAAGATAGTTACCATGTAATTCCTCACTCATATGGGTAGGCAGGCTGACAGTGAAAAGGAGTGGGTAGGAATGGAGGGAGGATGAAAGGCTGATTGAACAGACTTGGGAGAAGCAGGGTTTGGGGGTGGTGGGGTGGGTCCTGGAGAATTGGCAGAGAAGAACTGTGGGGGCCAGAGATTCATTCTGTGGAAATAGATGGTGGGGTAAGAAGGGGTTAGTTTATTGTTGCTGGTGGTTTGCTTTTCCATTTGTTTCACCATTTCAGTTTTGAGGTGGTAATATTTCAATTTTGTGAGTATTTTATAATGGAAGAACTCTTTGTGTGTGAAAAAAATGCATAACGTGCTGGGATTAGCTCTCATGTACATGTAACTAGTATGTTTAAGAGTGAGCTTTGTTCTTGCTCCTTGGACATTTCTGGACAATCCTGGAGAAGACTTCTAAGACAGGCTAACGTCTGGTAAACTCTCTTCCATTTTTGGATTATAAAGGTTAAGTTTCCAAATAAAACTAAGTAGCATAAACCTAGTTCTAGACATTCGCACTTTCTTCTTGTCTCCTTTTTCTATAAGATCAATGAATGTGAGTATTTTTAAGCAGTCTCGATTCAGCTAAAAACAAGTAATATCAAAGTGTCTTGCCAACAAAAAGCTACTCATATTTCCTCAATCTTGATGATGATGTCGGAGAATATTGAGCACTTACTATCTGACAGGCACAGAGACACTTTATTATGTACATGTATTACATACATTATTTCATCTACTGCTCTTAACAATCTGGGGTAACAATTACTCTCAATTTAAAGGTAGGAAACGAGGTTTAGAAAGATTAACTTGCCTAATGTGTGTGTGCATGCTAAGTCACTTTGGTCGTGTCTGACTTTTTGCTACCCTATGGACCATAACCTGCCAGGCTCCACTGTCAATGGGATTCTCCAGGCAAGAATACTGGAGTGGGTTGCCATGCCCTCCTCCAAGGGATCTTCCCAACCCAGTGACAGAACCTGTGTCTCTTACATTCCTGTGTTGGCAAGTGGGTTCTTTACTGCTTGCTCCACCTGGGAAGCCCTAAGTTGTCTAATAGTACCCCATAATGGAGCTAGGAGTGGAACAGTGGCCTGTGTTCATAAAAGATTCATAATCTCATTCTATTAATATTATGCATGCTGCTAAGTCGCTTCAGTCGTGTCTGACTCTGTGCGACCCCATGGACGGCAGCTCACCAGGCTCTGCCGTCCCTAGGATTCTCCAGGCAAGAATACTGGAGTGGGTTGCCATTTCCTTCTCCAGTGCATGAAAGGGAAAAGTGAAAGTGAAGTTGCTCAGTTGTGTCCGACTGGTAGCGACCCCATGGACTGTAGCCTACCAGGCTCCTCCATCCATGGGATTTTCTAGGCAAGAGTACTGGAGTGGGGTGCCATTGCCTTCTCCGATATTATGCATGAGGTATTTTTTATTGTCGTTTTTCTTTTTCCTAACAGGTATTGCCACAAAAAGCAGACTTTATCAATGGTATTAGGCAGCTTTATCAAACCTGCGAGATGACTGCTGAAAATGTGTTAAGGAGGACTTAGGGTTGTGGTTAGAGTCCATTTCTATTCAAGCCTCAGAAAACTCCTCCAGCCATCAAATTCAACGGAGGCTGACTATTGCACTTCTTATTTTATTCCAGGATTATCCATTTCAGCTTATTGAGGTGGTTATAATTGCATGTCTATAACTGTCAATACATTTCATTTGCCTATTGTGATGACTTGAAAACAAGCTCCAAAATGTTCCCTGATCAATTCTTGACAACTGGAAAAATCAAAATGAAAGTAGCATCAATTATTGAATACCTATGATACCAGGCATTGCACTGACTGCTTTATGTGCCACCTTAATTTTCACTAAGATGATAGAGAATAGATGGTCTTATTTTAACTTTGCCCATAAAGAAACTGAAGGTCAGAGGAGTTGAATAACTTGGACAAGAACTTTTAGCAAGCTGTAAAGTCAGATTTAGAGCCAACTCAGCACAACCCATTTGATCAATTCCATTAATGTTCATTGAGCATAAACACTGTGCTGTGCACAGAGTAGTGAATGGGGATTCCACAGGGCATAAGACACACTTGGTCTTGCAGGTCTAGTGAGCCAGGATGGTTTGGCTCCCTTGTGTGCTGAGTGCCTCCAATCATGATGACAAATCTTTTTTTATTTTTAATTAATTAATTTTTTTATTGAAGGATAATCGCTTTACAGAATTGTGTTCTTTTCTGTCAAACCTCAATCTTAATCAGCCACAGATACGCATATATCCCCTCCCTTTTGAACTTCCTCCACTTCTCCCTCCCCACCCCACCCCTCTGGGTTGATACAGAGCCCCTGTTTGAGTTTCTTAGCCATGCAGCAAATTCCCATTTGCTATCTATTTTACATATGGTAATGTAAGTTTCCATGTTACTCTTCCCATACTTCTCACCCTCTCCCCCACCATGTCCACAAGTCTATTCTCTATGTCTGCTTCTCCACTGCTGCCCTGTAAGTAAAGTCTTCAGAACCATTTTTCTATATTCTGTATATATGCGTTAGAATATGATGTTTATCTTTCTCTTTCTGACTTACTTCACTCTGTATAATAGGTTCCAGGTTCATCCATCTCATTAGAACTGACTCAAAGGCATTCCTTTTTATGGCTGAGTAATATTCCATTGTGTGTATGTACCACAACTTCTTTATCCATTTATCTGTTGATGGACATATAGGTTGCTTCCATGTTCCAGTTATTGTAAATAGTGCTGCAATGAACAATGAGATACATGGGCTTTTTCAATTTTGGTTTCCTCAGGGTATATCCTAGGAGTAGGATTGCTGGGTCATATGGTGGTTTTTTTCCTAGTTTTTTAAGGAATCGCCATACCATCTTCCATAGTGGCTGTATCAATTTACATTCCCACCGACAGTGCAAGAGTGTTTCCTTTTCTCCACACCCTCTCCAGCATTTATTGTTTGTAGACTTTTTGATGATGGCCATTCTGACTGGCATGAGGTGATATCTTGTTGTAGTTTTAATTTGCATTTCTCTAATAATGAGTGATGTTGGGCATCTTTTCATATGTTTGTTAGCCATCTGTATGTCTTCTTTGGAGAAATGTCTGTTTAGTCTTTTTACCACTGTTTGATTAGGTTGTTTTACTGGTATTGAGTTGTATGAGCAGCTTGTGTATTTTGGAAATTAATCCTTTGTTAGTTGTTTCATTTGCTATTATTTTCTCCATTCTGAGGGTTGCCTTTTCACTTTGCCTATAGTTCCCTTTGCTGTGCAAAAGCTTTTAAGTTTAATCAGGTCCCACTTGTTTACTTTTGTTTTTATTTCCATTACTCTAGGAGGTGGGTCATAGAGGATTTTGCTTTGATTTAGGTCATTGAGTGTTCTGCCTATGTTTTCCTCTAAGAGTTTTATAGTTTTTGGTCTTATATTTAGGTCTTTAATCCATTTTGAGTTTATCTTTGTGTATGGTGTTAGGAAGTGTTCTAATTTCATTCTTTTACATGTAGCTGTCCAGTTTTCCCAGCACCATTTATTGAAGAGGCTGTCTTTGCCCCATTGTATATTCTTGCCTCCTGTGTCAAAAATAAGGTACCCATAGGTGCAGGGGTTTATTTCTGGGCTTTCTATCTTGTTCCATTGGTCTATATTTCTGTTTCTGTGCCAGTAACATACTGTCTTGATGACTATAGCTTTGTAGTATAATCTGAAGTCAAGAAGTTTGATTCCTCCAGCTCCATTCTTCTTTTTCAAGACTGCTTTGGCTGTGGGGTCTTTGTGTTTCCATATGAACTGTGAAATTTTTTGTTTTAGTTCTGTGAAAAATGTCATTGGTAATTTGATAGGGATCACATTGAATCTGTAGATAGCATTTGGTCCAAGCATCAGATGCTCCTATTGGGTAATAGTGTCCCATGGTCCCTGCAGCAGCTGCATCTTATAGCACTCACGAACTCCTTCCCAGATGTCCTTCAGAGCTAAAGGTCTTCCATCTAAAAAGCTTGCCCTAAAGCAAAGCATAAGCACTTGGTAGCTGCAGGAATATATGACATGATATTCATATTTAATCACTTAGGCTGCTGTGGTGGTCTCAGTTACATCAAAATCATCCAGGGGGGAATCTAAAGCCTCCTCCACAGGAAGAAATGTCTGTACATGGGCAGATATTCCTTGATATGTCATTGTGGTTCCATTTTTAACTTGAAAATGTGTTTTGCACATGTAGCCATCAGAACAGTCCTTTGAAGCTCTCCATTTCCAACCATCGCCTATCTTTTCTGAAGGTTTAATGAATTCTGCACAATAATGCTGGAATGCTTTTTTTCTCCAAAGAACTCATCTTCTTCCATACTAAATGAGAACCTGCCACCCAGCCCAGTTGATGACAAATCTTATAAATGCTTATAGTCTATATTTCTGTTCTTTGGCCTATCATTTATAATTGTTGTAATGGAAATATCACACCTGTTAAGTAATAATTTGTTCATATAACAGCCACTGAGGTCTACATGGTATTCTTGATATAATTGCAGACTTTCTTGGTTCTTTTTAAAAATATTTGTTTATTTACTTGGTGTGCCGGGTCTTAGTGGCAGCATGCTGGGTCCTTCAATTGTGGAATATGGGATCTAGTTCCTTGACCAGGGAATGAACCCAGGGCCCTTACACTGGAAACATGGATTCTTAGCTACTGGACTAACAGGGAAGTCTCCCAGACTTTCTGATAGAATATAATTTGTCAAGACAGGTTAGGGGCAGCTTTTCCTAAACAAAGCAACAATAGTTATTATAACAATAGCAATAACAAAAGCCCAGCTGAATTTAAGCAAAACTCTCCTCAATTGTCTTCAACTGCAAACCCCAACATAAAACTTTTGAAACAAACCGGCCAGGGAACTTGTCCTTGGAAAGTGTATTTCCCTTTCTTGAATACTGTTAGAAAAAAGAGCTCTCAAGTCAGGTGCTAGCTGTTCTAACTTGGGCAGAATATGCCATGAGAATTCCACTTTGACCTTCCTTGAGGCTGTCATTTTAAATTGCTGTCTTTGTTGCACACCTCTTCCCATTTCTAAATTTAAGCTTAAATTCTATGCTAAGAAACTGCCACTTTTATCACATGATAAAAAATTTGTCTTTTTAAATCTTAAAAAAGGCGTTTGAAGACACTGAGTACTGTCAACATGGACATACACTTCAAAATCTAGATTTCTTTGGGTTTCTCTCCCCATGGAGGATCCAGTTCCTCTGTTTTCCCTTACCCTTTTGCCCTATTTTGTATGTTTTTGCTTTAAATAAGACTGATTGTAGCTAGTTGTTGTTGATTGAAACCAGAGAAGAGATTATTGTTACGAAATTAAAAAGCCTAAACTTCCTGAATAAACACCCTTAAGGAAAATTTAAAGCAGGTCCCTGTATTTATGGTAACCATTATATTTTATGACTTTAATGAACACTGCTTGCAGAGAAATGTGCTTAAATTCAACTTTAGCTATCTCTAATAATATTACTATCAAAAAAGCTCCCATGTACTATGCCATGCAGGGTTTCCCAGGTGGCCCAATGGTAAAGAATACGCCGCTAATGCAGGAGATTCAGGAGACTCAGGGTCAATCCTTGGGTCAGGAACATCCCCGGGGTAGGAACTGGCAACCTGCTCCAGTATTCTTGCTTGGAAAATTTCATGGGCAGAGGTTCCTGGTGGGCTACAGACCATGGGGTCACAAAGAGTCAGACAGAACTGAGCACTCATGCATGCACTATGCCATGTATTTGCTAACTATGTGTAAACTAAATTTTTTCCATGAATTACCTTCTACTACTGCTCACCATAAAGTGTGCAACAACTCTATGTTTCTCTTTACAGGAAAGAGGACTATCTTGATTGGGGACACACAGTTTTTCCATGTCCTAGGGAGCATTCAAAGACCGTCGATCCAGTTCCAGAACTTGAACATGCCCTCTTGTCTTACTGACATTGAATATTCTTCAGTTTATTTATTTATTTACTTTTAAGTGTGAAACATTTACCTTTTTGAAATAACAACAACAAAATGTATACATATCCTGAATAACTAACTTCTTTCTAGACTTTCTTCTGATTCAAATTATCTTCTCTCTGTCTCTCTCAGGCATGCAGCCCTACTCTCTTTCTCTCTCTCTCTCTTTTTTTTTTCTTGAGCTTCTGCTGGTACCCCCAAACAAACTCAGCAGTTATTCATTGAGCATTTATATGTGTGAGATACTGTTAGTACTTTGGGAGGGCAGCTTGACGTTTAAGCTCTTAGATCATGCAGATATCTGGGGGAAACCACATGCATAGGTAATAAAGAGTGAGGAATGCATGGTGTAGAAGTAACACGTGGCATTATGGAAGGAGATAGAAAGGCTCTGCTCATAAGGGATGAGCAGGGGGCATGGCAGGCAGCCTGGAAACTAGTGTTTAGTAGAGAGAAAACAAGTAGAGGCTGGTCAGAGATGGAAGGGCTGGGAAACAGTGTCAGAGGGGCAATTCTAAGTAGAAGTAAGAGCAGGCACAGAGACCCAGACCCTAGAAAGAGCCTGTTCATAGAATAAGAGGTTGCTCCTTAGGGCCTGGGCTGTCATTCAGGCTGTGGTTTGGGCTAGAGCTGGAGAGGATTAGAGACCATACAAAGTTGGGAAGATCCCCTTGAGAAGGAAATAGCAACCCACTCCACTATTCTAGCCTGAAGAATTCCATGGACAGAGGAACCTGGTGGACTACAGTCCACGGGGCCACAGAGAGTCGGACTGGATTTAGTGACTAAAAAACAACAACAACCACGTTAGGGCCAGGACTAATGTTCAGGCTGGTACTGGAGAAGATCAGAGAAACTACAAGTTCTGCTAAAGAGCCAAGAACTATGGACGGAGGCTCATGACATTGTACAGGAGGCAGTGATCAAGACCATCCCCAAGAAAAAGAAATGCAAAAAGGCAAAATGGTCGTCTGAGGAGGCCTTAAAAATAGTTGAGAAAAGAAGAGAAGCTAAAGGCAAGCAGAAAAGGAAAGATACACCAATGTGAATGCAGAGTGCCAAAGAATAGCAAGAAGAGACAAGAAAGCCTTCCTCAGTGATCAATGCAAAGAAACAGAGGAAAACAATAGAATGGGAAAGACTAGAGATCTCTTCAAGAAAATCAGAGATACCATGGGGACATTTCATGCAAAAATGGGCTCGATAAAGGACAGAAATGGTATGGACCTAATAGAAACTGGAGATATTAAGAAGTGGCAAGAATACACGGAAGAACTATACAAAATAGATCTTCATGACGCAGATAACCATGATGGTGTGATCACTTACCTAGAGCCAGACATCCTGGAGTCCAAAGTCAGATGGGCCTTAGGAAGCATCACTATGAACAAAGGTAGTGGAGGTGATGGAATTCCAGCTGAGCTCTTTTA
Source organism: Giraffa tippelskirchi (assembly GCF_054371585.1). NCBI lineage: Eukaryota > Metazoa > Chordata > Mammalia > Artiodactyla > Giraffidae > Giraffa > Giraffa tippelskirchi. Next base: position 87,294,106 of record NC_137275.1, on the reverse strand, counting down.
AGTTCTAATTGATGATGCTGTTAAAGTGCTGCACTCAATATGCCAACAAATTTGGAAAACTCAGCAGTGGCCACAGGACTGGAAAACATCAGTTTTCGTTCCAATCCCAAAGAAAGGCAATGCCAAAGAATGTTCAAACTATCGCACAATTGTACTCATCTCACACACTAGCAAAGTAATGCTCAAAATTCTTCAAGCGAGGCTTCAACAGTATGTGAACCAAGAACTTCCAGATGTTCAAGCTGGTTTTAGAAAAGGCAGAGGAACCAGAGATCAAATTGCCAACATCCGTTGGATCATCGAAAAAGCAAGAGAGTTCCAGAAAACCATCTACTTCTGCTTTATTGACTATGCTAAAGTCTTTGACCGTGTGGATCACAACAAACTGTGGAAAATTCTTATAGATGTGGGACTACTAGACCACCTCACCTACCTCCTAAGAAATCTGTATGCAGGTCTACAGTTAAATGCTCTACCACTGAACTACACCCGCCTTTGCTTTCTCCACTCTGGAACTGTATGCTTCCCTTGGTTATCACCTTATTCACAGGAGTATAAATGGGAACAACTGTCCCTGAGAACTCTGAATGCCTATCAGTAGTCGTTCTTCAGTGTCACTGCCAGTGTTCAGGTTGTGAAATCTTGGTACTGCCCTGCATATGTTCAGTGCCTGATTCTACCCCCTAGGTCATCACTCCAAATATACATTTTATAAAAACCCTGGAAACAGCATGAAATGCAGGCTGTTAAAGAAATCACTGAAAAGATCAAGCTGGATTATGTTGCTTAATTTTCATGATGCCTGGTGGTTATTCAAATGAGTACAGTTTCTTTTTTCCACGATATTTATTTTTTAGCAGATAGGATCCACTTGTTTCAACATGATTTCTAGTTTTCAAGGGTATACTGTAGGAAAAAATTATCATTCAAGACATAAGCAGTTTCTGCCAATAAGTAGGAATGAGGCAGTTGACCAGTGAGGGGAGAACAAAAATCTGTGTTATTTTGATGTTAATTGATAGTGGTGCTCCTTTGAAACACTGATGATAATTTTTCAATATGCAATCCATTTGACCCCAGAGAGCACTGGGAATTCTGCCAGACTTTTGTTCCACCACCACTTATCTCAGTTTTAAAATAAGCATTTGTATAGCACTGTCATCTTCATTAATCTTTTTAGGAGTTTGTGCTGGGAAGCAAGAACTTTTTGTTATTCCCATTTTACAGATAAAGAAAGTGAGAGACAAAAGGGAAATGACTTGTTATGAATATTTTAGTAAGTTATTAGGCCTTAAAATTTCCAGTTTGTTATTAAGCTTATTGAATTTTCCTATTGACTGAGTTGTGCTGTCTCTTTCTAAATCAGCATACCAGATTCTAAGAGGGGCAGTCTATTTAGAGTTTGAATTCAATATTTCTGTCATACATCACCCAGTCCCAGTAAAGTCTCTACTTGCATGCTTTGTTTTCTTTGGTTTTTGTCTTTTTGAGATTATATTCTAAAGGCTAGAAAAGAAGAGAATGTCCCTGACTTTCATTTTCTTACCTTAAGTAAAGAAGAAGCAGTCTTCATTTTCTCCTTTTGTAAATTAAAAAAAGAGGCTCCATATATAAGGGCTATTTACTCCAGAAGAAAAAAATACATAGTTCCCAATGCTTATAGCTGAACAATTCTGGTGTTGCAAGGAAGGTAAGACACAAAAATAACTATGTATCAATATAATATTAACAATGGCTTAAATTTATTGAATGCTTACTACATTTCAGGAACTTTACCTATATTATTTCATTTAATCTTTACATTAGTCCACTGAGAAAGGCTGTATTATTACACTCATCATATACATGAGAAAACCAAGGCTTAGGAAGCTGAGCAATTTGCTTGGAGACATACAACCAAGAAGAGACAGCCAGGTCTCAAAATTCTATGGTCTGTCACTAATGAGTCCTTCTTCTCTGTGCTTCCTTTACAAAATTATTTATCTATTCATGGACCTTTGTTCTCAGTAAATTTTAGACTCAATTTGTCAAATTTTACAAATAGCCTGATGGAATTTTATTTTCAGTACAACATCTTTAAAGATTAATTGAGGGAAATAAGCTATCTTAATAACAACTTGTTTCAACCAAGACCAATGGAATGTTTCTCCGTTTACTCAGATGCTCTTTTATATTGCTTCATAAAGATATTTGCTTTTTTTCATAAAATCCATCTACCTTCTTTATTAGGTTAATTTCTTACTATTTTATAATCTCTGTCTCTATTTAAATGTTTTGTTATTTCTGGTGTAAAGAGAATTATTTTCTAAGCTGATATTGTACCAAAAAAACTTTTTTGTCAGCCTTAACTATGTCTACTAGTTTCTGGACTTTTGTTTGTTTGTCTTTACAAATGATCATACCATCGGCAAATAATTCCAGTTTTATCTCTTCTTTTCCAATTCTAATACTTCTTTTTACTTATTCTCCAGACCAGTGTTGAACAGTGGAGGTGACAGTGAGCATTCTTATTTCCTCCTCTGAAAGGAAATAAATCTCAAAGAGATATTTGCATAATGTTTGGGGACAAGAATAATCAAGGATGAAATCTTAGCTTTATATTTTTGTTTTCTTTTTATATCATAGAAAAATTCTGACCAATTAAGTTATATGTGATTTTTATCCTTTTGAAGATATAATGACTCCACTGAGTGTGTGCTGCTGCTGCTAAGTCGCTTCAGTCGTGTCCGACTCTGTGCGACCCCATGGACAGCAGCTCACCAGGCTCCGCCGTCCCTAGGATTCTCCAGGCAAGAATACTGGAGTGGGTTGCCATTTCCTTCTCCAGTGCATGAAAGGGAAAAGTGAAAGTGAAGTCGCTCAGTCGTGTCCGACTCTTAGCGACCCCATGGACTGTAGCCTACCAGGCTCCTCCGTCCATGGGATTTTCCAGGCAAGAGTACTGGAGTAGGGTGCCATTGCCTTCTCCGCCACTGAGTGTGTAGATATGGATAAATATACTTATATGTAATATATAGTAATATTATATAATATGTGTGCATGGTCAGTCACTTCAGTCATGTCCAACTCTGCAACTCCATGGACTGTACCCCACCAGACTCCTCTGTCCAAGGGATTTTTCAGGCAAGAATACTGGAGTGGGGTGTCATGCCCTCCTCCAGGTGATCTTCCCGACCCAGGGATCAAGCCTGCATCTCTGTCTCTTGTATTGGCAAGTGAGTTCTTTATCACTAGTGCCACGTGGGAAGCCCCATTAGATGTTATATATTATACTATATAATTTATAAGATAATTATTAATATACATAAGTATATAGAACAAACAATTATATTTAGATTTACTCTTACTTCCTCAGATATATAGTGGTCCTTCTGGTGCTGTATGTCTTCTGTATGTTTTTAATATTGCTTCCATGACTGTCCTTTGCTTCAAATTTGTCGGAAATATCACCTCTTTATTTTAAATCTTTTAATATTCTTTTCCTTTAAAATTTTGTATTACAGAAAGCATGTTACTGTTCCTTATTTTATAATCTGTGTTTCTAATTTAATTTGCAACTTTAACTTGTGTATTTATCATTTTTTATCCCTACATTTCATTGAACAGGTGAATTTTTCTTGGTTGAAGTTGAAAGCTATATATTCTGTTTATTCTTTGAGTGGTTTTTCCTAAGATTAAAGGTCAATACATATATTCATTTTTTTTCCCCCAAAGAAGGCACGTCCTTGGAATGGTATCATTGCCTTTGTTCTGTTTCCATCCTCAGGTTTTTCTTAGTTTTTTTATGTTGATATCATTTAGACTTTTTTTCTTTTTGGATATGCTGCGCTGCTTGTGGGATCTTATCTTCCTGACCAGGGATAGAACTCAGGCCCCTAGCAGTGAAGGCACCAAGCCTTAACCATTGTACCACTACAGAATTCTCCATTTAGACATTGATTTTCTGGTTTTTATGGATATTTCTTCTTTTTGGCTATGCTTTGGTCTTTCTGTCAATTAATGTATAGTTGGTCTTCTGCCTCTTGCTTGGTAATTACTTGTTTATATTACACCTCAAAAAGGTCTTAATTTCTTTATTCACACTTGTTTCTCATTTCTTATGAAAGTATTTTTACACTGATTTCTCTTTTTTACATGAGTACTTTCCTTGAGAACATTTTAAAAGTGGTTTTTTGTGTAGTAAATCTTCTGAGTTCTATGTCTGAACATATCTTTACTTCATTCTCATTTTGAAATTAATATTTTAGCAGAATATATCTTAAGTTCAAATATTAAGTTTTTTACAGTGTAAAAATGTTGCTTCATTGTCTCCTTGCTTCCAATGTCCTAGACATGTGATACCAATTTTTATTGTTCTCTTTATGGTTACCTGTTCTTTCTCTCTAGGGTATAGTCTATATAATCTTCACTTTGTTTCTGATGTTCTTATAATTTGTGATAATGTATTTAGATGTGGATTTTTAAAAATTGTTGATTCTGTTTGACACTATTTTATATGTTGAACAATAAAAGAAGATGTGATTGGCTGCATAAATATAATGCCAAATATATTAACCTGCATGAATGATTTTTCATTATTTGCTTAAAACCATCTAAGAAAGCAATGATTATATATATTTAACAATGATACCTATCCATTTGTTGATCCTTATTATGTTAGACTCTGTACAAAGAGTTTTATGGGCTTTTTAAAAAAAATATTGTTATTTTGAAGTATAGTTGATTTACAATGTTGTGTCAATTTCTGCGGTACAGCAAAGTATTCAGTTGCACATTCTTTTTCATAGTCTATTCTATCATGGTTTATCACAGGATATTGAATAAACTTCCCTGTACTATATGGCAGGACCTTGTTTATATATTCTATACATAATAGTTACATACATGGTTTTATAATCATTACAACAGCTTCATGGAATAGCTGCTAATGTTATTTCCATCTTTAGAAGATGAGGAATTTGAAGTTTAAAACACTTGCATAACTTGCCCAAGATAGCTTAGCTAAGAAATAGTGAAGCTAAGGCAGGATCTAATTCTAATTCTTGTTTAACTCAAGAGCTTTCTTAAAACACCGTGTTACTCTGTACTTTTATCTATATTGACATTATGACAAATTTTCCTACTTAACTGATTAGTACTCTCAATATATAGCCTTTAGTTTCAAATTTTATTTTTTTTAAGAAGGAGTTTTATTTACCTATGACTTTCAAAAACTTGCCTAATTGCTTGTATTTATATGTGTGTAAGTAGAGAGAAGGCAAGGGGAGAGAGAGGAAGAGCTTTAATACAAATTGCCTTGAGATTAATTTAATAATTTGGTACAACTGTGATATTAATTGCTGTGTGTTAGAGTGCAGAATGGCTGTACAAAGGACATGGTTTAGAGGCACTATTTGCTCATTGCATTTCCCCATGCAAATTGTCATCTCCCGGTTACTACTGAAATAATCTCACTATTAGTAAAATAAATGTAAGAGCCATATTTGAAGGAAGAAAGATTGCTAACAGAGCTGTGGGCAGGGTTCTAAGCCTCTCTGTCTTTGTCAATAGAAGTTTGCATTTATTATCCATTTGTCCTGTTAACTGCTTTTCTAATATCGCTCCTCAATGTCTGATAACAGGCTAGAAAGGCAGCCTATAGTAGCAGAATCAAATGGGTAAAATGCTGGGGCAGAAGTGGGAAGAGTTCAAATGCTGATTCTAGAACAACTCTCTTCCTAGATAAATTTTATGAGGTTAAAATTATACTCTCCAAATATTAATAATACATATGATTGAGTTTCAAGTAAAAAAGTACTGTTTCAGTTCTTTGATTAGCCATTCACTTTTTGCCATTTCTCTCTTGAATATCTGACAAATTCTGCATTGAATCTGAGAGAGTATTACTTCAGGGAAAAGGAATTTTGACCATAATAGGTAAAACTTATGGATGAGAGATCTGTTTATCTGATATTCTTTTAACTGTACATGTGTGAATCTCATGTTGGTTTGGGATGGAACTCCATTTTATTTATAGTTGTTCACTTATAAAAAGGAGGCTCTTGTGTCCTAAACTTAATAGTGGCTTGATGGCATTCAACTGGTACTTGCTGTTGTGACTATAACTCTTATAGTTATGTACCTGTCATCATCATAATAACTATCGGTTCTTGAGATGCATCAGGAATTTGGAGCACATTATTTATGGTTCTCTCAACAATCTGTGAGGCAGATATTATTACCCTCACTTTACAGATGAGCACACTGAAGGAAATATCCCAAGGGCACCCAGCTATAAACATCAGAGCTAGGATTCATATTGAGACCTACCTTAAATGCCTCTCATTACCTCACCCTCAGTCTAATGCAATGTCACCTGTCTTTCCTGTGCTGATTCATTGCCTTTATAGAAGTCCCTTTAGTCTTTATTCCTTGGTACCATGTCGGTCAGAACCTTGGCTATGAGGAGTTTAAACATTGAAATCCGGTGCCAAAATCTGTGCTTTTATTTTCAGAGCACATTTAACATTCAATAGTTCTCTAAATAAGACATTTCCTTGCTCAGTAATTTTGAGTGAATTCAGACTTGCATCAATTGACTGTTGGGTTGGAGGTGGAAGGGCAGGAATCATGTGCAAACATAAAGCAAGACTATTCATTTACTTTTTGTATTTTCTAGGTTCTCTTTCCTTAACATTGCTAATCTAGTAAAATAATCATGCCTTTGATCCTATATAACCACTTGATGGATTGCTACCAGAAACACATCTACAGATTTGATCCAGAGAGGAAGCTGCCTTCGATCTGACTGAACCATCTGATGCATTTTCCCCCATTACTACATGGTGCTTGTAATCAATAATTCCCTGGGATCTCTGCAGCTCAAAGACTAATATATAGCTAAATCAGCTAGTATGGTTTGTATTTAGCACCATGGATCTCTGTCTATTCATACACTGTCGAACATGGTAGTCACTTGCCATAGCAGGCTGTTTTAAATCAGTTAAAATGAAATAAAATTAAAAACCAATTTCTCTGTCACACTAATTACATTTCAAGTGCTTTATAGTCCCATGTGGCTAGTGGCTACTGTACTGGACAATGAAGCTATAGAACAATTCCATCAGTGCAGACATCTCTATTGGACAGTGCTAAACCATAAAGAAGACAGAAATGAAGTTAAGTATAATTACTTCACAGAGTGTGCTGACAGCATCACTGAGTTATAGAATATAATGGGTCATGATGCATTGCAGTTCCCTCTGCTTTATTTGTCTTCCTAGATAGCTATTGGAAAGAAGGAATTTGGTCTTGTGTGTATGGTATGCCTGTTAGGTAAGACAGAAACTGACTCCCAGGGGTTCAGTAACTATATGTTCAATGCTCTGTGAATGAGATCAAGAAAATAAGTTGAATATGGGAGAATTCTTGGAGTTTATAGAATCGAGTGACTACCTGGGCAGTATAAATAAAATAGTCATTTTTTTTCTACCTGAAATATGTTAGCCTTCAAAATGGAATAGTTGATCAAGGAGTGTTTCAACATAGAAGAGATAACAATCATCCAGATTTCAAAGCCTAATGCCACATGTCATCAGAAAAGAAAAAGGCCAGAGTTTAATATATCATCAAGTCCAGTTGACTCTTATATGGATGGGGTGACTGTCAAGTCATGGAAGAACATTTTGTTTCTTTCAGTTGAAGGAGACTCAAAAAGGAAAATAACGTTTTTATTCAAAGCATTTTAATTTATTTCCTCTTCTAGAACTAAGTCAGGAATAAGTTTGGAGAAGTGATTGGAATGTCATTTACAGAAGCTTTTGTCATTTAGGTTATGTGAAAGCCATGATAAGGAATCTTTAAGCCTTTAAAAAATAGAGCCATGTTTTAGATTGCAGCAAAATATGGTGCTGTTGTGTCTTTCTTTTCATATACCATATATTTAGTAAGTGTGTTACATGTAAATAAAGAGAATGAGTTACAATTGTGGTTGCAATAGCAGAACAAATGATTTTTGTTGCTGTTGTTGGCACAACTAGTGAGGTCTGGGGTGTGGAGTCAGAAGATTCCACTTAGTGCCGTAGAAGAGAGTTGAACCTGGGATTCAGTTGACATTTCTCTTGCCTCTGATTCACCAAGTGTCTTATGACAGGCAATGTTTCATATAGTCACTTAGAAAAACAATCACCTCACACTGTAAGTGATATTTGTGTTCTATGGATTGTATTATTCTCAGTGGCTAAGTCATTTCAAGGTGTCTCAGCACACTTTTCTCTTTGCCAGGGGCTAGATCTGCTGATCTCTGTCTGTGGACATGCCCTGGGGTTGTTTTTCCACCAGCAATGCAGGATTTTTATGCAACCACTCACATCTTTTCATCTGGTCCTCATTTTATCTGGACAAGCATTTTTGATTTAGCAACCTATAGCTATAGTGCAGCTACAGTACAGAACAGGGACATCTGATCTCAATATGGATTAGATTTGACTCCTAATTTTGATTTCCTTAACTGGATGCTCTCAACAACTGAGAAGAATAGGTAATCAAAGTCATATTCCTTAGGCTTTGATTTTACAACTTTTCCTGTGAGTGTGGCCAAGGTGGGTATCCTGAGATGAGAACACAACAATATTATTTTGCTATGGTCCTGAAGTTAGATGTAGAGACTGAGAATGCATTGGCTCCAGGTTGCCTGAAATTCTGTTCCCTCAAATGTAGTGCTACAGAAGAAAGAGAGATGGAAAACTCAAGGAAATTAATCTGCCAATTGTTCTTTTAGAAATAGTTTCTGGTTAGAGTTTTTTTTAATCTAAGTATCTAAGTACCTCATCTTTTTCTCTAAATACTCGATAGTTTTGAGAAATTTCAGGGAAAAGTAAATCTTTTCATACCACTGGCACTGTTTACTGTCAAACTGATTGCAAGGAAGTACAGTAAGTCTCCTACATAAGAACCTTCAACTCTGAAAGATGCAAAGGTGTATTCCATGAACATCAGGCATGAGTGAAATTGCAGCTTGCTCTCCATCTTCTATTGCTGAAGATACTTCAGCCCTGGGCTTGCCAGTTGGTGCTAGTGGTGAAGAATCTGCCTGCCAGTGCAGGAGAAAAAAAGAGACATGGGTTCGATCCCTGGGTCAGGAAGATCCCCCTGGAGTAGGAAATGGCACCCCACACCAGTATTCTTGCCTGGAGAATCCCATGGACAGAGGAGCCTGGTGGGCTACAGTCCATGGGGTTGCAGAGAGTCAGACACAACTGAGCAACTGAGCACTTCAGCTCTGCCATCTCCCAACTTCTCTCCCTCTTTCAGTAAGTAACTCTTCTTGCCTGTTCACTCAATGCCAGCCCCTGTATGCCAAATGTTGTACTGCACTTTTCAAGGTACTTACTGTAAGACTGAAAATTTTTTCTTTATTTTCTGTGTTTATCTTTTATGTATAATTTGTGTGAAAAGTATTATGAGCCCATTACAGTAGTACATAGCCAACTGTGTTAGTTGAGGACCTGGTGGTGGTTTAGTCTCTAAGTCGTGTCCGACTCTTGCAACCCCATAGACTGTAGCCTGCCAGGCTCCTCTGTCCATGGGATTCTCCAGGCAAGAATACTGGAGTGGGTTACCATTTCCTTCTCCAGGGAAGCTTCCCGACCCAGGAATCAAGCCCAGATCTCCTGCATTGCAAGGAGATTCTTTACCGACTGAGCTACGAGGGAAGCCCGTTGAGTACCTAGGCTAATTTTATTGGAGTTAGGAACAAATTGGATTTATGAACATGCTCTCAGAACAGAACTCATTCATATGTAGGCACTTAGTGTATACTTAAATACCCACATGATTAGATATGTTAGAATAATGATAAAGTGCTTATTGTATAATTTTGCACTTATTCCTTTACATACATTTTCTGTTTCTTTTCTATAACAAACAAGGTTTCTCCTTGCAACCTTACCTCACTTGCCAGTCACATAAAAAAAAAAAAAGAGAGAGACTCCAAGCCAATTTCAGCTCCTTGGGAGTCAGGAATAATAAAGAACTGGAACACAGCTTGTCCTGCCATCCCACACATAGTAGGAAATATTCAAAGTTAGCACTGTTGGGAACTTGTAAAATCAAAAGATATATTTCCCTTTGTTTAAATGGAAAAAAGATATTAAGCTAGGAGGTGGGAAAAATACATCAAGCTTCTGAGCTATAAGAAAAATCTGAAGAATAACACTAGGTTATTGGACTCACTTTAAGCAAGCTTTGGCCGCTTGCCTGACTAGGTATGTCAGAGATGGGCAAGAGAACAGTTACTCTCCTTCACTTCCTGGAAGCATATGATACACTGTCTTCTTATGGAGACTACATCATTAAGAGATCCAAGTGTGTCCTGAGGATGTTAGCTGAGATGGACTCTGGCAGGCAGCTCCAGAAAACTTAGCCAGGAAGTTCTGATTCAGAAGGAACAGTAATGTGTTTGTGACATGGTTGGAATACATCAGACTCCATCACAGACATGGAGACCTGGGGGGAGGGATTGTATAAGACTTTAGAGCCACACTCAGATAAATGCCTTTCTAGAGCAGGTAATTTGCTTGTCCTGACAGGTGTGAAGGGATACTTGGCACTCTCCAAAAATAACCCCATTTTAAACCAGAGGGCCACTGATGGACCACTTTTAATTTAGTTTTGTGATAAGTTCCCTCTAATATTTAAATCTATATGTTCTGACAACAGGAGTGTTCAAGGTGTATGTGAAAAAAGCCTTAGTATAACAGTTCAATGACAGCAGCCTTGAGCTACCAGCTCAGCTGTGGCAGAGAGCACAGGTCTCTAAACCTCTAAGACTTATCCTATAGTCAACCTTGCAAGCTGCTGTAAGTCTCTGTGAGTGAAGCAAATCACTTCTTCAATCACTAAAATGTTATCCAGGCATCTTGCTTAATTTGGCGTTCTTCACAGGGTGGTAAAGCTGTCTTGAAAAAAATGCAAATAGACAAAACCAAAAATGGTGCATCTCTTTGGAGGAATACTTGCAGACCTATGTCAACAACTGAAAGGTTTCCACAGTGCAGTTATGAGCAGTTTGTGTGAGTCTGTTTGGGCATCCGTGCACTCTGAGCCCCTCTCTTTGGTCTTGACAATTGTCTATATAGGCAGAAGTATGTTAAAATTTGTGGTACCTTTGGGTCTCATTTCCCATTGGTTCTAGAACCAGCTATATAAATGAAACACTTTCCCTAATCCAGCCTTGAAAGAAGCTGCATTTCTCAACTCTGAAGCATCCACATTATGTTTAGACTCAAAGTGAATTGGCTGCTGAGATGACCCTTCACCCTGATGATCTGGCTACCCAGTTATTTTCATCTGGGGGTGATTTTATCCTCCAAGGGGACATTTGGTAAAGTCCAGAAACAATTTTTGGTTATTAGAACTGGGGTGCTATGGGCATCTAGCCACTAGAGGCCAGTCAGATGCTGCTGAACATCCTGACATGCACAGGACAGCCCTCATCACATTACCTGGCTTAAAATGTCAATAGTACTGAAAATGAGAAACCTGTGTTCCACTGTGAGATGATGGCAGACCATTTGGTCAGTTCCTCTGCCCGGATGACACATTCACGTGGAAACAAGAGTGTAAAGGCACCAGGGGGCTGCAGAAACTCAGCCAGCAGGAGAAGTAAGCACTCAGAAAACCAGCTCCCCTGGAAGACTTTCTCCCTGAGCCTTGCCTCCTTGTCTGGAACGTTTCAACCTTGGGGGATGTGCTCAGGAAGAATCATACTCTCTCACCAGGAATGATGGGCAATAGTGAGTGGCCATCCAGTATGCCTCCTTTCACTTCAAGAATCATTTATGATGTACTTTCTATTTGTATTAGCTACAAATTACTAACTATTTAATTTGTGTCAAACGTGTGGTAAGCGCTTTACAGAGGTTAATTTATTTCACTCTTACAGGATGAAATGATGTTGTCATGAGCCCCATTTGTGCATACATTTGAAAGTTGGTTTCAAACACAGGTCACATTGTTTGTAAATATTGAGCTACGACATGAAGTTAAGTCTAGTTTGACATCAAAACACATGCTTATAAGCAGACTGCTAAATTAGTGAGTCCCCTGCTAGGTATTATGGAGAATATTAAGGAAGACAAACACATCTGCTTAATGGTATTCTGTCATCCTTGAATTGTTGATATTTAGACATAAACACCATGGAAACAAGAATCAGGCTTTTATGTAATCATCTGGACAAAATGTCAAGAAAAGAACCGCTGTGCAAGAATTCCAGAACATAAGCTCTGTGAAAGTGATTGATTGTTCTGTCTGGTTTTCCTCCGTATCATGAACACATGGAACAGTGCTTGGCACACAGTAGGTGCTAGGTTTACACCACTGAATCAATGAGTGATACTACCAAAGATGTCCATAGTTTTTCCATGGTGACATTGTCCATCAAAACTCTGTTGCTTCAAACCACAGCAATTCCTCTCAGAAATAAACAAATTAAATTAAAGCCAGAATCCTAGAGTAGCTTGTGAAATTCAAGGAAATACTGAAGCATAAGGCCACAGGAAGAATTCCGAGTAGTTCAAGGAGGTTCTTGGACTTTCCTTCTAGTGCTGAAATCATATTCCAACTTTGTGTTTCTGTTTAAAAGTCTGAAGACATTCTAATTGCCTTCTGTTGAGTCAATAAGTTTTTTCTCTTGTTATGACAAGGTGGTAATTTTGTCCAATAAATTGTAGCCAGGGATGGGGCAGGGTTATGCAGTGCAAACTCTATCTGTGGGAGAACAACATTTAGAGGAAATGTGGAAAGGTATGGCCAGAGTGGAAATTCATGGCACCCCCTAAGATGTGTGGAAAGCTGACTTTTTTGCTCAGAGAGGGTGCCTCGGGCCCATTCAGTCTGCAGTTAATATCTCCAAACTTAACATGTCCTCAGGAATGTAGCTAAGATCTTGAAACCAACTGTCCATTTGGAATTTGGTTTAGGGAGAGCATTGTCCAAAGAAAAGACGTTGTTAAGTTGATTAGATATTTATACTTGATAACTGGCAAACACCTTATTACTGGAAGATGAAATTTGGTTTCAACTGATGGGCTCGCTTTTCAAATCAGATGCTCACATTATTGGTCTCAGGCTTCTCTCTCAATTTCAATGTATAGATTGGATAATATATGGGACAGATTCTTATTTTCCATAAGCAAAAGCCTATATCTTAAGTAGTCTGTAAGCAAGATTTCTCAGTACTGGTAAAGTGTTTGGTTCATGTACATTTAATATTGTTAATGAAGCTCTCCACAATAGATTAATGAGGAAAATGATTGGGCCATCCAAATTGGATTAAGAAGCAGGGGTCACTTGCAGAAGAAGTGACCAGAACCTGAAAAATATTGTAGAATAGGAAAACACATTTCCTTCTCCTTTGTTCATCATCTTAATTCATCATGTAAGAAGGAGGTTTCAATGCGCTTTCTGCTTTAACCAATGTTGTAATTCCTGGCATCATTAAGACATGATTGTCTTTAATGTATAGATGTTATGTGTACAACAGAACACAACTGATGTTCTCAATCTATGCTGACTAGATTGTAAAATTCCATTTCTTAGTAGAAAAAGTCCCTAGAACCTGAACTCAGTAAGACCAGATTCTAGCATGTGGAGAAAATCTGTCATATGGACACCTTTCCTAATAATGAGGTGGGTTACTCTGCACAACAGTGAGGAAAATGTGTTCTACCATGTATGTACTTAGTTTCCCAGTCATGTCTGACTCTTTACAAACCCATGGACTGTAGCCCACCAGGCTCCTCTGTCCATGGATTGTCCAGGCAAGAATACTGGAGTGGGTAGCCGTTCCCTTCTCCATGGGATCTTCCCAACCCAGGGATCAAACCCAGGTCTCCCACATTGCAGACAGATTCTTTACCATCTGGGCCACCAGGGAAGCCTGTATTCTACCATGAATCCAAACGTATTCCCCATTCCTAACTTTTCCATTCTACTCTCCTTTCTTTCTGCTATAACTCATTACAATGTTAAGAGCCAAATGTCAACTCTCAACGTGCAAAGACCATTGATCACTGTAGCAACTAAAAGTCCTCATCGAAATTTGCTCTATACGTTTTCTAAAATTTATAAACCTTAATTACTATTCTATTCCTTATATCATGACTTTTTTTTTCTTTTTCTTTTGCCATACTGCACAGCATATGGAATCTTAGTCCCCTTACCAGGGATTGAACCCATGTACCCTGCAGTGAAAGTGCAAATTCTTCATCATTGGACTGCCAGGGAAGTCCCTATCATGACTTTTAAGGCTCTTGGTGATTTGTCCTTTGTTGGAGGATGTTTAGTTTTAAGGAATCCAATATGTTGCACGTTTCTTCCTTTGTGCGCCATTTCTCAAGGATTCTCTGTTCCTTATTAGTTCCTTATCAGGAAGGAGAAGAACTGCACGCAGCTCTCAGGACTGAGATCATGAGAAAGGGTATCTACTTGGACTCCTTTCTGTTACTCCTTTCCGTGAGAACTGAGAAGGGGCATCTACTTGGATTCCTTTCAGTTACTCCCTTCCGTGATTTCTTTCAGCATCAGCGACCTTGTATGTATTAGACCATCCGTTTTTTGTTGCAATCAATGGCACTTCATCCTGTGTAATCATTTCACCAAAGGTATATAAGCCTGCATTTCTGCTAATAAAATACCCTTGCTCCACCAGAGACCTGGGTCCCCTGCGTCCTTTCTCTCTCTCTCTTTCTTATTGTACACTCTGGTCCACCTGGTCCCAGTCTCCCTAGAAGACCACAAGTGGCGCCCGAACAGGGACTCAGGAATTCAAGGTGTGTTTCAGGACGGAGTGACTCTGATCCACTAGAGGTCAGGTAAGTGAGGGGTTATGGGACAAAAAGCTGGAAAAGCCTAAGACCCACTGAGGTCAAGTAACTGCACAAGATTATGGGATAAAAGGCTGGAAAGCCTCACCATTTTTCTACTTTACTTCATCATTTCATGTCAGCAAATAGAGGCTTAACTCCAAATGGTGGAAAACTATCTTGACTGTAATAATTATAATTATCTTATTCTTACTGTTTGATTTTTTATACCTATAACTATATAATGAACTTTCTATCTAAGAGGTTTGAAGCATTTAAGTTACAAATGATTATTCAAGCTCCTATGATTGCCACAGGCTCTTCCAGCTATTGCTTGGGGCCCCTAGATCAGAGATCCTTGGTATGAGGATAAAGAAAATATATTGCCTCAACAAATTAAGGTCTATACCCCTTTCCAACAGGAATAAGTTACAAAATGGTTTCTCCACCCCTTTCCCTAACAACCATATTCTCCTAAAAGCAGGAAAAAATGAAAGAGTTAAAGCTTAAACAGACAATACAAGGCTCTATAAAATAGAAGCAAACATTCTCACTCATGCCTTCCTTAAGTCTTATGAAGAAATATATCTTGCCAGAAAACTGACCTTTCTTTAGGTCCAGAACTAATGATTACACAGCACAATGTCTTACTCATGGGAATGCTTTTCTTAGGCTCTATATTAATGATTATAATGGTAACAAATCTTGCCTTGGAACTTGTATCTCAAGACTTGTACCTCTGATTACACAGCAACAATATATCTTGCCCAGAGACATTAGCTGGAACTTGTTCTCCCTGGCTAATCTTGTGGCCAAAGTTATCTCAAAATATATGTCTTGGAAAAATCAGAAATGTCAAAGAGCTATTGCTTCAATTCATGAGACTAAGACTATTATTGATTATTTGAAGACTTTTCACCATAAAAAAAAAAACTCAAAAAATACAAATATTAACTAAAACAATGGCTACTACTTTTAACAAGAAAATAAAAAAATATTTTACATATAAGGACTAAACCCATTTAAAAGAAAATTACCCTAAAAAACATACAATTAGGCCAAAAAATATCAATCTAAATATGATATTGAAGGAAGGCCTATTTCAAGAAACTCCAAACTGAGGACTCCCCAAATCCCCTTCAACAAAAACCAGGGACAAACTCCATCCTTTCCCCCAAATCCTCTACATTCAACAACACTGCCATCAATATATCAGCCCTAAATGATTTTCTCCTTCTCCCTCAAATAGTCCCTTCTAGAATACCTACTGGACTTTTTGGACCCCTACCTCCACAAACTTTCGGCCTTTTATTTGGCCGATCTAACTTAACAGCTAAAGGAATTACTGTTCACCCTGAAATATTTGATTCAAATTATAAAGGAGGAATTCAAATTATGATGTCATCTCAGATACTATAGCAATTTAAAAAGGGAGATAAAATTGCCCAATTACTTCTTTTACCTTATACTACTATTAAGTCCTTTCATGACATACAGAGAGATGAATCAAACAAATTAAGTCAAAACCAATTGTTATGGACATCATTGGTATCTGAATATGCCTGACCCAATATAAATATCAAGATTAATGGTAAAACATTTTCTGGTCTCCTTGATACTGGATCTGACATCATTATTATCTCCAAATGCTTATGGCCCAAATCCTGGCCTATATAAAAAATTTCTTGCCAAATTACAGGAGTTTCTCAAACCAAAATACAAGAAGTTTATCATAGTATTCAAATTTATCCTTGTGAAGGACCAGAAGGCCATCCTGCTACATTACAACCTTATATAATAGCTGCACCCCTTAATTTAATAGGAAGAGATTTACTTATGCAATAACAAACTCAAATATACATTCCACATTTTTCTTAGGGGCCACTGCTCATTTAACAAACAAAACAACTATTAAAATAACTTGGAATACTGATGAGCCTATTTGGACAGAGCAGTGGCCCCTTACAAAAGAGAAATTACAAACTGCTAAAGAACTTATAGACACACAATTATAATTAAAACATATTGAGGAATCTTATTCCCCTTGGAACTCTCCTATTTTTGTTATAAAAAAGAAACCTGGCAAATAGCATCTCTTGACAGACCTTAGAAAAGTTAATGCATCTATGAAACCTATGGGTACATTACAACCAAGAATCCCAACAACTACTATTATTCCTCAAAACTGGCATATTATTATTATCGACTTACAGGATTGCTTTTTTAGTATCCCTTTACATCCTCTAGATCGAGATTTGCTTTCTCACTTCCTTATCCTAATCACAGCAGACCTCATAAATGATACCAATGGACTGTATTACCTTAAGGTATGATGAACTCTCCCATGTATCAATATTATGTAGCCAAAGCCCTGGAACCTATAAGGGAACAATTTCCTAATCTTCTTGTTATTCACTATATGGATGATATATTATTCTCAGCTCCATCTATTTTAGAAACTTAACACATGTTCAATACAGCTCAACAATACTTAAAGGACTCTGGATTACTTATAGCCCCTGAAAAAATTCAAACCTCTACCCCTTATCATTATTTAGGGTTTATTATTAATAGACAACATATTGTTCCCCAATTAACACAGATTCATATTGATAAATTATCAACTTTAAATGATTTTCAAAAACTTTTAGGAGATATTCATTGGATTAGATCTTCTTTAGGTATTGCTAATTATCAACTAACTAATTCATTTTTAATACTCTAAAAGGAGATCCTAACTTAAATAGCCCTCACTCATTATCCCAAGAAACATGAGAAGAACTTTAATACAAAATAAATTACAACAACAATTTCTTACACAAATTAGACTTGATGTACCTCTAGAATTATTTGTACTCCCTTCTCTCCACTCCCCCATAGGCCTTTTTGTTCAACTTGAACACCCAATAGAATGGATCTATACTCATTTTAGAGGGACAAAATCACTTACACCCTATCTTGATTTAATCACTGTAATCATTATCAATGGGAGAAATAGAACTAAAACATTAATTGGCTTTGATCCTCACAAAATTGTTATATCTATTACAAAATCTCAATTCGAGAATGCACTGCAAACTTCTACTGACTTCCAAATAGCCTTTTTAGAATATTTTGGAGAGATTTCATTTCATTATCCTTCTAACAAACTTTGGAATTTTTTAAAAATACTGAATTCAGATGATATTAGCAACACTAAATGTGATTATGCTACTCAAGTAACATGGAAGACTACCAATATTACGATGGAACATTACCATGACAAAAGACTTCTTGGCTGGCATGATGGTGGAATGGCACCCCCTCACCCTCGAATCATTTTCAACAAACTGATTGGGCCTGAACAATGGGACATTTGGAAGCTTGTCACAAGCACCGAAGAACTTATAACTTGGACTGGATATTTCACAGGGAATAGTCGCAGTTCTAGTCATTATTTCTTTCATTATAATCAATCATATTTTATACAAGCTTGTGTTCCCCTTTTGTTGTAGCCTTAGGGAACTTACAATTCAATAAAACTTTACGTTCTGTAACTTGTATAAACTGCAAACTATATATCTGTCTTAATTCCTCCATAGCTATGAAAAATGAATCCCTTCTGATTCTTCGATCTTGATGTAGCCTGTGGTTACCAATAGATCGCCAACGACCCTGGGAAAAGGGTCCCATGGCTGGACTTGCTTCCCAGTTACTTATTAAATTGCTTCGAAGATCTGAACAATTCATTGGATGGCTAATTTTTAGCATTCTTGGATTAATAGCCATTTGCACTACTGCTGCTGTTGCCGGGGTTGCCTTACAAACCTCAATTCAGACACACAATTTTATACAAAATTGGACTAAAGATGCTCATACTATGTGGGCCACTCAGGCTCAGATAAATGAAGAAGTTCAAGACGAAATACAGGATATGAAAATGGCCCTCCAATGGATTGGAGGTCAATTAATAGATTTACAAAAACAGACTTTGCTAAAATGTGATTAGAATTCTACTCGGTTTTGTATTACCCCTGTTCGGTTTAATTATACTGCCTACAATTGGGAACAAATCAAATTTCATTTGCAAGACTTACATGATAATGCCTCCTTAAATGTACAATTATTGCAAAAAGAAATCTTTGAAGCCTTCTCTAAAAATCTACCTTCTTCCTATAATTTAGAAACTTGAGCCGAACAACGAGCTGATCAACTGTCCAGGCTGGACCCTTGAGGATGGTTGCAGAGTATTAGGCATAGTATCGAATCCAGAATTGTAACACTAACAATAGTCCTAATTATTATATATGTGCTTTACCGATGCCTTTCAACTAAGATTAATCAAACTAAACAAACTCATTTGGTCAGGGCCTTTTTCACTAAAAGATCGACAGTCACCCCAAAAAATAATAAAAAAGGGGGAATTGTTGGGGGATGTTTAGCTTTAAGGAATCCAATATGTTGCACTTTTCTTCCTTTGTGCGCCATTTCTCAAGGATTCCCTGTTCCTTATTAGTTCCTTATCAGGAAGGAGAAGAACTGCACGCGGCTCTCAGGACTGAGATCATGAGAAAGGGTATCTACTTGGACTCCTTTCAGTTACTCCCTTCCGTGATTTCTTTTAGCATCAGTGACCTTGTATGTATTAGACCATCCATTTTTTGTTGATATCAATGGCACTTCATCCTGTGTAATCATTTCACCAAAGGTATATAAGCCTGCATTTCTACTAATAAAATACCCTTGCTCCACTGGAGACCTGGGTCCCCCGTGTCCTTCCTTCTCTCTGTCTCTTTCTTATCGTCGACTCAGTCCACCTGGTCCCAGTCTCCCTAGAAGACCACAGTCCTTCAAATATTTCTTTGATGACATTTCTATAATCTCTTCTTCACACATTCTACTTTAAGCACACCTGATTTTCATTAAACATTTAAGCATATTCCCAAATTTAAACCTGTGGACATGCTATTTCCTGGGTCTGGATGGCTCTTTATCTGTATCAATAGAGGGCTTGGCCCTTCATGCTATTCCATCTTTGATCATCTTTCTTCCCCTGACCACAATATATAAAATGGTAATTCTGTCATTTCAATTTCCTTCCTCTGATTTGTGTTTCTTCATAGTTCTTATCTCCACTTAGCCTAAAGTTATTATAGATTATTTTTTTTAAATTGTCTATCTCCCAGGAGGAGAATGTAAGGATCTCTAAGGATGAGGAATTTGTCAGTTTGGTTCATTACTGTATACCCAATCCTGGAACAAAGTAAGTTCTCAATAAATGCATGTTGAGTAAATAAATAGGCAAAATAAAATTATAAACAGATTTTACAATTATATCAGGAGATGCATTAAATTTGCACTAGGTAGTATAAGACATCACCTGAGTAACACATTTTATTCACAGATGTAGCATATTAGACTAGGAGTGAATTTCAATTGCATTACTTGTTGAGTTGAGTAGAATATTTTAATGACTTCCTAATGTTAGGTTTCTATTTAACAAATCTGTCAATATTATTTTTTTTGTCATCTGTCACTTTGTGTTATAGCAAGAATTCTGAACACAATATATCAACTTGTCCTATGAATGTGTCACCATTTCTGTTTTGATTTCAGGTCACCAGTTATGAAAACATAAGAGGAGGAGGAAACAGTACACTCTATTCTCACATGCAATTCAGTCCATTTAAAATCAAGGATAAAGACTTTCTACTTTTCAATCTAGAGTCTCTTGAAAACAAAAGACGAAGGATGCAAAGTGATTCTATATCAGCCCATCTCAGGAAAATATACTTGAAGCACTTGACCTTAAAACTGGTGATGAGCACAGAAGATTAGCAATAATGAGAGTTAGGTGGACATGTGAAATGGACATGATTTGTCTTTAAAATCCTCCCTATGTTGATGTTTCTTTCTTACCTCATATGTCCTGTTTTTGATGGTTTGTTTCTCAGAGTTTATGGCTCCTATATCGTTCACATCCCCATCCTTCTTGATGTTTTTCTACTGGAACCTCTCTCTTAGAATCTATAGAATTGA
Source organism: Giraffa tippelskirchi (assembly GCF_054371585.1). Lineage (NCBI taxonomy): Eukaryota > Metazoa > Chordata > Mammalia > Artiodactyla > Giraffidae > Giraffa > Giraffa tippelskirchi. The sequence continues at coordinate 87,273,242 of NC_137275.1, read as the reverse complement.
CGACGATAAATTACAACTGTTAACAACATTCATAATAATCTTCAAATAATTCAAATAATCACTGATTTGTAATTGTTCAGATATTTTAAATAGTAATAATTGCTTGGATAAATCAATTTTTTGTACTGAGCTAATGAGAAAGGGTCTGAAGTCTGGTATCCAGTTAACATATGTGGGTTCTCCCAGGTTTCTGATTATCTATTTGTACTCAAAATTATTTATGGAATGCTTTATAGTGACTCTTGTGGTACTAGCAATGCAGATCTTATTAAGGATGTAATCATAAACTTATATGGAGAATTGGCCAGGCTGTAGGTGATAAGAAGAGTTTGTACTTATGAAGCAGGTGTGAAGAAACCATATGAGAGACTGAACTATCCCTCTGATTCCCCCAAATAGAAAATGATTGTTCACCATCTTACCAAGTACGATTTTTCAGAAAGCAATTCATTTCATTATCATCTAGCATAGACTCACAGAGAAGGCAATGGCACCCCACTCCAGTACTCTTGCCTGGAAAACCCCATGGACGGAGGAGCCTTGTAGGCTACAGTCCATGGGGTCTCTAAGAGTCGGACACGACTGAACAACTTCACTTTCACTTTTCCCTTTCATGCACTGGACAAGGAAATGGCAACCCACTCCAGTGTTCTTGCCTGGAGAATCCCAGGGACTGTGGAGCCTGGTGGGCTGCCATCTATGGGGTCGCACAGAGTTGGACACGACTGAAGCAACTTAGCAGCAGCAGCAGCATAGACTCAAATTTAGTGAAGAGGATAGTTTTCAGTTCTGATATGTTAACAATTCAGAAAAAAAAAAGAACAACTGAATACTGGCAATGATAATTTCTATAAAGCTTTTAGCTTTGCATCAGTATTCATCTCTGTACTGCCTTAGGTTGCAGAGATCTTAGCTGGGGACCAACTGTCTTCACTGCTGATGTCCAGATAGAGGTAGGAGGAGGAGCAGCCACCAGCAGTCAATTTGCATGAGGGACTGATGCCACACACAGGGCAAAATTGCTCTATTAACCAAGTAGCTCATGATTGTCACTAATGTTTGGTTTTCTATTCAGTCATCCTATGACTATATCTGAATTCAAAACGAGGTTCTGAGCTCTCATTGCAGATCTGCTGTTGATACAGAATAAGGAGTTGAACATTGACTTTATTTCTGGACCATTCCTCTCCCTCCCCCCTAAAATGAAGATCATATTTTTCTGGTATATATTTCAGCAATCTTTTGAAGAAATAAACACTAGACAATATAATGATTAAAACAAGAATAGTCTAAAATTTAAAGTCACAGATAAATCTACTAACATTTATTAGAATGTTGGAATCATTTTATAAGTAAGATGGTTATAAGTAAAAGTGTTTTTTTTTTTTTTTTAAACATGGTCTAAATGTGTTTTTCCTGATGCTTGGAAAGATTGAAGGCAGGAGGAGAAGGGGATGACAGAGGATAAGATGGTTGGATGGCATCACCAATTCGATGGACATGAATTTGAGCAGGCTCGGGGAGTTGATGATGGACAGCCTGGCGTGCTGCAGTCTATGAGGTCACAAAGATTTGAACATGACGAAGTAACTGAACTGAAAAGTGTTTTTACACTTTCCTGGTGGTTCAGTGGTAAAGAATCCTCCTGCAATGCAGAGGACTTGCAGGAGATGCAGTTTTGATCTCTGGGTAAGGAAGATACTCTGGAGTAGGAAATGGCAACCCACTTCATTATTCTTGCCTAGGAAATCCAATGGACAGAAAAGCCTGGTTGCTACAGTCCATGGGGTCAAAAAGAACTGGACACGACTGAGGGACTCAACAACAAACAACAAAATGTGTTTTTATGTCACTTTAGGAGTAGTAGAAAACAAGCATGGATTTTACTTACATTCATTCATTTCCCATTCCTATTTTTTTTCTTTCTTATTTGTACCCCCCACCCCCACCCCTACCCCTGATGCACACACACTTCTTCTCCAATCAATTTCCTTCAGGCTTTTCACTTATCTGTCAAGGACACCCTTCCTGTTTTAGAGTCAGGAAAGGTGGGACTTCTCACTCATATTAACTCCAGAGAGCACCTTGTTTCTCTGCCTTTCTCAAAGGATAGAAAAGGTGACTTGCTTCCTCATATCTAATTCAAGATGTTGAGTTGCAAAGAAACTCTAAAGCAGCAATTTCTATTTCTTCTTCTGAGTTTCAGAGGTTGGGTGCATATCTATTTTTGTTAGTTTGTAAAGGGAGGTAAGTCTCTGAACAGATTGGGAATCAGAGATTCTGTAGGCTTTAAAAAAGAGAAACTCATTTTTGCTAGAGGAGTTAGCTGATTTTAAAACTTAAAATGAGCCTCATATTTTGGTTCCTTGGGGGCTTATTCAGCATCTTCTGATGACCGATATGTGCAGTTTCGTGTTTTGCTCAGCTTTAGTGTCTCTTCCTCACATAGCTGTCAGTGGTGCAGTGTGCAGGCTTCTCTGTGGGCAGGAGAGCTCTCCGGGTGGGCACTGTCTGTGCCCTTGAACGCAGATGGCACTCAGGGGATGGAGCAGGCGCTTGTTCGCTATCCTCCCACTCTACCCTCTAATAAAAATTCATCCTCCATGTCTACAGCATCATGGGGAGTCTGATTAGCCTACGGCTTTCATTCTGTTTACAAAGAAAATAAGAGTTTATATGGAAGTGATGCAAATGGATAATTTAGAGTCATGAACCATGAGGGAAAGGGAGGTTGATGATGTAGACAAACCTGGAATGAATGGAAGCTTGAAAAATAATTGCTAAAGAAGTATTGAACTGCCTCCAAATGTCCTTTCCAAAAGCAAATTTACAGTCCTGAATGAGTCCTAATGCAGACTTTATTTGATAGTTGTGATCAAATGACTTAGCTTTGGGGCATTAACCACCACTGAAGCCAAGGTTATTTGCTACTTTCAGACTTTATGTTCTTATATTGAGGTTAAATTCACTTCTAAATGTATACTTAACTCTTTCTCCTGGTACTGAAAAGCACAAAATACGAAAGCATGGCAGTTTAGAATCTAGTGTGTATCTAGTGTGAACAGTTATTCTTAAGTATTAAATGCTTAAGTCTATTAGAAAAAGTCTATTTGCTCCTCATCCATATAACTTCTACATCAATATCAACAGAATATATTTTACTTTGAGCTAGACAGAGAGATTCAGTAATAGATACAGTAGGAAGGACAAGAAAAGGGAAGGTTCTATCTGAAATGGTTAAGGGGAAGCAACCGCTTAAAAAAGAAACAAGACTTTGGAAATACAAGACTTTGGAAACAAGACTATATGCTTCAGTAAAGGGGAGAGTTGTTGATATTTTTTCTCCATGGTTACAATTCAGTAAAAATTTTCAGCTATTGTTCTGTCTCTCAGCAAGATAAGCCAGAACAAACATTAATTTATATATTTGTTGGCATCAGTTCAGATCCTCCAGTAAGTGGACACAGTGATGGAATCAGAAATGCAAGCGATTTATGAGGGGTGGTGGGGGTGGGAGGGGAAGGGATTGCCTGTGAAAAATAAAGGGGAGAAGTGAGGTGAGGAGAGATGGAGACTGCATTGCAAGCCCAACATCTGTGCAAAAACAAGGAGGCTCATTAGGCTGAAAGAGAGGAAGGCTGCGGTGCCACTCCCAGAAAGTCTCGGTGAGGATGATGGGCCATCCAAAGCCAAAGTTGTTTGTTAAAATATTTCTGCACTGGTTACATGTGGTGGCTCGTAGTTCCCCACCTGTCAGCTCAGAGCAGCCCGGAATGGTGGTGGGGGCAGAGGGTGGGAGCGGTCCAGGGAGCACGGCCTCAGGGTGAATGCCCTAGCTGGGAGTCTGAGCTCTCAACACCCCATGCTCTTTGCAGCATGTTCTCTCTTGAAGGAGGACCTCAGCAGTACCCCACTGTGGCTAACACATTGTAATTATAGGCTTGACTCCTTTTTAAAACCTAGCAATTTTATATCTTTTCTCATGCATTTTTGCTAGTTTCAGACTTTCCGTTCCTATGTTGAGGCCTGAGAGTTTTAGCAAATGTTTCATTAAGCCTCCTCCATTTATTACTCTGCAATTGGCTTATGTACGTACCCAAATGGCTCTGCTCATTTGGGCTGCTTTGTTCCCATGAGATGTATGGCTTACAGAAAATTTGCCAGAGAGTCGTAACTAGTCTGCATGCCATAACTGAGATGGTGCAAAATATATGTTATTTCTGATTTATTTTTTTGCTAACACACAGTCACATTGTTGTTGTTGACATGCTGAGTCATGTCCAACTCTCTTTGACCTTATGGACTATAACCTGCCAGGCCCCACTTTCCATGGACTTCTCCAGGCAAGAATACTAGAGTGGGTTTCCATTTCCTCCTACAGAGGATCTTCCTGACGCAGGGATCAAACCTGTGTCTCCTGTGGCTGCTGCATTGCAGGTGGATTTTTTACCCATAGAGCCACTGGGGAAGCCTCAACTGTGTAGACCCAGGATTTCTTCCAAATAACTTGGCCACTCTCCTATGAAGAGTTAAGGATACTTTCCAAAAGATGAAAATTCTTGGTTTAAAATAAAGTATTGTTAGCCTTAAGATGATTAGTGTCCTTATAATTGGTATTGAAAAAGTATAGTTAATTTAAAAAAAATGTTTTTGAGACTTGATTTTGAAAAGCAATTGGTTATTCTGTTACGAGATGCAGAATCAGAAAATTAATTGATACTACTGCTAGCTTTTATCCGTATCATTTCTAAATTAAGCTACCACTAAGTTGATTAGGTGAGAATTATATATATCTGTTCTCTTCACTTCATGAGTGAAACTGCTTGTCAAAGGATTGTGTCAAGTTGGTGCTCAGGGCAAATGTTCACTGTTGTAATAATTCTGTCAAAGCAATCTTGGGGATTGACAGCTTGTTCCCTGAAATATTGCTGGTGGACATCAGCTCAATAAAGGGCTCTATTGTGGGTTTATTGCTAAGGTTTACTCAGATACGTGGCTAATAGGAAGGAACCCTAATTAGTGTTATTTCCTTATATAAGCGGCAGCATTTCCGAGTCCCTGTTCCAATTATGACCTCAGGCAGCAACTTAGCATGCTTCTTAGTTGCCCATCTGGCCTGAAAAGTACACCATTTCTATTACAAAACAAGGAAGATCCTGCAGTGGAAAAGTTTGAGTATATCTGTAATGCAGTAGATTTAATACCAGAAGTATTAGCATTGAGTTAATTGTTCAATAGTTTTAGGTGAACCTAAGCTTTTTATTTGAAATTGTATTTCCTAATGGAGTTAATGAAATTACAATGTTGGAGAAATTAAGTTGATTCTTTACGATAGCACATATAAAAATAGGTCTTCACTTTCCTTTCTTACCAAAATCTCTAAATTGAGGCCATATTTTGCTCTATTTAGTTTGCTGTTCTTTCGGCACTTGGTGGAATAGTACATATTTAAAGACTGGTATTTTGGAACTCTGCAAACCACATAAGTGTTTTTGCTGAGAGAAGTTATTTCTGTTAGTTGCCTTCTTTACTTACAAGTTGACTGTAAAACATCATGAAGTTTATGCCCTATATAAATTGCTTTAATTATGTTGGGTTTATGTAACTTCTTCTTGTTTGTATAGGCTAAATGTGTGCATGAAATTTTTGCTCAAAACTTGAGAAGCTTGTTGAATGTCACAGTAAAAAATCCTATATCAAAGTTTTTTTTCTTATTGGCTTTCCTTAAGTCTTGATCACGAAGATCATTGTCTTTGCAGGATGATACTTCATTCTGGTAATTAAGTGGGAAGAACAGGCCAGTATTTTTGTCAAAGCAATCCCAGATGGCAAGTGTAATTCTTAGACTTTCAGTTTACCAACATAAGAATCCTCTCTACCCTCTCTTCTGTCCTACAGAAACAAACATGGCCCAGATGCCGTGATAAATGTGTGGGATTCATCCTATATTTTTGCAGAAACATTTGTCATGGCCAACTCCAATTTAAGACCAAGAAATACTTTCAGCTGCTTCTATCCAGTTGCTAAATGAAACGACAGCATCAGAAAGAAATTCAAGGAATTTTGAAATGACCAAGAAGCTAATATATAATAAAAATCTCAGCAGAAAATAAAAAAGCCAGTGTAACACCTATAACATACATTTGTGTTTGCCCAGTAAACTGCAAGCAAATTGAACTTTGTCAAATATAATAAAACTTTAAGAAAAATTAAAAAATCTTATCATTGCTCACTTTAATTACCCTGACTGCTGTCTACTCAACTGGTAATACAGTCAGTGTTTAATACCCTCTGGACATACTCTGTATCTCCATGTCCATTCTGTTTTAATGTCCTTTCATTTTACTTATCTTAATCATTTTATAGGACATTGAACATGAATATAACTGAAGACATGTCATACCTACTTTTCCTATTTATATACATTTCAGGGTTGGTGATGCTTTGGTTATGATGAAATGATATGATGCTTTGGTTTGGTGAAAATCCAGATCTCCTAGAACTCTTGTGCTACTACATAGTACATGATTCTTGGTCTGTGAAACACTCAATTTATTTTGGTAAATATTTAGATGGTACTCAAAAAGTTTTATAGCATCACCAACTCAATGGACATGAATTTGAGCAAACTTTGGAAGATAGTGAAGGACAGGGAAGCCTGGAGTGCTGCAGTCCATGGGGTTGCAAAGAGTCAGACACAACTTAGTGAGTGAACATATTCAAAAAGTCACCTGACTGATGATCGGAGGGACATTTTACTCATTAGTTGATAACAAGGTAAGTAAAGTGTTGGGGAGAAGAAGATAATGTAGAAAATACTTAGTTTCTTAGGGTAATCTCACTCTGTCTTGTGCTTCCTGTTCATTTGTGTGGTCCTATCTACTAACTGGGTTCTTACTTATATGTTTAATATATGCAAAAGTTTGGGTTTGGTGGATGAAAAACATCATACAAGCAGTTATCTAGGAAAAGATTTATATTACAGGTATATAATGAGCTTCTTATATGATAAGTGGATTATAATTTTTTTAAATTTGTTTATTTTTAATTGAAGGATAATTGCTTTACAGTATTGCAAAGTAATTGGTTTCTACCAAACATCAACATGAATTGGTCATAGGTTTACCCTTGTCCCCTCTCACTTGAACTTCTATCCCACCTCCCTCCCCACCCTACCCTTCTAGGTTGTTCCCCAATCCTGGTTTGCATTTCCTGAGTCATACAGAAAATTCCCATTGGCCGTCTATTTTACATATGGTAATGTATGTTTCCATGATGAGTGGTTCATAATTATCATTGGTAATAAGTTAAATCATATATTTCCCAGCGATGCTGTAACACAGTACCACAGACTGGGGACTTAAATCAACAGAAAATATCGTCTCAGAATTCTGAAGGTCGGAAGCTTGAGACGAAGATGTTGCTGGGGCCATGTTCCCTTGGAAACCCTCTCAGAGGTGCTTCCTTGGCTCTTCCTGTCTTTGGTGGTTTGGCAGCGATCCTCGGCAGCTCTGGGCTTGGAGCTGCAGCATGATAGGTTCTTCCCTCGATTGCATGTGTCTTCACAGTGTTCTCTCCCTAAGCCTCTGTCTCTCCTCTTTCTAAAAGGACATCAATCTTATTGGGTTAAGGGCCCACCCTATGCCGGTAGGACCTCATCTTATCTTGAAAGCTTCTGCAAAGGCTCTTTCCAAATCAGGTCCCGCTCACAGGTCCTGGAGATCAGAACACTCTATCTTTTAGGGGGATAAATCCAACTGGAATCTCTGTATTTCGATTTCTCCAGACCAGAGTGTTGGTTATGAGCACAAAAACAACCCCAGCCATCTGAGCAAATGGATATTTACTGTGGTTATTTATCTCCATCTCAGAGGTTGGGAAATGGCATAATAAATGGGACCCAAGAGGACTGAACTAGGAGAAAGGACAGGAAGTAGGGATCCTCTGAGGGATGAGCAGGCAGAATTGCAGCCAAGGTCATGCCATAAGAACAGTTTGACCTCTCTCATGTATGAGGATTACCTTGACCTCAACTGTCGAATCTGCAGCCCAGGAATGAGTGATGGAGAGAATGTAAGGAACTGTGCCAAGGGCAAATTGAAGAATAATCGACCACACTTGGCTTATGAAGAGGGAGGCTGCAGTGGGAGTGAGTAAACTGGAATTATTTTCTTGTGAAAAATATAGTCAATTGGGAAATTTTCTAAAAAGAATGATGGCAGTCTTAATAGGAAGAGAGGTGGGAAATTCAGGTATTGGAGAGCCAAATAGAACAAATGTTTGCTGCCGGGAGGAAAGATCTATGGCACCGAATTAAAATGCTCCATTTCTTAGGGATTAGAAAGATCCTGAAGTTCATAATTCAGAAAGATTAGGCTTTTTATGGGGGGGCAATATACTAATTGTAAATTCTACCTTAGGTTTGCTTTAATTGATGTCTTTGATCACAAATGAGGATAAACATTAGTTCTGTGTATTTCTTCACTACTTGCATTACTTACATGACCTCTGTGTTCCTGTCCTTTGAGAATTTACCATTGGAATCTTGGTGGTTTCCAATAGATTTGAATGTGTTTAACATTAGAGATACAAGTATCGATGTTGCTCCCAATGTGTCCTTATCATTTTAGTTTGGGTTTTGCTACTTTTAATAATATAACTTTTCTTTTTGTTTCTGTGTACATTTACATGTGATAAACTGATGTTAAGAAGTATCTCTGGAAAAAAAAGAAAGAATCTCTGGTAGACTTATTGTATTAAGAAGCCTGATTTTTTTCACCCCTCCGTATATCTACCTCTTTTCAAAAATTATAGTTGATTTACAATATTAGTTTCAAGTATATAACATAGTTTATATAGTTTTGATAGTTTTATAGATTATTCTCCATTTAAGGTTATTATAAAATATTAGCTATATTTGCTGAGCTATACAATGTATTCTGGTAGTTTATTTGTTTTAAACACAATAGTTTGTACCTCTTAATGCCCTACACCTATCTTGTCCCTCTCCCATTCCCTCTGCTCACTGGGAACCATTAGTTTGTTCTCTGTATCTGTGACTATGTTTCTGTTTTGTTTTATTCATTTATTTTTTAGATTCCATGTGTAAGTGATAGAATATAGTATTTGTCTACCTCTGTCTGACTCACTTCACTAAGCATAATACCATCTAGGTCCATCCACATTATTGCAAATGGCAAAATTTCATTTTTGATTACTAATATTCCATTGTATATATGTACCACATCTTCTTCATCCATTTCTCTGTCAATGGACATTTGGTTTGCTTCTATATCTTGGCTTGTAAATAATGCTGCAGTGAACACTGGAGTGCGTGTATCCTTTTGAATTAGTGTTTTCATCTTCTTTCTTTGTGTATCCACATCCTTTACCATATAATTTTTTATTCTCTCTTTATTGACTTTGGGTCAGCCATGTGACTTACTCTGGGCAGTGGCATGCTGTAAAAGTGGCAACAACAGAAGCTTGAAACAACAGGAAAAGTACTCATGCAGTTGTCATCTCTCTCCTGCCGCCTGCAGTTGCTCTAAGACTGTGCTAGGGCTATGCTGCAGGTAGACAGCACTCAGTGAGGAGCCAAGTTGTGAAGTGCTAGCCCAGGCCATCCTAGATTAGGGCAGACAGCTGACCCTCAGATATGTGAGCGAACCCTGTAGAGATCAGCAGAGCCACCTACATACTTTTGAGTTAAGTAAGGTTCACAGTGCATGATAAGGGGGCTTTATGGTTGTTTTCTATGCAGTCATTTTTTATGTAGAATAGGCAATTAATAAAGTGCTCATTTAAAAATTACCAACTATGAGTGTGTTATCTGTGCCTCGTGTTGGTGGCTGATCCTAGTGGAAGGACACTGTTTTAAAAAATATGTTAAAAATCTAATGCTCATATTGGTCAAATATTAATATTCCATTGTACCACCATGCTTAGCATGCACTGGGTGGGTAAATTTGTATGGGTAAAATTGAGAACAATCAAAAAAAACCCTTCCATAATGGACCAATTTAGTGAAGATCAAAGGATTCTTCACGTAGTAAATCTGCGTGAGAGAGGGGATTGCTGGTTAAAGAAGAATACAGACAGCTTAAAGGCAAAAGTTAAATGCATTTTCAGTAAGAGATAATGAACACAGTGCCCAGTCTGGCACTATCCCCTCTCTGTGGAGAACAAAGATGTAAAATGTTGTGCCAAAAGATCAGAGTCATATTTTTCTGGTAACACTGATAAGGTCATGCCCTTTCCTCCAAGGACATCAAACCATGGTGCTCAGGGACTGTTGAGTGACTGTCATAGTTTCAAGAAGAGCTTATCCCCAGCTTTCTATTGTTTCTTTATCAAATCTATAATGGCCCTTGATCTCAAGAAAACCCTGGTATTTAGTCCCAAGGAAATAAAATGGATCCAAAGGCTCTCCCGAGTTTCCTCTGTGGACCACTGCGTTTGATGGACAGGGCTCCCCTTTACGTGCTGATGTCAGGATCACTTTACTCTGCTCAGTCTCACAGCCTGGGAAGGAAAATAAATCTGAGCAGATGATATTGAGACTCGAACTAATCTGGGTCACCCATTAGTATTTAAATCATTGACTTTTAAAAACTTTTATTTTTACCTTTGTGTATTCACTATTTTTTAAATCAGATCCAGCCACAGATCTGATAAATGTTTCATTTGGTGCCAGGCTTTCTAAAGTTTGTTTTTCTGCAATCTGGACCTTCAAAGTATGGTTAAAGTCAGATTATAAGGTTATGAATAATGAGGGTTTGAACATATTTAAAGAGGAAATAATCATATTCAACACAATCTAAAATTTTTATGTAAAGAGAACTAACAAAAGAAGAACAAACCAATGAATAATTTAATGCTGATGCCTTGATTATAGATGTAAGTGAAATTCTTCCTGAATTTGTAGCTTGGTATTTTTAGATTTTGATGAAAAATGAGTTTAATGAAAGTCATTTGATTTAACTAAATATTCTTAAGAAATAAAGAGAAATATAAATTCCATAACTAGGTATTCAATGAATAAATATTTGGCTGCACCTGTAGTAATACTGGCAATTAAATTTACAAAAATTATGCTGTAAGGTTGGAGAAGGCAATGGCACCCCACTCCAGGACTCTTGCCTGGAAAATCCCGTGGACGGAGGAGCCTGGTAGGCTGCAGTCCATGGGGTCATGAAGAGTCGGACACGGCTGAGTGACATCACTTTCACTTTTCACTTTCATGCATTGGAGAAGGCAATAGCAACCCACTCCAGTGTTCTTGCCTGGAGAATCCCACGGACAAGGGAGCCCGGTGGGCTGTCGTCTATGGGATTGCACAGAGTCGGACACGACTGAAGCGACTTAGCAGCAGCAGCAGCATGCTGTAAGGTATTATATATATGCTTAGATTATATAAAGTTCAAAAGGATTTTATATGATTATAAACTTCTGAGTAATTTGATAAAATTGTATTAGATTGATTTGACAGTTGGAGGAGGAATAAGTTATTATTTTATGAATCAGATAACCCAGATGATGACCTCATAACATTTATTTATTTGATGAACACCAAGTAGGAACCTAAAATGTGAATTGAGTGACTGAAATGAAAATTGGGCAACAGGTCAATACATTGGAAACCGTAGTCAAGAAAAATGTTATAAGATAAAAACTAGTGAAAACAGAGTTAAATTTGACTCGATGTGACTCAGTGTTCCAGTCAGAGTTCCATTTAGGGAACAGAAACCATTCTAGATATTTAAATCAAAAAGGAATTTAAGACAAAGAATGAATATATTATAACGTTTTTCAAAGAGCTAAAGTTGGCTTAGGTTAACACTACTATCACTAAGATCCAGAAGTCAGGAAGCAGTTGTGCTTGTTACTGTCACTGATGCCACTACTAGGCCCTCAGTCTCTTGAAGCTGGTGACCAGACCCTCGAATACAGATCCCATTGGCCACCAACACCAACACCGGGAGTCCGACTTCCTGGTCAGCCTCCACAGCTGGAGAGGGAGATGCTCTCTCTCTCATCTGCATCTCCCATATCTCCCCCGAGACTATCTCACTGGTGGAACATATATCACACGGAGCTTCTTCCTGTTGCAGAGCCTGACAAATGCATGCGACAGCCTCCCAGGGCCTTAAATACAGCATCTTCTTAGAAAGGGATGAAAATGGACACTGAATCCCTATCCTACATACTTAGTTTATTTTGAAGACTCAGAATAGCTTTCAGTAGGTTTTTCTTTAAACGGGATGAACAAAAATATCAGGAACCTTTCCTCAAACTATTCTAAATTCACAGGTAACTTAATAAGTGTCAAAAGCTTAACTGTCAAAATGTGATACAGATCCCCATGGATTAAAGGACTTTAGACACATAATCCAAAAATTATTTTAAAATAAAATTTTAACTTCCATACTTGTCACAAAGAGAACTATTATCACCTCAACTGTAACGTCCCTAATGATACTGAATTCAGCTTTACTTATTCATTGTATTTCAAGATAAGTACTGACTAAAGATGACGATAATTCAAGGCTTGTTGAGCATTTACCAAGTTTCAGTGTTTCATAAGTATTACTTATTTAATCTTCAAAACTACCCAATGAGATGCTACTTCTGTTGGTTCCATTTTAACCACGAGGAAACTGAGAATTAGATTTTTTTTTGACTGTGCCTTGTGGCCTGTGGGATCAAATTTCCCTGACTAGGGAGCGAACCCTTGCCCTCTGCATGGGAAGCATGGAGTCTTAACTACTGGACCGCCAAGGAAGTCTCCAGAATTAGATGAATTGACTTGACCAATGTCATATAATCCACCAAACCTTCCCCTCATCTGCCTTCTCCATCATCCCCAAACTGTTCAAGTAAAAAATTTCTACGCTTACTCATATTCTTTTTTTCTTACCTCCATATAAAACCCAATAGCAAATGCTGTTGACACTACTACCAAAATATGTATAAAAATAAACCTCTTTATCACCTGAATTATCACCCTAATCCAAGCCACCATTACTTTGTGAATACCACACTAGCCCCATGTCTCTCTGCTCTTGCCTCTCTATAATCTGTTCTTTGTTCTGCAGTCAGAATGAACTTTTCTGCTTAAAATATTCCAATGGCTTTTCACTGCTGCTCTAAAAAATTGTACTGAGTGTTAAACGGGATTTAAAGTGCTACTTTTATCATCAGGAAAGTAATGAGTGATTTAAAAATTAGAAGATGAAATTTTAGTTTTCTGAAATTTTTGGTTGTTTTGAGTATCATTGCTAACAGTGTTGGATACCATGTTGGGTCTGCATAATTCAGAGGATTCCCACATAGGCAAATATATTGGAAATGTACAGAGTTCAAAAAAGTCATACTGATAGCATATTATTCACACCACTCTTTTGCCTTCCCTGTCTTGGTTTTTGACGCCGAATGTACAGCTATACCAAGGGACTGTGATGTTGGGGAAAAACACTTAGCTAACACAAATGTAAAAGCAGATGCAGTTGGCAAAAGAACCAGAAAATACTAAGGGAGGTCTTACAATTTCTTGAAACATATCAAAGGAACACAGGGCAGTCATTTCTTGGTGGATGATATAAGAAATGGAATAAATCTGTAGTATGGTGAAGCATCGGGCTTCCCTGGTGGCTCAGACGGTAATCTGCCTGCAATGCAGGAGACCTGGGTTTGATCCCTGGGTTGGGCAGATCCCCTGCAGAAGGGAATGACTATCCACTCAAGTATTCTTCCCTGGAGAATTCCATGGCCAGAGGAGCCTGGCAAGCTACAGTCCACAGGGTCACAAAGAGCTGGACGCGACTGAGTGACTGACACACATTTATGGAGAAGCATTATGGATCTCTCAAGGAAAGGAATCCTCTCTCAGTAATGTTCTTATTAACATGCAAAGATAAGGTCTGTGTGGGAAGGTCCCACTGGTACCTGGAACTAGTTTTTAATAGTTTGTTATATTAAATGTAAGCATTTGGTGGTGTGGTGGCCATAATTCTAAGGCAGCACTGTGATTCCTGCCCCCTGGTGGCTACACTTGGTGTTAACTATTTCCCCCAATGTGCGTAGGTAAGAATTTTGACTTCCTCCTACATGGCAGACTATGGGAAAGTGAAAGGTTTTTCAGATGTAATTAAAGGTCCCAAATCAGCTCAATTTCAGATAATAAAAATACATATCTTGGGTGAGCCTGTCTCTCTCAGGTAAAAGCTGTAAATGAGGGGCTGTGCCCTCCTGAAATGAAAGGCTCTTGTGGGCTTGATGGAGTAAGCAGTCTCATTGATGACATCCATGTGGCAAGAAGACTCTTGAGAGTCCCTTGGACTGAAAGAAAATCAAACCAGTCAATCCTAAAGGAAATCAATCCTGAATATTCATTGGAAGGACTCATGCTGAAGCTGAAGCTTCAGTACTTTGGCCTCCTGATACAAGTACTGACTCATTGGAAGACTTCCTGATTCTGGGAAAGACTGAAGGCAGGAGGAGAAGCAGGTGACAGAGGATGTGTTAGTTGGATGGCATTGCTGATTGAATGGACATAAGTTTGAGCAAACTCCAGGAGATAGTGAAGGACAGGGAAGCCTGGCGTGCTGCAGTCCATGGGGTCACAAAAAGTCGGACAGGACTGAGTGACTAAAAAACAACATGTGGCAAGTACTTGCATGAGGTCTCTAGGACGTGAGGGTGGCCTCCAACCAGAAAAATAAGGTGCCCTCAATCAGCCACAAGGAAATGTGCTCTGTTAACAACCTGAAAGCAGATTATTTCCCATTTGAGCCTCCAGATGAAAATTCAGCCTGATTTACCTCTCCTTTATATCCCCGTGAGATCCTAAACAGAGAGCCCCACTAAGCTATGGCCAGGTTCACGACCCATCAAAACTGTAACATCACAAATGTTTTATTTTAAGCTACTAAAAGAGTTCCAGAAAAACATCTATTTCTGCTTTATTGACTATGCCAAAGCCTTTGACTGTGTGGATCACAATAAACTGTGGAAAATTCTGAAAGAGATGGGAATACCAGACCATCCGACCTGTCTCTTGAGAAACCTGTATGCAGGTCAGGAAGCAACTGTTAGAACTGGACATGGAACAACAGACTGGTTCCAAATAGGAAAAGGAGTACGTCAAGGCTGTATATTGTCACCCTGCTTATTTAACTTATATGCAGAGTACATCATGAGAAACGCTGGGCTGGAAGAAGCACAAGCTGGAATCAAGATTGCCGGGAGAAATATCAATAACCTCAGATATGCGGATGACACCACCCTTATGGCAGAAAGTGAAGAGGAACTAAAGAGCCTCTTGATGAAGGTGAAAGAGGAGAATGAGGAAGTTGGCTTAAAGCTCAACGTTCAGAAAACAAAGATCATGGCATCTGGTCCCATCACTTCATGGCAAATAGATGGGGAAACAGTGGAAACAGTGTCAGACTTTATTTTTTTGGGCTCCAAAATCACTGCTGATGGTGATTGCACCCATGAAATTAAAAGATGCTTACTCCTTGGTAGGAAGGTTATGACCAACCTAGATAGCATATTTGGAAGCAGAGACATTACTTTGCCAACAAAGGTCCGTCTAGTCAAGGCTATGGTTTTTCCAGTGGTCATGTATGGATGTGAGAGTTGGACAGTGAAGAAAGCTGAGCGCCGAAGAATTGATGCTTTTGAACTGTGGTGTTTGAAAAGACTCTTGAGAGTCCCTTGGACTGCAAGGAGATCCAACCAGTCCATCCTAAAGGAGATCCGTCCTGGGTGTTCACTGGAGGGATTGATGTTGAAGCTGAAACTCCAATACTTGGGACACCTCATGCGAAGAGTTGATTCATTGGAAAAGACCCTAATGCTGGGAAGCATTTGGGGGCAGGAGGAGAAGGGGACGATAGAGGGTGAGATGGTTGGATGGCATTACTGACTCGATGCACATAGGTTTGGGTAAGCTCCGGGAGTTGCTGATGGACAGGGAGGCCTGGCGTACTGCGATTCATGGGGTCACAGAGAGTCGGACATGACTGAGCTACTGAACTGAAACTGAAGTTTTTGGCAATTCGTTGTATAGCGTAGAACACATGTAGCTTCAACATTAGCAACAAATAGGAGGCTTTGTTCTTGGACAATTTATTTCTATCTTGTTATAGTCTCTCCAGTTTGGTGTCCCTAGTGTTCATTTCAAAATGCAAATGTCTCATCTTTGCTGAAAACTCACTAATGATTTCCATTGTTTCCTGGAAAAAACAGAATCCTTACTATTGCCCTGCACGATCTATTCTTACCATAGTCTGTATTCCCTTTGCTGCCTGTGCTCTGGGCAGCCTGAGGTTTTTAGCTTCTCAGATGCTCTTTGTTTCCTCATGCCACAGGGCTTTTAGACTTGCTCTTCTCTCTGCTCTTAAACTATTGCTACTCTATTGCGGTTTTAAAAGCTGTTTTTGGAAAAAAAAAAAAAAAGATGTTTTTGGGAAATATTTTTCTGCCACATTCCAAAAAATTCTGCTGTTTCATTTCCATTTCATAGGCTGAAACATAAGTAGAACCTTAATGAACATTTGCTTTTCTGGCTGAAGAGCTAGTTTATTCATAGGAAAGCATAATGCTTGGTTATCTATTATGCTTTTCAAGAAGGTGATGAAGCGAATAGTTCTTATGGATATAGATGAGTTGTTTTGTTAAACCCTGAAAGATAACCTGAGACCAAAATCCAGTTGCAAAGGTGTATAAACATTTCACTAAAATGAGCTCTAGAGATCTGCTGTACAACATTGTTCCTAGTTAATAACAATGTATTATACACGTAAGAATTTGTTAAAAGGGCAGATCTTATATAAGTGTTCTTACAAAATAAAATATAGTCACAGTACTATAACATATGGAAGTCAGGGTGAAGAAAACATATGGTGATCATAAGTAAGGTTCTTATGCCCTTCAATGTCAATCTTAGTAACAAATCTTCTGCTGGGATTCTGCATGTCTGCTAATGCAGAATATCTGGTAGGTACTGGGCAGGACTTGCCATGTCTGAGTCACAAAACATCTCATTTTGCAACATTACGACAAATGTCAGTGTCCTGCAAGGATGCTTAAGGCTCCTTAGTGACTGCAAATGCTTTTACTGAGTACCAGGAATGAACACAGCCTCAGTTTACACTTTCCCACATCCCTTGTCTTTCTTTTTCTCAAGTGAAGAAAAGAGAAAGTACTAGAGGCAAAACTGTAGCACTTTTTATCATAGTTGACATAACATGTCCATCCCTACCTTGAGAAATAAAGAAATAATCCATCAGACATTGTTGATTAATTTCTCTCTCCAAGGATCACCTATTGCAACAGAAAGCAAATTGAGCAAAACTATCCCACTCATTTCCATGGACTCAGACATTGCTTTACTGTTTGACACACGTCACTGCATAACATCTCTGAGAGGTCTTACCTTAGTTCTGACTGGAACAAAATTTAATGTTGATTTGAAGATATACCAAGAATCATACAATAGGAACTACAGTGCTGTATTCAGAAATCTGTTCACTAATTCATTTGTTTGAAGACAAGTGATCTTTATTCTGACTGAAACCAACTTTTATCATTTGCAAAATTCAGGACTTAATCTTTCGCTGTATGCTAGTGCTGTGAAAGCTTTAGGCACTCAGTCGTGTCTGACTCTTTGCAACCTCATGGACTGTAGCCCGCCAGGCTCCTTTCCATAGAATTCTCCAGGCAAGAATACTCCAGGAGTGGGCAGCCACTCCTTCTCCAGGGGATCTTCCCAACCCAGGTCTCCTGCGTTGCAGGCAGATTCTTTACCATCTGAGCCACCTAGGAAGTAGCTTTTTGCTAACCAAATGTAAATACTGAGTGCCAAATAAGTCTCATGCATATACTCACAAACCTTACCATCCCCCACCATTCTCCATGACAAACATCGCTGATTGATCTTGATAATCACTGATCTTCAGTTTCCCATTGAACCCTGGTTTCAGACTCCATCTCAACGTATTACAGCAAGCATCTTTCAGCCATCTTTTTCCTACTCCCATTAAGTGGAAAATGAGACCAGCTTATGTATACACAAAATGTAAGCCAGTGTTTTTCAAACTGTATAGATTTCTTTATTGTAGGATTGGTCTTCAATGCTTGGATGTCTAATATGCTCTTCTAAAAGAGACTAAAATACATAGCACTTTCCCACCTCACTGGATCACAGAAACCCTTTTTAATTGAATATTCATGAGTTCCTTGTAACACAGTTTGGAAAATACAGTACTGTACCACTGATAGATTTTCTTCTTGAGGCTGTTGATGGTTATGGGTGATCCAGATGGTCAGTCAACATTTTTTTAATCATTGGTTTTCTAAATAATGACATGGATTTGAATCATATGCTATAACCCTGTGAATAAGAGCCAGTCAGACAACAAGTTAGCCTAGTATATCACACTGTATTCACATTTCAAAGAGGATTATCTTTTGCCAGCTATCTTCACTGAGCATTCACTTGGAACCAAAAATGTACTAAGTATCTAGATCTCATACAGCTGATATATCTCAGTTTATGCTGAAGGTAGTTCAAGTTTATGCTTGTTTTTTTAAAAATCATAATCATTAGCAATACTTCATTTTACCATTAAAAATGTCTTCTTTGGATGATAAATTTTTATTTTTTTAATTTTAATTCTCAAGCCACCTGTGCTGATGTTGGTATTGATAACCCCACTTTACTAATGATTAAATAGGGCCCAGGGAAACTGAAAAACTGGCTTTGTTTGGATAGCTGGGATACAGCTGAGGCTATATTCAAACTAGATCAGTCCTAAAGCTCACACTTTTGAATGCATGTAAGTACATGAAGCCATTTAATACCTGTGAAATTATGTAAGAATCTGCATTTTGAAGATGAGAATATTGAGGAAATCATATGCAGTAATTTATAAATTTGAGGCCTATTTATTTATTGGCCCCACTGCACAGCTTGTGAGATCTCCAGGATCTCCCTGATGAGGGACTGAACCCGTGCCCTGAGCAGCGGAAGTGGGGAGTCCTAACCATTGGATCACCGGAGAAGTTCCAAGTCTATTGTATTTAGAATCTTGCTTGTGCTGTCTTTTGTGTGGCAGTCCCTGCCTTAAATGTCAGCCCCACAAAATAAGGCAGGCCAACAAGTATGGTTGACAGGTACGGTTAAAGAAAGACGGCAAGTGGGGTCTCATACCAGCCCTGTGTTAATTAGCTGAGAGCTACTAGATCAGGTTCAGGAGCAGACCACTGTCCTAAGTATTTACCAGTTTAGAAAAGCAATATGCAGTGAAATTCAGGTAAGTCCAAGTTATTAAAATCAGACCTCCTGAGCATTATAAGAAGAAACTCAGATGAGCAAATACTTATGAGCACGAATAGGATATAATTGTAACTCAAGTTACAAGGTCATTTTCATTAGAACAATATTGAGAACAGTCTTATTTTCTAAAAACTGAAGTCTCCACTGGTAGAATAATCTGTTTGATTTATGAAAATGTATTAGAGTCATCCATTTTTTTTGAGTTTTTTATGGTCCATTTAAGTTATGCCATATGTGCTTCAAAATAAAAACATTGATTTATACTATCATGGGGGTTCCACTTCCAGAAAATTCCATATAAAATTAACTGTTTTTACTTTTACAACATTCTTTTAAGTGTTGATCCCACTCCAGTACTCTTGCCTGGAAAATCCCATGGACAGAGGAGCCTGGTGGGCTGCAGTCCATTGGGTCACTAAGAGTCAGACATGAATGAGTGACTTCACTTTCACTTTTCACTTTCATGCATTGGAGAAGGAAATGGCACCCACTCCAGTATTCTTGCCTGGAAAATCCCAGGGACGGGGGAGCCTGGTGGGCTGCCATCTATGGGGTCGCACAGAGTAGGACACGACTGAAGTGACTTAGCAGCAGCAGCAGCATTTTACTTTATAGTGTAGATCAGAGTTTCCCAATCTCTCACTGTTGATATTCTGGATGAGATGATTCTTTGTCTTGTGGATTATAGCATATTTATTAGTGACCATTGTCTCAACACCCTAGATGCCAAGAGCACCTTCTTCATTGTCACGGCAATGAAATGTCTCCATATATTGCCAAATGCCCCAGGTGAGAAGCCCTTGTCTAGATGATGCTTTTCTAAACTGGAAAACTAAGTAGAAAAGAAGTGAATATTAAATGTAAAATTCTTAAGATAACACTTAATTCCAATCCAAATTTCTCTAGAAGTTGGAGTTGAGTTGAGTAAATTTAAAAACTTGAGGAAGGGGCTAGTTCTTGTGTACATTAAGAGCAACGACTTAGGAATGAATCCAAACTGAGGAAGGGATGATGGGAAAGTAGGGTATATTACCTACTGGTTGCTCAGGCTTCCAGAATCGGCACAAAATCATCAGATTTCCCATGCAGGTCTTCCCTTCCTGGCAGTGACTACGGCTCTTAAACAAATGCCTGAAATCGCCAAGGAAAGTTCATACCTTCCTAGTTTACTAGTCTAGATCTTGACATCTGATCTCTTCCACCACTAAAAAAAGCTTCTGTAATGTGGCTCAGATTTGATGGAGAGTATTCTGTATGTTAGGGATAAAGCCCAGAAATTAAAAATATAGCCCCTGGAACTTCCCTGGTGATCCAGTGGTTAAGAATCCACCTTCCAAAGCAGGGGATGTGTGTTGGATCCCTGGGTAAGGAACTAAGATCACATATGCTTCAGGGCTACTAAGCCTGCATGTCACAACTAGGGAAGCCCATGTGCCAATGAAGAGCCTGTGCAGACCAAAAAAAAAAAAAAGCCTCCTTCTGGACATATTCAGTTGGGATCATTCCTAAATTTGGATTACCCTTCCTCCGCTTTGGCATTTCTCCACTTTTCATCTCTTTATTCAAGGCAACAGGCATGATGTGAACTCCTTTCTGATCCCCTGATTCTAAACTCTCTTCTGCCCTCTGTGCTCAGTTGCTCAGTTGCATGCAACTTTTTCGATCCCATGGACTGCAGCCCACCAGTCTCCTCTGTCCATGGGATTCTCCAGGCAAGAATACTGGAGTGGGTTGCCATTTCCTCCTCCAGGGGATCTCTCCAATCCAGGGATTGAGCCTGTGTCTCCAGCATTGCAGGAGGATTTTTTACCTGCTGAGCCATCGGGGAAACCCAATAGAGATAATAGACACACTTGAATTTTACAGATTTAGAAAATTACAGGAAAGCAGTTAATTTTCCTATTGCTTTTCCTGACTCTTTGGGTGGGACAATCCACAGAAATGAAAATGAAAGTTGCTCAGTCGTGTCCAACTCACTGCGAACCCATGGACTGTAGCCTGCCAGGCTCCTCTGTCCATGGAATTTTCCAGGCCAGAATACTGGATTGGATAGCCTTTCCCTTCTCCAGGGGGTCATCCCAACCTACGGATCGAACCCAGGTCTCCTGCACTGCAGGCGGATTCTTTACCATCTGAGACACCAAATGGGAGCATTCCATTTCTTGAAAACTTAAATGTGAAACTATGGACTGAATTTTCAAATGTCATAATCAAAAATCACCTTCTATTAGGGACTAGTCAAACAACTATATTATTTTTTAAAACTTGAGTTTGAGAGTGTTAATGGTCATGAGAAACTTACGGGTAGTGTTTTGCAGAATCACTTTATTATTATTTTTTATCCTAAATTGTTTATTGAATTGCATTTTTTTTCCTTATAAATCACATTAGGAATGGTGGTTATATGTACTTAAAATTTCCATTACTGTATGTATTAAGTATATATAGTATACGTGTATGTTTTAAAAAAAAATAATTTATTGATTTTAATTGGAGGCTAATTATTTTACAATATTGGATATTTCTATCTCTCACTGTTTAGAAGCTAGAAAAAAATAATTTGTGTGGTTATTTTATGAGCCCTACACAGTGAAATTATTAAAAAACTTGGTGGACTTCTCTCTGTAAACTAGTAAGCAAAAGACTTCAGAGGTTAATTTCATACATTTGTTTTGAAAAGTCAGACACAGCTTTGAACATTCATTTTATTTGTAGCAACTGTGGGCAGAAATCATAGAATGGTAAAACTGCATTCTATTTTAAGCTCATAAATTGCTTATAAGAAATTGGCTGATGAAATTGTAGGCCTTTTAATAGAGAATATAGGTTGTGAAAATGTATATTAATTTGAGATATAGAAAGTTAAAAAATAATATTCTCAAGGTTATATGCAAACAGGCTCTGAAAAATGGAAGGTTGCTGTAAGCACGATCTGATAATAACAATTTTGAACTTGAGAAATTCAGAAAACAGATTATCCACTGGAAAAGCCAATATGTATAAAACAAATTTGTATTTTTTATGTTTATTCTCAGTGTAGGAGGAGTAAACTGTAAGGTTAGCCCCTTAAATAGGCCCAATAACTTTGCTACAGAGCATTTAACTTCTCTGCTCTTGTTTTTAATTTTTAAAATGGGAAATACCTGCTTCACAGGCAAAGTGCCTGGTAAAATGCAAGAATTTTCAAAGAATGCAACTGCTGTATAGCATTCAAACTTAATCTTGGTATACTCATTTGAAGCAGGTACAATGCCAATAAATTGTGGCAATAACATTCTGAAATTCAAAACTTGCTTCTGCTTTCATAGCATAGATTTGGCCTAAGACAGCAGGCAATCCAAATGCAAGCTTGCTTCACCCAGAAAGTGTGTGCAGATTCTTGAGTTTCATTATAATAACCTGAAAATAAGATCGCAGGAAATGTATTAGTGAATAATGGATCATCAACTGAAATTGATTAGCTAGCATAAAATCACCCCTACACATAAATCTTTCTAAGGAACAATCACCTTTAGCTTGAAAAATACACATGTTTATCCTTTCAGGAGAAGACAATGAAATATTTAAGGTATTCCATTTGTTAGACAAATGATCTTTCAAGTTCCTAATAAGCCTGCTTTAGGTTTTCTAAAAAATATGGTTGATATATAGCTGATATTTTACCATCTTTAGTGATCTTTCCTGCAACAGAAACCAAAATCTTTTTCCACTTGGGGTCGAGCAGGAAGCTAAGGAAAAAAATACACAGAGTTAGCATTTCTCCATTTTAAGGCTGAACAAAGAAACATGACAAAGTCATAGCTGCCTTTCACAGTCACAGGAGAACAGCTTTGTAGAGGCAATTGGCAAGAGAGTCCTCCATCTTAAAAGGAAAGAATCACTGTCAAGTTCAACCACGTCAATGTCCTTGAGTTCAAATTTTATTTCCTTTTTGAGGGAGAATAAGTGTTGGGAATTTGTATTATTTTACTCTTACCCAAAAGCTTCCTCTTAAAATAGTCCTTCAGATCTTGTAGATGGAACTTTGCTTGACAAAGATATTTTCATAAACTCCTGAGCTAGATGGTACCTCACAATTCTGCAACAGTCAAATGGGTCTCATGAGTTTATATGCTACAGATCTATTAGGTCTATAGCTCACCGGTGGGCCACAGAATGATCCAGAAACGCAAATACTTCAAGCAGTTCTTAAGAGTGAATGACTTTTATGTTTATGTATTTAACATAACATAACTTTTATGTTATGATGTATTGAAGGATGGGAGAACTTAAAGGGTTATCAAAATTCGGTAAACAAAAACTAGTTTGTTATGGAATTTTAGCAAGAAATCCAGCTGCCACATATCCTTGGGTAATAGTGCAAATTTCCTAAATCACACATGTAGATAGTTGGAATAGTACAATTTTTTATGAAGAAAAGTGTGTGGTTAGGACATCTAGGATATTGTCTTGAACTGGTCTTGGCTTTTCCATTTGCATTCTCTTTCTTTAGGGTTATTTTTAGCTTCTCATTAGCAATTTACTTTCAGTTAACACTACAGTGTGAAGCAACACATATTTATACGAACAATATTTTCACATTATATTTTTTCCTAAAACTAGATTTCAAGGATTGTATAAACTGTGGTTCAAATAGACTCACTATATTTCTTTTGCTAAAGAAGATGTGTTTATAACTCTTCTACAATTTATTTGGTCTGTACATGTTTGTGCACACGTTAGCTTCAGTGCCTTTCTCCTTTGAGTTCTTTCTTTGCTTTTTTCCAAATAGTTATGTTTTTAAAATTACTGCTCGTGTATTTTGCACACAAATGCTTATGTAACCGATTTAGTTCATATCTGTTGGAATGTTTCAAAGCATAGTCAGTATAGAAGGCTTTCACGTTCTCTCTCAACAAATAAGGTCTTTGTTTGTATTTTATAAAAATGAAGATAAATACAACCCACCTTACTGCCAAAGGGTATGTTATGTAACATGCTTTCACTGTGGGCACTTTCGTTACCTAGAAATACAAACTCTGTTACTCTACTCATTCACAAATTTAATAATTCCTTAGTCAGTGTTTAAAAAATAAATATGCAAAGAGTAGGATACGGGTAAAGACAAAAAAACACTAAAGTGATAAAATGTGCATATTGAAAAGGCATCCTTGGCAATTATGTATTAATTTCTCATACCCACACAGACTGACTACGGTAGGATACTGAGGAGTTGATGACCTCAGAAACTACCCAACACCATGAATAACAACCTTCACTTGATTTTGCCTTCTTCTCTTCCCCATTTACCAGCATCAGGTCACTGCAAAGCACACTTTTTTATAAGTTTGCTCCTACCACTGCACTGTGGCCCATGCCATTTCCTGCTTCTGTCACAAGTTTCTGACTTTCCCTCCAGCCACACACTTCTGCTGTACTGCTTCCGCAGTTCCCACAGTCAGTGCCGGGCTTCAGGCTGGAGGCAGAGCTCACAGCTCTTTAGACAACCCCCCAGCTGGCCTGCAGCTCCCGTCTGCCCTCCCCACTTTCTGCACACATTTCTCTCTCATCACACTAAAGTGAACCCCTTAATAAAACTATTAGGTTGTATTCTAAGTTCATTTGCTCTATCAAGGTTTCCCACTTACCAAGTTAGTGCCATTTACATCAATCATTATCAGTCATAGCAATTCCCCATGATAAAATTCTTATCTATATTTTACATATGAGGTAACTGAGGCATAAAGAGTTTAAGTGCTAAAGATTGGGTTCTTAAATGTACAAAATTAACGTAAGACCAGAAACTATAAAACTCCTAGAGGAAAAACATGGGCAAAACACTCTCTGACATAAATCACAGCAGGATCCTCCATGACCCACCTCCCAGAATATTGGAAATACAAGCAAAAATAAACAAATGGGAACTAATTAAACTTAAAAGCTTTTGCACAACACAGGAAACTATAAGCAAGGTGAAAAGACAGCCTTCAGAATGGGAGAAAATAATAGCAAACGAAGCAACAGACAAACAATTAATCTCAAAAATATACAAGCAACTTCTGCAGCTCAATTCCAGAAAAATAAACGACCCAATCAAAAAATGGGCCAAACAACTAAACAGACATTTCTCCAAAGAAGACATACAGATGGCTAACAAACACATGAAAAGATGCTCAACATCACTCATTATTAGAGAAATGCAAATCAAAACCACAATGAGGTACCATTTCACACCAGTCAGAATGGCTGCTATCCAAAAGTCTACAAGCAATAAATGCTGGAGAGGGTGTGGAGAAAAGGGAACCCTCTTACACTGTTGGTGGGAATGTAAACTAGTACAGCCACTATGGAGAACAGTGTGGAGATTCCTTAAAAAACTGGGAATAGAACTGCCATATGACCCAGCAATCATATGCTGGGTCATATGGCAGTATGCCCACTGCTGGGCATATACACTGAGGAAACCAGAATTGAAAGAGACGCGTGTACCCCAATGTTCATCGCAGCACTGTTCACAATAGCCAGGGCATGGAAGCAACCTAGATGTCCATCAGCAGACAAATGGATAAGGAAGCTGTGGTACATATACACAATGGAATATTACTCAGCCATTAAAAAGAATACATTTGAATCAGTTCTATTGAGATGGATGAAACTGGAGCCCATTATACAGAGTGAAGTAAGCCAGAAAGAAAAACACCAATACAGTATACTAATGCATATATATGGAATTTGAAAGATGGTAACGATAACCCTATATGCGAGACAGAATAAGAGACACAGATGCATAGAACAGTCTTATGGACTCTGAGGGAGAAGGTGAGGGTGGGACGTTCTGGGAGAATAGCACTGAAACATGTATATTATCATATGTGAAACAGAACACCATTCCAGGTTCAATGCATGAGACAAATGCTCAGGGCTGGGAAAATGGGATGACCCAGAGGGATGGGATGGGGAGGGAGATAGGAGGGGGGTTCAGGATGGGGAACACATGTAAACCCATGGCTGATTCATGTCAATGTACGGCAAAAACCACTATAATATTGTAAAGTAATTAGCCCCTAACTAAAATAAATAAATTTATTAAAAAAAAAATAGAGTTTAAGTGACTTGTCAAAGGTCACAGCTGGTTAAGTTTAAAGAGCCAAGTCTGCGTTCAAAGTGCATGCTTCTTTTACCATATCACAATGCCTCTAGCATTGCTATTCTAGAATCACCTCACATTTATTTTGGATATTAAATTGTTTTACATATAAATATAAAATCTCTGTGAGTTTTTACACTGACCAGCCTAATCACATTAGGTTTACATTAATATAAAAGTTGGTTTATTCTGGGCTTTGTTTTAGTCCTAAATTCTTCAATAAACACCACTTACCATTTGGATGGTGCACAATGGTGAGCTTATCTACAAGACAAAAAAAAAAAGCACATTCTACTGAGTTTTGCTCCATATTTATCTTAGGGTCCTTTCTTCTTATCCTTTGACTACTTCTTGTCTTGAGATGACTATAAAGTTTCACAGTCTGATTTAAAAAAATACCTCCAGCCACTAAATGTGTAACTATGTCTTTTATTACTTTTATAACTGTGAAACTATGTCTTTTTTTCCTTCCGATGTTTGTCCCACATTATCATGATTTTAGATATATTTGACGCTTAATAATAGCTTCCTATTCAGCCTTGATACTCTTTTAGCCTGAGCTATTCAAGTATTTTTAAAAAATAACCTTATTCAGAAATAAGTACATACAGTACAATTCGTACACCTTGTATGGCATTCTTTAGCATTTCTTACATTGCTATTTTCTTGTCTATGAAGTCTGTGATTTCGATTATCTGAAAATGTCTCAATTTCAACAAATTTTTGAAGGTTATTTTTCCTGGATATACAACTCTAAGTGGTCATTTTATTTTAGCACTTTCAAAGACATTGCACTGTCTTTAGTCCTCCATATTTCTGACAAGAAATTAGTGAATATGGAATGCTGCTGCTGCTAAGTCGCTTCAGTCGTGTCCGACTCTGTGCGACCCCATAGACGGCAGCTCACCAGGCTCCGCCGTCCCTGGGATTCTCCAGGCAAGAACACTGGAGTGGGTTGCCATTTCCTTCTCCAGTGCATGAAAGTGAAAAGTGAAAGTGAAGTCGCTCAGTCATGTCCGACCCTTAGCGACCCCGTGGACTGCAGCCTACCAGGCTCCTCCGTCCATGGGAGTTTCCCGGCAAGAGTACTGGAGTGGGGTGCCATTGCCTTCTCTGGAATATGGAATACATTTACGCTTTTCTCTTGATACACGGCTTTTTCTTTGGCTGCTATCAAGAATTTACCTTGACTCGAAGTAGCTTGACTGCAAGTGCTCAAATATAGTTCGGCTTAACAGGCTAACGGGAGTTTCAGTTCTTGGAACAGTATGGAGGTAGTTTACATTGAATTTGGAAAACATCTGACCATTATTTATTTTAAAATGTT
Source organism: Giraffa tippelskirchi (assembly GCF_054371585.1). Lineage (NCBI taxonomy): Eukaryota > Metazoa > Chordata > Mammalia > Artiodactyla > Giraffidae > Giraffa > Giraffa tippelskirchi. The sequence continues at coordinate 87,245,444 of NC_137275.1, read as the reverse complement.
TTGCCCAAACTCACTAGTTTTTCCTCTGGGACTCTGACTACGTGCATGCTAGACTGTGTTATGTCCTACATGTCTCTCAGGCTCCATTCATTTTTCAGATTTTTTATCTCCTTTTTCATCATATTGGATAATTTCTATTGATCTGTCTTTAAGGTGATTCTTACTTTTGCTGTATCCAATCTGCTGATAAGTTCTTCTTATAAATTTTTCATTTCTTTTATTGTAATTTTAATTTCTATAAATTTCCATCTGGTTCTTCTATATAGTTTCAATCATCCTGTTGAAATTTCATATTTATTCACTCTTTAAAACCATATTTTTCATTAGTTTTGTTAAGGTCAACAATAGGACTATCTCAAGTTCAGTTTTTATTTATGCTCTCTTTTTTCTTTTCTGTGAATTGCATTTTCTTTTTATTTGTACCTCATTAAAAAAAAACCCTGAATACTGGATTTTAAAGATAACCTTTAGTATATTCTGGATTCTGTAATATTCCTTTGATGAATATAGGTTCTTATTTTACCAGGCAGTTTGATTACTGTCATGAGCCTGTGGTAGGCTTGGTTTTCTGCTTTTTTTCAGTGTCGACCTATACAAAGCTCAAGATGTTTGCTAAGACTCTCAGTAGAACTTCCCTGATGTCTCAGCAGTAAAAAAAATATCTGCCTGCAATGCAGGAGATGTGGGTTCAATTCCTGGGTTGGGAAGATCCCCAAGAGAAGGAAATGGCAACTCACTCCAGCATTCTTGCCTAGGAAATCCCATGGACTGGGGCCTGGCAAGCCCCAGTCCATGGGGGCGGCAAAAGAGTCAGACACGACTTAGCCACTAAACAACAACAGTAGGACTAAGCCTACAAATTCCATTTTCCACCGGGCTCTTGCAGGAGTTTGGTTTTACGCTTTGCTGGGGCAAGTCTAGAGTAGGTCTCACTCTAAGTCATGGTCCTTACTCTTTACATCTCTTGGGTGTCACAGCAGGATGCCAGGCATTTTAACAAAGTGTTAGGAGACCTTTCCTCTCTGACAGGGCAGAACTCAAACAAACATCCTCAGTTTGGCTTTTCCCTGGCTTTGCCCAACCTTCAATGTCTCTGTTCTGCCTTTACAGCCCTAAAAGCTGCTACCTTACATGCTCTGAGTGGTCTTGTCTGCACAGGTACAGCTCATCTCTCAGCCAGACTTGTGGAGTCCTTCCCTCCATCTGAGGCTACCTCTCCTCACGGCTACCTCCTCTTCACTGACCCACCACACACATTCCAGCAGCTCTGGCTGCCCTGAACTCTAATCTTTGCCACCTCAGTCTGACTGCTTTGCATAGACTGTAGTCAGAAGATCATCTTGTGGGCAATGGTGAGAGACATCTCATATATTTTGTTTTTCTCTGGGATTGCAGTCTTAGTCTGCCTATCATTTACTCCCTGAAATCAGTTGCTTCATATTTTTTTTGCCTATTATTTGTATTCTTACAGTGGGAGGATTTGTCTGGTACTGCTTATTTCATTTTAGCTGAAAGAAGAACTAGTTGATTCCTAAGTAAGACACCAACGATTAAGAGTGTTAACTTTGGATTCCAATAGACATAGGCTATAATCTCTAATCTGTGTGTTTAGAGGCTTCTTAGTTTCTCAGATTCTCAGTTTCCTTATTATAAATTGGGACTAATGCCTATCTCAAAGGGTTATTAATGGGATAATTTTGTGCATAGTAGATAAGACAATAAATATTAGCTACTACTACTATTTAATGTTCCTTAATGAAATTATTTATATATTTTATAATTTTATACGTTTTAAAAATTTTACTTATTCCACATTAGAATGTAGGTTTGTAGAACTTAGTTATTTGTAAATTAGTTTTGTGTTTAATTATTTTAGAAAGCATATTTATGTTTTAGAAAACATTTCTAAGAGAGCTTAAAGAATTCTCTATGAAGAAGTAGATAAAAATCCAATAATATAAAAAGAAAATGAATTTTAACATAGTGAATTTCAGCATGAAGAACTATCTAAAAGTTATGCAGTATTATTGAAAATAGAAGAGATGGAAGCTTTCAAACTTTACTAGTAGTTGTCAGTTTTTAATTATCTGTGGTCAGAGAATGACAACATAATTTATTTTCAATTTTGGAATGTGTCGTTTATCTTTGGAGAAGATTTACCATCTTAATAATGTTTGGTTTGTGTTAACATTAAAATGAGTGTTTTTTACCCCTGGGAGCAACTGCTAATTATTAGGAAGGGGAATCTGTGTTGAGAAGAAGCATGCTAGCTTCAGGGGAAGGCAACATGAGATTTATAATTTAAAATGATCTACATGTGGACAACTGTGATAATTGACTACATTGAGAATATTCTACCTTATTAAAAAAAGTGTGACTCTTTAATAATTTAATACCCTGTATTGAGACTTATACACACACACACACACACACACACACATAACTAAAGCAGAATTATCTTATTTGCAACTTATATGGAAATCAAAGGAAAGGAAGTAACTAGCATTTACATTATGGGCCAGAGAAGGTGAAAAGTATTTTATGTGTTAACTTGTATAACCACTTCCAGGTATATGTATAATTATTCTTGTTTTGCAGACAAGGACCCTGAGTACCAAGGAGTAAGACACTCTCCAATTTAAGCAGCTGGGAAGTGATTGGATATAAATTTGAACTCAGGCCTGTTTTACTTCACCATCCTTGCTTTGTCCACTTCATCACTCTATTGTTTTTGAAGAGCAGGCAAATTTTACTTACTGTAGACATTTTCTTCTTCTGGTCTTTTTCCAACAATGCAATCTCGTAGTTGGCGTAGTTTTTCCTTAATGAGGAAACAACCAGGAAAGAGAAGTCAAGGTTCACGAATTTGTCATGAATTGAGATGGAAACTTTAACTGCTATGACTAGTAAAACCACTACAACTTAGTGCTAATTTGGTACTTACAGTGTTCCAGCCACCATTCTTGCTACTTCACACCTTTGTTTTACTTAATCCTCACAACTTCACAAGGTGGATAAAAAACATCATCGTCTCATTTTACTGATATGGAAACTGAGTTACAGATGATTAAGTAACTTTCCTAGATCACAGAGAAGTTGTACAGTCAGGGTGGGAACCCAGAGCCCAATTCTTTTGGGAGCTTCTTTCCCAAACGAACACCTGAGGCATCTACGTTGGCTATTGGTGCCGCAAAGCAGGAGGCCAGCATAACAATGGTTTGCTGCTGCCTGAGCCCATCTCTAGCCTCTGCAGGGTACATGCTTACCTAGCAGTTCCTTCTAAGAACCAGGGATTCAGGAGCAAATGATACATAACTGGATTTCCATTTTTAACTCATTTGTGATCTTTCTTTGCTTTCCAGATGTTCTACACTGAACATCTATTACCTTTTTAAATGAAAGGCTAAACAAGCTAGTCCTCAATACATCTGCTTTTATTTATTTTTTTAAAAATATGGAATGCTTCATGAATTTGCATGTCATCTTGCGCAGGGGCCGTGCTAATCTTCTCTGTATTGTTCTAATTTTAATCTTTGTGCCGCCAAAGGGAGCACCAATAAATATGCTTTTAGAAGAGAATCTAAGAGTAGCACTTTTCATAAGGGCTGCCCTGCAAACCTAGAAACCACTTTTCCTAAAATAAAGTTGTATTCATTGCCTTAAAGATCCTCTCGTATGAGTGAAGCAAACATTCTTCTTTAGGGATTTGGTGATTGTGAGCAGGAGAGAGGGGAGCTAAAGGCAAGGTTTTTTTCAATCACCTCACCTTCAACTCCAGGGATTCTACCTGGGTCTTCATTATTCTAGAAACTCTTCTACTATTAATTCTATGCTTGTGCCATTTTCCCTCTTATTTTCCTGGGATAATACCTCTCTGTCAACAAGAATATAATTTCACAGTCGCCTCTGATAGATTCATCTTTGGGATTAAAATGAATATTTTTTGTAAACTACAAGAGTAAGATTGAAAAGTGTATGGGCAGTGTGTATTGGGAAAACAGGGAGGACATTCATTTTTTGATGTTCTGACTTTTGTCCCCAGTGGCTCAGTGGGCAAAGAATCTGCCTGCAATTCAGGAGACGAGGGTTCGATCCCTGGGTCTGGAAGATCCCCTGGAGGAGGAAATGGCAACCCACTCCAGTATTCTTGCCTGGAGAATTCCACAGACAGAGGAGCCTGGTCGGGTAGAGTCCATAGCGTTGCAAAGAGTCAGACACGACTGAGTGACTAAGCAGACACGACTTTTGTTCAGGCCCTTAAGTTAAGGACTGACTGAAAAAACACAGGGAAAAATCTCTCTCACATTAATCTTGACAATGATATTTTGGATATGACTGAAAAAGCACAAGCAGCAAAAGCAAAAATAAACAACTGGGACTGCATCAGACTAAGTAGATTTGGCATAACAACCAACAAAATGAAAAGTCACCCTGTGGACTGAGGGAAAATATTGGCAAATCATATATATGATAAGGAGTTAATATTTGAAAATATATAAAGAACTCACACAACTTAATGGCAAAAATGTCCCAAATAATCTGATTAAAAAATGGTCAGAACTGGACAGACATTTCTCAAAGAAGACATAAAAATGGCCAACAGATAAATGAAAAAGTTCTCAACATCACTAATCATCAGGGAAATTCAAATCAAAACCACAGTAGGATCTTACCTCAGAATTGTTAGAAGGGTTATCATCAAAGGACAAGAGGTAAGAGATAAGGTTATGGAGAAAAAAGAAGCCTTGTGCAGAGTTGGTGGAAATGTAAATCGGTGCAGCCATTATGGAAATTGGTATGGAGCTTCCTCAAAACATTAAAAATAGTACCACCATATGATTCAGCATTCCTACTTCTGAGTATTTATCCAAAGGAAATGAAATCATGATCTCAATGAAATTGCTGCACTTCCATGTTCATTGCAATAGCCAAGATATGGAAACCACCTAAGTGTCTAGGAATGGATAAAGAACATGTGATATATATGTCTGTATATATATATATATATATATATATATGTCTGTATATATATATATATATATATACACATGACGTAATACTATTCACCCATGAGAAAGAAGGAAATCCTACCATTTTTGGCAACATGGATAGACTCTGGGGGCATTATGCCAAGTGAAATAAGTCAGATAGGCAAAGACAAATACTGTGTGATCATACTTATATGTGAACTCTTAAAAAAGCCAATTCATAGAAACAGAATTGAATGGTGGTTTTCAGGGACTGAGGAGTGGAAGAAATTCAGAGATGCTGATGTTGCTCAAAGGGTACAAACTTCCAGCTACAAGATGAAAAAATTCTGGGAATCCAATGTACAGCAAGATGGCTATTTAACAGTACTGTATTACATATATGTTATATATAGTAAGTTGAAAGTTGTTAAGAGAGTTAATATTGTATGTTCTTGTCACACAAAAATGTTAATTTTGTGACATGATGGAGGTGTTAGCTAATGCTATGGTGGTCATCACTTTGCAGTATATAAAATCAATCCACTGTACACTTTGCATTTAGACAATGTTCTAAGTCAATTGCATCAGGAAGGCTGGGAAGGAAAGGGAAAAGAACTGAATAAATCCTCGTACTCAGTCAGAGTCACAAACTTTGGGCTCTTATGGAAAGTAGTTTTAGGGTTTGTTCTTTCATCTACAGGTTACTTTTTGGTTTTGTTTTACATAAGTGCTTACTGTATTCATTATTCCATTGTTCCTAAGTATTAGATAAGCCACATCAGTCTTGAAGTAATTGAGTATTGTTATGTTTAGTCCCTAAGTCATGTCTAACTCTTTGCAACTCCCTGGACTATAGCACATTAGGCTCCTCTATCCATGGGATTTCCAAGGCAAGAATACTTTCCCAGGCAAGGAGTGGGCTGCCATTTCCTTCTCCAGGGGATCCTTCTGACCTAGGGATTGAACCCAGTTCTCTTGCATTGGCAGGAGGATTCTTTACCACTAAGTCACCTGGAAAGCTCCTTAGACCACCTTTAATTCTTTCTAGAACAATACTGAAAATAAATATCCAAAAAAGATCTTAATGACTCAGATAACTGTGGTGGTGTGATCACTCACCTAGAGCCAGACATCCTGGAATGTGAAGTCAAATGGGCCTTAGAAAGCATCACTATCAACAAAGCTAGTGGAGGTGATAAAATTCCAGCTGAGTTACTTCAAATCCTAAAAGATGATGCTATTTAAGTGCTACACTCAATATGCCAGCAAATCTGGAAAACTCAGCAGTGGCCACAGAACTGGAAAAGGTCAGTTTTCATTTCAATCCCAAAGAAGGGTAATGCCAAAGAATGTTCAAACTACTGCACAATTGCACTCATTTCACATGCTAGCAAGGTCATGCTCAAAATCCTCCAAGCTATGCTTCAACAGTACATGAACCAAGAACTTCCAGATGTATAGACTGGATTTAGAAAAGGCAGAGGAACCAGAGATCAAATTGCCAACATCCACTGGATCATAGAAAAATTAAGAAAGTTCCAGGAAAACATCTACTTCTGCTTTACTGACTAGGCTAAAGCCTTTGAGTGTGTGAATCACAAAAAACTGTGGAAAATTCTTAAAGAGATGGGAATACCAGACCACCTTACCTACCTCCAGAGAAATCTGTATGCAGGTCAAGAAGCAACAGTTAAAACCGAACATGGAACAACAGATTGGTTCAAAATTGGGAAAAGAGTGCATCAAGGCAGTATACTGTCACCCTGCTTGTTTAACTTATATGCAGAGTACATCATGAGAAATGCTGGGCTGGATGAAGCCCAAGCTGGAATCAAGATTGCCGGGAGAAATATCAGCAACCTCAGATATGCAGATGACACCACCCTTATGGCAGAAAGTGAAGAGGAACTAAAGAGCCTCTTGATGAAGGTGAAAAAGGAGAGTGAAAAAGCTGGTTTAAGACTGAACATTCAAAAAACTAAGATCATGGCATCTGGTCCCATCACTTCATGGCATATAGATAGGGAAACAATGGAAACAGTGAAAACTTTATTTTCTTTGGCTCCAAAATCACTGCAGGTGGTGATGGTTCCCATGAAATTAAAAAACACTTGATCCTTGGAAGAAAAGCTGTGACAAACCTAGATAGTGTATTAATAAGCAGAACATTACTTTGTAGACAAAGGCCCTAATAGTCAAAGCTATGATTTTTCCAGTAGTCATGCATGGATGTGATAGCTGGACCTTAAAAAAGGCTGAGCACCAAAGAATTGATGCTTTCAGACTGTGGTGTTGGAGAAGACTCTTGAGAGTCCCTTGGACTGCAAGGAAGTCAAACTGGTCAATCCTAAAGGAAATCAACCCTGAATATTAATTGGAAGGACGGACGCTGAAGCTGAAGCTCCAATACTTTGGCCACCTGATGTAAAGAGTCGACTCACTAGAAAAGACCCTGATGCTGGGAAAGATAGAAGGCAAGAGAAGGGGACGACAGAGGATGAGATGGTTGGATGGCATCACTGACTCAATGGACATGAGTTTGAGCAGGCTCTGGGAGATGGTGAAGGACAGGGAAGCCTGGCATGCTGTAGTCTATGGGGTCGCAAAGAGTTGGATACGACTGAGTGACTGAACAACAATAACAACTGAATATAAGTACACAAATAAAATAGAAGCAACCAAAGGTTTCATAAAGCAACTAGTGAAATCATTAACAAGAAGGTATTTAGATGGGATCACTTAAAATTGTAAACTTTATTACAGAACGGTCTAAGGAGGATAAAGTACAATTGACTTATCTCAACAAAACTTATATAAACTTATTTTCTAACATTACCAGGAAAGTGATCTGCAGTTCAGGACTTAGGCACACTTTACCCACTTCAGGATAAGAGGGATGCTTGATGGTGATGGCAACAGTGTGGACTGAGAAGCAATGTTGTAGTTCCGACCATGAACAACCATCATTACAGAACTCCATAATTAGCATTCTTAACATTTGTTTGGCAAAACAATTGCCCTTGCTTCACACTGCAAAAGCTTGACCAGGTCCAGCCACCAAACCACAACAAGAGCTCTCCTTCGAGACAGGCGACTTGTAACAAGGTATGTGGGCACATATGTATTGGGGAAGTCCCCTTACCTAAACTATCTCCTGTCTATGTGCCAAATCGCTTGAATCACTATTCTGATTCATTTATGTCTTCTTAAGCACTATTTTAAAGGAAAAATGATCCCTTGGGAAAGGTAGCATATTAGGCTATTAATAATTATTGATACTTGGGCCTAACGTAGCTAATGAAATGGCTGCCTGAGAAATGGCTGCTGAGGTACTGGGGCTTTATATGAGGAGAGGAAAAAAACTGGTGAAATATTTTGTGAGTGGTACAGCCTGTTGGATAGACAGAATACAGTCTTGAATCCCCTCACTGAGGACTGTCATGGGCTGTATATTATATTACATGTATAGTATATTTTGTTTTCATTCTCCTCTTGGAATCACCTACTCCAATCCCCTTTCAGGATGTAAATTATTTTTATAGAAGACAGGCTTATCTGAATTTAATACTCCTGGCATAATTTCCCTGTAAATCCTGACTGATCTATATGCAAATCATGATATATATTTATATATGTATATATTTATACATATGAAAATTCTGATATATATTTATTTATTTTTCCAAAAGTAAAGGGGAATATAAAACATTAAATTTATTCAGGACTATTGTCTGATATGATTTTAATCATTTTCTTGTTCCCTTTAAATCTGGTCTAAATAATATATTCTTGAGAATTCTAAGCACGTTAGTGTAAAGATGCTTCACCTTAATTTCAGCAACGAGATTCATAAAACATTCACTCTACTAAGGACAGCCTTATACATTGATTAGATATTAGCTATCATACACTCAGTCTTAAAACTGAGTTCATCAGTGGTTTGTAAACATGAAACCTGGATATTGTTAAATCTTTAATCGGTAATTTAAAGCCTCTTTTTTGTGGTTAGTTAAAAATGAAAGAAAGAACAGTTACCTGTATTTTTGTTAAGACTAAATATTTACAAAGAGGCTAGGACTCTGCAAGGGAGGGAACGTTCCACAGTAGAATGGGGTCTGTATTACCTGCTGAATTATCTCCAGGCCAGTCTTTCCCATCTGCCAGTGCTTAAACTTCTCCAGGGCTTCATCCATAGAGAGTTTCCCATTCTTGACTTTCTCCTGCAGCAGGATGAGTTCCTCCTGCCCCGCAGCCAGGCAGTCCCTTACGGTGGAGAAGGTCTGACTCTCCATCCGACCTCTGTCTACAATATGAGAGAAGGGTGTTTTCATCAGAAGTGTGTTAATGACAACTAGGAAAAAAAAAACACTCTAAAAAAATAAGCAGTTTGAGTTTCTCATTCCAGCTAGTCTATAGGCAGTTACAGAACAAATCAGTACAAATTTTTTAATGCATTTCTAAAGATTGTCATGCCTTAGACCTAGAGTTACGGGTGAAAAGAATGTGTCTCATCACTGAAAACATAAAGGGATGAGGAGAGAAAGAGCAACAACAAAAGTTTTGCACTGCACTAGCTGTTGGCAGTGCCAGTTTCATGTTCCTTTGAGAGAATTACTTTTAATTATGCTTCCCTGGTAGCTCACCTGGTAAAGAATCTGCCCTCAATGCAGGAGACCCTGGTTTGATTCCTGGATCAGGAAGATCCCCTGGAGAGGGGAATGGCAACCCACTCCAGTATTCTTGCCTAGAGAATTCCATGAACAGAGGGGCCTGGTGGGCTACAGTCCATGAGGTGGCAAAGAGTTGGACACAACTGGGCGACTAAGCACAGCACAGCACACATGTGCACAAAATACTTAGCATTGGGCTTGCTGCATAGAAAGCTAAATAAAAGGTAATATTATTATTACTAATAAATATTTATGGAATAAACATAATCTCTCCAGCTTTGAGAAGAGATCTCAACCAACAGCAAATGTCACAAGAGGTTTAGGATCATTTGAAAATTTATTCCTGAAAGATTTAAAATAAATAATTTCTGGTTGTTTAGTAGTAGTAAACTGCTTCCTTTTCAAAAGAGTTTATTTTGAAGCATGCCATGTATTAGTTAAAGGAAATCAAACCTGAATATTCATTGGAAGGATTGGTGCTGAAGCTGAAGTTCTAATACGTTGGCCACCTGATTCGAAGAGCCGACTCATTGGAAAAGACCCTGATGCTGGGAAAGATTGAGGGCAGGAGAACGGGGCGGCAGAGGATGAGATGGTTGGATGGCATCACTGACTCAATGGACATGAATTTGAGCAAACTCCAGGAAATAGTGGAGGACAGGGGAGCTGTCCAAGGGATTGTAAATAGACAAGGCTAAGCGACTGAACAACGACAACAACAACAAATGTATTAGTTGTCTGGCACAATGAGAACAGTAGGTGGTCTGATGTTTCCTGTGTGGCTGCAAATACCACAGAGGACACTGGCCTGAGGCACACTGAGAACAAACTACAGACCACAGGTGAAGTGTTTCAAGCCATAAATGAAGCGGCATGCTTGTAGGAACTCTCTACTCTCCAGGCTACCCTGATCTCTGTTACTCCCTCTAAGTCTTTGGATGACATCACCCTTGTATTTCCTGCCTGGCTGCAGAACTCATTGAGTTTTGTACTTTCTCATTTACATATTTCTATTACGTCCATTCTTACTGCATAAAACATGGCAGCACACATCTGAAGTGCTATCAAATCCAAATATACCCAGAGTCTAGAAGGAGAGAAGAGGTAGTCCCACCAAGCTGCAGGCAGGTTGGTGGTGAGTAAGTTGGGTGTGCCCCTGGAGAAACTGCTCATTACTGGGAACTCGTTTTCAAGAAAGAAGTAGATCACTATACTATAAATAAAATAAATAAAAAAAATATGAACTGCTGATAGTAAAACAGATATTCTCTGAGATTATCACTCTAAGGAAGTAACGGTAATTCTGCTGAAACTGATTAGGGCTGGTGAGAATAACTTCTTGCTGCTGATTAAGGACCAGAACCTGTAACTTGGTGCTCTCTCTGTGTACACAGCTCTACCCTGCTAATGTACCTTGGTCTTACATAAAAGAGAGTGGCAAATTTTAAAAAAAATAAATAAAGAAGTAGATCATTTAGACTGTATCTAGACCAGACTGATGAAGATTTGGGAAACGGGGAGGGCATCATTTCAAATTCTATAGCATTAAAGATTCATTGATAGACTGGGTTAGTCTAGAAATGAGAAGTTCAAGTGCTTGATAGCAGTTTTGAGTATTTGATGGGAACTTGAGCCGTGAGGCAGTCTTGGAATGGCCTCTCATGTCTCTTTCAGTTTTGAGATTCCAGCAGTGAATCTCGGAAAGGGGGGCACAGAGAGGGTTCCTTTCTGTAAAGATTCACAAGCACATAAAACTGCTCCATGGCCAATCATTCTGATTCCCAGGGGAGCTTTCTTGGCTTATCTTTTGTCTTCAGAAGTCCTATTTCCCCAGGACTAAGGAGATGCCAACAGATTCCATATTGTAAAGTTTTTCCTTCAGGGATGGTGGAGCATGCAATCTCAGGGGAACTGGAGAAGCAAAAGTCAGCTAGCAGCCAAAAGCACACATAAGAATTGAGCTCTTGCTTCTTATACCACTTGCTTTTTATAGGCCTCCACGCTCCAATTCAATTCGTGAGATGCCCTCTGCAGTAGAATTCTATGTGCCATTCTTGCCAGAGTGCGGAGGTTTAGCGTCGTCATTTAACAGTTATGCCATTTAACTAGCACCTCACTTCTGTCATCCCTTTGCCTAAGTGTGAATCCATTTTTATCTCAAAAACCCGTGCAGCTGGATTTTCTGCTTTTATCGACGTTATCTTAAGCCAAGTCTTCCCAGAAAATGGTCCCAGCTTCAGTTTCGCTACATGTGCGGGGTTTAACTGAATTCAAAAATATTGAATTCTTTTATTAACATTCATTTCAATTATCCTTTCATATTTCAAATGTTAGCTACTAAAATATAAGCAAAGATGACTTTTTTTTTGAGGAGGCAGGGTTCAGTTTTCCATGGTTGTGCAGACAGAACAAAAGAACACAATTTAGGAGCGACAAAATTCTAGACAGATTGAATCCTGAAAGTGAGTTGTACAACATCTGCTTTTTCCTCTTTCTTTTTCATACTAAAAATATTAAAAACAATTGTCATGATAAATTACTATTAGGTATGACAAAGCTGTAAAGAAAAATGGTTAGGCATTTTACCACCTTTCTTCCTAAGGGCAAACTAATCAAACCAAAACATGCAACCTATAATTTTTGATAGATTGTTTTATTGAATTTAGTTCATTATTTTATGGGGGATGTAAAGGTTTTTCCTTTCTCCTCAAATTTATATTTATTATTAGTTTATTTTCATAAGAGTTAGTATGAAATAATAACATAATAGTATGAGTGTAACATAATTTTCATTGAAAAGCATTTTTCAGACTATTTGTACATATAGACTCCTGTTCTCTTATTGTAAAAGCTTCAAGACAAACTACAGTTTCTAAAGTTTTGTTCCTTTCAGATCAATTTTTCTTTACAAGATTTTCCATCTGATCAAGTTTTGGTCAAATAAACATCAAGCAATACATCTGGTAGATATATGAACCTAGAGATTAGGTAAGAAAGCAAATTAAGCTTTTCATAAAAATTCTTTCTATTACCAAGGGACTGGCTAGAAGAACATTTTTTCCTGAAAAATTGAAAGCAAACAACTTGACTGGTCAATGCCAAAGAATTTAAAATGTGAAGTATTTACTTAATAAATATTAGGTAGTCATTAAAATAATACCAATACTTTAAAAGACCACGTGTAACAAAGAGTGTGCTTATTCTATAAGGACAAGTACAAAAGCAGGATGCAAATTGTATATATGGTAAAGTGTTAACCATATCAATGTTGTACATATGTCAGTTAAAAAAAAGAACAAAAACTTTTAGTAATTTTATAATCTAAACCATTCTTTCACGGTTAGGTGATTCTTACACCAATGTAACATTAAATACTATAGCTTTGCATTGCATAAGTAGTAGACCTTAACACACATGGCAAATGGTAATGCCTTAATCTCTTTTTTTCCTAAGTGGTTACCTAATTTCAGCTCTTATTTATTTGTCAGCTTTATAAATTTAAATGCATTATTCCAAACTGTTGTGTCTCTCCGCAAAGGAAAAAAGTCCTTTCAAAATGACTGGGATTTCCTTAAATTTATAAATTATTTTAGGAACAATTTGGCCTATTTAATCTACTCATGTGAGAAAATGGCACACCGGCCCTATTTAGCAGGAACTTTTCGTTTTCAGTGTATAGCGAATACTCTTTTCTTTCTTTTATGATGTCTGCAAAGTAATACTGTTGGTATCATTCAGTTGCTAAGTTGTGTCTAACTCTTTGTGACCCCATGGACTGCAGCAGGCCAGGCTTCCCTGTCCTTCACTATCTCACAGAGTTTGATCAAACTCATATTCATTGAGTCAGCGATGATGGGATGATTCATAAAATATGAAAATTCTGTTTTACTGGAATTAGAAATAGCTCAGTGACAAAACTTGTCCTGGGTAATCTTTTGAGTTAAAATTTATACAAACATTCCTTAGCTATCACTTGTGTAGTATTTAAAAAATTCCATTCATCACCTGACATAATTTCTTTATTGAGTTGACTTTGTTCTATTAGTATACTCTATTATTTAGAGTAATTTTAAGTTCACAGTCAAATTGAGTAGAAGGAACAGAGAGATCGACACATACCTCCAGTCCCACATATGTGTAGCCTCTGCCATTATCAACATCACCCACCAGAGTGGTATATTTGTTGCCACTGATAAACCTATACTGACACATCATTATCATCTGACATAATTCTGTTAATTAGCATTTCTCTTTGAAAAGTCATATATTTTTAGACACAAGAAAATAAAATAAACATTTCCTCTGATTCTATATACTGACATTTTCTCATGACTGGTTTTCTTATTGGTGTTTTCTCTTGGCTAGATTTGCCAGAGGATTTGCTAATTACTCCTTTTAAAAATAAACTTTCAGATTTAGTCAGCATTTCATATCTGTGAATTCTTCAAGTTCTATTACTTTTCAACTTTTACTAGATTTATTTCATTGGTTTTACTCCACAGTTTTTCTTTTTCTTATTGTCTAGTTCCTTTGCTTTCCTTTAATTGTTACTAACTAAAGATTTAGGGCTATGACGTTACCTCTGCTTGAAATATTGAGAACAGAAAGTGTGTTGAATAGGTCACATTTTTAATGAATTTTAAAAAACTCATATAGCATATTATCAATTAAGGATCCTGAAAAGCATATATTCTATTAAGCACAAACTGACATTATCTTAATTTTTTCTATTCTATTATTTCTTTTGCATTTTTACTATTTTATCAAAGATTCAAAGTATTTCTAATGTGTCACTACTATTGTGGGTTTTGTCAGGTTCTTTTATTCCACCACATTTTATTTAAATATTATAATGTTTTAATATTTGCCTCATGAAAGAACATGGATGACATGTTTTTATTTGGATTTCAGAATTTAAATAAATGAAATCATTTTCTTGGTCTAATACTTTTGCCTCGAATTATATTTTTTCTAAAATTAAGATCGAAAATAATTCCTTTGTTTCTGTTTCTTTAAGCGATCATTACTGACCATAAATTTTCAACTTTTGTTTTCTTTAGTATATTTTTGCAGTATATATTTTAAAAGCAAGATGTAGTTTGATTTTGTCTTTTATCCAAATTTGAACCAACATCTATTATAAAAGAAAATATATAACAGGGTATTTAGAACCAGGCAAGCAACAGGTACAAATCTCAGCTCTGTCTTACCCCACCCTGTAAACTTCAGTTTGTCTAATACCTTTACTTATAGGGTTGTTGCAAAGGTTAATAATTATTTACACTTAATTCCATGTTTTATTGAATTCATTATTCACCACAAATTTTTTAACACTATAACTTGTATTTGAGCTTTTAATTTTACTGTCATTCCTTTACTTAGAAGATATTTTGGGGAATACTTTGATGATGACATAGAAATGCTACCTTTTTAAAAAATCTTGGATATCCAAAAAATATATTTATTTTTCTTCTTATATGAACAAACTAAACAACTAGCAATCTAATTAGCAAGCTAACAAACTAATTAGCAAACTAAATATAAACTTCTTAGGTTGTGATCTTTTCCCAGTAAATCATGTAGTCCATTATGTCAAATTTTTGTTACACCATTCTTTAAATTTTAAAACTGACTTTTATTTTTAAAACAGAAAATCTAAGTTAAGATATTTCATGAATATTTTGGGATTATTTCTTCATCTGTACAGTCAAAGCTATGGTTTTCCCAGTGAGAGATGGACCACAAAGAAGGCTGAGCACCTGACTGCTGAAGAATTGATGCTTTTTAATTGCGGTGCTGGAGAAGACTCTAGAGAGTCCCTTGGATTTCAAGGAGATCAAACCAGTCAATTCTAAAGGAAATCAACCCTGAATATTCACTGGAAGGACTGATGCTGAAGCTAAAATACTTTGGCCGCCTGATAGGAAGAGCCAACTCATTGGAAAAGACCCTGATTCTGGACAGGAGGAGAAGAGAGCGACAGATGATGAGATGGGTAGATAGCATCACTGACTCAATGGACATGAGTTTGAGCAAACTCCGCGAAATAGCGAAGGACAGGAAAGCCTGGCATGCTGCAGTTCATGGGATTGTAAAGAGTTGGACACGTCTTAGTGACTGAACAACAACAACAATCTAGCACTGATCCTGAAAGCTGAATAGTTTAGCTTAATGTAATAAATGAAAATTCAAAATAACTCTACTTCTTTTCAGTTATCTTCTAAAAAGTTAAAATATTTGTAAAATGTTTCAGACTTGGACAATTACAAGTCATTAGTTGAGGTGATCTCATTTTGTGTGGGGGGACATGCATGAATATTTCACATTATTTTTCTTCTGATAGCTTGATGGTTCTTGGGAAGATACAACCTCACTCATTAAATAAATCATTTATCAAAGTATAATTAACCTGAGTCTTCATGATGAAATTCATTCTTTCCTTTGACATGGGTTTTGAAGTTATTATATTATTTATATATCCTCTTCTTCAATCTTCTTAAAACAGAACACTCTATAAAATCTTGTTCAACAAGAGACTTGGTGGTTGTTTATCCTTTGTTTCCATTCCTTGGGTTCAGATCAAATTTTGTTCTCTGCTTCCGGACTACACAGGACTTTGGCAGGTACAATTCACAACTCAAAATTCCAGGGCTTAGTGGTTTTGTCTAGTGTAAGTTTGTTATGTATAGGGGGAGTGTGATTCTTTGGCACTATGTTCTGATAGGTCTGCAAGCAACTGACTTCCTGAACAAACAGTAGTTCTTCTTGCCCTTCCCATCTTTTCATCACACAGTTTTCTTTATTGCAGGATCTCAGGCTGCTTTCTGGAGAAGGCAATGGCAACCCACTCCAGTACTCTTGCCTGGAAAATCCCATGGACGGAGGAGCCTTATGGCTGCAGTCCATGGGGTCGCGAAGAATCGGACACGACTGAGCGACTTCACTCTCACTTTTCACTTTTCATGCATTGGAGAAGGAAATGGCAACCCACTCCAGTGTTCTTGCCTGGAGAATCCCAGGGACGGTGGAGCCGTCTATGGGGTCGCACAGAGTCGGACACGACTGAAGCGACTTAGCAGCAGCAGGCTGCTTTCTACTTAGAGAACTACTTTTTCTGTATGTGTATGGAAAGACCAGAGCTGGAGTGGGGCGAACTTTCAAAAATTAGCACTTTTGATACTGGGAAAGATTGAAGGCAAAAGGAAAAGGGGGTGACAGAGGATGAGATGGTTAGATAGTATCACTGACTCAGTGGACATGAATTTGAGCAAATTTCAGATTGTGAAGGACAGGTGAACCTGACCTGCTGCAGTCCATGGGCTGCACGTGGACTCACAAAGAGACACAACTTAGTGACTGAACAACGACAACAACAAGTAGAGTGATAACTGGGGGTCAGCAGGTGAACTACTGATTTTATTTGTTTCAGTCTCCTTTGTTAAACCTTAAAATTAATTGGAATTAGTACCTTTTTTTATTATCAGCATTTTTTTCACTATTAGCTTTTTTAAAGTCTTTGTTTCCACTGTTAATAAGAATTCTATCATTTTGATGCCTTTCCTTCACAAGCATTTCTGAAAGGACACTGTGGGCTGTTGACACGTCACCATTTTAGATAAGACCTCAGCTACTACACAAGTTTTTCCAGGTATGACTTTAACCAAAAAAATCTTCCATAAACAACATGATAAATTAAAATGTAAGTTATACTGAAAAAGAGAATTTAAGCCATTATTTTTCTGTGGAGTACACATAACCACATTTTGATAATTTCCCCTTTTCTTTTTAATATATCACGTATTGGCAAAAGCAGCCTGATGAAAATACCTCAGGGACCAGTACTTTCTTTTTCCCACATAAGGGTAATACCATCTGCATTTCCCTAGGTCTCCTACTTACAGAAAATTCTATTTTTTAACATTCATCAAACTGCTATAGCATTGGGAACTTAGAGAGCTCATATAAGATGCATTCCCTGACTATATCTTTCCCAAGAGCATGCACCCTATGAAAAGACCAGCCAATAACGATTTTTCAGTCTGCGTTGAAGAATTAGTGGGCAGGGATTATACTACAAGTTGCAAACTCCAAAGCTTACAGGTGCCAGATAGAATTAGTGAGCACAGAAGATTTAGTGCCTGCTTGTTAAACACATCTGAATAGTCTTCATTATCAATAATATTTTTTCTTTTATGTTTTTGTTGATGGCATGATTCTCATGATATATCTATTTCCCAGTTCTGATAGAATTATGAGTTTAGAGAAATGTGTCTCAAGTATAAGAAAACAATATGGAAAGCATGATGACAAATGATAATATCAAAAGTCATTTGTGGCAAATGATATATAATACAATAGGGAGTGGTTGGAGATTTGAATTTTTACATGAGACAGATTGAAACATGGTTTAAACATGGCAAAAAGTTTAAATTACATTGTGCACATTATTTTTTAAATATAATATGTTTAGAGGCCAGGTTTGACCACAATATGGCCTGTGAAACAGTTCCTTTTGGTTGGATTTTGTTTTTTTGTGTGTTGATTTGAGGTGATTATTATTATAGCACATGGCTGTTCTCATGTGTTCCACTTGTTGGCCATGTCTAGGGTAGGACATGCTGCTGCTGCTGCTGCTAAGTCGCTTCAGTCGTGTCCGACTCTGTGCGACCCCACAGACGGCAGCCCACCAGGCTCCACCGTCCCTGGGATTCTCCAGGCAAGAACACTGGAGTGGGTTGCCATTTCCTTCTCCAGTGCATGAAAGGGAAAAGTGAAAGTGAAGTCGCTCTGTCGTGTCCGACTCTTAGCGACCCCATGGACTGTAGCCCACCAGGCTCCTCCGTCCATGGGATTTCCCAGGCAAGAGTACTGGAGTGGGGTGCCATTGCCTTCTCTGGGGTAGGACATAGGCTATCAAATTCTAGAAGCCCTATAAATAATTCTTATGCTCACCTAGGACTGAGAGTTACTTGGATAGGCAGCTGGTTAGGGTAGATGTGATCCTCCTCCCTCCTACCTACTACCCCCATCCCTCAAAAATACAGTTTGCCTTCCAAGCATGACAGCAACAACGCACGCTTGATGAGATTATTATTATTTCATTGTGTGACTGGACATATCTGTGGCCATGACCAGAGAGGCAGCTAAGGATGCTAAGAACAGTAAACCTCATCAATTGCCATGCATCATCTTTGAGGTCCGACGATGCTAATAAAATGGGATGATTCTGGTGAAGATAGAAAAAGGCCCCTTGGTATAGCCCATGAAAAAAGATATAACGGGGAAAAAAGTGTAACAAGTCTGGGAGACATGAACAATCTTTACCCCACACTATTATATGATTTTGTGAGGTAGGAAAAATAAACCAGATATTTCCATGTCCCTGAAGCTCTTATATATTCCTCCAGCACCTTCTGACTTGATCATGTTCACCTGCTAGTCTTCTAATGACTAATTATGTTTTATAGAAGCTTCATTATTTGGCAAGCATCTAATGAATGCAAGCATTCTTGTCACTTGGAAGGAATCTTCCCATATTACAGATTTAATTGATTGGAGTTGAGGGTTATAAAGCAGTCCTCCATGAGCTTAGTTAATAAGACTCAGACGTCAAAACTCTGATTGATTCCAAACCCACTGCCAAAATTCAGTTCTCTGGTTAGCCACGTTGAGGAACAAACCCTTGACCACTCTGTGGTGCTCAATTTTTGGAAGTGGGTGGTAGCAGCATATTCTGGGGACAACACTCTGGTATTGATTTAAAATTTTTCTAATTTTAAAAGTAATTTGGAAAAACTGACTTTAAAACTGTATTTTGATGGAAACTTCTAATCTGTGATCCAAAGTTCTCAGCATTTTTCTTATTTTTTTTTTCAAAATGTGAAAACTGAGTTGAAGAAATCTGTTTAGTTTCCATGGAAATGGTGCCAATTAATTTTTTTCCTTTTCCTCAGGAAAATTCCTTGACTTAGCAACAATGAAACTTCCTGGCAATCCTTTGGCAGTCTTCAACATAAGGCATCTGAAACGTCTGTACTTATAATGGAAAAATAGTTGGCTCTCATAATTCCTTTCCCTCCAGTGAAATAATAATATATACTGAAATAATTGAATAATTTCCTTACCCTTTAGAGAACCTGTCCAGTCCCTTTAAAAAATCTTGACACTGACAAACACTTCACACAAGGGTCTTTTTTTGTTGTTATTGTTCTCTACCAAATAGTTTATCATTGGTGAAGTATGTATTACTTTTCCTATTACACCATGAAATCCCAGGATATTTGAAGAGTATTCATTAATTTAGGCATAAGCAGTTTTGATTGCTAAGTATGTCCTGTGGTCTGGATGGTCATAAATATCTGAAAAGTTTTAGAGAAGAATGGTTGGACAGAGTAAGTCCATTAGGTATTTGATTTTTAAAAATTTCTTCCCAATTGTTCTTTTTTAAAAAAATCTTTATTTAATTTGTTACCATATTGTGCCTGTTTTACGTTTTTGTTTCTTGGTGGAGAGGCATGTGGGATGCTAGCTTCCCCACCAGGGATCAAACTCGCACCCCCACATTGAAAGGTGAAGTCTCAACCATTGGACTGCCAGGGAAGTCCCCCTTCCCAACTATCCCTGTTTTTTTCTCTAGATTCTGATTTCAGATTGCAGTCATCAGGAAGGCTTTGCTTTTTTTCTTAACACTTTGTCAGATTTAATGTTCCTCTATCCTTGAAAACAGAACAATATTCTTTTCCATTCTGCTGAATTACTGATGTCCACAGTTAAAGGAATCGAGAAAGGAACTGCTTTAAGTTGACTAATCAAAAATACCATCAAGAATTGGATTGAAATATCTAGACAGAAAAGTTCACATAAAAACTAAATTAAAATTTTCAGTATCCTAATCCCCAAGAATTAAAAAATAAATCAAGTTATCACTGATCTTGAGGAAGCAAATTAAGTAACAAGATATGGACAGATGTTAACCCAATAAAATATTTTATAATTTAGGTTCTTGTTTCCTTTCATCATTCCCTCTGCCCCTTTTCTTCTGAGTAAAGAAGGGATTACTCTTCTATACTTATGGTAGAATAATAATAGGTTTCATACAGGCTTCCATGACATCAGCAGCCTTTCCTTATATTGCTCTCTGTGGGACAACCAGAGGATAATACATCAGGTATTCTGAGATCCCTTCATTATACTTGCCACTTGTTGCCTTCTTCCATCTCCTGCGGCCTTCTTCACATCATCCCCTTAATTCTAACATGATTTAATTAAAGTATGATAATTGAATAATTTACTAAAAATGCTTCATGGGAACTTCCTCCCAAGGAGCTCAAAGCATCCCCTCTCTTTATTCTTTCCAGAGCTCTGTGAGATGTGTGGAGGAGTCCAGATAGGAATAATCTTCTCTACTTTAATTTTTCAATAACTGTTTGATCCAAGCTATACAATGCTCTCACATGGAGTTCTGCAACTATTTAAGAGAGCTAAAGGCACAGTGGGAGGATAACAGTAGACTTAAAAAGATATTTCTTTCCCTTCAAAATAAGAAATCACTAGATATAAAAAACTGCCCAGTAAGGAGTTTTTTGCATACAAATTTATGAGCAGTGTATCCAAGTGATTTGTGGGAGACTGGAAGTTTAGGCTCATCATGTGCTGCATTCAAATACCACGTATTGGTTGGAAGAATGATATAAGCACAATGCTGCTGTCATGAGAAAAGCTACTTGAAGTGATGGGTGAAGATCATTCATTTAAGGACACACTTTTCTTTGGAGGATGATACTCCAGGGCATCCCAGGAGCAAGTCCACTGAGGTCATGTATTCAACAGGTCAACAGGTGTTAGAATTGGTGCAATCAGTACCTCGCCATTTACATAATGGCACAAAAAGAGACTATGGAAGTGGTTAGTGGCTGCTGGTAAAATAACTTTCAGCTTTATCTTAATGTCTCTCTCAGTGATTTACAGGTAACAATTTTAAGGTAATATGACTTGGAGGCCTTACAAAGAGATGAGAAAAGAAGAGAAGCTAAAGGCAAAGGAGAAAAGGAAAGATATCTCCATTTGAATGCAGAGTTCCAAAGAATAGCAAGGAAAGATAAGAAAGCCTTCCTCAGTGATCAGTGCAAAGAAATAGAGGAAAACAATAGAATGGGAAAGACTAGAGATCACTTCAAGAAAATCAGAGTTACCACGGGAACATTTCATGCAAAAATGGGCTCGATAAAGGACAGAAATGGTAGGGACCTAACAGAAACAGAAGATATTAAGAAGTGGCAAGAATATACAGAAGAACTAAACAAAAAAGATCTTCATGACCCAGATAACCACAATAGTGTGATCACTTACCTAGAGCCAGGCATCCTGGAATGCAAAGTCAAGTGGGCCTTAAGAAGCATCACTATGAACAAAGCTAGTGGAGGTGATGGAATTTCAGTTGAGCTATCTCAAATCCTAAAAGATGATGTTGTTAAAGTGCTGCACTCAATATGCCAGCAAATTTGGAAAACTCAGCAGTGGCCGCAAGACTGGAAAAGGTCAGTTTTCATTCCAATCCCAAAGAAAGGCAATGCCAAAGAATGTTCAAACTACCGCATAATTGTACTCATCTCAAAGTAGCAAAGTAATGCTCTAAATCCGCCAAGCCAGGCTTCAACAGTACGTGAACCATGAACTTCCAGATGTTCAAGATGGATTTAGAAAAGGCAGAGGAACCAGAGATCAAATTTCCAACATACGTTGGATCATCAAAAAAGTAAGAGAGTTCCAGAAAAACATCTACTTCTGCTTTATTGACTATGCCAAAGCCTTTAACTGTGTGGATCCCAACAGACTGTGGAAAACTCTGAAAGAGATGGGAATACCAGACCACCTTACCTGCCTCCTGAGAAATCCGTATGCAGGTCAGGAAGCAACAGTAAGAACTGGACATGGAACAGTACACTGGTTCCAAATTGGGAAAGGAGTATGTCAAGGCTTTATATTGTCACCCTGCTTATTTAACTTATATGCAGAGTACATCATGAGAAATGCCAGAGTGGATGGAGCACAAATTGGAATCAAGATTGCCGGGAGAACTGATATTTCAATAACCTCAGATATGCAGATGACACCACCCTTATGGCAGAAAGCAAAGAGGAACTGAAGAGCCTCTTGATGAAAGTGATAGTTCAGTTCAGTCGCTCAGTCGTGTCCGACTCTCTGTGACCCCATGAATTGCAGCACGCCAGTCCACTCTGTCCATCACCAACTGCCGGAGTCTACCCAAACCCATGTTCATCGAGTCGGTGATGCCATCTAACCATCTTATCCTCTGTCGTCCCCTTCTCCTCCCGCCCCCAATCCTACCCAGCATTAGGGTCTTTTCCAATGAGTCAACCCTTCGCATGAGGTGGCCAAAGTATTGGAGCTTCAGCTTCAACATCAGACCTTCTAATGAACACCCAGGATTGATCTCTTTTAGGATGGATTGATTGGATCTCCTTGCAGTCCAAGGGACTCTCAAGAGTCTTCTCCAACACCACAGTTCAAAAGCATCAATTCTGCGGCGCTCAGCTTTCTTCACCGTCCAACTCTCACATCCATACGTGACCACTGGAAAAACCATAGCCTTGACTAGACGGACCTTTGTTGGCAAAGTAATGTCTCTGCTTTTAAACATGCTATCTAGGTTGGTCATAACCTTCCTTCCAAGGAGTAAGCGTCTTTTAATTTCATGGCTGCAGTCACCATCAGCAGTGATTCTGGAGCCCAAAAAAGTAAAGTCTGACACTGTTTCCACTGTTTCCCCATCTATTTCCCATGGAGTGATGGGACCAGATGCCATGATCTTAGTTTTCTGAACATTGAGCTTTAAGCCAACTTTTTCACTCTCCTCCTTCACCTTCATCAAGAGGCTCTTTAGTTCTTCTTCACTTTCTGCCATAAGGGTGGTGTCATCTGCATATCTGAGGTTATTGATATTCCTCCCGGCAATCTTGATTCCAGCTTGTGTTTCTTCCAGCCCAGCGTTTCTCATGATGTACTCTGCATATAAGTTAAATAAGCAGGGTGACAATATACAGCCTTGACGTACTCCTTTTCCTATTTGGAACAGTCTGTTGTTCCATGTCCAGTTCTAACTGTTGCTTCCTGACCTGCATACAGGTTTCTCAAGAGACAGGTCAGATGGTCTGGTATTCCCATCTCTTTCAGAATTTTCCACAGTTTGTTGTGATCCACACAGTCAAAGGCTTTGGCATAGTCAATTAAGCAGAAATAGATGTTTTTCTGGAACTCTCTTGCTTTTTCGATGATCCAGCGGATATTGGCAATTTGATCTCTGGTTCCTCTGCCTTTTCTAAAACCAGCTTGAACATCTGGAAGTTCCTGGTTCACGTATTGCTGAAGCCTGGCTTGGAGAATTTTGAGCATTACTTTACTAGCGTGTGAGATGAGTGCAATTGTGCGGTAGTTTGAGCATTCTTTGGCATTGCCTTTCTTTGGGATTGGAATGAAAACTGACCTTTTCCAGTCCTGTGGCCACTGCTGAGTTTTCCAGATTTGCTGGCATATTGAGTGCAGCACTTTCACAGCATCACCTTTGAGGATTTGAAATAGCTCAACTGGAATTCCATCACCTCCACTAGCTTTGTTCGTAGTGATGCTTTCTAAGGCCCACTTAACTTCACATTCCAGGATGTCTGGCTCTAGGTGAGTGATCACACCATCGTGATTATCTGGGTCATGAAGATCTTTTTTGTACAGTTCTTCTGTGTATTCTTGCCACCTCTTCTTAATATCTTCTGCTTCTGTTAGGTCCATACCATTTCTGTCCTTTATTGAGCCTATCTTTGCACGAAATGTTCCTTTCGTATCTCTAATTTTCTTGAAGAGGTCTCTAGTCTTTCCCAATCTGTTGTTTTCCTCTATTTGTTTGCACTGATCGCTGAGGAAGGCTTTCTTATCTCTCCTTGCTATTCTTTGGAACTCTGCATTCAGATGAGAATATCTTTCCTTTTCTCTTTTGCTTTTCACTTCTTTTCTCTTCCCAGCTGTCTGTAAGGCCTCCTCAGACAGCCATTTTGCTTTTTTGCATTTCTTTTCCATGGGGATTTTCTATTTTCTTGGGCTCAAAAATCACTGCAGATAGTAACTGCAGCCATGAAATTAAAAGACGCTTGCTCCTTGGAAGAAAAGCTATGACCAACCTAGATAGCATATTAAAAAGGAGAGACATTATTTTGCCAACAAAGGTCCACCTAGCCAAAGCTATGGTTTTTCCAGTAGTCATGTATGGATGTGAGAGTTGGGACTATAAAGAAAGCTGAGCACTGAAGAATTGATGCTTTTGAGCTGTGGTTTGGAGAGGACTCTTGAGAGTCCCTTGGGCTGCAAGGAGATCCAACCAGTCAACCTGAAAGGAAATCAGTCCTGAATATTCATTGGAAGGACTGATGGTGAAGGTGAAACTCCAATACTTTGGCCACCTGATGCAAAGAACTGACTCACTGGAAAAGACCCTGATGCTGGGAAAGATTGAAAGCAGGAGGAGAAGGGGATGACAGAGGATGAGATGGTTGGATGGCATCACAGACTCAATGGATGAGTTTGAGTAAGCTCCGGGAGTTGGTGATGTACAGGAAAGCCTGGCATGCTGTGGTCCATGAGGTCACAAAGAGTCGGACACGACTGATTGAACTGAACTGAACTGACTTTGGAGTGACATTATTTCAGAAGTGGGTTGAGGTTAAAAGCACCAGTACATGCTCACTGATTATCAAAGTATCCAGCGCCACCTCCATTTCTGCCACCTTTTATGTTCTGCATTTCTGAATCTTAACCAAGGCCTTATTATCAGAAAAAGATTATTATAAATCACCTGCTAGAGACTCTCTTTTCAACAGGAACCAAGTGTGTCAGAGCAGACTAGAAGCAGCCACCTCCTATGGAACCAGAGGAAAACGTTCCTCCTGTGTGAGATGCCTCTGTAGCTACAATGTTTATTTCTTTTCTGCATTACAAATAATTATTCAAAAAAACCCCACAAAAAACAAAAAACGTTGGATCCAGTGCCTAAGGCAAGAGAACTGTGAGAAAAGGGTACAATCTTTGACTGGAGTTCAATACAGAGCACAGAAAACCCATGCTGGTCTCCGCTGGGGAATCAGTCATCTGCCCCTCCTACCAAGTTAAGTTTTAGAGACTTCTCTCTAAAGGACTCTGAGGCGTGTTAGAGAATTTGTCTTACTTGACCCTCCTAGAGCTGTGATAACATCATCAACATCACCACGAATATCCTCATAAGGCCTTTGCTAATTTCTTTCCTTTTGTTAATTAAAATAATTTGCTTCTATTAACTAAAAGAATTTTCTTGCATTAATCTTTTTATGGAAAAGTTACATTTGGGTAAGATAGTGACTTAAGAGTAAAATTAATCAAGTACACAGCTATTTACTTCTATCTCAGGAGACTTTAGTCTGTATTCATAAGACTTCTTTAACTCTTACTTAAAGATTATTAAATAAGCTGAAGTTCATATCAATACCTTGTTTCTTAGGACCATGGATCTTGTCACTATCAGATTGTCTTCTGGCAGCCTTCTGTTGAAACACTGTAAAAAATAGAACACATATTATTTATTGAACATAAACATTAAAAAGAACATCCTGTAAAAGACTCTAGGAAACTAGAATGCAATACTTCATTTTCCTTAGTAACAATTTCTGAATTGTATTATTTTTTGAGTAGGAGGATTATTAAATTCACAATTTTCTCATTTGTGCAGCTTATCAGTTATTTCAAAAAGCATCTTCTTTGCTCAGAGTAGTATAATAACTGATGGAAGGCCTCATTAAACTGTTTAAATCAAGATATGATTCCATTTTGATATCAGGTAAAGATAAAAGCTGCATTTTGTTAAAAGTGATTAATGGTAAAATCACATGAAATATTCCATTTGTACAGAAATTACTCATGCTGACTTTTTGGTGATAAGCAAGGATAATAGACTGTTCCTTCTTAAACAGATGAAAAGACTGCTGTATTTCACAGATGTAATAATAAAAAAGACACTTTATTCTTGCATCATCTAGCTAGACCTAAGACCTATTAAAGCAGCTTATTCGAATTACTTCATTATCTGAAAAGTGCTTTGTTCTCATTTATTATTTCTCACACAGAATTCTGTGAGACAAGTCAGCATTACTCACCCCATTTTGCAGATGAAAGATAAGATTGATTGTTTAATATTTATTGAGTACCCACAAAGTTCTGTATACCTTCTGGCATTTGTTAATGAAAAAGTCTATATAGCCTTTAGAGCTTGACTCTAGAAACCGAACATCCCAGAGTTCCATTTATTTTTAATGGGAAGGCAAAGGCAACCCACTCCAGTACCCTTGCCTGGGAAATCCCATGGACGGAGGAGCCTGGTAGGCTGCAGTCCACGGGGTTGCGAAGAGTCGGACACGACTGAGCGACTTCACCTTCACTTTCCACTTTCATGCATTGGAGAAGGAAATGGCAACCCACTCCAGTGTTCTTGCCTGGAGAATCCCAGGGACGGGGGAGCCTGGTGGGCTGCCGTCTGTGGGGTCGCACAGAGTCGGACACGACTGAAGCGACTTAGCAGCAGCAGGCTAAACTACAGGGTTTGGGAACTGCAAGAGGCCTTGGAGAACTGATCCAGTGTCATATGTTTACAGATGAGGAAGTGGAAATAACTAACATTTAAAAGGGCTACATAATATCGAAACGATCCCAGAACTGTTGTTGGTGGAGATGTGAGTTGGACTCTCAAGCCTTGCACTTCAATCTATTGCATGGTCCTTCACAGCACTGCTGCCTCTTGTCTTCCATAATCCATAACTGAGGACATACTGTACAGGGAATATAACCAATATTTTATTACCTATCAATGGTGTCTGATCTTTAAAAATTGTGAATTACTACATTGTACACGTGTAACTTACAGAATATTGCACATCAACTATTCTCCAATAAAGAAAAAGAATTAGAAATCACAAAAGGAAACAAACCACAGTGAGACAAGTCAGCAAAACAGCATATCAAGAACTAAATGTAATGAAACACTCTGAAAGAAACTATAAAATAAGTATGTTCTGTCAAAAGAAAAACAGCAAAGAAGGAGCCCTAGAGAGAGGATTAAAAAGAACCTTAGGGTTGGACTTCCCTGGAGGTCCAGTGGTTAAGACTTCACACTTCCAATCCAAGAGGCGTGGGTTCAGTCCCTGGTCGGGGAACTAAGATCCCACATGCCACGTGGTGTGGCCAAAAAAAAAGAAAGAACTTTAGGGCATTTCCAACATGCTTGTGTCTCTGCTCCCCTGAACAGCTCCCTGGGAGTCCCTGGGGTAACCCGACCGAGGCACACAGGAGTGGCAGTGTTCCAACTGGATGGATGGATGGTGCTTGACCACTCTGCCTGGGAGATGCATC
This sequence comes from Giraffa tippelskirchi, assembly GCF_054371585.1. Classification (NCBI taxonomy): domain Eukaryota; kingdom Metazoa; phylum Chordata; class Mammalia; order Artiodactyla; family Giraffidae; genus Giraffa; species Giraffa tippelskirchi. Next base: position 87,217,366 of record NC_137275.1, on the reverse strand, counting down.
CCAGCAGTATTTTGGCTTTGTTGATTTTAGTATTCTTTAAACTGATCTAATATCAAGGTCATATCTGTGATGAATCCAGATAGCACTTTTTCAAATTTAAGGAAGTTCCCTGTGTGTGTGCATGCTAAGTCACTTCAGTCGTGTCTGACTCTTTGCCTCTGTCCATGGGGATTCAGGCAAGAATACTGGAGTCCTCCAGGGGATCTTCCTGATCCAGGGACTGAACCCACATTTCCTATGTCTCATGCATTAGCAGGTGGGTTCTTTACCACTAGTGCCACCAGGGAAGCCCCAAGAATGTTCCCTAAACCACATCAAATCAACTATTATTTATTATGCATATATACTTTGCCAGCTATTGTCAACAGAAAGGGTACCCTGTTCTACTGTCTTCCTTCAAATAGGAGAAGCAAATATACTTTCAGTGTATGATGTGTTTAAGAGAAATTACACACATGAAATAACATTTTTGGTTGAAAATAAATTTTCTGCTTCAAGTTAGTATTTGGAAAACATGCTAAATATAACTTACTGGTAAGTTTGGGGATTGTGGCTTACATATTTTCTCAAATAAAATATACTGATGGATATATGATATATGAATATATTTAGGATAATAAAAGCATTTTTACAAGTGGTGCTTGATTTTTTTCATTGGCCAGTTCTAAAAGTCTTGAAAAAAATAAAACACTTTTGAAATTTTAATAACATGCAGACACTCTGGGTTTTTTCACCAATATTAAGACAGTAACTGAGACTGCCTCAGACAAAAAAAGCTATAATATGGAATCATTAAAACGGGTAAACATCTGAATCCAAAGATAAAGTCAGAAAACAAATTTGTCCAATAAAATGCACATTTATTGATAAGCTTTAAGAACTCTGATAAATTGTGAAACTATGATAGAGTACTGGTAAATAGAATTACTTTTTCCAGCTTTTTGGCATTAACTTGCTAAAAATCACTTTATATTTTGTTGAAATACATGTTGCTGACAACAAATTTCAGACATTGTGAAATATAGGAAATGTTAAACAGGTAAACAGTCTCCGTTTCTAGATTGAGGAGTTACAGCAGTGTATTTATTGTTGATATTTAAGCAGCTATTGTAGCTATAACATTGTGAGATGGGTTGTAGGATTGGGGTGGGGATAGGATGCTCTGAGTAAGATGATGATAAATGCTGATCACAGAACTCTTTAAGAGAAGGACGGGAACTCAATCATGCTCTATAGTATTGTTGTTGTTTAGTTGCTAAGTTGTGTTTGACTGTCTGCGACCCCATGTACTGTAGCCTGCTAGGCTCCTCTGTCCATGGGATTTTCCAGGCAAGACTAATGGAAAGGGTAGCTGTTCCCTTCTCCTGGAGCTCTTCCCAATTCAGGGATCGAATGAATCCACATCTATGTTGGCAGGCGGATTCTTTACTACTGAGCCACTGCGAAGCCCCTCTATCTGTCTAGCCTCCCTTAAAATTCCCTCCTAACTCATCTCTGGCTCCATCCACTACAACTGTTTCCCTCCTTCTACCTAGAGACAAACTTCATTTCCTTACAAGAGCTCAATTAGCAATTAACGTATTTCCAAACACACCACTTCTCATTGCTGTGAAAGTTAGGAGGTGTTTTTGAATATGAGTTTATCTTGGGAAGATACTTATATTAACTTGTTTCCTGAAGAAAGAGCCAACCCACCCAAATGATGACCAGTACAAACATGCATACCAAGGACACATGCTCTATTAGCCTTAGGAAAAGATATAAATTCCAGAATTTGTTAATCTTTCTTTTTACAGTAAACATTAGCTGAAACATTTAAATTGTGTCTGCCAGCAAAATCTTGGTTCTAGAAAGCTTTATGCATTCTAAGCATAAAATGCATAACGTTTATAGGCAATGGCACCCCACTCCAGTACTCTTGCCTGGAAAATCCCATGGACGGAGAAGCCTGGTAGGCTACAGTCTATGGGGTCGCTAAGAGTCGGACACGACTGAGCGACTTCACTTTCACTTTTCCCTTTCATGCACTGGAGAAGGAAATGGCAACCCACTCCAGTATTCTTGCCTGGAGAATCCCAGGGATGGTGGAGTCTGGTGGGCTGCCGTCTACGGGGTCGCATAGAGTCGGACACGACTGAAGCGACTTAGCAGCAGCAGCAGCAGCAGCATAAAGTTTATAGGAGACAACTAGAAAATTCGTGTTATAGGGAGAACCAAATATTGAGTATGGATCACTCAGATTTAGATATGAAAGTATTATTTTTGTACAACAGGATTTGTGGTAAGATGAGAGTCTGTTCTAAACATACAGTAACTGAAAAAATCTAAATACCAGAATGGTAATCAACTTGGGACAGTGGAAGGAGTGTAGTTTTATCTTAATATTAACAACATGCATGACATGGGAAAATGACTTTTTCCTTCGGGCCTTTATTTCCTCTGCCAATGAAGTTAAGGCTAAGATGAGATGATCTCTAGTGTCTTACTCAGTTCTGACATGCTAAAATGCTACCAATTCTTCTTTCCCAAGCCAGTCCAGGTGGAACAGTTCCTGGATAAATTCTTAAATGCACATGAATTTAAATTAAATGCATGGTTTTGAGGAAGCAATTCTTTTTACTGGAGGTTTAGACTAATAGAAACAATAGAAAGTTAAGTCACAGACCAATGTTAGTTTTTTATAATATATGGAGGTGGTCCTGTCCCCACGTGTTTGAAATCTTGGAGAATATTATTCTTGACAGTATTTTATTGCGTCAATGTTCAAATGATGCTGTCAAGGCAATTATGACATAACGTCAATTTTGATGATTTTCTGATCGAGTGAAACCTTATTTTTCTCTTCCTACCTAAAATTGGAATTTAAGGAGAAAGAATAATGAATGCATTATTAGTACCTTTCACCACCTTGAAACATTAAAAAAGTCCATAAAGGAAGAAAAACAATTTTTGAGGCTCTAAATAATCTCAAACAATGCAAATGCCCCAAATACCAACCCATTTATTTTAAATGTTGGTAGAACGACTTCTGTAAAATTTTCTCTAGAATAGAAATGACACTGAATGGGAAAAATTTGCATAGTATTAAATATTCAAAATGTTACGCAAAGCAGAACTATCAGAAGAGCAGAGGAGGAGGAGAAGGTGAACTATAACGAATTCACTTGCGCTATTTGTCTTTCCAGGTTGCTTCTGCAGGAACATTCTTCATGTCAACCTCATTAGTGGCCTATTGCAAGCAAACAGATTCTTCCAGGGCTGCCCTTCTTTGAAAATCTGATAAGGCTTATTTGGAATTATTTTCTAAGTGGCTAAGGTAATGGAAAGTCTGTGCAATAGCCAAGTGCATTCATAAAGAAATGAATTATAAACCACAAAGCCCTTGATGTTCCATGCCCATTAGAAGTGTGAAATGAAATGTTGTTTGGAATGTATACCTATCACTGTTGATAGTTCCTGAAACCAGGGATTGGATACAAAATGAAATACACAGATCAGTATTTTGCTTCAGGTCCTCAGTATAGGAGCACTTATTAATCACTCAGCCAACTTTCATTAGATTGCTAACCATGTAGCTAAGGGTTGTGCTAGGTCCTAAGGATGCAAAGGTCAACAAGACACGGTCAGTTTGCATTCTGTCCTCCACTTTGGTGTCTTATTTTAAGCAAGAGTCAAATGTGTCGTTTAGTGCCTACTGATGAGAGGACAGAGATGAGAAACAGGCAGGAAGGGCACGGGCCACAATGCAACCTCCACAGCCCTACTCTGCCTGTCTTGTTCCCGTCTGTACCCTGAGCATGCTAATGACAAACAGGCGGAGTGAGGTCAAGACAAGCAATGTAAACAACTCCTGTCTAGCCAGCAAAGGCAGGGAACATTCTAACCCCGTAAGTAGTCATACTGACTAATCAAATCGAAGCTCAGGGAAGAGATGTAGCCTCTTTGCAAATGGATCAAGATAGACTGAGCACTCCAGTCAGCTTAAAAGCACCATTTCATTCTGTTAGCAATAGTTGTGGGTTGCCAATTTCAACAAATTTATCGAACGCAGGCCACCACATTTGAATAGGTGTGTGAGGGGTGGCATGGTCACAAACAGAAATAGTCACATCAGCCACGTGATATGAAGGTCTTTCATCTGAAAGCAGTTTACTGACTGGCAGACATAGAGCCAGGAGTTGCGGGTTTTTTTGGGCGAGAGGAGGACGGTGAGGATCTACAAATGGTCAGTCAGCACACGTGAAGTCACAGATGTGGTTACAGCATACTTGGGAGATTGGTGGTGATGGGAAGTTGGAAAGTACATGTCTGCATGAAGGAAAATAGCACAGAAATTCTAATTCAATGGAAATATCAATGAATGCTTTGGTTTCCTAAGGAGAAAATATTAATTTTCTTTCCAGTTTGTAATGGAAATTTTTAAGTCTGATAGATGTGTTCCCATAAAAATCTTCTCCCAAACCAGGAAATCTCACTATAAATTACCTTTTCTACTTCTAAGGAACTTAATTTTTATTTGAGTAGAATACAAACTGCTTTGATTTGCATATTTATCCTTTTTGATGCAAATAAGAATATTTCTGTTCTTGAAATGTTTCTTATTAAGAAAGTTGGGACATTCGGAGAATGACAGCAGTTGCTTATGGAATTCTGTGTCATTAGAGCTTGAGTCCATTATAATGAGTGTTTAGCGAAGTCTCCACTTCACTACTGGGCAGGCAGGTCTGTCTTCCTCTTGAACCAGGCAGGCAACATGTACTGAAAACCTACTGCTTACAGAGCACTGGACTGGGGGCTAATTTCGTCCCATAGGATTTCATGTGGGCTCACTGTTTGACTTTACTTTTTGAACATCTGTATTCAATAAAAAAGGATATTAGTGTAGATGTTAGTAATGTCCCTAGTAATTTTTCTTTTGTTTCAAAGGGAAGTGGTTTGGGGACTTCGCTAGTGGTCCAGTGGTTAGGGACACTGATTCTATCCCTGGTTGAGGAACTAAGATCCCACAAGTTGCAAGGCCAAAAGAAAAACTAAAAAGCAGAGAAGTGGTTTGGGTTGTTAGGAAGTCACCGCCATCCTCTAGAAGCTGTGATGAGTTTACCTTTTGGTTCTCTGGCCTCTTTTTTGTTATATAAGGAAATATTGCTGTCCTAATAAGTAACCAGTAAGACTGGGTCACTCTCACTCTGAATAAACATTAAATACTAGTTCTGCCAATAAGACTCAAACTACAAAAATGCAGATTGAAAATTTCAAAAGGACAGGGTTGTTTATTTGAGATTTTCTTGTTTCTTATGTGGATCTATATTGCTATAAACTTCCCTCTTAGAACTGCATTTGCTGCGTCTAATAGATTTTGGAAAGTTGTGTTTTATTTTCATTGCATTTTATTTTCTGACTTCCTCTTTGATTTCTTCATTAATCCGTTGTTTTTTTAGTAGCATGTGTTAGTCTCCATATGTTTGTGTTTTTACCATTTCTCCCTTGTAATTGATTTCTACTTTCATACCATTGTGGTTGGAAAAAATGCTCGATATAATTTCTATCCTCTTAAATTTGTTGAGACACGTTTTGTGGCCTGGCATATATGCTAGTAACATCTATGTCTTAGCCATGACAATCAAAAATGTCTCTAAATATTGCCAAATGTCTCCAAACGTCTCCTGGAAGGCAAATCACCACCAGTTAAGAACTACTACTCTAGGTCAATCAAGCTTCTTATTAAAATACAAATTTAACAGAGACTCCAGTGGTAAAGATTCACAGATTTGATCCCTGGGTTGGGAAGATCCCCTGGGGGAGGGCATGGCAACCCACTCCAGTATTTTTGCCTGGAGAATCCCATGGACAGAGGAGCCTGTCAGGCTATAGTCCATAGGGGTGCCAAGAGTTGGTCATGACTGAAGTGATTCAGCAGGCACACAAGAGTATTGTACTTTAAAGGTAAAGACCAGAATTCCCAGTGTAAGCACAGCTTGAACAACTGCTCCTTTGCAGAGCTGCACCAGTACCCTATCCATATCTTACAAATAGATGATACATATGTCCCTCTATTCTGAGACCACCTGTGATATACTAAGTCCTAAAGATAATGGTTTGGACAAGGTCACTGGGCCAGAGAATAAAATGCAAGGCACTTGATCTAATGCTTACTTTAATACATGTGGCCATATCTCTTCACTAATGAGGATAGATAATAATGCTAAAGCTGAAGCTCCAATACTTTGGCCACCTGATTCAAAGAGCCAACTCACTGGAATAGACTCTGATGCCAGGAAAAATTGAGGGCAGGAGGAGAAGAGGGTGGCAGAGGATGAGATGGTTGGATGGCATCACCGACTCAATGGACATGAGTTTGAGCAAGCTCTGAGATGGTGAAGGACAGGGAAGCCTGGTGTGCTACAGTCCATGGGGTTCAAACAGTTGGACATAACTTAGTGACTGAATAACAACAATGAGATAGAAGCCATTTCATTCTGTCACATTTACAATGATATGGATTAATTTTCCTAAGTGATTCTACAAGGTTTTTTTTTTTTTCTTCTCTGCTTGCATTTCAATTGCATTGGACGTGATCAATTTCAAGTACAAGTGAATTGCAAGTGGAAAATTTCTGAGCAACTGAGTTGTACTTGACATTTTAGGGTCCCAGTAGCTGAGCAGCTCTCAAAAAGGTCATATACAACTTTGTTGCACTGTAAAATGCCAAGGGCAACTCAGTAGCAATTGAAAATTGAAAGGGAAATTATATTCTACTCCAAATCAGCAACATGGACTCTGAAGAATGATCTTGGTTTTATTAATTGTGTGAGGGGAAAATGGGAAATTGTTCATTGATGCTGAAAAATTTTCCACAATAGGCAGTCATCTCTTTGCGTGATTTATGGATATAGTTTTATTATCAATCTATCTATACTATGAACAGTTCTCATTTTGTTTCCTTGATTAGTCTTAAATTAAAAATTCTGTCACTAAAGATTGTAAATCCTTGTTAATTCCTCTATATTCTTAAAGCTTAATGAATCTGATCCTTTTCAATGTTATAGGGAGCAAAAGATGGAAAGAATACGGTATTTAGAAGCAGGCAGACTTCAAAAACTTTTCATTAAGAAAAATAAGTTATTCTCTTTTGGTTGTTAACATAAAATTAGGTTTAGTATAATAAGAATGGAATAAAAAAACACAGGAACATATCTCTTGATAAAACGAACCACGGATTCAATTTTGTATTAATAAGCTACATTTCTGTGGACAGGGGATAGTGGTGATGGTGGAAATAGATTTTCCGTCTGATATGTTATGCTTCATGAAAGAAGTTAAAATGCTTAGCTATAAGTGAATATTCTAGAATTTTGTCCCATTATGTATGGGCTCCCCTCTTCAAACTAGGAGTACTTAGAATACTTAGTTTAAAATGGGAAATTTAGAAATTAGTAGATTGATACATTCTTCTGATCATCCTCTGTAGTGCTAGTGAAGTCTCCTGTTCTACCCACATTGATGTGGTTCTTGTCACTTTTGTCATTTATTTGTACTAGCTTGTGTGCTCCATCACTTAAGTTGTGTCTGACTCTTTGTGACCCCTGTTTGTCAGGCTCCTCTGTCCATGGGATTTTCCAGGCAAAATTACTGGAGTAGGTTTCCAAGCCCTCCTCCAGGGGATCTTCCTGATCCAGGGATCGAACACATGTCTCTTGCATCTCTGCATTGGCAGGTGGATTCTTTATCACTTGAGCCACCTGGGAAGTCCAAACAATCCTTAAGGTATGTATTATTTCTGTTCCCAACTTACAATGAGGAATTTGAATCTCAAATATATGAAGTTTTTTGCTTAGGTAATGTCAGCTGAATCTGAATCCTACCTTCAAAGTAGTACTGGGAAAACCCAACTTTCCTGCTGGGCTTTTCTTTTCTGTGAGTCTCCTCCATCTCACACCACTCTCACCCTTCATTTTGGACACTTCTGGTCACCAAATGTGTGGGCTTTCCCCCCCACCAAGTCCTACAACACCATATGAATATACCACAGTTTCCATCAATCTAATTCAATTCTGAGACTATCTATCTGGACATTGCGTCAGATCAACAGATTAAGAGCTCAGTCCCATAAGCCTGCTTCCATTCTACTGCAGGTGCCCATCCCCAGGTTTCCTACAACTTCTGTCTGATTTGATTACAGATTGGAGATTCTTACAACCTCCCTTGGGTTCTATTAAAATGCTGGAGTAGCTCATAGAACTCAGAGAAACACTTATTTCCCAGTCTATTGAAGAATATGATAAAGGATATAGATGAACAGCCAGAGAAAGAGATATATAGGGCAAAGTCTGGGAGTCTCTGGCACAAGAGAGTCTGTCCCCATAGCACCTGGGGGCATGGCAACTTTTCTATGTGTTTGTCAACCTGGAAGCTCCTGAAAACCCATAATATCAGCATTTTATGGAGGCTTCCCCACACAGTCATAATTGATCTTTAATCCACTTTCAGTTCTTCTCCTTTCTCTAGAGAGTGAAAATTTCAAGCTTCTAATCACTTGGATGGGGCTTCCCCAGTGGCTCGGTGGTAAAGAATCTGCCTTCAATGCAGGAGATGCAGAAAATTCAAGTTCAGTTCCTGGGCGAAGAGTCAGACATGACTAAGCAACTAAACCCACACACACACACATATATATTCTATTATCCCACAAAAGCCAACATGATTTTCCTGTATCTCTCTGATTTATTTGCCTAGTTACTTTGCTATCACTTTCTTGAGTTTTTGAAACAGTAAGTTGGGCTTCTGCATCTGCATTCTTCTTCCACCCTCCACTCCACACCCTTCTCTTTTGGCTACTCTAACATACCCCGGATGTGCCAACATTCTGCTATTGCTTCTGTGCTCTGGCAAGAACTAGAGCAAACTAATATTCTTCAAATTGAATGGATGGCTTTCTGGGAAATGGTGGATATTCTATTTAATAGATTTGCCTGAGCTAGGAAAGAAAAATGGAAGTTGTGATGAAAGACATTTATCCCATGAAATGCAAAGAACATCAAAAAAAGAACTGGCTGATGAGGTAATGTTTTCCTAATGGGAGAACAATATGATCAACAATCAATAGCATAAAAGAAAGAGGCCAGCAAGTATATCCCAGTAAAAGAGAAAAGGAAGAAATAATGGAAAGGGACTTTGATGACCTCATTTATAGTTCAGTTTTTGCTACTGGTTTGAAATATGGGGAAAATAATCATATTTGCTTGTACATAGTTAAGGGCAAAACAAAAACAAAATAAATCACATGACAGTGATCCCTGTCTGCATATAACACAAATACTGTGAGCACAGATTTGATTGTGTAATTGAATGAAAGATTTCCTGTAAATATTGATAGGTGTTGGACTTGGGATGAGTAGGTGAGATAAATAGCCTTTAAATTTCTTACAAACTCAAGATTTCTAAGATTCTTTAAAGTTCCTGTGTGTCTGTATAAAAGACAAATTGTACCATGGTCATGTAGGGGATTTGAATAATTAATATGCAGAAAGAATTTATCATCTCGTTCTTAATAAAACTTTATATAATTAATAAACCTATGAATGAGAAGGAGAACCATCCCAATGCTCTTCTAGAACATGGAGCTTGGTTGGCAGTCTAAAGCAGGCACTGCTTCTAATTCATTCTTCAGTGAAATAAGGCAATCATCTATGATGGACAGTTTGTTCTTGGAGAAAGTGAATAGAAGGACCATGGCACACAAAGCACAGTGGGTGAAAGGAGTTTCAGACACTGGACTGAACACAGGGAGAACAAGTTAAATAATGCATTCTGAGTGGTGAAATTTCCCAGTCTTCTCCCCAGACTCTGATCTCGGAGTGCTGGCAACTAGGTATATAAATTAGGTTAGAATTAGTTGGAATTTATTCTAGATGTATTGAAAAACATAGGAGAATAGATCTACCTAAACTTACACTTTGGGATAATTCAATGACAAGGCTGGTTATGTCATTACCCTACAGTGCAGTCCACAAGCGAGCAGGGAAAGTTTCTATTTAGGTTTTGGTGCTTCATTCCTCAACATGAAAGCATAGTGAAGAAGAGTCACCTATCTGATGGAGGTATCAAGAGTTCCAGACCACACAGACAAACAGCAAGCAAAGATTATAGAGACGATATGAGAACTAAAGAGAAATAAATATCACAGGAATTTATAAATTCGAATCAAAGCAAAACGAGACAAAACCCATGACAAAGAAATTAAACTTCATTGCCCCCACTACCAGTAAACAAAGAGAAATGAATGATACAGAAAAAGAACAAACAGAACACAAGAATGAATTCATGGAAAACAAGAATATGACAGCTGACAGAAGGGTGAGAAGATAAAGAGCAGAAAGTAGAGAAACACAACATGGTCTTTGCGGTCCTGAGAACTCCCGAAAGACTGAGATACAGATGATGATGTACCTGTTCAAAAATTCCTAGAACATAACCAAATTCTTTCATTAAATTATATGTCTATCTTCTCCCTTCAAAAAAACATTTATTGGGATTTAACAACTTTGTCAAAGAGCTAGTACAGTTGTCCCTCGGGTTCCACAGGGAATTAGTTCCATGACCTCCTTCCTCCATACCAAATCTGCAGATGCTCAAGTCTCTTTGGGCTTCCCTAGTGGCTCAGATGGTAAAGGGTCTTCTTACAATGAAGAAGACTAGGGTTCGATTCCTGGGTTGGAAAGATCCCCTGGAGAAGGGAATGGCTACCCTCTCTAGTATCCTTGCTTGGAGAATTCCACAGACAGAGGAGCCTGTTGCAGGCTACAGTCCATGGGGTTGCAAAGAGTTGGACACGACTGAGAGACTAACACTTTCACTTTTCAAGTCTCTTTTATAAAGTGGTACAGCATTTGTCTATAACCTATATACATTCTCTTATTTACTGCAAATCACCTCTAGATTACCTATAATACCTAATACAATGTAAATGCTATATAATTAGCTGAAAATACAATATAAATGTTATTTAAGCAGTTGCCCTAGAGGCAAACTCAAGCTTTGCTTTGTGGTACTTTCTGGAGTTTTCTCTTATTGAATATTTTTGATGTGCAGTTGGTTGAATCCTTAGGTGTGGAATCTGCTTATATGAAGGCCTGGATGTAATATCCTAGAGCCACTATGTTAGACAATGTGAAAAATTCTAATTACAACTTATCCCTTGCCTTAATAATCTAATAATTGTTCCAGCTGACATTTTATTTTAGCTTTATTAATTTGTTATTGGTTTCTATTTTTTTAATGGTGTCTTGAACATTATCAGCAGATCACTGTTAAGTAGGTGTAAACTATAGTGGAAAAACTTGCTCAATTTTCTTATACAAATCTCTCAATACATACTGTTTACACAATAGAATGGTTTCTTTTGCACATATTGATCATAGATAAATAATTGTGTTCTTTTTGAGTGAATCTGTGGTATGTATTTAAATGTTTTGCTTGTGTACTTCGTTTAGATTATTTGAATGTATAATATATTGCCTCTCATCTTTAGCTGTCACCCAAACATTTTGATTAATCCCAAATATTTTATTCAAAAATTTCTAATAAAATGTCAAATTGTACTATATATTTATTTGCATAGCTATTGCTTAGAGCACCTCAAGGATGGAAACATCTTCAGTCCCTACGGTGGTATCTAACCCCAAAAGTGGGGTTAAGCGCATGTGCCTGTGATACACTGATGGATAAAAGTCATGTCTTAGACACCAGTGACTCATGGATTGCACCAACCCAGAGTACACAAGAATGTTAGGAAATAATAGCAAAGTCAGCACATCCTACTGGGGTTATAGATATAAGAAAGCTCTAAGGATTTTTTATGTTTTTTATATTTAGATTTAACTGAGAATGACAAAGAATTGGAACCTAAAATGAAGCAAAAGTTCTATCATGGATGAAGTGAATCTTAATCATTGGGGGTGAAGTACAATTATCAAAGAAATTGGCGCTGCATATCTAAGATTCTAGTATTCAAAATTGTTTAGATTTTTAAAGTTATTGTGAATGGAACAGGGGCAAAAAGTAAAGCACCTACATTTTTCTTGTGTTGCACATTATTCACGGGAATTGAGCTTCCTCTTATAGAATTATGGAAGAAGCACCAAACAGTATTTCTTTGCACATACTATGGTTTCATAGTCAAAACTATCCTTCTTAATGAACAATTACAAACCAGAACTCCACACATTGTCCTTATTTTCTTTATCCATTGTATGTTTAAATTAAAAAATGGGCCAACACAACTATGACTCTAAAACATACTTTTAATCTTTGAGGCTTTAGATCCTACCAAAAAACAGGACATCCTCCAAAAACACATATACAAACAAACTGACAGCAATAACAAAACAAATTACCTTGTGCTATGTAAGGTGTAGTTTCCTCTTTTGGAGGGATATTTGTGGGTCGTGGTGTGGGGGCAGGAGGTCTGTTCATAATGAATGAACGACTTCCAATTTTTTTCTTTATACTCCTATTGGCCAGTATTGTGTCATATTCACTGTCATCAATCTCAGCAAAAGTGTACGGGTCTTCCTCCTCTTCCTGATCCTTTTCATCTTCTTTCTTTTCTTCTTCGGGATCACTTCCTGTTTCACATCTTGCACTGAAATCACACCAACTTTGACTTCTTTCCATTTGGCCTTCCAACAATTTCCCTGCTTATAAAATATTTGAATAGTAGTTATTTATATTTTATACAATATTATTGCTGTCCATCTGTCAGTTGCTTGAATTTCTACCCCCCAAATAATTTGTATATTACTCTATAAATTCCAAAAAGAGAAAAGCGAATCATGTAATTTACTAACATATTCTCTTTCAGTCTGTAATTGTTAACTTCTTAGAATAAGTTTGTTAAAGACATGGAATTCTTTGAAAACATACACATAGGCATATAACTACTTTTCATATAGTTTATGAATGATTTAACATCAGGAAATCAAATCATAAAACTAAACCTCAAATATCAAATACTTTGAAAGCTTGTGTTTTTCAAGCCTAATGTTCTCAAATTTTTTTAAAAAATTTGAAGTCATTTTACCTTTTATAGAGATTGAACTAAGTATTTTGTCTAAAATTGATTTCTCTGAAAATGACAGAGGGAAATAGCCAAAAGCACCATTGTTTAGTTTCTTATACTAAGTCTCAATCTGGCTCTCTTGACTTCTATAGGCCAACATGAACCTCATTCCTTGATAAAGGATATTGAAAGTAGGGTTCATGAAATAAAAGATGGCATAGAAAATCAATGGCTTGAAGATTAATTTTCTAATAATTAATCTTTTATGTTTAATAAATAGTCTTTATTCAGTAGTCTTTTATGGTTTTCATATTCAGCAAAATCTTTACATATTTTTATAAGAACATATTAAAATATTCTAGCAGCAGTTTATTTGGAAGACAAAGATACTATATACTGTGATCAATTAATAAGTTGAAGAGAATTTTGATGGCTCTCTCTGCCAGACGATGAGAAAAATTTTTTAAATGTGTCCTTTTTACAAGTGTTAAAGTATTAATGAAAACAATAAAAATGGACATTATTTCAGTTATTGACTGAAAAATTGTTAATTCTCTGTGTTGTTCTGAGATTCATGCTCATGAACTAAGGAAGAATTAGTCTCCTTTCTGTTTAGTAAGAATCTGATCAAAAATTTTTAGCTTACTTAATGGATATTTTAGTGGGAAAACTTAGGAGATAGGGAGAAAGAGAAACTGTTAAGAGCAGAATAAAAAGGTATTATTATAAGAAGATTCAGCAACTGTTTTGGGTAGGCTTATGAAGAGAGACCAAAGGAGAGCCCGAGATCATCTCCCTGCCGAGTCTTAGCTTATTTCAGTTAGTTTAACCCAAGAAGTATGAATGCTAACATGCCTGGCATTAACGTTAAAATCTCCAAGACTTTCCTTTTCCCTTGTGAATAATACGGTTTTGAGATTCTGACTTCATGACTTCTGTTTCACTGACAGCATCCTAGGTGAAACCAGATTAAATGTGTCGGAAACACGTGCACAGTGTTTCATTTTTAGCAGAATGTGTCAACTATCTTACTTTTATGAACTGATTTCCTGAGCTGTTAACTCTCTTTGTTTCTCCACCTACCTCCTTTCTCAACTCTTTCTAAAGTTGGGCTTGCACTAGAAAGAAAACATTTCATTTTTCATTTCCCAGTGTATCAGATTATACTTTTCATGTTGGAGTTGGATCTGAGTTTTCTCAACTCAGATTGTACACTAGTAAATAACGATTAAAATATATCACTCTTATAATCCAATTTTTGAAATAATTGCGAAAGAATGTAAAACAAAGATAAGAATCCAAATAGCCCAGGAAACCTGTCCATGGAAGAATTTGACACATTCTAATTACAAGCTCTAGGGTCTTGGATCTTGGATCTAAGTCAAAGTGAAAGTCACTCAGTTGTATCCAACTGTTTATGACCCTATGGACTATACAGTCCATGGAATTCTCCAGGACAGAATACTGGAGTGGGTAGCTGTTTCCTTCTTGAGGGGATCTTCCTAACCCAGAGATTGAAACCAGGTCTTCTGCATTGCAGGTGGATTCTTTACCAGCTGAGCCAGCAGGGAAGCCCAAGAATACTGGAGGGGGTAGACTATCCCTTCTCCAGCAGATCTTCCCCACCCAGGAATCGAACTTGGGTCTCCTGCATTGCAGGTGGATTCTTTACCAGCTGAGCTACCAGGGAAGCCCAAATCAAAGGGGGATCATAATGACTGTTGCCTTGAAAGTTTGCTGTGAAGATACAAAGAGACAGGATGTCAGTTATAAACTGAAAAGTGTTCTATGTGACTGTTTTCTCCAATGAATATGTTCATGAATCCATCATAAGGAATTTGATGCTTAGGGCATTCATGAGGTGGCTTCTCTTTTTCAGTGACTTGAAGGCAGGAAAAAACTTGTACAGAACAATTCCTGAAGCTATCACTAGCTAAAGTCAAAGAACATATACAGTCTCCAGCGAAAAATAAGTGGGAGCTTCTAGTCTTACTTTCAAAGACCTCAATCAAAGAATTTTAAGGAAAAATACTGGCATTTTATTTTTAATTCACTTCCAATATTAGCCCCTTGAAAACATATGATATTAAAAGTGTGTTCAGTCACTCCATTGTGTCCGACTCTGCAACCCCATGGACTGTATGTAGCTTGCCAGGCTCCTTTCTCCATGGGATTTCCCAGGCATGAAAGGGTCGCCATTTCCTACTGTAATTAAAAGTAACACTGCATTAAAAATGTAATAATATGGCTTTTAAATAACAGGAGTGAGTTTTTTGTATGATGTTGCTTTTTATATTTGGTACTTTTCAGAAGATACATTAGCCAACATTATACTTGTGGTCCTAGATATCTGGTGAAAATTACTCTCTGTGGAATAATTTTTAAGCTCCTAACCAACGTACCATACATGGAAATTCACATTAGGAAAAACGGGATTTAAAATTTTATTTAAATTATTTCAGTTCAGTTCAGTTACTCAGTCATGTCCGACTCTTCGTGACCCCATGAATTGCAGCACGCCAGGCCTCCCTGTCCATCACCAACTCCTAGAGTTTACCCAAACTCATGTCCATCAAGTCGGTGATGCCATCCAGCCATCTCATCCTCGGTCATCCCATTCTCCTCCTGTCCCCAATCCTTCCCAGCATCAGGGTCTTTTCCAATGAGTCAACTATTTGCATGAGGTGGCCAAAGTATTGGAGTTTCAGCTTCAACATCAGTCCTTCCAATGAACACCCAGGACTGATCTCCTTTAGGATGGACTGGTTGGATCTCCTTGCAGTCCAAAGGACTCTCAAGAGTCTTCTCCAACACCACAGTTCAAAAGCATCAATTCTTCGGTGCTCAGCCTTCTTCACAGTCTAACTCTCACATCCATATATGACCACTGGAAAAACCATAGCCTTGACTAGACGGACCTTTGTTGACAAAGTAATGTCTCTGCTTTTTAATATGCTGTCTAGGTTGGTCATAACTTTCCTTCCAAGGAGTAAGCATCTTTTAATTTCATGACTGCAATCACCATCTGCAGTGATTTTGGATCCCAAAAAAATAAAGTTTGACACTGTTTCCACTGTTTCCCCATCTATTACCCATGAAGTAATGGGACCAGATGCAATTATTTAGCTCCCTTTAAAAAGTAGCTAAAAATTAACTCTTTTAATAGCTTTAACCTGATATAAGACAATCTTGTTTTCTTAATAACTGATTTTAATAACTACATAAAACTATTCACATCTATAAAAGTGAGAAAAATACACCAAAATTTTGTTGTCAGGGCTATATTCAGTGGGGTCGCAAAGAGTCAGACATGACTAAGTGACTGAGCATGCATGCAAGTAAGCACATACTAATTTACCTAATATTAATCACCATACTAATTTACTAACATACCCAATATTGATATACCTACATCCTTGATCTATCTCAGCAGTCTATAAGAGCTCAGACCATAGTAGGCAATCAATATGTCTTTGCTGAATGAGTGAATGAATCTAAAAAATACCCACTAGGCTTCTCATGCTTTTCATTAAGAAGTACTTTCCATCTCTTATAAAGTGCATAATCTTAGTAAGTCTTTATGTTGATTAACTTGAACCTTTATAGAGATAAAGCCTTCAAGGACACAAATGCTGAATTTCATGGTTTCAAAATTCACTTTCTAAAAATAGTCTTTATAGACTTTACAGCCTTCTAGGACTTGACACCTCAAGTACAGTGACAAACAGGGCTTTCATAACAGATGCTTCTTTCATCCTTGTTAACTTTTCTTTGTAAGAATATTTTATGAATTTGGAAAATAAACACGAAAGAGTGATCAGTAAAGTGGGTGGTAATTAGTGACTGTAGGAGTGAGCAGAAAAGTCTGCCAGGCTGTGGAATATTCCAGGAAGATAAGCCTAACATGGAAGCTCCTGGGGATGCTTCCTGCCCTTCATCCCCACTCCCACTCCCACCTCTGCTGCTACACAGCTTCGTTCCTGCATCTGGGAACAATGCTATCACAGTCATTTAACTGTTCTTCCACTTGAGTGAGACAGAGTGCTTTTAGACTTTGGTCTCAGTGCGCGGTATGATAAACCCTTTACCACTTGCTTCCCCTGCAGCTTCTGACTGAGCGACTGTGCCCAAGCTCATTTTCAAATCTGTAACACATTAGTCTTTCTCTTTTGCCAAAACTACGAGTATTTTTAAAACCCAAAGTTGTCATTTACTTTTCCACATGATGCTTGAGGTTTGTTTTATGTAAAGAGTGACAGACTCCTTCCTAGTTTTATTTCTTTACTTACAGAAAGCTTTGTAATGAGTCTTCTTTCCTGGAAGGAAAAGGAAAGAAAAAGAGAGAGGGAGAGAGGAAGAAGAGGGGTGAGGGGTACGGAAAGGTAGAGAGAGAAGGACCAAAGGAGGAAAGAAGGAAGGGAGGGAGGGAGGAAGGGAGTTAGTGGCAGGTACCTCTGGGCTGATTTCTCAGGTTTTAGTTATTAAAGAAGAGGAGGAAAGTTTCTCTTGGTTTTAAACATTGATCTTTGTATAGCTTCACCGCTGCTGCACTATATGCTGTGTAAGCTTGTCAAAGTTTCAAAGTTGTTTTAAACTCAAACTTACCTTGTACTGGGAAGTGAGATTTTTCCAGTTGGAAGGCAGTGGTTACAGGTCGTGGTGGGGGGAGAGGTGGTCTGGGGCACACGAGGGGCTCTTGGGAATTATTTTCAGGGTTGTCTCCAGGAATGAACACATACAAGTCGTCGTACTGGTTCTCACTTTCACTGTCAACCTCTGGAGGGCTGTGCTCTGCCTCCATGCCTGATTCATGCTCTTTTTCTTCCTCTGCCATTTCATTCACTTTGGCTTCTTCTGTCCTCTGCCTGTAAGGCCAGCTTTTATGGTGGAGAGCTGGGCTCTGTATGGCTGTTTATGATAAAGATTGTAGGATTTCATTTAAACATTCCATCTGGAGGCATTTAATGTTTTGTAACTTGGTACAGAAGTGGTGGTAATGTTAATTAAACTTTTATGAACTGATACAGGAGAAAGCTAACAAACGCGGTTTTGGTGAATAGCCATTATTGAGCTTTTCAAATATTTACCAAGAGAGCTCCATTACATCCTGCTACTTCAGTTTATGACACTCTCATACACATAATAATATGTAATATTCTGATATTACATATATGATAATATTCCAATTCTCTAGAGTTATTGTTTGAGCAGATTCAGTATATGACTGCATTACCATATTTTTAGTAGACAACAATATAACTAACATAACAAGTAATAAGTGATGGAAAAGGTAAAGGAACAAAAATCTTATCTTGCTTATAAATACTATGATCAAATGAGTCTGTGATTCTTATTTAGTTATTATTTAATATTTATCACTAGATGATATCTTAATTCTTAAAAATACTATTTGATAAAGTATTGATATTTTTCCATTCTGAAGGCATCTAAATTACCAATAGTAGGTAAATATTTTTTCTATTTTTTAAAAAAATTTTAATTAGAGGATAATGATTTACAATGTTGTGTTGGTTTCTGCTTTACAACAACTGTGAATAAAGTATAAATATACACACATCCCCTCACTCTTGAGCCTCCCTCCCACCCCTTTATCTCATCCTTGTAGGTCATCACAGAGCACTGAGCTGAGTAGGTAAATATTGTTAAGGCTCAGTTCTCTCAACAAAAGAATCTATTCTATCCTAAAACTTAACCAAATGATTCAGGCAAATTTCCTCTAATCTAAGATTAGATCATGATTTCATTATTTGTGTTTACACTGTACACAGTAAATGCTCTCTAGCCACTCAGGAAGAAAATAGAAAAATATATAATGCAATAACTTTAAATCTTAAAACTTGTGGTTTATATTTTCTTTACAGAAATTCTGCTCTAAATAAAGTATTCACAAAAAGTTGAAATGATCTTTGGAACTTATATTGGAGGGAAAAGGCGAATTGCTGTCATGAGTGCAATAGAAAAGCAAATAACTGTTGTTTTGAAGTTTTGTTAAAATAAAATACAGCTAAAGAAGACAAATGGCAGAGTACAGACAAAGAGGAATTTTCTTATATGAAGAGGTACACTGTAGATTTTTTTAGCAGCAGGAGAAAAAAATCAGTCATATGGGAAAATCATGTCCAAAATGGTACTACATATTTCTACATGAATTTTATTTTTAATTTCTCTCATTTTTTATGTGAGAAAGAAGAAAGCTCTAGCTGCCAGTATTAGAACTGCAACCAAGATTCTTTAACTATCAGCTGGGGCAGAGCAGACGGTGTTTCATTCTTACACAGATCTCTGCACAGACCTCATTCATCTTTCTGCCTCTAACCTCAAACACAGCCTGAAATAAAGTAGTTTCTAGATATGCTGATGGAGTAAATGACGGAGTGGCTGAAAAGAAATCATTGCTCAGGCTAGCAAAAGGACTTCACTGTTCCTGTCTGGGCAAATCGATCATCAACTTAGAATTACATTCATGCTATAGGCAATTCCTTACAGCTACCTTTATGTCTACATGTTCAGTTTACACATTCTATTTTATGTAAACACTGTCTAAGCAACAGGGTCTCCTTAGTCCTTGTCATATATGCCCAGACCTGGAAGACAGCCCTGGAGAGTCATATGTGGTGGGTCAGTGGGTTTTAGCAAACTTCATAGAAATGATGATACCAATGGAAATTTGCTGCCTTTGGGTGTTCTGTGTTTCACCTTTCCTCTAAGGAAAGAGTCAGAGGCCTGAGTCCAATCACACAGAATTTCATATCAGTGACAGTTTCAGGTCCAAACAGTCTGTAGAAATGAGGTTGTTCTGTACCAATAACTGAAATAATGTCTCCTTATTACAGGTAGTACTTCTGAGAATTAAATGTCATAATAAATACATGGTCATTATCAATGATGGCCTTTACATCACTTTCATTATCATTAATATGATAATTAATCATTAAAATGATAATAAACTGTATAACTTTAAAATTTAGTGCATCAGTTGATTACATTATCATTTAGCATGCTTTTGTGTTCTGCCCTAGTGTTTGAAGAGTTTATTGATTTTGCCAAAGTATACTAGTTAGGGAATTGTTCAGTTCAGTTCAGTTTAGTTCAGTTCAGTCGCTCAGTTGTGTCCAACTCTTTGCGACCCCATGAATCGCAGCACGCCAGGCCTCCCTATCCATCACCAACACCCTGAGTCCACCCAAACCCATGTCCATCGAGTCGGTGATGCTATCCAGCCGTCTCATGCTCTGTCGTCCCCTTCTCCTCCTGCCCTCAATCCTTCCCAGCATCAGGGTCTTTCCCAATGAGTCAGCTCTTCGCATGAGGTGGCCAAAGTATTGGAGTTTCACCTTCAACATCAGTCCTTCCAATGAACAACCAGGACTGATCTCCTTTAGGATGGAATGGTTGGATCTCCTTGCTGTCCAAGGGACTGTCAAGAGTCTTATCCAACACCACAGTTCAAAAGCATCAATTCTTCAGCACTCAGCTTTCTTTATAGTCCAACTCTCACATCCATACATGACCACTGGAAAAACCATAGCCTTGAGTAGATGGACCTTTGTTGACAAAGTAATGTCTCTGCTTTTTAATATGCTGTTTAGGTTGATCATAACTTTCCTTCCAAGGAGTAAGCGTCTTTTAGGCTGCAATCACCATCTGCAGTGACCTTGGAGCCCAGAAAAATAAAGTCTGACACTGTTTCCACTGTTTCCCCATTCTATCTGCCATGAAGTGATGGGACCGGATGCCATGATCTTAGTTTTCTGAATGTTGAGCTTTAAGCCAACTTTTTCACTCTCCTCTTTCACTTTCATCAAGAGGCTCTTTAGTTCTTATTCACTTTCTGCCAGAAGGGTGGTGTCATCTGCATATCTGAGGTTATTGATATTTCTCCCAGCAATCTTGATTCCTGCTTGTGCTTCCTCCAGCCCAGCATTTCTCATGATGTACTCTGTATATAAGTTAAATAAGCAGGGTTACAATATACAGCCTTGACGTACTCCTTTTCCTATTTGGAACCAGTCTGTTGTTCCATGTCCAGTTCTAACTGTTGCTTCCTGATCTGCATACAAGTGTCTCAAGAGGCAGCTCAGGTGGTCTGGTATTCCCGTCTCTTTCAGAATTTTCCACAGTTTATTGTGATCCACACAGTCAAAGGCTTTGGCATAGTCAATAAAGAAGAAATAGATGTTTTTCTAGTACTCTCTTGCTTTTTCGATGATCCAGCAGATGTTGGCAATTTGATCTCTGGTTCCTCTGCCTTTTCTAAAACCAGCTTGAACATCTGGAAGTTCACGGTTCACGTATTGCTGAAGCCTGACTTGGAGAATTTTAAGCATTACTTTACTAGTGTGTGAGATGAGTGCAATTGTGTGGTAGTTTGAGCATTCTTTGGCATTGCCTTTCTTTGGGATTGGAACGAAGACTGACCTCTTCCAGTCCTGTGGCCACTGCTGAGTTTTCCATATTTGCTGGCATATTGAGTGCAGCACTTTCACAGCATCATCTTTCAGGATTTGAAATAGTTCAACTGGAATTCCATCACCTCCACTAGCTTTTTTCTTAGTGATGCTTCCTAAGGCCCACTTGACTTCACATTCCAGGATGTCTGGCTCTAGGTGAGTGATCATACCATTGTGATTATCTGGGTCGTGAAGATCTTTTTTGTACAGTTCTTCTGTGTATTCTTGCCACCTCTTCTTAATATCTTCCACTTCTGTTAGGTCCCTACCATTTCTGTCCTTTATTGAGCCCATCTTTGCATGAAATGTTCCATTGGTATCTCTAATTTTCTTGAAGAGATCTCTAGTCTTTCCCATTCTATTGTTTTCCTCTATTTCTTTGCACTGATTGCTGAGGAAGGCTTTGTATACAAATAAGGAATTGTATCTAATATTATTTGATTTGCAAGTCATCCCATCAATTGAAAAACTGGTAGGCAGTTTTGTGGAGCATCAACTGCGAACTGTTCAAAGTGCAAACAACCTGAGGTAAGAACAGGCTGATGTCACTGTGGTTGTGAACTAACAAGAGAGTGGTCAGATATGGGACCAACAAGATTATCTGGGGCCTTAGAGATGATAAAGATTACAGTACCATGGAGAGGTATTGGAGAGTTTGGAACAGAAGTGTGATTGTTCCTTCATGAAGTAGAATGTTAGGGGCAAACGGGAAGGCAGCAGTTTCAAGGTTTCTTAACAGAGTACTACTGGCATTTTTGAGAAGATAATTCTGTGTTTCCTGGGGTACGTCCTGTGTATTGCAGGATATTTAGCAGAATTTTTAGCAAAACTCCGTTCTCAATTCATGACAACAACAACAAAATCTCCATTCATTGACATGCATTCTCTGTTGGGAGTAGAAAATGGTGCTCCATTAAGAGTCACTGTGTTATTGTGACAATCCAGGGGAGAGCTGATGCCAGAGTGGACAGTGTGTATAAATAACAGTGAAAGGGTAAGGAAATACTGGCTGTATTGTGAAGGTAGAGTTCACAGTATTATGTGACACATTGGAAGTGGGATAGGAGAGAAAGTAAAAAAGGTGACTCCAAGTTTTGGTACTGAATTGAACAAGGAAGAAATCTTCATTTCCTGAGATGGCAATGTCAGCAGGTAGAGTAGATTTGGGCATGGTTGGGGGCTTTCAGATTTAGAAATGTTGAGTGGGAGATGCCTGTCAGACTAGCCCAGTGAGCAAGCTGTTGTGAATCAATGGAGTCTGGCATGATGGGTACAATTATGTACATGGAGGAAGATTCTGAAATAGTCTTCAGTCATTATGTATAGAGCTACATTCTATTATAGCCAGCGGGGGCCTTAGAGAGACCTAGTGCAAACTTCTCATTTCTTATCTGAGAAAACTAAGGTCTGAAAATAATGTGACTTTGTTTAAAAAAATCAAAAAAATATAGTTATCACATAGAACATTTATATCAAACCGACTAGTGTACTTTCTTTGGGTAGCAAAAACTGCTGGTTTGATTATTAAACACTGAACTTGTTAGGACCATTTAAATTAGCAAGATAATGTAGTAATATTTCTACCAGATGATATGCACAAAGTCATTTCAGTAATTAATGTCTTCCAATGCTGTTTGTGTTTTTCCACACTCTCTTCAGTTTGACTTTACTAGTTACAAATACCTTAATTTAAGCTTTATATATACATGTAACATAGAGGAGCACTTACTAGGAGAACATGTAGAAAATGAGGTAATACCCTCTTCACAGTGATTTTCTTGCTCATTATCTCTGCTAACTTCTTGGATCTGAAATAAAGGAGTGTAATTTTCAATAACATGTATTAATATTAATAAATCTGTATTTTTAATATACCAAATGGAGAGTTGATACCTGTGAAAATAAGAATTAGTTTTTACATGTATATTATCATATGTGAAACAGAACACCATTCCAGGTTCGATGCATGAGACAAATGCCCAGGCCTGGGGCAATGGGATGACCCAGAGGGATGGGATGTGGAGGGAGGTGGGAGGGGGGTTCAGGATGGGGAACACATGTAAACCCATGGCTGATTCATGTCAATGTATGGCAAAAACCACTACAATACTGTAAAGTAATTAGCCCCCAACTAAAATAAATAAATTTATTAAAAAAAAAGAATTAGTTTTTAAATTTTAATTTAAATACTTTGATTATATTATATATCTTAGCTATTATATTTGGGCCATCTATAATTTTTTCAGTGACACATAGTATTAAAAAAGTGTATCTAGAACAATATAGCATTCAAAATAAACAATAAATATATTTTAAACGGAAATTCTTGCAATACTTTTAAGATTCACAGCAATAACTATGAAATTTTTACAATAGATAACTTCTGAATAAAAATGAATTGAACTATTTCATTTAGAAACCATAAACTTTGTTTCCTTTGAACATTTCTGTTATCTTTTACCAGTTCAAAAATAATTACATCAAGGATTAAAATACAGTGAAAGACAGTGAAATTTTAAAGAAGTTTCTTTAAAAAGAAAAAGGAAACTGAGTAAAGGAATTTATGTTCCTCTTTATTAAATCAGTTCCACTACAATTAGAAGGGGGAATTACTGAGAAAGTCTAGGAACCTGCTTCATTTTCTCTGGAATTGCTGTGCTCAGTTGTTCAGTTGTGTTCAAATCTTTGTAACCCTATGGACTGTAGCCCACCAGGGTCCTCTGTCCGTAGGATTCTCTAGGCAACAATACTGGAGTAAGTTGCCATATCTTTCTCCAGGGGATCCTCCCGACCCAGGGATTGAACCTATGTCGCCTGCATCTCCTGCAGCGGCAGGCAGATTCTTTTACCCTTGAGCGACCTGGGAAGCTGGAATTGCTAGCCTTTGCTTATAATCTCTGAAGGAGGCATGGAGTCTGAATTACTGGAACACATTGGTAGTTGCAGAGAAAACTAAGTAACTCCAGTGACAGTTCTATTTGTACAAAAGCATGTTGAGAAAGAGATGGAGCTTGGTTGCATTAACATAGATCACATTTTGTTACCAAGAACTCCAAGTGATTATTCAAACAATTTATGCTTTTTTACTTAATAAAATTGATGAAAAGGATTAGGCCATTGCTCTACACTTGGTATGTCCCTTTAAAATTTAGAAGTGTCCACATTAAAGCATTATTAAATTTATAACAGCCTTGGTGTGCAAGGGTATTTGATTTGCATCATGACTTCATCAATTTGTTACCCACTTTGGCCAATGAGAACTCAATGGAATTTATTTTATTTGTTGTTGTTGTTGAGCCAGTCGTGTCCGACTCTTTGCAACCCCATGGACTGTAGCCTGCCAGGTTCCTCTGTACATGGGATTTCCCAGGCAAGAATACTAGTGTGGGCTGCCATTTCCTATTCCAGGGATCTTCCCAATCCAGGGGTAGAACCAGCAGCTCTGCAAGTCTCCTGTATTGCAGGCAGATTCTTTACCACTGAGCTACTGGGGAAGCCAGAAGCAGCACAGTCTTTGATTTCCATTGAAATCTTGAAACTAAAAAATCTCTTTAATGGTTTTATAGTGAGCTTGATATAGAAGCTCATTTTCTTTTTTTATTGAAGTATTAGTTGATTTGTAATGCTGTGTTAGTTCCCGGTGTACAGAAAAATGACTCTGTTTTTCATATACATATAACATGTATTTCACATTCTTTTCTATTTAAATCATATTTTCTCTTTTGTGGACTCAATTAAATGCTAATGTGAAAAGTCATGTAACTTTACTACAGAGATTGACAAGTTGGTTGATGTCTGTATGCTCAGTAGTAAAAGCATTGTTGATATGGCCATTTTTTTGTTTTCAGTTAGCCTGACCTCTATATTTCACAAAGTAGATCAAGAATATATTTTTAAAAAATCCATAATATTAAAATCACACCAAGGAAGTTTTTACTAGTTGAGTAACAGGAATGCTTTTCAAAGATTTCAGGAATTATGTGAAAATTTCCTTTATCCTATTCACAAACCTAGACACCACAAGCTCAAAATCAGTCTCTTTATTAAGAGACTGTGGACAACTGTGTAGGGGTTTATGCCTGTGTATGTGTGTGTGTGTGTGTGTTCTGAGGTTGAAACTTAATGGAATAATTTTTACATTATAACTTAAGCTTTATGGCATTTATATAAACAAAACAAAAGCCTAAAAATGTCTTGAAGGAAATGGCTTCCAAACACAAAAAAGTAGCCAAATTTGATTGAGCACTTTCATAATTATTATGTAAAACTGGTATTTTGTATAATCAGGCTATATAGAAGGCAATTGGTTTTCTCAGGAATGAAAGGATCTTTAGACTTATTTACAGTAAAAAAAATTGTGTCTTTCTAGAATTCTTTACACTTAAAATCATATTTACTTTGGAAAAATGTGTTATATCTAATGACATATTAATAACTGGTAAAATCAAGGATGGCTCAAAAGTATGATGGCATTCTGACATCTAAGCACTTTGATACTTTGTTATGTGGTGCAGAGGACAGAGAATGGATTTTGAAGTCTAAGCTCTCCTCACATCTTGAGGCCACCTCCAGCCAGTCTCCCTAAGTGGTGACACACAGGGCTGACAGCTTCTGGTCTTAGATCCATCAGTTCTAACTACAGTTGTGAATTTCAAGCTTGGGCACCTGACCCTTTTAATATATTCCAGCCCTATATGATAATGCTTGTTTCTAATGCATCACAGTTGTGTTTTCATTTGTGAGGTACCAGCACCTTTATTGAACCAGGGCTTCCTTAGTTTCTCAGAAGGTAAAGAATTCACCTTCAATGCAGGCAGGAAACTTGGATTTGATCCCTGGGTCGGGAAGATCTCCTGGAGAAGGGAATGGATACCCACTCCAGTATTCTTGCCTGGAGAATTCTATGGACAGAGGAGCCTGGGGGGCTACAGTCCATGGGGTCACAAAGAGTCGAACACAACTGAGCTATTAACACTTTGACTTTTACTTCATGCATGGTTTGAATTCAGCTATCTTTCACTAAAATGTGAATGATACAACTAAAATCCATTCCTTGCTTAAGGTTGTAGCTGTAAAAGTAAAAATGTTATTGTCATTTACAATTATGGAATCCAAAGTCTGAAAGGAACCTGAACAACTAGTTTATTTTCTTGTTCATACACTGATACAATGCTGAAACTATGTGTAATAAAAAAACTGTAATAATTTGGATATTTATCCAACCAAGTTTGTTTTTAAATGTAGTCTATGCATAGAGAACAGACTTGTGGTTGCTAAGGGGGAGGAGGGTGGCTGAGAGAAGGACTGGGAGTATGGGGTTAGCAGATTCAAGCTACTATATATAGGATGGATAAACAAAGTCCTACTGTACAGCACAGAGAACTATATTCAATATCCTGTGATAAACCATAATGGGAAAGAATATGAAAAAGAATGTACATTTATGCATAACTGAGTCACTTTATTGTACAGCAGAGATTGGCACAACATTGTAAATCAGCTATACTTCAATAAAAAAATTAAATATAATCTATGGTCTGCACTGCCCAGCCGTCTTTATAAACAGGCTTTTCCTGATTTCCACACTTGTCCCTCTTCTCTTCTTATAGAATGTATCCTGTCTGGGAGATCTTAGCCACTGCAATGCCTTTAATTTATATCTCTATCATGATGATTCCTTGAGATGTAATTTGCTCCACGTTTTTCTGAGGTCTAGATTCTAGGATTCAGCAAAGGATACAAGAATAACTATTCACAGAAGCAAAGGGAAAAACCTGGAAGGAGGGAGAAAAATCAGGAGAGACTATCAGTTCAGTTCAGTCGCTCAGTCGTGTCCGACTCTTTGCGACCCCATGAATTGCAGCACGCCAGGCCTCTCTGTCCATCACCAACTCCTGGAGTCTACCCAAACCCATGTCCATCGAGTCAGTGATGCCATCCAACCATCTCATCCTCTGTCGTCCCCTTCTCCTCCCGCCCCCAATCCTACCCAGCATTAGGGTCTTTTCCAATGAGTCAACCCTTCGCATGAGGTGTCCCAAGTATTGGAGTTTCAGCTTCAACATCAGACCTTCCAATGAACACCCAGGATTGATCTCTTTTAGGATGGATTGATTGGATCTCCTTGCAGTCCAAGGGACTCTCAAGAGTCTTCTCCAACACCACAGTTCAAAAGCATAAATTCTTTGGCGCTCAGCTTTCTTCACCATCCAACTCTCACATCCATACATGACTACTGGAAAAACCATAGCCTTGACTAGACGGACTTTTGTTGGCAAAGTAATGTCTCTGCTTTTAAATATGCTATCTAGGTTGGCCATAACCTTCCTTCCAAGAAGTAAGCGTCTTTTAATTTCATGGCTGCAATCACCATCAGCAGTGATTTTGGAGCCCAAAAAAATAAAGTCTGACACTGTTTCCCCATCTATTTCCCATGAAGTGATGGGACCAGATGCCATGATCTTAGTTTTCTGAACGTTGAGCTTTAAGCCAACTTTTTCACTCTCCTCTTTCACTTTCATCAAGAGGCTCTTTAGTTCTTATTCACTTTCTGCCATAAGGGTGGTGTCATCTGCATATCTGAGGTTATTGATATTCCTCCCGGCAATCTTGATTCCAGCTTGTGTTTCCTCCAGCCCAGCGTTTCTCATGATGTACTCTGCATATAAGTTAAATAAGCAGGGTGACAATATACAGCCTTGACGTACTCCTTTTCCTATTTGGAACCAGTCTGTTGTTCCATGTCCAATCTAACTGTTGCTTCCTGACCTGCATACAGGTTTCTCAAGAGACAGGTCAGATGGTCTGGTATTCCCATCTCTTTCAGAATTTTCCACAGTTTATTGTGATCCACACAGTCAAAGGCTTTGGCATAGTCAATAAAGAAGAAATAGATGTTTTTCTAGTACTCTCTTGCTTTTTCGATGATCCAGCGGATATTGGCAATTTGATCTCTGGTTCCTCTGCCTTTTCTAAAACCAGCTTGAACATCTGGAAGTTCACAGTTCACATATTGCTGAAGCCTGGCTTGGAGAATTTTGAGCATTACTTTACTAGCATGTGAGAAGAGTGCAATTGTGTGGTAGTTTGAGCATTCTTTGGCATTGCCTTTCTTTGGGATTGGAACAAAGACTGACCTCTTCCAGTCCTGTGGCCACTGCTGAGTTTTCCAGATTTGCTGGCATATCGAGTGCAGCACTTTCACAGCATCACCTTTGAGGATTTGAAATAGCTCAACTGGAATTCCATCACCTCCACTAGGTTTGTTCGTGGTGATGCTTTCTAAGGCCCACTTGACTTAACATTCCAGTATGTCTGGCTCTAGGTGAGTGATCACACCATCGTGATTATCTGGGTCGTGAAGATCATTTTTGTACAGTTCTTCTGTGTATTCTTGCCACCTCTTCTTAATATCTTCTGCTTCTGTTAGGTCCATACTATTTCTGTCCTTTATCGAGCCCATCTTTGCATGAAATGTTCCTTTGGTATCTCTAATTTTCTTGAAGAGATCTCTAGGAGAGACTATACTTTAGATTAAATATTTGTGTCCCTTCAAAATTCATATGTCAAAATCCTAACTCTGAAAGTGATTGTATCAGGCGGTGGAGGTTTTGGGAAAGTAATAAGATCATGAGGGTGGGGCTCTGATGAATGGGATTAGTGCCCTGATAAAAGAGACCTCACAAAGATTCCTTATCCCTTCCATCATATGAGGACACAGTGAGAAGATAGCCATGCATGAACCAGGAGGAGGGCCCTCACCAGATACCAAATCTGATGGCACCATGATTTTGGACTTCCCAGCCTCTTGAACTGTGAGAAATATGTGTTTGTTGTTTATAAGCCACCCAGTTTATGATATTATTGTTAGAGCAGCTTGAATGGCCAAAGACAGAAAATTTCAAGTAATCCTTGCTTCACCAAGAGTAAAATGGAAAGTCCTGAAAACAGTTTCTAAACATTTTAATTCAAGATGATTGGTGACCCTGGAGGGGGAACTATAGTGGAACTGTTTGACTTCATCCTGGATTGAATCTTGGGGAGTAATATGGGAGTGAAGAATGGAGGGCATTATATATACAGAGTTTCCTTTTAGGAACTATGATGTGAGTAAGGGTTACAGGACAACACTGCTTAAGATTTGTTTTTCAAACAATGAGTTAAAGGTGTCACTGAAAGAGTGCATTACTGCAGGTCTTTTTTCTATTCTTATAATAAGAACAAAAGCATATACCAGACATAAATGTAAAGCTTTGCTACTGACAATTATAAAACCTTGAAATCAGTTTTAGTTTCAAAATCCTAAGTTAAAAAAATGTAACTCTAAAGGAAACACAAAATACCAGTATGTCAGAATTATAAATCATCATGGTGTTTTGAATACTCCAACTATATCAAATTTTTTAAAAACATGCTTCAATTTGGAGTAAAACTAAATAGAAGCTAAATAATGGATACATTTACATGTTTCCAAGTTGACAGATTAGAGGCAGTGAAGAGGCAGCCAGGTTTACATTTATGTTGACTATTGCTAACAGCCATCTTTTTTTTTTTTTCCTTTTTTTCTGAGCCTTTGATAATTTGAGTGAGAGTCAAAGAGAACCAAAGGGAAAAATCCAAGCTGAGTAGTAAAATGTTAGCATTGTCATCATCACAGTTGTTGCATATGTTATTTATCTAAAAACAGAAAAGCAAGTGGTTTCTGAAATCTAAGCCAGAAGCAAACATAAAACACCACTTAGAGACCTAGCAATTTCCCCTAAAGATTATACTCTTCAGTTGTTAGATAATAAGTGTTATTTGACAAATGAGACAAAAGACCTTTAAGTTTATATTATCAGAAAATAAGTGTTCTTTGAACAAATTAAATAGAAAGGTTCTTAAAGCTTATACTGTTGCTAATCTATCCCCAATAGGTGTTTATAAGGCTGGAATAATTTCTAGCTTTGACATACAGAATTAGAAGAGTCAATTCTATTGATCAGAGAATTTAAAATATGAAGGATCAACAGTCAGAAAAGAAGAATCATAAATTAATGAAGACACGGTAGAAGAGCAAATAAATTTCTAGCCTCAAACCTTCAGTTTGAAGGCAGGTAAAATTCAGAAGAGGCTCTTCTTTTGGGAAAAAGTCACTAGAGACAAAGCTGTTATCACTAATTATAAATATATAGATTTATATTTTTTTGATTTTTTTTGATGTAGCAACACACCATAATACTCTTAAGTGTTCCCATTTTACAGTTTTACATTTAAATTGTGGAATGGAACTAGCAACACCATCAATATCATTTAGTAGCAGAGCAGTATCTCTTAATCATAGAAACCTGTGAGACACATATGTATCCTCAATAAACAATTTTGCTTACTAAAAGTCATTTTCACCCCATCTCAATTTACTAGCTTCCATTCAAATAAGTTATCAGACCTTTAGCATTCCCACTTAGTTTTGATGAGTAAGTACATCGGCGGGATGGATACTTAGATCTTACCTAAATATAGGTCTATTTAAGAAACATTAGACAAGTAAGTATTTTTATGTACAAAAACAACCAAAAGTTATACTAGATTTGAAAAGTTAATAATAGAACAAACCTATTGAAAGTAAATCTGCAGTGCATTTAAGGTAAAAATAAAATGGAAAACTTTTGTGGTAGGAAAAACAACATTGTTATATATTAAAGAAACATATTTCCCCTACACTGACATGTAAAATCAAAATAGAAGAGAATCAATAAACCTAGTAAGTTCACTTTGGGAGAAAAACATCATTTTTTAGTCCAGAAATCTGAAAGCTTTTAACTTGTAATAGTGAAATAAATTTTATTTTGTGGGAGCCCCAACCAAAACACTAAAGGTGCTGCTGTTTCTATTCTAAAATTACTGTAAAAAGAGCTTCATCCCACTTCATTCTGCCACTGAGAAGTGCAAACATCTTGTGAGGCAGTAGCTTAGCATTTTCACGCTTCAACTGATTTGTTTGGCAGATTTCATTTGCTTGTGAAAACAATTCCTAATCTTCATATTCATAGCCTAAAGGAAACCAGGGCTCGTCTAATGGAAATCAGGGTGTGTCTGATATCGATTTTCATCTAGAAGTAACTTTGTGAGTGTGTAATCTTACATGAAGTTTAGATAAATTAGTTTAATGAAATTTATCTTCAGCTTTATATATCTTCTGAGATTTTTCTGGTTCTTAATTTAGACAGTTATTCATTTCCAAATAGCAGGCCATGGCATTTGCCTGAAGAAAGGTTTCACAATAGAATATATAAAGTTTAAGACAGCTCCTTAAATAAAAAAGAAATTCCTCTATACATATGGTCAACTTATCTTTGACAGAACAACAAAGGCAGTACAATGGAACCAAGAGAGTCTCTTCAACCAATGGTGCTGAAACAAGTGGACATCCACATGTAAAACATTAGTCTAGACACGGACTTTATACCCTTCACAAAAATTAACCCAAAATGGATCATAGACCTAAAAGCAAAATTACAAAACTCACGGACAATAATGGGAAAAACTTAGATGATTTTGGTTATGGTGAGGTCTTTTTAGATACAACACCAAAGCAAGATCCATGAAAGAAACAGTTGATAACCTGAACTTTATTAAAAATAAAAACTCTACTTTGCAAAAGACAAACTCAAGACAAACAGAAGACAAGCCACAGACTAAGAGAGAATACCTGCAAAGATACTTCTGATAAAGGTCTGTTAACAAAGTATATGAAGAACCTTTAAAATTCAACAAGAAAATAAACTGAGTAAGAAATGGGTCAAAGATCTTATCAGACACCACAGCAAAGAAGATACACATGTGGAAAACAGGCATAAGAAAAAATGATCCACATCTTTCCCATATGGTATTATGGAAATGCAAATTAAAACAATGAGATAATTAGATTCCCTGAGGATTCCCAATCCCTTTGCTGGATCCCTAGACTGAGAAGCCTGACATTGGGCCCAGAACCTTCACAGCAGTGGGAGAACTTTGATATTATTGTTCCCCGGTTTGTGGGTTGCTCACCTGGCAGGTACAGGATTTGATTTTACCATGTTTGCACCCCTCCTACCATCTCATTGTGGCTTCTTTGTCTTTGGACATAGGGTATCTTTTTTAAGTGGGTTCCACTGTTCTCCAGTTGATGGTTGCTTAACAACTAGTTGTGATTTTGGTGTTCTTGCAGGAGGAGATGAGTGTACATCCTTCTACTCCATCATTTTGAACCGGACGCTCAGAACACAGATTTTTAGGGCAATGAATAATACTTGGCAATGAAAATCTTGGATATAGGTTATTATACTTTTGCCTAAACACATAGAATGTATGACCCGAAGAGTGAGCAGTAAGGTGAACTATGGACTCTGGGTGGTTACGATGTATCAAATTAGATTCATCCTCGGTTAAAAAAAAAAAAAAGGACCAATTTGGTGAGTGATGTTGATAATGGGGGTGAGTATGTCTGTGTAGAAGCAGGGATATATGAGAAATTTCTGTATCTTGTTCTCAGTTTTGCGGTAAACCTAAAACTTGTCTACAAAATCAAGTCTATTAAAAATTAAAAAGAAATTCATATGCAAATAGATAGTGGATTTAATGTTATTAATTTTGTCTGCAAGAGCTCCTGAAAACTATTCAGGATAAAACTCTATAGAAACCAACAATGAGTTAGCACATACAAATATTAATATAATGGTTGAATCCCTAGGTCAACTTGCTTTCTAACTACAAATATTCTGTTTAGATATTTGAATCACTTTACATTGTTATGGATCATGTAATTAAAATAGTAAGATAAGGATTGAGGTACTTTAACTGAGATTTGCATTTATGAACAGCTGAACTAAGTGAATGAATAAAAAATTAACTGAACTAAGTGAATGAATAAAAAATTACATATTATACCTTGTATTTGAGGACATTTGGAAGTTTTATCAAGATATATTCCTCACTAAACCACTGAATAGCTTAGAAATTCATCAAACTAAAGCAATGTCAATTCAGTTTAGGCAAAATTCTATCGCTAGAGAATTGCAGCAATGGCAATGAGGTTGTACTTTTTATTTACTTATTTAAAAACATTTATTCAGAACTTACTAAATATTAGAAACTAGGCTAGGCTGGGAGTATAATGAAGGATAAGTTAAGTTTTTTTTAAAAACACAGAAAATATCCACATACATATTCATAATACATATGATAGGTACAATGGCATTATTATTAAAAATAATAACTTACATAATATTTACAATGTACTAGTACTGGTCTGGTGGGCTACAGTCCAAAAGGGTCACAAAGAGTCAGACATGACTGAGTGACTAAGCTCATACACATACACACACACAGACACTGGTCTAAGTTCTGTATTATGTTAATTTATTTTAGCCACAAAATGATTTTATGAAATAGGTTTACTGTTGCAATCCTCACTTAATGAGTCAAAAAAACTTACAGTGGGGTTAAGTAACAGCTAATGTCTCTTATTAGAGGGCTCAAACAATAGGAAAACAAATAAAAGTGTATACAAGAAAGAATGTGTCATCACCTAAGATGGCAACGAATCAAGAGTCACAGAGATTCACAGAACAGATGCATGCGTGTTCAGTTGCTAAGTCGTGTCCAACTCTTTTGTGATCTCATGGACTGTAGACCAGGCTCCTCTGTCCATGGGATTTCCCAGGCAACAATACTGGAGTGAGTTGCCATTTCCTACTCCGGGGGATCTTCCTGATGCAGGGATTGGACTTGTATCCTCTGCATTGCAGATGGATTCTTTACCATTGAGCCAGCAGGGAAGCCCCATCTTAGAACAGATAGCTGACAAAATTTTGGAAGAAACACACAAATCTCAGGGCTGTGGCTGGCATTGGAGACACCTTTGAAAGATGATTAAAATATTTAAAAGTGGGGGCTGGGCATCATGAGCAAAGTAACATAATTAAATGTGGACATGGGAAAGCACAGGTTGTGTTTGGGAAACACTGGATCATCCTGCTTGACTAGCAGGTAAGAGCAACAGATGTCTGTTTACAGGGTGCACAGAATCCCTAGTTGCCCAGTTCTGTCTCCTCAGTATTTCTGGCCCTCAGGCCAGGTAGTTGGGAGCCAGGCTGTCTGTCCAGTTGGCCTGTAAAGCATATGCTGAGTGCTGTCTTGGCTATTGTCCGAGTTACAAGAAAACAGAAGGCCCACTCAGTCCCCATGGAAGAGATGGTCTAAACAGCAATAATGGCCTTTGAAAGCACACACAGACATCATTAAACCATGTCACGGCTGTATAGATGCCAATATGTGTGTGTATGCTGAGTTGTGTCCAACTCTTTGCGACCCCGCTGACTGTAGCCTGCCAGGCTCCTCTGTCCATGGAATTTTCCAGGCCAGAATATTGGAACAGGTTGCCATTTCCTACTCCAAGAGATCTTTCCAACCCAAGAATCAGTTTGCATCTCTTGCGTCTCCTGCATTGGCAGGCAAGATTCTTTTACCACTGCACCACCTGGGAAGCCCATCGATGCTGATAGAAAAATGCTAATGGGGACAGTGGGGTCAGGGAAAGAGGTGGGGAGAAAACACACGCAGTCTAGCAAAGATTCCAGGCTTCCCTTTTCATTTTCTCTCCTGCCTTTGAAAAGCAGGAGACAGCTATGTTTCCACATTTGGCTTGGATACAAATACAGTGAAAATATCTAATAAACATATCTTGTGTTCTGAGAAATAAAAAATGAGATGAATGGAGATGTGTTCTAATCAGAGAATCTTGCTTTGGGCCCAATGTTTCAGAGGAAAAAAAAAAACTGTTGTAAGATGAAAATGTTAGAAGTAAAAACATATGTATTGCACAGTGATATCATTTGATAACTTAATGGTCTATGTCTCCTTGGTAGCACAGAACAAAAGTGTGTGTGGCTCTTATTCCTTCTAAATCCACCTCAGGGAATATATACAGTTATCATAAATGGGATAAGAGAGGCAGAGAAGTTTTTAAATGGTTGTTCAAGGTCACCAGATGAAGCCAGTTTCTTCTAATCAGGTTTTATCCACAACTCTTGAGACACATGTGATACATGACTAGAAGCACTTCCCTCTATCTTGCTGCCCAAGATTGAGAGATGCTGATGTCATGATTTAGGAAGGTTTTGATTACAGTATCTACATTTATAAAGTAATTAATGATTTTCAAAGAAGTTTCACATATATCACCATCTTCATATCAATGCTGCAAATCAGGCACAAGGAGACTTAAGTGAAGACAGATGAAGAGATGGTGGCTTGTCCACAGCTTACAGAGTATAAAGCAGAGATTCAAATCCAGGATAACCCAGGAACTGGGGGGTTTCTATCCTGTGTATCCTTGTCCAGTGTTCTTTATATTATGAATATGTTGCTTTTTATTAAAACCATTTGTACCAGGTAAATATGACATTAAAAGAGATGGAGTGAAAATAATATATTTTTGGAAATGAAACTCTTTACTCAATGAAGAAATCATGTCTGACTACAGATCAAAGTTCTATAAATGATAGTGAAGTTTAAAAATTTATGTTGGTGGTAAAAATGAAGCTGAAATTCATAGGCTCTATCTTTGACTAATAGTCTATTTTCTAGAGAATGTGAATAAGAGAAGATTATGGAGTTAATCCAAAAAAACCTAGTTATCAATTAAATTCTATTATACAGTTTAGGATGAAAGATGACCTCTATGACTTCAAAGTCATTAAAAAATAACTCTGATATATTCCTAAAGATAGAAAAGTCTGTATTTTACTGTTTATTTACCAGCAATTGAATTTTTAAGAAAGTGTAACTCTTTCCAGTGGAGAAACATTTTTATTAGGTAGACTTAACCTGCCTTTTGATAGATGTAATAAAAAGATAAATGAAGGTAAAATTCCACACATAATAGTTATATTTGTTTTATGATAGTACATTTTGTGATAGGAAGATTACAATTTACTTAAAATTGTGGTTTCAGATTACCTTGCTTCCCTGGCCCCCATTACCACAGCAGATTTTATATCCATGCTTTCTTTCTTACTTCCTGAGTCTTTAGCCATATTTCACAGATAAGCCAAACCACTTAGCCACTGGACACTGGTTTGTCTCTGGAACACAGTACCAACTTCTGTTTGACAGCCTCTGTAAGCGTTACCAACCTTTCCAGGGCAAAGCCTATACAGACAGGTCATTTGCTAAAAAAAAGATGTTGGATTTGTGCTTGTTTCTTTTAATTACTTTTATCCGGTCACATAAAGTGTCCAGATATGCATTTCCACTTCATCAAATAGTTAACACATGATAAACAGATGTCAGGTGTTATATTTTAGGGGTTGTATTTCTTCATTCTTATTCTTTTCAGACTTGCCTATTAGCTCAATGTTTTTTTTCTTTTCCTTTGACTTTTAAAAAGAAATAAATAAAACCATAGAATGACAAGCTTTCACATAATGAATTAACAAATCTCTACTGTTTTCTAAACTCTAGTTTGGTGAAACACTTTCTTTAACCAAATGTAAAGCAGCATGATTCAGGTGACCCCTATATTATTCTTTTGTGAATCAGAGGATGTGTGGGCCAGGTGTACGAAAGATAAAAATACAGTTCAGAAGGCAATTTAAATAGATCATATGTTATGGGAAGATTACCTGTCAGGAAAATCAGGAAAAAAATGAATTTAAAATTATGACATCCTACTCAGATACCTTGTTATATGTGGCTGGGTAAAGAATTTCATTTCACATCTAATGTCCATGTCTTATACGATAAAACCTATATAAGAAAGCATTGGAGATTTTCAACCACGTAAGTGTTCTTTTCATACCTTACCCCATTCTGGAAAGGATAACCTAGGTTATTGCATTTTAGGAGGTTGAGACGAAAGATAACTTTAAGATGAGGAACAGTATCAAATAGTGTAGTGATCTTGGCTCTCTATGCACATTAAATTCCCAGGGGGAACTTTCATAAACTGCCTATTTCTAGGCCCCATCCAAGACCAACTAATTAGAATAATCAGAGATGGGACCCAGGCAGTAGTATTCATGAAAGGCTCTGCTGAGGATTCTACTCTGCATCCAGCATGGAGACCCATGAGTACCGTGAATACAAGCACAGATTTAGAATGAGATAGCCTAAATTCATAGTGGCTCCTGACTATTGACTATGAACAAGCTATTGAATCTTTCTCAGAACTAGTTTTCATCTATAAATCAAGTACCTACTACTTTGGATTGTTTCAAGGGTTAGATGAGCTATTTCCTGTCATAGATTAGATACTATTGCTACTATCTGTCATAGATTAAATACTATTGCTACTATGCACATCTCAACTTGCAGTTCAGTTCCTGTACCCCAATCCCTGATGGCATTTCAAATTTTCATTATCAGATCCCTTGCTGAATTAGAACTTTGTGTTTTCTTCAGAGGCAGTGCTGTGCCTTGAAGCAACAGAGCAACATGAACACAGGAAGCACCAGCCGGGTTCCAACCTTGACTGCATCCTCCTGTAACCCTGTGATACTGGTCAAACACCTGATCTTTCTCTCACTCAATTTGCTCATTTGTAAAATGGGTTACTAACATTATCTGCTTCAGAGGATTACTGTGATGAGTAAATGTATTAATATACAGAAGATAGATGGGGCTTCCCCAGTGGCTCAGACGGTAAAGCATCTGCCTGTAATATAGGAGACCGGGTGGGCTACAGTCCATAGGGTTGC
Source organism: Giraffa tippelskirchi (assembly GCF_054371585.1). Lineage (NCBI taxonomy): Eukaryota > Metazoa > Chordata > Mammalia > Artiodactyla > Giraffidae > Giraffa > Giraffa tippelskirchi. The sequence continues at coordinate 87,179,120 of NC_137275.1, read as the reverse complement.
AAAGAGTTGGACACAACTGAGCGCCTAACAAACACACACATCATGCTGATGATAATGTTGCTGATGTTAGTAGTGAACTTCTTTACTGGTGTTTCAACCAAAGGTGTTAATTTTCCAAATCTAACACTGTGCCCACCTCGTTCTTAGCTGTTCTCCCACACTATGTCCACTAGAACTACACTGGAGAATAAAGTTTTCAAAGATAACTTGAAAGGATATTCTCTTATTTCTCTACCAGTTCACAGATATTTTTGGAAGTGATAATTCAAATCCGTAACCACTTCTTGAAAATGGTCTGAGAGATCATGTTCTAATACTGGTTAACAAGTAGTATCTTCTTTCTGTATGCATTTGTTTTATTAATGTCTAGGTTGTATATCATATGGTTATATAACACTGATGTTGATATTAACAGAAAAGAATAAGAGAATTCATAAATTACTGCTATGCTGCAGTGCTAAACAAAAAAAAAATCTTAATGACATCTGTAGAGATCTTGAGTGAAGAGGCATTTGACATTCTCTGATAGTGTTGAATATCCTATTTTTAGCATTTTGTGTTTTTTGGCACTTTCAATCAAAATTTAATATTTAAAAAAATGCTGTACCAGAGAAACATAATGCAATTCATGAATTTAATCTTTGTTCCCTAACTGTAACTATTAGGTAGTATTTCATCACAACCACAATGCCTATCAGGAAGCACCTCAGAGTGTCAAGGGTCCAGCTGGAGATCACAATTAGCAGCCGATGTAAGTGTTTACAACCAAAGCTGGGAGATACTTGTCACAAGGAATTCATCATAACGTATCTCATACCTGACAAAAGACACATTAATAATCTTTTATTGCTTTCTATGCTTTGAGGGCTTTAATTTTTCAAAAGCCAAACAAGGTCTTTCCACATTATTTTTACTTGACCCTTAACGTGCCAAAAGATATACTTTCTGAAATAAATACTATTATGAGCTACTGAAAACACCTCCAGGCAAAACAGGCAACTTATTAACTATGACTTTATGAGACTTCATACATTGCATCTTGTGGAAGGCAAATAAAACCCTTATATCTGTCACTGCCTTTTTCTTAATACTTCACAGCTGCCATCCAAAAAGTCCCTCTGCTGAAGCTTCTGGCAATGGCTGGTCTATGAAAGAGAAATGAAATGCAGAGAAAAAGTGATTACAGAGTTATATTTTCCATGGGGTTGCAAATGCAGGTGTCAGGAGCTTCAGTAATGTTCTTTCTTTGTCCTTTGCCAAGTGTGTTATCTCTGGAAGAGACCACCACCAACCTTTCTGTAAACAGATGTGCCTCAGCGGCCAGCCTGAGACCCAGTATCTATGCTGGTGAATTTATGGCCCTGCGCTCTGGAGGCGGGATCCAGTCATGTGTTCATCCATTCAACAAATAAACTGAGCGCCTACTATGTGCCAGGCCAGGCAGCGTTTAGAATAATAAGGATATAGCAGTAAATAAAATATTATGAAGTTCCTGCTTCTGTGGAACTTCATTCTAGTGGAGGACAGACAAACACTGTTTACAAGAACCTGCATTTTGTAACCTACCCAGGGATCGAATCCACATGTCTTGCACCTCATGCACTGGCAGAAAGATTCTTTATTATAGAGCAATTTGGGAAGCCCTATTAATTAATACACATATAATTATTTTTAAAAAGGTCTTCCTGTAGCTCAAACAGTAAAGAATCTGCTTGCAATGCAGGAGACCTGGGTTCGATCCCTGGGTCAGGAAGATCCCCTGGAGAAGAAAATGGCAATCCACTCCAGTATTCTTGCCTGGAAAATCCCATGGACAGAGGAGCCTGGCAGGCTATAGTCAATGGGGTCACAAAGAGTTGGACACTACTGAGTGACTTTATTTTTAAAAAGGGACATACTGTCAGAGTGAGAATGTTTATTTTACATAGCTCAAATAGGTCACATATATTTGTATACATATAGCTATGAAATATATACTTATTTGAGTATGAAGCATAGACATTAATGTGCATATATATTTCCCATCCTCTGTTTTTCCCACTCCACATGCATGCCCTTGCCGAACCTGTCACTCCATCACCATAAGTGCATATGTTCTCTTTTCTTAAAAGGGGGTGGACCTCTGCGATCTCCTTGAGTAAGGAGTAGCACAGAAGAGCCTCTGTATAACTTCTGAAGTCAGCCATGAGAATGACACAGCTCTTGCCTGACTTTCTCTCAGGATGCTCACTCTTGAACTCAGTGAAGCAGTCTGTGAAACCTGGCGATCCTTACCCATTTGGAGAGGAACAGACCTCAGTTCATAGCCCAGTGGAGCTCTCAGCTCAGAACACCAATTGCCAGCCATGGGACTGAGCCATTTTTCAACATGTATTCTCCAGTCCTCTTTTGAGCTATTCCAGCTGAAATTATTGGAGCAAAGATGAGCACACTTTTTGAAGCAAAGTTTTCCTACTGAGCCTTGCCCAAATTTCAGATTTATGAGCAAAATCAATCATTATTATGATCCTAATCCACTAGGTTTTGGGGTAGATTGTTACACAATAATGTACAGCCAGGACAACACATACACATGTCCATAAGTGGTCAACTGAGTGTGCTCTTTTCAATTTTAAGGATTAGATAGCAAATACGAGGAGTAACTAGAAAGAGTCCACTGACTTGTCCACCATAGATAGTGAAAGCAAGAGCATGGCTGTTGTTAGTAGTGTTACACCCTCAGGTTCAATCTGAGAGAAGGTCTGAATATTTTCCCTGAAATTTCTTTGCATGTTGTATTCAGGTTTGCCCAGAAAGGCACTGAACCTGAGGTCAAAATCATGTACTGAAGCTCTACAAGTTAGTGATGTATAACCTTGAACAAGTCACTTAACCTTTAGAAGTCGCTTTATGTGTATGTGCATAAAAATATACATAATAAAACACATATTTGCATTAATATTGTCATTCACACAAGATTGCAAAGGTAACAGCAGTAATAACAAATGCTAACATTTTGGGGTCTATATTATGTGGTAGGCACTGTATTATGTGCTTTTCATATGTCATCGTGTGTTCTTAAAACTGTTCAGTTTATTATGTATGGTACTATTATTATCTCCTTTTTCATTGAGGAAAAAACCAAGTTACTGAGAGATTAAGTTACCAGCCCAAGATCAAATATAAGCATTAGAGTGGGATTTAAAAGCTAAGTCTTTCATGTACACTGATTTTGTCTACCTGCTGTTGTTAAAAAACAAAACCAAAAAAACAAAACAGTAAGTCTTTCAGCTAGCAGAATCAGGGATGTCTTTAACTACTATAAGGCATATCAGTTCAGTTTAGTTCAGTTCAGTTGCTCAGTCGTGTCCAACATTTTGCGACCCCATGGACTGCAGCACACCAGGCTTGAGGCATATTAAGTAATATATTCATGAAAGATGTAAAGTTCTGAAAATGCATAAGTGAAAATAGATGAAGATAGGATTATACACACAGAAAAAGCAGAAGTGCTACAGGAAATGAACTGAGGAAGAATTTTGGAAAGATTTGATGCTGCCAGCACTGCTCATACCATCCTAACGTGTGAAGCAAAAGAAAAAAGAAGAAAAACCCAAAAAAACCGAGGACTTGGGAGATAGGCAGCCCAAATGCCATATTTCTCAGAGTAGGGCTTCTGAGAGAGGGATTGGAAAGCAAACATAAAGGAATGAAGCAAAGGGTGTCTCTCTTGGTTTTGGTGTTGTGATTCCATTACTCAGATAAAATCACTGAGCTTCCAAATTTTGTTTCCAGGGTTTTGTGACAGACTTAGCTAGTGATACACCCTGTCATCCAGTTGGATTTCATGAAGAATGCAGCCCAATTTTTATCCCTGTTGGTTCCTATTTTATCTTCCAGGTCTTGGCTTCCAAACCACTCTGGTCATAGACCTTTTATACTCTTTACAGCCTGTACCCTCCTCCCTGGAGACCGACAGTGATCATCTGTGGTTGACTGTATCCTCATTCTGACTTTTAATTCTTTCTTGTTGTTATGGTTTCTTAAAACTTCTCTTATCTTTCACCTCTGTATTATCTGGAGCATTTAAGGAAGGAAGAGGCAACAAAAGAAGAACCTTGAGTTTTTTAAAGGGACTTCACTACACATTGTTCAAGCTCTCACTCAGATTATGTGACCTCTCCATTGTCTGTGTCTAGGGAATGGACATGTTGCTTTATTTACACAGACTTCAGGGTTGCTCCTTTGATATTTTAGAATTCAGCCACTCCGTGGCTCCTGTGTGCCTTTGTTGGGTGTTCTACAGGGGTTGGGCTTTCCACCTACGGACTCCAGTATTTCTGTTCCAGCATCAAATGTAGCCAATTCACTGGGACAGCTCAGAAGATCTTTTAGGGCTTAGTCTAACTTTGGAGGGCTTTGTAGATGGCGCTAGTCATAAAGAATCTGCCTGCCAGGGCAGGAGATGCAAGAGATGAGAGTTCAATCTCTGGGTCACGAAGATCCCCTGGAGAAGGGAATGGCAATCCACTCCAGTATTCTTGCCTGGAGAATTCCATGGACAGAGGAGCCTGGTGGACTACAGTCCATGGAGTTGCAAAGAGTCGGACATGTCTGAGCAAATGAACAGACACACATGCACGCACACACACACACACACACACACAAACACTTTGGAAAAACCCCTCCTCCCCAACTACCCTAATTGACCATAATTTGTACACAAAATACAGTGCAAGTTCTTACAAACAACGCTTTCCATGGCTGCTCCCTTGTGTGTTAGAACCTATAGTCCAATCAGTTTGCACAGGCAGAAACGTGGACATGTGCTTGTGTTTGCAACTTCCTTTTTCACTACTAAGTCCTTCAAATGCTCAATCCAAAACTTTTGTTAATTTTACTTCCTAAATATTTAAAAAATTTACCAACTCTTTTCCACCTTCATGATTGTATGCAGAGGAAATCTCCTCACTTACCTGAAGTAAAGCCACATATATCTGTTTCTTCCCTATTTCTTTTCCTTTTGCACACTTCTGCTTCCTTCACCCACAGGTGATCCATACTACAGGGCTATCCTGGTGGCTCAGATGGTAAAGAATCTGCCTTCAATGTGGCAGACCTGGATTCAGTCTCTGGGTCGGAAAGATCCCCTGGAAAAGGGAATGGTTACCCACTCCAGTATTCTTGCCTAGAGAATTCCATAGACAGAGGAGACTGGTGGGCTACTGTGGGGTCGCAAAGAGACGGACACGACTAAGCAACTAATACACACACAGAAGAATAGTTTTTGTCAAATGATCTATGTCACCTCCCTACCCTCTTACTTAAGACCCTTCAGTGATTCTTCAATAGCCTCAGGATAAGAGAATTTTACATTGCTTACAAAGAAGGCCACATGTCTTGGTTTAGTCCATGCCTGGAATAGTCCTAATTTGTTGCAATTTCCAATTTATTTAGTTATGGCATAATTATTAGTATCATCTTTTCTACTTTTGAAAGCATAGTAGTTTGGATAACACATTCTATGATTTACCCAGTTTATAAAGTCCTTCACTGATTTGCCTGTTCAGGATTATTTCCACATGTTTAAGCTTCTGATTATCTGAGTAATTTTTCTAGAAATATTATTTCTTTCATTTCTGAGTCTTTGCACATTCTAGTCCCTCTATATAAAGGTAGTCCCTCTACATAAAGGGCTTTTCCTGCTTCTTGTCTGGCTCACTATCCTTCATTGTTTAGGTACCCTGGGAAAATGAAAAAATCTTTTCTTCTTCCCCAAGACTAAGATATTGAATCTCTTTTGCATTCCCATGGCTTCCCAAATCCAGTTCTATAGTAGCACTGGTTCTACATTATAGGTGTTTATGTGTTTGTTTGTTCTACCCACTAAATCATAAACTGCTTCACATCCAGAAACTGCATTGTCATGCTTGCTGTTGCATCCCAGAGTGTACACCATCCATAATGCAAGTAGATTTTAAAAAGATATTTCCTAAATGAATGAACAATAAATAAAAGAACAAATCTAAACTCTAGTAGAGTTATCTTGGAAGAGTAGCTATATATCCAGGGAATTTAAAAACTGTTTGCTGAAGCATCAATGCTTTATTGATTTCCAACTTCTCTGGAGGAGGGGGAACTCACTTGAATTAGATAAGCTTCTGTTCCTTTCTAAATGTGGAATACAATATATTCACAGTCTTTTGTGTGAACTTTGTTAGGAAACTTCAGCCTTGGCAGGCCACTTCTGTGAATATTCTAAATGGGAACCAAAACACTCCAAGATTCTTTCATAATGTGCTTTTTAAAGTTGGTAAATGGAGGCAGGGTATTATTAGAAGTTGTTATTTTCTATTTGTCAATGGTAGACATAGTTACCAATCCATTTTGAGCAACACTTTAACTAAAGAGAACATTTAGTGAGTGATTCATATAAATTCTCGGAAGACTGTGATTTAAAACAAAATTATATAAACCTCAAGATATATGTGTAAGTAAGATAACAGGAGTTGAGATAGACTGTAGTAAGAACTTTTTGCTATTGGATGAATTTACTTATCAAAATATAAACAACTGGATTCTATATCTCAAATGAACCTAATTTTAAAAGATATACTTTTGCTTAGCAAATTAGGAATAAAGAAAATGGTCATAAACTGACAAAAGATATCAATACTAATAAAAACCCTATAGAAAACATCACACAAGTTTGAAATACAATGGCACAAAACCTATCTTCTTGCTATCACTGCTTCATTAAAGACTGACTGTTGATCTCAGCAAAACAAAGCAAGAAAAAATTAAAAAATTGAGATTAATAAGAATGCTTAGAAAATTACTGCATACAAAATAGCAAAAATGATCAATTGCATTTATATATGCCACTGATAAAGAAAAAATGAAAAAAAAAATTAGATACCATTTGCTGCTGCTGCTGCTAAGTCGCTTCAGTCGTGTCCGACTCTGTGCGACCCCAAAGATGGCAGCCCACCAGGGTCTGCCGTCCCTGGGATTCTCCAGGCAAGAATACTGGAATGGGTTGCCATTTCCTTCTCCAAGATACCATTTAAATACCATCAAAATATTGAGCATTTAGGAAGACATCTAACAAAATATGTGCAAGGACTTCATGGTAAAAATTATGTCTTTATTTAAATACATCATAAAAGATCTAACTGAATGTAGACATGATCATATGCCATTGATTAATTACACAAGTCGACCCAACTCTTTACTCTACGTTATATCGATGCCTTTGCCATTTTATTCTACAGTTCCTCTCAATACAGAGGTAATGTATGTCTCACTATCAGCTGATACTAAGTTCAGAAATGGAATCAGTTGTGGCCAATGCTGTGCATAGTAGGTTGATCATTGATTTTCCAATGTCCTCCATGTCTTAATCCCTAGAACCTATGACTATTGTCACCTTTTATGGCAAATGGACTTTACAGATTTGATTAAATTAAAGATCTGGAACTTGGGAGGTTCTCTTGGATTATCTGGGTAGGCATGATAAAATCAAAAAGGTAGTTATAAGAGGGAAGATGATATGAAAGTGGAATTATAGAAAGGTTTAAAGAGGCTACACTGCTGGCTCTAAGATGGAGAAAGGGAGCATGAGCCAAGAAAAGCAAGAGTGGAGGCGACCTCTAGAAAGTGCAAAAGACAAGGAAACAGCTTATCGTTTGGAGCCCAAAGGAAAAAATAAAAAACAGTCCTGCCAAAATCTTGACTTTAGTCCAGTGAAACTTATTTCAGACTTCTGACCTCCAGAACAATAAGCAGATAAGTCTATGTTGTTTGAAACCACCAAGTTTGCAGTAATTCGTTATAGCATACATAGGAAATAAATTTAGTGAGTAAGCAGACTGACACACACAGAGGCTTGAAAAAGTACATGTCTGCCATTGTTATGAGATACAGTTCTGGTTAGTCAGTTACAGAACTTTACAAAAATGAATTCAGCATAATAGCTCTAAACTGAAAGTCAAGAGTTTTGGTACTGACAGTGTTCCATGGAGAGTCCAGTAAAAGTGATGAATAAACCGTGGCATTTCACAGTGGAATTTGGGACAACACTGGAAACTAGAAGATAATGTTGCAGCTTCTTAAAATTTCTAGGAGAAAATAATTTGCAAACTAGATTTTTATATCTAGCTATCTTATTAAGTAAGGGTGAGCCTGAAACATATCAATAGATACTTTAAGCTCTGTGATTGTCAAAATACTGTACGTTCCATGCACCCTTTCTCAAAGAATGTGCTTTTTAAAATATGGAAACAAGAAGATATGGGATCAAGGAAAAAGAGAATTCGAACATGAGAGCTAATGAGAACCCAAGGATAGCAAAGCTGGGAGAATGTGAATGGGTTTGGAGGGTTCTCAGAGCATATTAAAACAGAATAGCTCAGTAACAGATCAAATTGATAGATTATCTGATGATTTTGAATATACTGAGTTGAGGCTTACATTTGTGTCAGAGGGTTTGGGCATGAATCAGTGATAGGGATGCAGGCTAGTAAGTGAGCAAACAACAGCAACGAAAACTAGGTCATACTAACTCCAGAAAGGAAATTTTGAATAGATATGAAGTGTAGTAATTGCTCTCTGGATGGTTCAGCTGCAAATATTTAAATAATCACAAAATGTAAGAGCTAGTGTCAGTAGCTTAGTTGTATCCAACTCTTTGCAACCACGTGGACTGTAGCCTGCCAGGCTCCTCTGCCCATGGAATGCTCCAGGAAAGTACACTGGAGTGAGCAGACTATAACCTAACCACAATGAATACTGTAACTATACTGAGAATTTGGGGAGGCGTGGAGAGGGAAGAAAGGTAAGTTTGGATGGAGACGTGCATGAAATTGAGTTAAATTCTCATATTCTATAGTACAAGTCAAGAGAGGATACGTAATAATCAAGGGCTAATAGTGTAAATATTTATTTAGAAATGAAAATGCAAACACAAAAAAGACGAGCTTAAAGAAATGAATATGGTGCCTCTAGGGCATCACAGTTGCAAGTGGAAAGAGCAGAGTGCACAACGAAAGAACCATTTTGGCTTTTTAACTGTGTCCACATAAAACTTCATATAACAAAATACTTTAAGAACTTTGTTTCTTCTAGTTTGACTATCATTATGAAATCAAAGGAATTAAAAATATCAGAAGATACATACATCTGAGAATGAGAAAGACAGAACTCACGGGTGATATAATGAAACCACAAAGTAGGTACAGGTTCTATGTTTTGCCGATGACGAGCTGGGCATTCTCCTGATCTACAAAATGAAGGAGTTGGATGAATTGCTGTCTAAGGCTTCTCTCAGCTGTAATATGCCATTTTTTTGATTCTATTGTCATGAATAGTGTGCAACAGTATGTAGCACACATCCTCTTGCTTTTTTTTAAAAAAATGGATGCAAAATATTAAAAAAAAATCATAGATTCTACCAATTTATTAAGGAAACAAATAACTGCAAGCAGGCAGATGGCAAAATTGTCACAAAAGACAAAACACAGCAAGTGGCATAATGGACAACCCAATCCAAAAGTCAAAGGTCCTGTTGTGAGTGAATCCCAGCTTTTACAGAAATCCCCCAGAGATTCCATCAGGTATAGTACAGGAACTGCAGTAAGCATTTCTGCATCATCTATCACAAAACTCCCAAGCTTTACAGCAAACTGAAATAAAATAACTCAATCTTTAATTGGAATTTAACAAAATTAAAATATATCTCTTTAATATTTTTGAAAGACATTTTCTTTCATACATATTTATCCATAACTTTTCATCTAAACATGAACCATAAAATATTAAAGCTGGAAGAAACTAGCCCAACATTTCCATCTCACAAATAAAGAAATCGGGTGTCTGGGATGATTATGTGCTGTGACCAAGGTCACAGACAATGATTAGCAGCATCTGACTCCATAGTACCATGTTGGTAAAGACAAAACTATCTAACACCTAACTATCTAATATCTAACAAACCAGTATGAGTTTGTTATTGAAGTACAATAAACTAGAGAAAACCAAGTAAACATAAAAATGGTTGAAAAAAACTCAAGCTTAAGTTGCAAGTTCTTGGTGGATCTGTTAGAAAACAGAATCCAGAAGGCATTTAACCAAAAGCTTTACATCATCTCCTGGGTGGTGCCAGCTTTTTAATTTGGCAGAAATAAAGAATATTGCTTGTAATCAAACACCTTGCCTAGGATTCTGGTCTATAATAAATTAATGAAGTGAGTTTCTCCTCTCTATTAGATTATCACTGGCCACCATTTTCCAAAACAGAGATAATAAAACACCATACCATAAAATGCCCTATCAGCAAGTGTTTCTTTAGTGCCAAGTAATTATTAATGCAGGGAACGAAATATGCTGGATCGGCTTTGGCAATGCATTTAAAAACCTCAGGCCTTGAAAGCTCTACAGCCCCATGCCCCAATTTGCCACATTTACTCTCTCAGCTGTAGTTCTCTCTTCCTATTGCTTTCTGTTATAAAGAACTCTAGCACCAGAAAACTGAAAAGGTTTATAGGGATTCAGTAGGCTAGTAATTTAAGAGAGAATAAAGTAAATTGCTTGAAAGAAAACATGATTGGTGCTGCTGCTGCTGCTAAGTCGCTTCAGTCGTGTCCGACTCTGTGCGACCCCACAGACGGCAGCCCACCGGGCTCCTCTGTCCCTGGGATTCTCCAGGCAAGAATGTTGGAGTGGGTTGCCATTTCCTTCTCCAATGCATGCATGCATGCTAAGTCACTTCACTCGTGTCCGACTCTGTGTGACCCTATGGACAGCAGCCCTCCAGGCTCCACTGTCCACAGGATTCTCCAGGCAAGAATATTGGAGTAGATTGCCATTTCCTTTTCCTAGTGAAAGACAAGTCAAAAAGTATTAGAAGACTATGTAAAACTTTTCCCAATTGTTTTAGGGTCTGTTCTGTTTCAGTTACTTCCATATTTTTCATACCCAGAGCACTCAGAAGGGCATACTACATATAGGGGCAGGTCCTTTTCAGAATCGATGACTAGATTCTCAGATAACAGATTCCATAAAAATTGTGATCTAGAAGGATAGAAAATCATCTACAAGACTTCATAAAAACTAGGCCTTTGCAAGTGGCTCAGATTAGCCACTTGGAGGAATGAATGGCGCTTTCTGAGGGACTGTGGATTTACACCATCATACAGGTTTGGGCTGACTATCGGGTGGGAAACCTGAGCCTGTCCAGTTTTCAGCACACAAAGTCCTGAACCCCAGGGCACACCTCATTTCTAGGCAAACTGGGGCAACTGCTTCTCAACTGTATGAAGTGTTGTTATTTCCCTAAATAGCATTTACTAGGGATTCAAGTACTTGGGGAAAATCATAGGATCTTATTTTGTCATAAAATAAAAAACATGCTTGAATCTTAAATTATAGACATTTATTTCCATAACCTTTTGATGTCTAGCAGGTCATTCTGCATATGTTATGGACTTTTTAAAATGTACCATCTTGCTCTTTATTTGCAATTCAAATGTTTCACCAGAAGCCAGGTGGGGAAGAGTAATATGCAGAATGAGTCATCCTCAAAAGAGATATGTAAAAAGAAAAACAAATCCTGAATAATGCTGCTAGGCTCTGTTCTAATACAGTTGCTATGAATTGCTATGGCCATCATGCATATGACTTTAAACTCAAGTTCTACAGAAAGACTAATAAGATAAAGGTAAAAATTTTGAATTTAAAAATCATGAAATCTAAGATATTCTTGGTTGAACAAAAGAAATACATGTGTCCTCATTTCCCATGTCATCATTTTACAATTTTGGTGGGAGGGAGGATTTACTGACAAATAGCTTCATTATATCATAACCCTCCTTCTTCAGTTATAATTTGTTTGAGAGTCCATTGCATGTGGTCACCCATATATGATTCCCAGACCTTTCCTGTTGCCTTGTAGGGTTTTTTTTTTTTTTTGGTCACTGTTTTCTGTTTGTTGTTTCACTGAACTAAAACAGCGACATGGTTCAATAAGAAAAGCACATGACTGGAATAAGACCTGAATTCAATTCCTCTCTTGACCATTTACCACCTTCATAATTTTTAATAAACTCTTAAATGTCCCTGAAACTCCCATTTTTCATCTGTAAACTGAAGTATTCACTAACATGGGTTGAAATCATTGCTTATATCTTATGTATCTATATGAACCAAGAAGCACTGGAAAAGGGTCTTGTTCAGTTGCTCTCAGACGTCAGACAAAATTTTGCACACTCTTAAGTGTTGGTGAGGATTTTGTGGCAAACTATTCTCTGTATAGCCTTCAAAAAACTGGTTTTATTGAATAGAAAGATGACCCAACCAGACACATACATGTACATGTACACAAACAAATGCATCTTCACTGATCTTTGAAAAGTCCTACTTGGCAGGTATTTTTTCTTTCCCTTTTTCTAGCTATACATGGAATTGGTTTGTGCAAAGCACTTGTGGAATGTTTGGAAAGTCTCAAGAGGCCTAAGAGCCTGGTTGAAGCCTGTATGAGTTAAGAGTTCCACATGGTCACTTGTCCATGGGCCAAGAAATCCATTTCCTATGGCTCATTTTTAATAACAGTGTCAAGGACATGATACTCCTGTGGGATATAGCAGAAGACATTTTCAGCTTTTCTCTCTGTCTCTCTTTAACCCTTAGACATGAGATCTAAAAATGTAGAAGGTAAAAGACAATCAAAGCAAAACAAAACCAAGAAACAATTTACCCGACTAGGAAAAATAAAGAGCTTGTTTGGGACACTGTGCGTGGGCATGCCTGCTGGCAATTTTTAAAGTCATTCACAGTTTAAACAGTAAGCAACCACAGTTGCAAAAAGTGTTGTAATCACTCACTCTAGATTTATTTTCTTTCAAGAGGCAAATGAGGAGGTTCTCATAGGCACAAGCTTAGGGAATGTGGGAGAGCAAAGGGACTCAGGAGATGGGTTTTGGAACCTAGCAAGCAGATTCACATCCCTCTGGCTGGAAGACTTCGGCAAGTTACAAGACCATCCTAATCCTTTATGTTCTCATATACAAAATGAGAATATTATTTGCCTAATGGTTGCAATAAAGATTAACAGCCTAATATAGGAAAACTCCTGGCATGACACCTTGTATCAAGTGTTCAGTATATGAAAACTTTCAAACTGTGGTGCTGGAGAAGAGAGTCCCCTGGAGAGCAAGGAGACCAAACCAATCATTCCTAAAGGAAATCAACATTGAAGATTCATTGGAAGGACTGATGCTGAAACTGAAGCTCCAACACTTTGGCCATCTGATGTGAAGCGCTGATGACTCATTGAAAAAGACACTGATGCTTTGAAAGATTGAGGGTAAGAAGAGAAGTGGGTGGCAGAGGATGAAATCATTAGATGGCATCACTGACTCAATGGACATGAGTTAGAGCAAACTCAGGGAGATAGTGAAGGACAGGGAAGCCTGGCATGCTGGAGTCCATGGGGTTATAAAGAGTCAGACATAACTTAGTGACTAACCGACAAATGTGAAGAAAATTTATAAACATAAAGTCTTTCATGTTCATTTGCTGCCAGAGCCAGAGAATACTGCTTTTGTTTGTTCTTTTGCTTTTGTTTTTTATGAGTTGAACAAGAAAAGTAACTGAATTTCTCCTGTAAATTACAGCAGTTCCTAGGCCACTCTCTGATTATATGCTGATATTCTCTAAAGTCGTAGTCAAACATTTGCTTTTTCACTAATGCAGTTATTAATTATTATAGTCTGGGGCTGAAGAGTGTATGGATCTGATTCTGGAAGCTTTCCCAAGGATGTGTAATCGGAAAATCATACAGCTAGAACCGACGTAAAGTGAAACGCAGAGGTGCCATGCTTTCGGATGCTCTGCTGCTTTTGCCTTTTAAAGAAATCACGCTGTGCACTAAAAAAAGGTTAGAAGTGTCAGGATGGGGGTGGGCCATTCAATCCATCACCACATTATACTAAAATCATGATAATTTGGTTAACAATGTCTCTTCTGGCCATCTCTGCCTATCTTCTTCATCCTTATCCTTCATCTCAAACACTGAAATCCCATTTTCAAGCCATGTTCTCTCATTGTCTTTTAACTCTCTCTCTCTTTTTAAATAGACTTAATTTTTTAGGGAAGTTTTAGGTTCCCAGAAATATTGAGCAAAAGATACTAGACTGCCCATATATCCCCTCCCCTCACATACACATAACTTGCCCCATTATCAACATCTTTCGGCAGAGTGGCACATTCATTACAGCTGATGAACCTTTATTGACACATCATAATCAACCCAAGTCTGTAGTTTACATTAAGGCTCGCTCTTACATTGTACCTTCTACAGATCTAAATAAATGTGTGATGACACGAATCCATCATCATAGTATCCTTCAGAGTAATTTTGCCACCCTAAAAATCCACCTATTCCTCTCTCCCTCCTTCCTAACTCCTGGCATCCTGATTCTTTTACTGTCTCCATAATTTTGAACACTTCGTTTCTGTCTTGTCTGTGCTTTAATCTCACTTAAAAGTCTAATTCTTCAATTTCTCTTTTTTTTCCATTTTGTTGGTCTTGCATGCGTGCTCACTCATGTCTGACTCTTTGCAACCCCACGAACTATAGCCCGCCACTCTCCGCTGTCCATGGCATTTCCCAGGCAAGAACACTGGAGTGGATTGACATTTTGTCCTCCAGGGGCTCTTCCGGAACCAGGGATCAAACCCACATCTCCTGCACTGACATGCAGATTCGTTATCACTGAGCCAGCAGGGAAGCCCTTTGTTGGTCCTATGATGACTTAAATTGCAATAGTCAAACAATCCAGACCCCATGGTCAATCACTTCTATTTATTTGCCTTTCTCAGCACCCTCAAATCCAGATACCCTTGTCTTTCCCCATGCCTACTCAACCACTAAGCAATTTAGTGCCCATCTGATTTTTCTTTGCCAGCTTCTGAGGGCCGTGCCTTTATTATTCTTGGAGATGGACCTTCAGGTGTGAGTCTAGAGATGAGCTCTTCCCAAACAAGTTATGCTCTGGTGATGTCATCCGGATGGGCTGCCTCATTTTCCAAAGTTGGCCTGTCAACATCAAACTCGTTGGTTTGTCTTGCTCTGTTTCTAATGTTTGTACATATTAGATTTGACACCTATTTCTGGCTTCCCCTGGAGAGGGGAAAGGCTACCCACTCCAGTATTCTGGTCTGGAGAATTCCATGGACTGTGCAATCCATGGCGTCGCAAAGAATCAGACATGACTGAGCGACTTTCTCTTTCACTTTTTCTGGCTTATTCTAGTGTCTTACAACCACATCACACATACTCTTAACCTTTTTAAAATAGATTTTTAGGTTAAATTTTGCATCCTACCCATGGACTCACAGAAGATACTATTAATCTACTTATAGTTTTGACTTCTCTCTTATCTTGGTTTACAGCTAAAAGTCATCTTGCCCCATGAAATTAAAATGGGATAGCCTTGTACAGATTGGTTGGCATTAAATGGAAAAAATGCATATTGTGTATCTACATATGTGAAATGGACTTCAGACAGACCTGAAATATGAGTTTGCTAAATGATAGTCATACTGAGGAAGTTGACCTTTGGTTTATCCAGTCTCATGATAAGAACACAGAAATGTTATGGGTTGTTTTACTGCATCTAGTTCCTAGGCAGGAATGTATTCAGTCTTTCTAATAGAAATAGTCAATTACACTTAGATGGAGGACTGGGAAAGATGTAATTTAAATCTCGCAACAAATAACACATAGAAAAGATAAACTTATTTAACTGGTAGAAAATATCAGTAGTATTTTGCCCTTTGAGAATATGGGGAATTGGTTACCATCTCATTATCTATTGGGGCTTCCCTGATAGCTCAGCTGGTAAAGAATCTGCCTGCAATGCAGGAGAACCCGGTTAGATTCCTGGGTTGGGAAGATCCACTGGAGAAGGGAAAGGCTACCCACCGCAGTATTCTGGCCTGGAGAATTCCATGGACTGTATAATCCATGGGGTCACAAAGAGTCAGACACGACTGAATGACTTTCAATTAATTATTTATTGCTGAGTGTAAATTTTGTATATATATATATGTATATACTATATATATATGGTCAATTTTTATGAATTTCAAATATATTCTGCCTATGACAATATTATTAAAATTATAGACACTTAAAGATTTAATAAGAGTTCACTTTTGAATTGTACAGACAATTCAATTTCTTGACAAAGAAGTTAGCCAAATTTTGGTATCCACAGACTTATAGTTTCTCATATGAATGAAACTGCTAATTTTCTTTTCCTTTTATGGGATAAGATATTTTGAATCGGTATTTAAGCTTTTAAAATAAACCCCAAATGTATGTCATCAAAATTTACTAGAACTCAGCATTTCTAACTTCCTTTAGTTAAAAAAAATACCTTCATAGATAAAATATGTGAGCAAAACCATGATAAGTTTCATTTTTCCTGGCACCATTATTTTTGTTATGTCATCTGATGGAAGCCATTTATGTTTCTCCAATACAGCTCCTCATCTTTAAAAGGAAGGAGGGGGCAAGTATACTTAACTCACATAGGTGCTTGGAGGATTAAGCAAGACATTAAGTATGAAAGCACTGCTAAAATATTATGCATGGAAGGAACATAATTCATTATTGTTTTGAAATATTTAAATCAAAACTCTTAAGTTTTACAACATTTTTAGTCCCAAATAAGATATTAAGACATAAATGGAATGATTTATAGGAAGATGGCAGGGAACCTTTAGTCTTTGGTCTAAAAATCTGTTGACCATTTTTTTCCCTTGTTAATTAAGCAGAGCGAGCTCCAGGCTCAGCATCTCATATGCTGACTGTCTGACACATCTGAGGCTTCCTTATCCCTCTCCTGCTCCTTGCCTGTGATGCTGACTACAAGACAGAGATCCAGCCCATTCTGTTCCCCATAGGCATTCTTCCACAACATGCTTCATAGCTGCAAAGTATGTGGCTTTTCCTCTAGTCAGGCTGTATTCTGGTTGCAGCCAGCCTAACTGCCATTAACTGCTCATTTTCTGACAGTGTGAAATCACTGCTCTGGCCCCTGTGAACCTTGGATCAGGCTCAGTCATACTCAAGTTGTCCAAGTAAAAAGCCTGAACCCTTCATCTGTACTGCCAAATGTATATTAGATTCTAAGTGATTCTGCTTTCCAGGTATTGTCCTTAAATTATTCAAGAAATGTAGAATGGGTGGAGACTAAGCATGTGCTGCTTCAGTTGAAAAAGAAAACCAGGGAAAAGTGTTATTTAAGTAAATACAAGAGGAATTTATAAGAAATTTATATCCCACACAGTATGCAATTTTCTTTTAGATATTTTTTTGTAATAAAATAGCCAGAAAGAAATATAATTTCAGTTTTATTTTGAAAGCTTTAAGTTTCAGAATGGAGCAGAACGAAATTTTCTTATTTTTTCTTTTTCTTTCACACTGGCTGCTGCCAGGTATGGGTTTTATTTAGGAGCAAAATTTTAGGAAGGTGCTAATGTGCCCTCAAATGTGCTCAAAATTCTTCAAGCCAGGGTTCAACAGTATGTGAACCGTGAACTTCCAGATGTTCAAGCTGGTTTTAGAAAAGGCAGAGGAATCAGAGATCAAATTGTCAACATCCACTGGATCATCGAAAAAGCAAGAGAGTTCCAGAAAAACATCTATTTCTGCTTTATTGACTATGCCAAAGCCTTTGACTGTGTGGATCACAATAGACTGTGGAAAATTCTTCAAGAGATGGGAATACCAGACCACCTGACTAGCCTCTTGAGAAATCTGTATGCAGGTCAGGAAGCAACAGTTAGAACTGGACATGGAACAACAGACTGGTTCCAAATAGGAAAAGGAGTACGTCAAGGCTGTATATTATCACTGTGTTTATTTAACTTATATGCAGAGTACATCATGAGAAATGCTAGGCTGGATGAAGCACAAGCTGGAATCAAGATTGCTGGGAGAAATATCAATAACCTCAGATTTGCAGATAATAGCACCCTTATGGCAGAAAGTGAAGAAGAACTAAAGAGCATCTTGATAAAAGTGAAAGAGGAGAGTGAAAAAGTTGGCTTAAAGCTCAACATTCAGAAAACTAAGATCATGGCATCCGGTCCCATCACTTCATGGGAAATAGACGGGGAAAGAGTGGAAACAGTGTCAGACTTTATTTTTGGGGGCTCCAAAATCACTGCAGATGGTGACTGCAGCCATGAAATTAAAAGATGCTTACTCCTTGGAAGGAAGGTTATGACCAACCTAGACAGCATATTAAAAAGCAGAGACATTACTTTGCCAACAAAGGTCCATCTAGTTAAGGTTATGGTTTTTCCAGTAGCCATATATGGATGTGAGAGTTGGATTATAAAGAAAGCTGAGTGCCAAAGACTTGA
Organism: Giraffa tippelskirchi; assembly: GCF_054371585.1. Taxonomy (NCBI): domain Eukaryota; kingdom Metazoa; phylum Chordata; class Mammalia; order Artiodactyla; family Giraffidae; genus Giraffa; species Giraffa tippelskirchi. The sequence goes on along the minus strand of NC_137275.1, from coordinate 87,160,706 downwards.
TGCTTTTAAACTGTGGTGTTGGAGAACACTCTTGAGAGTCCCTTGGACTGCAAGGCGATCCAACCAGTCAATCCTAAAGGAAATCAATCCTGAATATTCATTGGAAGGACTGATGCTGAAGTTGAAACTCCAATACTGTGGCCACCTGATGCAAGGAGCTGGCTCATTTGAAAAGACCCTGATGCTGGGAAAGATTGAAGGAGGGAGGAGAAGGGGATGACAGAGGATGAGATGGTTGGATGGCATCACCGACTCAATGGACATGAGTTTGAGTAAACTCCGGGAATTGCTCATGGACAGGGAGGGCTGGCGTGCTGCAGTCCATGGGCTCTCAAAGAGTCTGACATGACTGAGCGATTGAACTGAATTGAACTGAATGTGGGCTTAGGCTAAACTACCCAGGAAAATTCGTAGAAGACCATATTCATACAGACTTTCCTATAAAGATAAGTCTTTTGTTCAGAAAAATTCACTATTCTAAAAGATATAGAATAGGCAGGAAAAATAATAAAGGGAATTCACCACCTTCTCAGCAGCTCTCAAATTTTTCCACTATCATCATTTCACATCACATCTGAGAAGAGGAGAAAAAAGAAAGAAGGGAGAGAGAGCCTGTGCGATCATTTAAAACTTACTTTGTTGGAAAAAGTATCACTTTTAGAGTGGAGAACTACAGCAGACACCACCTTGTTCAACTGATCAAAGTTAGCATCAACAGTAATGAGAATAAACAACATCGGGTCTCTTGTACAAGGCACTGAAGAAGGCGTAAAGTCACTGCCCTGCATTCTTACCAAAAATAAATAATCTAAATTTAATCACAAGGAAGAAAATCAGACAGCCCCAGACAAAGAGATTTTATACAAAATAACTGTACTCCTCAAAAGTGTCAGTCATGAAAGGAAAAGGAAAATTGTCCCAGATTAAGGAGCATCACCCGGAGTTGGTGATGGACAGGGAGGCCTGGCGTGCTGTGATTCATGGGGTCGCAAAGAGTCGGACACGACCGAGCAACTGAACTGAACTGAAGGAGCATCACACAACAACTAAATGTATTCTGTGATTCCAGGTTGGATCCTGGCTCAAAAAAATGAGTATGTTAGTAGCAATTGACAAAAATGGAATATGTTCTTTAGGTTAATTAATAATATTGTATCAATATTACTTTCCTGATTTTGAATATTTTAATGTTATGTTGTTATTTTAATGATGTTAACAAGTTGGAAAGTTAGGAGAATGTATACGGGAATTTTTAAAATAAAAAACATAAATTTGAAATCACAGGTCACTGTCCTAACATCACACAGTGATAAGTTGTGGCCCATTCAGAGTTCCATCCTGAACTCCAAAGTCATGCTGCTGAGAATACAGGAAAAGTGCCTGCAGTGTGTTTCACATTTAAGTTTTTATATTATAGTGCTGCATTCGAACTTCATGTTTATCATTTTATGGAAAAGACATCATTAGTCAGTAGGAGATGGATACAAACCATTTATTTGAAATGATCCCTAAATTTGGCCCTGTCATTTTATGTGTAGGGATATGGCCTGAATTTCCATACTAAATTTCCAAAAACAAAACAAAAAAATTATTACATTTTTTTCTTCTAAATCTATATCATTTCTCTGCCTTATAGGGTTAGTTAGTAGGAAACACACTTCCAGTGAGGCACAATCCCTTGGATATTTTTCTGTGAATATCTTAAGGATTGCAAACCCCAACCCTTGATGTCACCCAGAACTGTATCAATACACAAGTTAGAAATAACAAGATAAGGTGACTTATCTTGCTGGATTTTGTTATTGAGCAAACAATATTTTGCTTGGTATGAAAATCAATAAGACTAAAAACTCTATTAAATAGATTATAATGACTCATATATTTTATTTTTATCTAAAATATATCATTGATTTATTGCTATAGATAGCTAAGCATTAATTACTCAATTTATGTGGCAAACTATTGTTCCCATGAATCTTATCATGTGAAAAATAATTCAGCTGAACTGAGCCTTAAAATTCACAACTTTCAAAAGAGATAAATTGGACCAAATCAGAACTGTGATGTCCATCATAAACTACGGAGTTTCAAACTCTTAACACCCGTTCATCCAAATGTTTATACCGTAAAATGAGACTATCGACAAACTGATCTAAAGATAACTCACCCCAAGGATGAGTTACAAAGATAAGACCACTGACGCTTCCAGGAACTCCTCAGTTTGCAAATTCTGACCAACATTGTCAGAATTCTGCCAAGATTGAACCCTGGTATTATCTTTTTCTTTTTTTTTTTTTTTTTTTATAAATTTATTTATTTTACTTGGGGGCTAATTACTTTACAATATTGTAATAGTTTTTGCCATACATTGACAAGAATCAGCCATGGGTTTACATGTGTTCCCCTTCCCGAACCCCCCACCCACCTCCCTCCCCCTCCCATCCCTCTGGATCATCCCACTGCCCCGGCCCCGAGCCCTTGTCACATGCATCGAACATCTTATATTATCTCTTTTGAGATGCCTTCTTCACTATTACCTGTGAGGGGCAGTCTCTCTCTCACTGCAGCAAGTAATAAACCTAACTGTGTTGTCTATAGATGCGTTTCTTGAATTCTTTACCTGATAGGCATTGGTAAATGTTATTTTAGAGAGTCATTTAAATCATCAGAATTTTATTTTGTAACTTTAGGATCATTAAACAGTGATCTTTTCCCAAACTGTTCAATGCCTTGGAAAACAATTAAGCACGAAGACAAGGGGAAATGAGTCCCTATATTACACAAGAAATAATAAAATCTCCCTTGATGGAAACTGTGAGGATCCAAAACACATCCAAAACACACTATGAATGTGAGAAATGGAGAGCAATTCTGTCCTAGAGATGGCTCTGAGCAATGGCTCTCAACCTGAGCTGCACGTGAGAATTATTTAAGGGAATTTTTAAAGTGCTGATTTCCCAGGGACCATATTGGACCAATTTAACTAGAACCTGTGTAAATGAGGCCCAGGAAACTATATTTTTAAAGCATCTTACATGATTCAGATGTGCAGAATCATTTTAGAATCCTACAGTGATTTTAAAGAAACACTACTTTAGGGTGTTCATATAATATTCTACTCTAATACTTATTATTATGTTAATTAAATGCTAATGCATTCAACTACCCATTAGCTTAAAAACACTGTGTGATGTGGTAGAAAGTACCATAGTTTAATAAAGAGAGAAAGAGAGTTGATCATTTAAGATTTGGAAGGTTCTCCTTTCAGTACTTTTATTTGGCCTACATTAAGTTTACTGTGGGTTTACTGCATTTACAAATTTAAAAAGGAAACAAAGACAAATAATAAGCAACCAAAACCAAAAAAAAAAAAAGAAATTACCTGCCAGGATAAATTTGATGGAAACATAATAAAATCTGAATTTAGAATGGCTTCTTTGTAACAGATAGGATGCTTCTGAGAACTGGAAAGGCCGGTCTTTCCAGAAGCTGCATCTTCTGGATAGATGCATACAGAGCACAGATGGAGAAATTTGATAATCTCTTAATAGACACATCAACTCTGGAGAAAAAAGGTGGCAACATCAGGGACAAGTGGCCTTTCCTGTCTCCAGGTCATTGCTGGGTCCCACTCAGTGCTCACTTAATATATGTCCAGGGAAGGCCAGGAGCTGCAGAACTGGGCAGATGAAGAGGCTGCTTTCACAAAATATTATATAATGTTCTCCAGAGCCAAATATTAATGCCTTTTGGATCAATTCTGGTTTTGAATTTATGGATAGTGCTGTTTCCTTCCATGAGTTTGAATAATCAAGGGTTTGACCGTTTATAAAAATGAAGTTCAAGAATGATCCAAGCTGGAATGAGTCAACACCTGATGCAGTCCCTGGAAGAGTCCTCCAAAGACTTGTCAAAATATGGTTCTTGGAGGATGTGATGAAAATACGTTTTGTACCATATCTATACTCAACAGCTAGTGGGAAACAAATGTAGTTAAAAACATCAGCAAGTTGTATTAAAGCACTCTGAAAAGTACTTCACTGGAGTACCCAGTGTTTAGCAGTCTGAAAATAAGCGACAGGGGTGAACAAAACATTCAGAGCAACTCAAAAACAACAATAACAGAAATCCAACATTAATGACACCTCATATGTGTAATTATGCATAACTTTGTATCTCAGGGAACATCTCTGGAAGTGAAAGTATAGGCTATTTCAGTCCTAATTAGGCCTTTGAAAGCTGTCTTAACTCCTAGGAAGTGTTTTCACGCTTTACATTTATAGAAAACATATGTTGGGAAAACTCACCAAGCATAAAAGTTGAGTCAAATGATGCCACGTAATTTGCTAACTATTCTAAAACTGTTTTAGATAAACACATAAGCTATATAAAGTATTTATAATGGTAACTAAACCTTGGAAGAATCAGGATAAACCTGTAGTAATCACAAACAGCTCAGGAGTTTAACTCAAGAAATGTTTATTTGCTGGTCACCCTATGTGTTCACTATGAGCTGCCAGGTGGCCTCTGCTCTACACAATCATTTTGGGACTCAGGCTTATCTCAGTGTCTGCCTCCATGATCAGCTCCACAGTGGGGAGGGATTACGGTGAATCTTGCACTGGCTCTTCAGGCTTTCTCCCAGAGACAACACACATCACTGCTACTCACACTTCATTGATCAACCAAACTTGGCATCTATACCTGACTTCAAAGGAGTGGATAAAAATAATACTACTATCTGTCCAGAAGAAAGACTGTACACTTTTGGAAAAGAGGTCTAATGACTCCCATTAACCTATATCAGATTCAAATTAAAGTAAGAGCAACAGGGGTAGAATATGGTTTCTGTTCTGTTTTTTAATATGTGCAGTGATCAGAAAGGCTTAGGAAGTGCTAAGAATTACTTGGAAAAGTAACAGGGACTGACTGTACAAAGACCCCAAGGTCACCGAGAGAGAATAATTCACAAGACATAAACTTTATTGGTATAAAATATTTTAGCATTTGTACACTTTTAAGTCAGTCTGTAAGTTCATGTGAAAACTAATAAGTCAGTAGACTCAGTGTAGAGATCATGGAGCCTGGGTTTGAATCCTGGCTCTGCCACTCACTAGCAGCATGACCTTAAGGGAGTAATTTATCCTCTCTATGACTCAGCATTAGTAAATGCTGTAAGTGCTTGCTACAGTTAATTGTTGAACTGATTACCCATTTAACTAATTCCTTATAAGAGCTGGATAAGTGAGAGCTGAAGATAAATTTGGTCTCTGAAGATACACAGCCATACTTCCAAAGAGACAGTGTGATTTAGACCAAGCATCAGGAAGCCTGGCTCTCGCCCCACTTCTGCCCCTAATAGGTTGTGTGACCTTTAGTAGATCGCTAGACATTTTCTTAGCATCGTTTTCCTCTCCTCTCTTAACTTTGTTATCTCTAGGCTAGATGAGCTCAATTCAACTGAAAACATATTTATTGGGGATCTTACAGTGTATAAAATGTGAAAGCCTTACTATGTTGCAGCGGAGTAATCACATGAGAAGAATGAGTAAATGAGAAGGAAATTTGACATGAAACGTAGACCTTCAGAGTCAGAAAGAATGCCATCAGGGGGATGGTGACAAGGTATTCCTGGACAGAGTGCAGCATGACAGCATCCAATTACATCAGCATCTACCATTTTATCGAATGCTGAAAAAATGACAGGTACACTTAGTTTCATTATTTCTTGTCCTCAAAAATATTCAGAGAGGTTCATTTATTATCCACATTTAAAAATAAGGAAACCAATGCTTAGCAAGATCCGTGTAACTTGAATCTCCATTTGTCTGACCTCAGAAGCTAGTTATTTCTTTCATTTATGTCACTCCATGAAGAAGAGAGAAAGTAAGGGGTAAGATCAGGAAACAGGGAACAATTGGGATTGCGTAAGTCCACTTGCTTTATTCAGGGAATTAGAAGGAATTCAATTAGAAACGTCTATTCCATGTATCAAAATCATTTGTTTCCATTGTCTAAACCTTAAATTTAATTGCAAGAATATATGCATTTAAAATATTGGGATATGGTTGATTTACAGTGTTGTATTAAAGTGTATAGCATAGTGATTCAGTTATACATATATATATATATATTAATTTTTTCTCAGATTCTCTTCCCATATAGGTTATTATAGAATACCAATGAGTTCCCTGTATTATAGTAGGCCCTTGTTGATAATCAATTCTATATATACTAGTGTATTTATATTAATCTCAAGATCCTAATTTTATCCCCCACCCCCACATTTCCCCTTTTGTAACCAAAAGTTTGTTTTCAAAATCTGAGTCCGTTTCTGTCTTCTAAATAAGTTCATTTATATCATTTAAAAACTAGATTCCACACATAAGTGATATCATATTATATTTGTCTTTCTCTGCCTGACTTACTTCATTTAGTATGATTATCTCCATGTCTATTCATGTTGCTGCAAATGAACTATTTTATTCTTTTTTAAAGCTGAGTAGTATTCCACTGTATATAATGATGGCATCTTCTTTATCCACTCTTCTGTCAATGGACACAGGTTGCTTCCATGTCTTGGCTATTGTAAATAGTGTTGCAATGAATATTAGGGTGTATGCATCTTTTTGAATTATGGTTTTCTCCAGATACATGCCCAAGAGTGGGATTGCTGGATCATATGGTAGTTTTATTTTTAATTTTTTAAGGAACCTCCATACTGTTCTCCATAATGGTTGTACCAATTTCCATTCCTGCCAACAGTACAGGAAGATTCCTTTTTCTCCACACCCTCTCCGGTATTGATTGTAGATTTTTTGATGATGGACATTCTGACCAGCGTGAGGTTAAACCTCACTGTAGTTTTGATGCATCTGTCTGATAATTAGTGATGTTCAGCATCTTTTCACGTGTTTTGGGGCCATTTGTATGTCTTCTTTGGAGAAATATCTATTTGGATCTTCTGCCAAATTTTTGATTGGGTTGGTTGCTTTTTGACATAGAGCTACATTAGCTGTTTGTACATTTTGGAGATCAATCCCTTATTGGTGGCTTTGTTTGCAAATATTTTCTCCCGTTCTGTGGGTTGCCTTTTAATTTTCTTTATGATTTCCTTTGCTGTGCAAAAGCTTTTAAGTTTAATTAGGTCCCATTTGTTTGTGTTAATCATTCAGACATGTCCGACTCTTTGTGATCTATGGACTATAGCCTGCCAGGCTCCTCTGTCCACGGGATTCTCTAGGCAAGAATACTAGTGGGTTGCCATCTCCTTCTCCACGGGATTTTCCCGACCCAGGGATTGAATCTGTGTCTCTCGTGTCTCCTGCATTGCAGGCGGATTCTTTACCATTGAGCCACCAGGGAAGCCTGATTATTTTAGTTTTTATTTTCATTACTCTAGGAGGTGGATCAGAGAAGGAAATGGCAACCCACTCCAGTATTCTTGCCTGAAGAATCCCAGGGATGGCGGAGCCTGGTGGGCTGCCGTCTATGGGGTCGCACAGAGTCGAACACGACTGAAGCGACTTAGCAGCAGCAGCAGGAGGTGGATCAAAAAAGATACTACTATAATTTATGTCAAAAAGTGTTCTGCCTACCTTTTCCTCTTAAGAGTTTTATAGTGTCCAGTTTTATATGTAGGTCTTTAATCCATTTTGATCTTATTTTTGTGTATGCTGTTAGGGAGTGTTCTAATTTCATTTTTTTACATGTAGTTGTCCAGTTTTCCCAGCATCACTTATTAAAGAGACTATCTTTCCTATATTGTATATTTTTACCTCCTTTATCATAGATTAATTGACTATAGGTATGTGGGTTTATTTCTGGGCTTTCTATCCTTTTGCATTGATCTCTATTTTTGTTTTTGTGCCAGTATCATACTGTTTTGATTACTATAGCTTTGTAGTATAGCATAAAGTCAGGGAGCCTGATTCTTCCAACTCTGTTTTTCTTTCTCAGGACTGTTTTAGCTATTCAGAGAACATGTGCATCTTGAATGTCTTAAACATCTGCTTCAGGGGTCCCATAGCCTTTTATACATACATGTATTTGAGACCTTCTCATATACCTCACTTCTTATGCATACATTTATTGGAGCATCTTAAATTATTTGATTATGGGTCTGTAGTACAAAGAGTTTCAAGTTTCTTGAAGGGAAGGATCATACTTTATTCACCTTTACACCCCTAACTTCCAATCATAGTGATTGGTAGATATTAAACAAATTTTCATTGAAAGAACAAGTAAATGAAGGAGTAAATGAATTCATGCTTTTAGATATACTCTTTGATGTTTGAACATTTTCTTGACTTTTAGCAAGCTGTCTTAAATCTTTCATAATCTGAGAAGATATATGCCTTTAAGAAATGAATAAAATATACCAATATTTACTGTGCAAGTAAATGCTATTATAATTAATTTTAGACCATGAAATCTACTGTTTGTTGAACACAATTATTTAACAATTTACTTCATTTCACTTTTATATTGGAAGATACTTTGTACTGATAATAAACATTAATGGAAACACATGATTTCACATGCCAATATTCTGATATGCAACAGTTTAAAAACACTTTTGCAGTAAATGGCAAAGTCAGCTAATAAAGCAGTTATGACAACAGTAACACCAGAGAGCAACACTCATTTCCAGCTCACAAGTTAAGATTTAACTGCTTTTCTCCAACAGCATGCATTTCTGCTGTGCCAATTCAGTAATATTAATTGTTAACAAATCTAAAAAAAAAACCAAAAGTGGCCCTGAAGCCAACAAGAAAATGTTGGCTTGTGTATGTGGACAAATCTTCCTCAACAGTTCAATGACGTTATAGATTGTCGTCTGCCCTTGTAGCTGTCATTTTCAAGCCACATTCATGATCATATGATTTCATAACTATTAAGATGCTCAAAGTATCTTGTTCACACTTCCACTCTCCCATTTATTATGTAGAGAGAAATTTTAAATAACTCAGGAGGATACTTTCTTTACGTTTTTAAAGGTCTCTGAGAATGAAATGGCAGTTAGTCCTTACTCTAGAATCTCCTTTTCATATTTAGCACAGTGATAATCAGCAAAGAAAGCTGAGCGCAGAAGAATTGATACTTTTGAAATGTGGTGTTGGAGAAGACTCTTGAGAGACCCTTGGACTGCAAGGAGATCCAACCAGTCCATCCTAAAGGAGATCAGTCCTGGGTGTTCATTGGAAGGACTGATGTTGAAGCTGCAGCTCCAATACTTTGGCCACCTGATGTGAAGAACTGACTCATTGGAAAAGATCCTGATGCCGGAAAAGATTGAAGGCGGGAGGAGAAGGGGATGACAGAGGATGAGATGGTTGGATGGCATCACTGACTCGATGGACATGGGTTTGGGTAAACTCCGGGAGTTGGTGATGGACAGGGAGGCCTGGCGTGCTAGGGTTCATAGGGTCACAGAGTCAGACACGACTGAGCGACTGAACTGAACTGACTGAATTAGCAAGTTTGTTCTTAGATCTGTTTGAAATTGTCTTTAAAGATTGGTTTCTTAAGAATTATTGTTATTCTATAAAACTACCAAAGTAATAATAATATCCCATAGTTATCCAGTGTGTGTTCTCAGTTGCTTTAGTTGTGTCCAACTCTTTGCAACACTATGGATTGTAGCCTGCAAGCTTCTCTGTTCATGGGATTTTCCAGGCAAGAATACTGAAGTGGGTAGCCATTCCCTCCTCCAAGGGATCTTCCAGCCCAGGGATCAAACCCACGTCTCCAGCATTGCAGGTGGATTTTTATCCTATGTGTTCAATAATTCTGAGAGATCAGTGATAAACTGAAAATGTTCCCTGTTTTTTGGATAAGGAAATTTCATCATAGAGTCTTTCCTGATAAGCTAGTGGCCCTGAAGCTGGGATTAGCTATCTTATATACAGAGAGAACAATTGGTTGGGGTCATTTTCATAAAATTCCACCATATTTTTAAAAGACATGGCTCTTGTCTTCAACTTTGTAGGCTAACTACCATAATCCTTAACTTTCATCTTTAGGATCTCTTTTCTAAAGATTTTCAATTTTTTTTATTCCTATTTTTTCAACTATTCTTAGATCTTTTCTGTTCTTTTGGGATTTGGCTCTCTAAGTGTACACAACATTTCAGTAAAATTATGACATGGATATTTAGGGTTTTTATAACATAAATGAAATTCTCTGCTTAGTGAGACTGGATGTGCTTCATATCTGATGTCAGGATGGCTTGCTATCACTACGCATTCCCATTTCCTATCTTTTATAAATGTAACCATGATTTAATACATTGGAAACATACATATGACTGGCTGTGTAATTTTAATTCTCAAGTACTTCGGGCTTTTACATTATCCTTTGAGTACTTCTCTTCTCTCTTATGCTTATGCCAAAACAATAATTATGTCCAATATGATATTTGGATTACTTGTTGGCAAGTGAATTAAAATAATATTGGAAGTGAATAAGATAATGTGGGGAAGCTTTGAAGCACTGACAAGTATAATGATTCAAGCTAAATAATTCCCTTCAGTGTTACATATCTAGAGCTTTTTTCTTTCCTTCTTCCAAAAATTCCTTTTGTTGGAAGTATTTAATCGGATCTATCTATTTCTTTTAATCTCATGGCTAGCTTTTAAATATTTGTGAAGATTAGGCTATGCTTCTGATAAATCAGGTATTCATAATTTTGACTTGTTACAACAGGTAGCCTCCAATTATCTAGAGGCAGTGTCCTGAAATTGCAGTAGCTACTACTCTGTGTCAGGCACTGTTGCAAGTATTACATATATTTTAACTCATTATATAGTTCTTTAAATGTGTTTTTAATAAATTGTGGGAAGTACCATTTTATGTATAAGGAAATTAGATTTAATAATTTACAAATTCAAAACAGTTACTAAGTGATAGAGACAATATTCAAATCCAGGCAGTATGGCTGCCAAGTCCAAACTTTTTGAACATTATACTAAATTACTAATGACTTGTAAAAGATTTTCACACATTTTATGTAGTTTATCCTAACACATAAAATGGTTAAATGTAAATACCATATTTGAAAATAGGTGGTAAATGTGTATTTACAAAGAAAAAAAAAGTTCTAACTTCAGATTATCTGTAACTTGGTTTTGCACTTGATGTGCAGAAATTTTTAAGATAGTTCAGTGATGTTACTATTACTAGTTAGGAACAAGAAGAAAAATACATCCTAAAGTGTGTAGCCAAATCACTATTTGTTGCAGAATATCTACAGTGTGTCTTGGAAGAGAATACAGTCTAAGTAAAATAAAATCTTTAGAAATCACTCAGAGAATTATCGAGTTACAAGTTTTCATTATTTAAGATGATTAATTTTGGGGGAAAACCTCTACATAATTCTGATGAAGTTCCATGCTTACAAATACAAATAATGTTAGAATCAATTTACTGACTATATAAAATCTATTTAATGTGTTACATTGCTTGGGAGGTATTCTTAAATCATACTTCTTGATTATATCCACTGAATATATTTGTCAACATAATACAATATAATAAAACTGCTTCTCTCTTTACATAGTAATGATATGTTCTTGAAACATTAGAAATAAATCAGGTATAGTAAAACATAATCCAAATGTGGGATACAAACTCCGTATTTTATGAATATGTAGTAAGTACTTTGTTGAGTAAAGAATTGTTTTATAAAGTTATTAATCACTCACAATTTCTGTTAAAAGGAATTGAGCATCTGAATAAATCATATTTGTTAAGTACAAATAAAGGTGTACCAATTTTGCTGAAGTATTCCTTAGGTGTGATATATAGCACAATAGATAGAAAAGCAATTCTTATTAGACTTCACAAATTGTAGGAATTTCAAGTACCTAAGTGGTCTAATAATTTTTATTTCTAAAAGAAAACTGTCCAATGTCATAGACCATCAATGTCACATGAGTTGATAAAATCTTATCTTTAAAAAAATATACTTTAGTCTTCCGCTTCATGGCTGTGTAGCTCACCAATTTCCCTGTTTTCCTGGAAATCATCCAAAAGTAACAAGAAAAAAATAAACAAAATTAATTAACTCTATTGTTAATTAAACCAGGAAAAAGACACCATAAACATAAAAGGTAGATGAAGGTAATGAGTTCATATAGATGCCACCAAAAGGCAGGTGAGGGAGGTGGAGGACCATTTGGAAAGACTCCAGCTGCAGCAGATCTCAGGGAATAACCATACAAGTATGCTTTCTCAGGGTGAGAGGCCCATCCTGAACGTCAAATGCCTCTTACGTAATAGGAGGTACACTGAAGAACTGAGAAGTAGCAGAACCACACTCCTCATCATCCCTGACTATAGCTAGTTTAGAAAAGCAGAACGGGGGTGGGCTGGAGTACACCCAGACCTGTACAGAATAGCCATGCTTTCAGTCTTAGTTTGTGACAGCTGAAACTTGACTAGTCTGCAGAACAACTGTGACCTCTTTGCAATTAGATGAATATTTTATCAAAAAACTGGACTCACGTCAAGTTTTAACAAAAGAAGTAGTATGATAGTTAAGAAAATACATCAATAGAAATGATCATAAGGGAAACAGAGCCTTTTAACATAGAAGACGCTTTCACCAAAAACTCTCTGCCATGTATCAGGATAAATATTTAAAAATATAAATCTAGTGTTGATAAAATATGCCAGAGCATATGAAGAAGGGAAATATTTCCAAATTCTATTTAAATGATGAATACCCAAATTAAAAAATGACTACACGAATATACACTATGCAACATTTATACTCACGAATTTCAATATTAAAATAATACAATTTCTCAACCAGACTCCAGTAGCACTTTATAAGACTATATCACGACGAAGAGAGATTTAATCCAGGAGTGCAAAAGTACTTCAATGCTATTAAATCCATTCATTTATTAGACTAACTAAAGAGAAAAATAATATGCTTCTGTCCATTGATACTAAAAAGGTATTTGATAAAACTGAATGTGCATTCTTGATAAAACACCACAAGATATAACATGATAAACATAATTATTTCAGCCCCAAAGATAGTATCAGCTTCAATGGGAAAATAATAAAGGTATTTTCACTAAAGTTGGAAACAAGGCAAGGATATCCACAATCGTGACTGTTAACATTGCATTGAGTTAATAATTACAATTAATGAGAATTAAATTGAATATACAGAAATTGGAAAGAAAGTGGAAACTATTACCATTTAAGAATGATATATTTTACATTTTAAAAATTCATGAGAATCAAGTACAATATAGCACAAACATAAAAATAATTTAGTAAAGTCCTTTTAATGTATCGTTGAATTTGGTTTTCTAATATTTTGTTGAGAATATTTGTATCAGTGCTCATCAGGGACATTGACCTTTAATTTTCTTTTCTTATAGTATCCTTGTCTTCCTTTGGTGTCATGGTAATGTGGGCCTCATAAAATGAGTTTGGAAGTGATTTTTCCTTGTCTGTGTTTTGGAAGAATTGATACTAATTTTTAAAAAATGTTTGGTACAATTTTCACATGTAAAGCCATCAGTCCTGGGCTGTTTTTTGATTGCTGATTCAACCTCCTTACTAGTAATTGGTCTATTTGGATTTTCTGTTTCTTCATGATTCGGTATTGGCAGGCTGTATATTTTTAGAAATGCATCCATTTCTTCTAAGTTATCTAAATTTTTGGTGTATAATTGTTCATGGTAGTTTCCTTATTATCTCTAGTATTTCTATGATGTTAGTTGTAATGTCTCCTCTTTTATTTCTGATTTTATTTACTTGAGTCTTTTTTTATTAATCTAGTAAAAAATTGTCAATTTATCTTTAAAAAAGCTTAATTTTGTTGATCTATTCTATTATCTTTCTACTATTTCAATTATTTCTACCTGATTTATATTCTTTCTTTCCATTAACTTTAGGCTTAATTCGTTGTTTTTTTTCTAGTTCTTTGAGATGTAAAGTTACATTGTTTACTTGAGATCTTTCTTTTTTATTAATGTAGGTACTTATCACTATAAACTTCCATCTTACAATTGCTTTAGCTGTATGCCATAAGTTTTGGTATGTTCTGTTTCCATTTTCACTTGTCTGAATATATTTTTTGATTTCCCTTTTGATTTCTTCTTTGATCCATTGGTTGTTTGGGAGTGTGGTATATAACCTCCAGATATTTGTAAATTTTCCACTTCTTCTCTTGTCATCGATTACTTATTTCATACCACTGTGCTCAGTATGATCTCAATGTTCCTAAATTTGTTAAGGCTTGTTTTGTGATCTAATGTATTATTTATCTTGGAGGATGTTTCACGTGAAGTTGAGAAGAAAGTGTAGGCTGCTCTGGTTGTTTACAGTGGTCTGTCTGTTAAGTCCACCTGATATAATATGTAGTTTAAATCCAATGTTTCTTTATTGGTTTTCAAGTGGAATTTATTCCTGGGATATGAGGATGATCATTACCCACAAATCAATAAAGATGATATACCACATTAACAAATGAAGAATAAAAACTGACCATCTTAATAAATACAAAAAAAGAATTAAATGACAAAGGAGAAACTGGGAAAAACTTTTACAATTTATATTAGAGACAAAGTACTAATTTCCCCAAATCTAGATGACTACTCAAAATGGTGAAGAAAAAGACTAACAAGCCAGGAATCACAAAAGCAAAAAGACCAAAGGATATTAACATTGTTTACAGAAAAAGTCATGCAAATTATTTCATAACATATGAAAAGATGTTTAACCTCATTTATAACAAAAGAAGTGAAATATTCTTCTCCTTCTATGAAAGTGGCAAAATTCAAAAAGTTTGATAAGTCATAGCTACATTTCTACACTGACCTATAATGGAGTAAACTACTTCACTAAGTATAGAGAGCAGTCTGGTAATTTCTATGAACAGTCATGTATTTCTTTATATATTTATATTTACATCTACATGTAAATATATAAACTAGAAGCCCCTAAAAAGGTGGCAAAATCATAGACAGTTGATATTTTGTTTTAATGACTTAACTGAAATAACAAATTTCACATTATTTATTAAGATTTTATGATATTCTCTCAGTTTATAGGTCTTTCTGAAAGCAATTTATTCTTTAAAAATGCTGATAACTGACTCTATGAAAAGTAAACATTTAATAGCAGTGTGAGTCATTTGGAGCATTTCAATATAAGGCCAGGTAGTTTTCCCACACAGAACAATAAAGGGTTGTTTACTGTTCTTTCTCTTTCTGGATTATATCCATAGTTTTATTGGTTTCCTTTGAAATCATTTATACAAATTAATTTTATATGGCCCCAAACCAATGCTATACAATTTTAAATGCTTCCAGAGGCAGTCATTTTTTTCCCTTAAAAAGGCTTTGCTGCAGAAATATAACAATGCTCCCATTATTTTCAAAGAATAGGATTTTACACTGGTTGTTATTTTGCAAACATTAATGTATTTCTTCCTGTCTTGTATTTCACAGGTATATTGAGTTTCCATTTTACAAAACTGACTGTGCCCAACAGTTTCATTACTGATTCTTTCTGCATGTCCTATACTCTTTGATAATTCACGAGAAAGATAACTAGATGCAAAAGACATGTGTTATTCCAAATATAATCATCCAACAGCCTATTTCCCAAAGGATAGCTACCAAGTTTGCATTAAGAAAGAAAGCTGAACCTTAAAGGAACAATGAATGATTCATCACACTGATAAAAACAAACACCATAGTATCTCAACTTCTGAGATCTGGTGATGTCAGTTAGATGTAACATAAATTTTAGTGTTTCCAAGGAATATATTGCATTGAAGTCTCTATTTCAATAGAAAAGATATTTTGAGCAGAAATGTTCTGGGCAATTAAATAAGAAAATTAATGAAACATAATGACATTTTCATTATGATCAAGCCATTATACTTTTTTTAAAAATTGGAAATAGAATAAACTGTGACAAATAACGCTCACTAATATCTAAGTTCTTTCAGTGTATTTTACAAATATAAACAAAAGAACCTTCTAACTGACCTGAAAGTTCTACAGATATGGAAGTACCTTATCACGGGCTAAATGTTTATATGTCAAGTATGTTGCTTTTGTTGGTTAGTCGCTAAGTCATAGCAGACTGTTTTGAGAGCCCATGGACCATGGACTGTACCCGGCAAGGCTCCTCTGTCCATGGGACTTCCCAGGCAAGAATACTTGAGTGGGTTGTCATTTCCTTCTCCAGGGGATCTTCCCGACCAAAGGATCAATCCTATGTCTCTTGCTTTGGCAAGTGGATCTTTTACCAATGAGCCACCTGGGAAACCCATATGTCAATATACTTGGGAATAAAAATAATGGGAGAAAAGTCAGAAAAGAGTACTGTCTAAAGGCCTAACAATAATATTGAGTACTTATTATATTCCAGGCACATCATATATGTTATTGTATGTATTCACAGTTGTAGGGTTCTTAGTTTGATATCTTTATCCCCTAGAACTTAGTTGTTAGGAAGGCAGAATTGATCTATCCTGTTCACCAGACTATTTCTTGGGTCTCGGTTTTCTCATTTGTAAAATAACTGGGCTGAGTTGTGGCCTTAGAGAGATTCTCTGTTTTAAAATGTGACCCAGAAAACTAAGTCTATCAGTTTTTTTTGACACTGAATTACAAAACTGGATAAATGGAGTCACTAGAGTTTTGTTGTTTTATTTTCATTCAAAAGTACCTATTTTAATTTTTTCTAACTTTCAAAACTGTACTAGAAATATTTCTATAAAACTAAATTTTAATACTTTGTATTTTTCATTGGGATTCATTGGAATTCAAGAAAGAAATATTTGGTTTTATGGGAAGTGCCTATTCATCTTTATGCACTTTAAACAGAGTCATTAATTTTTAAAAGAGCAAATCTTATAATAATTCTATCACTTTTCTTTAAGAACAATAGAGAAATAATAGAAGTGACTCATTTTTACCAAGGATAAGGTTTTTGGCTGAAATGACCAAGGATCTGACTCAGTATGGCAATTCATGGGATCTTATTGATATGAGGTCAGAAAATACATGGAAAAAAGAAATGAGAGGAATTACTCCATTATGCTCTTAAGAACTGTGATCCTGTTCCTCAAATTAACTTAACAATCAATAATGTAGAAGAATTAGCCATAGCACAGAAGTATATCAATTTTATAAGTAACAATAAAGTATATATCAAAACATGCAAATTAAGAACACTTAAGAACCCAGTGACAAGGACAATTTTAGGGCTAATTTTTTATCATAAGGGCTGTTCAAAATATGTTGATGCTTCTCCTTTTGGGCACATCATAAAGCAGGACTATGCT
The DNA here is from genome assembly GCF_054371585.1 of Giraffa tippelskirchi. Lineage (NCBI taxonomy): Eukaryota > Metazoa > Chordata > Mammalia > Artiodactyla > Giraffidae > Giraffa > Giraffa tippelskirchi. The sequence goes on along the minus strand of NC_137275.1, from coordinate 87,143,380 downwards.
TCTCTTTTTCCTCCTCCAGTTAGGCTTGGCTATGTGGTTGCTTTGTCAGGAAGTGTTAAGAGCCAGTGTGTGATTCACCACATTCCTTTCCTCCAGAGGCAGCAAGTATGGAGATATGAGTTGTGATGGAGTCTGCCAGCCTGGATTCCTTAGTGACTTTGCTGAGCAGAGGCCCCTGGCAGGCTAAACTGCACTCAACATACAGTGTAAATTAGTCTGGTTTTAAGCTCTTGAGAGTTTGGCATTGTCTCATATTAGAGACAACATATTGGAGCACTTAGAATTCAGACTCTTTCCATCTTTGACTAGATGGACGAATCCTGATTAAGTACACAAAGTCCTGATGATTCTCACAACACTAAAATAATCTGACTCTCTGATTCATAATATTTCCTGACTCACAGTCAGTTTTATTATTACAATAGAAATAAGTTAAATATTCCATCCTATAAAATAATCCTATCCTGAATATTCCAGTATGTAAGATTCAGGTTGCATATAAAAACCCTGATACTACTAAATCTTAAAAAAAACTGCACCCATGAAAAAAGCCTGTTTTTACTAAGCTTATAGACAGTGTATTTTATTAACAACATTACTGTTAAAGAATAAGCTTCCCAAAAGCATTAGTTATAAAACTGAATAAAACTCAGAGACAAAATTTTTATATTCATACAAAACATCTGGCAGTCTAGTGAGGATCAAATGAAATTTGTAGTTGACAATTAATATGTGATGTTTATTGGCACATGAAGGGAATAAAACTGGATTATTTCTTACCTGAATTTTCCATTTTAGAAATATTAACACTTAAATGAGAAAACTGCCAAATCAACACTTAACTTTGGCTGGAAAATTAAAGAAAATACCAGGATGCCAAATCTACATGTACTCATTAAATTATATATTTCATTTACGTGACTAAAATAAAATACCTTCAGCCATTATTTTTGTATATTCTTCACCAGCCTTAATCTAAACCCTAGATAATTCAGTATTTTCCCAGTTTGAAGGAAGGTATCAGACTTAGAAGATTAGTTTAGGAAATGGAGAAACCTAACCCCCATTCTCAGCATCTTGTGTTATTACTATTGATTTTCCCCATGGCACTGAAGTATAGATCCAGAGACAGCCATGCTGTACTTAGAATACTGAAAAGAGACAGCGAAGAGCAGTATCTCTAATTCACCGTTTATGACCACAGATACTAGAGACCTTTGGACACGCTGAGTACCTGAGATGTTTCTTTAAATGCCCTTCAGTGCTAGTTTATATACATATCAGGTGATGAAAAATTATTTACTGAATAAATTAAGGTCTACCCTGATTCTTTTCCTGGTTTGGGGGATACATATTGCGTAAAAATGTCTTTGAGAAAAGACTTTCTGGGAAAAGGCCTACAAAAAAGAATAGCATCTCTTAACAATGAAATTGGCAAAGAGAAAGTTATCAAACACCATTAGTGGTTACAATTAGTCATCGGTTCCACTCTCATTATAGCAAGGCTTGCACATTCCTTTATAAATTTAATAAAAATAGTGATTAATCATTTGCCACATCTAGACCTCTGCTGATTTCTAAGGATAGAGGCAAAAAGAAAAATGGTCTTCAAGGAGCTTAGAGCTTTTCAGAAAAGTCAGCAAATAAAAGAAATGATAACAATTATATGTAACATTTGAGTGTTATTGCCAGCCACTAGTAAAAGTACTTTTAATGTATGAACTTACTTGTGTGTGTGTGTGCTCAGTCGCTCAGTCTTGTCCGACTCTTTGCGACCCCATGGACTGTAGCCTGCCCGACTCCTCTGTCCATGGGGATTCTCCAGGCAGGAATCCTGGAGCGGGTTGCCATGCCCTCCTCCAGGGGATCTTCCCAATCTACGGATCGAATCCAGGTTTCTCGCATTGTAGGCGGATTCTTTACCATCTGAGCCACCAGCGAAGCCCATTTAACTTACTTAGCCCTCAGACAATAATTTTTAGAGGGAGGTTCTATTATTAACATTGCCATTTTACAGATGACAAAGTGAGACACAGAACTGCCTCTGGACAATAAGTAGTAAGAGGCAAAGTCAAGTTCTGAAGAACAGCAGTCTGCCTGCCCATCTCAGGCTCTAATGTTCTCTAATCAACTAATGACTGCAATACCAGAGCAAATGTAAGGGTCAGTGGGCCTTTAAGGCAAACACGACTTAGTCTAGACTTTGAAGAAGAACTTATCTTTAATCTGGGATCTGATGGACTTAGTCAGATGAACACTCTGGTATCACTTGTTCCCAAATTGAATGAAAGGGAAAATAGCTAAACTTGTTTAATGACAATCTAAATGATATCTCAAAACCCATCTGTATACTGTATTTAAATAATCTTGGATGGACACTGCCATTATTATGAAAGAAACTGTGAGGTTAGCATTTCCTTATATGTATTTCAGAGAATTTTTCATTAACATCCATGAAAGTGGGTTTAGAATAAAATAGATTTCCCCACCCCCAAACTCCACCCCAGTTGTCTTTCTCTTATGTTAAATAATTAGGGAGTCATGTTTATTCTTCCAGGCCTTTAGGGTACCAATAAGCTTACTATACCTGAACGTTTCAGTTTTTAGAAAGCTATGTTCTCAAGGTAAAGCTCTCATAAATGAAAAAGTCGGCACTCCCAGGGGTGGTCTAGAATCTTATAAGATGTAACTTGAGCTACACAGTTTAAAATATATAGATGGAGGGTCACATGACATTCCTAGGAAAATCCATTATTGTACACAAACTATTTAGATCACACAATCGTTTGTTGCAGTGGAAGTTTGCTATTATCTGTCCATTGTCGACAAATCTCTCTTCAAGCTCAGAATTCAGTGATGAAATGAGATAAACCTTCATTGTCTATAGTGACTAAGCTGATGAAAAAGCTGGAGCTATTATGAACACTATAATTCATCCCTCTGCTTTTTACCCAGTATGTTAGAAATTTGTTTTGGTCTGAGCAGAGTGTTTAGAAATATATTTATACTTTCACAGAGGAATATTTAAAGTTGAGAAGAATGAAAGGACCTAACAGCTAATTCTGCCCCAAAATACAGCAATAGAAAGTGAAAGTTGCTCAGTCATATCCAACTCTTTGTGATCCCATGGACTATACAGTTCATGGAATTCTCCAGGCCAGAATACTGGAGTGAGTAGCCATTGCCTTCTCCAGGGGATCTTCCCAACCCAGGGATCGAACCCAGGTCTCCCCCCTTTGCATGTAGATTCTTTATCAACTGAGCCACCAGGGAAGCCCTTAGAGAAATAGAAGAGGTAACAAATAGTTTGTTTAGTTGGTTTCAGTTAAATTCTCCCCAGTCAGATCTTTCAGCATCAACCATGGTTACTACATGGAAAGGAAGCAAAGTATTTAAACATTTATAAATAGGAATATTTATTAAAAATTCATTTAATATACACATTCTTTCTCTCATTAAGACAAAAGAGAACCTACCCTCCGCCAGGAATTGAGTTTAATTAACAAAGTAATATTGGTGAATATGAAGGAAAAGTAAAAAGTTGTGTTGTCAGAATGAACAATGAACGCATTGTTAATTTATAATATTTGGAATATAACTCTTTATCAGAATAGTGAGCCCTAAGTTGGATAACCAGTTAAAATTAGGTGATCAGTGAGCTTTCCTGTGACTCAAGTTTGGCCATATTTAAAATGGACCTAATATAAAAATACTGTATTTTCCAACCTACAGACTGTGTGAAATGTTTTAGATACAAAACATAATACTGCTTTTGTTTCCATTTGTGACTATCAATAATAACAATCACCCAAAGTGAACAAGATTATAATGTAACCAGGGAGATTTTTGCATAATACAAAAAAGAGTGAATGAACCCAACTTTTAATGAAAGTAATGCATAATGAGTACATTCCATCACTACAGGAGAATTTAGCACTCCTTAGAATTTCCACAGCATGAAATAGTCTGTGTACTGATCATCTACTCCCTTGATAAATATCTCAGGCAGAAGAGTTTAACAGCTAAGGCAGTCGATTATAGTGATTAAGCAAGCTCTGGACTTAGTCATGTTTAAATTTCAACTATGTAAATTATTAACCACATAGCTTTGAGCAAGTCAGTATAAACTGGTTTCCAATTCTGTGAAATGAAGATCATAATGAAATCTGCTCTGTAAAATTTTTGAAAACTAAATATTTCTATAAATAAAGTAAAAATCTAAGAGAGTTTTAGATAAGAAGACACTAGCCAAGTTGGTCTCACTGTTTTTAAACCTGAGTTTTGGCTGATTCAGAAGTTTTACATGTCTTTGTTGCCACATTAGAATTTTTACAAAATAGAAGTTATTTTAACTTTTTTTCTGTTTTTGACACATTTTGCTTAATAGAATATTTGGAGGAACATTTGCATTTTTTTTTTTTTTTGTGACAGATACAACATATCTCTCAGTGACCCATTCTATTTAATTTACTTTATTATCTTTCACCATTATTTATTGTACAGAGAGAGTAGTCCTCTGAATACTGAGTAAGTTTGAGGTTTCCGAGTAACACTGTTAAGTTATATTTCTCGCCACTTCCTTCTTATACTGTACAGCACAGTCTATACCACATGGCATGAACGGTTCACCTCAACTTTCCACCTGATCACCCATCATCTGGCAGCTTCACTGAACCCTTTGAGCTGGGGCATACGTAGGGGCGAGCTAGGAGCCAGTTACTGGGGGCTGATGTGCAGAATAATATGATGCAGAAACTTTTTAACTAATCATAGACAAAACAAAGGCTTAAGAAAATCCTATTTCCTTCCTATCACTCACTCTAGGTTGAACCCAAGGAAGGGACAACCAGATTTGACTGATTTTCCCTTACCAGCAGTTTGCTTTTCTCTAAGCCAACCTTATCTGTCTGGGGATTAAGGTGGGGTCATGAGAGATTTCCCAAGTGAGGGCTGTGGAGACTGGCTGAAGGCTGTGCAAACACATGAGGTGGAAATTCAATACAATGAATGTGCTGACCTCTTCCCTTCCTTTTCCACTCTTTAATTAATTAAAATGTCAAGCTGCACAGGCCAAGATGACTTTTGCAAAGTCAATATTCATCTAAAATGAGGCGAACAAGGTTTCATTTCCAGGTTTGTTTGTCTGGTTGTCGCTGCTGTCCCTTGCCTCAGAGTTTGTGGTAGCAATGGGACAAAGGTATGATAAAATGATAAGGCTGGGGACAGCTCGTTTCTGAAATTTTTCCACACTTTTTATTTCCCCACTTCTGACTCTTATATTTTAGCCATATTTCACTATACGGTTGCCAAATTTTCTTTCCTCAACTCTTCTAAAACTGTCTCCATAACCCTAAAACTCCATAATCTAAAAATCCATAATTTTAAAACTCTGTTGCTTTATTACTTTACTTAACTTCTCTATTCCTCTACAGGGACAGTATCAAGAGTAACAGCAGCTGTTTATTGACTTCCTAGTACATGCCAGTTCCTCCAGTCCTCACACAACTGCCTGACTGCAGCATGAATTCACAGCCGGGGGTGGGAGGGCAGGAACTAAGAGAAATGGAGATTGAGAACGATGGATCCATTTACCCAAGGTCACATAACTAGTAAAACCCTTCAAAACTCAAGATTCTCTGACTTAAAAGACAGGGCTAAATATATTCCTGCACAATCTTACTTAAAACCACCCTTCTCTATTTCTATTCCAGACCTAGAGTACTACTAAGGCAAAGAACTCATCTTATTGAAGCTATTTTAGCATCTGAAAACTATTCTATACAAATAACTGGCCCTAAATATACACTCCTTTCACGATAGCTTAGTCAGAGAAATGATGCATTTTGCTGACCTCTGATTATATTTATCTGAACATTAGCATGATAGAGGAAATTTGAAATGGTCCCTACCTATAGTCTGCTGATGTGGAAAGGGGAAATATCACCACTCTCTCCCTGCTTAATCTACTCACTAAGGAAGATTTGTTTCCAGTCCATCCATGGTAACAGTGGTTAGTCTATTTCATTCAAAATATAATTTTCTAGACTCTATCTACTCTTAGCTCAAAGAAATTTGAGCACCAAATTTAGCGAGAGGGATTTTTTTCCTATTCAACTGGCTATCTGCCTTAGTGAAATGTTAGTAAGAGAAAAAACTTTCGGGAATTTGGACGTATTTTACAGTATCTGGAATGGAAAGCAGTGTGTTATTATGAAATTGCTATCTTTCAGTAACCTAACTAGAATTTTCTTAGCTCACAGAACATTTATCATGATACATTTAGCTACTTATATTAATCAAGTAACATGTGAAACTTCATTTTCATCAATATGCTTTTCATTATGTCAACTTTTAAATTAATTCATAACTAGTTGTCTAAGTACTTTCATTAGCCAACGATACAATTTTCTTCCAATTTCATTTATAATAGCAAATATGAAATACAAACTCCATACATATTTCAGATGACTTAACTTTCTAGTTTGATTTTTTTTCCAGATTTTTGGCTTTCTACTTCTCCAGGTCAAGTAAAGAGAAGGGTATAGTTTAGGACCCTGGTCTGACCCTGTTCTTTGTATCTGGACTCTATTTCCAGAGGAGGTGGGTATCTAATCCTTATCAAATACAAGATAAAGATAAAACTGGTCAATCCTAAGCAAACTGAGAACAGTCTGCAGTAGCAGTGACTCTCCTGATGAACTCTAATCTCAGAGATTATCTCAGAACAAGTTTCTTTGTTTTCAGAAACCATCAACAGTCACATCTGGGAAAGGGGCATGATTTCTCATCCATACCGTATTGCTGCCATCACCTTTGGGTGTTTATGTTCTCAATCACATTTTAGCATCACATCCTTTTCAAAAGATGCTTTGGTTATTTTGCAGTCAGTTTTTCTCTTTCTTTCTCATAGAAAAGCGTTTTATCTGTTTAGATCTTCCTCTTTCTACCTCCTACATACGAAATTTTATAGCATTTTCAAGCTATGTGAGGGAAGAATCCTTATGGATTTCTCTTTGCTCTGTAATCTTCTGCAATTTAAAAACTTTCCAATTCGTATTCAAATTGGCCTCATTTTCTTCTTCAGCAATGTCCTGTACTTTTTGTTCTTCAGAAGCATAAATACCCCCCACCCCCCGCCTCAATGTGCTACTTCTGTTTACTTTTCACTGGGGCATCCTGTCACACTGGTCTCTGCAAAGTTGCAGAGCACTGGACTGAATACTTTCTACATGCTGGTAACACTCTGTAGTCTACTTTTGATAATATATTTTGTCCACTTAGGAAAAAAAAGCAACTTTTCTGTACAATTCCACTTCACACCTGAATTTTTCTACACAAATCCAAATCCATTCAAACCTTCCTTGGGAGAGTCTGTAACATTACATTGCCATTTCTGCAGACACAGAGCAATGTTCTTTATGTCTCATGCCTAAATTGAATATACGTTTTCATCCTGGTATATGTTTCTCTGCAAATGACTCCCAGAAATTTTTTAGCTTCCCAGTATGCTTATTTTTAACATTTGTCATGTACCATTTCATCCCCAAAGGTTAAAGCAAATTGCTTCATGCCAGTAATTTGAATTGCAGTAAATATATCTGTTAGGGGAAGTGCACTGATTGAAACTGCCCACCCTGGCCAAGCACCATAGTAACCATTTGCATGAGTTGCTTTACAACAGGAGGTCCTGGTAAGGAACACGGAACTAATAAGCCTCCACCAACCAGAAGAGTTCAGGAAAGGTCAAAAGGAGACACCACATATCTGACCACCTCTCTGGCATCCATCTTGGCTGAACAAGGCTTGCAGCACCAGGAAGGACTCTGAGTCAGAATGACTGGCTAAGGACAACCAGGAAACTAATCCCATCACCATAAAACCCGAGACTGCAAGCCATGTGACAGAGCTGTTCTCCTGGGTTCCCTTACCCTATTGCTCTCCACCCGGGACCTCTTTTCCAATAAAATCTCTTGCTTTGTCAGCAGATGTATCTCCTTGGACAATTCATTTCTGAGTGTTAGACAAGAGCCCAGTTTCAGGCCCTGGAAGGGGTCCCCCTTCCTGCAACATATCTTTTCACATAATTCCCGATGAATTATTGATGTCACAACCCGCTCCCCTACAGAGTCCTGTGTGGGGATTTCTCCTTAATATCTGTGTATCTTACACTGACATGAAGTTGTTGTTTCAAAGGTTGGGTGAGTTTCTTTTCTCCTTCAGAGACTAACATGTTTTCCTGGCTTTCCAGTGCCCTTCTTCCTTCCAGGCCAGGCCACCACCAACTTCCATCTCCTGCTTTCTCAAATGCTATGTGTCTGCAATCAGTTGCTTGAAAACAGCTAAGTTTTATGCTTTTGTATCTTATTCTGAATCATCCTAAAAGCTCTTTGTTTCTAAAAGAAAAGAAACAAATGACCACTTAATTTTAAGTTCACTTCTCCCAACAATGCCCTTCCCTTTATTTCCCCAGTTACTTTTCATGCTTACTACCTCAGCTTGGTTCTTTCCTCATGAGTGATAAGTTAAGGTTTAAACCAGAAGATATGAGACTGGAATTCAGACAACCTGAGACCTGAAGCTTGGTTCTCTTATATGTGAGCTATGTGACCATAAAGCTTTCAGAGTAATAACAACTTGTTCAGTAAAAAAACAAAATAAGGGTAATTATAAAGATCTTGTGGATTTACTGGATTTAATGTTATTTTCTCTGAATACTCACTCTATACCCCAGCCTCGGTTTGATTAAACCTATCATTCCCCCCTCTATGTAGCTCTTTGTGAGTATGAGTGTGAAAGTCACTCAGTCGTGTCCAACTCTTTGCGACTCCATGGACTACAGAGTCCATGGAATTCTCCAGGCCAGAATATTGGAGTGGGTAGCCTTTCCCTTCTCCAGGGGATCTTCCCGACCCAGGAATCGGACCAGGGTCTCCTGCACTGCAGCAGATTCTTTATCAGGGAAGCCCCATGCAGATCTGTGCCTCTTAAGTTTTCTAGGCCATATTGACAGACACCATTGAGCTGTAACTATTTTTCTAGAGACAGTGAAGTGATTGTGAATGCGAATTCTCAAGCCATAATCTTGGACATGAATCCTGGTTCTAAATTGTTTAATACCCTTCACAATTTCCTTAGACTCTCTGTGTCTCAGTTTTCTCATTTATAAAATGAGAAATGTAAGAGCACCTACTTCATATGACTTGTAAGAATAAATTATGTTTTAATGTATGTAAAGTACTTAACATAGTATGTGCCCTACACTAACTGCTTTATTAAAATTACGAATCTCATTTCAACTGTAATGTCTTTGATGGCAACATTTCAATCCCACCCACTTAGTTCTTCCTAGCAGCAAGCATATTGTCTAGAATACTGTATGTGCTCAATTAATGTTTAATGAATTGGACTAAATTGAGTAACAGCATCTAGATTGTTCTTTGGTTCATGTCTGGGACTTGGCAAATGTTTGTTTTCCTTGTCACAAGTTCTGTGATTCTGATTTGGAGGAAGTTTGTCCTAGAAAAGTTGTGTGTATTCAGTAGCACATTAATTGGAATATAATGGGCTTCCCAGATGGTGCTAGTGGAAAGAAACTGCTGCCAATGCAGTAGACATAAGAGATGTGGGTTCCGTCCTCAGGTCTGGAAGATCCCCTGAAGGAGGGCATGGCAACCCACCCCAGTATTCTTGCCTGGAGAATTCTAAGGATAGAGGAGCCTGGTGGGCTATAGTCCATAGGGTCGCAAAGTGACATGACTGAAGCGACTTAGCACGCAAGTGTACTGAAGCCGAGGTATTCTCAATGTCAAGCTAAGCTATACTGTTTCGGGAGGTGAACCTGGGCCTTGGGCCCCCATCTTTCAAGTCCCACATCTTGGCTAATAGTCAGTACTGCTTATCTTTTAAGATGTTTTCATGTAATATACTGCCTTTGGGAGCCAAGGCACAAGGTGAGGTGTGGTTGGCAGTGTGAAGTATGCCTGAGGTCATCTGAGGTTCCAATCTATTTTCAAATCAAAGACCTAATGAAATATCATTGAATAAAAATAACTAAACCCTTGATATACAAGTGAAAAACTGCTTGTTCTTCCTCCTATCCACCTTTTCGAAGCTTTAAAAAGCCAAAGAATTTCATTAACTACATTCTACATTATCTACTTTCCATGATGTCTTATCAGAGCCAGCTTGAATAATCTATCACTACTATTATTATTATTTAAATTACATACTTGTGGTCAAATTATTACTTTCCTAAGTAACAAGCTCTTGCCTTGATTCCTGGAATTAAAAGGAAGACTAATAAACATTTCCTAAAATCAAACTCAAGCACATCTTTAAAAAAATTTCCCTATATCATGACCACTGTTCTGTTAAAAAGAGAAGTAACACAAAAAGATTGTGAGAAAAAGGGAAAGTAGAGTAAATTATTCAGTGAATGGTTACAGGTACTATGTTGAACAGCCTCCTTGAAGTGGTTGACTAAAAATAAAATTGCTTCTTGATTGGCATCTCATAATTTTCAGGAAGTATGAATTTTAATCATTGCCATTTTAATAGAAGAAGGAAAAAGTAAGAAAAATAAACTCATGTTAGGAAAAGCAAAACTCTTGCGTTTACCATTTCATTTGGGTTTGATTAAACAGCACACCACAAAATGAACAGACACTAACCTTTGCAGTAAGAAGTCTACCAAACCTTCCTGAATATTATTAGGCTATGAATTAGTTCCAAGTGCATTATTCCAGCATGTCTTATAGTATTGTTTTAAGATAAAATGAAAAACCTTGAAGAAAGGTCATATCAGTTCCATATAATAGCTGGAAATTATTGGAACTTATATGACAACACTGGGAGATAATCAGAAAGCTCAGTGGGTGCCCAACTATCTAGGTCTATTTCTATGAGTGTCCAACCAAAATGAGTAGCTGTGGTTTTGCAGAGAAGATCCACAACATTATGATGTGATAGGAATCACTTGCTAGGACTCGAGGTTCATAACCATAAAGATTGTTGCTTTACAGGCATAATATTTGACTTCATGGGAAATGTACCTAGTGTTCCAGTGTCTTAGCTAAGGGATGGTTTTGAATGAGGAATAGGCTGGCATATAAAACTAGCCTGAAACTCTCTTGAAAATCTTAAGAAAATCTTATTCTTGTGGTATTGTGCCATTTCACTGAGAGGAAACAGCTTGGCCATCATCTGGGGATATAGGACCACCTGTCACAGTTGCCTGAATCCAGACCTAGCTGTTTGTATAATTTGTGGCTGGTTGTATACTTTGTGGCTTTGCTTTTTGTTTAGATGGTTATGCATTGCAAAAATACTACAATGGAGAGTGGCAAAGGCTATTAGTTTCTTCTGGATTTCAAAGAGCCTGCTGTTTTAGATTGAAAATGCTTTGTTGTGTTTTGAGTAAAAAAAGCAGATTAAAAGGCAGATGGATGTTCAAATATTATAAATAGAAATAGGTCAGTATTTTGTCTATCTATTTCTTCATTAGAATGCTTCTCTTATATTTATTTTAACTTAATATCATCTCTAATAGGAAAAGTAGTTGAGCTTCTTCATCCCTAAGGAAGAGGAAAAAAAACTGTTTCAGTAAGGAGGTCATTTAATGCAGAGTCTTTGTGAAAAATGATACCCTGTTATAGCTTTTAATATAAATGGATTTTGTAAGTTTCATAATTGAACTCCAAGGTACATACTAGTTAAAACTGCATATAAAATAACATTATGTACCTATAAAATATAAAATTAAATTGTAAAAATAAAATGAACATTTTCCCCCAAAGCAGAACATTTTAACAGCCAGAAAAGAAAGCAATTACAACCCTAGTTCTATAGAGCAGTTAAGATTTTTTGAGAATGTTTTGTTTCTATGAGGCTGTAATGGTGTATTTTTAAGGTAAGGTGGAAAGACTATTCATCAGGAATAAATCAAATAGCATTTTTATGAGCATATAAGAAGCCTGTGTTCTGTTGGCCTCATCATCTAATTATCCCATCAGTGATGGATGGCCCACCAAACTTTGGTCTACCCATGATTTATGGTACAGCAATGGGAGGAACAGATAATGGAGCCCTCCAGGCTAAGATTCTAGGTCCCAGACACTTGTTGTATTAGGACTGAATAAAAACATGTCTATTGAGCTAACAACATATGAGAAAGCAGCACTAGATGCTGCAGAAGATATGGAGATGACAAAAGATAGCCCCACATCTAACTCCTACACAGCTACAGGAGCTGTCAATGTAGGATGAGGTTTCAGAGGAGGAAACACTGGTGTGATGTTAAGAACATGAGGAAAGAATTACGGGAGAGAAAGAACTTGAAAGATGGACACACTTTTGGCAGACCGATATGGAGAAGTGGGGACAAGAACAATACAGGTGGATGGAAGAATGTGGGGGAGTCAATTCAGTAAAGGATATGAGAACAGGCTCCAGATAACTGGTTACGTTGAAGATTTGCTTCTTCCAAGATGAAAATCATCAGTGTCACCATTGTGTTAACGGTTTGAGAAGTAATAGATCTCATAGTAAAATAAATTAAAATACACAGAATCTTTTGATGAAACATACAGAAGCCCAAGAGAATTAATGAATAAACAAGATAGGTTTTATGGCAAAACCTTGATTAAACTAATGGCATCAGAAACCACCCTTTAGTTAGGAAATATAATAAAACTTGCACTGTATAAACAACAATGCCGCTAGATGTGAGTCTAATAATAAGAATCCATGGCCTAAATGGAGTAAATTATAAAACTTCAATGAAAGGTGATAAGAAAAATCAAATAACTGGAAAAATATATGTCCTACTTCTGAATGGAAAGATGAAAAAATGTGGGCATCCAAAACTGCGTAAATTTAACATAGGTAAGTCAAAATATCAATTGATAGCTGTAAGTACAGGAGGCCTTATAATTCTTAGAAAACAGCCATGGGGATTTTGAAAAGAAAGAGCAACATGTGATTACATGCCTAAGCAGATAAGAAAATGCTATAAAGCTATAATTAGTAGGATTGTATGGCACTATCAAAAGTCTCAACAAAGATCAATGGGTGTATGTTATAAGTCCAAAAAAGACTAACATGTACACTGGAAAGTAAAATTATATTTCAGATCACTAGAGACAGTATGGGTAACAAAGCCATTGTTGGTACAGGGCACATTTGTATGTTTTGAGGGTAAATTTTACAATTTTCTCATAATTTAAATGTTCATACTTTTAGATATGGCAGCAGTTCCACATAAATATATCATTATCACTTAATTGTAGCATTACTTATAAAAAAAGATGGAAAATGATATAACCAACAGGAGGTTAAAGAAAGTAACACATACTGGTGCTCTGGTATACTACATATTCATCAAAAAAGAAAATATTTGTATAGAAAATATTGACCATATTTTCAAGCTGAAAAAGGAAAATTGCAGAATGTTGTTTACATCATAGTTTTAATTGGTCAAAGCTGGTGTAAAGAAAAGAATCAAAGACAGTCCAAAGGTATCCACTTAGCTTCAGATAACCGAGAAAATGGTGGAGTTGTTAAAAGAAAGAGGGAAATGAGAGTGAGGAATTGGTTTGGTAGAGACGGTGAACTAATTTTTAAAATGTAAACAGCTCATATTGATGAATTCATTATGCAGGCAATTGGAAGAGAAGGTCACTGGAGACTTTGAGAGAGACAAGTATTAGGGGTCAGCTACCTAAAGATGAGCATTGAATCATAGTGGACAGTATTCCTGTGGTGGTGGAGAAAGCAGAAAAGAAATATTACCCAAAGACAAAACAGTGGCAATACATGTGTACTTAGGTAAGAAGAGGGAGCAGGGAAGAACACAGAGTAAAAGAACCAGAGACAAAGGAGGAAAACTTGCCACTGGGTTGACAAGAAAGTCTAGGGAGGGTCAGCAATGTCGTATACTAGAAAGCTGCTTGACACAGACCTGAGCAAAGGTGACAGACACTGGAATTACTGATAACTTCTGAGGGGACGATGTAGGGGACTGAGTGATAAGAGAAGAAAGACTACAAGAGTGGGTGATAGCCACCCAGTTATATATTTGACTTATATCTCCACTTGTTCTGGAACCATCTAATTATTTCATCAGTGAGGCATCAGCAGTGAACTGGAATTAAAAGAATGAAACAGCAAGGACAGTAAAATGATTCCTGGTGACTGAACTTACATAAAGAGGCACCTGTAGGCCTGCCTCTACAATTTTCCAATTTGTTCAATAGACACTTCAATCTACCACTTAGCAGGGTAAACTGCTTCACATTCTTAAGGGACCCAGTTGGATGGAGCTGAGAGATGGAGGAGAAGGCAGGGGATGACAATATTATAAATTGCACCACAGGGGCTGTATTTACTTTCTCTCTCTAGTGAAGATTACAAATGAAACGAGATGCATTTTTCTAATCCATCTGAAGCCTTTGGTTTCTGTTTTCACCTAAAGTAAACTGACTTAAAAAGTCATTTATTTGCTTTAGATTTTCTTCAAAATAATCTATTTTAGAAAAAGAGTTCAGACAGTAAAATTAATGTGATCATAAAAAAGGCAGGGAGATGGTGACTGTGAAGGGGATTAAGGAGATTCTAAGAGGAGAAATTTTCTTAGCTGAATAAAAGGAGTGACTAAGACACATATGATTTAAGTCACCAGGAAAATGAGTCTGTCTGTCCTCTCAGAGTTGGGACTTAATGCCTGATGTGTGGGAAACTTCCCCTGAGCCATAATAAGTCAGTAAGAAGATCCTCATCATAATAAGGTGACCCGACAATGTAAGAGTCTGGACGCGGCTATGCTAACTTTGTGTTCTCACAAAAGCCATGTCATTGTCACCATTTTATCAAACAGGCACATCCACCTAACCAAAGTTCATTAAATATTGTATCCTGAATAAAGAATGCTCAAGATACTGCTGTTAATAATGAAAGATATTAACTCCATTATGGATATCCTCCACTCAATACTTCTATTTACATTTTTACATTTACTGACAAATAACTTTTTCCATATAATCCTAAACAGGTGATCAAAAACTAGGGAAAGGATATAAGAAGAAGTATCATGATTTATCCTCCACATCTTTTAGCATTTGATCAACGTACCTCCTCCTCTCTTCTCTGTCTAGTCAGAAAGACTGAGATAAGAGAGTAAAAACATCTTTAGTGATCATCCAGTTAAATCGCTCCATCTCACAGGTGATGAAACTAAGTCTCTGAGAGGTGACTTGCCTGGGGTCGAAGGGCATATTAATAGAAGAGGCAGAACTCAACTTCTGTCTCTTTACTTCAAGTCCTTGTTGAACTTTTCATGTATGTAAGGAGCAGAGCCATTCCTTTTAACGTTAAGGGGGTGCTTGCAGATAATATGGGCAAATATATTGGAGAAATGCCTTGAGATAATCTTTTGATGGGTATTGTCATTACTCCCTAAACTTTTAGCCTTGCCTTGGCATTGTGGCCATTTTCATGCTATAGTTGTTTTTTCAAATTCTCAAAAGATGCCCTATCTCAATTTTGCTTGTCTGTATAAATCAGAACATCAGAAGTCTTCTCTCTAGGAAGCAGAATAGTAATAGCTCTTAGTATTGAAAGTAAATATCTGTAGCTGGACATAAGGTTTATCTTCTGTACACTGTGTGCCTTCAATTTTCTGTGCCCTAATCATGAATCTAGAGGGGAATGCTGAGTTTACAAGACAATCCATGAGTTTTTATACATCAAAATTAAATTATCAACACATTGCATAGTCCTCTCACAGACTCTTTGATCATATATATCCTCAGCTAGCTAAGGTTTAAGAATTTCTCAAAATACCTGCACTGCCATTCTAGTCTACCACTAGAGTTCTGGAATGCAGCCACTGTGCTAGCAGTGAGGCTGTGCTTGCCGCATCAGAACTCTGCTGAGCTGAGCGGGTGTAGAGGATGGGTATCGATGATGGCCATTATCCACACAATTTCTTGGGCTCCTGCTGAAATCCTCATGCCCACATGCTCAGCTCATAAGAATGCGCTGTGCAGCAGGATGACCATGGTAGAGTGACCATTGTAAGGTGAGCATAAGGACTGTTTTAAGGGAATGTTAAAGTATATCTTTGAATAGAAAGGCAGTGCTGTGAAATTCTGGGAAAATAGCACCAGATGGGCCAAGCTGGCATACAACTATCAGAAACAGTGAGAAATATTTTAAGCAAAAGTGTATTGGGAACAGTCTGTAAAGCAAAAAGAAGACAGTGTTTTAAGCATCACTTAGTAAAAAGGGTCTTAGTTTTAATCTCGTTTTTAAATCTCAGTTATTTAACTTGCAAGCCTATTTTAGGACACTACTTAGCAACTCTGAGTTTTAATTTTTAAAAATCTATAAAAAATGAGGATGGTAGTGAGGTTTTTTTGTAGTGGGTTTTATTGTGAGGATTCAATAAGTCAAATAGCCTAGTGTGCAGCACCTATCAGATAAAAGGTAAATGGTAAGTATCAACAAACATTGATGCCTATATAGCAAAAATCTAAGGATAGCTTCCATGTGCACAAAGTGGCAAAAGAAGTTTTGGTTTCAAAATCTGTGTTTCCAATTATGCTTATAGCACCAAGATCTTCAAACACAAAGATTAATACATTAAGTAAAATGAGAAGAAAAGAAAAGGTTCTCACTTTAAGTGGAAAGTTGGAATACTTTCAGAATTTCCACATAATCTCAAAAGGTTGAGAAAATAAAAGGACAACATTCCAAGAACCTCCCTTCTAAGTTCCAAGGGTGAGTTCTGAAACATTCTTTTTGATGTGTAAGCTGCCCCTCAGTCAGTGAGTCATGTGAAACTCACAAACCACAACTCAAGGGAGAAAGGGCTGTGCATTGCCCAAATGGTGGCATCCTTGGAGAACAGACAATCCAGTTGGTGTTCATTAGGCCCTGAATAATCACACATATTATTTATTATTATTATAACCACTTATAATATAATAACTTCTTATTATACATTAGAAGAATTAAGCTGCTTTAATGGTAGATAGCAGGACTCTGGGACTGCAGGAATACAGCTAATTTCAATGTAGTAATCCTTCCAATCAACAGAACTCCGAAAGAATGGTTATGACACTGAAGGAGGAAGAGGATGAACATGATAGACCAAGGTAGTTATGCTGCTTAATAAAGAAAGGTAAAATGCAGAGATATAGCTTAAACAGTTCAGTTCATCAAAGACATTTCTTACTCTGAATATGACAATAAAGAGTTAAAGAAGATTCTGTATTTATCTTCTCACTAGTAGATATGGTTTTTGGTGAAATTAAGCTCATAACTGATGGAGGGAACAAACTCACTAGCCATGTCATCATAGGGAAAAAAGTGGCCATGGGACATTTGAAGGAGATGATGGGAAATGCTTTCTTACTGAGTAGCAATGGGGTCTGGAAAGATAAAGATATCAGGAGAACTGGGTTTTGCAAAGGACCTGCTGTCAAATGGAGCAACTCACACGCATCCCCTATAACTGTCAAATTTCCAATTGTACTGTGAGGACTCTGAGGTTTCTCTTTTCCACATAACTCTTCTTGCAAGAGGAAAACAGTATTGGTCAATTTCCCGATAAATTTCAAGTGGGCAGATTTCATCACTCTCTTTGTTCTACATTGGGAGTAAGACAGAGCAAGGCAGAGACTGAACAGGAGTGATGAATGCTGGAATGGTTTTTGGTTTGCTCTCCAGATAAGCAGAATACTTCAGAATTGTAGTGGGTTTTATTGTGAGGATTCAATAAGTCAAATAGCCTAGTGTGCAGCACCTATACTTCTGAATTGGCCTGACACTTCTCCAAAACTGGACTTGGTCTTTAAAAAGCACTACAACCCAGGTTGTGACCAACTTATGGCTCAGTAGCTCAGTCATGTCCAACCTTTTGTGACCCCATTGACTGCATCACGACGTTTCCCTGTTCTTCACCATCTCCTGGAGTTTGCTCAAACTCATGTCCATTGAGTTGGTGATGCCATTCAACCATCTCATCCTCTGCTGGCTCCTTTTCCTCCTGCCCTCAATCTTTCTCAGCATCAGGGTCTTTTCCAATGAGTCAGCTCTTTGCATTAGGTGGCCAAAGTATTGGAATTTCAGCCTCAGTCCTTCCAAAGAATAGTCAGGGTTAATTTCCTTTAGGATTGACTGGTTTGATCTCCCTGCTGTCCAAGGGACTCTCAAGAGTCCTCTCCAGTACCATAGTTCAAAAGCATCAACTCTTCGGTGCTCAGCCTTCTTTATGATCCAACTCTCACATCCATTGGAGAAGGAAATGGCAACCCAGTTCAGTACTCTTGCCCAGAAAATCCCATGGATGGAGGAGCCCGGCAGGCTATAGTCCATGGGGTTGCAGAGTCGGACATGACTGAGTGACTTTATTTTCTTTCTTTCTCACATCCATACATGACTATTGGAAAAAACACAGCTTTAACTATACAGACTTTTGTTGGCAAAGTGATGTCTCTGGTTTTTAATACACTGTCTAGGTTTGTCATAGCTTTCCTTCCAAGGAGCAAGTGTCTTAATTTCATGGCTGCAGTCACCATTAGCAGTGATTTTAGAGTGATAAATTATGTGCTTTTTTTTCCTTAATTTTTTATTTTCTACTGGAGTATAGTTTATTAACATTGTGATAGTTTCAGATGTACAGCAAAGTGGTTCAGTTATGCATATAAATGTATCTATTCTTTTTCAAATTCTTTTCCCATTTAGGTTGTTATATAATACTGAGCAGAGTTTGATGCACTTTTAGTGGTGGGAGTGTTACTAAAGGGTTTGTCCAAACTGCCTGAAAGAGATGATGTCTAGGGTGTCCTAGATGTGCTAGTGCTGCTGCTGCTAAGTCGCTTCTGCTGCTGCTGCTAAGTCGCTTCAGTCATGTCCAACTCTGTGCGACCCCACAGACAGTAGCCCACCAGGCTCCCCCATCCCTGGGATTCTCCAGGCAAGAACGCTGGAGTGGGTTGCCATTTCCTTCTCCAATGCATGAAAGTGAAAAATGAAAGTGAAGTCGCTGAGTCACGTCTGACTCTTCGCGACCCCATGGACTGCAGCCTACCAAGCTCCTCCGTCCATGGGATTTTCTAGGCAAGGGTACTGGAGTGGGTGCCATTGCCTTCTCCAGTCCCAGATGTGAGTGAGGACCATTTGGTTCAATCCTCTGCTCTGGGTTTTCAAGTTGTAATTAAAAAGAAAAGCAAAAAACAAAGTGAAAATAAGGTGGTGTAAAACTTGCCTGAATACTTAGGACATTCTGAAGGCAAAAATGATTAAGAATCAAGATAATAGGCCTGGTTTCCTTGGAATCCAGGACAGAGGCAGGAGGGGAAGCAGAGGTCATGTAGTTCTACCTTCCATCTACAAGGGGGTCCCATGCAGGCCTTTCCACTTTTGCATAAACATTCCAGCCACAAGGAACATGTTGCTTGCAAAGAAAATCATTTCCAGTTGTATCAGCTTGCATATTAGAAAAGTGTTACTTATTTTGAGTCCTCAGATTATATTTGTTGGAGTTTGCATTCCCAAATTATCATATAGAAAATTATATCTTAAAATATTCAATGTTATTTTTAATGAAATGGAGAGTATTTTAAAAACCCCACAGAAATTATTTTGAAAATACTTATTTTGGAAATATTCTAGTTTTCTTCTTGGATTAACAGTTATAGAACACTCACTCTTCAGACTCTGTGATCAACAATTTACATCAATGATCTCATTTAATTCATACAATGAGATATGAAATAGGCACTATTATGTCCATTTGACAGATAAAGTTACTTTGCACTTTGTCTCAGGAAACCTCTTCAGTTAATTTATGGAACTGGGACATAAACACTGACTATTAATCATAAAGCTATTATTCAATCATTTTCTAGCTCATTTTGCCTTAAATATAGCTTCTTATATGTCATTTCTAAGAGGAGAAGTTTTAGAACTCAAAAATGTCAATGATCTTACATAACTTTAACTAAGGAAAGGACCTGGAAAGAGACACTTTTCTTTCAATAAGAAACCAAGTATCAAATTCCTGTTACATAACCACGCTGCATCACCCTTCAGGAGGTTGATGGTAGACCAACATACAGGGCACCATTTTTCTTGTTTCATATAATAGAATAACAACTGAAGCGGTAAAACAAAAACAAAAAACACGCTATGAAAGGAAAAGAAACCATGGCTCTAGTTATGTGCTGGAATTACTGATAGAGAGGAGGGCATCCGTACCGCACTAGGAAATGAAAATCTAGTTTATGTCAGTAACACTGAGAAACAGGAAGAGACCTGGTCCTAGACCTGCTAGAAATTTTTTATCTACATCTAGAATCAATCCTTTCAACAATCTATTTGAAAGTACGGTCTATCAGTAAATTCAATGGCTATGTCAGAAAAGATATGTGTTCCTGTGTTAACCATGGAGTCTCTGTCAGTGCTGACGTTGTTGCCGTTTCCAGCTGCTCCTTCTGTCCAAGGCACCCGTATGTGGAGGAGCTCGTCTGTCATCTTCTTCCTGGAGCACTGTCACTGTAGCACTTATGAGCTACAAACGAGGACCAACTGCACAGCTTATACTCATGGAGTACCCATGGAGCCAATGTATTAACGTAAGCCCTTGTTAAGAAGGGCTTTTTTTTTTTTTCATTAATTAATTCAACTCATGCCTACCCATCACAGAGCTTTACATAAGAATGTTTGACTCTCTAAACCCCAACGGGGCTCTCCATGGAAAACAAAAACAAATTTAGAATTTGGGGGGAGGGGACACTCAAAACTGCTGTAGCATCTGGCAGTGGGAGATTCCTTTTTGATGAAACACAAGATTCCCTCCCTTTGTGATTTTAACGTGTGTGGCCTTAAATAAAATGCTTCTATTACATTTCAAATAATTGCTTGTGGTTTTCAAATATTCTTCTCAGAAAACCGATGGCATGTTTGGTGGATTGTGGTGATCATCAACTCAGAAATATTCACAAAATTCAGTGGATTTACACTCACAGGTGTCTCTTTCTCCCCTCTACTATCTTGGTATTTCTTTTGTCAACACACCAGCCCTCCAAACCCTTACTCAGTTTCTTCCCACTCTCAATCCTTCTTAGTTTGATCCCTTGACAAAAGATTTCTGTAACCTTGGAGTTTGCACGCTCACGTTCAGTTGCTCAGTTATGTCTGACTCTTTGTGACCCCACGAACTGTAGCTTGTCAGGCTCCTCTGTCCACAGAATTTTCCAGGCAAGAATATTGGACTGGCTTGCCATTTTCTCCAGGGGATCTTCCCAACCCAGAGACTGAATCCTCGTCTCTTGGGTCTCCTGCACTGGCAGGCAGATTCTTTACCACTGAGCCACCTGGGTAGCCCAACCTTGGAGTTTCCCACCACCTTTTCCAGGCATAATGATGTTTACCAAGGGCTTCGTTTGAGCTTGACATTCTCACTGGGGGTAAAAGTATGGAGAAGAGCAAGACCACATAAATGAGCCCTAACTTTGCCAGAAGGTAAAAATCATCTTCATTATTTCTTTAAAGAGAGGTTTCATGGGGAGGGTGCTGTCCGTTGAATTGTCTCCCCACCAAAAGATATGTTTCAGTCCTAACTCCTGGTACCTGTGAACATGACCATGTTTGGAAATGGGGTATTTGCAGAGGTAATCGAGTTAAGATGAGTTCATGCTGGATTAGGAAGGATGTACCCTAGATTCAATGACTGACATTCTTTTAAAAGGGCCATGTGATGACAAAGAGCATAGAGATACACACAAGGAGAACTTCATGGGACCTTGAGGAACACTAAGAATGCCCGCACCTACCAGAAGCTCGGAGAGAGGCATGGAAGAGAATATCCCTTAGAGCCTAGAGAAGGAATCAACTTTGCTGACACTTTGATTTCATACATCTAGCTTCTGGAACTGTGAGAGAAAAAATTTATGTTGTTTTAAGCTACACAGTTTACGATAATTTGTTCTAACAGCTGTAGGAAATAAATAAGGAGGCAAGAGGTACAAGAGAGCAGAGAAATATGAGGCTCAACAAACATACGATCTTGTCATTCAAAAAACACAAGGCAATCTCTCTACTTTTTAAAAAGTCACAACTTACAAATTCATATGAAAGTGAACTATCAGATACTGAGTGTCTACATCAAGATGGGAGGGAGGCAGGTGTGTTAGGAGAAGGGTAGTTGCTGGCATACTTAATCTGCTCTAGCTCAGAACACTAGGCTTCTTTTTGGTAAAAGGGTTCAGAAAGCAAGGAATAATGCAGGCTAGTAAGTCTGCTGCAAAACCTCAAAGTGCTATTGTCATTTGTTCTACAAATCTCTTCTAATCAGTCTATTCTCTCCATGCAATCCTGCCATATTGTGATCTTGATATTCACTGAGCAAGAACAGAGATGCTGTAATTGTGGGCAGGTTTCTCATTGTTCACTCTTTCAAGATTAAGTGTTCTGCACAAGGCATTTTCTATAAATATGACAAGAGATGGCAAAAAACAGATGGGAACATTTCAATCCCTATTCACCTATTATTTTATGCTACCTTTGTTCTCATCTTAATAACATCAACTTTATGGATGAAAGAACTCTATTGTATTACCCCCAGGGTTCTTACACATAGTAAAACTTCAGGTAACAAAATTTGTTTCATTTTATTTCTGTCATCTAAGCTGTGGTGTAGTAACTAACCTTGACCAACCCTGACTCACTTCCAACCACTCCATCTCACCTGATTAAATAAATGTTGTGTGTCCTCTATTGGTGTGCATATAGGCAAAAGGTCTTCCCTAGCCACCCACTGATTGTTAATCATTAGTGTAAGGATTTTTGTTTTTTTTTCTTTGTTGTCAGTGCATTAAGAAATAAGATAAAAAGCTAGAAAAATGATTTATTTAAGTATTTCAAAAAAAACCCTGGCATGAATGAGACATGGCAATGCAAGAATGTGAGAGGGGTACAGGACTGACATCATCAAGTTATGGATCTGGAAATCTGCCTTAACTGTGAAAGGTTTATTAATAGATCTTATGCCACTTACAAACTTCCCAGGTGACTCAGCAATAAAGAATCTGCCTGCCAAGGCAGGAGATACGGAAGACTCCGGTTTGATCCCCGGGTGGGATCAAACCATTCCCCTGGAGGAGGGAATGGCAACCCACTCTAGTATTCTTGCCTGGAAAATCCCATGAACAGAGGAGCCTGGTGGGCCACAGTCCATGGAGTCACAAAGGGTCAGACATGACTTAGCAACTAAGCATACACACATGCATTCCACTTATGCTAATATGTCCAACACAAAACACCTGCCTCATTAATTTGCTGTAACCAAGGTCTGAGATTAATTTATCTGGCAAATACTTACTGACAAATACTTATGTGCTAATGTTTTAGATGCTGGAGATAGAACAGTAACCCAAACAGACAAATTTCTGTCTTCATACCTATAATATTATGGTGATGATGGTGGTTTAGTCTCTAAGCTATGTCTGCTTCTTTGCACCCTATGGACTATAGCCTGCCAGGCTCCTCTGTCCATGAGATTTGCCAGGCAAGAATACTGGAGTGTGTTGCCATTTCCTCCTTCAGGGTATCTTCCCGACTCAGAAAATTGAACCAGTGTCTCCTGCGTCTCCTGCATTGGCAGGAGGATTCTTTATCACTGAACCACCTGGGAAACCCTCATTATGGATGTTTTACCAAATTATAAACATATACTAAGCACTCAGTAAATGATAGTTATTTCTATTATCATTACCATTTTCATTATAATTACTGTAGAATTACTAAATATAAATGTCCTTTTTGCTCAAGTCTTAGTTTTCACTAAGAGCAGTTGGAATATACTGTATACATGAGATCGTTCTTATTCTCAGGAAACTGCACTCTGAAGATAAATACAGATAATCACAGTAAGTAGCATTACTGTTACTCTACTAGTACACATACAACGGCATGCATACCCAGATGAAATGTACAGTAGTACTGTGGATCATTTATTTTTTCTGTAATAGATTAAATCCATGAATAGATGGCTAAGAAACTATTCAGTTATTTAAAAGCATCCATCAGGTACTCACTTTGTTCTAGAGAGAAATATACTAAAAGAGCACATGGCCATCCACTTGCTATGGCTGAGCTCAGAAGTGCTAATACAAGTTTCATGTTCTTCTGCTGATGAGCATACACTTATGATTCTTTTGTTTTATAAGTGTGAAAGATCTCAGAATAAAAACTAAAAACAAACAAAACCAATCATTTGCTTTAATAGTTACTTCATTTTGGCTAGATTGCCAAAGGAAAATCCCAGCAAATATTTTAAGTTTTCTTTTTTATTGCTTTGTACGCAATTTAATAATTATCCTTAGTCTCCAAATTGAAAGAGTGGAAGAATTCCAGGTATCTACTTGTACTTGAGATTATCACAGCAAATACAATATGGAAAGTGTTAAAACCAGCATTTTTGTTTCTTTGATTTCTCCTCATAGTCTATGTCTGATTTAAATAAGTGAGTAAATCTAAGGATTTGTGTTTCTTACAAAGGGATATTCAAAGTTAAGATCTTTTGAATCTCAAACAGTAAAAATTAAAGTCCTTCAGATTTTAGTCAATGAACTGTAGAATAATAATGCAAATATTAAGAAAAAAGTTATAAAATATGCTAACTTGAGGTGTTGACTGTTAAAACAACTGCTTCTAATTATCTCTAACTTCTCCTTGTTAATTGGTGTTTGGGCTGAAATTTAGGAAAACAGTCCTTGGTAAGCACAATAAAAATACTAAAAATTACTTGTATTTTTCTAAAAAATCATTCATTTATATTTTGTTAAAAAACCCTCTGAGTTCTTAACCAAAGTATAAGGTATAATCAGTCTTTTAAAATAATATTTTCATTTTTAAGCAGGTTTGGATTTAAAGAAAAAGTGGGAAAATAGTACAGTTGGTATGTACTGTACATCCAGTTTCTCATGATTAAGATCTGACTTAGTATGGTACATTTGTGTTGGCTACTTCTGTCTTGGATATTCCTTCGGAAAAAGTGTATGGATTCATTACATATTCTAATGTATTTTTTATAGATTATAAGATAAAGTCAAGCATTATGTGCTGATACTTTTAAAGTTGACGTCTTTATACTTAGAAATGTCTCTTAATAGTAGGCTTCCTTGGTGACTCAGATGGTAAAGAATCTGCCTGCAATGCAGGAGACTTGTGTTTGATCCCTAGGTTGGGAAGATCCCCTGGAGAAGGAAATGGCAACCCACTCCAGTATTCTTGTCTGGAGAATTCCATGGACAGAGGAGCCTGCAGGCTATAGTCCATGGAGACCCAAAGAATCAGACATGATTGAGCGACTCTCACTCACTCACTCCCTCAGTGAACCAATACTGATACGTTACTATTAACTAAAGTCCACATTGTATCCAGACCTCCTTAGTTTTTGCCTAATGTCCTTTTTCTGTTCCAGGACTACACTGCATTTAGTTGTCATGGCTCCTAAAGCTCTTTCCAGCTGTAACCATTTCTCAAACTTTCCCAGTTTTTGATGACTCTTCAGTGATAAGAATTACTGGTCAGGTGGTTTTCTCAATGACCAGCAAGAGGGACTTGTCTGATGTTTTATCTTATGATTAGACAGAGGTTATAGGTTTGAGGGAAGAAGAGCACAGAGGTGTGGGGTCAATCTCAACACATCACAATGGTACAGACACAGTCACATCAGTGGTACAGACCTTCAGCAGGACTCACCAAAGTCAATGTTATCCTTGATCACCTAGCTGGATGTTGGTCAGATTTCTCCACTGTAAAGCGACTCTAAACCCCTACTTCACATTGAAGTTTTTAGAAGGAAGTCACTAAAATCTGTCCAGCCCATACTGGGGGTGTAGATTTAGTATTTTTTAACTTTAAATTTGACTTGAATTTTTCCCAATATGATGCTGTAATTCAAATACATTTGAAATAGCTGGTTTTCAAAGACAGGTTTATGAATAGGACAGAGGTGTCCTCCCTTACTGAAGCATGGCTGGGGGGGACATTTGAAATGACAAGGGGACTCACTGGACAACTTTCAGTCTCAATGATTTTATCTGTTTGTTTAGGTCTTGGTTTCTCTTTAAATTTGCAGAGATTTGAGAATTAAATTAAAAAACATAGTTTTTAATATGCATCCATTACCTCTTACTCTGCTCTTCAAACATTTACCCACAGTGCACATTATAAAAATCATCTTCCTTAAATTTAATACTCATTGCCTCTTTTGTATGGTTTACATATTTTAGAGTTATTAGTAAAAGAAACTAGAAACAGGATAATGAAAAATCTTCACCAGCGGGTCCAACCAGTGATATCTTTCATCACCTTCTTCTGTCAGTAAGCTTATCCAGAGGCAAGGCACCCAGCAATCCCAGTAACACCGGGAAAAATATTTCTTAGGGTCACTCCTATGCAGGCACACACACATACACTTTACTGTCTTAAACTAAATTAAGTTTGTTAGGTGTCCCTGCCCATGTGTGCTGCATGCTAAGCCACTTCAGTCGTGTCCAACTCTTTGTGACCCCATGGACTGTAGCCCACCAGGCTCCCCGTCCATGTGATTCTCCAGACAAGAATACTGGAGTGGATTGCCATTTCCTTCTCCAGGGGATCTTCCTAACCCAGGGATTGAACCCACGTCTCTAGTGCCTCCTGCATTGTCAGCAGGTTCTTTATCATTAGCTCCACCTGGGAAGCCCACGGTTAAATTAACAAGATTCTCTAGAGACAATTCAATTCCACATAACTCATGTGGCATATTATTGCTCCTTATTTTCACCCACAATTACACTGTAGTAAGCCATGTGTACTTCTTGATAAAGAAACTCAGGCTCAATTTCAAATAGCATTGAGTGCTTGGGTGTGGAACACAATGATAGATATATTCATATATGTTATATTTTAAATTCTACATACTGGTCTTGTGTATTTATTGCTTCTGTTAATTAGACAAGAAAATGGAAAATGTGTTCTTTGCCCCCATGCTTTCATGTGCTAAGTCACTTCTGTCTGACTCTTTGCAACGCTATGGACTGTACTGCACCTGCAGGGCGCCTCTGTCCATGGGATTCTCCAGGTGAGAATACTTGAGTGGGTTGTCATGCCCTCCTCCAGGGGATCTTACCCACTCAGGGATAGAACCCGAGTCTCTTCTGTCTCCTGCATTGGCATGTGGGTGCTTTACCATTAGCGCCAACTGGGAAGCCCTGCGATAATTCTATTCTCTGTTGTTTAAAACTTTAATGCAGAGTGTAACACACTGTCAAAGGCACAATAAAATAATAGCTATTCTTTAAAGCTTACTGTGTGCCAGGAAATATACTAAGAGTTTTACATGAAATGCCTCATTCAGTGCCCCCAACAATTTTATGTAGTACGCTCCACTGGTAAAGAATATTTTTGAGGAAATCAAAGTTTGGAGAGTATGTTAGATTGATTCCATTATGGTTTTAATGAATGGTCTCTCTGTATGCATGTCTTTTGCCTTGTAACTTATAACCCTGTAGTTCCCTCCCATACTACTTCTGCCCTTGTGACTTGGTTTGGCCAGGGGTCAGTGGACAACTTGATGCAAGCAGAGACTTAAAAAAGAGCTTGTGTGTTCCTGAATTATATGTCACTTCTCTGTGTTCACCAAGAGGGTAAGTCCAGGTTAGCCTGAGAATATGATCCATCTAGTCTACTAGGGAGATGAAAGAAACATATGAGATGACATGAGCATGGCCAAGCCATCCACATCCTGAACAAGGCAGCTCCCCACTGACCTGTCAGCTGACCAGTCATAAGCATGATCCCAAGTCTCAGCGACAGGACCAGGACCAGGGTGAGGAGAGTGAGTCACTTGCCTTGAGTGAAAAATATAAGGAAGCACCAAAAAACTCAGAAATAAAAATAAATAATATTTTAATTCCATAGTTCAAAAATGAAAAATAATGAATAAATCTATGATAGACAAAATGTCAAAATTTTAAATAAAAACAGGATCAATATTACTGATTGAATTTTTATCAGTCCCAGGGTATTTTCAATGGCTTACAGAAAGGAAGGAATAATATTCTAAAAAATATTTCATATCATTGATTCATCTGTTGTCATGAAGGAAAATGATAAGAAAACATGAGAAAACTTGAAATTCTGATAGTAATATCATGTTATTTGGCAAGGGTAAAAGAGAAAGATTTGTGGGACCAAAGTTCAGTGGAATTATTCAGAGGAATAGATGTTAAGCAAAATTATATGTCTTTCGTTGTGTCTGCATGGATTTAATTTATAATTTACATTTTCAGGGTTTTTGAGTTGAATTAGTGAATCATAAGGAACAAATTTGCAAACACTAAATCTATATAAAATGTACATGGACAGACAATGCAAAATAATGCCACCTGGAGCTTTCATGAATCAGACTTCAAGCATTTGTGTTTCTTTTTGAACCTGACAGACATCTTTAAAAAATTCAATTAAATGTACTCTTCAGCTAAGTTTCCTATTTCCAGGCTCTCATGGGTACCCAAGGGTTCACACACTAATTAATCTCCTACGAGATGGAGGGTTATCACTCTTGAATCGGTTGAAGAAGACAATACGTGGTACATACGTACAGCATCTTTAACCGTGAACCTCCCTTTCACTGTTCCTATTGATTTTTGCTTTTTTTGCATTAGAATACCTCTACTTTGAATGAATAGTAAAACCATAACTAACATTCAGAGGTTACTGAGATCCTGAGGTTAGGATACATTTCAGCAAAAACAAATGCCTGTCAAATTGACAACAAACTGGGTGAATTCAGTCCTCAGATGGAGTATGGTATTTTCACATCTGTAAAGGGTTTTTCCTTCACTTCCCTGGAAAACCATTTGGAGTGGAGAAGGTTAAAAGCCCCTGCTATTCTTTTAAAAATTTTTTTTGAGTATAAGAAAATAAGTTCCCCCACATAGAACATATGCGACATTAATCCTATAATACATTAAGAAGTCAACTTCTTTGGGCAAATTGCCTCCAAAACAGCATTTCTTATAAATATTAATTTTTTTTTTCCTTAGCTGTAT
Source organism: Giraffa tippelskirchi (assembly GCF_054371585.1). Taxonomy (NCBI): domain Eukaryota; kingdom Metazoa; phylum Chordata; class Mammalia; order Artiodactyla; family Giraffidae; genus Giraffa; species Giraffa tippelskirchi. The sequence continues at coordinate 87,114,275 of NC_137275.1, read as the reverse complement.
GCCAGTTGAGAAACCAGAATTCAGGAATTTGGGTATCTACTGAAGTCAGTGAAGAAAGGAAGGTTGGCTAGGACAGAGCTAAGTAACAACATGTCTAGCAACTCACTACAAGATCGCTAAGCCATTATCAATCCATTCACCCACACTTGAGAATGCTATTTGACTAGTGAAGAATCTACCTATTTTCACTTTTCAGAGCTTGCTTCTCTATCTTGTCCAAGATGTAGCCATGGAAAGAAATGACCAGTGTAAAGAATTTTGCTAAACTATTAAGTTTATCAAAAAAAGAATGTTCATTACTTTGCATCCTTGATATTACAGAGAATAATGACTTTAGTAGTAAATGTCTTTTCTCTCTTAAATATTCATAAATCACATGGCCCTCTAAAATATCACTGGGGATTCATACCGTATTTGTTATTCCAAAGATGTGAGGTTACTTTTGGAAAATCAAGGTAATTGCCAAACTTGGCACTGCTCCAATTTCTGTTTTCTCAAACATCACCAAGAGCGATCTCTTTGTCTTAATGATCTAGCATGTCATACATATGCCTGAACCTGCAGACTTGGATTCATTTAAAAGACTGAGGTAGTTTTTAATCCCTTCTAGGTCTTCAAATCCTTTATGTTGCTTTGACTTTCCTAGTTTGAATAAGCTTTATGTCAGAGGAGATGGAAACAAAAGTTTCTGTACTTTGTTGTCTATTAATATCAGAGCAACAATTCCAAGCAGAGTACCTAACCCTTCTTTCTTCTTATATGTTGAAACACAGATAAAGAAATGCCTCTGTTTGACTTGAATGTTTTCCTCACACATAGGCTTAATTAATGCAACCTAAGAAATCCTTCAGAGCATCTGCATGCATGCTCACTTGTTCAGTTGTGTCCGACTCTTTGCAATCCAGTGGACTGTAGCCCACCAGGCTCCTCTGTCCATGAAATTTCCCAGGCATCAATACTGGAGTGGGTTGCCATTTCCTTTTCCAGGGGATCTTCCTGACCCAGGGATTGAACCCACATCCCCTTCTTTGGCAGGTGGATTCTTTACCGCTGAGCCACCAGGGAAACCCTCCATTTGTGCATACTATCTAGTAAGATGAAAATCTTTTTCATTGTTTTCACCTGATGTGGTAGAATTTTAGACATATCTTTGATTTTACATTATTAAAACATCTGTTTTATGCATTCTATTAACATATTCTAAGTCTTTATAGAGCTAACATCCTACTAACTCTATAAAGAGTCCATCAGACTCTCTCTTGAAAATCACTGGACATCTCTTCTACCACTGATGTTTACGATGAGAAATAAACATCACACCTAAGGTCCTCAATGTCACACCTGAATGGCAGAGCTTGAAGGTAATGGGAGGTAATCAAACACAAAGCTATCAACTAATGAGAGGATGCCACGATACAGGAAAGGTAAAGGAGACAAAATACAGGGAAGTGGTCACTTACTTGACTAGATTGCTGTATTCTTGCTCAGAATATTCTTATACTGAAATATCCAAAATGTACTGGCCTTTAACATCTCAAATGTTCAGTTTTAGTGTTTTATGTTCCTTTTTTTTCCTTCCCCCACAAATATCAGATTACAGTAGTTTTGAGTTGATGCTGGGTGTACCTGCTTTAAATGTTTTTTTTCTTAGTCTTCATGAGATACTTTCTCCCTCCTCAGCAGATGGGCATTATATTATCACGCAGCAGGCCAAGAAAAGTCTGTTCTTTAAAGGCTTTAGTGTATTTTCCTGTGCTCTTTTCATACATGCCTTATTTCTTTTCCAAAGTCACAAACTTCAACTAGATGGGGGAGACAGAAATACACAAGCTCCCAAATGCTTCTACTTCCTAGTTAGAATAAAGAATTAGATGCACATAATAAAATGCTGTCCTGCTCATGTCTGAATGATGAGCTATCAAATAAGTTTATAAATGTATGAGGTGCTTTACATCTGTCCTCTTATGGCTGCTACTTGATATTCCTCACAAGACCTAGAATAAGGCCAGACATAGAAGGTACAAGGGGTCCTCAAAAACTGCAAAGGTATTGACGCAAAGTGTTCCTTTAGTAAGGATATTTAGCCCATATAACTCACTCTAATTATAGAAATATAATTTCTAATTATAGAAATATAATCATTTCTAGCTGTCTTTTTGCTGCTGTTGATCCACAAATTCTTTTGATTCATGGTTCACTAAATCATTTTGACTTGAAAGAATTCATCTTTTCAGTATAAATGCTATCATCATTTAAGTAAAGATGTGAGTTTTATCTATAAAATTGAGATAATACCTCTTCAGGTTGTTTTGAATGGTGAATAAAATGGCATATATCAATACTTTGTGGAAGACACAGCACCTGTGACATAGTAGGGATGCAAGAAATATTTGCCCCTCCTGCCCCTAAAACAAATGAAAATTTCTAATAATAACCTGCACAATGATAGAAAAAATTTATTACCAGTGACAGACGTGAACTTACAAAGTCAATTCAAGTTAAATCTATGTGGCCATAATAAAATAATTTTAAATTATGAATGAAACAAGTTTAGTCATGATCCATCATAGTATTGTATTTATTAAATTTTCCAAAACTATTTTTGATTTAATCAAAATGTGAAAGGCTCTTAGTACATGTATCAACAGCACAGCCCTTAGAGGAGAGGTATAATAAATCAGCCTTCTTAGAACTCTCATAAGATTCTTTCCACCTACAAGTTTGTCACATCATTTGGAAAACTGAGTATCTTTTAAGAAAATATCTGGGACCTGATTTGAAATTCTTTCATTTTTTTTGTCCACACTGGCTTCTTCCTGGTCCCTCTCATTCACACTGAATTCTTTGCCTTCTCTAGAGTTCTTGAATCTCCATGAATAACTAAAGAGGTTTGAGGAGAATACAAGACTCTGGGAAACACAACAGGGAATGTAAGTCTAGAGTCAGAGAAAGTGATATTTAAACTGAGATATAGATGGTGGAAGTTGGTCAAGTATACAGGGTTGTCAAATATCTTAGAAATAGTTGCAAAGGTTCTGAGACCCTACCTAGGGAAAGGAAGACCATGGAACTAGTGAAGCGAAGGACAGTCTGATGCGGCTGAACCTGGGGGTGAGAAGGAAGACTGGGGTAAAGGTACCATTATCCACTATTCTTCTATTCTTTTGCAACCCTTGTAAATAGTGAATTTCCTGGCAAGTATCATCTCTTATGCTCCTTATGTAGTTTTTAACCAATATTCCACACACTGCTGCTGCTGCTGCAAAGTTGCTTCAGTCATGTCAGGCTCTGTGAGACCCCATAGATGGCAGCCCACCAGGCTCCCCCGTCCCTGGGATTCTCCAGGCAAGAATACTGCAGTGGGTTGCCATTTCCTCCTCCAATGCATCAAAGTGAAAAGTGAAAGTGAAGACGCTCAGTCGTGTCCGACTCTTAGTGACCCCATGGACTGCAGCCTACCAGGCTCCTCTGTCCATGGGATTTTCCAGGCAAGAGTACTGGAGTGGGGTGCCATTACCTTCTGCCATTCCACACACCTAAATTTGTTAATTGACACATTGACCATATAAGGGAATCCAGCATATTGAGAAGTCTCAGATAAGTTAGGGTCTATGCACACACATGCTCACATACACATTTATTGGTTATCAACAAATACCAGGCACGATTTAAGGCAAATTGCAAATGTTAATTTATTTAATCCTCTTAACTATTACCCTTATTTTACAGAGGACACTAAAGCTCAAAGAAATTAATTAACTTTCTCAAACATAAAATCTACCAAATAGTATTTAATACCTAGAAAATCAGGTAGTAAAGCTTCAGGGCTTGAGCATTTAATCATTATGCTATGAAATACTTTATGTTTTCTCTATTAATTGTTTTAAAATGTGTTTTGTAAAGGTCACCATTCTGATTCCCACTAAATTCTTCACTACCTCCACTATACAACTACTTGCAGTCCAGACCTTTCACCTGAAGTCTAGATCTAGATCTTGACATCAAACTTCCCACTAGGAGGATCTAAATTTGAACATAAAACAGACACTTAAACTCAACCTGTCCATGCCCCAAACTGAACTCATACTTCCCTCTCAGAATGTCTCTTTTTCCTTTATTCAACACAGCCCACTATTTATCTAGGTACTTAGGACAGAAACTTTCTGCTCCCTCAATCTCCATATCAATGTAGGCACCATGACCCCTCACCTGCCCACCTGAATGTTTTGTTAGTTGGACCACTTCGCATCTTCCCCTCTGTCATTATCTCTATTCAGCCTCCTCCTCATTCATCTAATTGGTCCCTTTGCATCTGATTTCCCTTACAACACATTCTCACAGTGTGGCCAGAATGTTCTTTCTAAATCTTGATGACTATCACTCTCCTGCCCAAGTACCTTTAACAGCCTTTACTGTCACAAGGACTAAGTATTAATCTATTAGGAAGACTGAATTTAAGTTCCTTCTCTAGCCTTTTTTTCTTGCAAATTCTATCACATGCCACATATTTACTTTGTTTTTAAAGATATTTTCAGTTTTTCAAAGAAATCATACATTCTCTCTCACTTGTAGCCTCTGCTCATCCTGCTCTTTATGCCTAGAATGTCCATTCTTTACTTCTCTTGGCTAACTCCTACGGGTTCATGGGAAAACAACTAATAGGTTGGATGATACTTGAGAGTGTCTGGATGACATCCCAACTAGCAATACTGATCCCACATATTATAAACATGTCAGATGGTCACATCACTCAAGACAGAGTCCACTTCATCAATACTTGCATCTTTAAGGTAAGCCACAGTATCTAGTACCACAATGGGTAAAATGTTTGTTGAAAGAAGTAATTTCTTTTTAATAGAAAGAATCTCAAGTGCTTAAAAATGACACATTTCCATTTTGTCTGCCTTTTCCCTTTTTTACCTCTCTGAATTTTATCTCCCAGGCCTGTGTACATAATTAGCTACAAAGTCTGACTCACGATGGTGTGATCACTCACCTAGAGCCAGACATCCTGGAATGTGAAGTCAAGTGGGCCTTAGAAAGCATCACTACGAACAAAGCTAGTGGAGGTGATGGAATTCCAGTTGAGCTATTTCACATCCTCAAAAGTGATGCTGTGAAAGTGCTGCACTTGATATGCCAGCAAATTTGGAAAACTCAGCAGCGGCCACAGGACTGGAAGAGGTCAGTCTTCGTTCCAATCCCAAAGAAAGGCAATGCCAAAGAATGCTCAAACTACCGCACAATTGCACTCATCTCACATGCTAGTAAAGTAATGCTCAAAATTCTCCAAGCCAGGCTTCAGCAATACGTGAACCAGGAACTTCCAGATGTTCAAGCTGGTTTTAGAAAAGGCAGAGGAACCAGAGATCAAATTGCCAACATCCGCTGGATCATCAAAAAATCAAGAGAGTTCCAGAAAAACATCTATTTCTGCTTTATTGACTATGCCAAAGCCTTTGACTGTGTGGATCACAATAAACTGTGGAAAATTCTGAAAGAGATGGGAATACCAGACCATCTGACCTGTCTCTTGAGAAACCTGTATGCAGGTCAGGAAGCAACAGTTTAGAACTGGACATGGAACAACAGACTGGTTCCAAATAGGAAAAGGAGTCCGTCGAGGCTGTATATTGTCACCCTGCTTATTTAACTTATATGCAGAGTACATCATGAGAAACGCTGGGCTGGAAGAAGCACAAGCTGGAATCAAGATTGCCGGGAGAAATATCAATAACCTCAGATATGCGGATGACACCACCCTTATGGCAGAAAGTGAATAAGAACTAAAGAGCCTCTTGATGAAAGTGAAAGAGGAGAGTGAAAAAGTTGGCTTGAAGCTCAACATTCAGAAAACTAAGATCATGGCATCTGGTCCCATCACTTCATGGGAAATAGATGGGGAAAGAGTGGAAACAGTGTCAGACTTTATTTTTTTGGGCTACAGAATCACTGCTGATGGTGACTGCAGCCATGAAATTAAAAGACGCTTACTTCTTGGAAGGAAGGTTATGGCCAACCTAGATAGCATATTTAAAAGCAGAGACATTACTTTGCCAACAAAAGTCCATCTAGTCAAGGCTATGGTTTTTCCAGTGGTCATGTATGGTTGTGAGAGTTGGACGGTGAAGAAAGCTGAGCGCCGAAGAATTGATGCTTTTGAACTGTGGTGTTGGAGAAGACTCTTGAGAGTCCCTTGGACTGCAAGGAGATCCAATCAATCATTCCTAAAAGAGATCAATCCTGGGTGTTCATTGGAAGGTCTGATGTTGAAGTTGAAACTCCAATACTTTGGCCACCTCATGCGAAGGGTTGACTCATTGGAAAAGACCCTGATGCTGGGTAGGATTGGGGGCGGGAGGAGAAGGGGACAACAGAGGATGAGATGGTTGGATGGCATCACCGACTCAATGGACATGGGTCTGGGTAGACTCCGGGAGTTGGTGATGGACAGAGAGGCCTGGTGTGCTGCAATTCATGGGGTCGCAAAGAGTCGGACACGACTGAGCAACTGAACTGAACTGAACTGAACTGAACTGACTTTATATGAACACTTACCCTAAATTATGGAATTATAAGAATAAGAATTATAAATTGTTTAGGACCCATATTTTTAAAGAAAGAGCTCAATTTTTCTCCATGCAGTGACTTAGCTTTGGAATGTAAAACAATTTCAGAATTCCTTTCAGCTGGCACATTTATTTTCCATAAGAGAGCAATGTTGAGATATGTGTTTGCTTGTTTCGTTTCTTTATGTTATTTTGTCAATTCCAGCTTTCCAACTCAATTCTTAGCATATACTAGTCTACAGAGAACACTGGGACTCTTGAGTTCTCTGAGGAAGGTCAGGCTCAAGATGCTCACCACAGGCTATTAATACATCCTCTTGCATGATTTATTAGAGGTATTTCCCACTATGGTGATAGGCTTGCCTTGTGGCAAAGAACTTCCTGTGTGCATTAAAACAGGCTCTGAGGCTATGTAGGGAGAAAATTTTTATGGAATGAGTTTGGGTGATGCAGCTGCAGAATCAATTAGACTGAATAGAGCCCTTGGTTGCCAATTTTAGTAATACCAGAAAAATGAAAATGCTGAAGCTGGTAGTCACCCAGATGTTTCAGCCTGCTGACTGGCACATCAGTGTTCATTCTTCCTGCTCTGTCTTTGGTTCTTGGGCATGCCTCATGTTAAAAATAAGTACTGCTCTTACTCTCACATGAAGTACAATTACTGCTGCTGCTGCTGCTGCTAAGTCGCTTCAGTCATGTCCGACTCTGTGCGACCCCATAGACGGCAACCCACCAGGCTCCTCTGTCCCTGGGATTCTCCAGGCAAGAACGATGGAGTGGGTTGCCATTTCCTCCTTCCTCCAATGCAATGAAAGTGAAGTCGCTCAGTCGTGTCTGACTCTTAGGGACCCCATGGACTGTAGCCTACCAGGCTCCTCCATCCATGGGATTTTCCAGGCAAGAGGACTGGAGTGGGGTGCCATTGCCTTCTCCAACAGGGAACACTGGGTGGGGAGTATATGGAAACTCTGTACCTTCTTCATAACTTTTTTAAAATCTGAAGGTATTCTAAAATATAAAGTTTATTTTTTAATTAATACAATGACTTTACAAATAATGGTTTTTTCTATTTGAAAAAGTGAAGGGAAAAGTCCCTTCCATTGTAATGTTTAATGTACAAAACATTAATCATTGTAATTACATTCATTTATCTAGAGAAACAAGTAAATGCCTCATAATAATGTGCAGGGGAGGAAAAGTTGAAAGAATTTATCTCTTCGGGGCAATAATCGAAAAAATAAATTAGAGTGAGTTGACAACAGATAAATGAGCTCTGTGTATTAACAGTTTGGTTTATGGGCCCGTCTGATGGTCAATAGGGAAGCTAGGAGCTGGAATTGCTCCTGCTCACTTAATTGTGTCATTTAGAGAATATCTGAGTAGCACCAGAGAAACTTGTCAGAGGAGATCAGTTTCAGTAGTTTTAGTGTTATTTTTGAAAGTTTCTTTTATATTTATGCAATTTATTTTGTCTTTGATTATGCTGTCACATTTCCTACACAGATTAAAAATGCATTTTTATTAAAATTATCTTAAGTTTGAAGCTTGCTTTATCCTAAGTTTGTGCCAATAGTTGATGGGCAAAACATCTGTGGCAGAGACAGCTCTCACCAAATATTCCACGTGTTCCACTTCCTTTCTCAGAATCCCCTGTAGTTGGGTTGGGGCCACATGAGTGGTTTTAGTCAATGATTGTTAAGATGAAGTGATATCAGTCACTTCTGGGCAGAGAGTTAAGAGTTCAGGTCTCTAACCCTCCATCTCTCTATTCTCCTGCCATTGTAACGTCAGAAGCCATGTTTCCAGGGCTGTTGGTATAAGATGGTATAGCATCCATTACCTGCACGGCAACCCACTCCAATATTCTTGCCTGGAGAATCCCCATAGACAGAGGGGCCTGGCAGGCTACAGTCCATGGGTCCCAAAGAGTCGGATACGACTGGAGCACAGCATCCATTAACCTAGGTTCTGAGTTATTGTGTAGAGCAGATTCTCCTCTTCAAATCCTGCCAGCCTATGTTGAACAAGTGACATATATCATATGCTGTATTATGCCATAAGACACTGGAGTCTGTCTGCTGCTATAGTTGTTGTTAATAACCCTAGTACAACTAGTAAGGAAAACTGCATGCATTTTAAGAAATCATTATTACATTTTAGGCTATTTTGTTATAGGTAGTCAGAAGCTAGTTTTGAGATTAATATAAGATTTGCTTGCCATAACCTCAAATCACAATGCCTTATGACAAAAAGCAATATTTCAAAACAGAAAAGATAGCAAGAATAGAGATTCTGAGTAGGGACAGAGAATTTTGTAGAACCCATTTGGGAAGGAAAGTTGCTCCTGTCAAGGCACAAAAAAATACAACCATTCAAAATATTGAAAGAATGGAGATTTCAGCAAAAACATTAAGATTTCATTCCATAGTATTTCAGGAAAGAACACATCTCAGGGAGAGGGGAAGGTAAGTGGCACCTACTGTTTGGACTCATTTTCAGGAACATGAGATAAAGGAAACTTAGCCATGTTACTGCTGGAGATAGGAGAGATGAGTGTTGTATTTGGGGGACTATAAGATACTGTATGTAATTTTCATAAAACATGGCAGTATGAAGAGAGAGCATATTCAGACTCTGTATGCAAAGATTTCACAGACTAGCTTTGGAATATAGTGTCATTAGTCAACACAGGGAATGGGTCTCATGGACATAGGTTCCCCAAGAGTTATCTACCATTCACTAATCATGACTGATAAATGTGTTGTCAGTTTTTTTTTTTTTTTTCTGGTAATTAAACCTCTTCATATGACTGAAGTGAGAGGGTTTGTTGCACATTTCACTTATTCCCTAAGGCCATGCATAAACAAATTACTTGAGGGAATTATGACAGGTTCTATCAATTGTTACATATATATGAAATTTTCAACAGCATTTGATGATAAATTGAATAATAAATGTGTTGAATTCAAGGAAGAACCTTTTTCTCTCAACTCTCCCTTACTCTTTTATTTTGATTTTGTTGTTGTTCAGTTGCTAAGTCACGTTTGACTCTTTGTGACACCACAGACTGCAGCACAACATGCTTCCCTGTCCCTCACCATCTCCCAGAGTTTGCTCAAACTCATGTCCATTGAGTCACTGATGTCACCCAACCATCTCATCCTCCGTCTCCCCTTCTCCTCCTGCCCTCAATCTTTCCCAGCATCAAAGTCTTTTCCAATGGGTCATCTCTTCACATCAGGTGGCCAAACTATTGGAGCTTCAGCCTCAGTCCTCCCAATTAAAATTCAGGGTTAATTTCCTTTAGGATTGACCAGTTTGACTCCTTGCTACCCAAGGGACACTCAAGAGTCTTCTCACAGTTTGAAAGCATCAGTTCTTTGGCACTCAGCTTTCTTTATGGGCCAACTCTCACATCCGTACATGACTACTGGAAAAAATATAGCTTTGACTACACAGATCTTTGTTAGCAAAGTGATGTCTCTGTTTTCAAATATGCTGACTAGGGTTTGTCATAGCTTTTCCTCCAAGGAGCAAGAATCTTTTAATTTCATGGCTGCAGTCACTGTCCACAGTGATTTTGGAGCCCAAGAAAATTAAGTCTGTCACTGTTTCCAGTTTTTCCCCATCTATTTGCCATGAAGTGGTTAAAAATTCAAATAGATACCTTCTCAGAAATTAAGACTGTGGGCCTTGAGTTAGGGCATTGATGGTATATTTCTTTCCACTCAGCTAATGGGTAGTCCCACTGCCCCACTAATGAGCCAAATGTATTTTGCAGAAAATTAACAGCTCACAGAAGATTTACATTTTAATTTACATCCACAAGGCAATTTTTCTAACACAGCTGTTTTCCTGACTGAGTCCTTAAGAACTTTTCTTATAAGTTTTTCATTGCTTTGCTTTTAGAATTTCAGTGTGGGTGTCCAATTTTAATATGCTAATTTAGATAATATGATTTTCCCAACTTTAGGAAGTTTTTTTTTCTTTTTTTTAAGTGCAATAAAAGAAAACAAAGATCCCTGTCTTCATAGTACTTGTATTCTTAGTGGGGGGAAGGAGAATAATGGAGGCAGAATATAAATACTGCTATGCAGAACTTCAGAAAATGATAAGTGCTATAGAAGAGGGGCAAACCGAACAGAATAAAGGGGAACTGGAGTACCAGTTCAGGAGAAGTGCAGCTGGCAGTTTTAAGTAGAGTGATCCAAGCAGCTTTCATTGAGATGACATTTTATTAATTCCAAGTTCCCAAAGAAGGTGAGGGAGTTAGCCATGGTCCTGATCATGAAAAGGATAGGTAAACATGCTCATAAAATAAGTGGTCAATGAAGAACTGTGGTATTGATAAACATGTATGAAATTTGGAAGAGGTTCCCCCAGAAAAGTTGTTTTAAAATGGTTTATAACATCAGTGCAATGACAGTAGTCCCTTTTACAATGCTGCATAAAGAATCTTCAACTTATCAGTGAATCATTCTAAAGTTTGTAGGTGAGTTAGTGGTTCTGTTTTGTTTGGTTGCTTTTAAACTATGGCATAAGGCCACTGATCACATCAATCAGGAATTCTTCTTAACCTTTGATTGTCTTGTTTTGACAGAAATCACATTTAAAAATCTCTTCATAAACCTAAAACAAAGGAGTAGCTCTGGTTTCTAGGATTCATTTGTAATGCAGCTGATGGAGGCTCTCACTGCTCAGAATTGTCTTTCATTTCCATCAAAGAGATCAAGAGTTTCTCCTTCAAAGAGTAGAGCCAACAAGTTATTTCCCCTTTACTCCTCCCAGCTTTTGGTTTCCTATTATAAGCATATCAAATAAATACACAGCTCAGTTTACTCATCTAGTTACTACTAGGTAGAGAGATATTCAGAGACCCATTTTAAACAAGTAAGTTGCAGGCAACAGTCTCCTTTGTTGACTCTAAAGCCGTTTCAGCAGATTTTTGAAGGTTTTTATAATTCATTCTGGACGCTCCACCATAGTTAATATTAACGTATGCTTGGCCTTCTTTCTAGCAAAAAGAGATCCCATCTCTGTGCCCATGACTTTGCCTTTGCCTTTGGTTTCATATTTACACTGGGCAGCTTGCTGTAGCACCCAGGCCCTAAGGCATAATTCACAATATTTATGTGGTTTCACTGAAACACGTTTTCAGACACCAGCTTTTTTGGCAGCAAACTGGAATAGATAAAAAGGCCCAAATCACTCTAAACAAGCCAGCAGTAATTATAGGAGAATCCTGACTGCAGAATGACAGTATCTCATGGAGTTTATAAAAATGTTCACAGTCATGGCACTATTCATTTGGGGACCTTTCAGCACTATCATAAGTAAAACTGTTTCCTTCCCTAACCAACTCCGCACTGAGCTGATGGGGAAGAATTGTCACTCTGTCAATAAATATCTGAACTTCTATTGGTACACACTTGATGCTACTTCTTTACTCTTACTTTCGCAGTCAGTTGTTTTTGTCTCTATATTACATTGTGCTACATGGATCAGCATTCTCTTTGACAGTCCTCACTATAACATTTATATCCCTGGTGGCTCAGATGGTAAAGCGTCTGCCTACAATGTGGGAGACCCAGGTTTGGTCCCTGGGTCAGGAAGATCCCCTGGAAAAGGAAATGGCACCCCACTCCAGTACTCTTGCCTGGAAAATCCCATGGACAGAGGAGCCTGGGAGGCTACAGTCCATGGGATCGCAAAGAGTTGGACACGACTGAGCGACTTCACTATAACATCACATATGCTAAGCTATTTTTTAAAAATACATATGACTCAAAATTTGATGATATACTTGTGAAGAGATTGCAACACAGCAGTGACAACTGCTGCCTTGGGAAATAAGTACCTTTCTTATTAAGGTATAGATTTAACATTAGTTTCTCCAAATGATCTCCTTTTCTATAGCCCCAAACCCACTAAGGACCATTGTTTTTGATAAATTTCACAACACTCCACTTGCCAATTATTCATGGCACCAGTGTGTCTAGAACTCACACTTGCATTTGAAGCGAGCAGAGTTTACAGTATAACTAATTCACAGCATAAATTGTGGAGGCAAGAATAATTTTCAGTGTATATTCTCCAGATTATATTATGGTATCTCTACATTATAAGTCATTTCAAAATCACAGGAAAAAGACAATAATATCATACAGCTCTACAGAAATACCTTTATCAGATCTATTTCAATGATTATCCTTATCACACAGCTTCAGAGTCTTAATCTGTAAGTTTTGCCCATCCACTAAGTCTATTACCTACATTTAAGGAGTGGGCTTAACTCTTTGAAAAGAAACACCTTTATATTCTATCTCCTCTAGTACATGTATATATTTCCTGGAAGAATGGGTGGTCTCACCATATTTCTTCTTTCAGAAATATAAAGACATTACTGGCATAGGAGACAGCTCATTAAAGTAGGAAATGGCCATTTAGTGGATGACAGTATTACAACATCAGCTATAATTTCACCTTCAGTTTTACATTCAGAGGCTACTGAAGCTGTGCTTTTATGGCAATGATGTTGGTGGTGGGTGTATCTTTCAAAATGACAGTCCTCCACTTTCTGACATGCTGCAATTTATTAAAACATTTCCTATATAAATATTTAAGGAAATGGAATTACAAAAGTACAACTAATCTGAAACCATAAAAAAAGTTCCTATATAAAAGTCCAAATTCTGACTTCATTGTCAGAGGACCTGAGAGAAATTTTATGAACACAGCTATATATATAGTTTAATTAATTAGACAGGCCATTACACAGTGGTGGCTCCAATACCATGATGGCCTACTTTTGGTAAACCAAACCTTAAGCCTGTAGATGCCTCAAGGATACACAATCAAAGCCCAAGGACAACCAATCACAACCAGCCAACTGGTTGTTAAGCTATAGTCAGTCAGTTATTTCCTTGCCTTTTCTCTGTAAAAGTGTTTCCTCTAGCTCCTGTCAGAGGTGTATTCTTCCTAAGCACCCCTGCTTTGGTGTGACCTGACTGAAATTTACTTTCAATGAAATAAACTCATAAAATTTTTTTAAGATTCTCCCGTGTATCTTTTAACAAGAGACATACACAGACATATACACTCACCTATAAAAACATCATGTGATATGGCCATCATTTCAAGTCAATTTAATATATCTCCTTTGGTGAGGAAATAAATTGAATTAATAAGGAGATATATTAAATTGAATTGATAAGGAGATACATTAAATTGAATTGAAACGATGGCCATATCACACGATGTTTTTATAAGTGAGCGAATATGTCAAAGGGTTAAGGAAATCAGAGAGAATATGGAAGACAGTTGAATTCTATGTCTACTGAGGTTAGAGTGTGATTAGCTAAAAATATTTTGCTAGTATTTCTTAAAACTTCCACTGGTATTTTGGACAGGCTTGTTCTTCATCCATCAACTCACAGTCAGTAAAACTCTCTGGGCATTAAAATAGGATCCCCTACTTTCCCAAACATCTCCTAGGAGGTATCTGAAAACCTCCAAAGATCTTAAACAAACTGCATTTTCTTCTAAGAGAAAGTTCTAACCATTTTCCATGATATTTTCCCAGAATAATTTTAGTTAGCTACTTTAGAATTGTTATGGATCTTTATTGCTTCACTTGTGGCCCACCTGTCTGCTTCTCTCTTTCTGCCTCCTGGCTTCTGTACATCTATCACTTCATATCTAGCACTCTAGCCCTCTCTTGTTTGTGAAGGACTCAGCACCTGGATACAGCCTAACAGTAAATGATAAAATGACAGGATTAATCTAGCACTCAAATTATTTCTTCATCTTGATTTGTACCACTGAGGGATTCAGAAAAAAAAAAATTATAGAGAGTTAAAATTAACACAGTTGGATTCCAAAGGCCTGAAAACCAGGAGAGCCAATGGTGTGGTTCCAGTTTAAAGGCCAGCAGGTTTGTGGCCCAGATAGAACTGATGTTTCAATCTAAGTCCACAGGCAGGAAAAAGCTGGTGTCTCAGTTAAAAGGCAAATCAGTCTTTCTGTTCTACTCAGGCCTTCAACTGATTGGACAAGGCCCCTCACAGCAGGGAAAGCAACCTACTCAGTCTATTGATTCAAATATTAATCTCACCCAAAAACACCCTCTCAGAAACACCCGTTTGTTGTTTGATCAAATATCTAGGCAATGCAATGTCTGGTCTAGTTAACCATCACACAACTCCTGAGAGTTGATAAAACCATAGTGATAAAATAGTTCAAGAAAAGATCAAAGGATAGTGGTAGAAAGTAAAGCAAGAATAAATTTTATGACTATTATTTCCTGTATGTACTTTAGAAGCTATATCTTTACCAGGAAAGGAAAAAATCATCATACAGAATATTCATGTGCCACATGTGTATTTTTTTTTAGTTAGAAAAGATTAACTGTTAAAATAATTCCCTCACAAAGTCATTAAAATATCAAAGTGTGTTCATGCAGAAATTTTAAAATGATAATAACATAGTAATACAGAAAACATTGCTAAAGCTTTACAAATTCCAAAGACCTTGCATACATATTTTTGAAACTTACAACATTATGATAGTTGATAAAGTAGATTTCAGACAGAAATAAAAGTATGAAGTATATAATAATAATATAGTGATGAGGTTGACATTCTGTTTAGGAGCATGGTCTGGACATGGGGTTGTAATGTCAAGGAAAGAACGTCTAAGAAGATGGGAGGTGAGAGCCTGGCTCACTCTCTGAGTATTTATTATTAAACTTGGATCATCCTGGCTCCCTTCGTGCTGATCCACACTGAAATCTATGCTGAAATTGAGAAGAATCATTTTAATCATGACAGAATTCATGTAGTGGGATCCTTTAATAGGCTTCTCAGTAATTTTATGGCTAGACATCTTTTTTGGAGGCCACTGGATGAAAATTCTGGCCTCTCAGTTCGCTACTTTCCAAATTGTGAGTCTCAGTGTCCCAAAACGTAAAATAAGTGGCAGGTCCTCAGAGCCAGGTAGGGAGAATGGGAATGTGCACAGAGCTTCCAGCCCATCCTATTATACAATAGGTCCTCAACAAATAATCGACCCCAAGCCCTCCATCCTTACTGCTGCTGTAATCGAGCAGCAGGCTTGTTCAGCAAAGCCATCCAATGCTGCAGTAATGAACCAGATTGCTTGGATAATTGGCATTCTCCCCACCAAATGCAAGATTGATAGATTCAATATAAATCTATGCCGTTACTCATTCTTGTATTAGAGAGTTCTCATTAAGCAAATGGATTAATTGGCTTACTGATGTTTTAGTGAGAGCCAGATTTGCGTAAGTGGACTCGGCAGTCCTGAGAAAAGCAAATTAAACACTAATAAAGGGAGAAATGTGCTTGCTTAGGCTGAAGTCTCAGTCATGGGCTCAAATCAAGGATCTGATTATAATATTTGTCAACGTGAGTGGATATTAATGTCTGACAGATGAAAATGCTCTGAGTTTTTCCCATGACAGTTTACTTTCCATCCAAGACACTCATACCCCTTGGAGATGCCTTGTGTCCCCTTCCCCAAAAGATTTTCATCAAGGATTCCTAACCACTTGTCAGGAAACTTGGTCTGATATAGAACCAGGCTTCACTCTTGTTTCCACAAACAGTTAATAAGACATATTTGGAACAAACTAAATGAGAGTGAAATATTCATCAGAGTTTTTCCCAAAGTATCACAGGGATTTGCTTTATTATCTTAATCTTAATCTCTCTCTCCTCCCAAGAAATCACTGTTCAATCTTTTTAGTATTTAACAGATGTTTTATTATGATTAACTTTGAAGAAGAACTATCTAAATATACATATGCAAATATACATTCACACCTATTCATATTGCATCTCTCTTGTCCTGTTTAACACATACAAGAGTGTTTGGCCTGTGCTTTCTCTTTTTCAGAACCGTTAATTTTTCTCTTTCTATTAGTCATTCTCATAAACTTATAAACATGTGACTTTTACCATCTTTAAAATAATGAACAACAAAGACCTCTATTGACCCCATGTTCTATACTAGCTACAGTACCTTTTCTCCCTTGGTCTTTATAGCCCTAAGGATTGCTGTATACTCACTCCCCAATTCCACTTCTCCTTTCCTCTAAGACTCATGCCAGGCTTTCTCATCTCTCTCACACCTCTGATGCCCTTTCCCTCAATGCACTTCACACAAATGACAGGTACACCTCTAAATCCAAAGGCTGATTTTCTGTCCTTATCTTAGTTGACTTGTAAGTAGCACTTGACACAGTTAATCACTGTCAAATTATTCTTTCATTTGACTTTCAGGACAACAGGTTTCTGATGTCTTTTCCCACCTCAAAGGCTGCTCATTCTTGGCCTTTTCTGCTGGTATCACCTATCACCTTAACTTTTAAACTTTGGAATAACTAATAGGCATTTTAAATTTATTATGCTCCAAAACAAACTCTCAATTTTCTCCAGCACACCAGTTCTTCACAAAGTTTTCTTCATCTCAATAAAACAACAATTCATTCCTTCCATTATTTCTATCACAATCCTTGGAGATATCAGTAGTTACTCAATTTATTTTACATCCCACCACCAAAGAAACAGCAGATCTGTTGCCTCTTCTATAAAATACTATGCCATGCTAAGATATAAGCATAAGTGGCATACTTATTTCATCTCTTAGAAGAAATGGAGTAGCCCTCATAGTCAACAAGGGAGTCTAAAATGCAGTACTTGGGTGCAGTCTCAAAAATGACAGAATGATCTCCATTTCCAAAGCAACCCATTCAATATCACAGTAATCCAAGTCTATGCCCCAACCACTAATGCTGAAGAAGTTGAATTTGAATGGTTTTATAATGACCTACAAAACTTACTAGAACTAACATCAAAAAAAGATCTCCTTTTCATCATAGGGGCCTGGGATGCAAAAGTAGAAAATTAAGAGATACCTGGAGTAACAGGAAATTTGGCCTCAGAGTACAAAATGAAGTAGGGCAAAGACTAACAGAGTTTTGTAACAGAACACACTTGTCATAGCAAACAACCTTTTCCAATAACACAAGAAAGGACTCTATACATGGACATCACCAGATGGTCAATGCCAAAATAAGATTGATTATATTCTTTGTAGCTGAATATGGAGAAGCTCTATACAGTTAGCAAAAACAAGACCAGGAGCTGACTGTGGCTCAGATCATGAACTTCTTATTGCCAAATTCAGACTTAAATTAAAGAAAGTAGGGAAAACTACTAGACCATTCAAGTATGACCTGAATCAAATCCCTTATGATTATACAGTGGAAGTGACAAATAGATTCAAGGGACTAGATCTGATAGACAGAGAACCTGAAGAACAAAGGTCTGGACAGAGGTTTGTGATATTGTACAGAAGGTGGTGATCAAGACCATTACCAAGAAAAAGAAATACAAAAAGGCAACATGGCTGTCTGAGGAGGCCTTACAAATAACTGAGAAAAGAAGAGAAGCTAAAGGCAAAGAGAAAAGGAAAGATATACCTATCTGAATGTAGAGTTCCAAAGAATAGCAGGGAGAGATAAGAAAGCCTTCCTCAGTGATCAATGCAAAGAAATAAAGGACAACAATAGAATGTGAAAGACTAGAGATCTCTTCAAGAAAATTAGAGATACCAAGGGAAAATTTTATCTAAAGATGGGCACAATAAAGGACAGAAACGGTATGGACCTAACAGAAGCAGAAGATATTAAGAAGAGGTGGCAAGAATACACAGAAGAACTAGACCAAAAAGATCTTCATGATCCAGATAACCATGATGGTATGATCACTCACCTCGAGCCAGACATCCTAGAGTCCGAAGTCAAGTGGGCCTTAGGAAGCATCGCTACGAACAAAGCTAGTGGAGGTGATGGAATTCCAGTTGAGCTATTTCAAATCCTGAAAGATGATGCTGTGAAAGTGATGCACTCAATATGCCAGCAAATTTGGAAAACTAAGCAGTGGCCACAGGACTGGAAATAGTCAGTTTTCATTCTAATCCCAAAGAAAGGCAATGCCAAAGAATGCTCAAACTACCACAAAATTGCACTCGTCTCACACGCTAGCAAAGTAATGCTCAAAATTCTCTCAGGCAGGCTTCAACAGTACATGAACTGTGAACCTCCAGATGTTCAAGCTGGTTTTAGAAAAGGCAGAGGAACCAGAGATAAAATTGCCTACATCCGTTGGAACATCAAAAAAGCAAGAGAGTTCCAGAAAAACATCTACTTCTGTTTTATTGACTACGCCAAAAGCGTTTGTTGTGGATCACAACAAACTGAAAAATTCTTAAACAGATGGGAATACCCAACCACCTGACCTGCCCCCTGGGAAATCTGTATGCATGTCAAGAAACAACAGTTAGAATTGGACATGGAACAATGGACTGGTTCCAAATTTGGAAAGGAGTACATCAAGGCTGTATATTGTCATTCTGCTTATTAACTTACATTCAGAGTATATCATGTGAAATGCCCGGCTATATGAAGCACAAGCTGGAATCAAGATTGCTGGGAGAATTCTAAATAACCTTAGATATGCAGATGACATCTCCCTTATAGCAGGAAGTGAAGAAGAACTAAAGAGCCTCTTGATGAAAATGAAAGAGGACAATGAAAAAGTTGGCTTAAAGATCAACATTCAAAAAAGGAAGTTCATGACATCCAGTCCCATCATTTCATGGCAAATATATTGGGAAACAGTGACAGACTTTATTTTCTTGGACTGCAAAATCACTGCAGATGGTGACTGCAGCCATGAAATTAAAAGACGCTTGCCTCTTGGAAGACAAGCTATGACAAACCTAGATAGCATATTGAAAAGCAGAGACATTACTTTGCCAACAAAGGTCCGTCTAGTGAAAGTCATGGTTTTTCCAGTAGTCATGAATGGATGTGAGGGTTGGACCATAAAGAAAGCTGAGTGCCAAAGAACTAATGCTTTTGAACTGTGGTGTTGGAGAAAACTATTGAGAGTCCCTTGGACTGCAAGGGGATCCAACCAGTTCATCCTAAAGGAGATCAGTCCTGGGTGTTCATTGGAAGGACTGATGTTGAAGCTGAAACTCCAATACTTTGGCCACCTCATGCGAAGAACTGACTCATTGGAAAAGACCCTGATGCTGGGAAAGATTGAAGGCAGGAGGAGAAGGGGATAACAGAGGATGAGATGGTTGGGTGGCATCACCAACTCAATGGACATGAGTTTGAACAAACTCCGGGAGATGGTGAAGGACAGGGAAGCCTGGTGTGCTGCAGTCCATGGGGTCACAAAGAGTGGGACATGACTTAGAGCTGCATAACAAAAACTGATTTTCTGGCTCAAGTAAGAGGTGATTAACTTACTTAAAAAACAAGTCCAAAAATTTAGCTCTCAAATGGTACTGTCTATTATATTTTTGGAAACAAAATAAGTCAGACATAATCTTTAAGTTCTCGCATTCATATATATCACAAGGAAGGGGTTGCTCTATAAGGAGAGATGAAGAAGAAATCATATTGCTTGGCTCAGAGCTTTGATACTTGATGAATATTCCTTAAAAATATTTATATATTTAGTTCTACATTTTTCTGATATGTAATCTGACATTGGAGTGTCCTTTATATAAATTTAAAGTAGAAACCATGCCACAATGGTTATACTCTGTATATACTCAGTTTACATTGAGTTATATTAAACACGCTTTTCTATCCTCAGGCATCAAGAATGACTGAAATTCAAGCCAATTAATAGAAAAAAATTTCCAAGAGTGTATTTTTCCAATGAAATTTTAATCAGTTTGCCGCTGTATGCTTTTATTCTGAAAGCATAATGCCATTGTGTTTATTTCATGAGGTCCACTCTCTACAGCTACGATGTCAATACTGATTGCTCTAATTAACATTTGTGATTAATTTTGTACTCACTGAAATTGCATTTCCTTTTGACCAGCAGGCATGCAAGTGACAGCTCTAGACTATTCTGTTCTACACAAGCTAATTGGTTTGAAAGAAGCCAGAGAAAAACAAAAGAACTTAAGTTCAGAAGGTTTCTGAGAAATCAGAAGTCTAAGGATTATAAAAATCTAGGGCTCTATGGGACTCTAAAGACCACTGAGCCACTACATGCAGCAGTGTGAACTTTGTCAGGATCTTGAAGACCACCAGTGTCTGAAGCAAATATGTTAAATATAATGAATTATCTGTTTAGAATGAGGTATTGTTTCAACCTTGAGAAAATTTTAATGACATTAATTGTCTCTATTCAAGAAGAACCGTAACACATATATACCATTCCCCTCTATTTCATGAACTGCCTTGGGTACTGAATTGAAAATACCTGTGGGTACTCAATTAATTTTAACTTAATAAACATTAAAATCACTCTGTATGGAACCAACAGGTAATCAAAATAATATGCTTGCTCTCACAGACCATGACTGCATTCTAAGCAGCTGTGGTATTTGTAACAGTGAAGATGAGAGCAGGGATATTATTCTAAAGAAGTATTGCAAAATATGCATTTGTTGCGGCTGAATTTGCCATCCCAGCTGTTTTCCATAAAGTATGAAATTAGAAGAGTGGGAAAAGGGCTTAAATTGTAGACTTAGGGGCTTCTAGTGGATATAAAGAATACTTTCCCAAAACTGAGGCTACATAAATATTCAAACAAATATTGTAAAATCAACGTCATTCAGGAATGATATTACGGCATCTCAAAAGGGTAAGACTTTCCTCTGTCTGGGGTGATGGAGCATGATTTCTCAGGGTTCAGCTATTGCTAGGATAAAGTGCCCTTCAAGGTTTATCCAAAGAATCATTAATTCTTAAAATAGTGTTTAAACAATAAAGCATTTCAAAAAATACTGATTATCCAACTGGGGTAAAAGATTTACTTCACAATTATGAAACAGAGAAGACAAAATATACCTTGGAATAGAGAGGATGAATATTTTTATATTATGAGAAACTTATGTATCACTTTCTTATGAAAATATAGCATATTTGATGTGGAAAACATGACTCATGGAAATACTATGTTGTATCTTTTCAAAAAGTTGGAAACATAAAACATGCACTGTATTTGTATTATAAAATTTTTGCTTTCTTGGAGTTTAATAAGAGCTCATTTCATTTGGAGTAATACTACTGATAACGTAATAACCTCTTTTTGAGTTTGTAAAAAAAACACTCAAAGACCATTCACATTTTACTCACCTTGCCTTTCCCAGGGTGTTTGCTCCAATCCCTGCCTCTCCCCGCTCCCTCCCACTCCCTGCTCCCCAAAGCATATGGCCATGGAGACCATCTGAGTATAGCCCTGACCCTTGTGACCTCTGTCTCCTTCTGTATGGAACCAGAATAAGGGATAAAAACTCAGGGAATCTTTTTTTTAGGGTTATAGCCTGCGTGTATATGAAGAGAAAGTATGTAGATACTGTTAGCTCTTCTAGGAACTTTATGAAAACATGAAATCATTCATTATGTAGCAACACAGTGGAAAAAAAAAAACCCAGCAGCTGTGACATCTGTGAATAGTTCTTACTGAGAATTACAAATGGGGGTTTTTGCTTGACTCTGTTAAGCCAAACTAACACCATTTCAGGGAAAGACTATTTGACATACATTGGGCTTACTAACCAGGAGAAATGTCTCTCCTGAAAAACCTGTAAAGAAACACTTAATTAAAAATCAAGTATTTTCTCAGAGTAACAGAGTAGGTAGAAACACCACAGACAGTTGCCTTACCCATTTCTTCTATTCTACAAACATCTGTTTCTTTCTCTCACCTGCCTCTCTATTCTTCCTCTTCTTTTTTTTCTTTGTGACTTTAGAGCTTAATGGGCATGTTTGTGGTAAGTGCTAAAATCAAAACAGTGAAAATTTTTGTTCTTGTATATTTTCAATCTCTAAAACCCAAGGCATTTACACAAAATTTTAATGAAAAACTAGTAAAATTTGGTATTGTGTGTATCAAGCAACTCATTGATTGACTGAATTTTTCACTTTTGAATTAATTTTCATATTGAATCAGCATCAAGTAAATATTGATATAAGGTGAAATCTCTCTTTGTGGTGCATGCATGCTAAGTCACTTCAGTCATGTCTGACTCTGTGATCCTTTGGACTGCAGCCCACCAGGCTCCTCTGTCCATGGGATGCTTGTCTAGGCTCAAACGTATCAAAGCAGTACACTGTGTGATTAAATAAATAGGACTGCTAAGTGCTCTTAAATGGCATAACTCTTTCCTTTTTGCTCACCAGTCATGGATAACTCCTTTGAAGTAAGCATCAGCCTTGTAGGAAGGATATTATATCCAAAGTAGGGTAGCAAATTTTTATGAAGGAAAACTCCTACTCTCCTAAAGTCAGAATTCTAAAAGGTCCAAAGCAAAGCTGCTGGACTCGGATGGAGTGATTATTCTGTTCTCAAGGAGGGGAATTCAGCCACTTTCTGCTTCCATAAGCCACTTCCAGCACTCATAGCTAATCTTGGGGCTGCCCTTGGTGTTGTAGACCTGATATACTAAAATCTGTTCTTTTGCACCTGTTGAGCAAACATTTGGGGTTTCCAACTTGCTCAAAACCTCTTACAGTTTTCAGGTAAGGCCATGTCTACTTTTTGGCACAGTTGTTGGAGTTTACATTGATTCCTCTTTGACAAACATTTTAAGCAAGTGAAGGCAAACAATTCAAGTAGCAACCTCTTGGGTTTATCTCCAAAGGATTCATCTCATATATTTCTAATAAAAAAATAGGCCATCGGGTTTTCAAGGAGTATGCAATAATAAGTAAAAGCGTTGAATATAATCTTAAATTAAAACAGCAGAACATAAAATGTTTCTGCAATATAACAAATTTGAAAGAATAAAATGTAGAAAAATATATATCCCAATAGCTGACACCAAAGTTCTTCTTGAGGATAAAGAAGGCTTTCTGATAAATTGTTTAAAGAAGGAAATTGATAGTTTCAAGATGTAAATAGACAAGAATGAAAGAAGATAGCCAAACTCCTGAGAGTATGCAAGAGCAGAGAAGTAAGATCTGTGTGGGGGCAGTATTTGGAGGAAAAAAGGCTGATTATTATGGATGAAGATTAGCACCAGGGTCATTGCTACAGTGAAACTCCTTCTCTGGCCCTAAACCTATACTGAGAATTGGTATTGACGCAGAGATCTCTGTAAATGATGTTTGCGTGAGAATCCAGGGGAAAAGTCAACACTATCTGGGAACTAGGAAAGCTGGAGGAGGATGCTACATCCTGGAAGCATTAAAAAAGAGGCCAGAGCATGGAGTTATGTCTGCACCGTTAGGAAAGATGTAAGAAATCTTTTACTTTAAATGTTCTAGGAATAGTTAGAATATGAGAGCTGTTTAGCTAAATAATGGGTTTTGAATTACTTAAGGAAACATATGTATAAAGTGGTTATTTCTAGAAGGCAGAGTTATAAATAACCTCTATATTTCTCTGTATTTTCCAAATATTCTAAAATAAATATGCATTATTTTTAAATTAAAATGAAAATATAAACAGATGCATTTTTGTCCTTGGGAGCTACCAAACATAAAATTTATTTACTTCTGTATTACTGTTGGTTTATGAATATTATGTAAAAGAAAGGCACTTAGTTTTAAATTCTTATCATGGAATTTTGCCTTATGTATTCTTTATTTAAATTCCATGCCTAGACACAGATTTATAAAAAGGTGGACAGGATCTCTGTATAATGAAACTGAAATTTATAAAGGGAAAAATCCCAGCTTGGCATAGATAAGCAATCCACTAATAAGAAATTTCTGATCTAGTGAGAGCTTAAAAATGTGGATGTTGATTTTAAGTGATATTCATATCCTAATCATTTTACAAAAGAAAAACAAATTCTGCCATTTCTCAGAAATTAAAATGGACATATAGTGACCTATTTTTTCCTGGAATATCAACTTGTTTGTATAATATATTGAAGCTGAACCTAAAAATAAAGAATAAAGACTAAGAACTGAATAAATTCCTAGAAACATACCTATATCATATGGGAGGAGAAACAAAATAGATCTTTAGCATCATATGTTCAGTTACCTTGATTACTACTAGATACAAGTTATAAAATTCAACAAATATATTTTCAAAAATTTTACTTTTATTATTACCAAGAAAAATTCAGACTATAATAATAATTCCTTGTTTGTTTGTTTGTTTTCTGGCTGCATCACATGACTTGCAGGTTCTTAGTTCCCCCGACCAGGGACTGAACCTAGTCCCTGGGAAATGAAAGCTCCAAGTCCTACCCACTGGACCACCAGGGACTCCCCTTAATAATTCCTTTAAATGGCAACTGAGGTTTCTCTCTCTCGGTTGGGGTGTGTCTGTATGTCTCACAAGGTGCTTTATGATAATCTGCATAAAATCAAAGATACTACTAAATTGCAATGGTTTTTCCTTCCTTCTTTGTTATTCTTTCTCTCCCTTGAAGTGATAAATAATGACAAACATTCAGAAAAGAAAGTCATTCCACAAAAAGAGCAGATAAAAGAATGAGAAATATCTTGATTTATTTCATAGCATTTTCCACTTTTATTTTTAGTAAAAATATCCTATTGCTTGGATTTTTAAATATCTACCATGAATGTGTGTATAAGCCCTTTTAGGCTCTAAAAACAGTATTTCTTACTATATAGTTTATTAACATTTCATACTAAATATTAAATTAAAAAAAAATAAGTCTATGGTCCTATCTCGGTCATTCCTGTACATGAGTCAAAGGATAATATGTATTCCACACACAAAAAAAACACATAAAATGACTCTGCTTTCTGGTCCAAGAACTCAGAAGTTACATGTGCTCTGCCTTCTCCCCACAAATGTACATTCCATTCCTTTCATCCATGTGCATCCTTCATGTTTCTCCATTAAATATTTCTTATTTAAAATTATGTTCATGATTTATCTTCTTTGGAAAAATTTCTTGTGATTTCAACTCTTCCAATTATGATCTTGCCTTCCATTTCAGGGTCTTTTGATATTTATGAAAATGTTTTGGACATTTTTATGTTCATCTATTTCATCATGTTCTGGGACACTACCTATCAGTTTATTTGTCATGAGCAATTTCAGCACCAGTGAGACTTTCTTTTGCTGGAGGTACTTTGCTCATCAAGTACACTGCCACCACAGGGCTTCAGCATTAAGCATTTATGATTTAGGGGGTGAGATTATTGCACAACTTCTCCCTTTACAAAGCAAATACCCCTTCTATGTTATATAAAAATGTAATTTTAACCAGGAGTTGAATTCATGTGTTTCCTTACAAATCCCATAACTCTTTTCTTCTAGAGAAGTCTACTAACTCCAACCAGAAAGGACTACATGCTGCTCCATGAGACCAATGTTTCACTTAAATACAATATGCTATAATATCCTGAATATTTATTCAGGATAAATATCTGTTTACTTCTTACATAACTACTTTGAGAAAAAAGTCTTCACATATGTTACCAAAGGCTGCTTTCAAAAATTAAAATAATTAAACAAAAACATTTAAAATCACTTGAGTTTAAGTCTGTTCAGATAGGGACAGCTTTCTCTCCTCTTTGGTTCCTAGGCTCCAATGCTCACTATCATTTTTTAAAATATGAAGCTCAGCAGAGTTATCAATATACTTGTGTACTAGAATATAAGTACAAAAGATGAAAATTAAAAGATAATGCATTGGTGGTATTTGATTTTAAGGAAGAATGAGATATGCAATACTTAAAAAAAATCATTAAATGGAGCTTAGTTGGGCTTAGGTGAGAAATATAGCTCTATCAGATTAGTGCACAATCTCCAACAAATAACAGTCTAATTTCCTGATCTGTAAAATAAGAGTAAAAATGTCAAACTCATACAGATTAGTATACTGATCTACTATGGAATCACCAAGCCTAATGCTTGATACAGGAGCACTCAATAAAGGCGAGCTTGTTTTATCTTCTTTCCTTTCCTTTCCTTTCTTGAGTCAGATCTATATGGAACAAAAAGAATGAGCTTGAGCTGAGTCATGTCTCAGGATACATTATAGGAACAAGGCCACTAATCTCAAGCAACTTACTTAAATCAGTACAACTCATATGAACAGCCAATTTATAATTTCATGGCGAATGATCCCAATCAAGAAAAGTAAAAATTACTTCCATTCTGATCTTGCAACTGGGGAATCCTCAACAATTATGCTACTGGTCAAAAAATGCAATTTATTTCTGAAAATAATATTATTCTGTTATCTGTTGTTAACAGTAGCCTCATGCTTAGTAATTGTTCATTAACTACACACTTATTGAATAGACAATAATGAACATAAAATGGAACTGTTTAGACCTCTGATACTCACAAGAGAAGTACATTATCTCTTTCCTTGTCATTTGCAATAAAATAAGAGGCATATAATTTATCATGATAAATTTATTGCATAATTTATCATAGTCCTTGCCATGTAAATGCCTACTGTTGCTAGGACAGATATTTTACCAATTAGAAAACTGGCATATCTTTTTCTAAGAAAATACATTTTAGTAAGAACAATATAAAAATAAAATCACAAAATATCTCTAGATGTTTAGATAAATAATGATAAATATGGTGGATAAAGTTTTAATGTATTGTGTTGGCCTGAATCTAGTCCTTAAAAGGATAAAAGTTGTTTGTGGAGGATTTGAAGAGAGACTCAAGAAGATTAGGTGTAGGTATTGACACTAAAACACTGGAATATTTGCCAAGATTAAAACTACTTGGCACTGTAATAATGAACAGCTTTGAATGTGTCTTTTACTAATGATAAGTTTCTGGAAGCTACAAGAATTTTTTCTGGTTTAATGTTTTTTGTATCCAAATTTTACTCCCCCATAGTCTCTTCTCTTAAAGAACTATAAGAAAATATTTATTTCTTATCTTGGACAAACATCTAAATAGCATTTAAAATTTTTTTCTTAGGATGAGAGTCATTACTATTGTTATTAATCAATAAACATTTATTATCTGCAACCTGGAAGACATTAGGTTAGATGCTATGGAGGATATGGAATAAACAGAGCATGACACTTGCCCCCAGGAACTGAAAAATTAATGTAATCAACACTAATTGGTTAATTCATTCAATGCTTATGCAGTGAACACATAGTGTTTGCCAAAAATTGTGTTAGATATTAAAGAACTGTGGTGAAGAGGTAAAACTATCTTGCCCTCATGGAATTCATAATCTATTGGAGAGACAGACATAAAAAACCAACAAGAAAATACAAATAAATAGCTTTTCACCAGTACTTACTTTAAACTACAAAAAGCCCCATGGAGAAATGGGTTCTCAGAAACGGAATAGTGGACAAATAATACATAATTACAGAAAACTTTTATTGAGTGCTTATTACTTATCAGGTACTCTAGCGCAGGTTTCATATGTACTTATGTTTATCATAACAATAGTACCAAAACAGGCCTTCATCTCCATTTTAGAAATGAGGAAGCCTAAGCAAGGAGAGATGAAGTGATTTACTTAGGGCATGTGCAGTGTGTGTATGATTCATGCGACTTGTGTCTGACCCACTGCAAACCCGTGGACTGTAGCCCACCAGGCTCCTCTGTCCATGAGATTTCCCAGGCAAGAATACTGGACTGGGTTGCATTTCCTACTCTAAGGGGTCTTCCAGACCCAGGGATCCAACCCGTGTCTCCTCCCTTGGCAGGTGGATTCTTTATCATTGAACACCTGGGAAACCCTTAGTCAGGGCACATGGCTGGAAAGCAGCGGAGCCAGTATTTAGGTAGCTCTGGAGCACAGGCCCTCAGCCTCTAGCACATAATGTTTCTAGATTAGGCTAAAGTGTGTGATGGAAATTAAACGTATAACAGTGGAGGTACATACCTACAGCCATTTTCTACGAAAGTTTCCTGGAATAGGTGGAGTTTGAATTGAGATTTTGGCATGGTTAGGAGATCAGGATATTTTATTTAGGAGGAAGGAATGTTTAGGTAAAGGGAATAACTTTTAATAATTAAATGAAGGGAGGACAAATGGACTTTGGTGGCTGAAGTGTATGCACGACTATGGGTGGGTCTACAATAGTTAGCTGGGCTAAGCCACAGTGGGCCCTCTGTGTGCAGCCTGACATGGCGTGATTTGAGGCCACCAAAACTGGGAAGGAAGACCTCCCTGGGGGCCTTTTCAGCCCAGTTGATCAAAAGGGAGATAAGGTATAAACCAAGAGAGCCATAGAGAGAATGAAAAGGCGGGAACAGATGTGATAGATGACATGTAAGTACAACTATTAGGATAACTTAATTGAATTGATAGTTGAATCACAGTAGTGTGAGGAAGAGGATGGCTATGAATGGGTTCAGGGTTAAGTCAGACATATTTTTAGCAGGGTGACTTTGGGAACAAGGTACTTCATCTCTACAAATCTATTTCCTCATCTGAAAAATGGAAAATAGTATATACATTCGTGACTCTCTAATTAGGAGTTGAAAATGACTTTCAAATTTTCACCAAGTAAATATTGCAGATAATTATGTCACTAGCCAGGATGAAAGAAAAGGAACATTTGGGTATGTTGAGATCTAGAGACCTGTAAGATGTCTTTGTGTACGCATTCAGTTTGCAAACTAAAACTGGAACCTTAATTCAGGAGGAAGGTCCAGGCTAAAGACAATGACTAGCTATCAATCATGAGAGAAGACTCTGTAGCAAGAACCACAGCTGATGGGGTAAGAGAAGGAAGTTAGAAAGGATCAGTGGAGATTTAGAAAAAAGACAGGGTCAGGGAATCCAGTGCCAAAGTTTCAGCCAGAGGATATCTGAGAGCAATCCAATGGATCAATCTACGGTAGATTACTCATGGCCTTTGACAGAGCAGCTTTAGTACTGGGCTGAATGCAAAGCTTGGGTTGTTAGGAGGAAAGAAATAAGTGAAATGAAAAGTCATTCTTTCAGTTAGTTCTGATCCTAACAAAGGGATCAAAGAGAAAGCAGGGCTGATGGGAATGTGTGTATTCAAACATGTTTGTTTAGGGAAGAGTCAACATAATGGGAGAGATTAACGATGATGGAGAGAGAGGTTATGATCGATGGTGAGGTCTCAAGTCAATATGAATAACAATAAATCAAAAGAAAATAAAGTGAATGCAATATCATTTATTGTGGATCTACTATACCTTTAATGTGTTCACATTAATGTCATCAAGTCCTAAAACACCCTGGAAGGAATTATTTTTCCTACTTGCAGATAAAGAAACTGAAGCTGAGAGAAAACAAAGAGGTTGCCCAAGGATGGAAATGTGGTGTTTGATGAAGTTAGGATTCAAACTGAACTTGGCTGAATCCCAAGACCAAAAGATAAAAATTTGACAAAGAAGATGAAGGAGTTGAGGGAGTTTAACGGGATGTTTGGAACTGCACAGTTAGGGCATCAAAACTGAGTTTGAGGACTTAGGGAAGAATAAAAATCTGTAATGTACCATTGTGGTGGATTTAATGCGATTTTAGAAAGAGATGGCTAAGCAGCTCCGAAAGCATAACTGAGACATGAATTTGTAATGCTTGCAGTCAAGTGCAGTTATGTGACTTGTTCCACTTTCTTCAGTTCTAACAGAACATCAATATTGAACAAAGGCCAGAATTCTAAAATTCACAGTAGGCTGGCCTATTAAAAATAAATGCTGAAGATAGCAGTTATGTTATTTGTCTATGAATACTCTAAACCTCAACTTGAAAAAATCCTGAATATAGAAAGAATATGAGCAACATATTTTTAAAAACATGGGATCCAGTTAAGCATATTACTGGGTCAGTGAGATCAAACAAATCCTTAAACTTGATACTTGCCTTTTTTTGCATCAGTGAATAAATACGTGCTGAGCATTTCCCCTGCAGCTGATGTTGGGAGGAGAGAGGAGTCTATTCCCCTCATCAGCTTCTAGACTTATAAGGAAGAAAAGTTATATAAGTAGAGTAAGGTATGCTGCCATTTAGAGAGAATTAGTATATACTAGTGTATGCTAAATTATATGTAATAATCCACTAGAGAATGAAACAGTATATAAGATATCAAATAAGCAAAGCCAAGATTGAGAGAAATAATGGGCCAAAAGGAATGAATGTTCACTGGGGTAAGCATAAAGCCTACATTCCTATAGCAGTCAGTCAATCATTGTGCTATATTAAGGATGGATGTTTCAGGTACTTCAGAATCTACCTCTTCTGTACTTTCATTCCAAACCCTTGACCATTTGAAAAGGATCAGAGTCACTATCAGGCAGACACTAGAGGGCAACAGAATCAATCTTCATCTCTCTCTCTTTCTGGCGCATGTGCACACACACACAGACACACTAGCCCACACTAGTCCACTGTCCACAGGTGTAAATATCAGTGTCAGGCCATGTCAATGAGAGTAAGATGTCACAAGAATCCCATCACGGATGTGAGCAAGAGAAACATTCAGTTAGGAGTCTTCCTGAAAAGTCTACTAGAGAAACTGCAAGGAAAATTGATTTTCTTTTCTGAAATTTTCATGAACATGATGTATCATTAAGATCTTATTTATATATGCACAAAACTACGTGGTTGAACACTGTGGTGGAGAAACAAGATGCTATCTGAATATTGTACGGATGTGAGAGTTGAACCATAAAGAAGGCTGAGCACTGAAGAATTGATGCTTTCAGACTGTGGAGCTGGAGAAGACTCTTGAGAGTCCCTTGGACAGCAAGGAGATCACACCAGTCAATCCTAAAGGAAATCAACCCTGAATGTATATTGGAAGGATTGATGCTGAGGTTGAAGTTCCAAAACTTTGGCTACCTGATGCGAACAGCCAACTCATTAGAAAAGAACCTGGTACTGGGAAAAATTTAGGGCATGAGGAGAAGAGGGTAACAGATGAGATGGTTGGATAGCATCATCGACTCAATGGACATGAGTTTGAGCAAACTCTGGGAGATAGTGAAGGACAGGGAAGCCTGGGGTGCTGCAGTCCACGGGGTTGCAAAAAGTTGGACATGACATAGCGACTGAACAACAACAACAAATATGCTTTAGCTCTCCAATTCCACAGCAAACCCACAGAGTAGGATGTATTTCCCTGTCTATTTATACATGATATAATCATTCTGTGAAATGTTTAAACTGATGGGAATAAATGGAGCAACATATTCAGGATAACACAACGAAATATCACTTTTTTGCTTAAAACATATTCTAATTTTTGTGGTGCACTTTCTCTGAAATCACAAAGTATCTCACAATCTGTAGCCAAGTTGCAGTTTAGTTTCAAATTTTCAGTTATTTTTGACTTAAAAGATAAGTTTTTAGAGGACGGAATTAGTTGTCAGTATTGCTACTTGATACCTGATATAGTCAGATTTTCTTAAGAGTCCTTTGAAGCAAACTGTGTTTCACACTGAATTGTGGATTTAAATACCAATCCTTTAGCTCTGTCCATCCACTTTTCATATTAATTATCTCAGAAGGCATGGTTAGAAACTTAAAATTGAGTGGTTTATTTAAAAGACTTTATGGGTTATAGAAATATATGGTATTCTTATCTATAATAGTACTGAAAGCATAAAACAAGTGTAGGTGTTAATTAGATAACTATCAAAGCATGAAGTGCCAAGTCTCACATTGTTGTTCTTTAGTTGCTAAGTCCTGTCCGACTCTTTTTGTGACCCCATGCACTGTCTCCTGCCAGGCTCCTCTGTCCATGGGATTTCCAGTATTTTCAAAAATACTGGAGAGGGTTGCTATTTCCATCTCCAGGGGATCTTCCCAACCCAGGGATCAAACCTGCATCTCCTGGATTGGCAGGAAGATTCTTTAAGCTACCTATTAATAATGAAAGGCTATGCTCATAGATTGTGTATAAATTATTAACCTTTCGAAGTAAAAAGTGACATGAAGAAATGTCAGGAAAGTGATTTGAGCCCCTTCTTCTCTGCTTCCTCCTTCTTCCTTCTTTATCTAGCTAACACTAAGATATGGATGGCACTCGTATGTTTATGAATGTTTGCTAAGGAGTCTCTTTTTTTTTTCTTTATTTTTAAAAATCACGATTGGCTTTTTCTTCTACCAATTTTATTCAGTCACGACCAAACTCACTGTGCTGTAATACCCTCTGAGATTCTAAAATGAACAGTGTTTCACTGATGGAGGATTAGGAACAATTGAAGAAATCAGTAAATCAGTTAGGGGTATGTTTGAATTTAAAAATATATATTTCTGCAGTGCAGAAGTATGGTCAATTGGTGGATTATAAATCTCAAACTGAAAGAATATCTATTCCTATAAACAATTCTGAAAAACAGTTCATGGAACATTTGAATGCATATGTGACAACTCTGAGATCTATCAGAATGTGATTATAATATTAAAGCTGTATAAATATTATGAAAGAAACAATAAAGCAGTTTAGCAATGCAAATAGATTGCATTTTCTCTATTAAGTTTAGATATACTCTTAAAAAGACATACTATTATAATTTATATTATAAAATTTCAACATGTGTTTATCTGACATACTTTCACTAAGCAGATAAGATTATTGGATTTATTTTAAATAAAATTGGTCATCAGAAGAATATTAGAAGAATAAATCAATAGGAAACACCCTTTACCATGTATGTCACAAGCTAATTCATACATTCCTATTTCCTTAACCACACAATTACAAAAGAACCTTTGGTAGCTTGCAA
Organism: Giraffa tippelskirchi; assembly: GCF_054371585.1. Lineage (NCBI taxonomy): Eukaryota > Metazoa > Chordata > Mammalia > Artiodactyla > Giraffidae > Giraffa > Giraffa tippelskirchi. Next base: position 87,081,007 of record NC_137275.1, on the reverse strand, counting down.
AATTACTGTACCTAAAACTATTCATAGCCAAAAAATGTGCTGATAAAAATGCTGTCCCTAACAACAACTATAGGCACTTTCTTCAGCTATCAGTTCAGTCCAGTCACTCAGTCGTGTCCGACTCTTTGCGACCCCATGAATCGCAGCAAGCCAGGCCTCCCTGTCCATCACCAACTCCCGGAGTCTACCCAAACCCATGTCCATCGAGTCAGTGATGCCATCCAACCATCTCATCCTCTGTCGTCCCCTTCTCCTCCTGCCCCCAATCCTTCCCAGCATCAGGGTCTTTTCCAATGAGTCAACTCTTTGCATGAGGTGGCCAAAGTATTGGAGTTTCAGCTTCAACATCAGTCCTTCCAATGAACAACCAGGACTGATCTCCTTTAGGATGGACTGGTTGGATCTCCTAGCAGTCCAAGGGACTCTCAAGACTCTTCTCCAACACCATAATTCAAAAGCATCAATTCTTCGGCGCTCAGCTTTCTTCACAGTACAACTCTCACATCCATACATGACTACTGGAAAAACCATAGCCTTGACTAGACGGACCTTTGTTGGCAAAGTAATGTCTCTGCTTTTAAATATGCTATCTAGGTTGGCCATAACTTTCCTTCCAAGCAGAAAGCGTCTTTTAATTCTATAGCTGCAGTCACCATCTGCAGTGATTTTGGAGCCCCCAAAAATAAAGTCTGACACTGTTTCCACTGTTTCCCCATCTATTTCCCACGAAGTGATGGGACCAGATGCCATGATCTTAGTTTTCTGAATGTTAAGCTTTAAGCCAACTTTTGCACTCTCCTCTTTCACTTTCCGGAGAAGGCAATGGCACCCCACTCCAGTACTCTTGCCTGGAAAATCCCATGGATGGAGGAGCCTGGTAGGCTACAGTCCATGGGGTTGCTAAGAGTCAGACATGACTGAGCGACTTCACTTTCACTTTTCCCTTTCATGCACTGGAGAAGGAAATGGCAGCCCACTTCAGTATTCTTGCCTGGAGAATCCTAGGGACTGCGGAGCCTGGTGGGCTGCCGTCCATGGGATCGCACAGAGTCGGACACGACTGAAGCGACTTAGCAGCTTTCACTTTCATCAAGATGCTCTTTAGTTCTTCTTCGCTTTCTGCCATAAGGGTGGTGTCATCTGCATATCTGAGGTTATTGATATTTCTCCCGGCAATCTTGATTCCAGCTTGTGCTTCTTCCAGCCCAGTGTTTCTCATGATGTACTCTGCATATAAGTTAAATAAGCAGGGTGACAATATTCAGCCTTGACGTACTCCTTTTCCTATTTGGAACAGTCTGTTGTTCCATGTCCAGTTCTAACTGTTGCTTCCTGACCTGCATACAGGTTTCTCAAGAAATAGGTCAGATGGTCTGGTATTCCCAACTCTTTAAGAATTTTCCACAGTTTATTGTGATCCACACAGTCAAAGGCTTTGGCATAGTCAATTAAGCAGAAATAGATGTTTTTCTGGAACTCTCTTGCTTTTTCGATGATCCAGCAGATGTTGGCAATTTGATCTCTGGTTCCTCTGCCTTTTCTAAAACCAGCTTGAACATCTGGAAGTTCACGGTTCACGTATTGCTGAAGCCTGGCTTGGAGAATCTTGAGCATTACTTTACTAGCATGTGAGATGAGTGCAATTGTGCGGCAGTTCGAGCATTCTTTGGCATTGCCTTTCTTTGGGATTGGAATGAAAACTGACCTTTTCCAGTCCTGTGGCCACTGCTGAGTTTTCCCAATTTGCTGGCATATTGAGTGTAGCACTTTCACAACATCATCTTTGAGGATTTGAAATAGCTCAACTGGAATTCCATCACCTCCACTAGCTTTGTTCGTAGTGATGCTTTCTAAAGCCCACTTGACTTCACATTCCAGGATGTCTGGCTCTAGGTGAGTGATCACACCATCATGGTTATCTGGGTCATGAACATCTTTTTTGTACAGTTCTTCTGTGTATTCCTGCCACCTCTTCTTAATATCTTCTGCTTCTATTAGGTCCATACCATTTCTGTCCTTTATCGAGCCCGTCTTTGCATGAAATGTTCCCTTGGTATCTCTAATTTTCTTGAAGAGATCTCTAGTCTTTCCCATTCTGTTGTTTTCCTCTATTTCTTTGCAGTGATCATTGAGGAAGGCTTTCTTATCTGTCCTTGCTATTCTTTGGAACTCTCCATTCAGATGGGAATATCTTTCCTTTTCACTTTTGCTTTTCACTTCTCTTCTTTTCACAGTGCACATACATTTGCAAAATAATTTTGCTCCATCCTAGCTATAATGGCAATGTCTACTATAGACATACTGGCAAAATGCAACTACTAACAAAAAGACAGAATACAAACAAGAGTTTGTCAAATTTAATAGAATAATTATCAAGTATGACCCTGCAAAATTAGAATGCAGCCACAGTGAAACAGTAAATATTAAGTCGCCTAAAGACAATGATATCAATCAAATATCAATGCTATTATTGCAGAAGCAAAGGTATAAATACCCAGAGGATGTGAGAGAGAAAAATTTATTTTCCACGTCCATCGAATCCTACCCTCATACTAGCTTTCATACCTACTGTTATTATTTAGTACTATATTATTTATGAGGCATGTGTAGTGTGCATAGGGCTGCATCTGTTAAAGTTGAGTTCTCACCGGAGAACCAGAAGTGGTCGCATCTCCCTTTGAAAGTCAATTTATCTTAGAAAGTAACCCTGGATTTGAAAACTTTCAAGAGGAATTTTAAGCCCAACAGTGGTTAAAATTTTGAGAATAAAGTTGTGTAGAACTGAGTACCCAGGATGTAATGAACAATAGTATTGTGTGTCAATGTACAAGGTTGAATTGACTCATTGACTTACCTGGCATGTTGCATTGGTCAATGACTACACATGGTGGATAATGACTAAAATGACTATACTCACCAGATATGTGACAATCACTATCTAAAACCTTTCCAGGAATAAAAATTATGCTTATTCCTCATTTGAAGGACATATAAGATTAAAAAGTAGTTTATTAATTTCTGTATATATTTTTGTATTAATTTCTGTATTCTTTTACAAGCAAAAGATATCCTATTGTAATTCCAGATAGTGGATGATACCAATACTCCCCAATGACCATTTGATATTTTTAAAAGTGGGGAAAAAAGTTAGATTGGTTATCATTTTGTCCTCTGGAAATAAGAAATACTGATGATTTTCATTAGTCTGATATTATAGTGACTTAATCTAATAATCAGAATATATGCTAAAATGACCAGAAGCATTTCAATGTTCTCTCTTAACTGTTCACTGGCAATAAAATTATTTATCTTTTGAGAAACCAAAGACAAATTTTGACATATCCACCAACAGAGTAAGTGCTTACTATATTTTCCTAAGAGCCATCAGAAGTATTATAATTCACTTTCTCAAGCAAAATGTGCACATCTTTGTTACAAACAGAAAATAATTGTTTTTCTAAATTTGACTATGGAAACACAAAGTGTGTTTTTTGTACTAACGTGGCATCCTCTCCTTCAAAATCATCCCTTGTGAACAAAGAAAGTAGCATAGACATATATACACTGTCAAGTGTAAAACACCTGGTGGGAAGCTGCTGTATAACACAGGGAGCCCAGCCTGGAGCTCTGTGATGATCTAGAGGGGTAGGCTAGGGGGAGGGAAGGGAGGCTCAAGAGCGAGGTGATATATGCAAAACTGTGGTGATTCGCATTGCTGCATGGCATAAACCAACACAACACCTTGTAAAGCAATTTTCCTCCCATTAAAAAATAAAAATAAAAGCTGCAAAAAGAATTGTCCCTTGGTTTCATTCTTACAAAGCTAATATCCTTCAAAGGGTGTTCTAAAATTTGGGGCTTCAAGCTCAAGCTATACAAAAAGCAACTGGGACTTAACAGAGAAAAGGAATCACATACCAGAAACAAACTTAAGCAACATGAGTTAGTTTTTTATTGGATAGACTTTTTGAATGGTTATCAAAATGTATTCCTTTAACCTAATGAATATTTATCTCATTGCATGGGCCTAATAATGCCTTCCTTAAGACTTTTGAACAAAAGACTAAAGGTAACGGGTTTTCATTTCCTTTGTATCAACTCTTTTCCAATACCCAACAGGTTATTTGGAAGCCAGAAAGGCCAGATAAGTTTCAAAAAGGGTTATTTAGGGGTGGGAGTATGGAATCAGAGCTGGTTCAGGGCAATATTAAAATAAGTGGACTAATCTTGCAAAATGCTTAAGACAACCAATGACTCAGAACCAAAAGATAGCACAAACTAGCCGTATAGTTACATCACTGTCAAAAGAGCAATGTACATGTACAAACACACACTAATTTTATAAAAACAATTTTAGAGATAAAATGGAAAAAAAACAACTTACTGAAAAGTCTTCAAAGATTTTCTTGAGTTCTTCATGACCATGTCTTTCAGCAATATGTGCTGGATCTGAACCTTCCAAATTTTTAATCTTAGATGCCTGGGTTGCTCCTGAACATTGAAGCAAATGAACAGCCAAGTTCTTCAATCCAAATTTTGCTGCACAGTGGAGAAGAGTTGGAAGTTCTTTGAAATAAGAATCTGAAATAAGCAAAACAGAATAATTTTTTTCATCACATTTGGAACCACATATGAGAAAGTCAAACACAATCTATTCTTAAAAATAATTCCCACAAAGCATTGCTGACTTTTAGGGTGATTTTGCAAATAAGAAACCATCAATGGTTTTTAGCAGTGTAGACTCTCCCCTTTCTATTCCTCATCTTAAATCAAGAATACATCAATATTCTCACTAGCATTAGTGCCTCTCCCTTACTTGTGCGGTAAGTTTAATATAGAAAGGCATATCAACCTCAAATGAAAAACAAAACAAAAACATTACATTGTAAAAACTCCTTTTCAATGTATCTCAGTATTAACCAAATACTTAAATAACAAATAAATTCCTCTATAAGAACTTTTTTGTGTTTTCTACTTCCATGCCTACTTTGTTTCCTTTTGAAGTTGAAATGAACATGAAGTTCCAGGAGGGGTCATGTCAGATTTCTGTGTGAGTTTTTTCTTTCAAAAAGTAACTGCAACAGCAAATACAGGTAGGTACTTTTATAAAAATCTTCAGTATGGAAATTTCCATTAGGATTTTACAGGTTTCATGTCAATGTTTTGGGGTTTGAATTTCCTAATTACATATTAGCTATTAGTTAGAAGACATGTGTTAATTATGCATAATTATAAAATGATGAATGCAAATTTACCCCAATGATAATACACACATGTACACGAACTGATGAGTGATGGTTTATTATTATTCTATAGTTTCACACCTTGCTAGAAAAACTGTTATAGAAATTACATATCACCTCACTTTAATAGCTGTGGCATTATTAGAAGCAAGCAATTTGAACATTTATAGTAACAGAAACAAAAGTATCAAAGCAGAAGTCAATTCAGTTCAGTTCAGTTCAGTCGCTCAGTCGTGTCCGACTCTTTGCGACCCCATGAATCGCAGCACGCCATCTTTCAGCAAAATTCTGAAGCAGTGAAAACAGCCATCTCATAATGTTTTGGAAAATTGTGAATCTGGCCTCATTTATCTCTTTGCTATTTTGTAGACCAAAAAAAAAAAAAAAAAGGAAGAGAGAGGGGATCTAAACTTGGTGCTTTCAATTCACTTGGATGTGTGGGTGTTTGAGGGCTAAATAAATTATTTAGTTTGTTGGTTTGCATGTTTAAACAGGAAACACAACAAAACAAAAACCTTTAGAACATGTTAAAGACTTCCAGTAAGGAAATATTTTATCCTTCAAAATGTGTTAGAACTAAATGGCTGTAGGTAGATCTATGATTGAATTTCAATGACAAGAGCACTGGTCCCTTTTTATATGGTGTGCAGTTAGTAAAAAATTATCAAGTATTTTATAAAGATGAGCTTATAATAGCTGAAACTGTTCAAGGTAGGCAGCAATTTTCAAACTAAAAATAATGTATTTTCTTAAAAAGGAATGAAGATGTAATTTTCTATTTATTTTCATTTAAATAAGCTATAAAATGATTTTCTGCTATAATTAAACCAAACCAAAGTTAGTAAAGAAAACTATTTGCATGATGTCAGATTTTTACATGCCCTTGGCCATCTTTCTCTTTGTTACACCATCATCACTTGCCAGTCAATGCCTTATGCATTGTTCCTGCACATTGCTATTCTGGCATACTTTTGAATCACAGTTATTGCAGCACAAAATATTATTTTCATTAAATAAGTGTTTAATCATTATATAAATACATTCACCTTTTAGCCTGTTTGTAAATTTCTCAAGTTTAAGGTGATATAGTATTGGAAACAACTACGATAAGCGTCATTAAGAATCTCTCTTTTTAGACAACAGGAAGAATAAAAAAGACAGTGACCAAGTGGACATGGTTTTTCAGGGCTCATTTCTTGACAGTTTTGATATTCTGAACCATGTTTTCTGGAACATAAAAGGAAGAAGTTCTGCTGATTTAAGATTATGCTGCGTATACTAAATGGGACTACAGGCTTGCAGGCTGGTTCCTTTATTTTCCATTTCTTTATTTCATTTTTAGTTGTAGCCGAAAATCCACTAACCTACTAGAAGGCTTTGTGAAGTTATAGACATGAAAAAGCTTTGGAAGTCATCTTTCCAGTTTCCTACCCAGTAAGAGAATTGCCTTCCTACAGTCTGTAAGAGACGATCTTCCACGTACTGCCTGCATAGCTCTAATGATCGAGCGTTTTTTACTTTCTAAGGCACCTGTTTCTTGATTAGACAACACTGATCACTAGACATTTTTACTTCTGTTGAGGTGAAATGTATTTCCTCTAAATTATCTGATCTCCATATCCGTTGGGATATACAGAACATGATCCTTATGAAAGCGTGGACTTAGAATCAGCTGGCTTTGCCATATATTCACTGTGTGAAGTTTCAGCAAGCCACTCAGTAATTTGAGCCCAGCTGTATTTCCGCATCTCAGTATTTCAGCACCCAAGTTTGTAGGGCTATCGACATAATTAAATGACAACATATTTTAAAACGTGATGACAACATATTTTAAAACGTGCCCACAAAAGTGTCTTAGTTTCCTTTCCTTTCTCTCTTTTGCATCAAATGGTTTAAAGCTTCCTTGTCCTAATTCACCTTTGCCCCAGCCTTATGATCACAAATTCTTTTCACTATTCCAACTAGTTATCATCCTAAGAGACTGACTCCACTTTTAAAATGGTGGATCTGTTTGAAACCTGCCCCAATGTGATCATTATAGCCATCCCTTTCATGGTCTTGGATGAGGTTATTTCTTCTCCTTAGTTTCATTATGTAAGAAATGCTCAGCTTGCTAACGTACATGACCAATAATTAGAAAATTTCTAATTTAAGTTTTTTTTAAAAAAATTAATATATGGCAGAGTTAACATTTCAAAGAGTTAAGATGTTTTGTAGGAGTAATATTAGTTGTTTTAATACTAATTAGGTCATGACCTCTAGCATTATTTTTCAGGACATGAAGTTAAATATACTCAGTGTATGTGTATATATTATTATATTAGTATACATATTACATTTATATATGAATAAAGGCATTCATGTCAATAAAGGTATAATTATGCTAAGAAATAGTTTGGGTTTTCTGGTATCATGCTTTTTATAAAGTCATACTTTTATATTTTACCTTGATTTGATTACTATAAGAATTTGAGACAAGAATGAATTGCTCTGTGTAGGATACAAGCACGTTTGTAACAGTGTAAGATAAGAAAGTTCTTTATCTTATACAAACAAACAAACAAACCTTGTTGGGTGAGCCTATCCTCTCTCCTGGGCATTCACTCAGTGTCAGAGAATGCATACATGCATGGTTAGTTGCTAAGTTATGTCTGTCTGACTCTTTGTGGCCCCACAGACTGTAGCCCACCAGGCTCCTCTGTCCATGGAATTCTCCAGGCAAGACTACTGGAGTGGGTTGCCATTTCCTACTCCAGGGGATTTTCCCAACCCAGGGATCAAACCTGTGTCTCTTAAGTCGCCTGTATTGGAAGGTGGATTCTTTATTACTGAGCCACCTGAAAAGCCATCAGAGAATGAGTGCTGATCAAAGGTGACTCGGGATCATTGCAATCTATCCCTTGCTCTTCTGCAGTGCTTAATTTTATTCTAGACCACATGATTACTAATGTTTTTGCTTACAGATATTTATGTTTTGATTGCTTTTGAAAAATTATAGAAGTGTAATTTCACTGATCACGAGTTTTATGAGTTTTGACAGTTATACATATCTACATAACCACCACCCAAAACAAGCTGAAGAAACTTTAATCACCATCACAAGTTCCCTTCTATTTCATTCGAGTCAATTCTCCACTTCAGAGGAAACTACTGTCTAATTTTTCTCAAAACAGATGAGTTTTATTTCATCTAGTATTTTACAACTGGAATCATACAGTATATACTCTTGCATTCCATTCTCTTCTGTCCTCTATTTCTGATGAGAAGTCAGGTGTAATTCTTATTGTTTTCCTGTATGGCATGTGCTTTCCTCAAGACACACATCCCTACCTCAACTCCTACCCCAGCTACTTTTATGATTTTCTCTTTATCTTTGATTTTTATAAGTTTAACTCTGGGGTAGGTAGGTATAACATTTTTGTATATAATCTGCTAGGGGGTTACAGGGATGATTGAATCTATGGTTTAATGTTATTCATCAATTTTGGATCATTCCCCAGCCTTTAGTTCTTCAAATATTTTCCTGCTCATTCTCTCTCTTTACTCTGAGAATTCAACTACACATATGCTTGATTATGTAGTATTATCCCATAGACCTCGAGTCAAAACTGAGTAGATGAGCTGAGTTTGTTCTTCTTTTAAGGCTTTACTTAGACTCTGGATTTTTCATCTTTTTCAGTTTGAATAATTTATTTTGACTGTCTTCAAGTAAACTGATTCTTTTCTCTTTTTTTCTACAATTATGCCCATCTAATAGCCAAAAATTTTCTGATATTATGTTTCTAGAATTTCTTTTTAAATTATAATTTCCATTGCTCTGATGAAATTTCCATCTCTTTATGCATTTGTACCATTTTATAATAGATTCTGTAACATACATATCATAATTATTTTAACATTCCTATTTGATCATTTCAACATCTGGAGCATTTCTATGTTTGCCTCTAGTGACTATCTTCTCTTGACCACAGGTCATCTTTAATTCCTTCTTTGTATTTCTTGTAATTTTATATCAGGTGCTGAACAATGTACTAAAGGATTAAGGTAAATAATATCTACCCAGGAAAAGGCACACCCTTTCTTCAGTCAGACAACTAGACTTGAAAGCTGACTCAAACTAATCTGTAGATGAGCTGAGCTTGGTCCTTTTTGTGTGACTTCACTTAGATTTAGTTAATCACTGGCTTCAAATACTTTGAGGGCAGAACCATAACTTTCTTGCACAGCTTGGGATCTAAGCTTCGGTGAGACTCAAGAAATCTCTGTTGCTCTACAGACTGGCTGTCAGCCTTTGGGTAACTGGATGGTTCTTTTTCCTCTCAAGTTCTGCCTCCAGAAGTTTTCACATTAGAATATCTCACTCAGATTTTGTGCAGCCTCTGTATACACCCAAATAGGGGATATTATTCCACTTTTATGACTCTGCATATTTAGAATCTGTTTGCTGCTGCTTTCCATACAGTAAAAGCTTTGATGGAATTTGTTTCAGCAACTCTGTCCCACTCCTGCTCTTTAGCAGCCACTAGTGGTCCAAGAACTGAGAACTTCCAGATGTACAAGTAGGGTTTAGAAAAGGCAGAGAAACCAGAGATCAAATTGCCAACATTTGTTGCATCATAGAGAAAACAAGGGAATTCCAGAAAAACACTGACTTCTGCTTCATTGACTATGCTAAAGGCTTTGATTGTGTGGATCACAACAAACTGTAGAAAATTCTTAGAGATGGGAATACCAGACCACCTTACCTGTCTCCTGAGAAACCTGTACGCAAGTCAAAGAGCAACAGTTAGAATCAGACATGGAAAAGCTGACTGGTTCCAAATTGGAAAAGAAGTATGTCAATGCTGTATATTGTCACCCTGTTTATTTAGCATATATGTATAGTATATCATGTGAAATGCCAGACTGGATGAATCACAAGCTAAAATCAAGACTGCCAGGAGAAATATCAACAACCTCAGATATGCATATGATAACACTGTAATGACAGAAAGTAAAGAGTCTCCTGATGAGGGTGAAACAGGAGAGTGACAAAGCTGGCCTAAAATGCAACATTTAGAAAACCAAGGTCATAGCATCCAGTTCCATCACTTCATGGCAAATAGAAGGGGAAAAAGTGGAAGCAGTGACAGACTTTATTTTCTTGGATTCCAAATCATCACAGCCATGAAATTAAAAGGCACTTGCCCCTTGGAATGAAAGTTATAACACACCTAGACAGTATATTAAAAATCAGGGACATCACTTTGCTGACAAAGGCTCATCTAGTCAAAGTTATGGTTTTTCTAGTAGTCATGTAGAGATGTGAGAGTTGGACCATAAAGAAGGCTGAGCACCAAAAAACTGATGCTTTTGAACTGCAGTGCTAGAGAATACTCTTGAGAGTCCTTTAGACTGCAAGGAGATCAAACCAATCAATCAATCCTAAAGGAAATCAACCCTGAATATTCATTGGAAGAACTGATGCTGAAGCTCAAGCTCCAATACTCTGGCCATCAGATGCAAAGAGCCAATTCATTGGAAAAGATTCTGATGTAGGGAAAAATTGAAAGTAAAAGGAGAAGGGGGTGGCAGAGGATGAGATGGTTAGACAGCTTCTCCGACTTAATGGACATGAATTTGAGTGAACTCTGGGAAATAGGGAAGGACAGGGGAGCCTGGCGTGCTGCAGTCCATAGGCTCGCAAAGAGTCAGACACAACTGAGAGACTGAACAAGTGGTCCTCAGGTATTTTAAGGGTCTCTCTTGACCTACTGCCCTCCTCCAGTATCGGTATACTGGCTTTGTGCACTTAAGACAACTTACAAAAGAGTTAGTGGGTGATGCAGACCCACTCTGTAATGGGGGCTCTTTGGGATTTTCTTTTTTTTTGATTTATTTTATTTTATTTTTTTTAATTAATTTATTTATTTACTTTTTTACTTTACAATATTGTATTGGTTTTGCCATACATTGACATGAATCTGCCATGGGTGTACATGTGTTCCCCATCCAGAACCCCCCCTCCTACCTCCCTCCCCATCCCACCCCTCTGGGTCATCCCAATGCACCAGCCCCAAGCACTCTATATCATGCATCAAACCTGGACTGGCGATTCATTTCCCATATGATAATTTACATGCTTCAATGCCATTCTCCCATATCATCCCACCCTCGCCATCTCCCATAGAGTCCAAAAGACTTCTATACATCTGTGTCTCTTTTGCTGTCTCGCATACAGGGTTATCGTTACCATCTTTCTAAATTCCATATATATGTGTTAGTATACTGTATTGGTGTTTTTCTTTCTGCCTTACTTCACTCTGTATATTAGGCTCCAATTTCACCCACTTCATTTGAACTGATTTGAATGTATTCTTTTTAGTGGCTGAGTAATATTCCATTGGGTATATGTACCAAAGCTTTCTTATCCATTCGTCTGCTGATGGACATCTTTGCTTCCATGTCCTGGCTATTATAAACAGTACTGTGATGAACATTGGGGTACATGTGTCTCTTTCAATTCTGGTTTCCTCGGTGTGTATACCCAGCAGTGGGATTGCTGGGTCATATAGCAGTTCTATTTCTAGTTTTTTAAGGAATCTCCACACTGTTCTCCATAGTGGCTGTACTAGTTTGCATTCCCATCAACAGTGTAAGAGGGTTCCCTTTTCTCCACACCCTCTCCAGTATTTATTGCTTGTAGACTTTTGGATAGCAGCCATTCTGACTGGCGTGAAATAGTACCTCACTGTGGTTTTGATTTGCATTTCTCTGATAATGAGTGATGCTGAGCATCTTTCCATGTGTTTGTTAGCCATCTGTATGTCTTCTTTGGAGAAATGTCTTTTTAGTTTTTTGGCCCACTTTTTGATTGGGTCGTTTATTTTTCTGGAATTGAGCTGTAGGAGTTTCTGGTACATTTTTGAGATTAATTCTTTGTCCATCGCTTCATTTGAAACTTGCTAGAGCTAATCAATGAATATAGTAAAGTTGCAGGATATAAAATCAACACACAGAAATCCCTTGCATTCCTATACACCAATAATGAGAAAACAGAAAGAGAAATTAAGGAAACAATTCCATTCACCATTGCAATGAAAAGAATAAAATACTTAGGAATATATCTACCTAAAGAAACAAAAGACCTATATATAGAAAACTATAAAACACTGGTGAAAGAAATCAAAGAGGACACAAATAGATGGAGAAATATACAGTGTTCATGGATCCGAAGAATCAATATAATGAAAATGAGTATATTACCCAAAGCAATCTATAGATTCAATGCAATCCCTATCAAGCTACCAACGGTATTTTTCAGAGAACTAGAACAAATAATTTCACAATTTGTATGGAAATACAAAAAACCTCGAATAGTCAAAGCAATCTTGAGAAAGAAGAATCAAACTGGAGGAATCAACCTGCCTGACTTTAGGCTCTACTGTAAAGCCACAGTCATCAAGACAGTATGGTACTGGCACAAAGACAGAAATACAGATCAGTGGAACAAAATAGAAAGCCCAGAGATAAATCCACGCACCTATGGACACCTTATCTTTGACAAAGGAGGCAAGAATATACAATGGAGAAAAGACAATCTCTTTTAACAAGTGGTGATGGGAAAACTGGTCAACCACTTGTAAAAGGATGAAACTCAAACACTTTCTGACCCCATACACAAAAATAAACTCAAAATGGATTAAAGATCTAAACATAACACCAGAAACTATAAAACTCCTAGAGGAAAACATAGGCAAAACACTCTCTGACATAAACCACAGCAGGATCCTCTATGTCCCACCTCCCAGAATATTGGAAATAAAAGCAAAAATAAACAAATGGGACCTAATTAAAATTAAAAGCTTCTGCACAACAAAGGAAACTATAAGCAAGGTGAAAAGACAGCCTTCAGAATGGGATAAAATAATAGCAAACGAAGCAACGGACAAAGAATTAATCTCAAAAATATACAAGCAACTCCTGCAGCACTTTGGGATTTTCATTCATCACACTTGCTTAAGTATAGCCATTAAATATTTGCTAAATATTCAGCTGGTTTTTCTTTACTCCTCATCTATAGTGAGTTCTTGTCTTTTTGCTCTGTAAGGGATGAAGGAAGTTATGAGTTGCTTCTCTATCGTGAAGGGCTTGTTCTTTCCTGGAACTTAGTTCGTTCAGATTTCTTTTGTCATTCATTTTCTGCTGTATTTAAAAAAGCTACTATGATTTTGAAGATCATCTTGCTTGTTATTCCTATCACAGTAAGAATAGTAGACTCTTATGTTGTTGTACATCTTTTTTTTTAAATTAATTTATTTATTTTAGTTGGAGGCTAATTAGTTTACAATATTGTAGTGGCTTTTGCCATACATTGACATGAGTCAGCCATGGGTTTACATGTGTTCCCCATCCAGAACGCTCCTCCCAACTCCCTGCCCATCAGAAGCCAAAGTCCTATGAGACCTAAAGATCTTAAGTTTATCATTTCTTAAATTCACAGCATTTGTTTTGTAAATAGTTTATTAATCTCACCTATTAGATTAAAATAATAGATTCTTTAGTTCAGTTCAGTCGCTCAGTCATGTCCGACTCTTTGCAACCCCATGAATTGCAGCACACCAGGCCTCTCTGTCCATCACCAACTCCCGGAGTCTACCCAAACCCATGTCCATCGAGTCGGTGATGCCATCCAACCATCTCATCCTCTGTCGTCCCCTTCTCCTCCTGCCCTCAATCCTACCCAGCATTAGGGTCTTTTCCAATGAGTCAACCCTTCACATGAGGTGGCCAAAGTATTGGCATTTCAGCTTCAACATCAGTCCTTCCAATGAACACCCAGGATCGATCTCTTTTAGGATGGATTGACTGGATCTCCTTGCAGTCCAAGGGACTCTCAAGAGTCTTCTCCAACACCACAGTTCAAAAGCATCAATTCTGCAGTGCTCAGCTTTCTTCACCGTCCAACTCTCACATCCATACATGACCACTGGAAAAACCATAGCCTTGACTAGACAGACTTTTGTTGGTAAAGTAATGTCTCTGCTTTTAAATGTGCTATCTAGGTTGGCCATAACCTTCCTTCCAAGGAGTAAGCGTCTTTTAATTTCATGGCTGCAATCACCATCAGCAGTGATTTTGGAGCCCAAAAAAATAAACTCTGACACTGTTTCCACTGTTAAGAAGATATCAAAAAAAAACTTTTAGAGTATACTTAATCTGTAGTATACATCTATTTCATTTCATGGCAATTTTCATTTAATCAAGATTCTTTGTTTGTTTCTATTGCTGTTGTTCATTTGCTAAGTCTGTTTATTTCCAACTCTGTGACCCCATGGACAGCAGCAGGCCAGGCTTCTCTGTCCTTCACTATCTTCCAGAGTTCACTCAAATTCATGTCCATTTAGGCGATGCTGTGTAACCATTTCATCCTCTGCCACTCCCCTCTCCATTTTGCCTTCAGTCTTTCCCAGCATTAGGGTCTTTTTCAGTGAGTCGGCTCTTCACATCAGGAGCCCAGAGTATTGGAGCTTGAGCTTCAGCATCAGTCTTTCCAATGAATAATCAGGGTTGATTTCCTTTAGGATTGACTGGTTTAATCTCCTTACAGTCTAAGAGACTCTCAAGAGTCTTCTCTAGCATCACAATTCAGAAGCATCAATTCTTTAGTGCTCAGTCTTCTTTATAGTCCATCTCACATACATATGGGCTTCCCTGGTGGCTCAGCTGGTAAAGAATCCACCTGCAATGGGGAAGACCTGGGTTCAATCCCTGGGTTGGAAAGATTCTCTGGAGAAGGGAATGGCTACCCACTCCAGTATTCTGGCCTGGAGAATTTCATGGACTGTATAGTCCATGGGATTGCAAAGAATTGGACATGACTTCACATTCACATTCATACACGACTACCAGAAAAACCATAGCTTTGACTAGATGGACCTTTTTTGGCAAAGTGATGACTTTGCTTTTTAATAAGCAATCTAGGTTTGTCATAGCTTTCCTTCCACGGAGCAAGAGTCTTTTAATTTCATGGCTGCAGGCACTGCCATTAGTGACTTTGGAGCCCAAGAAAATAAATCTATCACTGCTTCCACTTTTTTCCCTTCAAGGTATAAGTAAAAAAGCCATAACTCACACTAGGGTGTGGCCAAATTGCTTTTAACTTTTTTTCCTGACAATAAATTTTCAGTTTACAGTTGTTTCAATCTTTCAAATGGTAATTTAAGAAGAGCAGAATTAAATGTCTGGTAGAGGAATTTTCCAACAAAAATTCAATTTCATTTGCTTTGGAAATAAAAATAAAGAGATGACCTGGAACCTAGTAAAGAAATCAAGTCACATATTTATTTAGGCTGAGCCATTTCTAACAGTTCAAGATAATCCCTATAAAAGGTAGCCAATAATTAGATTGAAGTTCTCAAACCAAAGCTTTCAAAAGATTAACCTAGCTTCTCAGAATAATAAAATGGGAATATGCCCAGGGTTAGCTTTAAAATTTTTAAAGTAAGATGCATACGCAAACTGGAAGTGCATGCATGTAATCCTCTGTTCTCTTAAATCATTATCTGGAATAGTAAATCTTTATTCCCTCAATGTGTGATGGACAAAACAATGAAGCACATACCAGAGAAGATAAAACGTCAGGGGATCTGATTTCTAATTTCAGCTCAGTCACTAAATCTGTGGTACTTATGAAAGTTCTTTCATTTCCCTGGACCTCTATTTCTTTATTTATAAAATTATAAGTTTGGGGTCAGAATCGTAGGACTTAGGCTATTCTTCTGGGCTAGAGGCCATGCCACGGATGGTTTTAGGGTAATTTTCCCTGGATGCTAATCAGATACCAACTAAGTGGGTAAAGATGATATTTGCAAAGTTGAATAAAGGTAATGATTTCCATTCCTATTCCTTTCATCATAGGGTTTGGAGTCAGATGAAATGTTACTATTTCTATGGATCTATAAGACAGAGCATGAATCTGATTGCTTTGGAGGAGCACATATGCAGCATATGAGGTGTCACTCTTCCTATTCTGCTGAAAGAGTAGACATAACCTATTTAGAATTGCAGGCAAAAAAATAATACTGCCGAGATTACTGTATTTCTAGAATCTTGATACCATAAATTAAGCGCATAAGGGAAATAATGGAATATTAAAGTTTTTTGGTGCAGTTTGTTATCTCTCTAGAGACTTTATTTATATGCATGTGTGATTGTATTTTGTTCCTATGTTCATTTAAAAAATACCTTTTGAAAATTACCAATATGTTTGTTTCTGATTCTGAACAGCAAACGGACCAAGAACCTAGAAAGAAGCCAAGAAAGAGTCTAGAAAGATCCAGGACTTGGAACACTAAGAGTATGGAAACAAGATGGGCTGGGTTGGGATCAAAGGTCTAGTTACTCTATCTCCAGGTCGTGCTTTCCAGGTAGAAAGTTACCCACTGTTCTTTGTATGGGTTTCACACAGAAAGCCAAAGAATGTGTGCTACCAAGTGGTAAATCAACATATCTGACAAATGTGTGAGATTTCGTTAGGAGAATTTGGTATTTTTTGAGGACTTCTTATGGTCTTGAGAACCTGATTTATTCTTTAAAAAAAATTAAATAATTTTGATAATAAAAGTGAATTAAGGCAGGGAAGTAATCTTGGAAATTTTTCTGGGCAATAAAGGGGCTGGTTAGAGCTCTGGGAGTATCGTCATATGTAGTGGATGGGCAGAATATAAATTAAATGTGAGAATGATTAGGGAAGCATCTACATATAGGATGGCTGGAAAGAAGGGTAAAATATTTTAGAGAAACCTGCTAGGAAACTTTTTCAGGAGGAAGGAGGAATAACTGATGGCCTGAATGAATTAGAGACGTGGCAGTAAAAATGCACAAGGACTGAGATATCAGACACTCAAAAGAAAAGGCTGTTCAGGCTCCAAAGGAAAGAGTTGGATTTAAGATAACATTCAGGTTTATAGCTACAAACTTATGAGGTAGAAGAGAAGGGGTATTCATTAGAGAAGGTAACATTTCATTGTCATGGAGAAGCCTAATTATATGGCATTAAAGTATATTAGATATATGTGTCTTTGAATGGAGCATATTGGTTATAAACTTAGCTCCTGTATCACTAAACATTAATAATCACCACAAAACAGTTTTTTTTTTTTTTTTGTGGAAGAGGAAGTATTCTGAAATAGGGTCCCAGAGTTTCTTTTGCCATTTAGGGTGACAAATTCACAGATCTAGGGACTAGGATGTGAATATCTTTGTTGTTGTTGTTGTTTAGTCACTAAGTCATGTCCAACTCTTTGTGACCCCATGAACTGTAGCCCATCAGGCTCCTCTGTCCATGGGATTTCCTAGGCAAGAATAATGGAGTGGGTTTCCATTTTCTTCTCCAGTGAATGCCATTAGGAGGCAATTATTTCGCTTACTATACTAAACAAATGGTGTTAAATCAAAAGGCACTCTCATGAAACAAGAAAGTGGTAATAATTCTACAATTCAAAATGTCTTAACACTCTCAGCAGTATCTATTTTTTCTTGACCAAGAGTTAATATTACACATTTGACACAAATGATAGCTGTTACCACACTACCAACACATTCTTATTGTCTAAACCAGGATAGGATATTCTGAGAAATTTTTCTATCAACTGGATACAGTTGCTTTGCAAATCTACCGACCAAGATTTTTCAAACAGGTTGTTGGGGGATCCCTAAATGTGTGTGGGTAAACTACAGTCTTTTAGAGCTGCTGACCTCTGAACAGTAAAAGGATGGTGAGTGTGATGGTTAATTTTATGAGTCAACTGTCTTGGTTACCGTGGGCAGTCTTGAGGTTACTGTGAAAGTATTTTTTAGGTGTGATTAATATTTACATAAAAGACTTTAAAGCAGATTACTCTCCATATTGTGGGCACATCTCACCCAATCAGTTGAAGGCCCTAGGAGAAAAGACTGAGGTTTACCAAAGAGGAAGGAATTCAGTTTCCAGACTGCCTTCAGACTCAAGGCTGTAACATCAACTTCTGCTGGAAGGTTCAGCTTGTTGGCCTGCCCTGCCGATTTCAGAATTGCTAGCCTCACAATCTCGTGAGTCAGTTCCCTAAAGTAAACCTTCTACTGTCTCTCTCTTAGTACGTACCCTTGATCTTGTTTCTCTGGAGAATCCTAACTCAATGAGGGAAATGACTGAGGTGGTTCTGGTAAACTATAACAAGACATAAAAAACAAGTTCTAAACATGGTGAATATTCACACCTGCAGTAACACTAAAAAGATATTCTGTAACTATTTGGTAAAGGCAAAACCCAGAGAGCAAAGGAGTCCCTTAATGAAGACTGTTTCCAGATAGGTTAGTAGTTGGGCGGTCTGGGGGATTTCTGGACCTGTCAAGCATTTCAGAGGATAGAAACTCTAGGTTTGAAAATTATCATTGTACAACAGCTGCAAAAGTAACAGGGAGTTCCTTAAGGATTAACTTATTCAATCTATAATTAAAAAAAGAAAGAAAAAAACCCCTTTCTGCTGTGTGTGTGTGTATGTGTGTAATCAAGGCTAACCCATGTGTGCATTTTTCTTAATAAAACGAGTGAATATTACAGAGACTATTTCTTATTACCAGTTACTAATGGATAGTATTTATGTTTTTCCCTAGCCCTGTGATAAACTTACAGATTTAAACGTATTACATTTGACCCTGAAAAAACCTACATTTTTTGTGTGTCAGCTCAGAGATGATGAACATATGTGTCTCAATCATTTGAGCACAGATAGTTCAGGAGAAGGGAATGGCAATCCACTCCAGTATTCTTGCCTTGTAAATTCCCTTGACAGAGGAGCCAGGAGGGCTACAGTCCACGGGGTCGCAAAGAGTCGGACATGACTGAGCATGAGTCACCATATAGTTCAGTGCAGCACATTCAGAAGGCTCATATGACAATTTTTCATTCTGTTAATGGCAGATGCCATAGATAAGAGGTAGAAGATGAAAGAAAACAGAGGCAAAGAAAAGAAAGTGATATTCTAAATAGCTGCCTTGTTTGCGGGCTAAGTTGCTTTAGTCATGTCCAACTCTGTGTGACCCTATGGACTGCAGCTTGCCAAGCTTCTCTGTCCATGGGATTCTCCAGGTAAGAATACTGGAGTGGGTTGCCATGCTCTCCTCCAGGGGACCTCCCAAACCCAGGGATCGAACCCACATCTCTTATGTCTCCCTGCATTGATAGGCGGTTTCTTTACCACTGGCACCACTGGGAAGCCAGATAAGCTGCCTTATATTCCTATAAACAAGGGCTCTTTATTTTTGCAGTTCAAATAATACTAGCCTGATACCTAATGCTTGCTGCTGCTGCTGCTGCTAAGTTGCTTCAGTCGTGTCCGACTCTGTGTGACCCCATAGACAGCAGCCGACTAGGCTCCTCTGTCCCTGGGATTCTCCAGGCAAGAATACTGGAGTGGGTTGCCATTTCCTTCTCCAGTGTATGAAAGTGAAAAGTGAAAGTGAAGTTGCTCAGTCGTGTCCGACTCTTCAGGACCCCATGGACTGTAGCCTACCAGGCTCCTCCATCCATGGGATTTTCCAGGCAAGAGTACCTAATGCTTCCCAGAGTTTTATTGATTTTAACCTATGGTTAGCTTCATTGTCATCAACAAATTAACACAGTAAATATTTACTGAGTACTAGAGACTCTTTCAGGCACTAGGAATAAATTCATGAACAAAATGGACAGGGCCTCTTCCTAAAGGACAGCATTTGCCCTCAGAGGCAAAAGTGGTGATTTGAAGAAAAAATGTTCTATGAAACAAAAATCACTATGTTTGGGGGATTGCAAAAAATACCATAAAGAGTATCTGAGATAGTTTCAAACTTGTCTTTATAAATTATTAATTAAAGCCATAAATTTAAATAATTCAGCACAAATAATTCATAACCTTTCCTCTTCAGTAAGGTCATCTGCCTGAGAAGCTAACTCCAACTGTCGCTCTTTCTCTGGGGCTCCTGTGCCTCAGAGAGCCACAGCTTGTCACAGTGGATAGGGAGGCAGTGGCCGAGGAGTAGTTAATAACCTGTGCAGGCTGACTGGATTCACCCCAGCCCTGCCACCATTTGAGCAAATGATAGAAACTCTCAATGCCTCATCTGTAAATCAGGTTTGAAAATAGTACCTGCCATGGATTTGTTGAGAGGAATTAAATTATATAAAGTAAGAGAGGTTCTTAGAATTATTCTTAACGCAGAGTACATAATATGCAAGCATTAGCTCTTATTAGTAGAGAAAAACACAGTATATTAGTGATACTAATTTTTGTGATTTTATTTTCTCTTCCTTTTTCTTGGGTGAACTCTGAGTGTATGGGTTTTATTTATTTATCTCACATTCTTCTATTTTCCCTCAGCATCTAGAAGAGTACCTAGTATAAAGCAGAGTGTGTTAAACTTCTAAGAATTCATGAGAGTTTATTTTTGTTTTTAGTAATGATACACAAAAGATAGTCATGTATGGATGTGAGAGCTGGACCATAAAGAAGGCTGAGTGCCTAACAATTGATGCTTTTGAACTGTGGTGCTGGAGAAGACTCTTGAGACTCTTGCTCCTTGGACAGCAAGGAGATCAAACCAGTCAATCCTAAAGGAAATAAATCAATCCTGAACACTCATTAGAGGACTGATGCTGAAGCTGAAGTGCCAATACTTGGACTACCTTATGCAAACTGTCCACTCGTTGGAAAATATCCTTATGCTGGGAAAGATTGAGGGAAGGAGGAGAAGCAGGCAACAGAGGATGAGATAGGTGGATGGTATCATCAACTCAATAGACATGAGTCTGAGCAAACTGCGAGAGATAGTGAAGAACAGTGAAGCCTGGAGTCCTGCAGTCCACGGTGTTGCAGAGTTGGACACAACTGAGTGAACAACAACAACAAAATCTTCAGCTCATGAAATTTACTTCAGAATATGCGAAAGATATCCTTGGGAGGATATATGAAAAAATCTATACTTGGAGGCTGTGTTATCAAAAAAATGAACTGGAAGAAGCTATAATATTACAGGCAATTTACATGCCAAAACTCCAGTTTACTCAGTCACTACAAGTTTCGATCATGTGTTATGTGTAAATCTGTTCCTAATTTCCTGTTTTTATTTTAGCAGTGATGCATGTGCAACTACTTTGAAGTGTTTACATGACTACAATTATTTTCTTATCACCTTTACTTCTCATGTCAGAATGAGGAATAATCTTCCCAATTTCTTTTCTTTTGCATTGATTTCTTCATTGCCCCTATATTCTATTCAGGTGATTTAAAATGAAAACTACAGAGGTATACACAACTTCATGCACTGTGAAATTCATATTTGGGGAAAACACTTAAAAATATTTTTTGCAAAATACCTTTGATGTTGCTTCTTTTTTTTCCTAATTTTCTTTTCAGGGAGTAAGATTAGCAATTTCTCATTTGTGAAAACATTTCTTTCTATGTAGAACTATGCTACATATATCTCTAGTGGTGTTTCTATAGAAGTTCTTCAACAACATATCATTAATTCCATTCCATGTATAAAAGGCTTCTCAAATCTTATCATCCTTTCACCCTGAACATTAAGAAAATGTAGGTGCAAGGTCTTAAAGATCAGATATTTTGAAGGTGACACTGAGTCAAGATTATAGGGCCAACGAGGCAAGCAAAACATAAGTTCAGCCATATTCATGTCTATGTTGCATATTTTATTATGTAATTTGTATTATGTTATGTTGTACTTCCACTAGGAATTAGAGCCTAGTGTTATGTTTGCTTCTGTTATAGGTTTAATAGCTCTGCCACCTAGCAATAACCAATAACATGGTTTTTGAATGAATTACCTAGATTATATTGAAGTATCCATTTTTAGCTTCTTTTCAAAAGTGCAATCGTTTCATAAAAATATTTTTCCAAATACAAAATAATCATTGCAGTCTAATAATGGCTCACATTTTTCATATGCTATTAACTTTCTAATTAATAAATTATAAAGTTTAATAAAGAGAGTAATATTTTCTCGGTGTCAAAGATCAATATGAAGATGAATTATATGGCAGGTCCGCAATATTGATACAGTGAAACAATTGAGAACTGATGAACTTGGATGCCCACTGGAATTACCTGGAAAACTTGAAAAAGTACTGATAGCTGGAATCCACTCAGATTCTTTATTAATTTGGGGGTGTGGCTTGGGCATAGGATGTTCTGAAGGCTTTGTAGCTAATTACAATATGTGCCAAGCTTCAGAACCACTGCTCTAAACCTTTGATACTCAAGGTCTGAGAACTAGCAACATCAGTTTTACCTGGAAGTTTGTTTAAAAAGCAGAAGCTTAACTATTCCCCATACCTATTGAATCAGATCCACATTATCAGGGCTTCAATTTAAACTATAAAGAATCCTTTTCCTAAAAAAAAATAAAGGACCAAGTCTATTCCATCCTTTCCAACTCTAAAATTCATATCCTTCAACATGAATGAGACCCTAAGAAGCACTTTCAAACTTACCTAGAATTGTTTATCTATAAATGAGAGACCAAAGCCATCCTATCCTCTCCAACTCCACAATTCTCATTTCACAAACTTAAATATAATGCTTAGGGAATTTGTAAAAATTGTGTCATCATGTCATCTTCATACCTTTACATACACTTTCTTTTCCTTAGAATTCCTGTTTTCTTTCTCTTTTCTCATTGAGACACATCATTTAAGATCTAGGTAAAATCCTACTTCCTTTAGGAAACACATCTTGAAAAATAATATAGCTTTTCTCTAAAATTCTATTGCCAATATAATCAATTTCATGAAGCGTAGCACATTTTTTCCTTTCTATGATTACATACATAATATCTTGTTTTCCCAGTTAAACGATGAGTATCTTAAGTAAGGGATCATGTCATGTTCCTTTTCTATCCCAACGTAATGTCTAACTTTTGTAAGTGAACTGTATATTGTTAAAATGTATGTGGGAAATAAAAATAAGTGTGCACTACTCTCACAAAAGCAGAGTACCATTATTCAAAGGCAGCCTACTACTGCCCTTTCCCCACAGTGTGACCTTACCACACATGATGCACGTTCTAGAACATCTGGGTGAATCATAATCAGTTGTGTCTTAAGGCTCCTACTCTTTTCTTCCTGCTTCCCTCAGGCCTGACAGCCTGATGATAAAACTATTTCAAACAGCACAGAAACTCTACCAAAGAAAACCTCTGCTCATCAGCCCTACAGTATACCTATAGGAGACCTCTCATATCCTGTAGCCATACCTGTCTTACTCACCATTACATCTCCATCATTGTGTTTGGCACATACTGAGCATAAAACTGTATTAGAAACAGTGTGTCAACCAAAGCACAGGAATAAGCAATAAACAATGCATGCTACTGAGCTTGTGATAACATTTAGAAGTAGTTTTTTATTATAGTAGCTCCTATATATATTTTCCTTTATATATATGTACATGTATATTTCTATGATAAAAATAATATGAAGTCATTGTAGAAAACACAGATTTAGCAAAATGAAAAAATGTAATCCATGAAAGAGCAGAACCCATGCATAACTGTTAGCAGATGCATATCTGTCCAGACTATTGTGTATATATACATATATATATGGGTGTGTACGTTTATATATATATACACACAAACATACGTTATTAAACATATGTACCTCTTAAAATAGGCTCACACTCTATCTCCTGCCATATATCCTACTTTTATTTAATTAAGTATAAGTCAAAGCATCACTCCAGTCAGCAAATCAGTTTATAATAAAATTTGTTTATGATGGTTGCATTAACATATGTACCAAAATTTATTTGACCAATTACCTATGTTTAAAGGACTGAGTTATTTCCATTTTTGGTTATTATAAATAATGCTATGATGAACAATTTTCCTCATTCATTATCCAAATATTTCCTTAGAATAAAAACCAGCTCTCTCATGAGGGGATGGGAGTTTTTGAAAACATTTCATCAGCAAGTCTATATTCTTTGCTATAATATTTATTAAGCAGTTAAACACTGTGAAATGTGACAAAAAGAATAATTGATGCAGTTGGAAAATACTCACATTCTTTTTGAGGGCAGATTTCAGTTTGGAGTGATTGGAATTCATAGTATGGTATCTCATGTTTGAATGTGGATGCGAGAATATCATCAAGTTCGTCAATGTCACTCTGTTTTCAAATGAAAAGGAGATGTTTTGTTAGTTTAATTATTTACAAATAAACTTATCTTAGTGCAATATAATAAAAATTATTGACTGGAATAAATACTGGGTAACCTTTAATAATACTTACAATTTTTAAAAAATAATACAAAATATTAGGGATTTGGAAAAAAGCCAGTTATTAGAATAATAGAAAAATGAATGCAAGAAATAAGGCTTTGCTTTTGGTTGGGCTTCCTTTGTGACTCAGCTGGTAAAGAATCTTCCTGCAATGTGGGAGATCTGGGTTTGACCCCTGGATTGGGAAGATTCCCTGGAGAAGGGAAAAGCTACCCACTCCAGTATTCTGGCCTGGAGAATTCCATGGGCTGTATAGTCCATGGGGTCACAGAAAGTTGGGCATGACTGAGTGATTTTCACTCATTCACTTTACATGAGCTAATTTACTTGAATACTAATTTTAGAAGAGCTTTATAGGAAGTCAATGATAACACTGAAATTTGTTTCAATAATAAATTCTGTTAAAATATATGTTTCATTTTAATGAGATAAAATGATGAATCTGATGCTTCAATTTAAGGGTCAGAAATGAAACAGTCTTTGTCTGTGTCAAAGTGAGGGTGAATATTCATCTTGACCTATTTTTTCCCCTGTAGATATAAAATAATTATATATCAACTTTATTTCCATGATCTGAACATTTTGGGAGGAGCTATTGGTCTAGTACTACCAACGACATAACCGACTGCAAAGGCTACCATTCTTTTAAACTGTGTTTTGTGAAGCAATGGCTGGGATTAAATTGACTTGTGACCTAGATGATTAAAGCTAAGAAAGTAGGCCAATGAACAAAAGCCATGGGGTGGAGAGAGGATTATGGAACAAAAATATCTACTAAAGACTTTTGAAATGATTTCCAAGTAAATTAGATAGACTACCAATATGAAGTCACAGAAATTAAATGATTGGGTTGAAAAAAATGATGTTACTATCTTTCTTCGTTTTTCAATAGTTTGGATACCTCAAATAATAAAGTGGTTCAAGCCTTTTTGTATTTTCTAAAAGTCTTGTTTAGAAGTGAAGAGAAAGGATGAAACCTATACCTATGTAACACAAAGCAAAATAAAAGTGTTAGGGGTTCAGTATTGTCTGACTCTGCGACCCCATGGACTATAGCCCACCAGGCTCCTCTGTCTATGGGATTTCACAGGCAAGAATACTGGAGTGGATTGCCATTTCTTCCTCCAGGGGATCTTCCTGTCCCAGGGATCAAACTTGCATCTCCCGCATTGGTAGGCATTTTTGTTGTTGTTGTTGTTGTTTTACCATTTAGCCACTTGCGAAGCCCATATCTAACTACAAAGGTGGTTAAAAATACAAAAATCTAGACTTCTCATCTTTAATAGCAGACAAGAGGCAAGGAAAAAGGTTTTAAAATATTGATGTTGAATGAAGAAACCTCTATGGTTGACTACAGAATACTAAGTTATTTTTTAAAATCTGGTAGAGAAATACAGTAGTAGTAAAGAATCTTAATTAACAAGAGAAATGATTTCAGTGAAATAATCATTGGAAGGCTTTGAAATGTTCAAAATAGGAGACAAAATAAATCATATGCAGCATTTTACATTCAGGTATCTAAAAGGAAAGTCAATGGTTGAACTAAAAACATCTTGTTTTTCTTATAACAAATTTCTATGTTTCCTTAAGTTTCTCTAGTAAAAGAAAATAAGAATTACTTCGTTTATTCCATTGTTCATAATGTGTGCTATGAAAGCCAGCCAAAATAGACATTTAAAGGAAAATTTGATACATAGTTTACATATCTTAAACAAAATTTCCTCCTACAGCTTGTAAAGAGAATGATAGAAAACAGAACAAATATTTTCTGGTTATAAAAAGGCTTTTGCTTTTTATTTTATGAGTATTCAACTTCAAGTACTTAATGTAAAAGAATAAACTAGTAAATTGGGCTAAGATAAAAAAGATATTTTCCTTTGTCAAATTAATTTTTCTAAGTTTTAAGTGAGTCAGTTCTAAGAATTTTAACATGTCATGACCACATATGCAAAAATAAATGTTAAGAGTATAAGACAATGCAATCTAACACTTCCTTCAAATAGTTTGTATTTACTATTGATTAGGTATTCATGTGGCTGTGGAATATCTTTAAATAACTTGAAAGCAATTATACCAAGAAGAAAATATATTTTGAGATCTGAGAAACCTCTGTTGAAATGCCTGCTTCAGGATTCATTAATTGTGGGCCTTAATAATACTTACCCAACAGAATTACTTAGGAGTTTAAATAAATATTTTGATGTGAGCCCTCAGATATAACACATGAAATAAAATCACTGTGATTTAGAAAAGTGCATATCTATTCATGAGGATAGTTCACTCCCTAAACTAGCCTTTGCACTGACTGAACAAAATAAGTGCAAAGGCTAGTTTGGGGAAAGAAGTCTGAACAAATAATTTAGTTTCTCTTTTTCAATTAAGTAACACTTATCTTTAAAATTAGTTAGAATGTAGGTTTTATACTGTAATACATGGATCTAAAACATCAGAGGCTAAAGCAAGACAGAAGCCCATTTCTCTTTAACATAAACATCTGGCATGAGGCAGTCTGGGGCTGCTGTCCTGGCTCCTTGATTATGGGATCCAGGCTCTATTTTGTTTCACTGCTGCATATCATTTTCATAGTTTTGGATGGTTCACAAATCATTCCCTTGTTAGCACTGCAGTCAATCACAGAAAAAAGTGAGTAATGGGGACAGCATGACTGCATCCTTCTTTTAAGAACATGATCAGAAATTTGTACAAATCACTTCCACTGACATGCCATTGACCATTAATTAGTTATATGACTACACCTAGCTGCAAGGGAGTCAGTAAGTGTAATAATTACCTGGGTGGTCATGTGCCAGTTATATTACCATACAAGAAAGAAAAAGAAATATTAGTGAACAATTAGTGGTTTCTGTCATCTCCATCAGTCATGAAAAATGTATAAACATCATTATTATGTGAAGGAAATCTGATAAAAGTTAAAAAAAACAATACTCTTCTAGACTACTGATTGAATCTTGACTGTGCTGAATTTTTTGACTTGACCCCTCCCTCACATAAGGTCAAAAAAGTCTCAAAACTTTAATTTGATCAAACTTGAACAGACTTAACATATTTAATGAAATTAATGATGAAACAAAAAAGAAATGAAATAACAAAGTTTTTCTATGGCAGGCATCTGGTAGAGTAATCATAAGAACCATGTCTTTTCTCACCCTTACATCCCTTTAGCAATCATTCTGTAACACCTTACTGTTAAATATGGGCTTCCCAGGTGGTGTTATCAGTAAAGAGCCCACCTGCCAGTGCAAGAGATGTTAGAGATGTGGGTTTAATCCCTGGGTTGGGAAGATTCCTTGGAGGAGGGCATGGCAACCCATTTCAGTATTCTTGCCTGGAGAATCCCATGGACAAAGGAGCCTGGTGGACTACAGTCCACAGGGTTGCAAAGATTCAGACACAATTGAAACGACCTAGCATGCAGATACATGCACTGTTACATATGAAACAAAATAAGGGTGTTTTTAAAAATTTATTTAGTTTTTTTTTTTGTGTGTGTGTGTGTGTTTTTTTTATAAATTTATTTATTTCTGGACCCTAAAAATTTATTTAGTTTTTAATTGAATAATTGCTTTACAGAATTTTGTTGTTTTCTGTCAAACATCAATATGAATCAGCCATAGGTATACATATGTCCACTCCTTCTTGACATTTTTTTACAATGTTTTGCTGTTTTCTGCCATACAACAATGGAAATCAGTCATAATTACAGGTATATCCCCTCCCACTTGAGCATCCCTCCCTTCCCCACGTCCCACCCCTCTAGGTCATCACAGAGCACCAGACAGCTCCCTGTGTTATACAGCAACTTCTCACTAACAGTCCATTTTACACATAATACTGTAAATATATTGATGCTACTTTCTCCATTCGTCCCACTCCTTCCCTCCCCCACTGTGTCCACTAGTCCATTCTTTACATCTGTGTCTCCATTCCTTCCTTGCAAATAGGTTCATCAGTATCATTTTTCTACATTTCATATATATGTGTTAATATACTATAATTGTTTTTCTGTTTCTGTCGTTCTTCACTCTGTACATCAGGACCTATGTTCATCCACCTCGCTAGAATGGTCATATAACTAATTCATTCTTTTCTATGACTGAGTAATATACCATTTTATATATGTACCACATCTTCTTTATCATCTGTCAATGAATATCTAGGTTGCTTCCACACCCTGGCTATTGTAAATAATGCTGCAATGAACACTGGGGTACATGTGTCTTTTATAATTGTGATTTTCTTAGGATATATGCCCAGTAGTAGGGTTGCTGGGTCATATGGTAGATTTATTCCTAGTTTTTTAAAGAATCTCCATACTGTTCTCCATAATGGCTATTTCAGTTTATATTCCCACTAACAGTGTAGAAGGGTTCCCTGTTCTCCACATCCTCTTCAGCATTTATTATTTGTAGGTTTTTTGATGATGGCCATTCTGATTGCTGTGAGGTGATACCTCATTGTAGTTTTGATTTGCATTTCTCTATTAATGAGTGATGTTGAGCATCTTTTCATGTGTTTATTGGTCATTTGTATATATTCTTAGGAGAAATATCTGTTTAGGCATTCTGCCTACTTTTTGATTGGGCTGCTTGTTTTCCTAATACTGAGCTGTATCAGATGCTTATATATTCTGGACATTAATTCTGTGTCAGTTGTTTTGTTTGCAGTTATTTACTCCCATTCTGAGGGAAGCTTTAAAACAAATATTGCGTTAGACCATTCAAAGAAATGTCTTTCAAAAAAGCTTTATCAAAATGAGGCCATGATTTCTTGAAAAGTTTTGGGAATTATTCTCTTCAGTTGTTGTAGATGGTAGCTTCCAAGTCAAACAATAGAATTAGTCTCATCATTTTATATTCATTTGATTTTTTCCTTTGTTGTCCTTCTTTTTTTTTTGCCCTGCTCTTTCAACTTCAGACAAAAGCAGCACTGCCTTAGCCAAAAGCCCCATAACCTTCTCAAAATGGCCTGTGTCTGTGCTATCAGGAAGCCAGGACCTCTGATTGATGGATCACATGAGGTTGGGTGGGAAATTTAATGTATATTCTTTTACCCAACAAAATACACATTGAGCAGCCATGTACCTGGCAGTGTACTTGATTTTGGATATGAAACAGGGAACAAGATAGATAGCATCCCCACCTTTATTGACTTTGGAGTTTAATGAGAGACAGATAATGAATGATAATTTAAGAAATATCACACCCAGAAATGTCAAATTACAGTATTAGAAAGAGATACACAGGGCGATGTATGGAACAAGGAAGGCTCCACTGAGGAAGAGGTGCTGGATTAAAAAATGGAGTTAGAATTAACTAGACGAAGATACTGATTGGAGAGGGTGATAGAGAGAGGGTTTCAGTTACACAGGAGCACATATAAAGGCCCTGTGGTAGAAGATTAGGAACTAAAAGTAAAGCAGACCAGAGTTCCTGGAAAGCAGAAGCAGAGGATTAAGATGGGACCTAATTGAACTTAAAAACTTTTGCACAGCAAAGGAAACTACTAACAAGATTAAAGATAATCCTCAGAATGGGAGAAAATAATAGCAAATGAAACAACTGACAAAAGATTAATCTCCAAAATCCACAAGCAGCTCATTCAGCTCCATACCAGAAAAACAAACAATGCAATCAAAAAGTGGGCAGAAGACCTAAACAGACATTTCCCCAAAGAAGATATACAGATGACTAACAAACACATGAAAAGATGTTCAACATCCCTCATTATTAGAGAAACGTAAATCAAAACTACAATGAGGTATTATCTCACACCAGTCAGAATGGCCATCGTCAAAAAATCTACAACAATACATGCTGGAGAGGGTGTGGAGAAAAGGAAATCCTCCTGCACTGTTGGGGGGAATGTAATTTATACAGCCACTATGGAAGACAATATGGAGATTACTTAAAAAACTAGGAATAAAACTACTATATGACCCAGCAACCCCACTACTGGGCATATACCCTGAGGAAACCAAAATTGAAAAAGACACATGTACTCCGATGTCCATTGCAGCACTATTTACAATTGCCAGGACATGAAGCAACCTAGATGTTCATCGACAGATGAATGGATAAAAAAGTTGTGGTACATATACACAATGGAATATTATTCAGCCATAAAAAGAAACACATTTGATTCAGTTCTAATGAGGTGGATGAACCTAGCGCGTGTTATACAGAGTGAAGTAAGTCAGAAAGAGAAAGACAAATATCTCATATTAACACATATATACAGAATTTAGAAAGATGGTTCTGATAAACCTATCTGCAGGGTGTCAGTGGAGACACAGACATAGAGAACAGACTTATGGACACAAAGAGAGAAGGAGATGGTGGGAGAAACTGAGAGAGCAGCACTGCAGCATATACATTACCATATGTAAAATTAGATAGCTAGTGGAAATTTACTATATGACACAGGGAGCTCAAATCTAGTGCTCTGTGACAACTTAGAGGGGTAGGGGGTTCAAGGGGGAGGGGACATACATATACCTATGGCTGATTAATGCTGATATATGGCAGAAACCAACACAATATTGTAAAGCAATTATCCTCCAACTGAAAAAAAATTATTTTATTAAAATGATTAAGGTGGAAGGTGAGAGGGGACAGTGACATCAAGGCCATATTTTTCATGCTAAAGATTTTTTTAATCCATTTAACAACTGGAATCTGTTGAAGTATTTGAGCAAGAGAATTGTATGCTGACATCATTCTTTTTAAAATAACCTCAGACTGGGACTTGAGATGAGTAGGGTGTGTGCAAAACCTACAGTTGGAAACCAGTTAGGAGATTAGTCTAGCAGTGTAGGCAAGAGGAAAAGGTCCACTAAAGTGTCAGAACTAGAGAGATGTGGAGAGAAGTGAGCAATGTTTAGTTAGTAAAACTGATATGGCTTAATAATGGATTGAATTTGTAGGGTGAGGGAGTGCAAGGTATGAGGAGACTCCTGTGTTTCTGGCTTTTAAACTAGATTGACCATGATGCATTTCATGAGTTACAAAACAGTGAGAGACAGGCTTAAAGGAAAACCCAGTTGGTGTATATCTCATAAGTCAATGAGATAAACTGTAGAGGAAATATCCATCAAAAAATAAAAGTGTGTAAGAATCAAAACCAGATAGATTTAAAATTTTATTTTATAAATCTACAATGAAGAGATTGCAAAGGATATCGAGAATGACAGGCAGAGGAGGAAGAAACTAGGAACACATGTCTTCCTGGAAGTTAAGGGAAAAAATTAAATCAAGACAGTAAGTTTGTTCAATGGTGTTAATTGCTGCTGAAAAGTCGAGTTACATTAAATTTAAAAATGTTCATCAGATTTATTGGGAGGGACTTGTGCATAACTGATGTATATTTGTTTGTGTGTTGATACTTAATAAGGTTGATGAAACTAAATGGCTGATATCTGAAAAATAATAAGTTCTTAGAAGTTTAATTTTCCTTATCAAAGATTTATTTTTCTTAATTTCCTATGTTTTGATACAGTTTAATGTAGAAGCATATTTCATGAATGCTAAACACAGAAGAACTGCACAAAAAAGGTCTTCACGACCCAGATAATCACGATGGTATGATCACTCACCTAGAGCCAGACATCCTGGAATGTGAAGTCAAGTGGGCCTTAGAAAGCATCACTACGAACAAAGCTAGTGGAGGTGATGGAATTCCAGTTGAGCTATTTCAAATCCTCAAAGATGATGCTGTGCAAGTGCTGCACTCAATATGCCAGCAAATTTGGAAAACTCAGCAGTGGCCACAGGACTGGAAAAGATCAGTTTTCAGTCCAATCCCAAAGAAAGGCAATGCCAAAGAATGTCCAAACTACCGCACAATTGCACTCTTCTCACACGCTAGTAAAGTAATGCTCAAAATTCTCCAAGCCAGGCTTCAGCAATACGTGAACCATGAACTTCCAGATGTTCAAGATGGTTTTAGAAAAGGCAGAGGAACCAGAGATCAAATTGTCAACATCCACTGGATCAGCAAAAAAGCAAGAGAGTTCCATAAAAACATCTATTTCTGCTTTATTGACTATGCCAAAGCCTATGACTGTGTGGATCACAATAAACTGGAATATTCTGAAAGAGATGGGAATACCAGACCATCTGACCTGCCTCGTGAGAAACCTGTATGCAGGTCAGGAAGCAACAGTTAGAACTGGACATGGAACAACAGACTGGTTCCAAATAGGAAAAGGAGTACGTCAAGGCTGTATATTGTCACCCTGCTTATTTAACTTACATGCAGAGTACATCATGAGAAACGCTGGGCTGGAAGAAGCACAAGCTGGAATCAAGGTTGCCGGGAGAAATATCAATAACCTCAGATATGCAGGTGACACCACCCTTATGGCAGAAAGTGAAGAGGAACTAAAGAGCCTCTTGATGAAAGTGAAAGAGGAGAGTGAAAAAGTTGGCTTAAAGCTCAACATTCAGAAAACTAAGATCATGGCATCTGGTCCCATCACTTCGTGGGAAATAGATGGGGAAACAGTGGAAACAGTTGCTGACTTTATTTTTCTGGGCTCCAAAATCACTGCTGATGGTGATTGCAGCCATGAAATTAAAAGACTCTTACTCCTTGGAAGGAAAGTTATGACCAACTTAAATAGTATATTAAAAAGCAGAAACATTGCTTGCCAACAAAGGTCCGTCTAGTCAAGGCTATGGTTTTTCCAGTAGTCATGTATGGGTGTGAGAGTTGGACTGTGAAGAAAGCTGAGCGCCGAAGAATTGATGCTTTTGAATTGTGGTGCTGGAGAAGACTCTTGAGAGTCCCTTGGACTGCAAGAAGATCCAACCAGCCCATCCTAAAGGAGATCAGTCCTGGGTGTTCATTGGAAGGACTGATGTTGAAGCTGAAACTCCAATACTTTGGTCACCTCATGCGAAGAGCTGACTCAATGGAAAAGACCGTGATGCTGGGAAGGATTGGGGGCAGGAGGAGAAGGGGACGACAGAGGATGAGATGGCTGGATCGCATCACTGACTCAGTGGACATGAGTTTGGGTAAACTCTGGAAATTGGTGATGGACAGGGAGGCCTGGCGTGCTGTGGTTCATGGGGTTGCAAAGAGTCGGACACGACTGAGCGACTGAACTGAAACACAATTTAAACTTCCCAAATTATATTTCTTTATCCTATTTTTAATACTATTTAATAAAGAGAACCACAAGAATGTATAATGACGTTTAGTAAATGCAAACAAACACATTTTTGCCACAAGGTTTTTTAGTTTTCTAATTTCCAAAGAAGTATGGAATATTTGGGGTTTGTTCCTACCTTGTTATTTATATGAATAAAGCTATGAAGGAACCTTTTTAACTGTGTTTGACTTGTGCTTTAAGGGTTGTTTAAAAATGCTCATTATGATTGAAGATCTGAATGCTCTAAAGAACTAGACAGTAAAAGCAGAAGCCTGTACTTGGATGGGGTTGTTACAGACATCATTCACACCAGCACATAGACATCCTCTGCAGCGGGCAGTCAAAGCCAGCCCCAGTTTGACAAGAAGAAAGGGGATGTAAGGTGCAAGAGAGACACTTTAGTTTGGGAGAAAGAAAACACTGAGGAAGTATTTATTTTCATCAAGTGAGCAGAAACTATAAATTAAGAAGTCATTAACAAAATATATTCTAAATAGTAGCTAAACATAAACTAAAACCTATGGGACCAATAACTATGAAAATGGACTAAGATTGCATATAAGATCAAGAATTGTAGAGAAACAACAGTATAGTTATGCCACTGGCTATATTAATGGCTATTTCTGTGCTCAGAAATGTCTTTTTTTCTTATAACAGCTGCTGTATCTACCACTAAAGTTAACTGATTTACTTGTTTTTCTCTAAATAAATGGATGAGTGTACTAGCTGTGTGTTCTTGTTTGATTCAATGATTTGTAACTGAGGTGAGTATAATCATTAAGTCTGAACTATCCTAATCAGGCATCATTAACCATTGCTTGACCATTACCACAAGTAGAGACATAGCACACAGGAAATGTCACATCTAAACTTCAAAAGATTTGTTTTACTCTTATTGGTCCATTCCAATTAGGAGAACAAACAATATGAAAAATGAATCCAGAAATACATCTTCAAATTGCATTTTGACTATTCTTTGTCTGATTAAAAATCTCTGATGGTTTTCTTCCTGATAGTTCAGTGGGTAAAGAATCTTTCAAAAGCCTGCAATGCAGAAGACACAGGAGGTACAGTCGGGAAGAACCCCTGGAGAAGGAGATGGCAACGCACTCTAGTATTCTTGCCTGGAGAATCCCATGGACAGTGGAGTGTGGTGGACAGTCCAAATCTCTGATCAGAAATACAAAACAAGTAATAAAACTGATCAAAGGTACATGAAACTCGAATTGCTTCCTTCTTCTCTAGGGGTAGAATTAAGGATCAGTGCAAATAAGATGGAAATAAAGGCTATATGGAAAGTCCATGTATTTGCAAGTCAATCCTCTTTAACGGAGAATGGTCATAGTTCTCAATCTAAATAAGCATTTTTTTTTCTTGACTTACAATTATGGAATTAAACTTCTTCACTGTTCACAGGAGGGAATTCCTTTAGCATTAGGGAAAATGAGCTCTAATGAAGTGATTACTTACTTAATGAAACAATTCAACTCCTGCTCCTGCCCTATCTAGAACTATTTCTCTTATGCCATACTGCCATAGTTCAGTAGAAAAAACGAAAGATAGTAAGCAGCCTTTTGAGAGAGGTAAGACCTTAGGCATTTTTGAGTAATAAACCTCTCCTTAACGTTCATAAGAAAGGCAAGATCAGAATCAAAAATTTTACAGCCATTAAAAGTCAGTAATGAAGTGTATTTGGGAAGCTTGATGTGCTGCAGCTCACGGAATCGCAAAGTGTCGGGCACGACTTAGTGACTGAACAACAACAATGAAGTATATGTACCTGGAGTTCATGACTGAGGTAGGATGTGAAGAAAAGTTTGTAGTACAAATTTGCCCAGTATTGTGAACCTCTGAGAGTTCCTTACTTTCATAAGCATCAGATTCATTTATTCAATTTTATAAATAAATAGCAGTATAATTTTTAAAAGGGAAGATTTCATTTCTCTCTTATTTGTGTACTTATACTATAGCTTTTTCACTTATTTTTTCAAACAGCACTAGGAAAAAAGGCATCACTCTTTTCTCATTTTTTAAACCCTTAGTATCAGTTGTGTCACATGCATCAGGAACTATAACTAAGTGAAGAAAGTGAGTATGCAAAGATGAAAAACACAACGCCATGCCTTAAAAATGAGGCAGTGGAGGGCAAATGGCTTACTGTGTGTTAAAAGAAGGCCCCATCCTGGGTGGCTAGAACACGGGAATAATGGAGGAAATTAAGGAGACAAGGAGGCATGCTGTGGAGGAGTCAGTGTTGGAAAAGATGTAGGACCCTGAAGCCTTGTGTGTTTATCAACCTTTTGAGAGAGGCAAGGGCTTTATGCGAGACAGAATAAGAGACGCAGATGCATAGAACAATTTTATGGACTCTGAGGGAGAAGGTGAGGGTGGGACGTTCTGGGAGAATAGCATTGAAACATGTATATTATCATATGTGAAACAGAACCCCATTCCATGTTCGATGCATGAGACAAGGGCTCAGGGCCGGGGCAATGGGATGACCCAGAGGGATGGGATGGGGAGGGAGGTGGGTGGGGGGTCCAGGAAGGGGAGCACATGTAAACCCATGGCTGATTCATGTCAATGTATGGCAAAAACTATTACAATATTGTAAAGTAATTAGCCCCCAACTAAAATAAATAAATTTATAAAAAAAAAAAAAATTTAAGAGGCCTAGAAGTTCCCAGTTTCTTTCAGTAGGAAGAATCTTCTGAAGACCTCTTTAAGGGAGATAACCGCTAATGCTTAAGCCTTAACTTAATGAAGAAACTAACCTGTAAAGGAACTAATAAAAAAAAAAAAAAAAACTGGGAAATTCCACATGATGTGAGAGTTGTCTTAGTCCATATCCTCCACTTCAACCCCATCTGGCTTCACAGTGTATTAAATATTTGTAGGCAGTAAACCAAAGATTGGATAATACATACAATTTAATAAAAAGTGGCAATGAAGTGCACTTAACATGAAGATGAAAATAAGATTTCAATAGGTATGAAGTAAAATGTGCAAGATGATAAACATATTCAATGCAATATACCTTTTAATCAGTAAGAACGACAACTAATAAAAATTATGTGGGACTATTCCAAAAACTCTCTTGATAAACATTAGCCTAATGCTTTGATCAATAATTGCTATTATAGTTCAGCATTCTGACCTAGTTTGGTTTTTATATTATATCTAGTTGTTCCTATATAAAGTTAAATTTATTGTGCCCCTAGATAATTTTGTAAATAAGATGGAAGTCTCAAAGGTTTTAATTATCTCAGTTAAATAGGAGTTACTAGTATTTCTAACACTAATACTTGAATTCTAATTATCTTCCCAAATAGGGCTTTGGATTTTTTCATTTGAATTCACTGTTCTAGGTGATGGTCTGGAAATTGTCCCTTTATGAGGCTATGTGCTGGGGTTTAGTATTTATGCAAAAAAATACAAAATGATTTAGGAAGCAGTTAGATAATAAGCAGGTTTAGCTAAAGTCTTCTGAAGCCTAATAGACATCTTCAAAATAAACTACGAAAATCAAATTTCTCATTATCATTTCTTTCCTCAAATTCACAGAATGATCATTTTGCTATATGCCCTACAGTTTTTAAAGGATAATAGAAAGTCTCTTACCACAAATTTGAGGATTATTAAAAACTAAAATCCATAGATTTCTCATTATTATTCCTTTCCTCAAATTTCCACAATGTGCATGCTCTTGGTTATAAATGCCCAAGAGCTTTGAAATGATTATAGGAAGTATCTAATTACTAATTTTAAGGGTTACTTAAATCACATCTGCCATTAACTTTTATAAGAAAACTCAGGATAGCTCTTTTAGTATACCATTTCAGCTAAGTAGGTAGAATATTAAAAAAAAAAACAAAAAAACCACAACTCTTTAATTTACTGGTATATGTCCTCACAAATATACAATAACTATGGTGAACAAAATTCCAATGTATGTTGTTCTTTGGGTAGAGATGGTCAGTGGACTATCTGCAACATACACATATTTCCCAGTTTAAGTAGTTGAGAAGCGCATGAAAGAAATAGTAGTGTTGTATGCTGGAGAGGAAAAGTATAACTTTTTACAACTTTCAGAATATAACCTGCATGAGAGCAAAGCAAAATGTCAAAAGGAGCAAACAAAAGCCCATAAGGAGAAACACAGTGTGGGTTGGGACACGTCCTTTGAGGCCAAGTAACCCTAAAACACCCCAAGGTTCCTTTGTGTCCCGGCAGTTTCTTCTTTTTAATCAAGGGTGGAGTCTGATTTTTACCATCTCAGCAAATTCATGGTAGGGACCCCTCACATGGTCCAGATGCCAATGGGTGAGATGAAACCCATGACATACCTAGTCCAAGATGTAAAGGAAACTGAGTGACACGCAGCCTTCCCTTCTGTCAGCATTGTGATGGTGTAGCTTGGTCTGGTCTGAAATCTCCATCTTAGAATTTGTTTAATTTAAATCCACAACATGTATAGGTCCTCTTATGACAATCATGAAAACTCTAAAATATCTTAAATTGTATATATTAATCCAAATCTCTTAATGTTTCTTACCAAGCTGCAGTCTACTGTCACCGACCTAGAATAATTCTACCTCTCAGGACTCAGACCTCAGGTTTAAAGTGTCTCCCAAGAGTGAAAACCTGAATCAAGCTGTGACTGCCTGCAATCCCCCTTTCACTAGGCACCAGGGCTCAGTGGAGGGAACCCTTCCTCACCTCTCATTTCTGACACTGAGAGTAGAAATGAAACAGATTATTTTTCTAGTTATTGAAAAACTACTCAAAAAGAGTTTGTGTTCATTCAAAGCTACAGAAGAAATCATGACTTGGATATTTGAAACATTCTGAAAAACTGTTTGAGTCATAAATTACACTTCATTTTCACTATATACAAAATATTTTTTTTGCTCCCCAAAGGTAAAATTAACAGAAAATGTGTTTTGTGGACTACTTTACTTCTATCCTGACTGAATACCTTATAATGCAATTTAACGCTTCATTAGTCATTTTGTAGTGAATAAAGTTTTTAAAGTAGAGAATAAGGTAGACAAGTCACAGGAAAATGAAAAAAATCTGTATTTCAAGCTGTTACTTTTATTTTTGCTTTGCAATTACAATATAGACATTTTGTTAAATGTCCTCAGGCTCCTCAGTTTGACAAATGGTATTTTACTCTCTATCCTCTAGGACATTTTTACCTTTTCCATTGTTCTAAAATATGTCATTCATAAAGGAGAACTCTAATAGAAAAACATGTGTCACACAAAACAAATAACAAAGCCACCAGTTCCAAACTAGTTTAAACAGTAAGGCTTCCTGACAACCTGTCAACATCATTATCATTGATGGTTTTGTTACAAACCTAACAGAGTGTTTTGTGGTAAACTAAAGATGACATGTTCAGTTCAACTACCTCTTTCTTCACCTTTCCTCTGGTCTACCTCCTCCTTCCCCCAGAAAAGCCAAGGCAATTAAGCAAGGTTGTAATTCTAATTACCAAATAGTTGTTAAATAAAATGACAGTTTTTTCAGTGAAGATTTGATGTAAGAAGCATATAAAGAAGTTTCACATTAAGCAAGCTTTCTACTAAAAGTGGATCATGTAACAACAACAACAAAAAAAAATGCAGAAATTAAACGAACGGCTTACAATGAATCAAAATGCACATTTTACCTTCTCAGTCCATCAGGGCAGGGCACTCATAGTATCTACCATTCACTGGAAAATGTCCAAACTAAGGGCCCTGGACAGGACTGTAAACTCCACAGCAAGTCATCACTGCCAAGTACCACTATGTCACACCAGAGAAAAAACCTGAAAACGCCTCTTTGTAGAGTTCCCAGAAAAGTTTAGCTTTTTTGGAATTTCAAATAAATGTTATTAATTTAAAGAAATAACTTTCACTGTCAGAAGAGAGTGATAAATGAAACTAAGAAAAAATACACCGAGCTTGGAAATGTTCTCATGAAAATAACAGTTTCCAGGTTAGCACCACACACTTCTGTTTTGGTGGTATTCTTGACTTGTCTGAATTCTTAACTTCAAAACTTCTTTTATTTTGTATTACCCACATCTGGCTAAAGAGAAAATTCATTGTTTAAGAGTTCTCTTTAATCCTTTTGTCTTTATCTGGTCTGCAACAGCTTTAAAATGAGCCCATCAGAGTAGCCTTAATACTTTGTAATGGATAACCTGTTGTGACATCATCGGGAATGACTTGACTTATACTAACTAATTTATCTACATTTCTGCATCACAGAGGTCAATTTCTTCCTTTCCTATTGATCAATAATTCGTTTTATTCAATCGGCATTCAGACTTTATACTAAAGAATGCATTCATTTATTCTACGTTAGCTCTTTGGCTTATTATAGACTTCATGGAAAGATCAACTTACCTGGTACACACCATCTCTTGGACCTGACGCTCCCAACAGGCATTTCATAGCCTTCGGGGTTGTATAGTATTTAATCTCTGCTGTGGCCTTAATGATTCCATCACAGTAGACATCAACATTGACAGAGCCAGCAGGAAAATCTGATAAAACACAAATAAAAAGAGCTGAGTATATAAATGCATGTACCATATCATTATATCTCTTAGAGAATATGAAGTCAGGTTTTAAGAATTCATAACAATTCTAATAACTTTTAACATGTAATTGTCTTCTTTTTTTATCCTTAGCAGTTAGAGATCACAAAACAAAATGTATACTTTTGCACTTAATTGTTTTAAAAAACTTAACAGATAAAAACATACATTAAAATTATAATAAAAGCAAAGCAATGAATCTTTTCTCCTTACCCTCTAACCTCCATTTTTTTGGAGTAATCTATAATCATTTCTGTGTAATATTTCAGAATTTAGAACAGTAAAGTTATTCTTTTAAAGTTAGGCATTTTTTTACTAATCTGAGAAAGAAAGCTCCCATTAATTTTTGGAAAGTTTCTTAAAATTGTTTGGCAAAAGAAAGAGTAGAGTTGATTGAAATTACAAAAACTTTTACTCAATTGATTACAATGAAAAACCCTCAGGAAGGCAAGGTTTGGTACCCTGTTATTTAAGTGCCATTTATACCAACCATTCAGCCTTTTTGTGAACAAGCTGTTCAAAGTGACTGACTGATACACTGCATTGTAAATTCTGCTGTAACACATCAACAAATATACAGTTACCTAAGACTGCTGTGCCCTCCATGAAAGGATAACACCAAATAATCACTTCAATGGAAAGTTGTGCTTTATTGTAACACAAGTAAACAAAATTTAGCTCTTTAAACTCATTCACAGTGCAGGCTTCAAAAACTTTCACTCTTTGTCACAGAGATATTGCCCAGATTCTCCTGAAAAATTGTTACCCAAATTTCTGTGGTTTGAAATAAGCCATTAAGTACGAGCCATCTGATGAAACCACCTGATGAAATGTTAAAGATTTTAACGTTCTAAAGGTGTAAGCATTAGTTTTACTTTATCTCCTGAAGAAGTTAAAGGACCTCTCACAATATTGCTTAGGGAAATTTGAAGCCAACGTAACAATCTTAGATTTAACTAGATCAAGAAGCTGAAGTTCCTCTTCTCATATTGCTGCTTGACCAGACACTTAACCTGCATTATAAAAAAAAAAAAGTAGAAAAGTTCTCCCTTCCAAAAGTGAGTATTCATCCAATAGAGAATGTAACAGAAATCTCAAAAAACTGGAAGCAGTAAAGTATACCTTATCAGCTACAGCTGTGTGTGTATATAGTTAAGGGGTTCTGAAGTTACTGGAGTGAAATGAAATCAATTTCAGTAGATTTCATAAAGACAATTTTGAAAGCAAATATTGCTTTTGTTTATCAGAAGACAAATCAGGAGTTTTATGATGGGATGATAAATCATGAAAGATATATGGTGAGAATATTGCTTAGTATAGGATACTTAAAATATTCTAATTTCTTTAGAATTTAACATGAGAATAAATTGATACATTCCTGATGTCTTGAGTCATTAGTTGACTCAAAATTTTACCATTAGATCAATTGATAATGATGTTGATTTTAGAGAAATCCTCCAAAAAGATGCCATTTGAAGTACTGCTTTTGCTGTATACACTTTCATATCTATTGAATGTCGTTTATTCAATCAAGACCTAATTACTGTTTCCATCTATATATTAGGAAGGACTTTAATGGCTTCCTCTGGTAAAAAGACCCTCCTTAGTAACATATTAATTGAATTGGCTTTTTCCTGTCCAGTACTCTGTGGTCACTATGATGTCTACATTGTATAGCTATTCAGTAAAAATAAAAACCAATTAATTTAAAGACTCAACAGAAGAGAGGGAAAGTGAATTCTGTTGTTTACTATCTAAACGGAGAAGGCAATGGCACCCCACTCCAGTACTCTTGCCTGGAAAATCCCATGGACAGAGGAGCCTGGTAGGCTGCAGTCCATGGGGTCGCGAAGACTCGGACACGGCTAAGCGACTTCACTTTCCCTTTTCACTTTCACGCATTGGAGAAGGAAATGGCAACCACTCCGGTGTTCTTGCCTGGAGAATCCCAGGGACGGGGGAGCCTAGTGGGCTGCCGTCTATGGGGTCGCACAGAGTCGGACACAACTGAAGCTACTTAGCAGCATCTAGACAAAGTAGGCAAGTGACATTTAACACCAGAATTACACACAAATGCAGGTCAAGATCACCAAACTAAGGAAGAATATGAGAGTCAGTTATGAAGATGAAAAAAGATGTATCGTGGAAGGAAAAGATGGAACTCCCTACCTGCATCAGACATAGATACATAATAAAATATACTTACAGAGGAGCAATGTTAAAAAACGAACTCTATTTAAATTTTAAATATCAAGTTCTAGGCCATTTTCTGTCTCCACTATTCAAGTGGTCTATCCTTCCAGGTGGGGCTTCCCTAAGTGGCTCAGATGGTAAAGATTCTACCTGCAATGCGGGAGACCCAGGTTCGATCCCTGGGTCAGGAAGATCCCCTGGAGAAGGGAAAGGTTACCCACTCCAGTATTCTCGCCTGGAGAAGTACATGGATGGAGGAGCCTGGCAGGCTACTGTTCACGGAGTCACAAGAAGTCAGATGCTACTAAGTGACCAACACACACACATCTTTCCAGGGGAGGAACAAACTAATTTATGGGAAATATAATCCAAAGGTATTTCTGAATACCAGAACTATATTCACTATTTCCATAAAATATATATATTTCACAAATCCAAATTTTCTGTTTTTCTTTGTCTGAGAAGTTGTGTTCCTTTATTAACCAAATCTAGTACTTTACACCCTAGTAAACTTTGAGTCAGTCCACATAAAGCTTATATGGGGACAGAAGTAAACATAACATTTTTGATTGGAAATTATTATTAAATAAATACTGGTGGCTTCAAAATCTTAGTCACACTTAAAAATTACTACCAATTTAATACATGTTAAAACCATCTTCCTGAATTATGATATTTAGAATACTTTCTTAACCGTTGTTATTTTTCTAAGTATGTTCAGCATATTTAGCACATCCTAAAGTATTTCCTTGCTTTTTAGATGAAATATGAAATTATAATTTACATTATCCAGAACACAGCTTCTTAATTAATCAAGAAATTCTCTCTCTTTGTGGATACATTTTACATTCCTTTCAACTTTTAATTGATTATCCCCATGCTGTGTAAAATAATTTTCTGCCTGAGATGCAGGTACCAGAGGAATACTTTCTTCTTTCTGAGTCAAAATTATTTAATATTTCTCATTTAAAGCCTTCACATGTATTTTTATAAGTTTTGGCAAAAGGGGACTATAGAAGCTTCGAATTCCTGTAACACAAAACAGTACGTGTCAGAGAAGAATCTGTGGACATCATGAGGAAGGTGCGTTTTTTAGAAAGTGAAGTTACATGAGCACTTTTTCTAGAATGGAAAGAGACCGACAGAAGGAGGCTATCTCCTGAATTTGAAACATCAGTATTCTTCAAAAGAACCCTGAGAGTAGAGAAGTGTCCTCGGTATGTTTCCACTTCAGGGTTAGATACTCCGTTTTAATTTGGTATTCAAAGAAGTAGAACAAAAAAAAATTTAAATCTTAAATATGTTTAGACTAGTATTAGATGGTATGAGCAGAGAAGGCAA
Source organism: Giraffa tippelskirchi (assembly GCF_054371585.1). Taxonomy (NCBI): domain Eukaryota; kingdom Metazoa; phylum Chordata; class Mammalia; order Artiodactyla; family Giraffidae; genus Giraffa; species Giraffa tippelskirchi. Next base: position 87,037,164 of record NC_137275.1, on the reverse strand, counting down.
TGGCAACCCACTCCAGTACTTGTGCCTGGAGAATCCCATGGATGGAGGAGCCTGGTGGGCTGCAGTCCATGAGGTCGCGAAGAGTTAGACACGACTGACCGACCTCACTTTCACTTTTCACTTTCATGCATTGGAGAAGGAAATGGCAACCCACTCCACTGTTCTTGCCTGGAGAATCCCAGGGACGGTGGAGCCTGGCGGGCTGCCGTCTATGGGGTCACACAGAGTCGGACACGACTGACGCGACTTAGCAGCAGCAGCAGCAGATGGTATGAGATACTAATTGAGATCATTTCCTGCCCTGGAAGTCATCAGAAGGTACAGGAATTATATGTGAGATATTCAGAACTGGGAGTGCTCCTGAGCATGGTTGCCCAAGAATGAAAGGGGGCAAATTTTATATCAAGGGATGTGAACATAGGAGGGAGTGGGCAATATGAGGAGCACAGTATTTATAGAGAAAGATGCTTCCTCAATTCTCTCCCAAAAGGAAGAGAAGGAAGTTTTAAAGCCACTCCAGTTTATGAGATTTGCTAGAGGGAGAGACTGATACTTTGTTCCTCAGCTGGATGTCTCAGTGGTGTCTCATATGTTATCTCCCTTATTTTCAAACATCCTGTACATGGGTACTTAAAATACAAGTACAGAAGTTGTTTTATCAGTAAGAAAACTGAGCGCAGAAAGATCAAGAGACTTGTCTAAAGTTTCCCAGTAAATGGCTCAATATAGAATAAAAACAGCTCTTTTGGCCACCAGTTAAGTATCTCCTTAACTTCACTGCAGATTCTGCACAGATAGCTAGCCTGCAAGAGCGCAGTGGGTACTCCCTCTTACTCTGCAGCTGGTGTAGAGAAAAGGGAACTCCAGTGTACAGTCAGTGCTGTCCAACCAAACTTCCCAAGATGATGGATATGTTCCAATGAAGCACCTGAAATATGGTTAGTGCAACTGAATTCTAAACTTTATTTAATCATAATAAAGTTTAAACAACCAGATGTGGCCAGTGGCTACCATATTGGCTGGTGCAGCTGCAAAACATAGTTTCTCCAGCTATGGTTTGTGACCCACTAGTTCATCATGACATCAATTTAGGAGGTTCTGAATAACAGTGAAAAAAAATGAAAAGAAAAAAATATGTTTGTCTCTATTTACATTACCCATATGTTCTTGCATGTTGTCTACTTTTCCATTACAGCCCTTAACATATTAATCATAGTTGTATAAATTTCCCTGTCTGATAATTCCAACATCTGTGTCGCACCTGTCTGGTCTGATGTGTGTTTTATCTCTCTGGACTGTTTTTACCTTGCTTTCTGGCATGTCTTGTAATTTCTTGACGAAAAGCAGATATGTTGTTTGGGGTGAAAAGTGAAAGTGAAAGTCTCTCAGCCGTGTCCAACTCCTTGTGACCCCATGGACTGTAGCCCAGCAGGCTTCTCTGTCCACAGGATTCCCCAGGCAAGAATTCTGGAGTTGGTTGCCATTTCCTTCTCCAGGGGATCTTCCCGACCCAGGAACTGAATCTGGGTCTACCACCTTGCAGGCAGATTTTTTACTGACTGAGCCACCAGGGTTATTTGTTTGGGGTATAAGAAGTAAAATAGATAAGGGTGTAGTGAGAGTAATCTATCTAGGAGTTGGTCTGTATCTACTGTTCGCTGTAGCTGTCAGTGCCCAAGTCTGACTTCTTCTCTTGTCCTTGTCTTCTCTCTTGACCTTGTGTGTCCCTAAGTACTGCACCTCAGAAAGACACTGCATCTTGCATACTTTCAACTGTAACCCACTGGCATTACACTGCTGTGGTAATCGTCATGTTGGGTGGAGGGGAGCACTTTAATCTTATGATTCTCAGTCTTTTAGTGGGCCTGTGTCTTTTGCTGTGACCTCCACTAGCATTTCTGTCATGGCATAGCTTTCTTTTCCCCTCCTTAAATGAGACAGAAAGGCTAGAGGGGGCTCTCTTCCTCAGGTAGGATGAGACTCTGGCAAAGTGTTTCCCCCTGCAAAGTAGACCTTCGTTATGGAGAAAACATGGAGAATATTTCCCCTTGATTATGCTTCCTCTGAGCCAGCAGAATCTTCCAGATCTTTCTCAGATCTTCACTATGTGAATCTGATGGAATTCCTGGAGATAAATTCCACAAAATTATAGGTGCCTCATAAGACAACTCAGTGGTAAAGAATCCATTCACCTGTCAATGCAGGAGACTCAGGAGACTCAGGTTTGATCCCTGGGTTGGGAAAATCCCCTGGAGAAGGAAATGGCAACCCACTCCAGTATTTTTGCCTTGAAAATCCCATGGATAGAGGAGCCTGGTGGGCTATGGTCCATGCGGTCACAAAGAGTCGGACACAACTGAGCACACAGCACACAGGGGATGGCAGCCTCCAGGAGTTTCTTCCTTTCAAGCTAGTTCTCACTTAGCCTTCAGCGATTCATAAGAATTACCATTGAGGTGTTCTTACCAGTTTATGGCTCCAGAGACTTCTGCTCCAGGTAAGCAGATCTTAGATGTCACTCTAGATTTACCTTTCTCTCCACATTTTGTAATGGTGGTTTGCCCTCCAACTTCAGTTCTCTGATGAGTTCAAGAAAAGTCACTGATTTTCAGTTTGTTCAGTTTTTTCTTGTTGTAAGAATGGGAGTGGCAACTTTCCAGCTCTTTATGCGTCATGGCTGAAACCATTAGTCTAAGTATTGCTTTTAAAACCTTTGTTTTCATTATGTATTTATGCATACATACTGCATCATAACGTAAAATGTAGTTCTTGCTAGGGTTCCAAGATTTTCAAGAAACAGTACCACGAGGTAGAGAAAGTAAGACTCTGGGGCCATTTCTGCTGAGCCATGTCCCATCCATACTCCCATACTTATTCATGGAACTATCCTATATATTGTTACATAACAGGCAACATTTTGTAAGAAAATCTATCATTAACTTACAGAATACACTGGTTGAAAAGAGAGTTGGAGAGGTTTAATTAGCATAACTGGTAAATAATAGCTTATTTATTTTTACTATAAATTAGTTGTTCAACCACATAGATAATATTATAGTCTCATATATCTTGGAAAATATGGAATAACAGTTTTCTATTTTTCTGAAAAACATCTGAAATTTGATGTTTTATTCTTTCCACTGCTCTTAGCTACTAGGTAAACTGAACATAAAATCTTAATGTGAATAATTTTATTTGACATTTTGATTTGGTATTTGGGAAGTATTATCTCAATACTTCTTAATTTGCAATACTGATTTTTCTGTAGTGATTTTAGTCTAACTAGATTTAGCTTAACTTCTAAACTAATTAGAAATTACTGTTCATTAAATCATTTTAAAAATGTGACATAAGGAAGTAAGGGGCTTTGGAAGAAAAGCAAAAGAAACATAATTCTTTCTTATTTCACTTCTGCATGTCCTTGGCAGTGTCTAAGATGTTTATAAATGCTTCGTGTAGAGTATTCCCTTTCTATAATCCAACTCTGATCTAAGCTGTGTGAGGATATCCACAGAAGGGACACATACTTTACACAACACAACAGAAGAGATTTGTAAATGCTCTGTAAATGGATTTCACTAGAGTTTATATTCTAAAAAGAACACAAAAAAGCTCTGGATGCATTTGACATACTCTTTAATTTTTTTACTACTTCTCTGAATTCATAATAAGATTGGATATCTTTGTACTTTAAAATACCTAAATTCACATTTATAAAGTTTTATAAGATATTTTTATTCTCTGATTGTAAAAGGACATTATAAATTTAAAACCTAGCAAGTCCTACATTTATATCAAAACATTCAGAAATTAATATATTAGATTTTGATTTCAGTACAATTATCAAGACAAGTCTGTACATTTCACCTGGAATTTTAAATCTGATACGATTTATCATGTTGAAGCAAACTTGGATAATAAATGATTAGGTTCATAATTTAAAAAAGGAAAAGAGGGAAGACTATATAGATATGGTACCAAGATGATAAAATAGTGAAAAAGAACTATTCTTTTCAAACAAGCAAAAATATACTCAGGGGCATGGCAGAAACAAAAAAAAAAAGGAGGAAAATTACAAATGAAAATCCAAATGCTTGCTCATCCTGTTATAATAAAGTGAATAATTTTAATTCCTTAATTTAATAGCTAACATTTAAAGTGCTCTTTGCTGACACAGTTAAAAGTACATGATATTACTGCCTGTCATTTCACCACATGGTACATAGGCTAATCTCTCATAATTTACACATTCATGCTTTTGCAAACTCAGATTAATAATAACAGCCTTGGATGTGTGAAAGCTAAACACAGGAAACACCTGCAGGACAATATTAGTTTCTGTAGAGAAGTGAAACCATTTACCAGAAATTTATTGAAAGAAACTCAGAATGATGTTTTATATTTATTAAAGCATAAAAAATTTCTTACCTAAAGCTTTCATACTCCAGACACTTTTATTCCAGAGGGCTGGCTGTGTTCTAATGCATTTACTGTTTGATGTAAATTCAACCTCCACAGCATCACCGATTACTTCATCTCTCAAAATAATAAATATTTCACCAGGATTCTATAAGATGAAAAATATAACTTAATTAGTATTTGAAAAGTTTTCATTAACCATAGAATCAGTATACTTATTAGTGATAAAGGTCCAACATGGTAATTAGTGTAAAGAACTCATCTGCCAGGCAGGAGACTCGGGTTCGATCTCTTGGTGGGATAGATCCCTTGAAGGAGGAAATGGCAATCCACTCCAGTATTCTTGCCTGGGAAATTCCATAGACAGAGGAGCATGATGGGCTACTGTCCATGGGGTTGCAAATGTAGGACACAACTTAGGGACTAACTAAGCCACCACCACCATCGTGTCCATATGCCAAAGCCTTTGACTGTGTGGATCACAATAAACTGTGGAAAATTCTGAAAGAGATGGGAATACCAGACCGTCTGACCTGTCTCTTGAGAAACCTGTATGCAGGTCAGGAAGCAACAGTTAGAACTGGACACGGAACAACAGATTGGTTCCAAATAGGAAAAGGAGTACGTCAAGGCTGTACATTGTCACCCTGCTTATTTAACTTATATGCAGAGTACATCATGAGAAACGCTGGGCTGGAGGAAGCACAAGCTGGAATCAAGATTGCCGGGAGAAATATCAACAACCTCAGATATGCAGATGATACCACCCTTATGGCAGAAAAGTGAAGAAGAACTAGAGGGCCTCTTGATGAAAGTGAAAGAGGAGAGTGAAAAAGTTGGCTTGAAGCTCAACATTCAGAAAACTAAGATCATGGCATCTGGTCCCATCACTTCATGGGAAATAGATGGGGAAACAGTGGAAACCGTGGCTGATTTTATTTCTCTGGGCTCCAAGATCACTGCAGATGGTGATTGCAGCCATGAGATTAAAAGACGCTTACTCCTTGGAAGGAAAGTTATGACCAACCTAGACAGCATATTAAAAAGCAGAGACATTACTTTGTCAACAAAGGTCCATCTAGTCAAGGCCATGGTTTTTCCAGTGGTCATGTATGGATGTGAGAGTTGGACTATAAAGAAAGCTGAGCGCCGAAGAATAGATGTTTATGAACTGTGGTGCTGGATAAGACTCTTGAGAGTCCCTTGGACAGCAAGGAGATCAAATCAGTCCATCCTAAAGGAAACCAACCCTGAATATTCACTGGAAGGGCTGATGCTGAAGTTGAAGTGCCAATACTTTGGCCACCTGTTGTGAAGAGCAGACTGATTGGAGAAGACCCTGATGAGGGAAAGATTGAGGACAGGAAGAGAAGGGGATGAGAGAGGATGAGATTGTTGGATGGCATCACAGATTCAATGGATGTGAGTTTGAGCAAACTCCAGGAGACAGTGAAGGATAGAGAAGTCTGGTGTGATGCAGTCCAGGGGGTTGCAAAAAGTTGGACGTGACTTAGCGACTAAACAACAACTACAAAGATAAAAGGGGTTATTGAAAAACCTTTCTGAAAAACACTCTGCAAGAAAATTAAGGATAAGAAGATTGGATTTAATACAGAGAAAAGGAAGGGATAAACATCTTTTGAGCACCTGTTTTATACTGGGTTTTCCAGGTGGAACAGTGGTAAAGAATCCACCTGCCAATTCAGGAGATGTAAGAGACATGGGTTTGGTCCCTGGATCAGGAAGATTCCCTGGAGAAGAAAATGACACCCCACTCCAGTATTCTTGCCTGGCAAATTCCAGCAACAGAGGAGCCTGGTGGGCTACAGTACATGAAATCACAAAGAGTTAGACATGACTGAGTGACTGAGGATGCATTCAGGTATTTTATTCTAGCTAATCACTTTTTATATAAAGCCATTTCCTTTAATCCTAATCAAAACACACACACACACACACACACATACAACACCTCAAAACCAATATGAAAGGCTATTATATTTCTCTTTTAATACAAGAGTACAAATACAAAGATTTACATTTTGAAAATCAATCAGAATTATCTAAATTCAAACTCTGTACTATTGTTTACATGATGCTGTTTTAACCTTCAAAATAACTAAAATGAAATATATTTTATGATTATCTCAGATACCACCTTTCAAAGGCTTTCTTCAAAGTCAAACTGAATTTCAGTCTTTACCAAAATAAACAGGAATCCCATTTATATGCTCTTATAAAACTGTGTTTACCCAAAAGTCATTAATTTCAAAGTTCTCTTATTTAAATATTATCTCCTTAAGCATAAATCATCCACCAATAAAACTTACATTTTTAATGCTCTGTACAATGGGGTTTTTACAAATATGCTGATGTTAAAAAAATCATTTTAGCTGACACACATCCACCTCTGGCGTTTTTCCAGCAGAGTCTAGTGCTCCCAAGTATTTGTCCACAGGATATTCTGAACTAAATTTCTCTATATCAATTAAATTGCATATTGAGAAAAGATCCTATGAGTCCACCTTTTGCTATGGCTTCATACATCCGACCTATGGGAAATGCTTCTGTTTCTCTGCCTGTGTCTCCTAATGCACTACTTCATCTGAGTCTGAGGTCAATAACTGGAGCTCCTTCCGATCCTCTCGCCTGCCACTTCCTCTTCGGAGACCACACTTCCAAGGCAGTTCCTTAGTTCCTCACTTGCTCACAACTGTCTCCTTACTTTGCAGCTTTAATGACTTCCCATTTTCACTCTGGCTCAAATCCAGCTTCGAAGTTCTTTGGCATTTTCTTCTATGGGTACATCCCTTCCTGTAAAACTCTGACCTCTTGCCTTCCAAACTTAGTAAACCCGAGCATCCTCTCCTGGTGTTCATTCAGCCAGCAATTCATTCTCACTCATGGGTGCTCACATGCCGCGCTGCGCTAAGTCGCTGTAGTCACGCCTGACTCTTTGCGACCCTATGGACTGTAGCCTTCCAGGCTCCTCTGTCCATGGGGTTCTCCAGCAAGAATACTGGAGTGGGCTGCCATTTCCTCCTCCAGGGGATCTTCCCGACCCAGGAATCGAACCCATGTGTCTTAAGTCTTCTGCATTGGCAGGCAGGTTCTTTACCACTGGTGCCATCTGGGAAGCCAGGTGCTTCCCTGGGCTGCTTCTTATGCACCAGATTCTCTCCCATCTTTCAACCATCTCCAGAGAAGAGGTCTAAACAAAAGATAAGCACACTGACCACCCCCAAGGAGGCACTGACATCTCATTTGTAACTGGGACGAGCTCCAAGGGCATGTAATCTCTGCAGATGCACTTATTTTAATGTTCTACTATCACACCTTGAAATGCTTAATAATTAGAACTGGGGTCTCTATCTTTTCATTTTACACTGGGCCCTGCTAATTAGGAAGCTGCTCTTATTTGCACATAATGTTGGCATGCTCTTGAGTTTCTACTCTCCCTCCATCTCCTCATACTTATCCTCCTCACCAAGGTCCAACTCAGCTTTCACATCCAACTTCCAAAGGGATCATAAAACATTTCACACCTGTACTCCTCATTTGACCCTTTCTAAGTCATGCTCTCTGGTCTTAATAAGTTTTTAATGCCTATGTTGAGGCTTCCCAGACAGATTTTAAACACCCTGAAGGTATTTTTATTTTTTATATCATTTTGGCATCTTGTAAGAATTAGGTACATAAGAGGTACTCTGGGGAACTACCTGGTGGCTCCAGGTTAAGACTTCACCTTCCAATGCAGGGGGTGTGGGTTGGGGAGTTAGGATCCCACATGACTCACAGCCAAAAAATAAAAACATAAAATACAAGCAATACTGTAACAAATTTAATAAAGACTTTAAAAATGGTCCAAATCAAAAAGAATCTTTAAAAAAAATTGAAAAGAGGCAATCTATATGTATTTTTAAATTGAGATGGAATAAGCCTATAAAAATATGACTTTTTTTTTTTTTTTTACATTGAGCAAGCATTATTCCTTATCCCCCTCAGGACTCACAGTTTCATCTGCTTCTTGCATCTCTATGTTCAAAGAGGGCTGCTGAGGAGGGAAGGCCTGCACTCATCCAGCCCTGTTTGTAATTATTATGAAAGTGAAAAGAGGGAAAGTGTTAGTTGCTCAGTCGTGTCTAACTTTTGCAACCCAGGGACTGTAGCTCACCAGGCTCCTCTGTCCATGGAATTCTCCAGGCAAGAATACTGGAGCAGGTTGCCATTCCCTTCTCCAGGGGATCTTTCAGACCCAGGGACTGAACCTGAGGCACCTGCACTGCAGGCAGATTCTTAATCTCTGAGTCATTGGGGAGGCCTTAATTATTATGGACATCTTAATTAAAGCTACAATTATATGGACACATTTAATTCAATGGAGGAACTATTAGAACACTCAAATGGTCATAAATTCAGTTTTATCAGAAGATGCTCTTTTGCTCTCAATCTAACTTCTTTGTTTATCCCTTATCTGGCTCTGAGCATTCAAATTGTGAAAGAGTTATAATAATAATCACTACCAAACTCTCTAGATTTGCTGCATTGTAAACAAACTTCAAGACCTCACTAAAAGGGCTGGAACTTTGTCTGCAGTACAACACATCGGTAGTGGAGTTTCCAGATTGTCAGGGTGGGTACCCTTCTAGACTTTAATGAATCATTAAACACAGGTAACAAAGGATTTTGATCCTCGTGGATCATATCAGCTTACTTTGACTTATGCACCCAGACCAATGGCTCTTTTCATATATTCATAATTAATAGGAACTAGCTCTACAAGCACAGTTGTACGGGCATGGGCCTTATTAAGCCAGCACTGGGCAAGTCCCTGAAGCTGACCCTGACGTGACCTGTGACTGCAGAGCAAGGATTAGATTATGGCAACGGTTCCAAATTTGGCTGCTAATTCTCACCTTGGAGAATCACCTGGGAAGCTTTTAAAACTCCCAATGTCCAGGCCAAAACTCAGACTATTTACATCTGAATCTCTAGCAGTAGGATTCAGACATTTTTACTTTGTAAAATCTCCCCTAGTCATCCCTATATGCTGCTTAATTTGAGAAACACTTGGTTAAAGGGAAAAAACACCTTTTTGTCACTGTAAAACCTTACCACTGAAGGGGTAATGCTTCACAACATAGACATTTTAGGCAGTGACACACACAATAATCTTTTGCTGCTTTTACTGTTATGTTTCAATTAAATCATAGGACCTGACTTGCTAAGGTTGGTTATCAAGATCTAATGTGTGATTTGATGTCCAAAATAAGTGGGCAGTGCTGTTAGTTTCTGTGTGTTGTTTTAAACTGTATTCAGTGCCAAGGAGTGAATGGGAAGGAGCTAATCTCAGAGGTTTTTGTAGCTTCCCCATGCGCCCTGCTAAGAGTCACACTCCTTCATATATTCTCAGAGTTTCTCTAGATTCACCGGTTATACAATCTGTGGTCTGAACAGATTTGGGTTTGGAGACTCATATTATGGTTGCAGACATAGAGATATACATTAGTGAAGGTCAAATAAAATGAAGGTCTTTACCAGAAATTGTGCCATGTTCTAGGACTCAGAAAAACAAATCAATGAAATTAATATAGCTATAATTGCTGAAAAAGCCCATTAAAAGGTTTCTTTGTGGTGATACTATAACTTTAAGAATTAAATTTGCTCAAAAATCAACAAGTAACCAGTCTTATCTGAATAGTAGCTGTGGAAGAATAACATAAACATAAAGAAATATCAGTTAACTATATGAAAGGAAGTAAAGGGTGGAGGAAAGCTGAGATTGCAGCAAATTCTACCAAAAGGAAGGGAAAATGCCATATTGAATTCCCACCTACCCAGATAAGACAAGATAAAAATAAGCTCCTCCTAGCTGCTCTTTAGGATGGAAGAAGCAATAGAGAGGCCATTACTGACCCATGACTGGGGCTCCAGGAGAGGCAGGAGGCATTTAGAGCAAACCACAGTATTTCTGAAAGGGCCATTGAGGAAAACACTCAAAGGATCCCTCTTAAAGCTTCAGGTCAAATCCATTAAAAAATTATCCAGTGACTGGATCACTGTTTAGAGATGAAACCTCTACAACAAGAAGGGCTTCCCAGGTAGTGCGAGTGGTAAAGAATCCTCCTGCCAATGCAGGAGATGTAAGAGAAGTGGGTTTGATCCGTGGGCTGGGAAGATCCCCTTCCCACTCCAGTATTCTTGCCTGGAGAATTCCACGGACAGAGGAGCCTGGTGGGCTACAGTCCATGGGGTGGCAAAGAGTCGGACACAAGTGAACCAACTTAGCACAGCATAGCACAGCTCTAACAAGTCATCATAGAACAATTGCTCAGACTGCAGACAAGCCTCTGAAGAAGAGCACCGCCTCCTTGATGCCATTCCTAGGGTGATTTGAAGGTGACCTATCACTGAGAGGTATGAATGTATTTTCTATCCTCTGGCACAGGATTTAACCTTGACACTACTAACATTTTGGGACCAGAGAAGTCACTGCTGTGGGGACCACCCCGTGCACTATGGGATTTTTAGTAGCATCTCTGGTTTCTACTCAGCAGATGCCAGGAGCAACCCCCAGTTATGACAAACCTGTCTGTAGACTTTGCCAAATATCCCCTTGGGAGAGACAGCCAAATCACTCCCATATAAGAATCATTGTTCTGAGGGAATTTTCCTGAGAAATTAATGAAACTAGGACTTCGGGGTAAATACACAGCAAAGGGAAAAGAAGCTAGCAAATAACAGACCAGGTTCAGTTCTGGTTTAGATGTTATTTCAATAGGAGAAGGAGAAAGCAATGGCACCCCACTCCAGTACTCTTGCCTGGAAAATCCCATGGACGGAGGAGCCTGGTAGGCTGCAGTCCATGGGGTCGCTAAGAGTCAGACATGACTGAGCGACTTCACTTTCACTTTTCCCTTTCATGCACTGGAGAAGGAAATGGCAACCCACTCCAGTATTCTTGCCTGGAGAATCCCAGGGACAGCAGAGCCTGGTGGGCTGCCGTCTATGGGGTCGCACAGAGTCGGACACGACTGAAGCGACTTAGCAGCAGCAGCAATAGGAGAATGCCTCCCAAGTGGATAATTCATCAGGAACAAAATTGGGTAAGGTTACTTTGAACAATGGACTTGTTTGGAAGACTTAGAACTCACTGATTTCATATCTCTCATGATACATTACCCCATACAAGACAAAATCAAGAGGAATATGCTAGAAAAGCAAGTATCTTGGCCCATAAAAACAACAAAAAGCTTAACAAACACTAAAGCAGAACAAAGATTGCTAATACTAGAAAAGGGAAAAGAAGAGGCTGAATTAAGCAGATTTAAACTGTTAAGACCCATTTAGGTGTTTCTTAAAAAGACAGAGAATAACTTACATAAATAGAACACTGGAGGCACATCTTCACTAGTACACACACACACACACACACACACACACACACACACACACTGGAGGCACATCTTCACTAGTACACACACACACACACACACACACACACACACACACACACACACACACACACACACACACACACAAAACCTGTCAAAAGAAAAAAATGTTTTTCTGCTGTTTTTAAAGTGGCACAAATTTCAAGGTCCAGGAAAGGAGCAATGCCGGGAAAGATGATTAGGCAGAAGGAATCAAAAGGGCCAGGCTCCTGGGGTCAAATGCAGCAGCAGGCTCACCTGCAGCCTCAGTTACGCCAATAAAAGCCACTTCTCCAGAGCAGAGGAGGGCACAGGGAGGGCACTTCGCTAGCGGCAGGTCTACAGACTCAAGCCATTCTGCAGCAAGAGAGAGCAGGAGAGGCTTAAACTAATTCCCTGTTTATCAGACAGAATGAAGATGACACCAATAGAGTGAATCAGTCAGCTCAACAATGGCATGCCAGAAACTTTAAAGTGTATGAGGAAATTCATAGAATTTGAAGATACTGGGAGCAGAAGAGGCACATCTCAAATATGACCTGGTGACTGGCAATGACAGTCTTGTAAATTTCTAGATTTTGTACAACGGCAGAGAAGTCTCAAATATCATTTCTGGAGAGAGGAAGCTATACATTTAAGTGGATCCCATTTACCCAGTAACTTGAAGACTTCTCAGAAGCAAGTAAGCTCAAAGGTTGTGCTTTCAGACAACTGGTATAGACTGAATGCTGTCCTGGGCCTCCCAGCTGCTGCTAGTGGTAAAAGAACCCACCTCCCAATGCAGAAGACATAAGAGATGCAGGCTCCTGGTAAATCTGAAACATGATTTTCACTCATCTTTCTTGTTGTGCATGAAAACTGGGACATGAATTTAGACTATACTAAGATCTAGGTTCTAAGAATACAAGATTTTGACTTGGATGACTATTTTTGGTCCATGGATCAGTCTGTTTCAAGTTTTGACTGTGTACATGCTAAGTCGTTTCAGTCATGTCCAACTTTTTGCGACACTATGGACTGTAGCACTCCAGGCTTCTCTGTCCACGGGATTCTCCAGGCAAAAATACTGGAGTGGGTTGTCCTCCTCCAGGGGATCTTTCTGATCCAGGGTTTGAACCCATGTCTCTTGTATCTCCTGAATTACCACTTGGGAAGCTGGCTGGTGCTAAAATAGTCTTATATGATCTTTCAACTCTTAGGATTGTTTAAAAACTGGGGCTCCCAAGAAAGATTTTGAATTGAAATAATTTAATTCAGACCCTTCAGAGATTCTGATAGAATTTTATCCATGTAAATAAATAAAAGGCAGTCCACAATTCCACTATGGAAAGAACCCTGGTCCTCCCCCGCCACCTGAGTGCGTGATTTCTGCCTGGAGGGCAGTGGGATTTAATTTTTGGATTTTGATGTCTCTGCAATTTAATAATGGAAAGGCCTTATATTGTTCAAATTTTACTGTTGCAGATATTTTTAAAAGCAGCTAGTTAGACTCATTGCATAATTCTTGGTGAGCAATTTTTAGTTCCAGAGGGTTTTTTTTTTTTTTTTTGCTTTGACTTTACCTACTTGAGAATAGTCTTCATTTCCCTTTTATAGTCTCTTCTACTAATTTCTGTCTCTTCCATTATTTCTCACTCAATAGGAGCCGCTGGTTCTGATTGTTTGGCCTGGTCTTCCTTCCTCAAGTAGGCTGTAATATTTCTTTGCCTGATTCCTCTGTCTCGGTTCCCTCCAACCTGTACAGTTCCGGTTCCTGGGGTCTCTAAGGGAGTGCCAAATAAGTTTTTGTTCCTCTGGCACTGATAACGTAGTAACTTAAATTGGTGATTCTCCTGCTTGTGCAAGGTGTCTGGAGATGAGGGAAATAAGCTTTTCAAAATTGCACAGAACATTCTTCTTCTGCCAGGGCTGCTGGTATCATCAAGATCAGAGGATTCTCTCCCCAAATATGCCTCCCAATAAGCAGACAAGTAAGCTTCCCTGGTAGCTCAGCTGGAAAAGAATCCACCTGCAGTGCAGGAGACCCCAGTTTAATTTCTGGGTTGGGAAGATCCCCTGAAGAAGGGATAGGCTACCCACTCCAGTATTCTTGGGCTTCTCTGGTGGCTCAGATGGTAAAGAATCTGCCTCCTGCAATGCGGGAGACCTGGGTTCGATCCCTGGGTTGGGAAGATCCTCTGGAGAAGGGCATGGCAACCCACTCCAGTATTCTTGCCTGGAGAATCCCCATGGACAAAGGAGCCTGGTAGGCTACAGTCCATGGAGTTACAAAGAATTGGACATGACTGAGCAACTAAGCACGGTACAGCAAGCAGACAAGTGCAGCTCCTGTCACCTAAATACTGGCTTCTACCTGAAGGACCCTCTCATGCAACTCTCAAGCTTCTCCTGTATCTTTGGCTCTTTCTGCTCAAGTACACTGCAGACGTTGAGGGCCAGCATCCTTTTAGTTAATGGAGATTACATCGCCCAAATTTTGGTCAAGCTCCAGCATGGCTTATTTTAGTGGTTCAGTCCAGTGAAGACTTAGGAGGAAGAAATGTCAGCAACATGTATCCATATAACACCTCCTGAGAAATCTACTTGCTCTAACATTATATTTTTATTCTCAAACCAGCTCTTCTAGCTCTTATGATATTTCCACTTCATAACGTAGGCCTTTGACACATGTTTTATAATTGAAGATATGTGGTCCTAAAAAATAAGTATTTTCAAATTCTATTCAGGAACATATTTCCTTTCATGAAAATAAAATCTTCATCTGGTTAATACGAATCCAACTTTGCTTTGAACAGTTTGATACACACACACACACACACACACACACACACACACACACACATATATATAGCAATTGTAAATCTGTTTGCAACACATCAAGTAACATCTAATAATATGGTGCTTTCATGTATGTGTCAATATTCTATTACTCAACAAACACATATCAAATGCCTACTAACTGCCAGACATTGTTCTGCCATTCTGAGGACACAGCCAAGAACAGAGTAAACAAAAATACCTCTATATTGGAGCTTCTAGTGTTAGTTACATTTTAGTGAAATGCAGTATCCATTACAACAATAACAAGGTGTCTTTACTGACCTCACATGGAATCTCAGCAGGAAGCACCACTGCCTGTGGTATGGTGTTTCCTGAAGCTTCTGATAATTCTTCAACTTCCTTTCTCTCACTTATTTGCCCAGAATGTTCCTTTCTTAGGTCTGGTGGAATAATGATCTCCAGGTAGTCCCCAGAACCTAAAGGAAAGTTCATTAATATGGATTATAATACAGCTAAGGCCATATTAAGTTCTTCCACTGTTATGAAAACTAATTGCTGAACAGTTGATTTAATCAATATATGGGACAACCAAACTGAGTTTAAGATAGTCAAAATAATTGAACCAGTGTTAATAATTAAAATGATGCCTCATAATTTAACTATTATTATAATCTTAGCTACTAAACTAAATCAAATACATATTTTCATCTACTAGGTAAATATTTCCCCCCCAAAAAATCCAAATACCACTTTATATTAAAACAGTAAATCTGAAAAACATAAAACTATCTCTTTTCAATGACTGCAAATAAGAAAATTTATTCATTTAAAATCAGAACAATTTAACTCAGAACAGTTATTTACCCTTTATGTATTTTCCAATTTTTTAAAACAATAGGCATAACTAGGAGATAGTCACTAACCAAACTAATATTTCTATGAAACACTAGTTTAATAGTGAAATATTAGTGTTCATCAAAACGTTAATGTGTCCTGTGAAAAAAGTGTCTTCAATTAAATGATATGGGTTTCTTTATGGTAGTACTATTAAGAACACTAAAATATGCTAATGTGAACTTTGAATATAAGAAGGAGAAAAGTATTTGATGTTTTAAAAATGTAACAGTAATTCAGCATTCAGTCTCAATCATTAAAAAAACTTTACTGAAGAAAAGAAGAGTGGTGTGAAGAGAGATGGACAATATTTTTATTGTCCAAAGTCCAAAGCATTTCCTTAGGGCACAGAACCAATATGACTGAAACCAAGGCGCTCACAACAGACACTCACAACTGTCGTCTGTCTTTGGCCAACCACAAAAGTACCCCTCAAATTCCCGAAGAAGGGTACTGGAGGAAAGGAAAACAGCTCCTGACAGCTAGAAATTGTCCTGATACCTTGTGAAGGCCTTGATGTTGCTAGATGGTGGCCTCCTGTCCTGTTGAACACCAAAAATCTCACAGAAAATCACCACTACTAGACCATCTGCCACCATGATGGATCCAGTCAGAGATCAGGCTACTTTGTAATCATGTCTGAACCCAGGCAAAAACATGAACATTATCCAAACCACAAAAGGAACCAAATATCCTGAATCCTGGCTCCTGTGAGCGACTTTGCTTCTCTACCAAGTCTAGCCTCAGCCTCTTTCCATATTTACCTTCCAGGTAGGGTAACCAACTCCTCCCAGTTTGCTTGGGATTTGTGGGAGGTTGTGTGCTGAAAATGCTGCACCCCAGAAACCCCTCAGTTGCTGGGAGAGCCGGTTACCCAGCTTCTCAGTAAGCGTCATTAATAACACAAATCATAAAATTACACTTGCTTTTTGACAGCAAGCAAACAATAGCAAAGCCCTGCTTCCATGAACACTTCCTCAAATCACAATACAACCCTAAATCCTACAGTAAGTCTTTTCTTACTACAATGTTACTGAGATGCCCCATGGTTCGCCATGGTAGCCTTCACTTCATTGCTACTAGACAAAAAAATGAATAATAGTTCAAGTATAGGTGTGTTCCAAGTTCCTCTGGCAAAATGAAATTGACAAGATGACAAGGAAGAAGAGTCAAAGGCAATATAGATGAAGATCTATATATAGATGAAGGTGGCTAGAATTTTGGTGTCATTGCATCTCAAAAGTGAAGTCACCATTCCTATCAGAGAAGCAGAGTAAAAAAGTGATGTCCTCTGGAGAGGAGCTGTCCCTATGCTACACCTAAGAAGGAGTGTTGGTTTTTGTTTTTTTTTCTTCTATCTTATGAAAGTTACAGAATAAAAGTACAAAAGCACCTGGGATTTCCAGATTCTCCCAGTACCAGTCTTGCTTGAAATGGCATGAAAAACAGCCTTTATTTCTCTAACAATTTAAGGCACTCCCATAAGCAGTCTTTTTCTCTCTTTCTCTCTCACACTCTTTCATACAGACCCCAAAACAATGAAAGGTTGTATAGAACTGGCTCAATCACTTTGTGAATTGATGAAAGAACAAGAGAACTGATTTTATTTTATGCATCTTAAGAGGTATATGCTGTTCCACCGTAGCAGTATCTAGGATGTTTTCTGCTAATTCATCTGTGGAATTAGGTTAGGAAGAGCTATTTTCTTTACTCTGAGGACATAATCATACATGTGCAAAATATTTATCTCTATGAATGCTCACAGATCTGTTTATAATGTGGAAAATTAGGAGCAGTCTAAGCAATAACAGACCAGATAAAAATATCTAATGTGATAAAAGATGTCACTAATTAAAATTCTATCAAAGAACATTTAACAGTAAGGAACAAGTTTATGACATAAGTGAAAAAATTCAAGTTACAAAATTGTCCATTTTGTAGGTTCCCATTTTAGTAAAATAAGAAGTACGGGACTTCCTGTTTCAGGTTCCATATTTAAGGAGCTTTGGAAGTCACCACTCCATCCTAACAAACAAAGAGCTGAACAGACTAAAAATTCAGCAACTCTTCTTTGATCAATTTTTTGTTTGTTTATGTTTGTGCTGGGTATTCATTGCAGCACCGGCTTTTCTTCAGTTGTACAAGCGGGGGCTACTCTCTAGTTGTGGTGCACACCTTCTCGTGGCCGTGGCTTCTGAAGTGCAATTGACAAATTGCTGGACAGTCAACAGAGGACAAGTCTGAGAGTTAAAATCTCCAGGAGGGTTCAGCTACAAGGTTGGAGGGGACACATTATTTTGAAATTTAGCTCTAGGAGCTTGACCAGATTCCCGCAGCAAATATTGGGAAACAGTATTCCTACGGAAATGGAAACAACCTTAGACACTCCAGAGCACTCGAGTCTTCTTAAAAGGCCTGCCCTCAGGAAAAACTGGGTAATCAGAGCCTAATCTACTAAGATATTTTCAGAGTCTAACTGACCACAGGAAGGGAAATAACTAACTGTAGCCCACTATAACAATCCTCTCTCACCTAAAGGGGACGAACAAACGGAGAAATTCTTGTGAGGTTCACAGTCGACAGGCGTAGGCTTACTAAAGGACTGAGACTTAATCACAGCACTCTAGAAAGCCTCCTCCCCAAACCTCACCACTGCATTACTAAAGGTCTATTTGCAACAGTTCTTTTTACAGAATATATTATGTTTGTGCTTTGTGTGCTATGGCCCTTCAGTTGTATCCGACTCTTCCCAACTCTATGGACTGTAGTCCGCCCTCTGCCCATGGGATTCTCCAGGCAAGAATACTGGAGTGGGTCCCACGCCCTCCTACGGGGTATCTTCCCAACTCAGGGATCGAACCCACGTATCTTATGTCTCCTGCACCGGCAGATGCGTTCTTTACCACTAGTGCCACCGGGGAAGCCCACATTATGTCTAATTATCAAGAAAAATTACAAGGCATACATACCGAAAGGAAGGGAGTACAATCTGAAGAGACCCGGGAGAAAGCATTTGTTTTCTGTTTTTATTACCTTGTTCTTTTTTCCTGTTTTCTCTTCAACTGTTTTTCTGCCATTGTGTTTTATTGAACATTTTATATGATTCCATTTTTCTTCTTTTTTATTTAGCATATCAGTCATACTCAAAAACGTTTTTAGTGGTTATCCTAGAGTTTGCAGTATGCATTTACAACTAATCCAAGTACACTTTCAAATAACACTGTACCACTTTATAGATAGTTTTAGTACCTTATAATAATAAAATGACTACTCCTCCCTCCTATACTTTATATTACTGCTTTCATTTATGTCATTATATATAAACATACACAAGCATATATATGCAAACTTCATATCATATATTATATAAGCATACATTATTGAATATATTGTTGATATTATTTTGAACAAACTATTACCTTCTAGATCAATCACAAATAGTAAATATATATACATATATATTGTATTTTTATCTTCAGTTATTCCTTTTTTGATGCTACAGATCTGAATTTCTGATCTATATTACTTTTCTTGTCACTATAAAACTTCTTTTAACTTTTCTTTCGAGCAGGTCCACTGATAATAAATTTTTCAATATTTTTTCCTGAGGAAAATGTCATACTAACAATAAACAAGTGGAATTGGAAGTTAAAAATGGAATACCACTTACAATAGTCCCTCTAGCTTTTTCTTTGTCCCTCCTCAAAATTAAATACTTAGGTATAAATCTAACAAAATATGTACAATATCAATATGATGAAAACCACAAAACTCTGATAACAAAAATCAAGTAAGAACTAAGTAAATGGAAAGATATTCTACGTTCATGGATAGAAAAACTCAACAGTGTCAAGATGTCTGTTCCTCCCAATTTTCTCTATAGATTCAATTCAATCACAATAAAAATATCAGAAAATTACAGATATGGACAAATTGATTCTAAAGTTTAAATGGAGAGGTAAGAGATCCAGAGCAGGTGGAGAACAGTGTTGAAGGTGAAGAACAGTGTTGGAAGACTGACACTACACTACTTCAATACGTACTATAAAGCTACAGTGATCAAGACAGTGTGGTCTTGGGAAAAGAATAATCAAACAGTACAACGGAACACAATCAAGAGCCAAGAAATAGAATCACATAAACATGGTTAACTCATCTTTGAGCAAGGGAAAAAACCAATACAATGAGGCAAAAAAAGTCACTTCAACAAATGGTGATGGAATGACTAAATATTCATATGCAAAAAAAAAGCATCAAGATACAAACCTTACAACAATCACAAAAATTAACTAAAACTGGATCCTAGACATAAATGTATATGAAATTATAAAACTAGAAGACATTAATAACAGAAGAAAAAACCTAGATGACTTTGGGTATGATGATGCATTTTTAGACACAACACTGAAGTTATGATCCATGAAAGAAATAATTCATAAGCTGGACTTCATTAAAATGAAAAACATGTCTGCAAAAGACAATGTCTAGAGAATTAGAAGATAAGCCATAGATTTGGAGAAGATATTTGTAAAAGACACATTTAGAAAAGGACTGTTTTCCAAAATTTATAAAGAACTCAAATTCAACAATTAAGAAAACAACCAAATCAATTTAAAATCAAAGTTCTTAAATATCTCACCAAAGAAGATATATAGGTAGAAAATAGGCATATGAAAAGATGCTCCACTTACTTCTTCTTTTCCTATCTGTATTCCTTTTATTTCTTTTTCAGCTCTGATTGCTGTGGCCAAAACTTCCAAAACTATGTTGAATAGTAGTGGTGAAAGTGGGCATCCTTGCCTTGTTCCTGACTTTAGGGGAAATGCTTTCAACTTTTCACCATTGAGGATAATGTTTGCTGTGGGTTTGTCATATATAGCTTTTACTATGTTGAGCTATGTTCCTTCTATTCCTGCTTTCTGGAGGGTTTTTATCATAAATGGATGTTGAATTTTGTCAAAGGCTTTTTCTGCATCTATTGAGATAATCATATGGTTTTTATCTTTCAATTTGTTAATGTGGTGTATTACATTGATTGATTTGCAGATGTTAAAGAAACCTTGCATTCCCGGGATAAAGCCCACTTGGTCATGATGTATGATCTTTTTAATATGATGTTGGATTCTGTTTGCTAGAATTTTATTAAGGATTTTTGCATCTATGTTCATCAGTGATATTGGCCTGTAGTTTTCTTTTTTTGTGGCATCTTTAACTCTCACTGTTTGCAGATGATATGATCCTCTACATAGAAAACCCTAAAGATTCTACCAGAAAATTACTAGAGCTAATCAATGAATATAGTAAAGTTGCAGGATATAAAATTAACACACAGAAATCCCTTGCATTCCTATGCACCAATAATGAGAAAACAGAAAGAGAAATTAAGGAAACAATACCATTCACCATTGAAACAAAAAGAATAAAATACTTAGGAATATATCTACCTAAAGAAACAAAAGACTTATATATAGAAAACTATAAAACACTGATGAAAGAAATCAAAGAGGACACAAACAGATGGAGAAATACACTGTGTTCATGGATTGGAAGAATTAATATAGTCAAAATGAGTATACTACCCAAAGCAATCTATAGATTCAATGCAATCCCTATCAAGCTACCAATGGTATTTTTCACAGAACTAGAACAAATCATTTCACAATTTGTATGGAAATATAAGAAACCTCGAATAGCCAAAGCAATCTTGAGAAAGAAGAATGGAACTGGAAGAATCAATCTGCCTGACTTCAGGCTCTACTACAAAGCCACAGTCATCGAGACAGTATGGTACTGGCACAAAGATAGAAATATTGAGCAATGGAACAAAATAGAAAGCCCAGAGGTAAATCCACGCACCTATGGACACCTTATCTTCGACAAAGGAGGCAAGAATATACAACGGAGAAAAGACAATCTCTTTAACATGTGGTGCTGGGAAAACTGGTCAACCACTTGCAAAAGAATGAAACTAGAACACTTCCTAACACCATACGCAAAAATAAACTCAAAATGGATTAAAGATCTAAATGTAAGACCAGAAACTATAAAACTCTTAGAGGAAAACATAGGCAAAACACTCTCTGACATAAATCACAGCAGGATCCTCCACGACCCACCTCCCAGAATATTGGAAATAAAAGCAAAAATAAACAAATTGGACCTAATTAAAATTAAAAGCTTCTGCACAACAAAGGAAACCATAAGCAAGGTGAAATGACAGCCTTCAGAATGGGATAAATAGCAAACGAAGCAACAGACAAACAATTAATCTCAAAAATATACAATCAACTCCTGCAGCTCAATTTCAGAAAAATAAACGACCCAATCAAAAAAATGTACCAAAGAACTAAACAGACATTTCTCCAAAGAACATATACAGATGGCTAACAAACACATGGAAAGATGCTCAACATCACTTATTATTAGAGAAATGCAAATCAAAACCACAATGAGGTACCATTTCACGCCCGTCAGAATGGCTGCTACCCA
The DNA here is from genome assembly GCF_054371585.1 of Giraffa tippelskirchi. Taxonomy (NCBI): domain Eukaryota; kingdom Metazoa; phylum Chordata; class Mammalia; order Artiodactyla; family Giraffidae; genus Giraffa; species Giraffa tippelskirchi. Next base: position 87,015,148 of record NC_137275.1, on the reverse strand, counting down.
AAAGTCTACAAGCAATAAATGTTGGAGAGGGTGTGGAGAAAAGGGAACCCTCTTACACTGTTGGTGGGAATGCAAACTAGTACAGCCACTATGGAGAACAGTGTGGAGATTCCTTAAAAAACTGGGAATAGAACTGCCATATGACCCAGCAATCCCACTACTGGGCATACACACCGAGGAAACCAGAATGGAAAGAGACACGTGTACCCCAATGTTCATCGCAGCACTGTTTACAATAGCCAGGACATGGAAGCAACCTAGATGTCCATCAGCAGACGAATGGATAAGGAAGCTGTGGTACATATTCACAATGGAATATTACTCAGCCATTAAAAAGATTACATTTGAATCAGTTCTATTGAGATGGATGAAACTGGAGCCCATTATACAGAGTGAAGTAAGCCAGAAAGAAAAATACCAATACAGTATACTAATGCATATATATGGAATTTGAAAGATGGTAACGATAACCCTATATGTGAGACAGAATAAGAGACACAGATGCATAGAACAGTCTTTTGGACTCTGAGGGAGAAGGTGAGGGTGGGACGTTCTGAGAGAATAGCATTGAAACATGTATATTATCATATGTGAAACAGAACACCATTCCAGGTTCGATGCATGAGACAAATGCTCAGGGCTTGGGCAATGGGATGACCCAGAGGGATGGGATGGGGAGGGAGGTGGGAGGGGGGTTCAGGATGGGGGACACATGTAAACCCATGGCTGATTTATGTCAATGTATGGCAAAAACCACTACAATATTGTAATTAGCCCCCAAGTAAAATAAATAAATTTATTAAAAAAAAAAAAAAGATGCTCGACTTGTATGTCATCAGGGAAATGCAAATTAAAATAAAAATGAAATAGCTCTATACACCTGTTATACACCTATTAGAATGGCCAAAATTTGGAACACTGAATATCAAATGCTACCAAGAATTTGGAATAAGAACTCTCATCACTCGCTGGTGGAAATGCAAATGGTACAACTATTTTGGAAGACATTTTGGTGGTTTCTGACAAAACTAAACATATTCTTATCATTCAGTCTAACAAATGCACTCCTTGGTATTTATTCAGATGAACTGGAAAACTTATGTCCACACAAGAATCTACATATATATATTTATAGAAGCTTTATTCATAATTGCCCAAACTTGGGAGCAATCAAGATGTTCTTCAGCAGATGAATTAATAAGCTGTGGTTAATCCATATAAGGAAATATTATTCAGCACTAATAAGTGAAGTAAACTATTAAACAATGAAAAAACATGGGGAAAAAACCTTAAATGCTTATTACTAAGTGAAAGAAGCCACTTTGTAAAGGCCATACATAGTATGATTCCAACTATATGACATTCTGGAAAAGGCAAAACTATAGAGACAGGAAAAAGATCTGGGATTGCCAGGGGTCTGGAATAGAAGGGAGAGGAGTGAATAGGCAAGAGCTCAGATTTGGGGTGCAGTAAAAATCCTATTTATGATACCATTAATGATGGATGCATATCATTATACGTTTGTCCAAACCCATAGATTGCACAATACCAAGAGTATACCCTAAGGTAAACTATGGACTTTGAGGGATTATGGTATGTTAATGTAGGCTCATTCTTAAATGGTAAAAAAGATGTACCATTGTGGTGAGTGATGATAATTGGGGTGGCTATATATGTCATTGGGGGTGACAGGGCAGACACTATATGGGAAATCTCTGTATCTCCCTCTCAGTTGCTGTAAACCTAAAACTGCTCTAAAACATAAAGTCTTTTAATATGTGTACATATTCAGAACTATGTGGTGGAAATTCAAGACAAATTTTTGAATGCATACAAATAGTCTAGCTATATAAATCCAAGCTACATAGAGGTTATTTCTGATTGATGGAGTCATGAGCAATTTTATTTTACACATAACTAATAATATCAGTTATTTTTAATATCTAATATATTTAATAACCATTCTGATTTTCTATACTGAAAATATATTTGTTTTATAGATTGAACTATATACATTCCTCAAATACAGAAATAAAATGATCAAGATTACAGATTGAGCAAATGTCTTTACCCCCTCCTCTACAATATGCAAATGAAATTACAGAAGAGATTATTTTCTTTCTGTATGATGATGGAAAATGGGGAGGAAACACTGCTATTCAGATAATATATGAAATAAACCAGCTTACCACAAATTATCTCATGTTCAGGTGATCTAAGCAATCTGCAAAACTAAAAACTGAAATTAACTTGTCTTTACTCTTTTAAAATAAATATAATCCTAGAGGAAAATTACAGATATCCTAAGGCAAGATCATTCTGTATAACTTTTTAGCACCCAATATTACACTGTAAACTTAGCAAAATAATAAAATAGTTAAGCATCAGAAAATAAACTTCCCTATGAATTAAGTTGCAAAAAATCATTATATATTTAATCTTTAAAACATACCAATGCTTTTCAAAATAGAAACTTTTTAATACTGTTTTTTTTAAAAAATTAACTTTAGTGTAGTATTTTTATCTTTTGTTTTTATTTCTCAATTGATTAAATCCTCATTTGGAATGAGGACAGGTTTTCTGATAATTGATACCATGGGAATATTTCATGCAAAGATGGGCTCAATAAAGGACAGAAATGGTAGGGAACTAACAGAAGCAGAAGATATTAAGAAGAGGTGGCAAGAATACACAGAAGAACTGTACAAAAAAGATCTTCATGACCCAGATAACCACGATGGTGTGATCACTCACCTAGAGCCAGACATCCTGGAATGTGAAGTCAAGTGGGCTTTAGAAAGCATCACCACGAACAAAGCTAGTGGAGGTGATGGAATTCCAGTTGAGCTATTTCAAATCCTGAAAGATGATGCTGTGTAAGTGCTGCACTCAATATGCCAGCAAATTTGGAAAACTCAGCAGTGGCCACAGGACTGGAAAAGGTCAGTTTTCATTCTAATCCCCAAAAAAGGCAATGCCAAAGAATGCTCGAACTACCGCACAATTGCACTCATCTCACACACTAGTAAAGTAATGCTCAAGATTCTCCAAGCCAGGCTTCAGCAATACGTGAACCGTGAACTTCCAGATGTTCAAGCTGGTTTTAGAAAAGGCAGAGGAACCAGAGATCAAATTGCCAACATCTGCTGGATCATCGAAAAAGCAAGAGAGTTCCAGAAAAACATCTATTTCTGCTTTATTGACTATGCCAAAGCCTTTGACTGTGTGGATCACAATAAACTGTGGAAAATTCTTAAAGAGCTGGGAATACCAGACCATCTGACCTATTTCTTGAGAAACCTGTATGCAGGTCAGGAAGCAACAATTAGAACTGGACATGGAACAACAGACTGTTCCAAATAGGAAAAGGAGTACGTCGAGGCTGTATATTGTCACCCTGCTTATTTAACTTATATGCAGAGTACATCATGAGAAACACTGGGCTGGCGTAAGCACAAGCTGGAATCAGGATTGCTGGGAGAAATATAAATAACCTCAGATATGCAGATGACACCACCCTTCTGGCAGAAAGTGAAGAAGAACTAAAGAGCCTCTTGATGAAAATGAAAGGGGAGAGTGAAAAAGTTGGCTTAAAGCTCAACATTCAGAAAACTAAGATCATGGTATCCAGTCCCATCACTTTATGGCAAATAGATGGGGAAACAATGGGAACAGTGGCTGACTTTATTTTTCTGGGCTCCAAATCACTACAGATGGTGACTGCAGCCATGAAATTAAAAGACGCTTACTCCTTGAAAGGAAAGTTATGACCAACCTAGACAGCATGTTAAAAAGCAGAGACATTACTTTGCCAACAAAGGTCCGTCTAGTCAAGGCTATGGTTTTTTCAGTGGTAACGTATGGATGTGAGAGCTGGACTATAAAGAAAGCTGAGCGCCGAAGAATTGATGCTTTTGAACTATGTGTTGGAAAAGACTCTTGAGCGTGCCTTGGACTTCAAGGAGAACCAACCAGTCCATCATAAAGGAGATTAGTCCTGGGTGTTCATTGGAAGGATTGATGTTGAAGCTGAAACTCCAATACTTTGGCCACCTGATGCGAAGAGCTGAATCACAGGAAAAGACCCTGATGCTGGGAAAGATTGAGGACAGGAGAAGAAGGGGACAACAGAGGATGAGATGGTTGGATGGCATCACCAACTCAATGGACACGGGCTTGGGTGGACTCCGGGAGTTGGAGATGGACAGGGAGGCCTGGCATGCTGCGGTTCAAGGGGTTGCAAAGAGTTGGACACGACTGAGCGACTGAACTGATACTGAACAAAACTCAGTGGAGACTGAAAAAAGATAGAATCCTTTGTTTCTATCATCCTTGCACTGCTTTCAGTATAGCGATCTGATGGAAAAAGACGTTAATGCTCAATACCCAATGACCCTTCAAATCTATCAACAGGTCAAAGACAAAGCAAGGTTTCAGTTTTCATCATAAATAATTTGGGAACAGAGAGAGAGGCAAGCAATAATATAGAAGACATATGTCTGTTGCTAAAAAAAACTTCCTGTCTTCTCCTGCAACCTTGGAAGAAAAGCTTCGATTTCCTCAATTGTTTAATGGGGTATATGACTTCCTTGTTGGATTGTTTTGATTACATTTAATAAAATGTATTGTGTGTCAGGCCTAGGATAGGCACTCAATATTAGTCTCCTTCTTTTTCTAATTTCTGATATCAAATTGAATAAAGGCAATTTTTTTATTTTCAAAAGATCATAAATCCATCTTTCTAAGTTTGTATGGCTAACTATGATTCAGAAAGCACTGCAACAAATTTCTGGAATTTCAACAGTGAACGTCATATTTTGGACAGATTTATAATTTAGTAAACTATTCTTTAATCATAATGTAGTTGATGCCATTAAGGACGGTTAAAGCAGTACAGATCCCAGCATGCTCTTCTGGAGTTTTAATGTCATACCAAAGACTATAACATTCCCAGTCACTCAGGGAAGTAAACAGGTATTTTTCTAAGAGGTAAAGGAAACAAATAAACTGCGCAAAAAGATGTAATTTTACCAACCTTTTAGCCTAGTCCTCAGGTATCTTAATCTTTGTTGTCTGTGGGGCATTATAAAAGACACAAAATAAGGAATATTTCATTCAAGCTTATGTCCAAAGAAAAATAATAATGATCATAATAAAACTTCTTACCTAAAAAATATATATAAAAACAGACATATTCAATATAACCAAGTAAATGTTGGTTTCCAATAATAAAAAGATAAATCTACATTATTTAAATATGCACATTTATCCTGGCACTGAAACTGCACTAACTCTACCAGTTCTCTCAAATGTAGGCATCAGTATACATTTAATTTTACTCTTAGTACTTTAGTCTTTTTATTTTAGTCTGTAACAAGCAGGAATAGTTCTAAGACAGAGAATATGTAAGGAGATGCTGTTTTTGGTAGCCTGTGTGTTCCATTTTTATCTGCATTTCTGTTCTATTCTGTTTATTATATTTTCTCCTTTTTCCTATCCTTTCCCCTTCTCATAGTCCATCACCCATTACCCACTCTTCCTTTAAGATACATTTTCTTACCTACCTCTTAGTCAAACTAACTACACAAAAATGATATTATATCTTGCAACTCAAGACTGTTGTCTTCAGACCAGCAGTTTATTAGACATGTGTACTTCTAGCCACCACCCTAGACCTACTGAATCATAATCTGCATTTTAAAAGGATCCTAAATGATTTGAATGCACACTGAAGTTTGAAAAATGATGTACATTTACAATTCGTACCTTGGTGTGATACTACTGTTCCATAACATTAACAAAGCATGAGCCACTAACTGAAATCATATCGTGTATTTATCTTTTTCCTTGTTTCTTGTTCATCCATCTAGAATGCAACTGTTTGAGGTCAATTAATTAGTCCTTTTTACCCCTTTCTATCTCTGGTACATACAGTCGTATCTGACTCTTTGTGATCCCATGGACTATACAGTCCATAGAATTCTCCAGGCCAGAATACTGGAGTGGGTAGCCTTTCCCTTCTCCAGGGGATCTTCCCAACCCAGGGATCAAACCCAGGTCTCCCACATTGCAGGTGGATTCTTTACCAGCTGAGCCACACTGGAAGCCCCCTTTAACACAGCACATGCTCAATATTTATATGAGTAGACATAGTGAGATGAATGCAATTGTGCGGTAGTTGACAATTGCACTCATCTCACACGCTAGTAAAGTAATGCTCAAAATTCTCCAAGCCAGGCTTCAGCAAGATGTGAACCGTGAACTCCCAGATGTTCAAGCTGGTTTTAGAAAAGGCAGAGGAACCAGAGATCAAATTGCCAACATCTGCTGCATCATCGAAAAAGCAAGAGAGTTCCAGAAAAACATCTATTTCTGCTTTATTGACTATGCCAAAGCCTTTGACTGTGTGGATCACAATAAACTGTAGAAAATTCTGAAAGAGATGGGAATACCAGACCATCTGACCTGTCTCTTGAGAAACCTGTAAGCAGGTCAGGAAGCAACAGTTAGAACTGGACATGGAACAATGGACTGGTTCCAAATAGGAAAAGGAGTCCGTCAAGGCTGTATATTGTCACCCTGCTTATTTAACTTATATGCAGAGTACATTGTGAGAAACGCTGTGCTAGAGGAAGCACAAGCTGGAATCAGGATTGCTGGGAGAAATATCAAAAACCTCAGAAATGCAGATGACACCACCCTTCTGGCAGAAAGTGAAGAAGAACTAAAGAGCCTCTTGATGAAAGTGAAAGAGGAGAGTGAAAAAGTTGGCTTAAAGCTCAACATTCAGAAAACTAAGATCATGGCATCCGGTCCCATCACTTCATGGCAGATAGATGGGGAAACAGTGGAAACAGTGGCTGACTTTATTTTTCTGGGCTCCAAAATTACTGCAGATGGTGATTGCAGCCATGAAATTAGAAGATGCTTACTCCTTGGAAGGAAAGTTATGACCAACCTAGATAGCATATTAAAAAGCAGAGACATTACTTTGCCAACAAAGGTCCGTCTAGTCAAAGCTATGGTTTTTCCAGTGGCCATGTATGGATGTGAGAGCTGGACTACAAAGAAAGCTGAGCACTGAAGAATTGGTGCTTTTGTACTGTGGTGTTGGAGAAGACTCTTGAGAGTCCCTTGGACTGCTAGGAGATCCAACCAGTCCATTGTAAAGGAGATCAGTCCTGGGTGTTCATTGGAAGGACAGATGTTGAAGCTGAAACTCCAATACTTTGGCCACCTGATGCGAAGAGCTGACTCATTGGAAAAGACCCTGATGCTGGGAAAGATTGAGGGCAGGAGGAGAAGGGGACGACAGAGGATGAGATGGTTGGATGGCATCACTGACTCAATGGACATGGGTTTGGGTGGACTCCGGGAGCTGGTGATGTACAGGGAGGCCTGGCGTGCTGTGATTCATGGGGTCACAAAGAGTTCGACATGACTGTGCAACTGAACTGAACTGAACTGAGACATCGTGATAAGATGTTGTGTATTCATATGCATAGCAGATGTAAATATTTGTTGCTTGATTTATGATTAAATAAATCCATGCCTGGTTTTTTATTTGGGGGTGAGTGGAGTTGTGGCTTGTATCTGAAGGACAGTATTTTGTTCTATCTACCACACTCTTTGCCTGGCTGTTTTAAGGAAGTACATCTGTATTTCAATCATTATAACCCTGAAGGCGGGAACTGAACAAAGTTAGAGAAAATCACCAAAGCTTAGAAAGCACTAAGCTTGCCTCTGCTCTCCTGCACATTTTCATTGTTTATACTTTTTCTGAGAGTTGCTAAGGTAATATTAGCCTTACCTAGTCTATCGACAGGCTTCCCAGGTGGCTCTGTGGTAAAGAATCTGCCTGCCAAACAGGAGACCAGGGTTCAATTCCTGGGTCAGGAAGACCCCCTGGAGAAGGAAATGGCAACCCACTGCAGTATTCTTGCCTGGGAAATGCCAAGGACAGAGAAGCCTAAGGGGCTACGCAATCCATGGGGTCAAAAAAGAGTTGGACATAACTTTGTGATTAAACAACAACAATGCTATCGACTGTTATTTCCTGCAACTGGATATATGAAACACTTAGATGAAAGAATTGAAATGCCAGTTAATGAAATAAACCCTAATTACATCCTCTCTGAAGAAGTTTAACACATATTAATGATAATCCCTTTCAGCAGAGTATCCAGAATGAAATAAAATCAAGAGTTATTGAATAAGATTGCAAACAAAAGCTGACCATCAGACTTTCGATTATTGCCTTTAATGAATGACACTGTAAAGTATTGACTCTATTCTGGTTGCTGTATTTTTGAAGTCCAGGTTACCATAAAACTTTGTGTATAAATTGATCATTCCAGGTTTAGATGCTAAATAATACAAGGGATTTACAATTCATGAGTAGGGAAATGACTTTTTGTGGTCTTAGAAAATATTCCACTGAAATACCTAGTACATGATAATGTACATTTAACCCAGATAAATTTAGCAATTTACCAGTTTCTTTCTGTTAGCCTTTTCTTAGAATTATGTAAAAGAAAAAACAGATTAATCTGAATAGAAATTCATGAAATGTATGGTTTGAGCAGCATTCCAAATGAATGAAACAATTTTTGTTATGATGTTCACTGAATATAAAAGTATATATACCTACATGTGTGTAGATATATACACATATTTATGTATCATACATATACATAAATGATATAGAGCTATAAGTATGCTTTCATTTATATAACAGGGCAAGAAAAAATTACTGTTATTTTAACAGTGATTATTTTTGAGAGGTAGGAATAAAAGTTATTTTCAAAATTTTCTTCTTCATCCTTTATAATATGGGCTTCTCAGGTGGCTCAGTGGTAAAGAATCCGCCTGCCAATGCAGGAGATGCAAGAGATGCAGGTTTGATTCCCGGGTCAGGAAGATTCCCTGGAGTAGGAAATGGCAGTGCAATCCAGTATTCTTGCCTGGAAAATTCCATGGACAGAGAAGCCTGGTGGGCTACAGTCCATGGGGTAGCAGGGTCAGACACGACTGCGTGACTGAGAACACATTCTGAACAACACAAATATTACTTTTCCAACAATCAGACAAAAATGAACATCAACAAAAATCATTCATCATTTTCACTAGGTAAGAGGACAGCAGCAATTCTATTTTTCAAGATCAAATCTATGTATTTTTACATAAGTAATAAATATTCATTGTGGATAATTTTTTGCTTTTTATACAGTTCATGAGGTTCTCATGGCAGGTATACTGAGGTGGTTTGCCATTCCCCCTTTCAGTGGATCAGGTTTTGTCAGAACTCTCTGCTTTGACCTGGTAGTCTTGGGTGGCCCTGCATGGCATGGTTTATAGCTTCATTGAGTTATGCAAGCCCCTTTACCATGACAAGGTAGTGATCCTAAAGCCTTTGACTGTGTGGATCATGACAAGCTGTGGAAAGCTCTTACAGAGATGGAAATACCAGACCATCTTACCTGTCTCCTGAGAAACTTATATGCAGGTCAAGAAGTAACAGTTAGAACCCTGTATGGAACAACTGATTGGTTCAAGGTAGAGAAAGGAGTAGGAAAGAGCTGTCCACTGTCACCCTGTTTGTTTAACTTATATACTCAGCACATCATGAGAAATGTCAGGCTGGATGAGTTACAAGCTGGAATCAAGATAAGCGGGAGAAACATCAACAACCTCAGATATGTGGATGATACCACTCTAATGGCCGAAAATGAAGAGGAACTTGATGAGGGTGAAGGAGAGTGAAAAAGCCAGCTTATGACTAAATATTAAAAAATCTAAGATCATGGCATCCAGCACCATTACTGCATGGCAAATAGAAGGGGAAGAGGTGGAAGTAGTGACAGATTTCCTCTTCTTGGGCTCCAAAATCACTGTGGATGGTGACCGCAACCATAAAATCAGAGTGCTTATTGGTAGGAAAGCAATGACAAACCTAGACAGTGTGCTGGAAACCAGAGACATTACTCTGCCAACAGAGGTCTGTGTAGTCAAGGCTATGGTCTTCCTAGTGGTCATGTATGGTTGTGAGAGCTGAACTGTAAAGAAGGCAGAACGCCAAAGAATTGATGCCTTCAAACTGTGGTGCTGGAGAAGAATCCTGAAAGTCCGCAAAGAGATCAAACCAGTCAATCTTAAGGGAGATCAACCCTGAATATTCACTGGAAAGACTGATGCTGAAGCTGAAGCTCCAGTATTTTGGTCATCTGATGCAAACAGCTGACTCATTGGAAAAGTCCCTGATGCTGGGAAAGATTGAGGGCAGAAGGAGAAGAGGGCATCAGAGGATGAGATGGCTGGAAAGCATCACCAATGCAATAGAACATGAACTTGGGCAAACTCTGGGAGATGCTGAGGGACAGGGAGGCCTGGCGTGCTACAGTCTATGGGGTTGCAGAGTCAGACACCACTGAGTGACTGAACAGCAACAATGTATAATTTAGAACACACAAAGAAAAAGAAGAAAATAAAATCACTTATAATATTATTTCCTAGAGATAACCCTCCCTAACTTTTGATATATATACCTTACAGTCTTTTTTTTTTTTTGAAGAATACAAATGCATATTTTTGAAAAACTAAAATGGGACAGTCTTATATGTATTTATACTATTAGGTGAAATAATAGCCCTTTATATGCTAACAGCTCTTTGCAACCAAAATTTTCACATACACTGCATTTTATTTTGAATACGCACTTAAAATTATAATCCCTTTTCAATGCTGGATTACTGAATTTCTGTCAACCATTTAAAACTATTTGTATATAGTTTTAAAATTCTGTGAGCCAGAAACTATTTTCCCACCGTAAGTTGTTCAGCCAAATAGAATATTTTATTCCTCTTCTAATGTTTCAAAGCTGTGAAGAAAATTGTTTAGTTGCTAAATTGTGTTTGACTTTGCAATCCTATGGACTACGGCCTGCCAGACTCCTCTGTCTTTGGGATGTCCCAAGCAAAAATATTGAAGTGGATTGCCATTTCCTTCTCCAGGGTATCTTCTCAACCCAGGGATAGAACCAATGACTCCTGCATTGGCAGGCAGGTTCTTTACCACTGAGCCATATTACTTCTTATCAAACAGGGTTAAAAAAATTAAATGTAGATACAGTTAACCCAGGAATAATGTAATAAAGCCCTAAGTAGTAAATTCAATAGCAAAATCTTAGATTTAGCAAAATAAATGATGAGGCTCTCCTGGTCCTTGAAATTTCAATATTGTTTAGAAAATTATTAGAATTTGTTTTACTCCTAAGAAGCTTTAGTAATTTAATTAGAGAGACATTACTTTGTTTATCTGGCTTCTTTACCTAGCTAGGAACACTGACACCAACACCACATGTTAGTTGTTAGGTAAAGATCACTGAGGACTAGGCATTCAGGTTGGCATTCTCAGAAGGGTTTAAATGTAAAGTGATGAAGAGGAGAAAGAATATTCTAGGCACTGGAAACAATGCTCAATCAGTCTTTTCTTCAAACTCTATGAGACTGAAGAATTGACTATCTTGTTTGTTGTTGGAACACATGATAGGTGCTCAAAAATATTTTTAAAATAGATGAATTAATATATTTTAATTGGAAATGCTTGAAGGAAATGAGATTAGAGGAAGTGGACCAAGAGTGGAAAACTGACAACCTCTCTTCGTGAGGAATCTGTCTGTAACGATCTTCTCTTTGAGACTCAGGGAAACATCCATATTAATGACAATTTTAATGCTTCTATTTTTGGTGTCATACAGGTGGGCTTCCCTGGTGGCTCAGACAGTAAAGAATCTGCCTGCAGTGCAGGAGACTTAGGTTCGATCCCTGGGTTGGAAGATCCCTTGGAGAAGGGAATGGTTACCCACTCCAGTATTCTTACCTGGAGAATCCCATGGACTGAGAAGTCTGGCAGGCTACAGTCCACGGGGTTGCAAAGAGTCAGACATGACTGAGCAACTAACACTTTCACTTTTTTTCACTTATTACAGGTTATTTACACATAGCAAAAGAGCCCAGTGTTTCAGGAGAATACAGAGTGATAGACACAGAGAAGCAAGAACAAGGCACATATGGCTAATCTGATCTTCTCAATGGCTCAGCAGCCAACAGAGTCACTAGACTTGGTAAATGACTCAATGGCTAAAAGGAAAGAAGGGAAGATACTAGTAGGACAAGAACAGGATCCTTCTGGAATGCCTAATGCAAGATCACTGCCCTTGGAAAGAATAAGAAAAAGAACCACAAGTTACCCTCAGGAAGCTGGGAAGTTTTTAGTAATGATGTCTTCTAGTTTAGCAAATGAAAAGGGATGCTACAATGCTACAAGTTCATTGGCTAAAAGGAAAAGAATTTCAAAGAGAGATTTGTTCTAGAATGAATACCTATGATTTTATTAACAAACTTCCTCGAGAGTATTAATAACAGCTAAAAACTACTGAACATTTACTATGTACTAAGTACTGTTGTCAGTGTTTTGCATACATTAACACACAATGTATTGAAATGTCTACAACTCTATGAAGCAGGTGTTAATATTAACCTCATTTTATAGATTAATTCACTGATTCTTTGAATAAATATTAAGTAAGCACCAGTTATGTACCAGGTTATCTACAAAGAGCTGAGGTGAATCATTCTTTCCAGGACTTGCAAGCTAAAGAGGTGGAGGCAAAAAAAAAAAAAAAACAACAGGTGTAAAATAAGGAGTGTAGCAGATGCTAGGAAGAAAATTAAAGCCAGGAAGGCTAATGAGGAGTTTCAGGAGATAGGGAGGGAGGCGATGTTTCAAATGAGGAAAATAGGCTATGAGCAAGAAATAGCCTTTTTCTTCCACTACAAAATAATTTATTAAAACACAGCTTCAGCCTCCTACATACAAGCACACATACTCCTGACTACCCTAACTAGGGGACCCTTTCCTTCTCCCTTGCCTTGTGAACCACTTCTATCAGATCTTTAAGATACTGGATCTCCTTGGCCAAGGAATCTGCCTTCTCTTTCAGAGCCTCATTCTTCTTTTCTAGCTCTTCACATTCACCAGTGAGGGCCTCCTGTTCTGACCTCTTCTGGCGGTACCTAGTGGCTGCTGTCTTGTTCTGCTCCATTTTCTTCAGCTTCTTGTCTAGCTTCTCACCCTTTACTTTTGCTGCTACCATCTTCTCTCCAGGAGGGTGGTAGGGTTTGGGGCAGGAAGAACCGCTGAGGGCACCTGGAGATAGCAGGCTATTATTTGGAGAGCCCCTGGAGGTGGAGGGGCTATGCTGGGGAGAGCCCAGAGAGAAGTCAGGGCTCATACAGATGCCACTATCATCTGAGGGGGCATCCTCCTCCTTTATGTACTGAGGGATCACAGTAATGTAAGTGGTGGAGTCTGGCTTGCTCTCTCCTTCAGAGAGAACACTTCCAAAGCCACAGAGCTAGTTACTGCTGAAGACAGGGCTTCCCAGGTGGCTCAGTGGTAAAGAATCTGCCTGCCAATGCAGGATATACAGGAAATGCAGGTTCAATCCCTGGGTCCAGAAGATCCCCTGGAGGAAGAAATGGCAACCCACTCCACTATTCTTGCCTGGGAAATCCCAGGGATAGAGGAAGGGGTCTGGTTGGTTATAGTTCAAGGGGCCAAAATGAGTCGGGCACAGACGGACACACAGAAAGCAAAGAGGACGGGCTAGTCAGACCTCAGGAACCCAGAGTCTCCAAGCAGCATCCCACCCAAAGTTAAACCCCTGCATATGACAGTCCATTAACCATGAGAATAATCTCATAGAATCCAAGACACACAATTTCCAAACTCGTTAAAAACAACATATGGCCCAAAACTCCAGTGAAAATGTCTAAGGCATTAATTCCTATGATAACATAAGATTACACTCCACTTGACATTAAATTGATGTTCTAGTTAGGATCCTTAATTTACAAAGAAAGGGCTATTTACGTGTGAGAGTATATGTTTACCAGTCTTGCTGCTCACTGAATTATCTCACAAGAATGCTTTATATTAGAAAGAATTCCCAGGGGTGGTTTGTATGTTGTTGGACTGACTCTCACTGCCAGAGAAAATGACTCTTTTTATAGTGCCAAACATGTGGAATCATTATCAGTAGGTAATGATGATTCTTCTCAGTCCAAATTAGATTTGAAGGAGCAGATACAGTTCTGACATTTTTCCTTCAAGTATCTGCAAATTCTTTACAATCACCTAGAGTAGAACATGAACTTGGACAGCAGACTGTCCTTGGTATTTTTTTTAAAAAAATGTCCACCAGTATTTTATGCATTTTAAATAGTAATCAACATTTGAAACTGATATCCAAGACTATTTCCACAAAATACCAGGGACTCTGTACCTGAGGATTTTATTTTAATTTCCAAATTAAATAAAGTGTAAATAATTTTAGCATGTGTTATAGGTTTTAGTTTTCCATTTTCATGTGCCTAGACAAAATGACTTTGAAATTGCTTGCTTTCACATAAAAGCAACCTGTAAAGGATACTTTCTTTCTCTCAGAAATAGTGTATATAAGCATCATCTTTTTTAACTTGAATGAAGTCTATACACCTCTGTACACTTTTAGGGAAGCAATACGTTTTGGTTTTCTTTTTTCCCTTTTATTCAGTGAGATATACTAATAAGAAAGATGACTGCACTTAAGCCTAGGAAAGTTTCTCCTGGGGCTCACTTTATTGATAGATAAGATCCTAAAAGAAGCTTTTCAGGTTGGGGTAAAACAAGAGGTAACATGTATTGAGTTCAGATTAAGTCTCAAATACCCTAGATAGAGATTTCTGCAACGTGGGAGACACTGGTTCCATCCCTGGGTCACGAAGCTCTCCTGGAGAAGGAAATGGCAACCCACTCCAGTATTCTTGCCTGGAGAACTCCATATACCAAAGAGCCTGGCGGACTAGAGTCCATAGGATCACAAAGAGTTGGACACGACTGAGCAACTAACACTTCTCACGTTTTTTTTCAACCTAGGTAGAGATTTTTACACATAATCACATTTAATACTCACAATTGTCCTCAAGTATTATTTTCTCACTTCACTGACAAAGAAATGGAGTTTTTGAAAAGTTAAACTGCCACAGTTCACAGAGCTGAACTCCAATCCAGGAGCATCCAACTCCAAACCTTTTGCTTATGGCCACAGAGGTATAGTCTGGCTTGTCCACATACGTCATGCTGGTCCCCAGTTTTACACACAAAACGCTTTAGCAAGTTGGCCTCATCGGTAATCAGTAGGCCTGCTTCTGTTAAGAGTGAAGAAGAACCTAATGAGCACTTCGTTTGATTCATTTGTGAGGATGCTCTACTCCCATTGTAGCCATTCCAATCTCCCAGTCCCTGAACATAACCATTCGGAGAAGGCAATGGCACCCCACTCCAGTACTCTTGCCTGGAAAATCCCATGGATGGAGGAGCCTGGTGGAGCCTGGTGGGCTACAGTCCATGGGGTGGCTAAGAGTCGGACACAACTGAGTGACTTCACTTTCACTTTTCCCTTTCATGCACTGGAGAAGGAAATGGCAACCCACTCCAGTATTCTTGCCTGGAGAATCCCAGGGATGGCGGAGCCTGGTGGGGTGCCGTCTATGGGGTCGCACAGAGTCGGACACGACTGAAGCGACTTAGCAGCAGCAGCAGAACATAACCATCATCTTTCAAATTCATTCATGTATGCTCTTTTCCTTTGCCTACTGTGCCTAGTCTCATTTATCCTCCTAATTAATTTTCAACACTCCTATCAATGGTTGCTCCTGGTAGAAGACTTTTTCCAAATTATCCATGATCGTGGCTCTGTACTATATACTTCATTAGAAAGTGTCAAATACAGGAATTCCCTGGGAGTCCAGTGATTAGGACTCTTACGTTTTCACTGCTGAGAGCTCGAGTTCAATCCCTGGTCAGGCAACTAAGGACGCACAAGCTGTGTGGTGTGGTCAGAAAAAAAGAAAAAGAGAAAAGTGTCACATGGATCACATTATTTACATATTATTTGTTTTCCTTTCTCTTTCATTAGTGAGCTCTTGATAGCAGAAGCTGGGTGATCTTTGTTTCTACCTCAACTCTAAGTATCCACCAAAAGCCTGCCACACAGTAGAAGTTCAATAAATGTCGGTTGGCTAAAACCATTATTTAGTGGAAACTGAGCCAAGCCAAAGGAAAAAAAAAATGCATTCCAAATAAGGCAATTGTGCCTTATAACCAATACACATAATTCAAAGAAGATTATTCAAATTGAATAATGAGGAAAAATAAATTACACAGATATGGTACTGACTTGCATGGGAGCTGGGGAAACATATTAGACAAAGAGTATATTAATTTAGGGGATTATGGAAAAAGTACTCCTAATATCTAAATGTTTCAGGATTGTAGAGAAAAAAAGCATTACTAATATATAAATGTTATCAATAAAGGGAAAATGGTAAAATGCTTGATTCTAATGTTTTAATTAACAGCATGAAAATATATCCTTGAGATCAAAAGTGAAAATGAGTATACTACCCAAAGCAATCTATAGATTCAATGCAATCCCTATCAAGCTACCAATGGTATTTTTCACAGAACTAGAACAAATCATCTCACAATTTGTATGGAAATATAAGAAACCTCGAATAGCCAAAGCAATCTTGAGGAAGAAGAATGGAACTGGAGGAATCAACCTGCCTGACTTCAGGCTCTACTACAAAGCCACAGTCATCAAGACAGTATGGTACTGGCACAAAGATAGAAATATAGATCAATGGAACAAAATAGAAAGCCCAGAGATAAACCCACGCACATATGGACACCTTATCTTTGACAAAGGAGGCAAGAATATACAATGGAGAAAAGACAATCTCTTTAACAAGTGGTGCTGGGAAAACTGGTCAACCACTTGTAAAAGAATGAAACTAGAACACTTCCTAACACCGTACACAAAAATAAACTCAAACTGGATTAAAGATCTAAACCTAAGACCAGAAACTATAAAACTCCTAGAGGAAAACATAGGCAAAACACTCTCCGACATAAATCACAGCAGGATCCTCCATGACCCACCTCCCAGAATATTGGAAATAAAAGCAAAAATAAACAAATGGGACCTAATTAAAATTAAAAGCTTCTGCACAACAAAGGAAACTATAAGCAAGGTGAAAAGACAGCCTTCAGAATGGGAGAAAATAATAGCAAATGAAGCAACAGACAAACAATTAATCTCAAAAATATACAAGCAACTTCTGCAGCTGAATTCCAGAAAAATAAACGACCCAATCAAAAAATGGGCCAAAGAACTAAACAGACGTTTCTCCAGAGAAGACATACAGATGGCTAATAAACACATGAAAAGATGCTCAACATCACTCATTATTAGAGAAATGCAAATCAAAACCACAATGAGGTTATCATTTCACACCAGTCAGAATGGCTGCTATCCAAAAGTCTACAAGCAATAAATGCTGGAGAGAGGGTGTGGAGAAAAGGGAACCCTCTTACACTGTTGGTGGGAATGCAAACTAGTACAGCCACTATGGAGAACAGTGTGGAGATTCCTTAAAAAACTGGGAATAGAACTGCCATATGACCCAGCAATCCCACTGCTGGGCATATACACCGAGGAAACCAGAATTGAAAGAGACACGTTTACCCCAATGTTCATCGCAGCACTGTTTACAATAGCCAGGACATGGAAGCAACCTAGATGTCCATCAGGAGACGAATGGATAAGGAAGCTGTGGTACATATACACAATGGAATATTACTCAGCCATTAAAAAAAATACATTTGAATCGGTTCTACTGAGATGGATGAAACTGGAGCCCATTATACAGAGTGAAGTAAGCCAGAAAGAAAAACACCAATAGAGTATACTAATGCATATATATGGAATTTGAAAGATGGTAACGATAACCCTATATGCGAGACAGAATAAGAGACACAGATGCATGGAACAATTTTATGGACTCTGAGGGAGAAGGTGAGGGTGGGACGTTCTGGGAGAATAGCATTGAAACATGTATATTATCGTATGTGAAACAGAACACCATTCCATGTTCGATGCATGAGACAAGGGCTCAGGGCCGGGGCAATGGGATGACCCAGAGGGATGGGATGGGGAGGGAGGTGGGTGGGGGGTCCAGGAAGGGGAACACATGTAAACCCATGGCTGATTCATGTCAATGTATGGCAAAAACTATTACAATATTGTAAAGTAATTAGCCCCCAACTAAAATAAATAAATGTATAAAATAAAAAAATAAAAAAAAAAAAAGATTTTGGAAAGATCCCCACCATTCTCAGAATGGAATGGCTTGCTGTACCTAAACTATTTTTGTACAAACAACATAATTTATGCTGAACAGCTCTTCCTGGAGTCTGGAATTTTGGTACATGCTAGGCAGAGGGTGCCTATGTGAGCAGTCTCCAGTAAAGACCCTCTGAGCATTGAGTATCTAATAAACTTCCCTCGTAGATGTTAAAAAAAAAAAAAAAAAAAAGGCTAATATGAAAAATGTGTCTACATTCATGAAGACCAGAATAATCGGTTTATGACTAAAATCCTGTTGAAGAAGAACACTTTCGGGTATCATTTTATGTTAAATCTAACTTAATATCATAGAGTATTTGCCATGAAAAGCACAAAATAGGGAAGTAATATTGACAAGGAAACATGAAAACAAAACTCATAATAATGAAATGAGACCAATAAAAATGATATGTATACTGGAAAGATGATAGACAGGAAAAGTAGATAATTTTCTTGGCTGCAATTTTGAAATATGATGCCTAAAATGAAAATGTTTCAAGTGGAATATTCAGAAACTTATCTACTTAAGTTTTTAAGTACTGCTATACTATTTCAGATGGGAAAACTTTCTGAAGTTCATTTAGCATAAGAAAGTTACTGAATTCGAAAGCCTATATAATATTGTCTTCAAATAAAATATATTGCAAGTTTGTTCATGTAAATTAAGTCACAGGGCCTAAGATGTAAAATACATTCAAGTGTGACCCTTCTGTTAAATATAGAATGTGGAATTGCTTTATGAAAGCTTAAAAATCTTCCCACAATTGAAACTATAGGTGACAGAGAAAAGGATTCTGCCTGTGACAGTATTTCCTCAGCAAAGCTCACTCCAATTATTGCCACCTAGGAGAAGGCAATGGCACCCCACTCCAGTACTCTTGTCTGGAAGGTCCCATGGACGGAGGAGCCTGGTAGGCTACAGTCCATGGGGTCACTGAGAGTCGGACACGACTGAGCAACTTCACTTTCACTTTTCCCTTTCATGCATTGAAGAAGGAAATGGCAACCCACTCCAGTGTTCTTGCCTGGAGAATCCCAGGGACGGTGGAGCCTGGTGGGCTGCCATCTATAGGGTCACACAGAGTCGGACACAACTGAAGCGACTTAGCAGCAGCAGCAGCAGCAGCAGCAGGTTTTAAGAACACTCTGATTAGACTTAAGAGTATCTGTACATCTAAGAAGGTAAAAAAGAGCTGGTATTCCCAAGAACCCTAAAAATAATTTTAACACATCAAACAAAAATCTGTTTGGTAGTTATTTATTTTAAATTGGGTGCTAGATGTATCTGATCCACATTCCAGCTCTGTCATTTCCTAGTTGCCTACCCTCCCATGCTTGTGTTTTTACTTAAAAATCACAATAGCACTAGTATCCAGACTTTTTGTGTGAATTAAATAAAAATGTGCATAACGTTCTTATAACAGTGCTTGACACGTAGAAATTTGTAACTCACAGAAATTCATTAAATATTAGAAAATAAGTATTTTTAAAATGTAAGGCATAAAAGAATGGATCAGTCAAGAACAAATAATGGAAGTGAAGTTATATGCTTCCTCATGCAAGCGCGAGCACCATAGGAGAACTGGAATTCAGAGGGGAGGAGCCAGCATCTGGACTCAATGTAGATTTTCCCAGACTCCTCCCCACATGGATACTGTGGGTCCTGCATAAACAATTTAATGTCTCAAGGTCTCATCTGTCAAATGACAATGTTGGATAAGATATTATTTGAGACCACTTTTAACTCTAGAACTCTAGAACGAGTCTGTGATTTCTTTAGAAAAAGAGGGTTTTTAAAATAATCCTTTATAGGAAAATCAATCCTCATCATATATTTATACCACCATCATATATTTATATCTTCTTTCATTTTCTTTTTTTTAAATTAATTAATTTATTTTAATTGGAGGCTAATTACTTTACAATATTGTAGTGGTTTTTGCCATACATTGACATGGATCAGCCATGGGTGTACATGTGTTCCCCATCTTGAACCCCCCTTTCACCTCCCTCCCCATCCCATCCCTCAGGGTCATCCCAGTGCACCAGCCCTGAGCACCCTGTCTCATGCATTGAACCTGGACTGGTGATCTATTTCACATATGATAATATATATGTTTCAATGCTATTCTCTCAAATCATCCCACTCTCGCCTTCTCCCATAGAGTTCAAAAGACTGTTCTTTACGTCTGTGTCTCTTTTGCTGTCTTGCATATAGAGTCATTGTTACCATCTTTCTAAATTCCATATATATACGTTAGTATACTTTATTGGTGTTTTCCTTTCTGGCTTACTTCACTCTGTATAATAGGCTCCAGTTTCATCCACCTCATTAGAACTGACTCAAATCTTCTTTCATTTTCTAATAGCTCATTTGTTTTTGGCTTATTTTTGCTTCCCCCTACATCAATATTTTGTGCAATTGTATGTAAGTAAGATTATCATTACCATTTAAATCTATGCTTTCAACCATTAATATTTTGTTTGTTTTGAGGTATTTGTTCCATACTAGAATCTTTCACTACAGTATGACATTGATTTTGGTGAGATTTTCATTTTTCCTTGGAACACTTGACATATCATTCCAGACCCAAAGCCAAAATTTGACATTCTGGTCTTTTTCTCTAACATAAACTATGATTTTGTTTTAAAGTGATTCTACATACATGTTTGGAATTACTGTCTCAACAATTAAACAGTTAGTATTCTACCTTATAAGAATTTATCTTTGGAATGAAACTGTCAAAATGTTCACAGTGATTGCCTCAAGGTATTGTCATTCTGAGTGACCTTTTTGCTGGCTTCTTTCATATTTTCTATACAATTCAGAATTTTTATAATGAGCATATCTTATTTTCATAATTAGAGAAAAAGTTTAGATTTTTAAAAATATATTTCTTTGGATTTTAAAATCCATAATTCAAAGTTGGTTTCATACACTTAAGATCACATAAACTATAAAATTAAATATCTGAAATTATATAGTATCTTTACTAATAAAAAAAGTAGGAAAACAACACCAATTGTAAGCTCTTTCTAAATGCTAAACATCTTTGAAAGACTGACAATTAAAGATTAGATATAAATCATATTTTCTCATATTTTAAAAGAATTTCAATGAGTTGTAAATAACTTGGCCAGTTGAATAAGCAAATTATTTGTGTATGGTTCTAATCATTGTGACTAATGGAATAATGATTGAGAAAATCCCCTGTGCTTAAGAAGCTTCAGACTAGAGACAGGAATGATAGAGCATTTATTAGGGTGTTGGGAGGCATTTTAGTGGAGTTGAAAATTCATGTTCTCAATTACCAAATTACCATAATGTTAGTCAAAGAGAATTCCTGTTGAGGTACTTGAATAAAAGGAAAGGTTGAATAAAAGCTAAGCTTCTTCATATGGGAAACTATTAAAGAGATTAATGAGCATTATTTATATCCATTTTCTAGCACTACAATACTATTAAGATTAAAAAAAATGCAGATACAGGATGAACTTAAGAGTAAGAACTGTGTAGATTTCCACTTGTCCCCAACATTCCTATTACAATTCAAAAGAAACTCACAATTGCCTAGTAAGAGGTACAACCATAAAAATTTAATGGATAGATATAGTTCCTGGGAACAAATGTAATTCCAACTCTGCTATTATGCAATTTGTAAATGGGAATTAAAAAAATAAACTCTTTCAATATTCAGGAATATTAAGACATTAGTAAAAAGTAATTTGAAATGTCTCATGCAAAGTTAAAGTGAAAATTATAAATCCTAAATATATGAGTGTAAGCGAATTCCTGTTTGGTAGTAACATAAAACGTCTGACTTTTAAAATCTTTACTCAATATAATATAAACTGTCTATTGTGTTTCTCAGTGAAGAATTAAAAATTAAAATATAAGGGCCTCTTGCTCTATTTGCTATGTGAAATATAAACATATGGTAAATCAGTGTTAAAGGTACCACTTTGTATCAAGCTGTTTGTTGATCTGATATGATCTTATGTTTTATTATCTTGCAGAATAAACCTCAGTGTGAATGAGAAAATGTCACTGATGTTAAGAAAATAAAGTTTAAATTGTCTGTATAGAAAAATAATTATTGCAACTAGTAAATGGTTGGTTACCAGCTAGAGGAAGGGGTGTTTAAGTCAAACACAACTCATATGTAATATTTCCTTTCAAATTTGATGAGGGTGTCTCTGTCATCACTTGAGAATGGAGTTCTATGGATCTGAGATACATAGGCTTCAGGATATTTACTGTGTTGACATAGATTTCAGAGCTAGATATTTTATTCAATAAGAAACAGTGGTATTTTGCTTTTTCATGGGCTCTTTACATAGTTTCTTCCTTTAAACACTACAGTTAATATTCAGAGAGGCCTTTGAATGGTGCTGTCAATAAGCAGATGACTATTTCCCATGAAGAGCTGAACATGAAAAAGAAGAGCAGTTTTTAGAAAAAGTGAAGAGAAAATCAACTAAGAGGGGATACGATATTTCGGAGCAGCAAGGAATGGCATAAGCTAGCTATTATGTAGTTAGCAAAGTAATGATCCTGAAGAATATGGAACGGCACACCTTAGTTTTGATACAAAAAGGGAGGTGGCAGAAATCTGGAATAGGAGGCACTACATTCATAATACGAATACAGTATAAAGCTACTCAGGAGGTGCTAGTGGTAAAGAACCTGCCTGCCAATGCAAGAGACATAAGAGACATGGGTTTGATCTCTGGGTTGGGAAGGTCACTTGGAGGAGGGCACAGCAACCCATTCCAGTATTCTTGCCTAGAGAATCCTATGGACAGAGGAACCTGGCGGGCTACAGTCCACAGGGTTCCAAAGAGTTGGACACGACTGAAGCAACTTGGCACACACACATGCAAAAAGCTACCCAGTGTTCAAAAAGCCATTACCAATACAGGTGAAAATACCCTGACCAAATGCCTTTGTCTTATTTTATTAGCAATAAATAACTTACAATTATACTCTAGTGTCTATGACTAATAAGCTTCTACTCACAATTTGGTGTTTGAGTTTCATTCTTCAATATGTATATAAGAATGACAAAAAATAATAATTAGAAAACAAAATAAAATATAATTAAAAAATGAAAAATAGAATTCAAAATGATAAATTGATTAAAATTAAAAAGATTAATTTCTTCAAAGAAAAGTCCAATATGGACCATAAATTGAGGAAAACACCTTGAAACCTTAGTCTTTGCAGTCTCCAAAAATAATTTCAGCAACTTTATTAAATCATGCAAGTCACAGAAGCTCTTTGGGACAAAATAAAACCCTTGTGTATGTAGAACATCACATACCTGAACTCACATTTATAATTCAGACTTTTTGAGTAGTGTTCTTTTTAAACAATCCATCATTTTAATTGGAATTCTGAACTTATAATGAACTATTAGCTTCTTGGAGAAAGCATAAAAGCAGATATCCAATCTCTGAATCTAAAGGTTGGCAGCTAATAAGTTTTCAAACTTTAATACATTCTGGAACTACAAAAACAGTTCTATTGGCCTTTGTCCTAAAAGTACTATTATCATTATACATTTACTGTTAGAATTAATTATTGTCTAAACTAGAGGACAAGCAGTGTAGATGTTTTAAACCATGCTACTAATTTTTTAAAAGTTACCTAATATATGATTTTCAGCAGCCTTGTCAGCTACTCTAAGGCATTCTGACTTTATTCTGTAGGTAATGTAGAGCCCCACAATCAAGTGTGAATTCTAGAAAGACTGAGGAGACAGGCTGCCAGCAGCAGATGTAAAAGAGAGGATGATGATCCAGGCTGATGGGAATGGGCAATGGGAAAGCAGAGACATTTCTAAGGCAGAGAAGTTCACTGAATGTGGGAGAAAGAGAGGGCTCTGTGATATTCCTGAGGTGCTATGGGTAGTAGTTATGCTTTTAAATAAGATCTGAAGGTGTAACATATATAAACAATGTGAAGTCTAGGGGGAAAGTGCAGACTAGACAGTGATTCAAAGGGTCCATGAGGTCAAAACAATTTTCATAATAATACTAAGATGTAGTTTGTCTATGTTGGGGCAAAAGTAATAGACAGTAAGACAAATGTTGCCCAAGCATGAATAATAAGGGCAGTGGCACCAAACTGTGCAATTAGCCACCATGCACTTGTGCTTAAAATAAACATTAATTTCATATAAGAAAAAAACACACAATAAGATACCACTACCCAACCATTGGAATGGCTGAAATTGAAAGACTGACCAAGTGTCAGTAAGGGTGATGAGCAACTGGAACCCTCAACACTGCTTGTGGGAATGTAAAATAGTATAACCACTTTGGAAAATAGTTGTGTAGTTTGTGCCACAATGATTAATGACTTTGAGCATCTTTTTATGTGCTTGCTTGAAATCCAGATATCTCTTTTGGTCAAGTATCTACTTAAATCTTTTGCCCAGTTTTTTCATTGGGTTGTTTTCTTATTATTGTGATTTGAGAGTTCTCCATATATTCCAGATACAAGTCTTTTATGATTGATTTCTCTATTGATTACATGTAAGTTTCCCTGCTTTCTGGAAAGCTGGAGAATTTTTGTTTGCTGTTGGACATTACAGTCTTTATCATGGGTGCTATATCCCTACAAATATACTTGAACTTTGTTCTAGGATGCAGCTACATTACTTGATAACAGTTTAATATTTCAAGATCTGCTTTTAAATTTTGTTATGCATGACCAAAACTGTTTTTCATTTAGGGCTGATTTTGCCCTCACTGGCCAGGCGATACTTTGCTAAGTATCCTCCCAGACGTTTCTTGAGCTATAAGGTTTTTTCCACTCTTGGAGGTGGATATACAAACTATTCCCATGTCTGAGTGAACTCCTGAGAGGTTCCTCTGCTCCCTCAGGATGGTTCTTTCTTTGGTTTTTTTCTTTGGTTTTGAGTAGTTTCCTTGCTGGCATGTTTTGTTTGGTATTCAGCTGAAGATGAACAATCCTCTGGAGTTCTCCATAGCTCCTCTCTGCGCAGCGTCTCTCTGCTTCATCACTGTGCCTGGTGAACTCACGATGCCTCAGCCTCTGGTACTCCATCTCCAGAACTCTGGGAAACCAATGACTCCACCTGGGTCACCCTTTCCCCTCTGGTGGCCTGGAAACTCTCTCCAGGTAGTAAGCTGGGACAATTGCAGGACTAACCTAACTGTCTGCCCTCTCAGTGCTGACATTCCTGAATGGCCTCATGTCCAGTACCTGAAAATGGTTGCTTCATATATACTGTCTATTTTGTTTAGCTGTACTGGATCATAATTACCCCACTTGGCGAGAAAGAGAAAGCTCAGTAAATGTCTTTTTAAAAGTCTACATGGCAAAATGCATATACTACACTTCTGCCACATACTGAAGTTTAGTAATCATCTCAGGGACAAGTGTCCATGCAATTCTTTGACTTGCTGTGGAAAATAGTCAATAGGCTCCCCCTACTTCCCAATGAAACAACAGTTGTACTTAAAAGAAAAGAAAAACTAACAGATAAACTATGGTTATTCAGATTTGACCACTGGCAGACATTTTCTTGAAAGCAAATGAAGTTGTCATTTCAAGGAAAACTCGTTGACAATGTTTGTCAACAAGTAGAAATTTTGTACATTGAGCAAAAAATTGTACTTTGAGCAAAAAATAGAACATTAAAAATCTTATATCCAAACCATGAGCTTGAGACCTTCCCAATACATAATACTTTTCTGATTAGATCAATGATGATATTAATGAATGTGATTGGGGGATGCTCTATAATGAAATACATCAATATTTAGAAGATCTGTATCTAAGTAAATCAATATTTTCTACATGACCAAGGTATAATGTTGTAAAATCATGCATGGGTAGAAGAGACATTAAAAGTGCAAGACAGGTCAGAAAACTGAGTATATTTAGCAGAATACAAAAAGTCCACTGATACATTTTTAGATGCCACATTGCAGCTAAGCTTTAAGAAACTATCACTTGTTGCCAAAGCCAACATGATAATCTAACTGACTTCTATTACACTAGACATTAGAGTTCTGCAAGAATGTAAACCAATACCACTTCTCTCACTAATTTTTTGTTTTTAAAAATACATCTCTTTTACATAGAAATGTTATTTATGTTTATCAGGAGTGAATTTACTATTTTAAAATGAATCAGATTCTTAATTCTACATTTTAATTTCTGACATAATAAAAATCAATAAATTTAACTAACATAAAAGCTCTTTGGGATTATCAAATGTTTTTAAGAATATAAAGTTTCTTGAGAAATAAATGTTTAATAATCATATTATACATAAGAGAAAATGTTCTAAGCCCCACTTGGGGAGAGCCACAAGGGCCAAAGACAGAAATCTGAGCGATACCCTCACCTTCCTACTGTCGCTCAAATGTCCATACATCCAATTTGTCCTTAAGATGTATTATTTTATCCTTTAAGTAGCTTTCTAACTTGTCCTCTTGGATCCATCTCTCCATTAATTCCTTAATTCAGCCACTCATCATTTTTGTCCTGTACCACTGTAGTATCCTCTTGCCCAGTAAGGTAGCCATTACTTGTACACCACACTGCCAGAATAACCCTTCTAGCACCTTAGCCTGATAATATGTTAACAACAATTGAAAGGAATTTGAAAATAGTCCCAAGCAGTTAAAATTCAAACTCCACGAGAGAAAACATGAGAAAGCTGTTCAGACTGCATCTAGTTCAGTCTGTGTTTCTAGCCTCATTACACAAAAACGACACATGAATTATTGTCACTCAAAGCTACATGGTGTGTTCTCAGTGAAACAGATTAGCCCTAGCCTAAGTCCATACTCCCTAAACGTCCACCACCAGTGAAGTTGCTCAGTCGTGTCTGACTCTTTGTGATCCCACGGATTGTAGCCTACCAGGCTCCTCCATCCATGGAATTTTCCAGGCAAGAGTACTGGAGTAGGTTGTCATTTCCTTCTCCAGGGGATCTTCCCGACCCAGGGATCAAACCCAGGTCTCCTGCATTGCAGGCAGACGCTTTACTGTCTGAGCTACCAGGGAAGCATACTCCCTGAATGGGAGAGTTTAAATAAATGAAAACAAGTAATTGAGCCCTGGTGGGCTGCCGTCTATGGGGTCGCACAGAGTCGGACACGACTGAAGCGACTTCGCAGCAGCAGCAGCAGCAAGTCATCTTTGTGACACTACATTTGTGAATAACAGACATTATTAAAAATATGTGACTAGACAAGAGTTACTCAAAGTCTTTCTTTCTAAGCTAGTAAGCAACTATGCAACAATACAGCTGATCAGAAATGATCTGGATGGAATGTTTAAATGGCTGAACAACAATCACCCTACAAAAACCCTATAAAAGGTTTACATTTGCTAACCATTGCAATTAACTGAAAAGTTGTAGTAGACTGAGGTAATGAACTGCACTGTTACTAGTTATGTAACCTGTTTGTAATATAAGAGTTTATGGGTTTGTCTAAAACATTCTTTTTTAGCTGTACATTTATTTCATAATATGGCTTCTCCTGTCTGAACCACTTTATGACTCACTAAATTGAAGGAGAAGGCATTAGAAGAAAGAAAACCAGTAAAGCCAAAACTAGATTTTGTGCCACTTTTCCCCTAACCACATCTGACCAAAGGCCAGCATATAGAAGCACAGTTTATATGGACATCCTTTCCAGGGGGTTTATTACTGGGAATACAGAACATCGTAGTTTCTAACAAAAGAAGTCCCCACAAAAGGTATCCCCAGGGTAGGAATTTGCACAGGAAGCATAATTCAAATGTTTCAATTTAATTAATTACCATAACAAATTTATTTCTAACATGCTATTGTTATTAACATAAACCAGCAAGTTTTCTTACATCTTGAAGTCCATGATAAAAATTAGTTTCTTCTTTGATATGACTCTGAATTCAACTACCTAATATAGTATCATATATGCCAACGAAACATGAAAATTAGTTAAATGACATCTTTTCTATAATGACATGTGCCTACTTATTATCTTTGTTAACTGACATATGATGGGAAAAGTAGAACACAGTCATTTTTTTTTTCTTTTCAGTTAAAAAAACCTGTATGGTTTATTTTGAAAACTGACTAAATCTCAACTGTTTCTAAGTCATCCTTATCTCACATATTTAAGTACAACTTCCTGTTTTACTGGAATTGTTCGAAAGAATTTTTATTTGCGGCATTTTAGAATCACTAAAAACATTTTTTCCTCTTATATCGAATGTCTAAAATTTTCTCTCTATTAATTCACTGAACCTTTACAGATTTTTTATTTAATGGGTGGATTTGGACAATGAAAATGAAATTTGTAAGGGTAAACCAAAGGAAAAAAAGCAATTTTAGGTATTTGGTTCAAATATTCCTGGAGGACATGTCTCAAGATGCATGCTAGAAATCTTAATTAGTTGAAATTTGTAATTGTTCACACTCCTTGTTATACTTGTAGCTAATAACTTTTTTTCAATTTTAAATAGTGTTTCAAGCAATCTATTTACAGAGATATAACAGATTAAAGATTCAATCTCTATCAATCTCTGTATAGGAAATCTAAAATACTACAAATAATAATAATATTTCATTCATGAATGGCTGAATGTCACATAAGAAAATTTCTCAGAAGCCAGAGCAATATATAAGCACAGATTTATAGTGTTGAGGGAATACATTGGAACCCATATTTCCTCTGAGTTTTTCTGCCCATCCTTGGTGGTCCTAGATTCTAAGGAACACCATACTCATTGCAAAGGTGACAAAAATCAAGGCATGAGCAAAGAAAGGGAATCTTCTCATAAGTTGAGATGCTCAGTCTTCTTTTTCAGCCTTGTTCTGGGTGAAACAGAAAAGTAAAAATATTTCTTGAGATTTCCTGAACTAAGAGCATTCACTTGATTGTTGGACCTACACAGGGCCAACCTTAAAAACTGCCAAAAAACTGCAAGCCAAAAATTTAGTTTAAAGTAATCCCAGGCGGAAATTCAACTTCCTGGCAGAAGCAGACTTAAATCTCTTTTCTTTTCTTTTTTTTTTTTTTAAGCAAAATACATTAAAATCAGGCCTCAGTGGAGTTATATAGAGTTCCATGTTATATCAGTTACAATGAAAAAAATATTGAAAGAACAAAAGTCTTAAGGAATAAGGCCAGCAATCCACATATTACTATTTTCAGAAAAAATATAAATAAGTGTCAATATAATTAAAGACATTTTAAAAAGAAAATGAGGTTGTAAAGAAATCAAAGACATTAAGATGGGCCCGGCTTTGGTCAAACACCCAAATGGAACTCTAAGAAATGAAAAATCTAATTGCATGTGATAACTGAAATTAAAAACTCAATGAAGATTCAAAGGCAGCTGAGAAAAGCTGAAGAATCTGTTATCCAAAAGAAAACTCGGAAGAAATTAAGTAAAAAGAAACAGGAGGAACAAAGAGAGGGCAGGTGTGAAAGAGATACACAGAGAATAAGAAGGTCATACATGTGCTTAATCAGGTTGCAGGAGATAACTGGAAGAACAGAGAAGAGGGAAGACGCTCAAAGGTATCAATGCTTTATCAGATTATGAAAAGACAGGGAATCTCAGATCTAAGAAGCTCAAATAATTACACACAGGATAAATTAAAAAGGTAATATCTAGACACATCAGTATAAAACTGAAGAAATTCATACAACAAGAAGATCTTAACAGTTGGTTATTGAGAAAAATAGACTGAAAACAGACAAATGGCTGTTAAGTAGCCAACTTCTCAACAGCAAAATGGATGTGAAACGACAGTAGAATAATATTTTCAAGGACTGACAAAAAATAACTGAACTTCTCTATCCAGTGAGACTATCTTCAACAATGATGCAAATCTGACATTTTTGCAGAAATTGAAACTGAGATGGTTTATTACCAACAGAGCTCACTAAAGACAATCTTTAAAGATATACTTCATGGGAGGAAAAAATGATAGGGAGAGAGTTTAAGATGCAAGAAAGAATGGCATACAAAGAAAATTATAAATTAATAGTTTAAGTTAAACAAATATTGATTCTATAAACATCAAAAATGTGGAAAAACTAAGAAAGAATAATCATCCTGAAAAGTTGGAAAGGAGATGATTACAGTTAAAACATTATAAATGGTGCTTTTATTTTTCAGTGCAAAGATAATAAATATAACAGTTAATAGCTAAAAGTAATTATTAATAATTTACTTGTTAAGTATATATCTAGAAATTCCTAGAATATTATGAAAGAATAAAGTAGCATGCAAATAAAATGAGAGGGACTCAAGCCAAAAGCAGGTAAAAAAAGATGAAAGGAAAGAGAAACATTAAAAAAATGGAACAAAATGAAAGCAATAAATAAGATGGTAAAGTTGAATCCATATGCATCAGATATTAAAATCAATATAAATTTATTATTATATATTAAAAGACTATGATTCTAACACTGAGTTTTTAAAATCCAGCTAGGCACCATTTATCAAATATACACTGAGTATATAAAGATAGAGCACATATATAAAGATAGCTCAAAATAAAAGAATGTAAAAGTTATGCCATATAGATAACAAGTTTGGTCTAATGGCCATAAATTACAGTGCATACCAAATACAGACATAAGCTTTCTTTTCAAGCACACATGGATTTTTCTAGAAAAGTAGTCAAATACAAGACCCTAAATAGAACTCAATAAATTTAAAACTACCTAAATAATAGAGACCACATTCTCTGACGACACAATTTAGAAGTGAATGACAGAAGACAAATTAAACTTGCGGACACAGAAGGTGAAGGAGGGAGGGGGACATGAATTGAGAGAATAGCACTGAAATATACACATTACCATATGTAAAATAAAGAGCTAGTAGAAAGTTGCTGTATAACACAGGGAGTTCAACTCCGTGCTTTGTGACAACCTAGAGGGGTGGAATGGAGCGGGGGAAGTGGGAAGGGGGTTCAGGCAGGACAGGACGTATGTATACTTATGACCAGTTGATGCTGAATGGCAGAAACCAGCACATGGTAAAGCAACAGAAACTGTTCTGTTGTTCTGTTATCCTCTAACAGAAAAAGTACCAATAAATTAAAGCTCATATTTCTGTTTTTCGCTTCCCTGGTGGCTCAGACGGTAAAGTGTCTGCCTGCAATGTGGGAGACCTGGGTTCGATCCCTGGGTTGGGAAGATAACCTGGAGAAGGAAATGGCACCCCACTCCAGTGCCCTTGCCTGGAAAATCCCATGGACAGCGGAGTCTGGTAGGCTATAGCCCATGGGGTCACAAAGAGTCTGACACGACTGAGCAACTTCACTTTCACTTCTGTTTATAATACTTCTAAATAAATCAAAATAAGATTAGAAAACATATGGGACTGAATAATAATGGAAAGCATTATGAGAACCTGTTGGGTATAAATAAAGAAGTACTTGAAGAGAAATTATAGCCTTAAATGTCTTCGTAGAAAGGAAAAATATAAAGATTACATATCTATGAGCTAAGTATTTTTAAAACTGAATGAAATAGAAAAAAGAAATATTATGTATAATGTAAAAATAACTAAAATAGAAAAATACAAAATAGAAAAAAATTTTTAAATTTAAAAGAATTTTCCTTTCCTTTGAAAGGAAAATGAAATTGACAAGCTTTTGGGAAGATGAATTGATATAAAAGAAAAGGAGACAAACATTGATAAATTATCTCAGAAATAAAGAGAGTACACAATTTTATATAGAGCAGATACTTAAAAATAAAGGATTGTTATGAACAATTTTATAATGGCAAACTTTGAAAACAGTGAAATCAGCAAATTCTCAGAAAAATAAAACAACAAAAATGACTCAAATAGAAAACTTAAATGACTGCAGAACCCTTAAATATATTCAACTGAAACATTCAAAGAACAGATAATTAATTCATAATGGAAAAAATAATCTGGCGTCCAACCTCACATTGCACACAGAATTAATTCCAGATGGAGACGGATGTCAGATTTAATGAGAAAGTCAAAAGTTTCCAGTTTTCAGAAGATATCTATATGACCTAAGAGGTAAAGATTTCTTAGACAGGATGTGATAAATAGTAAGCTAAAAGAAAAATAGTGATACACTTAACTGTAGTAAGTTTGTTTATCAAAACTATCAGAAAGTTAAAAACTTAAAAATCCCAAACTCAAACTCTGAGGAGATATTTGTAAACTATATAACCAAATATTTTTAAAGTATCCAATAAACTAAAAGACAAAATGAATAAAAGACATTAAGAAGCATTTCATAGGACAAAATTAGAGATTGAAATCTATGAATATACGCATGTGCAAATATATGAGAAAATGCTAATTAGTAACCAGGATATGCAAGTTAAATCTATGATGAAATACACTTTCACATTCATTAAATCGAGAATTAAAAACTCTGAGTGTACCAAGTATTGAAGAGGATGGGGAAGCATTGAGAACTTACATTTCTATCAGGTAAGTTGGTACAATTGCCCTGGGGAGACAATTTGCATTACTTTTTACATGCATAAATCCTATGAGCACAACTTTCTTTGAGGACATATGGCCCCACACTAAAACTTGTGGACCAGCAGACTTGTACAAAATAATATTCATAGAATAACATTTGTAACTGCATTAATTAAACAAAACCCAAACCCAAAACTTGTATAAGTAGTCACTATTTATTAATATGTGGACAATACAATTGATAGATAAATTGAGGTGCATTCCAACTGTTTCAAACAACAGAGAAGAGATATTGATTTAAATTTCACAAAGCCACTACTTCTAATTCTTTGAGTGATGCTTAATTATCCACCAATAAAGATTATATTCATTAGACAATTAGTTCAGATCAGTGGTTCTTAAGCTTCAGAGTACACTAGCCATAGGGGAACTCATTTAATGTTTATTTCTATGGCTGCTGCTACTTGTTCTTTCATGACTCACTTCCAGAGATTCTACTCATTGGAACTAGAAGGAGCCAGGAATCTCTCATTCTGGCCAGCCCCCTCTGCACACTCTGAACAGTCTGGTAGGGATGGAGAGAGAGCCACAGAGAATAATGATGTGCATTTATTCCTCTTGCTAGTACACAAAGTTGGATCAATGTAGGAAGGGTCCCTTCACTTAATGAAACAATTTGAAAAGATTCCCTTTACTTCATAAAACCAGTACACTTAATTTAACATTTGTAACTTCTTACCTAATAAATAAATAAATAAACTTTGGAAACTACAAACACTTAAGAAATCAGGAGTGTGCTTCTAATTCATTCATCATATTAGAGAAAGCCCAAACACATCAAATTGTGGAAATGAACAACTAGAACCACGAGAAAACAGAATTCCTGCTTGCTTTTAGCGTACTTATCCTTTTGTCCAAATTTACCACGTGTATCTAGGGAGAAAATCATGCTGTTATTTTACAAGCTACAGAGACAGAAACTCTCAGATCTCCTCCTTTCTATTCCCTGAAGGTATTTTTTTCTGAGCTAGTCCAAAGCCTTCAGGCCCTTACCTGCTGATTGGCTTGGGGCCACCCAAGGAGCAGGTGTAAATTCCAAAATAAATGAAGCTATTTTTTGTTATCAGCCTTAGTGACTTAAATCAATTCTTTTCCTGCTTTTTTCTACTTCAATTCCCACCTGTTTTCCTGTTTCCTGAACTCTAACCTCTCCTAGATTTTTACTGTTTACGTGATATTTGACTCACTTCTTTCCTTGACACTCTTTCAGCCTTGAACTTTTCATTCACATCTCTGATCTCTCTTTCTAGCCCAGTCAATAACACCTTGGCCTCTATTTGCAGTCCTAGAGCCCCTGCCTCTCTCCCCCACTCTCAGATGTGGCCTCCCCTCTCCTTCTCCCTTATTTCCCCTCTCTACTTTTGTATTTTTCCCTCTATTTCTCCCTCCCTCCCTTCCTTTCTTTCTTCCTCTCATTTAATCAATACACAGAAAAGTAATGAAACTAGCTGATGTTTATTGAGCATAGACTCTTTGCCAGGAGCTCTTATAAGCACTGTAAATGTATTAAATAATTGAATTATCACAATAATATCAGGTGGACAGTATTATTAAGTCAGCTCTTCCCTATGCCTACTATCCTGGGCTCAGAGGCATGTAATAGGGTTTCTGTGGGAAATACATTTATTTAATATCTGCTTAATTGACAATAGTAAGTTTCTCCTGTAAACATTTACCTTACGCAGAATATCTGGGAAGAAACTCAACGTGAATTTATGATTCCTAAACATCATTTTATGGTTTTGAACTACTCAATTTTTCTAAGACACAGCATACAACAAGCCAGAGTATAAGACATAAGACATGGTATTTGACATAAAGGGCTAAAACATTATGTAGAAGAAAAAAGTCAGTAAACAATACAGAGGAAACATGACTTTTCATGCCAGATGACTTACCCAACCCCATCCCACAGTAAGAATGGCAGTAAAATGCTATATTATTACATACAAAATAGACATGTGGAAGCTCTATGAATGCTACCTACAGGGTAGTTAGGTCTAGCTTCACAGTGCATGCACTAAACTATGTCCTCCTTCAAAAGCCACCACCTCTCAAAGATGCACAACTATCAGTTTACTTTGCTTTTTATTCAT
The DNA here is from genome assembly GCF_054371585.1 of Giraffa tippelskirchi. NCBI lineage: Eukaryota > Metazoa > Chordata > Mammalia > Artiodactyla > Giraffidae > Giraffa > Giraffa tippelskirchi. The sequence continues at coordinate 86,980,233 of NC_137275.1, read as the reverse complement.
CTCTTAGAAGAGAAGGCAATGGCACCCTACTCCAGTACTCTTGCCTGGAAAATCCCATGGATGGAGGAGCCTGGTAGGCTGCAGTCCATGGGGTCGCTAGGAGTCGGACACGACTGAGCGACTTCACTTTCACTTTTCCCTTTCATGCACTGGAGAAGGAAATGGCAACCCACTCCAGTATTCTTGCCTGGAGAATCCCAGGGATGGCGGAGCCTGGTGGGCTGCCGTCTATGGGGTCACACAGAGTCGGACACGACTGAAGCGACTTAGCAGCATCTCTTAGAATGTGCTTACCTTTGTTCATCTCTTAGAATATGGTTACTTTGCTTTTTTTCATCTCTTAGAACTACAGATATGTATAGTAGATAACTCAGGATATTTAGCCAATAATTATACACACACACACACACATACACATATATACATCTTTGTAAACAGATGTATCTGTCTACATGTATGTGTGTGTTGTGCATATGCATGCCAGTTGACATCATGCCCCATTACTCCTAAATATTTCCTAGCAGGGATATTTTCTTGCATATCATCTCACAATTCAAAATTCTGACAATTGAACATTGTGCAATGCTACTATCTACTACCTGTGTGCTCAGTCACTCAGTCGTGTCTGACTCTTTGTGACACCACGAACTGTAGCTGTCCAGGCTCCTCTGTCCATGGGATTTTACCAGGCAAAAATACTGGAGTGGGTTGCCAGGTCCTACTCCAGAGGATCTTCCCAACTCAGGGATCAAACCCGCGTCTCCTACTTTGGCAGATGTATTCTTCACCACCGAGCCACCTATCCTTTCTCCATTGGATGCTCTTTGCTCCTTACCGAAAATTAACTGTCCATATACATGTAGGTTTATTTCTGAGGTCTCAATTCTGTTTTATTGATCTGTGCTTATTTTGAGCCAGAACCATACTGACTTTATTATTAGAGCTTTGTAATATAGTTTGATGTCAGCAAGTGTAATATGTCTAGCTTTGTTTTTCTTTCTCAATATTGTTTGAACTATCTGGAATGTTTAGCGGCTCCATCCAAATTTTAGAATTACTTGTTCTAGTTCTGTGAAATATATCATTTGGTACTTTGATAGGGACAGTAATGCATCTGTAGATTGCTTTGGGTAGTACAGACATTTTTATGAAATTAATTATTTCAATCCATAAGTAAAGAACATAGTTTCATATATTTGTGTCTCCTTAATTTTCTTCATTAGTGTCTTACAGTTTTCAGTGTACAGGTCTTTCACCTCCTTGGTTAAATTTAAAATATTGAGTATTTAATTCTTATGATGAAATTTTAAATGGGATGGTTTTCTTAATTTTTCTTTCTGACATTTATTTATTAGTGTATAGAAACACCACAGATATATGTATGTTGATTTCATATCTTGGAAATTTACTGAATTAATTAATTAGTTCTAGCAGTATTCTTGCCTGGAGAATCCCAGGGACGGCGGAGCCTGGTGGGCTGCCGTCTATGGGGTCGCACAGAATCGGACACGACTGAAGCAACTTAGCAGCAGCAGCAGCAGCAGCAGTTTTTTGGTGGAGTTTTTAGGGTTTTCTACATACAGCGTTATGTGATCAGCAAATGGTGACAGTTTTACTTCTCCTTTTCTTATTTGAATAACTTTTCTTTTTCCTGCCTAAATCTGAGGCTAGAATTTCCAAAACTATGTTGAATAAAAGTGGCAAGAGAGTCCACTTTATCTTGTTCCTAATCTTAGAGGGAAAGGGTTCAGATTTTCACTGTTGAGTGTGATGTTACTAAAAGTTTATCATGTATGAGCTTTATTATATTGAGGTATGCTCTCTCTCAACACATTTTGTTTAGAATTTTTATCATATGTATATTTTGAACTTTGTCAAATGTTTTTTCTCCACCTATTGAAATGATCATATAAATTTTATCCTTCATTTTGTTAATGTAATGCGTCATGTTGAATAATTTGGATATTGGACCAGACAGATATTATACCATCTTTGCATTTCTGGAATAAATCCCTCTTGATCATGGTGTATCATCCTTTTAATGTATTGTTGTATTAATTTTGCTAATGTTTTGTTGATGATTTTTGCATCCGTATTCATTAAGGATATTGGCCTGTAATTTTCTCTTTTTTTGTGGTGTCATTGTCTGGTTTCAGTGTCAAGGTAATGCTGGCTTTGTAAATTGTCTTTTGAAGTTTTCCTGCCCCTAAAATTTTTTAGAAGAGTTCAAAATGGAGAGGTACTAAATCTTCTTTGAATGTTTTACAGAATTCATCAGTATTGGTGACTTTGGTGAAACATATTGGTCCTAGGCTTTTTAACATAGTTTCAACTTCCTTACTAATAATCAGTCTATTTGTGTTTTCTATTTCTTTCTGATTTAGTCTTGAAAGATTGTATGTTTCTAGGAATTAATCCATTTCTTTTGAGTTGTTCAATTTGTTGGCATATAATTGTGGTAGCCTCATGATCCTTTGTGAATCCTTTGTGGATCTTCTAACTTCTCTTTCATGTCTGATTTTATTTATATGAGGTCTTTTTCTCTTTCCTGGTTAGTCTATCTAATATTTGTTGATTTTGTTTATTATTTAAAAGAACTAGTTCTTAGTTTCATTGATCTTTTCTATTGTTTTTTTTCTCTAATACATTTCTCTGATATTTTCTTCTTTCTACTAATTTTTGGTTTTATTTGCTTTTTTTTTCCAATTCCTTTTGTAAAGTTAGATTGTTTATTGGGGATTCTTCTTGCTTCCTGATGTAGGCCTATATTGCTGTTGACTTCCTCCTTAGAAGCATTTTTGCTGCACCCCACGGATTTTGATATATTCTATTTCTGTTTTCATTTATCTCTAGGAGACATGTCATCATCTCCTTTGATATCTTTGATGACCCACTGATTGTTCAATAGCATGTTGTTTAAGCTCCACATTTTTGTGGGGGTTTTTTATTTTTTCTTATGATTGATTTCTAGTTTCCTACCTTTATGATTGGAGAAGATGCTTGATATGATTTCATTCGACTTTAACTTATAGAAACTTTATGACCTAACATGTAATCTATTCTTGAGACTGTTTTATGTGCTCTTGAAAAAAATGTTAATTCTGATGCTTTTGAATGGACTGTTCAATATATATATCTACTAAGACTCGCTGTGGCACAGCCCAACTGCCACAGCACACTGGTGGGCAGAGATAGCTCTGGCCTGGTTTCAAGGTTCAGCTGTGGCACAGGAGTAGGTGTGGCTCTCAGTAGGGCATGCCCGCTGTGGTGACAGGTTGGAGGGAGAATTAAAAAATGGCAACTACCAGTGACAGCATTAGCAAGGTAGCCTGAGGCCACCCACACACAAAAATGTTTCCTGCCAGTGTCTTAGTCTCTGGGGAGCATCTCAACTGGTTCCTGCCTCCCTGGCAGATGCTTCAGATGTTTCAAGATTAGTAAGTGGGTCCCCTCTCCTATCGACCATATGTTTTTCAATCTGGTATTTCTGCACTGGTTTTCATATCAAGTGTGTTGTGTGGGAGCCCTTTATGAGCAGGTTTCTATTTCCTACAATTCTATAGTTTTCTTGGACATATTCCCTGTTGAGCCAAGTGTATGGTCCTTTTACCCTTTGTTGTTCATCCAGTTTTCAGGTCCCTTGCTTAGGCAACTATTCCAAATACAGGTGTATTAATAGATGTGCTTGATCCATGGGAAAAGGTAAATTTAGGATTTTCCTACACTGCCATCTTTACTCTTCCAAATTTCAGATTTTGTAATCTTGACAGAAATACCACAATAAACCTGCTCATCATTAACAAAGTGAAACTTGACTGCACCAGTAAACATTTATAAACTTAGAAACACAATTTGTATTCTTCTACTATTTTTTTGATATTCAAAATGCTAAAATATTTTAGAAAGAAAGCAGCATTACATTTTTGAAACAAAATAATGAGGAAAAGAAATTGTCAAAAATAATTACAAAGAATATAATGAGAGTTATAAATAAGCAATAATAAAAATTTAATAGAATTAGAGATGAGGTGTATATTTTCAAAAGAATAGATCTGAGATGAATTCATTAATAAAGCACCTTTTCAATGAATCTTGAAGGATGGGTAGGATTTCAATCAAAAATATGGGGAAAGTTAGTTACTCCACATAAAGAAGGCAGCATAAGAGCAATGGTTTTAAGAAAAAAACGGGAGACTGTGTTCAGTGGAAGGTGATGCAATTATCCTAGTGTACAGCACATGCCTATACTAATGGTAATGACAGAAATGGCTTGAACATCTACGTTAGTGCCATGCTTTTGAGGAGCTGAAAGGCCATGTAAAATGGATGGACTTCATTTGAAGGCCATGAGACCTCACTGACCAACAAACCAGAGCTTTTACAGCAATACATAGCTCAGAGGAGAGGAAAGAAAAACATGCTTCTGTATTATTTATTTCAATGCATTGTGGTATTACTATTTTTCCTGTTTTGTTTCTCCAACAACTCTACTGTTACATTGCTATTCATAATTTAATGATTCCTATTTTACATTATCAAAGTTAAATATTTGAAATCTTTGGTTTGGTAATATAAAAACAAAATCAAAATGTTAAAGTTTTTCATGAAGTATTAGCAGCTCTCCCATTACTATTACATCTACAATTCAACAATGAAGAAAGTATGAAAATATGAAATAAATATGAACATCATATTTTCATATGTATATAAAATATGATAAAATACAGGTTAGAGAGAGCTGACTCAAGTGTTGATAACAAGCCAGAATGCTTAAAAGATATGAGAAGAAAGAAAAAGAAAGGAAGGAGACCCAGTAGATGAGCTGGGATCACAGGAACTGGTATGCATTCTTTTAAGGGAAGGATTCATAACCAGCAAAATACATAATGGTAACACTCAGAAATGTTAGTTGATTTTATATAGATTTGAGATCATATAATTCATATTACATATAAACTATACTGCATGAAACCTATACATGTGAAAAGATTAGAAGGAGAAAACAAGATAAAGATCCAAAAATAAACAGACAGAAGACAGAAAAAGGAAAACATGGTCAAATTGGTTATACTACATACAGAAAGGTGGAAAACATACACAGGTTTGTATTATTCCCAGTTTGTGAATGAAGGAGACAGGAAATTAAGATTTCTTCATTTGTTAAATAGAAATAAAACACTCATATTAAACATGAATTACTGTAACTTTTTTCATAATTTTAACATTAAAAAGTTTTCCAGAGTCTTGATTAATTATAAAATATCTTTCTCTTTCATTAAGTTTTATAAAATTTCCCTGATTTGTCTTTCTTATGTGAATATATTAGAACAGGTAATTATTTCCAAGACTTTTCTGGCTTTTTTATTATTCTCTTTATCATATAATGTGCCTGAATAATAAGTTTCCTTTCTTCCTGTATAATTCTCTATGGCATACAAGGCAAATAGAAAAAGGACACTAAAATTGAATTTTACATCTTTCATACTAATTAACTCATTTTTTTAAAAAACAGCCTTTATGTGTTCGACACAAATGGCAACAGATAAAAATAATTTAGCACAACATTCAAGTGGTTTACTAAAACAAATTATTATTGCATAACCACAGCAATTAATATCAATTTTTTCAAGTGACTCAACCAATACATAAAGTTATTTTAGGCATGCTTAGCCAATTGCTTATCGATCTGTATCTTGATTGCATGCTTATAGTTTCAGAAAAATTCATCTTTGAATGTCTTTTTTCACACAATATTATTATACTTACTATTTTTTAGGTACATCTAAGCTATTATAGAACTGGATATGGAACAACAGACTGGTTCCAAATAGGAAAAGGAGTACATCAAGGCTGTATATTGTCACTCTGCTTATTTAACTTATATGCAGAGTACATCATGAGAAACGCTGGGCTGGAAGAAGCACAAGCTGGAATCAAGATTGCTGGGAGAAATATCAATAACCTCAGATATGCAGATGACACCACCCTTATGGCAGAAAACGAAGAAGAACTAAATCCTGATGAAAGTGAAAAAGGAGAGTGAAAAAGTTGGCTTAAAGCTTAACATTCAGAAAACTAAGATCGTGGCATCTGGTTCCATCACTTCATGGCAAATAGATGGGGAAACAGTGGAAACAGTGGCTGACTTTATTTTTGGTGGCTCCAAAATCACTGCAGATGGTGATTGCAGCCATGAAATTAAAAGATGATTACTCGTTGAAGGAAACTTATGACCAACCTAGGCAGTATATTAAAAAGCAAAGACATTACTTTGTCCACAAAAGTCTGTCTAGTCAAGGCTATGGTTTTTCCAGTAGTCATGTATGGATGTGAGAGTTGGACTTGGAAGAAAGCTGAGAGCTGAAGAAATGATGCTTTTAAACTGTGGTGTTGGAGAAGACTCTTGAGAGTCCCTTGGACTGCTAGGAGATCCAACCAGTCCATCCTAAAGGAGATCAGTCCTGGGTGTTCACTGGAAGGACTGATGTTGAAGCTGAAACTCCAATAATTTGGCCACCTATGAGAAGAGCTGACTCATTGGAAAAGACCCTGATGCTGGGAAAGATTGAGGGCAGCAGGAGAAGGGGCGACAGAGGATGAGATGGTTGGATGGCATCACTGACTCAATGGACATGAGTTTGAGTGAACTCTGGGAGTTGGTGATGGACAGAGAGGCCTGGCGTGCTGTAGTTCATGTGGTCACAAAGAGTTGGACAAAACTGAGCAATGGAACTGAACTGAACTGAAGCTATTATAAGAAATCAGTGTAAAAGCTGAATATGGGAGGATGAAAGCTAACAATGTCTTCAAAAATAGTCCTATGTTGTCCATAAGCTATAAGATTTTTTCCTATCAAATATCAATAGGAATACAATTTGAAAATATAGTTGACATAGCCACTCAATGGTACTCATCATAAGGCAAAACAACTAAAACAACAATAAGGTATGCCCCAATATTTTTACACAATAGTGATATCATAATATAAGTGGCAAATACAATTTGAATTCTTCAAGGAAGCAAAAATAATGAGTGTGGAAAACCACTCAAAATTTTGCCACAAATTTTTAGTGTTCCTCTGTATCAGAGGAGACAATTAGAATAAAATTACTCACATCTTATGTTCTTATGTGTATTTTACTGTAATAAATGTTTTATCATTTCCAATTGCAACATTTTTCCTTTTCAAGTAAAAATACAAAAGGTACTTGGGGAATACTAAACAAAATAAAAAGTAACAGATTATTAGATATTAGAGGACTACTAGTTTGGAAATCATAGTGTAGGGTCAACATTTCCCCATTTTTATTCCTGCAAATCATCCCAAAACATAGAGAATGAGAAACAATTATGCAAATGTCCTATTCACTGAAAATAGCAAACAGTGACATCTTAGACCTCCAGGTCAACAGAATGGTTCCAAAATCATATTTCAAAAAGAGCTAACAAACATAGATTTCTTTAAGGCTAGAGGTCATGCCTTTCTATATTGTAGACAAGATGCAACAGTTTCAGGTAGAAGCATCTGTGAAAGTGGTTTGGTTCCAAAAAGCAGAAAAAGTGAGGCTAAATGAAGAACTATACAGAAAAGACAAATCTGTAGAAAGCAGTCTATGTCTGTGAAAACAAAGTAAAGTCTTCATTGTGGGGTTGGGGAAGAACAAATAACAAAATACACATTCTCTATCTCCATTGGCTAGACCAAGAAAAACTCACTTTGTTCAGTGATACAAAAGGAAAACTGGACCAGCACAGGATCCATATGAAGGTAACTATGAGAGAAAGAGCAAACCAACTGCACATAAAGAATCACATAGTAAAATCACATTGCCATAAAGTTAGAAAATTGTGACCAAGCATTTTTCCATGAATTTTTAAAATGTAATGAATTATGATCACCCTTTTGAAACAATTATACAATGGAGAAATCAAGGTGTTAAGGAGAAGATAAGAACAAGAAATTCATTGCAAACTTCCTGTGTTCAACCAAATGTTAAAATCAAGTAAAGCCAATACAAAAATGAAGAAGAAATTTGAAATAATACAGGGGAAGAGAGAGTACAGAAAATATAAGAATGTAGCAAGGACTGAAATGATGAATACAAGCTAAGTATTAATAAATTGATATTAATAAAGAATCAAAAAGAATTAGAAACTGTAGAGTATATTAAGACAAAATAAATCAAACATACATATAAAAGGAATCTCTGAAAATCATAATAATAAGATAGAGCAAACATTTAAAAACAGAAGCCAAGAAATTATGCCTGAAATAAGAAGAATATTGAATCTATGTCTTGCAGTAAAGAGCCCCCCTCCCAAAAAAAAGAAAAAGGGAAACTAAAACAAAAGCTAACCATTTCCCTGGGCAAAACAGTCCAAAACATTAAGGAGAAGGATAACATTCTAGTGACATCACTAGACTTCACATATAAAGAAAGAAACCTTTAGTCAGCCAGGCAAATAAGAATTCCCTAAATTCTCCAATGCTAGAAGAAAGAAGAGCAACATGGTTCTCAGTCAAACTGTACTTCATGTATAAGGCTAGAGACAAACGCTTTGGAAGATGCAAGATTTCAGGCACAATTCTTCCAAGGGCCTTTGCTCAGCAATCTACTAGAGGTGATTTTCATCTAAGAGTTGGTTAAAATCAATAACAAACTTCCAACAAAGTAAGCACCTGTTGGAAGCAAATCCTCCCCAAGTGAACACTGGAGGCTTCAGGTGATTTACAGCTCCAGACAGCTCCACTGAAACCTCAGGACATCTCCTGATCCAGAACCTCCCAGCTAAGTGGCTCCTAGATTCCTAAGCCACAGAAACTGTGACAGCACCGCTGTCTGAAGTCGTTAAATCTGAAGATAACCTATTATGCAACAACAGATAATCAAAACAAGGCTTTGCTGTTGCTTAGTCGCTCAGTCGTGTCTGACTTTTTTGTGACCCCACAGATTGTAGCCCCCACAGGCTCCTTTGTCCATGGGATTTTCCAGGCAAGAATACTGGAGTGTGTTGCCAAAACTAAGGCTTAAAAAGTGTGGAATCCCTATTTTCCAGCTTCTTTCTTGCTGGAAAACAGGGAGAAGATTTTTTTAAAAGAGAGTTTTTGATGTTCTGTGAGTCCCACCATCCTCCATGGGTTATCACCATCCTCCCGCACAGGGACAAGGGGTTTCAGCAAAGCTTTTGGGATAGGTGTTCTCTGACTTTAAAAAGCACCAAGAATCGTGTTCGACCCATGTTTGGAAATGCCTAAAGGCAAGAGGCTGCGGTGCAGTGCTGCTCTGTGGGCGGGATGAGGGTAGCTTCATGGGGAATGGCGTGTGTGCCCAGGGTTTGTCAGGGAAAAAGAAAAACGAATGAGTTTATACACAGATGTGGGCCAAGTGGGAGAAAGGGCCAGCAGGAGATAGTTTAGTGTTTTTGATCAAAAGAGACATATAAGAAAACTGGAGAAATTAATATTAAGAATATATATGGGATGGACCACCACAGTTAGGAGCTTAGAGGAGAGAAAATGGTGAGAAATGTCCCCAGGGAATGAGGGGATCTCCAGGAAGCCTAGAAATATGCTCCAAGAAGAGCCAGCACTTAATATCTGATATGGCTTTAGAAAATAAGGACACCAGAACTTCTCTGGAGGAGAGGAAACCATAACTGGAGCACTGGAAGTTAAAGGCAAAGGCAAGGTAAGAAAACCATGGGACCAGCTGAGCACAGCAGACCTCCCACACCAAGGCTGAAGCCCTGGGCCAGGGAGAAGCTTTAATGACAGGAAGCTTCCGAGTTTTAACTATCATATTAAAATGTAATTAATTAATAAGCAGGTCCTTATGTTCTGCCCCATTAATTCAATGCTTCAATGATAACAAAGATAACAGTATTTCTTATCATAGAAATGATATCATACAATTATCAGCACAATGAAAATTCTGCAATTCTAACCCAGACCTTCAAACCTCTGATTGCCACTGACTACTACTGTCTGCTAATACTCGAGTAGACAATATCAACTCAAGCCTCACTAGTTAACCAAGAAAGCAGCTTCCAGAACCAAACTGACATATAACCTAGCATATTGTTCTACAAAGTATGATCTCCTGCAAGCTGCCCTAAGGTATATGTTTATAAACCATTTTTTGAACAACTTACAAACCTTGTCTGGAATAAAGCTAAAATTAAGAATATTCATGAATTTTGAGGAAAGTATAATACACTGTTAAATAAATTCGGATTTCCTTTTTCTTTTCTTTAGTTCTACTGTCAAATATTCATTGGTTCAAAAAAAACTTTCAATTTTTTAACTAAAAATTAAACAAACAAAAACAAATAAATAAGATTTGGCAATGCTACCTTCGAATAAGATACTCTCAATTACAGAGATGTAGTCTTCAGGCTCCTGCTCAGTTGAGATCTCCCATCTGCTTCTAGAGATATTTAATAATTTGTAGAGTTGATCTGAACTCTTCATCCCACACAGCAGAGTGACCACACTTTCTGGTGAATGAAGTATGTTTTTCAGAAATTGGCCTTTCTTTGGAGATAGGTTTTCAAGCAGGCTATTTGATAATATCAAAAGTTTACACTTGTAGGAGTTTAAATTCAGCAATTCCAAATCCCGAAGAGAGCAATTCTCCAAGCAATATAAAAGGGTTGCTTCTGTCTTCACAACATGTGAGAAAACTTCTTTCAAGTACAGAGCCCATTCCTCAGCATCTCCTTCATATATCACGATGATGTCTTTTGCATTTGCTGGAGAAGAGAAAATAATGTATTAATTTTCTTATATTGACAGGCTAAAAGCAGATTATAACATCAGCTCTCAAAGAATTAAATGTACTTCTTATGAAATATGTTAATTTGTTTATGTGTGTGCACGCAAAATCACTTCAGGCGTGTCCAACTCTTTGCGACCCTATGGACCACAGCCCACCAGGCTTCTCTGTCCATGGGATTCTCCAGGCAAGAATTCTAGAGTGGGTTGCCATGCCCTCCTCCAGGGGATCTTCCCAACCCTGGGTTTAAACCTGCATCTCTTAATTTCCTGCACTGTCAGGCAGGTTCTTTACCACTGTGCCACTTGGGAAGCCCTTAATTTGTATACCAGAGACCAATAATATGATTTGAAGTATCCTCAAAATAACCCTATGGGATTAAAATAATTCTTCAGATGCAACACAGAGTTCATACTTTGAGCAAGTGTACACTGTACTCACTGAACAAGTGTGAATCTAGGAAGCTCTACTGAAGTAAATGAGAGGCCTTGAGATAGAATGGAAAGACTATCCTGTGGCATTAGGAGTGCTGGGCTACCAAGCATGTCTCTACCAGTAACCATGTAATTTTAACTAGATTTACCTACTTAATTCCTTTCAGTCATTGTTTCTTCACCATCTAAATGAAGGTTTTGGTGTGTTTTATTTTTTAAATAAGCCCTACCTCATGAATCAGATTATTCTGAGAAGAAATAAGAGAATATATATTAGAGGACTTGAAAATACTTCTTCCAGGTAAAGATGGGTACATCAAGACAGATTATAGAATTTCCATGCCCAGAAAACTAATAAAACAAAAAATTTTAAAGAAAAAAATTCAATAATAAAAAACAAAGGGGTATTATGTCAGAAACTAAAAAGTTAATGTTGATGAAATAAATAGGAGGTTCTAGGGAGGCAGTGCTAGTCCTAAATCTATCTCCCACCCTAAAACCAGAACTGATGGAAAAATTTATAAACCACCAAACTGGCAGGGTGGTCATGAATCTCTTCCCTAATTGGAAACTGGTCAGGGACGTCTGTAGAAGCAAGAAAGGCTGAATCCTGAAGAAGTCAGGACTCAAGGTGAGGCAGTGAAGCCAGTCAAATTGCACAGGAAATCAAGAGCATCCCTGAGCACTGGGAGGGGTCTTGCAGAAAAGGTCTCATTAGAGACTATAATCCACTACCTCCAATGTGAGAGTCACACTGACAGATCTTCCTTCTCCTCTTTTCTCTCACAACAACTGACTAGAATATAGACATTCTCTCTCAAACTATAGCTTGCATGGAAAAATAAAAAGTAATCAGTAGGGAAGAGAACTTAAGGATAATTTACCCAGACAATATTAAGCAAATAGAAAGTCTAAACTTGAGGTAAGAGAATCATGAGCAAGGTTAAAGGATTAGCAATACAAACTCGTAGTTACTGAAAGAGATGATGGCAACAATATGAACAACAATAATACGATCATCATAATATAGCAGCACAACATGAAAAAACTAGTAGAAATGATAAGCAGGGAAGAAAAACACAAGCTCTTCAGAGTATTAAAAAATTAATTAAATAAAACCTAAGGTCAAAAACAAGTTGATTTGATATTTTTAAAAGAATCATTTGAAAGGGTATAATAAATAGATAAAAAGATCAAAAGCCAAAGCAGTACGATTGCTCAGGTAATAAATCAGAAAAAGCACTGACTAGATTGGACATAGATAATATTTTATCTCTGGCCTCAAAGTAAAGCTTTATATTTCATAGTAAACACAAAAAGAGAGAACAAAATTAAAGAATTGATAAAAAATCTGATATATATGGATAAGAGCCAAAAAAGGAAAACATTGAATATAAAGGTACTCCAAAAACCTGAAATAGAAGAGAACAAAGGATATATCAAAAATTTTAAATATAATTTTTAAATCCATAAATATGGGAGAAAAAGAAACCAGTTTCATGGAAAAATTGTTAGAGAAAACATATCTTGATTAAATTTCTCTTGGTTTAACGATTATTATAAAACCTCTTCATATATCCAGGAAAGAAAAGCAAGTCATCCAGGAAGGGGAAAACTATCAGGTTGATAGATTTTTTACAGAGCAGTTTCAATAAATTATAAGACAGCTCTTACAAAAATATTTTATAGTATCTTCATACTATAGAATATTGTACAGCAATAAAAATGAATCACCGCTAATCCAAATAGATGAATCCAAAGACGTAATGTTGAGTGAAAGAAAAAACAAACATATACTGAATGACAGTATTTATATGAAGTTAAAAAACAGAAAAAAAATCCACCGTGATACAGATCAAAACATTTGGGGTAGGATTAATGAATGGAAGCAGATAAGAGGGAGCATGCTGGGGTTCTGAAAATGTTCTATATCTTGATCTGAGTGGTTGTTACACAAAGTACACTTACATAAAAATCTATTCATCTATATATTTTAGACTGCACACATAAGTTATATTACAATAAAAAAGTAAATTAAAATACCAAGAGAAAAAGAAAAAGTTTCAGGATGGCAGCTGTTTAAAAGGCATAGGGACTTAGAAGAATGGAGCATTTCAGGAGGAAGATCCAAAGAAAATAAAACAATTGTAAGATTGTATCATATATCTGAAAATTTGAGGAAAAACGCTAATGGTTTGAAAATTATGATTGGACATTTTGAAAAAAATTAAAGATAGATATATTGCAATTTTTTACATGCAAACTACAAAAGAAAGTAAAATTAATAGCAGAAAAACACAGCAAAACAAAACAATAAAGAAAGCAGAGTCATTATATACTATTTGGATTATGAACTGAATATTTATGTCCTCCCCTACAGTCATATATTGAAACAATAGCCCTCAGTGTGATGGAATTAGAAGGTGGACTAATAGGAGGTGATGAGGTCATGAGAATGGAGCCCTCATGAATGAAATTAGAGCACTTATAAAAGAGGCTCCAGAGAGCTCCCTTGCCCCTCTTGCCATGTGAGATCACAGAAAAACATCAGCAATCTGTAACCCAGAAGAGGGACCTCACCAGGATTTGACCTGCTGGTGCCCTGAGTTTAGACTTCTAGCTTCCAGAACTATGAGAAATAAATGTTTGTTGTTTAGGCCACCACATCTATGGTATTGTATTAAAGCAGCCTAAGATGGACTAAGACAATCATAATAATGTAAAATATGTCTAATGGTTTAGCTTCAAGTTGTGATTCAAATACACTGGAGAATAAGGAAAGACTCTCAAAGGCTAATGATTAAAATCCTTATCTAGCATATTATAGGGAAAAAATAGGTAATAGAATTAGTAAACTAAGAAATAATAGAACAAACACGAAATAGAGTAACAATAGAATTTGGAAGACTAACAGTTCTTAAGGTTCCTAGGAGGGGATGAGATCCCAAGGAGGGGATGAGATTCAAGGGATTAGATCTGAAAGGCAGAATGCCTGAAGAACTATGGATGGAGGATCGTGACATTGTACAAGAAGCAGTGAGCAAGACCATCCCCAAGAAAAAGAAATGTAAAAAAGCAAAATGGTTGTCTGAGGAGGCCTTACAAATAGTTGAGAAAAGAAGAGAAGCTAAAGGCGAAGGAGAAAAGGAAAGATATAACCATTTGAATGCAGAGTTCCAAAGAATAGCAAGGAGAAACAAGAAAGCCTTCCTCAGTGATCAAGGCAAACAAATAGAGGAAAACAACAGAATGGGAAAGACTAGAGAACACCTCAAGAAAATTAGAGATACCAAGGGAACATTTCATGCAAAATAGGTACAATAAAGGACAGAAATGGTGTGGATGTAACAGAAGCGGAAGATATTAAGAACAGGTGGCAAGAATACACAGAAGAACTATACAAAAAAGATCTTCATGACCCAAATAACCATGATGGTGTGATCACTCACCTAGAGCCAGACATCCTGGAATGTGAAGTCAAGTGGGCTTTAGGAAGCATCACTATGAACAAAGTTAGTGGAAGTGATGGAATTCCAGTTGAGCTATTTCAAATCCTAAACGATAATGCTGTGAAAGTGCTGCCTTCAATATGCCAGCAAATTTGAAAATTTCAGCAGTGACCACAGGACTGGAAAAGGTGAGTTTTCATTCCATTGCCAAAGAAAGGCAATGCCAAGAATGTTCAAACTACTGCACGATTGTACTCATCTCACACGCTAGCAAAGTAATGCTCAAAATTCTCCCAGCCAGGCTTCAACAGTACAAGACCCGTGAACTTCCAGATACTCAAGTTGGATTTAGGAAAGGCAGAGGAACCAGAGATCAAATTGCCAACATCCATTGAATCATAGAAAAAGCAAGAGAGTTTCAGAAAAACACGGACTTCTGCTTTATTGACTACACCAAAGCCTTTGACTGTGTGGATCACAACGAACTGTGGAAAATTCATAAAGAGATGGGAATACCAGACCATCTTACCTGCCTCCTGAGAAATCTCTATGCAGGTCAGGAAGCAACAGTTAGAACTGGACATGGAACAACAGACTGGTTCCAAATAGGGAAAGGAGTATGTCAAGGCTGTATGTTGTCACCCTGAATACTGGGCTGGATGAAGCACAAGCTGGAGTCAAAATTGCTGGGAGAAAATTAATAACTTCAGATAAGCAGATGATACCACCCTTATGGCAGAAAGCAAACAAGAACAAAAGAGCCTCTTGATGAAAGTGAATGAGGAGAGAGAAAAAATTGGCTTAAAACTCAACATTCAGAAAATGAAGATCATAGCATCCTGCCCCATCACGTCATGGCAAATAGATGGGGAAACAGTGGAAACAGTGACAGACTTTATTTTTGGGGGGTCCAAAATCACTGCAGATGGTGACTGTAGCCATGAAATTAAAGACACTTGCTCCTTGGAAAAAAAGCTGTGAGCAATCTAGACAGCATATTAAAAAGCAGAGACATTATTTTACTGACAAAAGTTCATCTAGTCAAAGCTATGGTTTTCCCAGTAGTTATGTATGGATGTGAGAGTTGGACCATAAAGAAAGCTGAGCACTGAAGAATTGATGCTTTTGAACTGTGGTGTTGGAGAAGACTCTTGAAAGTCCCTTGGACTGCAAGAAGATCCAACCAGTCAATCCTAAACGTAATCAGTCCTGAATATTCATTGGAAGAACTGATGCTATAGTTGAAATTCCAATACTTTGGCCACCTGATGCAAAGAACTGACTCATTGGAAAAGACCCTGATGTTGGGAAAGATTGAAGGCAGGAGGAGTAGGGGACGATAGAGGATGAGATGGTTGGATGGCATCACTGACTGGATGGACATGAGTTTGAGCAAGCTCTGGGAGTTGGTGATGGACAGGGAAGCCTGGCATGCTGCAGTCCATGGGGTCGCAAAGAGTCAGACATGACTGAGTGACTGAACTGTACTGAACTGAGGAGGGGATGAAATTGTTTCTGGCGAGGGGAAGAGCAAAGAATTGCTGATTTTTGTTAGAGATGTTTTATCATTGTTCAATATTCAAGTGTAACTATAATCAAAATTTAAATAAAGAAGAAAATCCAGCCAGCAAATAGAAGAACAAAAGTAAGCAAAATGGAAATGTATAAACTTTGGAAAAAGAACACATGGTAACTTGAATACATGTATATATAGGTCAAAGACTAAGTATTATAAGGATTAGGATAGCACTACAAAATGCAAATGTTAAAAATCTTAATGAAACAGAAGTGACCATAGAATGGGAAAACTGAGCATTTGAGGAGAAGAAAGCATAAAGTATGAACATCATCTTTCATAGAATTCAATTATTTAATACTGAATTTGAATGTAAAGTGACTCATTTCTTTCACTATTTTTTGTAACTTCAGTTTTCTTAATAGTAAATGACATTGACAGTGTTCTGAGTAAAATAAAAATTATTTGATAATTAATGTGCTTTGATTTTACTTTATATTACTTAATGTCATTTAAAATAATTTATTTTATTTAAAAATAGCATATAGATTATGTTCTCACTTTTAAATAATCCTGACCATCTAACTCAAAATACAGCATAATTCTATTGGCTGTTAGCAACCAACAGTTGTACATGAGAGGCAAAATTTTGAGAGACGTTACTCTTGTTACTCTTCCATATCACTAATATTTTTGTAGTAAAATTGTGTTACTTTAAAAACAAAGCAATGATTCTTAAAAATTAGTTTGCAAGGTATTAAGTACAAAGAACAAAACACCAAAACTGCTGTATTCCATAATTATCTTTTTCCCTCTGGACATAGTATGCATTTTCTACACCATTGAAGTTGCAATTAATACCACAGTGACTTTGAGAATTATCATATCCTTATTGATTTATCTATGTCTTTACTCATGATATAGATAGCATCTCCAAGGAAGATGCTGCCTCTTTCAATTCACAGATTCCTACACAATGCATAGCATAATTTCTTGAACAGACATTCAACAAATGTATATAAATATGTTTTAAAGTACATTTATATCACAGAATGAGAAAAAACATCTGGCAGAAAACATATGGGAATCATACACAAGTTCTATATGAACCATCAGCATAATTCTGCTTTTCTCTATGTAGTGTTTCACCCAGCCTCAATGCTAAATAAATATTTATTAAACAAACACAAACATAGTGTTATAATTCAGCATTCCTATATTTGAGGAACAGTAGGGGAAGAATTTTTCTATCTTTACACACAGCCAGAGTAAGTTGCTGTTTAGTTATTGAATAACTAGAGTAAAAATAAAACTAATAAATTATCAAGCAGTTAATATAAACTAGGACTCTTGCAGTTTTACATACATTATTTCACTTAATCTTCTAAATTTACCCTATTAACTCACCCTATTTACCCTAATATTATTCTTATCTTATTTTACAGATGAGAGAACTAAATTCGATTTTGGAATTAGGATTCCAGCACAGGCGGTCTGACTCTACAGTTTGCACTTTTAACCTCTAATAGCAGAGGACACAATAACATTATTCAAAAGGTTAAAATAGATTCTCTGTAGTGTATGAGCTAGATTAGTCTCTATTAAGCATATTATGAGTTAAAATCAAATATGGAAAGTATGTGAAATTCACTGGGAGCCTGGTTTCCTATCAAGGAAAAAAGAGGAAATAAACCAGCACTACAAGAGTATGGATGTCTGTGAAGAATGTACATAACTTCCTTCCTGACTCTAAAACTTAAATCACTGAAATTATAGATCAAGCTATAAGGATGTATTAAAGCACAGAATGAATACTGCCCATTATATGGTTGGATATCACACTACCATAGGGAGATAACCACAGAAAATCAGTTCTAGAGACAATCATAACCTATCTTTCAAAATTTCCCAAGGAAATTAGACAGTAAGTTTCTCTCAATACTTAGAGGCCATTTTTTTCTTAAGCTAAAATTGTACCTTCCTTTAAAATTTATATTTGACTTGTGCTTAGTAACCTCTGTTTGCCAATTTTCAGAAACTAAGACTAGCATTAAATCCTTCTCTTTCCTATGGATTACATTATTTCAGGCTTTTACTCTTTAATTTTATCAAATATTATTTATTAAGATGTTTCATGTACCAGTTATGTTTCTAAGCATTTAACATGCATTACTTCATTTACTATTCATAAAACTGTATGGAGTTGGCCTTGTTATTTTTGTTTTACTGATGATCACATTGATTAACTTGTCATGGCTGTGAAGATAGTAAACGGTATTTAAGTTACCTTCCAATCTTTTTGTATAAAATTGTGTTGAGTCAAAATACAAAAGTCAATTAAAAGGCATTTCACAGCCATGACTTTCTTTTTCCTTATTCTAGAAAAAAGCCTATCCTTGAGTAACAACTGAATTGCAGACTCAACAACAGTTCTCTATGATTTCTCAAGAGGAGCCTGCTAGCCTTGAAATGAACTTTGTTTTATGCACTTGAACTATACTCAAACCTAAATCATTTTTCTGCCCATTTACAGAGGGTTATTGTTATTAATGTTGGCCAAATTTTATAGGCTGTGAAATGAAACCATAAAGGATGAACCTGAAATATAGAAACACAGAATGTTCATCCTGAAAAGTGTCATCAAGATAAAGGGAAATTGCTACTGAAGAAGCAATTATGGTCTGCAAATAAATTTTTTAAAATGTATATCTCAGGTCTAGCAACATAAAGTAAATGCCAGCTTATACTACAACGGTAGGAACAAAATAGACTTAAATTTATTATAAAGTGTTCCTTAAGATTCCATAATGATGCCTTTTTTATTTCTCTTACAAAATAGTGAACACATCTTCAAGTCTGAAGAAAATTTGTACTAATAATTAATATTAATAATTGCCCTTGCTATGAGAATAAATTAGACTGCTGCTGCTGCTGCTGTCGCTTCAGTCGTGTCCGACTCTGTGCGACCCCACAGACGGCAGCCCACCAAGCTCCCCCATCTCTGGGATTCTCCAGGCAAGAACACTGGAGTGAGTTGCCATTATTGCCAAAAGCAAGAGACTGATCATGAATCCAAATATTTCCTATTATATATGTACAGCTTCAAATGGCAGATTTTCCTCTTTTTGAGTAAGATCTCATCTCTTACCCATGTTTGTATATAATGGAGAAAGAGTGAATGATGCATCTTTTCAATACTATAGTTTTCTAACTGGTAACCAAAGTGCAGAAGAAAACAAAAATATACAAAGAAATGAGTTAGAGCCATAATGCACTTATTAGAGATAACATGAACATTAATCTTGATCTAATCACACACAAATGTATATCATTATTCAAATTATATAGTAAGTGTAACTGAATTGGTCTTATACTCTAATTTGTATTCTAGTACAAAACAAAACTAAGGATTTTCCAAAGGCAGTAAGGCAGCAAAATACACTATCACTCATATTTCTCCTTCACAAAAGTTGGTTAATTTCACTTATTAATAGTGGCAAAAAGTACCAGGCATTTTCTGTGTATTTCTGTATAGCATCCCACACCTTCCTGGCCCAGGAGCTTCAGCTTGATGTTCAGTTGTTTAAGCACACTGAACACTTCCAACCTCTGCTGTGCCTCTGAAGACTTCCTCTGCATCTGAGAGAGCTTCCTCAGTCTGTGTGCCTACTCAGCAGCTTGGAAGTGCTGGAGAGTTAGTGCATGGAGGGCTGGGGGCAACCCTCGGTCAATGAGAGATGTAAGTCAGTGTGGGTCAGCTTCCCCATCCTTCAGTGCGACAATTCTTAGGTTTGTTCTACACAGTAATTAGAGGGTTCCCAGTGGTACTGAATTACACTTGCTTATCACATTATTCTGCTTATTAATATACACAGTATTTGCTTTTCTCCCTTTCTTGTCTCACATTCCCAATCCTCTTACTAGTGTTTCATGGGCTCATCTTTAAACTTTTTGCTCTCATGCTCTCTTGCTTCTCTTCTTCAGGAGAAATCTCTATAAACATAGTTGTTGATTTAGTTCTTCTTTTCAAATACAGCAAGATACCAACATATCACTTTAAGATGATACTTTTCAGCATGGGGAGGAACAGCTACCAGCAAAAAATGCAGAACCTTCCCCTTTCTTTTTCCTTTTAAGATGCAAATAAATGCTTTTATGCTTCACAGAACAACCTTGAAAGAGAAATTTTGCTGTAAAGAAAGCATGGTGTTAATTGTTACAGGATTATTTTGCAAAGACCTCCAATCCCCTCATATATAAACTGCAAATCTCATTCAACTCCCATTTCTATCACTCTTTATTGCTAATGCAAATTTCGAATAGTTTATTTAAAATTAAATGTTATAAACATAAGAGGTACTAGATCTGTGAGGTTTTAAAATGTTTCAAACTTACTTAGTAAAAATTGATGGAATTCTATTTCTGCAATGTCCATATCCCTTCCCTCCTTTTATTGCCATTACTCTATAGATTATTGCATTGGACAACATCGACCATGAGACAGTGCATTATTTGATATTCCTTTAAGAAAAGAATACTGTGATCAAATAAAATATCATATACTGCAAATTTTAAGATGAATTCTGATTTCACTGAATTTGACTCACCTAAAACAAAACATATTATCAGAATCAATTAAATATGGGAGTAGTATCAGCTCATACAATATCTTTGGTGTTTCTCATTTCTCCAACTCACACTTAAAAATGAGTTCCTTGGGACCTGAATATTTTTTGTGATCTCTGCAGACTGAGTCTTTCCCTATGGATTTCATCACCCAAGCTCCCAAGCCCACTCCAATGGAAAGCACCATCAGAACACCAGAAGGGGAAAGAAAGGAACAGTAGGGTTATTTACTGGTCCTGTCACTCACTCCCCCATTCTAATTTTGGCAGAGCTGTTTTTTCTTCTATGATTCTTCTGTGGTTTCCATTTTCATGCATCTCTTGCAACTATCTTTTCTCCACTTCCCTCACTGGCCTAGTAATAGATTTGTTCTTAGTCTTCAAATGCTTCACTATCCCTCTTTGGGTTCTTCACCCTGCACATCATAATTAATTTTTTCAGTTGAATTATTTGACAGTGGCATCTGTTTCTTGCTGGGATCCTAACAAATACGGGTATTAGGGGTGGTCCAGGAAATAGACTCTATAAAATGGATTTTAGAATTGGGTTGATCTCAATCATTGTGGAGAACACAAGCAACCTCTCATCAAGGGAAAATAGTACACTGGCAATGTAGGGCACACAGGGGCACCATAATGGCATAGTAGTATAATGGGATGGATTGTCAGTGGAGGAGAAAGTTTGGGGAGATCAAGTGTCTATGGTGGCAACAGGGATTACAGAGATGGAGCAGGTTGGTATTATGACTTCTCTGTTCTAGAGAGCAAGCATTCACACAAAGACAGAGCTACAATTCCAATGGTAGGTAAAATCCTCCAGGAATCATAAACTAATATAAAAGCACTATTTAGAAAGTTGTGGAATCCTAAGACTTGAGATCTAGAAAGACTGGGGCAGAGATGACGCTAAAAAGTTTAGCTCCCAAATATCCCTGCATCTTTTTTAACCAAGGGAATCTGTGCTCCTTGTAAGAACAAGTAAATAAAAATTAAATTAAATCAAATTAAAAGTTTCAAGAGCTTTTGAGGCAACTGCCCCATCAGCGATATAAACTTTTCTCAGTATCCATGCCAACATCTCTCATTGATTGCCTCTAATACCAATTACTAAAGTTAGATCCCATAAGTGAAAGGAATATTCTAGAGAAACTATTTCAAACACAGAAATTATTACAGGACCTTGCCAATATATATCAGCATGAGCCTGGAAAGTATTACGGAATGGCTTTTAAAAGTTATTAGACCAAGGAGGGCAAAATAGAGGATTAAATCCAACTGAATTCATCAAAAGAGTTACTCTCATACAGGAGGCAGAATGTGATGTGTTATCTCAAGTACCTAAGTGGCATTTGCAGACAATTATGATGTATAATCAAAGCTTGGACTCCGTGGTGGCTTACAATCAATGTGACTACAATGCTAGAATTTGCCTACTATGATGGAGAAAAGAGGTCAGCACGCAAGTTTTTTGGTTTTTGTTTTTTTGTAAAGGGGTAGATAATACTCTAGGCTGTATGGGCCACACACAATATATTCACTGTTTTTCTCTGTTCCTTTTTTTTTTTCTTTTCTTTCTCTTTTACCTTTTTCTTCCTCTCTCTTTCTTCTTTCTTCCCTTCCTTCCTTCTTTTACTCCTCCTTCTTTACTTTTTTCTTTCTTATAACCCTTTAAAACGTAAAAACTATTCTTACCTTACAGGCTGTACACAAACAGCCCACCAGCTGGATTCCACTTGTTGGCTGTAGTTTGCTGACCCTTGCTCTAGAGTATTCTGAGATTTCCTCCAGTAAGCATTAAAACATTCACTCATGAAAAGCTCTGTGATGTCTGTCCTCTGTAGCCCAGAGAAAACTGAACCACTGACCTGAAGTTTTTGATGTCAATGGGGGAATAATGAAGTCTGGACTGGTAGAGAATAAATGGCAGCACTTCATTATTACTGGCCATTTAAGTAATCAAAGTGTTTTCCACTGCAGGGATCTGTTATGGTAACTAATTGATCTGAAGGTCCTTAGGAATGAAATATATGCACAGCTTATGAAGCTTCAGTTTCACCTTTTTAAACAAAACAACTCTAGGTTTGGTGCAGAAACTGACCTAAGTTACAATTGTGGAGATTCAGAGCCTCCTATCTGGCTTACAGTTTCAGACCCTTTTGACTTAGGGAAGCCCAAATTTCTTTGAGAAAGATTCTTCTATGCTTTCAACACAAGAAATCTTTTCCAAAGCATTCCCCCAGAGACTTGCATCCATGTGTACCATCATTTTTATGGAGCCCAAATGCCACAGTAGCACACTGGTAAAAGGGAACTTAAGGAAGTCAGATGTAATGATAAACAACATCTTGCTTGGGGATATATCTAATCACAGTTCCAGTGGACCTACAGAGCTATTCTGTGGGATTTTTTTTTAAGCCAGGGATGTATGTGGATGATACATATATGTAGCAAATGGCAGAATTCTTACAGAGAATGAGGATATTATTGTGGGAAGTGAAAAAAAATAAGTCTCTGGAACTGTTCAACCACATCCCCATCACCACCACCAATATAGTAAGTAAGATAAAACAAATTACTACATGACTTGTGTCTGAAAATATACTGGCACTAGTCCAAGGTGAGTGATTGCTGCACTACAGCCCACTCATGGTTGTCCCCAGAAGAGAATGGAGAAAAGAAATCCTCCCAGTTGGTAGAACTTTGGGCAGTATCTAATTGTCCACTTTACTTTGAAGAAAAGGCCTGAACTATGGATCCACTTCAAGTAAAAGAAGAAAGAAGAGAAAAGAATATGCTCATTTCATTAACCCAAACCAGGTTACTAATTAAGGAAATATATCTTGGGAACATGTGCCTATAAGTTACTTTCTTCCACGCAGTGATACCCTTATACTCTTTGCGGCTTATCTAAAAGCAAGTTAGACAGACACCACATTAGCCAACGCCAACTTTATGAATAATAAAGACAATATTTGATTTTCCCTCTGCTTTATTCTTTTCTCCTGTGTCTCAACTGCTTAACAACTTCTGCATGGACAAAGGATATTTACTGTTCCATCCCCACCTCCATCCTCAATACAAGTCCCTGAGACTTTACTAAAAAGTGGCTTTGTCACTAATGCTATGTAGCTCAGGCCCCAGGCACAGAAACTGTCTTTAACCATATAGGCTAGATGTGTCTTACTAATGGATGCCACAAAGATCAGTGACAAAACCAGACTGAACTGGCTAGATTCAAGATAGCGGGCAAATTAGGCTCAATCACCCCTTTCCCAGCCTTGATTTATCTCTGTGTTTCCATACCAACTCCTGAGAGCTGAAGGACACTTTCCCTGATTTACCTCTGTGTTTATTTCAAAACTACCTGGTGTTTGGCAGAGACGCTCTGCAGCTGCATTTTGAGAGATCTATGCTCTGAGAGATAGACAGCAGTCAACCACCCCCAGCCAGCTCTGACTTGACCACAGGATGTGCCTGCACATGGGAAAGCTTGAAATGTCCTAAAGTTACCTTTGCTTCATTACCATGCTACGATCTCTGCCGGAAGCGGGTTTTGTGCTCTCCTGAGCACAATGTCTGCCTGTGCAAAGGAACCTGGAAGCCTAAGCATGCCCAGCTGTCCCCAGCTACCCCAGGAAATTTCCACCCTTTTCCTAAAGGCTTGATGACCTGTCTGCCTTCTACCCCTTAAAATGCCCCTCTTCCCCTCCTTTGGGGAGAAGGTGCCTTTACAGCATGAGTCCTCTTTCTCCATTCCCATTTAAGCAACTGAATAAAAGCTCGTCTTGTTTGAACCTGAGCAGGAAAGAATTCATTGACCAAGCCAAGGCATCTTCAATTCAGCTACAGTGGAGCCTTGTGTCTAATTAGGTAATAGCTTAACACTTGATTATAAATGTGGCACATTTCAAAGTAACATACACTGGAATTCCAGTCAATCATAATATACGAAATGCATTCACATGAATATTATGGGGTTGTTTTTTTTTTTTGCTATTCACAGGGTTACCATTTTAAGAAAAATATTTTAATTCAATTTTAGTCAAAAACAAAATTTTAAGCTTGAGAAGACACAAGTTAGAAAGTTTCAGAGAATTGCCCAAGGTCACACCAATAGTAAGTCCTAGAGGTGGGGTTAAGTTCACATCATGTAATGCCAACTGTGATTTGGGTATCAAAGCACCCTGCAGGCACTATTACTGAGAAAATGAAATAAAATTGCAGTCCCCTTCTTGGGCTTCCCAGTGAACAGAAAGCACATGATCAGTTGATCAGATTAAAAAGAGAATTAACTTCAATTTCACTGGCAAATCTAATTCAACTGTCCTAGCTCTGAGCAGGAGAAAACCATGTTGGCATCCCCTTATTTCTTTGTCTCCCTCACATCTCAAAAAACAAGATGGTGGCAATGGTAGAAAAAAAGGAGAGGATGGCTAACCATGGATGGATTGAGAACAATGACCAAATAGTTTATATTTTTCTTCCTAAATTCCTTTCATGAAAATGAATGCTATTACTGAAGTATGTAAACCAAAGACACAATAAATACACTCCATGTCCTCAGTTTTTAGTGGAATCATACAATTTCATTATATCGGCAATTATATCTATCACTTAGACACTAACATCTTTCAACAGTTTTGTTATGTGCAGAATTACATATGCAGTCACAATATAATATGAATATAACTAAGAACGCACCTTTAGAAGATTCACATTCTTCTGTGGGCATTGTAAAATATCTTAGAAATGGCAATATACTAGAAGATATATGTACATATTAAAACAAAGAAGAGAATGAATTTCTGCCCATTTGTTGAAAGCAATACCAGCAAACATGTAACCCTCCACCCTTTCCTGATGTCTTGTAGCTATTCTTGACCAAAAGGGAAATAGCAGACCTAGCAAAGTGTGTCTCCTACCACTTGTAGAAGCAACCTGAGGCCTCTTGGGGCCTATGCTCACAGTTCACATGAGTTCTGTATAGAGAGCACACAACAGCAAGTGATTACAACACCAGGTGCCTCTATAAAACTTCTCAATTCCATTACAACATTTGAGGACAGCTTCATGGCCCCACCGTGACTTCGCTCTTTTCTTATCATGTAGTCAAGGGCTGACTGGCCTCAGAATCACTTTGTGAGCTTGACAAAATTAGAATTTCCCAGGACCAGTCCCTAGGAAAGAATCACCCATCAGGTAACTAAACACTGGAGTAATTCTTCACTTCACTCAAGTTTGAAAACTTGAGAAAAAGAAATGAAATGCAAAAAGGTGAAATGGTTGTCTGAGGAGGCCTTACAAATAGCTGAAAAAGAAGAGAAGCTAAAGGCAAAGGAGAAAAGGAAATATATACCCATCTGACTGCAGGGTTCCAAAGAAAAGCAAGGAGAGATAAGAAAGCCTTCCTCAGTGATCAGTGCAAAGAAATAGAGGGAAACAATAGAATAGGAAAGACTAGAGATCTCTTCAAGAAAACCAAGGGAACATTTCATGCAAAGATGGGCTCAATAAGGGACAGAAATGATATGAGCATAACAGAAGGAGAAGATATTAAGAAGAGGTGGAAAGAAGAAGAACTACACAGAAAAGATCTTCATGACCCAGATAACCATGATGGTGTGATCACTCACTTAGAGTCAGACATCCTGGAGTCCAAAGTCAAGTGGGTTTAGGAAGCATCACTACAAGCAAAGTTAGTGGAGGTGAGGGAATTCCAGTTGAGTTATTTCAAGTCCTAAAAGGTAAGGCTGTTAAAGTGCTGCACTCAATATGCCAGGAAATTTGGGAAACTCAGCAGTGGCCACAGGACTGAAAAAGGTCACCTTTCATTCCAATCCCAAAGAAAGGCAATGCCAAAGAATGCTCAAACTACTGCATAATTTTACTCATCTCACACACTAGCAAAGTAATGCTCAAAATTCTCCAAGCCAGTCTTCAATAGTACGTGAACCGTGAACATCCAGATGTTCAAGTTGGATTTAGAAAAGGCAGAGGAACCAGAGATCAAATTGCCAACATCTGTTGGATCATTGAAAAAGCAAGAGAGTTCCAGAAAAACATCTAATTCTGTTTTACTGACTATGGCAAAGCCTTTGATTGTGTGGATCACAACACACTGTGGAAAATTCTTAAAAAGATGGGAATACCAGATCACCTTATCTGCCTCCTGAGAAATCTGCATGCAGGACAAGAAGCAACAGTTAGAATCGGACATGGAACAACAAACTGGTTTCAGATTGGGAAAGGAGTACATAAAAGTTGTATGTTGTCACCCTGCTTATTTAACTTATATGCAAAGTACATTCTGAGAAATTCTGGGCTGGATGAAGCACAAGCTGGAATCAAGATTGCTGGGAGAAATATCAATAACTTCAGATATGCAGATGACACCACCCTTATGGCAGAAAGCAAAGAGGAACTAAAAAGCTTCTTGATGAGGGTGAAAGAGGAGAGTGAAAAAGTTGGCTTAAAATTCAACATTCAGAAAACAAAGATCATGGCATCCAGTCCCATCACTTCATGGCAAATAGATGGGGAAACAATGGAAACTGTGGCAGACTTTATTTTCTTGGACTGCAAAATCACTGCAGATGATGACTGCAGCCATGAAATTAAAAGTTGCTTCCTCCTTGGAAGAAATGCTATGAAAAACCTAGACAGCATATTAAAAAGCAGGGACATTACTTTACTGACAAAGGTACACCTAGTCAAAGTTATGGTTTTTTCCAGTAGTCATGTATGGATATGAGAGTTGGACTATAAAGAAAGCTGAGCGCCAAAGAATTGATGCTTTTGAACTGTGGTGCTGGAGAATACTCTTGAAGAGTCCCTTGGACTGTAAGGAGATCCAACCAGTCCATCCTAAAGGAAATCAGTCCTGAATAGTTATTTGAAGGACTGATGCTGAAGCTGAAGCCCCAATACTTTGGCCACCTGATGCAAAGAACTGACTCCTTGGAAAAGACCCTGATGTTGGGAAAGATTGAAGGTAGGAGGAGTAGGGGACGACAGAGGATGAGATGGTTGGATGGCATCACTGACTGGATGGACATGAGTTTGAGCAAGCTCTAGGAGTTGGTGATGGACAGGGAAGCCTGGCATGCTGCAGTCCATGGAGTCACAAAGAGTCAGACACGACTGAGCAACTGAACTGAACTGAATATTTTGTACAAGACTGAATTCTAAACTGTTTTATAAACTAAAATAATAAAGCAACGGGAAATCCTGATGGAGCTACTTTAATTAATATTTGACATTTGAAAGTTTATAAATTCTATGTACAAATTCTTAGAAAAATATGAACATCTAGACAAAGAAGATGACTTGAGAATATGAAGAACCAGAAACAGTTATTACAATTGTTTCTGTATTTCTTCTCTCTTATTTAAGTGTGCAGGATACTGTCCATTAAAAACTGAAGCTCTATATCATATAAAAGTTTTAAAGACAGAGCTGTTATCTGGAATATATGAAAATAAATATTTTATATTTAATCTTAAACAATTTTAGTAATATATTTTATTTTTGAATCTAATTGCTCAATTACTTACACTTAAGTATGTTGGAAAGAGATAGCTATCCAAATACTGAATTTTCCCTTCTATTTTTTTCTCTGAGCATGTACAAGTAACATATTATTAGTATTTAAAAATTTTACTACTTGAACTTGAGGCATTCCTACATCTTGATGTAGCTTAAAATTGTTAGCAAAGTTGAAAATCAGCAACAGATACTTGAAAATACAGACAGAGATGAACAGTATGCTTCATTTACTGGAAATTCTCAATAATTCTGGACAGTCATATTTAACAGGTCATTGGCCTTACCTTTGTATCATCCTGATCCTCACTACTGTAACATTTCCTAGTTCTCACTCATCACTTCAATTTTTGGGTTGGATGTTTTGAAATCCAACAGGATAATTTACCTTAGCTGTCCATAATTATCATAATGTTGATTAAAAATACCTCAATATCAATTCCCTAATCATTTATATTTTTCATATGTTTACTTGAAAATCATTTAATGATTATCATAAAAAACAATTGTTCAGCCTTTAGAAAATATAAAGATTATGGAGCACAATTCCTACCCTTAAAGGGTCTTAAATACTAGGAAAAAGGAATGCATTTTTACAAATTATCTTAACATAAGGTAGTTGATTTTATTTTTTTTATTTATTTTTTAATTTATTATTATTTTTTTTAAGGTAGTTGATTTTAGTATCTCATTAAGACCTGTGGTTGAATAAACTTATTTATCCTAGGGTTAATTACAAATACAATCTTGGAAATAAAATGTCAATAAATCTACAAGTATAACAAAATGCAGAACTGAACAACGTAAACATCTAAAATATCTAAATTTTACAAAATCCCTGTTTCACATTTTTAAAAATCTAAAAATGTAGCTTGAATTAATAGGCAAAACACAGGGAACATATAAAACCATGTATTAAAATGTGAACTGCTTTACGAATGTACACACAAACTCACAATTCCAGACAGATATTATCAATACTTTAGGAGGCCACCATCACCCTGATACCAAAACCAGACAAATACCACAAAAAAGGAAAGTTACACACCACTCTCACTGATGAACATAAAGACACAAAAATCCTCAACAAAAGCAAAGATAATCCAACAACACATTAAAAGGATTATACACCATGATCAAGTGGGATTCATCAAAGGGATGCAAGGATTCTTCAATACTTGCAAATTTATCAATGTGACAGACAATATTAACGAATTGATGACTAAAAACCATCTGATCATATCAATAGATGCAGAAAAACTTTTGACAAAATTCAATACTCATTTATGATAAAAACTCTCCAGAAAGTGGGCATAGAGGGAACATACCTCAACAAAATATAAAAAATTAACAATGAAAAAAAAAAAATGTTCTACATTTTATAAGAAAACACCCCTAAAACTATCTCATATCATTCCTTTTATGGCAAACTAACCTGATACCAACCCAATTTTTACCAGTAGGAGAAAATGGCCTCAAAATAATTCCTTCCCAGGGTTAAAAAATAGTTCATGTTCTCAGATATTAAAACAAAATGGGAACATAAAATAATATTAATGACCTTTTACAGGGAGTGCACATCTAAATCAGTTGTCTTTCAGAATATTGTTGTCCTCTGAATGGTTAGGATGGAATCGAGCTTTATGTAATGAAAGCAGAAGGCATCTAGCACCAGGCCTAGCAGAACTTTAGACAAATATTTCAGGTACAGTCCTCACTCCATCTTTTTGAAGTTCTTCAACCTGGTTAGGTTGTATCTTGGTTATTTCTGTTTCTTTACCTGAAAATGTGGAGAAATTGAACCCAAATTCCTAGTGATAAAATACTAAACCTATGTGCTGGGTTCAGGCCTGGCCTCCAGCAGTCACTGATGTGTATGGCAGTGATGATGATGATGACGATAATAATTATAATTAAGGCTACAAAGATGTAGTGAGTGCCTAATATGTGCCAATGACTATTCTGGAGTTTTACAAGCACTAATTCTTTTTAACCTCATAGCACCCCTGTGAACAAATGTTCTTATCCTATTTTGCACTTGTGGTGATGAGGCACTGCTTGCAAAAGTTCACACATCTGTACTATTAAAAATTATAATCGCAGCAGCAGCTGGTAGTGTTAATGACAAGGATTATTAAGCTGGTAAAACCAACAAATATGATCAAACAATAATGGGACTTTCTTTTTTGTGTTGCTATTAAAACAACAATGAATTCCAGAGAGATGTTCCAATAACGAATAAGTATATATATTACCAACGATGTCTACTTAAGGGTAACCATGATATAATATTTTACAATGGTGGTTTTCTTCCTGTGGTTACATCCAGTGTTTTAACTAGGCTGATGGTGTATGAATTTTTGAAGGATGGGGTCTTATTTGCCACATTCATGCTATTCTTTGCTCCTGTTGAGTCCACACATGTTTAGAAATCAGTACCAGTTTTCTATTGTTGCCGTAAAAAATTACTGCAAACAGTGACTTAAAAGCCACAGAAATTTATTGTGTTACAGTACTGGAAGTTATAAGTGTGAAATGAGTCTCATTAGGCTAAAGTCAAGACATAAACAGGACCATGTTCCTTCTGGAGGCCTTACGGAAAAATTCATTGCTTGCATTTTTCCAGCTTCTCGAAGCCCTCTACAGTTCTTGGCTCATGCCCCATTCCTCCATCTTCAAGCCAGCAACATCTGGCTGAGTCCTTCTCATGCAACCATGCCTCCAGCAGCATGAGAATGCTGCATCCCTCTTTCACACATATTGGGTCTACCTGGATAATCCATAATACTCTCCCCATCTTAAGCTAAACTGATTAGCAATCTTAATTTCAACTGTAACCTTTGATCCTTTTCTTTGTCATAGAAAGAGGAGGAGGAGAAGGGGAAGACAGATGGCATCAGTGACTCGATGGACATGAGTTTGAACAAGTTCTGGGAGTTGGTGATGGACCGGTAAGCCTGGCATGCTGCAGTCCATGGGGTCGCAAAGAGTCAGACATGACTAAGATACTGAACTGAACTGAACATATTCTCAGGTTCAGAGATTAAGATGTAGATATCTTTGGGGAGCTCAGTGGTAAAGAATCTGCCTGTCAATGCAGGAGACGTAGGTTCAATCCCTGTGTTGGGAAGACCATCTGGAGAAGGAAATGGCTACTCTCGCCTGGAAAATCCCATGGACAGAGGGATTCCTGGTGGGCTATAGTCCATTGGGTCTCAAAAGAGTTGAACATGACTGAGCAACTAAAAAACAAATATTAGGGAACCATCACTCTGTCCACCACAACATATGAACACTGCTTTCAGCTCTGGTTCCTTCTCTCCTCTTCCTACAGCCTTCTGACATAAAACAGATAGACATACAAGCAAGAATACTCTCTGCTTCTCCTCACACAGTATTTCCAGGATAACCTTGATTAAACAGCTTAAATGATCATTGTTTACATTTCTCATTGAGTCAAAGTAATGATATGTTAGAAGAATTTTCTAAGAGTCAATTAGTAGGGGTTTGAAAATTCCTTTGAGAATGCAAAGTATTAGGCAGACGCAAATTATTAGCCTCGCATTCTTAAACTACTCTATTGCAGGCATTTTACAGTATATTTTAATCACATCTGTATTACAGCTTTGATGATTTTAAATACCCTAATGGCCTTTATGAAGACATTTTTTCTAGTATTTCGTTGTAGATATTTCACTTCCTATTACTTCATACATCTCTAAGGACCTCGAAAGTAGCAAAACTTTCTAAATTTTTATGATTATCAGTTGGAAACTGTGGTTGTCTATTCTATCACTTATTAAGAATGTTTCTAAGTGGATCTACTAATAAGTAACAGTTTCTTTTATGTTGTACATTATTCTATTAAAATGACTTGCTGGAAAAAAGAAAAAAAAAAGAGAAAAAAAAATAAAATGACTTGCTGTATATGTGACTATTTTATTAATTAAAAAAGGGAAATGTTCTCATGGGAGTGATACCTGCCTGACCTCGATGTGTATCTGGGTTTGCGTGAGAAAGAAGTGAGTTCATTACAGAGAGGCATACAGCGGCCAAGAGGCTAAGCTTTGGAGTCAGGCTATCATGGAGTCCAAAGTGGGCAAATAATTAACATCTCTGAAACTAGATTCCCTACTTGTAACATTCAGATAATAGAACTTATGAAATTGGTTGTCGTGAGAATTAAATGAAATAAAGCATGTTGAGCATTTATCACAGTGCCTGACACCTGTCAGTTCTAATAAAACTTCCTTTCAAACTTCTGGAGCATGAAATCTGCCTTTCAAGAGGGCATTTGCCAGAGGCAGGATGCAAATTTCTGGGACACAGTGACTGGAAGTCATAGAGGGAATGTCACTCCCTGTAGAACACTTCTCTAATCCTGACTCCTTCAAGGCCTATGTTCCAGTTTGGAGCTCCTGTGACTTTATGAACTCCACCACTATCAGAGACAGAGTGACCCAGGGGCCCAGAGCTTGTCCTTAGCTACTTTTTTCAAAATTATTTGATTTTCAATCTGTGTATTTGTATGGTCACCATCTACTAATGGCAAGTGGTAATGATTTTTCATTTATGGTAGTGATATAATTTTTTAAATGTATCATATTTAAGCTAAAAAAAAATTAACCAAAAGAAAACATTTTCTTAAACAAGATGATGGGTATCATAGTCAAAAACTGGGGAAGGTCTTAGGAGATTAAAATTTTCAAAACTTTGTCCCAAGAAGCTGTACTCATGACTGCAGTCTAAAATGAGTGGTGACATTCTGGAATAGCAGTTATGCATCAGGCGTCACCCCCAGTCATCAGAGAAAACATTCTTAGCTGCTGCTCGGCCTGCTAACTAGTTCTCATCCCTGAATTATTCAGATCTTGGCAGGCCGGGGGGTTTTGAGTCACCTGATGGTGCATTAGAGTGAAAATAAAAAGAAATAGAGCTACTCAGCTTGTCCCATCCTATTTCACTTAAATACAGTCCCTAAAGCCAACTTTGTGTATATCCCTAGAGCCTAGCACAGGAGATGCAGGATAAATGAAGGAAGGATAATTACTCCTACACAGGAATGTAGAGAGAGGCATTAGTCCACCCTTTTCTTGACAAATATCCTCAATTGCAAGTGCCTAGAGAAAGCAATTTTAATTTCTGTAGTTTTTTTTTTTTTTTAAGATAAGAGGTACTAATTGAATTACTAGTATGAGCTTATCATTCTCTTGAATACTTGATGTTATCATCAATATACATAATGCCTCCTGGGCATCGAAGAGGTTGTATGGCTTGTAAAAGATGAAGTTCCATGAATGACAAAGCCAGGATTTGATCCTGTACTTACCTGACTTTATATCAATTGCTACAAAAATTTTTTGTTATATTCTTAAAACTTATTGTTTTCTTTCTTTATTATTTTAGGTCCATCAGTTAGGTACAATTTTGCCTTTAAAAATGTTATATACATATATATAGGTTAAAAAAATGTACATAAAACCAACACGTAAACAAGATGAAGTTTGGGCAGTACAATGAAATGGAAATTTATGCTTCTTCCTTATATTTCCCAAATTTTCTACGATGAAAACCATCCACAATAAGGCTTAGAAGAGTTAACAAAGTTAACCTTTGTGTTGCAGGGCCAATAAGCATCTTGTAAGTGTTAATTTATACCATCAGTCTTTAAAAAACAATATGGCAGACAATACTAGAGACTTGCTTGGCTATAGAACCCTTTCCAAATACTAAAACTGTACTCTTCCCACTGTATCATGATACATTCAAGGGATCAAAGTGACATAAGCATTGGAAAACGTCTGAGAACAATGACAATATAACTTACGAAATCTTAAGAAAAACGTCTGGGAAAGAGACTCACGATTTATTTAAATGAAAGTTAAATTATAATTCTCATTTCTAATCATAATTTAAATAAGAGTTGAAACTTAGGCAATGTACAGCATGGTGACTACATGTCACCATGTAGTCACTGAAGGTAACACGATGACTACAGAAACAACACTGAATTGTATACTTAAAACTGGCTAAGACAGTATACATATATTATTTCTAATTGAAATATAATTGAGCTATAACACTGTGTTAATTTCAGGTGCACAACCTAATGATGTGACACTTTTGTAAATTACCAATGATCACCATAAGTCTAGTTACCATCTGTTACCATACAAATTTATTACAATATTATTGACTATATTCCCCTTGTTGTACATTTCACCCTGCCCCCCCATGACTCATTTATTTTGTCTGAAAGCTTGCACCTCTTAGTCTCTCTCACCACTCACTCATCCCCTCTCCCTCCTTCTCTATAGCAACCAGTGTTTGTTCTTTGTATCTATGACTCTGTTTTGGCTTTGTTACATTGGATAATTTGTTTTGTCTTCTATATAAGTTAAATCATACCGAATTTGTCTTTCTTTAAATTAATTACAATAATTTATTTTAAATTATTTAATTAACTAAAATAATTTTTTAAAATAAAAATAATCTTGTCTGGAGGATGATCTGTTCTTCTATCCAATAAATCACTGTGGATTTCCTTCTTTTGTTTCCTTTTGTTTTAAAATATTGTACAATATATTTCAATGAGGAAAGAGCACAGCAGAAATATTTACAAATGCTAAATCACCAAATAGCCATACAAATGTAATTTTAAAGTGTATATGCAAATAGTAAATATATTAAAGCAACAATGCTGAACAAGTAAAAGTATTAGAAGTAAACATAGAAAAACAAAAATTAAAAGTACATACATCTCTTTTTTCTACTTTTTTAAGCCTGTTACATATTTTCAACTACGGGTATGTATTATTTCAGGAAAAAAGAATAATAAAGAAAATGATTTAATCTTCTAGACATAAATGCAGGATATTAAATTTCATAAACTTTTAGACCATAATAATACTTTTCTATTTACCCCAAAAGATATTTTAATTAACTAAATACTCTAAGTTATATTAAAAGCTTATAGAAATCTTAGTAAAAATAACTAAAGTATTTGTTATCATATTTAAACATTAACATAATACTGAGAACTGCCTTAAAATTATCTTTGTGTACAAGGTTCTGTGAGTTTTAACCTTTTTTCATAATCAAAGGCAGTTCATGTGTAAACCAAACAATTAAGAAAGAACTTAGGAACCCCAGGCTGGTTATCTAAGGGTAGATATAGGACTCCAAGGATATTCATAAACAGGGCATTCAGAAATGGCTTCACCTTTATTTATCCTCTTTCATAAACTTAATCAGCGACTCTAATGTCACACTTTGTACTAGCTCATCAGGAAGCATCTATTAATGTGCTTCTCTCTGTTGAATGGATGCCAGAGGTTACCCCTTCCTTTAAATAGCATCCAATCTATTTGAGTAATAGTAGTCATTGTCATATTAACGTTGTTTTCTATGTGGCCTACTAAGTTAGTCCACCTCCAAGACATAAAACTCATTCCCTAAGTTATTTGCATTTATATCAGTTTCTGTTGTTTTAGGTAGAAAAATATTTCAGCAATAATTTATTTGAGTGACTCTTATTAGCCCATATATTTGCATCAAACATGTGTTTCACTGACAAACATTTCTAACATGAAAGACATCTGTTTATGGCCATGTAGTCAAGTTGTTCTTAATTTTAGAATCTTCTAATGAATGAAATTCCAATAATTAAACAATGTGAGGCCATTTACATAGCATACATGATTACTGGGACAGAAGCAGGTTTACACATTTAACATGTGAAAATATCTGTTATTTGCTCAGTTAAGATGCACACATGCTATCTGATTATCAACATCATAAACACGACACTCCAAAATACTCTTATCTTAGAATTCTCTAGGTTCTTTCCCAGTTCCATTTCATCCCCACATTTCCTTCCATTTTCTCTGGCACATCCCATAATAAAAGTCCCACCAGAAAAATCAGAAATAATAAGAGAATTAAAGAAATCAGCAAATTGTCTGTGCCCTACTTAGCCTGCCAACACCATTTCCCTATCATAGCCTCCTCCACTTTTATTTCTATGATAAGCATCCTTCCCTTCCACTCATTCCAAATGTGGTCAATAGCAGCGTCAGAACTTTATTTTACCCAATGGGATGAACAGAACTGAGAAAAAAACTAAAAAGAGTGCCGTCAATCTCTGGTTGAAAGAACTCAGGAATCTCAAGAACTCTTTGCCATTTAACAAGGATGATAATTTTTGTGCAAAAGAACTTACTTCTCTACCAGTGTTGTGATAACAAAGCATACCATGGTTAAAACACTTATGAGACAATGGCTTCAAGGAAACTGAACAGAAAGTTAGTTGCAGAATTTCTCAGGCTATTTTAATGACCTAATATATATATTCAAAACTTATTTCACCACAGAACACCTCTTTTTCCCAAGAAATATATATGCCACGGAGTAACAGGGGCAACACAGTATTAAAGGAACAAAGCTCAGAAGTATGAACTCAGATTTTTGAGGCACTGACCATCAGGTAAGAGCAGTATGAGTCCTATGTGGCTGCTGGCCTACTTGCCTTGCAGCAACCATGACAGTCATCAATTACAGAGTACCCGCCCACTTCAAGTACTACTTTCCTCATTTCATTGTGAGGTATAGAGAGGTCTTGTAACAGAGTAACTTAAGGTCATATGACTAACAACTAGGTGATTCTGCTAGGCTTTGAATTCAGAATGAGGAGTTCAGAGTCTAGATTTTTATATGCACCAGATCAGAGAATTATTCTAAGAGGTCATACAATAAAATACTACATGTGAACATACTTTCTAATGATTCTTCTACATTTTCATAAGGAGAGCAGAAATGAAATGGGTTTTAACTGCTAGCTTCTCAGAAGGCTGGCCCTCATAAAAGTAATAGAAAAGCTGTCCCTTTCTTTCCATAATTACAGGAACTGTGGGTTACTCAGAATTAGAAATTTGCTTTGGGGATCCTATCTGTTATTCTGCTCACCCTTAGATGTCTAGGTGAAACACGGTATAGATTTATACCCTATAAGGAATACACTGCTCAGACATAATTTAAACAATTTCGAATATATTGCTAAAACATTACCTGCATAACTGTATCAACTATTATTTAATTACATGATAATATAAGAAATGCCTTCATTGCAAAAGTTAAAAGACTGAGTCAACTACACTATAGTCCAGTTTTTCTGTATGTTCTTCTGTCTTCATAGGGCTGGGAGGGCAGGGAGTATAATATATGGTATAGTTGTGAACAAAGTCTCCTTCAAGAATAAATAAATGAAACTTTACTACATTTTTAGTTTTAAAAATATGATGCTTAAACAGAATTAAATTCTCAAAATGAGAAAAATGTTCTTTACCCATTAACTATTTTCCCTGAAGACTACATAGCATTCATATATAGAACCACAGCATTTATTTTCATAACAGATCACAGGTTTCTTCAAGTTCAGTTTGGAGTGAATACCAAGAGAAACATGTGTTTGAGATATTATACTGTTTAAGGTAGTGTTGAGAAACATTGAACAGGAGACTGAAAGAACATTTATATGAGGCTCTCAATCCTGAGATTCATACGTATGCAACACCAGAAGTGCGGGAATGGGCCATGTAAACACATTCCTTCTAACAAAAGTACAAGTTGAATGCAGCTTATGCTGAATGTAATATCGGCCATTTGCTGAGTACCTGTTATGAATGCTCTAGGCACTCTACACACAGAATTATATTTAATCATCATGAGGCTGTAAAATAGGTGTGTTACCCACTCCAGATAAAAAGAATTGGATCCTAGATAAGTAATCAGCTCAAAGTCACACAAGTGACAGATCCTATATCTGAGTTGATACAGATAAGATACAGATATCAGTACAGATAATCAACGCACAAAGGTGAACACAACTTTCAGCCTTAGTTATGTTGTCAAATAACATGATAAATTTTAACAATGTAAAACTGGAAAAATGTATAGGAAATAGATAAGAGATTAGGAGATTAGTTTGGTCTATAACACAAACAAAATTTTTGATAAATTTTAAACTGAAACTTTATACATATGTCCAAAGATCTATCAAGTTCTTTTTAAAAAGGAATTATGTCTTTTTTCATTTTAACATCTAATACTAATAAAATATTAGATATTTTCCATCTCATAATTTCAGTGCAAAGGTCACATTTTTCCAATTAATGATTCAACTCAATTAATGAACTATTTTGTGACAAAATATTATCTGGAAAGACATCTCAAATATAAAAAGTAATATCTTGTTACATTTGTTCACAGAAGCACATCAGGAAAGTTCAATATTCATGTAACTGCAACATGAGTGAGTTGAAAGTTTCCAACTTTGTCAATTGAATTAAATAACCCAAGTTACTATATACTTATTCTGAAACCTTGGACCTTTTGGACACAGAATTTTCTATCCATATTAATCCAACAGAATAGTTAATGGCATTTAACGTTGATTGGCACTAATGGCAAAAAATCTACCTGCAATGCAGGAGACACAAGAGACTCGAGTTCAATCCCTGAGTCAGAAAGAGCCCCTGGAGGAGGGCATGGCAACTCACTCCAGTATTCTTGCCTGGAGAATCCCATGTACAGAGAAGCGTGGCAGGTTACAGTCCATGGGGTCACCAAGAGTCTGACACGACTAGGTAACTATATTTACACTTAACTCCCTAACTTAAAGTTCTTTCTGATTAAAACTGCTATAGATGGCTTTCTATTAAATGCTTCTAAACTACGTGTTACATAACATCCAAATTATTTCATGGGAAGGAGAAGTGGACAAAATCATCTTTAAACACAAGTGGAAAAAGAGAATAATAAATCTATTAATAGCCAAAAAAAATATGGAAAAGGCGATTTCTTGTGAGAACTTTCCTTAGCAGAAATTGGCTTGGGAATAAACAAAAACATTAGTGGTACAGAGAATTCAGAATGCAGATTCCCAGATATATGAAACTTTGCTGTATGGCAATGATGGTATTTCGATTCACTTACAAGAGTAGGATTCATTTAATAAATGGTTTTCTCAATTAGCTGCCCATATTAAAAAAGAAAAACTTAAGTTGGATTTTAGCCTCATGCTATACACAAAAAGAAATCCCAAGCATATTACATACAATTATAAAAATTAAAATCTTAGAAAAAAATACAGAAAATTACAATGGTCACTTAAGGATTTTTAAGATTCCCCTAGCCAAGAGAGGGAAAAGAACTGTTAAAGAAAATATAAGTGTATTTGAAAAAATGAGCATTAAAATATATTAAGTGGCAACAAACACCACAATCAAAATCATTTAGAAAGATTACAATAGACTAAGAAAAATATCTGTGATGCATAAGATAAAGTTTAAATCTTCAATATGTAATGTGACCTTACAAATTATTAAAGTAAAAGATATAATAGAAATATAAGTAAATGATATGAAAAATGCTAGGTAAATTTTAGCATTTACATTATTTTAGTATTACACTATGATTTAAACATTCAAGTAATACTGTAATGTCATTATTAAAATACCTCCTATGGGTAAGCATGAATGGGGAGAGGGTCTCTTTAAACTATAGGAGGAATTGTGAATTATGTTAGCTTTGTTCGTGTCAGATACTGGTAATATTTATATAACAATATTTCATAAGAAAGAAATCAAACCTTCTACAGATTTCATTGGGATTTTTTTGAAAACTTAGAGCAGTGCTACCCAACAGAAAATACAATATAAATCACAAGTGCAAATCCCATATGTAATTTTAATTTTTTAACAGCTATATAACAACAAATAAAAAGAAATAGGTGAAATTATAGCAATATATTTTATTTAATCCAGTAAAACACGTAAATCAATATTAAAGTTACTGAAAGATTTTACATTCTATTTTAAATCTTTGAAAACTAGTGAGTGTTCTTACATTTACAGCACATCTCAATTTGAACCAGCTGTATTTCAAGTGCCCACGAGCCACATGTCTAGTTGATACAGTGCCAGGCAGCACAGTATAGTGTTTTTTGCCCATCAACAGACAGAAAGTATGTAACAGTTCACTGATCTGGCATCATAGGACAAATCTGCATTCAGAGAATACAGTTTTCAACTCACTGTCATTTATTATCAAAATCTTCTATGACACAAGTAGTATGTAACAGGAACTGCCCAAATTTATAACTACTCTTACTTGCTTGACTGTGTTTTCACTTAGCAATATTCAGTTACTTGGATTCAGACAGGAAGAATACAGTTGGATAGACATTCAGGGTTGGAGTTTAATCAAGCAGCCCTGATGGAAAAAGAGGGGGTACAAGTTGAAGCATATGCAAAGATATGACTGTAATAGTGATGCACTGATTCAGATTTGGATAAAAGGAAGGGATGATCAATAAAAGCAAAACTATGGAATAATCCAGCATGGAAAAAAGATTCAATACAAAGAAATATTCATTATTCTCCATTAACATTCATGCCTAGAGAGAGAAGGAGATGGGGAGGGGGAAAGAGAATGAAGGAGGAGAAAGAAGGGGAGGAGAGGAAGAAGGGAGGCACTCCAGAATCATGGAAGAAGAGAAGGAAAGAAGGAAGGGAAAGGATGAAACAGAATATTTAAACACATAAGAAAATGCCTACATTAAAATATGTTCATAATGAAATTTATGGAACTTGTCTCTGAACCTTTGCACAGGAAAAAAATCTCCTTTGGTGTAGTGCTATCAGCTTTTGAGTACAAATAAACCATTACACTGCTGCTGCTGCTAAGTTGCATCAGTCGTGTCCGACTCTGTGCGACCCCACAGATGGCAGCCCACCAGGCTCCTCTGTCCCTGGGTTTCTCCAGGCAAGCATATCGGAGTGAGTTGCCATTTCCATCTCCAATGTACACATGCATGCATGCTAAGTCGCTTCAGTCATGTCCAACTCTGTGCGACCCCTTAGACGGCAGCCCACCAGGCTCCTCTGTCCCTGGGATTCTCCAGGCAAGAATACTGGAGGGGGTTGCCATTTCCTTCTCCAAAACATTACACTAGCACAAATCTTAAAACAAAAAACAACTACACAAAACCCTTTCTTTGACCTACATCTCCTGCAATGGCTACTTTCTTTCTATGTTCTGGAGCCAAGCTTTCAAAAGTTGTCTACATGGTATCCACATCCTCATCTACCTTCACCCTTCAACTCTCATCCCCTCTCCTAAAGCTACTTAACTTGTCTCCCTATAGTCAGCAGTAAGTTTCATGTCAAATTCATCAGCTAAATTTCAGTCTTCAATTTACCCAAACTATTCAAAGAATTTCAGTCAGTTCACCACTCCTGCCTCCCCAAAACATCTCATTCTTGAATTCTTGCCATTATACTATTTTCTTCCTTTTCTTTTTAGCCTCTCCTCAATCATATAGGGTAACTCCTCTGTCTCTATCAATACGTAAATTTTACTTTATGTGGCTCTTTATCCTGGGTCATCTTTTCTTTCTACTCTGAACACTTCTTTTCTGCTTTCTTATTTACTGATGCAGTTTTAAAGACTGTGCATGCCTGTGCGCTCAGTCGTGTCCAACTCTTTGCGACCCCATGGACTGTAGCCCGCTAGGCTCCTCTGTCCATGGGATTTCCCAAGCAAAAATACTGGAGCAGGTTGCCATTTCCTTCTCCAGGGAATCTTCCCAACCCAGGGATCAAACTCACATCTCTTGCATTGGCAGGCAGACTCTTTACTAGCTGAGCCAACATATTTTTCCCAATTTTATATCTCTAGCCTGAACTCCCTTTCTGAGCTCCACTTCATAACATCAAATGCTTATCTGACATCGCGACCTGAGTACTTCTCATCTAGCCCAAATGTAACATATGCAAAATTGAAATTGAATGTTCTCATGCCCTTGCCATTTCTTCCTGCTCCTTCAATCTTTTCCATTGGAGTAAATGACAACTTTATGACCTTCCCAGTTTTCCATGCCACAAACCTAACATTGACTCTTCACATCTCTTTCCCCTTCAGGCTCTGTATCTACTACTATAGCACAAAAAGTATATAAGTAATAGTAAACACAGCCACTTCTCCCTTTATTTTACTTTTGGATAAATTCCTAATTGTTCAAAAACTTTCATTGTCGACCTCTTCCAATTAACTGTACCAAAAGCACCTCTCAAGCTCTTTTATTTTTTTCAGATTATAAACTATCTTTTTTTTCACCTTCATTGATTCAGAGGGTGATTTAGAAGAAGAATAACATTTCACATGATCTTCTAAAAACAAAATCTAGTCATGTTATGCTTCTGT
The DNA here is from genome assembly GCF_054371585.1 of Giraffa tippelskirchi. NCBI lineage: Eukaryota > Metazoa > Chordata > Mammalia > Artiodactyla > Giraffidae > Giraffa > Giraffa tippelskirchi. The sequence continues at coordinate 86,937,630 of NC_137275.1, read as the reverse complement.
TTTAAAACTCTTCAGTAGCTACTCATACTTAGGGGAATTTTCATACAGATTTATGTAATTTAGTTTCAGTTTACTTTTCCAGCTTCTTCTTCTGCAACTCTCCCCTTGCTCATTATAAGACTGATTGTAACCTTGTTAAAATCTGAAAATTTTCTATCACTCTGAGTCTCCTTCCTTCACCTACATTACTACACTTAATTGATCACACCTGAACTTCATTAATTTGTGTATCTCTGCAATTTGGTAAGAGCACACTGAATTCTAATCTTGTTTTCCAAGGTGATCATTAACACCATTAATAATGTATCATCTGTAACCTAATGAGGATACTAAACTTTCTACTCTATTACTACAAAAGATCTTAATCAAGGGCCAATCTCTGAAGTAAAATGCTGATTACACTGCTTCAGATTGATATTAATCCACTGATAGTGTGGATAAAGTGTTCACAATGGCCTGTCAGTGATGCTATTTTTTATCATCTGCCAGGAGGACTGAGATAATAGCTAGTAAATTATGCTGGAGGAATTTTATAATTCCTCTTTCTTTTTTACCAAGATAAATGTCATAAGCCTCCTCTTACTCTGTGTTCCTCAATTTAAACACATTTTAAAAGTTTGTCAGAAACAGCATGCTATAAACTTTTCATATAAGTAAAAGCATTGCATTAACAAAGCGTAAAAATTCTATTGCTACATTTTATAATTAATACAATTTTATAACTACATAATTCAAAACTCTAGACTTAGTAGTGCTTAACTCATAATATTAACTTTTGAATCAATGATTTCCTCACCAACTATAGAGACTTCAAGTTCTTCAAATATCCACCATAAAGCTCAGTTCAGTTCAGTTCAGTTCAGTCGCTCAGTCGTGTCCGACTCTTTGCGACCCCATGAATTGCAGCACGCCAGGCCTCTCTGTCCATCACCAACTCCCGGAGTCTACCCAAACCCATGTAGAAAACGCCAAATATTTTTATCTAGAGGACCATACGACTTCCTCACAAGGCACTCTATTTTTAGCACATAAAAGGAATAGATCTAATTCTCAGATGATTTTTTAACTTTCAATGGAAGATTCTTAGAAGACATTGCTTTAACAATAACAGCAATTTTCTAAAAGAGAAGAAGCTTACAGGAATAGGAGTGGCAGTGTTTGAGTAATAAAGGTATTCTAACCCAAACTCTTTTTTTCCTCCAAAAAAAAAAGAAACTCATTCAAACTAGTTCATATAAAGAAAAAGTCTTTGCAAGGATGTCACAGGCATATCATGAACAGACAATATCAGAACAACAAGTGCAGCTAGGTCTTACACAACCTGGAAGTGGACAGTCAGAAACCAAGACTCTTTCAGTCCCTCCTTAATTCTCTCTTCTAGCCTTTTTCTAATTATCCACTTTCCACACGAGTCAACTAGTTGTCATTCTCTCTTATATGTCATCAAACATTGACCTTCCACTGACAATAGTCTCATTATCTGTTGTTTGGAAGGAAAGAAGGGCTTTGTTGAATCCAACAAATCTTTAAATGAAGACAAAACACATCACTGGCCATTAAGCAGTCAACAGACTGGCTCCAATAGGGACCCAATAGTTCACAAACTGCATTAAAACTGTAGTTGTCTCCTGAGATTTCTTAATTACATTGGTCTACTAAATCTAATGGCAACCCACTCCAGTACTCTTGCCTGGAAAATCCCATGGACAGAGGAGCCTGGTGGGCTATAGTCCTTGGGGTCGCAAAGAGTCAGACATGGCTGAGCAACTTCACTTCGTTCACTTCACACTTTATCACTGGAGAAGGAAATGGCAACCCACTCCAGTGTTCTTGCCTGGAGAATCCCATGAACAGAGGAGTCTGCCCATGGTCCATGGGTTTGCAGAGAGTTGGACACGACTGAAGTGACTGAGCACGCACTAAATCTAAATAAAGCGTGTCTGGCCAATGCAGAAATGTGTACATTTTAGGGATTCTTCATACAGTCACAAGAAATACTCTACAATTTGTCATTCCAGTGCCATGATTTTATAGACTCCTACCACTTTGATGTGATATGTTTCTGCATGTTGATGTTTCTCCACCCTGCACCCCATCCCCTAAAAAAAGACTTCAGCAGTTTAGAAAACTGTGAGGAAATGAAAGAACACAATGAATTATTAAATGTTTTCATATGATTATATGAAACAACATAACTTCTTGTCCAAATTAGGTGCTAATCTTCTGACATGTTTACCTATCAAAGTAATGTGATATCCCAATCACATAAATTCAAAGTAGAAACGTAATAAATGGTAGCTATTAAAAGGCCAAAATTTCAAGTAGTTTGAGACTATATTGTTCTTCTGAAAGCTAGACATGATCCTACAGATAAATATGAACCAAAAGGAAATGAGACTATTGATCCTGACTGAAGGATGAGGTTGATACCTCAACCTAGGGCATTACCAAACAAAATTAGGCAAATGAAATTCCATGTTAAGAATGTTCTTGTGCTTTCAGTATGTTTTCCTTATTAAATGGAACACATAAAAATGAAGCAATGAGAATTACTAATATGAAGCTTAAAAGAAAAGGAAATATGACACATAGTCCATACGATAAAGCAAAACTTGAACTAGATACAAAGAAAATCTTATAAAAGACCATAAGGCAATAATGAATTACTTCTCATGATTACAAAGGGAAGTAATCTTTCTGGATTATCTCAATCAGCAGCACTTGGAATCAGCAAAGAAATTTATGCCTAATGGTAAAGGTCTAAAAGGCTCATTATATTTCTGAGTAAAAAATAAATACAGGAGGGTATAATTCCATACAGTATCTGTTATCTTCACCATCTGGACTATTTCAGTGTCTGCAGTAAAACATAGATACCATTCTTTATATTTAAAATAAGAAAGAATTACAAGACCATATAATAACTCATTTTTAAATAACTTCTAGAATATTTGTCCTTCCTATTCTTATATCATAGCTGTCTCCAAAATTATTCTAAGATATTCTACAATATATATAGAAAGTAATAAAATAGCAACTGTACCTTAGATGATCAGGTAGAGAGTGAAAGTTGCTTGGTGACCCCACAGACTATAGCCCACCAGTCTCCTCTGTCCATGGATTCTCCAGGCAAGAATACTGGAGTGGAATGCCATTCCCTTCTCCAGGGGATCTTCCCAACCCAGGGATCACAGCCAGGCCTCTTGTACTGGCAGGCAGCTTCTTTACCACCTGATCCACCAGGGGAGCCCTGATGATCAGGTAGTGGCCATTTAATTTCTTAAAACATGTGATTTATATTTGGCAGGAATGATATTCTTTACATTGGATTTGTTTTTCAGCCCAGCAGTAAATATTTTGGTAAAACAGATCTTCTATCTTCTTATAATTTGATGAAATATCCCACAATTTTACATTTGATGCTTATTTTTTTCACATACATTTTTTTTCCTTAATTGGGTCATAATTGATTCTGTGATACAGAGAAATAATTCCATAATGATATAGCTTTCATTTTGTCCTATTAAATTCCCATTTTATTCTTTCTTGTAACTGCCCTAGTCTAAACCCTTTTAATCAATCTTTCCTTTTTTTTTCTCATTGTGGATTCCCTTTTTTTCCTCCTCCCGGAACTATTACCCACACTATTTCCCCAAGATTATGACAATATCTTTCTATAGGAAGCCCACTCCCCAATTTTTCTTTTTTTGATGTGGGAGTTTGATGGCTTCATCCTTTTAAGTTTTTCCCCAAGTCAACATGAGGCAGTTTCTCAACAAGAATTTTACTTTTTACATGTAAATATGACACTATCAATCAATGAACAATGAGTAAACAATAGCCAACATGTATTAAGCAATTACTATTTGCTATGGCACCTTGAAAAGCACTTCACATGCATTTTCTCCTTTAACCCTCAAAAACATTCTTTCAAATAAATGCTATTGTTCCATCCACATTTACTTTGTAACTGGACAAATTGATATAATGATAGATTTATTTATTTATTTATCCAAGATCACAAAGCAGATAAGCAATGAAGCTGGACTGGATTTGAAGCAGTCTGAGCTGAGGCCATCATAAGTAGGGCAAGATCATGATTGCTTATAGCACGTGTTCAGAAAGACATGGCAAAAAAAAAAAATGGTTCCTCTGCTATTCCAAGTATAATGCCCAATATGCTGCTGTATGCCTGAAATTCTAAGCAATTAAATATTATACAATTATTCCATATTAAGAAGGTCCTGAGAGAACACCTCTCTTTAAAATTTCAGCATAAATAAGCCTATTGGACAGAACACAGGCAGAACCTTTCCAGCTTGTCTGAAGAAAGTTGTATCAGTCAGCAGAGTTAAATAAAGGAATTTCCCTGGTAGGAGAAATCTAGAATACTGACTATGCTGGAAGATTGTAGTCAGAGGGAAAAGCTTCAAATCCTCAAGAACTTTAGACACAATACTTAGACAAACTATCTTCCTCACAAACTATGTACAAGCATTTAGCATATGGTGAGACAGGACAGATGCGCTCTGCTTTTAACCTAACAATTCATCTCTGTCTTCATCAGAGGCCTCAAATAATATTAATAAGAAATACAGAAACTATGAAGTAGGGAATATTCTATGCTTTAGTAAACAGTCTTTATTGAAGGTAGCGGTCAAAATCAGATTTAAACAATCATTAGTTTTGGAATAAAACAAAGAAGGAACTTCTCTTTTGGACATTAGTAGACAGTATCTAGTTATTCATAAACCAGAAAAGAGTCTAAATGGAATTTTCATTCACTGTGCATCATTTTCACACTGTCTTAGTTCTGGGTATTATATTTTTCCTGCTTCCACTAAAGGACAAGTTGAACACTCTGATGGAAGTTTATACCATATTGTCATTACAAATACAACATACACCTACTGCTAGAAATATATCTTCATAGGCATGAAACTGTTATTTACCACTCTATATTGTGTTTGCCCATTTTACACTCATATTACTACACAACTCTTGGGGATGAGTAGGTAAAAGACTGTTGGTGAAATGATGAATGAAATCTTCAGATATTTATTGGTTACGGAACTGCGGGCAACTCACCCGTTAAGTCTCAGTTTTCTCATGTCTAAAGTGAGGCACTTGGACTAACTAATCCCTAATGTGTCACATTAAGCCAAAGTCTATGACGCTACAGAGACTCCTGCCCAAAGCAGAGAGAGAGGTCACACAAAAAGATTTTCATTAAAAAAGAGAGAGAGAGAGAGAGATTAATCAGAACTAGTTTTTTTAGAAGACTATTCACATCTAGGAATGGCATGGGTTAATAACAAAAGCGAGCTCGTTAGACATGCGATTACCTGAGCCAAATAAGGAGGTAAATGAATCAAGTAAAATAATATTGCATTGGAAGGACCAAAAGAGATGAGGGGAAATGCACAGGAGGAACAGGAATACTCAGAATGAGACAAAAGGTGGTTTACATCACTCCAGCGTTATTCATACTACCAAACACCTCAAAGCATTACTTGAGTATTAAGTGAAATAATAGTCATGTTCTGTCTAAACTGCTCAATCTAGAAATTTGAAACAAATTGTAGACGAGTCTATTTAACTAAATTGTTCAACCAAAATTAAAAAAGAGCTGACTTGCTCAAGGTTCAAAAGATATGGCTGATTTATTTACTGAAGCAAGCCAAGATACAGTCCATCAGACCACAGCTTTCAGAATGTCAGTGTTCACTACACAGAAAGTTGACATATCAATTCTTTCCTTGTCATTTCCACTGCCACAAGTACACTTCCCATTTTAACTAAAAAGCAGTATTTTGAAACTCATATATGAAAAAGTACACTTGCCACAGCTAAAAACATAATTTCATTTTTTTTTTAATTCTAGTAAGCTATGAGAAACTCCATTCAGCAAATCAATAGAATTTCACTCAGATTTTTTATCGCTTACGTCACTATGTACATCTCCAGTAGTCTTAATATGCAAATGAAGCCTTTTTCTTTTTAATTTTCAAAACTGAACACTTTTTATAATCATTATACAATTCACAAGTGCATATGAAATATTTAAAAAAGAAGTGAAAACAAGTGCCTTCACTTCCATTTGACCCGTAAATGCATTTATATATTCAGCCGAATTGACTGCTTTTCCTTTTGCGTTAGGAAAAGCTGTTTCGAGGACTTTCTACAGAAAGTAATCTGTCTGACTAGCAGGTCACAGGCCATTTACCGGTTTGGATTTTGGGAGCCCCGGCAGATAAACGGGCAGTTTTGCTGTAACATGTTGACAGAATTTTTAGGCTGATGTGTAACTGTAAAACACATTCCAAGGTGATTTCAGATACTAGAGGAGGCTGTCCCAGGTGCTCTGGAAAGTGCCAGCTACTTAGAAGTTGCAGCACTGGCGGTGGCACGCTGCCCAGACTCAAAGAGCGCTTCCACCTCCAAGCGTCCCGGTTCCCCGGCCAAGAAGCACGCGGCCGAAGCCGGCGGAGGGGCAGCCTGGTCCCCCACCGCGAGGAGCGCGGTCTCCCCGGGACCCCGGGGCCGGCCGGGCTCCCTCCCGCCTCCCAGCCGCGCGCGCACCCACCTGGGGGCGCTGGGCCGCCTGCAGGCTGCTCGCGGCTCCCGCGCGCCCAGCCTGGCGCCGCTGGCAGCATCTCGGCGGCTGAAGCCCAGGCGCCTGGACGCGTGCCTGCCGAGCTCGGACTCTCCCGATCTGAGGTTCTCCTCGACCTGGTCTCCGGGCCTCGCTGTCCTCAGCCCGCTTCCCACCGCGGCTGCTGCGGCCGAGGTCCCGGAAATGCAGCCCCAGGGCGCGGGCCACAGGGCGAGGGCTCGCCGCGCTGGGCTCCCTGCGGAAGTGAAACTGCTCAGGGGCTAGCCCTGGTCTCCTTTTTAGGCCACTTTGGTTTCTCCTAACACTCTTCGGGCCTGTTCCCTCCTCACCTTTTCACTCAGGACATATTTAGAGCGAGGTTACCTGTTACTGTAGACATTCTTGTACCATTCAAGGGCTTCCACGATGCCTTCCTGGAAGAAACAGGTTTACCAGAACTAGACACGTACTGGAAAAGAGAGATGGTTGTTCAGTAGCTCAGTCGTGTCTGACTGTTTGCGACCCCACCGACTGCAGCACGCCAGGACTCCCTATCCCTCTTTATCTCCCAGAGTCTACCTAAGTTCATCTCCATTGAATCGGTGATGCCATCCAGCAGACCTACAGATATGGATGTGTCAGTAAAGGTATAGATAGTAATGTAGATATAGATATATAGTTGGAATTTTTTGGTTTGTTTTGGGTTTAGGGGGCTTGTTTGTTTGCTTTGATATTGCATTTTGCCCAAACATTTTAGATTAGATCCATAAATTACGTATTATATATTTCCTACTCCTGCTCAAAACTGGGTCTAGTTAAAAAACAGGCATAGATCTAAATTGGGCCTTTGTTTGTTGTTTGCCCTAAAGACTGAAATAGTCAAGAGTTTCCCCAGAGCCTTAAAATAAACATCCCCTCTTCTCTCAGGGATTTCTAAATTAGTAATTTACATTCTGAAGTTAAAAATATTTTTAAAGATCAATTTGAAGAGTTGGTAATTGTTCATGCCTAAATGTCCCCCTCTCTCTTTTTATAAAACTAACCTAGAAAGAAGGCTTGTATACCAACTATTTATATTTGTAGAGCAACTATTTGATATTGATCTCATAAAGTCTCTTTTAGGAATGGCATACAAATCAAGTATCTAAACTTTTTTTTTCACATAGCTGAACTTGTTTTACATTTTAGATCATGATGAAGTAAACTTGGAGAAATACGTCAGCAAATTTGAAAGCTATTATAGATATATTTATATGTATATACATTCAATATATATTCCAATTGTTCCTTTAACCTCATTGTTAACTTTAAGTTGATTTCCTGTATTTGAAATAATGGAGCAGAAGATTTTATTTAATTTATGAAATAATATCATATTGACAGATTTATTGTCTTCTACAGGTGCCTGTTTACCAAGAGACCACAGTACAATAAGGTAAAAACAATTTGGATTAAAGAGTATATAAACTTTTGGTCAATATTTTCAGAAATTCAGTTCTCAGGAAAGCATAAATCTTCTTAAACCAATCCACTGGGGAGAGTGTTCTCACTGATGCATCTTCACAAAAGATGCTTTGACCAAGATTCTGAGGGGAAAGGGATAGACAACTTCTAACTCCTGCTCGCCAGTTAAGTGTCCATCTCTTCAAAAGCATCCCAGTTTTCTCTACACAAATACACAGTTCTCATTCCCTCCTTACACATAAAAAGTTGTTCACAAGGATAATCTTCAGATAACAAATTGTGTCTGTCACATATCGAGTAGCCTTCCTGTATGAAGACCCCTGGACTGGAAGTCAGAAGGCTGTGGCTGCCATCTTGAATTTCCTCCTCACTATCTGGGCAGCTGGGGCAGTTCTGTTATTTCTGAGCATTGCATAATCCCAGCTAAATGAGGAAATTGAAATAATTATACTCAGGATTCTGCCAGCTGTACAGTTTTATGACAATGTCTCCTCTAATAAGATAACAATATTTATAATACATAGGATAATTAAGTATTTTCAGATACTTCCACAACTTGATCAGTATGATCCTGGTAAATGGAAAAATGAAAACAAATATGTGTCTAAAATTCGAGGCTGTTTATATTAAGTTACTTTATTGAACAAGACTTCGTGTTAGAAAAGCTTAAAAATCTATAAAGTTCAAAAATTATTCTGGCTTTGTTTTTGTTTCAGGTACTGAATGAGAACACAACTCTTGTTCAAAGGTTTTGATGTAACAGTTTAGCCTCTTATTTGTTCACTCTTGTTTAATTAATATTGCTATTAACAGCTACTCTGTTTTAAGTATTATGTGTGCCAAGCACCATGTGAGTGATTCACAATGTTCGTGTGATTTGGTTCTCAAACCAATGTGGCTTTAGCCATATTTTACAAATGAGGAATCTGGGTTTTAAAAGTTTTAAGTAGACAGAACTGGAATTCAATCCCAAATCTGACCCCATAGGCTTCCCTCTTAGTATAAGCCTTCTCTTCCTTTTAAGGTCGCATAGTTATTGCTAAAGATTGCATGGACGTCATAGGCAAGGTTATACATATATATGTCAAAAAATTGCTTCTGTTTTTCTCCTCTTCTTTCCACAGAGCAAAAATCTCATAGAAATGAACATCTATCTCCTTCAAAACAGATTTGAACTGAACTCATAATTCATTATAATACTGGCACTATTCGGTTGAGAATATCTAGACATTGTTTTCACAAAGAGAAGAAAATGTGTGGAGATCACACACAGAGATTGTGAACAAAGTCTTACATGTATTCTACCTTTGTCTATGCATATGAAAAGATATTTTAGAAATGTTTTCACTCATTTTGGTCTTCTCGGTGCCAGATAATCTTTGGTCACAGTTGACTTGATTTTCCCTCAACCTTCTCCCCTAAGGAAATGATACTGTCTAAAATGCTGGGTTAATCTCCTGGTTCACATTTGTTCTCAAACAAGAGGCACTTAGTAATCCTCACACTGAGATGCTTTTTCAGGCAGAATGCGACCAGCAGCGTGTAATCACAGGTTTCTGATTTTTCCCCTGTTACAGAATGACAAAAAATGCTATCCACAGTTGGCTTCTAGTTTCTCAATATATCAAACTCTTGGATCCATTGACTTCTTCCCTTGTATTCTTTTTAACAGCATATTGACAGCTTCAGTCTGATTACCCCACTCAGTAGAGATTATGAGCCTCATGCTGACTCTATGTTCCAATAACTGGATGGCTGAGGCCCTGTTGCCCTGTTGCAGCTGCATGGCTGATTCCTTGTGCCCTTGCAGACTGGATGCTTTTGCTAATTCTGCTGGTTTCATTTCTACTTTTAGATTCTGGATTGCTTAAAAAAACAAAAACAAAAACTGGTTCTTTCCTAAAGCAACAAGATATCATAAAATGAAAGAGTACATTGTTCCTTCATAGCTATTTATTATCAGAGAATTTTCCTCTTGAAGAAAATGTCCAGATTTTTAGGCATATATTATATTGTTCTCATGAAAGAAAGTGAAAGTCACTCGATCCTGTCTGACTCTTTCAGACCCCATGGACTATAGTGTCCATGGAATTCTCCAAGTCAGAATACTGAAGTGGGTAGCCTTTCCCTTCTCCAGGGGATCTTCCCAACCCAGGGATCAAACCCAGGTCCCCCGCATGGCAGGCGGATTCTTTACCAGCTGAGCCACAAGGGAAGCCCATAATATTCTCATAGAGTATCTTATTTTCTAGCTCAGAACTATACCAAATACTAGGAATGTTTGAAGGCATTTCCTAACAATGGTACTTTCCCTGTTGTTGTTACTGAGACACTTTCTTCATTTTCTTTTCCTTCCTCACATTTAACTGAATTCTTTCATACCAACCTAACTTTGTGATGGGCTCCCTAAAGATGTCCACATATTAATCCCCAGAACCTGTATATTTATTACCTAACATTACATGGAAGGTGGAATTAAGTTAAAGATACTGAGATGGGAAGAGTCGCATGGATTATCCAGGTAAGTCAATGTCATAACAAGGTATTTATAAGATGGAGGCAGGAAAGTCAGAGAAGAGACGTGATGAGGAAGCAGAGATTGGAGTAATGTGCTTTGAATAATGTGAGGGGGGCGCACAAGCCAAAGAATGTAGGCCTCCTCTAGAAGCAGGCAAAGACAAGGAAACACATTCCCCTCCAAAGCCTCCAGGAGAAACCAGCTCTGCTGAAACCTGACTTTTAGCCCAGTGGGACTGATTTTGAATTTCTGACCTCCTGAACTGTGGAATAATGAATGTGTTTTGAGCTACTAAGTTTGTGGTAGTTTGTTAGAGTAGCAGTAGAAAACTAATATCAACCTAAGGTGATAAAATGAGTGTTCGAGATAATTCATTAATAGGGAAAATAATTATCTTCTTCTAAATAAACATATATTAAAGAATATTCAACTCCTTTTCACATTAATTTGCTAAATCCCTGTGGAGTAACATTTCACTGTTAATTGGTGGTTATGGTAGCTCTTTGATATTCCTTCCTGCAGGGCTATTTGCATTATGTACTTGCCTGTGTTCTCTAGTGGTTGAGCAGATGTGCTGAATCTTCACTTTTCTAGTCAATTGAGAATGACTTATGGAACTCACCAAGTTTTCGGCTTATACAGTAGCTGACAATCTCCCCACCCCAGCCACCCCTGCCTGTGTTAACAAGTGAAAGTAAGTTTTGCTGGAATGGAGCTTAATTATTATATCTGAGTTTTAACAAATAATACTATAAAAATTTTAAATGTCAAGAAATAGAAAATTCTCTATTTCTCATTTTGGCTGTTTTGACTGTTTTGGAAAACTCTGACAATTTGCCTCTGTGTTTAGCCAAAATTATTGATTAGATAAGGTTTGCAGCCCTACTCTGTACCCTACTTAGAATGTTTTCCTTAGCACTTAACTCACCAGAGGTCTCTCAATAGCTGAACCTGTTAGCTTCAATCTACAGGATTGATAAAAGCAGACATTGCTCTTCACATTTTCATAATTCATTTATTTATTAATTCATTCAAACAGATTTTAGTAAGTGCTTACTATCCCCAAAACACAGTGCCAGGCACTGGACATGTAGTGATGAAAAGATGCAGCCCTTGCTTCCATAAAGTTTGCCTTCTAGACATTCTGCTTCAGTTTTTGTGGAGAATTATATAGGATAAAGTAATACTAAACAGTTCTATAATAATTGAAAATATCTCTGGACCATTGGGTACGTCAAGGATATTCTTTCTGGTAAGTAATGTGATTATTAGAGCAGTTTCAATTATAAATAAACCATAGTAAAGAAACATTGAAATTGGGAGTTTGGAACTAGAAGACAACAACAGGAAGTGGTTGGAAACAAATTTCAACAGGAAGAGAAGCAAAGATAATGTTTCAGACAGTGGTGTAACTAGCTATTAGGGTGCTTAGGGCAGTTTCTAAGAACTGTGCCCCTGAAATGATCCAAAAATTAGAAGAGCATACAGAAGGTATTTTCCACATTTGCCACACAATTTCAAAGGGCGATGAATAGCCTGTTAATATTTCAGAAGAGAAGATAATGCAGACATTTTTTGAGGAAACCCATTCATAGGAGAAAAAGCAGTTAGTATAACAGACTCTGCAAAGAGCTAAAAACAGGTAGCAGAACAGAAAATGGCATTTTATGGTGAGAATTCTCACCAAAAATTGACTTATCATTTTCCAAAAACAAGGCCTCCTCTAGAAGCGGGCAAAGACAAGGAAACACGCTCCCCTCCAGAGTCTCCAGGAGAAACCAGCCCTGTTGATACCTGACTTTTTAGCCCAGTGAGAATGACTAAATTTCTGACCCTCCTGAACTGTAGAATAATAAATATGTTATGAACTACTAACAGTAACAGAAATGTTGGTGATGTGAAACTAATACCAAGAGAGTATTAGCTCATATAGAGCTTCTGAGAGTTCATTTGCTCCTTTCCTATGACCAGTGCATTTCCACGTTCTGAGAGACCAGTTGTGTGGTCCCAATTCATCTTTTTAAGAGAACATCCTAGAGGACTTCTGCCCTCATGAGTTATCTGAGATTTCAGGACAGAGGGGCCTCAATGTCACAGGCTCTACATTCGCTTGCTAGACCTCATATAGAGTTCATGGATCCTGAGCTTTCAAGATTGGATGGAGGAAATCTCAGGCCATTCTTATTCGGATGAATGAAAAATATTTCTTCATTAAGCTGTGCTGGAATCAAAAACATCATGTATGCTTTTGAAGAAAAGAGAAGACATTATTTATTATGAAGGGGTAATTTTCTTTTGTAAATCTAGGTCAAATATACAAAAGAGAGGGATGTTGAGAACTATATTGAAAAAAAGATGAATTTAACTCACTGGTATAGCTACCTCCCTGGAGGCTTCCTGAACAGCCACAGAAACAGAGGAAGTTAGGGGTGTGATAAATTTGTCTAATGGCTAGACATGTGAGTGGGAGAGCACTTTGAAAAATTTTGATGAGCGAATCCAAGAAATATATTTAGTCCTGTGACACTGCAAATATTTTGCATAAGTTTTAAATTTGTTTCCTACTGAAAAAAAAATCTGCCTTTTATTTTGAAAATTACTGAAAGTAATATTGAAAGTAACTGAAATAGAAGAAAATAAATTTAAAAATTTAAGATTAAAAGTGAAAGCTATTTTTTACTCTAAATACATACTGAGCATTTTCTATGTGTATAATATTCTAATCAGGATACATAAAAGATGGACATTTTGTATGTTAAAGTATATAATTCATAAAATGATCTTAATAGTCTAATAATTAACAGTTAACAAAAATTCAACTTAAAAATAAAAGAATCTTCTTTTATAGACACAATGAATACTTGCCATGAACTAGCACTGAGAAATTTGAAAAGAAAGTGAATATTCAAAACAATCATAATGGATTATTATCCAGTCAGTCAGCAGCTATATATTAAGTACCTACTACGTGTCATAGTTTCTATTCTTAGAGTGTTTTCCATAAGACAAATAATATAAATTGTAATAAAGTATAGAGTATTCCAACATTATAATACAGAAAATATAATATTATTATAGAACAGGCCCTGGGCTATTTGGGATATTAAACAGATTAGGACAGGGCATAGGAAGGCTAGCTTAGCGTGATAGTGAGGAAAACTCTCCCAGGGATTAATTATCCATATAATTAATTTTATATGACCAATTTGAAATAATTAAAATACAATCTCTAAAGTAAAATCTCAATTTAGGAAAAGGCAAGTGCTCCTTGGTACACTGAAACTATTTTCACAAGTGAATTCCAATCTACACTAAAACAAGCAAAAAATGATAATGATCAGTAAAGCTATTGTACCATAGAGCTAAATATGTCACTTTTTTCTAAATCTTTGCTGAAACTTATTCATTATTATAATACCATTAGCTAGTGGTAATTATTTTTTAGTTTTCTCTTGAAATTCTGAATGAAGTAGACAGTTACAAACTGTATTGATAGTTTCCCCTTTTATACCTTTCATACTTGGTTAAAAGGGATCTGATTTCAGTGACTAACTGGTAGAATGCAATTTATCTTGCCACCAACTTCTTTTTTCATCAAAAATACTGCCTTAAAGAAGAAAGTGAGAAGCTACATGTGAAGTAAGCCTTTTATTTTTTGGGCCTTTGCAGAAGTACATGTTACACAAGGGTGTAGTGGTTCCTTCCCAGACAAGCATAATCAGTAAGAATGGTCTAGTAGGACTCTCTTAGGATGCTTTCTATTCCCTGAAAGAGGTCTAGCTCCCTAATTTCTATTCAGACACAAAGGGAGAAGAGATCTGCTGTCTGATATGTGTCCCAGTGAACTAGAAATCACAATATAAATCAGTTGATGACTTGTGACCACGTTGTGACTCTGACATAGGCTCATTAGTGAACTCAACTGCAGTGCAGATTAATCCTCATTTACCCATTACATCTGTTTGTCAGAAGCTAAAGGGAATTCCCTCCTTGGGCTTAAGAGTGGATTCACCTATAAATCTGATTCTATGATCTGAGCAGAACTGACTACACATTCTTGTGAATTCCTGTTCCCTGTGCTTATTCTTATTTTTATCATAACAACACACATACAGTTTATTCTTACTGATTTTAATATAGCCTTCTTATAATAAAATGTAAGCCTCTCAAAGGATCTTATTCATTTTTCTATCCCCAGGACTATCATAGTTTTAAGAATAGAATAGGTGACTCATACATAAAAATTAGTGTTTGTTGAATTGATCACTGTGAGAAGTATTAGAAACACAAAGTTGAACAAAAATAGTCCCAGGTCTCAAAAAGCTTAATGCCTAATGAAGAAGGCAGATATGTAAACTAATGGTAATTTAGTTCACATAAATGTAACCCTAAATAGGCTTTCCAGGTGACTCAGTGGTAAAGACTCTGTCTCCAGTGCAGGAGATGCAAGAGACGCAGGTTCAATCCCTGGCTAGGGAAGATCCCCTGGAGGAGGGCATGGCAACTTACTCCAGTATTCTTGCCTAGAGAACCCCATGGACAGAGGAGCCTTGTGGGCTACAGTCCATGGGATTGCAAAGAGTCAGGCACAACTGAGCACATAAGCCACAAACCCTAAATAAAGGTGCAGAACAAATTGTTTAAGCCTGAAATGGAAGAGGTGATTAAATATTAGGGAGCCTTCTGGGCAAAGTAAGTTTTCGAGTTTGGATCTTTAAGATCGGACATTATTTCCACAGAGGTTATTTCCACAAAGAGATGAGGGAGGTACAATGAAGAAGCAGCTGTGAGTTATTTCTAAACTTTGGACTTTTATTATTTAAACAGCTTCACTGCTGGTAACATTGTTCAGAGTGTTATCGGAGGTCATGTGTTAGGCTGAACTCTTTTGTATGCACATGATAGATTCCCAGCCCAAACCAAGTTATGTAAAGTGGGACATTTTAACAGATCCTGTGACCAAACTGTGGGAAGAAGAGTGGTGTACCTAGGCCTTGTGGAAAACTGAAATAAAGGACTGTTCTCTTCCTCTCCACTTCCTTTCTGTTATTCTAGAATGCAGTGCTGTGCATGCTAACTCACTTCAGTCATGTCCAACTCTTTCTGACCCTATGGAATGTAACCTGCCAAACCCCTCTGTCCATGGAATTCTCTGGGCAAGATTACTGAAGTGGGTTGCTGTGCCCTCCTCCAGGGGATCTTCCCGACCTGGGGATCGAACCCACATCTCTTATGTCTCTGCTTTGGCAGGTGGGTTCTTTACCAATGGTACCACCTGTTGTTGTTCAGTCCCTCAGTCCTGTACACTATTTGTGACCCCATGGACTGCAGCACATTATGGTTCCCTGTCCTTCACCAGCTCCTGGAGCTTACTCAAACTCATGTCCATTGAGTCAGTGATGCCATCCAACCATTTCGTCCTCTGTCTTCCCCTTTTCCTGCCTTCAATCTTTCCCAGCATCAGAGCCTTTTCTAAAGAATCGGCTCTTTACATCAGGTGGCCAAAATATTGGAGCTTCAGCTTCAGCATCAGTCCTTCTAATGGATATTCAGGATTGATTTCCCTTAGGATTGACTGGTTTGATCCCCTTGCAGTCCAAGGGACTCTCAAGAGTCTTCTCCACAGTTAAAAAGCATCAGTTCTTCGGCGTTTAACCTTCTTTATGGTCCAACTCTCACATCCGTACATGGCTACTGGAAAAACCATAGCTTTGACTAGATGGACCTTTGTTGGCAAAGTAATGTTTTGGCTTTTCAATATGCTGTTAAGGTTTGTCATAGCTTTTCTTCCATGGAGCAAGGGTCTTTGGCTCCAGTCACCATCTGCAGTGATTTTGGAGCCCAAGGAAATAAAGTCTCTCACTGTTTCCATTGTTTCCCCATCGATTTGCCATGAAGTGATGGGACCAAATACCATGATCTTTGTTTTTTGAATGTTGAGCTTTAAGTCAACTTTTTCACTGTCCTCTTTCACTTTCATCAAGAGGCTCTTTAGTTCTTCTTTGCTTTCTGCCATAAGGGTGATGTTGTCTGCATATCTGAGATTATTGATATTTCTCCTGGAAATCTTGATTCCAGCTTGTGCTTCATCCAGCCCAGCATTTTGCATAATATACTCTGCATATTAGTTAAATAAGCAGGGTGAAAATATACAGGCTTGATGTACTCTTTTCCCAATTTTGAACCAGTCCATCGTTCCATGTCCAGTTCTAACTTTTGCTTCTTGATCTCCGTACAGGTTTCTCAGGAGGCAGGTAAGGTGGTCTAGTATTCCCATTTCTTTAAGAATTTTCCACGGTTTGTTGTATTCCACTCAGTCATAGGCTTCAGTCTAGTCAATGAAACAGAATTAGATGTTTTTCTGGGATTCTCTTGTTTTTTCTTTGATCCAATGGATGTTAGCAATTTGATCTCTGGTTGCCCTGCTTTCTCTAAATTCAACTTGTACATCTGGAAGTTCTTGGTTCATGTACTGTTGAAGTCTCACTTGGAGAATTTTGAGTATTAGCTTGCTAGCATGTGAAATGAGTGCAGTTTTGCTGTAGTTTGAATGTTCTTTGACATTGCACTTCTTTGGTAATGGAATGAAAACTGACCTTTTCTAGTCCTGTGGCACCACCTGGGAAGCCCCTATTCTAGAATAGCTGCCTGGAAATGTTGAAAATAGGCCAAGCTGAGGGAAAATGAGTAGAATAGTGAGTTGCTCTCTCTGGTATCAAGTTTAGAAAATTATGAGGTATGAATGTTCATAGGAGCATTATCCATAAGAGTTAAAACATGGAAACAACCCACATGTCCGTTAACTGTTGAATGGGTTAAAAACATGCAGTATAACATACAATGGGATATTATCCTGCAATATAAAGAATGAAGTGCTAATCTATACTACAACATGGAAACATAGGTCAAGTTGAAGAAGCCACTCACCGAAGACCACATACTGTATCATTCTATTTATATGAAATGTCCAAAGTAGGCAAATCATCAGGGACAAAAAGTAGATTTGTGAAGAGTTTGAGGTTAGCAGCAGATGGAGACTGAATGCTCAGTCCAGGGTTTCTTTTTTAGGGTAATTAAAATATTCTAAAATTAGAAAGTGAAATTAGAAAGTAAAATTAGTGAAATCCAAAAGTAAAATTAGAAAATGAAAGTGAAAGTCGCTTAGTCGTGTTCGACTCTTTACAAGTACATGGACTATACAGTCCATGGAATTCTCCAGGCCAGAGTACTGGAGTGGGTAGCCTTTCCCTTCTCCAGGGGATCTTCCCAACCCAGGGATCAAACCCAGATATCCCACATTGCAGGCGGATTCTTTACCAGCTGAGCCACAAGGAAGCCTAAAACTAGATAGTGGAGGTCATTGTAGGACTCTGAATATACTAGCAATGACTGAATTACATGCTTTAAAAGGGTGAATTTTATGGTATATGAATTATATCTCAATAAAACTATTATTAAAAATTAATAAAGAAGTGCTTTAATTGATCTAAATTAATTCAGGAGCTAATGTTTGCAGTTAAGGAAGGATGCATGGAGTATGCTGATTCATCTTGCTCATCAAGTGTTCATCTTTGAGACTACAAACAACAGTTGGAGGAGGAGTTAGATATTTCAGAGAAGATGGTGCACATGGTTGGACTTGAGAAAACCACTTCCCTTGGAAAAGTTAGATATTTTTCTCAGAAGGAGTAAAGAGGGGATGTGGGTGTCCCTGGTAGCTCAGTAGCAAAGAATCCACCTGCCAATGTAGAAGATGCAGTAGATGCGGTTTCCATCCCTGGGTTGGGATGAGCCCCTGGAGAAGGAAATGGCAAACCACTCCACTACAGTCCATGAGGTCACAAAGAGTTGGACACGACTGAGGCACTGAGCATGCATTCAAGCATAAAAGATCAGCTTGAAAAGCCTAGTGACTTCAGCAGTTGGCTTAGTTACTGTGTGCTGTGGCATGCACTTAGTTCTATGACACTCATCTCTCAATTCTTGGAGGTATTAGCTAAGGACAGCTCACAGCTGTGTTGTCTCCAGTTTTGTCTATCCTTCTTAAAAAGAATCTGCCTTGATCAAGGTTACTCACCTTTCCTACAAGACAACCTGTATCCAGGAGTACAACAGCTCCAGTGGAAGTTCAGTGTGGAAGGGCAAGGGCTGGACTGCTTACCCAAGTTGGATCATTTTGAAGGTTTGTTCGGCACAAGGGCTTCCCTGGTGGCTCAGACAGTAAGGAGTCTGCCTGTAATGCAGGAGGCCTGGGTTTGATCCCTGGGTTGGGAAGATCCCCTGGAGAAGGGAATGGCAACCCACTCCAGTATGCTTGCCTAGAGAATCCCATGGACAGAAGAACTTCTACTGGGATGCAAAGAGTCAGACATGACTGAGCAACGAACACACTACACTACCCCCAGCATAAGAACTCCCCAAAGTATAGTATGCCCTGAGGTCTCTGTTGCAACTGCTTCTCTGCTCAGCATATTCCTTTGTCAAGTCCTACTTCCCTTATCTCATGCATTGTTCCTAAAACTATTTCTCAACAAAGCTTATGCATGTAAATATCAGAATGTATTCCCCAGAGAACTTGTGACAGTTGGTACCAGGAATGACCCTAGGAAGCTGACTGAAAAGTGATATTTGGAGCTGGATCTCCATCTAGATCTGAGGACACCATCACAGGCACTGAGAGCTTCTAGCATGTGGTTTCAGTACAGTTCCTAAGTTTTTTTCAGTTGTGAACTAGAAAGGTAGGCCAATGGAAAAAATGGGTGCAATAGCTCAGGCACATGATAGGTTTGGGGAAAATAGTAATGATGAGGACGATGGAATTGAATAACTATAGAAAGAGCCATTTGGTGCATTGAAAGAAGAAAGCAAAGGCTGAGGGTGATGAATGACGAATATAAATCAAATTGTGAAAGACAGAGTCTCCTAGGCAGCATATAAAGAACAGAGTCTCATCTGCTGTACCTGAAGGTCAGGGAAGGCTGAAGATCAGGGCCAAGACTTAATTTTATGAGTAGCAGAACTCCAGAGAAGTTTGAATTCTCAATCCCAGCAAGTCTGCTATGCCAAGATCAGGGCTGTAATTGTGAAGGAATGGACTCTGAAATTCTAAATGGACAAGCTCAGTAGCAGTTGTCCTCTGAAGGCCAGGGGTTTTACATAAGGAGGATCCCAGGTAATAAATGGGATGATAAAATCCCCAAATAATCAATTCAGTATTTTAATCACCAGAAATATAATGGACACAATAAATATAACTAGCAGCAAGATTGTCATGAGAAACAGGGGAGCCTGATCCTCATAGACCTATGGAGATGACTAATACAACACAAAGCACCTGGAACAAAATAACTAAGCAGACAACAAAGATATTGTTCAATCTATACATTGTTCAAACTATATTGAAGAAAAATAGCTTTCAGGCTTGAGCCGTTTCATAGATTTGAAACCCACTGAATGAAAGAGATCCCCACAAGGAAGAACCCTGCATCATCATATCAAGTTTCGTGGTAATGATTCTCCTGTGCTGTGCTTAGTCGTTCAGTCGTATCTGACTCTTTGCGACCCCATGGATTGTAGTCCACCAGGCTCCTCTGTCCATGGGGATTCTCCAGGCAAGAACACAGGAGTGGGTTACCATGCCTTCCTCCAGGGGATCTTCCAAACCCAAGGACTGAACCCAGGTCTCCTGCATTTTGGGCAGATTCTTTACTGTCTGAGTCACCAGCGAAGCCCACTTAATGATTAGCTCAGTTCAGTTGCTCAGTCGTGTCTGACTCTTTACAATCCTGTGGACTGCAGCACACAGGCTTCCCTGTCCATCACCAACTCCTGGAGCTTGCTCAAACTCATGTCCATCGAGTCAGTGATGCCATCCAACCATCTCATTCTCTGTCATCCCCTTCTCCTCTTGCCTTCAATCTTTCCTAGCATCGGGGTCTTTTCTAATGGCTCAGTTGTTTGCATCAGGTAGCCAAAGTATTAGAGCTTCAGCTTCAACATCAGTCCTTCCAAAGAATATTCAGGGCTGATTTCTTTTAGGATTGACTGGTTTGATTCCTTTGCAGTCCAAGGGACTCTCAAGATTCTTGACACACTGATTTAAACATCACATGTTTTCATCAGAAGTTTGGGATTTGTTCCTTGGATATGGAAGAAATGTGTTCTGTTAGTCACTCAGTCATGTCTGACTCTGCGACCCCATGGACTGTAAGCCACCAGGATTCTCTGTCCATGGAATTCTCCAGACAAGAAAACTGGAGTGGGTAGCATTTCCTTTTCCAGGGGATTTTCCTAACCAAGGGATCAAACTTGCTTCTCTTACATTGCAGGAGGATTTTTTACTGTCTGAGCCACCAATCTCAGAGGAGAGGGAACTGAAAATATTTACCCAGGTGGGTTCCGGAATTGCTATGAAGCAGTGACTACTATGCTATACACATACCATCACCACTTTTGAAGAGAATTATTAATTTAAATTATCCTGCTCCTATCTCATCATTGTATGTTGGGGTTGGGGTTGGATTTGGGGATGGGTAGAAGGAGCAGATAACTAAATTTTTGGTTTATAATGCTCTGTATTCAGTATGGCTGATTTGCAGTGTTGTATGGCAGAAACCAACACAACATTGTAAAGCAATTTTCCTCTAATTAAAAAAAAAAAAAGACAAGTTGTTCAAAAAGTTGCACGTAAAGAATTTCACACCAGGAGCCTCAGCCACACTTGGACTCAGTTTAGATGATGATATTATGAATATTAAGTCCAAGTTTCAAGCCTATGTCTGAGGCTATAATGGAATGACGTTGTGATTCTTAGGAAGGGCTGAATATATTTTTGATGTTAGGGGAACACGAATCATCAGAGGCCAGAGGGAAACCTGTGGTAGCTGTTATACTGGTGGTTTAGTTGCTAAGTCACGTCTGACTCTTACAACCCCATGGACTGTAGCCTGCCAGGCTCCTCTGTCCATGGGATTTCCCAGGCAAAAATACTGGAGTGGGTAGCCATTTTCTTCTCAAGGGGATCTTTCTGACCCAGGGATCAAACCTGGGTCTTCTGCATTGCAAGCAGGTTCTTTACTGACTGAGCCACCAGAGAAGCCCACAGCTATTATATTGTTATGGCCCACCAATGCACCAGCCTGCTTGGTACACATGTGCTCACGTATTGGTACACATGTGCTCACGTAGTTCCTTTCCACATTGACTCTGAGACAGACCACTTGATTATCCTTGACCAGTGGAACACTGACAAGCAAAATACAAACAGAGGCTTAATAAGGACTTGCTCACTGGGCATTGGGGTTTGTACTATAATGCTCTCCCTTGGAACTCAGAGCTATTACTTAAAGAAATCCAACTACTCTGATTGACAGAACATGTGGATAAAGAGAAATATCCAGCCAACCCCTAGTTATTCCATCCATCACAGTGGATGTGAGACACATGAGTAAAGAAATCATTCTGGATAGGCAAGCAAGAGCAGTCAGCTCTTGGAACAGAAGAACCACCCAAAGTCCAGCTCAGATTGCAGAATAGTGAGAAATAACAAATTTTAAGCCACTAAGATCTGGGTAGGTTTGTTTATATAGCAAAAATAAGTCAAACACTTCCAGAAAGATCTGCACATAGTTCAGGCACAAAAAAATAACATAACTGGTTATTGACAAAGTGGAGTCATTTAAGCATGGTACTTAATTCACAGTCTAATCTAAAATATGGCGTAGGCTTCCAGGAGACTGACCTAGAAAACGAGAAAGTTTCCATGTATAAGAAGATCACAGTCATCACTTATTTGATGTTCCGATTTAAAATTCCATTAAAAAGATGATAAAGTTTGTATTGGCCAAAGAAATGGATAAAAGAGGAGATGTTAAGCTGAATAAATAGGGTAAATATGATTAAAGATAACTAGAAAATGGAGTTACTGAACAAGATATAATTCATTTTCATATTCCAATTAACCCACATAAGCATATACAATCGTTAAAAAGTTAAAACATTTGATTTCGGGTAGAAATATAAGAAATGAAAGTTTGTGCTATAAAGCAGTTGATGTTTTAAGACACTGAGGGCAATTGACTATGGTTGTCTTTTCATTTCTTGACCTTAGCGCCTGCTGTAGTACTTAAAATAAAGTAGATACTCAGTAAATATTTGTTGAGTTAATGACTGCACACCAAGAAAAAAGCCCTGTTCAGCTTTTTAACATGTGCTTGGGCAAAGAACTAGCCTCACAACCAAAAGTGATCCTCACTACCACCTCACTACCATGTCGGTCAGTAAAAGAGAGCTGAGAGGGAACATTGCTGTGTTTCTTCCCCTTACTTTTTCCCATGGGCTGCATCTCCTACCAGAAATTAAGTGAAAACCCTGATTATTTTCACCCTCTAGTAGGTCAAAGTCAGTGTCTATCTCATCGCTGAAGTTTGGCTCACCATCCCACCTACTCTGGGAGATAGTGAAGGACAGGGAATTCTGGCAGGCTGCAGTCCATGGGATCGCGAAGAGTTGGACACGACTGAGTGACTGAACAACAACAATTCAACCTACAGAGCAATGCATACCACTAAGCCGTGAAGTAGAAAGAAAAGGGATAAGAATTACAGCCAACTGGAGTAGCGGTGGCAAGGAAGCCTCCTGAACACTCTGTTTTTCATACAAGCATATCTAAAATTTCCCAGAAGTTGGGTAGTCAACGTGAATCTGAGTAACACTGAACCATCTTTCCAGTCCTTCTCAGGAGAGATTCCTGTGAAACGGTAGATCCCAGAATAAAAGGCTATGGGTGGACCACCTGCAGCAGGAGCTAAGGGTGGGGGCTTGCGGAAGAGTTCAAGCCAGAACCGAATTTCCCTCATCGGAGAACCGTTTCCTTCAACCTCTAGAGAAATTTTCAGGTGAAAAACTTACTTTAAAGTCATAAATACAACCACTAACCTGAAAAATGTATAATAAAAACAATTCAATACTTCCCCTGTATTTTCAGATGTTTTGAAACCGGTGACTATCCTGTATGTATCCACACTGCTCCACATCTACTCCTATCCCATGAAGACCAGCCTGAATTACTACAAAAGGCTTGTAACTGACCTTCCTGCTTCCATCCTGTCCTTTACAATTAATCCTCTATAGAGCAGCTAAACATAAACCAATCCTGTTACTCTTTTACTAAACAAGCAAACAAATAAAAAAACACCAATTGTGTCCTATAACAGTGAGAGTAAAATCCCTAGTCCTTCCAGGCCTTCAAGGTCTCTATGATTTGATTCCTGCCCATCACCAAAATTTAATCTTTCAGCACACTATCCTCTTTTCTATGCCTCAAACATGTCAAGCCTGTTATTCCCACGCTCTACACTGAAGTCTTTGCAAGCCTTCATTTTCTCATCAATTACATTTCAACTCAAATGTCACTACAGAAGGTTCTTTTTTTCTATAATACTGTTGTTCCTACCCCTGTCACTCTCTGTGGTACTTTATGGAAGTCTAATTGAACTGGTAGCTTAACAGGATCTGATGGCACAGAAATACATTATGAAATAAAATTTAAATTATATAGCCATGGGACAAGATGAAGTTCATGTTATGCTAATAAGGTAGACATTTAAGTGTTAAAATACCACCTACCTCCAACCTGAAATGGCATACAGGTGAGCCTGCAGTTCTATAATGCTTAGACCTATTCCCATAAAACCCCTAGAGCTCTTCAAACACGGGCACAGCTCTAAGTAACATGAAGCTTCCCTGGTGGCTTAGTGGTAAAGAATCCGCCTGCCAACGTAGGAGATGTGGGTCGATCCCTGGGTTGGGAAGATCCCCTGGAGAAAGAAATGGCAACCCACTCCAGTATTCTTGCTTGGAAAATCCCATGGACAGAGGAGCCTGGCAGGCTACAGTCCATGAGATCACAAAAGAGTCGGAGAGGACTTAGCAACTAAACAAGAACTAAGTAACAGAAGGAACATGAAGAAGCCACATTCACTCAGGACTTCATCTTTCATGGCAAAAATCAGTTATCTGGTTCTCAATCTATTTACTTATGAATGATTATTGTCTATCTCCCGTATCAAAGTATTAGCGCTATGAAGGCTGAGACTTTGTCTTTTTTTTTCAGTCACTCTCGAACCCGTGTACAGAACTGCATCTAGCACAAATGTAGACTGATGAATTAATAAATTAAAATTTGGGCTTAGAAACAAAAATGAGATTCTATTCCAAAGCACATAATAGCCCACAAGTCCAGAATAAATCTATGTGTATATCAAGCAAAGTGTCAGAAAATAATTAAGTGCCCTTGATTTTGCTTTTCTCACATAACTTCTAAAAAGGAATGATAACACAGGCAGTACAGAATCAGGCATTCTTGGTGCACTGACCACCACAGTATTCAATAGTAATATAACCCCACCATCATCTACAAAACTTACATCATCACATCATCAATCCCTAAAACTAACTTAGTATTTAATTTGGACCTACATCAAAATATCTTTTTTTTTCCTATTCTAGTGGAAATGTTAGAAGAAAGTTGTCCCTTGCTTACTGAGAAAATTCATCCATAGTTCCAATTTTTGCAAATATTTTCCTAACTTGCTAACAAGTTACTTGCTTTGAGACGTGTTTCACTAGAAGTTTTGAAATGGAATAGTTTGTGTATCTTAAATGGCATTAGACTGACAATTAAGAGATATGGGATGGATTTTTATTTTACTGTTTATAATAGGTTTGGTATTGCCTTGGGAGTCATTTTACTTTAGCCTGAATTTCACCTTCTGCAAAATGAGATGCTTGAACCAGGAGTTTTCTATACTTCCTTTATGCTCTTAATATCAAAGATTGAAATGCAGCTCAGCCATCCAATTTGAAATTGATGATGAAAAGTTAAATTTCCCCTTCTCCAATTACATAAAAACTAATGCATCAAGGAAAGTAAGAAACAGGCAAAGCCCAGTTATAAATAAATTAAGTGTCAGTAAAACCCAAAACCACAAATAAGCTATGGAGAAAAAGGTAGAAATGGGGTATTTACTGCAGTTGGTCGCCAGAAAACCATAAGATATTATTTTTAAGGTAAAAAGAGTACACTGAACGCAGACTACTCTTGTTTACAATTGTTGGACATAGGGGCAAAATTTGGCAACAAAAATTTCCTTGACATGAATATGTCATATATTTGAAAAGCAGAGAACATCAGGTCAAACAGAGAATTAGCTAGAAAGTCCCACTGAGAAAGAACAGTCTGTCCACATGGTAAATAGGAGAAGGAGCAGATAGGACTTTTGTACTATAAAAAGTTCTGCCAAAATAGCTCCTATGTATTGGATTGGGAAAAATAAAGGTTACTTTTAAATCATATGTAAGGTAACCATTAATCTGCATCAACCACAGGTCATTTCCCAGGTGAAATTCCTCAAATATATGAATGAGAGAAATCACCTCATATAAGGATGCATACATACAAAAATAATGAGCAAAACAGGAGGAAAGGAACAGAAAACAAGACAGATAATGAAAACTCATCAGAAAAATATTGCCAAGAAACAATGAAAATTGAAACAAAATATCTTGGAATTACTATTCCAGAATCTCAATGTAGTTACTCTCCTATTAATTAGGAATATAAAATATGGACACAAGACCTCAGAAAAGATACTAACAAATAAGCAAAAAATAAAACATAGATTATCAAAGCTAAGGAAAGAAGTAAAAGGAAAAAACTAAACCATAATTGAAATAAAAGTAAAATTAGAAGCACTATAAAAAATGAAAACTGAATATATGTAAGGTACACAGTGAATAGAAATAAGTAAAAAGAAACTGAAAAAAATGGAAAGGAAGGGTTAAAATACAGAAGGAAACATTTAGCTAGGAAAGCCAGAACAAAAATATTCAGTTCCAAAGTAAATAAAAAAAGAAATAGATTCCACTGAAGAAAAATTTCCGGTATCAAAGAAATATTGGAGCTAATGTTGAAATGGCATACCATAGGTAAGAATAATTAAAACTAGATATATTGTAGTTGTATTCATCCATGTTGCTGTAAATGGCATTAATTTGTTAATTTAATGGCTAAGTTATAGTCCATCACACACACACACACACACACACACACACACACACACACATACGGCAAGACATGGAAACAACCTAAATGTCCATCAACAGATGAATGGCTAAAGAAAATGTGGTATATATGAATAGTGAATGTGAATCATGCTGCAATGTGAATACTGTTGCAACACGATTCACATTCACTAATGTGAATCATGTTGCAATGAACAACACACATACATGCATTGGGGTACATGTATCCTTTTTTTTTTAATTTTTTAATTTTTTTTAATAAACTTATTTATTTTAGTTGAGGACTAATTACAATATTGTAGTGGTTTTTGCCATACATTGACATGAATCAGCCATGGGTTTACATGTGTTCCCCATCCTGAACCCCCCTCCCACCTCCCTCCCCATCCCATCCCTCTGGGTCATCCCATTGCCCCGGCCCTGAGCATGTGTCTCATGCATTGAACCTGGAATGGTGTTCTGTTTCACATATGATAATATACATGTTTCAATGCTATTCTCTCAGAACGTCCCACCCTTACCTTCTCTCTCAGAGTCCATAAGACTGTTCTATACATCTGTGTCTCTTATTCTGTCTCGCATATAGAGTTATTGTTACCATCTTTCAAATTCCATATATATGCATTAGTATACTCTATTGGTGTTTTTCTTTCTGGCTGACTTCACTCTGTATAATGGGTTCCAGTTTCATCCATCTCAATAGAACCGATTCAAATGTATTTTTTTATTTTATTTTATTTTTTTTTTTTTTAATAAATTTATTTATTTTAGTTGGGGGCTAATTACTTTACAATATTGTAATAGTTTTTGCCATACATTGACATGAATCAGCCATGGGTTTACATGTGTTCCGCTTCCTGGACCCCCCATCCACCTCCCTCCCCATCCCATCCTTCTGGATCATCCCATTGCCCCGGCCCTGAGCCCTTGTCACATGCATCGAACATGGAATGGTGTTCTGTTTCACATATGAGAATATACATGTTTCAATGCTATTCTCCCAGAACGTCCCACCCTCACCTTCTCCCTCAGAGTCCATAAAATTGTTCCATGCATCTGTGTCTCTTATTCTGTCTCGCATATAGGGTTATTGTTACCATCTTTCAAATTCCATATATATGCATTAGTATACTGTATTGTTGTTTTTCTTTCTGGCTTACTTCACTCTGTATAATGGGCTCCAGTTTCATCCATCTCAGTAGAACCGATTCAAATGTATTTTTTTTAATGGCTGAGTAATATTCCATTGTGTATATGTACCACAGCTTCCTTATCCATTCGTCTGCTGATGGACATCTAGGTTGCTTCCATGTCCTGGCTATTGTAAACAGTGCTGCGATGAACATTGGGGTACACGCGTCTCTTTCAATTCTGGTTTCCTCGGTGTATATGCCCAGCAGTGGGATTGCTGGGTCATATGGCAGTTCTATTCCCAGTTTTTTAAGGAATCTCCACACTGTTCTCCATAGTGGCTGTACTAGTTTGCATTCCCACCAACAGTGTAAGAGGGTTCCCTTTTCTCCACACCCTCTCCAGCATTTATTGCTTGTAGACTTTTGGATAGCAGCCATTCTGACTGGCGTGAAATGGTACCTCATTGTGGTTTTGATTTACATTTCTCTAATAATGAGTGATGTTGAGCATCTTTTCATGTGTTTGTTAGCCATCTGTATGTCTTCTTTGTATCCTTTTGAACCATGTTTTTTCCCCATATATATGCCTAGGAATAGGACTGCTGGATCATATGGTAGCTCTACTTTTAGTTTCTTAAGGAACCTCCATGCTGGTCTCCATAGTGGTTGTACCAATTTACATCCCCATCAACAGTGTAGGAGGGTTCCCTTTTCTCCACACCCTCTCCAGCACTTATTGTTTGTAGACTTCTTAATGGTAGCCTTTCTGACTGGTATGAGGTGATATTTCATTATAGCTTTGATTTGCATTTCTTTAATAATTAGTGATGTCAAGCATCTTTTTATGTGCCTATTGGTCATTTACATTTCTTCTTCGGAGAAATGTCTATTTCTTCTGCCAGTTTTCAGTGGGTTGTTTGTTTCGTTGTTAAGTTGCATGAGCCATTCACATATTTTGGAAATTATGCCCTTGTTGGTCACATCATTTGCAAATATTTTCTCCCATTCTGCAGGCTATCTTT
Organism: Giraffa tippelskirchi; assembly: GCF_054371585.1. Lineage (NCBI taxonomy): Eukaryota > Metazoa > Chordata > Mammalia > Artiodactyla > Giraffidae > Giraffa > Giraffa tippelskirchi. The sequence continues at coordinate 86,908,815 of NC_137275.1, read as the reverse complement.
TCTTTTTATCTGTGGTTTCCTTTGCTGTGCAAAAGCTTGTAAGTTTCATTATGTCCCATTTGTTTATCATCATACTAAGTGAAGTAAGTCAGAAAGAGAAGGACAAATATCATATGATATCACCTATATGTGGAATCTAAAATATAACACAAATGAACCTATCTACAGAACAGAAGCAGACTCACAGACATAGAGAACAGATTTGTGGTTGCCAAGCAGGGGTGGGGGGACGGCTGGAGGAGGGATGAAGTGGGAGGCTAAGCTATTATATATGGGATGGATTAACACCAGAGGCCACTGCATAGCACAGATAACTATATTCAGTATCCTATGACAAATCATGATGGAAAAGTATAAAGATAATGTATATATATTAAAAAAACAGAATCATTTTTACTGTACAGTAGAAATGTATAAAACTCTGTAAATCAACTATATTTCAATTAAAAAAACTGTTAGATACATTGCAATAAAGTTTATAAACTTCAAAGATAGAAGTACTCCTTTAATGTTTAATACATGTAAAAGAAGAAGTAGAAATATTAGGCTGCCTTTACATTTTTCCTCAGCAATATTAAACACAAGAATACAAAGGTGTTATGTATTTAATTTTGACCCAAGAATTCTATATACAGAAAAACTGTCCTTGAATATAAGTGCAATAAACAAATATTTTTCGAAATAAAAGCACTCACTTCTGGCAGCCAGAGTTTGCCAAGAGATCAGAAAAAGTCCAGAGGCAGGGAGTAACATGTGTTTGTTCTTAGCATGTATGTACATGTATATCCTAATTTATAGTACCTGGAAGTCAATACTGTCATTTACTGTTGATTTTAAAAACATAAATATGTAACACAAAGGTAGATAAAACCAAAAATAATATAGTAAACTCAATTTGTTAGATTGTGAGAGAATCAAGAAGAGAGGACATGGAAATGTTGCCATTGTTAATAATACAGCGGTAATGCAGTCTAAATATGTAGTGTATAGAAGTAATATATAAACTTATAGATAAAATAACAAATCTTTTTTCAGAGGAAACAGTGCAAATCACTGCAGAGTGAAAGAGTTTTAAAACACAAAGTTATATAAGCAGAAAGCATAGCATAAAATAATATGCCAAATTAAACTCAAATTTCTCTAAAATATCAATGATAGTAAGTGGCCTAACTTATTTACAGCAAAAGAACACAATGAAAAACAAAATTGTGAGCTACTTATGAGAAGCAATGAAAAAAAATCTGATTTGGAAAGATTAAAAATAAAATATTGGGCAAAATACAAGGACAAACAAAATGAAACTAAGGATCATAATAATGTTGAACTCAGGCCAGAAACCAGTTAACGAGACAGACAGAGAAATAAAGAGAGACAGAGAGATAGGCTGGGAGGTGCAGGTTAGTAATCTGAAAACAGAGAATGCAGTTTCTTTTCAAGTGCCATGAAAACATTCATTAAAATTCATATCTTAGGCTAAAAAAAAAACCTCAAGAAATTCCAAAATGTAAATAATATATTTATTACCTGGGATTGAAAATTATTAGCAAAACCAGAAATCGAAATTCTCTAGCATCTAGAAATTTTGAAACAATACAACTTTTCTTACAAAATCTTACTTTAAATAAGAAACCTAAAGGGAAATTCCAAAACACTCAGGTAGGTGGTTTCAGGGCAGGTAGAAGCCGGTGATACAAACTAGAAACCACAACCTGTGGAATATAGCTAAAGTGAAGCTCAGAAGAAATGCACAGCCTTAAAAAACATACAAGAAAGAATGCAAATTGGTGAAGAGAACTTTCAAGGTAATGAGTAAGAAAAAGAGCAAGAAAACGGACCTCAAGAAAGCAGAAGTGATGAAGTTTTAAAGTAAAAATTACTGAAATAGGAATACCACCTCTGGCCATGTCACAGTAGCTGAATAAAACTAACCCCCACCCCTGACTAATTACAACTGCAAATTTAATTAAGTATTTTAAAAGCTGAGGTTTTTTTCCTTTTTCCCTTCCCCAAGATATCGAAAAATAACATTATATGGACGGGGAAGCCAAATCCTTAGGAGAATGGAAAAGCATGAGAGCAATAAGCTCTATATTAGATGCCAAGATGCATGCTCTCTTGGGGAATTGCTTATTTTCACCCTACAGTATAGGTGGAGAAGAGCAGGAAGTAGGTTAGGGCTTGCAGCTCAGTCTCACTTGGCTTGGGAAACAGAATTCAAAATTCAAGCTTATCAAGATCACTAAGATTGCTGGCCAAAAGTGCAGAAAAATCAAATCACAGAAAAATGAATCCAACAGACAGATCACAATTTTTCCTAGATACATTTGCAAATTCCTGAACTGTGAATGCCCAGAACTTAATGTTCGGAAATCAAGCAGAAAGTGGCTCAGTTCAGCTCAGTTCAGTCGTTCAGTTGTGTCCAACTCTTTGCGACCCCATGGACTGCAGCATGCCAGGCCTCCCTGTCCATCACCAACTCTCAGAGCCTACCCAAACTCATGTCCATTGAGTCAGTGATGCCATCCAACAATCTCATCCTCTGTCATCCCCTTCTCCTCCTGCCTTCAATCCTTCCCAGCATCAGGGTCTTTTCCAATGAGTCAGCTCTTCACATCAGGTGGCCAAAGTATTGGAGTTTCAGCTTCAACATCAGTCCTCCCAATGAACACTCAGGACTGATCTCCTTTAGGATGGACTGTTTGTATCTCCTTGCAGTCCAAGGGACTCTCAAGAGTCTTCTCCAACACCACAGTTCAAAAGCATCAATTCTTCTGTGCTCAACTTTCTTTATAGTCCAATTCTCACATCCATATATGACTACTGGTAAAACCATAGCCTTCACCAGATGGACCTTTGTTGGTAAAGTAATGTCTCTGCTTTTTAATATGCTGTCTAGGTTGGTCATAACTTTCCTTCCAAGGAGTAAATGTCTTTTAATTTCATGGCTGCAGTCACCATTTGAAGTGATTTTGGAGCCCCAAAAAATAAAGTCAGCCACTGTTTCCACTGTTTCCCCATCTATTTGCCATGAAGTGATGGGACTGGATGCCATGATCTTAGTTTTCTGAATGTTGAGCTTTGGCTACTAAGTGGCAAAACTCTAAGCAGTAATTCTTGTGGTCTTCAAGTGCTGAGGAGTCAAAAATTAGAGTTCAGGCTCTGAAGAAGAAAAGAATCTCAAGGTAAACTGACTTTACTCAGTTTGACTATTAAAAAAAATACTAAATTCCATCCATTGGAAGATAGTGTCAACCAGAATCTCTACAATTTTTTGTAAATAATGCCATGTATTTAATAAAGTTTGACAATCTTATCAAGAAATAGGAATGAATGTCCAAAACCAAGAGAAAACACACATAGACAATACACATGAGGCAATATGAAAACATGAATGATTAATCTCTTTTTTGACTTGTAGACTTGGATCATTAAATACCTGTAATTAATATGTTTTAAAAATTAATAAATAAAAATTTTCCTCAGAAAAGCCAAATGTCTATAAAATAATCTTTAAAAATGTTAAAGCTGAAAAATAGTAAATCCTAAAATTCAAAATTATCTGAAATTAATAAATAGATTTAACTATTATGGTTTCTGCAAAAAGGAATAAGAAAGATTATTAGGAAACTGATTGAAATATAAGCGGAATAAGGGAGCAGAGGCGACAGAGGGATAATAATACTTCCTAAAAGTCATTGGAGTCCCAGGAAATGACAAAAGAGAGGAAAGAAGAAACAATATTTGAAGAGATAATGATGGTTGAGAATTTCCCCAAACAAATGAAAAATATCAAACCAGAAATTCAAGAACTTCTATAAATCAATCATGAAAAACAAAGAAAAAATTACTAAGAGCCACATCATGGGAAAAACTGCTTGAAACAAAATACAAAAGCACCTGAGGGGAAAAAAAGACACAACACTTTCAAAAGAACAACTGTATTTCAACAGCTGATTATATAACAGAAAATATGGAAGCTTCATGATAATGAAATATCATTTTTTAAATGCTAATAGAACATTTTTGTCAGTCCAGAACAATATAATCAACAAAAATATCATTCAAAATAAAGGTAAATAAATATATTTTCAGGTAAAAAAGGGAAAAAAAAACCCTAGTTTTCTCACCGGCAGACTCACAATAAATATATGTGCAAAGAGTGTTCTGTAGGGAGAAATAAAATTATCCTAGATAAAACTACAGCAATGAAAGAAGGTAAATAAAGATGATCAGAGAGTATAATTATTTATGTAAACCTAAATGAATATGTAAAATAGTAGTTGTAATATCTTTTGAAGTTTCAAATATGTATGGAAATAAAACATAAATACAAGAAACAAGAGAAGATAAGTAGGATTAAAATGTTCTGATAATCTTGCCTTGTCCATGGAGTGATAATACTAATTTATGATGGACTATGATGAATATGGACTTCACATAGACTTCAGCCATGTGCCATAGTTTGATTACCCCAGATTGCACTAATAAAATAGCAAAAATTGTGTAGCATGCTTAGCTGTAAACCAAATAAGGGGAGGAAATAGAATATTTTTAAAAATTAATTTTAAAAACATGCAAAAAGTAAGAAATAAAAATTTAGACTTAAACACAAATGAATATGCTTTAAATAGTAGCTAAATGTAAATTGCATAATAGCCCAATGAAACAGTTAGACTGCTTCCTGGGTGGTTCAGATGGAAAAGAATCTGCCTGCATTGTGGGAGACCTGGGTTTGATCCCTGGGTTGTCAAGATCCCCTGGATAAGAGACTGACAACCCACTCCAGTATTCTTGCCTAGGAAATCCCGTGGACAGAGGAGCCTGACTGGCTACAGCCCATGGGGTGGCAAAGAGTTGGACAAGACTGAATGACTAACACAGAAGGATCTCAAAATAACATTTTGCTAATTACAACAAATTTACCTTATGTTTGAGGACACAGGCAGATTGAAAATAAAAAGATGGAAATATAAATACCATGCAAACACTAACAAAAGGAAAATACTTAATCTATAGTACTATTGTCTAACAGGCTTCCCTGGTGGCTCACTGGTAAAGAATCCTTCTGCAATGAAGGAGATGCAGGAGATGCTGGTTCGATCTCTGGGTTGGGAAGATTCCCTGGAGGAGGACATGGCAACCCAGTCCAGTATTCTTGCCTAGAGAATCCCATAGACAGGGGAGCCTGGCAGGCTATCATCATGGGGTCACAAAGAGTTGGACACGACTGAGTGACTGATCATGGATGCACTATCTAGCAAAGTTGGCTTTAAAGGAAGAAGCACTATACAAGATCAATAAAGATATTTCATATTGATAATAGGATCAGTTGAGCCAGAAGATATAATAATCTTTAATTTGTTTGCATGGAGTTTTCTAGCTTCAAAGAGAAAAATATAAAGCAAAATAGGCAGGAGACATTGTCAAATCCACAAACACAAGAAATTTGAGCACAATCTCTTGTTACTGATGGCACAAGCAAATCAAAAATTACTAAGAATATAAAATTTTTGAAAAATGCAATGAACAGAAACACAATTTTGACCTAATTTACATAAATCCAATATAAACCAAGGAGCTGCAGAACACACTGTCTTTTCAAACCCACATGGATCATTTTCCAAAATGGAGCATGTGCTGGCCACAAAACAAATTCTAAAAATTATCAATGGATTTACATAATTCAGAGGCTTTTCTCTGACAACAGTGGAGTTGAGCTATAAAATGAATGAGAGGTAGTAAGTAGAGTAAACTCCCCAAATTTGGGAGAAATTTAGCAACGCACATACAAGTAACACATGGGTAAGCAAAGAACCACAAAAGTAATTAGAAAATATTTTAAATGGAAAGAAAATGATAATATGATATATCAAAACTTATAGGATGCAGCTAAAACTTTTATTTCTAAATATTAGAAATAAACAAAAACTGAAATTTAGTAATTCAAACATCTATTTCAAGAAACAAAACAGCAAATTAAATTCAAAGAATACTTAAAACAGAAAATAACAATGATAAGAACAGAAATCAATCAAAGCAAAATACAAAATTATGAAAGGAAAGCTTTCCAAACCAAACATTAGTTTAATCAAAAACCAGTAAAATAGATAAATAATTAGCATAAGTGATAAAGAAAAAAATTAGAGAACATAAATTACTAATTTCAGAAATTTAAATGGAAATTCAGTAGAAATTGAGTCAATATTTAATAACAGTAAAAACATTATGAGAAAAACATTTTGCCAAGAAATGCAATCAGGATAAAGAAACAAATTCCTTGATAAATGCTGACACATGGACTCAGATATGATACCATGGTGATAGGGTTTAGAACATACGGAAAAATCACTCACAGTGAAAACTCTTCTCAGCAAGCAGGAAAATTGATAGGCAAATAAATAAATAACTTTGCAGATGAGGAAGTGAAGTTAAGGGAGTTTTTCTAATGGCTTCTTTTTCCTCTGAGAGAGGGAAAGCAGGATAATGTTAAATGAAGTGAGTAGAAAAAAACTTGACCTAAGTTTTGAAGGTATAGAAAGACATTGGAGAGTCATAGTCCTGGGGGGATGCAGAGGCGGGTGAAGCAATGGATGATTTTCTGGAGAATAAAATGGGAACATACACATGTACACACACACACATGAATCCTTTGCCACTGAGCAAACCACTCATCTGCAATCTCTCAATTTCAGTCATTTACCCTTAGAAAATAAACAGAAGTATCTACAGCATTTTTACACTTTTCAATGCATTTTTATACTTCTGGAAAAATCTAAATGCCACAAACAGATGAATATTTATTGACATAGGTGACTGCTAAGGAAAAAGGAAGAAAGTAAATTAGAGTTTGAAACTATATGTGCTATATGATATAATATGAAATTATATATGATATATATATATATATATATATGATAGGAAAAAAACACCAAAACTCCGAGCATTCAGAGTTTTCTCTTCTCTGCTTTTCAGCATTTTCTAAATTTTCTGATTTGAGCATATATTACTTCAGTAATTAAGGGTAAATGTTATTTTGATTGGATAATTTAGATACAGATTAAGACCTGTTCAAAGGATGAAATGGCACAAATCTTAAATATAAAGATATTTTTTAAAGAGACATTTTTTCCCTATGAAACATCAGAAGGCTAACTCACTCTCTGATCATATGGGAAAATAAATAAATAAAAAAGGAAATATATTTGTGAAAAAAATATTTATTTTGTTCAAATGTCATTTAGGGCTTCTTCAACAACCCAAATAGTAATTTACCAGCTGCTCCACTCTAGCTTAAAATAATGAAGGAAACTATTTCTCTTGTATTTAGTTTGAGTCTAAGAAATGTCTCAATAACTGATTGAATACTTCAATTTTCGATTTGATATTTGGTATTGTAGTTCAGTTCAGCTCAGTTGCTCAGTCGTGTCCGACTCTTTGCGACCCCATGAATCGCAGCACGCCAGGCCTCCCTGACCATCACCAACTCCCGGAGTTTACTCAAACTCATGTCCGTGACACAGTGTTAAAAGAAGAGCTTACTCACTGGAAATATCAACCAAAATAAGGTTTCTTCATTTTGTAAGGGAAATTCAGGATATTTACTATATAACACTTTCTGAAAAGCCTCTGTTCAATAACCTTTTGAAAAGTGATTACAGTGAATACAAAGACACTCAACATTGTCCTACTACTTATATTAGAACTAAAGATTTCCCGATTTTCTTTTGGTTTTCATTGTTATTAAAAGTTCCAGTTATATGGAAATAGAATGAAAGCTCTGAGACAGGTAGATGTTGTTTTGTTCAAGGATGTATCCTGAGTGCCTAGAATAATAATTTGCCCACGATTAGGGCTACATAAATGTTGACTGAATGATGTAGTTTCAGGCTCATGAAGATTGCTAAGTTTCTCTCTCTCTCTCAGCATACTTTCCCCACTGTTTTACTCCAATTTTAAGTTTTATGTTTGTTCTCAATTTAATTTAACTTCTATTGTTACTGAGGAGACTTGATAAAAAGAGAAGTTAATAATAGTGCTACATGATTGTTTAAAAGAAAGTTATAAGTTATTGAAGAGCCCGGCAGATGCTTTCTTTGTGTATTGACAAAATTGGGAGAAGTAGTTCACATTTTAAGTGCTAGAAAACATAATTTGAGTTGAACTTTTATAGAATATCTTGTTACAACATTTTTTACAAGTGCACAGTGTTTGGGTAATCATATTAGCCTTTGCTGGAAAAGTACACAAGGAACTTAGGGAAATAAGCTTTTTTAAAACCTGTCTTTATTTCTTCCTTAATTTTTGTTTCTAGATATAAATTAACACATGGAACAGCCTCTTCTCTTTAAATAAAAATCTTTAACACTGAGAAAAAGTTCAATCTAGGCCACTAAACTGCCATTAACTGTCAGTATGCATGGTTGAAAAATTAGTATGCAGAGCATGCATGTATCTGGGAGAACTGTGAATTTTAGCATACCTATTTTCCTTTGCAGGCTATACAATAACATCTTAGTATATTTTCTACTGAAAACTAACTTCAGATAAAATAAAAGGACTTTTCTGTCTGAATATATAATGCATGAATCACTCTTTGAAAGAGATACATAAATAATAGATCAGCTCTCCAGCATTGCTACCATATATTATTAATTAAAAAATAAAGATCAGATCTACATTGAAAAATACATCTTGGTATCTAGGCTATAATGTGTCTTAACAGTGGGGATTACATTTTACAGGCAATGAAATGACCCTTTATCACATTCATGATGGCTTCAGGCCTTTGAATATTCCCTTCCTTTCAGGAATACATATACCTCTTTAAAAACTGGCCTCAGAATTCACTCTTTCTGGTAACATTCCTCGAATAAGTCTCACCCGAATGTGTCCACTGCATGCTAAGAGCATAACCTAATTTAATTCTATTTCTGAATATGGGTAGTTTCTTACTGTGACAGTCACTGGCCCTGTCACTCTGAGTCTCACGGTAAGTGATGTTCTCTGAACATCTCCAGTCTCAGTGTGAATAAACTCTTATATTCTGCATCTCTGAAAAATTCTGGAGTATTCTGAGTAGCTCTATAAACTCCAAGGGATTACCAAAGAAAAAATACAACCAGTAAGAGTCAGACTTACAAACAATGGTTGTGATACCAACAAAATTTAATTTGCCTCCAAGACTCACCAGCCTTTTCTTTGTCTGTATGAGCTCCAAAAAGCTGTCTACTCCCATCCTCTTGGCAAAACTTCACAAGACCAAATCTGTCTTGCCCACTGTTGTATCCTTGGTCGTTATTGTTTGTTTCTTTTTCACATCTCATGAGGCTGAGTTCTGTTTAATTTCTGGAGACAGACTTACTATTTACTGCTACACATTTTAATTGACTGCAATTTTCTGTTTGATGTGTAATAATGCAAACTACTCTCGAAAGAAACCTGACAATAGAGTCTTATGTCTTATTTACTTACCTAACTAACGAGGAAAAGAAATAACATGTCTGACCACAGATTAAGATTAATATTTGAGCTCACACAAAGCATTGGATTGGTACATCAGACTTAATGAATCTGAGATCTTACCCAGTATTGATACATATATATTAGGCTGTTTTCTTTCCTCTATTGACCCTTATCATATAATGTAAGATGTATTAATCATAGCCTTAAGTTACAAGATATTGAGAAAAAGAAACCTCACCCAAGGACTTTATATCATTTTATAGAGAAAAAGCATTTGTTTGGGGCTATATGTAGGATAGTTTTTTCATGTTTGCCACCTGATGCGAAGAGCTGACTCATTTGAAAAGATCCTGGTGCTGGGAAAAATTGAAGGCGGGAAGAAAAGGGGATGACAGAGGATGAGAAGGTTGAATGGCATCACTGACTCAATGGGCATGAGTTTGAGTAAACTCCAGGTGATGCACAGGGAGGCCTGGTGTGTTTCAGTCCATGGAGTCACAAAGAGCTGGACACAACTGAGCGACTGAACTGAACTTTTTTATGTCAGGCAGGTGTATACTGTGTTATGCTAATTGGAGATTGTATTGGTTTAAGGATATGTGTATGGGTACAAAATTGAGGAAGGGTGAACTGTGATGGTTTAATGTGTCAACTTAGGTAGGCTACCAATTGTCTAATTGAATACTAATATAGGTGCTGGTGAAGGTATTCCATATATGCTGCTGACATTTACATTAACTGAATTTAAGAAAAGGAAATTATCCTCAACTATGTGGGTGGATCTCATCCAATTAGTTGGCAGACTTTACAGGCAAACACTGAGGTTTCCCAGAAAAGAAGAAATTCTGTCTCAAGACTCTAGCAGCAACTGAAGCTGGAGAGCTTCTACCTTGTGGGCCTGCCCTACAGATTCCAGACTTGCCAGCTCTTGTTAACTGCATGAGCCGATTCCTTTCAATCAGTCAGTCTCTGCCTGTGTCCGTCTCTCGCTCCCTCTGTACTTATATGTACACATACGTAAAATTGACTGAAAATCATAGCGGGCAGAGCACACTTTGCCATTAAAAATGAAGCCTACTAACTGCAACAAGATCCAGAGAAGTGTCACCTTGACCTGATACTAACTACAGGATCACATAATAGCCTAATCTGTTGCATCCATGAACAGGGCCACAGACTGGCCATAAATGGGTCTCCTTTACCAAAAGTTCCAGGGAGTCTCTCACAGCACAAACTCAGGTTTTTATATTTTTAAAGGGCTTCTCTGATAGCTCAGTTGGTAAAGAATCCACCTGCAATTCAGGAGGCCCTGGTTTGATTTCTGGGTCGGGATGATCCGCTGGAGAAGGGATAGGCTACCCACTCCAGTATTCTTGGGCTTCCCTTGTGGCTCAGCTGGTTAAGAATCCTCCTGCAATGCAGGAGACCTGGGTTCCATCCCTGGGTTGGAAAGATCCCCTGGAGAAGGGAAAGGCTATCCACTCCAGTATTCTGGCCTGGAAGTCACAAAGGGTTGGCATGACTGAGCGACTTTCACTTTCACTTTTAAAGCCATTTGCTCCAATTTTCATCTCAGTTGCAAACTTTGCCCTTCATTGTTCTTCTTAATTCTTTGTTTTTCTTGGACATAAATTTTTGCTTCATGTCTTTCTTGGACATGAATTTTTTGCTTTACTTCACATTGTGCAAGAGTAAATTAATCCAATTACTTCTCAGAATCCAGCCACACAAAACAAAGTCAGTGTTCCACCAGTCTCCTCTGGAGGCTTCTCTTTAAAATATCCAGAGAATATCCCCTCCCCCACATCAGTGTCTCTATTCCTGTGCTCTTTAGAAAACATCCAAAACACAATTATTTTAGGACAATAAATAAGTCTATAAATTTTATTGGTACATTAAATTATACATTGCTTAATTTGTGAGGATTTTGGACCAGTCATAAAAGTATATACTTGAAATCATTAGTAAAGGATGGCACCTCACTAGTAGACCTAAAATTTGTCCACAATTTCCTTTGTAGAATAAGATTAGAAATTTATTGCATGAATTACATTGCATCTTAATGGTGGAAATATATGTTGCTTACACATAGTGATTTTAGAGCACAGTGAAGACTCCACTTCTATATGAAAGGTGGTGCATCAGCTAGACCTTGAAAGATGATCAGGACTTTTCGAGGCAGTGATAGTGGTAAGGACATTCCAGACAGACAGAATGTCACCTTCAAAGACAGAAGAGATACGAGTGTACAGTTAGCACAGGGCTGGTCAGAGCATGATACTGCATGTGTGATAGGACACTGAGTTGAGGATAGGACTGTGGGAAACTCACACTGCAAAATTGATAGACCTTATCCTGCAGTTAATATGAAGTCATGGAAAGGGTCAATCCAGAGAGAGGACATAACAATATAGAAAGGTAATATAAAGCTAGAAGAGGGCAAAACTAATTAGGAAGTCATTGCAACAGTCCATATGAAAAATGATGAGCCACCCACTTCCCCAAACCAGAAACTCGAGCCATCCTCAACTTCCCCCTCTGCCCCACTGAAACTGTCACTAAATTCTGTCAGATGACCCTGTTAAATAAAGGTGAATTTGTCCTCTTCTCTCATCGCCACTACCACATCACTGAAATATGATGAAAGCCAGCCTCAGCTCCTATCTGAGGATCTGGGGCATGTTGGAAATCTGAGAGGGTGACTCATTTTTCATTCTGTCTTCTCTCTGGGTGGAGCCTGTGTTCCTTCATGGCCACAGGCTGTGTCTAGGGTGATCTGAAGACACTGGGCGGTGCTTAAGCATTCGCTGGGAAAAGTCTTGCAACAGGGTAAGAGATAACAATGAGGAAGGAAGGTGGTTGTGGAGTCTTGGTAGAGAAGACGTGTGAATGTCTCAGCAGTCACGGAGGCAGTGGCAAATGGGACATGTGACAGCAGAGAGAAGCCCTTGGAAGAGTTTAGAGAAAGCAAGATAAATCACATTTTGAAAATAACAGTCTACAAGTAGGTTATTACAGTCCAGAATTGTGCAAAAGTGTAATAAGGTAGGAAGTTAATCCATCTAGTCAGAATTTTATTTGAGGGTATGATCACAAAATTAAGGTGAGGATTGTATTGTTGAATTGGAGGATAAATTCATAATAAGAAACAGTAAAACTGGCTTGAAGACTGAATCACTGGACTATTGATAATGGCAATTTATGTTGATCAGGGCTGGCACAAGCACTGAATATCTAGATAAAAGATACAGGAAAAAATAATGGAGTCTTTCAACATAAGAAGATGAGAACAATATAAAAATAGAATTTTATGATGAGCACATGTAGACTTCAGGAGAATAAATCCTTGGATTTTCTAGAAGGTAAGAGAAGATGAGTGGAAAGTAATTTTGCAGTTTTTGTCATCTTATATGCATAAAATGTCACCAACATTATTTAATTTAGCAGGTTATCTTTTAATGAATATAAATACTTTAATATTCTGAAAGCTTTCATATATGATGTCTGATCATTTACTGTTGATTTTCCTCATAAGTTCTTGTATTTCCCAATTATGTGTCTTGCTACCATGGGACATGATCAGGAATCTAGGGCTTCCAGGTGGGGTGGAAATGAGTATAATTTCAACTGGCATCATTGTCTTCCAAAGTCACAAAGTTTCACTTTTCAAAATCAGACAGTTCTTTTATCTGTGATAACTCTTACTTTCAACCCTCCTTTTATCCCATTAAATATTTTGCTAGGATCTCTCAAAAAATGTAATTTCTAAGAGCAAAGAGACAGTGAGTAACAGCAAAGGGAACATCCAAGAAAGGAAACCAGCAAGAAAGAGTCAGAAGCTCAATCGTTGAAACAGAAGCAAAGGTTCAGAATTTGGGCAAACACAGATACTATGTGCAGAGGAATAGAAAAAGTCATAAGCATGTAGTCAATTACTATGAGCATCCAACAGAAGAGGCGGAAGAAGGGGGAAAGTCAAGCTGTAGACAGAAATACAGGAAGTAGGAGTCGAAAAGAAGAGTAAATCCAGGCTGAGGCTACCAGATATCAGAATGAAGGCATGAAATCAGGACAGACAAAAAAATCCATGGTGATACAAACTCAGTGAAGATAATGTACTTTCTTTCAGAAATTAACTACCCAGGGTTTACAGACAAAAGTAGGTAACATGGCTGGAAAAGACAATGAAATGGTAAGAAAAAGAAAATCCTGAAAAAAATGGATGGATTTGGGTTTCACCTCATGTATCTGCTCTTGGACAGAGGGCAGCAAATAAGAGAGAGGAAGTTAAGGCCAGGGCTCTTAAGAATCCAGAAATATAACAGTTTCCAAATGATTAAAATTATACAGGTTACATTTGCTTAGGTTTTCTGACACCTTGATTATATCAGTATTTCATGAATATTATTTGATATCTAAGCTACCTGAAGATGTTATCTGACTGAACCTTAAAAGATGACTCTTAGTGAAGGTGTGAAGCTTTCCAGGTGGCACAGTGGTAAAGAATCTGCCTTTCTTTACCAAGAGGCACAAGAGATGCAGGTTCGATCTCTGGTCTGGGAAGATCCCCTGGTGGAGGAAATGGCAACCCACTCCAGTATCCTTGCAGGAAAATTCCATGGACACAGGAGCCTGGCAGGCTACAGTCCATGGGCCCTTAAAGAGTTGAACACAACGGAGCTACTGAGCAAGCAAATGAAGGCAGGATAAATGAAAAATTTCATTTTCAGCATAATTAGAAACAATGAAAGTTAAGGGAAAAGTAATTGTTATGGAAGATATATAGCATTTTTTTTAATTAAAGGATTTTTAAATGAATTATTACCTCTGAACAGAAAATTTTGTTGAAATTGTTACTTTTTCTAGTTAGAAAACAGATAAAATATTCTTTACAAAGTAAATAATGTGCAAGTTTGTCCAATAATCCTTCTTGGCAATCAAGATTTTGATGAATCTAATAAAATCTAACTATTTGCTAAGCACTGCAAAAAAAAATTTTAAAATTCAGCTACTTGCACAGAAAGTTGCCAAGTCTCTTGTTTATTAGGATCTTATTCACAGTAGTTATTATTCTACTTTTTATTATCAGTCTGGAGAAAAACAAGCAAATATATTAAATCTTCATTAGTGGCAAACCAATTACTATCAACTTTGAGATCCTTTGTGTTATGAATTATCACGATATACCATAAAATTGTAGATGATGGAAATTTACAAAGCCAGAACAATCAAAGATAATTGAAATAGACCTTAAATACAATGTGTTTATATATGTGTCAATATTAAATTTTATTTTATTAATCTGATAAAGCTAACTAGTTTTATACCTTTGGATCTAGAGTGTCATCTAGAAGTATCAGTTAACACTTTTTTTTGGTTTATTTATATGCCATTTATTGTGTTATATTTGGAAAAATCAGCAAGTATATCTGTGAAAAAAATGTTAAGTAGTTAGGAATAGTAAGCTGAGGCGATGCCTAAACATGCACACTCATATCATGGGCAGATAAATGAGCTATTAAAGGAAAATCAGAAGTAGATCTAAGTCATCATGGATTTTATGAAAAAAATAACTTGCCAATAAGGAAATTAGGGTTGTTTCATACATGAAATTTTGGTGCTGAATAAACTAATTGAATATTTGGGGAAATAAAACTGTTGCATCGTGTCTCCACAGGTTTCTTCAGTATTAATTTCAGATAAGTTAAATGTTTACCCTTTCAAAGACTGGGATAGAAAATGTCATCAAATTCTTAGAAAATGTTATGGAAGACTTTTTTTTTCAATTTCAGAGTAGAGAAGACCTTTTTAAAGATGAAATGAAACCAGACTGATAATTTTGACTTCATAAAAATTAAAATGCTACTGCATGGCAAAATGCACCACATTCACCTTTTCCAAGACATCACTCAAATGTTATTTCATTGATGTCTTTGGTCATTCTGTTTAAATTATAACGTGTCTACCACTCTACCTGCCCTCTGCATTACTGATCTCCTTTCCCTGATTTCTCTCCTAATGTGCTATATGTTTACCAAGATTTGTTGTTTATTGTTTTTCTAACACTATCAGACCTAATCTAGATGGGAAAGAAATTTTAATCGCTAAAGAAATATTCTCCATTGTGAAAGTATCTCACCTATCTATCTATCTATCTAACTAGTCTATCTATCTCTAATCCCTTTTCCACCTAGCCCCACACATACTCTTCTAATCCAGATTCCACAATGTTCTTTGCTTACTACAGTGTAGCATTTATAATAAAACAATGCCCTTCCCAATTTGTAGTAGTCAATGGAATATGCTAAGGCATTCAGACAAAACAAAATAAAAATATTAGTGGTTCTGGGCTGCAAATAGATTTACACTTCCACCTGCAACAACAAACTAGACAAAATATAGGAAAGAATGATATTCAGAAATTGAACTTCAGTCCACAGTGGCCAGTGTGGTCACATTTGCAGAGTGGAATACTGAAGCGGAGAGAGTTGCACAGAAAAACAATTCCAGGATTCTGCAACAAGTCCCCAAGTCTTCACTGCATATTGCTCATTGTTTGCATGTGAGAAAACTGCTCAAGCAGTTAACACTTTTTAATAATGACAAGTTAGAGGAAATCCTGGCTTAAGAACATTAAGAAGGAAAACCAAAAGCAATCCTGAACACAATTTCCCAAAACAATTAATGTGTGTTTGTTGTGTCCCTATCAAATTACCAATGGCATTTTTCACAGAACTAGAGCAAAAATATTTTAAAATTTGTGTGGCAAAACCGAAGACCCCGAGCAGTCAAAGCAATCTTGAGAAAGAAAAACAGAGCTGGAGGAATCAGGCTCCCTGACTTAAAAGCTACAGTCATACTACAAAGATGCAGTCATCAAGACAGTATGGTATTGAGACAAAAACAGAAATATAGATCAATGGAATATGACAGAAAGCCCAGAAATAAACCTGTGCACCTATCGTCAATTAATCTACTACAAAAGAGGCAAGACTATACAGTGGAGAAAAGACAGTCTCTTCAATAAATGATCCTAGAAAAACTGGACAGCTACATGTAAAAAATGACTTTAGAACATTCTTTTTACAACACAAGAATAAACTCAAAATGAGTTAAAGAGAGACCTCGCTAAATGCAAGACCAGACACTATAAACTCTGAGAGGAAAATATAGGCAGAAATACTCTTCGACATAAATTGAAGTAACATCTTTTTCAATCCGTCTCCTAGAGTGGATTGTAAAAAAAACAAAAATAAATTGGGCCTAATTAAACTCAAAAATTTTTGCATAGCAAAGGAAACCGTAAACAAAACGGGAAGACAAACCACAGAATGGTGGGAATATTTGCAAGTGAAGAAACTGATGAGGGATAGTCTCCAAAAAATACAAACAGCTCATGTGGTTCAATATTAAAAAAACAAAAAACCTAATCAAAAACTGGCAGAAGATCTAAATGGGCAATTTTCCAAAGAAGACATACAGATGGCCAAGAGGCACATGAAATATACTCAACATCACAAATTATTAAAGAAATGCAAATCAAAATTACAATGAGCTATAACCTCACACCAGTTAGAATGGCCATCATCAAAAAAATCTACCAACAATAAATACTGGTGGTGTGGAGGAAAGGTTACCCTCCTACACTGTTGGTGCAAATGTAAACTGGTACAGCCGCTATGGTGAATAGTATGGAGGTTCCTTAAGAAACTGAAAATAGAGCTAGCATATGATCCAGCAATAATACTCCTGGGCATATATTTGGAGAAAAACACTTTTCTAAAAGATACATGGCCCCATATGTTCATTGCAGTGCTGCTTACAATAGACAAGACATGGAAGCAGCCTAAGTGTACATGAATGAAAGATGTACATGTACACATACATGAAAGATGAATGGCTAAAGAAGATGTGGTACATATACACAATAGAATATTACTGAGCCATTAAAAGAATGAAATAATGCCATTTCCAACAATATGGATGGACCTGGAGATTATCATCATAAGTGAAGTAAGGTCAGAGAAGACAAACATCACATGATACTGGTTATATGGAGAATCTTAAAAAATGATACAGATAAACTTATTTACAAAACAGAAACAGACTCGCAAACTTAAAGGACTAATTTATGGTTGCCAGTGGGAAGAGTAGGGGAAGGGATAAATTGGGATTTAGGATAGTACAGACTGATGCACTTAAAATATATAACCAGCAAGGACTACTGTATAGCACAGAGAACTCTGTTCAATACTCTGTAATAACCTAAATGGGAAAATAACTTGAAAAAGAATAGATACATGTAAATGTATAACTGCCAGATATTCAAGCTGGATTTAGAAAAGGCAGAGGAACCAAGATCAAATTGCCAACATCCGTTGGATCACAGAAAAAGCAAGAGATTCAGAAAAATATCTACTTTTGCTTTACTGACTACCCCAAAGCCTTTGAGTGTGTGGATCCCAACAAACTGAGGAAAATTCTTCAGGGGATGAGAATACCAGATCACCTTACCTGCCTCCTGAGAAATCTGTGTGCAGGTCAAGAAGCAACAGTTAGAACTGGACGTGGAACAGACTGGTTCCAAATTGCGAAAGGAGTAAGTCAAGGCTGTATATTGTCACCCTGCTTATTTAACTTATATGCAGAATACATCATGCGAAATGTTGGGCTGGATGAAGCACAAGCTGGAATCAAGATTGCTGGGACAAATATCAATAACCTCAGATATGCAGATGACACCACCCTTATGGCAGAAAGTGAAGAGGAACTGAAGAGCCTCTTGATGCAAGTGAGAGAGGAGAGTGAAAAAGCTGGTGTAAAACTCAGCATTCAGAAAATGAAGATCACGGCATCTGGTCCCATCACTTCATGGCAAATATATTGGGAAACAATGGAAACAGTAACAGACTATTTTTGGGGGGCTCCAAAATCACTGCAGATGGTGACTGCAGTCATGAAATTAAAAGACACTTGCTCCTTGGAAGAAAAGCTATGACCAACCTAGACAGTATATTAAAAACAGAGACATTACTTTGCCAACAAAGGTCCGTCTAGTCAAAGCTATGGTTTTTCCAATAGTCATGTATGGATGTGAGAGTTGGACCATAAAAAAAGCTGAGCACCGAAGATTTGATGCTTGTGAACTGTGGTGTTGGAGAAGACTCTTGCGAGTCCCTTGGACTGCAAGGAGATCCAACCAGTCCATCGTAAAGGAGATCAGTCCTGCCTGAATATTCATTGGAAGGACTGATGCTGAAGCTGAAACTCCAATACTTTGGCCATCTGATGTGAAGAACTGACTCACTGGAAAAGACCTTGATGCTGAGAAAGATTGAAGGCAGGAGGAGAAGGGGACGACAGAGGACGAGATGGTTGGATGGCATCACTGACTCGATGGACATGAGTTTTATCAAGCTCCTGGAGTTGGTGATGGACAGGGAGGCCTGGCATGCTGCAGTCCATGGGGTCATAAAGAGTCGGACAGGACTGAGTAACTGAACTGAACTGAACTGAACTGAACTGAACTGAAACATGTAAGTGAATTGTTTTGTTGTACACCTGAAATTAACACAGCATTGTAAATCAACTCTACTCCACTATAAAATAAAAATTTAAAAATAAACTCTCTATTTCAACCAATTAGTGTCTCAAGTGAGCAAGCCTGATCATTTTAGATAAGAAATGGTAGCAATGAACTGTCATTTAGAGACACTGGGTTCAGGCTCAGCCATCCTAGTCTTGAAAGACAGCTCTACTACTTTTATAAATGTGTTTCTTAGACACATTATGGAACATCTCTAAAGCTCCACTTCTTTTTTTAATTGAAGTATAGATGATTTATAGTATAAAGGTAGTTTTAGGTGTACAACACAGTGATTCAAATTCTTTTCCATTATAGTTTATTACAAAATACTGAGTATAGTTCCCTACACTGTACAGTAGGTCTTGTTGGTTATCTCTTTTATATACAGTAGTGTGTACATGTTAATTCAAACCTGCTATTCTCATTTAAAATAAAGTTCCATTTCTCATCCACAAAACAGGTACAAAAATATAGTGGATATTTTATAAAATTATAGGAATAAAATTGGTTAAGGCAAGCATGCATTTAAATTGTTAGACTAGTACCTGTTTCAAGTAACCATATGGGTCAGCTATTATTTATTGTTTATGATTTATATTGTTGAATTTACTATTATTATTTATAAAAATCCAGAACTCAGTTTAATCAAAAGGGTGATGGAGTACTGGATAGTTGTTTTCCTAGGTCTTTGTCTATATTTGTATAAATCATCACACTTTCTAATAGCTAGAGTGCCCTTGCTTTCCAGACTTGAAGGTTAAAGCTCCATGTACTGGGCTTCATGTTTTTATCCAGCCATTACTTTTAAGTCTGAGACTACTCCTCAGTTTTTCTTATATTCTTATCAGATTAAAAAATCTTTTAAAATTTTCTTTTCATTTTCTTTATAGAATCTTTCAAAGAATAGAAGTTTCTTGTTTTGTGCTGCTTTTTTATGTTTTGAAAAGTATAGATCACCAAAAATTTTTATCATAGAAAAATCTAACAGATAAGTGATTTTCAAAGATTTGGGGTCTAAAATTAAAAGCTTTTGCACAACAAAGGAAACTATAAGCAAGGTGAAAAGACAGCCCTCAGAATGGGAGAAAATAATAGCAAATGAAGCAATAGACAAACAATTAATCTCAAAAATATACGAGCAACTCCTGCAGCTCAATTCCAGAAAAATAAACGACCCAATCAAAAAATGGGCAAAAGAACTAAACAGACATTTCTCCAAAGAAGACATACAGATGGCTAACAAACACATGAAAAGATGCTCAACATCACTCATTATTAGAGAAATGCAAACCAAAACCACAATGAGGTACCATTTCACGCCAGTCAGAATGGCTGCTATCCAAAAGTCTACAAGCAATAAATGCTGGAGAGGGTGTGGAGAAAAGGGAACCCTCTTACACTATTGGTGGGAATGCAAACTAGTACAGCCACTTTGGAGAACAGTGTGGAGGTTCCTCAAAAAACTGGGAATAGAACTACCATACAACCCAGCAATCCCACTGCTTGGCATACACACCGAGGAAACCAGAATTGAAAGAGACACGTGTACCCCAATGTTCATTGCAGCACTGTTTACAATAGCCAGGACATGGAAGCAACCTAGATGTCCATCAACAGACAAATGGATAAGGAAGCTGTGGTACATATACACAATGGAATATTACTCAGCCATTAAAAAAAATACATTTGAATCGGTTCTATTGAGATGGATGAAACTGGAGCCCATTATACAGAGTGAAGTCAGCCAGAAAGAAAAACACCAATAGAGTATACTAATGCATATATATGGAATTTGAAAGAAGGTAACGATATCCCTATATGTGAGACAGAATAAGAGACACAGATGTGTAGAACAGTCTTATGGACTGTGAGGGAGAAGGTGAGGGTGGGACGTTCTGGGAGAATAGCATTGAAACATGTATATTATCATATGTGACACAGAACACCATTCCAGGTTCAATGCATGAGACAAATGCTCAGGGCTGGGGCAATGGGATGACCCAGAGGGATGGGATGGGGAGGGAGGTGGGAGGGGGGTTCAGGAAGGAAAACACATGTAAACCCATGGCTGATTCATGTCAATGTATGGCAAAAACCACTACAATATTGTAAAGTAATTAGCCCCCAACTAAAATAAATACATTTATTTAAAAAAATAAAATAAAAAATAAAAAAACTTAAAAAAAAAGATTTGGGGTCTATAATCAAATTATACATAGAAATCAAACTCTAGTGGGTTTATGGAAAAGTACAATTAAAATTTAAAGGGAGTCATTATCCTTATCTTCTCTATTCTAATTTAGTGAACCTAGAAGTTTCATTTCCATGTAGTTTGAAATGTATTTAAAGTAAAAACATATTGTATGGAGAATTCTCATATATACCCCCCAAAATATACAGCTGTCCTTAATATTAACAGTTTGCATTAGCGGTACATTTATTACAACTAATAAAGCTATATTGATATGCAGCCATGAAATTAAAAGATGCTTACTCCTTGGAAGGAAGGTTATGGCCAACCTAGATAGCATATTTAAAAGCAGAGACATTACTTTGCCAACAAAAGTCCGTCTAGTCAAGGCTATGGTTTTTTTCCAGTGGTCATGTATGGATGTGAGAGTTGGACGGTGAAGAAAGCTGAGCGCCGAAGAATTGATGCTTTTGAACTGTGGTGTTGGAGAAGACTCTTGAGAGTCCCTTGGACTGCAAGGAGATCCAACCAGTCCATCCTAAAGGGGATCAGTCCTGGGTGTTCATTGGAAGGTCTGATGTTGAAGCTGAAACTCCAATACTTTGGCCACCTCATGCGAAGGGTTGACTCATTGGAAAAGACCCTAATGCTGGGTAGGATTGGGGGCAGAAGGAGAAGGGGACGACAGAGGATGAGATGGTTGGATGGCATCACCGACTCGATGGACATGGGTTTGGGTAGACTCCGGGAGTTGGTGATGGACAGAGAGGCCTGGCGTGCTGCGATTCATGGGGTCGCAAGGAGTCGGACATGACTGAGCGACTGAACTGAACTGAACTGAACTGACATGCTATCACTACCAAAGTCCATAATTTACGTAAAGGGCCAACTTCTGTGTTGTACAGTTTTATGGGTTTTAACAAGTGTATAATGTTTTGTATCTTCCGTTATAGTGTCACACTGACTGAACGGTTTCCTCATCCTGAAAATCCATCCTTAATCTACCCTCCCCTACTCATAAAACACCTAGCAAATACTGATCATTTCACTGTCTTTATAGTTCCGCCTTTTTCAGAATATCATGTAGTTGCAATAATTCAGTATGTAGCCTTTAAGATTGGGTTTTTTCACTTGACAATATGCATTTAAGTTTCTTCTATGGCTTGATAAATTATTTATTTTCATCTAAATAAGTAGCACTAAATAGCATTCCACTGGATGAATCACAGTTTGGTTATTAAAGAGCATCTTGGTTTCTTCCAGGCTTGGGTGCTTAGGAATAAAGCTGCTATAAGTACTGGTGAGCAGGTTTTTATGTTGATACAAATGTTTGATTCAACTGGATTGAGTCAAACATTTATATCTAGCATCATGATTGATGGATCAGATGGTAAAACGATTAAGCTTTGTAAGAAACTGTAGGAATAGAATTATGATTTGACAGTTTCCTTCAGGGCTTGAATGATATCATTATGTTTCTGGTTTGCATGGTTTCTGATGTGAAGTCTGTTGTCATTATTTCCTTTATGCTTCTACATGTAATATACTGTTTTTTTCTGGATGTTTTAATTTTTTTCTTTTTATCACTAAAAGATAAAGTGAATTTGATTACAATTTGTTTTGTGTAATTTTTGTTTTATACCCTCTTCTTGATGTTTGGTGAGTTTCTTGGATTTGTGGGTTTATAGATTTCATAAAATTTAGAAATTTAGTTCCAGCTTTTCAGTATTTCTACAGATACATTTTTCTGACTCCTTTTCTCCCACTTCTTCTCCTGGGACTCAAATTGCATATATGCAGACAACTTGATACTGTCCTCCAGGTCACTGAGCTCTTAATTTTGGGATATATTTCTTTTCATACTTGACTTTTGAGAGTTCCTCTTGCAAAGTTTTCAGAAGTTTTTGCAACATCTCTTGTTAGTACATGGGATAAGACAAATGCTATGTATTGAAATTTGGCTCTTTTCCATTCTTTAGTTTGTTTAGTCACTAAGTCATGTCTGACTCTTTTGTGACCCCGTGGACTGAAGCCTTCCAGGCTCCTCTGTTCATGGGATTTCCTAGGCAAGAATACTGGAGTGGGCTGCCATTTTTTCTCCAGGGTATATTCCCCATGCAGGGATGGAACACGGGTCTCCTGCATTGCAGGAAGATTCTTTACTGCTGAGACACAAGGGAAGCCCCCTTTCCATTCTTATCTACCCTTTTTAATTCATGAAAAAGGGATTCAAGGTGAGATGCAAGAAAAACAAATAAAATATGAGGAAAAGATAATTCTCATACTGCAGAGAAAATTGGATGGGCTTTTGATTTTGAATAAGACAGGAAAATTTACATATGGATAAATGGTCTCTGCACCATTTTGAATGATTGCATTATGATTTATTACTTTTTTATATTTCTTTGTACTGTTTGTTGGTAATAGTTCAAGAAAAAGAAATATTATATTCTATTTCTACTTTTGAAACTCTTTATCAGAATTATAGAGAAAACCTTGTCATTTGCTTCAGTAATTGAGTTTTTTCATTTTATATCATGAGAGGAATGCATTTTGTTGCCTTCAAATAAAAGAATCATAAGAAGTTTCTAACTTTTTTTTAAAGGAAAGTTTCATAATATTATCTTATTTCATAAATATCAGCACAGTCTTCACAAATTTGAGGTGTTGAGGCAATTGTCAATTAAATTAGTCTGAACCATAAAATGGAATTTCCTGAGGAAAAATATTTCAGAGGTAAGAAAAAATAGCCTGCCATATTTTCATATGTGTAAATACAATTGTAGAAATATATCTTTAGCTCTAGATCCTGTTGTTGCTCTTTAATCACACCGTATTAGGGAAAGAAATCCAAAACAATTCTCCTCTAGTAAAGAAGAAGATAATCTGAAGATTCAGGCTTCTGAAACTTATCAAAATATTGAATATGGAATATTTGATTAGACTAGTTCAGTTAAAATTAAAAGATTATCAGTTTAGTTCAGTCACTCAGTCATGTCTGACTCTTTGCGACCCCATAGACTGCAGCATTCCAGGCTTCCCTGTCCATCATCAATTCCTGGAGCTTGCTCAAACTCATGTCCATCGAGTCAGTGATGCCATCCAACCATCTCTTCCTCTGTCATCCCCTTCTCCTCCTGCCTTCAATCTTTCCCAGCATCAGGGTCTTTTCCAATGAGTCAGTTCTTCACATCAGGTGGCTGAAGTATTGGAGTTTCAGCTTCAGCATCAGTCCTTCCAATGAATATTCAGGACTGATCTCCTTTAGGATGGACTGGTTGGATCTTCTTGCAGTCCAAGGGACTCTCAAGAGTCTTCTCCAACACCACAGTTCAAAAGCATCAATTCTTCAGCACTCAACTTTCTTTATGGTCCAACTCTCACATCCATACATGACTACTGGAAAAACCATAGCTTTGACTACATGGACCTTTACTGGCAAAGTAATGTCTCTGCTTTTTAATATGCTGTCTAGGTTGGTCATAGCTTTTCTTCCAAGGATAGTTTTTCCTTAAAATCATCTTTATTCTACCATTTAATTAGTCAACTAGTGATTTTAGAAACACTCAGTATACTTGCTAAAAGTAACATTATTGAAATTTCTCTTTTGATTCACAGCATGAAGCATATGTAATTGATAAAATAGATAAGAGTTGTCCAAATTTTCCTGGAAAAGTGACAGAGATATTAAGAGACCTTATTAGTTAAATATCAGTTGCTATCAAGTACCAAAGGAGGAAGGATACAAGCTCCTTGTGAAGTTAGAATAATTGGAAAATGTGAATATAGGCCTCGAAGGGCACATTCTCATGGCAGGATATACATGAGATTTCAATACAAAGAAGCTTCTGTGAATTGCCAGTGGTTAAGTATTCTGCATAGTGTACCCAAATCAAGAAGATTCATCTTAGAAAAAATAAAGAGGGAAGAAAGAAACTGAGAGACTAGCATACAAGTAAATAGGATTTGTCTGTAAGTTTATGACCTGAGGTTCCAAGAGCCCATCATGATCTATGTCCAGCCTGGCCCTCCACTCTCCTGTCATCTAGACCCTGAGGGAGTGATCCACAACAGAGGGTGACTAGTGTCACCTGTCTCTGCTCCCTCCTGTCTAGGTTAGTCATCCAAGTTCTGAAGCTGGCCTCTTTCTTCAGTGATTGATAATAAAATCCTCTATTTTTTTTCAGAGGGCCTCACCCTCCACCTGGAGAAGGCAATGGCAACCCACTCCAGTCCTCTTGCCTGGAAAATCCCATGGACAGAGGAGCTTGGTAGGCTACAGTCCATGGGGTCGCGAAGAGTCGGACATGACTGAGCGACTTCACTTTCACTTTTCATTTTCACGCATTGGAGAAGGAAATGGCAACCCACTCCAGTGTTCTTGTCTGGAGAATCCCAGGGATGAGGGAGCCTGATGGGCTGCCGTCTATGGGGTCGCAGAGAGTCGGACTCGACTGAAGTGACTTAGCAGTAGCAGCACCCTCCACCAGAAGGTAGCTCATTATACCAGAGTCAAAAGGACAACCACATCTGAACCCAATACAACATGCCTAATACCTGCTTGAGAAGGAAGCAGGAACATATAATGTCAATTAGCAGAGGGTGGAGTGTGCCATGGCTCTTACAAGAATAAAATTTTAAAGTTCACACAACTCTTGAATATCAAAGATATTTGTTTTTACTCTAAATTTCTGCTTCTCTCACCCAATATTTCTGGAATGGCCATCCACTCCAGTATTCTTGTCTGGAGAATTCCATGGACAGCCCAGGGGGTTGCAAAGAGTCAGACATGACTGAGTGACTAACACTCAAACATTCCTAATCTTTGCTGATGAAAATCTTACTCTTGGGCATCCACTAGCATATACATGGCACCTCAGGAGGATGGCCCCTTCCCCCCAGAGCTCACATTCTAAACAGGCTGCACAAACTAAGATCGAATTGTTCCTAGGCATTCTCTATCATAATAAACAGTAAGCTGTCTAAAATCTTGTCTGGAATGAGAAGCATAGACAATAAAGAGCATACTTTTTTTGGATCCATTTGTACCTTAATTGCATACTGTGTTCAGCAAGCAGTGGGTCAGAGACAGAAGGCTTTGTAATTCTCCTTTCCCTAGAGATGAAGGGGAAAAGAATCACTACATTAATAATGTTTGTTTGCTGCCTACAGAAATGCACTGATGTTTTAGAAATAAATGTACCAATTTTAAAGTTGCATTTTTTTTAAAAAAAGAATATATCTCAATCACCCACTTAGAAAGTCAGGTTATGATTTTTAAGAACAGGCAATGTAATATCAGTTCAGTTCAGTTCAGTTCAGTTGCTCAGTCATGTCCGACTCTCCCTGATCCCATGAATCGCAGCAGGCCAGGCCCCCCTGTCCATCACCAACTCCCGGAGTTTACTCAAACTCATGTCCATCGAGTTGGTGATGCCATTCAGCCATCCCATCTTCTGTCGCCCCCTTCTCCTCCTGCCCCCAATCCTTCCCAGCATCAAGGTCTTTTCCAATGAGTCAACTCTTCGCATGAGGTGACCAAAGTATTGGAGTTTCAGCTTCAACATCAGTCCTTTCAATGAACACCCAGGACTGATCTCCTTTAGGATGGACTGGTTGGATCTCCTTGAAGTTCAAGGGACTCTCAAGAGTCTTCTCCAACACCACAGTTCAAAAGCATCAGTTCTTCGGCGCTCAGCTTTCTTCACCATCCAACTCTCACATCCATACACGACTACTGGAAAAACCATAGCCTTGCTAGATGGACCTTTGTTTGCAAAGTAATGTCTCTGCTTTTTAAAATGCTATCTAGGTTGGTCAAAACTTTCCTTCCAAGGAGTAAGCGTCTTTTAATTTCATGGCTGCAGTCACCATTTGCAGTGATTTTGGAGCCCAAAAAAATAAGGACGGACACTGTTGCCCCATCTATTTTCCATGAAGTGATGGGACCAGATGCCACGATCTTAGTTTTCTGAATGTTGAGCTTTAAGCCAACTCTTTCACTCTCCTCCCTCACTTTCATCAAGAGGGTTTTTAGTTCCTTTTCACTTTCTGCCATAAGGGTGGTGTCATCTGCATGTCTGAGGTTATTGATATTTCTCCTGGCAATCTTGATTCCAGCTTGAGCTTCATCCAGCCCAGCGTTTCTCATAGTGTACTCTGCAGATAAGTTAAATAAGCAGGGTGACAATATACAGCCTTGATGTACTCCTTTTCCTATTTGGAACCAGTCTGTTGTTCCATGTCCAGTTCTAACTGTTGCTTCCTGATCTGCATACAGGTTTCTCAAGAGACAGGTCAGGTGGTCTGGTATTCTCATCCCCTGAAGAATTTTCCACAGTTTACTGTGATCCACACAGTCAAAGGCTTTGGCATAGTCAATAGAGCAGAAATAGATGTTTTTCTGGAACTCTCATGCTTTTTCAATGATCCAGCGGATGTTGGGAATTTGATCTCTGGTTCCTCTGCCTTTTCTAAAACCAACTTGAACATCTGGAATTTCACAGTTCATGTATTGCTGAAGCCTGGCTTGGAGAATTTTGAGCATTAGTTTACTAGCGTGTGAGATGAGTGCAATTGTGTGGTAGTTTGAACATTCTTTGGCATTGCCTTTCTCTGGGATTGGAATGAAAACTGACCTTTTCAGTCCTGTGGCCACTGGTGAGTTTTCCAGATTTGCTGGCATATTGAGTGCATCACTTTCACAGCATCATCTTTGAGGATTTGAAATCGCTCAACTGGAATTCCATCACCTCCACTAGGTTTGTTCGTAGTGATGCTTTCTAAGGCCCACTTGACTTCACATTCCAATATGTCTAGCTCTAGGTGAGTGATCACACCATTGTGATTATCTGGGTCATGACGATCTTTTTTTGTACAGTTCTTCTGTGTATTCTTGCCACCTCTTCTTAATCTCTTCTGGTTCTATTACGTCCATACCATTTCTGTCCTTTATCGAGCCCATCTTTGCATGAAATGTAATATCAAGTAACCTTTATTGAAATCCATCTCTTCAGCATTAGCATAGCTTTCATGAAACAACATTTCAGTATTTTATACTATTATTTGATGCTTTCTACATTCTTGGGAACATCAGAGTCACAGACTATTTATATTTTTGAAGAATTTAAACTCAGTACATAACTTTATGTCTCTAAATTGTTCTGTGCAAGACAGAAGTCTCATGCATGGTAAAAGTCTGTTGCAGACTGTCCAAAGTTCTGCTAAAAAGAGAGACCAATATAAGATAATGAACTATTAACAGTTTTCTAAAAGGCATAAACGTTGACATAAAGCAGCAGGTAATCTTTCAAATGGGTGATTTTTAAGACAATTTGTTTGAGGAACAGGTAAAAGAATCAGAATTAGTGTCTCTAGAGCATCTTCTAAGAGCTAAGACATTTGAATATATTATCATTTAGTCCTTCTAATAACCTAGGATATTGACATTACTATTGATATCAAGGGCTTCCCTGGTGGATCAGTGGTAAAGAAGCTGCCTACCAATGCAGGAGACACTGATTCAGTCCCTGGGTCAGGAAGATTCTCTGGAAAAGGAAATGGCAACCCTCTCTGGTATTCTTGCCTGGGAAATCCCACGGACAGAGGAGCCTAGTGTGCTACAGTCCATGGGTGGCAAAAGAGTCAGACACGACTTAGCGACTAAACACAAATTGCTATCAATAGGTAAAAATGTTCAGATTCACAGAAGGGATCTTATTCAGATAGAAAGTAGTACAGCTGGACCTTAAGTTCAGCTGTATCTGACTCTAAAGACTCTGTGCTTTTCATTACTTCATTACTTTTCTCTAAAGAAAAATGTCACATTGTAAGACAGTGTGCTCCTAGCTAATATATTTGCAGAAGGGGATTTGAGAGTCACTGTCAATTATTTCTAACATTCACTTAGGTATCATATTGACTCTATGTTCATTTCCATGATAACATTCATCCCATATTGGATCATTTTGTCTATCTTTCATCTGTCACCTCCGCAAGACTGGGAGTTCTTTGAATGCTGCGACTGTGTCTTTTATCACTCAAACCATAGGATACAGCATACTAATTCATCCATTCACAAATATTTATAGTCTACTATGTGCCAGGAATTATATCAGACACATGGTCTTTAGGAGAATGCAAGAAATATTAGTTTCCCATAGAGCAGCATACAATTATTCTAGTAATCACTCCAAAAATATCTCAGGAGGAATTCACCCTCAAAATGCAATTATTCTTGCATCTATTGTTGGATTTCTAATTGCTTCATTTAAGAAAGGCAATGACAAAGGTGAATTTAAAAAACAAGTCGTCAGATCTAGCATTTAGTCGTGATTTTGACACTTGTACCTTGGACACGTAAGTTAACCCCCTTAAACTTTACTTTCTTGCTTTCTATAAGACAAAGATGTCATTAACAACATGTAATAAGAAAGATTTTACTATCCCTAAGATATAAAGTGGCTTCCCTGGTAGCTCAGCTGGTAAAGAATCCTCCTGCGATGCTAGAGATCTCAGTTCAATTCCTGGGTCAGGAAGATTCCCCTGGAGAAGGCATAGGCTATCCAATCCAGTATTCTTGAGTTTCTCTGGTGGCTCAGACAATAAAAATTTGCCTGCAATGCAGGAGACCTGGGTTCGATCCCTGGGTTGGGAAGATACCCTGCAGGAGGAATGGAAACCCACCCCAGTATTCTTGCCTGGAGAATCCCCATGAGAGAAGAGCCTGGCGGACTATAGTCCGTGGGGTCACAAAGAGTTGGACATGACTGAGCAACTAAGCACAGCACAGCAAGATACAAAAAACTCCTGTAAACCAGTCAAGAAAACAAATCAAATTAATAGGAAAGAAAAATCTGAAGAAATTTGGGAATTATTAGGAAGTTAATTTCAAAAAGTGTAAGTGTAGACTGCATATAAAAAAAGAAGTGATGTTCAACATTATTAAGGAAAAGATAAGTAATAAGAAATATCAGTCGGCCAATATTTACATGATTAATAATTTCTAGTATTAGAAAGGGAATAAAGAAATGAACCAAATACAGCTAAGACTCTTGATTAGGGCCTTTCTCATTGCAATTTGGTAATATGACCTTAATTTTAAACATAAGAAATCAAAGAAACAAGGCAAATATATAAAAGTGTATGCATAAAGTATTGGTTCATAATTACATTTCTTTAAATGAAAGACAAGCTGTACCAAAAATCGACTGTTCTTCATTAAGGGATTGGCTAATTCAATTTAAGTAAGTCCCTACAATAGGATGCTAAACATCTATTCAATA
Organism: Giraffa tippelskirchi; assembly: GCF_054371585.1. Taxonomy (NCBI): domain Eukaryota; kingdom Metazoa; phylum Chordata; class Mammalia; order Artiodactyla; family Giraffidae; genus Giraffa; species Giraffa tippelskirchi. Next base: position 86,878,292 of record NC_137275.1, on the reverse strand, counting down.
AATTGAATAGAAATTAATATTGACATAGGAAAGAGACTGTATATTATTAAGTAAAGATATGCTACAATTAATTGTATGCATTTGACTTCACTTTTGCTAAAAATACAAAGTATTACATACGTGAAAAAGTAAAAAAGTTAGTTGCTGGAAGCCACTGGAGAAGGGAATGGAAGGAAGCCCCTGGAGAGGGGAATGCCAGCCACTCCAGTATCTTGCCCAGAGAAGTCCATGGGCAGAGGACCCTGTGTGTATGTGTGTGTTGATCGCTCAGTCATGTCCAACTCTTTGCGACCACATGGACTGTAGTCCGCCAGGCTCCCCTGTCCATGGAATTCTCCAGGCAAGAATACTGCAGTGTGTTGCCATTCCCTTCTCCAGGGGATTATCCCGACCCAGGGATTGAACCTGGGTCTCCTGCATTGCGCGGACTTCCCTGGTGGCTCAGAGGGTAAAGCGTCTGCCTCCAATGCGGGAGACCTGGGTTCGATCCCTGGGTCGGGAAGATCCCCTGGAGAAGGAAATGGCAAACCACTCCAGTATTCTTGCCTGGAGAATCCCATGGACGGAGGAGCCTGGTAGGTTACAGTCCACGGGGTCGCAAAGAGTCCGACAGGACTGAGCGACTTCCCTTTCCCTCCTGCATTGCAGGCAGATTCTTTGCTATCTGAGCCACCAGAAAAGCCCAGGGAAGCCTGGTGGGTTACAATTCATTGGATCGCAACGAGTCAGACACGACTAAGCAACTAACACACTGTCACACACATTGCATATGTAACCAGTACCTAATGTGATATCTGTGATTGGTGCTATGTTTTACTCTTGTATTTCTGAGTTTTTAAATATGCTTATAAGGAAAACATATTAAAATACACAGGATAATTCATATCTATTTCCAAGGATTATGATAGAAATTAAACAAAATAGAACTTAAGAAACATAAGCATATTATACAAACATAAGGCTATGATATTGTAAACCAGTATATAAGCCAAACAGCCTTGACACCCGAGTTCCACTTAAACACAACCCATAATAAACTTTGTAACAAGCTTGTATTTGCTAGGAAAGTTCAGTTCAGGCACTCAGTTGTGTCTGACTCTTTGCACCCCCATGCACTGCAGTATGCCAGGCTTCACTGTCCATCACCAACACCCGGGGCTTGCAAAAACTCATGTCCATTGAGTCAGTGATGTCATCCAACCATTTCATCCTCTGTCATCCCCTTCTCCCCCTGCCTTCAATATTTCCCAGCATCAGGATCTTTTCCAATGAGTCAGTTCTTTGCATCAGGTGGCCAAAGTATTGGAGTTTCAGCATCAGTCCTTCCAATGAGTATTCAGGACTGATTTCCTTTAGGATTGACTGGTTTGATCTCTTCGCAGCCCAAGGGACTTTCAAGAGTCTTCTCCAACACCACAGTTCAAAAGCATCAGTTCTTCGGTGCTCAGCTTTCTGTATAGTCCAACTCTCACATCCATACAACACTACTGGAAAAACCATAGCATTGACTATACAGACCTTTGCTGGCAGTCATGTCCCTGCTTTTTAATATGCAGTCTAGGTTGGTCATAGCTTTCCTTCCAAGGAGCAAGTGTCTTTTAATTTCATCACTGCAGTCACCATCTGCAGTGATTTTGGAACCCCCAAATATAAAGTCTGCCACTGTTTCCATTGTTTCCCCATCTATTTGCCATGAAGTGATAGGACTGGATGCCATGATCTTAGTTTTCTGAGTGTTGAGTTTTAAGCCAACTTTTTCACTCTCCTCTTCCACTTTCATCAAGAGGCTCTTTAGTTCTTCTTTGCTTTCAGCCATAAGGGTGGTGTCATCTGCATATCTGAGGTTATTGATATTTCTCCCGGCAATCTGGATTCCAGCTTGTGCTGCATCCAGCCCGGCATTTCGCATGATGTACTCTGCATATAAGTTAAATAAGCAGGGTGACAATATACAGCCTTAATGTACTCCTTTTACGGTTTGGAACCAGTCTGTTCTTGCTGTCCACTTCTAACTGTTGCTTCCTGACCTGCATACAGATTTCTCAGGAGGCAGGTAAGGTGGTCTGGTATTCTCGTCTCTTTAAGAATTTTCCACAGTTTTTTGTGATCCACACAGTCAAAGGCTTTGGTGTAATCAGTAAAGCAGAAGTAGATGTTTTTTTCTGGAAATCTCTTGCTTTTTCTATGATCCAACGGATGTTGGCAATTTGATCTCTGGTTCCTCTGCCTTTTCTAAATCCAACTTGAACATCTGGAAGTTCATAGTTCCCATACTGTTGAAGCCTGGCTTGGAGAATTTTGAGCATTACTTTACTAGCGTGTGAGATGAGTGCAACTGTGTGGTAGTTTGAACATTCTTTGGCATTGCCTTTCTTTGGGATTGGAATGAAAACTGGCTTTTTCAGTTCTGTGGCCACTGCTGAGTTTTCCAAATTTGCTGGCATATTGAGTGCAGCACTTTCACAGCATCATCTTCTAGGATTTGAAATAGCTCAACTGGCATTCCATCACCTCCACTAGCTTTGTTCATAGTGATGCTTCCTAAGGCCCACTTGCCTTTGGACTTCAGGATGTCTGGCTCTAGGTAAGTGATCATATCATCATTGTTATCTGAGTCATGAAGATCTTAATTTGTATAGTTCTTCTGTGTATTCTTGCCACCTCTTCTTAATATCTTCTGCTTCTGTTAGGTCCATATGATTTCTGTCCTTTATTGTGTCCATCTTTGCATGATGCTGGGAAAGACTGAAGGTGGGAGGAGAAGGGGACGACAGAGGGAGAGATGGTTGGATGGCATCGCTGACTAGATGGACATGAGTTTGAGTAAGCTGTGGGAGTTGGTGATGGACAGGGAAGTCTGGTGTGCTGCAGTCCATGGGACTGAATACTCAGATATGACTAAGTTACTGAACTGAACTGAACTTGCATGAAGCGTTCCCTTGGTATCACTAATTTTTTTGAAGAGATCTCCAGTCTTTCCCATTCTATTATTTTCCTTTATTTCTTTGCACTGATCACTGAAGAAGGCTTTCTTATCTCTCCTTGCTATTCTTTGGTACTCTGCATTCAAATGGGTATATCTTTCCTTTTCTCCTTTGCCTTTGGCTTCTCTTCTTTTCTCAGCTATTTGTAAGGCCTCCTCAGACAACCATTTGCCTTTTTGCATTTCTTTTTCTTGGGGATGGTCTTGATCACTGCCTCCTGTACAATGTCATGAACCTCCATCCATAGTTCTTCAAGCACTCTATCAGATCTAATCCCTTGAATCTATTTGTCACTTCCACTGTATAATCATAAGGGATTTGATTTAGGTCATACCCGAATGGTCTAGTGGTTTCTGCTACTTTCTTGAATTTAAGTCTGAATTTGGAAATAAGGAGTTCATGATCTGACCCACAGTCAGCTCCCAGTCTTGTTTTTGCTGAATGTACAGGGCTTCTCCATCTTTGCCTGCAAAGAATAAAATCAATCTGATTTGGTATTGACATCTGGTGATGTTCATGTGTAGAGTCTTCTCTTGTGTTGTTGAAGAGAGGAGAAAATGTATTGGAATGGGTGAATTTAACTCAGATGAACATTATATCTACTACTGTGGGTAAGAATCCCTTAGAAGAAATGAGTAGCCATCATAGTCAACAAAAGAGTTCGAAATGCGGTACTGGATACAATCTCAAAAACGACAGAATAATCTCTGTTCATTTCCAAGGGAATCCATTCAATATCACAGTAATCCAAGTCTATGCCCCAACCAGTAATGCTGAAGACGCTGAAGTTGAACGGTTCTATGAAGACCTACAAGACCTTCTAGAACTAACACTCCAAAAAAAGGTGTCCTTTTCATTATAGGGGTCTGGAATGCAAAGGTAGGAAGTCAAGAGATATCTGGAGTAACAGGCAAATTTGGCCTTGGAGTACAAAATGAAGCAGGGCAAAGGCTAACAGAGTTTTGCCAAGAAAATGCACTGGTCATAAACACCCTCTTTCAACAACACAATAGAAGTGAAAGTTAGCAAATTTCATCAGAAGAATTCATACTTTGGTAGCTAAAAGGATTTAAAAAAAAACACAAATCTGCATATTTCTTTTTCATGTCACAGTTCTGGGTCAGAGGCAGAAATCCTGAGACCATGATAGCTCTGCTCCACACTAGTGACTCTTCTAATTTCAAGACATGATATTCAGAAACACTCTGGGATTTGTCTCTGAGTTAATCAGAAAGGCTTATCTGCAGTCTGGATGAGAAAAAGTAGCATGGAATACATTACCTGAGTGAAATATCCTAGGTTCAACATTAGTAAGGTGCTCATGATCGTTCTCAGTTTTGTTTTAAATCCTGGTGAAAAAAATGTGACCTTTGCCTATGAAAAAACAGAACTCAGGCTTAAATCACGTGGAACATGTAGATGGATTCAGTATTTGTAACTAATTTTGATAGTTTCAGTATTAGAGTTGCAAATAACTTTGGGAGGGAATGGAAAGGGCACACAATTTTTTTATCACATCTAATGAGACAAATTATTGAGTATATTGGGAATTAACCATTTTAGCACGCGGAAAAATGCAAGTCAGAAAGGCAAATTTGAAATGCACATCCAAGCATAGTGCTATAAATAACAGAGCACCTGGACCCAAGAACCCCTCAAGAATGACCCAATGGGGCACGATTTCCATTGTGGAGTTGGATACAGCTCCCACTGCCTTATACTAGGTTTCTCAGCTCCAGGACTACTGATATTTTAGACTGGGTAATTCTTTGTTGTTGGCAGATATCCTGTGCTTTGCAGGGTGTTTAACACCATTCCAGCACTCTCCCTACTAGATTCCAGTAGTAGCCTATCTTCCAGTCATGACAACACAAAATGCCTGCAGATGTTGGCAAATGCCCCCTTTCCTGGGAGCATGGAAAAATCTCTCCAGGTGGAGAACAGACTAGGGTTGGTTGGTTCCTTATCCCAACCAACAAAAATGTAAATCAGGTATCTAAACATATGTTCTGCTTTTGTGTTTACTGAACCATTACTAAGGCACTATTGAAGAGTGGGTAAAACCAGATTACCTGGGTTCACAACCCAACTATACCATTTACTAGCTATATGGTCATGGTCAAGTTTCTTGACTTCCTTATTCCTGGAATGGGAACAATGATAGTATCTACTTATAACATTGTTGAGAAGCTTAGATGACATGTTTTGTAAAGTATATCAATCAGTGCCTGGCATATAATGTTTGATTAATTTTTAAATTTTATTATTACTGTTATTAATTTCAGCTATATCATATTCTTTACAACATCAGTGATTCTTCTCATTCTCTTGACAGTTATGTTTCTCTTTATTAATTAATACACTGACACTCAGCTTTCCACTTGAGTCTCCTGTAATTTGGATGCATGTAAGCCAGAATCCCTGAATTTAGTTAACTGTTTGACACTTGCAGCAATGAGATTCTGCAAGCTGAGAACAGTCTGTATTGCCATAATAATTTAAAAAAATATATCAGGTATGAGAGAAGTCTCTAGGTAGCTATTCTATCAATCTTCCCTAGTAATAACTCACTACCTGCCATTTTTCAATTTCAACAAATTGTTTAATTACATATGATTTCATAGTAATTGTAATAAACATAACTTTTTGCCCTCCCCTCTCATGTAATTACATGGTCACGTGCAGACAAGGTCTCTAATCTGTAAAATGAGACTGTGAACCTAAAAAGGCTCTAAGTTCCCTTCCAGTGCTTACATAACCATGAATATAAATCTTTATTAATAATTTTCTAAACAACTATACTGCAGAGTCTGTGATAAACCACAGTGGGAAAGAATACGAAAAACAAAATGTATGTATAATTGAATCACTTTGCTCACGGCAGAAGTTAACACAACACTAAATCAGCTTTAATTCAATTTAAAAAAAAAAGAGGGGTTAGGAGAAAGGGAGGGAGGACTATGTCCCTTTAGGGCCATGAACAATTTACATTGGACCCCAAACACACACAAGACTTAAGGTTAAGATACCAAAAATGACAGGCTCAAAATACTTTTTTGCAAATATACATGATATTTAACTCATGAGAATTAAAATGATAATGATGGTTGCTAAACTAACAATTTTTAATTGAGATGTGATTGACTTACAATGCTGTGTTAATTTTGGATATAGAGCAGGTGATTCAGTTATATATATACTTTTTCAGATTATTTTTCATTATGGGTTTTTATAAGATATTGACTATAGTTCACTGAACTATACAGTAAATGTTTGTTATTTACTTGTTTTATGTGTAGTAATTTGTTAATCTCACACTCCTAATTTATCCCTCCTCTACTGCCTGTCCCCTTTGGTAACCATGTTAGTTTTCTATGTCTATAAGTCTGTTTCTGTTTTGCATATAGATTCATCGGTATTATTTTTTAGATTCTACATGTAAGTGATATCACATATTTGTCTTTCTCTCTCTGACTTACTTAAACCTAGTATGATATTCTCTAGGTTCATCCGTGTTGCTGCAAATGACAATATTTCATTCTTTGCTATGGCTGAGTGATATTCTATAATATAAATATGTATATTATATATATCACATCTTCTTAAGCTAGTCATGTGTTGATGGGCACTTGGATTATTTCTATGTCTTTGTTATTATAAATAGTGCTGCTATGGGCCTTATGTAGAGAACAGGGAAGGGAGAGGGGCTCCAGGAATTGGGAAATGATCAAGGTCAGTTTTGACAGGGTGGGAAATAGGCCTGAGTTGGGCTTTGCCAGGGAAAACACTGGAACACACAGTGTTAGGAGCTTGAGGAAACTGTTCTGAAGATGAGCTTCTAATTCACACCTCTGCACAGAGCCGCCTCGTTCACAGACATCCCTCCACATCTGTCTCATAACCATACGGGGCAGAGAAAGGGCTGAGTTGGCATTCCTGACATCACTCCTGACTGACAGAATTTGAAGAAATCATTCTCCCTGAATGACAGGTGAGAGTTAAGCTCTCATTTTCTAAAGGAGCTTACAGTATCTGAGTCAGCTCCAGAAGAAACAGCCTGGTTTTCCTGACAACACGGCACTGGTGCTCCTTTCTCAGACTGGTGAACAGTACCTTGACTTTGACAGCCCCACTGTTGCTCTTGAAGGGTCAGGAAAAGGCGAATGGGAGGAGGTATCCTGTCCCTTTTCAGTGTTGATCTGCCATTACTCAGCACCCTCCCACCCTCTGCAACCCAGATTGTGTCACTACACCTAGGCTCCTGTTACATGGCTGCAATGTCCCCTTCACACCAAGCTGCCACACAACTCTTCCCAGAACAAGGGAGCATGTACATGAGTAGTACTGTTGTGAGGAGACATCTTTTCCTATGCAACAGTAGATGTATTCTTGCAGTAAAGTTAAGACGAATTATGCTGGATAACTCTAGCCCTGGGGGATAAAGAGTATTTAAAAAAGTGAGAAAGAAATACAGAAATTGTTGGAAATGCTGATTCAATCTGGGCATGGTACGATTAGCTCTAAGAAGAACATTTATTTTCTACACATTTCCTCCTCCTTCAGCAAAGTACGGAAATAATCACGAGACTGCTCTGATGTGTTTAAATGAAATCGATTTTAGTTCTTGGACCAGCAGTCCTCGTTTGATCTGGGATTAAAGTGGCACTCAAAGGATTTGGTCTTTTCAATTTTTAACTGCTGATACCTCTTAGATTTGTTGCTACAATCTGCTTTAAAATAAAACTGGGCCCAGGTTTCAGAAATTCAATGTTAAATTCGTTTGCTGTGAATAATCACATTATATTTTGTTCTTACATCTAAAAGTAAGTAGAAGGCATACATTTCCACAGATGTCTACCATTTTACAAGTTTAAGGTTTCCATTGTTACTGTTAGTCAGTATTTATGGAAAGGTTTTGTCTCTAGATCATGAAGGGGCTATAAGGAGGAACTGCAATGTTAGGGAGAACTTACTCTGAAACACCTTCAACATTTAGTTGGATGTCTGCTTCACAAATAGGTTATCTTGGTGCTCACTCTAGAACATAGTAATGTTCAAATGAAGTTATAGGAATGCTTTATAGAAATTTTATTTTTTCCTGAGATAAATACATTATAATACTGCCATACCATATTATCAAGCTAAAAGTATAGAAACTTTTATTTTCAGAATATTCTGGACATTATAAAACTTCTGCCAATATAAAAATGAGTATTTTAAAAATGTATTTCTGAATAGGCAAAGAATAAATAAATAAATGTATTCAGAGGCCACAAACAAAGTGAGAATTTCTGCTTCAAATAAGATAAAGATGTTGTATTGGATGGAAACTCTCACAGTAACAATTATCCTCTCTGGAATATATATTATATATACATTTTTAAAAATCTTTTTCTCATGAGAGTGTGGCATGGGGTAGCTAGAATACAAGAGCAGAGAACCATAGCTTTACTATCTCAGAGAGTCAGAGGATGGAATTCAGAATTGTTAGAGAAAAATGTTCAAAATGAATAAACCACAGAAGGGGAAGACCCAAACTCTGTAAGTACACTTTTGCAAAATCCTTGGCTGACACCTGGAATGCACTTGAGGGAGACAGAAAGAATCCAGAGATCACAGGAAAAAGTGTCATCTAGAAGGTTGAAAGAACAGTAGAAATTTCTTCTATTGCCCACTACAGAAGAGATTCAGTTTAGAATTCAAGTCCAGTAAAGATAGTTACCTGCTAGAACAAAAATAAACACTCCTAAGTGGAGGATAACAAAATCCAGTTGTCTGTATAGAAGATCCTCAATTTCTAGAATGTAAGTTAAATTTTCTTCAGAGAAATGTGAATAAAAGAGGAAAACAAGACATGTAATTAAAATTAAAATAGTCACTAGAAAACAACCTAGAGATTATGCAGGTGTTGGAATTAGCAGGCATTATATGTTCAAGAAAATAATTTTGAAATAAAAAGAATGAATGAGAAATATTAGCAGAAAATAAAAACTATAAAAAAAAACCAAGTGAAAATTAAAGAATTAAAATGTACAACATCAAAATAAAAAAATATAATGGATGACTTACTGGCAGATTAAAGATGACATAGTAAATCATCCGAGGACTGATCAAGAAAATATTCAATCTAAAGAACTCAGAGAAAAATATTCAAACCAAAAATAACAGATCCTAATATTAGTAATATCAAGCACACTAATTTATGTATAATTAGAATCTCAGAGAAAAAGAAGAGATAGAAAATAGCATAGAAATAATATCAAAGAAATAATGATCTAAATTCTTCATATTTAGTCCAAGAAATATAATCTTAAATACCCAAGAAACAAAGTAAACTCCAGAATAAGTAAAAAAAAACTAATCATATGTGGGTAGAACACAACAGAACTACTAAAAACCAGACAAAAAATAATTATGATAGTAGCAGCAAATAATGACACATTTCATAAGAGAGAACAGGGCTAATAATGGAATAATTTTATATGTTTAAAGAAAAAAAGAGCTGTTGTGCCAGGATTATATATCTAGCAAAATATATTTCAAAAACATTGGCAAAATAAAGGTAATTTTAGATAAAAATTAAGGGAATTATTGCCAGCATGTATTCTCTAAAATGTCAAGAAAAATTCTTCAGCCTGAAAGAAAATGAAGCAAGACTGCAAGTCACATCTGTAGGAAGCAATAAAGAGCACATGAGATGGTACCTGAGAAAATAGAGAGAAAGAAACTCAACATTCAGAAAACTAAGATCGTGACATCTGGTCCCATCACTTCATAGGAAATAGATGGGGAAACAGTGGAAACAGTGTCAGAATTTATTTTGGGGGGCTCCAAAATCACTGCTGATGGTGATTGCAGCCATGAAATTAAAAGACACTTACTCCTTGGAAGGAAGGTTATGACCAACCTAGATAGCATATTTAAAAGCAGAGACATTACTTTGCCAACAAAGGTCCGTCTAGTCAAGGCTATGGTTTTTCCAGTAGTCATGTATGGATGTGAGAGTTGGACGATGAAGAAAGCTGAGCACCGAAGAATTGATGCTTTTGAACTGTGGTGTTGGAGAAGACTTTTGAGAGTCCCTTGAACTGCAAAGAGATCCAAGCAGTCCATCCTAAAGGAGATCAGTCCTGAGTGTTCATTGAAGGACTGATGTTGAAGCTGAAACTCCAATACTTTGGCCACCTCATGAGAAGAGTTGACTCATTGGAAAAGCCCCTGATGCTGGGAAGGATTGGGGGCAGGAGGAGAAGGGGACGACAGAGGATGAGATGGTTGGATGGCATCACCGACTCGATGGACATGGGTTTGGGTAAACTCCGGGAGTTGGTGATGGACAGGGAGGCCTGGCGTGCTGCTATTCAAGGGGTCGCAAAGAGTCGGACACGACTGAGCAACTGAACTGAACTGAAACTATTTTTTAATTTCCTTATTCATTACAGAATACATGCATTTTAAAAATAAAATTATCACTGAATTGTGGGGCTTAAACATAATGATGTAATATATACGAAAACAGTTCGGTTCAGTTCAGTCGCTCAGTCGTGTCTGACTCTTTGCAACCCCACAGACTGCAGCATGCCAGGCTTCCCTGTCCATCACCAGCTCCTGGAGCTTGCTCAAACTCATGTCCATCGAGTCAGTGATGCCATCCAAGCATCTCATCCTCTGTCATCCCCTCCTCCTGCCTTCACTCTTTCTCAGCATCAGGGTCTTTTCCAAGAAGTCAGTTCTTTGCATCAGGTGGCCAAAGTATTGGAGTTTCATCTACAGTATCAGTCCTTCCAACTAATACTCAGGACTGATTCCTTTAGGATTGACTGGTTGGATCTCCTTGCAGTTCAAGGGACTCTCAAGAGTCTTCTCAACACCACAGTTCAAAAGCATCAATTCTTCAGTGCTCAGCATTTTTTACAGTCCAACTCTCACATCCATACATGACTACTGAAAAAGCTATAGCTTTGACTAGAGAGATCTTTGCTGACATAGTAATTAACGTCTGTGCTTTTTAATACACTGTCTGGGTTGATCATAGCATTTCTTCCAAGGAGCAAGCATCTTTTAATTTCATTGCTGCAGTCACCATCTGCAGTGATTTTGGAGCCCCCCAAAATAAAGTCTGCCACTGTTTCCATTGTTTCCCCTTCTGTTTGCCATGAAGTGATAGGATCGGATGCCATGATCTTAGTTTTCTGAATGTTGAGCTTTAAGCCAACTTTTTCACTCTCTCCTTTCACTTTCATCAAGAGGCTCTTTTGTTCTTAGCTTTCAGCCATAAGAGTGGTGTCATCTGCATATCTGAGGTTATTGATATTTCTCCCGGCAACCCGGAATCCAGCTTGTGCTTCATCCAGCCCGGAATTTTGCATGATGTACTCTGCATATAATTAAATAAGCACAGTGACAATATACAGCCTTGACGTACTCCTTTCCTGTTTGGAACCAGTCTGTTGTTCCATGTCCACTTCTAACTGTTGCTTCTTGACCTGCATACAGATTTCTCAGGAGGCAGGTAAGGTGGTCTGGTATTCTCATCTCCTAAAGAGTTTTCCAGTTTTTTGTGATCCACACAGTCAAAGGCTTTGGCGTAGTCAGTAAAGCAGAAGTAGATATTTTTTCTGGAACTCTCTTGCTTTTTCGATGATCCAACGATGTTGGCAATTTGATGTCTGGATCCTCTGCCTTTTCTAAATCCAACTTGAACATCTGGAAGTTCATGGTTCCCATACTTTTGAAGCCTGGCTTGGAGAATTTGGAGCATTACTTTACTAGCATGTGAGATGAGTGCAATTGTGCGGTAGTTTGAACATTCTTTGGCATTGCCTTTCTTTGGGATTGGAATGAAAACTGATCTTTTTCAGTTCTGTGGCCACTGCTGAGTTTTCCAAATTTGCTGGCATATTGAGTGCAGCACTTTCACAGCATCATCTTATAGGATTTGAAATAGCTCAACTGGAATTCCGTCATCTTCACTAGCTTTGTTCATAGTGATGCTTCTTAAGGCCCACTTGCCTTTGGACTCCAGGATGTCTGGCTCTAGGTGAGTGATCATACCATCATAGTTACCTGGGTCGTGAAGATATTTTTTGTATAGTTTTTCGGTGTGTTCTTGCCACCTCTTCTTAATATCTTTTGCTTCTGTTACGTCCATACCATTTCTGTCCTTTACTGTGCCCATCTTTGCATCAAATGTTCCCATGGTATCTCTAATTTTCTTGAGGAGTTCTCTAGTCTTTCCCATTCAATTGTTTCCCTCTATTTCTTTGCATTGACCACTGAGGAAGGCTTTCTTTTCTCTCCTTGCTATTCTTTGGAACTCTACATTCAAGTGGGTATATCTTTCCTTTTCTCCTTTGCCTTTAGCTTCTCCTCTTTTCTCAGCTATTTGTAAGGCCTCCTCAGACAAACGTTTTGCCTTTTTGCATTTCTTTTTCTTAAGGATGGTCTTGATCACTGCCTCCTTTCCAATGTCATGATTCTGTCCATAGTTCTTCAGGCACTCTGTCTATCAGATCTAATCCCTCACCTCCACTGTATAATTGTAAGGGATTTGATATAGGTCATACATGAATGGTCTGGTGGTTTCTGCTACTTTCTTGAATTTAAGTCTGAGTTTGGCAATAAGGAGTTCATGATCTGTCCCACAGTCAGCTCCTGGTCTTGTTTTTGCTGACTGTATAGAGCTTCTCCATCTTTGGCTGCAAAGAAAATAATCAATCTCATTTTGGTATTGACTGTCTGCTGATGTCCATGTGTAGAATTTTCTCTTGTGTTGTTGGAAGAGGGTGTTTGCTATGACCAGTGTGTTCTCTTGGCAAAACTCTGTTAGCCTTTGCCCTGCTTCATTTTGTACTCCAAGGCCAAATTTACCTGTTACTCCAGGTATCTCTTGACTTCCTACCTTTGCATTCCAGGCCCCAATAATGCAAGGATGTCTTTTTTGGAGTGTTAGTTCTAGAAAGTCTTGTAGGTCTTCTTAGAACCATTCAACTTCAGCATCTTCAGCATTACTAGTTGGGTCGTAGACTTGGATTACTGTGATATTGAATGGATTGCCTTGGAAATAAGTGGAGATCATTCTGTCATTTATGAGATTGCACCCAAGATGTGACTGGTGATGGAACTAAAGTCTGAGGGTGTAAATAACAATATTGCATAGGAACCTGGAATTTAGGTCCATGAGTCAAGGTAAATTGGAAGTGGTTAAACAGAAAATGGCAAGAGTGAACAACAACATTTTAGGAATCAGTGAACTAAAATGGACTGGAATGGGTGAACTTAACTCAGATAAGCATTATATCTACTACTGTGGGCAAGAATCCCTTAGAGGAAATGATAAGAGTAGCACAAAAGAAAGAGGTAACTGGAATTTTATTGTTGAAAGAGTCTTACATGTTATGTGAAATGGCTTCTGACTCTAGGTAAAATGCTGCTTAGTATAAATTTATAATAATCAAAACTGCATGATGATATTGGCATGAGAACAGAAAATCTGATCAATGAAACAGAAAAGAGACTCCAGAAATTGACCCTCATTTATATAGTCAATTGACGTTTGACAGAAACCAACGCAATGGAAAGAGAGGTCTCAATAAATGTTGCTGATACATTTGGGTATCTGTATGGGAAATAAATGAACTTCAATGTTTACCTTACATTTTACAAAAAAATGATTTGAAATGGATTATGGGCCTAGATCTAAAAAAAATCTGAACATAAAGACCAAACTGTAAACCTACTAGAAGACAGGAATCATAGAATATCTTCATGACCTGAGCTTAGGCAAATTCTTAAAAGGGACACAGAAAGCTCCAATCCTAAAGGAAGAAAATGATAAATAATTTCATCCAAGTTAAAAATTCAGCCAATCAATAGAAACCATTAAGAAAAAAATTCTCACCATTCAATAATAAAAAAGAAACAATCAACAAAACTAAAAGAGGGCAAGATATTCAAACAAACATCCCAAAAGTGATATTAAAAAGTCAGTAAATTTCCTTGACATTCTAAGAATAAAGAATATATGCTGGCAATAAGTTCCCTCAATTTTTATCTAAAAATACCATGCAATCCAATGGACAGAGGAGCCTGGCAGGCTATAGTCCACAGGTCGCAAAGAGTCAGATACAACTGAAGTGACTGAGCACAGCACAGCATAAGCACATGAAAGTATATCTACATTGTAAGCCATCAGATAAAGGCAAATTAAAAACAATGAAACATCAATACATATTCAGTAGAGTGGCTAAAATTAAAAATTGAAAATAAACTAATAAAAAAATTTTTTAAAAAAGAGAAAAAAAAAGATTGATGGATCTAAATATTGGTGAGGATATATGGCAGTTGAAACTTATACATTGATAGGAGTGCAAAAGGGTACGATCTATTTGGGAAAAGTATTAACAGTTTCTTAATGTAAAACATAAACCCACCCTTATTGTTATTTAGTCACTAAGTCGTGTCTGACTCTTTTGTGACCCCATGGACTGTAGCCTGTCAGGCTCCTCTGTCCATGTGATTTTCCAGGCAAGAATACTGGAGTGGGTCGCCATTTCCTTCTTCAGGGGATCTCCTGACCCAAGGATTGAACCCACGTCTCCTGCATTGACAGGTGGATTCTTCACCACTGAGCCAGCAGGGAAGCCCACACCTACTCTAGAACTCATCAACTGTATTACTAGGTATTGGCACAAGAGAAATGAAAACCTATATCCATTAACAGAATTGCATGAGAATGTTCATAGAAATTTTACTCATATTAGCTAGATGCTAATATCCTTCTCGAATGCCTATCAAGCAAGAGAATGAATGATAAAGCAAACTATTTGTGGCATATTCTTATTATGAAACATTATTCATCAATAAAAGTAAATTACTGATACATGTGGAAAGATAGATGAATCTCACATTACACCAAATGAAAGAAGCCAGGTGTATACATTCTTTTAAATGGACAATAGACACATCAACCGTCTTTAAAGTGATATTTACATATTTACAGTCAATAAAACTGTACAACTTGCCCCTAGAATTTTATACTGAATGAAATGTTCTCATTTTTTAAAATGAGGGCACTCTACAGACATTTTTAGACAAATGGTTTCAACCCTGTGTATTTGTGGAGGATTACAGACCCTGATGCTGGGAAAGATTGAAGGCAGGAGGAGAAGGGGACGACAGAGGATAAGATGGTTGGATGGCATCACTGACTCGATGGACATGAGTTTGAGCAAGCTCTGGGAGTTGATGATGGACAGGGAAGCCTGGTGTGCTGCACTCCATGGGGTTGCAAAGAGTCGGACATGACTGAGCAAATGAACTGAACTGAAAATGAACTTTTATTGATAAAGTGCTTAACATTGTGCCTGGTACATGCTAGCCTGGTACTTGGCTAGCCACCAAGCTACCATTATTGACTTCAATATAATTATAGTAACTATTATTATTATCATTATTATTACTATCTTAAGAATCTTTATCTCCCTTAGTAACTTCTATTCCTTAAAAAGTTCTATTAACTTGTTTTATTCCTTGGCAAAATAAGTACCAAGACTCTAAGTTCAATAAGAAAAAATTGCAAGTACAACTACGATAGAGCTTACTTTATCCAAATGTCCTTTAACCAATACATTCAACTATCTGTGTGAAGCCCATCAAGTGAAAAAATACAGAATTTTATTTTGAACAGTTAAAATTGATGCAATTGAATCTATGCACTAAACACATGCAGCCCTCATAAGGAAGCCTCTTCCATACTCTCTCAGATCTTCTTAACCCATTTTGTATGGTTTTTAAAAGGCTGGACTGATTTCCCAACTAGTAGGGGCTATAATTAGACTCATATGATAGGAGTTAAAAATAAGACAACAGACTTAAGGTAGACAAAGTATACAAAATTTCATCATTTTTGCACAACACAGACGAGGACAAAACATCAACTCACCTCAGTGGTCTTGGCAGATATTGCTGAAACAAGTCATCAGACATTTTCACATGTTTAATGTTGTCCACCTAACACATCTATTCCATTTTATAAAGGTTTACATCTAAGGGGATTCATTTTCCTTATAAATTAAAGGGATAAGCTTGACTTCCTAGAAGGTCACTTCTTAAAATATTGCATGTTTAATTGACCTGAAAGGAGCTATCTGTCTAGAATGGTGGGGTGAATTTTGATAATATGCAAGGGAAAGAAACAGTAGCCATCTCTTTTCTTTGTATCAAATACAATAACTTTCCATTGATGCACAAATTCTGTCAAAATGTTTTGTGCTCAATCACTCAGTTGTGTTCGACTCTTTGCGATCCTATGGACTGTAGCCCTCCAGGCTCCTCTGTCCATGGGATTTCCCAGGCAAGAATACTCGAGTGGTTGCCATTTCCTTCTCCAAGGGATCTTTCCTACTCAGGGATCAAACCTGTGTCTCCTATGACCCCTGCACTGGCAGGCAGTTCTTTACCACTGAGCCCCCTGAGAAGCCAGTCACACTATTTACAGGTCCTTATAAGAATGTTAATACAGTGCCGATTGATAATTTCATAAATTTATGAAACTCAATTGCTATGACCTCTTTATCTATATTAAATTTGATGATGACAGACACCAACACTTGATATTTCTGGGTATCTATGTGTTGGGGGAGATGTATAGATATACAAATAGGCACAGGCATAAATGTAGATGTCGAGACAGATGTAGAGATATACATATACATACACATTAACATAGCTTTCAAAACTACAATACTGAAGTGTGTATCCCGAGTACAATGTGTGGCTCTTAATCAGTGCTCAAACATTTGCTAAATGAGCAGAACAAGTAACAAAGAATAGCTTCTGTTGCCTTTTCCAAGGATTACAATTTAAGCTGACTTCTCTTTTCACCTATTTAAATTTTCTTTGTGAGAGAAACAGTGCTCAAGATAACTGACATGAAGAGCACAGGCCCTTCCTGCTTTCAGATATCCTAAAACACATCCCCATGTTAAGCCAGTTACCTAGAATGCAGTTGCTTCTTTTGCCCCTATATTTCTCAGTACCCTTCAGAAAATAAGCAAGACTTAATAGCCTTGCCCTTGCCTTGTCATCCACAGAAGTGTGTTTACTGAGTTACTCCTTGGAATAATGAAAGGAACCTACCTAGAAACTGTTCTATAAAGTTGTTGTCACTGCATCTATTTTAAGGATACCATGGAGGAGGCTGTTTATTACTTTCAACATTGTTCTCTTTATGAAGAACCTCAAGAGAAATCTTTGCCAGCTCTTAATACCAAGAACAGGTGATCATTACTGTTACTGAGCAAAGATCTGTGTACCGAATGATTATCTACTTTTGCATGTGAGTTCCAGGAAGAGCTAAATTTGAGGTCTCCAATAGGTCCTTGTAGTTATCACTGTAGTCTTATCTTGACTTCTCTTTTTTCTACCTGGTTGTTTAAAATTTCTATCGCCTCTGTCCCACTATATTCTCTTTTGTCATATTTTATGCATCACTAAAAAGTACACTCTTGTTTTGGAAGAAAGTTGGTAATAAATAAATATTTCCTTATTTTAAATAATGTTGCTATTTAAACAAGTATTTGCTAGGCACTCAGTTTGTTCTAGGAAGAAAGATTTTTACTAAATTTTACTAGATCCACTAAAAGAACACCGTAATTTAGGTGTTACATATTTTACAGTGAAGAAATTCAGTGTCAGGGATGTTAAGTAACTTGCCTATGGGGAACAGTACTATATCCTTGGTAAACAGAATCTCAAAGTCCAGTGTTCTTGTCACTCAATTCATAGCTTCCTTTGGAATTAATTCAGATTCACATTATATTTGCATAATAATTCAGGTTTATTTCAGAAATAATTTACTTAGGTTTAGCAAACATTTTTAGATTATGGAGAATTCAGCATCCATTATTCTGACATCTTAGTTACAATAATCACCCCCTGGTGCTGGACTAAGTAATGTAGTAAAATAATATTTAATCTACTTTTTAATTTTCAGTATGTTTTTATGCCTATTCTTTTACATTTTCTTTAGTAAAGTCAAGCAGGTGTTGTCCCACTAGGTAGTCCTTATGTCGGAAGGACAGTAACTATAAAGAGCTATGTTTAATCTATACTGACTGTCCCTGTACCACTAGGCTGCAAAGCAACAACTATAATGAACTCACTAAGGTAGTGAATTTGGAACTTTGCCATTCCTTTAATCACCAAACTTGTCATATCTTTATTCATTTATGTTTATTCTGCATATTGTGGAAAATAGGGAACTATCTCTCATTTCGTTAATGATGGCATTACTGAATATGATCCTTATTTAACACAAACTGCAGGTGGCCACCATCTGTTATTATTGTAAATCAAATTATTTCACTTTGTATCATTGCTGTTTTGCCCTTGTTATGTGTACTTTTGCAGAACATGAAATCTCTGTAAATAATGTTAAACACAAAAATGAACTTAATCTTTAAACAATCTCTTAGAAATCTGGCCATTTAAATTGGACTTTTACTGTTTTTTGTTCATGCCGTAAGACCATCAAGTCCGAAGGGAGAATTTATGTCAAATTAAACTGAGGGACAGTCAATTATGTAAAGACTCCACTTGAATGCTCAAATAGGTGAAAACCATTATTTGTTGTTCAGTCGGTAAGTTGTGTCCAATTCTTTGTGACCCCATGGACTGCAGCACACCAGGCTTCCCCGTCCTTCACTCTCTCCTGGAGTTTGCTCAGATTCATGTCCATTGAGTCAGTGATATGAGCTAACCATCTCATCCTCTGCTCACTGTTTTAAAACCATTATAAACAATATACAACTCCTCAGAGGACAACCTGAGTGTTGTAGGTTGGCTTCTCCAGGAGCACATTCTGAGTTGCTATGATTTGTGTTCAGGAAACTTTCTGCAGACTGCTACGAGGAAGCAAGGAAAGTGGAATTGGGCAGAGGGAGAAGCTGGACTGAGATGCAGCTGCAACAGTCACCCAATTGCAGTCAATGTCAAAAAAAACCTGGAAGCTGAGATGTTTCTTCAGAGGTGTCTCAATTTAAAGTCCCCAAACTTTATTGCTAAGGTATCTCATTCAGGAAGAGAATATAGATATTTCTAAACTTTGGATTTGGGTAGGAAAATATCAATTTAAATATTTATATTATAAAGGTTAGAGGTAACCAGTAAAAGAATGAAAATATTTTGTAAATTTAATCCAACTGTAAGAGGAAAAGGTTTTCCCAGTGGTGCTGGTGGTAAAGAATCTGCCTGCCTATGCAGGAGACATGAGACACAGGTTTCGATCCCTGGGTTGGGAAGATCCCCTGGCAGAGGGCATGGCAACCTACTCCAGTTTTCTTACCTGGAGAATCCATAGACAGTGGAGCCTGGAGGGCTATAGTCCATAGTGTCATGAAGAGTCAGACATGACTGAAGCGACTTAGCATGCTTGCAAGAGAAGAAACAAAGGGAAAAAAGAAAAGATACAAGAGAAAATACATCAAATATAAAGCACAAAATAAAACTGCAGATAACAATCTCAATAGATATATAGATTAAAAAATCCCCGTGAGCTAAAACCTCCAATTAAAAGATGGCAACTCTATAGCTAACTAAAAAGTGTAAAGGTCAGCTATGGCTATTTTTAAAACAAGTATAAAACAATAAATTATACTATATTGAGTCATCCCTCAACATCCTTCGGGAACTTGTTCCAGAATCCCCCCACAGATATCAAAATCTGTGGATGGTCAAGTCCTTTATATAAAATGGTATAGTATTTGCATATAACTTATATACATCCTCCCATATACTTTATTTTTTTCTGTTTTATTAAACAAACATTAATTTTAGGATAGTTTCACATTGACAAAAACTTGCAAAGATAATATAGAAAGTTCCCATATATTCCTTTCCCAAGTTGCCCCTATTATCTAGGCAGTATTTTTAAGACAACAGTCTCTACCTTGTTCATTTCATATATTTTAAGTCATCTCTAGATCACTGAACACCAAATACAATGTAAATGGTACATAAATAGTTGCTGGAACTCAGTAAATTCAAGTTTTGCTTTTTGGAACTTTCTGGAGAATTTTTTTCCAAATATTTATTGGCCTTTGTTTGAATCCATGGTTGTTGGCATACGATAATAAATAATATGCACAAAACAAGTTCAGCCTTAAAAGGGAGAGAGAGGGATATTTCACACCAAAAAAGGAGACAATCCATCCATATTTTTTAAAGCCTTATTGAGATATAACTGACATATAACACTGTGTAAGTTTCATAAGATGATTTAACTCTTCAAGAATTTGTAGTAAATATGAAGTTGCATGATACCAATAACACAGTCTGGGAAAATATAAAGGGAAAATAAACAGAAAACATGAACAAATCTACAGTCAGAGCATAATAATTTAATCCTGTCTAAAAGAGAATTAATAGAGAAGTAGCTGACTATTTTGAAAAGTAATTTCATTCGTTCATTCTAAAACTGTAAATCTATCCCACTAAAATGTTTACAATGTGTCAAAGGCTCTAAGGGAAGTTTCAGAAGAAAATTTCTCAAAATGGTTTAAGGAAATAGCAGCATCTCACAAATAAATTGGTAATTTCCCCAGACTTCACCTTTGATGGAGTAGCACTCATTGGACTATAGGAGTTCTGTATATGTGTTGAATCATACTACTTTATTTTTGTGCACTAATTTTCCAAACCTTGCTAGACAGTAAGATGTTTTATAGCAAAGATTGTTATTATACACTTCATTCTCTGTGTCTGACACACAGTACTCATTCATCTAATACTTGCATGCTGAATAAATGAATGAATGCCCCAGGTTCTCCTTTCATAGCATACTTGTTTTTATTAAGATTTTTTTAAAAAAACAAAGAGTTGCTTTAGATTCACAGCAAAATTAAGAGAAAAGTACAGAAATTTCCCATATACTTCCTGTTCCCATATAAGCATTACCTCTTGCATTATCAATATTCCCCTCAAGACTGATACGTTTGTTACAATTGATGAACCTACATTGACACACCATAATCACCCAAAGGCTACAGTTTACATGAAGGTTCATTTTTGGTGTATACATTCCATGATTTTGAATGATCTAAAATGACATGTGTCTTCATTATGGTATCATACAGAGTATTTTCACTGCCTTAAAAATCCTTTGTGATGCATCTATTTATCCCTCCTCTAACCTCTGACAGCCACTGACATTTTTCCTGTCTCTATAGTTTTGCATTTTCCAGAATGTCACATAGTTGATATCATACAGTAATGTGGTCTTTTCAGACTGGCTTCTTTCACTTAGCAATATGCATTTAAGATTCATCCATGTCTTTTCATTACTTAACAGCTCATTTCTTGTTACTACTGAACAATATTCCCTTGTCTGGAATTTGTCCATTTACCTACTGAAGGACATCTTTGTTGCTTCCAAGTTTTGGTAATTATGACTAAAGCTGCCATAAACATTCATGGTAGGTTTTGTGTGAGCATAGGATTTTTGACTCCTTCGAACACATACCAAGGCATGAGATTGCTGGATCATTTGGTTAATGTTCAGTTTTGTTAAGAATCTGCTAAACTATCTCCCAAAATGGCTGTACAATTTTGCATTCCCACCAGGAATGAGGGTTTCTATTGTTCCACATCCTCGCCAGAATTTGGTATTTTAAGTATTTTCAATTTTGGCCATTCTAATATGTGTGTCAGAGAAGGCAATGGCAGCCCACTCCAGTACTCTTGCCTGGAAAATCCCATGGACAGAGGAGCCTGGTAGGCTGCAGTCCATGGGGTTGCGAAGAGTCGGACATGACTGAGTGACTTCATTTTCACTTTTCACTTTCATGCATTGGAGAAGGAAATGGCAACCCACTCCAGTGTTCTTGCCTGGAGAATCCCAGGGACGGGGGAGCCTGGTGGGCTGCCATCTATGGGATCACACAGAGTCGAACACAACTGAAGCGACTTAGCAGTAGCAGCAATATGTGTGTAGTGGTATCTCACTGTTGCTTTAATTTTCACTTTCCTGATGACACAGAATGTAAAGTATCTTTTCCATATGCTTATTGACTATCTCTGTATCTTCTTTGGTAAGGTGTCTGTTCATATCATTTTTTTCTGTATTTTAATTGGGCTGTTTTATGTTGAGTTTTAACAGCTCTTAGTATATTTTTGATAGCAATCCTTTATTAGATATATCTTTTGCAGATATGGTCTCCTAGTATGTGACTTATCTTCCCATTCTTTTGACATTGTCTTTCACAGATCAAAAGTTTTTTAATTTTAATAAATTTCAGCTTATCAATATTTATTTCATGGGTTCTATCTTGATGGCATATCTAAGAAGTCATTCAGTTCAGTCAGTTCACTCACTCAGTCGTGTCCAACTCTTTGCAAACCCGTGGACTGCAGGCCTCCCTGTCCATCACCAACTCCCAGAGTTTACTCAAACTCATGTCCATTGAGTTGGTGATGCCATCCAACCATCTCATCCTCTGTTGTCTCCTTTTCCTCCAGCCTTCAATCTTTCCCAGCATCAGGGTCTTTTCAAATGAGTCAGTTCTTCACTTCAGGTGCCCAAAGTATTCATGTTTCAGCTTCAGCATCAGTACTTCCAGTGAATATTAGGGACTGATTTCCTTTAGGATGGACTGGTTGGATCTCCTTGCAGTCCAAGGAACTCTCAAGAATCTTCTCCAACACCACAGTTAAAAAGCGTCAATTCTTTGGTGTTCAGCTTTCTTTATGGTCCAGCTCTCACATCCATATATGACTACTGGAGAAATCATAGGTTTGACTAGATGGACCTTTGTAGGCAAAGTAATATCTCTGCTTTTTAATATGCTGTCTAGGTTGGTAAGAAGTCATTACGACATTCAAAGTCATCTAGATTTTCTCCAGTGGTACATTCTAGGAGTTTTATAGTTTTGCGTTTTACATTTAGGTCTATGACTCATTTTGAGTTAATTTTTGTGAAGAGTGTAAGGTCTGTGTCTAGATCAGTTCACCTGTGGGAGTCCAATTGTTTAACAGTGGCTCAGTGGTAAAGACAGAGAAGTCAATGGCAGCCCACTCCAGTACTCTTGCCTGGAAAATCCTATGGACGGAGGAGCCTCGTAGGCTACAGTCCATGGGATCGCAAAGAGTCGGACAGGACTGAGCGACTTCACTTTTTTTCACTTTCATGCATTGGAGAAGGAAATGGCAACCCACTCCAGTGTTCTTGCCTGGAGAATCCCAGGGACGGGGGAGCCTGGTTGGCTGCCATCTATGGGGTCGCACAGAGTCGGACACAACTGACGCGACTTAGCAGCAGCAGCAGCAGTGGTAAAGAATCTGCTTGCAATACAGGAGATGAAGATGTAGGTTCAGTCTCTGAGTTGGGAAGATCCCCTGGAGGAGGGCATGGCAACCTACTCCAATATTTCTCCCTGGAGAATCCCATGGACAGAGGAGCCTGGAGGACTACAGTCCATAGGGTCACAAAGAGTCAGATACAACTGAAGTGACTGAGCAGGCACATTTGCTGTTTTAAAAACTAAATCCTCATACTATTTGAAAAAATCAAAGTCAAGAAAAATTTAAAATATAAATTAAAAAATAAAATTAAAAGTACTCAAAAAAATATAGGAGAAAAACTACATATACTTTGAACAGAAATGGCATTTCTAAATAGAACAAGATACCCATATACCACAAAGAGTGGAAAATAGAGAGGTTTGACTGTGTTAGTCACAAGAAAGTATCCATGATGAACATAAAGAATGTTAAGAGGTCATAGAAAATCTACAGGAATTTTACTTCGTAAATGATAGATAAGAGTTGATATTTGTGCTTTACAATGTATTCTTTAAAATTAATAAGAAAAAGAAGTGAAAAAGGAAGTCCCTGAAAAAGAAACCAGAAATTCAAGAAAAATGAAGAAGAGGAAGAAGACAGGGGCAGAAAAAAATATACATATTTATATATGGTCTACCAGAGCACTAATCATGAAAATGCAAATATAAATAAGGATGAGGCACCTTCCACTTATCAGATTGGCAAGAGATGAAAAGTGTTATAACATTAAGCTCTAGCAAAGTGGTAGGTCCTCTAATATACTGTTTGTGAGCATGTAAATTGATATAATCTTTTGAAATTCAATTTAAAATTAGCATTTACTTAACATTTAAAATTTAAGTATCTCTGACTAAGCAGGTTTACATTTATAAATCTATCCTCATCAGTAAAAATATATATGTTTAAGGTTGTTTATGCAGTTTATTTTATTTATCCATGGGAAAACAATGAAATAAATTATGCCACAAATGCAGTATTGGAATACTGGGCTGTCTTGAAAAAGAACTGAGTAGATCTGCTGGTAGTAAGCTAAAAAGATGATCACACTGCTGCTACTGCTGTTTAGTTGTTCAGTCATGGCTGACTCTTTGTGACCCCATGGACTATAGCCTGCCAGGCTCCTCTGTCAATGGAATTTTCCAGGCAAGAATACTGGAGTGGGCTGCCATTTCCTCCTCCAGGGGATCTTCCTGACCCAGGGATCGAACCTGCATCTCCTGCATTAGCATGTGGATTCTTTACCATCTGAGCCACCTGGGAAGCCCCAAGATGATTATAATAGAATGTCAAATCAAAAAAGGTATTTTCAAAGTTATGATTTCACTTTCATAAATATATGGATATTTTAGAGCATACATAATGCATGAACACATATTACTTGTGCAAATACAAAGAAAATGCTAAACCCCAAATCCTTATAGTAATTATTCTGGTGAATAGGACTGGGTAGAGGGGCCAGAGGTTTTAATTTTTGTTTCTTACTTTGTTAGAACATTGTAGAATTATAGTTTAAGTTTGGGGGGGATGCTATTAATTTTCAAATAAATTTTTCTGAAAAGAAAGTACGAAGAGTTTTTGAGAAGGACATTTGGACAAAAATGTAACATGTTAATGGAGAAGAGAAAGCAGTGACAGCTTTAGAAATAGTAGTAATTTATAGTAAAATGTGTACAGGTCCTAAATCTATCATCTAAAACCCTCCAGACCAGATGTCTTTTAGAACTCAGATTTTTTCCAGATTTTATAAAGGTAATAGAGTGTGTTCATCTACACTGGGGAAGGGAAGGGAGAAATGAACAAGTGAAGAAAAAGAAAGTGAAGCAAAAGGAGGGGGAAAGGGTGGGGGTTGACACAAGAAGAGCCTTGTGTCTGATGCCATCAACATTCTTTGCAAGTAAATTGTGGCCCTGAATTGTGAAACAGTTCTGATAAATGGTGACTAATCTGGCAGAACCTTGCAATCTGAGTGAGAAATCCTGGAAACCGCAGTTAGGCACAACCATGAGAACGTCTGTAGCAATGGACACACGAATGTCTACAGTGGTGGACTCATGAACATCTACAGTGGTGGGTACATGAAATTATCTGAAACTAAGGTGGCAGCACTGAAGGTTGAGAGAAAATTGTGAATTTACAGACTTCCATCATATGCTTCAAGGCATTACTGTATTACAGAGGTATTGCCATGTTTCATAACAATTCTGATTTGTGATGAAACTGACAATATTTTCTGGTCTTGCAATGGCTCTATCTCAATGTCGCATGGATGTTTCTCATCTTTATTTAGTCTCTGAGCTGAAGACAGATTGGCAGAATTTGCCCAGGAGGCTTGTGGGCAACCCACTCACACCTACGCAGCCCAGTGGATGCCACTCACAGATGGCCAGTTTTCCCCACAAGCGTGATTACATCAATCATCAGTGAATCAAGCCCAGAGATTTTTCTTATGAAACCTTTGTCCTGAAGTGACTTGCTCAGGAACATACAGTTAGTGAAAGATCTGTTACCTGAAACTATCAGTCTTGGCTTGGCAGAGTTCCTCCAGCAAACAAGGACAATGCTTTTGTCCTAGATGAGAACATGAACAAAGGGGAAAGTTCTCTAACATAACTAACTCCCTGAGTTCTGAAGGTATTCTACATGGGGGTTTTATCCCTATTTTAATATTTTACTTTAGCTTGGCATGTATTCTCACCTGTTGAGGAGGTCTCTTTCGAGTCAACAATAAGAAAGCAAGTCAGTTCTATGCAGTGACCATACACTAAGAAGTCACTAAGATTACTGCATGTGGAGTGAGGTATCACTGTGCATTACATAAAGTGAGCATGAAACAGGAGCCGCATATATAAATCCTGTTCAAGCCAAGACAAGAAAGAAAGGAAAGAGAACCGACATTTCACCAAAAAGGGTCTAAACTCAGCCCTTGGCTCAGTACTGCAATAAGAGGTGACTGGGTGTCTAATAGTATCTCGGAATAAGATTAGAGGCTGATTAAACAACTTAAATGGAGGAAGTGCAATGCAGACAACGCTTCATTTATTACTCATTCTTTTATAGTCTAGGTATTGCCAGATTCCTAGACTATGCTGTGATTTTTTTCTTCTTCATTGCAGCAAAACAGAAAAAAAGCTCTACAAAAGCATTGTTACAAATAGTATTCAACCATAATAATATTATTTTGTTAGTTTTAGCCCATTTTTTAAGAGTCTAGGGTTATAGCTTGCTATTTTCCTTTTGTTTCAGGTTTTTGAGTAAACAATTGCATTACCATGAATAAGAGATGACTAGACAGATGCCATTGTGCTTTAGATGTGCTTTGAGACAACTCTCACCATTCAAACTCCTGCCTCTTTAGTTACACAAGGGGTGTTATAAACGTATCCCTACATGACATGTTTTCTTTTAAAATCTTATAAAGATTGAAGGAGTGAAATAAAAGCCACTTTGCCAAAAATTTAAATCATGCTGTAATTTGGACGGAAGGCTCAAGGCCTTCTTTGCTTTTCTTCAAGCTTTCCTTACATCTTTATTAGAAAACATCACCATAATGTGTCATATTCATAGTCATAGTAACAAGTGTACTTTGAAGGTCTTCAAAAAGAGATAATTAGTAAGAACTCTGGCTGCAAGTTGCAAAACCAACTTGAGCTTGTTTTAGTTAAAAAGGAAGTGGAAGTTTATAACAAAATAGAAGGGGTTTGTGAAAGCTTATTATAGAATGCCTGGAAATGTGAACTGAATATCCATCAGACATTCTATTTTTGTTTTGGTGGTTCTCTAAACATCTTTGTCCTTTCTTCTCTGCAAATCTTTTTTTCTGGCTTCCCATTTTGTGTGGCAGATGAAATCTAGTCACAGTTCCCAAGATTATAGCATCTCTCCAAGCAATACTGAACTAGAGTCTGTTAGTCCAAAGTCAAAAATTATGGAGTAGAATTTAACTGTCTTGAGTCAGATCAGCTGTGGTCAGAGAGGTATTATTATCAGAAACCCACCATTATGAAAGAAAGCAAGAGATGAGAGTTCCCACTTAAGAACGTCACTTAATATACACTCTGGGATGTGTCTACTAAAGCATACTTCTCAGGTCCTCCATAGACAAACATACCCTTCTTAAACATACAATTCCAGATGCTTTCACATAATGTTGTAGGCAGACTTCTAAGATGGTCCCCAATGATTTTCACCTCCTAATACTCATGTCCTTGTATAATCCTCCCCCTTGAGTGTAAAGACTCTATTCTAACCAAGAAAATATGGCAAAGGTGACTATATGTCATTTCTATGATTATATTACTGAAGATTGTAACTTCAGGATTGTCAGTAGATTCTATTGTCTTCTTGATTTGTACACTTCAATAAAGCAAGGTGCTATACCATAGAGGCCCACTTGAGGGATAACTTCTGGCCAATAACCAGCAAGGTATTAAGGTTATCAGTCCAGTGACCCATGAAAAACTGAATCCTGCCAACAGTCACATAATCTTGAGAGCACATTCCTCCCCAGTCAAAGTTTGAGATGACTATGGTCAGGCAAGGGCTTCCCATCTGCCTGCCAATGTAGGAGACATGAGACACAGGTTCAACCCCTGGATTGGGAAGATCCCCTGGAGGAGGGCATAGCAACACACTCCTGTATTCTTGCCTGGAGAACCCCATGGATAGAGGAGCCTGGTGGAGGGCTATGGTCCATAGGGTCACAAAGAGTCGGACCCAACTGAAGAGACATTGTCTGACTTAGCAGCAACAGCAACGTGGTCAGGCAATACCTTAACTGCAGCACGTGAGAAATCCCCAAACCAAGGGCCAGCTAAGCTGTGCTCACATTCCTAACTCACAGAAGTTATGAGACAATAAATGTGCATTATTTTAAGTTAAGTTTGAGAGCAACTTGGTACACAGTAATAACTAATGCACATAACATGCTCTACTTATCCTGTCTACAACTGCAAATATGCTCCTCCCCAGTCTTATACTCATGAACTGATTCTTCATCCAGAGGTAATATATGTATTTGAGCCACTTTGTTACCAGTTTATAATCCCTGGATGACTTCCATTATACTTCTAATTAATCTTGACTTAGTCCAGGATGATCTCTCTCTAAATGACAAACTTAACAATTGATTTTACAAACACTTATTGAGAACTTATTACTTGCCAAGCACTGTTCTAAGCACCTGGAGTTTTTCAGTAAAGAGAACATATAAAGATCTTTGCTCCTATAATCTTGTTTTCCAGCATAGGGAGATGGAAAAAAATGCTAGGCATAATAAATAATAATAAATATGCATTTTATTAAGTCTGAGATAGAAATTTTTTCACATTTTTAATGACTGCAATATCTGAGTACATATAACAGTTGATGGCATATCATGATTTGATTGGTAGCTTTTTTTTCCTACATAAAATACTGGTATATTTTAAAGTTGCTGATTCTTTGATTTGCTGATTACATAAATTACCTAGTATATTAGAAGATACAGTTTAGGGATTAAAAAGTTGAGTCAGGTAAGGGGGATTCAGGCTGGTGCAGTTGGGTGGCAGCAGATGGCAATATTGAATAGGATGGTCTGGGTAGACCTTGCCCTAACTTTAAAACAAAAAAAAAAAACAAAAAGTGATACCTCCAAGGCTGTGAGGGAGGTAGCTAAGCAGATACTCTAAATGAAGAGCATTGCAGCCAGAGGGAACAGCTGGGGAGAGGTCCTGAGAGAGAAACATGCCTGGCATTTTCCACAGTAGCCCACCAGCCGGTAGCTAGAGCACACTTAGCAAGGAGAAGTAGAAAGGAAGGTAGTGGATTGATTGGTGCCTGTTCAGGTGAGGCTTTAGAGGTGGATGCAAAGACTTTGGCTTTTACTCTGGATAGAGCCAGAAGAGCCACTAAAGGATTTAAGATGAGTGAGAAGATCTTACTTAAGCTTTAAATGCATCACTCTTGGCTACTGTGTTGAGATTAGGCTACACTCAAGCAGAGGTTATGCAACTGTTTTATCATTTGCATTTCACACTAAAAATATTGTATGTTAGGTTCCTCTTTCTTTCGGTTCATCTCACTCCAGTGTTGGTGGAAAATTTTTTAAAAAGTCATATTTCCTTTTCATGGTTGCTGTAACTAGACCTAAGTTTTTACTTTGATTATATATATTTTGTTGTAAATAAATTAAAGAGGTTCTGTCTTTTATGCTTTCATTGAAGTTTTATTTGATATGAGGATAAAAACAACATATGATTTCTTTCCTTAGCATATTTTTGTGAATAAAGAAGTATGTAGCATAATTATGTAGCATGAACTGCATACTTGTAACAAAGATCTCTGTGCACTATCTGTCTATAGAACTATATGTCAATAAATCTTTAAGAAAGGATAATATCTAATGACTTTTTTATTGCTACAGTCCAACATTCATTCCTCTTCCCTAATTTCTCATGATGCAATTAAATTTATGGTCTTACCTACTGTCTATATCCTGAGAACTTCCCAAGAAACCTCTAAATCCAGATTTACATTTTAATTGGCCACCAAATATCTCCATCAGTAAATTTCATAGAAGCCACAAACACAAACATACTGTATTTAGAACTAAATTTAGTATTTTCCATTCATAAATCTACTCCCTTATCCTCAGTTAAGTTCAACTCCTTTCTCTTCTCATCACCAGCACCAGATATTTTAATAGGTCCTAGTAATGATCCTGTAAGCTGTTATTTTATGTATACATATATATATATGTATTCTTTTATATATGTGTGTGTACATATACATGTCTATATATTTATATGTATACATAAATATTTTATGTACGTGTATATGTCTATTCTTTTATATATGTGTGTACATAGACATGTATATATATATGTGTACATATACATACATGTTATACACACACACACACACACACACACACACACACACACTTCATCCACTATTATGACTTCATTTAGGTCATGAATTTTCCTTAGGTAGACAAATTTAAGGATTCTCTCAACAATATCTAGGTTCAATTCCAGCTCTTCCTCTTTCTCATTTTTAAAAGCAAAACAAAGAAATCTTCAGCCTGGCACCTCATTTGCAAAACAAACATAAAATATCAAATTCATAGAGATTTTCTGAAAATTGCTTCCATTGTGCTTTGTACCTAGCATGAGATCAATAATAATTGGCATGTAATTATATATATTTATATATAATTACTGCTCTAATAATGTAATTATGTTTTAAATAAAAGTAGATTTGAAATGGCTATCTTTAGATTGTAGAACTAGGAATGGCTTGCTTTAACTTTATCAAATGAACTATCACTTTTTTAACCAAAAAATAAAGTTTTAAAAGTTTCAAACAAATCAGGGCTTGCCTCCACTTTTATTAAAAAATTCTTAATCACAAAGAATAAGCTACTAGTGAAAATTTTGTTTCCTTAAATAATAATTACATTAAATTTTCTCTCTTTAATGTTTACCATAATAGTTTTAACTCCTGAAAATATAGCTATTAGTGCAATTTATGGCCAGAATGGTCAGTTGCTTGATGAAATATTAATGAGTATCTACCTCACAGTCGCTGTTAGCCTATATGGATTTTATTGGAGACATTGGTACATTTCCTATCCTTGAAGATTTCTCTGGAGTTGCACTGGGCACTGGAGTTGGCTTAAGGGGCAGTAGTTCCTCAGGTTGCTTGTGACAGGTAAGCTAAGGACACATCAAATGCCATAGAGAGGACCAGTACTGTGTACTGGGTAAGAGTTCAGACTTTTGACTCTCACGCTCCAGATTCAAAATCACAGCTTTACCATCACCAACTGGGTGACTAAAAGCAAAACAACCCACCCTTGTTCCTGCATATGTAAAATGGGGTAACAGCACATGATGATAGGGCCATTGTGAAGGTTGCATAAAATGTCAATAAATCTGGAAAGTTTTTATCACATGTGAAAGAAACAGAGAACATCAACACATTAAACACTCTGAACTTCATGTGCAGTAAAAAGAATATATTCACATCATTCAACCCAGTGTTTCCCTAAATTGCTTCATCATCCCCTTTTCAATAATACCTTTAAATATGTCAAGTATGAGTGTTCCATAGATTAAAATGTAAAAGTTGCTGTGTAAAAGAATGAGCTTTGGGGTCTAGAAAGACTGGATATCTAATCCCAGTATGACTGTTAATACTTGTACCTCTCAGCAAACTGAACTTTTCTTATATGTTAATTTTTATTGACTGCAACAGGGACTCACAGAACTTATTCAAGTTTTAAATGGAGAATACATACATCATTCAGCACAAAGCCTGCTATATAGTACCAGAAAATGTCCCTTCTCTTTCATCTTTCCTCTCTTCATTCACTCTTCAAGAAGTATTTAAGGAGAAATGGTAACCACCTTGCAAGTATGCAGTAAAAAAGATCTAAGCATTTCATTAGCTAGACAACCTTTATACCTTTTCATGTCCCTTCCAATTCTGATGGGTTGTGAACCAGAAGTAAGGAGGTGGGGAAGTCTGGTGCATAGGCCCCCACATGAGATGCTGAGTCAGTGCTAGTTTTTATGCAAACCTGAACAGGTCATTGAAAAAGCAAGAGAGTTCCAGAAAAACATCTATTTCTGCTTTATTGACTATGCCAAAGCCATTGACGGTGTGGATCACAATAAACTGTGGAAAATTCTTCAAGAGATGGGAATACCAGACCACCTGACCTGCCTCTTGAGAAACCTGTATGCAGGTCAGGAAGCAACAGTTGGAACTGGACATGGAACAACAGACTGGTTCCAAATAGGAAAAGGAGTATGTCAAGGCTGTATATTGTCACCCTCCTTATTTAACTTATATGCAGAGTACATCATGAGAAATGCTGGTCTGGAAGAAGTACAAGCTGGAATCAAGATTGCCAGGAGAAATATCAACAACCTCAGATATGCAGATGACACCACCTTTATGACAGAAAGTGAAGAGAAACGAAAAAGCCTCTTGATGAAAGTGAAAGAGGAGAATGAAAAAGTTGGCTTAAAGCTCAACATTCAGAAAACTAAAATCATGGCATCTGGCCCCATCACTTCATGGCAAATAGATGGGGAAACAGTGGAAACAGTGTCAGACTTTATTTTGGGGGGCTCCAAAATCACTGCAGATGGTGATTGCAGCTATGAAATTAAAAGACGCTTGCTTACTCCTTGGAAGGAAAGTTATGACCAACCTACACAAGCATATTAAAAATCAGAGACATTACTTTGCCAACAAAGGTCTGTCTAGTCAAGGCTATGGTTTTTCCAGTAGTCGTATATGGATGTGAGAGTTGGACGGTGAAGAAAGCTGAGCGCCGAAGAATTGATGCTTTTGAACTGTGGTGTTGGAGAAGACTCTTGAGAGTCCCTTGGACTGCAAGGAGATACAACCAGTCCATCCTAAAGGGGATCAGTCCTGGGTGTCCATTGGAAGGACTGATGTTGAAGCTGAAACTCCAATACTTTGGCCACTTCATGCGAAGAGTTGACTCATTGGAAAAGACCCTGATGCTGGGAAGGATTGGGGGCAGGAGGAGAAGGGGATGACAGAGGATGAGATGGCTGAATGGCATCACTGACTCAATGGACTTTAGTTTGGGTAGACTCCGGGAGTTGGTGACGGATAGGGAGTCCTGGCGTGCTGTGATTCATGGGGTCGCAAAGAGTCAGACACGACTGAGCGACTGAACTGAACTAAACTGAAACAGGTCACAGAAATTTTGATAGCCACTAATTCCTAAATCCTCACCTTATACTCCAATAGTCTTGAAGGAACAGAGACAAGGATTTGCTTTGCTTCTTGCCCTGAGGGTGGTCACAGTTAGGAACTGAAGGTACTTTGTTGACAAAGGTACTATAGATAAAAACAAACCTGGATGAGGATAAATGTGTCTTTCTGGTCTTTGAATGCTCTTCCTTCCAGAAGGGTAGAGTGCCAGTATTTTATAAGAAAGTAATATTTGAGATAAGTTGTAGCATCTCTGTCCCAGCTCCTTTGCATTTTTCAGGCTTCCTCTTGCTGCTGATTTCATCTTTCTAGACCAGCTGCCTCACAGTTACAATGTAAAGAGTCAAGATTCAGAAGGAGCTTAAGTGAGACACAAAGTTCCTTTGAAGAAATTTGGTTTTAAGTAAAAGGCATCTATGTCAAAGCAACAAGAAGTTTTCACATGGTTCAGCCTAGCTTTCTAGGAAACTAAATTGGGGTTTGGAGTAACGTTCCATCTAGCAATGGAGTGTTAAATGTTAATCCCATCTTACTTCATCTTGTGTACATAGTTTTTGCCTTTGGGACTGCACACTGTGGTCTGTGCTTAGTCAAGGATAGGGATCTGGCACTCAGGTACTCTGTTTTTTAGGATCTGTGTTCCTTTTTCATAGGTTTCCAATACACTATTATTGAGAAAAAGGCCTTGAAAGAATGTAACATTTTCCATTAATGCCAACTGTGTGGCTTTACTGCTGTTGTTCTTCCTCAAAGTCAGGAAATTGACATAAAAAATACAAAAATGGGGGAAAATGATTATCAAATTTCATAATTCTTTGACTCAATTTCACTGCTAGATTTTCATTTTCCTGAACCTATTTGAGTGCCAGTTCTGCAGCAAAATATCTGTCTAACACAAGGCTTTAGAGAACAGATGCAAAAGAGATTAGACTCTGCCTTAAAACAACTTGCCATTTGCATTTGAGGATTGAAAAGGGGGAGGATTAACTTATGGTATTGGCCCATATAATACCCATTTGTTCTCTCTTGAGATTTATTTTCATTTGCTCTGCCCTAGTGCAATCCTTACTATTTCAATAAGTGGTTAATCTTATTCTCTATTAGGGTGAGTCCTGTTTGAAGCACAGTGTGGTCCATCTGCCAATAATAATGCTTAAATAATGCAAATGCTGGCTTTTATCATTATAAAGCCCTCCAATGGACTGATTAATTTCAGAATTGCATTTTATGAATTCTCGCTATACTTTACGGATTCAATTTGATAACTCATAGTATGCATCTCATTACATTATTTCAGCTATCCAATTTACACCCACAGCATTGGAATAAGAACAACTCAAAACAAAAGAGGCTCTCTAGTTGATGGTTATTTTATAACAACTTCAATTGGAGAAAAGGAGTTATTGAGGGTGAAGAAGTAACTATGCCCCATGAATACTCCACCTTGAAAATAATTTTGCATGTAGAATTTATAACTGTATTAAAATTATACTGAAACCAACTACTAATAAGCATTTCTCATAGTGAAAATGAAAGCCTGGCATAGAGAAATACCTCTTACTCCCACCAATTTGCCCACTGGCTCCCATCAGCTCACCCCTGGACCTTTGCACCTGCTGTCCCCTCTTCACATGTCATTTCTGACCAAGTCCCCATGTTTCCTGGTTAGCTCTAATTCACTTTCCATGAATTAGGCAGCCTCTATAATCCTCTGAACTTAGCCCTATTGTTGTACAACACATTGCAAATACCTATTTATGTCCCTGTCTCCAATTATACTGTCAGGTTCATTCAGCCTGGGACCAAATTTTCTTTTCTGTCATCATGCCAATGTTCAGCACAGTGCCTGAGGCACAACCATAGTAAATGCTGCTAGATGTCTCCACAGAGGATGGAAAGAAGGGGAACGGGTGTACATCAAGGAACAAGGAGGTTAAGAGGTAACAGAAAGGCAAAGTCAGGTAAAACCCTTAAAGACTAGATGCTGAGACACATCCTTATGTATCTATCAGCTCTGGGAAATGAGCTATGCACAACCATATCTGGGGTTTATCACTCCCTGGGAATGGTTGGGGATCAGGAGTGGGAAGGCACTCAGAGAACATTACCCATCCCTGTGCAACTTCAAAGAAAACTAAAGCAAAAGTAATTAGAAGCTGCCTTTTCCCACAAACCACCCAAACATAATAGATTCTCAAATTTCAGAGTGGGGGTGGGAAGGGAAGGGGAAAACTGTTTGTGTGGGTGCATACATATGCTAGCCTCTAAAAAAGATTTCAGAAAAGGGATCTTTCTAAAAATGTAGATAAACCATTTTTCACAATCTCACTGATATGTTAATGGATATGAAAGGCTCATACAGGACCAAGTTCAAAGTAGCAAGTGAAATGGAATTTTTCTGGAATTGAAAAGTAAAAATTTAAATGAAGGCAAATACGCTATTGTAATTGTAGTATAGGATATTTGACCGTATGACAAGTGAAGTATGTGGGTCCCTGTTTTGTGGGTGGTGGGAGAGAGGTCGGCAGTAGGCGGTGTAAAGAGGGTGGACAGGTGTGCCACAGATGAATTGAAGAAGGGTTAGAATGGACCAATATCAACTCCTTTGCAGTTTTAATGGGCTTTCCAGGTGGCTCAGCAGCCAAGAATCCGTCTGCAATGCAGGAGACACAGGAGAGTCGGTTTGATCCCTGGATCAGGAAGATCCCCGGGAGAAGGAAATGGCAACTCACTCTAGTATTCTTTCTGGGAAAATCCCATTGACAGTGGAACCTGGCAGGCTACAGTCCACGGGGACACAAAGAGTCGGACATTACTGAGCGGCTGAGCATGTAGTTTTAACATGGACCTGCCAGCTAATCTAAATATTCATCTGTGCAAAATCAGATAGATGCAGTGAGCAGAAATACCCCCCACCCCCGCCCACTGAGCATGCAAACCGATGAAGGGGAGTAATAGAGGGCGGGACGTGCGATGAAGATGCCAGAAGGAACTTCCGCACCGCAAGTAGCCACCTGCCCGTGGGGAACACTTTCACATGCTTCGGGATAACTGAAGAAGACTTATTGCATTTGTCTTAAATCTTCTCTGCCTCTGGCTCTTTGAAGCAGATATATAAAAATCTGGGCAGCTAAAGGCTGAAAGTAGTGATTTGTTTCATAAGAAGTTGCAATCAACAAACACCTATTTTTTTTCAAATGTTAGATACATGTTCTTAGATTTCTGTGGTTTTCTCTGAAAGAATTTGACAGGAAAAAAAACCAAACCAGCATCTGACCAGTTAACTGAAGTAACTGAAAACCATGCAAGGTAAATTTTAAATGAATGTGTGTAGCATGTTAATATAAGTATACAAATATATAATTGTATAGCATTTTCATAATTGTGTAACATTTCCTAAAGTATAGTAACATAAGCATATTTATGGGGAAGAATATTCTGCTATCATGCCAAAGAATGGATACGGTTATAGAGAATAATTTGGTGAGATAGGCCACCACCACTTTTTAAGTTGAAAAATGAAGCTTAGATAATATTCATAAAGGTTAGCTCCTTTAGGCTCATGCAAAAATTCAGTGAGAAATATATGAGTTCCCCAGCTCTTATTCCAAATATTTCACTACCAAGTGTCTTCACTTACCTCTGGGTGTTTCATAAGCTCTGCATATTCAGAGTTGATGCTCAGGGAAGTTACTGTTTTCCTTAACTTCTTCTTGAGACTGATGTCCAGCTTTCTAAAAGAAAAAGATAAGGAGACAAGAAATCTAACAGTGATTCTTCAAAATCTAGCTCATAAAGGACTCTATGTGCTAAATAAAACAAGGATACAGTGAAGTGGTTGCCTTAGCAACAATAGCCACAAAAGTAATTTTCAAACTTGGAAGCTCTTTGTGCCTTTTTTACTGTAGATATTACAATGGCACAAGTAACAAAATTAAGAGTAAAATGATGAGGGAAATAAAGGAAAATTCAAACTCCTAAAGGTGGGCAGTTTGGTTAAAGCAGAGCAAATTGGGAGTAGAATAACAGGTTATGTGTTATGAAAAGCTGAAATGGGGATGAAACGAATTATTTAGCTTGGTTCAAGGGAATAGAGGTAGATATGAAATTCAGAAAAGAAAATTTAGTCTGTCAGGAGAAATATCCCAGAGAGAGAAAAAATGAGTTAGTAGTTCGGTTACAATATTCCAGAATAGTCTCTGAAAAGAAGGCAAAACTCTGTCTTTCGGGACAAAGGAAAAGTGAATCATTGCAAGACACTAAAGGCAATATGAGAGCAGCCATACTCTTCCAAAAGGAGTGTGAAGATTTTCTCTTTTCCGGCCTCTGTTAGGACTATTTGGTTCACATGATCTATACTTATTTTTTTTAATTGAAATGACAAAACACGTAACCATAAGATCTCCCTAAAGAGCAAGCAATAATGAATTGGTTTTCATTCTTGAAAGCAAAAAGAGCAGGCTTCTGAAAATTCTCAAAACAGGGAACATTTTCTGAGTTTGTGAAAGTGGTAAAGAGCGTAATTACTATAATGGGAGTGTTCTCTACTGGAGAACCTTCTGTGGAGACATGAAAGGGGTACCTATGGCTTAAGACTGACCATTGCATGTTAAGCATCTCAACAAATACTTAAGCACCTCTGAGAATGTATCAGGAGTTTACAGGGCCGCTTGCTCCACTTATACAAATGCCTGGTTCAACCACAGACACAAGGTGTCTGTCCCAAGGCAGGTCTCCACATGCTTTCAGGGAAAAAGAGAGAATCTGTTCTTACACACCTCTGATTTGCCTCTCACTTGCCACTCAAAATAAAAATATGATTTCTGATAACAGAAGAACTATCATATACAGATTAAAGTAGAGTAATACCTTACAGGTTCTGAGTGCCATACAGTGAATTATCCTCAACCTTTTCAACTTCCCAACAGTGCTATTTGCCCAGGTTTATCAATCATAAAACTGACTGCAGCTCAAGAAACCCACCACCACTGCCTTTCGCTACTTCTCTGTCTCTGTCTAGCTCTCTTTTTCAGAAAGGGGTAGGAGGTGTTTTGTCTAAGTTTAATAGTTAAAAGCCTAAACCAGGATTCAAACACTCTATACAAATCTCTAGTGTTCACTTTATTTTTGCTACTCTTCTAAAGCTTATTCCTTGGTACTCAATCAAATCCCAATGTATAGTTTCACTATTTTTTTTTTCTTATCACTTTCTATTATATGTCCTACATGAGATTAAATGAACCTCTTACTATTTTAAGTAAAAATATCTTTGCACACAAAAATCACCCAGCCTGTTTTCCTATGTCAAATAATAATTGTTCTTTAAGATCTCATGCGAATATTTCTCCTCCACATTATTCTTCCTAATCCCCAATCAACAGACATCTTTTCCTTTGCTGTCCTTTCATAAGATAATATTTCTCCTTGTTTAAATAACATTTGTCATTCTTAAATAGGTTTGAGCCATTTGTAACTCTTGTCTGTCATTAGCCTCTATCTAGTGGTGGTACTGTGCTGTGCTGTGGTTAGTTACTCAGTTGTTACTTTTTGTGACCCATGGACTGTAGCCCGCCAGGCACCTCTGTCCATGGGGATTCTCCCAGGCAAGAATACTGGAGTGGGTTCCCATGTCCTCCTTCAGGGGATCTTCCCAACCAAGGGATCGAACCCAGGTCTCCCCCATTGCAGGCAGATTCTTTACCGTCTGTGCCACCAGGGAAGCCCATTTAGTGGTAATATCCACCTTCAATTTAATTTAGTGTTCTATTAAGTATTTTAAACATAGCCACTGATGAAAGTGTCTTTTGTTGAATGGTTTAACTAATGAACAAATCCAAAGTGATCCATTTAGAAGTCATTCTCAGATCTTCATTATCATCAACTTCATCTCAGAAGTGGCAAGTGTAACATGAACTCCTTGAGTAATACATGAAAAAATATTTTTAAAATGGTTGTATATTGCTTTCGGGAAATTTTATTGAAAATTCCATAGTATTAAAACATTTCCTCTCCTTGAAACTTCACACATCTTTCCTTTGAAACAGCATGTCATCTTAAGACGGTCAAGAAATTGAAAACTGTCAGAAACAGTGACATCTGGTGGTCCAGTGAGGGGGTTGCTCTGTGAAGGCAGATGGAAGTAGATCCCAAATGGTAGAAGACCCTCTCATCTTGAAAATCCCCTTAACTGAAAGTTAAGCAAACAAGAAAATAACTTAAATAATGGTAAATCAATAATATGGCTTCCCTGGTGGCTCAGACAGTAAAGAATCCACGTGCAATGCGGGAGACCTGGGTTTGATCCCTGGGTTGGGAAGATCCCCTGGAGGAGGGCATGGCAACCCACTCCAGTATTCTGGCCTGGAGAATCCCCAGTGACAGAGGAGCCTGGTGGGCTGCAGTCCATGGGGTCGCAGAGTCAGACACAACTGAGCGACTAAGCACCACACAGCACAGCACGGTGAGTAACTGGAGGAGCAGTGATTTGCATCCAGGCAATACGACTCCAAGTCACTGCTTTATGCTGTGGGTTACATTTGTTGCAACTTTCAAGCAAAGACACAAAACTTATAATATTGGCTCAGCATTAAACTACTAATATTATGAAAACAGGATTCAAAAATGAACATGGTCCTGGGTTTTTAGAATGGTCTAGACTTCTGAATGTTCCTTAGTGATCTTCGACTTGAAGGTACCCTTGAAAATGTGGAATTAGACAGTTATTGTACATTTAGTATGTAGGAAGATAGCATTTGTTGACTCAGCCAAGAGGCAACCATCCTTCTGGATTGTTGTTTAACCTGTTCCTTTGATGGTATTATTGGTAGTTTCTCATTGAAGAGTAGTTAGAAAATGGTACAATGTAAGAACTGCAAACAGTAGATAAATACTCATCTAACCTCCTTGTTTTACATATTGGGCAACTGAGGAACAGTGTTTTGTTAACTATATACTTTAATTAGGATGTGCTTCCATTATGGGGGTACAATTATTATAAAATATATTTAACTGTTAAATGAGTTTTTATTGCTCATTCTTATTCTTTTGACATATTCCTTAAGAACTTACTCTATGCTGGATGCTGCACTGGTTTCTAGAGACATAAAAATAAAATACCAATTCTGTACTGCAGGATTAATTTTAAAAATGGGCTAAAGACCTGAATGGACACCTCATAAAAGAAGATATACAGATGGTAAATAAGCATATGAAAAGATGGTTCACATTCTATGTCATCAGAAAAATAGAAATTAAAACACAAGAAGGGGAGAGAACAAGATGGCGGAGGAGTAGGTGCACGTGGAGTACATCTCTCTCCACGGCTACATCAGGAATACACCTTCAGACACAGAAGTGCATACAGAACACTAGCTGAGAACGGACAGGAGTACCTGACCAGCGGAAAACAATATATAGAACCATGCAAAACTTGGTAGGATGAAGGAACTAGGGGGAAAAACAGGAGTGTTAGTAGGACTGGACCTGCCCTCAGCGGGTGGGAGACCTGAAGCAGGGATCCAGTTCCCACATCAAGGCAATTCTCTGAGGCAGAGAAGAAACATTTAAGGCTGAGAGTGAAACAGCTGATCGTTGGCAGCCTATATGGCTAGTCCTTGCCGCAGCCATACATACCCCAGACAGGGATGCAGGTCCCCTGGAAGGTGCAGGGGCTGGGAGCTGGAGTTTAGGGATTGTGAAGCAATCCCAGGGTGAGGACTGCTGTTGACTGAGGAGAGACAGACCAAGGAGATGTGAGGGAGGAGACTGTGGTGGGAAATGCCTGTGTAAGAAAGCCGGGCAGCCATGGAAGCAAGGCGATACTGCTGAGTCACACATGGAGGGGTGGAGCCATCACCATAGCCTCTCTCTTCCCACATGCCAGCACCTGCAGCTGAACAATAGAGAGGCTGGCGCATTAAACGCTTGACACACTGAACTACAGAGTAGGACCCCACCCAGGGTGCCTCTTTAAGTACCTGACATGCCAATCTACAGAATAGGACCCCAGCCAGGGGTGCCCCTCTATGTGCCTGATGTGCCGAACAATAGAGAAAGACACCAGGTAAGGGAGCCCTCTAAGTGCCTGAATGGGTGGAGCTACAAAGAAAGGCTGGCCAAAGAGGCCTTCTGATCACCAGCTACAAGAGTCTCGAAAAAAGACTCTGTTAGGGCCATAACTCCTGTGGTGAAAGCAGTCCGTGTCCCTGCACACTTGGAACTGCCAGGGTCCCTGCAAGCCAAGCAGCTGTGCCACATTCACGCTCAACTCTCACTGGGGCAGAGTTGCCACAGGCAAAAAAGTCTTGCGTCTATGCACACAGGGTCACTTCAGTCGTGTCCAACTCTTTGCAACTGTAGACTGTGGCCTGCCAGGTTTCTCATCAGCAGGGGGTCTCCAGGCAAGAATACTGAAGCGTATTGGCCAATACTGGTTGCCATACCTTTCTAGAGCTCTATATTTCCTGCTGCCCTAGCTGCCAACTTCCCTGATTGCCTGGTGCTGCCAAAACCCCTGCAACACAAGCAGCTGCACCACCTCCACACTTGGCCCTCACAGGGGCAAACCCAAGTCCTCCAGGGCAGCCTCAGGAGCAAACTCTAGTGGATGACCCATATGCAGAGGTGGAAATAAAACCACAATTGAAACCCAGGGGCAGTGTGGCTAAGAAAGAAGACCCAAAACCTTCCCACCAGCTGTACAAGCTGCAGATTAAATCCACATGATCAACTAGGCAGACTCTGTGTCTATGGAATATATAAAAGGACATTGAGAGCTCCCCCTCCAAAAAGCACACTAGTTCTGATAGCTGTGGACAATGGAGGCAAGAACACACAAGAGCAGGACCATATTAGAATCTGAGCTGCTCCCACAGCGGGTCCAGAGACCAACAGAGTGTTGGAGGGCATCCTAGGGAGGTGAGGTAGACTGTGACTCCAAGCAAAGGAAAGGATTCTGACAGCAGTGACTCAAGAAAAACATTTATTATTGTTATGTTTTGACTTGTTCTGTAGATTCTTTTGGATTCTTTTTTCCTTTATTTTTTCCCCTCTGTTGTAGTTGTCAATTCTATTGGCACAATGAAATCTAATAAAGCTTTTGAGCTTTTTTTTTTTCTCAGTCACATTTTTTTATTGTTGTTATAAACCTCTGCCTCTACGTTGGGCTTTTACAGTTCTGTGGAGTTTTCCTTTTTTGTTTTTTGTTTTTCTCTTTTTTAATATTAATTTTTAATTTTTTAAATCTATTATTATTTTTTCTACATTTATTCCTTTGTTTGCTTTCCCTACTGTTCTTCCCCCCTTGCAGTTAATCTTTAATGTATTTAAACCTTCTTTATCTACCTCTACTTAACTTTGCATATCCTTTATTTCTTTTCTTTCTTTCCTTTCAAAATATTTGTTAGTTTTGTTTTCATTGCTTTATTCCCCACTTGTCACCTTGCTTTAGTTTTGTTTTTCAGTTTGTACTTTCATTAGTTTTGTTCTTAACTGGTAGATACAATTTTTGGTTTCCTTTGTTCACTGGGTCAATCTACTCTACTTTATTTTTGTTGGACTATTTTGATTTTACTTATGCGTGTATATGTATATGTGTATATTCCATTATGTTGATTATTTGCCTAATTTTGTAACTGACATTTCTCTGGGGTTCATCTCTGGTTTCTCATTTTTGAGTATTTGTTTTACTCTCACTTAATGCCATAACAAACCACTTGTGGAATTTTTGTTCCTGACCAGAGATCAAGCCCTGAGCCTTTGGAGTGGGAGCACTGACTCCAAGATCCTAGACTACCAGAGACCTAGCCCTAGGGAGTATCAAATAGTGAGAACTCACACAAAGGAAACCACTTGAATACAAGACTGGGTATCACCCAACTACCAGTAGCACCCTGTGCAGGATGCCTCATCTAAACAACAAACAAAACAAAGTACGAACCCGATCATCAGCAGACAGGATTACCATCTCACTCAGCCTTGCCCATCAGAGGGAAAACAAACAAACAAAAAACTGAGCACAAATCTCACCCTATACAAAGCTTACACAAACCACTGGACCAACCTTAAGAGGGAAGAAACCAAAAGGAAGAGAATTTAACCTTGAAGTCTGGGAAAAGGAAACCTCAAACACAATAAGTTTAAAAAAGTACTAATGAAAAGGCAGATAAATAATACACAAGTGAAGGAACAAACTAGAAACACCAAAGTCCAAATAAATGAAAAGGAAATAGGCAAACTACCTGAAAAAGAACTCAGAATAATGATAGTAAAGATGACCAAAAACCTAGAGAACAAAATGGAGAAAATGCAAGAATCAATTAGCAAACACCTAGAAGAATTAACAAATAAAAATACAGAGACAAACAACACAATTACTCAAATTAAGAATACTCTAGAAGGAATCAATAGCAGAATATTTGAAACAGAAGGATGAATCAGTGAGCTGGAAGATAAAATGGTGTAAATAACTTCTGAAGAGCAGAGTAAGATAGAAAGAATGAAAGGAACTGGGGACAGTCTCAGACTTCTGTGAGTATATCAAACATGCCAACATTCGAATTATAGGGGTCTCAGAATAAGAAGAGAAAAAGAAAGGGTATGAGAAATTTTTTGAAGAGATTATAGTTGAAAATTTCCCCAATATGGAAAAGGAAATAGTCAATCAAGTTCAAGAGTCACAAAGAGTCCCATACAGGATAAACCCAAGGAGAAACACACCAAGACACATACTAATCAAGCTAACAAAGACTAAACACAAAGAAAGAATATTAAAAGCAACAAGGGAAAAGCAAGAAGTAACATACAAGGGAAACCCCATATGCTTAACAGCTGATCATTCAGCAGAAACTCTGCACACCAGAGGGGAATGGCAGGATATATTTAAAGTACCAAAAGGGAAAAATTTGCAACCATGATTACTGTACCCAGCAAGGATCTCATTCAATATTGATGGAGAAATAAAATGCTTTTCAGACAAGCAAAAGTTAAAAGAATTCAGTGCCACCAAACCAGCTTTACAACAAATGTTAAAGGGACTTATATAGACAAGAAATAGAAGAGAAGAAAAAAATCTACAAAATCAACCCCAAGCAATTAAGAAAATGGCAATAGGATCACATATATCAGTAATTACTTTAAATGTAAATGGATTAAATGCTCCAACCAAAAGACACAGGCTGGCTGAATGGATACAAAAACAAGATCCATATATATCCTGTCTACAAGAAATCCACTTCAGACCTAAAGACACATATAGACTGAAAGTGAGAGGATGGAAAAATATATTCCATGCAAATGGGAAGCAAAAGAAAGCTGGAGTAGCAATCCTCATATCAGACAAAATAGACCTTAAAATAAAGAAGATTACAAGAGATAAGGAAGAACACTACATAATGATCAAGAGATCAATCCAAGAGGAAGACATAACAACTGTAAATATCTATACACCCAACACAAGAGCATCTCAATACATAAGACAAACACTAACAGACATAAAAGGAGAAACTGATAGTAACACAATAATAGTAGGAGACTTGAACACCCCATTTACACCAATGGACAGATCATCAAGACAGAAAATTAATAAGGAAGCACAAGTCTTAAATGATACATTAGATGAGATGTATCTCATTGATATCTTTAGGACATTCCATCCAAATGCAGGAGAATACACCTTCTTCTCAAGTGCACATGGAACATTCCCCTGGATAGACCACATTTTGGGTCACAAATCACACCTCAGTAAATTTAAGAAAATTGAAATCATACGAAGCATCTTCTCCTAGCACAATGCTATG
Organism: Giraffa tippelskirchi; assembly: GCF_054371585.1. Taxonomy (NCBI): domain Eukaryota; kingdom Metazoa; phylum Chordata; class Mammalia; order Artiodactyla; family Giraffidae; genus Giraffa; species Giraffa tippelskirchi. Next base: position 86,833,441 of record NC_137275.1, on the reverse strand, counting down.
AGAATAGATATTAATTACAAGAAAAAAAAGAACTGTAAGAAACACAAACACATGGACATTAAACAACACATTTCTAAATAACCAACAGGTTACTGAAGAAATCAAAGTTGAAATCAAAAAATTTCTTGAAAGAAATGACAATGAAAACACAACTCAAAACCTATGGGATACAGCAAAAGCAGTTTTAAGAGGGAAGTTTTTATGAATACAATTCTACATCAAGAAATAAGAAAAACATCGAATAGACAGTCTAACTTTACACCTAAAACAACTGGAAAAAGAACAAAGAAAACCCCCAAGATTAGTAGAAGAAGGAAATAAATCATAAAGATCTGAGCAGAAATAAATGAAAAAGAATTTAAAGAAACAGTAGTAAAGATTAATAAAACTAAAAGCTGGTTCTTTGCAAAGATATACAAAGTTGACAAACCTTTAGCCAGACTCATCAAGAAAAAAAGAGAGAAGAATCAAATCAACAAAATTATAAATGAAAAAGGAGAGGTTACAACAGACAATGCAGAACTGCAAAGGATTATAAGAGACTATTATGAGCAACTATATGGCAATAAAATGGATAACCTGGAAGAAATGGACAGATTCCTAGAAAAGTTCAATCTTCCAAGACTGAACCAGGAATAAATAGAAATTATGAACAATCCAATTACAAGCACTGAAATTGAAGCTGTGATCAAAAATCTCTCCAAAAATAAAAGCCTAGGACCAGGTGGCTTCACAGGAGAATTTTATCAAACATTTAGAAAAGAGCTAATGCCTATCCTTCTAAAACTCTTTCAAAAATTTGCAGAGGAAGGAACACTTCCAAACTCATACTACGAGGTCACCATCACCCTGATACCAAAACCAGACAAAGAAAACACAAAAAAAGAAAACTACAGAGCAATATCACTGATGAAAATAGATGCAAAAATCCTCAACAAAATTTTAGCAAACAGAATTCAGCAACACATTAAAAACTCATACACCATGATCAAGTTGGGTTTATTCCAGGTATGCAAGGATTGTTCAATATACGTATATCAATCAATGTGACACACCGTGTTAACAAATTGAAAGACAAAAACTGTATGATAATCTCCACAGATGCAGAAAATGCCTTTGACAAAATTTAGCACTCATTTATGATTAAAACTCTTAAAAAAATGGGTATAGAAAGAACATACCACAGCATAGTAAAGGCAAAATATAAGCCTAGAGCAAACATTACGCTCAATTGTGAAAAAATGACAGCATTCTCCCTAAGACCAGGAACAAGACAAGGGTGTTCATTTTCCCCACTATTATTCAGAATAGTTCTGGAAGTCCTAGCTATTGCAATAAGAGGAAAATAAATAAATAAATAAAAGGAATCCATATCGGAAAAGAATAAGTAAAGCTCTCACTGTTTGCAGATGACATGATACTGTGCATAGAAAACCCTAAAGATGGTATCAGAAAATTACTAGAGCTAATCAGTGAATTTAGCAAAGTTGCAGGATACAAAATCAATACACAGAAATCACCTTCATTTCTATATACTAACAATGAAAAATGAGAAAAAGAAATTAAGGAATCAATCCCATTCACCATTGCAACAAAAAGAATTAAATATCTATGAAAAAACTTACCTAAGGAGACAAAAGAACTGTACACAGAAAATTATAAGGCACTAATGAAAGAAATAAAAAATGACATAAAAAGATGGAGAGATATTCCATGTTTCTGGGTAGGAAGAATCAATATTGTGAAAATGATTATACTACCAAATGCAATCTACAGATTCAGTGTGATCCCTATCAAATTACCAATGACATTTTTCACAGAACTAGAACAAAAAATTTCACAATTCCTAAGGAAAAACAAAAGATCCCAAAAGCCAAAGCAGTCTTGAGAAAGAAGAATGGAGCTGGAGGAATCAACTTTCCTGACTTCAGATTATACTACAAAGATACAGTCATCAAGAATGTATGGTACTGGCACAAAAACAGAAATATAGACCAATGGTACAAGATAGAAAGCCCAGAAATAAACCCATTCACCTATGGGTACCTTATCTTTGACAAAGGAGGCAAGAATATACAATGGGGCAAACACAGCCTCTTCAATAAATGGTGCTGGGAAAACTGGACAGCTACATGTAAAAGAATGAAATTAGAACACTTCCTAACACCATACACAAAGATAAACTCAAATGGATTAAAGACCTAAATGTAAGATCAGAAACTATAAAACTCTTAGAGGAAAACATAGGCAGAGCTCTCGATGACATAAATCAAAACAAGATCTTCTATGACCCACCTCCTAGAGTAATGGAAATAAAACCAAAAGTAAGCAAGCAGGACCTGATTAAACTTAAAATCTTTTGCATAGCAAAAGAAACTATAAGCAAGGTGAAAAGACAACCATCAGAATGGGAGAAAATAATGGCAAATGAAACAGCTGACAAAGGATTAATTTTCAAAATATACAAGCAGCTCATACAACTAATACCAGAAAAACAAACAACCCAATCGAAAAGTGGGAAAAAGATCTAAACAGACATTTCTCCAAAGAAGACATGCAGATGGCTAAGAAACACATGAAAAGATGCTCAACATCACTCATTATTAGAGAAATGCAAATCAAAACTACAATGAGATATCACCTCACACCTGTCAGAATGGCCATCATCAGAAAAGTCTACAAACAATAAATGCTGGAGAGGATGTGGAGAAAAGGGAACACTCTTGCACTGTTGGTGGGAATGTAAATTGATATAGCCACTATGGAAGACAGTATGGAGATTCCTTAAAAAACTAGGAACAAAACCACCATATGACCCAGCAATCCCACTCCTAGGCATATACACTGAGGAAACCAAAATTGAAAAAGACACATGTATCCCATTGTTCATTGCAGCACTATTTACAATAGCTAGAATATGGAAGCAATCTAGATGTCCATCAACAGATAAATGGATAAAGAAGTTGTGGTACATATACACAGTGGAATATTACTCAGCCATAAAAATGACCACATTTGAGTCAGTTCTAATGAGCTGGATGAACCTAGAACCTATTATACAGAGTGAAGTAAGTCAGAAAGAGAAAGATAAATATCATATTCTAATGCATATATACGAAATCTAGAAAAATGGTACTGAAGACTTTATTTCCAGGGCAGCAACAGAGAAACAAACATAGAGAATAGACTTATGGACATGGGGAGAGGGTTAGAGAGGGTGAGATGTATGGAAAGAGTAACATGGAAACTTAAACTACCATATGTAAAATAGATAGCCAACAGGAATTGCTGTATAGCTCAGGAAACTCAAACAGGGTCTCTGTATCAACCTAGAGGTGTGGGATGGGGAGGCAGGTTCAAAAGGGAGGGGATATATGTATACCTATGGCTGATTCATGTTGAGGTTCGACAGAAAACAACAGAATTCTGTAAAGCAATTATCCTTCAATAAAAAAATTAATTAAAAAAAACACAATAAGATAACAGTACATGCTATCAGAATGGCCAAAATCCAAAACACTTAGAATATCAAATGCTGGTGAGCATGTAGAGCAACAAGACCTTCCATTCATTGCTGGTAGGAATGCAAAATAGTGAGGCACTTTGGAAGACAGTTTGGTAGTTTCTGATAAAGCTAAGCATACGATCCAGTAATCACACTCCTTGGTATTTACCCAAATGAACTGAAAATTGTTGCTGCTGTTCAGTTGCTAAGTTGTGTCAGGCTCCTTGCGACTCCATGGACTGAGCGTGCCAGGCTTCCCTGTCCTTCGCTGTCTCCCTGAGTTTGCTCAAACTCATGTCCACTGAGTCAGTGATGCCATCCAACCATCTCATCCTCTGTCGTCCCTTTCTCCTTTTGCCCTCAATCTTTCCCAGCATCAAGGTCTTTTCCAATCAGGTGGCCAAAGTATTGGAGCTTCAGTATCAATCTTTCCAATATATATGCAAAGTTGATTTCCTTTGGGATTGACTGGTTTTATATAGTTGCTCTCCAAGGGACTCTCAAGAGTCTTCTCCAGCATCACAATTTGGAAGCATCAGTTTTTCGGCACTCAGCCTTCTTTATGGTCCAACTCTCACATCCACACATAACTACTGTAAAAACCATAGCTTTGACTACATGGACTTTTTTTGGCAAAGTGATTTCTCTGCTTTTTAATATGCTATCTAGGTTTGTCATGGGTTTTCTTCCAAGGGGCAAGTGTCTTTTAATTTCATAGCTGCAGTCACTCTCCACAGTGATTTTGGATATCAAGAAAATAAAATCTGCCACTGTTTCCACTTTTCCCCCATCTATTTGCCATCAAGTGATGGGGCAGGATGCCATGATCTTTGTTTTTTGAATGTTGAATTTTAAGCCAGCTTTTTGACGGTCCTCTTTCACTTTCCTCAAGAGGCTCTTTAGTTCCTCTTCGCTTTCTGGCATAAGAGTGGTATCATCATATCTGAGGTCATTGATATTTCTCCTGGTAATCTTGATTCCAGCTTGTGCTTCATCCAGCCTGGCATTTCGCATGATGTACTCTGCATAGAAGTTAAATAAACAGGGTGACAATATATAGCCTTGATGTATTTATTTCTTTACCAATTTTGAACCAGTCCATTGTTCTATTTCTGGTTCTGTTACTTCTTGACCTGCATACAGGTTTCTCAGAAGGCAGATAAGATGGTCTGTTATTCCTTTACAAATTAAGTTTGAGCATCATAATTCCTATAATCCATAAAAATATTTGAGATACTGTGTAACTTTCAAGCAAATAGAAAGAAAATTTTAATGATGGGAAAAATATCATTAATGCAAAATGAGTTTAGTAAGAAAAAATATAACATGCAGTAAAAATAGGAAGTCTAAGATGAGATAATAGAAATAAGTCCAAACACATAAAGGATCACAATTAAATGTGAATGGTCTGAATATTTCAGATAAGGAATTAAGATTTTCATACTTTTGCATGAACTATAAACATCAGTTAAATGATATTTATAGCACACATATGTAAAAACAATTCCTAGGGGAAATTAATGAGAGAGAAAGCAAATATAAAATACATAAAAAATATAAAAATTACAAAATCAAATAAGTCAAAAGTCATTCTAGAGGAAACACTACAGTTATAAAAACCAAAAAAATCTGTACAACAAACTGAGGATATAATTGAGTTTTTTAAAAATGCTTTAAGGTAGCTGATTTTAAAACTAGCATGATACTGACAGATGCTCAGAAAATTATGATTTATTAAAAGAACAAAACAGAAAATATGAGTAATACAGTAACACTTAAAGATATTAAGTCAATATTTTAAAATATTTTCATAAAAACAGCATGTCCAAATGACTTTTGAAAATGTATTTTGCCACTCACTCAAGGAACAAATAATCCTGATTTTATACCAATTCTTCTTGAAATATGAAAGAGGAAAAACACCCTACTTATTTGGTTAGGCTAACATTAAAAATTTGTGATTAAAAAGCTAGAGGACAGTATAAGGAAGAAAACATAAACCAGTAGTGCAAACAAGATAAAATAAACTCGGCCATATATCTGGATGCATGTGCATGTATACACACACACACACACACACACACACACACACACACACACACACACACACACACACACACACACACACACACACACACACACACACACACACACACACACATTACGCACTATGTCATGACCAAACTGCATTTATTCCAGGAATGAAAGTTTGGATTAACATTAGAAAAAAATCTATTAATCTACTTTACCACATTAATGAACAGAAAGAGAAAAACTACATATTCATCTCAATAGATGCAGAAAAAGCATTTAACAAAATTCATCAACCATGTAGGGAGCCTTCTTTAATCTGGTAGAAATACAAAAACATAACCCTAAGCATACATCATAGTTCAGTGGCAAAAGATTAAAACCATTTCATTTAAATTAATGAATAAAGAATAAGTCCACTCTCTTACTGTTGTTCAACATTATACTAGAGGACCCTTTGAAGGCAATAATGGAGAAAAATAAAAAGAAAGAAACATACGTATTGTAAAGGAATTTTTAAAAATCCAATCATTATCTGATACAATATTGGTAGGCGGGTTCTTTACCACTAGCGTCACCTGGAAAGCCCGTAATTTTCTAACTAGAAAACTCAAAATATTATTCAGATAAATTATTAGATTCAATCATGGATTTTAATCTGGTTGCTGAGAAACAAATCCTTCATATAATACACAACTCGGTTGCATTTCTATACAATATCTACAAACACTTAGAAAATGTCATTTTTAAAAAATACCTGCAAAATAGTGACGTTAAAAGTAACCAAGAATAATTCTTTTTAAAAAAATGCAAGACCATGATGAATTAAATTAGAAAACTTTATAAGAGGCATTAAATAAAACATAGACAAAAAAAGATGATTATTTTGGATAATGAAACAATGTTGCAAAGTTCTCCAACATTTCCAAATTAATCTATAGATCCAGTAGTAATTTGGGTTTTCAAGAATTTTACAAGCTAATTATAATATGCATATGATAAACAAAGGCAGAAATATAGCTAAAAACTTTCTGTAATAGGAAGAAGGTAAGACTTGCCTTATCCAATGCCAAGACATACTGAAGAGCTCCAGGAATTAAGACAATGTGACACTGGCATAGGTATAAAAACTCTATGTGGAAACAAGACAGCATTGTAAATCACCAGAGAATGGATACATTGTGCTGAAGCGACTGCAGTACTCAGGTGAAAAAATAAGTGAAATTGAACCCTATTTCACACACAACACAAAATCAATTCCTAGTTACAAACAGGCTTAAATGCACATGTAGTAGATTATCTTGATAACTTTGGGACAGGAAATATGTTTTTGAACAACATGCAAAGAACATGTTTATGATTTTGAAAGAAATGAAATTTAAACAAGACAAAATTTGCAAACTCTAGAGGAAAAGAATGATCAATCATGTTAAATTAAGGACCTTGCCCATTAGTTCTGACTCAGCTGTTGTAATAATGAGGTGTAATAAATCATGTCAAATCAAATGTCTTATAACTATAAGCATTCTTTTTCTTGTGCCTGTGTCTGCAGGTATAAGCTTCATGTCAGTTGGGCTTGGTTCCAGACTTAAGATTGGGTTGCAGTTGCTCCAGCTACCTTCTTTGGACCAGAAGCTAAACCAGGGCACACTATTCTTATTGAGTATGGCAGGAACACAAGATGGCAAGAAACTGGACCTCTACTTGCACAGTTAATGCTTCTACTTGCATTAAATCTGCTCATATCTCACTGGGTGTCATACTCCCACTGGAGTGAGGAACCATGGCTACTGGACAAAGGCTGTGAACCTATCACCCTATTTTCGCAGAGTGAAAAATTGGCACCAATATACCTATCAACCATAGATATCTTAAGCCATATCAAAAGGAAGTCAAAATTTGGATGAAGATAACTACCACACGTATAACTGGCAATGCATTACCTTTCCAAATGTAAAGACATCATACAAACCAATAAGAAGATTAACAATGTGATTTAAAATGGGGGAATACAGAAAGAGGCATTTTACAGGGGGAAAATGAAGTACAATTTTAAAATAAATGCTCAAATTTACTGCAGAGAAACTCCAAATAAGACAGCATGTCATACCTCATATTTGTAAAACTTAAAAAGTCTCACAATATCAAGGGTTGGCAAAAATATAAAGTAAGTGAAACTTTTATATACTACTAGTGGGAGTATAAATTAGCATTTCACTTTGGAAAACAACTGACGTTATCTTGTAACCACAAGATTACTTTGACCCAGTAATTCTCCTCCAAAAATTTTTGCCCATTTGCTCCAAAAGACACCTGCATTGCAGCATCTTTGTAAAAGCAAACAGCTAGAAACAATTGAAATGTCCATTGAATGGTAAATAAATAGGAAATGGTAAGTTAAACAAATATTTATCAGTTCAGTTCAGTCGCTTGGTCGTGTCCGACTCTTTACGACCCCATGAATTGCAGCACGCCAGGCCTCTCTGTCCAACACTAACTCCCGGAGTCTACCCAAACTAAAGTCCATCGAGTCAGTGATGCCATCCAACCATCTCATCCTCTGTTGTCCCCTTCTCCTCCTGCCCCCAATCCTTCCCAGCATTAGGGTCTTTTCCAATGAGTCAACTCTTCGCATGAGGTGGCCAAAGTATTAGAGTTTCAGCTTCAACACCAGTGAACACCCAGAACTGATCCTTTAGGATGGACTGGTTGGATCTTCTTGCAGTCCAAAGGACTCTCAAGAGTCTTCTCCAACACCACAGTTCAAAAGCATCAATTCTGCGGCGCTCAGCTTTCTTCACCGTTCAACTCTCACATCCATACATGACCACTGGGAAAACCATAGCCTTGAATAGACAGACTTTTGTTGGCAGAGTAATGTCTCTGCTTTTAAATATGCTAAGTTGGCCATAACCTTCCTTCCAAGGAGTAAGCATCTTTTAATTTCATGGCTGCAATCACCATCAGCAGTGATTTTGGAGCCCAAAAAAATAAAGTCTGACACTGTTTCCACTGTTTCCCCATCTATTTCCCACGAAGTGATGGGACCAGATGTCATGATCTTAGTTTTCTGAATGTTGAGCTTTAAGTCAACTTTTTCACTCTCCTCTTTCACTTTCATCAAGAGGCTCTTTAGTTCTTCTTCGCTTTCTGCCATAAGGGTGGTGTCATCTGCATATCTGAGGTTATTGATATTTCTCCCGGCAATCTTGATTCCAGCTTGTGCTTCTTCCAGCCCAGCGTTTCTCATGATGTACTCTGCATATAAGTTAAATAAGCAGGGTGACAATATACAGCCTTGACATACTCCTTTTCCTATTTGGAACCAGTCTGTTGTTCCATGTCCAGTTCTAACTGTTGCTTCCTGACCTGCATACAGGTTTTTCAAGAGACAGGTCGGATGGTCTGGTATTCCCATCTCTTTCAGAATTTTCCACAGTTTATTGTGATCCACACAGTCAAAGGCTTTGGCATAGTCAATAAATATTTATGGCAGAGATTATAAATGAACTACATCTCTATATGCCCACATGGATGAATATCAAAAACATAATGTTCATAATGTTGATTTTTAATAAAAAGAAAGTTTCAGAAACATATAGAGGGCATCTAGATACTATTATATGAAGTTCAAATAAAAGTACAACCAAAAAATTGTGTTGCTTAGAGATTATCAATGTATTGTATATTTCCATGGGATTTTCCCAGCAAGAATACTGGAGTGGGTTGCCATTTTTTCCTCCAGGGGATTTTCCTAACCCAGGGATTGAACCCATGTCTCCTGTGTCTTGTGCATTGGCAGGTGGATTCTTTACCATTAAGCCACCTGGGAATCCCAAAGAAAAACAACAGAATGATAGACACAAAATGTAATAAGAAGCACAGAGGGGTCTTGAACAGTAGTGCATGTTTTGTGTTTCAAAAAGGTATTGTGAGTGCATGGATGCCTGTTTTACTAGGTTTTATGAATATATATACAGACATATACAGAGAAGGCAATGGCACCCCACTCCAGTACTCTTGCCTGGAAAATCCCATGGACGGAGAAGCCTGGTGGGCTACAGTCCATGGGGTCGCTAAGAGTCGGACACGACTGAGCGACTTCACTTTCACTTTTCCCTTTCATGCACTCGAGAAGGAAATGGCAACCCACTCCAGTGTTCTTGCCTGGAGAATCCCAGGGACGGCGGAGCCTGGTGGGCTGCCGTCTATGGGGTCGCACAGAGTTGGACACGACTGAAGCGACTTAGCAGCAGCAGCAGCATACAGACATATATATTCCATCATTATATAATTTTGTATAAATGAACTCTTCCATAATTGAACAAAGTCAAAGTTTCAATTATCAAAATAATTAGCAGAATTTTGTTTTCTCTTCTTGAGCTTCTGTGAGCTCTTCACAAACTGGTATTTAGTCATCTGACTATACCAAAGCGTAATCTTTGTGGATCCTGCAACTTTTCAGTGTTCACCATCTAGACTTTTTCACTACAATATTGCTCTCCACTGCTTTGAATTAGACTGAGAAGCACTAAGTAATGTGTCCATTTAGTGGGGAAAATGCTGACAACTCTACAAGGTTCAATTTAGAAAACTAGATAGAAGGAAATCAAGAAAAAAAAATTAAATAGAAACAACAGTTGTTAAATATTCTCTCTATGCCAGCCAAAATGATGAGTAATTTACTCTGGTATAACTCAGAAAATGCCCACAGCTGCCCAGTGGACTAGGTTCTATTAGCAGCCTCACTTAACAGGATTTGAGGCACAGAGTTGTCATGTAATTTAATAATTTCTCAATGTCACACAGCTGTCAAGTGATGATGAGACTGCTTCACACTCCTACTCCTATCCACTATGCCATACGGAATTGAATGTTAAGATCCAGAGCAATCAACTCAACTGTCGATGCACAAAACATGTAGTGGCTTATCATCTGTAAAATATAAATACCAACATTTAAAAAATCTGTGAATTAACTGAATAAATTATGCACAGGATGGTACTACTGATATTTAGTTGTTTCTCTCTCTATCAATATGTCTTCCCTGCTTCCTTCTGACTATTCATTTTTTTGGCACCTCACTTCCTTTTCTCCATTTTATTTCCCCTCCAGGGATATCTTTGCTTATTTCTCTCCCCCAACTGTCTCTCTTTCAAGTTTGCCATAATCTTGTAAAGTTTAAATTGCTTTCTTCTCTTGAAATGTGAGAGAAAATATAATGAAGAGAGAGAGGATCCTAAGTAGTCAGAATTACTTTAGTTTGAAGTAACACTCTTTAAATAACTGGAAATTTTAGCTATTCAATTTGTCTGATACAGAGACTATTTTCACCTTCAGCTCAAGAAATGTGAACTTTTAAACTCTACCAATTCCAGTTAGTGGCTCTCAGACCAAGGGCCTTAGGTTGTGCCCTGATTTCTGAGGACCATTCTTCAAGGTCTTTAGTTCAAGGTTCTTAGCCCTTCCACAACATTTAAACCATTTACTAGGAGAATTCACCAAGTACTAGGACATCTGCAAGGTAAGCAGGCCAAATGAAATTCCATCAAAACAACTCACTTCACATTCCCACACAAAGTATGGTTTTCTCACCAAAATAGTGATTTCAGCCTCTGCTTTTCCCCCGCTAAACCCTGAATCAGCACCTTCCCTGACTTTGACCACTGCCAGGAGGATTTCCACACACAGTTCATCTGATGGAGAGTCAAAGAAAGCTGCAAATCTGTGACCAGCAAGGCCCTTACATTTTGTAGAAGCCTTCAGGAGGAGACATAAGGCATACTTGGCCTCAAATCTCTCAAGCGAAACTAGCCCAGCATATAATTAAGTTCACAATAGGTCCTTGTTGTTTACTTTACATATGTTAGTTTGTAGCTGTTAATTCCAGCCTAATTTACTCTTCCCCCTTTAATAACAGTTTGTTTTCTATGTTTGTGAGCCTATTTCTGTTTCATAAGAAAGTTCACTTTTATCATTTTTTTAGATTCCACAAATAAGTGATATCAAATGATATTTGTCTTTCTCTGACTTACTTCACTTAGTATGACAATCTCTAGTTGCATCCATGTCACTGAAAATGGCATTATTTCATTCTTTTTATGGCTTAGTAATATTCCATTGTTTATATACAGTACATTTTCTCCAATAGACATTTAGGTTCCTTCCATGTCTTGGCCATTGTAAGTAATGCTGCTGTGATCACTGAGGTATATGTAGTTTTTCACATTAGAGTCTTAATCTCTTCCAGATATATGCCCAGGAGTAGGATTGCTGATCACATGGTAGCTCTACTTTTAGTTTTTGAAGGACTCTCCATACTGTTCTCCATCGTGGCTGCACCAACTTACATTCTCAGTGGGAGGTGATTTTTGATCCCCACCTCATATGGGTGTCCTCACCCATATGAGGACACAACATGGTATTAAAAGCTGAAGGTTGCTATCAGCATCAATTGAATAGAGGGCAGGGGTACTGACTGCTAAATATCCTACAATGCATAGGACAGCTCTCAAAATAAAGAATGATCTGACCTAATTGTCAATAAGTGCCATCGCTTTCACTGTATTCTTGTTAAGCTGAGTACAAAGGAAAATGCCACCTGTAAGTCTATACAAAATCCATTCATCCCATATTTCTGCCAAAACAATCTTCACTTTCTAAAGGATGAGGTCAGCATCAGTGGATTCTGGGCCCCTTGGTTAATCTAAGCCAGTTATGCCCATTTTTTCCCCCTCTAGCTCTAGTTTAAGACTAGAAGAAAAGGGTAATTCTGTCCAATGAGGTATGTCAGTATAAATGCTGAGAGGCTTCTGGGGAAACCTCCCTTGCTCTTTAAAAAACAAAACAAAACAGGATGCACTGTCTTTTCTTCTGTCCTTTAAATATTGTGCAGGATGTCATCCCTGAGCTGATGCAGCTGCTTTGCAACCATGAAGGAAGAACGTAACATGCTAACAATGATAGAGAAAAGAAAAACTGGGAGGAAAACCCTGGATCTTGATACTGTCATTACATGCTAGCTTAAACAACGTTAAAAATGCCATATTCAAAACCTTCCATATTATAATAGATTTTCCTTATAGTTTCCTTATCATTACATATATTTTCTGTTACTTGCAGCTGAAAGCATCCTAAAACATATCTATAGCCCATCCTGTCTTTTGAGGAAACAAAGTTGTAATACTAAATATTATTCATTTTCTTAGTATTGTGAATTCAAATGGAATATCTGGTTGAGAGACAGCTACGGGTTGAACATCAGTTGGGATCCTGAGTTACCGCAGTGCGTCCCACTAGGCAAATCTAGGAAACTTTTTACTTTCTTAGATTGAATGACAGAGAAGGCAACGGCACCCCACTCCAGTACTCCTGCCTGGGAAATCCCATGGATGGAGGTGTCCATGGGGTCATGAAGAGGCAGACACGACAGAACGACTTCACTTTCACTTTTCACTTTCATGCACTGGAGAAGGAAATGGCAACCCATTCCAGTGTTCTTGCCTGGAGAATCCTAGGGATGCGGGAGCCTGGTGGGCTGCCATCTATGGGGTCGCACAGAGTCAGACACGACTGATGCGACTTTGCAGCAGCAGCAGCAGATTGAATGAGATGCCTCCACAAGATATGGAGTTGGCCAATCTCTTTAAAAGCCTTAATTCAATCAATGACATGAGGACCACATAAATGAAACCCTTGAGCAAATGATAAAATTTCACGGAAATAGCTCCAGGATTTTCCTTGAGTCCTTCATTTCACCCTCCCATCTCTGTCATCACATTGCTAAACTTCACTCATGCTGTGCACCAACTCAATCCTAGGGATGATGGTGAAACTGCGATATAGATGTTTGTCCAGTTGGATTTGCCATTCGGTTACCTAACGATCATACCTTCTGCTTGGCCATTCAGCACAATCATAAGACCTCCAAAATCTCTGCAATATTCTCACTCCAGGGTCATATCAAATCACAGACAGATGTTTTACTATATTTTGAAGTAACAGAACTCCTATTGGGTGCAAGTCTTCAATTCAAAACTCATTTTTAAGTCAATTACATTTTAATGTATTAAGCAAATGGTTTTAAATAAAGTAAATATAGGCAGCACTATTAAAATCAACTATGACTATTTGCTAGAGAAAGAATCATTTCTTTGATTTTAGAGGAAAAGTCTGTCCAAAAGAAAAGTCTAAGACAGTGAGATTCCCAGGTTCCCAAAGAAGAGGAATTTGGTTACCACTGCCATCTTTTCTAATGCTCTGCTCTACTGTTTCAGATATAGCTTTATTTAATTTGTAACCTATGAATTATAGAATAGATTCCTGGCATCATTATCTGCATGACCCAATAAATACCAATATTTCCACTTTTCAGCTCTTCAGAGAAAACCATAATAGAGTTATCACTGAGTCTGGCTGTCTGAGCCCATCTTCTTAATCTCAGTTTACTGATATATCTAGGATCTGATTAAAGGTTCCAATGGGAAAAACAAAAGTTGAGAATCTATAATAACAGCGATGGATTAATTCCTCAAGATATTAAAGGTGATAACTCCGTCTCTAATTAATTAATAGCATCAGAATTTCCCTTCTGTTTCTAAGGGTGCATTTCCTGGAAATATTCCACAATAATCTGATCCTGCTTTAAAGAGACATCATTAACCAAGCAAGCATTTCCACTTTGCTGAACAATTAAATCTGTCACATTGTAATTGACATTCTCAAACAAGCTGAAGATGCTGCTCAGTAGAATTTCATTCAGTGCACTCTTGGCACACATTTCCTGAGCCTGTCCTTTGAAAAGCAGAATATAAATACCTGTGGTGCTAATGGGTCTATTGCAGCAGTCATTTCAGGAAAAGGGCAGAGCAGCATCACATTACTTGAAATGGTTTTCAGCTACAGTTTCCCTAGGGATGTGTAAGAATAAATAAGAAGGTATCACTACTGCAAACTCAAATTGTGTATCTGTGCTAGTCATTTGCCCACATACCATGTGTAGTATCGTTAGAGCATGTGGTAATTGATATTCCTATTTTTACCATGTTGAATTCCCATTCTCAAAATATCATATACTGATGGAATTGCACCACAGTATCTGGAAGTAAACATTCAGATTAATAAATTTTTATTAAAGGTCATTAAATATGTACCAGAAAGTTTTAGCCCCAAACACTTGAATGCCTAAGCATAGGTAAATTTTATTCCTAATAGATGTTCAGAGATAAAGTCAACCTTTAAGAATACTGGGACATTATTTATCACTGATGCTGGGATCCACGGAGAAAGGCAGCAAGTTGCTTGACTGTTTAATTTTATTATGTTATGTCTCCAAAGAGACAGTAACTTGAAAGAACAGACATTGAAGGCAGACTTGTGGCTTTTATTTCTTCACTCAAACACAACTAGTAGCTCAATAAACACTCTGATTTGTAAGTGAAGACTGATTGATCCAGTAGCAAATGTTTCGTGAAATTTGGAGACAAACTAGAAAATCCCTTACAGTACTTTTATGACAAAAATGTCAAAAGATGTCTTACAGAGAAAATAGTTCATAGAATTTGGATGCCTTTTTGCATCTTAAGAACAATATAATTTTCCATGGTAGATGGGAATGCTATCCTTTCCAGATGAATGTTCATGCTAAGAACATATAGCCTTACAATTAGACATTCAGACATGAGAGTAAATGATCAAGTAAGGACTACTTAACAGAAGTTTTCTGTCAAGAAACATGGCAGGATGTATTTAAAGCAGGCTTACTTTGGAGAGTTCAGAGTAAAGAAAAGCCAGCCAGTCTCTGGAAAATCACAGCAGAGGGGAAAACAAGTACGCAGGCCCAAAGCGAGATGCAGAGAACAGGCGTGCCCCATTTCTAAGGAAAGTCAGAGAGGCCTGTGTGGCTGGAATAAAGGAGGCAGAGGAAGAGCTGTAGGGGGGCTCCACAGGCTGTGATAACAGCATACATTTCATTCTGAGTGGAATGAAGAGTCATTAGAGGATTCTGAAGAGAAGAGTGAGGCAACCCGAACTACAATATAAAAAGTATACCAAACGTTCAAAACAATCATCAATTATTAGCTACCAGAGTAAAAGGATTATAAGCTTTCCTCACTTAAGTCACTTACACAATAAAAATTAAATTTTGATGGTTAGAAAATTATCTAAACTTGAATAAGAAAGAATTTTCAGTGACACTAAACATACTCTGCAGCAGCATAGCTATGAAAGCCTGGCCCTTAGGGCTTCCTTCGTTTGGGGTTCCTCTGGTTTGATGAACTCTTAATGCATGGGGAGTCCCCCATGATGCTTTTGAAAGCTTTAAGATATAAATAAATTTGTCTTTTGCTATTTTATGCTTATCTGCACAGATATCTTGGCATGAGAATCTAAAACTGTCACTCTCTTTCACATTAATAAAATACAGGTAAAGTGAAGGTTAGGAATAAGCAATACCACCAAAAAGATTCAAGTAAGGACCACAGAGTGAAGCCAACATTGCTGTCTTGGGGAAAAACTGTATTCTCTAGATGCAACTTCTCTTTTACTTCAAAAGAAAACTATATAGATATTATAAAAGCAAGGGTAGAATAGAGCAGAAAGTCTTGCTTATATCTTAGTCTTACTTCTCCCTCTGTATGATATTAGGCAGTTTATCTCTGTTTCATACTCCCTTCTGGAAAAGAGGATATTTCTCATTTGTTTCACTGAGGTGCTTATGGAAATAAATTAATTCATATGGGTGAAGTATTTTGAAAAGGAAATATATGAATAAATGCTATATATTAGCAGGTGACTGCATATTTAAAAGAATTACTTAAACAAATAATAAATGTTCTATGACATTTTCCTGCAAGTCACCTTCTTTTGTATGACTTACACTATATTTAAAGTAATAATACATGATTATTCAAAATAGGAGTAAGTAGATAGGTACTTGCAATTACGTGAGTTGACAACTGTTAGAAAGGCTTATTCTTATCAAATAGACCAGGTACAATGTGTAAAGTGTTATACTTGAATGAACTTGAGTAGTTTAAATACATAATTATTAATAAAATAAAATAACAGCATTTAAGTACTGGTGTCAGACATAATGGAGCAATTGGCATATTTATTTTAGTATTTTATGTTTTTATATTCCATTTGAGAATGAAGAAAATTTGATCTGTAATACAAATGTAGATTGTACGAGGTTTCAGCATACTAGTGAATGCTGTTCATATGAGAAAAAAAAACAGCCTTTTGTTTAGAAAAACAACTTGGTGGCTGCTTTGGGTATAAAAGAAGTCTTCTTTGCATTGTCTTGAAGGAGAATATAGAACAGAAGAAAAATGAATATGGAGTGTGTGTGTGGGGGGGATGAATGTCAAGAAAACATAAAAAAATAACAATAGGTAAGGCAGAATTGGGAATGGTGCCACAGTTGGAAAGAAAATAGGCCCAGCAACATGATAGGATGCTGTGGTCAGAGGATTCCTAGTAGTACAAATCCCTGCGGAATCTTTTATGAGAAATTTTACATCTTAAGTTGTTTTCTCAGCTAAGTGATGGATGGTATCAAACCTCTCCAGGAGCACCTCTTTACCTGCCCCCACTAAACAAGCTCCTGAAAACTACTTGTTGCACTTTGCTTATCCTATATGCTCTGGGGGAGTCACTGAAAACAACTTGTGGTTCATGTTTGTGCTAATCTTGGATGGAGGGATCAACCCAATCACAGAAGGATATGCTAATCAGATTGAGGTGGGAATTAGGAATTTCACTGGGATGCATGAAAAGTGAAAGTGAAAGTCGCTCAGTCATGTCCGACTCTTTACAACCCCATGAACTATACAGTCCATGGAATTCTCCAGGCTAGAATACTGGAGTGGGTAGACTTTCCCTTCTCCGGAGGATTATCCCAACCCAGGAATCAAACCTAGGTCTTCCGCATTGCAGGCGGATTCTTCACCTGCAATGTGGAAGACCTTGAAAATTTCCAAAAGCCATAGAAATGATATCTGCCTTCCAATGAGGTATGGAATAGGACCCTGAACAGTACTTTTACAAATATTAAGGGAAAATTTGACTTCATATGGTGACTCATATTGATCAAAGAGTTCTAGGCCATAAATATGTGGTAGAAATAATTATGACACCATTATTTCTTATGGGAACTATAATCAAAAATATATATTGTTGCACAAGTGGATCCTAATCTTTCAAAAATTCACTGGAAATAACTTATTGGTTATTTATAATTGAACAGACTTTTGTTTGGGATAAAGTCAACTTGTGAGCAGCCTTATGAAGACAGCAAGGAACTGAAGCCCCTGGCAATGACCACTTTAATGAGTTTAAAAGCAGATCCTCCAGCTCTCATCAAAGTCCTTGGAGATGTAAGCCAACACCTGTAGCCTAAGAGACCTGAGCCATACCCACCTAGGTAGCTAAGGTACTCCAGATTCCTAATTCCCAGAAACTGGTGTCATAATAAATATTTGTTGTTTCAAGCAGCAAGGAGATCAAACCAGTATATCCTAAAGGAAATCAACCCTGAATGTTCACTGGAAGGACAGATGCTGAAGCTGAATCTCCAATACTCTGGCCACCTGATAGGAAGAGCTATGAATTGAAAAAGACCCTGATACTGGGAAAGATTGAAGGCGGGAGGAGAAGGGAACGACAGAGAATGAGATGGTTAGATAGCATCACCGACTCAGTGGACATGAGTTTGAGCAAACTCTGGGAGATAGTACAGGACAGGGAAGCCTAGTGTGCTGCAGTCCATGGGGTCCCAGAGAGTCGGACACAATTTAGTGACTGAACAACAAAGCCCTGGGGTATTTTGTTACATAACAACAACAACAAAAACCTAACAAACGTATTTTCTTATCTGCTTCATTTGGCAAACGCATGCTAGGACAAAATGAAGCTTCAGCTGGTATGTGTAAGTTATAGTCCTGAGGGCGTGGCACTGTTAATCTGTGGTGCCTAAAAGTGGTTTCAAGGAACAGTATCTTGAGGAAATTATAGATGAGAACAAAGCAGAAAATTTGAAATCAAGACACTAAAACCAAACAGGCATAACAAAATGACAGGATGAAGGACAAATTTCAAAACAAATGGGAAAATGGGGCCTGGAATGTCTCTTCTGAAACTTTGGGATTGCTTTATCTGGTTTCTGTGCACCTTTAAAAGGGTCAGTTAGAAGCTGCTCTGGGAAGATACTAATCTGATAGTCAAAGACTGCCATACTGGGGAATAATATTACTGTTTCTCTTCACCACTAATCCCATCCTGAGCTTCAAATAAATATAATACTTTGTGACCTCTATGTTTTTATGGAAGCCATTACATCCAACAGAAATTTCTTGTCTCTTCACATGTCCCTTTGGATTGGATGTATCTTTTAATGCCAGTCTGATCTCTCTTTTCTCTTTGTAGTCTCCCCTGAACAATACTATTCTTAGAGATTGCTTTCTTATTAAGAAGTCAGTATCTGAGACACTAGAGTAGTGCCTTCACATTTTGTGTCTATTTCCTCAGTAAATAATTTCTAAAGAGCAGGAGCCTCCCTAAAATATGATTGTATCTTTTACAAAGATCCTCATACAGAAGCATTTACTCGATAGCAGTGTAATAAACATTGGTTAGATTGACTTCGATACATTTTCTTACTGCAAATGGGGGCCTGCTTTTTTTGTGGGCTGTTTTAAAAAGTCAATCAAAAAGAAGAAAAAAATCAATACACCACTCAGCAATAACCGCTTAGTATAATATTTTTGTGGTATAGTCTTTTTCACAGATGCGTGTATGTTTGTATGCTATGTGTTGTATACGTGAAATGGAATCAAACTGATTAGGTACTTGCTTCTTTGGTAATAAATAGCAAAATTTATTCACCAAACATCCCATTTTTGGACCTTGAACAAAGTCTGGGGATATAGTTTTTTAGTGTAGCTCTACATTAATACAAGGTGCTCTTTTGCCTATAAAAGTAATGTCACTTATTTCAGACCCTTTCTGGTCTATTTCTATTAAAAATATCATGAATATAAACAACATTCTCAGTTGGTACAGATTTCAATGTCATCTCACAACAACACCATCTACTACAAAGGAAATAAACAACTATCAAACTATTTTCAGTGACATTCAAATAAAATAAAGTAGTCAACTTGCAATTCAAAATTCTTATATAGCTCACCTGTATGTGCTCAGTCATCTCCAACTCTTTGCGACTCCATGGGCTATAGTCTGCCAGGTTCCACTGTCCATGGAATTTTCCAGGCAACACTGTAATGGGCTGCCATTTTCGACTTCAGGGGATCCTCCTGACCCAGGGATTAAATCCACACCTCTTGCTTCTCCTGTACTGGCATGTGGATTTTTTACCACCTGATAAGGCTATTGCTCACCTAATTTTGCAATATTGGCCATGGAAAGGCTTACTGCTCCCAGAAAATCTGCTTTCATTTTGTCATGCTTAAATACCACTCTGGAAAGAATAAAAAATGACAGAATTGCTGCTTCCTTTCCCTTCTAATTTCCCTATTTTAGTCTCTCCTTGTATATAGTTAAAAAGAAATACTCATAATTTAACTGTTCAGTTTCATAAACTATGAAACAGGAAAAACAATGGTACTTACCTAACAATGTCTGGCACATGGTAAACACTTAAAACTGTTACTACATATTTTATCTATCTTGTTTTCTCTCCCTAGTAGCCACACTTAGGCATGCATGTGTGTGTGCATGCTCTCTCTCTTACACAAACTCACTCACTCACTTTCTCTAAACAAGGAACACAACTATTAAGCCTCATTGCTATGAGAGTTCTGCCTGAGTCTCATTTTTGATTACTTCAAACAAGAGTCAGTTAGAAAATTAACTAAGCAGGTAAGCATCAACTCCTTCCAAGTAAATAAAACATGTTGCTTCTGTTTAATAGTAAAATGTTCATCATTTAGAAGAAAGTACAGATGGCACCCCACTCCAGTACTCTTGCCTGGGAAACCCCATGGATGGAGGAGCCTGGTAGGCTGCAGCCCATGGGGTCGCGAAGAGTCGGACACGACTGAGCGACTTCCCTTTCACTTTTCACTTTCATGCACTGGAGAAGGAAATGGCAATCCACTCCAGTATTCTTGCCTGGAGAATCCCAGGGACGGAGGAGCCTGGTGGGCTGCCGTCTATGGGGTCGCACAGAGTCGGGCACGACTGACGCGACTTAGAAGCAGCAACAGATTAACTATCACCAGAAGAAAACCATTTGGACTGTTTTGAGACTGGGTAGTAATGCACAGTCAAAACCTTGTAATTAATACCTAAGATATTTCTTCTGTTATTGAGAACGAAGTGCTGAGATTTGTAGATTCATAATCTATAGCAGAAAACAGTATTAAAAGCCCTAATCTTTCGATCTTAATATTTGATCAAACATTTGATCTTAAGATCAACAAAATATTAACATCAACATTTGATCTTAATATTCTCCTAGTATTCTCTTATCCTCTGTCGCTGAGGATGAGATGGTTGGATGGCATCACCGACTCAATGAACAAGAGTTTGAGTAGTCTCCGGAAGTTCGTGATGGACAGGGAGGCATGGCGTGTTGCAGTCCATGGGGTCACAAAAAGTCAGACACGACTGAGCGACTGAACTGAAACTGAACTGAAGTATTCTCTTAACCACTGTGCTGTGATCCTAGCTTCCTATTATGACTGCAAATGCCATCTGAAATGTGAAGTCCTAATCCCTCAATAGACTCATGACTGGCTCAGGAATCCCAGAGACCATGAGGCAGCTTGGACATGACAGTCTTCACCCCTGATCACAGCTGTATCCATGCCTTAAATTCCCGACCACATTCTCACCAAATGAGGATGGTGGGAGCACCTTTCCAGGTCCCAGCTGCAACCCAGACAGAAAACTCACTCTTGGAAGCAGAGTGAACTCCAGGGAGAACGTGAGAAGTATTAATAGCACTTAGTCTTCTCTCCTCTCCCCTTCTTGTCACTTTCTCCTAAACACATCCTCCCCTAAATCCACTTCCACCCCAGGAATCCTCAAGTGTTCTTTCTCTTCTTTACCCAAATGACTTATACTAACATTCAAATGACCAAAAATTCTTTAAGTATTATTTTTCCAGATATTTACATTCATGTGAGGCCACTCCTTAAATAATGGAACACATCTATACTACTTAGGCCTTAATATTAAATTACCGGTATTTGGGGGACCAAAATTCTTTTGAAACATATCACATAATCCCTTAACTAGGCCATCCTACTGGCCAATATTGAGTTTGAGGATGCAGTAACATATATGTGGTATTTTGCCCATCAGCTGAACAACTTTCACATTTCCAGTGCTTGGATCTGCTTTTCTAGTGCTAAAGAAGATAAAAACAGGATAAAAAGGATAAAAACAGCTTTGGTGGAGAAAAGGGTGATGTTATAAAGCATATAGAGGGTTTTGATAATGATGTCATCCAACCAATTAATTTTAAATTTATTTTATAAATATAATATTCAAAGAAAAATTGAACAATTGTATCAACAATCTTACCACTTCAATCATTGTTTCTTTTTTAAATATAGATAAGATGTGGTACATATAAACAATGGAATATTACTCAGAGATTAAAAAGAATGAAATAATGCCATAGCAATGGCATGGATGGACATAGAGAATGTCATACGAATGAAGTAAGTCAGACAGAGAAGGAGAAATATCATGTGACTTTCCTTATGTGTGGAATCTAAAAAGAAATTATACAAATGAACTTGCTTACAAAACAGAAATAAACTCACAGACTTAGCGAACGAATTTACGGTTGTCAGGAGGAAGGCTGGGAAGAAGGGGTAGTTAGGGACTTTTGAATGGACATGTACACACTGCTATATTTAAAATGGATAACCAACAAGGACCTACTGTATAGCACATGGAACTCTGCTCAATGTTATGTGGCAGCCTGGATGGGAGGGGAGTTTGGGGAAGAATGTTGTTTAGTTGCTAAGTCATGTCCGACTCTTTTGCAACCCCATGGCTCCTCTGTCTGTGGGATTCTCCAGACAAGAATGCTGGAGAGGGTTGCCATTTCCTCCTCCAGGGGATATTCCTGACCCAGGAATATCCATGTCTCCTGCACTGGCAGGCGGACTCTTAATCACTGAGCCACCAGGGAAGTCCTTGGGGGAGAATGGATACATGTATATGTATGGCTGAGTCCCTTTGCTGTTCACCTGAAACTATCACAACATTGTTTGTTAATAGTCTATATACCAATACAAAATAAAAAGTTTAAAAAGAAATCAACCTTCAAGGCCAACTTCCTATCTGACTACAGTAAATATGATTCAAAGAAGAAGGTCATAAAATAGTATTAAATCTCTCTTCCTTTATCTTTAAAACCATGGGTAAAGATAAGCCAAATTCTCCTAAATGAAGCCCTGGAAACAAAAGCTATGTGCTGGGCAAGGTGAGGAAGGAAAGCAGTCCAAACTACAGGCTGTTGTTACCTGTTAATATGCTACTATGACAGAATCTTCGTTGCTGTTAAATTAGCTTGGCTAGAAATGGAAGAAGAGAAAGGCAAGAGTGTATGGATCCCATGTGTATCCATGTATGGAGTGAAGGCATCAACAGAAGAGTGGTTGAGGATAAAAATATTTTCCTTTTTTTGACAGAGAGGTTTTGCTGTGGCAAAAATCTATCAATAATAAGCTGCTTTTTTCATTATTTTACCTAGCATTGATCTGAGCATCCACCCACCTTTCTCACCTGACAGCTCTATCTAATGCATTTACCTTCCTGCCTACAGGAAGAGTGGCTGGCATGTGATATGTCCTAGTAGTCACAGAGTGGTACCCAGACAGCTAAGTATACAACACCCAATTCCTATTCCTCCCCTTCATCTCTGCGCCTTCTGCACAAGAACTGGCCTCAGGAGAGGGCCTAAAAACCTGTTAAAACTGCTACTAATAATTATTTATTGAGAACCTAATAGGTGTCGATCTCAGGTCCATCCAAGTGCAAATGCCCTGGTAACTCTGGTGCACAAATCTCCACAAACCATGCAGGCCTTTCCTCTCAGGGTTCTTGTCCTCTCCTTGAGTCTACCTGGCCAAAAAGACACTAGTACCTCCTGCTATCGTATCCCCCCAGACTTCTCCAGGGTTTGCTCCTCACCGCTGCATCTCAGCTTGCTCGAGCAGGGTAGAGGTCTCCCCTCTCCCAGACACTCACAGTGACTGCCCTTCTTGCTGTGTCTTTGCCTCTTCTCCTCATCCTCCCCCAAACCTGAAGCCCCAGGAAGCTGGAAGACTTGTTTTGATGCATCATTCTCTGTACCCTGAGTTCTCCTGGGGGAGAGAACTTTTGAAATTTTACTGAGCTTCTGCTGCAACATTCCTTCCCTGAGGCAATTGATGCTGCAAAGCCTAGATGCTTAAATCACTGGTTAATATTACAAAAGATCATCCTGCCACAGTGTCTGTTCCCATCACTCTAAAACGCTCCATACTGATACATGCAAATGTGAGGCTACCCTAGTACTGAGGCTACCCAGTGCACACTCCTAGTCATGCTTTCCTACAGCTGTCACCCCCACCTTCCTGCTAGTGGGGGTGTGTATCAGTGCTTCTGCGCACCGCAGCGATGGCTGCTTTGCTCCCCAGTGCCAACTGGACAGTGGCCGTTTAGTGCTGGAAACACTGCCACATCATTGTTCAGGGTGGCCCACCAGAACTCCAAACAGGATGGCTGCCATGCTGCCTGCAGGTCACAACTCCCTAGCTCCAGCAGAACAGGTTTCCTGCTGACCTTGAAGCGCCTGATCTATAGGATACTGATCGACAAGATAGCCTGGCCACTGTAGTGGATGCTCTAGCCTCTTTATCTTCAACCCCATTTCTCAAACACACTAACATGCTCACAACTTAGAGTCTTCACACCAGGCATGCCTCCCTTCCCTCCAATCCTCTTCACTTTGATTTTTTGCCTTGTTCACTCCTGTATTTCCTCCAAATATTTGCTCGCAGGAGACATCTTCACTGAAGCTTACCCTGGCCACTCCATTGAAAGCTACAATCAATAGCACTTCTTATCCCCTTCTTAGATTTATTCTCCTCACTAGCACTTATCATCTTCTTACATGCCTCATGGCTTCCCTGATAGCTCAGTTGGTAAAGAATCCGCCTGCAATGCAGGAGACCCTGGTTCCATTCCTGGGTCAGGAAGATCTTCTGGAGAAGGGTTAGGCTAACCACTCCAGTATTCTTGGGCTTCCCTGGTGGCTCAGCTGGTAAAGAATCCACCTGCAATGCGGGACACCTGGGTTTGATCCGTGGGTTGGGAAGATCCCCCAGAGAAGGGAAAGGCTACCCACTCCAGTGTTCTGGCCTGGAGAATTCCCTGGACTGTTTAGTCCATGGGGTTGCAAAGAGTCAGATACGACTGACCAACTTTCAGTGAGCACTAACTACCTGCCTCATACATTATTTAGAGAACACATTTATTGTCTTTTTCCCTCTACAACAATGTAAGTTCCATGAGAACAGTGATCTTTATCAATTACTTTTTCACTTCTTTATTTTCAGCATTCAAAACCAAGCCCAATACTCACTGTGTGTGTGTGTGCATGCACGCACACGCATACTCAGTACCTCAGTCATGTACTGAGTCAACTCTTTATGACTCCAAGGACTGAACACGCCAGTTTCCTCTGTCCATGGGATTTCTCAGGTAAGAATACTGGAGTGGGGTACCATTTCCTACTCCAGGGGATCTTCCAGGCCCAAGAGAGTCAAACCTGCCTCTCTTTCATCTCCTGGCTTGGCAGGCAGATTATTTACCACTGCACCACTTGGGAAACCCAGTACATAGTACTCATACAGTAAATATGTATTTGCAAAATTAATCCTTGATGCATGAGTCCCTAGGATGTGGCTGAGAAGCAAAGGATGCACTCTTCCATTTGGTATCAGCAGAGCTTCTTCACTGAATCTCCCTAAGGGAAATACAGTGCTTTGCATCTTCTCTGACTCAATATGGGTCTCCCTATTCAGTGATTCACTCTCCAAAAGAGTTTAGGCAACCTTCACCTTCATTTCTTCTTGTAAGGGATTTTGTCTGGTGCCAGGGTCCTTTCTGCCCCCCAGATCTTTCATGATCTCAGTAAGCCTGAAGACTTTCAAGTGAATCAAAATTATCATGCTTTTTTTCTAAATTCCAAGTGTTTCTAGATGAACATGGTCCTCCTAAGAACATTAGAGTAATAACAGGAATAAACACTTTTCATAGAGCATCTTTTTTGCCATTTACTGCACTGAGAGCTTTATATGTACAGTTTAATCCTCACCACCATTTAACATTAAGTGTTATCTCCACTTTGCACATAGACGTGAGGCTCAGAAGGGGAACATAATATCCCATAGTTTACAAAGCTAGAAATCCCATAGTTCAAAGATATCTCGGAGACTTTGTGAGCCTCTGCAAACTCCACAAAGACATCTATTCTGAGACACAAAAGCCTTTTGTAACCCCCACATTTCTATACTCTAGTAAGTTCACAAGGACTACTGACACCTAGGTGTTGTCTTCAGCATCTGAAAATACCTGCCATGCATTTACTTCTGTATAAATATTTACTTAGTATAATGAAATCAAACTTCTTCCTGTGCAGGAAAATTATATTTTGACTGAAAGCAATCAACAAAGTAATTCACTGGCTGCCTTTATATGTCTTGGAATGATAAGTAATTATGGGAAATTTAGATACCATGTCAGTCCCCAAGAAAGTCCTAAAGAAAGATTAGGTAAACTACTGCAATTTGTACACTCTGATGTATTTAAAATGGATAACCAACAAGGACCTACTGTGTAGCACAGGGAACTCTGCTCAATGTTATGTGGCAGCTTGGAGAGGAGAAGGGTCTCGGGGAGAAAGGACACATGTGTATGTTTAGCTGAGTCCTTTCACTTTTCACCTGAAAACTATAACAACATTGTTATTTCACTATATCCCAATACAAAATAAAAAGTTTAAAAACAAAACAACAAAAAAACCTATTACAATTTGAGATGCACCACTATGTCATACTGATTTTCAGCAGGTAGGAAGAACCACAAAATTCCATGTATTTTAATCAGCCCTGGAGCAAAAGTGCATAGAAATAGACTAAGAAGTAATATCCCCATGGACATGGTCAACATTTCTATCTTTTGTTCAGTTCAGTCACTCAGTCGTGTCCGACTCCTTGCAACCCCTTGAACCACAGCACGCCAGGCCTCCCTGTCCATCACCAACTCCCAGAGTTTACCCAAACTCATGTCCATCGAGTCGGTGATGCCATCCAGCCATCTTATCCTCTGTTGTCCCCTTCTCCTCCTGCCCCCAATCCTTCCCAGCATCAGGGTCTTTTCCAATGAGTCAACTCTTCACATGAGGTGGGCAAGCTATTGGAGTTTCAGTTTCAATATCAGTCCTTCCAATGGACACCCAGGACGGATCTCCTTTACGATGGACTGGTTGGATCTCCTTGCAGTCCAAGGGACTCTTAAGAGTCTTCTCCAATACCACAGTTCGAAAGCATCAATTCTTCAGTGCTCAGCTTTCTTCACAGTCCAACTCTCACATCCATACATGACTACTGGAAAAACCATTGCCTTGACTAGATGGACCTATGTTGGCAAAGTAATGTCTCTGCTTTTTAATATGCTATCTAGGTTGGTCATAACCTTCCTTCCAAGGAGTAAGCATCTTTTAATTTCATGGCTGCAATCACCATCTTCAGTGATTTTGGAGCCCAAAAAGTAAAGTCTGACACTGTTTCCACTGTTTCCCCATCTATATGTCATGAAGTGATGGGACCAGATGTCATGATCTTAGTTTTCTGAATGTTGAGCTTTAAGCCAACTTTTTCACTCTCCTCTTTCACTTTTATCGAGGCTTTTTAGTTCCTCTTCACTTTCTGCCATAAGGGTGGTGTCATCTGCATATCTGAGGTTATTGATATTTCTCCCGGCAATCTTGATTCCAGCTTGTGCTTCTTCCAGCCCAGCGTTTCTCATGATGTACTCTGCATATAAGTTAAATAAGCAGGGTGACAATATACAGCCTTGACGTACTCCTTTTCCTATTTGGAACCAGTATGTTGTTCCATGTCCAGTTCTAACTGTTGCTTCCTGACCTGCATACAGGGTTCTCAAGAGACAGGGAAGGTGGTCTGGTATTCCCATCTCTTTCAGAATTTTCCACAGTTTATTGTGATCCACACAGTCAAAGGCTTTGGCTAGTCAATAAAGCAGAAATAGATGTTTTTCTGGAACTCTCATGCTTTTTCGATGATCCAGCGGATGTTGGCAATTTGATCTCTGGTTCCTCTGCCTTTTCTAAGTCCAGCTTGAACATCTGGAAGTTCACGGTTCATGTATTGCTGAAGCCTGGCTTGGAGAATTTTGAGCATTACTTTACTAGCATGTGAGATGAGTGCAGTTGTGCGGTAGTTTGAGCATTCTTTGGCATTGCCTTTCTTTGGGATTGGAATGAAAACTGACCTTTTCCAGTCCTGTGGCCACTGCTGAGTTTTCCAAATTTGCTGGCATATTGACTGCAGCACTTTCACAGCATCATCTTTGAGGATTTGAAATAGCTCAACTGGAATTCCATCACCTCCACAAGCTTTGTTTGCAGTGATGCTTTCTAAGGCCCACTTGACTTCACATTCCAGGATGTCTGGCTCTAGGTGAGTGATCACACCATCGTGATTATCTGGGTCATGAAGATCTTTTTTGTACAGTTCTTCTGTGTATTCTTGCCACCTCTTCTTAATATCTTCTGCTTCTGTTAAGTCCATACCATTTCTGTCCTTTATCGAGCCCATATTTGCTTGAAATATTCCCTTGGTATCTCTAATTTTCTTGAAGAGATCTCTAGTCTTTCCCATTCTGTTATTTTCCTCTATTTCTTTGCATTGATTGCTGAGGAAGGCTTTCTTATCTCTCCTTGCTATTCTTTGGAACTCTGCATTCTAATGGGAATATCTTTCCTTTTCTCCTTTGCTTTTCGTTTCTCTTCTTTTCACAGCTATTTTGTAAGGCCTCCTCAGACAGCGATCTTGCTTTTTTGCATTTCTTTTCCACGGGGATGGTCTTGATCCCTGTCTCCTGTACAATGTCACAAACCTCCGTCCATAGTTCATCAGGCACTCTGTCTATCAGATCTAGTCCCTTAAATCTATTTCTCACTTCCACTGTATAATCATAAGGGATTTGATTTAGGTCATACTTGAATGGTCTAGTGGTTTTCCCCACTTTCCTCAATTTCAATCTGAATTTGGCAATAAGGAGTTCACAATCTGAGCCACATTCAGCTCCCAGTCTTGTTTTTGCTGACTGTATAGAGTTTCTCCATCTTTGGCTGCAAAGAATATAATCCATCTGATTTCAGTGTTGACCATCTGGTGATGTCCATGTGTAGAGTCTTCTCTTATGTTGTTGGAAGAGGGTGTTTGCTATGACCAGTGCGTTCTCTTGGCAGAACTCTATTAGCCTTTGCCCCGCTTCATTCTGTACTCCAAGGCCAAATTTGCCGGTTACTCCAGGGGTTTCTTGACACCTGGAAACTTTTGCATTCCAGTTCCCTATAATGAAAAGGGCATCTTTTTGGGGTGTTAGTTCTAAAAGATCTTGTAGGTCTTTATAGAACAGTTCAACTTCAGCTTCTTCAGCATTACTGGTTGGGGCAGATGCTTGAATTAGTGTGATAGTGAATGGTTTGCCTTGGAAATGAACAGAAATCATTCTGTCGTTTTTGAGATTGCATCCAAGTACTGTATTTCGGACTCTGTTGTTGATCATGATGGGTACTCCATTTCTTCTAAGGGATTCCTGCCCACAGTAGTAGATATAATGGTCATCTGAGTTAAATTCACCCATTCCAGTCCATCTTAGTTCGCTGATTCCTAGAATGTTGACGTTCACTCTTGCCATTTCCTGTTTGACCACTTCCAATTTGCCTTGATTCATGGACCTAACATTCCAGGTTCCTATGCAATATTGCTCTTTACAGCATCGGACTTTGCTTCTATCACCAGTCACATCCACAGCTGGGTATTGTTTTTGCTTTGGCTCCATCCCATTATTCTTTCTGGAGTTATTTCTCCACTGATCTCCAGTAGCATATTTGGCACCTACCGACCTGGGGAGTTCCTCTTTCGGTATCTTATCCTTTTGCCTTTTCATACTGTTCATGGGGTTCTCAAGGCAAGAATACTGAAGTGGTTTGCCATTCCCTTCTCCAGTGGACCACATTCTCTCAGACCTCTCCACCATGACCCGTCTGTCTTGGGTGGCCCCACATGGCATGGCTTAGTTTCATTGAGTTAGACAAGGCTGTGGTCTGTGTGATCACATTGGCTAGTTTCCTGTGATTATGGTTTCAGTGTGTCTGCCCTCTGATGCCCTCTCGCAACACCAACCATCTTAGTTGGGTTTCTCTCACCTTGGACGTGGGGTATCTTTTGTTACTTTGTTACAAATAGTTTCTGAAAGAATGAATCTACCGCAGAAGGCATGAATGAAAAAATTATTATGCTGCCATATAATCCACTTGAATTATGGGTGACCAAGTGTTGATGTGGCGGACATCTTTCATACTTGTGCTGCTTGACAATGAATGCCTTGTATAAAATTGCTTTTGTCATAGTATAGTTATATCAGGTCTATTTACTATATCTCTGTATCATATTCAGGCATATTAGAGGTCCTTAAACATTCTGAATTTCCAGAACACAACACAATCCTGGTAAATTCCCAGCTATCAATTTAAGTATAACCTCCGTCGTGTGTTGTGTGATTTTCATTTTGACCATCTGGACTATGACTAGGCTTAACATGATTTTAAGTGAAAAATACCACACTAAAATACTATTTTTAGGACCCATTTTCCATTCGCTAGAAAATGAATGTACTCAGCCTAAAAGGAAAGAGATTAGTTGAGCTACCATTTAATCCCTAATGATTTCATTGTATTAGTTACTCTTTTTTAGTTCTGACGAGATAGTGACTCTCTCTGGGGAATTGTTTCTGCTGGTTTGGAACTCGGAAAGCCAGAATTCTGTGACTGCTCAGCTATCACCAGCATGGTCTGAGAAACACAATGTTTGCTCTGGTCTCTTATTTTGTATTCTAATCCTCTTTATTTCTTTTGGAAAGATTGCATCGTACTCTGAAAGTGAATCCCATCACTCATGTAGATGAAATTTTCAAATATCTCAATGACAATAGATTGATTTCTTACTAGGAAGCTCAGCTGTGGCAATAATAATATACATTATTAGAGAAACAAAAAATGAATTACCATAGTCATAAACATTCAAAGTAGTGAGGCCAAGTACCTCATCTATCAACTCCAAAGGACCAGAACATAGACTATGTTACTCTCTATCATACCAGCATTAGAAATAAAATGATTGAACAAAACATCTAAGCAAGACAATCCTACATTAGTACAGTTAAATGTGAAATCCCCAGAGATTATTTTATTTTCCAACATGTGTTTTAAATCGACTGCTTTTAGAATTAATTTCAAAAGTCTGAATTTGCAGACCAAAAATAACTGAGAGAAGAGGTAGTTACTATCTTGACCCAAAGCTTCTTGGAAAGTTTGAAGCCAAGAGAGTGAATTCAAAACATAATAAATTCTCTTTAAGATGCAAAAACAGCATTATATCTGCTTATTTGTACTTGTCTATTTTAAATGAGCCAGAGTCAACATGGACAAATTACTGATCAAGTCTGTTTTGCCTGACAGTGACAGTGATGCAAGCACCTTCAGATCTCATCCCAGTGACACACTCCCAGGAAGGACACGGTCCCTCCCTAAGAGAAGCACACTTTCTTAAAGTTTAGAATATGAATGCAGCCCTTTCTACTACTAAGTTTGGGGAAATAGAGCATGTCACAAAACATTTTGGCATTCTAACCAAGAAGCCAGCTTTCAAACAGCGTTTCTTTCTTATAGGTGTTGAAAGGCCCTACTCCCCAGGCAGTAAACAGCAGTGATTCATTAGCATAATGGCATAGAAAAACAGATGACTGTGAACCCTGTGAATGGATTATTCTATTGCTGGGAGTTGTGGCAATGAATCATCATTTCCACTCAATACTCCTCTCTCCTTTTCATTTTGAGTAGCTTCCCTTCTTGAGGGAAGACATTATGAGGAAGAGACTTTATAAACCAGAACTAGCAAATGATGCCCTTCAGCTTTGACTCAGAGTGTTGCTGAGGAAATTCAACTAACTGTCCCAGTGTTTCAAAGTTGAGTTCCATATTTTCATTAACTTGGAGTAATGTGCTTTTGCCAATTCATTTTTTCATGGACTGTAAAAAACTAACGTTTCCAAAATAAAAATGATTAAGGCTAGGATGACCAGAGGTCCTTTTCATAAAATACTTTTCCTATAAAAGTACATTTGGATCCAAAGGCCCCAGATGTATTATCTGCGCATTAAACTTTCCTTTCCTTTCAAACATATGCACACAAACTTCTCTTAATTAATTAGACTGGGCTGGGAGAATTTCTAATGATTAAGAATTTAAAAGATTGCTGTAGCAAAGGAAAAGAATGGATGAAAACCAATATTCTAAAGGATCTTATCAGAAACCGAGAAGAACCTAAATCTATGCAACAACTTTCTCAGAGCCATAGCACACACTTATACTAGCGTCCCTAAAATTCCTAACTTACAGATTTTTGGAAAAGCAGCTAGTAGCTCTACTTTCAAGACCTACATCTCCACTCACATTCTCATCCAGGAAACAATGGTATAAAGAAAGAGGGGATGGGAGGAAAAATACTCTTTGCAAAAAAGATTTGGTTTTGGCTTGTTTCATTTTAACAGAAAAGTTAGTACCTAGGCCAAATCTGGAAGCAGAATGACAGCTGTCTTCCAGG
Source organism: Giraffa tippelskirchi (assembly GCF_054371585.1). NCBI lineage: Eukaryota > Metazoa > Chordata > Mammalia > Artiodactyla > Giraffidae > Giraffa > Giraffa tippelskirchi. The sequence goes on along the minus strand of NC_137275.1, from coordinate 86,800,960 downwards.
TAATTAGTGGGCTTCCCAGGTGGCTCATTGGTAAAGAACCTGCATGCACTGGCAAGACATATGGGTTCAATCCTTGGGTCAGGGAAGATCCCCTGGAGGAGGAAATGGCAACCCACTCCAGTATTCTTACCTGGAAAATTTCACAGACAAAGGAGCCCAGAGGGCTATGGGCCGCAGGATTGCAGAGTCAGACACAACTGAGAAAATGAGCAGGCGTGCACGCACAAACACTAGATTGAGTCAGGAGGGCTATGCCCCAACCTCAGCTCTGCCCCAGTGGACTGTGTGAACTTGGCAAAGCCTCTCAGAGCCCCACTGTTTCATTCAGATCCAGACATTGAGGGCAGTACAAATGAGTGGGTTCCAGTGAGTTTCTCCATTGCAAATTTCAAGCTAAAGATGACAAAGCTAAGGTGGGAAAACAGCACTGTCTCTCACTCATCTTCCAACAAGTAAAGGAGCCAAGAAACCTGTGTTAGAGAAAATGGTCCTAGAATTTTTCTTTTTAGTAGCATCACTATATTCCACCATAAGGTCTATTATACATTTGGGAAAGAAAAAAGCAGAAAGCTGTGATTTTGATTCAAATGAAATTAGTTCCTTCTGTTAGGTAGAAACAGCCAAATACCAGGTATATTTGTGGTTAATAAAAGTAAATTCTATTGTAATAGAATGAAATTAGAACATTCTCTAACACCATACACAAAAATTAACTCAAAATGAATTAAAGATCTAAATGTAAGACTGGATACTATAAAACTCAGAGGAAAACTCAGGCACCATACACTCTTTGACATAAATCACAGCAATATATTTTTGGATCCATCTCCTAGAATAATGGAAATGAAGACAAAAATAAACAAGTGGAGCCTAATTAAACATAAAAGCATTTGCATAGCAAAGGAAACTGTAAACAAAATGAAAACAACCCTCAGATTGGGAGAAAATATTTGCAAATGATGCAACTGACAAGGGATTGATCTCCAAAATATACAAATAACTCATACAACTCAAAAAAAAAAAAACTCAATCAAAAAATTGGCATGGACATGACATGATCTAAATAGACATCTCTCCAAAGACATACAGATCACCAAAAAGCACATGAAAAGATGTTAAATATTGCTAATTATTAGAGAAATATAAATCAAAACTACAATGAGGTAACTCCTCACACTGGCCAGAATGGCCATCATCAAAAAGTCTATAAACAATAAATGTTAGAGAGGGAGTGGAGAAAAGGGAAGCTTCCTACGCTGTTGGTGAGAATGTAAATTAGCACATAGTGTTCTCTCACTATGGAGAACAGTAAGGTTTCCCTTGTGGCTCAGCTGGTAAAGAATCCGCCTGCAATGTGGGACACCTGGATTCGATACCTGGGTTGGGAAGATCCCCTGGAGAAGGGAAAGGCTACCCACTCCAGTATTCTGGCCTGGAGAATTCCATGGATTATATAGTCCATGGGGGTCGCAAAGAGTAGGACACGACTGAATGACTTCACTTCACTTCACTTCATGCTATGCTTAGTTGCTCTGGCATGTCCAGCCCTTTGTGACCCCATGGACTGTAGCCTGCCAGGCTCTGTGTCCATGGGGATTCTCCAGGCCAGAATACTGAAGTGGGATGCCATGCCCTCCTCCAGGGGGTCTTCCCAACCCAGGAATTGAACAAGGGTCTCCTGCATTGCAGGCGGATTCTTTACCAGCTGAGCTACCAGGGAAGCCCCGAGAACAGTATGGAAGTTTCTTAAAAAGCTAAAACTAGAGCTACCATATGATCTATCAATCCCCTCCAGGGCCTAAATCCACAGAAAACTATAATTGGAAAAGATACATGTACCCTGATGTTCACTGCAGCACTGTTTAAAATAGCCAAGACATGGAAGCAACCTAAATGTCCACCCACAGATGAATGGATAAAAAAGATGTAGTACATGTATACAAGCGAATATTACTCAGTCATAAAAAGAATGAAACAAGGTGTTTCCAGCACATGGACAGACCTAGAGATTATCATACTAAGTGAAGTAAATCAGACAGAGAAAGACAAACACCATCCGAACTCACTTATGTGTGGAATATAAAAAAAAGGTACAAACGGACTTATTTACTAAACATAAACAGACTCACAGACTTAGGAAACAAACAAGTGGTTACCAAAGAGGGGTGTGAGAAGGAATAAATTAGGAGGTTAGGAGTAACATATATCCACTATTATATATGAGATATATAACAAGGACCTATTATATAGCACAGGGAGCTATATTCAATATTTTGTAATGTCCTGTAAGGGAAAAGAATTTAAAAAAGAATATATATACACACACACACGTATATCTATCTATCGATATATATACACACACACGTATATCTATCTATATATATACACACACGTATGTATAACTGAATCGCTGTGCTGGGCATCTGAAACTAACACAGTATTGTAAATTAACTATATATCCAAAAAAAAATAGAATTTAAGAAAGTAAATTCTAACCAAGGATTTTTGCATAAGAATGGCAATCTTGATAAATTGGTAAATGTTTATCATTACTTTGAGAGATATCCAGTTTTTTTGGTTTTCTTTAAAAGCTTGATAAATTATAACATAGTTTCAACTGTAATGTTGAACAGTGCAGACAACACCCACTATCATATCCAACATGCTCTGAATCATTACCATGTCATCTGTGGTCTTAAAAACTGTTTAAATTATTTTTGATAATAATTCCCTTCAGTTACATTTAGCTCTGAGAACAATGTTGTGTATAGTGTTCACTCCTTTCAAGAAACTAACCCCATGCAGACCCAGATTCATCCTAAATTTTATTTGTGGGACATTAGTTCACAAACCTCTCTTGATAATTCTCTTAGAAAATAATTCCTCTCTCTTGCACACATGTGCCCCCTTATTAAGCACCAACTGTATCCATTAAAACAGTCCTCTGCACTTAGTCATGCTGCTAACTACATGAATGACACTAGCAGGTTAAAATAAAATAAGCTTTTCCAGGATATAGGATTTAAAGTTCTTTCAGTCCTCAGACTTGGTGTGCTCAGCAGAGTGGTCTATGCAGTGCAGAGTTAATAGCTGAGGAAAGGAAGATATTTAAGCATCCTATGTTTCCATTCTTTGAGGTTAAAATTAGAAATGGAACTGCAATAACTCTGTAGGTGCTATCAGATTAAAGTAAACAGATGTCACTAACATGCAAACCAATTCAGTATTTTAAGGAAAATAATAAAAGTAAGATAGGACTTGAATTCACAATATATTAGTCTTAAAGAGAAAGTATGATACAATAGAAAGAACATGAACTTTGGAATACAAGTTTGGTCTGAGTTGAAAAAAATCTTAATTTTAAAACCTACCAATCTGCTTAAGTTATTTAACCTTTCAAAGTCTTAACTTTCACATGTGCAAAATGTGATCCATAGTATTTAATCTGCAGGATTGTTACAGAAATTGGAGATGCTGCATGTAAAACAATAGCTAATTAACTCACAACATCATTTTCCTTACTTGTGCCTCTTCAAAACAAATATGGTTAACTGTCTAAAGACATAACCTGGTATGGACCTACTTTACAAATTCTAAAATGCTGGCAATCATCAGTGTTAATATTGCCCTTGGCTGTAGCTGGAGCTGCTATCACATGAGACACACGATTAGGTATAAAGTGCTTTCCCTCAGGAGAAACATGGATGGCTGGGATATTTTCATAATCCTAGGCTTCTCTCTCCCTGGTAGCTTTTTCAAAATTTCCCTATTTCCAAAATATATGAATCTTTGATAACTAACCACTTGAATATTTCCAAGAGGAAATTAAAATATCTATGAGCAAGAAAAAGTGAAAAATGTGGTTTAAATGTATTAACCAGTAAGTTATGTCCAGAACAAGATAGACCTGTTCACTCAGGCCTCTGGCTCTGATCCTGACTGACAGCCTCACTTTCAGGGCTCCCTGCAGAGAGTACATACAGCATGGATGAGGAGATGGAAATGTGTGATCCTTGCCCACAGCTCACATCCCAGTGAACACAAATGGGGGAGATATGCATACCAAACTCACCCATCAAATTAATTCACCAAATCATCCTCTATAAAGAAAGAGAGTGGAGAGAGGCCAGAATTCCACTGTTGAAGATCTCTCCACATGAAAGGAGACCATCAAGTGTGGGAAAGAAGGACTCCCTCACTCAACATTGACTAATGCACTAACCCCTGATTGGGACATGTTTTTTAGTTAATGAACATAGACAAAAATTACCTGTTCAACTCCCAAATTTGCAAGCTCTCTGAAACAGAAATTTACCTAGTATGGTAGATGACTGACATGGTTAGAATTAACCATAACAATAATCGCCATCATGACAAGCACACTTCCATACATTGAGTCAGGCACTGGCCTAAATCCTCTATCTGTATTACTTACTGAAATATCTCAGAGCAGGTATTATTTTTCTCATGTAGTCTCTCGTGGAGTTTAAATAATTCACAAAACATCACACAGCTTTTTAGTTTATACTAGAGCCAGAATCTAAGTATAATCTGTCAAAACAAAGCTTGTGTTCTAAACGTTAGGCATACATAACAAGGCTTTTATTGTAGCAGCACAAACTCTTGTATAGCTATTCCATTTCTCCAAGATGAGATAGGAAAGCAAGTCACAAGTGTTCTGATGTTTCATTTATAGAAACTCAGCTTCGTATGTCCAAACTGGCAGGAGGAACAATCTTTTGCTGAGTTCCTATCCAAGGATGCATAAAAACATCCCCCCAAATTAACCATATGAACATATTCTTCTAGGGCTTATTACCCATTTTACTAAATCCGAGGTACCCATTGCCACCCATCTCTGTCAGACCTGACATTTGAGCAGTGCCCCCTGCTGGCCTACCTCAGCTCACAATGGAGCTCTAACCCTTGTGAAGAGTAGGGCTGGGTATCGCTGCTAAGTCTAGGACAGTCCAGCAGTTTGGTGCAAGGCCCTTTCAGTTCAATTGCTGGTCTTGCAGTGTTCTCTCAGGTGCTAAGGAGGATACACTTGTCTTCAATCTTATGCTCAACAAGTGTCCCATAGATCTAGCCCAGTGTCATAGGTCTTTGTAACTTGGATTTCTACTTCCTTATTTGCATGGTTCCTTCTTAGGACATAAGGTGGCCATCAGGACAGCTGGGTAAAAGCAGGTTCCAGTGTAACCACCTAAGAGACCTTCAGTCTTCCAACTTTCAGTTTAGGCACCAGCCCACTGTTCCTCTTTCTGTCTCATACTTTCTTCACCATACAACCTTGTTAAAAGATTCCTGATCTATTCAAACCTATTGGATAACTTTTCACTTTACAGCAAAGTATCAATACTCCAGGTCTTGACCCCTTCCTGTCCCAAAGAACTTTATGCTCATAAAACAAAGCTTTGTAGCTTTTCACCAAGAATTGCCAGCTCCCTATAGCAGTGAGCAGGAAGAAAGGGCATCAGGTCACTTCTCCACACTGATTTGCTAAATATATTTACTAAATATATTCAAATATATGTAAAAAGAACCCTCTTTTCTTCCACACCTCCTTTTATCCCCCAAATATTGCATCACTCTGAAGTACATATCCAGTCTTACCTAAGTGCAATCTACATAATTTTTTTCTCGGATACCATACAAATAGTTTATATCATCAACATATAAATTTGTATTGATCCTCTTACCTTTCCAATAGTTTAAGAAATAATACTTTGTATCTCAAATTAACTCTACTATCCAGGTCTTATTCTTTCCTTATTGCTGAGGGAACTCACTCTTTCTTTCTCTAATTTAATGCACTCCTTCAATCATCTTTTCCTTGTTTGCAGTTTCCTTGTTTGCATCTTTTCCAAGGCTTGCATTTAAAATCATCTCCCACATGCATATCCATGCTCTAGCATGATTTCTCTGTCAGATTTCTTGAATGCATTGCTTCTATCTATACATAGTGCTGTTTTCTCTCACCTTTCCATTTCTTATTAACTCATTTGCAATCTACTTTTCCTAAGTGAAACTTCTAAGGCCAAGAAAGGCTTTATTTTAACAAAATCTAATATTCTTTCCTTGGTACTTTTTCTTGTGTTCTTCCTTATAATAAACTAATATCTACACTTGATCCTCCATCTTTCTGGTGGCCTCAAACTTTACCATTTGCTCTTATTTTTCTGTGCTATCCATGAGAAACACCACCCACATCCACAGGTTGAATGATGCCTGATTCTGAAATCTCTATCTTAAGCTCTGATTCCTTTGTCAAATTTGAGCCTTCTCTCTCTCCACCTCAGCATCCATCTCACAATCTGAATGCTTCAAAGTATGAAACTACTATGTCTAAACTAGATCTACAGTGCTGTCCTCATTCCACAGTCCAAACTGCTCATTTCAGAGATGAACATTAAAAGTCCTAGTGTTATCTTTGATTCTTATATTCTTTTCATTTTTTATACCCAATCAGTCATCAAATTCTATAAACTGTCTAAGATGCATCCATCAAACTGTCTAAGATGCATCCTTTCATTTTAATCCAAACTCTCATAGCTTCTTGTCTGAGTTATTACAGTGACTTTTCAACTGGTCGATTTAAATTCAGGCTCTCTTTCTTCTGTGTCCTGAACACTGTGTTCAGTTTAGTTTTCTAATATATGACAGTCCTATTTTCAATACTCATAAAATCAGATCAACTTTCTCATTCTGGCTTTTTCATTCCATGAAAAAGCAGTTTCACTTACTTCTCCAAACTTTCATTGGTTTTAAACATAAAATTCTCTCCAGGTATGTTTTCTCACCACTTTCTCCAATTTTTGCCCAGTACTCCCCTCCTACCACCATCATACACAGACATCCCATGCTCAATGTCATTCTCAAGTTTTTTATATTTGTTTTCTTCAGACTGATATCATACATCAAAGTCCTATCCAAGACAAATTTCTCCTGCTTCAAGTCATTTTTACCTCTATTGCTTAATCTCCTTTTTAATTTGTTTAATTGTTGTTAGCCATATCATATACTTTGTATACATCTCGGGGATGGATAACCCCTGAAAAAAAAAACCAACTATGAGTGTATCTTCTCAATTTAAAATATTTATATGATTGTTCCCTTAAATTATAGTCATCCTTATTTAAAATTATATTTTAATTTTAGTTATTTTAGTTATTCAGATAAAATTATGAAGATTATCTCATTTAGGCACCAATAGTATTCATTCATCTCCCTTTAACTTGCTGAGCTAAAGCTTTCTGATTAACTATAATGGTAGTCACTAGGAAGAGGAAAAGCAAAGCATGAAATGAGGTAGTATATAGTAAATACCTTGAGTCAAACTTCAGACTTAACAGGGCCACATTTAAATACATAGGAACACAGAATTTTAGAGGCTGAATGGAAGGCAATTCAGCAGGAATTTTTTAAGTGTGTACTATGCACAGTAGTCTAAAACTTTTAATGAGACAGAGCACTTGGCTTTGTGGCATGGATAGTTAAATGAGAGGATTTATTTCTTTTGCAATGACATATCATTAGTATTTTAGAAATTGTCTAAAACTTGAAATAAATCAAGTAGATGGCATACCCTTTTAATGTTCTACGACCCGACTGAGCGACTTCACTTTCACTTTCACTTTTCACTTGCATGCATTGGAGAAGGAAATGGCAACCCACTCCTGTGTGCTTGCCTGGAGAATCCCAGGGACGGTGGAGCCTGATGGGCTGCCGTCTATGGGGTCGCACAGAGTCGGACACGACTGAAGCGACTTAGCAGCAGCAGCAGAACACTTGTTAAAAGGGCCCAACAAGGACTATCAGGTTATCTGAGCTAATGTATCTTTGTTTGAATTGCTATTTATATATGGATGAAAAAATCAGTTATCGTGACGTGTAAAACAAAGAACGCTGCTGATATCCAGTTCTACAAGGATTAAGTCATTAGCCACTGCAGTCGCTGACCTACAGTACACTCGAAAGGAATTCAGGGTGGAGATCAAAATGACACACTCTGTGCTTTGGTAAACAGGTAAAACAGAGCCTCAGATAGTTCAGTTCAGCTCAGTTCAGTCGCTTAGTCGTGTTCGACTCTTTGAGACCCTGTGGACTGCAGCACACTAGGCTTCCTTGTCCATCACCAACTCCCGGAGCTTGTTATATCTCAGATAGTTATATCTCAGAAAAAAAATTTCTTTATGAATCCAGATTATTGCATCTTCCTATTAGAAAAAAATCATTAAACAAACTCATTAACTGAGATATCTGCTGTGTTAACTATCAGTAACCTTCTACTACAGTGTAGGCCAGATGGCACATACCCTTTAGCCAAAATCACAAATATACTGGCCACCCCTCACCTTTTCAGAGAAGCTTCTCAAAGCTATCTGAAAGGCAGTCTCACAGCCTCAGTAAGACAATTTACAGCTCTTATATTGTGCACTTTTCTTTCAGTTGACAGAAGTTACACAATTTCTGTTCAGTAGAAGGCAGTCTCAAAGTTACAGTATTATTGTCACATAGGATATAGCTAAGTTAGCTATTTTATTTTAATTCAACCTTTTTTAAATGCTCTTGTGATGAGTTATTTCAATGAACAAATACATGTGCATTCTCTATCTGCATCAGTGAGACCTAAAACCAACATAATTTTCAGTCCTTTTTTAAATACAAGGATGAAAATACTTTTCTGTCCCTATATGAATACTTTTCTGTCACTATATGAACACCGGGGTCAAGTTAAAAATAATTACCTGCCTGCTCAGTGAAATGCATTTGCTCTTAAAAGATATGACTATATGCTAATGAAAAAAGCATATGCATTAAGACTAGTAGTTTGCGTCTCAAGATTTGCTTCAAAACCTTGCTGTGCTGTTCTCACCAAAATAAAGCTGTGTATGTGTGTGTGTGTGTGTCCTCAGTCGCTGAGTCATATCCAATTATTTTGTGACCCCCCTGGACTGTAGCCCACCAGGCTCCTTTGTTCATGGGATTTTCCAGGCAAGAATACTGGAGTGGGTTGCCATTTCCTTCTCCCTGGGATCTTCCTGACCCAGGAATCAAACCTGCAGCTCCTGTATTGGCAGGCAGATTATTTAACACTACATCACCTAGGAAGCCTAATATATAATTATTACTATATAAACTGCCCAACCCCTAAAATCACCCTACTCAGGATCTAAAAATCCTCAAAATAGTCTTAATTTCCCATATTTTGAGGTCTTACTGTTGAATTCTTCAAAATATCACCAAGCAAATAATTACGAAAGCTAAAGATATCAGAGGGCTTCCCTGGTGGCTCAGAGGTAGAGAATCTTCCTGGTTATGCAGGAGGTGTGGGTTCAATCCCTGGGTCAGGAAGGTCCTGTGGAGAAGAAAATGGTAACCGACTCCAGTATTTTTGCCTGGGAAATCCCATGGACAGAGGAGTCTGGTGGGCTACAGTCCTTGAGGTTGCAAAAGAATAGGATACAACTCTGACTAAACAACAACAACAACAACAAAGTTATTAGAACTCACTATAGAAAAGCATAATCCCATGTTAGCTGTGTCTCACGAGAGAGGAGATAGAAGGACAGACTCATAGAGTTTTGTTTTCTGAGCTTAAGTGATTTTAAGGTGGGTCTTTCAAGGTTTTCCAGAGAGAGGAATAAAATGGGAATGGACAAAGTTTGTAATAGTTTGGAGCTGGTGGATGCCGTGAGATGAAATTCTTTAAGTAAGTCTTTATAAGTAAACTGCCATTTGATAAATGAGCTATTTACCCAGATAAGCAGATTGTTATCTCAGAAAAAAATAATTTACGTGAATTTCCTAAAGCAAACAGTAAAAAAATATCTACTCATTTGCAATCTTATCTTTTCAGAGCAAATATTTATTGGAATGAAGTCAGGTTGGCACACATCATCTCAGTTCTTAGAGCTAATAGCTATGTTTTGTTGCTGTAGAAGTTCCCATTTCTCACTAAGACTCAGTCAAATTGGTATTCTTCCTAACAGCAATAGGTCTTTCGCTAGCTCAATACATTATTCTTTTGGTCTTGGAGTAATTAATAGTCATCATGAGTTATACTATTAATTCATAGGGAAACACACTTTGACACCTAAGTCAAGTTTAAATGATCAAAATTTAAATAAGTGACCAACAATTGTTAAAAGAAAAGGCATCTTATGACATAAAATAAAACAAAAATACCATATTAAAAATGAGGGAGCTATATATTTTTAAAGTTCATTATCTAAAGATGTAATCATTGAAATACTTCTACCATTTTAATGGCAAAGTTTAGCTCCTTCATACAGTTGACCCCTGAACAATCCATGTTTGAACTGTGCAAGTCTAGTTACACATAAATTTTTTTCAATAAATGCATACTATATTACTATATATTCCACAGTTGAATTCACCACTGTGGAACAGAAAATATGGAAACCTGACTATAAATTTATACTCAGACTTTCAACTGTGTGAGGGCTGTTGTCCCTAATCTCTGCATTGTTCAAGGATCAAGTGTATATATATATTGATATGCCAGCAACCTATAAAGAACATCCAGGGAATCCCATGAATATGTCATGAGAAGAGAATTCTAAGGTTGTGATGGTTAAATTTTATGTGTCAGCTCAACTGGGCTGAGAAACACCAGATAGCTGGTAAAATATTATTTTTCTGGGTATGTTTGTAAGGGTGTTTGGAGAAGAGATCAGCATTTGAAACAGCAATCTGAGTAAAGAAGACCTCCAATCACCAACACAGGTGAGCATCATCCACCCCAAAGAGAGGCCGAATAGAACAAAATGAAACAGGAAGGGCAAATTCACTCTCTACTTGAGCTGAACACCCAATTTCTCTCGCCCTCAGACACTGGCACTTCTGGTTCTCAGGCCTTCCAATTTAGATCAGTATTTATACCCCCTGGTTCATGGGCCCTGGGATACTCCACAATTATTTTTAATGATTTCCACTCTTGGCTCCCCTGGTTCTCAGGTCTTTGGGTTTGGACCAGAACTACATCATCAGTTTTCCTGCACCTCCAACTTGCAAGCAGTGGCTGGTGGGACTTCTCAGTCTTCATACTTGTGTGAATCAATCTTTCAAAATAATCTGATAGATAGATATCTCCTATTGGTTCTGTTACTCTGGAGACCCCTGACTAATAAAATTGTCAAATGAATTTGATAAATGATCATTCTGTTGTAGATCCAGAGTTCACATTAACACACCAATAGAACCAAGAACCTTTAAAGGACAAGTTTAAATTTTACACAGCATTTCCAAAATGTGTTTTACCACAGAACTCTTTATTTTTATAACCTTTAACAGTTTACAGGACTGGCTTAAATATAATATTGGGGGGCAAATAAATGATCATCTTGAATTTGTTCTTAACTTCTGTTACAATGTGAGCTCAGAGGCACAGATATGAAGTTTCTATTATAGGTCATACACATACATACACATACACATGCAGCTAATATGTACTTAAACACTTCATGACAATTATAATTGTTTTAATAAACAATTGACTCAGAGCTAAGGATATTCCCTAAAATATGGAATAACACAATAAATCCAAATATCTTATTTTTCATGATTTTCATCACTATTGATTCACTTTTGCTCACTTTTTAAAAATATGAAGTTCTATCTGCATTTTATGTTTGTAAGATTGAAGGAAGAACATTTTAGGCCCAATCACTTTTTGAAAGTAAATAATTTGTTTGAAACAGTTGTTAAAATGGCCTGCTTGTATTACTCGCTATTGAATTATATCTTTTAACCTTTCAGAATTGAAAACCATACAGTGCATTGAAAGATAAAACTCATGGTCTTTTATTACAAATTGTTGTAATGAAAGTAATCAAGATGTTTTTGTAGTTTTTGGTACTCAACATCACACAAGTATTTCCAATAATTTTAAAATAAAATTGAAATTGTAGCTCTCATTTGCTATTCCTTAGAACACCAAACCAATAAGAATATTTCAACCTTTTTTTGGAAATTATTTCAGATTCTAGGGATGCTAAAGCATTAGCATCTTTCCTTCACAATATGCCCAAACATGGTTTTTAAAAATACCATAAATGAGGTACTTTGAATTATATATAGGAAAGCACAATGATTTTTGTTTACTGAAATAAGTTTTTTACAGAGAATGACAAGCAGGCTTTCCTGACATTTTGAATTTGAGAACTATTTTTAATAGGATCGGGTCTGTATTTTTAGAGAGGGTTAATATTATAATGCTCTACAAGTACTATAGGCCTCCCTGATAGCTCAGTTGGTAAAGAATCCACCTGCAATGCAGGAGACCCCAGTTCAATTCCTCGGTTGGGAAGATCCGCTGGAGAAGGGATAGGCTACCCACTCCAGTATTCTTGGGCTTCCCTTGTGGCTCAGCAGCTACCCACTCCAGTATTCTGGCCTGGAGAATTCCATGGACTGTATAGTCCATGGAGTCGGAAAGAGTCGGACAGGACTAAGCGCCTTTCACTTTCACTACAAGTACTATGAATTGTATTCTAAAAGAAAAATGTGAAAATAATAAACAGAAGGATCTAAAATCATAGCAAAAGCTACAGCAATTCCATAGATCTTGGTAGCACCACTTTCAGCACCAAAGTCAGATTTTCAGCTGAGGTTGCCAATATCCTTACAGAAGCCTCTGTGTAAATGCCAATAAGGTGGCTACCCATTTCTCAAAAGGACCTGTAGCTTATCTTTCTACAAAAGTAGCTGTGACAACACAAACAGCAGAGGAAGCTAGTTTACTTCCAGAGTCCTTCAAGAAACTACGTGGGGAAAGAAAACACACACAGAAGTTCCTAGTATTAATTGTGCCTTATGAACTCAGAATACAAGTTGAATTTTCAACAGAAAAATGCTCAAAATATTTTAATGGTTCCTATTTTCCCCTGTGTATCATGCACAAGGATCAGTTCAGTTCAGTTCAGTTCAGTCGCTCAGTCGTGTCCGACTCTTTGCAACCCCATGGACTGTACCAGGCCAGGCCTCCCTGTCCATCACCAACTCCCGGAGTTTACCCAAACTCATGTCCATGGAGTCGGTGATGCCATCCTCTGTCGTCCCCTTCTCCTCCTGCTTTCAGTCTTTCCCAGCAGCAGGGTCTTTGTGTTGCACAAGGATAGCAGGGTGTGGATCTATTTCCAGCTTATCTCAAAGCCTCAGGGCACTCACTGAACTTTTTCCAGATGGTTTGCTTTTGCCTTTTCCCACTTGAAAAATCTGGGCAGTGACTAATACAGGAGGAGATTTCATTGGAATTTGGATGAGGTTTTTCAAAAAGGCACTTATACACTTCAGAGTTTATGGAAGCTAAAGCAGTGGTTATTTCCCTCCAGGCATAACAGTAACTCATTATTAGTCAACTGTTAATCAAGAAAGAGGCTTCATTCTCAGTCTCCTAAATGAGCTTTGTGCTTCAGGCTCTGTTTTCTTGCCTGTAAAGAAATGTAGAACACAAGGCCCAGAGAGGCAGCAAAGAATTTAACATTTTCTTACTGGGACATGAGTTACTTTTGTGTGTCCTTTAAAACAATGAATTTGAAGCATTGTAAGAGCACTGTATCAAATTAGAGCAAAGACCAAAAGATATTCAATTGAGTAGAAAAATGACAGGGAGATGCATAAATATGAAGTTGCTAAAAGCAAAGTGGCTTACAAGGAATACAGTTCAGTTCAGTTCAGTCGCTTAGTCGTGTCCGACTCTTTGCGACCCCACGAACCGCAGCACACCAGGCCTCCCTGTCCATCACCAACTCCCCGAGTCCACCCAAACCCATGTCCATTGAGTCAGTGATGCCATCCAGCCATCTCAACCTCTGTCGTCCCCTTCTCCTCCTGCCCCCAATCCTTCCCAGCATCAGGGTCTTTTCCAATGAGTAAACCCTTCGCATGAGGTGGCCAAAGTATTGGAATGTCAGCTTCAACATCAGTCTTTCCAATGAACACCCAGGACTGATCTCCTTTAGGATGGACTGGTTGGATCTCCTTGCAGTCCAAGGGACTCTCAAGAGTCTTCTCCAACACCACAGTTCAAAAGCATCAATTCTTCGGCGCTCAGCTTTCTTTATAGTCCAACTCTCATATCCATACATGACCACTGGAAAAACCATAGCCTTGACTAGACGGACCTTTGTTGGCAAAGTAACGTCTGTGTTTTTTAATACAGGATGTCTATAAACATCTTTGGGCTTCCCTGGTGGCTCAGACTAAAGAATCTGCCTGCAATGCAGGAGACCTGGGTTCAGTCCCTGGGTTGGGAAGATCCCCTGAAAGAGGAAACGGCAACCCACTCCAGTATTCTTGCTTGGAGAATCCCCAGGGACAGAGGAGCCTGGCGGGCTACAGTCTTTGGGGTCGCAGAGTCGGAAACGACTGAGTGACTAAGCACACACACAGCTAAACACCGGAAATGGTATCGCAAAATTTCTGCTTCTCACTGGCCTTGCCCTGCACTCCCCATTTGAAATGGACTTTTAGAACAGAAAGAGATAAATGCCACTGGCCACTTGCATGAAACTGCCGCATCTCCAAATCCAGTGTTGACTGGGGAAAAAACCAACAACGCACAATCTAAAAGTGTGAGTTATGTTTTTATTGGGAAACTTACCGAGGACTATAGCCTGAGAGACATTCTCTCAGATAGCTCTAACTGTTCCAAAGAGGAAAGGAAGGAGCCAGAATATATAGAAGTTTTTGAAAGAAAAAAAAGTAGTCAAATATCAAAAGATTACTGCTTATCACACACACACACACACAAAACCTGACATCTCAAGTTAATAATTTGCGTGCTTTTCTCTGTATGGGAAGATGCAAGAGTCTGGGCTTACTGAATGTATTCCTTTGATATGCATCTTAACCATCCAGGGCCAGTATCTTGTTTTTCTCAATCCTGAATTCCCCCTAGGGGCAGCTGCAATGGCTGATGGCTTGATGGCAGGTAACAATCTTTATTTACTGGATGACAGGTAATATTTTTTGTCCTCACAAGGATCTAACAAGCACAGAATTTTCCTAAAATAAGCTCCAGAAAGAGACCTGCCCTTTGTGTCCTAGGAAAATCATATCTGAATTTATGGCATCTAAAAGTCATTTAATCTGGAAGAATGACAGGCTACAAAAGAACAGTTTTTGAGTTTGTTTCAATAATTAATTATTATATAACCAAAAAATCACTTATCTTGCACGAAGATAACATTTTTCTCAAAAAGAAAATTTCACAAATAGTCTGATTCAAGCTTTTAATTTTTCTTCACAATTTTAGCGGGAAATATTGCTAAAATGATTAAACATTTCCTGTCTTACTAAACAAAGATAATAATATCTCTGGTACTTAAAAGTCATTGTTAAAAGCTGCAGTTATAATCCGGGCACTGAAAAAATACTACTACCCTTGAAGTATGCAAGATCATTACCCCTCAACTAAATGGGTCAAGATTGACTTCTTTTTCTTTATTGTGACTATTTTAATTGTTTTTCTCTCCCTTTTGTCAGTCTATTGCTCTCACTTACTGCTCTCCCTCTAGTAAGCTCCCTTCCTTTTCTTCCTGCTGAGCTTTTCCCTTCTAATCTGCAGCTAAATCAAAGCTGTCACAACGTTCTCTGTATTTAAGAAAACATCATTTGTGGAAACAGGAATGGACCTAGACATTGTAGTGCTAAGTCAAGTCAGAGAAAGACGAATATCATATGATATCACTTATACATGGAATCTAAAAAAATGATATGTATTAACTTATTTATAAAACAGAAATAGACTCATAGATACAGACAATAAATTTGTGGTTACCAAAGGGGAAACGAGGGGATGCATAAATTAGGAATTTGAGATTAACAGATACACACTATTACAAGTAAAATAGAGTAAAAAAAAAAATAAGGATCTACTGTATAGCACAGGAAATTATATCCAATATCTTATAATAACCTATAATGGAAAAGAATCTGAAGAGGACATATATATTTGTGTGTGTATGTGTGTGTATGGACTTCCCTGGTGGCTCAGATGGTAAAGCGTCTGTGTGTATCTACAAAACTGAGTCTATTTGCTGTACCCCTGAAACATAAATCAATTATACTTCAATTTAAAAAATAATAAAATTAATAGCAATGAAAACAAAATCATATGATATGAATGAAGAGCTGAGAAGTGTATATATATATATATGTATATACATATATATATGACTTGTTTTTTAGAGGAAATAAGATATCTCTTACTAGAAAAAACTGGTTTACCTGGCATATGGTAAGTTCCCATAAATATCATGAATATTTATTGAATAAATACATGATACGATAATACTTTATATATATATTGCTTGTCATAAGTAGACAGTTTTAACTAGAAAATAATCATAGAAGCTCCTTATTATTTTTATTGTAGCATTCATGTTAAGTATAATACATAACCAGGATTTTCTCTATTCAATTCTTTGTCAAAGATTGGAGATATTTTTTCTGCCTTATTTTTTCTGAATTCTCACTTCTACTTCTTTCTAAGCTATCTTTTCATCCTAACTTTCCATTCCTAGTGTCCCTTCACCAAATGTTCTTTGCAATTAAAAGCAAAAATACAAACCTTAAAACGGGATTACTGTTTTAATACAGGCCACAAACGTTCCGTGTGGTGACTCAAGGAGATGCAACAATTCCTTTCTCGTGCCCAATGCCCTGATCTACAAATACCCTGGAGGCTGACTGTAATAACACCTCAGTGTAGGTGGCAGTGTTTATTAAGACATCACATGGAAAACAGATGGTTACAACCTAATCTCCCATGACTGCTCCACATGGCCTTGTCATCACCAACTACATGGTGTCATTAATCTTACTTTGTGAACCAACTGCAGAGCATCCCATTTGTGGTACACTTACTTATTCACTGAATTTTTCAGTTTCTTAGAAGAAAATCACAAATATATTCACAATAAATAACATATACTTGAAAAAACTTGAGGCTTAGAGATTCCCATGTTATATCAAAGTCAAGAATTGAGAAAAATTGTCCTATCTTTATGCTTTAATCAGGAAGGCATCGATTGAGCACATTTTAAAAAGTCCAGTCAGAGATGCTTCTCAAAATTAGAGAGAAGGAACAATGCACACCCCCCATATTTGGAGACAGAGTAATCTCACTTATTTTTCCTTATCTTTTATTAGAGAAAACTGGTTTACCTGGCATGTAGAAAGTACCCACAAATACTTATTGAATGAATGAGTTATTTGCTGATGTTTTTTCAAAATTTTCAGAAACTGTGTTTTTACCGGGGGAGTGTCAAAGATTTCCTAACAACCAAGGACTGAGACCTCAACACTCTTATCTACAACGTCAAGATTTGGGGCTTTGATACTGCCATGCTAGGGCTTAGTTCCTTTATGAAATAAACAAACAATCACCAGCATCACTGACAGAGCAAGTCCATTTACCTTAACTGGCTTTGTTCTTTCAATTCTTTAAATCTCCCTCTAAAGCAGTCTTTAATTGATTCTTTCTAACTCCTGGTGGGGTTAGGATGCAGCGACTAGAGGACACTCTCTCTAGCAAGCAAGACTCTCACGCTTCCTGACTGACTCAGCTGCTCTTCCGAGGAGTGAAAATCAGTGGAGCTCAGGGGCCTGGGAGCACACCAGGGGAGTGCTGAGCAGGATCTCTTCTTCCAACATGTATGCAAATCATTCATCAAGGCACAAATTAAAACAACGTTAACTGAGTCCATTTCTGTCATTATTTTTTAACCCTTAAACATTTGTTGAGTGTTTCACCAGCTCTTTTCACAATCTAGATCTTCTAGATCAAGCCTGTTTCTCCTAGCACATACTCCTTTCATCTTTTAAAATGACAATTTACTGCTGTGACTTGTTCCTTGATTTTTGGCTTCCTACATATTAGGCAAGAGGAAGGAAAGAGGAAAACTGAATCCAACTCCTGTCCTTCTAACCTAAGCATTCTTTTCTTCCTTAGAATCCTGCTTCAAAAGGTCTCTTGACTCTTACCTCTTCTTTTTCTTCTAAAAAAGAAATAGATATCACATGCTTCTTTTGTTAAAGGACTGGAGCAGATGATACATAATATGCAAAGACCAACCATCATTCAGATGGGAAAAAACTTAATTTTTGCATACACAAATTTAAAATTAACGCATTTAACTAATAAAGAGGAATACTTTGCGTTTCAAGTATATAATTAGGATGCATACTTTTTTCTCTAAAACAATCTGAGTCAACCCCCTTTGCCTCTTCTAGGTTAGATTATCCTCTGATGGAAAAGAAGAGAGTCATAGGACCACTTAAAATGATAACTGAATAGTAAAATAACTTTAATCCAGATAAGAAATGTCTTCCCTCTTCGCTCAGTTCTGAAGGAGAACAACTTCAAGGTTTCTTTAGTTATAGATACAAAAACCTTACTTTCAGCTACATTTATTTTTCCCATCCCAGAAACAAGGAATGGGGCCTATAAGAAAAGGTAAAGGGCCTTTTGGTAAAGAGCTATATGTAGTGATCAATAATTAGTGATTTTTACTTAAGTAAACATCTCAGCCTTCAACTTATATACAACACCCCATTTGCTGCTCATCCAGTCACTATTCTGTATTTTCTGTTTCCAAGAGTCATTTTAATCACTTGGTATAATGATGCTAAGGGCTAGTTTAAGGCCTCTAGAAACCCTAAATACTATAAAGAGAACATTACCTCATACACATTTAAACCAAGTCTAGTACTAAACTATAAAATAAATCTTAAAGATTGCAAGAAGTTTCTGATTTTTCCCATAGTTACTTTGATTTTTTTAATATCACATATACAATTATTTTGAGAACAGATTTGGTATTCTTGTTTGCTGAGCCCTACACACAATCTTGACTTGTCTGTTGGGTGTTTCAGAGTGACAACATCTCAAACATTAACTCTAATAGCACCAGACTTTAGCAGTTAATCTCTGTTGCCTCTCTCCCCATCTTCTTGAATACTTTAATTAGCAATCATTTTAATAGAAACATTCAAATTATCTAAACATGTCAATGTATGGCAAAAGCTATTACAATATTGTAAAGTAATTAGCCCCCAACTAAAATAAATAAATTTATTAAAAAAAAAAATTATCTAAATGTAATCATATCTTGCTATTCACATGGAAAGGAATTGTGTGCCACTGAATAATGATGGTCCCAAACACACCATGCAAACTGCATCCCTTAGGCCTTTCTGGCACTCCACTGCTGCTTTGGAAACCAGTACAAAGGAGACAGAGTGAGCCCTGGGCTGCACTAATCACAATAGGGGTAGCAGAGCTTCCAAATGTATCAGCAGTTCCCCTGATGCTGGAAGCACAGGCAATGGTGACACTCCCCACAAATGTGTGCGTCCCTGAAATTTCTCAGAGACAAACTGTGGGGAAGGCACTGTCCACCTCACTACACAAAATCTCCTTCCTGCTGTGTTTATGTAGTATGAAGAATCACAGAACTTTATTGAAAAGTAGGATCTGAAATTTCATCTGGTCCAACCCACATATTTATTAATGCATAAAATGTGTTTATCATTCAAGTAATATGTTTATAATATGGCAGGGGTTAGAAATGTCATCAAGCAAAATGAGGAAATGTAAGGTTGCCCTGGATTTCACCTCCTGGATATATTTCCTTTTAACATTTTGACAATCTGGAGAACACCCCTTGGTAATAGTGACTATACGACCCTCCGTCCTAGCAACTACCTGAACAGTCGTATTCAACAGTAGCAGCTCACTGAAAGAATGACCAAAAGGAGGGAATTGTTAAAATGGAGAACAAGCTTTAAGACCCCTGAGAAGACAAAACGAGTTAAGCCACATAAACAAAATTTAATCTTGCTTATTCCATGAGTGTAAGTAAAATTTAACTTAGGTTATTCCTTATATGGTTATGCCCCCTGATAGTCATAAATAAAACCTAAATTGTCTTCCTAACATGATGTAAAATAATCTCTTTTAACCAATTCCCTGCTATCTTGAAACCCCCATTGAAATAATAAATCATTGAAAAAGGTAAACAACTTCCTCTTTCTCATTATCTGTTCAGTCACTCAGCCATGTCCGACTCTTCATGACCCCACAGACTGCAACACGCCAGGCTTCCCTGTCCCTCACCAACTCCTGGAGCTTGCTCAAACTCATGTCCATTGAGTCAGTGATGCCATCCAATCATCTTGTCCTCTCTCATCCCTTTCTCCTCCTGCCTTCAATCTTTCCCAGCATCAGGGTCTTTTCTAATGAGTTGGCTCTTCACATCAGGTCTCTTGTGGGAACTCCAAAACCACAACTAGTTGCTGAACAGCCATGGACAGGACAATGTTGGATCCCACCAAAAATAGATACCTTACATCCAAGAGCAAAGAAAAGAAGAAGCACCAAGAAGATGGTAGGAGGGACAAAATCACATTTAGAATCAAACCCCATACTTGTCAGAGACCCTTGGAGGGCTCAAACAAAACCTTGGGTGCACCAGAACCCAGGAGAAAGGAGCAGTGACCCCACAAGAGACTGAGCCAGACTTGCCTGTGAGTGTCCAAGGGTCTCCTGCAGAGTCATGTGTCGACAGTGGCCTGCCGAGGGATCACAGGCACTGAATGCAACCGTCCTGGGAGCCATGGCATGCTAGCATAAGTCCTTTGGATGGAGGTCGCCATTACTGCCTTTACCCCTACCATAGTTTGGTCTCAGACCAAACTACAGGGAGAGAACACAGTCCTACGCATCAACAGAAAACTGGATTAAAGATTTACTGAGCTTGGCCCTGCCCATCAGGGCAACATCTAGATTCCCCCACAGCCAGTCCCTCCCATCAGGAATCTTTCACAAGCTTCTTATCCTCATCCATCAGAGGACAGACAGAATGAAAACCACAATCACAGAAAACTAACCAAACCGATCACAAGGATCACAGACTTGTCTAACTCAGTGAAACTATGAGCCATGCTGTGTAGAGTCACCCAAGATGGATGGGTCACAGTGGCGAGTTCTGGCAAAACATGGTCCACTGGAGAAGGGAATGGCAAACCACATCAGTATTCTTGTCTTGAGAACCCCATGAACAGTATGAAAAGGCAAAAAGATAGGACACTGAAAGATGAACTCCCTAGGTTGGTAGGTGCCTGATATGCTGGAGAAGAGTGGAGAGATAGCTCCAGAAAGAATGAAGAGGCTGAGTCAAAGCAAAAACAACACCCAGTTGTGGATGTGACTGGTGATGGAAGTAAAGTCTGATGCTGTAAAGAACAATATTGCATGGGAACCTGGAATGCTAGTCCCATGAATCAAGGTAAATAGGAAGTGGTCAAACAGGAGATGGCAAGAGTGAACATCGACATTTTAGGAATCAGCAAACTAAAATGGACGAGAATGGGTGAATTTAATTCAGAAGACCATTATATCTACTACTGTAGAAGAAATAGAGTAGCCCTCATAGTCAACAGAAGAGTCTGAAATGCAGTACTTGGGTGCAACCTCAAAGAAGACAGAAGGATCTCTGTTTCCAAGGCCTGTTTCAATGATCTCTGTTCACTATTCTCTTTATAAGCCATCCTATAATATCATGCCTTTGAGCTTCATACCACTTTCAAGTTTGAAGTCTCCCTGTTCACCAGGAATATGTTTCTCACTCAATAAAATATTTAACTCAAGTGAAGCTCTTTAAATTTTCTTTTGGACACTGTGTACATGTGTGTGTGTATTTGTGTATATATATATATATATATATATATATATATATCAGTTTAGATATGTAAAATGCAACTACATATATATATATGTATGTTTCTTTTCCCCATAATGGGATCATATTATATATTCTACTTGTTAAACCACTTAATCCCAGCTCTGCCACTTACTAGCTATGTGCTAAATTGCCTAATTTCTCTACATTTGAATTTCTTCATCTATAAAATAGGCATTAGAAACTAACCCTTATCTCATAGGATTGTTATGAAAATTAAATAAATTAGTGTGTGTGAATTGCTTATAATAGTAACCAATAAATATTAATGATTATCACCCTACAATCATATTGGTCATATAAGCTATATCCAGTAAATCCTTTCATTATGCCAGATGAGAATTCTAAACCCAAAGAGGTTAATTGCCTTGACAATTTGGACAGCATCTGGCAGAACCAGGATGCCAGGACATGTCTCAGTACCGGTTTCTTCCTGTACCTAACAGAACAGCTTTGTAACAAGAACTAACAGGCAGAGTGCTTCCTAGATGCAATGGCCTGTGCTGCGAACTTTAAATCCATTACTTCATGCAGTCCTGGCCAATAACCTTATAAAGGCAGTTGCTCTTATGATTCTAATTTTATCCATGAAGAAACCAGGACACAAGCAAATTACAAATTACCAAATTTTCCCAAGGTGTCACAACTAAGTGATAAAGCCACATGTGAGTTCAGGTTTTCTAGCTTCAAAGCCCTTGCCTTGAAACACTATCCTATGCCATATCACATGAGAATTTCTACAGAACAAAGGTGCATTCTGAGTCACTCGGTCTTGTCTGACCCTTTGCAACTCCATGGACTAGCCTGTTAGGCTCTTCTGTTCATAGAATTTTCCAGGCAAGAATACTGGAATGGGTTGCCATTTCTTACTCCAGGAGATCTTTTCAACCCAGGAATAGAACCTGCGTCTCCCGATTCTCCTGCATTGACAGGCAAATTCTTTACCACTGAGCACTTGAGAAGAACAAAGATGATGCACCCATAAATCTCCAAAGGTCAATAAGATTATAAAGATCATTAAGAGAGCATATTTCCCTAATCACCTAACTTATTCATTATAGAAGGTTTTAAGCACACAAAGAATTCAATGGCTTGACATTCTAAAATGTAACTCAATTCACTACAGGTAATTATATTCCTACTCTCTGCCTCACAGTTTCTCAGGCATAGAGCATGAAAATTCACTTCTGTGCCCATATCTCACTAAGTTCAACTGCTATTTTTCTTGTAAAAAAAATCCAGTTGTTTTCAGTTGGGTTTTGAAAACTGCTTCAGTAACAAGAGTAGAACTTTGGGATCTCAGGTTCTTCTCAAATGGATGGGGAGGGATTAGGGTATTTGTCAGGCTTAAGCTTGCTGTGTTCTCTGGAGTCTGTGGGATATATTTTCAACAATGTAGGAAAGAGCAGGCATGCTGAAAAATGTTGAATAGATTTGTTTATGAGCCAGGACAGAAGGTCATATTTCGCCTTTTGAATAGGAAAAATCCCAGGCAATCTTTTGTGTTGAAATATGAAATTGTTCCCTCCTTTCAATCCTCTGCTGCTTTCATATATTGCTCACTTGTATTTCATAGTGAGTCATGCTTGCAGCAATCTAAGGCTTGTCTTGCTTCATTGTAACCACCTGCCTTCTCATCAGCTCACTTGATGAAAACTTCAAGTCAAACTACAATATATGTTTTTACTGATTTTTGTGTCCAGACAAAAGCCTTCAAATGAATGTTGGAAAACTACAGCCACATGTTTCACCCACAAAAAAAAAAAAAAAAAAGAAAGAAAGAAACTCAAAATTTGAACACTCAAAGGGAAAACTGGCCTTTTACATATAGAATTCTACATGTTCATTTCATAGGCCAGTTGCAAAAAGTTTACATAATATTTTATCCTCATATACACATAAATGCTTCTCTTATTTATAAGTTTTTGCCTGAGGAAGCTTCTAATAGAAGATGTCAATATTCTACAGAACACTGTGGGTAAACAATGATAAATCTAAGGAAGCAAACTGAATAATAAGGATTTGCAAAATAAATAAAATTAACAATTTATCATTTCATATATTGACTTACCTAATTAACTACAGAATCCACTAGCAATAACACTGAGGCTTAAGAGGTTAAGAACTTGCTGGATCAGATCACAAAGGTAAGTCAGACAGATCAGAGGCAGGTAATATTAAAAGTATTTTTTCAAACTGTGAAGACTAAATAAATGCAACCAGATATTTAAATGCCTGGTACAATGCTGCACATAAAAGATACCATATCAAAATTAATTGAGTTTTCCTTTACCTTTACCTTCAGGGGACTCATAGAATTCTTTGTAAAGCCAGCGAACAACGCGAATGTTTTTCCTGATACATACTTAGAAGCATTTACATCTCGAAACTTCACTGTGGAAGGGTAGGAGACACCGGTTTCCCAAATTCATCCAGAGATAAGAACAAACTCTCTTCAGGAAGCCTTCCCCCAACTAATGCTATGCTTTCCCTATCCCTGTTATGAAAATTAACATTCTCATATCAAGCTGAAAGGAGCCTCCATAATCTGTAAAACACTCAGAAACACTGAAGTGTGCTAACAATGTTGGTACATTAAGTTATAGACTGTCCTGACACTCAATTAAATCCAATAATTACCAATTTGCAAATTACTAATTAAGTTGTACTGATGTTATTATCAAAATTATTTTTAGTACTGAGTCCAAGATTCTGAGAGTACTTTGTTTATATTTTGTCTTTATTTTTATATATACTTACAAATGTGTCTTTCTGATCTTAGATATTTTATATCTTTCAAATAATTCATTTAAACATTAAGATGTTCAACAATCAGATCAACTTCATTGCTCTCTTTTATCATTAGATTCAATAAATCACGTGAGTTTAAAAAACAAAGAAATCCAAGAGACATTTAGGGAACATTTAGGAACATTTGAGTCTGTATGCGTACACAAGTACTGATAAAAAATTAACTTGGAGCTCTTCAGCTCTCAAAAGACTTAAAATTGCCAATGAAACAAACAAACAAAAAATCTCAACAGCTTGTTTACAATTTTCCATAGAAAATAGCTTGAATATAGATTTTGGACCCAAATATATTTGAAGCTTTGGTTGGGATCCTACAGTCAAGTTGAGTCCACACACCTTTAGGGTTACCTTGCAAACCTGAATAATTAGAACATTGTTTTCCTGCCAAGTAGTTAGGGCTTTCCAGGTGGAACGGTGGATTGGCACATCTACCAATCAGGAGATGCAAGAGATGTGGGTTTGATCCCTAGGTCGGGAAGACCCCCTGGAATAAGAAATGGCAACCCACTCCAGAATTCTTGCCTAGAAGAGTGGCCTGGCGGTCTACAGTTCATGGGGTCACCCACAGTCAGACACTACTGAGTACACGCACACACATGCACCAAATAGAGTCATAAGGATGATTCTAGCTCCAACCTTGAAACCAATTGTGTGATGCTGAGTAAATCGACTAAACTTTCTAAACATCCATTCTCTCACCTGTAAAGCGAGAATGTTTTAAAGAAGGTCTTAATTCCCTTTTCTGTCAAAATTATGGTTCTTATGTGTAGGAAGCTCTGTAAGATGAAGGTTGGAGGAAGTAAGCTGAAGGTGACTGTCACAGTGTATTGTGTGCCTTTTAGCTGATTTTATCAGTAATGGTCTGATAAACTGAGTGGTAAAGAGATGAGGAAAGTTCTGATTTACAGCATTCACTGATTTCCATGGTGTAACTGTTCCCACCTTTGCCAATTTCAAGCTGTCTATGCAATGTCACTAGATACAAAGTTGGGAAGATCTGGGCATATCTAGCTCTCAGGATCTGGTACAAGCAGGTTCCAGCACACATATGACTACATTCTCCTGATCTAAAGCTAGTCTCAAGCTTTAGATGACAAATATCCATGATCGCTTTAAAATGATGCCTTAATAACAAAGCAAACCAAAACTTTCCTGAGGAAAATTTTCCTATTTGGATGAGAAGATACACAGTATGCATTTGTTCTGGCCTTGGGGAAATAAAAGTACAAGTTAATATTCTTCAGTGACACACACAAAACACATCTCAGTTTTGTTTAAAGCCAAAGTAGGTTGCAAGTTTGCAAATTCTCATTTAACACAGCTCAAGTGAGACCTTTCATTCATATAGGCTGGAAATCTCTCTTCTTTTTCAGTTTAAAATTTTCTTCTCTTTTTTAAACTTTCTATTTTGTGTTGGGGTATAGAAAATTACAAACAGTGTTGTGACAGTTTCAGGTGAACAGCTAAGAGACAGTCACACATACACATGTATCAATTCTCCCCTAAACTTCCCCTCCAGTCCAGGTCACCACACAACACTGAGTAGACTTTCATGTGCTGTACAGTAGGTTCCTGTTGGCTTTCCATTTTAAACATAGCAGTGTGTATATGTTCATCCCAAACTCCCGAACTATCTCTTCCCCCCCATCCTTCCCTATAGCACCAAGTTTGTTCTCTAAGTCTGAGAATCTCTTTCTGCTTTATAAGTTGATTTCTATCATTTCGTTTTACATTCCACATATAAGGATGTCATATGGTATTTCTCCTTCTCTGTCTAACTTACTTCACTCATTGTGACACTTTCTAGGTCCATCCATGTTGCTACAAATGGCATTATTTCATTCTTTTTATTTGCTGCGTAATATTCCATTATATACCTGTAACACATCTTCTTTATGGAGAAGGCAATGGCACCCCACTCCAGTACTCTTGCCTGGAAAATCCTGTGGATGGAGGAGCCTGGTGTAGGCAGCAGTCCATGGGGTCGCTACGAGTCGGACACGACTGAGCGACTTCACTTTTACTTTTCCCTTTCATGCACTGGAGAAGGAAATGGCAACCCACTCCAGTATTCTTGCCTGGAGAATCCTAGGGACGGCAGAGCCTGTTGGGCTGCCGTCTATAGGGTCGCAAAGAGTCGGACACGACTGAAGCGACTTAGCAGCAGCAGCAGCAGCAGCATCTTCTTTATCCGTTCCTCTGTTGATGGACATTCAGGTTGCTTCCATGTCTTGGCTATTGTAAACAGTGGGGTGCATTTATCCTTTAGAACCATGCTTTTCTCCAGATACATGCCCAGGAGTGGGATTGCAGGGTCATATAGTAGCTCTATTTTTAGTTTTTTAAGGAACCTCCATACTGTTCTCCATAGGGACCATACCAATTTACATTCCCATCAACAGTGTTGGTGGGTTCCCTTCTCTCCACACCTTCTCCAGCATTTACTGTTTGTTAATTTTTTGATAATAGCCATTCTGGTAGATGTGAGGTGGTATCTCATTGTAGTTTTGATTTGTATTTCTCTAATAATTAACAATGTTGAACATCTTTTCATGTGCTTCTCGGCCATCTGTATGTCTTCTTTGGAGAAATGTTTCTTTCGGTCTTCTGACCATTTTTTGAGTGGGTTGTTTGTTTTGATGCTGTTAAGCATCGTGAACTGTTTGTAAATTTTGGAGACTAAACCCTTGTCAGTCACATTAATTACAGATATTTTCTCCCAATCTATGAGTTGTCTTTTCATTTTGTTTATTGTTTCTTTTGCTGTGAGAAAGCTTTTGAATTTAAGTAGGTTCCATTTGTTTTTGTTTCCATTATTCTGGGAGATAGTTCAAAAAGGTATTGCTGCAATTTATGTCAGAGGATGTTCTGCCTATGTTGTCCTCTAGGAGTTTTTATAGTGTCTGGACTCACATCCAGATCTTTAATACATTTTGAGTTTATTTTTGTGTATGGTCTTGAAGAATGATCTAATTTCATTTTTTTTTACATGTAGCTGTTCAGTTTTCCCAGCACCATTTGTTGAAGAGACTGTCTTTCCAATGTTTTATGATCATGCCTCCTCTGCCACAAATTAATTGGCCATAGGTACATGGGTTTATTTATGAATTTTCTATCCTGTTCCTACGATCTGTATTTCTATTTTTGTGCCAGTAACATACTATTTTGATGACTGTAGCTTTGTACTATAGTTTAAAGCCAGGAATTCTGATTCCTCCAGCTCCGATTTTCTTTCTCAAGATTGCTTTTGGCTATTCAGGGTCTTTTGTGTCTTAGGCTAGAAATATCTCTTAAAGTGCTACATTTACACATGATAAAGGTGAGGAACAACTTAAAGTTGAAAAAGTCTCATGCGAATAATTTGACTGAACACATTCACAAATCTACAGAAGAGAATTCTTCCTTTCCTAAATGCATCACTCAAAAATATCTTCTGTATTAAAATATCTTACCAGACTAAGATTTAAAATTTCATTTAAGATAAAGCCAGGAAGCCTTGAAGAGGGAGCTCTCACATATGTACCATCCATTGCAGCTTACTTTACATATTCCAGCAAGAAGAAGACATTTTTTCCTTGCCCAACAAAAGCCCAGTCAATAATAAGTTGACAGAACTCAGTCAATAAGTAACCACAACCCCAAACTCTTGCTCTCCTCCAATGAATTTTCATTTAAAACAGTCCCTCTCAACTTTCTCCTTTCCTCTGTAAAAGAATGTGTCCTTCCTCTGTTCTATGGACCTGCTTATGCTTTGCCATAGTTTGCATGTCCCAATTTGTAATTTCTCTGTTCTTTCTGAATAAACTCAACTTTTCTAGTTAAATCACTTGCCTTTTTGTTTTAAATATTAACATTACTTTAATGTTTTGAGTCTGAAGTAAGACCCAAAGGAGATAAATCCCTAAGGAATAAACAATCCCTAGAACTATTGGGGTACCCACCTGAGAAATTGAAGAAGATACACAAAAATGGAAAGATAGTCCGTGCTTATGGATTCAAAGAATTGATATTGTTTAAAATATCCACACTGGGGCTTCCCTAGTGGCTCAGTGGTAAATACTTCATCTGCCAATGCAGGATACAGAGGTTCAAACCCTGGGTCAGGAAGATCCCACATGCTGCATGGCAACTAAGCCCATGCACCACAACTATTGAGTCTGTGCTCCAAAACCTCTGCTCTGCAACTGCTGAGGCCACATGCTCTAACTACGGAAGCCTGCACATCCTAGAGCCCGTGCTCCACAACAGGAGAAGCCACCACAAGAAGTCCACACACTGCAACTAGAGAGTAACTCCCATTTGCTGAAACTAGAAAAAAGCCCATGTAACAATGAAGATCCAGCACAGCTAAAAATAAATAAATAAATGAACTATTTTTTAAATGAATCTTACTTTTAAAAAAAGTCCATACTACCCAAAGCAATGTACAGACCCGATGCAATCTTTATCACTATCGATGCTGAAGGTATATTTCACAGAACTAAAATAAATGATTCCAAAATTTCTATGGACTCACCAAAACCCCTAAATAGCCAAAACAATCTTGAGAAAGAAGGACAAAGCTGCAGGTATCAGAGTCCCCAATTCCAAAGTATACTACTGCTGCTGCTGCTGCTAAGTCGCTTCAGTCGTGTCCGACTCTGTGAGACCCCATAGACGGCAGCCCACCAGGCTTCGCCATCCCTGAGATTCTCCAGGCAAAAGTACTGGAGTGCGGTGCCATTGCCTTCTCCGAAAGTATACTAACAGTTACAATAGTCAAAACCTTATGGTCCTGGTACAAAATGGGACACATAGATCAATGGAACAGAACTGAGAGCCCAGAAATAAACCCGCATGTATACGGACAATTATTCAACAACAAAGGAGCAAAGAACATACAAAGAGAAATGGACAGTCTCTCCAATAAATAGGTATTGGGGAAACTGGACAGCCAAATGCAGAATAATGAAACCAGACCACTATCTTACACCATACACAAAAATTAAATAAAAATAGATTAAAGATTTGAATGAAAGATCTAAAACAATAAAACTTACAGAAGAAAACATAAGAAGTAACCTCATGATTTCAATTTTAGCAATGTTTTGTAGCTCTGACTCCAAAGGCAAGGGAAACAAAAGCAAAAATAAAGTGGGACTACATCAAACTTACAGTTTTTTGCACAGTGAAGGAAACTGTCATCAAAACAAAAAGGCCACTTACTGAATTTGTGAAGATGTTTGCAAACTATGTATTCAATAATTTTTGGCTAATATCCAAAATGCTTTCTTTAAACTCATACAATTAAACAAAAAAGTCAACTTGATTTTAAAAAAATGGCAGAGAATCTAAATAGACATTTTTCTAAAGAAGATTTACAGATGGCCAACAGGCACTTGAAAAGATATTCAATATCACTAACATTAGTGAAATGTAAATCAAAACCACTATGAATATAAACTCACACTTGTTAGAATGGTTTTTATTGAAAAGACAACAAATAACGAATGCTGGAGAGGATGTGGTTAAAGGGAGCCCTATACACTGTTGGTGGGATTATAAATTGGGTGAGTCACTATGGAAAACAGTATGGAGGGTCCTCAAAAAATTGTCAGTAGAAAAAATGACCATATGACCCATCTATTCCACTTCCAGGTATTTATATGAAGAAGGCAAAAACATTAATTCAAAAAGATATATGGACCCCTATGTTCATCATGGCATGATTTACAACAGCCAAAATAGGGGGAAAAGCCCAAGTCACCACTAACAGATGAACAGATAAAGATGATGTGGTATATATACAATGGAATACTTGTTATTCAGTTGCTTAGTAGTGTCTGACTCCTTGTGACTCCATAAACTGCAGCACATCAGGCTTCTCTGTCCATCATTATCTCTATTTCCTCAAACTCATGTCCATTGACTCAGTGATGCCATCCAACCATCTCATCCTTCTGTCGCCCCCTTCTCCTCTTGCCCTCAATTTTTCCAAGCTTCAGGGTCTTTTCCTGAAAAGTCAGTTCTTTGCATCAGGTGGCCAAAGTACTGGAACTTCAGCTTCAGCATCAGCCCTTCCAATGAATATTCAGGAGTGATTTTCTTTAGGATTGTCTAGTTTGATCTCCTTGCTGTCCAAGGGACTTTCAAGAGTCTTCTCCAGCACCACAGTTGAAAAGCATAAATTCTTTGGTGTTCAGCCTTCTTTATGGCCCAACTCTCACATCTATACATGACTACTGGAAAAACCATAGCTTTGACTATAATGGAACTTTGTCAGCAAAGTGACGTCTCTGCTTTTTAAAACACTGCCTAGTTTTGACACAGCTATTCTTCCAAAAAGAAAGTGTCTTTTAACTTTGTGGTTGCAGTCACCATCAGCATTGATTTTAGAGCCCAAGAAAATTAAATTTGACACTGTTGCACATTTCCCTGATCTATTTGCCATGAAGTGATAGGACCAGATGCCATGATCTTAATTTTGAAAGTTGAATTTTAAACCAACTTTTTCACTCTCCTCTTTCTCCTTCATCAAGAGGCTCTTTAATTCCTAATTTTCTGCCATTAAAGTGGTATCATCTGTATATCTGAGGTTGTTGATATTTCTCCTGGCAATCCTGATTCCAGCTTGTGATTCATCTAGCCCAGCATTTCACATGTACTCTACATGTAAGTTAAATAAGCAGGGTGACAATATACAGCCTTGACATACTCCTTCCCAATTGTGATTCAGTCCATTATATTATGTCCAGTTCTAGCTGTTGCTTCTTGACTTGCATACAGGTTTCTCAGGAGGCAGGCAAGGTGGTCTGGTATGCCCATCTCTTTAAGAATATTACACAGTTTGTTGTGATCCACACAGTATAGGACTTTAGCATAGTCAATGAAGCCAAAGTAGATGGGGTTTTTTTCTTTTTTCTTTTGGAATTCCCTTGCTTTTTCTATGATCTAGCACATGTTGACAATCTGATCTCTGGTTCCCTGCCTTTTCTAAATCCCTGCCTTTTCCAGATTGTAGACCTGGAAGTTCTTGGTTCACATACTGCTGAAGCCTAGTTTGAAGGATTTTGAGCAAAATCTTGATGGTATGGTAAATGAGTACAATTGTATGTTAATTTGAATATTCTTTGTCATTGGTTTTCTTTGGGATTGGAATGAAAACTGATTTCTTCCAGTCCTGAGTTTTCTAAATTTCCTGGCATGTTGAGTGCAGCATTTTAACAGCATCATCTTTGAAGACTTGAAATAGCTCAACTGGAATTCATCACCTCCACCAGCTGTGTTCGTAGTAATGCTTGTTAAGGCCCACTTGACTTCACACTCAAGGATGTCTGGCTCTAGGTGAGTGTCCACATTATCGTGATTAACTGGGTCATTAAGAGCTTTTTTGTACACTTCTGTGTATTTTTGCCACATGTTCTTAATCTCTTCTGCTTCTGTTAAGTCCTTGCCATTTTTGACCTTTATTGTGCCTATCTTTGCATGAAATATTCCCTTGGTAAATCCAGTTCTCTTGAAGAGACCTCTAGTCTTTTCTATTCTATTGTCTGCCTCTATTTCTTTGCATTGGTCACTTAAGAAGGCTTTCTTATCTATACTAGTTAGTCATTAAAAGGATGGAGTCTTGCCATTTGCAACAATATAGATGCTAAGAGAAATAAGTCAGACAAAGAAAGACAAACACTGTTGACTTTCACTTACGTGGAATATAAAAAGCAGAGAAACAAACAAAATAAATGAACAAACCAAATGAAACCATGGCAAACACCTCGATATAGAGAACAAAGTAGTGGATACCAGATGGGGAGAGTTGGGGGCCAGGTAATTGGGTCAACTGAATGGTAACAAATGGAAACTAAATTTTGGTGATGAGCACACTGTAGAGTACACAGAAGTAGAAATAGAATGTTTTAAACATGAGGCTTTTATCATAATAATAAATAACAGTGCATTTTGATGTTTTAAGTCCAAGTTAAATCTTAAGCTCAATTCATTGAATATCTAAATAATTTCCAATAGGTTAAATACTGTGTTCAATATTGAACACAGGTTTATCCACTTTTCGCTACTTTTACAGAGAAATGAGAGATATTTGATTGTGTTAGTAAAGATTTTATGCCATCCCAAGAAATTTTTCTATGAAAAAGCCTTGGTGAATGAGGGAATGTTATTAATATACATCTTCTATAACCTGTATAAAAATTCTTAAAATTCTGATAAGTCCTGGTGTGATGTTATCAGTCATAATTCTAGTTACTATCTTAAATGTGTATCACAGAAATAACGAAATTCCCTTGCCATTTGCAATATAATGAACTCTCATCAGATCTTTAACCATTGCCATTTTTAGTCTTTTGTCATTTATAGACAGGTATTGTTTTATTCTGGTGCTTTTACAAAAACATTCCTGCAAAAGTACTTCATTGTCAAGGAAATTTAAGGAAAGGACTTTTGACAAGAATAGGCTTTTGATAACTTTCAGATCATAAAACTGAACTAAGAACTTCCAGAACTAATGGAAAAACTGAATTCGAGCGGAACAAGTATTAATTACATGGGACTAAATTAACTGAGGAGGATGATTATAATTTTTATGACTTTTTGTTTGAAACCATGCTGGTTCCTTAACGTTTTATTTTTTCATATTTAATGCTTAAGGAAAACTTTTCTTTTACGCTATTTATGACTTACAGCAATTTGGTAAAATATACATTATGTAGACAAAGATAAAGAGCTTCCCTTGTGGCTCAGTTGATAACAAATCTTCCTGCAATACAGGAGACACAGGTTTGATCCATGGATTGGGAAGAGTTCCAGGAGAAGGGAATGGCAATCCACTCCAGTATTCTTGCTTGGAGAATTCCATGGACAAAGGAGCCTGGTGAGTTGCTGTCCATGGGGTCACAAAGAGTCTGACAGACTGAGAGACTTTCACTTTGTTTCTTTCTAGACTAAGATAAAATATTTGTTTTTATTCCTCTACCTGATCCCTCCAAAACTTGGAAATTTTGAGCATTCTTTTCACAACAGTATAGTTATTTATTTACATGAATTCAATAAAAATCTGTTCTTACATCAGGGCAATTAGAAATATTGCCTATGTTAACAATGCTTTGACTGGAATATCACATATGACAGAGACATGCGTAGACTCAGATATGATCAGGCAGCTTTAAGAAACTACTTGGACTTGGCTTCCTGGTCTTGAAAGGTTGTTAAGAGCTAAATTTGAGATTCCTCATGAAAAGTTCTTAAAGCAGTCTTAAAAGAGCTTATGTGGTCAATCACTATTCTTGCTGCACTTATACAAATACATTTAATGCAAATAAATTACTTTGGCTGTCATTATCTTTGATAAAAATGGGCGCAGTTTTGAAAAGAGAAATTATAATCACACCTTTCTCTGTATTAGATTCTAACCCTGTTAATTGTGCTTGAGGGTCTATTGTCTACCTGAATTATTCTAGTTTCCCAAATATCTAGCTATAAATCTCCAAACATTTCAATCACTAAGAACAGAGATTGCTCTTGAATTTCCTTAGAGGGGACTATATTGGGTCCTCCTCACTACTCAGATAGTAACCAAGCTTTAGGGACTTGGACCTTAGATACACATCTCACAGCTGAAAAAGGCTCCATCTGTCATTGGGTGTTGTAAGAAGGTAGACATTTCCAGACAAAGTTGAGTAGGAATAGATCTATTTGATACTGAGGTTGACTACTTCCTTCCAAGATTCCGGATCAAGACTTCATACTTTGGCTAAACATAAAACTCTTATTCTTCCCTTTCGTTCCTTTACTCTGGCATTGACCTGGAAAGATGGCATCACCTGTGTCTCTCAGGCCATTGCTAAGCGGGGGGTGGGGGTGGGGTGGGGATGGTGAGAGATTGGTGGGTAGGGGATAACCTTTCAGATTGTTGGATGTAATGTTAAAAACTGATTTGTTCATGATGTTAGAGACTCTCTGGTTCATTTATCTGTCTGGTTAATATTCAACCTTGAGGAACTCTATCTCCAGCTTCGTGTAAAGAAAGGGACTCAAGGGAGGTTAACCAGAATAAAATTGCTTGTGTGATCCACGTGTATGTGTGTATGCTAAGTCGCTTCAGTCATGTATGACTCTGCGACTCCATGGACTGTAGCCTGCCAAGTTCCTCTGTCCATGGGATTCTCCAAACAAGAATACTGGAGTGGGTTGCCATGACCTTCTTCAGCGGATCTTCCCGACTCAGGGATCAAGTCCATGCCTCTTATGTCTCCTGTATTGGCAGAAGTGTTCTTTACCACTGGCACCACCTGGGAAGCCCTGTGTGATCTACAGACCCTTAAAACTTTACTGGCCTCCATGTCTGTTACCTTTCCAGTCTTGAGCCACAAAATCAGACAAAAACAACCCAGAGACATACATGACTCTAGATCTGACTCCATTGACAGAACCTTTCTCCCTTGGGTCAAAGTAAGTACCAAGAACACATAATTGGGAATCTTTCCCTAACGTTAAGAAAGCTAGCTGATGCCACAGCCAAAACAACAGCAGTTCAACAACAGTCACTTGATTCACTGGCTAAAATACATGCGTGTGTGCTCACTCACTTCAGTTATATATGATTCTTTGCAACTCCATGGACTGTGGCCCTCTAGGCTCCTCTGTCCGTGGAATTCTCCAGGCAAGAATACCAGAGTAGGTTGGCATGCCGTCCTCCTGGGGATCTTCCTGAGCAGAAAACTGAACCCACATCATCTCATCTCAGGCAGATTCTTTACCCACTGAGCAACCTGGGAAGCCCCACTGGCTAAAATAGTTTTGGACAATTGCATAGCCCTTGATTACTTGCTGAAAAAGGAGCCATTTATGCAATAGCAAATATTACCTGTTGTATATGGATAATGCCTCTGAAGAAGTAGAAATTCAATTACACAAGATCAGGGAACAAATACACTGATTACAACAAATTTCTTGGCAAGAAGGGCAATGAATTAAGCTGTTATTACCTTTACTAGTTATTTTTGCTGCTGTTAGTTGTATTATTATTCATAGTATTACTAGCGGCTTCCCATGTGGTTCAGTGGGTAAAGGATCCACCTGCAATGCAGGAGACACAGGAGATGCGGGTTCAGTCCTGGGGTCAGGAAGATCTCCTGGAGGAGGGCATGGCAACCCACTCCATTATTCTTGCCTGGGAAATCCCATGTACAGAGAAGTCTGGCTGGCTACAGTCCATAGGGTTGCAAAGAGTCAGACATGACTGAAGTAACTGAGCATCACAGAATAGTACTAAAACTGTTCTACTTGAAGGGGGGAGATTTAATTTATCAGACTTATAAATTAAAGTCCCCAAGGGACTTTTTATCATGGTTAATATATGAAATATATATGGTAGAATCCAGAACTTCGGTGATACTCAAAATGGTCTATCCATGGCACCCTGAGACAGCTGAGCTGGCTCCTCCCACACAATGTTCTTCCTCACCTCTGCAGGAATATTCTTGATACTTACTGCCATCCATTCAGATGTCATCCTTCATCATAAACGTCCTACTCACTGCTGGGATTACACCCTTCACTTTATCCATAAGCTTTCAAAATTCATGAAAACCCCAAAATCACTGTCAAGAGATGCAGGAAAATCTATCCTTTTGTCTGTTTGCAGCAGGAGAGATTGATTTTCTTATAATAAATAATTTTAAGAAGTTACATTTTAATATGTGTTTCTAAGAAGAAATAAGTTAATAATTTTGTCCAC
This sequence comes from Giraffa tippelskirchi, assembly GCF_054371585.1. Taxonomy (NCBI): domain Eukaryota; kingdom Metazoa; phylum Chordata; class Mammalia; order Artiodactyla; family Giraffidae; genus Giraffa; species Giraffa tippelskirchi. Next base: position 86,764,648 of record NC_137275.1, on the reverse strand, counting down.
ATCTCAATGAGGTGGATAAATATTATAATTCTATTACCCAGAGGACTAGAATAGTAAACATAAGAATGCAAGTATTTTACTAAAGTAAAATGGTCTTCCCCTCATGTTGACTATCCTGTGCAGGCTTATGCCTAGGCGTTGGGGGGACAAGTAAATCACTTTGTAAGCATTTAATCAAGGTGAGCTTAGTTTTAAACTAGCACAATGAAATCTTAAATGAGAAAAAAATAATTACATTAAAGCCAAAATGCAATATCTTCTTATTCCCTAAATATTTCTTCTTCAGGTTATTTTATTTAGGAGTTCTCAATATTATCTTTTAAGGACTCTTTACTTTGTTTTGATAATATCACTCAAAAATGTGATTTCTCTAATAAGAAAAGAGTGATAATACTTACTGAGTACCTCATATGAGCCAGGCAATGAGCTAGGTACGTGGCACATGTAAACTCCCTTTGATGATGAGGAAACTGAAACCACGCAAGTTTAAGCCCTTGTTCAAGGTTACCAGGTAGCAGGGAATGAGGGTGGGCTGAAGGTAGTTAGGATACAGCACATTCTTAAGCTCTATTCAGCCTAGCTTCATAAAAGTCTTCTGTAGACAACAGGGTTAGCCAAAATGTTCTTTAGTAATCCCTTCCTACGTGACATAGCAGGGGAAAGCAGGCATTACCCTGAAAAAAAAGAGATGAGGAAAGGTGTAATAATGCTGTTCTCAAGCTGGCCCTCGAACACAGAGGACAAGGAGTGAGGGAAGAAAGAGGCAGCCCAGGTGGGAGGCATTGGTTCTAATAAGCAAAGGAAACTTACTTACCAGGCTTGTCTCTGCCACAAGACAAATAGACCTCTACATCCATCTGCCAGAATCTTAAAAGTTTATACAGCAGCCTTAACTGGATTCAGTCATATATTCCTCCAGATGGTTCCAGCACATGTTGCTCTCTCAAGGCTGAGTCCTTAAAACCCACTCCCATTATGGGAATCATGGGCAGAACATCCATTCCAAGGATGGGGCGGGGGCGAGAGCTCCTCATTACCTGGATCCAGGTCACAGGTCAACCCGCAGTCACATCCTCTCTATAACTTCCTTGTTCAGGTTGGATTTGCACCCAGGGTTAAAGGCACGACTTTTTGTATGCCCCACTTTATTAATTTGTCAAAACTAGTGATTGTTCATTAGTCCTTCATACTTCTGATTGACAAATAGGAATGATCCTGATAAATAGTCCCTTTACTTTGAGGATTTCTTTTTTCTTGCTTCAAGGCAAAGAGATGAAGGGCTATCAAAGCGTCTTCTATCAAATGCAGAAATATTTCCTTCACCACAGACACTGATGCCTAAGATCAGTCTAGTTTTAGGTCTGAACCCATCACAAAATATCTAAATTTGCAAACCTAAGTGTGATCTCTCTTTTCATCCCAGCTCAGAGTATTTCCATGGATCCTCTTATCAGATACCAGGTTGTACCAGAGTAGAGGGAAGCAGTGGGTGTCGAAGAAATGGATAAGGTAAGGTAGAACATTCTCTACAGGATCCTAAGTTGCAAGGAAATTGAGGAGTTTTGCTGTTTTGTTTCTTCTAAAAAAAAAAAGTAAATCATTTTTAATACGTGTATTTTGATTTCAACTTCAGACTTCTGAATGGCAGATGGAAAAAAGCCATAGAGAAACATTTGATTAAATAGATATGTGTTCCAAAGTAATCACTGAGGACGTCGTTTTTTTATTTAAAGATGACATCATAAGATTACACTTGAGCTTTTCCCCTTACTCTAAACGACTATCAAAGATGGATACAAAGCAAAATCTAAATGTTAAAATGTGGCAAAACTAAAACAAAACAAAGAGATACATATATAACTGTCAAGGTCCCAGCAGGAAACAGATGTTACCCTCCAAGGATTTAAATTGTAAAGAATTAAATGAGGGGACCATATGTTGAGGTGTAGTCGGGATTAAAGGAATCAATAGGGATGATAAGTCAACCAGAGGCAGACAACAGGAGGAAAAACGATAAAGGTAGTGAACAACGACAACGGTTGTGTGTGGAAACCAAAACTTTCTTTAAAATAAACTCATAGCACTGGCCAACTTTGTCAAAACTAAAGTTTATTGTTCACTTTTTAAAACACTCTAGCAGATACTAAAGATAAATAAGGTTGATTTTAACTCAGATCTTAGTTTTCTGAATGTTGTGCTTTAAGCCAACTTTTTCACTCTCCTCTTTCACTTTCATCAAGAGGCTTTTTAGTTCCTCTTCACTTTCTGCCATAAGGGTGGTGTCATCTGCATATCTGAGGTTATTGATATTTCTCCCGGCAATCTTGATTCCAGCTTGTGCTTCTTCCAGCCCAGCATTTCTCATGATGTACTCTGCATATAAGTTAAATAAGCAGGGTGACAATATATAGCCTTGACGTACTCCTTTTCCTATTCGGAGCCAGTCAGTTGTTCCATGTTCAGTTATAACTGTTGCTTCCTGACCTGCATACAGGTTTCTCACGAGGCAGGTCAGGTGGTCTGGTATTCCCATCACTTTCAGAATTTTCCACAGTTTATTGTGATCCACATAGTCAAAGGCTTTGGCATAGTCAATAAAGCAAAAATAAGATGTTTTTCTGGAACTCTCTTGCTTTTTCGATGATCCAGCAGATGTTGGCAATTTGATCGCTGGTTCCTCTGCCTTTTCTAAAACCAGCTTGAACATCTGGAAGTTCATGGTTCACATATTGCTGAAGCCTGGCTCGGAGAATTTTGAGCATTACTTAACTAACATGTGAGATGGGTGCAATTGTGTAGTAGTTTGAGGATTCTTTGGCATTGCCTTTCTTTGGGATTGGAATGAAAACTGACCTTTTCCAGTCTTGTGGCCACTGCTGAGTTCTCCAGATTTGCTGGCATATTGAGTGCAGCACCTTCACAGCATCATCTTTCAGGATTTGAAATAGCTCAACTGGAATTCCCTCACCTCCACTAGCTTTGTTCGTAGTGATGCTTTCTAAGGCCCACTTGACTTCACATTCCAGGATCTCTGGCTCTAGGTGAGTGATCACACCATCGTGATTATCTGGGTCGTGTAGATCTTTTTTGTACAGTTCTTCTGTATATTCTTGCCACGTCTTCTTAATATCTTCTTCTGTTAGGTCCCTACCATTTCTATCCTTTATCGAGCCCATCTTTGCATGAAATGTTCCCTTGGTAGCTCTAATTTACTTGAAGAGATCTCTAGTCTTCCCCATTCTGTTATTTTCCTCTATTTCTTTGCACTGATCGCTGAGGAAGGCTTTCTTATCTCTCCTTGCTATTCTTTGGAACTCTGCATTCAAATGGGAATATCTTTCCTTTTCTCCTTTGCTTTTCACTTTTCTTCTTTTCACAGCTATTTGTAAGGCCTCCTCAGAGAGCCATTTTGCTTTTTTGCATTTCTTTTCCATGGGGATGGTCTTGATCCCTGTCTCGTATACAATGTCACGAACCTCTGTCCATTGTTCATCAGGCACTCTGTCTATCAGATCTAGTCCCTTAAATCTATTTGTCACTTCCACTTTATAATCATAAGGGATTTGATTTAGGTCATACCTGAATGGTCTAGTGGTTTTCCCCACTTTTTTCAATTTAAGTCTGAATTTGCCAATAAAGAGTTCATGATCTGAGCCACAGTCAGCTCCCAGTCTTGTTTTTGCTGACTGTATAGAGCTTCTCCATCTTTGGCTACAAAGAATATAATCAATCTGATTTTGGTGTTGACCATCTGGTGATGTCCATGTGTAGAGTCTTCTCTTGTGTTGTTGGAAGAGAGTATTTGCTATGACCAGTGCGTTCTCTTGGCAGAACTCTATTAGCCTTTGCCCTGCTTCATTCTATACTCCAAGGCCAAATTTGCCTGTTACTCCAGGTGTTTCTTGACTTCCTACTTTTGCATTCTAGTCCCCTAAATTGAAAAGGGCATCTTTTTTGGGTGTTAGTTCTAAAAGGTCTTGTAGGTCTTCATAGAACTGTTCAACCTCACCTTCTTCAGTGTTACTGGTTAGGGCATAGACTTGGATTACCATGATATTGAATGGTTTGCCTTGGAAACGAACAGAGTTCATTCTGTTGTTTTTGAGATTGCATCTTGCCTGTTACTCCAGGTGTTTCTTGACTTCCTACTTTTGCATTCTAGTCCCCTATAATGAAAAGGGCATCTTTTTTGGGTGTTAGTTCTAAAAGGTCTTGTAGGTCTTCATAGAACTGTTCAACCTCACCTTCTTCAGTGTTACTGGTTAGGGCATAGACTTGGATTACCATGATATTGAATGGTTTGCCTTGGAAACGAACAGAGTTCATTCTGTCGTTTTTGAGATTGCATCCAAATACTGCATTCGGACTCTTTTGTTGACCATGATAGTTACTCTATTTCTTCTAAGGGATTCCTGCCCACAGTAGTAGATATAATGGTCATCTGAGTTAAATTCACCCATTCCAGTCCATCTTAGTTCACTGATTTCTAGAATGTCGATGTTCACTCTTGTCATTTCCTGTTTGACCACTTCCAATTTGCCTTGATTCATGGACCTAACATTCCAGGTTCCTATGCAATATTGCTCTTTACAACATCATACCTTGCTTCTATCACCAGTTCCATCCACAACTGGGTGTTGTTTTTGTTTTGGCTCCACCCCTTCCTTCTTTCTGTAGTTATTTCTCCACTGATCTCCAGTAGCATATTGGGCACCTACCGACCTGGGAAGTCATCTTTCATTGCTATGGTTTTTCCAGTAGTCATGTATGGATGTGAGAGTTGGACTGTGAAGAAAGCTGAGAACCAAAGAATTAATTCTTTTGAACTGTGGTGTTGGAGAAGACTCTTGAGAGTCCCTTGGACTGCAAGGAGATCCAACCAGTCCTTCCTAAAGGAGATCAGTCCTGGGTGTTCACTGGGAGGATTGATGCTGAAGCTGAAACGCCAACATTTTGGCCACCTCATGTGAAGAGTAGACTCATTGGGAAAGACCCTGATGCTGGGAAGGATTGGGGACAGGAAGAGAAGGGGACGACAGAAGATGAGATCGCAGGATGGCATCACCGACTCGATGGACGTGAGTTTGAGTGGACTCCGGGAGTAACTCCCTGTCCAGGGAGGCTTGGCGTGCTGCGATTCATGGGGTCGCAAAGAGTCGGACATGACTGAGCGACTGAACTGAACTGAACTTACCTCAGATATTCTCAGTTTCACTGTAGATCGTCCATTTTTCTATTTTCTTTCACATTTTTTCTACCATTTTACTTCCTTACCCTCTTTTCCCTTCATGGACAAAAGTCTAACCCATTATCTTCTGTACAAACATATTTCTTTCTAACTTTTGAATTTATTAGCACCTTCAACCACCAATATTAGTTTCGACTGTTATCTACAACTACTAACTCTTGCCATGTGCCAAAAAGTACTAGTGAATAAACTGAACACTGTCCATTACATACAAGCACACTAGAGTAGCAGTGTTCCAGAAATAGCTGTACTCCATCATACAAATCTGCATAAAGTAGACTGAATTACTGTTTCCAATTATTCAATGACTTGTTGTGATTGTTTTCCACACATTTGCCATGGCCTCGTGGTGAGTGAAGTGTATTTCTCTGCCCTTTGACTTGGGAATGGCCACATCCCTGGCTTTAACTGTTGGAATGTCAGAGTACCTGAGGGGAGCGTGTGTGTGTGCTAAGTTGCTTCAGTCGTGTCCGCCTCTGTGCAGCCCCACAGACTGTAGCCTGCCAGGCTCCTCTGTACCTGGGATTCTCCAGGCAAGAATACTGCAGTGGGTAGCCATTGTCTTCTCCAGGGGATCTTCCCAACCCAGAGATCAAACCTGCATCTTTTTATTCCTGCATTAACAGGTGTGTTCTTTACCACCTGGGAAGCCCTACGAGGGGAACTTTGGCTGGAAATGTCCTTTCATGATGGGACATGAATTCTTACACTCCAGAGATCACACATCGGAGAATCATGTCCCAGGTAGCTGACACCCAACACTCTATACCTTAGAACAAATACAGGTGTTTCAGGAAGTCTGGAACCTGGGGCCTGAATCACAGAACTGCGGGTCCATCCTAACCTAACTAATGTACAGACTACCTGCAGACATATGAGCAATGAAATAAAATATTCCTTTAATCCACCAGGTCTGGAGATAGTTAGATAAGCAGCATTATTATGGCCACATCTGACTGAATCAAGAAACAGCTATTATTGCTGTTGCTTTTACCTTTGTGAAGGCGAATAGTAAACATGTACACTAAGATATGGTATTTTATATCTTTTTCAGCTTACTAACTGATGCATGCTCAGTTGTGTCCTACTGTTTGCAACCCCATGAAATGTAGGCCGCTAGGCTCCCCTGTTCATAGGATTCTCCAGGCAAGAATACTGGAGTGGGTTGCCATTTCCTACTCCAGGGGATCTTTCCAACCCAGGGATCGAACTCGTATCTCTTCTGTTCTGCATTAGCTCGCAGATTCTTTACCACTGAATCACGTGGGAAACCCTAGCCAATTTTTATTGTACAAAATTTTTTTATCCGGATAGTGTATTTGGAATTATTAGTCTTACTGATTTATAGTATGATAAACAGTTTAAATAATTTTTTTAGATAATACTATTATTATAATTTAGTCATATATTCAAATTTTACCTAACCATTCTGTGGAAACAATGTTATTTACCCCAAAAATCAGTTTAGGGAATTAAAAATTCCAGAATTAAGCTTTTTTATGAAGAATTTTTATGTCGTTTATAAACCAAAACACTGCTAAATAAAATAAAGCATGTCAATGTCATTTTTCTTGTATTATGATAAAATCAGATGGCATATATTGTTTTAAATCAAAATTATTAAAACCAATATAAATTGTCCAAAGATTCATCTGAATCAGAAATAGTCTTAACTGTTTTCAAGATTTACTACATTTAAATAAAAAATTTTAACTTTTTTGCTTTGCTTTTCCTAATATGATTTTTTTCTTTTAATATTTTATTTTGATAATTTTTAAACCTACAGAAAAGTTTAAAAAGCTGGCCAATAAGCATCCATAATAACTGTTACCTAGATTTATCAATTACTAATATTTTGCCACATTTCCTTTATCTATCTTTAAATACATAATTTTAAATAAACTTATAATTTTGGACTAGTTACAGAAAAGGTGCAACTAGTATTGTTCAGAGTTCCAGTACTGACACCTTTCCTTCATCTTCCCCTAAAGTAACAACTTATACAGCCTTGGTTCAATTATCAATATTAAGTAGTTAACGTTGACGAATTATATTAATTGTAAACTTTGTTCAGATTTCACCTTTAAAGTACATTTAGAAGTAAAAGAGTTCTTAGGGTTTTTTTTTTTCCTGGTTAGTTTTCTGATATCAATGACCTTACTGTGCTTCTTCTTATCTTTTAACCTAGAAATCAAGGTCAGTATATTTGAAAGTTTTCTTTTTCCTCCCTTGAGTTATAGTCCAACAAGTATTTCAAGTTGTTTTGTTTTTTCTGCTTCTGGAAATTTATAAATTCTTGCATTTTAACTTTATGTAGGCCTTTCTCATGTCAATAACCCAATAGAAACAAGAGCTCTATTCAATTTAACTGAATTTATAATCTAACTCATCATTTTGTATTTGGAGATAAGCAGTTATATGGCATTCTGTTTGTTTACAAAATATTTCAAATCACATAATGGGGTGTTGTCATAAAGCTCTTGGCAGGCTAGTTTGGATCTATAAATTCCAACTTCTGTTGGATCTATATGATAGTTTGGACCTACGTTGGAATTTATCATTTTATTTTTCCACATACATTAAGTATTGTTTGGGGCAGTATTTGTTTGGTCAGATCAGGGAGTCAGAATTTAAATTTTATTAACACCTTTTGTTTGCATGTGAAGTTTTCCTCACATTTTGACCTGAATCATGTATATATTTCTGTGAAATTTCCTCATTTTTAAGAGAGGAGAAAGAATCTTCATATACTCAGAAATCTGTTGATAACTAAGAAAGTAATGAAGACAAACTAGAAGCCATCTTTTTAGTACAAAAACACTCAGGATTAATTTTTTTAATTTCCATAAAAAGTAAGCAAAATTATCTTTCAGAAATTCTTTTGAAAATCATTCAAGTACTTGAAAAGCTGTTCAACTTATTGTTTACCAGGGAAACACAAATTAAAACTCCAATGGGATACCACTTCACACACACTTGAATGGCTGAAATTCAGAAGACTGGCAACATGCAAAATTCCATTGCAAGCAGAGTAACTGAAATGCTCATAAATTACTAATGTGAATGTAAAATGGCGCAAGTACTTTGGAAAACAGTTTGAATGCTTCTTGCAAAGAAGATACACATACCCATAGGTACAGTAACTAGACTTCTATATTTTTACACAAGTAATGCTAAAATATGTCCATAAAAAGCTGTGTATAAGGATGTTCATATCATTTTTAGTCATAAAAACCCCAAACTAAGAATAGTCTGGGATTCCATCAACAGGATAATGGATGAACAAGTAGTGATGTATTTATACACTGGGATACTGCTTAGCAAGAAAAAGGAATGAACTACTATGATACCATGCATGAATCTCAAAAGAAACATACACACACATAAATACATGCTATCAAAGTCCATCGATATAAAGGTCAAGAGCAGACAAAACTAACCTGTAGTAATAGCAATTAGAAAACAAGAGGTTATCCTGGTGGAAGGAGAGTATTTGATACACTTGGTATAATTATTTGGCACAATGGAATGATACTTTATCCTATTTACATATTTGTAATTACTTGTCAAAATGTCTGTGCATTTTATTAAATGCCTCAATTTTTTAAAACTCTATTATAAAAACTACAAAATTCAGGGTATTATTTACCTCTGGGAGAGGCAGCAGGACAGGATATAGAAGGAGCAGTCAGTGGCAACAGTACTGGAATATTTAAAGGTTTTTATATCCAAAGATATGTTCAAAAATGTTTACTATTACTATGCCATATAATATATAAATTATACACACTATTTTGCATTTATCAACTATTATAATATTTGGCAAAATTCCTTCTTTTTCACTTTTGAGTGTTTAACGTTAAAAATATTTTTTTTGAAAGTTTAGTAGAACTCGCCATTAAAACTAAACTTGTGCTTAAATTTGCTATGGGTGAAGATTTTTAACCAAAGATTTAACTTCTTTAAAGTTTATAAATAATTCAGACAGAGGAAATAAATATTAGATCTTACATTTATTATTTCTTTTTTCTGTCATTTTTAAACTCCTTAGGTAACATGCTTACCTAATTCATTTCAAACTTTCTTCTTTTATAATAAGAATAATAAGGCTTAAACTCTGAGTATTACTTTGGTTGTATAACAAACACTTGTGTATATATAGCTTTTGCATTATTATTGTAAATATTTTCTAATTTACATTATTATTTTTACTCATAAGATAAAGCTTTTTTTTAATTTGAAAATAACTGCTTTTTTTTCTGGTTACTTTGTGTTGTTATTTTTTAACTAATTTCAATGTGGTCACATAATGCGGCTTGAATGCTCTCAATCATTTGAAATTAATGAGATAATTTTGCAGAAGTTCCATATACTCTGCAGATTTAAGTTTCTATATATTTTCATTAGACAAAGCTGGATATTTTTGTTGTTCATATTCTAATATACTTGAGTTAAAGGCACAAAAATCTTTATTCATTCAATTAATTACTATTTGCCTGTGAGCTGGTACTCCAGCAAATGTTCAGTTATTTCCCACCGTATGATTCAAACCATGCTCAATGATTAGACCCATAAGATATTTTACTCCACAAATATCTAGTAACACTTTTGCTTGGTATTTTAATGGAAGAGGTAAATAACATAAACAAATATATACAACAATTGATAAATTATATAAATGCAAATAGATTCAATGAGATCACAAAATTGGGATTAAGAACTTTGGAGAATCCAGGAGGTCTTCCTAAAAGACTGTGCTCTTTTAAACTCTCTGTGAGGCTCTTTAGTGGTGTAAGAAGCACAGTCATGAAATAAGGGAACCTGATACTTTATCAATCTTCATTACAAGAGGCTTATTTTACTGATTCATTCTTTTATTCAGATGTTTCTGTTATTTATTCTATTTAATTCACTTACTAAGATGCTATTATGTAACAGATACTATTTTAGTACTTAAAACAATGCTTTATTTTATGCTTATCATTGCCCTGGGCTATAGGTCTTACTCTTAAGGAACAAACAAATTCAAAAAGGGGAGGTAATATAATCAGGGTTCACACTGCTAGAAGGTGAGAAGGTTTAGTTTAAACCTAGTTCTATTGATCACAAGTTCCCAAAAATGTGTAGCATAAATATTGAAGTAAAAGTAAAATTCAGATGATATTACAGCAGTTCTATTTACTTTTCAACAGGCCTTATACCACACCTAACTTCAGGTTTTTCAAGAAATTCCTATTGCAATACAATCGCTAGTATCATTAAAATGTTTTTACCTAACTCAACCTGACCGGTAATACTGATAAATGAGTCTTCAGTACTCTTCTCAGTATGGAATAGTTGCTAGGTAGTTCTGGGCACAGAGAATGCTATTGTTTGCACTTAGTATTTTGAGTGCCAAGAGCCTAAAAGCTCAGAGCAGCAATTTAATATCTGAAAATCAACTAATGATTAAAGAATTTAAAGTTCCTTTTTATAACAGTATCGCCAGATCACATTTATAAAGAAAGCTATCTGGGTTGTTTCTGATATGGCGATGAATACATTTGTTAAATACCACCTGTGAAAGGAGAATTATCTTTTGATATCAACTACAAATTTTAATGCAATTAGATTTGCTAAGTCATTTAACAAACTCTTCTCTCTACTTTGCACTGAATATGTTGCAAAATATGAACAAAGATTCTAAAATTCAGTTATATAGATGTTTACTAAATGCATATAAAAGGATATATTGGGTGAGTTATATTGGTTTTCTCAAGTCTGAAACTCTATTCCCCGTTAAGTCATTAACCATCGTTGAATTTTCAGAAGAAACAGTGATGCATTTTTTCCTTCTCTCCCTCTATATCTCCAATCTCTCTCTCTCTCTCTCACCCTTCCCACACACACATATACAATTATTATTTGAAGAAGTTACTTTGTGCACTACATAAACTCCATAATCATCTGAAATACACCTTACCTCTTTTCTAGATATACAACCTGAGTTGTCTGCATGAAAGTATTGCCAAAAAATTAAACTACAATGTGATATAAAATGAATTCATGATATTTTATGAGAAAAGATTTATGTTGAAAGTAAAAGATTGACTTTTTATTTTCTTTGAATTTTTCTCCTTGAATTTGATCTAAAAGAGTTACCAGAAAGGTATTTAAGACAAATTAGATCGAAGTAACACCATCTATTCTGTTTAATTTTACTGAAATCATGAGTGCTAAAACAAATGCCACTGGCTGCCAGATTAGTCTTCTTAAAACATTATTATACTGTATTCTTTTCCTTCTTCTAAACATGTTTCCCTGATTCATACAACACCTGTATCGAATACAAGCTTTTTTAAAAATCTGATTGTCATCTACAGACCATATTTTTCAATGATTCCCAATGTTCAACCCAGTCATCTTCTCCATTTCTATCCCTATGCCTCTCTATAAGTTTTAGTGAAAAAAGCAGGGAAAGTATTTGCAGTAGAAAATAATAAAAAGATAAGCAACATTCCAAAGTCTTTTAATTTCCCACCTGCCACCTACTATGGCCACAGACACCCTCTCTATACACTTATCTGGTCAGTACACAGAGACTACAGGCAGACTATAGAGTCAATGCAATCCCTATCAAAACATCAATGGCATTTTTCACAAAACTAGAACAAATAATTTTAAAAATTTGTATGGAAACATAATAATAGGAAGTAGAACAAGAAATCTCAAGAAAGTAGAACAAAGCTGGAGATATCATGTGACCTAATTTAAACTATACTACACAACTACAATTATCAGAACAGTAACACACTGGCTCAAAAACAAATACAGAGATCAGTGGAACTGAAAAGAGAGCTTAGAAATAAACTTTCATGGGCCATTAATCTACAACAAAGGAGACAAGAATGTATAATGGGGAAAAGTCAGCCTCTTCAATAAATGGTGTTGGGAATACTGGCCAGCTACATGCAAAAGAATCAAACTGGACTTCATCATAACATATACAAAAATAAACTCTATATAGATTGAAGACTTAAATGTAATACCCCCAAATTTAAAACTTCTAGAAGAAAACACAATATTATTCTCTTTGACACTCGTCTTAGAAATATTTTTCTTTTGGATATTTTCCTTCCTCAGTCAAGAGGATCAAATGCAAAAATAAATAAATGGGACTACATCAAACTAAAAAGCCTTTCCACAGTTAAGGGAAGTAACAACAATTTGAAAAAGAAGCCTACTGAGTGAGAGAACATATTTGCAAATGATATACCTGATAAGGGGCTAACATACAAAATATACAAAGAACTCACATCATTCAACATCAAAAAAAACAAAACAAGCAATCCAAATGAAAATTTTCAGAGGAACTGAGTAGACAGTTTTCCAAAGCAGATATACATAAGGCCAACAGGCACATGAAAAGATGCTCAACATTATTCACAGTCAGGGAAATGCAAATCAAAAGCACAATGAGATATCTATCACCTTACACCTGTCAGAATAGCGTTCTCAAAAGGTAACAAACAGCAAGTGTTGACAAGGGTGTGGAGAAAAGGGAACCCTCATGCACTGTTGCTGGGAATGTAAATTGGTACTGTCACTATGTAAAACAGTATGGATATGCCTCAAAAAATTAGAAATAGAACTACTATATCATCCAGCAATTCTACTCCTGAGTATTTGTCTGAAGAGAGCAAAAGCACTAATTCAAAAAGGTACATGAACTCTTGCATTCACTGCAGCATTATTTACAATAGCCAATGTACAGAAGAAACCTCGGTGCTTATCAACAGATGAATGTATGAAGAAGATACATGTATACAATGGACTACCACTCATCCGCAAAAAGAATGAAATCTTGCCATTTGTGTCTTCATAGGTAGATCTAGAGGGTATTATGCTAACTGAAGTAAGTCATACAGAGAAGGACAAAAACTGTATGTTTTCAGCTATTTGTGGAATCTGAAAAAACAAAACAAATGAATAAATATATCTACACAGAAACAGAATCATACTAAAGAGAACAAACAGGTTATTGCCAGGGAGGAGGAAATATGTGAGGGAGATTAAAAGATACAAACTTACAGTTAAAAAATAAATGAGTCACAGATATTAAGTGTAGAATGTGAAGAATATAGTCAATATTAATAATTATGTAATATCTACGGTGACAGATCATGGCCAATAGATGGGGAAACAATGGAAACAGTGAGAGATCTTATTTTAGGGGGCTCCAAAATCACTGCAGATGGTGACTGCAGCCATGAAATTAAAAGATGCTTGCTCCTTGGAAGAAAAGCTATAACTAAACTAGACAGCATATTAAAAAGCAGAGACATTACTTTGCCAACAAATGTCCATCTAGTCAAAGCTATGGTTTTCCAGTAGTCATGTATGGATGTGAGAGTTGGACCAAAAGAAAGCTGAGCACCGAAAAATTGATGCTTTTGAACTGTGGTGTTGGAGAAGACTCTTGAGAGTCCCTTGGACTGCAAGGAGATCCAACCAGTCAATCCTCAAGGAAATCAGTCCTGAATATTCATTGGAAGGATTGATGTTGAAGCTGAAACTCCAATACTTTGGCCACTTGATGCAAAGAACTGACTCATTGGAAAAGACCCTGATGCTGGGAAAAATTGAAGGTGGGAGGAGGAGAGGGCGACAGAGGATGAGATGGTTGGATGGCATGCCCAAATCAATGGATATGAGTTTGAGCAAGCTCCAGGAGTTGGTGATGGACAGAGAAGCCTGGCGTGCTGCATTCCATGGGGTCACAAAGAGTCAGACACGACTGAGCGACTGAACTGAATTGATGGTAACAGATGGTAACTGTACCTATTGTGATCACTTTGAAATGTATAGAAATTCTAATCAGTAATTTGTGTACCAAGAACTAACATAATTTTATAGATTATTTATACTACAAAAACAAACAAACAGACTTATAGAAATAGATGTCAGATTTGTGGTTTCCAGAGGCAGGGGTAGGGAGAGAAGGAATTGGAGTAAGGTAGTCAAGGGTGCAAACTTAGTTATAAGATAAATAAGTACTTGGAATACAGTGTAAAATATGACAGATATAATTAACACTGCTGTGCATTACATATGAGAGTTGTTAAGAGAGTAAATCCTAAGACTTCTCATCACAAGGAAAAATATTTTTTTTTCTTTAATTTTCTATCCACATGATATGGTGGACATGAACATTCACTAAAATTATTGTAGTAATCATTTCCTGATGTACATAAGTCAAATCATTATGCTGTACACCTGTATATATAGTATTCAGTGCTATATATCAATTATACATCCATAAAAATGGAAGAAAAAAAAAGAAAGAGAATGGGAAGTACTAAAGAGAAAGGTTTAGGAGTATAAACAGAGTTACAGGGTTTACAAGTGTAAAATAGGTTTGAATCAAGGCTGACTCCAAACAGAACAAAGACATGAAGGCAGTGAAGGTGAAAGCCACGTGGATATCTAAATAATGAGAATCTAAGGCAAATGAAGCAGCCAACACAAAATCCCTAACGGAGAACATACCTGATGTTTTTGTGAAACAACAAGAAAGCCCAGGTGGCTGGAATGAGTGAATGAGGGTGAGAATACTAGGAGAGGAGAAAGACAAAATAAGTTTGGGGCAGATGTCAACATTAAATTTCACCACCTTCTATTATCTTTGTTTCACCAGTCACAGGAATGAGATTTAGTATGTGTAGATTGTCTGAGTCTCCTTGCTAGTAAACAGCAAACTCTGAGATGCAAACTCAAATCGGTCAGACTACAAAAATCAATGTTCTTTCCACTAATTAGGGCTTATGGGTATTTAATATTTCAAGTCTGTTCAAAGAAAAATTGAAATAAATAAGTAAACAAAAAGATTTTTTTTTCTTACTGATCCCTTATTTACTGATCTGAGAATTGAAGTCTATCTTCAGTCATCCACTTGATTTATATCAGCCTTAAATTTTCACCTTTTAATTGAAGGTATGATGTATCCATGGGGAAAACTGGAAGACCAGCATTAGAGCAAACAGAAGAAATACTCAAACACACTTGCATTTCACACTGACTGCTAGTCAAATAACAGCAATGATGGCATCATCAGTACTGAATTGTTGGTGTCCTTCCCACCTCATAATGAAGGAAACTTCATTGTCTTCATTTTACAGAGGCAAGGTGTAAGGCATAGATCTCAGTTACAAATCTGTGACTAAGACCAGTCATGTTGACTGTCAGGGTTTTCTATAAGATCACATAGCCTCCTTGTGGTATGTTATAGTTGCTCAGTCATGTTCAACTCTTTGCGATCCCATGGGCTGTATCCCGCCAGGCTCCTCTGTCCATGGAATTCTCCAGGCAAGAATACTGGAGTGGGTTGCCATTCCCTTCTCCAGGCAATCTTCCTGACCCAGGGATTGAACCTGGGTCTCCTGCACTGCAGGCAGATTCTTTACTGTTTGAGCCACCAGGGAATCCTCCATAGCCTCCTTCCCAACCCAGGGATGGAACTCAGGTCTCTCGCATTGCAGATGTTTTTTTTTTTACCAGTTGAGCCGCCAGGAAGCCATAATAAGGGTGAATGGTTTCAATTACGAAAAGCTAACTGGAGTATTGTACTGGCAAAAGAAATGCTTCCCCACATTCCGATCTGTAAGGAAGAGGAAAACTCCCTCATCCTTATCCTACCCCTTAGGACTCTACATGCCATTTCAGTAGTTTTGAGTTAGCCAAAAATAACCTTTTATTGATTTTATCAGTTGAAATCCATTGACAGCACTGTACCTTCTAATAGTTTTTCTTCACCAAATAGCTTTCCTCCACTAGGTGGAGGCGATAGTTGTACTGCTCCGTCAAAATGAATATGGACTTAATGGCAGCTACTGAAACTCATGGGTAAACATAATAGGATGCTACTCAAATTCAATATGAATCATATGACCCCAAAAGCAAAAGCCCCTGATTCTTCAGTTAGGTCATCTTATGAAAATACAAAAAGAATCTCTTAAAGGAATATTAATGCGAGTTTGGTGTCTATACTTATGTAGATGGCTTTATATAATGTGGCTCCATCAGGTAGATCTCATATTTATAAGAATCTGCATTTTCAGTGGGAAAAGTACTTATCTTTTTTTAAAATTAGAAGAAATTCTATCCCATTGTCAATTCTTTTCAGCAGTGTTGCTGAAATGTTTCTTTCCCTAAAAATAGAAAAATGAATTACTTAGGATCAAAGAGGAGTTTGGATTTCTTCTGCAAACTCTCTTGTTTGATTTAACTGGGTGGAGGAGGATTTTTTCCCATAATTAAAGCAATAAAACATCATTAAGTGGAACAAAATGAAACGGGGAAGAAGATACATTTCAACACAATACAAATCTATACAGGTAAAGTACTAGGAAATTTGACTCCATTGAAAAATTTATTACTGCAAAAACAAATTAGCTACAAAGAGAACAAAATGCTGCCACAAACAAAGCAAGTAGGGGTGATGGAATTCCAACTGAGCTATTTCAAATCCTGAAAGATGATGCTGTGAAAGTACTGCACTCAATATGCCAACAAATTTGGAAAACTTAGCAGTGGCCACAGGACTGGAAAAGGTCACTTTTCATTCCAATCCCAAAGAAAGGCAATGCCAAAGAATGCTTTAACTACTGCACAGTTGCACTCATCTCACATGCTAGTAAAGTAATGCTCAAAATTCTCCAAGCCAGGCTTCAGCAAGATGTGAACCATGAACTTCCAGATATTCAAGCTGGTTTTAGAAAAGGCAGAGGAACCAGAGATCAAATTGCCAACATCTGCTGGATCATCGAAAAAGCAAGAGAGTTCCAGAAAAACATCTATTTCTGCTTTATTGACTATGTCAAAGCCTTTGACTATGTGGATCACAATAAACTGTGGAAAATTCTGAAAGAGATGGGAATACCAGACCACCTTCTCTGTCTCTTGAGAAACCTGTATGCAGGTCAAGAAGCAACAGTTATAAATGGACATGGAACAGCAGACTGGTTCCAAATAGGAAAACAAGTACATCAAGGCTGTATATTGTCACCCTGCTTATTTAACTTATATGCAGAGTACATCATGAGAAACGCTGGGCTGGAAGAAGCACAAGCTGGAATCAAGATTGCAGGGAGAAATATCAATAACCTCAGATATGCAGATGACACCACCCTTATGGCAGAAAGTGAAGAGGAACTAAAAGGCCTCTTGATGAAAGTGAGAGAGGAGAGTGAAAAAGTTGGCTTAAAGCTCAACATTCAGGAAATTAAGATCATGGCATCTGGTCCCATCACTTCATGGGAAATAGATGGGGAAACAGTGGAAACAGTGGCTGACTTTATTTTGGGGGGATCCAAAATCACTGCAGATGGTGACTGCAGCCATGAAATTAAAAGACGCTTACTCCTTGGAAGGAAAGTTTTGACCAACCTAGATAGCATATTAAAAAGCAGAGACATTACTTTGCCAACAAACGTCCGTCTAGTCAAGGCTATGATTTTTCCAGTAGTCATTTATGGATGTGAGAGTTGGACTGTGAAGAAAGATGAGCACCGAAGAATTGATGCTTTTGAACTGTGGTGTTGGAGAAGACTCTTGAGAGTCCTTTGGACTGCAAGGAGAACCAACCAGTCCATCCTAAAGGAGATCGGCTCTGGGTGTTCATTGGAAGGACTGATGTTGAAGCTGAAACTCCAATACTTTGTCTACCTCATGCAAAGAGTTAACTCATTGGAAAAGACCCTGATGCTTGGAAGGATTGGGGGCAGGAGGAGAAGGGGACGACAGAGGATGAGATGGCTGGATGGCATCACCGACTCGATGGACATGAGTTTGGGTGAACTCCGGGAGTTGGTGATGGACAGGGAGGCATGGCGTGCTGCGATTCATGGGGTTGCAAAGAGTCAGACACGGCTGAGCCACTGACCTGAACTGACTTTGAAATAGGCCCTGAAAAAGTTTTCTGTTTTTGTTTTTTGTCACATTTGTGCTTTCTTAGTGTCTCGTTGGTGTACTTTAGTACATACTTGGTAAAATTTCTATTTTAATTTCCTTTTCCTTTCTATTCATTATGAACATTTTCAGTAGGTTTTCCTTGTCTTTGTCACTGTGGATACTACATTGTCTTAAGTTGTATGGCATTTAAAAGAGAGGACTCTAGCAAGGCTTAGAGCAAGGGTCAAAACTCAGTCTGCCATTTGCTAGATGTTTTGACCCTGAATTCTTTGTGAATCTATTCCCACATCCATACTTCCCTCCGGGATAGGACTAGTTTTATAGGTTAAAGTGAAGTCACTCAGTCGTGTCCGACTCTGTGACCCCATGGATTGTAGCCTACGAGGCTCCTCTGTCTATGGGATTTTTCCAGGCAAGAGTACTGAAGAGGGTTACCATTTCCTTCTCCAGAGTTTTGTCGGTTGTATGAGCCAAAATACATCAAACCCTGAGTCTGCATAGTCAACACTCAATAAAGGTTATCAGTTATTAACAAACCAACCCCCCCACCCAGTGATATGCTTCTATTTCCAATTTGTTGTGGGGTTACAGATCCTACTCCACCTTCCAGTTCAGAGATGTTAGGATGTTTTAGATAAGCTAATAATAAACATTTTTTTCAGAGCCTGGATGGTTATTTGAACATATTCTGGTGCTGCTGCTTATGGCACAAGAAACAAGGGGTCTCTAATTTCTTCTGAAATAAACTCCTGTGGGCTCAGACCCGGAAGTCGACACCCAAACAAGCTATGTGTGCTTGTGTATGCTGTCATGTTCATCAATTTGCGACCCTTTGAACTGTAGCTCACCAGGTTCCTCTTCTGTCCTTGGGATCTTTTTCAGGGAAAAATAGTGAAGTGGGTTGCC
This sequence comes from Giraffa tippelskirchi, assembly GCF_054371585.1. Taxonomy (NCBI): domain Eukaryota; kingdom Metazoa; phylum Chordata; class Mammalia; order Artiodactyla; family Giraffidae; genus Giraffa; species Giraffa tippelskirchi. The sequence continues at coordinate 86,745,546 of NC_137275.1, read as the reverse complement.
ATTTCCTCCTCCCAGGGATCTTTCAAACCCAGGGATCAAACCCAAATCTCCTGTATCTCCTTGCATTGCAGATAGATTCTTTACCCTCTGAGCCATCAGGGGAGCCCTGAAACAAGCTATAGGTAGGGCTCAGAGCCTCTGCTCCAGGACTAGAATTTAGTCTGCTGTTTCAAGACCCTCTAGGAGCTCTTTGACATCCAGGACTCTGTATTCTCTCTGTTGGTCTGAAGTCACCCTTGACTTGTCAGAACATCTTTTCCCACCAAAACCAAGAGTCCTTACAGCTGTATCACACTGAGGCTTTTAGCTCCCCTTTTTCTCAACATTTTCCCTTAGGGGTAGGATCTGGATCTTTCCTTTGTATAAATATATTTGATTTATTTACTACTAAGATGTTTCTCCTCAAACATTTTTCCTGAGCCCTAAATTTTGCCAGTAGTCTTCGTGTAACAGGTACAACCTGCAGGCAACTTTCAGCGGGCGTATTTCTGATCCTGATACAAAGTGCTCACATGCTGTTATTCAAGTCCTTAAAGAAAAGAAGGCAATGGAACCCCACTCCAGTACTCTTGCCTGGAGAGTCCCATGGATGGAGGAGCCTGGTAGGCTGCAGACCATGGGGTCGCTAGGAGTTGGACACGACTGAGCGACTTCACTTTCACTTTTCACTTTCATGCATTGGAGAAGGAAATGGCAACTCACTCCAGTATTCTTGCCTGGAGAATCTCAGGGACAGGGGAGCCTGGTGGGCTTCCATCTATGGGGTCGCACAGAGTCGGACACGACTGAAGCGACTTAGCAGCAGCAGCAGCAAAGAAGAGAAGAGAAAACAAAAGGGTTAATAATAATTATTAACCTGGATTCTTGAATTATGCTAGCAGACACGATGGGTAGGCACAACTCAGTCTGATGTGTTTGGAGAACTGCAGGCTATTTGGGAGAAATAGTCTAAAGGGCAGACTCAGTGGGGAAATGGGACTGGGCAAGCAGGGATAGCCCAGAGGACAGAGGACCACAGATGCCATAACAGGAATTTGAACTTTTTCTAGGAAGCAGGTCTTTCCAAATCTGGATGAATACTACACTACAAAGATCTGAGAAGTTTTCTTAACAGAATTTTCTAAGTCTTATTCTAGACCTATAAAATCAGCATATTTACAGACAAAGCTGGTCTGCTTTTTCTTAACCTGAGCCTGAGCTCCCATTGCTTTCTGAATCTCACCAGAAGAAAAATTTATGTCAAAATAAGAAAAGAAAAGAGTTTAATAATTTTGAAAGTTCTGTTATGAAATTTCATGCTGAACATGAATTATATGGAAGCATATAACACTGTGTAAAGAAGGAATCTAGTTGATCAATAATTATGTGCGTGACAGGTTCTTTCAGCATAGATATTGGAATATAATTATTCCATATTTATTTGTACTCTGATGATTTTCAAGTGTGCTCAAATCTCTGTTATGAGTTTATGTCATATTCTCACAAACATACATATTTACGTATATACACAAGAAGATGTGTTCTGCTTCATAATCAAGGAAATTGATAAAAGGCAGAGAATGAAGAAAGGAGACTGGTACAGAGAAAGAGTAATATAAAATATAGAATGTAATCAGGTATTATAGTACTTCTTTCTCACAGTCCATGACAGTGAGATGTAAAACCAGTATAACCCCTATGACCTGCTGCTGGAGCATTCTTAAGAGTAAGATGGTACAATCCAAAGAGGGCTATGGGATCTAGTTCCAAAGTACTTCCAAAAAGTAGTGCTGATCCTAAATGATTAACCTGATTTGGATTGGAATTTCCAGTATATTCCAAAGCTTAGAAATAACCCAAAACTTGGGTTCATCATTTGCTCTCTGTACAGCCCATCAGTCACGAGTCCTGATAATATCTCAGAAATATCTTTCTCAGGATCACCTACAATCCACACCCATTGGAGTTAACCTAGTTCAAGTTCTCATCTTCTCTTATAAGACTCAGGAAAGTCTTTCCACTGTGCTTGTAGCCTTTAGCATCTTCCTTCTGTACACTAAAATGGTGTCTGGAAAACATGCCAACACTGGGGCGATTTCTAAAATGTAAGGAATCGTACTGTTTTTATACTTAAAACTGCTGATTACTCCAAATTATTTTTTAAATTGAGTCCAAATTTCTTGACTTGACATAGTAGGCTGTGTTAGGCACTGGCCAGTCTTTAACTCTGACAACTCAGTAATAAATGGAAACCTAACGAATGTAATCAGGTTTCAGTTAGGATTGCTCTACACGGGAGTAAATAAATGCTTGAGTGGGGACCTCATCTCCCCTCCAGCCCAACGTGATAAAAGCTAGCAGCCTCCATCGTTTTTTTGCTACTCTCATGTTTTACTCCACAGCCCACAAATCTTGCACAGGTCTTGGACCAGAGGCTAGTTCCTCACTTGTTTCCCCATCAAGAGCACTTTGCACAAATCATTTGCTGATATTGGTAGTAAACTGAAGCAAAAGCTAATTTGAACATGATCTGAGTGTTGATTCTCATCAATCATCCAACCAAGGCTGGTCCTTCCTAATCTGATTGAAGATCTTTGATGACCTGGAACCTGTTTACATTTATAGCATCTTTTCCTTCCAAGTCTGCCACACACCATACTTTAGTCCAGACACTCAAAACTACTTATAGTTCCCTCCAAACACAATACCCACGCAGGCCTCCCTGCTTTGTTCTTACAACTCCTTCTTTTTCTAAGTATAACTCATCTTTGAGGACTCAACTCATGCATAATTCTCCTAAGAAGACTTCACAGATGCTTCCCTTCCCCTCCAGACTGGGAGAGACCCACTTCCAATCTGCTCATGTAGCATCCTGTGATGGCTCTGTCAGAGCACTGGTCACTGGCTATTGAACATCCTTACTTGCTGCACTCCCCATCGACACTCTAAAATCTTCGAGAGTGGGATGTATTTTATCTCCATATGCCTATGCCTAATAGCCTAACACTGAGTATACCTAACATATTCTCATGCTCAGTGATTATTTGAAGTGAACTGTAGGTTTTTTTTTTTTTAATTTGGAGTGAATGCAGTTGTAATGTCCAGTACTAGTGCTCTCTTGCAGACACTAAAATAGACAGTCACAAGTTTCCCTGGTGAAATACTACTGCAAAAAAAAAAAGAGGAAAAAAGTCTATTTTTATTCCCATTCAACTCTAGCCATCAACAAATCTCTTTGGAAAGTTCCAGCAATGATGATGATGATGATGATAATCACAATGGTGAAAACAATTAATATTGACTGAGGATTTATTACCTCCAGACTAAGTCTTCTTTGTTCAATATCTTTTTTCAGTCTCATGACAAAACAAGCAAGTATTGTTATAATCCCCATTTTACATGTGTGAAGCACAGAGAGATTAAGTATCTGCCCCAACCACACAGCCATCAAGTTCATACAGTGTGCTCTAGATATTCATCAGAGCATTTTCTAAGAAAGAGACCATGTGGAGATTACAAGCTGAATACAAAGGGGCTCTTTAAATCACATTTGGACTTTAGTGGGAAAATATCACTTTACATATTGGCTAGACCATCGCAGAGCATTTTACAGCTTACCAGAGCAGCATTTTGCTTGGGAGGACACTGGGCACTCCCTGAAGGCAGGAAGAACACACGGTCCAGTGTATTCCCCATTGGACCTACCAGGAGCACACAGACACTTGAGATACATTTGCTGGCTAACTGCTTATTTAAAGACTTTCAATGAATGTCTCAACTCCTTTATACAAGATCTCCTTATGCAAGCATATGTATTACCTTTGTTCACAGAAGAGTGCAGTATGAGCATATTTTTCTCTTCCAATTTTTACTTGCTCTTCAGTCTTCACATCTCCCTTGGCATAGAGAACAGGAGTCATCACTTGATGTTCCATCTACCACTTGCATTCTGGCTTACACAAAACCATTCTTCTCAGAGAAGTGTGGAATTTCCCAATTAATCTCTGGACAAATTAGCAATACGTTTTACATAAGCCACTTAAACGGTACTATGTTTAGCTGCATTAGGCCATTTTTTAGCTGTGGATGAATTTCATAATACTGCCGAATACTGCCTCTTTCTCCTAATTTTCTAACCAAGTAGTCCCCATCCTGTAGAATTTATACCTAAGCATTACAAATCCTTGAAACAGTGTTAACTTATCTAGGTCTCAGAAATCTTTGGAGACTAGAAAAAACTGAAAAAGTAATTTTTTAATCTGTTTCCTTAATGAAGCAGTTTCTAATTTTATTCCTGGATGTGTAATATCTGAAAAGCCCTCCTATCTAGCCTCATTCACCCAGTGGCTAACATTATATCTAAATGCTGGTGCTAAAGAATATTCAAATCCTTGTGGATCCTGCTATGATCCTAAGTAAATTATGTCAGTTTAATTTGTGTTGCAGTAGAGTTCTATGGTCTCCTTTTCTTGTTTTTTTTTTTGTTGTTGTTGTTCAGAAAGAAAATGCCTTTTGCACATTGGATGTTGCTTCCGTTTTGAGAAAAAACATAATGAGTTGCATTTGCACTGATTTTCAGAAGTAATAAGACAAAACTGTACTTGTTCCAAGATTCTACAACTGTACTTGTAGAATCAGATGAAGTAGAAGATAGCATAATCTAGTCCTTCCTATTGGAGAAGGCAATGGCAACCCACTCCAGTACTCTCGCCTGGAAAATCCCATGGACAGAGGAGGCTGGTAGGCTGCAGTCCATGGGGTCGCTAAGAGTCAGACATGACTGAGCGTCTTCACATTCACTTTTCACTTTCATGCATTGGAGACAAGGCAATGGCAACCCACTCCAGTGTTGTTGCCTGGAGAATCCCAGGGATGGGGGAGCCTGGTGGGCTGCCGTCTATGGCGTCGCACAGAGTCGGACACGACTGAAGCGACTTAGCAGCAGCAGCAGCAGTCCTTCCTATGATTGCATTTATCTATCCAGTTCACTTAAATGATGCAAAATAAAATCTTTGTGTTTTACACAGGGCTTAGAGAAAAGTTAAGTTTAACTTTTGCTCGCTTCTTACATCTCTAAGACATGTCACTGATGACTAAGCTGATAAATTGCAAACCTCACTAAATAACTGGCATATAACACTATAATTGTGTCTACAGTGTGATATTGAGCAGGTGAGCTAACCTCTCTGTGCTTTGGTTTTCTCATCTGTAAAATTAAATATTGAGTGAGTGAGTGAAAGTTGCTCAGTCATGTCTGACTCTTTGCGACCCCATGGACTAAACAGTCCATGAAATTCTCTAGGCCAGAATACTGGAGTGGGTAGCCTTTCCCTTCTCCAGGGGATCTTCCCAACCCAGCGACTGAACCCAGGTCTCCCTCATTGCATGCAGATTCTTTACCAGCTGTGCCACAAGGGATGTCCCAAAATTAGATGTTGAATTAGTCTATAAAAGTAACATTCTAGTGATTCCAATTAGAGCTCAAAAGCAAACAGATATTTGTGATGGGAAAAGAAAACTTTCAAACAACAAAGTTTGCTTTGGCCAGGCAGTGTTGTATAGTGGAAAGAACACTGATTTTGTCACTTAAAAATATGAATTCAATTTCCAAAATTGAGATTTACTAGCTATTTGATCTTGACCTCAGTTGCAAGATGAAGAAATAAACATTTATCCTGCATAGTGTCATAAGCTTTAAAAATAGATTGTGGAAACTGCTAGCATACAATAGATGCTCAAGAATTGTAGCTATCTGGAGTATAACACAGAACTCTTCTCCATTATCCCCTTCATTTTTTCATATCTTCACTTGCAGTAGCAAAATGTATTTTTACATAAGAATTCCTAGTGGCTATGGGGTGAGAAGTGATGGATATTAGTAAAAGCATGGTACATTACTGCTCTATAAGTCACTCCTGAGAATTCCAAACAACCAAAGCAAACTTACTAAACATGAGTAACCATAACACAAGGGGCTAAAGGTGAAGTCAGGACACTAGTGTTCTGATTGGGATCTCCTAGGTTCAGCTTCGACCCATTGACTTTGACCACTTGAATGGAAACCAAAAAGTAGAGAAATAAAATGGAAAATACAGAAGAACAACAAAAGCAAAGGGCCTTTGAAGGTGCTTCTGACCTCATCCGAGGTCATCTCTGTCAGATTAGCATGTGCTGCTGCTGCTAAGTCGCTTCAGTCGTGTCCGACTCTGTGCGACCCCATAGACGGCAGCCCACCAGGCTCCGCCATCCCTAGGATTCTCCAGGCAAGAATTCTGGAGTGGGTTGCCATTTCCTTCTCCAGTGCATGAAAGGGAAAAGTGAAAGTGAAGTCGCTCAGTCGTGTCCGACTCTTAGCGACCCCATGGACTGTAGCCTACCAGGCTCCTCCGTCCATGGGATTTTCCAGGCAAGAGTACTGGAGTGGGGTGCCATTGCCTTCTCCGATTAGCATGTGAGAGGCTAGTAATTATTAAAATATTATACCACCATCATGAATTCAAGTATCTATGCAATTTTCTACTAACAAGATTCTGTTTCTTAATGAATGAAACTACAGACCTTCCTAGGGATGTACAGTGACCCATCATTAAGAGGAGGAAAAAAAGACGTTATTTTTAATCTTGTTAGCTTATGCACTGAAACTGACTCTCTCAAGAAGAGCCAGCCCCGTCTCAGGCAGAGAAAAATGTCAAATGACCTATAATTCATAAGTTTGCTCTTTACTTCAATTTGCTTTTGTTTATTCATAGACTGTTAGGCCTTTAATCCTAAATAGCCAACTTGGCAAAATCACTTGGAGGCTTAGAAGGCAACTGAGACTCACCTTGGCCAAAAGTGAACTATCGATTTTCTGTCTCCACCAAACCTGTCCTGCTGTAAGTCCTCCTCACTTCATTGAACAAGGGGGAAAAAAATCCCTAATTATATCTTCTTGCTCTCTTTCTCTCACAACATACACTCAGTCCAACAGAGGCCACAGCCACTCAATTTATAAAATGTATCCTGAATCTTGTACATCTCTCCATCTATACTATTTCCAAAATAATTACAGCTACCACACATTTTAGTTCATACTCGACATGAGGCTGGTTTTTAAAAAATGTAAATCAGCTCATGCTGCTCCCATCAAAATTAGAATAAACATCAAACTTCTGACCATTGCCTTCAAAGCCCTAAGTCATTTACTCATTCCTTCCTTCCTCACTGACCTCATCTCCGTCTTCTCCCCAACCCCCAACCACGCTTCAGTGATCTTTCTCATTCAAAAAGCATCAAGTTTATTCTTCTTTAATGCCCCTACAGCTAATTCTTAGTCTGCCCGGAGGGTCAGCATCATGGGTATATGGCCCCTGCAGTCACACAGAATCCTAATAGCAGAAGGACCCCACATTTGGTTTAATGCTCTGCTGTTGCCATCTCAAATTGTTTTTAATAATTTCAATTTTTAACTTGTGTTTTTTTTTTTCTTTTTTTTTTTCTGCTTCTTTTTTTTTTTTAATAAATTTATTTATTTTAGTTGGGGGCTAATTACTTTACAATATTGTAATAGTTTATCAGTGAAATCCAACGGGACAAAGGAGCACCTGGGTGAGCAAAGAAAATATGTGCAACATTTCCATCATTTGTCACCACTTGATTTGCATATGGTGCTTGCAATGCTCTGTGAGCAAAGAATTCTGCTGGACCTACAATGTGTAGGAGTTCCTCATGACTCAGAGTGAGTACAAAGGGAGCCTATTAAGTCCAGAACTGAGGAAGCAGGTGCACCAACAGCTCTGAGAGGCCACACCTTCTATTGAGAACCAGAACTTGCTTCAAACATAGAAAGGAAGCAATGCTATTCTAAAAAACATGAATGATCAAAGTGCCTTGACATAACCCTTCTTGCTCATGTAACTTCTCAGTATTAGCTAACCACCAACACTGAAAATGACAATTCAGAAAGGAAGAGAATGATAAGGGCAACCAGAATTCATTTTCACATTTTCACTTAGTTTTTCCTTTCTCATAAGTAAGCTCGAGGTAGAGAGAGTTGATAGAATGTGTGCCTATGGAGAAGTGAGATTTTAAAAGTTGAGTCAATTTTGTACAATGTTTCTGGTTAGAATGAAATATATACATATGAACAAGCTATGAAACTAAAAACTATGTAATTCTGGTGATGCCACCTATGAGTGAAATGCTCTTATTTTTGCATTTAAAACTAGTACCACACAATGCAAAGATGAATGTAACATTCGTGCAAATAGTTTGACATTTTAATTCTTCCTGTTTAACATTAATAATATTAGCTTAGCAGATAAAAAATACCAAGGTAAGTAAAGAGAAATACTACAGGAAAATGAGAAAGCTTTGTATTTTAGTACTTTTAAAGGTATTTTTTCTGCTTTTAGAACGAGGGACCATATATTTTCTTTTTGCCTCAGAACCTGCAAATCTGTAGTCAGCTCTATTGACATGGAATGTTCTTCCCCTGTCCCTAACTTCACAATGCTGACTCTCCCATGTAATTCATGTCTTTGATAATATATAAGCTTCTTTGACAAGCCACCCCTTACCCATCCATCTAAATTAGTCACCAGGTACTATCTAGCAAACTATCCAATCTCAGTATTCTGCATATAGTGATATAAGAATGCTTGTACATTCCTATCTGTTTTTCTGCACCTTCCTTCTGTAGGAGCTGAACTTTGGCTTTTCTGTTACCCACTTACCTTTAGAACTAAGGATAGTGACTGACACTTAATAGGCATTTAATACATATTTGGGGGATAAGTGAATAAATGAATCTAGTGATTACTACCTTGTCCAATTTAAAATAAACCTGTATAAATTTACAGTGTAATTTAAAAAACACTTTCACTATTTTAAATGTTTTAACTATTTAAAAAATTTAGAAGGGAAAAAAATAAATAACTTTTGAGCCGTAGAGAACCACAGAAAGTTGGCAACATTCAATTTTCAGCATATTTTATACAATATGGCTATAAAAATAATGACATTGAAATAATACTTTTATGCTGTCAGTCTATTATATACTTTAAAAGAAGCTTTCATTTCCAAATAATCTCTTGTTTAAATGCTCCCTATAAGTGTTCAGCGATGGGTTTCAGTAAACTAATAAAAATTGAAAGTCTCTCAGTCATGTCTGACTCTATGCGACCCCATGACTATACAGTCCGTGGACTTCTCCAGGCCAGAATACTAGAGTGGGTAGCCTTTCCCTTCTCCAGGGGATCTTCTCAACCCAGGGATCGAACCCAGGCCTCCCACATTGCAGGCGGATTTTTTAACAGCTGAACCACAAGGGAAGCCCAAACTAATAAATAGATCATGCATTTTTAAAGTATTATTTTAAAATATTTTTTTTCATAAAACATCTAGAATAGGGAAGGGTGGCGGGCTTCATCTTGTAAGTAATGATGCAGCATAGGAAATAGTTGCCTGAAAGATTATATTACAAAGATAGCAATCCTTTGTCTTACTCTCTGAAATGGACTCAGTAAAGAATCTGCCTGTAATGCAGGAGAGGTGGGTTTGATCCCTGGGTAGGGAAGATCCCCTGGAGAAAGAAATGGCCACCCACTCCAGTATTCTTGCCTGGGAAATCCTAAGGACAGAGGAGTCTGGCAGGCTACGGTCCATGGGGTGACAAGAGCTGGATACGACTTAGCAACTAAACCACCACCACTATCACTGGAATGAACTGCCCTGGTGGCTTAACGATGTGCTGATGGGTATAGAAATGTGGAGTGGGAGCATGAGTGCTCTGTATCTGCTATCTTCATCCTGAGGTACTCTGAAATAAGCATGGTATAAAACTAAAAGGACTTCAGCTTTTCTGGCCTAGAATAAAAGTGTATATTTTTTTTGTGCTACCAAGGCAACAATTTTGCCTTAGGCAACACTGAAAATAACCATAAATGATAATAAGAAATCAAAATTCTGCAGAACACATAACTATGTCACTCTGTGATTTGTTACGAAATGGAATTTCTATAGAGCTGAAAAATACAGCTACATCTAATCATTGTTAATACAAAAATATTTTCATCTTTAATAAGATAGAATGTAACTTTTTGGAGGGAGATATTAGGTTCATCTATTTGATATATTTGGAATACAAAGGTAAGAAGTAAAGGTAAATGTTTTACATATTATAAAAAGAATTTTATTTCCTTTTGTATAAAGGATTGGAATGCAATCTAGTAAAAGTCTTTGCAAGATATTTCTGGCTGTCAGGACTTATAACAAATGATTTGCTGTATCTAATCATACTGTCTACACCAAAGATAGAACAAAGTGTTTTTTATTTTCCTATTCATCACTTGTCTCCATGACAAAGGGTTGGAAATGATCATATATTTATGCATACTTCAGGTACTCCAAGGAGATATTTATGATGCAATAATATATTCATAGTAAGTATACAAAATGTGATAGGTAACTCTGTAAAATGAGGATGCAAGGGATTACCACCTACATATATGTAGATTACCACTCTACATACATAAATTAAACAATCTAGTTGAAATGGATCAAGTCCTTGAAAAGTAAAACTGGTTCAATACTCAAAAGTCATTTAGTTTAGTCGCTAAGTCATGTCCGACTCTTGCAACCACATGGGACTGTAGCCTGCAGGGCTCCTCTGTTCATGGGGTTCTCCAGGCAAAAATATTGGAGTGGGTTGTCATGTCTTTCTTCAGGGGATCTTCCCAACCCAGGAATGGAACCCAGGTCTCCTGCATTGCAGGCAGTCTTTACTGGCTGAGCTACAAGGGAAGCCGATTAATATATTATGTCATATTAACAGCTTACAAAGAAAAGTCACATGACCATATCAACTGGTATAGAAAAAGCCTTTTACAAGATTCAGCACCTATTTATGATAAATCTCTTCAAAAACGGAATGGAGGAGAAATTTCCTCCTAATATCAGGAAGAAGGCATGGATTTCCTCTCTCGCTACTCTTATTCAGCCGAGTACTAGAAGTTCTAGTCTGTGCAAAAAGGCAAGGAAAGGAAACAAAGAGTGTAGAGATCAGGAAAGATCTCTTTGTTATTGCAGATGACATAAAAATTCCAAGGAATTAATAAGAAAAACTCTCTAATAACTAAGTTCACCAAGGTTGCAGGATATTAGATTTACAAAAATTAATATAAGCAATGTACATGTGAAAAGCAAAATTAAAAATATAATACCACTTACAGTTGCTCATAAAGACTGAAATACTTAGGTAAAACTAACAAAATGCATAAAGGCCTTGAACACTAAACTACAAAATGTGGATGGAAAGGAATAAAAGAAAATCTAAATGAACAGAGACACTCTGTTCATGGATTAGAAGACTCACCACATTAAAATGTCAGTTCTTTTTCAAGTTGATATAGATGCTCAGCAAAATTGTTTTAAAATCTCAGCAAGATTTTTCATAGATATAAACAAGATGATTCTAAAATTTATGAAGTCAGAGGAATCAGAAGAGCTCAAATAATTTTGAAACAGAAGAATAAAGTGGGAAAAATCAGGCTATTTGATTTCAAGATTTCTAGCTACAGTAATTATGTGGTATTGTAGAACAAAGAACACAGGAATAGGCACACACAAGTACAACTGTAGTAGGCAGAATAATGCCCCCTCACATACAGAAGATATTCAGTCTCCAAAACTGTGATTATATTAGGTTATATGACAAAATCAGATTTTGCAGGTGTGATTAAGTTAAGGACCTTGAGAGGAGGAGATTATCCTGGATTACCTACGTGAGTCCAATGTAGTCACGGGGGTCTTTATAAATGGAAGAGGAAAGCAGAAGAGTTAAAGTCAGGAAGGGACTTGAAGAATCTCTATTGCTGGCTTTGAATATGGAGGAAGGGGCCATGAGCCAATGAATGCAGGTGGTCTCTAAAAGCTAGAAAAGTCAGGAAAAAGAGTCTTTCTTAGAGCTTCTAGAAAGAAGGCAGCCCTGACAATACCCAGTGAGATCCACTTTGTGTTAAGACCTCCAGAACTGTAATATAAAAATTTTGTGCTGCTTCAAATCACTAGATTTGTGGTGATTTTTCAAAACAGCAGTAGAATACGATGGCCAACTAATTTTTTACAGGTGAAGTATATTTGATTTACAATGCTAGTTTCTGATAAACAGCAAAGTGATTCAGTTACACATATATGCTTTTTTAATACTCTTTTCCGTTATGGCTTATATATGATATTGAATATAGTTCACTTTGCTATACACTAGGACATTGTTATTTATCTATTTTACTTATAGTGCATATATGCATCCTTAGCTGTGTGCAATTCTTTGGAACCCCATCGACTGTAGCCCTTCAGGCTCCTCTGTCCATGGAATTTTCCAGGCAAGAATATTGGAGTAGGTTGCCATTTCCTCCTTCAGGGGCTCTTCTGGACCCAGGGATCAAACTCTCGTCTTTTGCAACTCCTGCATTGGCAGGCAGATACTTTTCCAACTGGGCCACATGTGAAGTCCTATTACATTTAGTAGTTTGTATCTGTTAATCTCCAAATCCTAATTTATTCCTCCCCCACCTCCTTTCCCCTTTGGTAATCATAAATTTGGTTTCTTTGTCTGTGAATCTGTTTGTGTTTCATAAATAAGTTCATTTGTATCATATTTAGATTCCACACATAAGTGATATCATATAGTATTTGTCTTTCTCTTTCTGGCTTGCTTCACTTAGTATGATAATCTCTAGGTCCATCCATGTTGCTACAAATGGCATTATTTCATTTCTTTTTATGGCTGAGTATTCCATGATGTGTACAAACACACACTCACAGCATCTTCTTTATCATTCATCTGTTGATAGAAACTTAGGTTACTTCACCCCCAGATGGCTTTGGTGTAGCTAATCTGAGGTGTATGAATTGATAACACCAACTACTGGACAGTGGTTTCCAAATCTGGAAAACATCAAAATTACTTCAGATATTTTTTAAGATACAAATTCTCTTGCTCAATAACCTCAAGGTTTAAATTCTATTTAGCTTGGTTGGGTATAGGAAATTGTATATGACTGTTACCTCTATTTTTCACAAGTTCTCCACATCATTTTGATGTGAAGCGAAGTTCGGGAATCACTGCCTATGGAACCTTAGTAAATTTCATAATGCTGTCATTTCAGTCCTATTATATCCCCAATGTTCTCTTTACAATAAATTTGCTTAGTGAACTTTTATCAAGTGCCTACCATGTTCTAGACATGGAGCTCGTGGGATATAGAAATGAAAGAACATGGTAGACCCCTAGAGATCTTTGGAGTGTAGACCTGCAGTAGGTCTTAAGTGAACAGGTACAACAGAAGGTGGCACACAAAATAGGATATTAGGAAGCTGTTAAATATGGTCACCTTCTGTGTTCAAAGATACATAGGGACATATGAACAATGTAATTGAGTCTATTTAGTAAAAGCACTTCCTTCTTGACAAGAGTGGAAAAGACAAAAGGAACAATTATTGACCTTCTACCATATGTTATGCATTATTAATATGTTGGGTTCTTTTCATACTTCATCCTGTTTAATCCCTGCAACATCCCTTGAATTGGGTTTTTATTATCCTTCAAGAATAAATAACTGTCTGTGAAGCTCAGAGTGATATGACCAAGGCTTTTCATCTGGCAAGTGTGACTTGACTAGCATATAAATCTAAGTCTTACTGACCTCAAAGCCCAGGCTCATTCCTCTCCACCTGGCTAATGTTTACTGGGGGATGATAATCCAGCATATGGTATGCACAGACCATTATTTATTCTTGCTCCCCTCCCCTGATTTACTGATAGTACATGGAAACTGATTGCCCTAGACTCAAAGACAAAGTATGAAAATATTTAGAAGATATGCTGTTTTAAAAATATTTTAAAAGAAGATTTAGAGATGAAAAGATATTTAAACTATTGCTTACAGTGAGATTTAGGGAATATCTGTAAATTTTATTAAACCTGAACAATTTTCTTAGCCCTGAACTATTTTCCATCTCTATTCATTTACTCTATATCATCTTCTCCATAAGAGGAATTCCTAAAAGGTAAGTATGAAATTAGAATAAGCAAACATATATGTGTACATATATGTGTGTATATATGTATATGTGCAATATATGTCTATGGGAAAGATGTGTTATACATGTGTATATTACATATGTACATACATATTTGCACAAAAGAATTTACATCATTCTTTCTTTATTTTGCAATTCTGGATATACAGGGATATAGCAATGACCAAGACAGACATGACCTCTTTCGTTTAAAGGCATGAAGAATAATGAAGAAATAAAAAAATGATAAATACAAGGAAAATAAATATGTGTATACACATACTTGAACAGAGTGTCAAAGATTTGATAATATGAAAAGGAGCATATTCTCTCTCTAATTTTCACAGAAGTCATCATGACAGTGATGGGTGCTATAGTTCTGTTTGATCAATTTTGCTTATAAAGCAGAACACTCAACCGTGGTTGTAAAAGAAATGCGAGGTATTTCATGCCTTCTTTAAGTTAGAAAATAAGGAAAATGGTCCCCCCAAATCTAAAAAAGATACTGACTTATTTAAAAGCAGCAACCATTCAATATCATCAGCATAAGAAATGTTCACCATCACATAGGAAAAATTTCTGCCTCCTAGGGCTATCTCAAGAAGGAAACTAATCTGTTAATGCCGAGTTAATTACAAATTTAATTCTCTTATTGTCAGAGAAAGCATTTGTTGTCTCAGCATGTCAATAACTTAGCTAACTGTATTTTTCTTATAATAATGCATAAAATTTTTTTGTTAGTTTAAAGGAAGAACTTGGAGTAAAAGTTGCTCAACATGGAAGAATAATTTTCCAGTAGTACTATTTCAAGTATTAACTAAAAGAGGATATTATTCAGCAGATGTTTTTCTTAGCAGTCTTCCTCTAAAATCTCTAAAACACTAGTATAAGATATATATGTGTAGGAGAAAGAGAGACTCAACATTGCATGTTTTGTGCATAACTGCTCCAAAGGATCTGATTCTGTGTACTATATTTATCAAGATAATGTACTTTACCACATTACATAAAAAGAAAAAACATACATAAAAACAATGCAACCAAGTATCCAGGTGTCATACCAGCTAAAACACCAAATAAACCTTGAGCAGTGGGGGAAAAAAAAGAGAGAAAAGTGCAGAAAAATGATAGAAGAAAAAGAAGGAGGAAAAGGATACAAGAAGGAAAAGAGGGGAGGAGGAGGTGGGGGGAGGAAAGGGAGAAATACAGAATGACAGTCTAGTCACCACTGAGCACTCATCTTTAACTTAGTGACATTGACCATTTGGAGTGAGATGAAGTTTAGTGTCCTCAGAAGTGTGTCACCAAAGCTGAAATATCTTCAAGCCTCTTAATGTCTCCTTTTCTCTATATACAACAATCTATCCCATTTTTACACTTAAAACTAGTCTCTTCTATGACTTCTGTATTATTTATAACATTACAAAAACTTGTTTTGCTTTCTTCTATTTAAAGTCAAAACTGAGAAGCAAATCGGATAAAGTTTGGGGGGGTACTTTTAAAAAGTAGAGCCTGAAGAAGAGTCAAGCAGGAGAAGTGAAGAGGCAGTAATTTTGTGCACATTACCCATGGGGTATAGGAAGAATTTTTATAGTACCAAAGACTCTCTTCATTCACATAATGTGCAACCAAGGGAAAAAAAAGTATTTTATATTCATCAGGATATAGAAAACTTAGAATTATAGAAAAACAAAATTGTAGGTGATGTTATGTTCATCTGAAGTCCAGGGCCATAGTCTTCACCAATAACTCAACTGAGGAATGAGATGTGAGCATCATGGAAGGTGGGCTTTATAGACATAAAGAGAGACATAAGCAGGGAGGCAAAGGTTAATAAAATAACAATGGGAGCATCCTATATCCTAGGTGACCACTTGCCAAAGTCACAAGTAGACTATAACCAGTAAAGTAAGAAGAAGAAAGTCATCTCATGCAGAGAAGGGTATGAAAGTTAATAGAGTGAATTCTGAAAAATGGTTCACAAAATTCCCAGGTGCAAATGCAACCAGTATTAGATAAGCTACTTGATCTTATCCAATACCTTCTTGGGATAAACAAGTGGTAGAACTGGGATTAGAGCATGGATCCATGGACACCCAGCCAAGACCACCTTCTGCTGCCTCATATTTCAATGCCTAAATAGGATGTTTTGGTTTCTTTTTTGAATATTTTTAAGTTATGTAACATATAGATTGTAAAATTATGGCCACAGTCAAGCTAATCAACATATCTACCCCCATGTAGTCAAGTGGGTATGTCAGGGGAGTGTGCAATTTCCTTGGTTCTGTCTTACTGCAGCGAAGATTTCAAACAGCAGAGCAGTGCTACAGCTCAGTTACAGTTCAGTTTTATTTGGCAAACAAAGGATAGTACACCCTCGAGGCATGAGGGCAGGCTGACCCCAAAGGAGAGCCCTCAATCCATCTTGGCTTCCTCTTTTTATACATTTTTGTCTCCTCCCCCTCAAGCCTGTCCTATGCAAATTGGGCTAGTTGGGAGGGCTGTTTGCTTCACCTGTGGTTCTCAATCTGGCCCTCGGATCTTCCTTTGTTCTATTTTCTTGGGCTTTTCCCTTCTTTGTCTTTTACCCACTGTCATTCTGGACTCCTCTTTCCTATTCTAACTACCTAACAGGTACATATTGGTTAAGGGGTACAAAGTTTCATTTATACAAGATGAATAAGTTCTGATGATCCAATACACAGCAATGTAAACATAATAAAAAAATTAGTTAACAGTATTTGAAATTTCCTAAGAGTAGATCTTAAGTGTCCTAAACACACACACACAAACAAAAAAGGCTTTGTTTTAATGTTAGAGTGATCTGTCCAAGACTTACAGCTCACCATGGAAAAACCAGGACTAACATTCAGGGCTAACAAGCAGTCTTGAAGTTGGTGTTTTCTAACCTGGGGACTGACCAAGATAACCTCAAAGTTCCCCTCAGCTTAACTCAACTTTAGATAGGCCTCTTCTTGACAACAGGCCTCAGATCTCACTTTTATTCTATGAGTTACTTTAGAAAATCGGTAGTTGAAAATTCTTTCTCTGCCCCTTTGAAATGTATGTAAATCTCCCAGCCTCTTGTCAGTTTTACAACCCAGGAATGTCTCAAGGACCTACAGTCATTTCTTTGAAATAAAATCATAACAAAGAGAGCAGGCCATCTCTCTATCTCTGTGGGAGGGTAGGAGCCAATTGTGACATTAATTGGCAAATACAGATGGCCCAACTCACAGAGAAAAAAACACTTGCAAATTCAGGAATAATTCAATGTGCTTGCCACCTCCCATACAGCAACCTCTCTGTCAACATCTTCAGTACTTTTCTGTAAACTCACCCCTACTCCTAAAATTCCTCCTGCCTTTTGTTTCTGTGGACTTGAGTTCAATCTCTCTTCCCTATTGAATAGGCTTGGATAAAGTCTTACTTGCCTGCTTAACTCTGACCTGTGCAAATTTTCCTTGACAGGCCCAAATTTTCCTAGGCAACTTGTGGGAACTCTTCAAATCCAAATTGGCAAGTATTTCACTCAGGTAAATAAATATGTGCATATTACTACTAATAATATATATTGTTTATAAGTATTTGGTATATATTTAAATATATGTTGCTATTATGGTTACTAAATACAACTGAATTTGAAAGCACTACTAAATTTTAAGTAACTTTTGTATATTTTATGTTTTCTCAATAAACGGAGAAATTCTGTGGAAATATTTGAAATTAGGAGATGTTAAAAATGGATCTTTTTGCATGCTACTGCTACTGCTAAGTCGCTTCAGTTGTGTCCGACTCTGTGCGACCCCATAGACGGCAGCCCACCAGGCTCCGCCGTCCCTGGGATTCTCCAGGCAAGAATACTGGAGTGGGTTGCCATTTCCTTCTCCAGTGCATGAAAGGGAAAAGTGAAAGTGAAGTCGCTCAGTCATGTCCAACTCCTAGCAACCCCATGGGTCTGCAGCCTACCAGGCTCCTCCACCCATGGGATTTTCCAGGCAAGAGTACTGGAGTGGGGTGCCATTGCCTTCTCCCATCTTCTTGCATAATAGAGGGCATATCATTTTTTAATGCTTATTCAGCATACAGCTTTGGCATAGTCAATAAAGCAGAAATAAAGCAGAAATAGATGTTTTTCTGGAACTCTCTTGCTTTTTTGATGATCCAGCAGATATTAGCAATTTGATCTCTGGTTCCTCTGCCTTTTCTAAAACCAGCTTGAACATCTAGAAGTTCACGGTTCACGTATTGCTGAAGCCTGGCTTGGAGAAATTTGAGCATTACTTTATTAGTGTGTGAGATGAGTGCAATTATGCGGTAGTTTGAGCATTCTTTGGCATTGCCTTTCTTTGGGATTGGAACGAAAACTGACCTTTTCCAGTCCTGTGGCCACTGCTGAGTCTTCCAAATTTGCTGGCATATCGAGTGCAGCAGTTTCACAGCATCATTTTTCAAGATTTGAAATAGCTCAACTGTCTCTTGAGAAACCTGTATGCAGGTCAGGAAGCAACAGTTCGAACTGGACATGGAACAACAGACTGGTTCCAAACAGGAAAAGAAGTACGTCAAGGCTGTATATTGTCACCCTGCTTATTTAACTTATATGCAGAGTACATCATGAGAAACGCTGGGCTGGAAGAAACACAAGCTGGAATCAAGATTACTGGGAGAAATATCAATAACCTCAGATATGCAGATGACACCACCCTTATGGCAGAAAGTGAAGAGGAACTAAAAGGCCTCTTGATGAAAGTGAGAGAGGAGAGTGAAAAAGTTGGCTTAAAGTTCAACGTTCAGAAAACTAAGATCATGGCATCTGGTCCCATCACTTCATGGGAAATAGATGGGGAAACAGTGGAAACAGTGTCAGACTTTATTTTTGGGGGCTCCAAAATCACTGCTGATGGTGATTGCAGCCATGAAATTAAAAGATGCTTACTCCTTAGAGGGAAGGATATGGCCAACCTAGATAGCATATTTAAAAGCAGAGACATTACTTTGCCAGCAAAAGTCCATCTAGTCAAGGCTATGGTTTTTCCAGTGGTCATGTATGGATGTGAGAGTTGGACGGTGAAGAAAGCTGAGCGCTGCAGAATTGATGCTTTTGAACTGTGGTGTTGGAGAAGCCTCTTGAGAGTCCCTTGGACTGCAAGGAGATCCAATCAATCCATCCTAAAGGAGATCAATCCTGGGTGTTCATTGGAAGGACTGATGTTGAAGCTGAAACTCCAATACTTTGGCTACCTCATGCGAAGAGTTGACTCATTGGAAAGGACCCTAATGCTGGGTAGGATTGGGGGCAGGAGGAGAAGGGGACAACAGAGGATGAGATGGTTGGATGGCATCACTGACTCAATGGACATGGGTTTGGGTAGACTCCGGGAGTTGGTGATGGACAGGGAGACCTGGCGTGCTGCAATTCATGGGGTCGCAAAGAGTTGTACACGACTGAGCGACTGAACTGAACTGAACTGAACAGCATACAGCTATAGAACCAAATAACTTGAGTTATGGAACTCTGTCACAGATACGCTGCTACCTGAACTGCTTCTGCTACTGAATTTAAAGGATCACAGTGGGAAATAAGAATTCTCAGTGATCATAGAAAAACTTTTTTTCCAGCAACAGATAAAGAGCTGAATAGACAACACCTTATTTTACTTCTCTTCTTATTTTCTACCACTCTTTCTGGAGAATATACTAAGTGTAAAAAAAAACATATGCATCAGGAAGAGAGAATGTGGTCCATATATAAAATCATTTGTTGATAATTTCCAATGCTTGATTTCAGATATCACCCCTCCACTGCCGCCCTTCTTCAGAAGAGCTCATACTCTAAGGGGACAGCTGATGAAGTGAGGATTCTGTCACATGATTCCTTAAATCAAATCTCTTTGATCCCTATCTCCTCTGGGCTTATTTTCTTCCAAAATAACCCAACATGGGCTGCTATAGTTTAGGAACTTGCTTTTTTTTTTTTCTTTTTTTACCTATTCTATTTTGCTAAAGAATATAAGACATTGAAAAGAGACAAAAACAAAACACCTGAATCTTGTTATAACAGGGGGTGGAAACAAAAGAGCTTGGGATTCCCCACAAAACCTACTTTCATCTTGGTGATGTCAATTGCCACAGAGAAGTCATCAAGCACTCTGAGTTCTCATGCCCACCCATGTTTTCCTCTAACCCCTCCTTTGCCACAAACTTTCATTGTCATCACCAATAACCAGAGTAGCACCTCTGAAATCTCAATGGCAAGTCAATACTAATTACCGTCTTCTATTTACCTGCTTATTATAAAATCCTAGCAGCTATAGTAATGTGTTGATGGTATTGATTCCTCTTATTCATTGACTCCTCAATGTTTTCCCCTATGTAATTCATCCAGTTCTGTGGCTTGACATTCTACCTACCCGCTACTACTTTGGTGTGTATGGGTGGCTGCTGTGGGAAGCACTTTTAAGATTCTTAGACGCCCTCCCTTTTTTTTTTTTCATATGAGAGAATTTATTAGGCACTAGCTTAGCAATTCCCTTTAGCAAAGGATTGTCCAATCACATACACAACTTGAAATTTATCCACAGGCCTCTTGTGATTGAGAGGTTTTTTTACCAGCTGAGAGACATGGAATGAGAGGTGGTTTATATTTCAACCCAGTAAGTCCTGGGTCTTCTCTATTTCCCCTAACTTCTTACAAATGAATAGCCTCTTCTAGATTATATCTTCCTTCATGTATCTTATCACATATTACTAAGAGAAGAAGCTTGGCCCCTTCAACACTCTGTAGCTCAATGTCTTTTGCCACATCCACAAATTCATTAGGTATATTCTCTACCTTCCAATTTACCACAGACAATAGTCTTACTAATTGTTCTGGACTTATATAGCACAGGAGTCCTTTCTCCAGTCTCCTACAGCCATTTCTTCACTGCCCTTCTGGCTCCTCTAAGTCTGTGGTTCACTCTCTCTCACTGACCTACCACTGGGCTTGAAGCCAATGTCACTTTTGCAGGCCTATGTTATTGCTGCAATCCACCTTTAGGGCCAATTTTGGTCTCAATATTCTTGCCTGGACAAGAGGAGCCTGGTAGGCTACAGTCCATGAGGTCACAAAGAGTCAGACATGACTAAGCAACTTTGATTTTGACTTTTTTTTTCACTTCATCTAATTATTATGCATTAAAAAAATTACCCCAAGGCTTAGAGGCTTAAAATGACAACTTATTTCTCACAATTCATGGATCAGTGGGAGGAAGGGTCTTTGCCAGGCTCTCATATGACTGACTGTGCAGGTACCTTGCCTGGAGTGGAGGGTATATGATGGCTCTCTCAGGGGTCTGGGAGTTGGTGCTGGCTGTCACCTGGACTACTCTCTGCATGTGGTCTCTCACCATCCAGCAGGCTATCCTGATGTCCTCACACAGTGGGGGGGAGCAGCACAAGAAAACAAAGCCTGAAGCTGCAAGGCCTCTTGAAACCCTGGCTCCACACTCGTGTATCTTTACTTCCACTGTACTCTACTGGCCAAGCAAGTCACAGAGCCAATTCAGATTTGAGACACAATACAGAAATAAACTCTTGGGGGAGGAGCTGCAAAAAATATGTGGCTCTACTTAACCTTCCAAAGTGCAGTTCAGTTCAGTTCAGTTCAGTCGATCAGTTGTGTCCTACTCTTTGAGACCCCATAGACTGAAGCACGCTAGGCTTAACTGTCCATCACCAACTCCCAGAGCCTGCTCAAACTCATATCCATCGAGCTGGTGATACCATCCAACCATCTCATCCTCTGTCATCCCCTTCTCCTCCTGCCTTCAATCTTTCCTAGCATCAGGGTCTTTTACAAGGAGTCAGTTCTTTGCATCAAGTGGCCAAAGTATTGCAGTTTTCACCTTCAGCATCAGTCCTTCCAATGAATATTCAGGACTGATTTCCTTTAGGATTGACAGGTTGAATTTCCTTGCAGTCCAAGGGACTCTTAAGAGTTTTCTCCAATATCACAGTTCAAAAGCATCAATTCTTTGGCACTCAGCTTTCTTTATAGTCCAACTCTCACATCCATACATGACTACTGGAAAAACCATAGGTTTGACTAGATAGACATTTGTTGGCAAAGTAATGTCTCTGCTTTTTAATATACTGAATAAGTTGGTCATAGCTTTTCTTCCAAGGAGCAAGTGTCTTTTAATTTCATTGCTGCGGTCACCACCTGCAGTGATTTTGGAGCCAAAGAAAATAAAGTCTGTCATTGTTTCCCTGTCTATTTGCCATGAAGTGATGGGACCAGATGCCATGATCTTAGTTTTCTGAATGCTGCATTTTAAGCCAACTTTTTCACTCTCCTCTTTCACTTTCATTAAGAGACTTTTTTGTTCTTCACTTTCTGCCATTAGGGAATATCCATGAAATTTTCCAGACCAGAATACTGGAGTGGATTGTCCTGCCCTTCTCCAGGGTACCTTCCCAACCCAGGGACTGAAGCCAGGTCTCCTGCATTGCAGGCAGATTCTTTACCAACTGAGCCATAAGGGAAGCCCTAACCTACCACACAGTATAGGTAATCTTTGACTTAAGATTTCTCGACTTCAACCATGTTGCAAAAGTGCTATGCGTTCAGTAGAGGTTATACTCCAGATTTTGAAATCTGATCTTTTCCTCGGCTAGTGATACATGGTATGACACTGTCTCATGATGCTAGACAGAGCCAGCAGCTACAGCTCCCAGACAGCCATGCAATCAAGAGGGTAAATGCAGATACACTCACAACCATTCTGTACCCACACCACCATTCTGTTTTTCATTGTCAGAACAGTGTTCAATAAATTGCCACAATTTATTTAAAAATAGGTTTTGTGTTAGATGATTTTGCCCAACTATATGCTAATATGTCTGAGCACCTTCAAGGTGGGATAGGCTAATCTTATAATATTTGGTAGGTTTGGTGTATTATATGCGTGTTCAACTTTTATTTGTGTTTTTGTTTTTTTGGCAGTGCCTTGCAGTATGCAGGATCTTAGTTCCCCGACCAGGGAAGGAACCCACGCCCTTGGCAGTGAGAGCACAGAGTCCTAACTACTGGACCACCAGAGAATTCCCCTCAACTTATATTTTTGACTTATGATGGGTTTATTAGGGTGTAACTCCATTGATCTGTAGGATGGAAAATATTGAGTTGGCCAAAAGGTTCATTTGGATTTTTCCATAAGATGTAATGAAAAAACCCAAATGAACCTTTTGGCCAACCCAAAACTATAGCGTTTATAAGTTTAAAGTAAGCAGAATAGTTTCAGGCAATAGAGTCTCTTTGGCTTTAGAAAAGAATATAGCATTGATTGAATTCACACCATCACTCTGCCTTTTCCTTCTCATGTGAATTTGGGCAAGCAGCTTTATACTCTCTCCTCAGTTTCATTAAGTAACAAATAGAGCTGATGATATCTACGTCTTTAAATAAAATAATATATAAAGTATTCTTAATACATTAAGTAGCTGGTATCATCACTGGAGCAATTATTACAAGAGTGAGGGAGGACAATTAATTCCAGAAAGAAGTGAAAGAGTAAACACGATTTGGAGACAGAGAAGAGCAAGCAGGGCTGGGCCATGTAAACACTGATAATGGTTAACATTTATTGAGCCGTAAATTTTGCCAGTTGTTCTACACATCATCTCACTTAGTCTTCACATTCACACTATGAGATGGTTATTTCCTCCATATTCACTTAACAGTTTGGTTTGCAGAGAGGTTTTTTTTTTTTTTTACGCACAAAGATAGTAATTGGCTCAAGCAGGCTTACAATCCATGTGTGTCTCATTCCTTAAAAATGGCAGTAATCACTCCATTCTGCTCGACTAGAGGGGAGAACGTCTGACAGGACAACTGGTGACAAGTCCAATTAGAATGAGTTATGAGAGAGGAGTGAAAGCTAAGGCTGAATACAGGCTGGGCTTAGTCTAGCAAGATGAGTTTTATCTGCAGTGGTAGTGCTTAGAGGCTCCTCAACCCCCTTGAGTCTCTTAGTTCAAAATATATTCATTGAGTGTTCACCATGTACTGGGCACTTTATTAGGACCTGCAGAGAGAAGTTTATGGTATGATGGGGGAGAAGGACACAGCGGCAGAAAAGGATAAAAGTTGAGGCTCCTCTTGAGTAGCAGTCACGTGAGATTCTGAGGGAGGGACAGGTATTGGTACTAGAGATAAGAGGTGGGGGAATCGGACTGAGAAAGATTTAGAAGCCCTAGGTAATTGGATATTTAGTGTAGGAAGAAAAAATATTCAGGGATGAACTGAGGGTTTCTTAGCTTGGAGCGCCTAAAGGTGTGGTGTTACACCCCAAACTATAGGAAATATCGGCTGAGAAGCATTTTCAGGATTTGAGGGGTTTGAGTTTATTTCTGGACAATGTCACATGTATGTACAGACACATCCAGGTGGAGAAATGTAACAGGCAGCTCCAAAGTGACATGGACTCTGGATACATGACTTGGGCATTATCAGCCTATGATATGTCAGTTCAACCCCAGCCATCTGAAGCTCTGACGTAATTATACAACCTTTTCGTCTAGTGGAGGGAGGTACAAGTGAGTTCTGGAGATTCAGGGAGTGGTTTGCTCCCTGCCCATTACAGGCAAAGCCAAAGTTTCATTTTTAAACACATAATTCTTGCTGCTGGGATTTACATTTTTTATCACAAAATTTCCAGATCAACAATCATATGCTAAACTTTAAGTTTCTCTTGATGGTCACAAATTAAAAGATGATCCTGGATATTTTCTAATTTAGGACCAACTGCTTTTTAAAATGCTTAACTAGCACTAGAAAGAGTTAATTATTCAGTCGTGTCCAACTTTGCAACCCCATTGTAGCCAACCAGGCTCCTCTGTCCATGGGATTCTCTAGTCAGGAATCCTGAAGTGGGTTGCCATTACCTTCTCCAGGGAATCTTCTCAACCCAGGGATTGAACCCAGGTCTTCTGCATTGCAGGCAAATTCTTTACCATCTGAGTCACCAAGGAAACCCTAACCAGCACTACTGAAGTACTAATAATGGAAAATACAAAGCAAATTTAACATTGGTTTTCTGCCTGTCATTATGATATAACCTTTCCTACAATATTTGTTAAAGTAAAGTGTTAGTCATTCAGTCATGTCCAACTCTTTGTGACCCTATGGACTGTAGCCCACCAGGCTCCTCTGTCCATGGGATTTCTGAGGCAAGAATATTGGAGTGGATTGACATTTCCTTCTTCAGGGGATCTTCCTGACCCAGGGATTGAACTTGGGTCTCCTGCATTGCAGGAGGATTCTTTACTGTCTGAGCCACCAGGGAAGCTGTTGTTAATTCTCTCCCTAAAAATTTCAAGGTGGGTACTGTTGTAACTACTTTATAAACAGGAAAACAGGTCTAGAGAAATTATTCAACTTTTTCAAAGTCACAAGGTGTGGACAAGATGCTTAAAAATAATATTGGTAAAATAATTTATTTTCTAGGCTTTTTCATAATTTTTCTAAACTGGTTGTAATGTTTATGTCTCATAGAATATACCTCTTTGCCTTAACTCAAATGTTACTCTCCCATGATTTCTGTTTTCCTCCTCTCCTCTCCTTTGCTCTTTATATCTGCATTGCTGCCTTTAAGAGTGGATTCAAAATTCCTTGACTTTCTCAAATACAGGATATTTCAACTCTGCTTCACTTCAGGTTTTCATTCCTTCAGTCCCTGGGAATTTCTGCTGAAGGCTTAACCGTGATAAGCATAACTCCCTAAGTGAGTCATCAACTTCTCTGAGCCATGCCACTGACGCCTCTGGTCCGACAGCCCATCTCTCTAAATACACTCTTGTCTAATTGATTACTTTCCCTGTCTTTTGTCATGTCACCACACAGATGCATAAAAATAAACCTCAGCTGTATCAATCCAACAGCTCACTTTTTCTGTTTCTAAACAATACTTAAAAATAAGTCCTATTGGAGAGGATTATACAATCCTGCAATTTGGTTCCCATATACATTCATAGCTTCCAATATAAGAGTACTTGAGACTCCTCAGAGAAATCTGCTGTGTACCCTCATTTACCTTTTTTGGTTCTTCCAACATTTGTTTTCCATTCACTCTTCAAATCTTTGTTTTACTTTCATCTTCAGTCTCAACATGTAGTCTCAATGCCTACTTTACAGAGAAAACAGTGATGTCATACAATATCTACTTTCTCCTCCCTCTATCTTTCCCACAACCTGCCTACAGCATCAGCCATCCTTTAGACAATTTTCCTCATGTGTTATCAGACATGGTTCTCTCCTGTGGATGGCTCATCCCTCAGGTGGGCATGGGATAGCATCTTCATCTCTACCATACATCTCTAGATTTGTCTGTCTGTCTCACATGTCTTCAAAATCACACTTTTGGAAAAAGCGGTGATTTGGATTTTTTGAGTTTTAAAAGATCAGCTTGATTTACATTTTCTAACTCCTCAATAACTCCTCAAACCACTGCAATTCAGCTTCTGCCCTCATCATATCAAACTAAAATGTCTTCATGATGATTTCTTATTTTTCAATACACTTCGATTTGGTATGGCTTACTACATCAGCTTCAGCTACATCATGGTTACCTCCCCCCACTAAAAAAAAAAACTGTTAAATTCAATACTATTCCTAGTTTAAAAAAAAATCTCTAAGTCAGAGGAAAGATTATAAAATCTGTCAGTAAAAGCATTTCTGAGATTTCAGCCGAGTCTGTTTTACAGAATCAAGTGGCTTTTTTTTAGGGTAGTCCTGCACTATTCTCCTTGATCCACTGCATCAGAAAAGCAACGAAAACTGTTTTCTATAGAATAAATGTTTTCTTTGGATAGTTACATAGAAATTGGGACTTCCCAGGTGGCACAAGTGGTAAAAGAACCCACCTGCCAATGAAGGAGACATAAGAGACACAGGTTCAATCCCTGGGACTGGAAGATCTCCTTCAGAAGAGCATGGCAACCCACTCCAGTATTTTTGTCTGGAGAATCCCATGGACAGAGGAGCCTGGTGGGCTACAGTCCATAGGATCGCAAAGAGTCAGACAGGACTAAAGCGACTTAGCATACACACACACACACACACACACACACACACACACCCCACATAGAAATTAAGGCCTGCGGGATTAACCATGATAACGCTGAGTAATAAATTTTAATTTTAAATGATTCGGGGGGGGGGGCTTCCAGATGTAATTAGTGTCATTTATTATATCTTCTAGGGTCAGAATAATAGAAGTGATCCCTCCTAGAAGTTTTCTTAAGTTGTCTGTGCTGGCCTCTTTGGAGATGTCTCTGAATATTGTTTTCAGAGAAACATGACCCATTGGAGGTTGGCAACTATAAACATCTAAAAGTCTCTCATGGGTATTCTGAACACATAGGAAATTTTAGTGTGTGACAGGTAGGAAAGTTTGATGGCCACATGACAAGTAGTAGTCTAGTGGGACTGTATTGGGAGAGTCACTTAGCATCAGGAGTAAGCCAATTTTGTCCCTCAAAATGGACAGATTCCTTAACTAAACAGTTACCGCAAAACCGGTGTTTCAAGAAAACAAACTGATAACTTTAGCAGAATGGCCCCAAATTAGGTACTCCTGCTGCTGAGTGAGGTTTTACTGTTGGTGTTGTAATAAGCTTAGCTGGAGAGTTTATTGACATGAGGTCAAAGTCTAATTTTTATGAGTGTGAAGTCTGCGATATATGAAGTAAATATAAGTTACCGAGAGGTTTGTTCCTATAAAAGTGAATCTATATCTGAAGTGTTTAAAGGAACAGTTACTATATGCTGTTGGTAATCAGTTAGAGCAGCAGCTGTAGTCTGAGAAAAATACACCAGAGAGTTTTGCTTTTTCTTACGTGGCAGAAAAGGGGGTCCAAAGTGACAGGAGAAAGATAAAGGAGATCATATTGAGAACTTTTAGTTAAGAGAGAATAACAAAAATACAACAACAGACAACATTAGTGGTAAGGGGGGAAATGCTGAAAAATCATCTAATTTATCTTGCTCTATCATCTTGAGCAGAAGTTGTCTGCTTCTGTAGTCAGCATATTGTTCTGTCATTCTGGGCATAAGGTATCCACTTATACAGTCAGCAGCTTCAGGAGAATTCCTAAAAATCATAAACTCAAGGTGTCCTGATGGAATAGATGTCCAGCAGTCAGTAGGAATTCCTGTGTGTGCGTTTTTTTTTTTTTGAGAAACATAAACCCAAGAATGAACACCTTGGAGTTTTATGCTGTGTCTTTTATGAGAGTATCTTATAAGAGTTTTTGTTTTTTTAATTGATGCTCAAAGGGTTTTGTTTTTTTTTCCTGAAGCTCAGATTTCTAGTTTTCAGATCATGCAAACTGCTTAAGTAGGCATTTTGGAAATACACTTTTAACTTGTTGGTGATAAAGCTGGAGGTATCATTTGAGTCTCCTGCAATAATTAGTCATATCAACGTCTAACAGAGTAGAATCTTGGACTGAAAGTAATTCTCAAAACTACTGGCCATTCCTGTTATTAATTCAAAAGGAGATAACTTACGGATACTAGAGAGGATTGATCTTACTGTCCTCAAGGCTCTTTGCGGTACTTTGGGCCTCAATAGTTCAAGATTCCTGAAAATTTTGTTAATTGTATAGTTTGGGAATCCTCCTGCTTCTTATCTTTCTTGAAATTTGGGAATATGAGGACTGGGGAGATTACTCTGTGTAATACTAGAGTGGGTAGCCTTTTCTTCTCCAGGGAATCTTCCCAACCCAGGGACTGAACCCAGGTCTCCCACATTGCAGACGGATTCTTTACCAGCTAAGCCACAAGGGAAGCCCAATTTTAAGCTACAGTATTCTTTTTTTTTTGTAAATTATTTTTTTTATTTTAATTGGAGGCTAGGTACTTTACAATATTTTAGTGGTTTTTGCCATACATTGACATGAATCAGCCATGGATTCACAAAGTTGGCTCAGTATCATGGCAAACTTATTTCCACTATTGAGGTTAATATCATGAACATCTTTTGGTAAATCCCACTTTTACTATGGTCATCTCCTTAGGCAGCAGCAAAGAAGTTCCAATTTCTTTAACTTGTCATCCATTTTCTAGGGGTTCCTGTAGTAGTCAGGAAATCTCTATAATACAAACTTTTCAAAGTCATGGACTAACCCCAAACCATATATCTCCAACAGTATAAACATTTAGTCTTTTACCTTTTTTTTTCAGAAGGCATGTCTGAGTAGTAGCAATTAATTTAGCCAACTGAATTGATTGAATTTTGTGAAAAGCTGAAATTTTAATGATAAATCATGTCTGTGATAGCACAATCTACTTGGAAATTTTTAATTTTTTCTTTTTAAGAATGAAACATCCACAAACACAAGTAAATCAGAATATTCCAGGGAAGTCTCTGACTAAGAGGTCTCTACAAGGGATGGATAATCCCCTTAGGAAGTTATATATCCTTATATTCTCCTTCCTTCCATGAAGGGAAGAGGTGGCTGGCTTTAGAGCACTTCAGTGATGGACAGCTACATGTGAATGGGGAAAGCAACCCTATTTCACAGTTTGACAATTGACCAGAAAGCACTAAAGTTATTTTGTCAACAGAAGAGTTTATATAACCTGAAAAACCACTAAGATTTCTTTTATAACTATACCAACTTAAGTTTTCATAAGTTTTTCTACTCCTGTATCACTCTAAGTCAAGGGATATCCGTTGGCTTTGAATCTAAAGAAAGACTCAAATAATCAGTAAGCTTTTGACAATTTACATGTTAAGTCATTCCCTAATTGTCCAGAATTTAAGTGAATGAAAAAAAAAATTTATCCATCCAGAATCTGGAAACAAATCACTTTGTTCAAGGTTATTGTACCCATCTTTGACCTAAAATAGGAATACATTTTTTTTTAATTTGAAAATGCTCAATCATTAGATCATTTACATATGTTATACATTTACTTGGAAGACAAACTTTCCTTGATTTTTTTCAAGGTTTTAAAAATATACATTAAGTTTGGTAGACAAAACCTGTCATAACAGTTTTGTGTTAATTAAAATTTGCCAAATTTCTAAACAAACTCTAGTTATTCCTTTCTTCAGTAGGGTGAAGGAAGAAACCTTTGAGCTACCTAATGGCCATTTTGGGAAACTCAGAGATAGTGTAAACACAAAAGACATTTTTGTAGTTTTTCAAAAACATTTTTACTAATTTTATTTCACTTTTATTGAATATCTCAAAATATTTTACTTAACAGCTGTTGGAAATCTTTAAACTTTTAGGGCTTTCTTGGTATATAATCATTAAGGCAAAGCGAAATTGGTGAGAAGTAGTCAGGGTGGACCTGGAGGAGAATCAGTTCTAGCTCTTGAAGCGGCTGCCTGTGGCATAAAAACTTAAGAGGAGAATGATGCAGAGAGGAGACCTTTCCCTCCACAAGCAAGGGAAATGCAGGGTAAGTGAAGGTGAAAGATCTCAGCTTTAGCCCCCATTTTCTCAAATGTCATCAGCCCCGATCTCAAGGACTCACCTCTTCCCATCAGTGTCTCTGCCTTAGAGTGAGGGATGGGGAAGACTGAACATTTAACTGGAACTACAACTCTACATGCCTCACCCTCACACTCCAGAGGACTGCAACCTCTGGAGAAGAGAAAAACCTTTAAAGCTGTCCTGGTGCCTTCCAATTTCATGTTCTTAATTATACGTTATGGTTATTAATTTCTGTCTTTGTTATCTGAGGCTGAAAGAGAAAAGTGGGTGATTCTATAGTCCTTATAATCGTCATTGTTTACAAAATAGCCAAATTCTTCAGCCAATCCATCTATGTCTTGCCTGTCACTTGTGCCTTATCTTATTCTACCACAAGCCATGGATTACACATGTTCTTGTCATCTTGGCAAACAGGTTAATCCCGACCTCCTTTAAATATGGATCACTCGATTTCAGACACCCAACTTTAAGGTACACTTCTTGGAAACACTTATGGTATAAATTATTTTATCAATCAGCTTTCCAATACAAAATAGTTGGCACACTCATGTTAGAATAACTCGTGGAGTGTTTATTTACTAAAGGAGTATTTACAAAATATTTCACAATGTGGAACCACAAGGAAGAATGTAGATAGGATCCCTCAGCCTGAAAAAGTGAGGAAGAAGCAGTTACCAAAACCTGGAAAGAGTATATTGTGAGAGAGGCTAATTTGAAAGCAGCTGCAGTCAAGGGACACAGACTTCCTGAACTAACCTTGAGGAAGGAAGGCAGGAGGCTAATTACCCTAACCTTATTCGTCTCCACCCCTGATTGCCTATCGACACTCCTCGCTGGCCAAACCCAACTGGAACCTAGAAGACAAGGAGGATGACCAGTGCTAGACCCCAGTCCACTCCATTCAAACCAGCCTCCTGGGGATAAAAGGAGGGAATGGGAGATGAAGACAAGATCTGAAGAGGAAAGCAGATGAGGTCACCACACCTGTATTATGAGCATTCTGCTATGCTCCTATTTCATTTCTGCTGGCAACTAGAACCAACTGGTGACTTCTATGAAATCCTATACTTCCAGATTTCCTAAAAGGGGCTTTTTGGATCTTTGCTTTTGCAGCTCTTCCAATAATTATCTAAGCCTCAAATACTTTACATATATCAATTTGCTTTCAGCTAAATATACTAAGGTGACTTCTGCTTCCCCAAGCAAGCCTGACTGATCCAAGAACCCTCTCTTAAAAGAGGCTCTAGAACCCAAAAGTAAGCAATCAGAGAGAGAAACAAAACCAATAAGTCTTTCTCCAGTTCCTCTGGCTGGGAAGATGATGAGAGCTGAACAGAAAGAGGGATTTTTTTCCTCTTGCTTCCCTGGAAACCCATGATATTAAATGAAAGTTCATGAAGAATCTGAAATAATATCTTTAGCCATATTTAAGAACACAGTGGGCTTCCCTGGTGGCTCAGATGATAAAGAATCTGTCTGCAATGCACGAGACCCGGGTTCGATCCCTGGATGGGGAAGATCTGGAGGAGGAAATGGCAACCCACTCCAATATTCTTGCCTGAGAAATCCCATGGAGAGAGGAAGCCCATGGACTGTAGCATGCGGGGTCGCAAAGAG
The DNA here is from genome assembly GCF_054371585.1 of Giraffa tippelskirchi. Taxonomy (NCBI): domain Eukaryota; kingdom Metazoa; phylum Chordata; class Mammalia; order Artiodactyla; family Giraffidae; genus Giraffa; species Giraffa tippelskirchi. The sequence goes on along the minus strand of NC_137275.1, from coordinate 86,713,395 downwards.
TCGGACACGACTGAGCTAGTGACACTTTCACTTTCAAGAACACAGTATAGACCACACACTAAAATATACATATATAACATGAACCCAGATAGATAGGATAGAGGTTTGTTAAGGCAAAACTCCTGCAAGGGAGTCTTACATTTTAGCTCTTCTTTCCAAGCTCTAAAATCTAGACTGTAGCAAGTGTACAGAAACCAACCAGAATGGATCATCAGACTGAAGATGTTTTATTAACTCAAGACAAGTGAAAAGGAAGGACTGAAAATAAAGGAATACACACTTTAGAAAGAGAACCATCTGTAGGTTACTCTGCAGTTAATTCTGTCATAAATTTTGACAACAAAGTAAGGACAAATCTTACATTAATTTTTAGGAAAGCTCTGAAAGTCATTCATCCTGTCTCTAGTTCAGGCCATGTTGTTTTTCTTCCTAAATCTGATGACATTCTTGTTCAGTACACATTTCCTTTCTCTTACTGGTTCACACTTCAGTGTTGTTTCCTAATAGAAAGGTTTTCACTTTCAGGTACATTTCAGGTAATAAACGTATGCTGGGAAATGCTTTTCCTCTTGGTTTCTACCATGGTGGTGGGCTTATGAGTTTCTCCCTCCACTGTGAATTGGCATTTCTACTTCCTGTATCTTTTCTATTGTACTTTCTATCTGCACCACAGTGAGTGAAGGGAATATATTCCATCAACTCTGTCAGGAAGAATAATTTACTGATTGGGCAAAAAAGTATGTTCTCATATTAGGGGACATTGGGATGCACTATTACTCCCTGTGTAACACTGTGCAACTTTCCTAGTGACAACTACTTCGTGTCCTCTTTCGTGAGCATGATGAGTTGAGTTTTTATCATCCATTAACACTTTTTTTTAACATAATCTAGAATCACATCCTATTAGCATGGGCTCAGTGAATTCACAGGAAACAATCACAACTATCATTAGCTTAGGGTTTAAATGACTCGGAGGCTTATTGCTCCCATCTCACCTTATTCATTTCTAGAAACCATCCCCATCCTCAATATTTGCTGTCTAGGAAGAGAACGTCTCACATTTCTCTTCTGTTTTTCCCTTATTTACCACAAAGAGTTTTTATGAACTAAAATAAAAATACAAATGCATATTTGGCAAAATCCAAACATGAACACATATTTTAGCAACTAAAAATGTTTTCTATGAATGTTCCTTTGATCTAAAGATGTTCTAAGGTTTATAAAAGACAACTAACTAAGCTCTTCTATAGTCTTACAAATCTTAATAGCAGCTCTAAAGCAACTGTTTTCTGACAGGTTTAAGAAACATTCAAAAACTCCATGACCTTCTGTTGGCTGGAAAGAAAGGCCCTATCTCTTAATCTTTTGAAGGCTTCAGCTAATCACGGAAGATTTTGGGTCTATTTCAGAAGACATTTACTTTTCACCTCTGGTGAAAAGTGGTGTGATGAAAAGTTTAAATTCAAGTTAAAATCTCCCTGGGTAAAATCTCTTTGGTAGAAAGATGGAGTATATCCTGTTTGGGGAAGCCTGTTGGCAGAATGCTTTCTTTAGGTCTTTTTCCTTGCTGATGCACATTCTGGTGAAGTTGTAGATATGAAGGTCTCACTTGAAGGTGGATTGCTTTCTTAAGCAAGTAGGGAGAATGAAATAAACATTTCTCTCTTGTGCACATTTCTCAGGTTTCCTATCTGATTCCATTGAAAGCTCAGATTCCTATACTACATTTTTAAACACAATGGCCTTAATTTCACACTTATTCAACAGCAAGTGCAGAAGCAGAAATTTTAAATAAATTATGGACAAGACAATAAGACCATATACCCAGGGAAGTGCTACACATACCCTCATACTCTTCCAAAGTAATCTAAAATGAAACTTTCCCATTAACAAATAAATTACACTAGTAATGAGTTGAGCAGTTTTATGGCTCATTGGTCATTTTCTTGGTAATATCTCTGATCATTTCAAATACCCACACACAAAATAAGTTTTCAAAAATGGGAACTAGCACTGAACATTAGGGTAATGAGTTCAAAAATTGAAACCAGATTTATATAACAAAAGGGTAATTTTCAATTGGCTTAAACTTCCACATTTAATGAAAAGATGTTCATAAAGAAATTACCACCATATCAAGAGTTACTAATCAATTATGCAACTATTTGGTCCCAAAAGGTGATTAAAATTAAGAAAAATGCTTAACTCAGATGTGTAACTGATAAATTGAAACTAACTGGAAATACCAAATTTTAAAATTTTAACTGGTATACTCCAGATAGCCTAGCAAAAAGAAAAGCATTGTTAAAAATAGAATATAAGCATCAAGTAATAAAGTATTATTTGAAAGGTGAAGCTATGAATAGCTCATTATCATTTACAATAATGTTTTGAGAAAATACCATTAAGTTAGAGGTACAATGAGTCATATCATGATCATCAGTACCATTGAAAAGCTAAACAGACAATCAAAATTCTCTTATATTTCATCATATATTATGTTTCATACTTTCACTTGAATATGGACCTCTGAGATTTTACAGTATGGTAAAATAATTCATATATGACTATCTCAATTCTTGCTAATTCAGTATTGAACTCAAACTTTATACAACCTATATACAGAGAATTTTATTAAGAAAATTAAAATAATAAGAAGAATGCATAACAACCTAAATGTTGTCTTTAAATGCTTTATAATTATATTTACCAACAAGTAATTTATCAAGTGCCAGCACTTTATATGAATTATCTCATTTCATTTTCATAACTTATGAGGAATATCCAATTAATAGTATCCGCATTTAATAGATGAGGAATAAGGATAAAAAACTAACTCTCCCCAAGGCATTCAGTCAGTAAAAAATAGCTGTGAATTTACAGTGTGTTAGACTCCAGGCTTCTTGCTACCTTGTACCACACCTTTTCCCAGTGGACATTTAGAAACAAGCTCTGTTGGTATGAAAATGTAGAGGAAGGTGGGAGATGAACTAGTAACAGGAACCTTTCGGTTGCTTCCTTCTTTACTCACATACTGTTACAGTCTTGTTATAACCTATTAAAATACCTGCCCAAAGAGGTGAGAGGAGGGAATCTTTCCTCTCATTCTTGTGTTGAATGCTCACTCTGCACCAGGCATGGTTCTCAATGTTTGAGATACATCTATAAACAAAGCAGGCAAAGGTACATATCTAGCAGGGGGAGACAAACAATAAACTATTAAAACATACATGGGTATGGTCTATAACAATTTAGAAGCTGCTAATTGTTAGGGGAAGCTTCCTAGGTGGTGCAGTGGTAAAGAACCTGCATGCAGTGCACAAGTCGCAGGAGACACAGGTTCAATTCCTGAGTTGGGAAGATCCCCTGGAGAAGGGATAGGCCATGCACTCCTGTATTCTTGGGTTTCCCTGGTGGCTCAGACAGTAAAGAACCCACCTGCAATGCGGGAGACCTGGGTTCGATCCCTGGGTTGGGAAGATTCCCCTGGAGAAGGAAATGGCAACCCACTCCAATATTCTTACCTGGAGAATCCCATGGACAGAAAAACCTGGTGGACTACAATCCATGGGCTCACAAAGAGTGGGACACAACTTAGGGAATAAGGATGAGCAGGAGTTGTATGGGAGAGGGAAGGAGTGGTAAAGAGGTAAGGGAGTGTGTGTGGTAGGGAGGACTGTATTTTCAGTAAGCTTAGTCAGGTGAGGGCTCTTTTAGCCTACAGTTGAGAAAATGCTTAAAGAAAATAATAGAGTTAGCATGCAGAGATATCAGGACAAGTGTGCTGCTGTTAGATCCCGCCTGCCAGTTCAAGGAAGAACAGGGATGAAAGCGTGATGTGGGTGGAGGGGTGGGTGGGCAGGGAGAGCAGCAGGAGGCAGAGCTGGTGACAGAGCTAGGAGACTTCCTGGGCCTGGCAGGCTGAGGCGGAGATTTTAGTTTCTGTTCTAAGCAGAATGAGAAGAAACTGCAAGATTCTGAGCAAACAAGTGACCTGATTGTTAAGAGATTGCTGTAGCTGGCTGGGTTGAAAAAAGGAGAGAGGGCGCAAGTTGCAGAAATGCAGGGGAGAAGTGATGGTGGCTGGGACCACAGCAGTCACAGTGGCAGAAGCAAGAAGTGGCCAGCTCTGCAGTCACTTTGAAGGCAGATTCAAAGGATTTCATAATAATTGCATGCGGACTACAAGAGAAGCCCCAGAGAAAGCAAACAAGCAGCCTTAGAAATGAAGGGAATTCTGGCATATGCTACAACACGGATAAACCATATGGTACGTGAAAGAATCCAGTCCCAAAAAGATGCTGCTGCTGTTGCTGCTGCTGCTGTTGCTAAGTCACTTCAGCCGTGTCCAACTCTGTGCAACCCCATAGACGGCAGCCCACCAGGCTCCTACATCCCTGGGATTCTCCAGGCAAGAATACTGGAGTGGGTTGCCATTGCCTTCTCCAGCTCAAAAAGATGAATAGTGTTTAATTCCAGTTATCTGAGGTACCTACAGTAGTCAAATTTCACAGAAACAGAAAGTAGAGTAGTGATTGCCGTGCCTGGGGGAGAGGGAAATAGGGAATTGTTACTTAAGGAATAGAGAGTTTTAGTTTTACAAGATGAGAAGAGTTCTGGAGATTGGTTGCACAGCAATGTGAATGTGATTAAGATTCCCGAATTGTCCATTTTAAAATGGTTAGGATGATAGCTTTAAGAATATATGCACTTTACTCTTTTTTTTAACTGTAAAATGGAAAAAAACTGTAAGTCAAAAATGACTCCAACAGTGCTAATGAGGTGGATGAACCTAGAGCCTATTATACAGAGTGAAGTAAGTCAGAAAAACAAATATAATATATTAATGCATATGTATGGAATCTAGAAAGATGGTACTGATTAACCTATTTGCAGGGCAGCAATGGAGATGCAGAAATAGAGAACAGAGTTACGGACAAGGGGTGGGGGGTGGTAGGAAGAAGAGAGTGGGACGAATGGAAAGAGTAGCATGGAAACATAAACGATAACATGTGTAAAATAGATAGCCAGTGGGAATTTGCTGTATGACTCAGGGAACCCAAACTGGGGCTCTGTGACAACCTGGAAGGGTGGGATGGAATGGGAAGTGAGAGGGAGGTTTAAGAGGGAAGGGACATATGTATACCTATGGCTGATCCATGTTGTATGGCAGAAACCAATAAAACATTGTAATTATCCATCAATTAAAAATAAAAAAATTTTTAAAAAAGACTCCAAGTATTTTGATCTGAATAAAAGAAAGAATGAAATTGCCAGCCTTATCTAAAACCTAACCCAGGTGATAGTACTTATTCCCTCTAAGAAATCCCTCAAAAATTTGGACCACAATTCTCTATGGTTCGTGGAATGTTGGTTCTCCACTGAAGTTGCACTTTTATCACTTACACTGAATAGCTGAAGTATCCTCTAAGAAGAGTTTAACATGTCTTCTTTCTGGGACTTCCCCCTCAGTGCTCCTATTCATACCATGCTTTGCTGTCTTCTACATGGAAACAGTGAGTAAACACATACTCTCTTAACCATTCTAACTTAATATCAGCAAAATGCAATTCTTACTACCCACCAATGCCTAACAGCAGCCACTGTGCTTTATTTCTGTGTTTTGATTGCTCATGAACAACATGGCCATATCTTCTATCCAAACAATTGTTCACAATGCCCTCACTGCATCGTAACTTCCGCCCTAATTATAGTGACTCTTGTCAACTTTAATGAGAAAAATCCTTTCAAAGATTACTTCCAACAAAAGAACATTTTATCACCTAGCTCATTTTTTTTGGTATTGCTTTGTCCCTTTTTCTTCTCTGTTTTTTCCCCACTTGGGGCATGTGACTTTAATATGACTCCTGACTCTGATTTCCCGTTTACCTTCCTGTGTGTGTAGCCATGGATTGAGCTAGATATCTATGTGTAAGCTCCCCTGTCTTTTTGCTCTGAAGAAACTCTTTCTGCTTCTTTGGGACCACCGTCTTTGGCCAAAATGAATATGTTAATGAGGTGGGGATGAGGGAGAGTGGTGGTGATTGAAGGCACTCAAGTATGACCTGTCACAGTCATCAAGACAGTATGGTACTGGCACAAAGACAGAAATATAGATCAATGGAACAAAATAGAAAGCCCAGAGATAAATCCACGTACCTATGGACACCTTATCTTCGACAAAGATATATTAGGCAAGAATATACAATGGAGAAAAGACAATCTCTTTAACAAGTGGTGCTGGGAAAACTGGTCAACCACTTGTAAGAGAATGAAACTAGAATGCTAACACCTGTGTGCAGGTCAGGAAGCAACAGTTAGAACTGGACATGGAACAACAGACTGGTTCCAAATAGGCAAAGGAGTACGTCAAGGCTGTATATTGTCACCCTGCTTATTTAACTTATATGCAGGGTACATCATGAGAAACGCTGGGCTGGAAGAAACACAAGCTGGAATCAAGATTACTGGGAGAAATATCAATAACCTCAGATACGCAGATGATACCACCCTCATGGCAGAAAGTGAAGAAGAACTAAAGAGCCTCTTGATGAAAGTGAAAGAGGAGAGTGAAAAAGTTGGCTTAAAGCTCAACGTTCAGAAAACTAAGATCATGGCATCTGGTCCCCTCACTTCATGGGAAATAGATGGGGAAACAGTGGAAACAGTGTCAGATTTTATTTTTTTTGGCTCCAAAATCACTACTGATGGTGATTGCAGCCATGAAATTAAAAGACGCTTACTCCTTGGAAGGAAGGTTATGGCCAACCTAGATAGCATATTTAAAAGCAGAGACATTACTTTGCCAACAAAAGTCCGTCTAGTCAAGGCTATGTTTTTTCCAGTGGTCATGTATGGATGTGAGAGTTGGATGGTGAAGAAAGCTGAGCACCTGAGCACCAAAGAATGCATTCTTTTGAACTGTGGTGTTGGAGAAGACTCTTGAGAGTCCGTTGGACTGCAAGGAGATCCAATCAATCCATCCTAAAGGAGATCAGTCCTGGGTGTCCATTGGAAGGACTGATGTTGAAGCTGAAACTCCAATACTTTGGCCACCTCATGCGAAGAGTTGACTCATTGGAAAAGACCCTAATGCTGGGTAGGATTGGGGGCGGGAGGAGAAGGGGACGACAGAGGATGAGATGGTTGGATGGCATCACCGACTCGATGGACATGGGTTTGGGTGGTCTCCGGGAGTTGGTGATGGACAGAGAGGCCTGGCGTGCTGCAATTCATGGGGTTGCAAAGAGTCGGACACGACTGAGCGACTGAACTGAACTGAACTGAACTAGTGATATGCTCAGTTGAAACCAGATAATAACATATATGTAATGGGATCAATAGTGATTGCAGTTAGACAAATCACTTAAGAGAGTGGAAAATATCATTGTACAATGCACATAGAGACCACATTATGTGGGTATATTAAGGGTGACCAATAGAATAAGCCATTAGATTCTATCTTCTAATTTTAGCACAGTCATGCTGGTAACAACAACAATAATCTAGCTGATATAATTTTATGCTAAATATAAAGTTATTTGTTTTATGTATTTATCCTCCCAAATACCTATGTAATACTGATATCATTGTTACATACAGGGAAACTAAGATTTTCAGAGGCTAAATTAATTCCCTAGCATTGCACAGCAAGCTAGTAGGTGACAGCCCTTTAGAGGCACGAGTTTGAATTCTAAACAACTACTTTATATGACTGGAGTCTGTAGAGCAACTACATTTATTATTATGCATTTATTTACATGACTTCTTCCCTGTGCCACAGGGACTACGGTATACTGCATTCAGAGGCGCCCTTGTATTCTTCAGGCCACCCGGCAGAGAAGCAATGGATAGAGTCCATTTCCATGGAGAAGTTCTTCTGAGAGTGGAAATGTTTGCACTCCCACCCCTTGGCAGGTGAAAAGCCAGATTATATAAAATTCCATCATAAATGTACTATTTTTATATATGGGACTCAGATCATAAACTGCATCCATCTGGAAGGACAAAAGGACTGTGCATAATCGAGATGCTGTCTGCTCCCCCTTTGGTGAGGCAGCTCGTTGGACCATTTGCAAGAATAGCTCTCCTCCTGGGGATGCTGTCTGAGGAAGGAAGATGCAATCTAAGGCCAGTGTTCTTGGCAAGAATGTATCAAGTGGGAAGCTCCCGGGCTTCTGGATATTTTGCCTTTTCAACTGAGATAGAAAGAAGATGAATATTTTCTTCCTTTTCCTTTCAGGGATGATGTAAGCCCTCACCTACTTAAAACTCTGTTTACATAGAGGATGCCTTCACTGCCTTCTAAGATACTGGAGACTCCCACATATGACAACTGTAAAACTTGGCTAAGGGTGCTGGCCACCTCCTCCCTTATCCCCTGTACACAGAGCTCTCAGAAATAACTGTATTCAACTAAAGTTTGCCTTACTAGTACTTTTTTTTTTTTACTAGTAATCAACTCAGAAGTCCTCAGAAAATGCAGTAACTTTCATCAGAAGCACATCCTAGAAAGTAAAGTAGAGCCTCAAGGAATGCGGTGTCTCAAAGGTCAGCTACTCTTTGATTGGCATCTCACTTTCTTGCAGTTTTCCAGAACTGCAAGTAGGAAAGAGCGGCAGGAGCTGTATCTAGGGAAATCCTGCCTGCAGGTTTGAAGTTCTAGGCATATGCTTGGCAAATGTTTCTGGGGCACAGAATTCTGTGTTTTCAGGTTCCTTAATGTGAAATTGACAGATCATAATTCTTGCTCACTTCCTTGTGAGGGTTGTTTTGATAATCAGCAGAGCATATGTAAATGACGAGAAACCAACTACTAATTACTTCTCTCAGAGCTCAGATGAGCAGAGCCATGTGCTCTTGCCCATGAGGAAAAATAAATTCTTCCACAGGATTCCATGTCTCCCCTAAACCTCTCAAAATTTAATGAACACTAACTCATTTCTACTACCTTGTCTTCGAATAATTTTGTGTTTGTGAAAAAACTCACAGTGTTTACTAGGAGCAGAGCTGTTTGGCTTTGCACCTATCATTTCTATGAGAAGCTACAGGAAGAAGCAACTAGAAGGCCAGACAATGGTGAAATTACTAAATATGGTCCCTCCCAGTAGGGAGCCAAATTGATCTTCTCAACATCAATTACTCTGTTACATTCTCCTTTCTAGAAAATGTGAGAAGTTGTTTCTAGAGATTATAAGGGTCACTAATAGAGCTGAGAGAGCAACTAAATGTGTGCCTATGATATAACTCTACAGTATTTGAAAAGTGAACCATGTAGCAAAGTCTCCAGGGGTTGTTAATACGCCCAAAACCTTTTTACTGGAAAATCCAGCCTTATTAAATCAGAAGCATTAGTACTGCTCCTGTGTTTTCTCCTGGGCCAAGCTCCTCTGATCATTTTATGAGGAAAAACTGATGAATTGATATGAAGGAAATTAACAGTCTGCTAGCAAACTTTGTACAGTTAAGTGTCAAGAATAAATTCCCTGTAAAACATTAGGTCTTGTTCAGGTTTAAGGTTCAAGCTCATGTTTTAGGGACTAGATTTGCTCACTCTGAGAAGAAAAGCCTTTACTGTAAAATATTATTTTAGCCCATATAGATCATATACATCTTAACAGTATCTAAAGAAATAAATCCTAGCTTAAAAAAAAATCTTAAGCCAAGAATAATCAGAGCTGTCCATTGTAATTCAGCTTCCATAGTTTACCAAAATTAAATACAAATATATCCTATGTAAATAAACAGGTATAAGTATACTTACATATGTACACGTAACAATCACCCCCTCAGTTATCATGTCAGTGTTGCTAACACTCCTTCTCACGTATACCATAATCTGCTTGACTTTCACATACAATGACTGAAGCTATTAAGAATTTCTCACTAGGAAATGTGAAAATTTAAATGAAAATACAAGTGACTGAAAATCTAATGAGAAATACATAAGCCTCTGATGTTGAAGTCCCCAAAGCAGGCCTAATACCACCACTGGCTTCTCCAGCTTGTTCACCCATTCTGGACAAATTCTACCATCCTGCCTATACATTTCATGGTTCCCTTAAGTAAGAGTCACTTTGTTGCTTGCAAACAGAACTTCTCAAGAGCCATGTATCCACATACATGTGTAGATGTACTCTGATACTGTGTACAGCTGCAACACAGAATAGCTTTGCTGGCAAATACAGTCCCTCCTGACTAGACAAGTGATGAAGAGAGTCACCAAGTGGGATTTAGCCACAAAAAATAAAATGGTAATGGTCCTCAAGCTGATTTTTTTTGTTTGTTTTAGTCCTTGAGTTTTGAATAAATATTTTAATTTCTTTAAGCCTTAATTTCCTCATCTGGAAAATAGGCCTAATGTAATACCTATTTGAAAGACTTTTACAAAGGTTAAATGTGATAATAGACTCTCCCTTTATGCTGGAGCCCCTTATTTTGTCATCTTTTTCTTCATCATTACTATCCTGTGCACTTTTATCTGGCTAGCATTACACAACTGCCTGGAAGCATGGTTACTCTCTCAGACCAAAATTGACACTATTTGCTCAAAGTTCAGACTTCAAAAGGAAGTTTCATTAAACAACACTTTGAAAGCTCTAACCATTTCACATCCCATAAGTCATCATATTTGCCTGAATTACTGATTTTCTATCAATGTAAACTATTCAAAGGTGCTTGCCACAACCGCTCTGTATCTTGTACATCAGTGAGTACTAATTTTTTTAGGCCACTCAGGATTTTAGTAGGAAGAGCGCAACTTCCAGATTAACTACTATCAGAGAAATACTCTCTCAATAATCAGAAATATTCTGTGCTTCCTTTCCAGGTTTTATTTCCTAAGTCCCTGTCATTTTCTACCAGCAATATTCCTTAACCCCTGCCATCTAGTTAGCCCCAGAAATCACATGAAGCCAATGAAAATATGACTACTGACTTCAATATTTTTGGCATGTAGATGGATCCACCCACAATATTTGCTTAACTTTGAAAATATTTTTTACCCTCTCCTAGATGATTGCCAAAAGGTCATTTCTGCCTGAAATCTTTGAGTCAGAGGCTGTATGTAGGCACAATTTAATCTGCTGTATGAACTCATGCAAGTTAATTGACACTTCTTGGTCCGTGACTCACTGTGTCCAATCAATTTATATGAATACCCCTTTGTCAGTCTGTGGATTGAAAGGAATGATCAGTTTGTCAACCATAATACTGGATGATTTCATTTCACTTTTTATTTACATTCTTTTCACACTGTGTTTCATATATAGTGAATGACCAATTCCATTACTGACAGCAAAATAATAATGTAAAGTAAAACATTTCCCCTCAAGTTTTCACCTCAAGTTTGTTTTTGGCTTAAATTTTTACTATTTTTTTATGATAGTTAGTAAAAATGACTTTTTAATTTTTTTGGTTGATTTTATTTAGGAATAGCAAAATTTAGTTCTGGGAGAGGCAAGTCCTTTGGGAAGTGGCAATGGAAATCAACCAGGGTTATTTACCTTGAGTAGAAGAACTGGGAAGTTTATTATATGTCAAAGTGGAAATAGAAAACCATAAGGCATAAATCACCACATAATCTATGCAATAGAAGAATTACAAGGAATTTGTTAGTTTTTCAACAGAACATTTCAAGGAAGAAGATGCTCTTATTCCAAAGTCTTAGATATGATTCTAAGACAAAAATAATCTTAGAATAGAAATGGGGAATTTAATAGCTAATTCCCTTTGCTTCAAATCTATACTTAGAGATAGTCCTTCCTAGTTATTATTTGATTTCCTGAATTCATCTACATATTCAACTTCTAGAACATAGCACAGAAGGGTTCTCAACAAATGTTTGTTGACAGGAAAGATAAATAAAATAGTATATTGAAAATTACCTCATCTGACATGTCACCATTGCTCATGTGGTAACTCTAAGCAAAAAATGAGAAAAATTCAATGAAATTACTTATTACTGCAAGTGACTAAAAATAGATGATATAGAGCAGCCTACAGATTATACTGAATTTTTAAAAGATACTTTGAAGAAGTAAAATATCAAAGAGATATTGGCTCTTAAATACTTGTATTAATAAGTGTTTATTTACCACCTATTGTTTTTAAAGCATATGTGAAAAGCTCAAAAGAACTGGCTGCTCTGTGTCAAACAAAATACTTATAACAATAACAGGTAAAATATAACAAAACAGTTTTATAGAATATTTCTATTTAAATGTAAAAGTAGTCATAGTAAGGAAGAAATTGATAAACCTGTGATTAAGGAAGAATTCTGGAAAATGTATTATTTTGCATCACTTATTAAAGGAAAATAATCTTATAACCCTTTAAACCTCCCACCTAGGAATTACATCAATAGTTAGTATACCATACTGAATATTTTCTCCAAAAGAAAAACAAAAAAAGATTTACAGAAGAGCACTGAAAGGTGTATTTTAAAAAATAAAAAGGTAAAATCCGTATTTTCATGCAAATATGAAATGAAAACATCAAGTATTTTATTCAATTTCATGAATTAATGAGGGGACCAGTAAATTATTATAACCAGGTCAAAGAGCATTTGAGAAGCTAGTCATATGTGCAATTAAATAAAGAACTGTTAGGATAAAATAGCTAGGTTAGAAATAAAACCAATTTATGTCTTACAGTGCAGTGAACCATACCCTTTGGGGTTGTCTATTCCACAGGAAAGAAATGATTTACAGCTCCACCAGACAAAAATCTCCAAGTTAACCTCAGTCCCACAGAGCTGTAGGAGAACCCAGCCTCTAGCTGGTCCATTCGGTAGTGGCCTAAGAGTACACCTAGCAATCTCTTCTGCCTGTTTCCAAATTTTAGAGAACTTTCCTGACAGCATCAATACATCTCTATCTAGCAAGTCTCTCTCCTTTCAATATATTGAATGAGTTTAATGTATATTTTTTCAAGATTGCTTTTAATCTGAGCTTATTTATTTGGAAGAGGGATAAAAATATAGAATCAGAAAATACTAGAAGCTCCCAATTCCTCTTGATTTCTACACTTTCAAAATATACCTTCTATTGTGAAATATTTAGGTCACACACACATACACACAAGAATGTAGAGTAAAATGTCTAAAAGACAATCTCCTCTGCCATTGTACACTCAGGCAGTGTTTAGTAACATGTGACTAAACAAGAAAGAAGTAAATGTATTAATAGCATCTGAGCAGTGACTGTATTATCAAGTTTCATCCTCATCATTGTGGATAACAACTAGGCATTTCTTGACTGTAAGGATGCTAAGATTTACACAAGCCACCTTGAGGGTGTATGTACGTTAGGATTGGCAAACTGTCAGGGCAAAATGTTCCTGGAGATGAACTCAAGTCTCTCCCTCTCTCTCTCCCTTCTTCCCTTTCTCCCTTATTCTCATCTAATCTGTATTTCTTAGCCTCTCCTCCTCCTGTTGAGTATGTGATCCATCTCCAAAAATTAAAAAAAATTTTTTAAAAAAGCTATTAAGCCACCACATTCCAAGTAAATTCCACCAAGAACTACAATGATTGGGATGGCTAATTACCAGGAATCTACTTCAGGAAAAGCCCTTTGTGCCTGGACAAGTTATGGATTCCCACAAGCCTGCACTGAGGACATTTGGATCAGCTGCATTTCCTGTCCAATCAGTGCCTATTTGTGAGCACAGGAAACAGCGCTGCTTCACTGAGACCCGGAGGTGAGGTGCAGTGTCAGGCAGAGAAAGGTACCAGACACGCAGCTCCAGGACTGCTGTGCCCAACACAAAAATCAAAGAAACAGATTTCACTCCTCGTTACTTTCCGCAAATTTTAATAGTCTCGCAGCAAGTATTATGTCTTTGGGCTTCCTTTCATTACAGACAAAAATACATATTCATTTTTAAAAATGTGGAAGTTACAGATGAGTAAAAGCCACAGTCTGTAATTCTATTACTCGGATACTGTCAAAAACTTGATAAGAATAAATCCATGGATGTGTATATCTTTATATGACATATTACATGTATATGAATATCCACATCTATATATCACATAGATGTATATATCCTATCTATATGAATGCGTATATGTATACATCACAAATCTAGTTGCTAACCTGTTCTTTCGCTTAACAGTAGAATAAAAATTTACTTCATCTCATTCAGTATTCATCAGTAACATAATCTTAATGTCTAATAATATTCCCAATGTATAATTCTAATTTGAATAACTTTATCAACCCTGTGTTGCTGACAGGTAGTTGGAGTCCAAATTTTTGCTATTATAAAGATAATCTAACAAAGCAACTGACAGATAATTCTATACATTAATGATTATTTACTTAGGCTTTATTCATAGAATTGCTAAATCAGAAATAAATTCATTTTAAACAACTTATAAATTTATATTGCTGAATTATCCCACAACAAGTTTATGCTGCTCTGTATGCTCACAGAAAGTGCGTAAAAGTAATATTTCTCAAAAATGGTAATTTTTAATACGCTTTACTTTTAAGCCTGAAATCTTTGATCAAAACAATATAAAATATAAAGGTAAAAAATAGTAATAATAAACCTGTGAAAAATATCATTTTTTCTCTTGGATTTTTCTCTTGAATTGCTTAGACATAACAACTTTTTCTTTTTCACTTGTAAAAGGTCTATTTATTATAATGATAGTAGTCCATTATCTGACAGTACAGTAGCATGTACTTTTCACAAATTATAATTTACCCTTCGATATAGTTTTTATGAAAAGAATTTTAAACTTTTATGTAGTCAAGTAAACCTGTTCTGTTATGGATTTTGTCTTTAGCATGTTAAAGAAACATTCTACTTTACTGAGCTTATTAGAGATCACTATTAAATTCTATCTAATGTCTTTGGCATATATTAAACTAATATATTTTTATTGAACCTATTAAAGTAATAAGTTATAATAATACAGATCCTGTTATTTATTAATTTTTGCATATCTTAAAACCAATCTCACTTTGTAATTTCTTATTTTTGTTTATGTTGTTAGACTAAATATTTTTAAAATTTATAAGAAAGTGCAATATGTGAACTTAGAAGTGCACAGTTCGTAAGTGTACAGCTCAATGATTTTCCATAGATTGCATTAACTTTGTAATCAGCACCCAACTCAAGAGAGAGAATATTCTCCACATCAGAGAAGCTCCTCTAAGTTCCCCTCCAACCTAGAGAAATCAATTTCCTGATTCTAAGACTACAGTTTTGCCTACTTTGGTACTCAGATAAAACATTTTATTCCCCCATCAAGAAAAGAAAACTTGTAAACTGATTCAATAATAAATAAAAAATTGGAATTTAAAAACTGAATGAGTAATCGAAATGGTTTCACAAAGAAAACAACAGGCTTAGACCTAAGTTTGCAAAACAAACTGTAGTAAATATTTTAGGAACAGATAATCCTAATCTTATTACATTTTCCAGAAACTAGAAAAACAGCAAAACACCTCAACCTATTTTACTGATACTCCAAATATGGAAAGCAAAGCACATCAAAAAAAAAAAAAAGTAAAATAAATACAGTTGACTTTGATGAACAGATACAAAAATTCTGACCAAAATATCCTAAACTGAATCCAAAATTCTATACAAAAAAAATATGTCATGATCAATGTAACTTTATCACAACACTTTAATACTGGCTTGATATCAGAAAATCATTAAATTCCCTAACAAATTAGAGGAGAAAAACTTAGCAATCTCAACAGTGCAGGAAAAAAGTGTTTGATGAAATTCAACATATATTCATGATAGAAACTTTGCATAAACTGAGAATTCAAAAGAAAAGCTTTCTAATATAGAAGTAAATTTATAAAACTCCCATAGTCAATATCGTAATTGAAAATAAAATTTTTAAATAACAAAGAATCATCTTTAATATTAAGAATACAATTATCATATCACTGCTCTTTTCATAACTATCCTGGAAGTCCTGCTAGAAACATAGAAACAGAGGAAGAAATGATAGTTGAAAGATTGTTTAAAAAGTTAATATTTTCAGTAGATATAACCAGTAATGTAAAGATTCAAAAGAAACTCGAGAAAAATCTTTGAATAAAAAAGGATTTATAAGTTTCCTAGACATTAAGTCAACAAACAAAATCCACTTACATTTTTACATAACTTTAAAAATCATTTAGAAAATATCCTTTTACAAAGATGCCATTTTTAAAATAACACAAAATAAAAGGTAATAGAAATGAATCTACAAAAAACATGTTTATGCTTGTTATGGAAACAAACTTTACAAACATTATAAAACTTTGTTAAACCACATTTGAAACGGCATTATAAAACGCAGCTACATAACATACAATAAGATAGAAAAACTCTGCAGTTTAAAAATGTCAATTCTTCCCAAATAGATCTAAAGATGCAGTTAATATTTCAACAGGGTTCAGATAAACTTGAAATTTTTAAATACTAAAATTACTATAAAAGAATTTCTAATAAGAATGAAAAGGTCATTAAAAGAGGAAGGATAGTCTGAGGAGACTTCTCTTTCCAGATATGAGGGTCTGTCTTCAAATTATTTTACATTAGACAGCGTAGTATTAGAACATGGCAAATAGTAAGCCAAAAGGCAGAATAAGGAAGAAAGAGAGTCATGTATATATGTAAAGTTGGTTTATGAACAAAGCTGGCACTGTAGATCAATGGAAAATGGATGCGCTATTCAATAATAAGGGTAGCAGATGACTATACATTGAATTTTAAAACTATTATTAAAATGTTCAAACTTACAGAAAAAATTTTCAATAGCAAAATGATCACTTTTATCCCTGTATTAGTGATGGTTCTCCAGAGAAATAATGTGAGTCCAAAATAAGATTGGGGATGCCAGAAGACTGAAGGGTTGCAGCTTGAGTCCAGGATGAGTCTGCTGGCAGAAGGCCTTGTTGTTCAGGGAAAGTCAGCCTTTATTCTGTTAAGGCTTTCAACTGATTGGATGAGATCCACCCATTTCATGATGGGTAATTTGCTTTTCTCAGTGTCCACTGATTTAAAAGTTCGGTTCAGTTCAGTCGCTCAGTCAAGTCTTGACTCTTTGTGATTTAAATGTTAATTGCAGCCAAAAAAAAAAAAGATCTTCACTGAAACATCCAGGATAATGTTTGACCAAATATCTGTGCAAGTTGACATATAAAATTAATCATCCCTGTAGCCATAATCTAAAGTTAACAGCTGTTAATATTTTGCCATATTTGCTTCACTTCTTTTTTAAGTATTTTAAAGTAAATTTACAGACATCATGATATTTCACCCTATATAATTCAGTGTGACTTTACAAAAATTAAGGATATTCTCCTCCATAACCACACAAACATTATTATACCTAACAAAATTGTCAATAATTCATATGTAACATCTAATTCCAAGTCAAGTTTCAATTTTCCCCAACTGCCTTAAACTAGTGTTTATATTTGGTTTATTCAAATCAAGATCCAGTTATAAGTCACACATTGAATTCAGCTATTATGTCTCTTCAACCTCGTTTTATCTGGAAAGTCACCCAACCCATCTCATGTTATCTCATTGCTTCTACTCCTGTAGGATTTCTCACATTCAAAATTTGACTGATTGAAACATGAATCATTTTAACTTCTTCCTCTGTTGTCTTTGTTTTCTGTAACATGGAAGTTAGATTTAAAGATTAATTTGATTCAGATTAAGCATGTTTGCAAAAATACCTCATCAGTGATACTGTGAACTTCATTTTGTATCACATAATAATACTCCTAATGTCAGCTTATCTCACTTGATCACAGAGTTAAGGTGGTGATGAATCCTTCCACTGTAAAATTACTTTTCCTTATGTGTCCAGCTAAAATATGTAGGTTGCTACTTTGGAAACATGAAATTATTCAGTTCCCTATCAGTGCTTCACCAAATGGTCTTTCCATTCCCTGATGATTCTTGCCTAAATCATTAAAACATAAGGGTTATAAATGGTGATTGCTTGACTGTCATTTTTTAGCTGACCTTTTTCTGTATAGAAGAGCTTACTCTCATAAAGTAGGGTTATTTATTTGATAAGTTCAAGATAAAAGTCTTATTAGAAAGGCTGAAGTGATGCTTGTTGATTTCCCTCCAATTATAAATTTTTACCACAGAATTAATGTAACAGCAATCTATAATGATTTTTAAAGTAAATTTTGTTAATTCGAGTTTTATTGTTTATTTGCTATTGTTTTCAAATTGTTCCTTTTCTGAGTATGCTTGTAAACTAACAGGTTACTATATGTCTGTTGTTTTGTCTGTATTATTTTCATATTCAAATAGAACCTCTTCAAAGTTGTTCTGGCATTCTTTCTGATGGAAACCCTTTGATCTTGGAAAGTTTCCTTGTTTTCTGGCCAAAAAGTTGGCTTGTCTATATTTCCTAGTCCAAACTTGAAATTAGTCCCTTATCAAAATGTTCTACTTCCTTTGCAAGGAATGGCCTTTAGAAATCAAAATCAATCAAAATCTAGGCACCTACAGAATTTACTGATATTGAGATGTCATTTCCCTAAGCCTTTTTAATGTACAGAACTGAATAATCTATATATTTAGAAACATGAGTTTATATTGTTATTTTCAACTCAGTTGTTTTGTTTTTATATTTCAAAAAAATTTTTATACCAAAAATTTTTGTTTTATTTATTTTGTAATGATATCAACATAACTACTTTCTTGCATTATCCCACAAAAGTAATTATCCACATAAAGTAATTTCAAAAAATAATACTAATATTATTGCTTCCCAGGTGGCACAGTAGTAAAGAATCTGCCTGCCAATGCAGGAGATGTAAGAGACCCAGGTTTAATCCCTGGGGCAGGAAGATACTTGGAGAAGGAAATGGCAACCTGCTTCAGTATCCTTGCCTAGAAAACTCCATGGGCAGAGAAACTTGGAAGGCTGCAGTCCATGGGGTCTCAAAGAGTCAGACACAACTGAGCAATGGAGCAAATAATAAACCTGTTTGTAAAAGCTGAAAACTTCTAGAACATTTTTTGTTCTTAGATTATATCCCACTAAGAATGGATAATGAAAAGTTAGTTTTGCAACTATACCTTCATACGTTATTCTGAGCTCCATTTTTCTTCACACAATAATTTATTAGTTCTCTGCTATGAGCAACAAATTTTCAGCTTATGAAATTTTTCTATTATCTACCTTCTCTTTGTCCATCATCCAACATCCAACGTCCCATTTGAAATAATAGCATTGTCTCAGTATTTTATTTTGGATTCTGAAATATGTTTCGGTTTCTTCTATTTGTCAGTTTTAAATAATATCTATTAACCTCCAATTTCTACCTATGAGGCAATCAATTATCTTATCTTACTTTTCTCTTTCACTTTCTTTCTCTTTACCTTTATAAGTTGTTATTTTTATACAGAGTATATAATACTAACATACTATTCTTCACATTTTATGCCAACACTTGTTTAGACCATTAATTAAACATTCAATGTTCAACACCATTTCTTTCAAATTTTTCCCAATTATCACTCTGGTAGATTTCTCAGGAAAAGCTCAGAAGCATACTATTCCCTTAGATCCTGCATGTTCGAAATAGTGTTTCTCTGATCTCAATCCCTGAAGGACAGCTTCTGTGCATGTGTGCATGCTCAGGCACGTCCAGTGCTTTGTGACCCCATGGACTGTAGCCTGCCAGTTTCCTCTGTCCATGGAATTCTCCAGGCAAGAATTCTGGAGTGGGGTGCCTTCCCTTCTCCAGGGGATCTCCCTGACCCAGGGATCGAGCCCAGATCTGATTTGAAGGTGGATAATTTATGACTAGTGCCACCTGGGAAGCCTGAAGGATAGCTTAGCTAGATATTATGTTAATATCATTAGCTCATTACTTCTTTGTACATTGTATAGATATTGCTCAACTATTCTGAAAAAAAAATATTGCAGCTAAGAGGTCAGATGACAACCTGCTTTGATTTCCTTTGAAAGAACTTAGTGTTTTTGTCAGAAGCCCAGAGAAGTTTATCTTTAGTGTCTAATGCCAGAATAAGCTCCAAGTTGACAATTCAGTGTACAGATTCAGTGTTCTATAATTTCGGGAAGATTTCCTTGAATTACATTTTGAAATATTGGTTCTGTTTCACTTTTTTCTTTTTTAGGGTCTTTATTTATCTATTTATTAGATTTACTTTATGTGAGAGTTATAACCTGAGACCTATAAAAGTTCTCAATTTTCCTCAGATTTTTGGTTCTCTTTTTCCTTATATTTGCATGATTTTCTTGACCTTCCTCATTTCTGTCATCTGTGCCCCTGTATTGTATAGTCATATTTGTTAATCCCTACATGTCAATAATTCATCCTCATTTCTGAGATGACTTTGTCCTTTTTTAAAATGTTTTTCAGGTTTTCTCAAATATCCTTTCATAGCTTCTTGTGTTTAAACCATTTCTTCTGAGTTTTTGCAATTCTGTTAATGAATTTTTCCATTTTGAATGCTTCATTTTTTTCCTTTGTTTTATTTTTGTTTCAATGTTCTTACACTTTGTGGCAGCATTTCTCTTACATACATTTATTTGCAAAACAGATTTGAACTTTGTTATCTATTGTTTCCTTATTGTATACCTGGGGAATTTGCACATTAGTTTTGGCTTGTTTTTTTTATTTTTAAAGATGTTAAATATGCCTAATATTTTAGTCAGAAGGGGGATTTATGGACTGAGATGCAGGAGGTGATTGAAGTGGCTTCTCTGGTTTCTCAGCTCAAGGTTTCCTCCTTTTGTTGTAACAAAAAAAAAGGACATTGTTTTATTCTATGGTACATTTTTGTGGCCAGCCTTTCTCAGGTTCTTCATTCCTATATGTGATTAAAAGCCTACTTTTTAATCACTGACTGCTGCTTTCAAAGAATATCTCCAATTTCCAGATTGCTTCTCTTTTTCTACCCAAGAATTGATGCCTCCCTAAAACTATCAGTTCCAGTCCATGTTCTTTGAAGCCTGTTCCATTCAAGTCCTCCATGTGAGTCCTCCGAACTACTCACTTTTGCCTTCAGAAGTTCCCTTAGGATGGGACTCCTTCCTTCATACAGTAAGGTCCTACATGTACTGATGTTATGTGGCCTCTGCCACTGCCAGCATGCCTCTGTACTTAAAACTTTTCTGTGTGAATTTTTCTGGGTTCTATGCAACACTAGGGGTTCTGGCAACAACTCGGCCCATCTTATGTGTTTTTCCTAATTACATTCAAATTGAACTTTATAGTCTTCTCAATCTCCCAGTTATACTATGGAAGTAAGGTACACGAGTTTTAGTTTTAGCATTTTTACTAAATGTGGATTTTAGTAGGAGGTTTCAGGTAATTCCAATATAGGTAACTGCCACAATCCTAGGGAGCCTAAAACTCCTAGATTTCTTCAGCTTAATTTAAATGATAAAATTCAAAATATTTAAAAGGAAATACAGCTGATTCTCTGTATGAATTTAGGATACAGAAGGTTTTTCTCTAACAAGACATTCTTTAGATAATTCTATTATTAGTCTTCTCAGGCTGTCATAACCATAGGCCAACTGGCTTAAATAACAAAAATTAATTTTTTCTGAGTTCTGGAGGCTGTAGGTCTGAGATTAGGGATCATTATGGTGAGATTCTGGTGAGGGTTCTCTTTCTAGCTTGTAAACAGATGCCTTCTCACTGTGGCCTCTCATGACAGAGCGCATGAGAGAGAGAGAAACTCTGATGCCTCTTTCTACAGAGGCACTAATCCCATCATGAGGGCCCCACCCTGTGACCCCATAAACCTAATTATCTCCCAAAGGCCCCTTCTCCAAATATCACATTGGAGACTAGAAACTCAGCAAATGAATTTGAGGCTGGATGAGACACAAGCCACTCCATAGCAAAGTGGAAGTCATATAGGGTGAGACTGAAAATTTCAGTCACCTTAAATTTTTGCTTACTGAAGTCATCATAATCAGACTAAATAGAAAATTAAAAAATGGAAGAAAATATGTCTAATACATATAAGTAACAAAAGATTGGTATCCACAATACATAAAGAAGATCAAGGAATCAGTGGGGAAATAGCAAAAAAATCTGACAGAAAAATGAGCCAAGATACAAATATTTCATAAACAAAATCCCTTGGTCAATGAATATATGAAACAGATTCTAGAGCTCATTTAATGTAACCCATGTAAGCTTCATCCATGTGATCAAGGAAATACTAAGTAAAACTACAATGAATATAAATATATACCCACAAAAAACAGCAAAAATATTTCATAAGTCAGGCAATGTGCCATGAAAAGAAATGAGTTGTCAAGTGTCAAACAGACACAGATGTCAGGAGTCTGGATAGTCATTATATCTTGGAGGTGAGGGTGAACAGCAATAGCAGCAAGATACAAGAATATAGTTTCTAGGATAATATTCTATTTTTCAATCTACCTATTGATTATACAGCTGTAAGCTTTAATTTACTTTTTAAAAATGTATTGAGTAGTTAAATATGAATGGAGGAGGAAATGGCAACCCACTCCAGTATTCTTTCCTGGAGAATCCCATGGACAGAGGAGCTACAAGAGCTGCAGTCCATGGGGTTGCAAAGAGTCGGACACGACTGAACAACTAAGCACACAAAATATGAATTATGCATTTTATATGTATGTTATACAATTAAATATTTTGAGTTAATTTTTAAAGAAGAAATAAAGTAGCAATCTACAAATCCCCAAGATTGGAAGGGAAAAAAACAAACAAACATATAAATCCAACAAAAAATAATAGAGAAGAGTAAAAAAAAAAAAAAATCAGGTAAAAGTAAATATAAAAAAATATGACATTAATGATTTTAAGCAAGCCAGTTATCACATGTTAAGCTGGGAGAAATATATTCTTATATGATTTGTAAGAGATTTAATTAAAACAAATGACAAAAAAAATTTTAAATGGGTTTACCACAAAAATGCTAAGATAAAGAAAGCAAGAGTGGCAGTTATGACCCCTTATGTTTTAACAAAACAGAATTCAATTCAGTGTATGTTTAACAAAACAATTCAATTCAGAACAAAATATAAACAGTTATGTTTTAACAAAACAGAATTCAATTTAAAAATGTAATCAAAAACAAGAAAGCAATCGTACATTGGTGGATAAGTAGTCTACTAAAATAGTAATGATATTTCATTGTATGGGACAGCTCAATTTTTTTTTGTTTTTTTTAGTAAGAACACATAAGTTCTGCTCGCTCTCTTTGGACCAACTTGTTGAGGTTCAAAAGTGCCCAGTTGATAGAATCTTTCTTCTCTTTACATGTTCTGAACCAGTTCAGAAATAGAAAAGGAGTCACACAAATGAGACTAAACTGGCAAAGCTGATATTGGGGGAAACAAATTTTTCCTGTGGACATATAGGCTAGTGAATCCTGCTAGAAGACACTCATAGCAAATCAATCACTAGCATCAGTAAACACCCCTGCAAGAGCAGGTTCTTCACCACCAAGTTCATCACGTATCTATGAGCAACTGAGCACACACCGTTTCTACAGAAAGGGCAGTAATGAAAAAAGGGAAGAAGAGTCAGAACTGGGTATGACCAGTGGATCCCCAAACCAACAATTACTGAAGTTGCTCCCCCAGAAGGGAATGAGTAAAAGTAGAAGAAGGTCAGTGGTGATTTGGTAATGACTGGACCTCCACTTAGCAGAGCCTGCTAATTGTCACAAATATCCACACTCCTCTTCTTTAATAATACTTTTTTTAAAAAAAAATCATAGTTTTTACTGGGTAGACACTACATTTCCAAAGTCTTCCCTGCAAGTTGATGGGGACATATAACCACGTTCTGGCCAATGGAATAAAAATAAAAGAGATTATTATCACATACTGATCAAGCCTTTCAATGTTTGTGTACTCCACCGGCTGGGAGAGGATGAAAACTTGAGACTCAGAGTTGCATTAGTCCTGAGGTAAGCAGCTCAGCTGTCTTCAGCTCTGCCTCCCTCGAGTCACAGGTATAAGCCACTGTATTTCAGGCTGTCTTAGTTATAGCTACTCATCTACTACCCTAAGTAACATAATAAGTAATGAAAGTACAGCGATGTCAACATGTAAACTGAAGAATATTAGATTAACTATTACTCTAATAATGTAGATAGTGTTGGCAAGATATTAAATGATGGAGAGGTGATAATTATTGTGCTATGATAAACTGTCATCTCCTATAGATTGAAAGATGGGCCATATGCTCACAGAGTTCTATAATTTTAGCAGAACATATTAGTGTGCGTTGGAAGCTGCTTAATACTTGCAACAAATTTCTACTCAGCCTCATTATAAGAGGTGACTCTGGGAAAAAAACAAATGAACAGGCACTTCTGGAGGCAACGTCTCAGGCTTCAGAGCCTCAGGTTAACTGAGGAGGGGACAAGATGGGGGGGAGGGTAGGATTCTGTGCTTGTCTCCTCCCAAACACATAGAAGGACAGACCTATACCAGAACATAAAATGACACACATGGCTACTATGTCTGAGAATGACTTAAAGAACAACAGAAAAGGTTTTCCACACCCAAAAAGAGAAAGAAAAAAAAAAAAACACTGAGAACATTAGGAGGGCTGGAAATGCAGCCTGGCCAGTCTCCACTTTACTGCCCACAATATGAAATAAACTAGAGTGTAGGGATTTAAAAAAAAAAAAAAAAAGAGGAAAAGGGATCAGCTCACAAAGGCAAGAGGATGAGGACACGAGTCTAGCAGTGCCTTGAAAGCTGGAGAACCATGGACAGTGGTAACAGGCAGAGCATTCCTAAGTAAACTGAATCTTCAATGAGCAATGGGGGAATTGAAGCACATCGCTGTTGTTGCTGCAAACCCTTCCAGAAGGCTTAAGAAAATAGCTAAAGGAAGCTCAGGACCTGAGGCTGAAGATGCAGCAAAAATGAAGGGTTGTTTTAAAGTCAGTTTGGGAAACAACAGTTAGACTGGACCACCTCTTCCTTTGCTCTAGGTGGTGGCCAACTGCTCCCTTATCTAGTAAACACCCTGGCTTCTCCCTGCCTCCCATCCTTTTCTCTCCCATCAGGTCCTCCAGTAAAGGCTGAAGGAGAGTGTGGTAGAAGGCCTCTAGACCAAGAAATAGTCGGTATTGTTGAGGAAACAGGAGGGTTATATGTATTTACACTGGGAGTGCTGAAAACCATCACTGCTTTTTACACAAAATCTTAGTCTCATAACACTGCTACATCTTCTGGTTTATTTTTATTTGAATGTATTTAATAAATATATATGTGACCAGAAGTATATTTGCTTTTGACCCAAATTGAGACTTTTTTCCCGTTCACATGCTGGCTTAATTATTTTTTAAAAAATAAGTAATTCATCTTGCCTAAACTTATATGTGACATATTTTATACATGTTTTTAATGATGCTTGATGTTATTTTTGTTGCCAGTTTTCTTGTACACAAATCTGTATCTTTTGCCTCTATGTTCTGTTTCTATGAGGTGTGTATTCCATTTCCATTCTTTATTAACCTTAAGGCTATGAAAGGGTGCATTAAATTTATACTGCAATTAAAATCAGAGTCAAGAGTAAAACAGCATAATTTGTATATTGTTTCCTTCCTTCTAACATGCTAAATTTCTGTCTGAACATATGTGCCCAAACAGTTTTCCACTAACGTCCTCTTGATGTGCATTAGACTAAACTAGCATTTTAAATCCAGGTAACTATTTATCATATTTTTATATCATGTCTTGTTTTTATTTTGAGAATAATTTTGTCCCCTTCATTTTTTAAAAAGATTCATAACAATCTGAGTTTTGATTTTTATATATTTAGTTTATCATTCAGAGTTCAACAACAACAAAGAAAAGTAGAAATCACTTTCCTTAAGACACAAAGAAAGCATCTTAGGATGACCATCTCCAGGTTCATCTGTGTTGCTGAAAATGGCATTATTTCATTCTTTTTAAGGTAATTTTCATTGTTTTAAGGTAATATTCCATTGTGTATATGTACATCTTCTTTATCCATTCCTCTGTCAATGGACAGCACCATTCTAAGTGAAATGTCAGACAGAGAATGGCAAATATCATATGATACTGCTTGTACATGAAAACTAAAACAAAACAAAACAAAACAAAAGTACAAATAAACTTATTTACAAAACAGAAAACAAAAAGACTATGTCTTAAGAGAATTGGCTGCACAGATTAAGGGCAGGTTGAGAAATCAAGTAAAAGACTGTGAAACAATCCAGAGATCAGCAAAAGCAAGGGGCCATTACTGTCCCTAGGCCAGAGGAACAAAAAGAAGAGGCGGTGACACTGGCCTAAGTCACCTGCAGTAACAACGGTAGGCCTGTCCACAGAAGGCTGGAGCCACCAAGGAAATGTAGCATCTGCTAGCTATACTGCAGAGGACCCTACTTTCCTTCATTCATTTAATCTTCCACTAGCACCTATTACTGAGCTTTCCTGGTGGCTCAGACATTAAAGAATCTACCTGCAATGATGGAGACCTAGGTTCAATCCATGAGTTGGGAAGATCCCCTGGAGGAGGGCATGGCAACCCACTCCAGTATTCCTGCCTGGAGAATCCCCATGGACAGAGGAGCCTGGTAGGCTAGAGTCATGGGGTCGCAGAGTCAGACACGACTGAGCAACTATGCACAGCATAGCATGGCACCTCTTACTGGCTAAATCTCAGGCAAAACCCACCAGCAAGGGGGTAATGACAAGAGTTAGACCCATGATATATGGGAGAGTAAAGAGAGGGCAAGGATTGGGTTGAAGGGCTGTAAGGCACAAGGCATTCACTGTCCACATCCTCCTATTACTCAGCATCTACTCTCATCATCTGTACAAGTTTAAGTACAAGTCGCTTCAGACACGTCTGACCTTTGTGACCACATGGACTGTAGCCTGCCAAGCTCCTCTGTCCATGGGATTCTCCAGGCAAGATTACTGGGGTGGGTTGCCATGCCCTTTTCCACGGGATCTTCCTGACCCAGGGATTGAACCCATGTCTCCTGTGTATCCTGCACTGGCAGATGGGTTCTTTACCACTAGCACCACCTGGGGAGGCCTACTCTCATCATCTAGTCATATTCAATAACCACATGTTTCCACCTAATATCAATGCCTACCCATTGTATAAATATAGATAATATCACCCTCTTCTCCCTAAAAAAGAACCATTCATCACTGAATCAAATTCAAGTCTAGGATCTCCAGGATAACCAGTTCTTAACCACTCAGATCTACATAGGGGCCTTATAGATGACAATTTAAATAAATTTAAGTGCTAACATCACATCTCATACAAAATAATAGTGGTCAGAGAAGGGAAGACAGTCGTTGAGTTAAATATATCTTAAGGTTACATACACAGTTGCTATAATTCTAGAGTTTGTATCTAGTTTCAAGGCTATAAACGTAAGTTTTTCCTTCCTTTTCTTATTTTGCTTCTCTTGTTCCCAATAGTGCCTCAGATGGTCAGTAATTTTAACAGTGGATAATATAAGTCTTAATTCCTGATGTGTCTGAGTCCTTAGTGTTCCTACCTTTACTGGGTTGTTCTATGCTTCCACTGACTATCAGACATAGAATTACTAGATACTAAAGTATCTAGACAGAGGAGTCTGGCAGGCTACAGAACAAAGAACTGCAAAGAGTCAGACACAACTGAGTGAATAAGCACACTGAGAACTCTGACAAAGTACCTAGTGGCTTCCTCAATGATTCAGTGATAAAGAATCTGTCTGTGATGCAGGAGATGCAGGAGACTCGGGTTCAATCCCTGGTTCAGGAAGATCCCCTGGAGGAGGAAATGGTAACCCACCCCAGTATTCTTGCTTGGAGAATCCCATGGATAGAGGAGGCTGGTGGGCTACAGTCCATGGGGTCACAAAGAGTCGGACACAACTGAACACACAAAGTGTCGGCTGCACTTATTTCTCAGCACTCCAATGTTTACGATGCCATCAATGTAGTGCCCCCATAGCATGATGCTCTGAATGTTGAAACGATTAGTGTTGGAGTAGGTTACCATGCACTAGTTACCAATTCCAGGAAAGGACTCTGCCCATTGCCTCTTGGCATCAAAATCACCAAGAAGAACACAGTACAGTCAAGCACTGAGTGGAACAATGTTTTACTTACAGACAACAAAGAAATATCAGCTTCTGCAGTGGGCATTAGTCATTCCCTGTGGCCAACGCAGGGCAATTTGTGCCATCATAGAAAGACCCCTGTGCCCTCCTGGTAGAGGACAGATATGACAGTTGACCAGGGGTTGACCTGGGGTTGACCAGGTGCCACATGAAGCACAGACTTCAAGAAAAGACAAAAGAGCATTCTTTGAGCCTAAAACAGGAAAGATATTCTTACACAAGGTGAAAAGCTTGACACAGGATAGGTGGACTATTTATGTCTTGGTAGGGAAGTATTGCAAGCTGAGACCCCACTTTTGGATGAGTTGGGGGTGGGGGGAGTTGAAAGACAGGGTGTGTGAGACAGCCTCCCCCTACAATCCACTTCCCAGTAGGCCAAATGAGTAAACGGATTTGAAATGACATAACCTTGAGGTTAAAGAGTGAAGGTGCACTTCACGTCAGATGAAAATGAAATACTTCACATTATCTGGCTAATTCCTACAAGGTGGTAGGTTTCTTGCAAACATGGATGCAATAATTTCTCACACCCCTGTATGATATGTCTAGGTAAAAGGACTTTGCTGTTGTTTTTGTGTGAAAGAACCTCTATTTCTCTACCCTCGGTTCTGAACTGGCCTTGTAACTTGCATAGATCAATAGAATGTAATAAAGTGATACTGTGAGACTTCCAGATGTTGGCTTAAAGAGGCCTTGAAGCTTATGCTCTCACAATCTTTCTTTCTAGTATGACTTGTGAAGAAGCCATAAAAAATTGTACCAAGGGCTATGATCACCTTTCGTTTTACTGTTTTGGAGGAAAGGGGCAACTCCAGGGCTTTCTCTTGTCCTGCATTCCTATCATCAGTTCAGTTCAGTTCAGTCACTCAGTCGTGTCCGACTCTTTGCGACCCCATGAATTGCAGCACGCCAGGCCTCTCTGTCCATCATCAACTCCCGGAGTCTACCCAAACCCACATCCATCGAGTCGGTGATGCCATCCAACCATCTCATCCTCTGTTGTCCCCTTCTCCTCCCGCCCCCAATCCTACCCAGCATTAGGGTCTTTTCCAATGAGTCAACCCTTTGCATGAGGTGGCCAAAGTATTGGAGCTTCAGCTTCAACATCTGACCTTCCAATGAACACCCAGGATTTATCTCTTTTAGGATGGACTGGTTGGATCTCCTTGCAGTCCAAGGGACTCTCAAGAGTTTGAACACCACAGTTCAAAAGCATCAATTCTTCCGCGCTCAGCTTTCTTCACCGTCCAACTCTCACAACCATACATGACCACTGGAAAAACCATAGCCTTGACTTGACGGACTTTTGTTGGCAAAGTAATGTCTCTGCTTTTAAATATGCTATCTAGGTTGGCCATAACCTTCCTTCCAAGGAGTAAGCGTCTTTTAATTTCATGGCTGCAGTCACCATCAGCAGTGATTCTGGAACCCAAAAAAAATAAAGTCTGACACTAATTTCACACATAGGGAGGCAATGTTGAGATTTTTCAGTGGCCAGAAATGCTTAATTCCAACTCTGCATTTGGCATCTGGGAAGATAACCACAGAGAAGGCCTGCAGACCTACTGGGCCCTTTGGGAGATGAAATCAAGCTTGTAAAATTGTCAACACAGAAGTGACATCTGTCAAGTCCACTTGGAGCCCAAATGCATTCCCATGCCTAATTACAAGGGGGTTGGGAGACACGCAGAAGAACACAGATATTTGTTGAGTAGTAAATTCTCTGCCACAACTGTTGAGCACCTTTTGTTGGAAGACAAGAAACTGACCTCGGTATTATTCTTCTGTAGGTAACTTTTTTGGTTTTGTTTTATTTTGTTAGATGTTTTATGGTATTTTTTCCTTATCTTTGTTGTTTAAATGTTTCCCAAGGTGAATGTAAGTATAGATTTATTTTCATTGATTTTGCTGGGAACATAACCTGCTACCATAAGTCTCTGACTATTTCTTACCTGATTGTTTTCTGAAAGTCACTATCTCTGGATGGTGGTGTCAGTGTTAGTGGTGAAAAAGAAGATGGAAAAAAACAAAGGGCAGAGGCGAGAAAGTATTTACGCTGTACAGATCAAAGCAGCAGAACAGAAGAAGAAGAATACTTTCTTTTAGTTGGCTCAGACCTAGAACTTCTCAGTCCATTGACACAGTGGGAAAGTTATCTTTCTGCTTTTTTTAAGTAGCAAGGCAAAATCTAAGTGTGCTATGACATCAAGCCAGATTGGGGATTTTTAATTTTGGTTCTACCTGCCTTATAAGAAGGAAAGATTTTCAGAGTTTCCATCTTCAAGTTATTTGTACTTTTCAGCACTATAAGGAACTGTCACATTTTCTTTCCCCACATTTTCTTCAGTTTTGTGGAAGGCTGGAAGAGACTGCACAGACACATTCCTTTTGATCATAGAGCACAGCATCCTAATTTAATATATTGTTGATCACACTGATACTCAAAACAGAGGGTACACTGGCACTTACCGAATATGAGTATTAGAGTGGTCGAAGTATCCTGCTCTGTGTTGGTGGAAGTTTCACTAAATATAAGAATGCACTCCATATTTGCCGGCTCTCCTATGCCTTCTGTAATATGCAGGATATCCCAAAGCCTCTTTAGAAATACCACTTTACAACTATACTCTCTTCCCTACCTGTATGTTTCCCAGTCCAATCCTGAACCCTACGTGTCATGGAAACTCACTGGCCCAACATCCAAAAGAAAAAAATTAAAAGAAAGAAATGAAAAAAAAATGAGTTCTTCAAACTGCATGTTTCTATTTAAAGAAGTTTGGAGAATATACTTCCTTACTGAGAAAGAAAATGTATATCAAACAAAGCAGTTTCCGACCTATGTATTTTCTTTTTCTGTCCTCCCTATATCCTATCTATTTTCTCATTTGAGCAATTCACAGAGAATAAAGAGAGCCCAGAGACAGAAGCCACCATAGGCTAAGGCAGAATGAACCATGGAGATATGTTCTGTTGTACAACTAGCAGACTCCTGAGCTGTCCACTGGCTCCTAACACACCAACATGAACATTTTCATATGAATAACACCTGAATAGACATTGGAAGTAGTCAAATTATCACTTACTGAGAAAGTCTAAGAAATTAGCTTAAATAATTTTTAAATAATTTTAAAGTATGTGCAAATGAAGTGAGATAACAAAAAATAATTGGCAAAAATTATGTATAAATACTTTACAAGCACCAGTGAATGAAGTAAAATAATTTTTTTCAAATTTATAAAAGAGAAAAATCATTACCTATCTAGCAAATCCAAGATAATTTGCTAAAAATATTTTTACAAAGAGACTTTAAAAAGGTGATATGAAATAAAACAGGTATACACAAAACCAAAATACTTTCTATGCACCTACAATAATTAGTTATTGAACATTATGGTAAAAAAGCCCAGATAAATCACACAGTTAAATATACTTGTTTACCTCCACCTTCTCTCAAAATGGAAGTAATTTAAAAGTTTAGGGCATTAACTTGTAAGGACAAAAGGAATGAGACTAATGAGAAGTGGAAGCAGACAAAGAAAACCACAGAATTTTAAGACTCAAGGAGCAGATGATTCAGTAAAGAAAAGATAAAAAGCAAAGTGCTTCTATGAAGAGAAGCCAAGAAATGAGGCCTGAAACTCCCTAAGGTCAGCCAGGAACTGGAGGCCTCAGGGGCCTCTAAAGTTGAGGGAGATGATAACTGATCTGACAGAATTTCTATTTAAAAAATGGTGAAGTCCTGTATGTCTACTCCATCCTCCTGTGCACATGAGACAGGCTTTAATATGAAAATGGACCCAGGAAAACAAAGCGGAGGCAGACAGGTAAAGATATTTTCAAAGAAAATATTAATATCAATATCTTCAGAGAAACTTTTTAGAAAGTTAATATATCCTTAAAAATGAAGAGGATAATGTTCAAAAACACTCATGGAAAGTTAAAGTACAATAAATGAAAATTAAATAGAAGAATAGAAAGATAAATTTGAGGAGAGCTCTCATAAAAATAAGGTAGAAGGAAAAATAGTTTTAAGTAGATTATTTTTCAAAAAGTCTATGACATATACAATACAATTTGAGAAAGGAAGCAGATAAAATAGAAATGGAAGAGAGAAAACTATGAGGAACTACATAAAATTTCCAGGTAGAAAAGATCCACTTAATACACAGCACAATGAATGAGAAAAATTGTACCGAGGTACATTATCATACCAGACCCTGATGCTGGGAAAGATTGAAGAAAGGGGACGACAGAGGATGAGATGGTTGGATGGCATTACCAACTCGATGGACTTGAGTTTGAGCAAGCTCCAGGAGTTGGTGATGGAGAGGAAAGCCTGGCATGCTGCAGTCCATGGAGTTGCAAATGGTCGAACACAACTCAGTAACTGAACTGAACATTATCATAAAATTGGGCTTCCTTTGTGGCTCAGGGACTTCCCCGGTAGCTCAGCTGGTAAAGAATCCACTTGCAATGCAGAAGACCTGGTTCAGTTCTTGGGTCAGGAAGATCCCCTGGAGAAGGGATAGACTATCCACTCCAGTATTCTTGGGCTTTCTTGGTGGCTCAGACTGTAAATGAATCCACCTGCAATGTGGGAGACCTGGGTTCAATCCCTGAGCTGGGAAGATCCCCTGGAGGAGGGCATGGCTACCCACTCCAGTATTCTTGCCTGGAAAATTCCATGGACAGAGGAGCCTGGTGGCCTACAGTCCATGGGGTCTCAAAGAGTCAGACATGACTGAGCAACTAACATTTTCACTTTCACTTTTCAATACACAGCACAATGAATGAGAAAAATTGTACCAAGGTACATATCATAAAATTTCAGAATATCTGAAGGTTGATACCTGTAAGTTCAAAATTTTTCAGAAAGAAAATAGTATGTCATTTGCAAAAGAATGAGAGTAAAAATAGCATCACTTAATATTTTACTACAGCTATAACGTTGTTTCCATTGGAATGGATCAACCTGTCAACATTAGGGTTAGCTGGGAGAAGGATACATAGGACTCAACAATCTTTTCAACTTCTTGTGAAAATAATTATTTCAAAATAAAAAGTTTTAAGAATCGCATCAGACACTTCAACAACACTGAAAGCTAGAAGACAATGAACTAACTTAGAAAAGTCTTCACAAGTCTGATGGGAAATGATTTCCAGTCTAGAATTCTACGCCCAAGTGTGAGAATAAAGTAAAGCTATTTTCAGACGTGCAAAGTCTTGAACAATTTTACTCCAATGACTGATTTCTTATATTACTGGAAGATGTCCCTCATGAAATCAAGGGAATAAATCCAGAGTAGAAAAGAAATCCAAGAAACATGGGATCCAGATGAAAGTCTTAGGAAATCCTCACACTGAGGTTGATGAAGCGGCAGCTCTGGACCACACTACTGCAAAGCCAATGAGCAGAAATCCAAACTGAGAGGCCAGAAGGCTTCCAGAAGTGATAGCTCAATAAGAAAATAGAACTGATAATGTCTGGACTTTTTGTGAAAAGACTCCTATTTCTGGTAAGAATCTGGGGGTAAATTAATAACAAGTGTGTAAAAGAAAATAACGCAAAAGTAAAACGAATCACTTATCAACTTAAAAATATGACCAAGCCAAGAAATGTACAATGGATGTGTCAATTATAGATGACATTAATAATGTTATAACAATGTAAACATTTTTGCAGTGGCTAGCAGATGTAAAGGAGGTAAATAGTATTTGAAGTTCAAAGGTCAAAAACAGCAATCTGAGCATGCCATTTAGAAATGTAGAAGCAAAAACAAAAATAAAGAGCTAAAATGTTGAAAATGATTTCCACTAGGATATAAGCATCAGAGCAGCCGCTGGTGGTAAAGAATCTACCTGTCAATGCTGGAGACATAGGAGATTCAGGTTCAATCCCTGGGTCAGGAAGATCCCCTGGAGGAGGGTACAGCAACCTACTCCAGTATTCTTGCCTGGAGAATCCCATGGACAGAGAAGCCTAGTGGGACAGTCCAACAGGTCTCAAAGAGTTGGACACGACTGAAGTGGCTTACCACATAATGATCAGATTGTGGCAAAAATAAAGCAGAGGGCTCTCATTTCTCGTTAAAATCCCTGAAGAACTATTTGACTTTTTAAATTATATAAATGAAATAGTTTGAATAAAATTAAATTTGAAATAAAAGATAAAGAAGGCTTAGGTGGTTCTCTTGACAGTATCTAAGCAATATCTACTTCATCTACCCTCATCTTCTCATTTAGTTATGAAAGCAGTTTCTTTTAAGATTCAGAATTTCAAAAGCAGTGGGTACAATTTGTAAATGCCACCCAATTTCCACCAAGTCAGATACCAATGGGATTAGTAAAATCTTGGAAGAATCCTTCAGGGCAGGGAGTGGCAAGGGGGGGAGATACAGGAGTGGAGAACACAGGACAGATACCCTTCACTTATCAGAAAGAGAGAAGCCTCCAACCTAAGGTGTGGGAGTTGCTTTTTAGTAGAATCACAGCTCTTCTATTAATAATAACCTCCTCTTCATCCTTTCCTTTAATAACTTTTTGGGCACCAATACTGAAAGTAATTTTCCTGGTAATGCACTTAGTCTAAAACGTACTTGCATGTGGGTAAGAAGATCCATGCAATGAAGGACTTGAAAAATTATAATTTGGTTTGTTTAGAGGGTTTGTTTGTTTTAATTCACCATTTCTAACAAAGAAAGAATCACAGAAAGCTTACACATGTTTTTAAACTAAAATAAGCTCACAAAATAAAATCATGAATTCCTCCTTCTGTCTCAAATATTCAAATTAGTTACCTACAGAATAGCAAAAATCTGGTTAGAGGCCCTAAAGTTAAAATAAAGGAGGAATCTCTTCTCCGCAGGTCTTTCCTGAAGACCTTGTCAGAAATTACAAGCACCTTCACACCTCTCCCACTCCCTATACCATCATGCTATACTTTTTTTCCTGAACATTTACCATCATCTAACATACTACACAGCCTTCTCAGTGATGCAGTGGTAAAGAATCTGCCTACAATTCAGGAGATGGAGGAGACGTGAGTTCAATTCCTGTGTCAGTAAGATCCCCTGGAGTAGGAAATGGCAACCCACTAGCAGCTTCTCTGGTGGCTCAGATGGTAAAGAATCTGCTTGCAGTGCAGGAGACCTGGGTTTGACCGCTGGGTTGGGGAGATCCCTTGGAGAAGGGGATGGCTACCCAATCCAGTGTTCTTGCCTGGAGAATTCCATGGACAGAGAAGCCTGGCAGGCTATAGTCCATGGGGTCACAAAGAGTCAGACATGACTGAGGGCAGCACAGGAGCAGTAGCAACATGGGAGACATTTTACTGATGTATATTTGATTCTCATTCACCTTCCTCTGCAACAAGGATATAAATTCCATGAGGATGGGAGATTTGTATTATGTTTTCAGGGATGTAGCCCAAAGGCTAGAATGATGACTGGCACACAGCAGAAAATAACTATTTGGTGAATCAGTGAGTGAATTATAACAGGAGCGAGGTAGAGGAAGATAGGAGCCAAGGACAAGCCACACACTAAGTTTATAGATCAGGCCTGGAAAGAATTTTCTCTACATCAAAATTTTAAAAAGAAAAAAAAGTGAGGCCTATAAAAATGGCTTATAACCCAAGGGACGAACGTTGTAACAGGCATTTTAAACTTTATCATATTTTTAATAGATGTATATTCAAATGTTTCAAAATCAAAACCAGGTAAAAAGATAGAAACAGGGAAATCTTGTTCTCACCCCTTCCCCATCTTCCCCATTCTTCTCATTTATTCCTATCTGTTACCACTCTCCTTAATTCTTGGGTTTTCTTCCAGTATTTCTTTATATAAATTGCTATTTTTCCTTATTTCAGAAGTACTTTTTTTATTTATGCTTTAAAATATTTGTTCTGGTCCATGTTTTCCTTTCTTCTTCAGGAATTTCAAATATGTTCATATTAAATTTCTTTTGTCTATCTGGAAAAGGTCAGTTTTCATTCCAATCCCAAAGAAAGGCAATGCAAAGAAAGCTCAAACTACTGCACAATTGCACTCATCTCACACGCTAGTAAAGTAATGCTCAAAATTTTCCAAGCCAGGCTTCAACAGTACGTGAACTGTGAACTTCTAGATGTTCAAGATGGTTTTAGAAAAGGCAGAGGAACCAGAGATCAAATTGCCAACATTTGCTGGATCATCAAAAAAGCAAGAGAGTTCCAGAGAAACATCTATTTCTGCTTTATTGACTATGCCAACGCCTTTGATTGTGTGGATCACAAGAAACTGTGGAAAATTCTGAAAGAGATGGGAATACCAGACCACCTGACCTGTCTCTTGAGAAACCTGTATGCAGGTCAGGAAGCAACAGTTAGATCTGGACATGGAACAACAGACTGGTTCCAAATAGGAAAAGAAGTACGTCAAGGCTGTATATTGTCACCCTGCTTATTTAACTTATATGCAGAGTACATCATGAGAAACGCTGGGCTGGAAGAAACACAAGCTGGAATCAAGATTGCTGGGAGAAATATCAATAACCTCAGATATGCAGATGATACCACCCTTATGGCAGAAAGTGAAGAAGAACTAAAGAGCCTCTTGATGAAAGTGAAAGAGGAGAGTGAAAAAGTTGGCTTATAGCTCACCATTCAGAAAACTAAGATCATGGCATCTGGTCCCATCACTTCATGGGAAATAGATGGGGAAACAGTGGAAACAGTGTCAGATTTTATTTTGGGGGGCTCAAAAATCACTGCTGATGGTGACTGTAGCCATGAAATTAAAAGACGCCTACTCCTTGGAAGGAAGGTTATGACCAACCTAGATAGCATATTTAAAAGCAGAGACATTACTTTGCCAACAAAGGTCCGTCTAGTCAAGGCTATGGTTTTTCCAGTAGTCATGTATGGATGTGAGAATTGGACGGTGAAGAAATCTGAGTGCTGAAGAATTGATGCTTTTGAACTGTGGCATTGGAGAAGACTCTTGAGAGTCCCTTGGACTGCAAGGAGATCCAAGCAGTCCATTGTAAAAGAGATCAGTCTTGGGTGTTCATTGGAAGGACTGATGTTGAAGCTGAAACTCCAATACTTTGGCCACCTCATGTGAAGAGTTGACTCACTGGAAAAGACCCTAATGCTGGGAAGGATTGGGGGCGGGAGGAGAAGGGGACGACAGAGGATGAGATGGCTGGATGGCATCACTGACTCGATGGACATGGCCTGGCGTGCTGCGATTCATGGGGTTGCAAAGAGTCGGACACGACTGAGTGACTGAACTGAACTGAACTGAACTGAAGGATGATAATCCCCTCTAATCTTTTAAAATCATTCTTTTTTTCTGCCTCATTTTGTTTGCTTTAACATTAACCCATCTCATTCTTGCCATGTTTTTTTAATGTCTGTTCATTCTTATGTCCTGTAATTTAGTCTCCATTCCTGAAATGATCCCGTTTACTTTTATTTCTTTCCTGAATTCTATCACTTCCCATTTTTCCTTCTCCTGTTTTTCTGGTCTTGGTTCCCACTGCCTGGCCATATTATCCACCAAATTCTTGAATTATTTCTTTCAGTCTGCCTTCTATAGCTGCAATGACTTCATTACATTTTTCTTATTCAAGTTATAATTAGGTTATTTTCTCCTACCTGTGGCAATATTTTTCTGTCATTTTTTTTCCTATGTAAAGTGCTTCTACATACTAATTGTTTATAGTTTCATCATACAGAAACTGGATTTATCCCTTCACATAATTCATTTCCAAAGGAGTTGAATTCTTTTAAGTTAGCTATTATCAGGAAGTTCTTAGAACAGAGGAGCAAGGCCAAGGTACCTGCCTAGGTTTCCTTTCACTGGCTAAGGGATCTCTCTTTTGTTTCCTTAAACTATAATACCTCTGGGTCTGTGGGGGGTGGAAAATGGGGACTTGTTTTTTAATGTGTATTGCGCTTCAGTTTTACAAGATGAAAAGAGTTCTGAGGATTGTTTGTGCAGCAGTGTAAATACACCTAACACTACTGACTCAATGGAAATGAATTTGAGCAAACTCCAGGAGACAGTGAAGGACAGGGAAGCCTGGAGTACTGCAGTCCATGGGGTTGCAAAGAGTTGGACATGACTGAGCAACAGAACAGCACATGGTTATGCTGTTCAAATAAAAAATGGTTCATGAATGGTTCATGTTCAAAATAAAAAACAGTTATGACTGCAAATACTATGTGTATTTTGCCACAATTAAAAGGTTCTTTAATTTTAAAACTATATTTGTTATATATTTGAAACATAGTTTGCTATATCACATTTTGAGCATATGAAGATTACATGTTTCCTGTGTAGTCATGTCATGCTAATTTTTACATCTAAGAACCTAACCTAGTTCACAGGCCTTCTCTCATCACTGGCTTCCCTGACACTCTCCTGGGATGACATTATGAAGGGATACAACTTCTTTTCAAAGATATTCCTTTTTTTCTAGAAGGGGATGCTCTCTGAGGTCTGCCATTTTAGGATGTTTCCACAGACTTCCATTTCACTCATTCTCTGCTTCCCCAAGTACTTGTGACCTAAGTTATTCCAACTCTGTCCACAGAAATGTCAACTTGGAAAGGGATAACTCTAATTCTGGAAGTAAATATTTGGAAGTCTAAGACCTATCACTACTGAGTCTTCATATCAGATTCTAGGTGAGGTAAAGTTGAGAGGAGAATAAGATGATACTAGCGCTTCAATGGGGCTTCCCCAGTGGCTCAGCAGTGAAGAATCCGCTTGCAATGCAGGAGCCACAGGAGACGTGGGTTCAATCCCTGGGTCAAGAAGATCCCCTGGACGAGGACATGGCAACCCACTCCAGTATTCTTGCCTGGAAAATCCCAGGGGCAGAGGAACCTGGTAGACTACAGTCCAAAATATCTCAAAGAGTCAGACACAAACTGAAGTGACTTGGCATGCACACAAGCAGCTAACTTCAGTAATGCTTTTAGTAGGACACCAATAGAAAAAAAAAAAAAAAACCCAAGGGGATCAGGGATTTTTTTTTAAGTAGCAGTATAAAGGTGACTAGTAGAATCAAAGTACAAACTTTTGTAAGTATACTGCGTAAGTGTATGTAGTAGTGTACGTAGAGAATGATTCAGAGAGAGAGGCAATTAATGGTATAGGGACAATTAGGAGGTTTTCTAGTAGTCACTTGGCATAGTGGTAAAGAAGCCGCATGCCAATGCAGGAGACACAAGAGATGCAGGTTTGAGCCCTGAGTCAGGAAGATCCGCTGGAGAA
Organism: Giraffa tippelskirchi; assembly: GCF_054371585.1. Lineage (NCBI taxonomy): Eukaryota > Metazoa > Chordata > Mammalia > Artiodactyla > Giraffidae > Giraffa > Giraffa tippelskirchi. Next base: position 86,673,982 of record NC_137275.1, on the reverse strand, counting down.
GGAAATGGCAGCCCGCTTCAGTATTCTTCATGAAAAATTCCATGGGCAGAGGAGCCTGGAGGGTTATAGTCCACAGGGTGACAAAGTCAGACACAATTGAGAAGATATGCATAGCAGTCTAGGCAAGAAATGTTGGTGGGCTTATTTGAGGTGACACAGGAGAGTAGCTGACAGATTTAAGTTACAGGGAGGAAAAGGATTGAAGAAAGAATTGCTGTCTGTTGTGGGGACATGAGAGTGATGCCATAGACACCAGAGGAGAGGACAGTGAGATAGGAATGTGGATGCTGTAACGTGGCATTACAGAATGACAGCAAATAAAAACAGTTGCAACTGCATATTGGAGTTGCTTTCTAATGACTTATACTTTCTCTAAAGTTTTCATATTGTATCAGTGGGGAAAAATATATATTATTCATCAGAAACTGTTGAGTCAACTGCAAGCTATCTGGGAGCAAAATATGATTAGAGCCATACCTCAAACTATAATCCAATATAAATTTTGAGTATATTAAAATGTTAAATATATATATTATATAGAACAACAACAACAAAAAGTTTAAAATGTATATAATGAATATATTTCATCCTGGCATGGACAGGAAATAGAAGCAAAAGCAGAAGCCATAAAGAATAGTAAATATGACCACATAAAAATGAAATATACATAGTAAGGAAAAAAATGTTTAAAAAGTAAAAATTAAACCACTAGGAAAATAATTGCATCATATATAGAAAGAGGTTTAACATTCTTGATTAAAAATTTCTTAGAAGCGATTATAAAAAAAGATGAGAATGCCTATTTTAAAAATAGGCAAACAATATGAATAGGCAACTTTAAAAAAATAAAGAAAAACAAGGCCATTAACCTGTAGGGACAAATATGCATCTTCAATAACAATCAAAACAGTGCAAATTAAATAGTAAGGCACTCTTGTTATCTATCAACTTGTGAAATTTGATTATTTAAAAGTTCAGTGAGTTCAGTTCAGTTCAGTTCAGTCGTTCAGTCGTTCAGTTGTGTCCGACTCTTTGTGACCCCATGAATCGCAGCACGCCAGGCCTCCCTGTCCATCACCAACTCCCGGAGTCTACCCAAACCCATGTCCATAGAGTCAGTGATGCCATCTAGCCATTTCATTCTCTGTTGTCCCCTTCTCCTCCTGCCCCCAATCCTTCCCAGCATTAGGGTCTTTTCCAATGAGTCAACGCTTCACAAGAGGTGGCCAAAGTATTAGAGTTTCAGCTTCAACATCAGTGAACACCCAGAACTGATCCTTTAGGATGGACTGGTTGGATTTTCTTGCAGTCCAAAGGACTCTCAAGAGTCTTCTCCAACACCACAGTTCAAAAGCATCAATTCTTTGGCGCTCAGCTTTATTCACCGTCCAACTCTCACATCCATACGTGACCACTGGAAAAACCATAGACTTGACTAGACGGACCTTTGTTGGCAAAGTAATGTCTCTGCTTTTAAATATGCTGTCTAGGTTGGTCATAACGTTCCTTCCAAGGAGTAAGCGTCTTTTAATTTCATGGCTGCAATCACCATCAGCAGTGATTTTTGAGCCCCCCAAAATAAAATCTGACACTGTTTCCACCGTTTCCCCATCTATTTCCCATGAAGTGATGGGACCAGATGCCATGATCTTAGTTTTCTGAATGGTGAGCTTTAAGCCAACTTTTTCACTCTCCTCTTTCACTTTCATCAAGAGACTCTTTAGTTTTTCTTCGCTTTCTGCCATAAGGGTGGTGTCATCTGAGGTTATTGATATTTCTCCCAGCAATCTTGATTCCAGCTTGTGTTTCTTCCAGCCCAGCGTTTCTCATGATGTAATCTGCAAATAAGAAAAATAAGCAGGGAGAAAATATACAGCCTTGACGTACTCAGGAATTTTCCTATTTGGAACCAGTCTGTTCCATGTCCAGTTCTAACTATTGCTTCCTGACCTGCATACAGGTTTCTCAAGAGACAGGTCATGTGGTCTGGTATTCCCATCTCTTTCAGAATTTTCCACAATTTATTGTGATCCACACAATCAAAGGCGTTGGCATAGTCAATAAAGCAGAAATAGATGTTTTTCTGGAACTCGCTTGCTTTTTCTATGACCCAGAGGATGTTGGCAATTTGATCTCTGGTTCCTCTGCCTTTTCTAAAACCAGCTTGAACATCTGGAAGTTCACAGTTCATGTACTGTTGAAGCCTGGCTTGGAGAATTTTGAGCATTACTTTACTAGCATGTGAGATGAGTCCAATTGTGGGGTAGTTCAAGCAAGGCATTGCCTTTCTTTGGGATTGGAATGAAAACTGACCTTTTCCAGTCCTGTGGCCACTGCTGAGTTTTCCAGATTTGCTGGCATGTTGTGTGCAGCACTTTCACAGCATCATCTTCCAGGATTTGAAATAGCTCAACTGGAATTCCATCACCTCCACTAGCTTTGTTTGTAGTGATGCTTCCTAAGGCCCACTTGACTTCACATTCCAGGATGTCTGGCTCTAGGTGAGTGATCACACCATCGTGATTATCTGGGTCATGAAGATCTTTTTTGTACAGTTCTTCTGTGTATTCTTGCCACCTCTTCTTAATATCTTCTGCTTCTGTTAGGTCCATACCATTTCTGTCCTTTATCGAGCCCATCTTTGCATGAAATGTTCCCTTGGTATCTCTAATTTTCTTGAAGAGATCTCTAGTCTTTCCCATTCTGTTGTTTTCATCTATTTCTTTGCACTGATCGCTGAGGGAGGCTCTCTTATCTCTCCTTGCTATTCTTTGGAACTCTGCATTCAGATGGGAATATCTTTCCTTTTCTCCTTTGCTTTTCGCTTCTCTCCTTTTCACAGCTATTTGTAAGCCCTCCTCAGACAGCCATTTTGCTTTTTTGCATTTCTTTTCCACGGGGATGGTCTTGATCCCTGTCTCCTGTACAATGTCATAACCTCTGTCCATAGTTCATCAGGCACTCTGTCTATCAGATCTAGTCCCTTAAATCTATTTCTCACTTCCACTGTATAATCATAAGGGATTTGATTTAGGTCATACCTGAATGGTCTAGTAGTTTTCCCTACTTTCTTCAATTTCAGTCTGAATTTGGCAATAAAGAGTTCATGATCTGAGCCACAGTCCGCTCCCGGTCTTGTTTTCCTGACTGTATAGAGCTTCTCCATCTTTGGCTGCAAAGAATATAATCAATCTGAATTTGGTGTTGACCATCCGGTGATGTCCATGTGTAGAGTCTTCTCTTGTGTTGTTGGAAGAGGGTGCTTGTTATGACCAGTGCATTCTCTTGGCGAAACTCTATTAGCCTTTGCCCTGCTTCATTCTGTACTCCAAGGCCAAATTTGCCTATAATCACAGAAATTTAGGCAATCTGATCACACGGACCACAGCCTTGTCTAACTCAGTGAAACTAAGCCATGCTGTGTGGGGCCACCCAAGATGGACGGGTCACGGTGGAGAGAACGTGGTCCACTGGAGAAGGGCATGGCAAACCACTTCAGTATTCTTGCCTTGAGAACCCCATGAACAGTATGAAAAGGCAAAAAGATAGGACACTGAAAGAGGAACTCCTTAGGTCAGAAGGTGCCCAATATGCTACTGGAGATCAGTGGAGAAATAACTCCAGAAGAATGATAGGATGGAGCCAAAGCAAAAACAATACCCACCTGTGGATATGACTGGTGATAGAAGCAAAGTCCGATGCTATAAAGAGCAATATTGCATAGGAACCTGGAATGTTAGGTCCATGAATCAAGGCAAGTTGGAAGTGGTCAAACAGGAGATGGCAAGAGCGAACATCGACATTCTAGGAATCAGCGAACTAAGATGGACTGGAGTAGGTGAATTTAACTCAGATGACCATTATATCTACTACTGTGGGCAGGAATCCCTTAGAAGAAATGGAGTAGCCATCATGGTCAACAAAAGAGTCCAAAATGCAGTACTTGGATGCAATCTCAAAAACGACAGAAGGATCTCTGTTTCTTTCCAAGGCAAACCATTCAATATCACAGTAATCCAAGTCTATGCCCCGACCAGTAACGCTGAAGAAGCTGAAGTTGAACGGTTCTATGAAGACCTACAAGACCTTTTAGAACTAACACACAAAAAAGATGTCCTTTTCATTATAGGGGACTGGAATGCAAAAGTAGGAAGTCAGGAAACACCTGGCGTAACAGGGAAATTTGTCCTTGGAGTTCAGTGAGGGTACATGGTAAATGGCATTTTTCAGTTCAGTTCAGTCACTCAGTCATGTCCGACTCTTTGTGATCCCATGAACTGCAGCACGCTAGGCTTCCCTGTCCATCACCAACTCCCGGAGCTTGCTCAAACTCATGTCCATCGAGTTGGTGATGCCATCCAATCATCTTATCCTCCCTCATCCCCTTCTCCTCCTGCCTTCAATCTTTCCCAGCATCATGGTCTTTTCCAATGAGTCAGTTCTTCACATCAGGTGGCCAAAGTATTGCAGTTTCACCTTCAGCATCAGTCCTTCCAATGAATATTCAGGACTGATTTCCTTTAGGATTGACAGGTTGGATTTCCTTGCAGTCCAAGGGACTCTCTAGAGTTTTCTCCAACACCACAGTTCAAAAGCATCAATTCTTCAGCACTCAGCTTTTTTTATAGTCCAACTCTCACATCCATACATGACTACTGGAAAAACCATAGCTTTGACTAGACAGACCTTTGTCAGCAAAGTAATGTCTCTACCTTTTAATATGCTGTCTAGGTTGGTCATAGCTTTTCTTCCAAGGAGCAAGCATCTTTTAACTTCATGGCCGCAGTCACCATCTGCAGTGATTTTGGAGCCCAAATAAAAAAAAGTCTGTCACTGTTTCCATAGTTTCCCCATCTATTTGCCAAGAAGTGATAGGACTGGATGCCATGATCCTAGTTTTCTGAATGTTGCGTTTTAGGCCAGCTTTTTCACTCTCCTCTTTCACTTTCATCAAGAGGCTCTTTTATGCTAAAAATGGCATTTTTATAATAATATATATATAAAAGTTATATGCAATGATATTTAGAACAACATTGCTTATAATGTTGAAAATGAAAGAAAAAGGTTCTAAACAAAGGATTGGCCAAATTAATATTCATTAATGTAATGGAATAGCATGCTGCCATTAAAAATCAAGTCACAGAACAATGATCAATAACTTGAAAAATTGATCTCAATAATGCTAAATGGAAAAATAAAATTATAGCATAGCTTATATAGTATGATCTCAAATTTATGTTTGTTTATATATTTAGTAGAAAGATATTTACAAAATATTAACAATGGTTACACAGTTCATCTTTTTTTACATTGTATATATCCTTATGGAGAAGGAAATGGCAACCCACTCCAAAATTCTCATCTGGGAAAACCCATGGATAAAGAAGCTTAGCAGGCTACAGCCCATGGGGTTGCACCAAGTCAGACACAACTTAGCAAGTAAACAACAACAACATATACCCTTTTCACAGGAAAATATAGTCTCTTACCATTAAGAAAAAAATTATTGAATTTATACATAAAGAAAACTGGTTTCCAAATTTCCCCTTCTTCATCATCCCTTTCTATATTCCATCCTTTCTATTGCCTTTCCTTCTCAACTACTCTTTCCTATTGTAAAGACTTCAAAGATACATTTCTAAGTCTTAAAAGGAAGGACTCATTGGAAAAGAGATGATACATTCATGTTATTGTTGTATGTACTTTTAGTTATTTATATTTATACATTTTCCATATCATTGAAATTTATGAAACATGAATTTTAAAGCATAATTGTTAATCTTACCTCTTTTAGAATAGTTAATATTTCACATGACTAAGGCAGGTTTTTCTCTAAAACTTGGTTTCAAATCTAACTGCACATTAGAATTACTGGAGGAACTTTGTAAATTATAAGCCCATAGAGGTTCTAAATCAGCAATTCTGGGGTCTACTTAGAAACCTGCACTTCTAAGAAGTTCTCTGATGATATAGATAAGCCAGGTCAGGAAAACACAGCTTTGAGTGATTACTAATTCCATTCTTTGAACTTGTTCCACCTTTGAATGATATACTATGAAAAATAATACTAGTAACTGTGGGCAAATTGTAAAGTGAAGTGTCTTTGAAAATTGACATAACTTAAAATAGCCAAGAGCTGACATCTATACTATTCTAAAAGTACATTGTTTCCTTTATTTTGGAAACTTTCATATTGTAAGAAAATTACACTCAACATTTAGTAGAATGATAGGCCTATGAGAGATCTTAATCACTGAATCAAGAAGATTACTTTTATTGAGTACATAAAATTATGTGGGTTAAAATTAAAAGAAGCATAATCAAATTCTTTTCTTGTATACAGCCATAATTTCTAATAGAACTCTAAATTCTTATAGAAAATATGCTGCTTAATATTGTGGATTGGTGGGTTTTGTTTCTTTATATAGTTTTTTTTTATGTATCAGCAGAAGAAATGGTAGCAGTGGAGCCATATTTAGTTGCTTGCTTAAGCAGGAATAATGCAGCAAGGTATTAAGACAGATTTTACCAGCTGTTTGAGACTAGACAACTTGCACTCTAGGTCTGGGAGTGCAAGGTCTGGGGTTAACAGAAGGTTCGAAGTATATGGAGAGAGATGATGTTAACGTTTAAAAGAAAGCTAGAGGGTAGAAAAGATTTCAGCCAAGTACTGTGTCACTGCTACACTATTTAGGAGGACTAGTTTTTACAAAGAAGCTGGAAGCTGAAAGTTGAATTTATCTGTGATGGGTGTCATTCATTTGCAACTGCAGCAATTAGAAAAGTGACTTACAATTTATTGTGTCATGTGGAAAAAAACTGTTAAGAAGAGAAGGAGGATCCTGCTCGGTATTATGGAAAGAACATTAAAGTTAAGTGACCTGAGAGCTTCTTCAGCTCTCCCACAAATCTGCTATTTGAATTTGAGGAAATCACTTACATTCCAGGAGCATTAATTTAGGAATCATGTGCAGAGACAGGATGGTGGTTCAAAGCTTGGATTGGAGAGCAAGTGTGAATCTCAGCTACGCTGCACACAAAATTTGTAACCTTGCACAAGTTACTATTTCTGTGCCTTAATTTCCTTGTGTGCAAGATGGGAATATTAACAGCATTAACTTCACAGGATTACTGAGGGACTCAAACAATTTATTATATGGTGGCTCAGATGGTAAAGAATCTGCCTGCAGTGCAGGAGACCTGGGTTCAATCCCTAGGTCGGGAAGATCCCCTGGAGAAGGAAATGGCAACCCACTCCAGTATTCCTGCCTGGAGAATCCCATGGGCAAAGGAACTTGGTGGGATATAGTCCCTGGGATCACAAAGAGTCAGACACGACTGAGCAACTAACACTAGACTAGACTAGAACCACTTAGAAGAAGGTCTGAAACACGGTGATTGTTTCAGCAATTATATAATGAGAACTTTGAACTAGAACTAAGCAGTTTTCAAATTACTTTATGCTATGGGACCCCAATACAAATGAAATGCCACTTGGATGTCCAAATAATAAAACAGATGAGATTAGAGATGTTTTCATGGACAGGCATAGAGAAGTTGAGAATCACACCTTCCTGCTTTCCAAACCTTCCCAGGTAACCCCTGAACAACATCAAGAAACAACAAAATGAGGGAGCACAGTTTAGAAACACTAATGAGCTTTTCCAAATCTCTCATAAGCTGTGTATCAATGGGAATTGTGATTGGTCATAGAAATCTGACAACAGTGATTTAAACATGTATGAATTTACTCTCTGCTCTAGAAATTCAGTAGTGGGCAGCTAAGACCTATGTGGCAGCTCACCAGAAAACCGTGCTCTCTCTGTCTTTTGGAGTTCTAGTCATCAGATGAATGATCCAGACAGGAAACTATTAGAAAGGACAAGGGAAAAAGTGCTTTCTGATAAAAGTGCTTTCTCATGCAACATTGTCTGTTAACATCTCAGTATTCAAATGGCAACCCACTCCAGTATTCTTGCCTGGAAAATCCCATGGACAGAGGAGCCTGGCGAGCTCCAGTCCATGGGGTCACAAAGAGTCAGACACGATTGAGCTAATTCACTTCATTTATTCATCCTTAGACACAAAAGAGGTTGGGAAATGTAATCTTTTAATTGGATGTGTTTCTACCTGGAATTAAGTAAGAGTTCTGTTACTGTTGAAGGAGAGAATAAATTATGCTAGGCAATCACTTTCTGCATAGTAACTTTAAAATGTCATTGAGTTTTATGAGTAAAAGGAATGTTAAAATTGCCTAGCGTAGATCAAGAAAACTGAGAAAAGAATACTATATCAATCAAAATATGCTCTTAATTGGCTTTTAAACATCATTAATTTTTATGTGATTTCTGAAAAATAAGTATATTAATCCCTCTGGTGATTAAAATAATTTCCCAAATTATATATGACCGTAAGTTTTAAAGTAGCTTCCTCTTGGCTGAGGGGAGCAAAAGGTTAACTAGATGTCCATTTACAAATGAAGGTTAACTTGAAATTCTAAAACAGATAATATATGCATAGGGCAGGGAATAATATCCAGCACATATTTAATTTACAATAGATGATAATTCTCTATTTCCCCTTTATTACTCTGTATTTTAATTTCTTCATCTACATTATGAGGAATTTAAGTCAAGTGATACCTGAGGTTTCATAAAACTGAAACATCCTGTGAAACAAAAGAAAACTCCAGAAAATGAAAAACATTTTAGGGGAGAAGAAGTTCAGATACCTTAAAAAATAAGCATGAAGTATATGACACCATCAGTCTAACCTCTTACGTATAAAGCAGGCCAGAACTACTATCAGGATATGACCAAAACTAATTAGTCCTCAAAGGTACACATTGGAAAGAGTATATTTTGACCCACTGCTAAGCTAAATTCAAACAACTGGAAAAGATGAGGGGCAACTTTTCTCCCTTATACAATTTATTTTACCTAGATGAGATAATTATTATGATTTTTTAAAATATTTATGGATAATTAATAAGATTAGAAAATGTTCAAGAAAAGTGGGTGAGAAAAATCATGACACAAATGTCTTGCTTTTTATTTAGATTAGCATTAAACCACAAGAATGCCCCCAGTTATTCAAAATTTGACCAAAATTCTGCTTGTAATGGCTGTAGATTATTCCATTGACTATAACTGGCTCTGCTAGTTAGAAATGATCAGTCCTCTCATTAGTCAGATTCTTTGAGCCCATACTATTTACAGGATCCCTGTAATCTATAGGACTTGATGGGAAATACAAATGAAATAGAAGATGAAATACCTGTCCTAGATAATCTTGATGCATGGCAGGCAGAGCATTAGATCAACAAATATTCACTGAGCTTCTACAGTATGGCAAGTTCCATACAAGGAACTGGGTATTAAATGTTGAATAAGACCCGAGGCTTGATATCAAGGTAGGTCTGCCCATCAAATGTTTTGTCCAGGGTCACTGTACTCCTTGTACAAATAATGTTACATCATTACTCAAAACCTACCCTAAAATATTATGAACTAAATAACACTTACTGTTTCACATGTCTTCTCTTCTTGTTCATACTTAAGATGGACTTAATTTCTTTTAGACCAAGGAAACTTACACTCCTGGGCAGAACAGATCCTTGGAGAGATTTCATGGGATATTGTTCTTACTAATGCTGGAAGCAAAGGACTTTGCTGAATAAGGAAATTTCTCTCTCAAGCATTATAAAAATCAACTTTCAGAATTTGTAGGCAAACCAAACTGGAAAAAAAGTCTGCCTAAAATCTTGGGAAAAAAACCTCACTATTTGACTAAACAATCAAATATTTGACTATTTGACTAAAAAGAGTCAAATCTCAGTTTGAAAAATCAAAATGAGAGTTGAGATATTTGACAAGTTCAATTCTCCAATACAAGAGATGAGAAACACATGGGTTGTGTGTTATGTTGAGCTTAGCTTTTCTCATGCTTTCTATAACACCCTCTCTCATTTTCCTTTTCTCTTTTTATTTATGCAGTACTCAGCTCATAATTTAATGTGCCAAAAGACTGCTTTCAATGACTTGAAATGTAACCTTTTTAGTACTATGCAGAAGATATAGATACATTGATAGGTAGAGATATATATATAATTCATGAGCAGTTAAGAATATTATGACCATTCTAAAAACTACTTTAAATCCTTTTCTCTGTTTTGCCTTGAATTTCTAACTTTGGGTCTCCAATAAGTGAAAAACTATGGGAGATGCCAGGCAGAGCATATTATATTAATTAATTAATTAATAATCTTAAGTTATGCACTAAACCTCAGAGGCTTCCCATTACCTACACTACAGTACCTTTGGGAGGTCTGGGATATGTCTTCATCACTTTTCTTTGATTTTTACCATGTATTTTATACTTTAAAATCAATACTTGAATCTCTGAACAAGTTTGAATGTTGTTTGGTTAAAGTACTCTGATGAGGATACAACCAATGTCTGGGTAATGGGGAACAGAGCCAAAGAAAGGAATTCTCCCTACACCAGAATAAACAGATCATCACCAATAAAATGATCTTCTATTTACTGTTATCATGGACTGGACAAATCCAAATACATTCTGAGAGCCACTCAGCTACCAAGCTCATGGACTGAGAAATTATCTTGCATTTTCTAATCATATGCAAAATTTAGGCGACTGAGTATATGGTAGAAATACATGCATCTGTACTTCTATCCCTAAACAGAATGTCTAAGAGCTCAGTTCAGTTAGTTGCTCAGTCGTGTCTGACTTTGTGACCCCATGGATTGCAGCACGCCAGGCCTCCCTGTCCATCACCAACTCCCGGAGTTTACCCAAACTCATGTCCATTGAGTTGGTGATGCCATCCAACCATCCCATCCTCTGCCGTCCCCTTCTCCTCCCACCTTCAGTCTTTCCCAACATCAGGGTCTTTTCCAATGAGTCATTTCTTCGCATCAGGTGGCCAAAGAATTGCAGTTTCACCTTCAACATCAGTCCTTCCAATGAACACTCAGGACTGATTTCCTTTAGGATAGACCGGTTGGATCTCCTTGCAGTCCAGGGGACTCTCAAGTGTCTTCTCCAGCACCATAGCTCAAAAGCATCAATTATTCGGTGCTCAGCTTTCTTTATAGTCCAACTCTCACATCCATACATGACTACTGGAAAAACCATAGCTTTGACTACATGGAACTTTGTTGGCAAAGTAATGCCTCCACTTTATAATGTGCTGTCTAGATTGGTCATAACTTTCCTTCCAAGGAGTACGGTTCAGTTCAGTTCAGTCGCTCAGTTGTGTCCGACTCTTTGTGACCCCATGAACTGCAGCACGCCAGGCCTCCCTATCCATCACCAACTGCTCGAGTCTACCCAAATCCATGTCCATTGAGTCGGTGATGCCATCCAATCATCTCATTCTCTGTCATCCCCTTCTCCTCCTGTCTTCAATCTTTCCCAGAATAAGGGTCTTTTCAAATTAGTCAGCTCTTCACATCAGGTGGCCAAAGTATTGGAGTTTCAGCTTTAACATCAGTCCTTCCAATGAACACCCAAGACTGATTTCCTTTAGGATGGACTGGTTGGATCTCCTTGCAGTCCAAGGGACTCTCAAGAGTCTACTCTAACAACATAGTTCAAAAGCATCAATTCTTTGGCACTCAGCTTTCTTTATAGTCCAACTCTCACATCCACACATAACTACTAGAAAAACCACAGCCTTGACTAGATGGACCTTTGTTGACAAAGTAATGTCTCTGCTTTTTAATATGCTGTCTAGGTTGGTCATAACTTTTTTTCCAAGGAATAAGTATCTTTTAATTTAATGGCTGCAATCACCATCTGCAGTGATTTTGGAGCCCCCAAAAATAAACTCAGCCACTGTTTCCACTGTTTCCCCATCTATTTGCTGTGAAGTGATGGGACCAGATGCCACGATCTTAGTTTTCTGAATGTTGAGCTTTAAGCCAACTTTTCCACTCTCCTCTTTCATTTTCATCAAAAGGCTCTTTAGTTCTTCTTCACTTTCTGTCATAAGAGCAGAACTAGTTTTTTTTTTTTCAAAAGAAATAACTTTTACTGAAGTATACTGAATTTGCAATGTTGTGTTATTTCAGGTATGTAGCAAAGTGATTGAGATGTAGGCAAATAGATTTATTATAGACAGACAGATATTCTTTTTCAGATTATTTGCCATTATAGGTTATCATAAGATATTGAATATAGTTCCCTGTCCACACAATAGGTCTCTGTTGTTTGCCTATTTTATCTAGAGATGTGTGTATCTGTTAATCCTAAACTTGTAATTTACCCTCCCAACCTTTTCCCTTTGGTAACCAAAAGATTGTTTTCTATGTCTATGAGTCTATTTCTGTTTTGTAAATAAATTCATTTGTATCTTTTTTTTTAGATTACACATATAAGAAATATCTTATATCAGTCTTTCTCTGTCTGACTTACTTTAGTCTGTATGATGGTTCCAAGCTCCATCTGTGTTGCTGCAGATGGTGTTATTTCATTTTCTTTTATGGCTGTATACACACACACACATATTCTTTATCCATTCATTTGATTTTGAAATTCTGCTTTTCTCTAGAGTTAGAAAGAAAAGTAAATTCTTAGAGGATAAGAGGTGCCAAAGAAATAAAGCAGTTAGTAATTCAATGGCAAGTCATAGGATTAAAATTCTCCATGCAGGAAGTAGATGTGATATTTCTAAAGGAAAATTTAAGGTAGTATTAGTATTTAATAAGGCTATATTCAATCAGGTAGTATTGAATAAGACCCCACAGAGACTGACCCAGGACTGTGTTTGACTATCTCCTGTGGAGGTATGGGTCAGCAGTGGACTGTGCAGGGACAGGGGCTCTGGTTGCAGTAGACCTGGGTATGGCATAAGCCCACTTGGAAGAGGTTGCCATTCACCCCACCATAGAGCTGCCAGAACTTACACAGAACTGGGGAACCAGACTCTTGGAGGGCACAAACAAATCCAGGACAAAGGAGCAGTGACCCCACAAGAGACTGACCCAGACTTTCCCATGAGTGTCCAGGAGTCTCCTGCTGAGGCATGGGTCAGTAGTGGCCTCCTGCAGGGTTAGGGGCAACGAGTGCAGTAGTGCACACATGGGACCTTTTGAAGGAGGTAGCCATTATCTTCATTATCTCCACCATAGTTTGGCCTCGGGTCAAACAACAGGGAGAGAACACAGCTCCGCCCATCAACAGAATTGGTTAAAGATTTACTGATCATGGCCCCCATGAGAAAAACACCCAGTTTCCCCCTCAGTCAGTCTTCCTATCAGGAAGCTTCCATAAACCTCTTATCCTTCTCCAGAAGAAAGCAGACAGAATGAAAACCACAATCACAGAAGAAAACTAACAAATCTGATCATATGGACCACAGCCTTGTCTAACTAATAGAAACTATGAGCCATGCCATATAGGGCCACCGAGGATGGACTGGCCATCGTGGACAGTTCTGACAAAACCTGGTCCACTGGAGAAGGGAATAGCAAACCACTTCAGTATTCTTGCCTTGAGAACCCCATGAACAGTATGAAAAGGCAAAAAGATAGGACACTGAAAGATGAACTTGCCAGGTAGGTAGGTGCCAATATGCTACTGGAGATCAGTGGAGAAATAACTCCAGAAATAATGAAGACAGGGAGCCAAGGCAAAAACAACACCAAGTTGTGGATGCAACTGGTGATGGAAGTAAAGTCCAATGCTATAAAGAGCAATATTGCATAGGAACCTGGAATGTTAGGTCCATGAATCAAGGCAAATTGGAAGTGGTCAAACAGGAGATGACAAGAGTGAACATCAACATTTTAGGAATCAGTGAACTAAAATGGACTGAAATGGGTGAATTTAACTCAGATGACAATTATATCTTCTACTGTGGTCAAGAATCACTTAAAAGAAATAAAGTAGCCATCATAATGAACAAAAGATCTGAAATGCAGTACCTGGATGCAATCTCAAAAACGATAGAATGATCCCTGTTCATTTTCAGAGCTAACCATTGAAAATCACAGTAACCCAAGTCTATGCCCCAACCAGGAATGCTGAAAAAGCTGAAGTTGAACGGTTCTATGAAGACCTACAAGACCTTCTAGAACTAACACCCAAAAAAGATGTCCTTTTCATTATATGGAACTGGAATGCAAAAGTAGGAAGTCAAGAGATACCAGGAGTAACAGATAAATTTGGCCTTGGAGTACAAAATGAAGCAGGTCAAAAGCTAACAGAGTTTTGCCAAGAGAACACACTGGTCATAGCAAATACCTTCTTCCAACAACACAAGAGAAGACCCTACACATGGACATCACCAGATGGTCAATACCGAAATCAGATTGATTATATTCTTTGAAGCCAAAGATAGAGAAGCTCTATATAGTAAGCAAAAACAACACTGGGAGCTGACTGTAGGTCACATCATGAATTCCTTATTGCCAAATTCAGACTTAAATTGAAGAAAGTAGGGAAAACCACTAGACCACTCACGTATGACCTAAATCAAATCCCTTACGATTATACAGTGGAAGTGACAAATAGATTCAAGGGATTAGATCTGATAGACAGAGTGCCTGAAGAACTATGGATGGAGCTTTGTGACACTGTACAGAAGCCAGGGATCAAAACCATCCCCAAGGAAAAGAAATGCAAAAAGGCAAAATGGTTGTCTGAGGAGGGCTTACAAATAGCTGAGAAAAGAAAAGCCGCAAAAGACAAAGAAGAAAAGGCAAGATATACCCATTTGAATGCAGAGTTCCAAAGAATAGCAAGGCGAGATAAGAAAGCCTTCCTCAATGATCAATGCAAAGAAATAGAGGAAAACAATAGAATGGGAAAGACTAGAGAACTCCTCAAGAAAATTAGAGATACCAAGGGAACATTTCAACCAAAAATGGGCACAATAAAGGACAGAAATGGTGTGGACATAACAAAAGCAGAAGATATTAAGAAGAGATGGCAAGAATACACAGAAGAACTATACAAAAAAGATCTTCATGACCCAGAAAACCATGATAGTGTGATCACTCACCTAGAGCCAGACATCCTGGAATGCAAAGTCAAGTGGGCCTTAGGAAGCATCAATACAAACAAAGCTAGTGGAGGTGATGGAATTCCAGCTGAGCTATTTCAGATCCTCAAAGATGATGCTGTTGAAGTGCTGCACACAATATGCCAGAAAATTTGGTAAACTTAGCAGTGGCCACAGGACTGAAAAAGGTCAGTTTTTATTCCAATCCCAAAGAAATACAATGCCAAAGAATGCTCAAACTACTGCACAATTGCACTCATATCACACGCTAGCAAAGTAATGCTCAAGATTCTCCAAGCCAGGCTTCAACAGTATCGTGAACCATGAACATCCAAATGTTCAAGCTTGTTTTAGAAAAGGCAGAGGAACCAGAGATCAAATTGCCAATGTCCGTTGGCTCACCAAAAAAGCAAGAGAGTTCCAGCAAAACATCTGCTTTATGGACTGTGCCAAAGCTTTTGACTCTGTGGATCACAACAAACTGTGGAAAATTCTTCAAGAGATGGGAATACCACACTACCTGACCTGCCTCCTGAGAAACCTGTATGGAGGTCAAGAAGCAGCAGTTAGAACTGGACATGGAACAACAGACTGGTTCCAAATTGGGAAAAAAATATGACAAGGCTATATATTGTAACCCTGGTTATTTAACTTATATGCAGAGTACATCATGAGAAACGCTGGGCTGGAAGAAACACAAGCTGGAATCAAGATTGCCAGGAGAAATATCAATAACCTCAGATATGCAGATGACACCACCCTTATGGCAGAAAGTGAAGAGGAACTAAAAGAGCCTCTTGTTGAAAGTGAAAGAGGAGAGTGAAAGAGTTGACTTAAAACTCCACATTCAGAAAACTAAGATCATGGCATCTGGTCCTTTCACTTCACGGCAAATAGATGGGGAAACAATGGAAACAGTGACAGACTTTTCTTGGGCTCCAGAATCAATGCAGATGATGACTGCAGCCATGAAATAAAAGATGCTTGCTCCTTAGAAGAATAGTTACGACCAACCTAAACAGCATATTAAAAAGCAGAGACATTACTTTGCCAACAAAGTTCTGTCTAGTCAAAGCTATGTTTTTTCCAATAGTCATGTATGGATATGAGAGTTGGACTGTAAAGAGAGCTGAGTGCCAAAGAACTGATGCTTTTGAACTGTGGTGTTGGAGAACACTCTTGAAAGTCCCTTGGACTGCAAGGAGATCCAACCAGACAATCCTAAAGGAAATCAGTCCTGGATATTCATTGGAAGGACTGATATGCTGAAGGTGAAACTGCAATACTTTGGCCACCTGATGCGAAGAACTGACCATTTGAAAAAACCCTGATGCTGGGAAAAATTGAAGGCAGGAGGAGAAAGGGATGACAGAGGATGAGAGGGATGGCATCACCGACTCGATGGACATGGGTTTGAGCAAGCTCTGGGAGTTGGTGATGGACAGGGAAGCCTGGAATGCTGCAGTCCACGGGGTTGCAAAAATTCGGACATGACTGAGCAATTGAACTGAACTGAATAAGGCTGAAATCACCTTCAAAAGGTAAATTGTAAAGTATCTGAGAAAAGGACTTGAAGACTAGTAACCTACTGAGTACCATGTTTTAAAGAATAAAAGTCATGTATTCTAGAATATCAGGTATGTAGAGCATATAATGTTATATGGATGAATGGTGATACATGATATAAATATATGTTTCAATATAAGGTTTATAATTTTATTTATAAAGAAGTCTGGATTATAGTCCCCTATAGTTACTATTAAATGTGAATTTTTCCTCAGATTATGATTAACTATAATGAGACAATTCAGAACTAGTAAAATAAGAATCAGTAGAAAAGGCTAGATTCAGTGAGACAAAGAAAACTGCTATAAATAAGTATCAGAAGAAATAGCCATAATTACTCTTTAGACTGGAGACAATATTTGAACATCTTTCTAGCTCTAAAATACAGGTCCATGTAAATAGTAAAGCATAGAAAACACTTAGAAGCAGAAAAAAAATCAACTTTAGACAATATTATAACATAAGGCTGTAGTCAAGAGGAAATCAACAAGGTCTAACAAGAATTCCCAGAGTATCACTATGTACCAAAAGCATGACCTGGCAATAAAGCACAGGAAAATACTATGGCACTCCGATCCTCTAGGAAGAGCCAAAATAATTTGGAGAGAAGGGCACGACTCCCCACCACTAAGACGAAACCCAGTGCAATTGTCCAGCACCCAGGTTGCTTCTGTTATAAATTGCCCTTAATTAGGGAAGTTATTCTCTGGAGAGTAACCTGTGAAAAATGAAAAATTTACGGAGTCAGTCTTTCTTTACACATCCACCAGGGTGACCTACAAAGAGCACAGATCTTGGAATCAGTCAACTTGGTTTGGAATGCAGCTTTCAACTGAAGGCAGTAACAGTAACTGTTGTCCAGAGCTATTTCCACAAAGAGCCTTTAAGTGCTGGGTAAAAACACCTGTAAACATCTCTTTTTTATATTCTGAATTATAGTTAGAATACACATTTCATTTGATGAAGGAGAAAGAGGAAGAAGAAGGATATTCTGAGTATAAGTATGCTAATTAACTTGTTAGTCTTCTGAAATAGGAAATCTATGGACACTATGTTTTTGTCCTGGAATAATAAAATAGATTTCTTCCACTTGCAAATAGAATCACTTTTCTTCTGGGAATATTTCTAATGATAAACCTGCTGTGTTAATAGGAGTTTCAAAGATTGAAGAAAATATCAGTTTTAAAGCGATCTAAGGCACTTAAATACACGTCCATCACTTCATTACTACATGTTCTAACAGAGTATTTGTGAAAATGGTTACTTATGGCAAAAATATTTCTATAATTCTAGTGAAATAATAATCTAATTCTTTATATTTATAAATGACTATTACACAAAGAATTTAGAATACTATAAAGATAGCACATCATCAAATATTCACTATTTCCTCAGGATATCCAAAATATTTTTTCTTCCTAAGGAGGAAAAAGAATACAAGTCTTACAAATTAATAAAATAAAATAAAATAACTGTGTTAAAGATAAACCAGTTTCCATTTTCTTTTAAATATAGGAAAAGTAAATGTGTGTGTGTGTGTGTGTGTGTGTGTGTGTGTGTGTGTGTGTGTGAAAGTCACTCGGTCGTGTCTGACCCTTTGCGATCCCATGGACCATACAGTCCATGGATTTCTCAGGCTAGAATAGTGGAGTGGGTAGCCTTTCTCTTCTCCAGGGGATGTTCCCAACCAAGGGATTGAACCCAGGTCTCCCACATTTCAGGTGGATTCTTTCCCAGCTGAGCCATAAGAGAAGCCCAAGAATACTGGAGTGGGTAGCCTATCCATTCTCCAGCAGATCTTCCCAACCCAGGAATCAAACCGGGGTCTCCTGCCTTGCAGGAGATTCTTTACCAACTGAGCTATCAAGGAAGCTTGAGAAATGGGTTAAGTCATTTAAAAAGTAGATAAATAAAAGTAATACTCGGGGAGAACTAGGATTCCATCAAAATTTTATTTTCCTCTGGGCATTCTGTGAATTTCTAAGTTCACAGCCAAAAAAAAAAAAAAGGAAATCTGGGGTTTCCACTGAATAGATGAGATGGCCCCCAAACTGACCAAGATATAGATAGAGAGATATGCATATCCATAGACAGATACATAAATATGTACTTTATTATTTTATAAATAGATAAACTGGACTTAAAGATTCTCTTCTATCAATTTCACTGGTGATTATATAGGTTTAACATACTTGCCTAGCTTCTGCCATGGATGATGCAAGCCATTTAGTAACTTATATAAAGTGTATTATAGTATATCCAGTTAAAAGTTGTTACAGGTCCTACCCAGTGAACTTTGAAAGTAAATAGCAAAGGAATAGAGGCATTGCTTTTTGATAGGTGTCGGTAACAAGGTCCTTAATATCTGGGAAAAAGCAAGGGTGAGGAAGTTCTTCAAAAGAGTAAACAAAGAAAAGTTCAGCCTGACGATAAAACCATGTTAAAACTTTGAGAAAGAAGATGATCTCTAATGTCAACTGAGAAAAGGGGGGGGAGGGATAATTCCTCAAACTTGGATTCTGGCTACTAAAGGTCCAAAGTCCTAGACAATTAAAATGCACAAATGACTGCTTATAATGCTGAGACTTACAGTATGAGTCTACCGCAGGTCTTAAGAATTTTTTAGGAAGAGGGGAAAACCTAAATCTTATCATTTTCTAATCATGCTCATATGAGCTCTTCAAAGCTGTGATTGCTTTGAACAACAATACATCCAGAACCAGGGGAAATGTAAATGAAGTGGTAAAGAGAGAAAATATCATGCAAGGAAGGAGTATATATGATTGGCAGGGGGCCATATGGAAATAATAGCTTTGTTAGTAACAGATGAACCAAGTTTAACAGTGATTTGTTGAAAAAGTAGCATTATCTGAGTTACAATTATATTGATTTGGAGAGAAGTGAGTTACTGACTTTTAAACATTCACTATCAGGCCATACATGGGCTTCCCTGGTGGCTCAGGTGGTAAAGAATATGCCTGCAAAGTAGGAGACCAGGGTTTGATCCTTGGGTAGGAAAGATCCCCTGGAGGAGAGCATGGCAACCCACTCTAGTATTCTTGCCTGGAGAATCTCCATGGACAGAGGAGCCTGTCCATGGAGGATGGTGTCGCACACAGTTGGACACGACTGAGGGACTAAGCACAGCACAACATCAGGCATACATGGCCAATATCTTACATTAATTTACACAACATAGCTCTGAGAAAATATACAATTCAAAGTTCTCTGTGATCTAAAAATTGAGGATAGCTTATAAATACTTGTAGTTTTAACCCTGAAGATTCCAGGCAGGAAAGAGATAGCACAATACGAAAGACCATACATAGTTTACTAAAGAAACAATTTACAAGGCATGTATGTGTGTGTGGGCTCACTCAGTCATGTCTGACTCTTTTCTACCCTATGGACTGTAGCCCACCAGGCTCCTCTGTTCATGGGGATTCTCCAGGCAAGAGTACTGGAGTGGGTTGCCATGCCCTTCTCCAGGAGATCTTCCAGGCCCAGGGATCGAACCCGGGTCTCTTACATCTCCTGCACTGGCAAGCAGGTTCTTTACCACTAGTGCCACCTGAGAGGCCCATAGTGTTGACAATCCTCTCCATAAAGTGGAGCCTGGAGGGCTGTAGTCCATAGGGTTGCAAAGAATCGGACACAACTGACGCAACTTAGCCCAGTACAGGAGGCTACAGGGCTTGGTGGGGGAAATAAGCACATAGACACATAATCCTTTTCCCTAAAAATTCCAGCTGAAAATGCTTGTTGTAGATGTGTGTGAGCTAAGTTGCTTCAGTGGTGTCCAACTCTTTTCAACCCTATGCACTGTATCCCACCTGGGAAGCATGTTGTAGATGGGAAGAGTTTGAAAATGGCCACTGTTGAGGATCATGAATATCTAAATCTGATTCAGCCACAGCCACCTTCCTCAGGTTCCCTGAGGGAGACTTATGGACAAAGAACTTCTGATACAACATTATAAAGTAACTATACTCCCATAAAAACTTATTAAAAAATTAAAAAATAAAGCATGCAAAGGGAAAAATAAAAAGAACATCTGATGAGGAAAAAACTTATTGAAAGCTTTGGCAAGCAAGCCCCACTACAGAACCTTGGAAACATACCAGAAAGGATGAGGCATCTTTTGGCTACCCTAGGCAGGCCTAAGACTCATCCTGGTACCCACAATTGATTTTCAAGGAGAGTGAGGGAGGCAGGGGAGCTACCAATTCTCTAAAGAAAGCAGAGCTCAGTGCTCTCACACCATCAGACTAGACATAACATACCAGATGAGGAGAAGCAAACCCTAGACATGGGAAAAACCTTCCAGGCAAAGTCTCATGACAGAAACCTCATTTCCAGTCCCCAATATCATAACTGAACAAATAGTCCTGTTTCTGTCCTCCATTGCTGTGTAACCAGCCACCCCAAAATCTAATGGCTTAAAACACTATTTATTATCTCCCCAAATTCTGCAAGCTGATGAGCCTCAGCTAGGTAGTTCTTCCCCTTCACCTGATGTTAGCTGGGGCTGCAGGCACTGCAGGGCTCAGCTGGAGCCTCCAAGCTGGCTCTCTCAGGTGGCTGGCAGTGGATGCCAGCTGTGGGCTGGGAGCAAAACTGGCGCTTAGAACACCTGAATGCATCCTTTCTAGGAGGCTAAGGGCTTCTTCCAGCAGATCAGCTGGTGCCCAGGAGAATGTATCCCAACAGCATTCATTTAGAGAATGCATTTGAAGCTGCCAGGGTTTAAAGTCTAGGTCTAGAACAGACATTGGGTCACTTCTATGTCATTCTGTTGGTTAAGCAGTCAGAGGGCTGGCTCAAATTCAGGAGAAAGGAAAATAAACCAAAGTGTAGTTCTCTACAATCCTTGAAAGTAAAATATCCCTCTCAGCACACCCAAGAATGAAGTCAGAGGCAGTGATGAGGTGGTGGTACAGAGAGCAGTCATGAGTCTCCCTAGAGGCCAGCATCTTCCGTCTAGTGACTTTGGGTGGCAATACATAATGTTAATTGGTCCATACTGTCAACCAGTTAAGTACTGCAGACCGTTGCTCAGCTGCTGACTGATTAAATATAAATCAGAATTTGCAACTGGAAGTGTATAGAATAGAGAGGAGTCAAGGGAAATGGGTGCTTAAAAATGAAGTGAGTTTAGAGAAGGAGGTCAAGGGAACCTGGTGTTAGGCTGATCTGACCCTGGAAGGTAACACTTCATCCAGGAAGTGGGAATCAGTTGAGAGTACATGAAAACTCTATAGGATAAAATTCAGCATTGAGCAATATGCCTTTTTAGAGAATATAACTTTGAACTATGGCTAATTCAGTTTCTTATCATTTAAACTGTTATTCCTGTTGTACTTCTGGATAGCCTCCAGAACCCCCCTTTCAATCCCTTTCAACCAGATAAGCACGTTCATTATTTTAAAAAGCATTAATGATAAACTAGGAGTTTTCTTAAACTACCAAGAAGTATAGTCTGTCCAACCAAAGGGAACTATAAACAACATTCTGTTACAGAATGTGAAGGAATGGAGATGGAAAGAAGCTGAAAAAATCTTTGAGCCAATTGTTAATTTTTTTTTCTATCTGAACTGATTGATTTACTTTTCAAATGAAAGCCAACTTAAGAAACACAAAATTAGCTTTCACTGTTTCAAACTTGTTTAAGTGTTCATCTATATTGCATTAATTGGTTTTAGATATTTTTTTAAATTTCTGCCTTTAAATGTATTTCTATTTTCCTTGTCAGAGATTTTCTGGGGGAACAATCCTCCAATTTTATAACGGAAGTCAACAAGAATATCAGCTTTCACGTGGAGAGAACTGCTTTCATAGGCAATCTTTGTTTCCCAAAGAGAGGGCCATCTGTATTCTCTGGCTGACAGTTCAGAGCTGGTAGCTGTTCTTCGGGACTACTTTTCTGGTATTACCTTAACATCAATTACTTGAGACTGGTTTATTTGGATGGGGGGTGAGAGGGCAGAAAGAGACTGTGAAACAAATAATTTCTAATGGCTGAAACAGGAGTAGTCAGGCAAAGTTCCAGAGAGCAGCCAAGGCTATAACTGCCCCGTTCCCACTGACATCAGTGTGAGTAATAAAACTAAAACCTCTGGAGATACTTTGAAATTTTAGCCTGCAGTATCTTTGGAAATGCTTCACAGTCAAATTGTATTTCCAATTCCACAGCCAATAGTTGTCCCAACCACCTCCTTCCCATTCTCTCAAACATGCAATAGCTTCTACCTCTATTCATCTACAGTGGTCACTTCAATTTGTATCAACAGTGCACAGTGAAGGGTACGTCCAGAAGCCACTTCTGATTTACTCATTTAAAAGCAGTGCGGCAAAAGCTCTTTCCCTTGCCCAGAGGGAACTGTGAAAGTCTTCTCCCAGTGTTCTAAACCCTAACTGAAGAATGTTCAAAAAGGATGATTGATAAACACTGCAGGAGTGAATTTATTCTTAAGACTTAGCTTATGAACCTCACTCTATTTTCATGGACAAAAGAAAAAGAAACAGGAAAGAACATACATGTGGTCTCTCTCTCTCACTCTCTCCATTCCCTCTCTCTTTGGTTTTAAGTTATTTAAATCTTCTTCTTCCCCCAAAGGACCCAAACCACAGCTACAATAAAACAATATGTGCAACATGCTTATTTAACTCTTAGTACCTCTCTGTGTCTCATTTCATGAGGATGTATTCAGAACACACCCTATAGGGTGACTGCAAGGATTAATGAGTGTGAAATGCTTTAAACAGTGTCAGGCACACAGTAAATATTCAGCACATGTTATATGTGCTTACAAATCTCTCCACAGAATTTGGCTTAATAGGCTACATAGTCTAGCCTTGGTCCTCTTGTGAGTTTGTAATTTATACCACACCCTCCTCTCTACTGTTTATCTACACACAAAAAATCATTAAGTCTTATAACCAGAATTCTAAAGTAGCAGGTAAGAATAATGGAGTCAGGGTAGTATAAGAACCTTTGGAAATTAACTACCCCCAGAAATGATGATGGTGTTGGTGGTGGCAGTGATGTTGGCTCACATTTAATGAGCTCCACAGGCTGTCCATGCATGGTGCCCAAGCTACACATCAGCCTTTTATGTAAGTATTCTCATATCTACTTTATAAATAAGAAAAATAAGATTTAGGTTTTACAAATTTTTCTACTTCCTCTTTCTGGTGCCTTCAGTCCAGTTTTTAAAGTGATCTCTCTTAACTTGACTCTACTTTCTTAATACCATTGAGTCATGAAACTAATCAAGCCCCACTTCATCACCGAAATGAAACAATCACTTATGGACTCCTTATTGCTAAATCAAATTAGCCCTTTTTCATCTTATCTTTGGAGAAGGCAATGGCACCCCACTCCAGTACTCTTGCCTGGAAAATCCCATGGATGGAGGAGCCTGGTAGGCTACAGTCCATGGGGTCGCGAAGAGTCGGACACGACAGAGTGACTTCACTTTCACTTTTCCCTTTCATGCGCTGGAGAAGGAAACGGCAACCCACTCCAGTATTCTTGCCTGGAGAATCCTAGGGACGGCGGAGCCTGGTGGGCTGCCGTCTGTGGGGTCGCACAGAGTCGGACACGACTGAAGCGACTTAGCAGTAGCAGCATCTTATCTTATTGATCTCACTATGGCAAGTGATATGTAACCCTTTCCTTCTTTTTTAAAAATGCCCTCTATCCTCAGTTTTTATAACATTCTCCTGGTCTTTGCCTGTCTCTACTTATTATAGTCACTATTTAAGAGACCTATCCTTTTGGATCCATTAAGAAATTGGCTTCCAAATATTTTTATTGTAACCATGGGAGGAAATATATTTTGAATCACAAATCTGTATTTTAAAACATATTTATACAATTTGTTGAAACAATACTTCCTATGTGCAAACATATTCTGATAATTTTTGTATCATTAAAAATAATGTTGGTCATAACTCATCATATTAATTGCCTGGTTTACACAATTTTCAACATTCTGTCTCAACATTATGTTTTTTCTTGCATGTGGTTCAAACAAACCCTGAAGTGACCAGTCTGCTTGGTCACAGCTATCCAAACATCTGTCACGTACTAGCACATGGTAGGAAAACCCAAGAGACTGAGTAATTGTCTTAAAAGCTTAAAAAGGAATTATAATTAAGTCTTCAGAATATTTTTTAAATGATGCTTTAAATGTCAGAGGCATTTTGCTAAAAATTTTCAGTTGAATGAACAAATATTACTATGCAGAATGGGTTTTAAATATTATAGGATAGATATCCCCTCTAATTTTGAATTACCAAAAAAAGAAAAACCCTCAATATTAGACTAAAATAGGGCACTAGGGTTAATTAATTTTAATTTAATATTCTATTGCCCAATTTTAATCCTAATGAGAAGGCAAACAAATCAGTACATCTCCTGTCATCACTTCAAGCATCACTTGTCCATTATTAATTCATTCACTCAGCAATAGCTCTTTAGTATTTTCCATGCATACAGTATTGTGCTTGAGACCACACGATACAAAGAAAAATCATACATGGATTTGTCTCTCAAAGATGTTATTAATTCATTCATTCATCTAATATTTTAAACATATATTGTTTTGACTACTTGATTCTGGGAAAGAGTGAGGGCAGGAGGAGAAGGGGATAACAGAGAATGAGACACTTGGATAGCATTACCGACTCAATGGACATGAGTTTGAACAAACTCCAGGAGATAGTGAAGAACAGAGAAGCCTGGTCTGCAGGAAGCTGCAGTCCATGGGGTCGCAGAGTCAGACACAACTTGGCGACTAAACAACAACAAAACATTCATGAGTCTATGACTCAGTCACCTCTTAATTCAAGATCAATCATGTTTTAATCATGTTCAGTTCAACTGTTACTGTAAAATCAAATGCAAGTCTTTTATGTGAGGCTTTTTCTTTGTTTTGGTTTTTTCCTTGCTTTTTTCAAGTACTTCTTTCATTTTGAGAAAGCTTTGTCTACTAATAAACAACATGTAGATCCAAATGGGTGAGATTAGCTATGATTCACTTGTGCTACATGCAGTAAATATTAACCACCAACTAGATTTCAAAACTAGATAAAAAAATGCCAATAAAGTGAATTTTGTTTTAGGATGTACTTTCAGGACTTTAGCAAAACTTATTATTTAGATAACAACCTGCTACTCATTGGTCTCTAATCTCAAAGAAAATGACCGATTATGTTTTATCTTCTCAAAGCCTGCTGGGCAACAGTATTCTTAATCTAGTAGAATTATTTTTAGGCCAAGATATAGAAACCTTTACAAAGCAAATTAATCATGCAGGATGTTAATAATGTCAGGGCACTTTAGAAATGACTGCGCTGTGGAAATGATGACCCAGAACAGGGTTCATGCTATGCTGTTGGCCCAGTAAATCATACCAGGTACACCTTACCCCAAATGATTTCTCTTTGTTTGGAATGGTACCAAGCATGGCAGCCTAGATTGGTAGAAAGAAATCTTAAGTCTACATACCATACAACATAGCAATTCTACTTCAGGATATATGCATATATGTTGCATATATGCGTATATGTTGCAGGATATGTTGCATATGCATATGTTGCATATATGTTGCAGGATATATATGCATATATGTTGCAGGATATGTTGCATATATGTCAACAAAACTTGCTTGTGTGAAGATGTTCCTCTCAGTGTTATTTGTAATAAAGAAAAGCTAGAAAGAATTCAAATGTCCAACACACACATACACACACACACACACACAGGATAAGAAGATTCTACCATATGAATACTATAGAATATATATCCTAGACCTCAATAGATCCTTAAGTATTAATCTTACTATTTAAAGACAAAAGTATGATTCAGAGAGATACATATATCACATATGCAAATTTTAAAAGCACCAGATAGTATAACTGTGTGGTAAATTATGAAACATAGATAAAATAAGAGTTCCTGGTGGTCCAGTGATTAAAACCCCATACTTTCACTGTATGGGGCAGAGGTTCCCTGGTTGGGAAGCTAAGTTCCTACATGTCACATGACACAGCCAAAGGGGAAAAAAATAGACACATACTAACTTTAGAAGAGAAGTTTCTTCTAGGTAAGGAAGGAGAGGAGAGGATGGAAAAGGAGAAATTTCATTTGTACTTTTAACAATCTTTTTAAGAATTTTAAGTACATGTAGCCAAATCTTAACATGCATTAAATCTAGGTTGTAGATGATTTGTATTTTTTCATTTATTCTCTTTTGATCATCTTTATAATTCAAGTACTAGTGATTTTAAGCTATTTCAAAAAATATATATAAAAGCAACATGTAAACGTGGATCAGATCTGGACCTAAGTCAGTATCTTGTGTAAGAAAACTGTGGTCACAGTCAGGTAGTCTTCATCCATATCATCAAGTTGATGGTACAATGATTCTAGGAGGTTTGTCCAATTTGAAGTAGACCCTGGATGAGGGTATTTAATCACAGGGGCTGGGTAGATTGATCAGGGTCCCTGTCAAGAATGTTAGACTTCACATATGATGAAAAAGAAATACTAAAGAGGAACCTAATTGAAAGTTAGGGCACTGCCTGGGCTTCCCTGATAGTCAAAGAACAAAAGGCGATAGGCTTACAAAAAACTAAATTGGGTAGACTGACCCTATCCAGTGTTTTTGACTGCATTCCTAATTTTTTATATAACTTTGTCAAACTACGTAAAGTGAGGTACTGTACCACATAAGCCCTTCCCATGTGTTACTTCATTCTGTGCTTATGCCTGGGTTTTATATTATCTAATTTTTTTTGTAAGGGAACTGAGGTAATGTTACCAAGTATTGGAACTGAAGTTTAAACTTAAATACATAAAGAATAAAAAGGAAAGAAGGAAAGGGGAAAAGAAGGCAGGAATAAGAAATTCCTTACAATATATTTCAGTAAGAAACATTTAAAACATTCAGGGAGGAAAAAACCTTCAAGCAGTATAAAGCCAATAAACACCTTTTTTTTCCCCCATAGCTAAATGCATTGTTGCTACAAATGGAAAAGTTGACCAACAGTGTTTCTGCCTAAAGTATTGGTAGAAACTATCCTGTGCAAACCACACTCTTGATTCTATTTCAGAGATTATTATATAGTCTTTTTCATGCCTTAAACTGAAAATAGCAGGTGAATAAATAAAATAACCCTGAACCAAAAAGAAAAGGATAAGTGATTCCATACAAATTTAAATCAACATTCAGTTGGGGAAGCAGGAGAAAACTGAATATACACCAATGAGAATATTACTTTTATATTTTATGTTCAACATTCAGTCTGAAAATGAAGTCATTTTGACATTTTTAAAAACTAAAGTTTTAAAAGCTATGGTTGGCTTGTGTTTTTGTCATGGTCTGATATTCTCATGAAGAAAAACGCAGTATAAAGTCTGAATGACCAAAGATCCTTAGGGAATACAATTATTCAGACAACTTGAAAAAAAATTAAGGCGAGAAACAATCTAGGGAATAGGTTCTAAGAAAAATAACCAAATTGTAGGTGAATTATGTTTAACTCTAAAGGAAATATTTTCTTAATTGGTGACTTTTTTTTAATTACAGGGAGCCTTTAGCTATCACTGTATTGGAGAAGTGAGCATGTTTTTGTTCTCAATAGTTGAAAATAAAGTATCTTTGTAGGATATAAATAAAGGGCAACTTCTAAACCCCTTTTCACTGTGTACCCTCCACCTCCAGCTCAAAGGAGAACCAATGAATTAAGCAAACACAATTGAAACCTAAATCACTCTCTTGCTAACAGGAAGTGGATCTTTTTTATGATTCTGGCAGGCCCCAAGATAGAACAGAAAAGAAACCTTATAATCTTCAGTGAAATTATGGGGCCCCATTGGCTCAAAGCTGTGCTAATTGTAAAGTGAGCCTTTTCTCAATATAGGTTTCAAATATACTTTTATGAGGGGGAGCATATGATTAAGCTGGGGCACCAAAGGAGGATAAATGCTGTTTTCCAAAGGAAGTGTTAGACAAAATGTCATATTTATAAAGCAGTTAAACTTAAAAAAAAAAGTTACATGATTCTTGGACTCATCAACGACACTGATGTGATGAAAGAGGCAGGTTACATGAAGAATTTGTGAGAAACTTTTCGGATAAAACACTTTGATGCTGAAGAGGGAATAAGCAACTAAATAAAAAAGTAAAGTTTGAGGGTATTGCAAGTAAGAGACATCCAGAAATAGAGGAGGACTTCCAAATAACCTATAAAAATGTTCCACACACACACAAAAATCATCTTCAAACATTTGCTGGGAACAGACAGCACAGAGCCATGTTGTGTAAACACAGTCAAAATAAGAACTTTTCTGCTCCCCTTTAACTATCTGTGTGTGTGTTCAGTAGCTCAGTCATGAGTTACTCTTTGCAACCCTATGGACTGCTCCCTGTGAGGCTCCTCTGTCCATGGGATTTCCCAGGCAAGAATACTGGAGCACGTTGCCATTTCCTTCTCCAGGGGATCTTCCCAACCCAGGGATCGAACCTGTGTCTCCTGCTTGGCAGGCTGATTCTTTACCACTGAGCCACCAGGGAAGCTCCAAACTACCTATTCCACCTCCTTTATGCCCACCCTGCCCTTAAACCCAACTGAGATAGAAGGAGTAGCCACTAATTGGGATGGAAATAAGAAAAAAAAGAAAAGAAGTGACTGAACTTTGTCCTTTCCCAGCAGGCACAGAATAAGAATAAAGAAGGATCATGAAGCAACAACAAGCAAGCAAAGTCAAACACCTTCTGCTTTTTGTCCCCTCCCTCAAAAAATAAGAAGAGACCTCTTTACAGATCTCCAAATAAGTAGATATATTTTAGTTACTTTCATGCATTTATACAAATGAGTTTTTCATTTTTTTTTCAAGTTATCAAATACAAATCTATTTTATTTAGTCTTTACCAAATCCCTACATATCAGTTACTGCCTCTATTAGGAAGTCAACTCTTGTATTACTCTCTGTGTGTGAATAGTAACATGCTTACAGTAGGGATCAGAAGGTTTTTTGTTTTTGTTTTTTGCCTGTGAACAAGAACTAAAGATTCAAGTGTAGAAATCTGAAGAATCTAAACATTGCCACATTCTTTTACACAATCCCATCTTTTCATGCTTATTGATTACACACTTGTAGTTGGGAGTAAATGTGAGCTAAAAAATCCTATTTCTTCATTATTCACTACACAGAAAAAGCAAAGGGTCAAAGACCCAATTGTACATATGACACTGACAACGCAAATGAAGAATCTGTACAAAAGAGCAATCAAGAAGTAAACTTTATGAACTTTCACTAACAGTAAATACCTAATAATAAAACAATGTTGGCCATGTTCACTTTGTAGAGAATTTTAGCTGAGTATAAATTATTTGGCATTTAACTTTCAGGATGCTAATTTAAGAAGAAATTTATTTATTGAATTAATTTTACTTTGATCTGATTCAATTTACTTTCCATTTCAATTTACATTATTATTATTTCTAAATACAACATGCAGTGCTTGCAAAATCATTCCACTTTTATAAGAAAATGGTATTATCCTGCAAATGCCCCTAGATTCAATTACCAAATTATAAGTAGTCTATAAAAAGGATATTGTTTTTTTTTAATTGATGGATAATTGCTTTACAGAATTTTGTTGTTTTTCTGTCAAACCTCAACATGAATACATATATCCCCTCCCTTTTGAACCTGCCTCCCATCTCCTTCCCCATCCCACCCCTCTAGGTTGATACAGAGCCCCTGTTTGAGTTTCCTGAGCCATATGGCAAATTCCTATTGGATATCTATTTTACATATGGAAATGTAAGTTTCCATGTTACTCTTTCCATACTTCTCACCCTCTCCTCCCCTCTCCCCATGTCCATAAGTCTATTCTCTATGTCTGTTTCTCCATTGCTTCCCTGTAAATAAAAGCTTCAGTAACATTTTTCTGGAGTCCATATATATGCGTTGCTGCTGCTGCTGCTAAATCACTTCAGTCGTGGCCGACTCTGTGCGACCGCATAGACAGCAGCCCACCAGGCTCCACCGTCCCTGGGATTCTCCAGGAAAGAATACTGGAATGGGTTGCCATTTCCTTCTCCAATGCAGAAGAGTGAAAAGTGAGAGTGAAGTCGCTCAGTCGTGTCTGACTCTTCGCAACCCCATGGACTGCAGCCTACCAGGCTCCTCCATCCATGGGATTTTCTAGGCAAGAGTACTGGAGTAGCTTGCCATTGCCTTCCCCAATACATATGCGTTAGAATAAGGTATTTATCTTTCTCTTTCTGACTTACTTCATTCTGTATAATAGGTTCTAGGTTCATCCACCTCATTAGAACTGACTCAAATGTGTTGCTTTTTATGGCTGAGTAATATTCCATCGTGTATGTGTACTACGTTTCTCTATCCATTCATCTGTCAATGGACATCTAGGTTGCTTCCATGTTCTAGCTATTGTAAATAGTGCTGCAATGAACAATTGGATACATGCGTCTCTCAATTTTGGTTTCCTCAGGGTATATGCCTAGGAGTAGGATTACTGGGTCATATGGTGGTTTTATTCCTAGTTTTCAAAGGACTCTCCATATCGTCTTCCATAGTGGCTGTATCAATTTACATTTCCACCAACAGTGCAAAAGCGTTCCCTTTTCTCCACACCCTCTCCAGCATTTATTGTTTGTAGACTTTCTGATGATGGCCATTCTGACAGGTGTGAGGTGATATCTCATTGTAGTTTTGATTTGTATTTCTCTAATAATGAGCAATATTGAGCATCTTTTCATGTGTTTGTTAGCCATCTGTGTGTCTTCTTTGGAAAAACATCTATTTACGTCTTTTTCCCACTTTCTGACTGGGTTTTTTTGTGTTTCTGGTATTGAGTTGTATAAGCTGCTTGTATATTTTCGAAACTAATCCTCGGCCAGCTGTTTCATTTGCCAGTATTTTCTCCCATTCTGAGGGTTGTCTTTACACCTTGTTTTTAGTTTCCTTTGCTGTGCAAAAGCTTTTAAGTTTAATCAAGTCCCACTTGTTTACTTTTGTTTTTATTTCAGTTACTCTAGGAGGTGGGTCATAGAGATCTTGCTTTGATTTATGTCATCAAGTGTTCTGCCTATGTTTTCCTCTAAGAGTTTTATAGTTTCTGGTCTTACATTTAGGTCTTTAATACATTTGAGTTTATCTTTGTGGTGTAGGAAGTGTTCTAATTTCATTTTTTTACAAGTAGCTGTCTAGTTTTCCCAGCACCATTTATTGAAGAGGCTGTCTTTGCCCCATTGTATATTCTTGCCTCCTTTGTCAAAGATAAGGTACTCATAGGTGCAGGGGTTTATTTCTGGGCTTTCTATCTTGTTCCATTGGTCTATATTTCTGTTTTTGTGCCAGTAACATATTCTCTTGATGACTGTAGCTTTGCAGTATAATCTGAAGTCAGGAAGGTTGATTCCTCCAGCTCCATTCTTCTTTCTTAAGACTGCTTTGGCTATTCAGGGTCTTTTGTATTTCCATATGAATTGTGAAATTTTTTGTTCTAGTTCTCTGAAAAAAAACATTGGTAATTTTATAGGGATTGCATTGACTCTGTAGATTGCATTTGGTAGTGTAGTCATTTTCACAATATTGATTCTTCCTACTCAGGAATATGGAATATCTCTTCATCTGTTTATGTTGTCTTTGATTCCTTTCATTAGTGTCTTATAATTTTCTGTGTACAGTTCTTTTGTCTCCTTAGGTAAGTTTATTCCTAGATATTTTATTCTTTTTGTTGCAATGGTGAATGGGATTTATTCCTTTATTTCTCTTTCTGATTTTTCATTCATTGTTAGTATATAGAAATGCAAGTGATTTCCGTGTATTGATTTTGTATCCTGCAACTTTGCTAAATTCACTGATTAGTCCTGCAATTTTCTGATACTATCCTTAGGGTTTTCTATGTACAGTATCATGTCACCTGTAGATAGTGAGAGCTTTACTACTTCTTTTCCAATATGGATTCCTTTCATTTCTTTTTCTTCTCTGATTGCTGTAGCTAGGACTTCCAGAACTATATTGAATAACTGTGGTGAAAGTGGACACCCTTGTCTTGTTCCTGATCTTAGGGGGATGCTTTCAGTTTTTTACCATTGAGAATAATGTTTGCTGTAAGCTTATCATATATGGCCTTTACTATGTTGAGGTAGTTTCCTTCTACGCCCATTTTGTGAAAAGTTTTAATCATAAATGGATGCTGAATTTTGTCAAAGGTGTTTTCTGCATCTATTGAGATTATTATACGGTTTTTATCTTTCAATATGTTAATATGGTGCATCACATTGATTGATTCACATGTATTGAAGAATCCTTGAACCCCTGAAATAAACCCAACTTGATCATGGTGAATGAGCTTTTTGATGTGTTGCTGAATTCTGTTGCTAAAATTTTGTTGAGGATTTTTGCATCTATGTTCATCAGTGATATTGCCTTGTAGTTTTCTTTTTGTGTGTTGTCTTTGTCTGGTTTTGGAATCAGGGTGATGGTGGCCTTGTAGAATAAGTTTGGAAGTATTCCTTCCTCTGCAATTTTTTCAAAGAGTTTTAGAAGGATAGGCATTAGCTCTTCTTTAAATGTTTGATAGAATTCTCCTGTGAAGCCATCTGGTCCTGGGCTTTTGTTTTTTGGGCGATTTTCTATCACAGCTTCAATTGCAGTGCTTGTAATTGGGTTGTTCATAATTTCTATTTCTTCCTGGTTCAGTCTTGGAAGATTGTACTTTTCTAAGAACGTGTCCATTTCTTCCAGGTTATCCATTTCATTACCATATAGTTGCTCATAATAGCCTCATAATCCTTTGTATTTCTGCATTGTCTGTTGTAACCTCTCCTTTTTCACTTCTAATTTTGTTGATTTGATTACCTCTTTTTTTTCTTGATAAGTCTGGCTAAAAGTTTGTCAATTTTTTATATCTTCTCAAAGAACCAGCTTTTAGTTTTATTAATCTTTACTATTGTTTCTTTAATTTCACTTTCAATTGTTTCTTCTCTAATCCTTATGATTTCTTTCCTTCTACTAATTTTGAGGGTTTTTTGTTGCTCTTTTTCTTCTTTTGCTGGTTGTTTTAGTTGTAGAGTTAGGTTCTCTATTCGATGTTTTTCTTGTTTCTTGAAGTAGGATTGTATTGCTATAAACTTCCCTCTTAGAACTGCTTTTGCTGCATCCCATTGGTTTTGAGTTGTCATATTTTCATTGTCATTTGTTTCTAGAAAAATTTTTATTTCCCTTGTGATTTCTTCACTAACCTGTTGTTTATTTAGAAACGTGTTGTTTAATCTCCATGTGTTTGTGTTTCTTACAGACTTTTTCTTGTAATTGATATCCGGTCTCATGGCATTGTGGTAGGCGAAGATGTTTGGTACAATTTCAATTTTCTTAAATTTACTGAGGTTTGATTTTTGATCCAAGATATGGTCTATCCTGGAGAATATTCCATGTGCACTGGAGAAGAAGGTGTATTCTTCTGCATTTGGATGAAATGAAGATATCAGTGAGATCCAACTCATCTAATATATCATTTAAGACTTGTGCCTCCTTATTAATTTTCTGTTTTTATGATCTGTCCATCGGTGTGAGTGGGGTGTTGAAGTCTCCTACGATTATTGTGTTACTGTCAATTTCTCCTTTTATGTCTGTTAGTGTTTGTCTTATGTATTGAGACGCTCCTATTTGGGTGCATAGATATTCACAGTTGTTATGTCTTCCTCTTTGATCAATCCCTTGACCATTATGTAGTGTCCTTCCTAATCTCTTGTAATATTCTTTATTTTAAAGTCTTTTTGTCTGATAAGAGGATTGCCACTCCAATATTCTTTTGCTTTCCATTTGCATGGAATATATTTTTCCACCCTCTCACTTTCAGTCTGTATGTGTTTTTGGGTCTGAAGTGGATTTCTTCTAGACAGCATATATATAGGTCTTGTTTTTGTATCCATTCAGCCAGCCTGTGTCTTTTAGTTGGAGCATTTAATCCATTTACATTTAAAGCAGTTATTGATATGTATGTCCGTATTGCCATTTTCTTAACTGTTTGGAGTTGATTTCATAGATGTTTTTTCTTCTCTTGTGTTTCTTGACTATGTAAGTTCCTTTAACATTTGTTGTAAAGCTGGTTTGGTGGTACTGAATTCTCTTAACTTTTGCTTGATTGAAAACCTTTTGATTTCTCCATCAATATTGAATGAGATCCTTGCTGGGTACAGTAATCATGGTTGCAAATTTTTCCCTTTCAGTACTTTAAATATATCCTGTCATTCCCTTCTGGCCTGCAGAGTTTCTGCTGAAAGATAAGCTGTTAAGTATATGAGGTTTCCCTTGTATGTTACTTGTTGCTTTTCCCTTGCTGCTTTTAATATTCTTTTTTTGTGTTTAGTCTTTGTTTGTTTGATTAGTATGTGTCTTGGTGTGTTTCTCCTTGGGTTTATCCTGTATGGGACTCTTTGTGCCTCTTGGACTTGATTGACTATTTCCTTTTCCATGTTGAAGAAATTTTCAACTATAATCTCTTCAAAACATTTCCCCTACCCTTTCTTTTTCTCTTCTTCTTCTGGGACCCCTATAACTTGAATGTTGGTGCATTTGATATTGTCCCAGTGGTCTCTGAGGCTATCCTCAGTTCTTTTCATTCTTTTTAGTTTATTCTGCTCTTCAGAAGTTAGTTCCACCATTTTATCTTCCAGCTTACTGATTCATCCTTCTGCTTCAGATATTCTAATATTGATTCCCTCTAGAGTATTTTTAATTTCAGTAATTGTGTTGTTTGTCTCTGTATATTTATTCTTTAATTCTTCTATATCTTTCTTAATTGATTCTTGCATTTTCTCCGTTTTGTTTTCAAGGTTTTTGATCATCTTTACTATCATTACTCTGAATTCTTTTTCAGGTAGTTTGCCTATTTCCTCTTCATTTATTTGGACTTTGGTGTTTCTAGTTTGTTCCTTCATTTGTGTAGTATTTCTCTGCCTTTTCATTAGTACTTTTTTTTAACTTATTGTGTTTTAGGTCTCCTTTACCCAGGCTTCAAGGTTGAATTCTTTCTTCTTTTTGTTTTCTGTCCTTCTAAGGTTGGTCCAGTGTTTTGTGTAAGCTTCATATAGGGTGAGATTTGTGCTGAGTTTTTTTGTCTGTCTGTTTTTCCTCTGATGGGCAAGGCTAAGTGAGGTGATAATCTTGTCTGCTGATGATTGGGTTCGTATTTTTATTTTGTTTGTTGTTTAGATGAGGCATCCTGCACAGGGTGCTACTGGTAGTTGGGTGATACCCAGTCTTGTATTCAAGTGGTTTCCTTTGTGTGAGTTCTCACTATTTGATACTCACTAGGGCTAATTCTCTGGTAGTCTAGGGTCTTGAAGTCAATGCTCCCACTCCAAAGGCTCAGGGCTTGATCTCTGGTCAGGAATAAAGATTTCACAAGTGGTTTGTTATGGCATTAAGTGAGATTAAAACAAATACCCAAAAACGAGAAACCAAAGATGAACCCCATACAAATGGCAGTGACAAAATCAGGCAAATAATAATTAAAATAATGGAACACACACACACAAACATATATATATATATATATATATATATTTATATACACCCATGACCAAAGTCTAAACAGTCTAACAAAAATAAAGTACAGTGGATTGACCCGGCGAACAAAGGAAATCAAAAATTATATTTATCAGTTAAGAACAAAACTAACTAAACACAAACTGGAAAACAAAACTAAAGCAAGGTGCCAAGTGAGAAATAAAGCAATGAAAAAGCAAACAAAGGAATAAATGTAGAAAAACATAGTAGGTTTAAAAAATTAAAAATTAAAATTAAAAACAGAGAAAAGAAAAAAAGGAAAGGAAAACTCCACAGAACTGTAAAAGCCCAGTGTAGAAGCAGAGGTTTATAACAAGAATAAAAAATGTGGCTGAAGAAAAAAAAAAGTTCAAAAGCTTAGTTAGATTTCATAATGCCAATTATATCAACAACTAGAACGGGGGTAGGGGGGTGGGATCCAAAAGAATCTACAGAACAAATCAAGACATAAGAATAATAAATGTTTTTCTTGAGTCACTGCTGTCAGAGTCCTTTCCCTCACTGGTAGTCACAGTCCAGCTCACCTCCCTAGGATCCCCTCCAACACTGTACTGATCTCTGGACCTGCTGTGGAGGCAGCTCAGATTTTAATCTGGTCCTACTCCTGTGTGTTCTTTCCTCCAATGTCCACAGCTATCAGAACTGGTGTGTTTTCTTTTGTGGGAGCTCTCAATGCCCTTTTGTATATTCCACAGACACAGAGTCTGCCTAGTTGAAATCATGCAGATTTAATCTGCAGCTTGTATAGCTGGTGGGAAGGTTTTGGGTCTTCTTCCTTAGCCACACTGCCCTTGGCTTTCAATTGTGGTTTTATTTCAACACCTGCATGTGAGTCATCCACTGGAGTTTGCTCCTGAGGCTGCCCTGGAGGACTTGGGTTTGCCCCTGTGAGGACCAGGTGTGGAGGTGCTGCAGCTGCTTGTCACAGGGTAGTTGGCAGCTAG
The DNA here is from genome assembly GCF_054371585.1 of Giraffa tippelskirchi. NCBI lineage: Eukaryota > Metazoa > Chordata > Mammalia > Artiodactyla > Giraffidae > Giraffa > Giraffa tippelskirchi. Next base: position 86,636,823 of record NC_137275.1, on the reverse strand, counting down.
GGCAGCAGGAAATAGAGTGCTCTAGAAGGATATGGCAACCAGTATTGGCCAATATACTCCAGTATTCTTGCCTGGAGATACCCCCCTGACAGAGAAGCCTGGGGGGCCACAGTCTACAGGATTGCAAAGTGTTGGACATGACCGAAGTGACCCTGCACGCATATATGCAGAAATTTTTTGCCTGTGGCAGCTCTGCCCCAGTGAGAGTTGAGTGTGAAGGTGGTGCAGCTGCTTGGCTTGCAGGGACCCTGGTGGTGCCAACTGTGCAGGGACTGGACTGCCTCCACAGCAGGAGTTTGGAACCTAACAGGGTCTTTTTTTCCAGGCTTTTGTAGCTGGCGATCAGAAGGCCTCTTTGGCCAGTCTTTCTCTGTAGCTCTGCCCATTCAGGCACATAGAGCCCCCCCCCACCCCCCCACCCCCCCCCGCCCCGGCTGGGGTCCTACTCTGTAGATCAGCGTGTCAGGCACTTAAAGAGACACCCTGGCTGGGGTCCTAATCTGTAGTTCAGTGCGTCAGGTGCGTTTGATGGGCCAGCCTCTCTATTGTTCAACTGCCCATGCTGGCATATGGGGAGAGTCTTTGCCACAGCATACATACCGCTGACAGGGACGCAGGTCCCCTGGAAGGCATAGCGGCTGGGATATGGAGTTTAGGGATTGTGAAGCAATCCCAGAGCAAGGGCTGCTGTTGACTGTAGAGAGATGGATCGAGGAGATTGTGGTGGGAAATGTCTGTGGAGGAAAGTCGAATGGCCATGGAAGCAAGGCGATACTGCCGAGTCATGCGTAGGGGGTGGAGCCATCACTATAGCAGAGGCTATAGCATGACTCAGCAGTATCGCCTTGCTTCCATGGCCATTCGACTTTCCTCCACAGACATTTCCCACCACAATCTCCTCTCTCACATCTCCTTGATCCATCTCTCTACAGTCAACAGCAGCCCTCGCTCTGGGATTGCTTCACAATCCCTAAACTCCATATCCCAGCCGCTATGCCTTCCAGGGGACCTGCGTCCCTGTCAGCGGTATGTATGCTGTGGCAAAGACTGTCTGATTCTCATTCCATTTAGGCTGCTAAATCAGCTGTTTCACTCTCAGCCTTAAATGTTTCTTCTCTAACTGAGGTAGCTGCCCCAGAGTGGGGATCAGATCCCTGCTTCATTTCCCCCACCCACGGAGGGCAGGTCCAGTCCTACCAACACTCCTGTTTTTCCCCCTAGTTCCTTTGTCCTACTGAGTTTTGCATGGTTCTATATATTCTTTTCTGCTGGTCAGGTACTCCTGTCTGCTCTCAGCTGGTGTTCTGCATGCACTTCTGTGTTTGAAGGTGTATTCCTGATATATCTGTGGAGAGAGATGTACTCCATGTCTACCTACTCCTCCATTATCTTGTTCTCCTTTGGATATTCTGTTATTATAATGGTGCAATAATTATGCTCATCTACTTGCCACTGAGAAAATTTTAAACTTCCAGCTCAGCCAAAATTCATGGAGAGTTTATTCATTCTTGCAGTCTCACTTCTTAGACTTTGTGTTAAGTGAAAATTTTATACACAACTATTAGTCATTTATTATGAGTAGGCTTTCACTAGGCAGTAGAGCAGTGATACTAATGTTAGTTATCTTCATCTAACAAACTCTGGGGAGAAGCTAGCAGTCCTGGGAAAACTTGAATTGGGTCTTTGTGGAAGAAAAAAACAGCCTTCTCTAGCTCATAAATCTTTAGCTCATAAGTCTTCTCTAGCTCATAAGTTAAAGTTTTCCTACAGTAAGACAAAGGAAAGGATATCCTTCTCAAGTAAAAGATAACAGTGTCAGGTTACGCGATGTTGCGGGAGTGGTTTAGGGTTCTACCAGTTCAGTGAGAGATCCTCATCAGGTGGCAAAAGCCGAGAAGATGGAATAAACAGCCTGTACACTCCTAACTATATCAGTTATCTTCAGCATAATTATCTGAGATGTTATAAAAACTGCCTTCAACAAGGTGCAATACTAAGCTTCCCATGTAGATTTCACGTAAAATGATGACTCTTTCCGATTACTGTATAGTAAGTGGGCATCACACATGTAATCACATGACAATCATTTAACAATAACCAAGTGATAAACAAGTAACAGGGCAATTTGGCCTTGGACTACAGAATGAAGCAGGGCAAAGGCTAATAAAGTTTGGCCAAGAGAACGCACTGGTCATAGCAAACACCCTCTTCCAACAACACAAGAGAAGACTCTACACATGGACATCACCAGATGGATAACACCGAAATCAGAGTGATTATATTCTTTGTAGCCAAAGATGGAGAAGCTCTATACAGTTAGCAAAAACAAGACCAGGAGCTGACTGTGGCTCAGATCATGAACTCCTTATTGCCAAATTCAGACTGAAATTGAAGAAAGTGGGGAAAACCACTAGCCAAATCAGGTATGATCTAAATCAAATTCCTTAAGACTATACAGTGGAAGTGAGAAATAGTTTTAAGGCACTAGATCTGATAGAGTGCCTGATGAACTATGGATGGAGGTTCATAACATTGTACAGGAGACAGGAATCAAGACCATCCCCAAGAAAAAGAAATGCAAAAAAGCAAAATGGCTGTCTGAGGAGGCCTTACAAATAACTGTGAAAATAAGAGAAGCCAAAAGCAAAGGAAAAAAGGAAAGACATACCCATTTGAATGCAGAGTTCCAAAAAATAGCAAGGAGAGACAAGAAAGCCTTCCTGAGCGATCAATGCAAAGAAATAAAAGGAAACAATAGAATGGGAAAGACTAGAGATCTCTTCAAGAAAATCAGAGATAGCAAGGGAACATTTCATGCAAAGATGGGCTCGATAAAGGGCAGAAATGGTATAGACCTAACAGAAGCAGAAGATATTAAGAAAAGGTGGCAAGAATACACAGAAAAAATGTACAATAAAGATCTTCATGACCCAGATAATCACAATGCTGTGATCATTCACCTAGAGCCAGACATCCTGGAATGTGAAGTCAAGTGGGCCTTAGGAAGCATCACTACGAACAAAGTGGAGGTGATGGAATTCCAGTTGAGCTATTTCAAATCCTAAAAGATGATGCTGTGAAAGTGCTGCACACAATATGCCAGAAAATCTGGAAAACTCAGCAGTGGCCACAGGACTGGAAAAGGTCAGTTTTCATTCCAATCCCAAAGAAAGACAATGCCAAAGAATGCACAAACTACTGCACAATTGGACTCATCTCACACGTTAGTAAAGTAATGCTCAAAATTCTCCAAGCCAGGCTTCAGCAATATATGAACCGTGAACTTCCAGATGTTCAAGCTGGTTTTAGAAAAGGCAGCGGAACCAGAGAACAAATTTCCAACATCTGCTGGATCATCGAAAAAGCAAGAGAGTTCCAGAAAAACATCTATTTCTGCCTTATTGACTATGCCAAAGCCTTTGACTGTGTGGATCACAATAAACTGTGGAAAATTCTTAAAGAGATGGGAATACCAACCACTTGACATGCCTCTTGAGGAATCTGTATGCAGGTCAGGAAGCAACAGTTAGAAGTGGACATGGAACAACAGACTGGTTCCAAATTGGGAAAGGAGTACGTCAAGGCTGTAAATTGTCACCCTGCTTACTTAACTTATATGCAGAGTACATCATGAGAAACACTGGGCTGGAAGAAGCACAAGCTGGAATCAAGATTGCCGGGAGAAATATCAATAACCTCAGATATGCAGATGACACCACCCTTATGGCAGAAAGTGAAGAACTAAAGTGCCTCTTGATTAAAGTGAAAGAGAAGCGTGAAAAAGTTGGCTTAATGCTCAACATTCGGAAAACTAAGATCATGGCATCCGGTCCCATCATTTCATGGCAAACAGATGGGGAAACAGTGGAAACAGTGGCTGACTTTATTTTGGGGGGCTCCAAAATCAATGCAGATGGTGACTGCAGCCATGAAATTAAGAGATGCTTACTCCTTGGAAGGAAAGTTATGACCAACCTCGATAGCATATTAAAAAGCAGAGACATTACTTTGTCAACAAAGGTCCATCTAATCAAGGCTATAGTTTTTCCAGTAGTCATGTATGGATGTGAGAGTTGAACCATAAAGAAAGCTGAGTGCAGAAGAATTGATGCTTTCAAACTGTGGTGTTGGAGAAGACTCCTGAGAGTCTCTTGGACTGCAAGGAGATCCAGCCAGTCCATCCTAAAGGAGATCAGTCCTGGGTATTAATTGGAAGGACTGATGTTGAAGCTGAAACTCCAATACTTTGGCCACCTGGTGCGAAGAGCTGATACATTTGAAAAGACCCTGATGCTGGGAAAGATTGCGGGCAGGAAGAGAAGGGAATGACAGAGGATGAGATGGTTGGATGGCTCACCAACTCAGTGGACACGAGTTTGAGTAAACTCCGGGAGTTGGTGATGTACAGGGAGGCCTGGTGTGCTGCAGTTCATGGGGTCACAAGGAGTCGGACACGACTGAGCGACTGAATTGAATGATGAAGATGGTTACATAGAATTGCTGAAACTAGCCTTTGGAAATCTTGCAAAGTAAAAATTTACATTCACAAAAATTAAATGGAGAGTTAGCATATTTAAACTAGAATTTAAGAAATTATCTAGAACAGAGCTGAAGATATAGGAGTAGGAACGCCTCCAACTGCTTTCAGAACTCAAATTCCTAGACTCCCTTGAAGTTTTGACTCAGTTATATATGTGTATATATATATATATATATATACTTTGCCAGGTGGCTCAATGGTAAAGAATCCACCTACCAATGCAGAAGCTGCAGGAGATGTGGGTTCTATATCTAAGTTGGGAAGATCCCCTGGGGAAGTAAATGGCAACCCAATCCAGCATTCTTGCCTGGAGAATCCCATAGACAGAGGAGCCTGGCAGGTTATAGTCCTTGGGATCACAAAGCATCGGACATGACTGAGCACGCATACACGCATGCAAGTCAAGAAAGGGAGTAGTCTGTTTATGCATCTTCCACTTTTTCTGGAATGAGTAGTAAGAAGACAACTGGTATTTGGGTGGTGAGAGTCAAAGCAAGAGTGGCTTTCAAGCAGTTGCAAGTTGGTCATTGTGGTGCAGAGGGTCTCTGGCAGCCCATGAAGGGCTGCTTTTACATCCATGTACACTGGGGAGCCGGGAAATGGCACTTTGCTCATTAGGCAAACTCTCTGATGTAGTTTTGGAAAATTTTTTTTCTGCTTAAGACTGAGAACCATGATTACAAATGGTGAGCCAAAATACTGGAAAACTTCATTCATATCTAAATATTAATAAATGTTGTCAGCAAATCATAATAATAATACTTTTATGTTAAAACAGAATTAAATTAAATATACTAGAAATCTACGCATCTAAATAGCTTAGCAGAATACCACTAAGTTGTTGAGTCTCAAGGTCAAGCCAACAATATTTAACGTGGAACAAAGGCCCTGAAAGACTTTTGAATGAATTTATTCTGCAGGAAGTTCCTCACTTAGGGACAAACTAGATCCTAAAAAAAGTTTAGATCACATGTACAGAATATATATAATATGTAGGACATGTATGTGTGTATGCTAATTTGCTTCGGATGTGTCCAACTCTTCGTGGCCCTATGCACTGTAGTCCACCAATCTCCTCTGTCCATAGGATTCTCCAGGTAAGAATACTGGAATGGGTTGCCATGCCCTCCTCCAGGGGATCTTCCTGACCCAAGGATCAAATACACATCTCCTAAGTTTCCGAAATTGGCAGGTAGGTTCTATACCACTAGCACCACCTGCAAAGTCCTATGTAGGATATATATACCCTAAAAACCATTTTAAGAGAGCAGTTAGTTTCCTATGTTTAACACACAGATGGCTAATATAGTATATACGAAGAATAATATTACCAAGAGTAGAAAAAAAAACTAGTTGAGAAAAAACTCAGGATATGTGGTACATGATCAAGAAATATATTGAGAAAATAGTCTGAATCATTGGGCCAAAGCAAAACATATCTCCTAAATAAGAATACTCAAACCTTTAGAAGAGAGAAAATGTAGCTTTATCTTTTCTGATAATTATAAAACATCACTATAAATCTGAAATAGTTGACTAAAAGTATATTTTTTTTAAAGTAAAAATTACCCTAAAATTCCAATTGACAGAAATAACTCCTGTAAACAGAAATAGCTTCTGATTTATCAGTTCAGTTCAGTCGCTCAGTCGTATCCAACTCTCTGTGACCCCATGAATTGCAGCACGCCAGGCCTCCCTGTCCATCACCAACTCCCGGAGTCTACCCAAACCCATGTTCATCGAGTCGGTGATAAATGCCAATAATTTTTCTTTGTATACATAAAGATATACATTAAAGAACTAGATCATAGTATTCATGCTACATTTAATTGTTACTAAACCTTTCCAACTATTGATGTGAACAAAAACATGTGTGTTCTGACTTCTTCCTAAAAATCAATTGAAATTTAATACAAAATGAAAAACAAAAAATAAGGAAACCAGGAGAGATGCAAACAATAAAAGTGCCTAATTGTATACAGAAAATATGGAAAAAGAAACCATTTGGATGAGTTAACATAACTGAATAGTTTGACTTTTCCTTTCAAAATATAGAGACTTTCAATTTGCTTCAAGTGAAGAAAATTCAGCTATTTACCCCTGATAAGAAGCATTCCTAAATCGAAGTGTCAAAAAAGAGTAAGTGAAGTTAAACTAAAAAAGTATTTAATTAGAAAAAATATTTTAATGATAAATGATATATCCAATAAGGCATAACAATCATAAGCCTTTGCACCCCGAGAAAAGGAATGCTTCTAGAATTACAAAGAGAAACTGACAAAATGATTACTGAGTATATTTTGACACCTCCTTCAGATTTAAGAAACATCAATAACAAAAAATAATCTACAACATACAAAATCCAAATACACCATAATGGAGCTTAAATTAATAGATATAATAAATGTTACAACTAAAACACAGAATACATATATATCCCCAGAACGTGAGCTGATAAATTGAGGAAAAGCATAGATGAGAAAACAATACCAACAGACAGGAAGACACAATTGGAACTAATATAAGAACCAATGCTCTATAATATGCAATGAGGGACATACATATCAATAAAATGAAGAAAAACAAATTAACGTTTGAAGTTTAAAAGGATCAGAGAGGAACTTAAGGTTTCCAGCTCCTTGTAACAAAGCCATTCCATCCTAACGACGAGTGAAAAGCTGAACAGATTGAACTGCTGCCCCAACCCTGGAAAGAAAGCACCAGAGAGAAGCAGTCAGGGCTTGCCAGAGAGCAGAGACTCGCGAGGGAAAACCCCTCAGGAACTCGTAACAGGAAACCTGAACTGTGACTGGTGAGCTGCTGGAGACTCAGTGGAGACATCTCTGCAAGTTTCGAACTCCAGGGGAACCAAGTCATAAGGGGGCCTGCACAGAATAGTAGGATTCACCTCTCCTAGTAAAATCAGAGAAAAAAATTCCTTGGGCTTCCATGGGAGGGAGGAGGAAAGGAACTACTTTGAAATACTCCAGAGCAGTTTTATTTTTTTTTTTTAACAAGGCCTGTCTTTAGGGGGAACTTATTAACGAGAGCCTAACCTGCTGGAGCATTATCAGAGCCTAATTGATCCAGGAAAATACACAATTGCAGTGTACTCTGGCCAATCTGTCCTACCTGAGGGGAAAAGAAAAAAAAGCAGGACTCATGAAGTTCACAGTCCAGAGGCAAAGGCTCAGCTGAGGGAGGTATGGATGCTGAACAAACTGCACATCTATATCAAACACAACATATACGTTTTCTGGGGGCTGTACTGTTTCTTCTGCAGAAGCTATGCCAAGAATGTTGTTGAACCATTTTGATTCCACTTATGTGGCAAGGCAGAGGGAGAAAAGAGGAATCATTTAATGGGTAGAGAGTTTCAGTTTTGCAAGATGAAAGAAAAGTCTCTGGAGATCTGTGTTACAACGATATGTATATACTTAACACTACTGAACTGTGACAACTAAGAATGGTCACAATGGTAAACTTTATGTGATTTTAGCATAAGAAAGAAACTTAGTTTTGGATAATGTAACCTGATTACCATTCCCAGATTATTTAAAAATGCAACAGAGGCCAAATCCAGTGTGAGTACACTCCTGGCAATTAATTTGGCCTGAACAAGCCTTATATTTCTACCTCCTTGGTGTAACACTTCCACATACATTGCCCAGCCTTTTTCTAATAAAATCAATGATGTCTTTTAATTTTTTTTCCTCCTAATTTTGTTTTCTCCTAAAGAAGATCTTATACCCTCAACGCCAGTCTAGGCTATCTTGGAATCCAACTCTTAGTCTCACTCATCCTGGAGGCAATGAGCAGATGAAGGTGAGCCAGGGAGAGAACAGGCAACACCTTGAGAGAAAACTGTGCCAGAGAGAGTGATTGGCAACTTTTTATGTTGAGGAAGTCTGGTTCCCTTAGGTGGCAGAGATGCCCCATCTCTGCCAATAACAAATTTGAAGGTTCTGGAAGAATTCAAAGGGTCCAAGTTCTCAGCCTTACCCACGTCTGCTAAAAAGTTCCTGTATCTGAGGTCTGTTCCTTCCCCACTCATGCCTTTACTTTACCTTTTAAAAACATAGCATTCAATGGTCACTACCATTTTGTCATCCTGATTGTCAGATAGACCCTAAGTGTGATCCTGAGCCATATCTTCCCTGCACCTACAGCAGATGCCAAATAACTTCAGACCTGCAGGGAGACCTGATAATCTCCACATTCCTTCTCAAATGTGTATTCATAGCTTTCAATATCTCTATTTACCCTACTCAGAGAAGGCAATGGCAACTCACTCCAGTACTCTTGCCTGGAAAATCCCATGGACGGAGGAGCCTGGTGGGCTGCAGTCCATGGGGTCGCGAAGAGTCGGACACGACTGAGCGACTTCACTTTCTCTTTTCACTTTCATGTATTGGAGAAGGAAATGGCAACTCACTCCAGTGTTCTTTCCTGGAGAATCCCAGGGACTGGGGAGCCTGGTGGGCTGCTGTCTATGGGGTCGCACAGAGTTGGACACGACTGACGCGACAGTCTTGTAAGTCTACTTACATCTCTAGAGACATAAGAAGGATCCAGCTGACTCCTCAATCTTTATCATCACTACTGTTGTCATAGAACCTGAGTGCTACAGCCACTTGATCTCCTAATTCCTCCTACTTAATATGTGATATTATTCTGTTGTACCAGCATCACCTGGGAGCTTGTTACAAATGCAGCCCCTTAGACACCATCATTGATCTATTGTATCAGCAACAGATTTTAACAAGAAATTGCAGTGGTTTGTATGTACATTAAAATTTCAGAATCACCGTCCTAATTTCATGCCTTCCTCAGGCACTACTGCTGATGACTGTTTGAGTAAGTTTGACTCCACTACATGTCATAGATTTATTTGTGGCACGTGTTTCCCTCACCAGAAAGTTCTCTCTGCATTTTTCAATTTTATGGGCAACCCAATCTCAGATACCATTTTGACAGTTTATTTACTGGGACCACTTCTGGTACCAACTACTTTACTAATCAGGCTCCTGGCAGAAAACAGTTAACACAAAAATTATAATTTAAGAATTGTTATAAAAGGATTAATCACAAAATGTGGATAATATCTGAACAATATATTATGAAGTCATCAAAGCACACACATGCACATACCAGAAAGTTTCTTTCTGTATGAATTTAGCCCTGTTTAAACAACATTACTCTTAAAATGTCATGTAATTTTTATATATCTATTTATTTCATTTATCTATGTTCCTGCTTTGTTTCTGAGATTAAAGTAAGGAAAATGCACAAAATGAAGACAAAGTAAATTCACAGGAGAAACAGACTGGAAAAACAAAGACATAACACGAAGTCAAAAATGAGCAAAACGAGACCAGTAGTAAAAAACTGTATGCCATATACTTAGAACCAATAATGGCTATAAACTTCTATCAATGAACAAAGAAATGTGCACAAGGCTAAATATTCAGGAGTAACAGCTTCTCCTACTTGAACACCAGAAATAAATATCTTTTATTCAAAGAGAGAACGCTGTATAACATAATGGTCATGGATCTTACTAATGACTTTATAGAAATTGCAAGTATCTAAAATTTGTAGACTGAAAGGTTAAATCAATACTGAAACTTTAAAGGCACTGTCTAGCATGTAAATCCTTTTTCCCAGTGTCAAATACTTAGCAAGTCAAAAAATGAACAAAAGAAAAGGTATCTACAGATCCATGATCCCTTACCTTAAATTCTTAGAAGAATATGTGTTTTGTATATATTTTAAATGTTTTCCAATTTTAGAAGTCCAGTACAGGGCACAAAGAATATATGAGAAGATATTCCCAGGCATTAAAAGCAACAGCCCATAATCTAACACATCAACACATCAGTGAAATACATGAATATTCAAATGAAGTGAGATAAATGTAGGCCTATAAATATCCTCTTTTCAGTCCAAGGTAACTTTTACCACTAAACATCATAGAACTTAGGTTTTTGTTTTTGAAATTTTGGATTTTAGATTTGTAGTTAAGAGATTATGGCTCTACATCAATCTCTTTATTAAACAAAAATAGATTATAGTTGTTGTTTAGTCACTAAGTTATGTCCAGTTCTTTTGCAACCCGAGGGACTGTACCCAGCCAGGCTCCTCTGTCTATGGGATTTCCCAGGCAAGAATACTGGAGTGGGTTGCCATTTCCTTTTCCAAGGGGTCTTCCCCACTCAGGAATCAAACCCACGTCTCCTGCATTGGAAAGTATATTTTTTACCACTGAGCCACTTGAGAAGCCCCATATTATATTTACTAATATATTATTTGAGGACAGCAATATGAAAAAAGAATTCCAAGTGTTTAGAATGTTTCCAAGAAATAATATCCTCACATTGTGGAAATAAGTCAGTCATCCTTATAGTAACCAACAGAGAAAGCCTCCCCAGGTGACATGTCAAAACTCAAGATCTGGAAGAGTTAACTACCAGAAATGTTTATTGACAGTATCCTGTCCCTGTGGATTGTGTGAAGGTGTGGAAGGGGATTAATTCTCTTTTCTATTTTTAGATCTCCAGACACAGAGGAGATAATCTGAACCTGATGCAGTGACTACTATATATCATCTAACAACCTTGGACTCTGAGCTACATGCATTGACAAGATGAAGTATTTGGACTGAATCCCATAGAGAAGGATTGAGTATTTCTATATGCAGACGGAATAACAAAAAAACTATTTTGTTTTGTATCAGATGAGAAAAGCAAATGCCTCCCAAATACTTACTGGAGTGAGTGCCTCCTTCATTTCTCTCTTCCTCTGTTGCAGCAGTGTTAGGAAACCCAAGTTCCAAAATGCTGACCCTTAATATGAAGGAAAGCCATTTCATTTCACAATGAACTTTTAATAAAAGAAAAATAACATATTACCATATATGTCTGGTGGGATTTGAGAGTTGCTATGGACAAATGACTGCTATATATATATTATTCTCTTCATATCCAAATGAAAAATTCATGGTGGTTAAACCACTGAGATTTTAGGTAAATCTATTTGTGTTAATTATTATACAAGCAAGATGAGGAAATAAGGAAAGATCTGAGCTGCTAAGTATTTCATTTAGAAAGACAGTAATATAATAACAGTAAGGGATATTTATATCCCATTTACATCAATGGACAGATCATCCAGATAGAAAATCAATAAGGAATCAAGGGCTTTAAACAACATATTAGATCAAAAGGACTTAACAGATCATGTAGAACATTTATCTAACAGCCCCATAATACACAGTCTTTTCAAGTTCCCATGGAACATTCTCCAGGATGGATCAAATGCTGGTCACAAAACAAGCACAATAAATTTAAAGTGAACTAAAATCATAACAGCATCTCTAGCCAACCAAAACAGGATGAGATTAGAAATCAACTACAAGGGAAAAAAATGCAAAAGCCACAAACACATCAGGGCTAAAAAATATGCACTACTAAATAGTCAATGGATCACTGAAGAAATCAAAGGGAAAAATTAAAAAGACACCTAGAGATGAACAAAAGTGGAAACACAATGATCCAAAGTATATGGGACACAACAAAAGCAGTTCCAAGTGGGACGTTTAAAGCTATACAAGCTTACATCAGGAGACAAGAAAAATCACAAATAAACAACCTAATCTTACATCTAAAAGAATTAGCAAAAGAAAAACAAATAAAACCCAAAGTCAATAGAAGGAAAAAAATCATAAATATCAGAGAAGAAATAAATGAAATAGAGACAAAAACAAACACAAAGTATCAATTATACTAACATGCAAAAATTCTCAACAGAATATTAGCAAACCAAATTCAACAACGAATTAATAGGATCATACACTCTGATTAAGTGGTATTTATCTCAGGGATGCAAGGACAATTCACAAATCAATCAACGTGATACGCCACATTAAAAAACAACTGGAGGATAAAAATTGTATGACCATCTCCTTAGATGTAGAAAAATCCTTTGACAAAATTCAACATCCATTTATGACAAAAATTCTCAACAAAGTGGGCATAGAGGGAACACACCTCAACATAACAAAGGCCATAAATAAAAAGCCCAAAACTAACATCGTACTCAATGGTAAAAACTTGAAGCTTTTCCTCTAAGTTAGTTCAGTTGCTCAGTCATGTCCTACTCTTTGCGACCCCATGGACTGCAGCATGCCAGGCTTCCCTGTCCATCACCAACACCCAGAGCTTACACAAACTCATGTCCATTGAGTCAATGATCTCATCCAACCATCTCATTCTCTGTCGTCACTTTCTCCTTCCACCCTCAATCTTTCCAAGCATCAGGTGCTTTTCCAAGGAGTCAGTTCTTCACATCACATGGCCAAAGTATTGGAGTTTCAGTTTCACCATCAGTCCTTCCAATGAATATTCAGGACTGATTTCCTTTAGGATGGACTGGTTGGATCTCCTTGCAGTCCAAGGGACTCTCAAGAGTCTTCTCCAACACCACACTTCAAAAGCATAAATTTTTCAGCATTCAGCACTTTTTTATGGTCAAACTCTCACATCCACACATGGCTACAGGAAAAAACATAGCTTTGACTAGACGGACCTTTGTCAGCAGAGTAATGTCTCTGCTTTTTAACATGCTGTCTCGGTTGATAACTTTTCTTCCAATGAGCAAGCGTCTATTAATTCCATGGCTACAGTCACCATCTGCAGTGATTTTGGAGCCCAAATAAAATAAAGTCTGTCACTGTTTCCTCATCTATTTGCCACGAAGTGATGGAACTGGATGCCATGATCTTAGTTTGCTGAATGTTGAGTTTTAAGCCAACTTTTTCATTCTCCTCTTTCACTTTCATCAAGAGGCTCCTTAGTTCTTCTTCGCTTTCTGCCATAAGAGTGGTGTTATCTGCATGTCTGAGGTTATTGATATTTCTCCCGGCAATCTTGATTCCAGCTTGTGCTTCATCCAGCCCAGCGTTTCTCATGATGTACACTGTATATAAGTTAAATAAGCAGGATGACAACATACAGCCTTGACGTACTCCTTTCCTGATTTGGAACCAGTCTGTTGTTCCATGTCCAGTTCTAACTGTTGCTTCTTGACATGCATAAAGATTTCTCAGGAGGCATGTCAGGTGGTCTGGTATTCCCATCTCTTGAATAATTTTCCAGAGTTTGTTGTGATCCACACAAATGCTTTAGTGTAGTCAATCAAGCAGAAGTAGATGTTTTTCTGGAACTCTCTTGCTTTTTTGATGAGCCAACGGATGTTGGCAATTTGGTCTCTGGTTCTTCTGCCTTTTCTAAAACCAGCTTGAACATCTGGAAGTTCACAGTTCACGTACTGTTGAAGCCTGGCTTGGAGAATTTTGAGCATTACTTTTCTAGTGTGTGAGATGAGTGGAATTATGTGGTAGTCTAAACATTCTTTAGCATTATCTTTCTTTGGGATTGGAATGAAAACTGACCTTTTCCAGTCCTATGGCCACTGCTGAGTTTTCCAGATTTGCTGGCATATTGAGTTCAGCAGTTTCACAGAATCATCTTTTAGGATTTTAAATAGCTCAACTGGAATTCCATCACCTGAACTAGCTTTGTTTGCAGTGATGCTTCCTAAGGCCCACTTGACTTTCCACTCCAGGATGTCTGGCTCTAGGTGAGTGATCACATCATCATGGTTATCTGGATCATGAAGATCATTTTTGTATCGTTCTTCTGTGTATTGTTGCCACCTCTTTTTAATATCTTCTGTTTCTGTTAGGTCCATACCATTTCTGTCCTTTATTATGCCCATCTTTTCATGAAATGTTCCCTTGGTATCTCTAATTTTCTTGAAGCGATCTCTAGTCTTTCTCATTCTATTGTTTTCCTCTATTTCTTTGCAATGATCACTGAGGAAGCCGTTCTTGTCTTTCCTTGCTATTCTTTGGAACTCTGCATTCAAATTGCCTTTTCTCTTATCTTTAGCTTCTCTTCTTTTCTCAGCTATTTGTAAGGCCTCCTCAGACAACCATTTTGCCTTTTTGCGTTTCTTTTTCTTGGGGATGGTCTTGATCACTGCCTCCTGTACAGTATCACAAACCTGTGTCCATATTTCTTCAGACACTCTGTCTATCAGATCTAATCCCTTGGATCTGTTTGTCACTTCCTCTGTATAATTGTAAGGGATTTGATTTAGGTCATACCTGAATGGTCTAGTGATTTCCCCTACTTTCTTCAATTTAAGTCTAATTTGGCAATAAGGAATGTTGAATATGAACAAACATGAATATGTTCTGACCCACAGTCAGCTCCCAGTCTTGTTTTGGCTGACTGTATAGAGCTTCTCCATCTTTGGCTACAAAGAATATAATCAATCTGATTTTGGTATTGACCATATGGTGATGTCCATGTGTAGAGTCTTCTCTTGTGTTGTTGGTTGAGGGTATTTGCTATGACCAGTGTGTTCTCTTGGCAAAACTCTGTTAGCCTTTGACCTGCTTCATTTTGTACTCCAAGGCCAAATTTGCCTGTTACTCCTGGTATCTCTTGACTTCCTACTTTTGCATTCTAGTTCCGTATAATGAAAAGGACATCTTTTTTGAGTGTTAGTTCTAGAAGGTCTTGTTGGTCTTCATAGAACCATTCAACTTCAGCTTCTTCAGCATTCCTGGTTGGGGCATAGACTTGGATTACTGTGATATTGAATGGCTTGCCTTGGAAACAAACAGAAATCATTCTGTCGTTTTTGAGATTGCATCCAGGTACTGCATTTCGGACTCTTTTGTCGACTATGAGGGTTACTCCATTTCTTCTAAGGGATTCTTGCACACAGTAGTAGATATAATGGTCACCTGAGTTCAATTCACCCTTTCCAGTCCACTTTAGTTCACTGATTCCTAGAATGTCGACGTTCACTCTTGCCATCTCCTGTTTGACCACTTCCAAATTGCCTTGATTCATGGACCTAACATCCAGGTTCCTATGCAATATTGTTCTTTACAGCATTGGATTTTACTTCCATCACCAGTTGCATCCATAACCGGGTGCTGTTTTTGCCTTGGCTCTCTCTTCTTTCTTTCCTGAGTTATTTCTTCACTGATCTCCAGTAGCATATTGGCCACCTACCTACCTGGGGAGTTCCTCTTTCAGTGTCCTATCATTTTGCCTTTTCATGCTGTTCATGGGGTTCTCAAGGCAAGAATACTGAAGTGGTTTGCCATTCCCTTCTCCAGAGGACCATGTGTTGTCAGAACTCTCCACCATGACCAGTCCGTCTTGGGTGGCCCTACATGGCATGGCTCATAGTTTCATTGAGTTAGATAAGGCTGTGATCCATATGATCAGATTTGTTAGTTTTCTTCTGTGATTGTGGTTTCCATTCTGTCTGCCTTCTTCTGGAGAAGGATAAGAGGCTTGTGGAAGCTTCCTGATGGGAGAGACTGACTGAGGAGGAAACTCGGTCTTTTCTGATGGGTGGGGCTATGCTCAGTAAATCTTTAATCCAATTTTCTGTTGATGGATGGGGCTGTGTTCTCTCCCTGTTGTTTGACCTGAGGCCAAACTATGGTGGAGGTAATGAAGATAATGGCAACCTCTTCAAAAGGTCCCTTGCTCCCACTGCTGCACTCAGTGCCCTCAACCCTGCAGCAAGCCACTGCCAACCCATATCTCCACCTGAGACTCCTGATACTCACAGGCAAGTCTGGTTTAGTCTCTTGTGGGGTCACTGCTCCTTTTTCCTGGGTCCTGGTATGCACAAGGTTTTGTTTGTGCCCTCCAAGAGTCTGTTTCCCCAGTTTTGAAGAGGGCTTATGCCATACCCAGGTCTGCTGCACCCAGAGCCCCTGCCCCTGTGGAAGGCTACTGCTGACCCATACCTCCACAGGAGACACTCAAACACTCAAAGGCAGGTCTGGCTCAGTCTCTGTGGGGTCTCCTGTTGCGCACAAGGTTTTGTTTGAGCTGAGTGTCTCTGGTGGGCATGGGGTTTGATTCCAAACATGATTTTGCCCCTCCTACCATCTTGCTGGGGCTTCTACTTTGCCCTTGGATGTGGGGTATCTTCTTTTGGTCAGATCCAACTTTCTCCTGTTGATGGTTGTTCAGCACTGAAGTGTAAATTTGGAGAAGTCCATCTACTCCACCATCTTGTTGTGGTTCCTCTAAGGACAGGACCAAAACAAAGATGCTAGGCTAATATCACTTGATATCTAACATTATTGTTTTTCCTATTGTTTGAACTAAGTATAAATGGAATCATGCAATATACATTATTATGTGTGTGGTTACTTTTGAGAAATTTATCAATGTCCTATAGATCTTCAGTTTCATTCAATTTTATTGCTGACTATTATCCACTGTAGAAATATTCATTCTCTGCACTTCAATCAGTTCAGTTCAGTTGCTCAGTCATGTCTGACTCTTTGCAAGCCATGGACTGCAGCATGCCTGGTTTCCCCATACTCACCAACTCCCGGAGCTTGCTCAAACTCATGTCTATCGAGTCAGTCGTAACATCCAACCATCTCACCCTCCGTCATTCCCTTCTTCTCCTGCCTTCAATCTTTCCCAGCATTAGGGTCTTTTCCAATGAGTCAGTTCTTCACATCAGGTGGCCAAAGTATAGCAGCTTCAGCTTTAGTTTTACCATTTTTTATTATTATTTCACTCTTTGTTTTACTATTGATGTATACTAGGTAAGTTATCAGTTTGAGACTATTACAATGTTACTATGAATATTATGCATACATCTCGTTTTATATGCATGTGTATTCATTTCCCTTTGGTATATATACCTGAGAGTTCAATTGTCAATTGTATGGTATGCAAATTTGGTAGATAACATCAAGTTGTTTTCCAAAGAGGAAAATCCAATTTATGCATACACCAGAAACATTGCCAATACAGAGTATTATTTGCCTTTTAAATTTTAACACTTAAGAAAAATCCATAGAAATGGAATATATTTTCTGTAGCACCTTATATCAAGAAACTTTGCAAAATTCACTTATTAATTCTTGTAATTTATCCATATTATTTTTGAATTGTTATATACTCAAGCATACCATGATTTCAGGGCTATCATTTGGAGAAGAAAAGAAGTATCAGTCCCAGGAATGGTGAAGACAGAAGTCCCTGTCCACCAGGGAGCAGACAAGAGAAAAATGATCCCTTTCTGGGAACAGCCTCACTCAGTGGCCAAACTCTTTTTACTAAGGGATGTAGACTAAGAAGAGGTGAGAATAGTTAGAAAACCTTTTGAAACAAATTTTGAAAAGGTCTTTCCAAGACAATAAAACAAAATGCTTGTGTATGGTAGAGAGTATGGAAGACGTATCAGATATTTTGACTATTGGCCCATTGTTGAGTGGCTTCTGCAATAAAAGCATACCACTGTCAAGATGTAAATGGTATAGATTTGTTTCATAGGCCACAATGGCTTGAATGGTAAACTGAAAAAGTTTCAACAGTAGTGAAGCATGACTAATAGTCCAAGAGGGATCAAAGGTGTGATATAGCCAGTCTGTTAGTAATGCTCATGTTCAAGATCCCATTATCCTTCCTCCCTAAAAAACAAGTGGGTCAACTTTGGGCAGTTTTTTTCAAGGAAATAAAATAATTGTCAACCTAGAATTCTATAACCAGCAAAGATATCTTTTAAGGTTGTTGATGATGATGATGATGATGACATGAAAACTCGTTTGAAAGGAAATTCTTAAAGATATATTTCAAACAAAAGGAAAGTATGCCTGAAAGGAAAGTTTGGAATTCAAGAAGAAAAAGAGGAGAGAAGCACAAATATTATTGGTTATTCAGAGGAAGATAATAACTACATACTTTACAGACATTAAAAAAATTATCTTTATAAATAAATATAAATAAAGAAAAATATTATCTTTATTAAAGATAATAAAAGAATATTATGAGCACCTTTATAGTAACAGGTACAATTTAAATAGATAAATTCCTAGAAAATTTAAACAAAGTAAAGATCAGAGAAATTCTTTCATTGCCTTTTAATATTGATATTGGTTAAAGAAATTAAGTCAATCATTGAAAATCTTCCCCCAAAGAGATCTCCAAACCCTAGATATTCATCAATGAATTCTACATACATTCAAGGGAAAACTAACTCCTGCTTTAATTATAGGGGATTCTATGAAACAGTTGGTGAAAACCCTACAAAATTATCAATGTCACAAATACAAAGAAAATCTTGAGAAACTCTTCTAGAGTAAAAATACAAAAGGGAAACAACAACTAAATGTGATTCATGACACTGGAGTAAATCCTTAACAAGAGAGAAAAAAAATATATATATATGTATATATATATTATAAAGGACAATATTGGGATAATTGGCTAAATTAATCAGACAATAATATTTTAAATATGTTAATTTTCCTAATTTTTCTGACTACACTCAAGTGATATAACAAAGTAGTCTTCCCAGGTAGCTCAGTGGTTAAGAGTGGTTAAAAATCTGACTGCCAATGCAGGAGACATGAGTTCAATCCCTGAGTTGGAATGATCCCCTGCAGGAGGAAATGGCAATCCGTTCCAGTATTCTTGCCTGGAAAATTCCATGGACAGAGGAGCCTGATGGGTTACAGTCCAGGGGGATCACAAAGAGTTGGACACAACTGAATGACTAAGCACACAGGCATGATGTAACAAAATGATCTTCTTATGCAACATGTGGTGTCATTTTTAGGAATAAAAGGTCATGATATATGCAACTATTCTCAAGTATTTTAGAAAAAAATAGAGAATGATTATGCTACTGTGGCAATATTTTAACAATGAGTGAAACTAAACCTAGGTGAAGTATATACAAGATTTTTTTTGTTCTATCATTGTAATTTTTATGGAAGCCTATATTTATTTCAAAATAAAATGTTTTTAATAAAGAATTGCAGTTTTGTCATGTGAAAGACAAAGAAGAGTTAATACTCTCCCAGTGTTAGTTCTCATCAGTCCATATCTTAATGTGCATAACTTCAGTCTCAGAATGTGTGCTTGGTCATTTCAGTTGCGTCCAACTCTTTGTGACCCTATGGACCACAGTCCACCAGGCTCCTCTATCCATGGATTCTCCAGGCAAGAATACTGGAGCACAATTGGAGTCCTACCTTCACCAGTACAACTATCCATCCTAAGTAGATGACAGACAAATACGAAAAAACAAATGAAAAATAAATGAACAAAATGTAAATAATAAAATCTAGCTTCACGACTTCAGAGTAGGGAAGGATTTCTTAAACAAGCATAAAGGAAATAATCATAAAAGAGAAAGATTTATAATTTAAATTAAATTAAAATTAAAGAACTTTGTTCTTCAAAGAGATCTAAAAAGATAAAACCCTATCAGACAGAAGTAGGGAGAAAATATGTACAACACATACAACTTACAGTCACTTGTATCTGAAAACTCAATAAGGAAAGACAAGCATCTAACAGGAAAATGAGAAAAGAATATGAACCAGAACTCAAAAAAAAGAAACTCTAAATTGCTAAAAAATGCAAATATGCTCAATTTCATTGGTAATAGAAAAATGCCAATCAAAACAATATAGTAACATTTCAAATTCCAAAATAACACACACAAATGTATAATATTTATCTGAATTTTCAGAATATGTGTATACATATTACATACTTTGTTATTATTATTATACCTATCACAGATCTGAGAGCAGCAAAAATTATCCAATCATGCAATATATGTGCTACAAGAAACTCACCAATTATTTGTACAATTATTACTTGGACTCCTTTCAATATAAGGAACTCAAGGAAATCCACTCAATCTTTGAATAACTTAGAAAGATGTTTCTTTTCCTTGTTTTGTTGTGATTTATTTGCTTCACTTTGATTTAATATTTATCTCCCCATTGTTTTCCTCACTTATATTTTGTTTTAGACTTAGTCAAACCATTTTTACCTGAGACAAAAGACTATAAACTAAAAGAATCCAGTAATAACAAAGGTTAACTTAGGTAGTTGGCTCCTACTAGATGCCACAAACAGAGGATGGATTACCATTTTTTATGGTATGGTGAAAAGTCATACGTGTTAAGTGACTTCCCAAGACACTCCAATGATTTCTTTTCACCTTAAGTCAAGCAAGAGCCAAAGTTCCTTACACTGTTTCCTTGGGAAATGTATCCCTTGAACATATCCCTCCTTCTGTTTGCCTCCTGTAACTACGCTGGCAGCTACAACAGGATGTTGCCAAAATGACAGCAGTAGCTTGTTGGGCAGGAACAAAGGGAGTTCTGATGCCCAAAGACCATGATACTTTTTCTAATCAAGGACTTGCCCAGTCTTTATACATGTGAAAGAGCAGTTACTCTAAGCCTTAGGGTGTGCTGTCCAATATGGAGCCACCAGCCACATATGGCTATTAAACAATTGAACTGTGGCCAGTAAAAAGTGAAATATGCTGGATGCATAAAATACATACTAAACCTCAGACTAAACACACAAAAAGAGTGCAAAAGAGCTCATTAATAATTTTTATAATGAAAAATGACAATAGTGTGGATAACTAGGTTAAATAAAATATAAAAATTAATTGTATGTTTCTTTTTACTTTTTAATGGAGCCAGTGGAAAATTTTCAGTCACACATGTAAACTCATATTTCTTTTGGACAGCATGGCTTTAGAGACTAAGGTAGGGCTCAAATGTGGTAATTCATAAGATAAATTCTGTTCACGGAAGTGTTTTGTTTGTCCCTTATGATAACATTAAAATTTACACTTCATTACTACCTTTGAAAAGTCATCTCTATGCTCATAAAACTGACATTTTTTAAAAAAAAATTAACTTTACTTTTATTGAAAATCCAGGAGATCCAACATTTTCGGGGCTAGTTTACTACACGGCAACAATTTTTAGGAGCTGGATAGCTGCTGACCCCTTTTTAGGCCAGACTTGCCACTTCACCATAGTCATCCACATTCACTTCACTCCTTTCAACACCAATGTTTAGTTATATTACCCACCTGAGCACTAGATGCTTTTGAGTTTGCAAGCCCTTTTAACGTCAGTATCTTAGTGTTCAACCTAAAAGTGGGGATGGGATTGTTGCAACATTTGGAGGGTAGAAGAGGTGGCTTTCAGTGGTGCATTATTCTACTGGCCCATTTTCTGAATCAAGTGTTGAAAAGTAGAAACCTATATTTGCATGTGTTGAAATCACCTGTGGGAATAACTGTTGCAATGAAATCAGTGGAATGAATGAAGTAGATGAGGGTTCTTATCCATTTGCTGAAATAGAGGATTTTGTTCAAAAGGTGTATGGGGAATCCCACATCCTGAGATCAATAGGGAGTAGTGATGCATGCGTAAGCTAGAAAAGAACTCAGTGTTAAGTGGTTTGTTGATTCTTCTTGAAGAGAAACCAAATGGCAGTCACCCAAGCCTTAGAAACAAAACTCAAAGGAAGCTACAAAATCAGAACAAACAAGGAAACCCTAGGGAGGTAGTCCCTGAAATGAGAGAAGCCCTTGTTCCTATAAGATAATCAGTTTATAATATGGCCACCAGGGGAGACCTAAGACTTCCAAACATATTGGTATTTACAATTACCTTGTAGTCAAGATGGTCTGATAATAGTTCATTACATCCTCTGTCTTTCCCAACATTTCAGTTTCTCCCTAATTACCAGCTGGCCTTTTGGAGAGCTGGTTTTCAAAAGAGGCACAACTGTACATTGTTTTCTAGCTCAACACTTTTCCTGACAGAATTATTGAGGAAGCATTATGCAAATCTATTGTTTACCAAAGCCATAAAACCTAGGAGCTCATTTTTTGTAGCTGACTTCTGGAAACCAGCATGGGTTTAACTTCCTCTGTTCTTCCTATTCTAGTTGCCAAGCCACTGTTGACAAAACACAGGTGTTTGGAGTTTCTCGTTTTTGACTGGGCCTCCCATCCTGATCCTCGCTGTATTTACCTTTGTTCTATTTTCTGTACACACACCTTATCTTTATCATTTACACATCGCAGTCAGTTTCCACACATCACGTAGGTTTCTTTTGAAAACCTTCTGAGTATTTCCAAACTTAGTCAAACATTTATATCTCAGAGACACAAAGCACATTTGTAGGAAGTTACGAAAATGACCTTGGAAATAAAACATGAGGGCAGAGACATAACATTCAGATGGCAATGTCTACATGCACAAAACATGAAACATCATCTGAGGAATTTTAGGTTTTCAAAATCAGTCTCTGATCCTATTCATAATATGCATTTTGAATAACAGGAAATCTAAGCCTGTTGCCATTAAGCAGGCTTAGTAAGTGTATTTAACACTCAAGTTCACTATATAAAAGTACAGTCTTTCCGATTTTCTATGAGACTTGGGGATATTTCTTTTAGAATTTCACTGTTGTTTAACACCACTGTTCATTCAAATCATAACAGTTCCTGCACCTAGCTAAGGATTCGAACTATATTTCTATTCACAGAATTCTCCAATGTAAAACTATGGAGGCTGAGGCAGATCGTGACATAAAAGCTGAATGATACCTCTTCTTAGTCCCTACATATGCTACTTTCAGGCAGCTGTTAATCTGGAGAAGTTGGGGCTGTCCCCTAATCTTTCTGCTGTGTTAACATGAGCAGGAAGCAAAAAAAAGTTATCTTGTTTCAGTGATTTGGACAAGTAAGGACATACTTGCTACAATATTTATTTTCTATGACAGTTAAAATGTTTCCAACACTTAAGAACTTTTAAGGCCATTGTAAACAATGTTAGATCCACTACATTGTCCAAGTACTAGCAGAACATGTTGAACCTTCTGTGCGCTCAAAGAGCTGTAAATTGAAGTCAACTAGAGAAGAAATTCCAATGATATTTTGAGATAACAAAGGACAGATAACTTTTAACATAGGAAGATAAATTACTTGATTATCACTTCTACTTGATTATCGCTTCTGCTTGGTATTACCCTGCTAGAACATTCTGGATAAATGAACTTAGTTATTTGAGATTCCCCATGCTTAATATTTCCATAATTTCTATGCCCTGTGCTCCTTAATAAGATTATCTTAAGAACGCTAGTGAAAGAAGAGGGTATGACAGTGATACAAAGACAACATGAACTTTTGGTAAACGTCAGAATCCTGGGAGTTGCCAACAGCTAAAAAAAGAACGAGTGGGAGGAGGATGTGGCTGTTGCTCAAAGACCTATAGTTCTGCTCTTGCAGCCACATCCTGCCTGTGGCTAGGTCAACCCAAGTACCACATCTTACTGCTTTCCTGACTGATAAAACACCACCTGCTACTGAAGAAAGGGTCTCTCTTTGCAATAAACCAATGCCCTTATGAAAGAGGAGTAAACACTTAGGGTTACGGGAAACTTGGGGTATTGAGTATTTACACATACATGTGAAAATGTTTGTGGCCAAGATCTTTTATTGATAGTAAAAAATAACATGTCATCATAGAAGAGAATTTGGAAAAGTACCTAAAGATGCAAAGAAGAAGTAATTCAAAGTTACCTCCTCTGATATACTGAGACTAGCATTTTGATCTGCCAGTATGTGTGTTTATGTGAATATACATATATGTGAATGATTTTACTTTTAAATATAAGATATATATTAATATTTACAAAATAGAAATCATGTTATACATAATTCCTATGATCATACTAAGTGTGAACAAATTTTATTCTCCTTTTGGTCATTTAATATTAGGTTTTACAAATTTTTCCATGCTAAATGTTCTTTGAAAACATTTTGAATGTCTGTTAATATTCCAGTACACTGGTGATTCTCAAGCCTTTGTATGCATCAGAATTATCCTGAAGGCTTTGTGAATGCTTGGTCTACCCTAATTTTCAAGTCAATAGGTGTCAAATACAGCCAAGAATGTACATTTCTAACAATTTGCCTGGTGACGCTGGTAGTGCTGGTTTGGGGGTTACACAGTGGTTGATTAGATTATGTAAACATTTCTTACAACTGGATATTTGGATTGTTTATCATGAATAGTATTAGAATAACAATATGCATACATGACAGTTTCACTGGATAGGTTCCTATAATGGGAATAACTGGAAAACTTATGAACTTTTTGGATACCTTCAATATGTATGGCAATTGACACTGTGTGTGAGTGTTCTTATTCTACAAATCCTAGTTACTTAGTATATCTATGTTTCCTAAGTATTTAGTCACAATAACATTTCAGTTTACATTTCTTTGCTTACCACTGAAGTGAAATATTTCATCTTATTTGCAATATGTATTTGAAAGAACTATGAACAAACTCTATGGCTATTTTCTTCAAGCTGTTGGGATCTTT
Organism: Giraffa tippelskirchi; assembly: GCF_054371585.1. Taxonomy (NCBI): domain Eukaryota; kingdom Metazoa; phylum Chordata; class Mammalia; order Artiodactyla; family Giraffidae; genus Giraffa; species Giraffa tippelskirchi. Next base: position 86,611,996 of record NC_137275.1, on the reverse strand, counting down.
TTTCTTATGTATTCTAGTAATCCCTTATATGTTTAGGCTGTGAATCCCTAGTTTATTCTATTTGACATAGATATTTTCTCACTTTGTTATTTGCTTCTTTCTTGACTGACAATTTCTGACAGTGATTTGTTCTTTCAGTTTTTCTGTAGTGAAGTCATTTTTTGTGATTTAGTTTGTTACTTAGAAATCAGGAGTCCTAAAGTAAACATTTTCCCCTCTCTTTCTTGTGGTTTCATGCTTAACATTTGCTTCCCTAACAATTCTGGAATTTCTTACCTTTCTCTTCCTTCCTTTCTTCTCGTCTTCCTTCCTTCTTCCCTACCTCTCCCTCTCTCCCTTCCTGTCTCCCTTCTTCCTTTTCTCATTCCTCCTTCCATCTTTCCTCCTTTCCTTACTTCCCTTCTTTCTTTCTCTATCTCTCTTCCTTCTCTTCCTCTCCCTTCCCTTTCTTTCTCTTCCCCACAATGTAAAGTGTAGCCCAAGTGGTTAATTAATTACCCAGGACCATTTATTAAATAACCATTCCTTCTCCTTTTACAATGTGATGCTCAATCACATTTAAAAGTTAATTTGAAAGCTGGGAGATTAGTTCTCGGTTGGTATTTGTGGGAAATGTGATCTGATATAAGATATTCTTTTTAGTAAGCACAACAGGAAACACATGTATGACATCTAATGAGAAAACCAGAAATCAAGCCATGGTAAGGCAATGGTAGTTCTAATTTCAATATGTGCCTTGGCTTCAGCTTAGATTCCCAATCAGCCATTTAGAGGGTTTCCTTGTTTTGCTCATTGCCTTAAATGTAATGCTTTCAAAGGGACCAAAAAACAAAAAACAAAAAACATTCCAACCCCTTCAGGAAATACTGAGAGTTCAGTGTGTTTTCCAGTTTGAGACAAATGGGAAATTTCATTTAAAAATCCCACTGCATCATTGCACAAAACATTTTTATTGTCTGGCCTTACTTTTTCATTCCTTATTATTTAGTCTGCCAAACACTAAGTTTTCTCTCAGTCAATTAGTTTTCCCATTCACCCAGAATATATCAGAAATGCATTATATTGTGTAACACAGGTTAAAATACTCTCTTGGTATTTGCTTTGAGAAAGGTAATTTTTGTTTACAAATGTAAAAATCCCTCGTGTGAGTAACTGTGAACAATTCTTCAATGTTACTCTAGCTCTCTCCATCAAAAGTATCTGAATGTAGTGCTAGCAAAAAAAAAAAAAGTAGCTACAAAATCCAATCTCTGAAGCAGTGACAATTATTAAGCACTTTTCCAGTTAGCTTGTACAATAAAAGTAATTATCTTTAGAACCACTGAGTCTCAGTTACTACAAGGATAAAACCGAGGGTTCTGTTGGAACTTCAAACTGTTTACCAAAGTAATGACCAATTTCCAGGTCTTGATGAATGAATGGCAAAGTAATACATTAGTTTTCCAACTTGATTTTTCTAGGAACTCACATCTTATGGATTTTGAAATGGGGAACATTGCTCTTAATAAAGACAAAAAAATGCATGTATAATTCAAAGTCAAATATATTTTAAAAATTCATTTAGCAATTATATCTATAAGTATTTATTAATTTTATTTTTAAATTTTCAATAATTCTGGCATTGTAAAGATTTATGAAGGCTCAGTTTGGGTTTTGTGGAAATAACATCCAGACACTACATGCTATTCCTCTTGTTCAGTTTTTTTTTCTTTTTCCCACCTTCATGCTGATACTAACAACACCATGACTGATATATTTTATTTTTCATTCACCTAGCCAGTGTTACTGACATGAATCAAAGGTGGTAAATATACTAATCATGTGCTACAACTTCCCAGTTCAGATCTAATGATAGATATCACTAGTCAACTGCAACATCTTTCTCTTTATATTTGTTATATAAAGTCTTTCACAACTTTTCTAAAAGCAGTGAGATAACTAAGCAGTTCAAAGGTCATCCCTGACACCGGCTGTGGAAAGTGACCTTATGACCAACTCCAAGCGGACAGAAGGAAGTAACAATGTCCACAAGGAAGTAACAAAGTAAACAAGGAAAGCAAAATTAAGAATTAGCTGATGGGAATAGAAATAAACCTTTCTGCATAGCTTACCTGCTGATGGTCACTGAAATAATAAGGACTGCAGGACCCCTGTTTCTAGTGTTACAGGAAGAAGCTGTGTGCACAGTTCTCCTGGACTAAGTGACTCCCAAGAACAGAGTTCTCCCTTAAAAAAGACTATACTGTCACAGATAATTAAACCCTAAAAGGAAGCCTTTCTCTAGTTACAGGCACAGCTTTATCCATATCTTTCCATGAATATATCTAAGAAAGGACTGCCATCGTATCTACTCAGGTATGTATTTATCAGACCCAACTTCCAAACTGATTTCTCCAAAAACAATGCAATATATCTGATAATCAAAATTGAGTAATAAAATATGAAAAATAAGCATACACAATTCAAAACTATAAAATACATTTGAAAATATAAAATACTTTCTCCTGAAATATTTAAAATAATAAGAAATATTTGATCCATTGCTGAAATGCATAGGGGCACATATTCTTCTACCACAAAAAAGATTGCAACAGAAAGAACATGAGCACATGACAGCTGCTCTCACACAGAGTTCCCGGTATTCCTGGCGCAGGCATTCCCATGAGACTGGGGCAGTGCAGGAATTCAGGATCTTGGAGATTTGACAGTGTTTTGGCTCACCTCCTTTATTTGGCTGTCTGTATTTTGGTCATCACTAGTATTTTTCCAAGAGCAACATTCAGGTTTCTGATATAGCTGAGAGGGTTACATAGAGCTGGATAAAATATTTATTATGTTCCCAGACACTTTTTAATCAAAATGTAACTGATATTCCCTACTTTCCTTCCCCCCCCCCTCCTCACCCACCTACCAACTGTCACAATCTAGATCACAGTTGGCTGATATTTGGCAGGAGGATTCTGCTCCCTCCATCTGGCCTCATCACAGCCATCACTAATGGATCACAGAATACTTTCCCATCAGCCTCAGAGCCCTTTCAACACAGGACTCTCTGAACAGCCTTTTCCAATAATCCCCAGTAAGAGATGAAACCGAATGAACTCCCTAAACCAGTTTCAGGTCGTGGGGTATAGCAGAGATGTTCCGAACTTGGCTATGTAAATGGAATCAATTTGGCATAAAGGAAGAATACCTGAATCTAAGCTAAACCTATTCAAGTTAGGATCTTCAGGAGTGAGAGTTCCAGAATTTACATTTTAAACAATTCACCAGGATGATTATTGTACAGCCAGCACTGTAGCTGTTCACAGAGTAGCATATGGGTGAGATGGGTAGAGAGGAAAAAAAATTAATCAATTTATTTAAGATCACTGAACCTCAGATTGCTAACCTACAAGAACGGTATCACCATACTTTCTTCAGAGGGCTCTTTGTAAGACAAAATGAAATCACGTGTTTGGAGGCACTAAGTGCTCAATAGGGGACTGAAGCTCCACACACGTCCATGCCCTTTGTTAGCCAACTCACTAGCAACCTGATTTCAAGGGAGATCATGCCGGCGTGGTTAACTCTTCAATCTGCCATCAAGGAAACAAAAAAAAAACAAACACATATCCCCTTCTCTCAAAGACCTCTTATCTGAGTAGCTCCTGATACTTTTGAAATTACCACTTTTCTTATAGGCGGGAAACCAGGGTTTGATCCCTGGGTTGGGAAGAGCCCCTAGAGGAGGAAATACTCCAGTATTCTTGCCTGGAAAATTCCATGGACAGAGGAGCCTGGTGGACTACAGTCCATGGGGTTGCAAACAGTCAGAAGTGACTGAGCAGCTAACATACTTTGTAGATATTTGACATGGTTTGTTTTTTCTTTCAATAGTTTACACATATACACATTAAAGTAAGTCTTAAACTCATACTACCTTTTGTCACCTTGACATAGAAGTGAAGAAGTGACACATATGTCCAATGCTGGCTGAACAAGGCCATGAAATCTGAATTGCCTGTAAGACAAGTGGATGAGTACAAATTAATCACATGTGTGAAATAATATTTTAGCAGTTTGCTTCCAGCCAACATCTTCACCAAAAGGTACAACTCACCTGGAAAGAAATAAAGGCATGACTGAATTGGAGATGTACGAGTATATTCACTGAGACATGGTTATGATATTCCTAAAATCATGCCAAATTTAATATTTTGCATTTATCACTTGCTTACAGAGCCAACTTTTTCCCTCAAAGATCTCGAAGACTTTGAAGAAGCTGTATATGCTGAAATGGAGGAGAGATGGTGTCAGGACAATATGATTTTTAAAAAGATGTGTGTTATACAGTACAATTGGCCACATCAGAGCTCTGTGCTCTGTGTTCATCCCTGTAGTTTGGGGAATGGAGGCTGTAGGTGGATGAGGAGCAGGCATGATTGTAAGCATCATCAAGATGACATGAACTGATGGAAGGGCGTTTTCCCCAGGAAACAGCAGGCCCAAACAGAACATAATAGACACTCTCAAAATCTCAACCTTCCCTATTAGATCCAGATTTTTTTCTGATCACTTTCTATCAACATTTGCCTGGCTAAAATGCGTATTAGTGACAATGAGACACAAGCTTAAGAATCTATTGCTCATTCCTTACCCCACATGTTTTGTGAAGAAGAGCTCAATCTAGAAGGCTAATCAAAACCAGTAAGAAAAAGATCTCTCAAAAGTATCTAAATGGAAGCTGGCTGGCAAAATTAAATGGGAGATAATCCAATCACTTAAAGACTCCATCTGCTTATCATAAAACAATGAAATTCAGCTCAATAAAAAATCTTGTAAGTGCTCCTTAAAATTATATGTACCATGTTGAATATCATTAGTGACTAAGAGAATGCAAATCAAAACTACAGCCACACACCCCACACCTACTAGGATGGCTAAAATGTTAAAAGGCAAACAATAAAAAGTTGTGGTGACTTCTGGTTTCCAATCTAGCAATTTAGGAGATTAGAAGTCAACTCTCTGCCCTAACAACAAGTTAAAAACAATGATCAAACTGAAAAATCAGAAGCTCTTCTTACGCTCATCAGAGAAGTGAGGAGGACACAGGGCAAAGCCCAAATTGAAGAGACAGACAGGTAGGTACAAGAATCACAATAATTTGGAAACCCATCAGTAGAACCCTCCAAGGGGAATCTATGTCAGGTAGGAAAACCTGAACTGTAATTGATGAATTGCTGGAGGCTCACTGTAGACAAGTCTAAGGGTTAAAAAATGCAAAGGACCCATAGTGAACTGAGAGTGAACACTAGTGTAAACTACAGACTTTGGGTGATAATGATACATCAGTGTAGATGCATCAATTGTAGCAAGTGTATCATGCCAATGGGTAATATTGCTGATAAGGGAAGCCAAGCATGTGTGGGGACAGGGAACATATAACTTCCTCTCAATTTCACTACAAGTCTAAAAGTGCTCTATAAAATCTTTCGAAAAAAATTGCCTTCATCTGCAGGAGAACCCAGTCATAGTAGCTGCCCCCACTCCACTTTTGTGCATTTTATCTCCACAGACCTTACCAGGTCCTCATAGTGAAAATTCCCTGTTGATTCCTCTAGTCGGAAAGTGACAGTACCATTTTGACATATGCCAGAGTATTCTGTTCTTCCTAACAAGGTCTGCCCTCAGACACAATTACTCTGCCACAGTCTAATCTGCTGGGTTATATTAGATCCTAACCTACCTGGGGAAGGGATACCCAAATCTCGCTGGATCTATGTGAGGGGAAAGAAATCTCAACTACAGTTCCCTCTGTCCTTCCATAAGGAGAACCAAGTACTCAACTCTAGGTCTCTGTCCCACTACATATGGGTAAGCTGGGGCAAAACTGAGAAGTAATTGTGAAGTTCACAGTCCAGGGACTGAGATATAATCATAGGACTACAGAAATTCCCCTCCTCTAACACCTTACTATCACTTTACTAAAGTGCACTTATCACAGTTCCTTTACCCACTATGTCATGTCCATGACGAGCCATCCCCAGTTGTTCGGTTGTGTCTGACTCTTTGTGACCCCATGGATTGCACCCACCAGGTTCCTCTGTCCGTGGGGTTTCCCAGGCAAGAACACTACAGTAGGTTGCCATTTCCTCCTTCAGGGGATCTTTCCCACCCAGGAATCAGATCTGCATCTCTTGAATCTCCTGCATTCAGATTCTTTACCACTGAGCCACCTGGGAAGATCCCCAGCTGTCAGTAAATCTTTACACGGCATAACAAAATGTCAAAAAATATAGTTTGAAAAGACAAAACCAAGAGAGTCATATATGGCAAGAATATTGGAATTATCAAACTAGGAATTTAAAATAACTGATTAGCATGCTAACAACTCTAACACAAAAAGTAGATAACAAGCAAGAACAAAGGAATACTGTAACCAAGAGAGAAATTCTAAGAATCAAAACGAAATTCTAGAAAAAAATTCTAGAAAAACACCATAGAAGGAATGAGGAGTGCCTTTGAAAGGCTCATTGGTAGATCTGACATAGCTGAGGAAAGAATCTCTAAGCTTGAGAATATGTCAATAGAAACTCCCAAGACTGAAAAGCAAAGAGAAAAAACGACTTTAAAAATGGAACAGAATATTCAAGGACTGAGGAACAACTATAAAAAATGTGAAATATGTGTAATGGGAATACCAGAAAGGGAGGGAGGGAAGAGAGAGAGGAAGCAAGGAAGAAAAGCAATATTTGAAGCAACAAGATGAAGAATTTCCTCCAAATTAACTCCAACACCAAACTACAGAATCAGGAATCTCAAAAAACACCAAACAGGACAACTGCCAAAAACACAAAATAAAACAAAACTACATCTGAGTATATCATAGTCAAATTTTGGAAAATCAAAGATAAAAAAGTAATTCTGAAAGAACTAGAGGGGAAAAAAAATCTTATTTATAGAAGAGCAAAGTTAAGGATTACATCTTGACTTCTCAGAAATCGTGCAAGTAAAAAAAAATGTATTAAATATTTAAAGTAATGAGAGGAAGAAAAACCACTAAGCTAGAATTCTATACCTTGTGAACAGAAGCGAAGAGGAAATGAAGAATTTCTCCCACAAACAAAAGGTGAGAATTTGATGACAGTATGCCTGCCCTTTAAAAATTTTTAAAAAGAGGTTTTTCAGAAAGAAAGACAATAATATAAGCAAGAAACTCAGATCTCGATAAAGAATCATAGATCTTCATTCATCAGAGAATAAGTGAAAGTAAAATAAAAACTTTAATTTTCTTATTCTTAATCACAAACAAGTTTGCTCAAAATAATTGCAACAATGTATCTGATTATGCAAAGATCCTTGTGTGTGAATGTATATATGTGTGTGTGTAATTATATATAAGTGAAGTGAATGACAACAGTGATACAAGGAATGGAAGGAAGCATTTAGGAATATGTTGTTATTATAGGGTATTTGCACTAGCTATGAAGAGGTACAGTGTTATTTTAAAGTAGACTCGGATTAGTTGTAAATGTTTGCTGCAAACTCGAGAGCAATAAAATGGGGGGAGAAAAAGCATAACTGATACACTAGAAAAGGACAGAAACTGGAATTATAAAATCTTTGATTAAAATCAAAAAGACACAAAAATTCAGGCAGCAGTAGAAGACAAAAATAGGAACAAAAGAACAAGGGCTATAAACAGAAAACTGTAACAAAGTATTAATAGATACTAATTCAAATATATCAATAATCACTTTAAAGGTAAATAGTCAAATAAACCAAATAAAAGACAGAGATTGTAGTATGGATCAAAAAACAAGACCCAAATACAAGTTGTCTACAGAATCCACTTTAAAATAAAGCTATTCATGCCCATAAATTTCATAAACTAGAAGAAATGGACCAATCCTTGAAAGATACAATCTGCCAAAACTCACACAGTAAGAAATAAACAATTCAAACTGACCTATGTCAATTATAGAAATTAAATCAATAATTAGTTACTTTCTAAAATATAAAGCATTAGGCCCAGATAGATTCTCTGATGAATTCTGCCAACATTAAAAGGAGGAAATCATTCCAATTTTATATCAATACTTTTACCAGGATTAGAAGTATTAGAAAATACTTCCTAATTCATTCTCCCAACAAGAAGTCAACTTTAAACATAAAGATACATATAGATTAAAAGAAAGAGAAGAATAAAGATATGCCCTGCTATTGCTAAACAAAAGAAACTGAAAATAGCTATATTAATTTCAGGCAAAGCAGACTTCAGAGCAAGAAAAATGTTCAAGAATAGAGAGGGTGTTACATAATTATAAAAGGGTCAATACTCCAAGAAGACAATAATAATCAGTGTGTATATACCTTAAAACAGAATGTCAAAATACTTGAAGCAAAACCTTATAGAACTTCAAGGAGCCATTATTATAGTTGGAGATATCAACTCTATTAGAAATGGATGGATCCAGTAGGCAGAAAATCACCAAGTACATGGTTAAACTCAATAGCACTATCAATTGACTAGATATAATTGGCATCTATAGACCACTTCACCCAACAACAGCAAAATATACATTGATCTCAAGCTCACATGGAGCATTCACCAAGACAGAATACATTCTAGGTCATAAAACATATCTTAACATATTTAAATTAACAGAAATCATAAAATGTCTGCTCTCAGACCCAAGGGAATTAAGCCAGAACTCAGTAACATTAAGATAGCTTGAAAATCTCAAAATACATAGAAATTAAGGAACACATGTCTACATAACACATGGGTTAAAGAATACATTTCAAAAGATTTAAAAGTATTTTGCACTAAATGAAAATGAGAACAACACTTAAAATTTGTGGGATACAGTGAAAGCAGTGCCTACAGGAAATTTTAGAGCATTGAATGTACATATTAGAAAAAAAACAGGAATCAAAAATTAATAACCTAAACTTTCATATTAGGATGCTGGAAAAAGAGCAAATTAAATCCAAAGTAAGCAGAAATAAAGATATAATAAAAATGAGAGCAGAAATCAATCAAATTTAAAAGAGGAAATCAATAGGTATAATCAACAGAAATAAAAACTAATTTTTTAAAATATTGATAAAATTGATAAGATTTTAGCCAAGTTAATTAAGAAAAAGGGAAGGAAGACACCAATTACTGGTATCAGAAATGTAGCTGGGCAACTTAGATCTTCAGCTGAGGAAACTTCTGCATCTTTAGTAACAGATATAAAAGTAGGGAAATCACTACAAGCTTAGTAGACAGAAAGGGATAATAAAAGGTTATTATGAACCACTCTAGGCTCTCAAATTTGATAACCTAGAAGAAATAAAACAATCCTTGAAAGATACAGTTTAAATCTTTCATACAAGAAAGAACTCAAATGAGAAAAAGTAGACAATCTGAATGTCCTATGACTATTATGGAAATGTCATCAACAATTAATAACTTTCCAAAACAAAAAGCACCAGGCATAGATGGCTTCATTGGTGAATTATCCAAACATTTAAAGATGAAATTATGCCAACTTCTACAATCTCTTTCAGAGGATAGAAGCAGAGAAAATACTTCCTAACTCATGCCATGAAACCAGGATAGCCTTAGTTCCTTAATAACAAGAAAAAGAATACAACCAGTACAATATCTTTCATGAACACAGATGCAAAAATTCTCATCAAAATATCAGCAACTTGAAACTTACTTAGATAAAAACTATACACCATAACCAAATGGGATTTATTCCAAATAAGCAAAGCTGGTTCAACATTCAATAATCAATTAATGTAATCCATCCATCTATAGGCTAATGAGAAAAAAAAACCACACAGTCATTGCAACAGATGAAGAAAAGCATTTGGCAAAATCTAACATCTATTCCAAGGACTGGCAGCTGCGCGGGCACAGGAGGGCTGAGAGGAGCTACTCTACATTCAAGGTCAGGAGGGGCGGCCGTGAGGAGATACCCCTTGTCCAAGGTAAGGAGCAGCGGCTGTGCTTTGCTGGAGCAGCCGTGAAAAGATACCCCGCATCAGAGGTAAGAGAAACCCAAGTAAGACGGTAGGTGTTGCGAGAGGGCATCAAAGGGCAGACACACTGAAACTATAATCACAGAAAACTAGCCAATCTGATCACACAGACCACAGCCTCGTCTAACTCAATGAAACTAAGCCATGCCATGTGGGGCCACCCAAATGGACGGGTCGTGGAGGAGAGGTCTGACAGAATGTGTTCCACCGGAGAAGGCAATGGCAAACCACTTCAATATTCTTGCCTTGAGAACCCCATGAACAGTATGAAAAGGCAAAGAGATAGCACACTGAAAGAGGAAATCCCCAGGTCAGTAGGTGCCCAATATGCTACTGGAGATGACTGGAGAAATAACTCCAGAAATAATGATGGGATGGAGCCAAAGCAAAAACAATACCCAGCTGTGGATGTGACTGGTGATAGAAGCAAAGTCCGATGCTGTAAAGAGCAATATTGCAAAGGAACCTGGAATGTTAGGTCCATGAATCAAGGCAAATTGGAAGTGGTCAAATAGGAGATGGCAAGAGTGAACATCGACATTATAGAAATCAGCGAACTAAGATGGACTGGAATAGGTGAATTTAACTCAGAAGACCATTATATCTACTACTGTGGGCAGGAATCCCTTGGAAGAAATGGAGTAGCCATCAAGGTCAACAAGTGTACGAAATGCAGTACTTGGATGCAATCTCAAAAAACGACAAAAGGATCTCTGTTTGTTTCCAAGGCAAACCATTCAATATTCAAGTCTATGCCCCAACCATAATGCTGAAGAAGCTGAATTTGAACGTTTCCATGAAGACCTACCAGACCTTTTAGAACTAACAGCCAAAAATGATGTCCTTTTCACTATAGGGGACTGGAATGCAAAAGTAGGAAGTCAGGAAACACCTGGTGTAACAGGCAAATTTGGCCTAGGAGTACAGACTGAAGTAGGGCAAAGGCTACTAGAGTTCTGCCAAGAGAACGCACTAGTCATAGCAAACACCCTCTTTCAACAACACAAGAGAAGACGCTACACATGGACATCACTAGATGGCCAACACCGAAATCAGATGGATTATATTTTTTGCAGCCAAATATGGAGAAGCTCTACACAGTCAGCTAAAACAAGACGGGGAGCAGACTGTGGCTCAGATCATGAACTACTTATTGCCAAATTCAGACTAAAATTGAAGAAAGTAGGGAAAACCACTAGACCATTCAGGTATGACCTAAATCAAATCCCTTATGATTATACAGTGGAAGTGAGAAATAGATTTAAGGGACTAGATCTGATAGACAGAGTGCCTGATGAACTATGGACAGAGGTTCGTGCCATTGTACAAGAGACAGGGATCAAGACCATCCCCATGGAAAAGAAATGCAAAAAAGCAAAATGGCTGTCTGAGGAGGCCTTACAAATAGCTGTGAAAAGAAGAGAAGCGAAAAGCAAAGGAGAAAAGGAAAGATACTCCCATCTGAATGCAGAATTCTAAAGAATAACAAGGAAAGATAAGAAAGCCTTCCTTAGTGATCAATGCAAAGAAATAGAGGAAAATAACAGAATGGGAAATACTAGAGATCTCTTCAAGAAAATCAGAGATACCAAGGGAACATTTTATGCAAAGATGGGCTCGATAAAGGACAGAAATTGTATGGACCTAACAGAAGCAGAAGATATTAAGAAGAGGTGGCAAGAATACACAGAAGAACTGTACAAAAAAGATCTTCATGACCCAGATAATCACGATGGTGTGATCACTCACCTAGAGCCAGACATTCTGGAATGTGAAGTCAAGTGGGCTTAGAAAGCATCACTATGAACAAAGCTAGTGGAGGTGATGGAATTCCAGTTGAGCTATTTCAAATCCTGAAAGATGATGCTGTGAAAGTGATGCACTCAATATGCCAGCAAATTTGGAAAACTCACCAGTGGCCACAGGACTGGAAAAGGTCAGTTTTCATTCCAATCCCAAAGAAAGGTGATGCCAAAGAATGCTTTAACTACCGCACAATTGCACTCATCTCACACGCTAGTAAAGTAATGCTCAAAATTCTACAAGCCAGGCTTCAGCAATACATGAACCATGAACTTCCAGATGTTTCAGCTGGTTTTAGAAAAGGCAGAGGAACCAGAGATCAAATTGCCAACATCCACTGGATCATCAAAAAAGCAAGAGAGTTCCAGAAAAACATCTACTTCTGCTTTATTGACTATGCCAAAGCTTTGACTGTGTGGATCACAGTAAACTGTGGAAAATTCTGAAAGAGACAGGAATACCAGACCATCTGACCTGTTTCTTGAGAAACCTGTATGCAGGTCAGGAAGTAACAGTTAGAACTGGACATGGAACAACAGACTGGTTCCAAATAGGAAAAGAAGTACGTCAAGGCTGTATATTGTCACCCTACTTATTCAACTTGTATGCAGAGTATGCCATGAGAAACACTGGGCTGGATGAAGCACAAGCTGGAATCAAGATTGCCGGGAGAAATATCAATAACCTCAGACATGCAGATGACACCACCCTTATGGCGGAAAGTGAAGAAGAACTAAGGAGCCTCTTGATGAAAGTGAAAGAGGAGAGTGAAAAAGTTGACTTAAAGCTCAACATTCAGAAAACTAAGACCATGGCATCTGGTCCCATCACTTCATGGGAAATAGATGGGGAAACAGTGTCAGACTTTGTTTTGGGGGGCTCCAAAATCACTGCTGATGGTGATTGCAGCCATGAAATTAAAAGATGCTTACTCCTTGGAAGGAAAGTTATGACCAATCTAGATAGCATATTTAAAAGCAGAGACATTACTTTGCAGACAAAGGTCTGTCTAGTCAAGGCTATGGTTTTTCCAGTAGTCATGTATGGATGTGAGAGTTGGACGGTGAAGAAATCTGAGCGCCGCAGAATTGATGCTTTTGAACTGTGGTGTTGGAGAAGACTCTTGAGAGTCCCTTGGACTGCAAGGAGATCCAACCAGTCCATCCTAAAGGAGATCAGTCCTGGGTGTTCATTGGAAAGACTGATGTTGAAGCTGAAGCTCCAATACTTTGGCCACCTCATGCAAAGAGTTGACTCATTGGAAAAGACCCTAAGGCTGGGAAGGATTGGGGGCGGGAGGAGAAGGGGATGACAGAGGATGAAATGGCAGGATGGCATCACCGACTCGATGGACATGGGTTTGTGTAGACTCCAGGAGTTGGTTATGGACAGGGAGGCCTGGCGTGCTGTGATTCATGGGGTCACAAAGAGTCGGACACGACTGAGTGACTGAAGTGAACTTAACTGAACATCTATTGATCTCAACATTCAAAAAACTAAGATCATGGCATCCAGTCCCACCAGTTCATGGCAAATAGATGCAGAAAAAATGGCAACAGTGACAGATTATTTTCTTGGGCTCCAAAATCACTGCACAGGGTGACTGTAGCTATGAAGTTTAAAGACCCTTGCTCCTTGGAAGAAAAGCTATGATAAACCTAGACAGCATACTAAAAAGCAGAAACATTACTTTGCCAACAAATGTCCGTCTAGTCAAAGTTATGGTTTTTAGAGTAGTCATATGCAGATGTGAGAGATGGAACCATAAAGAAAGCTGAGTGCCAAAGATTTGATGTTTTTGAACTGCTGTGTTGGAGAAGACTCTTGAGAGTCCCTTGGACAGTAAGGAGACCAAACCAGTCAATCCTAAAGGAAATCAGTCCTGAATAGTCATTGGAAGGACTAATGCTGAAGCTGAAGCTCCAATACTTTGGCCACCTGATGCAAAGAACTCACTCACTGGAAAAGACCCTGATGCTGGGAAAGATTGAAAGCAGGAGGAGGGGATGACAGAGGATGAGATGGTTGGATGGCATCACGCACTCAATGGATATAAGCCTGAGCAAGCTTCGGGAGCTGATGATGGACAGGGAAGCCTGGTGTACTGCAGTCCATGGGGTCGCAAAGAGTTGGACACAGCTGAGTGACTGAACTAAATGTCTCTTCAAGATCAAAATTCTCAGCAAACTACAAATAGAGGGGAACTTTATCGACAGCATCTACAAAAACCCACAGTTAATACCAAAGAAGATAAATTACTATGAGTTGTGGGCACTCAACAATGTTTGCTTTTATAATTCATTTGGGAGAAATATTTGATGTTGGGGGTTTTGGAATGGAAAACTGAGTAGAAACTGTCACAAAGGAACTAGTAAACAACTAAATGAGCTATCTTCTAGCCTAAAGGTAGATCATCAAATTGGGGATCAGTAGAGAGGAACTTTATTGAGACACTTAAAGTACTCTGAATGCCTTCTCAATCCAACTAGAGAAAGTATTTTTTTCTTTTTTAAAAAAAAAGCAAAAGAAAAGGCGGTGGGGGTGAGGGGAAGGCCTTAAACTACCATAGTGAGTAAAGTGAATGTACTCTTATTTGATAAATGTAGGAGCAGTAGTAGCTGGTCAGGTAATCAAAATAAATAAATAAATAAAAATAAAAGTTTAAAGCAAATAATCATATGAAGTGTATTTAAGTACTTTTAAGAACTGTGAAGGCTCTCAGATCTTCCAGTCTCCTTACAAGCTAACATGTTTGCCTGCCACAGCTTTATCTATCCACAAAACACCCCAAAATTATGGGTAAAACATATTGAAAAAAATTTAGTGCATTTCTGAGGCTGATGGAAAGGAAAAATATGAATCCATCGTTGAGGCCAGTGATAGTCTAAAGACATTTACAACCTCTGGTGGCATCTGTCCTGTGAAGCTCGTAGGTGAGGTGTCATGCAATTATGAGACTCAGGGAACCAGTCAAAAGCCCCATTTTCTGAACTAGAGTAGGACATAAGTAGGTTATCATGGGGAGGAAGAGTAGTCATCACCACTCAGTTGAGCCTGGGGAACTAAAGCTGAGCCTCAGCCTATGGGTAGGTATTAGGGTTGAAGACTTGGAACCAATCTGAATCTGGGGATTTAATAACTATACACTTTAATTCTATTTTCAGTGAATTCCTATAAACATGGGTCATTTGATCCCACCTTAAGTGTATAAAATTGGTTGAGTTCTTGATATTCTAGAATGTTGTTATTACTCTAATTAGTACCTTATTTATTTGCAAATTGAAAGTCATCTATATCAGGTCTGAACAAAACAATTTATAACCCAAAGATCAGTTCTAGGGATAAGGCATACTTGTTTTTTCCCCTATATTCTGAGAAGTTCAAACCTTATTTATTAATTACCGAAGGAAGAGAGAAGGTTCACTTGGTACCTTCTCTCAGAAAGGGAGGAAGTTTGTCTATTTATCTCCATGAGTAAACTGAAAAAAAATTTTAAAAAGTGACTTGCAAAAAGGTCAACAGTATAGAAGGGTTTGTGTGTGTGTGTGTGTGTCTGTGTCTGTGTTTTGGGTTTTTCTTTGTTTTGTTTTGTCGTCATTGGGTTACACTGTCATTGTGCACTTGGAGAATCTCCTGAATACTTTCACTCTCATCAAGAATGACTATTTTGGATAATTGATAATGGCAGAATTGAGGTCATAAATTGGTAGAGAAACTAATGATAACGGATCCTGTAAACTGAGGTTAAGGGTATTGAAGGGTCTCATTCTTGGGATATTTATTTTTATTATCACCATTATTATTTTATTATTATTAAATTATTACCATTGTTAAATGGAGAGGGAAATGGAAACCCACTCCAGTATTCTTGCCTGGAGAGTCCCATGGACAGAGGAGCCTTGTGGACTACAGTCCATGGGGTCGCAAGGAGTCGGACATGACTGAGCAACTAACACAACAACAACAGTTTTTTGGTTTTGAGCTTTGTGAGTGCTCTTCTGCTTATACTGCAACATGACTGACAAGGTAGAATCCATCCTGCTTCACATAGTCAGGTTGCCAAGAGTGTCACAAAAATTCTCTGCCAAATTTGTGGGAACTTCACACATCAGCTGGATAAATGTGGATCTAACAGAGCAGTCTTTCATCACTGTCTTCATATAAATTTTGAAGTACAAAATAATTAATTCATTTAGGATGATCCACTGCATTTGCCATTGTTGGCTATGTTAGACATTAATTGATCATAAAATACTTTCAGGATATTAATTAAATATTGTTAATTTATAGGCACAGACTGTATTACTGGGATTTGAGGTAAGTCAATGACAAGGTCTAGGACTCAGTAAGGAGAGTACTTACTTTGTGGCTGAAAGGATATAATATGTTGTGGTCAGGCAGGCTACAATGTACTAAAGAGGAATATTTATATAATGCGGGATGTAACTTTTGAGAGGGCCATTTGTTTGTTTTACTGTTACATGAACCATACAAGTTAAATATAGCTGGTTATTTGAACCACTGGGTAAGACAAAAGTTCTGCTTGGGTAAGAGATTTATGTATATTGTTCTCTCACACTGCTTTCATTGAAGGCTGTGAGGAAATTCTGCCTAATAATGCATCAAAAAGGTACTTTTCTTAAAAACATAAGATTACCAATAGATATTGATTTTAAAGACCTATTTTGGGGAAAACTTAGTAAAGCTTAAAAAATTCCAACTAATTCATTTTTTTCAAGGATTTTTTTAAACATTTTTTATTGAGGCTTTGAATGTGTAACGTGTTGAAACACAAAGTTTTATGCAAATAAAAATTAATGCTAAGAATCATCAGTAATATATTGTATGTGTGTGTGTTTGTGTGTGTGACACAGAGAGCAAGACAGAGACACTAGAGTCATGTGTATGTGTGTTGAGGTATTTTAAATTAGCTTGTCATTTTAGACCATAAGTGTTTCTGAACAGAAGAAATAAGTTGAGATCAATAAACAAACAAACAAAAAAAATTCTATTTTATTTTGTGGTAATAAGTCTATGTTTTCAGAAATGAAATCAATCCAATACTAAATATATAATCATGAGGACATGTTAAAAGATCAGTATAAAATTTCAGATAAAACTCTCCTTCTCTGCCTCTTACCTCAGAACTCTTTGGAAGAAAAGCTATGACAAATCTAGACAACAGCTTAAAAAGCAGAAACATCACTTTACCAGCAAAGGTCCATCTAGTCAAAGCTATGGTTTTTCCAGAGTCATGTACAGATGTGAGAGTTGGACCATAATGAAGGCTGAGCACCCAAGAATTGATGCTTTTGAACTATGGTGTTAGAGAAGACTCCTGAGTGTCCCTTGGACAGCAACGAGGTCAAACCAGTCAATCCTAAAGGAAATCAACCCTGAATATTCATTGGAAGGACTGATGCTGAAGCTGAAACTCCAATACTTTGGCCACGTGATGCAAAGAACTGACTCATTAGAAAAGACCTTGATGCTGGGAAAGATTGAAGGCAGGAGGAGAAGGGGGCAACAGAGGATAAGATGGTTGGATGGCATCATCGACTCAATGGACATGAGTTTGGGCAAACTCAGGGAGATAGTTAAGGAAGGGAAGCCTGGCGTGCTGTAGTTCATGGGGTCGCAAAGAGTCAGACACAACTTACCAAATATTCTCATATTTTCAGTTATTATTGCAGAAATTATTTTACCAATTCTTTCCTACAGAAGACTGATATAATGATGACTTTGCTTCAAAGAATGACAAGAAGAAAGAAAACCCAACAACATGCTCCCCTAAGGAACTCTCCATTTTCTGCAGTAGCTCACCATGTCAAAGATGAATTGGACAGGAACTCTGACCTCTGATTAACCTCAGAAAAGCCAAAAGAAAGTGAACTAACGCTAACTTGCTATTTCTCTCAAATATCATTAAAACATTACTACCTTTATTCTTCTGAAGGTAAATCTAATAATGATAACTTTGCATTCAGTACATATCCTTTGTAGAGAAGGAAATGGCAACCCACTCCAGTACTCTTGTCTGGAAAATTCCATGGATGGAGAAGCTTGGTGGGCTACAGTCCATGGGGTCGCAAAGAGTCAGACACGACTGAGCGACTTCACTTTCTTTCTTTCTATAGTTCCTATTGAAGAAGGAAATGGCAACCCACTCTGGTGTTCTTGTCTGGAGAGTTCCATGGACGGAGGGGCCTTGTGGGCTGGACGGAGGGGCCTTGTGGGCTGGACGGAGGGACCTTGTGGGCTGCAGTCTATGGGGTTGCAGAGTCGGACATGACTAAGCAACTAAAACACACATATATCGTTTGGGACTAGTCATAAAGAGACTTTCCATTTCTTTTTATAAAAATATTTGACAAAAGGATTCCTTATTTTGGTTAATGCTCCCCTTTCTCAAAGAGCCCTTTCTCAGTCACCATAATTTTTTCTCCACCACCTAACTTTTTATCATCCAAAATGTGGCAGATGTAGTAACAATGATGATAAGTTTAAAGTGAAGACAAAGATACAGAAAAGGAGGAAGAAACAGTTTACTGAGTTTTATTTTGTGCCAGTCACTCTTTTGAGTACTTTGAACATTTTCACTAATTAAACTTCACAAAAATTTTGTAATATAGATTCTATTTTTAATCACATTTTAGATAAAAGAAAACTAAGGACATTCGGTAACTTGCCCAAGGTCACACAGCAGTTCCCAAACTGTGGGCTTTCTAAGCTTGGTTCCACCAACATGACTTGCCCCTGCTTCCTGTCTTTTATAAGTATACTTTTCTCCACTTGTCCACTGGTAAGGCTTCTGGAAAGTTCAAATGTGTATCTCTTTCTTCCAAAACTTACTAGAAGAGATTGGACTTTCCAGCTGGCTCGGTGGTAAAGAATCCACCTGCCAATGCAGGAGACGTGGGTTCTACCCCTGGGTTTGGAAGATTCCCTGGATAAGTAAATGGCAACCCAATCCAGTATTCTTGCCTGGAAAATCCCATGGACAGAGGAACCTGGCAGGCTGAAGTCCATGGGGTCGCAAAGAGTCTGACACAACTGAGCAACTAAGCAGGCCCTTTATGCAATGTCAAACTATACAACCTAATCTGGCGTAAGTCTAAAACTCACATTCTTTTCTCTTTCCTCCTTATTCACTGAACTTTCATGCCAGATCACCTTTCTTAGAATCCTGGATTCAGACTAAGGCCCTCCTTTGTGGAAGCTATCAAGATCCTTAATAAAGCCAAGTCTAGTCAGTCTCCCTCAGTGTTGGGCCAAACTCACCAAGGTCACTCCATTTAGCCTGTTTTTCTTGGCATCTCCTAACAAGATCTCTCCGTAGATTTTATCAGTGGGTCTTGCAATCAAATGTAGTCTACAGAACAGCAGCAGCAACATTACCTGGGAGTTTCTTAGAAATGTTTCTTTATAGTCTCATCAGAGACCTACGATTAATTCCCATCCACGTCATGTTTGAGAAGCACTGCTCCATTACATTAGCTGCCTTTTGATAAATAGACCCATGTCTCTAATGCAGAGGTTTTTAAACCTCAGTGAGCATTAGAATCACTTGAAGATTAAAACACAGATTTCTGGATTTCCACTTGTAGAGTGTCTGATTCAGTAGATCTGGAGAAGGGGAATCAAAACATTATTTTTCAACTAGTTCCCAGATGTTTCTGCTACTGCTGCTGACCTGTGGACCAGACTTTGAAAACCACTGCTTTAACTCTTCCTGGATTTTCTCCTTTTCCGTATTTAAAACTTCTCTAGAAAGTGGTAAGTTTTCCCTACATGGTGTTAGGAGGAACATGGCCCCTAAGTGATTCAGACATAAGAGCTATTGTCTGAGAAGAAGTTGTGGACTAATGAGAGCCAACGTGTATAGGGTGGGAAAGTGGGGATGGATGCCTTCAATCCCAGCCCTGACCCTGATGTCTAAACCATTGTCTCTTCTATCACAGTAATTTCATAGGATAATTTGACTTCCACATTTAACTGAATGGTCACAATTACAAACAAGATGAGACAAAATATATGTTAAAGAGCCTGTTATAGGAGTTTCTAAACTAATAATCATGTAATAAAGAGACATTTCATTAAGAAATCCAACAGCTGGAGGATCATGATGTAAAAGCAGAATTTGGGATTGAAAAAGATAAAACATCAAAGAATAATAAACTGTTTGGGTCTTTACTGGGCAAATGTCTAGTGAGCTTCTTATTCCCAAATTATTTTAGAAATTGGTATTTTGGACTTTCTACATTGTATAAAAGTAAAACTATAGGTTATTCTATACCAAATCACTAAGAAAACATAAAAATAAATATATATCAGTTTATCACTGACATATAAAATAGAAAAAATTTAAGGTGTGCAATTGTGGAATATTTCCCAGAATGTTCAAGCTTTATACAAGACAGCCTGGAAAAGGAAATGGCAACCCACTCCAGTATTCTTGCCTGGAGAATCCCATGGACAGAGGAGCCTAGCAGGCTACAGTCTACGGGGTTGCAAGAGTCAGACATGACTTAGCGACTAAACCACCACCACCACCATGCAAGACAGCTGGTGATTTTCCAACATGATAATCATTTATAACAGAGTTTCAGGGGGAATAATGAGAATGGTCAATTACTAACTCTTTCTTGCATTTCATGTAGGTTGTTAGAATTTAAAGGATTGGAACATTGAAAACATACAGATATGTGTTTATACAAAAGCTAACATGGCTTCTTCAAAAGAATTAGGACTTATTTGGAATAATGAGAAAAAGTGGCTTTAAAATCTATTCAGATTTTCAGATATTTTTCTATATCAAACACTGTTCAAATGCATTGAGTCACCAAGTGGTAAGTGCAGATTTTGCAATGGACTTGAACAGGAATTACAGGATAAGGATAACTAACTCGTTTCTGTAATCTCCTTTTATACCTTATAGATAATTATGAGAAAGCAGTCCATGGTCAAATCTCTAAGTCTATAAATATAAAGTGTAAATTCTTTATTGGAGTGAAATTCTAAGCTAAAGGAGATAAACAGCAGAAATCTTTTTTGGTATAAGAGGGCATAATAATGGCAAATGAGTTTCCATGTGAGAAAATCCAGAAAGAAGTGGCTTATGGAAGGTTAATCCAGACTTTACTCAAGGGATGGTAAAATGGTAAGCTCAAAGCCAGCAACAATCCAGATAAAGGACTAGGCAATTATTATATACCCTTTTCTAGAGACTTCAGTTCACTGTGCCATCTCAGGGGAAAAAAAAAATCAAAAGCTGGTTTCTTAAAAGAAAATAAAAAAATAAAATAATTGTCTGGATATTGCACAAAGTCATAAGAACACAACAGAAATGAAACCCAACAACCAGAATCTGAGACCATGAAGTGGATGGTTTAATTAGATAGGGACGCAAGGATAAAATTTTTTAATCTGCAAAAATGATACACTGGGCGTAAGATGGAAGTCTGAAATGTGAAAAAAGAAAACATATAAAACGAAAGAAAGAGTTATTTTACACAACAGAGAAATAAAATACTATTGAGTCTTGAGACAGAATAAGCTAAGAGAAAGTGAAAATATTCTGAAAACTTTTTGATAACACTGTGCATAGTGGTTACAATGATGTTCTCACTAAGGAAAAATAGGGAGGGACAGATTTTTACTGACAGGTCATTAATCTCTGGAGTGAGGACAGCCACGGATGACCACTACAGTCTCCTGGAGCCTCATGTATGAATAAAATTCTATGAAGACCTACATGACCTTCTAAAACTAAAATAAAAAAAAAAGACGTCCTCTTCATCATAGGGGACTGAAATGCAAAAGCAGGAAGCCAAGTGATACCTGGAGTAACAGACAAGTTTGGACTTGGAGTACAAAATGAAGCAGGGAGAAGGCTAACTGAGTTTTGCTAAGAGAATGCACTGATCATAACAAACACACTCTTCCAACAACACACCAGACGATTCTACACATGGACACCAGATGGTCAATACTGAAATCAGACTGATTATATTCTTTGCAACCATAGATGGAGAAGCTCTATACAGTCAGCAAAAACAAGACCGGAAACTAATTATGACTCAGGTGATGAACTCCTTATTGCAAAATTCAGATTTAAATTGAAGAAAGTAGGGAAAACCACTAGGCCACTCAGATATGACCTAAATCAAATCCCTCACAATTATACAGTGGAAGTACAAATACACTCAAGGGATTAGCGCTGATAGATAGAGTGTCGGAAGAACTATAGACAGAGGTTCCTAACACTTACAGGAGGTGGTGATCAAACCATCCCCAAGAGAAAGAAATGCAAAAAGGCCAAATGGTTGTCTGAGGAGGCATTACAAATAGCTGAGAAAAGAAGAGAAGGGAAGGCATAGGAGAAAAGCAAAGATATATCCATCTGAATGCAGAATTCCAAAGAAAAGCAAAGAGAGATAAGAAAAGCAAAGAGAGATAAGAAAACCTTCCTTGGTGATCAATGCAAAGAAGGAGAGGAAAACAAGAGTATGGGAAAGACTAGAGATGTCTTCAAGAAAATTAAAGATACCAAGGGAACATTTCATGCAAAGACGGGCACAATAAAGGACAGAAATAGTATGGACCTAATTGAAGCAGAAGATATTAAGAAGTGGCAAGAATACACAAGTCGGACACGACTGAAGTGACTTAGCAGCAGCAAGAATACACAGAAAAGCTATACAAAAAAGATCTTAATGACCCAGATAACCATGATGGTGTAATCACTCACCTAGAGCCAGACATTCTTGAGTGCAAAGTCAGTGGGCCTTAGGAAGCATCATCACTACAAACAAAGCTAGTGGAGGTGATGGAATTCTAATTGAGCTATTCCAGATCCTAAAAGATGATGCTGTTAAAGTGCTGCACTCAATATGCCAGCAAGTTTGGAAAACTCAGTAGTGGCCACAGGACTGGAAAAGGTCAGTATTCATTCCAGTCCCAAAGAAAGGCAATGCCAAAGAATGTGCAAACTACTGCACAATTGTATTCATGTCACATGCTAGCAAAGTGATGCTCAAAATTCTCCAAGCTAGGCTTCAACAGTACATGAACCGAGAATTACAGTTGTTCAAGCTGGATTTAGAAAAGACAGAGGAACCAGGGATCAAATTGCCAACATCTGCTGAATTATTGAAAAAGCAAGAGAATTTCAGAAAAACATCTACTTCTACTTTATTGACTATGCTAAAGCCTTTGAATGTGTGGATCACCACAAACTATGGAAAATTTTTAAAGAGATGGGAATACCAGACCACCTGACCTGCCTCCTGAGAAATCTGTATGCTGGTCAAGAAGCAACAGTTTGAACTGGACATGGAACAATGGACTGGTTCCAAATTTGGAAAGGAGTACACCAAGGCTATATGCTGTCACTGTGCTTTTTTAATTATATGCAGAATACATCATGTGAAATACCAGACTGGATGAAGCACAAGCTGGAATCAAGACTGCAGGAGAAATATCAATAACCTCAGATATGCAGATGACACCACTCTTATGGGGGAAAGCAAAGAAGAACTAAAGAGCCTCTTGATGAAAGTGAAAGAGGAGAGTGAAAAAGCTGGCTTAAAACTCAACATTCAGAAAACTGAGATCATGGCATCTGGTCCCATCACTTCATGGCAAATAGATGGGGAAAAAATGGAAACAGTGACAGACTTTTTTTGGGCTTCAAAGTCACTGCAGATAGTGTCTGCAGCCATGAAATTAAAAGACGCTTGCTCCTTGGAAGAAAAGCTATGAAAAACCTAGACAACACATTAAAAAGCAGAGACATTACTTTGCCAACAAAGGTCCGTCTAGTCAAAGTTATGGTTTTTCCAGTGGTCATGTATGGATGTGAGAGCTGGAGCATAAAGAAAGCTGAGTGCCGAAAAACAAATGCTTTTGAACTGTGGTGTTGAAGAGTCTTGAGAGTCCCTTGAACTGCAAGGAGATCCAACCAGTCCATCCTAAAGGAGATCAGTCCTGGGTGTTCATTGGAAGGGCTGATGCTGCACCTGAAACTCCAATATTTGGCCACCTGATGCAAAGAACTGATTCATTGGAAAAGACCATCATACTGGGAAAGATTGAAGGCAGAAGGAGAAGGGGACAACAGAGGATGAGATGGTTGGATGGCATCACCGACTTGACAGATATGAGTTTGAACAAGCTTAAGGAACTGGGGATGGACAGGGAAGCCTGGCGTGCTGCAGTCCATGGGCTCACAAAGAGTCAGACACAACTGAGTGATGAAACTGACTGACGTCCTATGCTAAATATTTTCTTTTTTTATTGCTCTTATTGTTCTGTAAAAGTAACTCTTTTTCTGGCCTCAGTCCTCCCCTGTCCTTGGGGTATTTGTGCCTGTGACCCCTCTTGTTTCTCTGCTCCCTGCTCCATGCCTTCCTTCTCTGTTGTCTTCCCACTATGCTTTATTTTCTGTCCTACAATCTTGCATTCCGGTCCTCTTTCTATCACTCTATCATTTCTCCTATTCATAGCTTCTTCTGTTGCCAGTGTTCTAGACTCTCTTCTCTAGTTTTCTTTAACTCTTGCCCTTTGATGTTTTGGAAATTCTCAGGGGGAGAAAAGTTGGGGAAAGCAGATAAAAAGAAGTTTTAAGGTGAGGGCAGAGCTTTGAAAATATATGTGATACCTGTTCCTACGAAGGAACACACAGAAAAATGTATTCTATCTCTACTTTCCTCATTCCACACTATTTCAACTATGCAGCCCATGGTTAGCCATGCTCCTTTGAATTTAACAAGCTAGACAGATAGTGAATCAAAGAAGAATACCTATGATGATCTGAAAAAGTTACTAAAACTCTCCTCCCTTTCCTAACTCCATGTCTCTGTGAGACTGGATTTTCTTCATATATTTCAACCAAATATTGCAACACACTGAATGCAGAAACATATGAGAATCCAGCGCTTTCACATTATGCCAGACCTTAAGGAGATATGCAAAAATACAAAACAATGCCTCTGTTCTCATTATTTTTCTGGAAAACATAATTTTCATGAAAATATCTCATGTTAAAATATAATGGATTTATTGTGACTATTCTAAAATAAGTTAATAAGCAAAAATTATAAGTTATTCATTTTGATTGATAACATCGCATATAATGATAGCCATTACCCAGAAAAATAAAATGTCTGAAGTCCTCAATAACCTTGAACAGTTTAATTTCTTCATAAATTGTTTTTTGTTATTTTTAAATAACAAAGCAATAGTTTGTTTAGTATAGTTTGATATAGTAAGCCATTTTATTAACTGGGCAATACTTTATAGTTTTCAGGTGTGATCATCAACTGGTGAAAAACCTAGACTATAGTTCTGCACTGCAGAGTTTTGAGGTTAATATTTCATTTTAAAAATTTTGTGAATTGATGGCAATAAAAAATAAAAGCCCTCTTGAGGAAAATCTGTTAAAGTCCTGGATAAACTTCTTTAACATAAATGTTTGAGTTCAGAAGTAACTAAAGGAAATCTCTACTGTCTTCTAAAGTAGGAGAAACTGAAACCCAGTGTGATAATCAGGCATTGGCAATTTGGCAGCCCTGAAGGTTTTGCTAGGCTGAGTAATCAAGAGGCTTGGCCTTTAAAGGCCACATGAAGCCCTGGGCATCTGTGAGTTGATAAGTTGGAATGAAGATGACTCATGCAACCACGACCCCGGAAGGACATCATCTACTACGAAAGTGCGAACTTCATTAAAATCTCTCCACTTGAAAATGGACATGACAAAGGCATTTTATGTCATCCTCGGCTCTGGGTAAAAACCAAACCAAAACAGCTCCCCTGAAACATTGTTTGCATGCTGCTGCTGCTGCTGCTAAGTCGCTTCAGTCGTGTCCGACTCCGTGCGACCCCATAGACAGCAGCCCACCAGGCTCCCCCGTCCCTGGGATTCTCCAGGCAAGAACACTGGAGTAGGTTGCCATTTCCTCCTCCAATGCATGAAAGTGAAAAGTGAAAGTGAAGTCGCTCAGTCGTGTCCGACTCTTAGCGACCCCATGGACTATAGTCTACCAAGCTCCTCCATCCATGGGATTTTCCAGGCAAGAGTACTGGAGTGGGGTGCCATTGCCTTCTCCGATTGTTTGCATAGGCTTGCTTTAATAATTTTAAGGATTTAAAGTCACACAGTTTTCATAGTCTGGAAAATTAATGTAAAAGTACTTCCCCAATTAGCAGATGCAAATTACTATATATAGAATGGATAAACAACAAGCTCCTATTGTATATCACAGGGAACTATATTCAATATTTTATAATAAAGCAGAGTGGAAAAGAATATATGCATAACTGAATCACTTTGCTGGACACTAGAAACTAACACAATATTGTAAATCAACTATACTTCAATAAAAAATTTTTTTCAAAGTATTTCCTAAAGAGGTAATGGCTAAGACTGGAAGATGTATACCAAAAAATCTACTCTCTAGAGAGAAAACATCAGACCATCCTCCCAGGATTCCAATAGATAAGGTCAACTGAACAGGATTTCCCAATTCAAAGTTACAAAATCTGAGGAAAAAAATCCGTAAGGAGCCAAAGTCAAAAAAACCAAACAAATGGTAGATACACAGTCTTGAAACCTTCAGGTGAAAGACGTATCAGATATGTCATATAATCTTGTTTAAAATTAGAGAGGCGATAGAGGAAACTAAACACATGGGAAACAAACAAGGTATTTCCAGAAAGACCAAGCAGTTTGGAATATATACAGAAAGAAATGTGAGAAACGAAAAAATGTAATGGTGATTAAAAAAGAAAAAACCCTTAGAGGCAAGAATTAGGTTAAAAGAAAAACAAAAAACAGATTGGGAAGAACCTAATGAAGCTGAGTATATACTGGAGAAATTATTCAGAATATAACACATGAGGAAAAAGAAATAGGGAATGGGAAAGAGAAAAAAGTGACATGAAGCATAAAATGAAAAGAACAGCATATATCTACTTGCATTACAGAAGGAGAAAAAAAAGAATGGGGAAAGCCATTGTTCACAGAAAGATAAGAAAAAAAGAGAGAGAGAAAAGGCACAGATGAAAAAATACTAAACATTTAAAAGAGACAGAACTATGCATACCGTAGGTTTAATAATCATATATTTTTATGCTGATATATTGCAAATTCACACAAAATGGATAAATTACTAGAAAAAAATGTATGTCACTAGGGTTGTCTCAAGAAAACATAAACTAGCAGGAGAACAGACCTATTAAAATGAAAGTAATTGAAAGAATAGCTAAAAATCTACAAATTAAACACTAGTCACATGATTTTACAGTGGAATTCTTTCAAAAATTACATAACAGGAAATCTTTATTCTATGCACTCAGTTTCATGTAATAAAAATAAGGGGAGAAATTCCCAATTTTATGAGACTGTGATCATTTTGATACCAAGATCAGAAAATAAAGATAATAAAACAAAATTGTTAGCCACTTGAATCCAGAAATAACATATTACTACCTACACACACACACACACACACCCCACACACACACTGCTACCCACCCACTTGTATAAGACAAGTCTGGATTTATCCTTAGAATACAAGGTTGCTGGTAAGATTAGATAATCTATACATTTACTCATATAATAACTCTCTGTGATAATAATTGCAAGAAGAAAAATTATATTATCACAATAGATGAAGATCACATATTTAATAAAATTAAATATTTTATATATGACAATAAACTCTTAGAAGACTAGGAATAGAAGGAAATTTGCATAACTCAGTAAATAGTATCTATCAAATTTTGCAGCATACATAATATTTAATAGTGAAAACAATTTTTTTCAAGATCAGGAGTAAGACAAGAACATCCACTTTTAGTGATGATTTTTACATTTTTTCCAGAGATTCTTGTCAATATAACATAAAAATGAAATTCAAAACTAAGGTATACAGACAGATTAAAGTGGAGAAACTAATATTTTCTTCTCGGACATTATGCGTTGGACATTTTAAATGTTAAATGCATATTAAAAAGTCACTAAGATAACAAGAAAGCTTAGCAAAGTTATTCGATAAAAATCAAGACAAAAATGTAATTGCAAGTTTCTAATAATGATGTAATTGCTTGCATTGGACTAACCCTTCTGCTGAAAACAATTATAAATTCTGGGGGAAAAGATTTGAACTATCTTTTGAACAGAGATGAAAAACAGAAAAATTTGGAGCGATCTAAAATTTTGAAGGAAGGAATCTTGCCTGGGACAAGTTAGCATTTAGCTGGCTTTCTGCCTGCGGGAACCCCGTATTGGTCTCTATGGAGCTGCTGTCGTGCTGGGTTCAATTGCTCCGGTCCTGTCAGCCTCTCTGCCACTGCATGGACTGTTGCCTACCAGGTTCCCCTGTCCGTGGGATTTCCCAGGCAAGAATACTGGAGCATCTAGAACTAAATCAGAAAAGCGGCAGTCTCATTGATCTACAGTCTCTTGTTGAAGGATCTGTCCTTCCTCAGATTTCAGGCTACTTGGCTGTCTTAAAGCCTCAGCTCTACCATGGATTTAAGAAAAATTATGATTCCGTCGTGTATGCGTGCTGTCACTTCAGTCGTGTCCGACTCTTGGCGACCCTAGGGACTGAGGCCCGCCAGGGCTCCACTGAACCACTGGGGGATGATCCCGTTAGGGCATCACCATTTTGCTAGGGCAAAAGCACCCCTCTTTCCCACTTTCTACACCCTCAGAGAGAAGCAAACTTCGCCACCCCCACCCCACTCTGGCAAAGCCCTGCTCACCTTCCAGCAGGGTCAGCTCCCTCTTAAGGTTAGATTTCAGGTGCTGGCAGACAGACTGCCCACAAATATATACTTTTAAAATTTAATATCGCATTTCTTACATTGTCCTCAGTTACGAGATCAAAATGAAGCTTCCTCAGCGCTGCCCTCAGAGCCACGGAGTAGAAGAGGCAGCGCTTGTGTCTGGCCACGTTGGGTCGTGGAAGCTGTGAGAAGACCTTAGGAACTTTGGGCGTGCAGGTCCCCGCTTCTGCTCATTAGAAGCCTCGCCCCCAACCGCGTTAGAGGAGCCTTGTTTAGACGCTATTAGTTTCAGGGTGTATTTGAATGGTGCTGCCACATTATGTTGCCTAGCCGAGGGGGGCTGTGAGGGCTTGTTTTTCCTCTCCTCCCCAACCTGCTCTGCATGCTGCAGCCATCCTGAGCAGAAGCCCATAGTTTCTTTTTAACTTATTTAGGTAGGGTTCATTCATCTTCATTGCTGTATATCAAATTTTACCCATTCTGGATAAAGAAGATGTGCGTGAGAGAGGAATACTCCTTGGCTCAGACGGTAAAGTCTGAGTCTGAGCTTTGGCTCCGCCTGTAATGTCGGAGAAGGCAATGGCACCCCACTCCAGTACTCTTGCCTGGAAAATTCCATGGACAGAGCAGCCTAGTAGGCTGCAGTCCATGGGGTCGCTAAGAGTTGGACACGACTGAGCGACTTCACTTTCACTTTTCACTTTCATGCATTGGAGAAGGAAATGGCAACCTACTCCAGTGTTCTTGCCTGGAGAATCCCAGGGACGGGGGAGCCTGGTGGGCTGCTGTCTATGGGGCCGCACAGAGTCGGACACAACTGAAGCGACTCGGCAGCAGCAATGTGGGAGACCTGGGTTGGATCCCTGGGTTGGGAAGATCCCCTGGAGGAGGGCATGGCAACCCACTCCAGTATTCTGGCCCGGAGAATTCCAGGGACAGAGGAGCCTGATGGGCTACAGTCCATGGGGTAGCAAAGACGACACCACTGAGCTGCCAAGCACAACACACACACATAAAAATTACATAATGCCATTTGTAGCAATATAGATGGACCTAGAGATTATCACCTCTAGGTGACAAAGTTAAGCAAGCCAGACAGCAAAATATAAATACAGTATGATATCGTTTATATGTGGAATCTAAAATATGACACAAATGAACTTATGGCAAACAAAAAACAGACTTGCGGTTGCCAAAGGGAGGGGGATGAGGGAGGAATAGATGGGGAGTTTGGGATTGGCAGATGCAAACTATTATATATAGAACAGATAAATAACAGGCTCCTCCTCTATAGCATAGCACTGGGCAATTGTATTCAATAACCTATGATAAATCATACTGGAAAAGAATATAAAAAAATACTTCCATGTAAAACTGAATCACTTTGCCGTCCAGCAGAAATTAACACAACATTAAACTTGATTCTACTTCAATAAAATAAATTTTTAAAAAATTCTTGTTCATTTTGTGTTTAATAGACACTTGGATTGATTTATTGACTAATTCAAAATAAAATACTCAAGAATATCTTTGAAAAAGCCTTTAATGCATTCTATTGAGTATGAACCTACATGTGAAATTGCTGGTCTTCAGGAATATATATGTTCACAGTGAAGAGATAATGCTAAATTATTTCCCAAAGTCCTTATACAAATCCTTTTCCAACTATGTGTAATAAATCCAGTTAATTCACATCTTGCAATTACAAGGTTTTATGATACTTTATAAGTCTGAATATTCTGGTCAGTATAGAAAAATCTCATAATTACAATTTGAATTTCCCTTATAATTAATGCAATGAATATTTTCTTAAGTGCAATGGCCACTCAGTTATTCTAAATTTTTTAAGTGCCAGTTAATGTCTCATCCATTTTTCATTTGTTCATTTGTCTTTATTTTTCTTGCCAGACATATATGTTAGCAGATACCTTCTTCACTCTTTGTGTCACTCTCTTAAAGGCATCTATTTATGAACAGCATTTTGACGCGATGCTACTTATCAACATTTTTTGTATCTTGTTTTCAAAATGTTTGTCTACACTCAAAATCCTCAAGAGATTTTTCCCCTTCAAGAATGTCTTAGCTATTTTTAGTCCTTTGCATTTCTGTGTAAATTTTAAACTCAACTTGTTAAATTGCATTTTAAAATATCTTTTGGCATTAGCTGATTTTAAGAATTTTCTTCCCTTTAATTTTCAGGAAGTTTTACTATGATATTTCCACATGTGATATTCTTTATATTTACCATGCTCTGTGTCTGTTGTGATTCTTAAATATGTGGCTATAAGTGTTTCACCAATTTTGCAAAAATTTCAGTCTTTGGCTGTTTAAATATTGATTCTTTCTCAATTTTCTCTCTTCTCCTTAGGGAGCATCAATTGCATATGTTAGATGTTATAACTTTTCACTACGTTTCCATATGTCTCTTTTCTGTGTTCTTACATCTTTTCTTTCATGCTTCAGTTTATTAATCCTCCTTTTATCCGTGCTAATCAGTTTTAAACTCATTTACTGAGGCTTCCCTGATGGCTCAGCATGTAAAGAATCCGCCGGCAATGCAGGAGTCACAGGAGACATAGGTTCCATCCCTAGGTCAGGAAGATCCCCTGGAGGAGAAAATGGCAACCTACTCCAGTATTCTTGCCTGAAAAATCGCATGTACAGAGAAGCCTGGTGGTCTACAGCCCATAGGGTCACAAAGAGTCAGACATGACTGAGTATGCAGCATGCATTGAGTCCTCAAATTTGATTTTTGTATCCTTTACTTCTAAATTTTTCTTAGGTTTCTTTTTATGAATTTTAACTTTCTATTAAAATTCATCTTGTCTTCTATTTTCCTAAATATTTCAATGACAGTTATTTTAAAACACCTGTATTTCCCATGTGTTTGTTTCTACTTTTTTTTTTTCCTAATCTGTTGTTTCAGCTCATGGTATAAATTTTATTTTTATACAGTATTTCAGTTGAATATATCATAATTTTATTGAATGCAGGAAATTTTGTATGAAAATTTCTAGAAATAACAAGCAGAATGATAATATCTTTATAAAGAATTTAATTTGCTTCTATCAGTTAAGAAATGAGGGACAGGTTACCTTTATACAGTCTAGGTTTCAAACTGAAGCTGGCCTTCAGTTTTGTAAATTCTGTTCTACTATTATTAGCTATCACTCATAAAGTGCATCCATTCAGTCATCCAATTAAAAGCCAAAGTTTCTACTAAGGTTTCTTCTCCTTGGAGACCTTCACACTCTAATTTTTTTCTTTTGTCCTTTCTCTCCACCTGGTCACTATGAGACTGCCTAAAGCTTTGCTTAGTTTCTTGACCTTTTGGTCACCTTCCACCCAGTTTGCCCGCTTCTGTTATATTCATCTTCTTGGAATCTAGATAGATGTTTAATACTTGGCAAAACAAGTCATGCCAGATGTTAGGCTAATTTCAGTTTCTATCTTCTCTCTCAAATCTGTTAGCCTGTTAGGCTCTCATGACTTTCTGATTGCTCCCAGTTTTTAAAGTTTTGTTTTGCCTGAGAAACTTATATTAATAAGAACCTACACAGCTATAGGAGAAACTGGCAAACAAAGTTCCAAAGAAAGAAACTGGAGAATCCGAGACAAGTCACTAACTTGCACCCCTGAAGCCAGCTGCTCCCACTGCCTGAAGAGTGAACAGAAAGGGGTGTTAGTGGAGAGGCCTCTGAAAGGGCCAGTCCTTCTGGACCTGGTGCGGAGCTTAGGATCACAACTGGTCATCTGGGCTAGCCATCATGAAGAGGATCTAAGTGTAGTGGAGAAAAGAAAGGACAAGGCGGAAACACGGACAGCCCTGCAAGATACCAGATCCTTCACTCTACCTCCCAAATCTCATACAAATTTTGATTTGGCCAACTCTAAACTGGAACTATCCAGAGAAAGGAATTCTGGGAAACATAGTTCTAACATAGACAAGTTGACATGGTACAAAACTGGCAAAGATATGAAAAAAAAAAATGTACCCACGGACAGACCAAATAGCCAGTATACATACTGAAAGAACTAAACTTCACATTTATTCAGGAAAATGCCACTTGAAAACACAATGAGATACAGTTTCACAAGCACGTCATTGGGTAAAATTAAAAGTGTTAATGAAGATAATATAATCCTGGCAGTGTGTAAATTGGTTCAACCGCATTAACAATCTATTTGGAATATGAAATAAAATTGAAGATCTGCATCCATTGTAACCCAGTGATTTTACTACTAGACATATACTAATCACACAAGTACACAGACAGAAGCTTACCAAAATGTTCACAGCAGTATGGGTTTTAACAGAAAAAAAAGCAAATTAAATGTCCCTTAGTGGGATTCTAATAGATAAATATCTATTTGTTCACATGCCAAAAAGACTATCGAGTAGTCAAATTGAAAGAATTAAAACTAACTGTATGAACATGAGCAAATCTTAAGAACAGTGTTGAAAAAGCAAGCTGCTACACAATATAAAGAATGTAATAGCATTTCTATATGTTTTAAAATATGCAAAATAATACTAGTACATATATTTATGGAATTCATACATATGCAGTAGAAATATAAAACATTCCAAAGAACAAGATGAAATTCAGAGGAATGCAATAAAGGAGAGTTCATGAGAGACTTCAATTGTATTTGTAATGATTTATTTCTTGTGCTTGGTGCTGGCTGCATGGATGCGTATTTTATTCCCCCAATGCTTATTTTCTCTCCGAATTTATTTCTTAATCGTTGAAAAAAGAAACTTGATCTTACCAAGTATATTTCATCCTACCTGCCTTTGAAAATTGTCAGTTATTCTTACCTACTCACTTCACAAGCCAGAGCATCTTCCAAACCTTAATTTCCCTGTTTATTTAAAGTTTTTTCCCTCTCTTTACATAAAATTAACTGTAGTTGTTAGATATTTTAAAGGCATGGTTAAGGCTGAGCTCTGATTTTTTTAATTTGATAATACTATCTCTGTGACTTTTACATTATTAAATAAATGCGGATATGTTTGATACATTTTTCTCTCTGCAGGTAGTGTCTTCTTTTGGAATTGATTTAAAATGGGATGCGGCATTTACTGAAAAGTATTTAGAGAATTTATACTTTTTGTTAAAAAATTGAGGATTCTTTTAACTTTTTATTTTGTAATGTATTACAGCTGATTAATCATGATGTGATAGTTTCAGGGGGACAGCATAGGGACTCAGCCATACATATACGTGTTTTCATTCTCTTCCAAACTCCTCATATCATGCCAGATAACATTGAACAGAGTTTCATGTGCTATACAGTAGGTGCTTGTTATTGATTTTATTTTATTTTATCTTTTTTCATTTACAAATTACTTTTATTTTTATTTTTCATTTGTGTAAAAAAAATCTGCACAAATAGGAAAACATGTTCCATGTTCTATGCCATTTACGTTTGAAGCCCTAATTATATTTAAATTACTCTTCAACTCTAACCACATTAACATAACTGTGTGTCAACTAGCAAGATGTACTTATTTTTTTTTAAATAAATTTATTTATTTTAGTTGGGGGCTAATTACTTTACAATATTGTAGTAGTTTTTGCCATACATTGACATGAATCAGCCATGGGTTTACATGTGTTCCGCTTCCTGGACCCCCCTCCCTCCTCCCTCCCCATCCTATCCCTCTGGGTCATCCCATTGCCACAGCCCTGAGCATTTGTCTCATGCATTGAACCTGGAATGGTGTTCTGTTTCACATATGATAATATACATGTTTCAATGCTATTCTCCCAGAACGTCCCACCCTCACCTTCTCCCTCAGAGTCCATAAGACTGTTCTATGCATCTGTGTCTCTTATTCTGTCTCGCATATAGGGTTATCGTTACCATCTTTCAAATTCCATATATATGCATTAGTATACTGTATTGGTGTTTTTCTTTCTGGCTTACTTCACTCTGTATAATGGGCTCCAGTTTCATCCATTTCAATAGAACCGATTCAAATGTATTCTTTTTAATGGCTGAGTAACATTCCATTGTGTATATGTACCACAGCTTCCTTATCCATTCGTCTGCTGATGGACATCTAGGTTGCTTCCATGTCCTGGCTATTGTAAACAGTGCTGCGATAAACACTGGTGTACACGCGTTTCTTTCAATTCTGGTTTCCTCGGTGTGTATGCCCAGCAGTGGGATTGCTGGGTCAATATGGCAGTTCTATTTCCAGTTTTTTAAGGAGTCTCCACACTGTTCTCCATAGTGGCTGTACTAGTTTGCATTCCCACCAACAGTGTAAGAGGGTTCCCTTTTCTCCACACCCTCTCCAGCATTTACTGCTTGTAGACTTTTGGATAGCAGCCATTCTGACTGGCGTGAAATGGTACCTCATTGTGGTTTTGATTTGCATTTCTCTAATAATGAGTGATGTTGAGCATCTTTTCATGTGTTTGTTAGCCATCTGTATGTCTTCTTTGGAGAGATGTCTGTTTAGTTCTTTGGCCCATTTTTTGATTGGGTCGTTTATTTTTCTGGAATTGAGCTGCAGGAGTTGCTTGTATATTTTTGAGATTAATTGTTTGTCTGTTGCTTCATTTGCTATTACTTTCTCCCATTCTGAAGACTGTCTTTTCACCTTGCTTATAGTTTCCTTTGTTGTGCAAAAGCTTTTAATTTTAATTAGGTCCCATTTGTTTATTTTTGCTTCTATTTCCAAGATTCTGGGAGGTGGGTCATGGAGGATCCTGCTGTGATTTATGTCGGAGAGTGTTTTGCCTATGTTTTCCTCTAGGAGTTTTATAGTTTCTGGTCTTACATTTAGATCTTTAATCCATTTTGAGTTTATTTTTGTGTATGGTGTTAGGAAGTGTTCTAGGCTCATTCTTTTACAAGTGGTTGACCAGTTTTCCCAGCACCACTTGTTAAAGAGATTGTCTTTTATCCATTGTCCTTTGTTGAAGATAAGGTGTCCATAGGTGCGTGGGTTTATCTCTGGGCTTTCCATTTTGTTCCATTGATCTATATTTCTATCTTTGTGCCAGTACCATACTGTCTTGATGACTGTGGCTTTGTAGTAGAGCCTGAAGTCAGGCAGGTTGATTCCTCCAGTTCCATTCTTCTCACATGTAAACACATGGCTGATTCATGTCAATGTATGGCAAAAACTACTACAAAATTGTAAAGTAATTAGCCCCCAACTAAAATAAATAAATTTATTTAAAAAAAAAAAGAGTGCTTTGGCTATTCGAGGTTTCTTATATTTCCATACAAACTGTGAAATGGTTTGTTCTAGTTCTGTGAAAAATACCGCTGGTAGCTTGATAGGGGCTGCATTGAATCTATAGATTGCTTTGGGTAGTATACTCATTTTCACTATATTAATTCTTCCAATCCATGAACACGGTATATTTCTCCATCTGTTTGTGTCCTCTTTGATTTCTTTCATCAGAGTTTTATAGTTTTCTATATATAAGTCTTTTGTTTCTTTAGGTAGATATATTCCTAAGTATTTTATTCTTTTTGTTGCAATGGTGAATGGTATTGTTTCCTTAATTTCTCTTTCTGTTTTCTCATTATTGGAGTATAGGAATGCAAGGGATTTCTGTGTGTTAATTTTATATCCTGCAACTTTACTATATTCATTGATTAGCTCTAGTAATTTTCTGGTAGAGTCTTTAGGGTTTTCTATGTAGAGGATCATGTCATCTGCAAACAGTGAGAGTTTTACTTCTTCTTTTCCTATCTGTATTCCTTTTATTTCTTTTTCCGCTCTGATTGCTGTGGCCAAAACTTCCAAAACTATGTTGAATAGTAGTGGTGAAAGTGGGCATCCTTGCCTTGTTCCTGACTTTAGGGGAAATGCTTTCAATTTTTCACCATTGAGGACAATGTTTGCTGTGGGTTTGTCATATATAGCTTTTATTATGTTGAGGTATGTTCCTTCTATTCCTGCTTTCTGGAGGGTTTTTATCATAAACGGATGTTGAATTTTGTCAAAGGCTTTTTCTGCATCTATTGAGATAATCATATGGTTTTTATCTTTCAATTTGTTAATGTGGTGTATTACATTGATTGATTTGTGGATGTTAAAGAAACCTTGCATTCCTGGGATAAAGCCCACTTGGTCATGATGTATGATCTTTTTAATATGATGTTGGATTCTGTTTGCTAGAATTTTATTAAGGATTTTTGCATCTATGTTCATCAGTGATATTGGCCTGTAGTTTTCTTTTTTTGTGGCATCTTTGTCTGGTTTTGGAATTAGGGTGATGGTGGCCTCATAGAATGAGTTTGGAAGTTTACCATCTTCTGCAATTTTCTGGAAGAATTTGAGTAGAATAGGTGTTAGCTCTTCTCTAAATATTTGGTAGAATTCTGCTGTGAAGCCGTCTGGTCCTGGGCTTTTGTTTGCTGGAAGATTTCTGATTACAGTTTCGATTTCCGTGCTTGAGATGGGTCTGTTAAGATCTTCTATTTCTTCCTGGTTCAGTTTTGGAAAGTTATACTTTTCTAAGAATTTGTCCATTTCTTCCAAGTTGTCCATTTTATTGGCATGTAGCTGTTGGTAGCAGTCTCTTATGATCCTTTGTATTTCTGTGTAGTCTGTTGTGATCTCTCCATTTTCATTTCTAATTTTGTTGATCTGATTCTTCTCCCTTTGTTTCTTGATGAGTCCGGCTAATGGCTTGTCAATTTTGTTTATCTTCTCGAAAACCAGCTTTTAGTTTTGTTGATTTTTGCTATGGTCTCTTTTGTTTCTTTTGCATTTATTTCTGCCCTAATTTTTAAGATTTCTTTCCTTCTACTGACCCTGGGGTTCTTTATTTCTTCCTTCTCTAGTTGCTTTAGGTGTACAGTTAGTTTATTTATTTGATTTTTTTCTTGTTTCTTGAGGTACGCCTGTATTGCTATGAACCTTCCCCCTAACATTGCTTTTACAGTGTCCCATAGGTTTTGGGTCGTTTTGTTTTCATTTTCATTCATTCCTATGCATAATTTGATTTCCTTTTTGATTTCTTCTGTGATTTGTTGGTTATTCAGAAGCGTGTTGTTTAGCCTCCATATGTTGGAATTTTTAATAGGTTTTTTCCTGTAATTGAGGTCTAATCTTACTGCATTGTGGTCAGAGAAGATGGCTGGGATGATTTCAATTTTTTGGAATTTACCAAGGCTGGATTTATGGCCCAGGATGTGATCTATCCTGGAGACAGTTCCGTGTGCACTTGAGAAAAAGGTGAAATTGATTGTTTTGGGGTGGAAAGTGCTGTAAATATCAATTAAATCTAATTTGTCTATTGTATCATTTAAAGTTTGTGTTTCCTTGTTAATTTTCTGTTTAGTTGATCTATCCATATGTGTGAGTGGAGTATTAAAGTCTCCCACTATTATTGTGTTATTGTTAATTTCCCCTTTCCTACTTGTTAGTATTTGTCTTATATATTGTGGTGCTCCTATGTTGGGTGCATATATATTTATAATTGTTACATCTTCTTCTTGGATCGATCCTTTGATCATTATGTAGTGTCCTTCTTTGTCCCTTTTCACAGCCTTTATTTTAAAGTCTATTTAATCTGAAATGAGTATTGCGACTCCTGCTTTCTTTTGGTCTCCGTTTGCGTGAAATATGTTTTTCCATCCCCTCACTTTCAGTCTGTATGTGTCCCTAGTTTTGAGGTGGGTCTCTTGTAGACAGCATATATAAGGGTCTTGTTTTTGTATCTATTCAGCCAGCCTTTGTCTTTTGGTTGGGGCATTCAACCCATTTACATTTAAGGTAATTAGTGATAAGTATGGTCCCGTTGCCATTTACTTTGTTGTTTTGAGTTCGTGTTTAAACATCCTTTCTGTGTTTCCTGTTTAGAGAAGATCCTTTAGCATTTGTTGGAGAGCTGGTTTTGTGGTGCTGAATTCCCTCAGCTCTTGCTTGTCTGTAAAGCTTTTGAATTCTTCATATCTGAATGAGATCCTTGCTGGGTACAGTAATTTGGGTTGTAGATTATTCTCTTTCATTATTTTAAGTATGTCCTGCCATTCCCTTCTAGCCTGAAGAGTTTCTATTGAAAGATCAGCTGTTATCCTTATGGGGATCCCCTTGTGTGTTATTTGTTGTTTTTCCCTTGCTGCTTTTAATATTTGTTCTTTGTGTTTGATCTTTGTTAATTTGATTAATAGGTGTCTTGGGGTGTTTCACCTTGGGTTTATCCTGTTTGGGACTCTCTGGGTTTCTTGGACTTGTGTGACTATTTCCTTCTCCATTTTAGGGAAATTTTCAACTATTATCTCCTCGAGTATTTTTTCATGGCCTTTCCTTTTATCTTCCTCTTCTGGGACTCCTATGATTCGAATGTTGGGGTGTTTCATATTGTCCCAGAGGCCCCTGAGGTTTTCCTCATTTCTTTTGATTCTTTTTTCTTTTTTCCTCTCTGCTTCGTTTATTTCCACCATTCTATCTTCTACCTCACTTATCCTATCTTCTGCCTCTGTTATTCTACTGTTGGTTCCTTCCAGAGTGTCTTTTATCTCCTTCATTTCATTATTCATTATATATTGACTCCTTTTTATTTCTTCTAGGTCCTTGATAAACATTTCTTGCATCTTCTCAATCCTTGTCTCCAGGCTATTTATCTGTAACTCCATTTTGCTTTCAAGATTTTGGATCATTTTTATTATCATTATTCTAAATTCTTTTTCAGATAGATTCCCTATCTCCTCCTCTTTTGTTTGGTTTGGTGGGCATTTCTCATTTTCCTTTACTTGCTGAGTATTTCTCTGCCTTTTCATCTTGTTTAGATTGCTGCGTTAGGTGTGGCCTTTCTGTATTCTGGTAGTTTGAAGTTCCTCTTTATTGTGGAGGTTCCTCACTGTGGGTTGGGTTGGACGAGTGGCTTGTCAAGGTTTCCTGGTTGAGGGAGCTTGTGTCGGTGTTCTGGTGGGTGGAGCTGGATTTCTTCTCTCTAGAGTGCAATGGAGTGTCCAGTATTGAGTTTTGAGATGTCTGTGGATTTGGTGTGCCTCTGGGCAGCCTGTATATTGATGCTCAGGGCTATGTTCCTGCGTTGCTGGAGAATTTGCATGGTATGTCTTGCTCTGGAACTTATTGGCTCTTGGGTGAAGCTTGGTTTCAGTGTATATATGGAGGTTATTGGATGACCTCTTATTAATTAATGTTTCCCCTGGCTTTCAGTCTTATTCTTGCAGTAGCCTCAAGACGTCTCTATCCATACAGCATCAATAATAAAACTTTTAGGTTAATGGTGAAAAGATTCTCCACAGTGAGGGATACCCAGAAAGGTTCACTGAGTTACATGGAGAGGTGAAGTTGGGGGGGGGGGGGGTTTGAGGTGACCAGGAGGAGAAGAGGGGGACTCGTATGTGGAGAGAGCAGTCTAGCCAGTATGCACTTCCCTCTGTGCTCTCCACAGTCTGGAACCCTCAGAGCAGTTCACAGAGATACAAAGAGAGGGGGGAGGAAGGTAATAGAGGTGAGCATGAGTAGAAAGGGAGGAATCAAGAGGGGAGAGAGAGATCTGGGCAGTATTCTGTTCCCGAAGTGTTCTCCGGTACCCAGAACACCCTCAGAGATTCACAGAATTGGGTTGAGAAGAGAAGGAGGAGAGTGGGAGATAGAGGTTCCCTGGGGGAGAAGAAAGAGCGTCAATAGGGGGAGAGAGTAATCAAGCCAGTAATCACACTCCTGAGTAAAAATGGGTACTAAAGATTGGGTTCTTAAATGTACAAAATTGATATCAAATATGTAAAACAAATATTAAAAATCTAGAGTAGAGGTTAGACTCTTATAAAACATACAGTATAAAAAAAAGAAAAAAGAAAACAGTGTAAAAAGAAAAAAACAGTAAAACAGTAAAAAAAAAAGTAAAACAGGAAAAAAACAGTAAAAAAAAAAGAAAACACAAAAGGTATAAGATATATGTATGCAGTTTGCTTTAAAAATAGTTTTTCTTTTTTGCAAGGTAATAGTGGGTTATGAAAATGAAAATTAAAGGTGTAATAGAGGACTTAAAGAAAAAAGAAAGAAAAAAATTTAAAAAAAAAAAAAAAAGATAATAGTAAAAATATATATCCCGGACTTTCTCTGGAGCTGTTGTGAGCAGTATGGGGTCTGTTCAGTTTCTGATAGATCCTTGTTCCTGCTTATACTTTTCAAAATCTATAGGCCCCTTTCAGTGCAGTTGGCGTTAACTACAGGGATTTTAATCTGTTGGCCTGTCACTTCCAACGCGCTTCCCTCTGTTTATCTGGCTTCTGTTTGGAGGTCTCTTCAGTATCTAATTTCCGCCCTGCCACAAAGGGGCGGAGGTGGTCTCTTTAGGTTCGCTTGTTCAGTTGTGCTGCGGGGAGGGAGGAACACTGCAAACCTATATCACTGGCGTGTGTGTGGAGAGCTTGCACTGTCTCGGCCGCACTGGGTTCGCCCCCGCTCACGGCGTGTGTGCTTTCCCCGTCTGCCCTGCTCAGGCTTCAGGTTACTCGGCCGGGGAGTGGGCCCTGAGATGCGTGCACTTCCCAGGTCTAAGCCGCTCAGGTTCAGGTTCCCGGGTACTCCACAAAGGCGCAGACTCGGTTGGGCCCGCGGTTTGTGCCGTTCCTGGTCGGAGCAGCTCAGGCAGCCAGGAGTTTGGCGAGTGCACTCTCCCCTGTTGGGGCGGTGCAGCTATTCACCTCCCTGGTCCCCGCCTCGGTTTACGGGCGCGCCCGGCTCGGGTGTGCTTTGTGTCGGTTCTGGGGAGCTGGTCTCTGGCTGTGACCCTCCCGGCGGCTGTCGACCCTCTGGGATCTCAGGCTGTCTTTGCTTAGAAACTGGGAGCCTGTTTGCAGTTTGGTAGGGGGTGCCCTCTCTGGGGCCGAGTTTGCCCCTTTCCGGCTGTGGCTGGCCCCGCCTGCCTGCTGTGTCCGGTGGGGGATGGGGCGGTCCACAGCCGGCTAGCTCTCCTCTGGTAACGCTCAGTCCTTTGTTCTGTGAGCGGGCTGGCAGTGCCTTAGATTTGGGCTTTTCGCGGGATAGTTCTCTCTCTCTGGCTGTCCCACAGTTTAGGTTACTATCTCAGGTTAGCTCCCTCAGATTGCCCTCAGGGCATTCGGCCCAGTCCTTACCCTAAGCAGTGCCGCCTGCTCCTCTCCGTTCAGCCCCCACTTGCTGGTGGCAGATGCGAGCGTCTGGGGTTCTTTGCTGGGTTGCCTTTAGGCACGTAATCTGTGGGTTTTATTTATTTTTTCTCCCAGTTATGTTGCCCTCCGAGATTCGAAATCTTCCCCCAAACCCGCCGGTGAGAGGGTTTCCTGGTGTTTGGAAACTTCTCCTCTTTCACGACTCCCTCCCTGGGACGGGTCTCCGTCCCTAACTCTTTTGTCTCTCTTTTTATCTTTTATAATTTCTCCTACCTGCTTTCGAAGATAATGTGCTGTCTTTCTGGATGCCTGACGTCCTCTGCCAGCGTTCAGAAGTAGTTTTGTGAAGGTTGCTCAGCGTTCAGATGTTCTTTTGATAAATTTGTGGAGGAGAGAGTGGTCTCCCCGTCCTATTCCTCCGCCATCTTAGCCCCGCTCCCTATTGATTTTAAATATAGCAGTATGTACATGTCAACTCCAAACTCCCTATAAAAAAATTGAGAATATTTGCTCACCAGGCTTCTAGGCGGTGACCTGGGAGGAAGAGCAATCTGGTAGGGCTGCTCCACTGGAGAGAGCAGTCTATGACACAGGAGAAACAAACAGGGGCATCCAGGCTTTGGAAGCTAATAGAATAGAAGGGAAGAAACAAAAACAGGAAGCAAGATGAGGGAATGTCCCAGATTGTGTGAAATCATCCTCCCTCACAACCTATCAAATATTCAATATGTTCATGAAATCACAAAATGTTAACTGAGACTGAAATTTTGAGGAGAGAATGAAAGAGCGAATGTTCACATCAAGGTCTGACACAGCAGAGAACTAGAACAGCACACGTGCATGGGAGCTTGCGTGTGTGTTAGTCACTCAGTCGTGTCCGACTGTTTGTGACCCCGTGGACTGTAGCCCACCAAGCTCCTCTGTCCGTGGGATTCTCCAGGCAAGAGTACTGGAGTGGTTGCCAGTTCCTTCTCCAGGGCATCTTCCCAACCCAGGGATCGAACCTGGGTCTCACACATTGCAGGCAGATTCTTTACCATCTGCCACCAGGGAAGCGTGTATAGGAGCTTAGAAGCAGAGAACTTTCAAGAAAACACAGCAAATAAACACAAATTTTCAAGACAGCTTTGAACAAGTAGACAAGTAGAAAGCAGGCCATGTTTATTCAGTTTTCCAAAGGATAGATGCACCACTATTGAGCTCCCTATTACATGAAAACATATTTAAAACAGACTGGACAGTTCCCATCCCCCTTAATACAGTTGGTAAATAAAATTGAGACATACTGCTTGTTTTCAGAAGAGTTGCTTCAGAGCAAACAAATTCAAATAATACATTTAATTGTATATGTTCTGCTTAGGGCTTGGCTGAAGAAAAATTGTAATATTTTGCCAGAGAAAAATGTGAATTAAAGACATAGTCACATGCTAATTTCATTTTTACATCTAAATATGTAATGAGAATGGCTTGTTGCTTTTTGGCAACTAGACATAAGCTTTTGCCTCTCTCTTCAGGAAATGTAGATGTTAATACTGCATAATTCCTAATCAAGGCAAAACTCTGAATAAAATATGCAACACTTGAGAAGATTTCTTTAATTAAACACTTTGTACTCATCACAATTATAATATTTCAACAATATTAAGCATGTATGTCAATGATAATTTTCATTGAAACTATTTTTTTCTCATTCTGTTTCTTATGAACTATTTAATCAGTAAAATTATTCTACTTTATTTTAAATTTAAAAAGTGCTTATATTATATGTTAGAAAAAGAACTATGCTAGAGAAATAAGATAAGTAAAATTTCTTTGATTAAAAATAGTAAGACCTGTACTATACTAAAAATTTTCTTTTCTTGATACTAAGTGACTAAATTTTAGTGATTTTTGGTTTTACATATAATGTTTGTTTCTTTTAATTCCTTGCTGATATGAGAACT
Organism: Giraffa tippelskirchi; assembly: GCF_054371585.1. Taxonomy (NCBI): domain Eukaryota; kingdom Metazoa; phylum Chordata; class Mammalia; order Artiodactyla; family Giraffidae; genus Giraffa; species Giraffa tippelskirchi. The sequence continues at coordinate 86,568,329 of NC_137275.1, read as the reverse complement.
GTCTCAAATTATATTATGTCTTGATGGTTTTCAATGAGAGGAGAAAGCTGAACTAGAAATTTCTTGGTTTTAAAGACTCTTTTGTTAAGAAATAGAAAAGCTTATCTTCTATCAGAAGTTTCATGGATGGTAAAAGTTAGAACAAATCTCCTTAGTATTAGAGTGGAAGGCTCTAGAGTCAAAATTGTGATTCAAAATACCTACATGGGTGAAGACAAGCAACCAGGCTGGGCAGTACAGCACAGGAGATTATAGCCATTATCTTGTAATAACCAATAATGAAATATAATCTGCAAAAATACTGAATCGCTGTGTTGTACACCTGAAACTAACATAACACTGTAGATCAACTACACTCCAACAAAAATTAAAAAAACAGAACAAAAAAATACCACTTGGGTGAACTGCTCAACTGCTTTGTGCCTCAATTTCTTCATCTCTAACAAGAAAATACAACCGTATGTTTCTCATAGGGCTGTTTGGATGGCTGGATGAGATCAAGTGTGTAGAATTCCCAATATAACGCTGGACATAAACTAAGATTTGATAATTGCTAGTTCTGCATCATTTAAGATGATACAGGCTAAAAACGGCCATCACAGATGACAAAGGTATAAATATAAATATATATGCATGTAAATGTGTAGATATACACACACATATATGTATCTCCCTGTTTGTATAAAGGGGCAACCTGAACAAATAGAATCAGCACTGCACAAGGCCCAGGCTGGCTTGCTGACCAGCTACTTTGTGACTTGGTGAATTCGATTTCCACACATCTCACTTTCCCTGTTTGTAATTTGGTAGTTTAGACAAGAAAATTTTTATGATTCTAATTCAGTCCTAACAGTTACTGATTCTTTCTTTTTTAATAAGCCAATAGTATCAAATAGGAATATGTGAAGTCAGAGTTTAGAGAAGAGTGACTCTCTAAAGAGAAAAACAAAAAGCTAGAGATTTTCCTGCCAAATTCGCTGAGCAACAGAAGCTCAAAAATAAATTCAAATATCATTTTTATAAACAGCTGTTATGAATGGAATGTTTGTGTTCTCCAAAATCTGAACACTGAAATTCTAAGCCCCAGCATGATGACACTAGAAGGCGGGGCCATTGGGGGTAATTAGGTCAGGATGGTGGAGCCCTCATGAATGAGATTACTGCCTTTACAAGGTGATTCAGTAGAGCTTTCTCCCTCTCTTTGCTCTCTATCATGTGAGGATACAATAAGACAACCATTTGCAAACCAGGAAGCAGGCCCTCCCCAGACACTGGATCTGCTTGCACCTTAAACTTGGACTTACAACCTCCAAAACTGTGAGAAATAAATTGTGGTTTAAGCCACCCAGTCTATAGTTTTCTGTTGTAGCAGTCTGAACTAATGCAAAAGTGAATTCTTCTCAGGAGTGAACCTATTTGTTCTCTCAGTCATTCATTTATGTGAAATAATGAACATCTATGTGCCCAGCATCGTAGGAGGTGCTATAAATAAAGAATAATTATTTACCCTTTGAGTACTCTGTGGGGAAAGTATACAACTACAACCATTGTCTCGAGTAGGAAATGACAACCCACTCCAGTATTCTTGCCCGGAGAATTCCATGGACAGAGGAGCCTGGTGGGCTACAGTCCATGGGGTCTCAGAGAGTTGGACACAACTGAGCAACTGAGCACACACAATCATTGTGGAAAAGACTGTATCGTATGTGATATGATGATATAGGCCATCATCGTGCCTCTAGGTGAGGTGCTGAGGAAAGAGGCCCTCATCTGAAGACGGGGAACTTTATTTTCAGGTTGTATATCTTTTATTTACATATTGGCTACTTCTCAGTTGCCCTCTTTTATAAAGAGGAGAATTTTAATATCTAATTTATAGAATATTACAAAAGTTTAAAGAGTTTAATTATTAATTAAACTGAATTATATTGATAGAAAACCTAATCAGTTTGTCAATTTTTCCTTTTAGTGATGTGTATTAATATTTATTTGTGTATTACTCAATATACTATTTATGTGTTATCCAATACATTTTGTATATCACTTCAGTGTGTATATTCATAGGTAAAAGAGAAAAGGAAAGGAAATGGATATTCTAGAGCATATACATTATGTAAGGCACAATGACAGATGATTAATAAATATTTCAAAAAAATCATCTGAATACCATGGTAATTAGTACTGTTCACATTTTTCAGATTAAGAAGTTGAAACTCATAAATGTTAGGTAGCCTTCCTAAGGTCATATATCTGAGGCTATATATCCAAGACATAGCTAGTAAATGTTAGAGTCTGACTTCATATCAGATTGGTCAGCTGCATAGATTGTATATCCTGGACATGAAACCATGTGACATGGGAATGATCTGAACTTCACTATCTGGCTTTACTGTCAAAAGCCTAAACTTATGCCGTTAACTCCATCACTTGCTACTTGTAGAACTCTGGAGGAAGATACTTAACCATTCTGAGGGTTTCCTTATTTCTAAAATAGAAAACTGGAGATGATGTTGGTGCTCCTCCCAGATTCTTTTGATCATCCAGAGCACCCATTCCCCTTCTGCTATCAGTATTGATTCACAACAACCCCCTTCTCCAGAGAATTGCCCCCAGAGTAATGGTCAAACAGGAACTTCTGCATGTCCCCGGAGATCTTGACCAATGCCTGATGGATCCAAAAGGTCAACTTCTGGCAACAATGGGGTGCAGATTGTGTTCAGTTTTTCAGTGGGAGTAGACTGAAGCTCATGACCTGAAGCTCAGTGGAAACCTTTTTGCTTAGTTTTTATTTCCCATCCTGTCCTGCTTCCCTCACACCCCTTTCTCCTGTGGGTAGTTTTTTCAGCTTTTAGATGATCTCAGACAAAAATATCTACTAAAATAATATAAGAACAAGGTGAAATAGATATATGCAAATGACTTTTAACTGTAGAGCACTATAAAAGTTTGATATGAATATTATGCAGAATTATAAAACAAGTCAAATACCTTTTATACCTTTCCCTGGAGTATTAAAAACTATCACCTTTCAGACCTAGCATACTTGCATTCTCTTTTCTCTCACACATATCAAAACAAAAAATTAGTTTATGCTTTAATTCCTTAGTCTTTTGGATAATTATTCAAACTGTTACAATCTTAAGGTCAGGAGACATTCAAGAATATGAAAAGAAAAGATGGATTTGATCAGTCCCTCTTGGTCATACTGGTTTAGTCCAGGTGAATATATTTTGCTAATCTAGAGGCGGTCAGTGCTTTTGTTCAAGTATCTCCTAAAATATCTTTTTAAATTGTATTTTTAGCTGTTAGCTAAAGTTTTATATTTAAGGCTTAATACTTAAACATAATTATAAGTTCCAACAAATCTTTTATTACATTTGTGTGTTAAATATTTTTCATCAAAACATTAGAGCAACAAATTAAATGTATTTAATTTAGAAGAAAAATAGCTGCCAAAGAATTAATTGGCAAAGCCAGTTCTTAATTGTGAAACCAATAATCTAAATTAGACTTTTCTATTGGGGGGAAAAAAACTTGATTTTTTTCAATCACAGTAAACATAAAAATATGCATCCTCACTATCACTTAACTTCTGAATTCTAAGATACAGAAGTAATACATGGCTTGGGGGAGATAGAGTACGTTATAGAAGCCTAGCCATCAGTCTTTCCCCTAGATAAGAAAGGGCACTTTCCTCTGTAATATTTTTCCTGATGCCTTTCTAGCTTGTAATTTCCCCCATGTCACTTCTCAAATCGTTTCTTTGTTTGGTATCCCAGAAGTGTCTTGGAATAGCACACTGTACTAATTTCAGATGAGTGAGGGGAAGACAGAGGGTCTGTGAGAAGAGACATGGGAAAGAACTGGCTCATCCCAGGAAATGCTCTAACAGATCAGTTTTAAGAAAGACTTAAGTGTGAAAATCGATCTCTGAAAATATTCCTACTTGGGTAACCTCTGGAAATCCTTCTTATATCTCCAAGGCTATGCACGCCACCACCCCTGCCTCTTGGTCACCCCACACTTAGCCAGATGGCTAGAGACAAGGGACATCCGCTGGATTCCTCTCAGGGGGAGTCCATAGCTAAAAAATGTGTTACTCTTTGTTTCCATTTGTTATTTATTATTCTTTGGTTGCATGTAACTGAACTTCAACCCAACTTCATACAAATGGGCATGAATTATAGAATATCGGGGTCTCACAGAGCCCAAGACCCATCATGAAGCAGGACTTCTGGAACACAGTGGAATCAGGGAATGGAACACTAGCATTCTTTCTTCTGTCTTTCATCTCTGCTCTTCTCTGCATGTTTGATTCACATTTCTATCTTTCTTTCTGTGGATACTCTTTCTCTGCTGTTCTGATCTATAAGGTAGAGTAACGTGGCTACTGAAAATGCTTTAGTATAATTTTGACCTGTCTTCCAGAGAAAGACCAAATCTGCTTCTCCAAAGTAAGGAAACTTATAGAGGAAGATGTCATCATATACTCAATCTTGATCGATGGAACTATGCCCCGTTGATTCATGTAAAATCACATGGTTGAATCAGGTTTGAAATAAGGCTTCTAAGTAGATAAAACATTCAGCATACACCCAATGCCTTCAAGGTTGGACAGAAGATCTAACCACAAGCATTTAGGACAATTCTAAGCTCTGAGTTGAGCCAATGTAATTCCTGTCTTAGGAATATTTTCATATTAGTCTGCCCATAAAGGGACTAAATGCTGTATTCTGAGACTTAAGAATGTCATACAATGGAAGGGACATTATTTGAGGATTGCAAATGGGACAGGAATGAGACCATCTGCCCATGAAATCATATCATACTTACTCCTAAGATGGTAAGTCCATTGTGGAGGTGGGAGAGAAGACTAATTTGATGTGATATGAGAAAAGAGGTAATTTTTAAAAACTGCTTACCCTCAATGAGATATGTGGTTGTTTTCCTTGCTCTACTCCTCTGTCCTAGTGGTTTTCAATCCTAAGTAGCAGACGTTCTCAGTGTCCACTCGTATCCTCTCCAAACCTTTTCCACTTTTATACAAAACAGCTGTCTGTGTGTTTTCACCTGCATCTCTGTCAGAGTGATGTCCTCAGACTTCCTTAACCTTTGCCTCAGTGTAGAGAGAGCAGAAAGGGCCTAGGAATTTATATCTCCAACACAGACTACTAAGTAAAATATTCAGCTTTCTGGTCCCTGATGGGGACAGCTCAGAGGTGTGACTTACAAGCCTGCAGAAGTCACATATAGGATTGAGCCAAAGTTACCATGTGGATGTTTGCTTAACATCAGACTGTTGACTGGCTTCCTTCCCTTTCCTGTCACGTGCCATACTTCTCTGTGGTTTTAACAAATCACTTTTATTTGAATCTTCATCTACAGGTCTACATCTGGGGACCCAATCTTAGATACTGACTGTCCATTAGAATTACCTAGGAAGTTGGTATATTTGGGAGAATAAAATTCTTCATCCAGGCCATGAGTAAGAGAAACAAAGTGAATTTTTACCCTGGAGAATTAAATAAAAAATTTTCAGTTCAGTTCAGTTCAGTTGCTCAGTCATGTCCGACTCTTTGCGTCCCCATGAACTGCAGCACGCCAGGCCTCCCTGTCCATCACCAACTCCCGAAGCTTACCCAAACTCATGTCCATCAAATCAGTGATGCCATCCAACCATCTTTTGATCGTAAGGCCTTCAACTATTAATAATTGGATGAGGCCCATCCATGCATCAATGGTAATTCCCTTGCTTCAAGTCAATCGGTTGTAGATGTTACCATATCCATAAAATACATTCACAGCCCAACCTGGACTAGTGTTTGGTTAACTGGGTATTGTAGCCTAGTTGTGTGTGTGCTAAGTCGCTTCAGTCTTATCAGACTCTTTGTGACTGTGTGGACCACTCAGTCCATGGGATTTTCCAGGCACGGATAGTGGCATGTGTTGCCATGCCCTTCTCCATGGAATCTTTCTGACCAGGGATTGAACCCTGGGTCTCTTACATCTAGCATTCGCAGGCAGGTTTTCTACCACTAGCGCTACCTAGGAAACCCATGACCTAGTTCCGTTCAGCTCAGTTCAGTCCAGTCACTCAGTTGTGTCCGACTCTTTGTGACCCCATGAATCACAGCATGCCAGGCCTCCCTGTCCATCACCAACTCCCGGAGTCCACCCAAACCCATGTCAGTGATGCCATCCAGCCATGTCATCCTCTGTCGTCCCCTTCTCCTCCTGCCCCCAATCCTTCCCAGCTTTAGGGTCTTTTCCAATGAGTCAACTCTTCGCATGAGGTGGCCAAAGTATTGGAGTTTCAGCTTCAACATCAGTCCTTCCAATGAACACCCAGGATTGATCTCCTTTAGGATGGACTGGTTGGATCTCCTTGCAGTCCAAGGGACTCTCAAGAGTCTTCTCCAACACCACAGTTCAAAAGCATCAATTCTTCGGCGCTCAGCTTTCTTCACCATCCAACTCTCATATCCATACATGACTACTGGAAAAACCATAGCCTTGACTAGACGGACCTTTGTTGGCAAAGTTAGATTGACACAAAAGACTACTCATCATATTGCAGGACTAATAAAGTAAGGAAGAAAAAAAATAGTTTTGTTGTATCAAATTAGCACACACAAACATGGCATTCTCAGAAACTGCTTGGCATTTATGCAGTAATAATAAGTTCACATATTATTAAACTGATCATATTCACCTTCATGGAGAAGGCAATGGCAACCCACTCCAGTCCTCTTGCCTGGAAAATCCCATGGATGGAGGAGCCTGGTAGGCTGCAGTCCATGGGGTTGCTAGGAGTCGGACACGACTCAGCGACTCCACTTTCACTTTTCATTTTCTTGCCTTGGAGAAGGAAATGGCAACCCACTCCAGTGTTCTTGCCTGGAGAATCCCAGGGACGGGGGAGCCTGGTGGGCGGCCGTCTCTGGGGTTGCACAGAGTCGGACATGACTGAAGCGACTTAGCATTCACCTTCATACAAAAGGCAATGACTCGCAAAAATAAACTATATATGCTGTATATCTATATATAGATATATTCATATTTCTAAATGAAAATTGGAAAAGAAGTTAACGCTTCTTGTTGCAGCTAAGACACACTCAGAGGACATTTGTTTGTAGTCCAGTTTAACAACTGTCAGCAATTGCCCAACAGCACCCATCTATAAAACACTACAGTGTTGATAGCGTTGGCACTACAGTGTTGAGAGTGAGGGAGAAACCAAGCCTTGGCCTAAGAGGTATCTAACAAGTTTACAAGAGTGGTAGTGATAGCAGGATTGGTGTAGAACCGCAGGCCCTACTGAAGATATCGTGAGATCAAAATCAGGCCAATCGGAGTATAACCAATCCAGTCAAGTAGAGGCCATGCGGTAGACTAGCAAAGGTTCCACAGGAGAAGCAGATCAGGCATGCAGCCACAGGCATGCAGGAGTATCCTGGCATGTAAAACACAACTAAGATGCACGTTCTAGTTACTGCCTATCATACGGCAGGCAGCAAGGAAATCCCATATGGGTTAGACGAATTACTTAGAACTCCTGATTGGCGTTACTGTCCGTTACAAATATTTGGTCTCCCTTTAATTTTGAACATGTGGCAGGATCACATACCTGTGCCTACCTTGAAATTATGTGTGGCCCCATGAGGAGTTCAGGTCAATGAACTCTGAGGGTAGTCATTCGTGAGTGTCACTTCCGGACAGAGGCACTTGTTTACTGGAGCTCAGCTCTCCAGGGCTCTCCTCTCCTGCTGGGTGACTGTGAAATGCTGATATGGGTTCTTCTGCTTGCCTGATTGAAGCCGGCTGGAATGCTGAGCCAGCACACGGGGAATGACTGCCCTGGAGGGTGGCCCAAGCCTGCAGAGGACTTCAAGTTGTGTTAAGTTACTGAGATGTTTCCGTTTTACTGCAGCATAGCTTATAACCTGCCTGAATGTGATGTGGAAACAGGCATAGCGCAAATTCAATTAAATAGTTACGAACTTACCTGGGCTCTCAAGCAGTCAGTCTCTGTCTCGATGTCTCTGTCTTGTATAATCTGTTTTGCTCTTTTGATTTGGGGCACTGAGTATGCTATAGAAACAACAAGAACAGGCAAAGAGGGAATGTATTATAGTCATTTTTTGAATGAAGAAAAGGAGTGGTCACAATTAGAAGGTGTTAACTTTTGAAAACCCACAGAGGGCATGAAGTAAAAATCTTAGCTGCTCTTTCTGTCGTCTGTATGATTCAGTGAGGCATTTCTGAGTTTGTAAAAATATAAATCTCAAACCAGCTCTAGAAAACAGGATTTGTGGTCAAGATATTGAGGGGTCTCATAAATCCAGAAAAAGTTGTAAACAATCAGGCCTTTGAAAGGACAAAAAGAAAAACAGATTTAGGAATCTCTCTGTCTCTGTCTTTGTCTCCTCCCTTCACCCCTGTTGACTCTGACCTACGGTCCCTCTGGCCTGAATAGTTTTATCTGTTTACCCACCTTACACATGAATCATTTGCTAGTGGCCAAATCAGTTCCGGCCTGAAAGCCCTTTCATTCAAACAACCACACCCAACCTTCCTCTGAATTTTTAAGTCATATTCTTCCAAGAAAGTACCTGTTCAGCTTAGCTTACTTTGTAAATTAGGTTTGGGAAGTTAAGGCCACTGGTCCTTAGATGTTCCCTAGTTAGACATTCACCTACACTAGTTCAATCCTCTGCGATGACAGCAGTTGAACCTGTGAATTGATGATCACCAATGCTGTGGCTGGGGCACTTTATCCAAAATGGGAGTGGGCAGGGTGGGCTCCTGAAAGCACAGCTAGAACAATTTCCCTGAATGTCTATACTTTTGTGGGCTGGACATCAAGGATACCCTGAAAGAAAGAAGGAAACTCTTTTGAGGGACTGCTTCTAAACAACCACCACCCAAATTTTGCCCACTTCCTCTCGAAAATTGCTAATGTCTGGCCTAACTTATCACCAGGGAATAATTTAGACGTTGCAAACAATGGAACCCTTTGTGTATTTGGAGAAAGAGAAACTGTGAGTAACACTGAGCCCTCCCCTGGATTTACACGTGTAATTATTCTTACAGTGGGGACATGTGAGAGACACACCTCATTTGAAAAAGGATCTCCCGAATTCCCATCCCGTTTCTCATTCTGGAGGCATGAGTCAATTCTTTTTACCCTATGAAAGTTGATTTTGTAATTGAAAAAAAAAAGTCTAAACGTGAATTTTTATTTTTTTCTACAAATGCATTTCAATGTTTCTTTCTCTTTCTTAATTCTATTGAGATATAATTGACATATAACATTGTATAAGTTTAAGGTGTACAACATGATTTGATACATGCATATATGGCAAAATGATTACCACCTTAAGATTAGTTAACATCTGATACCTCACAGTTATAATTTTTTCCCTTGTGATTAAAACTTTCAAGAACTACTGTTTAAGCAACTTTCAAATCTATGATACAGTGTTACTAACTATAGTGACTATATTTTACACTACATCCCCAGGGGTTATTTATCTTGTAAATAAACATCTGTAACTTTTTTTTTATTGTCTGTACCTTTTGACCACCTCCACTAAATTCTCCCTCCTCAACATCCTTAAAATACTTATTCCAACTATTTAAAAAATAAGAAAAACTAACCTGGGTTAGCATTGTAAGCCATTCTTTCCACAAACAGTTATTAAGCACCAGAGATTCAAATGGGAACAAGACAAATTTCCTCCTCCTCTGAAAGGTCATATCATATAGTTGCAGGAAAATAGACAAACACATCATATGCATCACAGATACACACATGTGCTGTCAACTAATTATAAACATGAAAAAGAGCCTAAGTCTGTATACAGAGGCAGAGACTGATGAGATGCTATTTTAGATAGGTATAAAGACTGCAGTGCGAAGATCACCAGTGAACTCCCCTTTTGTCAAAACCAATAGTCAATTCTCAGTTGTCATTTTACTTAAATTTTCAGCATTGTTAACACAATTCACTTATTTGCTTGACCTCAGAGACACCACATTTCTCCCCCAGAAGCTACTCCTTTCTGTCAGATTTGCAGGTCCCTCCACTTCTCCCTACCTGCCAACTAAAATAAAGGACTACTAAGATGTCATGACTACCAATTTTACACATCATGAGCCTGACCCTTGCCTCTCAAGTCCAGAGTCATATATCCAATTACCTACATGCCATCTCCACGTCCACGTCAAATGTTCATCTCAAAGTTAACATATCTAGAACTAGTTTTAGATCTTCTCCATAATATATGCTCTCCATTTCCAGTGATCTTTTTCTCAGTAAATGGTAGCTCCATCTTTCCTTTGTTGAGACCTCACCCCAAACCTTGGCGTTCTTGACTCCAAGGAGTCCTTTTTATTTTCCCACACACTCTATCCAATACATCAACAAATCTTTTAGCTCTGCTTTTAAAATGTATTTGGAATTGGATACCTTTTACTTCTTCCTTCTCAGTAATCCAAACCACCTTATTTCTAGCTTGGATTATGACAATAGTCATGTGGTCTTCCATTGTGGTCCTTGCTCCCTTTCAACCATTGTATCCAGAGTCAGTTCTTACAAGAGACTGATGGTTTTTTTCTAAGCTTGAATCATATCATATCACTTTCCTAATAAAATATTGCTTATTTCACCAGAATAATGTTCAGAATCTTTTCTATGGTCTATGAGGCCTTGTATAATCTGACTCTATAGCACCTCTGTGACCTAGTCTTGGACCACTCTCTCTGCTTCATTGTGCTTCAGTTACACTGGCCTCCTTTGACTGTTCTTTACAAAGGTCAAAGAGGCTCTTACATCAGGGCCTTTGCACATGCTATTTCTTTAACACATAATACTCTTTTTCCAGATAGCTGCATAGATACTGTCTTTACTTCATTGAATCTCTGTTGAAATATTATCTTCTCAGAGATGTCTTCCCTAAACAATCTGTCTACAACAGTAACACTACTTTGCCAACCACTCCTTTCAGTGCTATTATGAGTATACATATTTTTTACCACTTAGTTCATCCAACACGTTCTGTATGTGTAATTGTTCCTTTGTGTTGCGTGTCTTTCCTCACCGGAATGTAAAGTTTATGAACGGTGAGACTTGATATTTTCATGTCATATTCCCAGTGTCTAATATGTGTAGGTGTTCAGTAAATGCCTATTAAATATAGGCTTTCCAATAACCATGAATACTAGCAAAATAAAATACCACTAATCAGAAGTAAATAGAAAGATGGCTAGTCTGACTACAAGATTCTTTTTTAATAAAATATTTACTTACAAATTCATAAATTTCCCATCAATAATGGGCAAAACTTACTTGGAGTAAGGTTAAATTTCTGCTGACTTTGAACAGTAAACTCATTTCTAATTACTATATTGATTTGGTATATGCAAATGTGCTTTTAGAGGGCTTGACAAAGCTTGTCCTAAATTGATTTACCAGGTCTTCCACAACGTGTTATCATTAGTTTGTTTACTAAGCTGTTTGTGGTAGTTCTTGAAGTTGTTCTCAAAGCACTTTAAGTGTAAACTCCAGCTCATTTCAGGTCAAATATTCTGAAATTCTGAGTTTAGAAAAGCCAGAATACATACAGTTCTACAGCATGAATAGTTATTGGATGTTCAATATAATAGCATACATGTAGCTATTTTAAATGTAAACATGTATGACATGACATCCTTATTCTATTCACAATTTTAAAATTAATAATAAAGATAGAATTAAAACTATCTAGGATAAAGGGCCATAAGATTTCTTTTCAGTGTATGTGTATGTATATATAAATATACACATACATACATTAATAATATATTAATATGTATTTCTTATATTAGTAACATTGAAATATCCCTGAGTATGCACTGTGGTACTTAACCTGTCATATACTGGATGCCAATATAATTTTTAAGTTCATTTAGCAAAATTTGTTGAGCACTTATTCTGTGCCCAGAATTGGGATATGAAATGATGATACAAATATAAATAAAATAAATATAAAAATATTTATTAAATGCAAATTAATAATGATTGCCCATAGTCTTGCCAAATTTTACATAAAACATATCCTCTCTATATTGAACTTAGCATACCATAAGTTATAGTTTGGTCCCTGACTGAAAAACAAAACAAAACAAACAAATTTATTCCTGAATACATTAGTTATAACAACTTTCCCAAATGAGTAAAACTAACTTCTGGAAAAAACATGGCTCAATAAAATTTTAAGAGCAATCCAAAAGATAAACAATAAGAAGGCTTTTTACTATAAACCCAAAATAAAATCCATTTTGAATATATTTTTCATAGAGATTCTATAGTGAATAGGGTAGAACATGCTAAAAGTGAGTGTCAGAGGAATTAGCTTTAAGATAATAAATCTAATTCTCATACAGATTCATGGCTCCATCAGGACTGGCTGTATACTCTGCAAGTTCTTCAGCAATTCACTCCATCAACTCAGGTGAGAATAGGACAGACATACTGCTGTCTGCCATCAGCTACTCAGAATGAAGTGTGAGAAGAGTCAAAACCAGAAGTTACTATTCAACTCTTAATGTCAAAATGATAGTACTTCATCAAGAACCAAAAGGAAAGTAAAAAATTTCAAAGCCAGTTATTCTCAAAACAGGATATAAAATGAAATATCTTTACTTTTTTTCTTTAAAAAGTTTCTAGATACAGTAGAACACTTAATAGCAAATTAACATATTATCCATTTACTATAACTTGTACCAATGGAGGTTAACTGTGACTTGGAGCATTTGAATGCATCAGTTCAGTTCAGTTGCTCAGTTGCTGTCAGGACTGGCACCAGCTCAGAACCAAGTCCCTCTGCCCCGCTAGCATGAGGGCAGCGGGCATCGTGTCGAAGCGGAAAGGGCTGTGTCTGTGCTGCGTCTGCACGCCCTGGCGAGAGAAGGAAAAGGTGTTCAAGGCCTTAATAATTATGTATCGTTGGAAGAAGGGTTTTGTTCAGAAAGAGAAGCTGAACAAACGTGCAGGTTCTGGTCTTCCAGAAGGAAGACAGAGCCGATGGCTTGGCTGACCACATTAAAGTCTGTTTCTGACCCCCCTGGGGACTCGTGTCAGATCCCCACGGGGGCCAAGTGGGACCACTTCACATTCCGCTGATGCAATGTGTCACACTGCTTGGAGCCTATTTATTTTGTATTTATTTGAACAGAGTTACATCCTAACTATTTTTATAGATTTGTTTAATTAATAGCCTGTCATTTTCAAGTTCATTTTTTATTCCTATTTATGTTCCTGGTGGATTGTACCTTCCCAGCCCCTGTGAGGTGGGGTGGGGAGAGGAAGCAGGGGGCCATGGGTGTGCCCCTCATACCTGTCCAAAGAAATTCCTCTTGGAACTGGTGACGGAAGAAAGGCAAAGAAGGCAGAAGGGCCCTGACTGCAGAGAGAGGGGCCCTTGGCGGGGCGGGGTTGGGGGCCAGCACCCAGGAAGCCTTAGGAGCTGAGGGTTTGATCGGGGGGCGGGAAGAGGGAGGGAAACTCCCACCCCATTGAAGATGAAAGTCAAATCATTTCTTGGACTGGGGAGGGATTTCTTTAATCCCCCCTTTTTGAAGGATAGGGCAGTGAGGTACCTATCACTGTGAGTTTGGGGGTGAGGGGCGGAGGAGAAGGCCACCAGCTCCCCCCGCCCCCTCGCCCCCCCGTGAAGCAGGCTCCCTCTGTCCGGGCCATTCCCCCCGACCCCGACCCGCTCACCCTGCTCAATAATGCTGGTCACCGTGCAGATGCACGGTCACACTTCCATTCACCGGAATGGCCTGATGAGGACAATTCAAATAGGATGCAAAGATCAATGCAAAAATTAGTTATATATAAATAGAGTTGTAACTGAAATTGGTGACAAAGCAAATTAAGAAAGAATTGGGAGTTGTCATTTAAAACAGCCTTCTAATAAAGTTGTTTCAGAGCTGAAAAAAAAAAAAGTTTCTAGATACAGTAGAACACTTAATAGCAAATTAACATATTATCCATTTACTATAACTTGTACCAATGGAGGTTAACTGTGACTTGGAGCATTTGAATGCATCAGTTCAGTTCAGTTGCTCAGTTGTGTCCCACACTTTGCGAACCCGTGAACCACAGCACGTCAGGCCTCCCTGTCCATCACCAACTACCTGAGTCCACCCAAACCCATGTCCATCGAGTCGGTGATGCCATCCAGACATCTCATCCTCTGTCGTCCCCATCTCCTTCTACCCTCAATCTTTCCCAGCATCAGGGTCTTTTCCAATGAGTCAGCTCCTCACATCAGGTGGCCAAAGTAATGGAGTTTCAGCTTCAACATCAGTCCTTCCAATGAACACCCAGGACTGATCACCTTTAGGATAGACTAGTTGGATCTTCTTGCAGTCCAAGGGACTCTCAAGAGTCTTCTCCAGCACCACAGTTCAAAAGCATGAATTCTTCGGCGCTCAGCTTTCTTTATAGTCCAACTCTCACATCCATACATGACTACTGGGAAAACCATAGCCTTGACTAGATGGACCTTTTTTGGCAAAGTAATGTCTCTGCTTTTTAATATGCTGTCTAGGTTGGTCTTAACTTTCCTTCCAAGGAGGAAGCATCTTTTAATTTCATGGCTGCAGTCACCATCTGCAGTAATTTTGGAGCCCAGAAAAAATAAAGTCAGCCACTGTTTCCACTGTTTCCCTATCTATCTGCCATGAAGTGATGGGACCAGATGCCATGATCTTAGTTTTCTGAATGTTGACCTTTAAGTCAACTTTTTCACTCTCCTCTTTCATCAAGAGGCTCTTTAGTTCTTCTTCGCTTTCTGCCATAAGGGTGGTGTCATCTGCATATCTGAGGTTATTGATATTTCTCCTGGCAATCTTGATTCCAGCTTGTGCTTCATCCAGCCCAGTGTTTCTCATGATGTACTCTGCATATAAGTTAAATAAGCAGGGTGACAATATACAGCCTTGACGTACTCCTTTTCCTATTTGGAACCGAGACTCCAAATTCTCAATATTTTCTTTTTTTTCCATATATATTTACATTCATAATTAGTTTTGATGAAGTAGCACCTTATACCTAAATGTTTCCATAGAGAATATAAGTGTAACTCACATATAACAAGATTTTGAGATATTTGAATGAAAGGATTAATCTTGAATCCTTTATACATTTATGTATTACCTAGCACAGAACAGGTGTTCAAAATACAACTGGCAAATCAATAATTCATTTATAAAAATCAAAGTTTTATGTTCATGTATTAAAAAATAAATATATTTTTAGTCTCCTGGTAGTTCTGTTATATAACAGATACATAATAATTCTGGGTTTTACTTTTGAACTAACATAGTAACTTTTATGTGCTAAAGTGATATTTCTAGTAAGTGGGCAGCATTGCTCTATGTGGTAGTTTAGGCACTCAGCTCTTCCCATGTGAGGTTACACCCTGTCTAGGACCCTAGATGTCCCTATATTCAGCTATAGATGGGAGCCCATAGGCTGGAGAATGGATACCTGCTGCTTAACTGCCTAGTCAAAAAGTGATGAAACACTTCAGCCCACAGCTTATTGACCAGAACTAGTCACATGGACCGGAGAAGACAATGGCACCCCACTCCAGTACTCTTGCCTAGAAAATCCCATGGATGGAGGAGCCGGGTAGGCTACAGTCCATGGGGTCGCTAAGAGTCGGACACGACTGAGCGACTTCACTTTCACTTTTCCCTTTCATGCACTGGAGAAGGAAATGGCAACCCACTCTAGTATTCTTGCCTGGAGAATCCCAGGGACGGCGGAGCCTGATGGGCTGCCGTCTATGGGGTCGCACAGAGTCGGACACGACTGAAGCGACTTAGCAGCAGCAGCAGCAGCAGCAGTCACATGGACCCACTCAGATGCAAGCAGGAACAGGTGGGAAATGGAATCCTTACCTAGCTAGACGCTTTGCAGAGAGTATACCAAAGAAGGGAAAATGCAATTTTTGGTAGACGGTAAGTTTTTTTTGGCAAGTTTTTTTAAATTTTTTTTCTCTCTTTTTCTTCATAAACAGAGGGTATTGTTGAATTCAGCATCCAGGAATTGCAGTAACTTCTTGAAAATGTAAGTTCCATGTCTAAGGTGAGCTGATGCAAATGGTAATATAATCAAAGACAGACTGGGCAGTCAAAAGGATAAAAAGAAACATGACAGTAGGAGATAGTAAGACATCTAAAAAAATACCTTTGATTTGGCTCTATCAGTAGGCCCGCTATGTGGACATAATTGGTCTCTAGTTAATAAGCTGCTGTCTAGTTTTCCTTGGGAGAAGGCAATGGCACCCCACTCTAGTACTCTTGCCTGGAAAGTCCCATGGACGGAGGAGCCTGGTAGGCTGCGGTCCATGGGGTCGCGAAGAGTCGGACACGACTGAGTGGCTTCCCTTTCACTTTTCACTTTCATGCACTGGAGAAGGAAATGGCAACCCACTCCAGTGTTCTTGCCTGGAGAATCCCAGGGACAGCGGAGCCTGGTGGGCTGCTGTCTATGGGGTTGCACAGAGTCGGACACGACTGAAGTGACTTAGCAGCAGCAGCAGCAGCAGTTTTCCTTGGTGTAGGGTCCAATTTTCATTAGGAAGGTATGTCTGTGTTGCAACAGTGTGGAACCAGACACATGCATTAAAGGCACCTGATGATAGTAAGATGTGTTGTAAAGTGATTATGATTCATAACATTTTTTCCCATACATATTTCAGCTAGGAGGTGTTCTAGACTTGTAGCGGACTGAAGGGTGTGCCTGAAAGGTGTGCCTTTATTTCCTATCTGCATCATAAAACTATTCTATGGTGCTGACATTTTAAGCCTCTGAGCTTGGTACTAAGTTTTTTTTTTTTCTTTCAGTATCTGAAAAGTGAGTCCAAATATCGGTGGGAACTGTGTCTCTGCTTGCAGTATGCGGGAAAGAACATTGCGGAGTTAGAAGTGAGCATCCCTGGACATGGTTTCCTGATCTTTCCTCAAAAAGGCCCTCTTCTTCACCTACAGGTCTTGGCATCCTTGCCTTGCTCTGTGCCATCTGGCTAGGGGCCAACTTCCCAAATCTGCCTTAGCAACTAGCTCTGCCTG
The DNA here is from genome assembly GCF_054371585.1 of Giraffa tippelskirchi. Taxonomy (NCBI): domain Eukaryota; kingdom Metazoa; phylum Chordata; class Mammalia; order Artiodactyla; family Giraffidae; genus Giraffa; species Giraffa tippelskirchi. The sequence continues at coordinate 86,551,199 of NC_137275.1, read as the reverse complement.
TGCTCAAGAGGCTGTTTACAAGAACTCCTTGAGGGAATACCCTGTCCTCTCAGAACTCATATTTTCATGGCAGTTCTACCGGACTAGGCTTCATTACCTGCAAGGGCCCTTTTCAATCTTCCCCCACCCAACACGAATTACCTATCAGTGTCTGGCATATAAAAAGAGCAGGATTCATATTGATTGAATGTACTGTTTGCCTAATTACCACATAACAATCTTAGAATTGTGAACTGGGCAGAAGAATTTGGACCCAGTGGCAGTCTCCTTTGGCTAAAAAGGCCTCCAGGAGGCTCACCTAACCTCCAACTGTGAGCTTCTATTCCTTGCAGGCCACACTGCTGAAGCCACACTCCTGTCATCAGCCAATTTTTAAAACTTCTTTTCGAGTTTGAACTTTAATCCCTGTCCCCAACCTCTGCTGGTCTTCAGTCCTTGGGGCTGAGGTTGGTTGGGGGAGATGGGCTGTGGTGAGGTGACCTTCTTGCTGAGGGAAACCTTCTCCTCATTAGCAGGTCAGAGGGGAACATTTGGGTCACAGTCACTCTTTAGCTTCCCATTCTCTCCTTCACACTCCTTGCAACGCGAGGACACCAGAATGGGGACCCGCGTTGGGCTGCAGTGCCCTGCAGGTTTTAGGAGCACCAAGTGGGTATCGGATGATGGACTGGAGCTGGGAAGGCGGATGTCGTGTCCCGACCAGTCACTGGGTGTGCAGTGTCATCAGTAAAAAAGGCGACCCTCTCCGATGTTTCTCTCCCTTCCCTCACCCCCCCCCCCCGCCCCCAGGGCTACTACCCCAGGTAACTCAAGAGTTGCCCGGGGTCGCGTGGACTCCCGTCCCCATCCGCAGTGGGCAGCCCGCTCCCGCGCCCCGCACGCTCCGCCACGTCCCTGGCCGGAGACGATCGAAGCGGCCCCTCCACCAAAGTGTGGATGCAGGGGTGGGAAACATTAATAATCACGACATCCCCCCCAACCCCCCACAAAAGCCCCAATAGCAAAACAGGCAGTACACCCATCACAGCGGAGCCCGTCTCCCCAAGGTAAGTTGTTGATTCGTCGCCGTTTCGGCGATTCTCTCCGGACAGCTGCGGCAGCGACAGCAGCTGAGAGGCGGCCCCGGAGCTCCTAGCGCTCTTCCTTCCTCCGCCCTTCCTCGGCCGCCTCTCACCCCCACCCCCTTCCCTGCTCTCTTCGCCTCCTCCCTTCTTGCCCTCTCGCGGGCCACGCACGCACACACCCGGAGACACCCTCTGCTCTTGGCTACTCACACTGCGGCTTAACCCAGCCGGCAAGGCACGGTTGCCAAAGCGGCGCGGGGTGTGTGTGCGGGGTCGAGGGAAGGAGGCCAAATGGGGGTGGGGGATGGCATGGCAGGGCCTCTCTCCTCCCAGCCGCGACCCCCTGCCCATTCTCCTTCCCTAATCCCGGGCTGCCAGCGACAGTGACACCTGAACGGGGGACTGGGCGGCGGAGGCAGCAGGCCCGCCGAACTCGCAGCCCGGAGAAAACAGAGCGAGGGCGGGGACGACGAGGAAGAGCGGGAGGCGGGGCCAGAGGGGAGGGTGCCGCTGGCAGTGAGTGACGCTCACGGTATCCAATGAGCACCCATAGCTTCAACGTCTGGGGGAGCAGGGGGCGGGCTCCGCGGGGAGGAGGTGGCTGCTCCGGCGCTAGAGGCGGGGGCCGGGAGGAGGAAGGGGAGGAGGCGGAGGCGGGAGCGGTGGCGGCGGCGGCGGCGGCGGCGGCCGAGGCGGCGGCGGCGGCGGAGGGTAGGTTGCGCCGGGGACTGAGTCTGCCGAGCTCCGTGGCTGTGCCTGTGTGAGTGAAGGAGCGGCGCGGGGAGGCAGAGGCAAGCGCGGGCGAGCGAGGCGGCGGGACGTCTCCGGCGGCCGCCGATCAGCAGCGGCGCTCGGTGTGGGGAAGCAGCGGCGGCAGCAGCAGCAACACCGGCGGCCGCCTCTCCGCCGCCTGGGACGCCGAGGCGCGGCTAGTGGCACTGACATCGGCGGCCCTGCCTCTCCTTCCTCGCCCCCGGCCCTCCCCATGTGATCGGTCTTAATCCCAGCAGTGTGCGCGCTTGGGGCTCCATTCCGCGGTGCCTGATCTCCGTGCCAGGGTGGGTGCTCGTGTGTGCGCTTCCCCACCCCATCCCCCTTCCCCCAAGAATAAAAGAAGAACCGAGAGGCGTGCTTAGAAAATAAATAAATAACCATCACACACGCGCAGCCCGGAGCAGAGTCGGCAGGGCTGGCGGCGGCGGAGGAGGAGTGAAGGCGGCGGCGGCGGCGGAGGAGGAGGGACGCGCGGAGAAGGCAGTAACTTTAAAGCCAGCTCAGAGCCCAGAACCTCCAGCCAAGCGGTTTGCAGCGCGGCGGCGGCGGCGTTGAGTGTCTGGCCCGCCGGTCCGGTCGGGGTGTGCAGTAGGACGGACGAGCAGCGCGTCGCTGTCCCCCGGCGGCTGGAGATGTCCGAGCCCAAGGCAATTGATCCCAAGTTGTCGACGACCGACAGGGTGGTGAAAGGTAAGCGGCGCGCTGCGATCGCTTGGGTGCACCGTGTGCCGCAGGCAGCGGGGAGGCTCGCCTCCCCTCCCCCCGCCTGGGGTTCTCTCCTCGCTTCAGCCACGGACCTTCTAGGATATTGTGCAACCCTCAAATCCCCCCTCTCTGGCGCGCCCTTCCCCCACGCTTCCCACCCAGCCCCACTTGGGGCATTTTTATTTACGGGGGCGTCAGTTGGCAAATGGCTGAGCCGAGGGGAGGCGGTGGCGGGGGTGGCGGTGGCGAGAGGGGGCGCCCGGGGGGGGGGTGGTTGCTGGCAGGGTGTAGCTGCTGTGACAGAAATAGGAAGTGGGTGGCTGCTCGCGGGCTTGCATGGGATCGGGTTTATGGTTTTCGTTTGCAGAGGGAGGGGTGATTTATGGCTTTTAAAAAATTAATATGGCATTTTTATGTGGCCGTGGCTTTCCACCGCCTGCCTCGCCCGGGCAGGGTTCTTTCGGCGCTCTATTGCAGCAATTCCCTCTGCGCCCCCTCCCCCTTCCCCTCTCCCCGAAAAGGGCCTGCACAGGACTCGCGAGAGAGCGGGAGAGCGTGGGGGGAGCCCGGCGCTTCCTTCCGCGCGGGGCGGGAGCGGCCGCACTGAGGGGGCGGCGGAGGGCACGCGCCGGGGGCGCGGGGGGCGTGGGAGGCGGGGGACGACCCGCGAGCCCCGCCGCCGCAGCCCCGGGATTCCCAGGCAGGCCCTGAGAAAGACGGGAAAAGCTGTACCCCAGCCTCCCTCGCCGCCCCCAGCCTTCCCCCTCCGACCTGTCATTGCTCTCGAACGGTGCCCCGCCGAAGCACACCTCCCCGGTGCTGGTAACTTCACCCGGCTCGCTCCTTCCGTGCCCCTGGCACCCGCTCCTGAACGGGCTATTTGATTCCTATCATTGGTTCTTCTCCCCCGCCCCGGGATCACAGACTCCAGTCGGCAGTGGCTCTGGGGTTTTTGGAGGAGAGAAGCCGGGATGCCTGGGCTGTGGAAGGGGACAAGTAGTGGTCTCCTCTCTCGCACCCGGGAATCCGCCGTGTCAGTTGTACTCGTGGAGTGGGGAAGAAACCATGCTATGCATTCTGGAAGGATGAAGCAACAGAGCAGATATACCATGTTTAGGTAGTATCCCTACTTAATGTAAGAGTCCCTACACTCTTGGGGTCAGGACTGAGCAGAGCAGGGATGGGCATGGGCTACGCGCTGAGCGGGCCTCTGAAATTGGAAACAGCTTGGGCTGGTAGAGAGAGAGAGTGTGTGTATGCCTGTGTGTTGTGTGTAGAACAGAGATAGCATCTAATGTGGCCTGAGCATGCAACTCGAGTGCAAGGCAGTGAAGTCATGTGCACCATGAACACTTAGGGGAATTAACCCAGCAGTCTAAAAACCACACATGATGCCTAAGTCCTTCTGAGATTTCAGAAATGTTCATGGCTCCACTCAGGTTTGCTCAGTTTTTTTGTTTTTGTTTTTAAAGTGATGTGTATGTGTGTGTCTTTTCTTGTTTTGGTTCTATTAGAATCATTCCTGCTTCAGTGCAGTATTCATAGACCCATCAAAATAAGTAGTTAATATCTCTGCCAAAATGACTTGAAATAGGTCTACAGATGCACAGCTGTTCTTTCTGCAGGCATGGATTCTCATGTAAACAGTCAATTCAAATTCATTCAGAAGAACTATGTTTTGTGTTAAGGGCCTGTGTTGACATTAAAAAAAAATTAAGACCTTTTGCTGAAATAGCAGAGAATAACAACTATTTCCCTAGGGTGTGAAGTTCAGGTGTAACTCCAGTCTGTATGTTGAGATTACCTTTTCTCAACACACTTGATATAAAGCTTACAATTCATATGACAGCAGTAAATGTGTCAGCAATTAGGAAACACTCATATGTGCATGCAGAAGATCAGTTCTCTGTTGTAAGTCACAAAGTGTGGCTTCTTAATGTAATTGTAAAATTGTCATCAAGTGAAGATTGTGAAAGTAATTGTTCATACATTCTGACTCGGTGTCTTTAACAGTTTATGTGAAAGAGCACATTTAACCACTCCATAGTTGCTCTGTCTTGCTTTTTTACAGTAATATATTGTATACATTTTATCATAAATGGCTTTTCACTATACATACACATGACCACCCATAATTCAAAAAATTTAGTTTGCATATTTTTGCAGAACTGAAATGTGGATGAGTATAAATAATAGACTCAAAATAGGAAAAGTTAATTTTCCATGTGTTTTGATAGGGATCTTGACGTGAAATTTTGTGAAAATTTTGTTTATTGAAAAAGTTTTACTGATGAATCCTGATTTTAAGGTGGAACTACTACTGCTATTTCTCTTATGCTTTCTTATAGACTTTTTACTGTTGGCTTAAGAGGCATTATTGAAAGTTGGCTTTAACATTTTGTCATACCTGTGAATTTTACAATTAATTGAGATGATAATCTGTTTTGATTATTAGTCTTCTATGACATAGCATTTCCACATGAATATATATGTATATACTTAGCAAGTAGAAAGTACATATTTGCAGAATGGAAAGCAAATTACCAAAAGATTTTTCACACTTACAAATACTTGATAAGATATAATTCATGAAGCCATGGAGCCATGACTTTAAATTTTGTTAGTCTTTATCTCAGTGATCTGAGATTGACTCATTTTTTTAATGTAGGCAACGGAAATTTTTGTGTTCCGTAAGCATTTTTTTCATTTTAAGAAGTATGGATAATATTTACTCACACATGGGAATAAGAACTTGGATCATTATTATTGTGGCAGGCCATGGCATTTGTTTATAGTTATCTTCATTACTGTGATCTGGCTTTTATTGTATATTAGACTGCTATTTACAAATAAAGCTGTGCTTGTGGTTTTGTTTGTAGTAATGCGATGATGTGACAGCTTTCTTGATTTGTGTTTCCAAAATACAACTTTAGAAAGGTAGGTAGGCTGAGTTTTAGTCTCGGTTGTGTAATTTTTCAGATATTCAGCATCTTCTTGATGGTGTTCACACATGCTGGTCAGTTTGTAAACCTAAAAAATGGAAGGGAATGGCAACATTGGAGAGGGAATGTTCTCATTTAGATAACATCAGAAAGAAAGTTACTTCATCTAGCTAAACTGGAGTGGTTTCATTTTGACTGTTCTTGGAATAAAAACTAGTGCAAAGTATAAAAATTCAGAGAAAACATCTTGGTAGTGCCATTTGTTGGAAATCAGAATAGCTTGATCCATTTACTTTTTGATATTTTTAAGAAGAAAACATTGTATAATTATAAGGCAAAAGACCAAGGGCAATAAGTAGAAGAATAAGTTTCCCTGTCCCCAACTATTACTCCCCAGAGTGTGGTTTTTCTTTTCAGTAGTGCTCCATGGGCCTCGTTCCAAACTCTAGCATCCCTTTATGTCTCTCTACCTGGTCCTGCCTTTACCTCTTGTTCCTGTGGCCCTAACATTCCCTATGGTCTGTGGGACTTTGTTAAATACGCAGAGGAAATTGACCTGCATGTGCTGAGTCTGCTGCTTTGTTCCATCTCTTGCCCTTTCCTCTCTTCCCATCTTCAGGTATTTTGTAATGGGCCTTTTCTCTTAATCCAAATTGCTTGAATGGTAGACATTCCAGGTACTGTGGCAAGTTGTTGAGGGGTCAATTCCTGGGAAGCATTTTGGGGAATTTCTCAAAACCCTTAGATTGGAGACTCTTGTGCTTTTTGCCAGATTGCCTCTGACTCTTGGGAATGCAAGAAAAAAAACAACAACCAAAAAACCCCCCAAAACAGAGCTGTCTTTCTGTGTATTGTCAGCTTATATAGTATTTGTGCATATAAAGTACAGGTAGAGAAATTCTTGAAAGATATCTAATATCTTGTTAGCAAGATGATTGTCGCTAAGTAGAATATTAAGTAAATAGGGATTCATGCCACTAGTGTTTCTAGCTGAGAGAGGCTGGTAATATTACTTAATTAAAGAAAACAAAAATATGCTATATCAGTGATAACTGTTATGTTTGGTTCTTGGAATATTAAATAATGCCATTTCTTTGCTGTGTGTCAGGAAGAGCTCATTGTGAATTTATTTTACTGATGTTTGTTAAAATCAGTTGAGCTTTTCCATGTATTTGGTTTTCTATTTGAATTTAGGAAAACTGCATTAATTCACTGTCACTAATTGAAACTTTGGCTAAATTTCCTTGTTTGGTGGCTGGAGTTTACATCGGCACTGGATGTGAAGAAAGGGGTCTGCTGATCTAATTAATACTATAAACAACATGATTTGAGCATAGATAATAAATAGAGAACAAATTCTTATCAGGACTTAGTGAACAGCATGCAAATTAATGCTGTTAATTACAAATTAGATTGATCTATTCATTAATCCTTTCAGGATTTCTACTGTAAAGTAAATATAACACAAGTGCATTATTTTCAAAACGTTTTGTAAACTTAAGACTTAAGGCAACAGTTGCAGCCAGGATTCTGGGAAACTCCAGTGACTCTAAAGGGCCATCAGTTAGAAGAATTAACATTTAAAATAATAATAGTTTTTTGGGAACTGTGGGAAGAGCCTCTGCTTTAAAGAACAATCTATATTAAGACATCCAGTTAAAATGTGAAAAAAAAAAACCACCTTAGAATCTAGTTTCAGGTTCACTCTAACATTTGTTTATATTACTTTAGAACTATGTCTTGTAAAATCTATTTATTTATGATGTGTTTTTATTTGTAATGTTAGAGATATGAAATATGACTTTGATATAGTGTGTATTTGTAACTTTTATAATTGGCCTCTTATGCTTTTCCTTATCTTTTTTTGTGGCAGCCATGTGTAAAGTTGAAACTAATTATGAAACCAAATAAAGAATCCACTTAGAGTGACCTCCTTGGAAAACAGCATTTTTCTAGACATACTCTCCTTTTAGCAAATCCAGTTAAATTACCATTTTGAAACTTTTGTGTAAATATTGCACACTTCTAGAAATGTAAAAAAATAATGATGATTCATGAGATTGGACTTAGATAAAAACTAGAAAATCATTCTGTTAATTTTTTCAGCAACTTTCTGGAGGTGCATTCTCTTGATGTTTAAGAGGAATTCAGTGAGATTTTGAGTTTTAGCTTCCTATAATTCCACTGTTATGTGTTATAACGTCACAGGATAGTCCTATATGTAAACAGGCAGCAATTGTACTTCTCAGTCACTTGTGAGAACAGAGGATCATGAAATGGGAATAGAGAGCTGGGAAGGTTACCCTTGATCCACTCACCTGGAAATCGCAGTTCAGATGCTGCTGACACGGGGTTACAAATGACAGTGTATTAATAATGTATTTTCAGGGTCACTCAAGAATAGTCAGAACCATTAATACTGAAATCCATGAATGCCTTGGGTCTACAATGGTAGCTCATGTGACATTTTATAGTTGAAGAAATGGAGACTGAAAAGATAGAATGGTTGGTCACAGGTGGGACTAGAATGGAGGTAAGTGTAAGCAAATTCTTCCCTTTAGCAAAGAGTCTCTTCTCTCTTGAGCTTCTGTTTGAAACTGTCACTTCTTTTAGCAATACCTAGGAAGTCACATTTTGTTTCAAAGTTTTCTTTACTGAATTACTGACTGTATAAAATAGTTTTATTAGAAGAAACTTTTGATCTCTATGTTTAGCAGAAATTTAAATTTTGATGATAAATATTATAATCTGGTTTGATCTTGGCATGAAGTTAACTAAAGGAAAACTGTCAAACATTGTTTTCTATTCATGTAAATATGTACTCGGAAAGAGAAATAGCATACTTTCCTGTTAAGGAATTTTTTTATACTTTTATTTTGAAAAGTGTTGTAAGACTCTGTCTGAACTACAGGTAACAACCCATGTTGTTATTCTGGTTTGAGGATTTTGTTAATTTCTAGAGAGAGCTCAAGTGAAAATAGGAGCCATTGTTTCTTAGGTGTTCTGCTACATTTTAAAAATACAGTGAAGTGGAAATGATGTATACTGAAACAGTGTTTCAGTTTGTAAACTGTCTTTAATAGTCTATGCATTTTCAGCATTTTAAACCCATTTTATTTTATAATATTTCCATCTCCTGTATCAATACAGGCTGTATTCATTGATAAGCTATCAATTATATTTCATATAAGAATTGGGACACCACAGTTGGAAGCTGTGGGATTCTGAGTAATCGCTTCAAACAGATGGACTATCAACTGGACTACTTAGACCTATTAGTTCAGTTCAGTTGGTCAGTTGTGTCTGGCTTTTTGCAATCCCACGGACTGCAACATGCCAGGCCTCCCTGTCCATCACCAACTCCCGGAGCATACCCAAACTCATTTCCATTGAGTCAGTGAGGCCATCCAACCATCTCATCTTCTGTCATCCCCTTCTCCTGCCTTCAGTCTTTCCCAGCTTCAGGGTTTTTTCAAATGGCCAGAATTCTGGAGTTTCAGCTTCAACCTCAGTCCTTCCAATGAATATTCAGGACTGATTTCCTTTAGGATTGTTTGGTTGTATCTCCTTGCAGTCCAAGGGACTCTCAAGAGTCTTCCCCAACACCACCTTTCAAAAGCATCAATTATTCGGCACTCAGCTTTCTTCATAGTCCAACTCTCAAATCCATACATGACTAGTGGAAAAACCATAGCCTTGACTAGACGGACCTTTGTTGGCAAAGTAATGTCTCTGCTTTTTAATATGCTGTCTAGGTTGGTCATAACTTTTCTTCCAAGGAGTTGCTGCTGCTGCTGCTAAGTCGCTTCAATCGTGTCCGACTCTGTGTGACCCCATAGACGGCAGCCCACCAGGCTCCGCCACCCCTGGGATTCTCCAGGCAAGAATACTGGAGTGGGTTGCCGTTTCCTTCTCCAGTGCATGAAAGGGAAAAGTGAAAGTGAAGTCGCTCAGTCGTCCAACTCTTAGCGACCCCATGGGCTGTAGCCTACCAGGCTCCTCCATCCATGGGATTCTCCAGGCAAGAGTACTGGAGTGGGGTGCCATTGCCTTCTCCTTCCAAGGAGTAAGCATCTTTTAATTTCATTGCTGCAATCACCATCTGTGGTGATTTTGGAGCCCTCCCAAAATAAAGTCTATCACTGTTTCCATTGTTTCCCCATTTATTTGCCATGAAGTGGTGGGACCAGATGCCATGATCTTGGTTTTCTGAATGTTGAGCTTTTAGCTCACTTTCACTCTCCTCTTTGACTCTTATCAAGAGGCTCTTTAGTTCTTCTTCACTTTCTGCCATAAGAGTGGTGTCATCTGCATATCTGAGATTATTGATATTTCTCCCGGCAATCTTGATTCCAGCTTGTGCTTCATCCAGCCCAGCGTTTCTCATGATGTACTCTGCATATAAGTTAAATAAGAAGGGTGACAATATACAGCCTTGAGGTACTCCTTTCCCTGTTTGGAACCAGTCTGTTGTTCCATGTCCTGTTCTAACTGTTGCTTCCTGGCCTGCATACAGATTTCTCAAGAGACAGACCTATTGCCGAATTTCAAATCCATTTCACAAATGCATATGCAGGTGTTTAAAAATATATATATAAGCTCTGAGGAAGCAGAGCTTATTAGTTATCAGTTATTAAGATGCTGTTTATGGAATTGGATGGATTCATTTCGAGACCATTATAGAAAAGAATAGAACCTTGTGTTTTTCTTTTTATTTCCCTAGTCTGTTCTTTTGCCTGACAGCAAAATATAGTCAACTCTATTTTAGAAGATGGTCTATCTGACTTTCTATGAACATTTATCCCTTGCAGCTGGAATTTCTGCATGTCTCTGCAAAAGAGAAAAATGAGTAGAAATCAGAGATTTATGTTAACAGCTGCCTGGAGATTATGACATACTAACTTTCAGTGTTTGTCAATTTCAGATACTTGCTACAGTTGTGAAACCAGAAGAATGATGGTTGATATTCAGAGAGAATGTTTTATTCATATGCAGTTAAATTAGAAACAATTCCTGTCAGTTCCAGGATTCTAAGGGTTAAAGACTTTGGTGACTGTATAGCTCCCATTTTTCTTTTTAGGAGGAGCCACTGCTTCTGATTTAAAATGTTCAGGTGTCTACATGTAGTATTAGGATGTTTTGGAAATTATAGTATGTCAGTGTCTAAACTATGTCTCCCAAGTTGTTGCATTTACATGGAAGTTCTATAAAATGACTTGTTAAAATATATATTCAAGGTTTTAGTTTGAAAAATATGGTCATTGAACCAATAGTGCTAAGCTCAATGCCTTGCTTTTTATGCAGTGAGTAAATTCTTATTTAATGATTTGGGCAACGCAAAATTATCAGGTGCCTCCAGAAGCTATAAGTGGAGACACACTATCTGTTTATATTGAGTTTATTATATAAATTCTGATTCTCTGTAAATGGTTCTGCCTGGTTGATTGGAATGCTTCCTTCTCCAGCCACATCAGGGAATGGACTAGGAGAAGAAGGCATTACTAAGGTGACACAATTAGATTGAGGGCAGTTTTGTTGTTTGGTCATATGGATTGGCTTTATGCCAGCTGAGTTTAAAAGGCCAAATCCTTTTCAACTTAGCATATTAACTTGAAAGCTTTCTTTCAGTTTCTGCTGTATTTTTCCTTAGCCTGACCGATTTCTGACAAGTGAGAAAAGATATGTTAATCATTCAGTGTTTGATTTATTGGGTGATTTATATGTTTTAATTATTGTCCAGGCATGGTCTTGAAGAGAAAAATGACCTGGCAAATTTCATGACAACAAAAACAAAACAAAAGCAAGACATAAAAAATCCAAACCAAAACAAAGCAAAATCCTCTTCCTTTGTTTGCATCTCAATTTATCATTTTCTCTAAAGCTTTTGTAATCCAGTAATGCAGCCCTCTTCAATATAATTTCCTGCCCTGCTATGGCCCCTGTAGTGTCACTTGCTGCTGTTTAGTGGGAAAATATATGGGCTATGAGATGGTAAAAGGTGACTTAATTGTTCTGACTTCTTGTATTCTCCTAAATGGACTTTATGCCATCCTTTGACATTTGTATTTAAACATCTTGTGAGCTATACCATTTTATCAAATTAAATTAAAAGCACAGTATAGTCTCTTAAAATAATAGAACCTGAGTCAGGGCTTCATGTTTGTGTTACAATTTTTTTTTTTTTACAAAGGAATTACATTTCTTTTTATTATTAAACCTGGCATTGTTGGTCTGCTATGTATACTTAATGCTAATAAAGTACATGCATACCTTCTGTCTGTGGGTCTAACTATTGGCATGATAACAGTTCTCATTTAATTCTCATGATTACAGCTTTAGTTCAAATGTTACCTCCTCTGAGACCCGCATCTCCTGATACCTTCAGCTGGAGTAGTGAAGCGACTCAGTCACTCATTTTCACAGTGCACACCTTGACTAGAGCATGTTGCTGTGATGGTTAGTTTATCTGTCTGCCTCTCCTCCCAAGGAAGTGGAGAGCCCGGAGAGCCTTGGTTCCGTTTATTTTTGTATCGTTAGTCTACCCTAGATTGTTAAATAAATGAAATGATAGATCAAGGTTAAGAGGGATTTAAAATTTTGAATTATAGGGTTCTTTTCTATTTTGAAATTTTTTTTGTGGATCTTAAATCATGGGTGGCTCATAAACGAGGAGTTTCTTGATTTGTAAGTGCCAGTCCTGTAGAAGGGGTTTTTCACATGAATTTTGAAATGCTCTGTTTCATCATGGGGGTCCTATGATTTCTGTGCAGTAGCCAGCTTGCAGTTAAGCTGCAGGCAGGGGTGGCTTACCCAGGGAGTGCTTGGTGTTCAGTGAGTCAGTGTCAGTCAAAGGGTGTATAGGTTGATTTACTCAAAGGCAGGCGATGTTTTTATTGTGGGGAAGATTGGTGATGCTGCCAGGTTGAGGGGTGAACTATTGTGACAGGCATTGGGGAGGCCCAGGGTTCACTTCACAGTTGTATTGCTTACTTCAAGAAACGTGCAATCGAGATAAATAAAAGTTAATACATTTTGGAGTCAGAACAGAGATGTAAAACGTACTGCAGGCCTAGATACAAGATGTCTGTTAATAATAAGAAAGACTCTTTCAGGCCCGGAATGCAGGCTCTTCATGAGTCAGCTGTCCTGATGGCACCTCTGCATGGTGAAGCCTTTGAGAAAAGTGTGGCTTTGGGATCCGTGTCAACAGGGCGGCAGTGTGAGGAGGTGCCTGCTCTCCAAGGGCTCTTGTGAAGGACCACGGGTGGATCTACACTATCCCAGACTTGGTCATATGGCTCCCCGTTAAGGCAGGCCAGCCAGGGCTTTCCAGGCTTTGGTTTGTGAGCCAGGACTTAATGTCTGATAGAAGTACTTTTCCGTCAAGGAGTTGCAGACTAAGGAAACTATAGTTTCCTACATAACAATCTCATCATCGTCAACCTTTGCCCATTTGCATTTAGCAGCCAGGAGGGAATCACTCTTGTCTTCACCTCTGGTCCACATTCTACACGGGTGCTGTCTCACTGCACAGACACTTCTAGAAACAGATGTGGAAAATTTGGAATATGTTGGGGAAAAAAAAATAAAAGAGATCCCCTCCCAGTGATTAAAGGATTTTAAATTATGACAGGAAATGGGTTTCTTCAGTCTTAAAAAGAAAAGGTTGAGTGGTGATTTAACTATAGATTTCACATATTAAAAAGTCTCTTTCCACAGTTTCTACATCTAACATCACACTCAGATGTTATCCATCACCACTTTCAAGTGGATTAGAGAAAATGCTGTTCAGAAGCATTGGGGATTCAGGTGATTTTTGGTTTTTTAACTGGTTAAGGACATTTAACACTGGCATGGATTGTGGGGATCTTCTGAATGGAGAGACTACATGATCCTCATTTATTTGAGTGTAAATGAGATCTAAGTCTAAAATTATGGATATTTGAAGTTAGAAAAAACCTTGGAAAACTCCCTTTTGGCCCAGAGCCAGTCCTCTGATTGTGAATGGGGGAGGGGGACGGGAGACCTTTTCTCTCTCATACTTGCTCAAGTCTGAACCTAACAAAAATGAACAAATCAGACTCTTAGGATTGGAAGATGCCCCAGAAATCTGGCTCAGGCCTTCTCCAGTATGGAACCCCTCTCCAGACTCCCTGAGGAATTGTTTCCCACTGCCTTGTGAACACATCTAGTGAGAAAGAGCTCCCAACTTCCTAAGAGTTCCTGCTCTAACTTGGCCGTTTCTGCTCACCAGAATGTTTTCCTGATGTTTGACGTCGATCTGATGCTCTTAAGTACGTGTTCGTCGTTCCTAGCTTTGCCCTACAGAGTTCGATAAACTGGACCTTTTCTGTCTTTTACAAAAGAGTTTATTTGACATTAAAAACAGCTTTCATGTTCTTAAGTCTTCTAGCTTTTTCCCACGTGGCCTGGTTTCTGGGCTTTTCTCCCTCCCAGTAACCTTCTTATAAAACCACGTCAAGTTGTCAGGGCCTCTTGAAACTGGAGAAGTGAGCACAGATTCATCTTGGCTTACTTCCTCCCGTGGAACCTCCGGCACCATGGGCTGGGTTGCTTCACTGTTCTTGCCCTCTGTGCCCTCGTGCCAACCTTTAAACTTCTTGGAGCTCAGGTCCTTCACTGAGGGGCCCCAGCCTAGCATCCATCCCATGATGGTCCTTGTCTGGGTGAGGACCACCATGGTCTGAGTGCTCTTACGTCTCCTGCCCTTTCCTACTGAAATTTCTTTCATCTTTTCTCAGTCCTGCTGTACCCCCAGTGTTAAGCTATCATATACTAAATCTGCTCTGAAGTAGGAGCTTTCCAGAAAATCTGGCTAGCAGATGCATTTTAATAGTGATTTTCTGGAGGCATTGCTTGTATTTTGCTTGCTTTTATTTGGGATATGGGCGGGTACTAAAGACAGCATGATAGCCTGACACCATGGTGGTTTAGTGGGGTAATTGAGGACAGGCCAAGTTCCTTGTTTACTTTTCAGATCACACCATGAAGGTCGCTCAGCACCCCACTTGACCAGAGCCCGAACCTGCGTCTTCTGCCTGCTCTGACTTCTGGCACTCAGTCTTTCAAAGTTGTTGATAAACAGCTCCTAAGGCCATTGAATTTGGCTAACCCAGGGAGTCTGATTGTAATTTGATAACTAGTTTAAGTTTCACTGAGGCCTAAAAGAGGCCAGTGGCTTCCAACTGTGGTGTCACAACACAGGTCTGTGTTACACTCAGCTGTGAGGTATTAACAGCTACTGATAACCTACAGAAGTTTGCAAATGACATACTTTGAAACGTCTATATATAAACCAGGGTGGATTCAAGTTCAACCTAAAAATGTTACTTTCACTTGCATTCTGATGTGTTTCCTCATGCGGGAGAAGAAGGGATGGAGCCGCAGCTGTCACGGTGGGTATTTGCATAGCTTGCAGTCCCCTTGATCCTGCCGATATGCCTTTAATCACAGTGGAGATCAGACATCCTTGTAAGCTGTGGCAATGTTTGCCTTTGTTTCCATGAACATTTTCGAGCAGAGCTTATTAGAACCTGGATTCACTCATGCTAGTGTTTTGTGCAAGTGAATGTCATGTCATATGACTCTTGGTAGGAAAAAAGTCTGAGACTTAAGATTAGAGAACAGACCTTTGCTAGACAGATCTATAGACTGAATAGGTCTTGAAACATAGAGGTGGACACTTGTGGAGTGATTTCAAAGTGCCCTGTGAAGCTTTCTCTCCTCGAACATCTCCCGTGGGCCACACCTGAAATTCCATGATTAATTATTTATTTAGGATAAGATTTGCCTTCTTTGATAGAGGTTTCACAAGTAACTGATCTTTAAAAAATAATTTAGCGAATTGACTTGTTTTTTGCCTTTGGGTGATACTGAATCCAGGAAAAATTCTGTATTTCAGGAGCCTTTTTGAGAGTGAACATTCGTTTCTCTTTTTAAATCCATATCTCATGCCGCTTGTATCACTCAATTTTCCATACTGCTTCCTTCAAGTATGACTCATTTTAAATCTCCCAGTTGGTAAATAGATTAAATAATGCACTAGTGAGTGTAAACTGGCTGTTAAAAAATATTATTTCCTTCACTTACCAAACAATTCATCTCCTCATCCATCCTTCCATTCTATCCATGCAAACATCAGAGTTTTAGTGCCCCCTGGCTCTGTGTTGTGTTCTCAGGGCTTAAAATAAAGTAGACCATCTTTGAAGGTTACTGTCCAGCAGTGGGTGTGAAAGCAAGTCACAATCTAAGTTATAATTACTTTCATAGCAAAAGATGTGGCATGCTGTGGAGTGCAGAAAAGGGAGTGATTAACTGTCTTCATAGACTGTACTTTCATTTTTTGGCGAAATAAATGAAATTAATATTAATTTTCTCTGTGTAGTATAATGGAAACATTGTTAAGATGTGGGTTTATTTTAAAATAAAGATGGCATAAAAAGTGCTGCTGAAGAAGTGATAAGCATTTAGATCTGGAATTCTGTAGCTATTATAGCTATTATACCTGTGAGCAAAGTATGTGACAGAATCATGGGCTATTGAAGGCGGAAGTGTCTTTAAAAGTCAACTACTTCAACCATCTTCCAAAAGGAAAAAGGACCTTCCTGTTAAATGGTTAACACATCCCCTCCCCCCACTTCCAATTATGGGGAGGCATAATCAAAGTGTGGAAAGAGGTTTATGGTTTGACAGAACCTTCATTTCAATCCTCCTTTCTCCATGTGCCAGCTGTGTGTTCATGGGGAATTTTTGCAATCATCCTGAACCCATTTTTTTTCTTACTAAAAAAGTAGAAACAGTAATACTGATTTTGAAGGTGGTAGTGACTGTGAGAAGAATTGTGTGTGAAATGCCTTCCCCACTACCTGCTTAGAAAGAGCCCTCAGGAGATGTTAGGTATTGTTATTTTATTGTTGGACAGCTCCCTGGAAGGCGCAGTGGTGTTCTTCTAGAAGTAGCCTGTATTAAAGCAAAGACTTCCTTGCCTCCTAACCATGGTCAAGTCCATTGTAGATTGGGGGCCTCTGCCATTCCTCTGAAGCAGTTGACAGAGGTCACCAGTGACTGTCCAGTTGCTGGTCTCTGTGATATTTGACACAATGTGTCACCTCTTTCTTCCTGAAACATTGTCCTCATTGTCTGTCATGGATTTCCTCCTCTGACTTGTTCATCAGCTCGTCTTCATTGAGTCCTAAGTGTTGATGTTCTTTTATCCCTTTAAAAGTTCTTCCAGGCAGTCTTACCTGCTTACACACATAGGATTTACTCTGGCTTCTAGGCTGATGAGTAACACATCTGTATTTACAGTCTAGTCTTTTTTCTGCATCTTTCTCTCAAACCTTATATGCAGCAGTTGCTATGGATGGGTAAGGATGAAAATAAAGTGGGTTATTTGTTCTCCTGTGTTTTTTACCCTGGGTGGTGTGACCACCATCTCTCCAGTTAATTAAATCTGTTATTCAGTTCAGATCTTTTAAATATTCTACCCAGTGCTATTCCCAACATTAGTCTCTTTGCTTTCAAACTTGTCCTCGCTCTGATATTATCACTAGAGTGATCAATTAAAAATGAATATCTGATCCTGCTAACCACATAGTTAATTGGTGACCTTTTCTTGACTGAATTGTAAGAACTGTTTATATTATGGAATTTGACCCTTATTGCCTGAATATTGGAAATGTTTGTGATACAGCATATGCCATATTGCATTGAACTTATTTTAAGTCACTTCAGTTTATTACAGTGTTAGTTCTTGGGAACAGGGAGAATATTTTGTATTCATATGTGTATTCTGCATGTGTGTCAGTGTTTGGTCTGTATAAAGTTGATGGAACTAAACTGAATGACTTTAAAACTCCCAGTAATACCTTCCATGGCTTTCTATTTATTCCACTTTGGCACTGAACCCTGTTGCTCATTATTGTGTCCTTCTTTTGTGTAAAACTATTTTTTGGATCCCCTCAGGCATAGCTGTCTATGCTGCCTCTTGTATTTTGTGCTCAAAGGGTGTCACAAATACTCACAACACAACTTTCTCTTTAACTGTGAAATCTTCACGGGCAAGAATTTATTCACTTCATCTCCCTAGGCTTAGCATGATGCCTGGCACATAATTAATCTTTTTTTTCCCCCTCCAGCAAACAAATTGACTGGAAAAGCTATACCTGATCATCACTAAAATGTAACGATGTTAGTGGCTTCTTTTTTTTCGCCCCTAATCTCATACTTTTAATTAATGTAGACCAAGTTGGGTTACTTTTTCTGGTAGCCTTGACTTACCGAGTCCCTGACTTCCTTATCCCTCTTCTCAGGCATTTTCTTGTAAACATATACACCAGGTCTCCTTTACTCTAGATTTTGTGATTATTTTATACAATTCTAAGCACAGAATTTAAAGTAACACACCATGATTTGGTTTAATCTTGCTCGTCTTGTTCTCTGGTTCTAACCTTTTCGATCTTTCATTTAAACATATGGATTCTTTTACCTCTTCTTTTTAGTTATTTGTCCCAAGTTATGTCCTTAGTAAATTTACCTGGGCCTCTATCTAATAAGCCTGGCAACCAAATGAATTTTTGGAGCCAATCAGTTTGGATGATTGAGTTCACAAATTTATTTTAGGTTCTGCATATATAACACGGGAAAAAATCCCACCTGTGTTAATAAGGAAGTTGTGGCTTCTATTAAAAAGAAAAAACAAAAGGGAGATTCTTGTGTAATTGTTGCCCTTGACCTTTTTGTTACCTAATTGATGTATTTTTCTATAACTGTACTTTAGAATGATAAAAAAAAATTTTTTTCCGATGCCTTTGCCTACTCTGAGACTTATTTTAATTCTTTGTCATTTGAAGGAGGAATACATTTCCCTGGGATAATGATTGGAGAGCTGGTGTGTTTATTAATGGCATGGCATATGTCTTGTAATATACTATTTCATGTGATTACATTTGAAGAGAACGCCTTGTTAACCTGTTAGCTGCTTTGTTTCCCTGTAGAATCTTGCTCAAAGTAGATAAATAATAAAGTGACTTTATATACTTTTGAGCTTTCTATTCTGAAAATGTTAGGAATAATATTGTATATGCCCCACATGTGCATTAGCTAGCTCTAGCCTTGTAATCACTCTGAGGCCAGGGGAGCTTCAGTTCTCTTCCAGGGTCATGGAGTGAGTCACAGTGGTTAGAGCAGGGTTTTAGACTCCAGATCCTGGGCTTTTCCCACCAGGACACTAAGTTGACATGCACTCAAGGCCAAATCCATTAGGTGGTATCAATGAATTGATGAAAAGCAAGGCTTTATTTTTATATAAAATATTGTTTACTGCTGAAAATCACTTTAGTGGAACATCATTGGCTTTTCCTGTGGGAGAAAAATGTAGCTGTCTTATGGGGCAAATATATCTGCTTCCTTTTTAGAAATACGCAGCTGATACTCACAAACAATGGGGAGTATTAACCAGGCTTTACTTGGCTATTACTGACCTTATCATGGTGTTGTAAGACAAATTAATCTAAAACATAAAAGAAGTGCTAACTGTGAATTATATAAAGAAGGTATTTTTATTAGACCTTCCTTGAGTTTTTTTTCTCTAGATTAAAACTATTAAAAAAAAAAAAGTTTAGTGCTGGTTATTGTATCTACTGATGGCCCGTATTGTAGTCTTTGCTTCTTTATATTCATTTTCATATTTTTGTCACTAAAGCAAATAAAGGAAGCCACACATAGCTAAAGTGAAAGCCACTTCAAGGATACGTCACATGAAACATTTTGAGGAGGGAGTCATGTGGTTTCATCGTAGCATTTTAGATGCAAATGTGAATTGTTTTGAGATCAGAATTTTTCATTTACTGCTCATTACCATTCTGTACTATGACGAACGCTCGGGACTAATGCAATTACTTAAAAGGGTGATGATTCAGATTCGGAATTTTAATGCATCTCGGAGACAAGTGACTAGAGAAATTTATTTCTTTTTCATATGATTGCTGAACACATTTCTGATCTAGCTGAATCTGGTTGGACCAGATTCAGCTGTGATAAGTCCTGCGGGTGAAATAGTTCAGGTCACAGGCTCAGCTGGAACCAGAGATGAAGCAGGCTACCTGATGGCCTAAGTGTAAATTTGGGGAGCTCTAATTTCATACTGGGGCCTCTCAGTTTCCCTTGATTCATGGCTAATGCCTTTGGATGTGGGAAAGTTTCTTCCCTGCTGGAATCAACTTGGTTTCACATTTTCTTTCCTGTCTTTTTTTCTCCCTGTGACATTTTTATGAACCTTGGACTTCAAATATGACTTTTTTGGGGGTGGTTGTTTTAAGGTGTTAACACATAGAAGAAAAAAATTAAATAACCTTAATTCTTAGAGAGGAGTATAGCAAGGATGTTTAATTGACAGTTCTTGTTTCATATATGTGTGTGTATATGTGTATATATATACATGTATATATGCACATATATGTGTAATATATATATATATATTTATTTCATGTCCTAAAAACCAGAATATACATTACAGTTTTCCTGCTGTGTGTGTATATTTTAATCCTTGAGCCAGACCGTGCCTGAAATAAGTTTTACTTTTAAGGAAATAATATTGAGATATGATTATGCCTAGTGTTTATTATTGCACATATAGATAATTTGAATGTTATTAGTATAAGAAAAATATCAGGTAAGTCTCTATCTAGATAGGAATATCTAAGTAAAATAACCAGTGAGTAAACATTACATTCATTCCATATATGAACAATGTGAAAAATATGGAAGAAATGTGCTTGGTTACTTTTTTAAAAAAAATATGGCTTTAACTTGTGTCTTAAGAGTGAAATTATAAAGTAGATTAACATAAAGTGCTTCTTTTGAGAATTCCCCTAGAAAGTGCAGCTTCAGAACTCATTTTACTGTTGTGTTCTTTCTTGAACTGAGGAAGGAGGCCAGCACATTTACAGTATATTCCAAGCTTTAGAATTTTTTCTTATGGAAGAGAGGCATGATCCTTGGAGTCTCATTTAGTGACAACATTTGATTAGAATTCAGTTGGAATGGACATGAATGAGACTTGGTGTATTATTATTTCTACATATTCTTTTGAAAATGAAAATGTGCATAAATTGCCTACCTACTATATCTTCATTATTTTAAATAAATTTTCCCTTTCACTCTTATGTTAAACTGTGTAGTGTCAAGTTACACACTTTACTTCTTTATAAGTTTTCTAACTATGAGATTTTGTGAATGATTTGATTTATTTCTGGAATGATGGAATTGTCTCCAGTAATGTATATTTTTAAATGTTAATGTAATTATGTTGCAGTTATGTTAGAGATAATAAAGGTACCACCATCTGTTCTTATTTGAACTTCTGTCCTGTGAAGAGACAGAACGAGGAGTGATATTTTGCTTTTGATTATTTGGCATGTGCTCAAGGTACTACTTTCCTCCTGAACTGCTGTCCCCAGCTGCTGTCCAGAGATTTTCATAAGTGAAGGTAGTGAGTGGGAGAAAAAGCCAGGGTACTTCTAGTTAGAGCAGTAGTGAGCAGTTAGACGTGATATTTGTCTATGGTTCATCCTTAGTTGATTTATGTCATCTGTAAGAAACCTTTTTATGCATTTATTTCAGGATATGGCATTCTAGAGAATTCATTATATGTTACTTGTTGCTCTTTATGATGGAATTTGGTCCATAATGTTGAGAAAGAGATAATATAAAGGATGGAATGACTAAGTGATGGCACACCATCTTCAGCTGTCATAGACCCACCTATTTCTGTTTTAGAAACACTTTGCCATTCTTTTTGCTTCTCTTTAAATTTGGCCCATTTGGATTAAAATTACATATTTCTCTATGCCGTTTCCTTTAATCCCCGTAGTAAAGCTTATCAGGTGGTTAATGTGGAAAGCTGTTCTGCTAAAGAGTAGTCTGGGATCAGAGAAGTTAAATAATTTGTTCATGATCACAGAGCTAATGGTGAAGATGAGATTCAAAAGTAGAACACATAAAAATTATTTTGAAAAATTTTGAATATATGTGAAGTTGAGAGAAGAGGGCATTTAACCCTCAGGTACTTAACTCAGTTAATCGTGGAGATATTCTGACTTTGCTACATTTGCTTTATATATAAATTCTTTTTTTCTTGACTTTTTCTTTGTTGAAGTGTTACCAAGACGTCATTTTATCAAATGTGGAATTTTGACTCTGGGGCAAATGTTTTATCTCTATACCAAATGGTCTAAGTATAGGAGAGAATGTCCTAATGTAAACACTGTGAACAAATGAAAGACATGGGACATCACCATTGCTACTCATTTGTTAATAAAATGGTGATGAAATAGCTAATAATTATTGAGTACTGATCTTGGACTAGGAACTGCCCCTTGTACTTCATGCGTGTTAACTCGTTTAGTTCACAGTAACCCCATGTTCTATAATCATTTCATGTGGGTTCAAATTGCTTTCTAAAAATGTTTATAAAAGTGAAATATTCTACACCACCTTCAACTGCAATATCTTTTCCACTTCTTCTCATTTTTAACACTGACTATACTAATATATTGATGGAGGGAAAGAAGGTTGCTGCCCCAAAGTGTGAAGTCCATAGAGCAGCAGGATCAGCATTACTTGGAAGCACAGTAGAAATACAGACTTTTAGGCCATACCTCAGAACTTTTGAACCAGTCTGCATTTTGAATAGATCCTCAAGTGATCTAAATGCATATTAAAGTTCAAGAAGCCCCAGAGAGCATGAAAACTATGCCTCTCCTGAGCATGAATGTACATATGCTGCTGCTGCTAAGTCGCTTCAGTCGTGTCCGACTCTGTGCGACCCCGTAAGACGGCAGCCCACCAGGCTCCCCCGTCCCTGGGATTCTCCAGGCAAGAACACTGGAGTGGGTGGATGTACATATAATCCCCTGGAAAGTGTTTAAAGCTACCAAAGCCTAGTCTTCCCGCCGACCGATTAAATCAGCTTCTCTAGGTGAGGCCCCAGCATCAGTGTGTTTTTGTTTCTGTGTTTGAGTCTCCTGGTGATTCTTAAGTTTGGCCAGGCTTCAGAATGCCCTGGTTTAACAGGACTACAGTATCTTTCCATTCTGTTTCAGCCACTGAACTCTAAAACATTTCATCTTGTAAATCATATATAGAAAATGATGCTATCAATATAAATGAGAATTGAAAATGAAAGGTATTTTTGGTTTACATTCGATCTTTTTGGCGACGGTAATTCATTGATAATTCTATAGAAAATAATTCCCTTTTATGCAGTACTGAACTTCCTCTCTGTTCTTATCCTTCTTTGGTGCTAGGGAATGAAAATGCTGCTAAAATTTATTGGTTTTTTTTAATCTCTTTTTTTCCCCCAGCCTTTCCTTCAGGTGAAGAATTAGACAGAGGGAGGCAGGGATTGTGGAATACCAAATGAATAAAAACTGGGCTAAGAGTCATTAAATAAATTTATGAGATTACACTGGATAGGAGTCTGTGTATTTTAATTTGCTCCTAAGTTTGCTGCCCGTGCGTGTATATGGATATGTGCTTTTCTTTAATTCAGTGACTCCAATTCCAGACCTATATTCTGTTCATTCAACTGCAGTTACTGCGTGCTTGGTAAATGCAGCCAAATGAACAAAGTAGTTGAAGGGAATGTAACAATGCAGAGAACTGCAGTATTTATGCACTCCTTACCCTGAATTGCAGATAGTGGAGTGGTTTAGAGTCTGGTTGTTGTTGTTCAGTCGCCCAGTCGTGTTCGACTCTTTGTGACTCCATGGACTACGGCATGCCAGGCCTCCCCGCCCCTCACCATCTCCTGGAGTTTGCCCAAGTTCATGTCCATTCCATAGGTGATGCCCCCCAGATATCTCATCCTCTGATGCCCTCTTCTTCTTCTGCCCTCAGTCTTTCCCAGCATCAGGGACTTTTCCAATGAGTTGTCTCGTCACATCAGGTGGCCAAAGTACTGGAGCATCTGGAGCCCAACTACCCTCGTGGAATCCTAGCCCTGTTGCTTGTTTGCTATGTGACCAGGGCAAGTTAATTATATGCTCAGTTTTGGTTTTTTAAATCTGTAAAACAGGATAATGCTAGCATCTACCTATAGAATTGTTGTGGCGAGTAGATGAATTAATATATGTATAAAACACCTAGAAGTGCTTTATGTTTGCTGATAATATTACGATTATTACATTTTCCATACCTCAAAGAGAAAAGGTGGCTTATGTATTATAGTACAGTACCTTCCAGGATATGGTGAAGGTCAGGGAGCGTGGCGTGCTGCAGTTCATGAGGTCTCAAAGAATCAGACTCGACTTAGCCACTGAATAGCAACAACAGACCCTTACCCTCATAATTTTAGCATTTGAGAGATTCTGGGGAAATTGGGTCCCTGATTAGATCAGGGACATTGTGTTCAGAAATATATATATTTTCTGACTCCATTTATTCTGGTTATGTTGGGTGAGTGGGTTAATCAGTCTAACTGTGACTGAAGGGGTGTGGTTAGTAACACTTGTCACATAGATACCATTAACCTTAGTTTGTTGAAGTACTTTATATTCCTTGAATATGAGGTGAGTGAAAGTTGCTCAGTCGTGTCCGACTCTTTGCAACCCTATGGACTATACAGTTCATGCAATTCTCTAGGCCAGAATACTGGAGTGGGTTAACCTTTCCCTTCTCTAGGGGATCTTCTGAACCCAGGGATCGAACCCAGGTCTCCAGCATTGCAGGCGGATTCTTTACCAGCTGAGCCTTGAATATGAGGCACTGATGAAATTCAGATTTTAGTCTTTAAAATAATTGATTTTCCAAAAACCCCGTGGTTGCATGTTTGAATATTTTTATAGCCATTCACTGCATTAGTTGCATTTTATTGTTTGGTTTCATTTGGGGAATGGCTTTAGACATAGAGGAATGTGGTAGACAGATTAGAAGGCATTCATGGTAGGCCTGGGTTATTGGAGTATTAGGACCATCAAATATGGATACTTTAAGGGCAGTAGTGAAAGTCGCTCAGTCGTGTATGACCCTTTGCGACCCTATGGACTACATAGTCCATGGAATTCTCCAGGCCAGAATACCGGAGTGGGCAGCCTTTCCCTTCTCCAGGGGATCTTCCCAACCCAGGGATCAAACCCAGGTCTACCGCATTGCAGGCGTATTCTTTACTAGCTGAGCCACCAGGGAAGCCCAAGAACACGAGAGTGGGCAACCTTTCCCTTCTCCAGGAGATCTTCCCAACCCAGGGATCAAACCCAGGTCTCCCACATTGCAGGCGGATTCTTTACCAACTGAGCTATCAGGGAAGCCCTAAGAGTGGCAGAGGATGAGATTTTTGGATGACTCAATGGACATGAATCAGAGCAAATTCTGGGAGATAGTGAAGGTCAGAGGAGCCTGGCAGGCTGCAGTTCATGGGGTAGCAAAGAGTCAGATACCACTTAGCAACCGAACAACACTACTGAGGGACCTGAAGGTTATGGTTTAGCCCAAGCCCTTTGTTTTACAGATGACAAAATTGTGGCTGAAATGTGAAGGTTTTAATGCTCTAATGAGAAATGCATATTGTATTTTTACTTATTTTGGATACTTTTCTCATTAATTAAGTGCACTTTATACACATAAATACATATATATATCAAGTGCAGCAAAAATAATGTAATAGGAACACTGAGTATTTTTGTGCCCATTTTTATATCTCTTTAAAGTTGTGATATCAACAAAATAGATTACTTCTTTATCACAGTGATTACATGCATTTGGAATAAATATGGTGTCTATTTTCTATGGGCAAGTTTAGGCATGTTTTTGTTGGCACAGGAAAAAAATCACTATGTGAAGAGAGTAACTATTATTTATTTAACATTTCACCTGAAAGTCAGAATGTGTTCAAAAGAGTTCATTTGACAAGATTCTGGGTCAGAGTATTAAAGGACAAATGAAACAAGAATTCCTTATTCTTAGTCAGGCTTGAGGGAAAGTGCCAACCTTCTGCAGGGGAAATGACTATAAATGGTCTTTGCAGTCAAGACACTCCCTGTTGCAACAGCTGCCTTTCTCTTGGCCTGTTAGTACTGCTACTAAAAACACCTTTCTATTGGTACTTGAACTCTGCCATTTGACTCTTCAACTTTCTCATTTCCTGAATGCAGGTTAATTTTCTTGCTCTTATCTTTGCAATTTTGTGCAACGTTGGTACCAAGCTGCTCCTCTGTTTTCGTGTTGTTCCCATCTTGCGGGTGGGTAGGGGGGTCGTTCACTGGTACTCAGTATCCTTGGAAGGGTTCCCTCATTTCATGCCAGAAGAAAACAACAAGTGAATCCTGCTCCTTCATTCTTTTATAGTTAGCTTTTTGCAGAACCAAGTTTAGAGTTAGAAAATTGAAAAAAATTATACTCTTAACACTGAAGATAGAATGATAGTTGTTCTCATTGATGGACTCTTTGGTCTTTGTTAAAATTTTTAAGTCTTTAGGATGAGGATTGCTTTTCCTTGTCTTAGTGATGTAAGTAATGTGTGTGTACGGGCTAAGTTACTTCAGTCATGTCAACTCTTTGGGACCATGTGGACTGAAGCCCTCCAGGCTCCTCTGTCCATGGGGTTCTCCAGGCAAGAATGCTGGATTGGTTTGCCATTCCCTTCTCCAGGGTATCTTCCCAACCCAGGGATCGAACCCGTGTTTCTTACGTCTCCTGCATTGGCAGGCAGGTTCTTTATCACTAGTGTGACCTGGGAAGCCCTAGTGCATGCCAAGTGACACCCAAAACTATATAATTTACCTATGAAATGCTGTTGTGTTTGTTTTTTCAAATAAATGTGTATGGTTTCTGAACTATGTCTACTTTTTAAAAAAGTTGTGACTCTAAATCATTTATCCTGAAGGACTTGTGTGTTTGCTTTTTATTTTGGTTAAGATGTATAGAAAATAAATGTGTCTGGACATGCTTGCTTCTGTGGAGCTGCTGTCCTGGAGTTGCTTTATAAGAATTATCACTGGAAACATATAAGTAAGAAAATGTAATCACAGTTTGGATCACATAGCTCACTGGTGGACATGGAAGCACAAGTTATGTCTATGGTATTGGATAAGAGTCATTTGATAGCAAATAACATTAAAAAAAACCCCAAATAGCTTGTCTTACAACTAGAAGTCCAAGGGATAGATTTGGCTTTAAACACACACGTAAAGAGGTGTAAAGAGGTGTGGTTTTCCTCTTTATCCCTCTGGGATGCTTTCATCTTAGTTGGCTTTATAATCATGCAGGCTTTTTCCATGTTGGAGCAGAGGTACCTACCAGGAAATCCAGACTTACTTGGTCCTTTCACTAGAGTTCTTAGAATGGGTCTGACCCAGCATCTATCAGAATCCATATGCTCTCTCTCAAAAGATTCTTATTGGATCATATGCCCACTTTTGGATCAGTCATTGTGAAGGTCTCATAGGCCAAGCAATTATTTACAAATTATTTATAGTGTAATTACCAATTAGAACACTGCTTGTTGAACTCTAAAATGAGGGAATCGCTGTGATTGTGTCGTGGTTTGGTAAAACTCTTGTAGCTAAAACACTTCCTTTTTTTCTATCAGAAGTGTATTTGTTCCAAGGAACACATTGAAAGATTACCTTTAAAAAATATTCCATTGGCTGTGCTGATCTTTTTCTTAAATATTAGTCTTTCTTCAGCACCTCTACTATTTTAATATTCATATGTCAGTGAATAATTTAGTTTTAATTGATTACATTTTAGGGTAGCTTGTAGGGAATGCCTCCCTAATGCTAATGTCGTATTTCAAATGTAAACTATTTTAATCACAGTTTGGGATAGATTATTTCTAGATTATAGATAAATATATATATGTGTATACACACACACATATATTGGAAGAGTTGTGTGTATAGTAGTTTTTATAAGATAAAATATTATTTCCTGATCTTGTTCTTAGATTTAATGGTTCTTCATAATTTTTGGCCTGCTGTTCCTCTACTCACTGACTCCTGTAGAAAATGGGTATTGAGTGGAGGAAATGTGAGATACACACAGTATCTTATATATTCTTCACCATTATTCTAGGGAAATAGATTTCTCCTTTTGAGAAGAGAAAATTGATATAAAGGGGCTAATTGCACCCAACTCACTATGTTTTATGATACCATAAAGACAAGTGTACTTAAAAGTTTGGGCTTCCCTTGTGGCTCAGCTGGTGAATCTGATCCCTGGGTTGGGAAGATCCCCTGGAGAAGGGAAAGGCTACCCACTCCAGTATTCTGGCCTGGAGAATTCCATGAAATGGATAGTCCCTGGGGTTGCAAACAGTCAGACATGACTGAGCAACTTTCACTTCACTTGAAAGTTTTTACTGGATCTACTTTGCCACACTTAGTAGGCTATTAATTTTGTATTAACATAAGTTTATTATTATCTCTTGGATGTTTAAACATATTCAGTAGTTGATACCTTTATAGTTTCATTCTGAACCCTCCTCTTAGTATCCCTGAATGAATTCTTAACTCATGTATTTCAGCTAATTTGAGAGAATTTTTTTCTTTAGCCCCATCCTAGCTGAAAGAAACAAAGTGCTGTTCCAAAACTACTGTCAATTTTGTATTATCATCTAATCTACTACCACCCATTCAAAATTGATGATTTAACGTTTGAAGGAGTATATTTAGTTTGTTTCAATTAAGGACCCTGGCTTGTCGTGTGAAATTTTCATGTACTTTGGAGTAAGACTCATACAACTTCTAGCTGCTCTAGAAATTTATTCAAATTTAATGAACACTAAACAGATGTTTATGGGTGTGAGTGAACCTTAAATGAGGCATCTCCACTAATTTGTAGCCTTTCCTTGGAGGTATGCCAAACAGCTGAAAATCAGTAGTCAGGCTATAATCTTAATCATTTCAAAAATAGCATATCACTAGCTTTTAAAAGTGATCATGCAATTTGTTCCTCATTCTTTTGTGGGGCCACATATTACTGAAGGAATGTCAGATAACTTTCTCATCTGTTCTTCCTTTTGTAAGCCAAGCAGCTTTTTTCAATCTGATAAAACTCTTTGAGAGAGAATGCTTTCAAAACCTCAGTAGCTCATAAGAGTGAGTGCCTGCTTTTAAAATAATTTTTTCCTCTTCATTATAATTCTCATTTGCTGCCAAGTTAATTTTTTTTTTTTTTGGTTTAGAAGTTGCTTGTCGAGCAGAAATGAACCCAGTCTACTTTAAGATGTTTGGAAACCTGTATAGAAAAATGTGGAATATAGACAATTTGGAAAAAGAATCTCCAAAGTAGTTATCATTATGCAGTTCTTAGAATTTAGGTCCTTTTGTGCAACGTCACATGCAGGTGGTAGTATGTAGTGGACAGAACTTTGTAGTATCAGAACTCTCTTAAATTTATAGTGCGTTTTATATTCATTTTGAAAATAGTTGGAGAATGCTGGCTCTATTACATTAGACTCAAGCATAAGGTTTTAGATCCCAACTTTAACCAAACTATTCTGACCTTAACTACAAAAGAATACTTTAATCGTCTGTTGATAGACGCCATCTATCATATTCTGCTCTTAATATCTACTATATATCTTTATGTTACTACTATGTATAGGTCCAGAACAATTATTGCAGTCCTAAAAATATAATTTTAATTAGCCCGATAATTTTAATAAGGCTCCTAGATTAATAGTTTAAGATTGGTTAGGTAAGGTTATGCTTACCTCTTATCAATCTGCCCTAAATCTAAACACATTACTAATGAAGCCTACTTACCTATCACTTCTATTATTTCTTTCAAAACTATTTTATTATTCAAGGAAGAATATATAATTCTGTTTCCTTTCATGGGAAAATAATTTTTACTTAAAAAAATATAGTTGAAGTTACAGTTCTAAAGTATGCTGTAAACTTACTTAAAAAGAATAATTTCATAAATGTTAGGAGGTTCTTTCAGTAGTGAATTTTTTCATACCATTTGTTTAAATATTTCAGAATCCATTACAAAGTAAAAATCCAATATTTATTCTAAAGCATGTGTGTATGCTATATTTTTAGTGAGTAATTTATATCCCAGAATGCTTTGATGTGTTATTTACTACACTGAAGCTATGTTTTAGAAAGTGAGAAATAATAGTAGGCAACACTTGTTGAGTGGTTACATGTATCCAGTACTGTTCCAGCCTATTTTTCATGTGACAATTTCCCTAATATTCAGAACAACTTCAAGAGGTAGGTACTCTTATCATCATTTTACAGATGAGGAAATTGAGTCACAGAACGAATAACTTGCCCAAGATCACACAGTTTGTAAGTGGTGTTGGAGTCTCAACCCAGTGACTATGATTCCAGAGACCATTTTTGCTTTTATGCAATATGCCTCCCAAAAGATATAAGATTGCCGAGACTGTTATCA
The DNA here is from genome assembly GCF_054371585.1 of Giraffa tippelskirchi. NCBI lineage: Eukaryota > Metazoa > Chordata > Mammalia > Artiodactyla > Giraffidae > Giraffa > Giraffa tippelskirchi. The sequence goes on along the minus strand of NC_137275.1, from coordinate 86,521,288 downwards.
AGTAGATCATCAGGTTGATTCAAATCTACACATACCCAATTTATTAAATAGTCTTCTCTGATTAGAAGAAATGACAAATAATATTGTTTAATTCAGATATTAGGCATGACAAGTCATGCCATTATAGCACATATATTTTAATATGACATTATTTTTATGTTTAATTTTGAGCCTTGTTTTAATCATGATCCTTGGAAATTATCTAAATCTAAAGAATAATAAAATATACTGAAACAACAAAATAGAACTATATAAAGAGTTTGAAATGGCAGGGGATGTTGAACCTAGCATTTAAGACTGCAGGGCAGTAAGGAAATTCATTTGTGTGATAACTTTTCACAAATACATGAAACTGAAGGAAAATTTCTGTCTTGATTATGGATTGAATTAGTGGAAATTACATCACGTTACCAAGGGAGAAATTGAAGAGGTTCATCTTTTTGTGTGCACATGTGGGTATGCATGTACGTGTTGGAAGTGCTGAGATAAAAGAGCCCCAAGATTGTGTTAAAAAATAACATGAGACTTGGTTTTATTTTTCTGAGGACTGTTTGTCTAGCTTTGTCTAGCTGAATGCAGTCAGATGGGTTATGGAAAATGATTGTGGGAAATTGGGCAGGTGTTTAATAGAGATGAGATGAGAGTGGAGAGTAGGAGGAATGAAACATTGGGGAAAAGTATTTAAAGAGATTTTCAAGGACATTTGCTTTGTTGTATGTGAAATGACTCCCTTCTCTATCCTCCAAGAAAACTTGAAAAAATCAAGTTTTTTGATTACTGTTTTTGAGATGATGTTTGTGTTTTTTTCAAATGCTTCATCATAAAAGACTGACTTCTAGTAGAAAAGATTGTGTCATGTAGGTGACATCACGGAACAAGAAAATCTACTTACATTAAAGTTACAAGTCTTTAAATACTAATGTAACTGTGACATATAAGGAAATACTTGGGCATAAGTTAATTATTGATGCATATTTCAGATTTGATTCCTTATCCACATTGCATTTTCTCCTGTTACTTGTTCATGACCTTGGGTTATTAGAAGTTTTAGAAGATAGTGACCATTTAAAGTCTGTGGCACTGCCATTGGTAAAATTTGTCATCTAATCCAGTGCCCTGTATTCTAACCCTGGAAAAAGATCACCATTTATAAAACAAATCTCACTTGATATTTTTCTCATTGACTTAGTGGTTCTTTATAATGTAAATGTTGAAAATAAGTTGCAAAAATGTAAAATCACATTTATTCATTAGATTGCCTATGATGAGATGAATCCAGTGGGGTAATGTATTTTACCTAAGAAATGCCATTGGGTCTGTCATTCTCAATTATCTCTGATCTGCTTAAAGATGTTGATAATGTTACAAGTATATCAGAGATTATATGTAACTTTCTATGATAGTTTCATCTAGTAGCCTTCAAATATCCATTCTAACCTTCCATTTTAGTAATAATAAAACTCTGCTTTTTTATCTCAGCACCTTGCTACCCTATCCAGTCTGAAAACCTACATTCCCTAACTTTCTTTGCAGCCAAGTATGTGCATGTGACTAAGTTCTGTTTATTGGGGAAAAGTTGAAGTACCGAGTGTTACTTCCTTTAAAAGGAAGATTAACACATTTCTTTTCCTGATTCCTTCATTCTGCCTCCTGGAATACAGATGTGATAGCTGCAGCTCTGACAGCCATTTTGGATCATGAGGATAAAAATCACACTAGAGAGTATGGAGTAGTCAGCTAAAAGGAGTATGAGTCTTTGATGATTTCGTGGAATTGCCATACTAAATCTGGATTGCCTACCTTGATTTATTTTCCATGAGAGAGAATTAAACTCCTATCTTATTTAAGTCAGGGTTAATTTTGGGTTTGTTGTACGTAGCTGAATCTAATTCTAGCAGATATAATTCCATTCAAGTACAAAAAGACTAGTGAATGGGATCTTTTTTGGATGCTTAATTGACTTTATTCTCATGGACATATTTCTGCATCCTGAATGAGAAACTGATTCCCATGTGTAAATGTCAGTGAATAATGGGAAGCAGCGAAGTACGTACAGGAAGAAGAATGTGAACTTGACTTCAAATCCTACTGATTATATGTAAGTTATTTAACCCCATTGAATCTTTCAGTTTTCTTTTCTGTAAAACTAGGATTGTAGTGCTGTCCAAAGGTTCTTTTTGAATAAAATATAAATGCTTGACTCAAAGTGTAGCACACAGTGAGCTCAGAATTTACATTTGTGTCTTCATGTTTTTCCTTTATATTATGGGATCAAAGTCCTGTCAAATGGTATTTTACTCTAATGGTGGAGAGGAAATAAAGCCAGAAAATGGCAACATGTTAAAGCTATTGGCAGAAAAAAAAGCCATGAAACTTATGCCAGATAGGAGATAGGAGGACCTTCATCAAAGGGCAGTCATAGAAGGCTACAGGCAAAAAGTGATTATAAAAATTCTGTGCAGTCTAAAATGAAAATTGGAATTTCAGGACCTAATATTTATGTTTTAAGGCTAGTTTCAGGGCTTTGTCCACAGAGAACAGACATTTAGTGATGCAAGTTAAACTTTCTGTAAGTAGGACTGTGACGCTTAAATGAGAAATCAAATCAAGAGCTATTTGTTTCTAATTATTTTTTGAACAAATATGAAAAAAATACATTATGCTGCTGCAGAACATCTTTTATCAAAGAAGAGAGTAAGTAAGGTTTCTTGTAATGAAGGAAGATGGCCATTCAGATAACTCAGAGAAACAGATTGGAGGATTTTTTGTTTTTTACTTTAGTCTCTTTCTCTAGTTCAAATAAAAAATGTAGAAAGTAGGGATTACTTTTATTCTCTTAAAAATATATCCAGTTAGATATTTTTCATTAAATTATTTAAGATGATAAATGGCGAGATAATGCCATTATTTGTAGCTTTCACGACAAGCACCTAAGGGTTACTATTTTGAAAATTAACTCTTTTGTTAACTTGGTAGGTTATATCTCCTTAGTTAAAATATGATAAATTAGAAGCCTAACTCCAGAACTTATTCTTTAAAATCAACATATGTTGAAATACCTACAGTAATGTTGCCAGTACAAGTGTTGGATAGTGTGGTGCAAACATATTTTTGCAAATATCTGATTTCCTTCAGTTTTTGGATTGTCTCCCAGTTTTAAATGTAGGGTAGGTGATGAAATCACTGGGCATTAAATGCACTTAAAAGTTGCAGATGCATTCTATTTTCTGTCACAATTACTTGAGAGCCTCTGCTCACTGTTTCCTGTTGTACAGTAAGGACTGTGTTCTCCTAGTGTTTGTCCCTTAAGGGAAACACTCCTTAGAATAAAGAGCTTTGGAGACCATTTCCTCCATTGTTCATGTGTTTGTTAATCAGCTGGGATGCACATTTGATCATGCCAACACTCATTTTCACAGACATTTAAAAGTTAAGTTTTAAATAATTCAAACAAGGTGTATATTAAATAATTTTTTTAAATTTAAAATTCTGTTAATTTATAATATACCAAAAATCCAGGGTAGCCATTTGCTTATAATAAATCATGCCTTCTTCTAGGAATTTTTAAAGTATGTTTAATGAGACTCCTGAGTAGACAGCTGTGCTGTCTAAATTGCCCTAGACTCTGAAACCATTTTAGATGGAAGTTGCTACCAGCATGGAGTGCTGATCTCTATACAGACTGCTAAAGAGGGTGGCTCAGAAAGGTAGAGCTGGAATGTTTTCTTGCAACTCAGAACATTAACTATGAAAATTAAGAGAAAACTGTAAAAAAATCTTCATGTCTACCTTGTTTGGAGATATCAGCTAGACAAATAAGAACACTAATTTGAACCTTCAAGGAAATGACTCTTCATTTTAGAATAATACATCTTAGAAAAGAAGCTAACCCTCTTTTCTAAGATGTCAGAACCTCAGTGGTATGGCCTAGAGATTAATTCCACATATAGGTTTCTGTTAGGACTCAGAATATCCTGGTATATTTGTCTTATATTTTAATTTACATTTCTAAAGCACTTTTTTATGCTTACTTGTGTTTTGTCTTATAAATTTTGTTTGCAATTTGCCCCATATCAGTAATCTATACACTTTCTTTTTCAAATTATAGTTAATTACTTGAAATTTCTTCAGAAAATAATTATATATTTTTTCAAAGAACATTTTACTAAAGGAGGAGCTATTTTAACTATTTTGTTTTACATGTGATCTTTGAACATTAATAAAGTGAATGGCCAGTCATCCAATCCAACAGCTAAAAATCATGCATGAATGTTCTGTAAGAATGTAAAAATATGATTCTAAATATTTTATTTCAGACATTGGTATTTTCTTCTTAGATAAACTTTTTTCTCCAAGGTTCTATTAACTATTCACAAAATAGTATTTGATAAATTCTACCTTCTTTGGTATGTCTCATCACATAATTAAAATTATAGTTAATACACTTACAATGAAAATGAAGTTGAATTTGTTGTAAAGATCCATGTTATATAATTGCAGTATTTTGCACCACACATTAAGTATGCTGCATATGTGTATCTCCTTTATCAAGTGTTTAGTTCAAGAGGGTATAGTTTAAATTAAAAGTATGTGTAATCTTTACATATTTTTCTCATTCACTTCTGATTGTCTTTTTCAACTACTTATAGATTAAATGAGGTATTGGTGTGAGCCACCCAGAACAGCATTTGACAAAGAGTAGGCATTCATTAAATGTCAACTATTATTATAATTTTGATATTTAAATGTATATTATGATATATAGCAGTAGATGGTAGAGGATTGAGTCTGGAAAACTTATGAATGGATTTTCTGCCTATCTCCATAGCTACCTTGAGTGGAAAGAGATAAATTTAAGAAGAAACAATACATTGGCTGGCTAACACAAGGTGTAAATGCACGTTTGTTCAGAACATGAGCCTTGCTAATAGAAAAATGGCAGCATTATTCTGAGAGACGGTACACCAGAATTTAGTGCTATTTTATAGTATAGTAATGGCGCAAGAGTTGGGGACCAGAACACCTAATAAATAGCTGCATGGCTTCAGGTAACATAGTTAATTTTTTAATATTTTCAAGTTCCTCACTAGATAAATAGGAGTAATACCAGTAAACTGATAGAATTGGTTGTAAAGAACAAATGAAATAGCGTATGTAAAGAGTAAGACATAATGCCTTGTCACACACTAGGCTTTTAACAAATCTTAATTCTGTTTCTACTAGGACAGAAGAGAAGAATGGCGGGAAGATACCAGAAGTAGAAAAACAAAGTTGAACACAGGGCACTGTGTTTTTATAATTTTTTAAAAAATGTACACTTACTTCCTAGAATTTTAGCTATACTTGAGTTGACTGGCAAATAAATCCTAAAATGATGGATTATCTATTAAACTGCTATGATTTATTTAATGTGAATGAGAATTGACTCTAATTCTTGATCTTTAGTCTCTTTTTATTAAGCTTAATTTTTGTGTGATTTTATTCTTTGCTTAAATGAAAAGATTATGGTATTTTTCACTCTTCCATTTAGTGTTAACTGAATTTTCTGCCCATGCCTTTAGGATGATGAATTTCTAGTAATCTGCTATTTCATCCCAAATATATTAATATAAATGTATCTTGCCAAGTAAATCTATTATTTCTATTTAATGTGAAGAAGACCCTTGACTCAGGATCTTATGCGTGCATTCTGTTCTGTTATTTATGGATTATTGTCAAGTAGAAAGCTTTGTCATTTTATAATACCCCCAGGAATAAAGCCCCTTACAATGGGAAGACACAGGAAGTACCAAGATAACACCTGATGCACAGTATCTTTCTTTTTTTCTTTCTGTTTCCTTCCTTTTATAAATCATAGATGACAAAGGCCTTGCTCTCAAAGTACAGAAAGGGAATGGCAGAGGAAGATGAGGCTGAGAGAGCTCTTTATATAAAACCCTGGATTCCTTTTTCTGAGATTAAGTTTTTTTCACTAATATAAAACTTTTCATCTCATGTGTATATGTGTATATAGTTTCACATTATGGAAAGTATGCTTTAATTGAATAATCAAGTGTTTTGTAAATATAAAATAAATTAATTTTTGACTTAAATTTTGTATTAAAAGTCATTGTGAAAAATGTATATGCCAGGTATGGTAATAACAAAACTATGAGTATACTGCATATATTGTGCAGTGGTACTAACACAAACTATTAGGCTTTTGTAGAGTGATTTCTCGTTTCCAGCCTTAAAATCTAGGATTACTTTGTTTCTGATACAGTCATCTTGGAAGAAGGTAATTTTAAAATTTCCATTTGCATAGCATGAAGAATTTCAAATGTGAAAAATATATGAACATCTTGATAAATTATTTTTAATTTCACATTCTAGGCCAACTTTTCAATGTGTGAATCTTTAAGAGCCCAAAGAGGACTGCTTGTTACATGTAGACATGAGTCATTACAAGATGTGTTGTTGTTTGGGACACACCCAATAGATGAAAAGGCTAAAAAAATGTGTAAGATGTAATTAGGAAATTCTCTCTTGATTACTCAGTTGCCATTGTGCTTTCTTTATCATTAATTATTTGGGGATAGACAGATTCAGTAGATTCATGGTAAGAATTCATATTGTGAAATGGCAGTGTGAGTCTTTTGCTGAAAACTGACTCACCACAGAATGGGAGTCCACATAAAATTGTTAATGAAAAGTGTATCCTTTAAAAAAGCAGTGAATACTTTAGCTATAGCCTCACTGGTTACTTTGGTTTGTGAAAAAGTACTGAGCATAGTATTTTCTTTGAAGGAAGGCTCCACATACCAAGCACCTAGTGCCCAACTGTCGGCCACAAGACACAACTGACAGGTTTAGAAATGTAAGAGAAAAAAGAAAATTCCAACCAAAAAATGTCATGTAGTTGACCATGTTTTAACCTTTTAAATTATAAACTAGTTATAACTGGTTATAACTACAGTTATAACTACATTTTATCATCAAGAGAGTAACCATTTGTTACATAACTGAGACAAGTCGTTTGTTAGGAGAAAACTTTTTTAGGGAGTAAGTTTCTCCATCTGCAAGACTTTAGAATTCCGCAAAGGAAGGTTCATTTTCAGCTGAGAAGTCAGCTAACCACGGTGACCTATCTGGTTTCCTAGGTTTGTGCCGCCAAACTACATTCTCAGAATTGTTTTGCAGTGTTAAAAGCTCCAAAACACTAAAAATATGGCAGTTATTCATCCTCATCTCAGTGTCCTCTCTGTTCAAGTTCCTTTGGACCAGGAGAAGTGACGCTGTAACGACAGCGTTGACTTGGGCAAAAGTGTACGGGGTGGAGTTCTAGCCTCAGACATTCTTGTTTTCCATGGAACATGGGGTCCTTTATGTAAGCACACTGTCCCAGTCAAGTCTGGTGTTCTTTGATTTCAAATGAAAGGGAAGTGACATCTTTTAATTCGTCTTCAGATTCTTTGAGTGTACACCGTGATCTAAGATTAGTGTGTTTTGCTGGGAAACATGAGTTGCATTTTGGTAGAGCTGTTACACTTACAGTGCCACCCTCCAGCGTAGGTACTTCAGAGGAGGAGAGACGAGGTGATGCATCCATGGAGACCATCAACAGGTGCCTGTGGATCAGAAGGCTTCCTGGAAGAGAAAGAGCTCTGTCCTTGACTCATGGTCCTGGTCCAGCTTGGAAACCTTGCAACTCACTGTTTTTGTCTTTCTTTCTGTGCCATAATTCTCACATCTTAAAGGAGGTGACAGTAACTAAATTGAATGAAACAGAAGAGAAATGAGAGGACATTTTCACAAAACAAGCAATCTATATGAAATAAGGGAGTTGGATATGGTCCTTAAGTCAATAATTCTGTAATGCTTGATGTGTCAACTTCAGAATTAGTGTAGGAAAAAAATGAATGAAATCTGTAGCTTTGCTACTACTGAGTATTTTTTCCTTTTGGGTCAGAATATGAGATTTTTTGTCTTCATCTGTTTTTCTGAGAAGTGAGTATGGTAGTGGGTGGTTGTTGTTCAGTTGCTAAGTTGTGTCTGACTCTTTGCCATCCAATGATCGCATACCAGCCTTCCCTGTATACAGCCCATGTTCCTTTACTTTTTGTGTAGCTCACGCATCAGTTATTACTGTTGGTTTCTTACTGGAAATTTTCTTTCACCCTCACTTTGGCTTTACCTCCAAATGCCTTCTTCTGTTGGCTGAAATCTAGCACTGTAATTTGTGGCTTTCCGGAGAGGGAATCTCCACGGTCAGGTGGAGAAAGCAGGCTGCGTTCCAAACCGGGAGTGAGTGGTAGATGTTCCAAACAGAGCGCTGATTCTGGAGTGAGTTGGGGGTTGGGGGCGGGGGAGAGGGGGTTGGCTGCTAATTCAAGCCTCACCTGAGGCAGTATTTTTGAAACAGAAAAGTACCCTCTCTAATTAGCTCCCCCACTATGCAATTAGATTAATGATAGCCAACCAATATAGAAACCTCTTCCATAATAAGCTAACCAAAGGAAAGATCTTCCAAGGACATGACAAAGCGCTAATTTTCCTGCATGAAAAAATTTGTAGCTTTACTCCTGTATTAGTGGTGGCCTGCCTCATCCCCTTATGATGCTAAAGTGCATTCTTTTTTTTGGGAGGCAGAGTTAAAATGTCTTTCTCCTGAATATGTCTCTTTATGGGGGAAAAACATCTCTTACTTAAGCATACCATCCAAGTAAGTCCTGCTCTCAAAACACTGTGAAGCTTTGAAATGAACTAGTGTAATTGGTAATAGAGTTCTCAGGAGATAGATGGATTTCCATCATTTCAGATTCACTGAATATGTGATCATTTTTGTAAATCAGGAAATACTCTTATAAAACTATTTAGTTGTTAGGCTAGATACGTTTTAGTGATAATGCAGTGTACGTTCTTAAAATATTTTTTATACTCTTAGATGCTAGAAAATGATATGTGTAGAAGTTAAAAGCTTTATCATCGATTTTTTCCTAAACTCTTTCCTCAACTCCAAAAAAAGCCGTTGACAACTGTTTACTGCTTTTGAAGTAGGAAGACGGTGATGAATGATTTCATTCTGAAATTGCACTCAAATAGAAAGTTTTGATATTACTAATCTTATTTTATCCTATTCAAAGAATATAGTTACCTTTTACTTTTTACAAAAAGGGATGATCGTTATCGTTTTCCCTTCACACTTGTACTCTGAAAGAAGTGTCGTCTAGGCTTTCTCATCAGTTAGCTTAGCCCTAAGTTAAATCGTGGAAACAGGTCATTGTGATTCACATTTTAAATACTTGTTGGTTTTCTAGAAAACTTCAATTATGATTAAAAGTGACCATTTAATTTCATTTTAACATCTTTTTCTGAAGTGTGAAACACATTTCTGTAAATGGGTTTCCATGAATCAAGGGTTCAGACTGTTGTACTTCCCAAGTTATGCAGAAAGTATTCTTTATTTCCTTTGATCACCTCTTAAAGATGTGACTAAAAAGTAGTAGAGGATGACAGAAAGAGTAACACCTTTCATGGTCTCAAATAGTTCCATTTTCAAAGATTTACAGTTCACATGAGCAGAAAAGTTACCAGTTAAGCTGTTTGAAAACCAAGCAGCTTTTCTCGCCTGGATGCAGCAAAACCTTTTTGAGCCATTCCAAACCACTGGGATCATTTGCTCTGATTTCAGATAAGCAAAATAAAATAAACAAACTTTTGCCCATGTGGGAACTGGTTCTGCAGACTCTTGTTCTCATTCTGCAAAGCCTGAATATCTCTCCAGTATCTTTGAATGAGTCTCATTGTTTATTTATTGTGCTTTTCACAAGTGCTTGTAACTTCATCCTTGTTTTACTAATAGCTTTCTTCTAAAGTGGATTGACATTTCAGTTAGTTTTCAAAGGCCTCAATGTTTTTCCTTAAATTGGGCCTTACGTGCTCATTGGCCTGTTTAGACTGTCTCATATAAATTGTAACATATCAAAATAAGGAGCATTTGTTAGAGATTTGTGAAATTGTTTTATTATTAAAAATGTAGGGTCAAAAAATATTTTTCATTCATACTCTTTAATTACTTGTGTAGGTAAATTGAATACACGGATATCAAGGTTAGAACCTATGGAAGTTGTGGATTTTATGTTAAAACCTACTGGATACAGCAGAAATTAACAAAACATTGTAAATCAACTATATTTCAATAAAAAATAAACTTATTGGATATGTAAAGATAAGTTTTCATTCATTTTTAAATACAACACTGTCTAAAATCTTAACATGAAGAATTTAGAAGATTGATCAGTGACTTCCTTATCTGGATGAGCAAGCTTTAAACTCTATACAACATTCTGTGTTTGATTCTTGTTACAATAACTTTAAAAAACATCACCTGTAGAAATGAAACTACAGTAGAATGTTGCCTTATACCAAGAATGAAAACTTAGAAATGACAGGGCAGTACTAGCACAGAAATGAGCATCATCAGGCAAAATTCAGAAACAGGTTCTAGTACACAGTGAAAGTTACTAAATGATAAAAATTCAGTTAAATAGAAAAGCATGGATTATTCAAAAAATCATATAGCTTACAGACGGGCTTGTTCGATATCGTACACAAAAATAGATTCTAAATATATTAACAACACAAGACTAAAAGCAATCGAAATAAAAATGTTAGGAGAAAACATAGGAGAATATTAGTAAAATATCCTGATGAAAGTGGTCTTTGGAAGCTTGCTATAAAACTTTGATCTATAAAGCAAATATTGAAAGATTTGGTTACGTAAAAAGTAAAGATTCTCACTTGCAAAAGATACCATAGACAAAAGCAGAAAAAAGTTTGCAGAAAATGTGGTAGAAAATTTATATAATTATGTAATGGGTTTTAGTTTGTCTCAGTTGTCCTGTCCTTCTAGGAATCCGTTGTACAGAAAATACCAATGCATATAATACATAAGGATAGAATACAAGGTTTCTATTGTTAATAACTTATGTGTTGTTAATATAAGTTAATTATATATGTTAATTTATATTATATACATTATATATAAGTTAATTGAAATGTATTTTTATTAATTAAAAAAGCAGTGAAAACTTTTTGAGCCGAATATAGTACATTCAGGCTATGGAATATTGTGCAGCTTTAATAATAGATTTGTAGATATCTATACCCTTGGGAAAATGTACACGGTATTTTTTAAGAGAACAAAATAAATTTCAGAAACTTGTGTGCATAGATATATGAATTTGTATTTTATATCATTTTTATTAATAAAAAACAGTTATCCCATACAATGCATACATTTTTATATTTTTGTGTGCGGGCATGCATGCTAAGTTGTTTTAGTTGTGTCCGACTCTTTGCAACTCAGTAGACGGTAGCCTGCTAGACTCCTCTGTCCGTGGGATTCTCCAGGCAAGGATACTGGAGTGGGTTGCCATCCCCTCCTCCAGGGGATCTTCCCTACCAAAGGATCAAACTTGCATCTTTTACACGTCCTGCATCGGCAGGTGGAGAAGGCAATGGCACCCCACTCCAGTACTCTTGCCTGGAAAATCCCATGGATGGAGAAGCCTGGTAGGCTACAGTCCATGGGGTCGGACACGACTGAGCGACTTCACTTTCACTTTTCCCTTTCACGCACTGGAGAAGGAAATGGCAACCCACCCCAGTATTCTTGCCTGGAGAATCCCAGGGATGGCAGAGCCTGGTGGGCTGCCGTCTACGGGGTCACACGGAGTCGGACACGACTGAAGCGACTTAGCAGCAGCAGCAGCAGCAGCAGCATTGGCAGGTGGGTTCTTTACCACTAGAGCCACCTGGGAAGCCCCTATTTTTGTTTATGTATAATGAAAATATGGAAATTTCCCTTGGGGTGAGTTAATGTGAGATTGTTGGTGAGCTGGAGGTAAAAAAAAAATGTGAATACCCATTACATTTGTTATTTTCAAAGTACTGGTAAAATTTTTTAAATAGAAAATATGACCATTTAACTTTAAGGAGACGTTAATTTTTAGCAAGTTAGAATTACACGTGTCATGAACAAATTATTACTGAATTCAGATGCTAGTAGACTGTACATTCTGCATTATACTTCTTATTTTGACATAGTTGTGGGGGAGAGTGAAGCCCTTCTTGATTATGAAACATCTCTCTGGTGTTTCTTAATAAAGAGATGAATTTTGAAGTGGGATACAGCTTTGAATGACACTTAGGCTTTACTTAATGACCACTCCCAATTGTTAAGTGAGACATAAATTTGTCCCTAAACTTTGCACTGAGTTTATAACTCTGCCTTGGAGTGATTCAGGAGGCACTTACTGCATACTCCTAAAAGACAGTGGCTGAGAGCCAGGAACTTTTGATTTGTCATGCGAGGCTCTGTCTTGCTGATATTTGGCCAAATTACTCTTCTGACTCTGAGACTCAATTTCTCCTTTTGTCAAAGGGGAATGATAATGTTGAGAATTAACTAGTGAGTACTTTTAGATTATTTGGAGCTCTGTATAAAAGTGTATGGTAAGGACTGATTTAGACATGACTTGTGTTATCTTTTTATTGGTGGATGTTATAATGAATTGTCATTACAGATCAAGTGTCATTTATTGCTTTGTGGCAGTATACTGATTTAGAAAAGTTTTGTCGTTATTCCTGGGATTATATAATTCTATTGGAAGACCTTGATGCTGGGAAAGATTGAAGACAGGAGGAGAGGTGGATGACAGAGGATGAGATGGTTGGATGGCATCACTGACTCAATGGACGTGAGTTTGAGCAAATTCTGGGAGACAGTGTAGGACAGGGAAGCCTGGTGTGCTGCAGTCCATGAGGTCACAAAGAGTCGGACATGACCTAGCAACTGAACAACAAAGATCCTTATAACAATGTAATATTTCAGCAGATCTTCTCATAGTATCAGAGCCCGAAGGGACCTTGAAGATGAGGCTGCAAATACATTTCAAAGATCAAACTGAAGTGCATTCCCCGTCCATGGTTACAGAGCTGGGACTTCATTCCAGCAACGTGCTGAGAAGTATTTCTGCCATAAGTGAATTAATAAATCATCTCTTTACTCTCAATATAGAGCTCTTTCTACAGCATTTATCCATTTTACTTAATATTTCCCTATTTTCATACATGGAATAAATATTATTCAGAAGTCCAAGTAATCTCTATCAGTGAGATTAATTACTGTTTCAAAGAAAAGGTATACCCTTGTAGAAGCTGGTAGTTTTGCTTTCATTTTTACTTTTTTTCTTTCAAACTGAAATTTCTTTAGGATACTCTACAAACTGTATTCAATGAACCAGTTGCTGCAAAAGACAGATATGAATAATATTTACTTGTATGTTTTATTTTAATTAACTAGTAGTTTCCTTTGAGCTCATGTGATTTAAAATACATATATATATGTGTATATATATATATATATATAAATTTAAAAAATAGTATCTTATTATTTGGAGTAAGCCCAGTCATTAAGTATTAAAAAAAGTACAAGATAATTTTTAAAATAGGTAAAACACCCTTTAAAAACCTAAGCAAGACTATTTTTCTTAGAAGTGAGCATTGTTGTTACATTTCTTGGGTGAAGAATGACAAGAGAGTTGGGTGATTCGTACACTAATTTCACTGGAAATATTTGAGTAGGGAGAACCTAGTATGTAATAAACAGTGATGTATATCAATTTGATTTTGATAGTAAGTAAATTGAACTTTGTAGTCAAAGTTTTAGACATTTGAAGGCATGGATGCTTGCTTTATATGTCATCAGTGTGTGTGTGTGTGTGTGTGTATATACATATATAGTTATGTAAATTAAACATTTTATATGTAAATATGTATATATGTGCATTTGTAGATATAGGTGTGTATAAATATGATTATTGTGTTGGTATTTGAGATGATTCTATTTGTGATGAATAATGGTGACTTCTGTTAAGGACTTTTGAAATTATTTCCTAAGTTTGAGTACTTTCAGTGTAATACTATTGACCCCCCCTTTTTTCTTCTCCTTTTTCTACCTAATTATCTGTGAATAGTAATCAGAACAATGATGTTATTGATATGGAGAGAACTCAGCATTGTTCAGAAATACATGATTTTGGGGGAGTGGATTTTCAATGTAGTCTGGAGTAACATCTAAGACCTTATATAAAATGCTGTATTATGTGGCATAAAATGATTTAAAATATTAGCTTAAAAGTAATGACAAAAATTATAACTCAATTATGCTAAAAAAAAATGGCAATGACTGTGTTTTATCACTATGGTAACACAAATGCCTTTTCCCTAGTAGATTGTCATCACAGTTTATGTTTTGATGTGATCTTTGTCCTTTATGTGTCAGGAAAACCTAAGCCAAGATGTGTGACTTGGCCAATCTTTGATCCAAACAGGTTTTCTGACTAAACATGTTTTATAATATTTCTATGACTCATATCTTCTGGATACAAAGTATTTACATGGGTAGTTTGATGTGAAAGCGTGGAATGTTTAATATGTATGTGTACTAACCTTTTTACTTTGTCTCTGTTATATAAAGTTGGTGATAGTTTAGCTTATTTGTTCTTGTGATTTAAGTTATTTGTCTCTCTGAAATAGCAGTCAGCATGTTAGACTGTTATTTGCCTTTTTACTTTCCTTTTCCCCACTCTTCCTTAGTAGACTGTGTTCCTGGAGGGCAAAGACCATTAACTTTATAAGCCAAGTTATAACCAAGCACAGAGCTGGGACACATATAGATATTGAATAAAAATTTGTTAAGATAAAGCCTTTTAAAGTAGCTATAGGGGTGTGCAGGATACCAGTCTTTGATGATAAAGGGGGACAGTAGTACAAATATGTCTTTACCTACTAATGCTTCTGATCTGATGAAAATAGGTTGGATACCTTGTAACAGAAATTATAACGCATTTACTCAGTATCACTTATCCATGCTTACTGTGTGTTTGTTACAAACTTTCTATCCTCCAGCATTTTAGAGACCTAGAAGATGGAAACTATAAAATTATGATATGTAACATTTATTAAAAAAAAAAAAAAAGATTCCTGCTAGGTGTAGGTGTTGACTGCCAGTTATTAGGTGACCTTGAATGAACATTCTTTGCCTCAGTCCAGTTTAAAAGGGAGTGTGAAACTCTGGTCCTGAATGACTTTGAGGTGTACCTTAGGGACACTTGAATCTGACGGGGAGCACCTTTCTGTGATGCTGGTGTAGAAGGAGCTGCGTGACCTACTGGCTTGTACTGATTCCAGGACCTACAAGGAAAACACATCATAGATCCTTAGATCTTTGGACCTGAGAGGAACCTCTGGAATCATTCATTGCAATTGGCCTGTCACTGCTGAGAAAGCCTGGTGGAGATTTGCACAATTCAGTCTGAGCAGAGCCTGTTCCTTTAAGAGCTGGTCCTCTCGTTTCTGATCCTGTTGCTTAGTATCAGCAGTGTGCTCTGGCTCCTGAAGTAGTGGCGATAAAAGTAAAAACAGCTGAACTATTCAAACAAAAGGAGCTATAATCAAAACATCATGATAAGGCATGAAAAACCAGTCCCCAAAAAATTACCTTCATGTTTTACTTAAAAATGGCTAAAAGAGTATGCATCAGACCTTCAGTACCTGAGATTTAGCAGGGCAGGGGAATCCTCATTGCCCAGACCAGTATTTTTGCACAAAACAACAGAGGAAAATGCTTGTGGCAGCTTCTGTTACCATAGATTATGTTCAGAGTTTTCTGCTAATAGCTGGCTATGTGGGGGGGAGAGGTTGGGGCTAGTGTTTGACCCTATCCCAGAGCTGGTCACCAGTAGATTCTCCTTCCTGGCAACCCACATGATTGGCCAGTATACCCTCTCTACATTCAAGTTACAGGGTTCCTAAAAGACCTTGGGTCAGCTCCAGTCACCTTATATAGATCTGCTGATGTTATCCTGGTTAAGCAGTGACCTGTATTATGAAATTAATTCATGGTGTCCATACAGTAATCACTTAGGTCATGGTTAATAAGTGTGATGATATTTTTTCTCCATGCCTTGGGTTCTTTATTGTTGAAATGGAAGTTTCTAGTTACTCTTTAACTTACCATGTGGTGGCCACTTTGCTAAAATAGGTAGTGTGTATCATCCAGACTAAATCTCATTGCAGCTCTAAAAGAAATAGAAAAGAGGAGGGAGGCTCAGGAAACCTTCACTTGCTAGTATCATTGACAGAAGGCAACCAAACTTTATTAAAAAGAACAGATCATAAGAGAAAATGAGGAAAGCAGCAGTATATAAATATTTCTTGCTTTGTCCCTGGTGGCTCAGATGGTAAAGAATCTGCCTGCCAATGCAGAAGATGCAAGAGACACAGATTTGATCCCTGGGTTGGGAAGGTCCCCCAGAGGAGGGCATGGCAACCCACTGCATTATTTTTGCCTAGAGAATCCCAAGGACAGAGGAGCCTGGCGGGCTATAGTCCATCAGGTCACAAAGAGTCAGACATGACCGAGTGACTAAGCACACACACACCCGTTATTGATTTTGACAGGAACTTTATATGTTTCTGGAATGATATTGTGTCCAGTTGTGCAGATATTAAAATTTTTCTAAGGAAGCCCTCAGCATTTAAATATATTGCTGTTTCACATGTTTTTATTTAACTTCAAAACATTTCTACAGCAGCTTGACGGCAGACTTGTGTTGTAGAAGGGATTGTTAAGAAGGACATATTCCATGTCTTAGCAGTGTTTAGCTACAAGTTACTGACTAATTTAGACATGGTTTTAAGTCTCCTAACTTTGGGCATATGACTGTTTATCAGTGGTACATACCTTTGCATAAATGTAAATTTTTGCTCTATGATAGTAAATAAACTTCAGAAAAGATATCCTTTATTTTTTAAAAAGTTATTGGGAAATAGAAACATAGTAATCTAATTGAAACTCTAGGGAAAATAAGCCTGTGAATAAAATGCTTAAATAAAATGACATAATCATCAGAATCCATAAGAATAACACTGAGGTTCCATCTTTAAAGAGAAAATGTACCTACTCTCCTAATTACTTCATGATTATTTTTGAGGAGGTTAACCTAAAGCAAAAAAAAAAAAAAAAATGAATTGGTTTATCAGAACCTGGAGTGTAATGAAACTAGCTTATCCACCCTCTTTTTATTTTTCCTTAGCTTTCTCATAGAGTTATTAAGGAATAGTGAAATGGATGAAGAATAGGCACTGGGAGGCATATGGACCATGTTAGACTCTAGATGAATGATAAACTTTAAAATTTGCATAGGTATGTAATGCCTATGTTTAATTGTAGAAACAAACATACTAGCCAATATGTAATGGTTAACTCCTATCTTCTGCTGAGAATGAGACACAAATAGAATTTAAAATGACCTAAAGGTTACATTGACATTAATTAAATTTTATCTCAGAAAATTACTTTAACAAGCTTGAATTCTTAACAAAGTTTGAAAATTTCTCTCAGGCCACCATGTAAAAACATCTTTAAATTGCATACTTTTATTTTTTTAAGGTTAAATGGTTAGTGTGTCTCTGATCTTGACACATTTTGCTTGAAAAACATAATATTCCTTAAGAAATTTAAAAAAAAACAAACAACCACAGCTTTGCCTGTTTTCAAATCAGTTACAAAGGAAAACTGAGTGAGAAGGAATAATTCTTGAGGCCTTGCAGTTGTAGAGAAGTTCGTCTCAAGTACATAAGATGTTGAGTCTGGTTTATCTAAGTGAAAAGATCCCAGTCTCGAGTGTTTGACTTGAATTTGAGTGATTTTCTTTTTACACTTGCCTCTGGGATTTAGAACCGGTTAAGAGGTCTTGTGGAAAAAGATGGAAACATCTTTAAATCATTATGGTTGGTAATGTCTACATAGCAAAAGTTATTTGTAGACTTGCTAATTATCTGGTTAAATTTATTAGTGTTGACAGCAAAAAGCTGTAATTTAGACCCCAAAGAGAAAAATTTGAAGCAGACTAATCATATCAAAAGAATTGCCAAATTTCCTTTTTGTTTTATTCTGTCTAGACATAGTCTTAAATCACGGGATCCACAATGAGATTTTGAATGAGGGTGTCCAGTTTTTCAAAAGGAAATTTCCAGAAATGTTTAGGAAATGTTATTTAGAATTCTTTTAGGAAATGTTATTTAGAATTCTTTAAGTCTTAGACTGTGTGTGTGTGTATGCTGATGTTTGAGGTTTTCCACCTGTGTATGCTTTATGTACAAATTAGAAAATTGATGCTTATTTTGATAAAGCTCATTTCTCTTATTATTCACAAAAGGATTTAAGGAACTAGCAAATGAGTGAATATCCTTTCAGATAAGTACTTCCTTCCCTTAAGTAATTGCCTATTAGTACTAGATGGTGCAATGGTAAAGAACCTGCCTGCTAGTGCAGGAGACACAAGAGACATGGGTTCGATCCCTGGGTCAGGAGGATCCCCTGGAGTGGGAAATGGCAACTTGCTCTAGTATTCTTGCCTGAAAAATTCCATGGACAGAGGAGCCTGGAGGGCTATATCCATGGGTTGCAAAGAATCAGGTGTGACTGAGTGACAAGCACACACACACACACACCCCATAATTAGATAATTAAATCATTTTAATGTTATTCCCCTACTGGTTCCCAGTGTGGTCAGAATGGGGGTTGTTGGTAATGTTTGGAGACATTTTTTATTGTCATAACTAGGGGTAGGGGTCAGGTACTCGTGCTAATGAATAGAGGCCAGGGATGCTGCTAAACATTCTTCGATGGACAGGACAGCCCCCCACAGCAAGGAATTGTCCACCCCCAAATTTCAATCATGCTAGGACTAAGAAAACTTATCCTAGATGGGAAAAACTCTCTCTCTCTCTTCCTTGCCATATGTAGTTTTTGCATCAGTGTTAATTTTCATCATTAACATTCACAAAATATAATTTTAAAGTGTAGTGGTATTAGAAACTTAAAATTTAGGCCTTAGTGAAATAAACCATTAAATTAGCTATGTATTGGACATAAAGTTTTTGCATCTAGTTGACATGTACTTAGTATTTAGGAGTACTAAAGTACTCCTGGAAAAAATAATAGAGATTCGATAAAATTGAGTATGTGTTCTAGGATTAAAGCTGGAAGGGCCTTAATGATCATCTAATTTGATGATTCCTCATTGAGGTGATATGTTGGTAGGCATCAGTGCTTCAGAATTACTTGATGAAATGAATGCCGCCTTCAAAAAAAGAATACTTAGAATCCCACTCTCATGTAGTACTTTTTATAGTTCCGAGAACTATAATCCCATTCCCATTCTATTTTCTCTTTGAGAACCACTGCTCTCTTCTACCAGAGAAGGCAATGGTACCCCACTCTAGTACTCTTGCCTGGAAAATCCCATGGACTGAGGAGCCTGGTAGGCTACAGTCCATGGGGTCGCTAAGAGTTGGACACGACTGAGCAACTTCACTTTCACTTTTCCCTTTCATCCGCTGGAGAAGGCAATGGCACCCCACTCCAGTATTCTTGCCTGGAGAATCCCAGGGATGGCGGAGCCTGGTGGGCTGCCGTCTGTGGGGTCGCACAGAGTCGGACACGACTGAGGCGACTTAGCAGTAGCAGCAGCTCTCTTCTACCCTATTTGACATAAAGGGTCAAAGATGATGGCATCCTCTAGGTAACAAGAGTCTTTGTTCAGTGACTGGTGAACTGAAAAAGCAGATTATTTTCTTCTTTCCCTATTGCTTTAATAGACTTGCTTTAAAGATGTTGAAATACTGATATTTCTATCTATGTATATTCATGCTCCATAAACATATAGAACGTCTCCTAGATGCCTGCCAGGCCCAGTGCTAGCCCCTGAGAACTTGGGCATTATCCCTGCCCTCACTGAGCAGAAGAGAGACAGAAGAAACAAATAAGCCAAAAGCAGTAAAAGCAAAGCTGTAGGAATATTTAATAATTGGGAACAAAAATATTGAACTGCAAGCGATCTAACCATCATTTGGATCATCTGAGACCCAAGGAGTTGAAGTGATATGCCCAAAGGCACCTGTTTATGTGTCCAGACGGAGGTGAAAGGAGGGCGTGGACCACCCATGCCATGCTAGTGGACATGTAGGTTGGCAAAGGAGCATCGTCTAGCTCTGGGAAGATGGGAGGGAATGTCCTGGAGTAGGAGGAGGTACTGCAAAGAGAAAGTGAGCAGCCACTTCCTTTCTTAAGGGGACACAGCCGTCACTGTGCAGGTTGGGCTGTCTTGGAGGTCTAAAGGATGAAGAAAGAGTTCCTGAGCTTGCCTCATCCCTTGGACTGGGCTCTGGGCAGTCAATCGCTGCCCAAATTGTCATATGGAAAAGAGGAAGTGTGGGAAGGTGAAAAATGGGAATTATAATATTGCCTGGGGTGGAGCCAGGAAGTAAGCAAGGAGAAAACTGAAGGCTAGTGGGATTAGAGTGGAGCAAAGACAAGAGCAGTTTCTCTGCCGCTTACACTTTCCTGCCCCAGGCTTCAGAATGCGCTTGCCCACACGCCACATCCTAAGTGTGAGCTTTGTTTCTTGGCCAGCTTCCTATAGTCTACTGTACCATGTACCAAAAGTTTAGTATTTTGAAATAGTGGATGAGATTTGGGCAGTATGGTTAGGAAATTGATTTATCAAACTTACAAATGGTAACCCATGAATGACCACATAGTTTGGGAAAGGTTTTTTTAAAAATATTCAGATTTTATAATCTGATATATGAGATCATCATATGGAAACAAACTTTAATACAAACACGATTCACTATTCACCATATGAGGAAAACATGTTTTTTTCCCCCCTTTTGAATTATATCAGCTCTTAAGAATTCATGAACCTTTGTTCAGGAATATGTGTGGCCCACCCCTGCTCCTTGTTTTTTGATTAATTGTTGTTTGCTCTATCATGAGAACTAAAAGCTGTAGTTAGTTCCACTTAGTTCATCATTCTAAAAATTTTTATGTAAATTGAAAACAGCCTGATTAAGGAGTATCGTGGCAGTTGTTTAGTTGCTAAGTCGTGTTTGACTCTTGTGTGACTCCATGGACTATAGCTCTCCAGGCCCCTCTGTCCATGGGATTCTCCAGGCAAGAATACTGGAGTGGGTTGCTATGCTTTCCTCCAGGGGATCTTCCTGACCCAGAGATCAAACCTGTGTCTCCTGCATTTTGTGCATTGCAGGCAGATTCTTTACCACTAAACCACTAGGGAAGCCCACTGTGGCAGTAGACACTTTGAAATTCATTGCCACAGCGTAGTGATCCCTGTATCTGGTGCTCAGAAGTGAAATTCTCTCAAGTAATTATCTCTTTGGCTTCTGAGAGTACTCCAGTTATTCCTGTTAGTGAAAGCAGAGCAGGAAGTTATTTTGACACACAAAGAAGAGACTGATTTATAGGCCACATGGAAATGCCACGGGAAGAGGAGCATCTACTGATGTCATTTAGGATGAGCAGCTCTGATAAGCTTTCAGCTGTCAAAACAGATAAGGGAAAATTAGTACTCTGTTTAAAAAAACAATGAAATTTAACTAGGGCTACAAATAGCATCTATGGTCCTTTTCAAAAGTTTTAGAACAAAATAAACATATTTAAAGTTAATAAACATTTATGGGAGACATTCTGTGTTATATGGTAGAAAGAAGAATAATGGATTTATAAAAGAATCTTTTTATAAGAAAGATTGGACCCAATTCCTGCCCTCAAGGACCTTAGGACCTTTTAGGGGAGAAAAGATTCTAAGGTCATTGAGAGCAGGAATTGTGTCCATATTTCTTATAAAAAAGGGATGTTGGGGGCTGTATAATAGGACAATAAGTGAGTACCATCAGTGGGCATAGAGGAAGTGAGGGAAGTTGTGGACCATCTGAAACATGTGTTTAATCGCCCATCCTTCACTCTGCCATTGTCTTTTGAGAATCATTCTGTGCAAGCAGCCATTGACCTGCATTTGCTTTTACAGCTATTATTGGAGTATTCCCCTTCCTTTTTGAAATGTCCTTAAGAACCAGGACTGGCCTTACTTGTTTTCTTCTTCTTCTCAGTCCCTGCTAAACATTTGTTTAATAGCTGAATGAATAATGAATGGGTTAATAGTGAAGCTTTGTGGAACAGGTAAGAAAGTAGCATGTGAATATTCTATGTAGGACTGGTAGAGATTTGAGGCTGGTAGTGGAAAGTAGAGGAAATATTCCAAACTCAAACAAGGTCATACTAATGAGTGTGATGTGTGCTGGGAAGACAATTTGTGTTATATTTATACAGTAAATTGAGATGCATGTCAGTATAGAATCATTAGATTGCAAGTAATAGGAAACTCATCTCAGACTGGATGAAACAACATCATAACAGTGACTCTGACTTTTCCAAATGAGGAAATGGCCCCTAAGAGTACTCCTTTTAGTGAAAGCAAGGCAGGAAGTTATTTTGCTGTACAAAGAAAAGCTGATATAGTTGATTTACAGGCTCTGATTGCCTGAAGCAACTCCATACTCAGTTAAGGGACACATCTTTGGATGTCAGTTGAACCAGACAATCATGATGTAACCAGTGCTGGTTCTCTTGCTCTGTTTGGCTCTGCTTTTCTACCTATGATGGCTTATTCTCGTGATTGCCAAATGGCTACAATAGCTTCAAATCAAACATGTTCACAGCACCAAATACAGTGGAGCTTGCTTGCTCCAATCTTGTGCATCCGAATGACTCTGATCTTGTTACCTGCACATCTCAAAACCAATCACTATTTCCAGGGAGTCTCCCCGAAATATGGGATATACTATTTGATTTTTGCCAGTCTGGCCCATTCTATGAGCCACTATTTATTGAGGGTCTTCACGTTTCCTTTTAGGTGCTGGAGATGGTGTTTAAATCACATCTACAGACCTCCAATACCCTGGGCACTCTGTATATTCCTTCCTTCTTTTAGTTTTCCTCACAGCACACATTACATTCTAATACACTATAGATTTTACACTCATGGTGGATTGTCTTTCTCTTCTTGTTGGAATGTGAGCTTCACCAGGGAACACTTTTTACCTGTTTTCACTACTCTTCCTCCTTTGTACAGCATATGTAGGTCCTCAGTAAATATTCATTGGCATGAAGGTAAAAGAAACATGCCCTTACTTTCATGTGGGAGATGACATATATTAAATAAGTAAGCAAGAAAACTCCAGGTATAAGTATTGTTAAAAATTAAACATAATGATGGAACAACAAATGCAGGAGGGGTGTTTAACAGGGGTGACCGGTCCACCTTGAATGGTTGTTAACAGCAGGAGGCATGGATCACCAAAGAAAATTCTCCTGACTGCACAGAAAGAGGCAGATTGACAGATGACAAAAGTGATGTTCCTTACAGTTGGGGTCTTATGGCTTTATCAAATTAGTAATACAAGTTATACCCTTTAGAGAAACCACTGTTTCCAAGATTTTGCTGGTTATTTCCTGGCAAGTCTCATGAAGTTTTGTTGACTTTTAACTCTGTGTCACCCATCTCTCTTAAACTGTAGTTTACTCTTTTTTCTTGCTGGGTACAGTGTTGGTATTATACAGTCTTGGTTATCTACATGTGGGTCACACGTTTCTGATGTCAGGCTTGCTCCCTTCCTAAACACTTCCTTGTACTGCAGTAGCAACATGATCTTAAGGCATGCAAGGCCATTTTATTACAGGTCTTAAGCATAGTTAGGAAGATAATTCTCATACATACACACTCATTCCAGTGTTTAAAGTTTGGGGATTATCTTGTGTTTTAGGTTATGCAGGAGTGGCGGTTCCCTGAGTATTGATATAATTCTTAGTGATATTGCTATACTGAGTGTATAACTGGAATTGAGTGATATTTGAATGAGACAGAATCATATTACAGAAGGCACAGAGGGTCTATTATGGGCTCATATTTGAAGATAGGAAGAGATTTAGTATTGTAAAATGAAAGAAATATTAATCCTACATATATACATACATACTTAAATGTACAAGAAGAAATACGCTCCAAATTGTTAACAATGAGAATGGAGTTTAGGAGTTGAGAGACCGCTGATTTTACTTTAGACTTTGGCAAATACATGTTTGAAATTTATCTATGTGCATGTATTATTTATTTAATTCTAAAAAGTGAAAAAAGTTAAGAGCATTTAAAAAATTGATTCCAAACTGTCTCAATATTGAAGTAATTATTGGATATTTGTTTTAATTTATCACTCTTGGTATTATAAATGGGGACATTTGGTAAAGCAATGAGGCATTATAGTTACTAAAAAATTGCTTACAACTTTTGATTCATTAGGAAAAAATTATTCAACTGAGGAAGGGAGCTATATTACATGAAGTTACTCATTGCAGGTTTAGCTCCAATGGAAGAAAAAACAATTGGAAACATTCTGTATGTCCAACAATAGAATCAGAGAAATCATGATCGTGCCCCCAAATGATAATGATTCCACGTCAAGCCCATTCTGTAAGAGGGCATTGTAGAAATAAGTAAGCAAGTAAATAAATAGCTTATTAAATTTGTGGAATATTTGGAATTCTTAATGAAATTATAACTGCAAATATGTGGGGCATATGGAAAGTATTATAATTTAATGTTAAGTGAAAATGCAGAATATAAAACTGTAAGGGAACCATGGTTACATCTATGTGACCAGTGTGTATTTTGATGTATAAAGATGAAGGAAATAGGAAAGTAAACATGCATATTCTAGATTTGAGCTGTTTTTTGTTACAGTTGTACTTTATAAATTTTTTTCACTGTAGATATATCTTTTTAATAAAATTAGATTAGCATTAAGTTTATAATGGTAGTTTGTAAAAGATAGCATTCTCATGTCCTTTTCCTTTTTTAAAATTGAAACCAGCAATTTAGAGCTTCATGTTTTTTAGTCTTACTGTGCAGACTGTTGCACTGCCCAAGTTATGCAGAAAGTATTCTTTATTTCCTTTGATCACCTCTTTTTTTTTTTTTCTTTGATCACCTCTTAATGTGACTAAAAAGTAGTAGAGGGTGACAGAAAGAGTAACACCTTTTGTGGTCTCAAATAGTTCCGTTTTCAAAGATTTACAGTTCACATGAGCAGAAAAGTTACTAACAAAGCAGTTAAGCTTTTTGAAAACCAAGGTATTTGTCGTTGACCCTCGCTTTCAGGATTTCCTTCTTGCAGTCAAGTTAGGAGGAAATGCCTCAAATTGAAAAGAGGAAGGAGGGAGGGACACAAGGCGCTTCATTGTGTGTGATTGTGGTTGTGTGTGTGTGTTCTAATGGGTTAGAACATTGCCTCAGCTTGGGTTATTTCCATCCTCAGAACAGCATATGAACATTTTTTGGGGGAAAAAAAAGCTAAAATGTTTAGACAGCTGCTTCCTTTAGTTTCTTAAATATACAAATAATATTTTTACTACCTCAGAGACATCATCATGCCTTTGTCACTAACCTGCTTTTGACTCCTGTAAACCCCTTAACTTTATTTCTGCTTTTGGTGGCACTATTTTAATATCAATCTCTTTCTCCTTTCTAAAAAAAAAAGTATTAGCCATGAATTTATTTGACTTAGGGTGTCTAAAAATGAGGTGACCTAAGAATGATGAATACCATATTTAGTATCATGTACTGATGTTGAATGGTATTAATTTCACACTTAGTTACTTTGTACGGACACCTTTGCGGTCTTTTTCTTTGTATTTGGATGAGAGTAACCATTATTTTACCTCAGTCAAGTAAATGGCCTTTGTGTATAAACAAAGACATGTAAAAAAAGTAGATTAATGTCCTTTACCTGCAGCTCTGCAACATCTTATAATATACTCATTGGTTTTTCAGTCTGCCACTTGGCCATTTTAGTGTTTTATTCATTTACTTCATTAATGTGGGTAGAAGAAGTGAATTCTTGAGCTCCTTCAGATATCGCCTTAAGCTTCTGTTACCTCTTTTGCGTTTTTGGCCATCTGAACTGGCCGCACAATGTCCTTTGCTTTCCCTGGATTCCTTCGGCTCCTATTTTTATATCAGATTCTACTTTGGTTGCTGGCATGACTTTCACCTGGCAGGGCAAAGGGCTTTCTCGAAGGTGACTATCTCCTCAACCTGTCTGACTTCAATAGTCTAGGCAAGGAGGGGAAAATAAAGGTACAAGGAGATAGGAACTGGGCTGTTGGAACTGTTGTTTTCACTTGCATTTTTTGAGATTGCACAGAGCTTAAATTACCAACCATTGATTAGCAAGATAACTTTGAAGTGTGTCTTTGGAAAAATTTACCAAAACATATTTAGGCATTTTTCCCACATCAATTAAAAGAGATTAAGAGACCTAACTAGCTCTGTTATATATGCATTTTTTTTTATGCCATGTGATCCATATATCTTGGAAAAGCAAAAAAAGTAATAATTATGTCGCGGTGCCAACTGAAACTGGGAACTGTTCGCTTGCCTTGGGTGTATAATGATGGGTCCTTTAAGCAGAGGACTCTGTACACTTGAATAGGAGTAGAAGATGGACTCTCTAGGGCATCTCAACTTCATCCTCCCATGTGGAGGGCTGGACCACATATCCAAGAAAATTAAACTGCTTTGCTACTATTTTGATCAGAACGTTGTGTTTTCATGATGAGTATTTTCAAAACAAGATCTCTGTCAAGTAGAAAAGGTCATCAGTTCTTTCTAAAGACTCCTTTCCTTATTGCTTTTTGGTGCTTCAGCACTAAATATGTACATTAAAAGAGTAGAAAAATGAATGTGACTCTTCAGTTGTGTTTCTAATAGTTAAGCACATATATTTCAATATCTTTAAAAGAATCAAAGCCATAAAGCAGATGATTATTCCAAAAATTTTAAACTTTGCTAGAGAAAGATAAATTAGCTTAGGTATTTCTGCTCCTTGTTATTTGCCTCCTCCCAACTCCCCCTGAAGTAGTTGGGCTTGAAAAATGAAATACAGATTGGAGAATGATCTTTTATTTAATCTTTAAACATTAAATGTTTAGTAAATATAGTCTTGAAGTGCTTTTCCCCCTTATTGTATGAGAAAAGATGTATCACTCTTATATACACACACACCTTTTTTCTCCTGTGTGCAGCCTAACATGGCTGGAGAAAATATATATGTCTTCCGCTAGAAAAAATGTTACCAATGACTTTTTAACAACCTAAAGGTTCAAGTCCCAGCTGTTGAAAACCGACCCTGGGCTGCTGCAGCTAAGGCATTCTCCTTCGAGAGGCCAAACCCTGTCACAGGTGACAGCTGACCCACTTACTCAAACCTTGTTAAAGGAGCAGGTTCCTTTTGTAGGTCTCCAGATCCTCTCTTGATGACTTGTCATAACCAGCTGGGGCTGCTGAAGCTGAATCACTTATACTGAATTTTTTATAGCTTTAGTGTAACTAATCAGTATTGGAGGGAGGGTTAAAATAAACCTTTGGCAAAATTCTACAGATAGAGTAGCCTGTAATAGTGTTCAGAGTTCCATTTTGAAATGAAGAGAGGGCCTGCCCATGCTGTGAGTTTGGTTTAAGAGCCCCTTCAATTGTGTAAGAAAGTTTCTGTTTTTTAATCAGTGGTTTGATTTTTACTGAAATAATCAACTCCATAATTTCCATTCATAAGACACTGTGATTTGACCTCCTTTTTGGTAACTTATTAATGTAGTAAATATTTCCAGGTGCAAAACTTTATGACCTGACTAATTTGTGACCTGCCCCCCCTCCATGGTGTATGCAGTGTTTCAAAGGAGTCAGGTGTTTGAGTGAAGGCCAAGATAATGGTTGGTATTGACGTTCATTTTCTTTAGGATATACTTATTGGTTTTTGTACATTTTTCTCTACAGAACATATGCACTAGCCATGCAATTGAGGTGTTGAAGTTTATATGGTTTTGCTTTTTGGTTTTTCTTGTGTAAGTTACCTGCTAAAACCTTTGTTGAAAGACTGCAAGTTCTTGGCCTGTGCTCCCTGGACTCTTTTTCGATGATTCACACCACGGTTGATTAACGCATGATTCATAGCAGCAGTCATTAAGGGCAGGACTTCCCTTTGTTGACTTTTTGGGTCATGTTCCGTGATCTTGGGAGAATGCTTTTCCTGAGATAGGAATGGCCAACACCCTACACGTTAGAAAACTTTGTGAAACAAGTGTGTGTAGGTATGTGTGTACATAAATATATATATATGTATATATTTTATATACAAGTATTTATTTATGTACACATAAATTGCTTGTGTTTGAAAGGGAAGAGAAAATGTAGTAGCATTGGCTAATTTTTTGAAATGTGTATCATTGCCTCAGAAAATTTGGAACACTGGCTTATGTGATGTGATATGATCGGGGGAAACATTTGCTTGTTTACTCTTAAGAAGGAAAAATCATACAGAAATATGTATCTGCAGTGACTTGATACATGCAGGGGTTGTATTTTAGTCCATTTCTTTATCAACTGGTCATATTAGATACAAATCGGTATATGGGAAAACATGTAAGCCATTTATCTTTAATGGAAAGAGTGATTGGGAGGTCATAAACAATAAGAATTGTTTAAAAACAATCCTTTCTGGCAAAATTAACATTGCATGATTATTGAATTCTGTATTTACCTGAAAGTAACCTGTAAATTCTCTCTGCTGAGTGGATGATAACAGAACCCACCCACAGTTAGGTGTGAGAAGTGAGTCTGATGGAATGTCAGAATCCTCATATACTGTCAGTATTGAGATGTGTGATTTGAAGTGGTTTTTGTTGTTGTTGTTAGAAAGAACACATATGCTTTGTGGAGATGCCGAGAGAACTTGCTTTAGCAAGTTTAAATCTATTGATGTGTAGGTATGACATTTTAATACACATATTTTAAATAATGTTCAGTTACTGTTTGTTTCAAAACAACTGAGTAAAAACATCTCCAGCTATCCAGATTTCAGTCTGTACAGATGAGTAATTATGTGGCCGATTTGAACATAAAGTTTCCAGTGCAAAATAAAAATTGCAATAAAAATGTATTTGTCTGCTCTCTGATTTGAAAGTACAGAATATATTCTGGGCCTTTTAGATATGGGTAACTATGACATTGAAAACTATGGTAACCGTTGTGAATGTACCTTACAAAATAAATGAAAAAAAAGACAGAGTGAGAGATGGGGGTGGGGAGCAGGAAGGAACTGGTGTAGTAATAGCTTGGTGAGTAAATAAATATTTAAACTTCATGCCTGGTTACTTGTTTAATCATGAGATTTGCAGAGTTATGTTGTGTATTACTGTTTAGTTGGTTTCTTATTAATCTTGTTTTAACCTATTAAGCTAAATTTAAGTGCTTTCAGAAACAAAAGCAAATTACAAGCTTTCTGGGTCTTCATTTCTTCATGTATAAAATCAGGAAATCAAATTAGATATTTGCTAAAGTTTTCCCAAGTTCTTAAATTCCATGATTCTGTGACTCAGGAGAAGTCCAGGAATGATGTGAGTAAACTTTAAAGTTTTGAAGTGACATTAACTCCAAGACTTAGGACCTCTGAGAGTGCCCAGAAGTCCTTTAAAAAATTTCCATTAAGTTACCAGTTTGCCTCCTACTCAGACTTTTATGAGCACAAATATAAAATACATAGACATAAAACAAAACAAATTCTGATCCTTAGTGGCTTAAGATAAAAGGAAGTTAATCAGAAGGGTCTGGGGCAGTGTTTTTTAATAGGACTTGCTTTGATGAAAACACTCTCTAAATCTGGCCTATCCAGTATGGTAGCCGGTAGCCACATGTAACTAGTGAGCACTTGAAATGTGGCCAGTTCAACTAAAGACTTAGATTTTAAATTTTATTTAGTTTTAAATAGTTTAAATTAAAGTGTTCAGTACTTAAAGGAATCCTGAGAATAACAGCCATCAGTATTAATGAGGATAGAAAGGAGCCAAGGATGGCCCTAAGGACTCAGTATTGCTTTGGGGTCTTTAGAAGCGGGAGTGATGGATTCTATATAGTTGCTGTTATCATGACTTAGATGCTTCCAGGCTGTGTTTATCAGATCAAAATGACAACTCCCAGGGAGGGACATTCTGATTGTTTTAGCCTCAGTCTTGTGTGTCTACCCTTGAATCAGTCAGCTTGGGTTAAAAATCAGGTTGGGTTAAAGAATTACAGTGCAGGTTTAGCTATGCTGATGGCAGTAGCTCAGGGGAAATGAAGTGGCAGTGATCTTAAGAATCGTCTGCCACATTACTTAGATCTTTTTCTCTGCAAGCATTGATTTTCTGAATTCAAAATTTTATTAACTCATACTGCACTTGACTACTTACATTTTTTTAAATTACAAATTAAAATAGTTTCAGTATATGTTGATAACATTTCCTAAGCTGGGAGACTAATAATTTATAATATTATGTAGAAGGAAGTCATTGAACATTTTACAGCTAAAGGCCACAGTGTGAGTGTATTTGTCTGTGCTCTTTTTACAGGTGAGGAGAGGAAGGCTTAGGTGTTATGCTACCTCAAGCCACAAAATGAGATGCTCTGTTAGGGCCACATACTTTCTTTTATCTGAACCTATGTTGTTGATCAATTCAGTGATAAAACTGGGTATTTGAAAACCATCCCTTTGAAATTCAGGTCTTTTTTGAAAATTCTTTTTTTGGTAAAATCATAATGCTAAAAATGTGTGTGAAATCTGAGCAGTGCAGGTTTTGATTTTCAAGTTTTTGTTTTTTTTTTAATTATTGAAAGCATGAAGAAAGAGTTGATGGCAAGTATGATATTTGTGTCACATAAACTTATAAAAATCACTTCTTACATAATACATTTGAATTGAATAATACTTAATCCAGGTATGTCAAAAACAAGTAGAAAGGAAAGACACCCATGATGACAACTGATTGTGTGAACATCAGAAGTTGAGTAGCTATTTATAAGCCCACAATCCGTGTGTTGAGGACTTCCCTGGGAACAGGTTTGTCCTCTCTGTGGACCAGACATGTTTCTTTTTGTTTGTTTTTTTTTTGGTTGTGAGCCATGCAGTATCTTAGTTTCCCGACCATGGATTGAACACGAGCCCTTGGCAGTGGACAGTCGGGCTCTTAACTACTGGACCACCAGGGAAGTCCTAGTGAGGAGAGTGGGAGCCTTGACTTACTCCCTGCACCTCAGCAGGTTCAGGAAGGGAAACTTGCTGAGGTGCTAAATACTTACAGCCCCTATGTGGACATCCCTTGGCAATAGAATTATTTGGGGGTACAAAGTCAACCTGATGCCGATCAGGGTAGAAAAGACCCTGATGCTGGGAAAAATTGAAGGCAGGAGGAGAAAGGGATGACAGAGGATGGATATGAGTTTGAGCAAGCTTTAGGAGTTGGTGATGGACAGGGAAGCCTGGTGTGCTGCAGTCCGTGGGGTTGCAAAGAGTTGGACACGACCGAGCGACTAAACTAAACTGAACTGACAAAATCCACAGTCAGGTCAGAGAGTAAATAAGAGTCAATGAGAAGCATCCAGAGCAAGTGTGAGTCAGACACTTCCTCCACATGGGAGGACCATGAGGAGCCCAGAAGTCAATCAGATAGCAGAGAACGTGCTGCGTACCCCACCTTTAGAATAGGCCCCAGGGGGTTTGTCCCAACTTGAAGTAGTCATCTGGGAAGTGCTCTAGACACATACGTCAGACTTGTAGTCCTCCATTGCATTCCAGTGAGGTCAGTCCATTGAATCCTTCTTGTCCTAATCTTTATCATCTTCTGATTTTCACATATAGGAGAGAAAAACTATTGTTCTTCTGTCACCACTTAGCTCTGGCTTTGCTGCCACCAGATAGATATGAAGTGGTTACTAGGGCTCAGAAGCACCCTCATTCAAAATAGGTTTTAACAGTTAAGCCATATTTCAGTGATTTTGGTAGTGGGGTTACTTGTACTCGTAGAGAATAATTCCAGGGCACTTTTAAACTCGTCACTGATGGGAAGATGATGAAAAGTTCTTGTTATCTGGACTAGATCTTCCCAGGAAAAGGTATGTGGTAGAGAACTATCAAAGTTAAATTCAATTTTTGTAGATATGGAAAGACCATGAAGCTGTGCTTCTGGGTTAAGGTCTTAGTGTGTGTTGAATGCAAATTCCGTTCCTCCTGTTTCCCTCCTTGTGCTTTGTCATTTAGGAACCAAGTGCAGGAAGAAACACCCATGATAACTCGGAAGCTGCCTTTGTTAAGTGTTTTCACTGATTATTATTTTGTCATATAAAATTGAAACAAAATTTTGGAAGGATGGGAAAAGGAAAAGAAATTTAAATACCAACAGGAGTTTGTTTTCCTGAGTTGGATGTTGCATGTTCTACTACATTCTCGTTATTACATTTGATTCATTTAAACCCAGCTATGCATAGCCCAAATAACTGAAGAATTTCAGAAAGTGTGGCAAGTTCTTCTGACCCACTGCCATTCCTAGCCAAGACAATTTTATTAAAAAACATAAACAAACCAAATCACCCTGTAGCCAGTACACATCAATTTCACTTCAACAGAAAGATGGGGGAAGACCCCCATCTTCACTAGATCTCACCCCCTTTTAACTACCTGGGGGGCATTGCCCTGGCAAGTTCCTCTCTCTTCTGCAGCATTGTTTTCCCTCCTTACTGAATCTTTCCCATTAGCAGAAAAACATGCTATAATTTTTCTATCTTGAGATAACAAACCCTTTCCTGAGCCAACGTTCTTATCCAGCCACTAGCAGAACCCTTGCCTGTTTAAATTAAATTAATTTGTTCCAATGCCTGCTTCTCTTTGTTCCTTCTGACCAGCAGCACTGGCCATCCTGATGTTCCTTCACCACAGAAAACACACTCCCAGCTCAAGGCCTTGGCATTCACTGTTACCTCTGCCAACCCTGCTCTTCTCCCAGATACCCAAATGGCTCATCTCCCCATCTCCCTAAGTCTTTGCTCAAATATCACCACTCTCCACTGAACCACTTTCTCATCTTAATTTTCCCTGCAGCGCTTTTTTTTTTGACATGCTTTATCACTGTCTGTTTATTAACTATCTTTCATTCCAGTGACTTTTGTCTATTTTATTCACAAATGTATTCCTAGTTCCTACAACAGTGCCTGATCTATAGTAGGTGCTCAATTAGTACATGTTGAGTGGATGACTTCCTGAATGCGCCTCCCATAATGATGCTACAGTTTAATGCAGTGTCAAGAACTGAAGACCTGAAAGAGCTTCCATCAGTTTCTCCTTGGAGGCTTTGTTGTAGATTTACATCTCTGCTAGAGACAGCAGCCCCAGTCCTTAAAGGAAAATTTCCATTGTGTTTTTTCTTCTCTGCAGCTTCTCTGAGTTGATTGCTCACCCTCGCTTCTTCTTGGAATGAGCCTCTTCTCCTCTGAACTTGCCTTGGCTCTTCCCTCTTGCAGCTTAGCTTCTGTGCACAGAGCTTAGTTCTGCTTCCTGACCTCACAGAGCTTGCCCTTTTTATAGTGAAAAGTCTGTGGTGATGTCATGGGCTCAGCTGGTTTCAATCAAGTTTCAGACCAAGCACATTTGAGCTGGTAAATGGCTCTGCAAGTTAATCTTTTGATGGGCCAGGCTAATTCTGACACAAGACAAGTTATATACAGTGCTCATCCTCTAGCAGTTATCACACACAAGTCACAGGAATGCATTTCTTCACTGCTCCCTAATGGAAATTCTGAATAATTGTCGGCTGTCCATACAGATGAAACATGATCAGGTGTCTGATGCTGCCGGTCATCTGCTCCCTGCATCTCTCTGCTCCTACCCCTTCAGTACCTCCTGAAGCATCTTTGTTGCCTTAGTTCATTCTGTTCTCTAAATCCTCAGACCCTTAATTAAGCTACTGAAAACCCATTTCCCACTATATTCTTACTCATCCCTCTGTTGTTCCTGGATCACTTTTTTTTTTTTGGTCTTGCTGTCTGTAAAATGAATTGTGTTTTGTGGCCATGATTTCTTATTTTTTAAAACTGACTTGAATTCCGGGTGCTCATCTTTACTATGAATCTTGAATTTCCTACGGTAGTTCCTATTGTGACTTTATAACATTTGACAAACTTTTCTTAGTGAGAAGGTGATTGGCTTGAGATTTTTCTATTCAAGAAGGATGTTACACTCCTAAGTCTGATGCAAGACATTTTTATGGCACTTTTTAGTTGGGAAAATGCTTTAAGGGGAAACCACTCAGTTTTCAGAAAACAAATTTGTAGAAATTTAAAATCACTCCTTCATAGAATATAGTGTAAGTGAAAAATAGTGGTTGTGGAACTCTTGTAGTTGCAGCACTGTAAGTTTGACAGCCGGTGGCATGAAGGGGCTGGGTATTGGCATGGTGGCTATTTAAAGGGACAGTAAGGAAAATGGAAAGTGAATGAGTGTGACTGGGTGCTTTTGACCATGGGGACCACATAATTTATTGTCTAAATCAAAAAAACTTTGAAGGTGAAAGTGCCATGGGTCGATATTAGGACTGCCTTATACAAACCCTACTTCTGACATTGCTAGCACAGGTCAGAGGTATGGATAGAAGGTTGATCTTTGGTTCTCAGGTCACAAGGAAGCTATGTGGTTTCAGGATTTGCTTTGTAGCAGAGAGACTCAGGAAGCACACAGTTCAGGAGCCCTGAGGTCTGTATGGAGGGGTCTGTTTCTGAGCAGGTGTTATTTCTAAACCACAGCAGACGGGAGATGGAGGGGGTGTTGAGGAGAGCATTACTTTTCCCTCTGGATAGTTAGTGGACCTAATTCTGAAAGCTAGTGAGAGGCAGATTTGGAGTAATGAGGTAATAGTGCAGGGCTGATAAATGACGGGGAGATTAATAACAAGATAATTTTTAAATAAAATACATTGAAAAATGCTGTCCTTATATGTTATATAGTTATAACTTAACTCTAAGTTATAAGCTTATAGTTATTTTAAAACTGTATAGACATATATGCTATATAAAATAACCAACGAGGACCTACTGAATGGCAGAGGGAACTATACTCAATATTTTGTTATGACCTATAAAAGGAAAGAATCTGAAAAAGAACATACATATTCATCTAAAAACCTGAATCACTGTGCTGTGCACTTGAAACTAACACAGCATTATAAATCAACTATACTTCAATAAAAAAGTTGTATAGAAAGAATAAAGTAAATGCAGTGTTAAATTTATTCCAAAACATTGAACTTTAAAGTCATAGTTAAAAAAATCTGTACTTAATCTTTTAGCTTTTATTCCTTTTTGTTTACTGCCATGTAAGAATTGAGAAGTGGGTCTGTATTATAAATATGCATTTTTATATATTAGGCTGGCTCAACATTGTGACTAGGGAAAAATATCTGATTTATTTAGGCTTTAAGTTAAGTCAAAGTGGATCCCAGGAGATTACGAAGAGGACTTATAAAACTAAAATATAGTCACTATCTTAGAGTTATGACTGATTGCTTCAGTTTTTGTGGAAATTTCTGTTTAAGGAGAACATTGTATGTCATCGATATAGAGAGATTCTCACCACTCAAACCACTGAGCAACAGAAAGTAGAGACCCTGTTTGCAGCCAACTACTGACTTGCCTATAGTAAATACTTATAAATATCATTGATTGGCTTTGACTAAGGATTATCAGTGGAAAAAGATGAAGCTTGTATACATGTATGATTTATTTTAAATTTTGGTGAGCATGTTGCCAGGCTGTGTACATCTCCTCTGTAGAAGTGGTGGTTGACTTCTCTGTCTAATGGGAATTGTGTGCATGTTTGAATTGAATGTGCACCCCACTTGATCCTGGGTGTGAAAGAATCTCAGGAGAGACAAGAACCATTAGAAACTCTTACATATTTAGTTATATAAATACAGGTAACTAATTGCAAATGAAAGAGTCGGCAGGAGTTAGGAAATTAGAAAAAACAAAACAAAACAGGTGTTAGTTTTGTTAGGGAAAAAACAAACACATGAACTATGCTTTTTCATATTTACAAAAATACCAACTCAACCAGAATAAGTTGGAAACTTATGTCCATGTAAAACCCTGCACATGAATGTTTATAGCAGCTTTATTCAAAATTGACAAAATGTGAAAACAAACAAGATGTCCTTCAATAAGTGAAAGTGTAAACAAACTGGGGCAGAGATAAAAAAGAATTGAGCTATAAAACCATGGAAAAAAGGGAAAAACCTTAAGTCTTTATTGCTGAGTGAAATAAGTGAAATCTGAAAAGGTTACATGCTGTATGATTCCAGTTATGTGATTTTCTGGGAAAGGCAGAACTATAGAGCGAGTAAAAGCATCAGTGATACCAGAGGCTCCAGAAGCACAGGAGAGCAAGAGGCAAGAATAGGTGAGACACAGAGGCTTTTTAGGGCATTTAAACTATTCTGTATGGTTTATAGTGGTGGATACGTGACATGCATTTGTCACAACTCACACAACTGCACAACATGGAAAGTAACACTAATTTTAACTGTGGATTTAAGTAATAGTAATGTATCAATATTGGCTCAGTTGTAACAGATATATCACACTCACATAAGATGTTAATAGTAGGGAATACTGTGAGAGGTGGGTCGGAGGGAGGTCTGTAACTTTCCATTCTGTTTCCCTTTAAATCTAAAATTGTTCTAAAAAAACAAAGTCTATTCATATGTTCTTAAAAATGGAGAATCCCATTTCCTAGTACACAGTGGATGTCTAATTAATATGTAGTACATGAATGTAAGATGGGATGGTGAATTTAATATATGAGAAAGTACCATACATTTTTTCACAAATGTGTGGGGGGAAAATTAAAAAAAAAAAAAAGGTCTAATGAAGAAAAATGAAAATGTGTAACTGTGAAAAAAATTGAGCTGGCATAAGAGGAATTTAAATTTTGATTAAAGACTGAAGCTATTTTAAAAAGGTTGATCTTCAGGGAAAAAAAAAAAAATCAGTATTGTTTCCATTACGTCCAAGTCAACAACTATGCTTCCAGATTGTGTGAATTAGGTTAAGAATCAGCCTGCAATGTATGGCAAAAACTATTACAATATTGTAAAGTAATTAGCCCCCAACTAAAATAAATAAATTTATAAAAAAAAAAAAACCTGTATTATAACTATACGATATATGTTCAAGAAACTGGATCAAAGATTAAACATGTTAAGAAATTGAATTTGTATTAAAATAAAGAATACTCTGGATTCAAAAAAAAAAAAAAGAATCAGCCTGCAATGCAGGAGACCCTGGTTTGACTCCTGGGTCAGAAAGATCTGCTGGAGAAGGGATAGGCTACCCCCTCCAGTATTCTTGGGCCTCCCTGGTGGCTCAGCTGGTAAAGAATTACCTCCTGTAATGTAGGAGATCTGGGTTCTATCCCTGGGTTGGGAAGATCCCCTGTAGAAGAGAACAGCTACTCACTCCAGTGTTCTGGCCTGGAGAATTCCAGGGACTATTCCATGGGATCACAAAGATTCGAACACGACTGAGAGACTTTTACTTTCACTTTGATGAATCAAATTACTGCTTAGGTATTTTGTTGTGTTCTAGAGGTTTAAGTTACAAATTTCAGAGTGTGGGGGGTCCTTTGAAGGTTCTTTTTATTTCCTTTGTTGTTTAATGTGGTGGGTTTCCATAACATTGATACAAAACCTTGGTTAAATGTAAATGCGACCTCTTGACATAAAAAGCTTCCAGCAAAGAAGGTTGAAAGGCAATTAAAAGAAATAGATAGGTGGACTGGTGTGTGTGTGTGCACGCTAGTGCTCAGTTGCTTCGGTCAGGTCCGACTCTGTGATCCTATGGACTGTAGCCCACCAGGCTCCTCTGTTCATGGGATTCTGCAGGCAACAATACTGGAGAGGGTTGCCTTGCTCTCCTCCAGTGGATCTTCCCTACCCAGGGATCGAAGTTGCGTCTCTTGTGTCTCCTGCATTGCAGGTGGATTCTTTACCACTGAGACATTGGGGAAGGCCCAGGTGGACTATTATGTGCATAATATTTAATAGTTTGGGGTGTTTGGACTGAAGAAAATGTACAGGTTCTTTTGTTAAATTCTGGATGAATTTTGGAATAAGTTTGGTTTTTAAGTTTTACTTTCAGTAGTTGTTGTTCAGTCACTAAATTGTAGACTACAACATGCCAGGCTCCTGTGTCTTCCACTGTCTCCCGGAGTTTGCTCAAGTTCATGTCATTGAGTTGGTGATGCTATCTAACCATCTCATCCTCTGCCACCCCCTTCTCCTCCTGCCCTCAATCTTTCCAGCATCAGGGTCTTTTCCAGTGAATTGGCCCTTTGCATCAGGTGGCTGAAGTATTAGAGCTTCAGCTTCAGGATAAGTCCTTCCAATGAATATTCAGGGTTGGTTTCCTTTCGGATTGACTAGTTTGATCTCCTTGCAGTCCAAGGGACTCTCAAGAGTCTTCTCCAGAACCACTATTGAAAAGCATCACTTCTTCAGTGCTCAGCCTTCTTTATTGTCCAACTCTCACATCCATATGTGACTACTGGAAAGAACATAGCTGTGACTCTACAGACATTTGTCAGCAAAGTGATGTCTCTGCTTTTTAATATGATGTCTAGGTTTTTCATAGCTTTCCTTCCAAGCAGCAGGCAACAATAGTGGAGAGGGTTGCCAGTCCAGTCGTTGTCTACAGTGATTTTGGAGCCCAGAAAAGTAAAATCTGTTACTGTTTCCACTTTTTCCCTTTCTATTTGCCATCAAGTGATGGGACCGGATTCCATGATCTTTGTTTCAAGATCTTCAGTGTTGAGTTTCAAGCCAGTTTTTTCACTCTCCTCTTTCAGCCTCATCAAGGGGCCCTTTAGTTCCTTTTCACTTTCTGCCTAGAGTGGTATCATCTGCATATCTGAGGTTGTTGATATTTCTACTGGTAATCTTGATTCCAGCTGGTGATTTGTCTAGTCTAGCATTTCATATGATGTACTCTCCATAGAAGTTAAATAAGCAAGGTGACAATACACAGCCTTGTTGTACGCCTTTCCCAATTTTAAACCAATCATTTGTTCTATGTACGGTTCTAACTGTTGCTTCTTGACCCACATACAGGTTTTTTAGGAGACAGGCAAGGTGATCTGATATTCTCAACTCTTTAAGAATTTTCTACAATTTGTTGTGATCTGTGCAGTCAAAGGCTTTAGCATAGTGAGTGAAGCAGATGTTTTTCTGGAACTTCTTTGCTTTTGAAGAGGCAGAGGAACCAGAGATCAAATTGCCATTATTCCTTGGATAATGGAGAAAACTTTCAATAATATTAAGTATAAATATCTGGGAAGATGTAGTGCTCTTTTTCTCACATAAGACTTTTACTGTATTTGAAAATAATGGTGGAGAATGGCTTTGCAGTAATTCCTCTTTGGGGGAACTGTATTTTTCCCAGTATTATATCTTCTTGGCAGTGGTCTATAGGGATATGAGTCGTGAAAGGTTGTCATGTATTGCCAGCCATGGTTCTTAGGATTTGATATGAAAGAAGGTATAACTTCTGTAGGCTGTTATGGAGAACAAGCTGCTGTAGGAGTGAAGGGGGCTGCTTACCCTCAGCCCTGAGGAGTCAGGGAAGGTTTCCTACTGGGAAGTGACAACTGAACTGGACCAGAGTGGCATTAAGCTACACGAGGAGGTGCCAAGAGAGAAGGAGTGTGCAAATGAAGACATAGTCTGTGCAGAAGTTTAGAGTCAAGCCTGAAGAGAGTTTGAAGAACAGGGAGATGTTCTTTGTGGCTGGGATATATACCGTTAAGTGAGAGGGTGATGAGGAAATAATGAGGCTGATGAAGAAACAGGATTAGATGAAAGACCTGCAAGCCATGTTATGTAATTAACCTTTGAGGCCATTCAGTTTTATTTTTGAACTTTTGAGCATTTTGTGATTAAGAAATAAAACTGAGATGTTGATGAATGATTTTTTTAAAGGCTTTTAAATGCTTTTTTCACACATCTTGTTTGGTATAAATTGTCTCATTGCTTAAAATGGCTTGAAATATAATAAATTACCTGTTAGATTTGTAGTAATCTAAATGGAACTTCACTTTAGCTTGATTAAACTGTTTTGTGAAGTGAAACATTGAGTTATATAGACAGGATTTGTGGGAAGAAAGACTTTCTTTAAGACCAAAAAAAAAAAAAAAAAGCCCCAAAACTCTGAAGGATTTTACTAATATGGAAGATACATCAAGTATCCTTTTTATGTCACCCATGACTTTCATGCCAGAATATAGTAGACAGAAGGAAGGATTAAAGAAAAAAGAAGAAAGGCCTATTTAAACTCTGGAAGAATGTCATTTCTAAAGAAAAAATTGGGAAATCGGAAAGTAATGTTGGTTGAGTATTCCTGCAGAATCAATTATGCCCTAAATTATTGAATAATTCAACAGATCTTTGATCTGATTAGTTGAAATAAAATAATGAAAGATTTTGGAAGTTGTAGACAAATAATAGCTGGGATGTCCGTCAATACTAATTGAATAAGGACTGCAAAACAGACTGAAACTTGAGCACATTTTCTCATGTAAGATTCTCCTTTTATCTGTTCTATTGAAAGAGTTATTCTGCAGTCTCATTACATGAAGCTTTTTTTTTTTTCCCTCTCTTTCAGGTGCTAATTTACTCCAATAAACTTAAATAGCTTTAAGTTATAATAGCCAACTTCCTATTGCTTCTTGGTCCAAGATGTGTTCAAATTTCATTACTTTTTTTTCCCCTTAGTCTACAGTGTTGATTTGTGCTATCATTCCTGTAGAGGTGGTAGCATTGTTAGCCATTTTAAAAAAGAATTCTTTCATTCTGTTCCTCATTCATTCTGATCCTAGAGATTGGAAGCTTGTTTTTGAAAAAGGGGGAAATAAAACTACTTATATGTCTTATAATCTTCTTATACTTGAGGCTCCATTTCATAAATGTGAGTTGTCATAATAAAAAGAGTAATTTTAATTATTTTCTCTATTAAAAATAGAATCTTTGAGTGAAGAAGTTAGATTTATTAATTCTTTAAGAGTAACAGAAACCCTTGTGGAGATGTTGGGGAGTTACAAAATATAATATTGATTTAGAAAGTAACACATGCCAGTTTGTATTTTCGAAAGATTAATAATACCATGCAAAATCAGTTAAGGACTTACGTTAAAGCTGATGTTGAAGGACTGATGTTGAAGCTGAAACTCCAATACTTTGGCCACCTGATGTGAAGAGCTGACTCATTTGAAAAGACCTTGATGCTGGGAAAGATTGAAGGCAGGAGGAGAAGGGGACGACAGAGGATGAGATGGTTAGATGGCATCACCAACTCAATGGAGAGGAGTTTGAGTAAACTCCAGGAGTTGGTAATGGACAGGGAGGCCTGATGTGCTGCAGTCCATGGGGTTGCAAAGAGTTGGATACGACTGAGCAACTGAACTGAACTGAAATCAATTAAATCATCAGTTGGAGGATCATAATCAATATTTACAAAATCTACTTACTGAAGTAAGTATGATTTTAACATCTACTGTTTTAAATGATCTAAAATCAACTTGGAAAATGCTGTTTTGGAAAAGGTCTGAAACCATCTTAGTTTCTCTTTTGCTTCCTTCTCACAGCTGTTAGGTCTTCATTGGTACCTGGGAACAGTTTGCTCATTGTCCACCCTTTCACCTAGCTCCTTTGCCCTAAGGGCGTGCTTAAAAGTATTTGGGTTACAAGGTGTTTCTCTGTAAATAAAGTACATGTTGTGCTGTCAACAGAGTTGGCCATTAAGCAGATTTGATACAGTCTCCCCATGAGAATGTTTTTGCTTAACAAATACCTGGCCCTTCATATTCTGCCAGGTAGCATTTCAAGTAGACTTAGTTTACTTAGTGTTACTTAGTTTTATGAGGTAGAGGGTGTTATTATCCACATTATGCAGATAAGGAAACTAAGACACAGAATTAAGTGGGGAATTGGGATTGGAACCCAGATTGTTGAAATGTATAATCTTTGTGTTGTTTTGCCTAAGACAAGGATCAGTACCAAAGAGAGGTATGCTAAAGGTCCATAGTGTTGAAAACATTTTTCATGAATAAGCTTGTGTTGAACAGATAAATATATCTTGACATGATTACCTTATTATCCTATGCTTCTTATTTATTATAGGATGAGGCTGTCTGTCTCTGTAAGGTACTCAGGCTTTGATGCTTAATAGAACTGGGTTTAAATCCTCAATACCACTTAGTTATAATTCTTATAATTACTTATGATTCTAGGTAAATGTCTTCAAAGATAAAATGGAGCTAATAATACTTCACAAGTTAGTTACAGTATTAAGTGAGGTAATGAATGTGACATGCCATATTTATTAAAGGCATTCACTAATCATATGTAGTCTTATTAAGTGCTTCATTAGAAAGATAGAACTGGAAGCTGTGCAGTGGAGGAGATCAATCAAAAAATAGAGTTACAATATTGTCATATTATTGACTAAGGACAGAGAGTGAAGTATCCTCAGGCACGTGTCAAGATACCTAACCTAACTTGCAGGTATGAGTATGATGTCAGGGAACTCTTTTCGAAGCAAATTAGGCTTAACTGCTAATAAAGAAAATGTCCTAATTATTGAGTTAATAATTATTATATCATTATATCATTATTAGGAATGACTAAGATAATAGCAGCATGTTGTGTCTTAACTTTTTGTTTTTAGAAAGGTAGATTGTGTGACATTTGTTTAGCAGTAGCATTTTTGTTGTGTTTTTTATTTTTGTCATGTGTTTAATTTTTCCCACCACATTTTGGGTGCCCCTTTTACCCATGTTTGTGCTGTAGCTACAGTGTGTCATTCCACGGGGAGACTTTTCCACTTTATAAACAGCAGGAAGCTGTCCATTTCCAGTGGTGCTGACTCATGCAGTAACAGGAAGACAAATAATGCCTGAAGATGGGAGGGGAAGGGATAAGAACCCCTTTCCCTCAAAGGGGGACAAATTTAAGCCAGAACTAAAAAGCAGTGTATACAATAGATAAGTAACCACAGGTCAGAAGTTTTTATCCTTATTTATGGCATTTTTATCTGTGTTTCATTCTTGTTCCATTGCCTTGCCCATGAAAAAACAATTGTAAGTGCTTACTACCTTTTAAATTTATAGTTGGTTTGTCCAATTAAAAGGTGAATAGAGAATATCATCTATACACATAAAATATTAACATCAACATCTAGATGGTGTATGTGGGAAAATAGATAACTACAACTTACCTGTGGTCGTTGGCACCAGGAAATTCTTATTGGTTGAATGAAACAGAATTGTTGAATGGATTTTATGTATACCAGAGAGAACTGTCTAGTTAAATGTGTGAATTGTTATATTTGTTGTGAGTTTATGTTGACTAAATGCTGCTTTTTAATTATTGAGGTTTAGAAACACATGGAGTTTTATAAAGAGAAATCTAGAAGTCTTGACAAGATGGATAGGGAGTGCTGATATCTGAAGAAGAGCATTTGTGAGAAGTTAGTTCTCTGAGGGCCCTTGAGGAACACATGTATGAAGTGGCAGGTAGATTTGCCAGTGGCTAAAACCAGCTGCCATCACTAATCCTGACAGAATCATCTCTATTTGTGTACCTGTCAAGTCCAGAATCCCTTCTGTTTTTCTTGTCTGGTTTTTATAATTGAATGCATATTGCGTTTTGTAAATTTAGCCACAAGACAGTTTTTACACGGAAGTGTGGCTTCGTTGCAGGTAAAATGAGTACATTTTATAGTAAATTTGATAGGACTACAGGTCTTTCCTGTTTTGGAAGCCAGTTTTATAATGTAGGGGTCTAACAAAAAATTATTAGAATAATTTTTACATGTAGTTTTTGGAACTGTTCTTAAAAGTTCATAGAATTGCTACATTTATCTATATAGGAGAAAAAACTTACAAAAAAGGACTTTTAAATCATGATTTATTTGAATGCAAATGACATTGCTACTGCTAATGAAAAATGGATCTTATCCAATAGTTAAAATTGTTATAGGAAGTCAGAGACTGGACCAACCAACCTCTAAGTTAAGAAATAAACACTAAATTAAACAAAGTGAGTAAATTAAAGAAGTTGGACAGGTCCTTTTTGCCAGTATGCCGATGTGCTGTTTCTAAGAGATATACTTTAGTATGTTCATTTAACTAGATTAAGGTTTACTTGAGAACAGCTTTTGGAACCTCTTTTAACGTAGTGCATCTCCTATGATTGGCAAGCAATTGCTTTGTATCAGTGAACATACTTTTAGAAACTTACAGCATTATGCAGTGAGCCTTTCCTTTCATTTCAGAGTCTGAAGGAAAGCTCAGTTTAAAAATCCTTACTTAGCATCTGATAGTGGATGCCCCTCTATGCTTTGTGATAGAGAAATAAACAGAGATGCACATTTGTCACAACTAACAAACTTTTTACTTTTAAAATGCACATTTTTGTATAGGTGCATG
The DNA here is from genome assembly GCF_054371585.1 of Giraffa tippelskirchi. Classification (NCBI taxonomy): domain Eukaryota; kingdom Metazoa; phylum Chordata; class Mammalia; order Artiodactyla; family Giraffidae; genus Giraffa; species Giraffa tippelskirchi. The sequence continues at coordinate 86,476,930 of NC_137275.1, read as the reverse complement.
TGTTCCTGTATGAGTGATCTGAGCCCTTCACAGGTCTTAAAACGCTTCTTATTCTGTAGTATCTATTAGCTACTTAAAAAGTTACAGAGTTAAACAATAAAAGTACTATAAATTCAGCTCCTTGTCTTTTCACTTTGACCTTTTATTTTGAAAATTGCTGTCTTTACACAGAATTCTTTAGAGAATTTGATTGCAAAGTCTAGTGTTTCCTGAAGCACATGAAGTATATTTTCCTTCCTGTCTCACATATTATGAGCCCTTAACTCCATTTGTAGCACATTTAATGAAATCCTCAGCAGCTAACTCTGTGCTATGGAGATTACCATGGTAAAATTAAAAAAAAAAAATTATGAAATTTTTTAACAGGTTCTTGAAGAAACCTATGGCCAAGTTACTATAGAGGCTGGCTAAGTAAAGGCCCGCCTTCTGCTGACATCACATTCCTGGAGTGCTGCCATATTTAGACACTTATCTTACGAATACTTGTATGTTATCGCCCATGATGTTCACATTTAAGTGCTTCATTATGACAGTGGTGTACTTTCTGTGTTTCCCAGCTGTAAAGCAAAGTGGATTAGCGCCACAGCATGCCTGCCTTTCCAACAATACAACCTAATGAGTGCTTGTTAATACCAGGAGGTTTGCTGGGTTCTGGAAAGATAGCAGCTAAAAAAAGAAAAAAAATAAGCGTTAAAAAAAAAAGACAGTAAACATGAATATATACAAAATTCCCTGTTTGCATGGAACTTAAACTTTTTTCTTTTGATTGGGTTGTTGATTCTGTGGGTTGTCCATTGAATGATTATTGAACAGGCTTTCTGTTTAATGTCACTTTTGTGTTTGTTAGGAGAAGGGAAAAGTGAATTTTTATCCATGTCTTCATGGATGGGAATAACAATTTAATATTGTTTATTTGAATTATTGAATATAACTTAGAAACAGATTTAAAAAAATAGTTTGGTGCCATACTGTACAAAGCCTTGAATAACAAACTAAGAAGACTACTTCATTTACTGGACAGTGTGGAGCTAGTGAAGATTGAAAGCAAGATAGTGACATGATTGCTGCGGGGCTTCTGGAAGATTTTTCTGCCATCAGGGTATAGGGTAAATTGTAAGTAGGGAATGGTCAAGTTTATGTCTGGAAAGATTTATTATGTTATAGCATGTTGCAGGCAGTGGATTGATTAAGGTGGATGGGCTAGTTAGAAGGGTTTCACCATATTTTAGGTGGAATTTAAAAGTGCCCAAAGCAATGCACTGGTGCTGAGAGGGATATTTGAGACAAACAGTAGAAATATCAACTAAATATTAGACCTTAGTAACTGACTGCAGGCATAGGTGACAGACCTGAATGGGTCTTGGATGACCCTAAGTTTCTGACTTGCCAGCAGATAGAGCAGTGGGTATGTGGAAAAACAGGAATGTGAGGTGTAGGAGAACATTTTAAGCAAAGTAGAAATGCCATAACCAGAATACCCACGGGTGAGGTGGGGGTGGGAAGTGAGGAATTAGCAGGCCGAGGCAGTCTTTATTTTTAAGGCATTCATAGGGGGAAGAGGTGGTATTGTGTTGAGAAGGAACAGGATTAGAGGAAAGGTTCTTTCTTTCCTTCCCTTCCTCCTCCTATGGGGAGACTTGAGAAGTTTTGTAGCAAGCAAAAAGGAGTCAGTTCATCAGGAGACTTTGAAAATGTAAGGGAACTATTCTGCTTAATTGATTTAAAAAAAATAAAAATTAGAGTGAGCAGTGAGGCACTTTCAAGAAAATGAGTGGAGTCACCTTGCCAAAGAGGAAATATGCTCAAAACTCAGAAAAAGGAGGGGAGAGGGAATTGAGGAAGCAGAGGGATTCTGAGTTGGAGCAGATTGTGGCTAATGGTGGCTATGGAGTGTTACAGCATATAGGCTCCATCTTCTAGGCAGAGTTTTTGAAGACAGGCTGTAGCATTTTGACAAGGTAACACTAAAAATGAAAAATGCTAATTTGGTAGTAGTAGACATAATAAATGAATTTGGTGGCTAGCCTTCTATAATTTTTATAGCAGTTTGCTCCTGAACAAATAATGTTTATGAACTTTGGGAAGCTACTATTTAGCAGGAAGTCCCATAAGCTGACTCAGTTAAAAGAAACAAGTGCCAAGATTGGGTTCATGAGCATGACATAGAAATCAAATCATGATATTGCCCTTGGCTTTTGTCCCATAGCTGTTTGAGGAAGATGTCTTAAATACACTAGTACTCTTGCCTGGAAAATCCCATGGATGGAGGAGCCTGGTAGACTGCAGTCCATGGGGTTGCGAAGAGTTGGACATGACTGAGCAACTTCACTTTCACTTTTTTCATGCATTGGAGAAGGAAATGGCAACCCACTCCAGTGTTTTTGCCTGGAGAATCCCAGGGATGGGAGAGCCTGGTGGGCCGCCGTCTATGGGGTCACACAGAATCGGACACGACTGAAGTGACTTAGCAGCAGCTTAAATGCACACACACACACACACACACACACACACACACCTTGGACTTTTGGTTCATAGATAGGTTACTGATATGTGTGATGTTAAGCCTGTTGTCTCAGCACATTAGTATCAATGAGAATCTATTAGGATACTATGGAATTTGAATCTTCCTTAGGTTTTTCCAGGAATGGAGGGGAGATAAGGTTGTAGTTTATTATTTTTAGTTCATGAACAGACCAATGACTGTAGTGTTACTCTGTGTTTTGCTGATTCTATCTTGCAGCACTCTGTAGTGTTGCTGGCATATCTAGGGCACTGCTGTAGATGAAGATGGTTTAATGTGTTTGAGTGGATGGCAGCCTTGTGGTCCCGTAGCACTAGAGTCAGAGTAAGAACGAGAGTTCAGCGTTCTCCCCTTACAGCTGCTGAAGGCTCCGTAGTCAGTATGTACCGCCTGAAGGATATAGTCACTAAAATGTGACAGTCTTATTTTCTAAGATTTCTTTCACTGATAATTAACTAACTGTGCAGATCTTTTTGCAGAAAAAGGGTAATGTCCCTTTCTCATTTGCTTTAGTTGAATCTAGACTAACTGATGAGAATTTATAGATTTTTTTTCTCCTCCATGTTGATTTAATCCAGAACATTTAGTGTAGCCCTGAAAAGAGGAAATTATTAATTTAAACTGAAAGTGTTAAAAAAAAACTCAAATGTTTTTGTATGACTTGGGTTTCTCCTACAGTAACTGCAGTTTTTTCATGCATCTTGTGTGAGATGTATTCAGTTTTCAGTACTTTAGTTCTTCTCCACTAACTTCTAAATGAAATTAAAGGCATTTTATCTCCCATTCCATCTTATCACTCTTTGTGTTAAAAAATAATTTTTCTTTCTGAGACTGAATTCATTCTGCTCTTAGGAGGAGCCACAGTTACAGAGCATGCCTTTTTTTTTTTCCCGTATCCCTGCTTCTGTGCCCTTCTTCATACTGTCTAAGATATGTGTGAACCAAAAGTCCAAGATGTGTGTGTGTATTTAAGACATCTCACTGTCTACTCCCACTCTAATTCTCAAGTAGCTTTTTCTTCAAAACACACTTCCACTTTCAGGAAATATTTGTATTTGTTGGTTCCATTAATTGCTTAAATAGAAATGGGGTAAGATTTTAATGATTAATTGGAATTTGATTTTAAATGTCATGTGGATTTAACTGTTAGTTAACTGAAGCCTTAGTATACAAGGGCTTCCCTGGTGGCTCAGATGGTCAAGATGCTGCCTGCCATGTGGAAGACCTGGCTTCAGTCCATGGGTGGGGAAGATCCCCTGGAGAAGGGAATGGCTACCCACTCCAGTATTCTTGAGGAAGTTCAGTATTATTCCTTTGCTTAAGGTCTTTTGGTGGTTTCCCTTTACTTAAAGGATAAAGTCCAAGCTCTTTCTATTTCTGCGTTCCTATTTGCTTGTCCCTCTGAACACTGTTGCTTCAGATCTTTGAATATGGGCTTTCATCTGCCTGGAGCACACTTCCCTTCACTTCTTTGCCAGATTGCTAGATTAGATGTCACCTCCTTTAGAAACCAAATCCCCTTATACCTTTGTCCTCCAGTCTCAGCGTAGCATGGGCTTCAAGTACTTCCATTGTTAAACCTTGTACTTATGACCCTCAGTTCAGTTCAGTTCAGTCGCTCAGTTGTGTCTGACTCTTTGCGACCCCATGAATTGCAGCACGCCAGGCCTCTCTGTCCATCACCAACTCCTGGAGTCTACCCAAACCCATCTCCATCGAGTCAGTGATGCCATCCAACCATCTCATCCTCTGTTGTCCCCTTCTCCTCCCACCCCCAGTCCTACCCAGCATTAGGGTCTTTTCCAATGAGTCAACTCTTCGCATGAGGTGGCCAAAGTATTGGAGCTTCAGCTTCAACATCAGTCCTTCCAATGAACACCCAGGATTGATCTCCTTTAGGATGGTTCGATTGGATCTCTTTGCAGTCCAAGGGACTCTCAAGAGTCTTCTCCAACACCACAGTTCAAAAGCATCAATTCTTCGGCGCTCAGCTTTCTTCACCGTCCAACTCTCACATCCATACATGACTACTGGAAAAACCACAGCCTTGACTAGACGGACTTTTGTTGGCAAAGTAACGTCTCTGCTTTTAAATATGCTATCTAGGTTGGCCATAACCTTCCTTCCAAGGAGTAAGCGTCTTTTAATTTCATGGCTGCAATCACCATCAGCAGTGATTTTGGAGCCCCCCAAAATTGCATAGTTTCTGCACTGTGCTTGTTTGATTACTTGTCTTTCCCTCTAGATTACGAGCACCTGAAGTACAGGGGCGTTGTAATCCCAGGTATATAACACAAGTCCTAGCAATTTCTAGGTCCTGAATACATATGGATTTAATATCCACATTTATGGGTAACTCATACATATTATGGAGAAGGAAATGGCAACCCACTCCAGTATTCTTGCCTGGAGAATCTCAGGGACGGAGGAGCCTGGTGGGCTGCCATCTATGGGGTTGCACAGAGTCAGACACGACTGAAGTGACTTAGCAGCAGCGTACATGTTATATATTACATTGACTTAAGAAAACCTTTTCATCTAACAAAGGTGGAATTTTATTCAACTGTTCAGTGTGCCATTAATTTTATTCTATATGTAATGTATATGCTGTGCAGTATATGAATTATCTGGCTTCCCTGATGGCTCAGCGGTAAAAAATCCTCCTGCCAATATAGGAGTCTTGGGTTCACCCCCTCGGTTGGGAAGATCCCCTGGAGACAGAAATGGCACCTCCCTCCAGTGTCCTTGCCTGGGAAATCCCATGGACAGAGGAGCCTGGCAGGCTGCAGTATGGCGTTGCAGAGTTGGACACAACTTAGGGACTAAACGTGAACACCAACAACATGAATTATCCACTAATATTTCTTTTTCTATAAGGCATCTGAGTTCTATTTTCTAGAAACTTTGTACTCAGTATGTGGGTGTGGACATCTACATGCATACATATTATTTCATTCCTAGGCAACCAGTGAAGCCCCGGGGCAGAAGCAGATTGGTAAGGTGTTTATCTGACTTCACGTGGTAGTCTGATCAGTAGCCTGGAAAGGCAGCCAGGGGTGGTGATGCGGTACATGGTGTCTCCTGTCCTTACAGCTTTGACTTATCTGAAGGGAAGGGTTAGTTGATCAGAGTCTATAGATGAGAAAAGACATCAGTAACCAACAATTATTGAGTATTTGCTATGTCTTCTTTCCTTTCAGAATATCTGTTCTCTTACTTTTCTTCTTTGAATGTGTTTGTGTTTGATACAAATTACCCCTAATTTTATTCTTTCATTGGTACGACTCAGGTTCAGTTGGAAGACTTCGTTGTGGGCCTACTTATTTCTCATCATCTTATCTCTTGAGTTTGTTGCTGTAAAGCCATTTTCTTTGTTTTATTGCCAACCTTGACTTTTTGCTGTTATTAGGTAGTTCTTAGTTATAAGTTTTTAATTTTGTCCTTAGGCTGTGGTTTCCCTTGACTGAGTTGATAACACATGATTTTAAATGAGAGACATTAGGTAGTCACTCAATTTAATAGTGAAGCTAATTTTTAAAATATATTAGTAACTGTTACATAGCCAGGGCTATATCTGAATTTAATAACTTTATTGAAACAGTATATTTACCTTATATTTGCTTTAAAAATACTTTTGATATTGCATGTAAACCATAAAAGTGTAGGGATGTATGTATGTCACTATTATTATTATTTTCTTCCTTTTAGTTACTAATGATTTTATGTATTTTGACAGTTTAAGGAAAGAAAGAAGAGTTTGGGGATTTATGAAAGAAAATATAAGATTTTGCTGCAAAGTATGGTAAATGAAAGGAGGGAATAAGCTTTAAAAACAGTGCAGAATTATCAATTTTTATCTGAGGCACTTGGTAAGAAAAGTAGACTTGTTGAAGTATAAAATTATTCTACTTTCACTTTGTATATATAAAAGTAATTCATTCACAGGCAGAGGTGACATGTAAATTCCACATTTCCTCCGGTATGCTGTCACAAATACATTTGTAAAAATATAGGGTTTTTTTTCCCTAGGTAGAACATGCAAATTGTATCACCATAGGGACACTTATCTATGTCACTTCCCTTGATTTATTCACCTGTATTACATAATTAAGTCTATCTCTATCTTATGAGCAGTTGACCAATGAAGTTTGTCAGATAGTTGAGTTTTATTCTTTTGGAATCTTGTTAAATGGGTTATGTTTGGTTGGAGGCAATGTTTGTGTAACTGTTGTTAATCTGCTGTGATTGTAGCCTCTCCTTACTTTTCATTCAGCTTCTGCCTCAAAATGTTGATAAAAACAGAGAGCATGAGTGAGCAAAAACTCACTATTTATATTTATTCATGTTTCCAAGTGATTCATGTTCAGTTATCCATTCTCTGAATCACTACCATTCATCAAAAAAAAAAAATAGGGGGTAAACAACAAGGTCCTACTGTATAGTAGAGGGAATTACTGGTATATTCAATATCCTGTAATAAACCATAATGGAAAAGAATATAAAAGTAAGATGTGTCTGTATCTATATGTGTGTGTGTGTAAATAACTGAATCACTTTGCTGTGTAATAGAGATTAACACATAAATCTATTGCACTTCAATAAAATAAAAAAGAAAGATTCAGTCTTCTTTTTGCTTGTGTTCTGTGTTTGTTAGAACATTCTTAGGGGTTCAGACCAAATTAGAACAACTCAAAATGAAATCTTGAAGAAAGCAGACACTAAAACATTACTGCATAGGGGTTGGCAGATGCAGACTACAAGAAAGCAAAATTCAGTGGAAGGCTTATTATGGAAAACAGAAGTAATGTGAATTTTTTATTCTTCTCTTGAATTATCTTTTTTTTTTATCCTCTAGATCAGCAGTGAAGGCTGCCTCCTGGTTCAGAGAGAATTAAGTAGCCTATGAAGAAATAGAAATAGTTTGCATTAGTTTCTGACATATAGGATTAATAACTTTCATATAAAATCTGACTTTTTATAGCTACCTTTTTTAAGTAAGGGCATTATTACCAGAACCCCACCTTGCCTCCTTCATCTCCTCTTCCCTCCATGTACACATTCAATTACTTTGTCCACCTGCTTCTTATAGGTATTTGAGTTGGCTGTTCTTTCTTGTGTGATTAAATGGGGTATTTGTTTAATGATTATTTGAATGTGGCAAAACCATTGTGAGAAATTGAGAGTTATTGTCCTGCTAGCCTGTGAAGTTGGGCATTTAGAATCTAGATTAACTCTGAGACTGAGGCACAAAGGTTAGCATAATAATTGGATTTTATGTGCATTTGTATATTGTGCATTTTTCTATGTGTTAAATAGTAATTGCTTACTGATTTTGAAAAAGTTATTCATGAATAAAGTTCAAGGGGAAACTTTTTCTTCCTTTCATAGTCCTCAGAAGTCATTTCAATTTTTGTTTTAAATATTAAAAAAAAATCCATTGCCGTTGACATTAAAACCTCCAAATATAATTGTGAATTGTAATAGCTTCTTATTTACTAATCAAGTATTGGATCATTTATAAAAAAGAAAGATAAATAGAAATAGTACTTCCCTTACAGAAACTTCTTATGGACAAAAAGAAATGAAAAGAGATTTATGCTCTATTTGATTTATTTAATGTAAATGAAATACTTTACATGAAGATATATAACATTTCTGCCTATTTGCCTGTTTTGAAGTCTGCACTTAACGGGCAGAATTGCTAATTAGAGAATCGGTTCCAAATAGGAAAAGGAGTAAGTCAAGGCTGTGTATTGTCACCCTGCTTACTTAACTTATATACAGAGTACATCATGAGAAACGCTGAGCTGCATGAAGCAAGAGCTGGAATCAAGATTGCTGGGAGAAATATCAATAACTTCAGATATGCAGATGACACCACCTTTATGGCAGAAAATGAAGAACTAAAGAGCCTCTTGGTGAAAGTGAAAGAGGAGAGTGAAAAAGCTGGCTTAAAGCTCAACATTCAGAAAACTAAGATCATGGCATCCAGTCCTATCACTTCATGGGAAATAGATGGGGAAACAGTGGAAACAATGATAGACTTTATTTTTGGGGGCTCCAAAATCACTGCAGATGGTGATTGCAGCCATGAAATTAAAAGACACTTACTCCTTGGAAGGAAAGTTATGAACAACCTAGACAGCATATTAAAAAGCAGAGACATTACTTTGCCAACAAAGGTCTGTCTAGTGAAGGCTATGGTTTTTCCAGTGGTTGTGTATGGATGGGAGAGTTGGACTGTGAAGAAAGCTGAGCACTGAAGAACTGATGCTTTTGAACTGTGGTGTTGGAGAAGACTCTTGAGAGTCCCTTGGACTGCAAGGAGATCCAATCAGTCCATCCTAAAGGAGATCAGTCCTGAGTGTTCATTGGAAGGGCTGATGTTGAAGCTGAAACTCCAATACTTTGGCCACCTCATGCGAAGAGTTGACTCATTGGAAAAGACCCTGATGCTGGGAAGGATTGAAGGCAGGAGGAGAAGGGGACGACAGAGGATGAGATGGTTGGATGGCATCACTGACTCAATGGATATGAGTTTGGGTAAACTGCGGGAGTTGGTGATGGACAGGGAAGTCTGGTGTGCTGCAGTCCATGGGGTCGCAAAGAGTCAACATGACTGAGTGACTCAACTGAACTGAACTGAAGAGAATCGGTACATTAAGATAATTGTGTGGAAAGATAGCATTGGATGGGGACTCTACCCAGCATTTCTGTTGTGCCATATCAGTTAAAGTCCTCTCTTCCTTATTTTCTGTGTCAACCCAACTGACCTCAGTTAATAATTGGGTCAAGTGAGAAGAGTGATCAAATATAGTTTGCATAGCATATCTAAATTTCTGCTCCACTTTTTAAAAACCCTTGAATGGTACCTTAATGGACATGCTAAATAGTAAAGCTAATGTGGGTTAGATGATGATGTGGTTAAATGGATTTTTCCCTGTTTGAACAAAGGAATTGACATTTTAATTAATGTATCAGTGTCAGTCTAGAGAAGTGCTTCTTGTGGTGAGCAAGGAACTCTGACCTTTGTGTATGTATGTGTGTGGGGGTGGGGTGGGAGGGTGTTGGCATTTTGTCATTAATTGTGGGAAAAACAAACAACAACAATGACACCACCAAAAACCAAAGTAGAAATGTAAAGTTTTTACAGTGGAAAATATGAAACCATTATTTTAGTAAGCTCCCCTCCTTGAAGGTAAGAAACATATTATCATATATATATGTGTGTGTGTGTATATACTTGATGCCTATCATGCCTGTGTAAAGGAGATATTAAAAAAACACGTGTTTGTTGATTTAATCATTGAATGAGATTAACATGTATTTTGGGAATACAAGGACAAGAAAGGCACTGATGCCTAGACCTTGCTCTTAAAATTCTGATATAATTGATCTGGGATGGAGTCCAGGTATTAGCATTTTGTATAAGCTCCTCAGATAATTTGAATGTTCAATCAGAGTGAAGAGCTGCTAATTAAGTCATTTATAAGTCCTATAAGTCCAAGATTTTTTGAGATGTACCAAAGATTGCCTATTCCCACATGTTTTGCAATAGCTATTGCTTAGTCATATATACTTGTTCCTGGATTTTTCTTGATAAGATATGGGAGCTGAATAAAATGAAAATACTCCTGAGAATATGCGATGTAAATCTCTAGCTGAAATGTATTTCCTAGGTACGAATGTACACCCCCGCGCTTGTGTGGCCCTTCGTAAGTACATTGACTTCATGTGTGCTGTGATTATAGTGGTGTGTTCTCAGCCTGTGTTTCTCCGGTTTCTTGTTTTCCAGCACCACCTCTTCCCCTCAGGGTCCTCTGAGCCCACAGTGCCTAAGGGAGCATACCAGGGCCACTGGGTCAACCCTGAACATAAAGGTCAATGCAAATTTTCTTCTCATTTGGCCCACTAGCTATGGGAGTAAGGTGGTCATGTGGATAGTTATAGCTAACATCAGCCTGATTTGCATTTTTCAAATTACTCCTAGAAGGCATTATGTATAGTTGAAAGTTATGGAGCATGCTATGGTCTTGGAAAATTCAAACCATGAGAGTCAGGAGACCTGCATCATAGTCTCAGAAGCTTCGAATCTCCTTAATATTGTGACATTTAGCAACTTATTTACCTGCCTTTGCCTCCTTTCTGTAAGAGGAGGCGCTCCAATAAGGCAGTCATTAAAGTTCCTTCAAGCCTTTAAAATGCAGCATGCTACTTTTATTATGAGCTTAAGAAAACATAGGCATTCATGTGTAGCTAAGCACTGTTTTCTCATCGTTAAAAAAAAAAATCCAGCTAAAATGTTCCCGTCTGGTCAATGATGTTGGTAATGGGGCAGGTTATTCGTGTCTGTGTGGGCCATGGTAATGGAAAACCTGTGTTCCTTCTCAATTTTGCTATGAACCTAAAACTGCTCTAAAAAAAGAAAATCTTAAAATCAAAAACAAAATAAAAATTAATGACTTCAACAATTTGTATAATATCATGGATGCATGCATGCCAAGTTGCTTCAATTGTGTCTGACTCTTTGTGACCCTGTGGACTGTAACCTATCAGGCTCCCCTGTCCTTGGAATTCTCCAGGCAAGAATACTGGAGTGGGTTGCCATGCCCTCCTCCATGATCGTCTCAAACCAGGGATCGAAATTGTGTCTCTTACATCTCCTGCATTGGCAGGCAATTTCTTTACCAATAGCACCACCTAGAAAGCCCATATATATACCCTTAACATGATATTAAGGAAATCATAATATGAAATTATGGAATGGCAACCCACTCCAGTATTCTTGCCTGGAGAATCCCATGGACAGAGGACACTGGCAGACTACAGTCCATGGGGTTGTAAGAGTTGGACATGACTTAGGGACTAAACCACTACCACCAAATCCTTAATATGGGGATATTTTAATTGGAATGTGTCTTAGTCTTATGAATTAAGACTACATCAGTCTAATAGCACAGGGAACTCTACTTAATGCACTGTGATGACCTGAATGGGAAGAAAGCCCTAAAGGGAAGGGTATATGTATATGGACAACTGATTCATTTTGCTGTACAGTAGAAATGAAGAGAACATTGTACAGCTAGTATACCCCAATAAAAGATACTTTAAAAATTAACTAACATTAAAAGACTACATCAGTTTAGAAATTTTTATGATCTGTGAGGGTGAAGGCCATGGGTGTACTCTTTATTTTTGACTTCACTTAAAGTACTTCTATAAAATATAGATAATATTGCCTTTGATTGCCTGTTTGTAAAGTGAGTATTAGTTAAATGGGGGATGATCAGTGGATTCTTCTTTTTTGACTAAAGGACAAAGACAATTTAATATAAAAATTGTTATGTTAAAAAATGTATTTATATTTTACCCTGGCTCGTGGTCAATATTCAATTCACTGAACAATTGTTAGAAAAATCTTTCAAAATCATTTTTTTGTTGTTGCTATGTAGCAAGGTTAATAATCTTCCTGAATATTTTGTTTAATCCTATAGAAATATATAAGTAGTTAGAGTAGATTAAGTAATTCTGGGGAGAGTAAACATTAATGCTTGATTTTTTCTTTTGATAGCTTTTTTTGCAGGGGTCAGCAACACATGTAAAGTTTAAGTGTTTTTAAAATATGATCTTTAGAAGAATGTATGAGAAAATCTGTGATGATATATAATTAATTTGGGAATTTGCAGACCTCATAGTTAATTGAATATTTCTGAAAAGTGAAAGTGAAATCACTCAGTCATGTCCCACTCTTAGCGATCCCATGGACTGCAGCCTACCAGGCTCCTCTGTCCATAGGATTTTCCAGGCAAGAGTACTGGAGTGGGGAGTATTTCTGAACCAGTATTTAAATCCTTGGCCAGTGCTTTGCAATGAGATCATTGACACTTTTGCAGAAAATAAAATTCTGATTTTTTAATTAGAATTTATAAAAGGATAAAGCATGCTTCTTTTCAGAATGTGCTACTGAAAGTAATTACCTTATGATGTTTGCAAATGCTTTGGAAGAAATGCAATTGCTTGAGACATGCCTTTAATAAGTCTGAAACAGTTATAAAAATTGTGCAGTGATAATGTTATATTAAGATAGAGTAGCTTGATAAATATTTTTGCCTCTTTTTATGGAATTCTTTACAATATCCTTTCAATAAGACTGAAAACTGACTTTAAGACTCTTAGTCATTCTTGAAGGAGTTTTCCCAATATGCTGTAAGGAAACCCTGACTCTGACACTTGTACCTGTTCTGATCTTGGTGAAATAACAAGACCTCAAGCTTCCTTACCTCTAAATTGGAGATATTAAGGGTACCTAACTCACAGAATTTCATGAAAATTAATTAAAACAATATGTATAAAGTGTTTAGCTAGAGACTGCACTATAGTAAATAGTGAAAGTTGGTGATACTGTTGTTCTCTTGTCTGTATGCTAAAATCATTTGATGTTTTCTTTTTGAAAGTAATACCTTTAACTTTTTTTTTTTCTTTCTTTTAAGATCTCTTATATCCTTGGGACAGTAAAAATAATTAAGTGCTTTACTTTAATGGGTCTTCCTTTATAGCTCATTCTAGATAGGAATAATCAGAAAGTAGGTGACAATGTTAATTAGAAACAGAAATTAACATCTTTTATGAGGATAATTTACCTGATGACAGTAATTGAGAAGTGATTCTAAGATTGTCAGAGGGCAATTTATAGAATGATTACTTTAGATGAACAGAGGTAGATAGTTTGGACTTACATTAGAGAGACGTGGAAAGCTACAGTATGCGGCTGGCATTCATGCTTTAGTTAATAATTTGGCTGATCAGAGACGTACCTAATGGTTGGTGCAGAGCTTGCCTCTATTGATGAAAGACTATTTGACAGTTTTAATATAAGAGATTATTTAGATGATATATCTATCATTCTAGAAAGATCTTGGGTAGTCTCAAATGGGCTAGGAAAATCTTTACTAGAAAAGTAAAAGATTTCCAGGAAAATGGAATATGCTGTTTTGAGGAATGGGGTTTATTAGGTCATTTACTTTCTTCCCTAGTGGCTCAGTTGGTAAAGAATCTGCCTGCAGCGCAGGAGACCCGGGTTTGATTCCCAGGTCCCGAAGATCCCCTGGTGAAGCAACCCACTCCAGTACTCTTGCCTGGAAAATTTCATGGACAGAGGAGCTGGGTAGGCTGCAGCCCATAGGATCGCAAAGAGTTAGACATGGCTGTGCAACTAACTTTTACTTTCTGTATTAGACTTTGAATTCTCTCTTTCTCTGTCTTTTCCTCCTCCTTTGCATTATGAAATACTCTTTAAGACCAGAAAGGATACCAGCATACTAAGAAAGTTTTAAGTTATAGTGTCTCTAATACTACCTATACATACCACAATTTCTTTGTTGTCTCAGAATTATCCAAGGGAAAGTTTAAATTAGAGACAGCATGAAATCCCACAGTGCTGAGATCTTTATTAGAATAGCAGCTTTGCATCTTTCTCTTTGCCCTGTCTTCAGGAGCCTGTGCAGCTGAAGATGAGTCATTAAGAGAAAGTAGCATCGGTAAACTTGCATTTTTACAGTAATGTTTTCTAAACTGCTCATCTAGCTAAATTGACTGAGGCTGAAAACAGCAGTTTCTACCTTGAAAGGAAAGAGTAACTAGTATTAAAATTGGTCAGGAAATTTCTTATGCATTGGGCCTTGACAGCTCTTAGTATTTTATTAGCGTATACTTTTGAAAACATGTTGTGTGGATTCCATAGTAGATCATAAGGACTCCAGGCTAATCGAACAGTAGCACATATAGCCTATTCTAATCTCAGAGAAGGGAGCATAGGACTGAGGATTCACACACTTCAATTTGCCAGTGATCTACTGCCCTAGTAAAAAGTCAGCATGTTTTAGGATGGTGTGGCTGTTTTTTCATCCAAGGACTCTAAAATACATTTCAGAATTTATAAGTTATTATGAACCTGATTTCAGTGTAGCACTGCGAGTAAATCTGGCAATATAATGAAGTGCTTTATAACCCTAACCAGGTTATTTTTATATCACGTTGGATACACTCAGGTGAGTTCATTTGTTAAGCTAGTACTCAGATACTTCATTTTTAGCTCTCATGAAAGAAAATCCTTACCTAGTATAATGATCCCTCAGCTTGAAGTGCATGGTTTGCGCTGTGGGGACTGGTCTGTGGGAATGGGGAGGAGGGTTAAAATTACTGGGATTTGTTGATCTTCCTGCCGATTCTGTTAGGAACAGTATCCATGCTCATTGTGATTGTGTATCTATCAACTGGGAGAGGAGGGAGGAAACCATTAAATGAAGAAGAAAATGTTCAGCAGTAAGGTTCCTAACAACTGGGTTCATGACCCATGTTCTGACTAGTTTCCAAGATTTAATTTATTGTAAGAACACATGAGAGGAAATGGTTGGCATGTCGGGTGGTGGAGAGGATAATACAGAGGAGAAGAAATGCACTGGTAGTGTTACTTTCTCCAGAGTCAAGAGAAGGAAGTGTTAAGAGTAATAAAAATATTTAAATATAAACTGAAGAAAACCTCGGGTTCCTGTTTTTGGTAGAGGGGGAAACCCAGAGCAGAGATTAAGAGGTATAATCTGCTCTCTTTATGGAGTCAGCTGACGACTCAGAAAGCAGGTCTTCTGAATCTGCTGGGTTCTCCCTTTAGCACTATGAAGTCCTGGGTGAAAATCTCAATTCAGAGTGGTTTATTGGGTTTCCAGAATGAACAGTATGCTTATCTAGTTTGTTCTCAAAGAGACTTCATTTCCCAGAGATTTAATTTCTTTCAAGAAAGGAAACTGAAGAATTCATTGCTAAGCTCAAGAGAAGAGCTGGGCTTTCTGCTTTCTGAGTTTTATCAAAGGAAGGCTCACAACGACTCTCTGGGGAGAGGAAGGGATAAGAGCAGACATGGAAATGAGTGGTGACAGACATGGTTGAGCCCAACAGTAGGTGAATAACAGAGAAGAGTTCAAAACAACGAACAGTTCCTCAGGGAGAGAGATTATGGTTTTGTGTCAAAATCACACCTTTCTCATCAAAGCAAAGAAGTTTAGATAGTATAAGCTGTTTCCATCTGGGAAGTTACTGTCTAAACACTGACAGATTTGGGGAAACATACAGATTACTTTCTTGTCCAAGAGGAAGATGTCTGTGTGGACGATGCAGCAGCCTCTGACATGTATTTCTGTTTCTTTTGCTAGTGGTTCATCACAAAATTTGGGCAAATTGACTGTAGAGGTATGGATGATAGTTCTTTCACTTCAGTGATAACTCATTTGGATAGTTCCTTACGTATCCTCTACAATAGCCACTTTCTTTGGTGGAGTTTTGTGAAATTGTCCTTTAGCAACTATATTCTGCAGTTTTTTCCCATCACTATATTTATGAGAATTTAATATTTGTGCTTCTTGATTCAGGTTGGGGTTTTGCTTTTCTAGTTGATTTTGTATTGTTTTGAATGTTTCGCTACTGCTGGGATCATGCCTTCTTTTTAAAAAATTATTCATTTATATATCTATTGATTCTTATTATAAATATTTATACGAGTTTATACCAAAATATTAAATACCAGTTGCCTGCAAGCATTTTTTTATGCTTTTCTGCCTTTTTATAAGTAGGACATAATATTAATAAATTTGTTTTGAATGCTGTTTTGTTTGTGTACATAGTTTTAAAAAGAATTGTTACTGGTTGCTATTGAGAAACAATGATAATACATTCTGCCCTTTCTAGATAGAAGATAGAGGAGAAAAGTTGCAAATGTTTCTGAATATATGCTACATATGAATAATTCATGCTCAGTAATTAAAGTTCTTGGTCTTCCTGGGTGGCTTAGCATTGGAGGATCTGCCTGCAATGCAGGGGATCCAGGAAACTCAAGCTCCATCCCTGGGTCGGGAAGATCCCCTGGAGAAGGGAATGGCACCCCACTTCAGTATTCTTGCCTGGAGAATCCCATGGACAGAGGAGCCTGGTGTCCTGCAGTCCACAGGGTGGCAGAGTCAGACTCAACTGAAGCTACTGAGCACACACACATGCAATTAAAGTTCTTAGACCAAAAGTAAATAAGAGGTATGCTTGTGGGTTAAGCATGAATCCTTTTACACAGTCATTAATATTGTCTTTTAGGATTTATGTAGTATTCTATAGTTTTTGTGAATGAACATAAGAAAAATAAGTAGTACTTCATAGATCCTGCTGCATGCCAGACAATATTTTACATATATTGATTTATTTAATTATCAGAACAATCCTATGTAATAAATACTGCTTCTATATCAAACCAGTAGCCCCTGATTTGCACACTGTAGATGAGGGAGTATAGCCCACAAGCAGTAAATGAAGCAATAAATGTTCTTCACAGCAAACTGTTAGCAGATTCTAAATGTCAAAGAAAATGGCTGATGGTTTTCTCATTAATCAGTGAACCTAGAGCACTGACAAAATGTCTCCTATGTTCTCCTTCTCTCCAACTTGGGGTGAAGGCAGCTAACCAACCCATTTCTTTAATGTTTTTCTCTTTGGAACATTAATACATCTAATCTCTATTAAGCAGCCCTCCACCATGCATTTATAAAGGCATAAGAAAGAAGACAGCAAAATTAAAAGAATCAGAAATAAATAGTAACATGGAAGTATCTTTGGAACTTGTGAAAATGTGGAAACCGAGTGTCAGAAAAAATGAAGTGATCAGTGGAAGGGCACACAGTGGGGCTCAGATGTGTTCTGAAATCACACGTGTTTAGATTCAGATCCCACCCCTTCCCACTGGAGTGGTCCTGGAAAAATTAATCCTTCATAGCTTCTGTTTTTTCATCTGTGAAAAACTTGGCAAGGATAAAACTTAGCTTTAATGAGAATACTAAGCAAATTAACATAGTACTTAAAAATATCTAGTTCAGTGCTTTATTTCTTAGTGGTGGTGGTTGGTGGTTTATTCGCTAAGTTGTATCCGACTCTTGTGACCCCATGGACTGTAGCCCACCAGGCTCCTCTGCCCATGGGATTTTCCAGGCAAGAATACTGGATTGGATTGCCATTTCCTTCTCAAGGGGATCTTCCTGACCTAGGAATTGAACCCGGGTCTCTTGCACTACAGGCAGATTCTTTAATGACTGAACTATGTGATAATGCCAGTTTTCCTTGGTCCACACTCTCTCACTGTCCATGACTTAATCTTCTATCCTAGGACACAACCCTAAGACTACCATGCAACTCATGCAACCCTAAGACTACCATGCAACTCTCACAACCCTAAGACTACCATGCAACTCACACAACCCTGAGACTACCATGCAACTCACACAACCCTAAGACTACCATGCAACTCACACAACCCTGAGACTACCATGCAACTCATGG
The DNA here is from genome assembly GCF_054371585.1 of Giraffa tippelskirchi. Lineage (NCBI taxonomy): Eukaryota > Metazoa > Chordata > Mammalia > Artiodactyla > Giraffidae > Giraffa > Giraffa tippelskirchi. The sequence goes on along the minus strand of NC_137275.1, from coordinate 86,459,043 downwards.
GGCCAGACAATCCCATTGGCAAGCTTTGCCAACACACACAGCTGTTTCATAACAGGTCTATTGACTTCTTCCATCATTAAAATTCTGCAGTCATCATATCTCAGTTTAACTTCATCAGACTTCTTAACAACCATTTAAATGGAAATTGCTGTTGTGGATATGGTTTATTTGATATCAATGAATAGTAACACTAGTGAACAGGCAGCCTTTACTAGCCAAATATTTGCCTTTGGAATCAGCCAGGGATTGTGATTGCTCTTCTTTTATAGCACATATGGTTTCACTTCCAGCAGGTGGACATTTGAAATTTCTAGCAATGTTTATGTATCATTATATAATTACCAACCTGTTGTAAATCAGCCAGCCAGTGGTGATTTGCCAGAATGAACAATAGCTGAGATTGTGTATTGCTGACTTTGGCATTGTAACCTGAAAGATAGCATCCTTTTTTCTGGTTGGTATGAAATTCTTCTGACATGAGATAATTTTTAGAAAGTTAACTTGATTGATTCTGACTCTGGTTTGATAGCAAAATAATCTAGTGTCCATATTGGACTAGAAACAAATCTCTGTTAAGAATCCATATGTGTACTTTTGTTAAAATTCTTAATACATGCTTTCAGTAAAAGTCTTGACATAACAAGAGTGATGAATAGATCAGTGCCAGGTCCACGGGCAGAAAGGAATATAAATTGTTAGACATATTGGTAAATCATCAATTATTTTAACCATTCAATGGCCATTGTGTAGACAGAAGAGAGAAGAAAATGATTTTATGATTTACTATCCTACTTTTGAAAAAGAAGGAAGAAAAAGATAAGTAAGAGTAGATTTGAAGGTTATTTTATGATTTCCTTATGAAAAAGTAACATTAACATAGTACCAACAGTGAATGCAGTAACAAAGCAAAGGGCAAGCTAACACACTTATTTTGTATCTGTACAGTTTTGGACAAAGTATCTAAATACATGTGGCACCATACAGAAGTGTAAGAAATGAAAAGGAGGGCAGGAATAAATAAACCTTTAATTTAAATTTAAAAAATTTTGCTTTTACTTTAGGAAGAGTAGCATTTAAAGAATAGACTGCTTTTATATTTCCAGATCTCAGACACTTTTAGTTGATAATAAGACTTGCTTTTCTTATTAATTTTCAAATAAAATTGATATTATGAATCTGACACATTTGATAAAATATTGAAGAAGAGAATATGTCTTAATTTGTCTTCTGTTTCCATTGTTGCCTTTCTCATGTAGGGCCTAGCATTGCATCAGTGCTAGGTTATACTGAAAAATGTAATAACTGAAAAATGAAAAATATAATGTTTACTTAAAGCAGCCAGCATAACATGGAAACATTATATTTTTACCTTTTTAAAAATAACTAACAATAGGTAACTTTATTCTTGTGAGATAGGAATCAACACAGCTCACTGAGTTGGGGAGGGCAGAGGAAGAGAGAGAAGGAAAGGTGTCCAGTTAGAAATTAAATAGCAGTACTGATTCTGATTTCTGCGCCAAAGTGCCATCTCTTTCAATTCTTGACATGCCTCTCCCCTCCCTTTTTTGAAAAACAGAGCAAGATGTTCTGCCTCCACGATTTATAGAAATTTGTGCAAATACCTGGGATTATTGGTTATTAAATATTGTGGAAATGGAAGTTTGACTCAAAGATATAAAGGAAGATGAGGGGGCCCTAATCTTAGGGAATGGTCTTCTGAGGGTGGATTTGTGGTGGATTAGAGCAGAGTCAGTGGGGAATAGGGAGAAACAGAATTAGAAGTCATGAGGGATAGGCCTTTACCGTTCCGTGATTTCGAATTTGTAAAATTTGAGGGTTTCTGGTTCCTCAAAGAAAAAAATCGAAGAAACATATTCCTATATAGCTTTACATGTTGATCCTGGGACTCATGCTTTTTTTTTTTTTTTTTTTTTACTTTCCTCCTGCTTTTTATGTTTATGGCATTGTGGAGGGAGAATTTCTTCATTCTCAAATGGCTTATTTCCTGCAGTTACAGATAAGGCTCTGTAATTTGCATGATGGAAGATTGAACCTGAGTCTCCTGCATTGGCAGGCAGATTCTTCACCACTGAGCCACCAGGGAAGCCCACGATGGAAGATACAAAGGTTAACTGGACACAGAATTTGTCTTTAAGAATGGTGTAGTTAGAGACAGAAACAAGCTAAGGTCATTAATGTTGAGTGACTAAATGAAAAATTTTTTGACAGTTACAGTGGCAATAGGAACGAAATTTGTGAAGGACAAGACTCAATATTTAACATTTGTGCTGCTGGACATTGGGGTTGTTTCCATATCCTGGTTAATGTAAACAGTGCTACAATGAACACTGAGGTGTGTGTGTCTTTTTAAATTACAGTTTTCTCTGGGTATATGTTCAGTAGTCTGATTGCTGGGTCTCATAGTCAATTATGCTTAAAAAAAAATTAACAAACATAGCAAAAGAGAAAAAAATTTAACATTTAGCCTAACTGAAGGAATGGTTAACTAGTACTTACTGATTTATTAAATTTACTAAATGGGCTTCCCTGGTAACTTGGTAAAGAATCCGCCTGCAATGCAGGAGACCTGGGTTCGATCCCTGGGTTGGGAAGACGGCATGGCAACCCACTCCAGTATTTTTGCCTGGAGAGTCCCCATAGACAGAGGAGCCCGGTGGGCTGCAGTCCATGAGGTCACAAAGAGCTGGATATGACTGAGTGACTAAGCACAAATGAAGTTGGTCTTCAGAGTCCATTTAGACAGTGTTCTCTCTGATCATTTCTGTGTGAATCATTGAATATTGTTACAGTTTTTTAGTGGTGTGAGATCATGCTTTATCTTTTAAATACAGATTATATTATTTAATCTTTATTTGTAGAGACCTTGCCAAGAACCATCAACATTAACTATTATAATAATTAATGTTTGGGAGTTGAAGGGAGTTATAGAGCCATCACTAAATCAATGACTCCTGCGTTTTAAGAGTTTAAATGCAAGGCAGTTTTAGTGATTCAGGCAGATATGTGAACTAATATCTCTAATACAAGTGGCTAAGTTGTAACTGGAAGAACAAACCCTACTGGGAGTTGGAGGAGATTTAAGTCACACTGAGTATATCAGTTTGGATACATATCTTGACAGGTGGAATGATTTCTTCTTCTAATTTTATCTGACATGGGTATGATTCAACTCTATAACTCTGAGTTACTGTAGAAATTAAGTTGAATGGTTACAGATTAGAGGGGGGAATGGAAAAAAGTGACAACAGCAATAAAGTGCCTGTCCATACTTTATCATTTTCTAGAGTATGTTCTTTGCATTATTCTCACCAAGAAAACTGGAATTGATTTCTTGTTTTCTAAAGTGGATCCAAAGAGAGGGGTGATATCTTTTCCCTTCTTTTTTTTTCACATTTACACAGTGATATGATACAAGACTGATTCATTCATTGGAAATAGTCTGAGTATGGGGTGGGTTTAGGTTCTAGAGCTCTTATTTCAATCAGAATGCTATCATAATCTATAAATGTATTAATCAGATAATCTGCAAACTTGTAATTTAAAGTCTATGGAGCAAATCAAATTTGTTCAATAAATATTCATTGAACAAATAAATGAACAGATTGGGACATCGGCTTTTTTTATTGGTATAAATGATGGTGAAATTAAGAGAAAGCTCTTTTATGATTATACCAGACATTTGGTTTCATAGAAGATGATGGCCAAGAAGGAGGAATGATGTGCAGAAAAGAGGTGTGAGAGTGCCAGGGAGACTCCATATGGTTGCTGGGGTTCAAATAACGATGGTTGTTCTTGTGTTTCTGAAAATCTTGGAGTCAGGCTTAAAATGTTGTTTTGGGACACATATATTCATTTAAATATGACTTATCAAATCTTTGAAATGCAAGCATCAATATATAAGGCATATAGAACTGCTAATGCATATAATATAGCCCCCCTTCTTCTCTGGAAATGAAATAATCAAATGTCTATATCTAGGTCTTATTTATATAAAGGAATATGTTTTAGAATTTTTCCAATATCTTTGTATGTGATTTTATAAGCAAGTACTTGTATATGTGCCTTCTAGATTTGGATAGAGAAAATAATTGTTTGGAAATAATAGATTAAATAGATTATTAGAGACTAAAAATATATTTCTTTAAATTTCCTTTTAGTATAGTGTGTAGAACGTGGACCCTACAGTCAGGATTGTGTTTAAGTCCTGTCTGAGTTTGAATCCTTACTCTACCTCTTTATTCAGCTGATTGGGGAAATTTAATGATATCTGTGTTTCAGTATCCTCATCTGTAAAATGGAGATGATAGTATTTCTTTTTCTGGTCAGGGGAAGCTTTATAGATACTCAGCCAGTGACACAGCCCATGCTCTGGCACTCAGAATGTGGCCCTGTGCTTGTTGTTGAATGCTCCATGGTCATCATCTTGACATTTTTAGCAGGTTTTACTTTGGATTTATGTATGTAATGATGTCAGATGGGACAGTGTCCCTTGCACTGGGGGCTTGCAGCCTTGCCTTATGTGTGGTTCTGTCTGCTACTGTCTCCCCACTTCTCTGGAGAGGTTCTGGGATGCCCCTTCTCATGCCCCCTCTGCCTCCCCAGGCCTCCAGTGGGGACTGGGCATGGGCGCTGGGGATGTCAGGTCAGCTAGTGGTGCACCTGCTGAGTGTCAGGGACAGGAGATGGTCCAAGCACCTGTGAAGATCTGCCTTCACCCTGCAAGCATCTCATGATAGGTTGAGAAAGAAAGACCACGGAAGAAAGGAAAAAAGCTTTTATCCTTCAATTTTAATAAGGGAACCTGCATTTTTATTTTGCATTGAACCCTGCAAATTATGTAACTGCCCTTGAATAGGGTGTTTTTAGGACTGATGTTAAAGCAACTGGAATGATACCGGTAATACAGTAGATACTATATAGAAAGCATTGCTGTTATTGCTATCTGACATATTCACATACTTGTAAGTGATAATTATATGTGATATAATGTGTTTACATAACATAATAACTTTATAAAATAAATGATTAATATTATTTCCTGGTACATGTTGTCATGAATAGTCTTTATTGCATCTAGATGAAATAGATCATTTAACTAATATTATTTCCTTGTACATGTTGTCACGAATAATATTTATTGCAACTTGATGGAAATAGATTGTTAAAAAATAATAGATGGCTTCCATTTGGTTTTTAATATATGAAGTCTAGTTAAGTGTCGTAGATTTCAGTTTTGCATTTTTCAGTACAATAACTGTAAAAATATCTGTAAGATAAAACTTCTTTGCCAATGCAAAATATATCCACTTTTGTACTGCATTTAGATGTGAAGCCAACATGTTGCAGATTTTCCTTCATTAACATACTTTATACTATCTAGTAGCAGACAAAAAACAAACTCAGCCCGGATATTTATGCTTTGCTGTTTATCTTGTTCTGTATCCTCTTGTGGTGTATACAGTCTATTTTCTGTAGCCCTTCTTTAGCTATTTAGAACTGTGTTACTCTTTTTCTTTCTTGTCCAGAAAATATCTGTGGGATACTATAGAAATGAATGCTTTTGTTTAGGTTTTATTCAATAGAGTGAGATTAAAACAGATTTCATTTATCATACATGAATACCTGGTATATATATTGCAAATGTTGAGAGCTTAAGGAAGAAGGCTGCTGTTGGCTTCAACAATAGTGTTGTCTTTCTTTCATCTTTAAGTAACATTCTGAACTTGACTAGCTGTACAAAAAGCAGATGGTGAAATGGTGCCAAGTTGACATTCACCATCTGCTTCTTACATATATAATTTTGTATGCTAAAAAATGATACAGCAGGGATCTGCTATTTACTGGTTGTTGGTTAGAGAAACTGTACCATTTGGGACAGTCGTATTTCAGCTTGAATACTGTCATTACATAATCATAAGCAAAGAAACTTGTCATGATAGAACTCCATATGTGGTTTTGCCTATTATTTGCATGTATGAAATTTTGTTGTTGCTTTTGATAAAAACTTGAGATAGGACCAGAAATCATAGAAGGGTGTATCTGGTGCTTGGTTGAGTTTGACAAATGCCTGTACAGGTTAAACAGTGTCTTTGCCCTAAACTGGTAATAAGCATTCCCTGCCCTCTGGTTTAATTTAAACTGGGATGGAAAGAAAGAAAGCTTTTAGCCAAACAGTACTCAGTTCTTACACATAATATGCGAAAGAACAATCAGGATTTCCGAACAAAGCTATCTCAGAGTTGATCAGGAACAAAGCCAGGCCATCCATCCTATTATAGGAAAAGTGTGGATGGATGAAGAGAGCTTAGATTAACCCTTGCGCCCTACTTGTTCAGTCAGGGTGGGTTTCCCCATCCTTCAGAGGGGTGCCCTTCTCTGTTAGATATCCCAGAGTCCTTTGCTCTCGATGTGAGCCACATGCCTTAGTAAGAGGCAAACTCCAAAGTCAGCTGCAGATAATAGCCTCATTCCTCCACTGCTTCTCCTTGTGTGGGCTTGATGGCAGAGTGAGACTGATGTGAGAGCAATTCTCTGCTAAATTAGAGAGCTACATCATTGAGAAGTGCCTCAAAGGAAGGGAAAAGAGACAAGGAGTTAAGCTTGTGCGCCAGGCTGCTAATGTATAAAGAATAAATTAATAATGACTGTAATTTGCCTTGTATTTTCAAGTATCCATAAAGCAGGATTATACTATACATGGACCTAATATGGAGCCGATATGTAATCTTCAGAGGATCTGAGAATTCCAAACTTCCATGCAGCATTTTCTTTTTTTTTGTTTAGATGGATACAGTTAAAAATGATTACGATGGAGTTATTAATATGAGTAGAGGATTTTTTCACCAGTACCTCAGTGGTGTGTCTTAGTTTTCATTGCTATCACTAGCCAGGGAGAAAAAATAATCACATATAAATCAGAAAAAGATGGTGAGAAATAATTATATTTTGAGTGGATGTTTATGGTCTTTCAGTTTACTTCTCTATTGTATTTACAACCCTGCCAAAGTCTGTATTTGGTCATATGATAGACAAATGAAGATATAGTTTGTGTTTACCTTACCTCCTTTAAGGCTGAGGAGGAAAAATAAGACTAATATAAAATTCAGGGTACTGGGAATATGGAGACTGGCTTGGTGATGTTGGCTAAGGACATGGATTCCATGTCTGGAGTCTGGGACTAGATTCTACTGCACATTAGTGACTGTCTTTGGATGAATGGACAAGGCTCTTCAAAATTGGGCTTGCAGTTAGTTTGCTTATCTGGAATTAGGGGGAATAATATTTATTCCTCAGAACCGATCTTGTCTTAAAACCATAGTTTCAGTGAAGAACAGTGGGGACTATGGGTATACACCTTTACAGCAAGGTATGACCTTTTTGAAATCAGGACTTTTCTTGCAGGAGAATATGGTTCTGAGTTCTAAAGGGATACATTTGATCTAGGAGATAGGTATTCACTTAGGACTATCTTGTAACTCTTGGTATTTACATGCATGCTTGCTTATAGACAGAAGTTGAGATCCTAACCAGAGATCAAATTGCCAACATCCGCTGGATCATTGAAAAAGCAAAAGAGTTCCAGAAAAACATCTTCTTTTCTGCTTTATTGACTATGCCAAAGCCTTTGACTGTGTGGATTACTATAAACTGTGGAAAATTCTGAGAGATGGGAATACCAGACCACCTGACCTGCCTCTTGAGAAATCTGTATGCAGATCAGGAAGCAACAGTTAGAACTGGACATAGAACAACAGACTGGTTCCAAATAGGAAAAGGAGTACGTCAAGGCTGTATATTGTCACCCTGCTTATTTAACTTATATGCAGAGTACATCATGAGAAACTCTGGGCTGGAGGAAGCACAGGCTGGAATCAAGATTGCTAGGAGAAATATCAATAACCTCAGATATGCAGATGACACCACCCTTATGGCAGAAAGTGAAGAGGAACTAAAAAGCCTCTTGATAAAAGTGACAGAGGAGAGTGAAAAAGTTGGCTTAAAGCTCAACATTCAGAAAACTAAGATCATGGCGTCTGGTCCCATCACTTCATGGAAAATAGATGGGAAAACAGTGATAGACTTTATTTTGGGGGCTCCAAAATCACTGCAGATGGTGATTGCAGCCATGAAATTAAAAGACACTTACTCCTTGGAAGGAAGGTTATGACCAACCTAGATAGCATATTAAAAAGCAGAGACATTACTTTGTCAACAAAGGTCCGTCTAGTCAAGGCTATGGTTTTTCCAGTAGTCATGTATGGATGTGAGAGTTGGACTGTAAAGAAAGCTGAGCGCCGAACAACTGATGCTTTTGAACTGTGGTGTTGGAGAAGACTCTTGAGAGTCCCTTGGACTGCAAGGAGATCCAACCAGTCCATCCTAAAGGAGATCAGTCCTGAGTATTCATTGGAAGGACTGATGTTGAAGCTGAAACTCCAATACTTTGGCCACCTGATGTGAAGAACTGACTCATTGGAAAAGACCCTGATGCTGGGAAAGATTGAAGGCAGGAGAAGGGGACGACAGAGTTTGAAATGGTTAGATGGCATCACTGACTCAATGGACATGAGTTTGGGTAAACTCTGGGAGTTGGTAATGGACAGGGAGGCCTGGCATGTTGCAGTCCATGGGGTCGCACGGAGTCGGACACGACTGACACGACTTAGCAGCAGTAGCAGCAGAATGCCTCTTACAGCTGGCTAAAATTGATGTGTACTGCATCTTTGAACCTCTTGGCAAAAGAAGGTGGTATTAGAATTTATTACAGTGGTAATTTTTATTGTACACCTTTGGTTCATCTGGGACTTGAACATTGCTTTCAATCTTTATGACATTTTTGTTTTCTATTAGGAAGAACATTAGACAATTCCTGTGGTTGGCAATTATGGGGCATTTAATAAATGATCTTTGATTCTAGAGGATAAAAGGTCAATGTGAGTGCATGCTTAGTCACTCAGTCATGCCCGACTCTTTGCGACCTCATGGTCTGTAGCCCACCAGGCTCCTCTGTTCCTGGGATTCTCCAGACAGCAATATTGGAGTGTGTTGCCATCCCCTTCTCTGGGGATCTTCCTGACCCAGTGATCAAACCCAGGTCTCCTGCATTGGCAGGCAGATTATTTACCATCTGATCCACTTGGGAAACCCAAAATGTCAGTGTACTGTATTCCAAAGGAATGGTCATTGTTGAATCCAGTTAATTTTTGTCCTGTGTACCTTATGCAGATGTTTCCTTCTATTAATACTTTTAGCAACTGAGGACATGTCCATTTTCACATAGTAGAAAAATCTCTGGAATTGAGTTTTGTGGTTAGCAAAAAATAAATAAAAATGTCTAAGGCCCTTCATTTGTAGGTACTATGATACTATATTGAAAAATAAATGTGTATGTATATTTTATTATAATATTGCTATGTATTTTTTTCTGGTAAAAAACCTACTTCAGAGTTTTTTCCACTCACCCATTTAATTTTCTTCTCACTATTCTATGTTTTTCTCCATATATATGTCATTTTATGATACTTTGAAAACTAAAAAAGTCATTGATAGTTCTTTTTCATAAATTGATGTTAATGCATAAAAATGATAAGTAATATGAGAATTTTCTCTTGATTAAGTGGAAATGTAGTTTCTCTTATAAAATTGAAAATGTTCTTCTCTTATAGACTGTAGTTAAAGATTATTTGAAAGAAAGAAACTTTTTTTATTAACACCATTGTATTAAACTAATTGTTCAAGATAAAGGCCACTTGGTAATTACAATTGAGACATTTTGCTTGACTTAAAAATGTTTTATTTCCATTTAGTGTTAAGGTCAGCAGTCCATTGTATTTACAAAGGGCATTACACTCACTCGTCAACCCTATTAAAAATTTTACAGTTGGAAAAATATTAACCTTACTCAGGGAAAAGGAGCCGAGGCTAATGAATAGAAAGGGAAAACTTTGTTAAAGTTACTTCAGATTAACAATTATGCTAATTTGATATGTAGATAGCAAATGTACAGTTTAAAATGAGTTTAAACCTATATGGAAAAATATATATGTTGAGTTTAAAGTAAGTAGCAATTTAGGCAAAATATCTTGGTGACTTACAGACTTACAAGAAAGTAAGCAACTTAGATTGTATGTGACTCTTTCTTTAATAAGCCTAGAACTTCACATTTGTTTACCATCTTTTATGTACCATGAGTATACTCTATTCAATTTATGTTGAACTACAACATAAATGCTTATTATTATGTCCTTTTTACAGATGCAGAAACTAAGGCCATGAATGACACAATAATAAGTATAACATAGCACAGAAAGGGGTGAGCTTGGTTAGTATCTGGGTCTGTCTGACTCTAAATTGTAGGCCTTCTCACTATACCACACTGACTATGTGGGCTTTGTTTATTTAGGGAACAGTTTCTTAATATATAAAGAGAAGATTTAGAAATTTATATCAGAAATCTCATTGCTCTCAAATTCTGATAACTTAGTTTCGTTCCTTGTTTTAATATTTAGACCATAAAGTATTTACAAAGATTACATATTATTTAATATAGTCAATAAAATATTACCTTGATACCTTACACAGCACTTCAGAATCATAATTTATATTCATCCAAAGTTGAATTTTAAAAGGCTATTCAGTTTACCTTAGCACTGAGAAAAATTAGAGAAACAGTGAATTGCTATATAATTTATGAAAAATTTACTAGAAAATTAGTTGGATTATATTTTGTATTATGTTGTAAATGTATGGAGAAGACACTTTGAAATGTGATATAAACATACTAATTTTGCTTTATGATAATTTAGCTTTGTCATATTTAAGCTGTGTTTGCTAATATATAAGTAAACAGGGAAAGTTGATAATTTGTCATCTTTGTCCTATATTGAAAATAAAGCTTAATAAATGTAAACTTTTTAAAAGCCTATCTGTATAAAATGAAGTAAAAGCTAATGTATACTACAAGTTCTTTGTCATGTTCTTAAAACTACATTAGTTCTGATAACTTGAAGTGAATTTATCTAGATATTGCAAAGTTAATGTTATTGTCCTCACAAAATAATAGCTCAACTCCAATGTTTACTCTTTTTTTCTGTTTTACTTTGATGTTTAATGAGGAATAAATGCAGTAAACAAACAAACAAACAAAAATGAAACACTCTGTTTCCTCTTGAAGTGGATGAAAAATTTCTAGCAATCCTATTTCAAAAGAGTTTTCATACTTTTAAATGAATGATTTACTGTAAGGATAAATGATAACATGGACGTTATTTTATATGACATAAAGTAGAATTTTAAAGCTAAAATTTATTTGTCTTATTTTTGCTCACAGTGTATTTAAAGTTATATCAAAAGTAGATACATGTCTATAAAACAGGAAATTGAAACCATCTAACTTTATAGTAATGTGCATTTTTTTAAAGTATGTTAACATCCCCTTCCACAAAGCAAGGGCTTTCCTGGTGGCTCAGCTGGTAAAGAATTGCCTGCAATGTGGGAGACCTGAGTTTGATCCCTGGGTTGGAAAGATCCCCTGGAAAAGGTAAAGGCTACCCACTCCAATATTCTGGCCTGGAGAATTCCATGGATTGTATAGTCCACGGGGTTGTGAAGAGTTGGACACTACTGAGTGACTTTCACTTTCACCACAAAACAATGATTTATTTTTTCCTGTTGACTGTTGCTTAACACGTAAGGGTCACTGACTGATATCTTCAGGATATTTTAATTCGCATTTGGATTACAGAGTACCTGCTAATGAGGGACAGACAGAAGAAAATAAGCAGAATTTCACTAATTAGAAGTTTGACAGTTTTGTCAGTATGTAACCATTGGACAGCCAGATCATCATTAGTGCCTTTGGAAAAAAGAACAGAGATACTTTGAAATGCAAAAAGATAACCCAACACATATCTTTGTTATCAAAAATGTTGATTGAGTTGATCTTATATGCCAATCAGTCGGCATAAATGGTGATGACAAAACCCTTGCCCCAGAGCAGTTTGATGTATAGTGGAATTTGATAGGATGTTTACTGTTTACTAAAAGTGATGATAAATATGTACTTTTAAACAATTGAGAGATGAGAATCCATCTTACATGGTGTGATATAGCAGACTCTCTCTGAAGAACAGTGTCTCATTTTAACTCAGTAATTGTCATTTCTTCAGCATGTTTTGCATGCTGTAAATGCATCATCTCTAATTATAACCAGAATAATTCAAGGAAGAAATTCTAATGTAGTAACTGAATGCACACTTTCTTCTATCTGGCTCTAAACTCAAGTTCTTTTCACATTGTATTGCCTTCCTGTGACTTCTGAAGTCTGAATTATAAAATAACATAGGATGGGAGAGAGAAGGAGCCTTCAGTTCAGTTCAGTTCAGTTCAGTTCCATTGTTCAGTCATGTCCGACTCTTTGCGACCCCATGAACTGCAGCATGCCAGGCCTCCCTGTCCATCACCAACTCCCGGAGCCTACCCAATCTCACGTCCATTCAGTCGGTGATGCCATCCAACCATCTCATCCTCTGTCATCCCCTTCTCCTCCTGCCCTCAATCCTTCCCAGCATCAGGGTCTTGTCAAATGATTCAGCTCTTCACATCAAGTGGCCAAAGTATTGGAGCTTCAGCTTCAACATCAGTCCTTCCAGTGAACACCCAGGACTGATATCCCCTAGGATGGTCTGGCTGGATCTCCCCACAGTCCAAGGGACTCTCAAGAGTCTCCTCCAATACCACAGAAGGAGCCTTAAGGGCCATCTATTCAGAATCTTCAGTTTTACATCTTTGGAAGGGCCGAAGAGGTTCATGAACTTGCCAGAGACAAACAGAGACTAAAACTTCAGTCTTCTAGTTCCTAGTGTTTGTTCTTCCAAAGGCCTTTTCTAATACCATTCAGGAACCATTAGTCGTATACTCTCTTGGGATGTAGCTTGTATTACTCAACTCTTTTTGATATATGTATGTATGTGTGTGTGTGTGTGTCTGTGTGTATGTGTGTGTGCATTCTAAGTGGCTTCAATCATGTCTGACTCTTTGTGACCCCCATGAACTATACAGTCCATGGAATTCTCCAGGCCAGAATACTGGAGTGGGTAGCCATTCCCTTCTCCAGGGGATGTTCCCAACCCAGGGATTAAACCCAGGTCTCCCGCATTGCAGGTGGATTCTTAACCAGCTGAGCCATCAGGGAAACCCAAGAACACTGGAATGGGTAGCTTATCCCTTCTCCAGGGGATCTGTCCGATCCAGGGATCGAACCTGGGTCTCCTGCATTTCATGCGGAGTCTTTACCAGCTGAACTACCAGGGAAGCCCTAGTTGGTCACAGGTGCTCTTTAGTTTAATTTTTAAAAATTTTTGTTGTGACAAGTAGGCTTTGGGAAATATTATAATAGAATGCAGATGTAACCAGTACACGTTTTAGGATATACTCAATAGTGTTTTAGGAAGGTAAATCTTCTAGAGATAAACTGGATAAATTTATCCTAATCCAAGGAGGCAGCAGTGACTTTGGAGGAAAAAGGTAAACTCAAGACCTTTTTCAAACAAACAAATAAAAAAAAACCCCACAGCATGTGGTAGCAAATAGAATTAAATAAAGTGATGGTGAAGATTTATGGTATATAGATATCAAATGTAACTCTTGTCCCTATTACTGAAAAAGGGTGAAAAATCAGAAACCAGTCCTCGGTGTTCTCTTTGAGGGGATGGCAGTTGTCATGACACCACTACTAAGACTGAGCTGGCAGTGTCGTGGGGCTGGAACCACATGGAAGAAGATGGTGAATTAAACACAAGGGAAGCAAATGTGGTTGAATGCATTGTGGAGCTCAGGGTTGTAAGTTGTCCTCGTCAGTCTGTGAGTCTTCTCTTTTGTGTAATTAGAATTGCATCTCTTAAAGAGATAAACTCTTTAAAAGCCCTGATGGGAATCCATTTTTTAAAAATCCATTCAAACGAGTATAGAGACAGGATTCCCAATCTCATTTTTACTAGATTTCTTTGAAATATATTCAGGCCGATGAGTTGTGATTGTCCAGTTGTCCAGTTCCATGTGTTAGTTGCTCAGTCGTGTCCAACTCTTTGCAACACCATGGACTGTAGCCCACCAGGCTCCTCTGTCTGTGGAGTTTTCCAGGCAAGGATACTGGAATGGGTAGCCATTCCATTTTCCAGGGGATCTTCCTAACCCAAGGTTTGAAGCTGGGTCTCTTGCATTGCAGGCAGATTCTTGACCATCTGAGCCACCAGGGAAGCCATAGGTAGAGTCAGTTTCTCTCCCTTTTTTCTTTTGTCAGTGTCCTGTGTAAAGTTATGACCTAGCTTGGACATGATTTCAAATAGTTTCCTTTAAAGCTGTCTCTCACAGAGCAATGTATTAGGCATCTCTAAACATTTTACGAACAGGTATAGGGTGCAGAGTAGAGTTTTGACTTGGTGTCAGTTTGGCTGGAAAGTCCATAGTAACCAATTCCATACTTAACTGGATTGTGTGTGGTACACCACACACAGCTTGCTGTTCCTTGAACAGCTACTGAAATCCTTTAAACTCTTAACATATAGAAAATATGTGTCACATGAAATAACAGGATCTATTCTCTTGCTTTTCTGTGTGACCTTAGTGTGTCCCTGTAGGTGTGCTATAGGGTTTCCTCTGTTTGCCTCGGGACGGAGTCCTCTTTGCTTGTGCCCGTTAACACTGTAGGGAGAAAATGACTTCTTACTTCCTCTTTTTCCATGGACTTGATGAAAGCCAACAGGTTATGTGCTCTCAGTGACACCTGACTCTTCTGTATGCTGTTTCTGGGTTGTTCAACTTGCAGATGGAAGGTTAATTAGATAGCCTCCCTGTTTCACTCATTAACATTTCAAAAATGATTAAGCAAGAAAAATAGGAGATCCTGTAGATGTATATAGACTCTAACTTAGTTTCGTGTGGTGTAGAGTAGACTTTGTCTGGTGGAAAATAAAGAAATGCATATTGTTGGAAGTTTCTGATTTTTCTCCAAAAGGTATTTTAAGAAATAAGCTTGTGTACAGGAAGCATGTTTTAAAATAACACTTTGGAACTAAAAATCAGATAGTTTAAAGGCAGAGTGACTAATGTATTCCTCTAATGTTTGAAATGTTACCATTATTTGGAAAGTGTTGTAATCTTGCTGTAGGCATTGAGAAGCAAACGTATTTCTCAGTAAGAGATTGTGATCCAACCATCATGAGATAGAACATTTTTGATCCTATACAAAAGAATGGAAACCTTATCCTGCAAATCAAAATTGTTGTCTTCCTTTGAATTCATTTTTTTTCTTTCAAGAATTAAGGGTTTTGAGTGGAAAATGAATCAGTTATTTCTTCATCCAAGATTCAGTGAATGAGAAAAGTAAGGGTGAGAAAGACGAAATAACCACCCAAGACCACACAGGCATGAAGGGAGGAACTGGGATTTGATTCAGGATGTCCAGCTCCTGGCCAAGAATTATTAACCATACGCTTTATTCCCACAGCTGTCTTCTGTAACTCACTGTGCTGTTTCTCAGCCTAGAGTTCCTATGAGTGTTTCAGAATCGATGGTATTTTCTATATTTTTTGGTCTTTGCATAAGAGCATGTGCTGTGTCTATGCGGATGTGTATGCTTAGGCGTGTGTGCACAAGTGTGCATGTGTATGGTGTAAGGCTGAGAGTGCCTGAAGCAGACGAGCAGTGGTGGGACTTGGGCAGCTTTACGAAAATGAGCAGAAGGAAAAATCAGAAGATTCTTCTAGTCTGTAGGTTGTGAAGGCTGTGATATAAGAGGAAATGATTGTTTTATGTGTTTTGCAAATTTTTGAACCAGTCTTCATTTAGAACCACCATCAACCTTTCTGCCCACTTCAACCCTGTAATATTCTGTTGCATGAGCTGCTTCTGTTTAGTGGATCATGCAAGACTGATTCAATGGCAGAAGGAGTGCTTGTTCAAGGGATCAGAAACAGATTTCTTTTTTTTTTTATTCATTCATTTTTAATTGAAGGATAATTGCTTTACAATGTTGTGTTGGTTTCTGCCATACATCAACATGAATCAGCCACAGGTATACATATGGCCCTTCTCTCTGGAACCTCCCTCCCACTTTCCTCTAGGTTTTTACAGAGCGCCAGTTTTGAGTTCCCTGAGTCATACAGCAAATTCTCATTGGCTGTCTATTTTACACATGGTAATGTATGTTTCTAAGAACAGATTTCTTAATTTAATTCTGATAATGCCACATATAGATAGCCTAGAAGCATGTCAATCCATGATGTGAGAAATGGATGGAGAATTCGGCTTTACTATATATTTTTTTTTTAACTAAACTTAAATTTTTCTTACTGAACAGTGTCAAGCACATGGAGTAGTTAAACTTCACTTCTGTTCTGTGACACTTGTATCTGCCAAATTTCACCATTTCTGTTTCTCTTTAGAAGTTCAGCTTTTTAAATTCAACTAGTAACATACCTATTTTCAATAG
Source organism: Giraffa tippelskirchi (assembly GCF_054371585.1). NCBI lineage: Eukaryota > Metazoa > Chordata > Mammalia > Artiodactyla > Giraffidae > Giraffa > Giraffa tippelskirchi. The sequence continues at coordinate 86,442,533 of NC_137275.1, read as the reverse complement.
TTTTTATTTTAACAAATGGTAGTTTTCAGGCTCTCTCACATAAGTATGTTTTGTGACTTAATCAATTTTTAAAATAATCCTGATTATGTCTTTAAGTGCTAGCGTATCCCCATTCAGTGGCTAATATAATGCTAATTGCAGTCAGTAGTAAATTGTTAGTGAGTGAAAGTCTGGCTATTGACATTCATGTAATTTAGGTGGTTCTACTATGATTCTTTAAAAATTCCTCACACTGAAGAATCTTCACATCTAAACAAACTTATTTAATATATGCCATTATAGATATGTCTGGAAATTGGGGAAGGAAGTATTTTGAAGCAGAGAGAAGAGTGAAACAAGGAGACCCATATAATTGACATGATGCCCCTTTGAGTCAGCTCCAGAATAGAAAGGAATTTTGACTGTACAATCCAGTTAACAATGATCCTGAATTGAATTTATCTGCAACTACTATCTTCGGCCTATACTGTAATGTTTGTAGAGATAATGCTTACCAGTTTGCCATTGAGTATCTGTGTTAATAAATTCATTTTAGTTTAAAAGCATGGTTGGTGGAGCCAGAGTTTCTTAGATTTGATTTCTTCCATTTATAGACTCTTTGATTTTTGATGAATTATTTAGCCCTGTGTTCTGAATCAGATCATTTTCTTTATCTGTAAATAAAGGCTTATAGATGAAGTGGATTCTAATAGTAGATTCTACCTGATGGAGCTGTTGTCAAGTTAATATTTCTAAAGTCTTTAGAACAGGGCTCAGCAAATGGTATACACTGAATTCCTATTGGCAATAAACTGTAGAGAACTAGAACATCCCAGAATCTAATGTTAAATATAATGTTACCTATTGGAATCATTTGGTGATTTGGTCTTAGGTTTTAGAAATTATTTAAAAATTTTCATTCTTTCATTTATCAGTTACTTGTTGAGCATTTATTTGCTTTGTACTGTAGATAGTAGCACTGATACTGTCTCTGATATCAGTGCTACCTTTTATCTGTTTTATGTTCTTACCTTTATAAAGCCTTTCCAAATGTTAGCTTTTATGGCTTTCCTGTGAAAACTATGAGATAGCAACCTAAATGTCCATTGACAGAGGAACAGATAAAGAGGATGTGGTATATATATATATATATATATATACACACACACACACAATGGAATATTACACAGCCATTAAACAGAATGAAATAATGCCATTTACAGCTACATGGATGGATCTAAAGATTGTTATACTGGGTGAAGTAAGTCAGACAGATAAGGAGAAATATGATATTCCTTACGTGTGGAATATAAAAAACGATGATGCAAATGAACTTATTTACAAAGTGGAAACAGATTCACAGACTTAGAGAATGAACTTACAGTTCCTAAGGGGAAGGGTGGGGAGACGGGGTAGTTAGGGAGTTTAGAATGGATGTGTGCACACTGCTATATTTAAAATGAATAACCAACAAGGACATACTGTATAGCACAAAGGACTCTGCTCAATATTATGTAACAACCTAAATGGGAAAAGAATTTGAAAAAGAATAGATGCATGTATATGTGTAACTGAATCAGTTTGCTGCACACCTGAAACTGTCACACCATTGGTAATCAACTATACTGAAGTGACTTAGCAGCAGCAGCAGCAGCAGCATACTCCAATATAAAATAAAAAGTTTTAAAAAACCCAAAAACTATGAGGTAGCTAAGAAAAATTATATTGCCAGTTTCTGGATGAAGTAAATTTTCATTGAGGTGTAAAGATTTCCTTCATTACAGGGAGTACAATTTAGGTAATTTCTTTTCCTTCAACATACCCATCTCATTGTAGGAAGAGCCTTGCTTATTTACATTCCCTTGGAGCCTGCTGTTTGTTGCCTCTGCAGGTTTACATGTGGATCACCTGGACCTGGAGCAACCATCCATGTGGATTTGGGTTCTTCTAAGGCTGGACCACAGTAATTCTATACTTAGGTTTTTTGTTTTTTAACTTGTAGGAAAAAATTTCTGAATATTACCAATGTTGCATTTTTAAAACGATAAATTGAACATATTTGATTTATTCACAAAACATTTTAATATTTCTGATGTCTCTCTTGATCCTGTTGTGTCTTTGGCTTAACCAAATCCTGGTTTCCTTTTTAATTTTTTAGCATTTTGCATATGTGACTTCCCACCTTTCCACATTTAAATTCAAAGACCAGGCAGCTTATTTTTCCTTCAACATAGACAGAAATCTGAATAGGATGGGCAAAGTAAAACTGCCCATCAGATATGTAATGGGCCTCTCTAATAGATCTGATTGAATTGATTTCCCGATGGAATAAAAAGCATAAGGCACTTATCATTTAGTCATAAATTTATTCATTGCAAAGAGCCACATCCCATTAATTTTATGTAATTGGGTAATTCCCAGTAGCTGCTGCTGAAGTGTGTGTTCCCCCTTGGTTTTGTGTAGTGACATTCTCTGGAGGGAAGAGAACTCTATTGTGTATGTAAACTTTAAAGGGCCGAAAGATTTTCAGAGCATTTCCAATTTTAACTATTGCTTTGATCCTACTTCTATTCTCACTCTTAAAAATGCTTTCCTCCACTATATTTCTAAATCCAAGTACATGTAGAACTGTAGAGTAACACGACATTCAAACCAGTTGTTCTTATGTTCCAGGAGCTACCTGAAGAAGTAGTTGCTATAGCCTCCTGTTACCCTAAACCTCTTTGGTCAAACTGTCCTAGGTTACAGTCACTTAAGATCTAGCTGATCAGTGTACAGGAAAATCTGCTAGAGCCCACCACCACAGGGGAGCTACATTTTAACTGTTATTACGCTTGAACAGTGAAGTATTGGCGTGGGTTGCCCTGCAGAGAATCCCCATTGTAACTGATTCCCTAAGGGAAGTGAAATTCACTCAGTTGTGTCTGACTCTTTGCGACTCCACATACAGTCGATGGAATTCTCCAGGCCAGAATACTGGAGTGGGTAGCCATTCTGTTCTCCAGGCGATCTTCCCAACCCAGGGATTGAACCCAGGTCTCCCGCATTGCAGGCAGATTCTCTACCAGCTGAGCCACCAGAAAAGCCCCACTTGATTCCCTCAAGGAGTGATAATTTTGACAAGTTAGTTTTAGCCTGTGTTGGAATGTCAACTTTTTGTAGTGAGTGTCTATTCCAACAATTTATCTTAATGTATGATTGGAGGAGAATTGGGAAAGCAGAGAATTGGGAATCACTAAATGATCATCATTTTCCTCTCTACTCATCAGTTTGTATTTAACTATTACCCTCGTGATTACTATCTACTTGCTTTTCTCCACTGCTGCTTCTCGTTTCCAAATCGTGATAATTAAATATCCTAACTTTCTCTAGATCCTCTCCTATATCTGGATAGAATTATATTCTTCTGGAATTGCTTTTCTTCTTTCTGTAAAGACAGAATTTTAAATTCATTTTTTTTTTTCCTTCATGGATGTTTGCTTGCTTTCAGTTGGGCTGTTGAGATTTTGACATTACTGAGAAAGAGAAAGGGAGTAATCAACAGTGACATCAAAGTGCTTTAATGTATTCAGGAATGATAGTAAACAAAATGTTTAAATTTTGTTGGAAAGTAGAATTCAGTGAACCTGTGAATTTTTAAGAAAATGATTTATTTATTTGCTTCCAACAAGAGTGAGATGCTTGTATTTGCATACAATAAAGTGCAACAGAGGACCAAAGAACTTCAGTTATATCTGTAACCTTTCACAGTTATTGGCAGAAATAAACTTTTGTTTAAAGTTCTGCTTATGAGAGTCAATAACTTCTCACAATCTGTTTCCTGACCTTTAGTAAACTTTCTTCGAATAATAGTGTTTGTAGATAGAGGAAGTTAATTTAATTGTTGACGATAAATGGGTATGTTTCAGCTATACTAGGGAGTACCAGCAAACAGGAGGATGGTTACGTTAGAGTTTTAATCCTAAAAATAATTATGAGTCATCAAAGTGCCCATAAAGTAATAATTGTGTAAGACATTCAAAACATCTTAGGTCAGAGAGAGAATTAAGCCTCAGAACGCTAGTCGAGGGATAGATGATAAGATATATTTGAGAACGTAATTCTAGTTTCTGGTGAACAGAGTGGATTCTCTTTTTACATCCATTAAAATTGAAGGGCTTCCCACCAAAACAAGATTCTAGCCTGTAGTCTGAGATAAATATTTATTTTTGAAGTAGATGAACTCTAATTTTTGAATCCTAAATCTTTAAGCTATGCACTTTAAGAGTGTAAATAGCCCCAGGAGAGTTAAGTATTTTATATGGAGGAAAATAAGCTTGAATAATAGTCCCTGACTTCCATAGTTAGTATATTTTGCTTATTATTTTTTTATTAAAATACAGTTGATTTTCAGTGTTGTGTTATTTCTTCCATATTGCAAAGTGAATCAGCCATACATACACATATATCCACTCTTTTCTAGACTCCATTCCCATATAGGTCATTTCAGAGCACTGACTAGAGTTGGCTGTGCTATAGAGTAGGTTTTTTTTTAGTTATCTATTTTATGTTAAGTAGTGTGCATGTATCAATTCAAATCTCCCAATTATTTTTGTTTTTTAAGACTTTTTTGTTATATATTTAATTTTTATCATTTTATATATAAAATTATAGTGTTATGCTAAGAGTTTGTAAGCTGCTCTTTTAAATTAAAAATAAGATATTAACTTGTCTTAGCAAAACTGAATTCTTTATTTCTTGAATTAAATCATTTTTGTCTGTAAGTAAACATTAGGTCTGTTCCTAAGAAAAAAGTAGTTGGGTGTGGAGATCTTAAAGAAATGACCTGGTCCAAGATGTCTATTTTAACCACACGTTCTTTTGTCTATAAAAATAAGAATAATTTTCTTGAGATACCTATAGAATTAGTATCATCAGCCTTTTAAAGGGTTGGGGACTTGGAGTGAAGGACAAGATATTAAACCAGCTTAGGTAGTAATTTTTTTGTTTGACACATTAACGTGAAGTAAAACAAATAGTGCAATGGAAAGATTACTATGGTTTTAAAGCTTATTCACATACTTTGTTATCAGTTGAACTGTTGGCTTATGCTTTAAAGATGTGTTCTTCTTTTGAAAGAAGGGTATGTATAGCTCTAGTAGCAAAATCATTCATTTATTCTACGGTATTTGTTGGGTGTTGTTCATATGGCAAGTTGCTGGGGAACAGAGTTTGAAATTTTTGTGCAGGAGGTCTGCTGGTGGATCTATACCTGTGGAGGAGTGAAGGGAGTGAGGATGGGAAATAAGAAGTTGACTCATGATGCAATTTCGATAGAGGTGTGAGCCGAGCCTATCATGAGCTGTGGAGCTAGATGGTCCTGCAGAGTTGTCCCATATGGAGGTGAGGGGATGGGCGTTTGCAGTCCTGCCTCAGCCAGAGAAGTGGTGCAGCCTTGAGTGGTGCAGTTGTGAGTAGTCAACAGTTAGTACTCTTGGAAGCTGAGGGGGGCAGTGGAGAAGAGTAAATCCAGTCTAGAAGGGAGTCCTTGACTGGGAGATCTGGGCATCTACTACCATTGCTCACCAAGAATCCCGCTTTGATCTGGTCGCTGGGGATACCACGTTGAGCAGAAGCAGACATGATCACTTTTTCCAGTAGTTGAGGTCTATTAAAAAAACTACACAAACAAAAGCAAACTTGTGGTTATTAACAGACCTAATACATCTTATTGTGAAGGACTGTATTAAGAAGCTAAGAATCTGTTATGATGCTATGGATAAAATTTTTATGTATATTGATGGTCGTCAACCTAATCTTTAGGCACGCTTATTACTGGTTTGTCTTCTCTCATGTGAGCTTATCTTGTATTATATTTTTCATGGTATTTTGTGTGGATATCGTTTGACTTCTTCATAACTGAATCTCCATATTAATGCCCAAACCCTCCACTCCCCAGAATGCTGGATAAATCTAATTCAGATGATTCAACTTGACACAATGATAATGCTATATTCATCCACTCACAGGAAAGTGTTATTATATGCGTGTTAGATTTTTTAACTGGAAAGCCACAATTGCAGTTGTGATATTTTCTACTGGGTGTGAAGTTTCCAGGAGGACTTGTATTTTCAAACTAATAGAAAAAGGGTAGCCAATGAAGGAAGACTTCTGCTTTTAATAATAATTATAACTAAAATAATGACAACTGTGACTTCTGATTATAATGATCTAGTTGCCAAGTGCTTTATATGGATTATCTTATTTAATTCTTATTAGTCTACTGTTCTAAGAGGTTCACATAGATTATGTGATATAATCATGGTAATATCTCTAGGGAATAAGTTCTATTCTTATCCCAACTTTACAGGTAAGGACATTATAACTACGGTAACTAGAGTCTTTATACAACTAGTAAGCAGACGAGTGAAGATTTTTAAAATGGACATCCTGGGTCCAGAGCTTTCTTTAGGGACATATTGATTATGGCTATTTGAAGTAATGTGTTGGTAGCAGAAATATCAGGGATGGTTGAAACAACAAATGTTCAGCAATTCAGAAGAAAAGAAACAACTTTAAAAAGTGCTTCCTTCTTATAGAAAACAAGCTAGTGGTTACTAGTGGGAAAGTGAAGGAGTGGAGGGCAAAAGAGGAGTATGGGATTAAGAGATACAAACTACCGTGTATAAAATAGGCTTCCCAGGTGGCACCTGTAGTAAAGAACGCATGTGCCAATGCAGGAGATGAAAGAGACATGGGTTTGACCCCTGGGTCAGCAAGATTCCCCTGGAGGAGGAAACGACATCCCACTGCAGTATCCATGCCTGGAGAATCCCATGGACAGGGAAGCCTGGCAGGCTACAGTCCACAGGGTCACACAGAGTCGAACATAACTGAAGCGACTTAGCACATGTATAAAATAGATAAGCAACAAGGATATATTGTCCAAAACAGGGAGACAGAACCATTATCTTATAAAAACTTTTAATGGAGTATTATCTGTAAAAATACTGAATAACTATGTCATACACGTGAAACTAATATAATATTGTAAAGGAACTATACTTCAGTTGAACAAAAAAAGGTATTCCCTTGCCTTATATACTTAGTGAAACTTAAATGTATCAAGACAAGGGTTTGGTCACCATCAGTTCCCATACCTGCTCTCTACTCTTACTCTCCACGTGACGAGGAGAGACATCTTCTGTTGGATCTTAGTAGCCCTCTGCCTAAAACCTTTAATGACTTCGTGTTGAAGTCAAGTAGGCCTTAGAAAGCATCACTATGAACAAAGCTAGTGGAAGAGGTGGAATTCCAGTTGAGCTATTTCAAATCCTGAAAGATGATGCTGTGAAACTCCTGCACTTGATATGCCAGCAAATTTGGAAAACTCAGCAGTGGCCACAGGACTGGAAAAGGTCAGTTTTCATTCCAATCCCAAAGAAAGGCAATGCCGAAGAATGCTCAAACTACTGCATAATTGCACTCATCTCACATGCTAGTAAAGTAATGCTCAAAATTCTCCAAGCCAGGCTTCAGCAGTACGTGAACCGTGAACTGATGTTCAAACTGGTTTTAGAAAAGGCAGAGGAACCAGAGATCAAATTGCCAACATCTGCTGGATCATAGAAAAAGCAAGAGAGTTCCAGAAAAATATCTGCTTCTGCTTTATTGGCTATACCAAAGCCTTTGACTGTGTGAACCACAATAAACTGTGGAAAATTCTGAAAGAGATGGGAATACCAGACCACCTGACCTGCCTCTTGAGAAACCTGTATGCAGGTCAGGAAGCAACTGTTAGAACTGGACATGGAACAACAGACTGATTCCAAATAGGAAAAGGAGTACGTCAATGCTGTATATTGTCACCCTGCTTATTTAACTTATATGCAGAGTACATCATGAGAAACGCTGGGCTGGAAGAAGCACAAACTGGAATCAAGATTGCCGGGAGAAATATCAATAACCTCAGATATGCAGATGACACCACCCTTATGGCAGAAAGTGAAGAGGAACTAAAAAGCCTTTTGATGAAAGTCAAAGAGGAGAGTGAAAGTGAGCTAAAAGCTCAACATTCAGAAAACCAAGATCATGGCATCTGGTCCCATCACTTCATGGCAAATAAATGGGGAAACAATGGAAACAGTGTCAGACTTTATTTTTTTGGGCTCCAAAATCACTGCAGATGGTGATTGCAGCCATGAAATTAAAAGACACTTACTCCTTGTAAGGAAAGTTATGACTAACCTAGACAGCATATTAAAAAGCAGAGACATTACTTTGTTAACAAAGTCCGTCTAGTCAAGGCTATGGTTTTTCCAGTGGTCATGTATGGATGTGAGAGTTGGACTGTGAAGAGAGCTGAGCGCCGAAGAATTGATACTTTTGGACTGTGGTGTTGGAGAAGACTCTTGAGAGTCCCTTGGACTGCAAGAAGATCCAACCAGTCCATCCTAAAGGAGATCGGTCCTGGGTGTTCATTGGAAGGACTGATGGTGAAGCTAAAACTTCAATACTTTGGCCACCTCATGCGAAGAGTTGACTCATTGGAAAAGACCCTGATGCTTGGAAGGATTGGGGACAGGAGGAGAAGGGGATGACAGATTATGAGATGGTTGGATGGCATCACCGACTCTATGGACATGAGTTTGGGTAAACTGCAGGAGTTGGTGATAGAAAGGGAGGCCTGGCGTGCTGCGATTCATGGGGTCGCAAAGAGTCGGACACGACTGAGCGATTGAACTGAACTGATTGCACTTGAGTATATGTTCTTTGCTGCTTACTTGTTTAGCTGTAAATGGTATCCCCACCTCAACCTCCTTAAACTTTGCTCAAGTCAGCGAGGTTTCTTTTGGTTCTTCTAAATGCTCAGTTCTTTCCCACCTCAGGCTTTTGCTCTTTCTGTTTTCTGTGTCTAGAATGTGTTTCCTTCTGCTTTTCACATGACTGAGTTTTTCTCATCCTTCAGATCTTGACTGGCATGTCATTTCCTCAGCAGAGCCTGCCTTGACCATAGTACTGAAAGTCGATTTCCCCTTTTACTCTCTTTGTATCCCACTTCATTCACTGTTCTTGCTATCATTTGTGATTATTTGTCCCTTTGGTTGTTTGTTATTCAGGTACTCTATAATTCAGCCACTGGGTACAGGGCTGGTGTCTATCTTATTCCCTTTGTTTCTTCAGTGCCTGGGAGAGTCTGAGGCAGGAGATAGATGGGCCCCGGGCTGAGCAGCTGGAGTCTGTCCCCTGCAGACAGATGCTCTATGACAAAGATAATAGCTAGAGCAGAGAGGAGCTGAGCCCTGCCCAGATAAGAGATTAAGAAACCATATATTTCTCATTCTCTAGTTTAAGGAGAACTTCCCCACTACACATGTGCTCCTGGGGGTCAGAAAGGGAGGGGTGCCACCCCATAGTAGGTGATGTCAACCTACTCAGGCCTCTCTGCTAGAATCCATCTTGGATAAGAGGTGTGTGTGCACACAGGGGAGACCCTGAGATAAGCCATATATGGACTCAGAGCCAGGCAGAGCAAAATGATTCATTGATTCATCAGAGGAAACCCAGAAGAAATGCCTTATATAAGTGATTCAAACTGCCACGAGGGCAAGACACTTTCTCTGAGTCCTTCCATGTGTGTCTGTTCACATGTACTCTTTTTCCTCTTAATAAACACTTGTTTTGTTTCTGTCTGTGTCTTTGTGGAATTCATTTCTACAAAGCTGATGGGCCGGGGCCTTGTCACTGGCCACTGTCCCTGGTGGTCTAGTAACTAGGATTCAGCTCTGTCACTACAGTGAGCTGACTTCCATATCTGGCCAGAGAACTGAAATCCTGCATCAAGCCACTGCAGACTGAGCCACCCTAGATCAAGTCCGTGTTCTTTCTGTGTTGTTTCAATGAATCATCAGCTATGGCTGTATAGTGGTATTTAGATGTCAAGCCATGGTGAATTGACATTTTTACTTATTGTCCTTTTTTTCAGTTCTTTCAAGGTAGAATAGATTTAAATTTAAATACAGAAAAATTATCAATTTTATTAGAAAACTGTGGATCCTACAGAGTGCCAAGGGTACATTGATGTTAAAAGAGTTAATGTTCATTTTAGTTGAGTCTATTTATTACCTTCAGTAACATCAGGGGAGAGGTACCTTTCTACATATAAGGTTAAAACAATTTTAGACAAGTTAATTGTCAAAAAACAGTTGCAATGCAGGAGACCTGGGTTCTGTCCCTGGGATGGGAAGATCCCCTGAAGAAGGGACCGGCAACCCACTCCAGTATTCTTGCCTGGAGAAATCCGTTGACAGAGGAGCCTGGCTGGCTACAGTCCACGGGGTTGCAAAGAGTCAGACATGACTGAGTGACTAGAACTTTCTTACTTATTTGAGGGTAAATGTTAATTATATGGGGCTTCCCTTGTGGCTCAGCTGGTAAAGAATCTGCCTGCAACGTGGGAGACCCGGGTTGCATCCCTGGGCTCAGAAGATCCCCTGGAGCATGGAAAGGCTACCCACTGTGGTATTCTGGCCTGGAGAATTCCATGAACCGTATAGTCCATGGGGTTGCAAAGAGTCAGACATGACTGAGTGGCTTTCACTATGAGAAATTGCTACCAAAAAAATCTGATTACTTCATCTAGTTGTTAGATAAATTGATTGTTCCGAAAGCAGGATTTCAAAGACCATAATATACTGTGTTAATTAAGCATGTTTACTGAGCATGTACCATGTGCTGGGCACCTTTATAGGCTTCAAGTATTTGGCAGAGAAATATAAGTGACCCCTATCTTCATGAAGCTTATAGTCTAATGAGGGGATAATGTTTTAATTAACAGTCATCTTCCAATCACTTGATTTTACATTCATGTCTATGCCAACACCAAATAGTCACAAGTGGTGCTAGTGGTAAAGAACCCATCTGCCAATGCAGGAGACATAAGAAACTCATGTTTGATCCCTGGATTGAGACAATCCCCTGGAGAAGGAAATGACAACCCATTCTAGTATTCTTGCCTGGAGAACCCTATGGACAGAGGAGCCTAGTGTGCTGCAGTCCATAGGGTTACAAAGAGTTGGATATGACTAAAGTGACTTAGCATGCACTAGTATTCTTGCCTGGAAAATTCCATGGGCAGAGGAGCTTGGCAGGCTACCCGTACGTGGGGTTGCAAAGAGTCAGATATTTCTGAGCACACATGCATGCCTATGCAACCCATTGAAAAGTCTGAAGTGATGTAGATTGAAGCTGACTGATAGGGGGAATGGTCAACCTCAGTACTGTTCTTTGAGCCCCAAATGAGATGTGATAAAAAGCTATTTTAATTTAAATTTTCTTTTAAGGCAATTCAGCCTCCTACACCAAATGAGTTAGATAACTTGTAAAAGGGTTTAGTTTTTAAAATTGCATAAATTATGTAGAACTTGGGTAGTTTAAATTCAGGTATATACTTTTAAAAGTTTTATTATTTTGATTATAACTCACAGTATCTTTCATGCATTAATAATTTATATGTTAAAAAGTCAGCTATTCCTATGATTCATTCACTAGTAATATATGTGTGATTGAAAAGTTTGTTGTAAAGAAAACCTCCTTGCAGTAATTATTTGTAAATAACTCTGTTGAAAGCTTCATGTCTTTTAAGTGGATTAATTCTTTGCTTCTTTCGTAATTTTGGAATAATGCTTAGACTCTGAGTTCCTGATTAGAAACAAACCAGAGGAGAATTTGGTTTTTAGGCAAAAAGCTATGACTAAATGAAAGATACTCATAATATTTATCTTTGTACATTTTTCACTTTGAATGTGTAAATTTCTTACTGTCTTAACTATTAATTGCCTTTATATATGTTATTACTTTTAATAACTTGCCAAGCAATTTAGTACCGCTTTATGGTACAAAAGTAAAAATTGATTAATGGTAACTTAAACCAAAGTGTTTAATTAAAAAAAAACCTGAAATTTTTTAGATTAAGATTTCCCAAAGTTTTTATCTGAGTTAAATAGCAAATAGTTTAGTTCATTTTATTTATTTTTCTTGACTTTTAAACTCAGACATAAAGTCCAGCTAACTTGGTAGTAGAAAGTAAAAAAGTAAACATTAAGACTAAATTCCTTAACTTACAGAGTGGATTTTCAAAAGCCTTTTTAGGGCTTGTTTATTTATATTTCCCTTAAAATCTACAAACAGAACAAGTATTATTCTAAAATGTTATAGAAAATAAAAATGATAAAAGCATGCATTTTCTCTCTAAAATGTTTATGATTTACTTTTAGTTCACTGCTATAATAAGAGAAACTGAAGTTCCCAGTTTTCTATGTCAAGTAGGGAGACTTTTCTGGTTTTAGCATCTTAGAAAGACCTGCATTAGGGAAATATCCTCCTCAATTCCAGGCAAGCCAGGATGGTTGGCTACTCTAATGTAAAATTTAAAATCCTTCTTGTTTACTGTTCCATTCATGATTTCCTGATAGCCGTTGTTTATGTCTGTATATTTTAAAATTCTTTCCAGGTATTTATATTCTAGGTATAGAGTTTTCAAGTTTAATTATTAAGCATGGCCTTTCCTTTGAAAGTAAGTATATATTAAAAACAAAACAGGCCTCATTTTTGTAGTTCATGTTGAGTTTGTTTTGGGAGAGGGCAACATGAAGTGTGAAAATGACAAATAAATGAATAAATAAGAAATTGAGAGATAATGAGTTGGTAAGTAGTGAATTGACTAATGTCATTGTGATGTTTCATGTTGATGTTGCCTAGAAGAGGAGTACCAGTTTGCATTGAAATCCCTTAAACGAATATGAAGAGAAGAGCCTGATTTTATATCACTGTTCAGTTTAATGACTTGCACTGTATTTTAGTACACATTAGTAAATGTGTATAGTGTTCTTTATATATTACTGAGGATTTCTTTTCTTCTGTTGAGATGCTTGGCTATATACTATTAAAAAATAGAATAACATTGTAAATCAACTGTGTGTGTGTGTGTGTGTGTGTGTTAATCGCTTAGTCATATCCAACTCTTTTGCAACCCTATAGACCGTACACCAGACTCCTCTGTTCATGGAATTCTCCAGGCAAGAATACTGGAGTGGGTAGCCATATCCTTCTCTAGGGGATCTTCCTGACCCAGGGATTGAGCCTGGGTCTCCTGCATTGCAGGCAGATTACTTTACCATCTGAGCCACCAGGAAAGCCCAAATTAAGTATACTTCAGTTGAAAAAATAGAGTAACGTCAGTTTTGAAAATTGACATTTTCAGAATAAATGAACCAAAAGAAATAGTATTTTTTATTTAAGGTCATGAAATTAATTTAAACTCAAGAGTGTTAGAAAGGAGGATTTATGTAGAAATTGGAAAGCAGTGGGTATTTCTTTCTCTGTGTAGCTGATGTATAGTAGGACCAGAAAGCAGTTGAAAGGACGGCATGTAAAATTCAGCTTGGAAGTATTTGGTTTACATGTGGTCAGTCATAAGATAATGAGACCAGAACTGACTCATGTATGAAGGAATTGGAGATGATCAGAAGGTCGAAATTCTCCTAACAAGAGATTAAATATTTATGGCTACTGCATATGCTCTTGGCTATTTCATTTTGCTTTCAGTATTGTCACTTTGAGTGAAATAGCTGCATTTTTTTTTAAGGAAAAAAAAATGCCCCCTCCCCACTCAGTGGCAAAAATTATAGCTTAAATCCTGGCGGGCTATATATATAAAAAAATGTGTGCCATTGGTCCCAAGAGGAACCAAATGGCTCAGTCAGCACAATTCATCATTACTACTGGAAAAAATAACTCAGCATGCCTGCTCTGCTCATGGTGAGTCAGTGGCATCATATTCATATACTGACAGCACTTTTTTCTTTTTAGGAATTACCCTCTCTACCCTGGGCCAAAGCACATGGCAGTAAGATTAAGTTAGGTATCAGAATTCCAAAGAGCAAAGGCCAGTATGTTTATTTTAAATTAGTAATTCACTCAAAAGTGTTGAAGAAAGTTTACCTTAGATGCTGAGGTGATGACAGAGGTCAGTCTGATATGGATCTTAACCTTGGGAAGCTTTTGATCTTATAGAAAATATGAAATATGCTAAAGTAATCTTTTTCATGATGAACAAAATATAAAGATTTTATTTTTTCCTTTTGAACTTTTTACTTTCTGTTGGGGTATAGCTGATTAACAATCTTGTGATAGTTTCAGGTGAACAGTGAAGGAACTCAGCCATATATATACATGTATCCATTCTCCCCAAAACCCCCTCCCATCCGGGCTGGCACATAATGTTTAGCAGAGTTCCATGTACTGTACAATAGGTCCTTTTTGGTTATCCATTTTAAATATAGCAGTGTGTACATGACCTTCTTAAACTCCCTAACCATCCCTTCCCCCTGACCACCATAATTTCATTCTCCTAAGTCTGTGAGTCTCTTTCTGTTTCGTAAGTTCACTTGTATCATTTCTTTTTATATTCCACGTATAAGGGATGTCATATGATATTTCTCCTTCTCTGACTTATGAAGTAATTTTTTTTAGCATAGTAGGCAGAGTGAGTTATAAGTAATATGAAATGGTAATCTAGGAGGAAATGAGTAGTTCTGGTTAGGAGGTCTTTTATTTATTCAACAATGTGATTACTATTGTGTTTTAGGAGGAATTTTTAACAAGGAGATTTAATTGTACCTCTGCTTGATCTAATAATCCATCAAAAATTGATTGAACACCTAGAATAAATGAGATATTTAAGAGAATAAGAGATAGCTAACACACAGCTTAAGTTTTTTAAGTAAGTCATGGCCCAATGGAGTGAAATAGATAGTAATGATAGTATTGATATTTAAAGCAAGATTTGGTAAATATTATAATCCATGGGTAAAGGATATCATTTATTGCTTATGGTGTGTTATTTATATGTGCTTTAAATATCTGTATATATATTTTTGGTCAAAGCCTCTAACACTGGATTTAGTTCAAATTGGAAAATGCTCACCATATTATCTAATAAATAAAGCTAGTCTTCATTTGTCAACCCAATAAGCCACATCAGACTTAATTTTTGGTAAGAAAAAGGACGACTTCCTTTTCAATGTAAGTAAACTGTATGTCCTTCTGAAAGCATCTCATTTCTGCTTGCTAATTCTAAGTTAGGTGAACTGATAGGCAAACAGTTCTACCCTGCAGTAGATAAAGGCATGGGGACTGACTGTGAGTTGGTGGCCAGTGAACTAAGAGTCTGTTTTTCTCATTTCTTACTTGATTCTTCCAGGACTCTTTCTCCAGACTAGGTCTCTGAGTTGTTTCCAGTTGCTTGGTGATCTGGATGTTTTTAAGCCCTGAGCAATGTATTATTGTGAGATTTGTGAAGTGGAGAAGAATAATTGTGAAAGAAAAGGGTGGCAGGTGGGGAGCTGGTGGAAAAGAAGAGCCAGAGTGTTTTCAAGAAGATGGTTTTAAGAAAGAGGAGATTTGAGAATTGCAGATCTGGAAATTGATTCTTATAAAATTACCCATAGTAGTGTGCACTTTGGGATGACTTTGTGTTTTGAAAATGCTTCGTAAATGACAGGTTAAGAAGTGTGAGTAGAATTTTCCTAGATGAGGATGGTGGAGAGGAGAGTCAGTTTGTGGAAAGGGAGCATTCATATCATACATAGAAAGTCTTGAAAAGAACCTGCTGTCTACAGAAAGTAGAGATCCTCATTGTGACTTCAGGATGGAGTTATATTGTGAGAGAGACAGGAAGACTAAAGAGCTGATTGGGTTCAATTTGTGAAAAAATTTGCATGCTATTAATACTAATTTAGATTTCACTTAAGCAGGCAGAAGGGAGACACAGTGACTTTTTATCTGGACAGTGCTAGTATGTAAAGATAATTCATATGGCAGAGTGAGGGATGGACAGGAAGTTGGGACATGAGATTGGAGGCAGACAGCCAGCTGAGAGATTTTACCCATCATAAAATGAACACTTTCTCCCTCCACATTCTGTAATTGAGATGCATCTTACAGTTGATGGAAGTTTTAAATTAAATGGCAGTATTTTTTTATTTTTTGGAGATACATAAAATAATGATATATTTTAAAGTCAGTGAAAACTATAATTCAGGTAGAGGTCCTCAAAGTAGGACCTGAAAGTGGGGGTTAAATAGAATTCAAGATCCATTTCCAGAGAAGAAAAATCTGACTGATAGAGTAAATTTGTTCTTTGACTTATGATAAGAAGTTTCTTTCTTTCTTTTTTCTTTAAAAGAAGTTTCTAAAGATTGTTAAAATTTAAAGTTTAAGACCTGTCAAGGTACTTTGAATAAAGTACCTTTATACTTTTTATAAAAGTATGAAAAACTCAAATCAGTATGATTTTTATGGGAGCTGGATTATTTCTTGTGACTGAGAAAAGATTTAATGGAGATAAAATATATATTTATATGTGTGTATACATATATATGTGTGTATATATATGTATACACATGTATATATATATGACTAGCGATAAATGGTTTCAAATATAAGCCCTCTCTACTTTTGAACATCTTTCTTTTTCCCAGTCCTTGGACTTTTCCTTCCATCCTTTCCCAGCTCTCTATTTATTTTCTTCTTAATTTCCTTTCTTGTCCTATTTGCCTGAAAAAAACAACTACTGTCACTCCAAAAGCACTGTTTACTTACCTTTTAATTCTCTCCTTTTCTTCCTCTCCCTTTTCCTGCTGCCCTTTTTACCCCTGTTTTGTGGACAGTACTGGGAATAATATATAATACTGAAGGGAGCAATTAACTCAGCATTTGGCCCAGGGATAAGGTAGAGACTAAGTAGCTTGTGACTAACTCCTAAGGGCTCAATTTATATTAATGCTGCCTTTAGATTCACTTTCTTCACCTGATTGCACAGGACGACCAAATTCCCTAGTTGTTTATTCAAGTCAAGATTTACTTTTGCAGTGAATGAATAGATCAAAATAGGAAATAAAGTCCTTGAAAAGTGCCAGTTAGAAGAGGCTATCACAAAATCACACCGTTTTGCTAGAATGCTTATCGCTATATATGATAATAATCCTGAAGAACAGTCAGTTTCTTAGCACTGAGAAGTCTTCAGCTCAAAACCCTTAAAAAGATGGTTGGCTTCCTAGAACTAGTGTAGAAATTCAAGCTCTCTTTTCTTTGGGACTGGATATTGGCCATTCTATTCAAAGCTGTAAGGCATTGTCTCTCATATGTATTCTTTTTGTTTATGTTTAAATAATGTATGTATAATAATGAGTATAAATTTTAATTGTGAAAATTATATTACCCTTTTGGTATTTTAAGGTGTTGCTTTTCTGTTAATTTCTTAGGTTTTTCTTGAATTATTTTTTGTTTGGTCCCTAAAAAAAGAATTCTGTTTTATACCATTCTGCAGCGCTTATTTGGAGAGAGAGAATTATTTACTGGATTCAGTATATAATCTGTTTTATACTTCAACCATTTGCAAGCCAGTAAAGTATTATTGTAAAAATGGCTTATTATTTCAGTGCTATTAAGTGGAGTAGTAGGAGTTAACATGCTAGATGTCCCATCAAAAAAAGTTTCCTAGAGAGTCACTCACACCTTAATTGGAAAATCAAAACCAGTATCTTATGGGATAGCACCAACTGCACTTTTGGGCAAAATTATCTTTGTAGTGTTTATATCTATTTCCAGGTCTTTTCTGATTAAATGGATCTCTTTCATAGTAGTTTATTTGCCATTGCCTATTGTTTCCTGGCAATTAATAAAAGAGACTATTATACTATGGATAGATTTCACTTCTGTTAGGGTTGCTTGGCCCTGTCCTGATTCTAAAGTTTAAATCTTTAATAGTTGGCCCTTTGTGAATTTCAGTAAGCACTTCTAATTCACAAAGTATCTTTTGAAAGAGAGCCCTTTGGCCTGAAGGATTCTTGTTTTTAGATATGCATGAAGAAATTTTGTTTTGATATCTCATGAACCAAGAAGGAGTCCTAAATTCAAACAATTTGAAGAGATACAATTTAAAACTTGTTGTGTAGTGTCTTTAATCAAGAGTCTTTAATGTTAAGTGTTACATTTTTAAGTTCCTGTATCTAAGACTGAAACGCTTTTTATTTAAATTAAATTCCTTTACTTTGTAAAGATTTCTGCTGACATTGTGGATGTTATCCATTCATAATGTTGAATTCTGATTTAATTCCTGTAAGACTTTCCAAATATTAGTGTTTCAACAATTTTCACTCATTTTGAGATTTTATCATTCTGTAGCAGGATCTCTGGAGGTACTCTCTGGGAAGAGTGATCTCATGGTGATTTCAAAGATATTTTCCTATATAGGTGACTAGAGAGTTTACATTATGAAAAAGAAACTGTATGTTCTGGCTCCCTTGAAACACAAGTATTTTAGATATTTGTTCCTTGTTTTCTTTATATACGTTTCAGGTTTATAACCTTATAGTTCAACATCTGTAGATACTACAGAATAGTCTTTCACAGTCTAGTTGCCCTCCATCACCATACAGTTAACAACCTTCTCCCTTCTCCTCTGGTAGCAACTAATTTGTTTGCTGTATCTGTGAGCTTGTTTTTATTACATTTGTTCTTTTTTTTTCTTTTTAGATTTCACATTTCAATGAAATCATGTGGTTTTTATGTTTTTCTATCTGACTTACTTCACTTAGCATAATACCATCAAGATCCCTTCATGTTGCCGCAAATGGCAGGATTTCATTCTTTTTTTATGGCTGAATAATATTCCATTGTGTGTATGTACCACATCTTATTTATCCATTCATCTAACTATGGTCACTTAGGTTGTTTCCATATCTTAGCTATTGTAAATAGTGCTTTAGTGAATATAGGGGTGCATATATCTTTTTGAATTATGTATATATATTTGTTCTTTGGATGAATACCCAGAAGTGGAAGAGCTGGGGCATATGGAATTCTATTCTTAGTTTTTTCAGTGATCTCCATATTGTTTTCCATAGTGTGTACACCAATGTACAGTCCTGCCAACAGTTCCCTTTCTACACATCCTCTCCAATATTTATGTCTTGTCTTTTTGATAATAGTCATTCCAACAGGTGTGAGACAGTATCTCACTGTGGTTTTAAATTGTATTTCCTTGAAAATTAATTATATCGAACACCTTCTAATATGTCTGTTGACCATCTGTATGTCTTTGGGGAAAAAAAAAATCTATTTGGATCATCTGTCCATTTTTAAATCAGGTTGGTTTGTATTGTTGTTGAGTTATATGAGTTCTTTAATATTTTGGATATTAACCCCTTATAGGTTATGTGTTTTGCAAATATCTTGTGTTCAGTTGGTTGCCCTTTCATTTTGATGGTGGTTTCCTTTGCTGTGCAGAAGCTTTTTAGTTTGTTGTAGTCTCACTTGTTTATTTTTGCTTTTCTTTCCACAAAAACATTGCTAGCACCAATGTCAGTGAGGTTACCACTGATGTTTTCTTCTAGGGGTTTTATGATTTCAGATCTTACATTCAAGTCTATAATCCATTTTGAGTTAATTATTGTGTATGGTATAAGATAGTGGTCTAGTCTCATTCTTTTGCATGTAGCTGTTTTGTTTTCCTGGTGCTGTTTATTAAAGAGTCTCTGCTTTCTACATTGTATGTTCTTTGCTCCTTTGTTATAGGTTAATTGTCCTTATATGTGTGGATTTATTTCTGGGTTCTCAATTCTGTTCCACTAATGTGTTTCATGTATCTGTCTTTGTGCCAGTCCCATACTGTTTTGATTACCGTTGCTTTGTAATATAGTTTTAAATTAGGGATCATGATACCTTCAAGCTCTGTTCTTCCGTATTAAGATTGTTTTAGATATTCTTTGTGTGTATGTGTGTGGGGGTGTTCTATACAAATTTTAAATTTGTTCTAGTTCTGCGAAATGCATCTTTGGCATTTTGAAAGGAATTGCATTGAATCTGTAGATTTCTTCATTTAAGGAGGACATTTTAGCAATATTTATTCTCCCAATCCATGAGCATAGAGTATCTTCCCATTTTCCATTTTCTTCAGTTTCCTTCATCAGTGTTTTATAGTTTTCAATGTAGAGCTATTTCACCTCCTTGGTTAAATTTATTCCTAGTATTTCATTGTTTTTGATTAAATTCTAAATAGGATTGTTTTCTTAATTTTCTTTTCAGAAAAATTTTTATTAGTGTATAGAAACACAACAGATTTCTATATATTGATTTTATAATCTACGACTTTACTGAATTCATTTATTAGTTCTAAGAATTTTTTTGTGGAGTCTTTTTGGGGCTCAGATGGTATAGAATCTACCTGCAGTACAGGAGACCCAGGTTCAATCCCTGGTTAGGGAAGATCCCCTGGAGAAGGGAATGGCTACCCACTCTAGTATTCTTGCCTGGAGAATTCCGGGGACAGAGAAGCCTGGCAGGCTATGGTCCATGGGGTTGCAAAGACTGGGACACGACGGAGTGACTAATACTTTCACTTTTTTAGGTTTTTTTTTTTTTTAGTATATAATATCATGCCATCTGAAAATAATAACTAGATATGTGTAATATATAAAATAGTTTTAATTCTTCCTTTCTAATTTAGATGTCTTTTATTTCTTTTTCTTGCTTAATTGCTGTGGTTAGGACTTTCAGTCTTATATTGCATAAAAGTGATGAGAGTGGGTATTCTTGTCTTAATGAATGGATTACATTAATTGATTATTGAATGTTGAACCATTCTTACATCCCTAGACTAAATCTCACTTGATTGTTGTATATGATCTTTTTAGTGTATTGTTGAATTTGGTGTGCTAATATTTTGCTGAGGATTTTGCATTGAATTATATTCAGCAAAGACATTGACCTGTCATTTTCTCTTTTTTTGTGGTGTCTTTGTCTGGTTTTGGTATAAGGATAATCATGACTTAATAAAATATGTTTTAAAGATCTCTCTCTTCTTCAATGTTTTGCAAGAGTATTGAGAAGAATAGATATGAAATATTCTTTCAGTATTTTGTAAAATTTATCAGTAAAGCTGTCTGGTCCTGGGCTTTTGTTTGTTGGAATGAGATATTTGTTTTTTAGTCAGGAAAAAGAGCTTCCATTTATTTAAAATTGTTTAGCATATTAAGTTTTATCTGCCATACTACTTCACCTGATTTACTCAATCACTGAATAGAGAATCCTTTTGAAAAGGCCTGTTAGATGGTGATCGGAATTTTGTTCATTATCTTTGAAGGACCACTACTGAGATTAAAACATGAAGAAAAGTTAGAAGTAAATATTTATTTATTTATTCATTCATTCATTCACTTAGGTAATTCGTTACGTACTTTTGAGTAGCTTTCTATCTGCTAGGTCCTAAGCTAAGTATTAAATGATCTGTAAAGTATTTCTAACAATTATAATGTAGAATATGAGTCTTAAAATTTGTGTGAAAAAAAAAAATCTTGCTAACATTTTTTCTTCTTCTTAATATATGTGTTTATTTCAATACAAAAAAAGATCTAGGTTATAATTACTATTTCCTAATAACTCTAGTGCAAGAAACATGACTGTGCATTTGGAACTTTAATTTAGTGATATTCTAACCTGGCAGGTTTACTGAGTTGGAGTCATTTTGATTTTGACAGCTGTTGAAAGGATCTTTACAGATATTCATTTAGCAAAACTTTTCCCAATATTAGTAGTCTGCAGTCTCTGACTTTGGTCATTCTGCTACAAATATACACTATTTATCCCAAGGAAACCTTTGCAGTTAAAATGCCGACCACCTATCATATCAGGATATCAGGAGTTCTTAAGTTCTTAATTTTGTCACTTCTTTGGGGAAATGTTGCTTAGGTGCTGGATGTAGTAACAATTAGAATGGAGAAAGGAAGGAGACCACGTGTTCATGTGTCACTCCAAGAAGCCTGGATTCTCAGAAAGTTCACAAAAATCTGTTCATCACTTATATTAAAAACCTTCAGAGCTTAGTTTCTATATCTATATGTTTTTTTTTCCATGTAGAAAAAATAATATTATTTTAATGTTAGAATTTCAGTTTCAGGTGTTTCAACATCAATATCATGACAGTATGGTGTACAGCACACTTTATATCCTCAAATATTTTTTATTCAAGGCAGATACATAGTTTGTACTTGTACATCACCATTTCTTCTTATTCCCCACACTCATATACAATGTGCGTCTTGATGGAGAAAACTGAAAACTTGATTGTCAGTGTTTCTGATGTTGCAATTTGCATTTTTATGTAATTTGACACAAAGTACTCACTGTTAAGTCTACATCTATCTCAGATGTTTTAGAGACCAAAAGTCTTTGTTTTCCTATTAGTATTTTATGTATAATTTCCTGTGAGCATTTTTTATATAAAATTCATAAAGGAATCATTATTTTTTCTATTTTAAATACCTCTTAACTGGTATAAAATGCATATGTTTAATATTGTTTTAAAAATATACTTAAACACATAATAAAAGTCTTATTTGCTATGCCTTTTACTGATAAAAAAAGCAGTCTGGAACAAATAAATTCTTTGAAATCCAAAGAATTTTGTATTTCAGAGACATCTAAAAGGACATTTGCAAAATTGCCAACATTTTACTTGTAAATTTAAAATTGTCTTTAGGCAACCGATGCTTGTAGAAGGATTTGCAACCAGTTTGCCAGATTGCCTGGCATTTTTGTGAGCTTAGTCCGTTTAAGCTCACAAGTAAGAGCTACTATTAAGAATTTATTTATTCAACAAATTTTTATTGAACCTTTTTAAAAGCAACAGTCCCTTTTCTAGGCACTGGAGTTACAGTAGTGAGCATATTCAACAATATCATCTTTGTCTTTATGGAGCTTGCATTCTGGTGGGAACATAACAGAAAAGTAAGATACATGATATATCAAATAGTGACTTTATAGAGAAAAGATAAAGTTAGACAGGCAGATGGGGAGTGCTGGGGGTATTCAATTTAAAGTAGGGTGGTCAGAAAAGGTCTCACAGAAATGACCTTTTAAGGAAGACGAAAGGAGATCCGGGAGTGACTAAGTGCTTACAGGGGGAATGTGTTCCAACTAGAGCATATTCTCAGTCCCCGAGGCAGTAGCATGGCTGGAGGTCTGGGAGGCTTGGAGACTTGGGTTGCCTGGTACTCAGTGAATGGAGTTGACTGGTACTGAGTGAATGAAATGGGAGAGTAGCAGAGGAGGAGGTCCAAAGAGGTATTGTGTGCAGGGAATGGGAAAATCATATAACACTTTGTGAGGACTTTGGCCTTACTCCAAAGAAGATGGGAAACCATTTGAAAGGTCTAAGCTTGAAGAGTTAATGAAAACATCTTCAGAAACCCTAACTATACATTGTATGGTGAAACCTCTTATTTATAATAACTAGTTCTTCTACCCTTCCCTTCCAAATTTCTTCCTTTATTCTGAATGTTGAATTTAGGAAGACTTTACATTTCAAATATACATACCTCAAATAAGCTATGGTAGGTTTTCAGAGTCCAGTTTCAGGTGATGCCAGACACAGAGCAGTGTATCAGTTCAGGCAGAAACCAGATCGCAGCTTTCTCTTCAGGGCTCTGGCCATGACATTTTGAAATGGAAACACAGAGGCCATAAAACTGAGACTGTAGAAGTTAATAGCTTTTAAAGGAGATTTTCAGACTACTACACTTTTCTTGCCCTAGTTAATGGACAGAATAGGACGTGCAGAGAAGAAGGAGTTAAGTGGCTTGACTAATATTTTCCTGGATTGTAAAAGAGAAGTAGGGGTAGGATGGAATGAAGGAAAAAAAAAAAATTCTGACCTAAAAAAAAAAAACAAACTCAAAATGCTTGGGAATCCTTGAAAAAATCCAGATGGTGAAGACATAAAATTAGAGTGATCATATGTCCTGTTTATTTCTCAGGAAATCCCAATTTATGCCTCTTTTTCAGTGTCATTATTAATAACCCCCCCTTTCATTCCCAGAAGTGTCCTGATTTCAATAATGAGCTAATGTGGTTATCCAACATAGAGTCCATTACTATTATGCTTCATTTATATTAATATCATTTATATTATTTGAAATGATTTTAATTTTTGGTGTGTTCATAATTTTAGCTTGATTTTGGATATTATTATTGCCATTTTCTTCTCCAGGGGATCTTCCAGACCCAGGGAATGTTTATTATGATGTATATACATAAATATAACATTCCCTGGTAGCTCAGTTGATAAAGATTCTACCTGCAGTGCAAGAGACCCGGGTTCGATCCCTGGGTCTGGAAGATCCCCTGGAGAAGGCAATGGCAACCCACTCCAGTATTCTTGCCTGAAAATCTCATGGACAGAGAAGTCTGGCATGCTACAGTCCATGAGATTGCAAGAGTCGGACACAACTTAGCAGCTAAACCACCACCATTTATGTGTTATTTAAAAGCATTGAAGAGTTTTGGTTTGTGGAAGGAATCTGAAGACAAAAATAAAGGTTTCATTTTTAATGGAATTTTCTGGAATGAATGCTTTTATATCTGTGCCCACATTCACTTTGCTAATATATTCTCTCAATTGGAAACATCACCGCACTGTAAATATTCTTGTAACGTCCTTATAGACATGGCATTGTAGTATCAGGGAAGAGAGCTTAATTGAGAGTCTGAAACTTGAATTTTATTTTTGTTTTATCTAGTAAGTGGCTTTCTGACTTTGCCAATATCATCTATCCAGTCTGTGCCTTAAGGCTGTCTCTCTGGCCTAAACCAAGTCATAGTCTATTGTGTGGAGCCATCAGTTCAGTTCTGTTCAGTCGCTTAGTCGTGTCCAACTCTTTGCGACCCCATGAACGGCCGCACGCCAGGCCTCCCTGTCCAACACCAACTCCTGGAGCCCACCCAAACTCAAGTCCATTATGTCGGTGATGCCATCCAACCATCTCATCCTCTGTTGTCCCCTTCTCCTCCTGCCCTCAATCTTTCCCAGCATGTGTGGAGCCATGGACCTAATATATTTGAAAGAATTTTATAAATTATCATTTCTATCTGAATCTGAGATTGCATTAGATCTGTAGAAAAAAAGAAAACTCTTTTAAGTGAGATGGTTACATTTCTTTCCTAAGGAAGTTCTGAACCAGTAAGTTAATTACCTCTTTCCCCTAGGGAATCAATCAGCTAATTATAAAGAGAAAGCTAAGGTCAAATTTAAGCCAATCTTTCCATTAGTCTAGGAGCTACTTAGTTCATCCCTTGCATAGCGGGAATGTGAACAGTTTAACAGATTTGGGTGTCTAGGCAAACAGACCTTTCATAATGACTTCATTATTTCATTGAAAATAATGTGTATTAATAGACTGTCAGAGATACCCAAATGTCTGTCTTTCACATACAAATACTTTTTGGATTATGTGCACCAACAACCTGCATGATTGGCATGGATAATTAAATTTTAACTCTGTGTCTGCAACTAATCCAGCTTAATATCTGTGTTTCAGTGTAGGACATATCTTTCACCGGAGATATTGGAGTGAGAATGACTATGTTTAAATAGCCTTAAGCATATCCCTTTTTAATAATGTTCATTCACATTTTTATTGTTTGATTGAGTAGATCCACATTCTGTCCTCCAATAGTTGGCCTATCTTTGACATAAATGGTATTTTTATGAACTACATTTTCATTAGTGCAATGAATCATCCGTTTCTGGATATCTGCCAATAGATAGTTGTGACCTTGGGATAAAATAACAATTGGGAAAAATAATCAGATTTCCATATGTGATGCCAGGCAATGTAAAGAGTATAAGGTGTACCCTTTCCCTAGCACACACTTATTCAAACACACAAAAATGAAGGAAAAATGAAGTTAATCTTTTGTGTGATATTATTTTTAAGGACTGGAAAAACAATGAGTAAAGAGAGCAGTTATGGTGTACCATTGTTATTGAGTGTACTTTTAATGTGTGATTGGGGTGGAAAGTTTTAGAAGCTGGGATATCTGATTTAGTGTAGAAATGAGTTCTGCCCATTTACATTTTAATGTTTTCCTCATTGTTGTTGTTGTTCAGTTGCTAAGTTGTGTCTAACTCTTTGTGACCCCATGGTCTATAGCATGCCAGGCTCCTTCGCTCTCCTCTATCACCTGGAGTTTCCTCAAATTCTCATATATATTTTTAAAAATTAAATGGCTTTTTCTCCTGCAGTAAAAGAAAAGGAAAAGAAAGAAGGAAGGAGAAAAGAGAACAGAAAGAAAACAAGTGAACAGAAGCTTCTGAATAAGCCCTGGGATTGGTTTTTGACTTATTAATAGCTTGTTCTAGGTTTTTTTTTTGATTTACTGGTTCTGGTGGTGGTGATAGTGATGACTGTGAGAAACATGGATTTACCTTTAAATATGAAGTATCAGAATAAATAAATACAGGTTTTAATAGTGAACATTTCAGTAGGTTAAGATTCTTTAATTCTTAACAATTCATCCTTAATATATCATTGAACCAAGCAGACATGGAGTCACATAAATGATTGCATGAAAGCACTGACTGAAAAGTATATTGAACTGAGAAAACCACAGTAAAAAATGTTAAGTATTTTGCATATTTTAAAATATAGAAATTTAAATAATTTGCAATGTTATTCTCTTAACTCATGTTCGTTTTTACAGAAAGTGTTCCAAGGATGTTTCCTTTTTTGCCCAGTGTTATCCAGAAAATGCTCCTCTAAAACTAGACCTCTGTTAGATGTAGAGATGCATTTCAGGTATCTGCGCTGAGAATTAAAGCTGTCATGAGAATGTAGCCAGATAATGCATAGTAGAAGTACCAGCATTGTTCCTAACTGGTGAGCCCAGTAACACTGGATGTGCCTTTCATTTTTGTCAATGAAAATACCTAGTAGAAATCCTATGGTTATGTAACAGTGTGCTTGCTCTAAGGACCAGTGTTACTTCAAATGACTTCTGATGTCATATATATTAACAGGGCAGTGATTACCAAATAGGCTAAACATTTATCAAACTTTTTAAAGTATTTTCAGAATTTACATATAATATGGGCTCCTTAATTTAAATATAGGTTATTTTATGTCTATGAGGGAGAATGAGAAAAATTCAGCAGGGTAGATCTCTAAAGAAAACAAGAAGGAATTAAGGATTCATAGGGTACCTCCACCTGGTGGGATATCTTCTATTTTTAAATGGGTTTCGATAGAGTTAACACAATCTAAAAGAGAGAGCCCGTGTGAACTTTATGTCATCTTGGCTATTGGGTAGTGACTAATAAACTGTGGAAAATTCTGAAAGAGATGGACATACCAGACCATCTGACCTGTCTCTTGAGAAACCTGTATGCAGGTCAGGAAGCAAGAGAAGTGGACATGGAACAACAGACTGGTTCCAAATAGGAAAAGGAGCACGTCAAGGCTGTATGTTGTCACCCTGCTTATTTAACTTATATGCAGAGTACATCATGAGAAACGCTGGGCTGGAAGAAGCACAAGCTGGAATCTAGATTGCCGGGAGAAATATCAATAACCTCAGTTATGCAGATGACACCACCCTTATGGCAGAAAGCGAAGAAGAACTAAAGAGCCTCTTGATGAAAGTGAAAGAGGAGAGTGAAAAAGTTGGCTTAAAGCTCAATGTTCAGAAAATTAAGATCATGGCATCTGGTCCCATCACTTCATGGGAAATAGATGGGGAAACAGTGGAAACAGTGTCAGACTTAATTTTTTTGGGCTCCAAAATCACTGCTGATGGTGATTGCAGCCATGAAATTAAAAGACGCTTACTCCTTGGAAGGAAGGTTATGACCAACCTAGATAGCATATTTAAAAGCAGAGACATTACTTTGCCAACAAAAGTCCATCTAGTCAAGGCTATGGTTTTTCCAGTGGTCATGTATGGATGTGAGAGTTGGGCGGTGAAGAAAGCTGAGCGTCGAAGAATTGATGCTTTTGAACTGTGGTGTTGGAGAAGACTCTTTAGAGTCCCTTGGACTGCAAGGAGATCCGACCAGTCCATCCTAAAGGAGATCAGTCCTGGGTGTTCATTGAAAGGACTGATGTTGAAGCTGAAACTCCAATACTTTGGCCACCTCATGCGAAGAGTTGACTCATTGGAAAAGACCCTAATACTGGGAAGGATTGGGGGCAGGAGGAGAAGGGGACGACAGAGGATGAGATGGTTGGATGGCATCACTGACTCGATGGACATGGGTTTGGGTAAACTGCAGGAGTTGGTGATGGACAGGGAGGCCTGGCGTGCTGCAATTCATGGGGTCGCAAAAAGTCGGACATGACTGAGCGACTGAACTGAACTGAGTACATGCATTTGCTTTCAGAAAGAAGTGTGTTTTGTTCCTTAAAGCATTTTTGAAAGTTACTAGCTGATAATGTTATATATTATTTTTATACAGTAAGTATGTTTGGAGTTGTAAATGTTACTATACACCACAATGTGTCTATTCTTATGGAATGCAGTCATCTCTAAAGGTTGATACTTGGGAATCCTCAGTATGTCTTACATTTTTTCTTTCTATAAACTCATTTTATTTTTTAAATTTATTTTCAAGTGGGGGAAAATTGCTTTACAATGTTGTGTTGGTTTCTGCCATACAGCAATGCAAATCAGCTGTAACTACATGTACATCACCTCCCTCTGGAGCCTCCAACCCCTCATCCCATCCCACCCCTTTTGGTCATCACAGAGCACCAGGCTGAGCTCCCTGTGTTACATAGCAACTTCTCCCTTACATCTCTATGTGCCTGTTGAGGATGTTGGATTTGATTTTTGTATGTGGTTTTTCAAAAAGTAGCCTGCTTTAAATAACTTTTTAAACATTTCATGCTTTTTAGCAAAAAAAAAAAAAAAAGCATAGAACTTAGAATTTCACCTTGAAATTGTTGTGGGTTTTTTTGTTTGTTTGTTTTCACACCTGTGAAGGGATGCTGACTAGAGTCTCTTTCAATTCTCAAAATATGATTTTTCCTTGAGATGAACTTTTAAGTGGTATGATCTGAATATATCAAATCTGATAAAATGAGAAATCTTTCACATTGATGTAAAAAGTTTTACTAAACCTGTTTCTATGAACAAACATTTAGTTCTGTTATACATAGCAACTGTAGAGGAAGCTGTGTATTTCATATAATTCCATGTCAGTCCTTTATAAAAGGCACTGTAGTGTGATTTTTTAAAATGACATTTGGATAATCCATAGCATTTCACATTTTATACAATGTACAGTTGGAATTAGTGCACTTAGCAACTAATGTAAAATATATATGAAACTGTGAATCTATACAAGAAAGTCATTTTGTAGGAGGATTTGGAAGGTGTTCTCTTATCAATTTGTAATATGGATGATTTTAGCTTAGAATTGTTGAATTCTACTTGACATCATTTTTGATAATAAAATTTCCCCTTCACTGGAATTTCTGGTACAAGGCTTGTTTGGAGTGATTGGAATAGAATACTTGGACTTTCTCGTGGTGTAATTTAAACAAGACAATCTGAGTAAAACTACAGGAGGAATTTAAGACAAAGATGTCCGTTGGGTTTAGCTAACATTTTGCAGTGCAGTCCTTAAGGTAAAACACTCAGTATATCAAGCTTATTGAAGTGACTAGCATACAGGCCATTATTTAATATGAATGGCTAGTTTAACCTTTGAATGCATGAGTGTATATGTGAGTTATTGATAGATAATGTGTAAGGGGCCATTAGATAACAGACACCATTCTCATGTGAATTGGGAAACTGAAGAGGGAAAATTACCAGTGTTTAATTTCATTTGCGTGCAGTAAGGCAAAAAAACTGCTTCCATAGTGCTGATTGCAAACAAGTATATTTTTCCTTGAGTGTCAGAAAAGCTAGATCTTTTAATTCAAAGCTGTTAATCCCCAGCTGAAAAAGAATCAGTAATTCTGGTAAATGAAATTTACTGTCAGTATTGTCTATTTAAAGATTATATTTTAGACTGATTATAAAGAACGGGATTAAAATAGAAGTGTAAATGTTTCTGGTGAAAAAAGAGATAGGTTAATTTTCCCTCTCTCGTTGGACTATTATTTTAGCAAACAAAAGAAAGAGAAAAAAAGGAAAATAAAAACCAAACTTCCTGTCAAGTAATTGCAAAAAACAAAGCATTGGGTATACACAGTATTATTCAAGTGTATCAGGCTGTTATAAAAATTAGGATACTAAATGATCTGATTTCCTTTATGATGACAATATGCATATGTATTTGTAATCTTAATGTATAAGTGGCAGTAATACATGTTTTCTTCCTAAGTGTGTTCATCTGTTTTATATTTAATTGGGAGAAAATTTCTTTCAGTTTTCTGATTATAATGATAACATGGCATGCAAGAAACCAGAGCATGTTAATCAAACCTCATGATTATAAGTATTTAACTGCATGGAAAATGATCATTACGGATGTTCATTAACAATCATTTGGCCACATTTTATGTAAAGTTAGTTCCATCCTTAATACTGTAAAGATATGCATTTGTGTATCTCGCTAATGAAGGGAATTTGTAAATCTTCTGATTTCGAGTTTGAATTTCTCATTTCATTTTGCAGCTTAGAAATTACTTTTAGAAAATCATTATGCATTGTTATATGAAATACAATTTGTTAACTGACCTCTTCCAAGATTGTAATGTGTATTGTTATTTCTTTTCTTCTAGGTGTTGAGTACTTTTAAGTACTAATTTCTTTAAAGAAAATAGACCTTCTAAAAATAAAAGTTTTATTCTTTGCCATGGATGATTCAGAATAACATGATTTACTTTCTCATTTGAAGTAACTTATAAATGACATTTCCTTATAGACTCATACTAAAATTTCACTAGATGAAAGAGAAATATGTGTTTAACTTAATGATGAGATTTTATTATTACAGTTATGTTTTTAAGAAGAGATAAATTCTCTTGTCTGTTTTTACCTTCTGTTAGTTTTAAATTTTATTCTTAAGGTTTATTCAGAAGCTAAAAATAAATATTATAGCTTTACTTTTAATTATATTTCTACTTATCTACAATGTTCATTTTGTTATAGACTACTTTTTAAGGAATGAAAATATTTTATTAAAATTTCATGCATATATTGTTCATTGCTGGGTAGTTTCTTCTGTAAGTAGAAAAATATGGATATAAAATATTGATTTCATTAGAACATATGAGTTGGTGATGTCACAGGTATAACTAATGATCATCATTGAGGTAATAATATTAGGTTTTTTTTAAAGGAATTAATGTCAACAATATCCTGTGTATTTTTTTTTAACCACTAATTTTACCTTTAGATTTTCTTTAAGTATCTTATTATGGTTTTAGGCATTTCTGTGCCTTTCTAAATATTAAAGAGCTGGACTGTGTACATGAATACTTGTCATTGTCATATACATTTGAAATATTTCTTACTGTGACGTTTTTCTCAATTTATTTTCTCCTTTATATTCCATGACTCCACACTATTAATGGATTTTGAAATTATTGTTTAAATATTATACTTTCCAGATGCAGTGATGAAATATTTCAAAATATGAAAAATTTGAGCAGATGATAAAACGTAGCATACCAGACTTTAGCAGTGAATCTGAGAACCCCAATCTCTCCTTTCCATCTTTCCAGCATTCTTATGACCTACAGTAAGAATTTAACAATTGATTTCGCAACACCTAGCTCAGTGTCTGACACAAAATAGACATGAACAAAAGCTTTTTAAATGAATGAAGAAACTCAAATCAACAGAGGTTCTCAAAGGGACCATATGTTTATTTGTGATACGAATGAGTGTCTGGATATCCAGTAAAAACTGTGGAAGATAAATAGTGGTAGAGAACATTCTTCATTTGGTGTTGATTGCTTATGCCTCATCTGAGACTTTTTTAAAAAGTATATTTCTGTTCATTTCAGCCCTCAAAACCGGTTACTTTTCCACATCTGTTTAATTCATTAGTTCTTTGTTTCATCTCGGGAGTAGTTGGTTTTGCAGTTTATCCCCTCTGCTGAAATATTCTTATTTGTGTCCTTATCTGGATGATGGAAGAACTGCATTTTCCATTGTTATGTGTGATTTTTTCCTTTGTTTTCTCTAAATGAATTTCTAGAAAGGAATTTAAACTAGGGTAATTATTATTTAATCTTCCTAGTGTTTGTGAAAACAAAAGTTGACCTCATACAGTGAAGGGCTATGGGAAAACTTGGGTGTAGCAAATATTTTTTAAAAAGTAAAGGGGAAAACAATTCAGCAGTGAAGGCGGGAGAATATGCTTCAGTTTTCCACATTTTACCTCCCCCCAAAAAACGTGATTCAAAAAAATAATGCAGTTTTTAAGGGATTTTCCTTAGAGTACCTCCATCATCTGAATAATATTTGATGGCAAAGATCAAACAACTTTGATTCAACTCAGGATATGCTGAGGGTAAGATCATTTTCTTTTGTGGAAGGCTTCATTCTCCCATGAACACCGAGAAGGAAAACTTGGACACATTATACGTAACTCCATTTAATAAATTTTCCTTTTCCTCCTCCCTTTTTTCCCCTCTTTACTCTTTTCTGTAACACCTGTCACTTTCTCCTTCTCTTTTTTCCCCTTTTCCTTCCATTAGTGTTTATTAGGAGTTTATTTCTTGCTGGGCTCTTCTTCAAGACACGTAGTTCGTCTTCAGACTCCAGAAAGAGATGAGAAGTGGTGGAACTGGTGCCTTCCTTTCTTCTCCCACCTCAACAAACAAATCCTTTCTGGAGATGTAGACCCTTTTGGCATCACTCATGGCCTCTGTCTGACCCACTGCCAGGATTAGAAAAAGCAGAGGGTTTTGCCTCTTTGAGTTGGAACAGGATTTTGGTCCTCAGTTCTGATTCCTCTGTACCCTTTTGTGCAATACACACACTGCAGTGGAATGCAGCAGATCGCCTTACGCGGATTTCTGTTTTTAAATGTGTTCCTTCTGAAAATGTAACCCTGGGGAATGCCCCTGGGATTTATGATTTTACGTTATAGGTGAATACTTGAAACCCTTATGTGGCTTGTATCTTCAAAATGTAAAGGGATCTGGAGCCTACTGGTATTGTTCCCTCATTTAACAAACAAGGCAGTTGAACGATGGAAAAGTGAAGTTTTCTAGCTGTTTAGTGGCAGAGACCTGCCTGAATCGGTCTGCAAATCCAGAGACCCTTGAGGCTCAGTTAGCATTATACCCTGCTCTTTCACTCACTCAGCATATAGACAAAATTAGATTTGATAGTCTAAAAATGGAGTATGTTTCTGAAAGTTACTTAGAAGACCTATTTTATTTTATAAATTAGGTAGTTTAGTGTGATCTAGTATAGAGAATCGTTACCAGATGTACCTGGGTGTGCATCCAAACTCTGCCACTTAATATTAGAATGAACTTGGACCATGTATTTAACCTCTTTTTCTTAATCTGTCAAATGGGGACAATAAACACTCATATTATGTGGTTATGGTAAAACCAGGTCTCAAATCCAAGGATTCAAAACTCCTGACACCAGAGTAAAGTGCTCCAGGGAAAATGAAATCCATGTAGAATGTCTGGCCTCAATTTACCCACTAGTGTAGCTCATTTCTTCAACAAATTTTAGCAGCGTTTCTCAGAGCTAGCACTATTTAATTGATTTGTACTCCAAATGGCATCCTTTACTCATATAATTTTGGAACATTTTCTTTTCACTGATTGTTGAAAGATCTTGTTTATATTTGGATAACACTTTAGGGAAGTGGTTTTTCAGTAGTTTCACTTTCAAAATGTTTTGTGATGTAGTTTATCATAGATGTATGTGGCGATTTTATTTAATTCTATGAGGTAGGCTATTATAATCAACAAGACTCTTTGTAGCAAGTGAATAATTCTAGAAAGTTCTGAAGGACTCACTGGTTTTTGGAATGCAGGGCCTCCAATCTGGCGATCAGCTGGTGAAATACAATATACAGCATTGTGACTGGAAACAGTTAAGACAATTTGGGATTCAAAAAAGTATAATTTCTCTCATTTGTTGTCACCAGTTGTTCCTTAATATTGGACAGTGCCATTTATTCTGCAGATGGGAGGAAAATAGTTCATAAAATTGAAGTGTATTTGAGGACTTTATTACTGTCATTTTCCTTACATGGTACAATGGCTAAATAATGTTCCCAATTGAGAAATCATATATAATGTTTATGCATTTTATTGATGGTGAATATCTTTCCTTTGCATTCCTATGTAGGTCAGCCTAAAACTCACCTCAAAGATCATCTCCATTCTTAGATTCAATATAGTCATTCAATATATTCATTGTTGGCACAAAAGTTCAAGACATAGGGAATTTTCTCTTTTAATTAAGCCAGATAGTTGTTTAATAAAAGAGTCTCTAAATTTGGTGATGCTGTAGACTGTCATCTACTGAATACATCATACTTCACTATTTAGGTGCTGATCTTATTGAGCTTTGGTTAGAAAACTTGTATCTTAAACAGATCATGTTATTTTTGTAAATAAATAGATTAGCAGTGCTTTAGAGTGAATCCAGTATATCAGCACTATGAGCATTTTTTCTGGAGTGAGTTGCATTAGCAATATTAAATTAAGAATTGTAAAGATGCTTAAATGAAAACAACTGAGGTTAGTTTTATTTAGCTAAAAGGAACATTACAGTTAGGACGGTGAACAAGTCCTTGTTTCTGAAACACATAAATGAACTTTCTTTCCCTTTTACTTTTATCTTATTTTACCAAAGGGATGAAAATGCTTGTGTTGTAACAAAGTAAGAAATTATATTTTGCTTACAAGTAACTGAATAGTTAATAGGTAATTAAATATAGAAGAAAATATCTATAGAAAACTTTTGATTCCTTTTCTAATATTAGAAATGAGGAATTCAGAAGAAATCAATACAATGTGTATTAAATAAAGCATTTTGTATTTTGGTAATACCTTTGTTCAGTTACATACAAGTATTCCTTAGAAAGAGAAGTCTATTTTAGTCTCATATTTTGCTTATTATCTCTGAATAGCTGAAAAATTTTTTCCTTTAATTTCATAGTAATTTACATTTATTTTTAAATTTTCAAAACAATTTTCTCTTTTTGGCTTAAAGGCACATATTGCATGTGGTAAATGTAATATTTGTACATTA
Organism: Giraffa tippelskirchi; assembly: GCF_054371585.1. Lineage (NCBI taxonomy): Eukaryota > Metazoa > Chordata > Mammalia > Artiodactyla > Giraffidae > Giraffa > Giraffa tippelskirchi. Next base: position 86,407,490 of record NC_137275.1, on the reverse strand, counting down.
TTATTTATTTTGTAAATTGTAAATATTATTATTGTAAACATTACAAATGTAAGTTTTTCTTTGGGGGCCAAATGACGTTTATTCAATGCAAACTTTCTTGAGTGTTTTCAAGAAAAAAAGCTCATGAAAGGACATGAGAGTAAAAAGGTACATGGTTATACTATTACAACAGAGGGATGGAAACACTTGATTATTGCTATTAGTGTATAGATTGTGTACTTCTACTAACATTCTTCTCTTGCATTTTAGCTAAGGAATTATATTAATGTGAACAAACATGAAGGAAACATCTAAGAGGAAATTTGCTCTGGCTAATTATAGGTATGCACTTAATCATGTGCCAATGAATTGGATTTCTATGAAGTCAGGGTTTATCAAAATGAAACTTTCACAGCAGTTTGTCTCTTTGCATTTGATCCCTGGTTATTTCAGTGAGCTTTCTCAGGTGATCTTGCTGCCTAGTTACATCAGTCTCTCTTCTCTAAAGCGTGAGCATGTGTGCTAAGTCGCTTCAGTCATGTCCGACTCTTTACGACCCCATGGATTGTAGCCCGCCAGGCTCCTCTGTCCATGGGATTCTCCAGGCAAGAGAACTGGTATGGGTTGCCATGCCATCCTCCAGGGAATCTTCCTGACCCAGGGATCGAACCCACAGTTTCTTTTGTCTCCTGCATTGGCAGACGGGTTCTTTACCACCAGCGCCACCTGGAAAGTACAGTTACATCAATACACTTTTCTGAGTGGCATTATGCATTGTTTTAATGTTTGATACTTCTTTGAAGTTGAAAATCATAAATAAATAGTTCTTTGTTCCAAATTATCACATTAAGAATAGTCAAATTAAGACAGCTAGGGTTTCCTGGCTGGTTCGGTGGTAAAGAATCTGCCTGCCAATGCAGGAGATACCGGTTAGATCCCTGATCCTGGAAGATCCCACATGCTGCAGAGCAACTAAGCCAGAGCACCACAGCTTTTGAGTCTGTGCTCTGGAGCCGGGTGAAGCTCTCTTACAGCTGGTGCTCTGCAACAAGCGATTCTCACACAGTGTAACTAGAGACAGCCCAGCACAGCCAAAAGTAAATAAATGAATAAAATTATAAAAAAGATTGGTTTTGAACTGAGATAAAGCATTAGGAATTTATCTATTCTTGATTTAAGATACCTTATAACATTTAGTATCTTCAACTCATACTGGACTTAAATCATTATTATATGACAGTCATTGTTACCGTTAAGTAAACACTGTACATTATAAGCTAAAAGATATTAACTTTTATTGCACAGTCATACTGTTCAGTATGGTGCATATATGAGTAAGTAGACATCAGAAATAGCAGATTTTACACTTTTTTTTGAAATTGTTAGATAAATACTGTATATCCTAAGCTTAAGCTAACATGTTTATGATTTTGATTAAAATTTCTGGCCAGTTTTCCTGATCTTCTCTATTATTGAATACTCGTGTTTGTGTGAACTGACTCACTTTGTCAAAATAGTTAAACAGCTATAAATAGTTATTTATAGTAGGTTTTGACAAAGCATATGTGTCAAGAAGACAGTTTTATAGGAAAATAATTGAAAGTTGAAGCATGACTGATCTCCCTGCTAGATAGTTACTAGACACAATAGTGTGTCCAAATCTGTAAGGAAATCTATCCTGAATAAACCCTTTTAACCATGTTAAACGGATATTCCAGAGTTTTTTCCTTCTCCAAAAATATTTTCTTTTACAAAACACCTATTATCTAAGAACTGTCTTTGGGAAATGATGCTGTTTACATAAAATCTGATGTTCTTGGAAGGCCCAATAGTTCTTGAACCCCAATTCACATAAGGAATTCTTATGTGAATTGCACCTCTGAACCTTCCACTAAAGTCTCATTAAACTCATAATAAGAATTTCATACATGCCCAATGATGACTTCAGCTCTTGACTAGACACCCTCCTGGGACCAAACTTGCCAAGATAAGTTTCTTCCTATTAGACCACATATATGATAGAAACACATTATTTTTTTTTTGACTTATAAATAAATAAGCCAAGTGTACATTAAAGTTATCAGGTGACACAACCAAATGCTGATGTATGAAGTAAAGAAATTCTGTGAGAATTCACTGAAGCACATAATTTTAAAAAAATACTTAAATTTGAGTTCATACTTCACACTAAGTGTTGTACGAAGCACTTTTTCAAGTATGGTCTCATTTAATCCTTTCAACGGCCTCTTGAGTTATATAAATATCTTCATGTTAGAGGTGAGGAAACTGGTTTCACAAGGATGTCTTAAGGATACATAGCCATTAAAGCCAGAATGTGAAGATAGGTAATTAGGAACTTCGGAACTCATCACTACTATACTTAATGACATTTAGAGTTTGGATTCTACTCCATATTAATGAAAATTGTCAACAGCAACTATACTAACTAGTCTCTTTAAGGAGTAAAGGTTGGGGAGGCACACCTTAGCAAAATCACAGGCTGGACTGGGAGGCAGCCAACAGTCATTAATGGAAAACTTTTGGATAGAACCCAAGTTAAGTGCTATGTGGAAACACTGGAGGCACCTCTTGCCTCTTGAACAACCCATCAAGAACCAAATTACATCTGAGACCTTGTACCTTTCACAAGCTAAATACTTAAGCAATTGTTCCTTGCAGTATTTTGGTCTCTTTCAAGTTGGGAACAATTAGATAAAAAGACTGAAAGACATAGTAAGATGTTCAAGGAGAATACTGCGCATTCAGGATGAATGTTATTGGGAGTTAGAGAATTATGTTATGAGATGTGAATTGTATATCAGCAAATCATTGGACAGATTTTTTTTTTTTTTTTATTGTGTGGATATCCATTCTGGATAGGGAATAATGAACTCAAAATGAAAGAGTATGTTTCTTGGCCTTTAATTATCTTTGGATTATAGTCACGTCTGACTCATTGCGACCCCATGGGCTGTTGCCTGCCAGGCTCCTCTGTCTATGGAATTTTCCAGGCAAGAATACTGGAATGGGTTGCCATTTCCTATTCTAGGGATCTTCCTGACCCAGTGGTAGAACCCGCTTCTCTTGCATTTCCTCCATTAGCAAGTGAATTCTTTACCACTAGCACCATCTGGAAAGCTCTGGATTATTGGATGACTCACGTCTTATCTACTGAGCACTGTAGCAAGGATTAAAAGCACAACTCTAGAGTTAGGGGTCTTGATGTGAGCTCTGGTGTTTGCAGTCTGTTAACTTTGTGAACTTGGTAAAGTCATTAATTTCTTTGTGCCTTGAGTTCTTGCATATGAAAACTAGATTAATGGTATCCACATCATAGGATTTTTATGAAGTTAATGACATGCAGTATAAAGTGTTTAGAATGGTGTCTAGGATATAGGAGGTACCATGCATTAGTGATTATTTTATTATTATTTTAATTGTTATTCTCACTACTACTCTTATTCTCTTTAAGCCTCAGTTTTTTCAATTAGAAAATTAGGGGGTGAAATTCATCTACTTAAGATCATACTTTCAGATTTGTACGCATTTACTGAATTTAACATAAAGCTCTTCTAATGATTTTGTGAGGTATTTTATGATTATAAAAGTATGAAAATTAATATAAGCTGCAAGTGCTTTCTGTTTTTAGGGCAAAAATAAACACAAAGCAAACACAAAGTTAAAAAAAAAGAAAACCCTGTGATTGGCAATTGAAGAACATCTTATTAAGTGTTTAGTTCTCAAGGATATGGAGCTTTAGGTAGATAGTAGGCTTTGCATCTTTTTAAAATTGTGACATTTGAATAGGAGTGGTTAGGAAGTTGAATGCTTAAGAAGGTGAGCAAGGCATTTGTTAAGCATCAGGAATACTTAGGAAGTATTTGCTATGCCAATAATGTTCCAAGCACTTTGTAAATGTTAGTCTGTTTAATCCTCAAGAAGCTAAATAACTCACCCAAGATCATGCAGTGGGTGGAACTGTGTGTAAGTTGAGCTCTTTGGTTTCTGAGTTTGTGCTTTTATTATATTTTTTGACTGTGCTTTGTGGCATGTGAGATCTTAATTCCCTGACTAGGAATCAAACATGTGTCCCCTGCATTGGAAGCACAAGGTCTTAACCACTGGACCACCAGGGAAGTCTGAGTTTGTGCTTTTAGCTCCTTTGCCTCACTCTGAAAGGCTTCAAGAAAAACAGGAGATTACATGGAATACTTAGAATATATATTGTGTAATTAAATATGGCCAGATCATAGGGTTTGAGGATAAGATGTATTAACGGGAGACAAATGGTGACTTAAACAAATAGTCTGATCATTATCTTAATAATCTAGGTAAGAATGTAATTGGAATTTGATTAGAATGGTTACCATAGTAATGGTGAGGAAGCTATTATGTTGGAGGAGATCTTAGCCTCTTTTGCTCAGGGATCCTTTTGAGAATCTATTAAATACTGGATTTTCTCTCCAGAAATGTGTGCAACATTCAACATTGCCATAAAATTTCAAGTTTCATAAACCCTTTAATTTATTTGATGCTTTACACAGCTTGGTTTTCCTCCCTTATAATAACTGAATATTTTCATAGACGTCTACAGTGTATCTTTGTATTTGTTTTGTGTTTTTGTGTTCTGTGTTCTCTTTCAATAATCATATTTTTAATATTTCACTTTCCTTAGATACCTGCTCTTTGCTTACTAATTTTTACAAAATTATAATTTTGGCACATTCTTGACCAACTTTTATCAACTTTGTGTCCTTGCTGTATGAATAAATATAAATAAATAATTGCAATGAAATTCCTGTAATTTTCTTGCTTTGTTGCTTGAATACAAAAGTGTTAGTGGACCTTGTGGCCAGTAGATAGTGTCTACTGACCCACAGCATTCTGTATTAATTCACAAATAATTTGTTATTTAAATAGCTGTATCTGGGGTGGGAACATTATTTGCCTTAAAAAAAAAATCAATCCTATTTGCAAAATGCAGCTGCACAGAACAACCCACTCTTGTGGAGAACCAGATCCAAGATTCTTCTGTCTTTGCTTCTAGAACACATTTTAGTCTCTTGAGCATGGAAACCCTTAGGGTAATTAAGAGACGAGAGGTAAGGGAGATCAGAAGAGGCTGGGTGACTGATTATCATTTGTTTTGTTTATCACTTGGTGTGAGAGTAATAATTGGGTCCCCCTTGGCTATGTGGGGAGTAAGCATTGCCGATACCTACGGGAAACTGCTCTAGTAAAATTCACATGCTATTTAGGATTTTAATGTTTTTAAAAAATACAGTCTTACCTGGCAGTTTGATGAGCTGAACTCAAATTTCACTTCCATCCTGAAGTGAGGAAAATTAGTTCTTTTCTTTCTTTCTCCTTTTCCTTTAACTTCCCCCTAAACTTTTACTCCACTTAGCACTGTTAAAGTCTCCATTACAAAAGGAGAAATCATTTCTTTGTGCAAATGTACAAAAATCATGATTTTAACCAGTTAGTTTTGAAGAAGAAAGTTAGAAAACAAACATTAGAGATTTCTATATTTTCTCAGACTTCAGGCTTATAAAAGAAAGTTGCTTTTAGTTGGTCAGTTTGCATTTATGTAATGGATAAAATCTTTATGACATTTTTTGTTATTCACTACTTGTGTGTACTCTATATATCATTTAAAAAATATATTCTATAGAGTATTAGCAAATCAAGGACTATTTTGACTTTCCTTATGAATGACTAAATGCAGATTTTGGGGAATGAGGACCTTTTATATTCCTAAAAATAATTGACAATGCATACATCCCTGCATGTGGGGCTTCCGTGATGGCTCAGTGGGTAAAGAATCTGCCTACAATGCAAGAGACACAGAAGACAGGGGTTCGATCACTGGGTTGGGAAGATACCTTGGAGAAGGAAATGGCAACCCACTCCAGTATTACCTCCTGGAAGATCCTGTGCATGGACAGAGGAGCCTGGTGGGCTACAGTCCCTGGGGTCACAAAGAGTTGTACAAGACTTAGTGACAGGGGTAAACCTTCATGTATGTGCTTTGATTAAGGAAGGAGATATACCGCAAGTGAAATTATCACATAACTGAGACGTGGAAAAGACCCTGATACTGAGAAAGACCGAAGGCAGGAGGAGAAGGAGACAACAGAGAATGAGATGGTTGGATGGCATCACTGACTCCAATGGATATGAGTTTGAGCAAGCTCCCGGAGTTGGTGATGGACAGGGAAGCCTGGTGTGCTACAGTCCATGGGGTTGCAAAGAGTTGGACACGACTGAGCGACTGAACTGAGCTGAACTGAACTGAGACATATCTCTTTTAAACACTTAAGTTATTTAAAATTCTATTTAATGAAAGTGTATCAAAATCGTATTATACCTTTTCTGTTCATAACAGTTTAGTGTCTGGTAATGTAGAATAAGATATTTATGAAGTGTGGAATGTATATCATTATGAATACCATGGATGTGTCCTGCTATCCTCTAGAGCTGTTGTGAAACATAGAACTCTACACACGAATGCTTAGTCATGCCCGGCACCTTCCTTTTCTATTTAGTATTCTGAGAATGCCTCCATTCCCTTCCTATGGAGTAATGGGCACAGATGTTGTGGTGTTCTCAGCCTAGCTCAACTTTTGATTACTCAACTTCTGAGTGTGTAATTGCACTGTGGTTGGTGAAGATGATGGGAACCAGAGCAATGAAAAGTGGAGCGTTATCATGTATCATGGAATTTAAAAAATACACACACAACTCAGTTGTTAGAGTAACATACACTGGTGTACCATTTGATGTGTGTGTGTGTGTGTATGATTTCTTTTCACTGGATGTATCCTTTATCTTACACTTGTATTAACCTGTGAGTAGTTATACTTTTAATCATGATTATTTCTTGAGTAGGGATATAAGGCAAGGCATGATGTTAAATGATGTGGTAATAAAAAAAAAATACTGTGCTTCTAAATAAGTCTTCCAGTTGTGAATTCTGCACATGTGACTTTAAGAAAAGCACTAACCGTGCTACTTAAATGATTCACCATCATGCCCAAATGAGTATCCTTAACTTGGATAGTGAAAAACTTATGAAACTGAAGCTTTTGAGATGTTTTAGGGAACCGTGACCCAAAGTCACATATCATGAGAATTGTGTTGCCCTGTTTGTCATTCTATATGTGCTTAGAATAGTTAGATAACGTAGTTTTTAGCTATTCTTGACCGCTGCATTTCACTATAAATTTTTCATTTGTGTCTACAAGTAAGGTTTGAATTCATTCTGACTGGTAGTGATAGCTTGTCAAACAGATACTAAAAAGAGAGGAAAAGAAGTCCTGAGCTACTTCTGACACTTCCAGATGCCGAGGAAGTGTTAGCCTATTAAGTTTCAGATATCTCAAGTTTAACAATGAAAACAAAGTCTTTTTTACTGACACATACTTCGGTAAATATATATATATATATATATACATATATATATAATCTTAATAGCATTTGTATAAACTAGAAAATGTTCTTTTTAAAGGAAATGTTTGAACGGCTTCCTGAAATTCCAGAGGATAGTGCTTTATGGGCTTAAAAGCACCATAGGACTATTGTACCGATATGGTATTGTTTTTATTATTATTGGGTCAATTTTACATCACAGATAGCAACAGATTTTGTATATGACCCTGACATGCGGTATTAAAACATTCAGTCCTGGGGACTTCCCTGGCAGTCCAGTGGTCAGGACTCTGTACTTTGCCGCTGCTGAAGCGAGGAGAGGGGGGAGGGTGGTTCAGTCCCTCATTGGGGAATCCTATGCGATGTGGCCAAAAAAATGAAGTTTCAAAGTGAAATAACTTCAAAAAATTGAGTACTTCAAACTTTTTGTAGTGATTGTTAACCTTTTCCTTTCCAGTTTTCTTTGTTGCTCCCTTTTGACCGCGTCTATGTGTTTTATCTTGGGAATTGTCCTCTAACTCTCACCCCACCATCTGAGATTCTTGGTCATTTTCTTGTAATGACAAGAAATCTTGTAATGACTTTTAAAGACACATTTTATAAAGTTTTCAGTTTGAGTTATTTTGGCCATTGATTATCCTTTCTATAATTATGTACATACTTTTAGATCTAAACAAAGCCATTGTTTTTCTATTTCTTCTTCTTAAACTACAGATCTTCTTTGACTTATGATAGAATAGATCCATCATTTATTTGATAAATCAAATAAATCAATACTAAGTCAAAAATACTGTAAGTTGAAAATTTATTTAGTACATACATCTAATCTACCAAATATCATAGCCTAATCTGCTGCTGCTGCTGCTCCTTAGTCACTTCAGATGGGTCCAACTTTGTACAACCCCATAGATGGCAGCCCACCAGGCTCCTGTCCCTGGGATTTTCCAGGCAAGAATACTGGAGTGGGTTGCCATTTCCTTCTCCTAGCCTAGTCTCGCCTACCTTAAACATGGTCAGAACACTTACATTAGCCTACATTGGGCAAAATCATCTAACATAAAGCCTATTTTTATAATAAAACATTGAATATCTCATATAATTTATAGAATACTATACTGAAGGAGAAAAACAGAGTGGTTGTTAGAGTATCATTAATGCTTGGCTGATTGGGAGCTTGGGTCAAAGAGAGTATTATACTGCATAACTCTACCTGGGGAAAGGTCAAAATTCAAAATGAGAAGTTCAGTTTTTACCAAATGCGTATCTTTGGTGTCGTGGTAAAGTTGAAAAATTAAAAATCTTATGCTGAACTGCTGTAAACTGGGGATTATCTGTACTTCTAGTGCCACAGAAATTTTATCCAAATTCTGAGTGAATAAGGAGGAAAAAAAGTCATTTTTGCATTCATTCAAAACATATTGATTGAATATCTATCAAATGCCAGGGCACTGGACTTAGACCTTCAATGGGACTTGATTGTTATCTTTCTCCTTAATTATTCTGATTTTTTTTTTTTAGTTATTTGAGGATTTTCTTTATGCACAAAATACGCGCTGCTTAAGAGTGGAAAATCTTTCTTAAGAGTATTTCTTTATTAAGGAAGGGAATGCAGTCTGTTGCAGCTTTATTATGAAATCAGACATTCTCCATCGGATAGATTAAGAAATGCATATTTGATTTAAAATAAAAACTGACAAGTACATTTTAAGGATAAATGAAATACATGAAAATGAAGTTTGAGAGGGTACAATTGTGGGTGGTATTCACTAGAGCATTCCAGGTTTTAAATAGATGTGTGAAGATCATGATTTGGGGAGTACATATTTGAGGTACAGAGCATTGGGACCTCCTGTATGCTTCTGTTTTATTCATAAGAGTGGGTGGTTCTTAGAAAAGGCAGACCAGAGAGTGTGGATGAAAGCAGGTCTGGTCCTCAGAGTGAAGCAACCAGTGTGAGCATTACTAGAACACTGGAAGGCCCAGAGGGCCCGATGTTTCACGACTGAGCCCATGGGGAGTAGGGGTTGCAGAGCGAGAAAGCTGGGCAATTAAGGGCAAACCTGGGAATTTAGCTTCTGCCCTTGGCTCTCTGGAGGGTGACTCTGAGGTAAAGTATTTCAATCTTTGCTTCACTGTGGCACACATATATAAGGCTACATGCCAAATTCATTATTTTTTAAAAAGTTAGGCAAAAGTGGTAACATGGTAACATCCTTAAATTGCCACTTAGGATTTACATCATTTGATATCATTAGGTCATAGATTTGCCATTTCATCAAGATCTTTCAAAGATGAGAGAGTCTATTCATTTAAAAAAGAAGTATTCTGATGTCTGTAGACTACTTATAACTACCAGGGATAGGGACCATGGATGGGCACATGGGCATAGAAAATGTGTGGGCATCTACAGCTGAATAATGAACTTGGAAGAATTGTGTGTGGGCATAGATTGATTTTTTTTTTTTAATATTAACTTACAAGTTTAGGATTGAAGATTAAGAAAGCACACATTATGTTTTTCGGGTTTGCTCTTTTAAATGCACAGATTTCCAAAGTTTACATTTATTAACAAATTTCTATTCAAGTAGTTCAACTCCAGTTCAAGTTAAATCCTTCCTTATATTTCGTGTCTTAGGCCATGGAGTTGAGAATTTCTGAATGATAAAGTATGTCTTGGGTTAAATAAAGTTTTAGAATCCCTGGATACTCTTCATTCCTAAGGGATAATTATTGTGTTCATAGGGATATGCTCAGCTGGGAGATAAATTCATCTTGCCTTAAAGTGTCTTGTTTGTTTCTTGATTTTATCTCCTCCTGTGACATATATCTCCAGAGAAAAAGAAAATGTTCAAGGCAAAAAAAAAATAAGTAAAAAGCCCTCTATGTAGGTGGGTCCAAGTGAATGGAATTTAATGCATTGCTGTAAATTTACTAGTCCAGAGATTACTATAAATACCCTTTGGTGAAAATATTGCTGTAGCCATTTCATCTAGTTCTGAAATTCAGTATAGCTGGGGTACCTACTGGTGTAAATGATATGGCTGTCTTTATTTAAAATCAAGACCAAACAAAACTAATCAAACAAAAAAAAGTGACTATAGAGTAAACCCTTATAAAACAATGCATCTTCAATTATATATTAAAAATATATAATTTAATTTAAATATCTAAACTAAAACATCTAATATTTAATTTAAATTCTTAGTTTAAACATTTAATATCATGTATCAGTGCCACTAAATATAATTTTGTTTTTATCTTGTACATGTATAATATAATTTATTATTGGCCTTACCCACATGTTAATCACAGAACTTGTGCACGGAACTTTTAAATTTTAACTAAAAAATAATATTTCATTTTAGCTTTAACATAATGCTGAGATATTTTGAAAATTAAAATAAGACTGTTAAGTAATCTTTTATGTTGAATCATTATTGCATAATTTATTATGTAAGCCACTTGCAATTTTTATAGTAATTAAATGAGCTAAACAAAATATCACAACTTCAAAGGAGTTTTGTGATAGAACAGCCCAGGACCTCATGTGGAGTGAGCTGTGAACCATGTCTTTGAGTCCTCCTATTCAAGAATGTGTAGTGGCCAGAAAATAAGAAAAGCTGTATGTGGAAAGGATAGGGAGTGGCTATATATTAATGAGTATTTTTAAAGGAAAATTATTTTGAAACTTAGACAGTTAAAAGAGCTTCTGATTGTACCATTAAGTACCACATTTTCATTAATTACTAAATCCTTGTTATTGCAAAAATAATTATTTGCATTACTTCATATCTGATCTTTATTAAAGAATTGCATTTAGTACATTTCAGATTTAGATTCAGAAAGTACTGTGTATAATAATATGTTTTGTAAGTCAGAGAAATAAATTTCTTGTTTTAATAAATATCTCTAGTATGAGAGTGCCCTTTTATTAACATTTTGGGGATGTTACATAAAATACCATTGTGTTGTACGTTATATGCATGCAAACATTCAGGAGAACCAAATGAGGTGTTCAATTTGCTAGTGAAATGATCATTACATGTACACTGAATACATTTTAAAGCTCAGGATCTGTGTGGTAGTATTCAGAGAGGATGGGTGAAGAGGTATCTGATAAAGATAAACGAGGTCGTCATAGCAGTGGAAAAAACAAAAACAAGTTAATAAATTGAAGTTTTATTTATAAACCGAAGTGAAGAATTTTTTTAGCTTAAGTGGGGCCGCATGTTTCTCTTTACAAGATTAATAGTCAACCGTACTTGAGATGGACAAGCATATTTTAATTTGACAGGCATTGATATCTATAATGGGCTTTCCTAGTAGCTCATTGGTGAAGAATCTTCCTGCCAAGCAGGAGAAGTGGGTTTGATCCCTGGGTCTGAAAGATTCCCTGGAGAAAGAAATGGCAACGAGCTCCAGTAGTCTGGCCTGGGAAATCCCATATGGACGGAGGAGCCTGACAGACTGCAGTCCGTGGGGTCTCAAAGAATTGGACACAATTTAGTGACTAAACAACCACCATCACCAGTGTCTATAATGAAAGCCATAGGCTTTCAAACAAACAAGTGATGAATATACACAGGAGTAGCATAAGTAGGAACCTAGTAAATACCTTTCTACAGTTTTTCTTAAAGGCCAGCTGTGGTTAATTTTTAAGCTGTCTTTCCCACACAGCATGTTTTTTGCATATAGACATTCTGTGCATGGATAATAAATATGTATCCCCATACTGATAGAATATTTTTAAACCTAGAAGAATGTAGAGCAAACCTAATTGCTCATTGTTAGAACCCAAAGAAAATTTAGTAAAAAATCACTAGTATTTCCTTTTATGTACCCAATCGCTTTGTTTGGGCTTCCCTTGTGGCTCAGCTGGTGAAGAATCTGGCTGTAATGCGGGGGACATGGGTTCGATCCCTGGGTTGAGAATATCCCTTGGAGAAGGGAAAGGCTACCCACTCCAGTATTCTGGCCTGGAGAATTCCATGGACTATATAGTCCATGGGGTCGCAAAGAGTCAGACACTACTGAATGACTGTTTAGAAGTAGGATCAGACTCCATGTATTAAATTACTGATGATGGAACTACTTTTGTGTATTGTAGCTGGAATACTGTATCTTACAATTAGCATATTCTGTTTTTTATTACTTACTTTGAAGACAGAGTCATCTAAAGAATTAGATATTTATTTAATACTTTAGAGAAAAGAAATGTGTGACTATAGATAAGGTTTCTAGGAACCCAAGCATAAGTTTAAAGACTTTTTTTTCTTACTGCTTATATCATCTCTCATTTTCTTTAAATTTTGCTCTTAGGTTTTGCAGTTTAACACCTTGCCATCTATCTAAAGCAGAAACTAGTGATTATACTGCATAGCAAGCTCTTTAGAGTCTGGCTCTGCTGTGTTTGTTTTCCTTCACTCACTTCTCCCTGACCCTTGTCACTGCCTAGCATGGAATACAGTGCGTGAGCGTGCTAAGTCGCTTCAGTTGTGTCTGATTCTTTGGGATCCTATGGACTGTAGCCTGCCAGGCTCCTCTGTCCATGGGGTTTTCCAGGTAAGAATATTAGAGTGGGTTGCCATTTCCTCCTCCAGCGGATCTTCCGGACCCAGGGATCGAACCCCAGTCTCCTGCATTGGCAGGTAGGTTCTTTACCACTAGCGCCACCTGAGAAGCCCAATACAGTGCGTAGTAGGTGCTTAAAAGGCTTGATGGCCAATAGATTGATTGATTGATATGGTTAGATTAGAATAGTAGTTTGTGACATATACAGTGTCCGGGAGGGAATAAATGGAGTGCCCGTCTGTGGAGGCCAGGTGAGAGTGTGTTTTAAGCTGTATGTGACGTGTGATCTCCTTAAGCTGTTCTCTTAGCATGTGCTGACGTAAGTATCTTAGGCAGGCCTGGTGCAGACAGTAGCCATGTGAAATATGGGACAGAGTTGCCCCCAGATACATTCTTATTACAGAGAGAGATGAAATAGAGGTCTGCACTTGAGAGAGACACTGTATCTGCTGCTGCTGATTGACATTGGGGAGCATATGTTTAGGTGGGGGAATTAAACTGCCTGGCGTTTTGTTTGTCTTTACTTATGATATAGATAGGTCAGTGAATCTCAGTCTGGACTTCACATTAATATCCCCGGGCTTCTGTTAAAAACCTGCCACTGTCCTGACCCTACCCGAGACAAGTTAAATCAGAAGCTCAAGAGGCTGGGCCTGGCATCATTTATTTTTAAAAGCAATTCCAATGTGCAGTCGTTTTTTAGATCGTTTGAAGTTTTTGCAGGAACTGAAGTAGAAAGAGGAGAAAGAGTGAAGAATATAATTTCCACCACTCACCCTGTTCTCATTTACTTGTTCAGAAGGCTGCATCACTGTTCAATAATAATGGGATATAAGTCATTTATGCAATTTAAATATTCTAGTAGTGAAATTAAGAAGAGGAAGAGTTTGAAATAATTTTAATAGGACCTATTATGTAGCCCAATAGATCTTATTATTAAAACATGTAATCAGCATAGGAATGTTAAAACAGATATTTTATAGTCTCTTCCCCCTTGTATCAAGTGTTCTAAATTCAGGGTGTCTTGTAGCTTCATAGCACTGCTTGGTTTGAACTGACTACTCTCCAAGTGTTTGACCATCATGTGGCCAGTCAATTCCATATTGGACAGAACAGATCTGGAGGGTAAAATGCTGGAAGATAGACCAGGAGACCTAAATGTAGTGTTGGTTTTGCCACTGACTAATCCTGTGACCTTGGACAGTTTGCTATTCCTCTCTTTTGGACTTCATTTCCTTCATGTTTACTGGGAGGGGGTCAGCAGTTGGTCTAAATTGGGAGTTTTCTAATTTTACTCCAAAGAGCCCCAGGGTTTTGTGAGCACACTTTAACAGCCATCATAGTGAAAGGTTGTTTGCTGGATCACGAAAGACGTCGGGATTCTTTCAATCCGGGGCCAGAGACGAGGCTTGATTGCTCAGAGCTTTTGTGTAATAAAGTTTTATTAAAGTAGAAAGGAGACAGAGAAAGCTTCTGACATAGGCATCAGAAGGGGGCAGAAAGAGTACTCCCTTGCTAGTGTTAGCAGTGGAGTTATATACTCTAAAATAATAGGATTAGCTAGAAGGTTTAATCCAGAGACTGTCCTTCAGGCAGGATACATTATTGTTATAATCCTTGTAAAGACAGACCTACTCCCATAATTTACGTTTTAAGATAACAGAACTAGCCGGAAAGTTTAATCCAGTGACTGTCCTCAGGCAGGATACATTATTGTTATATAATCCTAAGGAATGTAGAGAGAAAAGAAAAAGTTTGTCCTTTCTTCCTCCTTCAGAATTCCAGAACCCTCTTTCTTTGGGGACCCCTAGACTTCTTATCAACCTGCCTAGGAAATGGCTGTCTCAACAGGAAAGAAGGGAAACAGACAAGCTGGCTTTAGGCTCTTGTTTCCTTTGGATAGCCTTACATTTCTGGGTGTCATTTTGTTTGAGGAAACAAACAAAAAATTTAAAGCCAAACCAAGATTTGAAGAATCACTTGGTTAAATGTTTTCTTACGCCTGTGGCCCTGTCTTGTCAGCATTTGTGGGACTATTCCAGGAAGAGGCCAGGCAGCAGGTATCCTCCTTTTCCTTCCTGTGAAGGGAGGTGTCACCATGACAGTGACTCATGAATATTTCTTGTCAAATTGTAGGCATTCCTTCAGTAGCGGTCACAGTGGCTCAGAGTTGAGAAACAGAAAGTCAGGTACCTGGGTCTACCACAGAGTGATACGGATCACCTATGGCTACTGAGGCAACCTCATAGCTGTTTAAAACTGACCTCTAGCCCAACCCTCAGGGGACCCTGACTCTGAGGTGTGGTCCACATAGTCAGCCAGAACCCAGGACTAGATGAATACTCTGGCTACAGGCTTTTTTGATTTGGAATGAGTTTCTCTACTGGTGAATGCCTAATTGACAATACCTTCAATAATTGTTATATTGATGCCAATATTGGATGCATGTGACTTCGGTTCCAGACTTTTAACCTTCCTCCCTATCAGATAGCAAGTCTTCCCAGGTGGTACTAGTGATAAAGAATCTTACCTGCCAATGCAGGAGACGCGGGTTTGATCCCTGGGCTGGGAAGTGGCAACCCGCTCCAGTGTTCTTGCCTTTGACAGAGGATCCTGGCAGGCTACAGTCCATGGGGTCGCAACGAGTTGAGCATGACTGAGAGCACACATACTCTATTGGATAGATGGACACTCTGGTGGCATCAGCTAATAGGAAAGAGACAATATCGTATCCTATCCGTTGGAAATCAGTCTTTGACAGATTTCCACAGTCAGTGACATGGGAGCACAATCCGAGTCCAGAATGTTGTCTGCGTTTAAAGACTTGGTAATTTGTGGCAGGAATCAGTCAAGGACTTGCATGTCCCATATTTTAGCTACTTTGCTTTTATTTGACAACCATGACAAAAAAGACACTGAATGGGAATTATGAAGTAGGGAAAGCTGCAAAGGTTTCTGGTTATTTTTAAGATGCTTCTAAGAAGTCTTTGGTAACACCATCTTCTTAACAGGCAATTTTGAGAAAATTGTTTTGGAGTCAGCCCAAACATCAACAGTTATTTCAGAATTTTTATTAGCATGCGCAAACTTAATTCTTCCAATCTTGGCCTGCTCATGTATCAATGAGAGCAACTTGTGGCCATACTCAAAGCAAAGGAGGGAAGGGGAAATCCCATTTTATTGTATCAAGTGTTGTTGTTGTTCAGTCTCTCAGTCATGTCTGAATCTTTGCAACCCCATGGACTGCAAAGGCTTCCCTGTCCTTCACCATCTCCCAGATCTTGCTCAAACTCATGTCCATTGAGTCATGGTTGAATGATGCCACCCAACCATCTTATTCTCTGTCATCCCCTTCTCCTCCAGCCCTTGATCTTTCCCAGCATCAGAGTATTTTCCAGTGAGTAGGCTCTCCGCATCAGGGGCCAAAGTATTGGAGCTTCAACTTCAGCATCCGTACTTCCAATGAATATTCAGGGTTGATTTCCTTTAGACTTCACTGGTTTGATCTTCTTGCTGTCCATGGGACTCTCAAGAGTTTTCTTCAGCACAGCAATTCAAAAGCATCAATTCTTTGGCATTCAGCCTTCTTTGTGGTCCATCTCTCACATCCATACATGACTACTGGAAATATAGCTTTGACTATTAGGACCTTTGTCAGCAAAGTGATACCTCTGCTTTTTAATATGCTGTCTAGGTTTGTCATAGCTTTCCTTCCAAGGAGCAAGTGTCTTTTAATTTCATGGCTGCTGTCACTGTCTGCAGTGATTTTGGAGCCCAAAGAAAATACAAAGAGTTAATAGAAGAAATGTTTTCTAAGCACATTGAACTCTTTGGTCCACAAAGTTTTTGTTCAGTGTTTGGCACAGGTCTGTTTGTAGGACACTGGGTGAGAAGAGAAAGCAAATAAATGTGACCTTTGTTTGGGTGATATTTTCTTTATGAAGCCAAAAGGTGCACAAATACACAAATATTAGCCCACTCTTAGTTTTGTCCTAGAAAACTTCTCTCTGACTGACTGCATCTTGGTTCCCTGCAGGCCTTGCCATCTGTTTAACTGGTTAAGGAGCCCATCCTATCAGTGTCTCTATCATTTGGTTGGAAATAGAGACCTCTGATTGGCCTTTTCCCTCTTTTTTCTCACTGCTGTTTATTTGGAACCATTTCCAGTATCTCAATGCAGGTGGCTTTACCTTTGCCAGTTACCTTAGGAATAGCAGTTACTGGCAGGTAAGAGATGCAGTGAAAGGTGGGAGCATCTGTTATTGCAGTGATCTTGGCCTTGGGAGAGTCTAGTGACTTGGAGAAAGTCTAATTCGTGAAGGTCATGCCCTACCTGGGGTGCTCTCCTTTTGCCTCTTGCCTTCGTAAATGCTTCAGCTCTTTTTAACCTTTGATCCATTTAAAGTTTAGTAAGGCCACTAGTCGGAGAAGGCACTGGCAACCCACTCCAGTACTTTTGCCTGGAGAATCCCGTGGACGGAGGAGCCTGGTGGGCTGCAGTCCATGGGGTCGCACAGAGTCAGACATGACTGAAGCGACTTAGCAGTAGCAGCAGCAGCAGCAGCAGTAAGGCCACTAGTATGTGGTGGTGCTAATGGTAAAGAATCTGCATGCAATGCAGGAGATGCAAGAGATATGGGTTTGATCCCTGGGTCAGGAAGACCCCTGGAGTAGGAAATGGCAATTCACTCCAGTATTCTTGCCTGGAGAATGCCATTGACAGAGGAGCCTCGGGGCCTACAGTCCACAGGGCTGCAAAGAGTCAGACACCACTGAGCAACTGAACACATAGCACAGTGCGTGTGTGACAGAGACCCAGGGCCTAACAGTAAATCAGCCTCATTCCCTTCTGTGTTCCTATGATTCTTGCCTGACAGTTTTGCAGAGTCACTTAAACCTTGACAGTTGTCCAGTTCATACATTAGAAACTCTCTAGGGAAAAAAAAAAAATCAGCTCATGGTCTTACCCCAAGTGTCCTTTTGAAGTTTCCTCATTTCTACCCCTATGATACCTCTGGGGAATTTTGAGTAGCTACCAGGTAAGGTGTTTTCTAATTTCAAACCTAATATAAAGACCCAGGTAAAGAAATGTGGCCATTGAAATGTTTGCCCTTTTTGTTAGGCAAAAAAAGAAGGGAGAGCAAAGAAACAAAATTAACAAAATACTCCCCAAGTGCCAGAAGTCTAATGACTTCATTTTTTCTTTTTTCTCCTCTTCATTTAATTCTTGAACTTTCTTTTTTTTATACTATGCTTTGATGTTATGCTTTTTTTTTTTTAATTTTTACTCTTTTTTTATGGTATGTGATTAACAAGTCTTTTATTTGTGGTAAATTAGAGCAAGCAATCAGAATAGTACATATGCAGTATTCAGTACACACAATAAATATTAAAGAAATTCAAAACCTGTGTAAAACAAAACACTGGAGAAAAAAATCATACAACTTAAGAGATATAGTGGGAAAGCCCTCTGCTCTTTTGATTATAGTTTGTACCCTGTACACAACAGGACTTACCGCACTTACCAAAATAATACAGACATTTTAGTAACGGGGTATTTAAGAAGGTTATCAATATTGGTTTTTACCGCATTATGACTAGAAGATCCCCTGGAGGAGGGCATGGCAAAACACTCCACTGTTCTTACCTGGGGAATCCGCATGGACAGAGGAGCCTGGAGGGCTACAGTCCATGGGGTTGCAAAGAGTCAGACATGACTGAGCGACTAAGCACAGCACACATAACTATATAGACATTCACAGCACAGCCAAATAGTGTACTAGATTTGTAATTACTTTTCTGTGTGCAGTTTGTCTTTTATTTCACCTTTTGCTTTTGTATTATATGCCTGTTCTACTATAAGCTATTCCAAATAATTTTTGAAAATAAAAGTGATCTTTATAAGAAATATCTCTCAAGAGTCATTGGAATTTCTATTCTAGAAAGTGGTTTACTCATCACTTTTTAATTATGAAGCACTGTCTTAAGTACTTTCTGGGAAGCAGTGTGGCGAAGCTGTTAACACAAGTATTCTGGCATCAGACTGCCAGAGTTTACGCTCATTGGATCTACATATAAATCACTAGGTGATTATCTTGGGCAAGGTGATTAAGATTTTTGTCTCAAGTTTCTCCCCCAGAGTAATGTTATAGGGACCAAGTAAGTTTATATACAAACATTTGTACTTATGTCTTACTCATCTTACAGCTTTATTGTTGTGTCTGACTTTATTACCCAAAAAATGCCTGGCGTAAAATAAAACACTCTATAAATTTTAGCTACTACTGTTACTATTTACTTTAGTTATTATAAAAGTCCTCAGATAGATATAATCCCCAGTTTACAGGTGAGGTTATTGTTGTTGTTCAGTTGCTAAGTCGTGTCCAACTTTTTGTGACCCCATGGACTGCAGCACACCAGGCTTGCCTGTCCTTCACTAACTCCCGGAGTTTGCTCAAATTCATGTCCACTGAGTCGGTATGACTTAACTGAAGCCAAAGGAGGTTATTTAGCTTCCCAGCATCATGTAGCTGATGAGTGCTTTGTGCCAAGGTTTGCACCCAGGTTCATCTGACCATGAAAGCCCTACTCATGCCACAGCCACTTCATCTGGGTAGCATAGTTCAATAGATATGCTTGGATTGTTAGGAAAATCAAGCTTGCATCCATTAGTACGTGTTCATTTCCTGATTTTTCTTTTCTCTTAAGTAGTTGTAATTTCTCTTGGATAACAAATCTGTGCTGTTAGATTGCACACAATGTCTTGACATAGGTCTACTATAAATCTTGCTTCTTTGAGAGACACTTTTAGGAGGCAAGTGGCCTAGGTTTAATCCATGACATTAAGAGAGGAGCTTCATATGGAGTTCTTATGCATATGGCATAATGCACGTGGCAGGTAAAAGTTAACGTGAAACAGTGTTTGTGCTTCTTCCAGATATTTCTAATAGGTCTGAGTTATCCTGTAAATGAACCCTTGTGTAAAATAAAGAAATAATGAGTTTCTCCCAGTGAAGGGCTTGTTTGCCATTTATTAACCTTTATAATATGATCTCTGATTGTGGGCCTTTGGATGTCCTGGCACATTGTAGGAATTTAGTGACTATCCTCTGGCTGAATGAGTGAATGAATGTATTCAGAGATGTGAAGAATGACAGTAGCTGCAAGAGACTGTCTTACTGTTAAAAAGTCAGGTGCATGGTTGGAAGAGAGTATGTTTGGCTCTAAGTCTGAGCAATAAATGGGATCTGACATTACATCATGTGGCTTCTCTGGTGGCTGAGACGGTAAAGAATCTGCTGTCAACGTGGAAGACCCAGGTTTGATGCCTGGGTTGGGAAGATCCCCTGGAGAAGGGAATGGCAACCCACTCCAGTATTCTTGCGTGGAGGATTCTATGGACAGAGAAGCCTGGAGGACTATGCCTCTAACACTTTCTTAGGGCTTTTCTGGTGGCTCGGATGGTAAAGAATCTGCCTGCAGTGCAGAAGACCTGGGTTCAATCTCTGTTCCTAAATGTCAGTGTCTCCTCTCGATGTCATACTGTCCTCTTGCTGTTCAAGAGTTTCCTTTCATACATGCACATACAAGTCCTGATTTCGTGTTTGGTATTTGGTGCGTTTTTGCCTTTTTAGTCTCAGATTCTTGCTCTCTCCTTAAACAGTGAGTCAGTCAGTTTACTCAGGGATGTGACTCCCACTGGTTGGAAATCTGGTCTGGCAGGCTGTTTCTCATTCCTTTTAACCCAGTGGAGGAGCCTGCTTTTTAGTGGAGAAACATCTTTACCTGAGTCAAAATTGAATGGATGGATGGATAGTAAGTCTTTTCTTTTGCTTTTCTTCTGCTGTTTCACCTAACAAACAAATAACTCTTGTTGTGTTCACTCAATCAGTAGATTTTAGGTGCATGAGATAGGTACTGGATGAATAAGAACTGTACATTTCCTTTCAGCAGTCACATTACATCTTGAATTGAGGAAGGCAGTCTTTAGTTCTTGATAACCCTGGATCGTATTTTAATATGAACTTTAAAAATGCTCCATTAGGTGGTTAGTGATAGGGATGGATATTTGGTAGTCATTATTGAATCTTTTGTTGTTGAGTTTTGACTAACGTGATCCTTTGATTTCTTTTTCAGCTGTCCCATTTCCTCCAAGTCACCGGCTTACGGCAAAAGAAGTGTTTGATAACGATGGGAAACCTCGTGTGGATATCTTAAAGGCACATCTCATGAAGGAGGGCAGGCTTGAAGAGACCGTTGCATTGAGAATAATAACAGAGGGGGCTTCAATTCTTCGACAGGAAAAAAACTTGCTGGATATTGATGCTCCAGTCACAGGTAAGGCCTGAGGACGGAGGCTGTCCACCTGGAACCCACACTTGCTGTTTATAACTTCAAATCAGAAGTCCTAGATACCACTGAGTCTTCAAAGACCTTCATCATCTTGCTTGTTTACCGCCAAATCTGTACGTTAGGAACTAAAGATTTTATACATATGTAACAATATTTTTATTTTCATGTATTAAATATCCATACAATGTGATGCTCTACAGAGTAGTGTACAGCTTAGAGGTGATGGAGATGTTCTGAAGTAAAACCTTAACTAAGTGATATTTTGTCAGTAGAACACTAACTGTCATGAAGAATACAAGGTATTCATTGGGAAAGATCAGACAAAGCCTAGGAATATTTCCACAGTGGTTACTTGACTAAGTTAGAGCAGTAGTTCATCTCAGACTAGCATCACTATCGTCATCACCTGGAAACTTATTATCTCAGCCCCAACCCCAGAACTATACTGCTCTAGATTTTCTAGGGTGAAACCTAACAATCTGTTTCATCAAGTCATGTAGGTGACCCTGATGCACATTAAAGTTTGAGAACCACTGAACTTCAGGAAGAAGACCAAATTTCTCTCCTTCCTATAGCATTCTGTGCCTCGAAAATACATCTACTTTTTGAATGTTTTTGTTCTTTTACTCCTTAAGAGCAGATTCATACTTTGCATAAGTGGAACTTCTCTTAGACCATAAAAATTAAATCTTGTCAAAAAGTTTAGTATGGTATAGAGGGTCGGTTAGTAGAGACTTTTCAACTATACTTTGTGAAGTTTGCTAAATTTTCAGGTATTTGTTTTTAGATAAGCTTAAAAGCATGTATTTTCTTCTTAATTATTATCATTCTGGCAAAAGGAAAAATTTGAACATAGGATTTTGCTCTTTTATAAATAAAAAGGACTTTTGAAATATTTCATATATACTACTGATCGCTTCTTTCTTCCAAACCTTCATATACTTTTAATATTATTGGCCTTGAAATATATTTTTGAAGGTGACTGGTTGGAGCAAGATAAACTTTCTTGAATATCAGACTAGACCTTCTTTGATCATAATGCCTCTGAATATTCCTATTCCAAAGAAATTGACATATACATTTTGTTTTGGGTTAGCCATGATATTTCTCTTATTTGTAATTCAAAAAAATAATGAATGTGTTTGGGACCAGGTAGCAGGAGAAATTGACTCCAGTGGTAAGTCAGTGTTGGACCACTGGTGAATAAATCAAGCTATATACTTACCTTGTGTGCATCACAATGGTCCCCGTTTTCCATGTGTTAAAATGCAGTCATGCATTATTATCTTTGACTTACAGACACTGTGGACATATAAGAACAAAACAAATATGAATATGCTTTACTTACTTGCTGCTAAGTCGCTTCAGTCGTGTCCGACTCTGTGCGACCCCATAGACGGCAGCCCACCAGGCTCTGCCGTCCCTGGGATTCTCCAGGCAAGAATACTGGAGTGGGTTGCCATTTCCTTCTCCATTGCCATTTCCTTCCTTACTTACTTAGATACTAAAATATGAGAAAATTTTAACATCTGAATAGTAGCGTGGAATCCGTCAGCAAAGAAGCTACCTTAAAAAAACTGACTGTACATTCCACCAATAAATAGATAGCAAAATAGTAGCTTTAAATGTTCTCTGTATCATTTGGATTATTTGGTTTTGGTAACAATGAACGGCTTAATATTTTATTATGATATAACATGATAAATAGTATATGTTATAATATTATGATTTTTTTCTCCATTTCACATGATAATGTGTGACTTCCAATGAAGAATTCATGTTAAACTCACTAATGAGCCAGTAGGTGTTAATGAAGGTGATAATTATAACTAAAAGAAAACATGTGAAATAAGCATTTAAGGGAATTTATTTCCTTGGATGCAGTCAGCTCATCTATTTGATGAGGCTCTGTCTTAAGAGAACACACAGCATTCTGTAAAAGTTAAAATCATAATGTTTTATCCCTGAACCTTTATACTGCCTTTATGTTCATTAGAGGTTGGGTGTCCTTCTTTCTAGAGAGATAGCCGCTGTCATTTTGCCAAATTTCAGAACATAGATATGAAGAGACTTTAGAAATCAGGACTCAGTGATGTATAACTTTCCCTGGGGGAGAAAAAATACAGTCTTGTAAATAGTGACAGAAGTAGCTATGGAGACCTCACAAAATATGTATCACTAGTGAAATATAACCCAAGCAGGAAAAACGTTTCACTAGAGAAGTGTTTTATTTCTTGATGAAGTCATGATTCTAAGGAACCTCTAGAAGATTCCATTGCAGTGATATCTTTCCCCATTTTCTATAAGGATATGGAATAAAAGTGGTAGGGGTAATTTATTTTAATATTTCCATTAAAAGAAAAAAAAAAAACCCCTTTGCATATAATTTACCAGAAAGCTAAATTCATAGCTTTGCATTCCAACCCATGAGCTTGCAAGCTGAAACACAGAGGACTGCAAAATAAAATCAGAGTATACTGATTGGAGAAAATTACTGTGCCTTGGTATTTCAAGATACTTCTTAGAATTTATTTGTAACATTTTATGATATATGATTTTATTCTGAGATTTTATTTCATCTGGACAGCTGAACATGCAGCTAAATTTTTATATTTAGAATATTTATTATTTGAATAACTGAATCAATAAAGTTATACTTTACTGACACTAGGTTATGCAAAAAAAGGCATAGTTTATCCTTCCGAATCTTCAGGGTAGTGAATTCTTTATATAGTTCAGAATTCCACACTTAAGTAAAATGGAGACCTTAAGAAACAATTCAGAGAAAGAAGAGGAGGAAGAAGTAGAAGAGGAGAGGGAGAAAAAAGAAAATATTAGAGCTTATAAATGAGAACCTGTGAAAAAAGATTAAAGGGAAAGAATCAAGGACTTAGCAGAGAAGCAAGGATTCTAATGTAGGGAGAAAAAGCCTGAAGCCCGACCATGTGGTGGTTTTCAAGTGGTATTAGAAATAGTCTCTCACTTACGTATGTCAGATTCCTAAAATGTAAGGTGAGTGGTGTGGGTAGGAACTGACCAGTAACTTTCTTGTTTGGAATTCAACTTGAACTGGAGCAGGTATGTAACATTATAAAAACAAACAAATGGCAAATATTTTATAATTATGCACAAAATCCACTCCCCAGCTTTCCCTCTTCTTTTCTTTCCTCTTATTTTTTATTAATAAAAACATTTCACTCTTAGGTGTTTAAAGAGGACTTGTGCTTACATCCATGCATGGTTTGCTCCCACTTAAAGAAAAATCCCAATATTAGTGTCCTGTTAATTTGAAATCTGGACACTATTTCATTCCTTTAGCATTTTTTTCATGTTTAAATTTACAAAGCTGTCCAACTTCCCTTACTCCTTCCCCTTCAAGTGTTTTTACAGTGGTAAAAAGTTTATGTTCATTTAGGAATTTTTTCCTTTAAAATTCTGTACTTTTGATTTTGGAAAAGGACCAGGAAACTGCCTAGTCCCGACCTGACTCCTCCCATGTGTCCCCTGGGGAAGGAGATAAACCTCTTGTACCCTACCCTCCTGAAGCATAGATTTAGATAAGCCAGGAATCATTGCCATGGGAGTAGAGATGAGGATTAGTTATGGGTCCCCAATCAAAACAAGGGAGATATGAGTCACATTTTGCTCTTTTCTCCAAACTAACTTGCTTGATTGGAATGATGGCTGTTTCAGAGATTTAATTTGAAGTATGTGTTTCTATATTGGAGGCATTTTGTGAAGGAAAGTATTTTCCTTCTTTTTGAATCTTTCTTTTTTTTTAAATTGAGTTGAAGTTTTCTGTGTTCCCTTGCAAACATACAAATGGATCATTAAAAAATGTGGCCAAATATCTGTGTGGCAACTTAAGAGCTGAATGTTTGTGTCCCCACAATAATCATATGTTGAAGCCCTAATCCTCTTTGTGATGTTTTTGAAGGTGGCATCTTTGGGAAGTAATTGTGTTTAGATGAGTTCTGGGGGTGGACCCGTCACGATGGCGTTAGTGCCCTGATGAGACAAGCATGAGAGAGCCCTCTCTCTTTCCTCCATGTGGGGATGCAATAGAAAGGTGGCCATCTGCAAACCAGGAATAGAACCCTTACCAAACACTGAATATGCCAGGACCTTGATCTTGGACTGTCCAGCCTCCAGAACTGTGAGAAATCAGTGTTTGTTGTTTCAGCCACCCAGTCTATTACTATTTTGTAATAGTAGCCAAACTAAGATACAACCCATTTGGGAATTCAATTTACCAAACATTTGCCTGGTACAGGTTGTGTGTGCTAGACACAGGTGAGTAAGACCTGTTCTCTGCTCTCCCAGTGGTCAGAATATAACAAGAAAACTGAAGCAGGTATTTGCTGAAATATATGTACCTCAAACTACTGATTAAATGAAAGGATATGACCAAGATTTTTTTAAGCAAATTTAGAAATATACAACTGGATAGAGCTAACTTGAAACCAAAAAGTTTTCCTGTCTTCTAAATGGCTAAGGTTTCTCAGATAGCATCCATTGATTATTATATTATGTCTTTGAGTTATAGAAACTGTTAAATAGTTGGACCCTATCTGTCCTGAATATAGATTGAGAACTCTTTCAGGAGGTTAGGAACTGTGAATGATGAAACACATGAGGCGTACGTAGTCCTTGACTAGAAGACTCAAGGGGTCTATCTGGGGAGTTAGATGCATAAATAATTACTATAAAACCTGTTAAGGATTATAATTAAGGAGCCTATAAACTAGTATGGGAACTCAGAACAAGGACTGCAGGGAAGCCAAGAAAGTCTTGACAGATGACATGATGTTTGAACTGGAGCATGTGTGATAAGTGAAATTTTATGATGCGAAAAAGCTAGCAAAGTGTTCCAAGCGGACAACAGCATATTAAAGACACTGATATTTTTCGTAAAGTGGGAGGGCATGATCATGGAGGTTTGCTGTGGGTAGACAAGGTCTCAGAAGGGCGTAAGGGGTAGTGGTGTGGGGTGAAGCTGAGATTGGATGGTCAGGGTCAGGTATTAGTCTCTTGTGAGCAACATTTAAACATCTGGTTACTGTTCTTTAGGCACTGGAGAGTGGAGAGGGTCTTGGAGTAGGGGAGTTACATGGTCAGGTCTGTGGCTAGAACTGCATCCTGAATGAGATGAGTAGAGTGAGTGGGGAGGATCTCTTGGGAGAGCTGTTGATCAAGAACCTTTCATCCTTGATCATAATGTCCCAACAGTGATTTTGGCAGGCTAGGAGAACTGGATCTGATTTTGACTACAGGACCTTTCAAAAATGATAGTTCACATTGATCTAAAAATGTTTGATTAATTTGTACTTAATCAATATCCATTAAAGACTTCTTTAATATGGTACGATGATTTACGCAGGAGTCCAATTTATTACATTTCTCCTTCAAGTTCTCATATTTTCCTGTTTTTCTCTTTGACTTAGCAGAGGACATTTCCCTCATTTATAAAGCAGACGCAGACCAGGAGCTTGGGTCTTTGAAAGAAAATGATTTAGAACTCATTTTCTGCTCTCTGGGCCGAAGGGACCAGCCAGCATCAGCTGGGCAAACTGCTAATCTCTCTGGTTTGTCTGTTTCCTGCAGGGGGGGATTTGTCCCTAGGGCAGCAAAGGATTCCCTCCGTGGCTGTGCCTGCCATTTAGCATGTCAGGCAGTTGCCAGGAGAACCCTCTGGCTTTGTTCCTGGATGTGAGAATGAACCAGTGGCCAAGTTTAAGGTCATGGCATTCCTTCCCTTACAGCAGCTGACGTCAATTAGGAGAATTCCCCTTGCCTTTACTCTGGGGAGAGTGAAGTAGGGGATAGGAATCCAGTGTCTTTTGAGAACTAAAAGATCAGTGTTTATTTTCTTTATACTATCATTTGTCACTATCAATGCAACGTGGCCTTAGTTTATATTAGGATAAAATATTACTTCTGGGGCATTTTGCCCACTTGTGATTTCAGTGGCCAAATCTTTAGGGCCTGCCCTGCAGCCAGAGGCCTATTTTGGTACCCAGCCCACTGCTGGCAGGTCAGCACATTTCAGGCCCAGCCTGCGACAGCAGCACCTCAGTTTTTTGATGTTCACGTTAATTCGGGCCCTTGACTTAAAAAAATTTTTTTTTAAAGATGATGTTAAAAGGATAAACGGTCACTGCATGAGTGTGTCCTTTTCCCTGGCTTGTTTTCCTCCCTTGTTTTGCAGGGTTGGTCTTAGGAAACCCATCTTACACATGAGAGAAGGGAGTCTGTTTACATCTGAGTTTCTTAAACTTGAGCATGGATCAGAATCTCCTGGAAGGCTTCATAGAACACAGATTGCTGAGTCCCACCTCCAGACTTTCTGATTTAGTATCTGGAGTTGTTGTTGTTTAGTTGCTAAGTTGTGTCATACTTTTGAGACCCCATGAGCTCTAAGCCTCCAGGCTCCTCTGTTCATGGGATTTCCCAGGCAAGAATACTGGAGTGGGTTGCCATTTCATCCTCCAGGGGATCTTCCCAACCCAGGGATTGAACCTGCATCTCTTGCATTGGCAGGCAGATTCTGTACCACTGAGCCTCCTGGGAAGCCAGTTCTATATTAGGGCCTGAGAATTTGAATATCTAACAGGTTCCCAGATCATGATGACCTCCTTGATCTGGGACCCCTCTGTGGGAACCACTGGTTTAAGTATTGGCTTGAAGTCTCATAGCTAGTAAGCTGAAGACCTTGCTATGCACAAGCATCTATCAACATGACTCATGCCAAGCTATTACACTCTATTCTATACACTATTCTACCTCTGTATTAAGTTGAAAAAAATCAAGCATTTCATTTCATTTGAGTGGAATTTGTTCTTGCTCATTACTGCAGAAAACATTAATTCTAAGCTTGCTGTTCAAGGTTCTCAAGAAATAGGAGGAATACATTATTTTGACTCAATTATAATTTATTATATTTTAAATTAAAAATTAAAATAACATAAGGGTCAAGACCAAACAATAGTGCTTAGTATGGTTGGGGCACAGTGTTTATATAGTTTTTCCCAGTGAAAAAACTTTGTAGTGCTTATCTTTACAAGCTCTTTGAGAGCTGACTGTAGAAAGTTACTGCTGGGTCTGTTTTTAAAAGAAAATAAAGGAAAACTGGAATCAAAAGCATCTATAAATGAATTGTGTGGCAATGAATATAGTATTATTTACCATCTGAGCCACCAGAGTATTATATTAAGAATAGTTGAGCCTTAGGAATTCAGCATTTGTGTGCATTGTACAAGTCAGTAATAATGTTAACATCAGTAAACATATAACACCATCCAGAAGAAGCTGCTAAGTCCAGAAGAAGCATTTGATAGTTATTACAATTGCAGCATGATTACATGTAGAGATATTTTGCTTTAAGACACAGTACACCCTGTTCGTTTTCAATTTGCCATGAGTCAGTACATTTCACAAATAGTAAACTGTGTAAGTACTGTTTGTTAAGGCAGTGCCTGTAGTTGTTTCCATAGGAAGATAAAAATCCCCAAGCTATTGTGCTTAAAATCTGACAGTGACCACTTGCAATGATAATACTCTGATGGTTTTGGAGAAGGTTGAAATATATTATTATCAATAGTACTGTGACTTTAAGAGAAGTAGTGAGTTTTTAAATTCTAAGTTTTTAAATTTTTTTAACTTTTAATTTTATATGGGAGTATATTTGATTAACAATGTTTTGTTTCTTTCAGGTGTACAGCAAAGTGATTCAGTGATACATATACATGCACCTATTCTTTTTCAATTTCTTTTCCCATTTAGGTTGTTACATAATACTTAGCAGAGTTCCCTGTGCTATACAATAGGTCCTTGTTGGTTATCCATTTTAAATGTAACAGTGTGTACATGTCAATACCAAACTCGCTAACTGTCCCTCTTCCCCTCCTTTCCCCTTTGGTAACCATAAATTTGTTCTCTTAATTCTGTGAGTCTGTAAGAAGTAATGTTTCAAACAACACTGAAAGGCTTCCAGGGAAGGAAAGAGCATTTTGGATACCTTAAAAGAAAACTGTAGATATACTTCCCTGTGTCTACAGGAAATGCAGATTATATCCGTGTTTCCAGTTTATCTAACATTCCATTTTCTTGTTGAAGTATCCCTGTTAATTTTAGATTCCAACGATTTTATTTTCTTGTGATCCAGTAATGTTTATGGGCTCTTACTGGACATTCCCACATACTGGCCACAGACTTGTACTGGGCTGTAACCAAGTTTTCTCTGGTCCAGGGTGAAATTGTCTTTTTTCACTTTAGTGAGAATGCTTTTTTTATGTACCTGAAACTATGGTGATGATAGGTAGTAGTTGTTTTTTTATATATTCCATTGGGGTAGGAAGTTAATGAGTTATTTTTACTATGAGGCTGACATTTGTTAGGTTCTTGTTTTATGCCACTCACTATTATAAACACTGTACTTTTTAACTTGGAGCTTTCACACAATCCTGTGAAGGACGTGCTGTGATCAGCTCAATTTTACAATGAGGAAACTGGATCTCAGTGAACTTGAGTATTGTATCTGAGGTTTTTGATCTAGAAAGTCCTAGAACTGGTATTAAAACCCAGGCAGTTCAACAGCGTCTATTCCTATTTTATTTGGGGTTAGAAATTAATTTTAACGGGTTCATGAAATGATTAAACTTGGGAGTAACCATATAGCGTGGCATTTAATTAGAGCTCACCCTTGTTTAACTAGGGGTTGAAGGGTGCTGATCCTTTACAGAGTTGAAAATGTGCATATAACTTACAGTTGGCCCCCCATATACATGAGGTTTTGCACCCACAAAGTCAACCAATCTCCAGTACTGTACTATTTCCTATTGAAAAAGAAAAAGTCCTCAAGGTTCAAACCTGTGTTGTTCAAGGATCAACTGTATGTTGTACTGAATTTTTTGTTGTTGTTTCAGGCTATTATCCTATTAAATGTTAACATGTGAGACCATGGATTTTATGTGAATATTTCTCTGTTTCACACTGATTTTAGTGTAAATACAGTGCTGATTTGCACATAGTAAATTATGTGTGTATAATGGAAATACACAGGAACCTTTTAAGCAGAGTATGTATGTATTTATGCATATGTGTGAACATGTGTGTTTCTGTGTTGTCAGTAGCATCATTTAAATAGCAGTTTTCTTTTTACTCTGTTCTTTTCTCCTGGCTGAAGTGGAGGATTTTTGATAAATGAGATGCTGGATAAATACATGAACTGGTCATACGTAGCTTTTTATAGAAGAATCTGTGGTTTAATTAGTAGATTAATATGAGAAAAATTTCAGTTTTGAGACAACTGCTTTACCATTATTTAAAATGACTATCTTCATATATAAAATGTGTTCTTTAAAATATAAATTAAATATTTTCATGTACACATCTTGCTAATGTTAAAATACATTCCCTGAGAGAAGGCCTTTAGGTAGTTCAGTCCGGGCGTTGCTTTTGTCTTGGATGTCACATAACTTTTCCTTCTACTATGTCAGACTCTCCGCTGGCATCACTTCGTGAAGTCATGCAGAATCCACAGACAGGTTTGAGACCCAATTCAGCTGTTGAGTAAGGAAAAGAAGGAAAACCCGAAAAAGTCCAATGTTGTTTCCTCACGTTAAAGCCTGGATGGTGTATATAGAATCAGTTGTTGTTGTTAAGCAACTAAATTGTGTCCAACTCTTTGCCACCCCATGGACTGTAGCCCACTGGGCTCCTCTGCCCATGGAATTTCCCAGGCAAGAATACTAGAGTGGGTTGACATTTCCTTCTTCAGGGGATCCTCCCGACCCAGGGATCAAACCTGCATCTCCTGCATTGGCAGGTGGGTTCATTACCACTGAGCCACCAAGGAAACTGATAGACACACATGTACTACACACATTGACAGATATATATCAATGCAAAAATCCAATCCAAGAATAAATTGCAAACTGTTAACAGCAGTTAATAACTTTATGTTGCTTTTATCATATGAAAATGACATTTCTAGTTAAATGTATTTTTTAAAATAGGATTTTACTGCTTTTGTGGTGATAGAAAAAAGCAAACAACACACCCCACATCCAGGGGATAATCAAGTCTATTTCAGAGGTTTCTATGAAACAATATTGTATTTTAGTATTGTGAATAAGATTTCAGTTCCTGTTATCACATGGTTAGTTTTTGACTCCAGTATAACATGCTCCTCTAATTAATTTCTGTTCATATTTGACATTGTGGTCCAGGTACCAGGCAGTTTTAGACATAGCAGCATTGTTTCGTTCTGTTTCTGAAGGTATTTAAGGTTTGGACACCAAGTTTTTGAACTTCAAGTTCATGAGAGTCATATATGAAGGTGAAAGGAAAACATTTTTTTATAAGCTTTTCTTAATAGTTCTCTTAATGCTCTCTGCTCTGAACTGTCTTTCTTATGTTTACGATAAACAAAGTCCTCTGACAGAGTAAAAGTAGGATTCGTGGAAAGAAAGATTGTAGGTAATAATGAAGGAAACATAAGCTTACTAACCAAAATTTCTTTTTCTCTTACAGCACCATTTGTAATGATTTATTTAAAAAGATATATCAAGGTCACCATTTTATTTACAGTGACTTTCTTTTCAGATTCATATGTTTTGGTTGTATTCCAGACTACATTGTTGGGTTGTTTGGATTTTATGATTAGTGTCAGATATTTTAATATTAAAACTCTATTTGGAATTCATGAATTTGGTTCCATTTCACAAATGTCATTAACTCATCATCTCTGAATATGCTATCTGATTTTAGATGCCATCTGGTGGTATGCATTTGATACATCTAGTGGTAATTTGAACCACCATCAGTCTCATATCCTTTATTGCTCATGAAGGAGAATATTTTTGAAATGACTTGCAAAGACTTTTATTTCCACTTCAAACAAAGGATCCTTGGTACCTTGCTTTCTGTTTTCTCAAAGTAAAATGCTTATTTGCTATGGTCTTTATTAACATAATCTAAGTCTTTCTTAAGACAGTATTGACTTTGAAAATCAAGTTCCCATTTTAAGAAACTCAATTTAGTTCAGAGAAATATGTAGATATAAAGCATCCCCCTTAAAATACTAATTATGTATGTTTTTTATTTCATTTTTAAATGGTTAAATTTGATTGGCTATTTGGATACCATGTGATGAATAGGAGATTATCAGATAATCATCCACAGGAAACAGAAATTGTTCATTGAAAATTCTCTTCCTCGTGTTTTAAACATTAAAGACCAGCTCCTTCAAAGGTGGACCTTAGCTTAATCTTAAGTACTGCTTTTTTCACTTTCTTCAAGAGATAAGCTGGTAATACTTAATTAGATATATATCAAAGCTAGGTAGAAATTAGAAAGTAAATTGTCTGCATTATTGATATTAAATATCCGTTCCACTTAAGAATCTGAATAAAAGAAATGTTAAAAAGTACATGAGTTTTTTTTTTTTTTTTAGGTCCTTTCAAAATTATTTGTGGCTGGTTAAATTAGTATAGTAAGGTATAGAGGCAGTGGGCCAATTTATAGATTCTGTGGTCTGTTCAACATTCTCTGGTTATACCCAAAATTCCGGTCCAGCCATTTTAATCTGAAGGGAAAAAAAAAAGAGGAATGGTGTGAAAAGAGGTGAGAAGAAGAGTGATTTCATCTCTGCTGTCCAGATGACCTGCTGAGGTATGTCTCCTAATGACAGTGCAACAGCAACTTTATTTTCATCCTAGGTAGTGTGGTATACAGGTTAAAAATCATGGACCCTAGATTAGCATTCAGGATCTTCAAGTTCCTAGCTGTTTGCCAATGGGCAAGATATTTCACCTCCATAATCCTCAACTTTCTCATCTTTGAAGAGATGAAGTGTGAGTCCATGCCTGTCACTCAGATAAGGTGAATGCTACCAGCGCAGCACTTAGCTAGAGTAAGTGCGCAGCAAATAGTAGCTGCTTTGTTATCATTGGCTATAACCATTTTTGTCACGGCTATTATTGCTGTCATGCAGCTAATATTGCAACTATCAGTTCTGTTCTATTGTTCAGTGATTACGAGCGCAGAGAGCCGTTAGCTGTATCAGTGTGGATATTATAGCTGACACTGTATATTACCTTTGATGGATGTAAGTGATTACTGAGAGGGCTGTGGAACGACAGATGAAACAGATAGGTCCTTATGCCTATAACTCTCCACTAATCCTTTGTAAATTGCAAGTGATTTTTAATTTTAATTAAAGAGAAATACATTTTGTTTTCGTGGTCATGCTGTCAGAATATCAATTAGAAATAGACAATGAAAAAAATGTTTTAAAACCTGTGTAATATGGGCTGGGATGTCTTTAAAAATTAGAAGTAATTAACCAAATATGGGAAGGTGGCCCTTGCCCAAGAGTCGCACTTCAAAGTAATAATACTATGAATTTGACGGCTTAGAATTATTCTGATGCAAGTACATTTTCATTTCAAATTTGGATGATTGAGCTTTTTAAAATATAGGTCCCTGTATTATACAACAAATCTGGTTGTTTATGTATTTTATATATAGTGGTGTGTATCTGTCAATCCCATATTCCTAATTTATCCTCCCCTTGCTTTTCCCCTTTGGTAACCATAAGTTTTTTTTTTCTATGTCTGTGAGTCTGCTTCTGTTTTGTAAATATGTTCATTTGTATTATTTTTTTAAAATTCCACATAGAAGTGATATCATACAATATTTGTCTTTCTTTGTTTGACTTACTTCACTCACTATGATAACCCCTAGGCCCATCCATGTTGCTGCAAAATGGCGTTTTTCCATTCTTTCATATGACTGAGTAGTAATCCATTGTATATATACATATATGTGTATATATATATTTCATTATAAATACATATATGTGTGTGTGTATATATATTGTTTCTTCTTTATTCATTCATCTGTTAATGGACACTTAGATTGCTTTCATATCTTGACTATTGTAAATAATGCTTCTTTGAACATTTGGTTGTGTGTATCTTGTCAAATTAGTTTTCTTTTTTTTCCAGATAAGTGTCCAGTTTTGAGATTTCTGGATCCTGTGGTAGCTCTATTTTTAGTTTTTTAAGGAAACTCCATGCTGTTTTCCCACCGTGATTGCACCAAGTTACATTCCCACCAACAGTGTGGGATGGT
The DNA here is from genome assembly GCF_054371585.1 of Giraffa tippelskirchi. Taxonomy (NCBI): domain Eukaryota; kingdom Metazoa; phylum Chordata; class Mammalia; order Artiodactyla; family Giraffidae; genus Giraffa; species Giraffa tippelskirchi. The sequence goes on along the minus strand of NC_137275.1, from coordinate 86,373,020 downwards.
TCCTTTTTCTCTGCACTCTTTCCAGCATTTATTTTTTTGTAGACTTTTTGATGGTGGCCGTGGGTGATTGGCTTTTTAAATAACAGTTCATGGAACTTCCAACAAAATGTCCATCATCTGGATTTTTACATTCCCAAATAATGTGCTACTGTAGATTACTCAGTGACATTTAAATCAGAAAAATGTGACAGGAATTTCCAGTAATTCCTTCCATCCCCTGACTGGCCACCGTAGTGCCAAAAAATCAGTGATGTGTCCTATGTATAAGATACGTAAGATGCATTGACACATTAAGATGAGTCAAATATTTTTAAAATTGTCATTGATTGGGTTGAGTCTGAGGAATTAGGTCAGGAGGACTAATGGGGACATTTCCATTCATATGATGGATGTTTAGGGAACCTGCAGTAGCTTGGGAGTTTTATGTTGAGTTTAGTGATGGCTAGGTAAATATAATGACAGATGCTCATTTCAAGAAACAGACTAGGGGTAAATTACAACAGAAACAGACATGACTCTTTCGAGGATAGACTGGAATAGATTTGGGGTGTTATGATTGATCAAAGAATCTGGGAACTGTCAGATGAACCCTTAGGAAAGGGAGCAAAGTACCAAAAGCCTGTCTACCAGAGGCTGATGGGAGTGTGACTATATTTATCAGATTACATTATTTAAGGGTCAGCGATGGTCATGATTTTAATTAAATTTTTTAAAAGTAAAGACAATGTTTCTTTTGGAGAGGATTTTGATTTTCTGTTGAAGTAAGGCTTAATGCTAAATCCATTAAGTATTCACTGTGTTATTGGCAAATAATAAAATGAGTATCTCTAGAGAAGGTAAAACTTAAATGGAGCATGAATGTGTTCAGTCTTGTGTTCTAGACTTTTACAAGTAACATCTCCTTTCCGTATGTCATGAGAATGTTGTCAGGTAAGGTACTGTCTCCTGGTGAAGAGAACATTGGCTCTAGAATCAAACAGATGTAAGTTTTAATCCTGTTGCTGACAGGTTACTTCACACATCCCTCTCCATTTACTCATCCGTAGAGAGGATTGGCGGAGAAGGCAATGGCACCCCACTCCAGTACTCTTGCCTGGAAAATCCCATGGACAGAGGAGCCTGATAGGCTGCAGTCCATGGGGTCGCTAAGAGGTGGACACGACTGAGCGACTTCACTTTCACTTTTCACTTTCATGCATTGGAGAAGGAAATGGCAACCCACTCCAGTGTTCTTGCCTGGAGAATCCCGGGGACGGTGGAGCCTGGTGGGCTGCCCTCTATGGGGTCGCACCGAGTTGGATACGACTGACATGACTTAGCAGCAGCAGCAGCAAAGAGGATTGGAATAATTTCTACCTTACACTGCTGCGAGACAGGAGGCAATGTTCAGAAAATCCTCACACAATTCCTGAGACGTAGTAAGAACTAAGTGAATAAAAATGATCCTTTATTCCCACTGATATTGGTGCTTACACACTCATACCACTGAACCTTCTGAAGTACAGGGATGGATAACTATGTAACTGTTTAGTAAGAAAAGAAAAATTATTAATCTCCCTCTCTAGTGGCTTACACTAAGTGATGATTAGTCATGGTCATAGGGATTTTGTTATTTTGTCTGCTAAATTTAACAATCATTTCTTGGTAAGAAACATCAAACACTTGCTGATTTATTCAACACATACTTCATATTTGCCCTTTTGTTGCAAGTTGAAAATCATTAAAGTAATTTATGATCACAAATTCAAAAATACAACTCATAGAATTTATACAGACTCTCTTCTTGTCTTGCTTGGTTTACTTTCTTATCACCTGAATTCCACCTGTTGTCTGACTCACGTATGAGTTACTTGATATTTGTTTTAGTTCCTGTTGGAAGTATAGTTGTTTTAATGGAGGATCTTCTTGTCATTATTATGCTAAAAGATTGTCTTTCTCTGAACATAACAAAAAAGGGACAATGAAAATAATGATATTGGTGAAAACCACTGTCTAGCAGCAGAGGGAAAGAGTAAAGGAGTATGAATCAGGAATCCAGAGAAGTAGTGCCAATTCTGACAACAATATCATCCATTCATGAGAAGATTATTCTAGATGATCTCAATGTTCTTTTCAGTTTTGATTCTGTAAATGTGTTTCTTACTCAAAGTACCCATTACCTGACTTTAGAACAAATACTTTGATGAGATACTTCATTAACCTTATCAGTATTTTCTCCTGCCACCCTTTAAAAACACCTCTGTGTCAAAGTAACTGATAACCCCTGTTTTTGTTATTGTGTGAGTTCGTTTCTCCCATAGGATGGTTTCCTGAACATTTCAGAACCACCAGTTCTGAAATAAAATATTTCCATGCGTTCTTCAATAACTAGAATGACCTCTGTCATTAACAGCATAACCCTTTTTGTTATAGCTGGAGCTTCCCCACCCTTCCCCACACGTGTTTCCTTCTTTTTTTTTAATAGAGAAGGGCAGTTTTCCCTAAACATTTTTTCTTTAAGTGTATACTCTTTTTAGTCCTCTAATATAAGTGAATTGACTGCTTTTATTTTGAATAATTTTATTGTGAAAAAGATGCATTATGAAAATGGGATGGACTTGTGAATTTTAAGTAAAATATCCTGATATATCACTATAATATAAGAAGCAATATATTTTTGGTCCCTGCCCCAGGTACCTAAAACTCTTATAACTTCCTGAATGGTGGGGCAGATAGAAGCATCTTACATAGCACTCCTAAACTCCTTGGAATTTCCTGGATGATAGGAGTGTCCTTTGTTCTAATGAGGTGACTCTTGGTGGATTCCTGGAGAGCTCCGGGATGTGAGTTGGTCACTAGAAAGACCAAGCCATGAATAGAAGTTTGGAACTTTCAATCTTATCCCTCATCTTCTATGGAGGGAAGAGGGGCCGGAGACTGAGTTAATAATCTATCACGTCTCTGTGATGAAGCCTCCATAAAAATTCCTTAACTACAAAGTTGGGAGAGCGTCTAGATTAGTGAACATGTCTCCATGCTTGGGAGGCCGATGTGCCCCAGCTCCATGGGGAAGGAAGCTCTTGTGCTTGGAATCCTTCCTGACTTCACCATATGTAGTTCTTCATCTGGCTGTTCATCTGTATCCCTTAGAATATCCATGATAACAAACCAGTAAATAAACATAAATGTTTCTCTGAGTTTTGTGAGTCATTCCAGCAAATTTTTGAACGAGGAGCAGGGGTAGGGAGTTATGGGAACCCTTGACTTTATAACCAAGGCTGATAAAAGTGTCAGTACACACGTAAACCCATGGCTGATTCATGTCAATGTATGGCAAAAACTATTACAATATTGTAAAGTAATTAGCCCCCAACTAAAATAAATAAATTTATAATAAAAAAAAAAAAAAACCTAAAAAAAAAAAAAAAGTGTCAGTACACTGAGGACCTGTCATTTGCAACTGGTACCTGAAGGGCTCCAGTGACTCCAGGCAGTTAGTGTCAGAATTGAATTAAATTACAGGACTTTCAGTTGATGTCTGAAGAGTTGAAACACTGGTTGGTAGGGGGAAAGAAATCCGCACGTGTGGCATCAGAATTGTTATGAATAGAGAAGCAGTTTTTCTTTTCTCATACAGATGTTATTGAATCTTTTTTATTTTGGGGGGGGTATGGTAAGAACTCACCTGCCCATGTAGGAAACATAAGAGATGCAGGTTTGATCCCTGGGTCTGGAAGATCCCCTAGAGGAGGCCACGGCAACCCACTCCAGTATTCTTGCCTGGAGAATCCCATAGAGGAGCTTGGCAAGCTACAGTCCATAGGGTCGCAAGGAGTCAGACATGACTGAAGCGATTTAGCATGCACTCACCAGGCAGGACTTCCCTGGTGGCTCAGGTGGTAAAGCATCTGCCTACAATGCGGGAGACCTGGATTCGATTCCTGGGTCGGGAAGATCCCCTGGAGAAGGAAATGGCAACCCACTCCAGTACTCTTGCCTGGAAAATCCCATAGATGGAGGAGCATGGTAGGCTACAGTCCATGGGGTTGCAAAGAGTCGGACACGACTGAGCGACTTCACTTTCACCAGGCAGGGGCAGATTTTGATAATAGTTGTATATTGGTACTAGCTGTGATTTAATGAACACTTTCATTGTTACTCTAAGGGTTCATGATTTCTCATATAGCTGATCACTGGTCATATCAGTGTTATTAAATTCTTGACTTTTTAAAATATTTCAATTTTTTTCCCTGTGATTATTGTCCTGCTGTAACAGTCACCTGATTTTATTTGTGAAAGAGACCTAGAGACCACCTCCAGTTATTAGCCTCACAATGAGAATACTCCATGGGGGAGGGCTTGGGCATGGCAGCATCACCCACAGCTGGCTCATGCTGAGTTAGATTTAGAACTGCGGTCCCCACCGCCATGGCCCACTGCCCTTGTGTGTTCTGTCATCTATTTTCTTCTCAACAATAGTGGAGAACGTGGATGATTTCACTTCTGCAGCATGTCAGTGTTAACGTTAACAATTTAATTTTTTTTAATTGCCTGTCTTGGAATTTAATGTATATTTATGTACTTTTTTGTGCATTACAAGTTATTCCTTCTACTCTTCGCTAGACTGTAGTTCGCATAAACTCACTTTTCCCCACTAACTTTTAAATAGAGTAAGCTCTCAATGTCCTTCTCATTTCGCCATTGATCTGGAGCTTTCTTCTGCTTCTTACATCATATCTGGCAGCAGGGCAGAGGTAATGACCTGTGAGACGTGATGTTTGTCCATTCCATGACCCTCCCTATTTAACTGCCGAGAAAGTTTCCTTCATTTTCCCCCATAATTACCTTTAAATGTCTTCAGACTTGAGAAAGTAGGGTTTTATGGAGACCACAGAATTCTAATGGGAGTCTACCACAGATCTCCATTTTCTGTTTCCTGTGGAAAATGGAATAAAATAGAATGTTTTTGAGTTTCTCAAGCATACCTCTCTGGGTGGTAGAGTCAACCTTATTCATGATATTTGTGCCTAAAGAGCAAACAATATTCTGCTCCACTCCTTGCTGAGGTTTCTTCCTGGCCATCAAATTTCTCCATTTGAAAACAGAAGGTGTAGGGACTTCCCTGATGGTCCAGTGGTTGAGACTTTGCCTTCCAGTGTCAGGGGTGTGGGTTTGATGCCTGGTTAGGGAGCTGGGATCCCACATGCCTCTTGGCAAAAAAAAAAAAAAAGAAAGAAAGAAAGAAAACAGAGGCAATGTTGTAACAAGTTCAATGAAGACTTTAAAAATGGTCCACATCAAAAAAAAATCTTGTGAAGAAAAAAAAGGAAACAGAAGGTTTTTCATACATCAAAGACCATACGTTACCAGTTCTTTTTTCTCATCTAGAACATTTGATATGTATATATCATAGTTTTAACTTCCTCTGGCCTCCTGAGATACTTCTTTAGCAAACACTCAAATGGAACCATAAAAAAAGTACAACATCTGGGAGAAACATTAAGGAGGAAAACAGCTCAAGTCATTGAGTGAAGGGAGTGAGGGACTGTCACTAATTAGCTTGAATGAACTTAGAACAAGTCACTTCAACTGACCAGGCCTCAGTTTTCTCATTGATAAAAGGAGCCAGACAGCATTGGTACCAGAATGACTCGCTCCCCACATTTCTTTGGTTTCATTCACTTAGTACTGGTGGTTCCTTTGCCCAGGAATCTGCCATGGCTCCTCTCCTGAGTCCCCATTTCAGGTATGATCTTGAAAGCTCCCTGTCATTTCTCAGAAATGTCTTGTTCTGTCACCCCCTGTTGATTTCTGTAGCTTCAAAAAACAAGGGTAGTGTCCTTCTAGCTGCTTCTAACAATTCTTTATTTCCTTGCTTTTAGTCTCTGTGTTTTAGTATTTGCTTCCAAGGGATTCTCATCTCCTTTTCTTCCATCATTATAGATTTCCTAGACCTTTTTCATGTCTCCCAGGATTTTTCAGGACTTTAAATCTTACCCTGATCCTCTGATTCTCCCCTACCACCCCTGTTTCACAAAGCACTCCCCTTCCCATGGTGTCTGATTCAAATCCCGGCTTTGTCACCCTCCAGCTTTGTGACTCTTCAAGTTACTTACACTCTGTGGTTCAATGTCTTTCTCACAGAATTGTTGTGGGAATTAAGTGAATTGGTATCTGTAAGCTCTTAAAGCACCATCTGTCACATGGTACATGGTATGTGATTGCTGGCTGTTTTAGTATTACTACCGGCATCCTTCCCCTACCCCTCTCTCTATTATTCTTGGCCAAACAAGGGTCTCATCTTCCTCTGACTTAGGTTGCATATCCTTTTATGTTATTTTGGACCAGGAAGTACATAGAAACTGATGCCTACAGATTTCCCTTAAATACTTCTAATCATGTATAATCTCGTATTTACGGCTGAACACAAACATTTTATGTTTCTCTAATCCTAGAACTCATTCTCACAATACTTAGGGCCTTCACATGTTGTTGAGAAGAAATGTCATACTTTAAGAAAACGTTTTAGAAAAGATTTAAACCAGACTACAAGAATACATAAATGCAAAGGATTTATTAAGTCTCTTAACAAAATAAATCACATCCAAAGACTTTACCATTTCGTGATTTTTTTCCCCAATTCCAATTTTGTGATATCTTAATGGAAAAAGTTAATCCACCAAGTAGTTTGGTGGTTTTGCTTCCTTGAAAAGAAATCTTTCGGGTTCATATTTTAAAAGAGGTAATATTCAACAAGTCATACTAAAGGAGACAATCTAAAGTATTTAGTAGAGCCGTAGAATATCAAAAGAGTTTAAAACCCTAGAGCTCATTGAATTCAGTGATTTCCAAACTATTTGTTCAGAACCAAGGTCTTTTAATGTAATGTTATGTAAAACTTCATTATTATGCCTAATTCCAAACATAAAACAGAGACTGGTTATGTCTCTGTTTTATATTTGTGATGCTTTCCTCCCTTGTGATCAAAGACCATGCAGAGACAGAGTGGGAAAAATCTGGCTAAATTTCCCCTTCTACCTCTGAAGAGACTGAGGCTCAACAGAGGTTAGTTTCATTCCAAGGATATTCAGCTAGTTAATGGCTGAGCTGGGAGAAGATATCAGCTGTTTTAACTCCTCTTGGAGCATGATTTCCGTAGTCCATTCCACTTTTGTCCCAGGAAATTATTGCTATGGTTATCTGTAATCATTTGGAAAATCATGTGTTTCACAGCTGGATTTATGTGGTTAGATTGATCTAGGTTCAAATTCTGGATTTTCCTATTTTGTTGCTTAACTGCACTGCTTCTTATCTTACAGGTAAGATTTTCCTTTCTATGAAGCAGGTATGATAGTAATAATGGTATGTACCTCAGTGGGTTTTGGTAATGCTATTACATCAATAAGTGCTATCTATTATTAGCATTGATATGGTCATTGTTAATATTATTATATCCAGTTAGCTAGTTCTATTAAATCAGAAATTATTTTGATTAAAAAATTAAAATTAACTTTAAATTGGATGAAAAAAGTCTCCCTGCCATACTGTTATTTAAAACTTAGGCTCACAGAAGATTTTCATCATGTATTTATATCTGTGTCTCTATCTATATAAATCCCGACATCACTGCCTTTCCTGGTGCAGAAGAATAAGCCTGTGGTTTAAATATAACAACACTGATATTGAGCTGTTAATAAAAATGCAGATCACTAAAGCTGGATATGAGTGTGGAAATCACCTAGAGTTTTATTTTACTGTTGCAAAAAATAGGCCCACTAAAGTTTGGATTTTTTTCCCTCAGTATACCAGGTTTGCAAAATCTTGTAGTACATCCAGGCACTGGCTTCTCCCTCCTACCACAGGCTAAATAAACACTCTGCCCACCATGAATCTAAATATGACTACTCATAGCAATGTTGCTGGGCTTAAAGGACATTTTCATGTAACTCCTTAGTTTCCCCCTGCCCCCCAAAAAAGCCACATACATACACACCCACAAAGCCACTAGCCAAACAGAAGCTTTGTTCTATTAATTCTTAAAAGCCATTGTCAGTGCCCAGAATCTGTCTTCAGCCTCTTAGCCGTGTTGTTGCCCTGGTCCTGTGGCTCTGCTCCTACACTAAGAGGTAAAGATGGCGGCGTGGAGGAGTCTGAGGAGGATGCAGGCGTGTGAGCCTCAGTGTGTGTGTGGGTTGCCACAGGTCTGGGGATGCCGAATTTAAGTGTCCAGGTAACTATCTCAGTGCAAGGAAGTCTCAGGTGTAGCTATGTAGTGAATTGATATTTATTAGTCTGAATAGTGGTAATAAAGCAGTGCTGCAATTTTGTTAACTTTTTAAAAAATAGGATCACTGTAGAATGTGTTAAAGTGATACCATGGTTTTTAGAAAGAAGGACAATTTAGAGATTTATGTTTAGTATGTCTTATGGGAATGAGAAAGCAAATGAATTCCTGGTGTAAGTTAGAGTCTGTCCTGATTTAAAAATTAAATCTGCCCCCCTTTGCATTAAGTGAATCAGGTGATTTCATGGGAAGACACAGGTCTATACCTACTAAGACTCACTGTAGAAGGAGCTACATGGCTCAGAGGGAATCTGAAATAGGGAAGGAGTCAGAGAGTCCCATTCAAGATTTTCAAGGGAAGGGGAAGTGGGAATAACATTTTGGAGACATTTAGTCACAAGGGAACACTGACTAACAGTCCATCTCAGTCACAGTGCTAGGTGCTTGTATACATATTTTCATATTTAAAGTCTTTAACAGCACTGCAATTCAGTAATAAACTTAGTGCCAATGGGATGCCAAGCACTATTCTAAGTGCTTGGGATATATCCATGAATAAAAAGCAAGATCAATATATACCTCTCTTTATAGATGAGATGGCTGAAACTCAAGGATCCTAAGCAGCTTGCTTAAAGCCCAAGATAGGAGTGTCAGAAAAGATATTTGAAAACAGGTCTCTGGTTCCACAGTCCAGGTTTTGGGTCTATGGCATGAATTGCTGCTGCTGCTGCTGCTGCTAAGTCGCTTCAGTCATGTCCGACTCTGTGTGACCCCATTGACGGCAGCCCACCAGGCTCCCCCGTCCCTGGGATTCTCCAGGCAAGAACACTGGAGTGGGTTGCCATTTCCTTCTCCAGGCATGAATTGCTAGGCACACTCATGTTGAGCTGCCTACAAAATATGGTTAATAATACCTCTGCTGCCTATGCTGTTGGCTCCTTGTGAGAATCAAGAAATGTTTTGGATTTGATACTAGCAGTAGCAGCAGTTTCTTTCTTATGTCTCCCACTGATCTCTATGAGCACTTTGATAGAGCATTAACCATATGGGCTAAGTTTGTTTACAAGTATGACTCCTCTGGTAAAAAATGCATGTCTGCAGTCTGCAAACTTGTCATTTGTTCATTCAGTCAATCAACAAATATTTATTGAATGCTTCCATGCATCAGGCTAAATATAGGGGTGCCAGCATATACTAGAGATCTGTTTATTTTCATGTGATTCTTACCTCCTAGCAGAGATGGGTATTAAATAAATTACACATTGTTTATATTAATAATACGTATTACAGAGGAAAATAGACACACACCTGTCTCTCTTATATCTGTACCTATTTTCCAATTAAATTAGAAAAGTAATGGATGATTAGGATAAATTCCTCTGCAAAGTGGCAACAGAGCACAGGGACTTCAGCATCATCATGTCAAGGTTTGGAACTGAGCTCTGCCGCTTACTGAGTTTTGGGACTTGATGCAAGATTCTCAGCCTCCCATGTAGTTTTGCAAAACAAGAAAACTGGTTATTGTAATAGTGGAGTGAAAGAATATCAGAAAACAGTTTACAACACTGCAAGAAATATCATGAGTACAGGAGAAGATTTAGCTGTTATTATACTACTATCATGGGCTTCACTGGTGGCTCAGACGGTAAAGAATCAACCTGCATTACGGGAGACCTAGGTTTGATCCCTGGGTTGGGAAGATCCCCTGAAGAAGGGAATGGCTGCCCACTCTGGTATTCTTTCTGGGGAAATGCCATGGACAGAGGAGGCTGGAGGTATGGGGTCACGGGGTTGCAAAGAGTCAGATGTGACTGAGCAACTAACACTTTCACTTTCATGCTACTATTATGTTTTAGGAAATTTTCTTTTATCCATAGCCTTCACCTATGCTATTTCTTCTTCTTAGGGTTTATTAAAAGGAGTTTTCTTAAACTGGAGTATGCCTCAGGACCGACTATAGGGCTTTAAAGAGTACATGTTTCCAGACTCCATTGTAGAAGATTCTTTTTCAGTAAGTGCAGGTTCAGTAAGTTAGGGAATCATCAATAACACTAATTTATACCCCAAGGTAAAAACTGATGACTTTAACAATGACACACAGAGGAGGTTACACACATGGAAAAGCAGGAATGTCAACCATTGACAATTATCCCAAGACCTCGCTCTGTGTATCTGCCCCTGAGTGACTATTAACAGGTACTTGGAACAATGCAATCAGTAAGCAAACAAATGCATATCTAAGAATTTCTGTATAGTTTAGATAATTCTTTCAGAATTCCAAAATGATTTATTAATTGACCAAATGAGTTTTACTACCCTAGAACATGAGTGCTTGGAGAACAGGGCTTTTTGTCAGTGTCATTGATGTATTGATATATATTAGGTGCTCAGTAAACATGAGTTGAAGTGAATCGAGTGAATTTTGAAAGCCTTCAGATCTTTTGGAAATGATAAGATGGATGAATTACGACCTGCAGGAATTTTCCCGTGATGGTAGATGAAACATATTGATTATTCTATTAGATGTCTGAGTAAAATCCTGATGTAGGTATATCTAGGAAAGATACAGAGACATAGAGTATATGTATTAAGTGTGAAGTTGATTGGAGCATGGTGGACAATGCAAATGTGAAAGTCTCATCTTTTCACCACCTTTCCCCTCAACCCCTTGTCCTTTTTCCCAGCTCTTAGCTCCTTGTCAGCTAGTTAAGTTCTATTAATATTTAATCACTTGAGCTAACATATAAAATGTTTATTGCTTTTGTATTTCAAATCTGACTGATGTTTGTGTTTGTTATGTGGTTAACTGTGGCTTGAGAATTATTATGAGGAATTACCTTCTTGAGAATCAGAGGGATTCAAGTCAAACGGCCCAGGTGCTTTGCAGTGTGTTCTGGCTTTTGATTCCTGTAATTTTCAGTAAGAGACAGAAGGATATTTCAGTTTTCTATGGAGCTTTGTGTAATTATGGGGAAAAGCATGTCTTGAGACTTAAATAACTAAAATTCTGAGTGATATGTATTTTTTAATGCCACTGTTCTTTTGTGATTTCAGTAGATATTCCAGAAATTTTAAATTACTGTATGTGGGACAAAGTTATTGTATCATGTATTATGGTTCTTAATTGAGATGAGGATAATGCAGAGCAGAAACTGCTAGAAAATAAATAGGGTATTTTCCTTGGAAAATTACTGAAATAGGGACAATGAGCCAAATAGCTTGGACCTGCCTGATAGTTCAGTTCAGTTCAGTTGCTTAGTCGTATCCAACTCTTTGTGAACTCATGGACTGCATGGAACTCATGCCAGGCTTCCCTGTCCATCACCAACTCTCGGAGCCTACTCAAACTCCTGTCCGTTGCGTTGGTGATGTCATGCAACCATCTCATCCTCTATCGTCCCCTTCTCCTCCCATCTTCAATCTTTCCCAGCATCAGGGTCTTTTTTTTTTTTTTCAGGGTCTTTTACAATGAGTCAGTTCTTCACATCAGGTGGCCAGAGTATTGGCGTTTCAGCTTCAGCATCAGTCCTTCCAATGAATATTCAGGATTGATTTCCTTTAGGATGGACTGGTTGGATCTTGAAGTCCAAGGGACTCTCAAGAGTCTTCTCCAACACCATAGTTCAAAAGCATCAATTCTTCGGTGCTCAGCTTTCTTTATAGTCCAACTCTCACATCCATACATGACTACTGGAAAAACCATAGCTTTGACTAGACGGACCTTGTTTGTAAAATAATGTGTCTGCTTTTTAATATGCTGTCTAGGTTGGTCATAGCTTTTTCTCCAAGGAGCAAGTATCTTTTCATTTCATGGCTGCAGTCACCATCTGCAGTGATTTTGGAGCCCCCAAAAAATAAAGTCTGTCACTGTTTCCATTGTTTCCCTGTCTATATGCCATGAAGTGATAGGACCAGATGCCATGATCTTAGTTTTCTGGATGTTGAGCTTTAAGCCAACCTTTTCTCTCTCCTCTTTCACTTTCATCAAGAGGCTCTTTAGTTCTTCTTCGCTTTCTGCCATAAGCGTGGTATCATCTGCATATCTGAGGTTATTAATATTTCTCCCAGTAATCTTGATTCCAGCTTGTGTTTCTTCCAGCCCAGGGTTTCTCATGATGTACTCTGCATATAAGTTAAATAATCAGGGTGACAATATACAGCCTTGATGTACTCCTTTCCCGATTTGGAACCAGTCTGTTGTTCCATGTCCAGTTCCAACTGTTGCTTCTTGACCTGCATACAGATTTCTCAGGAGGCAGGTTAGGTGGTCTGGTATTCCCATCTCTTCCAGAATTTTCCACAGTGTATTGTGATCCGCAGAGTCAAAGGCTTTGGCGTAGTTCAGTACCTCTACTCAAAATATGCTGCTGTGTGGCACTCACTGTAAATTGAACAGTCTTTTCAGAATCAACATTGATTCCCCAAACTTAAGAGGATAAAAAAGTCACCAGCATATCTTGAAAAGAGAGCTTTTAAATGATTTCTGAATCAGCATTGCTTAAAGGTGCTTGTCATGGATTGCTTTAATGTTGCAAGGTCATCCATCACATACTAAAGGCAACATTAAGAAGGTGTTAACTGCTTCTGGTCGTTAGCATTTGCTTGAGCAATCCCTGCCTTCTGGCAGTTTATCGTCAAATGCTGTAAACATGTTGCATTCACATATAGTAAGGTAAAATTTGTCAAACCCATCCGTAGGCATTTAGTAACTGTCTTTTCTTGCATGACACATCTTTGTAGGCCTGTTTTCAGTTTATAGCCATCTCTACGGATATTTAGCATATAGGTGCCATTACTGTGATTGCTTTTTAACTTTAGGATAAAAGTCAGAGGCTGGTAGATGCTCCCCAGTGCTGCCACCTGTGGCTGGCAGGTTTGCACTACCCATGTCATGATATGGCAATCTAGGTGACTAGCATCCTCTGCACTGTACAGGGTACAACCTACATGGTCCTTTGCAGCTACCCTGAGTGTGCATACCATTCTTTCTTGTCTCCACTGCTTACTGACCATCTTTACTTGGCACTGTGCCAAATCCATGTAGACGGTCCAAGTGATGAATTGCACCCAGCAGCTTCGTTGGGATTTAGGTCAGATATTCAGTTTCCTAAGTTGCCTACACACTATTATCACACTGGACACTCAGTTTGATCTTCAGTGAACCAGGCAAGCCTGGTGGTTGACTCTTGTCTCTAGATGTAATTGCTTAGCTGCTTATCTGTAGTTCTTTATTGTAATGAATTGCCCTTGTGGAAAAGTGAGTATCTCAATTACCTGTTTGCAGTTGTTATTAAAGTCTGTGAAATAGCTTTATCATTGTTTCATTTAATGCATATTATTGATTGCCCAGCAAATAAGTGTAAAGGAGAAGATAGAATTATCAAGAATTAGCTCCTAGAGTTAGCCACTGCTTTATCAGGCTGAGATGGTGGCTTTGGCAGATGGATCATTGTATCTTTATAAGCAGATGTAGTGAATACAAAACACCTGGAAGTGTAAATGTCAAATAGAATATTTTGAGATTTTACTTTGTCTGCATAGGATGATACAGCTCCTAAAAAAATAGTTTCCAAAGAATGGTATCTGTGTTTTTAATAGATAAGATTCTGTTTTATAGTATTTGAACTTTTTTTTTTTTGCCATGGGCCAATTTTTAGGCCTTCCTGTATTGGACTGCTTGGCAAGTTGACACTCCCTCTTTCTTCCAATACATTCTTCACTTGTTTCTCAGGAAATTAAGGGAAAAGCTCTCCTGTTTGTCCCTTAATTTGCCACTAGGTTTTCTTAATCCCCTTCATGGTTCTGTGTCCTCTTAGAGTATCCCAAAGTTTAGTCCTTAGATTGCTTCTCTGCTCTGTCTGCATGTCTTTCCTTTGGTCATCCTGTCCATTTTCTTGCTTTCAAAACCATCCTCAGTCTGTTGATTCCTAAATATCTGTGTTTCCAATCCAGTGTTTTTCTCTATGTCCAGCCTCATGCTTTTAACTGCTTGTTTTGGAGAAGGCAGTGGCACCCCACTCCAGTACTCTTGCTTGGAAAATCCCATGGACGGAGGAGCCTGGTAGGCTACAGTCCATGGGGTCGCTAAGAGTCAGACACGACTGAGCGACTTCACTTTCACTTTTCCCTTTCATGCACTGGAGAAGGAAATGGCAACCCACTCCATTATTCTTGCCTGGAGAATCCTAGGGATGGCGGAGCGTGGTGGGCTGCCGTCTATGGAGTCGCACAGAGTCGGACACGACTGAAGCGACTTAGCAGTATCTCCATTTGCCTGTGTTAAGAGATATCTCAAATGTCCCAAACCACACCCCATTATAAGCCTGCTTCCTTTATAAGCTTGCTCTTCCTACTGTCCTTTTTCTTAGTACGCAACAGCTGTATTCTTAACATCTCTCTTTCACATCTGGTATAGAATCTGAAGATTCTTACGGCTCTGTCTTTAAAACACACCCAGGATTTGATCATGACCTATCCCCTCCCGCTCTGCGCTGGGCTGGGCTGGATCGTTGCAGTGGCCCGTGTCTAAAGGTCCCCAACTTCTCCCTAGCTCACATTCTCAACCCATCTGCCCATGTTTTCCTGATGAAATATTAGTGGGATTCTACTCCTCTCCTGCTCAGTCCCTCTCCACTGTGGAAGTTAAGAGCCTGGGTGCTTGCCTTCATCTTTAAGGTTTTATGGATTCTGACCTCTCTTCTCTTCTGCCCAGGTGCATGCATGCATACTCAGTTGTGTCTGATTGTTTGCGATCCCATGAACAATAGGCCACCAGGCTCCTCTGTCCATGGAATTTTTCCAGACAGAAACACTGGAGCAGGTTGCCATTTTCTACTCCAGGGGATCTTCCTGACCCAGGGACCGTACCTGTGTCTCTTTTGTGTCCTGCCTCTACAGGTGGATTCTTTACCTCTGGCACCACCTGGGATGCCTTTTCTGCTCACATTTCTCTTTAATTACATCTTCATCTCCCCTCACCCTCATTCATTCACCTCAGCCATGCTGGCCTCTTTTCTGTTCCTCATATAAGCTCTGTCTTTGCTAGAGAACACTTAGTCCATGTATCCATACATTCCTCACCTTCATGTCCCTGCTCAAAAGTCACCTCCTCAGTGAGGCCTTCCCTGACTATTCTGTGCAACGTGGTGCCTCCTCTTCCCCCCACACCCACCCACCACCTCTCAGGTGCTTGCTGTCATGCACTTCAATCTTATTTTCCTCCATTGCATTTATCCTCCAGTGATACTGTCTGTGCTGTGTGCTTAGTCACTCAGTTGTGTCCAATTCTTCATGACCCTTTGGACCATAGCCCTCCAGGCTTCTCTGTCCATGGGATTCTCCAGGCAAGAATACTGGAGTGGATTGCTATTTCCTCCTCCAGGGGATCTTCCAGATCCAGGGAATTGAACCTGCCTCTCCTGTCTCCTGCATTGCAGGCAGGTTCTTTACCTGCTGAGCCATCAGGGAAGCCCGGTATTCTTTGTAGCTGTTTTATTTTGTTTATTATCTTTCTTTCTCCCTAAAATGTAACCTGAAGGAAAGTAAGAATATTTATTTTTTTTCGTGACTCTGTTCCCAGTGTCTAGAATAGTATCTGGACTATATGTGGTACTTTGTAAATACTTGTTTAGTCAGTGATGATTTGCATATTTACCATGCTCCTTTTTGATGGTTTATACTAGAGCTGTCCAGCTGAACAAAATTGACTGGTAACCATGTGACTGGGATTTACCCCCAGTGACTTCCTTGTCCCTGAGAATCTGAAAGCAGTTTGCTCTTAAGTTACCTTAACCAAGAGGCCTTGCTGTGCTGGCAGGAATCATCATCTCTGTTACCCAGTAGAGACTGTGGCTCCTCAGGCTATTTAAATAATAGCCATCCACAGAGCCTAACAAATGATCTCTCCTACATAAATGTGCTTTAGTTTTGTCCCACTTCCTTCAGTTAATGATACTCTAAATAACAGATCGAGTTGAAAGCATGGAATTTTCAAGTTTGACTTCAGGCAAATAATTTTTCACTTAATTTTCTCCTGAATTCGGGTTAAAATGTTCAGTTGCAAGCATAATTAACAAGGAGAGGCAGGAAAAAGTGAGACTGTCCGTGAGTTATTATTTCAGTTTTTAAAGTTGTCTTATTGTTCTCTAATAATCTAGTTCTTATTAACATTAACAGTACAAGGTAAATAAGTCAAGTGAGCGATCTGGCTTCGAGACAGTGTAGCAGTCACTAAAATGTATTAATGAAGCCTAAGGAAATATAAAATGTAACACTGTCAATAAATGTGTTTGTGTTATTAAGATTGCTTAGGAAACTTAGAGGTAAGATCTTTTTATCCATCTTTGGTAGTCTGGGTACTTTTGGATGATTGACTTAAGTAGAAAGGAACTAAGGATGATTGAACTTGGTAGAAAGGATATGAAAATCCAAAATAATGGAAGATAGTCTCTACAGAAATGAGCTGCATGATGTGGACTCATGGTGTTAGGATGTAATACATGGCATGCCATGCAGCGTGTCACTTAGGCAATGAGAAGCTGAATTTGGAAAATCTCTTTTTTTCTTTTCTTTTTCCTTTTTTCTTTTCTTTTGCTGTTTCCTGGAGAGAGAATAGTCAAGAAAAAATACCCTTAGGGAGCAAAAGAAATTGGCTGAAATAAACATGGAATGTCTGTATTGCGACTGAATTTCTCATTGAGACTGATGAAAATGTGCTGGGTCATGTTGGGAAAGCAGTTTCAGGTGTTTAAGGGTGTTTTCTCTTATTTGGGGATAAAGCAATAGGAGAAAAGGGTTTAATATCGAATTTTATAAAGTTCAGAATTAAACCTGACTGGGTAGAAGGGTCAGGCACTGCACTGAGGATGCGACACGGTTGATACTGGATTCATGTTTCTGCTGCCGTCTGAAAGATGATATGGACAAAAAGAGACACAACAAATATTTTCTTGTTTTTATAGGGTAAATTATTTATTCTGTATTAACCAATGACATTATTTAATGTGGTTGAATCCAAAACCTGAAATGTTTGGGAAAAGGACTTCACCCTGGTGCAGAGAGGGCTATGGAATGAGAAAAGAGGATGTGACGGTAAACCACATAAAATTCCTTTCTACCTTCTTAGTGGAGACAAAACATAAACAGTAGATACACTAAAGTATAAATAAGCAAGTTATAATGGAGGTTTGAAGGTGATAAGCGCACAGAAATAGAGAAAGTAAAGTGGGATAAAGGAGTGTCAGGGTAAGAGCTGGAGGCACTGTTTAAAAGGGTGGTCAGAAGAGGCCTCATGGAGGAGTTGGGATTTGAGCAGATTTGAAATCAGAGAGGAGGTCGTCCAGGAGATCCATGGAAAAGGGGCTCTTCTTCCCGTGAACAGCTAGAGCATGCCTCTAAGACAGGACAGAGCCTGAGTGCCCATGAAGCAGCATGGAGGCAAGTATGACTTCCACAGAGTGAGCGAACTGGAGGGTAGTGTATCTGAGCACTGATTCTCCTAGTACTGTCCTTAGCATTTTGCTACCCTAAAGAAATCCTGAGTTACTTTGCTTTAATTTGTTTTGGTAAAAATGGAAACTTGACTATGCATTAACCCTGGTTTAAATTATTTAATGTTCTACATATAAACAAGCAGCATTTTTATCAATATTTTCTGAAACTCAAAGTGAGTTTCAGTGGATGTTCATCGGCAGAGAGACTGCTGGCCTGGATGTGGAATTGTAAATACCAATCTTCTCTCGTCTACCAGCTCTCACCTCAGATCATGAGAGAAGTCTGTCCATTTATGATCAGTAGCTGCTAGCTACGCCTTTGGCCCTAAACCTCAGGGTAGTGCTTGAAGAGCTAGGCTGAGCCACATGGAAGTCTTTTCTGGTCCCTTGAAGTGGACCAAAAACAACGTAAGATCTACTTTACCTATTTCCACTCCTAAATTCAACCAGGACCTCTACACTGTGATAAACCCATTCAGAGACAAACTGGGAAATGGAAGAGAATGGGGAAGAAAATGTGTATTCCCACACCTAGAGATGTGTTTCTGTAACTCAACCCAGGCCTGTCACAAGTGTGAGGAGTAACAAGAGAGAAGAAAGGAGAATAAGAGAGCGAACATGCCCCATTCAGAAGGTCCTGTGAGCCTTGGAGGGTGGAATAAGAAAGGACAAGCGGGTAGTGACCTGCCCTCTTTAAAGCCTCCACCAGATAATTTTGAGACCACCTAAACTTATGCTACACCTTTTTGTGGGATCTCTGAAAATTCCACAGCCTTGACTCATGAACAAATAAACATCTTGAAATTTGACAGATCTAAATCACTGGTTTTTCTTGGGAGAAAGGATTCAAGACAGGAAATGAAAATACTAGGTATTTCAAATTGAAACAGAATTAAAAACAGTGAATTAAGTACCTACAAAAATGGTTGGGAAAAGTAGAGTATCAGAGTTCTTTGGGTTTTTTTTTTAATTGTTATCATTGTTCATTGCACTGCAAACTATGAACAAGTGTCCATGAAACTCCTGCTGCCATCCACAAAGGAAGGAAAATCCTGACAGAGCTATAATTGCTCCACAGCCCCTAAACTAGTAAATGTGGGGTTGCCAGTCACTAAAAGCTGTTAACCAAAAACCACAGGCAGCAGCTCTGTCAGATGCTGGTGTAAGGTTAACTTCTACATTCCTTCATTTTTGACTATCATTTGAGTACATCTCATCAGCAAAACCTAAGTTTATCCAGAACCCTAACATCATGGAAATCTGGGAAATGTAGTTCTCAAGTTTCTAGCCCTGTCATGTATGGGAGAGTACAGAAGGGATTGTCTTCCCTGATGGCTCAGATGGTAAAGAATCTGCCTGCAATGCAGGAGACCTGGGTTTGATTCCTGGGTCAGGAAGATCCCCTGGAGAAAGGAATGGCAACCCATTCCAGTATTCTTGGCTGGAGAATCCCATGGACAGAGGAGCCAGGTGGGCTACAGTCCATGGGGTCACAAGGCGCTGGACCTGACTGAAGTGACTTAGCACACACAGAAGGGATTAGTAATGAGTGCTGACATTAAAATTTTGTCAAGAGCATGTTCATTTTAAAGGAAGAAGTGAAAGCTAAGTGGAAATTCTTAAAGGGAAAAGATGAACCAAATTTGCTACTGAGAAATTTTAATCCCAGGAACAAGATATTGTGAACTGTACATATAATAATGATCATGCATCTATGCCTTGGAATGCTAATCATTTGAGTGGATCAACTAAGAAATTAATTTTCAAGGGTTATGGAGGGAAGTCCCATTTATCTTTCTTTCTTTCTTAAGTTGAAGCAACCTGTTTATTTATAAAACCATTATGTTGGGGAGCTAGATCCCTAACACTGAATGTTTGACAAAGACAAGGATCTTGTTGATTTCACTCACTTGTTGTAGCTCTAGTGTTTTCCACCACGCCTGGCCTATAGTTTGCATTCAGATAATTTTTGTTGAATGAATAAAAGTGGGTTTCAAGAATCACTTGCTTCAGAACTACTGAGAGTCCAGTAAAGTGCAGAATCCTTGGGCACCTTTTGTGTGGACCTGAAATCCCTGGGAAATCAGAACCCACACAGACCTGCACCCAGTGCTTCTTTCACAGGCTGCACACAGTCTCGGAAGTGCTGAAATTCAGTCTCTTCACTTTGTCAGCAAGAAAATTGAGACTAAATGGTTTGCTCAAGGCCACATGGCTAATGACTGAGCAAAAAGTTAATGGTCAG
Source organism: Giraffa tippelskirchi (assembly GCF_054371585.1). Lineage (NCBI taxonomy): Eukaryota > Metazoa > Chordata > Mammalia > Artiodactyla > Giraffidae > Giraffa > Giraffa tippelskirchi. Next base: position 86,353,021 of record NC_137275.1, on the reverse strand, counting down.
GCGCTGAGAAGTTCATAAGTTTATCAGCTTCCTCTAGTTTCAATGTATAGAAAGCAGAAAAATCATCTAGCTTCCAGTTTTTTGTTTTGTGTTGTTTTTCCCTGGTGGGTAGTTGATTTGGAGTCCATTTCTCATTGTCAGTTCTGTATCACTTCTTCTACCGGCATTATTTCACACTTTGCATGTAAAAACATGGTAATCCCTAACTGACATTTGTAATTAAAAGTAATTTTTGAAATGTTTGTCAATATCCGTGGACTTCTAAGTTTTCCTTATTTCATGGAGTAGAGCTATGGGAAAGAACTTACTCTGCTTAACAGGGAAACTTCTGAAACTCCTTTAATGTATTTTTCTCAGACTGTTTTCCCATGTTTCCTGTGGTGACAGCCATTGTCATATGCCATTGTGTCTGCTTTGCAAATACCAGATTCTTAGACTTCCCATTTATGTATTTTCTTCAGTGTCAAAGGAATAGACTTTCATTGTTGAGCTCAATGATATATTTCACTTTTTCTTTTTAAAGAAATGTGGACTGTAAAGGTAGACTCTTCCTGCAGAATGCATGTACAGCCAAGTCGGGTACAGACTTGTGCCTGTGAGAAAGAAACCAGCTTGCCTGCTTCAGAGCAACTCCTATTATGGTGTACTGATGAGACACCAGCTTCCCTGTTCTTTTGGGAGCAAATGAGTTTTCTCTTACATCTCAACTCCATCTGTTCCTTTTCCAAGTTTCTTCAGAAATTTGCCACTGTAGTTGAATCTGTTCAGAATTCTTTACCAAGTATTGCAGGATCCCCATATCTCTCACCTTTATGTGTTAAAAGAGATTTTAGAACTGGGTAACCCAATTGTCCATTGAGCATTTTTCCCTAATGTCTATATTTAAATAATTCTTTGGAATGCAGGTCTTCTAGAGCTAATGAATCCTTTCCCATAGGGCAGCAGATAGCTACCATCCCATCCCATCTGATTGTTCCCATAGCAACACTAAAGCAATCTGTTTTAGTTTCATTAACTACCAAAAGTATACCCCGAGAAAGTATGTAATATTATGCCATATCATAGCACCTAGTGAAAGCACTCATGGGTGATTGAATTCATTGTGGTGGTGCTGTTGAGTGGTTTATTCAAATAATCAAGAAAAATATTACGATTTCTTTTTGTAAGGGAGAAAAACAAACCCTTGGAATTGGAGTCATTATTCTGAACTTTGACAAAGATTCAGATTTTCTCTTGATGGTAGCAGATCTAAATTTCCAGAATTTATTTTCTCTATATTCCTAAAACCTCTTCCCTTATTATCTATTTAGAAACTTTCACTGACATACATTCTAAAGAACTCCTTCATTTCTCTGATTTAAAAGAAGGTTTTAAAGAACAAATACACTCTGGATATATAAAAACAGAAATGTCTGTTGATTTATGCAAATCAAAAGTGTACCACAATCTCTTTCTGCAGCAGCACCATGTAAAGCTGTGTGCCACTTGAGAGGGTTGATGTGCCTATTTTAAGCAAACCAATAAAAACCTGTTTTCATAGAAACTAACAAGGAGGAACAGTAATCATCTTGCAAGATACACTTTGCTTCCCAATAATTTACCATTACTAACTTATAGTGAGCTTTTCTTTTTTCTGTTTAACATGACTAGACTTCCCCATATTTTATTTACACAGAAATTTGCAGATACTGTTTTTGACCTAGTTAATGAATATTACAGTTTGAAGAGAATAAATATATCATGTCATCCACCTCCCTGCTTCTTAAGATGTAAGACTTGGGGTAACATCATCTTGTATGTCTTAAGCTGGACAATTTTTATTTGGCAACTACACCTCAATAAAACTGGGGAAAAAAACCTCAAAAGTCAGAAAGCTTGGGGCAGAAGGAGTAAGTTATTTGCCTAACTTATTTTGAAGTGAGCCAAACCTTATTTTAAAAATTAGATGTATTTATCTTTCCCAATGGGCTTTCCATGGAGAAGTGCAGGTACTTCAGAATTTGATAAGCTACTTAATCACTGCAGTTGCTATGCAGGTTTATGGTTACCATACTATTAAATTAAATGGCGCATAACAGTTCAAATAGAGTGTAGAATATGGCAGGCATACACCAATCATGCTTTTCTCTTTTTTTTTAATTAATTTTTATTGGCATGTAGTTGCTTTATGATGTTGTCATACTTTTCTATTCTACTTTCTGTATTACTTTTTCCTTTGCTACTTTGCAAGAGTAGCTGTTACCTTAGCCTATCTTGATTATTTTATAAAGATGCATTTTTTTTCTATTGGGCTGTCTTCAAGAACCAGACAGACTGTTTGATAGACAGCTACAATTTTTGTAACTCTAAGAAGATTACTGCCCCTAGCAGTGGCCCCATTTCTGTGTACAGATGGTTTTGATGTATATATTTCAGGTATCTGCAGCAATGCAGAAAAAAGGCAGTCCTGGTTGATACCTATTTTAGAATTAGTCCTACATCCCAAAATGTATATTTTTGAAAGATTTATTTCTGGAATTATGCAATCCTGCAGTAAGACTAAATTTTGTTCTGTGACTTTTTACAATAGTGACAGTATCACATAGTATAGGGATCATTTTAAGTCTAGAGGTGTTGTGGGGTTTCCTGAATCTGTTTTACACAATAAAAATACAGGTGTCCATTTAGACCTTTATTGACCATTAGTAAACAAAGCTGTCTTTTTATTGACATTATAAAGAAAGCCAGTCCTCTGCATGGAAAACAAACAAACAAACAAACAAAACTTCTTTTTAAAATCCTATCAGAAGACTAAATCTGTTTGGGAGTAGAAGAGTTGGATTACTATAAAGTCCCTGATCTCTTCCTCTGAGATCATGTGAATCCAGATGAAATCTGGGGCGGCCATTGTTCTTATCCTAGATCAGGAGAGGCAGGTCAGTGGGCAAGAGAGGGAGGAAAACTTGGTGTACCTGCTTAGGTCAGCTTGATGTCTGGAAGAAAGTGAAAAAGTGAAGTGTTCGTCACTCAGTCATGTCTGACTCTGCAACCACATGGGCTGTAGCCTGCCAGGCTCCTCTGTCTATGGAATTCTCCAGGCAAGAGTACTGGAGTGGGTAGCCATTCCCTTCTCCAAGGGATCTTCCCAACCCAGGAATTGAACCTGGGTCTCCCTCATTGCAGGCAGATTCTTTACCATTTGAGTCACAAAGACTTCCAAATCTGGATGCCTATTTTCTAGTTCCAGCGTTCCCCTCCTTATGAATTCTCTGTGGACCGTGAGGCCAGATAGATAGGATTGGTCCACATTTTGGTGACTGTTGGGCTTGTTGGCCTTATGAATGTGGAGCAGTTACATGAAACTCTGAGCCTTAGTTTCCTCATCAGCATAGAGAGATAATAATAGTACCTTCCTTAAGCAATTGTGAGGATTAACTGAGCCAATCCTTAGAGTAAACTAAACCAGATAAGACTGTCCTGGTTTAAATTTCTTAACCATTTTTGCACTTTATTTTTCTCCATTCATAAAATGAAGTATCATGGGTAGTGTGAAGATGAAAAGAAATGGACAATACTGGTAAAAATTACTTAGCAAATATTACTGAGCTGTGAATTAACTTTTAGCTGATTAAAAGGCTTTAACTAACTTACATTCTCAGGTGCATCAAACATAAGAATAACAAAGCTTTTACTGTGTTTAGTAAACTGCAGTGTATTCATGGGGCAGGCAGATTTGGGTGTTTAGTTATTGAGCATTACACTTGCCTGGTTCACTTCGACTTTATTTATTGACCACTTGCTCTGGGAAATCATAACTACTCTCACAGTTTGTCCTCAGGCATCTTGTTTAATGACCCGATTGTGCAGAGGCTCCAAAGCCCCAAATATTGATAGGAAGTGTAGAGCCCCCTCCCTTTAAAGCACAGTTGATCTCAATATCCATTCTGTGTCTGAACCTCCAACATTATCTTAAAACTGAAAAACATCCCTGTCGTCTTAAGTTTTGCTTTGTAAACCTGCTGCAGAATGTTCCCCCCTTTCTCTCCTACCGGGCTTCCATTTGTGATCCATCTGAAATAACTATTTGCACATAATAGCACACTCTCTGTTCACTGCTGATCTTCCCTGGAGCTGCTGCTGTTTCCCCCAGGGAATACAGATGAGGCGAGTGATCCACCAGGAGCTGGCCAGGGGGCAGGGGGGATAGAGATTCTTTGTCATTGTGACTAATTCTCTCAGTTTGAATTCTCGGCAATTACTGTTTTGTTTTTGTTTTTTTACCTTCTTGGTTTATATCTAACTTTAATTATTCCGAAGGATGTTTGTCACCCTGAAGCTTTTCCTGGAAAACAAAGGCGAAAAATTAACAGCGGAAAGGTGTTTCACCCCTGGCTTTTCTCTCACCATTATGATGGAAATCAGTATCATTATTTAGATGCACAAAAGTTAATCACTTGTCCCTCTCAGATAATCACTTGTCCCTGACTGAAAATAGAGCCCTCTGGAAACCAGTCAAGAAAACTGGGAGTTTGGTCCCTGTCAGGCACAGTTCAAGATTTAGACAGTGTTTTCTGAAAGAAAAGACAAAACTGTACAGTTTTGATTTGGAAAATCAAGAAATTAGAGTGCCCCAAATCTGCATTGTTGAAAGAGCAGAAGAAAAGAGTGGTAGATAAACTCCACATCCTGTAGGATGTATTTCAGAGAACGCTAAAGTTACCCGATTTGATTCCCTTCCTCTAGACAAGAGTTCGCTTAAATCAGCCTTTAAGATCCTTATTTAGTGTTCACAGACACCTGTCATGTTTGCTTAGGTGCTCTGTACCCTCCAGGTTTTATTTTATTATGCGCTAACATGCCCCCTGCCTCCTAGGCTTGAAAACTTGACATCCCATCTGGATTTCTTTGCTCTCATCACTAGTCAGCCAGTATGTCTTGCCAGTCCTTTCTGATGTCTTCTTGTTTCCCTTTTCTCCTTAACGTCTGTTGCCTTCCTGCTGACAGGACACCTGGAATGTGGCAAGTACAGAATGCTTGAACATTCCCAAGGGGTGAATGTGTCGGACTTTTACGATTCCATCACCAATCTCATTGCTGTATCGTGGTGCATTTGCGTGCATGCTAAGTCGCTTCAGTCGTGTCCTATGCTTTGCCACCCTATGGACCTTAGCCCACCAGGCTCCTCTGTCCATGGGATTCTCCAGGCAAGAATTCTGTAGTGGGTTGCCATGCCTTCCTCCAGGGGATCTTCCTGACCCAGGGATCAAACCTGCGTCTCTTATGTCTCCTAAATTGCAGGCAGACTCCTTACCATCCGATCCATCAAAGAAGCCACTGTAGCTGAAGTTTACCTGGAAGCGTTTTGCATAAAGGAACATCCATCTCCACTTAGTGAAACAGACTGAGTATGGGACCCTGCTGCAGCGTAGAGGGGAGATAAAACCCCACTGAGAAGCAAAAAGTGCTAGCTAACACTTGCTTTCAAAATTTGGCCTCATAACTCTGTGCCCTAGAAAAATTAGAAATGAGAACATTTGGAGATCACTTGGGACAAGTTGAAATTATGAATGTTCAATCTCTGATTGCTAAGGGGCTGTGGTATTTCCTGCGTATTTTGCCTGGGTATTTTGCCTGCAGTTCGTCTCTCTCTCTTCCAATTCTTTTTTTTTTTTTTTATTTGCTAGATTAATTTTTCTGAAATACCATTTTGCATTCTTTATCTCCTGTTTAAAAACCTGAAGTGACTCACCTAATATTAGTTTTAGAAATCAACTCGAAGGCCTTAGTAGAGATGCCTGTTCCAGGCTTCCCACCGCTTGGCCCATACCCACCTGTCTCCTATTTTTCCTTCATAAACCTGCAAATTTAGCCAAAAAAAATTTTTTTTTGGCTCTGAAGTATACATTTTACTATCTCTTCCTTTTTGTAAATTATAAATTTTCTTTAAAAATAGCTTTCCAGTCTGATTCCCTCTCTTTAATCTCCACCGTGTCTGTGTTCAGGCCATCTTAGGACCTGTGTGGTAGAAAAGGCCACACTAGTTGAAATGTGGAAGAAGTCTGTGACATAAGTGAATGTCATTACATCAATTATTAATGTTTATTGATGTAAAAAGTTAATTGAATTACGACTGAGGGTTGACCACACACTGAAAAAGAACCGTTCAATATTCCATAGTTGGGACCATTCCATAATTGCTTATTTTGATAGTTCTATTTGCTTTTAGTAAAGTAGGCTTCATACATTCATGAGAAAAGCTAGTTGAAGCTTAGAGTGAGTACTGGAAGCAGATTGTCTGAGTACAAAACCTCATTCTGACTCCTTGCTGTTTGATATGGGGCCTAGTTTCCATGTCTCTAAATGAGTATAACAGTGGTACCTATCTACCTGGTAGTGTAGTTGTGAGGATAAGAACAGTGCCCAGCACATAAGAGTTTGGTAAATATTAGCTATTGCCATTAGTATTAATAACAGTATGAATATTATTATATCTATTATCTGATGAATTTGGTATTTTTTTCTTTCAGCATTTACTTCACCACATTTAATTTTGAGTGAAAAGATATTTCCTGTTTGAGAAAAAATTCTATTTCCAGTTAGGATAAAAATTCATCTAATATACCTTTAAGTAATAATGAGACATTTAGCACACTGAAGTGATTCTGTGTTTCCCAAAGTGGGAACTTAAAACAAAGGAATCATTTAAGCTTAACAATTCCTTATATTAGTCATGTAATTATCCCTTCTCTTGAAAGCCTGGGGCCAAATGGGTCTGTTCCCAGGAGAAAGAAACTCTCTCTCCTGGCTGAACAAAGATTGGAGTATAAAGCCTATCTGCTCTCTGATCCATTGCTACCTCCCTGATCTCAGAATGCCTTTCTCTCCCTTGAGAAAGGAGAGTAGATGAGGCAGCAAGAACAGGAAGGACCTTTTTATCCTTCTTAAAGCCAGTCTGGTGCTTCCGTGGTGGCTCAGCAGTAAAGAATTTCCCTGCAATGCAGGAAACACAGGAGACTCAGGTTCGATCCCTGAGTCAGGAAGATTCCCTGGAGGAGGACATGGAAACCCACTCCAGTATTCTTGCCTGGAGAATCCCATAGACAGAGGAGCTTGGCGGGTTACAGTCCATAGGGTCTCAAAGACTCAGGCACGACTGAAGCGATTTAGCACACACACACGCAAAGCCTGTGTGAGGCCTAAGACGCAGGAAGAAATGCCTACATGAGCTCTTCAAGCAAAAGGCCCAGGGAGGGTGCTCTAAGTGTGTGAATCTGCTCATTCATTCATCCACTCTTTTATTATCTTTTCCATTCATCAACTATTTGATATTAGACATTCAGTGGAAGAAAATGAGAGTAAGTTTTCTGCCTTGAAGGTAGGGAGATGTTTTTTTTGTTTGTTTGTTTGTGTGCAAGTCAATTTAAGTCATATAGCAAGCCAATTTAAATATTAAAACATTTCTCCTGGGAATGAAAACCTTTGAAACAGATTTATGTTTGCTAAACTCAATGCCAAGAGGAACAAATGTAACGCATATTTAAAAATCACAAAATGAGAGCACTCAAGCAATTGGAGAATCTCTTGTTGAAATCTCTTGAGATTCTTGTTGAGATCTCTTGAAGAAAACCAGAGTTGGACCCATGATGACTAGGTAACTCTGGGACATCAATTCCCAGAAATCTAACCAGCGATTTCTAAGATAGAGTCACTCTATATTTCTGTGATAAGATGTTGGAGTTTCAAAATTACTACTAGGCCGTATGATTTTTAGATGTGTAGGAAGTATTTTTATTGTCCCATAGTGTAGCTTTAGAGTATCTTTCCTAGCATTTCACCAGCCTGGGAAAAGAACTGTTTGCAAATTTCTGAGACCTATACAAAAGACCTATACATAGAAAACTATAAAACACTGGTGAAAGAAATCAAAGAAGACACAAATAGATGGATAAATATACCATGTTCATGCATCAGAAGAATCAATATAGTGAAAATGAGTATACTACCCAAAGCAGTCTATAGATTCAATGCAATCCCTATCAAGCTTCCAACGGTATTCTTCAGAGAACTAGAACAAATAATTTCACAGTTTGTATGGAAATACGAAAAATCTCAAATAGCCAAAGCAATCTTGAGAAAGAAGAATGGAACTGGAGGAATCAACCTGCCTGACCTCAGGCTCTACTACAAAGCCACAGTCATCAAGACAGTATGGTACTGGCACAAAGATAGAAATATAGATCAATGGAACAAAATAGAAAGCCCAGAGATAAATCCATGCACCTATGGACACCTTATCTTTGATAAAGGAGGCAAGAATATACAATGGAGAAAAGACAATCTCTTTAACAAGTGGTGCTGGGAAAACTGGTCAACCACTTGTAAAAGAATGAAGCTAGAACACTTTCTAACACCATACACAAAAATAAACTCAAAATGGATTAAAGATCTAAACGTAAGACCAGAAACTATAAAACTCCTAGAGGAAAACATAGGCAAAACACTCTCCGACATAAACCACAGCAGGATCCTCTATGACCCACCTCCCAGAATATTGGAAATAAAAGCAAAAATAAACAAATGGGACCTAATTAAACTTAAAAGCTTTTGCACAACAAAGGAAACTATAAGCAAGGTGAAAAGACAGCCCTCAGAATAGGAGAAAATAATAGCAAAGGAAGCAACAAACAATTAATCTCAAAAATATACAAGCAACTCCTGCAGCTCAATTCCAGAAAAATAAACGACCCAATCAAAAAGTGGGCCAAAGAACTAAACAGACACTTCTCCAAAAAAGACATACAGATGGCTAACAAACACATGAAAAGATGCTCAACATCACTCATTATCAGAGAAATGCAAATCAAAACCACAATGAGGTACCATTTCACGCCCGTCATAATGGCTGCTTTCCAAAAGACTACAAGCAAAAATGCTGGAGAGCGTGTGGAGAAAAGGGAACCCTCTTACACTGTTGGTGGGAATGCAAACAAGTACAGCCACTATGGAGAACAGTGTGGAGATTCCTCAAAAAACTGGAAATAGAACTGCCATATGACCCAGGAATCCCACTGCTTGGCATACACACTGAGGAAACCAGACTTGAAAGAGACACGTGTACCCCAATGTTCATCGCCGCACTGTTTATAATAGCCAGGACATGGAAGCAGCCTAGATGCCCATCAGCAGACAAATGGATAAGGAAGCTGTGGTACATATACACAATGGAATATTATTCAGCCATTAAAAAGAATACATTCGAATCAGTTCTAATGAGGTGGATGAAACTGGAGCCTATTATACCAAGTGAAGTAAGCCAGAAAGAAAAACACCAATACAGTATACTAACACATATATAATGGTATTTAGTCAATCGGTAAAGATAACCATGTATGCAAGACATCAAAAGAGACACAGATAAATAGAACAGTATTATGGACTCTATGGGAGAGGGCGAGGGCGGGATGATATGGGAGAATGGCATGAAAGCATGGAAATTATCATATGTGAAAGAATCGCTAGTCCAGGTTCAATGCATGATACAGGGTGCTTGGGGCTGGTGCACCGGGATGACCCAGAGGGATGGGATGGGGAGGGAGGTGGAAGGGGGGTTCTGGAAGGGGAAAACATGTACACCCATGGTGGATTCATGTCAATGTATGGCAAAACAAATACAATATTGTAAAGTTAAAAAAGTAGTAGCCATGGTCTTTATGTAATAATTTGTATCAAAGAGCAGTAGACAAGGCCATATATTGTCCAAATTGTTCCAGTATTTTTTAAAAAGTGAGTTGTAGTGGTTACTTGGAGAACTGCAGGAAGTATGCCCTGTGCTTCTGAGACTCGCATGCTGCTTGTCTTTGTGGACTTAGGCCCATCAGGAGGTCATCATAAAGGTAAAAAAATCCTTTTTGTTAGCTCAGTTAGATGTAGGTGATGGTTGGCTCTTCCAAATCAAGGAGAATGCCTAGTTGAGTGCTAATAAGATCCTTAGTTTGGTTTTCTAATTGGAAGCCCTAATTAAGCTCCGACAAGATCTCTCTCTGTTGATGTTTTGACACCTTCTCTGTTGACCAGACTCTTTGTTCAAGATATCTTTTAGCAGCTAAATAAACAAATGTGGGGTAATGACTAGAATTTTATATTTCGTGTGCCCAAGGTACAATTCTCTTCTGCCACTAATGTATGATATCTTCAGAAATCTCTTGCGGTATGTGTACTGTTGACATGAAAGTTATTAAAAAGAAAGAAAGAAACATAGTCTTTATTTTATTTCTTTGCTCATAGTTGAACTTATGAAGGGATGCTCCTTTATTTGGTACAATATCACGCTTTGTTTAGATTCCATGTTGAGAAGAAGCCTGAGTTCTTTCTTTCATGTCACGCCTGCCTCATTCAGACCCACGCACAGAGTTCTGCACACACACGTCAGTCCCCACTCCTACACAAATCCTTCAATAGCTTCCCGTCACCCTTTGGAGAGAATCCAGATTTCTTATAGCTCACAGGACTTCTTTCTTCTCTGGCTCCTCTGAGCCCTTTCCACTTCACTCTCTATGCCCTAGCTTTTACTGGATACTTGATATTTCATGGAGTTTGTTAAACACCCCCTTTAACCTCTACAAGTCTTATTTTCCCTTTAGGTCTCATCGTAAATGTCATTCCTGTGGGGCATTTTCTCTTATCCACAGAAACATGAGATCTGCCTTCACACTGTTCCTTTTGATGAGAATAATGCAGTTAAATTTACTTTGCATCAAAATTTCCACGGCCTATTGTCTGTGTTCCCTTCTAAACTTTATTTCTTGCAAGGAAAAGACTGTACTAATTTCTCTTAGTCTCTCTCCACAATGTGTAACACTGTGCTTGGCCCATGGTCACTTACCTTAAATATCTGTTAATTGATTAAGAGAAAAAAGTACACAGATACTTACTGTGTGCTTGAGAAACCTGTTTTTCTAACAAAATCAATGCATTTTATTTTCTGCTACATAATCTGCGTTAACAATTACTGTTTTCTCACTTTAAATGATAAGTAGATAGCCTTCTAACAGTTTGTGATATTATAAAATATCTTCATCCAAGCACCTACTACATAAAAATATGATGTTAGACAGTCTGAATGAGCAATTTTTAACAATAACTCATGATATTTTTCATGCTAAGAGCATTATAAATATTATTTACTTCTTCTAAACAATTATGCTGATAATTCTGAATTATTATCTATTTCTCATAAAGCCCCATAAAGACCTCCACTAATGTATGTCATTTATGTACTACATGTATTTTCCAAGTATTTACTTGCATTTTTACATCTATTTAGTCCTGCTCCATATGTCTGCTTAGTCACTCAGTAGTGTCCGACTCTTTGCAACCCCATGGACTGTAGCCCCCCAGGCTTCTCTGTCCTTGGGGATTCTCCAGGCAAGAATACTAGAGTGGGTTGCCATGCCTTCCTATTCCTAATTCAAGTTCATCTATTTTTTGCCTTAAATAGCTTATTTAGAATTTAACAATTTCTCTAATATGTGCTCATGGTTTCAAAGATATAAAATTACAGCATTCTCAGTAGAAATATTTTTAAAGTGCCAATTTCTGAAAGTCCACTTTTCTGTCCCTTTTAAAAATATAATAGGAAACCTCAACAAGAGACATTTTTAAGACGTATCTTTATCTGTAATGCATTGTATTAGCAAAACAAAATTAGAATCATTACTTTGATAGGTTTTTTTCTTTTTAAAAGTCTAATGCTATTGTGCCTAAAAAATTTTTTTTTCTGATTTAGAATTTGATATCCTGAAAGAGTCACCAGCTTTATTACACCTTTTAACAATAAAATATAGAAAGTTTAAATAGTTATAGTGACAATTTTGGGAGAACCTTCCACCCTGGCCTGTCATAGAGAACTTTCCTCCTCATCCTTTCATGGGTCTGATGATGGATGCTCTTACTATCTGAGATAAAAGACAGGCCCAAGCACCAGGCTCCTCGGGACCATATAAAGTGCCATCAAGATCCAAACAGTTTACATGTTATCTTTAAAATGTGTGTTGTAATTTGATTGGGAATTCAGTCAACATAACTAAGTGACTAATTCTACTGTATGAACAGGTTATCAAGAGATTAGAAATCCATTATTTGTAAATATAAAAAATAACTTATGGCAATGTTTTTTTCCCATGATATCAGAAATTCTTGTGTTTAGAAAGATAAATTAGCTTTCACAATCAAGACATTTAATAAATTAATAGACAGCCTAACCAGGATGTCTGTTAATTGAGCAACCTCTGGGAAATGTTGAAGGACAGAGAATCCTGGTGTGCTGCAGTCCATGGGATTGCAAAAAATCAGATATAGCAACTAAACAACAACAACAACTAACCAGGACGAGTTAAGTATTTAGAAATAATTCTACATGAAATGCATTGGAGAAGGAAATGGCAACCCACTCCGGTGTTCTTGCCTGGAGAATCCTGGGGACGGGGGAGCCTGGTGGGCTGCCATCTATGTGGTCGCACAGAGTCAGACACGACTGACATGACTTAGCAGCAGCGGCAGCAGCAGCTACCTGAAAAAAATATCATATTGAGGAACATAGTTTTACAAATTATGTTATAGAATGAATGTTTATGTCCCATGTCCCCTTCCCGTAATTTATACACTGAAGTCCTAATGCCCAAGATAATGTTTTTGGATTGGCAAAAAAGTCCATTCGGGGTTTTCCATATGATGATATGGAAATTTTTTGGCCAACCCAGTATTTGGAGATGGTACCTTTTGAGAATAATTAGGGTTAGAGGAGGTAATGAGGATGAGACCCTTGTGATGAGATTAGTGACCTTATAAGAAGAAGAGACAGGTACACATTAGCTAGTACTATGATCTTAGGCTTCCAGCCACTGAAACTGTGAGAAATAAACGTGTTGTTTAAGCCACTCTGTCTATGGTATTTGTTAGGGAAACCCATGCCAACTAAGTCAAATTGTACGTGGGAATACTTACTTTGATATAGTTATTTAAGAAGTATGCATTTAATTTTTGAAGTTAGATAATTCAGAAAACATATTCTTTCTTCCTAGCCTTTATTTTTGTCATATATAGCTCAAAGGGAATATTTTTTCCAGTTAAATCTTAAAAACTCTTTAAGACCTGCTTTCTTTTTTTATATCATGATGAGATTTAACTCAGTAATAATACTGCCTATGATGTGTCCTAGGGAAAAAAGTTGTTCTTTCATTTATATTTTGGATGAGGAATTTGCGATAAACATTGTAAGAAGGGATTGTTATTGTCTGCAATATGCCCCAAAGCAGTGAAATTACTTGCTTGTGTTTATTTCAGGCAGAAACATAAACCTTAGTAAAATAGTAGAAGACACCAAGTTGTTTAATTGACTAGATTTTGAAAATATCCCTTTGCCTTCACAGTGACTAGAGACCTGTCACAGCTTGAACAGATAATTCATTAAATTTTAATCTTACAGTTTTTAAATGGATAAATACTAGCTATTTAATGGCATTGACTTTTATTAACCACTGTGGAAAAACAGCATAATATATGGATACATGATCTGAACCCATAAATTGCTTTGTGTGGGTATATGTGTGTTTATGTAAGGTATGCATGAAATGGGGGAGAGTACTGAGGGGAAAAATGCGGCAATTGTAACAAATGAATTAAGTGTATTACACTTTTAAAAGAAAAGCTCTTGGAAAGAATCCAGATTGGTCCAATTTCAAGTAGCAAAGGTAATAATATCTGTGAATTACCTGTATGCCAACATTCTTGTATTGTATTTCAATGGACTCAGCTTTTTCTTCTCAGTGTAATAGGAACTCTGTGTCTTTTTTTAGTTAGTGGCCTTTGATATTCTCAGATAAAAGGCATCCTTCTGAATTCTTTGATCATATACTGTAGCACGCCAGCAAACTCTCACTCATGGTATCTTTGAAAAGTACTTGTATTCTTCAAATTCATTTTAAATTATAATAATACTGTGACTTTTTTATAGACTATAAATTAAGCCAGAATTTAATTGCATGCTCTGATGAAGAATTAAGGAAATGGGAAATTATTGGCCAGAAAAACTACAAACTCTAAATCCAGCAGCAAATCAATTTTTGACTATTCACTGCATTTATTTAAAGGCAGAGAATCCCTTGGGAATAGCCTCAACTTTGGGAGAAATCTGGGTTATATCACAGCTCTGCTACTTAGGAACTGTGTGCCCTGCACCAATTACTTAACTTTTCTCTGCTTTAGTCTCCTAATCTGAAAGGTGGGCATAAAAATAGTACCTTTTTCTTAGAAGAATGTTGTCCAAATTAAATAACATACTCAATGAAAAGCAACAGTGCCTGGTAGATAGTAAATACATTGTAAACTGTGGGCTTTCCTCTGATTTTGACAGATTCCTATACCTCCTAACTATATGTTTGGAATCACATTACTTAGATCATCCTTTGTAAACCAGGGTTAACACTGACCTTTAGGATTGTTGTGAGAATTATGAATGATATAAAAATCACCTAGCATATTGCCTAACGTGCAGAAACACGTGCTCGAGGGCAGCACTACTGCAGAGCGCCCACCCAATTTCAGTTACTCTTTGCAGTGATTTTGGATACATCACAGAAAACAGATTTTATGCCCTTAGGAAGTTTGTAGAGTGGTATTGACTAAAAGGACTTCTCAGGTGGCTTCGTGGTAAAGAATCTGCCTGTAATGTAAGAGATGTGGGTTCAATCCCTGGGTCAGGAGGGTCCCTTGGAGATGGAAATTGCAACTCACTCCAGTATTCTTGCCTGGAGAATCCCATGGACAGAGAAGCCTGGCGAGCTACAGTCCGTGGGGCCCCAGAAGACATGACTTAGTGACTAAACAACAAGTGCCTAAAAACACAGGAAATAGATATAGGTAGTTGAGAACATTCCAGCTTTAAACATGAATGAAGAAAAACTTCATGAATTTGAATTCTCCTAAATTTAGGTCCTTGACACTTAGATCTGGACTATGCTGAAATTTACCTTGAAAACGTCTGTGAATGAAGTGTTTATTCAACTAAATAAAATGTGAGATAGTTCAAAAGGAGATGAATGACATATTTAACATAATAGCTTGCAAACAAAGTGTTTTCGTATAGTCATTGAAGCCAGGACCTTCACAGATTTTTTATGGTTTGCAGCAATGTGTGAATTTCAGAGAAGTAGCATGATATTTCTTTTGAAATGTATGATTTTTCCACTTATCTACATTGACATTTCTAAAGTATGTATAAATGATACATGTTTTCTGATAACATTTATTGTTAATTTACAGTTAAGGTAAGAGAAATAGTTAACTAATTCAGAAATTTGAATTCCTTAAATAAGATTTTTTTTTCTAAGATACTGCATATACAGCAGTGTTTTTCAAAATATGTATCACAATCCATAAGACATGAAAGCAGTTTATTGTTATCAATACAGTATTTTTAAAGTTTAATGCAAAAACCTAGAATAGGAAAGAACATATCAGAGTTTGTCATGCTAAATAAGAAATATCTACAAAATTGTTATTTATTTGTGTATATGTATATTTATAATGCCTTATGATGTAAATTTTCTAACTTTGGCTTGTGATCAAAGAATTTTTGAAAACACTGCCTACACCACAAAATCTTGTACAGACTTTCCATTATTCAGAGAGATATATCATAGGCAATACCATGAAAGAGGTTTCCTTAAGCATGATAGTAAACCTCAGAGAAGTCAATTAAAGTGGACTAAATGGAATATTCATTCTTCTATTCAGTCGGGAAATATTTACTGAACATTCAAATTTCTAGGATCCACAGACACAGAATTGATAAATATATAGCCTCTGCCCTAAATAGTATCATAGTCTACTAGATGTTACAGATACTGAAATAAATCTATTATGAAACATATGGTAGTGTAAAATAAAAACTATTTGCAAAGATTAGAGGCTGCCAAGTGAGTAACTCTGGGTATAGTTCAAGAGAGTGATTCTGATGTATGTTTTAAAAGACAAATAGCTTATCTGGCACATAGGTTTAGAGAGGGCATTCTATACATAGGAATAATGTGGTCCAAGGATCAGAGACATGTTTCACCCTGGAATGTTTGGAAAACTACTAGAGCTGAAGGCAGCTATCAAGAGAAACTAAAGAGTTTGGAAGGGAGACATCTCATACACTACAAATAAGTAGTTCAAACTTCATTGTGTACAGACACTCAAAAGCATGTTTTGTAAGGAAAAGATTTGCTTCTATGTGGTGTTATTATTATGTTTTATTCATCTGGACATCACTCTGAAGCTACGACTGGAGGGAGAAATGTTGAAGGCAGAAAGACCAACTAAAATGTCATTAACATGGTCCAGACAAGAAACTAAGTCAAGACAGAGGCAGCAACAGCAGTGGTAGAAAGGATGAGATTTAATTAGATATCTAAGACTTGATATCAAGAAGGAAGTGATTGAAGGGACCTTCCTGGTGGCCCAGTGGTTAAGAATCTGCCTTCCAATGTGGGGGACAAGGGTTTGATCCTTGATTGGGGAACTAACATCCCACATGCCTCAGGGCAGCTAAGCCCATGCACCACAGCTAGAGAGAAGGCCACACCTGGCCAGGAAAGATGACTTGTGCCACAACTAAGACCCAATGCAGCCAAAAATACATGAAGAACAAAATATTTTTTAAAGGTAGGAAGTTATGGGTAGAAAGAGAAATCTAGGATGATTTTCAACTTTCTGGTTTATGTGACTGGATCGATGGTGATGCCACCATCCAAGACTGAATATCTCTGTAGAACAGGTTTCAGTGAGGAGACAGTGGATTCATTTTAGACAGGTTGAATGTGAGTGTCTTCTGAAAGACCTAAGCAGACTCACCCAGTAAGCTGCCCTGTATGCATTTCTCAAGAGTTCAGCTGAGAGACCCAGATTAGAGTTGCTGCTCTGGAGTTATCATTATGTCGTTGTGGTTGTTCAGTCGTTAAGTCATGTCCAACTCTTTTGTGATCCAACAGACTGCAGCACACGAGTCTCCTCTGTCCATGGAGTTTTCCAGGCAAGAATACTGTAGTGGGTTGCCATGTTCATCTCCAGGGGATCTTCCCCATCCAGGAATAGAACCTGTGTCTCCTGCATTGGCAGGTGGATCTTTACCATGGAGTCACCTGGGAAGCCCTGGCATTGGTAAAATGAAAATTAATGCTAGTAGAGAGGTAATGACAAAGCTGGGAAAAATTCATCCATTTAAGGAACAATCAAAGGAAGAAGGACCACAGAGAAGACTGAGAAGTTATAGCCAGAAAAGTAAGTGGAGAATTACTACAGACTGAATGTTTGGGTCCCCCACCCCTGGCCCAGATTTCATAAGTTGAAACCTAATCCTCAGTGTGATGGTATTTGGAGGTGGAGCTGTTGGGAGGTAGGGGCCTCACGAATGTAGTTTCTTTATAAAAGAGATGTCAGAGAGCCCACTTGCTACTACTGTTGTGTGAGGAAACAGCAGGAAGATGTGAGGAGCCTATCAGATTTATCCCTCACAAGACACCAAATCTGGCAGTGACTTGAGTCTTCTAGTGCCTTGACTTTGGACTTGCCATCCTCCAGAACTGTGAGAAATAAAGTGCTGTTGGATAAGTTGGTCAGATTTTGGTGTTCTGTTATAGCATCCCAAGTGAGCTAAGACAGAAACCGAGAAGAGGGGGTAGTGTTAGTGGAAGCTGAGGAAAGAGGGACTGAAGAATGCCTGCAGGGCTTGATAGTTAGGAAGTAACTGGTGCTTTCTGTGCATGGAAAGGGAGTAAAATGGCTGCGGACAAAGACATTCCTGATAATGTGAGTTGAGATGGATAGAGGGCAGAGGCAGAGAAGGTACCCAGGGTCGATCACTCTTGCAGGTAGCTTGAATGAGAAGAAAAGCATGTGAGTAGCATGAGAAGATTACAGAGTCAAGCAAAGAGTTTTTCATCATGGAAGATACTCAGGTGTTTCTAAGTAAAGGCGAAGAAACCAGTAGAAAAGTCAGAAATATATGTCCTTGTTGTAGTCGCTAAGTCGTGTCCTACTCTGTTGTGACCCCGTGGACTGTAGCCCATCAGGCTCATCTGTCCATGGGATTTCCCAGGCAAGAATATTGAAGTGGGTTGCCATTTCCTTCTCCGGGGGGTCTTTTCAACCCAGGGATCAAACCCACATCTCCTGCTTTGGCAGGTAGATTCTTTTCCACTGATATGAGACAGAGTAAATAATTGATGATAGAGCATGATCCTTGAGACATTAGGCCTCAAGGATGGTATGGAAACCTCCTGAAGGAGTAGCTGTGAAAGAGAAGTGACCAGAGGCAACATAAGAAA
Organism: Giraffa tippelskirchi; assembly: GCF_054371585.1. Classification (NCBI taxonomy): domain Eukaryota; kingdom Metazoa; phylum Chordata; class Mammalia; order Artiodactyla; family Giraffidae; genus Giraffa; species Giraffa tippelskirchi. Next base: position 86,334,677 of record NC_137275.1, on the reverse strand, counting down.
GGACAGCAAGATCAGTATTGGGGTCAAGACATGCAGCCAAAGGGATCTTGCACAGCCCAGTTCCAGGGGTTTCCATGCCTCCTCAATCGTGTATTGTGGCCACCCTGACTGAAGTTTTTTCTAGTGTAAATTTCTTTATCTGACTGTGTTATGAAAGTTCTTCTTAAAGGTGTTTTCATTTTTTTGTTTTTTCATCAAAAATCCACAAAAAGTAAATACTAAGAGGGTGTGGAGAAAAGGGGACACCCCTACACTGTTGGTGGAAATATAAATTGGCACAGACACTATGGAGAACAGTATGGAGGTTCCTTAAAAAGCTAAAAATAGAGTTGCCATATGATCCAGTAATTCCACTCCTGGGCTTATATCCAGAAAAAATGAAAACACTAATTTGCAAAGATACATACATCCCAGTGTTCATAGCAGCACTGTTTACAATAGCCTAGGCATGGAAGTGTCCATAAACATGAATGTATAAAGAATATGTAGTATATTATGTATTGATACAATGGAATATTACCCATTCATAAAAAGGAATAAAATAATGCCATTTGCAGCAACATAGTTGGACCTAGAGATTATCATATTGAGTGAAGTAAGTCAGACAAGGACAAATATCATATGATATCACTTATCTGTGGAATCTAAAAAATGATACAAATGAACTTATCTACAAAAGATAAACAGACTCACAGACATAGAACACAAATCTATGGCTACCAAAGGGGAAAGGAGTGGGGAGGTGTAAATTAGGAGTTTGGGATTAGCAGGTACACTCTACTATATATAAAATAGATAAATAGCAAGGATCTACTGCATAGCATAGGGAGCTATATTCAATATCTTGTAACAACCTATAATGGAAACAATCTGAAATATATATCTATTTAACTGAATCAATTTTCTGTCTACTTGAAACATTGTAAATCAACTGTACTTCAATTCCTTAAAGGTATTTTACTTAGTTTTTTAAAAGTAGAGGCTAAAAGGAGGGATTGTGAAGTTTAAAGGAAGTTATGAATGTACGTGGCTCTGTACAGTGCTGGTTCTGTGATGGACGCTCAATGAGTGACAGGTATAATTACCATTATTGCTATTGTTACTCGTTATAAAAGTCTATCGTATGTGTTCGGACTATTCTTAGTTTTCTCCTTTCTCATTGTCTTAAATGTTCAGATGACATCACTCTTCCCTATCATTTCTAATTCACTGACCACCTCCATACTGTAAGTGAATATCAGCTAGAGAGTAATAGTTACTCGAACTATTTCCTCAAACTCTCTGCAGTGAAATTTATAGCAAGTCAAATTTAGGCCCGTACTTCATTAGGTAGATGAGGCCTCCCATTTCTGGTATATTTTGCTTCTCTGTTAATTTTATGATTTGTATCTTGAATGTAATATCCATTTTCTTTACCTTCCCAGATAATTTGTAGCTAACTCCAGTAATTTCTATTTTTTAAAATTTTTGGCTCTCCTACCCCTACGCACCCCCACCATCTAAAATGATTAACATTTATTGCTCTTTCATATCATCTTCCATTGGCATGCTAACGTTAAGTATCATTGTACCACAGTTTATGAAATCTATGAGATTATATTTGCTACTTTGTATTATAACTGCAAATCCAGCCTTTGTATCACTCATCTCCTACATTCCTTTGTTCATTCAAGAACATTTTGAGCAACATATTGAAATACAGTAGTAAACAAAACCAAGTCTCTGTTCTCTAGAAACTGTTTCCTAGTCAAACCAGTTTAAAGAATATATAACATACAAGGTTGTGACAAGTGCTGTGCAGGAGACTAAAGAAGGAATGTGTCCAGCGGGGAATATGAAGGAAAGGTTTCTATGGAAAGGTGACACATCAGCAGGATATAAATAAGAGAGAAGAGCATCTGTTTAGGAAAGAATTCTCCAGGTAGAAGAACAGCAAGTGCAGAGGTCCTGTGGTGGGAGTTGGCTTGCTGTCCTTAGGAAAGCAAGGCAGGGATAGCTGAAGCAGGTTGGTACCCAAGAGAAAGGGAAGCTGAGGTTAGAGGAGCTGGGAGACCAGAACATTCAGGGCCTTGGCTTTTGTTCAATTCAAATAGGATGCCACGGGATTTTCAGCAGAGAAGTAAAATATTGGTTATAAGACATCTTGAGATTTTCTGTCCCCATTATGTTTTAGCCTCTTTTCTGAATCATGAGCAACTAATCAAAATTTGCTCACTGTTCTGTGAAAATGTTGTACTAGGAAACGGTATATCAGACATAGATAGGTTAAGGTCAAATCCCTGTCTACCCACTTCTATTCATTTCATGAGAGTACAATGCTAGAAACAGATGATATTATTTCTGTTAAATTTAACCACATGTTTTAGGAAATATGTCTGTTAATAGAGAGCCAGACCCATAACTCCAGTGCTCTTGACTCTTAACTAGGACACTCTGGAAATTGCAGACCATCTACATAATAATTCTGGCATCATGTCTTTTTTTGTCCATAATAAAGTGTTTATGTGCTGGTCACAGGTACATCTTTTACTCAAAGTAACTTTAAAAGAAAAGTCACTTGAATTTTTTTCTTCCCAAATAAAAGCACAAATTAAAGCACATTTTCCCATGTTATTCTGAAGCACGTAGTTAATGCATCTTATCCAGGGAAGATTGTGCTGAAAAGGGGAAGAAGAGGGAAAAGAAAGGCGTCCTCAGTGTCTAATAACATGATTAACGTCCTAAGAACCGGCGAGGAGACTCGTCCCAGCGGCCAACATGTACGTGTCATTAACGTGACTGGGTGTCTGCGTGGAGCATGTATTTGTCTGCTCAGATCTATGTCTTGAAAGTGTAGTATTTTGCAAATGAGAATATTATCAAGTCATTAGTACTGAATTCTGCACTTAGTACTCAGCATGGCTATACACTGCAGTCAAAGTTAGCTAGTTTGAAAGCTAAATTGCAAAGAAGAAATGTAGCACTGAGATCCACATCACTGAAGATACATGAGCATTTTTATAAGGCATCTCCTTCAGCAAACTGAGATAGAATGTATTGGATAATTATTACCTTTTTAAAAACTGTTATGTAGATAAATAAATGAACAGCTTGAAATGGTGAATTCTTACTTTCATCTTCCACTTCTAGTCAGAAAGCTGTTAGTACAATATGAAAGTACGATACAAAATTCACTGGAAAAGCAATGCAGAAGACATTAATTTGTAACAAAAGCCTAGGATTATGTAGTAGTGTCATTTTTGCCAGAAGGCTTGGAAGTACCATAAGAGAAAATGGAAATTTAAAGACTACAGAATTAATTGCATAGTCCTATTTATGTTAGTGTATCTTTTCAAGTAGTAGGAGTTGAAACAAAGTTTAATTCAAAGGCAGTAGAAAACAGAAATTTCTCAAAGCCCCTTATTTTATTTGTTCAGTATTTATAAGACAAATACAAGCAAAACTCCAAAGCTCTGCTTTGAGTAAGAATCCATTTCACTTTGCATCAGGACTCTATTCAGGTTCACTTCTTTTTGGTTTACACCTAAAGCAGTTATACATTTGTCATGTACTTTGTAGGGTTCAAGCAAAATATTATTGAGCTCCCACAGTAGGCAAATACAAGGCATAATATTGGATTCTGTAGAGGACTCAGACAGGCTGTCTTTGTCCTCTAATTGCCTCATCAAATTTGGGTATGTGAGCATTACTGTACTAGGAGTTTAGAGTCCTGGACCTGACTCTGTCACTAACCATCCAGGTCACCTTTAGCTAGTCATTTAAACCAAAGAATTACTTTCCACTTATAAAAAATATTTACTGTTCTTTGAAAATGTCTTTCATAGGTCAGATTTTCATATCATTTTCCTATCATTCATATTATCATTCCTTTTAATTTTACTTTTATGTCATTATAATATGAAATTATTAACCATATAAAGTTACATATGTAACCTTATTAGATATACAACCTTATAACTATGTATAAAGTTATATATATATATATATATACACAAAACCTTCTGTGTAGCTATATATAAACACATACGTATTTATTACAAATACAGAATGAGTAGTAGAAAGAACAAGCCTGATAAGGCTCAAGACAAGTGAGAATGTAGAGTAGAATGCTTTTATTATAATAATAGTTACCATTTATATACATTAACTATATGTCAGATAGGGTCAGGGTGATTAAATATAGTATTATCCAATAAGCTAGTGAATAGATGTCTCATCCCCATTTTAGAGATGAGAACTCTGAAATCCACTGGGGTTTGGTTACTTGTCCAAAAATTATGAATGTAATGGCAGTAAAGACAAGATTCCAATCGTGTAATCAGTGCTAAAGCTCACATGCTTGACTATAATGCCAACTTCTTCTCAATGCAATTGAGTGGAGGCGAGGCTGGAGAGGAGAGACAGAACCAGATTGTATTAAGAAGCGAGGATATGGTGGTGCCATGATAGGGAATTTGGATTTTGTCATTTAGGCAAAAGGCAACCATTGATTATTTCTGCCCAGAGACGTGACCCAGTGAAAGCAATGCTGTTAAGATCTCAACTTTACAGAAGTGGAAATATAATTGCTCATTTATTAATGATCTGTTTTACATAACACAGAATAATGAAGCCAAAGTCCTTGCTGGTTTGAGTTATTTATTTATTTATTTATTTTTCTTTGAGGACTGACAGCTGTGAGTTATAATGAGCTTCCCAAATTTATCCATGCCTCCCCTCAGCCCATGGAGAGTAGTAAATTGCTCTCATTCTCATGACACATTTAGATCAGGAGAAGCAGTAGGGAGAGGGGTGTGGAGCTGCATCAACTAATTAAAACTAATGTGGGATGATGAGCCTCCAAAAAGATCAGCAACGATGAAAAGAAAAAAATAGCACCCAGGCAGGCATCTCAGCCAGAGATAGTGTGACTCAGCTCTTCCCCTGGGCTTCTGCCTACCCTGCTCTGGGGAGCCCTCATCTCTGCTTTGGCTCAGTGGGGAAGGGAGGCTGTCATTGAGGTGGTCAGTCCACCAAGAGCTGTGGAGATGACACACCCGGGAGATCGCAGACACGTCTCAGTGTGTCTCACATCATCTGGCCAAGATGCCTGCAAACCATTCCTCAGACTCAGGGCCACTCTGCTTTGTGATTCCTTGTTTAAGGTGTTCTTTTGGTTGCGTTTCAAGGCATGGTAGTCACATCTGCACCCCTTCTCACATCTTGCCTTTTTAATTTCTATGGGAAGTTCAAAAAGTAATTTAGCAGTAGTCTGCCCTAGATAATACTAGAAAATCCCTTCTGTAACGTGCCTGCCAGCCTCTACTCCATTAAACATTTATTGAGTCCTTCTTTTATGTAAATACAGGGGTACATGTTAAGCCATACACTCCCTGACCAGTGAGGAAGACTACAGTACAGTAATCAAACAATACCATATTTCACCAATTCTAAAATACAGTCTTTTCATATTCTTACTTCTCTGAAATTTACCTCCCATCTCTCAATCACTAGGCAAACAATAGTCATGATAGAGTTGTCATTACCTGTTCAGGTATGGACTCGGTCAGAACTGTTCATATTGTTTTCTCTGAGTTACTACGTACATTGTTGGAACCGTGTCTGTTGAGTTGAATTGCTGTTTACACCGTCTTCAAAAATATTATTTGACATCGAAACTAAATGCTATCATGTAGAAAGGCACAGAAACAGGACATTGAGGTCCATTAATTGGATAGCATCACCAATTCAATGGACATGAAACTTTGGTGAACTCCGGGAGATGGTGAGGGACAGGGAGGCCTGGTGTGCTGCAGTCCATGGGGTCGCAAAGAGTCGGACACGACTGAGCGACTGAACAGCAACAACAAGTAGAGAAGAAAATATTCACTATTGGAGGACTGTCTGCACTTTCCTGTTTTCACACAAAGCCAAATCATATGCTTTATAAGACCCCAGAAAGAAAGCTTACCGTAACACGCTGAAGCCCAATTTTCTTACCAGCACTGGAGATGAGGATTGCCCATCACACACCCAGGAAGACAGTCCAGAAACACAATCCTGGCTTTAATCCTGGAGCACTCCGTTAGAGACACAGTATTATGAACACTTTTGATAAACACAGATGATGATATTTGGTGAAAAACATCAATGACTCTGATGTGAAAAATGTTTCTGATGAGTCAGTCTAAATAGGAGGAAGATTTAGGAATATGTTAATCACTTATAAAGTATGGAACAAAGAGTTTAAGTGACAAGGAAACATTTTATTTTTTAATTGTTTCATTTAGTAATACACAAAACACTAGTATTTCTTATAATCAGTGGTATCTTAAGGTCATTGAAGTGTCATAGTGTCTGGAAATCACAGTGCAGTATGCTTTTTAATCTTCAGACAGCCCTACGAGGTGAGATTTTATTCTTTCCATTTTAGAGATGAGAGTATTGAGGTGACTAGCTCAATATCTTAGAAAACTAATACAGACGATTCTCAACTCACAATGATAATTTTTTGTTTACAATGAAAGTGATACATGTTTGGTAGAAACTATACTTCCAATTTTGAAATTTGGTCTTTTCTTGAATTATTGATGTTTATGATACTCTTCTCTTGATGCTAGGCAGTGAACCACAATTCCCTGTCAGCCACCTGATCACATGAGTGGACAGTTGATCCAGTAACAACCATTCTGCAGCAATGCAGCCATTCCTTTTTTTTCCACTTTCATACAGTATTCAGTAAATTACATGAGATACTCAGATACTAAATTATGTAAGATACTCAGTAAATTACATGAGATATTCAGTAAATTACATGAGATACTCAACACAATATTCATGTGTTGTTTATTGCACAACAGACTTTGTGTTAGATGATTTCCCCAACTGTAGGCTATTGTTAGTGTTCTGAGCACATTTAAGGTAGGTAAGGCTAAGCTCTGATGTTCAGCAGATTAGGTGTATTAAATGCATTTTCAGCTGACATTATTTTCAGCTTCTGATGGGTTTATCAGGACTTAACCCTGGCATAAGATGAGGAGAATTTGTAGTGATTGAAAAACTAATAGTTGGTTAATGGTAGCTGCCACTTGAACCAGGGTTTAAGCTCCCTACCCAAAGTAAGTTACCCTAAATGAAGAGAATCATTAATCAAAAATGAAGAAAATTAAGGACTTCCCTTGTGGTCCAGTGGTTGAGACTCCTCACTTCCAACATAGGGGCCATGGGTTTGGTCTTTTGTTGAGGAACTAAGGTCTCACATGCTGCACAGAGTGGCCAAAAAGAAGAAGAAGAGAATAAAGGCAGGACACAAGAATGTGAAGAATTAACAATAGCAACTTGGGGACTTCCCTGGTGGTCCAGTGGCTAAGACTCTGCACACCCATTGCAGGGGGCCCAGGTTCAATCCCTGGTCTGGGAACTAGATCCCACTTGCTACAACTAAGAGTTCACATGCCTCAACTAAAGATCCTGCATGCTACAACTAAGACCAACATAGCCGAAATTAATTAATTGAAAATTAAATAAAATCTAGTGTTCAAAGTCAGATCTCAGAGGTTTGTTAGGAAGTAATAATAAAAAATAGAGTATTTTAAACAATAGCCACTTGTTGCTTCACTCTTGGCTTAAATATTTCTAGAGTGGGTGAGCACAGTATATCACAATACCAGCAACTCCATTCTAAATGGTTTTCTTATTAGAAATGAATCTTTTCTTTTTATTTTTAATTGGACAAATACATTTCCTTTTAACTTTCACTCATCCACCTTTATTTTGCCCTCCAAAAAGAGAAAAAATAAACCAGTTGTCTCATTCGTAAAAGTACTCATCAGTTCAGTTCAGTTGCTCAGTCGTGTCCGACTCCTTGTGACCCCATGAACCGCAGCACGCCAGGCCTCCCTGTCCATCACCAACTCCCTGAGTCCACCCAAACCCATGTCCATCGAGTCAGTGATGCCATCCAGCCATCTCAACCTCTGTCGTCCCCTTCTCCTCCTGCCCTCAATCTTTCCCAGCATCAGGGTCTTTTCCAATGAGTTAGCTCTTCGCATCAGGTGGCCAAAGTATTGGAGTTTCAGCTTCAACATCAGTCCTTCCAATGAACACCCAGGACTGATCTCCTTTAGGATGGACTGGTTGGATCTCCTTGCTGTCCAAGGGACTCTCAAGAGTCTTCTCCAACACCACAGTTCAAAAGCATCAATTCTTCGGCGCTCAGCTTCTTCACAGTCCCAACTCTCACATCCATACATGACCACTGGAAAAACCAAAGCTTTGACTATACGGACCTTTTTTGGCAAAGTAATGTCTCTGCTTTTTAATATGCTGTCTAGGTTGTTCATAACTTTCCTTCCAAGGAGTAAGCGTCTTTTAATTTCATTGGTGCAATCACCATCTGCAGTGATTTTGGAGCCCAGAAAAATAAAGTCAGCCACTGTTACCATTGTTTCCCCATCTATCTGTCGTGAAGTGATGGGACTGGATGCCATGATCTTAGTTTTCTGAATGTTGAGCTTTAAGCCAACTTTTTCACTCTCCTCTCTCACTTTCATCAAGAGGCTCTTTAGTTCTTCTTCACTTTCTTCCATAAGGGTGGTGTCATCTGTATATCTGAGGTTATTGATATTTCTCCATGCAGTCTTGATTCCAGCTTGTGCTTCCTCCAATCCAGCGTTTCTCATGATGTACTCTGCATATAAGTTAAATAAGCAGAGTGACAATATACAGCCTTGACGTACTCCTTTTCCTGTTTGGAACCAGTCTGTTGTTCCATGTCCAGTTCTAACTATTGCTTCCTGACCTGCATACAAGTTTCTCAAGAGGCAGGTCAGGTGGTCTGGTATTCCCATCTCTTTCAGTATTTTCCACAGTTTATTGTGATCCACACAGTCAAAGGCTTTGGCGTAGTCACTAAAGCAGAAATAGATGTTTTTCTGGAAGTCTCTTGCTTTTTTGATGATCCAGCGGATGTTGGCAATTTGATCTCTGGTTCCTCTGCCTTTTATAAATCCAGGTTGAACATCTGGAAGTTCACGGTTCACGTATTGCTGAAGCCTGGCTTGGAGAATTTTGAGCATTACTTTACTAGCGTGTGAGATGAGTGCAATTGTGCGGTAGTTTGGTTGCTATCTATTTTGCTTCGTGGACCAAATTACTCCTGTTTCTTATAAAACATATTTTTAAGGCCCAAAATAAATGTTTATCATATTCCCTTTAGATATTCTGTTTCTGTGTTTTTTAATATATGGGGTTCAGAGTGACCTGTTTCATTAGGAGTTTCATCATAGACATGACACACATTAAGTCTGCAATCAACTAACACTTCCAGGACCTTTCCAAGATCTTGGATATAAACTGAGGCTCCCCTTTTCCTGAGTTTTTTTAAGAAGGATTTTCATGTCATCTCTCAGGGCACATAGCCCATCTCTTACTAGGAGAAAGTTTGTGACATCTGTGTGTGGAAGGTGGTTCACCATGAAGATTCAGATGCTTGTGGTGGTGGAAGTCCTGTTGACACAGCAGAGGTGGCGGCCGGCATGAAGAGCCTTTCTCAGTAACTCAGGTCCCATAGTGAGACTGCCTGGGTGTAAATTTCAGCTCTGCTGCATATTAGCTTGGGCAGGTTGCTTAACCATTCTCCAATCCCTATCTGGAAAATGGAGAGTAATAATTGAACCCACCTCCTGTGATAATTTGAAGATTAATTGAACTTAAGCATATAAGATACTTTTGACATATTTTAAGGACTCTTCAGGTGGCTCGGTGGTAAAGAATCCGCCTGCCAATGCAGGATTTGATCCCTGGGTCAGGAAGATCCCCTGCAATAGGAAATGGCAACCCACTCCAGTATTCTTTCCTGGAGAATTCCATGGACAGAGGAGTCTGGAGGGCTACAGTTCATGGGGTCACAAAGAGTCGGACACAACTGAGTGACTAAACAGCAACAACCAGATTTTCCTCGCCTTATAAGGACACCAGTCATGTTGGATTAGTGCTCATCCTAATGGAGTATGGCATCACATTAACATGACATCTGCAAAAACCCTATTTCCAAAGAAAGTTGCATTCCTAGGTACCAAGGGTGAGAACATCAACGTACCTTTGGAGGGACACGATTCACCTCATTATACCTAGTAGCAGAGGAGTTCAAAACAGAAAACCTGGGTGTCCCAGAAGCAAGTAGAAGATAGCAATAGAGGAGTGTGATGGGTGATCTAAGAACAGGTGATGCTTTGAGATTTAAGCAGTGAATAGGTACTAGAGGTTTCAATAAATAAATAATGCAGTCCAAATTAAACCTCTGGGCTAAGATAAGGGAAAATAAGATTTCAGGTCCTCCTGGGGGCAAATTTGGTCCCATATCCTGGAGGGCCTGCAGTACTGGGGTTGCCAAGAGATAAGCTGTAAACCCAAAGCTAGCACTGAGGATCCAGTTCACTCATGGGAGTGCCTTTCCTCCAATGTGAAATAAATAACTTCTTGACAACTTGATGGTGTTAATATAGTTTTAATAGCCATCATAAAAGCAGCATTGTAGATTTTGATTGCCTGGCCAACTTCCAACCTACACAGTTAGATTTTGTTTATTCAAGATGCTTCCAAAGTCGCCTAGGAAGGAGAATGTGTTTGTTTTCTGGTTGAGACTCTTAGCTAAGAATTTACTTTAACCATTACTATAACCATTAGGTATTGTCTGCTCTTGAGAGCTTTACTGGTGGATAAATATGAGTTTGTTAGATTTGTAAAATGTTTAATGATACTGTGAATAAAGGGTGCATCATAAATAGAGGCTTCTTATGATTGTCTGTGTCTGTACCATCATTATTTCCAGAATAACCAGTCTTGATTTCCCAAATAGAAGATTCTGTTTGCAAGTAAGAAGCAGTATGGCCGAAATATTAAGAAACTCATCTCTTTTTGTATCTTAGTCAAAAAGTCTTTCGTAAATATCATATTAATGACAACTGTGGAAAGAGAAATATGGAAAGTCTACTTAACGTAGAATTTTCTAATCCTTACAGGAATTTGAATCAACGAAGATTAGATCATCCCCTAAGTGGGATTTTATATAGCTGTTTCGTTTCCAGTTTTCCATGCCTTTCTCACATTTGATCTTTGTATGAAGACTGCTGCCATCTTCAGAGACATGAGTCATGGTACTTAAGATGTTTTCACCATATTTTAGGCATCACAAGATACAGTAGGAGAAGAGGAGAGTCTTGGCATGCACAGTTTTTACATTCTAAGACTTGACCTTTTGCAGTGGTTCATTACATGTTTTAATTTAGCTTATGCACTAGGCTGACAGACCTCTCAGTATCTGATTTCATTTCGGCATTTTCCTTTCGTTAAGTATCCTGTATGTGTTTACCTGTGTATCTATGTGTGTGTGTCTAGTGTGTGTGTATATTTTCAATGAAAAATAATCTCCATAAAAAGATAGCCAGTCCCTTTGGAAGTGAGAAGTGATGAGGTGATGACTTTTTATAGCCAGAAAGAAAAGCTTTAGATAAACTAAAGAATAAAATGCCATGTTTTTTTAGGGATTTCTGTCTATACTATAAATGAATCCATCAAAAGTTCTTGACAGATACTAGTTAAAGTGAACATTAAATTATTTCAATGAATTTCCCAGATCTTGCCAACATTGCTTAAATGAGAACTTAAAACTCTAGCAATGGCAGTAGAATGCCTACTGAAATGATCTTTGAGTTAAACAAAAGTAGAAGAAATTCAATCTTTTTTTTCTTTCTTTCTTTTTAGAGCACAACCCCTTGTTTGTGGTTGCCTGGAATATTTCTCTCATTCTCATTCCTTTTGATGATAGACTTTGCCCCCCTCCCATCAATAAGTGAGAAGGGTCACATGAGCCAAGAATGGCCGGTCAGCGTTCCCTGCACAGAGCACTTGATTCAGGAGATAATAGGGCCAGTCAGTTAATCCAAGGCTCAGTTTTGCTGGAAATGGTGGCTCTGCCTCTTAAGTCAGCATGCTGGCTGGACCTGATTTGGAAGATGCTTTGAGGGAATCCTAACTTCAATAGCAGATATTAAGACTAATGTTTAGAGAGAAACTGATACGAGAGTGAAAGGACAGCTTTGTTTAAGCCCAGATTCATTTATGCCTGAAGTCAGTGATTATTTTTTACTGTATTTTACGGGAGAGTAATATGCTTAGTAATATTTGTGAATTGCATAATTTTCCAAGAACTTGGGAGCAGATCTTTCATGTGGCTTAAAGGTTCTGAGGTTCCCATGCCCTCCCACCTGTGTGCTGACAAGCATTGAGACTTCATTGTTACCTTCAAAGCTTTGATGTATTCTAATTTTCTGTGTTTTTAAGACTTGTAGAAACTCTGTTTCAAATACATTGTATTTACAAACTGTGGAAAACACTGTGTGCATCAATTAATAATTCAGAAACCTGTGAATGTTTACTTGCTTGAATAATGAATGCCAGTTAAGGGACTTTATAAATGATGGAAACTCAAAAGCATGGAAATAAAAACATGCTACTCAACACCAATGTAGTCATTTCTGTATAACTTCTATATATGAAATTTCTATTTTAAATTTTTTTTTGATTCAGTCATGTTGTAGGAAAAAAGATGAATAAGAAAGCAATGTGCCCCTGCTTGCACTTTTTAAAACCTTTTTATTTTGTATTGGGATAGTTTCAGGTGAACAGTAAAGGGAATCAGCCATACATATACATGTATCCATTCTACCCCAAACTCCTCTTCTTGTAGTTTGCATCTATAGATGTAAAGTTGGGACCATCAGCTACTCATTGTGCGTGTGTGCAAAGTCACTTCAGTTGTGTCCGACTCTTTGCAACTCCATAGGCTGTAGCCCGCCCCGCTCCTCTGTCTATGGGATTCTCCAGGCAAGAATACTGGAGTGGGTTGTCATGCCCTCTTCTAGGGTATCTTCCCAACCTAAGGATTGAACCTGAGTCTCTTATGTCCCCTGAATTTGCATGTGGCTTCTTTACCAGTAGTGTCACCTGGAAAGCCCAGCTACTCATTACCTACCATTAAATAAAAGGTAAATTTTAATATAGGATATCCAGAACTCTTTATCCAGGCTGATGATAGTGATATTTTACCTTTGAAATATCATTGTAGTCATTCACTGGGTCATAGAGGTATGAGGCAGCTTCAATCAAACGAAGCTAAAAACAGCTATCATAGAGAAAAAGAACTTACCTTTCTTTGAGTTACTAATCTTTATCAATTGCTACATTATCAGATCTCATCTTCCCAACCACAGTGCAAGGTAGCTGCTATTATCCTTATCCTGCACATTAGGAACTTGAGGCTTAGAGAGGTAGAGTGCCTTACCAGAGGTAAGGTAGAATATCTCTTGCCCAGATTCCTTCGGTAACTCCTCTAAGGATGAAGTTCCAACTTCTTGACTTGGATGACAAAACCCTTCTTCTCCGAACCTTCATCTTTAAAGCTTCATCTCTTTTCATTCCTTACCTAGACTCCAGGTTTACAGGCCACCTTTCACTTTCTAAAATTTGTCACAAGTTGTTTCTTCTTCTGTGAGTCCTATTCCCTCTTCCTGTTCTTACAATTCTGTGTCTAAGTCCTCCTCATTCTTAAGGTTTCAGCTAACATAGCACATCCTCCAGGAAACTTCTCCAAGTCTACTGTGCCTATTCAGTGCTGTTCATAAACTCATTCAGCAGATATTTCTTGAGGATCCCCTTTGTACCAGGCACTGTCCTGGGTACTAGGAATATAACAGGGAACAAAGAAGGAAAAGGTCTCTTCCTTTATGGCTTTTACTCTAGTGTTATTATTAATAACCTATTTAGTTCAATATCATTCATTAGCTGCACAAGAGCTTTGATTATATCTAAGTTGTTCTGTTGCACTCTTAGGGTCTAACACAATGGAATATTGTTGAAATGTTGCCGGCTTGAATATTTATCAAATCAGGGCACAGATGAATGACTTTACTTATTATGTCGTTTATAATGGTTCTGATAGAAGAACGAGAACTTTCTATTTGGCCTCTTTTATCTTTTCACACTGTCACCATTATCATAGCAGACCTCATTGTCTTGTGCCTGTATTATTGCAGTGAACCTCTAATTGGAATCAACCTTCTTTCAGTTTTTCTACACCATTGAATTTTCCATACATCTGCCAGATTTGTCTTCTTATATTACTGGAATTGTTCTCCTTCTTCAAACAACACGCGAAAATCCAAGCCCCTTCATAATCTCATGATGCCTTTCTACTTGAATTTAACTTCTGCTGTTTCACATATACCTGCTAATCAATCCAAATTTTTTTGCAATCCACTTAGTCTGGTTCATTTTCACTTTCCTACCTAAAGATCTCTTTCTCTTATTCTCTCATTCTCAACTTATTACAAATGTTATAGCACTTCTTTCACTTCCCTTCAGTTAAGTCTTCTTTGATGATATCAGCCAATCTTCATTTCCATAATCTCTGATGTTTTATAAGACTTCTGTCTATATTAGTAGTACTCATAAACAAGTTTCAAGCAGCAGAATCTACCCCATCTCCTGCTTCAACACACACACACACAAGGAGGGAGAGAGTGGGAGAAAGAGGGTGAGAAAGAAAGAAACACTACCTGAAACTCCAAGACATAAAAACAATAAAAGTAGAGCTTATTGTAATAGTGACCCATAACATTCCTCATGTCCCCTTCAGCTCTGCAGAACACATTTGAAGCCAGTATGTGACCTCAGCCACCCTGGCCTTTGTGCAGTCTTACTCCTAGCAAGGGAAAGGTTGAAGGTGGTCTGGATGACAGCGTGGCTGAGAAGGAAATCACTTATTCCCGAAACAGGAAAAGGATCATACATGCTACACCTGCCTCAGCACATCTTTCAAACCCAATGTTTTTGGCTTCTAACCACTTCCCAGGAGACACCTGTAGAACATAGAGAGTACCATATGATTTTTAGCCCCATCTGGTCTCTACTCATGTGTGTAAGTCCTATATCCTAAGTGTATTTTATATTTCTTAAGGGAATTAATCGTATTTATGTTCCTTTAGTATAAAGTTATATTTTATTTTTATATTTTACATTTATATAAGCTTGTCTTCTTACCAATGTGAAAGAATAATGATTGTTTTTTAATTCACCATTAACAACCTATCACAAAGAAGGTACTTACTAACTCCCTGCTATTTAGGCCTGAATAAAATATCCTCATTTCTGAAGTTAGCTGCTCTTTAGGATTATAAACACTTTGTCCTATCTGACATGTAAACTCTCAGTATAAAGTACCTAAACACCCTAGGAGAAATCAAGTGTTCTTTTGTAAAATGTAGTTGAATTTGTGACGTGACTAATAACAGACATTTCATATTTTAAAAGATAGCCTTAAGTGTTAAGAACCTTAAAGATTTTGTTTAAAATACATTAAACAGGTATATAAAAGATGGAAGGAGTTCTGGAAATTTAATGAGATAGATCTATAAGGAAATGCAACCTAAAATTATGTGATTCTATAAAGCAAACTTTTCCCTAGTTAAAATCACCTAGTTTAGTAACTCACCAAACACATTATGAACATGTTCTTCATTTTTGTTTTTTATATTTTACCAAAGGAAAGAAAAAGAGTTGATTGATAATTCTGACTGGTCTTTTAGCAATTCAAATATATAACAAACATTTATCATTTCTAATTGATGAAAATTAAACTAAATTTTAAAGTATGAGTACTAATAAATCACAAGTTATGATGAGTTACAGCAGCTATTTTTTGTTTTCCAAACACCTGCATTAGTTTGTGGTAATTGCTCGGTTTATATGCCATATATAACGTTATGAAGACATGATTTTTGCATAATTTAATTAGATACGTGTCACATGCGGAAGAAACGAGAAATATGAGGTATAATTCATGCTTAGATTGGAGACAATCACATATTTAAAGCTACAAAATAATGCAAAGGCTCTATGGATTCTATGATTTCCATCAATGTAGGTAACTGTGACCTCTATTTATATTCATAAAGATTAACAAAATTGACAGCTTGTATCTTTGGAATATAATCAACCCTATAGGAGGAGTCTTCAATATGAGTGAAGATTAGGTCCGACAGAAATGTGAAATAACCTAGTACAAGTTTTCAAAACTTTCAGTTGATGCCCTTTTTGAAAATAAATAAAGCAATCCCATCCCCTTTCTTAATGAATTTGAAATTTCAAAATAAAAAAATCATTACTAAAAGTAAATGGAAAGTATTTGTAATTGGCTATTTATTTTTAGAAAAACTGTATATGTTCCTCCCTCTGTTAAGAAATTTGACATGATAAACAGGTAATGAAATGATTTGCCCAGATGAGAGACTTAAATGTTAAACCCATATTTCTTGACCATGAGTCAGTGCTCAGATGTTTCAGGATGGAGAGAGAAATACTCTGATGTCAGGAAGACAGTGCTTTTTCATACCATTTGTATATGTGTGCCTCCTCAAGTGTACTCTAAATTTCTTGAGAACATTCCTTGTATGCCTTGCATTTTTTCATTGTTCCAGTATAATCAGCACAAATAAAAAGCACTCAGCCTTTAATTTTGTTTATTTAGCATTTTAATACAGCACTTTAAGGAAATGTTTCATGTTTTAATGTTTTAGTCATTTTCCCCCAGATATTCTAGAATATTTGCTTAATGAAAGGTAAACAAGGAAATGATAACTAGATTAAGGAAAACTAGGTAGAATTAAGATAGGCTTATTGCCTTTGTCAGAATTACTTTCCCAGTAATGTTTTTTATTCACTAATTTTCAAATGAATGCGTTCTAACATGTCTGTGTGGTTCACATATTTTTAATAATTGCTGAATTAAGAATTTTAAAAGTTCCATTTCCAAATATGCCTCAGATAACAAATAAACATATTTTTACTGACAAAATGGTATAATCAATATAATATAATCAATCCTTCTTTCCATCAGGTCATTTAAGTATTATCTGTTAGAAAGAACACTTACTAGCTTTGTTTACTTACTAGTAGACGTAAGTAGAGCTGACTACTTCAAAGTCTGTGATAGATAAAAACCCTTATATGAATATTCCCATTGCCTAAATTGCCAAATTAGTGATAAAAATATGGACTTTAGAATTAAATATCATTAGTTTGCTTTCCCTGAGTTTTAAAAATATTAAAAACAGAGTAATCTTTTACATTGCCAAATTTGACAGATACCATAACTCAGGTTTTTCTTAACTGAGTTTTCCAGAAACCAAAGAAAAGTAGTTTTTTTTAAAAAAAAGAAATCCATTTGGTGAAATGCCTTACATTTTTTCTGTTTACTGTGTCACTTTCAGCTTTTAAAACATTACTGCCATTACACAGCCAAGGAACAGAGTGGTCTTGTAAATGAGCTCTGCTAACAAAAGAACATGAGACTAACTGGAAACATGGTGCTGTTGCTGGCTGAAAGATGGATAATATCACTAAAGCCATTTGGAGATATTCCCCCTCTTAGAAAATGGAAATTGTGGAACATGAGACCTCGTCTATTTGATTTCAGCCTTAACATCTTTCAACATATGATAGCATACATTTGGATAAAAAGTGAAAGAAAATAGAACAATTTTGTGTATGTTTTATTTATGGCTGCATTGACTACAGGTACTTCTGCATCAGTCTAAATCTGGCAGAGATGTCTCTTAGTAGACAACCTCTGTAATAGTGGCTACATCTACCATTCACCTTGCGTCAGTACATTGCATGTGCTACGGCATGCTGAGCTTTTTTATTCATTTATACTGGATCATTTAATTTTTTAAAAAAACTTATTTTAAAAAAGAAGGTCTATTATGAATCCCCTTACAGGTGCAGCACTGGAGAAGGAAACGGCAACCCACTCCAATATTCTCGCCTGGGATATCCCCTGGACAGTGGAGACAATGGAGTGAGCCACAGTCCATGGGGTCACAAAAGTGTTGGACATGGCTTAGTAATTAAACACCACCAACAACATAGATGAGGCATCTGAGGCCTCCTACAAATAGTTACACCAGTAGCAATTTACAGGGGGAAATAGTCAAAAGCTTAAAAAAAGAGTAGAGTGCAACTGCATAAGAAGATTTGGGAAAGCCCATGCTTTCTTGCGATGATAAAGCTGATTCAGAGAGAGTTAATAAGAAAGTGATTAACAAAAAAGTTACAGCTTATTGATTAAGGTTAATCAGAAGGAATATACACACAAAACCAAAACTCATGAACAGCAATTATGAAACTGAGCTTCACAGACTGTTTTCAACCATTACACACTACTGCTTCTCACCCAGGAAGAAATAACATGTCCAAGAAAAAGCCAGAATTCAAAGTATAATGTGGCCACAGCTCCTAGACAATTAAAAAAAGCAAAAAACCTTCCAGATATACCACTTTAGAAGAGCCAGGATGGAAATGCTAAGGCATAGACCCCTAATCCTAGGTCTGGTTACTATGATGGGAGCCCATATTTCAGGATCCTGGAGAGAGTTCATGGAATCTGAAACCCAGTATCAGTATTTCAGAAAGTGAAGAGAACAATCTTTCACTTATTAATATATAAATATATGTTATCAAGTTTAATTATTTTTGGATGAAATTACATCATCTCACAGATAATCCAGTACTCTTGATCATCTGGTGATGACAATCGAGGGTTTATTGAACTACATGATGTGGATAAATCCACATATCAAATAAGCTATAGTTTTCAGGACTGATCAAACTTGGACACATGAACAGAGTCATGACCAAATTTAATTAAATAACACTGTAAGTATTGTACATTTTACTTATTGTTTCTATTTATTAGTACCACAGCCATGACTGTGACTTCAAATAATTCCAAAATGTTGTTATTGATCTATAACAGGCATGTTGTTAAAATATAAATTTAGGCTGAAATAGAAAAATAGTGATAACAGATAGAACAGATTCATTCTTATTCATTAGATTAAGTTATTCCAGTAAACAAAATTTGAAAAAATCTCAATAGTGAGAAGACTCATCTTTAAGGTAAAAAAACAAAACAAAACATACATTTCAGTAATCAACTTTTCTGCTGATTAGAATACGGGGTGGATATACCATGGTGCTGGGTATGCTTAGTTCTTCTGTAAAACAGTTTAAAAATATAGACTCATCTAGTTTTTTTCCATCTAATTATAGTTATAAACTGACATTGAGAGAATTCATGAAATATTCGTATTTAGTACTGTATTGTTTTTATTTTATTACCTACTGTAATCTACAGTATATCCCACTCTTGTTTTTCAGTTGTCCTGTAACATTTCTCATTAACACTGGCTGACAGTTTATCTTTGTAAAATGGTGTCAAAAATATAAAGAAAATACTTGAAATTATCGCTGTTAATTTACACTAGGGCTATTATTGTTTTGTATTTAGCTTCGTAACTTTATTTTTTTCTTTTAAAATCCTTGAAATGTCACTATTTTGCGAATTTTAATTTGATTTAGAGGCTTTTCATTATTGTTTTATACTATAAGCCCTGGTTAAGAATTCATATTTTGTGTTTTATAAAATACCTAATAAATGTGTAACATTTGAAAAATAGTATTCATTATGGCAAAAATATTATTTTGAAGTATACCTCTTTGGTGAATTAAAACCTTGTTATTTTTTCTTATTTAGTTTATTTTATAGTTAAGATTTCTAGATGTATAGTGAATGCCCTAATGAAACTCACTTTTATCTCAGTAATTGCTTAATTTAAGAAGTTTACACATTCTGCTAATGAACCACACATATTCAGGCTGGCTGGTTTGTATTTGAACTTACCATCCACTAAAGTTACATAAGCCTGGATTGTCAACAGGGGGAAGCAGATATGTGCTTGTGGTACCTGCTGTGTTTAGCATCTAAATGTAATATCATTCTCTGCGAAACTGCAGATTTTGGAACAGAAAAAGTTGTAGCAGATAGAGGATTCAAAAACCAAACCAGTAAATTCAATAGGATAATCTCCTCATGCTGAGAATTATACATAATGTTAGTTCCTTAACATTAAAAAGGGTATTGTCTTGGAAAAAGTGGCTATTATGGAAAAAATATTGGGTTGGATTAAATGAAGCTGAAAGTAGAGTGAAATTGTTCAGCAACTCAGTAATGTCTTCTCTAAAAGAAAAATTACAACCTGTTAAGTTTTGTGAGAACTGGAAAAACTTGGAGAGGAAGTTATTCTACTTTATACAATCTTCCAAGATGATAAAAGCCAGTATTTTGGAGGAACTAAAAGATCTTTATAGAAAAATAAATAGTGAGTCAAGAATTAAAAACCCTTGACTTCTAAGTCATAATATTGATGCCATTTTGAAATCCCAGTCCGTGAAAAATCTATTTTCACCTGCACTGTATTATTTGACTGTTTTTGTTTTTTGTTTTTAAAAACTCCTCTGTCTCTAGACATCCTAATTTCTATAGGAAATCTTTAGCATAGAATTCTATGACATTATAAAATTTTTGCTTAGTGTCAGTAGAAAGTTGCCCTATTGATGTTCCTTGAAGGATTTCCTTGGATATAGGCAAGTAAACAGGGCCAAATGTGTGGATCAAAGCATGAATTCAAAGTTTTTCAAAGTAGTTTTAGGAGAAAGTATGTATTTTATTTTATCTTACACCTGTTAATATGTCTCCCACTCAGGATGAAATCTGTATCAGAGTTCTTTATAAACTCAATTGTGTAGTAAGTATACTGGGACTTCGTCCTCATATGTTCCGTATGGTCTACTTTTTGCATTTTTCCAAGATAGCTATTTAGTTGCCAATGTGAATTTAGAAACAATAGAATTCTTTGAAGAATAGTTAAATTACGATATGGGTATACTTTCTTGAAGAATCATTAATTTAGGCATGGATTCTTGGTTACACATATCATATATGCGTAGTTGTTTTGAGTAACTATCGCTTTTCGATAGAGAGTGGCATTTCTCCTAGTCAGGAGATGCAAAGCATAGGCTTGGTCTTCATTTTGGTTATCTTTCCAACTTGTCCTCCATACTCTGAGCTTATTTTCTCAAGAGGCCATTTGTCCTCAATATGCTGGCCATTATCTTCTCTCCTTAGCAGTGTGCCAGTTCAAGGGACTCTTAGACTTGCCCTGTGACTGATTCATTGTCCAGTTTGTAGATCCCAAGAGCTTTCTCAGCTAACTACAAAGAGCCTCTTGTTCCTGCCCCCGCTGTTTATTGCTGTTTCTCTTTAGCACTACTTTGCTGTAATCTACAGTGAGAAATGTCTTGAACTTGTTTAATGACTTCGTAACTGGTTCACTGACCACTAATCTCCAAATAATTCCTCCTTTTTGTTGGGTGCCTTTATACACACACACACACACACACACACACACACACACACATTTATATTTCTGTTTACATATACATTAACCTCCTAAGTTTGTGATTTCAAAGTTTAATAACTAGCTCTCTAGCAATGATACGAGAAATAAAAGCTGTTTCCTTTCCCAAGAAACAAAGACAGATCTTTTCTGTATGTTATTTTGTTTCTCCCTTCAAAATTCTTTGCTCTTCTTCAGAAAACTTAGATCAAAAATTATTGAGCCCACTTGTGTGAGGATCATTTTCAATAAACTTTCATTTACTGTGGGCTAAGAGTCACTAGGGGATGGAAATAGTATTAAAAGGCAATTACTCAAAAGTGATTGTTTGCTTTGGTATTATTTATTAGTTGGTTATTTAGGCATAATTTATGTATTTTCTGATAGTAGATGAGAGAAAAGTAAAAAAACATGTAAGCATTGCAGGATGTTGGTCCTCCTTGCACCATTTGGTTGTACTGAGGATGTTAGGACAGCCACATTCAAAACCACTTCGTCACCTGACTTAGAAAAAGAACCAAGAAGAAGATAATGACAACCTTCTCAACAACTGGATTCTACTGCTCAGTGTTCCTGGTAGTTCTTACTTGTCCAGTATAAAAACAAGTGGAGGACTTATTGCATCTCACAGGAAAAATAACCACCATGATGTAGCACATCAGGAATGGATTAGGGTAGCAGCGGTCCAGAAAAAACTCATATGTTTCTTTTCTTTGATGTGTTAATTTCATTAACTACCGTAACTATACATTTCTTATGGAAATATGTACAAGTCTGGTCATAATCTATTGAAAACATAATATGTATTTTTGAACGTTCATTCAGATGGATGGATAATTTCATAGAGATTAGGAGTGCTTTCATTACATGTCCTTTGTTCCTATTTTTTGGTGCTTTTTCAATATAGTAGGGCTTTCAAAGCTGGTCCCTAGTCAAGTTCCTGCCTGCCAGCAGTGTTCCATTGGAAATGAGAAGCAAATAATGGAAAGCTGGGGGAATATGGGAAGCAGGAGTATTTGGTGAAGAATGAGCTTGCCTTGAAGGTATAATAGAACTTGTCAAAGCCTGTTTGTTCTAGAAGTGCTGTTAAAACCAATGACATTGAAGATGAAAGGACCTGGCCTCATAGGGAGTTAGAGGCTGTGAGCAACCGTGCAGATGGTTTGCCTCATTAGCTAAAATTTGTTGGACTTTATTTCTCTCAATGTTTTAGGTACCCACAAGAGGATGGAAGGTGAGGTCTATGGCATTGCATAGACGGAAGGTTACTGGGCTGTGCTTTTCACTTAACGTGACATGGTACCCTTCCCTCTGTGTGATGTCCTGACCCCACCCTCCATCCTTTTGGGTACTGAAGCATGGATACCTCAGTATGGTGGTCACTGTCTTCTTGATTTTTGAAATCAAGATAGTGAATGTTCCCAAATATTAGGACTTTGGGATGAATTCTTTATCTGAAATGCACAAGGCCTGAGCAATAGCCACATTCAAATGCACGAATAAGTGTGCTCTTTGTTATCACTTGTCTTAGATTCATCCCTCTGTCCTAGATTCCATCAAACAATCACTTCAATATCATCCTTTCAGGTAAAAAGAATTTCCGATCTCACACCAACCTGAGATTAGCATTGAACAAAAGTCCCTTTCCAATGTGTGTCTCTCCAACCTGTGCATTCTGTGAAGGGAACCACACAAGTGTGCAGAATGAGGGCTCAGTCTGCTAAGACAGAGGGTGGAAAGCATTGGTCTTTCATCTTACTGGCTAGATAAGAACCACTGGAGAGCTTGTTATCAGTCTGCATCTCTTGAGATTCTGATTCAGGACCCAGGAATCTGTAGTTTCAAAAGCTCCACAAGTGTTTCTGGTGTAGAACCAGGTAAAGAAACCACCATAACCTGCATGGAGGTCCCGCATTCTCCCCCAGTCTTGCCATGCACTGTTTTGAAAGCTGTGACTTAAAAGGCTAAAACAAGTACCATCTCAGACAAGTTGAGGACCTTCAGCTTCCACCAGAGCAAACTCCCACTGTTGTCCATCTGTGTCGGTCTGAGGGGCCACTCACAAGCTTGACTTCTGTAATGAATGCGTTTCCAAATTCAGCACAGCACAGGCCCAGTGAAGAATTCTAGGGTAGCACATTTCTATGGGCACTGTTCTCCATGTCCAGGTTACAGTGAACAAGAGCTGACAGCTTCTTACAGGTTATAGTTCTTATACAGCTTATAGTCCAGTGGGAAGAATCAGGGAAGAAACAGACATGCAAATTAATCAGCTAGATTATTCCTGAGAGTAATAAGTACTATGAAGAAAGTAAAACAAGTTAATGGAAAGAAGTATACTGACAAATAGCTGAGACTTACTGAACGGAAAGGGGTCAGCCTGTGGGTGTACAGGAAAGAAACGTGGCTTATTTGAGACAGAGAAGACTGGCATCTACTGAATAAGAAAAAGGAATAGGATGGTGACCAAATAGATATGAAAATGATTTTGAAAAAAAAAAGATACATAGTTTTCACTTAAACTGATCTGGGAAATCCTTAAACCTTAGTAAAAATATCTCAATTATTCAGGTATATTTTATTTGAGCTACTGTTTTCTTTCAGTGGGCTTTGAGTATTTTTTATGATTGTATATGCAAGTTGCTTTTCTTTGCTGATGATTATCATAAATGGTCCTTACTGTAAAAGCATGATTTGAATTGCGTGGCTGGTATAAGGTAAAGTCAGTGATAATGTGGCTATCCTATTAGTAACTGAATTTCAAGGTATCTTGTTTCCCATGCCAACTTTACAGCCATTGCTCCCTGCTCTTTTATATCATCAAGCCAAGATCCAGTAATTGTGCTGATCTTGTATTGATAAATCATTGAGACTCTCTCTTATCATGAAGTTACTCTAAGCCAAAAAGAAGAGCTTACTTTCCAGTTTTTATAAAATTGCATTCACAATGATGTAATTCTGTACTCCAATGAAAGAAAAGTAGTCCTTAATGTCTACATCACCTAGAGCCCATGTATTTATAAAATTGTGTGATTCTGGTTGCCATATTATGCTGCAATTGTATGTCAGTAATTCCAAGCTCATGGTCCACAACCTGAATTATAAGTGTCTTAGTATTTGTTGTTGACATGACGATATAAAAAATAATGATACATGAATTTAGAGCCATGGCCAGGAATTGAAATGGAGGAATGGAAAGGGAAAGAGGGGATAGGAGGGAAGAGAAAAGTGAAGAAGATGCTCCAGAATGCTTTTCATTCCTCTCTCCTCCTTTACCCTGAGCACCAGAATCCCATTCTTTCTGGTACCTTGATATTTTTGATACAACTATTTTGAAATGCCACTTTGATCTCACAGTTTCCAAGTTTATGTCAGGTTTCAGGAGCTCTTCTAATTTCATTGCATTATTGATGCCTTTAATTCTTGCAATAGCCAAGTAAGTTAAAGTACCAATATCATCCCATTTGATACATGAATACATTGAGGCTCAGAGAAGTTGAGTAACTTACCCAGAATCTCTCAGGATTGAAGCCTGAGGGTCTTTTACATGGCAAAAATAGGAATTTATATGACATTTTTATTCATCCATTGTTTTACAGTATTTTTTTAAATCAGTGAATTCCTTTGATTTATTCTTCCTTCTATCAACTTTCATCAGATAAAGGGATAAAGTTTAAGACATTGCAGCTTGCTTTTGACTGCAGCATAGAATGTGTTAAGATAGCAAGCATCCTTTGACCTCTTGATTTCCTATTCACCGATACATTCATTCTTTGAACCTCTTAGCATGAAAGAAATAGCCAAATCATGTTCATCATTCAAGCATAAAATTGTCTTAAAATATTAAATATATACACACATGTAAACCCTATAAAATGTCAAAGATATTGTAACATGGTGGTTGACAGCAGAAGTTTTGAATTAGACAAATCTGAATTGAAACTCTGTATCATTCACTTTTAACAATGCTCTTGCCCAGCCACATAACCCTAATGGAGATAATATTTATTTTCTAGAGATTTGAAAGTAACAAATGAAATAGTAAGTACTGAATAAGTGGTTTTTAAAATGAGAGACTACATAGCTTTTAAGAATTTTTGTTTGAAAGAGAAGATGAGACAGTTAAGAAATTGCAATTCCCAGTGATTTTTTTATACTGTTTTACAGGATTTCATTTCAAAATTTGAAAAAAGTTTGACATCTGATACTAGGGTCATCTATAAAAATGCTCATTTATGATATCAATTTAAATTTAATTGATTTTTTCTTTCTCAATGGTACCTAAAAAATGATATGTTTTATAATTGATATTTTAGAGTCAATTAAATACAATTTTTATAATGCGTATCAACATTTCCCTTTCTTCAGGAGGCAATAACATGTAATAGATATATATTTAGATATCAGTTTACGGGTTATGCCAAATTCTTTGACTCATCTGCAAAAGGAAAACCTATTCCATGACATTGTTAGTATTAAATTACAAAATGTGTATAAAACTCTCAGCATAGTGTCTGGTGCAGAATTGTTAAACCCACAACAATAATAGCTATCATTATTATTATTATTGTTATTTTTCCATTTAATCTGTGAAGTGGTAGAGACCTGGACGCAAAAGCGAGGTTTGCCACAAATTAACTTTGGAAACTCTGTCTTACTTTCCTGTTTTGCAAAAGAATGTTGTGGCTAAGATGGCCGCTGAATTCCTTCTGGCTCTAAAATTTTGTAATTTTATTATCTAATTCAGAATTGCAACCGTATAGTTTAACCGTAAAATGAATTTTCTTTGTTTCTTTCAGTTTGTGGGGACATCCATGGACAATTCTTTGACTTGATGAAACTCTTTGAAGTGGGGGGATCTCCTGCCAACACTCGCTACCTCTTCTTAGGGGACTATGTTGACAGAGGGTACTTCAGTATCGAAGTAAGTCTTCATGATTCCTTTTAGCTGCTCGGTAATGGAGTAACACTATTTTAGCAAAATAAAAGTGGTGAATATTATTGTGTTAAATAAATCCCTAGTCTTTAACAATAAACTTTAATACATATACTTTGGGAGATGTTATATATTCCTATTTTTCATTAATTCCCATATACTTTTTATTGCATAGATATGTCAAGGAATTGGCAAATAGTAAGATTTTGCCTTTTGTACTTTTTACAAATTTGCAACTTTGCAAAAATTTCATCATATTTTACATTAGATAATTCTATCTCCTGTTGAGAGAACTAATCAAAGTTGATTAAATAAGCAGATTTGTGTGGTTATATCTTATGAGGCACTAAGTTATTTTTGTAACTGGATAGTCAAGTGCATGTCTATCTGCATTTATGTGTGAGTATGTGTGAGTACACTTACAGCTGCTGTGTTTTGTCTTATATGGCACCTGTCATCTAACTAGAGTTATTTGTCAAAATCATTTATTAAAACAAAACAGATAACCTTTGAGTAGAGGTTCTTCCTCAGCCTCCCAACTGCTTCTGTTTCATATAAGTAGAAGTTACATTCAAAATGAAGGCAAGGGTCTTGTTTTATTCACACCTTTGCTCTTCTTCCTGGTGCTTAATGTGGTGTTTCATACATAGAAATGACTTCTAGATACTTATTAAAAGAAATAATTATAAATAAGTTTTAAAGAGCTCACGCTATAGCAGATGACATTATGTGTACTCTTGGAAATAATACTTTAAAAAGGAAAACAATTATTCTTCAGTAAAGAGAGAAATCAAATTTACTGAAGACCCACACCAATGTAATACATTCATAGTAATCATTTATAAAATAAATTCTAGGTTTTTAAATTTTCATCATAATATTTTATTATAGGAATATTTAATGTTGAAAAACATCACTCTTAGACAGCATTTACTTTTATACTGTTATGCCAACTTTTGAAGGGGGTGGTATTCCAATTCAGTTCACCTCCAGTCATTGACCATATGTATGTGTGTCTGTAGTATGTATACATATATAAAATATAATATATATATACACATATGTGTATAGCCATCAATATATTAATCACATTTAAAGATCACATGTTTCTTAATTATTCATGCTGGTAAGGGAGGGAGGGTTGTATAAGTTCAAAAAAAGGAAATACATTTAGGTATTTCTACCATTTAGTAAGCAAGTTTTATCACGCACATAAAATGTGTATGCATGGTAATTGGGAGAATTTAAAGAAATATACATCCTTGCTCTCTAGAAGCCTAAATTGATACAGGAAAAGATAACTATAAAAAGCTCTATAGAATCAGAAGTCTAAAACAGATAGTCATCTAAGATTCAATTGTTATTTGAACTGGTTATTAAAATCTTGGGATAAAAGAGGTACAGAAAATAATTACCACTGGAATATAGAAATTTGGGAGAATTTTGAGAGCGTATATGGCTGGGGTAAGAAACAAAGAACAAGTAAGATTTAGCTCAGAGGAAAACTGAAGTGAGAAAAGCACAGAGGAAGAAATTAAGAAACCTTGTAAAACTTCATTCATGTGCCAACTTCACCAACATGGCAGAGAAGTGTGATGGAGTACAAATTTTGTAAGACCTTTGTATCACTTTAGGGCTACTATCTGCCAAGAGTAAAGAAAAAAACAATGGTGGTTTTGAACAGAAGTTTATTTCTCTCTCAAGTGAAAACCCATAGATGGGTGGATCATGGCTGGTGTGACTCAGCCTGGCGCCAGGGCCTAGGCTCTCTGCCTTACTGATCTGATGAGTGTGACCTCCTTCCAAAGTCAACCTCATGACCCAAGAGGTTGGGTCACACCAGCTTCAGCCCTCATGTTCTCACATTACATGCAGCTTGAAAGAAAAGAAGAAAGAAAGAGTATGCCCTCTCTTTGAGGACGTTTTCCAGAAGGGACATAGTTATTTCCTGTGGGCCAGAGGTTGTTGACATGGCTAAATGTGATTTCCATGTGCAGAGAGATTTGAGAAAGACTGCAGTAGATAGAAAACAGCAATGGGAGGTAAAGAGTTTCTGTTAGTTCCCTTAAATTAAGGTTATGTGGAATCTAAGTAAATATTTTTAAAAACTATTTTAGGAACTCAAGTTGATCATATTCATTTGACATTTATATGTTCCTATGAAAGGTTCTGAGAATAAATGCAATCGGTGTACTATATGCTTTCCTTGAATCTCATCTTCTAAGCAAAGAATGATGAAGACTCTCCTGTAGGGACTGATAATTTTTATCAGCCAAATGATGGAGTGTTGTGTTAGAATTTTTTCTCTTAACCTTACCAGTCTATTTACCTCTTGAAACTTCATAAACTTTCTCTAATTAGAGCTTTTAAAGAACTGTTTCTTTAAAGTAAAGAAGTTGAGAAGCAGTAGTCACTAACTGGTTTTTCAGTAGATTTTAATTTTAGTCTACAATTAATCTAGATACTTGAACTATGGTAGTTTATATAATATATATTAGTATCTTATGTAATTAAAGCAAAGAATAAAAATCTGAAAACAAATGTTGGGGAAATACCAAATATGGATATCAGAGGACATTTAAAAGTTCTGAGATGCATGTATCAGAGTCCCCATCTTTAAAAACAGCTCTTTAATTAAACTTTAGAAATCTGTGAGTACAGCCCCAGGGACTTGCCACATGCACACAAAATGACAAAAACGTGATGGCCTCATAAGTAAAACTGATCCATTTTGATTAGACTGTGATCTTTGAGGGGTTTGAGGATGGCTGAATGATATCAGCCTATTTAAAACAGAACAGTCATTTATATAAAATATACTTAGTAAAGATACTGTGAGGTTTTTATTGTGGATTAAGGAAACTGACATTGTTTGCAAGTTAGAAATGGTATTGTTTGCCTAGTATAAATGATCTCATTTATTCCTCATAGCTCTGCAAGGAGCATCTGAATGTCTGCAGAAACCAAGGCTCAGAGAGACTCGCACACACAGTAAATGGCAGTGCCGAGATTCCAAGTCTGTGCTCTTTCCAATATCCCATGCCTTGGCCATATATTCACTAATGAGCCGCAAAAAAATGTACACGTAGGTGATACAGACACTGTTACATATTGTTTTATTAATTTACAGGTGTGCAAACATGCACACATAGTCCACTCCCTCACCAGTATAATCTAAAGGGCAAACCTGTTGATTTAAGACAAATCCTAAAATGAGAACTCAGTTTTCCAGAGTGTAGTATCTCCTAACAGACGTCCTGATTCATCTTAATAATTCAGAGTTCCACTGCAAGTCTTCTCCTTCAGCTGTTCTCTGGGCAAAGAAGAGCACTTAAGTTTAATTTTTACCAAATTAGCTTTGAAGAGTAGGTTCAGATTTCATATAGTCTCAGCTGGGCAGTATTTACAGGCACTGGGTAATGTGTTCTGGGCAGTACATGAAGCTCATTTTATGAACTCCCTGCTTGCCTCTCCTCCACTCTTCTTCTGCCAAAATTAGAAATTGTTCCCCACAAAGTTAGCCCAAATAAAACAAGCAAGCTTTTGAGTAGTGATAAGAGAGGTAATTTTGCCTGGGGGTCATAATTTGTCTCACACTGAATACCATCCTCTTTCTGATGATGGCATTATGCTGTTTAATCTCTGTGTCTATGTGTGTGTGTGTGTGTATACACACATATAAGCTTATGTATATATAGGTTCATGGCTGAGTGTGTTTCTCTGAGAATGCAGGGAAAACTCAGAATTGGAAGAAGAGGCACACACAGCTGTTTCCTTCTATTCACTTCATCGGGTTCCTTTTCTAGCCATTCTGCACTGCAAGACATTGCCTTGAGCCCCTCCCACAGTGCTAATAACTAGATCTCATCCCGGGCCTCAAACTCCTTTATGTAGGAAGAATTGTGTTTACTAGCTGTGAAGCCATAGACTAGAATGAACCACAGTACGTCAGGTGATGTTCCGTGCTTCTGTCTGAGAATAACAAGCAAACAGTACAGCAGGTGATGTTAGGTGACAGAGTGATGCCACAGACATGAGGAAGA
Source organism: Giraffa tippelskirchi (assembly GCF_054371585.1). NCBI lineage: Eukaryota > Metazoa > Chordata > Mammalia > Artiodactyla > Giraffidae > Giraffa > Giraffa tippelskirchi. The sequence goes on along the minus strand of NC_137275.1, from coordinate 86,304,363 downwards.
AATTGTTTGGCTGTCTCCTTGAATCTGATGGTCTTTATAGTGCAGTGCTAGTCCCAGCGCTGCTTCTCTGCGTGCTTGTCAGACCAGGCAAATGACGGCTCAGAGGAGCAGCATTGACGTTTCAGAAACCTGGATCTTTTCCCAGCCAGTACACATCCCTCGCTTGATCTTCCTGTGACTGAGAGACAGCATTTTTGATTGGAATGTTTCATAGTATGTATAGTTATTTTAGGGAGCTGCTTGATATATTTCTGAAGCTGAATATATATATATACACATATATGTTTACTTTCTGGCTTCTTCTTTTATATCCTTCTTGACTCCCCTATACAAGTTTTTAAGAATAAATCACAAAGTAAATCATTGCACTGCTGTAGTCGAGCCAATTAAACTAATGAAGAAAATTATATCCTTAGTGCTGCTTCACTGAGGAAGATAGATACATGAGAGAAAACTACGTCTATGATAATAATTAATAAAAAGATTAGAGGATGCTCAATCTTTTGTATTGACAAAACCAAGCTAATTTTAAATTGTAAAGTGAAAGTGAAGTTGCTCAGTCGTGTCTGACTCTTTGCAACCCCATGGACTGTAGCCTACCAGACTTCTCCATCCTTGGGATTTTTCAGGCAAGAGTACTGGAGTGGGCTGCCGTTTCCTTCTCCAGGGGATCTTCCCAGCCCAGGGATCAAACCCAGGTCTCCTGCATTGTAGGCAGACGCTTTACCATCTCAGCCACCAGGAAAGTCCAAGTTAAATTATAAATATCTGTTTAATTACTTAGACTGGAAAAAATAGTCAAAGTCTTGTTGCAAATGATTACTGCAACTGATTTACATATCACCATGCAAAAAAAGCCAATTGAACTTGCCTCTCTGTTTCTACCTTACTCAGTAAATCCAATGAAAATTTTATTCAGATTAGCCATCTGATACCACATGAACCAAAAACCAGCTATTTAACTAATTTTTATTTCATTGTTTATTAATTGTGATAATGTTTTACATGAGGTTTCTTTCTTTCTTTTTTTTTTTCTTTTAAAGAATATCAAGTTGTAATTTTAAGATCTTCAGATCTCCAGAATGTTAGAACTTTAGATGACAAAATAGTTACGAGCAAGACAGAGTTGTGCTTGGCAGCTCTCTCCCACCAGATGTTGAGGGCGAAGGCTGGCGGGGCTCCACTCTCCATCCACCCTTGCCCTGTCATTTACCATGCCACTTAGTCCATATTGGCTGCATTTGTGGTTTTGTTCAGTGTTTGGGAAGATATTTTATTCTTGCCACAGGGGAGAGGGAAATAAAATGTGAAAAGAGGACTCTTATTTTTAGGGTCCTCCGAGCCAAGAATTTGGAAATTGAGTTTTCTTTAGTGTTTTCTTTCCTCCTTCCCTCCTCCTCCCTCCCTTCCTTTTTCTCTCTGTCATCTCTCTTTTCTCTCCCCCATTCTCTCTCTGCTCCCCCTCCTTTCTGGCTGTCTGCCTTCTTATTTATAGGAAAGGAGTACTATTTCCTAAATTTCTACTACATGCAGGGAGCTTTACGTCCGTTACATAATAAGGGATATGAAATGTGTATTGAATCGTTCAAAAGGTAAATAGATATGATGAGGAAACCATAGAACCTTTGAGGTTTCAGTTATGAAAGAGCTACAGTAATTAAGACTAGAGGTGACAAAGCCATGTGCTGATGTCAAAACATGATCTTTAACAGATGGCAGAAAAAGAGTATATGGGCTCCAGATTGTGATTCCTCTGGTAGTATCTGAGTGGGGTTAAATTGCAGTTTAGATTTTTGTTGGAGAGATTATAGCTTTGCTTTAAAAGAAATTTTTATAGGTAAAACTAATCCACAGAGTTCGGAACTGTGGTAACGTTTTCCAAAGGATATTGCCTGGAGGGGGCACAGGGAGACATCTTGATGCTGAAATGTAGCTGAATCTGGGTGGTGGTTTCATGGGAATATACATATGGAAAAATTCATTGACCACTACATTTAAGATATGTACATTTCTCTGGATATAAATTATACTTTAGTGAAAACAAAAAACAAAATTTTTGTAAAAAGTAACTACAATATAGCCAAAGCACATAGTCTCTCCCCCAGTATATGCCTTAAATACAATTTCAACAAGTGAATGTAATTTTTAAAAGATTTCACATACCCATTCCTATTCCAAATCAAACATCCAATGTTAACAATATATTTGGGAAAAGTATATACATATATAATTTATAATTTAATTTATAATTTTAAATTACACTATTTATACATAATATATAAATAAAATATACGTATGATACAATTGTATAAATTTAAAATCAGAATGGCTCTCACATTGATGTTAATAACAGTGTATATCTTCTCTGAAATGTGAGACAAGCTTGATAATACACATTCCTTTCGCTAGAACATTGTAAGTGCTCCTCTAAACCTGATACATAAGAGAGACTCATTGAGCCACCTACTACCCACTGAGATAATGGGGGATTTTTACACTTATTAAAAGATCATAATCTTTCCATTTGGCCAATTGGTCAACTTCTCAGAAATAGTAATATCATCTTTCGCATGAACTTTAGGTAATAATTATAAGCACAAACTAGTCATTGTAAAATAATTCAGTGTAACATATATATTTAAAATTTGATGTTAGCTCATCATTTTGGTTTATTCAATTACAATTACATAGTTGGGGACAGTATCTGGCTTGAACAACTCAATAATACATATTTTTTCTTTCTTTAAAACTAGGGCTGTGTATTCAAACATTTACTTCCATTGACTTAATAAATAATCATATGGGCTGACAGAACTGATGATTGTTCACAGGTAGCACCACAGATGAATCGCCAGTAGCTTGTCCCTCATCCTACCATATATTAGAAAGCTCATTATTAAAGTGTAAATATTGCTTTATTTGGGGGTTTAGATTTTAGTAACTGGAATCAGACTTGTCTCAATATTCTTCTGGTTCTTTAGCTTCACTTTAAGAATAAAGTTCATGAGAATAAAAAAGCACACTTGTTTTCAGTGTGATTTTCTCTTCCCTGTGGATTTTTAATGAATGCTATTTGAGCATAATGAAATTGATGTTAATACTTGAGTATCCTAGTTATCTTAATTCACCCTTCTGGAAGACTGTGTCAGTGTAGGTTGATTCCAAGCCTCATTTTTATACAAACTGAAATACACAACTAATTATTTTGTGAGTTTTATGGTATATGAAAAGTTTCCCCTAGCTGTCAACAGCATGTGCAGTGAGATTCTTTGGCCTTCATTTTGATTACAATTATATATAAAACAGAAAGCTCAAGGCTTTAAATACCAAAAGCACTGAAATAAGAGACAAGATAATGGGAGAGAAGTGAAGTGAAGTGAAGCAGAGAAGAGCATAACAGAAATAGAGACACAATCCAGGTTAGCCTGAGCTTGTCAATGTTTGCTTCCAAATTTTGTCAGGCCTTTCCTTGGTAATTCTTCCATTTCTATTCAAAATAATTAGCTTTACAAAGAGAAGTGGCTTTGTTTTATTTATTAACTGTTCATCACATTTCTTCTCATACTTTTACACTAGTATATTTTCATTTTTAATATATTTTCATTTCAGTTTTATCCAATAGACTCTATATAGTCCGTTGTTTGCAGTGTGTTGTCTAGATCCCCAATGCAATGTTTATGTTTTAGTATAGATGAACGTTTGAAGAAGGAAATGGCAACCCACTCCAGTATTCTTGCCTGGAGAATCCCACGGACAGAGGAGCCTGGCACGCTATAGCCAATGGGTTTGTGAAAGATTTGGACACAATTGAGCAACTGAGCACACATAGATGAATCTGGCTTGGTACCGAAGCAATGTTTCTGTTTGATTTTCAGTATCTTCCTTTGAAAAGACATAGTCATTTGGAGACTTTTGGCCATACTAGCACATTTTGTTCATGTCTTCCTGGTATGTGAGCCAAAGTATGTGTAATTATAGTGGAAAATATTTATTTTTGTATTATTCTTTTTTTTCTCAGTGTGTGCTGTATTTGTGGGCTTTGAAAATTCTTTACCCCAAAACACTGTTTTTACTTCGTGGAAATCATGAATGTAGACATCTAACAGAGTATTTCACATTTAAACAAGAATGTAAGTATACTTCTGGTTTCTCTTTTAACATCGTATATGCTAAATAGTCATTTCAATCCATACAGAGTTTTACATTATGATCCACTGCTTAAAAGTAAAAAGCTCAAAAAATGAGTCTATATCATTTCATATTACTTTCTGAGCATGATGAGTTAAGAGAATTAAGAATTTCTTTTAAATTTATAAGTTCTTTATAAATGATATAAAATTTGAATTAACATTTGATGTGATTTAGCCTAAGGTTTGGAAAAGGCACAGGAACCGGAGATCAAATTGTCAGCATTTGTTGGATCATAGAAAAAGCAAGGGGTTTCCAGAAAAACATCTAAGCGAAAGCCTTTGGCTGTGTGGATCACAACAGACTGTGGAAAATTCTTAAACAGATGTGAATACCAAATCACTTTACCTGCTTCCTGAGAAATCTGTATGCAGGTCAGGAAGCAACAGTTAGAACTGGACATGGAACAACTGACTGATTCCAAATTGGTAAAGGTGTACATCAAGACTGTATATTGTCACCCTGCTTATTTAACTTATATGCAGAGTACATCATGTGAATGATGCGTGAATGCATGAATCACAAGCTGGAATCAAGATTGCCAGGAGATATATCAACAATCTCATATATGCAGATGACACCACCCTTATGGCAGAAAGCTAAGAGGCACTCAAGAGCCTCTTGATGAGGGTGAAAGAGGAAAGTGAAAGAGCTGGCTTAAAACTCAACATTCAAAAAATGAAGATAATGGCATCTAGTCCCATCACTTCATGGCAAATAGAAGGGGGAAAAGTAGAAGCAGTGACAGATTTTATTTTCTTGGGCTCCAAAATCACTGTAGATGGTGACTGCAGCTATGAAATTGAAAGATGCTTGCTGCTAGGAAGAAAAGTTGTGACAAACCTAGACAGCAGGTTAAAAGATAATTGTTCTTAGGAAGAAAAACTGTGAAAAACCTAGACTGCATATTAAAAAAGCAGAGACATCACTTGGATGACAAAGGTCCATATGGTTAAAGCTATGTTTTTCTAGTAGTCATGTATGGATGTGAGTTGGACCATAAAGAAAGCTGAGTGCTGAAGAATTGATGTTTTTGAACCGTGGTGTTGGAGAAGACCCTTGAGAGTCCCTTGGACTGCAAGGAGATCAAACTAGTCAATCCTAAAGGAAATCAATCCTTAATATTCATTGGAAGGACTGATGCTGAAGCTGAAACTCCAATACTTTGGCCACGTGATGCAAAGAGCCAAGTCATTGGAAAAGACCTTGATGCTGGGAAAAATTGAAGGCAGGAGGAGAAGGGGGTGACAGAGATGAGATGGTTGGATGGCATCACTGACTCAATGGACATGAGTTTGAGCAAACTCCAGGAGATAATGAAGGACAGGGAAGCCTGGCATGCTGCAGTCCATGGGGTTGCAAAGAATTGGACATGACTTACCAACTTAACAACAACAACAAGCCTAAGCAACAAGCGAGTAAGTTATTTTTTAAAGTAGTCAGAATACTGCTGTTCAGGATAATCCTACTTTTTAATCTCAAATCACGCAATAAAATCAAATGGAAGACAGATTCAACCTTGTGCTTCTCTTTCTAGACACAAAGGATTTACCAGCCTCAAGTGGATTTTACAGAATTAAAGACAACTTCTTATAGAAATAAACACTAGGGGTGAGGAGTACCTCATATAAATGTCATTTTCCTCTCTCTTGATTTTCCTCATTGTCTTTGGAAACTTAAATTTCTCTCTGTCATTCATTTAGTCCTATTTCAATGGAATACGAAACTTCTCTAAAAACATTCAGTTCAGTTCAGTTGCTCAGTCTTGTCCGACGCTGCAACCCCATGAACCGCAGCACGCCAGGCCTCCCTGTCCATCACCAACTCCCGGAGTCCACCCAAACCCATGTCCATCGAGTCAGCGATGCCATCCAGCCATCTCATCCTCTGTCATCCCCTTCTCCTCCTGCCTTCAATCTTTCCCAGCATTAGGGTCTTTTCAAATGAGTCAGCTCTTCGCATCAGGTGGCCAAAGTATTGGCGTTTCAGCTTCAACATCAGTCCTTCCAATGAACACCCAGGACTGATCTCCTTTAGGATGGACTGGTTGGATCTCCTTGCAGTCCAAGGGACTCTCAAAGGTCTTCTCCAGCACCACAGTTCAAAAGCATCAATTCTTCTGCACTCAGCTTTCTTCACAGCCCAACTATCACATCCATACATGACCACTGGAAAAACCATAGCCTTGACTAGATGGACCTTTGTTGGCAAAGTAATGTCTCTGCTTTTTAATATGCTGTCTAGGTTGGTCATAACTTTCTTTCCAAGGAGGAAGCGTCTTTTAATTTCGTTGCTGCAATCACCATCTGCAGTGATTTTGGAGCCCAGCAAAATAAAGTCAGCCACTGTTTTCACTGTGTCCCCATCTATCTGTCATGAAGTGATGGGACTGGATGCCATGATTTTAGTTTTCTGAATGTCGAGCTTTAAGCCAACTTTTTCACTCTCCTCTTTCACTTTCATCAAGACGCTTTTTAGTTCTTCTTCACTTTCTGCCATAAGGGTGGTGTCATCTGCATATCTGAGGTTATTGATATTTCTCCCGGCAATCTTGATTCCAGCTTGTGCTTCATGCAGCCCAGCGTTTCTCAAGATTTGCTATAAGTTAATAAAAGAAAAGCAATGTGCAGTGATTAGAAGCAACATTGGAAACTTTCTTGCTATCTGCTTTTCTATAAGAAGGTTCAGGAGAATCATCCAGTTTTGTATCTTCTTCCATTGATCTCCTAGTTTTTGTGTTCTGTTTTGTTTTTAATATACATTTGTAGATAAATAGGACTTCTCTGGTGGCTCACGTGGTAAAGAATCTGCCTGCAATGCAGGAGATCCAGGTTCAATTCCTGGGTCAGGAAGATCCCCTGGAGAGGGGAATGGCTACCCACTCCAGTATTCTTGCCTGGAGAATTCCATGGATAGGGAGCCTGGTAGGCTATAGTCCATGGGGTCACATGGAGTGGACACGACTGAGCGACTAACACTGTATATAAATAGCAGAAATGTATGTATGCAAAAGTTCTCTCCTCCATTATACAAAAAATTACTAAAAATGGTCAAATATGGATGAACCACAAAAGTAAAAAACAGTAGATATAAACGTTAATATATAACTTTAAAAAGTTTTTAATCATATTTGGAACTTTGCATGTGTAAGTTATATGCTAATATGATTCCAGCAAGAAGACAAAAAAATTAATTTTTATGAACCAATCCTACTTCTGAAATCATAAGAGTAAGTAATTGGTTTTTGATAATGTTTTAAAGGTAAAATAAAGTATTCAGAACGCGTATATGATGCCTGCATGGATGCCTTTGACTGCCTGCCCTTGGCTGCCCTTATGAACCAGCAGTTCCTGTGTGTACACGGAGGTTTGTCTCCAGAGATAAACACTTTAGATGATATCAGAAAAGTAAGTTCTGTTATTTTCCAGGTCTAGCCATTTTTTGTCCTTCAGTAATAAATGCATGACATTAATTTCCCTGCCTTTAACAGTAACTTTATCCTTTTGAATGAAAATGATTTAAAGTAGTCATGAATGTATTCTTTGATTTCATTTTTTATCTAGAAAGAAGGATATATTTATACTTTAAAACCTCAAGGTTCATTTTGCCATGTGAATTGACATTAGAAATGTAAAATATTTGATCACTAAAAAGATATACATATATGCCTTTTCATTTCCTTTTGGCTTGTTTCAAACAACCCATTGTATATTCATGATATATTACAGTTAAAAGACATTGTTTTTGTCTTGGGGAAATATCACAACAGGATTTTTAAAATATGTCCATATTATTATTCTTTAAAAAATCTATTTTTACAGCGTAAACTTTTAAAGTAACAACCTAACAAAGGCAATGATGCTATTCTATTGATTGTATTGAGTGGTGAGGTGAAAAGGAGTTCATTTTTTACAAGAGATATTTTTCTACTTAACTTAACACCAGCTATTAGTGTTGTTTTAGCCAGCAAAAAAGATGAGTTAGGTTGAGTGTGGAAATACCTCTTTCATGAGAAAATGTAGCATAGGATATTTTTATTTAATGGAAGAGACATCTTTTATTTCTTTGATTATGCTCAGTATCCTTTTAAAATGTCATTGCATTTTAAAGGAAAATAATATTTAGATGAGTAAAACATTTGAATTCTACCTGAATACTCTATCATTAAAGTTCAGGTCTTGAAATGCAAAAAATAAGATTTTATTTACTTTCCTGTTAGAAAGGAAATGCATGGGTTTTATTTTTAAAATTAAATGAAAGTACATTAAATAAGCCTGCTCTGTGTGTTTGTGTCCTTTTTTATAAGATGCCATTACACATCTGCTTCTGGTGTTCTGTAACACACAGAGGATTAGTATTTGCTTTACATTTCAAGTTCTATGGAGACAGGATACTGAAATGTAGTCATTGAGTTCAAGTACAGTGTGGTTCACTTTATGCATGAATGAAACCAATTTATTCTTCTGCAATCTGATGGACTCCTGAAATCAGTAACTACACTTCTCATCACAAATTATGTGGATTTTTAAAATAGCCTTTGCTATCCCTAGGTCTTTGTTTCTAGCATGTTTCAGATATTATGTTCAATTCTCTTATTATCATTATGCTTCAGACTTTTGTGTAGAGTGATTTTTGGTTTGCATTTTCCATATGTCAGTTAGCGTTTCTACCACACTTATTTTATTTAATTAATTTCATAGTTGTTTACCTGTAGATGATATTAATTTTAGAATGCATTTTATAACTTTTCCAGAGTAAATTCTGTACTCTGGTTGCTTTGCCAAAGCTCTAGCTGGGAATCTACATTTGTCAGAAAGTGTCTCCTCCTTTATGGCTCTAGCCCTAATAATAAGTTCTTGTTTCTTAGAAAGAAATTCTGTATTTTTATGGACAAGCATTATTTTTCTTATATGAATTGTTCCAAAGCATAAATTATTTAAGTCTCTTAAACAAGTCTAAGTTTGCAATGAATATTTTATGGATAGCAAAATGGTTGAAATATAGAGGGTCTTGTCTTATTGAAGGTTTTCATTGGGTGTTGAAAATGTGAAATATTGCTTTGTACTTTTTAGATATTAGTAAAATAAAATGCTATGTAGCAAGACCATTATTTACATTACCGTGTATGTCTCAGAAAAAGAATTTCATGGGCTGTCAGACTTATATATTCACCTGTCCTATGGCTTGCTTTTTTTTTTAATATTGTAGTATTGAATATGTAGAATTTTGGTTCTTAATGAGTTTTCATAGCTGTGTTATGCTTTTCTTCAAGAGACTCCATAGTATCTGCTAACTTCACCCTAAATCCTTTCATTGCAGTTAAATCAGGATAAACTATGGGAAAGTGGCAATGTTATAAAATTGTTGGTGAAATGTCATTTACAGTTATTATATTGCTCATAGCTTCTAAATACACCATTTTAAATTGAAATATGGCTTTGCTAAACATGTATAGCTAGAAAATTGGAAAATTGATTTCATATGAGGACTTCAGGTAAAGCTAGGAAAATTAGGACTGTGAACTGAAAAATGACCTGCTAAATTGGAGTTTATTTTACTGATTATTGTTAGGATTGGTATGTAAGGTAACTCTTATCAGCTTGGTTTTAATTAGAAACCTAACCCCTAATGAGTGAATACCCAAAATGTCATACAGCAATTTCTTACTCTCAAAATGAAAGCTGTGGGTTCCCAAAATTATATTGTTAAATATAAACACCATAAGTTGTTCCCTATCCTGATATCTCAATCACATTTCAGTGGGAGGCAGTAACAAAAATTTCCCCCAAAATCAAATCGAGTAAAAGCTTCTCAAGAAATGAAACACAGGTAGAACATCAGTTGGTAACAACTAAAACACTTGGCTAGATTTAAAAAAAAAGAAGAAGAAGAGAAAGACAAAGAGGAAATCAGGAGAAAGGGAAAACAGAGTGGGAACTAGAGAGGCGAGAGGGAGGTATAAGGTGAAATGAAGGCAGATAATAAATGAGTATCAGGAAGAAGAAGGAAGGAAAATGGGAGAAAGAGGTGAGGAGAAGAATGGGGAGGAACGACCTCAGAACAGGAGAGAGGTTGGGGAGGTCACTCTGCACAGAGACTGGGAAGCAAAGATGGTTTTTGTGAAATGCTGGTTTCTTCTATTTTCTAAGTTCCAACTTTCCAAAGATTAGTATTTTGCTCTCTGTCTTCTATTTTTCTTAGTTAGACCGATTCAAAGAACCACCTGCTTATGGACCTATGTGTGATATCCTGTGGTCAGACCCGCTGGAGGATTTTGGAAATGAGAAGACTCAGGAACATTTCACTCACAACACAGTCAGGGGGTGTTCATACTTCTACAGGTGAGGTCGGAGAGCTCCACCTCCTGGAGCGTGTGGCATTCGTAACTGTTGTCATTGATCAGTCCATGTATTTGATTTATTTGTTATGTGTGTAACTTTTCTAGCAAACAAATATAAATGAAGGTTCGCTTTGAAAGCCTGGTTCAGATAGATTCTTAGCCCCTGAAAAATAAAAATATAAATAAATAAATTGATAGATAAATAAATGGATGTATCGATATAGACATATAGGTACACTATCCGTGAAGAAAAGAAAAAGCATAAAAGAGGCAAGTAATTTCATGACGTCAAGGCAGCTGAAGAAGTTAGTAGAGTTTAGGAGAAAGTTGGTTCTGTTTCAAGAACCATGGGGAAAAAAATCCAGTGCCAGCCTCGATTTTTTTTTTTTCATTCAATTATGTAATCACTTAAAAATGTTTTTTACAAGTTTTCATATCTTAAACCAGAAAAACAATTTTAAATTGGTTAACTAAATTATTTTCAGGTTATCCTTAAATTTTCTTAAGTTCATCAGACTTCCTGAATAATTAATTAATTAGCAGCAACTCAGTATATAAGTACTACCGTAAATTTATCTTTAGCACTTGACAAGCCATGTTGACAAAATTTTTGTAGTAATGTTTCTGTTTGCAAATGTACGGAGATTTCCCCATACCCGTAACATTTCAGAGCACTTCAGAAAGAAGTCAACAACTCAGTTAGGATTTTTGGATGTCCACATGATCTTCCTGATATCTTATTTTACCTCAGTTTTAGCCGACTGCATTTTATTACCCACAGTTTCACTAGGTTCCCTTATCAGACGTACAGTTGGATATGAAAGTGGCCAGAATGAAAATGCAAAAGAGATTATGGAGAAGTTGAGAATTTAAGTTCTAGAATACGGTGTGGTTCTTTTGTTTTTTTTTCTCTTAACTGAAAAATCATACCCAATAGTCATTGAAGTTTACACTTAATTCCTGCCCTGGCAGCTAAGCTAACGATCAGACTGGAAGAACTCTGTGAACTGCATCCAACTACACATCTTTCATCTCTTGAGTAAGCAGATATCATCCTCCTGCGTAACACTGATCAGAGTTTATTCTGAACATTTTGTTCCATACATTGTTTCCCTGATGGGGCAAAAAAGTTTCCTTTTGCTTATCTGTTGTTGTGATTGAGAAATTGAAGTTTGTGAACAGAAAATCTTGTTCACTGTAAAGCATCATTCAAAGAATAGTCTTTGTTTTAAATATTAAGAGTTTTGTTCCAAACCTCTTTATCAGAAAGTTTGCAATTCATTTCTAAGTTTTGGAAACTTTGGCTAAAATAGAGGCATGGTATAGTATTTCTGAAAAGCCTGAAGATTTCTTTTCAGTAATTAGTTAATTGAGGAGTAATCTTTTATTAAAGACTTCTAACTTTTAGTGAAAAATTGTTTTGTTGAAATACAACTGTATTTGCCAAGTGTTCAATTTTTCAGATCTAGTGTTAAATCCTTAATTATACCAAGAGTGTTTTAATTACCTACTTGATACCACTGAGTTGCGCTTCAATAATACAATATCAAACAAAATATAAACCTCTTGATTTTGATATTAACACATATAGCATTAATTTTTCTTTAATTCATAGTATAACATTCTTCTATTAGCTGAGTTAGCTGTTCAAATATGTCATCTTCTACATAAAGTCCTGTACTGAACTTGTATAAAGCTATTTTTGTTTTGTGACTGTAGACTTAGATGTGTTTACATCAGAGATAAAGTCCATCAACTAGATAATTAGAGGATTATGTGTGCTTTCACACCTTTGTTCTCAACAAAATGATTATTAAACTCATCTCATTAGAGGTTCTTAAGAGATAATGATCATTCGCCATGACAAATGCTGACTGTCAAAATCTACAGCCTGTGTCCTCTGACTAATGGTAAAGCAGTGTGGATTATGTCTTATCTGAAGAAGAGAAAAATGGCTCATGCATTCTTCTAGAACTTTTGGATTCTTTTGTCTTTCGTGCCATCTTGAAGATGTCAGGGCACCTTCTATGGCCATGGTTTATAAAACTGGTCTAGAGCAGGTACAAAGGAACAACAAAATTGATAGAAGAACAATAAAAACAGGTAGAGTTATTGGCAGTTATTACCTGTTTGAGTTATTGGCAGTTACTTTCATCCACAGCTCCCAGTTTTATGTCACATGTGTCTGTAGTTTGTGTATTTAATTTGCTCTTCCACTCTGTCCATGATCTAATGTATTGTCTGGTCAATGGTTTAAATAAAATGAAGTTGCATGGACAAACACACCTAGAAGGATTTGCTGATGCTGCTCACGAGTTATAGAAGACAGTCTATGTGACAGAGGAAGGAATCTCTTTTTGCTCCAGTGCTACTGTTACCTTTAGAACCTTAGACCAGAGTTTACACTCTCAATGACTATAATGTTGAAGTAACTGAAGTACTTGAACCAGCCACGAGTTAGATTGTAAAGATCTGTGAAGATCGTGACAAGTCAGAGGTAAAAATTTCATCTTCATTAGAGCAAATGAAACTGTTGGGCAGACTTGGTGCTTTGGGTTGTTTGCCTTGGATGCATCCTGTGAGCTTCGTGTTCTAGATTTAGCTTGCTCCAGGAGTAAGTTTAACTAAGCATTCTTACATTCCTCTAAGCACTGAGATTTGAAAAACGTCTTGAGGGTCACTTAAAATGTGTTTTTGAAGCTGCAAATGGCAGCTCACTCCAGTCACTGTTGGTTTCTTAATCACAGATCAGCAGCCTTTCTTCTGTTCCCAAGCTGCCCCACTGCTCTTTTGCAATTGGCACTCTTGTCAGCCCTTTCCACCTTGAAATCCTGTGGTCCCTCCTTTTTCACAGATCCTGATTGCCCTCCAACTTATCAGGCAGATCCCTGCCTCTTGCACTGCGTCTTTCTTTGTCTTCCTCCTGTTCTTGACAGTGTTTTCTTCACACTTTACCCAAGAACCTCAGCTGTGTCCTTAGCTTCACCGTAAACTGTGAGCTCTGGTTAGATTACCGGATTTGTGCCTGGTCCATTTATCTGTTTATCGTTCCTGAGCTTGAATTCTCTACTTCTAGTTTTCTGCTGGAATTTTTCATCTTAGATCTTCCTTTGTCACCTTCTATTGAACTCACCTTGCTTGAAGAGGTGTATTATTTACCTTTCCACTGGGGATTTCTCCTGGTTTTTTCTGTTTCTATTAACGGTTTATTTTCCCAGTTATACAGAGTAGCAAATATTTTTTCTTTTTCTTCTTGCATTGAAATCACCACCAACCAGTCATCATATCTTAATGGCCCTCTCTTTAAAATATAACCATCCTGCCTTGCCTCCTTCCCACTCTGAGTTCAAGACCATATTTAGTCTGTTGAAATCATACCTGCTTTCACAGCATCCTTTCCTCCCCTCACCTCAATTCAACTATTCCAGATTCACGGGTATCAAAAATAAACTGACAAATACATTGCAAGATGAGTAGTTCTGTGATAAATGTGGAAGTTATCTCTCTCTCTCATATACACACACACACATATGCACACACCCAACAAGGATGGATGGTGTTTAAGAGACTCCTCATGGTGGAAATACTGTTAGACCTGAGCTTTAAAGGATGAGTAGGATATATCCAACCAGAATCAGTGGTGAAGGCTCTCGCAGGCAGGGAAAGTGGTGAAAAATATGAGGAAAATAATGCTCTGGGAATTCTAGAAAGATGACTACCCAAATGGTCTCACTGGACCTCCAATCCCAAATTATAGGTAGCTGCTTTGGTATACACTAAAGCTGGACCCTCATAGCTAAGCTCTTCTACTCCTGTTTTTATATTATCAACTGGAAACGCTTAAAGACATATACACGATTGTTCATAGCAGCAGTATTCAATAGGCAAGAAATGGAAACAACCCAAATGTCTATTTGAAATGAATAATAAATTGTAGAATATTTATACAGCTAAATACAGCAAATGAGAATGAGTTAACCAAAACTGCACAGAACAACATGGATGAGTGTCACAAGTATAATGATGAGCTGAAGAAACCGGATACTAAAGGGGGTATACTTGGTGATTTCATTGAAATAGGAGTTCAGCATTAGAGAAAGCAGATCTATAACATAAAAAACCAGGATGGTAGTTACCCTTAGTGAGGAGGTAATGGTGACTCAAAGAAGATGTGAAAAGTTGCTGGGGTTCTGGTAATGTTCTTTGTCTTGATACGAATGCTAGTTACAAGGGTGTCCAGTTGTAATTGACTGATTTGTGCAGTTTTGTGTATCAATTTGTCATCTTCTCATTTGAGCAGTTTTCTGTTAAAGTGTTGTACTTCAATAAAAGTTTGCCTTAAATAAAATTCGCTCACTGCTCCTCAGGCACCTGGCAGCCAGGAGCAAGAAAGGGCTTAAACTCTGGTGAAGTTCTGGCAGGAAGAGTTGGAACCCTACCAGACTTGATCCTTAGTGGGCAAAATGAAATTAGTTACAGCACCCTTGGGCAGAGAGAAAAACACAGCATGTCCTAGGAAACGATAGTCTTGACATCATCCAGGCAGCACCAGGACATCCCAGGGCTAATAATCCATTGGCAGGTCCCAAGGAGCAGAGAGGGAGCTGGGCAGGAGAGTGAGTCCTCCATCCTACCGGGCTGAGAGTGACTGAGGCACCAAGGAGGTGAATGGAAGCTTTCTCTTGGTCCACTGGCAAGGGATTGCAGGCTGACTGCCTCTGCTTTGCTGAAGCCAATGAGGGAGAGAAACCCTTTGCATCTCTCACTTATGTAACTGTTCATATTGAGGCTACTACAACAATTGCATATGAGCATCAGTAAGCTGACAAATTGCTGCTGAGCATTTAGGATATGAGGACAAATAAAAGTGTCTGTCTCTTAAGGCATTCATTCACTGTTACTGGAGAGCAGATGTAGAAACATAAATTACACTGCAGCATGACAAGTGATATATTAGATTCATATGTTATGGGAACATGGTGGATGCAGCAATTTTGTACACCTCAGGGTGAGGTAGGTTTGAAGGGAAGGTTTCCCAAGTGATAATTTAGCTCAGGCTTGACAGAAAAGTGTTCCTTCACGAAGAAACAAACAAACAAGCACAGGGAAAGGATATGCAAAGGCATAGGAGCATAAAATAGCCATTTTAATAATGCTTGCTGGATGTTAGCATGGTTAAAGCATCTGAAATCTACAAGATTTATTTCAGGGTCTAAAATATATTTTAACATAACCAGAAACAAAAATAAGAGAATCAGCAGAATGAGTCTAGTCTAGTAAGAGCTATTTGCTCTGATGCCAAAACAGTTTTTTCTATCATTTCTCATGATTTTGTCTTTTCTACTTCACCTTTGCTCATGCTCAGTCTCCTTCCTATTCCTCTTTTTTTTGGGGTGGAATTCTAGCACCTTAACCTGTTTACTAATCCCTGTAAGTCATTGTCTCTGAGATATAACACAAGTCACAACTAATAAATGGAACAGCTACTGCTGGAATCTGGAGTTGCTGACTCACCATTCATTCTGTGGTGTATTCTTCCCTCCACACCATGGTGGTGGGGAGACAAATAGGAGACATTGCTGAATGTCTACTGCTATGGGCCAGGCTCTGGTCTAGGACGTCTACATATATTGCTACCTCATTTAATCTTCATCTCAGTTCTATGAAATAAGTAATACTGTCTGCATTTGGTAATTCAGGCTCAAAAAAGTGGAAAAATAACCTAAACGTAAGAATGAGCCTCACTATTCCATGGAAATTTCCACCTTGTTTCCTACTCAGAGAAGATGCAGTTTCTAGTGCTTAAGGAGTACTCACATTCCAATAGAAAAAAAAAAATAAGAAGCATAAAAGAATACAATAACTTCTTCCCCCAAATACAGCTACTGCTGCTGCTGCTAAGTTGCTGCAGTCGTGTCTGACTCTGTGCGACCCCATGGACAGCAGCCCTCCAGGCTCCCCTGTCCACAGAACTCTCCAGGCAAGAACACTGTACTGGGTTGCCATTTCCTTCTCCAATGCATGCATGCATGCTAAGTCGCTTCAGTCGTGTCTGACTCTGTGCGACTCTATGGACAGCAGCCCTTCACGCTCCTCTGTCCACACGATTCTCCAGGTAAGAATACTGGAGTGTGTTGCCGTTTCCTTCTCCCAAATATAGGTACACATTGTGGTAAATGAATATCACAAAGCTGAAAGCATCCCTGGCCTTTACCAACCCTTGAAGCAAGTGTTGTTGCAAGACATGCTCAGGACACAGTTAGATGAAACCTTTCCAGCAAAATCACTCTTGCAGATAGGTTGTTCCTGAAAATGTGCCCGTGTGGAAGTGCATGGTGGGGGGCTGAGATCCAGCCCACCTTCTGCTCAGAAGGCTCAGCCATGGCCCCTTTTTGGACTCATCAGCCTGGAGGAAGAGACTCTTTCTTGGTGAGCTTAGAAGCATCACCTTAGTAATGAAAAGAGAAGGAAAGACAAGAAAAAAGATCTCGTACCAGAGAAAGATTTTTCTAAAAAGATTTCCTCAGACCCACATGCTTTGTTTCTGGCTTTTTAATGTCTCTATAAAACTTTACTGTTGTATCTTTAATGTAGCTTTTTAATTTAAATTATGTGTTTTCTTTTCCTACCTAGTGGATTACATCTTCAGAACAGAAACCATTCCTTGCACTTATCATGCCACCCTCCTGGTGTCTCATAACAAATGGGGGAAAAAATCACCAATAAGTCTTTGATAAATTATTGATGAATTAATGATTTTCCAACTCTCTCTGTGTTGTTTAACGTGTTCTGAACTCTGCTTTTCCTACCACTCTACATTTATGTTTTTAAATGCTTTTCAGCTAAACACTTTGTGGTTTATTCCCATTTATATTTCCATGAAAATATGGTAGAAGATTTTTATCTCTGATTAAAGAAATTATTATTTAGAAAAATGTTTGTAATTCTGAGGAAGTTCAAGTATGAGATTATACATGCTTTTGCATTTTGAAATATCTTCTTCAAAACGAGTTTGTTCCAAGTAATAATGCAAGTGTTCCTCACTTAAAGCTATTAACCTAGCAAATTACTGCTATGTTAATTTTATCTTCTTCAGATTTTCATTAAAAATGACATATAGTTCCATAGGAGGAAACTTATATTAAACATGTAAGGTATCAAACTTTAGCATGAAGAAAATATATTAAAATTATATTTTCGTAAGACTAGGTAAGTTCTTCCAAAAGGAAAAAAGAGATAAAAAAAGAGCAGCCAAGCCATTTGCCCAAAGGAAATAAGTAACAAACCTAGACAGACAACCTTTGTCTTACAGTGGTACAAGGCAATAAAGTGTCTTTCTAAAGAACCATTGTCAGGGCACATGAGATGTAAGTACACTGCTTAAAGAGATAGGGAAGGAGCATGTATTGAGTGCCCTTGGCTGGGCATTTTATAGCTTAATATGTAACAAGCAAATGTACTATATTTTGAAGACCAACCAGTGTCTCTGAAATTAAGGTGTCTTTTGTTGACACACTGGTCTGGAAAGGTGGTAGGTATACTCACCTTCTCCCAAAGTAGAGCTGTCTTTGAAGACATATGTTGGTCAACTCATAATCTAGGTACCCTGTGGATGTATTTCCATGTAGACATTTGGGGAACCATCTCCTCAAGTTGGTAAATCATGCTAATGTTCATCAATTAGATGGTTTATTAATTTATTGGGATGACCTGGAACACTGGGAAGTGAAGCCCTCATGGATGTCTCCTCTTTATCTCTCCCTAGTGAATTGCTAGAATATTCTTGAAAACACATATATGCACACTCAGACACATGCACACAAATATGTGTGCACAGGCACAAAGACTGTTTTTGATTTCAGGTCAAAAAACAGAATCCTGTTTATCATTAGTATCTCTGCAATGGTATGCCATTGGTATTTTTTTCCTATTCATCAGAGAATTCTTAGAAAATCTGTAGCATAGAAGCTATTTTCATCTTTTATTTTACAATAAATTATTTAAGTGACATATATTATTTCCCCAAAGAGCTTCTTTTATAATTGGGAATTGTTTACTATAGTATATGTTGTTGTTCAGTCACTCAGTCGTGTCCGACTATTTGAGACCCCATAGACAACAGCACACCCCAGCTTCCCTGTCCTTCACCATGTCCCAGAGCTTGCTCAAGTTCATGTCCATTGAGTCACTGATACCATCCAACCATCTCATCCTCTGTCTTCTGAGAAAGGTTCTAGTAGTTTAGATTCTAGTGAATATCTGTAGTTGTTTATATTTAAACAAGCATCAGTTTGCTATCCCTTGATTTGAATTATCTAAAATGTATTTCTTTTAAGATATACATTTTCTCATTAAAAATTCTTGGAGCAGAGATAAAGTGATTGCAAAAGATTTTCCATGTTTAGTTTATAATTTCAATTTCATTTTTAATTATGTTTCCATCTTGGTTTTGAGACTTTCTTAATAGACAAAATCATCTTTATTGTATATTTGATATTTTTATTGAGTCACAATCAAGAATAAGCCTTAAGATAAAATTCTGTTGGTCATATTTAAAGTACACATTTTTAAATCTTGTGAATTTCATAATTTTGTTTAAATTTTGAATGACATATTCAGTTGACTTACCCATAAAGATGTTGACAATATGACTTCTCAGAAGACTTACTCTCTGCCATTCCCTAGCTCAGTCCTTTCTGTCAGGCTCCCAAGCAGGCACCCAAATACATATAGGGGAGTATTTGAGAAAATGGGGGTTTATATTTTAAATTCCACTCTCATGTTATATTTATACTTCTGTTCACTTTATGGTTAGATATAGACTTGATAATATTGATTTTGTCTATGAGTGGATACTTTTTCCAATTTATACACCTCCAGCTCTTCAGAAGTGTAGCTGTATGGACTCCCCTGGCTGTCCAGGTGGTTAGGACTCCATGCTTCAACTGCTGGGGGCCCAGGTTCGATCGTTGGTCTGGGAACTAAGATCCTGCAAGCCTCCTAGCACAACCTAAATAAACAAATAAATAAATAGAAATACAGCTATAGGCAGATGTAAACTACTATATACAGAATGGATGAGCAGCAAGGCCTCACTGTATGGCATAGGATACTATATTTAATATACTGTTATAAACCATAATGGAAAAGAAAATAAAAATGTATATATATATATGCATATATATATATATAATTGAATCACTTTGCTGTACAGCAGAAATTAAAACATCAACTATACTTCAATAAAAAAAAAAAATGAAAGTATAGCTATAGGTATTTTTTCTGCCACAGGGGAACACCTGTCCTTAGAACCAAGAAGTTTTTCTCATAAATGTTGCATGTTTGATTACGCTTGATCAGATCACATAGATCTGGATGTTATAGAAAAGGTGCTCTTGATGATTTTCTAACAGATGCTTCTCTTTTCTTTCTCTCTCTCTGGCAGTTACCCGGCTGTATGTGAATTCTTGCAGCACAATAACTTGTTATCTATCCTCCGAGCTCATGAAGCCCAAGATGCAGGGTGAGCGGTCTTGTGGGTTTATGAAAACCATGCATTGCTTTGTCATTCCTTCATGTGTTTGGCTGTGGAAGTTCCCTTTGCCAAACTCTCTCCTTGAAGGATTAGATCTAAAAATTGCCTTCTGGTGTCATAGGTATGGCGGGATCCTGAGGAATAAGTGGTTGCAGGTGTGCTGTAAAGTCCCCTTTTAAGTGCTCTGCTAGCTTTTTAGGAGCCCCTGATGGCTCAGACAGAAAAGAGTCTGCCTGCAATGTGGGAGACCTGGTTTTGATCCCTGTGTCGGGAAGATCCTCTGGAGAAGGAAATGGCAACCCACTCCAGTATTCTTGCCTGGAGAATCCCATGGACATGGGGTCGCGAAGAGTCGGACACGACTGAGCGACTTCACTTTCACTTTATGAACAGGTAGAATTTTCAACTGGGTGTTTTAAGCACAGTGAGGCCACCTCTTCCTATTTCTTTCAGTTTCTGCTCTTACCTTTGTCCTGTGAGTAAATTACCAGCTACTTTTCAGTCAGCCACGTTGGTTTGAATTACACATTAGTATTTAACAGAGATTGCATTGTCATGCTCTTGTTTAAAGAATATTATTCCTGATCCCTGTTAAGTTTTAAAGGGCAAAAACAGAGACATTCAAATGATGGGGAAACTTCTGTGTTCTAACTCACAAGTACATAACATGATTTTGTAACGGCTGGTAAATTTTTAAAATGTAAACAGATTGTAAAGACATAGAAATTTTAAAAATATCAGATATGCATTCTGATGGTACATTAAATCTACATTTGGGATACAGGCATGGGGGAAATAAGCATAATTAACTTTAGGATTTGAAGTCCAATACCCTTCCCAGTAAGCTCCACTGAAAGGCACTGTTTTGCCTTAAATGCTTAAACTCATTCCTTCACATTCTAAATTTTCTGAAAAGGAGGAACATTTATTTTTATAACCTGTGTACTGAAATCAGAAATTTAGATGCCAGCATTCTGAAGTAAACCCAAGCCTGTGAAGGTTCTGAATCAAGGCAGATCCTAAATTTTTTTCAAAATTAGCTTTTCTCAAGCAATCAATCAACAAGTATGAACTGATCCAATATTGTACACTCAGTGCTCTTGTAGCTGATATTTGCAGTAATCTATTGATATACCCAGCCAATCAAGTCCTCAAATAATCTTTTTCACTTTGGGGGCAATGGTGTCACCATTGTTTTTTGGCTGACTGTCCCAATTGAACATGTTCATAGCATGTTTATCTTAATCCCACAATAGACCTGAAATCCATCTGCTTACTTGAAAATAGGTTAAGTGTGTCAGTTAAAATCAACAAATATATTTGTTTCAAATGAGCAGTTGATTGATTCATTAGGAAAAATTGAGGTTGCATCATCCAGGTTCTTTGTTTTTATTTGTTGTTAAGTAAGCACAGTCAGCCACAATTTATAAAGTCAGGACACTAGGATTAAGAGTGTCACCATCTTTTACATTCTGATTTTCTGCCAACAAAGCTCAGTTCCATAAGCAGAATAGATACTTTGAAGCCATTCCGAAAGATTTTTAAGAGGGTTTTGTCTCCTGGGGAAAGTAGTATCAAAATATTTGTAGAATTAGAATTTTAAGGTAAATATTTATCTATCTAAAGGTACTGTTTGAGGCCCATTTAGAACTCAGCTAAATCAGGCATGATTAGGCTGCCAGAAATTACTGACACAGAACAACCAAAGAATGATAAAATTTTGTTTTGCACTTTAGGAATTTTTCTAAATTGATATTCCTGAAATCTGTCATGTAGAAGTCATGAGATACCTTTTCACCTTGATGGAAAAGAACCAAATCTCCTGTATTTTTTGATTATTTGAGGACTAGAGTCCTATTTTTGTCTCAGTGGGAGAAAAACAACTGGATTGTTGATTTATTTCCAAAGATCTTGAAGATGTTTCATTACTGATTGAATGTTTATCTGCTGAGATAATAATCTTTGACCTACAGATAGATACCAGAGGAGACTGGTAATAAATAAAATTCTAAAACAGAAGCAATTTCAGCTTGTAAAACCCATATGTTTAACCAGATTTTTTTAAAAAGCAAATCAGCCTAGGCATAATGGATTTATATAACCATAATAGAATATTATAGATAAATAGAATAATCAGTTTGGTAATTAGTGGTAAAGTTTATATAGTATTCTGCTTATTTAGTCTTTTTATGTTAAAAATATTGGCATGAAAAGCATGGTAGGTCAGTTATCTATGTGCAAAAAGTGACCTCTATCCTCTCTATTGAACATTTAGAAATGTATGATTTTTCACTGAATTCCAGCCTCCCTGGGTCTACTAACCTTGGAAAAGACCTATTTGGAAATTGTACATATGACTGTGTGTTTTCATTGTCACCCTGAAATGAGTTGAAATCTCTGTGTAACAGACTTTAGTGAGAAAATTTTGTTTAACGTTACATAATTGAATTCTCTTGAATAATAAAACTTTAATTTTCTATTTCTAAATCTATAATGTGATATTTTTTTCATACTTAGCCTTGTTTTGACTTGCTTTTGATTGTTTTTAGGTACCGCATGTACAGGAAAAGCCAAACAACAGGCTTCCCTTCTCTCATTACAATTTTTTCAGCACCAAATTACTTAGATGTATACAATAACAAGGGTGAGTGTTTTCAAATCCCTCTGTATAGTATGTGCTATAACTCTTAAGTTCTCTTTTGGTTTGGTTTTAATTAAGCATTTTTAGTCATTCTTTTTCTCCTTACTTCTTCATTTATTATCTGATGAAAATGTTGTGATTATCTTCAGAGCTCCAGATTCAGTTGGTCAGAAGTGGGGCCCAGGCACTGTTACTTTTTAATTGTTCTCTAGGAGACTCTAAGGTATAGGAGGGTTGAAGCTACTGTTCTGATAGGTATAGGCTTTCAAAGAAAGAACAACTGAAAAGTAATCCAAAATCATGCTTCTTAAGAAGGACAGGGATTTAAATAAGAATGATGGGAATGCCACATGTAGAGGATTGAGAAAAATAAGCAAACAGAAACTATAGCTTGAAATCCAAATTCAAATTTCATCTATTGAGACCCTACCACTAATCAGATCTTGTGCTAGGTAAGTATATTACTTTTAAATACTTAAATGTCATTTCTTTTTAAAAATTTGAATTAAACTTTAAATATCATGTCCCCCGCAGAGTAAGTCTCTATGGTAATTGCCTTGCCCAAGGTCACTCAGTCAGGTAGTGATGAACCTTAACAGGATGACAAAGGAGCATGAAGGGCTACAGTCCATAGAATCGCAAGAGTCAGACAGGACTGACGACGACTGAGCAACAACAACAGTCAAACACTGAAGTCCGTTCAACAAGGGATGATTTTTCTAGAATGATCAGGGAGGGCCTTGTTTAAGATAAAATATCATCTGAACGTGGAAGAATGGTTAGCGTTTGATTAGAAAGAGGAGAAAATAAAGTCAAAGCCACTGTTTTTGCAACTTGTTTCTTTTTCAGCAGCAAACACTTTGTTTTCCAAACCAAAATCTCAATCTTGAAGCCTCTTGTGTAAAATCAGTAAGAAGTAGTTCCCTTCGATTGGAAAAGCCTTCTCCATCTTCTACCAAAAATTCCCTTGTGGTACAAATAAGAAATGCAAGAACTCAGTAGGTTGTCTTCATGACCCACTGTGATCGTATTATTTACCAAAAGTATATAAAATATGAACACTTATGTTTATATTGTTTTATAGCATTAAGCATTTTTTTTTCTGTTACATCTAGTGAAGACAGTGCCCAAATGAATAATTTTCTTGACAGAGATTGATTACTAAGTAGCATGTACTATACTTACAAGCTTTCTAAAAATTAAATTTAAAAAAAAAAATCAAAAAAGGAGAGAGAGAGAGAGAAAACTGGGATTTTACTCCATGGAAACAGACATAGCCTTTATCCATTCATCAAAATGCTAAGCAGTGCAGTTTTGCTTGAGACCAATAGCGATTTCTCGAATAAGATATGCATTGCTTCTTTGTCTATGGTTCTGATTTAACAAGGTAGAAACCTAAAAAACAATAGACATCAGGGCTTTGCTCTCTTTGAGGTTCTGTGGTTCTTTCTCTTTTGCCTTTAGGGCAGACCACAATCTCCCAGGGAGGGGATAGAAGCATTTCATTTTGGGAACCTTTTCATAAAAGAAGAAAGTCTCCTGAGAGAAAAAGATAAACTGATAGGAAGAAGAAAGATATATTCTTCAGTTTGAGCACAGTTTCAAAAGACTTTTGTGTAAAATCTCTAAAGTACTTTCAAGCTATTATGCTAACACTGTGTACAGTATGTGGGAGTGGGAGTTAGTTATTCACTGTTGAAGGGAGGATTTGAATAAAATAAATGTTAACGAGAATTTTAAAAGGCAGTGCAGTAAAACTGGGCTGCAAGCACCTTCAGAACACAATCAGTGGAAAGAAAGAATGGTGAAGAATTTCTGAGTTAACCATTTGATTCTTAGAAACAGATGACCATAAAGGCCTCTGGAATTATAACCTCGTAGTTTTGGTTTGATTTTTAAAACTCTTGTGAATTAAGGCAGCAGTAATAGCTCTCTGGAAAAATGAAAGAATAAGAAAAACTAAGTTTATTCTGCCATCTCTTTTTTGATTGAAGTATAGTTGATTTACAGTGTCATGTTAGTTTCAAGTATACAGCAAAATGATTCAGTTATACATATATATATTTTTTCTTTTTCAGACTCTTTGCCCATATAGGTTATTATAATATACTGAATAGAGTTCCCTGTGCTATACAGTAGGTCCTTGTTGGTTATCCTATATATGGTAGTGTGTATCTGTTAATCCCATTCTCCTAATTTATCCCTCCCCTCCTGCCCTCTTTGGTAACCATAAGTTTGTTTTCTATCTCTGTAAGTCTGTTCTGTCTAAAAACTGATAATAATCCTATGATCAGCCTTATGTTTAAATGTCCAATAGTTCTGATTAGTAGTTCACACTTGCCTGCGATTAAAAAGGGCTTTTAGAACTCAGTGAGGACTGTACATGTCCCATCCCCTGCTTCATCCCATGGCCCACTTCAATCCATTCCACTCTTATCTTTTCCAGTCTGCACTAACACAGGCAAACAGCTCGCCCATCTTCCTTCTTCGGTTTCCTCATTCTGACAAGCCCTGCTTACTCCTGTGAGAAGCCAGGGCCAAAGATGTAGCTCTGAATTACAGCTTTGCCATCAAACAACTAACTCATCTAAATTTATTGACAAATGGTGACATCTCTGTAAAAGGAGAAAAAAATTTCTTTTGTGAATAATAGATGAAATTACTTTGAGACAGAATGTTGTGCACTATTAAGATATTATCATCACTGAATATTTTATGTTGCTCTAACAACGTTACGTGTCTGAGTGGGATTTCCCCGTAGCTGGCAGCATACTCCTCCTCTTCAGCTTCATAGTTATGATTTTACTTTATGGGTCAGTCTGCCTTGGTGACCTATGTCTCTGCTTCCCTCTGTGTGAACCCTTTACTTTAGCCAGATTACTCTGCTCATTGTCCTGAACAACTTTCGGCTTTCCTGTTCACATTTTTTCCCACCCACTTCTTTCCATATCTATCTAGAATACTTGTCTTGCTCTTCTCTTCCCATCAAAATGGACTAGACCCCCTCTAGTCTTTCTGCTGGTTGGTCTTCTCTTAACACCTGCAGTACCAATCATTTGCCCTTGTATTTAGCATTTACTTGTGTTTCTTGTTAGCTTTTCCATGCATTCCTGTAAATTCCCAATCATATTATAATTAGTTTGAATCAGAGGCTTTTTGATACACATTATAAAGTCAAATAGCATGCCTTATGCTTGGTACACAGCCAATATATGCATTGATCAAAACATTTTCTTTCTGGGAACTAATAGCAGATAGTGCCCAAAAGTATCCTATCAGTATTGACCCTCAGAGCTTTAGCTCTCTTTAAATTACTGCTGTAACCAGTGCTGAACTGATATCCTTTCTCAGTTGGAGTTAAACATGTGCAGAGCACTTAGCACCTTTGGATTGTTTTTCTCCTGTGAAGATGTTGCTCTAAGGGAAAAGCGATTTCACAATTATCCAGGTACACTCAACAGAAGAAAAATGCAGTAATGGCATGTAGCTACTTCTTCTCCCCCTCTTTCTCCTCCTCATTCTTTTTCTTCTTTTTCAAAATAATTTTCCACCATATGAAAATGACTTCAACCTCATCCACATGCAACAAACCTTTATTGAGAACTAACTGTATACCAACTACCATACCTGGTACTAGGAATATAAAATAAACAAGACAGACATGGTCCTTTCTGTAGTGGGGTTTATAATCTAGTAGTGTGATAGATGTTCAGTAAAGAATTTCACCAATAATTATGTAAGTATATTTACAAAATCCTACAAAGAAAAGAGTGGTATGCAAGGAGAGTGGAAATTAGCTGGTGGCAGCCAAAAAAAAGCTTAACTGAGAAAGTGACACATAAGCAATCTCAGAGTGAAATCTCTCAGTGTTAAAAAGTACAATGGCAGATGTGAATTCTGCTGTAAACGGTTCAGTTTAGCTGAAAAATATAATAAACCTGTTTTAAAAAGTGTCTTTTAAACCTTGATGTCTCTGGTGATTATACCTGTGCTTCAAAAATATCAAAATTGTAGTAGATTCCCATGTGATGCCAGTTTTCCATAGTTCAGATGAGTTTTCATATGGGTGAGTAAGTGGCTCGATGGGCGGATATATGCCATGAAAGTGTTAGTCACTCAGTCATGTCTGGCTTTCTATGACCCCATGGACTGTAGCCCACCAGGCTCCTCTGTCCATGGAATTCTTCAAGCAAGAATACTGGAGTGGGTAGCCATTCTCTTCTCCAGGGGATCTTCCTAACCCAGGTATCAAACCTTGGTCTCATGCACAGCAGGCTGATTCTTTACCATCGGAGCCACCAGGGAAGCCTTGGATATATAGACCAGGAGCACACAGCTCAGTTCTAAGAAAAATTACTGATGGTAAAATGAGGTAGTTAAGTAAGATTTATTAAATAAAATGTATTTTGGATTTGAGAGGAAAATCTAAATGGTTACGTAACTAATGTAGTATCCGACCAAAGATTAAAATGACAACTAGGAAAAAAGTCAATTCAGTGTTAAAGTAGCTGAAGGAAGGATGGACAAGAAAAGAATTGTTCACTAGAATTTTGAAAGGTTTTTTTTTTTTTTCACAAAAGTCTACCCTTTTTAGAAAAAAACCATATTATAATATTTGAAACTTGAAACTTGACAGCTTGATAGAATTGCTTAACGAAAAGTATTGTAGTCTTACCAGAGCTTGCAATTTCAACATCCTTGAATATTTTCCAATCAAAAAGTAGACAGGGGCTTCAGGAAGACAAGCATTTATAAATTAAAAGATAATGTATACTTGGCAGGAAGATATCATTGTAAGAGAGGGTTGAATTGTTAATGTAATGAACCCAGGTAGGCGTCTGATTGGCAGTCATGATTTGAATTCCAGGAGCAAAGGCAGCATATCTGATGGCAACTTGCCTTGCAGCTCTCCCAGCAGGGGCTCTCAGTCCTCAGGGACCCACCAGCATCACACGGTGACCTTGCCAGGCCTGAGAAGCCTTTCCCTGCTGCACCACAGTCCTTTCACACTGGGAACTTTTTTCACCATTCAGGAGTAATTTTCACAAGCAGAGATAGCTGGTACCCGCCTGGTTCAGGAGTCAAATAAGAACCAGCTAGATTCGATCCTTACCCTGAGTGGAAGAGGGAGGTGCGCAGGGGTGTTTTTGGAAGGTGGTAGAGTCATTGTCCAGGCAACCTGAGTAGCACCTCTGCTGTTTCTCTACACCGTGTTTAAAAGCTTAGTTCCCTGCCGAGACCCCCCCACATTTTATAACAAGGGACCATTTCTGTAGAGTCTGAGGCCTGCCTTAAGCATGGGCATGACCTTTAGCCTCGACTAAACATTTTGAAACACTTTGAAGTGTTTGCAACCACAGCCATAACTGTGACCCCTAGTTGCCTTACAAATTGGATAAAATTAATCTAGAGACTTTGTCCAATGGCAGTAGTTTTCATAACCTTTACTTTATTCCTGCTGTCATCTCAAATCTAAAGATTTTCTTAATTGGCCTTGAGCAACTGGCCAAGTTTGACCAGTTCACATATTTCAATATAGAAAATGTAAATATATATTCATGGTAGCATTTTCTTATTTGGTACTTGCTAACAAATGCTAGAGCAAAACAGTAAGATACACTCCCACCAAAAATATTCATTTCTTTGTTTATTTGATAAATATGAGTATTTGCAGAATTACACACACCAAGAAGATAACTTCTTAATAATGGCTATTAAACCTAGCACAGTCCACCAAGAAATAGTATGGAATATAAGAGTCTATGAAGGAGCAAAGCAGAAACCATGAACAAAACTCTTAGCATTAGCTTCTTTTACTATCAGAATGAGATGGTAAAAAAGAAATTTAGGTAGAGATTTAAAGGTCAAGAGAATTTGAAGTTAGAAGATTTTGATTGGTTTTCAGAGAAGTCACTTCTCTGAGATAAATGGATAAAACTAACCACAGAAAGATTTCAATAGAATAGCCCCTTTACACTGCCTTATACAACCAAGACTTCAATATGTGGAACTGATCTGTGTTGTGATTTCCTATACCTATAGCAATAATAATAACTAATATTATTGAACATATACCATTGCCAGACAGTGATCTACATTACCATGAATAAATGCACTTAATCTTTGAATGATTCTATGAACTACATTATAATTTTGAGTTCATTGATGAGAAACTGAGACACAGAGGAGTTACGTACTTTTGCCAAGGTTCTTACAAGCAGGTCAGGGATTAGCACTGAGACTGAAATTCAGCCGTCTGACTCCAGCGCCCACAAGTTAACCTCCTTCTGTGCTCTTGTGCATCAGCTTTGTTATGTGAAAGCTTTCCTGGCAGTGTTTGCACAGATCCTCTATTCAGCTTTCAGCTTATTGTGTTTAGGTGACTGACTATTCTTCAATAAGAAAGGAAAAGCTTTTGAAATGAAGAGTCATTTGTTACCACTTTAAAATTGCATGAGTGTTATACATCCAAGTATATACATTATTAAAAGAATAAAGTTAGAGTATCCTTTATACTATTCTGAAATAATTTCTCCCTTCAAAAGATACCCTCCCCTCCCCCCTTAAAAAAAGCACTCATGCTTTTGCTTTTGTTTGACTCTGCTGTGAAAGTGTCATTGCCGGAGGCCACTTTCTAAATAGATTAGTTTTAGTCCAGTAGTCACCTTGCTTACATTTAAACATTTAATTAATGGGAAGTGAAAGTGAAGGTGTTAGTTGTGTCTGACTCTTTGCGACCCCTTGGGCTGTAGCCCGCCAGGCTCCTCTGTCCATGGAGTGAAATAGAAAATCAAGATTTAAAATTTAGGAATTACTCTCACTATATATTTTAATTAAATTAAGCTACATATAATCTATCTATCTTTGCTCTAACAAACCACCTGGATTTCTTAACCAACACCACTACAGGATTACTCATTTCAGCAGTTTACAACAAAATAAGTATAGGCTTCCCTGGTGGCTCAGATGGTAAAAAATCTGCCTGCAATATGGGAGATCCCTGGGTCAGGTAGATCCCTTGGAGAAGGAACTGGCAACCCACTCCAGTATTCTTGCCTGGAGAATCCCATGGACAGAGGAGCCTGACGGACTACAGTCCATGAGGTCACAAAGAGTCAGACATGACTGAGCAACTAACACGCACACAACAAAGTGTTATATGGCAGTGGGTGAGGTAATCCTCACTTTTGGCCACCTGATGAGAAGAGCTGACTCATTGGAAAAGACCTTGGAAAGCTGGGAAATATTGAAGGCAAAAGGAGGAGAGGGCTGCAGAGGATAAGATGGTTAAATAGCATCACCAGTGGATTCAATGGACATGAACTTGAGCAAACTCTGGGAGGAAGTAGTGAAGGACAGGGGAGCCTGGCGTGTTGCAGTTCATGGGGGTCACAGAGTCAGACATGACTTAGTGACTGAACAACAGTCCTCACTTTTCACAAAGTTCCACCGGTAGAATCAGGTGGCAGTGCTCCGTGAACCCTTATCTGGGGATGCAGACAGGGCCTCCAGCGAAGCTTCCAGACTCACTGTCAGTGCTCTGCTGTCCCTTGTACAGGACCCATTAAGGCTTGCATCTTGAGGTGTTACGTTTCATTTTCTCACAGATGGTTCGAAGATTCTTAGCCTGAGCTAAAACCAACTTCTCTAGAAGTCTAATTGTCAATAAGGCATTTAACAGAAAGACAAACAGGATCCATAGATATGTAACATGTTAAAGACATGAGTCAATGGATTATCACTTCCTTTTCATTATCTAGAGATTCTAGACCTTCAAGAGACTCAGTGACTTACTTCCATGAATAAAGTAGATGACAAAAAAAAAAAGTAGATATCAAGTATAGGGGCTTAATATTAACTCAGTTCCAAGGAGTTAATATTAACTAATTGCCAAGCAACCTAGAACCATTGCAAGCTACAGCTTACGGCTTGACACCAAGTACAAGGTGAAAGAGTGTTCTATAATCGCATACAGAAACAGATACAGATAAGACACAGGTACTAGTTTTCAAAGTACAAGTGTACCAAGGTACACTTAAACCCTTGTTATACATTAATAGTGGGTATCAACAATAAGAGCAAGGAGAAGGGGGTGTCAGAGGATGAGGTGGTTGGATGGCATCATCTATTCAATGGACATGAGTTTGAGCAAAATCCGGGAGATAGTGAAGGACAGGGAAGGCTGGTGTGCTACAGTCCATGGGGTTGCAAGGAGTCGGACACAACTGAGCAACTGAAAAATAACAACAACGGACACAGTGTTTCCTATGTCCATGCCATCTCCTTCAGTAGTGTAAAGCTTCAGCTAAATCTCTCTCATTTAGACAGGGTTGGTTAAGTGATATTTTAGCATTGTATAGATTAGAACTTAAAGGACTGTTATCAGTTCGAACTGATAGGGAAATCAAAACTGCCAGTGACTCCTTATTGACTTAGCAAAAAGTATAATGGTAGCAATTCAAATTCTCTTGATGAAATTGTAATGTTAGAAATGATTCACAGTGTTTGACAGGACTTGAGCTAATTCCAAGGATCAATTTTTGGCTCAATTTCTCTGGATCCTAATATAATGATGTAACACATGAGGTAAGAATTGTAAAATGGCAAAATTATTAAAAATAGATAGCCATTCTCTCCTCCAGGAATTTAAAACTGAGTCGTGATACTTTACATTTTTCAGGTGCCAAAGATTTTATCTGATTGTATATATTATGAATATTAACATATATGTTATTAATATTTTTATTTGATTTTCACACTCTAAATATGACAGAACAGCTCATAATTATGGGCTTTCCTGGTGGCTCAGGTGATATAGAATCTGCCTGCAGTGCAGGAGACCTGGGTTTGATCCCTGGTTTGGGATGATCCCCTGGAGAAGGACATGGCAACCCACTCCAGTATTCTTGCCTGGAGAATCCGCATGGACAGAGGAGCCTGGTGGGCTACAGTCCGTGAGGTCGCAGAGAGTTGGACACGACTGAGCAACTTAGCATGCAGCATGGTGCAACTCAAATAAATAATGAGAAATATTTGCTCGCGTTCACATAGTCACTATATGATAGAGACAGTATTATTCCTACTCTTATCTATTTTACACTCTTACAGTTTTGAAACAGAATTCAGCCTCTGAAGTGGCGTATTACTTTTTCCCAAAATTCTTTCAAGCACCCTTCAGACTTCCATTCATATGTGGTGGCTTACATTTTTAACATCCTGACAAGTTACATGTTTTGTGTTTTAAAATTTTTCTTTATTTTCTCTTTCTTCACCTATCTTCCTTCTTTCTTTCCTTCTCTTTTTCAATATTGTCCTTCTTTTTTCTCTCTCTTCCCTTAAACTTTTACTTCAACCAACACTATTGAACATTAACTGTGTGCCAGGTATGGTACAAAGCACAATAAAAGAAAAGAGATCTGTGCCCTCTTCATCCCTTCTATCATCTGCCTTCCACTTACTTTCCTCAAAACTTTGTATTTGAATAATACTAGATTCACAATTTACTAAGGCAATGTTAAGAAGGAAAATGCATAACACACATACAGTCATTCAGTGACACACAGACATAATCATAAGATTGGCTCAGACAGTTCCACAAATACATCTAGTACAGTCACCTTCCTTTGTGTAAGATGATATCATCTGCATTTTATGTAGGAGACTTGTGACAAAGCTAAAGAAGGTGTTATAGGTGCCACGAAAGAGGCATGTACAGGGTAAGAGGAAGAATAAGGGTTAGATGCAGACATGAAAGAGTTATATATACAGAAACACGTGTGTATATTTTAATAAGTACAAAATCATTAGCTCTTAGCTTCAAGATAATTACATATGCCTACTCTTTGTATCCAGGAATACTAAAATATTTCAAGTTGGTGAAATTCAGTCATTATGTGGAAGTCACTAACCATTGCCTGTGAGATACCCTATCTTAAGTATTGAATTGAGTGATTTGAGCATTAAATTTCTCAAAAAACACACTGAAGGTTATTATTATGACAAAATTACCTACAAATTGAAGACTTGAAGTCCATCTTAATAAATGACTTGAATACTTACTTTTACCTAAACGTATGAGCCATAGAGTAAGAGTGAGTTATAAGAATAGCCCTTGCTCACCAAATATAACAACCCTCATGAACTGGTAAATTTCCTTTGACCTAAGTCATGCCTTTTACCTGGGTTACTAATAATAAAAAAGGAATCATTTTAAAACAAAATCCATCAGGCAAGTACAGGACATGGAGAAAGAAAAAAAAAAGGAGAACAAGAGTTAGAAATCAGATTTCTAAATGGAAGGAATCAGAGAGATTGTGTTCATAGATGCTATAACATGTAGGGTGATAATTATGCATTTAGGTAAATGTACATATGTGTCTTCCCAAATTTTTAAATTAAAATTGTCCCCCACCCAAAAGTAATCTCTATGGGAAAATATATATTTGGAAAAGCATACAAACATAATCTTAAAACACCACCAAAGCACATTTTGAGTACATACTCCTACCTCAAGAATTCTATCCATCAAGCTATCATGCCTCCTTCTGTGATGGTAGGACTTTGCCAAAAGAACACACTGATGCTAGTTTTTCTACTAGGGCGTCTGTGGGTAGGCGAATTGAAAGGAAAAAACATCCTGGGACTATTATGCCTTTTTTCCTTGCTATTTCTGGATGTCTTACAGTGATTCTGAAGTGCCCTCATTTGCTTTCCTCTCATCTTTGTTTCTTTTCTGTCCTTCTGTCCTATCTTTTGGAGGGGGGAACACATGGTCAATTAAAGTTAAAGAGATGAAAAATGTTAGCAGAAGGGTCAAAAGAATAAACTTAATCATTCCTCTTCTGGTGGGCTCTTCCTTTCTCTGCTATTGAACAGCCCTAGTAGTGTTGAGAGGAGAAGGCAATGGCACCCCACTCCAGTACTCTTGCCTGGAAAATCCCATGGACAGAGGAGCCTAGTGGGCTGCAGTCCATGGGGTCTCGAAGAGTCAGACATGACTGAGCGACTTCACTTTCACTTTTCACTTTCATGCCTTGGAGAAGGAAATGGCAACCCACTCCAGTGTTCTTGCCTGGAGAATCCCAGGGATGGCGGAGCCTGGTGGGCTGCCGTCTATGGGATCGCACAGAGTCGGACACGACTGAAGCGACTTACCAGCAGCAGCAGCAGCAGTAGTGTTGAGAATGCCTGAGGTATGTTGGGAGTATTACAGTTACTAATCTGAAGGCTTTCAGAAAAGGAGCTCTGTGTTTCTCTTGAAATCCATTTGGAATGTGTTGGGCCCATGATTTGGTGAGCTACTCAAATGCATCTTGTTAGCAGTATTTTGCTTGTTGTTGTTCAGTTGTCCAGTTGTGTCCCACTCGTTGAGACCGCATGGACTGCAGCACTCTCCTGGAGCAAACTCATGTCCATTGAGTCGGTGATGCCATCCAACCATCTCATCCTCTGTTGCCCCCTTCTCCTCCTACCTTCAGTCTTTCGCATCATCAGGGTCTTTTCTGGTGAGTCAGCTTTTCGCCTCTAGTGGCTAAAGTATAGTAGCTTCAACTTCAGCATCAGTCCTTCCGATGAATATTCAGGGTTGATTTCCTTTAGGATTGGCTACTTTGATCTTGAAGTCCAAGGGACTCTAGGTGTCGTCTTCATCACCACAGTCAAATATTTAGATAACTTCTCTTAAACTAGAAACTCTCTTTTGACCTTATGTTTTTGTCATTTACTGCCCTGTCATCAGCCTCCCTGGTGAAGGCAATTGTAAAGAAGATGCTGAGAAATGTTACCAAGTTTTTGTGAAATACTAGATTTTGTGTCTCATCAAAATTTCAATTTTCGAGTAGGAGAGACCCCTTTAATTTACAGATTTGGATTTGGTCTAGCAAGTTAGTGCATGGTTTGATAGAGAGAAGACTGAATTAAAATCTAGATCCTGTTCCTCAGATTTCACTATATTAGAGGGACTTGTTATATCACTAGATATGACAGAGTTCCAGTGCCCCTTCCTATTCCCCAGTGGGAGCAGTCTCTTTATTGCTGATTTTATACCTATTTTCTGCATAAGCAAGATGGGACCAGTTAATTGGCTAGCTTTGCTGCCATAATTTTGGTATCAGAAAAAGAACTGGCAGTCAGATCTCCAGATCCAAACAGATTAATACTCTTTCTCTTATACCAGATTTCTTATGACTATTCTTCACACCTACATGTGCAACGGAAGAGCATTTGTTGCCATGCTGTCTGGTTTGTTCTGAATTATGGTCAGTAATCTAAGGCCCGTATATGTGTCATCTTCTGTCGCCTGGCCTCTAATACAGTTGTTAAAGGACACGAGGTCATGTATAATTGCCAGCGGAATAAAGAAGTCCCTTGATGGTAGACTTCATTCTTTTTTCCTCTCTCTATTTCTCAGACAAGATCTCAGGAGGTGGTCTCAAGTGATTCTTGAAGTACAGCCGTTTGTATTATTTATGTGGCTGGTGGAGATAAATGTCTTTCAAGTACTTCAGAGGAGAGCATCCTGTTAGGGCTCCAGTTCAGCTTCGTAATTCCAGTGACAGAGGCAGGCGGCAGGGGTGGAGGATGTGGGAGGTGGAAAATGAAACGTTAACTGTGAATTTTGAGACTGGATATTTGAGACTGTTCTGGTTTAATTTTTTAATATATTTTTGTGATATATATATTATGCAAAAAAGTCAAAATTCGTAAGTTATTAATGTAAGATAATTTGAGAAGTGTATTTGCATGAGTATTTTATA
The DNA here is from genome assembly GCF_054371585.1 of Giraffa tippelskirchi. Lineage (NCBI taxonomy): Eukaryota > Metazoa > Chordata > Mammalia > Artiodactyla > Giraffidae > Giraffa > Giraffa tippelskirchi. The sequence goes on along the minus strand of NC_137275.1, from coordinate 86,268,904 downwards.
TGGCTGAAGAAGAGAATACATATTGCTGCATTTGCATTTTTAAATGAAAGCTACTCTTTTTTTAATATATTGAAAATTAAGGGAAAAGGTTCTATTAGTGGCTTATAGAATTATTGAGAGCATTCATCAATCTTTGCATTAATGATGAAATCTTCATTCCATAAGTCTGTTAACATTATTCAGATCTGGAAGAGGTTGTGTAAATTATCTGGATAAACCCAACAGTAAAAAGTGAGGTAACTGAGACACAGAGACATTAAGTGTTCTTGGGTTCTGTGAGTAATTCATGACTGCATCCATCTTTCAGTCTGGGTGCCTGGCCTTCCAGTCCAGTGCTCCCTTTTTAAAAAAATGAATAAATGTGGAAGGAGAATCTGTGTCCAACACTTGGTAGACCTGGAGTGATTTATGCAGTTAGGGTGAGAATATTGTGGAATACTGGAAAGATGAGGGACTTCAGATTCAAACCCAAACTGAGGTTTGCTGCATGTGTGACCTTGGGCAAATAACCTCTCTGCTTATTTTGAAAATGTAAATAAGAACCACTTTTTTGAGAGATATTGTGAAGTATATGATTATCAAAACCCAAATATAGTGCCTGCTATAGAGAAGATGGGCTTCCCAGGTGGCATTAGTGGTAAAGAACCTGCTACCCAATGCAGGAGACATAAGAGACACGGGTTCAATCCCTGGGTCAGGAAGATCCCCTGGAGGAGGGCATGGCAACCCATGCCAGTATTCTTGCCTAGAGAATCCCATGGACAGTGGAGCTTGGTGGGCTACAGTCCATGGGGTCACAGCGAGTCAGACAAGACTGAAATGACCAAGCCAAAGCAAAGGAGCACATAGAGCAGATGCTTAGAAAATGTAGCTGCTATTAAATGGTATTATTTCTGTTGCTAATAAACAAAAATAAAATCTGTAAACAGTATCTGCATTATCAGTAGGCACACAGATAAATTGTGTTGAGCCAGTGTCAAATGACTAAATGTTTTGTCTTACCAGTGACAAAACAGAACTTCTGCTTTATCTATTGAACAAACTTTATCCACACTAGTGAATGTGCATCCTATTTCATTTTTCTCAAACATGTATTTTGGCAAAAAGCTAAAACGTCTTTAATTATGAACATCATATTCAAAGTTAAATTAGTATAATAGCTCGGACTGGAATTCAAACATTGACCACTTAGGAGAGACAGAGGGATGTTAGAAAGAGGATGGATTTGGTGTCAGTAAAAGCTGAGTTTGAATTGGGAGTGAAATCTCCTAGTTCCTTGTTGCATGATCCTGAGAACGTTATTTTACTTCTCAACTTCAGATCCTTAGTCTATAGCATGAGGGCAGTCACATCTGTTTCTCAGATTTGTAATAAGGACTAAATGATATATTATCGAAAGCCTCCCTTTTCTCCTGGGTACTCTCAGTTATAACACTTATTTATTTCTTCTTGCTGCACCACCCTAAGCTAATAAAAAATGGGGAAAACTTAGAGAAGAAATTACTCTTCAGAAAGACAACTTAGAACATTAAAAGATTCTTTTGAAGACAGGAGGATCCATTCCTGCTACAAATATGCAGTATTTAAAAATAGTATAAATAACCATTTCCATGAAGCTGGTGCTCAGAGACCAGGCAGCTAAGCTGAAAAGACTTCACCTTTCTCATCTAGCAAACGTGATGTTGTCATTTGCCATGATTTTTTCATTTTTGCATGTTTTTAATACTGTGTGAATGTGTCCTTAGGCCAAATGACATATCGAATCAATGATAGGATAATGCAAAGAAGAATGGGTTTACAGAAGTGTATGGAGGATTCAGTATTCTATAGGAAGGAGACAGTAACTCACTGTTGATTGTACCATCTGTAATTCTTGTCCCCAAACCATCTGTGATTCTGTTCTCTGGAATTGGGTTGGTCAGCCTAAAATACGATTCAAAGAAATAAACCTCACTGTTATCAAGTATGATTTTTGTTAATGGCAAGCTGCTGAAACCATCCACTTATTGTTCAGCTGCAGTATGATGTATGTAGTTTGCAAATCACAGAAAACTATATATTCTTCCCATACTGTGCACTGATCATCCCCACCAAGATTGTATTAGTTCTGAGCTACACTTTAACAGTCGCATTGCTGATGTAGCAAGCATCCAGAATAGGATGTGCAGGTTGAGGGAAAGGCTCTAAAAGCTGTCTCTTGTGAGGAAAGGTCAAAGGGATTAGGAGGAACTTTCTTGAAAAAGATTATGGGGAAATATCAAGGTATGTCCTTAGCTTTTGAGCACCTATACTAAGAAGACAGTATGTGAAACATTGTTGTTGTTCATTCACTAAGTCATATCTGACCGTTTGTGACTCCATGGACTGTAGCACGCCAGGCTTCTCTGTCCTTCACTGTCTCCCAGAGCTTGTTTTACATTCAGGTCCATTGAGTTGGTGGTGCTATCTAACCATCTCATTCTCTGCTGCCTCCTTCTCCTGTTGCCTTCAATCTTTCCCAGCATCAGGGTCTTTTCCAGTGAATAGGCTTTTCGCATCAGGTGGCCAAAGTATTGGAGCTTCAGCTTCAGCATCAGTCCTTCCAATGAATATTCAGTGTTGATTTCCTTTAGGATGGACTGGTTTGATCTCCTTGCAGTCCAAGGGACTCTCAAGAGTCTTCTACAGCAACACAATTCAAAAGTATCAATTCTTCAACACTCAAACATAAACACTATTAAGTCTGCTGAAGGATACTTTTCCTTACAGACATAGGGAGACATTGCACATATACATATATACATAGAATAACTGTATTTAAATTAAATAATAAATGCAAATAGAGCTATAAGTCAAGGGCTTTTGGAATTCAGAGGAAAGACACTAATCAGAAGACATCAGAAAAGATTTCAAAGAGGGGATAGTGTTTGAGCTGGGCACCAAGGTATGGGAAGAATTTGGAAATTCAGAGGTTCTGAGAAAACATTCCAAGTGAAAGAAAAATGTGGAGCTATGAAAGCAATGTTATGTTAAAGGTAGCATCAAGTAAGAAGAAAAACGGTTAGTGCGGACATTGATGCAAAAGCTCAAACCTAGTAAACTTCCAGTAATTTTTCAAAAAAAAGAGATTTTAAAGGACTGTTTATGCATAGGAATCACATGCTATAACTAATCTTTCACATATAAAGTCAGCCTAAAAATTTTTAAGTAGTGAAATGATTAATTTTTCTATATTTTAAACCCCCAGACAAAGCCATGAAAAACTCATTTGACAGCATCTAGCATCTGTTCAGTAATTTCTGCTAAGATAATGCTAATCATGGGCTTCCTAGGTGGCTCTACAGTTAAGAATCCACCTGCGATGCAGGAGCCGCAGGAGACGCTGGTTCAAATCCTGGGTCAGGAAGATCCCCTGGAGGAGGGAATGGCAACCCACTCCAGAATTCATGCCTAAAGAATCCCATGGACAGAGAAGCCTAGCGGGCTACAGTACATAGCGTTGCAAAGATTTGGACACAACTGAAGTGACTTAGCTAATCATGACAAATGTTAATCATGCCATCGTGGAAAGTCTGCAATATGAGAGTTTTGTTCTTAATGTTTAAAGAAACAGAAGTGTACTTGTTCTGTATTTTTTCAGAAGGGGGAACTAAGATCAGTAAGTAGTAAAGCTTTTGCTTCATTGAAAGTATTCATAGAGACCTGCCCACGCTGTGTCCTGATTGCTATAGATGAAGTTCTGAACCTGGTTAGAAGGGAGATCAGCTGTGCTCTTAGCATTTCTTCAACCATAACATTCCATATGAGTATCAATCCAGCCTACAGACACCAGACAAACCAGAGTAAAGCAAGCAGATTTATTTTCCTGTTCTCTGTGGATGCTGCATCCTTTTCAGAAGTCAAGGGTGGAGTCAGATACCAGCATATTATTTAAGACAGAATTCAATCCAAACATTTTACTTTATTAAGTTGAGATCGCAGTCTAATTTAAAGTGTTTGTACAACTGTTGTGAGTTCTACTGGGAAAAAAAGTGTGGTTTAAAAGCAATAGGAATAAAGTGTGTTCAAATATTTGAGATTATTAAATTATATTGCACTAACTTACCTATGCCACTTTTATTTGTCTCATCAAATATTAAATAAGACTAAAATATTCTTGGCTGCAAAAAAGCTTGATCCAATTCCTGGTGTTTGATTAACTATTTTTTATATGTATTTGCCAAATTATAATGAATTTTCATATATAGGATTCATATATTTTGCAGTTACATATCACACTGGGTGAAGATTAAATCCATAACTAGTATAAACATTCATGACAGATGAAGCTATTTGCCTTGATATTTTGGAGCTTAAGTCAAACAGTTGAATTTTCTTGATCAACTCAAGCCATGTGTAGAAGCAGAAATATATGCTTGTGAATCTAATTTCCTTCTTTTTGTTTTTTTCAGCTGCAGTATTGAAGTATGAGAACAATGTCATGAATATCAGGCAATTCAACTGTTCTCCTCATCCATACTGGCTTCCAAATTTCATGGATGTTTTCACCTGGTCCCTGCCGTTTGTTGGGGAAAAAGGTGTGTTGTGGAATCCTGGGATGTTCTTTTTTTTCTTTTTCTTTAGATATGTTAAAAAAATTTTTTTTTTCAGTGTTGCATTGGTTTCTGTTACAACAATGCAAATCAGCCATTATTATGCATATGTCCCCTCCCTTCCTAGCCTCCCTCCTCCCCCTTCATCCCATCCCTCCAGGTCATCACAGGGCACTAGACTGGGCTCTCTCTGCTACACAGCAACTTCTCACCAGCTATCCATCTTACACCTGGTAGTATATATATGTTGATATTACATAAAATGATATGAGAAGCAAGGAGAAAACTTGTGGCCTCCTTTACCATGAAATATTCAGAACGAGAAACCCTTTGGTCTAACCAATAAAACTCACAAGCTGCACCATAGGAGCAGTGATTTGAAAGTGTGTCATTGTACATATTATTAACATGTAATGCATAGAATTAAGGGGGAAATAAAAGAAATGAGGACCATTAGGATAATTGACATAATCTTATTAGAATAATCCAACTTAAAAAAATTAACAGATTCGTAGTTTTGACTGGCTTCAAGCTATATGGCTACCTTCTCTTCTTACCCCTTTGTATTATAATTCAAAAGTTCTATTTTATTTTACAAACTACCAGTCAAATTAAAATGTTGAGATAACCATGCTTTCCTCACATTTCTGGTGTTAATAATAATCATTGTATGAAAGTGATTAATGTCTGCAATATTTTGAAACACAGCATGTACAGTAACAAAAAAACATAGTTCATTATAATGATGGCTTGACAGTAAAGAATCCACCTGCAATTAGGAGACATGGGTTGGATCCCTGGGTTGGGAAGATCCCCTGGAGGAGAAAATGGTGACCCACTCCAGTATTCTTGCCTGAAAAATGGACAGAGGAGCCTGCCACCATGGGTGACAAAGAGTTGGACACAACTGAGCAATGATAAATATTGTGACCATTAGATGAGAAAGATTTATATTTTAAAAGTTGTTTATTAGCATGCTCCAGTTTTTCAGAAGAATTGGTCTTTTCTTTCTTTCCTTCACTCTCCCTTTATTTGTTTTTTATATTTTGACCTAAACTGCAACAAAAATTTTGAGGAAAAGCCTGCACCCACTGAACTTGAGTTTTCCATTCAGGAGGCATGATGGTGATAGTCTGGATCATTCCTCAAGCAAAGTCTTGAGCATCACAGAGAAAGGGAATGAGGATTGTAATAAACATAAGAGCTTGCACTTGTTTTAGAAAAATAATGTCCTATGGAGGATTTTAGAGAAAAGCTGTGCATTTTTCTGAAATATTTGTGTATTTATATTCATACATATATGTAATATATTAATATTAATATGTATAATATTTATTTTCCTACAATCCTTGTGTTTTCTTTAAATATCCTTTAATGATTAAACCCAAGAAGTTATGAATCGACATCAAGGAAGTCTTCCCCTTCAACACCGAAACAAGTCAAAAGTAAATTTTAAGAGTCAGTAAATTTTAATTTTAATAGATAAATGTTCCCAGTACTATTCCATGTCACCACTTCCTTGCACCCATCAGATCACAGCATGGACAGAAAAGCACTGAGAATCCTGGCAACTACCCTTGAACACCCTTCATGTAGGTTGTTTCCATTAATTATTCAGATTTTTTGAACATCTGTAACAAAAGAATATATTAATATATATGTGTACATAACTTACTTTTGATAATGAAACTGAAGCTCTGGGTTAATGTTGGCCCCACTGAAGTTTCACTCTTTAACATATATCTTTAATGCTAGAAGAACATTGATTTTAAAAATGAACTCTTGAAGAAATACTGGACAAGCTTCTTTTCACACTCGTGATAGAACCCAACCTAACTTTTAAAACTGTTCAACACAAATAACATGTAACTTAGTATAAAGTGTTGCAGTACTAATTTCTGTATATAATGCTTTTATACAACCCTCTTTTATATTTACTCAAGTAAATTTCTTATCAGACTTATCTAAGCTTCATTTGTAAAATCTTTTTGAAAATGAAATTTAATGATACGTATATCTCAACACATTAATTTTTTAAATCAATATTCTCAAAGCTATCTCAAATACATTAGTTCATCAATCATCAGTTTTTCTTAAACACAAACCACATTTCTATCACTAAACTGAGTTCTCTAGGGGACTAAAAAAATTTAAAAAGAGATCCAACATTCACTTGGTCCCTATGAGTCTAATGTTTGTAATCTTGTCTAAATCTAACAGCATCACTGTACAAATAAATAAAAATTAAAAAGCATTTTCTCCTTCATAGATATATACTATATTCACATGCACATTTTTCTTTTGTCCACTGTCTATTGACTGATACCTGGTCAATGTTTCCATTAGATTTCGTAGGCATGAGCTGATAATTTTAATAATATAAAGTCTACATAGAAACACAAAGCCTGATATCTTTTATGATCTGAATTTTATAAAAACTACTATGCAGGAAATTCCATCTTCAGTGTAGGTAAGGATGTTACTGCCAAGCCTGCTCATTAACAGTGCCAGAGTAATAATTAACATTACAGTAGATTTTTTAGACTATTTTTCTTTCTTTCCTTTGTCTCCTCAGTGACTGAGATGCTGGTAAATGTCCTCAACATCTGCTCAGACGATGAACTAGGGTCAGAAGAAGATGGATTTGATGGTAAGAGCCTTGACCCTTTGTGCTAACTCGGTTTGCTAGGTAATTACTTGGCATCTTACAGGTAACCCTAAGAATAAATTTCTAAGATTTAGATTATGTGTAAATAATATACTGTTGAGAATGAACAATGTTATGATACTTTATAGTTGCTTTGAAGAAATATAAGAAACAAAGTCCATGAGAGAATTTTCCCATCACCTTGAAAACATAGTTAAAGCAGTAAAGTACTTTAATAACCATCTTTCAGTAGCTCACATTGCTAAGTCACTTTTTTGGCTCTTTTAGTGAAGTTGTTCCTGTCAGTTATTCAAATTTTGATGTCTATGATAACAGATAACTTACACATTGGCATATTGATATTTATGTCAACTTAATATCTTTTCATATCTGTAATAATTAAATAAGTTATTAGGTTTTTTTATTATTGTTTTTTCAAAATACTATTTGGGATTCGGTTACCTTCAGAGAGAACACTTTCTATAAAAGACAAAGATTCCTGATGTGGATAGAGAGAAAAATTACTCTGGCTCTTACAAAAGGGCCCTAAAAGGGATGGTAATGTACAAAAATGTAGTTGGAAGAGGAAAGTGCAAGAGCAAAGTTCACTTCCATAAACGTTTGATATGTGCCTACTCTGCACAGGGCACTCAGGATTCCAAAATGCATTGAAGACTTAAGAAGAAGTTGCAGTCTGATTAGCGAGACTGATGTGTATACATAAAATATGAATAAGATAAGACATTACCAAATAAAAGGGGATGGTGGCAGTGGAAACTAGATATTGTAACAAGTTTAAATTGATACAATTTTTTACCTTTTGGAACTGTACATGTGTAAAATGAAGGAAGAATGTAGCCTTTTCTGAAAGTTACTGTCTGAACGGCATGATTTAATGTTTATTTGAGCCTAATACCTAGATATTGTAACAAGTTTAAATTGATACAATTTTTTACCTTTTGGAACTGTACATGTGTAAAATGAAGGAAGAATGTAGCCTTTTCTGAAAGTTACTGTCTGAACGGCATGATTTAATATTTATTTGAGCTTAATACAAGTTGCATCTATAAATGCAGAATACCTAACTCCTTAGGCAAAAGTAAAATAAAAGTGTCCATTCACTCACATACATACAGTCTATGTAATTAGGTAAATTTAAAGTGTACAATTATTTCTACCATCTCAAGGTTTTTCGCTTTCCTGTAACTTCTCTTGTCTTCATTACTTGTCTCCATGTTGCTATTCTTTAGTCATATAGCACATTGCAAGGGAATGTACAATACAGAGAAGAAAATAATTTTTTTTAACTTTTGCTAGGTGAGAATGAGCTAAAAAAAATAGTTGGTAAGAGCTATTAAGTAAAATATTAATTCTTAAGTAAACATATTGATATATTTTAAAATATTCAGAAAACCAGTGGGTGTTCTGTGCTTTATCCAGATTCTAGCTGTTTCATATGTTAAAGCCACAGTTTGCCGTTGTTAACTTCTCCAGGTATAGTTAGATGGTTATATACCATATATAACTATCTATATATAGTTAGATAGTTATAATACCATCTAAGAGATATTAAATCTTCCTAATGGAAGATTAGAAAGATATTCTTTTTCCCTCAAGAAAGAATACTAACCTGATGGAATCTAAATCTTAAAAATCAACAAGCATTTTGTAATAGATGCCTTTCACTATGTTTCTGTTACTCCTCAAAAAAGAAGATTAAGTAGCATTAATACAGAGGTGTTCCTCTGTTAACAAATCTCTGTTTTAGTGAGGTTTATCGACCAATCATTATTAAATATATAGCACATGGTGTAAAATAAGTAGACCTGCATATGATTGTAATTATATGTTAATTCACTCATTCAGTAAATATGTATCAAGCACCTACTCTGTGCTGCCAGATCCTAAAGCCACAGTACCTGCACATTTCAGCAGTGCTGGTGTTTCCTGCACTGTTGAGCATCACCAAGACTGCCTCAGTGTTTACTGCACTTTAGTGAGCGTCTTTACCCACTTGCTCAGTCACTTACATGAAAGGATGCATTTTGGAACTTCCTCTGCTTAAGAATAATTAGTTCTAACCAATGTGCTGTGCTCATCAGCACTTGTTTTTGAACCTGTTCGTGCCAATGATAGATGTGCATGTCCTTTTCAGGGCACTTGGAAGAATTCTTTTCTTTCTAAGCAGACCAGTGAACTCTTACTACCATGTTTGAATCTTAGGTCATTTCTGCAGAGAAACAGCTCTGACTTCTAAATGGGACTTTTTTTTTTTTTTAGCAAATATCTCATAAATGTGCCATCTAAGGAAGAAAAAGGAAAACAGGAGTAAAGTTTTAATTAAAAATGTGTTTAACTTAAGGTAGTATATATTTCAGAGTAAATCATCAGAAATGTTCTTTAGTGCTTTATTTAACACAACACAGAAATTATGGGTTTACTCAAAGCTACTCAGAGAACAACTTGAGGATCTTCCCAGAACTAGTTAACTCTTTTGGGGACAATAGTTTATTGAGACCATATCTTGTAGGTTTTTTTTTTTTCTTCTTTTTTTTGTATGATGTTATTTTCAACCTGAGGGTCAAGGTTCCACTCTCCCACCCTGTTCCTCCTTTAGGCAGCCTGCAGTGTCTCTCTCTGGGGGCTAGCCCTATGCTCTATCAGGCTTCCCACTGTTGTTGGATCCAGAGGTGAAAGCAGGAATCAGAAGACATCAAAGGACTTAATTAAAGCTCTTCCTTAACTTGCTGCTTATTCTAAAGAGAAAGCATCTCTTGATGAGTCTCTATCAAACCTTTCTCAATATTTTGCTTAATATCCAACATCAGCTATAAAATCCAGGGTAGTAATGGTGACTTCCCCTGGTGGCTCAGTGGTAATGAATCTGCCTGTTGCAAAGCAGGAGAGCAGGTTTGATTTCTGGGTCAGGAAGATTCCCTGGAGAAGAAAATGGCAACCCACTTCAGTATTCTTGCCTGGGAAACCCCATTGACAGAGGAGCCTGGTGGGCTACCAGGCTCCTCCATGGAGCAACTCCATGGAGTTGCAAAGAGTCACACATGACCTAGTGACTAAACAACAACAATGGTGCCTTTACAGACCATGCCTCTCAGAGTACCTTATCAAGGGGACTTGTTAGTGTTTATAAAGTCTGTCACGGATAGAAATTCTCCTCATGTCCTTGAGGAGTGCTAGGTGTGGGATTCATTTTGCTTCTTTTCCTTTGGGTTCTGTCAGCTCTCCTTTACCACTTGACAGTGAGGGTGGCCACAGCTAACGCTTAGATGTTAGGCATCATTCCAAGTGGTTTATCTGTATTAACTCTTACCCTTTTGACCAGCAAAAACTTACAATTAACTATGATTTATTTTATGGAAATTTCCTAGGTGATTTATATTGTCCCTAATCCTCAAGACAACCATTTGATATAGGTGCTATGATTATCCCAGTTTTACATACAGAGCTCAGGGCAGTGAGGTTAAAACCTAAGGTCAGAGAGCTAGTGAACTAATGGAGCCTGAATTCATGCCAACGTCTGCCTGTTTCTCAGACTCTTGAACTTTCCACAAGCTATAGTTATAGTGCTTCAATTTTTTTTTTTTAACAGCATGATGAGGGTTTTTTTTTTTTTTTTTTTGCAAAACAACACTATTAGCGAAACACAATATACTCTAGTTTGTTCTGTTAAACAGCCGTAAAATAAAGAAATAGATTTTTTGCACAATCATTTGGCCATGAAAGTCAGAGCAAATAAAATAGTTTTATTTTACTCCTTTAACCTTAATTCACTCCAAGAAGTTATGTGTTTGATAATGAGAAAAATTTTATTGCATCTGAATAGACAAAAAGTCTCCTGGCTTGCCTAGGCTTCTGTTGGGTAGAAATCATGTCGTGAATTTCTGCTCCTCAGCTTCTGCCTTACAAATAAAGGAATTTGATAGCCTGTCAAGAAAAAGATCACTGTTTTAAATTGGTCTGTGGTTCTTTTCTGTTGAAAATAAAATACAAAACTTCTGTTATCTTGTAAAGTTTTGAGGCAGTTTAATGCCAACTGAATGCCTTTTGAGGATCTGGTTTACATGTATTGGGGTCTTTGATTCCTGTTTCCACTTCTGATTTTGGATGATAAAAGGATAGTCTGGTTTTAATTTGGGTTTGTTATTCCCCAGTACATGTCAGAGAAGAACGAAATCCAAGTAGATGTGTCTCATTTAGTAGTTAATTCTCATTAATGAAGAAGACTAATTTCAGAGCACGGATTAGTAACTGATCCCAAAGTGTGTGGAGTGGGGGGGCAGAGAAGCTGACAGAAATCAAGCAATCTCCATCACAAAGCTTTCTTTACTGTTCAGTATTATAATAAGGAAGTCTGGAGTAGCATTAAAAGCCTAATGACAGTTTCATGAGTTAGAAATATTTATTTGGAACTTTCTTTTTGTCTAAAATCTTAGACTCTGAGATCACTATCTTATATATATATCTTATATCTTATATATATATATGTATATATACATATATGTAAGCAAATTATGTTTGAGACTGTGATATGTGATAAGTCTGGCTAACAGGAAAGAACTGTGGAGGTAAAACTGAAATCCTGTAGAATAAGAAAGAAAAAATAATAAAAACTAATACATTTCAAGCCAAGTATAGTTTCAAGCTGCCCTGGAAAGACTTAGGATTAAATTAGAATTTATGTCTCTGCTTTCATCTAAAGGAGCAAACCACATGGTGGAACTCTTATCCTTTATCCACATTTTTGCCTTATCCTAATGTTAACCACAGGCAAGTCACCAAATATGGAATCAGAGCAGTTTTTTGCATGCCTCTACGAAACCATCTAAATTGTATACAAGAAAATTATCTTCCATCATCTGCTTTGAATTATTAGATAATTCTTCAAATCTAATATCACAGGTTCCAGAGTGTCTCCCCACTGCTTTTTGTCTAACTTTAAAAAATTATGCAGAACTTTTTAAAGTGCAAAGTTGGAAATTAGTAGGACTTACATGACATTTTACTGGTCCTTGAGGAATACCTCTTTAAGGACGCGGGTAAATCATTTTCTACCGAAGCTGTATTTGTTTGCTGTGATGAGTGTTTGAGATGAATGTCATCTTAAAAACTCCTGTCTGCTTTTTGCGTCTGGCAGCACATATACTGAGAGCCATTAGCTTAGAGCTCTTCCTGTGGCTGTAATCATTGTCGTTTCTGAGCAACTCATTTCAGCATCTCACATTTCACGTTCCCAATCTGAAAAAAAAAAAGAAAAAGTTATGTCCTATAATAATTGGTAGTTTGGGAGAGAAAGTATTACATTTAATATGAAAAAATTCAAAGAAATGTTTAGACATACTACCAAACAAGAGTTCTGAGGGCACAGTGGCCCTATGATTCTTGTTCTATCAACTCTTAGCATAACCTGCCATCACCTTAAAAGCTGTGTTTGAGAAAAAGCAAATACTTTTTCCAAGCTTGGAAAAATGCTTGGAGAAAGAACAAAGGATGAGTTGGGTTATAATTTAGAAACTGAATAAAGTATTTCAAGGTTGAGGTGACTAGATTGGAACAATGAGAGCCTTAATAATAAAAGGAAGAGGTAGCTATTCCAAAGAGCTGGCCAAGGACTTACAACTATGGAATCAGTGAGCAAAGAAAACAAAAGCAGGTTTGGATGGTTCAAACCTTGGTACCTAGGAGGATGAGAACATTTATGGAAAAACTTTATCCATTTCAGGAGAAAGATGAGTTTAGTGTAGCAATCCCCAACCTTCTTGGCACCAGAAACCCGTTTCATGGAAGACAGTTTTTCCATGGGCCAGGGATGTGTGTGGAGGGGGTGGAGGTGGGGGGGGAGGGAAGAGGATGGTTTAAGGATGGTTCAAGCGCATTACATTTATTGTGCACTTTATTTCCATTATTATTATATCAGCTCCACCTCAGGTCATCAGGAATTAGATCCTGAAAGTTGGGAACCCCTGGTTTAGTGACAGACATGAGTTTGAGTAAAAGTGACATGGCTCTGGAAACATCCAACCAGGATTTGAAATGGAGCCCTGGAAATTGGTAATGAAATTGGAGCAGGTGACTGAGGCTTTGTGTTAAAAGTCACAATTGAATCTACTAAGAGTCAAATGTGCCTCCAAAGTTACTGATGGGAAGGAAACATCAGAAAATTGAAGACTGCTCAGGAAAATTATCCCTTCTTTATGAAGCTGAAGAAAGACAAACAAATGAAATAGAGAAAAGAGTGATGAGGGAAAGACAATGAGAACCAGGATTGTGGAGCAGTTCAAGCAGCAGCTGTTTAAAAATATTTGCACAGGGGAGAAGGGCGGGGCTAAAAAAAATAAAAATATTTGCACCAAATGCATAAAAATTACTATGAGATATAAATCTTACCAGAAAATGAAATATTAGGGTGTCATTTTGTCAGATAAAAGATTATTGGAATGAGGCAAATAGCAAAATTGGTTTAATGTTTATAATAGCTAGAAAAGAAAATTGAAATTATTTTTTAAAAGGCCAAATACTAAAATAAAACTCAAAGCACCTCAATTTTTATATCATGGTATATTTCTATTTTATTTTCTATATTATTTTTAAATTTCTTTATAAAATATTCATAGAATACCTTTTTCTGTATATTCAGTGGTAAATAAACACATGGTCTCTGCCTTCATTGAGCTGAGAGTGTAGTACCATAAGAAACCAATTTTAAATAGGTTGCTTTCACAGAGGACTTAGACGATTGGAGGAAGGAGTGTAAATTGGGATAAAATATTTGATAGTTGAAGGAGGAAACATAAAGACATCTTTCTTGTTCTTTTCTACTTCTGACAAAGAAAAGAAAAACACTTTGTGTATTTTACTGTTTTAAGAAGTATGACCATGTGAGAAATCCATGTAATTTTTCCAAAAAATTGCATGTCAAAGATGGATATCAGCTTATCAGTTTTAAGTTCTCATATCTTTTTAAAAATAACTGAATTTGCACTAGCTAATTGTTGAAAGGAAGACATCAATAAAAAGAAAGACTAGTCAATATTTTGTAAAAGTCTTTGTAGTTGCTTGTCATACTTTTGTTAATTACTTTCCAGTTTATTGTTAATTTTTTTAAATTAATATTTCAGTGTGTAATTAGAGGCTAAATCATTTTGGTCACTATAAATGTATCCTTTGTACTTTGTTCCCTGCATAGTACAGTTAACTGCCTTTTTTCATCATGATTATGCTATAAAAAGGAAACAAATTTTATATCCAGTGTATTATTAAAACTGAAACATGTCTAAAAAAGTACACAGATATTTACTAGATACTAGGGTATAAATTCCCATCCATATATAGGGCTATTAATATTTGGGGGCCTGGACTACCAAACAAGATGCCTGGGTAACCATCATACTGTAGTCAGTATCATCAAGTCGGACTTATATTTGATTACAACAATGCAAATCTTTTTAAGTTGCCACCTTAAATGATATAATAACACATATTAAAGGTACTTTTTTCTCTTCTTAGTACTACATGATTTTGCACAAATGAGTTTATTAGTTGGCATAATTTTCACATTACAGAAAAGTAGAGACTTTGCAGAATGAACAAATTATTATTTACAGCTATCTCCATATTAATAATAAGTGTGTTAGTTGCTCGATCATGTCCAACTCTTTGCAACCCCATAGACTATATATAGCTTGCCAGGCTCCTCCGTCCATGGGATTCTCCAGGCAAGAATACTGGAGTGGGTTGCCATTTCCTTCTCCAGGGGATCTTCCCTACCCAGGGATCGAACCTGGGTCTCCCGCATTGCAGGCAGACGCTTTAACCTCTGAGCCACCAGGGAAGCACCATTTTCTTTGTACTAAAGCATTTTATGGGTCCAATTTCTTAATCTGAAGATTGTACTTAGAATAATTACTACTTGATTGAAAAGTGGCAGAGTTGTTATAAGTCCAAGGTTTGTAAAACATTCTCTTTATAGTTGTTTGATCTCAAGTGGCATGTTTAAAGGCTGTATGAAAAGGTTTAATAAATGCTCAGAAAAATCTAAAGTTTAAAAATATTTTTCTATCAGGGTAGTCTATTTTTGCTCTCCTAAAAATCAATTTTTTCCCCTTCATCTTTACCCTTAGCTTATGAGAAGCCATGACATTTCATCCAGTTTTTCTCAGAATTTTAAAGAAACAGAAATCTTGATTTTATTTTGTTGCCCATCTTTGTGGAATGGTCTTTTTTTTTTTTTTTTTTTGACTCAAAACAAAGCCAGTAGCATCCTGGCTTCTCCTATTCTTCCCTAGTGAGCTAACATCATCTATGGTCCAGCCTTTAGCCTGGTTGGACAAAACACAACTGAGGCCCCTAACTAGGCAGTTTGATATTAATGAAGATCACACAATCAGCCTTTTAATTTACAGTGAGAAATGTAACTATTAGAAGAACTGAATTATTCACCTCTACACAAGCATTTGCTTCTTAATATAAAGAGAAAACATTTTTGAGTATCATGTATCAAAGATCTGTGCTAAGTGCTTCAGCATGTAGCATGGTACCTGGCACTAGTCTAAATGCATTCTTCCAGCATTTAGTATGTATGCCCAATTAGGTCCTTAATAAATACATTTTTCAACTGTTATATCTTTTCAACTGTTATATATTTTTCAACTATATTCAGAATAATCCTTTATAGGTTAAACATCTAGGCATTATGAGTGTTTCTTCTATAGACAATATATCTCCATTATTAGCTTGACACTTGTTATTTTATCTTATTTTGCTTTTATTTTCATTGTCAGTTTGTAAAATTGATGCATGTCTGTTATGATAAAGAATTCAATCCAAAATGGCATTTCACATGCTATTCGTTTCTACTTTGGCAAATATAGATAAACTGAAATGTCCTCTGTAAGGCATAGGCTGAATATGTTGAGAGTTTCTCAAAAAATCAACCAAGCTTCCTAATCTACTCTCAAGTCTAGTTTTTACCCAAATTATAATTACACTTATAGCCAATTTCTGCAGCTATACCAAGGAATCATTGAACAGATGGAACACAGTGTCTCAGAGAACAAAAGTCCGTGGAATCAAATTAACACTTGGAAATAAAAGTAGCTTTTAACTATGTATTTAAGATAACCAAATAATGACATTATTTGACACTTAGGAGTAGTCTGTACATTTTTAAGCCTTCCTATCCAAAGAATCCAGTTATGTTTTATGACAAGAGAAATTAGAATAAATAGTCTAGGCTGTGCTAGCCTTTTTAAAAATCCACTACACAGGAGAGTCTTTTTATTGTAAAAAATATATATTTTCAAGAATCCTCTGGCGCTTTCAAAATGACATGTAAGACAGACTAGCCCTATGCCAAATATCACACCATTGTAGGGCCTATTACATGCTGAGATTTTAGTTGAGCTAAAAAGCATGTGGAAGAAATTCAGAATATGTGGTTTGGAGTGGTTTGAATGAGTAGTCATTATGTCCCAATTTTATCACCTATAGATATGTAATATAGTATTGTTAGAATCAAAATTAGAAAGATATTCCAAATATTTTAGATTGTAGTCCTCAAAAAGATCAATTTTTACAGAGATTTTTAAATTTGTTATCTTGAAAGTGTTTTTCTCCAATAGAATAACCTACATAAACATACACACAGCTATTATGTGAGGGGCAACACCTCCAATCTCATTGAACTAGGTTTAACCAGCACTGACCCTAAGTGGATCAGCAATGCAGGATTCTCCAGTTATGGCTGGTCACAAAGATCTTCCAACACCTATTGCCTCTAGAAATTGGGTTATATAATTCTTGATAGAGCAGTTATCTTCATGCTAGAGTATTTGGACTCCTGGGACTACCCAAAGGGATTTCAAGAGGAGTAAGGGAATCCATTTTTACATCCTCAGCCTAAATGTGTCTTCATTCCTTAAGACGATCAGCCTGGGACCTCATCTGAGCTCGCGTCAGATGCAAGGCCCACTGCAGTCTTTCCTTTCCCACCTCCTCATTCATTCTCAGTTGCTTTTCTCTTATTTTAACAGAAAGGCATGGGCCTCCCTATATAGTCACTGTGAACACTGCCCAGAGTACTAAAACAAAGAGACAATGGGAAAACTCAGTGCCTAGGAAGTCTCCTTAATCAAGGCAGTATACTGCCCTTTCATCCTTATCATTAAGGGATACATTCAATCAAATTATATTTCTATGTTTTTTTGAAATATTCATAAACATTTATCATATACTTGTGCTACTGGGTTCAGTTATGTACCACTAATAATCGTGATTTTGATTACAAAAGAAGTTGTAAGATATAGGGCCTCATTGTCTCAGAAAATTTCTAAAAATAAATTTAAAATTTTAAACATATTTTTTGGAAGAAAAGTATAATGTGATAAAATAGTGTATATAATATACTAAAGTAGAATCAGGAAAATTGAAATGGAAATGCAATTTCAAAGAAAGAAGGACCCACATGAGAATTTTTTCTTTGAAAGGATGATGATAGGATGAAATTGCTATGTTATTTATATACCACTGATTTTTTAAAAAGTAGTATTGTCAGTTCGTTTTAAAATGGCAGTGTTTACAACATTATATATTCCACATAATTATTTACACTTGGAGGTGAGAATAATATTCTTTGGGGGATAGTCTTTTGTAGATGCATAAGTACAAAAAGGTAAAGACTGCATCATTATAGCCAGTCCATCAGAGTGGACACAGTTTCTCAGTGCTTATGATATTGTCCCTAACTCCCAGGACTCAAGTGCGCAGTGGTGTAGAAAAATGTAGTGAAGTGCCTGTCAAGCTCACCACAGCCAAGGGCAAAACTGAGTAAATGTTTTAAGTAATTTCTGTACAGCATCACTTTGTTGAATATAGAAACTCAAGACTTGTTATTGTTAAACTAGGTCAGAGAAAGAAAAGACAAGAAGATAAGTTTTAGGCATATGGTTTGGCTCCAAGCCTTATAGGGGCCGATTTGGAAATTGTGTTCTCCCATGAAAGACGGTCTATATGCTTATGATTTCATCATGATTTGTCAAGAGCTATAAAGACCAATTATGCAAAGGTTTTAGAGGCTTCTGAAGACATATTCTGTCTTTGCATGGTATCATATTTCTAAATTGCTGATTTGGGATGAAAATCTTTTGTCTTAAATGTAGCACAACAAAAGATCTTATTATCTCAGCACCTTAGGGTTTGTTCCATCAATAACCTTTATTCAAATTCAGTAATTGCCCTATGTGTCAAAAAATAAAATCTGGAGACATGTCTAAACTCTGCTTAAAAGTAATGAATCATAATAAAATTTTACTTTCCAGTGGCATACGTTTCTTACAGAGAGGGACTTCATTATCCTTTAACAAATTTGAGAAAGTGAGTTTTCTATATTATTTTCTGATTTTGAATTAAAAGATTTAAGATATTGGAAGCATATCAGCAAGAATATAGTTCTTAAAATATATCTTTCTTCTGAAAAAGTGTGAGATGTTAATATATATACACTCCTTTTAATATAATGTATTTCATTTAAAGATGTTCTATGGATACACTTGTTAAAAGTCCTTTAAAGAAAGAATCCTAAATAATAAAACATTTGAGGCCAGTGTAAAAATGAAGTGGAATTGTCCCAGTACTTTCTCAATTAAATATTAAGCACTCAATTTTTTGAAAACAGCTTTTTTACCTTCTAATAATTTGAAAGTATTCCTATTTTATAAGATATTTAAGTGTAAAACTTTTATGTAGCTCATCATTTTCACTTCTTACAGTTTCAAAAAGGTATCAGATTCTGTTGAATTGGGTAAAACTTTTATGTAGCTCATCATTTTCACTTCTTACAGTTTCAAAAAGGCATCAGAGTCTGTTGAATTGGGCTTATACAACAAAATCTTACCAGTCCAAATTCCACCTGGAGCTGGTTGGAGAAGAGCAGGGGTGGAGGTCACTGCACTGAGGACTTGTCTTCCTGACCTCCTTTGTCAAGCTCGTGCATCCTTCATATGACACAAAGAAAGGGAGGGATGGAGAGACTCCTGTTCTTAAAACTGCTATCTCCCTTTTCCTTCAAAAGCAAGCTTCTTCCATATAAAATCATGGGTTTTTTTTCACATTTTATTATGAAATGTTTCAGACATAAAGGAATGTTGAAAGAATTGTATAGTTCTGTCCCCATCACTTACTTTTTACAATTAACATTTGAGTATATTTGCTTTGTCACATCACTGTCTCTCTACCCAGCCATCAGTCTATCTTTTTCTTTCTTTCTTTCTTCCTTTGGAAAAGGGGTGGGTAAGTGCAAAGTATGTTCTCTATACCTCTATGATTAGTATGAAAAGTGAAATGAAAGTGTTTGTTGCTTAGTCATGTCCAACTCTTTGGAACACCTTGAACTGTAGCCCACCAGGCTCCTCGGTCCATGGAATTCTTCAGGCAAGAATACTGGAATGGGTTGCCATGCCCTTCTCCAGGGGATCTTCCTGATCAAGGGACTGAACCCAGGTCTCCTGCACTGCAGCAAATTCTTTACCTTCTGAGCCACTGGGGCTTATATCTAAATGTTTTCTTTGTCCCTAGCACTATGCTAAAGCCTTCACAGTTTAGCCCCAGGCATGTCCTGCTTCTCTTCCCACCCTACCCACACCCCAGTGTACCCAAACTTGATGTGTGCCAGACTTCTTACCCATCATCTGAATATTACATGCATTCTTGCAGCGTCCACGTGTTTGAAAATTCTCTTCCTTCTATGGAGACTTTTCCCTCCTCTTTAACTCTTACTTATCTTTCAGGATCCTTCAACTGTCACCATTTGGGTGAACATTTTTCTCCAGACAATTAACACCTACTTCCAGTGCTAAATGTTTAACAACCCATCACTGCAGAAAGAAAATGGCCCTCGTTTGTAGGACTTGCAGATTTTGTTGGTATAAATTCTCTTTCCTGCCGCTGGCTTCAAGCTACCGACAGGAAGTTAGTTACTGAGTTTAAGAAGAGATGTGCTCAGGGTACTCTCTCCAGCTGACAGCAGTGCTCCCCACCCCACGGCCTCTTCCTCTCTCACCCTTGTCCCTGTGTGCTGTTGGTGATCAGGTGGTCTCCTAAAGCAGAGACCATGCTTCACTCCTATTTCTGTTGCTAGCTGTTAGCTCATGGCAGGCTATAGGATAAAAAAAGATTCACAAGAACACAATGAATAAATGATTTGGGTACTAAATTCTATTCTATAGAGTACCTTCCACACACTGCTGATTCAGTTAAAACTAAGGAATTACAGTAGTCACTCAATGGATGGACGGGAACGGTGAGCCACAGGGAGCTACGGTCTGTAATGTGTGGCCGGTTGCCCATGTGTTAGAACCTGTCTTTGCCCTGGCACTTGACCGCTCATCGCTGTGATGCTGCTGCAGTTTTCCAGTTCCCTTCAGAGCCTGTCAGCATTCACTCAGCAGGCCATTTGGCATAGGTACCTTCCAAACTTCATGAGAAGTCAGCAGGGCACTGAGTTAAGGTCAGGAAGGACACATGGTAAAAGCAGATCTTTAAAGATTCCCTTGGTCTGTACATTAACCTTTGAGGAAAATGGAGTGTGCCAGAGTGCCTAGCTTTTGAAAATAGTAGCATAATACCCAAGGCATAAAAGAAGATTAGAACCTAAAAGGCAAAGCAAGAGAGAGGCCCCCAAAAAAAGTGATAATTATTTGAATGGAGACACAAAATGAAATTTTACTTAAAATTGCTAATTGTTTTTAACCTTATGAAAGATTGCCTCTCAGTTTTGGACTTTCGAGTTAAAATAAGTGATTATATTCTTCTCTGAAAATTTGTTAACAGTAGTTACCTATTAAAAATTGTTTAATGTATGGGCTTCTTGGGCTTCCGTGGTGGCTCAGATTGATAAAGAATCTGCCTGCAGTCCAGGAGACAGTGGTCCACTGGTTGAGACTCCACGCTCCCAATGCAGGGAGCACAGGTTCGATCCCTGGCTGGGGAACTAAGATCTGGCATGCCATATGTTTAATGTAGAAAGTATTTTTTGTGCTCTCATTATTCAGTATTCTGAATTTTAAGTTGAGCTACTGTGATACATTTCCACAACCTAAATAGAGTTAAGTTCCAAGAATGTTAAACATGACATTGTATTTGCATGTCACAGCTAGAAAAAGTGTGAAAAATGTACATTTTTCCTTGACCTTTCTATAGAATTATGGACTGTTGAGGGTTTGCAATGGAACCTAAGTATTTAAATAAGAGTTTCAATGAATAACAATACTAAATATGCAAGAACCTTTATATCTGAACTTAGTTCTATCCTGCTATTGTTCAGCTCCTCTAAGTTTGATTACATATTAATTCAGATATTTTATTTGAATATTTTACATTTTTGTGGGTTGTAAATGTGTGGTATTCGTTTTGATTTTGATTATGTGGAAAATAGTGAAGGTAATTCCCCAGGATAAAGCTTTGAGATATTCACTTTCAAGGTCTCTTCTTACTGTTCTTTGCTTAAGTTCACTGACTTTTTGAGTAAATATATTTGAATTTTACAAAAGATGTACTACAACCTCTTACTTACCAGGCTCATTGAGAACTCTAAAGAGAGGTAGCATTTCTTCATTAAGATGAATTACTTATCATTACCATATGCTGTGAATTACTATTTGTTGGGAGCACAGCTATGAATACATAAAGTAAGATACCTGCCCTGTACTCTCTATTGTACAGAAAGTCACTAGGTCTGAAAAATAAGGAAATACTAAACTGGCTCTGACTGTCAGAATGTTCTTTTACATTTAAAATTCCATATTTATTTGAGCATTTTTTCTGAGTTCTGGCTCATACTGAAAAGGACGACTCTACATAATTTGTTTCCCTTTCTTTCCTGTTAGTTTCTTTGTTTTCGTTGCTCTGGTTATGGTTTTTACAAGTCCTCTGATGAAAATTTTCTAAGAGATCAGCCTTCTTAGATATTTTTCACTTACTTGACTTTACTTTTTTCCCCTTCTCATTCCTCTTAAATATATCCAATTACACTCTAGACTACTCTTTGCTGCTTTTCTTGTTGTGCTTCTAAATATAGTCACCAGTTTTGGAGTCCTCCCACATGTTCCATTCCTTGTGTCTGTTGGATTGATTTTATGATCTGGCCATACTGTTTTTGGAAAGGGTCAGACTCTTTCCCCTTACTTAGCACATCATGACTTCTGACAGACTGGGTCAGTCGGACTGGGGAATATTAAGCATAGAGTGGTAGTAGCACACCAGTTAGTCAGACTGATGCAGGATTTAACTGAACAACTAAAAAAAACATGTAGGAAAACCACTATAAGGCAACTAATTGCTACCCCACATTTTTTCCCCCTTAACAAATGTCCTTTAGTAGTCTTAAATGTCCTTTAGTAGATCATAAATCATCTAAAATTCAAGCACAGAAACTTTAAACTTTCAAATGGTCTCTAGGACAGGTTTTATATAAAGAATCACAATTGCACATCATAGATAATAACTAAATATTATTAGAAACTCAGAATAAACTTTGAAGGAGGGCCAATAAAGTTTTAGGCACACTCCATTTTCTCCTCCAAAATTTTGACCAATAGACTTAATTAACAGAACCAATTATAAATGAGAATCCATGCTTCCACTTGGTTATCAGAAATACAGGATTGTAACTTAGTACTGCAAACTATTCTGCCTGCAAATGAGTGAAATAAGTTTAAGTCCATAAGGGAGAAAGCCATAAATTCTGATTTGAGAGATCAGTATTTTTTAACACCAAAAAAAATCCCATTATCTGGATGGACCACAGTAGATTCACCTACTGAAGGATATCTTGCTTGCTTCCATTTTGGCAATTATGAACAAAATTAGTATAGACATCTGTGTACAGGAGTTTGTGTGGACATAAGTTTTCAACTCTCTTGGAAAAATACCATGGAGCAAGAGATGGAACAAGCCTATGTGCATTTCAAGATCCTGCTAGCATCACTTTTGCTAATGTTGCTTTACCCAAAGCAAGACATGTGACCATGCCCAGATTGGGAGTGGGGAAGTGTTGGGGAAAAATAGATGCAAACCAGTTAGATGTGTTGGGGGGATACCTTCTATGGTGTCATTGTCACTAGAGAAAAAGAAATAGACAAAAATAGGGGCTGGATGAGGGCTTTTAGGTCAGAGAAAAGAGGAAACCAGCTCCCAGGTACACAGCTTCTAAGGAACATCCTCAGAAGGGTATGCATTAGCATCCCTCTGACAAACTAACCCACCCAGAAGAAAAAAGTGACCCATTATATTTTCACTTCCTTGAGGTGAATAGAAAATCAGAGGCCTTTTTCTAGCCATTTCCAAATTGTGTGAGTGTTGCTGTGAGTTTTCTTTCTTATAAAAGTGTTAGGTCAGTGATTAATTGTTTGACCCTTATCAAACAGTGAAAAAGGTTTCAAATCCAATTCTTAGAAGTCATAGGAAACAGCAAAAATATTTCCTTCCCAAAAAAGGTCATAAAGCTTGTACTTACTATGAATTAAAAGACCAAAATGTATACCAATTATCACCTAAAGACCAGTCTCTGAACAAACTGTGTGACTTAAACTGTTGAATTACAAACATTTCTGATATTATCTGATATTGTCTGCTAAGAATATTTTGTTATATTCCTATTAGTGGCAGTAGAATTAGAAAGAAAATCTGCTTGTGTTAACACTTTCTAAAAAGTCCCATATGTTTAAAAAGGATATCTTATCCCTTTTGGCTTCCGCAGTGGCTCAGCAGTAAAGAGCCTGCCTGCAATGCAGGAGACACAGGAGATTCGAGTTTGATCCCTAGGTTGGGAAGATTCCCTGGAGGAGGAAATGGCAACCTACTTCAGTATTCTTGCCTGGGAAATCCCATGGACAGAGAAGCCTGACAGGCTACAGTCCATAGGGTCCCAGACAGTCAGACATGACTGATTGAGCATGCATGCCATCCCTTTTGCTTTGACATAAAAAATCTTAAAAAGAGAACTTTTATTTTCTGTTTTGCACTTCTTCAAACATTACCTTGAAAATTTAAAAAGAAATAAAATAGATTCACTAAAGATCATATAGCATTATTCTAGAACTATATAAATAAAATATTAAAAAACCAAAAATGTTTATAATAACAATAACCTATGTAGATTGACTTTTTTAAATTTGGAAAATGCAGTCAGTGGTAAAACTTAGACTTATGTGTAACTTTTCTACGTAAGTGCTAAAATACAAAATATGTGCTACCCTCTCTCACTAAATCCAGTTCAGTAGTTTTCTGCTTTTTCTTCTATAATTTGTGCAGTAACCAGTAGATGAAAAACTATCAAGTGCTAAAACAAATGTTCTATGGCCATTAATACTATAAATATTATAAATACTATAAATTTATCCCCAGGGTGCCCCCAGGGAACATAAGAGGTGAAGAGACTCCCTAGTTTGATCACTTCAAAGGACAACTTTTGCAAAAGAAGTTTCCTAAAGTAGTCTCCAAGCATGGAGACCAGAAATGAGTAGAAGATCCTGGTGACTCACTTCCTCTTCGTGCCAGTGCAGGTTCTTTGTATAAACAGAAGAGGACAGGAACCTGCCTCATCTCCTCATTGAGTTTTCAGTTACCCATTTACCCCTCCCCTTGGAAATCTCAGAAGTTGCTCTTTGGCATTTTGAGAACCTCTAAAGTATCACAGGCAAGCCTTTATGCCTGGAAGCATAAGCTTTTAAATTTGATTCACAGATAAATCCTTGGTTTAATCGCTAAGTCATATCTGACTCTTGCAACCCCAGGGACTGTAGCCTGCCAGGCTCCTTTGTCCGTGGGATTGCCCAGGCAAGAATACTGGAGTGGGTTGCCATTTCCTTCTCCAGGGCATTTTCCCAACCCAGGGGTCCACCTGGGTCTCCTGCATTGCAGGCGGATTCTTTACTGACTGAGCCATCAGGGAAGCCCAAGGAGAACAAAAAACAAACCTGATTTGCCTTACAGCAGTTTGTTATATATGTAAATTAGTCAACGAGTTAGAGTTAAATAAAAAGTCACCTGACTTCTCAACTATGTTTTTAAAATGCAGGAGCAACGGCTGCAGCCAGGAAGGAGGTGATAAGAAACAAGATCCGAGCCATCGGCAAGATGGCCAGAGTGTTCTCAGTTCTCAGGTAAGATCATGGTCCTCTGCTCTGTTTTGCCTTTGATTATATGTCGCTGAATAGTGTCTTAATACTTTAGTCTGGTCATTTAGATATGTTACTAGAAACTATTTTCTTTTCTTTAATTATATTTTAAATGGAATTGTTAGTTCCTCACTATTTTAGTTGAATTGAAATCTACTAAATTATTCCTGTAGAGAAAGCCTCTAAGTGGACTGCCTCACATTTTGTCCCTCTGAGTGCTGCAGGACTTTAAAACATTTATTTCACAATAGATTCAACATATTATGAAATAGAACAGCTATTATAATCCTATTTTTCATTCACTCCCGGTAGTAAAAGATGAATCCATCAGGTGCATTTCACTAGATTTCTAGGAAATGAACATGAACCATAAAGCTTGTTTATGAGAATCTATATTATTCTAATAAATCATTGAGAATGAAAAGGTTATTTAGAGTTTCATTTCCCATATGTTAGTTATTTTTTACATGGATCATGCATCATGTTATTATTATGCATGGACTTAAGAAAACAAATCTTTTCTTAAAAAGGATTAACTACACTTTACTTAAATTCGGTCATCTATTCTTGGATAACACAAAGTATATTTCTCTTCAAGAGATTACTTTAATCTGCAGTATGATTATATGTGAAGAGTATAAAATCAGTTCACAATTACATTATTAACAAGGGTAAATAGGACCGTCTTGGGGAAAAGGCCATTTCCACATTGTATAATATCATATTCTAATTTTTGCCAAATTTTTTTCAACTTTTTTTCATGGAGTAGCTACAGTGGCTCTTTTGATTTCTCCTCTTGGTATTTCTATCTCACTCCTGGTAGAGTCACTAACGAGTAATTTAGTGATTTGATACCTGAAGCAGGGAGCCATGAGCAGGATGAAAAGCACCATCATCCTTTCCCAAAGACACCAGATCAAAGTCAGTAATAACTGTGCAGTAGCAGCCAAATCTTGAAGTCATGTTAAAGCTGAAAATAGAGCGTAGTTGCTCCCTGCGGCCTGATGAATGAGGCCACCTTTGCTCTAACGCTTTACATTCCTAACTGAACTTGCGGGACTCATTCATTCCTTCTAAACAAATGTAATAAAACTTAAAGCAGCAATTATGTATCGTGAAGAAAAAAATTAAATAAAACAATGTAATAAAACTTAAAGCGGCAGTTATGTATCATGAAGAAAAATAAATAAATAAAGCATAGCAACTAAGAAGATAATCCATAGGTCAGATTTTTTAAATCTCCCTTTTACTGTCTGGTTTTCTCTCCCAAGTCAAATCAGCCCTACTTATTTTGTTGAGCCTTAGCAGCAGCAGTAAAACTTATAACAGCTCTTTCCCTGGCTCATTTTTTTTTTTTTTTGAGAAACCTATTTATGGTGTCATGGAAGATACCCAGCAAGACTTTGTATTGTGACACCTGGTTACAAAATCAGAATTGTTTTCCATATCTTCAGGATTCAGAAGAGTGTGAACCCCTGACAATTATTTAATTCCCAACTTTATCTTATCAGTCATGTCATTTACATAACATGCCTTCTATATGAATGTGTGAAAACACAGTGTGTTCTAAATAAAAAAGGGGGAAAAAAAAACAAGGGAGCCAAGGAAGAGGTCAATGTGAGTTGTTATATACATTTTTTCCCTATACGTCTGATCTCTTTCTTGAAAGAAAATAAAAGGTAATGTCCCCCCCTCCCCCACATTGTGCCTTTGCAGAGAGGAGAGTGAGAGTGTGCTGACGCTGAAAGGCCTGACGCCCACAGGCATGCTCCCCAGCGGCGTGCTTTCTGGAGGGAAACAAACCCTGCAAAGCGGTAAGCAGGCCCATTGGTGCAACCTGTGCTGGCACCTCAATCTGCTCTGTCATTAGAGCCCTGACTTACTCATCCATTTAAGCTCAGTCTTGGTCTTCAGTTCTTCTCAGCTGAAAGAAGGGCTGAAACCTCCCCCCATCAGTTTGACCAGTCATGCCCCAAATGGTAGCTCCTTCATTCACTGGACTATGGTCTTTACCCCACCACCCCCATGTCCTCATTTGCACACTAACCACGATTTCAGGCCTCACTGTAAGACAGCTCATTTAGCTCACCTACATGCCCTATAGGTTTGACCACTTGGAACCAAGCAGTTGCTAAAAACAACTTGTTAATTACATGTTTATTAAATGTGCTGGTTATCTATTGGAGTGACGAAATAAACACATGCACACGTAAAAATACATATGTAAGTGTAGGATTTAGTGGAGAATGGAAGAAGAGTAAAGAAGGATGATTTTGTTTTGAATAGAAGTTGAAGTCAAAGGGGTCTTTCCTCTGACTTACTCGTCAAAACTTGAGAGTGATTAGAATCATATTTCATGTTTTAAAAAGGATGAAAACATTTCTTTGAAGATAGCTTTTGTATTAAAATCTATAGTTTTTTGGATAAGTGCTATCCAGTAGAACTTTTTGTGATGGTGGAAATATCTCTATCTGTACAGGAGCCACTGACAACGTTTGGCTATTGAGTGTTTGAAATATAGCTTGTACAACTGAGAAACTGTATTTTACCTAGCTGTCGTTACTTTGATTTAAATAGCCATATGTGGTTAGTGGCTACTGTATTAGACAGCCCAGTCAATATGCTCTTTTACTTTTGTTAGTTTTGTTATCTATTTTTACCAATATTCTCATTAATTAAAGTACCATTTCAGCACACTTTATGGAAATTTTGCTTTTAGATTAGACCCTAACAGAAAAAAATGAAAACAAAAATACGCTCTAAGGTTTTAAAACAGTCTCAGCCTCTTGCTTATTTTCCTGTATCTCTCCCTGCATCTTTTTTTTGTGTGTGTGTGTTTTCTTTTCTATTCCTGTCCCTCAGTCTGGAGGATCCTGATATTCCTATGGTTATGTTATTTAGGTACAGTTCTTTTACATAGAGAGTGACGCCCAGCTTCATGGATACGGTACTGCTAAACCTCCTGGCAGCGTCACTAAAATTTTCTTTATTTTCATGTGAATTTATTCCAACATCAATGTATTTGAGTTTCCACCAAAAGAAAAAAATTTCTAAATGAAAGTAGGAAAATATCACAGTAAATAAATAAATATATCCCCTATTTAATTTATAGCTAAAAAAAATATTTTAGTAACTTTGAAGGAAAAAAACAAAAATTTTCCCACCAAAGTAAACATGCTCTCTAAGAACACTGGCATATTTATTTATCATATGCATAATCATTTATATGCACGAAATGCACAACTACCTAATTAACTAAAATCTGCATAGTTTCTGAGAAGCACAGTTTTACAGTACAGCAAGTGTATTATCAGAAACTATGGGCCACAGTTGCTTTAGAAGAATACACTTAATAATGGACAGTACACATGTCTAATATGTGTTGGTGCTGGTGCGACTCCAGATTTTTTTGCTTTACTTTTAAATTTAAGTGACTTAAGTTCTTACAATTCTTTGTTTTGTTTTTAGATTTTCACCTGTATTTTAACCTGAAATTTTTAGTTGCTCTGTTGTTTTATTTTAGATCCATTTGTTTGCCATTTGGTGTTGAACTTACACACACACAAGCACATACCCACAGCAGACATAAGGTTTTATAACCTTGTTAGTCCTGAGAATTTGAAAAGTCAGTGTATATTTTAAATGATGTACACTAATACAATTTCAAAATTCATTGTCTGATTTGCTTAAATTTGTCTGAAAGGGGGAAACTACCTAAAGTTTTACTGTTTGGTTTTTCTCCATGGTGGTAACTATCATACATTTTTATCATAAGGAATTTAGAATGCACTGTAAGTAAATTATAGTGCACATTTGGCAGTTGCTCTAGTCTTAAAACCTTAAATTATTAGAAACATGCAAATTAAAGTCAAGGGGTAGAATTTTAATATTAAACATTTTGGAATTACAAAGAAGTTTTGCATTTTAGCACTTAATTAGGGAAATATCCTCTAACCTTGATAACATAGAAAAACTCAGGCACCTGTATAACGAGAATATAGACCCTAAGCTTATTATAAAAATTGCTGATAAAGCAATGGGCTTTTAAAGTTTTGCCTCTGAAATATGCTGAGGTTTCAGTATTTAGACTGACTTTTCTTTAAAATGCTATTGGAATTATTGCTGCTACTGGAATGTTACCACTTGATGGTAACATTTCAAGAGTTTTGTTTCAAAAAATGATATTCCAGTGAGGAAAACTGATTGTAACCTGGTTTACCTGGCGGAAGACACCCAGACTATCCCATCCCCTTCCTCTTCCTTTTCCCTTTCTCCCTCACACTTGAAACATGCTTAGTGTTTGTCTTTCGAGTCACATGTGTCATCAGCTCGGAGGCAGCTCTTAACTTGCATGCCCCCCTGCTTTTCCATTCCACTAGGAAATTGTGCTATTTAATATTAAATAGTGTGAATTATTCCACTGACAATATGGCAGTGCTTCAAGTTTTGCCATTTGGGGGGACATTTTAAAACTGTAAATCACCAGTCATAGCAGTGGATTTTTTCATACTTCACGTGAGTCAGATGCACATTTTCTATTGACCTAGTCCCTTGTAAACTCAGCCTAACTCAAAGAAACCCTTCCTGAGTGTTTTCCTAAAGGGTTAATCATGTGGTCATTTATTTAGTGAGCAAAATCCAAAGCAGTTCACTCAGATATGTGTATCCAGCTCATTAAAAAAAAAAAACAACACATCATTTTCGTGGTTTTTTTTTTTTTTCTTTCTTTTTAGCATTTCTGTTTTGTTGTCTGTGCCAGAATCCAGCACTTACAGGAACACTAATCATCTTAGCTCCCTTGATCGTCACTGATTTGTTCTTAGAGTTAAAAATCCTCTGCTCATTTTTCTCATTCATTTTGCACCCCCTTTCTTCTCTTCAGCTACTGTTGAGGCTATTGAGGCTGATGAAGGTAAATTGGCCAGTCCCCTTTCTGTTGTACCTGCAACAGATAAGGGCTCTGCTGGGTGTATTCATTTCTTTCTTTCTTTCTTTTTTTTTTTCCTTTTTTCCTTTTTTTTTTTTTTTTGCTGTAGCTTGTAAAGAGTGTGTGGGTGTTGGGCTAACAGTTGTGGCTCAGTATTAACCAAAATGTTCTTGCTTTAAAGGGGAAAATGTCCTTTTCTGGTTTGTTTGTTTGTTTTTTTCCCTTAAAGCTATGTTTGACTTTGTATATAATGATCCTAGTATAATCACAGAAAACAAAAGGATAACAGATCTTGAACATGTGGGGTGGGGGTTATGGCAGCCGTTTTGATAAACAATGGATAAAACAATATTCTTTGAGCTGAACCATGTCCCTCCCTCAAATCACTTTCAGTCAGCACTGAAAAGGAGAGGATAAAAATAGCTTTATGAAATCTAGTCTTCAGAAATTTCTAGCAAAAAACAAAAGTTCACTTGAATAGTGCTTTGTTGTAGTTCAACGTTAATTTTTGTCTCTAAAATATATTCCAACAAGAGACAGCTTTATTCAAGATAAACAGTTCTGCTAGTCTTATGAAATTTTAACCTACTGGTATTTGTAGGACAGCTAGCACCACCAAGATATTCTAAAGAGTTCAAAAATAGCTAGTGGCTGTGGAAGTGACTGGTAACAAGCATAGTGAATATTGTCATCACTCAGCTGGTTAATGTCCACTGAGTGTCTACTTTGTACCATGCACTGTGCTGTGAGCCTCAGGAAAATTGAGATATGTACATCACTGACTGTGTCCCAGCCCTGCTCAGAGACAACAGAGTGGACCTCTCGCAGTTTCTTTTGGGCTCTTTAAATGTCAAGTTATGAAAGAACTGCTTATCCAAATAGTTTTTAATTTGATACATACCATATCCCCTGAAAATTTTAAAAAGAATAATTTGAAGTTCCCCTTTAAAACAAAATTCTTCAGTTGTATTTTGTTCTTGCAAGATAATGTTTTATTGTTCCCAAAATTGTGTGATATGTGCCTTTGATATGATGTAAAATGTGCCACTTTAGACTCTCTCATTTGTATGTGATTTGGATACAGTAGGGGAAATGATAGCACTGTAAGAGAAAATACAACTGGTTCCTAAATAGCAGTGAATAAACTGCTATTTATGTGGGAATTCTCTATTCCTCTTGGCAAATTCTAATCTGCAGTGTGCATTCTCGTTGATAGTTTGGCTGTTTTCTGTGGTTTCTGTGACTCTGTGTTGTGTTAAGTATACTACCAATGTAAATTGCTAATACCCATTGTCTGACCAGCAACTACAGCAGAGCACACATTCTTCCAGACCAGGGTAGACAGAATGATTAGAAACGGAGCCTTATTCCAGGCATAGCCCTTGTTCTCACTAGATTTTGAAATTCTATGCTCCCACCCTATTGGCTTTTCAAACCTTACACAACCTAAAAAAGAGATTCCACTTTTACCATTTCAATTCATAAAATCGCATCATCAATTATGATGACTAACTTTTTATATTTATTTGTTATGATGAAATGATATTCACAGTAGCTCAGTAAAACAGTAGATGCTGCTTTTGTCCCTGAAAATCACTGAGTTCATTTTCAGGGTGGGTGCTCCTTAGACAGCTCTGTTATTTTTGTGATTTCTGACTGAATTAGAGAAGAATTAAAAAGCTTTGCTTTGGGCCTTGGTCTTTCCCCGTTTCCCCATCTTCTTCCTCTCAT
Organism: Giraffa tippelskirchi; assembly: GCF_054371585.1. Classification (NCBI taxonomy): domain Eukaryota; kingdom Metazoa; phylum Chordata; class Mammalia; order Artiodactyla; family Giraffidae; genus Giraffa; species Giraffa tippelskirchi. The sequence continues at coordinate 86,236,843 of NC_137275.1, read as the reverse complement.
AGTTGACTAATCACCATGATGCTAACCTTTAAAATGCAGAGGGGGAACGAACTGTTTCTCATCGTTTAACGAGTTTGGAAGCAACTGTGTCTATCTTTTAAGAATCTCATCCATACTAATGAAAAGCACTGTACATTTGTGTGGGAGTGGCTAGCAAAGTTTCGGCTTGAAACTGCTTTCCTTTTTTTCTCAAATAGGGTAGGAAGGCTTAAGGTACAATGAAATTGTCCTTCATCAGCCATGGAGATGCAGCCCAATTCAACACTGGTGATTGGCCCTTCAGTGTCTGGCTTGCGTTTTCACAGGGAGTAAAGCAATCTGGTGTTCTCCATTTATGTATGGTTCCCCATTTATGTACTTTATTTTCAGCTCACTGGTTGGTGCACCTATTGAAGAAAACCTTAAGTCTCTTGTGCAAATGCTTTATCTATCTCTGGAGCATAGTAGGATAACTGGAAAAAAAATCAAGAATCAGTGCTCCCCTTTTGAAAATTCCATGTTTTCATTGGATAAGGCCCAAACCATTCCCATTCATTTTTGCTTAAAGTTGCATAGTGTTTTCCCTTTGTTATTTGTGAACCATCACTTTACATCTACATTGATCTACTAGGAAAGGGTTTTTCTTTAATTTATGCAGTAGACCAGATGAACATCAGTTTGGCCTGTTTGCTGCTGAAGGAAAAACCAAATTTTTCTGCTTAGTGGTCTGATCTTGATTTTTCTCAATTTCTTTTACCTTGCCATCCACTCCACGTATTTCCAAAGTTGAGTGGAGAAGCAGGTGTTGATAATTTCATTTTTTTTTCATGCCACCGTTAAATTGTTTGCCAAGAAAATCTCTCTGGGATGCGGAGATGGCATGGAAATGCCCCAAGTTCATTCTTTTTGTAACTCCTTTTAGTTTATGCTGTAAGTTCTTTACTAGATTTTTAGGTCTAGCTGCTTCAGTGACTCTACTGAATTTGCCATTACTAGCACAATGGAATAGTAAAAGTAGGGCCATGTCCTGCCTCTCTAGGTTAAGGCATTTAATACAGTAATTGTGCCAAGGATGTAGCCAGTTGATGCTGGGCCTAGAGACCTATTACTGGTAGCAACCTTCCTTTTTATATACCACTTCATGGATCTAACCATTCATGAAGACAAGAAAAACCTTTACATCTTACTAACTTGAAGAGGACATTTTGGTTGGCAAGAGACATTGGCTGTTACCAAACCTCTCGGTCATCTTCGGGTATGGTAAGGAGTCTGTTGTGTTGTGTTCAGGTCCCGTCACTTTGTTCTCTACTAAAGGACTCCCTCTCTCACTGCGAAATTTCTAACATCACCTGATGCAACAGCTGTGCCCTTTGCATTCTTCTCGCTAACCCCGATTTTTCTTTTCTTAATGATTTTCCATTTAGCTATCAAAGGATTTTCACCACAACATAAGATCACTAGCTTCGAGGAGGCCAAGGGCTTAGACCGAATTAACGAGAGGATGCCACCTCGCAGAGATGCCATGCCCTCCGACGCCAACCTTAACTCCATCAACAAGGCTCTCGCCTCAGAGACTAACGGCACGGACAGCAATGGCAGTAATAGCAGCAATATCCAGTGACCACTTCCTGTTCACTTTTTTTTTTTTTTTTTTGAGCTGCAGGGCATGATGGGTATGGCTGCATATCAGCAGTTGGATGTTCTTGCCTCTGATGGTAGCTTATTTGCTCTGGGGCCAGGAGTTGGATTCAGTTTACACTATCATTAAAAAAGAGGGAGAGAGGAAAATAAACTATATTTTGGTGGGGGTGGTGATTAAACACCTCTTTTGGGTATGCCTTTTAAAAAATGCTTATAGGGAAAAAAAATTTAAAGAGAAAGCTAATGCTAGTATATACTGCAATGTTAGGGGAATGTATGTTTTCCTACTGCATTGGGGGACTTCTAGATAGGTTAACGAGAGGTCTTTTATTATGTTACTGGACACAAAAACGTTGTCTAATTTCTTACTCTATTGTACGTTTACAGTTGCAGCACTAAAAATGGATGACATCAACCATTTTTAACAAAATGATGTACAAACTAAATAAGGACTATTTATTGATAATGTTTTGCTACTCTTGTCAGACAATGGCTATAAAATGAATTAGGCAGTCTTAAAAAAAAAAAAAAAAACAGAAAAAGCAAAAAAAAAAAAAAAGAATGTTGCAAATTTGTTAAAATGCCAAAAAGGACAGTTTAATTTTGTACAGATTATGCTTACCTCAGGTTTCTTGAGTGTGCTTTGAATGCCTTTCTTTCCGTAGAACACGCATTACTTTAGCAATGAATACCTTTCCTTTTCTTTTCTCTAAGTTTTAAAAAACTGGAATAATTACTTCTATCTTTTTTTTTTTTTTTTGCTGTTTATATTTAGGGGTTTTTGTTGATAAATCAAGTCTTGGTTGTGGCTTGCTTAATTAAATATTTATGAGTGGTGCATTTTTAAGTATAGTAAACAAGACACCATATTAAGTACAGTGATAAAGCATCTATATTCTGTAAAAAAAAAAAAATCTGCCTATGCATGTTTTTTTAAGAAACAAAATGGCTGTATCGGCCTGTATGAGACTGTAATGCGCTTAGTGGTCTGACATATACTGGAAATGTATGTATACTGGCGTACTTTATATTCTCTAAAATGCTTCATGCCTTTGAAATTTTGTAATCAAAAAAAAGCTTTGAAAAAATCTAAAGGGGAGAGTATTCTTAAAAGTTTTTAACATAAGCTTGTCAGTGCACATATAGATGGTTAGCATGTTTAGCAAACCTTGTGAAATTTAAATAAGTTTGTAGTTACATGTGGAACTCTAAATGCATGGTAACTGTTAATGTCATAACGGTTTAGTTATTTTGTTCTGTTCTGTCATGTGCCACAAAATATGTACTTTTTTCACTTTTTTCCCTTTGTATATCAGTTACGGGTTACAACTGGTTCATTCTGAAAACAACAACCACCACAAAAGTCCATTCATATTTTTTAAAAATTGTATAAGTGCCCAAGTAATTCACTACAGCCTAAAGCCTTGCCTTTGTAATTTGACTTCTGAGATGTTGGCAATCAAAGCATGCACTTGTAACAATGAAAAAGAAAAAAGCATTTTATATTACTACTCAATAAAATGTGCATGAACTTAAAGAACTCTCCTCCTTTCCCTGAGTCTGCTGAGAGGATTTACATGCACAACCACCATGCTGTCTCTAGGTGCTGGGCCCACCCCACACATCATAGACTGACTCTGACTGGCTTGTCTGAGAGCCTCGTGCTCCCAAGTGTGGTGCCCACTTCCACTGTAAGAATCTTGGTGGCTCTGTGTGTCAAATCAGACAAGAGAAAAACATTGAAAGAGCAAATGCTGTCTTCTGGCTGCCTTGAAGATGGGAGCCAGTTAAGAACCAGAGCATTCCTTTTTATTGAAAAAAAAAATTGTTATCAGGTTGTTTCAGTTGTATTGAATGCCCTGTCTGCTAAATCAAAAAGAACTCAGCTACTTAAGTGCATTTTCACCGCAGAAGAGAATTGCATTTGTATCAATAGTGAAATTTGTATCCCGGCGCTTCAGCTAATATCTAATCACCTGAAGATTTAAGATACACCAAATATTAGTTTGTTTCTAACATTGTTCATTTTCAGTGCACTTTGTTTTATGTAATAAAATATGCCTGTTATATTAAATAATAAGAATATGGCAATTAGTGATATAGTGTACCAAAACAAAGATGTTCTAGATATATTCTCTGACAAAGACTATCCCAAATTTATTTTGATGAATTCAAGCCTTTTTCCCCCGGTGGGTATTTTTCCATCCTTTAAAAAAATGACACCCAAGGAAAATATTTAGATGCGATATTTATTACAATGATATGAAAGAAATGGTAATTCTGATACCAAGGTGTTTATTTTCTTTCTTATAACTGCAGAGAAAATATCCCAACCAAAAAAAAATCTTTTCTTTGGATTCCTTTCTTTTACAAATTGTGCTGAGGCAACTATGGCATAGAAATAAACATTTGACATTAAAATAAGCAGTTGATGTGAGTATTGCCTGGTCTTTCTGCTCAGTAGTTAGGAAAGTAATAGTGTATATTTTTGCATAATAATTCAGTCTATCAGAGAAATCAATGTAGAGCTCAAGTTATTTCTCTAAAAGAGATAACATGCCTGATCATCAGTTATTAGCTCTATCTCCTTTGCTTTTGGGGAAACTGTTGGTTTCTTAAGTTGCTTATTCCAGTGACTCTTTGGCTAAACACACACACACAGCCTCCTGTCTTCTGCTCTTCTTCACCCTCCCCCAAGGTGACTTTACATCTCATGAGGTTCAAACCCAGTGCAGAATTTTTATCTAGCTTTTCAAGGATTAAGAGCTAGATTTGACTGACCCTAGGTCAGCAAGTTTTCTTACCTAAAATATCCTCTACTTACAGTCTTTAAAAAGGATTGCCTGATAGCTCAGTTAGTAAAGAATCCGCCTGCAATGCAGGAGACTCCGGTTTGATTCCTGGGTAGGGAAGATCCACTGGAGAAGGGTAGGCTACCCACTCCAGTTTTCTTGGGCTTCCCTTGTGGCTCAGCTGGTAAAGAATCCACCTGCAATGTGGGAGACCTGGGTTCGATCACTGGGCTGGGAAGATCCCCTGGAGAAGGGAAAGGCTACCCACTCCAGTATTCTGGCCTGGAGAATTCCATGGACTGTATGTTCCATGGGGTCGCAAAGAGTCAGAGTGAGCACCTTTCACTCCTTCTTTCACTTCACTTTCATAGACTTTTAAAATATTTTTTGAAGAAAAGAAAGAAAAATATTCAGACACTAAACTTGTATGAGGAGCAAAGTGATGAAGAGAGGAACCTCTCCGGACGTCGACTGTGGGGTTCCCAAGGACAGCATGTCAGAGGGGAAGCATCTTATGCTAACAGCCTAGAGAGTGTTGTGCTGATGCTGAATTCCCTGGAAGGATCTTGTCCTGATTCATTTCCTCCCTTCTCTCCCCCACCACATTTATGTGAAATTATAAACCTGAAGACACATCCATCTTTCTGCCTAGAAACTAGGGCCCCAACTTGAAGCCAGCGCCACAGGAGGGACCGTACCATGGGGATGACTTAAATGTCTCACACTTGTCCTTGACTAGTTCAATGTCTCCCGTGTACTGGATCCCTCTTGTCACAGTCTGCTGAGAAGCAGGGACCCTGAAGCTTGTCCTGCCTGCCTACATTTGTTTCAAGACTGGAAGCCCCTTGAGCTGGGCAAATCTGCGATACCCAGACTAACGTATGTCCTTTTCCTATTGTAGGGAGCCTTCGATTTTATTCAGGCCACAGAAAACAGCCTCTGCTGTGTTCCTCTGATTGTTCTAGGCTCTTATTTTTTCCGCACACATACACACACACACAAATGCCTGGCAGTCTTTTTATTTAGTCGCTAAGTCATGTCCAACTTTTTGCAGCCCCTTGGACTGTTTTCCCAAGCAAAAACACTGGAATGGGTTGCCATTCCCTTTTCCAGGGAATCTTCCCAACCCAGGGGTCGAACCCACATCTCCTGCATTGGCAGGTGGATTCTGTACCACTGAGCCACCAGGGAAGCCAGACAATCTTGACAGCCTATCAATTTTCATTATAATGTTAAATGTTAGCATTCTATGTTACTAAAACAGTAAGACAGTGTCTGGCTTAAGGCTGAGCTGCTTTATAATGCCATTTTTTACTTGCTGTTTCACCTTTATTCCTTTTATATAAATTTTGAGGTAATGCCAACCACAAAAGCCCCTGGTGAGGTCCTTTCATGATAAGTTTATTTTTTTTTATAAATGCATATCTAGTAATGGGAGGCAAAAGTGAAAAGTGAAAGTCACTCAGTCATGTCCAACTCTGCGACACTATAAACTGTAGCTAGGCAGGCTCCTCTATCCATGGAATTCTCCAGGCAAGAATACTGGAGTGGGTTGCCATTTCCTTCTCCAATGGTAGACAAGAAGTGGCCAAAGAAATGGTCGTATTCCTGGTGATGGCATTTTCAAGAGGCAATACTGGCGAATTGGAATCGTGGGAAAATGGGGACCCAGGAAGGAAGAGGGGCTATTTTAAGGAATGATTAAAGAAACTTAAAAGGTGAAGGGAAAGAGACATAATAGCCTTAACATTGAGTTGATTATTCCAAATGACCTTGCTTAAATCAGAATGATGCCTACTGATTGTAGATGTTGCTAGTAATTGAGGCAGCTTAACTAGAGAGTAAACTGCAGAAGAAAGTGGAGGCCTCCCCTTCGCTGGAAGGATTAAAACCTAGACAGACTCAATTCAGTGCCACAAGCATCTTCTGAATGATGCTTCATGGAAAGAGCCATGCTAGATACAGTAGAGGCACTCTCTTCAGAGATAATATTGAAGCTACCTTCCAACAGGAAGAGTCCAATTCCATCTAATTATCCAGTCTCTGGGGAGCGCAGAACTTTGGTTTGCAGACTGTTCCTTGGAACCTCGTGTTTACAGGGATGTCATGGGGCTGAGCTTTCTGCATCAGCTAAAACAGCCTGTTTATCTGTTTTATACCTTGTGTTCTATATAAGATGTCCACTGAGAAGAGTCTCCACTAGATTAGAAAGCTCAAAGACTATTATATAAGGTTAGTGCAGAGCAAAGTTGACTTAAACTCCAGTCTTAAGAGGTTCTTACCAAGTTATATTCGGAAATCAGTTTACATTAAGTGCAAGGGACATGTAGGTTTCTTCCCAAACAGTTCCACATTACCAACAGCGCTAAGTCCAACATCTTCAAGGCGACACGTGAGGCTGTTCACAATCTGACTCTTCCTGTTCTACCCCCACTTTCCCCAACTGGAACTTGAGCTTCAGCCATGCCAGACATTTAACAGAGCTCAGAAAACACCAGGTTTCCTTAAGCCTCTAGGTCTTTATTCATACATCTTCTATGTGGAATGACCTCTCCTTTATGGATGTCAAATTTACCTTAAATACTCGGACCAGGCGTTTCCTCCTCTCTTAAATGCATAGTGTCCTGTATTGCCTCTATTTTAGCAATTAATACACTGTTTGTTCATTGTCTTTGTGTGACACTTCAGCAAGAATTGTTGCTTATCTTTGTTTTCTCAGCATGTAACAGTGCCTGGCATAGTATTTCTTGGAAGAATAGCAGGGAGGGAAAGAGAATGAAAATGTTTTCAGCATGATCTCAAGATACGGGTTACCCCAGAGTGGCAACCCTTATTAAAGGACAGTGAAAAAACTTACCCTACCTCAGTTTTCCCACTCTTGCTCATATAAGTCTCTCCTTGGACCTGAAGGTCTGGAGTGGAATCTATATTTTAATGAGCATCACCAAAATTCTTATGATCAGACAAGTTTGAGAAACCGTGTCCTACTTTATTTCTATAGAAAATTTAAAGTTCAGTCCTCTCTAACTCAACAGAGTATCTGGCATGGACAAATACTTTACTGTTCACCATTGCTACTGCCTCCCAGCTGATGCTTGTGGTAAAGAACCTGCCTGCCAATGCAGGAGACATAAAAGATGCGGGTTCACTCCCAGGGCCCGGAAGATCCCCTGGAGAAGGAAATGGCAATGCACTCCAGTATTCTTACCTGGAGTACCCCATGGACAGAGGAGCTTGGCAAGGCACAGTCCATAGAGTTGCAAAAAGTCGGACACAAATGAAGCAACTTAGCATGCATGCCTTGCTACTGCACAGAATTATGCATAATGAATTTAATTTTTGCTTACAGTTTAATGAATATTAATTTAGATGAAAATATGGAAACTTAAAGTATTTATGTAAATCTCAACATCCACTACTAGGCAGGTTATGGGGAGGATGTGGTGGCCTTTTCAAGTTTGTAAGACTTACCAAAAAACAGAGACAAGATGGTAACTCCGGATACTCTTCTGTGAAGAATCAATGAAAGAACCTCATGTGTCTCAAAGTGAAGGAAATGCTTTCATATTGAAATGACTGTTTCCTCCACATCACTCCTCCTATGATAACAATCGCACTCACTATCACCACCAGCTGGTTTATCTTTAAGAATCTCATAGTGTACCTGAAGTTTTACCATGAGAAAGGCATTCCTTTGACTTCAACAGTACTTTCTCCAAAAGTCCTTTATTAAAAGATTCACAGTAGAGAAGAACACTACAAGCCACTATCAGCTGCTAACACCTTAGAGAGATTAACTCATCCCCGTTCTGACAGGACTGACCAAAGACTAATATAGATAGATGTTTTTATAGAAAGAGTCAGGCTGCACCTGGAGCCTAGCATGTCACTTGAATAAGCAGCAGGAACTCTGGCTCTCAGAGAAAAGGATTCCTATACGATCAACCCATCCATTTATTGCATAGCTCTTTGTGGTAGGCAGGTGTGAGCAGAGAGGAACATGCAATGAAGTTCAAGTCACAATCTCTCCTCTCACAAGATACAATAGCAGTGAAAAGAAATCTGTATTTTGTGCGACACATGTTCACTTCTGTGCAATGTACTCTATATGAGTTCCAGCCTGGAGTTAGACCTGAGTTGGAATTTTTATAGCTCTGCTACTTACCAGTTACCTGCGTGACCTTGATAAACTTCCTAAGCTTCTTTAAACCTCACTGTATTCTTGGTAAAATGAAGGCAATAAGAGTAATTAATTCATAAACTTTCCTTAAAGATTAAAAAGCATAGTGCAAATAAAGTACTTGCATGGTAACTGGCACAAAATAATCACTCAGTAAACTTTAGCTGTGGATGTGGTATTTAGCAGCATACTGAGTCACATGGGTCCTTAAGATAAATATTCTATAGATGAAGATTGTGTGTGTGTGTGTTTGTGTGTGTGTGTGTGTACGAGTGCACTTGCAGGTATGTGTGAGTGTGTTGGAAGTTGGGAAGGTTCATGTAGTCAGAAAACCCTTCTAGAAGAAATGGTATTTGGTTGGGACTTTTACTATGAGGGTGGGTTGGTAGGTGAGGGATGATCGGGGAGGGAATCAGCCCTGGAAGAAAAAGTAAGAGCAAATAAGAAGCTCCAGAAAAATAGTGATATGTCGACCACTATGGTTAGGGTCTCCCTGGTGGCTCAGATGGCAAAGAATCTGCCTGCAATGCAGGAGACCCGAGTTCAATTCCTAGGTCTGGAAGACCCCCTGGAGAAGGGAGTGGCTATCCACTCCAGAATTCTCGCCTGGAGAATTCCAAGGATAGAGGAGCCTGGCAGGCTACAATCCATGGGGTCTCAAAGAGTCTGACATAACTGAGTGACTAAACACACACGCAACCTCTATAGTTAAAACATAAGAGTGGCGGTCACAAAAGGAGAATGATAGGTGAAAGGGGAACCAAATCAGTTATTTGTATCAGGAGATTTTTCACTTACAAGTGACTAAATACCTGATTTACTGTGCTCAAGCCGTTAACACATTTACAGTCTGTGACATGGACAGAAGGGACTGTATGGCTCCAGGGTTAGTTTGGTGGCTCAATATTATCAAGGACCTAGGCTCTTTCCATGCTTCTTCTCACACTCCTTCTCTTGGCTTCTGCCTTCACAGTTGCAAAAGACTATCACATATATGAATTGGATGGCAGAAATCAACACAACATTGTAAAGTAATTATCCTCCAATGAAAAATAAGTTAAAAATAAATCTAGAATCCTGAAAATGTTAAAAAGTTGATTCTCATGAAGTATTTTCAATTAATTAAAAGTAAACATTGATAAGCTATAAAAAATTCTATTACAGCTCCTGTGTTACTTCCTTTCACCACAAAAATAAATAGAAAATAAAGCAAAATTTAAACTATTTTTTTAATTTATTTCTTACCATGGTCATGTAAATACTACCCTGGCAGGGTCATAGTAAATCTAGAAGGAGCAAATAAAAGCATAATATGTAAGAGGGTTTTGTGGGCTGAGGTGAATCTTTGCATGGAGGAACCTGACAAGAATTGGACAAAATTTAACAAAATAGTTTAAAATTGGTAGAAGCAAGAAGGGAAGAGTTACTAAGTGAATTTTGAAGAGTTAGCAATAAATAATTGGGATAAAATTTTTTTTGTCTCTTAAGTAACTTTTTCCCAATGATTTATCTATTTTAAAAATGTGTCTAATTGAAGTATAGCTGACTTACACTGTTTTGCTAATTTCTGCTGTACGGCAAAGTGATTTAGTTATACATATATATACATTTTTTTCATATTCTTTTCCATTATGGCTTATCATCAGGTATTGAGTATAGTTCCCTGTGCTATACACTAGGACCTTGCTGTTTATCCACTGTATATATAATAGTTTGCATCCATGATTACAAACTTACAAGCTTTTGAATAGAATAAAGTCCAGAAATAAGCACACACAAATGGTCAATTGAGAAATGTGAAAAGCAGTTCAATGGAGAAAGAATAACTTTTTCAGCAAGTGATACTGGAACAACTGGAGTTTCACTGGCGAAAAGAAAAAAAAAGTGAATTCAACCTCACATCTTATACAAAAATTAACTCAAAATGGATCATAGACTCAAATTTTAAAACACAAAGCATAAAATCTTTAGATGAAAGCATAGGAGAATATTTCTGTGACTTTGGATTAGGCAAAGATTTCACATGCACAATATCAAAAACACAAGTTATATAAGAAAAAAATTGATAAATTGAACTGCATCATACTTAAAAATGTTTTTACATCCCTATCAAGTGCCATATATACAAAAAATATATACAAATTTTTCCTAATAAAACAACAACAAACATACTAACCAATTTAAAGATGAGCAAAAGATTTGAACAAACACATCAAACAATTATACAGGTGGCAAATGAAAAGATGCTCAATATTATTAGTCACTGGGAAATATAAAATTACAATGAGAAAGCACTATACATCTATTGGAACTGGCAAAACACATACACAGAGCAAAATTTTTAAATTACAATATCAAGCGTTTGCGAGGATGCAGAGCAACTGGAACTCTCATACATTGCTGGTGGAAATCCAAACTGGTACAGCCACTAGGAAAACAGTTTCTTATAAAGTTAAACAGTTTCAGATAAAGTTAACATATGAACCAACAATCCCACTCCTAGGTATTTACTCTAGAGAAATGAACATTAATATTCACACAAAACTCTATACACAGATGTTTATAGCAGCATCATACATAAGCACCCAAATTATATAACCCAAATGTCCTTCAACAGATAAATGGATAAACAAACTGGTACATCCAGTTCAATGGACTGAAAGTGAAAGGGTTTGTTTTGTTAGTCGCTCAGTCATGTCCAGCTCTGCAATCCCATGGACTATAGCCCACCAGGCTCCTCTGGCCATAGGATTTTCAGGCAAGAATACTAGAGTGGGTCGCCATTCTCTTCTCCAGAAGATCTTCCCCATCTAGGGATCGAACCCATGCCTCCTGCATTGCAGGCAGATTTTTTCATGACTGAGCCACTAGGGAAGCCCCAATGGAATACTACTTAGCAGTAAAAGGAAACAAACTATTTGTTATAGGGTTGAATTGTATACCCCCCAAAATATATATTGACGTTTCCATCCTCAATACCTAAGAATGTGACCCTATTTTGGGAATAGAATTGTTGCAGATGTAATTAATTAAGATAAGGTCAAATTGAAATAGGATGGACCATTAATCCAATATGATTGGTGACCATATAACAGGATAACCATGTAAAAACAGAGAAACACAAGGAGAATGCCACATGACAACCAAGGCAGAGATTGCAGTAATAAAGCTGCAAGCCAGAAACACTAAAGATGATTGGCAAACTACCAGAAACTAGGAAGGAATGGAGAAGAATTCCTCTACAAGTTTCAGAGGGAGAAAGGCCCTGTTGATGTCTTGATTTCAGACTTCTAGCCTGGAGAACTAGAAGACCATAGATTTCTATTGTTTTAAACCAATACTTTGTTGCTGCAGCCCCAAGAAATGAATACACTACTGATACACACAATAACATAATAAATTAAAATGCATTTTGCTAAATGGAGGAAGCATCAAGAATCATAAAGGGTCTGAGGTCTTACTCAACTTGCAAGCTAACAATCTATCAGTTTCATAGATGGAGACAGAAAACAGGAATCAGAGACAAAGGACTTTATTTCTTACAGTGCAGCAGCCAGCATGAGTTTCATGTTGGACAAAGTTCCCCTAGCCCCTAACCCATGGGCAAAATGCAAGACAAATGTATATTTAAACAAAAATAGTGGATTTTTGTCATACTTGTGGAATGACACCTTAGAAAACCCCAATCTTATAAAGGAGGCTCCAAGTAATCCTGCCCAACTTTTGCTAGAGAGACTTAATCCTTAAAATAGTGGTCTAAAATAAATCTTCCCCCAGTCTCTATCTTACCAAACAAACTTGAAATTATCATAACAGAGTCTCACAAAGAGAGTCAGGAATAAAGTTTGTCACAAGACCCATGGAAAAGCAGGGGAGAATTGAGCCTCAACAGAATCCAGTCAATAAAGATTGCATGCTGTATGGTCCCATATCCCATTCATATGACATTCTGGAAAAGGCAAAACTGTTGTGACAAGTTACAGATAGGTTAGGTTAGGGTGGGGGTTAGGTTAGGATAGGTTAGGTTAGGTTAGGTTAGATTGGGGTCTAAGGTCTGGTCAGGACAAGGGAATTCTTTGGTGTGATGGAACTTCTGTTTGACTTCATTGTGATGTGTTTCTGTGAATCAATACATGTATTACAAGTCAGAACTGTACACAAAAGCAGAAGCTGTTAATAATTTTATTGTATGGGAATTAAAATATTTAAAAATTAATAAAACATTATTCATCTTTTTTATTGACATGGCTGAAGTTGACATGTAACATTGTATTAGTTTTAGGTATAAAGCAAAAGAATTTGATATGTGCCTGTATCACAAAATGATCACCACGATAAGTTTTATGAACATCCATTATCACACAGAGTTGCAATGTTTTTATAAATAAGGTTTTCAGATGAATAAGTTCTGAAAATCTAATATATAATATGATGACTAGAGTTACATAACTATAATACAGTGTTGTATAATAGAAATGCACTATGAGTATAGAATGTAAATGTTCTCACACACACACAAAAGTAATTGTGTGAAGGATGCATGCATGCTTAGTCACTCAGTCGTGGCCAACTCTTTGTGACCCCATGGATTGTAGCCCCCCAGGCTCCTCTGGCCACAGGGTTTTCCAGGCAAGAATACTGGAATAGGTTGCCATTTTCTTCTCCAATGCGAGGGGAAGGATGTGTTAATTAACTAGATGGGGGAACCCTTTCACGATATATAGGCATATCAATTCATTATGATGTATGCTTTAAACCTATTATAATGCTATTATCAACTATATCTCAATAAAACTTAAGAAAAGAAAAAGCAGTGCAAACTGGTTATTTAAACCTATAGAGGCTGAGAGTTGAAGAGAGTTCTCTCTAAGAAGCGGGTATTGAGGGCTGGAAGATACAGTATGGCAATGCTGCTTACCACAAGATGCACCACCCTTATGGCAGAAAGCAAAGAGGAACTAAAGAGCGTCTTGATGAAAGTGAAAGAGGAGAGTGAAAAAGTTGGCTTAAAACTCAACATTCAAAAAACTAAGATCATGGCATCCAGTCCTATCACTGTATGGCAAATAGATGGGGAAACAATGGAAACAGTGAGAGACTTTATTTCCTTGGGCTCCAAAATCACTGCAGATGGTGACTGCAGCCATGAAATTAAAAGACACGTGCTCCTTGGAAGAAAACCTGTGACAAACCTAGACAGCATATTAAAAAGCTGAGACATTACTTTGCCAACAAAGGTCCATTTGGTCAATGCTATGGTTTTTCCAGTAGTCATGTATGGATGTGAGAGTTGGACTATAAAGAAAGCTGAGTGTCAAAGAATTGATACTTTTGAACTGTGGTGTGGTGTTGGAGAAGACTCTTGAGAGTCCCTTGGACAGCAAGGCGGTTCAACCAGTCCATCCTAAAGGAAATCAGTCCTGAATATTCATGGGAAGAACTGATGTTGAAGCTAAAACTCCAATACTTTGGCCACCTGATGTGAAGAACTAACTCATTGGAAAAGACCTTGATGCTGGGAAAGATGAAAGCAGGAGAAGGGGACGATAGAGGATGAGATGGTTGGATGACATCACCAATTCAATGGACATGAGTTTGAGCAAGCTCCAGGAGTTGGTGATGGACAGGGAGGCCTGGTGCACTGCAGTCCATGGGGTTGCAAAGAATCTGACACAACTGAGCGACTGAACTGAATTTTGCTTATGTGGAAAGCCTTTTAGCAGTACTTGAATGTTTAAAACCCTGCACATGTTTTAATTGGATTTTTAACTTTTTAAAATGTTTCTATTTATTTACTCGCCTGGGCCAAGTCTTAGTTTCCGCACCCAGGATTGTCAATCTTCGTGGTAGCATGCCAACTATTTGTTAAGGCAAATGGAATCTAGTTCCTGGACCAAGGATCAAACCAGGCCCCTGCATTGGAAGCGCAGAGTCTTAGCCACTGGACCACCAGAGAAGTCTCTAACTGAATATTTTAAAAAGAAATCCAGAAGCCAAAAATCACCAAACAATCCTTTTATCCTTCCCCAAAACATTGTTAAGTCATAGTGACATTTTTCTAGACAGCTCAAAATTCTATCAATGCAAATATTATTTTTAAAAAAGAATTGCAATGGATAACTTCAGCCACCTATAAATGCATATAATTTTCTTACACAAAGAAAAAGGGAGGTTTAAAGCAATTAAGTTCTTTACTTGTGTTATATTTCATGTTTCTGCTTTTAAAAAATTAATGAAAAATCCAACACTAATAAACAAAACATGCTTGTTATGAAAAGAGGGCATTGGGTCTGAAAGAGTTACGAATCACTGTTCTAACCATTCCTTCTATTTCAAGTCCACTAATCATTTCTGAAATGCTGCTTCCATTTAAGGGATCAGTGGTCAGAGGCAGCCTGGTATGAACCGTTTACACAAGCCTAGGAAAGTTCATGTACACAAGTCCACAGGAAACACACACAATAAAGTCTTTGAGAATTAGAAGACAAACATTACCCTTTTAATGTCTGCTTCTGACATTTGCTCAATTTAAGAGGAGCAAGTCTTCAGGGGAAATGGCTCTCCAATTGTGCCAACTTTCAATTACTCTCAAGCAACCAATTACATGATCTATTTCCTTAAAAGATAAAGTTTTGACATGACCTCCTTGGCTGAATCAGAACACCAGACTTTCTTGCCAATATGTAGGCAATTTTCATTTTAGAAATGAAATGAAATGCTACATTACACCTGACCTCTTTTCCCATCACAAACCAGGCCATCTGTGCTGAAACTCTTTCCACTCCCCCTTGGTTTTAATTTCTTTTCCAATATTCTTTTTCTCTTGTAAGGAACATTTCCACTTCAAACCTTCTCAGACCCTATCCTAAGGCAAAACTGATGCTTTGGGGAACTTGCTTAGAAGGTAGTTAATTAATTTCATACCAAATGTTTTTGACCTCCTATTACACCAAGGCTTTTTGCAAGGAGTTGATATTGTGTGCAAATTAAGCCACTTAGGTCAAAAGAAACAGTAACTAAAAAAAAAAAAAAAAAATGATGGAATGTGGCTTGTTTAATTTAGCACATAAGTCTAACTTCTCACTTGTTTTACATCCACAGTGATTAATTTCCTCAAGTTTGCTGACTCTCAAAATAAGGAATAGAAAACAAAAATTTTCTACTGCATTTAGGAAGTCACTGAAAATACTGAGTTAATTTTTCTTGCTCCAGGTGGCACAGTGGTGAAGAATCTGCCTGCCAATACAGGAGATTCAGGTTCAATCCCTGGGTTTGGAAGATCCCCTGGAGGAGGGCATGGCAACCTGCTCCAGTATCCTTGCTTGGAGAATCCCATGGACAGAGGAGCCCGGAGATTATAGTCCTGGAATTGCAGAGTCGGATGTAACTGAACACACATGCGCCCTCCTAATTGCTTCTCCCAAATCAAACATTTTCATGGTCTTTTGGGTCTTTGAGGTCACCTTCCTTGAGTTGCTCCAAGTTCATCCATCCCACAACTCTGTTCCATCCAGTTCCTACAGGTCATTCACACTGCGGACTCAGACTTTCTATGGGTCACCTATTTATAGCACTAAGTTGAAACAATATTCTGTCCTTTTGTCATTCCTGTTTTTCTGTTCTTAATATTTATATGTTCATACCCACATTTTTGTTATTAAACATAGCACAACATTTTGGGTACAACGGCAAATATAAATAACTTAGAAGACAGAATAGCTCACATGTCCAAGTACGAGCAGAGCCCATTCTAATTACAAGAAAAGCTTGGTATCTCGGGTATCTGGAGACACTCAGAGCAATATGAAAATGGGACTCTGGGTTGAAGACATTGCCTTTTAACCTCACTTCTCGAGTGGAAAAACTGGAGCAAGCAAATTTCGGCAGGGAAATAGAATGCTGCTGCTAAGTCACTTCAGTCGTGTCCGACTCTGTGCGACCCCATAGACGGCAGCCCACCAGGCTCCCCCGTCCCTGGGATTCTCCAGGCAAGAACACTGGAGTGGGTTGCCATTTCCTTCTCCAATGCATGAAAGTGAAAAGTGAAAGTGACGTGGCTCAGTCGTGTCCGACCCTTAGCGACCCGATGGACTGACTGCGGCCTACCAGGCTCCTCTGTCCATAGGATTTTCCAGGCAAGAGTACTGGAGTGGGTTGCCATTTCCTTCTCCAGGAAATAGAATATCTCCTCAGAAATAGAGATCGAAAGAGTGGTGAATTCTTAGCATTTTCTAGCAAAAAAAAATCTATGATCAGAAGCTACAGTCCCTTTTCTTGGATAAATGCTGTTTAACCTGGACCTTGAATGAACAAGTCATTGCAGATTCCAAACACACTTTGGAGCATTTGTCGTGGCTTCCTCTCCAACATGTATCTATGGCCTCACAGTCCCATCCTGCTCACAATCTCTCAACCATCACTACACAAGCCCTGCACCATTTTGCCTCACCCTGACCTACATCATCAGCCCTCCCCTGGCATTTTCATGATTTCTTAATATCATTCTCTCAAAGTGCCTTTTTCCAATAGGCACCGAGTATTTTTTAAAGTGATTTAAAAAATCTAGCCACTATCTAAGAGTTTTCAAATTGAACCCTTGTGCTACCAAGTCAATTTTACTTTAATCAAGCTGATGTCATACAAAACTGAGGTGACTGCCAGAGTTCAATATGCACATTAATTTCCAAGCTATTTAAAGACTATCTGACTACTCCCGGAATGAGGCGCTCAATACATACAAGTTGAATAAATGATATTTATTAAAATAAATGATATTTATTAAAAGATATTCCCATCTGAATGCAGAGTTCCAAAGAATAGCAAGGAGAGATAAGAAAGCCTTCCTCAGTGATCAATGCAAAGAAACAGAGGAAAACAACAGATTGGGAAAGACTAGAGATCTCTTCAAGAAAATTAGAGATACCAAGGGAACATTTCATGCAAAGATGGGCTCGATAAAGGACAGAAATGGTGTGGACCTAACAGAAGCAGAAGATATTAAGAAGAGGTGGCAAGAATACACAGAAGAACTGTACAAAAAAGATCTTCACGACCCAGATCATCACATTCCAGACATCCTGGAATGTGAAGTCAAGTGGGCCTTAGGAAGCATCACTACGAACAAAGCTAGTGGAGGTGATGGAATTCCAGTTGAGCTATTTCAAATCCTCAAAGATGATGCTGTGAAAGTGCTGCACTCGATATGCCAGCAAATCTGGAAAACTCAGCAGTGGCCACAGGACTGGAAAAGGTCAGTTTTCATTCCAATCCCAAAGAAATGCAATGCCAAAGAATGCTCGAACTACCACACAATTGCACTCATCTCACACGCCAGCAAAGTAATGCTCAAAATTCTCCAAGCCAGGCTTCAGCAATACATGAACTGTGAACTTCCAGATGTTCAAGCTGGTTTTAGAAAAGGCAGAGGAACCAGCGATCAAATTGCCAACATCCACTGGATCATCAAAAAAGCAAGAGAGTTCCAGGAAAACATCTATTTCTGCTTTATTGACTATGCCAAAGCCTTTGACTGTGTGGATCACAATAAACTATGGAAAATTCTGAAAGAGATGGGAATACCAGACTACCTGACCTGCCTCTTGAGAAACCTATATGCAGATCAGGAAGCAACAGTTAGACGTGGACATGGAACAACAGACTGGTTCCAAATAGGAAAAGGAGTACGTCAAGGCTGTATATTGTCACCCTGCTTATTTAACTTATATGCAGAGTACATCATGAGAAACACTGGGCTGGAAGAAACACAAGCTGGAATCAAGATTGCTGGGAGAAATATCAATAACCTCAGATATGCAGATGACACCACCCTCATGGCAGAGAGTGAAGAAGAACTAAAGAGCCTCTTGATGAAAGTGAAAGAGGAGAGTGAAAATGTTGGCTTAAAGCTCAATATTCAGAAAACAAAGATCATGTCATCTGGTCCTTTTGCTTCAGGGCAAATAGATGGAGAAATAGTGGAAACGATGACAGACTTTATTTTGGGGGGCTCCAAAATCACTGCAGATGGTGATTGCAGCCATGAAATTAAAAGACACTTACTCCTTGGAAAAAAGGTTATGACCAACCTAGATAGCATATTTAAAAGCAGAGACATTACTTTGCCTACAAAGTCCATCTAGTCAAGGCTATGGATTTTCCAGTAGTCATGTATGGATGTGAAAGTTGGACGATGAAGAAAGCTGAGTGCCGAAGAATTGATGCTTTTGAACTGTGGTGTTGGAGAAGAATTTTGAGAGTCCCTTGGACTGCAAGAAGATCCAACCAGTCCATCCTAAAGGAGATCAGTCCTGGGTGTTCATTGGAAGGACTGATGTTGAAGCTGAAACTCCAATACTTTGGCCACCTCATGCGAAGAGTTGACTCATTGGAAAAGACCCTAATGCTGGGAAGGATTGAGGGCAGGAGGAGAAGGGGACGACAGAGGATGAGATGGCTGGATGGCATCACCGACTGGATGGACATGGGTTTTGGTAGACTTTGGGAGTTGATGATGGACAGGGAGGCCTGGCGTGCTGCGGTTCATGGGGTCGCGAAGAGTTAGACACGACTGAGTGACTGAACTGAACTGAGCTGGGCATTAACTAGCTCATAGTTATTTTCATGTTAGGTTTGAAAAGTATCTAATGAACCAGCTACCTAATTGCTTTAGCAAAATTATGTTCTCTTGACCAAAGTGGAAACATTTTGTTTTATATTTTTATGGTGTGAAAAGGAGACAGAACAAACGACATCCCTATAGATATATTTATAAATATATGTGAGATGTCTGTGTAAACATGCTAACTCTACATGCTAAATATTCAGGCAGTAGGGAAAGTAAGGAGGCAATTAAGGGTCCATTAAGATGTCTTTACAAATATAGTCACCTACCCTTAAAGATACTACTTGGTTCAGTTTAAAGAACCATTTCTTCAACTCAGAAATTTTTTCTATTTCATGATCATATTCAACAGCAAAGCAGAAGCTCGATTCTTGACTGATATTTATGCCATTCTAAGAGGGATTAGTGTTATCTTTAAAAATTATGAATAAAAATGAATTTTCTTTTGCTTCATTTTAACTAATTTAATTTTTTAGCCAGGGATTTCTTTGTTCAAATGATTACGCTGGGCTCTGGGGATAAAATGGTAGACGAAATAGCCATCATCCTTGCTCTTGTGGGCATTTGGTAAAACAAGCAGAGTTAAATCCAGTTGCCTTTAGTAAATTAGGCATTAACTGTATCAAAGGAGTGAATGGTGTTTTAATTTAGATTTCCAAAAGCAGAGTGAGAGACAAAGCTTAGGATGCTGGTAGTTTATACCAGGAAGCAGGAATGAGGGAACAGAGATGAGTCAGAAAGACTGCTGACATGGGTCAGGCTCACTTGATGTGCACAATGCCTCCTTGAAAGCTAAGCCATGGGAGTGTTAATCCTCCCAGTCCCATGGAGGGTTGTTCCCCGGAAACATGAACTCTCCCAGATTCTTGCTGCATGTTTTCATGTTGGCCATGTCCTGTTTCATGTTGTTTTCATGTCCTGCCGTGTCCAAGAAGGATACAGGTCAGAATGCAGGAAGACGTCTGTTTGCTTGGGGCCTGACACTAAGGTGAGTCGATGAGCCAAGAGGACTGTCCACTGTGGCTGCACTGAAGCAGAAGAGCAGGGCTGAGGGGACATGACAGAGGCTCCAAATGACATTCCAAGACTGCCTTTCCTGATGCCTAACAAAAGCTTCAGGACTCAAGGCTTCAAGGAAAAAATATCAGAAGACTCTAAATCTGCTCAATTGTTCTTATGAAATTGGACTGGGGAGGAGTTCCAGCCCCCACACCTTTTCTCTCCATTAGTCATTTCCAACTGGTGAAATAACCTGACGACATCCAGTTTAAATATTTTGGTCCTTATGGACCCTTTGGTCCTTTTCTCCCTGTCTTAACCCCACGGCCCCAAGGCCGTATGTTGTTTGAAGAGGAATTAACACTATGATAAAGGAAACACATGAAGTTACAGATGGAAGCAAACAGATTGATCACATAGACCTTGCCAAAGGAACAAACAGGAACTATTTTTATCTACAAGAGTTATGCTCTCATTTGTATTTGAATAGTGTGCTCTAACTTATCCCAGCACAGTTTAATGCTGTTTTTCCCTGAATAATAGTGATGAGGTTACTGTCATCATTCCACACCTCACCTTAGACATTTTTTGGTCAGTAGCAAGAATTTGTAGTATTAATAAGTGGTATTAGATGAGGGCAGTAGTCCATGCTTTGAAGGCCATGTTCATAGACATTTGATATATAATTTTTTTATACATGCCAGTATGATTAAAATAAGTTCACAATTACATTTGCAACTTACTGTCTGTGGAAAAATTTTAAGGATTGGAAATTAAAGTGAAGGCTATTTTGGAGTATATTGTATTATTTTTATAACTTCTCCATAAGTTTAAGACATTTTTTTCAAAATTAAATTTTAACAAATATTGCATGATATATAACTACATAAGAAATATGTGACTGATGAAATAAGGGTAGAAAGTATAAACAAATGAGATTAAGAAATGTGACTGCTCAAAAGAGAGAAATAGATTTTGATATACATCCTTACAGATTTTTTTATGACCTACAAAGAGGTAATTGATTAATCATTCAATCAGTCAATTAAAACAGACACAGAGCTGAGACAAATAGGGGAATCCACAGATTAGGACATTAAAATAATTATTATGATGGTATTCCAAATAGAGTGAGTTTAACACTTGCCTATCCCTGAGGGTGAGTGCCTTCCTAAAATTGTGTCCCAGACATGTCTTATGTCTCACCCTAGTGAAAGTGAAGTTGCTCAATCGTGTCCGACTCTTTGTGACCCCATGGACTGTAGCCTATGAGGTTCCTCCATCCATGGAATTTTCCAGGCAAGAGTACTGGAGTGGGTTGCCACTTCCTTCTCACCCTAGTTCTGGTCCTAATTCCAGATGTCCAAAATTAAATCAAGACATAGAAGATGTTAAAAAAAAAAAAAAGACTGAAAGCTCTGCAAATGGAAACTACAATGTATAAGGTGAAAAAATACACTGAATACTGAATAAGATTAATGACAGATTACACACCACAGAAGAAAAGATTAATTACCTTGGAGGCATAATAATAGAAATTCACAAAAATAAAATAATTTGAAAAAGAAAAACAGAAAGAGAAGCTGTGAGCTGTGGGTTAACTCTAGAGGATTAATATATACATAGTTCAGTTCAGTTCAGTTCAGTCACTCAGTCATGTCCAACTCTTTGCGATCCCATGGACTGCAGCACGCCAGGCCTCCCTGTCCATAACCAACTCCCAGAGTTTACTCAAACTCATGTCCATTGAGTTGGTGATGCCATCCAACCATCTCATCCTCTGTCGTCCCCTTCTCCTCGCGCCTTCAATCTTTCCCAGCATCAGGATATTTTCCAAGGAGTCAGTTCTTTGCATTAGGTGGCCAAAGTATTGGAGTTTCAGCTTCAACATCAATCCTTCCAATGAACACCCAGGACTGATCTCTTTTACGATGGACTGGTTGGATCTTCTTGCAGTCCAAGGGACCCTCAAGAGTCTTCTCCAATACCACAGTTCAAAAGCATCAATTCTTCGGCACTCAGCTTTCTTCACCATCCAACTCTCACATCCATACATGACTACTGAAAAAACCATAGCCTTGACTAGATGGACCTTTGTAGGCAAAGTAATGTCTCTGCTTTTAAATATGCTATCTAGGTTGGTCATAACCTTCCTTCCAAGGAGTAAACATCTTTTAATTTCATGGCTGCAGTCACCATCTGCAGTGATTTTGGAGCCCAAGAAAATAAAATCTGCCACTGTTTCCCCATCTATTTGCCTTGAAGTGATGGGACCAGATGCCATGGTCTTAGTTTTCTGAATATTGAGGTTTAAGCCAACTTTTTCACTCTCCTCTTTCACTTTCATCAAGAGGCTTTTTAGTTCTTCTTCACTTTCTGCCATGAGGGTGGTGTCATCTGCATATCTGAGGTTATTGATACATAGTTAGAGTTCACATAGGAAAGGGAAAGAGGAGTGGAGGAAAGTAAGAATAAATGAAAAATAATGATTCAAAAATTCCAAATTTGATGGAAATTATAAACCTGTATATGCAAGAAGCTGAGCTTCCCCAGTGGCTTGGTGGATAAAGAACCCACCTGCCAATGAAGGAAATCTGGGTTTGATCTCTGGGTTGGGAAGATCCCTTGGAGGAGGGCATGGCAACCCACTCCAGTATTCTTGCCTGGAGAATCCCATGGACAAGCAGACTACAGTCTGTAGCGTCACAGAGTTGGACACTACTGAAGCGATTGAGCACGCATGCATGCATGCAAGAAGCTTAATCCAAAGCATAAAAATCATAATTAAAAGAACATTAGGAAGTATCATAATCAAATTGCTCATAACCAATTATAAAGAGAAAAATCTTAAAAGCATTCACATTACACATAGAAAAAATACTGTAATATATGCCTCATAAGAATCAATACAGATAAGAGGACAGTGGAAGAATGCTTCTAAAGTACTGAAATTAAAAAAAAAAAGAAAACTGCATACCTAGAATCTATACTCAGGAAACATAACCTTCAGAAAGGAAGGCAGAAAAAAATAATTTCTTGAACATACAGACACTGGAAGAATCTATCACATATAGTCCCACACTCCAAGAAATCTTAAAGGAAGTCCTTCAGGCAGAAGGAAAATGATACCAGATGAAAATCTGGATCTACATAAAGGAATGAAGAGCCTCAGAAACAGTTGTCAAGAATTAGGACTGGTTTGAGCTTTTACTCTATTTGCAAGTTAATAAGTTAGTCTTCCACAGTTTCATGGCTGCTGGCAGAAGATACAAGATTCCTCAGTCAGAGACAAAGAACTTTATTCCTCATAATACAGCAAGCTGCATGAGCCATTCTATGTTTATGGGGAGAAGATTCAGTATCGATAAGATGCCAATTATCCCCACATTACTACATATAGATTCAATGCAATCCCAATCAAACTTCTGCTGATTCTCTATAGATATTGAAAAACTGATTCATATGAAATTCATATGGAAATGCAAAGTACCTAAAAGAGTTCAAACAATTTTGAAGAGAAAGAACAAAATGGGAGGATTAACATTACCTGATTTCAAGACTCATATAGCTACAGAAATCAAAATGATGAAACAGAAGAGAGAGTACTTAAATAGACCCACACATACACGGCTATATGAACAACTGTTTTTCTCAATGTAATTCAGTGGTAAAAAATATTTTCACAGATTATCCTAATATAATGGTTATTATAATAGGTGAACTTGACCCATACCTTGAAACACACACATACACACACACACTTAAAATGGACTGTAGACTTAAATGTATACCTAAAACTTTGAAATTTCTTTCTTTGATAAGATACCAAAAAGAATGATTCAAAAAAGAACAAATTGATTAAATGGACTTCATAAAAATTAAAAGCTTCTACTCTTTGTAAGATATTATTAGGTATGAAAGACATGCTGCAGACTGTGAGAAAATATTTGCAAATCATATAACAGAAGGACTTATACCAAGAATATATAAAAATCTGTAAAAACTTAATGATTAAAAAATCCAAAAAATTTTAAAAAGAGGACAAAAGATTTGAATTGTCTATTTACCAGTAAAAGACACAAAGATGGCAAATGAAAGGAAAGAGGCTCAACATCACAAATATTTAAAGAAATGCAAACTAAAACCACAAAACACCACTATACATCCACTAGAATGGCAGAAAATAAAAAGATTGTTAAAACTAAGTTATGACCAGGGTGTTGAAGAATCAGAATTCTCATACATGGAGTTGGTGGGAATGTAAACAGTACAATTATCACAGAAAAGTTTGGCAATATTTCTTAAAAAGTTTTTCCTATCATATCATCCAGCCTAGGTATTTGCCCAGGGGGGAAAAAAGCATATGTCCACACAAAGACTAGTACACACACATTCATAGAGCTGTGTTTGTCATAGCCAAATACCTGAAACTACCCAATTTCTATCTACAGGCACATAGATAAGCACACTGTGGCCTGTCCATACAGTGGAATCCTAGTGTCTTAGTTAGGGTTGCTATAAGAGAATACCATAGATGGGACGGGTGGGGCTTTAACAAATATTTATTTTACACAAATCTGGAGGCTGCCAGTGCACCCACATAGCTGTGTTCTTCTTGAAGATACAATCCCTGGTTTTCAGACAACCGTCTTCTCACTGGATCCTCTCTGGGTGGAGAGAGAGGGCTGGGGGTCTTCCTCTTCCTACAAGGCTGCTAATCCCCTCATGAAGGCTCCTCTATCATGGCGCAGTTACCTCCCAAATGCCTCACCTCCAAACACCATCACAGTCACATTAGGACTTCAATATGTGAATTGGTAGACAGGGGAGACATTTAACACTTAGTCCATAGCAGTTAGTAATCATTCAAACAGAATGAACTATAGATAAGTGCTACAACATAGATAAATACTAAAGTAATCATGCTAAATGAAAGAGGCTAGGCAAAAGAATATATTCTGTATAATTTCATTCCAATCATATACTAAGTCATGTTTGTGGACATAGGGAGTGTCAGGGATGATCATCAAAGTGAGATTACTAAGGGGTATGAGGGATTTTGAGGCATGCTGAATATGCTTATTATTTTGAGAAAGATGATGGTTTCAGTGGTATCAATATAAACATATGTTATATGAAAGTTGCTCAGTCATGTCCAACTCTTTGCGAGCCCATGGACTATACAGTCTGTGCAATTCTCCAGGCCATAATACTGGAGTGGGTAGCCTTTCCCTTCTCCAGGGGATCTTCCCAACCCAGGGATCAAACCCAGGTCTCCTGCATTGCAGGCAGATTCTTTACCAGCTGAGCCACAAATGGTATATTTAAAATATGAGCAGTTTATTTTATGTTAGTTACACTTCAATAAATCTGTTGGTTTTTTTTAAGGCTACTGATGGCTGTTGTTGTTCAGCCGCTAAGTCGGGTCTGCTTCTTTACAACCCTCATGGACTGTAGCTAGCCAGGCTCTTCGGTCCTCCACTATCACCTGGAGTTTGCTCAAGTTCATGTCCATTGAATTGGTGATGCTATCTAACCATCTCATCCTCTGTCTTCCCCTTCTCCTTCTGCCTTCACTCTTTCCCAGTATCAGGATCTTTTCCAATGAGTTGGCTCTTTGCATCAGGTGGCCAAAGTATTGGAGCTTCAGCTTCAGCATCAGTCCTTCCAGTGAATATTCAGGGTTGATTTCCTTTAGGATTGACTGACTTGATATCCTTGCAGTTCAAGGGACTCTCAAGAGTCTTCTCCAGCACCACAGTTTGAAAACATGAATTCTTATACAGCTACTACTGATCCATAATGCTAATTTTTATCTAGTAAGATTCTCCCATTACTTTCTTAACAGAACCACTGGAGTGTGCTGGCTTTTCCTCATCTGATCAATCTAGAAGTGAAGGTGACATATTATTATTTTCTTTTGCACATACTTGATTACTACTAAAATTTACTTTGTTCCAAATATTTAAAAGAACACTATTGCTATTTTCAAGTACAGAATAGAATTCACCTAATACTAAGTGCTTTAGTTATAAAATTTGGGGGCAGAGTGATTCCCAAGAGGCCTTTCATTCTGAATTACTTGGCTGTTATTTGTATAAGTTAGAAAAAAACAAAAGGAGACTGAAAATGAGTTGGGGAAATGTATAAACGTAGCAAGTTGTGTAGGTTTTTTTCAACCATGGTGAAAATGCATCTGTGTGTTAAAAGAACCTTGCCTAGTAGAAGAGGGAAAACACAGACAAAATGATCCTTTCCTAGGCTCTCCTCTAGTCCAGCTGATCCCCCAAATCTCACTCTTATTTTGTATTTGACCAACAGAAAATGCAACACTCCATTCATGTGTCCAGAGTTCTTCCTTCTCCACTCCCCTATATTGCTTTCATAATGGTACTAAAATATTTTTGAAAACCACCGAAGAAATAACATAATCTTTGTAACAAGTGCAAATGGGCCATGACAAGGAACCAGTTGGAAAACTTCACTCTCCTCATGAGTTGTACCAATCATACCTGGCAGAGGGTATTGCCACCCACTCAGCTCCCCTGGAGAGCCTCAAATGCAGTCTGCAGAGAAGAATTTGGGGTCTGGAAGCAGAGAAACTTTCCTCCTATGAGGACTATCTATAAATGTTGGGGTTTAGTATCTGGAACTCAATAGAAAGGGCTCTGAACTTCACAGTGTTTGAAGCATGCCCCATGAGGACACCTCAAGGCCAGTTAGGAATATGGTGTGGACCAGCCTGGGAGCTAAGTTAGGGAAACTGAGGTGACAAGGGAAACAGAAGGTCCACTTTTGAGCTATTGGCACTCTCATCACCCTTCTCTCTCATTTGCCTTTTATCCCCCAGGAAACATTTTATAACATATATGCATTTCAATTACATACACATACATAGGGGATAGTATTTAAAGGTAGCACTCACCCATCTTAAACAACAACTAGCTGTTTTTCATGAAACTTGAGCTTCTCAAAATACAATGAGCATAAGAGTCAACCTGCACATTCGAATGTATTTTTTTTTTTTTAATGTTTATGCTTGGGTCTGAGATTTTCCATTTCTAATAAATTCCTAGAAGATATAGATTCTGTGACTGGTGAATTACTCTTAAAATAGCTGACTTCTATACCCCTACCTACCTCTATCCTCACCCACTCAGTCAGTCTGAGGCTTCCCAGATGGCTCAGTGGGTAAAGAATCACCTGCAATGCAGGAGACACAGAATACCTGGGTTTGATCCCTGAGTCAGAAAGATCCCCTGGAGTAGGAAATGGCAGCCCATTCCAGTATTCTTGCCTGGAAAAGTCCATGGACAGAAGAGCACGGTGGGCTACATTCCAAAGGGCCGAAGAGTAGGACACGACTGAGCGATTAAGCACAGACTTGTTATATTGCAACAAACTCCAGATATGTCATTTCATCCATAAAATATTTCAGCAAGTATCCCTAAAATAGGAGTTCATTTTGAAAACATAGCCGTGATGACATTATTTTACATTGTGTGCAAGCATGCTAAGTTGCTTCGGTTGCATCCAACTCTTTGTGACCCTGTGGACTGTAGCCCTCCAGGCTCCTCTGTCCATGGGATTCTCCAGGCAAGAATACCGGAGTGGGTTACTGTGCCCTCCTGCAGGGGATCTTCCCTAGCCAGGGATCAAACTCTTATCTCCATGTCTTCAGCACTGGCAGGCATGTTACCACTAGCACCACCTGGAAAGCCTTTATTCTACTTTAAAATTTAATGATTGCTCAATAACTTTAAATGTTCAGTCATTGTTCAAATTTCCTTGATTGTCGACTTGAAGATGTTTTATTTTTCTCCCTCACAGTTTGTTGGACTCGAGATTGAAGTAAATTTCATACATTGCAATTGACTGATTTTTCATAAGTCTCTTCATATATATATATTCTTTCTCTCTATCCTCTTTCCTATCTTTTATATTTCTTTTTAACTTTTTGAAGAAATTGCAGATGTGTCCTGCAGTTCCTAATAGTATTAATTTTGCCAATTGCATGGCTTTCATTAACTTGTTCCTTTTTTTCCTTGTATTTCTTTTAAATGGTAATTAGCTATAGAGGTTTATTTTGGGGGTGGAGTAGTCAGGAATGAGAAAGGGAAGATTTCATGGACGGTGTTTTGCAGGTAAGCAAAGATCTGATTCTCTTCCATTTGGTCATGTTAGCAGATATTATTGTTCTTTGTTAGCAGATATTATTCATTCATTAATTAGGGATTGTAAATTGTGATAATCTGTCAATCTTTTATCATTTATCATCTGGCATAGATTTAGAAAATCAAGCCTTCCCTATCAGTTCTGTTTCCCCTGACATTTTGTATAGGAAAGATGAGATAAAGGCTTGATCCTTTCCCCTTCTCTACCAGTTTTTAATTTAGAAGTTTGATTACCTCATATGTGACCAATGAAATTATATGTGTGTGGAGAGGGGGGTGATACCGTTATGAACAAATAGATTTAATTATATTTGATCTATTTCAGCCCATTGCACTAATTCTTCTCAAAATGTCTTCCCTTTGTCTGTCATAGCCTCCTCAAACTGACTTCCATATAGTATTTTGCCGGTAAAGAGGCTCTCAAGGAAAGGGGCGAATAAAAGGTTGTAATATGTAATATCTGCCAATTTCCTTCATGTAAATTCTCCCTACATGGCTGATCTCAAACAACTAACACTTTAACAACAGAGTCAGAAAATTCTGGATATTTAACAATCAGATCTAATGAGCCTATATGTCCTGGTTCTAACCCATCATTGTGCCTGAGACCTGTTAGTACAATCATTGAGGCCTTTGAGTGCTTCTTTGCTGTCCTATATGACAAGATATCCCAGGCTTATCAGTACTTTTCCTGCCATAGGCCTGTAATATGCCTTTTATCTAGGAAGCCCTGTTTTACTTCAGTGAGATTTTGAGAATATGGGCAATATGGGAGCACATTGATTTGGGATAAGCTCTTTCCAGGCCTATTCAATGTATGTGGTTAGGAAAGTTGCTTCTTTTCCAAAGATAATCTATTTGTAAGTTTCTGCTGGTAATTTTCATTTAAATTCAGGATTACACTGTTTTCACTAAGCTTTATCTTCCATCTGTTTCTTTTTTCTCCCACACAGAAAATCCCGGTTCCCGATGAACACATGTAATTACTTGTTTGATTTATCCCACACACAACTCATGTGCAAAAAATCTTAGAATAAAAATATCAATACTATTTCCAACAATGTGGTTACTGAAAATATTTTAAGATTTATTATTTTGTCTCTTGTAATTCTTTTTGTCTTATGATATTCTGTTAGGAACTTACAATCAATTTACTCTGTTGTGAAGTTGATTGAAATAACTCCTTCCATGCAGTTATCCTATTAACTTGATAAATGCTTAAATTTGTTTGTTTCAATATTGCTTTTGATTTTTAGACCAATATTTTATTTGTAATTATGCAAAAATTCAAAAGTCAAATTTACAAAGTACATTCAAAGAAATCTATGACTATCCCTGATCCTCCACCCCATTTCCTCCCTTCCCCTACAAGTGATTTTTTTTTTTTTTTGGTTTATCTTTCCATTTATTCATTCCCAACATTCATTCCTTTCTTATGTGAACTACATTATGCTCCATGGTAAATAAATGCTTTTCCATGCAAGTAACAGAAAATATTTTTGTAGGTAAACAGACATATATTGGAGTAGAACACAAGTGTAATCATGGCATTTTTAATGATCAAATCTAGAACATTCCAAACCTTTCCAGCTTGCAGCATACTGCATAGCATGTGACATTCCTGGACCTCTGGGGTGCCAGTTCATTCTCTCTGAGAGCACACGGTCCATCACTGTACTGTTTTCTCCTTGGAGCTGGTGGGGATCCTTTCTACCAGTCTAATAGCATTTTCACATCCTACCTTCATTGGGCCAGGTACATAAATGAGGAGGAGAAAGAAAATGAGGAAGTTGCTAGCCAGTCCTGTCCCTGGAGATCATTTGGCTTTACTTTAATCCACATTTAGGTAAGAGATAAAAGGAAGAGCACCTCGACATCCTTACCCAAGACAGACTGAGAAGTCTTAGGAGTCTTCTCTGCTGCCTGCCATGTAAAAGGCTATCACAAAATGAGAGGGAGTTGGGGTGAGTAGGAGTTGCTATAAAAAAAAGAATTTCCCTCACTGTATTCAAGAGGAACAAATAGTCTAAATGGCTGTCACATAAATATCTGGAGATAGAACATCATATTCTAAACAAAGACTAATTATGAAGAAAAGTTGCTTATGGCCTAGCACTGTGGTTCAGACTGAATGCTTTTTAATTCCTTTGAGGATCCATTAGCTCCTCTCTCCAGAGGAATCATGGGGATTGATCTCTAAAATCAACACAGAAAGTGAAAACAAAGTATGGAAACAGTTACCATTGTAACCCCCTAAATCAACCAATACAGAGTTTATGGAGTTCTATCCACACAGCCCTATACAGTGATTTCTTTGCAAATGCAGGATTTGAACAAAGGAAGAAACCAAAGGAAGAGCTGTGTGCAGATGTCTGGGCATTCAATCCATTTTGTTATCCATCGAATCTCTAGGAGTTAATAACAGGTGAAAAGAAAACTCTAAACTTGTCTTGCTTATGGGTTTATACCTTCTGCTTCAACAATAAATCAACTTTAAATATTAAGGCACATATTCCAATGGTACAAAGAGGTAGGCAGAAGCCAGTTACTACAAAGTCTGTTCTGATTGGTGGTGCTCATGTGTGGTTATCGCATTTGTTAAATACATAGAAATAAGAATCGAATGAGCTATAAGAGTTGGAGCTTGCCAGGTAAGGCACACTGGACATTTCAAGTTGTAGGTCACAAGAAATGATGTTTATATGTTCTAGTATTATTTTTCCTGATAAAATATCTTTCAATATCTTTGTCATCTTCTTAAGTTAATATTATGATCCAAACTGTGTACCAAATGGGAAAAATGTGACTAAGTCAAATTAACCGAGCTGGCACTGCCAATAAAGCCCTAGGAGCTTGTTTAGCTAATGAAGATCAAAGGTTCTGAGGCTTGTTCATAACGGACAGTTTTGGAGACAAGCCTGCCTCTTGCTGCAACTTCCTGTTAAAAGTCTGGATGTTTGTGCTTTGGGAAGCCATGGTAGTTTCTGAGTTAGAAAGTTGCTTGAATCCTCATGCAACCGAGAGGCAGAGTTAGTGGCTTACAAGTGGTGGAAAAATAAAACTGGCTGAGAAGTGTTTGGGGATGTTTTTAATGCTTTTGGATCTTTTGCCACAATATGCTTTTAGTTACTTGATCACCAAATGTGCCCCCTTCCAAAATGTGCCTTTTTTTTTTCCCACTGAAGTATTTGCATAAAGTATCTGACTCGACCAACTATTTGAAGAGCGTGCAGTATAAAAAGAGCACAAAATAATGAACTATATACACACTGACCAAGGGATTGACAAGGCCATTTGTCACACCCCAAGGTTTAATATTGGTTCAAACAAAAGCCTTTGGTGAGTCAGGGAACTGAGGAATCCATTTGGAGAAACTTGTGAAAACTTGAGAATTGGAGGACAATAACCCAATGATAACTCACTTCAGACCATATGAACCAGTAGCCACGGTGACAAACTCATCCTGTCCTGGTACCATCACACCACATGAGTGACTGCTATCTTGTGAGCACTCACATTTCCTGGGGGCTGTCGCCTTTTACCACAACCCCTCTCCCAAACCATGCAGCCAATCAAAGTGTTTCTCTCAACCCCACAGCACTCATCCCAAGATGAACTATCATAATTTTATTTCATTTCCTTACATTTTTGTATTCGTTCTGAATAGATCCTTGGAAATGGTCCAATTGGCTCCTGCATAGGGTTTGAAGCAGGAGCTGGGTGTCAGAACTGTTTTAAGCCCCAGTTTAAATCTTGTGATTTACAAGATAGGTGCACTTGGACAATTAAATTCTATAAGCCTCATTTTTTTTATCTGTAAATTGGGGGTAATCATAATACTAACCTAACAGAATGGTTCTAAGCACGAAATGAGACTTCATTCAAGTCATTTAATACAGTGCTGAACCCATAAGAAGTACTCTCTAAAGGTTAACTGTCTATAGTTTTTTAATGTTAAGACGGAGGTTGAAATTTAAAGTTGAAATTCAAAGAGGTGCCATCTCTCTAATTAGATGCCCCATCTCTCTAATTACTTTGGAATCGGTTTAGTATTAGAGTGAACTATATGTAATTGCTGGTATCTAACAGGTTTTAACCTATAGAAATGACAGCTTTATATCAGCTGTCAGCTGATATAAATGACAGCTTTATGATCTAACATCATCATATCCAAAGAATTAGTAGAGACAAAGGATTAACTAAATGATTAAGAATTTTACAAGATGCCGATTCTGTGCCAAACATTTACTACACTCACACATATTTTCTCAATTTTCTTCTCTGTCTTGAGATCTAGGTGATTACTGAAAGCTGGCTGCATTAGAATACAAGTTCTTTAAGAACAAATCTTGTGCCTTGCTGTATTTGCTCCTGAAAAATATGGCCTCCTGGACTGTAGCCCACGAGGCTCCTCTGTCCATGGAATTCTCCAGGCAAGAATACAGGAATGGGTTGCCATTCCTTTCTTTAGGGGATCTTCCCAACCCAGGGAAAGAAGCTGGGTATCCTGCATTGTAGGCAAATTCTTCACTGTCTGAGCCACCAGGGAAGCCATCTAACATCAAAAAGCTCAATATCATAAAAAGTATAAAAATTCTCTCAAAAGAATCATTAGGAGAATTCCAAAAAGGACAAAGGAAAGAGAAAGGAAAAATATTGCTCTGTAATGGCTTTTTGTACCTCAAGCTTGGTCTTTCTATGTCCCTGTGGCTTTCTTAAGCAGGAACGATCAAGTCATCACCTATGTTGGAAAATAAACTTGATTTTCAACATATTGTTCAAAGAAGCCTATTTTTTAAAACTCTTTCCACTGGAAAGAGAAGGAAAAGAGTGAGTTGGGTCTTACACACTAGCATCAGAAGGCAAGAGCTTTGGAATCCACACCAAGCATCCCATTTACAGACTTCAGGCAAGAATCACAAAGCGATTGTACTTGTGGCAAAAGCCAAAGGGAAAGTCAGTTGTTTCTTCTTCTTTTGCCAATTCCAGTGGCAGGCCCTGGCCTGCAGATCTTGGGATTTTAAAATGTCTTTCCAGCAAAGAATTACTTTCATGTTTGTATCCTTATTGCTAACACTGGATCTCTTCTCACAACGTCCTTCTTGCGCTGTGTCCAGGAGCCCTTTTTTGTTTGGAAGAGTTCTGAATCTCCTCTTAATGGAAACCAAAGCCTCAGTTGGCACTTATCTAAATGTCCTTCCTGCCTCATGCATTGTGGAGCATACCTTGCCAAAATGCATTAAAAAGCAAAATCCAATTGAGTAAAGTCCATGAAATCAAACTGTTTATGAGCCTACATGTTCTGGATCAAATCCTTCAGAATACCATTTTGAAATCTTTCAACAAGGAAGTTGTAAAAACAACAGAGAGTGAACCACCCTAAGTGCCACCAGTGTCCTGATGGAGCAGCGACCCCTTACCTTCCAGATGTCTTCCTTCTCCGTTCACTTTATTACCTCCTAAAATATGGAACTCTGTGTGGTTTTTGTAAGCTTTCTAGAAGCAGGAAGAAGAGCTTGAAGGACCAAGTCCATGCTTGGCATAGATGAACATCTGTTCTCCTTATTCAACAGACACTGTAGATCCAAAGATCCAGGAAACACAGTTCCTGTCTGGAAGGATTTCCATATCTAGTTCACAAGGAAAAGAGAGAATTCCAGAACCAAGATGAAGGCATGCATATGCTGCCATGGGAAAACTAAAGGAGGTTATTATAGAGCTACAGGAGAAGATCAGTTACCTATGCCCTACCAGAGCAGCAGGGAAAAAAAGAACAAAGATGTAAAATAGCGCACCTTCCCCCTAAGAAAAAGCATGTGCAAAAGCATAATTGGTGGTTGCTTTAGTTGGGACTGCTATGTCACAAATCCCATAGGGGAGTACCTTATAGAGGAAATTTATGTCTCACAGTTCTGGAGGCTAGAAGTCTCAGAAGACGGTGCCAGCAGGGTTGGAGTCTGGTGAGAACCCTCACCCAGCTTGCAGACTGCTGACATCTTGATGTGTCCTTACTTGACACAAAGAGAGCTGGTGATCCCTCTGGTGTTTCTTTTATAAGGTACTAAACCCATCCATGAGGACTCTGCCCTTGCTCGTGACATAATCACCTCCCAAAGGCCAACCTCCTAAGAACCATCATATGGGGAGTTAGGATTTCAACATATGAATTTGAGGGAAGACAGATGCAAACATTCAGTCTATAACAGTTGTGTAATACACAGGTTCTCAAACTTGTAATGGCAGGAAAAAATATTAATGATCCTTGAGTTTCATTCTTACAGATTTCATTGGTATGGTATTCTACCAATATCTGGGCACTGGGATTTTTAGAAGCTCCCTTTGTCATTAGAATGTGCTGCTCATGATGAAAACCACTGTCATTGATTACGTTCTCTCTGGACTATAGAGGTTGTGCTGATGAATAGCGATAAAACTTATAAAGGGCTTCCCAGGAGATGCAGCAGTAAATAATCCACCTGCAATGCAGGGGTCACAGGAGACATGGGTTGGATCCTTGGGTTGGGAAGATCCCCTGGAGGAGGGCATGGAAACCCACTTCAGGATTCTTGCCTGGAGAATCCCATGGACAGAGGAGCCTGGCAGGTTACAGTCCATAGAGTTGCAAAGACTCAGACATGACTGAAGCGATAGAGCACACACGCAAGGCTTATAAAATAGATGGAGTTCACTGTATCAAGCTCAGATTTCAAACAAAGGTAACAGAGTGGTTCTCAAGAACTTTGTACAGGTGAATGGCAAGATTGAATTTGTATACTAGAAGAACTTAGATAGGTGGCTGTTGAATAGATTATGGATGCAACATTGTGCGTGTATGTGTGTGAGCGGGGGTGGAGGGGAAGGCAACGATCCTGGGGAAAGGAAATAGATTTCTTAGAGGGAGCCTGTGGCTGGGAATCAGGAAGGAAATGAGGATAGCACCAAGGTGGTGTCACAGCTCCATAAATATTATGGCTGGATTGAGCAGTGACAGGTGATGAGCACAGGAGTTCTCACCTGGGTAATTACATCCATACATCCATATTTTCCAGGGCTTCACTATAAAGTAAAGGCCTTTTTTAATTTACCTGGATAATGGTTTTCTTCATTTTGCTCGTGGAGGACAGTCCTCAGGGAACCACAGCTAAGCTCACAACTAATCGGAGTAGTAAGCATCTTTAAATAAAGAAAATGAGGTAATTCGATGGGCCTTTCTTTCCTTCCTTTCCTTTTTGCAAGCCAAGGCACATTTCTTTGCTTTTACTACTCTTGCTCTTCTGAATAACCTGAAGCAATCTTTTAAAGGTCATTTGCCTGAGTTCTCTGAGATTCTCTTACTTTCTTGCTGAAATTATTATACTATCAACTGATGTACCGATTCACCATCCCAAGAAGCTAACCCCATAATTTCCTTTGGCCTGGAGGTGAGTTCTCTTGTCCCACAGAATAAATTATTTCTTCTGGTACAGTCCTTAAACAGCTAAAGAGTTTACAAGTACCCTATCAGATGAAGTATGGCCAGAAGAGATGTAGTCATGGCTTCTGGCTAATTGGCTGGGCGAGCTCTGGCTTATGTAACGGTTACCTCTGGCAGTTGGTCCCAACACCCCATTTTGGCAGCAGTGTTGTGGTATTTTTAATGGTAAGTGTTTGGCCAGCATTCAGCCAATCAGCTTGTTCAGTTTGCTGGCTGCAATTGGAGTTGCTGTTTCTTTCACCTTGTTTCCAGCCAGACCTGGTTCTGTAAATGTGTCACTGGGGATTTCAATGGAGCTGTGCTCTGCATCAGTCCCTTAAATCCATTATTTCAGTTCAAGGAGTCATTTTATCTTGACACAAGAGGCCCCATGGTATAGCTGACCTTAATCCTAGGTGTCAGGTGGACCTGTAGAGAGGGAGTTAGATGTCCCACATTGTGAAGACACTTTACAATTTGGAAAGAGGATTTGAGGATTGTCAGCAGGGAGGAAGGCACCTGGGCTTCTGGGGTTGGGATTCATTATGTCGTCATGCCACTCATCACCTGGTCGTAGGGAGCTGCTGTAAAAGAGGTGCCCAGACAGAATGTGGAAAGGGGAAAGGAGAGTCAATTTTCTGGAATTCAGTGTCTCTTCTTTACCTGCATCACCCCTGCCAGTACTGACTGTGGACAAAAAGTAGAGCTTCCTTACTTACGTTTAGCAGACCCTGGAGTTTTCTTTAAAATGCACTTTATATTGAAGGGCAAAACGCTAGGCATGTTATGTAAGAAGTACCCTTATAAAAAGAGCTTCCCTGGTGGCTTAGTGGTAAAGAATCTGCCTGCAATGTAGGGAACATGGGTTCAATTCCTGGATGGGGAAGATCTCTTGGAGAAGGGAATGGCTGCCACTCCAGTATTCTTGTCTGGAGAATTCCATGGACAGAAGAGCCTGGCAGATTACAGTCCATGTGGTGGCAAAAGAGTCAGACGTGACTGAGTGACTAATCAACAACAACAGCAACACTTATAAAAATCACAAGCACCAGGGAATTCCCTGGCAGTCTAGTAGATAGGACTCTGTGCTTCCATTGCAGGGGACACAGGTTTGATCCCTGATTGGGAAGCTAAGATCCTGCAAGCAGCCTGGCATGACAAAAGACAAAAAGACATAAAGACAAAACAAAACACTAATACTGTGCTCCCCAGAGAGAAAATTAAGCCTTCCTTCATCTTAATTTCTCTGTGAAATTGAGAGAAAGGCAATGAGGAGAGCTCTTAAGAGAAGTGTGAGAAGAGGAACTCACCAAGTAGAGTCAGGCATGTCTGCTCCGGGCCTGCCCTTATTTCCCTAAGTAAGTTTATTGCTGAGGGAAATATTATATATATATATATGCTGAGCACACACTCAGTCGTGTTCAACTCTTTATGACCCCATGGACTGTTGCCTGCCAGGTTCCAATGTCCATGGAATCTTTAAGGCAAGAATACTGGAGTGGCTTGCTACTTCCTTCTCCAGGAGATCGTCCGGATCCAGGGATTGAACACATTTCTCTTGCATGTCCTGCACTGGCAGGCTGAATCTTTACCACTGCGCCACCTGGGAAGCCTGTGTGTGTGTGTAAATTACTATGGATAATTTGGGCTACATGAACAGAACAGTGTCAAGTATAAATTTTGAATGAATATATTTTGAAGTATTTTTGATCCCAAATAATGATAAGCAGTATCTGCTAATCTCCAGAATGACTTTTTTTTTTAATGTATTCTTACTATTCTGATGACATCACTTTAACTTTTTCAATTGGATGATGAGGAACTATGTACAACCTGCTAGTCTCCATTTTAACAGGGAGAATCCAGATATTCTTCGTATGTCATCAGAAGCGATTAGGAAGAAAGAATAATGAAAGAGCCCTGGAGCCCAGCAAAAGGAGATCTATCAGTTACCTCAACTCTCCTCTATCTTTAACCTCACCTAGACCAGGTTAAGGGACTAGTCAGCAGGATCACTCAAATTACTTGCAAAGTAAATTGATCCAAATCCTGCTAAAGTAGTCTACACTCTCAAGTGAGAATTGAAAAAAAGAAATCTAACCGGCGTCATTCTAAATGGGTATTTTTTTCTGGCACACATATGCAGGCAAAGGAAGCTGAAATTATGAAACAAAATAATTCATGAGCATGCCTGATGCTTCCTCTAGAAGCAATGATTATATTATTATCCAAATTTTAACCCATTAAAGTGCATCTCAAGACACAGATTGGCTAGGGAAATCTCAAAGGAAAATCAAACGCAGTATGAAAACCGAAGAACCATGGAAACATGATACTGAACTGTTTCATAATGCTGAGTTTTCTTTGGCTTCTAGAAAAAACTAATTAGTGACTCCACACCAAGTTTTCTGCTTGGTGAATTACCACAAAATGAAGATACAAGGACATGACACCAGATAAAGAAATATAACATTTCCAGAACCTCAGAAGTTTGAGCTAGATGTCCCACACCTGCAATAAAGGAAGAATATGAAATAAAAGGTAAACACATTTGGAAAGAAAGAAATAAAACTGTCGTTTTTCATATTGACACTATTGAATATGTAGAAAAAAGTCCAAGATTATCTATAAGTATTAAGATTATTAAGTAAATTTAGCAAAATTACAGAATAAAAATCAATATGCACAAATCAATTATATTTTTATATACAAGTAGAAAATAATTAGAGAATGAAATTTTAGAAAAAGTACTATTTGTAATAGCATAAAGAATTAAATATCTAAAGTAGTCATTTTCAAGGAGTGATACAAAGAGCCCCGGGATCCTAAAATCTAAAATTCCATTCAGATGACCCTCTTTTACATATTCTTTCATGAGTAAATGGTGGAATTTTCTAGACATGCTTGATGTGTGACGATATACCAAATGGAATGCAAAAGTAGATCTTCAAATCCAGCTGTTTTCTACTATACAAAGTTTTGAAGAGATTTAAAGCTTTAAAGGAACTTGCAAAAATATAAAACAATGCCAGTATTTTTTTTGTCTGATTAGACTATCAGTTAATAAGACATGTATGTTAAACATTTCCACAGAATTGTAAATGTGTATATTTCTATACAAAAAAAAACTTGTATACATAATTTTGATAGATTCCTCCTGTAAACTTTAGATTTACTTTATATATTTTAATTTAGAATTGCTTTATCTTATGGTGCAATGAATATTTTATCATTATAAAATATCCCTCTTTACTTTTGTTACAAATTTTTGCCTTCAAGGGTACTTCATCTGGTGTTTGTAGTTATAACTGGTTACATTTTGTTAGTGGTTTTTTTTGACACCTTTTTTTATCCTTTTGTCCTCAGTATTTCTGCATCCTAATACAAAAATGTTTCTTTTATAAACAATGTAAATTTTGATTTTATTTTTTACCACGAGTTTGATAACTTTTACTTTAAATTTGAATGCTTAGTGCCTTTATGCTTAATGTAATTACTGATGCATTTGTATTTACTCCATAATCTTACAATTTTTTTTTAATTTTTCAATGTTTTCAATATTCCTTTACCTCTCATTTCTTATTTTTTTTGGTCAGTTGATTTTTTTTTATTATTTCACTTTTTCCCTCTATATTACTTCTTTACTACTTCAGATATTACAACATTTACCTATTTGAAATGTATTTTGTCTTTGTTTTTGAAAGACATTTTTCTTGGGCATGGAATTCTAGGTTGGCAGTTATTTTCTTTCAGCATTTTCAAGAATATTCTATTATCATCTGGCTTCTACAGTTTCTGTGGAGAAGTCAGCTCTCAGTCATATTTTTGTTTGCTATGAATGTAATAAACCTTTGTTTTCTTATTGCTCTGAAGCTTTTTTTCTTTATCTTGGATCTAAGCAGCTTTATTTTGATTGCTCTCAATACCATTTTGTCTGTATTTGTTAAGCTTGGGATTCAGAACTTTTTGAATCTGTAGTTTAATGTATCTTATCACCTTGGGGAAATGATCAGGATTATTTCTTCAACTGTTACTTCTGCCCTGTTCTGTCCTTCTCTTTCTGAGACTCTAACCACACATATGTTTCACCATGTCCTATGTGTTTATTATCATTATTTCTGTATTTGTTAAAAATTTGTCTCCATTTTATTTGTGAACTTTTTTAATAACACAATTTAAAATTTACTCATCTTCTTCTCAGTTTTGTCTAATATATTATTTAAACTATGTACTGAACACTTTATTTTAGCTATTTTCTTTTATAGTTCTTAAATTTTTATTTGATTTTTTCTGACTCAGGTTCTTTTTATCTGAAAAGTTCTAATATATCAATCATAGTTATTTTAAAGTTTATGTTTGATAAAGCAAATATCTGTATCACCTATGGATCTGTTTTAATTGCCTGTTTTTCATTTTTGATCAATTGGTTCTGTATGCATGGCAACATTTTATGAACTGCTAGATATTGTGTATAAACAGTTGGAAACATTTTCCCTTCAAATAGTTTAATTTTGCTTTTGACAGGTAGTTAATAAGGGTTGCGTGCGTGTGTGCATGCTAAATCTCTTCAGTTCTGTCCTACTCTTTGATACCCTGTGGACTGTATAGCCTGCCAGGGTCTTCTGTCCATGGGATTCTCCAGATAAGAATGCTGGAGTGGGTTGCTATGCCCTCCTCCAGGGATCTTCCTGACCCAGGGATTGAACTCTCATCTCTTGTGGCTCCTGCTTGCAGGCACATTCTTTACTGATGAGCCGCTGGAGAAGCCCTTGATAAGGGGTATATTTTGTCAGTCAGTCTGGGATTAAACTGAATAAAGATAAATTTTATTCTATAGGTTTTGATCTATTACTAGTTCATCTTTACTTTTATTGCATAATATTTTAGGAGTCCCAGTAGAAAATTTATGATGTTTACTAGTTCTGCTTCTTCTTGGCAGGTCTTGAACTCTTTGTTTCTCTAGTATTTATGAGTGCCATTCACTTTGTTTAGCTTCTCTATCTCTTTCTGTTTGGCTTCTGAGATTTTGGGCTCCAGTCTACTTATACCTAGAAGGCAATGGCACCCCACTCCAGTACTCTTGCCTGGAAAAT
The DNA here is from genome assembly GCF_054371585.1 of Giraffa tippelskirchi. Lineage (NCBI taxonomy): Eukaryota > Metazoa > Chordata > Mammalia > Artiodactyla > Giraffidae > Giraffa > Giraffa tippelskirchi. The sequence continues at coordinate 86,195,911 of NC_137275.1, read as the reverse complement.
CCCATGGACGGAGGAGCCTGGTAGGCTGCAGTCCATGGGGTTGCTAAGAGTCGGACACAACTGAGCGACTTCACTTTCACTTTTCACTTTCATGCATTGGAGAAGGAAATGGCAACCCACTCCAGTGTTCTTGCCTGGAGAATCCCAGGGACAGAGGAGCCTGGTGGGCTGCTGTCTATGGGGTCGCACAGAGTCGGACACAACTGAAGCGACTTAGCAGCAGCAGCAGCAACTACTTATACCTGGCAAATGTATCTAGAGGGAAATTAACCAGAATACTTGACTCACTTTGATGCATTTTCTTTTCCTCTGGGACCTTGATCACCTCAAGTCCTGGCTGCTTTGATAACTCTTATGCTTTCAAATGAATATTTTCATTTTTTTTTAATATCTAGCTTTTCTTATTTTTGATGTGAATTTGTTTTGATGCTAGCTAATCTTTTTAATTGGAGGTAAAGTCCCCAGAAGACACCATTTTTTTTTTCTCCCATCCTGTATATCAATTCAGTTACCAAGTTTTGAAACTTACGTATCTCTTAACTCTCCCCTTTCCTTTCCATTCTGAGTGCCATAACTTTTAGTTCAGGCTCTAATCTTTTACTCCTAGATTATTACCAAAGGCCAGCTAGTAAATATCTCTGTCTCAATCTTTGTTTCACTCTCCTTAAACCATACTTCCAGAGTGAAGCATAACTCTGCATAATTAAACCTATCTTGAAATTTTATATCATCTATAAAATAATAATACAAATTTTATAGGAGATGTACAGGCATTATAATATTAATAGATAGACGCTAGTACACAATTAAAAATTATAATACTTCTGTGATGGACAGAGAATTAAAACTGAATGAAATGATTGCACAAATAGGAGATAAACCAGTATGCTCCTAGAGGTTGGTTCAGGCTTTTAAAGTCTGCCAAAGTGCCTGTGGAACTTTGATGCTGATGAGTGAAGACTCAATCTCTGGTGAAAAAACCTCCTTAGTTTTTCTCAATTATTTTTCAGTCACAATATATGTGAATATATGAAAAAGTGAGGAAGAAAGGCAAGTACTCTGGTGAAGCAGAGAATAGGATATATACTTAGAACTCATCTGTAGTAAGACCTACTCTCAACCTCTGACTCATAGGTACACCAGCTCTGGACCTGCCAGTTCATCAGCTGCAAATAAGAAATACAAAAAAATTACTACAAATCAATTCTAAGTATTAACTCTGAGATTAAGGATAGCATCCTTAGCAGATCCAGATTTCCAGACAATCTTCACATCTTACTGCTCCCCAATATATATCCTATGCTCTGCTTCACCAAAATACTTGCCTTTCTTCCTCACTTTTTCATATACTCACATACATTGTGACTTTTGTCAGGAGTATATTTCTCTCTGGAAAATCCCTAGTTACCATTTTGAATCTGCTCAAGTGCTGCCTCTTCTAGGAAGGTTTCCTGAACCATCTATACCTCACATTAAAATTAGATGCTTCCTCTTCTCTATTTTCATAATAATTTTCACAGCAGCTCTATTGGGACATTTATCTCTTTGTAATTATTTGTTTATTTCTGTCTTCTTGGCAAGAATGTGTTCTTTTCAAAGGCAGAGTTTTAAAATCATTTCTTTGTGAGCCCATGACCAACATGGTGCTTAGGACATAAGAAAAATTCAGTCTCTATTAGCTAAATGAGTTGGGTTTTCAATATTATCAAATCCAATGGCTCAGTAACAAGTGAGTTTCTTTATCTGGACAAGATATCTGGCAAAAAATAGGTATTCAGGTATAGTGAAATTGAAAGTGTTAGTCACTCAGTCATGTCCGACTCTTTGCGACCACATGGACTGTAGCCCACCAGGTGTCACTGTCCATGGAATTTTCCAGGCAAAAATACTGGAGTGGGTTGCCATTCCCTTCTCCAGGGAATCCTCCCAACCTGGGCATCGAACCCTGGTCTCCTGCATTGCAGGCAGAGTCCTTAGCATCTGAGCCACCAGGGAAGAGAACAAAAGAATAGGTATTCAGGTGAAATTTGTTCAGTTGATGGATCATATTAACTACTGAGTAAAAATTTACCTGAAATGGGCCTCCCAGGTGGCACCAGTAGTAAAGAATCTGCCTGCCAATGCAAGAGATGCAAGAGAGAGGCGAGTTCGACCCCTGGGTCAGGAAGATCCCCTAGAGGAGGAAATGGCAACTCACTCTAGTATGCTTGCCTGGAAAATTCCATGAACAGTAGAACCTGGAGGGTTACAGTCCCTGGGGTCACAGAGAGTCGGACACAACTGAGCATGCATGTGCACATGAAGAGAGAGTTGTTTTTTGTTTTTAATAAACAACTTCGAAAGAATAACTCAAATTTGGAAGAAAGAATTTAGAGACTTGAAGTTGGAGGAAATCATTTCAGAATTATTTATCTGGAATTTAAACCTAAATTCTTCTTTGTGAAACAATATTAATTAAGGATGAAATCACTGGTGTATAGGTAATTGGAGGAAAATCAGTTTGCTATAAGGCCATAAGAAAACTATGTTGATGTCCAAATACACAATTTGTTTAAATTTTTGAGTGATGAGCCATAAAAACTATATTCTGAAAATGTTGAAAATTAAAGAGCACCCTGTCTGCTTCATACCGTTCCTAAACCCTGTAAAACCTTCACACTGTGCAGGCAAAGCTCAGTTGCTGTGGGGCTATATACGGACACTTAATCCCTAGGGATTTGAAGGAGCAAGCTCGGCTCAGTCAATGAAAAAAATCACTGGCAGAACTTCTGGGACATATTTTTATGCACATAAAAATTAGCTACCAAGATATGTAATTGTAGATTCTCATTACAAAATCTCTGGGTCAAATTGTATTTTACCAGGAGGTGCTGTAAGAAATTTTTAAACTCAGTCAAATGAAAGGATTGCTTTTTCGGCTAACAAAGCTTACGGTGGTTTCTTTTCAGGTACTGAAATCAGGACAGTTGGCTGCTTTGCACTCGATTCGAACTCTGCATGTTCAAGAAAGTTGGTACATATATGTTAGCTTGACTGGACCCCACTCATACTCTCAACTTGACTTTCTGTGCGATACTAATTTCTGAGTTCACAGCATTTTTTATTGTTTCCACAACTGACATAAGAAAAGGGAAAACTTAACAAGTTTGGATTACATCAAGGTATTTTGACATATAGATGGTTATGTATTCTGCAAATATCTGTTTAGGCACAACTAGCTTAAAATATAAGGTGTTTGAAAAGTGTTTTTGACGTTAGTCATTTATAGTATTCTTTTTATATTTATAATATTGTATACAGCTTGCTCCATATCAGCACTCAAAACCTGTTTAATTGATAATATGACTGAAAGTTTACACAGTCATATTTATGAAAGATAGTACACAAAATATAATTACTGCTTTAGTAGTTAAACAAATTTAAAATAATATCAAAATTTAATTCATTTTTATTATTAAAATAGATCTTGAGAAAAATAAAAAGCAATAACAGTAATGCAATACTTTGTGGGAATTTATTAAGGAACTTCTAGAACTGTTATATTCTGAGAGCATCAATTCTTTACTATTTCCAATTTTGTGGGAAAATTATTGGGTCTTTTTTTCTTCTTGATTGAGATCCAATTCTGCCTCATGTTTACTAGCCAAGGTTAAGTTGATACTTGGCTCCCTAATGGGAAAGAAATAAAAGGAAAAATAAGTAATTTTTTCCAAAAGTCACCAGCATAACAAATCAGTATAGATTTTGAAAAGAAATTACTAAGGGATGACTGAAAGAGAGAATGTATATAGATAGGGCCAAGAGTCCAGAAAGTGCAAAATCTTACCAGAAAAGGAGACAGAATAGAAGGAGCTCTTCATGTGAACATTTCATGCTTATAATCCAGAAAGTCCATGGTCATCTATACAAAATTCTCTTTATTAGTCTCAAAGAAATTATCTATATTTTAGTCAACTCTTGGAAAACCTTGCTTTCAAATGTATAACCCTTACCTTCTCTTCCCAAGTGCTTGATAATAAATGTCTTTATTGATGTTGCTTGTATTTTTTCCTTCTTCATTGACACTTTAAGATTTTTATCTACTTGTTATGCAAGGAGAAAATCTTTGAAACAACTTCCCCTAGTCAGGACTATTTTTTAAATTAAAGACGTAAAACTTTAGTAGCTCAAAATTAATTATTAACTTGAAAAGGGTTGCCCTCTACAAAGACAAAATCAGGAAATGGAACAGCTTTCCAGCTCCTCTGTTGTAGGTATATCATATCATGTCAATGATATATCCGTAGAGACAGGGGTAGGGGTGGGCAAAGTTGACTCTCTGTTACAGATAAGAGTGTATATGATCACGTGGTTGGAGCTGAGAGAGCACCCAGTAATATGAAACACAAGTGGAAACTAGTTAATGGCTAAGATTATGGATTTGAGTTGGGATATTGTTAGAGATTGCTTGTCCCTGAAGTTCTGCATCAAGGACTTATTCAACCATTCCTGCTGCCCTTTCTAAGGGCTCATCTCTCATACCCACTACCTACCTGTCCCGGTTCTTGAATCTTTTTTTTTTTAATGTATTTGGTTGAGTCAGGTCTTGGTTGCATCTTGCTGGATGGGATCTTTCATTGTGGCTTGAGGGCTCAGTAGTTATTGTCCTTGGGCTTAGTTGCTTAGCTGGTATGTTGGATCTTGGTTTCTTGACCAGGGATCGAATCTGTGTCCCCTGCATTGAAAAGTGGATTCTCAACCACTGGACCACCAAGGAAGTTCCCAATTCTTGAATCTTGATTAGAATTCTTTTTCTGCTGCAGTTGTCTGCAGTAGCGTGCAAAAATAGAGTATGGATGATGGGGTTTCACACCACACACACATTTTCCTATGGAAGGAGGTAAAGGAAGTTGCTGGCATAGAGATTCATTCTGCCTTTTCTGCCTGCAGCTCTGGGAAGTGGCAGTTTCAATGTCTATGTGATCTTGATGCGATAACCTTTCAGGACTCATATAAATGCTACATAAAATCCTTTCTTCTAAATGACCTCAACCAGTACCCTCTTGACTCCCTTATTTGCTCTGAATTGAATATAAGATTATTAAACACACCTATATTCAAATAGAAATCTTTGCATGAAAATGTATTTCAAGCCAACAATAAAGAAGTTTTGAATGGCCAAACCATTTGGAATTATTGATAGTATGCTCCCTTTCCCAGCATAGATAGCAGATACTTGACTATATGTCTTATATACATGCTTCCATTTTTGTGTACCTTTTTTTCCACTGCTGCTGACAAAAAGCTCAAAATATTGCTTTGGATTTGCTCTTTTGATTCCATACCCAGAGAATTTATTCAGGAGAATAAATCTGGCCACTTTTAAGCTGTGAGAATATGGAATGCATAAATTTTCCTGCTACAAAATACGTTTCTGGTGTATTTATGTAACACAAAACAGATGCATCTACAAAGTTTACACATAGAAACACAGATTACTGAAGGAAAAGAATCAGGATCTGGCTTGGAGAAGATTTTGTTATTTTTACCCTTCAAACATTTCCAGTGTTTAAAATTGGTATGAGTGAGGGACTTGGATCCAATGGTTGGGTTTTGGGTAGATTCCTGTAAAATGGCACAGGATGAGCATCTGACTACAGGCCATGTCACGTTTAGGTCTACAATCTTAGGTGTAGTCATGTTTATTTTTAAATTGAATTGGACAAAAGTCAAAGGTTGCTTCTGTAAGATTTTCTGAATAATGGTAGCATGGTCTAATTTGAAATTACATCAAGCTTAAAAGTTAAATTTTTCTGGCAGTTGATCAAATCAACAATACGGTAATTTGAATTGGTTACTAAAACGGAAATTAACTTTAAAAAAAGGTTTCTGGAGTCTAACATTTGTTAAGCAGGCCACAGTTTCTCTCTTTAGTGCAGAGAAATGTGATCTGAGTGTTGGCTCATGGGTTGAGGTATCCAGGTGGTTATGCAGCTTCCTTAGAGTAGGTATATGACTGCTCTAACGTTTTACCCATTTGCCTTCTTAGGGGAGGGAAGTTTAGCACACACATGGGAAGGTGAGGAGGGACTGGTGGATGTTTTGGCTTTAGCAATATCAGGTAGTAATTATCAATATGAATAACGGTTGTTGTTAAGGTTAATAAAGGCTTCCCCAGTGGCTCAGCAGCAAAGAATCCACCTGCAATGCAGGAGTGCTGAGACGTGCTCAATTCTGGGTCTGGAAGATCCCTTGGAGGAGGGCATGGCAGCCCACTTCAATATTCTTGCCTGGAGAATTCCATGGACAGAGGAGACTGGCGGGCTATAGTCCTTGGGGTCTCCAAAGAGTCAGATATGACTGACAGTTGAACACACAAGGTTAATAAAGTACATCAAATTGTGGGTGATTTTTTGGCCTTAGTTTTTGAAAATTTCCATACTATAGCTGTCAGTTCATAATGTACTGATTTGTCATAAAACTGACTCGTACTGTTTAAAAAAACATGCTTATAAAAGTGATTTAATTTTTCAAATAGAGGTTAAATTTAAGCTATTTGTGAGACAATTTTCAAAAGAACTGCTAATGGAAGTCATTAGTTCTATTAAATTTAGAAATCTTTCAAAAATATAAATCAAATATAAAGTACACCAGATCCTCCCCAAAAGCTTTGTCCTATTTTCAATAAATAAATGGTCTATTGTGTTCTTATAACTTCAGGGATTATACACTTAAGATTGATCTGGTCTCATTCTTTCATTCAGTAGATATTTGTTGCAAATTACTTTGTGGCAGGTACATATCATTATTGCCCAAGGGTTTATGTATTTATTTTTGGTGTCCTCTTTAAATTAATAGGATTGAAAATACTAACCTTTTTTAAATTAAAATTTCATTTTTTTCTATTCAAATTAAAGCAAGAATTTTTAAGGCTTTAATATTTTAAATTTAATTTCCACATTTAAGATATTTAATTCTTTTAACAAGTTCAATTATATGACTAACCAAAACTTACAAAGTCCTTGAGAAGTTGTTTATTAAAATTCTAATATTGTAGACTCATGAATATAGTGTATCATAAGTTGTGGTAAAATATTTTTATACTATTCACTTTAAAATCATAAACATAAATTAGAATCCCTTGGACTGCAAGGAGATCAAACCAGTCAATCCTAAAGGAGATCAGTCTTGAATATTCATTGGAAGGACTCATGATGAAGCAGAAGCTCCAATACATTGGCTACCTGATGCAAATATCTGACTCATTAGAAAAGACCCTGATGATGGGAAAGATTGAAGACAGGAGGAGATGCAGATGACAGAGGAAGAGATAGTTGGATGGTATCACTGACCTAAAGGACATGAGCTTGAGCAAGCTCTGGGAGATGGTGAAGGACAGGCAAGACTTGTGTGCTGCAGTCCATGGGGTCGCAGACTGAACACTTACTGAGAGACTGAACAACAACAACAATTTTAAGTTGTACTCACAATTTTTAATATGCCAAATTATATGAAATGTGACAAAAGTATGAAATAAAAAATATACGAAGGTTATTTGTTAGTGTAATGCAAAAGTGTTAATTCTATGGATTCAATTTACTTTATCATTTCTAGCCTTAAAAAAATTCTCAATTTTCCCAAGGTTAAAGACATTTTTACTCACTAATTAGATGATTTTTCCTTCCCCCAAGCAATTCGTTATTCATTCCAAGCAAACTGGTGTTACCTTTTGAAAGGGCAAAGAATTTGCCTAGGAAATGAGACCTGTAGCAGCTGACATTCAGAGTGATTTTTCTCATGATCACAAGAGACAAATCGAAGCCCTCCAAACGGTGGATTGGATTTGGGAGTGGGCGCCTATAATCAATAAGAAGTTTTTGGTTTGAGCAGCTGGGTGGAGAGAGGTGCCATCTACAGAACTAAGAAATATGAGAAAAAAGACAGATTTCAGAGAGAATAATCTAGAACTGTATTTTAAACTTCCTGGGTTTGTGGGGCTAGTGGACACTGAAATGGATTTGTTAAAAGGATGAAGATAAGCCCTTGGGAAAGAGGGCTGAGAATTTAGTTCTGGATATCACAGGAGTATAGATGTTCTTTGAGTCAATGGAGCTGAAGGAAAGGACAATAGGGAAAGAAAATAAACTCCAGAAGACTGAATGGGTTAAGATTTAGAGCTCAGGGAGAAGAGAAAGAGCTAGAAAAGAACCCTGAGCAGGAATAATGATGCAGCAAGAAAAAAATAAACAGTGAGCGATAACATGAGAGTCAAGGGAAGAGCCTGCTTCAAGGAGGAAGAATTTCAAGAAGAAAACTGAGGAGAAAAGAAGTCACAGAAACGAAAGCCATATTTAAGCGATTAGAATAAAAGCAGCTGTAGGTGGGAACATCTGCAGTAGGCTTAAAGAAATGAATCGTACAAATTTGAAAGTGAAAAATCCACAAAGATACAACAGTAATCTCAGAAAAAGAAATAGCTGTAGATGATGAAGGGGGACAGAAGATACAGGGAGTGGAGGAGCTCAGCACGTACGGAATAACAGCACAAAGGCCTAAAAATATGCATCATGCAGGCATTTCCTGAAATAAAGAACAACTCGAACCACAGATGACTGAGGTAAATTGAGACAAGCCGGCAATGGAAATTTAAACCCTAGTCAAATTATTGAAATTATTGAAATAAGAATTGTGGAGGGAAAAAAACAACTCCGATAGAGTTGTTGTGAAGATTAATACATGCAAGGCATGAAGATCTGTGCCTAAAATATAATAAGCATTTGATAAAAGTTGCTACAGCTTTGGATTTTCCTCCTTCTCTTCCTACATCTATGTGTTTTATTCCTGTTACCCTGGTTATATCTGCCTCTGTTCCACCACTGGACGTTGGTATTGTTCAGGACTGGTCTTAGGCCCTCTGTCTTCTCAGTGGCTTCTCCTTAAGCGATCTGTTCTACACACACATTTTCACTTATGCTCTGTTCACTCAGTTCAGTTGCTCAGCCATGTCCGACTCTTTGTGATTCTATGGACTGCAGCACACCAAGCTTTCCTGTCCATCACCAACTGCCGGAGCCTGCTCAAACACATGTCCGACTCTGTTCACTTTTGACTCCCAAAGTTGCATCTCTATTTGAATGTCACAAAGCACCTTAACCTCAAATGTCCACAATTTATCTCATGCTCTCCTCCCCTTCAGAGATTCCTCTGCTATCTGTTCAGGAAGTTTGGTCCTCTTCCAGTATTGCTCATCTGCAGGAGCATCTCTGCTTCCCAGGTGATGGGTCAGATGCTTAGGAGTCATCCTTAACCTCTCCCTCGACTTAAGCCAATGACTGTGTCCACTTCTGCCCTCACAGTAGGTTCCTCACACAATAGCATTTTAAATATATAAGCCAGATTATGAAATTCTTCTGAAAAAGTCTTCCTATACTTTTCAGTTTCACACAGAAAAGTAGTCTACGTCCCCTACTATTTCTCTGGCCTCATTTCCGGTGTTCTGCCCTCTTCCTCACTCCACAGCAGCTAGAGTGATATCTTTCCTTTTCCTGGAATATCCCAGCAGGCTCTCATTTTAGGTAACTAGTTGATTGTTTTGCTTGGAAAGCTCTGTGCACAGCTATCTACATATCTCCACCTGTCAGGGTTCAGCTCAAATGTTACCTTATTGTCTGGTCTCTTTCTCTTCCTCTTATTCTTTATTGTTCTTCCAAATACTTCACCACCACCTGAAGTTTCATGTGCATTATCTGTTTTCTGTCCTTTGGTTTCCTAAGTCAGCTATACTTTCTTATTTTAATCACTTGCTGTTGCCACAGGGCCCTTGCAACATGATGTTTGCACTACTTGAAATGGTTTTTTCAACCTCTTTTCTACACCCATTCCCTGCCATTTTATCTATTTAATTTCTTCAACCATTTTTATTTTGGCTTGGATGTTACTTTATCAGAGATGCTTTGCCTGATTCATAAGTCTTGTCATAACTATTTCTCTATGACTTTCTAAAAACATTTTTCCCTCACGTTTATAGAACACATCTATATCTGTTACTATACACTGAATTGTATATCTGATTATTTGACCATCACCCTGCTATGCCAAAGCCTTTGACTGTGTGGATCACAAAACTGTGGAAAATTTTTAAAGAGATGGAAATACCAGACCACCTTACCTGCCTCCTGAGGAATCTGTATGCAGCTCAAGAAGCAACAGTTAGAACTGGACATGGAACAACAGACTGGTTCCAAATCAGGAAAGGAGTACATCAAGGCTGTATATTGTCACCCTGCTTATTTAACTTATATGCAGAGTACATCATGAGAAATGTTGGACTGGATGAAACACAAGCTGGAATCAAGATTACTAGGAGAAATATCAATAACCTCAGATACGCAGATGACACCACCTTTATGGCAGAAAGTGAAGAAGAACTAAAGCGCCTCTTGATGAAAGTGAAAGAGGAGAGTGAAAATGTTGGCTTAAAACTCAACATTCAGAAAACTAAAATCATGGCATCTGGTCCCCTCACTTCATGGGAAACAGATGGGGAAACAGTGGAAACAGTGTCAGACTTTATTTATTGGGTTCTAAAATCACTGCAGATGGTGACTGCAGCCATGGAATTAAAAAATGCTTGCTCCTTGGAAGAAAAGTTTATGACCAACCTAGACAGCTTATTAAAAAGCAGAGAGGGTTCAGGATGGGGAGCACATGTAAACCCATGGCTAATTCATGTCAATGTATGGCAAAAAACCACTACAATATTGTAAAGTAATTAGCCCCCAACTAAAATAAATAAATTTATTAAAAAATAAATAAATAAATAAAATAAAAATAAAAAGCAGAGATATTTCTTTGCCTACAAAGTCTAGTCAAAGCTTTGGTTTTTCCAGTAGCCATGTACGGATGTGAGAATTGGACTATAAAGAAAGCTGAGCACCAAAGAATTGATGCTTTTGGACTGTGGTGTTGGAGAAGACTCTTGAGAGTCCCTTAGACAGCGAGGATTTCCAACCAGTCCATGCTAAAGGAAATCAGTCCTGAATATTCATTGGAAGGAATGATGCTGAAGCTGAAACTCCAATACTTTGGCCACCTGATGTGAGGAACTGACTCATTTGAAAAGACCCTGATGCTGGCAATGATCGAAGGTGGGAGGAGAAGGGGATGCCAGAGGATGAAGTGGTTGGATGGCATCACTGACTCAATGGACATAAGTTTGAGTAAGCTCCAGGAGTTGGTGATGGACAGGGAAGCCTGACATGCTGCAGTCCATGGAGTCGCAAAAAGTTGGACATGACTGAGCAACTGAATTGAACTGAACTGCTAGTTTTTTGCTCAACATTATGTGTCTAGCTCATAACTGGGACATTTCAAGAACTCAAAATATTTTACAAATGAATAGATGAGCCTTGGACCATTGTGGGCTTCTGTGATAGCTCAGTTGGTAAAGAATCTGCCTGCAATGCAGGAGACCCTGGTTCAATTCCTGGGTTGGGAAGATCCGCTGGAGAAGGGATAGGCTATCCACTCCAGTATTCTTGAGCTTCCCTTGTGGCTCAGCTGGTATAGAATCCGATACAATATGGGAGACTTGGGTTCGATCCCCGGGTTGGAAAGATCCCCTGGAAAAGGGAAAGGCTAACCACTCCAGTATTTGAACTGTATAATTCATTGGGTCACAAAGAGTCTGACATGACTGAAAAACTTTCACTTTCTTTCACTTTGGACCACTGTAATAATCTTTTTTGTTTATTGACTTTCTATCCCATCAATATATTACTTTGCAATAATTAGCTGTCTCCAACTTCTCTTTCTTCAGTCTCCTTTACACACTATTTCCAATGAAATCCTCTTAAAGCTACTGCAAATCACAGCCCATGGACAGCTTTTCATTACTTTGAAAAGAAAATGAAAACTTCTCATGTTTGAAACCCTCCCTCCCTTAATCTGTGGTGTTACCTTCTTGGTATGGATAGCTTAAGATCAATGTAAATTGTATTAATAAAAAATTTGTTTCATTATACAAACATCTGCCTAAAACAAACAAAAGTGAGGTTGCAGGGAGATGCTACAGCTTGTGTTATTTAGGAAAGACACTCAGGATTGGAATTGTTTATATTGTGTCATTAATTAGAACATATTATTACTAATGAAATACACAGCATGAAATAATACTGTTATTGGAGACAGTCACAGTTAGTTGAGCTTCCTTACTTTGTTGGAATGTGATGTTTTTTGAGAACCTTTATCCTATTTCAATTCTTGCTTTGATGATAGCCTACAGTTAAGGAAAAAATTCTTTTCTCATTCTATAAATTTAACATATTTTCCTTTGTTTTGTGGTTTAGTTTTTGTTTTTCTAGATTTGAACTCAATGGATCTCACTTTGGAATGACCTGATATCCTGCACATATTTTAACTGAATCGTCCTAAGAAACAGAAAACAAGCCATTTTGTCTGCTGAAGTCAGAGGGAGACAGTGCCTCTCGCTGCAGGGTCATCTGACAATAACAAATTTGAAAACAGTTTGCACTATTTAAAAGTTGTCAATTATTTGAAATAAAATAAACATTAAAAATGTTAACATATCTTAAAGATATGTTATGATTTATATGATATATGATGTATATCATACTCTTTTATATTTTTAGAAAGCTACATGGGCTCCCTGGTGGTATAGGGGTTAAGAATATGCCTTGCAATGCAAGGGACACGGGTTCAGTCCCTGGCCTAGAAGATTCCACATGCCGTGGGGCAACAAAGCCCATGTGCCACAACTACTGAGCCAGTGCTTTGGAGTCCATGAGCCACAACTATTGAGTCCACAGTGGCAACTACTGAAGCCTGCATGCCTAGAGCCTGTGCTCTGCAGCAAGAGAAGCCACTACAATGACTACAAGGAGGAGCCTGCACATCACAGCTAGAGAGTAGCTCCTACTCGCCACAATTAGAGAAAAGCCCGTGCGCAGCAATGAAGACCCACCCCAGCCACAAAACAAAACAAAACATCAAAAACTACAATGTATGAAACATTGATACACAAAAGTTATTTAAAGATATCTCTTAAAGTATGTACAGCAGGCTCTATTTTAATGGTTTGTAGGTAAAGACACTGAAGCTCAGAGAACTTAATAGGTAACAGAGTGGAACGCTGGCCCAGGTGTTTTTGTCCTGAGTTGGTTTTGCTTTGTACCACAATAGCTCTTAACAAAGCGTAACCTTGCAAATAGTACTTTAAATTCAGACTTCTTTTGTCACTCTGAAGGACTCTGATATAAGCACTGGAAATGGAGAAATACAAGGTTTTTCAAATATTACCTAATTTTTCATTTCATCTCCCTTTGGTTTCTGAAGTGGTGAAGCAATACTGTTCAAAATCTAGGGTTGTTGACCTGGCTTGGGGTTTACTCACAAGATATTTACTACAAAAAAGATTCACAGAACTGATGACTTACTTAAGCTGCCTCTAGTCCCAATGGCACTTTTCTTGTTCTTCTGGGCCAGGGCAGATTTGGGTTGAAAACAGAGCTTGGTGAGTGAGGTCTGAGATGCCATTCAACCCGAACCCACTCTCTCTCCCAGTGCTATTGTACAGGATATGCCCAACTCAGAAATACTGAGCCTGCCTTTGGCAGCATCAAAGGGGAGAAAGGTGCACCTATTATTAAGCTAGGTTGCTTCCTGAGACCCTGGTGTCGTTAGATCTCAAAGAGTCAGTCAAGAGTAGACAGTACTTTCTTCATCCTACACAACACTGAAGAAGTGCTGGCATTGTCTTATCCATGGAGTCATATGAACTAGAAATTACCCAAGCCAATTTCTAGGTCTCTTCAAGGATGTTGAAGAAATTACTTGGGTGAGTTTCCTGGTGACCTAGGGTTAGGATTCCAGGCTTTTACTGCTGTGGTCCTGGTTCAATTCCTGGCTAGGGAACCAAGATCTTGGCCATAAAACAAAACAACAACAACAACAAAAAGGGAAGTTGCTTGGAAGTCACCTGGCTAATATAATAATGCTACTATTTTCTGGATGACTATGGGAATAACAGATAGCCAACTGATTATGCATTCGAGCCTCACCCAGTTAATTATGGAAATTCTGGCCCAGGATCCCAGTACAGGTCTAAATTGTAGTAACACCTGTCTGAACAATTCATGAGAAACCTGTTCATAAGGACAGAGGAGCTTCTGAGGAAAATTCATCTTGAGGGGAACAAAATCTTAAGCAGGATTTGGAACCATTTGAAAAAAAAATTAGGAAGAACTTATCACTGGATGGCGGTGGTGATCTGAGTCTGATTTGCTGGGTATTAGTTACATCTATCTTGGGCTGGCCCCTGGAAAAATGTCTGATTCCCAGGCAAAAAGAGAGTGATAAATAAAATTAAAAGAATATTCTACTAAGAACCTTATAAATTTGGGATGGTGGTTCAAGCAATTTAAAGATGGGTCTCTTGTGATAGAATATGATATGGAAGGGACAAGACATTGGGCCCCCCACATACTTTAATACCCAGGTGGTGTTAGTGGTATAGAACCTGCCTGCCAATGCAAAAGACACAGGAGACACAGGTTCAATCCCTGGGTCAGGGAGTTCCCCTGGAGTAGGAAATGGCAACCCACTCCAGTATTCTTGCCTGGAGAATCCCATGGACAGAGGAGCCTAGCGGGCTGCAGTCCATGGGGTCACAGAGAGTCGAACACAACTGAGCTACTGAGCTTATACATATACATAAGCTAAGATTGCATGCGGTTTGAAGATTGCTACGGTTCTTTCACAACTCTGGGCGAACACATGCACAATTAAGTGCTTAACGAGTCCATCTGGATGGAGATAGTAAGTTAATAGGGAGAAGCAGGGTGCTCCTCTGCTTAGCAAGTGTCCTGGTCAATTAGGTGGAAGCTGTCTTTGCTAGGTATAAATACAGCTCTCTCATCCCAGGAATCTGAAGCTGATTCCCAGTCTCAAGTGATCAGTTTATGCTTCTAATACAGACATATTAAATACAAGTTGTGTGTGTCTTTCTTGCCAAACATGGAACCATGGGAAACATGGCTGATCCATCATCAAACTGTTTCCAGAGCCCGAATGTAATCTAACTGATCTCCTCAACTCAGTGCTCCAGGAAGTGACTAGGAACTAATTCGCAACACTGTTCTAATATATTTTGGAACAAAAATATGATAAGCTCCAGCCATCTGGGAACATAAGGTTCTTTGTTCGAAAGAAAAGTTATGTCCCAAGTCAAGCTCTATTTAGCCAGATGATCTGTTTAAGGTAGTTGTTATCTACAAATGGGGATTCCTTGCAGGAGGAAGAGTCTTTCCAGAGCCCAAGGCTCCATTTAAAATAACTCGTGCAGATTATATTTTGAAGCACTTAAGGCACTGCAAGTTTGTTTCAGCCTGTAGTTGCTAAGTAGACATATTTTGTATTAACACAGACCAGGGGCTCCCCTGGAGGCTCAGAGGTAAGGAATCTGCCTGCCAATGCATGAGATGTGGGTTCAGTCCCTGGGCTGAGAAGATCCCCTGGAGAAGGAAATGACAACCCACTCCAGTATTCCTGCCTGGAAAATTCCATAGACGGAGGAGCCTGGTAGCCTATAGTCCATGAGATCGTGAAAAAGTTGCACATAACTCAGTAACTTACTTAACAACAACAGCAACACAGGTCAGCACACCACTGGTTTTCAAAAAAAAGATTTAATCAAAGGGATTCAGAATAACAAAGACTGTGTCAAATATAGCAGAGATACAGATAAGGGACTTCTCAGCTCCAGCCTTCTTAGAAGAGGTTCCATTGCAGGTCTAACGTGTGCATCTATCTCAGAATGCAACCAGATGAGAAGAAATGGGTCCCTGTTCACTGAGGGGCATATAAACTTCTCTAAGTGGATGATTTCAAAAGAGTGACATTATTTTAATACTCTTTTTAGTGTGAAGCATTGCTCTTCTAGGTTCATTCAAAAAGACCATAAACCACAATGCTCTATGGTAACCTAAAAACGGGAAGGAAATCCAAAAAAGAGGGGATATTTATGTACATATACTGATTCATTTTGTTGTACAGCAGAAACTAACACACACATTGCTTTGCTTCCCTTGTGGCTCAGCTGGTAAAGTAATTATACTCCAATAAAAATTAATTGAAAAAAAGGTTACAACCAGTAGCTGGTCAGGACAAGCTCATCTGTCCATTAGTTATGGAAAGGGATAGGTAGAAAATTCTGTTATTAGCAGCAGAACCATCTTTGGATAGCACGTAACAAATGGGCAGAAAGAGCAGGCAGCCAAGAGGTAGACAGAAATAGCATTTGAGGTGCTTTCTTGGATAGGAAATTTCCCAGTCAAGTGAGACAGTGGGTGAAGAGTATGGTATCGGGCTGTAGAATTTGTGTCACATTGACCAAAGCGCTAATGGATAGAGGTTCCAAAATCTTTACCACTGAGCCACAGGGGAAGCCCCATACTAATGGAGTGACATTAAACTAATTAGAAAACCTTGTTAAGCTTCAGTTTCCTCTTCAATAAAATGGGGACACTAGCAACAATGACAACAACAATAATGATAACCAGTTTACAGTACTGTTGTGAGGATGAGACCGTTTATGTCTCTTATATAGGGGTGCCAGATGTAATACAGAACACTCAGCTAAATTTGCATTTCAGATAAACAACAAAGTATTCTTTTAGTATAAGTATACACATGAAATATTTAAGATATACTTACATGAAACATTTATTGGTTGCTTATCTGTAATTTTATTTGCTAAATCTGAGACCCCTGGTCTTAGAGGATGAGTGGGCACAAGGGCTTCCGCTCGTAGCACTGCGGGAGCAGCATGACTTGGGTGCGGAGCCTGCAGATAGCGCCCAGGCCAGCAGGTGAGTTCTCTTCATGGGCCCTTCAAGATGTTAATAGCCTTGGTAGCCGATACGTAGATAGGAATCTAAAAGCAGAGTGAAAGAGTAGAAAAATGGTGAGTTCTGTCTGATAGCTAAAAATGGTATGTTTATGACACACTGATTAGACTCCAAAGATTGAGAGATGGGAAAGGGAATGGAGATTTCACAACTGACTCAGGAGCCCAGGATAAGAAAAATGTTGTTTAGAAAATTTTTAAAAATCTCCAGTCACAATAATGTAGACTGGAGAAACACAGAAACAGAGAAAATAGGTTTCCTCTGTGTGGTTTCATGGACAAACGAACCTTAACTCTAAAGAACATGGCAAAATAGGAGTGCTGGATGAGTATTTATGACAGAAGTGCAAAGCAGCCCTGAGCTTTCAACATGATTTAAAATGGCTCATCCATTCTTTCTCCCCGTGAAGAGGTAAGATTTAATAATTAGTCTGTAGGCTGCTATTTTCCCTGGTGCTGTCCTTGTGGAAAGCGGTCAGCGACATGACTCCCTCCTGAGTAATGTTTGAATTTAATTACATTCAGGGACTACACAGAATGCATCAATTCATTAACCTTGTTTACTTCGAGATACTAAATTGATGCACTCATTCAAATGGGAGGTTTCACATACTCATCCTAGGCCACTTACTTGCAAAAGAAAAACATCATCTTTAGCAAACAATTATTGTTGAAAAGGCAGCACCTAGGAAGTGAAGCTTTAGAACAGAACCATCAAAGACTCCATTAGCAGCCCATCCTGGAAGAACCTGCGGGCCTGGCTGACATATTTTGAGCAAGTGGACCAACTGTACCTACCATTAGTCTATGAGGGCCACACTGCCAGCCCATGCCAACTCATGCTCCCAGTACGGCCCCCATGAAAACTGTGATTTTTCCCCATGAGAAACGGATGGCCAGCCTGGTAGATTTCAAACATGGGGGAGGAGGGAACAAAGCTATTATTATTATTATTATTATTTTTAATTCTCAACAGAAAAAATTGCATCCACACTAGGTCTCTTTTTCTGTATTTTGCCCATTGCTCCAGAAAAACCTCAAAGTGTGCAAAACCTCTAATTCCATGCTCTTATGACCCCGATCACTTCAGGGAAGCTTTTCCAAACCATGTCCCTTTGTTTTCTGTAAGAGCCTGCTTGTAACTGGCTTCCATGACAGAGCAATATTTCTCGAGCATCTGAACCTTGTGGCTTCTTGCTACCCTAAATCCACTGACTCCAGACCTCTGGGATTTCTTGAGAAAAGTGGGCCCCTCACATTCTTCTGGATAGCTTAATTCCAAATCGACTTTTGTCCCAACACTTTGGTTATTCCAGGAGTTCTCAAGGGCACCAAAAAACCCTCCACCTGTGAAATGAAATCTTCACAGCTGACTAGCACAAGGGATGGCAAGAGGCATGTGTCAAGATACACAGAATAAATCCAGCCTACAGTGTTTCTTCCCATACCTTTCCCTGAACTTTCTCCGCTCCTCTTTCTTCCTCCCAACTGACACCTTCTGCAGTTCATCCCATGAGTTAACGAGGCTCTGCAAACAGCCAGTTCTGTGTCCAGTAAAACATGTGCAGGGAAAGAAGGGGACCATATATTTCTCCACTCTCTCCTATCTGTGATGGTGAAGACATTGAGCACAAAGTTGGGACTCAAGGCCTGAGTTTTCTTTTCCTAAACCTCCCTGGCCTCTAGAGCAGAGACAGTCTATACCTGACATCTGTGCTGTTACTCTAGTCGTATCTGCATTCCTATCCTTGTGATATGTTTTTCCCACTGAGAAGCTTCGGAATTCTGCCCACAGCACTCTAGACATCCAGGTAGTTAGAGTTTTCCTGTGAGATGAAACTGGCTATAGGAGTAGAATAGTATCCTTATTATGGAAAAATCACTCCAGTCAGCTCACTCTCTGAGTCTTCATTTTCAAGTCCAATCACAATGGAAACAACACTGCACAATCATCATCATAATAGTAATAATAATGCTAGCCTCATGCCAGATGTATTCCACACATCTCTCTAATCCTCACCATAGTCCTGCTGATATTTACAAAGAGGAACATGAGGCCCACGAGGAATGAACAGTGTGGTCAAGGGCATAGTACTAGGGATGAGCAGAGCTGGATTTGCACTCAGGAATGTCTGGGTCCAAAGCTAGTGCTCTTTCTTCCACACTATTCTGTCATTCCAAATTCTACAGAATGCTTTTTAGGAAACCTTTGCATCTAACTTTGCAAAAGAGAGGTTATCTTTATTCCCTGTCCATATAAAGAACTACAAGGTTGGTTAAAGCCTCAGTCAAGTATCTTTTCAATCCCCAGGCTGAATTAAGGCTTCCTGCTTTGAGTTAATGGGCTTCCCTGGTGGCTCAGATGGTAAAGAATCTGCCTGCAATGCAGGAGATCAGAGTTCAGTCCCTGGGTCGGGAAGATCCCCTGGAGAAGGGAATGGCAACCCACTCCAGTATTCTTGCTTGGAGAATCCCATGGACAGAGGAGCCTGGTGGGCAACAGCCCATGGGGTTGCAAAGAGTCAGACACGACTGAAGGACTAACACTCACTCACTTTGAGTTAATAGTATAAAGAATTACTCTCTGTAATGTATAGTTTTGTTTCTGTGAGCCCTAATCCCTTGCCCTTTCTTCACAGAGCACCCAGCTGACTCTGCCCTTTGAATCTGTTTCCGATGAAGGAGGCTGATGTTGCAGTTTTTATTTGAAAGAGGAAATAAAGCCAGGCTTTTTGTCATTGATTTGTCTCAAGGCATGTGACAGCAGGACACTGATGGGACCAGGGAATAGACCTTGGGCTACTGCTTTGATAGTTGCCTCCTCTGATGTCCATTCCTCTGAGCAGGTTTTCAAAGCTGGGACGTGATACTGCAAAACATCATGGGCATAAATACTTGTACTAGCGAAAGGAATATGTTCCAACAATTTGCTTGTTGCTGAAGATGGAGATATAAAAGATTGCTTCTTAAGTCTCAGTTTCTTAATGTATAAAGCAGTTTTGAACTTTTAAAAACTATAGGTCTCTTTTACAACAATAAAATCTTGTGCAGAAACTCCAAAATATAAACTGATAAAAATGGAAATGCTGTGGTTGAAAAACAGGGTTGGGATGAGAACGAGAAGCCTCACCTGGGAATCTCTGCTGATCCACCTCCTTCATTGCCTTTGGGGCACCTGCTTAAAAAGTTCTCCAAGACACAGCATGACAACAACTGGATGAAATTTTCTTGAATATCCTCTCCAGCTCTGACATTCAAGGACCCTGGATCTCCCTCCCTACCATATCTCTGCTACATCAGTTTTATGAAAGGATGTTATTGCCCCTTTCTCAGTGGGAAACAGACTGTAGGTCTACATCTCTCCCAGTGCACTCATGCGATGGTCCTACCATCCAGGAATGGCTGATGACAGCTTCTTTCCCACTCCCACCCACTGCACCAGGGAGCTCAGGGCCTGGGCCTGGCCTACTGCCTCTATTTCCCCAGGCACTGCTGTCACTGACTTGCTCTAAGACACTTCCACTGAACTTCTCTCTTCTTTCTTCTCATTGAGTATAAAAGCCAGGGCATTGCATGTCATTAGACAGTTTCCAGGAAGTATTTAAGCACAATCTAGTCTTGATGATTTGGGGAAGAAAGAAAGTGTTATACATCCACTTCCTGGTAGAGATGGAGGCCCCAGCTCAAAGCAAGCTATGATGATGACTTGAAGGTCTGGTGTTGGGTTCAGAGTACTACTGCCTCCCAGTGGTCCTCCAGGGAGATCACAGTGATAATCAGCAACAGAGGGATGAGAGTTCTATGTAAAAATACACTCAATGCAACTTTGTCCCATGTGGATGAGCACTTATCTGCTGGGACTTAGACAGCACTAGAAATGGGCTGGGCATCCTCTGAGCAAGTGTATTTTAGGATCTGCATTGTATCTCAGCTTTACCAAATTGTAAGCTGTCTGAAATAGA
Organism: Giraffa tippelskirchi; assembly: GCF_054371585.1. Lineage (NCBI taxonomy): Eukaryota > Metazoa > Chordata > Mammalia > Artiodactyla > Giraffidae > Giraffa > Giraffa tippelskirchi. The sequence continues at coordinate 86,175,046 of NC_137275.1, read as the reverse complement.
GGAAATAAAATTCCTCTGAGAATTAGTTTCTTTTTCTGAAGTGGAAAACACTTCCCTTGCAAGATTCTGTGAGAATTAAATGACACAGCATGCTAAATTTCCCGTCAAGTGCATAACACATATTTGGGGCTCAATTAAATGGTAGCTTTTTTTCCTTGAATAGAAGGGACACAGCTACAGACAGTGGACAAACTTTATAAATACATCCTGCTGTCAAAAGCAGAAGGATAATTTCACTGGTTCTTAGTAGGGAAAGTATCATGATTAATTTTCCCTCTTTTCAGACAAATATTCACTAACACGAAGGATATTATGCCATTTTAGTACAAAAATCAATGCTAAAAACTGTAAAACAGCCAATGATGTAATTTCCCCCAAAAGTGTATCATATTTAATTCTCTTAGAAAATAAAGAAAAAAAAAACCCAGAAAGAAATAGAGACTTGACAAGCATAAAGAATAACATATCTTAAACACTGTCATGTGATGGAGTTCGATCCATAAATTATTTTTCTTTTGTTTTAGATAAATCTTCAACTAAAAATTACCAGGAGAATGCTGGGGATATTTCTTGGCTTGGATACCATGTTGTGGCAACTTCCTTTCTTTTCAAAAGGTCTTTCAATTGGCTTGTTTTCTTGGCAATTTTATCACAAGGAGGAGTCAGTGGGGGTGGAATGCTATTTGGGGATAATCTTTCAGAAAAATGATCCAAAATAGTCCACATGGATGAGCCAAATAAAAGATCATTTGAAAGGTAAGAAGCAAAAGGGGTCAGTTTCGCCATTTCTATTCCAAGCACTGAGAACTGATTGACAAAAGCCAGCACAGACAAATTGTTTGTTTCCCATGTTGATTATCAATTGAAATTTGATCTGTAATATTGCTTCCAGGATCATAACAATCAAATGATCAGAGATACACTATCTCGAGAGGGAAGTTTTAAAGAAAGAGTGTTTACAAATGTGGACTCAAATACCCCATTTCAGAAAAATGTAACATATAGGCAGATTTATATAAGCTCCAGGAATATTGTGTGTATGTCTCTTCTCTGTGGCTAATTTGGATTGTACGTACATGCAGAGCTATGTTTAAGCAAAACCAGTTACCATGGTGACACAGAACCACTTCTAAATGCAGAATGTGATATCTAATTCTGTTTGTGTGTTAACTATTTAGCTGAAAAATGGGGGTGGGTGGGGCTTAGAAGGCACAGACAGACTGATCAAATGTCTCTCTCTAGGCTTCTTTATTTTCACCCTACCTCTGTCCTGATCAGTCTCTTCTCTCTTTAGACAGAATATTAATTTTTCTTCAGTACCTGATTAAGTAGATGAATATTGCTTTTTTCTGAATCTGACTGTACATCTTCAAAAATAATACAGAAAGGCCAGCTATTTCTCCTATTAGCATAGGACAAAAGTTCAACATGCTAAACAAGTAAATTCATTTACAGAAAATTTTTTTGTTAGTTCTCATTAGAAGTGGCATTTTCAAAATAAATCCCTAATATTAGAGCTTGTTGATCCCTCTAATTTTAGTCTTTTTCCTCCCACACCCAGTCACGAATTTTTCATTTTAGAGTCATGCTTTCTGGCTGAAGTATGGAGTGGCTGGTTCATAGGGAAAAAAATGGAGCACAAATACATGCCAAAATGAACAGGAATGTATATATTTCAATTCATTAAAAGTTATTTTTTTTATTTGCCGCACACTGCAGTGTCCAGGATCTTAATTCCCTGACCAGAGATTGAACCTGTGCCCACAGCAGAGGAAGCCCTGGGTCTTAACCACTGGACAGCCAGGGAAGTTCCTAGAAGTACTGTAAAAAGCTAAATATCTGATAAAAGCTTTTTCAATAGCTATAAGAACAGATGATAATAAGCTGCTCGTTCTGTGATTTTGGTGGCTGGGCACTTGTTTGCTTGTTGGGTCATCATCAGGGGCATTTTCAGATGAGACAGGGAAGAGGACTGAAGGGGGCTAGCAAGAGCCCGACTACAGCTGAATCTTGCTTATCCTCGGTCTAATGAGCAGCAATCACATGGGTCATGAATTAAACACATAATCACCAGCCAGGCTTCCTATATAGTTTTTTACAACCAAATATATTGGCTGAGTTCTTGTGTCTTTTCCTTTTTCTCGCATTGCAATAGGTGCCCTAATAAATTAGGCTTCCAAAAAGCAGGTGCTGGGTAAATAGAAGAACTGAACATTCTACTTCATCAGTGGACAAACTGAAAAATTATGACCAGAAAGCCCAAGGAAGAGCAGTTGCCTGTGACTTCTGTGTGATGAATTTTGTCTTCACCAATTGAACCAAGGGTCTATTCATGGAAACACACTCTTCTTAGTACTATAGGAAGTTACAAAACAAAACCAAATCTCTATCTTGGGACTTCCTAGTGATTAAGATTCTGTGCTTCCTCTGCAGGGGGCATGGGTTCCATCCCTGGATAGAGAACTAAGATCCTGCATGCCCCCTGGCACTGCCAAAACAAACAAACAAACAAGCAAACACACTCTATCTGGCCTTCTATGAACTTCCAATCTAGTGTAGAAATAGGAATATATAGTCTTGTAGCTAGTTACTAAGTGTTGATCTTTGTGACTTTAAGATCAAAATCCTTGAGAGATCATTTATGCAAAATGAGTAATTTGTTCACTATCTAGCTGGAGGTCTTCTTCTCATTTTGAAAGATCTCAAGCTGTCCGAATTAGATGGTAGTAGAAAGTATAAATTCTAGTGCTGTGTCAGTAACCAGAGTTAATCTATAGGTATGGGAAGTATACTTTATGTGATCTCCTTTTTCTCTTTGTATAAGTAATCATGAAAAAAAATCTATTTTACCCGTTTGCACAGCTAAATGATCATTTCCAAGAAAACTGAACAATTGCTTTTGTGATAAGATTTCAGAACAATTTCACCCCAGATTTGGGGGTGACTCTAAATGGTAGATGCATCATCCTCAGAAACTTAAACTGACACTGGGGCCTCTTTCTCCTGCTCAGGGCTAGTAAATGTATAAGCAAGGTAAAGTCTGGCTGAGCTCTTTTAAAAATTCTCTCTTCATTTTGAAATTATGAAATATGATTGCTATAAACTATGCATCAATGCAGAGGTTTACAAATTTCCCTCTTTCTCTATCATCATTTCTTTGAAATCTGTATCCCATGATTCCCCTTTCCAAACACTGTGAAACCCCACAAAAATGATCACTGCTAACAGCTTGGTTTGTATTTCTAAAATTTTTTGGCATATGAAATTACATATGTAAACATATAGATCTTATCACTTTGTTGCATCAGGAGTACCTGGAACTGTGGAATACTGTTGAAACATTTACCTCTGGAGTCCTCAGGAGGTGTAAATCATTTCTTCACTTTTTCTTCATATCACTCATCAGTTCATAAAGATCCCACTCTGCATGAAGCCACAGAGATCCTGTCAGTCTCATCTGATATACTCCTCTTCCATTAGCCTCTGGTCATTTCTATTATATATATATAATATGTATTATACATATATATGTATAATATGAACACGTATATATGTTCTTTATGTTCTTTTTAAGATTCTTTCCCCTTATAGGGTTCTTTTTAAGATTCTTCTCCTTTATAGGGTTATTACAAAATATTGAGTATAGCTCCCTGTACTTACTGTAGGTCCTTGTGGTTATTTTATATATACAAATATGTATTTAATGATACCAAACCTTTCCCCTTTGGTATCCATAATTTTGATCTCTATGTCTCATGGTCTACTTCTGTTTTGTGAATAAGTTCACCTGTATCTTTTCTTTTTTTTTTTTTCAGATTCTGCATTTAAGCAATATCATGACATTGTTCTTTTCCTGGTTGACTTACTTCACTTAGTATGATAATCTCTAGGTCTGTCCATTTTGCTGTGAATGGCATTGCTTCATTCTTTTTTATGGATGAGAAATATTTCACTGTATATCTCAATATGTACCATATCTTCTTTATCCATTTATCTGTCAATGGGTGTTTAGTCTTTTTCTGTACTATATCTCACCAAAGATCACTCCATCTTAATAAAACACAACAAGAGCAGGAAGATAGAGGGAATACAAAAAGAAAGGGAGGAAAAACACCTGCTAAGTGCTATCCAGAACTTTTTGCCCCTGTAACACATTTGTATACCTAAAAAATGTGACCATATATAGATTACTCCATATTTGCTACATATTTTAAATTTAATACTACATTGTGGATGTATTTACAAGTCAGGTATCTTTAATGGTGCATGAAATTCAATCATTTGAAGGTGTCATTTATTTAACAAATCTATTTTTGAACATTTAATGTCATTTCTGTTTTTAGTGTTATAAGCAATGTTACAAAAAAATTCTTTGTGTGCATATTATACATACTAGAACGAGTATTTCTGTAGCATAAACTTCAAGAATAAGAATTGTTTCTTCAAGGTCACTGCGGAATTTTAAATTGTTATCCATATTGCCAAGGTGTTATACTGCCTTATCTAGCCTCTCTTTAGAAATGCAGTTATTCAGATACCGCCCAAGTCCTACTGAATTAGAAACTCTAGGGGTGTGGTCTAGCAATTAGCATTTTAAAAACCCCCTTAGGGTGTCCTAGAAGGGTGAGTGGTACAGGCTTAAGTGTAAACCTAGCAGCCCAGCACAAGGACTAGCCGGCCTGCCCAGGCTTCTGCGGCCGGCGTTGTGGCGCCTGCGCCGCTGCACCCACACCCTCTCCAGTTGAGTCAAAGCAGCGGAGGCGGCGGCGGCCCCGGAAATAAGCGGGAGCAATGGGGGCCGACAGCCCAGAGGAGAAAGGTTAGTGTGTGTGTGTGTGTGTGTGTGTGTGTGTGTGGCGGGGGGGAAGGTAAAAAAGCCCTCCATGTGATCCAGGTGCACGGAAAATTTGAGAGCTACTACTCCAGGCCTACAGGCCCCTGTTGTCTGCATTCACCGGGAGGATGGGGACAAGGACCACCTTCTTAAAAATCTGGACCCAAAATGTCACACACGTATGATTTCCTTTGCATTTTGTTGTCTAGAAATCAGTAACATGGTCAGAGAGTCTTTTCCGTAGAAGTTTTAAGTGCAAATTCACGTAATATTTAGAATTGTGTTTTGGGGGTAAGGTGTTACTGTGGTGGAAATTTCTGGAATAAGATCGGGTTGTAGAAGAGTTGTTGTGCTTCGCGGTGGCCCTGATACAATTTAATAGATACTGGCAAGACTTTTGGGTAGACAAAACTTTTCCTGTATTTAATGATCTCTAGTCGGGGAGTATATTCTGTTTGAATAAGGTTGTTTAAAGTGGCCAGTGGGAAATATGACTCCACCGTGAAGAATAATTAACTAAAAAAATAACGGAGCAGCAAGAGAAACACAGCAGCTACTCAAAACACCTTGGCCAGATATTATTTTTTTTGGAGGGGTGAAAGAGGATTTTTTTGGAGGGGGTGGAACGAAGGAGAAACAGATTAAACTTGAGCATGTGTCAGCCTCATGTACAGTGCTTGTTGAAGACAGAGATGACCTAGTCCCACCCCTCGAGTTTCTGATTCAGTGAATCTGGGTGAAGTGGCAGGATTTGCATTTCTAACAACTTCTCCTGGGATGCTGATGTCACTGCTCAGGGACCACACTTACAGCATCACTGATTAGGGACTGGAAAAAAAGTCTTTCAGATAAAACCTGGATTTGGGGAACATCTTTCTTGCCCTGGGGCTTTTTGACAGGTGTTAGGTGTTCCCTTGAAGTGCAGGCCAGGTTTTTTTTGTTTGTTTTCCCTTTCTTTTCCTGGCAAAGTTAGGTGTGTGCTCCTTGCTTGAGGGCTGGAGAGTAGATGTTGGCTGCTCTCCAAAGGGGAAAAAAAAAAAACCTACAGCTTTGCATCTTTAGGGAGTGTTTGTTAATTCTCCTTATACCAGCAGTTCTTCCTGTAGGGGGACTAAGGAGCTAAAGGTGTAATTCATTTCATTAATTAGACAAATATCTTTTTCACTCACATAAGTATTTTGTTACTGTTTTTTCCATTCTCACCCTACCCACCATTTTTTGAACATTATCAAATATAGACAAAGAGATACACATATAGATGTACACACACACACACACAATTCCTTTTATCTTCAGAAAGAATTTTGGGTTCATGTTACTGCTAAGACATCAGCCTTCCCTATGGTCAAGTACAAGCAGTAGGAAATTATCTTGCTTAATTTAGTTGTCTCCTATAGGAGACCTTGCCTAATAAGTATTGTTTTTTCTGCAGTTTAAAGTAATTTCACAAATTCATTGAATCCCATTATTCTTGCTGCCTTCTGATCTTTCTTTCTGTTGTTGATGCTGAGTTAAAATTCTGTGTTAGCTGCAGCCCCACTGTTGTTGCAAACTACAGGACCTTTGTATTTTCTTTGTGTGTTACTGTTATTATGATATTAATTATAATATACACTATCAACTGAATGTCAGCAGTGTCCCAGGAATTGTACTGAGCAAAGATTTTGACAAGGTTCCTGCCTAGGGATTATGTAAAAGTCGTTCAAGTAGAATTGAATTAACATATGACTTGGTTTATTGTGGCTGAACCTGAATATTGATGGATTTTTTGGATGTGAAGTGAGTTTGTGGGAGAGAAAAAGAAATGAACTACAGATTTTAGGATCTGTTTTTTTTAAAGAGTTCGTGATTTCAACTAAGAACTCACTGGCTCTGCAGAAGACAATCCTTATTTTTCATCTTATTTCTTGATGTTGAAATAGTAGGATTTGTGGACTCAAATGAGCAGTAGCAAAATGCTAATGATGTTTCCTGTTTTAATCAACTCTTTTTCATGTCCAACTACATGTCTTTGCTCCAGCAACTTAGCTTCGTCTTCGTTCTGTCTTTGTGTAAAAGGTGGATGAGCTATAGCTCTTTGTTTCATGTTGAAAAGGTTTGAAAATTCGTCTATTATCCTGGGATCAATTTCCCCACCTTGTTTAAAATTTTTAAATGGAAGCTTATCAGATCTATGAGTAAAATGCATAAGGTGCACTAATTGTAAATGTATGGATTGATTTATTTTTATTATGTATACACCTGTATAGTCACACCCAGCTCACGACATAGACTATTCCTATACCATGAAAGTTTCTCATTTTCAAGTCATTGTTTCCCCCAAAAGGAATTGATTTTTGGATTTCTAATACCTTGGATTAGTTTTATATGCTCTTGAATTTCAGTTATATAGTATCATACAGTGTGTATTTTTTGTGTGTATCTAGATTCTTTGCACACAGAAATGTCTGGGAGAGTGTATGGTTGCATGTCTGGGATTATAATCTCTTTATTGCTGTTTAGTATTTCATTTCATGGTCACAGACAATTTGTTTACTGTTGTTTTATTATTGGACACGTGGGTTGTTTCCAGTTTGAGCCATTATGGCTAAAGTTGCTGTCAACATTTTTGTACACTTTTTGGTTATCACGTTACTAATTATTCTTGAGCCATGGAATAGGCATGTGGTTAGCTCTAATTTATAATTCCAGTATTCCAAATGATTATACAACTTAAACTCTTGTTCATTAGCATTTTTCAAGTAATTTTATTTGGAAAAATGTGTCTTTGCATCAAAATGGAAAAGTTAAAGTTAAAAACCTTTTTTATTTTTTCTGTTTTAATTCTTTTAGGAAAAGGCTATTGCTTATTCTAAAGAGATTCTTTAAGATTTTTTCTACTTACCTTTTTTGCTGGGTGTTAGAGTATGAGCCAACTTGTCCAGAGACATTACAGTCTCATTTTTTAAAGAGTGGTGTTTGAAATCAAGATTTCTATGTAGGCTTAGAGGCAAACGGAAGATTTGAAGGAAGGTAATCACATCTCAGTTCAGGCATCCTGCACTTTCTTTGTTCAGCTCTTCTGACAACTACTTTTGATCAACAAATAGTGAGTAGGAAAGAGCAACAGAACAATAAATATAAGAGCAATTGAATGCTCTGAGGTGGCTTTCAAAACATCCTTAATAATTGCCAGAATGACTTCTGTGGTTAAGCTCAAATACAGAGGCCAGAGAAGAAAGAAAATGCATATAGAAGGAGAAAACTGCTATAGTAGTATGTGATAATCAGTTCAGTTCAGTCGCTCAGTCGTGTCCGACTCTTTGCGACCCCAAGAACTGCAGCACACCAGACTTCCCTGTCCATCACCAACTCCCTGAGTCCACCGAAACCCATGTCCATCGAGTCGGCAATGCCATCCAGCCATCTCACCCTCTGTCATCCCCTTCTCCTCCTGCCCTCAATGTTTCCCAGTATCAGTGTCTTTTACAATGAGACAGCTCTTCACATCAGGTGGCCAAAGTATTGGAGTTTCAGCTTCAACATCAGTCCTTCCAATGAACACCTAGGACTGATCTCCTTTAGGATGGACTGGTTGGATCTCCTTGCAGTCCAAGGGACTCTCAAGAGTCTTCTCCAACACCACAGTTCAAAAGCATCGATTCTTTGGCCCTCAGCTTTCTTTATAGTCCAACTCTCACATCCATACATAACCACTGGAAAAACCAAAGCTTTGACTAGACGGATCTTTGTTGGCAAAGTAATGTCTCTGCTTTTTAATATGCTGTCTAGGTTGGTCATAACTTTCCTTCCAAGGAGGAAGCGTCTTTTAATTTCATGGCTGCAGTCACCATCTGCAGTGATTTTGGAGACCAGAAAAATAAAGTCAGCCACTGTTTCCACTGTTTCCCCATCTATCTGCCATGAAGTGATGGGACCATTTGCCATGATCTTAGTTTTCTGAATGTTGAGCTTTAAGCCAACTTTTTCACTCTCCTCTTTCACTTTCTTCAAGAGGCTCTTTAGTTCTTCTTCACTTTCTGCCATAAGGGAATGGCAAACTACTTCTGTATTCTTGCCTTGAGAACCCCATGAACAGTATGAAAAGGCAAAGAGATAGGACACTGAAAGAGGAACTCCCCAGGTCAGTAGGTGCCCAATATGCTACTGGAGATCAGTGGAGAAATAACTACAGAAAGAATGAAGGGATGGAGCCAAAGCAAAAACAACATCATGTTGTGAATGGGACTGGTGATAGAAGCAAGATTCGATGCTGTGAAGAGCAATATTGCATAGGAACCTGGAATGTTAGGTCCATGAATCAAGGCAAATTGGAAGTGGTCAAACAGGAGGTGACAAGAGTGGACATCGACATTCTAGGAATCAGCGAACTAAGATGGACTGGAATGGGTGAATTTAACTCAGATGACCATTATATCTATTACTGTGGGCAGGAATCCCTTAGAAGAAATGGAGTAGCCATCATAGTCAACAAAAGAGTCTGAAATGCAGTACTTGGATGCAATCTCAAAAACGACAAAATGATCTCTGTTCATTTCCAAGGCAAATCATTCAATATCACAGTAATTCAAGTCTATGCCCTGACCAGTAACACCGAAGAAGCTGAAGTTGAACAGTTCTATGAAGACCTACAAGACCTTCTAGAACTAACACCCAAAAAAGATGTCCTTTTTATTATAGCGGACTGGAATGCAAAAGTAGGAAGTTAGGAAACACCTGGAGTAACAGGCAAATTTGGCCTTGGAGTACAGAATGAAGTAGGGCAAAGTAGGGTTATATAGATGTGGAACTCTGCAGTGTAATATAATTACACTGCATTATATTATGCAGTGTAATATAATTAATAAATACCAAGACATTTCAATGAGGGAAAAGTAATCTTTTCAGTAAATATGAACAACTGGGTATCCACATGCAAAAGAATGAACTTGGACACCTACTTCATAACATATTCAAATGTTAACTCAGAATTTATCATATTGCTAAATGGTAAGAGCTAAAACTATAAAGCTCTTGGAATAAAACAGAAAAACAACTGCAAGCTTGACTGAGGCAATAGTTTCTTAGATTTGACACAAAAAGTACAAGCAACCAAAATAAAAATAGATACATTGGACTTTATCAAAATTAAAACCTTTTGCATTTCAAAGACTCTATAAAAAAGTAAAAGACAACCTGCAGAATGGGAGAAAATATTTCAAGCAAATATATCTAACAAGGAGATAGTATCCAGAATATGAAAAGAATTTTTACAACTTGATAACAAAGATATAAATTACCAAATTTTAAAAAATAGAAGAAGGATTTGCATAGACATACTTCCAAAAAGGATATGCATATGGCCCATAAACACATGAAAAGATGATCATAATCATTACTCATTAGAGAAAGCCATAAAGAAATCTAACTCACATCCCCTAGAATGGCTTGGATTCAAAGGTCAGATAACAGCAAGTGTTGGTGAGGATGTGGAGAAATGAGAACACACTCACATATTGTTCAGGAGAATGTAAATGGTGTAGCTGCTTTAGAAAACAGTTTGGCGGTTACCATAAATTTAAATATAAAGTTTCCACAAGGCCCAGAAATTTAATTTATGCACAAGTTAGTTGAGGATACGTTCATGCAAAAACTTATGCATGATGTCATAGTAGCACTATTCATAATAGCCCAAAAGTATAAACAAACAAATGTCCAAAAATTGATGAATGGGTAAACAAAAGTAGCATATCCTTGCAGTGTAATATGGCTGAATGCCATAAAAAGGAAAAGTACTGGTATGTGGTATAACATGGATGAAATTTGAAAACAGCATGCTAAGTGAAAGAAATAAGACACAAATGACCACATATTATACAATTCCGTTTACGTGAAATATCTGGAATAGGCAAATTTATGTTGATAGAAAGTAGATTAGTGCTTGCCAGAGGAGAATGGAAAGTGATTGTAATGAATATATGATTTCTTTTTGGGGTGATGAAAATGTTTTGGAATTAAATAATGGTAATGGTTGCCTAACTTTGTGAATGTATGAAAACCCACTGAAATGCACACTTTAAAATAATAATTGTATGGTATGCGCTTATATAAATAAAAAATAACCTAGGGAAAAAGCAATATGGAATATGTTTATAGTAGAGAACCTTTATGCAATGTCTTTGTAGTTAGGACTTTGGTATCACTTATTATTGACTAGAAATAGATGAGTTTAGGTTAGTTATTCAGTCTTCTTAAGCTTTAGTTTTCTCAATATAAAATGATAAGTCAGTATTTAATGGATCAAAATTTCAACAGGAATCTATTAGTTTTCAATTATTCTTTGTTGAAAGATTATGATCCTACAATTGTGTAATAAATAGGAAATATTTTAACAGCAATTTGATTGCTATATAATTTTTTTTAATAAGCTTATTTATTTTAGTTGGGGGCTAATTACTTTACAATATTGTAGTGGTTTTTGCCATACATTGACATGAGTCAACCATGGGTTTACATGTGTTCCCCTTCCTGGACCCCCCTCCCACCCCCCTCCCCATCCCATCCCTATGGGTCATCCCATTGCCCCAGCCCTGAGCATCTGTCTCATGCATTGAACCTGGAATGGTGTTCTGTTTCACATATGATAATATACATGTTTCAATGCTATTCTCTCAGAATGTCCCACCCTCACCTTCTCCCTCAGAGTCCATAAGACTGTTCTATGCATCTGTGTCTCTTATTCTGTCTCGCATATAGGGTTATCGTTACCATCTTTCAAATTCCATATATATGCATTAGTATACTGTATTGGTGTTTTTCTTTCTGGCTTACTTCACTCTGTATAATGGGCTCCAGTTTCATCCATCTCAATAGAACTGATTCAAATGTATTCTTTTTAATGGCTGAGTAATATTCCATTGTGTATATGTACCACAGCTTCCTTATCCATTCGTCTGCTGATGGACATCTAGGTTGCTTCCATGTCCTGGCTATTGTAAACAGTGCTGCGATGAACATTGGGGTACACGTGTCTCTTTCAATTCTGGTTTCCTCGGTGTGTATGCCCAGCAGTGGGATTGCTGGGTGGTATGGCAGTTCTACTCCCAGTTTTTTAAGGAATCTCCACACTGTTCTCCATAGTGGCTGTACTAGTTTGCATTCCCACCAACAGTGTAAGAGGGTTCCCTTTTCTCCACACCCTCTCCAGCATTTATTGCTTGTAGACTTTTGAATAGCAGCCATTCTGACTGGTGTGAAATGGTAACTCATTGTGGTTTTGATTTGCATTTCTCTAATAATGAGTGATGTTGAGCATCTTTTCATATGTTTGTTAGCCATCTGTATGTCTTCTTTGGAGAGATGTCTGTTTAGTTCTTTGGCCCATTTTTTGACTGGGTCATTTATTTTTCTGGAATTGAGCTGCAGGAGTTGCTTGTATATTTTTGAGATTAATTGTTTGTTGCTTCGTTTGCTATTATTTTCTCCCATTCTGAAGGCTGTCTTTTCACCTTGCTTATTGCTATATAATTTATATGAAAAAATGTGTGAGGAAGAAGAAGGAAGAGAAGAGAAACTTCAAACTTTCTGAATAGATTTTTTTGTACAGGGGAGTAATTTAAATAATTTCTTATCTACTTCCTTCCTATGCCACATCCTCAAAATTCTAAATCAACTAAAAGTATATGAATTATGAATGTGACTAGTGTTAAAATTACCCACTCAGTGTTCTTGCCTGGAGAATCCCAGGGACGGCAGAGCCTGGTGGGCTACCGTCTATGGGGTCGCACAAGAGTCGGACACGACTGAAGCGACTTAGCAGCAGCAGCAGCAGCAGTGTTAAAATCAATGTACAAGTTTTAGGTTTTTTTTCTTTTTAATGGTACAAGTGAAATTTTATTTTCTATTTGCATGTTTTTACTATGTTGGAGCTCATGTATAACATATACTTAAGACAGATTTTTAGGACTTAGAATGTTATTTGACAAGTATATTTTGATATAAGGTTTATTGTTATATTTTTGCTTCTTTGAGGTACTGTTGGATGTATATAAGATTTATCTGGATTCTGTATAAGCTGTGAAGCCTCAGATACCTAAGGCAAAATGTGATTTATTTTTAATATGATTTCCAGGAATTCATTGGGATGAAGTTGAAGTGGAAATGAGTGAAAATGAAATTGGGATGAATTGAAATGCAGACAGGTCACTATATTTAGATTCAGGGAGTTCCTAAAGATTAAACTTCATGTTTATCACCAGAAGTAGTAATGTGGGCCATCCGTGAGTTGATGGTAGACAGAGTAGGTGCTGGGGTCTCTGTGAAGTAGGGCATCAGGAGATGTAGTGAGCATGTCAGGAGAAATACATACTGGGTTTGAAGGCAAGTGAGTAGTGATTAATAGAAAATAATATCTCTGTATTACTGACTTCCCTATTTGAAAATCCAGATTAGACTTGTGAAATTTAATTACCGTTATCAGTTACCAGTAACTTTAGAGAAGACTATTATTTTAACATTATTTTTATGAGTTATTGCATTTATTGGGAGGTGATGTGTGTATTTCAAAGAATCTCACACAATATATTAAATATAAAGGGAAAAGTGTGGCAAAACTTAGCAAACACAACTTAACAAAATTTAACTGTTAAATCCATCATAATTAAGTTATATCAACATCAGGTATACCATATATGATGTAGAGGACACCACTTCTGTGATATTTTTGCCCAGAATGTATAGCCTAAGTCTAATGATCAGAAACAGTTAAAACTGCAAAACCCTTCTGCAAAACCACTGAACAGTTGTTTCCAAGAGTGTTGTGAAAGGTCATGAAAGACAAAGAAAGACTGGGTAACTGTCACAGATTGGAGGAAATTAAGGAGACCTGATAATTAAATGCAATGTGGTATCCTGGTTTAGATTTTATAATAGAAAGGGACATCAGGAGAAAAACTGATGAAATTTGAATGTAGTTATATTTGAATTGATAGTAGTATGTACCTATATTAATACTTTGGTTCAAAAATTGTACTCTGAACGTGTAGGATATTAACATTAGTGAAAGCAAGGTGAAAGGTGTGTGGGAAATCTTTGTAGTCTTTTGGCAACATTTCTGTAAGTTTAAAAATTTTCAAAAAATTTAAAAATGCAATTAAAATCATGTGAAATTCTGTGTGAAAAATGATATAAAATGTCAATAACAGTCTTCATAATTTCTTTCTATATGTGTGATATGTATATATAAGCAGCCAGAAAAATTATCACTCTGGTTAACAGCGCAGACTCTGAAATAAGAGTCTTAGTTCAAATACCAGTTCTCCTACCTGCTAGCTTTGTTACTTGAGAAAAATTTCTGTTCTCTCTTTTGCATATGTAGCTTATTTTTAAAATAAGAAGGGTAATGATAGTAATATTCTTACAGAGTTGCTGTGAAGATTTTATGAGTTAGTATATTTGAAGTGTCTTAACATTGTGTCTGACAGTAAATTCTCGATAAATGTTAATCATGGTAAAGGTTGCTTACTGTTTTGTAACCCTAGACTGATTACATATTTTAAGTACACTGGTGTTTAATGGTTGTGTTTGAGGTACTTGGGTAAGTAAGAATTATTCCAAGACCAAAAGAGCAAAATTCTTGAGTTCCAGAATGAGAATGTGACATTAACATAATTATCATGCCTTTTGCTTAATGGGAAAGTATTGAGTTTGGACCTCTTCTGTGTTATCAGTTCAGACTCTAAATGTAGCTATACAACTGCAGTTGACTTGTGTTTATGTTCCTCTTTCATAACATGAGCATTTTATTTAAACAGTAAGATGATGTGGAAATAGTACAATAAAATAGCAAATATCTTTGACTTCCACTGGCTTCCTTTTTGAAAGTTCAGAAACGACAAGGAATCAAAGCAGAAAGAGGGAGCAAGCCTTTCTTCTGCCTGCAGTTCTGGTTGCCAGAAGCTGTAATCCCACATGTCTAAAAATCCCTTGTCTAGAAGCTACATGCTGAATTAGCTGGCCCTGAAGGGCAGCATCTCTAATAAGCTGAATAGATTTTGAGAAGCTGATCAGCATTCTTGAAGTCAGTGAACACAGAGCCAATGCTAGAACCCTGTTCAGTTACTTTTTCCAAATCTTCAAGTGAACAGTGGTGCATGAAAAGAAAGAAAAAGCACAGTTATTTTCTCTCTGGGCAAGGATTGATTTTCCATACTGTGAACTGAAATTATTTGGGACGTTGAGACCTATATATTTAATCTTTGTGAAGATGAAAACAGCAGCAATACCATACTGCTGGCTTTTCTTGTCATCCAACCCACCCATATTATTCAGGCTAACCTCAGTCACTTCAGTCGTGTCCGACTCTCTACGACCCTATGGACCATGGCCTGCCAGGCTCAAGCATTGTTAAATAGATGGACTATGTCCTGAAGGTTAGAGGAAAACATAGTTACAATTCAGTTGAAGGCCAGATTGGTAGAGAAACAAGTTTCAGGCTACCTCTGTGTGTTGAAAACTTTCTACCTTGAGAAAGACTTTAGCTCTAAAGCCCATTGGTGTTTCAGGAACATGGCAGCTAATTTAACCCAGCAGTCCTTTCAGGAAAATGTAGATGTGTGAACTGTTAGTTGATAAAGTAAACACAGCCTCATCCATAATGAATATATGACCACATAGTTTTGTCACAATAAATTGCCTTCTGTTTTGTTTTTTTTTTCTTTGTAGTCTTCTGTGTACCCCTGAGTTATGCCAATATCGGAGACCTTTATATTACCAAAAGTTACTTTTAACTGGTGTCATAGGAATCTGAAAGAATCACCCTGGTCATCTCTAATGTACTTCCCCAAAGTACAAGGAATGTGTTGATTTACAATGTTTTTGTATAGTTCCAATTCTTCCACTGTTTGCTTCAATTGTAGCACCCATATCATAGCAGGGTCCATGTCAGGAAAGAAGTCAAAAGCAGTCTTGAGTAACCAGATCCCTTCTGCCAGATTGTCTCATGTCAGTTTGTTTTTCTAGCACTATTTCTTTTAACTCTTCTTCCTCATTTTCTGGCACTGGTTGAAAACACTCATCTCCAGCAAGACATCTTCTGTTAATTCCTCTGATTTGGTGTGGATTAGCTCTTGAATTTCTTGACCCATATTTTGACTCTTCACACCACCCCCACCTTTGTTGTCATATCCACAGTCTCATGATATTTTTGATTGGCACTGTTGTCAATCCTGTGAACTTGTGCACATCTAGACACAGTTTTCTCAAGCAGGAATTTATTGTTTTAGGCTGATGGCTGTCATGGCAATGATGGCATTTTGAATGGTGTGATCCTTCCAGACTTTCATGATGTTCTTTCTATCAGGATTCTCTTCCATACTGTTGATGTGAGCACTAAGTCACTTTGGTCCTGTCTGATTCTTTACGACCCTATGGACTGTAGCCTGCGAGGCTTCTCTGCCCATGGGATTCTCCAGGCAAGAATACTGGAGTGGGTTGCCATTTCCTCCTCCAAGGGATCTTCCCGACCCAGAGATCAAACCCGCGTCTTTTACATCTCCTGCATTGGCAGGCACTAGGCATTCCTACTAGTGCCACCTGGGAAGCCCAAAGTGTTGACAGTCCTCTCCATAAAGTGCTATGTATAATGAGCCTTAAAAGTCCTGATCTAGAGGCTAAATTTGAAATATTGGTTTTGGGGCCAAGCTGACCACTTTGTGGGCTTCGCACAAAGTGGCCTCAGTTGTGGGCTCAGTTGGTAAAGAATCTGCTTGTAATGCAGGAGACCCCGGTTTGATTCCTGGGTTGGGAAGATCCACTGGAGAAGGGATAGGCTACCCACTCCAGTATTCTTGGGCTTCCCTGGTGGCTCAGCTGGTAAAAATTCCACCTGCAGTGCGGGAGACCTGGGTTCGATCCCTGGGTTGGGAAGATCCTCTGGAGTCGGAAAAGGCTACCCACTCCAGTATTCCAGCCTGGAGAATTCCATGGACTGTATAGTGCCTGGGGTCACAGATTCAGACATGACTGAGCAACTTTCACTTTCACTTGGACCATTCTGATGCCTTCAGTAATGTTGAACTTAGAGAGTTCTGCATTAGCAGGGGCATTGTCCAATATCAAAAGAACTTTAAAAGGCAGTCCCTTACTAGCAGGGTACTTCCTGACTTTAGGGAGAATGCACTGATAGAACCAATCCTGAAAAGGTTTCTCACTGTCCAGGTCTTCTTGCTGTACAACCAAAAGACAGGCTGCTGGTGTTTATCTTTTCCCTTCAAGTCTTGGGTGTTAACAGCTTATAGATGAGGGCAGTCCTGGTCATAAAGCTAACTGCATTTATACAAAATGTTAGAGTTTGCTTATCCCTTACTGCCTTAAATTTTGGTGCTTGCTTTTTTTTCTTTCTTACTAATAAATGTCCTTTGTGACATTTTTTCCCTCCAGAATACAACACTTTTGTCTGCAACAAAAATTGTTCAGGCAGATATTCTTCTCAGTGATTTTCTTAATGGCATCTGGGAACTCTTGGTCTGCAGAAACCACTTCTCCTATTATCTTAGCTTTTTTTAAAAAAAAATCCAAAGCTCTTTCTAAAATTATCAAACCATACTTTACTGGCATTAAATGCTTCAGCTTTAAATCTTTCATAATCCTTTTACTTTAAGTTGTCATACAAAGACTTCATCATTTCTTGACTCATTAGAGTCTATAGGTATGCCTTTGTTATAGCAATCCTGCATCTACACGAAAGTTGCATTTTTAATACAAGATGGAAAGATATTTTGCAGAAAGTTGAAGGTTTCACGCATGCTGGTGTACCTGCAGTGATGGCTTCACGAATTTCCTTTTCTTTTTTCTCAGTGATCCTTATGCTGTATTCATTTATCCTGAGATGGTGGGCACCCACACCTGCAGACCTCAAACTATGGTGTATTTCAAACAGTTCAGGTTTTTCTTGTAACATGTTAACTTTTCTTTGCTTCTTGAGAGCACTTTCAGCATCACTGGTGGCACTTTTCTTGAGTCTCATGGTGTTATTCAGGGTTTACAATGTAGTGTTGTACACAATGAAAAATATGTGAGAATCAAGAGTGATCACTGTTTATTGCAATATGTAACTTACTGGAGAGATGAACTATGTACACGGAGATGATTAGAATCACATTACAGCGCTTTAGAGCAACACATAATAGCACCTACCACACAACTGCACTTATCTCACACGCTAGGAAAGTAATGCTCAAAATTCTCCAAGCTAGGTTTCTACAGTACATGAACTGAGAACTCCCAGATGTTCAAGCTGGATTTAGAAAAGGCAGAGGAACCAGAGATCAAATTGCCGACATCCGCTGATCACAGAATAAGCAAGATAATTCCAGAAGAACTTATCAGTTCAGCTCAGTTCAGTTCAGTCATTCAGTTGTGTCCAACTCTTTGCAACCCCATGGACTGCAACATTCCAGGGTTCCCTGTCCATCACCAACTCCTGGAGCTTGCTCAAACTCATGTCCATCGATTTGGTGAAGAACATCTACTTCTGCTTCATTGACGACGCTAAAGCCTTTGATTGTGTGGATCACAACAAACTGGAAAATTCTTAAAGAAATAGGAATATCAGACCACTTTACCCACCTCCTGAGAAATCTGTATGCAGGTTAAGAAGCAACCATTAGAACTGGACATGGAACAATGGACTGGTTCCATTTGAGAAAGGAGTACATCAAGGCTGTATATTGTCATCTTGCTTTCTTAACTTCCATGCAGAGGACATCATGCGAAATGCCGGACTGGATGAAGCACAAGCTGGAATCAAGAATGCCGGGAGAAATATCAATAACCTCAGATAGGCAGATGACACCACCCTTATGGCAGAAAGTGAAGAAGAACTAAAGAGCCTCTTGATGAAAGTGAAAGAGGAGAGCGAAAAAGTTGGCTTAAAACTCAACATTCAAAAAACTAAGATCATGGCATCTAATCCCATCATTTCATGGCAAATAGATGGGGAAACAGTGGAAACAGTGACAGACTTTATTTTCTTGGGCTCCAAAATCACTGGTGTCTGCAGCCATGAAGTTAAAAGATGCTTGCTCCTTGGAAGAAAAGCTATGACAAACCTAGACAACGTATTTAAAAGCAGAGACATTACTTTGCTGACAAAGGTCTGTCTAGTCAAAGCTATGGTTTTTCTGGTAGTCATGTATGTGTGTGAAAGTTGGACTATAAAGAAGGCTGAGTGCCAAAGAATTGATGCTTTTGAACTGGAACTGTGGTGTTGGAGAAGACTCTTGAGAGAGCGATCAAACCAGTCAATCCTGAAGGAAATCAACCCTGAATATTCATTTGAAGGACTGATGCTGAAGCTGAAGCACCAATACTTTGGCCACTTGATGTGAAGAGTCAACTCATTAGAAAAGACCCTGATGCTGGGAAAGATTGAAGCCAAGAGAAGAAGGGGACTACGGAGGAAGAGATGATTGGATGGCATCATGGACTCAGTGGACATGAGTTTGAGCAAGCTCCGGGAGATGATGAAAGATAGGGAAGCCTGGTGTGCTGCAGTCCATGGGGCTGCAAAGAGTTGTACACAACTGAATGACTGAACAACAAAATAGTAACAATGGGTGGTGGCTGTGGAGTTATTACAGTAGCACAGTATATGCTACAGTTGAGATGTAATACTGAATCTTTACATCTGTTTACATTTCTCTGCATTGCAAATTGTGACATGTATAGTCTATGTTTGTGTGCATAAGATTTGATAAATTTTAACTTTTTATAGCAGATTTGTATAACTTTTCTAGTAGTAAATGATAAAATAGACTCACATCTACATACATTTTACAGTTTTATGATATACCTTTTTCTTATTTTTTTTGATATTTCTAAGATGTACAGTTCATGAGTTTTTTCAAATCATCACAAGTCTCCCCCAAATAGTCAATATATTTATTGAAAAAAACCCATGTATAAGGACCTATACAGTTAAAACCATGTCATTGAAGGGTCATCTGTAGTTAAGTTTGGGGGGTGTCCAAAGTTGTGTGCAAATTTTCATCTGTGCAGTGTTGTGTCCCTAACTACTGTACTGTTCAGTGGTCAACTGTATTGCATATTATGCTACTAATTAAGTCATAGTTCTAAATTTCCTTTGGGGATTCTCAACTATTACTTTAAGTTCCTAAGAAAGCTCATTCTATTTATAAGCCTATTATAGACTGGATATTTGTACCTGTCCCAGCCCCCTCATCAGAGAAGGCAATGGCATCCCACTCCAGTACTCTTGCCTGGAAAATCCCATGGACGGAGGAGCCTGGTAGGCTACAGTCCATGGGGTTGCTAAGAGTCGGATATGACTGAGCGACTTCACTTTCACTTTTCCCTTTCATGCACTGGAGAAGGAAATGGCAACCCACTCCAGTATTCTTGCCTGGAGAATCCCAGGGACGGTGGAGCCTGGTGGGCTGCCATCTATGGGGTTGCACAGAGTCGGACATGACTGAAGTGACTTAGCAGTTAGCAGCCCCCTCATATTCATAGTCGTTGAAGCCCTAATTCCCAGTGTGGCATTTGGAGACAGAGCCTTTAAAGTAATTAAGGTTACGTGAGGTCATAAAGGTGGGGCCCTGGTCCAACAAGATTAGTGTCTTTTTTTTTTTTTTTGAGGCATCACATGGCTTGAGGGATTTTAATTCCCCTAACTGGCATTTCAACCTGTGCCCGGCAGTGAAAGTGCTGAGTCCCAACCACTGCCAGGGAATTCCCAAATTAGTGTCCTTTTTAAAAGAGACACCAGAGACCTCATGTTCTTCCTCTTTCTGCATGAATGGATCAAACAAAGCCCAGTGTTTCACATAGCTGAATGGTGGCTGCTTACAAGCGAAGGGCAGAAGCCTCAGAATAAAAGTTATATTGCCATCTCCTTGCCTCCAGAACTTAAGAAGGTAAATTTCTGTTGTTTTAGCCATTTGGCCTGTTGTATTCTGTTATGGCAACCTGAGCAAACTCAGACAGGACCCATGGTTTAGTCCTAAGCATCAGACTTGCGTTAGCTGAATAGTGAACTTCTGAACTAACTTTTGTTATTTAGGATGTTCATTTGATTGTTAATTTGTTAATTAGGATTAGTTACATAACCATTATATCAAAGCCTAACACCTTTCCTTCTCAGCAAAGCTATGCCCATGGGGACTCAATTTCATGCCCCAGGCTTCTCTGTAAGTTGCTCCTTGGTACATCCAGTGACCCCTGTGTTATTATTCTGTAGAAGCTCTGACTAACCTGGGTTGAGTGTTCTGACATTGACATCTCTCTGCTTTGCAGAGTTGTGCTGTGAGCGTTGGTTTGCTTAAGCTAAGATTGAGACCACAGAATCCCTGCTCCCACAGGTGTTTTTCCACATTTCTTCTCATCTTCTTCCAAGTCATAGATGAGGGCTCAATGGGAGTTGGTATAGTAAAGTAGAAAAAGTCAAAGTGTGGCTTCAAAGAGCACTGGGAAGTCTCCTGGGATGGGTTCCCAAAGTCTAGCCTGCTGTTGGCCCAGAAGAATTCAGTGTATTGAATATAACCAGCACTATGCAATGAGTGACTGCCATGTGGATCCTTTGGCTGAACAGGCAACCCTGAGATGCAGTTTGTGTAGGAACCTCACTGTGCTGAAATGGGGAAAAGCTGCCAGTGATCCGTAAATTGTAAAACAGCAAGTCATGAGGGTAAGATGGTAGATTCTGGGGACAAGAAGGCTGTGGCATAGGCTGTGCTCCATGGGAGTAAATGTGAATAAGCTGCTTGAGCTCCATACTTATCAGGACATCTGATCATCAGTAAAGGGAGCAGTACATTGGAGCAAGCTTAGGAGAACCAAGAGCCTTGGCTTTGTTAGTGATTTAGCTCCTGTCATAGGGGATAGGTCACCGATAGGTCACCAAAACCCTGTCCATGGTCCTGAGAATGATGGTCTAAACTAAAAGACCTCTGTAGGTAATCAGGAGGGGAAATCCATGCCAACCACAGTGGCTTAGTCTGCTCAGGCTGCTGTAACGGGTTGCCATAGACCGAGTGGCTGAAATAGCAAACATTTATTTCTAACAGTTCTGAAGGCAGGGAAGTCCAGACATCAAGTAGCAGGCAAACTCTGTATCTGGTGAGGACTGGGTGTTTCTTACTGTGTCCTCACATGGGAGATGCAGAGGGAGAGAGAGAGACAACTGGTTTGTTCCTCTTCATATAAGAACACTAATCTCATCATGAGGGTTCTACCCTCCTGGCCTGTGAAGGGTGATTTTATGTGTCAACTTGATTGGGTTAAGGGATGCCTAGATAACTGGTAATGATCATGTCTGGACCTGTCAGTGAGGATGTTTCTGGAAGAAAGTATTGTTTAAATTGATAGAATGAGTAAGAAGACAGCTATCACCGGTGTGGGTGGGCACCATCCAGTCCATTGAGGGCTGAATAGAAAAGGACAGAGAAAGGGCAGTTTCACTCTCTGCCTGAGCTGCGACATCCATCTTTTATTCTCAGACACTGATACTTCTGACTCTCGGGCCTTTGAACTCAGACTAAATTATACCTCTGGCTCACATGATCCTATAGACAACTTCATGGCCTCCCCAGTTGCGTGAACCAATTCCTACAAGTCTCTTTCCCTCTCTGTAAATTAATAAATTTATTCATTTTTTTCTCTTTAGAGAACTCTAATACGTAACCCAGTTATCTCCCAAAGGTCACATCTCCTATTGCCATCCCATTGGGGGTTAGGATTTCTACATGTGTATTTTGAATGGATATAAACATGTAGTCCATAATAGCACATAGGCTTGCCCAAAATAGCCTTTCTGAGGAAGCAGAAAGAACTGGCAGTGAGGCCACACAGGTGCACTTTTGGAGCCCTGATGAGCAGGTGGCTTAAGGCAGCATGGCCCAGGTTGCTACCCAGGAGGAGGATGGAAATGAGAAATAGTTGGATGAAATATTTTGACCTCCAAATTAAAGCCCCAGTGCCAGGGATTTTGTATAAGGTACTGTAGCAGGTGAGGCACTCATCTCCTGTTGGCTGAGCTCCCGCAGTGCTGGCCTGGTTCTTAACAGGCCACCTAGGAAAGAATGATAGCCTCTAGAAATGCATCCATATTTCTGTACCTTCCTTGTGCTTTTCCCCTGGAAGGGCCATATATGCCCTCTCTCACTGCTTGCTGTGTCTCTTCATTTCATCTCTGACATGGTCTGAAACTGAAAATAGGCTTAGATATGTTGGCATCACTAGATCTTTAGCAATTCCAACCTACCTTTAAAATTCTCTTCCCATGCTTTGCTGGCAAATCACATCTCCTCCCACCCTCAGAATTCTGTTCAATCTGCTTCATCTCCTTGGAACCTTTCCAGGTGGACTCTATCCTGCTTAACACCTATCAATCATTTCACTGTCTTCTCAGCACTTCTGTTTAAATATTGCTTGTTTATGTTCCTAACTGTACTTTTGCTTTTATTTTCCCTTTGCTGTGTTCTTATGAATTTTGTGGATGTTTGCCTTTTCCCCTTTAGCAATAGGAACAACAGTGACAATAAGTACAACACTGTTATTTGTTTATTGAGATCTAACTATGTGACTGTTCTGTGTTACACATTTAGAAACAGATATTATTTTGTGGAAATCTCATGATAATCTTCTGAATTAGATATTACATTTTTTCTTTCTCATCTTTTTGATAATCACCATTCTGACAGGTGTGAGGTGATATTATGGTTTTGCTTTGCATATCCCTGATGATTAGTGATGTTGAGCATCTTTTCCTGTGCCCCTTAGCCATCTGTATGCTTCTTTGGAAATACTCAGGTTCCTTTGGAACCTATTCAGCTTCCATGCCCATTTTTCAGTTTTTTTAAAAAATATTAAGTTGTATAAGGTCTTTATATATTTGGGGAATTAACCGCTTATTTGATATCTGAAGGAAGGATATCTTCCTTCTTTCAGCATGTTGCTTTTTCATTTTGTGGATTTTTTCCTTTGCTATGCAAAAGCTTTTTAGTTGGATGTAGTTCTGTTCATAGTCACATTTATTGGATCTTTCTGAATCTTACCAGAAAAAGTCAATGAAACTCTACAGCTAAGTCTTATATTAATTCCTCAAAAATTCTTAAAGAGCTTTTCAACCAAATGTTGAAGGGGCTGTAGTTGTCCAGTTATGCCATCAGAATATCAACCAAGATTGCACATGAATAGGTAATGACACTTGCATCATTACTGATACCCGACTAACAGCAGAAGATACCATTGCTTCTTAAGATTCATCCCCGTTTTAGAAGTGCTAAAAAGTGGAAAATATGTCTTTTATCGCAATTGAAATATAGGAGTATTAGTTCAGTTCACATATCTCAGTGAATTAAAAGAGAATATCAAAAAATTTTAATGACAAAAGTTACGTGTGTGAAACAACACAGTTATGTATTATAGAAAACTCACTGAACATATTTTATAAGAGTTGTAGTCCAGGTTTTGCCATTAAATCACTTATGACATTTTTATTTTACCTATCTGAATTTCAGTGTCACTGTTTGAAGAGTGAGAGCATTGACTTAAATGACGTCTAGAGGTTTTCCAACACAAATAGCCAAGGTATCTGAAAGCAATGAGACTGAAGTTTGAAATCATTAACGCATACCTTTCCAAGAGAAAAATCCTTTGGACTACAACTCTGGCCTAGAAGTTTGAGTTTGTCTGATGAAATCTGGAATAAGCCGTGTGTGGCAAAGGCTGAACTCTTGGGAGGTTATAGTATGCAGTCCTTAGCCATCAGAGGAGAAATTGTCCATTTGCAAACTTTCTTGGTGGAGGTGGAGGGATGAAGAAATAATCAAGAAAATTAACTTGAGAGCTTGTTTGTATGGAGAGAGTAGACTCTTGGAGATCTCCATTTTCCCCCCTGAATATTGATAAAGAAACAAAAGCATTCTGTTGGAAGAAAATTAGATTGCAAAATGGTTAATCCTCTCCAAATGGAAATCTGGTAAGCATTTATGTATGGAGCCTGAAATAAACAGAGGAGAGCCAAGTGACTCAGTTTAGAAGAGATCACATTTTAATTAAACTCAGTGAGAGAGAGAAAAGTGGCAAAATGCTATCCTTCTTTTCAAAGATACATAGAACTACTATAAATACGATAGATACGTAACATTATTTGCTTTGTTATGCTGCAGTAAAACCATGCAATACAAACATAAGTGTGTTTCCTTTTCATTATCATCATCATTTTGCCCCTTTCCTTGGTAGTTAGTCCTCTCAAGCACCATTTCTTAAATTGAGTAAATTACATGCAAAGAAAGATGGCTTTAAAAAAATGAAGTGCAGGTGCTAAGAGGATTTAATGTTTTGTTCACTTCTACTTTCACATTAAACAAACAAATGATTGCCATGGTTGGATGGAACTGTGTCTTGGGTAAGAACACCTTAGTGCGATTGAGAATTATATACCGGGACCATCTTGTTGAAACCCCCATATTAGGGATTCGTAACTGTACATAATCTACTTCATCAAATCTAAGGAAAAAAGTAGATGATCTGATAGCATATTATAATCTTTGTGAAACTTTAAAGTTTTTAAAAAATATATTTGATTGAGCTCCCTAAATTCCAGTCTTCTAGGTGAGAACGTTTAATTACTGTATTTTGTTACATGAAGAATCAGAAATCTTAACACCTAGAACCTTTAGTAACTTAATAAGAAAGAAGCAATGGAAAGAACATGGATTGCAAATTTAGACAAAACTAGGTTCAATCTCTGTATTAGTCGCAATCCTTTCCCTCTTCTTCCTTTGACTCATTTGTGGTTCTCACTTAAGTTTTAAATGTCTCTGCTTTCAGACTATTGAAGAGTTGCCATTTATAATGTATTTACTAGAAGAGTTCTGAAAAACAAGCCATTAGTCAGCTACTTTGATATGGTTCTCTTAATCAAAGATTTATTGGGACAGTTTAGAAATAGTCAGATAAATGTTCTCTCTACCTGGGAGATGGAGGCATAAGCAGCTCTCTGTGGAAGATTTATGCTGAATTGCTGTATGCCATCTTGCATTTGATTAACTTTTATCAACCGGAACAAAAAACCTTTTCCCAATGCATCATTTATATGAACTTTATAAATGAACCGTCTTTCTGTTGCCAGCATAATTCACCACGATACAGCCATTTTAAAAAGCCTCTAAGGAATAAGCAATTAACACAGAAGATGTTTGTGTGAAATTTTTGCAACAACTGTATTTTGAAAAACCTGAGGGTACTACTTTGTAATCTGGAGCTATAAAAGATTTATATGAAGTTTTATGTGTTCCCGAGAATAGGTAGGACAAGTAAATGGTCCCACCCCACAACCTTCTTGATGCCACAAATTGGTTTTTATTAGAGTAAAGCAAGTCAAAGATTTAATAAAACACTTAGTTTATGAGATATGAAGTGAGTCCCCTGGGATCGAGAAGACAGTAAACAAGTCTGCTTTGCCATTTGTACAGATTATATTTCCTCAACCTATGATTTCAAGACAATATGACAGTGGCATTTGTAAATCTCAATGACAAACCTTAAGTTGTTGTGAGTGCTCAATCGTGACACTCAGAATTGATTTTTAGTTCCATCAAGAAAGATGCTCTTTAATAAATAAAAGGTCATTTCTGGTGAATGTAAAAAAATGTTAGGTCTCTCAGGAATACAAATACATATTGACTCTTGCTGTCATTTTGCTTCATTAGTTATATCTTCTTAATGAAAAATTACTGACATAGACATTTCTTTTGTAGTAAAAAAAATTATAAAAGGAGAATTAAGGTGAAGAACTTTTGAAAATATTCAAAGTAGGGATAGTTTCTAAAACAGTTCTGACTGTCCCCAAGTGATTGATTGGTACCTTCAGTCTCCTTGACATCTCTGTGACCACAAATTCTTTTCAAATGTGTATGTAATAGAAAATTTGGTGTACTATTTCTTCGTCTTGCTCCTGCAGATCAACTGTCTGGGTTTTCTCTTCTCTATTCAGTGCCCCAAGAGGCTGCCTGTTTGGACTCCTTTACCTTGGGTTTGGCCAGTAGAAACACTGACAAGATTGAAGATCCAGAGGGGAAAGAAGTTGAGTATGTATTCTCCTTATCTCTTTGACAGGAAGTGACTGTGTTCCTCCACGTCCACAGATGCTACTGTGTGTCTTTTATGGCTATCACTCTTGCTGCAGAACTTTGGTGTTTATTTGTGTTTCTTTTTTATTTTTGTTTGTGTTTAGCCTCATAGCCCTATGGGTGCTATGGATGACCCCATGGGCTGCAGCACACCAGGCTTGCCTGTCATTCACTATCTCCCAGAGTTTGCTCAAACTCATGTCCATTGAGTCAGTGATGCCATCCAAACATCTCATTCTGTCGCCCCCTTCTCCTCCTGCTCTCAATCTTTCCCAGCATCAGGGTCTTTTCCAATGAATCAACTCTTGGCATCAGATGGCCAAAGTATTGGAGCTTCAGCATCAGTCCTTCCAATGAATATTCAGGGTTTATTTCCTTTAAGATTGACTGGTCTGATCTCTTTGCTGTCCAGAGGACTCTCAAGAGTCTTCTCCAGCATCAGTTCTTTGGTGCTCAGCCTTCTTTATGGTCCAACTCTCACATCTCTATGTGACTACTGAAAAAACCATAGTTTTGTCTATACAGACCGTTTTTGCAAAGTAATGCCTCTGCTTTTTAATACACTGTCTAGGTTTGTCATAGCTTTTCTTCCAAGGAGTAAATGTCTTTTAATTTCATGGGTATGGTTACATCTGCAGTGATTTTAGAGTGCAAGAAAATAAAATCTATTTCCACTATTTCACTATTTCCACTTTTCCCCCATCTCTCTGCCATGAAGTGATGGGACTGGATGCCATGATCTTAATTTTTTGAATGTTGAGTTAACCCAGCTTTTTCACTGTCCTCTTTCACTCTCATCAAAGGCTCTTTAGTTCCACTTCACTTTCTGCCAATAGAGTATTATCATCTACATATCTGAGTCTGAGGGTATTGATATTTCTCCCAGCAGTCTTAATTCTAGCATATGATTCATCCAGCCTGGCATTTTGCATGATGTCCTGTACATGTAAGTTAAATTATATAATAAATAAATAAGATGTAACCTTGTCAATATGGAACATGTAGGGTTGAAGTGAAGTGTTGGTTGCTCAGTCATGTCTAACTGTTTGCTACCCCATGGACTGTAGCTTGCTCCTCTACCCATGGAATCCTCTAGGCAAGAAAACTGAAGTGGGTAGCTATTCCTTCTCCAGGGTATCTTCCCAACCCAGGGATCGAACCCAGGTGTCCGACATTGCAGGCAGACTTTTTTTTACTCTCTGAGCTACCAGGGAAGCCCAAAATAAGTGTTAGTCACTCAATCCTGTCCGATTCTTTGTGACCCCATGGACTGTTGCTCATCACTCTCCACTGTCCATAGAATTCTCCAAACAAGAACCTTATCTACATAGCTGAAAATATCCTCTTTGTTGGGCTATCTGTAATCAAACTCTTTTAGTCTGTCTGCTTCCTTTTGGGACCCTGAATATGTGCTCGGCATCTTACCCAGGTAGATGTGCAGCACTCTGGTATATAGCATAAATATAATTAGAGTGAAAAAAGTATTTCTGTAGAGTGAGAAACCACTCACATTGGAAATTAATAACAGGATTCTTTCCCAGCTCTGGCAATAACTGCTATGTTACTTTGGTCATTTAACTTTCATGAGTTTCACTTTCTTTTTATGTAAAATATGGTATTAGACTAGTTAGTTCAATTTTCAGTTACGTGAATTTGAATAGAGATGTTAAAATGGATTTTTTAAAAATTTAACTTAATGGAAAGGTGGGATTATTATACCCTTTACAGTATTTAGTTTGAACCTTAATTACATGGACACTAAACACTTGATGAAGAATATTATTATTCTGAGTGTTCACATTTGCTGACGTGTCCTAGTTCATGCTTACATGTTGTTACTTAGAGTTTGAAGTCTGGAAAAAAGTAAGCCCTTAGTTTTTCACCTGCTTTAACCCTGTGGGCTTTACTGGTGGCTCAGACAGTAAAGAATCTGCCTGCAATGAAGGAGACCCGAGTTCAATTCCTGGTTCAGGAAAATCCCCTGAAGAAGAGAATGGCAACCTACTCCAGTTTTTTTGCCTGGAGAATTTCATGGACAGAGGAGCCGTGGAGTCACAGAGTTGGAAACAACTGAGTGACTGGGCATGCACGCACAACCCGTGTGGACTTTTATGTGAGAAGTTTGATTGAGAAAAGTGGAATTAAGTTGCATTTCTTCAGAACTGAAAATATGTGTACAGAAAAGATGACAAGGGTAGAATAACAGGGACCTGATTTACCCTTACTCCAGATACAACTAAAAAACTCAATAAGATGTACTAAAGAGCAATTTTATAGGCTCTGGACGTCAGCAACAAAAGGAGAATGATTCCTGAGTGACAAAGAACAAGTGAAGTGAGCGCTGTGATTCTTTTCACTCAACTAATTTGATTGACTTTCTGGGTCAGAGCACAGCAAGCAGACTTCAGGCAGAGCCACCCAGTCTCCCTAAGTTGAGGAGATAGAACCTGACACCATGGAGACCAAAAATACCTAGAATTTGCAGGAATACCAGAAAAAAGAGCTACTCAGAAAGATAACTCTGGAGATTTGTTTTAGTAGTGAGATAAAATTAACTGAAATTTTGTTAGTTTACAGTATCCCATAGGTTATATTGAACTTTGTTCTGGGATGCTGTTAAGTTACTTGGAAATAGCCTACTCCTGTCAAGTTTTGCTTTTAAACTGTCTTAGGTAAAGCTTTAAAGGAAGACTCTGAAGGATAAAACTGGTTGGTGCATTTGTAACTTAACTGCATCCCAGCATGAAGCTCAAGGATATCTATAGAAATACAAATATATCAACCACCCCAAAAAGTAAAATTCGTAATGTGTTATCTAATAAAAGTTTTCCAGGTACACGAAGAAGCAGGCAAATACAACTCATAATGTAGAGAAAAGTTACCCAGTAGTAACTGACCCGGAAATGACACAGTTGATGGAATTAGTAGAAAAAAAATTAAAACTTGTAATATGACTGGATTATGTATGTTCAAGAAACTAGGAGAAAGGTCAAATAAAAAAATGGAAGGTACAAAACATTCCCTAATCAAATATTAGAGATGAAAACTTCTGATAGATAAAACTATGGCTGAGTTGAAAAATGTAGTTGATTCTTGTTGTTTTGGTAGTTAGAATCTGTAAAAGTTGTTATGAACACTGAATTCATGAATACCGAACAATTGTTCCTGGGAGAAACATAGCATTAAATCCCTGTGAGCCTCTGATCATAAAATTTTCATCAGTGATTACAATATAATCTTACTTTATTTGTGTTTCTGTTTAAAGACACCCTTCCTTCCTTATTCATGCTCAGTTGTGTCCGACTCTATGTGAGCCTAAGGACTGTAACCCACCAGGCTTCTCTATCCATGGAATTTTCCAGGCAAGAATACTGGAATGGGTTGCCATTTCCTACTTTAGGAGATCTTTCTGACCCAGGGATCTCTTGTGTCTCCTGCATTGGCAGGAGGATTCTTTACCAACCGCACCACCTGGGAAACCCAAAGGCACCCTATTTAATATCAATGGTTGATCCATTGGCATTGAACTCAAGGCCAACAGCACCATATCTCATGCCTGAACAAAATTAATCTAACATATATTTTCTTTGTAAGTAATGTCACAACCTTTTTGTGCTTAGATATGCCAGAGAGCAGTTCAGTACTATGCTTGGGGGCCTTTTTGAGCAGTGAAATCACCAACAAAAAGTGTAAATATGCAAAAAAATACAACACTAAATATACTGAAAAAAGGACACATATTTACTATATGAGAGCTGAAATAAGAAAGCAGAATGTTTCCTCATTTGACCTCAGCTGGGAATATATGTATCAGGAAACAGATTTTTTTTTTTTTTTGCTGCTATGCACATGTCCAAGTGCATATTGATTTTGAGGTTACAAGTAAATATTAGTAAGTAGGTGAGTTTTCAAATACAGAATCCACTACTAATGAGAATTGACTGTACCCTGATGGCAATAATGGTAGATTAGGCATTACTATAGATTAGGCATTAGGTATTAAAAAGCAGAGAAATCGTTTTGTCAACAAAGGTCTGTATAGTCAAAGCTATGGTTTTTCCAGTTGTTATGTACAGATGTGAGAGTTGGACCATAAAGAAGGCTGAGCATTGAAGAATTGATTTTTTGAATTGTGGTCCTGGAGAAGACTCTTGAGAGTTCCTCAAGGAGATCAAACTAGTTAATCCTAAATCAGCCCTGAATATTATTGGAAGAACTGATGCTGAAGTTGAAGCTCCAGTACTTTGGCCACCTGATGTGAAGAGCTGACTCATTGGAAACGACCCTGATGCTGGGAAAAATTGAGGGCAGGAAGAGAAGGGAGCAACAGAATGAGATAGTTGGATGGCATCACTGACTCAATGGACATGAGTTTGAGCCAACTCTGGGAGGTGGTGAAGGATAGGTAAGCCTGGCGTGCTGCAGTCCTTGGGGTTGCAAAGAGTTGGACAGAACTTAGCAACTGAACAACAACCACAAGGCATTACCAAGGTATCACCGGGAAAAGATTAGTTAAATTGAAGAAATAGAAACCATCCAAAATAAAGCACTAAAAAATAAGATGAACAACTTCAAGTAGAATAATGCACATGTAATTGGACATTCCTAATGGTGGGGAGCAGAAAAAATACTTGAGAAAATAATGGCTGCAAGTGTCCATATTTGATGAAAACTGTAAGCCTACTAGTACATGAAGCTAAAAAAACAAAAAGCACAAAACCACACATACTCAACCCCCCCCCAAAATATCCCCAAATAAGAAAGGAAATATGTATAAAAGTCACCAAGACACATCATAATCAAATTGCTCAAAAATAATGATAAAGACAAAAATCTTAAAAGCAGTCAGAGGAGTAGGGGATTGGATTAAACTGTTAATATGCAGAGGAAGAAAAACAAGTATCATAACCAATTTCTCATCAGAAACAATTCAAATCAAAGAAGATAGTGAAGTAAGATCTTTGAAGTAATGAGAGAAAAGAACTGCTAACCTAGAATTCTATACCCAAGGGGAATCACTCTTAAAAATTAACTTTAAATAAAAACATTTTAGATATAAAAATGCTGAATGAATTCACAGTGTGTTAATAGCAAAGTAGATTCAAAGAAAATGACATAACCAGTGATAAGGAATCTCATTTCATAACAACAAAGGGGTCAATTTATAAAGAAGACCTAAATACCTAAATATTTTATGCATTTATGTGCCTAATAAAAGTTTTTTAAATCCATTAAGTATAATTTGGTAGAATGGTAAATAAAAATAATAGACATATCCCAATGATAACTGGATATTTCTACATCCCTGTCCCAATAATCTATAGAGTAAGTAGAGATAAAATCAGAAAAGATATAGGAGACTTGAATAACACTGTCAACCTACTTAACCTAATTGACATCTGCAGAACACTCCACTCAACAATGACAGAATATGCATTCCTTTTCAAGTGTTCAGAGAATATTTACCAAGATAGATCATATTTGTACCATAAAACAAATCTCAGAAAAGTTTCATGGCTATGTGTTTTGGTGTCCCCTTTTCCCGAACATCTCTTGCAGTCCAATAGGACTTCTGTTCTTCTTACAACCCATCTAATAAATATGAGGGCTTCCCTGGTGGCTCAGTGGTAAAGAATCTGCCTGCCAGCGCATGAGATGTGGATTTGATATGTGGGTCAGGAAGATCCCTTGGAGAAGGGAATGGCTACCCACTCCAGTATTCTTGCCTGTGAAATCCTATGGATAGAGGAGCCCGGTGGGCAACAGTCCATGAGGTCGCACAAGAGTTGGATATGACTTAGCGACTAAGCAAAAGCAAATAAATATAAACACAACAAAGGCACTGCCAGGTTGCTATCCTTGCCCAATGAAAATAGGCCCTACTCTCTTTTCACCAAGGAAACAGACTCAGGTCATTGATATTTCTTAAACCAGCAGGGAAGTTTTCCTGTTGGAGGTAAGATTTCCATTGTTTATGCTTGTGGAAAAAATGCAGCCATATTTCCAGATATTGACACCTGGTGGTCAAGAGCACAAACATCCAGAAATGGAACATGAAGCAGAGCCCTCCATGGAAAGAACAGTCAGAAGTCATCTCAGTTTTTGGACTTCAAACCTTCATCAGCAAAAATGTTTAAGCTTTTTACCTGTATTATATGTATATTTTTACATCATGTATAAGCACTAGCCTATACATTATAAAATGTATTAAAATGCATTTTAAATATAAAGATAAACATTAATTTTAAAATAATTAATTTTATTAATGATGCCCAAAGCAATATTTTGAAAGCAATGTGAGTGAATATCCTTCACTATTGAAAAAGTCTCAGTTTAACCCATTGTGATGTATGAAAGTGATTATTTGCTTCAGTTTACTTAAAATTTATTGACATAAATTTTACTTTATTTTAATAATTATTCAAATTATTTTCATAGCTAAAAATGTTACTGGGGAAAAAATCCATAAGTGCAAAGGGAAGGAATGCATATTGGCTGTGCTTACTAAATCAGTAGCTTCCACTCAAAATGTTGTATGTTTTTCCAAAACTTTGTTGTTTCAAAAAATTCTTGCAGTAAATTTCCATCTCCCAGATGTAAATCAGTTATTCTTTCTAGTTAATTGGAAAAGGTGTTTCATTTACCTTTTTTTTTTAACAAATGTGTTCGAAATCTTTCCAAATTTCATTTGGAAGGTTCTGTTAACAAGTTTTTGAAGAATGTAGGTGGGTTTTTTATGTGACTCTGTTTTCAGCAAAAGAAATAATGAGGGAAATAATTTCAAATGTCCACTTCAAATTTTCTCTTTGTAGCTCAGTTTTTCTTCGTAGAACAATTACTTTTACATTCATTGTAAAGATGTCACCTTTACCTATAAAGGGCAGTTTATTTAGGTTTGTTTTAGATTATCTGCGTTGTGTCACTAAAGGAAAGCAAACTTGGAACACTTTTTTTCCTTTTTAGATACAAAAAAATCTGTAAGTTGTATTAAACATCTGTGACTCTGTTTTGTCACATGATATAAAGCAAACCTCTCTGTGAAACAAAGGATTTTTGTAATCATTACACATCTTATTACATCTATTGTAAAGATACTTTTTAATTTAAAGTTGTCATTGAAAAGGAAAAACTTAACCTGATGAATGAGACTGTGGCGTGTTGTACATTTTTGGCTTCATTTCTCTGTTGCTCATGAATGATGCAGTGACTGAATTACAGATGTTTAGCTATTTCTGTGACCTTCTTCCAGAATTCTTTTTAGAATCCCAGAGTGGCCACCGTTTCAGGGGTTAGTTTATACAGTATTCTTTGTCTTGTAAATTATGATGAGAGAAAATTAAATCACTTCCTACTGAGAAAATATCTTTTGCAGCGCCTCTATCCTTTAATGGCTTACAAATTGCAGTTTTATGTGTCTTTTGTCACTGGAAGAGAATCTAGCAAATTCCATAAGCCTAGAATAGTAGAAACATCAGTAGTTGGACCCAACTGTCTAAACAACTGTTTAACTGGTTCTAATACTTGTTTTTTTAAGGTCTTTATGTTTCTCTGTATCTTTGAACATCATTTGCTAACAGTGGAATGAATGTTAATTTATCATTATGTTGATTTATTTACATTGTTTTGGTCATTTCTTCCACAGCAGAATATGGAGATTTTCATGCTTTGATAATCAGCATGAGACTCCAAAAAGATGTACTTAAGATTTATCATATGGCTAATGGATATTTATAAATCACTAGCTTGAGTATTGCACTGCTAAAAAATTGTAGAGATATGGTTCACATCAGGGAAGTTTGTAATATTAGCATCCTATTCAACCTACTGTTTCTTTGCAAGAATCTTTTTAAAACATTCCTCTACTGTGTGAGGATCTTGTTGTTTAGTTCTCAGTTGTGTCTGATTCTTTGTGACCCCATGGACTCCAGGCTCCTCTGCCCATGGGATTTCCCAAGCAAGAATACTGGAGTGGGTTCCCATTTCCTTCTCCAGAGGATCTTCCAGGATCAGGGACAGAACCTATGTCTCCTGCTTTGGCAGGCGGAATCTTTACCACTGAGCTACCAGGAAAGCCTGTGTGAGGGTTAGGTGAGTTTAAAAAGGTGAGATCTGTAAATATGTTTGCTGAGCACTCACTGCCTGACAGAAGAGAGCATAATAGTCATGCTTATCCCCTAACGCTGCTTCTTCTCCAGATGTCCTCTGGGCAGAGCGAGGGGGCTGTGCCATCAGTAACATATGCACAACACCTTATTTTAGAAATAAAACTAAACACAAGTGTCTCCCCTTTTTTGAAATTTTGCTTTACTCCACTTAGCTTTTCATGAAACACCCAAGTTAGTACCTGCATTAGTAACTGAAAGAAATCCAAGAGGATTTTCAGTTTTAAGATAAGAGGCAAACAGTGAAAAGAGCACTCGGCTTTGGTTTTGTGGGAGTTTTTATAGAGGTACTGCACACCCCAAACAGCGTTAGTACCACCAAGCTCCTTCCCCAGGAAGTACACTCAGCATCTCAGCATCAAACTGCCATAATTTAGAACAATGTGTGTGAGCATCTGTGCTTTATCTCGATTAATTTTGTGCATCCTGTAGCAAGATGTGTTCTAAGGCAATTGCTTATTTGCTTTATGACAGTTTGACTCACATAGGTTTCATAGGTATGCTCTGTTTTCAGATATTGGGGAAAACGTGTTTAAATAAAAGTCCTAATATTTTCTTTCTGTACTTCAAGCATCATTTTGTGTACCACATCGGTTTTGCATTCATCACTTTTGAGACCATTCTTACAGGAATTTGTGTGTAAGACTAAAGAGCCAGGATTTCTGTCTTTCGAAATGAATGATTGCAGCTTAAATGTTAAAGCACAGAGAAATGTTGCACTCTTGACAAGAAAAATGTTGAGATAATGAAGAACAATTTGTGTAACTGTAGTAAACAATGGATTATAAAAACTTCTAGAAGCTGCCTGTTTTTCACTTACCTTCATTGATTTATTTCTGAGATAATTGAATTAAAACTTTAGGGAAAGAGGATTTAGGAAAAGTTGGGATAATTGATGAGCTGTTTATATATTACCTGTACCGGGAAAAATTATTTATTTAAAGAATATTTACACACCAATAATTAAAAAGTAGTACTGCTTTAAAATGTCAGGCTACTCCCCTTAAAAGAATATTAACATTGTTTTGATAAGAGTCTAATAAAGGATACAATAATAATGGATTGGGTTGCGAGGAGGACCAATCTCCCGTTTTACTTCTGCTGAAAAATTGAGGTCTTTGAATAACTTTATCAAATACATTATTCAGCTCCCTCTCACTGACTGCAGTTTGTATGCCAGAAGGTCAATATAATTTTAAAATGTTGGACATATACAGAATATATCATGAAATGGCAGAATCTGCATATGAGGTTACACCTCTTCTTTCAACTGCTTGTCACTGAATCAATTTGATTTGGTTAGTATTAAGTGGTATCTGTTTAAAATAGAACCTTAAAGCAAAAACTTAGAAAGCCAGTATGGTGGCCCTCCTTAGCTCGTATGTAATAAAAATTGGGATCAGATAACCCAAGGCAGCTACATACTGTTGTTCTCCATTAGGAGGTTAACTTGTGGACTAGGACACTGTGATGGGATAGAGACCAGAAATTCATATTCTAACATCATTGCATTCCTGAGACTCTAAATTAGCATGCTTTTGAAAGAGTAAAGAATAGTTTGATTTTTTTTTAAGAAGAAGATAGTTTTGTCTGAAATACTGTGACAGACAAGTTCATTTTCTCTTCCTATGTTGGACTTTTCTGATGCCAATTGTTCATGCTAGCAATGCCATTTCCTCCGTGTACGTCACTATCCCTGCTATTCTTTACTAGGTTTACAGTTTCACCACAGTAAATATAAATGTGGATTTTAAAAAAAAATTCTGCTTGGAACTTGGTAGGTGAGTCAATCTTCCAATCTAAAAAAGCTTATCTTTTTGAACATTGTTTATCCCCCATCTTCCTTATTACTTTCTCTAAAATGCTGGTTGTAAGTTGGAACTTCTTTTTCTATTCTCCTTGTCTATTTTGTTTTTAAGATTTCTTTTTTTTAATGTGACCACTTTGAAAGTCTTTATTGAATTTGTTACACTATTGCTTTTCAGTTTTATGTTTTGGTTTTTTGGCCATAAGGCATGTGAGATCTTAGCTTCCCAACCAGGGATTAAACCCTTGCACTGGAAGGCAAAGTATTAACTACTGGACCACTGGGGAAGTCCCAATTCTCCTTGTCTGTTAGCTTCTTTTTAATGATTTCTACCTCTTTACCATTCTGTGCTGCATTCAAAATAATTTCATTCAAAATAATTTCTACCAATCTGTCTTCCAGTTCATTAATTCTGACTGTATCTAGTAAGCTAATTAGCCTAAATTTGAACTGTTCTTAATTTTGATTTCTATGTTTTTATTTCAAGAATTTCCTTTTAGTTCTACTTAAATAAATCTGTTATTTTTCATATTATCTTATTCTTATCAAAGATCTCTGTTATTGTTGTTATCTATTTGACCACTTTTAGCATACTTATTTTAAGATCTCTTCCTTAATTTTCTATTATTTGTTGTTTCTGTGCTATGGAATTTTCCAGACAAGAGTACTGGATTGGGTTGCCATTTCTTTCTCCAGGGGATCTTCCCAACGCGAGGATGAAACCCGGGTCTCCCACATTGCACGCAGACGCTTTACCCTTTGAGCCACCAGGGAAACCCTAAAATGGGAGTGACTGTATAAACATGAAGCCACTATACGAATAAATGTGATAATAGATGTGAAAGTTCCTGCACCATCCTGTAAAGACATTCTGTCACATTTGTTAGGCATAGTGGGAAAAGGAAAGCCTGGGCAGAGGATTAGAAACACTGGTGGATGAAAAGGCAACATGTTTGCCCCATGGTGTTGGTAGTCAGATGATTCCTTTGTATTGGCATTTGAACAAGATTATCTATTTAGTAAAGGCCAGAAATGTATCTTCTCCCTTTTCTTTTCTATTTATCATTTAGCAAAGTGGCTTGAAAACAGTAGCTGCTCAATAAATGTTTCTTATATAATAAATTACATTTCTCCCTACAGAAGTAAAAGAATTTCATAGAGAGACACAGAAACCTGCATAATCCACTTTTTTTTCCCCTCAGAGAGAATCTAAATCCTTAAACTTGTTCTGGAAAAGAAGATATGAATAAATTTTATTAATATTTATATAGTTCATGATTGCATGATAAATGATGCTATTAGAAAATGTGTTAATAGAAAAGTATTCAAGAAATTAAAAGACGCTTACTCCTTGGAAGGAAGGTTATGACCAACCTAGATAGCATATTTAAAAGCAGAGACATTACTTTGCCAACAAAGGTCTGTCTAGTCAAGGCTATGGTTTTTCCAGTGGTCATGTATGGATGTGAGAGTTGGACAGTGAAGAAAGCTGAGTGCCGAAGAATTGATGCTTTTGAACTGTGGTGTTGGAGAAGACTCTTGAGAGACCCTTGGACTGCAAGGAGATCCAACCAGTCCATCCTAAAGGAGATCAGTCCTGGGTGTTCATTGGAAGGACTGATGTTGAAGCTGAAACTCTAATACTTTGGCCACCTCATGTGAAGAGTTGACTCATTGGAAAAGACCCTGATGCTGGGAAGGATTGGGGGCAGGAGGAGAAGGGGACGACAGAGGATGAGATGGTTGGATGGCATCACTGACTCGATGGACATGGGTTTGGGTAAACTCCGAGAGTTGGTGATGGGCAGGGAGGCCTGGCGTGCTGCGGTTCATGGGGTTGCAAAGAGTCGGACATGACTGAGTGACTGAACTGAACTGATTCAAGAAACATAACTCCATTGCACTTCAGAACTTCTTGTTAGGATCTGAATAAATACTGTGGTATCTTATGATATCTGATTGTGTGTGTGTGTGTGTACGTGGCCATCATTTCCTGAAGAAACATACTCATTTTATAATATCTTACTTTCTTCTTAAACAGAATGTAGATAATGATTTTTGTTGGTGAGATCCTGGTTCTTTGGGAAGAAACATAGTAGAATGGTGAGAACTCGAGGACCTGAGTTTTGTTGCCTCTGACTTATGAATCATAACATCATGAACAGGGTGTCTAATCCCTACAGCCTCACTTCCTTTATCTATATAAAAGAGGTAGTGCCTCACAGAATTGTGATAAAATTAAATGAGTTTCTGCATGTGAACCACTCAGCAGAAAGTTGATAAATTCCTCAGAGCCAGATGATTGAGTCATTGGCAGCATTTATAGAATAAGTCATTCTTCCAGAGAAGTGTCTTTGATTCCACTGACAACCACAAAGTCATTTTTCAGAGATTTCCCACTAGCACTTATCTTTGCATCTGTCCTTCACAGTCTTCCAGCCACCACTCCCAAATTTTAGTCTTGAAACACAGCCCTAGTGACATTAAATTCCTGTGTTGTAATTACTCAGGCTCTGATTGGTGGAAGGGTCTTCTCTCCACTTCAGTAGGTCTACTGAAATGGTCTACGGACTCATGTTTCTAGAGTTGACTCTAAACAAATTTAGTAAAATAAAGTTCAACAGAAATAATGACTATTCATTTATAACTCAGTATATACTAACCACATGGTTTTATTCAATATTTCTCAATAATATTATGATATAGGTTTTTAAAATCCAATTTTACTTATGAAACTGTGGTTGAGTGAGTTTGAGTTAGATATCCAGTGTCATATAAACTGTTCAGATCAAAATCAACTGTCTGTTTCTTCTCATATGTGACCTCCTCCTTTCTGAATACGCTTGTGCCTCTGTGTCCTCAGTTTTACTTATTTATTTTTTAATAAATTTATTTATTTTAGTTGGAGGTAATTACTTTACCATATTGTAGTGGTTTTTGCCATACATTGACATGAATCAGCCATGGGTTTACATGTGTTCCCCATCCTGAACCCCCCTCCCACCTCCCTCCACATCCCATCCCTCTGGGTCATCCCATTGCCCCAGCCCTGAGCATTTGTCTCATGCATTGAACCTGGAATGGTGTTCTGTTTCACATATGATAATATACATGTTTCAATGCTATTCTCTCAGAACGTCCCACCCTCACCTTCTCCCTCAGAGTCCGTAAGACTGTACTATGCATCTGTGTCTCTTATTTTGTCTCGCATATAGGGTTATCATTACCATCTTTCAAATTCCGTATATATGCATTAGTATACTGTATTGGTGTATTTCTTTCTGGCTTACTTCACTCTGTATAATGGGCTCCAGTTTCATCCATCTCAATAGAACTGATTCAAATGTATTCTTTTTAATGGCTGAGTAATATTCCATTGTGTATATGTACCACAGCTTCCTTATCCATTCGTCTGCTGATGGACATCTAGGTTGCTTCCATGTCCTGGCTATTGTAAACAGTGCTGCGATGAACATTGGGGTACACATGTCTCCTTCAATTCTGGTTTCCTCAGTGTGTATGCCCAGCAGTGGGATTGCTGGGTCATATGGCAGTTCTATTCCCAGTTTTTTAAGGAATCTCCACACTGTTCTCCATAGTGGCTGTACTAGTTTGCATTCCCACCAACAGTGTAAGAGGGTTCCCTTTTCTCCACACCCTCTCCAGCATTTATTGCTTGTAGACTTTTGGATAGCAGCCATTCTGACTGGTGTGAAATGGTACCTCATTGTGGTTTTGATTTGCATTTCTCTAATAATGAGTGATGTTGAGCATCTTTTCATGTGTTTGTTATCCATCTGTATGTCTTCTTTGGAGAGATGTCTGTTTAGTTCTTTGGCCCATTTTTTGACTGGGTCGTTTATTTTTCTGGAATTGAGCTGCAGGAGTTGCTTGTGTATTTTTGAGATTAATTGTTTGTCTGTTGCTCCTTTGCTATTATTTTCTCCCATTCTGAAGGCTGTCTTTTCACCTTACTTATAGTTTCCTTTGTTGTGCAAAAGCTTTTAATTTTAATTAGGTCCCATTTGTTTATTTTTGCTTTTATTTCCAATATTCTGGGAGGTGGGTCATGGAGGATCCTGCTGTGATTTATATCGGAGAGTATTTTGCCTATGTTTTCCTCTAGGAGTTTTATAGTTTCTGGTCTTACGTTTAG
Source organism: Giraffa tippelskirchi (assembly GCF_054371585.1). Lineage (NCBI taxonomy): Eukaryota > Metazoa > Chordata > Mammalia > Artiodactyla > Giraffidae > Giraffa > Giraffa tippelskirchi. The sequence continues at coordinate 86,133,954 of NC_137275.1, read as the reverse complement.
ATCTTTAATCCATTTTGAGTTTATTTTTGTGTATGGTGTTAGAAAGTGTTCTAGTTTCATTCTTTTACAAGTAGTTGACCAGTTTTCCCAGCACCACTTGTTAAAGAGATTGTCTTTTCTCCATTATATTTTCTTGCCTCCTTTGTCAAAGATAAAGTGTCCATAGGTGTGTGGATTTATCTCTGGGCTTTCTATTTTGTTCCATTGATCTATATTTCTATCTTTGTGCCAGTACCATACTGTCTTGATGACTGTGGCTTTGTAGTAGAGCCTGAAGTCAAGCAGGTTGATTCCTCCAGTTCCATTCTTCTTTCTAAAGGTTGCTTTGGCTATTCGAGGTTTCTTATATTTCCATACAAATTTTGAAATGATTTGTTCTAGTTCTGTGAAAAATACCATTGGTAGCTTGATAGGGATTGCATTGAATCTATAGATTGCTTTGGGTAGTATACTCATTTTCACTATATTAATTCTTCCAATCCATGATGTGTTCTCATTTTTAGATGAATATAAGGGGCCAACCACTAGCTTTACAGGCTATTATGGAAGTCAATACACATGGAAACCCCTTATAGGAAATACGGTAGAAGCTCTTCAGCCTAAAATCTATTAGTGCAATGAGAGGACAGAAATGACTTCTAAATGCCCATTTTACATATTTGGTGACAATGCATATGGTTAATAACAGATTTGAGAAATGCGTTAACTCTCCTGTTCATAATTGACGTCTTATTCTAAGCATTTCGATAGAAAAAGTCAGGTTGATAATTGCTGGCCAATTTGCTGGCTCTTTAATAGGCTCATATAACCTAAAGAACGGGTGAGTTCCTTGTCAAAAACAGTAAACTCACTTTACTTCAAGTAATAATGGCACTGAATGTGCTCATTTAAATTGATATCAAGTGCAGAGAGCCTGGTTATTTTCTTTGTTTGAAAAGAGTGAGACTTTGCTCAGTATTGTGATGCGAATGCGGTGCAATGTGAAGCAGAAGGCTGTCATCTCAATTGCTGTTTATGAGCTCTGTGTTTTCAATAGCCAAATAAACTCTGAATCTTACTTTCCCAACTAGCTTTTCATTAAAGCCATTGCACACTATTTTTACTGTATTTTCCTAAGCCACACGAGGCTTTTGTTTACCTGTGTGGAACACAAAGAAGAACAGAAGGAGAAATGAACACTGTGCAATAATCAGGATTTCTGAGAGCAGCACGGTGTTCTACTACAGTCCCAGGGCCAGTTTGGCTAGAGAATCGACCAAGTCATGAGGGGCTGGGATTAGGATGCGCTATAATATCCGAGTCAGCCTGCCAAGGAAAGAATCAGAATTTAGACCAAAATCTCTTAGGCAGAGTGGAGAAACTAATCCCGGCAGAGTGGAGAAACTAATCCCAGTGAGACCAATTACAGACACCAGATTAAAACTGCCAGAGGTGGGATCAGACCCAGACGATGGAGCCAAGAGTTGAGGATCAAATGGGGATGCCCTGAGTTTAAGGATAGATCAGATATGTAAGGTCCAGGGCAGTGTTCAAGAATACCCTTGGAACAGTCATATACATCTACGTGACTCAGTCTGTGCCTGGCATATATGTCAGTCTGACTGACAGGAAATCAGAGTGCATGTATTGTTCATTCTCCCCTAGAATAACTGTACAAGCAGCTGCTTGTAAGATATAGCTGAAAGAGCATGTGGTCTGCAGTGTCATCTTTCTTTTAAGAATCTTCCCAGCATAACATAGCAACTCACCCTTTCCCCCGAAGATCTTACTGCATAGGGGTGGATACGGCATGGTTCCTCAAAAAGCATCCCCCAGTGGAGTCACACACATCTTTAGGTTAATAAGTAAAGCCCCTTGAAATAGGTTTAGCACAAAAGATACATATATTTAGAATATATAACTTAAAAGCATTGTACTACAACATACAATTTGTATATTTAACCCCAGGGATTAGTTTCTAATGGTAAGTCACTGGAGAGGGTCTAGAAGTATTGACTGATTGCAATACACCTTCTAAATTTCTAATCTGTTTTTGATACTGTTATTGTAGTTGTTAGGAAAACTAAAACTCAAGTGAATTTTGTCCTGTCAATCTACCACACATTTGTTCTACTCTAATATATTGTCAAGGTTGATTATTTAATGTGGAAAGCAGCCTGGGAGAGAGAAGATGCTGATAACATAAATCATGAATGTAAAATGAAAATCACTTGAACTCTGGAAGATAGTGAAGGACAGGGAAGCCTGTGTGCTGCAGTCCATGGGGTCGCAGAGTTGGACACAAATTAGTGACTGAACAACAACAAAAAATAAACTTTGAGTGGCCACTGAAGAAAAGCAGGCTGAAGGGTAGTTCTTGAGCTTCATGATAATTTAAATTTGTGAAGGAATGGTTAATTACTACAATTGATTATATTTTGTATCTGTGGCCATTAATTAGCAATAATGCTTCCTTGAACCCGGAGTTTTTTTTTATTCCTTTCTGTTCATCTGTAAACATTGACTCATTGGTACTCTAGGCTATGAGACTAAAATAATCAACAAGATACTTGTTAGTGATGACTGTCGGTAGTTGGAAATTTTTCTTTTTTCCTGTTTGGTTTTTTTCTCTTTTATCCTGTTTGTATTTCTCAAGTTCTTTTCAGTGGACAAACATTACCATTCTAACAAGATCAAAGGTAACTATTATAAAAATATTTGACATTTATTGCAACATGGATGGACTCGAAGGGAATTACTGTAAGTGAAATGTTGAACAGAGAATGACATATACTGTATGATACCATTTATATGTGGAATCTAAAAAATATAACAATCTAGTGAATATAACCGGAGAAGGCAATGGCACCCCCCTCCAGTACTCTTGCCTGGAAAATCTCATGGACAGAGGAGCCTGGTAGGCTGCAGTCCATGGGGTCGCTAAGAGTCTGACACGACTGAGCGACTTCACTTTCACGCATTGGAGAAGGAAATGGCAACCCACTCCAGTGTTCTTGCCTGGAGAATCCCAGGGACGGGGGAGCCTGGTGGGCTGCCGTCTATGGGGTCGCACAGAGTCGGACACGACTGAAGCGACTTAGCAGCAGCAGCAGCAGCAGCAGTGAATATAACAGAAAAGAAGCATGCTTACAGGTATAGAGAATAAACTAGTGGTTTCCGTGGAGAGAGAGGTGGGAGGGGCAATATTGGGATGGGGAAGTGGGAGACACAAACTATTTAGGTGTAAGACAGGCTCAAGGACGTTTTGTACAAAGTGGGGGACATAGTCAATATTTTGTAATAACTGAAAATGAAAAGTAACTTAAAACTGTATACAAATAATTTTTAAAAAAATAAAAACTGAATTGGTGAACTGTGAAAAAACATGGATTAAAAGGTAAAAATGATAGCAATTAAGACATATTTTGCAAAGGAAATAATTTACAGAGTATAGATTAAAGTATTGGAAAATCTTTCTTAGGCTATGATAACAACCGCAAAATCTCAGTGTATTAATACAAAGAAGTTGTTTTTTTCTCATCTAAAGAAGACCTTGTAACTCTTTGGTGTCACAATTACTCGCATGTATCAATTTAGTATTTCAGCTTGCTTTGCTTTTGCATCATCTTATTAACAACTGCTTCCAAACTTGCCAAGATAGAGGAAAATTGGAGAATTATATTTTAAATAATTCTACCTGTAAATGTACATATCACTTCTATTAACATTTTGTTGGCTGAAGAAAGGAGATAAGGAAATAGAATCCTCATGGGGGCCTAGAAAGAGAGGAAAACTGGGACTATGAAGGGGCATTCATTTCTACCACACACAGATCTTCTCATCACCAAATGTTAGGTTCATTGTCACTGCTGCATGCCAAATACACCCAGTCTTTCCCAAAAGTGACTCCAAAATACCATTGACCTGAAAATTCCAGATCTTTTGGTGCTGTGTGATTATTTCTCCACTAGGTGTGATGTGCAGTGGCCTTTATATCATGTCCAGATGTGGCAGCTGTTGATCTGCTCCATACAGACTTATAGTGGTGAAACAGGGACAGTAATTATGACAAGCATTTTCATTCTGAAAGAGGAAGAGTGAGGGAAAGGGACCTACAGAAATTCCTGGGCTGTAGTAACACCTAATGTATCCTGAGAATACATTTCAGCAGCCCCCTATCCTGAGGACTTAGTTCTGCTTCTAGGAAGGCTTCCTCAATCCATCCCTTTTTTTTTGGTCATCCGTGGCTGTGCCCTCCGAGAGCTTCTTTATCTTTCTTGGCCATATCTGTAAGTCCAGCAAGCATTATTGAAGAATTTTGTACTTCATTTTTAAATATTTCACTTCCTAGGCAAGTCTCATATGTGCTCCCAAATTCAAGTGCGTGAAGATGTGCGGTCTTTTCCTTTGTCTGAAAGGAAATTGGAAATATGACTGAAAAGTACTCATATTCTACCATAGATGATTCTGTCTTTTATTTGAGAGAATTTTTATTTACATCTGCAGCTTACATGGGTGCAAGCAACCTGGGGTCATTTCTGAAACAGATTTTCTGGGCTGTGCAGATGAAGTGATAATTGGGCTGCAGTCTGTTTGAAGGTTGGTTAATTAATTACAGTTTACCCTTAATCCTCAGATACAACTCTTTGGTTTCCTAAACCAATATAGGGGATGTTTTCCAGGTGGGTCTTTGACTTCAGTTTTTATCTCCCTCACCATTTGAGCTCTCGAAAGGACTTCTCAGCTATCTCTCCAGAACTGGCAAGTGCCACATGTGCAGAAGTAGCCCAAATGTTACTACTTATCTCTGGAGTTTGTATTCTACCACATCATGCTCTAGAAAAATTTCCATATTTTGCTAGTTTCCTAAGGCTTTCAAGCCAATGATTTTTATATTTTTTCCAAGTTTTCTTGTTATTCTTAATCAGAGATTGCAAGAAACAGAAACCACTTAGATCAACTCTTTGCACTCCCCGCCCCCCCCATTTTTCCTATTTGATTCGGAGAAGGCAGTGTCATTATTCTGATGCCTTGCTTTTGGGAGTGTGGCTTCCACGTGGCGCTGGTGGTGAAGAACCTGCTTGTCAATGCAGGAGACATAAGAGGTGCGGGTCCAATCCCTGGGTCAGGAAGATCCCCTGGAGGAGGGCATGGCCACCCACTGCTGTATTGTTGCCTGGAGAATCCCATGGAGAAAAGCCTGGTGGGCTACATCCCTAGGGTCACAAAGAGTGGACATGACTGAAGCCCTGGCATGGCTGTTGGAGTGAGTGAACAGCTTTTAAATTTGTGTTCAGGGATATTAAATGACGGTTATAATGCATACTATGTTAGAATACGGCTGTGATTCCTTAGGCACTATAATTTGAATATAGGTAGCTGTCACCTAGTAGATATGATGATCTTTAACATAGTATAAGACCATGACTAATCTCTTTTCTTACCATTAGGCTGTGAGAACCGAGCAGATGTGGACATGGGGCAGGGAGACAGCACTGGGAAAGTCATACAAAATGAGAACGTCTAAGTAGGGGATAAGGAAGGAATCTCAAGATAAGTCTGGGCTTTGAATTTTATTAGTCCTAGTAGGATTAGGGTTGAGATCAAGGAACTACCTAGGAGAAGAATGTCTTTCACTCCTAAGGTTGAGGATAGGACCTCTCTGTCTTTGGGCAACCAAAGCTGGAAAGTGAATTGTCCAAATAAACTTGGCCTTCTTAACAGTTTTCTCCTTGAAAATTAGTTTGATTGTAAATATTCCATAGAAACAGCTCTCTCCTGTTGCCTCATCTTGCAGATTATGTTGCTTATTGTTTTATTTTTTTCCCGTTCTTATTTGCTTCCTGATCTCTTGAACATGATGCTTCATATGTGTATTTGAAGGCCCTTTGTCACACAGGACTTGGACCATGGCTACCCACTGTGCCATACTAACCAGCCCCACTTGTTACTGTATCTAGTACTGGCCCCAGGAACCCGAGTTTGAGATGGGTCCCTCTTACCCCACGTGCATCCCAGAAGGAGTATCAGATGTAATTTACATCTCATCCATCAGAGCCTGAGCCGGTTAAAAAACAAGGAATCTAGAAAATAATACAGAGCAACATGGCAGTGCAGGCTGTGAAATTAATGTGAAAAAGAGGCTCAAGATTCAGCTGAGAGGAAGTGCTTGATGTCACACCAAAGGCTGGCATGCCAGGCCTAGGTCCATCATCTTACTTTTTGGTACAGTAGGCTCTACTTTTTTCAGCCATGCCAGAGGGAGAAGGCATGCTTTGTGACAAATTAGAAGCTATAGAATTGAGAGTCCTAGCCAAAGGGTTGCCAGATAAAAATATAGGTATCTGATAAAATAGAGTAGAAAATGGTAACCCACTCCAGTATTCTTGCCCGGAAAATTCAATGGACAGAGGATCCTGGAGAATACAGTCCATGGATTGCAAAATTATTTGAAATTTTTAAAAGCTGAAGAGTCAGACAGTCAGACACAGCTGAGCATACACACACATATACACACACACACATCTGATAAAATTTGAATTTCAGATAAGTAGTTATTTAGTGTAAGTATGTACTGGGTAATAGAGGTGCTATACTTATGGTAAAAAAAAAAACTTACAGTTTATCTGCAATTCAGATTAAAGTGGGCATTTTGTGTTTTTATTTGCTGCACCTGGCATCTTCCCTCAATCTTGGGGAAAAGCTGCTGGGCTGGATGAACTCAATAATGTGAACATTTGAGAGGCATTTTTAAGATTACAGAGATTATATGCTGATCAAAAAATGGAAGAATTTCAATTTGACTGGAACTCAGTTTGAGCAAGAGGAAGCATAGTAAAAAGAAACGTTAGGATGAGAAGGGGCAAAATCTTATTATACTTCTGTCCATACTGAAAGTTGTGATTACTCAAAAATATACATTGTTAAGCGTCGAACTAAGAGTTAAAGGGAGGCAAGTAGTATTCAACAATGAATAGAAATGACAGAATAAGGATAAAAGAAATGATGAAAAAGAATGAATAAGGATTGATCACTTATCAATACAGTCTTGGTTGTTTAAGTGTGATTTAAAATTATGGATCCTTGTGTGTTTAAACTGAAATGGTCTATTTGCTATATCAACAATTATAATACCTTTATTATCTCACTTTTCAGGACATTGTTTAGAATATGACTACATTATTTTGAATTATGATCGCCAGGAATACCAAGATGCTGCCTATAGTTGGTCAATGCAAGGCTCATTCATAGAAAACACAAAATTACAATTTGAGGCAGCTAAATAAATGTGTAATATGGTGAAAGATATCATAAACATAAATGGCTATTATTAAAGTACCTCTGAGATATGATTATCCAAAAATTTTAAAAGCTTGAGAGGAAAACATTTCTATAGATTTGATAAAAAGTTCCTAAACACTGTATTTTACTCTGGAGCTGCTCGGGCATCTGTTCTGCTTCTTGCCAGCTGCTCGCTGTGGCCTGTGCCTGTCTCAGAGCACGTTTTCATCAAGCCTTGCATAAGGCAAGTTGTGTTCCAAGCGTTTTTCAAATTTAGTAAAAGTGAACCACATGTAGAGGCAAAATTCTTTCTTTCCACATTAAAGTATATTATTTTAATGAAAATGTTTCTTAAACGTACTCAGACATGAATGGGTATATTAAAAACAGCACACAAGTTAAAAACAAACTTCTAAAATATATAATGTTTAAATTAGAGGCATTGATTTAATGTGGTAGATTGTATTGTTTTGATGACACTGCTATAGCTCTGCTTGAATGATAACATGGTGAAGATGCTAAGTCCTTTAAATTGGATGTTACTCTACTGTGGGAGGTATGCTCACTCATTTTCTCATCCAGTTTTCTCTTTTCAAATCACTTCAAAATTTCTGTTTCTTTAGAGCATTGTAATTGCCATTTATATAAAAAAATTACTCAGCCCAAAGATAATTAAAATCATTCAGTTCCTTAAATAGCCTCTCAATTAAATACATAAACTGAGAGCACTTTTTATGCACAACTCAGGTGAAAATGTCACCTGTGTTTTTGCATCTTTTGGGGCTCCTGCAGTAGAAAGCAGTTGCTCCCTGAAGCACTTCATTTTCCACTCTTGACTCCAAACCCTCAGAAACTTGCTTCAACATTCAGCCCACCTGATTTTTCATCTTCAAGCTCATTGTGATGTAGGTTAACTTCACTTCTGTTTTATATAATTATATTATATTACCAAGCTCCTCTACTTAAAGGAGAACTGAGCAAGTGCTAAAGGAGGGAAGGGAGGAGGAGTAAAATAGGGAATATTCAGGTATTAGTACTTTCTACTTCTGTTGAACACATTTCTTGAGTTTTAAGCCTGCCTTTCCATTTGGCCAAGTATTCAAATTCATTGTATCCAGTGAACTCATCATATTTCCATAGATCTGTGTAGATTTTCATTCCTTGAGAGCCTCAAAGAAGATATGTGAGGAGCAGCCCACAAGTTGTCTGCAGTCTGCTCCTGACTCCAATTTTATTTCTGCCTCTAAGGAACAGTTGGGTTCACCAGACTGATGGAAGAAACCAAGGGCTGTCGAAGTTGGACTTGGAACAAACCAAAATTAATAAGAGGAATGAAAAGCTGATAGGAGGTGAAGACAATGATAGTTTCTTTGTGTAGCATGAAATGTGATTTATTTCCAAGTCTCTGCTTTTAACAGCATTCCTTTCCATAGTCTAGTCACTGGCATTCCTGAGGGTCATTCTGCATAAGTGATAATCACAGCTTTGCTTTCCAAATCAACTGGAGCTTCTTACTTTGTTTCTGAATGCAGTTTGCTTAATTTGTCTTTTTTTGTGCCAAGCCTTTGGGGACTCTCTTTTTTCTCCCTAAATATACTCAGTTCAAGAAAGGACAACTTTTCCCAGTCCTCAAACCCCACGGGCTGCTCTGGGAAAGCCCCAGTTTCCCTTACTCGTATCTTAGCCATTGAGATATTAGCCTTGTTCAGAGATCCCTGGTCTCTGATTCTGGCTTGCCTTGATTAGGTAATTCTGTATTCAGACCTAATAGGCTCCAATGTAAACCCACCATTTACCTCTTCCAAATCTCCAGTGTCATTATTCCATATCTAATTTTAACCTTGGTTAATAGTGTTAACACACACTTAATCCAACAAATTAGAGACTTTTATCTTTTCCTTTTCTTTCCCTAACAGTCCACAATTAAAGCCATTTTTCTGCTTACTGTTAAATAAATCTCCTTAAAGAAGTTGCCTATACTCATCTCTATTTATTATTATTTTATTTAAGTATAGTTACAATATTGTTTAGTTTCAGGTATACAGCATAGTGATTCCAATTTTTTTTTAGATTATGCTCCACTTAAAGTTGTTATACAATGCTGGGCATATTCCCTGTGCTGTACAATATATCCTTGTAGCTTTTATTTTATACACTGTAGTTTGTGCCTATTAAACTGCTCCCCATATCTTGTCCCTCTCACCTTCCCTCTCCCCACTGATAACCATGAGTTCGTTCTCTGTATTTGTGGGTCTGTTTCTCTTTTGTTCTATTCATTCGTTTGTTTTATTTTTTAGAGTCTACATATAGGAGATAATATGCTGTTTTAGTCTCCTTCTGTCTGGCCTATTTCACTAGGCATAATATCCTCTAGATTTATCTATGATGTTGCATTTGGCAGAATTTAATTTTTTTTAACGGCTGAGTAATATTCCATATATGTGATACATATATTCCACCTATGTAATATTCCACATATGAGTAACATTCCACATATGAGTAATATATGTATGTATGTATACCACATCAAATTTTTTTTTCTTTTTCTCAGTGGAAGATAACATTTATTAGTCACCTATATTTTAGCATTAATGGTACTATCAAATCTTTACCTGATAAAAGGTTTTAAAAAAATTTTATTGGAGTATAGTTGATGTAAAATGTTGTGTTACTTTTTGCTGTATAGCAAAGTGAATCAGTTATACATACATATATATATATCCACTCTTTTTTTAGATTCTTTTCCTACATAGGTTAGGCTTCCCTCATAGATCAGTTGGTAAAGAATCTGCCTGCAATGCGGGAGACCTGGGTTGGATCCCTGGGTTGGGAAGATCCCCTGAAGAAGGGAACGGCTACCCACTCCAGTATTCTGGCCTGGAGAATTCCATGGACTGTATAGTCCATGGAGTTGCAAAGAGTCGATAGTCCATGGAGTCTCAAAAGAGTCAGACATGACTGAGCAACTTTCATCTCCTATATAGGTTATTATAGAGTACTGAGTAGAGTTCCTATGATATACAGTAGGCCTTTATTATATATCTATTTTATATATAGTAGTGTATATATACCACATCTTCTTTGTTTATCTGTTGATGGGCATTTAGTTTGGTTCCATATCTTCACTATTGTAAATAATACTGCTGTAAACATTGGGGTGATGTATCTTTTCAAATTAGAGCTTTCATTTTTTTTTTCAGATATATACCCAAGAGTGGAATTACTTATTCCACTGAATATAAGTAATTCTATTTTTAGTTTTTTGAAGAACCTCCAAACTGTTTCCCATAGTGGCTGTACCAATTTACATTCCCACCAACAGTGTACTAGCGTTTCCTTTTCTACACATCCTCATCAACATTTATTATTGATGGTCTTTTTGATGATAGCTATTCTGAGAGGTGTTAGGTGATATCTCACTGTTTTTCTAATTCTTTTAGATGATAGGTTAGGGTTTTTGAGATTTTTCTTATTCCTTGAGGTAGGTCTGTATTGCAATAAACTTCCTTCTTAGAACTAAATACTTTTGCTGCATCCCATAGATATTGAAATGTTGTGGTTTTATTTTCATTTCTCTCAAAATATTTTGATTTCTTCATTGGCCCATTAATGTTTTTTTTAGTGTCCACATGTTTGTTTTTCCCATTTTTCTTCTTGTAATTTATTTCTGGTTTCATACCATTGTGATCAGAAGAAAGTCTTGATATGGTTTCTATCCTCTTAAATTTGTTGAGATTTGTTTTGTTTCCTAGTAGTGATCCATCCTAGAGAATGTTTCATGTACATTTTATAAGAATGTGCATTCTGTTGTTTTGGTTAGGATATCCTTTAGATATCTGTTAATTCCAACTGGTCTAATGTGTCATTTAAGATTCTTTCCTTATTGATTTTCTGTATGGGTGATCTGTCCATTGATGTCAGTGGAGTGTTAAATAAAGTTCCCCCCATTATTGTTTTATTGTCAATTTCTCCCTTTATGTCTGTAATATTTGTTTTATATATTTCTGTGCTTATTAGGACCATATATATTGAGTGTTGTATCCTCTTTTTGTATTGATCCCTTCATCATTATGTAACACCTTTCTTTGTCTTTCATTTTTGCGTGTTTTATAATTTATTTTGTCTGACATGAGTACAACCTAGTTTTCTTGTCACTTCATTTGCATGAAATATTTTTCCAGCTTTTCACTTTTAGTCTGTGTGTGTCTTTAGCTCTGAAGTCTCTTATAAGCATTATGTAGATGGGTCTTATTTTTTATCCAGTCAGACACCCTATGCCTTTTGATCAGAACATTCAGTCCATTGACAATTAACTTGATTATTGAAAGATTTATACTTGTCTTTTTATTACTTGTTTTCTGGTTTTAAAGTCTGGCAGCCCAGGAAACTGACTCTAAGATTCATTCTTGGTTGACACACAACTTGCCAGAAAAGTTTCTGTGTGACTGATTTGTTATTTTTGTGAACTAAGACTGTATGGCTAAAGCTAAACCCTCTGCTATTCATATTTTCCTATTATGGTTTTCCTCTATGTTCTGCCATCACATGAACTTAACCCATTTAGAACAGAAAACTGTGTTTTCGTGTGACAAAAATATTATGCTTTCAGATGTCTCAGAGGATTAAATCAGTGACTGAAACAGATGTTGTTTAAATCATTTTTATGCATAATGTTTTCCCCTAATGCTCTCCTGAAGACAAAGTGTAGACAGTTCATGGTGATAGCTTGAGATGACAGTTTACCTTTAAACCCAATGGATTATGCTTAAATAACTTAATGAAATATTTAATGCACAGCTGGAAATTCTTCCTTCTATGATACAAAGTTGGTGGCAGAGGATTAATATGGACAGAAGATGACATCAGTTATTAGCTAATTTCAAAGGTAGTTTCAAGAAAGAATTAGATTCTAGAAGGAGAGTGTTAGATTGAGGTAGGGTTGATAAATTTGACAAATGGTATGTGTCTGCATTTTAACTACAAAATGCTGCAGAGAGAAATTTAAAAACCTAGATAACTAAAGAGATATGTCTATTGATGGATCAGAACATTCATATTATTAAGATGACAAATTTCCCCCATTTTAGCTATCAATTCAATGTATTACTAATGAAAAGCAGGCTTTTGATGTATAACAAGCTGATTCTAATACATGAAAATGCATAGGATTAAGAGTATTTAAAACAACTTTATCAAAGAAGAAAAAATTGGAGTTCTTACACCACATAATTTAAAGACTTATTATAAAGCTACAGTAAACAGGATAGTGTAACACTAGCGTTAAGGAGAGGGTAAAATAAACCAATGGAATACAGTCCAGAAATAGACCCACGCATATATCATTAATTGATTTTTACCAGACTGCTAGGAAGAGAAAAGATAATGTTTTCTACAAGTGTTGGAACAATTGGATTTGGAAAGTTGCAGCTTGTTCTTTTCCTCATGTGATATAAAAACAATAACTTGAAATGGATCATAGACTTTAGTGTAAGAGCTAAAAATATAAAACTATTAGGAGAAAATGTTCATGACCTTTGGTTTGGCAAAGATTTCTTAAGTACAGCAGACAAACCAAGAAATATATAAAATAAAAATTAAATAATTGAACTTCATTGAAATTAAGAACCTTTGCTCTTCAAGACACTCTAAAGAAAAAGAAAAACAGAGACACAGATTGACAGAAAATATTTGTAAAATATGTATATGATGAAAAATTTGAATCTTTAATATTAAAAACTCTTACAACTCAATAGTAAGTTTAAAAAGCTTAATAAAATGGGCAAAAGATTTGAACCCACACTTCACCACAGAGGATATACAGATGTCAAATAAGTACATGAAAAGTTCTTTTTCATCATTATTCATTGTTGTTGTTCAGTTGATAAGCCATGTTCAACTCTTTGTGACCTCATGCATTGCAGCATGTCAGGCTCCCCTGTCCTTCACTATCCCCTGGAGTGAAGAGATAGACTGAGAAGACATGCTCAGATTCATGTCAGTGGAATTGGTGATGCTATCTAACCATCTCATCCTCTGCCACCCCCTTCTTTTGCCTTCAATCTTTCCCAGCATCAGGGTCTTTTCCAATGAGTCGGCTCTTTGCATCAGGTGGCCAAAGTATTGGAGCTGCAGCTTCAGCATCAGTCCTTCTAATGAATATTCAAGAGTGATTTCCTTTAGGACTGGCTGCTTTGGTCTCCTTTCATTCTAAGGAACTCTCAAGAGTCCTCCAGCATCACAATTCAGAAGCATCAATTCTTCGGTGCTCAGCCTTCTTTATGGTCCAGGTCTCACATTCATACATGACTACTGGAGAACCCATAGCTTTAACTAAACGGACCTTTGCCGACAAAGTGATGTCTCTGCTTTTTAATACACTGTCTGGGTTTGTCATAGGTTTTCTAACAAGGGGCAAGCGTCTTTTAATTTCATGTCTGAAGTCACAGTCTGCAGTAATTATGGAGCCCCAGAAAATAAAAACTGTCATTGTTCCCATTTTCCCCATCTATTTGCCATGAAGTTATGGGACAGGAAACTATGATGTTAATTTTTTGAATGTTGAGTTTTAAGCCAGCTTTGTAACTCTCCTCTTTCATTCTCATCAATAGGCTCTTTAGTTCCTCTTCACTTTCTGCCATTAGAGTGATATCGTCTGCATATCTGAGGTTGTTGATATTTCTCCTGGCAATCTTGTTTCCAGCTTGCAATTCATTTCCCTGCTACTTCTCCTGATGTACTCTGAATGTAAGTTAAATAAACAGGATGACAGTATACAGCCTCGTCATACTCCTTTCCCAATTTGGAACCAGTCTGTTGTTCCATGTAAGATTCTGACTGTTGCTTCTCGACCCACATACAGGTTTCTCAGGAGACAGATAAGGTGGTCTATTGCTCCCATCTCTTTAAGAATTTCCCACAGTTTGTTGTGATACACACAGTCTGAGGCTTTAGTGTAGTCAATCAAGCAAAAGTAGATATTTTTCTGGAATTCTCTTACTTTCCCTGTGATCCAATGAATGTTGGAAATTTGATCTCTGGCTCCTCTGCCTTTTCTAAACCCAGCTTGAACATCTGGAAGTTCTCAGTTCACGTACTGCTGAAACCTAGCTTGAAGGATTTTGAGCATAACCTTACTAGCATGTGAAATGAGGTCAATTGTATGGTAGTTTGTGCATTCTTTGGCATGGCTCTTCTTTGTGATTGTAATGAAAACCGACCTTTTCCAGTCCTGTGACCGACTGCTGAATTTGCAACACTTTAAGAGCATCATCTTTTAGGATTTGAAATAGCGCAGCTGGAATTCTATCACCTTCACTAGCCTTGTTCATAGTAATGCTTCTTAAGGCCCACTTGGCTTCAGACTCCAGGATATCAGGCTTTAAGTGAGTGACCACATCATCATGGTTATCTGGGTTATTAAGACTGTTTTTGTGTAGTTCTTCTGTGTATCCTTGCCTCCTCTTTTTAATCTCTTCTGCTTCTGTTAGGTCCTTATCACTTTTGTCCTTTATTGTGCCCATCCTTTCATGAAATTCCCTTGATATCTTCAATTTTCTTGGAGGTATCACTAGTCTTTCCCATTCTATTGTTTTCCTCTACTTCTTTGTACTGTTCATTTAAGAAGGCCTTCTTTAAGGGCCTTAAAGGCCCCTCTTCCCCAGTAGCACAGTGGACACCTTCCAACCTAATTTAATGCCTAAATTAGTTGTGGTATAGCCATATAATGAAATATTACTCAGCAATATAAATAAATCAAATATTTATGCATACAACAGCATGGATGAATCTAAAGTAATTAAGATGAGTAAAAGACTCTGAACAAAAGAAAATATACACCTATGATTCCACTTATATAAAACTCCAGAAAGTTCAAGTAAATATTAATCACAGAAAATAAATTAGTGATTGCCTGTCTATGGCATGAAGAAAGAATGGGAAAAAAGATTACAGGACTGTTCTAGGAAACCCTTGCAGAATGGGCATGATTATTATGTTGATTAGGTGATGGTTTCATTGTCATATACACATGGCAAAGCTCACCAAATTGTAAGAGAGTGCAAGATGGTGGCATAGGAAGATCCTGAACTCATTCCTCCTCCTGATTCAATAAATCTACAACTATATGTGGAATAATTCCCTCAGAAAAGAGACATGAAAACTGGATGAACAGAGCTTCCACAACAAAGGTTAAAAGGACAGTATTGAGACACAGGAGAGGCAGAGGGATGGTCTTGCCAAAGGGAAAAAAAAAGCACACACACCCTAGCTGTGATATTCTACATCAGGAGGGATCACAAAGGTACCAGTCTTTTCCCTGAGGAACAAGAGGTTTGAGCTGTGCATCCCAATCCCTAGATCCTGCACAGGAGAGATGAACCCCCAAATACCTGGCTTTGAAAACCAATGGGAACTATAGAACTACAAGGAGTGGAAAACTCTCTCTTAATGCATCTGTAGTCAAACTCACACAATCCACAAACCAGTGCAAAAACACTAGATTGAAAAGCACTTGGACCACAGGAGAAGTGGACCCACTTATTAACTTTGAAGCATCAGCTAGAGAGGCAAAACCCGTCTGGGATGCTAGCCAGGTACAGAGACACTAGCAGGAGCCACTTTTGCAGTTTTAGGCTACCGTGCTAATTCAGGTGCTGGCAGGCAGCATTTTAAAATGCTCTTTCTAACCTGTTAATGCAAGTGGGTGCACCCTGCTGAGAGCTTGCCCGCCCCTGATTTTGGCTGGCCCCCACAGCCATCTAAGCAATGATCGCACACACCAACATGACAGCAGTGGAAGGTAGACATGGAAGCTGGTCTGAGGGCAAGCCCCATCCACTAGCATGCTGCAACTTTAGCCATGGCCCCATCACAACAGGAGGAAATATTATCCAGCCTTAGAAAAGGAAGAAATCTTGCTATTTACAACATGAATGGACTCTGAATATATTATAGTAAGTGATTACAACATGAATGGACTCTGAATATATTATAGTAAGTGAAATAAGTCAGCTGGAGAAAGACAAATACTGTATAATTTCACTCATATGTGGAACCTACAAAAATAAATGAACAAACAAAATAAAATTAACTCGTAGATAGAGAGATCAGATTAGCGGTTGCCAGAGGGAAAAGGGGTTGGAGGTGAGGGAAATAGATAAAGGGGATCAACTGCGTGGTGATCGATGGTAACTGGACATGTGATGGTGATCATTTTGTATTTATATAGATGTGGAATAATAATACTCTACACCTGAAATGTGTATCATAAAAACAACTTATCAAATTGTGTACTTTGAATAATGCAAAATACTTAATGTTCATTACACCTTGATAAAGCTGTAAAACAAACCTAATTAAAAGAAAATTTTCCTCTTGGAAATAAGATCAAGTGACTAAAAAGGACTAATAAAATTTTATTGGAAGTGTTATGCAAATTCAGTATTTAATATCATATCAATATTTTGGTTTTTGTTTTTCATAATAAACGTTTCTCTCAAAGTCATATAGAAACCCCAGCCCCCTCCTCATTTTCCCAGTGTTCTGTGCAAATAACACAGTTGTGTACATGTGTGTGTATGTGTGTGTGTCAAATGAACAAGTTTAGGAAGCATGCGGGAAAATGAGTTACTATTAAGTGTTAGCAACTGAAATTTGTCTTCCCCTGCTTTTTTAACTGCTTTATTATATTAAAGATCTACAGTGAACATGGATTTCTAATAGTTCTGCTTCACTCCAGACCTCTCCACTTCAGACCCTAGAACCACAAGTATATCCTGAGGGAAGGGGATAGGGTGAACTTCTAAGGAGTAGAAATAAACTTTGAATTTAATAGATTGTGAGTTAAAAGGAATGTGTTTGTCTTTTAATAACTAAAATGAGACCTTCCAGAAAAATGAGATTTTGAGTCAAACTGAGATGCCAATTAGGAAACTGGGTACCCAGTAGGAAACGAGGTACCTTTGAACATAGAAGGTACCAATTACTGGATCAAAAGAATGCTTTTCATGTTTATGCCCCAGCAATTTGAGACTCCATAGTAAATGAGTCATATAGATTTAAAGTGTTTTGCAAATTTCATTCAAAATTGGTTTGTATACTCACACTCTACATATACTTTCAAACATTTCAATAGTATGAATCAAAACAAATAGGCAGCCTATGAGTATCCAGGTTTAACTTCATGCTTATCCCCTTTCTCTTATCCCCAGACAAACATATACAAAATAACAATTCAGGCTTGCCCCTAAGGTCTGTGCAATAGTATATAACAAATTTTGCCCCCCATTTTGAGGCATGATTCCAGGACTGAATAATTTTGTACATAGCCAAGATAAATGTCACACAATGACGATATAGAAAAAAATATTTTCACATATTTGGAGGGGAGATCAGAAAATGTATTAGTCATGACCCATCCTTGAAAATGTATTTAAAAAACTGCTCTATCAGACCAAACCATGCATTAATGTTAACATCTCCAGAGTAATGAAATCATAAAAGAGACTGCTGGTGAGTGAAAATGCAATCAAATACAAGGTTAAATTCTAAATAATTATAATAAATTTAAATATTTTAATTTAAAGGAAATACATGTAAAAATTAAATATTTATTATTTCTGGGTTGGATTTTAAACCCTAAATCAGTGTTTCTCAAATTATGTTCTGCAAGAAACTACTCTCGAGATGTTTCGTGAGGAAGGCTTACATAATGGTTACATAATTTTTAGAGGGGCTATCTCTCTAGTCTCTCAGATATTCCTGCTGCATAGTAAAGGCTTCAGAAAGGTTGCCTCAAAGCAACAGGTTCAGATTTGTGTAAAGAGTATTTTTCACATTTATTTGACCTTAGAAAACTTTCTTGAAAAACCCTACATGTTAGGAAATCCTGTCTGAAAAATACACATTTTATCAAAGAACAGAGGATTACATTAGGGAAGAATTACCATGCTTAACTACTCATTTGTTTTGGGATAATCAGAAGTTTTCGTTTAGCTCTCAACTTTGATATTAAGTGGGCATATGTGTGAAATAGGCAAATATTTATATACCCTGCATCAACAGTGTGGGGATATTGATGGATTCATTCATTCATTTTTAGTTAATACTCTGACTTCCATAAATTCTGTTAGTTGTAATTTTGTTAATTTTCTCTTCACATCTCCCCAGTCCACTTTATCCAAGAAACTAGACATTAACTCATACTATTTTTTTGTTTGTTCATTTTAATTAGAAGCTATTTTAAAATGGAATATAGTTGATTTACAATATCAGGTTCATTTCAGGTGTACAGCAAAGTGATTCAGTTAAACACACATATATAATTATATATATTCTTTTCTTATATTTTTCTATCATGGTTTATTACATAATATTGAGTAGCATTCCCTGTGCTATGCAATAGGTCCTTGTTGATTATGTATTTTATATATAGTAGTATATATATATATGTTAACCCCAAACTCCTAATTTGTCCACCCCCTCATCTTTCCCCTTTGGTAATCATAAGTTTACTTTCTATGTCTGTGAGTCTGTTGCTGTTTTGTAAATAAGTATAATTTTTTTAGATTCCACGTGTAAGTGGTATCATATGATATTTGTCTTTGTCTCATACTACTACAGTGAGTTGGGGGTAGGAGATTCAGCCTACTTAAATACACAGAAAACAAGCTGGGAGTTATCCTGTAGTAATCACGCTGCTGCCCTCACTTCTGTGTCCTGTACAGAGGATGTTTGACAGATGATATTATTTGTCTGCTAGCTCTGGTGTGTCCTTGCTTGTTCACATCCCTTCATATAGTCAGTGAGGTTTCTAGATTTCACACTGTGCTATTGTAAATTGAAATCACTGATATGGAAGCTGTAGAGCTTTCAGCTTGAAGTCCGCTGAACTCTAGATCATAAGCTCAGTCTCCCTCTGGTCAAGGTCATATTACTGTAGGTAGCTCTGGCTACCTTAGTGAAAATTGATGGGTTTCCTTTATTTTAAACTTTGAGTAGCAGGAATTGGGGGACTTTTAATCTCACATAAGGCCATGAGCTTCTTACACAAAATGACCACTCACTCTCTGGAACTTCTTACCACCGAGTGTTTAGCACATAACTCAGTCAATCAAAAAGCCCTGTGTGTCTTTACTGCAAGTCAGGAAGCCTGTTTGCCTCATATTTATGTAACCAAAGTTGATTACTCATGTTTCTCTTCACAAAGTTTCAATTGGATTTTTTGGTTCTAAATTCTTACAAAAAAAACAACTCATTTCTTTGCTTGCAAATATAATTTTAATGTCTATGGGGAAATGCTTGTAGTTTCCTATG
Source organism: Giraffa tippelskirchi (assembly GCF_054371585.1). Lineage (NCBI taxonomy): Eukaryota > Metazoa > Chordata > Mammalia > Artiodactyla > Giraffidae > Giraffa > Giraffa tippelskirchi. The sequence goes on along the minus strand of NC_137275.1, from coordinate 86,114,382 downwards.
TTAGCAGAATTGTAAACATGAAATAAAATACGTGGTCTCCCCTGGTGGGTCAGTGGTAAAGAACCCACCTGCCAATGTAGGTGACAGGAGTTCAATTTCTGGGTCAGGAAGATCCCCTGGAGAAGGAAATGACAACTAGAAATCCCATGGACAAAGGAGCCTGGTGAGCTACAGTCTATGGGGTCGCAAAGAGTCAGACACAACTTAGAGACTAAACAACAATAAAATATGTACATGCAATAAAAATAAATAGTGCATGTGTGTGCTCATGTGTGTATGACATACATATCAGGAGTTTAGTCATTATCTCACTTGAGAAGAAACCGAGGGGTAGACCAGCCAGGGGCTGTTGCGCTTGCTCAAAATGCCATCAGAGTTCCGGGCACTTTTCATTTGTCTGCTGGTCTTAGCCAATGAAATGTCTGTCATCATCGCATCATATGGTCTTGTAAAAGCTGTTCCACTCCAGTATTTTTGCCTGGAAAATCCCACGGACAGAAGAGAGTGGAGGACTACAGACCACGGGGTCGCAAAGAGTTGAACACAACTGAGGTGCCTTAACACAAAAAGCTGTTCCAAGATGAGAATACAAAGGAAAGTCCTAGTGGTGAGAAAGGCCTTTTTCTAATCCTTCTTTTATGGAGGAGAAGGCTTTCCTAGAAGTTCTTATGGATTCTCTCCTGTTGGAGGGCACACATCATTTAGGCTTCATTGATTAGAAACGTTTTACATGGTTATCTCCTGTGGGATATTACCCCTCCAGAACTATGTCACATCGCCACCACAGAGCTGTGTCACGAGACCGTTCCAGGAATGTTTCTATGGCCATTCATGAGCTGTGTCACATGGCCACCCAGGACTGCGTCCTATGGCCACCAGAGTCCTGTGTCACATTGCTACGTAAGCACTATATCCTCATGGCTATCTCAGAACTGTGTCACTTCACCATCCAAGAACTTTTTCACTTGGCCACTCTGGATATGTCACATCATCACATTGCCACCCCTAAAGCTATGTCACATCACTGTGTCTAGCAGCAAGGAAGCTAGGAAGACTGGTGACTGACATTTTAGGTTCTTGTGGGAGGCAGACTATCCTAGCAAAGGAGAACAGAGGAGAAAATTGGGAACTATCGGGTAGACAGCCAATCCAATTTTGTGTACTAATTGCATGTGTGTGTGTGTGTGTGTGTGTGTGTGTGTGTGTGTGTGTGATGTTAAAAGCAAAAAATAGGGAAAGACTGAGTTATCTTGAGATTCAGGAAATGTATCATCACAGATTGGGTTGAATTATGGAATGTGCAAAAGCTAATCATTATTATGAGGAGAGAAGAATGAATTTGCTGAAACAGATGAGAGAGGCGGTTAATGGAGGAAGGCAGCAAGCAGGTGCTGTGAGCTGTTTTCCATGTTCCAGTCGCTATGCTCAGTTGGGCTTCTGGTACCTTCAGAAAAGTTCCCTCACTTGTTCCCACCCCAGTGTAAAACTCCAGGAGTTGACTCCAAGGCTGAGGCTTCTTTCTTTCTATCAGGGTAGCATGGAGATTCAATTTACCTGGCAGAGAACATAGCCAGTGGCAGTGATGTGGGCTCACCCAGCTTGCGTGGCTCCCGTTGCTAATGCACAGTGACACAGATGCTGCTGGTATTTTTTTCTCTTGGGTGAGGGCCAGAATCTTCGCACAAAAGTCAAGGAAGGTTATCCACATTACATACTATCCTTCCAGTGGGGTGGGAGCTGAGAAACCCAGTTTGTTATCAGAGCAGCATTTCCCATGAACTTCAAAGGCAGCACTTGGGACATAGCATCTTGTTGACCTGACACTGGCAATCACCTTCCTGGAAAAAAAAATCTTAATCTCAGTCGCTAATCATGTTCATTTCTTGTGATGTTTCCTAAATATGACCTGACTGGTATTTTGACATATTATTTTTTTAAAAGATTAAATTTTCAGTTCATTTCCCTCTTTACTGAAATTTTATGTACACAAAACCTTGGGGGTTATTTGTTACTGAAATTGTCTAGTAACTGTGAGAAAACAAACTCAGCTACATAAAAATGTTGACACATGTTCAGAAGGCTACTGAGAGGGAATATTTTTTTTTTTTTCTGTTGTCTTTAATTCAGGGTAACGTTGAAAGGCCACAGAGCTCTCTCTCCCAAGGTAGATGGTTATGGGGTAGCTTTCAAGGAGGATTCGGAGGGTAAGGTGTTGCTTATAGCCTCCTGACATCCAGAGCTTTTGTAAGGCAGCTGAGCACAGCATTTGAGAAAATTACAGAGCTGTGTTCCTGTGAGGAGCCTTCCTCCCTCCCACAGTCTAATTCCGGCTACGGCGCCCACCGTGTTCTCCTTCATTTCTCTTCAATGACAACCCGACTCTCAAAAGTGTCACTAATAAGCCGGTTCCCAATTAGCTGTGGAGGTTTTTCAGGGATCTTGGCAATGTTCCCGTAGCTTCTGGAGGCTGTTGCTGCCTACAAATGGAGGATCATTGCTGTTTGCACGATTCAAAGGTGAGAGTTACTGGGAAGGCAACACTCTGGTTTCATTATTCCTTTCTAGCAGGAGAACAGAATACGTTGTTTTTAATGCTCAAATATGTCATTTGAGGAAAAAATATGTAAGTCCTTCTTCCTGAGCCAGCTTTCTGCCACTTATTTGTGCGAGTGCATGCATACAACCAACAGCCCACGGTGTTCTCACAGACGAGTCCTCAGAAAATCCTACACAGCAATTTAGAGACTGCAGGGTATTATAAAGGAAGCCCAAGTTGAGGGTTTGCACTGAAACTCTAAGTAAGGCAGCAACGGGATCTGCCATTAGGCTGTTGATGAAATAGGGACAGTAGGTCGACCTTGCGTTTGACTTGGGGTCTAAGTGGGAACGTTAACTCCATTGGTGCCATCACAGGCGGCCCCAGTCTTCAGTCTTCAGCCACTTTGCCAGTAGAAAGTTAATCACTGCTTTGCAATAGTGTTTAGTGTGTGCTTAGGACAAATAGGAATAATGCCTTTTCATCATCCCTGGAAGATATCAGTTCATGGCTGGTTTTTCACTTATGGCCTCTAAATATAGAATTGAATCTCATTAATCCTCAAAGAATAGCTCAGGTATCACAGTCGTTACTGCTTATCACAGGTCCTTCTCGAGGTGCCTGCATCTCAGGCTCTTAGAAGCTGTATGTGGCAAATATTAGTTTCCACTTCACAGATGATTTAAGTTTATTTGGCCAATCATGGGTAGAGCACAGCTTTCACCTAAGTCTGCTGCTGCTGCTGCTAAGCTGCTTCAGTCCTGTCTGACTCTGTGTGACCCCATAGACGACAGCCTACCAGGCTCCGCCGTCCCTGGGATTCTCCAGGCAAGAACACTGGAGTGGGTTACCATTTCCTTCTCCAGTGCATGAAAGTGAAAAGTGAAAGTGACTTCGCTCAGTCGTGTCCGACTCTTCGGGACTGCATGGATTGCAGCCTACCAGGCTCCTCCGTCCATGGGATTTTCCAGGCAAGAGTACTGGAGTAGGGTGCCGTTGCCTTCTCTGCACCTAAGTCTAGTTAACTCTAAATCCCATTCTTTTGTTATTGCATCATCTGTTGTCAACCAGGGATTGAACCTATAGAGACCTTGGATAGGGTAGATGAGCGTTGAGTCACTTCAGTTGTGTCTGACTCTTTGTGATTCTAGGTACTGTAGCCCACCAGGCTCCTCTGTCCATGGGATTCTCCAGGCAAGAATAGTGAAGTGAATTGCCTTGCCACCCTCCAGGGCATCTTCCTAACCCAAGGATTGAACCTACATCTCTTACATCTACCTGCATTGGCAGGCAGGTTCGTTACCACTAGCGCCACCTGGGAAGCCCAAGAGAATAGGTAGTAAAGGAAAAAAGGAGGAGATTTCAGCCACTAATTAAGACCTTTGGTGCTTTGCACACCAACTTTTGGGGATGGTACACCAACAATGTTAAGAGTGAAATATTTCTAGTCTAATTTGAGTGACATGAGAAAAATTTGAGTAGAAACACATAATTCCTTAGCAAGGGTCTATTTACATGTTCCTGTCACTTACTGAATACTTGGTATGCACCAAGCATTGCTCTAAGGGCCTTTAATACATTATTCGTAACAAGTGCTTAGTAAATCTGTGTTCAGTGCTGTTCTCTTTGCCTGTGGTCACTCACACATAAATGGAAGAAATGGATTGTATCCCCTTCATGTGGTTGTTGTTTAGTTGCTCAGTCGTGTCTGACTCTTTGCAACCCCATGGACTGCAGTACACCAGGCTTCCCTGTCCATCACCAACTCCCAGAGCTTGCTCAAACTCATGTCCATCGAGTCGGTGATGCCATCCAACCATCTCATCCTCTGTTGTCCCCTTCTCCTTCTGCCTACAATCTTTCCCAGCATCAAGGTCTTTTCCAATGAGTTGACTCTTCACTTCAGGTGGCCAAAGTATTGGAGCTTCAGCTTCAGCATTAGTCCTTCCATTGAATATTCAGGGTTGATTTCCTGCATGTGGGGCTTTTCTTAAATAACACTTTGGTGGGAATGCAAACTAGTACAGCCACTATGGAGAACAGTGTGGAGATTCCTTAAAAAACTGGGAATAGAACTGCCATATGACCCAGCAATCCCACTGCTGGGCATATACACCGAGGAAACCAGAATTGAAAGAGACGCGTGTACCCCAATGTTCATCGCAGCACTGTTTACAATAGCCAGGACATGGAAGCAACCTAGATGTCCATCAGCAGACGAATGGATAAGGAAGCTTTGGTACATATACACAATGGAATATTACTCAGCCATTAAAAAAAATACATTTGAATCGGTTCTACTGAGATGGATGAAACTGGAGCCCATTATACAGAGTGAAGTAAGCCAGAAAGAAAAACAACAATACAGTATACTAATGCATATATATGGAATTTGAAAGATGGTAACGATAACCCTATATGCGAGACAGAATAAGAGACACAGATGCATGGAACAATTTTATGGACTCTGAGGGAGAAGGTGAGGGTGGGACGTTCTGGGAGAATAGCATTGAAACATGTATATTATCATATGTGAAACAGAACACCATTCCATGTTCGATGCATGTGACAAGGGCTCAGGGCCAGGGCAATGGGATGACCCAGAGGGATGGGATGGGGAGGGAGGTGGGTGGGGGGTCCAGGAAGGGGAACACATGTAAACCCATGGCTGATTCATGTCAATGTATGGCAAAAACTATTACAATATTGTAAAGTAATTAGCCCCCAACTAAAATAAATAAATTTATAAAAAAAAAAAATAACACTTTGCACATTTCCATTATTTAATCATTTGGGTGAAGTCTACCATGTTCAGAGTGAAAGTTCCATGAGGGTAGTGGCCCTTTGTTTGATTCTCTTCTGAATCCTCAGGGACTTGCAGTCTTGTAGAAGCATCATGGAGAGAGAATGAATAGATATTTGTGAATGACTGACTTACCTATTACACGGTACTAACACAAACACATGGCAAGGTGTGTGTGTGCGCGTGCGCGCGCGCGCGTGTGTGTGTGTGTGTGTACGTGTGTGATGATAGATTCCAATAGGGCCATTGTCCCATTTATCCAGGAGTAGCTTCAGGAGAAGGCAACGGCACCCCACTCCAGTACTTTTGCCTGGAAAATCCCATGGACAGAGGGGCCTGGTAGGCTGTAGTCCATGGGGTCGCTAAGAGTCGGACAAGATTGAGCGACTTCACTTTCACTTTTCACTTTCATGCATTGGAGAAGGAAATGGCAACCCACTCCAGTGTTCTTGCCTGGAGAATCCCAGGGACGGGGGAGCCTGGTGGGCTGCCGTCTATGGGGTCGCACAGAGTCGGACACGACTGAAGCGACTTAGCAGTTTCAGCAGAAGCAGCTTCAGGGAAAGAGACATATGATAGGAGGGTGGAAGGGGAGTCTTCTTCCTTTTCTACTAGTTTCATCTCGGGAATAGAGAACAGAAGTCGATCTGCCTCTTAAAATATGAATAGCTTTGCCTTGTTCTAGTGCTTCTTGCTGATAATAGAAAACAAAATGAGTTACTGAACAAGAAAAAAAAATTAAATCGTAGCTTTCCCTTTTCTTGCAGGTTTACATACTTATACCTCAAGTTTCTCTTCAAGACAGACCACCTCAAGCTTACTTTCCTCTTCCTATGAAACAGAATGTTATAGAAATACAGACTGCTGCTGCTAAGTCACTTCAGTCGTGTACGACTCTGTGCGACCCCATAGATGGCAGCCCACCAGGCTCCCCCATCCCCGGGATTCTCCAGGCAAGAACACTGGAGTGGGTTGCCATTTCCTTCTCCAATGCATGAAAGTGAAAAGTGAAAGTGAAGTCGCTCAGTCGTGTCTGACTCTTCGCGACCCCATGGACTGCAGCCTACCAGGCTCCCCTGTCCATGGGATTTTCCAGGCAAGAGTACTGGAGTGGGGTGCCATTGCCTTCTCCAAGAAATACAGACTAAATTAACAAATAAAGGAGAAAAAAGGAAAGTAGGCTTTTGACCCTGCTTTTCTTTGTCTAAACTCCCTGCAGTGTTCAGCGCTGGGGGAAGGAAAGCCACTGGAGATAGCTAGGGTTAGAGAGGACAAAAGAATTTCCTCTCACATAGGAAGGTCAACACTGCAAAAAAAGCCATTGTGTTTGAATCCAAAATTTTGAATATGTGTCAATAATAAAGCAAAACAGATATGGCCTTTATGATACCATTACTCATCTGGGAGTAGAACTTCTTTGATTCATTTTTAAAATATTTAAGCTTCTCATCTGGGTATCAACTAAATACTCATCACTGAAGTAGTGAATTATCTTTCATCACAATTAGTGAGACATATATTACACTGCCTCAGGCAGCCCATGGCCTGGTGGGTCAGCCCTCCAGACCCAAAGCTCTCAGAGGCAGCAGAAGAAAGCAAAGGAAGCTCTCACCTCAAAGAAAACGAAACTCTCCCGCCCCACCTCCCCCCTACCCACAACCCTCCCTGACCCCAAACCTAAATAAAAAGATTACACTCCTGTCTTCTATTGGTGGTTTTTCAGCACTCTGTTTTTCATTTTGTTGTCATACTGAACATTATGACAAATTATATGTAATTATATTAGACTGAGTTATTGAGGAAAATTGCCAGATCTCCTTCAGACAAGTGATTTCAACATTGATAAGATGATCATATTTTCATTTGGAATGCAGGTGGTGTACTGGATGACCATAATATTCCCATACACTATTATGGGGAAGTCACAATTTTATTAATATGTTAGGAAACATCCAGGATTCATGCAATTCATTTTCTCTAAGGAAAAGTATATTTTCTAAGCTTTATGAATTATGCCATCTGTGCGAGGATCCTGTAGATAAAGATTTCTGTGTTTGCAAATGAGGCAGTTGAAGCACTGAGTGATTAGGGTATGGTTTTACTAAAAACATAATAAATTTCTCCATGCAACTTAGGATTTATATGGTCATCTTGCTCACTTGTGTCAAATCTCATTGCCTTAGAAGCAGGAACAAGTGTGAAGGATGTTCACGTTTAATCAGCTGCATCATTTGCCAGAGGAAGTGGATTTTCAATTCCCAAGAAGGGGTAGTGGAGCCAGGAGGCTGAGCGCACTTCTTTCTGTTGAGCATCCATCCCTCACTCCTCGCCCTCCACCTGGGATTCCATTGTCCCCCTCCTGGGAATTCTTTGGAAGCTGGAAGCTGGAGGGGGTGTTTCTTGGCCTTCTCTTTTCCTTCCTCCTTTCCTCCTGTAAATGGAAAAAAATAAGTCAGGCAGAAGGAATTTCTCTTGTTAAATTTAACTTCTCTTTTGCTGGAGTGTTGCCTATTGAAGCTTGTTTTTAACCGTAATTGATGATAAATTGTTATCAAAATGCGAAAACCATTTGATTTTCATATAATAAGGTTGATGCCTTAGATTAGTAAATACTTAGAATATTGAATTTTATTCAGTTATTGCCTCAGAGGGTTCTATTCTATTGGTACATTCAGTGAGACTCTGAATTAATGTTGGTTTCTGGGGAACCTGATCAGGCACCCAAAATGTCACTTTGTTGTCATTCATTTGATAGCTTACCAGCCAGTTTTCAAGCCAATTTAAATAGATTGAATGAAATCTTAAAGGTTACTTTATGAGTCTGTCACCTGCCCACCAAATTCAGAATTCATCTTGTAGTTAAAAAAGAGAACCAATTTAGTGAGTTGATCACAAATCTTTAAGAATCCTTGAAACTGTTTATCAGATTCACACTATTGTAAAAAGTGATAGTGTTTTTATTTCTGTACTCTATATTAAGTCTGTTTTATTTGAGGTTAGAATTTATTTTGGTTAGTTACATTATTCAGAAAACATTGCTTCTTAACATTTAAAAAAATAAATTGTAACAAATTCTCCCAATTTTGACCTTTCCGCTCAAATTTTATAACATCTAAACTTAAGGTTCACTGTTTCCTGTTCCTTTTATTGTACAAGATCATAGATATATAATTTTAAAAAATATCAATAGTTTGGAAAATATTAGCTATCTCCCTCATCTTCAAATACTCCAGCCAAGTTGCTATTAATATCACCTCCATTCTTTCCTGTTTTCATCATATTTCCTCATTAGAGGTTTTAGTCACTCTTCATTTTTTCTTCACTTATAATTTCAATCTTAAACTCTTTCCCCTTGTGTAATGTATTTAAAATTTCTTTTTCTCTTTATGCACCTGTTTCTCAGTTCTGCAACTCTTGCCTTGTGTACCTCCCCGCACCTCTGGTTTGCTTATTTTACTTGTTCATTTTGTCACCACTGTCTTGCCTCCCAACTGGAAAACAGTTACAGATCAAATGATGCTGTGGAAAGCTTAAGTTCTGCCTCTCATTTTTTCCTACTATAGGATTAGCTTTAAGTGATGATTTTTAAATATTTGCCTACTTCATTTAAAGTCGCAATTCTCGAACTCAAGTGTTAAAACCCACTGGTGTAATGTGGTAAGTTGTGATTGGATTAGTGAATTATTATTTGAGATGATTGATTTACCATAAGTTGTGCGTGATTTACTTCTTTGTTCTTTAAGGGGGTTTTAAATGATTGCCTAGTAATATCATTGCTATATGATAGCAACGAGAACACAGAGCAAACTTTAATAATGTCCAGCATCCTCTCTCCTAGCTAGCATGAGTGATTGTTGTTTCTGTACCCCTTAATCTTTAGACCTACCTGGTCCATTTCTATGGACTCCTAGATAAAAATTATTAAGATACCTTTTCATAGGATCCTTCCCACCACCTGACAGCACCCAAATCAAAGGAAACCCTACTTCCTGGCATTCTTTCCAAAATCACTAAGCACAAGCCTAAATCTTATAATAAGTACTGCCTTAGCACCTGCTTACAGATGCCCATACCTCCCCAGGGGTGAAACCTTCTTTACTGCAGCCAGAATCAATGCATTCAATCTTATTCAACTATAGGGATGTTTCTGGTGGGTTTTTTTTGTTTGTTTTTTTACTATTGAATATTGACATAGCTTATTTCTAATTTGGCTGGATATGGAATTTTAGGTTAAAATATCTCATTGTCACATAACTTGGGAAGTATTACTGTCTACTAGCCTCAGTCTTTCTGATGAGGAGTCTGGTGCCAGTCTAGATTTTGTTTCTTTGTAAAATGTATATTCAGGTCCTTTGAAAGCTTTAGGGGAAAGAATAACATTAGGTAATACATACTGAGCACTCATCATGTTTCAGACCTTAAACAATGTATTCTTCATGCCTTAGTTTATTTAATCCTCACAAAAGCCAAATGAGAGAGCTGCTACCTGAGGTTAATATAAATGAAGCAACTGGCTCAAGGTTACAAGGCTAGTTAGTGGCAGAGCTGGACTTCAGCCCAGATCTGTCCTACTCTTAATCCCTGAGGCTGCACAATTATGCTAATGACACTTGAGGATTGTCTCATGAGCATTCTGGCATAAAGCTTTACTTAGTGAAAAAGTTGAAACTACTGATTGAAATCAGGATTTGAGATTACATATGGCTTTCATTGGCAGGCAGCTCTCAATTTACAAATGGGCTTGGTTTTAAAATTTCCTCATTCTTAGCTGAATGTAATTCAGCCTTGGGGATAAGAAAGTCAGCAGCAAGTCCAAAGAGAACAGAATATGATGAACTTCCCCCCCTCCCCACAAAATGTTGGAATCATTTTGAAACATTGGCATTTCCTGACCAGCATGCTAGACCACAAGAGAAATTTGCATTGTAAAAACCTAGAAATTTCATTTAGAATGAGCTAAGAACCTCTATGTTATTTATTTATTTATTTTGTGGCATTTGAAATGCAAATATGTGGTTACAACAAATGAGAATGCAAACTGATCCAAAAAAATGTTTGCAATTAAAATACAAGAGGTCTATGTGAGGGAGGGTGGAGTATGAGAATGGCTGCCAGACTAGGTCTTTGATGATGAAATCTCTATATGTGAAGTTCCCATCAGAGTTTCCAAGCTAACAGTCAGATCTTGCTAAGGCTGAACAACTACTCAACTCTCTTCAAAATCATTGCGACCTCAGCATATCTCTTTCCTCATTCCATGTTTCCTGTGTGATCTCTAGTTTTCTATGCATTCATGAAAAAGAAGAGCAAGTGACCAGAGCCAGTTTTTGATGACACCATGTCGATGCAATTTTTAGCAAGAAGTCTCCCATTGCATCTAGCATTTAAACATGTAATGACTTTCCAGCTGTGGTAAACAGTGCTATACTTGGCTTTACCATGGTCAAGCACAAAGGACATAGAGTTTGGAATATGAATCTTGCCACAAGGAACATGGGACTACTCACTCATTGGCTAAGAGCATAGCATCTCTTAGTGACTCCTCTAGAAATTGTGGAGCAGTTACAACCTCCCATTCTCTCCCATCTCTAAGGGGCTTTTTAAAAATGAACTGATAGCTCTTGTTGGTCTCTGGAGTGGGATAGCTGTTGTAGAAAATGGTGTGTGTGTGTGTGTGTCTAGAAAGAGATGTTTCCAGGGCACCTGTTCCCATTTCCCAGTAGGATGATAACTGTTGAGGATCTTGTGAGCCGGAGGAGGTAGATGTGGAGGGAAGAATGAAGGCATCTTTGTGATCATTGATTTGCGCTGTTCCCTAGTGATGGTGAAAGATCAGTTTCAGTGCTAATAAAGCTAGCAGTTTTTGCTAATCCTCAACTGAGTGCACACACCAGTTAGTAAAGCAAAGTTACAAACTTCTGTAACCATTATAGGCAGGTCAACTGACCCCCCTTTTATGTAACACACACTTTAGTAGGAATTCAAAGTTCTCGAAGAAGTCAAGGAAAATGAAGCCAACAGCCTGAATCCCACACTATTCTGTTTTGTAGGTGGAAAACTCAGGAATATTTCTTCCCCCAGGAATTAGAAAGAATCATTATCATTTCTATTGAGTCCCTCAGGTCTCTGCTCTTGCAGATTTTCTTTTACTCTCCTTCAGGCATCTTGAGATTCAGAGGGGAGAAAACATGATTTCCTTGAGAACCAAATCTCTGGATGTTTCTAATGTGCTATAGCTCAGTTTTACTAACAATTTCTGATGCAATATGATTAGAGCTGAATAATATGTAGATCCAATGGCCCAGTCACTCCTTCCAGCAATTTGATGGTGCTGCAGAGGGAAAGAAGTGAAGGGAAGGAATTGGAGTGAGTTGTAGGAAGAGGAAAGTTCTGTTTAGTTTCCTCTGACAAAATGCTGATATGCCAAAAAGAAAAAACACATCCCACACAGGGCTGCACATCCTACTATTGATTAAACTTCAGATTTTTGCTAATATCATCTGCTTCTCTTAACCAAAATCAAACAAAAAAGACCAAAAACAAACAAAAAAAAGAATGTCAAATCCTCTCTCAAAGAATATACAAATCTTTTTGCAAAATTAAACAGTAATTATTATTGCTCTGAATAGAGTAATACAGGCTAAACTATACCCCGGACATTCATTTCTTTTCTGATGCTCAGTAGTCAGGGTGAAGAGATTGTTACTTCATCATCTGCTGTATATCAAGATTCAGTTCAGTCTCTCAGTCCTGTCCGACTTTTTGTGACCCCATGGACTGCATCACGCCAGGCTTCTCTGTCCATCACCAACTCCCAGAGCTTGCACAAACTCATGTCCATCGCTTCAGTGATGCCATCCAACCATCTCATCCTCTGTCTTCCCCTTCTCCTGCCTTCAATCTTTCCCAGCATCAGGGTCTTTCAAATGAGTCAGTTCTTTGCATCAGGTGGCCAAAGTATTGCAGTTTCTGCTTCAGCATCAGTCCTTCCAAAGGATATTCAGGACTGATTTCCTTTAGGATGGACTGGGTTTATCTCCTTGCAGACCAAGGGACTCTCAAGAGTCTTCTCTAACACCACAGTTCAAAAGCATCAATTCTTCAGTGCTCAGCCTTCTTTATGGTCCAGTTCTCACATCCATACATAACTACTGGAAAAACCATAGCCTTGACTAGACCAAACTTTGTCTGTAAAGTAATATCTCTGCTTTTTAATATGCTGTCTAGGTTGGTCATAGCTTTTCTTGTAAGGAGCAAGCGTCTTTCAATTTCATGGTAGCAGTAACCATCTGCAGTGATTTTGGAGCCCCAAAAAATAAAGTCTGTCACTGTTTTCGTTGTTTCCCCATCTATTTTCCATGAAGTGATAAGACTGGATGCCATGATTTTAGTTTTCTGAATGTTGAGTTTTACGCCAGCTTTTCACTTTCCTCTTTCACTTTCATCAAGAGGCTCTCCAGTTCTTCACTTTCTGCCATGAGGTTGGTGTCAGCTGCATATCTGAGGTTATTGATATTTCTCCCGACAATCTTGATTCCAGCTTGTGCTTCATCCAGCCCTGCATTTCACATGATGTATTCTGCATATAATTTAAATAAGCAGGGTGACAATATACAGCCTTGAGGTATTCCTTTCCTGATTTGGAACCAGTCTATTGTTCCATGTCCAGTTCTAACTGTTGCTTCTTGACCTGCATACAGATTTCTCAGAAGGCAGGTAAGGGGGTGTGGTATTCCCATCTCTTTAAGAATTTTCCACAGTTTGTTGTGGTCCACACAGTCAAAGACTTTGGCATAGTCAATAAAGCAGAAGTAGATGTTTTTCTGGAACTCTCTTTCTTTTTTGATGATCCAGAGAATGTTGGCAATTTGATCTCTGGTTCCTCTGCCTTTTCTAAAACCAGCTTGAACATCTGGAAGTTCACGGTTCAGATATTGCTGAAGCCTGGCTTAGAGAATTTTGAGCATTACTTCGCTAGCGTGTGAGATGAGTGCAATTATGTGGTAGTTTGAACATTCTTTGGCATTACCTTTCTTTGGAATTGGAATGAAAACTGACCTTTTCCAGTCCTGTGGCCACTGCTGAGTTTTCCTAATTTACTGGCATATTGAGTGTAGCACTTTCACAGCATCATCTTTTAGGATTTGAGATAGCTCACCTGGAATTCCATCACCTCCACTAGCTTTGCTCATAGTGATGCTTCCTAAGACCTACTTGACTTCACATTCCAGGATGTCTGGCTCTAGGTGAGTGATCACACCATCGTGGTTATCTGGGTCTCTAAAATTTTTTTTTTGTATAGTTCTGTGTATTCTTGCCACTTCTTAATATCTTCTGCTTCTGTTAAGTCCATACCGTTTCTGTCCTTTATAGTGCCCATCATTGCATGAAATGTTCCCTTAGTATCTCTAATTTTCTTGAAGAGATCTCTAGTCTTTCCCATTCTATGGTTTTCCTCTATATTTTTGCACTGATCACTGAGGAAGGCTTTCTTATCTCTCCTTGCTATTTTTTGGAACTCTGTATTCAAGTGGGTATGTCTTTCCTTTTTTCCTTTGCCTTTAGCTTCTCTTCCTTTCTCAGCTATTTTTAAGTAATATCAAGATTACTGCTAGTGAAAAATGGTAATTTTTGATTCAGCCAAGGGTCTGTGGTTATTCACAAATTCCTTGAAAAGCTTCTTCTCCTATTGATTCAGTGGTCTTTGGTTTCGAGAATAAGATGCCATTGGTAATCTTGCCTTCAATGTCTTTATATAATTTACCTTTTGACTGTAGCTGATTTGTTCAAGAACCTACTACTGGTAAAGTAGCAAGGTGTCTTCTATCAGGAAAGGAAAATCAAGGGTTAACCAATCATTTCTTGTTGATCAATCACTCATTCATGGCCAAATGTTTGTGACCCCATGCCCTGCAGCAAGACAGGCTTCCCTGTCCTTTACTGTCTCCTGGAGTTTGCTCAAACTCATGTCCATTGAGTCGATGATGCCATCCAACCATCTCATCATCTTTTGCCCTCTTGTCCTTCTGCTCTCGGAGAAGGCAATGGCACCCCACTCCAGTACTCTTGCCTGGAAAATCCCATGGATGGAGGAGCCTGGTGTGCTGCAGTCCATGGGGTCTCGAAGAGTTGGACACAACTGAGCAACCTCACTTTCACTTTTCACTTTCATGCATTGGAGAAGGAAATGGCAACCCACTCCAGTGTTCTTGCCTGGAGAATCCCAGGGACAGGGGTGCCTGGTGGGCTGCCGTCTATGGGGTCGCAGAGAGTTGGACACGACTGAAACGACTTAGCAGCAGAAGCAGCCTCCTGCTTTCAGTCTTTCCCAGCATCAGGGTCTTTTCCATTGAGGTGGCTCTTTGCATCAGGTGGCCGAAGTATTAGAGCTTTAGCTTCAGCATCAGTTCCTCCAATGAATATTCATGACTTATTTCCTGTAGCATTGACTGGTTTGATCTCCTTGCTGTCCAAGGCAGTCTCATGAGTCTTCTCCAGCACCACAGTTCGAAAGCATCAATTCTTTGGCGCTCAGCCTTCTTTATGGTTCAACTCTCACATCTGTACCTGACTACTGGAAATGCCACAGCTTTGACTGAATGGACCTTTGCCAGAAAAGTGTTGTCTCTGCTTTTTAATATGCTCCCTACGTTTGACATAGCTATTCTTCCAAGGAGCAAATATCTTTTAATTTCATGGCTGCAGTCACCATGTTCAGTGATTTGTGATCTTAGTATTTTGAACGTTAAGTTTTCAGCTAGGTTTTTCACTCTCTTCTTTTAACTTCATCAAGTGGCTCGTTAGTTCCTCTTCCCTTTCTATCCTTAGGGTGGTGTCATCTGTATATCTGAGGTTACTGATACTTCTCCTGACAATCTTGATTCCAACTTGAGCTTCATCCAGCCCAGCATTTCACGTTTTGTCCTGTGCATGTAAGTTAAATAAGCAGGGTGACAACACATAGCCTTAAGGTTTAAATTCAAGCCTTACCACCAAATAGCTATCTGACCATGATCTTAGACCTCGTATCTTCAGAAAAGGAACATTAATAATATGTATTTCACTGAATTATTATGAAACTTTACAGAGGATACATAAAGTGGTCAAACTTTGTATAACATAGTTTTAAGTGCCAAATAAATGATGTTAGGTTTACCCCTTATCAGAGTAAGTAAGATTTGGTTACAATACAGAAATAGTTAAAACCTTACTTAGGGCTTAAGTTAATTCAGATTTTATTAACTCTTAGTTATGTTGAAATCTGCAGTAGAACCTTAATGTATGTGGATAGTTAACTGCGGAGTTTCTGGAAAGTGGATCGTTTGCTTCTAAGACCTACTTTCACAACCTTCTTAGACTTGAGGTTTAAAACGAGACCTAATCTCCATACTAAAAGCTAAAGTTGTTCTTTCTGAAGAGAAGATCTTTCTTTATTGAGGAGATTCAAGTTCTCCCAAGCTCTTCTCTTATTTAAAATGTGTTTTGACTTTCTGTCAGTTGCTAAAACAATAACAACTGTCACATATGACAAAGGAATTGAAGAAGACTTTGTGAACTCTCTCTCTGATTTGAAAACCCTTGACAATGGTTCTAGCTGATGGTAGCAGTTTTCAGAGTGGAGCACCACAATACCTCATTGACTACAGAAAATCTTCTTAATGTTTGATTTTCTTCCCAGTACCTCAAAGATTTAGCAGAAAGGTTAAATCTTTTACAGATTTTCTAGCTCCCATTCCTGCAGATAGCCTGGGGTGACTTTGTGATTAGAAAGAAGGTATTTCAAGGCCTGACAACATGGACTGTTGGATCCGTGAATCTTCTTGAATCTTTTAATGTCTCCTTATCAGAAAGTGTACTTATTTTCAACCTTACATACCATATCAACCCCTTGAAATATCCTTTCTTTACCATCTAATCTTTACTATAAAATATTATTCCAGTCTGCCAGCAAATCCCTGGCAGTGTGCTTCCACAAAGCCCAGAGGATTCAGGCATGAGAGATATGTAAAATTACTGGTAACATAATTCTCTACAAATCATTAGAAGTCTGAGGTCTTGCCTCAGTGGTTAGAATTCACTGGAGCTGGACAAGATGAAAGTACATTTGCAAATAACAAAAAACTGCTAAACATCACTGCAGAATGTCTTTTCTCTTTTATAGATGCTGTTGGAATCTAAGCATTTCAATAAGAGTGCCTTCTTGCTACTGGGTGAAACCTGTAGGAGAAAATTGGATTTCATTGAAGTATGAGGTGTTCCAAACACTCATTGCCTCAATCTACTTGAAAAACAGCTCCTTCACCACTCAGAGATATATTAATATCTCTCCCCTGTCAGTTCTTTGGGTTGCAACTAAGCCAAGAATGAAATTCACTGGAAGTTGTAAGTAACAGAAGATCTTTGTCATAAATGCCAGAAAATTATTGTGGAGAAAAGTTACATTTCATCAGCATTTTTCAAAGTTGTTTCTTTTTGTATTTTTTTCCCTTAAAGAGAAAAGAATTTCATTTCTAGACTGTGATAAGTTTTCTACTGGCCTGGCCTAGGTTGAAACATGGAGTTGCGCAAAAACATTTGCAAAAAACTTGGAACTTTTTACCTGGGCAAATAATATCCAAATGATCTGAGGTTTAGGAATGTCATATAATAACAGATTATGACTTTATGGCTTTGGGGGTTTACACTGCTTTTTCATACTTCAGGTAGTGACACCTTTCAAAATATGTCCATAATCCTGATGTTTCCATTTTCTTGAGTAAATGTTTTCCAGGTATAAGTTGCTCTTTTTTTCCACATCGTCAGTTGCCCCTGATATTTGTATAGCATTTTCTTGCTTTCTTTGGTTATCGTCTTCTGCATTTTATTTGCACTTCATGAGTCCAAAGGTAGAGTGGTAGAGAGAAAATGAATAAAGACTTACAGAGTCCTTAGTGATATTAATGTTACTGATTTAAATATATGAGGATCAGGAAAGGCTGTCTTCTTGAAAAACTGATCCTGATGCTCATCTGATTCTGCATTAAGGCAATCTTCAGTTCAGTTCAGTTCATTTGCTCAGTCGTGTCTGACTCTGTGACCCCATGGACTGCAGCACACCAGGCTTCCCTGTCCATCACCAACTCCTGGAGCTTGTTCAAATTCATGTCCATTGAGTTGGTGATGCCATCCAACTGTCTCATCCTCTGTCATCCCCTTCTCCTCCTGCCTTCAATCTTTCCCAGCATCAGGGTCTTTTCCAACAAGTCAGTTCTTTGCATCAGGTGGCCAAAGTATTGGAGTTTCAGCTTCAGCATCAGTCTTTCCAATGAATATTCAGGACTGATTTCCTTTACGATTGATTGGTTTGATCTCCTTGTAGTCCAAGGAGCTCTCAAGAGTCTTATTCAACACCACAGTTCAAAAGCATCAATTCTTTAGCACTCAGAAATTACAGTCCGACTCTCACATCATACACGACTACTGAAAAAACCATAACTTTGACTAGATGGACCTTTGCTGGCTAAGTAATGTCTCTGCTTTTTAATATGCTGTCTAGGTTCATTATAACTTTTCTTCCAAGGAGCAAGTGTCTTTTAATTTCATGGCAGCAGTCACCATCTACAGTGATTTCAGAGCTCAAGAAAATAGTCTGTCACTGTTTCCATTGTTTCCCCATCTATTTGCTATGAAGTGATGGAACCAGATGCCATGATCTTTGTTTTTGGAATGTTGTGTTTGAAGCCAGCTTTTTCACTCTCCTCTTTCACTTTCATCAAGAGGCTCTTTAGTTCTTCTTCACTTTCTGCCATAAGGGTGGTGTCATCTGCATATCTGAGGTTATCGATATTTTTCCTGGCAATCTTGACTCCAGCTTGTGTTTCTTCCAGCCCAGCGTTTCTCATGATGTACCCTGCATATAAGTTAAATAAGCAGGGTGACAATATACAGCCTTGATGTGCTCCTTTTCCTATTTGGAATCAGTCTGTTGTTCCATGTCCAGTTCTAACTGTTGCTTCCTGACCTGCATACAGGTTTCTCAAGAGACAGGTCAGATGGTCTGGTATTCCCATCTCTTTCAGAATTGTCCACAGTTTATTGTGATCCACACAGTCAAAGGCTTTGGCATAGTCGATAAAGCAGAAATAGATGTTTTTCTGGAACTCTCTTGCTTTTTTGATGATCCAGCAGATGTTGGCAATTTGATCTCTGATTCCTCTGCCTTTTCTAAAACCAGCTTGAACATCTGGAATTTCACGGTTCACATATTTGCTGAAGCTTGGCTTGGAGAATTTTGAGCATTACTTTACTAGCATGTGAGATGAGTGCAATTATGCGGTAGTTTGAGCATTCTTTGGCATTGCCTTTCTTTGAGATTGGAAAGAAAACTGACCTTTTCCAGTCCTGTGGCCACTGCTGAGTTTTCCAAATTTGCTGGCGTATTGCGTGCAGCACTTTCACAGCATCATCTTTCAGGATTTGAAATAGCTCAATTGGAATTCCATCACCTCCACTAGCTTTGTTCGTAGGCAAGTCTAGCTAATACTAAATTTGTTTTTTTAGAAATAATGGAGGTGAATGGATTCTTGGCTATTATTTAGTGTTATAAATTAACACTCACTAAGCCTCAGGCAACTCCTGAAGAGTACTGAGGAAGGAAGCCATTTGGAATGCAGTTCTAGGAAACTGGATGTGAGTGGAAGTGTGTGTACATGTGAAAACACACTCACATGGCAGAATTGCCTAGAAGCG
This sequence comes from Giraffa tippelskirchi, assembly GCF_054371585.1. Taxonomy (NCBI): domain Eukaryota; kingdom Metazoa; phylum Chordata; class Mammalia; order Artiodactyla; family Giraffidae; genus Giraffa; species Giraffa tippelskirchi. The sequence goes on along the minus strand of NC_137275.1, from coordinate 86,095,315 downwards.
TACTTACTCAGTCAAAACCAAGTAACATAATCAAGTTCCTCTCTTGAATCAAAGAAAGATGACATTGTCCTTCATTTTCTGAAGGAAAGAATAAACATCTCCCCAATGTCCCCCAAAAGAGAGATTGAATGCTTTGCATATGATTTTAGAAAACCAACAACAACACAACATTTAAACATTCCAAATTTTATTGGACTCATTAAATGTTGTATTAGAGAAGAGGTGTTTTAAAATATACCTGGAAAACAAAAATGCCTTTTTAGTGACTATTACTGTTTTATTAGTCACTATTAAGATTTGCTCAAATAGCATATTTTATGCAGTTTAAGTACTTATTATTTTTGAGCCTTTCTTAGTCTTGTCAGTTTTGCTTTTCCAAACTGGAGAACTCAAGGTAGTTTTACATTCTACTAAGACATGTTGATTCTTCATAAGATTTTTCACGTGTATTCTTTCCCTTTCTACTGTGTTACTATTATCTAGGTTTTTTATTCTTCCACCCATGACCTTCTAATATCTTCCCATCTGATCTCCATGACTCTGATCCTTTTCTTAATCTATCTTCTGAAATAGTGACCAAATGCATCTTCCTGAAAGATTTATAAGACTCATGGCAAACAAAACAACCACTAAGTCTTTTCATTGATTTCTCATGCCTGGAGGATAAAGTTCAGACTTCTCTTTTGGGCATGAACTCTCTAATGAATCCAGACAGATTTGCTTACTGATTCCGCAATTTGTCTTTTGGGAGACATCAAAAGACATCAAAATTTGTACATTTTTACCTGTTGCTTTTCCTCTAGCTTCATCAAATGGTTATCAGGATATTTTTAGAGTCTTTTCTGTTAAAAAAATATTTTAATTGATGTATAGTTGATTTATGTGTTAGTTATATTAGTGTTAATGTTACATTAGTTTCTTGTGTACAGCAAAGTGTTTCAGTTATACACATTATATTATTTTTCATATTCTTTTCCCTTGTAGCTTAGTATAAAATATTGAGTATAGATCCCTGGGCTACAGAGTAGGTCCTTGTTGGTTATCTATTTTATATATAGTAATGTGTATCTGTTAATCCAAAACTTCTCATTTATTTCCCCCATCACCACTTTCCCCTTTGGTAACCACTGTTTAGTTTCTATGAATGTGAGTCTATTTCTATTTTGTAAGCAAATTTATTTGTATTATTTTTTTAGATTCCACATATAAGTAATATCATATGATATTTGTCTTTCTCTGTCTGGCTTACTTCACTTAGTATGATAATTTCTAGGTCCATCTATGTTGCTGCAATTGGCATTATTTCATTCTTGTTTATGACTGACTAATATTCCATGGAATAGACTAACCACATCTTCTCTATCCATTCATCTGTCCCTGGACACTTTGGTTGCTACCATGTCTTGGCTATTGTAAGTAGTGCTACTATGAGCATAGGGATGTGTGTATCTTTTAGGGTTATGATTTTTTCCAGCTATATGCCCAGGAGTGAGATTGCTGGATCATATGACAGTTCTATTTTTAGCTTTTTAAGGAAGTTCTCTACTATTCTCCATAGTGGCTGTACCAATTTACACGCCCACCAGCAGTGCAGAAGGGTTCTCAGGGGTTGTTTCTAGAGCAGGTCCAGTGATAGGGCTATAGAACCATTACTGATAGCATAGATAGGAAATGAACTTTAAAAAAGCATAAAGTGAAGGAATAAAATTTCTTGTACAGTGAAGGCTAAACTTGTGCACTACTTGAGGGAGAAATGGAGATGGCGACTAAGTGTTCACCTGCGGAATGAATACAGTGACTTGTCAGACAGAGAAAGTGGAGAGCAAAGTTTGGGGGCTGCATGAGCTTGCCAGGGCTACCTTAACCAAGAGCCACAAACTGAGTGACTTAAACCCCGGAAATATACTGTCTCACAGTTCTATAAGCTAGAAGTCCAATATCAAGATGTCAGCAGGACGGGTTCCATCTGAAACCTATGAGGGAAGGATGAGTTCTAGGTCTGTAACTGGCTTGTAAATGGCTATCTCCTCTTTACATCTCTTCACATTTTCTCTTCTCTATGCATGTCTGTCTCTCTGACTAAATTTTCACTTTTTAAGGATGCCAGTCATTTTAGATTGGAGCCCACTCTAATGATTTCATTGTAACTAGATCACCTCTGTGATTCAGTCTCCAAAAAGGTCACATTCTGTGATATTCTGGGGGAATATATCATAAATTAAAATAGATAGATAAAGAGTTGTCTTACTTGCTCTAAATAATTTTTTTGGCCATTTTAATTTACTGTCTTCTGTGTTGCTTTACGACATCAATCATGGTTGCAAATGGCAATAATCTTAGATTTTTCCTGCTACTGGAAATTTAACCCACAGCTGACTTTATCATACTTTTTTTTTTTTTTTTTTTGCTAGCAGTTGAACTAGTCCAAGCCCTGGAGAGAAGACATGGAGGTGGAGATGGAGTGCCTCCTCCTAGTAATACTTCCAGGGCCAGGATGAGTAGGAGTTTTGGCCATTCTTGCAGCCACAAACAGCTGTGAAGTAAGAAAGGGGTATGAGTTTGTGTAATGGAGAATTATAGGGCACAGGAAATGGAGCAGGAAGGGTGTCCACCCTTGGTCAAGCATGAACAACACTTTTTACTGCTCTGAGGAACAGAAATATCATTCTTGTTCTTGATTTTCTTTCCATGGACACACAAAGTAGAAACAGGGAGAAGCTGAAAACACACTGAATCAGCTTATAGGCATCTAGCACAGAGTGGATTAAAAACAGGATGAAATATTCAGAGGCTGTGCCAACCCTCCAGAAATTGTGTAACTTTAAAAATAGTAATAATAAAATATATGCCCATTGTGCTAAGTGTTATGTGATACTGCTTTGAAAACACAGCTTGGTGCAGGCAGCAGAGGGAGAGGTGTATGAGTTTTTTTTTTTTTAATTGCTATAAAACAATAACCACAAAATTAGTGGCTCAAAATAATATCTGTTTATTATCTCATATTTTCTGTAGGTCAGAAATTTTGTCACTACATAGCTGGAGGTCCTCTGGTCAGGATCTCACTACGATGAAATCAAGGTGTCTGCAGGGCTATGTTCTCGTTTAGAGGTCAGAGTCTGTTTCAAACTCATCCAGGTTGTTCGCTGAATTCAGTTCCTTGCGATTATAAGACTAAGGTTCCTCCTTCTTGCTAGTTTTTGGCCAGAGGTTGCTCTCAGTTTCTAGGAGTTGCCCTTAGGTCCCAGTCATGTTACCTTCACAAAATATGACAGCTTACGTTTTCAAAATCAGTAGAAGAATCTCTCTAGCCTGTTCTCACTGAGTCTTGGTATAATGTGGCACGATCATGGGAGTGACTAGCCATCATGTTCACAGGTTCTGTTCAGACTTCAGGGGAGGGGATTATTATATAGGACGTGTATACCAGATAGTAGAAATATTTGGGGCCATCTTAAAATTCTTTGTATGGAAAAATATTGAAATTTCATTAAAAGGTCAGATTAGTAAAACAGCATGATGTGTTTTTTCAAAACTCCCTAGAAACCAAAAATATTTCTCTGTGTATAAGCATTATAAATTCTCAGAGGATGTAAGTTATTGTGGGAGGTGAGGTTGGAGATTTGCTAGTGGCAGAGGGTAAGTGAAGAGCAGTTGTAATTGTCATACTTAAAATTCCCTTTTCTGTTCTAACCTTCATCCTCCTTTGCATCTCCCATTCAAGGTCTGACCCTGAATTTTGCTGGTAATGAAATTCTCTAAAAGTTTAATTTTAGTAAACAACTTGGCTGAAGTATGGAGCAAGGCATGATGTAAGAAGCCTCCTGAAGGCTTCTTCTGTACAGATGTGGCCAGAGAACTGTTTTCAGAGCACCCTTTGCCTCTTCTCTGCTGGTACCTGCTTCTAGGTTGTCTTGAGATTGTATTCTTTCTGTCCAAGTAAATAGCAGGGCAGTCTCGTATGTGAATATGAAACAAAATAGATTCTCCCCGTTTCCCAGGACTAGTTGTAATTATACGTGTGCAGCTGACAAGGTACGTGGCTGTGTTCTGGAGCTTTATCCCCTAGTGTAACTACCCTCAGTACCACTCTGTTGAGTAGTGGTAAACTACATCTAAGCCTGTCAGTGTGGTCTCTCTGAAATCTACCTTGGTAGGTATGGGTGAAGCAGCTATATCATCTTGAGTTGTGTGGCATGCTCCTGTTTTATTTTCTCTCCCTTGTAATGACAAATGAATAATTTCCATAGTCTCTCACCTCATGTGCATTTGCCTCTACGCCATTTTCCCTCAAGTTAGCCCAACTGGTAGGTATTGCCAGCTTAGGTGTCAGGAGGGTTTATTTTCCTCGGTGCTGGCTCCAATCCCATATTCCTGGCGTGTCAGTTTCATGTTTCCTGCTCGATGAAAGGTGTGGTCCTAGCACTTCTCAACCTCCAGGGGTCAGACTCAGCTTTCCAAAGTGTGTGAATGCTTCACCTCCCAAGAAGCCCACCTCTTTAAGTTATATCAGATGAAGACATAGGGGCTAATGTCTGCCAAGAATAGTGTAAGCTGCTTCTTTAAATGAGGTCATATGCCCAATTTTGTGGTGACAGGACATTATTACTGGGCTAATAAGACTCTATTTAAGTATAATTTCATTGTCTGAAAATAGTCAGTGATTTCCTATTAAATGCAAACAGTTCAAGATTTACACATATTTTAAAAAATTGAGGTTTGCTATTGTGTTGCCAGTTGGTATTAATGTTCATTATACTAGGGATAATTTAGGTTGAAAAGATTAGTGACAACGTAAATATAAAATATCTCAACCATTGTGTGTGCTAATGTAGATTAGCTTGAATTTCTTCTTTTAGAACTAATATCTGATTTTCTACTTTCTCTTACATATATGAGACACATATGTACTATATGTGTCTGTCTATCATTGTCACTGTTTCAGTTACCTGTTGATGCATAACACCAACAACATTTACTTTGTTCAAGAATCTGCTCTTTGGACAGGGGCTTGGTGGGGATCATTAGTTTCTGTCTCATTGGGTATCAGCTGAGTATCTCAAAGGCTGGGGGTTGGGATCAGCTGAAGTTCTTTTCACCTGCATTTCAGGTTCCCAGATTGGGAAGCTTCAAACAACTGGAGGCGGGCCTCCTAGGGTATCTATCTGCACATGGTCTTTTCATGTGGTTTTTAAAAAAAATTTATTTATTTTAATTGGAGACTAATTACTTTACAACATTGTGGTGGTTTTTGCCATACTTAGACATGAATCAGCCACAGGTGTACATGTGTCCCCCCATCCTGAACCCCCCTTCCACTTCTCTCCCCACCCCACCCCTCTGGGCTGTCCCAGAGCACCCTGCTTCATGCTCTGAGCTTGCACTGGTCATCTATTTCACATATGATAATATACATGTTTCAATGCTATTCTCTCAGATCATCCCACCCTCGCCTTCTCCCACAGAGTCCAAAAGTCTGTTCTTTACATCTGTGTCTCTTTTGCTGTCTTGCATATGGGTCGTTGTTACTGTCTTTCTAAACTCCATATATATGCATTAATGTTTTTCTAGCGTGATTACTTCAGGGTAGCTGCCCATCTTGCTCGTCTCCTTGGGCTACCAGATGCATGTTTCCAGAAGGATGGAGAGGGAGAGAGGATAAGAAAGAGAGCAGGCTTCAGGAGGGGGCTGCATAACCCTTCACTGTCTAGCCTCGCCAGCCGACAGCATCACTTGCCACATTCTACTTGCTGAGTCTCTCGTAAAGGCTTATTCAGGTTCAGAGTTGGGGAAGTAGGCTTCACATCTGCATGAGAGAGTGGTGAGCATCTAGAAGGGCAATTGGGGCTGGAAATATTGTTGTGACCATTTTTGAGAGGTACAATCTGCCATAATCTCATTACTGAATTTAGGCAGGTGTGGAAACAAATCTCCTGAGGGAGTGGATTAGAGGTGAGGACTGGAATTGCTGTCACAAGCTGAGAAGTGGTGCTGGTGTGGTAAATGAGTGAAAGTGTGCTGACTTTAGAGTCTAAAGAACTGAGTTTGAAGCACAGTTCCATGACACCCTGCATGTGAGGCTGTCAGCAAGTTACCAAACCTCTATGAACATCAGGTTGCCCATCTGTGAGCATATATTGCTTCCTCCCCAGCATTGTTGCAAAGATGAAATAAAGTAATGTACATATGAAAATGCCTATTACAGTAAAAAGTGCTATAAAATGTTAGTGTAACCCTACAGGTAGCATCTATGAAAGTGTTAGTGTAACTCAAATACGAGACAATTGGCTTCTCTAGTCCTCCGGGATGTGAGGGTCATCCTTCTCTGAAGAGATTTTAAAAACCGCCTTGAGCTCTGTGCAGAAAAGAGTTAACACAGCAGACCTGCGATTGCTGTCCTTAGAAAAGCCTGCTTATGAGGATGGCCCTTGCCTGGCATCTGGGAACTTGGATGCTGCTGAGTCCTGTGAGCCCTTCTGGCCAGACTTGAACCTAGGGATGGCATTGGATACCCTGACATAGGTTCCTAGCCCATAGTTGGCAAAAATTCAGTTCTCAGGGGACACCTTTTTCTCCTAGTCGCTGCCTGCTCCAGGTTCCAGCTTCCTCTAGAGATGTGTTTTCCTTCCTGTATTTCTTCATCTTTCTGCTTGGACTGCCTTTCCTGCCCACCCCTGCCCACCCCCTGCCAAGGAAATCCAATTGTCAAATGGAGCTCTGTGCTCTGTTAATTATTTCTGTATAGCACCCACTATCAGAAGCCAATGGGTTGGAACAGACCTTTTCTAAAGGTTGCAGACGATCAAGGAGGATTACTGTGCACACCAGCACAAGACTTCACATGTATTATAAGACATCCCACATCGTAAGAATCCCTCAGCCAACATCACCTCTAGAAGATTTTCTCTGACCATTGGGCTCTCCACAGCCATTACTTGGTATCTCCCCCTTTTCTCCTCATTGTGGTCTCTCCGTCTGTTCTCCTTTAGCCTTCAGCAATGCCCCGATTATGTCCGGTCTCTTCATTAAGTATGCCCAGCACTTGAGTTTCCTCTGTGTGTGTTAGTACCTGCAGAGGTGCAGGACCACACACTAGTGCATGACCAAAAAGCCAACGACGATGTGTTTTTCTAAGCAATGACAGTTGAAGTAAGAGTTTTCAGGGTTTCTGTTATCACTGATTTATGATTTAAATGTTGGTATTATATATCTACTAATTTTTCAGAGACATAAGCACTTATTTGGTTAAGGTAATTAGTATCTAACTGTTTCATAGCTACTTAGTTTTTCCTGCCTTTCGCTGTAACTTGAGGTCACTCAAGGGGGCTGCAGAATTCAACCCATGAAAAAACAGAATGAATTCTACAATATTTTCCTTTTTTACAAGAAACTTTGATGAACAGAAACATTTTATCTAGTTTGCTCTTGTTTTCTGTGTCAGTATTTTGGATGTCATAATGCATATTTCTGATCCACCTTTGGCTAGATTTCACAGTGCCCTTCTATCCTATGTTCTGGGGTCTCCATTTGCTGTTTTCCTTATTCTACTCATTTCTTCATCCCGCCCTTTGTAGTGCAGAGTAAAGGGAGAATTGATACTTACTGAACATCTATTATGTACTAGGTGGTACTGCAGGCACTGTGCCTTTGGGTTTGTGTCACTTCATTTAATTTTCAAAACAGTCTGGGAGAAATAGGCATCACCCCAATGTTGTATATATATGGAAATCAAGACGGAGAAGTTAATCAACTCGGTCATCACTGCATAACCAGCTAGAGCGGGGCAGAGAGACTTAAAATTCAGATCTTCAATTCTAGGGCACCTGCTCTTTCCACTGATATGTGCTGAGTGGGAAGGACACAGAAGTGTGCTAAATAGTCTTATTTTTCCTTTGAAAACTGATGAAGTATGAGGATATTTTATTCATGAGCTAGCTTCATCTACAAATCTGAACAGCTCTTTTTCTCCTTAAAAGTTATCTTTGCGCAAGTTTTCATAAGATGTTAAATCTCCATTTGGGGTTTTATTTCCTGTGTGAAAAAGTTAAGTTTCATGTATTAACATACCCTTTTCCTCCACTGCACTTAACGTTCATTTGGGGCAATTAACGCATCAGGATGTGACTTGCTGTGTATAATGTTGGCGCTGTCTTTACCATGGATGTCACCAGTGTGCTCAGCCTTCTTACAGAAGTGCTGAATTTGGCTCAGGTATTTTTAGCTCATCTTCAGTTTTTTTGTTTTTTTTTTTAAACTATATACTGTGGTAAGGTGGGAACACAGATTTGCAGCTCAGCACTGAGGAGACAGACCTGATGGCAACGAGCCTTTTGAACACAATAAACCTGATGCTCCCCCTTTGCATGTGTAAATATTGTTGAGCTCTGCCTTGGGAGAGGGTTGCCAAGCAGAACAAATCATCTTGCCTTCTACTAAGGTTCTTTCCCTTGGCTTTAACCAAGCTGAAGCCTAAGTAGAAAGGAGAAGCTCAGACCCTGCCTTCGTGAGAGTGTTCTGCTTCCTGACTTTGGAGGTCAAAAAATTCATTACACTAGTTGTATTGTCTGCTGCCTAAGCCACAGAATTGTTAAGACAAAGGAGCTCCTGCAGATCTGAAGGGCCTCGAGTCAGGCAGAGGCCAGGCCCTGTGTGGACAGGGAGGAGGGCAGGGATGGTGCTGAAACAGACCTTCACTCACAGGCCATATTGTTTGGCTTATGGGTCAGCTTCCCTCATTTGAAAGAATGTGAAAATCAGCCCCATTGATTTTCATCGCAGTGACCTTACTAGGATCTTTGAGAACTTAGATACAGAGAGCTGGGAGAGTTTCGTGATGGACTTGGAGTTAGAAGGCCAATGTTTATATCTTATTTTATTATGTTCTTGGCAAGTCTCTTAGCTTCACTGATTTAGTCTCCACAACGAAGTGAGATTGTCTCAACGGCTATTGGTACTGAGACTGTACACTTGAAAGCACCTTGTTATCTGCATGTGCCCTGCGTGTTTATTGTTATCATAAGTGCTGTTTTTCTATTTCACTGTGGGGCTTTTGTCCCACCAAGTCAAGCCGTGCCTGCCCTAATTCTTTAGAGCCCTGCTAGGGAGACTTTTCCTTGAGCCTTCTGAGTAAACAGTTGCCTTCTGAGTAAACCATGAGCATGCACTTTGAGAATATTCCCTGGCCTCTGGCCAGTCTCATATCTGATTCTCGATCAGAGGTGTGAGAGCTCCCTGGGGAATTTATAAGACCATTACCAGCCTCATTAGAGGCTCCAGACATACAAGTCACTGGTTCAGTACCCCATAGAGAGAGAAGTAAAACTGACAACAGATTTCAGATATCAGTGATGGATTCTTGAGGCAAAATTGTTTTCCTGATAAGTTGGCCTTGTCTGAAACCATCTGATGACAGCTGTAGGAAATTTCCAGGGCTCATGAATCAGCAGATTCATGCACTGGCTTCTGAAAACAACCCAGTTGAGATGTTTCTAGATTGCAGATTTGTCTCCTTCTAGCATTTACTATTTGGCATAATTTGGTAGGCAGCTAAAATGGAACCACTCTTTGGCTCTCAAGTGAAGCCTGATGCCAGTGTAGTATAATGAATGAAAGTGCAGGCTTTAGGGTTCCACTGGCCTAGAATTCCAATCCCTAATTATATGCTCTGTGATTTTAGGTAGACTAAGTAAATCAGTTAAGATGAGATTAGCTGCTGTTACGAATACATGCCAGAAATGAAACATAATAGAAATGTATTTCTCACTTACATAAAATCCAAAATGGTTCTTCTTGATAAGCTGGTGGCTTTTCTCTAAGAGGCGGTACAGAAGCCAGGATCCTTCCCTCTTGTAGATCCTCCATCTTTAACATGCAGTTTTCATCGTTGCCATAAAAGAGGAAAGAGCAGAGGGATGGAACAAGGTGGGCCTAGTGGACCAAGCCTGGAAGTAGCACAATCCTGGTCTCACACATTCCACTCTACTCAGTTACACGGCCACATCTAGGCTCTTTACCCAATCTTCAGCTGTGTGCCAGGAAAAGAGGAAACAGATTTGTGAGGAAGGAAGATGAAAATAGTAACTGCCTCAAAAGAGTTATCAGGGTTCTTCATGACCACATATGAGAAGGTGGCACGTAGTTAATGCTCAATAAATATATTATTAGTATTATGATGACCTTGGTTCCAACTAAAAATTTTATATAATAATTTTTAAGACTAGGAATGTAGATTCAAACCTTCATCATTTTCCGTTGCCATGAGTGAATATTAACATTTCATGGATAGTAATTCCAAAATAATAAGAGAATCTGAATTTTATTAGGCATGCCATATACCAGATAATGTATTAACATTTATCTGCAATTTCTTATTTAATCTTGTAAAAACTCTCTGAAGTCAGTATAATTTTATTATCCTCATTCACAAGAAGTTAAAGGTCAGAGATATTAAGGGACTTACCCAGAACCACTCAGCTAGTGTGTAGTAGAGTCAGAGATCAGTACCCACTTACTAAATGCTAGGCTGGACGACCTCCCCATGAATTTAAGGACGTGGGCTCATTTTCTGGCTGGATTATCTCAAGCCAGAGATGCTTGAAGATACTCATAATTATTTGGAAATATTTCTAACATCTTTGGATTCAAGGTGGAAAGCAGAAATAGAGCTTTGTTTCTAGGAATCTACAAACACCAATGACATGGACAGAAACACATTATTGAGAATACATTTCGTACAAAAGCATCACATGTAAGTGTGATAGATTACTTTTTTTGTAAATTAATCAACACCTTCCTCCATATCCTAACCTTCCCCACCGCACCTCCATTTACTCCTTTCATTTGACCTAATTCCAGCCGAGTTGGTTCCATTTAATTGCCTCAGCTCAGGAATGAGGGCAGGCAGGGTAGATGCCGGAAATAGGTTCCTAGTTTGTCAGCTTCTTCTGTTCCAAAAGCACTTAAGCCCTTAATGGACGTAAGTGAAGATAGATAAAATGACTGGGACAAACAGTTGGAGGAGGGTAGGGTCCAAGGCTAGGAAGCCTAGGAAAATAATCCCTGGGACTTGTGAAGAGGAGACAGACGAACAGGTGATGAGTGTAGAGGAGTGGATAGTTTCCAAGGAACAGAACCCTGGGTTCTGTTCACCAGGAAGATTTCCAAGGAGGCAATTAGAAAGTGGGAAAACTGAGGCAGACAAGACCACAGACAGCCTCACAAAGATTTCTTCTGTCTTAAGCTTGGGATAGAAATAACGTACTGGAGTAATGCAAACTCTGACATAAAGATACCCTGGAGATCTGGTTAAAATGCAGACTCTGACTCAGTAGGTGTGACGTGGAGTCAGAAGTTCTGCATTTCCACTAAATACCCAGGTGATACCAAAGCTGCATGCTTAGAATCACAATGGCATAGAGAGTGGCTGGACCTGAAAGGGCCATGTGGGCAGAACTGAGCACATGGGGGTTGTGTGTGAGTGGAATCATCCTCTGCAGACATGAAGCGTCATCTGAGCAAACCCAACAAATCCAACAGTAGTTCAAATTATCATCACCTTTGGTCCACACTTTCCTTTGTCTAACCTACACCTTGAATAGTGACATCTAACAGAGGTCAAGCCCATTAGAATCTGAAACCTTTCCTCCACCCACATCTGACTTATCCCCCATGAACACCACTGGGACATCCTCTGATGACCATCTTGAATTCAAGCAAAAGTTCACAGAGCCCTGCATACCCAGAGAGGTGGTGGTGATGGAAAAGGCCCCTACATTCACACTTGTGCATCAGTCTGTAAACCATAGTAGTTAATGTATTCAGAACTAACAACAACAACAGGGCCTTGGCTCTGAAGCTCAACAGACCAAGATTCGCATTATGGCCTTACCAGCTTGCTAGCCGAGAAATATGTTTTTCCTGGAGCTTATTTTTTTGAGACTTTTTGGTGGGAAATAAGAGAATATTAGGTTCTTTCATGTTGGTGTGAATGAAAACTGAGTCAAGTGGGTCAGAGAGGGAATGAGTTGGATGATCCCTAAGGTCCTCTTAAAATTGTTTAGGAGGGGCTTTTTTTTTTTTTTAAACAGCATTTAATCTCTGTGCAAATTATATTCAGGCAGTTTTTAGTTCCCAAAATAAAGAGTTCCTTTCCTGCCTGATGGTGTTGGCTCTTTGGCATAAGAGCCTTAAAGGGGGCCAATTGTAAACCTTCTTGCTCCATCAATGATCCATTAATTACTTATCTTACCTCTGCCTTTAGGCCACTTATCTGTAAAACAAGTTTGCTTTTAATTTTGTTCTGTAGTTCAAAGCCAAGGCTATTTCCTTTAGTTACCTTGATCTCAAAGGAAGTAATTACTTGCTATCAAGATCTCTTATGATTCAGATTCAAACAAATCAGATTTAGACAGAATTGCCAGTAAACAGTGTTTCTGGGACAGATTTCCTCACTCCCGCTCCATTTGTTTCCGGTCATGCTACACTTTGCACCGGAGATTCTGCTGCACTTGCTTTAGGGAAGGTTAATTTTGCCACATACACCCAATCATTGGCATTTTAAAGGAAACATTTACCATTTACTCATGTGATTAGGTTAAAAGCGTGACTGTAAGATTGGAGTTGGGCTTCCCAACTCCAGTGATGAAGTGGTAGCTCAGTGGTGAAGAATCTGCCTGCCGTTGCAGCATACGCTAGAGAGGAGGATTCAATCCGGAGGTTGAGAAGAGCCTCTGGTGGGGGAAACGGCAACCCATTACAGTATTCTTGGACTGGGAAATTCCATGGACAGAGGAGTCTGGCAGGCTACAGTCCGTGGGGTCGCAAAGAGTCAGACATGACTGAACACACTTGCATGTGTAAGATTGGAGCAGCAACAAAGATGGCTCCAAAGGAGAGACCAATGACCCAGTAGTTCTGAAAAGTGCAAGGACTCCCTTTCTAAGGAAGCATAAGGTACTTGCAGCAACAACATTAGTGACTAGGCAAATTAAACTTTCCATGCTGTACTAGGAATGGAAATGCTTTGAACATTTTCCGGTATGACAACATCAGTGGGCATACCAACAATTACCACTGAGTGGTTGGGATAGCAGCAATTGGTAATAAGTAAATTTGTTTAACACAAAAGATGAGTTCAAATGGGACTAAGAGATGATGAAGTTTAATGGAAAAAGGATGGATGTGCTAATAAGGAGTTTTCTTACAGTTCTTACAGTGATCAAGAATTTAGAGTGATCGAACCCCTTGCTGGCTTTTAGGCAGAGAAACAATATTATTAGAATATATTTAAGGAAGGTGGTTTCTGTGGTGGTGTGCGCAACAGATTGATAAAGGTAGAGATATCAGATAGGAGGTTTTGGTGGTAGACCAAAATGCAAAGTGATCACAATTTTTACTGTAATTATGTTTTTAAAAATGAAATAATTATGTTAGAGATGTGTCATAGGAAAAAAAAAAACACCTACCAAAATATTCCTTGAACTGGATACTAGGTGTGGGAAGCAGAAAAGGTAATATCAGCACTTTGTTATTTAAAAAATAATAGAATATATTCTTTAGTGAGCGTTTAATGGGTAAGACCAGGGCCATTTGAGCAGTTATGGATAATAAAACTGGTATAGGCTAAAGGTAGAATCTGGCTCACTTAAAGGATTTGTTTGCATAGCACAGTTCAGTTCAGTTCAGTTGCTCAGTTGTGTCTGACTCTTTGTGACCCCATGGACTGCAGCACGCCAGGCCTCCCTGTCCTTCACCAACTCCTGGAGCTTGCTCAACCTCATGTCCATTGAGTTGGTGATGCCATCCAACCATCTCATTCTCCGTCATCCCCTTTTCCTCCTGCCTTCAATCTTTCCCAGCATCAGGGTCTTTTCAAATGAGTCAGTTCTTCGCATCAGGTGGCCAAAGTATTGGAGCTTCAGCATCAGTCCTTCTAATGAATATTCAGGACTGATTTCCTTTAGGATGGACTGGTTGGATCTCATTTTAGTCCAAGGGACTCTCAAGAGTCTTCTCCAACACCACAGTTCAAAAGCATCAATTCTTCGGCACTTAGCTTTCACTATGGTCCAACACTCACATACATACATGACTATTGGAAATACCATAGCTTTGGCTAGACAGAACTTTGTTGGCAAAGTAATGTCTCTGCTTTTTAATATGCTGTCTAGGTTGGTCATAACTTTTCTTCCAAAGAGCAAGCAACTTTTAATTTCATGGCTGAAGTCACCAGCTGCAGTGATTTTGGAGCCCAAGAAAGTAGTCTGTCACTGTTTCTATTGTTTCCCCATCTATTTGCCATGAAGTGATGGAACTGGATGCCAAGATCTTAGTTTTTTGAATGCTGAGTTTTAAGCCAGCTTTTTCACTCTCTTCTTTCACTTTCATCAAGAGGCTCTTTAGTTCTTCTTTGATTTCTGCCATAAGCGTGGTGTCATCTGCATATCTGAGGTTATTGATATTTCTCCTGGCAATCTTGATTTCAGCTTGTGCTTCATCCAGCCCAGCATTTCTCATGATGTACTCTGCATATAAGTTAAATAAGCAGGGTGACAATATACAGCCTTGACGTACTCCTTTCCCAATTTGGAACCAGTCTATTGTTCCCTGTCAGTATCTAACGGTTGCTTCTTGACCTGCATACAGATTTGTCAGGAGGCAGGTCAGGTGGTCTGGTATTCCCATCTCTTCAAGAATTTTCTACAACTTGTTGTGATCTATACAGTCAAAGGCTTTGGCAGCGTCAATAAAGCAGAAATAGATGTTTTTCTGAAATTCTCTTGCTTTTTCTATGATCCAGTGGATGTTGGGAATTTGATTTCTGGTTTCTCTGCCTTTTCTAAATCTACCTTGAACATCTGGAAGTTCTTGGTTCTCATACTGTTGAAGCCTCGCTTGAAGAATTTTGAGCATTATTTTGTTAGCATGTGAGATGAGTGCAATTGTGTGGTAGTTTGAACATTCTTTGGCATTGCCTTTCTTTGGGATTGGGATGAAAACTGACCTTTTCCAGTTCTGTGGCCACCGCTGAATTTCCCAAATTTGCTGGCATATTGAGTGCAGCACTTTCACAGCATCATCTTTTAGGATTTGAGATGGCTCAACTGGAATTCCATCACTTCCACTAGCTTTATTCATAGTGATGCTTCCTAAGGCCCACTTGACTTCACATTCCAGGATGTCTGGCTCTAGGTGAGTGATCGTACCATCGTGGTTATCTGGGCCATTAAGATCTTATTTGTAAAGTTATTCTGTGTGTTCTTGCCACCTCTTCTTAATATCCGCTGCTTCTGTTAAGTCCATGCTATTTCTGTCCTTTATTGTGCCCATCTTTTCATGAAATGTTCCCTTGGTATCTCTAATTTTCTTGTCTTTCCCATTCTATTGTTTTCCTCTATTTCTTTGCACTGATCACTAGGAAGGCTTTCTTATCTCTCCTTGCTATTCTTTGGAACTCTGCATTCAAATGGGTCTATCTAGTTCCTTGACCAGGGATTGAACCTGGGCCCTCTGCATTGGGAACACAGAGTCTTAGCCACTGGACCACCAGGGAAATTTTGCATAGCTCGGTATTTAATTGTTTTCAATGACTGAAGTCAATTCACTACTCTTATATGTGGTCACAAAATATAGCAATTTACCTACCTGGACCCCATATGCATTGGAATTTGTGACCTCTATATTACACCTTCTTTGAGATCCTGTTTCTCTAGTTTTACAGTGCTGTGCTTCTACATCATAGCAGAACTGCAAAAATTGCCGTCGCCTTTCATCTTGTAGCAGCATAGTTACACAGCTCCCACACATAGATCCTGAAATTATGCAAACTTTTGGAAGTAGAAGAAAAAATAATGTTTCTCTGTCAGTGTGTGGGCTACAGACAGAACATTAAGGTTCTCTTAAAATGCAAGCCATAAGGAGGATGCAGAAAGTGATGAATCTTTGGTCATGAGGTCTTAGTCAAGTGCAACCTTTAATCTACCTTAGTAAACAGAGGGACAGAAAAAAGGTAAAATCAGAGAAGATTTGTTGTGGTTTTAGTGAGAAAGGGGTCACATAAATAACCAGCTATGGCTTGGAGGCCTCTCGGGCAAACTGAGTAAGAGGCCAGGGGATAAACCTAATGTCTAGGAGAGGGCCAGAACGAATCACAATTTTTCTCTCAGCCTGGCTTAAATTTTCAATTTTATGGTCCAGTCTTGTGCAGTTGAAGTGATGGACAGGAAAAGTGCTGATGGCTTATAAAATCTGGAAGGTTAAATGACACTTAGCCGGATTGAGGAAAGATACAGAGAGACCAACGTAAACATGATATTGGCTTAAAATGTTTCAGGCCAGTCAAGGGAGCCATACTAACATTTTCTCTTAGGACAAAATGTAGATATCATTTTAAAAAGGATTACTTTGTTAAAATACATCTTCACTAGAAGGAATCTTGCATACTAATATGTCCATCCTTGGGGCTTCCCTGGTGGCTCAGCGGTAAAGAATTCACTTGCAATGCAGGAGACCCAGGTTTGATTTCTGGGTCAGGAAGATCTCTGAGGGCATGGCAACCCATTCCAATATTCCTGCATGGAGAATCGCATGGACAGAGAAGCCTGGCCAGCTACAGTCCGTAGATTCACAAAGAGTTGGACACAACTGAAGTGACTTAGCATGCACACACAAATATACATCCTCTTTTATGTGCTCATGGGAGAGCACTTAACTTTGTTTCCAAGAAAGCAAGCATAAAAGCTACTATTTGTTTGCTTGCTTTTTGTTAGATAAAACCTAATGGAGGTTTAAGTAGACTTACAGAGTTCAGGTATACCCACTGTCCCCCTCTGTGCCACATTACCAGCTAGGGTATGGGATTTTAATTCCCATTTTTTTAACTGTTGTTTTTGTTATCAAGAGAACAAGGCAAAGCTGAATTTCATAACATTTTCTCCATCTGCCCAGATGCTGCACAACTTCAGAAATCTGGGTTGGTACACTGAAACCTTGTGTTCAAAAGAGTATAATTATTTTGTACCAAGGCAGTAAGATGGGAGTATACAATGTAATCAAAATTCTTTCAAAGTACCCTATTTAGATACTCAACTTTCTAATACTCTGAATGCTTAAGTGTTATAGCCTCAGTGTTGCCTCAGGATCAAGGAAATTTTATGGAGAGCTAAATTATAGCTTTCTTTCTAGGACAGCAAACACATGATTTAGTCAAGAGGAAAGGGATGCATTGGAGACCTTTCATTTGAAGATGATTTTAAATGATAGTATCTTAATTTGTGGATCTAGTAGTACAATCTTATTTTGAAATACAATCAACATATATTGAGTACTTGCAGTGCATCCAATACCATGATTAGTGCTTTTGCATGTACGGAGTAATTATTGTCTCTGTAGCCCTCTTGGCTAGAGAGCTTTAGCGTTGTTCTAATTTTCAAGATGAAAAACACTGATGCTTAAAGGAATTTGCCACAGTTAACAAGTGGCAGAGTGGGAATTTAAACTACAACTCTTAACTTTTATTCTGTGACATACAGATAAATCATTGTTCAAAATGTCTGTATTTTGGGAGAATTTAGCAATTTCCTGTTGAACAATTTGAATGCACTGGATTTCCAACAACTTTGCTACTTTCTCTAGTTGTACATGCTCTGAATGTGTGTCTGTGTTTATAAGTGTAGCTGATTTGGGGAATAAACTACTTTGTGAAACTAACTACTCAGTTTGAGGAAATGTTTGCTTAATTGTCATCTACCCCTGATTCCTTGGTGGCTCAGACTGTAAAGAATCTGCCTACAATTCAGGAGACCTAAATTCGATCCTGTTTTGGGAAGATCTCCTGGAGAAGGGAATGGCTACACACTCCAATATTCTTGCCTGGGAAATCCCATGGACAGAGGAACCTGGCAGACTGCGGTCCATGGGGTCGCAAAAGCGTTGGACATGACTTAGCGACTAAGCACAATCCCTGATTGAAATGTGGCAGTTAAATAAATGAAATATTTTTGGAATTCAGGTGAGATCTTTCCAATTGTTTCCAAATATAATGTAAGTGATGTTGTTCACCTTGTGCACTGACTGTTATAAAGTATTCTGACTAGTTTATTTAAATCACCTTTTCCCAACTTTGAATGCTGTCAAATGAATGTTTATAAAAGCCCCATTGCTATAATTTTCCCTCTTACTTAAAATATTTGGTGGTTAAAAAAAGTGTTCTCATGTGAGACTTCCTAGCTTTCTTCCATTTATCCTACCTGTTAAAAGGACTTTTGTCTTTGCTTGTTTAGTGCCTCCTCATTCATCCTCTAGGGAAGGAGTTTTCAAATCAGATTTCAGGAGATTATCTAATGAGGGTGCTAAAAACTCCATCTTTCTTTTCACTAACCACTAAATAAAATTAAACATTTTCAATTATGAATTTAAGTGGCAACAAATGAAGGTAATGTTAGTGACACCTGAAGTTTTTCCACAATAAAAATATATTTACATCTATAAGTACATATTTATATATACACATGTATTATATATATTTATATAATATTTAATTGTAGATATCTCAAAATGTCATTTACACTGTTCACTATTTTTAATTATAGCAACTGTTAATTGTATCATCAGATCTTGTTATTTAATGTTTAGATAAAAAACATATATGTTGTTGTTGAAATGCTAAATCATGTCCAAAACTTTTGTAACTACATGGACTGTAGCCCACCAAGCTCCTCTGTCCATGGGATTTCCCAGGCAGGAATACTGGAGTGGGCTGCCATTCCATTTTCCAGGGGACCTTCCTGACCCAGAGGAGAAGGAAATGGCAACCCACTCCAATATTCTTGCCTGGAGAATCCCAGGGGTGGCAGAGCCTGGTGGGCTGCCGTCTATGGGGCCGCACAGAGTCGGACACAACTGAAGCGACTTAGCGATAGCAGCAGCAGTTCCTGACCCAGAGATTGAGCCCATATCTCCTGCATTGGCAGGCAGATTCTTTTCACTGAGCCCCCAGGGAAGCCCATGTGCCAAGTCGCTTCAGTTGTGTCCGACTCTGTGCGGCCCCATAGACGGCAGCCCACCAGGCTCCTCTATTCATGGGATTCTCCAGGCAAGAATACTGGAGTGGGTTGCCCTGCCCTCCTTCAGGGGATCTTCCCTATCCCACGGATCAACCTTGCATCTCTTGCGTCTCCTGCATTGGCAGGTGGGTTCTTTACCACTAGCACCACTTGCGAAGCCCAAAAGACATATACTATGACATAATTATTTAATGTCATGTTTTATTCACTACATTTCAATCTATTTGATTTCCTTTATAGTCTAGTGTATTGTTTTAGGCATTTAGAAGCATTGTTCTGAGAGAGGTCCACAGGCTTCACCGGACTGCCCACCTGATGGCAAGATGGCACAAAAAACATTATAAGCCTCTGCTGTAATGAGAGTCCAGTCTTTTCTGGGGAACTTCAAGACTTCATAAAGGAGAAATGATGGATTGATAGAGGAGGGATGAAGAAAATGGGAAAAGGTAGAAGGAGAAGAAAAGTAGGAAAGTGGGAGGGGCAACTAGGAAAGTTGGGGGGAAGAAAATAACAAGTGTTGTGTGAGTTGGTGAAGAAACGGAAGGTGAAAGATTTGGGATATGGAGAAACTGTGAAGTTGTGGCAACCTAATCCGGTATTCCTGCCTGGAGAATCCCATGGACAGAGTAGCCTGGCAGGCTACAGTTCATGGGGTCACAAAGAGTGGGACATGACTTAACAACTAAGCACAGTAAGCATAGAAGTTAAGATAGGAATGAGAAAGAGGATATTTGAAAGTGTTGGTTTCATTACAAACAGCATCCCCATTAATATTAAAAAGTACCAGAAATATGATTGGTTTCTTTGCTGCTTTTTCTCTTTCTGCTTCTCCTTGTCCTTCTCATCCCCTCGCCCTCTTTCCTTCCTTCCTCTTCTCTTCTTTTACTCTGTTCAGAACTGGGTTATGAGGTCACTGAGATTTATACCTTCAGTGGATTGCCAGTGGAATTCTTTAGGAAAACTTCAAATGAATTAGCCTGGCCTAAAATGCCCTGGAATTGTGTCAGCCTTTCAAATGTATACCCCTTCAGTTCCCAGCATCAGTCCTCTATTTGAGCCAAGTCATAATTTTTACTGTCCCTTGACCATTCCCAAGCATAACTTACAAATATGCCTCTGCTATTTCTAGATTCTCTGCCTGAATTCTCTCCTTTCAACCCTTTCCCCATTTTTACCAATGACATAGGCCCAACTCTTCTACACCCATAAAACCTTCTATAACAACTACACTATCAGTAGCCAGCAAACTTACTCTGGAAAACACAAAATGTAATAAACATTTTAGATGTTGTGTACTTAGTCAAGTCTCTGTTACGACGACTCAATTCTGCTCATCTAACAGAAAAGAGACCATAAAAATATATAAATGGATGAATGTGGCTATATTTCAATAAAATTTTATTTACAAAGCAGGCAGTTGGCCAGATCTGGCCCATGGGTGGTAGTTTTTTGACCCCTACTCCAAATCACTGCAACTCTTCTCTTATCTGAATTCTACTAATAGCTATTTTTAATAACCACTCATTTAGTTCTATTTATAACCTTATAGTGTTAGTTATATTTTCTACTATAAGTTTTTTCAGGGAGAAATCTGATACCATGGACCTTATTGTTGAAGAAATATATGAACAAAGAATTGCAAGTCAATGAAATAAAATGTGTCAGATCTAATACTTTTTGAATAAATATTTCTAGTCCCCTATGTCTGTAAATAATATAGCTTCAATCATGTATAATTGTCAATTTAGACAGACCAATCCCCATACTGTAAAGAAACATTCAGAGCTTTTCAAAAACACTGATATTGTTGACTTGCATTACAGAGAAAAATTAATAATATTTTTCCTACTGTGAAATTTTTCCAACTTTTTGTACCTGGTTTTAAAAACTCATTAAAGTTACATTATCTGTTTCACTGATATGTTTTAGTGAATTTAAATGGTTTATTATTATATTTGTCATAAATGCTGTTACTTCTCAGAAAGATGGAATTTGGAAAGAAAAAAAAGCCTAGATAAAGCCTAGATTTGAGACCCAGCTCCATCCACTAGCTCTGTGACATCAGGTAAATCATTTAATATTTAGGATCTTTATTTTACTTTTTCATAATGACAGGATAATATGTGTATTCACTACCCTAAAATGAACAGTGAATGTGTAAGTCCTTTGTAATTGGTGAAATAATGTAAATATCACTTATTGTTGTTAAAAATGCTATCTTTGCTTTAAGGATCTTTTCCTTCAATGTATTAAAAAAAAACAAAAACAAAAAACCTGCTTCTCAAATAGAGTTTAGGGCAGTGGTAGTCTATTGATTTGGTGTTCTGGTAGCATTTTGGTCTGGGTTTTACAGGTGACGCTAGTGATAAAGAACCTTCCTGCCAGTGCAGGAGACATAAGAGATGTCGGTTCGATCCCTGGGTAGGGAAGATCTCCTGGAGAAGGGCACGACAACCTACTGCAGTATTCTTGCCTGGAGAATCCCATGGACAGAGGAGTCTGAGGGCTGCAGTCCACAGGGTCACAAAGAGTTGGACATGACTTAAGCAACTGAGCATGCATGTCAGGCACAGCACTTGGTCCACAGCCTAAGTAAAAGGAACTTGTTGGAGGTAAAAGAAAAAAATCAAGGTCAAATCAGGAACTCTATCCCTCAAGGTTTAAATAGATTCAAGAAAGAGTGAAATATTCAATCCAGTGACTATGAAAGTACCTAAGTGGGTCTAGATTAAATGGAGTAGGTGTGAAATAACACTAGAAATGCAGAAAAGACATATCCTAGTGTTCGATAGAAAACTTGACTTGATTCTGGAGAATCATTTTGAGAGCAATCAGAAAAATTGAAAGCAGGGCTCAACTCTGCCAGGAGTAAAGGATGGGGATGAGCCACAGCTGGAAAAAAATTTAAATATTGGAACTAGGCTTTTCCAGAACATCACATTTTCTGAGGAAGAGGACGAGCTTGGATGGGCAGGACCCGCTGAGAAGCCTATCAGTTGGCAGGGGTAGAACATGTCTACATGTTGATAGAGTTGGTGTAACACAGTGGAAAGAGCAGAGTTCTGGAGCTAGGCAATTTGAATCTCAGATTTGTTCCTTTGCTAACTCTGTGATGTCAGTTTTCCAAAAACCTCATGCTCTTCATCTGTAGATATTGTGAAGGAAGTAGGTAATGCAGGGCCTGGCATGTAGAGTGAATTAAATAAATGTTAGCTCTTTTTAAGACAGTCTGCGTCTGTATTTAAGACAGTAAAGTTTGTTTCCAGTCAACTTCCTTCTTTCATGTAGGTTTCTCAGAATTTGCAGGACTGATGTACAATGTTTGAGCAGATTTTAGGTGGCCCATTGAATATTAAGGGTAGCAGGAGCGGGCCGAGAGGAGCTACTCCATGTTCAAAGTCAGGAGGTGCAGCCATGAAGAGATACCCCACGTCCAAGGTAAGAGAAACCCAAGTAAGATGGGAGGCGTTGCGAGAGGGCATCAGAGGGCAGACACACTGAAACCATAATCACAGGAAACTAGCCAATCTGATCACACAGGACACAGCCTTGTCTAACTCAATGAAACTAAGCCATGCTGTCTGGGGCCACCCAAGACGGACGGGTCATGGTGGAGAGGTCTGACAGAATGTGGTCCAGTGGAGAAGGGCATGGCAAACCACTTCAGTATTCTTGCCTTGAGAACCCCATGAACAGTATGAAAAGGCAAAATGATAGGATACTGAAAGAGGAACTCCCCAGGTCGTTAGGTGTCCAATATGTTACTGGAGATCAGTGGAGAAATAACTCCAGAAAGAATGAAAGGATGGAGCCAAAGCAGAAACAATACCCAGCTGTGGATGTGACTGGTAATAGAAGTAAGTTCTGCTGCTGTAGAGAGCAATATTGCTTAGGAAGCTGGAATGTTAGGCCCATGAATCAAGGCAAATTGGAAGTGGTCAAACAGGAGAGGACAAGAGTGAACATCGACATTCTAGGAATCAGTGAACTAAGATGGACTGGAATGGGTGAACTTAACTCAGATGACCATTATATCTACTACTGTGGGCAGGAATCCCTTAGAAGAAATGGAGTAGCCATCATGGTCAACAAAAGAGTCTGAAATGCAGTACTTGGATGCAGTCTCAAAAATGACAGAATGATCTCTGTCCGTTTCCAAGGCAAACCATTCAATATCACGGTAATCCAAGCCTATGCCCCAACCAGTAACGCTGAAGAAGCTGAAGTTGAACGGTTCTGTGAAGACCTACAAGACCTTCTAGAACTAACACCCAAAAAAGATGTCCTTTTCATTATAGGGGACTGCAATGCAAAAGTAGAAGTCAAGAAACACCCGGAGTAACAGGCAAATTTGGCCCTGGAGTACAGAATGAAGCAGGGCAAAGGCTAATAGAGGTTTGGCAAGAGAACGCACTGGTCATAGCAAACACACTCTTCCAACAACACAAGGGAAGACTCTACACATGGACATCACCAGATGGTCAACACCAAAATCAGATTGATTATATTCTTTGTAGCCAAAGATGGAGAAGCTCTATACAGTCAGCAAAAACAAGACTGGGAGCTGACTGTGGCTCAGATCATGAACTCCTTATTGCCTAATTCAGACTTAAATTGAAGAAAGTAGAGAAAACCACTAGACCATTCAGGTATGACCTAAACTAAATCCCTTATTACTATACAATGGAGTGAGAAATAGATTTAAGGGACTAGATCTGATAGACAGAGTGCCTGATGAACTATGGACAGAGGTTCATGACGTTGTTCAGGAGACAGGGATCAAGACCATCCCCATGGAAAAGAAATGCAAAAAAGCAAAATGGCTGTCTGAGGAGGCCTTACAAATAGTTGTGAAAAGAAGAGAAGCAAAAAGCAGAGAAAAGGAAAGATATTCCCATTTGAATGCAGAGTTCCAAAGAATAGCAGGGAGAGATAAGAAAGCCTTTCTCAGCGATCAATGCTGATCAAAGAAATAGAGAAAAACAACAGAATGGGAAAGAATAGAGTCTCTTCAAGAAAATTAGACATACCAAGGGAACATTTCATGCAAAGATGGGATCAATAAAGGACAGAAATGGTATGGACCTAACAGAAGAAGAAGATATTAAGAAGAGGTGGCAAGAATACACAGAAGAACTGTACAAAAAAGATCTTCATGACCCAGATAATCATGATGGTGTGATCACTCACCTAGAGCCAGACATCCTGGAATGTGAAGTCACGTGGGCCTTAGAAAGCATCACTACGAACAAAGCTAGTGGAGGTGATGGAATTCCAGTTGAGCTATTTCAAATCCTAAAAGATGATGCTGTGAAAGTGCTACACTCAATATGCCAGCAAATGTGGAAAACTCACCAGTGGAAAAGGTCAGTTTTCATTCCAATCCCAAAGAAAGGCAATGCCAAAGAGTGCTCAAACTACCGCACAATTGCACTCAAATCACACGCTAGCAAAGTAATGCTCAAAATTCTGCAAGCCAGGCTTCAGCAATACGTGAACTGTGAACTTCCAGATGTTCAAGCTGGTTTTAGGAAAGGCAGAGGAATCAGAGATCAAATTGCCAACATCCACTGGATCATCGAAAAAGCAAGAGAGTTCCAGAAAAACATCTATTTCTGCTTTACTGACTATGCCAAAGCCTTTGACTGTGTGGATCACAATAAACTGTGGAAAATTCTGAAAGAGATGGGAATACCAGACCATCTGACCTGTCTCTTGAGAAACCTGTATGCAGGTCAGGAAGCAACAGTTAGAACTAGACATGGAACAACAGACTGGTTGCAAATCGGAAAAGGAGTATGTCAAGGCTCTATATTGTCAACCTGCTTATTTAACTTATATGCAGCGTACATCATGAGAAACACTGGGCTGGAAGAAACACAAGCTGGAATCAAGATTGCTGGGAGAAATATCAATAACCTCAGATATGCAGATGACACCACCCTTATGGAAGAAATTGAAGAGGAACTAGAAAGCCTCTTGATGAAAGTGAAAGAGGAGAGTGAAAAAGTTGGCTTAAAATTCAACATTTAGAAAACTAAGATCATGGCATCTGGTCCCATCACTTCATGGTAGATACATGGGGAAACAGTGGAAACAGTGGCTGACTTTATTTTCTGGGCTCCGAAGTCACTGCAGATGGTGACTGCAGCCATGAAATTAAAAGACCCTTACTCCTTGGAAGGAAAGTTATGACCAACCTAAACAGCATATTAAAAAGCAGAGACATTACTTTGTCAACAAGTTCCGTCTAGTCAAGGCTATGGTTTTTCCAATATTCATGTATGAATGTGAGAGTTGGACTGTGAAGAAAGCTGAGTGCCAAAGAATTGATGCTTTTGAACTGTGGTGTTGGAGAAGACTCTTGAGAGTCCCTTGGACTGCAAGGAGATCCAACCAGTCCATCCTAAAGGAGTTCAGTCGTGAGTGTTCATTGGAAGGACTGATGTTGAAGCTGGAACTCCAATACTTTGGCCACCTCATGCGAAGAGTTGACTCATTGGAAAAGACCCTAATGCTGGGAAGGGTTGGGGGCAGGAGGAGAAGGGGACGACAGAGGATGAGATGGCTGGATGGCATCACCAACTCGATGGACATGAGTTTGGGTAAACTCCGGGAGTTGGTGATGGACAGAGAGGCCTGGCGTGCTGCCGTTCATGGGGTCGCAAAGAGTTGGACACGACTGAGTGACTGAACTGGAACTGGAAGAAATTAAATGGGATAAAGAACATCTAGAGTTTAAAGAAATTTTTTTTTTTAGTTTTTGTTTTTAATTGTAGTTTGAGGACTGATTTCCTGGTTTTTGATAAGTACGTGCATATGTGCTCAGTCACTCAGTCGTGTCTGACTCTTTGGAACCCCATGGACTGTAGCCCACCAGGCTTCTCTG
The DNA here is from genome assembly GCF_054371585.1 of Giraffa tippelskirchi. Lineage (NCBI taxonomy): Eukaryota > Metazoa > Chordata > Mammalia > Artiodactyla > Giraffidae > Giraffa > Giraffa tippelskirchi. The sequence continues at coordinate 86,069,368 of NC_137275.1, read as the reverse complement.
TCCATGGAATTCTCCAGGTAAGTATACTGGAGTGGGTTGCCATTTCCTCCTTCAAGGATCTTCCCCACCCAGGGACTGAACTTGTGTCTCTTGCATTCTTTACCACCTGGGAAGCCCCTGGATAAAAATTTAAATTTTAAACCTATTTAAAAATGTGTTAATTTATGCCTATCAACTGCAACCACTTCCTGGATTCAATGTAAATTGAAAATTTGAAAGACTAGTTTGAGTATCTTTGTTATACAACAGTTTTACATCTGTTAACTTAGAAATACATACATAGATTTCCATTTTTCATTTCTGTCTCCTAGACACTAATTATAAATAGACTTATTAGGAATAGCTTCTATATTCACTTCCTACGTTTTTGAAGTTTATTTCCTTTTTTGTGGCATTCTGTTACAGTCTATAAAGTTAGCTATTAAGTTTAAATTATTAGATTATTTTCTTAAAAGCATTTCTGTGTTTTTTTTAACTTTGTTTTTATTTAATATTTTAACACTTTGAAGTAGATACATTGTTCAATGTATAACAAGTTATGTAAGTGGAAGTGTTCTACAGTATTTTAATAGGATATATCGTTACTGTGTATTAATTAGACCTTGGGTTGTTTTAGTTGAAGACAGTAGCTTTTGCTACTTTCAACAGAATGGGAGTTACTAGGGAATATTACATTGCTCAGAGAATTGTTGAAAGATCTGGAGAAATAGACTTTACACTTTCAGAAACAATAGAACTTCACTTCTAATTGGCCTGATAGTGATTGCTATTGTTACCACCAGCTGCAAAACAATGCCAACACACCAGCAAAATTCATGCCTAGCTTCCTGCTTTCCGTAGCTCACTTTCAAATTAAAGTCTGCACAGGTACTTCTAACTGATGGAACTTCACATGTCTGCACCCCAAAAGAAAATAGAAAGTATTTTTTCTTAAGTTTTAACCCAAGAGTGTAGGATTCAAAATATAGGAACCTATCAAGTGTGGAGAGATATTCAGAGTTTTACAAGAGCCTTGAATGACATTAGACCAAGCACTCTGCTCAGTCTTCTCAATAGCAGTGGAGAAAACTGTCATAAAAGTTTATTTGAAAGCAGGAAAAAGCTCTTATTTATATAGTTTTCTTTCCATTTTTAGGACTCATGTAAATATACTTTATGTAAACGTTTCCAAAATTGAATTTCTCCTTCTTGCCTGCTTCCAATCCATCCACTGCTACTCATCATTCTTTCTTAGCTCAGTAAATGGCATCGTTATTCACTGAGAGTCAGCCTTGCTTTCTTTCTCTTTCATCACTCTTCCCTCCAATTACAAAGTCTTACCAATTCCGATTTTGAAACACGTATCAAATATATCCATGTCTGTCCATCTGAACTGCCACAATACTAGGCCCAGTTAGCGTTATCTCTTTCATGGACTATTGCAGGAGTGTCTTAAGTTCTCTCTCCTCTTTCCCTTGTTTTATTTATTAAGATCACCCCTTTGCCAAAGGAAGTGAGTTCCTTCTGCTATATGCTTACATGGTACCCATATTTTTCCATACATAACTTTTTCAATTATATTTTTCTATATTTATAATTTAATAATTATTTTTATAAATTATAAAATATGTCTTTTCCACTGAACTATAAGCTTCTGGAAAGCGGGAACTGTGATTTTCATTGATACATTCTTTATGTATAATATAAATATAGTTTAAAAAATGTAAGAATGAAGTTAACATTACATACTAACTTTGGAAGATTAAATTTTGCAAAGGCTTTTCTCCACAGCTTTAAAGGTCCTGAAGAATTTGTGTTGCTGTTGTTTAGTCACTAAGTCGTGTCTGACTCTTGCAACCCCGTGGACTATAGCCTGCCAGGTTCCTCTGTTTGGAATTTCCCAGGCGAGAATTTCCCAGGCAAGAATACTGGAGTGGGTTGCCATTTCCTTCTCCAGGAGGTCTTCCCAACCCAGGAATCAAACCCAAGTCTCCTGGCAGGTGGAGTCTTTACTATTGAACCACCAGGGAAGCTCTTAAAGAGAATCTTTCAGTCAGTTCAGTCGCTCAGTCGTGTCCGACTCTTTGCGACCCCATGAATTGCAGCACTCCAGGCCTCTCTGTCCATCACCAACTCCCGGAGTCTACTCAAACCCATGTCCATTGAGTCAGTGATGCCATCCAACCATCTCATCCTCTGTCGTCCCCTTATCCTCCTGTCCCCAATCCTACCCAGCATTAGGGTCTTTTCCAATGAGTCAACTCGTCGCATGAGGTGGCCAAAGTATTGGAGTTTCAGCTTCAACATTAGTCATTCCAATGAACACCCAGGACTGATCTCCTTTAGGATGGACTGGTTGGATCACCTTACAGTCCAAGGGACTCTCAAGAGTCTTCTCCAACACCACAGTTCAAAAGCATCAATTCTTTGGCACTCAGCTTTCCTCATTGTCCAACTCTCACATCCATACATGACCACTGGAAAAACCATAGCCTTGACTAGACGGACTTTTGTTGGCAAAGTAATGTCTCTGCTTTTAAATATGCTATCTAGGTTGGCCATAACCTTCCTTCCAAGGAGTAAGGGTCTTTTAATTTCATGGCTGCAATCACCATCAGCAGTGATTTTGGAGCCCAAAAAAATAAAGTCTGACACTGTTTCCACTGTTTCCCCATCTATTTCCCATGAAGTGATGGGACTAGATGCCATGATCTTAGTTTTCTGAATGTTGAGCTTTAAGCCAACTTTTTCACTCTCCTCTTTCACTTTCATCAAGAGGCTCTTTAGTTCTTCTTCACTTTCTGCCATAAAGGTGGTGTCATCTGCATATCTGAGGTTATTGATATTTCTCCCGGCAGTCTTGATTCCTGCTTGTGTTTCTTCCAGCCCAGTGTTTCTCATGATGTACTCTGCATATAAGTTAAATAAGCAGGGTAACAATATACAGCCTTGACGTACTCCTTTTCCTATTTGGAACCAGTCTGTTGTTCCATGTCCAGTTCTAACTGTTGCTTCCTGATCTGCATACAAGTTTCTCAAGAGACAGGTCAAATGATCTGGTATTCCCATCTCTTTCAGAATTTTCCACAGTTTATTGTGATCTTTACTCAATGCTTAATGCTTTACTCAATGCTCAATGCTTAATTAAGCTCAATGCTTAATCTTTTGAAGAAAGGACACTATTTTTAATATTAATACCACGGAAGAGACCAGGTAGAAAACTTATTCATCCTAGATAGACCAGCACATGGCTTTTCTTCATGAATGGGCCTCCATGACTACCTAAACCAGAGTTACCTACAATGGAAATTTTATTCTTTTTTTTTATGTATTTCTCCACTGTGCCACCAATATATGGGTTTTGTAAAAGAGATGCTCAATTTCTGTTTATCAATGACATTTGTACATGATTCTTCCTTTTCCAGTCCCTAGCAAATGCCTTATGCTGTGGCTATGAATTGCTGTACCGCACCAACTCTCCCCAGTACAACAAATGTAAGGAAACTGTCCTCATCAGTGCACTCATGCAAACTAAGTTCTCCCCTTCCTTCCTTGTGCCTTCACTCTCCCTATACCCACCATTTTGTACTTATGAGGAATGAAAGCATGCCCAGCCTGTTTCTTTGGAATTTATTATTCTGATCGCTAGGCATCTGCTTCCTGCAGCTCCTTTTGTGTAGAGAGCAATAAGCCTTCTTTCCATTCGCTTTAAGATGCTTTAAGAATCATGTCAGTAGGATGTAATTAAAAATGACCAGAACAGCAGGGAAAATGCCAGACAATTTACTAAGAGACAGAGGGTAAAACCAAGGTTGAGACAAACTAGCTTATATCAGAAGGAATTCTGACTACCACCATGGTTATTATTGTTATTTAACATTTATTGAGAACCAACACAGAATTACACACTGTGCAGAACACAGAATTAGACCCCTTTCTAGCCAGGCAGCAATAATTAAAGAGCTGTGAGTTTCTTCTGTTTGTTTTTTTTTTAAGTATTTTTATTTTTTGGCTTCACTGCATGGCATGTGAGATCTTAGTTCCCTGACCAGGGATTGAACCCACAGCCCTGTACACTGGAAGTGTGTTTTCTTAACCAAGGAAGTCCCAGCACTGTGACATTCTTCTAAAACTGCTAGCCTTAGGGCATACTCTCCTGCGAGGAGGACTGGAAGCCTGTGATCCTGTGTACATCTTCGAACTTTTATAGGGGAACTAAATGAGGTAATCAACTAAAAATGATAATTGATTACAGTGAGAACTCAAGAAGAATCGGTTATACAGAGGGGGAAAGCAAGCTTAATCATTCACAACAGCATTGGGTACCCAAGAGAAGCTCCTGGCTTCCTGAAGAATGTGCTTTTCCGTGTATGAAACTGAATTCTTTAGGTTGTGCTTTATTCTCCCCAGTTCCCTGGAGAAAATACTATTTTAGTTTTTCTTGAGAAAATGTTGAGGCATTGTTCAAAGAACTTGAATAATATTATCAAATGTAAATATTTAACCCTAGGCAACCCAGATAATAGTCCAAGTCCTTTGACTTGGCAGAAGATTATTATTTTTTAATCTCTGTAGATCTTATACCTGAAAGAGTACCTGGTAAATGATAGATGCTGATAAGATGAGTTAAGGAATAGTGAGTGAAAGCAATGAAAACATATTTAAATAATCTAACTGTCAAAACAACTGGGTTCTGAATTTTCCATACAGAAAGCTCTTTAGAAGAAAAAAAAGCCTTTAGTCAACCATACCAAACTGTGGCGGGGCCATAAATTGTAACCGATACAGGCCATGGCAGTGATGTGACATGTTAGAGCCAAGAAATTGTCTTTTTTCGGCGAATAGCAAACTGTTATACTTGCTATTAGCCCAACCTCTGTTAAAGTCTAGTTAATTTCCATTTATTTGTTTATTTTCAGGTTTGAGCTGATTCTTATAAGTGTGTTTTCAGATAAAACTTACTCTCTTTAAGTCTTAAAACTATTTTGGATGGATATCTTTCCGAAATATGTATACATCACCGTTCTTTCCGAAGCAGAACAGATTCTATTCAGTTTTAATCTGCACATTCTTGGAGTAACGTTGGAAAATTGGAGCAGATTTAGAAAATAACTTTCTGCAAATTTCACAGCCTGGGACACAGATCCTGAACTTGTTGCCTTCCCAGCTTGCAACTCTGAGACAGTCGAGAATTCCAAATTCCAATCTGGTGTTCCAGGTGGTTTTAAAGGATATTAGTTTAGGTAGGAAGATAAAATAGATTTTATTTAATTAATGGTTTCCTTAAAAAACCTGATTTATATGTTTTAAGTAATTTGGACTCGACTCTGTTCATATTCCTGTCTCATGGTCAGCCAAAGATAGGCTAGACCTGTAGCAAATTTGTCCACATGAGCCATCCTCAAGAAAACAGAGAAAACGGAGTGTGAGTGTTCATCCATGTCATTATAAGTAAACTCCTTTCCCACTACACCTTTTAATGAATCAAAAGTGACTGAGAAAAACCTGGGCATTAATCCAGCACAAGCCATCTTTTCCCTGGGCATATCTGAATCTAATTGGAACTCTTGAATGCTATAATTTCTCTAATTCTATAGAGTTTGTTCTGTTGGCTATGACTGCATGACCTTTGGACAACAAACATTAAGAAAGGTAAGCCTTGGAAAAAACAGTTTATCAGGGTGAAATCCATACTACCATAAATCATGAAGATTTCCCCAAGAGTATTTGCCAGTTCTTTTTTTTTTTTTTTAGGATAAACTGGGATAATCAGTGCTTGCTGTTCACTTAACAACAGGATAAAGTGACTATTTTTTCTTTCTTATGTATAAAAAATGAACAGAAAGCTCTGTTTATACCAGGTAATTAAGTAGATGGAGCTGAGTGCCTGTAGTGGCGTTAATGACACGATTTAACCTGAACTTCACCTGCTCCATTTTCTTCCTACACTCACTGGAGCACTTACTAGTAGTCAAATGTAAATGTCAGCAAATTGCTTCTTCTTGATGTCTTGGCTAACTGATACCTGCTTTTAAACTGTCCTCAAGACTCAAATTCAAGCCACACAATCTTCAATTTCAAGCAGAAGCCACTCCCAGGAAGGAAGCCTGACTTCTCAGTTTTTTTCCCTGAAGCTGGGTCATCCGCTGAGTTTCCTCTTTGGCAGTTTGAAAACTTGCAAAACCAAGTCCTGTTCCCATGTTACTTCCTTTTACTTTTAAAAAACACTTTCTTCGATTATTATTTGCCAGTGATGTAATGTGAAGGAATAGAAAATATACTGTTTTGAATACAGTTTGGTGGAGATTAAACATTTTCTAATGAACTGTAAACACTTTGAAGGGGTATTGGAAGAACGATTTTCACAGCAAATGAAAATGTGTGAAAATTGTTTTCACTGCATTAGTTTCCACTGCTCCAGTATTTTGAATATTTGCCAACTGTGTGAATAATTAGTGTGGTTTAACAACTAGATATGTTCATTCGGTTGTGTGTGTGAGGAATAAATTTATTCTGCATGGCTTATTTCACCTAATATTCTTATGTATACTAAACATAGTCCAACCAACTGAAATGTTGCTATGTGATCCTAGACTCATAGGATCTTATATTATGCTTAGCTTTTCAATCCATAACTAGTTAGTAGCTGTGACAGCTTACACAACAGCCTGCTTTAAAGCAGAGAAGTCTAGGTGGTAAACTTGAAACAAAAGTCAATTTAATAAAGAAACTGCGTTTGATAAGAGTAGGACATGCATGGAGATTTTGTTGTTCTTGCTTTGGCAAATGTGGAAGTAGTGTTGTTGATTCAGACCCCGCAGCTATAAGTTACTGCAAAAATAATTTAAAAGTCCCAAAGGTTGCTGCTGACTCTCCCATTGTTGCATTGTGTTCACTTACGAACTGTTTAGCCTTCTTTCAGTTTAACTAGACTGAGACCACGTCAGGGAAACTGGAAGACATACTTACCCCTGGTTGACTCTTGAAAAAGTCTGTTGAACATAATGATAATAATAATAAAACCCTGAGTGTTTTCATGCCACTGGGGACCTTGTCCTGATCATGTGCGCTGTCAGTTGGGTTTCCACCCAGCCATAAGCTTTGAGATGAGGGATACTTTTTCAGTGTCAGCCATCTAACTTTAATCAAGACACTTCAGAAAGCAAAACTGATCTCACATTCTTTTTTTTCCCCAAATAACTCTATGGTTGTAAATAAATTTTAAGAAAATATTAAGTGAATGTGGTACAAGGATGGAACTTGCAAGATGAAAAGGATGATTGTGGGTCATCAGAAGCAGCATGCTCTGACTTAGAGATTGATATGAAATTCAAAGATCAGTGTTATGTATTAGATATAATAGTGTTCTGTGTTGGCATTGGGCAGAATTCTGCTTTGACTATGGCTTTTCTCACTGCTAGTTAACTGACCTTTGGCTATTATTTAACATCTCTACACCTTGGTGTCTTCAGTATGCACAATAAAACTTAATAATACCAATCAGGGAGATTCATTGTTAGGATTAAAGGAAATAAGGTTCAGTACCTAGAATAGACTAGATTCTGAGCAAGCCAAAGTTATATTTTCCAATTAATATTAACATAAAGTTAAAAAAATAAGTCCCTGCCAAATTTGAATAAATTCTCCCAAAGGGGCTTCCTAGTTGGTGCTAGTGGTAAAGAATCCACCTGCCAATGCAGGAGACACAAAGGACACAGATTTGATCCCTGGCTCAAGACGATCCCCCGAAGTAGGAAATGGCAACCCATCCCAGTTTTCTTGTTTGGAAAATTCCATGGACCGAGGAGCCTGGTGGACTACAGTCCGTTGGGTCACAATGAGTTGGACACGACTTGGTGACTGAGCACTCATTCTCTCTAAATGCAAAGATGGCTGTTTAAATTGACACATAACAAGGAATATCTTTTATATCTCTGGTGGGAACATCATACCTCAAAGTTTAGACCATTACAATAGGCTTATGGGAGAGCAATCCATTTGGGAACTTTAGCTCAGTCAAAAAGTCATTTCTGTGGACAAATTTAATCTTTTATGTTGTTAATCATCTCTATAGACTGAGAATATGTTGAGTATTTGTTACATTAATGGATATGTTTTGCTTATTCTGGGAATCTGAGTCAGTTTCAGTAAACAGTGAAATTTTAGAAATCATGAAAATACTAAAATATAGATAGACTTGAGCTCCAATGAGTAACCTTTAATAACAATCTAGGCCACTGCCTGCAAACCAAGCTTGAAATCCTGTTGGAGATCAGGGGACATGGACTCCGACTCTTATTTCCTTTGTAACTCAGCTGAAAGCATTATATCTGGTTCTCACAAGCATAGGTACACCACATGACTTGTACTGGAAGTGTATTTCATAGTATCTTTCATTTTCATCTTTTTTTCCTCCAGTGTTTATGTATCTCCCATGTCTTTCCCCTTCAGAATCTTCCCTATTCTTGAATAGCCTATACTTTTCCTTCCTTTTAATTCATCAACTTTCTCCTCCATTATCGTCTATGAAAGACCATGTCATCATGTTGTCCACAAATCCTTAAAGTTGGAGTTTGAGATTTATGATTCCTTCATAATACCCTGTTTTATCCAGCAATAGTCCATTACACGGAAATCTAGAAGGAAAAATGTTAGCTAGTATTCATATCCTAATCTTTCACAGTATTATTGACCCTTGGTATCTCAGTGTGTGATAGATACACAGTGAAGATTGGATGATACAACCAAAACTTTCTTGCCAGTCCTCTCTCAAGGAATTGATAAAAAAAAAAGAAGACATAGAAAAATGAAAGCATTACTTTAGTGAAACATAAAATATCTACTTGATATTTATTTTCATGCAACATGTTCATAAATATATTTCTAGAAAAGGCAAAACTTGAGGGCATTATAGCTCCTCTAGACTCTTTTCTGATGAATACGCATCTTCTCTTTAATTTAGGTTGATTGTTAGAATTATTAGCACGAGAAGTAGAGACTTGCTAAATCACTTCCCTGTGATCGCACAGAACAAGACAGAAGATGTTAGGAATTAAGGACCCTTGATGTTTTGTTTCTTGCACTAATTATTAAGCACATATCCTCTCTATTAGCTGTACAAAAGGCATATCTGGTGTCAGTAAATAAACCATTTGTTTATCAGGTAGAAAATGCGCGACACAGTTTCTCTCCTTCTACTGTCAGGAGCGCAGTGCCTAAGAATACACTTTTGGAACAGAAAAAATTCAGAATGCCATGAGGCTGTTGCAGCTACACCAGGCTTGGAACACTGGAGGTTGAAGAGAGGAAACCGCTGTGGTTAAAAGAGCTTCCTAAACAGTACAGGATGATATTTCATCCCCTTGCCTATTGGCACATCCTGTGGAAATAAGGATCAATCTGAACATGCAAATAACTTCAAAATGTGTATAGAATTATGATTGACTGTATAGTGCTGTCACCAATTTCCCACTCAACTCATCTATTTTAGTTAAAATAATATGCGGCAGTGAGTCTGTTTGAGAAGCCAATGATTACAGAGTACATTAACAATAATACCCCAGTTAGAGGCTGGTGGTTTGTTAGCACAGGGAACACCCTCAGCTTTGCTTTGAGCTATTAATTAACCAACTGGTCATTAACTGCTGCTAACAATTGATTTAGAAGGAATTATTGCTTAAATAGCAGGAGGCATTTAAGAGGAAAATAAATTAAAGCAAAGAACTGCTGGCTGGATCCTGAGAAAAAAATAGGAGTTCTTGAAATATAGAGAATAGCTGCAAGGACTCTATAATTACCAAGTGATAAACAATCATTGGGAAGCACATTCCTTTATTTTATTTTTTCCAGAAATAGTGACAGTGTCTTATAATCAAGGACACCACTGTCTTTACTAATTGAATGATCTAAAAATGGATGATATTATCAGAAGCATAACTGAAGTAGTGAATTGTCATTTTAATGAGTTACCAAAACATTTACACAGATCAGAGCAATACTGTCTCGGCAATCTATTGTGAACATTGAGTTTACAAACAAAATTTTAAAAGAAACAAAATGACAATGTATCTATTGCCCATGAGCTGAGTCACAGGATGAACTTACTGCATGACTCCAAGGGCATCATTTTCTCCTATGTCTGTCCTTGGGTTAGTTTATTTTAAAGGCAATGGCCTCTCCTGATGATTTTTCTCTTATTACATTAAGAATCAAGTTTATGGGGGTTATTGGTTTTGGTGTAAAGTAGCAATTAGAAAAGGGGCTTCCAAGGTAGTACTATTGGTAAAGAACCCATCTGCCAATGTGGCAGACATAAGAGATGGCGGGTTCGATCTGTGGATTGGAAAGATTCCCTGGAGGAGCGCATGGCAACCCACTCCAGTATTCTTTTTTAAAAAAATTTATTTATTTTAATCAGAGGCTAATTACTTTACAGTGGGCCTTAGAAAGCATCACTACGAACAAAGCTAGTAGAGGTGATGGAATTCCAGTTGAGATATTTCAAATCCTGAAAGATGATACTATGAAAGTGCTGCACTCAATATGCCAGCAAATCTGGTAAATTTAGCAGTGGCCACAGGACCAGAAAAGGTCAGTTTTCATTCCATTCCAAAGAAAGGCAATGCCAAAGAATGCTCAAACTACCGCACAATTGCACTCATCTCACATGCTAGTAAAGTAATGCTCAAAATTCTCCAAGCCAGGCTTCCACAATACGTGAACCATGAACTTCCAGATGTTCAAGCTGCTTTTAGAAAAGGCAGAGGAACCAGAGATCAAATTGCCAACATCCACTGGATCATCGAAAAAGCAAGAGAGTTCCAGAAAAACATCTATTTCTGCTTTATTGACTATGCCAAAGCCTTTGACTGTGTGGATCACAATAAACTGTGGAAAATTCTGAAAGAGATGGGAATACCAGACCGTCTGACCTGTCTCTTGAGAAACCTGTATGCAGGTCAGGAAGCAACAGTTAGAACTGGACATGGAACAACAGACTGGCTCCAAATAGGAAAAGGAGTACGTCAAGGCTGTATATTGTCACTCTGCTTATTCAACTTATATGTAGAGTACATCATGAGAAACACTGGGCTGGAAGAAACACAAGCTGGAATCAAGACTGCTGGAAGAAATATCAATAATCTCAGATATGCAGATGACACCACCCTTACGGCAGAAAGTGAAGAAGAACTAAAAAGCTTCTTGATGAAAGTGAAAGAGGAGAGTAAAAAAGTTGGCTTAAAGCTCAACATTCAGAAAACTAAGATCATGGCATCTGGTCCCATCACTTCATGGGAAATAGATGGGGAAACAGTGGAAACAATGTCAGACTTTATTTTTATGGGCTCCAAAATCACTGCTGATGGTGATTGCAGCCATGAAATTAAAAGACGTTTACTCCTTGGAAGGAAGGTTATGACCAACCTAGACAACATATTGAAAAGCAGAGACATTACTCTGCCAACAAAGGTCCATCTAGTCAAGGCTATGGTTTTTCCAGTAGTCATGTATGGATGTGAGAGTTGGACGGTGAAGAAAGCTGAGCGCCGCAGAATTGATGCTTTTGAACTGTGGTGTTGGAGAAGACTCTTGAGAGTCCCTTGGACTGCAAGGAGATCCAACCAGTCCATCCTAAAGGAGATCAGTCCTGGGTGTTCATTGGAATGACTGATGTTGAGGCTGAAACTCCAATACTTTGGCCACCTCATGCAAAGTGTTGACTCATTGGAAAAGACCCTGATTCTGGGAAAGATTGAGGGCAGGAGGAGAAGGGGACAACAGAGGATGAGATGGCTGGATGGCACCACCGACTCGATGGACATGGGTTTGCGTAGACTCCAGGAGTTGGTGATGGACAGGGAGGCCTGGCGTGCTACGATTCATGGGATCACACGGAGTCAGACATGACTGAGCGACTGAACTGAACTGAACTCAACTGAATTACTTTACAATATTGTGGTGGTTTTTGCCATACATTGACATGAATCAGCCACAGGTGTAAATGTTTACCCCCATCCCAAACCCCCCTCCTACCCTACTTCCCATCCCATCCTTCTGGGTTGTCCCAATGCACTGGCTTTGAGTGCCCTGTTTCATGCATTGAACATAGACTCGTCATCTATTTCACATTTGGCATATACATGTTTCAATGCTATTCTCTCAAATCATCCTACCCTCTCCTTCTCCCACAGAGTCCAAAAGTCTGTTCTCTATATCTGTGTCTCTTTTGCTATTTGCATATAGGGTCATCATTACCATCTTTTCATGTGTTTCATGTGTTTTCTAGCCATCTGTATGTCTTCTTTAGGGAACTGTCTGTTTAGTTCTTTTATATCCTGCAACTTTACTGTATTCATTGATTAGCTCTAGCAGTTTTCTGGTGGTGTATTTAGGGTTTTCTATGTAGAGTATTATGTCATCTGCAAACAGTGAGAGTTTTACTTCTTTTCCAATCTGGATTCCTTTTATTTCTTTTTCTTCTCTGATTGCTGTGGCTAAAACTTCCAAAACTCTGTTGAATAGTAGTGGTGAGAGTGGACACCCTTGTCTTGTTCCTGACTTTAGAGGAAATGCTTTCAATTTTTTTCCATTGAGGATAATGTTTGCTGTGTGTTTATTATATATGGCTTTTATTATGTTGAGGTTTGCTCCTTCTATGCCTGCTTTCTGGAGAGTTTTTTTTTTTTTTAATCATAAATGGGTGTTGAATTTTGTCAAAAGCTTTCTCTGCATTTAGTGAGATAATCATATGGTTTCTATCTTTCAATTTGTTAATCCACTCCAGTATTCTTACCTGGAGAATCCCATGCACAGAGGAACCTGGAAGGCCCCAGTCCATAGGGTTGCAAAGAGTCAGACACTACCGAAGCAACTTGGCATGCATGCTTTTAATGCTATAAAAGATGATTTCATTTGAGAGTATTCTGCTTCTTTAGAAGCATTTTGGTAATTTGTGGAGAATTTTTGTTTATCACAATATGTAGGAAGGGGTTTGTCAGTTGCTACTGACATTTACCAGACAGGCATCTAGGGATATAGATATAAAGTATTTTTTGTACATTTTTAATATATACCAAATTTCCCAGGCATGCAAACACCATGAAAACCAATAAAATATTGTTCTTTGATTTGTTTGGAAATTTCCCAAGAGTGATTTGCAATTTTAGAAGCTCACTTGACTGACAACAATGCTATTTGTGATATCAGGACTGCTAACAGGTACACATATTTCAGTTTGTTTTGTATCTGTCACAGTCAATACACACAGGCAGTCCTTTCTTTACACAGCACCCATGTTAACTGAAACTTGTTCATATTGGAGCTGTGACCTCCCTCTGCATGATTCTGAAATGCATGGTTTCAATTAATGTAGTGAAGCAAGGACTGTGTGATGCAAGGACTATCTGTGATAAGATTCAAAAATTAGAGATTTCCTTAACAGACTGCCTTAGAATTAATGGGCTTCCAGATGGTGCAGTGGTAAAGAATCCACCTGCCAATGCAGGAGACACAAGAGATGCGGGTTCAATCTTGGGTTAGAAGATCCCCTGGAGTGGGAAATGGTAACCCACTCCCCTATTCTTGCTTGGAAAATCCCATGGACAGAGGAGTCTGGCAGGCTATACAGTCCGTGGGGTTATAAACATGACTGGGGTCAGTCAGACATGACTGACCTACTAAGCATGCCTGCTTTAAATTAACATTATTAAATGAGTAGATAGACAAAATATTATGAAAGAATATCATGAAGTGTTGTGAATAAAATCTGTTTAAAAAATTCTTTTTTTCCATCACATACTCTTTAAATGTTGAAGTCAGATGATAAGAATCATGAAAATTACATGAAAATAATTTGTTTATTTATGATTGTGATGCTTCTTGGCTTGACTGTGACTTGTTATATTACTTTTTCTTTTTTCCATTCCACCATCAATTTTCCATTGCTTATTGAAGGTTGTGACTTCCATGATCGTGATGGTTAATTTTATGAAGGGTGATTTTCAATTGGATTAATGTTTAAACTGGTGAATTGTGGGTAAGACAGATTGCTCTTCATAATGTGAGTGGCCTTATCCAAGCAGTTGAAGTTCTGAATAGAACAAAAAGATGAGCCTCCCTGAGCAAAAGGAAATTCTTCAGCAAACTGTCTTCATATTTCACCTGTACCATTGACCTTGGTCTCCAAATTGCCAGCTCACAATGCTGCTTTGGTCTTGTCATCCTCCATAATCAAGTGAGCCATTCTTTGTAACACACACACACACACACATACACACACACACACCACATCCTGTTGTTTCTGTTTCTCTGGAGAACTTTGGCTTATACAATAAATTTTTTAAAAAATTGACAGTAATTTTTTTTGGTGTATGGCAGTATGACTTTAACATAAATAGCTTTAGTGTGATCACCACTACAATCAGGAAACAGAATAGCTACATTACTCGAAAAACTCCCTGAAAATGCTGCTTTAGTCATAACCTTCCCCTACTCTGAACCCCTGACAGTGAGTAATCTGTTTTCCGACAAGGTCAATATGGTTTTTGCCTTTTACTCAGGATAATGCTTTTAAGATTCAACTAAATTTTTACATGTATCAGTAGTTTGTTCCTTTCTATTGCTAAGCAGTACTCCATTGTATGCACAAGGTCTTTTTGTATATAAGAGATATATTTATGCATTCATATGTTTGAAATTTTAAAATGAGATGTGTTTTCTGTGATAATATTTTTTTGCTCTCCATAATGTGTTATAAAAAGTGAATTATTCTGAAATAAGTTAAGTCAGGTCCAGCTTATTTGTGAAAAAATATATTTTTGTATTTGCTTTTATTGACAGTCTGTAATTTATCTTATTATGATGCTGCTACCTTAGTTAAGATTATGTTTTCTTTGTCATGTTAACAGTTCTGCTCTGTTATTATATGTCTTATCACTGATTTTTATTCAGTGATAAGACAAGAGGCTTAAGACATGATTTCTATTCAGAGATCCAAGAGGCTACCCACTAGCCTGAACTTTCTGAACTTTCATTGTCTTCTTTATTTGAATTGTGTAGGTGTCTTCAAGTATGTTCGCACATATTGAAATACATGCTATAATAATGTTGAAATATATATTACCTTGTAAATTACTCTCATTTTATTGACATTTCTCCTTCTTATAATATTTAGCATATTGCTTAGAATTCTTTTAAAGTTATATGGTTACTGGGTCATAACATGAATTTCATTTTAACATATTAAAGAACTAATTTTTGTAAATACAGGGCAGATAGTTATGAGAACCACAGCATATACCTACAGCTACTTAACTTTTTTTTTCCCTTCTTCTCCAGGGACATTAGAACCTCCTAGTTTGACTAGATGATTTCTAACTTCCATTTGCATTCAGAGAATTTAGAATATGTATTATAAGTATGAATGTGTTTTTTTCTTCCATTCATGTTCAATCAGTCAGCTTAGTTTGAGTTATTTTTCAATAATAAACAGCCCCTAAATCTTAATGGCTTTCAATAACAAGATTATTTCTTGCTCATGTTACATCCTGGGTCAACTTGATGGCCTATTTGTCTTCATGCTGAAACCCAGGATGAAAGAGTGGCATGGATATGGTATGTGCTGATCTTACCTTACAGTAGAGAGAAAAGAGCAACGGTGGACCAAATGATGCCTCAAACCTTTTTCTGAAAGTGTTCATGTTAATTCCATTTACATTTCATTGACTCAAACAATCAACGTGGTCAAGCCTGAAGTATCTTCCTATAGGGAGAGTGAGCAAATATTTCAGAATAGTGATACAGTTTACCACATGTCCCTTGCAAGTACTAATATTATTTTATTTTTACTCTATTATTATTTGAACTATGAGCATATATGCAGCTTATACTTCATAAGCACATGTTAAATGATTATATGAGTTAAGCACTGTCTTAAGAGTTTTGTATCTTCTTTATTTTCTTTAACTTTCCCATAAGTAATCATAAGAGATAGCTAATATTTGTAGTGGTGAATAATTTGAAGAAATTCAGTTTTATCTTAAATTTTATATAATCCTAGCCCACGGACTCTCAGTAAACTGTTCAAGGAGCTATTTTTCATGGTTCCCTTTTTAATTGTTAGCTTAAAAAAAAGTGTCTTGGCAATTTATTAAATACTCTGCAGAAAAACATGCCACAAGCATCTAGGTACTTCATAGAATTTTTTTTTCATTAATTTCTCCATAGAGCTAGGAGTTTTCTGAAGAGTGAAACCATCTTTGAATCTTGATGGTAGCTGATGCTATCATTGTCCAGTCCATATCTTCTCTGAATGCCCACCAAAGTGCTCCCAATCGTTAGCTTGTTGAGTTTTGGCCTTTGGCTTTTTCCCTAGTGACAGGAGTCCACTGGCCTATGTACAAGACAGGCAGGAAGTGCCCAGGAGATAGCAACCTTGCCCTTGAGTTGAAGTGACTCTGTCGACATGGCCTACGCTGGCTCCCAGAGTTCTTGGTGGGGTTGAGCCCCATTGTCCTGAGCAGTAACCTGCATAATAATCCCTTCTATTACCTTCCTTTCCTCCTCATCTCACTTACCTATTCCTCTTACTGGTACTTTCTGGAATCATTCAAGTTCACTCAAGCTCTTTACATTCATACCTTTTACCTAAGGGTCTGTTTCGGGCAGAACCTGATCTAAGATGCTTATCATGTGGGTTAAAGCCTGGCAAATAATAGGTGCTTTGTGAATGTTTATCATAATGGTTAGAAGAAGTAGGAAAGGCAGTAAATATTTTCCTGAGAAATATTGTTCAGTGGACACATGTAAAAGGAGTTTTTAAGTTTAGTATTTCTTGGGGATTCCCTGGCAGCCCAGTTTTAAGATTTGGCGATCTCACTGCTAGGGCCCCAGGTTTGATTCCTAGTTGGAACTAAGATCCCATAAGCCAAGATGTGCAGCCAATAAATAGGTAAATAAATACATTTGGTATTTCTCTCAGTGTATATAATAAAATCACCTGCTTATAGTTTAACATTTAAAAATTTGATCACGTCTTATGTTTTTACATTTCT
This sequence comes from Giraffa tippelskirchi, assembly GCF_054371585.1. Taxonomy (NCBI): domain Eukaryota; kingdom Metazoa; phylum Chordata; class Mammalia; order Artiodactyla; family Giraffidae; genus Giraffa; species Giraffa tippelskirchi. The sequence continues at coordinate 86,052,338 of NC_137275.1, read as the reverse complement.
GGTAAGTTCTTCTACCTGATATCCTTACACTGCCAATATCCTGTATCTTATTTCCAATTTTAAAGTCCTACAAAAGACCATGTCATGAAAATTAGCAATAATATTATTACTATAACAATAATAAATATTAGAATGTGCTGTGCTAAATACTGTCCTAAGGGCTTTGTATTACTTCACTTAAGCATTGTAGCATATTCAGAAGCATAGTATTATTATTTATCCTCCTGTTGGTTGATTGAGAAACACACAAAGAAAATAAACACAAAGGAAACAAAATTATTATATTTAAATGATACATTTGAACATTTAGAAACCCGGGGAGTATACATTAAAACTAACGTGTGTGTGTGTTAAGTCATTAGTTGTGTCTGACTCTTTGCAACCCCATAGACTGTAGCCCACCAGGCTCCTCTGTCCATGGAATTCCTCAGGCCAAAATACTAGAGTGGGTAGCCATTCCCTTCTCCAGGGGATCTTCCTGACCCAGGAATCAAACCCAGGTCTCCTGTATTGCAGGTAGATTTTTTACCATCTGAGCTACCAGACAAGTCCCCTTAAAACTAATTAAAACTAATAGAATTTATGAAATAATTAAGCAATGAAATCAGAAAATACTTCAGTAGACTAGAATATGGAACAAGATTGATCACTTCCCCTCCTTGTAGGCTCTTTTATAATCTTATCCAACCATAACCCCCTACCTCATTACTGTGAGCACCTGGGCCAGCAAGGCAGATATTCTAATGTTAGGTAGGAAGGTCTATTCTGAGAATTCAAGCCAAGAGACATGAAGACTATTATGTCAATTTGTGGCTGGAGCAAGGATCATGTCAAGCCAAATCTGGAACCACATCATACTGAATCCAGCCACAAGCTGGACATCATCATGAAGAGTAGAAACTGTGAGGAAGCAGAGAAAGCCAACTAGTAAAGAGGAGAGAGAACTGAATTGAGCAGACACATGGCCCGATAGCTGACTAAAAGGACTTATCCATATCCAGAACGTGAGACATCACATTCCTGGAGGAATGGCAGCAAGTGTAGAGGTGCCGAGGCTGAGCAGACTTGTAGGTACCAGGCATGGAAAGAAGTGAAGAGTGTAGGAACAGCATGGGCTCAGAGAGGCTGATACTAGATGAAAGCAAAGAGGTAGCAGCCAAGCTGAGTAGGGGCTGGTGGGCTGTGGAGAGGGGCTTGGATTTCTCGATTGGGAACCCCAGCCCAGCTTTGTTCGGCTACTCTCTGAAGCTGTTCCATTGGCCTTGCTGAATGAAATCTCACCTTCTTTAGAACCTTCACTGACATACATCTCTAAAAATTTGCATATAAATCCCTGGATCAGAGATTTCTTAGAATATGTTTTATCTTCCAAAGAATGTTATGTCTTAAAAATCAGGAGCCATGAATCTTTGTATCCTCTACAGATGGTGGTGAGCTGAGTGGGTGCACGGTAAATATTTGTTGGCCCAGTAATGGGGACGGTTTTTAAATATTCCCCACCAGTGGCCCAAGTTTCTCACTATGCTCTCTCCAGAAAAGTTCTAAACCCAAATTATATGACACCAAATTGTTAACCAAGTCTTTCTTTGTCAAATTGGCTTCTCAGTTGAGCTCATGACTGTGGACCAATAAATCTGTTATTAAGGGCTTGTGTGTTTTGCTGTCTGGAAAATGGGGAGCACTGTTTGGTAAATCCAGGAAAAACTACACAACCATATAAGTAACTATTACTGAGCCTCTACCGGGGGCAGGGTTGTGTCTAATGTTTTATAAGCCATTTTAATCTTCAAACAACCCCACTAGTATGTGGCAAAATTAGTCACCCAGCCAGGTTGGTTGACCCTGTGTCCATGCTCTTAAGCAGCAGGCTAAAGTTGTTCCAGAATGTCTGGGTGAAAGCAGATGATTTTCCTTTTCTTTTTGTTCTCATTTTGACACATCAGCACCTTCTCCCTAGTGCAGGCCATACTTTACTTTATATATGGGTGAGATTTTGATTTTTTTCTCTAATATTTGTCAGATTGAAGGATTCAAGCTCATAGAAACAGAATTACCTAGCAGTGTTACTCTTTCTGTAGTGCCTTCCTAATCTTCATATTTTTCTGATATTGACTATGAAATTTTTATAAACTTAGCTGTGTTTAATACTTACAGTGGAGTATATACTATTAGCAAAGCAAACTTTAATTATATCTATATAGTTAATTATATGTATTTATAAGAAAATACATAGAAAATATGTTTACACTTTTCTATTGAGGAAGATAAATTACCCATTAAGAGGTCTTTTGAAACCTTTGATAATAGTCATCTATTAATTCTTGCCTGTATCTGAGGTTTAGCTCAAATATTTAAGCATTTGGTAAAAACTAGATTGATGATAATTAAAATTTTAGTCAAATGGGTGGCATCATAATGTATAAAGATATTTTTTGTTTTTGAAAACTGCAAATAGTAAGCACGATTTGCAAGAATACTGAAGGTATGAATTAACAGTTCATTTTATGAAAAATGTAAACCATAAAAATGATTAGTCAACCAAGAATTTCTTTTACAAGCTTCTCCAAGTTAGAATCAGCCCTACCAAACTGCAATTAATCTTAGCTCGATTCCACCTTAAATACCTATGCTTTCAGATGGAGGCTGTGGTTTGGCAACCTTTTCCTCAGCCTAGGAGGACCTTCTAGGTGTAGTATACTGGAGCAGGACTCAGTCACAGGGCTGTAGTTAGATGTGGATATTTTAGGACTGTGCTTCTTGAATGTGGTCACCTGAACTGTTACATGAAGCTACAAGCTAGAAACATCAGTCTTAACCAGTGGAAAGTAAATGAAATAATAGTTTGTATGTTAAAACAAACATGAACGTATGATGAAGTAGGAAGCAAAAGTCGCATACATTTTTCCATACTATATATAAAAAAGGGATTTAAAAAAACTGTCAATTTGGAATATCTGGATTCAAGTTTCACTTCTCTCTGGCATTTGAGGAGTAACTGAGATTATCATTTAAGATTCAGATTTAACCAGACTTCTATGGTTTGAATCCTGGTTTTGCGGTTTCCTAACTGGAACTTTGGACAAATTATTTAACCTCTGTGGGTCTCAGTCCTTTTCTTGGTAAAATGAGGATAACACTAGTACCTGCTTCATGGGCTTGTTATAAAGATAATGTGAGTTAATATTTGTAAATTGCTTAGAACTGCCTCTGGCCCATAGTAAATGCTATGGAAGTAAATGTAAAATAAATGAGCAAATTGGTACCACAGTAGTAAGTTTTGAGAGCATTTAGTTGCTCTCAAGGTCAGAAGTACTGTCTGTGAAAATGGCTGGGCAATTTGCCTGAGACCCGAATTCTGCTTCCTCTGTTTTGCTTTCCTTTCTCTCCTTCACCTGGGAACTTATCTGTGAATTCATCCTCACCAAGTTCTTGAGCCCATCTTTGGGCTTCAAATCCTTTGTTCTTTCAATTGTCCCATATATTCCAAAGGGTATAAATGTATCTCAGAGCATTGCTTCTCAAACTTTTATGTGTATATAAATCACCTAGGGATGTTGCTAAAATATATGTTGTGTTTCAGAAAATTTGGGCTGGGGCTTCAAATCCTATATGTGTAGCATTCTCCCACATGTCCTTGCTGCTGGTCTGGGATCACATTCCAAGTACATGTCCTAGGAAATTTAATCATCTAAGAAATGATCTGCTGCTGCTAAGTCGCTTCAGTCGTGTCCGACTCTGTGCGACCCCATAGACAGCAGCCCACCAGGCTCCTCTGTCCCTGGGATTCTCCAGGCAAGAACAGTGGAGTGGGTTGCCGTTTCCTTCTCCAATTCATGAAAGTGAAAAGTGAAAGTGAAGTCGCTCAGTGGTGTCCAACTGTTAGCGACCCGATGGACTGCAGCCCACCAGGCTCCTCCATCCATGGGATTTTAACACAATGTAAATATGTGCTTCTGCTTCAGGTCCCAGGCCTCTAAATAATTATTGCATGGTATCATGGTTGAGAGGATATTCTCTTCTGCTCTTTAGTATCTTATGGATTGAAACTGGATAGAATAAAGCAGTGACACTTCAAACGTCAACCCATCTGCTCCTTTTCTTGTACACTGTGATGGGTGGTGGGGGTGGGGTGAGCAGAACATTTTGAAAACCTCACCCCCAAGTTGATTTGCTCCAGGAGCATTTGACAATGGAATTTTCAGAAAATTCGTGTTTCATACTTATAGGCAGAGGCCCTTTCCTGGATCTAGCAGCATATGGCAGGCCTGTGGGCAGTGCCCTCGGGGGGTGGGGAAGTGTGGTTTTCTGACAGCCACGCTCAGGCTTTGCCAACCTGAGGCAGAGCCCCCATCAGGAGCCACATTGGTGGGGGCTGGGGAGTGGGGATGGAGTCAGAAGGAGAGCCGCTTTGCACGGGCTGTGCCAGCATTTCAGGGCTCTGCCCAGGGCAGAATTAGTAATGCAGTTCAAAGGAAAACATTCACAGAGACTTTCCCTGGGGGATATTCCCAGGAACAGTCTTCCCCCACCTCTGCCCACTCCCAGAATTCTCTGAGAACACACTGACAATGCTATGAGGGCAATGAACCCATAACATCATCATTAGTTTTTCAGCTTTTAAGATTACGTGCAGTAATTGGCTCTTTAGATGTTTGTCAAGGGACCAGCTGCCAAAAACTTCTTCCTAGGAAAAGTTTTCTTCTAGCAAAAGAATGGAACTCTTACCTCCAAAATAATATTTTACTTTGAATACTTAAATACTTGAGAATTATACAGAAATCTTTTCAGGAAAAGTAGAAATACAACAATGAAATACAGATTTAGAAAACATATATCAGGGGATTAAGAACCTACTATGCAATGGGGGAATTGTAATAAACTTAATGTAATATTGTTTGTGTGTGATTTTTGTGCTTCCAGAGGCTGCCCAGATTAGCTGAACCTAGGGAGTAATAATGAACACGGCCAGGTGGTTCTTTGTGAGTAGGTGTTCCGGGCTAATGGGCATCCATGTCCAGCAGGTGCCATCTGCTGCTCCTGGCAGTGACCAAGGTTGTAGGTTGAAGTCCTTCTTCCACATCTTGCTCCTGGGGCTCCCCCAGCAGGGTGCTGGCACAGATGACTTCAGCACAGCTTCTTTTCCTGACTGAGCCCTGGATTCTGAGCAAGTCCTGGGAAAATTCGATTCCTGCTTCACCATCTTTAACCTCGTGCTCTGAAGACTGTCATGGCTTTGAAACCATCTGGAATGTCATCCAAAGTGTAAATAGGCCATTCCTAAAAAAGATCAGAGAACTCACAAACTGAAAGCTCTCTGCTACTTTATTTTACCAATCTAGGAGTCAGGGTTTTCTCATTCTTGGATCATTTTCTTGGGACCATATTATCTGCTGTACTATTTCTTTTCACTCTACTTCCTTCCCGTTTACTCTTCTGCCCTCCTCTACTCTGTGACCCAACTCGCTACAGTAGTAGAGTAGCTTCTCATTAAACCTCCTAAGGCCTCAGGGTTGGTCTTAGGGATAAAAATAACTATCCTACAGTATGATGTCTCCAAAATCACTGAAAATGGTTAAATGTTCAAATAATAATTTTGGCCATTTTATTAGGAAACAATATATAGAAAATCTAAAAACCTTAGTAATTTTGGAAATTTCAAAGAGAAGTTGAAGTCTCTAAAAATGCTAGAGCTCACATACCCTTTCACTGATGATGAACATTTTGGAATAATTGCATTTTATTTGATTTGCTCCTTTTCTGCCTTCCTGCTTTTCTTCCTGATGTTTTTATCTTTCTCTTCTTTCTCCCTTTCCCCATTTTTCCTAATCATCTCTCTCCCCAATCTTGCTTCTTTCTCCTCAGAATAAATATGGCTTGAAGCATGATTTTTTCAGTGACTTGAGTGAGTTAAGGATAGATTTAGTTTGTTCCAAACAGTCATTGTTTATGTCTCTATGATAGTCATTATTGCATCTTCCCACATATTTCTGGTTCTCTGCATTCTGGGGATGTGGTGGGATTGTGCTTCCTAGGCTGTTGTCATTGGCTAGGGCCATGTGGCTAGTTCTTATCAATGAGCTGTGAGCAGATGAGAGGCATGTCACTTCTAAGGTTGTGCATCTAGTTGCAAATGTGAGACCTTCTAAAATGATATCCTTTGGTATAGCAACTGGAAATGGCTGAGATGATACATGCCCTATCATCCTGGGCACATGAATAACTGCAAGGAGCAGAGCTCCTAAGAGACTTATAATAGACATGCATCATAAGTAAAAAATAAAGTTAAGTTGTTTTAAGACTAAAATTTGGAGATTATTTTTTAAACCACAATATAGGTTAGACTATACTGACTGATGGATGCATCCACTAAAATGTGAACTTCTTTATGGAGGGAAAAAAAAGAAAGGAGAAAGGAAAGTGTTTCCATTGATAGATTATTGTGTATCTCTGCTAGGTGCCCTCATAAGAACACATTAAATTATTATTGATTATTGACCACTAAAATTCAGGTTAGAACTACTTGAGTATTTTAAAAAAATGACTTGTAGTACTGTACATCCATTAGTATTTTTAACATAATGGTCCTTAACACAGGTAACTAAGATAATGAACAACCTCTACATGGAAGGTCTAGATGGGTAACATGGGCTCTTGTGGCACCAATCTAAATCTCAGCAGAGAATTTGAAGGGCAGTAGTTATCTTTTTTGCAATCTCAAAAATGACAGAGTGATCTCTGTTCATTTCCAAGGAAAACCATTCAATATCACAGGAATCCAATTCTATATCCCGACCACTAATGCTGAAGAAGTTTAAGTTGAATGGTTCTATGAAGACCTACAATACCTTCTAGAACTAACACCCAAAAAAGATGTCCTTTTCATTATAGGGGACTGCAGTACAACAGTGGGAAGTCAAAAGATATCTGCAGTAATGGGCAAACTTGGCTTTGGGGTACAAAACAAAGCAGGGCAAAGCCTAACAGTGTTTTGCCAAGAGAATGCACTGGTCATAGCAAACATCCTCTTCCAACAACACAAGAGAAGACTCGACACATGGACATCACCAGATGGTCAATATCGAAATCAGATTGATTATATTCTTTGTAGCCAAAGATGGAGACGCTCTATACAGTCAGCAAAAACAAGACTGGGAGCTGACTGTGGCTCAGATCATGAGCTCCTTATTGCCAAATTCAGACTTAAATTGAAGAAAGTAGGGAAAACCACAAGATCATTCAGGTATAACCTAAATCAAATGGCTTACAATTATACAGTAGAAGTGACAAATAGATTCAAGGGATTAGATCTGATAGAGAGAGTGCCTGATGAACTATGGATGGAGGTTCATGACATTGTACAGGAAGCAGTGATCAAGACAAGCTCCAAGAAAAAAGAAATGCAAAAAGGCAAATTGTTGTCTGAGTAGGTCTTATAAATAGCTGAGAAAAAAAGAGAAGTTAAAGGTAAAGGAGAAAAGGAAATATATACCCGTTTGAATGCAGAGTTCCAAAGAATAGCAAGGAGAGATAAGAAAGCCTTCCTCAGTGATCAGTGCAAAGAAATAGAGGAAAACAATAGAATGGGAAAAACTAGAGACCTCTTCAAGAAAATTAGAGATATCAAGGGAACATTTCATGCAAAGGTGAGTGCAATAATGGACAGAAATGGTATGGCCCTAACAGAATCAGGAGATATTAAGAAGAGGTGGCAAGAATACACAGAACTATACAGAAAAGATCTTCACGACCCAGATAATCACGATGGTGTGATCACTCACCTAGAGCCAGACATCCTGGAATGCGAAGTCAAGTCGGCCTTAGGAAGCGTCATTACAAACAAAGCTAGTGGGGATGATGAAATTCCAGTTTAGCTCTTCCAAATCCTAAAAGATGATGCTGTGAAAGTGCTGCACTTGATATGCCAGCAAATTTGGAAAACTCAGCAGTAGCCACAGGACTGGAAAAGGTCAGTTTTCATTCCAATGCCAAATAAAGGCAATGCCAAAGAATGCTCAAACTACTGCACAATTGCACTCATCTCACATACTAGCAAAGTAATGCTCAAAATTTTCCAAGCCAGGCTTCAACAGTACATGAACCATGAACTGCTAGATGTTCAAGCTAGGTTTAGAAAAGGCAGAGGAAACAGAGATCAAATTGCCAACATCTGTTGGGTCATAGACAAAGCAAGAGAATTCCAGAAAAACATCTACTTCTGCTTTATTGACTATACCAAAGCCTTTGACTGTGTGGATCACAATAAACTGTGGAAAATTCTTAAAGAGATGGGAATACCAGACCACCTTACCTGGCTTCTGATAAATCTGTATGCAGGTCAAGAAGCAACCATTAGATCCTGACATGGAACAACAGACTGGTTCCAAAATGGGAAAGGAGTATGTCAAGGCTGTATATTGTCACCCGGCTTATTTAACTTATATGCAGAGTACATCATGCGGTCACAAAGAGTCAGACACGACTGAGCAACTGAACCGAACTGAACTGGTTATCATTTATTCATTCAACCATTTATTCATTGATAACATACTTATTAGCTACTTAATTTGGTCAGGCACTGTGCTATGTACTTAAAAAAAGCAAACAGTAACTAACTATCTTGGATAAAACTGGTACTGTATTCAGAACAGTTTTCCTTTTATTATCTCATTTTACTTCATAATAGCAAACTGTTCATTGTTGTTTTTTTTTTGCCACACCACGAGGTTTGTGGGATCCTACTTCCCCAACCAGGGATCAAACCTGGGCCCCTTGGCATTGGAAGCTCAGAGTCTTAACCACTGGACAGCCAAGGATGTCCCCATTCTGTGTTAAAGATGAGAAAATCAAGACAGAAGGAATGAAGTAATTCGATCAAGCTCACTGTGGTATGCAGTAATAAAGCTGGATTTACCCCTATTTTCACACAATTATTAACAATTTATTTAACAGTTATAAAAACTGTTAGGAAAGATTGGAAATGGATATTTAATCATAAAATATATAATTATTAGCATGTTGAAAAAAGGAATTTTTAACAGAAGTACATGGATGCCTTAATTTGTATAACCTTGAAATTTTAGACAACCCTTAGAAGATCCTGAAAGTGGTTAATTATCTAAAAGCATTAAGAAAATTTACTCTACAATTATAATCTTATTAGACTAGCTAGGAGAGAAAAGAACTACATGTTCAACATTTTATTTCTTAGAAACTCCAGCATTACTGAGGAAATAGTAATTGCATTTTCTTCTTTTATTTGTATTTGTGAAATTTAAACAAAAGTATAAAAGACACATCAACAATTATTTGAAAAAATTTCTCTATTTTACTAGTGACTGAACTGGAGGAGGGGCTCTTGACTTAATTCTCTTTTGTAGAATTATTGACTAGTGGAGATAAAAGTGAAGTGAAGTCGCTCAGTCGTGTCTGACTCTTTGCAACCCTATGGACTGTAGCCTACAAGTCTCCTCTATCCATGGAATTTTCCAGGCACGTGTACTGGAGTGGGTTGCCATTTCCTTCTCCAGGGAGTCTTCCCGGATGAAAGAGAATGTAAATCATCTGAGAATTCCCTTTGTTTGGAGAGGTGTAAACTAACACCCAGAGAAAGAACTGTAGTGATGTAGTGATGGGGCTAGAGCTAGAAATCAGGGCTTCAGACTCCCCCAGACACTCTTTTTTTTTTTAAAGACTTTCTGCTTTTTTTTTTTTTTAAGGTAGCATTTCTTTTTGTCCTCTTTTTAAATTTTTTTAAAAATTTGTTGATTATTTGTTTATTTTTGTTTTTGCTGGATTTTCGTTGCTACTCGTGGACTTCCTCTAGTTTCAGTGAGCCAGGGCTGCTCTCTGGTGGGCTTCCCTTGTTGGTGGAGAACAGGCTTTAGGCATGTGGGCTCAGTGATTGTGCATGGGCTTAGTTGCTCTGTGACACGTGGAATCTTTCCAGACCAGAGACTGAACCTATGTCCCCTGCACTGGCAGGCAGATTCTTAACCACTGTACCTACAGGCAAGTCCCCCCTAGTCACTCTTGAGTCCATTTGGTGGGCTTCCGTGGTAGCTCAGCTGATAAAGAATCCACCTGCAATGCAGGGATCCCCAGTTTGATTCCTGGATTGGGAAGATCTGCTGGAGAAGGGATAGGCTACCCACTCCAGTATTCTTGGGCTTATCTGGTGGTTCGGATGGTAAAGAATCCACCTGCAGTGCAGGAGACCTGGGTTCGATCCCTCGGTTGGGAAGATCCCCTGGAATGGCTACCCACTCTAGTATTGTTGCCTGAAGAATTCCATGGACAGAAGAGCCTGGCAGGCTATAGTTCATGGGGTCACAAATAATCAGACACAACTGAGAGACTTTCACTTTACTTCTTCCTCCTCATTCCCTTCAATTATATTTAAAAGGCATATCACTACATTTCACAACATTTTATTAGATATATCAGTAAATTAGTATATGTGATAATTTAGGTATTTACATCATTTAAGGGGCTTCCCTGGTGGCTCAGATAGGAAGAATCTGCCTGCAATGCCGGAGACCTGGATTTGATCCTTGGGTTGGGAAAATCCCCTGAAGGAGGGCATGGCAACTTACTCCAGTATTCTTGCCTGGAGAATCCCCATGGACAGAGGAGTCTGGTGGGCTACAGTCCACGGGGTCGCTAAGAGTCGGACACGACTGAGCGACTTCACTTTCACTTTTCCCTTTCATGCACTGGAGAAGGAAATGGCAACCCACTCCAGTGTTCTTGCCTGGAGAATCCCAGGGACGGCGGAGCCTGGTGGGCTGCCGTCTATGGGGTCGCACAGAGTTGGACACGACTGAAGCGACTTAGCAGCAGCAGCAGCAGCAGCATACTTGCAGTAGGAAGGTTAGAATGCTGACATATAACATTAGCACAAAATGTATGAAGGCAAAAAGAAACCCTTTGCTGTGTGTCCTGAGTAACCTTCTTTCTGATTTCGTATATATGTCAAAGTTCTTCTTAGTATATATCAATAAATACAAAATTAATTTACACATAAAATTTGCATTGCAGTGTAATTTACATACTTGATTTTTCTCTCCCTTTTACAAGCCAGTAACACTGAGACTGATGCAGAACTTTGAAAGGAGCTGAGACTTGGACTAGGCATCAGGAGACCTCAAGGGTAGGACTGATTCATTCAGCTTGGTTAGTTGCTAGTTGTGAGAACTTGGGCCACTTTACTTCACAAAACCTAGGGTCCCTTGTAAAGTGGCCCAAGTTCTCACAACTAACAACTTACCGTTCTTGCCTGTAGCCTCCCAGCAGCCTGCTCCTCAATAGCTAAACACCACCAGAAACAAGAAGCATTTCCCAGAGGTCAGCCTCCCAGGGCAAGACCAGGACAGGGAAAGATGGAGGAGGGTACTTGTAATGGGGGAGGAGGCAAACTAAACTGTGAGAATTCTGATATTAAATAAGTTATCATCTAGTCTCTTCACTTGCAGTTCAAATAAATTTCAGTGAAATGTTTTCTCAGATCACTTATTATTGACTGTAGCATTCCTTGAAACACATCAGTAAGAACAAAAGTACTCATGAATGATAATTCTGCTACATTTGTTTTTTTTTTGCTCTCATTCTTACGTTTAGTTCCTTCTGTTATCCAGCCCACTAGTGAAGTCCTTTCCTCTCTGATTTGGTTCAGAAAACCATGTTTTCAAACATGCATTTTAATTTTTGCTCTGGTCATAATCCAGGTAGTATTTCTACAAACCTCTATAGAACCAACACATTAAAAAAAAATCACACTTCTCCTAAGGGAAAAACATAAAAGGCATCTTTGAAATTTCTTATAAATAATTATAAAAACAGCAAAGGTGAGTGCTGTTTATTCTGATTTTATTACATGTTTTTCAGGTGTCATGAGTATTCTAGAACTGGAGTAAATCTCAGATCATGCATTTTATGCATGTCAGTAGGTGGCATGCATAAATACCATGTGCACAGAAACCATCTGTGTGGGATCCCTTCCACTGAAGGTCCCTGCAGGGAGCAACTTTAGCTCCAATGGAGGCAGGTGTTTCAAAGCATCAAATTTATCTCTTTCTTTGACTCAGCTCCCTGCGGAGGTTTCTCCATATCACAGGGTCACTCCACCAGGTCAGATAGGATTCTCCTGCCAGGCAGGGTGCCACCAAGAAAATCTAACTTCGAGTGTGAGCCAAGAAAATCAAAGTAGCAACATGAATGTCAGGGGACTGGAGAGCCAATGCCAGGTGTCTCCATAGTTATCATTAGCATCAGTATTTCACATGCAGTAGTTCCATCCAAGCTCACACAAGATGAAGAAGTCGTTGTCAATAACCTGAAGGCTAATACAGAGCAAGTGTCACCATGTCCCTGGGTCAGCTCCAGAAAAGTATGCACAGTGGGAATAACTGCTGCTGTCTTTTGGAGGGAGCAAAGGAACTAATATAAAGTGTGGAGACAGAAATTGAATTCCTACTCAGGAGAGTAAAGGATGGGGCTCTTTTTTTAATTGGTTCATGTAGGTGGGCCTTTGAAACTATGCAGTTGAGTCTGTTTCTTGCTTCCCCAGGGATTCAGCTTGCTGTACATGAATCTCATGATTTGACTTGTGCTCTGTGGCATACTGGCTTCCTTGGTGGCTTAGCAGTTAAGAATCTGCCTGCCAATGCAAGAGATGCAGGTTTGATCTTGGGATGGAGAAGATCCCCTAGAGGAGGAAATGGCAACACACTTCAGTATCCTTGCCTGGAAAAATTCCATGGACAGAGGAGCCTGGTGGGCTATAGTCCATGGGGTTGCAGAGAGTCAGACGTGACTTAGTGACTAAACAACAAGGATAGTGGTCAGAAATGAAAGAATTAAAACTTTACAAATTCTCCAATAGTTGATGGAGTAACAATGGAATTATTTTCCATCAAAGGAGAAAAATGAAGTTTTGGATAACAATTGGGCACATTTTTACTAAATGTGGTATTTTTGATTTTTGGAACAGCATTGAGTAAATGAGGCAATTGAAAGAAATTAGAAAATGGAAAATGAGAAGGTAGATACTTGACAGCCTTGTTTTGTCCACATTTTATAAAGACAGAAGCTGTGGAAGCTCCTTGAGGACACAGAATAATAGCCTTGGTATTTTAAGGATTAGATTATTTATATCTATTTATTTTAAAAAATTGTGACATTTGGACTTAATGAATACAAAAACACTAGTCATAAATATCTGGCAAAAGAGTTAGGTTAATTTTGGAACACAAAGAAATAATTTTGTTTGGGTCATAAAATCCAAATGTTAGATCCTAGTGATGCTACTAAGAGGGGATTTAAGGACATCATAGAATCTGCAAAGGCTATCTTTTTTCTGACCGTGAGAGTATTTCCATTTTATATGACAAAATGTCTTCTTATGGAATGTGGTTGTTAAGCTCAATTACCTCACCCATATAAGAAGAATATATATATATTTTTTCCCGTATCTAAACCAGTTTTCTGGCTAAATGTATTTTCATCCATACATAAACATGTGTGTGTGTGTGTGTGTGTGTGTATGTGTGTGTGTGAAGCTACACAATTTTCCCTCAGCAGTGTCAACTGACATGAAAATACACAATGTGAGAGCTATGAGTTTTAGTTTTATTGGGGGCTTATTGAGGACTACAGCCCCAGATACAGCCTCTCAGATGGCTCTGAGGAACTGTTCCAAAGAGGTAAGGGGGAAAGTCAGTATATATATGATTCTGGTGAAGGGAGTACATGTAATCAGGCTTACATTTCAGCAGAAAGTTGCTGCTAGTCACGAGGAAAAGATGTCTGAATGATTTTAGTGTTTTTCTATGTACAGGAAGGTGCAGAAGTTTGGGTTAATAAAAATTTTTCTCCTGAAAAACATCTAACTGTTTGAAGGCCTGTTCTGTCAGTTTTCCCAGAGTACAGAGAGCCTCATTCCTGGTCTCTTCCCTAGACTCCTGTCAGGGTGTGTTAAAGGTTAGCAACTGCAGTGGCTAACGACTCAGTCCTTGTAGAGCTGATGGCTAGAGACATTCTTTAGTTGGCAGCAGCTTGAAATCAAGCTTGGAATACTTTGGAAATAACGTAATTGTTCATGACTGGATAGCTAGGTTGTTGAGAATGTTTCTAGGCTGAAGTCTAAACTTTCAGACTCAAAGAGAGAAGTATCTGGTTAGATATGTTTAATAAGATGAACAGGCCTGCCGTTAGCTGCTGTGGTGCCATCTGCTAATGAAGACAAGCCACCCCCTCCATGTAGGTAGATAGAGCCCTGACAGCCACAGCTTGGCTCCTGGACGTGAGTGGATTTCAGAAACCCCTCAGCCCTAAAGCCCAGTGCCATTGTGCAGTATACAAACTTTGCAACAGAGTGTGGGAAGTCTGAATGTTAAGGTGTCAAGTGGTTAGCGCCAGAGAAGACCACAGGAGATTTTGCTTATATTTTACCCAGAGACTAGTATTCTTGATAAATTAATAATCAGCTTTAGAAATGAGTAAATAAACCATCCAAGAGATGAGTAAAAGAGAGGCAAAGTTATTCTTAATCTTTTCCACCAATGAAGAATACCCTGTGTTGTTTTTCACTTATGTTTTGAAATAATTGGTCTAATGAAATAACCGAATTCCTTAAGTAACTATTTGCGTATTTTAATCTTTTAGTCAAATATGTGACTGCCAGCACAGCTTCTGATGAGCATATGATGAGTATTGTCATGTTGGGTTTGTGTGATTTGGGGTTCAGACAAAATAAAGTCATCCTTTTATTTAATCCATATGTCTGTGCTCCAAGTGAATGTATGATTTTTATATGGCTTTTTTCTTTTTGCCTGATAAAGGAAAAAATTGATCATTTTATCCATTATAAAAAAATTAGAAGGTGTGTAAAATAAGAGCTTCAGCATACTCTAATTCTAGGAAAGTTATCAGGACCCTGAATAAGTGGACTGGATTTAAAGGGAGAGAAATGACTTTCCAGGGGAAAATTTGGGGGGCATGAAATAATATGATTGTGAATAAGAATAATGTTTTACTTATGTAAGTGTCCTTAAAAATACAAGTGTAATTCTACACATGTATTCTAGGATATGTGTATACATTCTGACAAAATATTTGTATATGGGGTTATTGTTACTGACCTTTTTGGATCAAGAAGGGCTCTGTTTCCTAGTGTTGTTTGAGTCAATGGAATGAGACCAAGTCCTTCAGAAACAAAAGAAAGCTTTATCTTTATTTTTTTACTTATTTGGCTGTGCTGGGTCTGAGTAGTTGCACATGAATCTTCAATCTTCATTGCGGCATGCAGCATCTTTAGTTGCAGCATGTGGGGTTCAATCCCTGGTCAGGGAACTAGATCCCACATGTTGCAACTAAGAGTTCGCATGCCACAATTTAAAGATCCCACGTGCTGCAAGGAAAACTTTATTCTTTCATCAAAGAAAGGGGAGGCAGGAGCTCGGGCTCTAGAGCACAGGCTCTCCCAGAAAGGGTGTGGGTGGAGCTACTTTTGGGAGTCTCGGGGGCAGGGGAGGAGGGGGCGGGGTTCAGTGAGAAGAGGGCAGAGTTCTAGAGGGGCAGGCGCTTCTGCAGGTGTTTAGTTTCAGATCCTCAGGGTCTGGGGCAGCGTTTCTGCACATTCACCCAACCCACTATCTTTTTTTTTTTTTTTTTTAATAAATTTATTTATTTTAGTTGGGGGCTAATTACTTTACAATATTGTAGTAGTTTTTGCCATACATTGACACGAATCAGCCATGGGTCCACATGTGTTCCCCATCCCAAACCCCCCTCCCACCTCCCTCCCCATCCCATCCCTCTGGGCCATCCCAACTCCCCAGCCCTGAGCACCCGTCCCATGCATCGAACGTGGAATGGTGTTCTGTTTCACATATGATAATATACATGTTTCAATGCTATTGTCCCAGAACGTCCCACCCTCACCTTCTCCCTCAGAGTCCATGAGACTGTTCTATGCATCTGTGTCTCTTATTCTGTCTTGCATATAGGGTTATCGTTACCATCTTTCAAATTCCGTATATATGCATTAGTATACTGTATTGGTGTTTTTCTTTCTGGCTTACTTCACTCTGTATAAAGGGCCCCAGTTTCATCCATCTCAATAGAACCGATTCAAATGTATTTTTTTAATGGCTGAGTAATATTCCATTGTGTATATGTACCACAGCATCCTTATCCATTCGTCTGCTGATGGACATCTAGGTTGCTTCCATGTCCTGGTTATTGTAAACAGTGCTGCGATGAACATTGGGGTACACACGTCTCTTTCAATTCTGCCAACCCACTATCTTAAGTTGCAGTGTCCTGAGCAGCATTTCTGCTCCAGGCCCTAAGCTGCAGTGTCAGGGGCATTTTGCTTTGGGAACGCTGTTCTTAAGTGCCAGGTGTGAGTTCTCTTCACGTGGCCCTCTCTGAGCAAGTGAAACTGGATGAAGCACAAAGGAAAAAATAGTTAGACTTTATCTTATTACCCAGATTCTGGTTTTTTTTTCCTAGGAATTGTTAATGGGCTTTGTTGGTGACAGTATTGAACCTTTGTCCTAAATGAAAAGCAGGTATCATCCTCACCTGTGTTCCTAAGGAAAGATTTGTCTTTAGATAATAGGGGTCAGGGATTGTTGTTGTTCCAGTCACAAAGTCATGTTCAACTCTTTGTGGCCCCATGGACTGCAGAATGCCAGGCTTCCCTGTCCCTCACTCTCTCCTGGAGTTTGCTCAAATTCATGTCCATTGTGTTGGTGATGCCATCGAACCATCTCATCCTCTGTCGCCGCCTTTTCCTCCTACCCTCAATCTTTCCCAGCATCGGGGTCTTTTCAGTGAGTTGGCTCTTCTCAGCAGGTGGCCAAATTATTGGATCTTCAATTTCAGCATCAGTACTTCCAATGAATATTCAGGGTCATTTCCCTTAGGATTGACTGGTTTGATCTCCTTGGACTCTCAAGAATCTTCTCCAGGGCCACAATTTGAAAGCATCCGTTGTTTGGTACTCAGCCTTCTTTGTGGCCCAACTCTTACATCCGTACATGACTACTGGAAAAACCATAGCTTTGACTATACCGACCTTTGTTGGCAAAGTGATGTCTCTGCTTTTTAATATGCTGTCTAGGTCTGTCATAACTTTTCTTCCAAGGAGCAAGCATCTTTTAATTTTGTGGCTGAAGTCACTGTCTGCACTGATTTTGGGGCCCAAGAAAATAAAATCTGTCACTGTTTCCACTTTTTCCCCATGTATTTGCCATGAAGTGACACGGGTTTCAGGGGTTAATCATATTTTTATACTTTATCTTTAGGAAGTGTAGTGAAATAATACATGGATCAGATGCTGGTGGTATCCCAACAGGTGCCCTCAGATCCCTCTGACTCTTTCTGTGTGTCCATCCGCTGCTTTCATCGTGATTGGCCTTAGAGGATGGCCTCTGTAACCCTCTTTGCAGGACTGCCCTTGGGCTGCTGGTGCCATGGTGCCCATCAACATCCATGGGGGTTGGCATGTCCTAGCCCTTACCAAGGATGGTCTGGCAGAGGTCATGAAGGCTCAGCAAACTTGTCTCAAGTTGGGACCTTCCCCAAGGCAGAATTTAGGTCCCAGAGCTCCCCTACAGCATGAGGCTGAGTTTGAGACTTTGTCTGAAGTTTTGTCCTTGTTTGTCCTTCTTGGGAACCTGACCTAAAACTGTATTTATATATCACAGAGTTTAAAAAATGTTCACATACATGTGAAGGTTTATTAAGTCTTGGATGCCATGCTAATTTCAAGACAAAATAATGATGGTGCTGCCTCCCTACCTTCCAGCAAGGACTAGAAATCATACCTGATGTCTGGTAAAGCATAAATCAGGCTAACTCTTCACCTACTAGAACCATAGATAGTAGTTGTTTTTTTATGATAGAATTCCCAATATATTGGTGGCTGCATATATCCACAGAGGCTTACATGACCAAGTTTGTGAAGTTAGGTAATTCATAAGCATTCTTCCTGTGAGGAGAATGCAGTAGAACTTGGACAGATAAAGACTGAGGTTGATTTTACTTACATCTGTAAGTCACTGAACTGGAAGTGACATTTAGTTCTAGTCCTGGTGAAGCATCTTACCGTGAATTTCTGAGCAAACCATTCTGCTTTTCCTCTAGACCTCAGTTTACTCAACTTGCACTGCCTTTTGTCATTTCAACTGAGTATTTTACATTTCTCTTTTCTTAGGAAATAAGTTTTCTCTCTTTCTTTTTTTTTATCTTTCTTATGGTTGGCCTAGGGTATGCATTATACATACACAGCCAATCCAGGCTCACTTTCATGTTACTCATTAATTCTGCAAATTCTCAAATGCATCATACAATTGGGCTGCTGCTGCTGCTGCTGCTGCTGCTGCTAAGTCGCAACAATCGTGTCCGACTCTGTGCGACCCCAAAGACGTCAGCCCACCAGGCTCTCCCGTCCCTGGGATTCTCCAGGCAAGAACACTGGAGTGGGTTGCCATTGCCTTCTCCAATGCATGAAAGGGAAAAGTGAAAGTGAAGTTGCTCAGTCGTGTCCGACTCTTAGCAACCCCATGGATTGCAGCCTACCAGGCTCCTCTATCCATGGGATTTTCCAGGCAAGAGTACTGGAGTGGGTCTCCAGTGCCTTCTCTGACAATTGGGCTGGAGCCATTAAAATATTGAGTCTATCTTTAAAGTGCCCAATGACAGTAAGCAGTCACCTTCAGTGCTAGGCAAATGGCTTGTGAGAAAAATATAAATCCTGATCCTTGCTGTTTTATTTCCTTCTTTTACCTTTTGGAACAGGGGTCTGAGCAGATGAAATCATTCTGAGAGACATCCAGAAAAAGTGTGAGAACTTTTTTATATCATTAAAATATTTACAGTTAGAAATACTTTACCAAAAACTGCAAAGCATTCATACTTCCCAAGGATGTAATGTGATTCTTCTGGCATTAGGACTTAATGGGTATATGGAAATTTAAATGTATTTTTTATACTAACCCTTTGTTTAATTTTTAAAATAAATACACTACATGGCACAACATTTTCTTAAGTAGAAAATGAAATATTTATTTCCTGCCCATGTTCACCCAGTATTCATCTGAGGAGATAACTAATGTTGCCAGTTTCTTCGTATCTTTCAGAGCTAATTTATGTAAGCAAATACTCTCTGGTTGTGTAAATATGTGTGTGTGTCTGTTTTATATACTGTTATGTACCTTCCTTCTTTCATTTAACAATATAAATTAGAAATTTTTCCATATTAGTACTAAAGGTATCATTTCATTTTACTATAACTCAACACCCACACTCCTATCTTCCTTATATTTTCCTCCAAAACAAACTAACCATCATCATTTATTTGTTTATCGCTTCTGACACCCAACTAGAATATTAACTACATGAGAGTAAGTATTTTTTTTTTACTGCATGCATCTCCAGTGCCTAGGAGAGAGTGCCTGGAATATAGTAGACATATGATAAATACTTATATTTGCTTAATGAATGAATACATTAGCTTTTATATTTTATTCTACTGCATGCACTTAACAAAATTTATTTAGCAAGTTTCATATCGATAGACCTTTAAGTTGTGTCCAGTCTTTTGCTGTTACAAGCTCTGCTGCCATGAACATCCTGGTACATACATTAATTAATCCATGAGCCAGTGTATCTTTAAGGAAAATTCCTGAAAATGAAATTTCAGGCTCAAAGGATATGGGGATTTTTAATCTTGATATATAATGCCAAATTCCTCTCTTTGGAGGTAATACTGATTTATACTTCTATCACCAATATGTGTATGCATAAATCCAATTATATTTACTTCATTTAAAGGCAAAGATACCAATTTAAATTAAAATGCACGCGTGGTGCTTTTCTCCGTTAGGGGAGTAAGTTGGAGACTTAACTTTAATATAAGATGAATATAGTTTATTCTTTGCTAGAGAATAGTAACTGTATGGAAGCCTAAAACAAATGTTAATTCATTGTCAAGTCTAAGAATTCTATATCTTCAACTTCTAAATAAAAAATTATGATTCAAAAATAATTGCATTGTGTTCCAGTAGTAAAATCATAGCATCAAAAATCCAAGCCAAGGAAAATTAATTATGTTATTAATTATATTCATTTATGAAAAAAATCTAAAAGCTCAAAATTTCTCCTGTATTTCACTATTCTTTATGGAGAATTTTAGATTTCAGTGTAATCTAAATTCATTTGGGAATGTATTTTTAGTCTTATTTCTATTCAGTATCCTGAAAATGCACTTTCATGTTAGAGGCTGTTGAACTGTAACACGAGGAGAGATTCAAATCTTATAAGCAGTGATTTGGAGGAGAAAGACATGCTATGTTATGTACAAAGGCATAGGTAGCTTTTACCAAAGCAAGGTTATCTAGTCTGTAATTAGGTAGGTTAAGAGGTTGAGTTAACTATTTCAAAGAGGAAATGGGATTAGAAATCTTGATTAAGAAAGTATTACTCAAAGAAGGAACTTGCTCAGCATAGACCCCCCCTCCTTGTCCCCACAGCCTGAAGGAAGTAAGTCTTCTTTTAACCCGGAGACAAGGAGAAAATGTAATTCTTTCTGTGAGTCATGCTAGAAATGGATAGAAAGAGTTCTTTAAAACCAATCACAGTTGCTCATTATGCTTCAAATAGTAATGTTTTCTTTCAAATGGCATATCACCAGGCTGCCTGGTTAGAGAAAACAGTTTTGCTTGGGATGTAAGCAATGAACATGTGAAATGGTTACACAGGGAACCTAGAACTAATTTGAAACCTACTGATTCAAAATATGAAAACAAGTGATGCAAAGACTTATTTAATGAAGAAATGCTGGTATTTATTTTTGGAGATGCTATAGAATTAAAAAAAAAAAACTTCAGTCCAAATTTAAAACAAATCTAGTAAACTTCAATAAGAGAAAAGTTTTCCTATTGACTGAGTTATTGATGTAACTTGAATTTAGGACTTCCATGGTGGCTCCGACAGTAAAGAATCTGCCTGCAGTGCAGGAAACACAGGTTCCATCTCTAAGTCGGGAAGATCCCCTGGAGAAGGGAGTGGCTGCTCATTCCAGTATTCTTGCCTAGAGAATTCCTTGGACAGAGGAGCCTAGTGGGCTTCAGTCCATGGGGTTGCAAAGAGCCAGACATGACTGAGTGACTAACACTTTCAGTTTCACTTTAAAGACTAACTGTAATATAGTCTTCCTTATAGAGAGGCTTTCCCAAACATGAGCAGAGGCAGGATCAGGACTTGACCTGTAGTAGGACTAGCTAGACCCTGAAACTGGTAAATCGATAGAATTTTCAAGGGCCAAAAAGTAGGTGTTAAAAATAAATTTTGGTCCATAATCAAATAGGTGAGCCAGTGGATGATTAGAACCAGAGGTAATAGATCTAGAATGTGAACAGGTCCAGGTCCGGGGAGATGTGGCAGTTTTAGAGGGAGGTAATCTCAGAGACCAAAGAGGAGATGCAGGATTACTGATCAGAATGAGGCAGGCCCTCATTCTTGGAGAAATGAAATAACAGGCGAAGGTAAAGATTTTCAGGAGAAAGGTGCAGCAAGTTAAATATGAATAAAAGGAGCCTCAGCAAAATTTTTCTAATCCTGAGCAGGTATTTTATTTCTGTTCTTGTTGTTCCTCCTACCAGCCATCTTTCTTCTTCCTTCCTCCTGAGTGGGTTCTACCCATTCAGACTACTAGAACAGGATCATGGTGCCCGAACATCTTTGGGTAATTGACCCAACTTGGCCGCAAATTGCCTTTCTTTTGATTCTGTTCAATTCCGACCCACCTTTTCTTTTGACTCACTATTGTTCATTGGCTTTTGGATGAGGGAGCTCAAGATTTCTTACTCTTGGGGCCCTACTCACTCATAGTTCTTTTCATGGTCTCACTCTCTGAACTATCTCCCTGTCCTGTCCCAACTCCCAAAGCTAGAGAGTGCCTTTCCCTGGACATACCCAAAGACTGATAGTCATTCATATTTCTGGAAAATAGGATAAGGGTCCAATTACTGTATAATTTACATTGGTAAATATATTGATGATAGTGTTAGTAATAATGGCTTAGAAACTAGATGCTGTGCTCGGTGCTTTTCACAGGTTCTGAAATTTATTTCTCATAGTCTTCTTAGGGAGTTAAGTATATCATTCTGATTTTACAGAGAATGGAAGTGAGGCAACTTTTACAAAGTGCATAGGTAGCAATCCAGAATGCAAACAGGCACTCTGTCTCCTGGATCCACCATTTTAAACAGGCACAGAATCCCAGCTATAGTAAGAGAACACAAAACTTCTTGCTGATAACTTAATTAGTGACCTAAATTCCTAAAATTGACTTGAAAGGAGACAGGATTGGTCTCAGAATCCTGGGTGAGCTGAACCTTCAGGCAGCTAACTACTAGATAAGTTAGCCTTAGACTTAACCCAATTGAGCTCCCAGAGTTTTGCAGAGTAGAAGTAATGACATTTCTGGCCAATTTATCAGGAACTTTTACTGCATGTACCAGTGAATAGAAAATCCCTTACTAGTATCATCAGAAGTTAGAGTATCAGGGGCTTGCTAGATGCTTAGCTGTCCTTCTTCCTTTTCTTGGACACATAGAAAGGCCATATTCCACAGCCTCTGTTGTAGTTAGGTTGGGGCTATATGACTGGTTCTAGCCTGCAGGGACTTTAAGCTGACACTCATCCCTCATGCAAAAACATGCCCTAGAACAGCTCACAGTCATGA
Source organism: Giraffa tippelskirchi (assembly GCF_054371585.1). Lineage (NCBI taxonomy): Eukaryota > Metazoa > Chordata > Mammalia > Artiodactyla > Giraffidae > Giraffa > Giraffa tippelskirchi. The sequence goes on along the minus strand of NC_137275.1, from coordinate 86,029,585 downwards.
GCAGATGTAAGTTCCTAATATGACTCCCCACAACAGTCCTCGTGATCAACAATCTCCAATGCCTCTTAGTCTGTATTCCTTATGGGCCCCTTATAAGACTTCACTCATTTGTGGCTTACCAAAACCACACTATTTTTACTTAAATTGAGCAGTCTGGCCCTAGCCTGGGGACCCCAAAACACTGCACCCATGGACCCTAATATAGGCTTGTGCTTCAGGTCCTGCCTCTCTTTGTTTACACTCTGCCTTGACCTCACTCCTCTAGGACCTGTGATTAACACAATTCTCGGCTTCAACTGGGTAGCTCAGCTGGTAAAGAATCTGCCTGAAATGCAGGAGACCCCAGTTCAATTCCTGGGTCAGGAAGATCCCCTGGAGGAGGGCATGCAACCCACTCCAGTATTCTTGTCTGGAGAATCCCCATAGACAGAGGAGCCTGGTGGGCTACAGCCCATGGGGTTGCAAAGAGTCGGACATGACTGAGCAACTAAGCAGGTGCTTCAACTTTTAATTTCTCTTGTGGTTTGCTGTTGAACCCCAGGTCACCATGTGGCACTCCATGCTCCACTCAACAGATGCTAATTTATCAAAGTCAAACAGGAGGTTGATAGTACTAAAGAGAGAGACAGAGACAAAGACAGAGAGATAGAAAGTCCGAATGAGAAAGAAAGAAAAAGGGAATAACTGTTATAATTTGTAGTTAGTGTTCTTGGGTATAGTTTTAAGATTATTTATTCCCAATGGAAAGAAAACAAGCTATTTTCTTTTAGACGTGCGTGTGCACACACACACACACATATGCTTATCTGTGTCTAAACTTAGGAATGAATGCAAGTCAGCTGTGTGATGTAAATCCTCTCCCAGGCAAAGAAGCAACTATAAGTGGAACAAAGTCTTTTATATTCCTTCATGAGTGCATTTCCTTACTCCAGTGTTAGAATCAACCATAGGACCAACAAAGTCTTACAGGGCAGTAGTTCAGTGAATAGGAGTTATATTGTCTATGCTTAATTGTATTAAGAAAGAAGATATTTGGTGGCATAAGGGACATAATGAATTGGAACTTTAAAAAACAATAAAGTCAAGGTTTAAAGAAGGCAATGCAAGAACTAAACTCTTTAATTAGCAATCATGCCTTAATCTGGAGCATTTATACGAGAGATCCGGAAGCTGACCTGACATTTACTTTATTCTTTCTGACATGTTGACAGGTGCCCTTGGAAAAGCACATTCCAAATACCACAAGTGCAGATGTGATCAGCAAGTATGAGGGTTTTATTGACTTATTATTGATATCTCATTATTTATAGTCTCAGTTCTAGCTGCCAAGGGACAGTTTTATTAGGTTGGTGCAAAAGTAATTGCGATTTTTGCATTGTTGAAATCTGCCTTTGATATTGGAATACGTTCTTAAATAAATGTGGTTATGTTATACATTATTTCAATGAACATTTCTCGCTTTATGATTTTTTTTCCTGGTGACTTATTGCTGTTTATTTTATATGTATTTTAGACTATGGAAGTGATGTTAGACAAAAAGCAAACCTGAGCAATTTTCTTATTCGAGTTCAAAATGGGTCATTAAACAGCAGAGACAACTCGCAACAATGCATTTGGCCTAGGAACTGCTAAGGAATGTATAGTGCAGTGGTGGTTCAAGAACTTTTAAAAGGAGATGAGAGCCTTGAAGATGAGGAGTGCAGCGGCCAACCATTGGAGGTTGACAGTGACCAACTGAGATCTATCATCGAAGCTGATCCTCTTACAACGACACAAGAAGTAGCCCCCAAACTCAACACCGACCATTCTATGGTCATTCAGCATTTGAAGTAAATTGGAAAGGTGAAAAAGCTCAATAAGTGATTGCCTCATGCTGCTGCTGTTGCTAAGTTGCTTTAGTCGTGTCCGACTCTGTGTGACCCCGTAGACGGCAGCCCACCAGGCTCCGCCGTCCCTGGGATTCTCCAGGCAAGAACACTGGAGTGGGTTGCCATTTCCTTCTCCAATGCATGAAAGTGAAAAGTGAAAGTGAAGTCGCTCAGTCGTGTCCAACTCTTAGCGACCCCATGGACTGTAGCCTACCAGGCTTCTCCATCCATGGGATTTTCCAGGCAAGAGTACTGGAGTGGGGTGCCAACTGACTGTAAATTAAAAAAAAAAAAAGGTCATTTTTGAAGTGTCGTCTTTTCTTATTCTACACAACAACAACAAACCATTTCTCAGTTGGTTTGTGATGTGTGATGATAAATGGATTTTATACAACAACTGGCAATGACTAGTTCAGTGGTCAGACTGAGAAGCTCCCAAAGCCTAACTTGCACCAAAAAAAGTTGATGGTTACTATTTGGTGATCTGCTGACCATCTGATCCACTACAGCTTTCTGCATCCTGGCAAAACCATTACATCTGAGAAGTATGCTCAGCAAATCAATGAGATGCACTGAAAACTGCAATGCCTGCAGCCAGCATTGGTCAACAAAATGGGCCCAGTTCTTCTCCACAACAACACCTGACTGCACTTGGCACAACCAAAGCTTCAAAAGTTGAACAGTTTGGACTATGACATTTTGCCTCATCCACCATATTCACCTGACGTCTTGCCAGTTGACTACCACTACTTCAAGCATCTCCACTTTTTGTAAGCAAAGCTCTTCCACAAACAACAGGATGCAGAAAATGCATTCTAAGAGTTTGTCAAATTCTGAAGCATGGATTTTTACACTACAGGAGTAAATAAACATTTCTCATTGACAAAAATTGATTGTTGATTGTAATGGGTCTTATTTTGATTAATAAAGATGAATTTGAGCCTAGTTATAATGATTTAAAATTCACTATCTAAAACTGCAGTTACATTCGCAGCAACCTTGTATGTGTTCCTTATAAACAACATTCACTTTGTTGATTGGACATATAGAATTCCCTTGGATATCATTTTATGAATATACCACAATATATTTATCCACCACGATGGGCATTTAATTGTTTTAAAACATTTGCTATTATAGACAATTTCATAATGAACACTGTTGTGCATATTTCCTTGTATACATATATGAGTTTCTTTAGGATACACACTTGAAAGTGTTATTGCTGGACTGTAGGTAAGCACATTTGCAACAAATTAAGTGAAGATTTATTCTCCAGTGTGGCTAAAGAAATTTATTTCTTTAGATATCTCAATATCTCAGAATGGTCTTGCTTGAAAATTTGTGAAAATGTTATATTTGCATTTCTTTATTGGAAATTTGGGCTTTAGCTTCTGTGAAGAGCCTATTTATATTCTTTGCCATTTTTTCTCACCAGATGAGTGAAGTTTGTAGAAACTCTTTTCTTTGTAGGATCTACAGGAATTCTCATCTTTTGCCAGTTACATACATTGCAAAAATCTTTTCACAGTCTGTTTTATCTTCTAACTTTGTTTATAAAAGCCTCTGTTTTATGTGTTTATCATTTCAATGTGATTAACTTTATTAATCTTAAATTCTTGGATTTGTACTTTTGTGCCTTGATTAAGAAATTTACTTGTTATCTTAATGTACATTTACAAGGACAAGTAGAAATAGATTTAGTGTATTGTGTAATGATCTGGTTTTATTTTGTTTTGTTTTTCATATGGACAATCAGTTGCCTTATCACCACTTATTAAATAGCTTATCCATTCCTTATTAATTTATTGCCTTCTTGAACATATGTCAGATTTTCTTATTCATGTGGTTATATTCCTGGATTTTCTATGGTATTACATCAGTTTTCCTTGTCTATCACTATACTGTGGTCACACTGTCCTAAGTAATATAGTCTTTAGAACTTCTAAAGTGGTTGTGCCACTGTCACACCAATGATGCATACTTCCTCCTGTTCCACATCCTTGTCAGCTTTTGACCATTCTAATAGGTGTATAGTGGTATCTCATTACTGTTTTAATTTGCAGTTCCACAATGACATATGAGGCTGAGCATCTTTTCAAGTTATTCAACATCTGTTTATCTTTTTTGGTGTCTTTGGCCCATTCTTTGGTCAGGATGTTTGTTTTCTTATTACTGAGATGTATGAGTTCTTTTTATAGTTTGGTTACAAATTCTTTATCAGATATGTATTTTGCAAATATTTCCTCCAAGTCTGTGGCTTGTCTTTTCATTCTTTTTACAGTATATTTCATGGAGCAGGAGTACTTTTTTTTTTTTAATCTTTATTATATATTGTTGTATAGTTGATTAACAATGTTGTGTTAGTTTCAGGTGTACAACAGAATGATTCAGTTATACATATACATGTATGTTTTAATGAAATTTAGCTTACCAATTATTTCTTTCACAAATTGTGCCTTTAGTGTTGTTTCTAAAAAGTCATTGCCAAATGTAATGTTATCTCGATCTTTTATGTTATCTTCTAAGAGTTTTATAATTTTGTATTTTACACTTCATTCTGTGAGTTAGAAAGGTATAACATCCATCTCTCTCACCTGATGAGAGACATTCTTTTTTTTTTTTTGCATGTGGACGTCCAGTTGTTTCACCAGCATTTGTTGAAAAGGTTAGATTTTCTCCACTGTATAGCCTCTGCTCCTTTGTCAATGTCACTTGACCAAATTGTGTGGCTCTAATTCTGGATTCTGTGTTCTGTTCCATTGATCTGTCTATTCTTTCAAGGTACCATGCTACCTTGACTAACATTGCTTTATAAGTCTCTTATTAAGTTGAGAAATGTCAGTCCTCGAACCTTGCTCTTCTTCTTTAATGTTATGTTGGTTATTGTGGACATTTTGACTCTCCATATAAATTTTGGGGTTAGTTTGTTGATATCCATAACATAATGGATTTTGATTGGAATTGCATTGCATTTTTTATTAAGAAAACTGACATCCTGACAATATTGTCTTTTTATCCATGAGCATGATATATCTTTCCACTTATTTTGTTCCTCTTTGATTTCTTTTATAAAAGTTCTATAGTTTTACTCATATAGAGCTTGTACGTATTTTGTTAGACTCATACCTAAGTATTTCATCTTTTTGAATGCTAAGTTCTGTTGTAGTTTTAATTTCACATTGGTGGCAAATGGGATAGTGACAAATTCTTATGTGTAGTAAATCCCTTACATATGAAGCTTCAAGTTGTGAACTTTTAAAGATGTGAACATCAGCATCAGGTGTGAGTGAAATTGTAGCTTGCCCTTCGTCTCCTATTGCTGGTGATCTTTCAGCTCTGTCATCTCCCAACCCCTCTCCCTCCTCCAGTCAGTAACTCTTCTTGCCTGTTCATTTGATGCCAACCCCTGTGTGCAAGCTGTGTACTGTTCTACTGTACTTTTCAAGGTACTGTGTACTATAAGATTTTAAAAAAATTCTTAATTTTTTTGTTTGCTTTCTATGTATTATTTGTGTGAGAAGTATTATAAACCTATTATAGTATAGTACTAATAGACAGTTTTCTTAGTTAGATACCTCAGGCTAACTTTGTTAGACTTATGAACAAATTGGACTTACAAACATGCTTTTGGAACAGATCTCATTTGTATGTAGCAGACTTACTGTATTACTTTTATAACCTGTGAACTTGTTATAATCACTTATTCTTTTCAGGAATTTTTTGTCATGGCTCATTCTTTGGGATTTTCTATATAGATAATCATGTCATTTGTGAACAGAGATGGTATTTTCTTTTCCTTTTCAATCTGTATAATTTTAATTTTCTTTCCTTGTCTTATTGCATTAGCTAGGATTTCCAATACTATGTTGACAATGAGTGGTATTAGGGGACATCTTTACCTTGCACATGATCTTAATGAAAAGTGTCTAGTTTTTCAGCATTATGCTAATTATAAAGTATGTTTTTTAAAGATTTTCTTAGTCAAATTAAGAAAGCTCCCCTCTCTTCCTACTTCACTGATTTTTTATTTTTAAATTATGAGTGGGTTTTAGATTTTGTTAAATTCTTTTTCTACTTCTAGTCAAATGATCATGGGATTTTTTTTTCCTTTAGTTTGTTGATGTCATGGATTATATTAATTTGTTTTCAAATGTTGCATACTTGGAATAAATCCTATGTAGTCATTGTATATGATTCTTTTTATACACTGCTGTATTACGTTTAATAATATTTTATTGAGGACTTTTGAATCTATGTTGATGAAGGATATTGATCTGTAGTTTTCTTCTCTCACAATGTCTTTGTTGGTTTTGGTGTTAGAATAATACCAGCCTTATAAAATGAGTTAGAAAACATTCCTTCTGCTTCTACGTTCTGGAATAGATTGTAGAAAGTTGGTATAGATTCTTTTTTAAATATTTGGTATAATTCCCCAAATTTGTAGTTTAGGTTTTTCCATGATAGCGCTGGTTCTGATGTGAGTTGATTCTCATGGTTTTCTGCAAAAACAAGTTATGATTCTTAGTATATTCCTGTCTGTCTTTCCAGTTTTTGGTGCACTGGTTTTCCCTTTGACCTCAGTTTTCTGATGGATCTAAGAAAACTTGTTGATTTTGAATTTTTTCATTTTTTTGATTGTTGTTAGGGTGGTGTGATGACTTCTAAGCTCTTTACATGCCAGATCAAAAAAAAGAAGTCCTTAATTTTATTTTTAACATGAAATATTGGATATTATGCTTTTAAAGTTAATAAAATAAGTTTTACAGCTTTTTTACAATTTATTTTTCCAATTAAAAGTTACTAAGCTATTTTTAAATTTCTGTGGACAACATTGTTTCTTGTATATTATGATTTTCCTCTGGTTTTGATGCTTGTTTTTTATTTAAGTGCACCTCTTAATCAATTTTTTAATACGAGACTGTGGGTGGTAAATCTCTTGATTTATTTTAATATCTGAAAATATCTTTATTTTCCTTGTTTTTTTTTAGCATAGCTTTGGGAAGAACCTAGGACTTCAGGTGTGCACGAAGTGTTGGTGATCAATGTATCCTGTAATTTAGTCTAATTCATGAGGCTAGTTGTGTTCTTCATCTGCCCATGAGCTCAGGGATCAACTGCTGAGTTGTACTGCCTTGAGTTTTAAATGATAGTATAACTGGGTTTGTGATTCTAAGTTGATAGTTATTTTCCTTTAGAAATTCAAAGTTATTATTCCATTTGTTTTGATTATTTATTTCCTGCATGGTATTAGGAGTATTTAAAATCTACTCATGTATGCAAGAAATAACTTGATTTTTTTTACTCATCTTGAGCTTCAGGCAGTAAATCTAGGTGTGGTCCTTAACTGACTTGGAGCACTTATGAATATGAAGCCTTATAGACCAATGGCTTCAATCATGCTAATTTTTTTGTTTAATTTTTTTTTATTTTAATTCACAAAACTGTGTATATTTTTTAAAAATTCTAGCATTTTGGTATGGTTTTATTTGGTCTTCTCTTTTCTGTCATTTCCACATATTTGATTTAGAAGTTGGCCTCAATTTACTAATTCATCTTTGGGAGATTTTAAATTATATTTCTAAAAATAGTATATGACCATGCTATACTTCTGCTTAAAATATGTTTTGACTTTCCTTGAAATTCATGTTGATAACTTATAATATAACACACAAACCCTTCAAGGTCTGACCTGGGATAAAGCTTACAGCTTCATCTCATACTGTCCCCCTATGTCTGTACTACATCCTAGACATGTTAAATTTCCTCCTAGTTCCAAAATACACATTATGTCAAACACATGAGCCTTAAAACATGTTGACATTTCTGTATCAAATGACTCTTCTTTTATATTGGCCGTTTTCTGCCTAATCGTCTTTGTATTTCTCTAATCTCCCCATTAAAGTTATATATGCCTGACACTGTGTGCTTCTCATGCAAGACTGTCATCACTATATTATTATTTACAAACATGTCAGTTTTATTATTTAGACCCTATACTATCTAATAGAACTTTCTATGATGATGTTAATGTTCCAGATCGACACTGTTCCATAGAACCTTGTGTGATGGTGGATATATAATGTCTAATGTGTAGCCACTAACTATATGTGGTTACTGAACACTTCAAATAAGTTTTAATGTGACTGAGTAAATTTTTATTTTAATTAACTTAATTTAAATGGTTACACATAATTAGTGGTTACTGTATTCGAGAGTCAAGTTCAAGATTTTGAATTTGATTCAAAGGCAGAGGAGATGTATTGACTACTTTCTTAGTGATATCCAGTAACTAGTACATAGTGAATACTCACTACGTTGTAATTAAATGAAGAAATAAGCAAATTCTAGAAGATTAAGAAATTAATATTTATACTGAGAAGCTTAAAAAATCAAGAGAACACTTTACTACTTTAGCAGAAAATAAGCTCTTATTCTTTTTAGTTAGATCTAAACTATGTCAGTGGTTTAGATTTTCCAGGATTCTGAGGGGGAAAAAGAACAGAAACTAAAGACTAGTGTAGTTCAGAAGTCCACAGAAATGTGTTTCTCACAACTGAGAGATTATTTCATGTTGAGTTTTCTCTTATAATTGTTTTAGAAAAGGTCAGTATCAAACCCAAGTGTAAACTGCTATTGTTAAATTTTCTTTATTTAAAACCTGATTCCTGGCAGGAAAAGGTAGCTGTTTTATATACTTATACATAATATCGATTGTCCCTCCTTCAGTCTGCAATTTAAAAAGTTCTTTTATTTCTAGTTTATTTAGTAGAGAAATTTGAACTCCATTTGGGACTGGAACACCAATTTTTTTTTTTTTATTTAGTCTTTCTTATTAATGTTCAGAAAGCAAACAGGGAAAGTAGTTTCAGGAAGAACAATAACAACTTTAAGTCAGCCTCTTCATCAAGTTCATAGGTTGGCTTATACTGTAGGAATTTTTAATCCTATGGGAGAAGCAAGAACGATATGAAGTTGCTTTGGTAGAAATAGTATGCAGAAAGAAATGCTGTTGGGGAGGTAAGCCAATAGAGTGGATAATTACTAAACTCTGTTTTGTGCTTGCAAGAGTTTCAGAGATTGTAGTCCAACCATGAACTGAGGTCATCTGGTTTGATCACAGTTTTACCAAATGAACATTTTTAATGCATTCACTTTCCTTTATGGCAATATCTAAGATTTTTAAAGAAGGCAAAGCTACTATAGAACTTCATTAAAATTCATTTCTGGAGCTATAGTTCGTCTTGGGAATCTTAAAAATCATCTGATGCTTTAAAGTTTTTGGCTGCACAGTCCAATGTATCATTCAGAATGAGCTAAATTATACAACCATAACAAACAGCCCTCAGATTTCTCAGATCTGGGCTTAAACCCTAACAAAAGGTATTTCTTGCTCACTCTTCACCTCTTGTAGGTAGCAGGGGGCTTATAGTCATTCCTTGACGCAGAGTGATCCAGATTCCACCCTGACACATGCTTGCAGGGAAAGGGAGGTGTGGCAGATTCTACTGTGGCCCTTAAAGCTACGCCCAGAAATGACATTGGTGATGATTGCAGCACTTAGCTGGACAGATACAGATGATTCTATGATTTCAGATTTTAAAAGAAGTAAGAAGTTGAAATCTACCGTGGCCTTGAAAGAGGAGAGAAGCAAATATCTGTGAGTAGCCCAGTGCTGACCAGAATATGTAATCAGATACAGTGGATTCCAAGGTTCAGTATATTTGGGAAATTTGGGTCAGAAACTGGCATATACATTGTGTGATTGTTAGTAATTAATATCATAAAGTGAATTTTTAATATCTAAGTAGGGGTTATAATATGAAGAGAAAGTAACTCAGTCATGTCTGACTCTTTGCAACCCCTTGGACTATATAGTCCATGGAATTCTCCAGGCCAGAACACTGGAGCCTTTTCCTTCTCCAGGGGATCTTCCCAACCCAGGGATCAAACTCAGATCTCCTGCATTGCAGGCAGGTTCTTTACCAGATGAGCCACAAGGGAAGCCCAAGAATACTGGAGTGGGTAGCCCATGCCTTCTCCAGCCCATCTTCCTGACCCAGGAATCGAACTGGGGTCTCCTGCATTGCAGGTGGATTCTTTACCAACTGAGCTATGAGGGAAGCCTCTTATAATATGAAAGAAAGTGAAGTCGCTCAATCGTGTCTGACTCTTTGCAGCCCCATGGACTGTAGCCCACCAGGCTCCTCCGTCCATGGGATTTTCCAGGCAAGTGTACTGGAGTGGGTTGCCATTTCCTTCTCCAGAGGATCTTCCCAACCCAGCTCTCCCACATTGTAGGCAGACGCTTTACCATCTGAGCCACTAAGGAAGTCAGGTGCTTCCCAAATTCAGTGAAATCCCAAATACTCTGGAATTTTCTTCTTCACAGGGTTTCTGGAGAAACACTGTATAGCAGTCTTTTCATGATAGACTGGATACTTTCTCAGCACTTCTCCCAATTTAATTTTTATTTATGAATTGCTTATCTGAAATTTGCTTTAAATAAAAATCAAATATTTGGTATAGAAATATAATAAGCAATTTTTCCAAAATAGATCATGGATGTCTATCTGGAACTGTTTTTCTCTAGAGAGGTTATAAATTAGAATGCTATTGATGAATGTTAAAGTCCACAGTAGTAGAAGATAGAATATAACGTCTACTTCGAATGTCTCTGAAGTGTTGAAGTATTGCCCAAGGCTTTACCCAAATCACCTAAATATGGTACTTCTAAGTTAAAAGTTTGGAAGTTATTTAGTTTTTAAAAGCCTTCCGAATATGACTTATCTATGAGGGCAGTGTGTTAAAAACTAATAAATAATGCTCTATATGCTACATGGTTGATTAAAGTTCATTAATTCTTGCTCAGAATGATACATTTTGCCAATTTGGAGAAAAATATAACATTTTTAGTAACTGTTACATGGAATACTGAAACTAGTATTGGAAGTCTTAGGGAAGATAACAGATTTTCAAATACTTTTAATATCATAAAGATATTTTATTAAAAATTGACACTTTATTTCAAGTATAAAGAATTATCACATATGAAAATAAAAATAAAGCTAATTAATGGGAGCAATCTTAGACATAATGTCTTAGAAATAATTAGAATTAATGAGTCATCTATCCAAACTCTTATTCAGTAATCTCACCTGTTAGGAATATAGCTGTGCATCAAGAAGAAAGTTATGAAAATTGATCTGAGGAGAAAGAAGTCAGGGCCACAAAATTCATAAAATAAGAATTCTTTAGTCACAAACTCACACCCAAAATACCCTTATTTTGCTAACAACACTAACTAGGGTTGTTGTTTGGTTTCTAGTTACTGAAACTGGTATCAACATCTGAAAGAGTGGAAATTGCCAAAGGGGAATATATATTGATGGCAGTGAGAAGTGAATGGGTGGTCCAGACAAGTGATTGAATATTCTACTGAGTGAAATATGCAAAGGATGCAGTAGTCTGATATGAATTTACTTAGAGCCAAATAAACAAGAATAATTCATACTGATGATTACCCTTCTTAGTCATCAAAAAATGTTAATTTTTTTCAGTGCAGTAGCTGAGAAATTTGTTTTCTGTCCTCAATTACTTTTTTTTTTAAAAGGGAAAACATGGGTAAGGCCTGGATCCTAAGAAGTTGTCAAACTCAACTGTCCAGAATGATCCAGTCTCCAAGGGTTGTAGTTTTTCCTCATCTTGATCTTGAGAAACAAACCAAAAAAAATCAAACAAAAACCCACCAAAAAAGAAAAAGATCATTTTGACCTATAGATGGCAATATTGGTTTTATTCAAGTCAAGCACGAAAAGATGGGGTGAATAAAGGGGCATAATTTAATGACTCAAAAAAGATAATCAAATTTGAAATCCATTTTTGATGAGTATAAAATAACTTGAAAAACGAATTAAGTTTACCAAATTTCATGGAATTGGCTCTTACTCATCAAATTCCTGTTGAATTATAGATTTGAATTTGGGAAAAACAAAACTTTTAAACATTTGTCTCATTGTTATTATATTGTACTTTGAGTATATTTTGTTTACTCACAGTGGTTTGTTAAACTATGGACAAAACCAGTTTTTCATAACTATATTCCTAGCACCTTTGTTTTCATTTAAGAATATTACAGTATCAATAAAATCCAAATTATATTGCCCACTATACACAAATAGTAATTATGTTGGCAACTCTGTGAACTCTGTGGAGAACCATGGGACCACCCAACAACTGCTCCCCAGAACACTCAGTGAGTTTCCGAAGTCCCTTGAGAAATGGTCATGTGCATGCTAGCTTAAAGGGTAAGAAGAGCCCTCAGCACTCTAGTAACAATGTGTTTTAACTGTTTGAAAGTTAAGGTAGTACCTCTTAAAGTGTATAAACCCAAATACCGATTAGTTCAACATAAAAATCTCATAGCGCCTCTCTTCTGATACTCCCCCTTGGGAACAAGTACTGGTTTCTGTTGAGAATCATTTGTATCCCCCATACTCTTCCTACAATTTACTTTCCTACAGTTTGGATATAAGTATTTTCCATTTTCTTATAAAATTATAATGTTTATTATGCAGCTGTTTTCTCTTCTTCACTCTAGAAACTCTGATGAGCATTGTCTCTCCAAAATAATCATTACAACCCTGAAGAAAATGAGTTTACGCTGATGAATAGAAAACAAAGAGGTGTGTGTGTGCATGCAAGCATATGCCTGAGAGAGAGAGATGTATGAGTTCAATGATATGGCATGAGAGAAAGGTTGACTAACAAACTTTGGAAATCTTTAAGTAACAAAAATAAGCAGTATGTGGTATCTCTCACCTTCTAGGCCTGAAATATCCAATATGGTAGCCACATGTGGTGTTTTATATCAAAAATAAAATTAAACTAAATTAAAGATTTAATTCCTCAACCACGCAAGCCACATTTCCAGAGCTGAATATGTACACATAACAACTGTATTGCATGGTGCAGATAGAGAATATCTTCATCATCACAGAAATTGGATAGTGCTCCTCTGTAAGTTCCGTGGATGATGACTCTCCTATCTTTGCATCCCCTCTGTGTCTAATGAAATCTTGTATGTCAGAGGCATTCAGAAAATATTTGTTGATTAAAGATATAAAAGGAAATTTTTGAAAAATAAAATTTGATTTCTTATTACAGATATTATGTAATATTATATATATAATAAATATAATGTACAGGTATATGCTGTCTGTTTTCAGTGCTACTTCTAATTTAATCTATGGCTTCCTTTTCCCATTCTTTACAAAGTCAACATAGCAAAGTCTTTTCTCTGAAGTTGTATGCTGCAAAGGGTCAACTTAGTCCCAACAATGTCTTTCTATGAACACTCCAAAGATTGACCTGGCATCTTTGTTCCATGCTGTACTCTTTAATTAAAGTTAATTAATTCATTCCTTTTTGAATTTTCAATTTGCCTTAGATGAGGCATTATAAATTAGAAAATGTAACATATTCAGATTATAATTTAAAGGGCTCTCAGCTGATAGTTAATTAGCTTGATTCAGAAAGGATAAACCAAAAGAATGAATTTTTAATGCTAATTTAAAGGACATTAGTTGCTATGGGCAGAATGATTAAAATGCCACTGTTTAAAGCAGAAAAATTAGAGTGCAACAGCAGTGGCAACCATAGATGATCAGTGGTTTTGTATCTGTGCCAAGATGATAAGACCTTATCACCTGCCCACAGAAGAGTTTGATGAGTTCTGAAGGGTTGTTTTGGTCTGACCAGGACATATAATGGGCAAATTGTGAATTTTCTTATCTTTCAGCATGGTTCCATCCATTTTTCTTTAGGAATATATGAAGCCAGGTAGTACATCTGATTCTAGCATGTTACTGAGGAATGTATCAGAGCACAGTAACATTTTAGAATGAGATGTATTTACCTGGCTTGATGCATTCATGAAAAGCAGCAGGGGATTGATACCAGATTGTCCTACCTTTTAAACAACCACTTGTATAGCATTTGTTAGATGCCAGGTGCTGTCCTAAGCATTTTACAAATACTAATCATCATAACAGATCTGTGAGCTCTGTGCTATAATCACCACAATTTATCAGACAGAAAATTGAGACAGAGAGATTTTAAGCAGTTTGTTCAAGGTCACATAGGTGGTAGGTGTCAGATCCCAGATTTGAACACAGATAGTGTGACTTCTGGAGAAAGAAATAGCAACCTACTGCAGTATTTTTGCCTGGAGAATCCCATGGACGGAGGAGCCTGGTGGGTTACAGTCCATGGGGTCTCAGAAGAGTTGGACACAACTTAGAGACTAAAACATAAGCAGTGTGACTTCATAATTGTCCTCTTAAATAGAAAATACTTCCAATGCAGATTATTAGCAATAAAAGATGGGATCCACTGTTAGCAATCAATGTACTGTTACAATGTACTGTTTGATTATCACCAAAGATGCTGAGACATTCGAGAACAGAGACATAATGAAATGTAAGAAGATGAGGACCACTTACTCTATATTTAAAGATTCTCAAGAGGATCTGCAAGATATCTCTAATGCTGCTAAATAATTAGCAGAAAAACAAAGGCATAAAACTTAAAGTAAAATTATTCCCTTTTCACTCAATTGTTCAAACATTGAAAAAAAATACAATAAACCTGATATTAGTTTGAGTGCTAGTCATAATTAGACAAAAAAGACCCTCCTCCCCCCACCCCCACTCCCCACTCCTGCTCAGCAGGAGCTTCTGGTCAGCTGGGGAAAGGATTTATACAAAGGCGATTTTGCTATAGTATGGGAACCTCAAAGAAAAAACATTGAATCAAGGACTAAAAGGGAAAAGAGTAAGGAGAGTTTACCCACTCATCCAGTGAGGAGTACAGGATAGGCAAATTTTCAGAGGAGGAAAGATTTGAACTCAGACTCGAAGATTTGTGAGATTGCAGGGTCTCCCAATCTTGACCCTGTTGGCTTTTTGGATTGGGAGATCTTTTGTGGTGGAAAACTGGCATGTGATTGTAGGATGTTTAGCAGCACTCTGGCCCAACTGCCACCTGCTGGTAGTACCTTTCTCCGAATTATGACAATTATAAATTGCTTTTAGAGAAAATTGGCCCAAGTTGAGAGCTACTGAGCTAGGAGCATATGTCCTGGTGACTGTCTGGGAAGAGTAAAAATGTAGAGACCAATTTGCGAACCAAGGCATGTAAATAAACAAACTGGATGTGTGAGGTGCAGTGTGGCAGTGAGTGGTTTTGCTGATGATGGAGGAGGAAAAAATGTGTGGTGACCTGAAGAGAGCCTGTAGCAAACACAAGTGGGCAGGAGACAGAACTGAAGGATACTGTGAATCATGAGTTTGAGTGGGGCTGCCTCGGCCGACTCTGGGGAACTAATGCCAGTATACACACCAATTAGGTGGTTGCAAATAGATCTTGATGACTCATTCTGAGCAGAAAGGCTGCATTCTTCTGAAAGGCAAGCTGGAGGCTTCCTAACCATTGTACAGCTCTTTTCTAAAGGGAGCCAGACATGCTTCAGCCTGGGAAGAGGACTGTGGAGTTCACCTCAGTCTTTAAGCCATACCCACAGATGGCATTAGTCTGTGTGATGGAGTTTCTTCAAATTTTGTAGCATCGGATTAATTAGCAAGGCCACATTGAGAACTAAAATTGTTGACGAATGAACTGCCCTATTTGAGTAGATTTTCCAAGATAGTTGATGAAAATCCCATTTAGTGCTTCAGTATGCCTCTTTTGAACTTTATTGGTTATTTATTTATATTTATATTACCTTGCATTGCATTCTTAGAACAGAGAAAAACCTAATTGTATTTCCCTTGATGACTTAAGGGGGTTGCTGGATCACTGGGATGGCATCTCTAAAAATAATCGAACGTATTTCAGAGCCTTTGGCAGTTTAAATGGATCAGTTACTGCAGATGTATTTTTAAATTTTCTGTCTCATTATTATAGATAAATGCCAGAAATAAATTTTCACAACGTTCTCATTTTGTTGTTACCTTTTACCATCATTAAAAAATACTTTATAATAATCTTTTTCATATTTCCTGATAAACATAACTAAATTTACTAGATTTATATGTAAAATAGTTGATAAATTCTGATAATAAAGATTTATGTAGTGTTTACTACATACCAGGCAGTGTTCTCAATTTAAAAATTTTTCTAAGGGAGGAGTGTTTGGGCCTTAGTACATGGAGTTTCTGCAACTCACTTTGTAGTTCATGTCTATGTTCTGAAGATTTAAGTTGCTAGAAGTTTAACATTCAACTTTTAATAAAAAGGATTCTGTTCATACACATGATATGACTCCGTAATTGCTAAACTCAGAAGCAGACTATATTTTCAGTAATCTGGGACTCTTTTCAATAAAGGAGCAAGAAGTCGAGTGAGATTCTTTAAGAGGAAAATACCTTAGGCCTAAGACTTGTGCACACATTCCAGATTCATAATGTTCGAGTTCTTTAAAACAAGAAGCCACTTATATGCTCCCTTATCAAATGGCTAAAACATACCTGCTCACAAACACAGTCTCTGAGACCAGGCAGATCAAGAAATTCAAGGATCTGAAGAAAATGACAAGTGCTTCAGGCCGATGTGTTCACAAGGCCTGGAAAGAAATGCTGGGGGGCTGCCCTCTCTTCCTGTGACACATCACAACTTCTGGTAGGAAATCAAGAAAGGAAACCAGGCAACCACGATGATTAGTCACAAGGAAGGAGACAGCACGGTTTTAAAGCCAACAGCTGCAGAACAATGGGAACTGCGAGAGGCTATTTTTGTTTGGTTTCAAGAATGAATTGAACCTGGTGGAGCGGACCGTGTTCTCTGCCGGCTCTCACTCTTCTCTTACTAAAAGTAGAACGTTTCCATGCCAAAAAATAGTTATCTTTTTCCTGCTTCAGAGTGATTAAAATGCCACTCTGCTCTTTCATCTTCATGTTTATCTCAAAATGAACTTCTTATGAACATAAAAATATCCAAATGTACAAAAATGACAAGTATCTGTTATTGTGTTTCCACGGCTGCTGTTTTGCTGCTGTTTAAAAGGTTGGGATTTGGAATCCTGAACATGGAATTACAATGTCTTGGGGACCTCCCTTGGCAATAGATTTGGAAAGAAATAGCCAAAGGCCTTCACTAGCAGATGGCTTATGTAGCGACTCTCATGCTTTTTTGTTGTTTTTGTTTTGCTTTGTTTTTAATTCCAGATGGCACCATAACAAAAATAAAAACCCACCTAAGAAAGATATGATTACTTCCTAAGTTTTTTCCAGTGCATTCCAAACTGCCCCAGGCTACAGATGGAATCTTTACAATATCAAATCAGAAAATAAAACTTTGTACAGAATTGCAAAACTCATGAAAAACTGCTGCCAACTTATTGGCCTTGGACAAACTGTTTCTGGGTTAGGCAATATCTTCCCAATCACCAGTGGTTCTTCAGAACAGACCTGACTTAAGGAGATCAAATACATTTTCATAATCTTAAACCAGCTCTTTGAGCTGAAAGTTCCAAAGCAGCCATCAAGTGGGCACAGATTCGATAGAGGGGTACTGAAATGATTTTGATAGACATCTACTACTAATTCAGTTAGTGCTATGGAGAAGATAGGAAACTTTACACACATTCTCTTAGAGGAAAAGTTGTCTCAGAATTCCAGAGAGGTGGATACAACTAGAACAGTTTAATGTCTTTGGCAGGAGCCATGCCATGCCAGAGGGAGAAAGATATGAACAAGCAAGAGTACAGAATAAGTTCCATGGGATGAAGGAGTTTGGGAAAAGAGATGTGAACAGGAGGAAGGGATGAGCAGAAAGAGTTCCTATAAATTGCTTCTGACTCTTGAGTATTCTTCAGCTCTCTCTTGCTTCTTAGCTTTTCTAACATCTCTGAGATTTGAATGACTTGTTTTGAACCCCTTCTTCTAACCTACCAGCATAGGAACAAAGATCATGACTTTTCTAGTGGACATTCACTGCTTTTGTCACTCTGAATTGAATTCATTCTACTTTATTCTGGTTAATTTTCTTCCCTTGCTATATTTTTCTATTGGATATAATCAAATGTTAAAACGTGCAATCCATATAGTTTCTTTGGATTTTACTTTTAAGCAGAGCATCAAGAATGCTTAGGGAGATTGAGATTGACACGTACACACTGCTATATTTTAAAAAATGGATAACTGATGAAAATCTCCTTCAGAGCACAGGAAACTCTGCTCGAAGTTATGTGGCAGCCTGGATGGGAGAGGAATTTAGGGGATAATGGATACATATCTATGGCTGAGTCATTTTGCTGTGTACCTGAAACTATCATAACATCGTTAATCAGGTATCCTCCAATATAAAATAAAAAGTTTAAAATTTAATTTGCAACTAAAGCATTAAGTTTGCAGTATAAATTAAACTGTTCAATGTGAAAAAAATGCATCAAAAAATTAGAGCTCATTCTCCTCAAGAGTAGCATCTGAAAAGGCTTTTCATCAGTTCCTGCATCTTAGGCTCCCCTGAGCTGACTTTTATCCTTCCGTAGCCTGGTTCTTTACTTTTGTTCAGATTCTGTGAGCTATTCCAATACATTCCCTTTCTATTTGCCAATTTTTGCTATGATCACTTAGATTGCACTTAGATGACCACTTATACAACCACAATGTAGTTTTACTTGAAATATTCTGACCTCAGTCTAATATACACAGTGTCAATTTGCAGTGGTTTATGTAGAAAAGACAAGAAGGAAGGAGGGAGGGAAGTGGAGGGGGAGAGGGAAAGAGATAGAAAAGGAGAAAAAGAGAACATAGGGGGAGAACTAAGATTAGGAAGCCAGTTATTGCAGGACCAGAGAGGCTTAGATTCAATAAATGACATATTGTACCATTTCTGATACATAAACTGTCCCCATTTTATTACTTATGTTGTTTAGTAGTTATCTACAGATCAAGACCTGCATAACAACCTGAAAGTCACTCCATCATTCCACAGACCATAGAGTTTATCTGGATAGACAGTCAGAGGCAAAGTCTTCAAATTTATGTGATTTCTCAATTGTAAATAATTTAATATTTAGCTTGTCTGAGAAAAGCAATGGTGAGCTTGGTCTATTTAAACCATTTTCTCCCTTTAAAAAAACTACTTATACTTTTTCAAATTATAGTACATATCTTTTTATTTTATATCCTTTAACATGTTTTTATCTTAAATGCATCTTAAGTGAAAGTGAAGTGAAGTCACTCAGTCATGTCCGACTCTTCGCGACCCCATGAACTGTAGCCTACCAGGTTCCACTGTCCATGGGATTTTCCAGGCAAGAATACTGGAGTGGGTTGCCATTTCCTTCTCCAGGAGATCTTCCCTACCCAGGGATTGAACCCGGGTCTCCCACATTGTAGGCAGACGCTTTACCGTCTGAGCCACCAGGGAAATGCATCTTAAGTATACTACGATGTTACCACCTGCTGTTTTTCTGCTATTTTCCTATCATATTTTAGTTAGTTGGGTCTTTTCTAGTAATTGTATTCTTAAGAGAGGCTTGTATGAATGATGTTCTATGAGTTTGTGCAGATATGTTTGAAAAAATAACGTTTTTCTATAGCTTTATACTTAAGGGTCAGTCTGACTAGGTATAAAAAGCTTGGCTCATAGTTTCTTTCCCTGCAAGTGTTTCTTCTCTATCTTTGGGTAGAAAATTGCCAAGGGAAGTCTGAAATAAACTTGATTTTCTTTCACTTAAAATTACCTTTTCCCTGCTACCCAAAGATTCTTTATCTTTAAACTTTTCTTAGTAGTTTTTTAAAAAATTCTGTTTCAGTATTGACGATTCTGTGTTATAGTGTTTCCCTTTTCTGGGTGATTTCTTCCTCTTTAGCAGGTAGAAGATACAAGTCCTTTAAGGGCTTCCCTGACAGCTCAGTTGGTAAAGAATTTTTCTGCAATGCAGGAGACCCTAGTTCGATTCCTGGGTCAGGAAGATCTGCTGGAGAAGGGATAGGCTACCCACTCCAGTATTCTTGGGCTTCCCTTGTGGCTCAGCTGGTAGAGAATCCACCTGCCATGTGGGAGACCTGGGTTGGGAAGATCCCCTGGAGAAGGGAATGGTTACCCACTCCAGTATTCTGGCCTGGAGAATTCCATGGACTGCTGTAGTCCATGGGGTCACAAAGAGTCGGACACAACTTAAGGACTTTCACTTTTCACTTTCACAATTTCTTTATTTAAGAAAGTGTTCTTGAATTATTTTAAAATATCCATTCTCTTCCGTTGTTTTGGTTTTCTTTGGGGTTCCAATTCTGTGAATATTGTATGTATTTTTTCTGTCTTTTATGTATCATATTCTCTTCAGTCCTTTCCATATCTTTATTTCTGTTCATTTTAATTTCATTTTCTCATATGCATCTCTTATTTTGCTTTCTTTGGTGTTACTATATCTCATGATCTTGTAGTTTTGTTTCCAAAATAATTCTTTTTTTCTTCCATTTTCCCCAAATTTTATCAGTTTTTCACTTTATCACCATATGTCTAGACATCCAACTTTTCTTCTCCAGGCATATCTTCCTGAACCCTTGTATTTCCTTCATGGCTGTAAATACTTCTTTAATTGAGAAGTTGTGTTGT
Organism: Giraffa tippelskirchi; assembly: GCF_054371585.1. Classification (NCBI taxonomy): domain Eukaryota; kingdom Metazoa; phylum Chordata; class Mammalia; order Artiodactyla; family Giraffidae; genus Giraffa; species Giraffa tippelskirchi. The sequence continues at coordinate 86,009,093 of NC_137275.1, read as the reverse complement.
GATTTTATTTTTTTGAGGCAACATTTTTTACTGGGAAATGTTCTTGCAGAATAAAGCATTCCCTGTTTTTATAGTATCTTTGAGAAGCTTGTATTAATTTCCTAGGGCTGCCATAAAAAAAGTACCACAAAGTAGATGGCTTAAAATAACAGAAGTTTATTGTCTCATAGTTCTGGAGACTAGAGTCCAAAATAAAAATATCAGATTGGCCATGTTCCCTCTGGAAACTGTAGATAAGCATCCTTAGCTTTTAGTGGTTTGCCGGGAATCCTTAATATCTCTTGATTTACAGCTGTAATACTTCAATCTCTGCCTCCATCATCATAGGGCATTCTCTTTTTGTGTCTTTGTGTATCTTCTTGTAAGGACACAAGTCATATTGCACTGAGTGCACCTCACTCCAATATAACCTCATCTTAACATCTTAATTACATCTGCATAAAGGTCATATTTGGAGGTACTAGTGGTTAGCATTTCAACTTATCTTTTTGGGAGACACAATTCAACCTGAAGCAGGATGCTGATTTATTTTGTTACTGTTGTTTTTACTCAGATTTGAATGAATCGAATTTTTCAAAAAGGTATTGTCAGGACACTTTAATTGAGGTGTAGGCAGGAATTATCCAAGAGTGTGGGGCTAAAGAGTTGGAATATTTGATTAAACATGATCCCTCTGTGCAGCCATGCATCTGCCTTTCAGACCTAGCCTGAGACCATGACTCCTTCGCTGAACACTGCTACCAAGAGCACAGGCCCTTTCTTCCAAAGTGTCTTCTTCTCTTTGAAAGATGGTGCTTTCTTAGATCTGTCACTGCCAGGATCCCTGGGGACTTTCATTACCTTATGTCACAGCAGCCACAGTAATTGTGCCCCATTGGAAATCTGCCTTATTGCAGTAGTTCCTATTTGAGAGGGGGCTTTGCTCTCTAGAAGTTAATGTTAGCTGTTCATTTTGAGATCTGGCCCAGTGAGTCCACCTTTATCCTCTCTTTTTTACCTGTCATGCTGCTATAGTTTTCCTTGCAGGTTTTGCTGATTTTATTTGCTTTTGCTCACAAATACAATTCGGAGTTTTCAAATATTCTCTCCGCTAGTTTCATTGAAGAGGCAACTTGTAGACTTTCCCACCATACACTCTTTATGTGTCTCTTTTCTCTCCTAGAAGAGAAAAAAGTAGATTTGGGGCTAAATTGCTATCAAGTTCCTGCTGGATCAAGGAACTCTTGAACTGCTTCCTAACAAGAGAAGGGTAAGTGAGCAACATGGATTCTTCTTTTTCCTTCCTTATGCTTCTTCTCTCCACTTTCTTCTTCAATTTTTTTTCTTTTGGTAAAGTGAAGTATTGAGCTTGGATCTGAGTTTAATTGCTTTAGATTCGCACTGGCCAATAAAATTTTTTGCAATAAAGGGAATGTTCTTTATCTGTATTATCCAATAAGGTAGCCACTGGCCAAACAAGGCTACTGAGCACTTAAAATGTGGCTAGTGTACCTGAGAAACTGAATTCTTAATTTAATTTAATAAAACAAATTTAAATGGCCATGTACAGTTAGTTGTTATCCTATAGATCAATGCAGTTTGAGATGATGGGTGGAGGGAAGTAGAAACTAGAAGGAGAGGATCAAGGAATAAAAAGCAGGGAAGACATGGTGATGTATGGATGATGGAATAACAATGAAATAAAATAAAGATGAAAGAGGAATAAAGATGTCTAGGTGGGATTTATTGGGTGATTTTATATAACATCTGATGTAAAATAACTAACTTGCTTTTCAAACAAAACATAAAATTTCTTTTAAAAAACTTTGATGTATTTACTTTTGGCTGTGCTATGCCTTCGTTGCTGTGCACGGGCTTTCTCTAGGATTGGTGTGTGGACTTGTCACGGTGGTGCCTTCTCTTGTTGTGAAGCTCGGGCTCTAGGCACGTGGGATTTAGTAGCTGTGGTGCATGGGCTTATTTGCCCCATGGCACTTTGAATCTTCCTGGAATAGGGATCAACCCCCTTTTCCCTGCATTGGTAAGCCGATTCTTAACCACTGGACCCCAGGGAAGTCCAAAAGTAAAATTTCTTATTCTTACTGAAACATTTGGGAAAATATTTTGAAGAATGAAGAGAAATACTAAGTTATGCTCCAAAGTTGCTGTGAGGTTGTGCGTTTGGGCCCAGTCATATTGAGACTACAGTACTCCTGATTGCAGTTATTAAAATCTTATTATTTCCTAGGGAATAGAGTGCTTACACTCTATTGATTGTGTGGATCACCACAAACTGTGGAAAATTCTTAGAGATGGGAATAACAGACCACCTGACCTGCCTCTTGAGAAATCTGCATGCAGATCAGAAAGCAACAGTTAGAACTGGACACGGAACAACAGACTGGTTCCAAATGGGAAAGTAGTACGTCAAGGCTGTATATTGTCACTCTGCTTATTTAACTTATATACAGAGTATATCATGAGAAATGCTGGGCTGGATGAAACACAACCTGGAATCAAGATTGATGGGAGAAATATCAATAACCTCAGATATGCAGATGACACCACCCTTATGGCAGAATGTGAAGAAGAAATAAAGAGCTTCTTGATGAAAGGGAAGAGTGAAAAAGTTGGCTTAAAACTCAACATTCAGAAAACTAAGATCATGGCATCTGGTCCCATCAATTCATGGCAAATAAATGGGGAAACAGTGGAAACAGACTTTACTTTTTGGGCTCCAAAATCACTGCAGATGGTGACTGCAGCCATGAAATTAAAAGATGCTTACTCCTTGGAAGAAAAGCTATGACCAACCTAGACAGTGTATTAAAAAGCAGAGACGTTACTTTGCTAACAAAGGTCCATCTATTCAAAGCCATGGTTTTTCCAGTAGTCATGTATGGATGTGAGAGTTGGACTGTAAAGAAAGCTGAGTGCTGAAGAATTGATGCTTTTAAACTGTGGTGTTGGTAAAGACTCTAGAGAGTCACTTGGACTGCAAGGAGATCCAACCAGTCCGTCCTAAATGAAATCAGTCCTGAATATTCACTGGAAGGACTGATGTTGAAGCTGAAACTCCAATACTTTGGCCACCTGATGCGAAGAACTGACTCGTTGGAAAAGACCCTGATGCTGGGAAAGATTGAAGGCAGGATGAGACAGGGACGACAGAGGATGAGATGGTTGGATGGCATCACTGACTCGAGGGACATGAGTTTAAGTAAACTCTGGGAGTTGGTGATAGACAGAGAAGCCTGGTGTGCTGCAGTCCATGGGGTCGTAAAGAGTAGGACACGACTGAGCAACTGAACTGCACTGAAATGAGAGAGTGCTTACAAATGGGGAGACATATATTGTCCACTAAATTGAGGTTTCCAGAGTTTGGATAAGGGCGTGAGCCAGGAAGATACACATCTGCAAAAGGGGCTTAAGGTCTTTTGTACTATTCGAAACAAGAATTACCTTACATGAAAGAAATAGAGATTAGAATATAATGGTTATTTCCTCCAACATGGAAGCCTGGGAAGTAAATCTTTTCAGGGAAAGTAAATCTTTTGACAAGACAGGTATTTCCATCATTTTTACTTGAGCATTTTAGATACTGAACTAATATTAAGAATTCTATCATTAGTATAGTAATTACATGATGATCTTTTCTCCTGTTTCTGCCATTGGTAAGTGGGGGCCATCTCATGGCAGTGAGTGATGAGTTTAATCAGCAAATCAAATTTTTAAAAACAAATAGTCTGAAATATATAATTACAAGTGTAAATAGCACCCATACTAAATACCTACCAAATACAATGTGTTACTACCATTGACCCAAGAAGACCATGATCCCGTTCATCAAATCTTGAAAAATCATATAGTTCCTGCTGGTTTTTATATGCTAATATTCACTTTTTAAGGTACATTCAGTATCAGCTCATACAATCATTTGTTGCTAAGAACAAATGACCCCAATGAAGAATGTGTTATACAAATAAGCCATCACTGCTTTGGTTTACTCTAGATTGACATTGTACTTGTGTTACTATTCACATTGGCAAAGAAAATCATATACATATCAAAGTAATATTCTGTTGTCTAGCCCTGGAATGCAATTCAATTGTTCCCTTTTTAAAATATCTAATCATATACTAACACAAACACCTGAATCAAAACATAAAAGAATTTTTATGAGCCTTGGGCTGTTTTCACCAGTACTTACATATTTTGAAATATATTGCTCACCCCTGATGTACTGATGGTCCTATCTTGTTTCTATGGCAATTCATTCAGTTATTATAGCTTCAAGATTTCTGAAATAAAATAAATCTATCTGTTCACACTGTGGCTCAGTGGTAAAGAATCTTCCTGCAATGTAGGAGACCCAGGTTTGATCCCAGGCTCAGGAATATCCCCTGGAGAAGGAAATGGCAACCTAGTTGCCTGGAGAATTCCATGGACACAGGAGCCTGGCAGACTATAGTCCATGGGGTCCCAAAGAGCTGAACACGACTGAGTGACTAACACACACACACACACATTTACACATCTGTTCACACTAGAGAAATACAGAAGAAAAATGACTATTATAAACTGTTGTCAACCTCAACACCCTGAGTTACCCACAGATAAACCCAAGTGGACTTCATCAACTATATTTGATTATCAAGAATCACTCAGCCAGTAAGCTTAAATTCCTCACCTAACTGTTTTAGCAGGATGATTTGTCAGTGACAAAAAGTCTTTTCAGCAGCCCCAAATTGTGAAACAGATTATGGATCAAATTTTACATCAGTTTCAGGCAGGGTAATGGTTTTAAAGACCTCTTAATCCTATTTGATAAACTGGTTCCAAGTGTTTTTTATCCACTTAAACTATACTAAAATCCATTACTCTGGAACTTGTAACCAGCTGAGTTTATGTATTACAAATCCACAGGTATAAGAAACCCAAGACCCATTAGCTGAAGATGTAAACAAATAGGTGATATATGTCATGCATGAGGATTAGACCTCATCCTTCAAATAAACTGATAGTTAATAATACTCCCCAATTTTGGCATAAAATATAAGCTCATTATTTCAGACACCATTGATTTGGATTTTTAAAATGATTTATTTTGTATTTGAACCATGATCTATTTTTTCATGTTCTGAGAGGTAAATGATAACTAAACAAAAAGAGGAAATCATCACGACCTATTTCATAACTGTTTAAAACATAGTAAGGGAAATGATTTTGAAAATAATGCAGAAATTGCAATCAGCCTCTACCTTTATCAGAGCAGAACTGACATACCTCTGCAAGCAAGGTACGTCTTGTATTCCTTTAAGATCCGTAACTTTGACATTTGTTAGTATACTGGCCTCTGACCCTCAGTCTCCTCCTGCTTTTGTCACCTCTAATTACAGCTCATTTTGCTCCCCAATAAGCTTATTAAAAGCTGAGCTTGCTTTCACCATCTTCACTTCCCATTCATTCCTTAGCTCACTGTAATGTGCCTTCATCATCTTCTATTTTTTTATATTAGCTCACAAATAATATTGATGTAGCCAAAAATCAGTGTATGCATTCAAGACTTTATTATTGGTCCTCTCTACTCAGATATGCCTCAGATATGCATAACCTCAGATATGCAGATGACACCACCCTTATGGCAGAAAGTGAAGAAGAACTAAAGAGCCTCTTGATGAAAGTGAAAGAAGGGAGTGAAAAAGTTGGCTTAAAACTCAACATTCAGAAAACTAAGATCATGGCATCTGGTCCCATCAATTCATGGCAAATAGATGGAGAAACAATGGAAACAGTGACAGACTTTATTTTTTGGGGCTACAAAACCACTGCAGATGGTGACTGCAGCCATGAAATTAAAAGACTCTTGCTCCTTGGGAGAAAAGCTATGACCAACCTAGACAGCATATTAAAAAGCAGAGACATTACTTTGCTAACAAAGGTCCGTCTTGTCAAAGCTTTGGTTTTTCCAGTAACGATGTATGGATGTGAGAGTTGGACTATAAAGAAAGCTGAGTGCCGAAGAATTGATGCTTTTGAACTGTGGTGTTGGAGAAAACTCTAGAGAGTCCCTAGGACTGCAAGGAGATCTAACCAGTCCATCCTAAACGAAATCAGTTCTGACTATTCACTGGAAGGGCTGATGCTGAAGCTGAAACTCCAATACTTTGGTCCCCTCATGCGAAGAGTTGACTCATTGGAAAAGAACCTAATGCTGGGAAAGATTGAAGGCGGGAGGAGAAGGGGACGACAGAGGATGAGCTGGTTGGATGGCATCACTGACTCGAGGGACATGAGTTTGAGTAAACTCTGGGAGTTGGTGATGGACAGGGAGGCCTGGTGTGCTACAGTCCATGGGGCCGCAAAGAGTTGGACATGACTGAGCGACTGAACTGTATCTCACACAGCTGACCGGTCGCTCTCTCTTTAAACTTTTAGCTTTCATGAGCTGTCATTCTTCTGCTTAAATCCCTCAGTAAATTCTCACTCTCTATAGAGAAGTCCAAAGTTATTAGCCTGACTTAGAAACAGCCTTCATATTCAAGATCTTGATTACCTCTTCAATTTCATCTTTGGCTTTCTTTCTAACATTCCTCTATCCCCTCTTAACATTCAGTGTAACCACTAAACTAAAGTCATGATGAGTGTTTTCTGATTCAGTGAACTTACCATGTCCTTTCTTGACTACTTACTGTTCCCGGAACATACTTTCTTTAACCCTCATTAACTCACATTTCTGTAACCCTCAGCTTAGCCATCATTTCTTGCAGAAAGTCTTCTCTGATATCCACATCCTAATTAGTGGCTCTGTCTATGCACTTCTGTAGGGCCAGGCATTTCCCTTAACTATAACCATTGTTAGAATGTACTATGATTGCTTCTTCAATTTCCTTGGCAAGTTTTGTATGGTACTAAAGAAGAATATCCACAGTTGTCTGAAAAAGGCATTTAAATATTCTTCCTTTATCCAACTTCATATTTGAGTATGACCAGCATTTTTTCATATATTTCAACAAAATAACATCACACTCACCTAAATGTAAAAGCTGCTATCTTAGATATACCAGAAACTTCTTTTATTAAGCCAGATAAATTTGCAAGGGATGTAAAATAGTGTCACTCTTATATTTATTATATTTTTTTTGGAGAATGTATTTATTTTTATAGACATGCTGATATGATGTAATGGATTGCTATTTTAAAATAAATTATTAGAATTTTAATGTTTCTCAGTTTTGGTATGGATGTAACTTACAAAAAGTAAAGTTCTTTGATATCCTCAATAATTGTAAGGCTATTTTAGAGTTCTGAAACAAAAAAGTTTGAAAGCTGCTGCTATTTAGGAAAACTGACAACAGTATTGATCCTTCTACTCTGAACATGGCATGTCTCTGTTTATTTATTTTGTTGTTGTTCTTCAGTTGTTATTTCCGACTCTTTGCAACCCCATGCACTGCAGCATGCCACGCTTCCCTGTCCTTCACTATCTCCTAGAGTTTGCTCAAGTTCAAGTCCATTGAGTCGGTGATGCTATCTAACCATCTCATCCCCTGCCTCCCCCTTCTTCTTGTGCCTTCAATCTTTCCCAACATGCGGGTCTTTTCCAATGAGGCGGGTCTTTGCATTAGGTAGCCAAAGTGTTTCTCTTAGCATTACCTTGTAGTTTTCAATGTAGCGACCATGAAATATTTTGGTTTTTTTTCTCATTTTAGTTTTTGCTGAAATGTGGGGAGTTTTATTTATTATAACAAAATATATAAATCAAAAAAATTTTCTCTTTCCCATTGTTTCTATTAGAATATAGAAGTGTAATTGAGTTTTGTCTTAATTTTGTATTCTGTGACCTTGCTAAATTCACTTTTTAGTTCTAGTCATTGTTTTGTGGATTCTTTAAGATTTCAAATGCAAACAATTAAAACATAAACAAGCTTTACTTCTTTTTCAGTTTTCATGCCTTTTAGTTGCTTTGCCACTGTGGTTATATCCAGTAGTAAAATTTTTAATTGAAGCACTGAAAGTAGATATCTTCTTCTTTTTCCTAATCTTAGAGAAGTTTTTGTTTTTTGACCATGTGGTATATAGGACGTTTGTTTTTCGTAAATGTTGTTTCCTGGATTAAAGAAGTTGCCTCTTGTTCATAGTTAAGTAAGAGTTTTTAAAATGGATGGGTGTTGAATTTCGGCAAATGCTTCTTCTGTATCTTTCTACATATATGTGAGTTTACTATGCTTTGCTTTTTTTTTTATTCAGTTAATATACAGAAATTACTATATAGCTTGATTGATTTGAATGTTTAATCTTTACTTTCCTGATATAGAAACCATTTGGTCATGATATATATACCTTTTTATATATTGCTGAATTAAACTTGCTAATACCTTATTAACAATTTTTGCAACTATGATAAATGATATTGGTCATTAATTTTAGGTCTTAGTAATGTCTTTGTCAATTTTGTGTCAGTATTTCCTGGCCTGGTTAAAGAAGTTGGAAGCATTCTTTTCTATTTCTATTTCTTTTCTATTTCTAATTCTAGTAAGATTGCATTGTTTTTGAAATGTACTATAGAATTCACAGTGAAATCATCTGAGTTCCTTCTTCCTCTGCTTTTTGTTCTGTTCAGGCCCTCAATGAGTTAGATGATGCCCAGCACTCTGAGGAGGGCAGCTGACTTTCCGAGTTTACCAATACAAATGCTAGTCTCATCTAAAAACACCCTCACAGACATACCCACAAACAGGGTTTAATCTGGGCACCCTATGATACGGTGAGGTTGACACAAAATTAAGCATCACATGGATAATTCCCATTTTGTTTTTAATTTGCTTAGGGTGCTCTAAAATTTTTAGATAGGTTTTATTATCAGATTGTGCACACTTTTGCTTATTATTTTTTTTAATTTTTTTCTGCTCTTTTATCTCTCTTTTATTCCTTATACAACTTCAGTTACTAACGTTTATCAGCTTATTTTGTCACAGTCAGTGAGGTTTTGTTCTTAATTTCTTATCTCTGATTTTTAGATTGGTTAATTCTTTTAATATGTCTTCAAGTTAACTGATATTTTCATTTCAGATATTGTACTCTTTAGCTCTAGAATTTCAGTTTATTCATTTTAAATAGTTTTTATTTATCAGCTGAGATTTCTCATCTTTTCATTCATTTAAACCATTTTTTCTTTAAGTTAATTTTAGCAAGCAGTTAACCTTGGCTGCAGCCAGTGTCTAAATTTTGCAACCCATGTTATAATAATGGTTGAAACCTCAGTTCATTTCCCTCAACCTTCAGTCAGGTTCCTTGGTGTCTCCCTTGTGTATTTGGAGTACAAGGTTTAGCCCGAAACTGGGACAGGATTTATACAGTGTTTTGCACCCTTCTTCATTTCTTGCTTCTTTTTCTAGCTACTCTGGTAGTTCTAGATTCTGTTCTCTGACTGATCAAGCCACTAAGAGTATGGTCTGTGTTTGAATTTCAGCCATCCCACACAGCAAGGACTGGAATTGTACCCAGAGAAGAGAATCCGCACAGATAAACTCACCTAGTACAGTTTCCTTATTTCAAGAGCTGATTATCTTTTGAGTTCTTGATCACTTTTAATCTCCAATGTTTTCAAGTATTAGAAGTGGAGCTACTAATATCTTTCAGCTTTTTTTTCCCCCTGAAATAGTAACAGAAATGGCTCAGAATTATTTGCTTAGAGGGCAAGAGTTCCTTGGAACAAACCAGAATTAAGCAACATTTATGCTGAAAATTCCAAGTTTATTGCATTTTCATAGCACAGTGCTATACTGGAGAGGAAAATCATTATGCTTGTCCTTTATCACAGATAAAAATTTTTCATGGCATTTGTTATGTGGAGCTAATCAATGGAATACTCGGAGGTAACATTTTGAGTCATTGCCATGTGCTTAGACCTGTACTAAGTACTTAATGCAGATTATTTCATTTAATTCTTGCAAACCTTCAATAAAGTAAATACTAACATTATCCTTATTATACAGATGAGGAAGTTGAGTCTAAATAGCTAGTGACCTTAACTACTGTTAAGTGATAGGGTTAAACCTTAAGACCAAGAAGATGGTCTTCCAAATTCTCTCATAATACCAGTTTATGTCTCCCTGTTATTATCGAAGGGACATCTAGAAATTCCTTTTGAGAAAAAGCTGGCGGTACGAGGTCCTTTCCTGCAGCAGAATGGTCAGGTAGGTTCAAAATTTTGTGTGCCTTCTCTGTATCATGCCCTTCAATCTGCAGATTAATATTATCTCATTTAATTTTTATAATAGCCCTGTAAGCTAAGGGCTTCCCTTGTGGCTCAGCTGGTAAAGAATCTACCTGCAATGCGGGAGACCTGAGTTCAATCCCTGGGTTGGGAAGATCCCCTGGAGAAGGGAAAGGGTACCTACTCTAGTATTCTGGAGAATTCCATGGACTGTATAGTTCCATGAGTTGGACATGACTAAGAGACTTTCACTTCACTATAAGCTTTAAGATTGATACTGTTATTGTATTTTATAGATAAGAAAACAGTGACCTTGAGGATTTTATATAACAAGCCTAAAATCAGACCTTGACAGGGGCAGGAACATAAATATCCCAGCCTCTATTCATCTCATATTGCCTTCTGCTCCTCAGTGTTGCCTCTTTAGTTCCAGGCTCCCTTCCATCTCTCACTCACCCTCCTCCTCTGTTAATGTCACTCCAGTTTAATTCAGAACCACAGAAATGATGGCAAAGGTAGTGAAATGAGCTCCAAAAAGTGAAACAAAACAAAACATCAAATCAAAATCCTGTTGGTTATCTTTACTAGTATAAAGTGGTTCTTATTATAGTCTCTTAATATGTTTCCTTCTTTTTTCAGATTGAGCACAGCTTTATACTTAATACTTGAGATATTTTCATATGCAGATACATTTTTTATGCATCACAAGGTGGTTTGGTTTCTATAAAAATATGAGCAATGTCTCAGTGGCTTCCAAGCGCATGAATTATTTAGTATTTTACATTAATTCATCTCATTTACTAGAGTGTCCCTGGGACATATTCATTTACACAGGAAGGATGTCACGGGAAACATTTTAAAAGCCACAATAATAATAATGGCCAAATAGAAGTCCAAAATCACTGTAAATTACCTTCTACTCTCAGATTGCATTAAAGCACACGGCATATTTACAAAATTTTCATGAGGCTTTTAACTTGGCAGAGCTCATTTAAGATGTCCAAATTACTTATTTGCATCCTGCTCCGAATAAACTGTCTAGATTCAATTACCTGATACCTCACTCTGAATCACCGTAATCCAGGTCTCTAGTTATTATACTCCTCTGTTGTTTGATTATCTCCTTCTTCAAGAGCAAAATTATAAAATCAAGCCTTGAATTGGATAAATTGACTTTCCTCATCTGTGCAATAACATTGAGTTAGGGAAATTTACTTGAAGTAGATTGGAGTTAATTAGGAACTTCCCACTTGCCTCTCATTTTCCCTTCCTTCTTGTAACCTGTCAATGTTCTGACCACGAATACGTTGTCATTTTCAGTTAAACCAGGAGAGTTTATTTCCCACATGCGCCTTTCTCCTCATCGCTCCTGGAACAGACAATTGAAATTCTAGTCAGTTTGGTCTGTCATGGCAGATGGTTTCCAAACCATCTGCTATCTCAGAAAACAATCCGTTGTGACAAACCCCAAGCCAAATTACAACCCTGATATTGTACTTGAAGTCAGCACAAAGATTAATAGCCTGTCATGGCTAACTGTCAGGCTTTTTGACTAAGCAAAAATAGACTCCAGATTGTACTATCTAGCAAGATGTTCCAAGTGATAAGGTGAGCTCCTGTGTTAATTCTTCATTAGGATGGGGAATGCCTAAATAAATCATTAATAATACCTATGTCATCCATCTATGGGGGACTGTTAAATAGAAATTGCCCTTTATCTCTTATCCTAGAGAATCTTGTCAGGCCTTAATTAAGTTATCCATTAGTCTCCACAAATGGACTGGCTATATATTTATCTGAGAGAGATAACAGTTGCTGGTCATGTTTTGTGAAAAATAGAGTTTATAAGGAATGCTTTTTCATCTTTAATGGAATAGAACAGAGAATAGCTTTCATGTTTTTCTATGCTAGAATTCTATTAGTACATTATTTCCAGTCACCATATCCTTTTAACTCATCCTGAGGTATTCTCTCCAGTCTGATTGCTCTTCTCATCTCTCAGGCCTTCTTCACCTTCTTTCTGACCTGCTGCAGCAGCCTCTTTTCTTGTTCTTCTTCTCATTGCATCTTCCTTATTCCAGCCCATCTTTCACATTCCACATCCATATTATCTTTTTCGAAGACAAATCTATCCTGCCAAATTGCCCCTTAAAAGTCTTCGTTGAGTCTCCGTTCCCTAAATTATGAAGCTGTAAAGTTGTATAATAACATAAAAGAACATTTCTATTCTGAAGGAAAATAACTCTGCAGCCTTTTTTTCTTGATGTTCAACCACCAATGTACTGAGCAGTGCAGCCACTCCAAACTCCTAAGTTACTGTACACTCCCCAGGTTTTCTTCCCCCTACGCCTTCTGCATATGCAATTGTCCTGCTGCCATCATGTTTAGAGATTTGCTCCATGCAGCACAGTCTCTTTCATTCTTCATAACTCAGTTTATAGATTTATTTATGAATTTTTACTACTTTAACCAGAGTCAGAAATTCCTTTTTTCTGGATACTGATAGCACTTTTGTGATACTTCTATAATAGTACATACCAGTTTTTACTGCAATAATCTATTGACATGTTTTCCTCTTAATAGGCTGTAAAATCTTCAAGAAAAAAACAGGCTCCTGTAGGTCTTGACATAGTTAGGATTTAAAAAAAAATACATGCAATATATTAGGTGTCGAACCCAACAGTTGATGCTTACTGCATTGATTTAGCTGACTGATGATTCCAAGAATGCAAGTAATTGCCTGAGTTTGAAACTTTCTGTCTCCGTTGTCTTGAAGAGTGACTGAAACTTAATGGTTATCTATCTATCAATATTAGAGGTGGGGTTAACAAACTAATTAGTGCATTTGTCCATTCTTTTCTTAAGAGGCATTTACTGTATCATTTGCTGTATCTCTGACACAACATTTTAATATATACTGCCAACACACAGGAACTGTGAAGTATGTCTGGGAGATAAAATAACAAGAAGAGATAGGATAAAATGTGACAACTGAAATAGACCTTAGGGAGTTATATAGATAGTTATTTTCAAATTCTTTTTAGTTGATTGACCTGTTCTTTAAATGAAATTGTATACAAATACCTAATTTATATTGTTGTTGTTGTTCAGTCACTAAGTCATGTCCGACTCTTGCGACCTCATGGACTGCAGTATGCCAGGCTCCTCTATCCTCCACTGTCTCACAGACTTTGCTCAAATTCATGTCCATTGAATTGGTGATGCTATCTAATCATCTTTTCCTCTGCCGCCCCCTTCTACTTTCACCTTTAGTCTTTCCCAGCATAAGGGTGTTTTCCAGTGAGTCTGCTCTTTGTGTCAGGTGTCCAAAGTATTGGAGCTTCAGCTCAGCAACAGTCTTCCAATGAATAATCAAGGTTAAATTCCTTTAGGATTGACTGGCATGATCTCTCCTTGCAGTCCAAGTGACCCTCAAGTGTCTTTTCCAGCACCACAATTTGAAAGCATCAGTTCTTTGGCACTCAGCCTTCTTTATGGTCCAACTCTCACATCTGTTTATGACAACTGGAAAGATCATAGTTTTGACTACACAGACCTTTGTCAGTAAAGTGATGTCTCTGCTTTTTAATATGCTGTCTAAGACTGTCATAGCTTTCCTTCCAAGCAGCAAGCATCTTTTAATTTCATTGTTGCAGTCACCACCTGCAATGATTTTGGAACCCAAATCTAATCTATACAACAGATAAAAGAATTGCTACTCAGTGTGAAGTAAAAGGTAAAATCAGAGATCTACTTTCATGGTCATATCTTTTTAAGAGACACTTGAGGCATCCCTGGGAGTCCTAAAGTTCCAAGTTACAAGATTGGAACTGATCTAGACTGATCCCCTTGTTTTGCATATTAAGGAATTAATATAACTAAGATCCGTAAAGGCCAAGGGACTTGATAAAGTCACAGTGTTTGAAAGAGAAAAACATTGCTGGATCCACTGACTTTCACTTCTTTTTGTTTTGTTTCTATTCCTGCAAACCAAGGTTGGTGGGTCAAAAACAAATCTGACATAAAAGACTGAGTAGTTGCCAACTACTCTCACAGACTACAAATACTCAAGGTGCCAGTAGATAGCGAATAAAAGACAATTATTGTAGAGGCAACAAAAATGCTTATTTTTAGTTCAGTTCAGTCACTCAGTTGTGTCCGACTTTTTGAGACCCCATGGGATGCAGCATGCCAGGCTTCCTTGTCCATCACCAACTCCCAGAGATTGCTCAAACTCATGCCCATCAAGTCGATGATGCCATCCAACCATCTCATCCTCTGGCATCCCCTTCTCCTCCCACCTTCAATCTTTCCCAGCATCAGGGTCTTTTCCAGTGAGTCAGTTCTTCACATCAGGTGGCCAAAGTGTTGGCCAGCTTCAGCTTTAGCATCAGTCCTTCCAATGAATTTTCAGGACTGATTTCCTTTAGGATTGACTGGTTTGATCTTTCAGTTCAGGGGACTCTCAAGAGTCTTTATCCAACACCACAGTTCAAAAGCATCAATTCTTCGGTGCTCAGCTTTCTTCATAGTCCAACTCTCACAACCACACATGACTGCTGGAAAAACCATGGCTTTGATTAGGCGGATTTTTTTGGCAAAGTAATGCCTCTGCTTTTTAACATGCTGTCTAGGTTGGCCATAGCTTTTCTTCCAAGGAGCAAGCGTCTTTTAATTTCATGTCTGCAGTCACCATCTGCAGTGATTTTGGAGCCCAAGAAAATAAAGTCTGTCACTGTTTCCACTGTTTCCCCATCTATTTTCCATGAAGTAATGGAACTGGATGCCAAGATCTTAGGTTTTTGAATGCTGAGTTTCAAGCCAGCTTTTCACTCTCCTCTTTCACTTTTATCAAGAGGTTCTTTAGTTCTTCTTTGCTTTCTGCCATAAGGGTGGTGTCATCTGCATATCTGAGGTTATTGATATTTCTCCTGGCAATCTTGATTCCAGCTTGTGCTTCATCCAGCCCAGCATTTCTCATGATGTACCCTGCATATAAGTTAAATCAGCAGGTTGACAATATACAGCATTGATGTACTCCTTTCCAATTTGGAACCAGTCCATCGTTCCATGTCTGGTTCTAACTGTTGCATTTTGACCTGCAGACATATTTCTCAGGAGGCAGGTAAAGTGGTCTGGTATTCCCATCTCTTGAAGAATTTTGCACAGTTTATTGTGATCAACACAGTCAAAGGCTTTGGCGTAGTCAATAAACTATGAGCCTTGCCATCTAGGGCCACCCAAGATGGATGGGCCATGGTGGAGGGTTCTGACAAAACGTGGTCCACTGGAGAAGGGAATGGCAAACCATTTCAGTATTCTTGACTTGACAACCCCATGGACAGTACGAAAAAAACTGCATCTTAAGATGATATAAATTGTTTGGAAAACAGAAAATGGAAAAAAGTGCCAGAGTTACAGTGAAAGTTGTCTGATTAAGGAGAGTTTTGGGGTTGAAGTTATATTACCTTCTGCTAAGAACAAGTTTAAAGGTCCCTTTTGAAAATGCTATTACCTTTTGAACTAACCATTAAGAGATAACCATTTAAAAATAAAAACGATCTTTAAGTTTGGTAATAACAAACCTGAAGTAGAATAAGGCAGTTAAGTGTCATTCCTCAATTTTCCTTCCCTGTTTTATTCTCTTTGTAGAAAATCATGTCACTGACTTGCTTGTAATCCATCAGTAACTCTGCACTGTCTTAAGGATGAAAATTGAATTCCTTGGCAGGACATACAAGTTATACTTTCTTTCACTTTTCCAACCTCAGCTCTCTTGAAATTTCCATTTCCATTCCACACTATGACTGTGTGTTCTTTATTTACACACTTCTGTTTTCTCACAGTTCTGAAGTTTTGCAATTACTGTTTCCTGACTTCACTGCCCCATCCATGCAGTTTTATAACAATGCACTGTGCCCTCCTCCCTCTAAAACTTACCAACCTGTATGATAAGCATCTGCTGTGTTCTGTGCCTAATAGGGATTGTGTCATATGCCATTATGCTGTCCATATTTATCACAATACATAACATAAAGTGGAGCCCTAATAGACATTTCTGGATGAATGAAACTATTGATAGAGTTTCAGTTTATTCTAAAATCCATTTGATTGGAATAAAACAATCAGGATGCCAAAAATCCTATTATTTTTACATCTCTCCTAACATTCCTGCCTGAAATTTCTGTCATCTTCGTCTTGCTTTTTTTGTAGTGTTCAGTATTTCCTGAAGCACCTGTGCATACATTATATTAAAAAGTGAATAAATAATCTCTAAAGAAAATAATACATTTCAAGGAAATGAGTTCTTTAGGTTAATCCAATCCTATAAATTTTGTTAGAAAAGAAAATTGCATTATTTGCTAGAAGTAAGATGTTGATTCCCAAACACCCAATTTTATTTAAGTGGGAGGATTTGGACTGGAATAAGGGAATAGTAAGTTTTGATAAAAAGTCACATGGATCATCATGGTGGGGTATTGTGGGAAACCTGGGAATAGCATAATGATTGGGAAGAGTGAGGTCAGAAGAGGAGGTTAGTATTTTCAGAAGTAGAAAAGAAAAGAGGTATTAGAAAATATGGAATTCAAATATCAATTTGTTTTTCATAAAATTTGTAGAGTAGGCTTTCTGTTTATATTTCTCTTAGTATTGGATGATACATATTTTGAGCAAGAATACCCCATGTCCAAATTTATAGTTGGAAGCAATGGCCAAATTTATAATTTGAAGCACATATATCACAAAAATGAGGCTCTTATGGCAGCAGTAGCTGACCTCCCTTAAAAGATGAAACAGATACCACAACCATTCAATGTAAAACCAAAGAGAAGATTTAATTATAAATTAAGTCAGTTTTGAAATATCTTTCCTTAGATCTGTAACTAGAATGGTGACCTGAATCATAGATTTTAATTTCAACATTAATCAAAATCATAAATGTGATACTGGCATTACAATATTTGACTTTGATTAAACTATTGTCATAGTTGATGTGAGAAACTATCACACTAATATTTAAAATTTAAACACTAACAGGATGAAGAGCATTAAAGAAATAGAAAACATGTAGAAGAAAACATTGCTCTTGATAGTTAAGAAAATGTAGACATACTTAGTTCATATATAAGAATAAATAGAATTAACTCATCTATAAAAATATTTTCAGAACTCCTAGCAGCAAACATAGGAAAAGTCTCTTTGACATGGGTCATGCTGAGGCTTGTTTTGGATTTGACACCAAAAGCAAAAGTAAACACATGAAACAATATCAAACTAAAAAGCTTCTGCACAGCAAAATAAATTTTAAACAAAATGAAAAGGCAACCTAAAAAATGAGGAAAAGGTTTTGCAAACCATACGTCTGATAAGGAGTTAATATCCAAAATATATAACTCATACAACTCAATAGCAAAAAGCAAATAATCCAAAATGGACAAAGCACCTGAAAAATAGACATTTTTCCAGAGAAGATATTCCAATGGCCAACAGCTGTGTGAAAAGGTATTCAATATCACTAATCATTAGGAAAAAGCAAATCAAAACCATAGTAAGCTATCATCTCATACCTGGTAGAATGGCTGTCATCAAAGAGACAAGAGATAATGACTGCTGGTGAGGATAAGGAGAAACCTTTGTGCATTATTGGTTGGAATGTAAACTGGTACAGCCACTAAGCAAAACACTATGGAGATTCCTCAAAAAATTAGAAATAGACCTACTATAAGATCCAGCAGTTTTGCTTCTGGGTATATATCTGAAAGAAATAAAATCAATATCCCAAAGAGATATCTGCACACCCATTTTTATTGAAACATTATTTATAATAGCCAGGACATGAAAACAATATTAGTGTGCATTGACAGATGAATCAATAAAGAAAAGGTGGTATATATGCACACAATTGAATACTATTCAGCCATGAAAATGAAAGAAATCCTGCTCTTTGCAATAACATAGACAGACTTTAAGAGGGCATTATGCTCAATGAAACGAGTCCCATCAAGAAACATAAGTAGAGTATGATCTCACTCATATGTGAAATTTATAAAAAACAAACTCATTGAAACAGAGAATGCATTGTGTGCTGAGTCTCTCAGTCATGTCTGACTCTTTGCAACCCCATGGACTGTAGCCCACCAGGCTCCTCTGTCCATGGGGATTCTCCAGGCAAGAATACTGGAGTGGGTTGCTGTGCCCTCTTGCAAGGGATGGTCCCAGCCCAAGTCTCCCACATTGCAGGTGGGATCTTTACCAGTTGAGCTACCAGAGAAGCCCAGAGAATGCATTGGTGGTTGCCAAAGGCAGGGAGTAGGATGGGGAAATTGGGTGAGAGTGGTCAAAGTACAAACTTCCAGTTATGAGATAAATGGTTTGGGAGCATATAATGTTAGCTATAGTTAATAATACTGTACTGTATTTGTAAAACTTGCCAAGAAAGTATGTCTTATAAGTTCTTATCACAAGGGCAAAAAATTGTAACAATAGGAAGGGATGGTTTTTAACTAACCTTATTGTAGTAATTATTTCACAATATATACATATATAAAATCATGATATTATACATTTTAAACTTACACGATATTATATGTCAACTATATTTCAATAAAACTGGAAAAATTTATTTTCAGTATAGGCCACAAAATAAAATTGAATTCCTCATTTTATACAAGAATGCCACTTAAAACATAAGATTCATAAAATAATAAGCAAAGATATTACTATAATAAATGCAAACAAAAAGAGAACAGAGAATCACAATCTTAATGTCCATCAAGGTAGAATTCAAGTCATAAAGCACTAGCTGAAACAAGAATGTCTGAAGTATGATTTTAGACAAAGATAACAGTTTTGGTATATTTCTCAACTGATAACATAGTAGTACCTTTCATAAGGCAAACATTTCAAGAGATTATAGGAAAAATAGAAAACACAAAATTGATAGGAAACTTTCGTTTACTTTTCTGAGTCCAGGATAATATTAAGTGGATAAAATTCAAGTATCATCTCTAACCATTATCCATGGATGGTTCAGAACATCAGTTCCCCAACAACATATTTCAAATTTCTATTACCATGCTATTTTAGTTGTGAGTAATTGTATAAAATACAAACTCTTTTACCAGCCCTTCATTCTATAAGTTGCTATGTAAATAACAGATTCGCTTTTTGATCCGGGATTATGTCATTTCTTTCAAAGTACGTTGGTGACTGGTCATTGAGCATCTGTTATTCAGTTCACTAACAGGCAGCAAAGTGTATAGTTGTGTTTCCTCTTCCCTGATGGCTCAGACAATGGAGAATGCATTTGCAATGAAGGAGTCTTGGGTTCAATCCCCAGGCCAGGAAGATCCCCTGGAGAAGGGAATGGCTACCTACTCCAGTATTCTTGCCTGAAGAGTTCCATGGTGAAAGGAGCCTGGCTATAGTTCTTGGAGTCGTAAAGAGTCAGACATGATTGGGTGACTAAGCACAACTTGTCTTTCAATGATAAACCTACATGTTGTTTTACAAAAATACATAATTTAAACAGAGGCTTGTTCATCAGACATGAAAGTTCAGCAAAGAAGTGAAAACTGGTAACTCTCAAAGTGAAATCTGAATTGATATAAATGGATCCTAGAAGAAATAGCTGACCATGGGAATGTTGACACTGTTGCTGCCTGAGAGATTATAGATGCATAGCCAGAGGATATGTCCTAGAGGAAGTGATGTCAGCAAAAAACTTCACATTAAAAGAACTCTCAGGCATTTTACACCATTGGAAATGTATAAAGGATTAAGTCTTGGATGTTGATCCAAACTTAGAAAGGAATATACCAATGTGCCCAAGCATAGACAAAATGCTTGCACTGTATAATAAGCTAAATAGTTTTATGTATTAAATACTAAAGAAATATTCATTTTATAACTTTTTATTTCTCTTTAAATTTATAACTAATAGTAAGAGAATATTTTTATTTTGACCGTTGCTAAAATCATAAACCAGTATAATTTTTGCAATTGATTATTAAAAATGCTTTGCCTAATTGAAGTTTATTTTATCATTTTTATACACCTACAGTACATGCAAAGCAAGTACTTCTATAAAAAAGAAGATTCAAAAAGCCTAATTGACATAAGCAAGAAGATAAAGCTGATGAACATCTATTAAACTCAGTCCCTTAATAACAGAGAACATTTGCTTTCATGTGTCTATGGTAAATTCACAAATCTAAGTATTTGGGACCTCAGAAAGTAGAAGCTCAATAAATTCCAAAAGATACAAGTATTATAGACAAAATTCTTTGAGCACCAGAGAATAAAGCAAGAAATCAGTTACAAAATCAGGAAAAATAAAGACATGTCTTTTCTTGGACACATGAAATGTCTGTTTTAACAACTTTTGATCCAAAAGGAAATACAAGGTAAAAACATGTACTATAATATACAGTGAAAACCCTATTCACATTGAAGTTTAAAGCTGAACATTTTTATGAGTAAAAATAAAATTTTTCTAATACAAACTAAATCTTTAACATCAAAATTTAGAAAATAAAAGTGAAAGAATGAAAACAGAAAGAAAGAATTAATATAAAAAGAAATTTAATGAATTAAAAACTTCAAAAAGAATACATAAATGAGCTAATTCCTTAAAAATTTAAATAGCAAATTAGTCTAATCTCAAAATAACAATAACAATGACAATTTCTTATATAGAATAAGAAATAAGTAATAATAACTTTATAACTTAATGAAATAAACTGAGTATAAAAAAGTGTTTATAAATAATGTGAATTTAGATAAAAGGGATAACTTTCTAAGAAGACATAATTTACAAACTGGTTCTGAAGAGAAAGAAACAATAAAAATATTTCCATATATAAAGAAGTAAAAGAAAAATGCTAGCAGCTCAGTCGTGTCCAACTCTTTGGGACCCCATGGACTGGGGTCCCAGGCTCCTCTATCCATGGAATTCTCCAGGTAAGAATACTAGAGTGTTCTAGCCTTTCCCTTCTCCAGGATATCTTTTTGACCCAGGTATCAAACCTAGGTCTCCTGCATTGCAGGAAGATTCCTTACCATCTGAGCCATCAGGGAAACCCTTCCATATATAAATACAGTGCCAAAGAGGTAGTCTTTCAAAAGCAACACATTCAGACAGTTTAACTGAAGAATTCTAACAACCTTTAATTCTAATATTATTGTAATTAAATAATAATAAAATAGTTAATTCCAATTATATTGAATTTTTTCAAGGGCATAGAAAATACAGAAAATTTTTGATACATTTTTTTAATGAAGTAGATGTAATATTGACAAGCAAAACTGGGAAAACATAGTATAAAACTATAGACAAACCCTTCTTATGTGTATCAGTATAAACAATTCAAAATAGAATATCAGAAAATAGAATTAAGGAGCTCATGCACTGGAACAAGAGAAGTTCATTCTAGAGAAATAAGGATGTTTCAATATTAAGAAATCCATTAATGAAATAAATTAATGTATTCTATGATTATGAATTATAACTATAATTGTATGATTATCTTTGTAGAGTACTGCCATGACATTTAACTGAGGAATTTCTAACAAAGTTAGGAAAACACAAGGACATTAGCTATACTAATTACTGTAACTAATTTCATAGTACTATTAATATTGAACTAGTTATAAGTCAATACACTTAGACAAGAAAAAGAACTATAGAAGTTAGAAAGGTGGAGGAGATGAAAATACTACTATCTGAAGACAAAAATTACTGCAAATCCAAGATAATTAACAAAAAAATTCAGTAGATTAAGAGATGTTAAAATTAATATTCACAAATTTATAGCTTTCGTACATATAAAAGCCACCATATATAAGATGCAATGAATCAGAGAGCTACATACATGACACCGTCAAGAAATGTGTGCTAATTAGAACTACTGATTAGATCTGGTAGACAGAATGTCTGAAGAACTATGAATGGAGATTGATAACATTGTACAAGATTGAACTCGCATCTTCTGCACTGTCAAGTGGATACTTTAGCACTGAGCCACCTGGGAAGCCCTAGCAGTTGATTTAGAAACAGCCAAAAAATATCCCTGGTGACTCAGATGGTAAAGAACCTGCCTACGATGCAGGGGACCAGGGTTGGATCCTTGGGTTGGCAAGATCTCCTGGAGAAGGGAATGGCTACCCACCTCAATATTCTTGGAGCTTTCCTGGTGACTCAGATGGTAAAGAATCTGCCTGCAATGTGGGTTCGATCCCTAGGCTGGAAAGATCCCCTGGAGAAGGGAACAGCTACCCACTACAGTATTCTTGCCAGGGCTACAGACCACAGGGTTGCAAAGAGTTGGACACCACTGAACAAATAATGCTTTCACTTTCAAAAAATGTTTCAGCTGAAAACAAACATAGGCCTAAAAGCAGGGTAATCTGGAATCCCTTAGTGTAGGGGCAAATCCTAAAATGCCTCTGGATAGGTTTATGCCTAAGGATTGACTTTAAGGGTTTAACCACAAAAAAATATATGTTCATACTGATGACCCTGAGTCATCAACAAAATTCCAATTAATTGACTTCCTCTTTACGGATACAAAAAAAAGCAAAAGTTTACCTAAAGAAAGTTTTGCCTTCTAAAAGTTTTCGAATGTTAAAAACCATGATGATTACAGGACTATATTTCACTAATGGAATATGAATTAATATAGACTCATCCACCAAGAATCCTGATAAGATATTGATGTACCATGTCTACTTTTTAATCACACATAAGAATACATATCATCTAAGTCATAATGGAATAATCTGTCTGAAAATCTAACACTATTAAAATGGTAAAAATCCCTTGGTGAACTACATGAAATAAAATCTATGATCAAAAATTACTTTTGGTAAAAATTATTTTTGTTTTATGGCAGCAAAAAAAATTGTTTACTGGGTTAAATAAAAATATAGGAGTGAAAGTAACAAGTCATGCTTCCCTGATATTTCAGCAAGTCATGGGGCCTGGGGAAGCAAACTGGGACAATAAGTATTGAGTCTTTATTACAGCTCGTTTCAGTTCAGTTTAGTCACTCAGTCATGTCCGACTCTTTGCGACCCATGGACTGCAGCATGCCAAGCTTCCCTGTTCATCACCAACTCCCAGAGCCTATTCAAACTCATGTCCATCGAGTCCATGAGGACATCCGACCATCTCATCCTCTGTGGTCCCCTTCTCCTCCCACTTTCATTTTTTCCCAGCGTCATAGTCTTTCCAATGAGTCAGTTCTTCACATCAGGTGGCCAAAGTTCTGGAGTTTCATCTTCAACATCTGTCCTTCCAATGAATATTCAGGACTGATTTTCTTTTTGATTGACTGGTTGGATCTCCTTGCAGTCCAAGGGACTCTCTAGAGTCTTCTCCAACACCACAGTTCAAAAGCATCAATTCTTTGATGCTCAGCTTTCTTTATAGTCCAACTCTCACATCCATACATGACTACTGGAAAAACCATGGCTTTGACTAGATGGACCTTTGTTAGCAAAGTAATGTCTCTGCTTCTTAATATGCTGTCTAGGTTGGTCATAACTTTCCTTCCAAGGAGCAAGCATCTTTTAATTTCATGGCTGCAGCCCCATCTGCAGTGATTTTAGAGCCCCCCAAAATAAAGTCTGTCAATGTATCCATTGTTTCCCCATCTATATGGCATGAAGTGACAGGACCAGATGCCATGATCTTAGTTTTCTGAATGTTGAGTTTTAAGTCAACTTTTTCACTCTCCTCTTTCACTTTCATCAAGAGGCTCTTTAGTTCTTCTTCGCTTTCTGCCGTAAAGGTGGTGTCATCTACCTATCTTAGGTTATTGATATTTTTCCTGGCAGTCTTGATTCCAGCTTGTGCTTTATCCAGTCCAGCATTTCTCATGATGTACTCTGCATATAAGTTAAATAAGTAGGGTGACAATATACAGCCTTGACATATTCCTTTGCCTATTTGGACCCAGTCTGTTGTTCCATGTCCAGTTCTAACTGTTGCTTCTTGACCTGCATATAGATTTCTCAGGAGGCAGGTAAAGTGGTCTGGTATTCCCATCTCTTTAAGAATTTTCCATAGTTTGTTGTGATACACACAGTCAAAGGCTTTGACACAGTCAATAAAGGAGAAGTAGATGTTTTTCTGGAACTCTCTCACTTTTTCGATGATCCAGCGGATGTTGGCAATTTGATCTCTGGTTCCTCTGCCTTTTCTGAATCCAGCTTGAACATCTGGATGTTCATGGTTCACAGCTCCATTTAGTTAGCCATTAAGTCTGTTCATAATATTCTTCCCGGATGGTAGTTTCAGAGTGAAAGAAATGAAGCCATTTGTTTTCTTTGGCGTTGAGGGTATAGTTTTGTAAATACTCAGTAATTATGTAATGCAGTTTTTACACTTTAAAATACTTTGGTGGAAATTGCATGTATAAAGCCTCCAGTTTAACAAAGCTCTAAACTCGGCACCCACGGAGAAGCTATTTGTGTGTGCGTCTATGAGCACATGAGTGAGCATGCAGTGATCTAGCTTATGGTTATGCTTTTGCTGCATGTATGCCAGTGTGACACTGAAGCTCCCAACAGAGGCTGACAAGTTTTAATTCACCTCATGTAAGCAAACGCTTCATTTCTTTTATCAAACTCATTCGCAGAAACATGAGATACAGAGATGATTAAAACACTGTATCTGTTCTTCAAGCAATCTAAAATGAATAGAGAAGATATGTAGGTAACTAAATTAGTAAAATATGGTAGAAAATATGGAACAATAGAAATGTAGTCAAGATGCAGAAGAGAGAGTTTTTTTATTGAGATGGTGGGGAGAAAAGGGTGATGGGGGATGCTGCTGGGAAGATTTAAGGTTGAGGGTGGGTCTTAGAAAGTGAGTAGGAATTTGGCAGGTGAACAAAGGTAGAGCACATTCCAGGCTGGGGGCCCCAAATGTGTGAAATAACACGGCACATTTGGAGAACTGCAAATTCCGATTTGTCTGTAACTTGAAAAGGAGACAACTGTGCAAAAATTAGGAGCGATGGGCATGGGGTAAGAAGGATTTGGAGGAATTTGTATGACATACTGAGAAGTAAAGGTGGGGAACTGAATTTTTACAACATTATCATTCCAATTCTAAAGAAACCTGCTCATCTTCTTTTTCATATTAGGAAGTATGACATATTCCACACTATTAGTTTTTTAAAAATCTTTGCTAACTCAATAGATAAAATTGTTTTAATTGGTGTTCTGATTAGAAATACTTCTGAATTTTCTTTAAAAAAAGGTTGTATGCATTTTCTATTTTGAGAACTATCATATTTCTGTGTTGGTGTTTATGGCGATTTTCCATATTATTTCTAGGGTACTTAATATATTGACATTTACAATTTAATACTAAATATAAGAAAATATATTCCTCACTTTTTATTTGGGCTTTATTTTTATGTAGAAAATTTTAAAGATTTCTATAGTGAAATCCATTGTTCTTTCGTGATTTAGAAAGCATCACTTACCCCAGAACTTAATATTCATGTCACATTTCTTTTCTTGTTAATTGTAAGGCTTTAAGCAAGGAAGTATCATGATTTAAGGTTTTAAAATTTAGGGACATAACATGAATTATGGATTATGAATGATACATTTTTGATATATACTTGCTCTTGTCCTTCCCCCAACTTTCCTCATTTTCTTCCCTTCATTCCTAACGACCAAGTGATTAACACACTAATTCAAAATCCATCCAGATATGTTATTACCTCACAACATATCATCTCCTTGGCTGCACCAGTTTTGCAACTATTAACTGTTTCCCTCGTTGTACTGGTTTTTCCTAATCCTCATATCAGTCTCAAGTGATTAGGAATCAATGTGACTTAAGTTCATACTTTCACACATATGCACGTATGAAGTGTTACTTGTTTTGAAAAGGGAGCAAGATGCAGTTGCCTCCTGACATCAGTTATGTATTTAACAAGGCCTCAGGGGAAACACTTACCAGATACCAACATCTGTTATTTTTGAGGCAGTTGGGTTTCTTGCCTCTGTTCCTGAAGACATAGTCAGCCAGGCAGGAAACAAGTGTTTATGGAGTACCCACAGGGTGCAAGGTAGGTGTTTCTCAGTTGCTTTTTTACCACAGCAAAGGCTCTGGAAATGGAGAAGTTCTTCAGAATTGACAAGGACTGATAGGAACAACAACAGTTAAAAAGTACGTGTCAATAATATGGCACTGTGAAAACTAACAAGCCTGAAAATAAAATGTATAGTTGGAGTAAAGCTTTTTGAAACTCCAGAGCACAGCATCTTGGTCTTCCAAGCATTGCTTCAGTTGTTGCCTGGACTATGTTAAAGTTTATGATTGATTTAAACCTAAAGCAGAAGAATTGAAGAGCTCTCAAGAAAAAGAAGAAAATTATTTGACCTCACCTCACTTTTTAACTCAGTCTCCCATTTCTCAGTTTACTCATTTTTTTTTCTCAAAAAGTCATCTTGCTTTTGTCAACTAGCAAGTCTTCTATATGTATTGCTTTTGTCAACTAGCAAGTCTTCTATATTTATTTCTCTGTATCCAGTCTGACTCTAGTTGCCCCATTCTTCCCTTGAACAATCTCCATGGGACCCTCCTCCTTCCTGCTAGCCATGTTTCCTTTGGTCTCCAGCAGTAGGTAATGCTTTGCTTATTATAATTGTGAATCTCCTTATCGTCATACCATTCTTTCTAGACTGTTCTATAAGTGTTCTCTGCAAATTCTACAAATAGATTTTTCATTAGGCAACTCTGTTACTTAAGAATTTAAAAATAATCCTCCATAGCCTTTCAAATCAGGTATTGTGATGTTAGTGAAAAATGGTTGTCTTATAGATTCCAAGTATTATTTTTCATGTGGCTGCTAGATTAGAATGACACAAGTACTTTATCTAGTGTTATTTGAAGTGCAAACATTGGTGAAAAAACATGTGTATAACACTCTTGCTGTTTCATGTTAATCCACAGATTTACTTTGACAAATACATATTTAATCTAATCAATAGGTTATCTGTATGAGATGTTTCTTAGTGTGGTATTACAGTTATTTAAACTAAGATTGGGGTGAAGAAACAAAGCAGTTGTTACTCTGTGTTCCCTTGTTCCAAGAATGAATATATTTTAGTTCTAAAATGCACACTGGATCAGAAACAACATTCTTTTGGTCAGTAAAAACTGACCAGAGATATGTTTGATTTCCTACTAACACAGTAATAACATAGTCCACCTTTTTAGAGTGCAAACAGAGGCATACATCTAATACTTGTCTAATTAAATACTTAAATTTCACAAACCGTTATCACAGGAAGACCAGCATCTTCTTGAAGCCTCTTCCTTCTGTTACTGAGGCCAAGCACACACTTGCTTGATGCATGATGGACCAACAGACTGAAAGAAAGTGCTGGGTCAAGGAATAGTGGCTTTATTTAGAAAGCCAGTAAGCCAGGAAGATGGTAGACTAGCATCCCAAAGAATCATTTTACCTGAGTTAAAATTCAGCTTTCTTTTGTACTAAAAGGGGAGGGAGTGTGATGGTTGTTCCAAACTTCTTGGTGTCAGAATCCTTTATTTTTGCAGCTGTCCATATAAGGCTTGTCACAATGTTCCTATAAACCTCCAACAAGACAATTGTTATTTTCTGTTCTGCAACTTTTTACTTCTGTATGAATGGAAAAGTTTTAAAGGTAGAGTCTGGGAGGCAGAGCCTTGAGAATGGGCTGTCATGTACATTTCAGGCTACAGGCAACATTCTTTTACAGTGGTGCAGAGCCAATATGACTGAGCACAGACAACAGAGTACAAAAGTAGCCCTAAAGGGAATAGATCCAACACAGAGGCAGCCTTGTTTTCTCTGTCACAATTCCACCCCAATTCTCTGAGCTTCAGTAACTTAAAGTCAAAAAATTAATCTTCTTTTAATAGTCAAGATGTCTTTACTCTCAAAGATGTTGCAAACCAATGAGGAAGACGCTCAAATATGGACAATTTACAACATTAAATTCTACAAGATTAATTGTAGAATTAGATAAAAGCATATAGCTTTGGAAAGGTCAAGCAGGCTTCACAGAATAAAGCCCTAAAAGGCTAATTCTTTTTATTAAAATCCCTCAATAAATTGTGAACTAGTCATTACTATGAGCTAGTCATTTTTAAAACACAGAGTAGATGTTAGATTTAAGAGTAGACATTTCTGGGCTGGAGGATAAGAGGTGTTATATTTTACCCACAGGAAGCCAAGACTGGAGACAGAAAAAAAAATTATAAACAAATATTTTAATCCAACATAGGAGGTCTTTAAAATAACTCCAACAGAAAAAAAAAAAAAAAAAGAATATAAATAACAAGTGCTTGTAGTAAAGCATAGGAACAAAAGGAGGGATTCAATTTAGTAAGCATTTCTGAGTAGAATGGCTAGACCTTGGAACATGCCAAATGTCAGCTATGTGCAAATTAAAAGAAATAAAGAATGAATATTAAAAGAAAAGGAAAATAAGTTAAAATCTCATTTTACTTGTAGCATAAGTTTTGACATGTTATTGCCCTTTAATTGGGTCACATATTTTAGCAAAGTAAAAAAGTAAAATATGTGACCCAGACTTTAGGGTCATCCAGATGAGATCTTTGGAATTAGAACACTCTCTTCAGAGTTTCTGAAATTGCTCCCTTTCTTCCCATTCCTATTTCAAATCTCTAATTCTTATCTTTACTATCTCATGACAGGATGTTGCAATGGTATCCTTAATTATTTCCCCACCTCCAATATCCCTCTCCTCCTGTTGTGTCCTGCACATTGCTACTTTTCTTGTCTTGACAGAACTAAAGAGGGAAACAGAAAGTAATATCCTATTATTTATTTGCTACCTTTTTAACTTCTAAACTTAGCCTTTATTCAAAGCCTAAGATCTAAATACAAGCTTATTTCTGCTTAAATCTTATTAATAAATTTACATGAATTATCTTCTCCAGGGAAAAAAGATCCATTTCACAACTTGCCTTAGGATTTCCACTTCAATTGTGCTCAGTCTATTCCATTTGCCAAGGGATCCCTTTCCCAGACCAAGCACCCACTAAATCAAATTTAATAAACCTGTAGAGGTCCAGCTTCTATCTCAGCCCTTTATAACCTTTTCTGCAACACCCCTCCTGGATATGAAGTCTTTCTAGAACCAACTTCTGTAGTAATCATCAATCAGGTTATTTAAATGGCATCATCTGTGGGCTAGTAATATTAATATTATTTGTTTTTATTTGAAATGCATTTTATTTCTCTAGATAGGATGCACCTGGAGTTCAGTCTGTGAATGTTCAGGTAAATTTGGATTTAAATGTTGGCTCTATCATTTTTGGATTTTGTTACTTCTCTAACTTTTTAACCTCTGAATTTCGATAAGTTTCAATTTCCTCTTCTGTAAAATGAAAGCAATAATATTGTCCATTAATCCCTGACTCATTCACTCAGTATTTAGTTAGATATGTTCCTGCTACCTATTGTGTTATTAATTGCAAAGAAAAGAGAACAAAATAGAAATATTCCCGGCCCTCATGGAGCTTTAAGAAAGACATAAAATCTAAAGAACACTCAAGACATTTTAGTACCCTTCCCTCCTAATAGTAGTAAAAGCTAAAATCTTAGCTTATTAAATCAATTTCTTATTATGTGCCAGGCTTGTTACAATGTTCTTGTAAGTGTTTTATCTGTATCAGTTACCTTGTGTGAAGGTACAATTATCAGTTCCATTTTTCAGATTCAGTTCAGTCAGTTCTGTTCAGTCGCTCAGTTGTGTCTGACTCTTTGCGACCCCATGAATTGCAGCACGCCAGGCCTCTCTGTCCATCACCAACTCCCGGAGTCTACCCAAACCCGTGTCCATCGAGTCAGTGATGCCATCCAACCATCTCATCCTCTGTCGTCCCCTTCTCCTCCCGCCCCCAATCCTACCCAGCATTAGGGTCTTTTCCAATGAGTCAACTCTTCACATGAGGTGGCCAAAGGATTGGAGTTTCAGCTTCAACATCAGTCCTTCCAATGAACACCTAGGATTGATCTCCTTTAGGATGGATTGATTGGATCTCCTTGCAGTCCAAGGGACTCGCAGGAGTCTTCTCCAACACCACAGTTCAAAAGCATCAATTCCGCGGCACTCAGCTTTCTTCACCGTCCAAATCTCACATCCATACATGACCACTGGAAAAACCATAGCCTTGACTAGACGGACTTTTGTTGGCAAAGTAATGTCTCTGCTTTTAAATATGCTATCTAGGTTGGCCATGACTTTCCTTCCAAGGAGTAAGCGTCTTTTAATTTCATGGCTGCAATCACCATCAGCAGTGATTTTGGAGCCCAAAAAAATAAAGTCTGACACTGTTTCCACCGTTTCCGCATCTATCTGCCATGAAGTGATGGGACTGGATGCCATGATCTTAGTTTTCTGAACGTTGAGCTTTAAGCCAACTTTTTCACTCTCCTCTTTCACTTTCATCAAGAGGCTCTTTAGTTCTTCTTCACTTTCTGCCATAAGGGTGGTGTCATCCACATATCTGAGGTTATTGATATTTCTCCCGGCAATCTTGATTCCAGCTTGTGTTTCTTCCAGCCCAGCGTTTCTCATGATGTACTCTGCATATAAGTTAAATAAGCAGGGTGACAATATACAGCCTTGATGTACTCCTTTTCCTATTTGGAACCAGTCTGTTGTTCCATGTCCAGTTCTAACTGTTGCTTCCTGATCTGCATGCAGGTTTCTCAAGAGACAAGTCAGATGGTCTGGTATTCCCATCTCTTTCAGAATTTTCCACAGTTTATTGTGATCCACACAGTCAAAGGCTTTGGCATAGTCAAATTAGGAAACAGAGATTTAACGATGTCGAATGTTGGGAATTACCTGGTGGCTTCCCTGGTGGCTCAGCTGGTAAAGAATCTGCCTGCAAGGAGGAAAACCTGGGTTTGATCCCTGGGTTGGGATGATCCCCTGGAGAAGGGAAAGGCTACCCACTCCACTATTCTGGCCTGGAGAATTCCACAGACACTAGTCTATGGGGTCATAAAGAGTCAGACTCGATTGAATGACTTTCACTTTCTTTCTTTCCGGTGATTAGGAATTGGCACTCTCACTGCCAAAAGTCAAGGTTCAATTCCTGGGGGTGGGTGGGGGATGGGAAGGGAAGAGGGAGGGAGTACTACTAAGATCCCACACCCCACCTGCTGTGTGGTGCAGCCAAAACAAACAAGCAAATAGATACATTAATAAAGATGTTGAATGCTTTATCCAAGATCACATGAGTCACATGAATCCCTCATGGCTGACGGTGCCAGGAGTAAACCCAGAAATATGAATTCCATACCTTGTGAACTTAACTGCTTCCTAACCCACAGAAAAATCTCACATGGTGTCCTGCTCACGGAGGATGCTCACTCAGTTTCTTTTATAAATTAGTACACTGCTACCAGTAAAAATGTAAGCCAAAAATGTGAGTACATATGTAATTGAAAATATTCTCATAGTCATGTTAAAAAATACAAAAGGAACCAGGTAAATTAACATCAATAATATGCTTTACTTAATATAGCTAACATATTACTGTTTTAACATGTAACTCTTATACAGATTATTAATATGATTTATTTACTTCTTTCTTCCTTTCTTTCTCCTTCCTTTCTTCATTCCTTCCTCCCTCCTTTCCTTCCTCTGTTTTTTTTTTTTTTTTTAAACTAGGTCTTCAATATTCTGTGTGTATTTCACAGTTACAGAGCATCTCAATCCAGACTAGCCATGCCTCAAGCACTTGATAGCCACATGTGACTGGTGGCTACCGTAGTGGGTAGAGTATGATTAATATTATTCACTGACCAGTAAACTTACATATCAAAGAAGCATAATCCTTGTTAGACTAGAGCTATAGGATCCATTCTAGGAGAACAGCTATTATTACGGAAGTGGAGTCATGAAAATCAAAGTAAATTAAAAAAATTTCAAACTTTGTGCTAGTCTTTCATGTAAGTGATGCAGGGTATCTAAACACACAGGTTGCAGCATACTTGTTAAAATTCTCTTTTATCATTTAGCTACTTCCAGTATATTCTGCAGCTGCTCCAACACCTCTTCCCTTAAGACTCTTAACTTCTCAAATGTTTTCTTATCTACTTCCATCCCAATGGCTTTTCTCTCCTCATTTTCCTAGTCTTCACTCATCATGTGTGTATGTACTCAATCGTGTCCAGCTCTTTGAACCCCATGGACTGTGGTGCACCAAGCTTCTCTGTCTGTGGAGTTTTCCAGGCAGGAATACTGGGATACGTTGCCATTTCCTCCTCCAGGGATCTTCCTGACCCAGGGATTGAACCCATGTCTCTTGCATCTCCTGCATTTCAGGTGGATTCTTCACCAGAGTGCCACCTGGGAAGCCCTCACCATTTCATCCTATAAATTAGCCAACCACCTTGCACTAATTCTTCTGCTTTTCCTACTCACTACCTCTGTGACTCCCTCTCTTTACTGTAGCATCACAGAAGCCCAAAGAACCCATCAAGTAGAGAACTCTTCTTGGAAATTAGGGAAATGTGGAGGACAGAAATAGGAAAAAACTGATTTTTTTTCCTTTGCCTGACTGCTTACAGGGTGGAAAACTCTCATAAGCAGCAGTAGCTCCTCCTCATAGGGGAGAGATTTGCTTTCCTTCTCCTCTGTGAAAAGCAGATGGAATTAGAGTAAAGTTGAGGGGCACAGTTTCACTCAGGAGAAGAACAGGCATACTCTTCATTCCTATTAGATTTAAGGCGTAAAGAACCACGCAGTCCATTAGAGTTAGAGGAACATCAGACTGGAAAATGGGCGAATGTGACTTTATTATTTTGCCTGGGATAGAAACTATCTCTCTGTTTTCCCCATTATCTAATATGCAGTGAGGAAGGAGGCCAGAGCTCTGCAATTCGTAAAAGAATCAGATTACAGTTCTTTGCTTCTTTTTTTTTTTTCATTTTTAAGAAGTAGTCATTGAATATCTCTCTCTTTTTTTTCATGGTATTTAGGAAAAAAGCGCCCTATTGAGCTAAGACTTCAAGCTTAAATTCTGAAGACAGATAGTAGTGACTTGGAAAAACCTATGTATGTTTTTGTTTTAGAAATTGTTCACTGAATATGAGCTACTCATTTGGATGCTATGGCCCCTAAGGGAGTAGGGCTTCATTTTCCTTTTCCATGTTACCTTGCTTTCTTTCTGTATCCCTGGCAAAAACTGACTCATCTTCCAGTCCCATCTGGGAAAGTTCTAGGTAAGCTTTTCTCTTGGTAAACCCCAAGCCAGAATCAAGACCTCGCTCCTGTGCTCTGGCTGTACTACTACAATGGCAACTATAAACAGCATTACAGGCCACGTGTTTCCATGGTTTCCTGAATCTTGCTCATTTTTCTCTGGCACTTGGTGCTGTACCTGACACACGTGGTTGGTAGCTGCTATAGTGGACAGACTGCAGTAGGCCCTTGATGAAAGCTTTGTGAATGAGTAAGGGGCTCTTTCCCTTTAAGCTCCTGGTAACTCAATCTATCTTTTTCATTTTTAAGAAGCAGTCATTGAATATCTATTTTTTATATCTATTTTTATTATTTTTTTCCTCCTAGTGCTTCCTAGTGTCTAGGAGTAGGATGTGGTCCAATGTAGTTGGAGAGTGATTGAGGTGGTACATGCGTGCTCAGTTGCTTCAGTTGTATCTGACTCTTTGCAACCCTATCGACTATAGCCTGCCAGGCTCCTCTGTCCATGGGATTTTCCAGGCAAGAATATTGGAGTTGGTTGCCATGCCCTCCTCCAGGCGATTGAGGTGGTAGTTATTAAAAATACTAAGAAATTTGATGGTTTGACTTCCAGAATGTTTTCACCAAATAGAGGAAATTGTAACTTTTGCAAAGTAAATCCCATTTTCATTTTATATCAAAGAATGTAAGTAATGAAGGAGAGGAGGAGTAGTGTCCGTGGGAAACATTAAACATCCTGTAGAGTGGTCATGGGCATTTTGATACGCATGCAAGCATTTTTTGCTTGTTTTCTTTTCAGAGGAAATTTAATGTTTGGGAGAAGAAAAAAATCTACTGACTTAGATGGAGATGAGTTGAACAAAGAACAGTAAAAAATATTTTTGTCACAATTAGTAAAAAAGTTAATTAGAGAAGCTTTCCCTATATACATTTAGAGATTCCCTGGTGGCTCAGACAGTAAAGAGTCTGCCTGCAATGCGGGAGACTGGGGTTCGATCCCTGGGTTGGGAAGATCCCCTGGAGAAGGAAATGACAACCCACTCCAGTATTCTTGCCTGGAAAATCCCATGGATGGAGGAGACTGGCAGGCTACAGTCCATGGGGTTG
Source organism: Giraffa tippelskirchi (assembly GCF_054371585.1). NCBI lineage: Eukaryota > Metazoa > Chordata > Mammalia > Artiodactyla > Giraffidae > Giraffa > Giraffa tippelskirchi. Next base: position 85,974,529 of record NC_137275.1, on the reverse strand, counting down.
CAAAGAGTCAGACACGACTGCACAACTTCACTTTCCTTATATACATTTACAGGAGTTCTCCTTAGAAGATTGTGGAAGCATTATTTTTTGCAATATTCTAGTAACATAAGATGCAAAACAAATAAGCATATTGCAATGAGCTGTCCCCAGAGACTGGAGTAGGCGACCTAATTAAAACTATCAGTTACTTTCTTATGTATCTTTCTAGAAAAATAAATCAACTTTGGTCTTGGAAGACGGTTGAGATTGATATTAATGTCAAAGCTGATTTCAGCTTTTCAACCTCATAAATATTTCCAGAGGGATGCATAGGCACAGATATGCTTTGTTGAAAAGCTCCCAGGGAATTTTTCCAGTGACCCAGTGAAACATGTGATAGAGATCCTCATTTGCAAGTATAACAGTCATTTCCTTTGCTGTTGGTAACAAACTGCATTTCCTGATAAGGTTCCCATGTCCACTAATCTTCCCCATCTATTATTTTTGTGACTCCCCAAAATGAATTGCCAGCATTCTGTCCTTGATCCATCAGAGAAGAACAAATTGACATTCCTGGTAGGTTTACATACTGTATATTTTCTCAGAGCAATCACTCAATTTGTACAAGTTGGCTAAGCCCATCAACAAAAAGAGGTTCTACTTAATAGCAGATTTTGTAGCAGAACTTTTTCCTTATTAAATTTTTTTGTCTTCTCAGTTTCTGAAAAATATAGATGTAGGTATCAAATAGTGGGAAGGTGTGATTGATACATAATGCTGCTGCTGCTGCTGCTAAATCGCTTCAGTCGTGTCCGACTCTGTGCGACCCCATAGACGGCAGCCCACCAGGCTCCACCGTCCCTGGGATTCTCCAGGCAAGAACACTGGAGTGGGTTGCCATTTCCTTCTCCAATGCATGAAAGTGAAAAGTGAAAGTGAAGTCGCTCAGTCGTGTCCGACTCTTCGCGACCCCATGGACTGCAGCCTACCAGGCTCCTCTGTCCATGGGATTTTCTAGGCAAGAGTACTGGAGTGGGGTGCCATTGCCTTCTCCATGATACATAATGAGATAGTGTCTTATCAGAAAGAGCAGGTTACCATGGTGCAGCATAGTGACAAAGATCATGTACGCAGAGGCTGTCTTGTCTGATATCCTGATGGCAGCAAGAATTGGTGCCTGCAGACGTGGTTAAGCTTGGACTTAACCGATAAGGCACTTAGGATGAATTTCACCTGGGTGTTAGGGAGTCATAAAGTCTACAAGTGTTGTCCAGATGCCAGCTAATATAATCAGCTTTCCCCTTAATATCCAAGTAAGAGTGTTCCAAACCTCCATTTAATAGCTAAGTTGCTTCAGTCATACCCGACTCTTTGTGACCCTATGGACTGTAGCCTGCCAGAATCCTCTGTCCATGGGATTCTCCTGGCAAGAATACTGGAGTGGGTTGTCATGCCCTCCTCCAGGGAATCTTCCGAACCCAGGGATCAAACCCACATCTTTTATGTCTCCTGAATTGACAAGCGGGTTGTTTACCACTGCCGCCACCTGGGAAACCCTTCAGTTCAGTTCAGTTGCTCAGTCGTGTCTGGTGATCTCTGGCTCGGAGCCTTGTGTCCAGTGAAGTACTGCAGTTGTAAGGACAGTGTTTTATGCTGTCCCAGTTGTCCTTCTATCAGACTCTGTCAACCTTGGACTAAAACAAAATCCTGTTTCTTAGTTTCTGTAAGATGTAAGCTACACAACGTTTGCATGTAGAAAAGACTTCATTGGAGGTGGAGAGAGAAAACTTTACTGAGAGAAAAGTGAACTCGGAATTCATCCTTTGGTCTTTTTCTTCCTAAATATATTTCTGCCAGCCCACCTCAGCTTGCTTGGTTCATCTCTCTTCTCTAGTTTCTCTTCTCCTTGCTATCTTTTTCTAGCTTTTTGTCTACCCACAAATTTTCTGTGCACATTTTAGCAATCAGCATGGTGAAGGAGACTGACAAATGAAATGGCTGAACATTGATTGACATTTGAATTGGGGATGGATCGAGATGCCTTTATAAAACCTACTTGTAGTCTGAGAATGTGGATTTGTAAAAGCCTAGAAACTAAAGCTGGAGAAGGCAATGGCACCCCACTCCAGTACTCTTGCCTGGAAAATCCCATGGACGGAGGAGCCTGGTAGGCTGCAGTCCATGGGGTCGCTGAGTCGGACACGACTGAGCAACTTAACTTTCACTTTTCCCTTTCATGCACTGGAGAAGGAAATGGCAACCCACTCCAGTATTCTTGCCTGGAGAATCCCAGGGACGGCGGAGCCTGGTGGGCTGCCGTCTGTGGGGTCACACAGAGTCGGACACGACTGAAGCGACTTAGAAGCAGAAACTAAAGCAGCTCTTTGACTTGCTGTCATTCATTTAGAATGAAACCTCTAAATTTTAAGTTATTTATGCCTCTTAAGCTTGTTTTTGCCTTTGATTTCTTCTACCATTTGGCAATATTTGTAGCTCTGAAAAAAATTTTTTAAAAAGAGATCCTTGCTTAAGAGTAAATCTTCAGTAATTCAGGTGAGAACCATGAAATTTTGGATCAATTTCTTTTGACTTCATGAACTACACAGGTTACAGTGAACTCAAAGAATATTATAAACTCTGTTGAAGAAGAAAGTGGAAAATTGCGATTTTTAACCACAGATATTGGTAAAATTTGAATTTGTTATTTGAACTTAGGATGACCACATGTTTTAATTTGCCTGGGATGATTCCAGTTTTAATGCTGAAATTTCTGTGTCCTATCTGGGGAAACCCTTCAGTCCTTGGCAAACCCAAATGATTGGTCACTCTAGTTGTGATGATGGTTTCTGCTTCATATGCACCCAACAGTCTCACTCATCTTCTCTTACTTGGAAATAGAGAGCTGTTATTTCCTGTCATCATTTATTGAGCGCATCTGGTGGAAATAAGATTAAATTTTGGCCTGAAGAAGTAGGCAAGCTACAAATTACTCTTTACCTAAGATGAGACGAATATTATCTACACTGAAAGAAAGAGATGGAGGATATAGGCTTATAAATTTCCTCCTGGTTGTTTCAGATCTTCACTGTGGGTTATAGCACTGACAAACAGCTGTGGGGATGACTTGGGTAGACCCTACAGTTGTGGAGTTATTTGTTAGAAGGTAAATGAGATGAAGAAATGAAAACTGAGTCTCTTCATCCTCCTTCATATTGAAAGGGAGGGCCTCAAGAGTCCTTAACGTAAAAAGATAATTGAGGCTTTAGCCTTTGTCAAGTTCTTACTCACAGACAGGTCGAACCTCCCTCGGATCCCTGTCACAGGTAGCTGACAAAGCATAGCTGTCCCTTTGATGGAGAGTTGGCTTTAACCAAAAGGAGAGCTTCTCTGCTCAGCCAACTCCTCATCCTCCAACTCAGGAGACACAGATTACATATGGCCTAACCTCCTGCTTCAAGTAGGACTGTTTCTATGCTGTGATTTATCTAACAGAGCTATGGGGACAGCCTGAAGCTAGTTCCTAACTGAGATCATTTTCTCTCTTAGCTTCCTCCTTCTCCCACAACTCCTCCTCCCCTAAGGAATGGAGAATCATTTTGTGTCTAATGGCCAGTGCCCCAAATAGTACCTGAAAAATACTAGCACTTTATAAATATTTTGTAAATGAACAGATATATGAGAGATTTCTGAAAGGGACTCTAATTGGTACAAGCTTTCTTGAAAGCAATTAGCCAATACGCCTCAAAAGCATTATATGCTTGTTATTTTATCCTGTACTATTTCTACATTTTTAGGAAATTATCTTTGAAAAATAGTCAAAACATGGCACAAAGATTTCTACAGAAGGATGTGTATCTATGAGTTTTAATATAATATATCCAAAAGTAGAAATAACAAAAAGGTTCAAAAGTAGAGGAATGTTGAGGTGAATTATAGTGCTTCCTTCTGTAAAATGGAATGTTATGTAGTTGTTAAAACCATGATATAGGGAAGACATTGGTGGAAATATGAACTGGTATAGTGATTCTGAAGAGAAATCTGTCAGTGTATAGTTAAATTATATATTCGTATAACCAATTACCCAGCAATTTCACTCCTATGAATACCACAGACCCTCAAGGGACATGTGTGCTTGAAGGCAACATGTAGAGACCCATCCCTAGGGAAATATATGTGCTCTTGAAATAAATAACATTTCTTCAGATTCATGTGTTAACAGTAACAGGGCTCATGGGAGAAGTAAGATTGAGATAGTTCACTCCAGAGCTTTACACTTTTATAAAGGAACTCCATCATAGGCAATAATAATTTTAATAAAAATACCAATATCATCTTTAAAAGACATGTTAAATTTCTAACGCATTAAAAATGCTACTATAAAATATAGATCATTACTTTGAAATAAGAAGAATGTTGCCTTGTGGAAAGAGGTGTGAAGAAAGGTAGAAAACAAGTGAAAGGGAGAAGAACAGAGACACATCGTCACAAATTGCAAATGGAGAAGCGATTTCAGGTTTTGAACAGAATGTAGAGGTTCCAGAGAAAGATTCCTTGGACTCTCGGTCTTGTGTTTGCTTTTTTTGTACAATGATGAGGCAGGATCATGCAGATAGCACTTTCAAGATGGTGCCTGTGGCCAAAATGTGTCTAAAAGAAGAGCATGTGAAAGGGGATGATGAATAATAATCTATTCCTATGTAGCTTGCTGCATTCAGGTGTGTACTTTGTGTATATTGTTATTTGCTAGTTTAATATACTAACATGTGTTCACCTATTTTATATATGTGTATATATATATATATATATATATGTCTACAAATGATACACAGATATTCAAAGGTACATGTCACATTTATTATAGGTAGTATATATATAAGAGGGGTGGAAGGGACCAGGGATTGAGAAAGAAGGTAAAGATAATATAAACTAAGACTAGACCTTGTAATTACCAATGACAAGAGTGCCTTATATGGAAATATATTATTAAAATTCCACATTTGTTGTAAAAAATAAACCAAGTACCCTACTCCCCTAAATATAAATATCAAGAGAAAAGATTCCGTGTATCTATATGTATTGATATGGAAAAGTTAGCATGGGCACTGGTGAATGAAAAAAAAGTTACAAAAGAACATTAAAAATTATTGCACATCTCTGAAGTATCTGGAAGCATGTTTTAAAAATTTTAATTGTGGTTATCAATGTGATATTTCAGGTGATTATTCTTCTCTTCTTTATTTTCTGCACTTTAAAAATATTTTAGAAGAATATATAATCTTTTTGAAATTGAACATAGGAAAAAAACCTATTTCCATGTTTTAAATAGTTAAGAAAATTTTAATAACCCTATAGGAAGATACTGTAAGTAAGCTATTTTTAGTTGTAGAAAACACATCCAAACACAGTAAGACCTAATGTGAGAAAAATTAGTTTTCACTGCATACAGAAGCAGAACTGAATTACCCTAATTGAGATTGAAGAAGACTGTTTATTTTGGAAAAATATTAACATTAATATATTTTAATCCATGAGAAGATATTATTTGCCTTTTTCTACTTTTATAACTTTTTTAAGAAAAATTTCTGAAAACTTACAGAATATGATTTATGACATTTCAAAGAGATGCAACTATTTTATTATTTAAAAACTGTCATGTCTTTTGACATTTGAGAAGTTTGGCATAAGATTGGTAAATGAGTGAGTCGGCCAGTGCTCAAAGTTTGTGAACATGTCTGGGTGTAATACATTCTTTACTAAAAGAAAGAAAGACATTAAGAGTAGGATCTTGCTAACAAAAACTGCGGTGTGAACCCAGAGGACAAATAGATGGAAGAACAGTAAAGATCTCAAGTTTTAAACGGCCCACCTGGGTAATTCAGAAATGAATGAAAAAAAAAAAAAGAAAGAAAGAAAGATGGAAGTAATAGCATGATATTGCTTCCTGAAATTTTAAAATCTTAGCTGCAGAACAAAAATACATAATTTCTTTTATGAAGACACATGACTGAATGGAGCTATAAATGTACAGTAGGAAGGTTCTATGTGTTAGGAAGATAAGATGAATATCCTGAGAGCTGTGCTAAGGCAGCCTGGTGGAGAGGTAAGGCACTGGCCTTGGGGTGAGAAGACCTGGGATCTTGGCTCTACATCTTACTAGCTGTGCACCCCGACTTCTACTCTCTGTGAGGACTATCACATTCCTTTGTTCATGTTGCAATACTGTGCCATCACTTGTTAGAGCAAATGGTATACAGTATGTGAAAACACTTAGTAAATTCTAGAGGATTATTAAATTGCATTTTTTTAATATCCAAAATGAACTCAGTAACATGTTCGGAGAAAGCGATGGCACCCCACTCCAGTACTCTTGCCTGGAAAATCCCATGGACAGAGGAGCCTGGTAGGCTGCAGTCCATGGGATCTCGAAGAGTCAGACACGACTGAGGGACTTCACTTTCACGCATTGGAGAAGGAAATGGCAACCCACTCCAGTGTTCTTGCCTGGAGAATCCCAGGAACGGGGGAGCCTGGTGGGCTACCGTCTATGGGGTCACACAGAGTTGGACACGACTGAAGTGACTTAGCAGCAGCAGCAGCAGCAACATGTCAGGTGAAAGTGAAAATGTTGGTTGCTCAGTCCTGTCTGACTCTTTGCAACCCCATGGACTGTATGTAGGCTGCCAGCTTCCTCTGTTTATGGGATTCTCAAGGCAAGAATATTGGAGAAGGTTGCCATTTCCTTCTCTAGAGGATCTTCCTGACCCAGGGATCGAACCCAGGTCTCCCACATTGCAGGCAGATTCTTTACCATCTGAGCCACCAGGGAAGAGTTTCCTGGTGGTGCAGATGGTAAAAAACATGTTAGGTGAGCCTGTGCAAATGCTCATCAAGCGATCTGGCTCTCGTTTTGGTATTGTCCTTACTTAACTAGGCAAGTCATTAACTTCTGTGTGCCTCAGATAATGTTACCCAATCAACTTACTTCCCAGGATCATTGTAAGCAAAAAATGAGATAATATCTATGTATGTATTTGATCTGAAGTCTTGGGTAAATCATTTATTTCTTTATAGATGTCCCATACATAAAATGAAGAGTTTGGAAATAGCTGAAAGTTAAAGCCAATTCTAGTTCCAACTTCTAGGACTCTGCTTTAGCCTTTCATTAAAAGTTAAAATTATCTTATATATTTTGGCTACTTACTATATGCCATGTACTCTTCTAAATACTTTACATAAATTAACATCTTTAATCTTATTGCAGAGGGAAAAATTAGTTTTCACTTAAAAAAAATGACCGATGGTAGAGCTAGTGCATCTTTTATAGGAAAAGGGAAATAGCTACAAATAAAATTTCAGAGAGAATTGTGAAAATGTTGAAAGTAAAGAAGATGTGAATGAAGGGATGGAGAAGAAATAGAAAGGAAAAGTTACTTTAATCTTCTGCAACAGCGGTGACATGGAGGAATTGCAAGAAAAAAAGGAAATTATTTATTTAGTTTAGTCTTATTTTATTTTCAAAATGAAAACTGTTTCTTAACTGAAGAATTGGCAAGACTGAGGCTCTGGGAAAACAAGAAAATTAAATGGGATAAGTTTAAAATTTTGGGGGTGAAAAATGATCAAATTCTGGGAAATAAAGAAGTATATCTAAATAAGACTTTTGGAACAGCAGAGTTAATGGGATTAATGAAACTCCAGATGAGTAACTGTTGAATTTTTTTTAAAAAAACAATCATTTAAATTCTCCATACATTGGCCTAAGAGCATACAGCAAGTAGAGAAATTTTCATTCAGGAAGATCTATTCAATCTTGTTATGAACAGCGAGAGTCTGTGGCATTTGAGTCCTAACCTGCTCCCTTGCCCATCCTGTTATCCCCAATGCTTTGAGTTATGAGAGTTCTACACTGGTCATGTGCCACCAAGAAGAAAAACAGGGACTCCTTCTCCTTCAACTGCTAGTTTTGCACTTGAGAAAGAGCCGACTGCCAGCATTTCTCATCCTCTTTCCCCTCAGTTGCATGCTAGGAGCTGTATTCCTGGTAGATGCAGCTGAGAGGTCTGAGTCTCTCTTCTCCCACCTCTCTCGTACTCTTAGAAGGAGCTGTCTGTTTCATATTTGGCAACCCATGAACACTGGCACTCAGAACACACCGATCCCATTTTACTCATAGAAAGATTCCATTATAGGAGGGACAAACTGAGAAGACAAAGAGCTACCACTTCCCCAGTCTCCAGGGGGTATTACTCTGGGAAAAGTGTGCCCCCTGCCCACAGGTTTGGTGCAGTGGTGTATAGACGCCTTTCCTGGTGAGAAAGGCAGGGCACAAAGACCAAACGCTCCAAAGTTCTGCCTGAGGAGATTGACTATATTGAAATAGAGAATGGAGAACTCCTGCCTAAGGATATTGTTGAAAGCAACGGAGATCTTGGCAGAGAGCAAGAGAAAGCTGGTAACTCCAGGATACAAGCAAAATGGCAGAACAGCCAGACATTTAAAAGAAGAATCAGGAAAAGAGATAGCTTAAAAGGAGTCCTCTTATGATGACAGTCACACCTGAGCTTGGGACGGTATGCTCATACACTAGGCCACACTCGCTCAGGAACTGAGCAGGATGCTGGGGAGGCTTGAGATCATTCCCAGTGCTACACAAAGACAAATCCATTAACACAGGGTAGAAGCCTTACTAGAAAAAGGGGCTTAAAGAGAACCTCTGACTAAACACTAATCAAACCCTTAGCTGCTCTAACCCAGGGGCAACACCTAGAAAACCAGGTTTAAAAATAAAGTTATTTTCATTTCTGGCAGTCTGAAGACTCTGTGCATGCCCAAGGTTGTACCATCTCAGAAAGGATCAGAGGAAGAGCCTCTAATCTTATGAAAGTAAAGTGAAAATTGCTCAGCCGTGTCCGACTCCTTGTGACTCCATGGACTATACAGTCCTTGGAATTCTCCAGGCCAGAATACTGGCGTAGGTAGCCTTTTCCTTCTCCAGGGGATCTTCCCAACCCAAAGACTGAACCCAGGTCTCCCACATTGTAAGCGAATTCTTTATCAGCTGAGCCACAAGGGAAGCCCAACTAATCTTACAGTCCTTGGCTAAATATAGGGCAAAACCTGTAAAATCTCTGAACTATGATAGCAGCCCAAGCTACATGTGTACTCAGTAGTAAAGGGTAAAAATAAAACTGATCAAGAAGACTTAAGCATAACCTTTGATCAATAAGTGATTTAAGCCAACCGAGGGGTTATTCCTAGGTAGCCAGACTAGAAGGTTAATATAAGGGGGAAAATCTGAGCCAGGACAACACACATTGCATACTGCAAGCAAAATAAACTTGTCAGAATTAGTTGAGCCAAGTCATTAAACATATAAACCATCAAGCAAAGAGGAAGAATACCCAGGTTTGGAGGAATCAGTACCTATATTTTTTACAATATGTTTTCTAAAATGTATAATTTTCAACAAAAATATTATGAGATATGCAAAACAACCCTAGGAAAGTATGACCCGTAAACAAGAAAAAAATAAAGCAATAGAAAATGACATGCTTTAAAATAGCCATGATAATTATGTTCAAAGAACCAAAAGAAACCACGCCTAAAGAATTAGAGGAAGATATGATGATGATGTTTCATCAAATAGAAAATACCAGTGAAGACACAGGAGTTATGAAAAAGAACAAAGTGGAATTTCTGGAGTTGAAGAGTGTGGTTACTGTTAATAGTAGAAGGCTTCAACAATACATTTGAACTGACAGAAGAAAGATTCAGTGATCTTGAAGAAAGGTCAACAGAGATTACATGATTTGAAAAATAGAGAAAAAATAGGTTGAAGAAAAATGAACATAATTTTAGAGACATTAGGAATGCTTTTAAGTGCACCAACGTATATGTAATTGAAGTACCAAAAGGAGAGGAGGGGGAAGCAAAATGAAAAAAAAAATAATGGCAAAAAAATTACTAAATTTGATGATAAACATGAGTCTATACATATAAGGAGCTCAATGACTTCCAAATAGAATAAACTCAATGGGATCCATAGTCAGATACATTATAGTAAAAATGTTGAAAGCCAGAAGTAGAGAAAATCTTGCAAACAGTAAAAGAAAAATGACTCATCACATATAAGGAAAGCCCAGGAAGATTACTGGCTGACTTCTCATTGAAAACAGTGAAGTCCAGACAGCAGTAGGATGATGTACTCAAAGTGTTGAAAGTAAAAACTGTCAACCAAGAATCTTTCATTTAGCAAAATTATCCTTCAAAAAAGAAGACAGAATGGACATTCTCAGATAAAAACTGAGAGAATTTGTTGCTAGCAAATTTGCCTTAAGAAATATTAAAGAAAATGCTTCAGAAAGAAAGCTAGTGACACTAGATAGTAATTTGAATCTATAAAAAAAAAACAACAACAAAAAAACGAACTAAAGAGAACCAGTAAAGGTAATTAAGTTGGTAAACACAAAAGACAGTATAATTTAATATTTCTTCTTCTTTTCTTGCTTGAAAAGGACTACTTATTATGAGAATTGCCTTCTTTTTTGCTATAAACAACTAGAATAATCAATAAACTTTATGAAACATGAGTTTTTGAAGGCTGGATAGCAGGCTGTACAGATTGAGATCCAGAAAGGAGAAACAAACTAGATGAGTCCTATGATTGCACAAGCTTACTTCCTGGAGACAGTGTCCTGGTCCAGGAGCAAGGAGGGAGATTTGACGTAGAGACCGGTGGTCTCACTGAATTAAAGAGACAGAGATCAGAGTTCAGGGAAACCAAGGTGAATAGCATTTGTGGGGCAGAGTATCAAAGAAAAGGAAGCTGCCTGCAAAGAGACTTCCCAGCATCTGTAAAGGGATCCCATGGAACTTTTATATTTACCTGTGTCAGATAAAACTCTCCAGGACCTGGGGAAAACACACAGGGAAAGCAGTAAATAGAACAGAGTTTTGAGTTGACACTAGAAGTAGTTTGTGTTTCTCACAACCATAGCAGAGAGACCTCATAATACACAGGGCACCAGATACAGCCCTCAAAAGGGCAATATTTTAATAAGGAGGCTAAATTATCTTCATGAGAAAAGGCTATTCTGGGCTCAATAGGACAAAGCTCATAAAGTAAGTCTCAAAATGATCTGATTCTCAGGCAATGTAACACATACTATAACATAATCCAATACTTTTTAAAGTGGAAAAAATCCAGCACTCAATAATGTAAAATTCACAATGTCTGGAACCTATGTGAAAACGACCAGCCATGTAAACAAGCAAGAAAATACCAGAAAAAAAAAAAAAAATCAATAGAATAGAAACACAAATGGCAGAAATAATAGAATTGGCAAAGATCTTAAAAGAACTGGTATAAAGCATGCAATTATATTCATAGATATAAAAAGACATGAAAATAATACATACAAAGTTACAAGGCATAAAAATCCAAAAAAATTTTAGAGATTAAAAACTATAGTATCTGAAATTAAAAATACACTACATGGTATTAAAAAACATTTGAAATTGAAAAAAAAATCAGTAAATTTGAAGACACCAATCATGACTATCCAAAATAAAGCACACAGAATAAAAAAGACTGAAAATTTTTGCATAAAACTTCAATGACCTATGAGATCTAAAATTTGACAGGCACAAAATACCACATACTGCGTGATCTCCTTTATGTGAAATTCCAAACAAAGCAAGCCTATTATTTTAGAAAGCAGAGGAGTGTTAGCTTGGCCTTAAGGTAGGCAGAAAGAATGGATTGAAAATTTCTACCAGAGGACTCTTCTAAGACATGAAAAATGTTCTCAGTCTTGATTGCTGTGGATTTCAACAAACCGTCCACTTAAAATGGGTGAATTTTATTGGACATATTTTACCTTAATAAAATGTTTTTAAACTAGGGAAAATGGTTATGGTTTTTAAGCTATAGAATAGATCTTGGATTACAGCAAAGATGAATAGCTTAGGAAACAGAAGTGTTTTTTTTTTTAACAAAATCTTGGTACATTCTAAATTTGAAAAGACAACTGCTCTCTTTAGCTTAAAAGTAACCTTTAAGACATTGCAATGAATAGTTTCTTAATTTATTTGCTCTTTTATTTTATAAGTAAACTGTTAGATCTTATTTATAATTTGATTCTAGAGTCAGTTAGTCAGTAATTCCTTTAATTTCCTTTTGGGAAGAGACTTAGATCTATCTGAGATGTGCTTTTGTTACCAATTTCAGTATTTAAATTCACAAGGAATCTCAATTCTCCTAATTCCTACCTATTTTATGTGCTTAAAACGATGTTGGCTGACAAGGATAATAAGAGTCAGGAAAACCTTGGCCAAGCCGTAGTTCCACAGAAAATTCATCAGTAGCTTCTCATGCCCTCAGGATAAATCCCGGATTTCTCTTAAAGTGGCCCACACAGGAAATGAAGAACTAACTTCCTGTTGCCTGCCAGCCTCATTTTTTCTCCCTCTCTTCTTTCTTCAGACTGTGCTCTGGTTTAGCCATACCATCACATCTCTCTGTACTTCTAGAGCTTCTTTTCCAAAACTTCAATGCCATAATATTGCTCATGCATCAAGCACTAGCTTCTTAATGGTGGCATTTCTTGATTCTCTGATTGAATTAGGTGTTAACTATGTAGTCCCACCCTAACACCCTGTATTTGTCATTTAAATTAAATTAATTAGTCAATTCTCATTTTTTTTTGCTGTAATTATACCCCAAATACTTAATTATCAAACACTGAAGTATTGCTCCTGGGGAAATATATCTATAAATATCTATATCTATACATTTATGTTTCTGTATCTCACATAGATTATAATCTTAAATCCTAAAAATAACTCATCCTTGTATGTCTATTTTCTTTATTTTACAAGAGAGAAAACAAGTTTCAGAAGTGTTAAGTGACTTGCTTAAAGACACCACCCTAACAGGTGCCAGGTTGGGATTCAAACCAGTCAACAGGTCCTAGGAGCCAGAACTCCTTGCATCCCACTGTCCCCTGTTGTGTCTATTCTCCAGCCATCTCTATGAGAGAAAACTAAAAAGACAGAATGTCTCTTTGTTAAGCTTCAGATGGGAACACATATATTATGCAACTTTAATTTCTCACACCTCTAAACATATCTACCTATGACTGCTAAAGCAGGGTGGGTATTGATTTAGGGGTTACAAATGCATTTTTGCAAGAAGATAAATTCATCAATATAGACTCCAAATAGTGAGGATCAACTAAATTTATAATTATTTGTTAACTATCTGTCTTGTTCATGTGTAATTTTTATGGGGGGCAAACATCATCTCTTTCTTACCAATAGTGCTGTCTCATATTAGGTCTTCATTAATGACAGACTGAGTAAAAGAATAAATGAATGAGTGTAGTAGAAGTCCTTCTAGACCTAGAGCAAGTATGTTCTGAAAATAGCTCCCCCCTAGTTGCAGTGGTGTCTTCTAGATGAATTTAATCTGTCTATGTATCTATTAAAGTGTCACCTCTAGCTTTCCTAGTTAACTTTCTCTCCCTGTAGTGATCCTAGTTCACCCATACATGCTGGATCCAAGTTAGGAACCTCATCCCTGCCAATCTTTTCTTCAGAGCTGATGCTTTTTTCTGTTCTATCTGATGTAGCCTTTCTCCATAATTCGTGACCCCAGCTTTCTACTCACATGAGTCAAAGTTCTTAGTGCATGCAAACAGAAACTGACTCAGATTAATTTAAGCAGAAAAATAATTTGTTAGAAAGTTTCAGATCACAAAAGTAATGAGAAGTTTGGAGAAAGACCTTTGAAGAGTAACCAAAGAAGCCCAAGCAAAGGTAAAATCCTTTCATGGGGACTCTGCTTAGGATGCTGCTGTCAGTGGCCATCACTCTGCACCGCTGACCGCACATCACTTTGCATGTTATTGGAGTCTTCAGTCCATCACAGTTGTTTCCAAGAATCTCTGTCTGGCCTTGCACCTTGGTGTCTCTGCCTTTGGACTCACATGCCCAAGATATGTCTGCCAAATAGGGATAAGAAACACTTCCTCCCATTTGGCTTCTCTACTGAAATGGAAGGTAACCCAAGGGCACTCAGATTAGGGGAGCAGAAACAACAGATGTCAAATCCAGTCTAACTCTGGAACACTTAGCACCTGGCAATCTTGATGATGAAATTTGAAGGAGAATTGTCTGATAGTTCTGGGCTGTATGTGAGTTTGCATCAAGCTTCTTAAATAGCTTCCTACTCAAATCTTCTTCTCTTTGTATCCAAGAGCGAGAAGCTTAGAATCCTGATTTTAAAAATATAATCAGATTTTCGCTTTTTTGCTTAGTGAGTCGAGTACTTTTATCAGGAAACTAGTTCTAATCGAAGTAGATATAAAAGAGAGATCTATAGTTCCCTGAAAACATCATGTTTTCTTACCTCCAACTCTTCATCCTTGATCCAGAATTAAAGTGTGTGGTACAGAGAAACTCAAACATAAAGGAAAAGAAATAAATCATTACTTCCTCTGTCCCATGGTATTTCATGTTTTTCTGATAGCATCAACACAATTTAACCATTCTTGTTTTGATCTTTAACCCTTCTGTTTTTTGTGTCTTTGATGGCTTTTGAAAATAAATATAGATAATGCCAAACAATTGATTTTTATATAGAGACTGTATTTAAACTCCAGAATCGAAATTCTTCCAGAAGCTATAATGTGTTTAAATTTTTAAACAAATGATTTTGATAGCACCTCTCTTTAAGGCATACTGCTTGCTTGTCTCTATACAAGTTCCATACAGACGGAAGCAATCTAGTTGACTCGTCATATCTCCAGCACTCCATACAGTACCTAAAACAGAAGCCAAGAATGCATATTTATTCAGCTCTACAATATTTCCAGCTTGTAGTTTTGTTGTGGAAACACAGTAGACAATAAATATTTGATGAAATTAGTTGGAAGGTTATAGGAAAGGAAGAGAAGTAGAACTACACATGCAATTAATCAACTGAGAAGAAAAACCTCGTTTTGTTGTTTAGAAGTGTTTTTGTTTTGTATCACACTGAGCAGAGGAAAAACATTATAGGTCCTTTGTAAGAGCAGATTTTCTCATCCTCCAGTGAAAAATAATGGCGTGGAATGAGGAATGGGCAGACACCATTAAGAATACTTTCCATAAAATGCAGCCGTGTTTCTCACAGTCTTGGGCAGATTGGCCATAGGCAGATCCAGGACTCAGCCCCCCTGGACTTTGATTTGTGGGGTTGTGGCCCAGAAATCTGCATGCAGCTGGTCCTCAAACACTATGAGATGTAAGACAGCTGGGAGTGGGCCTGCCCAGGCTGGGGTATGACTTGCGGCTGCAATCATTACCTACAAAGTACAGGGTTGTACATCTTTGTTCCTTGAATTTTGAAATTCTAATTTAGTTACTCACTGTTTGTTTATTTATGGCATAAAATGTTTCAGTTCCCTTTACTTCCAAAGTTGGGAGAAGGTTTATACAAGAGAAGAACCTGTATCAAGATGCCCTGCAATTTCTTTTGGGGGAGAAAATTCTCCCCAGTCAAGAATGGTTAACCCACCTGGCATTCCACATAATGTCTTTCTTTCTTTTTTTTTTTTTCCCTGTACACTGTAGACCCTTGGCTACTAGGTACCGGTGGAACCTTGAATTGCTTGTGGGGGAGTTGAAAAATTTTTATCTTAACCTTACATTACTGTACTGTTTTGCATAATATATATAATTTTTAGTGAAAGCGTTTGATAAAACTGAACACTCTACAGGTATTCCGCCTACATGGCCGTCTAATTTCATAGCCCTGATGGATTTCCCTACAGTGTTGCTAGGAGACCAAGACACTTTTTAACAAAGGATACAGAATGTATTAACCATATGTATATCTGCTCCCCCAAATACATTTGCTTATTGCAAATGTGGCTTCCTTGAAGTGTGGTGTTTATGACAGTGCAGGGAACCACGGGGCAACTGTGCAGCTCACTAACACAGGCATGCAGTACTCTTTCGAGCAATGTCGCCACCTTGCTCTTCTTCCTATTTTATGACCACATAAAGGAGAGGACCACGGGCTTTTATTTCTTTGTGGGACAAACGCTTGTATTTTGCTGCTGTTCCACTCCATTTTAGAACTACAGATAAGAGAAAAAGAATCAGAGCACAAGAGTCAAGGATTATTGTGAAAAAAATTTGTTTCAACATTTTCTGATATTCCCCCTTTTTTTTTCATTTTAGTGCCTCTTTGAGGTACATTTTGTCAGCCATTGTAGGCCAAGATTCTCTATTGACATCGTAATTTAATTCTAAGGTGACAGTCTAATTAGCATAAATCTTATTAGCAATGTATAAACTTTAAAAATAATAGAAGTTTTGGTGATATATCTTCTATATCATCAAATGAAATTGTGGGTAAAGCCAATAAGTAGCAAGCAGTGCAAAAATCCTTTTCTGGTCAGGTACAGACAGAAGCTGCCTTTAATTACCGTATATCTGAAACAACTGAGGTTCTGAAAAGCCCAGGATAGGACAATTTAGGCTCCAGAAGTTTTTGATCCAGAAAAAGTGGGTTGTTCCTAAAACCCTAAGCCCTTCTGGACTCTAGCCCTCTGTTGTTTATTTCTCCCAGTCTCTATTCCTTCTGGACACTCACCTTTTGAGCATATTCTTTCTCTGTGTCAGCAGTTGTTCTTCTAGAACTATTTCCAGCTGTTTAATTTCCATCAGACCTCTAAGATGTCACGTTATTTGCCCCTTTCTCAAGAAAGCTTTCTGTGAACACTTCATTCCTAGTTGAAACCTTTACCATAAAATGTGTAGGTATCTTGTATTTTTTTAAAAATATACCACTGTGGGTATGATTATTAGATGAATATCAGTCTTCTACTCCTCCTCACTCCATGAAGGCAGAGGTTTTTCTCCTACCATAATCACAGAAGCTGCCATTTATTAGGGGTTTATAAATTTTCAGTGCATACTTGTTGATAAGTAACTGAGCCACATGATACCATTCTCTGTTGCTGCTGCTGCTGCTGCTGCTGCTGCTGCTAAATCGCTTCAGTCATGTCTGACTCTGTGCGACCCCATAGACGGCACCCCACCAGGCTCCCCTGTCCCTGGGATTCTCCAGGCAAGAAGACTGGAGTAGGTTGCCATTGCCTTCTCCAATGCATGAAAGTGAAAAGTGAAAGTGAAGTCGCTCAGTCGTGTCCAACTCTTAGCGACCCCATGGACTGCAGCCCACCAGGCTCCTCTGTCCATGAGATTTTCTAGGCAAGAGTACTGGAGTGGGTTGCCATTGCCTTCTCCAATACCATCCTCTACAACACTCTAACTCTGGTTCTCTTACCTGTTTTGATCTATCTTCTGCAATTTCTATTCATTATTCTAAGTAACTTCCAGGATTTTAGTTTTATTTCTTTTGTCTTCCTCCCATACTCCTAAACCTTACTTTCAAAGCTCAGCTAATCCTGGTGACTTCCAAATCCAATGATTCTGTCTTGACTTCTCATTCAAGCTCTAGTCTTCTGTTACGTACTGTATTTAAGATTCAGTTGCTTGATGGTTCAGCTGCCATTTCAAATTCCACTTGAGTGAAACATGAGAGTGTTGACTTTGTTCTTAATAGTCATAAATATTTAGTGCTGGCTGTGCAACTTTTGGAAAAGTATTTTATTTCTGTGAGTCTCCATTTCCTCACTTGGTGGTTTGATGGTTTATTTGCTAAGTAGTGTCCCCATGGACTGTGGCCTGCCAGATTCCTCTGTCCATGGGATTTCCTAGGCAAGAATACTGGAGTGGGATTCCATTTCCTTCTCCAGAGGATCTTCCCAACCCAGGGATTGATCCCAGGTCTCCTGCCTTGCAGGCAAATTCTTTACCAACTAAACCCCCAGGGAAGGCCATTTCCTTACTTATAAAATTGAAATATTGACATTTGTCATGCAGTGTTGTTTTAAAGATTCAGAAAGTATAATGCACATACATATGTGTGTATGTGTTTACATTCTGACATTCCTTAACAATCAATGCTTGAGACAGTTGGCAGTCAATAATAAGCATGTATTGTTTTATGTATTTGTTAGAATAAGTCATCTCTCTAGCCTTTTATTCTTTCCCATTTTACTTATCTTTAAAACAATAAATTCCCATTTTTCTTAATCACTTAAGTTCAATGTCTTATTTTTCTATTCCACAGTTCAAATCAAAAATCAAATCCTATTATGTCTTCCTTCAAACTATTTCTCTAATGTGTTGACTTCAAAATATTGTTCTCATTTTTACTGCTCTGACCCTGGCCCTCACACTTGGCCCTGGATCCTTTAGCTAAATGCCTCATCAGTTGCTCTGCCCTGGTCTCTTATACTGTGCCCATTAACCAGTTTAATCCTCCTGGTTCATGTGGTTTTACCTGCAAGGTTCTCATGGAAAAGCCTAATGTCACTCCTGGCAGAATCAAGTCCAGTTTTTTCTCCTACTTTCTGCTCTTCTTTCCTCTCTACCTAGCCTAAACTCATGGTGGATTCCATGAAATCAAGATCCAGGTAGTCTGCACTCACTTCACACTTCATGATGGTTCGCAGTCATCTCCTCCTTATCATGCTGTTCCTTCTGCCTTGAAGAGCCTCATAGCCTTTTCTGTCAGTCCCTTTTCTAAAAGCTCACATCCATCTAGGCATTGACTTAAATTTCTGTAGCTTTCTCTAGCTACAATTCCAAGATGATGTAATGACTGTGTGTGACTCTGACCCTGGTTGTTTCATGTAGCACCTTATTCTAAGTTCTTTGAATATGGTGGCTGTGTCTTCTGTCCCCCCCTCCACCCCTTTCCTGGGTCCTGAATAATTCTGGATTTGTAAATAGAATTTTAAATTTGCATTGTTTACTGTAAACACTCTGGCTTGAAGTACCTAAGAAAAAAACTGAAAGTTAATAGGTAAAACTGTTGATAAATAGGGAAAACTATCAATAGTTGATCAATTTTGACCTGTAACACAAACAATTTTGTATGGTTGAACCTGATCATTTGAAGTCCTGATCTCAGATGACTTGCTAAAATAGCAAACAGATGTTTTTTCAGTTTAGAAATGATTTGTAGGAATTAGAAAAAGTAGGTTACTGTCCTGCTTGTATCTCATTCCACATGCTCTAGAGAGGACATTCTATATTTTTACTTTTTTTAAAAGATTGTCCGAGTTTATTTTCTAAATGGACTAGTGAAGAAAATATTGGAGGTAATTAATAAACTTTAGATCCAGATTTGTTCCTCAAAGAGGAATTTTTATTGTGTATAACAGAATTACTAACATCTATACTAGGGCAGATCTAGGATCAAGTTCCAACACTGCCATAACCTTTAACCTTGAGCAGCTTATTTAAATGTTCTGTATCTTTGGGTTCTTCATCTTTAAAAGAGGTTGATAATATAAGTATCTACCACTCAGAGTCAGGGTGAGAATTAAGCAAATTAATCTACCCAGAGGGATGGGATGAGGAGGGAGGTGGGAGGGGGGTTCTGGAAGGGGAAAACATGTACACTCATGGTGGATTCATGTCAATGTATGGCAAAACAAATACAATATTGTTAAGTTAAAAAATAGATAAATAAACGAATTAAAAAATAAATAAATAAATAGACCTTAGACCATTGCTGGTACATAATAATTCACTGAATGTCGGTTTCTCTTATTACTCCGAATTTTAATTAAAGAAGAGTCTCTGATATCCTATAGATGTAACTGAATATCAATAAACATAATAGTAGCTCTCTGTTTATGTAATGGGGCAACATATCACCTTATTTATTCTTTCTCTTTTTTTAGTGAAATTCAAGACTTATTTCAAAACAAGTAAAAATAATAAGTAAATAAATGTGTTATTCCTCTAAAGTAAATTACCATAATTTCATATCATGTCTCTCTTTTCTCGTATGTAGGTATGAGTTCAAGCAGTATTAGACAAGACCTCTGTAACTTACTTGTTTTTGGAAATATCTTGCACTTTCTGGAATAGATCACTTCTCCTTCACATCTGTCCCTATCTCCTACAAAACCAAGGACATAGCTCAGAAAAAAAAAAAAAAATCCAAGCAAAGTCCAATTCTTTTTGTGCTATAAAATAAAAATAAACTGAGACCATAATACTGAGAAATGGTATGGATCATGCATGAATTAAGGATTTGTCTGGTTGAAAAAATTTAATGTGTGTGCTAAGTTGCTTCAGTCCTATCTGACTATTTGTGACCTCATGGACTGTAGCCCACCAGGCTCCTCTGTCCATGGAATTCTCCAGGCAAGAAATGCTAGAGTGGGTTGCCATGTCTTTCTCCAGGGGATCTTCCCAACTGAGGGATTGAACCCACGTCTCTTATGCCTCCTTTATGGGCAGGCAGATTCTTTACCACTAGTGCCGCCTGGGAAGCCCCCAGTGATGCTTGAAAACGTTGAAATTGACTAATACTTATATGACAACAATGTATTTATATAAGACTTATTCCTGAGTGATTCAATGTATTTATGGATTTAACAATTACTATGTGTAAGCCATTTTTTAAATACTTGATTAGGCTGACATCACTTCCATTAATTCATCTATTTATTTATGAAAGGATTACTGTAGGCTAAGCACTTAATATTCCAGATCTTACCCAAATTAGGGCCACCTCTCCTCTCTGGGTAAGATTACTTTGATTCTCTTTTACTATACTCTGTCAAAAATTATATAATCTTTAAGGCAGCAATGGTCAGAGTTTATGATCTTTTCTTTTTCCGATTCAAATGGTGCCAATATGATTGTTATTTGCAACTTCATGTCTCTCTCCAGCTTAATGTGACATGCTTTAATTGTAGGACCAGCCTGACTCCCAAAACTGGTTTCCCTACCTGGCAATGGTGGAGAAGTTTGTGAGTCCAACTGAGCAGTTACTTCTGAGGACTGTTCTGACCCTATCTCCCCTTCATCCCAACTTCATGGCACCATTTTCCTGGTAATCTTCATTCACGACATTCTTACCTCATCTGGTTCTGTTTTCTCTCTATCCAAAACAATCATAATTCTTCAATTAAGGGGTTTGAAGAAGAGGTTTATGTAATATTACATAGGCTCTCTTATTTAGCTTTCACCCTATCTTTGGAAGGGGCCCCAAAATCCAGATATCTTTCTGTACCTTGTTTGAGAAGAGTTGTTAACAGTCCTTTAATTCCATCTCTTCCTGAAACAAGGAGAAATTGTGAAATGATTGTGCCAGGGGTTTCAAACTCCATAAATGATACTTTCCAAAAGACCTTTCATAGGCATAATTACATGTATTGGGTGAAAAAAATAAGACTCACCTGGAACTGGTAAATGTTGAAGATAAGGCAAATATGTGACTATGCTTTCAAGGAGTTTAGAGTCTGAGAAAAATGGCTTTTGAACAAGTGCTCAAAAGGAAGAAAAAAATAAAAAACATTTCTGACAGAGGGGACAGCATTAGAAAGAACCTGAAAGCAAAAAGAGCATGATGATTTTAAGAAATTAAAAGAAGATCCCCACGGCTGCAATGTGGGGTGACAAAGAAGGGAGGCCCAGGACCTGTAGGCTTGTGTACTTGTTCAAGATGTTCGGACTTCACCCTAAAGGCCAGTGTAGTCAGGAAGGACTTTCAGCCAGCATGAGCTCTCAGAGTTGGGTTTTTCAAGATGACTTGAGCTGTGGTGTAGAAGCACTGGAGGAGGGAGAACAGATATGAGGAAGTTTCACTGAATTAATCTTTTGTTTGGTTGGGATTAAAAAAAAGATGAGTTCTTTAAACTTTCTTTAATTTCTTATCTCATGTCCTCTAATAATCCTTTCTCAAAGAGTTTTCTTCTATTCTCTTGCCTAGTCTTATCGTCCAAGAGCATATGGAAGAGCCTTATCTTTTAGCAAATCTAGATCTTACTGTTCAGTTGTAAGATTTTGCTATTTTGAATCATTGTAGCACTTTATTGGCATCTTCTTTTCAGCCATTTTTTATAGGTGGTTATTTATTAACTAATAAAGTGATTTCTTCTTTCTTCCTCTTCTTCCTTGCTTTTTTAAAATTAATTGGAGAAAGAGATATGTCTTGCCTAGCTGTGTATCAGTTTCAGAGCCTTGCATAAAATAGTATTAATAAATAAATAATTGTGAACTAAAAGGAAATGTTATACACACACTCTTAATAAAGTAAGTTGGTTCTTCCGGTGGAAAAGTAGTATAACTTGGTGTTCATAATATTCTTTGTTTTGTACTATTGTATTAGACATGACTTTGCCCACATAGATGAGCTCTTAAAATTTACTTCTAGTGAGTCTGGAAGAACACTAGTACTAGGAGCCTGGGATTTTGTCTCATCCCTGATTGCCTGTTCTTTAGACAGTGATCCGTTGTTCTACAAGCTGGGCTGATTTTCTTTCATTTCCATTCTCTTTAAATTTTAAGCATTCATCCTATATTGATGGTCCTCTGTGGTTCCTGAGAGGTTTCATATGCATTATGGAGGTCAGAGCACAAGTTCTTCTCTGTGCTACCCAACTGTGTCCACTAGTCTCTAATTTTTTGCACCCTCAAATCTGTAATTCAGGTGTAATTTTGTTGTTGTTCTATAAGTGGACTTAGGCAGTTTTCAAGAGTGAGCAAAGTCAGAGAAACATTACGAGTAATATTAATTGAAATATTTATTGTTATTTATAACATAAGTTGAGGGGCATAAATGATTTCTCTGGAATAAAATAAATAGGAATAAAAACACTCCTGTGACATTCTTTAATAATCAAGGCAAATAAAATCTCTGGTCTGTATATTGCTAGTAGAATACTGGCATTTAGACAATGAAGAAAGGTTAATTCTATAAAGCTTAAAACTGACATAATTTCTTTTCAGTTCCCTAAAGGACAGTTTGCCAAATTTTGTGGCTTCCAGAGAAAAACATCAGATCTGAAAAAGTTTTCTGTCATTTAATTGTGCATGTAATGAATAGAAAAAAATTTTAAGTGTTTGTTATCTAGTTTACTGCAGAATTTAAAAGACCCCCAAATTTACATAAATAAATGTATCTAATGTTATTAATACTAATACTAGTCTATAGTATTATAGTTGGCTTATAATATGCAAAGTATATAAACTATATATACAGTATATAAACTATTATATATATAGTATATATTATATATAGTATTATAGTTGGGTTATAAAAGTTGGCTTAAAGTTCAACATTCAATAAACTAGATCATGGCATCTGGTCCCATCACTTCATGGCAAATAGATGGGGAAACAGTGGAAACAGTGTCAGACTTTATTTTGGGGAGCTCCAAAATCACTGCAGATGGTGATTGCAGCCATAAAATTAAAAGACACTTACTCCTTGGAAGGAAAGTTATGACCAACTTTGAAAGCATATTAAAAAGCAGAGACATTACTTTGCCAACAAAGGGCCATCTAGTCAAAGCTATGGTTTTTCCAGTAGTCATGTATGGATGTGAGAGTTGGACTATAAAGAAAGCTGAGCACCGAAGAAATGATGCTTCTGAACTGTGGTGTTGGATAAGATTCTTGAGAGTCCCTTGGACTGCAAGGAGATCCAACCTGTCCATCCTTAAAGAGATCAGTCCTGGGTGTTTACTGAGGGGACTGATGTTGAAACTGAAACTCCAATACTTTGGCCACCTGATGTGAAGAATTGACTCATTTGAAAAGACCCTGATGCTGGGAAAGATTGAAGGGGAGAAAAAGGGGATGACAGAAGATGAGATGGTTGGATGGCATCACCGACTCAATGGACATGAGTTTGGGTAAACTCTGGGAGTTGGTAATGGACAGGAGGGCCTGGTGTGCTGCAATTCATGGGGTCACAAAGAGTTGGACACGACTGAGCGACTGAACTGAACTGAGCCTATAGTAATTTAGTCTATTTTCATAAATAGTAGGATAACTTTTTTTCAACCCATTGAATATTCTGGCAGAAGACATTAGTTCTTTGGGGCTAAAACCTTCATTTGAGAAAGGACAGAGAAATAGAAACTTGGAAAATTAGTGTATCAGTTTATTTTCATGGAACTCTAGTGGTAGAAATTGAAGAGGAACTAAAGAGCCTCTTGATGAGAATGAAGGGGAAGAGTGAAAGAGCCAGCTTAAAACTCAATGTTCCAAAAACTAAGATCATGGCATTCAGCCCCATTACATCATGGCAAATAGAGGGGTAAAAGGTGGAAGTAGTGACAGATTTCCTCTTCTTGGGCTCTAAAATCACTGCAGATGGTGACTGAAGCCATGAAATTAGAAGACACTTGCTTCTTGGCAGGAAAGCTATGACAAACCTAGACAGTGTGTTGAAAAGCAGAGGCATTAGTCTGCTGACAAAGGTCCATGGTCTACCCAGTGGTCACGTATGGTTGTGAGAGCTGGGCTCTAAAGAAGGCGGAGTGCCAAAAAATCGATGCCTTCGAACTGGGGTGCTGGAGAAGACTTCTGAGAGTCCCTTGGACAGTAAGGAGATCAAACCAGTCAATCTTAAGGGAAATCAACCCTGAATACTCATTGGAAGGACTGATGCTGAAGCTGAAACTCCTTTGTTTTGGTCATCTGATGCAAAGAATTGACTCATTGGAAAAGTCCTTGATGCTGGGAAAGATTGAGGGCAGAAGGAGAAGAGGGCATCAGAGGATGAGATGGCTGGATTTCATGACCCATATACAATGGATTTGAACTTGGACAAACTTCAGGAGATGGTAAGGGACAGAGAGGCCCGGCGGGCTGCAGTCCATGGGGTTGCAGAGAGCTGGACATGGCTGGGCGACTGAACAGCAGCAACAATATTGTTCTTGGCAAAAGTAATCAAAGCATTTATGAGTTCTTAGTTATATCTGGATGTTAATAATGTTTGACTAACTTCCTTACTCCACAAAAATGAGCAGGATCTTTTTGGATATTATAAGATTTAATAGATATGCAGTGAGATTTTCTACTCTCTAATTTTTTAGCTTTATAAAAATATGAAACTCAAGATAGTCTAGCAATACGTTATTTTTTTTTCTTATACTAAATGTAAGCCAGAAGTGTTGAAAGGAGATTTTTCTCCTGAGGTTTGAGCATTCCATGATTTCATAAATGATTCTTTAATTATTGTGCTCAGAAATTATTTTCATATTATGTAATGGAAGCCCAGTTGCAATGGCTCAGTAAAAGACATATCCAAATCCTGTTTGGTTCTCAGGCATTAGATGTTTTGACCAAGAATTTGGGAGCAGTTAAACAACATTATTGGCAAAGATACCTTGAAGAGGTCAATGAATTAGGAAATGTTGCTAAATTGAACTACACTAAAATTAAGATTTTCTTTTGATCAACAAATACCAGTAAGATAGTGAAGAGGAAATTCACAAAGTTGGAAAAATATAGACAAGCTAATAGAACAATGAACAAATGTTTGAATAGGACCTTCATCAAAAAGAATAACCAAATGGCTAGCAAACAGGTAAAATAGTGATCAATCTTATTAGTCATCAGGAAAATTCAAATTAATTCATTATGATACTGCAACATCTTGATCAGAAAGGCTAAAATGGAATTGGTCAATTTCTTGTAGGTTGTACATTTTATTGGTATGTAGTTGCTTGTACTGGTCTCTTATGCTCTTTTGTGATTGTAACTTTTTTTCTGATTTTATTGATTTGAGCTCTCTCCCTTTTTTCCTTGATGCATCTGGCTAAAAATTTATCAATTTTATTTATCTTTTCAAAGAACCAGCTTTGATTCCATTCATCTTTTCTATTTTTTTCTTTTTTAGTCTCTGTTTCATTTATTTCTGCTCTGATCTTTGTGATTTCTTTACTTCTACTAATTTTGGGTTTTCTCTTCTTTCTCTAGTTGCTTCCTATGTTAGGTTAGGTTGTTTATTTGAGATAGTACTTGTTTCTTGTGGTAAGATTGTATTGCTATAAACTTCCCTGTTAGAATGGCTTTTGCTGCATTCCATAGGTTTTGCATTATTGTATTTACATTTTCATTTGTCTCCAGAAATTTTTTGGAGTACATGAGAGTCTCACATGTTGGTGAGAATATTGTGCAAACGTATACTGCTGGTGAGAAGGCAAACAACTGCTTTGGAAAACTTACTGGCAGTATTCACTGAAGTTAAGTATACACATGCCTATCACACAGCAATTCCAGTTCTGTGTACATATATCCAATAGAAATGCACCCATGTGTTTGTCCAAAGACATTTATATGAATGCTTGCTAGAAGTATTATTTTTCTTTTTGGTTGTACCACATGGCTTACAGTATCTCAGTTCCCCAACCAGGGATTGAGCCTGGGCTGTGGCCCTGAAAGCATGGAATCCTAACCACTAGGCCACCTGGGAACTCCCAAAAGCCTTATTCTTAGTAGCCCTCCTGGAAGCAAACCAATATCCATTCAGAGTAGAGTGGGTAAATATTGGTATACTCATACCATGGAGTATTATGCAAAAATAAGACTAAATGAATTGAAACAATATGCTATAAATGGATGAGTCTTCTAGATATAATTTGAGTGGAAAAGGTCAGTTACAAAAGAGCACATATTTAGTATTTTATTTATATAAGGTTCAGAAATAGGCAAAGGCAATCTTTGGTGTTAGTGTTCAGGATCATAGTTACACCTATGACAGATTTCTGCATGAAAGTGGGAGAGAGAGGGTTGTTTCAGAGAGCTGGTATTAACTGAGTGAGTTCAGTTTACATAAAACTGTCAAGCTCTTCACTTAAGATTTATGCACACTTCATTTGTATGTTGTGCTTCTATACAAATTTTACACATAACATTGATGATGATCAATTTGACAAGTGATATCTACCAGTGATATTGCAATAATGAAAATATGATCCATCTCCAGAGTTTTGTTGGCAACCTCAGTGCCAGCGTGTGGACAAAGAAAGAATCGACAGAAGTCAGACATGTGCCAACCCTTTTTAAACTGCTATTAGAAAAGAATTTATTGGGTGAATCAAAATTAATAAAAATATGCTGATGCTAATTCTATGCAGATTTTGCAGCTGTGCGAAGTAAAAAGAGTTAAAAAATACTTTAGTGGGGGAGAAATTGTGTCCTCTTGGTTAGAGTTAAGACTAATATGAACAGTGTGAAATTTGAAAAATTGTTATTGGCAAAGACTCTGAGATAGCTAATAATCAAAATACTTTGGTAAACTTTAAATATTCAGAAAAACATTGAAAAATTTTTGTGACAAAAGGACTTTGTGGATGCTTTATTCAATAAAAATATATAATAATATATATAGTAATATATATATAGTAATAACTGTTTTAATTTAAAATTATATATTCATTTTGTACTGATGAAAGTATTCCATCTCTGGAGACTATGATATGTAGCTCTCACTTTTATGTAATTATCTTATATTTTATTGTGATTTTCTACACATCAAATGATTTCTATCCTATTCAACTTAATACAAACTTCTAAAATTGCTCCATACAGTATTATGTTCTCCATATATAATTCTGTCTTAAAATCATTTTGTTTCTTCCACTAGTGATAATATCATGTTAAGTGTTGTTTCTGAGTAAATTGTTTGAAATTGCCTTCAATGAATTCTTCTAAGCATCAAACACCAGATCTTTTCTCTGGATCTGAAGCCCCAAACTAGTAAATCAGAGTATCTTCAGCATTTTTATTCATTATTATAGTCCTAAATAGAGCCCCAGAGCATGCTGTAGCCTCTTCATAAGTAATTGTTGAATGGAGTGTTAACTAACTTCCTAATTTGACTTCTGCCTCCTTTCTTCCAGGAAGCCTATTTTTACTGTACTCTTTTTTTTGGTACTGATGACTTCTTGCCATCTGCTCCCTCAGTCTTCACCTTCCTTCTCACCCTTCTGAAATCCATGGATTTACCATTGATACTCCCTCCCTCTCACCCTAAAAAAAATCTGAAAGCTTCAAGAAAGATGTGGAACCTACTGTCTTGAATTAATCCACCTCTCTGGCATGAGACAAGCTATCATTTTAAAATATAAAATTAGAATTAGGTGTATGTCATTTATTTCAAATTTCATCATCCAGAGTCCCCCAAGGTACCTGCATCAGTGGGAAGTCTAATTCATGAGTTGGTTGATTCCACTGTGGGCTAGCACTCATTTCTGACTCTCTTCAGCTGACGTTGTAAAAATCAAACAGTCTTTGATTTTATACAAGAATCTTTCAGGTATCTTATGGAACCTATATTCTCTCATGAAAGCTACATCTTCTTCAATTTCTTTAATCATTAATTTTATGACATGGTTTCAAACAATCTCCCGTTTTGCATCTTCCAACCCACATCTTGGTCAGTGTCTATCTTAAAATAGCATATTCCAAATCAAATATAATACCCACATGTGGTCTCTCCTGTACAGAATATAGTGGTTGAATCTGTCCCATGACCTTAATTCTAAACTCTTTTTAGTGCCATTAGTTCCACACTCTGCTTTACTGTTAGTTGGCTTCAGTGACTCTGACCATGACGGTCCTCTTTTTCTGTTAAGATTCTACCTTTAAACCAATTCTTTCGTTTCTCCTCCAACAAAGAAACATCTTTTCGTTCTGTGGAATCATTTTAAAAAGCCTCTTCTTCCCTCACACTCCTCTCTCTTCTTCCTCTGTTCTTCAGTAACTGTGAAGGTAACTCCCCTTACATCCTGGAGTTCTTTTTCTACTGCAGCTTTTATTTCAATGTGCCTATAGATCAGGTCTAACTGTGTGTTCAAGCATTAACAACACTTTAAGGACAAAATAAAGCATCTATCACTGTCACCCAAAGACAGTCTCTCAGTCAGCATCAATATCACAATCAGTGCTCTTGTGGATGCAAACATGCAAAATGATGATTTCTGAATCATCTTATGGATAGTTTTGATCTTTTTTCCACTTACTTGTGCTATGTGGGAACTCGAACCTCTGTCTGGGCCAGTCCTTCAGAATTAAGCAGTTGCTTTGTGAGGAAAACTGAAGTCAATACTGGTAAAAAAAAAAAATTAGTTGGAGAAGCATAGAATATTAGAAGGGATATTGTCTGGCACAACACTCTAATCATAGTAGAAATTCGTCTTAACATATCCCTAACTTCCATTTGCTCATTGAAGAAGAGCAATGTCAGGAAGCTCACTGCTCTTTGTTGTTGCTATTTAGTCGCTAAGTCGTGTCCAACTCTTTTGTGACCCATGGACTGTAGCCCTCCAGGCTCCTCTGTCCAGGCAAGAATACTGAAGTGGGTTGCCTTTCCCTCCTCCAGGGGATCTTTCTGACACAGGAATCGAACCTGCATCTCCTGCATTGAAGGCAGATTCTTTACCGCTGAACCACCAGGGAAGCCCCTAATACTTCTTAGGGCAACTTACTTAATTTTCATACACTGAATGTAAGAACCTTCTTCAGTGTAAGATAAATTTCTTTTCTTTCATTGTTGTTCAATCACTAAGTTGTGTCCAACCTTGCAACCCCACAGACAGCAGCATGCCAGGCTTCTCTGTCCCTCACCAACTCCTGGAGCTTGCTCAGACTCATGTCCATTGATTCAGTGAGCCATCTGACCATCTGGTCCTCTGTTGTGCCCTTCTCCTCCTGCCCTCAATCCCCAGCATCAGGGTCTTTTCCAATGAGTTAGTTCTTCACATCAGGTGGCCAAGGTATTGGAGCTTCAGCATTAGTCCTTCCAATGAATAATCAGGATTGATTTCCTTTAGGATTGACTGTTTTAATCACCTTGCAGTCTCTTTAGCTTTTTTTTTTTTTTTCTTTGCTGCTAAGTCGCTTTAGTCGTGTCCGACTCTGTGCGACCCCATAGACGGCAGCCCACCAGGCTCCTTCGTCCCTGGGATTCTCCAGGCAAGAATACTGGAGTGGGTTGCCATTTCCTTCTCCAGTGCATGAAAGTGAAAAGTGAAAGTAAAGTCGCTCAGTCGTGTCTGACTCTTTGCAACCCCATGGGCTGTAGCCTACCAGGCTCCTCCGTCCATGGGGTTTCCCAGGCAAGAGTACTGGAGTGGGGTGCCATTGCCTTCTCCGTTTTTTTCTTTAGCTTTCTATTAAACTCTTCTAGTTATGTGTTCTGGTTCAAAAATTAGTAGAACTCTTTCACAGGACAGTCCTAAAAACACTTTTAAATTATTTATTATACTTTACCATGTCTTTGTTCTTGAAAAGGCCAATTACAGTAGAGTATAAAAATCATAATAATATTAGCCAATATTAAGCACTTTGTAAATTACGTGTTTTTTCCTTTTGGATATCACAGAATACTTAGTATTTGGGGGGGATCATAATTTTGTAGGAGAGGACTCAGGTAACAGTTATAGATGCTAAAGAGCTTGCTCTGAGTCACAGATTAGTCAGTGATAGAGCCTGGTTTTAAGCCCAGTTGTCTCCTGTAACAGAGCCCAAAACCTGAAATGCTTCACTCTGCTGTCCCCCATATGACATAGTTTCCAGATTTCTCACCATTCCATTTGAACTCCTTTAAATGCCTTTGATTTGAAAATCTGCCTCTTTAAATGTGGTATTTAGAACTAGATGTGATACTCAAGACATGGTGTAACCTCCACAAAGTAGAATAAAACTTCCTTCCCTGAACTAGACTTGCTACTTGAAGTACTACCACATAAGTTTACTGTAACTTTTCTGTACTCATGGTGCAAATACACTCTTGATTAAATACAATTTGTGCCTATCTTCTAAATTAAAACTTCTTTCTTTTTAAAAAAGAAACCAAGATAATGCTCTGACAGTAATGCTCCTTATTCAAGTAATTTCACAATTGACTTTTTAAAAAGTTGTGGTAAAATACATAAGCCATAAACTTTACTATCTTAACCATTTTGAAGTGTATAGTGTAGCAGTGTTATGTATATTCATGGTGTTCAGCAATCAATCTCCAAAACTTTTTGATCTTGCAAAACTGAAATTCTATACTTGTTAAACCACAAATCTCCCATCCCTCCACCCTCCAGCCCCCGGCAAAACCATTGTACTTTCTATCTCTATGACGATTTGAGGTATCTCATATAAGTGGAATCATAAAGCATATTTGTGTGTGATGAACTGATTTCATTTAGTGCATGATCTCAAGCTTCAACCACATTATAGCGTATATGAGAATTTCCTTCCTTCTTAAGACTTAACAACATTGCATTTTATGTATATACACTGTATTTTGCTTATCCATTCATCCATTGATGGACACTTGGGTTGCTTCTATTTTTTGGCTGTTGTGAATATTGTTTATATGAACATGGGTGCATAAATATCTGAGATTCTGCTTTAATTACTTTGAATATAGACCCAGCATGTTTTTATATATATATATATATATGAAGATCCCCTGGTGAAGGAAATGGTAACCCACTCCAGTATTCTTGCCTGGAAAATCCCATGGACAGAGGAGCCTGGCAGGCTACAGTCCATGGGGATGCAAAAGAGATGGACACAACTTAGCAACTAAACAATATATATGTTTACTTAATATATATATATATATTTATTTTTACTTATAATCTGTTTATTTTAGTCACTTGATGTCAGAGAAGCTGTGTGGTAGCATGTTATAGTCATATATCAAAAGAGAGTCCCAGGAAAGCTTGAATTCACTTAAATCTGAGTTAGGCACTGATGATTCCTGAGGAGAACATGACCTCCAGGTTAGACAATCAAGGCCTCGTTATTTTTATCAAATCTGTCAAGAAAAATCAATTACTTCCTTCAAAAACAAATTAAACAACAAACCTTTCCCAAGGAAGTTACACACATTTGTTTATGTAAGTTGAGGTTGTTTTTGTGTTCTAAAATGCTTGCTTTCTCAGGAATGCATTGTTACAAATGAGTCTGAAGAATAAGATTTTAATATGTTTTAACAGATAGAAATTTAACATATAACTAATAATTGATTCAGCTTTTGTAGCTAGTGGTGGGAACCCCAACAGGACTATGTTTATTATGCTCTCGAATTTATCACATCAAACCAGAAAATGTTGACTCACTTGAACTGTGGACATTTAATCCGCTGTCGGATTTTATAGGTCTACATAGACAAAGTTTTTTTCAATAGCAATTGTTTTTTCATCTTAGCTTTACTGATGCAACTATATATGCATATACTTACTCTGGAACAATGCAATATGCCCTTACATTTTATCTGTAAGTTCATTTCACGTCTTTGGTTAAAGTCCCATACATCAAAAGAATTGACCCATGACTGAGAATTATATTTAATAAAAAGAGAAAGGAAAAAAAAACACAGCTAATTATATTACACACACACAATTATACACTATAATATATACATACGTCTATTATTATAAATACGTTACTGATAAACCATCATGTATAATTAATGAAAAATGTAGTCACATAAGAAACCTTTGGCTGAGAGTTTGCAAATTGCAGTACCTGAGTGAAACACTGAGGGATAGAAACCTCCAGTCTTATTAATTTGCCTAAAGGCATTCTTCATAGCATTTTAGAAATTCTATGATGTATTTGGATGCTCCTTGTGGCCATGTAATAAGTGAAATAACCTTTTTCCAAAGCCTGGACCTTTCCCTTGATGTATCTATAAGTACCAAACAGAAGATTGTGATGTTAAAGAGCAGAACAATTCGTGTATTCTGGGTGTGCTATATTAAGAGATACGAACAAATTTGGAGCAAAACTATTCATGAAATAATGAAAAGATATGTATAAATCCATCTTTACACCACTGACATACATGTGTAGTTATGTTCCAGTCATAATACAGATTCACTGTGTGCTGGTTAAGAGTGAAAGCTTTGTGCATGGGTAGAAATCTTTGCTTATGGTCAGACTACTTAACTTCGAAGCCCTTGTTTCTCATTGATAAAATTGATGAAATATTTTATACTTGTAAAACACTTAAAATTTGATTACACATAGTAAAATTCACAAATGGTAGTGGATATTGTTTTAAATAAACTGCGATGTGACATGAGTTAATGCATATAATGTGACTGAAACACAGGTGATGTTTTTGCTGTCTTTTTATCACTTGTGTCCGACTTTCTCAGTGTGGAGTGAGGCTGCACCTTCAACTGCCACCAGCATTCTGTAGTCATGGACTTTGTTTGAAAATGGAGATTCTTACCCTCTGATGTCATCCTGAAGATGGTGTTTTACTGTTTCAGCATGTTCACAAATATGCATTATCATATTTGACCTTCATATATATCTTTCTAGGAAAATGGAAAAGTATAAAGTATATATCAGTTCAAAAAATATTGATGGAGTATCTACTGAGTGGAGGCATCTCAAGATATAATACTTCCTTTTATGTCATTTGAGATCAAGATAGGGATATATCATAATATGTGAATATTATGCAATATTATTGAAACTTCAGACTTTATGTGGGACATGAATTAAGACAGCAGTTATATAACTGTATTCTTGAAAGTACATAAAGACTTATTCTTTGGTGTCAAGTCCTAACTTTTACTGCTATCAAGCAATTAATTTTTACAGAAGTACAAAAATAGAAAGCTCTGTGGTTCTGACTTCTAGGGAATTCTATATCTCAGAATTCCTTAAGATCTCTGTTTAATTTCTGCCCTTTTTTTTTTAAAACGGTGGATGTTTCAGAGGAGGGGATCGTGCTAGCTTTCTACACTGAGTGCAGACTCAATACTTCCATTGCATTTCCAGAGCTGGATGTTGCTCCTACCCAACCAGCTTGCTCTGTATCTTAAGGTTCATCAGGAAAGTCTTTGTTAACCACCAGATGGTAT
Source organism: Giraffa tippelskirchi (assembly GCF_054371585.1). Classification (NCBI taxonomy): domain Eukaryota; kingdom Metazoa; phylum Chordata; class Mammalia; order Artiodactyla; family Giraffidae; genus Giraffa; species Giraffa tippelskirchi. The sequence continues at coordinate 85,940,789 of NC_137275.1, read as the reverse complement.
GTTGACCAAAGGAAATGAGGCTTTAGCTACTGGAAATCTATTGTGCCAAGTACAACATTCCTAAAAGAATATGGAAGGGGAGATTATTGTTTATAGCCCACCCATTCACCCAGAAGTGTTGCTGAGTCCTGGAATTCCAGGAGTCTAAGGATGGTGAAGTGACAAAGGCGTAGGACACCACTTGAAAGTATTTTTCCCGAGTTAATTAGGCAATAAAGATTTTCCAGGAAACTCTGCTTCCTTGGATTGAGAAGGTCCTTAATATTGCTGATATAAGATACTGCAAAAATGTGTGCTTGGAGCTTGTTTTTCAAATATCTTCCAACTATCTCACCACTCTTCCTTCATCAACCCTGATCCTAGACATCATCATCTATCCTCAAATGCTTGCAGTAGTCGTCTGCCCACTCTTCTGTTCAGTCATTTCTACACACAGAAAACAGATGAAAACACACAGAAAACAGTATACTAATGCATATATATGGAATTTGAAAGATGGTAACGATAACCCTATATGCGAGACAGAATAAGAGACACAGATGCATAGAACAGTCTTATGGACTCTGAGGGAGAAGGTGAGGGTGGGACATTCTGGGACAATAGCAATGAAACATGTGTATTATCGTATGTGAAACAGAACACCATTCCAGGCTTGATGCATGAGACAAATGCTCAGGGCTGGGGCAATGGGATGACCCAGAGGGATGGGATGGGGAGGGAGGTGGGAGGGGGGTCCAGGAAGGGGAACACATAAAAACCCATGGCTGATTCATGTCAATGTATGGCAAAAACCACTACAATATTGTAAAGTAATTAGCCCCCAACTAAAATAAATAAATTTATTAAAAAAAAAAAAAAGAAAACAGATGAATTATTTTTAAATGCAAGTCAAATTATTATACTCTCCTGCCAAACACCTTCTAGTGGCTCTTCTTCTCACTCTAAGTGAAAGCCAAATCCTTACAGTGGCCCATAAGTTCTGACAGTATTTTTTCCATCTCCTTTCCCCTCTGCCCACAGTCAGTTGGCTCCTACAGCCCTACCTTCTTTGCTGGGCTCTGAACACGAGGCTTGCTCCCATTCAGTACCTCCAGTGTCCTGCCCTTTCTGTGGGAACATTCTCTCCAGATATCCACATAGCTCTGCTCTGCTGCTCACCACCTAGGCCTTTGTTCAAACTGTACCTCCTCAGAGAGGCTGTCTTTGATCACTATATAAAATTATAGCACTTCCCAACTCTAGCAACCCATTGCACTTTGGTAATTTATTTTCTCTACTATTACCAACAGACATTATTATTTAGTTTACTTCTTTATGTATCTGCCTACTGCTTCAGAATCTAAGTTACATGTAAAAATGAGAATTTTTGTCTTTTATATCAGTTGTTAATTTTGGAACCTGGCCTATTTTGTTGTTCAGTCTCCTATAGATACACCCAATAAATATTTGTTGAAAAAATAGAGTAAATGAATTGTGCTGGCAATTTAAGTTTTTCTATCCTCCACAGATTTAAGAATGGCTTATCAATGACCTTGATCTTATTAAAATATCTGAGCTGCCTTCTCCCCTCTAGCCACTGAGCTCTGAATAAAGCCATAGCTTAATGGCTCAGTGTGGCATGGGAATTTAGTTCTAACTCTGTTCCCTGTGTTACTACATTTTTCCTAACATTAAGACTGGCCACCTTGTGTTGGTATAGGGAATATTCCTATGAGAGGCTCTGGCACAAGGATGTGAAGCAGATGGATATACACATTCTGAGTGAACGTAAGCTACTTTCTTGGAAACCCTTGTAGAATCTGATGGGGACTGGTAAGAAAAAAAACTGTAATTCTTTATTGCTTCTTAACTGGCTTTCCATCATGGACATTTGCAAACACCATGACTACAAAACAAATACAGAACAAAGAAAGTATACATAGATGCGTGTGTGTGTGTGTGTGTTCAGTCACTCAGTCATGTCTGACTCTTTGCTACCCCATGGACCACAACCCTTCAGACTCTTCTGCCCATGGGATTTTCAAGGCAAGAATACTGGAGCGGGTTGCCATTTTCTTCTCCAGGGGATCTTCCCAACCCAGTGATCGAACTGTGTCTCCTGCATTGTAGGCAGATTTTTTTACCACTGAGCCACTGGAGAAGTCCCATACCTAGGTAGATGACTCCAACAATTTGTGTTGCTTGAAGGTAGATGAAAATAAATGAATTTTTATTTCCTTCCAAGCAGCTGGTAAGCCTTTTAAGTGTACCAAATTAATAGAGATAATTGATTAGTTGATTTATTTTTATGTATATAATAGGCAAACTGATTCACCATACAAATTCAGTAGAAAAAGGAAATTAAAGAATTTTAGTTCTATTTAAGGTATATGTAACACATGCTAAGTGGTGTGATGAAAAGGAAGGTATGATATGGCTTCATAATAAATGATTGCAAACTGCTTGTCAAAGTTTGAGTCTCATCTGCTGCTGCTGCTGCTGCTAAGTCGCTCAGTCGTGTACGACTCTGTGCGACCCCATAGACGGCAGCCCACCAGGCTCCCCCATCCCTGGGATTCTCCAGGCAAGAATACTGGAGTGGGTTGCCATTTCCTTCTCCAATGCATGAAAGGGAAAAGTGAAAGTGAAGTCGCTCAGTCGTGTCCGACTCTTAGCGACCCCATGGACTGCAGCCTACCAGGCTCCTCCGTCCATGGGATTTTCCAGGCAAGAGTACTGGAGTGGGGTGCCATTGCCTTCTCCTGAGTCTCATCTAAGTGATGACAAAAATAACCCTTCTACAGTTATGTCAGACTTTCATTTTCCTTATGAAATATTGCTGTAGTTACACTCAGTCTGAGAAGAAAAAAAAAATTTCCCTCAGGTAAAAAATAATGAAAGCAATGTAATAATTTTGTATTCCAATTAATACAGGATTGTATTAAGCTAGGGTAAAGTCTTTATTTTGTGAATGACAATCATTTATTATCAAAAGCTATATTTAAATCCTTTTATAAAAAATTTTTCTACTCTTATCACTTATATTTCTTATACTCCACTTATGACTGACTCCAGTATAACTTCTGATATTACTGACATTGCTCCCTTTCAACCAAAATTACACCAGTAAATAAAGTCCATGGTCATTCATTAGTGATCTGCCTAGTGACAGGTACTATGCTGGGAACTTTTCACATTTAATCACCAACAGTCTTACCTAGTAGATATTTCTATCCCCATTTCATCAATGCAAAACTTAAGATACGTAGATGACAAATCTAAGAAAGACATAGTAAAGCTGAGAATTAAATCAAAACTCTATGATTCCAAAGCCTGTATTTTCCTCTCGATACCACAGGCATTTCCTCCAACTATTTTATGTAGTTTTTGGTTGAAAAATGATCCCACATATGCATAGTAACACTTTGATACATGTGAGGAGAGGATGGGAGAAAATAATATAAACTGAGTATTCTGTGTAAGCCTGTGTTCAATGCATTCATTATATTATTTCAAAATACAGAGGTGTCATCATCCCATTTTATAGCTGAGTAAATCAAGTTTGAAAACAGTCATCAAGGAATATAGTTGGGATTCACACTTAGATCTAACTTACTCTAAATGGCACACCACTTACACCACAGTAAAGCTGGCACAACTGGGAATTAACAGATATGCCTAAGAAATGAATATTTTCATTGAATTAAGGCTACCCTTCTTCTGGGTCAGGAAGAAGTTATCAGGTTGAAACTATGACATCACAATCCTTAGCAATGCTTTTTCTAATACTTTATAATCCAGATTCAGTCTTTACTGCTGTATAGAAACTGAGCATTCTCTTGATTTTAATGATGATTCTTGAATATTTCCTCAATTCAAGTCATTTAGGAATGTGAATTTAACAAAAAATATAATTTTCCCCGATTATTGGGGAAAATCAACTGAAAGCAAGTCTATAAATATGTGTGCTGAAAAGCTTTTCTAAATTTAAAAACAACTTTCTTGTCCTACAACTTTTTTATCCTTTCAAATAAAGGAACATGGACTGTTAAAGGCAGATTCAAAATGGTTGCTGTTTTAATTGAGCATTTCCAGAGTTGCTCAGATGTTGTCTTACGTAACCATGTAATGAGAGGCCCCATGTACCAGAATAACCCTTATGCATGAGAGAGCACAGCTAAGGTTGCTGTGGGCACATTCACACTGGCATCTCTAACTTATTTGGGATTAAGATCAGACAATTAACATTCTGCAAACACAGCATTCAGGTTGAATTCACTTGGAACCAGGAGTGAATTAGAACTTGCCTCTGAATTTCTCTGTTCTGGACAAAAGCAATTTAAATAACACGGCTCTAATGTCCTTGGCTTTGTCTGGGTCCCACCCAAGCTCCCTTTGTCCCCTTTCACACAACCACTTGCTTCAACCATGCCCTAAACCTCTTACTCTCAAGAGAAGGAAGTGCAGAGAAAAGGAGAGAAAAATAATCAAGCCTTCACCAAAATCTATTTCATGATTCCTGTAGGTTTCATGAGGTGGGTGAGATAAATTTTTCTGTCCTCAGAATTTCCATTCACAGACCAGGGATGGGAAGCTGACTGGCATTTCTGTATTATAGCCAATTCCAAAGGAAAAGGAAAGTATCACAAATTTTTATGCATGCACACACACACAAAAATTAGAATAAAATTGCTTAATGGATGAAAATGTGAATACCCACAGCCTTTCTGCCATTTTACCATTTCTTAAGCAAATAACTATTACTTTCAGAAAGTTTAGCAATGTAAGTAGAAACCCACAGTCCATTTGAAGTTATAGTTCAAAGCGCTAATTAGTAACACTATCTTCTTTTTTAAGGTTGCAAAACGCAGGACTGACTCATACTGAATTCAACTATCTTTGTTGTGTCCCCAGACCTTATTTCTGTGTGGGACTTTAAAGTGGGAACTTTTCACCTTGGGAACTAACTGCTCAACAAAATGCTTCCTTGCCTAAAAAGATTGTGTTTCCTTAATGACTAATGTTTCTGTGGGCAAAGGAGGTTATTGTCAGTATTTTCCCTTTGAGTTCTAAAATATTTTTGAGTAGAAAATAGTAGAAGTGTGTGTTTGCATCAGTGACAGAAGTCGAATCACTTACTGAACTATACCTTAAAAGTTTTAAAATTGTGACTAAATAAGAGGCAAATTTACAAAGTGGAAGGGAAATTAAGAATTATAAAATTGTGCCAGAACTTAGAAAGATTTTGAAATACATACTAGACTCTGCTATACACAAAAAATATATTTAATGAAATCTTGACTGAGCATATTACCCAAGAACAGGACTTCATGTCTGGCTTTTAGAACTCTACAAGCTTAAGATACACACAGGATGCCTTTCCCTAAGTCACTTACCTGGATGGTGGGAAATACCAAGATTAGAAGGTAAGCACTCTGATTTTCTTTCAAGGTTGGGTTGTCTTCCCATGCTAGATGCAAAGTAAACTTTTGATAGGTAATTAAGTTTGCCTGTTTCTGTTCCTGGAACTCTTCTGTGCTTTTGAATTTTGATTAGTAAAGAATAATTGAGAACCAATTCCCATAGACCACTTAGCTAAAGGGTCAAACTGGCGCTATTCTAAGCCAATAGAGACATCAGTAATCCCAAGCTTAAGAATGGGAATCGTGTGCCAGTACAGTATAGCCCTCTTATGAGACAGCCTAAAGTATTTACGTGGAAAAGGGTAGTAAGCCACAAGCATATCAGGGAACCAATCACAAGACACAGGACTAGAAGATGACAAGGAAAAGTTGACATCACTTCCTTTTCCAAGGAAAGATTGTGCTTCATAGTGTTGACAGGAGGAAAAGCAACTGAGGTGCTGCTACAGTGTGGTGTTTTACTATCTACAATGCCTTACTTGATTGCAATCCTCTCACAGTCTGAAATTCTGTAATACCTCATGAGAGAGATGTTTAATTCTTCTTAATGCTTTGCTTCTAGTTATAGCTACCAGTTGGATTGGCTAGGCCTGCTAGTTTGGATTTAGAAGTAAGAATGAAGAAAAAATACTTCAGATCTCTGTAATGGCTAAGGTGGTCTCTTTCCTTCAGGACTGCCCCCTCTGAAAATGGGCTCCCTTTATTCTAGCTACAGGCTCAGTTCCATCCTCCAAATTCAGTGACCAATCCTTTTTGTTGACAAACCTGATGGAATATCATGGAGCAATACGAGAGCCACACATACATTACCAAGTTGTGCATTCTTTCTGGTTGGAGTGACTGCTTGTGAAGCCAAATTAAGATCAGAAGATGGTGAGTTGAGTGCCACATCACTGTAAAAGTAATTATTAGATGATCAATTAAAAGATAATAACAACTTGTGAATGATTCCTACTAAATACTTCTAGTGTTCAGTTGAGAAAATATATGTAATTGTAAAAGAAAATAGAGCATATAGAATCAGAGACCATCAACTTGCTAACAGAATGTTGGTGAGATTTTCTGCATGGAGAGTTGGCCATTAAAGACTATCAAAGTGTCTTATCAAAGGATTCTTTTCTGTCTGAAGAAAGCTGACTCTCCTGGGAGATTTAGCATCACAGGAAGAGAAAGTCAGAACTGGCCTTGGCTTCTTTCTATCCATAACCTCTAATTGCTAGGAGTATCCTACAGTAAAACATTTTTTTCAGGAAGTAGAGACCTAGCTCAGGCAACTGAATTTCAGAAGACACCATTTATGGCCAGTCCTTTTTAAAATGTGAATTACATCTAACCTTATGGTATTTCATTGGTGAATGCCTTATTTTTGCAAGTTTTTCATTTTACGTTTGCTTATAATTATATTCCACATCCTTTTGAATTTTAATTCTAAATGCAAATTTAATGGTATTTCTATTGGGGTCATCATTCAGTGAGCTCTAAAAAGTTTATGAATATAACCTGATCTGCATTTCCCTTGCCTCCAATAACCCTGCAGACACAAAGCCATTCTAATTCCTCCTGCAGCAGAGGATAGAGAAGGATCAGATTACATCCCAAACTCACCTCTTATCCAAGAGATCATAGTTTCTGAGGTCATGAATCACATTTCAGTTTGGGAGTGGGGGTGCTCTTTACATCATATCAGTTTGTTACAAAGTTTTCAAAGTTATACTATGGCATTGCTGCTGCTGCTGCTGCTGCTGCTGCTAAGTCACTTCGGTTGTGTCCGACTCGGTGCAACCCCATAGACAGCAGCCCACCAGGCTCCCCCGTCCCTGGGATTCTCCAAGCAAGAACACTATGCATTAGTTAATCCTTAAATAATATTTTAAAGTTTACTTCTAGAATTCAAACCTGAGAGAATATGGAATACGATACTTTTTAAGCAAGTAGAAAATGGAAGAGAATTCTTTCCAAAGTTTGTAAACTGATGGATTTACATTATTAGTATTATTTTTAACTGTCATCAAATTTCTAGCCCTGTGTTTGTTCCTATTTTTTTTATTTTTCCCTTTTTATCTTGAACAAATATATAAAGCTAGATGATCTCTACCAGCAAGCAAAACAAACTCCCAGAATCCCAGATTAATCACTAATTTTTCTCACAGGCAGCTCTTCTGGGATGAGATGATACCATGTAACTGGTGAGGAAAGTTAAAAACTACTTTTTCTCATTTATAAAGAGTAAAAAGTTTAGTCATCCACAGACCAATGTAAAATGCAGAGTGATTTCTCAAGTGTTTTGATCTTGTAAACAGTCCTCATTTTATTATCCTATTTATATTTTGTCCCATGCAGAACAGGCTTCCCTGGTGGCTCAGTGGTAAAGGATCTGCCTGCCAATGCAGGAGATGCGAATTTGATCCCTGAGTTGGGAAGATCCCCTGGAGAAGGAAATGGCAACCTAGTCCAGTATTCTTGCCTGGAGAATTCCATGGACAGAGGAGCCTGGTGGGCTACAGTCCATGGGGTCACAAAAGCGTCAGAGATGACTAAGCGACGAAGCAACAACAAAAGTACGGAACACAGGTGAGCAGTGTAAAATTAGAGTTCCCTTTCACAATGTCCTTAAGTCATGTATTATTTTTTTCTATTTTTTTCCCAATAGAAAATTCCAAATTTTTCTCGTAACTAGGCAGTAATCTGAGTTACAGGCTCAAAATTGCAAGATCAATAACATCATCTTCATACATGAAGGAAAGGAGATTATAATTATTACACTGTTATTAAACATTTAGCAATTGCATTTTCACCATAGAAAAGGAGGTAACTATTATGATAGAAAAATTCATATTTGCATGATATTACTTGGAAGCTGTTTGTGGTGATGCACATTTTATTACTTTTTCTCTTTGCTCATGCTAGAAGGCTTTCAGATATTTGAATGGGAGACAAAGATTTTATTCCTCTGGCTGCTTACCATTGCTATCAGGAGAGGATAAGACACTGTAAAAAAAATTAAGTGGGTGATTGCTGTGGCTGAATGATTCCCCTCTGTCAGCCCATGGGCAAGAATGGAGTTGAATTTAACCTCTAGTTTTCGAGGTTAGAGATAGATTAGATAAATGGGAAGCAGCCACTCCTCCCATATCCTGTTCATGGAATGTAGGAAATGACTAAAATAGGGCCCAAAGGAAATTTACTACTCAAATATATCAACGAGTAGGTTCCACAGTACTTAGAAAAAAAGAATCCCAAACTCTATTGTAAGAAAGAATTCTGTTTTCTAAGATGGATTGTGTAATTCTCGAGTTTCTAAAAAACAAGCTTATTTTTCAATTTATATTTGTCATTGAGTAAACAGAATCATATTTATTCAATGGAAACCTGTTATTTGGTTTCCTCAGAATAAATAAAATTATTAAAATACCACTGACTTATTCCCCTGGCTCCTGGGTAATTGACTGCTAGCAATCAATAAAAACACATCTCTTCTAACATTGACCAAAATTTGGCAAAAATCAGTCTTGTTTTAGAGTCTAAACTGATCATTCATAGGTGTGATTTGTGTAGTTTGTTGCATACCCAGCAGGTTGTACTCCATTAAATACACATGTTGTTTTATTTTTTTAAAAAAAATAATAGCAGCAAAAGAATAAAGAAGAATATAGTAAAATAATTTCCAAATGTACAGATCTATCAACTTGAAGTCCTTCTTATACCTTCATAAGTCTACAGGTCTCTATGGGCATCTAAGTCCCATTAATATCAAAGAAAATATGCACATATCTAGGCCACAGGGAGCGTTGAAGGAGGACCAGGTTTTTTGTTACACACAAGCTGCTCTTCAGATCAGAAGACGTCACCTTGTCTTTGCCTCAAGAGCCACGGCACTGGAAGTGGTACCTCTTTTAGAATGTGTTTCCTTATACAAATCTAAAAATAATCCTTCTACAGCAGCAGCAGGAAATTTGAGCCCTGTCTATTTTTAAAAAGATCAACTACTGATTTTTATCATTTTAAGGGTTCTCTGTCCCCCGCCCACCCCCACGCCCAGCTTCTGTTGTCGTCACTGCTCTTCTGTGGATGGGCCCCGCCTCTGTCAATTATTTTTATTTTCAGCACAAGTCAGCAAACTGTGCATGAGATGAGGTGATAATGAAAATGATTGATAAATCATAATAAATAATAAAGGCCAGACTTGTTCTTAGTTACTTTTTATTTATTTTTAGAAATGGAGAAAGATGAACGGAAAGGTCCTTTTAAAGGGTGGCAATGAAGTAAGGAGACTGGATTTTTATGTACGATTCCTCAATTTTATCACTCCATAGTCCTGACACGTAAACAGGGTAAGGACTGCAGAATGATAAGATGCCATCAAATGTGTTGTTAGCAAAAGTAGTCACATCAGAGCTACTCAGGCTTGGAAATGAGACTAAGTTTTACTAGAGCCCCCTGCTTGCCTGTCATGTTTCACTCAGTTTATACAAGCGGGGTGGGAGAGTCTGGTGATTGAAGTCATTTTCCCAGGGATGTAATCTCTGTAGGAGTGGACAGATATGTAAGAGATTTATAGCTGCTTGTATTTCTTTACTTATTTACAGGAATGCTGTTAAAAGAGGACATTGGGAAATAAATTTACCTTTGGTTGCAAACCGAGGGCAGAACTATGATACTACTGTAGTTTCTGAACTCTTTCCCACTGCCACTGCCTGAGTGAAGAGAGCTAGTGAGAACCACAGCAGATTTCTGGAATTGCCACTGTTTTTCTCTCATATTAATGGACCAGGGCATACCTCTTTGTATCAGGTTATTGTTGTGCAGTTGTTAAGTCGTGTCCGACTGTGTGACCCCATGGACTGCAGCCTGCCAGGCTTCCCTGTCCTTCACTATCTCCCAGAGTTTGCTCAAACTCATGTCCATTGTGTCAGCTATGAAATTCAAAATGACATCACTCAGAAGTTCACAGTTCACTACTGGTCTCTCTCTAGCCTTCCCCTATCTTTCTCTCTGTCTCTTTTATAACAATTTCTGAATGAGGCTGTATTGTTATGATTTTGGACTGTTTGGTGAGAAGTGGTGAGGGGGCACATCATTTATTTTAAGAATGCTTTGGTGCCTCTAGGGAAACTTGGCAGAAACTAAGAGGACTTACTGAGGCTACAAATTAAAAATGTGTTCACATTTTGAATCCATAGGAAGAAATACCAACAATCACATGAAAAGATGTTGTGCCTCACTCATAATAGATGGAAATTAGAACAATGTGATATAATTTTTCACCATTTAGAGAGGAAAAGATTTCTGCAGTATTACCCAGTACTTGAGTGGACAAGGAAATGTAGGCATGTTCCCTTTGGATAAAAATTTGGCATCATATATCAAAATTTAATGTACATATACTCTTGGACCCAGCAGTTTCATCTCTCTGAACTTTTTCTAGTAGCTCTACTCATTCAAGCAGGCAAAGATATGATTGCAAAGAGGTTTAATGCAACATTTGTATATTGTGTTAATATATAAACACCCACATTTTAATATTTGCATTTTTTAAAATGGGGAAAACATTTTCGTCCATCATCAAATACTTGTTACATAAGTTATGGCATAACAACTCAATAGATTTTTATGACAGATTTTAATGTGATAAGGTCTAAGTTTTCACAATACATAATAAGTGCAAGAAAGATATGTACACACATAGCAAGATCTATATAAATGCAAGAAAATATTCACAATTATTTCCTTGGAAGTGTGAGAATAAAGATCAGGAGCATTTGATTTTTTTACATTAAAAACTTGGAATGGAAAAAATAATTTTTTCTTATGGTCAACCTGGTTTAATGTATTTTGTTTTCTTTTTTAAAAGTATGTTTTTGAATTGAAATGTCATAAAATTGCTTTAGAATAATACACTCATAATTATAGTTTCTGCAGTATATTCATACTAGACTTTTCTTATGACTGTAATAAATACTGAAAAAACACACCCAGCAAAAGCTCCATGCCAGGTGGTGAAGCTTCCGGAGACAAAGCCTTTGCTGAAGCCTCAAGGCACTGCCCATAACTAGCTCCCTGAAAAGAAATGGGCTTCTTGTAAAAACTTTTCTCCAGACACCAGCCATAAATTTCTGAAAACCTGCTTTCTTTTCTGCTTAGCCAAAGCTATGTTATATGCTTTACAAAATGCCATATAAATTTGATTTAATACTTAAATATGTTTTAGTTATTTAGCTACTGGGGAAAAAATTCTTGGGTAAACATTTTCATTAAACGAGACTCTCTTTTTTTCCCCTTGTTCAGGAAAAGATAATCATCATTAATGAAAATTACATCAGACATGTACATAACGCTCTTAAGCCTCAAGGTCGTGACATACAATTTGCAAGATATTTCTAGGAATCACTTGATCCGTTAAGGATATAGACTCTTCTGATCTGGAAGAACTTCTGACATTATTCAGCTACTTAAGTCAGAAAGTAAAGATCTCATATTCTTGTGACCCCATCCAGACAGCAATAGTTAGTATAATTACATTTGATATCTGCCTTCAAAAACGATGATATCAATTGATCTATCATCTGTCTATCTAAAAGAGGTGGAAGAGGGCCAGGAGCTGGGAGAGAGACAGAGAGACAGAGAGAGTGAAGGAGTGGGGTCCGGGGGAGGTAAAAGGAAAGAGAAAGAGAAAAGGGAATTCAGAGGAACAAAGAAAGAATTTTAAAAAATACAGAGAAGGAAAAAGAAATCAATACTTGTAAAACAAAAACACAAAACGGTTACTTTGGAAATTTACACTGGAAGTTTTGAAGAATCATTTTCTCTAAGCCATTTATGTTATACCTGAAGAAACTGAAATCCAGAAGAATTTCTCAAAGATGGAGTCAGATGATACTGAATTTAACAGGATATCCTGTTTCCCTCCCTACCTTTCATTTTACACTGTTAATATTTATGTTATTTATCTTTATAATTGAATATTAAAGAGTAAAATTAAAAGATTAGAAATTCAACTTATTTAAACAACATAAGGGGCTAAGGCTGTGAGTATGCTGGTAGATAGTCACTGTGTCAGTCTACCCATTTGAATTTGCAGCAAACAATTTGGGTGCCTCATCTATACAGAACATTGTGCTGGATTCTGAGTATATGGCAGTTAATGAAAGAAATAAGGCCAGTGTGTTCATGGCATTTTAGAACTACAATATCTTAGCTGCTTCCTAGAGGTAAGGTTTCTCTCTAAATAGTAACTAGGGTAATTTTTCAGGCAACCCGGCCTCTGACTACTTTCAATTATTGTGGCACAGCTAGATTATCGTTGGGGCTTCCCAGGTGGCTCAGTGGTAAAGAATCTGCCTGCCAATGCAGGAAATGCCAGAGACACAGGTTCAATCCCTGGGTCAGGAAGATCCCCTGGAGTAGGTAATGGCAACCCACTCTAGTATTCTTGCCTGGGAATTTACATGGACCGAGGAGCCTGGCGGGCTACAGTCCGTAGGGTCACAAGGCATGATGGAGCACTTACATTCAAGAGAATCCTTGTGCATGCTGGGTTGTTGACCTGAGTTCACATTGCCTTTCTCAACACTAATCTCTCCAGCATAGACCTGGATAGAGGACAGATTTATCCTTCTTTAACTTTTCTTTATGTATGACTCTGAAGTATGAAACTTTGCCTTAGTGTAACATTCATATTAAAAAGCAGAGACATTACTTTGCCAACAAAGGTCCCTCTAGTCAAAGCTTTGGTTTTTCCAGTGGTCATGTATGGATGTGAGAGGTGGACTATAAAGAAAGCTGAGCACTGAAGAATTGATGCTTTTGAACTGTGGTGATGGAGAAGACTCTTGAGAGTCCATTGGGCATCAGGGAGATCCAACCAGTCCATCCTAAAGGACATCAGTCCTGGGTGTTCATTGAAAGGACTGATGTTGAAGCTGAAACTCCCCAATACTTTGGCCACCTGACGCGAAGAACTGACTCATTGGAAAAGACCCTGATGCTGGGAAAGATTGAAGGTGGGAGGAGAAGGGGACGACAGAGGATGAGATGGTTGTGTGGCATCACTGACTCAATGGACATGAGTTTGAGTAAACTCTGGGAGTTGGTGATGGACAGCGAGGCCTGGCGTGCTATAGTCCATGGGGTCACAGAGAGTCAGACATGACTGAGTGACTGAACTGAACTGAACATGCATTTTTTATTTGATTTGAGTTAGAGATGTCTAAACCCAGACATGCAGTGAGGAGTTGGCAACAACAACCCACTACCCTCTTTCCAGATGGACAAAGCCTTATACTGCAAGGCCCCTGGCCCCAGGGTGCCAGTCTTCCTCTGCTCTACAAGGCAAACCAATCCATCTCTAAAATCTTCAGCATTGATTCTAAATCTGGTTGCTTTGAAGTCCCAGGGAACATTACATTCTCTCTAGGGTTGTGCCGTTAAGTGCAACTTCATATCTGGCCCATTTGCAGCCCCCAAATATAGCTATCTGGGTTTGGTAACTTTAGGATCTTCCCCCCAACCAAATTTTGAAGGCTAGTGATAGCTTTGGGAAAACAGAGGAGAAGCTTTCCAAAAATTTCATAGCATAAAAATTTAATAATTCACTTGATTGAAATTCTTTATTCCTATTATCACTTCTTATTCCGTCAGCATTTTGGTATCCATCATCGCATTTTTTTTTGTTTACTATTTATTTGACCATGGTGAGTGGTAGATGGGATCTTAGGGATCAAACCTATGCCCTCTGCATTGGAAGTACAGAGTCTCAACCATGAAACACCAGGAAGTCCTGTCCTATTTTAAAGTGACCTTACTTTTACATCATTTAAGATGTTTATCAGTACTATTTTCAGGCCACTATTGGCTAACCATTTATTTAACAGATTCAACTGTTTTCTGTAAGAAAATACTCAAGGAGGTTTATTCTGAGGAATTAAATGAAGCCATTATACCCCCTGAACCAAGAATGCAATTGAAAGTAGCAATAAAGTTTCCCTACTCTACAGGGTTCTCTACCCACAGGTTGACTCAGGTTTCAAATGTGGGTCATTTTGGGTTAAGTTAAATTGTATGAGGAGAGAGGGAATGTCTTTGCTCAAGTTCTCAGAGAATTGCAATTTAGAATATTCATCAGGAAATTGCTCTATGGTGTGAAATTGAAATGTAGCATTGGGCTTGAGCCTTTAATGTGAAAAGTATGTGTCCAAAATTTTAACTAGATGCTTTTTAAATATGATCTTCTACTCATTTTGGTAAATCCTTTCATTTCTAAATAGGAAATTAAGTCTTTTTATTTAAGCAATCTTATTTAGCTCAAAAAACACTTTTTTGAGCATTTTACCAGGAACAAGACAGTCCACTATGTTCAACAGGGATTTAAAATTAATGACTGTGGTTCTAATAGCCAAGGAACTCAGAGAAATAGGCAATACACAGACATCTTTATATATCTACCAAGGGACAGACTGAGTTGATTGCTAGTAGAGGGGTATATAAATGGTACAGGAGGACAGAAGTGAGAAGAGTTACATTTGATTAGAAATATGAAGGATTACTTGAAGAAAGGTACAATTTTAACAACCATAAACAAAGCTCCTGGAAGCAAAGACTCCAAGAGAATACTTGTCCAAAATTTCAGTTAAGTAAAAATGGATCAATTAGAAAGAAAATACTGAGATGGTTTTAAATATTTGTGATCTAATTATTTGAAACATTTATTTCTTAATGAACCAGATATTTTTGTTCAAAAATGTGTGATGGTTAATTTCTGTGTCCATGTGACTGGGCACCAGGTGCCCAGATATTTGGTGAGATGTTATTCTGGGTGTGTCTGTGTGGCTGATTTTTGAATGATGTTAACTTCAAATGCCAGGAAAGATTGAAGGCAGAAGGAGAAGACAGTGTCAGAGGACGAGATGGCTGGATGGCATCACTGTTGCAATGGGCATGAACTTGGGCAAATTCTGGGAGATGGTGAGGGACAGGAAAGCCTGGTGTGCTGCAATCCATGGTATCGCAAAGAGTCAGACACAACTGGGTGACTCAACAACAACTACTTTGAATGACTACTGACTAAGGTAGGTTGCTCTCCCTAGCGTGGGTTACCTTTATCCAATCAATTGAAGGCCTGAATAGAAGAAAAGATTGATCTTCCTGGGGGTAAAGGAAGAACCCAAAGTCTGCCTGCTTGAGCTGGACATTAGTGGTTTCCCGCTTGCAGACTGGAACTTACACCATCAGCTCTCTGGGGTCCCCAGTCTGCCAACCACAGACCATGGGACTTCTCAGCCTCCTTAGTCACGAGTCAATTCCTTAATCTCGCTCCCTCTTAATTGCTCCCTCCCCTGCCCCCGCATTCTATTGATTCATTGTCTCTGGAGAACACCTAATTAATACAAATGTATACGTTTAATTCATAAATTTAAAAAAAAGTATATATTTGAGTTATAAAGGATTGCCCAACTTTTTCTACTAATAGATATGTGTATTCAAACATACATACACACATGCTTATTAAAGCTGGAAGGATATTTTTCATTAGAAAAATCAGAATGTGACAGTTGACAACTGCCCACAGATATTATCTTTTTAAAGAAAAAATTTACTTCTAACTTTTTATTGAGACTTTCCTTACTCAGATACTGCCTGCACTGCCCCATTGGCTGAGATTTAATAAAGACAATACAAAATGGAAAATAAAAGAGAACTAATGGAAAATGCATGACCCCTCACCACATACACCCCATCATCACCACCACAACAATAACAAACATAAAGTCAAATCAGGCATTTAAAAGTCAGATTTCTGGTATGATCAAAGTTCATATGCATATAAAATTTCTGCACACTGTCCTAGCCACACTTTATCTTATAAACTAATCACAGTCCATTACAAGACGGTTAAACTCATACTTCTTAAGCACTTTGCTTTATGGTTTTTTTTTTAATATCTTCAATTGATGTGTTTATCTTAAATCCTGATATACTGAAGCTAGTGATAACTATGTTGTCATCTTTATAATTAATGCCAAAAAATAATAATTCTACCTTGTGTGCTAAGTTGCTTAGTCATGTTCGACTCTTTGCCACTCCATGAACTGTAGCCTGCCAGACTCCTTAGTTTTTTGCTAAGTACCTGCCAGTGAGTTTTAGTTTCTTGTTTGAAGAATGTAGTGGGAAAGATTACACTGTTGACGCATGATCACCATGGAGGACCGTGGCTGAGATTTCACTATCTGAGGCAAGAAGTAAGATTGTTCCCTTTATTAAGCCACTTTTAGTCATGCTTTAACTATAAGTATAGCAGTTGTAAAAATGCCATATGCAAATAAGGGAAAATACATTTATGTTTTTGGAATAAGAGATGTGAAAGGTATCATAGATCAAAAGAAAAGCAGTTACAAAGACGTCAACAGTAAAAAGACAGGAAATGTGTGAAAAGCTGAATACTCTGATCTGTGTACGATGCATGATATTCAGAGTGTGCAGTGGCAAGCAAGCCTGATAGATATGGAGGAAGTATATTGTCTTGATTCTTATTTGTCGTGGCAAAGGGTTATCATGATTTTTATAGACCTATGGTCCAGAGCAGAGGGTTCTGTCACAGCATATGCATTTCTACTCTAGTGACACATATCTGTATCAGGTAATTTTTCATGCCTACACAATTTACTTACCATTAAGTATTTCCTTTCTGGTTCAGAAATAAAATTCAGAAAGAACTATTTTTCTTTTTTGATCGATTTCATACAAAAGGAGCAGGGAGAGGGGAGTTTCAGTGTGAACTCCATCTGCCATCTTGACTCAAAAGTCCCTGAAATCAGTCTTCACTCAGCAGTTAGTGTCTTCTTTTTGGATAAAATCATGTTCATATATAAAAAAAAAAAAAAAAAAAAACTGATTGATCCTCATATCCTACTTTTTCTTTATGATTCAAATACCCTACAAGAGTTGTTCTCATGCCTTTCTAAGTATTTATCATATCTACATGCTCTGGGTTCAGAAAATTTCTACTCCATTAGTCTTCCGCTTATTAAACATACTAACCTTTTTTTCTTGTATTACTTTGTTCTGAAAATGTTTGTTCCTCAGATCTTCACATGACTGGCTACTTCTGATCATTCAGAAGGGATTTTCCTCATCATTTTATCTAATGTGGTGCTGCTTTGTCATTCTCTATCAAATTGCACTATAACATTTTTCACAGTGCTTAAGAATATCTAAAATAATTCCTTCCTTTACTTTTTCACTCTGTGAAAACAAGTACCTTATACTCTGTTTTCGATGACTAGAACATTCAAAGATAACTTTGAACAAATGAGCTAATGAATGAGGGACTGGGAAGGCAATAAATAAAAATTTAAAGAATAAAGGTTAGATTTGATAAATACAGTAGTGCCTAAATTAAAGAGAGCATGCATTGTTTATATAGAATTCAACCTCGACTTAATGATACTCTGTATAATTCATTTAGAATTCAATCCATTCAGAAATGATTTAGAATTTACTAAGATGGTGTCAGAGAAAATAGAAATGGAAAGTAGAAATAATACCTGTAGCTGATTCATGTTGATATATGGCAAAAGCCATCACAATATTGTAACTATCCTCCAATAAAAATAAATTAATTTTTGAAAAAGAAAGTGTCATCAATATAGGCAGGTAATTTAATATGGGAGAAAACCATAAATTGGAAAAATTTTTAAAAACTGACTTTGAGTCCTCAGTTCTGAGTATCAGGGAAGAGAATTATGTCATTAAGAGAGACTGGGAATATTATAAGGGGGCATGTGTGGATGAGAAAATGCATCTGTGTAGAATGCATTGCGTGTGACAGCTCAGCGGGACTCCTAGGTGGAGATGTCCAGTGTGCAGCTGAAACCATGGGCTTGAAGGCTGGGGAGGGACACAGGTTTGGAGACACAAATCTGGGAATCATCCTCACAGTGGTGATGACTGAAGCTGTGGGATCCCATGAGATCACGCAGAGCATTTCATCCTTACTCCTCCTGGACAATCACAGAAATCATGCCGGGGGCAAGCTTTTCCTTGGGAATTTATAGGCCTTTCATAGGCATCAGTGAAAAAGGCTTTGATTTAAAATGAGAAATGGCTGACCTTTAGACACTGGCATGGGACAGCGATTTCCCTTTCCTAGCTGTTTCATGAGTGTGTCGCCTGTGATAAATGCTGGCCAGACCTACAGCTCTGAGTTAAAGGAGTATGGGATGTAGAATGCTAAGCCTATTTAGGGAGCACAGATCAAAAATTCAAAGGAGAATAAGGAAATATTCATTTTAATACTAAAAGTAATGTTCTTTTCAATAAGCTATTTTCTACTTTTTTTGTGGGAAACTACACAAATCTAGCGTGAATTTTCAACAGAATAGAGACATCCATCGGTCAGGGTTTCTTATTGTTCATATTAGGATTCTTTTCACAATGTGTTTGGAAGCAGATTCAAAAAATCAAATCATTAGGATATAATCACACATCTGATTATCCTGATGCCTAGAAGTGAGAAGAAACCCTGGGTAAAACACACAGTTTTGAAATGGAATAAAGAAAATATCAAAAATTCTCTTGTTTCTTTCATGTCAGGTGCTCAGTGGCTCAGTTGTGTCTGACTCTTTGCGGCCTCACAGACTGTAGCCCACCAGGCTCCTCTGCCCATGGAATGTTTCAGGCAAGAATACTGGAGTGGGGTTGCCATTTCCTACTCCAGGCGATCTTCTGACCCAAGGATTGAAGCCACATCTCTTGTGTCTCCTGTATTGGCAGGTGGATTCTTTACCACGAGTGCCATCTGGAAAGCCTCCTGTTTTGCTGGTATTTTGCATTAACTGTTTTTCTCTGACTGTTATCTGCATGACTCCTGTATGCTGACATCAGTTGATCTTTGGACATCTGGACTTGGTTATCTCTGACATTTTTCCTATTCATGACCTTTTAACAGCGCACTTTTTAGAAGTGTTTGCTCTTTTGGTGAGTTTCCATAATCACTTCACAGGATAAACAGACCTGAGAAACTTAAGTTTTCCTCCTAAATTCCAGTTTATAGCCCATTTAAACTGTGATGTTATGGCATTCTAAATCACTGAAACAACTTTAGTACTTAGGAAAAGAGCTGAAAGTAACATTCGGTTTTTATATACATTGAGAAGAATATTGCTTTCATAGTATTATAGGTATGAATCATAACTGATATTTCAGATGCTTGGGAGGATATTTTTAAGAAAATAAAGGAAAAGCCAGTAGATATGATTTATTTAGACTTCCAGGGGATTTTTCTAAAGCATCACATTAGGGGATTAAATAATTTTGACAAGTACAATGTAAGAAACAGATCACTACTATGGATTTTTAAAAGTGGTTGTGAGAGAATACTTGTAAACTTGAAAAGAGTAGTCAATATTTTGTCCAGAAAGTTTCAGGCCATTTAAAAACCTACCTTGATGATAGTGTTAATAACTTGTAAGGAAAAGTGAACAATAAACTATTAAAACTTGTGTGTCCTGACACCCTAGTCCACTCACTGACAGTGGCAACTGATTTTGGTTAAATAGGAAGTAACAAAAATTTTAGATTATATTTTTTCAAAAAGATAGAAACAAACTGTATACTAAGCACCAGAATTGCCTTCTTGTAAACTTTCTTTTTGCCTAAATTATAGAAAGTTGTTCTCTATTGACTGCAACCAAAGACTAAGACCGATAAGAATCAGTTTGTCTCTCCCTTTAAAAATTAAACCCTTTTTTCCTTATTATGTGACAGGCCTCAGTGTAGAATACTTGAAAATGCATGAAATTTCACCAATTGGATATAGCCATTATTTTCCCTTATGTTTTATGTATAAGTGTGTCTATGTATGTTACAAAAGATTGATTTTGTAGGTTAGTTATCATTTTCCATTTTCTGTTCTTGCAACTTGGTTTAACTCATGAGAATTTTCCAATAAGCTATTCTTAAAATTTCTCTTACATTGTATTCTTTGAATATATTAAACTTACTAAAATATATCCAAAATACTGCTGGGAACACCAATATTTATTCATAACTTTTTGCATGAATGTAATTTATCTTTTTTATAGGTCAAATTACATCCTTCCCAAATTCATATGTTGAAGCCTGAACAGTGCCTCAGAATGTCACTGTATTTAGAGATAGGGCCTTTAAAAAGCTAACTAAATTAAAATGAGGCCATTAGGGTGAGTGGGTTCCAATATGACTGGTATCCTTATTAGAAGAGGAAATTTGAACCCCCAAAATACCAGGAATGCATGTGCACAGAGGAAAAACAGTGTGAGAACATTTGCTAGCAAGAAGGTGGCCATGTGCAAGCCCAGGAGAAAGGCCTCAGGAGGAACCAAACCATTGATCTTGGACTTCTTAGCCCCCAGAATATGAGAAAATAAATTTCTGTTGTTTAAACCACCCAGACTGTGGTATTTTGTAATGGCAGTTCATAGAAAACTAATACAACATTTGTATGCAAAAGAGGTCTAGTAAACAGACTCCTCACACCTAGAAATGGTAATTGAAAGGATTCAAGTTATTCAGAGTGTGGTTCAGGACAATCCTTCCCAATCTACTTCAGCTTCCAAATCCCTTACATTTTAGAAAGGCTATCCTATCCTCAAACCATGTGAGAATTCTGATGCCTCTTCCTCCTTAAATCTAATGACTTATGATTTAAGTAATGTGTTGCTTAAGCTGTTTTTGCTGTGGCTCTTATATCTGAACTTACTTTTAAATGAAATAATCATTTAGTACTTTTGTTAATCAGTACCTCTCAACCAAAACAACATCACAGCTTTTAAAAAAATTCTCCAAGACTTCTCTCCTGCCCTGTTAAATTAAAATTCCTAAAGCACAGTTGGAATAATTATTGTACTCAGAAATCTTTATGTTTTGTTAGTTATTCTTTTCCACTAAAACAGCAATAAATGCTTTTCAGAGAATATCAGGAAACATATTTTTTTAAATAAATGCACTACTATTCTTACATGCAGAGGTAAATACTAGTAATGTTTGTGACTTTTTTTCTTCAGATTTTTATTTTCTGCTTACATGATGGTGATCATGGTGATAGAGTTGTACACAATGCTTGCATATTAAAATTGCTTATAGAAGCAATGCAACCTGTTAGGAAAGTTAGAAAAATATTGAAAGTCCATAAAGAAGGAAAGAAGAATATCCACCAAGAATTCTACTCTGCAAAGACAAATGATAAATAAGATTTTGATGCATCCCTAGCAATCTTTACTCTTTTTTTCCTTTATAGTTGAGCTCATCATACAGATTTGCTGCTAAGTCGCTTCAGTTGTGGCCGACTCTGTGCAACCCCATAGACAGCAGCCTACCAGGCTCCGCCGTCCATGGGATTTTCCAGGCAAGAGTACCGGACATAGACA
This sequence comes from Giraffa tippelskirchi, assembly GCF_054371585.1. Lineage (NCBI taxonomy): Eukaryota > Metazoa > Chordata > Mammalia > Artiodactyla > Giraffidae > Giraffa > Giraffa tippelskirchi. Next base: position 85,918,987 of record NC_137275.1, on the reverse strand, counting down.
TAGTCACCATTCCTAAATAAAAACAAAGCAAGTAGTGGTTTATTGACAAATATTATCTACCACTGGATATATTTTAGCCATACCAACTAATTAGCAAAACACGTGGACAAAAAAATATTTGGAAAGTATAGTATGATTTTTCAAAGGTACTGAAAATCAGTATTGAGTTTCTTAGCCATGTAAATGGCCATAAAAGACTTTTCCCCTCAAATTTTATTCTTAAGTAAAAAGGAACCTTTTTGTTTTAATCTCCTAAGCCATATGCTAAGTGTATAAATAAAGGATTTCATGGAGAAGGGCTGAACCACAGTAAAACTAGTAATTATTTAAATTTCTTCCGATATAGGAGAAATCTTTGTCAACTATGGTGTTAAAGAGATTTAATCCTGCTGATAGTGAACTGAATAATTAGAGTCAAATCCTTCAATTCAGGAATCCAGCGAATACTGTTTATAGCATATGGTTGGATGGTGCTTAGTTACTCAGTCATGTCTGACTCTTTGTTACCTTTTGGACTGTAGCCCACCAGGCTCCTCTGTCTGTGGGTATTTTTTTCAGGCAAGAATACTGGAATGAGTTGCCATTTCCTCCTCCAGGGTATCTTCCCAGCCCAAGGATCGAACTCACACCTCCTGTGTCTCCAGTATTGCAGGAAGATTCTTTACCCACTGAGCCATCGAGGAAGCCGCAAAAATGCCTGCAAGGAGAAATAGCCAAGACGCAACTAGAGAGGCCCAGTTCTACTGGGAACAGCTAAAACACCAACTAGAGGAAATGTCAAAATGAAAGCAAAAGCGAACAACAACAACAACAAAATCCCTTAGTACAAACAAACAAAATCTTACAGTATCTCTGACTAATCTAACAGTTACGTTTGACCACCTAAAATCTAGACAATTTACTCAGCCAAAACCTAGGAGAAGGCAAGAAACTGGAGAGGAAAGCCTAGAACTCAAATCTGTTTTGCTCGGAAGGTTACTTATCAAATTAGAAATAGCAACTGTGAAACTGAACTACAGTTTTAGCAGTTTGGTAGGGTTCTAGGACCCACTCCAGTGTTCTTGCCTAGAGAATCCCAGGGACGGCGGTGCCTGGTGGGCTGCCATCTATGGGGTCGCACAGAGTCGGACGTGACTGAAACGACTTAGCAGCAGCAGCAGCAGGGTTCTAGGAGAATAAATAAGAAGAGAAAAAACCCCAGGGTTCACTAAGATAAGGATTTTTAAAATGCCCCTGTATACCCACTTTGAGATGAGACCCAGTAGGGCTAATCCTCTTAGAAACAGTGAACCTGAAATGAACTAGCCTGTGTTCCAGGTTACTAGGGTCATTTGGTGAAACATGAAATTCAGACATAAAGTTGGTTCTGAGTTGGTACCCTCCCAAAGGCCTGGCAAAAGCCACAAAGATCCTCTCTAGAGGGATGTATAATCATCCTTAGCCTCATATTATTCCAAATAATTTCCCAAATAATTTGCTGTCAAGGATAATAAAACACATGGGGAAACAAGACATCCACTGTGAGTGAGAACCAAAGAAATCAGGCAATAAAACTAAGTTAACAAGCACTTCAGCTATTACAATTTTCTGACACAGAGTATAAAACAATTATGCTTCTTATTTAAAAAAAAGAGCTTGAAAACATCCGCAGCGTACACAAAATATAAAAGGTGGCATAGTGAGTTTGAAAAAAGAACTGACTAAAATTGTAGAATTGAAAAGATGAAACCTGAGGTTAGTAGATGCAAACTACATATCACATACAGAATAGTTAAACAACAAGATCCTACTGTATAGCACAGGGAACTGTATTCAGTCAGTTCAGTTCAGTTGCTCAGTCGTGTCTGACTCTTTGTGACCCCACGGACTGCAGCACACCAGGCCTCCCTGTCCATCACCAACTCCCGGAATTTACCCAAACTCATGTCCATTGAGTCAGTGATGCCACCCAACCATCTCATCCTCTGTCGTCCCCTTCTCCTCCTGCCCTCAATCTTTCCCAGCATCAGGGTCTTTTCAAATGAATCAGCTCTTCGCATCAGGTGGCCAAAGTATTGGAGCTTCAGTTTAAACATCAGTCCTTCCAATGAAGTCTCAGGACTGATCAACTTTAGGATGGACTGGTTGGATCTCCTTTCAGTCCAGGGGACTCTCAAGAGTCTTCTCCAACACAACAGTTCAAAAGCATCAATTCTACGGCGCTCAGCTTGCTTTATAGAACAACTCTCACATCCATACATGACTACTGGAAAAACCATAATCTTGACGAGATGGACCTTTGTTGGCAAAGTAATGTCTCTGCTTTTTAATATGCTGTCTAAGTTGGTCATAACTTTCCTTCTAAGGAGTAAGCGTCTTTTAATTTCATGGCTGCAGTCACCATCTGCATTGATACTGGAGCCCCCAAACATAAAGTCAGCCACTCTTTCCAATGTTTCCCCATCTATTTGCCATTATGTGATGGGACTGGATGCCATGATCTTAGTTTTCTGAACTTAGTTTTCTTAGTTGAGCTTTAAGCCAACTTTTTCACTCTTCTCTTTCACTTTCATCAAGAGGCTCTTTAGTTCTTCACTTTCTGCTGTAAGGGTGGTGTCATCTGCATATCTGAAGTTATTGATGTTTCTCCCAGCAATCTTGATTCCTGCTTGGGCTTCATCCAGCCCAGCATTTCTCATGATGTACTCTGCATAAAAGTTAAATAGGCAGAGTGACAATATACAGCCCTGATGTAGTTCTTTTCCTATTTGGAATCAGTCTGTTGTTCCATGTCCACTTCTAACTTTCGGTTCTGACCTGCATACAGATTTCTCAAGAGGCGGGTCAGGTGGTTTGGTATTTGCATCTCTTTCAGAATTTTCCACAGTTTATTGTGATCCACACAGTCAAAGGCTTTGGCATAGTCAATAAAGCAGAAATTGATGTTCTTCTGGAAGTCTCTTGCTTTTTCAATGATCCAGCGGATGTTGGCAATTTGATCTCTGGTTCCTCTGCCTTTTCTAAAACCAGCTTGAACATCTGGAAGTTCACAGTTCACATATTGCTGAAGCCTGGCTTGGAGAATTTTGAGCATTACTTTGCTAGCGTGTGAGATGAGTGCAATTGTGTGGTAGTTTGAGCATTCTTTGGCATTGCCTTTCTTTGAGATTGGAATGAAAACTGACCTTTTCTAGTCCTATGGCCACTGCCGTTTTCCAGATTTGCTAACATATTGAGTGCAGCACTTTCACAGAATCATCTTTTAGGATTTGAAATATCTCAACTGGAATTCCATCACCTCCACTAGCTTTGTTCGTAGTGATGCTTCCTAAGGCTCACTTGACTTCACACTCCAGGCTGTCCGGCTCTGGGTGAGTGATCACACCATCGTGATTACCTGGGTCATGAAGATCTTTTTTGTACAGTTCTTCTGTGTATTCTTGCCACCTCTTCTTAATATCTTCTGCTTCTCTTAGGCCCATACCATTGCTGTCCTTTATTGAGCCCATCTTTGCATGAAATATTCCCTTGGTATCTCTAATTTTCTTGAAGAGATCTCTACTCTTTCCCATTCTATTATTTTCCTCTGTTTCTTTGCATTGATCACTGAGGAAGGCTTTCTTATCTCTCCTTGCTGTTCTTTGGAACTCTGCATTCAAATGGGTATATCGTTCCTTTTCTCCTTTGCTTTTGGCGTCTCTTCTTTTCTCAGCTGTTTGTAAGGCCTCCTCAGACAACCATTTTGCTTTTTTGGATTTCTTTTTCTTGGGGATGGTCTTGTTTCCTGTCTCCTGTGCAATGTCACAAACCTCTGTCCATAGTTCATCAGGCACTCTGTCTATCAGATCTAGTCCCTAAAATCTATTTCTCACTTCCACTGTATATTCATAAGAGATTTGATTTAGGTCATACCTGAATGGTCTAGTGGTTCTCTCCACTTTCTTCAATTTTAGTCTGAATTTGCCAATACGGAGTTCATGATCTGAGCCACAGTCAGCTCCTGTTCTTGTTTTTTGCTGACTGTATAGAGCGTCTCCATCTTTGGCTGCAAAGTATATAATCAATCTGATTTCGATGTTGACCATCTGGTGATGTCCATGTGTAGAGTCTTCTCTTGTGTTGTTGGAAGGGGGTGTTGGCTATGACCAGTGCGTTTTCTTGGCAAAACTCTATTAGCGTTTGCCCTGCTTCATTCTGTACTCCAAGGCCAAATTTGCCTATTACTCCAGGTGTTCCTTGACTTCCTACTTTTGCATTCCAGTTCCCTATAATGAAAAGGACATCTTTTTTGGGTGTTAGTTCTAAAAGGTCTTGTAGATCTTCACAGAACTGTTCAACTTCAGCTTCTTCAGCATTGCTGGTTGGGGCATAGACTTGGATTACCGTAATATTGAATGTTTTCACTTGGAAATGAACAAATATCATTCTATTGTTTTTGAGATTGCATCCAAGTACTGCATTTTGGGCTCTTTTGTTAACTATGATGGCTGCTCCATTTCTTCTAAGAGATTCCTGCCCACAGTAGTAGATATAATGGTCATCTGTCTTCAATATGTTGTAATAAATCATATTGGGAAAGAATATAAAAAGGAATGTATATATGTATAACTGAATCACTTTGCTGAACAGCAGAAATTAACACAACATTATGAATCAACTATACTTCAGTAAAAAAGATCAATGGGTTACTTTCACGGTAATTAAAACAGAGTTTTAAGGAAACTGTGTAAGGAAAACAGTTGAAGAAGGAATTAGTGAATTGCAAGGACGTCTAAGACAAATGACTTAGAATGCAATTAAGAGAGGCAAAAGTGATAAAACCAGAAAAACAAAAAAGCAAACAAAACAAAAGATAGAATAGAAGACATAGATTGTTGAAAAAGTAAAACCTAACATAGCTAGACTTGGAATCCCAATGGGAGAGGTGAGAAAGAAAGGGACAGAAGCACTACTTAACAAAATAACAGCTGAGAAATTTCTCGATGTGATGGGCAACGCCAATCAACAGATTTAAGAAACAAAACATCTCAAGAAAACTAAATAAAAAACCATTTCTTAACTAGAAATGGTATCTAAACATAACTGCATATAATTGTAGTGTGACACCTATAGCATAGGAAAAATTTATATATGAGAGTAAATGTGGTGTAAGACCTAAAATTAACATTGTGTACTGCCTTGACATCTGAAAGTGGGAGGGCCTCTGATGACCCAACCTCAAGTTCACATTCCCATGGTGCTCCTGCAGATAAGACCCCCTGCCCCCAGCCAACAGCCCTGTTTTTCACAGCAACCAGGCACAGTGCCTGCTTTTCCCTAATGCTGGGCTTCAGTTCCCTGACAGCCCATGGAATTATTCAAACTAGACAATTACATTCTTCCACAAGAATCAGAGGGCATTGCATGCTTCTGTTACTACAAAATTTGCCTTCTCCAACCCTGCTTGTTCACTCTGTAGTTGAGGGCAACCCCTGGGTTGTCCTGCATGACATGTGCTGTCTTCTTCTCCCAGGCTGTGAGTATTTGTGACTAGAACCACTGTTGATCTCATCTGCTGAAGATCTCATCTCATCAGCATCAGTACCTTGCATTCAGCCACCCCCATAACCTAGAACAAGGATCTCTCCTTCGTTAACAGGTTGAATTGTCTCTCAAAACAGAAAGCTTGTATCTGCTTATTGCTTTGTTTCCAGCACCTAATATAATGTCAGACATATTATAGGCTCAATAAACATCTGTTGTATAGGAAAAGAAAAACAGCAACAACTAAATGAGCATCTTTTTGTCAGGGTGTAACCAAACGGAATAACCTAGTTTAGGTTCAGAGCGAATAGGGAAGGAACTTTCATTTTTTCTGACAGTTTTTGAGATTTTTAAATGATTCATCTCTTGTGCAGTTAAAGGAACACTGCATACATTTCTTTTTTCAAGAAAAGTAATCCATCAGAGATTGGTGGTTGCCTACTTGCATCCTTTCTATGCCTCACTATCTTTTATTTTTTAAGACATGATTTTATAGACATCCATCCTTCTTGGTTTAAGTAAATCATGGCAAACATGTTCTCCTCACACATAATCGATTTATGATGAGAGAACAAAGTGAAAAATGACTTAATTCTGGTCAACAAAATGTGAGTAAGCATGCTCTGGGAAATGATTCTGTGCCCATAATAGCTATACAGGGAGCAATAATCTCTTGTCTTTTTTACCTGGTACACCAGTCCTGTTATTAAGATGAAAGTTAGACTGAAAATAAAATAAGATGGTCAGAGAAAAAAATGGAAAGGATTTGAGTCCTGGATGTTACTGAGGCACTGAATTATCCAGTCTAAGATCTACCATACTTCTGAGTACTTTATTATTATAATTTCCAAGCCACTGTGCATTTTTCACTACAGTTGTTGTTGACATTACTTGCAACCCAAAGCATCTAAGTAATACATGTGATTTACATGTTATATTTTCTAAGCTCTTGAATGTGTTGCTGCTGCTGCTGCTGCTGCTTAGTCACTTCAGTTGTGTCTGACTCTGTGCAACCCCATAGACGGTAGCCTACCTGGCTCCCCCATCCCTGGGATTCTCCAGGCAAGAACACTGGAGTGGCTTGCCATTTCCTTCTCCAATGCTTGAAAGTGAAGTTACTCACTCGTGTCCGACTCTTTGCGACCCCATAGACTGCAGCCTACCAGATTTCTCAGTCCACGGGATTTTCCAGGCAAGAGTACTGGAGTAGGGTACCATTGCCTTCTCCATCTTGAATGTGTTAGATATTGTTATATCACAGTGTATAAAAGATAGATAACTGTTTAATTAGATAAGAGCACTCTTTCAAAAAATCTCTGATACTATAGATGTTGTTCCAATTGTCTTCTGATAAGGGATGCTTCTTAGAATTCTAAGATCAGTCTGATTTCTAGTCACTTGTGGGGAAATAGAATCTTTTATCTTTTCCTAAGGAGTTGTGGATTATATTTGTATTATATATTTAAAATGTTACCAGAATATTTTAGTTGGATTTCATTTTGAAATGGTTTGTTTAGAATTTAGTTAGCCATTTAAAATCGTGCTGTGTGTAGGTTTTAATAATAAAAATGAAAATTATTTTCATTGCTTTATTTTGTCTTTGTTTTTTACTTCCTTCCCAATTTTCCTAGTAGCTTCTTAAAGAATGCCAATGATTGTTAGGTTAAATTTCCAATCTCTATCTTTGTATTCATTGTAGTAGATTCCTTTGGTGTCCTTTCCAGGTTCCCTTTGTTAGACCTTGTACCGATTTCCCGGGTGCTATGAGTATTGGGTGCTGATACTAACCACTACCCCATTCCAGTATTCTTGCCTGGAAAACCCCATGGATGGAGGAGCCTGGTAGGCTACAGTCCATGGGGTCGCTACGAGTCGGACACGACTGAGCAACTTCACTTTCACTTTTCCCTTTCATGCACTGGAGAAGGAAATGGCAACCCACTCCAGTGTTCTTGCCTGGAGAATCCTAGGGACGGCGGAGCCTGGTGGGCTGCCGTCCATGGGGTCGCACAGAGTCGGACACGACTGAAGCGACTTAGCAGCAGCAACTAACCACTGCCCTCTTCTCAGGTCACCTTTGGCTCACCCAGAAAAGCATAGGATCTGATTTGGGAATACAAAAAGTCAGCCCCCTTGCCATAAGGTGGGACACATATCATTTACCTTCCAAATTTCCCTGTAGGATACACTGAACCTAGTCTGGATTAACCTTTTTGTCTGACTGCTTTCTTCACTTAATTTTGCTGTACATGGCTCTTTTCCTCTTAACAGGACATAAGTCATATTAGATTTGGTGTCCACCCTATCTCAATATGACCTTGTATTAACTTAACTAATTATATCTACAACAAATCTATTAAGGTTGTTGCAAATAAGGTCACATTATGAGGTACTGGGGTTTAGGGCTTCAATATATATTTTGCAGTACACGGTTAAATTTATTATAGTATCAAACTTCCTTCTAAGTTTGATTCTATTTGCTTAGAATTTTTTTTTTCTTATCCACAGTGCTTAGCTTCCTGACACTTTAAAATAGTGAAGACATGAAAACCTGCAATTCATTTTTGTACATGATATTTGCTGTTCTAAAAGTGAATCCTCTTTCTGTCACTACCTATGGTGATTTAATTGGCAGACATATACCTCCCATGTTAAAATGGAACACCATTAGTTTACCCTTCATTTACTTCTTGACAAGTGGATTTTTTTCCCCAAGGAGGCAGGAAGTATTAGTAAGGAAAAAGAATGAAACACAAAAGAAGAGATGGTCAAAAAGCAACATCTACAAGATTGTTGCTGGGTTGTTAAGATGTGTTTCTAAACATGAGGGAGAGATGGGGGTAGGAAAAGCTACTTTTCAGTAAACTAGATGTTTTCAGAAGAATGACAAGTCTCCCGATGATTGTGCTTTCCAGTTTATATCCATCTGCTTTATCACTATTGGATAGTCTTCTTTCCATATTTCAGCATTGAAATATTGACTCTTAGTCTTTATTTTTACTTATATATGACTTTTCACTTTTTCTCTATATCAATAGGTTGTACTCTTTCTGAAACAAGAAGCATTTCAAATTTAATCACAACTCCTTGGCAGTGTATAAGGAAAGACACTTCCTGACATCGCTTCAAACTAGTTTTCTACTCATATTAATTTAATATCGCTACACTAACCTGACAGGAGAGCTTACTTTTGGAACCAATGGCATGGAGATATCCTGAATAATTCATAACATTTGCCATGCACTAAGTAAGGTACTTTACATACTTTATTTCAATCAATCCTCAAACCACCCTGATGAGAAGAGTATTATCCTCATTAAACACTGAATGAAAATGAGCACAGAGAAATGAAATCATTTATTAGCGGCCGTATAGCCAGTCATTAACGAAACAGAATTTTGCCCTTTACTTTGTTGAATTCCAAAGCCCATGGCATTACCCACAAACTGTATTTTCCCTCAATTTGAGGAAACCAAAAGGACATGATAACTCAGACTCAATGCAGGCTACCTTTGATATTCTAAGACCTGTTCTGTGGAAGGGAAGTCTATTTTTTTCCATTTGCTATTGTGGCAAATCAACAACATGCATGATGAATTAAAACAATGGAAATACACTGTCTTCTAGTTGTTGAGGTCAGAATTTTGAAATGGTTTTCACTGGGCTAAAATCAAGGTGACAGTAGAGCTGCATTCCTCTGAGACTCTAGGCTGAAATCTATTTCCTTGCCTTCCCCAGCTTTTAGAGGCCCCTTGCATTCCTTGGCTTCTGACTTCATTCTATCTTCAAACTCAGCAGTCAACCGTCAAGTCTTTCTCGTGTTGCATCACTCTGACACCAACTCTCTCCTTCCTCCTTTCACTTATAAGGATTTTTATGACTACACTGAGTCTCCCTGGATAATCTGGGATAATCTCCTCATCTCAAGGCCAGATAATTAGAAACTTTAATTACATGTTCGACATTAAATCCCCTTTGCTATGTAAAAAAAACATTCAAAGATTCCAGTGGTTAGAATTTGGACATCTTTAAGTGGCTATTTGTCTACTGCAAGATAGACAAGTGTCTTTACAATGGTGATGCTCAGAGCCAGGCATTATGACAGTCGCTAATCTATTTGGAGTAGAATTCTTCCAACAAGTGTGAGTTCAAGGAAAAGGGCACAGTTTCTGTTGAAAAGTGCAGCAAAAATTATATAAAGCATCTGATTCCCAGACAAGGTAATTCGGATTCAGGAAGGTATTCAAAATTTGTCTGTGGAGATGAGTTACAAAATAGGAGATCAAGACAAATGTCTTGTTATAGGATCAGGTTACAGAGTTGAGAGAAAGCTTCTCCAGAAAGCTTAATAATTTTACAGGAACTCACAACTCACTCCAAGCAATCTTGCCCAAGGCAACAAGAGCAATGCCACATCCCAGTTTCTGCTGGAAATAATACTCAATATTTGTTCACATTTAGTCAGGATAATCTCAGAAAGTACATAGCATGGAGACTTTGGAAGGAATCATGAATGCTTATAGCTAACAAAGGGTGAAAGCTGGCATTTTCTTCCATTTAGATGCTATCCATCCATCAAGGTCAACTGAGAATGCCACATCTACCTTGAATCCTACCCCAGTTCTCTCCTCAGGAATCATCTCTCCTGGGATTGCCAAGGTACTTCCTATGCTTATCCCTGTAGCACTCACAACTCCCCATCTACAATATCTGTGAAATGATACCTCCAGTAAAAACATAGAATTCTGCTTGCCAGATTTTATCTTTTAATAGAGTTTTAATCCTGAAAACTGTAGCTTCTTAACATTTTTATTTGAAACAATTGCCATTATTACTTGTAAATACACACAAAAATCTATCTATTTACTTACATACTGAGTCTGAAAGACAGCTGAACCTTTAACTAATCTTGCTCACCCGTTAGCACTAAAGAAAGGACAGAAACACTACCCAGTTTTGGTGGTTGTGAAAATGACAGTATAACAAAGCAGAACCCAAGGTGCCTGGCTAGCATGATATCTGAATTGAGGATATTTTCTTTCCTTCTTGCTCTGCACCTCCTCCCCCCTTATTTGCCTTTGGTTAGAACATTTGCTTTACCTTCGCCAGGTTACTGTCAGTATTGGTATAAATCAGTTGGAGGAGGATGTGGTTATACAAATGCTCAGGACTCCTATGGTGGTAGCTCCCCATGTTGCAGGATTTTCACAGGTGAGTCAGCATTGGAGAATAAATGGGTTATTGTGTCTTGGCACCCATGGCTATATCCATAACCTGCCAAGTCAAATCTCACTGGGCAATTATGGGATTCTCCTAATGCTCCTTAAGTCCTTTCTTTGGCAGACATCCTTCAGGTTATGACATTTTGCATGACATTAAAGAAAAAAAAACAGAAAAACAAAAATAAGATAGTAGCAATAATAGCAAATGGACTATCCCAGTTAGTTTAAAAGATGAATGAGGTGACCAAAACAGCAGTTGAGAAGTCCACTTGAAACAAAACGATCAAAAGCTGCAATCCGTCACCCTCTGAGTGATGTTGATACAAGCTTAATGTTAGCGAACTAAAACTTGGGTATTGAATTGATGGTTATGATGGTTCTCAAAGGACCATGGTGAGACTAGTCACAGTCTAGACAGTACTGAGAATGACACAGCCATAGAGACAGAGCATGAACTGTATTCCAAATAGGAACAGCCAGTGCTTCAAATATCATGCAACTGGAATAGATTGGAAGAGAAAGACATGCCAGGTTCCCAATGGGAGGCCAGGGATTTAGATTGGTAGTAAACAGGATGATGATTCAGTGAGTTAAGAAAGGTATTGCTGCAAAACTCCTTTTTTTCTCAAAACTCTAAGAGATAATTCTTCTGCATTGATAAGTTTAAAAACTATTGTTATATATTTATATCTGTCAATCTTAATTTTTTAAAAGTTTGTTTAAAACATGATATTGGAACTACTAGTTTTGTTCTCTAAAAAATTCTTGGGTAAAGCTCATGCATGTTTATTTTGTTATTTACTAATATAATGTTTGAAGTAACTTTATACTCGTGATCCAATCCTTAGTAATCACAGAATACACTCTTAAAAAATTCAATTTTGATGATAAGTCAGAAATGCAACTGTTTGTTAAGTATGTTTTGGTATCTAACAGACATCATTACATTCTCAAAGACAGTAATTAAGTGAGAAGATATTTGATTTATTGGCCCTGCCTCCCTGAGCTATGCTGTTGGGCTATTTAAGTCGTGAATCTCAAAGGGCAGTTCGGAGTAGACTTTGGCTAGGAAATAAAGCAGTTGATTTTATTATGCACTATGTGAACCGTTTAAGAAGGATCACATTTACATAGCTGTCTGTTATGCTAATATTATAGTTTCCTAATTCCAATTCACATAAAATTATACCGGATAGTAGCAATTTCCATTAATTGATGATGAGCCTGTCATGAATCATTCCACTCCCTTCCTTTCAACAAACATTTACTGAGCATATAATAGATACCAGGCTCTTTGCTAGATACAGATGCTACAGAGAGAATTACAAAAAACAAAGGCCCCACCCCCTTGAGTGGAGAGAAGGATACAGTACAAGGGAGAGACAACAAATCAGAAGCTATAATATTGTGGGATATGATATAAAGTTGCATAAAGTGCTGAGGGTACCAGGGGTAGGTTACTTCTGCCAGAGAGGAGATAGGGGAAGAGATATTTTTTAAAAGCTTTCAAAAGACCCCCCCAAGCTTCCCTGATAGCTCAATTGGTAAAGAATTCACCTGCAATGCAGGAGACCCCTGTTCAATTCCTGGGTCAGGACAGTCCACTAGAGAAGGGATAGGCTACCCACTCCAGTATTCTTGGGCTTCCCTTGTGGCTCAGCTGGTAAAGAATCTGTCCGCAATGTGGGAGACCTGGGTTTGATCCCTGGGTTGGGAAGATCCCCTGGAGAAGGGAAAAGCTACCCACTCTGGTATTCTGGCCTGGAGAACTCCATGGACTGTGAAGTCCATGGGGTCGGAAAGAGTCAGACAGACTGAGTGACTTTCACTTTCACTTTTCAAAAGACCCCACCTGAATTATGATTGGAAGGAAGGGAAGGAGCTTGCAATCCAAAGAAGGGAGATCAAAAGTATCTTCCAAGTAGGAATCAACAAGGGAAAGACCACAAAGCAAGAGAAATCTCATTGTGTTCAGTTGTCCAAAAAAAATTAGTGTTACAGAGAAGGAAAGGCAGGTAGTAGAGAAAGTGACAAGGCTGTAGAGATCACAGACGGTCTTAGATTTTGTACTAAGAAATTTTGATTTTTCTTGAAGACCACAGACAGAAAAATGTAAAACAGTCTCAAGCAGAGAAGTGGCCCTGTAGCAGATAGCATTTGAGCTGTCTTCCTTCCAGAGTCACTTTCTTCAGGTTCACTGCATGACTCTGACCATGCTCACCCCTGCCATAACTTGATATACCAGTGGTCTTCCCTGATCAAAGTCGAGGCAATTGTGTTATCTCTATTAGGGAGTTGACATTCTAACATACTAAGTTCTATGTAACATAAAAGACAGACGCTATAGAGTGGTCCTATGCTTGGAAAAGCAAAGTCATGATCTACAAGCAATTGATTGAATGGCAGAATTACTGCTAAGAAAATGAAAACTGTAATTATGACCCAATTGTGAATGTCAAACCTCAAGGATGAAAAAGGACATAGTGAGCACTACGGATGCTGATAGAGTCTGGGCTGAAAAGCAAAACTATTAGCCAAATTCCAACATATTCAGTGAAAGTAGAGATAGAACTACCAAATAACTGTATAGAAATAATGAAGATGAGGTAGTGGCACAGCCAACTGATAACCTTCAAAAATAATTTTCAGTAGAATTTACCATAATTGTATATGGCAGCACCACAGAGAATACCTTATGAAATGGATACATATATAAAAGAATTTGTCCTGCAATGAGAGTTTCAGAAGGCAAGTTGGAAAAGTTTGAGGAAAGGCAGAAATTAGATTAGTAAGAAGAAACAAATGCATTAAAGTTGATTGTGTGTGTGTGTAGTGGGGGTCATCTCACCTTGTGTAATGAGGTTGAGGGCATGTGTCAAGAGTTACATGTAAATCACTCCTAAGTTGACAGGGAAACATAAATAACAATGAAGTATTTGTAAGCAAGTGTTCTTGCACATTTTAGTTTTAATACTATACGACTTGTATGAAAATGTATGAACAGCCTTTGAACCAATGAAAATTCAGTATTCTTACGGGTGAGTCTATAGAGCAAATTAAAAATGAGAATTATATCTTTCTTGAGGGAGATGGACTGTTCTAGAGAAGCCTTGTTTCTGGATAGAGGACTGCCTCCACGGGGTGGAAATGCTGCAGTGGAATCCTGCTTGTGCTGAGTTGAGTCTGGGAATCCATCAGGTAACAGACATCAGATTCTTTCTGAAATGGTGGATTCTGTATAAATATTAGTGTCATGATTGTTAAAAAGCTTTTGTGAAGATTCATGATGAGATTCTTGGTAGTAAAAGACAATAATTGCCATTTACTGAACACTTTCTATACTCACACTGTGTAAGTATTTACAAGGTGATTTCATTAAATTCTAACAAAATTGTGCATGTGGGTATGATTATGCCCATTTTATTGATGAAGAATTGGAGGACTACACGCTTAAATAACTTGCCCAGTTTCTCACAGGTAGTTAGAAAAAATCAGAGCTGAACAATTCCCAATCTGTGGTGTCTCTGCAGAATTACCAGCAAATCAATGAGAAGTTTTCTGTGTACCACAGGCTCTATACTGTACACATTTGATAATTCAGGATTGCTCTTCCAAAGGCTATTGCTATTCTGGTTTTTCCAGACATTTATCCCTGAAATTTAGTAAACTAAAATTTTAGTTTTGGTGCCTTTTAATTATCCTCCTTGTAGCTAAGGGGTTCAGCCTGTTTTATAAGAGGTGATCTTATGGTCTAAATAGTTAGGATTTCCTCGGAATGAGGTTAATTGCACTAATAATCAGCCTTTTCCCCCAGTTTAAATGGTATGTATGTTTGTGTGCTCAGTCACTCAGTTGTGTCCAACTCTTTGTGACCCTATGGACTGTAGCCCGCCAGGCTCCTCAGTCCATGGGATTGTCCAGGCAAGGATACTGGAATGGGTTGCCATGCCCTCCTCCAGGGGATCTTCCTGACCCAGGGATCAAACCCACGTCTCCTGTGGCTCCTGCCTTGCAGGCAAATTAGTTACCACTGAGCCACCAGGGAAGCCCCTTAAACAGTATAAATACATGAAAATCTTTGTTCACTGCAACATTATATTTGATGTTGAAACAGAATTTGAGTGGAGGTTTGGGTGCACTAGATTATCTTTCATGTCAGTTTTCACCTGTGTTCCTTCTCATTTTAACTTAGTTATAGTCTCAAACAGAGTATCATGAAGTCAGCCTGAAATTTTCCTTAAGGTTAAGATTTTACTTAGGACATTAAGATTCAACTTGTCGCCTCAAGTTTCAACTTGTCTTTTCTGTGAACTCGGTATCAAAGGCCTTGGATTAGTTCTCAGTTTAACTTTTTATTTCCTCTTAATTATTTCTAATATAAGCAGAAAAGTAAAAGTGCTAATTGGCCTTTTAAGAATTACTTTTTGCTTTTTAATTCTCTTGCATCTTCCCTGAATTTTTACAGGAGATGGAAAAAGTTACAATATGAGTATGTAGAATGCTTAAAATATAGTCTTTCCCAGGTAAGAGCAGCTTTTCCAGGCAGCTTCTAAGATTGTTCAAATATCTATGATGTTTTCTCTCTACCTATCTTCAGCTGGTTTCTTTATTGCTTTCTACCAATCTGAAGAAATTTTACTTCATGATCCTGACAGAGTGCTCATTCATATAGAAGTGAGTCCCATTTTTCTTAGACAATTATAAGACCTAACTTTTAAAAATATTGAAGCAAAACATAACAAGTTTTCCAAGTATTTCTTCATTAGCATAATTTTACCACAGTGTCTAATGAATTCCTTATAAAACCACAATTCTAAATTCAAACTCTCAGAGGTTGCTATTGCTTTTAAACTACTTAAAATTGTCTCCTTTTGCCAACATGGATTTCCATTTCTAATTTCTTGGTTTTAAGTGTATCCTTTGTATTCCATGTCCGATGGCAACTGAGAATTTTCTGGTAACTTGTGTCAAGTCTTGTGTTCTGCTCTCATTTAAAAGCAATATTGGATCTTATGCCTTAGAGAATCTTGTTTTTATGATGAAATAATTTTTAAAATCTAAATGATCCCCATATTAGGTTTTCAATCCATTCCCACTTCTTGAATCTGTTCTTTTCTTTCCCACTTTTTGCTCTTAAATTCCTACTTCTAATTCTAAATATCCTACCTGTTCATATTCTTTAAAATAGATGAGTTAAATAATAAATTACATAGTTTTTTCTTTTTATATAGAAAAAATATAGAGAGAAAATAAATATATAGATATTACAAAAATGTCACCACAGCTGTTACTTAAATCTTAACACTCTTAATACATATATAAAGTAGTGGGGACATGTTCTTGTCACATACAAGGAGTTAAGAGTTTTTTTCAACTACACAGAGAACCAAACTCAAACATGAGAGAACATGAAAAATTCTATCTCAGCTTAATATTCTACAGCTTTAAAAACATGATTGAATAAACATCATGGAATGGAACACACATGCTTGAATATTTGTCTCTGAAGTCTTTTAACATTCACTGCAAAGTCACTTTAACGCTCCTTAGAGATACAGCCTACTTCTGCAGTCTTCAAGCAATACTGTTTTAAGGAAAGGAAGTAAAAGAGACTTAAGTTTCATTAGCTTTGTTATTGTCTTGCTCAGACTTTGTTTTCTACACTCATGTGACTTATGATATAACAGGCAAACAGACAACAAATCATCACTCTCTGGTCTCTCATTCCCAATTTCTTGATTGGTTCCTTTCCAGTATCCCATTCCATGGGGCTAGTTTCTTGCCTCATTCTCCAGTCTTTCTAGAGACCAAGGCATTTTCCCTGGGCCATGTGCTATTGGACCCGCCCAAATGTCCTTTTGCATGGATGACATTCTGCTGAAGACCTCTCTGATGTCTTGCTCTGTTTAATTCTTTAGAGCTTTGCCTGAATCCATTGTTCCCTGAAAATGACTTTCTGACTGCCCATAATCCAACTGATTACCTGTGCTCCCCTTTCAGAGCAGACTGGACTCCCAGACCTGACCATCCTCTCTCTGACCCATTGTCATTTTCATTGGATATTCTTATGATAGTGCAGGAATGTTTCTGAAATTCCAGTCACACTATATGTTCTTAATCACTTAGCCAGTGATTAGATATTTTTTCAAAGCAAGTATGCTCAGTTGCTCAGTCATGGCCAACTCTTAGCGACCCCGTGGATTGTAGCCCACAAGGCTCCTCTGCCCATGGAATTTTTCAGGCACAAGTCATAGAAAAATGGTACGTAAAATAAAAATTTAAAACTCAAAGCAGAATTGATATAGGAGAAAAATGAAGTAGTTTAAAAGGGAAAGAAAATGTAGCATTGTAACTACATATAGTAATATTACATTATTATGGTCAGCATTTAGATTTTTCATAAGGATGCCATGGTAAGGATGAACATCAGCGAGTGTAGTGAAATGAAAATAAAACCTAAATATGTCAGTGATTGCAATGTGAGTTTAATTTGAGAGGGGGAAAAAAGATATAACTCACTTGTCACTTATCAAAAATTATTTTACAAAATAAATTGAGATTCAAACATATATTTGTACATTCATGTTCACAGTAGCTAAGAGATGGAAGCAACCCAAGTGTGCATCAATGGATAAATGGATAATCTAAATACACTACATGCTACATGAAAGTGGTTGAAACTGTATCTTTAGAAGTTTATTCTTCAAGAAGTCAGATCACTTTGATTGTGTAGGTTTATACTGTTCTGACATCTCCTTTACATAAAATCAAGATGTTTTTACTTTTATAAGAGGCAATTGATAGACTAAACTTTCCCAATTCATTCTATTGCACCTTTGCTTAAAAAGATTTAATAGCCCTCTACCAGCTCTGAAATAAATTCTTGATAATCTAGTTCCATTCTGGCATTTTTCCTTACAGTCACCTAACACCAACTTGCTATTTCAGTTGATATCATCTTCATCAAAAAATACATCCATCCTAACATTGGCCTTATGCTCAGACTATGATTCTGTTCCAGAAGGCTCTTCACTGTTTCCTTTCTTATCCTGAAAATACCAAACATCCATTAACAGAGCTTCTAGCTCTAGAATTAAGAAAATAACAAGTGTTGGATTTACTATCTATCTGTGGATAAGAGGAGGCTAGACTATAAAAGGTGACAATCTGAAGGCGGTGGAGCACAAGCAAGCAGGATTTAAGGAGCTACAATCCAGAAAGAAGAAGAGCAGAGATAGTAAGATGACACGCTAGTATTCTGTCTGCCTACCAAAACAAAGCAAAAGTAAATCTAACTCAATCCAAAAGAAAAAGAAAATGTTAACCCTTTTAGATTAAGATAACAACACTGTGACATTCTTTAATTTTTAATCCTCTGGCTTGAAATAACATGTTATGAAACACGTTAAAAACACACAATAACACAGTAAGCAAAAACCAAGAGAAAAGCAACAGACAATATAAATGAACTACAAGGTTATACAGATGTTGGCTTTATCAGACAGGGATTTTAAAATAATTATGATTAAAATATTCAAATTTTAGAGTAGTATGTAGAATTTTAGCAGAGACCTAGAATACATTAAAAAATAGACAAATGGGAATTCTGTACCTAATATTAAATACTGAATAATATTGCAGATTCATTTAATAGCAAACATAGCAGAAAGGAGGATTAGTGAACCAGAAAATAGACCAATAGTATCCAGATTGATCCACAGAGATGAAATAAATGATAGATTGTACAGAAAGTATAAGAAATATATGGAATATCGTAAATATCCAATATATGATATGAAAGAGAATATGAGACAGTCAGGATTTGAAAAATTTCTGGGTCAGAATTTCTCAAAACTAATGGTGGCTCAGCTGGTAAAGAATCTGCCTGCAATGAGGGAGATTTGGGTTTGATCCCTGGGTTGGGAAGATCCCCTGGAGAAGGGAAAGGCTACCTACTGCAGTACTCTGGCCTGGAGAATTCCATGGACTCTATAGTCCATGGGGGTTGCAAAGGGTCAGACACAACTAAGCGACTTTCACTTTCACTTTCAATGAAAGATATCAAACAATATGACCCATGAAGTTCTCTGTTCCCCTGTCTCTACTGTATGGGAAAAATATATATTTGTGATGAATGATAGACTTCAATAAGAAAGAAGAAAACACCTTCCAAAAGAAAGCAGAAGAGTCTGTCTTTCTGACCCTGGAGTTGACAGATGTTTTAGACAGATTACAAAAGTATTAGCTATTTGTGGGTAAAACTGGCATTATTAAAATCAAAACTTCTGTCTTTAAAAAGTACCTTAAAGAGAGTAAAAGACAAGTTACAGACCAGGAACAGAAGACATTTACAATGATTTATTTGACAATGGATTCACATCTAGAAAATTAAAAAATCATAAATAAGAAAAAACAGAAAACACAACTAAAATTAAAAAATAGACAAGACTTGGAAAAAGTTCACAAAGTATGGTATCTAATTGGTCAAATAAGCATATGAAAAATTGTTCAACATGATTATTCATCATGGAAATGCAAACTAAATCCACAAGGTGACGTCTTTATACTCACCCCAAAGGCTAAAACTAAATAGACTGACGACATGCAGAGTGTCAAGTATGTGGTCAGCTGGAACTCAGATGTATTACTGGTGACTGTACTAGTTGATACAACCACTTTTAAAAAACTGTTTCAAATATATAGTTAACCTGTACATACATATACTATTTAACCCAGAAAGTTCACTTTCATGTATATAGCTAAGAAAAAAGTTATTAATATCCACAAAAAGGATATATATATATATATCTGCCTTATTTGTAATAATTGAAATTTGATATAATAATTAAAATATCCACCAACAAGAGAATGACAGTGAACAACATGTATTAAATCTCACAAACATGATATTGAGAAAAGGAATCAAGATACAGAAGAATATGTAGTTTATTACTTACTGTATGAAAATCAGAAACAGGTTAAACTCATATATGATGACAGAAGTCAGACTGGTGATAACCTAATGGGGGAAATTTGAGGTGGGCATAAGAAAGCTGTTGGGATGCCCAAATTGATCAACATCTTTATACAGCTGGTAATATGTAGATTTTTATAGATTTAAAATCTGAATCTGTGTGTTATAAGATAAATCAGTAAAATAATAAATATACATCTTGATGCATTTTCACAAAGTGAATATAGCCCCTTCACCTGATAAAAACATTATCTGCCTCTAAAAGTGCTCTTCATATCCCCTACTAGTATCTTTCATCCCCAGGGATAAACATTTTCCTGACTACTGATACTCTAGATTACTTTTGCCTCGTTTTGAACTTCATATTAATTGGATTGCTTGTAGTTGTTGTTTATTTAGTTGCTTTTCAGTATTCCATTGAATGAATATACCACAATTTAATTTTCATTCATTCATTCTACTAGAGATGGTATTTATGGTTTTTCCAGGGCGATTATATGTAGTCCTTCTAAAAGCATTCTTCTACATGTTTTTGATGAACATAATTATGTATTTCTGCTAGATAAGTTCATCTGAGTAGAATATCTGGGTCTACCAAGATGTCTTTATTTCCCTAAAGTGAAGCATAATTATCATTCCGTGTAAATTCCTTTTAGCACTTAACAGTCATTAAGTTTTACCATCTCTGAAATCCAGAAGTGCTTCTACATAATCAGTTATTTGTGCACTTCATTGGTCTTCAGCCTCGCTCAACTACTTCTCATGTTTACTGCTTGTTTTTCCCAATAGGAGTATAAGTTCTCAGAGAAAAGAAAATTGGATCTTCCATTCTTTAAAAACATGGTTAGGGAGCTTTCCTGGTGGCTCAATACCTAAGGCTCTGAGCTCCCAATTCAGGGGACACTGGTTTGCTCCCTGATCGGGGAACTAGATCCTGCATGTTGCAACTAAGAGTGGGCACTGCCAAACAATAAATAAATACATTTTTTAAATGTGATTAGTCCCTTCCTCTTCTCTTTGGCATTAAACACTCCTCACCCCTAGTTTCTTTTGCACCTGCTTAATATTTAAGTCTCATCTTCCAAATTCTCTATTTCCCTAGTTAACTGTTTTTGATTCCCCCTTTTTTTTTTGAATAGTACTATACGTTCTTTGATTGCTCCAGTGAGCACCTGTTCCTTGGAATTTGGTCATAAGCACTATCCCTTGTTTCCCAGGCTCATCTCTACCTAAGATTTATTCATTTATTCTTTGTTCCTCCTTTGCTCCATGACTCATTATCTCAGAGCATCCCATTGGAAGGGGAGTTTAGACATATACTTTAAGTACCTATAATTTTAACAGTATTAAGGTAGCTTCAGTGAGGGATACAAAGATGATGACAAGAAGATACACACCTCTTCTCAAAAATTAGCCTAGTTAAGAAGATGCCAAGTAAATTGAAATAATGAAGTCTGATTAGGACCATTACATATCATTAGCTGTGAAAAAGTTATAAGGCCCAATCTTCTCCAAAATAAAACACAAAGGCACAAAGTAACTGAAGGATATCCAAATTAGTTTCACTTTTTCTACACAGCAGAAAATGTCATTTACATTTGACATAGGAGTGCCAAAAGACACCAAGGTTAGTCCCCTGTATTCAAAATATTCCTCTCTGTCTTTGCTGTGTAGCAGTCAAATCAGGCTTCATTACCCTTCCCACCCCCTACTCCCAGGAAAGTAACTCCTTTCTTTGTTTAAAAAGAAGCCAGATGATACCTGCAATCTCAAATTTAGTATAACCTATATTGTGTTCCCTTGTCCTCCTCCCTTGAGTACACAATTGTGCACCCAAAGAGCACCTCCTCCCAGCCCCACAAAGTGCTGTCCTCAACTTGGCACCTCAGCTGAGCCCTCAGTAGACCTTTCCACCTTTGATCGGGCTGGCTATTCCTGGATTATGAGGTTCATGATAGGTAAGTGAAAGCATTAGTTGCTCAGTTTTTTCCCACCTTTTGTGACCTCATGGACGGTAGCCTGCCAAGCTCCTCTGTCCATGGAATTTTCCAGGCCAAAATACTGGAGTGGATAGCCATTTCCTTCTTCAGGGCATCTTCCCAACCCAGGGATAAAACCCTGGTCTCCTACATTGCAGAGAGATTATTTACAGTCTGAGACACTGGGGAAGCCCAATAAGTAAGTGGATGTTATAGTCAGGAGCCCACAGTTGTATGTTCTTCACTTTAGAACTGGTACATTGGTCAAAGATGTCATGTAGGATACTATTTTCACAGAGTAGGCATTCGGTTAGCACTTGAATGATGGTGCAGTAAGACACACTGCAGATGGGGACTGTAAGTCAACATTCAGTAGGAATGCTCTGCTGCTCATCCTGAAGTGGAGGTAGTTGACCTACCACCAAGGGACTAGCCAGTCTCCCTGAGGAATGAAGCCTTGTTGAGGGCTTAATGTTGATATGCACTGCCCGCAGGTTGAACATTCAATGGGAGCAGGAGTTGGATCAGCCTTGGCGAGGGAAGTGCAACTTGTCAGGCCCACGCTGAGTCTACAGCTTTGCCTGTCTTCTTCCATTGCTTCAAGTCTGCCCCATGGGATTTGCGTGTGGGCAAAGAGTAGTTTCCACAGCATCTCCTGTCTAAAACAGGAAAACTCAAGACATGAAGTGAGAAGCACATGGTATATATTTGAAGCCTGTGTCAGGAAGAAGTTGCTAAGCTAAGCTCCAGATCTATAGTGGTATAGGAGTAGTGTGTGCTGGTGCTAGGACTCTTTTGGCCTAAATGCAGAACACATGTGTAGATCATGGGGCCATGCAAACTCAATATGCTGTGTGCTGATTTTTCTGGTGCCTTAAGCAGATACCTATTTGCTTATTTGTAAGTCAGCCCTGCATACATAATAAAAGGCAGAATATGTCATATACCAAGATGAGGACTGACATTCAGCCAGTAAATCTCGGTGTGGCAGACTGCCCAGTGGGTCTGATGGGTCAGGTGGCCCTCTGATACAATTTGAGAAGGCATAACTGCGGGTTAAAGAAAAGATTTCTAAAATGGCATCGATAAAAGAAAGACAGAAATGTTGGAAATAGAATGCATCACACTGAAATCACTCACTAATCAACTCATTGTTTTTCTTAAACAAGTTAAAGGGAGGACCCTAAAAAGACTGGGATAGAAAACAAGAAATTTCCAAAATTTGATAGTTAAAAGAAGAGCTATCAAAGCTTTTATGAGGAGCAACAAGATGATCTAAACTTGGCTTTAGGAAAAACAAGTTGGTAGTATTATTTTGGAGAAGAAGTGTAAGGGTTTGGAGAAAAAAAAATGACTTTAGCCTTAGTTGAAGCACAGTGAGACTTAAATTTCACTAACATTAATGGGAATGGTGGGGGGATAGCCCAAAGGAAGACACTGCTTACTAGGCTTATGCATTGACTGGATGGAGGAGGGGAGTTAAGACATATCAAAGACAATTTGAGATGTCAGCGCTAGCTTATTGACATGGGAGTAGGGTCATCTTTAATTTTGATCACACTGAATTTGAGGTGTTAGAATAGAGATTGCTTTAACAGTTTTTGTATATATATATATATATATACACATATACATGTATGTATGTACTTCTGTGTCCACATATATATAGATGTGTGCATATAGCTGTTGTGGAAATGAAGATACCCAGATCACCCTTCAAGGAAAGCCTTGCTGGTTAGCAACAGGGCACCTAGTTGGAAGTCAGCATCCTCCTGTCTTCACCATCAGATTTGCCTTAGCTTCATAGAACTCCTTTGCTTGAGGTTACATCCCTCCCAGAGTAGCTTGCACCCAGTCTCTGAGAGATGCAGGAATATAAAACTCTGGCCTTTGTGACCTGGGCACGATCTTGTGATGGGTAATACTTTCTTTGGAGCTCCTTGCCAGTTCAACTTTTCCCTCTGCCTGTTTCTGTTGCTTAACCTTTCCTTTTTAGTTTTTGGTCCCTAATAAACTTTATGCACCTAAACTACATTTCAGCATCTGCTTCTAGAAAACCCAATCTGTAACAGTAGCGTTGTATCATTTGGGAGTTCCTTTAGATGCAAACAATGGAAAAACCATCTAAACATGTCTAAAAACGTTATTGTCTCATAAAACAAAAAGGTTCTGAAACATGGTCATTACAGAGTTGACTAACAAATGACTCAATGACATCATCATACCTATGAGCATCTTTCTATTCCCTTATGATAGGTTTTTGTTTTTATTTTTGTTTTGTTTTTTTTTTTTTGCATGGCTGGTTTGTTTTGTTTTAATCAGAGAAGAAACTCTCCAGGTCCCAGTGGCCTGAATTGGGTCATATACTCATCGCTTAAAAGGAAGCTGGGATAGCAATTTCTAGTATGTTCAGCTCTTAGAGCAGAAGGCAATCTGCCAGCAAGGATACATTTGGGAAAATAAATGGTTTGGGGTGAGTAGCCATTGGTGTCTACCACAAAAATGTCTGAACTTGATACCATAAATGTAGTATGGAATGCCTGATTTTCATTATTCCCTATAAATCAAATTGCATTAGACTCTAAGTGCCCATAGTTTTGTGTGTAGGAGGAAATTTACTCATAATCCCCTGGTGTGAAGATTCATGATATTATTTGATGCCAAAGCATCAAAAAAAAAAAAGCCCTGTGGTCAGCAGCTGACACTTGTTTTCATCAAAGCACCCATCATTTTGTGAACACAGAACCTTCAGGTGTAATATGTTCACTGCTTCTAGGCCACTCCCTGCTGACCCATGTGACTGGATAGTGGGGCCAGGAACCTTGGAATCATGTATGCTACCCTCTAGACACACCTTTCTTCCACATCATCCTCTTCAATGTATTGCCTTATCATCCTTGTAAGACAAGTGC
The DNA here is from genome assembly GCF_054371585.1 of Giraffa tippelskirchi. Lineage (NCBI taxonomy): Eukaryota > Metazoa > Chordata > Mammalia > Artiodactyla > Giraffidae > Giraffa > Giraffa tippelskirchi. Next base: position 85,894,398 of record NC_137275.1, on the reverse strand, counting down.
TTGCGAACAATGTGCTGGCTCCTTATAAATTCAAGACTGCCAATCTCTGATCTCTGCCACCTAAGGGAAATGTCTCCCTCAAGTCACTCCCCTGCCTTCTCCATCTTCTATCTCTCCCCTCTTCTCTTTAAACATCATGGATAGTCTTTTCATAGAGTTTCAACAAGGAAAGTATATCCTGCAAAAATCCTTGAGACAAGGAAATGCTTAGGGCTTGATTATTACTCTGAGTTATAGGAGAAGGGAAAATAAAAAGATCAAAACATGAAAGAATAAAAGCTGATCCCAGATTCTACCCCAGGGTTGCCAGAATTAGCAAGTTACAGATCAGGAAGCCTAGTTCACTTTGAACTTCAGATAAAAAATGAACTTTTTTTTTTTCAGTATGAATTTGTCCTGTAAGTTTGGAACAAATTTAACTGGGCATTATGCATTTTATCTAGCAACTTTAAACCTCCCCTTCCCCATAAAAAACAGATGCCAGCTAGTATAGTTGTTAATGTTGGTATAAAGCTTAGAAGAGAGGTTGCTATTATAAACATAGATTTCAGAGACTTCCAATTAGACTACAGCTGATCCTATGTCCATATTGCCAAATTCAGACTTAAATTGAAGAAAGTAGGGAAAACCACTAGTCCATTCAGGTATGACCAAAATCAAATCCCTTATGATTATACAGTGGAAGTGACAAACAGATTTAAGGGACTAGATCTGATAGACAGAGTGCCTGATGAACTATGGACAGAGGTACATGACATTGTACAGGACACAGGGATCAAGACCATCCCCATGGAAAAGAAATGCAAAAAAGCCAAATGGCTGTCTGAGGAGGCCTTACAAACAGCTGTGAAAAGAAGAGAAGCAAAAAGCAAAGGAGAAAAGGAAAGATATTCCCATCTGCATGCAGAGTTCCAAAGAATACAAGGAGAGATAAGAAAGCCTTCCTCAGTGATCAATGCAAAGAAATAGAGGAAAACAACAGATTGGGAAAGACTAGAGATCTCTTCAAGAAAATTAGAGATACCAAGGGAACATTTCATGCAAACATGGGCTCAATAAATGACAGAAATGGTATGGACCTAACAGAAGCAGAAGATATTGAGAAGAGGTGGCAAGAATACAGAGAACTGTACAAAAAATATCTTCACGACCAAGATAAGCATGATGATGTGATCACTCACCTAGAGCCAGACATCATGGAATGTGAAGTCAAGAGGGCCTTAGAAAGCAACACTACGAACAAGGCTAATGGAGGTGATGGAATTCCAGTTGAGCTATTTCAAATCCTGAAAGATGATGCTGTGAAAGTGCTGCACTCAATATGCCAGCAAATCTGGAAAACTCAGCAGTGGCCACAGGACTAGAAGAGGTCAGTTTTCATTCCAATCCTGAAGAAAGGCAATGCCAAAGAATGCTCAAACTACTGCACAATTGCACTCATCTCACATGCTAGTAAAGTAATGCTCAAAATTCTCCAAGCCAGGCTTCAGCAATACATGAACCGTGAACTTCTAGATGTTCAAGCTGGTTTTAGAAAAGGCAGAGGAACCAGAGATCAAATTGCCAACATCCGCTGGATCATCAAAAAAGCAAGAGAGTTCCAGAAAAACATCTATTTCTGCTTTATTGACTATTCCAAAACCTTTGACTGTGTGGATCACAATAAACTGTGGAAAATTCTGAAAGAGATGGGAATACCAGACCACCTGACCTCAAACAGTGTCAGACTTTATTTTGGGGGGCTCCAAAATCACTGCAGATGGTGACTGCAGCCATGAAATTAAAAGACGCTTACTCCTTGGAAGGAAGGTTATGACCAACCTAGATAGCATACCGAAAAGCAGAGACATTACTCTGCCAACAAAGGTCAGTCTAGTCAAGGCTATGTTTTTTCCGGTGGTCATGTATGGATGTGAGAGTTGGACGGTGAAGAAAGTTGAGCGCCGAAGAATTGATGCTTTTGAACTGTGGTGTTGGAGAAGACTCTTGAGATTCCCTTGGACTGCAAGAAGATCCAACCAGTCCATCCTAAAGGAGATCAGTCCTGGGTGTTCATTGGAAGGACTGATGTTGAAGCTGAAACTCCAATACTTTGGCCACCTCATGCGAAGTGTTGACTCATTGGAAAAGACCCTAATGCTGGGAAGGATTGGGGACAGGAGGAGAAGGGGACGACAGAGGATGAGATGGCTGGATGGCATCATCGACTCGATGGACATGGGTTTGGGTGGACTCAGAGAGTTGGTGATGGACAGAGAGGCCTGGCGTGCTGTGATTCATGGAGTCGCAAAGAGTCGGACACGACTGAGCGACTGAACTGAGCTGAATTGATCTTATGTAAAATGATATAAACTCCAAGAGGATGGAGTATACAAAGCGCAAAAAAGTTTCTTTGTATTCTTCTTAAAGTCTTTTATATTGCTTGACATATATTAGTAGATCTCAATAAAATTTTATGCTTAAATAATAGATTCTTTCTCCCCTGTTTTCATTATCTTTCTAGGAGATTATGTAATACAAACTTAGGTAGTAATTAATGTGACGCCTTATGAAGTCTTAAGAGTGGAAGAGAGATTCATATTAGTATTATACTTTCATGATTATTCAGATTGTCCATGCATGTGACCTGGACATTATATTAATAAAAGATTCTCTCATAGATGAATAATGAGAATAATAATTTTGAGAAACCAATGTCTGTTTCCAAATGCTCTCAGACAGTGCATGTATCACTAAAGCCTTAAATTTCAAATAATTTTAAAATGTACACAATAGATACACTTTTCAGGTTTTTTTAATGATTAACTTAAATTTGTCATACTCTTCAAATGGCACTTCTTGGGAAGATTCAGAGCTGTTGTCTAGCAATCAACATTAAGTACAATAGCAGACCAGATTCTAGAAAGTATGATTCTAACTTTATTGGTATGATATGCTTGACAATACAGTCCATATAACTGGCTTTTCCCTTTGTGATCATCAAGACCATAGAGAGAGCTTACTACCTAGAGGCTGGGGAAGGACACCATCAAGCACAGTTTGAAACTGATTGAAACTGCAGCTGTGGAGACAGGACCCAGGTGGCCTAGAGATAGTGTTGAGTGTGACTGGCCTTGCATTCACCACCTCCAGGGGCCAAGAACATCACAGGGTTCCAGGTAGCACTGACGAGAGCCTTGCCTTTGCTCAAGCTCCCTACATGCATTCAGTGGCTTCCTCCAGAGCATTGTATTCAAATCCAGGGCTTGCACTCATCAGTTATTTTAGAATCACATTAACTTGGCAACATTTCCAGAAAATAAGACTACCGAGTGTCTAAATTGCCAGTTTTGAAATGAAGCAGGAGGAAGTTTCCTTGGATCAGAAAGATTGTGCAGTGACTTTGGTGGTGATTATTATTCCATCTGTTGATGTGATTATGGAAATTCTGGCTGAGACTGTGAAGTCTTGTGGACTCTGTCTTCCCTGTACTCCCCAAAGAATAGAGAGCTGCCAGCTATGCAAAGTGCTGGAAAGGGATAAAAGCAAATCACTGACCTTGAATTACTGTTCAGGAGTTCTTCACCCTTTTGATATAGGTAGAGTGAGTTTGTTTCTGTGTATTTACACAGCCTTGCAAAGCTCTTCAGATGTTCTTAACCTAGACTTTTTTTTTTTTTTTTATGCTGATCTCTGAACTCCACTGCATGGTACCCAGAAATGCTGATGAAGCACAGAGGGGATGAAATGAAAAGCAGCAATAAGTTTAGTTTAAAAAAAGGGGGGATATTATATACACATGGTCATGTAAGCAGCTAAGGAAAATGTGAGTGGACCAATGCTCATGCTACACAGCCCAAACTAAAAAATAATTCTTGTGAGGAGAAACAATTTTAAGGTATTAATAACTGGTACTTTCAGTTCTTATATATTTTGTTGTTGGCCATAAAGATGGACAGGGGATGTAAAAAATTCCTCTAGTTAAACTATTTGACTTTGAGTCATTGATTTGTTTTTAACAGAAAAGACCAAGACTGAGACTGTCCTTATACAACATCAGATTTCTCAGGGAGACTGAAAAATGCCATGTCATGTGGAGTCGTCCAGGTCTGGGGAACTCTTGGTATCACAGGGATTCGGTCTAGTTTCCGAGCTGCTCCTACCTTAATGGTTTGGATTCCTTAAGGTATCCTTTTCCACCATCTGCATGGTTCAGTGCAGTAAGATGTTTTCTCTCTGAAAATAATAGAATGGGCAATTTCTTATGCCTCTTTAGGGTGCCAACCATGAGGTGCTTTGTAATTTTTATGATTCAGCTTCTCCAGTGAGACATAAGACCTGACAGCATTGTTAGGAAAATGAATCTTCTGTGCATCTGAATTTGTTGTTGCAATATCTTTAAATGTGAAGTGACTCATTTCAGCCTCTGAGAGACGGTCTTGGGTAGATTCATTCATGTTATTGTTCACTGAGGCTATTTATTACCTAGAAGTTTTCTTTTTCGCTTCTAACTCATTATTCCTTCTACCACTCCAGGGAAGCAAGCCTGAGGACAGAAATCAGTCCATGACAGTTGGAAACAAATGGTGGACACCAGTGTGCATTGTTACAGATCCATCGGAGTCAGTGAGATGACCCACAACCACAGCTGAAGGTCTTCAGTGCCGTGCACCTCCTCACTTCAGAATGGCAAGAAGGAAAGTTTTACTCATCTCTTTTGCCCAAGCCATTTCTTTGGCTATACTATGGAAATTCTAATGCTAGTCCATGTTTGAAAAATTTGAATGTCTTCACTAATCCAGGTTCTAAATAAAGCCAGAGTGGGTTTAGAGAAGTTAGTCTGGAGGCAAGTAAACCTGTTATTTTAAATCAAAGTTGAAAGTATGAATGAAATTGGTAGCATTATTACTAATACTTTTTAATGCCAGGTATGTGTTTTACATGGAATATCACTGTGATTTGGAAATATGGACAGTGTTGTCAAACCCTTAATGAATTTAGGAAATGCTGTTAGCTGATTGCTCATAAACCAGTCTTTAAAATTGCTTCCTCTTTCCTAAGTATTCACTTCTAAATATTCTAGAATAACATCTGTTGGGCCTGGGAGAGAAATGAGTCAATGGACTGTCCCATGGAGCCACAAAACCAATGAAGCAAGGGCACTTAACTTCTTTGGATAGTCACAGTTTCTTCAGAATTATTTTTCCTTCTTTTTGAGTCCTGAGGTTCCTCATATCTGTTTCCCAAATATTGACAGTAAACCAGAGCAAAGCTGGTCTTATAAGTAGTTGTTGCTGTTTAATCATTCAGTTGTGTCCAACTCTTTGAGGCCCCATGTACTGTAGCCTGCCAGGCTCCTCTGTCCATGGAATTCTCCAGGCAAGAATACTAGAGTGGGTTGCCATTCCCTTCCTCCAGGGGATCTTCCTGACTGAGGGATAGAACCCACATCTCCTGCCTTGGCAGGTGGAGTCTTTACCACTGAGCCAGCAGGGAAGCCCTCTTATAAGTGGTACAGTTAACATTATTTCAAGATGTTCTTTTTATCATCTTAATGAATTTATTAAAGACCTACCAACCCATGCCACTGTTATAGTCACTCTGGAAACAGCCATAAAAAACAAACATCCCTGATAAAATAAACGTATAATAAACAAATAAAATTTGTATTCTGTAGGAGATAATTGCTGCTATGGTAGAAATAATGAAAGGAATTGGGGAATCCTGAGAGTAAAGGAGGAAACTTCAGTTTTGGGTGGTCAGGAAAAATTTTACTGGTGAAAATAATTATTTTTAACCAAAACTCATAATGGTGGTGGTTTAGTCACTAAGTCGTGTCTGACTCTTTGCGACCACATGGACTATACAGTCCATGGAATTCTCCAGGCCAGAATACTAGAGTGAGTAGCCTTTCCCTTCTCCGGGGGATTGTCTCCACCCAGGGATCAAACCCAGGTCTCCTGCATTGCAGGCAGATTCTTTACCAGCTGAGCCACGAGGGAAACTGTTAGGATACTATAAACCAGCTGGGCTTTAATCGGAGAGAGATGGATAGTCATTGTTACGGTCCGGCTTAAATTCTAACAGTATCATTCAGCTGCTGGGTTGAAAAGAGAATACAAAGGGCAATGGTGGGAACAGGAGACCAATAAACAATCTACGATGATAACAAAACTGGCAAACAATGACTGTCGCTAGGGCCAGACTGATTGATGCCCATGCTGATGGAATTTACAGCTTGATTAGATGTAAGATAGGAGAGAAAGAAAGGAGTCAATACTCCAACAGTTTGATCTGAGCAATTGGAAACATAAGAGTTTCCATTTACTGAGATGGGGAAGCATGAAGATTCTTCAAGTCCTTGATATTTGTTTCTGGGTCTGTCTGAACTGGCAGAGAGACACTTCATTTCACTTCCTCTTTCCATTTCCCAACCATTTGAAGTTCTGAAAAATGTAAATCCTCTGGCATTCACCTTGTAACTCAGAACACGGACAACTCAATAGCTTTTATGTTTTATCAACACAATTATTTTTCAACATTTTATAAAGAGAATAAAAGCATGTGTGTCTGTGTGAGTCCATTTTGTGTGGTTGTTTAAACATGTTACTATCTTGAGAGCGAGATTGTCAGATTCATCCCTCAGAATTTCACTTTGCCCCAGGCAGAAGGCGCTTTGAAAGCTGGAGTCACTTGCGTGGATGACTTTTAACTACACTATTGTTTCCATCCTGGACACTTGTTTATTTTAGGCCTTGTGACAGATGAGCTCACCCAGATCTTAAAATGCAGAATTTAAGGTTGTGTCAGACTATAATTTTATGCTAACTTTGTTTATTCCCCTCTTCAATTACTAAAGTTACCACCCTAGGCTCTGGAAAATAACTGGAGACAATGTTTGTTTGGTGGCAAATTAGAAGCTGACGTCCCAGCTCTCCCTGAGTGTGACTATGTGTATGCAATTTAATTATATTGAAATGAGCATCATGGTCTCTAAATGAACTTTCCTTATTCTAAGACTGATTTCATGTTTGGGAAAAGCAAGGGAAAGTGGTAAATGTCTTCTAGAGTGGAAAATTTCAAGCCCAAGCTACAGAGAAAGAATGCACATCTGTATATTTACACAGAGCATCATCATTTCTGCTGTCCTCACTGGAGAGCTGAAGGCAGAGGAAGTGAGGACTCGGGTCATCCTCAGTTGAGTTAGAGGAGTGGATGGTCTCAGGCCTCTATCTTTGGGCAAAGCTGTAAATCGTGGTTATGACTGACTGGGAAAACATTTTAAATGTAGAATAAAATAACAGAGGATCCAGAACATCTACTTTATGGACACTGTTTTGTTTTCGGCGTTTGTAAATCTATAGTTCTTTCTAAACAGAACAAAGTGGTCAATTTTCACAGGGGCTGTACTGGCACAATGGTACCAAGTGCTTAGTTTAGAAACAAAGTCATTAAAAATAACTATGTACAAAGAACTCAGTCATAAATAATGGGCCACAGAGGAGCCAAAGAAATCCAAAGGCAGTAAATGATTTACTTCAGTGTATCTGAAAGTCGGCTGCAGGCTCCTGGCCCTGCATATGGGAATCCCCAAGGAGCTCCTCCTATTCCTTACTGCTTTCTTTCTTCTCTCCTCTTTTCCTCCCCTTTCACTCCACTTTCCTCTCCCTGAAAGAGGATGGCTTGCTTTCCTTCAGGCAATTAGTAAGAGAAAGAGAGAAAGAAAAATATCGAAAAGTCCCTAAGGCCACTTTACCTTTCCACTGGGCTGCAAATTGTGATATAGCCTTTCTGTAATTTCTTTTCTTCCATCAATACTATTTTTAAAATGCAGTTTTCTTTAGAACAATGTTATAAAGAAAAGGAGGAAAATTGACATTGCTTGGAAGCTGAAATATAAACTATTTAAGGCCTCCATGATCTTGCTTGCTTTTTACCTTATCTTTTCCTCTTTCTTGAATTTTGTTCCTTCTAAATACTTGTGGCTTCCTCTTTGACTCTTCCTCTCCTGGCAGACATCAATGTGACAGGAAATTCTGTGTCTCATTCATGTGTCATTCATGTCTAAAGAGTGACCTCTTCTTGCCCCCTGCACAAGCCTGGACTTTTCAAACTTCCAAGACTTAGCTTACCCCGGTCTCTCCATGGCTCACAGTGTTCTCTCTGATGAAGACTTTCCTGACTCTCTGTCCTACCCAAATAGAATTAGCCACTCCCTTCTTTGGGTCTCAATTATATGTTATCAAGGCAAATATCATATTTAGTTGCTTAAAAAACACAACTGCTCTTCTCTTGCTAAATGAAGGCCACGAATGTGTTTACCTTCTCTACTGTGTGTTCCTGTGTCTATCACATCATAGGTTCTTAAATGATCAATGGGTATTTATTACACCAGGCACCATCAATTGCTTTCTTATAGAGTGTCATTTAATCTTTATAGCACTTCTGTGATTAGAAATATAATGCTTGTTCCCTTTTCCTGTTTTTGATGTTTTGTGACTGAGAAAAATGAAGCCCAGAGGATGTAACTGGTGGGCCTATTTACTGGTAGTGACAATATTCAACTGCCATATTCCCTCTGTTTCTGTAGTTCTTTAATTTGAGTGTGCATCAGAATCACCAAGAGGTCTTTCTAAAATAGATTGCTGGGCCATATCCTTAGAGCTTCTGATATCTGGTCTGGGTTGGGGCCAGATAATTAGTATTTCTAACAAGTTACCAGGTAAAGCTGATGCTGCTGAATCTGGGCCCCTACCTTACAGACCTGGTGCCTTGCATCATCTGCACATCCTAATCTGTGAGCAGCTGTACTCAGAGTGGGATGGTCCATGGCTGAAACTTAGCAAGGAGTCTAAGACCTTATTTGTATATCAAGGATGTCAGTAAACTGAATAGTTCTAGCAGTCTATCTATCTTTCTGTCTCTGTCTGTCTGCCTACCTACCTAAATTTTTAAATACAAATAGATTCTGTTCTATCTAATTGTTTATTGTTGTTGTGGTTGTTCATTCGCTAAATCATGTCCAACTCGTTGTGACCCCATGGATTGAGGCATGCCAGTTTCCTCTGTCCTCCACTATCTCCCAGACTTTGCTCAAATTCATGTCCATTGAGTCAGTAATACTGTTTAACCATCTCATCCTCTGCTGCCTCCTCCTCCTTTGGCCATCAGTCTTTCCCAGAATCAGGGTCTTTTCCATTGAGTCAGTTCTTTGCATCAGGTGGCCAAAGTATTGGAGCTTCAGTTTCAGCATCAGTCCTTCCAATGAATATTTAGGATTGATTTCCTTTAGGATTGACTGACTTGATCTCCTTGTTGTCCAAGGGACTCTCAAGAGTCTTCTCCAGCACCACAGTTCAAAGGCATCAATTCTTTGGCATGCAACCTTCTTTGGTCCAACTCTCACATCTGTACATGACTACTGAAAAACCATAGTCTTGACTACACAGATCTTTGTCAGCAAAGTGATGTCTCTGCTGTTTAATACACTGTCTAGGTTTGTCATAGCTTTCCTTCCAAGAAGCAAGTGCCTTTTAATTTATGGCTACAGTTACCATCTGTGGTGATTTTGGCACCCACCAACAGTGCTTCCACTTTCCCCCTTCTATTTTCCATGAAATGATAGAACTGGATGCCATGATATTAATTTTTTGAATGTTGAATTTTAAGCCAGCTTTTTCACTCTCCTGTTTCCCCCTCCTCAAAAGGCTCTTTAGTTGCTCTTCACTTTCATGCATTGGAGAAGGAAATGGCAACCCGCTCCAGTGTTCTTGCCTGGAGAATCCCAGGGACGGGGAAGCCTGGTGGGCTGCCGTCTATGGGGTCACATAGAGTCGGACACGACTGAAGCAATTTAGCAGCAGTAGCAGCAATTTCTGCCATTAGAGTAGTATTATCTGCATACCTAAGGTTATTGGTATTTCTCCTAGCAGTCTTGATTCCAGCTTGTGATTCATCCATCCCTGAATTTCACATGACGTACTCTGTATAGAAGTTAAATAAGCAGGGTGACAATATAAAGCCTTGTCGTACTCCTTTCCCAATTTTGAACCAGTAAATTTTTCCATATAAGGTTCTAACTGTTGCTTCTTGAACCACATACAGTTTTCTCAGGAGACAGGTAAGATGGTCTGGTATTTCCATCTCTTTAAGAATTTTCTAGTTTGTTGAGATCCACATAGTCAAAGGCTTTCAAGTAGTCAACGAAGCAGAAGTAGATGTTTTTCTGAAACTCTTGCTTTCTCCATGATCCAATGAACGTTGGCAATTTGATCTCTGGTTCTTCTTCCTGTTTGAAACCCAGCTTGTACATCTGGAAGTTCTTAGTTCATGTACTGCTGCAGTCTAGCTCGAATGATTTTGAATATTACCTTGCAAGCATATGAAATGAGCACAACTGTATAGTAATTTGAACATTCTTTGGCATTGCCCTTTTTTGGGATTGGAACGAAAACTGACCTTTTCTAGTCTGGTGGCCACTGCTGAGTTTTCCAAATTTGCTGGCGTATCGAGTGCAGCACTTTAACAGCATCATCCTTTAGGATTTTAAATAGTTTGGTTGGAATTCTGTTACCTACACTAGCTTTGTTCATAGTAATACTTCTTAACACCCACTTGACTTCACATTCCAGGATGTCTGGCTCTGGGTGAGTGACTACACCATCAAGGTTATCTGGGTTCAATAATATACAAACTCACTGAAGTTGTCACCTTCTTGGTGGGAGATTGTTATTATTATATATTGTTTTCTTCCATGCATATTGGAAACACAATTGCTTTATGTGAAGAGAAACAACATTTTTAACATGTTAGAGGGAGGTTACAATAATTGGATAAATAATTGGCTCAAATTTGTTGGATAACCATGAGGCCACTAAAAAAAGATGTGGTCAGATGTATTTATGGTCAGGAAAAGATGGTAAAGATCAAATGTGGAGTGAACATAGTAAGCTAAAAAAGATACCATTTAAAAAATCTTTGCATATTTTCATAGAATCTGTATGCAAAAAAATAATAAAACATGAACAACGTTTGTTTGATAGCTTAACAGATGATTTCTTCCTCCTTTTCCTCCTCCTCCTCCATCCTTTTCTCCTTCCTTTGCTCTTCCTCTTTTATGTCTGTACCTTCCTAATTAACAAGTGTCATTAATTTCTACAATAAATACTATTTATTTATAAATAAATACATTTTCTCTAATAACTATTGCTCATGTAATAAATATCTTCTCCAACAGAGGAGAAGCACCCTTCCACAATACACTCTGTGTGGAGACTGTGACTTGTCAGTCTGGAAAGCTTTAGAAATACCCTGGTTCTGGGAATTCTATGCAGTACAGCTCTCCCGCCACCTACTTCTGGCTCTGTCTCCTTGAGGCCATCAGTGCAGACAACCCAAGTTCAGAAAAGCACAGCATTATCCTGTCATAATTCTGCATGAGGCAAGTCTGAAATCATTGCTCCTTGCTTCATCCCAAAGAAGAACCCAGTCAACTTATTTCTTTTTGCAGCAGCAAGCCTATTGACTTAAAGAATAAGAGAGTCTTGGTTCAATGATTAGCATAAGTAGATTCTCTTACATTAAACAGAATAATAAAAAGGGGAGATATTTATGTTTCTGAGATTCAGATACTAAAAAGAATTGCTGATACTTATGAAAAACTTTCTAGGCCCTGGGTCGCAAAGAGTCAGACACTATTAAGTGACTAACACTTGGCCGCTTGGATACTAAAAAAAATGTATGCCATGACTTCATTGGTGATATCACAATTCACCCAGCTTCTCAAACATGGCAATAATATTCCTGCAGAGTACCTTGAAATTGCTCTTTTCTCTGCCTAGAAAGTTCTCTTCCCTGGTGTTTGCATGACTTGTTTTCTCAGTTCATTCAGATTTCTGCTCAAATAAAACCCTGGAGCAGTTTTCTCTGACCTCTGTAGCTAAAACAGCATCCTGTTATTCTCTATCCCCTCAGCTCACATAGAGGTGCCCAATAAATACGTTTAAATATATGAGTGAATTTTATCCTCATCACAACCCTATGAGTTGAATATGGCCATGATCTCTGTTTTCAAGGCTTTGAGAGAATTGAGTAAACTGCCATTTGAACCAAGTTGTCTGACATCCTAGTATACATTCTTGTTGTTCAGGCGCTAAGTCGTGTATGACTATTTGTGACCCCACTGACTGCAGAATGCCAGGTTCCTCTGTCCCCCACTGTCTCCTGGCATGTGTGCGTGCTAAGTGGCTTCAGTCGTGTCCAACTCTTTGGGACACTATGGACTGTGTCCCATCAGGCTCCTCTGTCCATGGGAATTCTCCAGGCAAGAATACTGGAGTTAGTTGCCAAGATCCAGGGGATCTTCTCAACCCAGGGATTGAAACTATGTTACTTATGTCTCCCACATTGGCAGTCCAGTTCTTTACCATGAGTGCCACCTAGGAAGGCTTACTATCTCCTGGAGTTTGCTCAAAGTCATGTCCGTTGAGTCGATGATACTATCTAACCATCTCATCCTCAGTCTCCCCCTTCTCTTCTTACCCTCAATCTTTCCCAGCTTCAGGGTCTCTTCCAATGAGTTGGCTCTTTAGCATCAGGTAGCCAAAGTATTGTAGCTTCAGCATCAACATCAGTCCTTCTGAAGAATATTCAGGCTTGATTTCCTTTACAATAGACTGGTTTAATCTCCTTAATCACCCTATATTGGAATGTTCTTTTATTGACCGGATGAAGTCTATTGTCTTCATGTTAAAAGCAGGTTCTCGAAAGAGCAGAGATGAATAGATAGTAAAATATCGCTGATAATGAAATGTCCAAACACATGACAAATTACCAGGGGTATGAGTATGAAAAATGATGTGTACTTCTAAGCTATCAGCAAGCAATTGAAAATACCTTCTTTTATGAGAGGATCAGGATGGTTTTATTTTGAGATTCGTACTTACTGATAAAATTGATTGCAGTATATGCAGGGAGAAATATTTCATTCTCCTCTATCTCTGACAGAAAGTGAAAAGAGGAAACACTGAAAATAGGAAAATATGTGTGATATCTATAGAATAGCAGATACGTAACTAGCTGAGCAGCTGAAGAATTAAATCAGAGGTATGTTTTGGCACTTTTTACAGGCCCTACTCACTTCCCTTAGATTCTTTTTCTTTTTTATCATGTAGGCCTTGGATCTAGAGACCCTTTTCTGTCTCTGTGCCTGACAGTTACAGATTGTCACTAGCAAGGCTTTTTCTGATTACAGCAGGAAATCAGATGGACACTCAGAGAACCAAAGAGCAGGGAATCTGGGAATCCAGTGTAAGACTGAGCTAGCTGCCCCTGCAGAAGCTCTGAACCTGTTCTGAACCCATAACATTAGGGGCTTAACCTGCCAATGTGATTGTTTCTTTGCTGTAAAACCTATACCTCTGGATAATAAATCAGTTACATGGGAGGTCTGAAATTCTTATGCCTTTTCCTTCAGGGCACTCTGGTCCACTCTCTTTGTCATTGCCAGGGGTAGACATCTGCCATGAGGAATTGCCGTTTGGTCTGTTCTCTATGCTCTTATAGAATCTGATTTCTGTTCTTGTAGAGATTGTCTCTTAAGATAGCATTGAGCATCTTCAGATTTATCAGAAAGTTTTAGAAGAAGATAGGTAGCCTATTAGTGAAGCTTTGAAAAATTACATCTCAAAGTCTGCAGAGTAACTATCACTGTATTTTGGGTGGATGACATAGTTTGGGGGGGCCTAAGGTTTCCCTCTAATTGCCACTCGTTACACTGGACCAAGACTCTGTTCCAAGCTCCAGCAAGACCTATAATGCTGTCAGCAATCTGGGACCACCCACTTTGCATATCCCAGTGTAACTTAAATAAGACCAGGAGAAGGTCATTGGTTGAATTACATGCTGGTGTCTGACCACAATGGAGGCATGAGTATTAAAAGATTTCTTTATTTCTCATGGTCAGATTTCCTTCTCAAATTCTTTTCTTCATAAAGAGAAAAAGAAAAAAAGGTACTAAAACAAACAAAAACAGCTCATGATATTCTATTACATCTTCATAGGTATGGGAATTAAGCCATGGAGACCCAAGATACAGTACTGGGAATTATAGAATCAATTGAAATAAAAGAAAACAACACAAGTATTTTAAAATATAATTTATTAAGACTTTCCTGAAATAAAATACTATTTCAACATATATATTTAAGAAGGATACCAAGAATTCAAGGGAATTGTTCCCATCTGTTCTGGAGGAATCTATCTGTGAGCAAGATTTAACCAACCAAGATATAATTGGAAAAGCCACAGCAAAGAAGTTTGTGGTGATTACTGAATCTATTTATCTATAAAAACAAATACTGAGGCAAATGTTAAGATTACGAGATTGAGTCAAAATATAAATACTATAATCTGCTGTAATTAGAAAATTAGCTGAAGTTAGATGAGTAAATGTTCTAATCTCATCTTTAACAAATAGTGAGATAATGAGTATATTTAATAGTACCAAGGTAATAGATATACCTGTATACCACTATTGGATTCTTAGGGAACCTATGAAGTATTTTTAAAGTTGTGAAAAGAAAAAGAAAATTCTAAAATACTAAAACAGTAAAACAGACTCCAATCTTTATTAAAAGTATAAAAAATAAAGTATAACTTTTTAAAAATCCAAATAAATAAAATACTAAAATGGAATAAAATCATCCATATCAGTAAATATAAATAGACTAAACTCACACAGTAGCACAAAAAAAGACTATTTAGATTTCAAAGCAAAATGCTATGCTAAAACAAAAGAGGAAGTTATGCCAGGCAAATATTAACAGAGGAAAGCAGTGTGTCCCACCCAATATGAGACAAGATTTCACTATGAAAGAAATAGAGAAATATGTGAAATAATTTCCTTCTTGTTTACTTCTCTTAAGAGCATGGTACTCAGATCATTTCACCAGAGAATTCTAACAAATTGTAATAAGAGATATTAAAGAATCTATTCTAGTGCATTATAAAAGAATGGAAGACCTTAAAAACAGACACACACATTTGTTTACATTTGCAAAATACATTTGTGTAATGCTACCCAGGAAACACTAACACTGAAGGGCAGAATTGCAGAGCAGGAGGAGACAGGTGTTGGGGTTGAGAGACCTCTTCATTGTACATCCTTTACTACCAATAGGAAAAATAAATACAATCGGATAAAATTAATGTGGTCCACGGTAGTAGAGATGCTCATTTTGTCAAAGGGCTGTCCCTTCACTAGATAAAAACTAAAGGAAGTCATATCCTTTTTCAAATCTCAAAAGACCTGCTATAGTCCGGGCTTAAGTGGCAGGACCATTCTTGACAAGGAAGTGAGGAAGAAGAGATGGTGGTCTAAATGGATCAATTCTCTGAGTGTATCCAGGCACCAACAGGTAGAGACAATCTCACTGATGGCTTTACAAAAAGCATCGAGACTGTCAGGGCCAAATATTCCTGACAAAGCCCCTGGTAATCAACAATGCACCCAGAGTTGACACCATCCAAGTGAGAGGGAGTGAATTTATCATGAAGCTAATAGAGTTTTGCTTTTAGGGACTCGCTCTTACCCAGAGTATACTTGGGGACCATTTGTATGAAGCCTTTCTGGAAAATTACCTCAAGCAAATCTTAAAGAGACCTGAATCTAATGATTCTGCAACATTTTATGATGTGTTTCCCCACTCAAAAGGAATATTTACCTCTGCACCTAATTACGTGTTTGAAAATTATGATTTTTGTATTAAAAAGGACTTTTACATTATGGAAGATTTAATCCCCACGCAAACCTTGTCCCTGTGTATAGGCCTGCCCTTGACTGATGACAGAGACCTAGTTTAGGGATCCTCTTTCCTACTACCTTCTTAGCCAAGTGTAACAAAAGGATCACTGAGTTCACAGAGAATGCCAAGGTGCAGTGGAGGACAGTGTGCGTCCATATGCTGTGGGCTCAGTGATTTCCTATCCTTGGTACAGTGAGAGGCTTATCTGTACACTGATGGCTTTGGGGATGACCACCCTGTGGCCCCCATGAGGACTCTCCAGGCCTCTAGGATGAATTTATGACCCATTAGCAAGCAGCTAGGACAGTAAGGACCCATAGGAATTTTTGACATATCAAACTGGGCTTCCTACTGAATTGAGCAGGTGGGAGCATTGAGTCTGGGCACTCTGTAATATCAATTAAAGAATGAAATGGAGCCCTGGGCTGGAGGGAGTTGGCCATCTTAGTTATAACTGAATTCTGAAATTCCATTAAGCATGCTAAATTGAGTCAAAGTGCCCCCATGATACCTTTCAGCTTACCAAACATATGGAAGGGAAAATAGATTTAATGGGATTCCAAACATCCCAGAAACCACTTTTTTATACCAAGTTCCTGGCTTTTAAAAAATTCTCATACTGTTTCTCTTTCTTTAAACCCATTATGTTTTTCCAACCAGGACAAACAGTTGCTCTTCTGTAATGATTATTCCAGACCTCGACTACCTTTCAGGCCTAAGGATACAAAAATGTGAACTACCTAACTTGTTCTCATTTCACAGTGCTATATAATGGCAGAAAGGGTCCTGAACATATCACTATTTCAAAGAAAAATTAATTGAATGAAGAAAGAAAACCATGCACAATTTAAGTTTGATCAATGTTTTATGACAGTGAGTTCAAGTAGCAGTGTAATCATGGCAAGCCTTTCCCTTATTGATCAACTAATTATAAGGAGAATGTATCATTTCTTCCTATTCTTAATCTTCAAGCAGGAAATACTTTAAAATAATCAAAAGCTTTAGCAAGATAAATATTTAGTAGTTATTCTCACTGACTCATGGCAGGATGGCAGGTAAGAGAAATAGAAAAAGCAATGCCAAATTTTTTTCCGATTTTTTGAGGAATTTGTCAGAAAGCATCATTTTCTCCAAGCTTCTCCACTTTCAACCCCTGGCTGTCACCTCACGGCTGGAGAACTGATAATTTTACCAGACGGTGAGTGTCAGATGAGGCGGCCAATGCCTTCTCTGGCCACTCAGGCAGGGAAACTCTCAGGTTGCTGTACTGTACTGTGCTTAGTTGCTCAGTCGTGTCCAACTCTTTGTGACCCCATGGACTGTAACAGGCCCGGCTCCTCTGTCCATGGGATTCTCCAGGCAAGAATACTTAAGTGGGTTGTCATGCCCTCCTCCAGGGGGTCTTCTCAACTGAGGAATCAAACACATGTCTCCCACATATCAGGCAGATTCTTTACTATCTGAGCCACCAAGGAAGCCCACGAATATTGGAATGGTAACCTATCCCTTCCTCAGAGGATTTTCCTGACCCAGGAATTGAACCAGGGTCTCCTGCTTTGCAGGTGGATTCTTTACCAGCTGAGCCACCAGGGAAGCCCACCTCTCAGCCCAACTCACAAGAGGCACAGGCCTCCCTGCCCTGTCACTCTTTTCCCCAATCACTTGGAGAGAAAATAGCACCATAGGTGGATCCACCAGGTCCCTCCCCTGCATACACATCTTGAAAAACCTAGGAAGGCGCTCCAACAATATGCCACCTGGTTCTATGTTGTTTGCCAGACTTGAATAAATTTCCAGATTTCCCAATGAATTCCCGAACAATACTACTCATTTACATAAGATTACTAAGTTGTGTATGGAGAAGGCAATGGCAACCCACTCTAGTACTCTAGCCTGGAAAATCCCATGGACAGAGGAGCCTGGTAGGCTGCAGTCCATGGGGTCGCTAAGACTGAGCGACTTCCCTTTCACTTTTACTTTCATGCATTGGGGAAGGAAATGGCAACCCACTCCAGTGTTCTTGCCTGGAGAATCCCAGGGACGGCGGAGCCTGGTGGGCTGCCGTCTATGGGGTCGCACAGAGTCGGACACGACTGAAGCAACTTAGCAGTAGCAGCAGCAGCAACTAAGTTGTGACTCAGAAGGAAACTTTTCTTAACTATCAATAATTAAAAATTGATAAATGTTAAAATCATAAAAGATGCACAACTAATTTATCTGTCAATTTTTTTCTAGAAAATAGCATTGTGAAAACTTTGTCATAGAAAGATATATTCAAAGATTTTTTGCAGACAAAAAGTGTAGAGAAAATGTTACAGAAATGTGTTCACTTATTAACCATTAGGAATTATGTTAATTTTCTAGAGTTTTGTGATATGTGTGGTATTGCACAGCTTTTAAAGCATATAATTTGTTATAAATTATTTTCTCATTTTTAATGTTTACTTCCATATCAAATTTTGTAGCTATGACAGTGTTCCTTTTCTTACAGAAAGTGAAAGTGTTAGTCCCTCAGTTGTGTCCAACTCCTTGTGATCCCATGGACTGTAGCCCACCAGGCTTCTCTGTCCATGGGATTCTCCAGGCAAGAATTCTGGAGTGGGTAGCCATTCCCTTCTCCAGGAGATCTTCCTGACCCAGGGATCAAACCCAGTCTCTTGCAGTGCAGTCAGCTTCTTTACCATCTGAGCCACCAGGGAAGCTACTCCTCAAGTTGCATATTCTTTAGATACCACAAAACCTGGAGCCACTACATCAGGAGGGTTTGTGGCTGTTTGGTTGGTGATTGGGAGTTATTGCTCCTTGGTCAGCCTTGGTTCAAATCCTGCCCTCAAGGTTTTCTACCTATATGACTTTGACATTATCCCTTTAATTCTCTAAATCTTGCTGGTAATATTAATAAATATTAATAAAATGATATTAGTATCTATCTCACTGGATCAATAAGAGAGCATAACACATGACACAATGCATATGAACGCAGCTGACAGTTCCCAGTACTTCTGTGACTGCTTGAATAGACATCAGCCTTTCTTAAACATGTAAAGCCCAAATAAAGCTCTTCTTTGCTCCCTCAAACTGACCTCTCTCTTTCCCTTCCCCACCTAGTATTAACAATCATCCAATTTTCAGACCAAATACCGATGAGCTTCATGCTGTATGTTAGTTCCATCAGTCAACTCTATTGACTTTACCTTCAAAAAATGACCCTTGCTGACAGTTCCTCATCTCTTCCACCTCTACTGCCCTAGTCCAAACCACTTATGTCTCTCTCGGTAGTACTGCAGTAGCCTGCAACAGGGCATCTTGCTCCCTCGTTTGACTTGTCCCTCCTATCCCACGTCCGTTCTCTTAGCTCCCTAATGTCACTTTTAAGTCATTAACTGGCCACTCTTCTTCTTCTGAGGCTTTAGTTGTCTATCTATACTACCCCTAATCAACTTTTTCCATCTGCTCTATCACTCATTCTATTTACTTTTATAAGTCTATCACCTATAGATTTCTCTGTCATTTTCACCTTCATGGGGCATATTGAACATGACTCTAGAGTCCACATCTCCAACTCAACTCTTGAAAACTCAACCTAGAAGCTGATTCTCTATTCCTTGGCCTTTTCCACCCATTCCCCATGCTGCATGAACCTCAAACAAAGCCATTCTACTTTGTGCTGACATTTTACTTTGGCCTCAGGCTGAATCTCATCACTTAGAAATGGAAATACTTCAAAAAAATCTCAGTATTACAGTCTGTGACAAAATGGATCATGTTTTCAGTCTGTCACTCATCCCACCATTTCTTCTCTCTGAGTCCACTGAGTCTTCTAACTCCTATACTCTTGCCTTCCGTCCCAGACTCTCTCTCCCCTGTTAAGTCACTTTTCTTCTTATCCAGTCTACATCCCATGACATATTACAGCAACTTTTGCTAGAGAGAAGATCTGTTATTTTAGAGACTGGCAGTGTGCTTCCTTGTCCTTGTTAGCAACATGTTGAAAGAAATCATATAATCATGTAGACTGTATTTCTTTAGTTTGGAAGTTCTTCTGTGGGTCTCTGATTGGCTGCTTTTATAGTTCCCCACAATAATTAATACAGATCTTCAGCATATTTTTAGATCACCTTAACTCCTACTTTCTTTCACTCTTTAATAGTTAACCTTGTCTCCTTCACAAAGAAGGACTAAAGAATGGATATCTTTAATTCATTCAGCAAACAGTTATTAAGTATCTACTATTCGCTGGGCACTATTTTAGCCACTCAGATATGTCAGTAAATAAATCTGGTGAAGTCCCTATTCTCGTCTTTCACTTGCCTCTGTCTATCCAAAACAAATTCAGAAAATATTGAACAAGTGTTTTGAAGTATCTATTTCATGCCAGGAATTTCTCTTGGTGGAAAGAATACAACAATGAAGAGAATAAATAAAATAGTCTTTCTTCATAAAGTTTTCATTTTAGTAAGAGGATAGAGAGAAAGAGTAAAAAATTAATTTAAAAGGTATGTACCTAAAATGTCAGATGAGCAAGGTAAGGGGTAAGAAGTCATAAAATATAGAATGTAAAGTTAATGAAATTATTCATTAAGTTATACAACTTTCAGAATTCACATGCAGTTTGTAAAGAATGAAAACTGGATAACCAAACTTCAGACTCTGTACCTATAAGGTGTGTGTGCCTGGTCAGTCGCTTTAGTTGGAGTCTGACTCTTTGTGACCCCATGGACTGTAGCCCACCAGGTTCCTCTGTCCATGGGATTCTCCAGGCAAGAGAACTGGAATAGATTACCATGCCCTCCTCCAGGGAATCTTCCCAACCTAGGGATCAAACCCGAGTCTTCTGAGTCACTTGCATTGCAGGCCGATTCTTTACCCACTGAGCCACCTGGGAAGCCATACACATAAGAAGAGTTGACCTAACTTAATAAACAGATGAAAAGTAGGAAGATTGACTGACCCATCTCTCTTCCCTTCTTTGTCCTTTCTATAAGGCCAAGGTTGAATAACAGCAACGATGTTCAAAGGTCGGGGACCATCAGTTTTCAGGTTAACAAATATTCTTAAAGTTTTAGGTTTGCATAAATTTTGTGATCTCTGAAGTTATCATTGGCCTCACACACATTTCTAAAACCTCCCCCATCTGACCATCTGTCCCTCCTTCTCCAGCTTTCTATGCTACCAAGCAAGAGAACACAACGATCTGTGTTCAGCAAGTACACTCAGTTGTGTTACTGACAGATTTCCATGAATTTCAAACAAAAAAAGAAAAAAAAAGGGAAAGCAATGAACTTAATGTTTTTCCCAACACCTACTCATCAGCTTCTTTACTAAATGTCCTGAGCATATGTTTATTAGTTGCTATGTTTCATTGCAGTATTATTCCAACTGAAAATAAAATTTTTCTTTAATTGTACATGTCTAATTTTAAAAAGCTGTTATTTCTGGACAGAATTAAAACTTAACAAAGTTTTCTATACCTAATGGAATTATGTAGATGAATTATATTGACCTTTGGCCTCCTGGAATCCATTCAACCTTCCCTGCTGCTGCTGCTGCTAAGTCACTTCAGTCGTGTCTGACTCTGTGTGACCCCATAGATGGCAGCCCATCAGGCTCCGCCGTCTCTGGGATTCTCCAGGCGAGAACACTGGAGTGGGTCATTTCCTTCTCCAATGCATGAAAGTGAAAAGTGAAAGTGAAGTCGCTCAGTAGTGTCCGACTCTTCACGACCCCATGGACTGCAGCCTACCAGGCTCCTCCGTCCATGGGATTTTCCAGGCAAGAGTACTGGAGTGGGGTGCCATTGCCTTCTCAGTCAACCTTCCCTAATGGTGCCAAATTTTCCTCTGGGGAGCCACTCTACTTTGTCCCAACCCTTAGCATATGGGTTATAGTGAAGCTGACTCAAATTCCAGCCTCAACAGTGACCTGTGGTACTGGCATGGGTAAATAGAAGTCCAGTAATGGTTTGGAGAAAGCTGTGTGATTCTGGCATGTCCAGTAAGGTCTATGAGACTTTTACTTTGACTGCTGAGAGAGAACGAACTGCTCCATCCAACCAAATGTTGATGAGCATAAATTGCAACTAAAACTCTCCTACACTGCTGAGTACAAGGTAAAATGGTACAACTTACAACACTTGAGAGAACTCATTTTTAAGAGAGTCAAAGAGGAACCTATCATAAAACCTAAACATTCCATTCCTAATAATTTAGGAATAAAAAGAAATGAAAACATATATCAAAATTAAACATATTGAATGCCCATCAATATGTGAGTGAATAACCAAAATGTGATACTTGCATTCAATGGAAATTTGCTTGGCAATGAAAAGAACTGACTTATTGATAAATGTAACACACTGAATGTTCAGTGGAAAAAAAAAACTAGATAAAAAGTCATGGTATATAATTTAATATATTTAAAAGTCTAGAAAAATGCAAGTTAATCTGCAGGGACAAAAGCCATATCAGTTATCAGTTGTTGTCTACAGCTGGGTATGATAGGAAATATTTGTGGAACAGGGGCAAGAAGAATTTTTGGGGGATCATGGGAATTTTTTTTTAATTGATGATGGTGGTAATTCACAGAGTATGCAACTGTTAGCATTTACTGAATTTTGCACTTTGAATATATGCAAATAAATTAAGTCAATCAAGTTGACTTTAAAAGTAAAATTAGCTCGATAATAAAATACACTTGAGATCAGTCCGTTTTTATCACCATGTGCCAACAATTCTAAATCACTTTTTGTCCATCTAAGTTTTAAACAGTTTCTCCAGTTATGTTGTTATCTGTGTAAAAATTAATTCAGTGGACTCCTAGTTATACAGTTGGTTCTCAACTTTATGGACTTATTACAGACAATTGTTTGAAAGTAACTTTTCAAAGTTTTGAAATTGTCTGTGCTCACGGTTTGATCTGTGATGTACTGGTAAATGTGTTACAATTGGATTCCTGAAGAAATAACCTTATTTCTTTGGTATCTGCTACACCTTCTATGACTAATCTCAAGCTGCCAATGTTATGTCAATGACCAAGAAATTGGGAAGAGCTGCTCACAGTAGCCTCTGCACCAACATGAGTCTCCACCAGCACAGCACTAGGTTGGTTCATCCAGTGTCTGTGGTACTGCCAATCATGATGTTTAAGCATTATACCTGATAAACATGATCCCACTGATTATCTGGTCAAGGATACAGAGCTTCAGTTACTTCAATTCGTCATTCCATTTGCAAATTATTATCTTAATCGTGCAGAATTTTCTCTTTGGAAATGCTTATTTTCATGTTACTTTTCTATTTTAAAAATGCTTAATGCAATTAAAAGGATTAACTAGTGTTTTCTTTTTATAGCATTTAATTAATTTGTTTTATTTTGCATAATCACATATACAACGTTCAATTAACTAACATTTTTACATTTATGGTTCTCTTTATGCATTATTAGAATTTACTTCATTTCATGAATGTTACTGAAAATAATTTCATTGCATATTAGATGGTGTTAAAAATCATCCATTTCAGGTACTCAGTATAGGAAATACAATACTGTGTAGATTGATTATGTAATTCCGGAAATGTCAGATATAAGCCAAATATCATTTTAAATGAAAATTCCAAATGTGAACACAATTTTCTGTAAAAATGAAAACCAGACTTCCTACTAGATATATGATTTCTAACATGCATAATTATTACTCCACCAAAAAATTAAACTTTAATGAAATTTGTTGCTAGTTTCTAATTCATATTGCCATAAAAACTATTTCAGTTTTTATTTTTCAGCTTCTTTTTCAATAAAATAAATACACTGTAATTGACAATAGTTATCATCTGTTCTGGATTTAAAATTTTGAGCTACAAATGGATGTTATCATTTCATTTTTAGCCTTGACAAATTTTTGCAAAAAAGTTAAAATGATCTAAGGAACCAAACTAGAAAAGGCAAATTCATGTTGTATATCTCAGTCTCTAATGAGCTCTAGACAATTTAATCCACAGAATCAACTGAATCTTCCAACATTTTTTACAAACTTAAGATGAAGCTGTCTCTTGATTTTTGAAAACTGTTTTTTTTTTCTGAAACCCAATAGCAATAGATAATATAATATAAGTCACTGTGTTAATCATTATATTAAATCATCTCACCTGTTTAATACAACCAAAATCTTTTGATGTCTCCATTTGTAGATAAGGATACTGAGGTATAGAAATTTAAAATAACTTGTTCATAGTCACAATGTTAATTTGTGAAAGCAGAAAGCTAAAATCACTGTCTGTCTAACTTTAAAGCTCAAGTTAACATGAATGCTAATAACTTTGGCATTAAATATTAAAGTGCGTAGGTTGTTTCTATTTCATTTTAACTTGTGTTTATAAACCCCAAACCTTCCTGGTAAGAGATTCAAAAATTCAGAAATGGAAATTTTAACATGAAAAGAAGGTTTGGAGTTTGCTATGATTCCAGTCAAAATTCCCTACAAATATTCTTCTGAACTCAGAAGCAAGTATACTTATAATTAAGGTTACTGTCTCTTTTTTAAAATCTCCATCCAGGTAATCAGTATAGGACAGAAACTTACCCTGAAAAGTCATTATTTTCTAGAGTAAAGAACAGATCTGTCATGGCCATCAATTCAGAATACCATCACAATGATGAAAAGAAACTAAACCATTCATCTACTCAGTCCATTTTTTTTAAGAAAGAAAAGGACCTTGAAGATAGGTTTTCTTGCTAATGCTAGCAACTGCTGTGTGCTTCCAACGTGGATAATGTTCCTAAGTCAGTTTACAGATAGATAAGGAAAAGGATGAGGAAGGCAGAGGACTGTGCTTCTGTGTAGAATTAATGTGGTTATGTAAAATTTATGTCACATTTAGGTAGTGTTCTTATGCATAAAATCTGTGAATTCAAAGTAATTTTACAGAAAAGAGGTACGTGCATGGAATATTCATTTCAATGAATTAAGCATGTCGGAAAACTTTTTTTTCATTCATATGATTGAAAAATACTAGGTATTAGATGGTGGTCTGCAGTTCTGGTTTATCATTCACTAGCTAGGAAATCTGGGCTAATCTCTTAACTTCTCTTAGCTTCGGTTTTTCATCTGAAAAATGGTGATAACATAGAGATCATAAGCTTAGTGGTCAGCAAAGCACTCCTCAAAGGGCAGTAATAAGTATAGCTCTTATTCATCATTTCATTACATGTTATTCTCTGCTTTTCCGGCTCTGAGTAAGCTCAATAATTTACTCCACGGTTTTGAGATACATGATGAAAATTCTTTATGTTCCTCCACTCTTCAACTACTACTTACATTACTTGTTGTTATTGTTTAGTCATATCTGACTCTTTAGCAACCCCATGAACTGTAGCCCTTCAGGCTTCTCTGTCCATGGGCTTCCCAGGCAAGAATACTGGAGCGGGTTGCCATTTCCTTCACCAGGGGATCTTACTGATCTAGAGGTTAAACCTGTACCTCCTGCATTGGCAGGTAGATTCTTTAACCACTGAGCCACCAGAGAAGCCCACTTATATCAGTTAATTCCTCCTTAAGTGTGTTGACTTATTTAATATATCCTGATATATCTACCTTACCTTATCTATTGTGTAAATGCTCTTCAATGCATCAGCTTTTGTTCATATGCTATTATTGTGGTATAGTTATCTATTTATACATTTACCTCTCCAACTTCACTGAAAACTTCCAAAAACAAATATTGCATGCCGTTCATTTTTCCATCTTCATCATTTTAGCACAGCATCTGTTAACAAATGTTTGTCGAATTGATGAATAAGTTTTTTTTTTTCTTTATAAAGTGGTTGCTACTGTATTCTAAGAGGTATTTAAGCAATTTTGATGATAACAATAAAATGAAGGCTAAAAATAATTAGTTTGAGCAGTAAGTATATAATAGTATAGTAATAGAAAATACTCTAGTTGTTAGAAAATAAGTGTAAGTTTTAAGATCAGATCTTTAAATGGCTTCATTGCCAGTGAGGTATATATTTTTCAGCATCTTTCTGTAAAGTCCTCACCAATCCTCTCCAAAAATAAAAAAATTCTATATGTAAAATATGATACTGGATTTTGAAACAGTGAGGATTTCACACTTTACTCATGCAATTTAGTCAACAAATGGTTATTGAACTTAGTGTGAACCTCTTTGTGAGGGGCTCGGGATGTTTTAGTGGGTAAGAAGGAGTCTCTGCCCCCACAGAGCTCACAGGCCCCTGGAGAAGAGGAGCAAAGGGAAAAGTTACTAACGATTACAACCTGCAGAGAAGGCTGCAAAAGGCAAGCAAAGGGAGCTGGTATGGCATGGTAAGGCCACACCAGGCCTTCTAGAAGCTCTACCAGTCATGGCAATTCATTGTGACACTGGACTCCTCTCAAAGTGGGATCTCATTGCTTGCAACTTTCACTTTCCATCAAAATGATCTATCTTAGCTCTGAATTACATTTCTATGAAATTGAATGCATCTTGTGTGTGTGCGTGTGTGTGTGCTCAGTCGTGTCCAACTCTTTGTGACCCACTGGACTATAGCATGCAGGTTCCTCTGTCCATGGAATTTTCCAGGCAAGAATACTGGACTGAGTTGCCATTTCCTTCTTCAGGGAATCTTCCTGACTGAGGGATCGAACCAGCATCTCCTGCATTATAGGCAGATTCTTTACCCACTGAGCTACCTGAGAAGGCGTCATGAGGGTTCCTAATTTATTAAGATTGCTGATTTACTGATTACTCAATTATAAACTGAAAAAGTAACATTTTTTTGAACTGAAGATGGTCTAATCACTAAATTCAGTGTTCTTTAGGTGAAACATTTTAGTCCTGAATAACTTTAGTACTGAATAAGTCTATTAAATTTTAGGTCTATAACTAAAAGTCCTAGTAACTTTAAGGACTATTGTTGTTATTTAGTGGCAAAGTTGTGTCTGACTCTTTGTGACTCCATGGGTAGTAGCCTGCCAGGCTCCTCTGTCCTTGGGATTTTCCAGGCAAGGATACTGGAGTGGGTTGCCATTTCCTTCTCTAAGGAATCTTCCCAACCCAGGGATTGAATCTACGTCTCCTGATTTGGCAGGTGGATTCTTTACCACCAAGCCACCAGGTCAGCCCAAATTTAGGACTAGTAAGCTACAGAACAGTTAGAATTGGACATGGAACAATGGACTGGCTCAGAATTGGGAATGGAGTACGTGAAGGCACTATATTGTCACCCTGCTTATTTAACTTATATGCAGAGTACATCATGTGAAATGAAGCACAAGCTGGAATCAAGATTGCTGGGAGAAATATCAATAACCTCAGATATGCAGATGACACCATCCTTATGGCAGAAAGCGAACAGAAACTAAAAAGTCTCTTGATAAAAGTGAAAGAGGAGAGTGAGAAATTTGGCTTAAAACTCAGCATTCAAAAAACTAAGATCATGGCATCCGGTCCCATCACTTCATGCCAAATAGATGGGGAAACAATGGAAACAGTGACAGACTTTATTTTGGGGGGGTCCAAAATTACTGCAGATGGTGACTGCAGCCATGAAATTCAAAGATGCTTGCTCCTTGGAAGAAAAGCTATGACCAACCTAGATAGCATATTAAAAAGCAGAAGAGACATTATTTTGCCAATAAAGGTCCATCTAGTCAAACTATGGTTTTTCCAGCCATCATGAATAGATGTGAGAGTTGAACCATTAAGAAAGCTGAGCACCAAGAATTGATGCTTTTGAACTGTGGTGCTGGAAGACTCTTGAGAGTCCCTTGGACTGCAAGATCAAACCAGTCAATCCTAAAGGAAATCAGTCCTAAATATTCATTGGAAGGACTGATGCTAAAGCTGAAGCTCCAATACTTTGGCCACCAGAAGTGAAGAACTGACTCCTTAGAAAAGACCCTGATGCTAGGAGAGATTGAAGGCGGGAGGAGAAGGGAACAACAGAGGATGAGTTGGTTGGAGGGCATCACCAACTCGATGGACATGAGTTTGAGCAAACTCCGGGAGTTGGTGATGGGCAGGGAAGCCTGATGTGCTGTATTCCATGGAGTTCAAAGAGTCAGACTCAGTGACTGAACTGATTGAAAATACAAAAATAAGAAACATCACAAGACAATAAAGAAAAAAATATCCAGCCATATTTTTACATACAATCAGAAAGATTTACCATTAGAATTGTTTCAGCAGATACCTGTCCACCACCTTCTTTTAATTGAATGAGAGTGTATCTTCTTAATACCTTAAACAATAGGGAGCTCACACTCAGAAAGGCTGCTTTGTTGTTGTTCAGTCACTAAGTTGTGTCCAACTCTTTGTGATCCCATGGTCTGCAGCTCGCCAGGCTCCCCTGTCCTGTCCTTCGAAGTTGCTCAAATTCATGTCCATTGAGTTGGTAATGCTATCTAACCATCCTCTGCTGCCCTCTTCTCTTTTTGCCTTCAATCTCTCCCAGCGTTAGGGTGCTTTCCAATGAGTTGGCTCTTGGCATCAGGAGGCCATAGTATTAGAGCTTCAGCTTCAGCATCAGTCCTTCCAATGGATATTCAGGGTTGATTTCTGTTAGGATTGACTAGTTTGATCTCCTTGCTGTCCAAGGGACTCTCAGAAAGGTTATCATTTTATTTTTGTATGCCTCAACTCATTTTCTGGGCTCCAAGATCACTGCAGATGGTGATTGCAGCCACCAAATTAAAAGATGCTTACTCCTTGGAAGGAAAGTTATTACCAACCTAGACAGCATATTAAAAAGCAGAGACATTACTTTGCCAACAAATATCCATCTGGTCAAGGCTATGGTTTTTCCAGTGGTCATGTATGGATGTGAGAGTTGGACTATAAAGAAAGTTGAGCACAGAAGAATTGATGCTTTTGAACTGTGGTGTTGGAGAAGACTCTTGAGAGTCCCTTGGACTGAAAGGAGATCCAACCAGTCCATCCTAAAGGAGATCAGTCCTGGGTGTTCATTG
Organism: Giraffa tippelskirchi; assembly: GCF_054371585.1. Taxonomy (NCBI): domain Eukaryota; kingdom Metazoa; phylum Chordata; class Mammalia; order Artiodactyla; family Giraffidae; genus Giraffa; species Giraffa tippelskirchi. Next base: position 85,865,652 of record NC_137275.1, on the reverse strand, counting down.
GAAGGACTGATGTTGAAGCTGAAACTCCAATACTTTGGCCACCTGATGAGAAGAGCTGACTCATTGGAAAAGACCCTGATGCTGGGAAAGATTGAGGTCAGGAGAAGGGGACGACAGAGGATGAGATGGCTGGATGGCATCACTGACTCAATGGACATTGGTTTGGATGGACTCAGGGAGTTGGTAATGGACAGGGAGGCCTGGCGTGCTGTGTTTCATGGGGTCGCAAACAGTCGGACAGGACTGAGTGACTGAACTGAACCGAACTGAACTCATTTTGAAGATTTCATCTTATTACAGAAAAAAAAAGTCTTATTTCCTCTGAAGCTACTAGATAAATAATCTCACCCATCTTTTTACATGATAGACCCTCCTTTACTTTCAGGCAGCTGTTATCACTCTCTTAAACCTTCTTTTCTTTAGATGAAACTTTTCAGTTCCTTTATCTATGCCCCATGTCACACACTGTCCATGGTTCATCAATTCATGCGTATTGACTGAGAGCCAGGCCCACAGCTAGGCAGTAGAGATACAGGAGCAGTTAAAATATTCACCAATCTTCTCAGTCTTTGTATCTATCTCTTTTGGGTGAACTTTATTATGGCAATGTCTCACTTAAAATATATTTTGTTTGGTCGTGTCAATGAATAGAAATGAGGCTGAGATGGCCATATAAAAGCTATTTTATACTGTTTTCTACAATTGGATTTGTGAGAATTAAAATCTTCTGGGACATAATTTTTTTCACATGATGGAATGTTAAGCCACAAATCTTTTCTTTGTTAACAATGAGTTTTTTAAATTCAGTGTAAGCTTTTATATCTCTGTGAAATTTCATGTTATATATTTGCCCTATTAAATTTTGGTTGCATTTTCATTTAGAACCCAATACGTTACCTGTTCTTCATAATTTTCTGCATCAAGTTTTTTTTCTAAATATGCTTTTATGTCTTCACTTATGATGTAGATTGTGCTACATGCTCAGTTGCTTCAGTCGTGTCCAGCTCTTCGTGACCCTGTGGACTGTAGTCCGTCAGGTTCCCTTTGTCCATGGGATTTTCCAGGCAAGAATACTGGAGTGGATTGTCATGCCCTTCTCCAGGGGATCTTCCCAACCCATGGATGGAGCGCACCTCTCCTGCAGCTGCTGCAGTGCAGGCAGATTCTTTACCAATGAGCCACCTGGAAAGTTAAAACATATTAAAAGAAGGTCAACAACAGAGCCCCTATGCCATATCACCAAAGACTTTTTTATTTCCCATGATCTTTGAGATAATTTTCCACTAACCAACAACACACATAAATCTACCTGCATCATTAAACATTAAGATATCAGAAATAGTTGTGTGAAATATTTGAGATATATGGGCAAATACTTTTCTGAAATCATCATTTTAAAAATTAAATATGATATGTATTTTTGAAAATCATATAGCCACCTTGTGATTACTACTCATTTTAAGTGTTTATACATCATTGGTGATGGACAAGGAAGCCTGGTATGCTGCTCTTTGGGGTCGCAAAGAGTCAGACACAACTGAGTGACTGAACTGACTGACTGATACATCATTGGATTTAAAAATTCCATTTTTAAATCTTCATTGAATTTGCCTATTTATAGTTTCTGAAAAATGTATAGAGATATATTTCCCCTTTGAATGATCAAGGAATTTGTACTTTTGCAGTATTGTAAGACTTGCTATATTTCCAATTATGTGGAATGACAACTGGTATTCTACACCTATGCCTGCAGTTACTTTTGCATTCTATATATAACTTGTATGAAGTTTCACTCTCTACTTAAGAGAGAGTCATTGGCTAGAAAGGAGAAAATACATGACTTCTAATGTCAGACCAGGTTAGGTCCCCACCTCAGCGTCTCCATTAAATATATAGGACATCTCTGGACAGCTTAATGACCTTCTCTTAGCCTTAGTATTTCCTCTTTTAAAAGTAATGATACCTCTTAAATTTCTAGAAGTGCATGAGATGTGTGTACAAAATTTCACTTGTGATCAAAGCTGTTGAACTCATATATTCAATTTGTTTATTTCTATATACCTAGAGTCTGTAAGACAATGTGTAGCAAATTTCCAAAAAAGTAATTTTTTAATAAAGTAGTTGTCCATAAACATAGGTATAATTTCTTCTTCCTTGCCTGCCTTGAGCCTGACTTGTTCTTAGCAAAGTTCTACCCTGTACACTTTGAAGATCATTGTCTTTCATATGGAAAGTAGAAGTAAAATAACTGTTGACTTGTTCTCCTTTCCCCCTTTTAACACCACAGCATCATGGCCAAGACTAATCCTTTCTTTATGATCATTTTTCATATAAAACAGAAAAACAGACCTTTTTGTTGGTCTTAGTATATTTCACAAACCCTAACTTATTCTAGGTTTTATTCAATAATTTTTGTAATGATTTCCTGGTTAAAATACTTCTTTATAGTCTTCCTTTAAAATGTTCCTTTCTTGCATGATGTTGCATTCTTAGATAACTCCCTGTAGGGCTACACTGATTTCTTTAGAAGTCACCTCCTTTTCCTTATTTAGGGGATTATTTATGATTGAATTGTCAGAATTTGTTTTCTTACAGATTCATATCCTTTTTGAATTACCCTCTTCTTTTATGTTCCTGAACAGAGACTCCTGTTTTTTCGTGAATATTTTACAGCTACTTTTCTAAAGCCCAGTGCACACATCAGACCATACCCTGTATGTATCCTTCTTTTGATTTTATGTCAATGTTTATACACTAAAAATCAGATCTTCATTTTTTTGCAATGATTTTCAAAGTAGCAATCCCCATGGTTGCTTCCATCACTGTCTAGAAAATGAATTTGTTAGTGAGAAGAGTCAATGATGTATCAGGTTTTCTAATTTAAATGGAATGATGATTCTAAAAGATGTCTTTATGTATAAGTACTTCAATACACTGCTGTATCCCTTATATGTTAGTTACACTTTTGTATCCCTGTATTTTGATTGCACTGTCCAACTTAACTAGCTCATCTGATATGTTAGCTTCTAAAATAGTAGCTGCTAGTGCTTTTTTCTCCTGTCCTTTATTTTTCACTCAAATACCTTCCAAATGCATGCTAACACAATAACCTCATGATTTTCCCTGCAGTGGAATGCTGCCATAACTTGAATGAGACTTTGTTGTGAGCTCTGTGAGATTCTTTTCCAAAAATGTCAGCAAGAAGATGCTATGTCAGGCAGAAGTGACACCACCATGATCCACCCAAATCTCAGGGCTGGCCATCAGGTGGGGATGGGATGAGGAGCTGAAGTTCACTAAATAGTTTTGCTTGTAATAAACCAAGCTAGAGTTCATCTGATGGGGAAAATACTGCAGTGTTCTTTCATACTATAGGTAGAAACTGGAATTCACGTAGACAGAATAGAGCCCTCTAGCCTAAGACAACAGTAACGACTGCTGAGCAAGGATGAGAAAATTAGAGGCAAGTGTATATTCTTACCTGTGCCAGCATGCCACCCTTTCTAATCAGCTCAGTTCCACATATAAAGCTTTCTTTTCTGGGAACTTTTGGGCACTGTTGGTGGGATTATAAATTGGTGTCGCCACTATGGAAAAAAGTTTGGAAGTTTCTCAAAAAATTAAAAATAGAACTACCATATAATCCAGCAATTCTACTTCTGGGAATATATCCAAAGAAAATGAAAACACTAACTTGAAAAGGTATCTACATCCCTATGTTTACAGCAGCGTTATTTACTATAGCCAAGACATTAAAACAATCTAAGTGTCCATCAGTAGATGAATATATATATATATATGTTTGGTGTTCAGTCACTAATTTGTGTCATACTCTTTGTGACCCCATGGACTGCAGCACATCAGGCTTCCCCGTCCTTCATTATCTCCCGGAGTTTGCTTAAACTCATGTCCATTGAGTCTGTGATGCCATACAACCATCTCATCCTCAGTCATCTGCTTCTCCTGCCCTCAACTTTCCCAGCATCAGGGACTTTTCCAATGAGTCGGCTCTTCGAATCTGGTGGCAAAAACATTGGTGCTTCAGCTTCAGCATCAGCATCTGTCCTTCCAATGAATATTCAGGGTTGATTTCCTTTAGTATTAACTGGTTTGATCTCCTTGCGGTCCAAGGGACTCTGAAGAGTCTTCTCCAGCACCACAGTTCATAAGCATCAATTCTTTGGTGTTCAGCCTTCTTTCTGATCCAGCTCTCACATCCGTACATGACTGTTGGAAAAACCATAGCTTTGACTTTATGGACCTTTATCAGGAAAGTGATGTCTCTGCTTTTTAATACACTGACAAAGTTTGTCATAGCTTTTCTTCCAAGGATCGTGTGTGTGTGTGTGCGTGCTAAGTTGCTTCAGTTGTGTCCAACTCTTTGTGACCCTATGGACTGCAGCCTGCCGGGATCCTCTATCCATGAGATTCTCCAGGCATGAATAGTAGGGTGGGTTGTCATGCCCTCCTCCAGGGGATCTTCCCGACCCAAGGATCGAACCCCAGAACCCTGCAACTCCTGCATTGCAGGTAGATTCTTTAATGCTGAGCCACCAGGGAAGCCCTTTCCAAGGAGCAAGCATCTTTTAATTTCATGGCTGCAGTCACCATCCGCAGTGATTTTGGAGCCCAAGATAATAAAGTGTGTCACTGTTTCCATTTTTCCCCCTTCTATTTGCCATGAAGTGATGGGACCTGATGCCATGATCTTAGTATTAATTCACTTTATTTTGTTTATCCAATTTTTTTTCCAGTTTACTGAGATATAATTGACAGAGGACTGTATAAGTTTAAGGTATACAGCATAATGCAATGATTAATGCATTAAGTTTAATGAACATCCATAATCTCATACAGTTAAAAAAGAAAAGAAAAAAAGACAATGTGATGAGAACTCTTGACTTACTGTCTTAATAACTTTCACATATAACATGTAGCAGTGTTAATTATATTTACCACATTGTACATTACATCCCTAGTACTAAATATTATCTGATATCTGGAATTTTGTACGTTTTGACTACCTCCTCCTGCGCCAAACCTTCACTTAGAGCAACCACAAATTTTTATCTCTTTTGCTATAAATTTGTTGTTTTAAACATATAATTAACCTACAACACCATGTTAGTTTTTGGTACACAACATAGTGATTTAATATTTCTATACACTCCAAAATCAACACCACAATAAGTCTAGTTACCATCTGTCATCATACAAAGATGTTATATTATTGTTGACTGTATTCCCCACACTCCATGTTTCATCCCTGTGACTCATGTATTTCGTAACTGAAAATTTGTGCCTCTTAATCTCCCTCACTCATTGCTTTCTTAGAAGTGTCTCTCATAGGAAATAACTGTTTATTTATTGAGAAATAGGGATTAGATGTAAATTCTAATTTATAATGTGTGCTTCTTTGAGCCTAATCCTAATTGAAACATTAAAACTTATTGTGCTTTTCTCTACATATTTTTGCTTGAAGAGAAAAAGATGAAAACCTTTGGGGATCATTTATAGTCAACTTTTAAAACATTTTTAAAAGATCTAACTCTTGCTAACTAACTAACTGTTCTTTAAGCATTTATGTCACATGTTGACTTTTGAAATTTTGGTTATGCTATCAAAAATGTGTGCAATAATCAATTATGTGAATAGCAATTTTAAATATGATGATTTTTACATGTAAACATTGTAGCTTTAATATTATAATAATATTTATTTTAAATTGACATTCATTTGTCTAGTTTTTTGGAGTAAGTCTTTCTGTAGTCCAAAATGGTAAAATTTAAAAAAATTGAATGTGGAGTCACAGGTATTATATTTTTATAATCTTAGCTAACATTTCATTATTCCTACTCACTATTAATAAAGAAGAAAAACAAGCCAGTGAAATTTACACAGTGATCTCCACCATGAATTAAAGCTGACAGTTAGAAGAGAGAATAAATATGGAGTGAATGCTGAAATACACTTGGGATATCACCTTCCTACACTGCCTGTTAAAGTTGACATAGGCCCGGAAGAATGAACTCCTTCTGATCAGAGGAAAAAGGAGACAAGATTTGTGTCTGGGTAGATAGCGATTGAATTTTTCAGTCTTCTGGAAAATTAAAGCCTGACCCAAACATACACTTCTGTTTTGTTTCCTTTGAGACAGCCAAGAGTATGAGATAATAATTCCAAGCATTTCAAATACCAAGAGATGCTAAGACTGATGCATTGTTTCCTATTTCATGAGCTCAGGACAGGAAGCTCAGCTCATAAACACATTTAGGGAGCTTTATGGGACACAAAATCACTTACACAGCACTGTGAGCCTTCATTTTTAATTCTCCTCCAAATTAATTTTTATGACTTCTCAGGGAGTCTTTCCAATTCCCTATATAGGTCATGAAATCTTGATTAAGCATTTAATGAGATTCCTTGCATAGATCCATCTTATTTCCCAAGCTTCTTCATTCTACCATGTCTATTCAACTCAGCGGCCCATTCTTAAAATAAACTATTAAAGCAGACTCACTATCCCTTCATAGTTTTACAGCATACAGTTTTTCAGTCTTGGCCTCCATAGTTGCAAGTTGTTTAGAAATATGCCTTTATCTCACCATTGTTGGGAGCCTCCTAGGTGATAGTCACTGTACAGGAGGATAATAAAGACAGATATGAATAAAAATGGTGATTTTCATCTCTCAAATAATTCACAATGTAGTTGGAGATGTCAAAAAAGGTATTTGCAGTGTGAAGGTGAGATGAACATAAATTGCTGTGAAATACCTGGTGCACTTGTTAGTTTCCGGCACATCATTTTTCATTATGGTGTGGATATAAATTCACTCAGAAATTAATCTGGATTTGTCTGTTCAGTGCGGACAATACAATTAGTTAGTGCATGGTCTAATCATCTTCACTCTCTTCTACCAGTAAGTGTGCAACATATCACATATCATATATAAAAAGTAACTTTTGTTTTATAATATTATTATGGTGATAGGTATTAATATGGGTCTGGTATTCAATATCTCAAGCATATACTACAGATTAATGTTAAAATAAGGTAAAATAATGAAGGAAGAAGAAATAGAAGCATCACTGGTATAAGAATTATAACAGGGAACAGTGAGGAGGAAGCAACTAAGTCTGCCTGAGGCTGAGGAATTAGTCAAAGCTTGACAAGGAAATTACATTTATAGTGAGACTCAAAGAATAGACATATAGATAGACACATAGCCAGCTCCTTAGCTAGATAATTAGATAGATAGATAGATAGATGGATAGGAGTTCATGGTGATGAAGAGATCGAAGAGAACACCCTAATCAGTAAGAAGACTAGATGTGTGAAACTGTGACAGATGCCAGGGCAAATGGGGGTATGGTGAAAATTGATTTCTGCCAAAGGAAGAGAGTCTTTATCATGCAAACGATAGAGACTTGAGAATGTGAACTTCTTCTTTCTCTTCTTTTGTCAGAGCTGCAAAAGGATTTAAGATTTGATTGAACATTGTTGAACCACTCTGGTTATTGCTGCGATTTTTGAAGGAGAACTGACTGAAAGTAGAAGACCAATTACAACAACCTTGCTAAATATTTCACAACCAAGAAGGTGAGATCTAGTGTTTTGGGTAAGCAGGAATGGGTTCAAGAACTATTTTAAATAGTGGGGAAAAAAACTTGGTAACTAAGTAGATAGAAGGAATAAACAAGAAAAAAAAAAGTAAGACTTGGTAAGTGGAGAGTCTTGATTTATTCATTCAAAACAAAGAATAAACAGACATAGATTTGTCCTTCATTGGCAGTCCAGCACTTAAGATCGACTGCTTTCACTGCAGTGGGACGTGGATTTGATCCCTGGTTGGGAAACTAAGACCCTGCATGCCTTGTGGCCAAAAAAAGACATACATTTTATGGATCACATGAGATTTTTAAGTGTAACTATCTATTTATAATGCCTACAGTGCATCTAAACAGGAATATCCAAAAAGATATTATAAACATTAATTGGAGCTCAAAAGATGGATAGAGGTTAAGTATAATGGCTATTTTGCTGTGATAACAGTAAGAATTATAATTGAAGCTGAAGAGAGTAGACTGATAATAGACCACAAAGCATTTTTTCACTAACCTATCTTATGTTTATTGTTTTAGGCCAAAATCACTTTTGGTAAATCAAATTGTTTTAGTTATCTTATTCAAATAACACAGTATTAAAAGCTAGAAGATCATTGTTTGAAGAATAGGACAGATCTTTAAATTTTCTCCATCTCAGTTTCCTGGTTCATAAAGTGTTTATAATAATATTTAATTTACTGAGTTATTGAAAAAATAAAGAAAATATAAGATGAGAAAAAAATACATAAATGTGTCTAAAAGAGATCCATTTTAAATTTAAATCTGGATGTATTGAAAATAAAAAGATAGAAAAAGATATACTATACAGTCAGTCAACATACAAAAACTGAAGTGGCTATATTGATAATAAACAAGATAAATGCATGAGAAAATGTATTGTAAATAGAGATATTGCATAATGATAAAATATGTTTTTCATGAAGACATTGGAATCTTATGTACCTACAAAACTGACATACATAAAGAGAAAAATATAAACAAATTCAAAATCATAGGTATTTTAATATTTAACTCACTAATTGTTAGGATAACAAAAAAATCAGAAAAAATAGAAGATTTGATAACATTATCAATTATTTTAGAACTAATTGGCATTTATAGAACAACACTTTACCCAAAATTATGAAACACACATTGTCTTTAAGTGGACTTAAAATGGTCACAAAATTAAATCATACACTGGGCCATGAAATAAATACTAATACATTTCAAAACAATGAAGTCATTAAGAATGTGCTCTCTCCCACAGAGCAAAACTAAATTCCAGTAATAATATTAATACAATTCAATAACATGATATTTAAACCTTCCTAAGTATTTTGAATTTAAATATTTCTCGATAACTCAAGGGTCAAATTAGAAGTCACAAAGAATTTGAAAATATTGTTAAACAGATAATAATAAATTACAATATATCAAAATATGTAGGATGTGGCTTCAGAAATGAAAGTTTAAAATCAGTGTTGTAAGTGTCCATCTTAAGAAACGAGAAAAAAAAGTGCATCAAACAAAATTAAGAATAAAAAAGGAAATAATAAACAGAGGAAATTAATGACTCACAAATATGAAAATTAGTTCTTTAAGAATATCAAAAAAATTAAACAAACACTAGCAGGATTGATTGAGAAGAGGGAAAACACAAATTACCATATGAATTACTGATAAAAGAGAGATTATCCCTCTCTTTAAGTTCCATAGACATTAGACAAATAATAAAGAAATATTGTGAATAACTTAGATCAATAAAACTGACAACCTAGATAAAATAAATTCCTCAGAAAAAACCCCACAACTTTTCAAAACTGATAAAAGGAGAAATAATGTAAACAGCTTGATACATCTCTTAATACTAATGAGATTAAATTTTTTGTAAAAAATTTTAGCCATAAGAAATTCAGATCCAGATGGTTTCATTGATGTTTCCTACCAAACATTTATTAAAGAAATAATATCAGTGTTATCCAAACTCTTCTGGAAAATATAGGAAAAGGGAACATATACAAACTTGTTTAATGACACATGCTTAGCTCTATTACCAAAACTTGACAAATATGCTAGAAAATCTAGAGTCCATTATATCTCATGAACATAGTGACAAAAATCTTTAAGAGTAGCAAAAATAATTCAGCAATATACAAAATAAATAATTCTCAATTCAGAAATGCATGTCAAAAATCAGGCAATGTAATCCACCATATGAAAGAGGATAAAGGGAAAAATACCTAAATAAGTGTAGGAAAAGCATTAAACACAGTTTAAAACATATTTATCAAAGGTGAATTCAAAGGGAATTTCCTCAACCTGATATTGAGCATCTGCAAAAAATACCTATAACACATCATATTTAATTGTAAAAGAAAAGAATGTTTTCTCATGAAGATAGAGGAGAAGTGTTTGGTCTCACCATTTCCATTCGACGTTGTATTGGAGGTTCTAATCAATGCAATAAGATAAAGAAATATTAACCATAAAGTTTAAAGGAAAGAGTTAAAACTCTCTTTAACAGGTACCAAAATTGTTTACATGCAAAATCTTAAAAATTAAAAAACAAACTTACAGAACTCAGAAATAATTTTAACAAAGTCATAGGCTATAAAGTCAGTATACAAAATCAACTGTGTTTTTAATACTAGAAGCAATACATTGGAAGGGAAAAGTTAAAAACCCATTTACAGTAACATAAAAATGTAAACACTTAGGGTTAAATTTAGTGAAAGTTGTTAAACCACTGCACATTGAAAATTATAAAAGAGTTATGAGAAAAAGTAAAGAGATGAACTATGGTCAGGGACTGAAAAACTGTTGAAAAATAGCAATTCTCTCCATTGACCTATAGATGCAACTTAATTCCTATCAACATCCCAATAGACTCTGTTACAGAAATTTAACTATTGGTTTTAAATTTACGGAAATACAAAGGATGTTGGCTAAGCAAAATAATTTTTAAGAAGAACTACACTGGAATAACTTCACTATCTGTCTTCAAGACTTTCTACCAGGCCACTTTAATTATGCTAACATGAAAACAAAGTGACCAGTGGAACAGAGAGAGTTATTTGCTTTTGAGCAAAGGTGCCAAGGTAATTCAATTGGGGTGGGAAAATCTTTTTAGCAAATTTTGCTTAAATAGCTATCTAATGCACAGAAACAAACTTAGACATTTGTCTCATGACACACATACACGCAAGTGCAATTCAGGTGAGTTATAGACGTAAATGTAAAAGTTTAAACTATTAAGCTTCTTAAAAAAATAATAAAAATATTTCATGAACCTGGTGTAGGCACAGTTTCTTTCAAGATGACAGAGAAGCACTACTAATAAAAAAAAAAATTGCACTACATCAAAATTAAAACTTTCTGCTTGACCAAAATTAGCATTAAAAGAAAGAAAAGGAAAGTCATAGACTGGGAAAAGATATTTTTAGTACATGTATCTAGAAAAGTCTTGTATCCTGAATATATAAAAATCTTCTGCAAACCAATTTGCAAAACAGCAAGCAATTCAATTAAAAAATATACTTTGTTCTAGTTTTCTATCACTGAGTAATGAGTCACCCAAGCTTAATGACTTGAAACAAAAACTATCATTTATAATATTTTGCTCACAAATCTGTAATTTGAGCAAGACTCAGCGGGGACAGCATATAACTGCTTTACAGGGGGACAGCACAAGTGGCATGAAGACTGAGAGTAACTCAGTGCCTGGAGGTTGGAACAAATCATCTGAAGATTTGCTTATTTACATATCTGGAAGTTGTTTTTGGATGGAGATTGCCATCTCATCAGAGACTGTTGTGCATAACACGCTGCACATGTCCTGCCCATGTGGCTGCTTGGCTTCCTCATAGCAGAGGTTCCCAGAGTAAGCATCCTGAGAGAATGTGGAAGCTTCAGGTTGTTAAGGTCTATTCGAAAAATTGGCACTGTTGAGCAAGTGGCATCTGTTGCCTATTATCTGGAGTACAATCTTGAACAATTCTGCGCTCCACATCTTTGCAGAGAAGTTGCCAAGGAAAATACAAGACAGTCAAGTCATTTGGAGAAGAGACAGAGCTTGCTCCAGTAGTGGGTGTCTGTCTCCCACCGCCTGTGGGTTCCTCCTGGGACCCTGTGCAGGGCAGTTAGCCTGCACACATCCTGCTTCAGCTGAAGCAGAAGGGAATCCTATACCTTTCCTACAAGGGGCAGATAATGCAATGGGGTTGACCAGGTGCTATAAGACATGTTTAAGCAGAACAAAGGAGTACACACGGAGTCTGAAACAGGGACAGATATTTTCACACAAGTTAAAAAGTGCAGCACAGGCTGTGAGGAAGGAGGTGTTTGGTGAGGAGATATTTTGGCCCCAAGGCCCATTTTTATGTGACTAAGTAAGCGTTGAAAGACTGAAGGTGCAAGACTCTTTCCCAAATGTCACAATGGGTTTTCCGCCATATTGGTCGAACTGTCACAGAGCCTGGATTCAATGAAAGGAGCTATAGAACCTAATGAAAGAAGTGTGGATGAATTTTGGGACTGTGTTTTAAATCTGCCACAGTCAACCCTCTAGACACAAATTCCTAGTATTCCTTTCCAACTGAAATGCACTCCTGCATACATGTGTGCTAAGTTGCTTCAGTCATGTCTGACTCTCTGTGATCCTCTGGACTGTAGCCTACCAGGCCCCTCTGTCCATGGGATTCTCCAGGCAACCCCAGGAGAGGGTTGCCATACCCTCCTTCACGGGATCTTCCCGACCCAGGGTTGGAAGCCACATCTCTTACATCTCCTGTATTGGCAGGCAGGTTCTTTACCACTAATGCCACCTGGGAAGCCCTTGAAATACACCCATGCCCTTCAAAAAACCCTTAAATACATAGCTCATCCATCACTTCATCAGTCTCAATATGGAAGTCCAGGATTTTGACATCTAAATGAGATATTGGTGGAGGCAAGGTGAATTTGTCTTAACTTCTAAATGGGGTTCATTTCAATATGAAAATCTGGGAACTAAACAAACAAATTACCCATCCTGTACTCCCATCCCCTCCCCCATTCAACATATACTAGTGAAAGAGGCAGAGAATAACTGAATAACTGCTACAGACACTTTCAAAAGGAGAGAAAATTGGAGAAAAGCATTAGTTACCAGTCAGTAGGAATTTGGAGATCCAGCTGAGTATAGGGTCAAATACTGCTCCCTGAAAATGATTGTCTGTAACTCATTGTTTCATACTTTTTTTTCTACTTAAAAGATTTTATGAAGCATCACCTTAGGTCTTCTTGAGTTCCTAAGAGTGGAGTTTAAGGTATCAACCTGGGTCAGATCTTTTGCTCTGGGATTTTTTCTTACTTTGAGTATTTTCTACCATCTGGAGAGGCTGGGAATGAGGAACAGTTTTATTTTCAAATCCAGGCAGTTCTGGCTTCTTTACAGTTAACAGGTCATTCTTCAACTCCTTTCTTTCCACTTACAGTTATCACAAATAAGAATACATAAAAGTGGACCTTTCAATATTCCACCTAGATATTTCTTTAGCTGTATGAGGTATGTATGTCCTACAAGATGATGTCTATTCTTGTAAATAAAGTTTTATTGGAACATAGTCATGCACATTTGTTTACATATTTTCTATGTTTACTTTCACACAACAATGGAATAGTTCAATAGTTTTGATAGAACTCCTTGTACAGCCAGATAGCTGAAAATATTTACTTGCTGGCCCTTTAAGAAAATGTTTACTTACCCCTGATAAACTGATCATGGAGTTCATTTGGTAAATTTGGCAAATTTTCTTTTTTCTGTGTTGCCTTAATTTCCAGTATTGCCACATATCTCACCAATAAATTATAATGGTCCCCTTTCTTCTTGGTTTCAATATTTTCTTAACTTTCACTGACAGCCTTCTCTTAAGCTTCTGCTTGAGGTCTTTAGGATTTTATAATATCTTTTGATTTTCTCTCACCATTTAATCACAAAGCCATTGTCACATGTTTAATTTTTTTGTTATAAAGCAACAAAAATATATTCCAATGCTGCATAGCATTTCATTCTACAGCTTTGTGGCTCCAAACAAAAACAATCATCTGTTTTCGTCATAAATCTACAATCTCAGTGGAGACAGCTTTTCTCTATCCCACTTGGTATCGAACCTGGGTCTCCTACATTGCAGGCAGATTCTTTACCATCTGAGCCACCAGGGAAGCTAAGACAATTCAAACGGGGCTAAATGGCCTGCTTCCAATATGGTGCATTCACACGATGCAAGTTGGTGCTGTCTCTTCCTACCCACGGAATCTCTCCACAAGGTGCTGGTGTGGGTTTTCAAACTGCACAATGGTTGAGTTTCAAGAGAGAGCATCCCCAGAAACCTAGGTAAGGTACATAGCCTTTTATTATCTAACCTCTGAAGTTGAATAGCAACGGTTACACCTTACTCTATCAGCCAGAACAGGCGCTAAGTTTCACCTGATTTTAAGATGAAATGACATACACGCCTAGTGGCAGAATGTCAAGAATGCGTTGTATGAGAAACACGTGTTATGGGAGATATTATTGTGGCTAATTTTATTATCATTATTTTAGAATGTGTATCTGCAACGATTTCAACAGATTCCTCACAAAAGAATATAGATGAAGGGTAAGCACACACAAAAAAGAGATGCTCAACATCATTTGTCAACAAGAAAATACATAGTAAGCCACAAGACACCACTGAACAGTTGCAACCATTTCATGTGACTAAAAAAGACTGGTGACACCACGTTAAACACTGACAAACATGTGGAGCAATCCAAGCTTCCATATATTGTTGGTGAGGACATAATATGGTACAACCACTTTGGAAAACTGGCAGTTTCTTAGAAAGTTAATACAAATTCCACATCTATGTGTTTACTCAAAAGAAAGGAAATATTGTCCATAAAAGACTTGTATAAAAATTTTTACAGCTGTTTTATTTATAAAAGCCAAAATACAGGATTCAACCCAATTGTCCATCAACAGGAGGATGGATGAGCTATTGTGGTATTGTGGAAGCCCCAAGGTATATTCATACAGGGATGAATAAATAAAAACTAGTAAGTAACTGATACGTACGACAATAGAAGTGTTGTCAAAAGCATTGTGTTAAGGCAAAGGATCTAGATCCAAAAAAAGCACATAGTAATAGTCAATAATGACAGTGTAATTAAGAACAAGTAAAACTAAGGCAGTAGAGATTAGAACAGTAGTTGCCTTTTGGGATGGAAGTTAATTTGGGGTGATGAATACAATCTCTATTTTGGTCAAGGTGGTAATTGCCTGGGTGTATACATTTGTTAAAAGTTACCACAGATTTTTTTGCATATAAATGCCTCATTAAAATAGCTTTAAAACTCATTGAGTTGTACACGTGATTTGTGCATTTTTCTTTTGTGTTAAAATAAAAAACATTTTGAAGAAACTTTGAGATATATCTGTGAGATTTTTTAAGAAAAAGTGTGTAAGATATCCTCCTGCCTATGAACCTGATCACCTCTGTGTCATCTTTAAGACCTTTATGGTTGTCCCTGAGTTATTCTTGGTAGTTTTATATAACTTGAACTTTCTTTTGAGTTCCCAGTCTCTCTGTGATTCAGAACTCTGAACTCTCAGATTTCAACATCAACTGCATCCCTCGAGATTGAACTCCCAGCTCTCACTAGTGTAGCACTTTTCAAACTTTATTGTGCCCAGGAATCTTGTCAAATGACAGGTTCTGACTCAGGAGGTCTGAAGTGGGATTGGAGAATCTATACTTTTAACAAGTTTTCAGATGATATTTCAGCTGCTTCTTTGGGGGCTGCTCTTGGAGTAACAAAGCTCGCGTGCACGCTGTTGTGGCTTTACTCTCTGGCTCGCAGTGCCCTGAGCTGTCTCAGGCAGGAAACTTCCTCAGTTTCTAGCACCATAAATACAAGTTATGACACTACCTGCCAGACCACTTCCTATGCCAGGCCAGCCCCAGGTCCAATGCTAGGGCATTTTTAACCACTATCAACATGGAAAGTGTGTACGTATCTCGTTTATCCAGGGATCAACTTTTCCACTTCTATTAATTTTCCAAATAACTGAAATTTAATTTACATTCAGTATTATTTTTATGCATCTTACTCTTTGTAAGACTCATAGCACTTCCCAAGGTCATATACAGAAGACACTAAAAATGATTGAATCTTTCATTAGTAACTCAGAGTCCTTACAAGTTTGAAATGAGGTGATACCGTCTGGAGCTATTGAGATCTGTTTATCCCTCTTAAAGAGGTCCTAGACTGCCATTCTTTCTGGGCTTTGGTGCACTTTTGAAAATAGTTTTTGTTTTCCTAATTCCCTGACAGACTCTCAGCTGTTAGTTCTTATTATTAGACTTCAGCTTGCCTGACTCTAGCAGGCATCTTTCTCTCTTCTAATTGCTGTTTTGATTGAATTATAAAAATTAAAATAAATTATCAAGCAATAGTATTATTCACTTGTTTAAAACAAAAGTAAAAAGACACGATGAGGACATAAAGCTTCCTTCTGTTAGAAGTCACTGGAGATTTAGTGTCTAACTTTCACTAATTTGGTAACTTAGAAGCTAATTTTGCCTTCTTTTTGTTACGTGATCTGTTCTACAAAGATGTTTATTTGTATTTAGTTTGTAGACAACTTTCAATAGAATCAGCTGTGGCACTTACCTAAAATTAAGACTCTAGGGTCCAATCTTAGAGATGCTTACACGTTAGATCCTGAGGTGGACCCAGGAGTCTGCATTTAGTAGACACCTTGGAGGCTTCCTGTGGCAAGCAAAATTTGAAAAACCACTCTTCCTGTATAAGTGCCAGCAATCAGTTGAAGATCATGGTACCTTCTTTAAATTCTCTTTACAATGTCTCCTTATCTCCCATCTTCTTGATTATAGCTGAGACTAAATCTTATAGCTGAGACTAAATGCTGCATTAGAAGACATGTTTGTCACAATTAGGAAGTTTCTTATCACTTAATGACTCAATCTTCTCCATTTCTTCAGAGTGGAAAATCAGATGGGAATGGACTAACTTGCATATCAGTCCTCTACACCTGGTCTGTGACCCTTCAAAGTTAAACGCTGACTGGGAGAACATCTCAGCTGCAAATTCACAGATCTGCCAACAAATACAAGTTTTTCCCAGATGAAAAAATCAGATGTACAACTTAAAGCTTGAACTGAAGCTCACCGTGTAGATGTGGAAACAATTTCCTCCATTCAAAATATTTATCAGATACCTAACAATTACTAACTCTTGTCCAATTTTTAAGAAGTCTTCTAAAAGTGACTCATCTTTCATTCTTGTCTGTCTAAAGTTTCATAAGACAACAAAAGAAATCTAAGATGTTGTCTAAAGTACAAAACAGGCAAGAAAAGACATCTCTGAGACAAATTCTGGTGGAATAAAAGCCCTCTCCCTCTCAGTCTCTCTGTGCCTATCATCAAGAAATTGACAGCTGTAGAAGGAAATGTCATGCTCATGGTCACTACTCTCAACTTGGTTCCTGTATTCATGTGTGCGGGCTCAGTTGTGTTCAACTCTTTGCGACCCTATGGACTGTAGCCTCCAAGGTCCTCTGTCCATGGGATTTCTCAGGCAAGAATACTGGAGTGGGTTGCCATTTCCTCCTAAGGGGATCTTTCCAACCCAAGGATCAAACCGGAGTCTCCTGCATCTCCTGCTTTGCAGGTGAATTCTTTACCACTGAGCCACCTGGGAAACCCCCTTAGTACATTTTAATAAGCATCTGACTTCCACTCTCTGTTCAAATTCACTTATTCCACAAATATTTATTGAACTTCTGTAAGCCAGGAACTGTGTTAGCTACTAGCACAGGACACAGGAACAAATAAGCAGATTAAAAGCTCCGCCTTTTTTGCTTTTTTTTCACTTTTACATTCTAGTGGGAAAAGTAGACAATAGAGTAAAGACAAAAATTAAGTGTATAATATGATAAGCAATTGTAAGCACTAAGGAGAAAATAATAAAGAAGTGGAGATAAGAAATGTTGGCAGGATAGGTGATATCTTAGTGTGACCAGGAAAGGCCTTTCTGCGAGGCAAGTTTCAAGCAAATCCTGAAAGATATGAAAAAACTACTCACTTGGATGTCCAGAGAATCCTAGGTAGAGGAAGTAGTGAGTGCAAAGGTCCTGCACTGAGACCATGGCTGTCCTTTCATGGAGTCAGGAGCTGAGTGAACAAGGGAGAGAGGAGTAGGAGGAGATCTCACACTGGGAGCCTGGGAGCGGCAGATGTAACTGATGTGGGGGACAAGAGGTCTTGTTGCCCGGTTCTTCATCTGAACCAGACAAGTCATCAGTGGGTTTGAGCAGAGTGATATGATCTGAATTGAGTTTAACAGGATCACCTGGCTGCCACATTGAGAATACATTGGAGAGAGATGAAGGTAGAAGCAGTATGAATGGATTAGAGGTTCTTGCAATAACCTAGGCTAGAGATAAAATGGGAGAAGGCAATGGCACCCCACTCCAGTACTCTTGCCTGGAAAATCCCATGGATGGAGGAGCCTGATGGGCTGCAGTTCATGGAGTCACAAAGAGTTGGACACGACTGAGCAACTTCACTTTCACTTTTCCCTTTCATGCATTGGAGAAGGAAATGGCAACCCACTCCAGTGTTCTTGCCTGGAGAATCCCAGGGATGGAGGAGCCTGGTGGGGTGCCATCTATGGGGTCGCACAGAGTCAGACACGACTGAAGCGACTTAGCAGCAGCAGCAGAGATGAAAGTATTTCTAATTTTCTATACCATTATCAAATTCCTAACATAACCATTTCCTGCTCATTCTTAGTGATGATGCAGTCCACTGGTAGATGTAGAGCAAACTGATGGGAACTCCCTTGACTTTCCATCATGAACACCTTCATGTCTGCGACTGTGGTGAACTTCTCTTCCTCTCTTCTAATCACAATGAAGGAAATTATCTTCTAATAAAAGAGAAGTAGTAAAACTAGCTCTGGAAATAGATGCTTGTAATATAGTTTTGCCTCCTCCACTTAAATTCTCTGTGACTTGGAAAAAGTCCTTGTGGTTCTGTCCCTCAGTTTCTTCATCTGGAATCGAGGACAGTGTGAAAATTGCTTCAACAGATTGTGTGAGAACTAGAAAAAATTATGATAGTAGATTCCTATCATTGAGAACGGAGTCTGGCACAAACTTACAGCTCCATGAAACTCAGTTTCAGCTTCCACGTGTGCTCTGAAGCCCCTGTTGCCTCTGTTCTTGAAAACCACACCCCAATAATGAATCTCTCTTTCTCGTGCATTTTCAGCATTTTCTTCCTGACAAGATCATTTTCTTCAGTGATTAAATATGCTCCTATCTCCCATATCTTAAAAAAAAAAGGCCCACTGGTCCCTTTTATTATCTCAGGTTTAATATTAACCAGGAAGCCTGTTGGGCTTCCCCAGTGGCTCAGTGGTTAAGAATCCACCTGCAGTGCCAGAGACCCAGGTTCGATCGCTGGATTGAGAAGATCCCCTGAAGGAGGGCATGGCAACCCATTCCAGTATTTTTGCCTAGAGAATCCCATGGACAAAGGAGTCTGGTGGGCTACAGTTCATGGGGTTGCAGAGTCAGAAGCGACTGAAACGACTGAGCATGCACACAGGTGGGAAGCCTGTTACAAAAATTGAAGTCCGGATGCCATATTTGAAAGGAAAAGTGAGGCAGGGAAGGCATGAAGCAACATAAAATGAGTATTCTCAAACAGCTTCCCTATTAGCTCTTTCATCTGCAGAGGGTTATTCATCAGACATGACTGTTTGACTCGTGCACTTTCTCTGGAAAGGCTGCAAGAAGAAAATGTGTCCCTAGTAGTCCCGAGGAGGAAGAAAGGTGAGGGAATGGATTTGCCTGAAGGCTGTCTGGCTCTTGTTTCACACTGTGCAGTGCCTGGTCTTCGAGGAATGAATTTCTCTGCCCTCCTTGTGGTCCGATGCTCTGGGATGCTAGAATCCATACTGGAATCTGCTAGTGCAGCCGTGATTGTGATTCATGCAAGTTCAGAAGTGACAGGAGAAGCCAGAAAATCCTCTGGTGTAACTGTTCAGCTTGGCTGTTTAAAGTAGCTGAGGCGGGGGGCCTGGTGCTCTTAGGGCAAGTGACTGGTCAGGCTCAGACAAGGAATGTGTGTTGGTCAGAGTTATTCAGCTTCCACTGAGGTCGAACATCTGAGAGGCAAGCTGTTTCAAAGGACTATGTCATAGTATTTACGGCTGATACAGCCTCATAGCAGCAACTCCTGCCTCTTCAGTTCTTTACAAACATCTTAGGAAAAATTGTCTAAATACTCTGGTTGCTGCTGCTGCATCGCTTTAGTCGTGTCCGACTCTGTGCGACCCCATAGATGGCAGCCCACCAGTCTCCCCCGTCCCTGGGATTCTCCAGGCAAGAACCCTGGAGTGGGTTGCCATTTCCTTCTATCCTATTAACTCTGAAATCAATCTTCACACTAATTCTAACCCTATATTCAACTGGCTCCCATAATAACGATCAATGACTTCTGTGACCCTAAATCTAAATAACATTTTTCAGTCCTTATCTTGTTTGACTTTTTAGCATCTTTGTCTGCAAATTGATAATTTTCTTCTCTAGTCATTCTCTGCCCTTGGCTTCCAAGGACCTCATTTAGAGCCCCTCCTATCTTTCTGCTTGCTGCTTTCCTTCTCATCCGCTGTGACTCCTTTAAGTGGCTGAGTTCCTCGGGTGGCATTCCAGCTTATCCTCTCTCCTCTCTCTACATGCTCTTCCTTGATATTGCATCCATTCCATGGCTGTAATTACCACATATAAACCAGAGCTGCTTTCTACAAAACTGTCTCTTTGAGCCAGTCTTCCTCTCTTCTAGACCCAAACTAACTATTGACTGTTTACTTTTATTTGGTGTTTTCATAGACACCTCAAACTAAACCTTAATCCATACTCAAAATTTAATACTCAACCTACTCAAACTTTAATCCACACTCTCTTTTGGTTCATTGTTTTTAGTAAACAACTCGATAACCCATTTGATAATTCAGACCAGAATTCTGGGTGTCATCCTGTCTCCTACTCTCCCTTTGTACAAATAATCACCAAATCTTGCAAATTTTACTTTCAAAATCTTTCTCAAATTCATCTAGTTCTGCCCATTTCTGCCCTAGGTCAAGTCATTTTTGCTGTGTGGAAACAATGACTTTATTGTTCGTTTCCTCTCATGGGCCTCTCCAATCTATTTGCCACACTACTGCAGTATAAGTGAGTTTTTCAAAACTGTTTCCTAGGACCTACAACCACCTCCCAGTAATAGCTTCCATTTCCTTTCTTCTTCCCAGCTGAGCAGAAAAATCTCTCATATGTACTTGTAATCTTCATTTCCTGTTTCCCATCTCCTTATCATAATAGTCCCACTCCAAAAGAGTTTCCACCTCCCAGTAATTCCCTTCTCCAATTCTTCCCAGTTAAACTAAAAAAATATGCTCTTATAATTGCAGTCTACATTTTCTCAGGATAGTCTCCAATCTTCTGCTCGTGCATTAAACCATTCTAAGATGACTTCCATCCACATTACCTGTTGACATGTTGCTAAATCCATGGGGAATTGTAAAGGCCTCATCTTACTCAGCCTTGTTGCAACATTCCATGGTGTGGGTCTTCTCCACTTTTCTTGACACTCTTCTTTTTTCTCTGTCAAGAAGTTTTAAACTTATTTTTCAGAAGTTCCTTTTCTCTTTGTAGACTCCTTATTCTTCATCCAACAATTAAATGTTAGAATTACTGTAGGCTCTTTTTTCCTTTTCAATTTTACCCATTGCATTTACTTAAAATAACAATGTGTACATAACATACACACAAATTTACATCATCTGTAGCTCATGTTTTTTCTCCTGTCTTCAGATAGATATATGCGTGCGCTACTTATATCTCTTCTTAAAAACTCAAGGGAACCTAAAACTCAGCATCTTCAAAATTAAACTATGAACTTCCTCCTAAAACCCTGTGTATTTTCATTGTTCTTTATCACTGTGAATGGCACCACTAGTCTTTGAATTCTGCAAGTCAGTCTTAGAGAAACGTTTTACTATCCTCAATTGTTAATTCAATCCTTTCTTGGGCCATCTCAATATGACCTTCTACATATCTCCTTGAATAATGTTTTCTTTCACGTAGCATCAGCAACTCACTCCCATGGCTAGAATAATTCCGTGTAAACTTTTGACCCTTACAATAAAGTTCAGTATCCTTATCATGGCAGACTTCTGCATGCCCATCTTTCTAATCTCATCTTGTATTACGTCTCTCTTGCTCATTTCTCTAGCCACAGTGACCTCTTTTCCTCTGCCTTGAATGCAATAAGATATTTTGGTTTCCGGGCCTTCACAGTTTCCCAACAAAGTCTATCTTTGCTTATCTAAGATTGACTCATCTTCTAGGTCTTGAGTTAATATCTAGTCCTCAGAGAATTCCAAATTACTAGAAAAGAATTTCTTTGTTATATATTTTCATTATATAATTTACATTTCTTTTGGTAACTCTAATTGCAATTTTAATTAAATGATAATTGTAATAATTAAATATTTATAATTATGTTTCTGTATTTTTTTCATTTTTAATTAAATCAGTGTGATGGACTAAATCACACCCCTCTCAAATTCATTTGTTGAAGCCTTAAGCCCCAGTGTAATGGTATTTGGAGATAGGGCCCTTGGGAAATAATTAGGTTTAGATGAGGTCATGGTTAGATAGCACCACTGATTCAATGGACATGAATTTGAGCAAACTCAGGAAGATAGTAGAGAATAGAGGAACCTGGCATGCTACAGTCCATGGGGTCACAAAGAGTTGAACACGACTTAGCAACTGAACAACAACAAGGTCATTAGATTCACACCTTGAGAAGAGACACCAGAGAGCTGGCTCTTTCTCTCCTATCATATGAGGATGTAGTGAGAAGGAGGACCTCTACAAGCCAGGAAGAGGGTTCCCACCAGGAACTGAATCAACAGTATATTCTCAAAAATTTCCAACCTCCACAACTGTGAGCAATAAATTTCTACTGTTTAGGCCACCAGTCTGTGGTATTTTTTATGGCTGTTTAATCAAACTAATATAATAAATAAATGAATATTATTAATCAAATAATTTGCAAATGAGATATGCTTTCCCATCATAGATACCATGAGAGCAGGGACTAATCTGTCCTGTTTATTGTTTTGTACCTGGCCCTTACACCAGTGATGGGCTCATAATAGGTATTCAATAGATATTTACTGAACAAATAATGATTTAATCTTTTACAAACTGCTGCATTTTATTTGTTTGACTCTAGTTACTCTGAGACCTCCAAAATAGTCCACAAGTCTTGACCTCCAACTTGTTTTTAAGTCATGGGTTCATTTTGTGATGTTGAACCTTAATTTTTTCGTATTTTAAACCTACCGTCTCTTGCTGGAGTTCTGGATACAGAATAGGGGTATAACCAGAAAAGCACTGGACCAAGAGCAGGGAGACTGGTTCAGGGCCTGACACTCACCGAGTCAGTTTCTGAGACTTTGTCATTCAGTTGCTCAGTCATGTATGACTCTCTGTGACCCCATGAACTGCAGCATGCCAGACTTCCTTGTCCTTCACCATCTCCTGGAATTTGCTCAAACTCATATCCATTGAGTCAGTGATGCCATCCAACCATCTCATCCTCTGTCATGACCTGCTCCTCTTGCCCTCAATTTTTCCCAGCATCAGGCTCTTTTCCAGTGAGTCAGCTCTTCGTATCAGGTGGCCAAAGTATTGGAGTTTCAGCTTCAGCATCAGTCCTTCCAATGAATATTCAGGGTTGATTTCCTTTAGGATTGACTGGTTTGATCTCCTTGCTGTCCAAGGGACTCTCAAGAGTCTTCTCCAACACCACAGTTCAAAAGCATTAATTCTTTGGCGCTCAGCTTTTTTTATAGTCCAACTCTCACATCCATACATGACTACTGGAAAAACCATAGCTTCGACTATATGGACATTTGTTAGCAAAGTGATATCTCTGCTTTTTAATATGCCGTCTGGGTTTGTCATTGACTTTAGCAGAGTGTAATACTAAATGAAGACTTCTCAAGTTTATTAGCATAAACTCATCCAACTGAATGCTTTTCTTTTACTTCAAAGACGGTGTACAAAAAAAAGTAAATCCAATTATTAGGTTTGTAGATTTAGTTATAGGGCTTCCCTGGTGGCTCAGACGGTAAAGCATCTGCCTGCAATGTTGGGAGATTTAGTTATATGATCTATTCATCTGATCAAGGAGGATCTTACCTGTGGTTTTCCCAGAGAGAACAGAGCTCTTCCTTTGCATGATCTTGAGTTATGTTCCTAGTTAGTACCTACAGCATAAATAACCAAGAACAACTGATTATACATATAAGAGAAGTTTAAAGATTTCTCTGAGAAATCCAGAGCAGGTAAACATTGTTTAGAGGCATAGAGGTTTGAGAAGATTTATTTTTCCAAGTAGATTTGGAGTCAATAGAGGAAGTATCATTCGGCCTTTTGTGGAAACAAGAAAATAAAGTTGCTGTAGAATTCTTTCGCTAATGCTTAGTCGTTGTCTATGCAAATTACAGTGTTGAATGTAGAAAATGTTTGTTCTGCTCTCTGAAGTAGAAAAGCAGCCTCTATGTGTGTGATTTTGTGTGTGTGTGTGTGTTAGAGAGCAAAATTGAAAACAGAGAACTGGTAGAGTTTCATGCTACACTGTACAGATTTAGAGACATTTTCCCAGGACCATATTATGTTTTAGTTGAATGTTTTAGACATTTTAACATTTAACATTTAGCTCCCCCAGGAAGGACAAGAAAAGGATTTTTGTGTGGGCTATAGCTGATAAGAAGTGATGATCATTATTAAGGAAAGGATATAAGGTATGAAGGCAATTATTCATTTAGAATGAGAGAGAAAAAGCACAACAGATGATATATTTTAAAAGCTAAAAAGCATCAAAAATGTCACGAAAAACACACTCTGTAGTATGTATTTTCTATATATTTTGGCTTTATAATATTTGATCACTTCTTAATATGACAAAAAATTTTGTAAAACCATTTATACAGGGTGAAGAGAAAGATAAGCAGTCTTTCTCCATCTGGGTTGAACAAAATTTGTTCTAAGTAAATTCCCAGGTGGCACTAGTGGTAAAGAATCCACTTGCCAGTGCAGGAGACTCGAGATATTGGTTCAATCCCAAGGTCAGGAAGATCCCATGGAGTAGGAAATTGGAAACCCAATCCAGTATTCTTGCCTGGAGAATTCCATAGAGAGGGGAACCTGGTGGGCTATAGTCCACGGGGTTGCAAAGAGTCAGACACAACTAAGCATGCACACACATACTATATACCTGTGATTACACACACATATATGCTTGATGCTTATAATACTAATCCAAGAAATACTGGCAACATGATAAATTCTATTTCTCATGATTCCTATCAGAAAAGAAAAACTTGCATGAATATATGGCATTTATTATCTTCCTGACAGAAGGGAACAAAAGGAACCACATATTCAGCATGTGATTTGATGCATTTCATATTAGAATTACTCACACATTGCTATTTGACTTTATACATTTCAGATATTGTTTTGCCTCCACAGTGCACAAAATTCCAGCACCAAGAGCTATCAAATGCATTCATATCATAGTGAGACATAGGCCTATCCATGCACAGTTCAGTTCAGTTCAGTTAAGTTGCTCAGTTGTATCTGACTCTTTGTGACCCCATGAATCACAGCTTGCCAGGCCTCCCTGTCCATCACCCACTCGTGGAGTTTACCCAAACCCATGTCCATCGAGTCAGTGATGCCATCCAACCATCTCATCCTCTGTTGTCCCCTTCTCCTCCTGCCCCCAATCCTTCCCAACATCAGGGTATTTTTCCAATGAGTCAACCCTTCTCATGAGGTGGCCAAAGGATTGGAGTTTCAGCTTCAACATCAATCCTTCCAATGAACACCCAGGACAGATCTCCTTTAAGATGGACTGGTTAGATCTCCTTGCAGTCCAAGGGACTCTCAAGGGTCTTCTCCAACACCACAGTTCAAAAGCATCAGTTCTTTGGCGCTCAGCTTTCTTCACCGTCCAACTCTGACATCCATACATGACTACTGGAAAAATCATAGCCTTGACTAGATGGACTTTTGTTGGCAAAGTAATGTCTCTGCTTTTTAATATGCTGTCTAGGTTGATCACAACTTTCCTTCCAAAGAGTAAGCGTCTTTTAATTTCATGGCTGCAATAACCATCAGCAGTGATTTTGCAGGCCCAAAATATAAAGTCTGACACTGTTTCCACTGTTTCCCCATCTATTTCCCATGAAGCGATGGGACCAGATGCCATGATCTTAGTTTTCTGAATGTTGAGCTTTAAGCCAACGTTTTCACTCTCCTCTTTCACTTTCATCAAGAGGCTCTTTAGTTCCTCTTCCCTTTCTGCCATACGGTTGTGTCATATGCGTATCTGAGGTTACTGATATTTCTCCCAGCAATCTTGATTCCAGCTTGTACTTCTTCCAGCTCAGCATTTCTCATGATGTACTCTGCATATAAGTTAAATAAGCAGGGTGACAATATACAGCCTTGACATACTCCCTTTCCTATTTGGAACCAGTCTGTTGTTCCATGTCCAGTTCTAACTGTTGCTTCCTGACCTGCATACAGGTTTTTCAGGAGGCAGGTCAGGTGGTCTGATATTCCCATCTCTTTCAGAATTTTCCACAGTTTATTGTAATCCACACAGTCAAAGGTTCTAGCATAGTCAATAAAGCAGAAATAGATGTTTTTCTGGAAAGCTCTTGCTTTTTCAATGATCCAGCAGATGTTGACAATTTGATCTCTGCTGCCTCTGCCTTTTCTAAAACCCGCTTGGACATCTGGAAGTTCACGGTTCACGTATTGCTGAAGCCTGGCTTGGAGAATTTTGAGCATTATTTTGCTGGCGTGTGAGATGAGTGCAATTGTGTGGTAGTTTGAGCATTCTTTGGCATTGCCTTTCTTTGGGATTGGAATGAAAACTGACCTTTTCCAGTCTTGGGGCCACTGCCGAGTTTTCCAAATTTGCTGGCATATTGAGTGCAGCACTTTCACAGCATCATCTTTCAGGATTTGAAGTATCTCAACTGGAATTCCATCACCTCCACTAGCTTTGTTCATAGTGATGCTTTCTAAGGCCCACATTCCAGGATGTCTGGCTCTAGGTGAGTGATCACACCATCGTGATTAACTGGGTCATGAAGATCTTTTCTGTACAGTTCTTCTGTGTATTCTTGCCACCTCTTCTTAATATCTTTTGCTTCTGTTGGGTCTCTACCATTTCTGTCCTTTATTGAGCCCACCTTTGCATGAAATGTTCCGTTGGTATCTCTAATTTTCTTTAAGAGATCTCTCGTCTTTCCCACTCTATTTTTTCCCTCTATTTCTTTGCATTGATCGCTGAGGAAGGCTTTCTTATCCCTCCCTGCTATTCTTTGGAACTCTGCATTCAAATGGGATTATCTTTTCTTTTCTCCTTTGCTTTTTGCTTCTCTTCTTTTCACAGCTATTTGTATGGCCTCCTCAGACAGCCATTTTGCTTTTTTGTATTTCTTTTCCATGGGGATTGTCTTGATCCCTGTCTCCTGTACAATGTCACGAACCTCTGTCCATAGTTCATCAGGCACTCTCTGTATCAGATCTAGTTCCTTAAATCTATTTCTCATGCACGACAGAAAGCCAATCAATGCAGTGACCAGTGAAGACATTCCTGAAAGACAGTAGTACATTGAAGCAGCTAGCCATAACTTACTAATACATAGAAGTGACTGCAAACCACACAAAATATATACCACTAACTCCTAACTAAATTCTCAACTCAATTTTCTCCTAAGCCATGTCCTCATAATATCTAGTCCAGTGCTACCCAGGAGAAGAAAAAAGGAGACAAGAGAAAATGAAGTCATAATCCTAACTGATTGCAGTTAAAGCATCTTCCTTTTATAAATTTTTCAGCAAAAATTTAATCACTACATGCGAGCATTGCTGGGTCCCACCCAGATGATCTTGAAATTAGTATATACAAGTGAAAATCTCTGAAGCATAAATTTCATTAGCTTTGTGGCAAATCTGCTTCTGCCCCCAGATCTGTCTCTGGTGGGAGTTTCATCCATCATTCTATGGTATTTCATGCAGAATGAAGACTGTGGAAAGACAGTAGGTGGAGAGGAAGTCTGACTTCTTGCAGAGTAGAGGTTCCACATGGCCTTTTAAGGTGCCGTTAGTCCTGAGCCTCAGATTTTATCTGCTAGAGCTTTGTCTCCTGGAATATCATGGGGCCAGTATGTTTAGTACAGCAAATGCTTCCATTTTTCATATTTTCACCATGAAGAAAATCAACAGAAAGAATAGGCACTGCTCTTCCAGTAATATCCAGATACGACTCTGATAGAGGCATGATGTGGCTGGGCCACAGTGGATCAGCATCCAGCCACAATAGATCAGCATTCAGAAACTCAAATTTGCCAGATCTAAAGGATTAAAACAAGGTAGTTTCAACAAAGAAGCTGGTTGGAGAAAAAATACAAATGCTAATTTACTAATTTAATAGAACATAGTGACTGCTAAGGAACTGAGGCTTGCCATATGGGTCAACTTGATTTTTTTAGTTTTTTTTTTTTTTCCAAGAGAATTCTACTTGGGTGGCGAAGGTGTAGTTAGAAGATTATTTGGGCAACATAAAACAAAACATGATGTTACTAAACTGATTAGACAGAATGACATCCTAATGAAATCACACCTTTTCTCATATTTGAGAGCTCACCAAAACACTTCTTTGGGCTTCTGGCAGCTGGTAAAGAATCCATCTGCAATGCAAGAGACCCCAGTTCAATTCCTGGGTCAGGAAGGTCCCCTGCAGAAGGGTTAGGCTACCTACTCCAGTATTCTTGGGCTTCCCTGCTGGCTCAGATGGTGAAAGAATCCACCTGCAATGTGGGAGATCTGGATTCTATCCCTGGGTTGGAAAGATGCCCAGGAGGAGGGAATGGCAATATATTCTAATAGGGCTTCCCTGGTAGCTCAGAAAGTAAAGAATTTGCTGCAATGTGGGAGATCTGGGTTGAATCCCTGGGTTGGGAAGATCCCCTGGAAAAGGGAATGGCTACCCACTCCAGTATTCTGGCCTGGAGAATTCCATGGAGAGAGGAGCCTGGCTGGCTACAGTCCATGGGGTTGCAAAGAGTTGGACATGATGAACCACTTTCACAAAACACCTCAGCCAAATATCAAGGAAAAAAATCTAAACACTTACAATATAATCATTACTTCAAGAGTTGGTGGTATTTTATTCTTGTTCTCTAAACCAGGATGCAAATATAAGGAATTTAAAGGTATTCATAAACAACTATTCAAGGCAGTTTGGAATGTTTGAGACTGAAGGGTTCAAATCATGAAAACTAAATATGTCTTTTCAATAATCTGAACTCATTGCCCCTTGAAAATATCAAGATAGGCTTCATTAGCTGGAAGTTTGAAAATACAAATGGAATTAATGGAATTTGTATTTTAAAGTAGCAAAAATTCTGTAAAAGTGAGTTTCTGAAATATTGTTGCTGCTTTTTAAATCTTTATTTTAGTGATGTCAAGAAGGCCTACAAGGAGTCAATTAGAAACACAGATTCTTAGAGCGAAGACTGTTGGAGTGGATACTGAGAGTGAGGACTAGGAAAAGTAGCTGCTTCCTTTTAAAGATAGAAGGCACATATTTATTTTTAAAAAAACCTTCTTTTTATAATGAACTAAATTAGTAATTATTAACTGAGAGTAACCGTTAGAATTACTTGTATACATACATATATATATATATATCCCCCCCCCATATATACGCCTAGTCCCCACCCTGGACTTCTTAAATAGAAATTTTATGGTTGAGACCTAAACATATAGGTCTTTGAAAAATTTCTCAGGATGACTCTAATATTAAGATTTATGGATAAACATGGACAAAACTGTCAGTGGTATAGTGTCAGGCCAGTTCAGGATATAAGAATCCAAAACCTCCTAAGGCAGGAAATTTGGATTCTATGGTTGGAAGTGTGCTCAGATGTAGCACTCATCTGCTTGTGAAATTCATTACTATGTCATTTCCTCCGACCAAAGTCTGTGTTTGGAAGAATGGGTCGAATTGTGTCCCAGCTTTGTTGTTCATCCAAGATATTTTTATCTTTAGTTATACAGGATGGGAAAATATTAAGCCAGTATTAGTTTAATGAAGTTGAAAACATTTATAAACAATTTTTATTTTTGATGAAATTGAAATAATTTATTTTCAGAAACTTGGTACAAAATATTTGCATTTTGCTAAAATTGTTTGCATTCTGGCAAAGTAAGGCATTTAATAATGGCTATATTCTTAATTATTAACACCCTGGTCTTGTGACTATTTGTATTACTTTATGAAACATATTCTTAATTTTCAGGAAACAAAAAAACTGTATCTTACTTTCATATAAAAACTAATAGGTTTTTAAGTAGTTTCATTCATATCGTCTTTAATTTTTGAAATAACTCTATCAACTGCATAGTTTCAGAACTTAGAACCGTCATTATATTTTATAGATGAATAAACTAGGACTCAAAGAATAAGTTGTTTCTATCCTAGTGTCATGCAACAGGACTGGATGTGAGGAATGCCAACTGCTTTGGGTAATTTACATATGTAAATCTCATGTATTATTTTGATACATGTCCATGCTCAGTCACTCAGTCATGTTCGACTCTTTGTGAGCCCCTGGACTGTAGCCCGCCAGGCTTCTCTGTCCATGAGATTTCCCAGGCAAGTATACTGGAGTGGGTAACCATTCCCTTCTCCAGGGAATCTTCCCTACCCAGGAACTGAACCTCGGTCTCCTGCATTAAAGCCAGATTCTTTACCATCTGAGCCACCAGGGAAGACCACTGGGAAGCTCATTTTTGAAAATTACGTTTTCTCCATTTTAAGAATGAGCAAATGAGGATTAAAGGACTTGTCCTTAGTCATAGGGAAAATGACAGCCCTAAGACTGTCTGGCCCCAAAGCCTGTGTTCTCATGATATACTAATTCTTTTCAGTAAAATGAGGATATCTATATAATCTCTAAGAATATATCTGGATGTCTTTCCTTCCCATCCACCTCCTGTGCCAATCAATAAGCCTTCAATTGGATAAAAAAGATTCCATTGCATTTTTTTTTGCTGAAGGAAAAATGGAGCATATAAATGTGGAGGAGAAAATAAGACTCAATATAAGGCCTTCCTGAAAGGTTGGGGTCAGAACAGAGAAATCAATCTAGATGATATAAAAAATTAATCATTGTACATCAGCCTCTGTGCTAAACTAGGGTGGGTAGAAGACCAAAACTAATGCTCTGCCACTGAGAAGTTTACTATCTAGTGTGAGAGGTTAATGATGTCTAAAAAGTGTGACCATTTTGGTCTTATTAGATTGGTTCAAAAGTGATTTCAGTTTCACATTGTTGAACTTTGCTGTTTGATATTGGAATACATTCTTAAATAAATGTGGTTATGTTATACATCATTTTAATGAATATTTCACACTTCATGGTTTTTTGCCAATGACTTGCTGTTTATTTTATATTTATTTTAGACTAGGGAAATGATGTTATACAAAAAACAAATTTGAGTGATTTTCTTATTAGAGTTCAAATTTGGTCAATAAAACAACAGAGACAACTCACAATATCAACAACAAATTTGGCTAACGAATGTACAGTGCAGTAGTGGTTCAAAAAGTTTTGCAAAGGAGGCAGGAGCCTTGAAGATGAGAAGCTCAGTGGCTGGCCATTGAAAATTGACAACGACCCTTTGAGAGACATCATCAAAGTTGATCCTCTTACAACTACAGAAGTTGCCAAAGAACTCAATACTTACCATTCTATGGTCATTTGGCATTTGAAGCAAATTGGAAAGGTGGAAAAGCTCAATAAGTGGGTGCCTCATGTTGTTGTTGTTCAGTCACTAAGTCATGTCCAACTCTTTGCGACCCCATGAACTGCAGCATGCCAGGCTTCTCTGTCCATCACTATCTCCCTGAGTTTTCTCACACTCATGTCCATTGAGTCAGTGATGCCATCCAACCATCTCATCCTCTGTCATGACCTTTTCCTCTTGCCCTCAACTTTTTCCAGCATCAGGCTCTTTTCCAGTGAGTCAGCTTTTCACATCAGATGGCCAAAGTATTGGAGCTTCGGCTTCAGCATCAGTCCTTCCAATGAATATTCAGGGTTGATTTCCTTTAGGATTGATTGGTTTGATCTCCTTGCTGTCCAAGGGACTCTCAAGAGTCTTCTCCAGCACCACAGTTCAAAAGCATAAATGCTTCGGTGCTCAGCTTTCTTTACAGTCCAACTCTCACATCCATACATGACTACTGGGAAAACCATAGCTTCGACTATATGGACCTTGTTGGTAAAGTGATGTCTGCTTTTTAAAACACTGTCATGGTTTGACATGGCTATTCTTTCAACGAACAGGCGTTTTTTAAAATTTCACGGTTGCAGTCATCATCTACATTGATTTTGGAGTCCAAAAACTTATATCTGATTCTGTTTCTACATTTTCCCCATCTATTTGCCATGAAGTGATAGGACTGGGTGCCGTGATCTGAGTTTTTTGAATGTTGAGTTTTAAGCCAGCTTTTTTCACTGTCCTCTTTCACCTTCATCAAGAGACTCTGATTCCTCTTCACTTTCTGCCATTAAAGTGGTATCATTTGCATATTTGAAGTTGTTGATATCTCTCCCAGCAATCTTGATTCCAGCTTGTAATTCATCTAGACAACTGGCATTTTGCATGATGTATGCTGAATATAGTTACATAAGCAGGGTGACAGTATACAGCCTTGATGAACTCCTTGAGCTGACTGCAGATCAAAAAAATTGCTATTTTGAAGTGTCACCTTCTCTTATTCTACGCAACAAAAATGAACCATTTCTCAATCGGATTGTGACACGTGACAAAAAGTGGATTTTATACAACAACCAAGAACTGCCAAAAACATTCATGGTCAATGTTTAGTGGTCTGATACCAGTCTGATCCACTATAGCTTTCTAAATCCTGGTGAAACCATTACATCTGAGAAGTATGCTCAGCAAATCAATGAGATGCACCAAAACCTGCAATACCTGCAGCCATCATTGGTCAACAAAATGGGCCCAGTTCTTCTCCACAACAATGCCTGACTACATGTCTCACAACCAATGCTTCAAAAGTTGAACAATTTGGGCTATGAAGTTTTGCCTCCTCTGTCATTTTCACCTATCCTCTCACCAACCGATTACCAAGCATCTCTACAAAGTTTTGCAGGGAAAACACTTCCATAATCATCAGGAAACAGGAAATGCTTTCCAAGAGTTCATCAAATTCTGAAGCACAGATCTTTATGCTACAGAAATAAACAAACATTTCTCGTTGGCAAAAATGTGTTGATTGTAATGGTTCCTATTTTGATTAATAGTGGTGTATTTGAGCCTAGTTATAATGATTTAAAATTCATGGTCTGAAACTGCAATTACTTTTTTGCCAGCCTAATAATTCTATCAAATTAAGATTTTCAAGTGAAGGTAATAAACATAATCCTCTATTGTTCAAAATAGCCTTCAGTAACAAAATAAACTTGAAATCTAAGTGGCTTAGTACAATAAATATTTATGTAAGACTCATGCAAATTCAGAACAGGTCTGTGTTGTTGGAGATGGAGGGTTTTTCTTCACACAATTACCCAGGGACACAGACTGCTCCATCAGGGATACACAGTCTCAAACGTTGCCATGGAAGGAAAACAAAAACACAGAGGACTCTTATGGGCTCTTCTATGCATTGTCCTGGAAGGGACATGTTACTTCTGTGTAAAACCTCTGTCACGTGAACCTGCGTAATACAGGGATCTAGATGTTCATTAAAATCTTGGCTGCAAATTTCAGCTGGTTTCGGCAAGAGTCAGGGTGGGGGGTACAGAACTTCTTAATCCGAGAAATCTCTTCACAGGTTAGTAGAGTGTTGCTCTGAGATACAGCATCCAAGGGAAGACCAAATTGAAACACCAGGTAGGTAGAGGCCATCCACTGGATCCTGGGAGAGAATGACCAAAATTAGAATGAAATAGACACAGAGTAAGCAGCAATTTCTTGAATTCTTGGGGAATGGCCCCAAAGACATTAGTAAGGTAATTCTTTCACTGAGTTAGTTATGTGTAAAGAGTGGTTTATTAGGAGGAATGAACCAGTGCAGACACTATTTCTAATTTTAAGTTTATATGTTTCTATGAATACGAGAAAGCTGTGCCTATAGCTGGTTTTCTTTATTTGGAAAAAAAAATAAAAGAGAGAAAGAAACAAACCAGATTGTAGAGAATTAATTTCAACTTACACTTGTCTGGAAGTTTGGAAGGAAGAAGTAAATAAATCACCTCATCATGCTTTTAAATTTTTTCAGATCTGGTCCTGTGAAAGATTCCTTTGAGTATTACGAAATGGCCACAGAGATGAACAATGCAAAAGGGATTTGCTAAACTGAAAATAAGAACTAAAATGGGTAGGGAAAAAAGGAGTAAAATCTGAATAGGTAGCTTAGTTAAGCTGGATGGAACATATATAAACAGTGACAGCACTGAGATGTCATTCCCTTTCATCACACTTTTGTATAAATATATCTGTAAAAAAATCCCTGGCATATACTGCTCACTCATTTTTATTAGGTGTCATTTGACATAAAAAAAAGAATATTTCCCTAAGATACTATTTCCAACACACTCAAAATAAGACATCAGAGAAGAAATCTTGGACATGGAGTATGTAGTAACAGCTGAGCTAAATGGAAAGTTGAGGAAATAATGAAGCACTTTATATTTGCCTGTTTATTTCTGAGTTCATTTAAATATTCTAGAATTCCAAGGAAGTAGCCATACCTGTGCTTCATTAGATATAATTCAATGATTTATCTGTCGTTTATTGCCCAAAAGTTCTGGTAAAAGCGTCATTTCCTTGTTAAAATGATCTACATGATTAATAGGAAAAGACCCTTAAGTTCAGTTTTGTATACAAAAAAATCAATTTATGGCAATGATTTTCAGAGCTTCTTAAAGGAGATGAGGATAAAAAATGGTGATTGAACTTTTTAACAAGAGTGGTCCAACAGGAGAACTTTTTTACAGAATAATGAACTGCAGTCATTTCAACTGTTGGATATGCAAATTCATTCACCATTTGTCAATATTACTCCTGAAAAATGATGACATTCCTTAAGAATTTGTTCTAAAATAATTTTTTGTAAATCTTATCTATGAGCTACTGTGTTTTTATGATTCTTCCATATTTATGTCCTTGTATATCAAGACTTAAGATATTGAACCCTATCGAGTTGGTGTGAAGTGAAAGAACTGTCTTTATATGTTGAGGTTTAAAATTGTAATGAACCATTGAATATTCATTGGAAGGACTGATGATGAAGCTGAAGTTCCAATACTTTGGCTATCTGATACGAAGAACCCACTCATTGGAAAAACCCTGTTGCTGGGAAAGAATGAAAGCAGGAAAAGGAGATAACAGAGGGTGAGATGATTGGATGGCATCATCAGCTCAATAGAGATGAGTTTGAGCAAACTCTGGGAGATAGTGAAAGACAAGGAAGCCTGGCGTGCTGCAGTCCATGGAATTACAAAGATTCCAACATGACTGAACAACTGAAAACAACAATTGTAGAATGTAAAAGATACGTTCTTTGGAAGCTTCAAAACTAAGCTTGCCATGTCTGCTTTTTCATTTGAGGATCAATAATATAGCATTAGCCTTGAGACACTAGGAATTGATTACTAGAAATATAGGAAGTGAGGAAGATATTTTAGTGGCATTGTTGTATAGTGTTGTGTTAGTCATTTAGTCATGTCTGGCTCTTTGTGAACCCATGTGCTGTTTCCCTCCAGGCTCCTCTGTCCATGGAATTCTCCAGGCAAGCATACTGGAGTGAGCTGCCATTCCCTTCTCCAGGACCCACTATTGATCCTCATATCCATTTGGCTTTGCAGGAGAGGGACTTAATATCTCTAGCACGTGAGTCTGTTTATATTCAGCTCTCTTCTCAATACCTTCAGAAGATCCTCCAGTTCCCATTTTAGATAGTGTTGAAAGTGTTAGTCACTCAGTTGTGTCCAACAGTTTTTGATCTCATGAACTGTAGCCCACCAGGCTCCTCTGTCCATGGAATTCTCCAGGAAAGAATACTGGAGTAGGTTGCCATTCCTTTCTCTAGGGGATTTTCCCAACCAAGGGATCGAACCCAGGTCTTCTGCATTGCAAGCAGATTCTATACCATCTGAGCCGCCAGGGATTTCAGATAGGGAAGTAACAAAAATAATTTGTTAGGTTCTATCTATACCAAAGAAAGGACCTGATATTTTTAAAAATCTGAAAAGTGGAACATGAAATAAAGTCCTGAGAAAAAGAGTTGAGACTCTGTTTAATCTGCTCTTGACAATATTTTGGAACTCTCATCATCTGAATACTTTTTTGCAAAGTGGTTAATCACTTTGGAATAATATGGCTTATTTAAAAATCCCAACAACATGAAAATATACCATTGATCTAAGACAATTTATTTCAGCCTAAATTACAAGTTTAAGGTTTGTTTGTTTTAATATACAATTTTAGAATACTCTGGAATATGACTTAATGAGGCTGAGTAACTCAGTAGAGCCACCGAGGACTAAAGGAAGGAGCTGGGATTTGAACACAAGAGCTCATGCTCTTTGCCAGTTCATGAGCACTTTTTGGTCTTCCTACCTCTTTAGATGATTTTATTCAGTAACAAGCTGACAGAGAGAAAGAATAAAGTATGGAAAGGAAGTTTAATTTGGGGGTTCAATCATGATGCCGGCTGAATAAATCTTTTCAGTACCACACAAGTTAACACACACTCATCAGTGTTGGAGTCTTCATTATACAACTTCTTCAGTGTCAAAGAAGTCAATGGCAGACCTTGAGAAGTGCTTGTAAAGAATTCTGAGATTGCTCTTGCATGACCCCACAACAGCTTACCTTTCTGATTCAGCAAGGAATACAAAGGACGAATTGTGAAAAAAAACAAAGCAAAAGCATCTTTTCATCTCTCAGGTTAAGGTGGTTTAGGTCTCTTCCGAGGTTTTCTTTTATTAAAGCACTCTTAAGCCATAGATTATCAAGTAATTATCTATCTTTCAAATAATTAAAACATTCAAGTAGGTTAGAATACCAAGAGTTTTATAAATATTCAGTCAAAATATTAAACAAAAAGTATCAGATCATACAAAACTTTGTTTTGTTTTTAAAGATAGAAATAACGTTTTGCTCTGAGAAACTTTTAAAGAAAAATAAACAATTATGAGATAAAAACCATCTGCAACTCATTACCAGGAGATAAGCACTGTTAATATTTTCTATTTTATATATATATATATACATATATATATATATGTATGTATGTATATATTCGTGTGTAGGTATATATGCATATATACATATAAATGCACAGGCGCATGCAACAAAATATCATGAATGTGTTTCCATATCCATAACAATTTCTTTGGTATTTTGTGGCAAAATATTCTACCTTATTCTCTAATAATTAATGTTGACAAATGTTTATAATAACATAAACTTTAATGAGCATCTTCATTTTTAGAATAAACTCCTAAGCATATAATTGCAAGTTCAAACAGAATGTTTCTTTAATATAGGTGTATGTTGTTTTGGTGTATCAATAACTTTGATGTATGTTGTCAGGTTACAACCACATGAAAGATCATACAGTAACAAGAATAAGATAGTAACTTTCCTTAAATTCTTTTAAACTGAGATTTGTCAGAAAATATACCTAATTATATTGGGAAGGCAAAAAAAAAATGTTATATCAGTTCTTAAATATCCATTTCTTTGTGATTTCTATTGAGATAAATATGCTTTTCCATTTTGTCTGTCTTCTATTTCTTCCATAATGATGTTATTTTTTCTATGTTTAAGGTGCAGAGTCATTGTTTTATTATTTATTAGCAAGAGGTCTTTACATTTGAAGGATTCAAATCTTTATTATGTATTATTTTTTTACAGGCATTTAAATTTGCCTTTTCATCTTACAGTGTGTTGAACAAAAAGTCTTTTACTTTCTATATAAAAAACAAATCAAAACTTTCTTTTAAGAACTCTTCTTTTGATTTTATGCATAAAATATCCTCCCTACTCTAGTTACATACACCCATTTCTCTTTCAGAATGTTATGGTTTTGATTTTTACATTTAAATTTTAACATATAAGATATTATTTTGGTATTTGAAGTAGATAGCTAACTTTGATTTTTTAAGATGGTTAATAACTTGTTCAGTCACTCAGTCATGTCAGACTCTTTGCGACTCCATGGACTGCAGCACGCCAGACTTCCCTGTCCGTCACCAATTCCTGGAGCTTGCTCAAACTCATGTACATCAAGTCAGTGATGCCATCCAACCATCTCATCGTCTGTCCTCTTTTCCTTCTGCCTTCAATCTTTACCAGCATCAGGGTCTTTTCCAAGGAGTCAGTTCTTCACATCAGGTGGCCAAAGTATTGGAGTTTCCGCTTCAGCATCAATCCTTCCAGTGAATATTCAGGACTGATTTTCTTTAAGATTGACTGGTTGGATCTCCTTGCACTCCAAGGGACTCTCAAGAGTCTTCTCCAACACCATAGTTCAAAAGCATCAATTCCTGAACACTCAGCTTTCTTTATAGTCCAACTCTCACATCCATACATGACTACTGGAAAAACCATAGCTTTGACTACTAGATGGACTTTTGTTGGCAAAGTAATGTCTCTGGTTTTTAATATGCTGTCTAGGTTTGTCATAGCTTTTCTTCCAAGAAGCTAGCATATTTTAATTTCATGGCTGCAGTCACCATCTGCAGTGACTTTGGAGGCCAAAATAATAAAGTCTGTTACTGTTTCCACTGTTTCCCCATCTATTTGCCATGAAGTGATGGGACTGGATGCCATGATCTTCGTTTTCTGAATGTGGAGTTTTAAACCAGCTTCTTCACTCTCCTCTTTCACTTTCAAGAGGCTCTTTAGTTCTTCTTCAATTTCTGCCACAAGGGTGGTGTCATCTGCGTATCTGAGGTTATTGATACTTCTCCTGCCAATCTTGATTCCAGCGTGTGTTTATTCAGCTCAGCGTTTCACATGATGTACTCTGCATAGAAGTTAAATAAACAGGGTGACAATATACGGTCTTGATGTACCCCTTTCCCAATTTGGAACCAGTCCATTGTTCCATGTCTGGATCTAACAGTTGCTTCTTGACCTGCATACAGATTTCTCAGGAGGCAGGTAAGGCGGTTTGGTATTCCCATCTCCAAGAATTTTCCACAGTTTGTTGTGATCCACAGTCAAAGGCTTTGGCATAGTCAATAAAGCAGAAGTGGATGTTTTTCTGGAATTCTCTTGCTTTTTCTATGATCCAGTGGATGTTGGCAATTTGATCTCTGGTTCCTCTGCCCTTTATAAATACAGCTTGAACATCTGGAAGTTCATGTACTGTTGAAGCCTGGGTTGGAGAATTTTGAGCATTACTTTGCTTGTGTGTGAGATGAGTGTAATTGTGTGATAGTCTGAACATTCTTTGGCATTGCCTTTCTCTGGGATTGGAATGAAAACTGACCTTTTCCAGTCCTATGACCACTGCTGAGCTTTCCAAATTTGCTGGCATATTGAGTGCAGCACTTTCACAGCATCATCTTTTAGGATTTGAAATAGCTCAACTGGAATTCCATCACCTCCACTAGCTTTGTTTGTAGTGATGCTTCCTAAAGCTCACTTGACCTAGCATTCCAGGATGTCTGGTTCTAGGTGAGTGATCACACCATCATAGTTATCTGGGTCATGAAGATCTTTTTTTTGTATAGTTTTTCTGTCTATTCTTGCCACCTCTTCTTAATATCTTCTTCTTCTCTCAGGTCCATACCATTTATGTCCTTTATTGTGCCCACCTTTGCATGAAATATTCCCTTGATATTTCTAATTTTCTTTAAGAACTCTCCAGTCTTTCCTATTCTGTTATTGTCCTCTATTTCTTTGAATTGATCACTTGTAACTTGTCAAAAATTGCTAATGAAATAATCCATTCTACTCTTCACATTTACTATATGTTAAATTAGCCTGTATCTACTCTCTACACACACACACACACACACACACACACACATGGTCAATGTATCTGTGTCTATGTATATATATGGATAGCTATATATATATATATGTATATATATATATATATTGTGTTTGTACTTTCTGTTTTACTCCATTGATCTCTGTAACCTGTTGCAATCATCACTGTTTGAATGAATTACTTTACCTTAAAAGTACCTTCTCATCTATTAAGATGAAACTGACCTACCATATTACTCCTAGTTTTCCAATTTTTCTTTGCCAACCCATTTAAAAATGTATTTCTCAGATTTTGTCTTTATTTTTCTCAACTACAGGACTTATCTTTTAAATATACCTAATTTTCTATTATCAAGCTTTCTTGTAACAGGCATCTAATTTTTTTCACGGAAATGCCTCACAGTCAGGCATCAAACTCAAAGAAATAAAAATATTGTTGCATCCCTGCAGCAATGAGTTTAACCAACATCAGGAGTGACCATGGGTGCTGAAAACGCCACAGTTAAAACAGAGCAAGGAGCAGGAAGTGAGGTAATGTGAAGTCTCCACTGTGAGTTCTTGGCCACACCCCAATTTATTTCTGGAAAGTGCATGTGACATCTATTCACATACATTGCTATCTTTATACTGTCCAGGATATGCTAAATTGAGTAACAACTCCAAAGGCAGTCTGTTTTAGAAAATTACTTAGAGGGGAGAGTAAAATTAGGTTTTATACACAAAATAGACACTTGGAGGCTCTTCTGGAACTTGGTGTATCTTAGGATAAAACAAGCTAGTGTTTTACGATGTTTTGATCAGTGGCTTGTTCTAACTACTCTTGTCATTAGTCCTGCCCAGCACCGTGCAGTAGTGAAATGTGTGTTTTCCTTATGAACAGGTAGAGTTGTAATTTGGGAATAGTTTTCTTGGTGGAGCAGATGAATTAGTATTGATCCATTGACACTCTTTTGTCCACTGGGCTTCATGCTTGAAGGTATATAAAAGGATGATTGGCTGAGATTAGATGTGCAGCCTGTGACTGGGGAGAAGTGTAGAATTACTTGGAACACACAGGGATTTTAGCCAGGACTGTGGCTGCATTACATGTTTTAATCAATTGCTGCTAACATCAAAGAGATAGATCCCTGATACACTGAAGATCTTGCCTGATTGGTATTCTGGTCCAAGGACTCCATCTCTCTCAACCTCACTGATTTGTTGCAAGAGCATTCTACCCACTCCAGTGCCTTTTCAATCACATTTCCTAGAGAAGAGTATCTGTAGAGTATTATAATTTTTCCTTTTCCTTCATCAGATTCCAACAATAAGACTAGGAATGACCAGTGGGCATTCACATGATTTTACTTAATTCTATGAGAAATATCCTGAAAAACCTCCTTGGTCACTCCATAAGAAGTCTTTTTCCTTACTCAGAGCATGATCTACTTTCATAAAGTTTTGCACTTATCTCCAGAAGGTGGTCTTTACTAATTTGGCTTTCAAGTTGGAAAAAGTGAAGTCAATTCCTTGTGAACTCTGCT
This sequence comes from Giraffa tippelskirchi, assembly GCF_054371585.1. Lineage (NCBI taxonomy): Eukaryota > Metazoa > Chordata > Mammalia > Artiodactyla > Giraffidae > Giraffa > Giraffa tippelskirchi. The sequence continues at coordinate 85,824,261 of NC_137275.1, read as the reverse complement.
TTAAAATTTAACCCGCAGGCAGTTAAAGCCTCTTTATCCGAACCGAGTCACTGTTTAATGAGTCCCCTTTATAATCACTCCAAAACACACTTTCAAAACACAAGTTAGAAAGCCTGTACGATCCATTCTCAAGAAAGATCTCTTTCTGTTCAAAACCCGTCCTGACCTTTTTGTTGAAGAAGAACAAAATAATGTAGTAACAAAAACACAAGTGGCTGCCAAAGGAAGAGGAAAAAAAAAAGAGTTCCTGTAAGGGACTGAAACAATAAATCTCCTCTGTGTTGAACTCCCAAAGGGAGTGTGTGCATTTCCTCCCGTTCTTTATCAGAGCCCCCGAAATAAGTAGGAATGGGCAGTGGCTGTTCACATCCAGCACACCTTTTCCATTTGCTAAGAAGGCCCTGCCAGGCTGGGAGGGTGTTGTCCCTGCCTGACTCTGGAGAGAGGAGCCGCTGTGACCATCCTCGGGCACTATGAAGCTGCTTCAAGGCACCATCTTTTGTCTTCTTCTGTCCAGTGTTTCTAATGGTGAAAAAACCCCAGGTAATGTTTTCTCTTGTTTTTCTGATGGTGTGGATTAGAAATCACCCGTCAGGCTCTCTGAGCCTCAGTTTACCTAACAGAGTTTGCCTTGAAATGCAGATGCATCAGTGCATTTGCTGAACTGAGCGTGTGCGTGTGGCTGGAGATTGCGTGGAAAAGGCACCACAGAGAGGATGGTTGTTTTTGCTGAAGGAAAGTGTTTGCTGTGGCAGCGGCCTTCCAGTATGCTCCACGGCATCCTAAAGGTGCTGGGAATGCACAGCAGCCTTTTTGTAAAGTCACAATCTGAGGATCACATGCTGGTTAAAAATGGGCCATTTCTCAAAATGTACTCTTTTCAGATGTAAGTCTAGATATAAGAAGGTTGTCATGTATGGGTGAAAGGCTGTAATAATCAGAAATGTTGTGTTGCAGTTGCTGGCCAATTATTTGTCCCAACTGTTTTCTGGCTCTGATAAATTGAGAGGGTGGATAAAGCTCCCTGGCGAAGTGAATCTTAATATCTGAGAGGGGAGGGTGAGAAAGGAGGAGAGTCACTTGATTAAAGTGTATAGATGCTTGCTCTAGAAATAAGCACATATCTACACATATATGTACAAAATTTTGCTTAACATTTCAGGGAGTTTATAGACATAAAAACCCTACTGATTGACTGCAGGTTCTGAAACTTAGATAAGGGATATATACGCACCTACATAAGCCCTGACTATATTAATAACCAGTTGCAAGAAATGATTACATTTGACTTTTAACCCTTCCAGAGAGATTTACTGCAAGTAATTACATTTAATCAATATTTATTAGGCTCCCACCATGTACTTGGCAGTACAATGTATGCAAAAATGAGTAATACATTGTCCTTGCCCACAGTGGTAAATACACCACTGGGAGAAATAAACATGTAATTCTAACACAAGACAGATTTAATAAGTGCAAAAACCAAAATACAAAACACTATCATAAAAGAACACAGTTGGGACACATTAATTCTGACTCTGAGGAGCCCTGGAAAAAAAACTCAATTCTAATTTAATTTTTCCATGCCCTCCTCTAGAGGATCTTCCCAAGCCAGGGATCGAACCCAGGTCTGCCACATTGCAGGTGGATTCTTTACCATCTGAGCTACCAGCACAGCCCCTAATTTTATTTTGCATGTACTCTTTTCAAAAGTCCACTGATTACAAAATTCCAATTTTCAGTGATTAGGTACGAAAAAATAAACACACTTCTTCTTGAACAATATTTATCATTAATTTCTCAAAATATGTGTATACATTTAGGACAAATATCCAAACACTACAAAATCACATACAATTGATTACAACCCGTCTGGGAGCTTCCAGATTTAAGTTGCAGTGGGTATCAAGACCAAAAGTTAGCTTAGATGATTTACAAAGTTCTGATTTTTTCAGAACAAAAATTATTCATGAGGTGATACTGACATCAATGCACCAGCTTATAACCAACTGGAATTGGTGCTATGAGAAACACTGCTCATAAACACATGTCAGGTCAATATAAATTCTGAACATCTGAGTTCAGCTGCTTGCCATCCCAGGTCTGCAAGCATCAATAAGTACGCTACTTCCCTTGCATTGTTAAACTCTGAATGGATTACATGTATTTCTGAAAGCAAATTGGAATAGAATTCATAGAAGCAGGCTGCAAAACCTGACTGTAAGGAAGATGGAAAGGTGAAGTATAACCCAGAGATGACCTGGCAGATTTTTTCTGTTATGGTCATGTTAAGAAAATACCAAGGTCCGTTACCTCACTGGTAATGATCCCAACCTCTCTGTTAGTAGTATCTTCTTTCTAAGGAACTTTTAACCCAACTAAGATAATTTCTCATTTGAGCAGAGATGACAGTTACATAATGACTATCTCCTTCAGCCTCTGTCAATGAGCCTTTGTTAATTTAAGGCAAATGTCTGTAAAATCTACCCCATTTATCCTAGAAAAAGAAGCACTAGCTCCAGAGAGCATAAATTGACCAGCTGAGTGAGGTCCAGAAGGAATTGGAAGAGATTTTCCCATCCACATATATGATTTTGCTGCACCTGGTTCTGCCTGTTTTATGTTTTCCTTCCCAGATATGGTACAGGAAATGAAGCATTTCCTAAGCTGATTTATTAAGTTCTTTTCCTAATCCCCTGTACCGGAAACACATTGATTTCAAAGCTTTATATGTTCCCCAAGCTTAGAATACTTAACATATTTCATCAGCAGAGTTGATTATAGGGGTACAGAGGGAGGCATTTCATCTGCCTTAAATTCACAAGTTGTCAGGAAGGTCCATGCTTTTCTTTTTTTTTTTGCATGGTAATTTATTCCTAAATAATGATTTTTTAGAGAATTGACTACTTTTCTTTTTCTTTCTGATTTTTTTGTCAATCTCAGATTTAAATAAATACAATATAGTATTTTGTACTCTTCGTAAAAATCAAGGAAATCTTTCTGCATGGCAGTGAGTGACTCTTTCTATTACTTCATTGGTGGTATAATATTTTACAATCTCTAATTTGGAGAGCTGTTCTATTGAAATATGTATGGGAGCTTCCTGAAAAGGAACTGTCATTCTTCCTAAAGGTTTTCTAAATTGTATTTAAAACTGAACATACCCCTACAGTGGTTTTAAGCTCCGCTGGCTTTTAAGTCTAGATCGATGAGTTTTTGACTGTCAAGAATGAGAAAAATTAAATGAAGAAGGATTCCAAGAAAAAGGAGGCCCTGAAAGTACTTAATTTATCAAGTGTCATTTGCCTCTTTGAACTTTGCATTAACTTAGGAATGATTAAAATGTTTAAGGCTTTTGCAAGCAGGAGCAAACATCGCATTATTGGTATCTGAAGATGAATTTAACTGCTTGTTGAAATTTATTTGTTAGGGGTTGAACATTCCATTTCACAGGGTAAAAACAGATTGAATACACTATAAGACAGATACTGTGTTAGACGCTGTAGGTTTATAGAGATCAATAAGACTCAACTCTTGCCCTAGAAGGGGGAAAAAGGAGGATGAGTCAAATAATTGGCTCATCCTCCAACCCTAACTCTAATCCCAATTTATAAGTTTGATTATATTAGAAGTCTTAAGTAGTAAATAATGTTTATGGAGAATTCACAACTAGCTTAGTTTGGAGTGTAGGAATATCAACAAAGGCTTCATATAAAAATGGAAATTATGATAAACTTTGAAACTTGAAAAACTGGAGACCCTGGATGGATGAAATTTCTTGAGTAGGAACTTTAAAGCACTATGTTTTAGTCTAGAAATATAAGGAGGTGACAGATTGGACAGAGGTTAAGTGTTGGAAATATAGTCTCAGAATACGTTGAATGCCAAGGTTAGAAACATTGACTCAGATAGTTAACTATTTTGAAGACTCTAAATGAGTTTGAGCATGGGAATTATATATTTGGGGCTATCAATTGAGAAGATTAATCTGTCAGCAGGATAAAGATTAGACTATTACAGTCAGGATAAATAAAAACTAAAGAAAATGGTGCAAATGTTATTACAAATCAATAAAATGAAAAGAGGGGTCAATGAAGAGATTTAAGGAGGTAGATAGTTTGTGATTTGACATATTATTGACTGATTTTGAGAGAGAAAATAACTGAGATATAGAGAGAATGTTATTTGAATAACAGAAATAGGGAAATAGATTGGCACCAGGGGTGGGGAAAGATAGGAGGAAATGGTTTAGGTGAATTTGATTTTGGACATGGTGAGTTTGAAATCCTAATAAAATACTCAAATAGAGATGTCCAAGGATAGATTAAATTTGTCTGGTGCATAGTTGCCCACCTGTGCCTAGAGTTGATGGTGAGGAATGAGTATTCTTTACACTTGTTTCCCAAGAGTATTTAGTCTTGTCCTGCCCAATGGAAGATTAATAACATAGAGAAGCAATTTATTTCTCTTCTGGATGTTGATATTTATAACTGACTTGTGGCACTTATTTTCATAGTCATTTGTGTGCATATCTCCTCTACCAGACTATAAGCACCTTGAAAGTAAAGGTCATATCTATTATAATTTCTGTAGTAACAGTTCTAAACATAATAAGGATATAATAAGCTGAATGAATACATAAATGCATGACATATTATTCATTTTTTTCATTTTTAATGTCTTCCTCCGGTAATCACTTATTGTTTACTACTTTATCTTTGTGAAAGGGCTTCCCGGTGGCTCAGATGGTAAAAAATCTAACTGCAATGTGGGAGACCTGGGTTTGATCCCTGGGCTTGGAGGAGGGCATGGCAACCCATTCCAGTATTCTTGCCTGGAGAATCCCCAGGGACAGAGGAGTTTGGCGGGCTACAGTCCATGGGGTCACAGAGTCACACATGACTGAGCAACTAACCACACATCTTATCCCTGTGAAAATGTTATAGATAGGTATGAATCACAGAACATAACATGAAAACAAGTGGATTATTTTGATTCCTGGCTATGGGAGTGAGCACCAAATATAAGGAAAGGGGCTTCTTATCAAAGTAAGTCATTTCCAAACTGTAGCAGAGGAGATGATAGGGATAGGTAGACGACCTAGTATCAGGTGATAGTAATTTACAGCAAATCTGGAAGGATAAGCTACTCTGACCGTAATCATTGGGAGAAAGAATATCTAAATAGAATTGATTCTGTTGGGTTGTCCAAAAACTTCATTTGGATTTTTCTTAAAGATGTTATAGAAAAACCCAAATGAATTTTTGGCCAATTGAATGCTTCATCCCTTTTTTGGATGTCAAATATTTTATGTAATATTTTCTTAAAGTTATAGATATTCAAGGAGAAACCTTGCTCCTCACTTCTCAAAAATACAAAATGGCTTTTTTTTTCTTAAAGCAAAGTTCACAAAAGAGAATTTGGAAGAAAATCAAAATAAATATCATACATCATTAATTCATATGTTATTTTAGATAACATATGAGTTACTTCAGAGCAAATTATCTTACTTATTACTTCCTCTTAGACACTTACCAATAGAACTTACCTGAGATGGGTGACCTATTGTAAAAAGAGTGAACCAGTGTGGAAACAAATTCAGTGGGAAAAGTATTCAGCTTCCAAGCCATTTATTTTGCATTTTTTCTTTACTCTACTTTTTTTTTTCATCAATGATCTCTATCTAAAAATAGAAGTGGTCATTCTAGAATTTTTATTTTCAAGAAATTCATAACAGTTGTTGTTAGCAAATTGTCTGGCAGTTTTATCTTGCTGATTGTAATTATTTAAATATTGAGGGTAAAAAGATAAACATTTGAAGGTTTCAGAGAGCTTCTAATTTACTGGATAATTGCCCATCCTTTCCTTTTCATTGATGAAGCTATATTTCAAGCTTCAGGGAAATACTTTGACTTGCAAATAATTGTCTAATCCAAGTTCTTTATATTCTTTTTGTCTTGGTCATTACTTTCCAACTTCCTCTTCACCTTTGAGAACAATTTGAGATATGCTTTTCTAAACACTGAATGTCAAAGCAGGAATTTACTCTAAGCGACATTCCATTCGATTCCTGTGTAATGAGTGTCTCCTTTCCTGTTACCGAATTCCTGTGGGTCACTATAGCTCTATTAGGTTAGGATAATAATGCCTGTTGAATGTTTAAAGAAGTTCTTTTAGTTGGCAAATAAGATCTTTTTGCTACTGTTGTACACACATCAGCAGTAACGTGGGAAACATTAGTGATGTCAATTACATTTAGAGAGGCCACTATATGATTCCTCAATTTCAGCAACCATAAAAAAAGTAGTTTTCTAAACATCAATAGAGGCTTTGTGTCTTGTGGCATGACATATCAGTAGGGATAATCATAACCAGTCTCTAAATAGAAGCAGCCACCTACATCCTCTCTGGATGTGTTTAGTCTAACCATTGCTATGGCAACCTGTCAGGTGTAGCTTGACAGTATCTTGTCTCATATGAATGACTATCTCTTGCTTTCCTGTCTGCTGTTGTTCTGATCCTAAGGCATGCTTCACTTACAGAACCCTGCCTGGCACTGTTGTGTATCTGAGCTAGACGTGTAAGAGCCTTAGCAGTCTAGCCTTTGCCAAAAAGAGGAATGGGACCAGTGAATAAACGCTTTCCTCTTCTATGGCTGCTCCGATTTCACTGTTTAAGTTTTCTACTCCTTTTCCTGAGATTACTTTCCTCTACAAATTGCACACAAACCCTTGTTTGGCTCTGCTTTTTGCGAAAGCCAGGATTTATAATTTTTTATGGGAAATTTTGGTTTGGATAATAATGTATATAAATTATACCAGAATTTCTCTGATACTCTAATTGATATTCAGTACCTTTCTTCCACTTCACTTTAAGAAAAAAAAAATCTAAAAAGCTTTTGTTGAATAAGTTGAGCAGTATTCCAAGCAGGTCCTTTTCTAAGGCAATCATCTGTCTGTGTAGAGTCAGTGATGAATTATATTGTAAGGTCGATAGTCAAAATGTCAACGACATTGATTTTACTCTTAATGTGCTGCTCATCTGAAATGTGGGTACCCACTCCAGTATTCTTGCCTGGAGAATTCTATGGACAGAGGAGCCTGGTGGGCTATAGTCCGTGGGGTCACAAAGAGTTGGACACGGCTGAGTGACTAACACTTTCACTTTCATCTGAAATGTAAAGTGATTTTTCTTCTGTTTAATCAGTCATATTCTGGCCCCAACCTAAATTATTTGTGTCACAACTCGGAGAATGGCGATCACAACTGGGTCTGGTCTAAGTTAACCCAGATAAATATTGTCACAACATCTACTGATATCTACTGTTTGTGGTGGCTGGCACTTAACATGCCTTACTTCTATCACAACATTTCAAGGCCTATTTTATCATTTCCATTTTACTGATTAGAACACTGAGGCTTGGAGAGAGCTAAAGTTATCATAGGGTGATAGTGCTTAAAATCAGAGAACATTGTTCTTCAAAATTTCCCTTCTAGTTTGCAGTCCTCCAATGTAGTGGAACTGCAATAAATTGAGTTTTTCTAACTGAAAAGATTAAGGGTAGATACTCACTACTTGAGTAATTTAGAAGCACTGCTGCCTCTCATAGCACCTTCAGTACCTGTAAATGTCAAACTAAGACTGCAATGCAATGAATGAATTTCTACTTAGTGATACTCAGCCTCTGAATATCCTGAATTCAATTAATTATTAATGATTGAGTTGAAAGAAATTTTAGGCATTTCCCTACCTACCCACTATTGTGTTGGTTGAAAAAAAAATGTTCTTTGTTCTAATATAAATGTCAGTGAAGCTAATATAGGACTTAAAAGAGAAGGAAAGAAGTGAAGAGGAAATAACTATTGGTAATTAATTACCTAGTGTCACATTTATAATTCTCCTGGAGCCAGACAGTCTGGATTCAAATTCCAGCTCTGCCACTTACTTTCTGTGTGAACTTGGGCAAGTTACTTAACCTTCAACTTTTTCAGTTATAAAACATGGATAAATACAGTCTTACCTCATGGGGACATTAGAAAGATCATGTGAGGTAATATACATAAACACCAAGAATAGTATTCCAGCATATAGTGACTCTATGTTTTGCTGAACTTGAGAACTCAGAATCCTACAGTTTATAATATCCTATTCCTTAGATAAACTACTTCATTGCCAAGTTGATTTCAATCTAGGATCAGCAAATATTTAAATAATTACAATGTGGTTTCTCATAAAGAGAAAAATCAGCACATAAAAAATTTTCACAATAGAACTGATGTTGGATTGGAATATGATTGCCACTTATGTTCTTAACCACATTATATACAGGCACAATTTGACATATACAGACTGGTGTATTATCTGGTATCCCTTTAAGGTTTGTAAGTTATTTAACTCCATGTATAAACTAATCACTCAGATTAATAAGCAAAATCATATATGTATTTAATGAAAATTTTAACTTTACAGACTGAGATTGCCAACTTCCTCAAATATGATTTCCTGTCTTAAAGTATTGAGCATTGCTTACTCAGAGAGGTGGGATATGTTAGTGGAAGGAACTTCGGTCTTAATGTGAGAACCAGCTTTGGATCCAGCTTCTTAGTGTGCTAAAGTCGGCTAAGATCCTATATGCTTGTTATCCTCAGTTTCGATATCTAAAAATGAGAAAAACAATCATTGCTGACAAAACTGGTGTTAAATGCTAAGTGGAAAACCTATTGTAGATGCCCTGTAGGTCATAAATCACTATTAAAATTTAGTTATTAATATGCAACTTAATACTTAACTCATGGAATCAACAGATGAAGAACACATTTCATAAATTTGAGAATTCTTTCTAACTAGCTGGGCCTTTAACTGCCAATCCATTATAACTGTTTGAATCATATATCTTTAAATATGTTTATGGCTGCTACACATTCAAATTACCATGTGCTGAAATCATACCCGAGTTGTAAAAATCACACACACAAAACACAGGAAATCATTTGTATCACACATTGAACTTATTTTTAAGTGAAGTGGGAAAAGAAATTATTTTGTGTGTATACGTGTGTATGTTTGTTTATGTGTGGTTTGAGCTGTGAAGTCAGCCTTCCATAGAATTTAGAAAGTGTCAGGACATACATACTGAACTCTCGGATACTTTCCCTGGGGAACTGAGGCCACTCCTGCAGTTGTCAGCTCAAGGCTATTGTGACTATCCCTCTATCCCACAATAAGACACCCCCTAATTATCCCTCCTTCCAAAAATCCAGTGTTTTTTTCCTTTAATTTTCTTTTAATTAATTTATTTTTTATTGAAGAATAATTGCTTTACAGAATTTTGCTGTTTTCTGTCAAACCTCAACATGAATCAACCATAGGTATACACATGTCACCTTCCTTTCGGACCTCCCTCCCATCTACCTTTGCATTCCACCCCTCTGGTTGATACAGAGCCCCATCTGAGTTTCTGAGATACACAGCAAATTCCCGTTGGCTATCTATTTTACATATGGTAGTGTAAGTTTCCATGTTACACTTTTCATACATCTCACCCTCTCCTCCCCTCTCCCCATGTCCATAAGTCTATTCGCTATGTCGGTTTCTCCATTGTTTCCCTGTAAATAAATTCTTCAGTACCATTTCTCTAGATTCCGTGTATATGCATTAGAATACAATATTTATCTTTCTCTTTCTGACTTACTTCACTCTGTATAATAGGTTCCAGGTTCATCCACCTCATTAGAACTTACTCAAATGTGTTCCTTTTTATGGCTGAGTAATATTCCATCATGTATAGGTACCACATTTCTTTATCCATTCATCTGCTGATGGACATCTAGGTTGCTTCCATGTTCTAGCTATTGTAAATAGTGCTGCAATGAACAATGGGATACATTTGTACTTTTCAATTTTGGTTTCCTCAGGATATATGCCTAAGAGTGGGATTGCTGGGTCATATGGTTGTTTTATTCCTAGTTTTTTAAGGGATCTCCATACTGTCTTCCATACTGGCTGTATCAATTTATATTCCCACCAACAGTGCAAAAGTGTTCTCTTTTCTCCATACCCTCTCCAGTATTTATTGTTTGTAGACTTTTTGATGATGGCCATTCTGACTGGTATGAGATGATATCTCACTGTAGTTTTGATTTGCATTTCTCTAATAATGAGCACTGTTGAGCATCTTTTCATGTCTTTGTTAACTATCTGTATGTCTTCTTTAGAGAAATGTCTGTTTAGGTCTTTTTCTCACTTATTGATTGGGCTTTTTGTTTTTCTGATATTGAGTTGTATGAGCTGCTTGTATATTTTGGAAATTAATCTTTTGTCAGTTGTTTCATTTGCTATTATTTTCTCCCATTCTGAGGGTTGTCTTTTCACCTTGCTTATAGTTTTCTTTGCTGTGCAAAAGCTTTTAAGTTTAATCAGGTCCCACTTGTTTACTTTTGTTTTTATTCCCATAACCCAAAAACTAGGAGATGGGTCATAGAGGATTATGCTTTGTTTTATGTCATTGACTATTCTGCCTATGTTTTCCTCTAAGAGTTTTATAGTTTCTGATCTTGCATTTAGGTCTTTAATCCTAAATTTTGAGTTTATTTTTGTGTATGGTGTTAGGAAGTGTCCTAATTTCATTCTTTTACATATGGCTGTCCAGTTTTCCCAGCACCATTTATTGAAGAGGCTGTCTTTGCCCCATTGCATATTCTTGCCACCTTTAAAGAACCCATAGGTGCATGGATTTATTTCTGGGCTTTCTATCTTGTTCTCTTTGTTTATATTTCTGTCTTTGTGCCAGTACCATACTGTCTTGATGACTGTAGCTTTATAGTATAATCTAAAGTCAGGAAGGTTGATTCCTCCACCTCCATTCTTCTTTCTCAAGACTGCTTTGGCTATTTGGGGTTTTTTATGTTTTCATATGAATTCTGAATTTTTTTGTTCTAGTTCTGTGAAAAATGCCATTGGTAATTTGATAGGGATCACATTGAATCTGTAGATTGCATTTGGTAGTATAGGCATTTTCACAATATTGATTCTGCCTACCCAGGAACATGGAATATATATCTCTCCATCTGTTTATGTCATCTTTGATTTCTTTCACTGGGGTCTGATAATTTTCTGTGTACAGTTCTTTTGTTTCCTTAGGTAAGTTTATTCCTAGATATTTATTCCTTTTTGTTGCAATGGTGAATGAGATTGATTCCTTAATTTCTCTTTCTGATTTTACATTGTTAGTATATAGAAATGCAAGTGATTTCTTTGTATTTATTTTGTATCCTGCAACTTTGCTAAATTCACTGATTAGCTCTAGTAATTTTCTGATAGTGTCTTTAGGATTTCCTATGTATTCTATCATTTCATCTGCAAACAGTGAGAGTTTTACTTCTACTTTTCCAACCTGGATTCATCTTATTTCTTTTTCTTCTCTTATTTTTGTAGCTGGGACTTCCAGAGCTATGTTGAATAATAGTGGTGAAAGTGGGCACCATTGACTTGTTCCTGATCTTAGGGGGAGTGCTTTCAGTTTTTCACCTTTGAGAATAATGTTTTCTGTAGGTTTATCATATATGGCCCTTTGTATGTTGAGGTAGGTTCCTTCTATGCCCATTTATTGAAGAGTTTTAATCATCAATGGGTGCTGAATTTTGTCAAAGGCTTTTTCTGCATCTATTATCATATGGTTTTTATCTTTCAATTTGTTAATATGGCGTATCACATTGTTTGTGTGTATATTGAAAAATCCTTGCATCCCTGGAATAAATTCAACTTGATCATGGTGTGTGAGCTTTTTGATGTGTTGCTGAATTGTGTTTGCTAAAAGTTTGCTGAGGATTTTTGCATCTGTGTTCATCATTGATATTGGCCTGTAGTTTTCTTTCTCTCTTTTTTTTTGGTGTCTTTTTCTGGTTTTGGTATCAGAGTAATGGTGGCCTCTTAGAATGAGTTTGGAAGTGTTCCTTCCTCTGCAATTTTTTAAAAGAATTTTAGAAGGATAGGCATTAGCTCTTCGCTAAATGTTTCATAGAATTCTCCTGTGAAGCCGTCTGATCCTGGGCTTTTGTTTTTTGGGAGATTATTGACCATAGCTTCAATTTCAGTGCTTGTAAATGGGTTGCTCATAATTTCTATTTCTTCCTGGTTTAGTCTTGGAAATTTGAGCTTTTCTAAGAATACTGTCCATTTCTTCTAGGTTATCTATTTTATTACCATATAGTTGTTCATAACAGTCTCATAATCCTTTGTATTTCTGTATTGTCTGTTGTAACCTCCCCTTTTTCATTTCTAATTTTGTTGATTTGATTCTTCTCTCTTTTTTTCTTGATGAGCCTGGATAAAGGCTTGTCAATTTTGTTTATCTTCTCAAAGAACCAACTTTTAGTTTTATTAATATACTATGCTTCTTTCATTTCTTTTTCATTTATTTCTGCTCAGATCTTTATGATTTCTTTCCTTCTACTAATTTTAGGGTTTCTACTAATTTTTACTTTCTACCTTTCTACTAATTTTGTTCTTATTTTTCCAGTTGTTTTAGATGTAAAGTTAGGTTGTCTGTTCAATATTTTTCTTGTTTCTTGAGGTAGGATTGTATTGCTATAAACTTCCCTCTTAGAACTGCTTTTGCTGCATCCCATAGGTTTTGAGTTGTCATGTTTCCATTGTTACTTGTTTCTAGAAATTTTTTTATTTCCTTTTTGATTTCTTCAGTAACCTGTTGGTTATTTAGAAATGTGTTAATTAATTTCCATGTGTCTGTATTTCTTACATTTTTTTCTTGTAATTGTTATCTAGTCTCATAGCATTGTGGTCAGAGAAGATGCCTGATACTATTTCAATTTTCTTAAATTTACTGAGGCTTGATATGTGAGCCATGATGTGGCCTATCCTGGAGAATGTTCCATGTGCACTTGAAAAGAAGGTGTGTTCTTCTGCATTTGGATGGAATGTCCTGAAGATATCAATGAGATCCATCTCATCTAAGTATCATTTAAGACTTGTGTTTAAGTTATTAATTTTCTGTTTTGATGATCTGTCCATTGGTGTTAGTGGGGCATTAAAGTCTCCTACAATTATTATGTTACTGTCAACTTCTCCTTTTATATGTTAGTGTTTGTCTTATGTATTGAGGGTTTCCTATGTTGGGTGCATAGATATTTACAATTGTTATGTCTTCCTCTAGGATTTATTCCTTGATTCTTATGTAGTGTCCTTCCTTATCTCTTGTAATATTCTTTATTTTAAGGTCTATTTTGTCTGATACAATGATTGCTACTCCAGATTTATTTTGCTTTCCACTTGCATGGAATCTATTTTCCATCCTCTCACTTTCAGTCTGTATGTGTCTTTAGGTCTGAAGTGGGTTTCTTGTAGACAGCATATATATGGGTCTTGTTTTAGTATCCATTTAGCCAGTCTGTGTCTTTTGGTTGGAGCATTTAATCCATTTACATTTAAAGTCATTATTGATATATATGTTCCTATTACCATTTTCTTAATTTGGGGGGTTTGATTTTGTAGATCTGTTTTTTTCTTGTATTCCTTGACTATATAAGTCCCTTTAACATTTGTTGTAAAGCTGGTTTGGTGGTACTGAATTCTCTTAACTTTTGCTTGCCTGTAAAGCTTTTTATTTCTCCATCAATTTTGAATGAGATCCTTGCCAGATACAGTAATCTTGGTTGTAGATTTTTCTCTTTCAGTACTTTGAATATGTCCTGGCATTCCCTTCTGGCCTGCAAAGTTTCTGCTGAAAGATCAGCTGTTAAGCGTATGGAGTTTCCCATGTAGTTACTTGCTGCTTCTCCTTTGCTGCTTTTAATAATCTTGCTTTTTGTTTAGTCTTTGTTAGTTTGATTAGTATGTGTCTTTCTCCTTGGATTTATCCTGTATGGGACTCTTTGTGCCTCTTGGACTTGATTGACTATTTCCTTTTCCATGTTGGGGATATTTTCAATTATAATCTCTTCAAAAAGGTTTTCTCAGACCCTTTCTTCTCTTCTTTTTCTGGGACCCCTATAATTCGAATATTGGTATGTTTGATATACTCCCAGAGGTCTCTGAGACTATCTTCAGTTTTTTTCATTCTTTTTACTTTATTCTGCTCTTCAGAAGTTATTTCCACCATTTTATCTTCCAGCTCACTGATTTGTTCTTCTGCTTCAGATATTCTTCTATTGATTCCTTCTAGAGTATTTTTAATTTCAGTAATTATGTTGTTTGTCTCTGTATGTTTATTCTTTAATTCTTCTAGGTGTTTGTTAATTTATTCTTGAATTTTCTCTGTTTTGCTCTCAAGGTTTTTGATCATCTTTACTATCATTATTCTGAATTCTTTTTCAGGTAGTCTGCCTATTTCCTCTTCATTTATTTGGAATTCTGTGTTTCTAGTTTGTCCCTTCATTTGTGTAGTATTTCACAGTCTTTTCATTATTTGTTTTTTAATTTATTGTGTTTGAGGTCTCCTTTTCCCAGGCTTCAAGGAAAGTTGAATTCTTTCCTCGAAGAAGGTTGAATTCTTTCTTCCTTTTGGTTTCTGCCCTCCTAAGGTTAGCACAGGGGTTTGTGTAAGCTTTATATAGGGTGAGATTTGTGTTGAGTTTTTGTATGTTTGTTTGTTTTTCCTCTGATGGGCAAGGCTGAGTGAGGTGGTAATCCTGTCTGCTGAAGATTGGGTTGGTATTTTTGTTTTGTTTGTTGTTTAGGTGAGGCATCTTGCACAGGGTGCTACTGGTGGTTGGATGATGCCAGGTTTTGTATTCAAGTGGTTTCCTTTGTGGGAGTTCTCACTAATTGATACTCTCTAGGGTTAGTTCTCTGATAGTCTTGGATCTTGGAATTAGTGCTCCTATTCCAAAGGCTCAGGCTTGATCTCTGGTCAGGAACAAAGATTCCACAAGTGGTTTGTTATGGTATTAAGTGAGATAAAAGCAAATATCCAAAAATGAGAAACCAAAGATGAATCCCAGACAAATGGCAGTTACAAAATCAGGCAAATGATAATTAAAATAGTGGAATATACACATACACATATACACCCATGAGCAAAATCAAAATAGTCCAACAAAAATAAAGTACTGTAGATACACCAGGCAAAGAAATAAAGAAGTATGTATACCAGTTAAGAACAGAACTAACTAAAGCACAAACTGGAAAACGAAACTAAACAAGGTGCCAAGTGGGGAATAAAACAATGAAAACAATCTAACAAATATGTTGAGAGGAAAGAAAAGAAAGAACGAATAGATATCCAAAGTTAAATAGAGGTAGATAAAGAAGGTTTAGATACATTAAAGATTAACTACAAGGGAGAAGGAACAGTAGGAAAGGCAAACAAAGGAATAAATGTAGAAAAAAATAATAGGTTTAAAAAAAATTAAAGTTATAAAGAGAAAAGAAAAAAAAATGGAAGAGGAAAGAAAAAAGGGGGAAAAAAGGAAAACTCCACAGAACTGCAAAGTGCAACATACAGGCAGAGGTTTATAAGAAGTATAAAAATTGTGACTAAGGAAAAAACAGAAAAAGCTCAAAAGTTTAATTAGATTTCTTAGTGCCAATAAAATTGATAACTGCAACAGAGAGAGGATAAAGGGGGGAAAATCTAAAAGAATCTACAGAATAAGTCAAAAAATAAGAATAATAAATGTTTTTCTTGAGTCACTGCTATCAGAGTCCTTTCCCTCGCTGGGAGTCATATTCCATCTTACCTCCCTAGGATGCCCTCCAATGCTCTGCTGGTCTCTGGACCTGCTGTAGGGGCAGCTCAGATTCTAATCTGGTCCTACTCCTGTGTGTTCTTGCTGCCAATGTCCGCAGCTATCAGAACTAGTGCATTTTCTTTTGTGGGAGCTCTCAATGTCCTTTTATATATTCCATAGACACAGTCTGCCTAGGTGACCGTGTGGATTTAGTCTGTAGCTTGTACAGCTGGTAGGAAGGTTTTGGGTCTTCTTCCTTAGCCACACTGCCCCGGGTTTCAATTGTGGTTTTATTTCCACCTCTACATGTGATTCCACTTGGGTTTGCTCCTCAGGCAGCCCTGGAGGACTTGGGTTTGCTCCTGTGAGGGCCAGGTGTGGAGATGGTGCAGCTGCTTGGGTCGCAGGGGTTCTGGTAGCACCAGGTACTCAGGGCGATTGGAGGCTAGGGCAGCAGGAAAAATAGTGCTCTAGAAGAGAATGACGACCAGAATTGGTCAATACACTCCAGTATTCTTGCCTGGAGAACCCCCCTCTCTGACAGAGAAGCCTGGCGGGCCACAGTCTACAGGGTCGCAAAGAGTTAGACATGACTGAATCGACCCTGGGCACATATTCGAAAGACTTTTTTTTTTTTTTTGCCTGTGGCAGCTCTGCCCCAGTGAGAGTTGAGAGTGAAGGTGGCACAGTTGCTTGACTTGCGAGGACCCTAGCAGTGCCAAGTGTGCAGGAACACAGACTGCCTCCACCACAGGAGTTGTGGCCCTATCAGAGTCTTTTTTCAAGCCTCTTTTTTTTTTTCCCCACTCAATTATTTATTTAAAAAGTTTCAAGATCCTTTAAAGTCTGTATCTCTTTTGCATTTTTTTTTCTTTCTTTCTTTTTTAATAAATTTATTTATTTTAGTTGGGGGCTAATTACTTTACAATATTGTAGTAGTTTTTGCTATACATTGACATGAATCAGCCATGGGTTTACATGTGTTCCCCATCCTGAACCCCCCCTCCCACCTCCCTCCCCATCCCATCCCTCTGGGTCATCCCATTGCCCCAGCCCTGAGCATTTGTCTCATGCATCGAACCTGGAATGGTGTTCTGTGATCTGAAGGCCTCTTTGGCCAGTCTTTCTCTGTAGCTCCATCCGTTCAGGCACTTAGAGGGCTCCCTTGCCTGGGGTCCTTCTCTATTGTTTGGCACTTCAGGCACATAGAGGGGCCCCCCTGGCTGGGGTCCTACTTTGTAGATCAGTAAAGGGGCACCCTGGGTGGGATCCTGCTCTGTAGTTCAGTACATCAGGTGTTTGATGGGCCAGCCTCTCTATCGTTCAGCTGCTGATGCTGGCGTGTGGGGAGAGAGAGGCTGTGGTGATGGCTCCACCCCTTTCGTGTGACTCAGCAGTATTGCCTTGCTTTCATGTCTGCTTGGCTTTCCTCCACTGGCATTTCCTACCACAGTCTCTTCCCTCACATCCCCTCAATCTGTCTCTCCGCAGTCCACAGCAGCCCTTACCCTGGGATTGCTCCACAATCCCTTAAATTCAGCTCCCAGCTGCTGTACCTTCCAGGGGACCAGCATTCCTGTCCAGTGTATATCTGGCTGCAGCAAGGACTGTCTGAGTCTCATTCCACTTAGGCTGCCACAGATCAGTTTTTTCACTCTCAGCCTTAAATATCTCTCCTCTAACTCAGACAGTTGCTCCTTTGTGAGGATCAGACCCCTGCTTCAGTTCCCCCACCCACCGAGGGCAGGTCCAGTCCTACTAACACTCCTGTTTTCCCCCCTAGTTCCTTAGTCCTACCGAGTTTTTCGTGGCTCTATATATTCTTTTCCACTGGTCAGGTACTCATTTCTGCTCTCAGCTGGTGTTCTACATGCACTTCTGTGTCTGAAGGTGTATACATCAGGAGATGTATCCATGGAGAGAGATGTACTCCACCTCCACCTACTCCTCCATCTTCTTCGTATCTCTGCAAATCCAGTTTTAAAAGTGAGAATCATCTTTTTAAAAGCATAGAATCAACTACTTTAAAGGTTTAGTAATAGTAATTGCAGTATTGGGATGAAGATAATTAAATTATATGAGTCAGTAAGGTTTTCCTTATTTTTCATTTTCTAACAGCCTCATTTGTTGGGTACACGTTTTATATCAAAGTTTAAAACTCTATAGATTTGCAAAATAGAAGAAAGAAAAATGACGGTGCTATCTATTAGTTAAAAACCTGTTAGTAGACTTCATTACAACCCAACAGAATATAGATCTCTTGGAAGCAAAGACAGCATCTATTGATTATGTTTTTTTTCTGAATATCTGTCTTTGGGCACATGGGTAATGCTTACCAAGTGGTTCTTGCTTTAATTGAAAACCTGTATTTCTTTAAAAATAAGCAGAACTGAAAATACCAAGGTATTCCTGGATTTGTTTTCAGTGACTGAAGGACAGTATTGTTTTTATCCTTTGCCTGTGTTCAGGAGAAGTCGTGAGTGTCATCTTGGGATACTTTCTTGGTTGGCTGAACTTGTTTGATTTGCTTTATGAAGCTGACCTGCTGTCTTTTTGTTGTATAAATAGCAGAAAGCTCCTGCTTTTGGTTTATATTGACTGTCTAAATCACAAAAGAATGGAGTGATTATCTGAATGCAAATATTGAATCATTCCTTTGTCTTGCTCACAAGAAAAAATTTATATCCTGTTATTCTGGGCACTGTTCATCAGGTAATCCTGAATCATTTAGGTCAGACTTGTCCTCACCCCCACTATAAAATTATAGAAATTCAAGACACACTAGTTACAGATTTCACCTTTCCATCTTTGAAGGCTTCATTCAGAATGCTGAATAAATAACTTTGTCCTAACTAATCCAGTTCAAAAGTAAAGTCATCCAATAATTTAGTTATTTCTAGGTTTTAAAATGACCACCAATCAATAAATATTTAAAATGCTCTGAGGGCACTTGACATAGGACTAACAGCTTTTTTCTTTGTCAAGTAAAGACACATAAGTCCTACAATGTATATACTATTTATGAGTGTATTTCATAAAGAAAGGCTTGTTGTTGTTCCATCCCTCAGTCATGCCTGACTCTTTGGGACCCCATGGACTGCAGCATGCAAGGTTTCCCTATCCTTCACTGTCTCCCAGAATTTGCTCAGATTCATGTCCATTGAATTGGTGATGCTATCTAGCCATCTCATCCTCTGCTGCCCTCTTCTTTTGCCTTCAATCTTTAGAAAACACACTTTCTTCATTAGAAAAGACCTGATACTGGGAAAGATTGAAAGCAAAAGAATGCCTACTTTATATATAAGTCTATATACTTGGAATATAAAGCTGTTCTTATCCTTTTTTCTCATTAAACTCTGGCTGGTGTCACAGGCCAATTCTCTGCAGTCGTGAGGGGTGCATTGTCCTCTGAACCAAGACTCATTGGTTTTAGTCACCAGTGACCATGAATTCGCTGCATGACTGAGCCAACCAATCTTTTAACCTCTCAATGCTTTCTGTTCTCCATCTATAGAATGATGCCGTTTGACTAAAGGATACTGAAGTTCTCTTTCAGATCTCCAATTGCATGATCTTACTATAACATGCAATTTCTGTATATTTAGCCTCAAGGTATCTTGCTTCATTTTCATTCTGTTATTGCTAGATATGTTCGTTCTGGAGCAAGATGTCCAATTCTGTTCCTTAATGTTCACCTCCTTTGGGAATTTTCAGCGAGGGCTGTTAGAGCAAATCTGCTTTGCATGGAGAAGAGCGAATTCTCAGCCATGAGCAACATTTCTCAGAGTGCACAACTTAAAACACATTACCCCCACCACATTTTTCTGCATGGCTTTATTTGTATTTGGTTTGGATGAGGGAGGGATAGAAAACAAAAGGACTGAGAGAAAGAGAGAGGGAAACTCATATAAGAAAAAGATTGAGAGCAAAAATAATGTTAAAAGAAATTGAGAAAGTGATTGAGACTGGGAGAGAGCCTTTATGAAAGAGAGCTTCTTCTCCTTGTAATGGAAAAAAGACATGACATGAATGAGAATGTCAAGAATGACATGAATGAGAAAGAAGTTCAAACCGGAGGAGTTGTATATATATACATATATCTGCTTTATTGACTACACCAAAGCCTTTAAGTGTGTTAATTACAACAAACTGTGGAAAATTATTAAAGACATGGGAATATCAGACCACCTTACCTGCCTCCTGAGAAACCTGTATGCATATCACAAAGCAACAGTTAGAACTGGACATAGGAAAATGGACTGGTTCCAAATTCGGAAATGAGTATGTCAAGGCTGTATATTGTCACCATGTTTATTTAACTTGTATGCAGAGTACATCATGAAAAATGCTGAGCTGAATGAACCACAAGCTGGAATCAAGATTTCTGGGAGAAGTATCAATAACCTCAGATATGCAGATGTCACCACCCTTATGGCAGAAAGTGAAGAAGAACTAAAGAGCCCCTCGATGAAAATGAAAGAGGAGAGTGAAAAAGCTGGCTTAAAACTCAACATTCAGAAAACAAAGATCATGGCATCTGGTCCCATCACTTCATGCCAAATAGATAGGGAAACAATGGAAACAGTGACAGACTTTATTTTCTTGGGCTCCAAAATCACAGCAGATGGTAATTGCAGCCATGAAATTAAAAGATACTTGCTCCTTGGAAGAAAAGCTATGACCAAACTTGACAGCATATTAAAAAGCAGAGACATTACTTTGCTAACAAAGATCCATCTAGTTAAAGCTATGATTTTCCCAGTAGTCATGTATGGATGTGAGAGTTGAACTATAAAGAAAGCTGAGTGCTGAAGAATTGATGCTTTTGAACTGTGGTGTTGAAGAAGACTCTCGAGAATCCCTTAGACTGCAAGGAGATCCAACCAGTCCATCCTAAAGGAAATCAGTCCTGAATATTCATTGGAAGGACTGATGCTGAAGCTGAAGCTCCAATACTTTGGCCAACGGATGTGAAGAGCTGACTCACTGGAAAAGACCCTGATGCTGGGAAAGATTGAAGGCAGGAGAAGTGGATGAGAGGATGAGATGGTTGGATGGCATCACCAACTCAAGGGACATGAATTTGAGTAAGCTCTGGGAAATGGTGATGGACAGGGAAGCCTGGCCTGCTGCAGTCCATGGGGTTGCAAAGAGTCTGACACAACTGAGTGACTGAACTGAACTAATATGTATAGGTATAGCTGATTCACTTTGCTGTACAGTAGAAACTAACACAACATTGTAAAACAGCTATACTCCAATAAAAATTAGTTTAGAAAAAGAATGAGAAGGGGAGGGAAGTTGATGGGGAGATGGGGAGACATTTAACTCTTAATGATTTGGGAAGAACTTCTCCCATAGGCCCTCTAGCCACTCTTAAGAACTGAGACTTTGTAGAGTTCTTTCTTATCATTAAATCTCTTGCCAGGTTCTCATTCCTCCATCCATTGCTTCTTTTGAATGCTGAATTTTTCAAAACATTTTCACTGATCAAATATCTCATTTAATCCTTACCATTACCCAGGGGATTGGCCAAAGCCAGTATTATTTGTGCTCATTATCAGAGGAGAAACGCCTAAGGACATGCACTTTGGGACTCAAAACTCGATGTTTATTACTCATAAGAATCACCGGAAGTATCTATTAAAACATTTTTTTCTTAATGCTCACTCCCAGTGATATCCAGGCCACCCCCTTTCAGTAACACCCAGAAAAATATGTTTCCAATAATTAACTGCAGATAATTTTGGCACACTCATACATTGACACACACTCTGGGAAATACTGGAGTAGACTCAAGTTTGTGACGAGTCATCTGAACTCTTTTCACTGTGGCTTACCAGCAGGATAACCAAAAGTGTTTATCTTTCAGAAAAGTGCTAGGGTGTAGTGCCTTCAGGGGAAATTTTGGTATTAATTCAGTGGAATCTACTGTTTTTTTGCTTATGCTACTTTAGGATAACAGGAAATTTGACTTGGCCAAGACAAATATTAGTGGAAACACTGAGATCTCCCTAGTCACATAGACTCAAATTTCAGCTTTTTTGGATTATCTCTTTATAAGGAGATACTCTTCACTCTCAATTCATTGTAAGATCTTATTGCTTTCAATTCTACTATTCATCTCCCTTCTGTTTTCATTGACACCAAAAGACTATGAGCCTCTGCTGAATAGGCTGCTCAAGAAAATTAGCCTCCTTGAATAATGGTTTGATTACAGAAACAGATACAGTAATCCTATCAAAGTTTCAAGTGGGGTCAGAATGTGTTTGATAATCCATTGAGCCAGAGGAGTTTGAGAAAGTAGGGAGGATGAAATGACTAGCATTGGAGCATCAAGAGAAATGGAGAAGCTGTGAGGTTATGAACCTGGCCTAATTATACAGGAAAAGTTCTAGCATTAGAAAACGACAAATTGAAATCAGTGAACTGGTCATTATCCTGCTGTTACTTTATAAATCAGGATAGGAAGACGTCAACAGCCTCTCCTCCAGAGTTTCAGAAACTAGAAACATCTAATATCTAATAAGCAGACATGCGTTGTTTGGCCACACAGTTTTGTGGCTGCATGCATGTGTGCTAAGTTGCTTCAGTCATGTCCGAATCTTTGCGACATTATGGACTGTAGCCTGCCAGGCTCTGTTCACGGAATTCTCCAGGCAAGAATACTGGAGTGGGTTGCCATGCCCTCCTTCAGGGGATCTTCCCAACCCAGGGATCGAACCCGCTTCTCTTATGTCTGTGCATTGGCCAGAGTGTTCTTTACCACTAGTGCCACTTGGGAAGCCTGTTTTATGACTACAGGATACTGTTTAAAAATCAACAAGTTTTACAAAACAACAAAGAAAAAAAGAGAAAGTCTTATTTTCAGCTCTTTTGGCAACTCTGGGTCTCACATTTCCTCACATCAGCATCTGGCTAAACCGGAGTCACAAGTGCCTCCTTTAAGTTGGAGGATGGTCTCATTCCTACATACCTACATGTGCTTACACCCAACCTGAGCCTCTCATTTACTGCTCTGCCAAACCCCTGTGGGCACCAGGTTAATCCCTTCACTTGTTTCCTGAACCTGTAGGATTTCATCTAAGTGCTAGGTGTGCAAAGTCATCACTGTGTGTATGGTTGTTCAATGGATTTTAAAAGGACAGGGTTTTGGAACAATTTTCTACAACTAACTAGACTTGCCAATTCAGCCTCAGAATTTTAAAGACATTCAAGTCATCATTTTTAACATTTTCAGTAAGGAATAATGCTTTTATTACTATATTTTGTAAATAATTAACCTAATGCTGATTGCTATTCGTGTTTCATAGTGGTAAGAAAGCATAAAATTTAGAAAATAATTTAAAGAATTTAGAAACCACAATTCATAGAATGTGATTAAAATACTACTTTATTTTCTTTCCCATCCCATCTTTACAATTTATTTGATAAACATAAAATTTCTGCCCTTGATAAAAATATTGACGGCCCATGATTTCTTGCAAGTATACGGCTGACATCAAAACCTGCTAGGAATATTATAGGAGAGGAATACTGTACCAGTTTCATTATTTAAAAAAGGATTTTAAAATCCAGTAAAATATTTTAAAAGAGTCCTTAACTCTCCCCAAGTTGGGATTATATTAGCAATATGAAATTGGTTTAACACTAGGACATCAATCAACATAATTTACCACACTCATAGAGTGTGTAAAAAAATATATGATCATCTGAACACATGCAGGAAAGCACTTTTAAGAATTCAATATTCATTCTTTATAAAAAAAATAAATTTAGGAAACAAGACTATAGGGGATTTTCTCAATCTGATACAGTAACTTCAAAAACTACAACAATTACCATGCATAATGGAGAAACGTTAGCTTTCCCTTTGAGAATGAGAATGAAACAATCTTGTCCAGCAATGCTACTTGTATGAAATGTTGTACTAAATATGCTAGCTAGTGCAGTAAAATAAGAAAACTAAAAATCAATAATTAGAAAAATAAAGGCAGCTATTATGTGTATATATATATATATATATATATATATATATATACACATATATATTTAAATCACTTTGCTGCAGTACACTTGAAACTAATTGAATAGAACTGAAAGTCACTCAGTTGTGTCTGAGTCTTTGCAACTCCTTGGAATTCGCCAGGCCAGAATACTGGAGTGGGTAGCCTTTCCCTTCTCCAGGGGATCTTCCCAACCCAGGGAGAGAACCCAAGTCTCCCACATTGCAGGCAGATTCTTTACCAGCTGAGCCACAAGGGAGACCCATTGAAACTAATATCACATTGTAAATCAATTATATTTTAATTTAAATAAATAAACAAAAGAATGACCAGCCTTTGTAAGTCATTCTTTCAAGTAAAAATGGTGATCTGTAGAAAAAGCATAAAGTTCAGTTTGTAACTCAAATTACATAAGTGCTTTTCCTCAAGACACCATTGTGCTTGGCATTCTGACGAAGAGTTTTATGAATACTTCTCATTTTGTCACAAATAATGATAAAAAGATGTGTATTTAAATAATAAATAATAACTTATACTGTTCATTAAAGAGATTCTTAAGTGGGAAAAAAAAAAGAGAAAACCTTAAGAAATACCAAGAAAAAGGCTATGGAGAGAAATGTCAGCAACCTTCTGAAGCATTTTGTGACAAGCACAACCTTGTTTTAGCAAATAAATCTCTGTTGTCATTAATCATAGACTATTTGTGGGTTCTCCATTTCCCCCCGAAACTCTGGAACACATCCCCTTATGAATAGGGAAGACACTGGATACTTGAAGTTCTAATTTAGCTGTTATTGACTTCCTCTCGGTCTTATTCTGTTACACTCTTAATGCAGGTTGTCATTCACCTTTACTTATTTAGGGTCAGAGGCCTTCCAAGTAAGACTTGCCTTTGCTCAGGTTTGTCCTCGTTCATTGAAGTAGCTTTTTGTAAAATGTTCCTACCTGGAATTATTGGGTTGGCCAAAAAACTCATTTGGGTTTTTCCCATGATATCTTACAGAAAATCCTGAAGGAATTTTTGGCCAACCCACTATTTAGTAGTCAGAGGCATTCATCATATTTAATTTATTATGAGAGTTGATTTGTAAATCTGCCCCACTAGACTGAAGGCTGACTTGACCCGCATGTCAGTGCACCTCAAGATCTCTGGTCTCCCCTGGTCCTCTTTGTGAGGCTAGAACTGCGCTTCTGAAGTCTAGATTGAAGCTTGCTGTGTATGCTTCTCGGTGATTCAGACAGGCTGTTATGAGATGAAACAATGTTTAATTCTCTTTAGGACTTAATTTCATTCAAATCCAACTTTCTCCTGTATCCATCTAATTCAGTGTAAGAGAAGTACTTTTAAAGATTTAACCATTTTTAAAAACATAAAACATTTATTAAAAGTACTTATGAGCAAAGCCATGTGCTTTGTTTTCTATAAAATCATTTCAGCATAGTACCACATCTGACTATATAATTTAACAACAATAATGCTGTATTTGCTTATTGATTAAGATTTTACAAAGTACTTTATATATATATTATCTCTATAAAACCCTAAAAGGCAGGCAAAATGATAAATGTTATTTTCAATTTATGAATAGAGTTTAAAATACTTAAGAGTTTTGTTGTTGTTTGTTGTTGTTGTTAGCCACTAAGTCGTGTCTGACTCTTTGGGACCCCATGGACTATAGCCCGCCAGGCTCCTCTGTGCATGGCATTCTCCAGGCAAGAATACTGGAGTGGGTTGCCATTTCCTACTCCAGGGGATCTTCCTGATCCAGGGATCGAATCCATGTCTCCTGCATTGTAGGCAGATTCTTTACCACTGCATCACTGGGGAAGCCCCTAGTCATCTTTGAACTTGAAAGTAATCCAGCAAATTTTGAGTAGTTTGGTAGCCAGCCTCCGTGATGGCCTCCAATAATCCTTCCCTCTTGTATTCAAGTACTTGGATGGCCCATTCTCACACTTACTTAAGATTGAATTGTGTGACTCTTGGAAGTCAGTGGAAATGTTGTGTAATTTCTAGGACAAGGAAGTAAAAGACATATGGCTTCTGCCAAGGTCTCTCAGATTGCTCTCTCAGGGAGAAGCCAGCCATCATGTTGTGTTGTGGGAACAGCCAGGCAGAAATTCCCAGTGGAGAAAACCTGATCTTCTACTGACAACCAGAACCAAGTTGTCAGCAAGGGGAGTGAACCACCATGTAAATGGATCTTCCAGATCCATCAAGCCTTGAGCTGATGGCAGAAACTGTGAGAGATAGTAAATAATTGTTTTAAGAGTTGTGCTTAGGAATAATTTGTTGCACAGCAATGAATAGCTAATTCAAGAGTTATCCAATAAAATTTGTAATACATTCAAGCTTTTGACATAAATTTAATTGATATTTACATGAACAGAACGAAAACTCTGTATCAAGTGAATTTTTCCCAGTTAGCAAGGTAAATTCTTTTCTCTTAAGCTACATTCACGGTAAATGTTTGATTAATATTGGCTGAATTTATTTATATGATTTATTATTTACTTGCTTCATAAAGCCAGAAACATGTTTAGGATTATATGCCTTGACTACTAAATTCATTAAGTCAGAGCTTTAAGTTACCATTGAATAAATGGTACAGACAGAATGATGCTTTATTACCATTTTACAATACTATATTACTACTAACAAAAATAATAGTAGTAAATTTTATAAGCATATAGTTTTTTCTATTCTTCCAACATAGATAATTAAAAAGTTATGCGTTGTAATTATGGATGTTATCATGTTTTTTCATGGCAGATATATTTTACTGATTAATTTTATTTATAGTTATCATTGTGCTTCCTGAGGTACTTACATGAAAATTAATTTGTTAATGAACTGCATTTTACTAACTGAATATTAGTAAAAGAATTACTGATTTTTTTCATCTAGTGAAACAAAAAAGTGAAATTTTAAGGTGAAATTCTTTTAACTTTCATTCACATATTGGGAAATTAAGTTAAGGAGACAAACGATATTAAAGAAATAAATTTGAAAAAGATTAAGTTAGTTTCAGATATTGTTTCCTCAGATTAAACAGTGTATCATTCCAACTCCTTTTTCTTCTCCTCCCGGAATTGTTTACCTCTCTACTCACATTAGTTTCTGTTCTTTGACAATTTTGCTCCTACTTGTTTAGACCACAGAGGTGGAAATTGAATTCATGTTGTAATAAGAATCTAACCACTCTTAAGCAAAATAACGATAGTTACTGGTTAGTTGTATATAATGATCTCACCATACAGTTTTATTTGCAAGTATAATTTTAAGATAAAATATCATACTAATTATTCACTTCTTGCTTGGGATTTCGTTTGCCTTTAAACCTTTTCTTGATATATTTATTCTGTACTGTTTTATTAAATTTGTACATTTTTTGCTTTTGTTGTTCACTTTATATTTATTCCTACTAAACTTTGTCCTATAAATGAATAATAATTTATCTAGTTATTTTTCACTGCAAATTTCCTTACTATTATCCAGGATCTTAAAAATGTAGCTCAACACACTGTCCTTTAGAAACCTAATTTTCATTCTAACGGATTATGATAAGCTGTATGACTCCTTTTTTATATACAGTTGATCCTTAAACAACAAAGGTTTGAATTATGCAGGTTCACTTATATGTGGATTTTTTAAAATAGTAAATACTATAGTCCTACAAGGCTTCCTCTGTGGTGCTAGTGGTAAAGAACCTGCCTGCCAATGCAAGAGACTTAAGAGATGTGAGTTCAATCCCTCGGTTGGGAAGATTACTTGAAGAAGGGCATGGCAACCCACTCCAGTATTCTTGCCTGGAGAATCCCATGGAGCCTGGTGTGCTATATAGGCTCACAAAGAGTTAGACACAAATGAAGTAACTTAGCACGAACGCTTGCATAGTCCTACACAACTGGAGGTCAGTTGAATTGGTGGATGCAGAACCTCAAATACAGAGGTTAAGGAGGAACTGCAGATCAGGAGGGAAGACTATATGTGCAGACAGTACAAGGGATCAGGACCCCTAACCCCCTCATTGTTTAAAGATTAGCTGTACAGCATTTTCTCCACATAGGCTTTGGGGACGTTAACGAATTGTTGATCACCTATTCAGTCCTTCGTTTATACCTATATTATCAGTAATGAGCTTTGGCCTCTTTTGACCTTGATTCTTAAAGAAAGATGGGAATAATACTTGGTGGCATGGGGTAAAAAAAGGAAGGATAAAAATGGAGTCGAGGCTGACTTTCTGTCATATGGAAAAGCTAAAATTTAGTACATTCAAAATAATTGAAGACTTATTTAGTGGCCTTTAAAAACTTTCACCTAGAGCAGTATTTCCAGGTACTTGAGATAATTTTAGGCATCAATGGAATTAAACAACATTAACTCAAATCTCTATGATACTTATAGTTATCTAGGTGTATGTTTGGTGTTATGTCTTTACTGTCCTGTAACACTCACAGATTTCACTTTGCAATATAAGGAGAGCAGGACTCAAGCATAGAAACATCATAGTCAGTGATATCTTTATGGAATATGACTTTTGCCATACTATTTATCTTTATAGTTGAGTTTTAAATGATTTGATTTTAAGGAAAAAGAGTAAAGAAGTAATAGTAGATAAAGAATATGAATAAGCTCATAAAGATGGTACAGGAGTGAATGAAATTTTGGACACACTTTCCAAGAGATTAAAACTTAGGAGAATGCTACAGCCAAATATGTCATTTCCTTTTGCCAGTTTCTTTTTCTCACTAGAAACCTGCTAAAATGGACAAGAGTTTTGAAGACAATTTGATAGTTGGTAAGTGACTCTTCTGAATTTAGCCGACACATTTCACTTCAACCTTTATCACCCATGAGAATAAGAAGTGTAAAACTTTCAAATGTTACAGAAGTCTCACTGGTAACAATAAAAATGCCAAGCACATAGAAAATGTCCCACAAATTCTTCCCAGATTTTGAAGTGACCCTATATCAGAAAAAACTCATAAATCCCAGTTTATGAACCATAAATTCAACACTGTTGAATTCACAAAAAAAGCAGAGACATGTTTACAAATAGTAATATAGCATAAAGGAATAATGATTTCCCAATAAATTTAAACTCATAAATTTTATTTCAATATGAAGTTTCAATAGTAGATTGTATGTTCAATATAAAAACAACCCAAGTTTTACTTTCTTTTTTAGCTAATGGTAATCTATTTAAAGTAATAGATTAATTATAATATTCTAAAGATTCTGGCTATTCAGGTAAAACTTAAATTTAACATATAAGAAACAGTTAATAAGCACCTATTATTAAGCAGCAGGAGATACACAGATAAATGTTAATGTTATATATTATAATTGCTTGAAAATTGATTTTTCTGGTATATTTCACATAATGATTCTAAACTAATAAAAATGTTTAGTTATACAGAGCACCACATTTCTTAAGCATGTTGGATAAAAGAAACTATATATTTATAATAATGCAACATTACATCTATTGGTTTTCTTTATTCATATTGCTGTTAGAAAAGTAAAATTTAATTGTTCTGGCATGAATTCATCTTTAAAACTGGAAAAAATCAGTTTACAATAAATTCAACTGTAATCTAATAGTAACTTCCATGCTTAGAAAACACTTTATTACTTAATACTGGTGGTATCTCAGATCTAAATAATTATCACTGCTGCATTGAAGCGCTTGCTTTATAGCTCCAAAGTCTATTCATTCTGATTATCCATCCTGCCATATTTGGGAAGCAAATGATTTATAGCCAACTCTGGATTAATTTGCTACAGAACAAATTTAGAATTATCTTCTGCCATAAACACATAATTGTGACTCAGCAAATATGATTCTGAGTCTAGTAAACAGCATTTAATAAAATAAGAATAATTTTATATGACAAGGACGGCTCCTGGATATATCCACCTTTTATATAAAAACATGCTCAGACTAAAGACTTACTTGCTGCTCTTGGAAAAAGCCCCCCACATTTCCTCAAATACTTCTTGGTGGAGAAAGGATTAAGTTTTCATGTTCATCTTTATTTCCACCTTCCTGCATCCACTGAATCTTGTACTCTATTTGGTTCCTTGTGACATTTTCTTCATCTTCGCACTGGCAACAACCAAAATGTAATTCCCCATGCTTTCCTGCATGCCCAGAAAGATCCATTGAACTAGAATCTTGCTGGATATTTGCAGACTTCATGTAGAGTGCATGCCTGTGTACTGCATGTGTAGGTGACTTTATGCATAGGGAGAGGGGCTTTACAACAGAGAGGTGCAAAGTTAAGGATGAGTTTTAGATACCTCCATTCTTAAAAGGTTTTAGATGCTTCGCCTTCTTTCTTGGCCTATTCTCTCTTCTCTTCCTCTACATCTTCTGCTCTCTCACCCTCGAGGATTAAAAATAACAAATCATTTCTGCTTTCTTGGGAAGAGCAATTAAGTTCTCATTTACATCTCTTTCAGTTTTGGACATCCTTCTGAATTTTCAAAATCACTTCTTGGAAATGTACATGTAAATATTTGTTCCTGTGCTAGTGCTAAGTCGCTTCAGTCGTGCCTGACTCTTTTCGACCCTGTGGACCCATAGCCTGCCAGGCTTCTCTGTCCAAGGGATTCTCCAGCAAGAATACTGGCGTGAGTTGCCATTTCCTCCTCCAGGGGATCTTCTCAACCCAGGGATTGAACCCACCTCTCTTATGTTTCTTGAATTGGCAGGTGGGTTCCTTACTACTAGTGCCACCTGGCAAGCCTAAATAAGATAAGAAAAACTTTTCCATACCAGTCTTCATCTTGGCATTTGGGAAAGGAATTTGGAGAGGTTCATTCTTCTTGTTAAATTTTAATGATATTATACAAAAGAGTACTACTTTTAAATAATAAGGCAAATGTGAGTCGATTGAGAAATAAGAATATATACTTACGTCTTGCTCTCCTTCTCTTTAAATATGGCTGTCCTGATTTCTTCCATTGTCAGCAAAGCAGATACTTCCCAACCAAGCTTTGAAAACATATTCTGTAAAAGTGTCTGTTGCCCACTATTAAATAACAAAAATCTGTTGCAGTGCTCAGTGTAAGCTCACTCTTTTTCCAAAGGCTGCATCTGTCCCACAACATGCAGAGTTATTTTTAAATGTGTTAGATTTAATTAACCCACCACAAGGGACTCCTTTGATGGCATCCTGAAGGAGTGTTCGAAATATTTTTAATTTGGAAAATATACCATATAAAAGCTAGAAAGCTAGTCTCCAAAACAAGAAAGTAGACACCATGACTTCTTCTCTGTTCTTATATAAATACACGATGGGCATCTACTGGGTATGTGGTTCCATCTGAGCAAAACTGAGCAGTTTTTCCATCGCCAGTGTGGAAAACTGTGAGAAACAGATTCACAGGAGGAAAGATACGCTTTTATTCTAGCACTTGGAACTGGTACATATTGGAAACAAAGGGCTAGAAATCCCCTGCTCTGTTAAGTCTTTGTTTATTTGTTTCTGATTAAAAGTATGTCATAAATGTTTAAAGGCTGTCCTTCACTGTTTGCAGGGAATGAATAAAACAAGGTATCAAATTCTGGCTCAGCTTGTAATGCTATATAAAGCCATTAGTCAAATGAACAAGATTATACTGTTATTGATATACCATGATCCACAAACTAGTGGTCCTCCAATGTTTTGAAAATAAATCCTTCATGTACATGAAAATTGTGAACTACCTTCCCAATAAGATAATAAATGGCACCCACTAGTTGAGAAAAAAGAATGCTGCTAAATATTAGCAGGCATGTGTCTGACTCTTTGCAACCCCATGTATGTGTGCTAAATTTGCAACCACAAACATGACATTGCAGTTCTAAGACTAGCCAATGTAGAGGAAAAGAACATGAAAGATGGGAGGAGAACATCTAAATATAAACTAGGCTCTAACACCTTCTACTCTGAGTCTTGACAAGTCACAATCAGACCTCGATTTCTTCATCTATAAGATAATAATAGTGTCTGTTCTACTGTTCTATGAAATTGTTAAAATCAAGTGATATGGAAGCAATTATTATTACACATGCTAAAATCTTGGAATGTCTATTATTTAAAGTTGTTTGTCTATTCAGTTCAGTTCAGTTCAGTCACTCAGTCGTGTCCGACTCTTTGCGACCCCATGAACCGCAGCACGCCAGGCCTCCCTGTCCATCACCAACTCCCTGAGTCCATCCAAACCCATGTCCATCGAGGCGGTGATGCCATCCAGCCATCTCATCCTCTGTCGTCCCCTTCTCCTCCTGCCCTCAATCTTTCCCAGCATCAGGGGCTTTTCAAAAGAGTCAACTCTTCCCATCAGGTGGCCAAAGAATTGGAGCTTCAGCTTCAGCATCAGTCCTTCCAATGAATATTCAGGACTGATCTCCCTTAGGATGGACTGGTTGGATCTCCTTGCCATCCAAGGGACTTTCAAGAGTCTTCTCCAACACCACAGTTCAAAAGCATCAATTCTTCGGTGCTCAGCTTTCTTTATAGTCCAACTCTCGTATCCATACATGACCACTGGAAAAACCATAGCCTTGACTAGACGGACCTTTGTTGGCAAAGTAATGTCTCTGCTTTTTAATATGCTGTCCAGATTGGTCATAACTTTCCTTCCAAGGAGTAAGTGTCTTTTAATTTCATTGCTGCAATCACCATCTGCAGTGATTTTGGAGCCTAAAAAAATAAAGTCAGCCACTGTTTCCACATCTATCTGCTATGAAGTGATGGGACTGGATGCCATGATGTTAGTTTTCTGAATGTTGAAATTTAAGCCAACTTTTTCACTCTCCTCTTTCACTTGCATCAAGCAGCTTTTTAGTTCTTCTTTACTTTCTGCCATAAGGGTGGTGTCATCTGCATATCTGAGGTTATCGATAT
The DNA here is from genome assembly GCF_054371585.1 of Giraffa tippelskirchi. Classification (NCBI taxonomy): domain Eukaryota; kingdom Metazoa; phylum Chordata; class Mammalia; order Artiodactyla; family Giraffidae; genus Giraffa; species Giraffa tippelskirchi. Next base: position 85,791,668 of record NC_137275.1, on the reverse strand, counting down.
TTCTCCCGGCAATCTTGATTCCAGCTTGTGCTTCCTCCAGCCCAGCGTTTCTCATGATGTACTCTGCATATAAGATAAATAAGCAGGGTGACAATATACAGCCTTGACATACTCCTTTTCCTATTTGGAACCAGTCTGTTGTTCCATGTCCAGTTCTAACTGTTGCTTCCTGACCTGTATACAGGTTTCTCAAGAGGCAGGTCAGGTGGTCTGGTATTCTCATCTCTTTCAGAATTTTCCACAGTTTATTGTGATCCACACAGTCAAAGTCTTTGGCATAGTCAATAAAGCAGAAATAGATGTTTTTCTGGTACTCTCATGCTTTTTTGATGATCCATAGGATGTTGGCAATTTGATCTCTGGTTCCTCTGCCTTTTCTAAAACCAGCTTGAATATCTGGAAGTTCATGGTTCACGTATTGCTGAAGCCTGGCTTGGAGAATTTTGAGCATAACTTTACTAGCGTGTGAAATGAGTGCAATTGTGTGGTAGTTTGAGCAACTTTTGGTTTTGCCTTCCTTTGGGATTGGAATGAAAACTGACCTTTTCCAGTCCTGTGGCCACTGATGAGTCCCCCAGATTTGCTGGCATATTGAGTGCAGCACTTTCACAGCATCATCTTTCAGGATTTGAAATAGCTCAACTGGAATTCCATCACCTCCACTAGCTTTGTTCGTAGTGATGCTTCCTGAGGCCCACTTGACTTCACATTCCAGGATGTCTGGCTCTAGGTGAGTGATCACACCATCGTGATTGTCTGGGTCATGAAGAACTTTTTTGTACAGTTCTTCTGTGTATTCTTGCCACCTCTTTTTAATATCTTCTGCTTCTGCTGGGTCCCTACCATTTCCATCCTTTATTGAGCCCATCTTTGCATGAAATGTTCCCTTGGCATCTCTAATTTTCTTGAAAAGATCTCTAGTCTTTCCCATTCTATTGTTTTCCTCTATTTCTTTGCATTGATCACTGAGGAAGGCTTTCTTATCTCTCCTTGTTATTCTTTGGATCTCTGCATTCAAAGGGGTATATCTTTCCTTTTCTCCTTTGCTTTTCACTTTTCTTCTTTTCACAGCTATTTGTAAGGCCTCTTCAGGCAGCCATTTTGCTTTTTTGCATTTCTTTTTCTTGGGGATGGTCTTGATTCCTGTCTGCTGTACAATGTCACAAACCTCCATCCATAGTTCTTCAGGCACTCTGTCTATCAAATCTAGTCCCTTAAATCTATTTCTCACTTCTATTGTATAGTCATAAGGGATATGATTTAGGTCATACCTGAAGAGTCTAGTGGTTTTCTCCACTTTCTTCAATTTCACTCTGAATTTGGCAATAAGGAGTTCATGTCTATTCAAATCATTCTTTTTAGGGCAAGAAAAGATTTTCTTTAATTTTTCTGAAGATAGAAATAGCTTTTGCTCTCTTATTTTACCCCTTAATAACTGAAATTACCATCTCTCAACAGATACAAATTATAAAGCATTTAAAATTAGCTAGAGAGTTTTTCTTTACATTTAGAGAAGACAAAAGGAAGTGTTAATGAAATAATAAATATGACATCTCAAATTCAGGCAAATATCATTTTCTAGCTTCAAATGCAATACTGTAGACTTTTTACCAACTCATCTGTCACCAATCAAAAGTATACATGAACACACATACACAGACCTACACATATACATTGTTGAGAAGGAGTTGTGTAGCTTATTGTATATGAGCTCTGTTCATTCATGTTGGTATTAGTTTTATCTATGTAAGATATTTCATCATTTGCTCTTCTATGTTAAAAAAGAACATTCCAACACAAAGTAATCCAAATATCTATTTCAAATTTTGTCTTTCACATTTTCTCTATTTCCAGGTAGACTAACACCTTAAGAGAAATGTATTTTGACCAGGTAACATTTTCAGATTGCATATAGAGGTAGTCATTTTGTCCCTTGTAATACAGAATTCCTTTAGGGACTTAGATTTCTCCCAGGTGATGAGTTTATAACTCCATGAAGCCTTTGTATATAACTGCTGAAGTATAAGCCTCTTCTTGGTATATAGAAATGCAACTTATATTTTATTATTTGTCATAATGGATAATTGCATTGTAATTTAATCTTAGAAGTAATATAACTTTGTAGCTGAAGAAACTCTATTCAACAGACACTTTTCATAGAGGAAACCAAGGCCCAAAGCAGTGAAGTGGCTCACACAGTTACATCGTTAGCTGATGTCACAACTGCAGAGTCTCTATGTCCTTCTACTTTCCACGGTGTCATTTCTTGTAAGTCACTTTTCTAAACTAATGTCACCTGCTGGAGGAGAGTGTCTAGTGAGACCTTCCCTGTTCCTGAGGAAATGCCAGGAGAGCCTGTATCAAAGACCCAGGATTTCAAGTGGTGACAGTTTACGCTCAGAGGAAAGCTGGGGTGCCATTAGAGAGAGAGTAGGACCTTGCTCTCCATGGTGATTGCTGCCCCTGAGTGGAGCCCAGAACGGGGACAGAGCAGCGCTCTGAGGTGGGGGGGGGGGTAGTCCTGTGGTTTTTCCCCTTCCCTAGACAAGCCCAAGAGACTTGCTTGTAAAGTTTGCTGGAGGTGACCAGAACCTGCGTGTGAAGCCTAAGCATCAGGTTTCCCTGGAAGATTTCAGAATCACAGAATCACAGTTCTTCTCTGGAGTCAGAGCAGAGCACAGCAGGTGGGGTCTCGGGACAGTTGTCTTAGAGCCCAGGAGTATGGCCAGGTCACTCCTTTCCCTGAATACTCCCATTCTTATAAATATTAAAATATAACCTTTGCCTTTTTATACCTCAAAGAGCTGACACACCTCAAACCTGGTACAGCATATAAAAAGTCCGCCTATAATAGAGTCCACAATTATGGAACCTGATTTTTAAAGAATCACAGTTGTTTTGTGAAGGAAAAATACCTGCAAACTCCCATATTTCAAACCTGACACCTGGATGAATGGAGAAAATTTGCCTTGGGAGCCTCCATCCGTTTGTTAGCCAAAGCACCTTGAATCCACGGGTCCGTTTTGCAGATATTATTGTTTTCTGTTTAAGAAACTCACCAGTGCAATGCTGCCTTCCTGTCCTCCCCAGAGGGGCCAGGTGGCTGAGACACCTGTCCACGCCGGAACCTGCCAGGCCTGGTGCTCCCTCCCTACCTCACAGATGGCTGGCCACCTGAGGAGATTCCTCTGTGGGGCAGAGCTCTCGCCCACTTATCTGCATGTTTTCTTCCTGTCAGAGATGAGATTTTCTTCTTAGACCCGAAAGATAAGCATTCTCAAACCTTTTGTGTTCGCTATAGCATTTTGTTAACCTTAATTGAAAAAATACTTTAAACTTCAAATCCTTTTTTGAAGAGTTCCCACTAGTTCTAATGCTTTCATTTAAAATGAAATTTTCCTTTTTCCCTCTCTCAAAAGATTCTACTTTTTAGTGTGTAATATGCTCAATGCCTCATTTCAGGCCTTATATTTTATAGTCTCTTTTTTACTTGGCACTATTGGCTTTCCCCTTCTTTTTGAATATCCTAACTTCTTTTTCTGCCGTGAAACAATTTTTTTTTCTTTCCTTCTCGTGCAAAATTATCTGATTCCTCTTGAAATCTGGTCCACCAGGAGAAGGATTCCGTTTATCCCAGACAGAGACATAACCTCACTTTGATTTCACTGAACTGTCATACAACCAACTAAACACAGTATTAATTATATAGCACCAACAAAAAATCATTTTATTGATTTATTTTTGACTGTGCTGGGCCTTCATTGCTGTGTGGGCTTTTCTCTAGCAGTGGAGAGCTGGAGCTGCTCTTTTGTTGAAAAACACAGGAACTAGGGCGCACAGACTTCAGTAATTGTGGTTTGTGGGCTCAATAGTTGTGACTCCCAGGCTCTAGAGCACAGGCTCAGTAGTTGTGGCACATGGGCTTAGCTACTCCATGGCATGTGGGATCTTCCTGGACGAGGGATTGAACCTGTGTCTCCTGCATTGGCAGGTGGAGTCTTTGCTACTGAGCCACCTGGGAAGCTCCAGCAACATTTTTATACAGCACCTTGACATAACCTTATAGCTGTTTCATATATGTGTAGCTTGGGTATCAAAATAAAGTATAAATTCGTCTAGAAAAAACATATTTTTAATTTTGCTTAGCTCTATTAAAATAGACAAATGTTTGTTGAGGTAAGTCTCATTAGCTAGTAGCTTACTTATGTACTTCACATAGAAAATCTTGAAATTATCAGACCAATGTAGATAGAAGAAATCATCATGAATACATCATCATGTGATAGTTGTTTTCTTTAAAATGAGGAAAAAAATTAACTGTATTTTATTTGGTTGGAAGTAAGCCAAAGTGACCTTTGCTGTGTCAAAGGGCAATGTGTTGATATGACACTGATAATTAAAAGGAATCAGTCCTTTATCTTTCATGAAGGTTCTGTTTTGATGGGACTATAGAAAGTGCTATCATAGTTCATTTATTTATTATTGTTGTATTAATATACAAATATATTTTACTTATCCATGTATAAATTTGTAGTGTACTATATTATATAATTGATATTTCAACATATTTTCATGTGTGAGGGAAAATTGAAATTTCCCACTTAAACTTTGTTAATTCTTTGTTACTTCTTTTCAGACAAAGAAGATATAGGGTACAATATTGAGCAAAAATTATGCTAGCCATTACTGACAAAATACTATGAAAAAAGACCTTCTCACTATTTATAATATCTGGATTTATGCATTGCCATCACATATAAATGAAAGAAGTGGATCTGTATTCATTATAAGCTGTAATACATAGTGGAGAAACATCTGCAAGTGATAAATGAAAATTGACAGTCACTTTATTTCAATATATAATCTGTAAAAGTTTCCAAAATTCTAAGGGGTGGTATTTATAGGAAGTGGCATTGCATGAAGACAATATGAAATAGTAGAAGCAATACATTCTAAGTTATTGAAATATAAAATTATCTACTTTACCTTCAGTTCCATAAAGCAATTAATCTAGTTTATGAAGTTATTACCTAATAATGGTACTTTGAAGGTTTATGAAGAAACCATTCTGTTTCCTTAAAGAACTTAAAACCTTCTGAAGTTGTCCTTATGGTTAAAACGGGCTAAAAAAAATATTTTCTCAGATAATTCAAAGGAAAACTTCAGCAGTGTCTCTGCCACAAGTGCATTCCGCATACACAAATAGCAGAATTAGAGAAGGAATTTAACCAATTGGTGCTGCGATCTTTGAAACTCCCTTAAACTCATGCCTTTTCTAAGCTGTAAAATGTATGGGTTCTATTACATTAGGATATTTTTTTAAAGTTTTTTCCAGGTTTCAAGTTCTAGAATTTTAAGTTACTGTCATTCAGTGTTTGTGTTGATCTAGAAGAAGCAAGATCAATCTTCTTTAGTAGTGGATTTTCAGTGGACTTTAGACACAGACTTGGTAGGGGGAAAGGTAGTTGGGGAAATAGTTTTGAAACAGAGCAGACAGAACCCTACGGTCCTTACTCCCCCACCCCCACCCCCTCGCCTGCCTTTTGTCTGTGGAAAAACTTTAGCCAAACAATAAGTTTAATCAGAGAAGTGAGAACATGACGAAACAAAGGAAAACAGTTCAATAAAACGAAATAATAATAGTTTAGTCATTAAGCATAGTTAGGACCTCTTGTTCCTCCTCAAGGGCCATAGATAGTATTCTGAGCCATATCCTGTGAGCTGTCTTATGGATACTGAAACCCCCACCAGGTAGAAGAAGTTAATTACAATATGACCAGATTGTAGCCGTGACATAAGGTGCCACACTCTTGAGAACTGGCCTCAAAGAAATGAGAACAAACCGATCCCGGAACTGAAGATTAACTGTACTTAAAACAGTCAAGATGACACTGGTCAGACCGCTGATGACCAATTTCAAGATGACTGTCAGAGTCAACCGTGCTGTTTCTGCTTGTAGCGCCTTTCTTCCGTCTATAAAAGGGCTTGCCCATTGATTGTCAGTGTGCAGCGGGGTGGGAGGGGGAGTCGACCTTTGGACAGGAGTTCACCCTCCCCTCACTGTGGGTTGCCAGGATCTGAGATAAAGCCAACTTTCTACCAACCTTGCCTCTTTATTGGCCTTTGAGCGGCAAGCAACTGGACCCTTTTACTTTTGGTTACAGTTGCTCATTATGAGGATGGATGAAATTCTAACTCTCAGAGATTGTTTGTGAGTTACCTATAAATGTGATTACAAAACATGTTAAGAAGATTGGCGTCAATGGCCTGAACATTTGAAAACAGGAGAAAATATGATGCCTGGTTTCTAGCCATAAACTGAATTCTCAAAGTTCTTATTTCATAATTAAAACAGTGATTGTCATTAAAATCCCAATAATGCTTCATTCTTTCATAATGTAGGAAGCTGGTGCTTTGCATCCCTTGTGCTCTCTCAGTGTAAGCATGTTGGTATAGGGTGGAATGGGGATGAAGCACCATCTGTTTCTCTCAAGAGCAGCACACTCTGGTTTGGCACAAGCAAAGCCATGAAGCCCAGGTCTCCTTGTTGAATTTATCTTTAAACATTTTGGAGGTAAAGATAGGAAAAATGCTACCTCCATGTCCTGTGAAGAGAAAATACTTCAGAATAAACCATTTCCCTCAATAGTTTATTATGAGATCAAATCAGACCTAGAATAAATTTACAGATAATAGAGTAAAAGCAAAATTGATAGTTACTCATACCCTGGTCAATAAAACTTTAATGGCGGTGTGTGTCAGTCACTCAGTTGTGTCCAACTCTTTGTGACCCCATGAACTGCAGCTCACCAGGCTCCTCCGTCAATGGGATTCTCCAGGCAAGAATACTGGAATGGGCTGCCATTTACTTCTCCATTAATGGTGATAGTTACAGAGAATAAATCTTTTCCATCATATCAGGAGAGAAAATTTCTATTTGCAAATTTCTTTAAACTCAGTAAATCTCTTATTTTTATTTTTCAATTTTAAACACCTTTTAAAGATTAAAAATATCCTTTGAAGCTTTAAGTCTAATATGGAAACATCTTATATGTTTGTTTATTTGTATGTACATGACAGTATGAATGCTTGTTATTAAAAAGAAAAAGTGAGATATTTTGTCTCTTTCTTCATCCTAAGCACATGGGGGCAAAACATCAGTGTGTCTAGTCACTTCCACAGTTTTAGTATGACAGAGGCAAAAAGCAGATGTGGGGGAGTGTGGCTTGACATGGATCCACCATGCCGTGGCCAGATGTGTGATGGTTAAGGGAATCTCCTCTGGAGTCAAGGGTCTCTGTACTGAAATTCCAACTGTCTTACTTCCCAGTGTACAATATGGGCAAGATGCTTACCATGTTTGAGCTTCAGTGTCCTCACCTATAAGGTGGTGATCATAAGAGTATGAGCATTGTAGGGCCTTTGTTATGATTAAATGAGATAATCCACAGAAAGTACTCACAAGCTACCTGGAACATAGTGATGCTCCATATTTATATGGGTTATTTGTCAATCCTTGCCAAAAGAAGAAATGCTCTCTATTGAACAATCTGAAGTAATGGAGACAGTAATGAGTTCTGGGAAATCAGTGGCCAAACGTGTAGAAGGAAGAAGATGAGGACAAGCCTTACATTATATCTCAGTCTTCCTAAATGAACAGTAAAAAAGAGGAAAACAACAGAATGGGAAAGGTTAAAGATCTCTTCAAGAAAATTGGAGAGCCCAAGGGAACATTTGATGCAAGAATGGGCATAATAAAGGACAGAAACCATAAGGACTTGACAGAAGCAGAAGAGATTAAGAAGCCGTGGCAAGGATACAAATGAACTATACAGAAGAGGTTTTAATGACCCAGATAACCATGATGGTGTAGTCACTCTTCTAGAACTGGACAGCTGGAATGTGAAGTCAAGTAGGCCTCATGAAGCATTACTATGAACAAAGCTAGTGTAGGTGACAGAATTCCAGGTGAGCTATTTAAAATCCTAAAAGATGATGTTGTTAGAGTGGTGCACTCAATATGTCAGAAAATTTAGAAAACTCATCAGTGACTACACTAAAGTCTTTGACTATGAGGATCACAACAGACTGTAGAAAATTCTTTAAGAGATGGGAATACCAGACCACCCTACCTGTCTCCTGAGAAACCTGTATGCAGGTCAAGAAGCAACAGTTAGAACCGGACATGGAAAAAAAGACTACTAGTTCCAAATTGGGAAAGGAGTACATCAAGGCTGTATATTGTCAATCTGCTTTTTTAACTTTAATGCAGAGTACATGTGCAGAATATCGGCTGGATGAATCACAAGTTGGAATCAAGATTGCTGGGAGAAATTTCAACAACCTCAGATATGCAGATGACACCACCCTAATGACAGAAACTAAAGAGGAACTGAAGAGTCTCTTGATGAAGATGAAAGAGGAGAGTGAAAAAGCTGGCTTGAAACTCAACATTCAAAATGCTAAGATCATGGCATCCAGTCCCATCACTTCATGGCAAATAGAAGGAGAAAAAGTGGAAGCAGTAACAGATTTTATTTTCCTGGGGTCCAAAATTACTGCAGATAGTGATTGCAGCCATGTAATTAAAAGACGCTTGCTCCTTGGAAGTGAAGCTATGACAAACCTAGACAATGTATTCAAGAGCAGAGATTGCATTTTGCCAACAAACGTCCATGTAGTCGAAGCTATGGTTTTTCCAGTAATCATGTACAGGTGTGAGAGTTAGACCATAAAGAAAGCTGAGGGCTGAAGAATTGATGCTTTTGAATTGTAGTGCTGGAGAAGATTTTTGAGAGTCTCTTGGACTCCAAGGAGATCAAACCAGTCAATCCTAAAGGAAATCAACCCTGAATATTCATTGGAAGAACTGATGATGACGCTCCGGTACTTTGGCCGCCTGATGTGAAGAGCTGACTCATTGGAAAACACCCTAATTCTGGGAAAGACTGAGAGCAGGAAGAGAAGGGGGCAGCAGATGATGAAATGGTTAGATAGCATCACTGACTCAATGGACATGAATTTGAACAAATTCCAGGGGATAGTGGAGGACAGAGGACCCTAGCATGCAGCAGTCCATGGGTTCACACAGAGTCACCTAGTGACTTAGCAGCAGCAGATATCTCAATCTTACTATGTTAATTATGTGGTAGAAATTTGTGGCTAGAAATTTGCCTACTAGTTTGCCTCAAACTATACATGTGAACTTACTGATTTCACATGACGACTTCAAGAGGGCCAGTGACGTTGGTAAACATAAAAATTGGAGCTTTTAGTTCAAGTTCAACTAGTGGCTTCTCATTCTCTGCCCCCCTCATTCCCCAGTTATGTTTTCTACAGTTAAATTTCCTTTTGGTCTCTTCCCATTGCTCCAAACAGACTTGTAGGTAAAGTCCCATGTCTCTGGGTTGGTATTCAAAGTCCTTTATAATCTGGTCTCCAGAATTTTACCTGATACATCCACCACGTCTTCTCCTAGCAATAGCAGTTCAGCCAAACAGAGCTCTTTGCCATGCCTTCAAATCCCTCTCATTGCCCCATTTCACACCTTCACTCATGTTCTTTCCTCTTTCTGTGTGAACATGTTACTCACTCTTCAAGCTCCAGCCTTTGTGTCAACTCTCTCATGAAGTATTCCTTACTCATGCCAGAAGAGTGGTCATCTTTTATAAATTCTTGCTTCAATTTTTTCTTGTCCCACAGTTTTCGTATTTTTAGCTGGAATCACTGTAAGAAATACATTTTGCATTGGCACACATCTCATTCAGACATACACACACCACACACACACACACAAACACAGTCCTAAGCAAAAGCTTCATGACACAATACTTACTCTCATTATTTACAAAACTACTCTAATGTCTCTTTTCTCTTTCATTTGGGGAAAAAGCTCTGATTGCAATGCATTAAATAGATTTCAATTTCTCTTTAATTGTTTAATAACCCAAAGTTTGAGAAACACTGTTATACACATCTCAAACAGAATATTCTTTGTTATTTATTGTGTACAGACTTTATATTACCTACCAGATTAAAAGCTCCTTAAGTGTGATAGTATTTGGCACAACATAAAGTCTTTTACTGTATCTAACTGTGTTTTTCATATTGGCTCCCAGTAACTGTGTGGAAGCAAAAAGGAAAGAAGGAAGGAAAGAATGAAGTAAGGAAGGAAGAAAAGAAATATGAAAAATATCTCTGGAGTTGTGGATTATACTCAGAAATTAAGGTTGTTTTCTATTTAGCAAGTCAACAGATAGAACTCATTCAAGTTATTTACAGATGAAATTCCCATCCAAGTAGTATATGCTTCTTTGAATAACTTCTTCTTCAATCTCAATTTAAACTTAGAAATTAGTATTATATCATGGACTCTAGGATAAAAAGAAAGATAGCAAAAACAAAATGACTAATTAATAGAGCAAAGGTAACTTCATACGTGCTGTGTTCCTTTTATCTGCTGGATATTGCAAGGCAGGAGGGGAGGGTAGTAAGACCAAGGGTGTTAATGTATCTCCAGAGGTGAAAAAAGCTTTGATTTGGTTTCGGTAAAGCCTGTGAAAAGGCAATGCTGTTGTTCCTGTGTGTGCAGAACACGTCAGTATATGCTGAACATGTCAAGCAATTTCTGTGAGCTCTTTGTAAACAAAGTCAGAGCTAAGCACTAACACTTCCAAGCCCCTCAAGTCTATAAAATGAAACAGGAAGAACACTCTTATTTCATGACATCTCAAATATTGCTTTTCACTGACTTTCAAGATTATTGTTTTTTCCTCAAAGAAGAAAATTTTGGACGAAATTTAAAAAGTTATACGAACGAAATGCATTTACTGTAATGACATACCCAATTTGACTGGAGTTTGAACATAAGTTTTTGTTATTCAGAGTCCACCCTCTTATCAACATGTGTTTCTCTGACTCAATACACAACTGACCTTTGAACAATGTGTGTTTGAACTACTCGGATCCACTTATATGATTGTATGTTTGTGTGTATGTGTGCTCACTCATGTCCTACTCTTTGCAACTCCATGACTGTAGCCCCGCCAGGCTCCTCTGTCCATGGGATTTTCCAGGCAAGAATACTGGAGTGGGTTGTCGTTTCCTTCTCCAGGGGATCTTCCCCACCCAGGGATCAAACTCGCATCTCTTGTGTCTCCTTCATTGGCAGGCAGATTATTTACCACTGTGCCACCTGGGAAGCCCCATATGCTTGTATAAATGTTAAAAAATTGCTATAATATTATGTGAAACAAATCTTTCCATAGGTCACTAAGAAGTCCTACATGCTTCACTTTAAAAAATAACATTGCAATGGATATTTTAAGAGTTATTGTAAGACAGTGACTTTCTATTGCCAAAAAATAATTATTAAAAATAAATATATAATATATATAACATTGTATTGTCTTCACTTCTGTGCTGTTGATTGTTACAATTGAGAGAAATAAATCATTTTAAAAGGCAGATTTATGGTGGCTCTATCACCAAGAATTTAGGCTTGTAGCAATTGTTGACTTTTTATTGTCTACTAATATATTTCAAAGAGACAATAAATTTACATATATAGTTAGATACACACACACACACACACACACACACACACACACACAGACATATATACACAGAGAGAGAGAGAGAAAAGGTGAGGAGGAGAGAAAAAAAGGAGAATGTTATGTCCCAGGTAGAAATGAATTAGTACTGAGATTTTAGTATTTAGTAGCAATAACTTGCTGTAAAATCACTTGGCAAAATATTCACTGCCCAGAGAGTATTTGTTTAATTTTTTCACCTGACAATGTTACTTTAGTTGGCTTAATTAAGTGTCAAACTTACACATGTATTCCTCACTAGTTTTGTGAGATATTATTTTCTTCCAGAACCACAGATGGTTGCTCCTGCAACCATCTTAAAAATTCATGCCATTGGTGAGAAGCTGATGGAGTTAATGAATGAATACTGAACTCAAGGTTGAATTCTTTTACAATTAGAAAATTAATTCCAAAACCATACATACAGTTTATTTTGTTTAAATGTACTAGAATGTTGACTGGCAAAATAAATGTAAATTTTAATGCAACTACTGTAACACAATTTTTTTTTTTTTTCTGAAGACCTAACTACACCCCCTCCACTAGCAACAACTTCTGGAAAAAACACAATTTCACCAACAACAGACTCAACAACATCACCAAATGCTGAGAAATCAACAGTTGAAATATCTACTGAAGGTAGGATTAATTTTTCATGAAATTTACTCTAACTTTAACAATAAAAGTATCACCCATATAATTTAATCATAGGAAAATAGTTTGGGAATCTTGTATCTACGGTATGAAAGTCTGGGTTATTTTCCTATTTTGAAATGTATGTGTTATTTTGGATTGAATACGAAACCCTGAGATCATAGTGGACTTCTTTTTTTGGATCACTTCTTGTTTGAGAATGATCTTATTGTGAGGGTTATGCATACAAAGTTTATTTTTAGAGAAGAAAAAATTATCATTTCTCAGTCACAAATATATCTTTCTAAATATTCCAGTTCCCCACTTAAGCAGCACAGGTAACATAGTGGAACTGTATTAATAACAGACTGATTTTATTAGTTACATTGGACTGATAATAGATTTAATCAGTAAATTTCAGTAGCAGTGTCATCATTATGGTTACTGGACTGAGTGACACCTGTATCGTGTTTTATGGCTCTTGGTATTAAAAAGAATTACCTTATCATCCATGAAAAATAAAATGAGCCATTAGGATCATTCAGTTAAAAACTCAAGAGATTGTTAACCCAGCACATAATGCATTGCCCATCCTGAAAAAAACATAAAATGAGGCATATCATTCAGGTTCAGTAATCAGTGGAACAGGGGAAATAGAAGTGTTTGTTGATTACCTATGGGCAGAAATATGGTTAGCATGCTAAGGTCACAGAAAGACCTAAAAATCATGTACCCTAATAAACTGAAATCTCCACTGCTGTCTTTCTTGACCTCCTATTCCTCATTTAACTTCCATTCTAAGACATACAGAAGATTGATAAGGGCTAGTTCACTGGACTTGAATGTGATGATTATACTCAAGAGAAAAGGGGTATTATGAATATAGTTCATTGTTTCCAAACTGTCTAATTCTAATGTGAAACCAAACCAACCCTTAGAACTTCTTTACCAAACCAAGAGAAAGTATTACATTACACATTGAGGGCAGCACAGGGGATTTATTCTCAAAATGTGGTACAATCTGCATTACCAACTAAGGGAAACTCCAAATGACAATCAGGAAGCCAGGGACCATGAGGCCTTCAACCAACACTCCACAGGCTGAATTGTTTCATTTTTTATTTTAATTTTTACAAAGCGTATCTCTCTTCATATATAAAAATGTGTATATTTTAAAATAAATATATACATATAATAAAATATAATATTATATATATATATATAATCTCTATCTCTATCTCCCTTCAATCTCTGTGAGTTGCCAAATGAGTCCTTGGCATAAAATTGTTTGATTTTGATAAAACATATTACTTTTGCAAGCAATAGTGTGAAAATATTAGTCACTCGGTCATATCCAACTCTTTGTAATGCCATGGACTGTACCCCTCCAGGCTCCTCTGTCCATGGAATTCTCCAGGCTAGAATACTGGAGTGGGTAGCCATTCCCTTCTCCAGAGAATCTTCCTGACCCAGGGATCAAAGCTGCATCTCCCACATTACAGGCAGAGTCTTTACTATCTGAGCCACCAGGAAAACCCTTGTAATCAATAATATCCCCCAAAAGAACCAGAAAACAGAGAAGGTAAGTGCGGATGTTGCATGAAGCCCCAAAGAGTTAAAGTTCCACAATTTTTCTGTTAACTACTTGGAACATATGCTTTCTAAGTGGGAAGATCCCTAGCCTGCCTACAATGGTCTATGATGAATAACACTGTCTAAGTAATAACACAAGTCTTGACCACTATGGTAAGTGATCATGAAAGGGTGGAGGAGGAGGTTTCAACGAAAGAATCCAGAATTGCAATTTGTGATACCAAAAATTCATCTTACCTTTTTCACTTGAAAGAGAAACTCTATACTTACTCATGTAAAACATAATGGGGGAGACCTTTACATCAACTTTACCTTTGGTGGCTTCCTGTTGAGGGACACTTGATAGAACAGTTGAAATCACATGTACACACACACACACACACACACACACACACACATTTCTCCTAATTCCTTTTGAGGGGCATTTTTACTGCATTATATTACCCATTTAATAAAAACTAAACTAATCTGTCTGTTTTTCAAAAGTTGTCCAAGTGAGTTTTAAATTATTCACGTCTAATTATAAAAATGGTGATAGACCAGAATAGTTTTTCTATTTTTAAAATTTTTATTATAAAGATGTCCATATGTACCCACAAGTAAAGAATACTGTAATTCGTCTCTCAGAATCAATAATCATTAAGATTTTACCCCATTTGCTTCATTTTTCTTTTTTTTCTCCTTCTTTCCATCCTCCTGCCGTCTCTTCTTTCCCTCTTTCCTCCTTTGTACCTCCCTCTTTTCCTTGCTTCCTGCTTCTTTTCTTCCTTTACTCTCTCTCTCTTTGTATTTTGCTTTTGGATATTTTGAAGGCAATTCAGACTTTATGCCATTTTATCTCTGCACACTAAGAGTGCATCACAAAAAATAAGAACAATTTATTACAAAGCTACAGCGTCATTATCAAATTTCTCAAATTAATAGTAATGAATTAGTATCATTTAAAATCCATTTCAAAGGGCTTTAAGGGTTAAAATCTAGTAACCGTGAATAGAACCATGGGAGAAAGAAGGAAATGAGTACATTCTGGGGTCTCTGAAGAAACCAGTGGAGATAGATTCTGATGTCCACAACCTACTGGGATCCAGGATGAGAAACAGAAAGTCTGGCATGGTGGAAGAGATGGGTGAAGCCATCAGGCAGCTGGGGGTCCATTGCACTTGAAGGAAAATGAGGGAACAACAGTGGAGAAGAGAAAGGAACTCCTTCTTATCTGATTTACTTGATCACCATTTGTATATTAAGGGCATTAGTTAGTTGGACTTAATATATTAATATTGCCTGTGTTCCTAAAAACAATATACTTAATACACAGATGAGGAATATACATTGGAAGGACTGATGCTGAAGCTGAAGTGCCAATACTTTGGCCACCTGATGTGAAGAGCTGACTCATTGGAAAAGACTCTGATGCTAGGAAAGATTGAAGGCAAATGGAGCAGGGGGCCCCAGAGGATGAGATTGTTAGATAGCATTCCTGACTCAGTGGACATGAATTGGAGCAAACTTTGGTAACTAAGGGGAGGACAGAGAAGCCTGGCGTACTACAGTACATGAAGAATCAAAGAGTGGGACACAACTTACTGACTAAACAACAACAAAGAAGACTATGGAAAATTTGCCTCAAATTCTCTATTCTAGCCAGTGTATCAGGATATATGGCTTTCTCTTTTCAGGCTTGTGAGGAGTTTTATATGTTGTCTCATTCTTCAAAGTAACCACTTTTAAATTATACAATAATGCCATAAAAAGTATATCTATAGTGAAATCATTTTTATCCCCCATTCCTCATGGCCACCAAGGTCATTTTAGACATAAAGGATTTAACAAAAATACAACATGGAGAAATATTTTTATTTTCATTTTAAGTTGTCCCAATCAGATTTTCTTCTTAAAGGTCAAAATATAGTTGATTTAAGCATTCATGTTTATCTAAAATATGTACATTTTCTTCCTTATTACGATGGCATAAATTCTATCATCAGAAGAATGGAAAATGTGCAGCCAAGATGGGAATCCTTGCAGTGATGTAGTGGCACGGGTGCTGATGGAGCTTTGCCCCAAACGGGCTTGTTTTCAGAAGTTTACTCAATTAGAGAGACGGGATGTGATCTATTTCTAGATGTGTATCACATGCTCTGCCCATTTTGTTCAAAGGCCAAGTGGCCAGGGTTAAAATCAACATTTGGTCAACACTGAATATCATCATTATAAAAGGAACTTTTAAAAATAAACCTGCAATTTCATTATTAAAATGTAACTATTATTCAACATTTTAAAAACACTTTACTGTCAGACATTTTAATAAGCTGAATCATAAAGCAGAAACAAAAATTCTCAGCAAAGATACTTCAAATTTTTGATACTAAATAGACATTCAGTTTCAATTGAGGTCAGTAGAGAGACCAGGGATTTTTGGCCATTTCTTCCCTATAGGAGGACAGTTGTGGTGGTGTTTAAGATGCACTTTCACTCTAGAAACAAACATTAAACTATAAAGAACAGACTTTTAAAAGGCATTCTTGTAAATTTTCTTGTATGATTAATGGGGAAAAAATAGACTTGGGGACATTTTTTTCCCATATCTTTCTCTTTTATCCATTGTCTTTGTATTCTTTGTGAAGTTTGAATTTTACTTGAACTATTTGGGATATCTCTGTTCCTTTTTTTTTCCTTTTTATAAAATTTCAAAGGAGAAATGTAAAGGTGACATTTTGCTTGTAGTTTATCTTCACAAGTTATGACATGTTCCAAAATTAGACACTTTCTTGAAACCCTTGTGTTCTAAATGGAATTAAACACAACTCTAAAAGGCTATTTTGGAAAATATTATGAATGATAGTTTACTAAACCACTTTTCACAGAGTAGAATTATATTCTTATGATTTAATCTTTTATAAACATTTGTTGACTCAAGATGATGTATCTCTAAAAGATATATACAGCTATGCGTGTTAAGTCATTTCAGTCGTGTCTGACTCTTTGCTACCCTGTGGACTGTAGCTGACTAGGCTCCTCTGTCCATGGAATTCTCCAGGCAAGAATACTGGAGTGGGTTGCCATTCTCTGCTTCAGGGTATCTTCCTGACCCAGGGATCAAACGTGGGATTCTCCACTGGTAGTATATCCCCTTCCTCCAGGGGATCTTCCAGGGTATCTTCCTGACCCAGGGATCAAACCCATGTCTCCTGCATTTTCTTCACTGCAGGCAGATTCTTTACCCACTGAGCCATCTGGGAAGCCCCAAATATAGAAATAATCTCTTAATATTCATATTAAATTAAGTCGATTTCTTTGGTTAACTACTATATAGTATTATTAACTTTGTGCATATAATTGACAGATATAACAATCCTCATTAGATATTGCAACACTTTAATTTTGCAATAATAAAAATGCATCTGTACTTCAGAATTTTAACATTCTTAGCACAGGAAAAGAATTTTACTTAAAATGCTTACCCATATTTGAAAATGAATATTTATATATTAATAATAAATTTAAAATACATTAAGCCTTTTTATGTGATGGATATTGTTACAGTGACTGTATATAGAGATCATCAGCTTTATCACAAGATCACTGTTCACACACAAGTCCAGGAACATCAGAAATGTACAACCACTTAGCTCTTCTATTTTCTAAAGACCAAGATGAAACAGAAGCCAAATAGATTTCTAATGAATACTTGAGCCAAAGCTCAAATTTGTTCCATCTCTTCCCACTATCAAACATGATAGGTATAAAAGAAAAGGATGCAGAACTTCAGAAACTCAAAGATGATACACATTTTTTCTATTTACCATTGTGTGTCCTAATTATTTCCTATAATCATGTCTGTGTCTTGGATTTTCAAGCAGTAAATGAAATATATGCCAATAAAACATAATGACACAATGATAATCACTGTGTAAAAATTAATTACAGGAGTTTGCAGATTCCTTTATTATTTATGGTAAGAATTTAATTAAGGTTATTATTGGTACCAAGAATAGTGATGAAGTGAAAACAAAGGTACTACCTTTTGCTGGAGGGAACACTTAATTTATATTTTTAACATCTTTACCTTAAAAAACACAAAAAAAATCTTTATCTTAAGGTATTGGGATCATGTGAGTGGACAATGCAAAATCTCAAACCTAACTTTCAGCGATAACATTTCTGTTGTTGGTTTCTTCTTTTACAATTATAACCACATATGAGTGTAGAAAATTTTTAGATAGTCTCAATTGCTGTCCACATTATAATGCACAGAATCTGCCAATTACAGTCACTTTCTGTTGCTGCTGCTGCTGCTGCTAAGTCACTTCAGTCATGTCCAACTCTGTGTGACCCCATTGACGGCAGCCAACCAGGCTCCTCTGTCCCTGGAATTCTCCAGGCAAGAACACTGGAGTGGGTTGCCATTGCCTTCTCCAATGCATGAAAGTGAAAAATGAAAAGTGAAATTGAAGTCGCTCAGTTGTGTCCGACTCTGTGTGACCCCATGGACTGCAGCCTACCAGGCTCCTCCGTCCATGGGATTTTCCAGGCAAGAGTCCTGGAGTGGGTTGCCATTACCTTCCCCGTTTCCATTGCTAGAATAACCTATATACCCTAATAAGCAGTGAAGAAAGAGGAGTGAGCAATAAACCAAACCTTCACTACCTGCTTAGAGGTGTTTGTCCTCAGCAACCCTCCAAAGATCTTATCTTCCTTTTATGGTTCCCTCGTATATTCCAATATACAGCTCCAGCCAGCTTAGCCTTGAAAACTTTACCTGGACCAGGGTTTTAAAGGATCATGTAAACTGTGCAGAGCTAGATAGTTCCTCCCTCAAACACATCATGCATATATATATAAGAACCAAGATTTTATAAATGTCACATAGTGAAAGTCGAGCCTGTGCCGTATTCCCAAAAGGACATTCTAACATGCTTTAAGAAAAAAGGGAATGCTCTTATGAGTAGCCAATCAGTCAGTTGTGTTCACTACTTAAAGGAGATCTTTATCCTTCAGTTGGTCCCTTTATCCTGTATGAGTGCCATCTTCCCTGAAACAGCATTTACTACATGCCTACTCTGTGCCAGGAATTGTTCTTCATGGTAACATAGGTTAAAAAGATGACTGAGGGCCAGCTGGAGCATGTGGTGGCTGCAGAGAGTGGGAGGAGGAGCACGGAAAAAAACCAAAAGGACTAAGAGTTAGATACTACCCTCTTCAAAACCTTGGAGATGGCCTTGAACAGAGTGGGAATTCAATGTTTCATAAATGAAAAAAATAATTACAGGAGTTTGCAGATTCCTTTATTATTTAAGGTTATTAGAAGTTTCAAAGTCACAACTAAGTCAATAAAATTAATACTCTTAGGTCCTTTTGACCAAGTTGTTTTTCTCACTAGGAAAAATAAAATGAGTTTAAATCATTTACTTTTACAACTTTTTTGCATGTTTCAAAACACCCAGGTAACAATCTGAAATACAAATCTGCTTTGGAGGCCTGTTATACAAAAATATGTGTGAAATGTGTGTGTGTGTGTGTGTGTGTCTGTGTGTGTATGTATGTCTGTGTGTGTTTACTGTGCCACCTAAGCATTCAGTAATTATATTCCTTAAGGTGGACAAAAATGGGAAATGGAAAAAGTAAAGCTACACAAAAGTTTCAGTTCAGTTCAGTCTCTCAGTCGTCTCTGACTCTCTGCAACCCCCTGGACTGCAGCATGCCAGGCCTCCCTGTCCATCACAAACCCCCAGAGCTTACTCAAACTCATGTCCATTGAGTCGGTGATGCCATCCAACCATCTCACCCTCTGTCGTCCCCTTCTCCTTCTATCTTCAATCTTTCCCAGCATCAGGGTCTTTTCCAAGGAGTCAGTTCTTCACATCAGGTGGCCAAAGTATTGCAGTTTCAGCTTCAGCATCAGTCCTTCCAATGAATATTCAGAACTGATCTCCTTTAGGATGGACTGGTTGGATCTCCTTGCAGTCCAAGGGACTCTCAAGAGTCTTCTCCAACCACAGTTCAAAAACATCAATTCTTCAGCGCTCAGTTTTCTTTATAGTCCAATTCTCACATCCATACATGACCACTGGAAAAACCATAGTTTTGACTATATGCACCTTTGTTGACAAAGTAATGTCTCTGCTTTTTAATATGCTGTCTATTTTGGTCATAGCTTTTCTTCCAAGGAGCAAGCATCTTTTAATTTCACGGCTGCAGTCACCATTTGCAGTGATTTTGGAGCCCAAAATAATAAAGTCTCTCACTGTTTCCAATGCTTCCCCATCTATTTGCCATGAAGTGATGGGACCAGATGCCATGATTTTAGTTTTACGAATGTTGAGTTTTAAGCCCACTTTTTCACTCTCCTCTTTCACTTTCATCAAGAGGCTCTTTCGTTCTTCTTCGCTTTCCATCATAAGGGTGGCGTCATCTGCGTATCTGAGGTTATTGATATTTCTCCCGGCAATCTTGATTCCAGCGTGTACTTCATTTCGCATGATATACTCTGCATATAAGTTAAATAAGCAGGGTGACAATATACCGCCTTGATGTATTCCTTTTCCGATTTGGAACCAGTCTGTTTTCCATGTCCAGTTCTAACTGTTCCTTCCTGACCTGCGTACAGATTTCTCAGGAGGCAGGTAAGGTAATCTGTTATTTCCATCTCTTCAAGAATTTTTCACACTTTATTGTGATTCACACAGTCAAAGGCTTTGGTATAATCAATAAAGCAGAAGTGTATTTTTTTCTGGAACTCTTGCTTTTTCTATGATCCGACAGATGTTGGCAATTTGATCTGTGGTTCCTCTGCCTTTTCTAAAACCAGCTTGAACATCTGGAAGTTCTCGGTTCACATACTGTTGAAACCTGGCTTGGAGAATTTTGAGTATCACTTTGCTAGCATGTGAGATGAGTGCAATTGTGTGGTAGTTTGAACATTCTTTGGCATGGCCTTTCTTTGGGATTGGAATGAAAACTGACTTTTTCCAGTCCTGTGGCCACTGCTGCGTTTTCAAAATTTGCTGGCATATTGAGTGCAGCACTTTCACCGTGTCATCTCTTAGGATTTGAAATAGCTCAGCTGGAATTCCATCACCTCCACTAGCTTTGTTCGTAGTGATGCTTCCTAAGGCCCACTTGACTTCTCATTCCAGGATATCTGGCTCTAGGCGTGTGATCACACCATTGTGGTTATCTGGGTCATGAAGCTCTTTTTTTGTATAGTTTTTCTGTGTATTCTTGCCACCTCTTCTTTTATCTTCTGCTTCTGCCTTGAGGAGATACTCTAGGTACAAGGGCAAAGGAGAGGCTCCAGCAAGATGGTAGGAGTGGTGAAGTCTTGATTAGAATCAAACCCCATACCCACCAGAGATGCTCAGAGGGCTCAAACAAACCTTGTGTGCACCAGGACGCAGAGACCCCACAGAGACTGAGACAGAACTGTGTTCAAATGTCTCCTGCAGAGGTATAGGTCAGCAAAGACTGCTGCAGGGGCAGGTGCTCTGGGTGCAGCAGACCCGGGAATGGCATAAGCCCTCTTGCAGGGGGTCACCATTAACCCCACCATAGAGCTACCAGAACTTACACAGGCCTGGGGAAACAGATTCTTTGAGGGCACAAACCTTGTGCGCACCAGCACCCAGGAGAAAGGAGCAGTGACCCTACAAGAGAGTGACCCAGACTTGCCCATGAGTGTCCAGGAGTCTCCGGTGGTGGCATGGGTCGGCGGTGGTCTGCTGCAGGGTTAGGGGCACTGAGTGTAGCAGTGAGTTCATGAGACCTTTTGAAGGAGGTCGCCATTGTCTTCATTACCTCCACCATAGTTTGGCCACAGGTAAATAACAGGGAGGGAACACAGCCCCACCCATCAACCGAAAATTGGATTAAAGATTTACTGAGCTTGGCCCTGCCCATCAGAACAAGACCCAATTTCTCCCTCAATCAGTCTCTCCCTTCAGGAAGCTTCCATAAGCCTCTTATCCTTCTCCATCAAAGGGCAGACAGACTGAAAACCACAATCACAGAAAACTGACCAATCTGATCACATGGACCACAGTCTTGTCTAACTCAATGAAACTATGAGCTATGCCATGTAGGGCCACCAAAGATGGACGGGTCATGGTGGAGAGGTCTGACAAAACGTGATCCACTGGAGAAGGGAAGGGCAAACCATTTCAGTATTCTTGCCTTGAGAACCTCATTAACAGTAAGAAAAGGCAAAAAGATAGAACACTGAATGATGAACTCCCCAGGTTGGTAGGTGCCCAATATGCTACTGGAGATTGGTGGAGCAATAACTCCAGAAAGAATGAAGAGATGGAGCCAAAGCAAAAACAACACAGAGTTGTGGATGTGACTGGTGATGGAAGTGAAGTTCAAGGCTGTAAAGAGCAATATTGCATAGGAACCTGGAATGTTAGGTCCATGAATCAAGGCAAATTGGAAGTGGTCAAATAGGAGATGGCAAGAGTGAACATTGACATTTTAGAAATCAGCGAACTAAGATGGACTGGAATGGGTGAATTTAACTCAGATGACCATTGTATCTACCACTGTGGGTAAGAATCCCTTAGAAGAAATGGAGTAGCCCTCATAGTCAACAAAAGAGTCTGAAATGCAGTACTTGGATGCAATCTCAAAAACAACAGAATGATCTCTGTTCGTTTCCAAGGCAAACCATTCAATATCACAGTAACCCGAGCTTATGCTCTGACCAGTAATGCTGAAGAAGCTGAAGTTGAACGGTTCTGTGAAGACCTACAAAAACATCTAGAACTAACACCCCCAAAAGATGTCCTTTTCATTATAGGAGACTGGAATGCAAAAGTAGGAAGTCAAGAAATACCTGGAGTAACAGGCAAATTTAGCCTTGGAATACAGAATGAAGCAGGGCAAAGGCTAATAGAGTTTTGCCAAGAGAACACACTGGTCATACCAAACACCCTCTTCGAACAACACAAGAGAAGATTCTACACATGGACATCACCAGATGGTCAACACCGAAATCAGATTGATTATATTCTTTGCAGCCAAAGATGGAGAAGCTCTATACAGTCAGCAAAAACAAGACCAGGAGCTGACTGTGGCTCAGATCATGAACTCCTTATTGCCAAATACAAACTTAAAGTGAAGAAAGTAGGGAAAACCAGTAGACCATTCAGGTATGACATAAATCAAATCCCTTATGATTATACAGTAGAAGTGACAAATAGATTCGAGGAATTAGATCTGATAGACAGAGTGCCTGAAGAACTATGGATGGAGGTTTGTGACATTGTACAGGAGGCAGGGATCAAGACCATCCCCAAGAAAAAGAAGTGTAAAAAGGCAAAATGGTTGTCTGAGGAGGCCTTACATATAGCTGTGAAAAGAAGAGAAGCAATAGGCAAAGGAGAAAAGGAAAGATATATCCATTTGAGTGCAGAGTTCCAAAAAATAGCAAGGAGAGATAAGAAAGCCTTCCCTTTTTTTTTTTTTTTTAAGAAAGCCTTCCTTAGTGATCAATGCAAAGATATAGAGGAAAACAATAAAATGGGAAAGACTAGAGATCTCTTCAGAAAATTTCAGATACAAAGGGAACATTTCATGCAAAGATGGGCAGAATAAAGGACAGAAATGGTACGGACCTAACAGAAGCAGCAGATATTAAGAAGAGGTGGCAAGAATACACAGAAGAACTATGCAAAAGTTTACCCAGTATCTATAGAAAGATTTTCACCTTCAAATTAGACTTACTTTTATTACTCCTTGACCAGCGAGATGAAATTGTAACTAATAATAATGTCATCTCTCTTATCAAATTAGGAACTTCTAGCAAGGAAACCACACAAATTCCTCATCTGTCAATACCATCTCCAGTAACCCCAAAAGCTAAAGGTGATGGTGAGTAATGTCCATTTGTTTTGCCACCAATTTTCTTTTATGTATATCATTCACATACCATAATATTCAGTATTCCATTCAATGAATTTTAGTATATTCACAAGCTTGTGTAATCACCTGGAACATTTTCATCACCCCTAAAAAAAACTCTACATCTATCACAATCACTCCCCATTCCACCCTTCATTTAGTCCCTGGCAACCGTTATCCTACTCTCTACTTTTACAGATTTACCTATTCTAGAAATTTCATATAAATGGAATCGTACAACATATGATCTTTTGTGTCTGGCTTCTTTCACTTAGCTTAATGTTCTTAGGTTCATCCAATGCTACAACATGTATCTGTAGTTCATACTTTTTTATGGCTAATGAGATTTCATTGTGTAAACAGATCACATTTTCTTTACTTATTAGTTAATGGACATTTGGGTTGTTTCTACTTTTTACCTATTGTAAATAATGATGCTAAGAACATTTATGTACATGTTTTTGTGTGATCATGTGTTTTCGTTTCTCAGGTATTGTCCAAATTTAATAAACAGAAACCTGAATATTTTAAATAGAGTTGATGGGTCAGAAGAGGGCCCTCTTCCAGGTCAATAGCAGAGCCCAACAGGAAGAAAGACCCTCTTCTTTCTTGGCAAAGACTCAGTGAAAAGCCACACAGTTTTGTTTACTATAGCCATTTCCACTTCTTTTTCCCCTCTATAAAATTGTTTCCTTGCTGTGCAGTAACCTGCACGTGGCTCACCATGGTCACAGACTCTGAACTGCCGTTCTCTTCTGATCCCAAATAAATGCATATTTGCTGGAGAAATATCTGGCAGTCCATTTGTTTCAGGTCAACAATGAACAGCTTGACGTGTAATTGTGGAGTCACATGGTAACACTATGTATAACTCAGAGGAACTGATTTCCAGAGCAGCTGCATTATATTAATTCCCACCAGGAATGAATAAGGGTATCAGTTCTTCATTTTCTAGCCAATACTGTTGTTTCTCTTTTTTGTCATACCCATTCTAGTGAGAGTGAAATGCTACTTCACTGTGGTCTTGATTCACATTTTCCTAAGGACTGATAATGTTGAGTACTCAGATGCTCATGGACCATTTATATACCTTCTTTAGAGAAGTATCAGCTTTGTTTGATTCTTCACTATATTTTCCAGCTCTTTATTAAACTACTCACTGTGATTCACTCCGAAGTTCATTGAGCTTGTCATTCTTCTCCCAAGTTCATTGACCATCTTCATTATCATTACCTTGAGTTCTTAATAATGTGGATTGCTTATCTCCACTTAATATCTTTAGCTGTGGAAAATCTTTTCTGCTAGTCATTCAGAGATAGTTTCTCTGTAAATAGTTGTAATTTCACTGTTCCTGTAGACAGAGGTGAGCTCAGGATCTTCTTACTCCATCATCTTGTTCACATCTTAGGTTGTATTATCATTTTTAAAGAGTATTTTAAAATTATTATTTAAACAGATTGAGTTTCAGAGAGGCTAAATGACTTAACACAAAAGTGAAAATTCATAAAAACAATTTGGAATTTAAAAGTTAGTCTTTTAATTTTGAAATTTTTTTCTCCATTGAACTAATTCATAATCAAATATTATCTGATGAATAGTTTTATTATTTTAATCTCAACTGTTACACTTGGATATTAAATAATGAGCCTTTCAGGTATTAATTGCTTATATAGCATCCTTTTCTTACAACACAAAGTAGTCACATAATTTTGTAACTTTTCTTTTCTGTTTTTGGTATATGTTCTGATTCTTTCCCTGCTTATAGGATTCTTTTCCCTTTGGGTGAGATTGCCTGCCTGCTATGAATGGTTGTTTATTTTAGGTTGCTTCTTTAAGTGGACAACATGTATACACATACATAAATACACACAACAAACTTATTAGAATTGTGTTTCTAAAAGGGTAAATAAGTCCAAGTAAAAGGTGATATTCTTGGGCATTGTGTAGAAATAATATTATCATATCAATTTCATAATAAGGAAAGATCTCATTATTTCTGCCTACTCTGATCTTGTTCATCTTACTTTCAGTGTGGACAGACAAGGTCTGATTTTAGGACCCTCATTATTAAGGCAATAGTTGTCTAAAACTATTTGTAATTAGCAGAAACATTTCCTCATAAAATCTTTTGAGAAAGTCCAAAATGTGAATATATCAAACAAATAGAAGTTGAACTGCTGCATTTGAAGCCGTGTAGTCATGGTAAGTGCAGAGTGGACTGCTGGCTGTTTCTCTCTCTTACCATCGAAGACAGCCTGCAAGTCTTCCCTACGGAACCCTTCAGGCTTTAGTGGTACAGTTAAAATTTACTAAGGTAGTCATTATTTTGTTTACTTAAATTCTATTTATAGTAAAATAAAAAATGAATGTGTTCTACAACTGGAAAGCAAAGCAACTCTTTTTCACCCATCACCTGACATGGGAATGACCTCATTGGTAATAATGAATTAGGGTTTTCAAAAAGGGCAGCTCAAGTGTTGAGAAACTTTTAATGTCCTCATAAACATGATTGCTGATTTTTCATATGTAATACCTTATGAGTAAATAAGATCAATAGATATGAAAAAATAAAGAAGAAACTCCTACCAGTATTTGCTATGGCTCTAAGAAACACTGTTAAAATAGAGTTTAAAGAAATAGAAAGTCAACATCTATTTGTCAGTGAAGTCTCTAAGAAAGAACAAAGAGATTAGAAAATTACGACATTGCTCCAAGGTCACCAAATACCTCAGCCCACTTGATTTGGGTGGTGTGTTGTGTCCTACTCTTTGCGACCCCACGAACTGTAGCCCGCCAGGCTCCTCTGTCCATGGAATTCTCCAGGCAAGCATACTGGAATGGCTTGCCATGCCTTCCTCCAGGGGATCTTCCCAACCCAGGGATCAAACCCAGGTCTCCCACATTACAGGTGGATTCTTTACCGTCTGAGCCACCAGGGAAGCATAAAATGCAAAAAGCCACTCTAAGTACAGATATAAGTTTATTCCTGACCTAGGATCAGTCTCAAGTTCCTGTATGCACTTACCTTGGTAAACTGGGTTAGAGAATAGATAGATCTGGAGACACCCAAATACTCCATTAGGCCAGCCCTAAGCAACAGGGAGCTCTCAGCCATCTGCTCAGCCTACTTTTCTAGGGTTACTCAAGGTAGTACTTGATGGTTTGGCAAGAGACGTGCTAAGCACACCGTTCCAGTAGACCCTTAATGCCTACCTTAGTCCAGCCTCTAAATAATAAGGACAAGAAAAAGGAAATATAATATTTACATAAAAATAGCCGTTCTCCTCCTCTTGTATTCCCCTGGAAGCTTTATACATTGCTTCCTCGCCACCATTCTGTGCTTCTCCAGAATCTTTGGGGACCCATCAGAGTCTGGTTTCAGTATCTGAGTTCCTCTTCCTTTGGCGTGGGTACTGGAGGACATGCCATCTTATGTTTTCTTTGAATTGTTCAGGTATTTGGACAACACTCCACATCTTTTTACCCTTGGACTTAGCATTTTCACTTATTTTCATTCTGAGATATTCCTTTCCACTCCAAGGGAGGCGTTCAGAAGAGACCGAGCAAAACCTCAAGAAGCTTCTTCTCCAGCCTTCATCGCTGCTTTGGCACATCTCCCTAGGACCACTGGTATAAACATTTAGGCTCCTCAACATCTGTCTATGGGCTCTTCAATATTACCTCAGAACTCACTTAAATGAATCAGGATTAATTCGGTTTATCCCAGACTACCCTCACTGTTACAGGTACAGAATTTCTATGAGGCACTAGTCCATAAAATGATCCCTAAAAATGGAGTGGCTTGGGTAGTTATTTTAGAAAATGCTACCATCTTAGGGTTTTACAGTGTACAATAACATTTATAAAAATTCTTGGTACTCCAAAAACATTTATTTGATGTTTTAAAAAAAATCTATGCAGCTCCTAATAGTTTGACTATAGAAGTATTTTTTAACATAAACAAAACATACCAGAGTACTAGTATTCTGTAGCATATGTTTCAGTAAATGTTAACTGTCAAAAATTCACTGATCCCATATTCTATTTCTGAAGAAAATGTGAGCACACAAAAGATTTTATTATGTGCATTGGATACTGTAAGTCAAATTATGTAATGTCAAAGGAATAAAGCTGCTTAATCCCCTTCCCTGCACAAGTTAACTCCATAAATCCTCTCTCTCAAGTCAGTCTGCTATAAACACACCTTAAATCCCTAATATAATTAATGTCCACTATTGTTTACTCCCCCAGATTTAATCTCCCAAAACAGACAAAATGAATCTCACACTGATAATACCAACACAGATTATAAAACAGCCCATATTCCTCACACTCATTCTACTTAGTTCTAGTCAATGGTCTAACTTAAGGCTCTGGTTGTAGTCAAACTCTCTTCTCTACGCTTACCCTCTAGTACTGATAAGACTTTCTCAAGTATCTGTTACATTAGATTCTCTTTATCCCTAGTTAATTATTGTATAAAAATTTCTTATATTTTGTCTTTCATGCATTCCACCTATTGTTGTTGTTGTTCAGTTGCTAAGTCATCTCTGACTCTTTGTAACCCCATGGAATGCAGCATGCCAGGCTCCTCTGTCCTCCACTATCTCCCTGAGTTTGGTCAAACTCATGTCCATTGAGTCAATAATGCCATCCAACCATCTCATCCTCTGTCGACCCCTTCTCTTCCTGCCCTCAACCTTTCCCAACATCACGATCTTTTCCAGTGAGACGGCTCTTCCCATCAGGTGGCCAAAGTTTGGAGCTTAAGCTTCAGCAACAGTTCTCCAATGAATATTCAGGGTTGATTTCCTTTAGGATTAACTGGTTTGATCTTGCTGTCCAAGGGACTCTCAAGAGTCTTCTCCAGCACCATAATTCAAAACCATCAATTTTTTGGTTCTTGGTCTTCTTTATGGTCCAACTTTCACATTCGTACATGACTACGGGGAAAACCATAGCTTTCACTATACTGATCTTTGTCGTTAAAGTGATGTCTCTGCTTTTTAATACTCTGTCTAGGTTTGTTATAGTTTTCCTTCCAAGAAGCAAGCATTTTTAAAATTTCATGGCTGCAGTCACTATCTGCAGTGATTTTGGAACCCAAGAAAGTGAAATCTGTCACTACTTCCACTTTCCGCCCTTCTATTTGCCATGAAGTGATGGGACCAGAGGCCATGTTCTTCCTTTTTGAATGCTGAGTTTTAAGCCAGTTTTTTATTCTCCTCCTTCACCCTCATCAAGCGGTCCTTTAGTTTCTCCTTGCTTTCTGTCATTAGAGTTATATCATATGCGTATCTGAGGTTATTGATATTTCTCCTGGCCATCTTGACTCCAGCTTGTGATTCATCCAGTCCAGCATTTCTCATGATGTACTCTGTATATAAGTTAAATAAGCAGGGTGACAATATGCAACCTTGATGTATTCCTTTCCCAATTTGGAACCAGTCTGTTGTTCCATGTCTGGTTCTAACTGTTGCTTCTTGACTTCAAATGGGTTTCTCAGGAGACAGGTAAGGTGGTCTGGTAGTCCCATCTCTTTAAGAATTTTCCAGTTTGTTGTGACAGACACAATCAAAAGGCTTTCTCGTAGTCAATGAAGTAGAAGTAGCTGTTTTTCTGGAATTCTCTTGCTTGCTCCATCTCCATGATCCAGCAGATGTTGACAATTTGATCTCTGGTTCCTCTGCCTTTTCTAAAACCAGCTTGAACATTTGCAAGTTCTTGGTTCTCGTACTGCTGAAGCTGAGCTTGAGCATGAATTTGCTAGCATGAGAAATGAGTTCAACTGTATAGTAGTTTGGACATTCTTTGGAATTTCCCTTCTTTGGGATTGGAATGAAAACTGACCTTTTCTAGTCCTATGGCAACTGCTGAGTTTTCCAAATTTGCTGACATATTGAGTGCAGCACTTAATAGCATCATCTTTTAGGATTTGAAATAGCTCAGGTAGAATTCTATCACCTCCACTAGCTTCTTAGTGATGCTTCCTAAGGCCCACTTGACTTCAGACTCCAGGATGTCTGACTCTAGGTGAGTGACCACACCATCATGGTTATCTGGGTCATTAACATCTTTTTTGTATCGTTCTTCTGTGTATCCTTGCCACCTCTTAATATCTTCTGCTTCTGTTAGGTCCATACCATGTCTGTCCTTATTCATGTCCATCCACGCATGAATGTTCCTTTGATATCTCCAATTTTCTTGAAGAGATCTCTAGTCTTTCCCATTCTATCATTTTCCTCTATTTCTTTGCATTATTCACTTAAGAAGGCCTTATCTCTCCTTGCTTTTCCCTGGAAATCTGCATTCAGCTGGGTATATCTTTCCCTTACTCCTTTGCCTTTCCCTATCTTTTTTCCATAGCTATTTGTAAGGCCTCCTCAGACAACCACTTTGCCTTCTTGCATTTCTTTTTCTTGGAGATGGTTATGGTCACTACCTCCTATACAATGTTATGCACCTCTGTCCATAGTTCTTCAGGCACTCTATCTGCCAGATCTAATCCCTTGAATCTATTTATCACCTTCATCATATAATTGTAAGGGATTTAATTAGATCAAACCTGAATGGCATAGCAATTTTCCCTACTTTCTTCATCTTAAGTCTGAATTTGGCAATAAGGAGTTCATGATCTGAGCCACTGTCAGCTCCAGGTCTTGTTTTGCTGACTGTATAGAGCTTCTTCATCTTTGGCTGCAAAGAATATAATCAGTCTGATTTCGATGTTGACCTTCTGGTGATGTCCATGTGTAGGGTCGTCTCTTGTGTTTTTGGAAAAGGGTGTTTTCTGTGGCCAGTGTGTTCTCTTGGCAAAACTCTGTTAGCCTTTGCTCTGCTTCATTTTGTACTCCAAGGCCAAACTTGCCTGTTACTCCAGGTTATCTCTTGACTTCCTACTTTTGCATTCCAATCCCCTATGATGAAAGGGACATCTTTTTCTGGTGTTAGTTCTAGACAGTCTTGTAGGTCTTCATAGAACCATTCAACTTCAGCTTCTTTGGCATTAGTGGTTGGTGAATGGACTTTGATTACTGTGATGTTGAATGGTTTGCCTTGGAAATGAACTGAGATCACGCTGTTGTTGTTTTTCAGTACTGGGTACTGATTGCACCCAGTACTGAATTTCAGATTCTTTTGTTGACTATGAGGGCTACTCCATTTCTTCTAAGGGATTCGTGCCCACAGTAGTAGATATAGTGGCAATTCTCTTAAGTAAAATTTTTGGCATTGTAGCCCAGCTATTCCATTTTCTGCTCTTCTCTTTGCATTTTTATAAACTGGTAGTCCCTCTCATCTTTCTTAGCTACATATTCTTTTTTCCCCCCATCACCAAGACTATTGAATCTGCTTCATACTAGAGAATTCTTTAGGCCATCGGGATAGCTTTTTCATGGTTTCCAATTTTAGTTCTGGAGAAGAATTCTCTGAAGATTTATGAAGAATTCCTGTTCTGATGTTTTCCAAGCATCTTTTCTTGTAGTTCCAGTGAAAAGCAAAATCTTTATCCCCATGTTCCTCCATCCTCAAGTATTGAGTTTCTGTACCTTTCCACTTCCATGCTATTGCAAAGATCAATTTCTGCTTTCCTGCTGTAAGAATAAGACATTTCTTTACTTCCTCAAATATTTCCCTCTCAATTTAATACTTCAAGATTCCTCTGAAGTTTGTGCCCATTTTCACTCATTCTTTCTCATATGCAGCATTAATCCTCAGCCTATGTTCAAATTTTTTCACTTTCTTTGACATATCAATTCCTAAAGGCTTTTTTTGTCAGAAGACACAGTTACCCATCATCCATGAAGTCTTTCTACGAACTATCAACTTCTCCAGCATGAATCTCTCAAGTGCACTAAGAATTTGCAGTACGCTATAGATGCTTAATGCCACAGAATGAAACCTGCTTGGCGCTTCTGGAAGGTACCCACAATTCAGGCTTCTAGACCTCTAAAAGCCGGAGGTCATCAATCATTTTGTTTTATAATATTCGTGCAAATATAGATGATTTTAAATATCCTGATGCTATTTTTCAAAACTCAGCTTATTTTTCTTTGTTTCTTTGCTGTTAAATTTCCTTCCCCCACTCCCCAAAATGAACTAAATATAGTCAAAAGTTTGTTCAGTTCACTTCCTGTCATCTCTTTCCTCCTAGCTACCCCACCTACCTGAAAATTCTCTCCCAGACCGCATGAGAGCCATGGTACCATTTTCAACTACTACTACTGCCTTACCAGCCCCTTTCTAGAGTAGCTGAGAACTAGTTTCACATCGGGAACAATTTGGCTTGATCCCATTATGTGACCGTGGGAAAATTCTATAACTTTTCTGAGTCATACATAAAATTATGATCATAGTTTCTACTTAATTCATAGAATTACTATTGTAATCAAATGAAATAACCTATAGCAGACAAATAGGAAAGTCTAAGGAGATCCAATCAATCCATCCTAAAGGAGATCAATCCTGGGTGTTCATCGGAAGGACTGATGTTGAAGCTGAAACTCCAATACTTTGACCACCTCATGCGAAGATTTGACTCATTGGAAAAGACCCTAATGCTGGGTAGGATTGGGGGCAGGAGGAGAAGGGGACAACAGAGGATGAGATGGTTGGATGGCATCACTGACTCGATGGACATGGGTTTGGGTAGACTCTGGGAGTTGGTGATGGACAGAGAGGCCTGGCGTGTTGCAATTCATGGGGTCGCAAAGAGTCAGACACAACTGAGGGACTGAACTGAACTGAATCTCCACGTTAAAAAATGTAATTAACTGACTCACCAAAAGGTAGACATCAAAACACTGAATTTCTATACCTTGATCAGAAGACTTTAAGTAGCTAATCTTCAAGTTGTAACTGGATGTTTATATTAATATTAATGATATAATCTAGTGATTGATTATACCCCTGATGACTGTTCATTCTTTTTCATAATTAGGAGCTGGCACCGAAGACATCACAGAGACCAAGTTGAGTACTACAGAAGCAACAGTGATAAGTCAATCTCTTTCAAATGCTGTTTCCACATCAAAAAGTTCCGACTCCAAGAGTAAGTACAAGAATCTGCTGAAACGTTCGATTCAGTCGCTCAGTCGTGTCCGACTCTTTGCGACACCATGATCTGCAGCATGCCAGGCCTCCCTGTCCATCACCAACTCCCAGAGTCCACCCAAACCCATGTCCACTGAGTCAGTGATGCCATCCAACCATCTCATCCTCTGTCGTCCCCTTCTCCTCCCGCCCTCAATCTTTCCCAGCATCAAGGTCTTTTTAAATGAGTCAGCTCTTCGCATCAGGTGGCCAAAGTATTGGAGTTTCAGCTTCAACATCAGTCCTTCCAATTAACACCCAGGACTGATCCCCTTTAGGATGGACTGGTTGGAGCTCCTTGCAGTCCAAGGGACTCTCAAGAGTCTTCTCCAACACCACAGTTCAAAAGCATCAATTCTTTGGTGCTCAGCTTTCTTCACAGTCCAACTCTCACATCCATACGTGACTACTGGAAAAACCTTAGCCTTGACTAGATGGACCTTTGTGGACAAAGTAATGTCTCTGTTTTTTAATATGCTATCTAGGTTGGTCATAACTTTCCTTCCAAGGAGTAAACATCTTTTAATTTCATGCTGCAATCACCATCTGCAGTGATTTTAGAGCCAAAAAAAAATAAAGTCAGCCACTGTTTCCACTGTTTCCCCATCTATTTCCCATGAAGTGATGGGACTGGATGCCATGATCTTAGTTTTCTGAATGTTGAGCTTTAAGTCAACTTTTTCACTGAAATGTTAAACTAGTATATTGGATAGAACTAAACTCAGAAAGTTTTCCAGCACACACTTACAAAAGAACCATTTCTCACTTATATTCTTCCCTTGTTGTTGTTGCTGTTTTTTAGTTGCTAAGTTGTGTCCAACTCTTTTGTGACACCATGGACTGTAGCCAGTCAGGTTCCTCTCTCCATGGGATTTCCCAGGCAAGAATACTGGAGTGGTTTGCCATTTCCTTCTTCAGGGAATCTTCCTGACCCAGGGGTCAAACCCGCATCTTTTGCACTGGCAGGCAGGTTCCTTACCACTGAGCTACCAGGAAAGCCTGTGTTCTCTCCTAATCTCTACAAATAGGACAACAAATTGGCAACTTTGCTTTGTATAGTGACACTCTATCCCTCCATAGCTACAAATAAGTAGATGCGAAGGAGGATCAGTTCAAGCCTGGGTGATGATCTATGATATCACCTAACACAGATAGGTAAGGTTGGCCAAAGCATCAGACAACTTTGATGAAATAGGAAAAAAAATTAGAAAGAAACAAATTGTTAAAACTGACTCAAGAAGTTAGAAAGACTGAAAAGACCTAAAACAATTTAAGACTCTGCATTAAAAATTTAAGTAAAGAAAGTTCCAAGCTGAATGGCAAAAATTGTGAATTCTATAAAAATATTCTCAGAAGTAATACTAATTTTTTCTCAAACTCTTCTGTGACATACAGGAAACTTTGTACAAATAATTATCTGAGGCCAGTATTACCATAACACCAAAGATAGAAAAGAATGAAAAGAAAATGCAAATAAAACTATAGACCAATATCCTTCATGAACACAGACACAAATATCCTTAATACAACATTAGAAAAAAATCAGTAACATATGAAAAGGGATAAAAACATGAACAAATAGGATTTACTTAGGAATGCAAAGTTGGTTTAAGATATGAAAATCAAGTAATGTAATATACCATCTTAGTAGAATCAACAAATGCAGAAAAAGCATTTGACAAAATAAGATACCCACTCAATTAAAACTCTTAATTAACTAGAAATAAGTAAAACTTCCTCAACCTGATCAAGGATATCTATGAAAAATACACAGTAAATGTTTTACTTAAGAATGAAAGACTAAATACTTTCCTCTTAAAATCTGAAACATAACAAAGATGTCTACTCTCACCAATACTATTCAAAATTATAACCGGAGGTTCTTTATATACGGTAAGATTATAAATAGATAGATAGAGATAGAAACATTCATCCAGATTGAAAAGGAAGAAATAAAAGTGTTTTTCTCAGCAGACTACATCATTATCTGTATAGAAAACCTGAAGATTTCACAATAAATCTACTAGAACTAATAAAGAATATTCTGTACCGTTCATACTATATTCTATACCAGAGGAAATAATTCCATTTATAGTAGCATCAGAAAGAATAAAATATTTAAGAGTAAATTTAACAATAGAAATGCAAGATCTGTACACTGGACTAGAAAACACTTCTCTGAGAAATTAAATATCTAAATGGAAATATTTCTGAGCTGGTGAACAAATGTTCATTTGTTCACAGGAGAGGACATGAAAGCATCATGTCCTTTCCCCAGACCTTGTCCTGTGCATCTTTCATCAGGCTGTTCCTGAAGTATATCCTTTTATAATTAGTGATCTAATGAGGTAACTGAAAGTGAATCATCAAGAAGGATTGTTTCCATCAGTAGGGCTAGTGGATACCAGAATTAACAACTTAGCATATCTGATTCCTTGCCCCGTGTTCTTTTCTTTATTCCATGCTGCTACCTCCTTAGCTTTTTTGTCATAGGTCAGATAGTCACATGAGCAGAACTGAACCAAGTAAGGCTAGTCAGTGATACCTAGCACATCATCTGGAGGGGCTCTAATGGGTTCTAGGACTCTAAAATGGACACATGATGAGATCAGTTTCCAGGCAAGAGGAGCAAAAGGACTAAGGGATCCCCAAAACCACAGCAGAGCTGAACCCCTTCTGATCACAATCTCTGAATATCACACTGTGGAGCCTGGCATTAGAGCACATCTGGGAGACACAGCACATATGAGCCAGCAGGCCAGACACAGCAGGACAGGGAGGGGAAGGCAACTTGTGTGCTTTTAATGTGATGCACACATGATTTAAATAATTCATTTATTTTAGCATTATGTGAAAAGACCACTTGTTAGTTTTAGTGATTCAGACAAGCCCACTAAGCCTCAAAATAGAAAAATTTTCATTAGTACAATTACATCAGGTGCTGGAGCAAAGACATCAGATTTTAAAACATTACTGCCAGCGTGAAAGTGCTAATGAGATGCAATAGTGGCGTCATTTTGATTCTGACTTTAGCCACACAAAGCCATTTCCAGGGTTCAAAAGAAAGAAGAAATTGTGGTGGGGGTGGGTAAAATGTGATTGCAGTTGCTGCTGTATGTTTAAAAAATTTTAAAAGCCTGTGATATGTGTTTTGAACATTTTCTTAAGTTTTATACCTTAATAATCTATGATCAATTTCAAAACAAATATATTAGTTTCTAAGTATATAACCATCAACAAAGACAGAAATAGAAAATAATTAAGTGCAAACAGAAGACGCTTTACCTAACCATATGTGAATTGTTAATAAAGCACACAAAAAAAATGAAAAAGAATCCAAGTTCTTTAAACAACATAGTCTTAACTGCACACCCTCCCTAGAAGAATGGATAAAGAGAGGGAGAGAAAAGAAAAACACTGAAAAGAAACCCTCAAATTCACTTGATGAGTTTGTTTTACTGAAATGAATATATTAGCACTAAATACTTGGTAAAAGTGAAAAAACAGATAGACGTGTTCTAATGGTGAAAAGGGGAGATACAAATACAGAATGGGGGAAGGAAAGTTAAACACTGCACTATCAGATTGAAACTGAGGGCATCAGCATAAATTCATGATTAAAATACAAATATGTATGTACAATTGCAAAGGATATAAAATAAATAGACATTACATGTTCAGAGATTGGAAGACTTGATGTTTTAAGACGGCAATTCTTCTCAAGTTAATCAGTAATTGATAAAATGATCAATGCAATTCCTATTAGAATACCAGAAAGTTTTTTTCTAGAAATTGATACGCCAATCCTAAAATATACATGGGCTTCCCCAATAGCTCTGTTGGTAAAGAATCTGCCTGCAATACAGAAGACCCCAGTTCGATTCCTGGGTCGGGAAGATCCACTGGAGAAAGGATAGGCTACCCGCTTCAGTATTCTTGGGCTTCCCTTGTGGCTCAGCTGGTAAAGAATCAGCCTGCAATGTGGGAGACCTGGGTTCGATCCCTGGGTTGGGAAGACCCCTTGGAGAAGGGAAAGGCTATCCACTCCAGTATTCTGGCCTAGAGAATTCTGTGAACTGTATAGTCCATGGGGTCGCAAGGAGTCCGACACAACTGAGCAACTTTCACCTTCACTTTCAAAATATATACGGAAATGAAAGTGACCTAGAATAGCCAAAACACTTTTGAAAAAGAACAATGTTGGAAGACTCAACCACCCCCAATTTCAAAACTTACTCTAAAGCTATAATAATCAAAGCAGGGTATAGTGAGTTAATGAATGTTAAGAGTAACGTTATTCATAATTGTCAAATGCTGAAAACAACTCAAATGTCCATTAACTGGTGAAATAGAATATCTCGTTGGGTTTTCCATTTGAAATGCATTTGGAATGTTCCAAACCATGGGATATCCTTATAAGACAATACTATTCAGCAATTTGAAGATACAAAATATTGATGCATGCTGTAACAGCATGAATCTCAAATACATTATGCAGTGAAAGAAGCCTTTCACAAAATACAACATATACAATTCCATTTTTGTGAAATATCCAGGATATTTTTATAGGGACAGAAACCAGATAAATGGTTGCCTACACCTGGGGACCAGCCTGGGGACTGACTGCAGAAAGGCTCAAGGAAGTTTTTTACATTGAAGAAAATGTTCTAAAACTGGATTATAGTTATGGTTACATGACTCTATAAATTTACAAAATATTATTGGGTTGTATACTTACAATGAGTGGAGTAAGTGGTGAGTTTTCAGATAAATATTCACTTAAGAACAAAAAGAAAATGTTGATCTAAGCCAATCAAATTTCCTTCCTGGGTAATCTGAACTGAACTAGAAAACCCAAACAAACCAAAAAGTGGGGGGAGCTGGAGTAGCGCAGTGTTAGTAGAGAATCTGAGATGGCCATGGTGATTCGTGTACTTGCCTCTGGCTTCAGGAGGCTGAGCTGGCAGAGTCAGTAGACAAGAATGAAGAGAGACTATGTGGGGAAATGGAGAGATCCCATGAGCAAGGTTAAGTTGTTCAAGAGACACAGAAAGAGTAGCAGGACCTGGAGATCTTATGATTCCTGACAGATCTATAGTTCCAGTTCTCATGTATCTCCACAAGTACTTCCCTTATTCTGGCCTCCGTGATTTGAAGTAATCTGTGTGTTTAGTCAAAATATCCTGACTAGAAAAGCTACTAATCATCTATAAGAGCCTTATCAAATCCCACTCACTATACATACTGGATGCATTTTTGGTGTACCCATAGTCCTTAAATGGAGAAGGGAATGGCTACCCACTCCAGTATCCTTTCCTGGAGAATCCCCATGGACAGAGGAGCCTGGGGGGCTACAGCCCATGGAGTAGCAAAGAGTCGGCCACTACTGAGCAACTGAGCACATAGTCCTTAAAAAGACATTGCTACAGGTGACTCTCAGTCTCCAAGTCTCTTCTTAGGAGACCTCTAAGATAGAAGGAGAGAGCAAGTGGGAACTGTGGACATTCAAGGCTCACTATTGTCTAGAAGCATGTTGGGAACATCCATTTTCCCCCTTTCTATTGTAATCATCTTAGACATGACATGAAGAAGGTTATTTAGGAGAAGTCTGATTCCACACCATAATTGTAAACTAATAATTGTATATAATTAGTTGCCATGTAGAGAAATTTGAAGAGGAGGGTCATTTTTCCTTCATAACAAAAACATTTCTCTGTGGCAGTGTTTTGGGTTCTGATAAGTAGAATTTATATTGTAGACAATATATGTCTGAAAAGCACCTTTGGCAAACCAAAACCTCATGCATTTTATAATATAAGTGCCCCAATACAAACAAGAATAAAAGTGACTATGCATCTGCCAAATGCATAACAGTTGACGATTCATCTCCCTCTTAAGCGTATGAGCAGTGGGTGCTTGAATAGTGACCCTCAGATAAAGGCACTGTGGGGACATTATCTCAAATGCAGGCTTGATTTTAGAGTAGAGAGGAGTTAGTGAGGTCTATTGACAGGGAAAGAGAGACTGTTGCTTTCTCCTTCTGGTGGATTCTGACTTAGCTAAGGAGAGTATGTGTAGTAACATTATAGGTAGGAGACATTAAGATGGGCAAGAACCAGTACATAATTCTACTAAGGCAACTGGATGGGTAAAATGAAAGTGAAAGTGTTAGTCACTCAGTCATTTCCAACTCTTTGTGACCCCATGGACTGTAACCCAACAAGATTCTCTGTGGAATTCTCCAGGCAAGAATACTAGAGTGGGTTGCCATTCTCTTCTCCAGGGGATCTTCCCAATCCCAAGATTGAACCTGGGTCTCCTGCATTGCTGGCAGATTCTCTACTGTCTGAGCCACCAGCAAAGCCTCAAGTGTGTGGGTAAAAATACTTCTGAACAGTTTGTCATGTCAGAGCCTCTGCTACTGTAGAATATATATTACAGACTTGAACTTTGAAGGGAAAAATCTGACTTCTATTAATTAAAAATAAGTAACATTTATAAGAAATTAGTAGTTTATTTAGTCAGGGTTAATAACATTTATATGTAACAAATAATTTATCATGTATGTTTCCCTTTTGTATAATCTATCCTAGTTTAGTATAGAATTTGTTTTTAATACAAAAAGCATATATAATTGTATAAAGATCAAGTAACCACTTCAGATATACTACTGGTTGAATGGGAGAATGGCTTCTGCACAAGCCTGTGCTTTTCAAGGCACCACACCCTTCTTAAAAGAAATGGTCACCCCAAGTATACCAAGAGGAAGTTGGCTTATTGTTTACTAACAATGATTCTGAAATCAGATAAAGAAAGAGAAAGTGTTAGAACACTTACTTAGTTGTGTTTGACTCTTTGTGAACCCATGGACTGTAGCCCACCAGGCTCCTTTGTCCATGGAATTCCCCAGGCAAGAATACTGGAGTGGATAGCCATTTCCTTCTCCAGGGGATGTTCCCAACCCAGGAATTGAACCCTGATCTCCCACATTGCAGGCAGACACTTTACCAACTGAGCCACCAAAGAAGCCCTTGAAATCAAATAGCTTAGATTCAAATAATAGCACAACCATTTATTTGGCCTTTGGCCTTTGGCCTTTGGTAAGCTATTTAACTTCTCTGTGCCTTACTTTCCTCATCTGTAAAATAGCTGTAATGACTACACTTTTACAGGATTCTTGTGAAGATTAAAAAAGATAAAATAATATGAAGCTTAAAACAGTGTCTGAAAAGAAAATACATTTTAGCTATTAATATTATTTTGTTAATGATAATCCTTACAAAAGCCAAGCAAAGATGGTATTTATGATATCAGTTTCACAAATAAGGAAACAGGTTCAGAAAGATTAAATCACTTACCCAATGCTAAAGTAAAAGATGTAATTCAAACCCTGTTTTTCTTGCCTCAGACTCCATAAATGTCAATATACCACACTTTCTCTCGTTACAACTATTTCACATAAAGTATCTAAAGGAATTAGAAAGCGAGTAGCTTTTAACTGGGTGCATCATATACTTGACAAATAGGAGTTCAATCAGTATAACACCGACCAACTGACTGAATATAAACCTGGGATTCTCACCAGGGTGGTTCTCATGCTGTTGCCAGCCATGCCAGATTGATTCCTGACTGTGTGATTTGTTCAACCTGTCTTCCTCATCTGTATGGTCATTCCTTCTTCCCCTTGTCCTTCCTCCAACTGATTATTAAAATTCTACACAACCATAAAGAGCCTCTACAAAATATCACCTCAGTATTTCCCACAACTTAATGAGGTTACCAGATATATGTACCATCTGCACTACTATTCATTTAGTACTTTCTTTAAATGGATGCACTTTTTAATTCTTAAATTTGTTTGAAAAGGAAACCATCATGAATGAGAAACCGGTTTGAATTGGCATAAGCAGAAGCTAGAAAGTCACTGTGATGTAAGCAAAATAAAATAAAATTCTAGTTAGATTTTGTTGCTTACCAAAGGCTCTGAGTTTTAGCCTTGCTTAATAAATAAATCAAATACTTACCTGGCAGGAGAGATACTGGGATGATGAAGGTGATTTCCACTTCCACCCCCCACTCCAGCATGGCTTATCTATCGCACTCTGGATGTGCTGACCCCTGTAATTTCCGCAAAACTTGACTGCATAATTTGTGGTTGTGGGGGACTGCATTTGCGCTTCTCCCTGTGGGGTGGAAAAAAAGATAAGTACATTCTAGATATTAATGACGTATTTGCATCAAATTGAAATTTTGAAACTTCTTCATTGAAATAATTAAACTCACAAAAAAATTGAAAATAATTACTTTCTCACTGAGTGTTTCAATCTTATTTAATGTCACTTTCCAGTATAGAATCTCTCATACAATGCTATGTATCTCATGCTTTGGAAAAGTCTAATTTTTCTGATCACTCAGGCTCATTATTTCTTTTGTGAATGGCACCATTTATCTATGACATTCATCAGGGAACTTAATTGCAATGTTTCTTACATGATATTTAATTAGTTTGTATCATTTCATGTGGGCAGATAAAAGGAATTCTCAGGATAACAAAGTCTTAGTCACACATCACAGTTTATCCAAACCAGATAATCTTTCGTATGATGACTTAGTCAATGCTTTGTTGGGGGGATGGGGAATGGTATGTATGAGGGGGAATGAGAAGGAAAATTTTAATTGGTCATAGTAAATTATTTTTAAGCAAATCAGTAAAGAATTATATATGGGAATAACTATATTTTTTTTCCTGGGCCTTTTAATGATAAATCATGTTCTGTAGGTAATTATGGAGAAGGCAATGGCAACCCACTCCAGTACTCTTGCCTGGAAAATACCATGGACAGAGGAGCCTGGTAGGCTGCTGTCCATGGGGTCGCACAGAGTCGGACACGACTGAAGCGACTTAGCAGCAGCAGCAGTAGGTAATTATATACAGCTATATATAGCTGGAAATACAATGGTTTTTGTAAGATAATATTTAGCAAAGTTGCTTGTATTATTGCTTAAGCTTTCTATCTTAAAAGCTGATAGTTTAAGCAAAGTTTAGTTTGGGATTAAATTGTGGATTAAAGTTTAGCATTTTAAAGTTCATTTGCATTTCACAAGACTTCAGTTTCAGTTAGAGACTCAAACTCAACCAAGAGATTTAAGTTGCCAAACACCCTGATTAAGGATTTGGTCTTTACTCAACAACTAAGTTTGAAACTAGGTTAACAGAATGTACTACACTCATTTCTATTTAACTTCCACTTACTCAGCAGATAAAGAATCTGCCTATAATGCAGGAGACACGGGAGACGGAAGTTTGATCCCTGGGTCGGGAAGATCCACTGGAAGAGGAAATGGCAACCCACTCCAGTATTCTTGCCTGGGAAATCCCATGGACAGAGGAGCCATGCAGGCTACAGTCCTAAAAGGTCGCAAAGAGTCGAAAACAACTGAATGAATAAGCATACCTGCTTCCTCTTCAGATCAGAATTTGGCCTTTTATTAAAGCACATTTGCATTATGAAACTTAAACACACACACACACACACACACAGGAATAATCACAAATGTTTTCCCTTTTCATTAGTGTCACAACTTTAGCCATATTCCATAGCATTCATCTCTATTAAGATCGTATATTCACAAAACTGAGTCGAAATTTGAAAATAGAATGCCGTAGGAAAATGTTTTATTATCTTCAAAATAATACATCCTTGATTTCAGGATAAAAAAGTATATATATCCCAGTACTGATGAAGTGTTTAAGATTTACAGAATTTTCTTCTCAGAGTAACAATATATTCATTCATGTAGAAATATCTGGACCTCTGAAGACTCAAGAAAAGGGTTTTGAATTGTTCTGTGTTTTTTTTTAACTATTCCACTGCATCTTAAGGCATTGTCACTTTTATTTTATATAATATGTCCCTGAGAAGTCATTATGCAATTTGAAGGATGAAAAAAATGCAAAAAAGGATAGTCAGGAGGTTTTGTCTGATATGAATTTAAAATTTTTCATTCTCAATAAAGTCTATCAGCAAGAAAGATTATGACCTTATATTAAAAACAGGAGGAACAAAAGGTTTTGATTTTGTTTATATTCTAATCCTCTGGCAGCTGATAAATATTTTAACTGCATCCTCCAAATACAGAATTATGTCATGTACAAAATTATTTTAACTAGTTATGAAAAGTAAGAATTAATTACATAAGCTTTCCACTCAGAACAGTTTAGTGGAAAAAAAAGCTGTCTCTTAGTAAAAGAAGATGGACCTTAGAACCAGCAGACCTGAATTATAATCACGGTCCTCCCTTTGAGAACATAGTTTCACTTCTTTCAACTAATATTTGCAGATCTGCAAAATGAAAATAATAACATCTTTCTCGTAGACATCAATGATTAATATATGGAATTGATCAGAAGAATTGCTTCAAAAATAGTAGCTATCATTATCCAACTAGCAATTTTATATATATACATATATATTTATTTATTTGGTGGTGCCAGACCTTAGTTGCAGCATGTGAGATCTAGTTCCATGACCAGGGATTGAACTCAGGCCCTTCTGCATTGGGAGCTCAGAATCTTAGCCACTGGACCACCAGGGAGGTCCCCCCCAACTAGCAATTTTTAATAACACATTCATTTTGCCTTAAAAATTGAATTCAGTAGGTAAAATTAGTTTTTATTTTTATGATTATTATCAAGTATTATTTTATATTATTATTTGTTCATTTCCTACATTTTTACCAGAGACCTAGTATGGATAGTAGATGCTGAAATTATAACTCTGAGTAAAATAAGAAATCTCTGTCCTCCTGGACTTATATTCTAACAGAAAACAAAGCCATTTAAAAAAAATAAATGTCCATGGAGTGATAAACTGTTGAGCAAACGAAGCATCATGGTGGGCTGGGGTGGAGGGAAATGAGGAGACAGCTTTCAATAAGGTGGTTGGAGAAGACTTCTCTGAGTGGTGACACCTGAACAGAGTCATGAAGGGTGAGAAGGAGCCAGTGTAGGCCTGAGAGAATAGCCCAGAGGCTTAGGGAAGGCCAGCAGGCTGTCGGAGGCAAGAGGATCCCTGGGACATTTATCTACCACGGAGAGGCCAAGCAGGCTGAGACAGCTGGAGTGAATTGAGGAGCAAGGCAGGAGCCATGTCCTATGGAGAATCGCCAGCTGTAGTGAGGAGAGGAATAAGGAGCTATTGGAGTAATGAAATTTAAATTAAAACAATTTTTTTCTAGGTGGCTATTACACGTACTACTGCTGCTGCTACTGCTAAGTCGCCTCAGTCGTGTCCGACTCTGTGCGACCCCATAGACGGCAGCCCACCAGGCTCCGCCATCCCTGGGATTCTCCAGGCAAGAACGCTGGAGTGGGTTGCCATTTCCTTCTCCAGTGCATGAATGGGAAAAGTGAAAGTGAAGTACTAAGGAGAGAGACATAGGTGCTAGATGAATAGTAGTCAATTGAATGGTGAGGCGTACGTGGAATATATTTTGAAGCTAGGGCTGATGAGGTGAGGAAAAAAAAATGAGTCAAGAAAAAAAAAGAACCAAGAAAGGCCACTACTTTTTGGGTCATGCACCTGGGAGACAATGGTACCATACTTTGGTTCAAGAAAGTGAAGGGGGAGGTGTGTTTGAGGATACAAGAGTCAGGAATGGATAAAGAAGTGTGGTATATAGATACAATGGAATATTGCATGCATGCTAAGTCACTTCAGTCGTGTCCAACTCTTTGTGACCCTGTGGACTGTAGCCTGCCAGGCTCCTCTGTCCATCAGATTCTTTAGGCAAGAATATTGGGGTGGGCTGTCATGCCCTCCTGCAGGGGATCTTTCTGACCCAGGGATCAAACACATGTCTTTTATGTTTCCTGCATTGGCAGATAGATTTTTCCCACTAGTACCACCACATTACTCAGACATAAAAATGAGTGAAGAATGCCACTTGGAACAACATTGATTGACCTAGAATATATCATTCTAAGTGAAG
This sequence comes from Giraffa tippelskirchi, assembly GCF_054371585.1. Lineage (NCBI taxonomy): Eukaryota > Metazoa > Chordata > Mammalia > Artiodactyla > Giraffidae > Giraffa > Giraffa tippelskirchi. The sequence continues at coordinate 85,746,876 of NC_137275.1, read as the reverse complement.
TCAGACAGAGAAAGACACATATCATGATATTGCTTATATGTGGAATCTAAAACAAAAAGATACAAATGAACTTATTTACAAAATAGGAATAGATCCCTAGACATAGAAAACAAAGTTGTGGTTACCAAAAGAGAGAAGGGGGAGAAAAATTAGGAGTCTGGGATTAAGATATATACATTATTGTGTATAAAATATATAACCAATGAGAATTTACTATACAGTACAAGGACTTATGGGCTTCCCTGGTGGCTCAACAGTAAAGACTGCTCCTGCAATTCAGGAGCTGCAGGAGACACGGGTTTGATCCTTGTCTCAGGAAGATCCCATCGAGGAAGGCATGGCAACCCACTCCAGTATCTTGCCTGGGAAAACCCATGGACAGAGGAGCTTGACAGGATACAGTCCATGGGGTTGCAAAGAGCTGGACATGACTGAAGCAACTTAACACTCAATATTTTGAAATAACCTATAAGGCAAAAATCTGAAAAAGAGTATATTTAGATATAAAACTGAATCACTGTGCTGTATACCTGCAACTAACGCAGCATTTTATATCAACTCTACTTCAGTTTAAAAAAAAAGAGTTCTGTTTTGTGCATGTAAAATTTAAGGTGCTGTTAAGACAGTCAAGTGAAGATACAAAGGAAGCAAGTGGATATTTGTATCCACCATCATTATTGGGCTTCTATTTATCTCAAATATTTCTATATTTTTTCATGTGGAAAATCTTGATTCATGATGCAAACACTCAAGTGTGTTGAAATGATCTTTGATTGTAATTCTCTCAAGTGATTTTACTTGTAGAAAGCTCTTCTGAGCTCTATTCCCTTTAGAGGAATTTCTCAAGTTTCAAAGGTATCTTTACCATTCTGAATCTTCCTCAGATCAGGAGATGCCCAATATCTTAGTAGGAGTATGACATATGGCAGTGCCACTCATGAAGCACCCACCGAAGTTTGTGTAGTCTTCTGGATTCCCTTGGCATATTCAAGAAGTGGGGTTGTACCAGATGCCCCAAAGGAGAATGCAGCAAACTTTGGCTCACAGGCCAAATCCAAGCCCCTGTCTATTTTTGTAATTGTTTAATGGGAATATTGCCATACTTGTTCTTTAGATATTACATATGGCTGTGTTCACACTCCAACAGCAAAAGCTCAATAGTGGCTAGAGACTTATGGCCCACAAAGCTTAATTACTATCTGTCCCTTTAAGAAAGAGTTGACTGACCCCTGCTCTGAAGTTTCTTCTATTCAGGAAGCCTCATGATTTGGTGATTTGAGGAAAGTAAATCAAAAATGAACTAAGATCTCTATGCATTTACCACGTGAAACAATTGTGAGATTAGATATTTGATATTCAACGTCTAATTTTAGCAATTTTCTTTCTTTTCTTTTTTCTCTAAAGCTGAGACTCAGAGTTCAATCAAAGCAACAGAAACACCAGGTAAGTTCATTTTTTTTTTTCTCTGAGAATATTCCTGAGTAAAATCCCAAAAAGGAGACAAAGTAGATCAATCAGTTTGAGGACAGGGTGAAATAGCATAAAATAAAATATTACATGGCAACTAAAATATTTAGGAAACCTTGTGTTAAAAAGAAAAATGCAGACAAGGAGGATATGCAACAGTGTCTGAGTGCTCTGGGGCTTGGGTTAGCGGAACCAGCTCTGGGAAATACATAAAGCTTGTGGAATTTTCCTCTCCCCAGAACGTACTGTTCCTGGTCTGTTTGTGTGGTCAGCTTGCCCTCTCCCAGAAGTATAGGGTGTGTGTTTGCTGTCGTCTCTACTTTCTAACAAAGCCTGGTCCTGATATCCAAAGAGATGATGTTATAAACCACAGTTAACAGTCTAAAATGCTATCACTTCAAGAAGCGCTCATGCTTTGCCATCCTTAGTTTTAAGCTGAAAAAATTTTGGATGATGGAGCAATGGAAATTGGAGAAGATTATTGGCAGAGGAAAATGGTCATGTTGAATCTTCATATTGTTTTGAAATTGTAATTATTTGAAGATTTTTATTTTCCTAACTCCTATCTGGTACATGTACAAGTGACAAATCTCTTAGGTTATCAACATTAACCACCTTTGCTATATACAAAATGATAAATACGTGAAATAAACCTAGGAGATCATGAAACTTTTTTTTGTTTTTGGACCAGAGAAAGATTTACTGCAGGGCTGAGCAAGAACAGGTGGCTGGGAAATACAGAGATCATGTAGCTTTTTTAAAAAAAATGGAAAAATAAAGCCATGAAAATTATGAGTGACTCTAATAACATTTTCACAGCAAATGTCCTAAATAGTCATCATGGTCTACCCTCAAGAATTAGAAATGGGAACTATATGCTTTTAACTTTTAATTATTTATGTTCTACATAATACATCAAATAATAAAGGAAGTTATTTTTATATTGTTAACTCTCTCTATTTCACTTCATCACTGTATTTTTTTATCCTTTATTTCCATCTACACAGTCTAGAAATGCACTAGAAAAAGCCTTGGGAAAAACAAAACATAAAAATAGTGCATCCAGGCAAAGAGGGCAGCTTTGCATTGGCTGATGCTTTGCACTGTTCTGGAGAAATCCTGTCGCCTGTTTCATGGATTGGTTATCGAGGAGGAGTTACAGATGGAGGAGAATCAGGAGGCTGCCAAATTGTCAGCTCTTTTTAAGGAGAGACTGATGCATCTTTTATTTTGTTTAAAAAATAGTATTTACAAAATGCAAGCTTTAACTACAATTGATTTTTACATGTAATGAAAAGCGCATTTAGATTTTAATTTTGAGTTATAGACACTAATTCTCCTAAAACAGATAACAGACAAACCATTGATTTGAACAGTGAATTAGAAAGAAATAAGGCTGATTCTATCAACTGCAAGAAAGGTCAGTTTTAAACTTCAGATATATGGTAGGGCTAAAGTCTAAATCCAGGTTCACTCAAAAAAAGTTAACAAATATCCCCCATCTTCCTTAAAATAATTAGTATTTTTCTTTTAGGTAATGTTGAGGTAAACGTCTAGTCCAAAGAATTTTTAGCAATACTTCCTTACACATTTAGTCTTTGACTAGAACATTCATAGCTCTCACATTTGATATTTTCTTTCACATAATGCATCTGGCTTTAATTTCCATGAAAAAATGTGTTTTTACCACTCTCTTCAAAAATTATTATTAAGGGTCTATAAATTGATAATTTTTTTATGTAGGATCTTTTTTTGGAATTCAGAATAAGGCAAATGTATATAAAATGTGAATTATAAGCAATTATATGTAGATATGGACTTCCCTGTTGGCTCACATGGTAAAGAATCTGCCTGCAATGCAGGTTCGATGCCTGAGTTGGGAAGATCCCTGGAGAAGGGAATGGATATCCATTCCAGTATTCTTACCTGGAGAATTCCATGGACAGAGGAGCCTGGCAGGCTATAGTCAATGGGGTTGCAGAGTCAGACACAACTGAGCAACTAATACTTTCTTTTTCTTTTCTATATGTAGATATGACATTCAGTTTTATATAATAAACATACAAGAAAGATAGTCACAGTTAGATGGACATGATTGATCAACGTCAGAAGACATGTCCATTCATTCCATTGAATAGAGCAAAGGTTGTATGAATGGACAGCTGTGTTTAGTAATGCTAAGCATGAGGAAGAATTCACACCCAATATCTAAAACATGTGGGAGAGTCAAACTTCAACTGCCCACTGTAACATACCTGGTAAGATTCCAAGTTTAGTATAATCCCCTGCTAAGTATACAGAAGGATATATTCAACCGATCACTACTAACTGAGGCATTCAATATTTGTTCTGTTCCATCACATATAGCACTAGCTAAGATTTTGAGTGATACATGGAGCCTGCCATGAAGAGTTACTAAAGACTAGTCAATATAATAAATAACTATAATAACTCCAGCAGTCATGTAGGTGTAAAGTGATGTGTCATTGATAAGCCTCAGATAACCTTATGTTAGGATCAGAGGAGGGAAAGAATTTTTTTTCCCTTTATCTGTGGTTGTAGCATACATTGGGTGGGGTAAAAGCAGTTTAAGAAAAATGAGAAAAGGGTTCATGAAAAAAGTGGTCTTCTAGCTGCCAGATTTTTGTGCCTACTTGATTTTTAGCTCTGAGTTCAGAGCTAATGAGGATATGGAAAGACCCACTAAAAAGTGATGAAAGACTGTTTATTCCCTGGAGATATATGCAGACATTATGTGGCCATTACAACAATTTAAAGCAACGATAGAATTCACTTTTGTTTAGCCTTATCATTTTCCCACAGACAGGGAGAACTAATAACTTGTCCTTGAAAATTAATCTCTTGATTTCTTTGTTAAGAGACCTCAGCTCGAAGAAAAATGGACCAATGTGCCTCAATATATTGGGAAAGGAATAAACCATTTGCCCATAATTTCCTGAAAATACAACTATATTTGTCCAGGTTTTCCAGAGAAGCAGAACAAAGAGAATATACATATATAAATATGTACTTATATAAACATATGGAAATCTATAAAGAGATGTGTTATAAAGAATTGACTCACGCGTTACAGAGTCTGAGAAGGTCCGAGACCTCAGTTGGCAAACTGGAGGCCCAGAAAGCAGGGAGAGTGCATGGTGCAGTTCTAGTCCCAAAGTGCTGAGACCAGAAGAGCGATGGTCTAAGTTCCAGGCTGAAAGCTGGAAAGCTCAAGATCCAAGAAGAGCCAATAGTTCAGTTCAAAGGCGTGGAAACACTGATACCCCAGCTCAAGGCAATCAGGCAGAAAGAATTCCTTCTTACTCCAGGGAGCCTTTCTGTTTGTGTGTGTGAGCATGCTCAGTCATGTCCATCTCTTTGCCACCCTGTACAGGCCTTCAACTGATTGGATGAGAGCCACCCTAATGGAGGTAATATATTTCACTCATCTACTGATTTGAATATTAATCTCATCCAAAAACACATTCACAGGCACACCCAGAATAATGCTTGACCAATACCTGGGAGGCAAGTTCAATCCCTGGGTTGGGAAAATCCCCTGGAGAAGGAAATGACAACCCATTCCAGTATTCTTGCCTGGGAAATTCCATGGACAGAGGAGCCTGTCAGGCTACAGTCTATGGGGCCACAAAGAGGCAGGCACAACTTTGTGACTAAACAACCATATCAAATATCTGAGAACCCCATGGCCAAGTCAACACAAAAAATTAATCATCACAACATTCTCATTGTGACCAGCACAGCTTGTGAGAAATCTTGTGCACATCTTTTTTAGTTTCTCAACTATATTTCAGGACCTCAGTTGTTTTTTAGACATTAATGTTTTTTATGGAAAATCAGAAGCTAGTATAGACAACTGCCATCAAAACTGACTACTGGCCTTTGGAAAGGAGGATTCTCTGTCCTGGTGCATTCACTGTGCTTGACAACTCGTGCAATGCCTGGAGTTGGATACTGCTGCTGCTAAATCGCTTCAGTCGTGTCTGACTCTGTGCGACCCTATAGATGGCAGCCCACCAGGCTCCCCATCCCTGGGATCTTCCAGGCAGGAACACGGGAGTGGGTTGCCATTTCCTTCTCCAATGCATGAAAAGTGAAAAGTGAAAGTGAAGTCGCTCAGTCGTGTCTGACTCTTCACGACCCCATGGACTGCAGCCTACCAGGCTCTCTGACCATGGGATTTTCCAGGCAAGAGTACTGGAGTGGGGTGCCATTGCCTTCTCCGGGAGTTGGTTACTGGCCTCTAGAAATTGATATAATGTGAAACACGTACTATTTTATACAGAGGATTACTTACCTGAATATTCTAACTTAGAATGACAGAATCTTGATACTATTGTTCAGTTAGAATGTACTCAAACTAGAAATATAGCCATAGCAAATGATATCCTGAGTTATTTTAGTAACTTGGAAATTTTATGATGTTTAAAAATTAGTTGAGAATAAAATCACTCAGTTATGGAATGAGAAATAGAAATTAGCTTAGGGCCTGGCATAAGCTTCCACTTGTGAAATTATATGAACCTATAAATCTAGGTATGGCTAAGTGGTTTCTCCTCTGGTTCAGGGATCTAATAAGTCTCTGAGAAGTGCTCAACCCTGTTTTTGAGACTCTCTAGTCTAGACTGAAAGGTCATAAAAACTCACAATCTTGGACTTCCCTGGTGGCACAGTGGATAAGAACCCACCTGCCAAAGGAGGGGCACAGGTTTGACCCCTGGTCCTGGAAGATCCCACATGCTATGCTATGGAGGAACTAAATCCCATGTGCCACAACTACACAGCCTGAGCTCTAGAGCCCATGAGCCACGACTCCTGAAGCCTGAACCTAGAGCCTGTGCTCTGCAACAAGAGAAGCCACCTCTATCAGAAGCCTGTACATCACAACAAAGAGTATCCTCCTCTCGCCACAACTAGAGAAAGTCTGAGAGCAGCAAGGAAAACCCAGCACAACTGAAAAATAAAAAAACCCCTCAATCTCAACTAACTGGCTAGCCAGCACTCACTTTAAGAACCAACACGTTTCAACAATATTGCTAAGGATGTGAGCTCCTCCAGTAAACTCTATAATCTGCACTCTTTTAATACATTAAGAAGTATTCTCTCTGTCTCCTTGTATGTTTCTGCAGAGTTCGGTCTAGCCTACTAAAGAAAGAGAGGCTTAGTTGGTCTTGGTAGAAAGAAACCTCTTGATCAGAGAATGAATTGAAATAGGCGATATTTCATGTAATAAAAATAAAGATGAACTTATAACTCATTGTTACTGAGTGGCAGCAGCTTACGCAGCATAGAGTTGTGATTGACAGACCAGAGTCTAGAGTCTGCATTCAAACTTTGGCTCTGTGTGACATTGGGCAAATTATCTAAGCTCTCTGGGCTTTAGCTTACATTATATGAAATGATAATATTATTAATACAGTAGTGAGTATAAAACCCTTAGAAAAATGCATGGCACATAGCGTCCCATCATTTCAGGTGAGCTCGGTTCAGTCGCTTAGTCATGTCTGACTTTTTGCGACCCCATGGACTGCAGCACACCGGGCTTCCCTGTCCATCACCAACTCTCGGAGCTTGCTCAAACTCATGTCCGTCGAGTTGGTAATGCCATCCAACCATCTCATCCTCTGTTGTTCCCTTCTATTCCTGCCTTCAATTTTTCACAGCATCGGGGACTTTTAAAATGAGTCAGTTCTTCGCATTAGGTGGCCAAATTATTGGAGCTTCACTTCAACATCAGTCCTTCTAGTGAATATTCAGGACTGATCTCCTTTAGGATGGACTGGTTGGATCTCCTTACAGTCCAAGGGACTCTCAAGAGTCTTCTCCAACACCACAATTCAAAAGCATCAATTCACTGACGCTCAGCTTTATAGTCCAACTCTCACATCCATACATGACTACTGGAAAAACCATAGCTTTGACTATATGGACTTTTGTTGGCAAAGTAATGTCTCTGCTTTTTAATATGCTGTATAGGTTGGTCATAGCTTTTCTTCCAAGGAGCAAGCATCTTTTAATTTCATGGCTGTAGTCACCATCTGCAGTGATTTTGGAGCCCCCCCAAATAGAGTCTGCCACTATTTCCATTGTTTCCCATCTATTTGCCACAAAGTGATGGGACCAGATGCCATGATTTTAGTTTTCTAAATGTTGAGCTTTAAGCCTCTTTCACTTTCATCAAGAGGCTCTTTAGTTCTTCACTTTCTGCCTAAGGGTGGTGTCATCTGCATATCTGAGGTTATTGACATTTCTCCTGGCAATCTTGATTCTAGCTTGTGCTTCATCCAGCCCAGTATTTCCAAGGATGTACTCTGCATATAAGTTAAATAAGTAGGGTGACAATATACAGCCTTGATGTACTCCTTTTCCTATTTGGAACCAGTCTGTTGTTCCATGTCCAGTTCTAACTGTTGCTTCTTGACCTGCATACAGATTTCTCAGGAGGCAGGTCAGGTGGTCTGGTATTCCCATCTGTTTCAGAATTTTCCACAGTTTATTGTGATCCACACAGTCAAAGGCTTTGGCATAGTCAATAAAGCAGAAATAGATGTTTTTCTGGAACTCTCTTGCTTTTTCAATGGTCCAGCAGATGTTGGCAATTTGATCTCTGATTCCTCTGCCTTTTCTAAAACCAGCTTGAACATCTGGAAGTTCATGGTTCACGTACTGTTGAAGCCTGATTTGGAGAATTTTGAGCATTACTTTACTAGCCTGTGAGGTGAGTGTAATTGTGCAGTAGTTTGAGCATTCTTTGGCATTGCCTTTTTGGGGGGATTGGAATGAAAACTGAACTTTTTCAGTCCTGTGGCCTCAGCTGCATTTTCCAAATTTGCTGTCATATTGAGTACAGCACTTTCACAGCATCATCTTTTAGGATTTGAAATAGCACCACTATAATTCCATCACCTTCGCTAGCTTTGTTCTTAGTGATGCTTAAGGCCCACTTGACTTGACATTCCAGGATGTCTGGCTCTAGGTGAGTGATCACACCATCATGATTATCTGGGTCATGAAGATCTTTTTTTTACATTTCTGTGTATTCTTGCCACCTCTTCTTTGTATCTTTTGCTTCTGTTAGGTCCTTATCATTTCTGTCCTTTATTGAGCCCATCTTTGCATGAAATGTTCCCTTTGGTTCAGTTCAGTGTTCCCTTGGTATCTCTAATTTTCTTGAAGAGATCTCTAGTCTTTCCCATTCTATTATTTTCCTCTATTTCTTTGCACTGATCACAGAGGAAGGCTTTCTTATCTTTCCTTGCTATTCTTTGGAATTCTACATTCAAGTGGGTATATCTTTACTTTACTTGTTTGCTTTTTGCTTCTCTTCTTTTCAAAACTATTTGTAAGGCCTCCTCAGACAGCCATTTTGCTTTTTTGCATTTCTTTTTCCATGAGGATGGTCTTGATCCTTGTCTCCTGTACAGTGTCGCGAACCTCTGTCCATAGTTCTTCAGGCACTCTGTCTATCAGATCTAGTACCTTAAATCTATTCCTCACTTCCACTGTATAATCATAAAGGATTTGATTTATATCATACCTGAATGGTCTAGTGGTTTTCCCTACTTTCTTCAATTTAATTCTGAATTTGGCAATAAGGAGTTCATGATCTGAGCCAGTCAGCTCCCACTCTTGTTTTTGCTGCTGTATAGAGCTTCTCCATTTTTGGCTGCAAAGAATATAATCAGTCTGATTTCGGTGTTGACCATCTGGTGATGTCCATGTGTAGAGTCTTCCCTTGTGTTGTTCGAAGAGGGTGTTTGCTCTGACCAGTGCATTTTCTTGGTAAAACTCTATAGCCTTTTCCCTGCTTTATTCTGTACTTAAGGCCAAATTTGCCAGTTACTCCAGGTGTTTCTTGACTTCCTAGGTACATATTAAAAAGCTTCTCAATGTTTTCGGGTCATATTATCCAAATTGTGAATTTAAGATAAGAAGAGAAGATATTAAGAAGAGGTGGCAAGAATACACAGAAGAACTGCACAAAAACGATCTTCATGACCCAGATAATCACGATGGTGTGATCACTCACTAGAGCCAGACATCCTGGAATGTGAAGTCAAGTGGGCCTTAGAAAGCATCACTCCGAACAAAGCTAGTGGAGGTGATGGAATTCCAGTTGAGCTATTTCAAATCCTCAAAGATGATGCTGTGAAAGTGCTGTACTCAATATGACAGCAAATTTGGAAAACTCAGCAGTGGCCATGGGACTGGAAGAGGTCAGTTTTCATCCCAATCCCAAAGAAAAGCGATGCCAAAGAATGCTCAAACTACCGCACAATTACACTCACCTCACAGGCTAGTAAAGTAATGCTCAAAATTCTCCAAGACAGGCTTCAGCAATACATGAACCATAAACTTCCAGATGTTCAAGCTGGGTTTAGAAAAGGCAGAGGAACCAGAGATCAAATTGTCAACATCTGCTGGATCATTGAAAAAACAAGAGAGTTCCAGAAAAACATCTATTTCTGCTTTATTGACTATGCCAAAGCCTTTGACTGTGTGGATCACAATAAACTGTGGAAAATTCTGAAAGAGATGGGAATACCAGACCACCTGACCTGCCTCTTGAGAAACCTGTATGCAGGTCAGGAAGCAACAGTTAGACCTGGACATGGAACAACAGACTGGTTCCGAATAAGGATAGGAGTACATCAAGGCTGTATATTGTCACCTTGCTTATTTAACTTACATGCAGAATACTTCATGAGAAATGCTGGGCTGGAAGAAGTAGAAGCTGGAATCAGATTGCCAGGATAAATATCAATAACCTCAGTACTCTTGCCTGGAAAATCCCATGGATGGAGCAGCCCGGTAGGCTGTGGTCCACGGGGTCACTAAGAGTCGGACTCGACTGAGTGACTTCACTTTCACTTTTCACTTTCATGCATTGGAGAAGGAAATGGCAACCCATTCCAGTGTTCTTACCTGGAGAATCCCAGGGACAGTGGAGCCTGGTGAGCTGCCATCTATGGGGTCGCACAGAGTCAGACACGACCGAAGTGACTTAGCAGCAGCAGCAGATATGCAGATGATACCACCCTAATGGCAGAAAGTGAATAAGAACTAAAAAGCCTCTTGATGAAAGTGAAAGAGGAGAGTGAAAAAGTTGGCTCACAGCTCAACATTCAGAAAACTAAGATCATGGCATCCGGTCCCATCACTTCATGGCAAATAGATGGGGAAACCGTGGAAACAGTGTCAGACTTTACTTCTTTGGGCTCCAAAATCACTGCAGATGGTGATTGCAGCCATGATATTAAAAGACGTTTACTGCTTGGAAGGAAAGTTATGACCAACCTAGATAGCATATTAAAAAGCAGAAACATTACATTGCCAACAAAGGTCCATCTAGTCAAGGCTATGGTATTTCCATTTCCAGTGGTCATATGAGAGTTGGACTGTGAAGAAAGCTGAGCACCAAAGAATTGATGCTTTTGAACTGTGGTGTTGGAGAAGACTCTTGAGAGTCCCTTGGACTACAAGGATATCCAACCAGTCCATCCTAAAGAAGATCAGTCCTGGGTGTTCTTTGGAAGGACTGATGCTGAAGCTAAAACTCCAATACTTTGGCCGCCTCATGTGAAGAGGTGACACTTGGAAAAGACCCTGATGCTGGGAAGGATTGGGGGCAGGAGGAGAAGGGGACGACAGAGGATGAGATGGCTGAATGGCATCACTGACTCGATGGACATGAGTTTGTGTAAACTCCGGGAGTTGGTGATGGACAGGGAGGCCTGGCATGCTGCGATTCATGGGGTCGCAAAGAGTCGGACATGCCTAAGCGACTGAACTGAACTGATATATAGATTTGGGAAGAGAGATGACAACATTCTAAAACTTTCAGAATGCTGCAAAAAAAATTCACTTGTCTCATTGATAGTGGTGCGATTAGCAAGTAAAAGATGAACTCAACTCACTTAAAATCTATTGGTTGCATGGCTTAATGGAGAGGAAACAGAAAGTGTTTTGAGTCATGCCTGCCTTATGTTTTAGCTCTTTCACTTCTTATCAGATGTGTTACCTCATCTCTGTGAGCCACAGTATCTCTCATGTTTACAACACAGAATAAAAATGTTTAAGAATAAGGTAAGTTAGCATGTATGGAAGTAATTAGCACAGTGCCCCATTTAATCTTTGTATATGGTATATAATTTTCTGCAATTTAATAACTATATTAAATCACAAAAGAAAAATATGTCCTCCTTCTACATATATTTCTACAGTTACTTAAAGTAAACAAATCTCTAGTCACGGTTACTACTGGGTTAGAGAGTGCTATTGCCTCTGGTTAGTTACGCTGATGACCCAAAGCAAAGTGAAAGAAATTTGAGATAAATTGTTTTTGCATAGCTTGAAGAATACAGGTAGGTCAGAATGTTAAGGTCTGATGAGAGCAAAAATTAATTTTTATCATGTGAAGGCAGGAAAGTTTCCTTTAAATATTTTTCCCATTGAGTAGATGGGGTATTCCATTAAGGGTGAAAATGCAGACTAGTAAGGACAAAATCTGGCTTAAAAGGAACCCTGATTAAAAAAAAAGACTCTAAAATCTTAAAGCTAAAACTCACCTCAGGGTGAAAGAAAAAAGAGTTACTTCTGAAAATCACATACAGGCTATGCAGGTAAAGGAACAGCTGACTACAAAAGTAACAATTTCAGAGAATCAAGAATAGAAGAATAGAGGAAATCTGTATTTTGTGAAGATAGTTTAACTCTGATATCAGAACTTGACATAAGTGACATAAAACAAAACCACATACCCATTTTACCTACTACTCTTGGCATCAAAATCCTAATTTATTAAAATGCTAATTAATGATATATGAATAGCTGCAGAGACATTTCCCATCTCTCAAAAAGCTTAGGTTTGCCCACATTTTTCTTCTTTTAAAGTAAGTCAAACTCTTCAGTATAAGAAGTGCATGCTCCAAAAGATGTGCTGTATATACAATGGAATATTACTCAACCATAAAAACAAATGAAACAATGTCATTTGCCGCAACATGGATGGACCTAGGGATTATCATATTATGTGAAGTCAGATAGAAAGAGACAAATATCATATGGTATGATGTATATGTAGAATCTAAAAAAAAATGATACAAATGAACTTATCTACAGAACAGAAGTAGAGTCACAGATATAGGAAACAAATTTATTATTACCAAAGGGACTAATGAAAAGTGTGGGCAGAGGTAAATTAGAAATTTGGGATTAACATGTACACATGTTATATATAAAATAGGTAAACAACAAGGACCTACTGTATAGCACAGGGAACTATATACAATATCTTGTAATGACCTGTAATAGGAAAGAATCTGAAAAAGAATATATATATATATATATATATTTGTATGTGTGTGTGTATAACTGAATCACTGTGCTGTACACTTGAGACTAACACAACATTGTAAATTAAACATATGTCAACATAAGTAAATAAATGAAATTAGAGGAAAAGCATTAAAAAAATAAAAGTGACCTCAGGGATCATAGCATATTGCCTCCCAAAACACAGGGTGGGACCAACTATACTCATAGCATTTATTGACTGAACTGCTGATGTCCTGCTTACTTATATAATAGATCACATTCCACTCTGATAATGAACACCTAAAGTAAACCATGCTCTCCTTCCCTGAATGTCAGGATGCTCAGAATCAATTCTTATGCACAACATCAGCAACCGTATTGATGCCTGGTATTAACTCTTAGGAGCTTATTTGTTTCTTCCATTTGCCTTTGCTTTGATTTCTTATTTCCATTTTATTCATCTTATGCTACATATCATTACTTAACTAAAGTTAAAAGTTTGAGAAAGCCATAATGTACTCCTCCAGCTCAAGTCCCTCCTCAGAGAAGTCCACAGTTCCCAGGGGGAGGACTGCTTTCATATCCTTGCCAGGCTCAATCCTTGACTGGGAGCTACCTGCAGGAAGTGTGAACCCAGTAGAAGCACAAGGATGGAATTCAGAGAGCAAGTGGAGAACCTCAGTCAAAATTTGCACTATCGGTAGTTCGCCTTTCATGACGCGCATTCTCATAGTCACCAGAGTGCCCTGGGAAAGCAATAAGGTCTTCTGTCTTAAAAACTTTCCATAATTTATCTAATAAGTCACTTCAGTCATGTCCAACTCTACAACCATATGGACTGTAGCTCACCAGGCTCCTCTGGCCATGGGATTCTCCAGACAAGAATACTGGAGTAAATTGCCATGTTCTCCTCCAGAGGATCTTCCCAACCCAGGGAGTGAACCTGCATCTCTTTTGTCTCCTGCATTGTCAGATGGGTTCTTTACCACTAGTGCCACCTGGCAAGAGCCAAATGTGTACCACTGTCAGATGCCAATAGGGTAAATTTGGATATGCATTATTACAATAGACTTAACTCTGCAGGTCTCTTTATTACAACAGAGTTTGTTCCAAGGGTCTCTGCCTCAAATACCCTGCTCCAAGTTCTAGCTCAAAGTTTGCAAACTAAATTTAAGTCATAACATATCAATAATTTGATATTGAATACAGTCAACAAAAGTAAAGGTCTAAGAGCAAATTTATATCATCTAAGAGCACACCATACACTCAGGTTTCTCCAGCTTCTGACCAGAGCAAAGAAGCTTCTGGAAACATTTATGTTTCTGCAGAGTCATATACCTTTATACTTAGAAAATCTGAGAAAATTAGATAAATTGACTTTGGTTGAAAGACACAACTCTCTAGGTACCTAATCACAGTATAACAATCGTAGTTATACTATAAATATTATATTATTATACTATTATAAAATAATATGGGCTTCCCTGATGGCTCAGATGGTAAAGAATCTGCCTGCCAATGGAGATCCCACGTTTGATCCCTGGGTCGGGAAGATACCCTGAAGAAGAGAATGGCAACCCACTCCACCATTCTTGCCTGGAGAATTCCATGGACAGAGGAGACTGATTGGCTATAGTCCATGGGATTACAAAGAGTCAGACACCACTGAGCGATTAACACTTTCACTTTCATAAAGTAATATATTAATATAATATAAATTGACATGTATATTACACTTCTATATTAATATATATATAATAAACAGTATCAACACTTTTAAAGAATTTTAATTTATTTTTATTCATTTAATTTTCACAACACTATGATGAAGAAAAATTATAATCACCACGTTTTTATTTTGAAATCCATTTTTATTATTAATTTTTCTGATCACAGAAATAGCACATGCTCATAGTAAATATTTTTAAAATAATCTAGGTTTAGAGAAAAGTATATAATATTGTAGACAGTTAAAATCCTCCATAAATGTTATCACTTTTCTCAGAATAATTTTTAACAATTTGATATCTTCCTGCATATTTTTATATTCTTTGGTAACATTTATTACTAATATTGATATTTTATCAAATGCAAGATTAGAGTACATGTATTTTTAAACTTATATTTTTTCACTTACTACTGCCCTAAACAACTTTTTAGATGTGGAAACTCAGACACAGAGCTGAAGTGCCTTGCCTAAGATTCCACAGCAAGTAAGTGCTCAAGTCGCGTTTGAGCCCAGGGGCTCAGTCTTAAGAATGGTGCTCTCAACCATCCACTGTACCTCTCTTGTACCTCCTCTGCTGATAATGCATTAGGAGTAATGTGGGATAATAAGAGTCTCAGTGAGATCCACAGAAGTCATCAGCTCTGCACATTATCATAGCTCCCTCTGTCTTAATTGCAGAAAGAATCACATTAAACTGACAATTTATGAATTCAGCCAAGACATGTCATTTCATCAGTGTGTTCATGCTAATGGACAGCGTTTCTCAAACTGTAGGTTAATTCCCTTTAGTGGGTCATGACTAGTATTTTTAAAAATGCAGTAAAAGAGACTAGAAAACACAAGAAGGCATTCAATGTAATAGAGGTGAAGTGTGTGTGTGTGTGTGTGTGTGTGTGTGTGCTGGATTCAGAAATGATTTTTTAACTAAAGGTTGTGGATATAAGAAAAAAATTAAATATTTATTCAGGGAGCCAACATATCCTCTTTTAAAAATAATTAATTCTAGGGACTTCTGTGATGGTCTAGTGGTTAAGAATCCGCCTTCCAATGCAGGGGATTCAGGTTTAATCCCTGGTTTGCCAACTAAAATCCCACATGCCACAGAATGGAGCAACTACTGAGCCCCTGTGCCATGTGCCAAATAAATAAATATTTTTTAAAAAGGGTTAATCCTATTGCCCACCTGTGGATCATTAGCAATAACAGCATGGATAGTCAACACATTTTAAGTAGAAAAGCTTGGAGTTTCATCTGATCCAGATAGATTATACTCGGAACTGTAGCCACCACTTAGCCTGCCTATGAGAAGGTAATAAGGTAGAATGTGGACTGTTGAAAATTGACCCTTGGGAGATCCCAGGAGGGTTAATGCCTTTGCTTATTTAATCAGCCATCTCATTCTCTACCAACACAACCAAAAGAACATTCATCTTTACTAGAACACTTGACACTGGTAAAAGCAGCTAAGTACCAAGCTTTCAGCTAGTTCCTACTCTTATCTTTAAAATTCCTTTTTTCTGCCTGCTCAGTACACTAGCCTGACATATTTCTTTGTTCTTATGGGCATATATCTAGCTTCCTCCCACAGAACTCTTGCACAGAAAGAACTGTACAGACTCTTAACATTTTTCTTCCCCCACGGATGTCAGAAATGCATAAGCATGCAGTGTGTGCTGGGCTGTGGGTGGCAAAGAGAGAAAGATCCCAGGCAGTCACAGGCAACATCTATTTCTTTTATGTACTTATACATGACCTTCATATTCCTAAGGGCCCATAATTATAAGAGATGCCTCTTACGTCATCTAAGCAGTCAGTTATACTTTATTGCACACCCACTGTAATCAGAGCTTCATGTGAATGGTGGGAATGATGGCCCTCGCACTCCAGGAACTTGCAATGCACTCTAGAGACAAGGCAAACAGGTGTGATTAAAAGATACTACTTCATGCTTCAAGAAAAATAGAATGATTTTTCAAAAACTTTTCCAGATACAAATTACATTTTATTACAGATGCACGAGGATAAATGCTGTACAGTTAGAAAACATTTAATTATCTATATTTCCTCGAAATTCATTGAGATTTATGAATTTTGAATAATACATTTTTATTTATTATTTTTTTGTTTGAGTCCTTCTGATGAAAGATGGCAGATATTGACCTAAGCCAACAAATAATAACAGTCAATTTTAAAATAACATTTTCCATGGAAAAAAAGAGCAGTGGACATGCATCCAAGCAGCAGTTGCTCTGGAGAAACCAAACAAGTATAAATCATTGCTGAGCTTTCAAGATAAAAATGAAGGGATCTTCCATCATTTTTTTCCCCCAGTTCTTCCAGTCAAAGCCTTCGTTGCAGTCTTTCTCTTTGACCACTAAAGAACACTATAAACTGCATTTCTGTCCAGTTTAAGTATTTATAATAATAAAAAAAATCAGTATCACTCAAAGTTGTAATATCTAAAATGTGATGAATGCTTTTGCACTGATTTGCATTCCATTCCCCCGGTGGCTCAGACAATAAACAGTCTGCCTGCAATGCAGGAGACTGGGATTTGATTTCCCGGTCAGGAAGAACCCCTGGAGGAGGAAATGGACAACCCACTCCAGTATCTTGTAACTTGCCTAGAGAATTCCATGGACAAAGGAACCTGGTGGGCTACAGTCCGTAGGGTCACAAAGAGTCGGACACGACTAAGAGACTTACATCTCTTACAATAAGTGATACGGGCTATAGCCTAAAATGAAGAACTTGTTCAAGTTTTATTTTTGGCCAGTTCTTGAAGATATAATACTAACACCCAGGCTTTGTCATTCCAAATTAAATCATCTATACAGGAGGAACACATGATTTAATGTACAGTTGTTTGTATCCCATTATTCAGTGATAAATGGTTTTTACAGATCATCTGAAATGCAGATGTTTTGAATCTGCAAAGAAATCCAGAAAGAAAAGTCAATACTATAATCTGACTCTGACTCTAGATTCATTGTTTTCCTGCAGTTAACACTTCACCACCAGAAGCAACATCTTTGAGAACCACTACATTATCCTCAACATCATTTACAACTCCAGAAAACATCTCCCGGTCTCAAGGTATGAATTCTGTGTGCATGAGTGGAAGCTTGCTTTGCTTGACTGCTCCTCACCAAGAAAACATCACCAATTTAAAAAAACAGATTACTGAGATATAACTGATATAGTAAAACAGACTGCACATTCTCAGAAAGGGAGGGGACAGGAGGAGACTTTTGGAGGTGATGGCTATGTCTGTTACCTGGATTGTGGGGATGGTTTCACAGATATGTGCTTGTGTCCAAACTCTTCAGACTGTATACATTAACCTCCTACCAATCTCGAGTCATAAAACAGAACTTTTTCAGAATGAGATAAAGTGTTTTCACTTGAAGCTTCATACCTATCCATCACAGAGGCTGCCTAAATAGAGAGGGGGGAGGTGAGGGAAGGCTTATGAAGACTGGCACACGTTAACCAAAGGTGACTTTTTTTTTTTTCTTAAAATAATAGGCCTTGAGAATGCAAAAAATGCAAGCACTTCTACAACCAGCCCCTCTTATTCCAGTGAGTAACACATATATCTTCATTCAATGCAGTAAGTAGATCAGCAGAATGTTTGAATGTCACCAGTAAGGGAAGGGATTCAACTATAAACAGCCTTTTCTCAACTTTACTTAACCTGCAATCCCATTATAATCCCATATAACTGCTTTGAAAGTTTTCTCTATTGAATCTTGTTTTAATAAATACACTTGGAACATTTTTTTCCTTACCTTAGTGCCAAGCAATTACCACCAGAGGTCAAGGTGAATTCATGGGGCTAGCCTCAAATAAGCCAAAGTGCACAGGCAGAGATCGCCATAAAAATGAAAATTCACCTTTACAGAACTTTATTTAATGTTAAAAAAACAGCCTTTCAAAAAATGTTCCGTTTTAGCAAAAACATATATATGTCATATAACATACTGTATATACTAATACTGAATAGAGAAGATATCCATGAATTTCCGTGGAAATTAAGAATAAGATGAATATATATATGCAGCTGTGAAGAAAAAAGATCATCTTAGGTTCAGGTAAAGTCATCCCATTCAAGAAGTCAGCACTGCATTTATGGAGCTGCTGTGTAATGGCGTCTTCATTTCAGGAGGCACTAGTGATCTCATGCAAGATCTAATATGAACCCAGCAAGACCTACTTAAAACAATTATTCAACCATAACAGTGAAGTGTAACCATCCCTACAAATGAATTGGAGAGCTATTCTCAACCCCTGATAAATATAAGCATTACATACGCAAGTAGATGAGAACACCTAACTGATTAGTAACTGTAACTTCTGTATCTCTACTTAATTCCTATGACAGCTTTTTCCTTTCATCACTCTTGTTTTAACCTGGGAAATCACTGCCAGAAAAGAAGGCAAATTCTAAAACACACAGCAAAACCCTTCTCTTAATAAGAACAGGAAAAACTCACCCTAATTACTGCAGCAGCACCACACTCACAAGTAGACATTCATAAATACACACATATTTCTTAGATCACATTGTTGCACTGTAATATCCATTTATATTTAGTTTTTAAGATATTATTACAGAAAGACATTTGTGATTTTCTTAGGAAGTCAGCTTTATGACCAGAGTATTTTCAGTAGAACCAGTAAGAGATATATCTTTTTTTCTTTCAGCTTTATCGAGATACAATTGACATACAACACTGTATAAGCTTAAACTGTATTTACATCATAAAACTTATCACAATAGTGAACATCTATCTTCTCATATAGATATAAAATTAAATAAATATTGAAAAAATTGTGATGAGAACTCAAGATTTTGTTACTCTCTTAACTTTCATATGTAACATTTGTTGTTGTTGTTCAGTCACTCAGTTGTGTCCGACTCTTTGTGACCCCATGACTGCAGCAAGCCAGGCTTCCCTGTCCTTCACCATCTCCCAGAGCTTGCTCAAACTCATGTTCTTTGAGTCGGTGATGCCATCCAACCATCTCGTCCTCTGTCATCCCCTTCTCCTGCCTTCAGGCTTTCCCAGCATCAGGGTCTTTTCTAATATGTTAGCTCTCTGCATCAGATGGCCAAAATATTGGAGCTTCAGCTTCAGCATCAGTCCTTCTAATGAATATTCATACATACAACAGTGAATATATAAGATACAACAGTGTTAATTATTAACATAGTTAGCAAGTTGTACATTATATCCCTAGTACTTTTTATCTTCTAATCAGAAATTTGTACTTTTGACTTCCTTCATCCAAGCTATACATTAGTAGCTTCATTATAAAGTAGTGAAGAATATAAAGCATGTATATGGGTCTGGTTCTAGGGGACATCGTCTGTGTGGCCAGTCTCCCATTTCCTCATTCCTTCAGTCACCAGGAGAGTCTTCCTTAGATTTGGAGTTTTATTTCAGAAAGGCTACAAGACTGACATCAAGTGGGTACATCAGAAATAACAACTAAAGCATAACCCATGGATCAGATATATCTTCTTTGCTTAAAATGTAATGTTTTTAATAGAATGATGTTTAAAGAAGAAAGGAAGCATGCATCCTTTTTCTCAGTTCATAAACTATGTGTTGTGAGATTCAATACCCACTCTAACTGACAATGTCTCCAATACTCTTTAGGTATTATTTTGCCTGTGGTTATTGCTTTGATTGTAATAACACTTTCAGTCTTCGTTCTGGTGGGTTTGTATCGAATGTGCTGGAAGACAGACCCAGGTAGGTAACCATGTTTTGTTTTATTTTGTTTTCCTAGAAGGAGAAGAATGTTTGCTCAGCCTAAACTTGAATTTAAACTCAGTGAAAGAGAGGAAATTTACACTGAAACAAAATGCTATATTCGTGGATCACAGAAATAGACAGAAAGGGCAGGAAGCAATTGAGTGCTGGTGAATGTAAAGAATTAACTACTAATGGCAGATGGGGGCTTTCCTGGTGGCTCAGATGGTAAAAAATCTGCCTGTACTGCCGGAGACCTGGGTTCTATCCCTGGGTCGGGAAGATCCACTGGAGAAGGGAATGGCTACCCACTCCATTATTCTTGCCTGGAGGATTCCATGGACAGAAGAGCCTGGCAGCCTACAGTCCATGGGGTCACAAAGAGTCAGACACGACTGAGCGATTAACACTTTCACTTACGGCAGATATTATCGAATATGGACACATTCTTTTTAACAAAAAAGCCCTAGTTTTGTGGATGGCATAAAATGACATGCCTTAGCTATAGGGAAGACTTGTTCCATTACCATGTAACAGAATAGAGAGAAATACTGAGACCCATAATTTCACTTCAGGACCCATAATTTCTAGAAGAGTGTTTTGTGTCTTACTTCCCTCTTGGGAGGCACAGCTTCCTTCCTTTGAAGGTGTCTTCCAGGACTGTTGTGTTCTGCTAATTTAATCAGTTCTTCCGGATTGAACACTATTGCCATTTTTAGAGGGATTCTAGTTCCACAATTCTTTGTGATCCTCCTTAATCTCTCCATTAGCATTGAGAAGTCGTGTTTCTTTCATTTAAAATGACACTGCCTTCTTTTACATCTTCACTATTTGTTTTCTTCTTTTTGCTCTTTCATCTTCTCCTTCCTGCCTCTTGAATGTTTATGGTTCCCCTAGTTGCATTTTATTTTAAAGTGTTTTTTAAAATAAACTTTTAAACTTAAGGATAGATTTAGGTTTACAGAAAAGTTGTGAAGATAGTTACAGAGAGCTCCCATATACCCTTATTATTAATATCCTACATTAGTATGGTATAATTGCCACAGTTAACCAAAATTGATATATTATTAACTGAAGTCTCCATTTTATTCTAATTACTTTCCGTCTTTATTCAGTCTTTTTTTCTGTTCTAGGAACTTGAGCACTCTTTTCATTTGATGCTTGTCTAAATCCCCTTTCAGTTCCCAGGAGCTCACTTGTTACCTTAAACCTTAATCTGTCTTTTCATTTCAGACACCTTCCTGGTTGTATTAATATAATGGAGCCCCATGGATTCTGCTTCATCCATGTTATTCCTTCTCCTAGAATGTCCAGCCCACTGCTTAACTTTTATAATACACCTAATCTCCATCTTATTCATTAGGATTTACCTTAAAAGCAGATTTAATCTATATTTTTTTAACATCTCATCTCTTTAAACAGAGTGGTATATTTTGACTCTATAAAATTTAATGATATTATTCATCACACTATAGTGCAGTTACTTCTGTATAAGCCTACTTCCTCTGCAAGTCAAACATCTTATTCTGTTTAGGCTTTTGTAACAAAAATGCTGTTGACTAGATGACTTAAACAACAAAAATTTGTTTCTCACAGTTCTGGAGGCTAAGTTCAATCAAGGCACCACCAGATTTGACGTCTGATGAACACACTCTTCCTGGTTTTTATGCCTGCCTGTGTCTTCATGTGGGAGAAGGGATAAGAGAACTCTCTGGGTCTTTTTTATAAGGGCACTAAGCCTTTCCTGAGGACTCTTCCCTCATGACCTAATCACTTTCCAAAGGCCCAGCATCCTAATACCATCATACTGGGCATCAAGATTTAGCATATGAGTGTTAGGGGGAACGCAAACTTTTAGTCCGTAGCATCAGGCAACCCCTCCAAGTCACAAACTACATATGACTCACATTGCATTGTGTGTAACATAGAGCAGAGAGAGCCTTATTAAATCTTGTAGTTTTTAGTGAAATAAAACCTTTCCTTTTCTCACTTTAATCAGTTCACTAATAGAACTCTACCTAAGACTCATATACTGTTAAAAAAGTGAAAAATCAATCATTTTTAGAACATATATGAGCCATGCTCTTTTTTGTTTACCCTGCGGACAGTGTGCCCCAGGACACTAATGAATGCTGTTCCTGAGGCCAATCCCTGACCCTGCGGGGTGTGGACAGTTTGGCGCCTGTGCATGACAGTGCAAAGGGAAGTAATGAGATGAAAACAGCAGTGTTCATTTTAGCTCTTGCTGGAAAATAAGAAGAAAACAAATTAATGTCTTTCCCTTTGGGAGTTAAGTGAATAAACTTCTTAATAATGTCTGAAATATGTTTCCTCACTCAGTTTCCAGAGGGGAAGCAGCATTTTTATAAATCAGTTTGATTTCTCTAAGTTCCTAAACCACCAATCGGGAAATCAATCAACCAAGTAGAAAACGGAGAGTGCTGAGTATATAGATTAGGGAAAAAAATCTGTGGACTAAATACATTTGTACAAATACCATGTACTGAAAAACTGCTTTACATAGGGAGATTTGTAAATAAATTATTTGAAAAGTTGGTGATGATGAACCATACCATTTAGGAAAAAAATGTGTAAGATTCCTACCACTATAGAATTATTCTGAAGACAGGCAATAGTTTATAACCAAGCTGGGCAGTTGGACAATTAGCCAAATCTATTTGATTGTTGTCAGCTTTGTTTTCTACACAGAATTTACAGCATTGTTATCATTAAATTAGCACCATAAAACACCTGCAGTTAATCGCTCTTCAAGTATGGGGGTGAGACTGCATTAAGTTCAGAAAATTCATAAACCCACTCTGCTCTCTGGAAGCCAATGTGAATCAGAGGTTTTTGTATGAAACTAAGCTTAACTGGATAATGCTGACAGTAGTGTGAACCTTAACCCTATTAAGAATGGCATATATGCATAAAGTAATCTGCTGGTGTGCATCTATCTGCTAGTGAACCCATATTACAGTCTTCTAAGGAAAAATATTAAAGCAAGCATACAAGAAAACATCTGTTCATCCTGCAACAAGGCTATGAGCATTACAGGTGATATCATACGTAACAGTTATAGTGGGAATTTTTTAATATTGTTAAAGCATTTAACTGACGGTAGGAAAGATGAGGTTAGATCTAGTTGGTAAATAGCATATGTTGGAGTATCTTAGCCAAAGTGACAAAAACAGAAGTAGCCAAAATTTCAGTGGAAATCAAGGTCTTTATAAGACAATAATGGTCAAAGTCAGGAGAATGATATTCAAAGGCATATCCTGATGATCAGAGCTAACTTAGATGTGAAAGGAAATCCAAGAGATAAGAACCAGTAGCCATGGAATAAATCACAGCAAAATCCAGACCAAATTAAGGACTTTAAGCAATTCCATTAACTATTTTGACTAATAGGCCATAGATTAATGCAAGTTTTGACCAGCACCTCCTGCTCCTATGAGGCTATGGTCTTGTGCAAAATGAATCACCCTGTGTTCGCACTCTAACCAAATGCTTGTGGAACAGCCTGGCGAAGCGGGTGGAAGATTAGTTGCAGTTAGTAGCTTCAGGGACATTTTTCAGGGTACTTTTGAGAGGCTAAATCCGTGGGCTTCAGATGCAATTAGAAGCAATATCTGCCTCATGGCTCATAACAGATGTGGAGATTTGGGTCCCCAGAAAGAGCAACATACAAAGAAAAGCCAAAAAATCAATTCTCAGTTCTAAAAAGGTAATTCAAGACTTTGAGGCTAATTTGTTTTCAGAGATATTGAAATAAATGGAGACAGTTTTTGGTGTCTGTGGAATGTGTGATAATGGATAATAATATTCCACACTGTGGTATGAAACTATAAGGTTAAAATCAGTCCAGAACTGAGTTCAGTGGAGTTGGCCTAGTTGAGACTATACCGTGAGTGTATTAGCCATGACTGAGGAATGAGTGGTAACCATCTCCAAGGAAATGATCAGTGGGACAGGGAATAGGGGGAGAGATTAAAAAGTTAAGAATTGGCTTTAGAAGCATCTTTGCATAGAAAGTGGCGGGAGTCTCAGGGTTTTTGTAGCCAAGCTCTTAGCAACTCTAATAACAATTTCCTCATCTCCTAGGCACACAGGAAAATGGAAATGAACAGTAAGTAACTCTGCATCATTTTTTTTTTTTCTAGAAGCTCTGTTGTTTACATAAGGAAAAGCATTGATCCTCTACTGATACTTTTGTTTTCTAAAGCATTTGGGTAGAAGGTACAATATCTGGGATTTGGCCACCTATTTGTCAGGGAGCTTTCTCTATTCAAAAGAGAAATTCCAACAACTAAAAGAGAAGATTCCTCATAAGCTTGGATAAAGTGGTAAAATCAGAAATCAAAAGTCGAAAAGGAAGATAGAGGAGTGAATACAACCATGAGGAAAAAATCACAGACAAACATATCTAGATTTTTAAAAAGCTTTCCCATAGAAATTTTCAGTATGCTTCTCACAAGTAGGCAAAATCATGCCTACACCTTGAGAGAGCTCTGAGTGGCTTTACTTTAACAGCATATGGTTACCCTGCTTGGTCTTTATTAAAACAAACAAAGCAGTCCTTAGCAATCCAGCCAAGTGCTACCATCAAGATGTGGCAAAGAGACACACTATTTTAATGTCAAAACCAAACTCTATGGTTAAGTTTTCTGTATTGACCTGTCTTTGTAGCCTGCTTTATTGTGGGTGTTTTTGTATATTCATTGGGTCATGAACTTCAAGAATAATGTCCCTATACCACCTGGCCTTCTGAATTTAAAGTAGAGGTTCTTGAGATGTCCAAGGAGAGGAACTGGGGTTTGAAACTATTTTGAACTGAGAAGGGGTAGGTGGGAACTCTTGTTGAAATAGACAGTTCAGACACTACACTGCAGTATCCATGACCCCATGAAAATGAATGTCCCCAGAACTCAGACCAGTCTAAAAGGTTTGGAAACTCTTCTGTGTCTTCCCCCTCACAATTCAGAAATGAAGCCATGTGTAATATGGACTCTGAGACAAGTGTTTCATATGACCCATTTTGACATTTAATTTATCTGATGATCATCACTGTAACAGAATGACAGAAATTTATTGACTTGATTCCAGAAGTGAAAGTGCTGTAAAAGTTTGTGTCTGTATATGAAGAGACACAAGTTTTGCAATAGAAACACCTAAAACTATATATGCATGTGTATCTTTGTCTTTCTGTTTATATAATATTTTCTTTCTTTCACGGATATGTAGTACTAATTACTGTGGTGTTAACTTAATGTTTTCTGTTTTAAATAGACCTCAGTCCGATAAAGAGAGTGTGAAGCTTCTGACTGTTAAGACAATTTCTCATGAGTCTGGTAAGCTCCCAGTATGTTGATTAGATGAAAAATGGTTATTTCAAAATCTAACTTGAATTTTGTTCATGTTACCACAATAAAAAAGCACAACTTCTTTAGAAATAATTATTAACCCCAAGAAATAAAGAAATTCTCCTATGAAGGAAAAGTGAGCCCTAGAAATACCATTTGGGGTAAGATATTAAACTATCTGACTTTAATATGTTGCATGTAGATGTATTCTAAAGAATGAGTGATGACTAGAGGCATTTTGTATCTTGCAGTAGTGGCAGAAAAAACATTAAGCATGCCACAGGGTTTTTTAAAAAGTATTGTTGTTGTTTTGTTATTTTTTGGTAATGGATGTGTATAACCACTTGGAACTTGGATTCATCAGTTAAAATGTAAATCATATCTTGTATCATTTCACATCATTTTAATTGAGCTTCTCAATGAGGACAAAACACAATTTTCTATTGATATAATTTATATTTCTTCTTTCAGTTTCTTAGGTTTTGATTTTGTTTGGTTTGAAATGTATAGTTTTTCAACATATAGATATGATTTGTATAAGTTATATTTGTGTCTAGAATAATGAAAAATGGGATGCCTGATAGCTTTTAAAAATTAAAAAGAAAAAGGCAAATTCCTTTTTCGTACTGAGTAGACCAAATATTTAAAACTCCAACATTCCAAAACAAATAAATTAAAAAGTAATTTTAGTTTTACAAAACAATCTAGGTGGCTCTAACAAATATCAAGTTATATCCAAGACACTTAAAATATTCAATCACTGCAATTTTACCTATACAAAGTAGTCCCAGAATACATATGTTATGTTAAAGTGAAAGATATCAGATGATAAACATTGTAAATATATTGCAGAAAACAACTTTGTAAAACAAAAGACTAAATATAGTCCCAGTTCAAGAGCAAGATATCAAAGATTTATTGGGGTCCCAATTTCAGGTAGAGGATTCAAACTAGAACAAATTACAAACAAGAACTGAGAAGCAAGGGCACCCAAGATCTGCAGAGACATGGCCAAATCCCTCATGTGAGCCATTTTCTTGAGACTTTCAGTCTTCATCTTTCCATTCTTTATTCCCACACTGTTTTCTTAAAGGTAACCATCTGAATGAGTGAAAGAGTAAAATTCATTCACAGGATAATTGGAAACCACTCACCAGTTTCTCCTAGCTGTTGACCAGCTTTGACTAAGTAGCCAAGCCTATTCTACTGAAGGGACAGGCCAGAAGCCTGAATGTGAACTAATCTTGAGTAAGCTCATGGAGGATCTGGAGCGTGACCACACCATATATCAAGAAAAGTTCTCAGAATCTGCCTATTTCTTGTAAGCTGCATCACAGTAATTTCATGCACTCTCCTTTATTTCCTGGGGAATTTAGCCAAATGCTCGGCAGCTTCTGGGGCTCTCCAAGCTCTGAGCTAGAAGCCTCTGGAGAGAAGCCCGTGGCTGTTCTGGGGATGAGGGGGCTGGGGTCAGGACCACCTGCTCTACCAGGGAAATGTAGTTGACACCAGAATCAAGACTTCCGGAAGGGGAAATTGCCAGAGAACCTTGTGTTTCTTGGTTGCAAATTTGCTGATTCTTCTTTAAAGCCCAAGGATAATTCGGTATAAGCTGATATCACCCACTCTCACAGTAACTGCAATAATAAGTGGGTAAACCATGATGGGATGATTCAGAAGGCCCTTAACTCTCCAAACTTCCTTTTCTTCAGAAGTAGCTTTTCTGGTTGTAGGTCTAAGGAGGAAGTACTATTATGGAAATAAAAAGGTCTAGTCTCTGGTACTTTTATTTCTGCCAGTCTCAAGTTGGGAAGCACATGTCTTTTAATGAAACAACTTCTCAAAGGTCAACCTAGCTGATTATAGAAAATATTTGGTAATAAAGCTAAAGTAAAATTGGTGACTCACAGTTGATTTCAATAGCCTAGAACTGATAATCTAAAACATACTGCTCTCTAAATACTCTTCGTACTACCACAGTTTTATTAAACTTGATTAAAATCTCTCCACCATTAACAGGAATTGATGGCTTCTGAAACACCTGAAAACAAGTCTCTTTCCATCTCTTCCCATCTTTCGAGACTTATTTGAATACGCTTTCTTTATAAAATTATTCTCACCACACTCAAAGGAAGCTACAGTATCATAATTATTTTTACTTAAATATCCCTTCCCTAATAGTTACATCTTTCCTAAAAAATAAAGTCTGAAATAATTTTAAAAATAAACTCTACATTTCTACTATCTCATATATAAAAACTTTTAAATAGTTAAAAATATAGAAAAGAATTTGATAGAACAAATATGTGACTACCCACCATTCATAATTTATGGTTGTTACATTTCATGGTATTTGCTACATGGCCTAAGAAATGTGCCAACAAACATATGTTAGTTAATGCACCAAGGTTAGTAACACAAAATTTGAGCTTCAGTGGTCTTAAGAATTAATTGGATTAGTCAATAGGTCAATTTATAAGCTCCAGTCTTGTGTCTCAAAATAAATTTTGCCATTTTAGAGGTCAATAAATCATGTTTCCAAGGAAACAGAGCTCTGTAGCAACCTACCTTCAGGGAAAATGCCAGTGGATGCTAAACTTCCTGGGTTTCTACAAGCCTCTATGCTTAATGGTTATTGTTCTGAATGTTTTCTCAGATAAAGCAGTTCCTTGCCCCAAATCTTCCTCCTCTGATTGTCTTGATGTTTATCCGTCCATATTTTCTGATTCCTCTAAGTCTGATCTTTCTCGAGCAGATGTTTTCGTCGAAAACGTAGTCCATAAATGCTTAAAGTTTGATTATTTCATTTGGTAGCTTTCTCTATTGTAAAAGAAAAAGCCTGAGTATACATGAGAATGTGCTTTCAGAAAAAAAAAACAAGCATCAAACATAGCAGATCACGAAGTCTTTTATAAGAACATACAAGATGCCTCTCAGATTTAATTAAAAATCTTGCCAAGTTAAACATCACCATGATTGATTGCAAAATATACATGTGACATGAAGCATTTTAAACATGATTCCCACTTACACCACGTGTCAGAAAGTTAATATAGGTTATCCCATTTTTAACAGGTAAGGTTATAAAAATATGAACAAAATTGCCTAAATTAAGGAATACATGATTCCACAAAATAAAGAAAACACAGCAATGCTGAATTTAATTTCAAAGTATTACTTGATTTTGAACCTTTTGAAGGGAGAAAAAGCAGATCTGAATTCATTATAATTTTCCTTTTCTTAGCTAACTCTGATAAATTTGTGTTATCTTTTATTAAGTTGCAACACTTTAGCATGTCTATAAGGCCTTCCATGATGTGCCAGACTTCTCTTGCTCAATTTTTGAACCACTTAATATTAATAACACAACCTCTTAGGATGTCACTCACCTCCTATCCGCTGTCCTCCTCACTGAACTAAGGAGGAGACAGCACCTTGGTCTTCTTTGTCATTCCCACCTTCCCCTCCTACCCATTGTGGTAATTATACATTATTCATATATTGTTAGTATACTAGCACTAGTTAGTATGTTATGGTAATCACTCATTAAATATACACTTTTCTGTCTATTTTTACAAATGAAAGTTCATTTATAAGTAGCAAGGAACAGAATTATAAGGATGAGCAAAAGATTCATAGATGTATAAAGCCATACAGAGATTCAAAATCTATCTTTTTAGCCCTTCAATTTTGACTCAGCCTTTGATGAAGGTGAAAGAGGCATGTGAAAAAGCTGGCTTAAAGCTCAACATTCAAAAAACAAAGATAATGACATCCAGTCCTATCACTTCATGGCAAATAGATGAGGAAAGAGTGGAAACAGTGTCAGATTTCATTTTCTTGGGCTCCAAAATCAATGTGGACGGTGACTGCAGCCACGAAATTAAAAGACACTTGCTCCTTGGAAGAAAAGCTGTGACAAACCTAGACAGTGTATTAAAAAGCAGAGACAGCACTTTGCTGACAAAGGTCTGTGTAGTCAGAGCCATGGTTTTTCCAGTAGTCATATTTGGATGTGAGAGTTGGACTATAAAGAAGGCTGAGCACCGAAGAAATGATTCTTTCAAACTGTGTTGCCGGAGAAGACTAGCACCCTCTTGGATACTCTTGAGGATCTCTTGGAGAACAAGGAGATCAAACCAGTCAATCCTAAAGGAAATTAACCCTGAATATTCATTGGAAAGACTGATGCTGAAGCTGAGGTTCCAATACTTTGACCACCTGATATGAAGAGCCAACTCATTGGAAAAGAACCTGATACTAGGAAAGATTGAGGGCAGGAGGAGAAGAGGGCAACAGAGGATGAGATGGTTGGTTGGCATTACTGACTCTATGGACCTGAGTTTGAGCAAACTCTGGGAGATAGTGAAGGACAGGGAAGCCTGGCGTGCTGTAGTTCATGGGGTTGCAAAGAGTCAGACACGAGTTAGGGACTGAACAACAACTGCCTTTGTACTGAGGCTTCCTTGCCTGTCCCAGATGTACACGGTCTTTCCACTAACTGTTGATTTGGCAAGTCAGCATGCACTACTGCCTTGGAATATCTCTTAATGGCTTAAATTGCTATTTTAATATTTGACCTCAATATGCATAATGTAGAATGGAGAAAATAGAGAATAGAAAAAATTAAAAATTACTTATGAGAGACAACCTGGCATCAATACTGGCATTTCCTTCCAGCTGTGTTTTTCTATGTATAATTGTATTTTGTTTGCTTTTACCATATATGTCATTATTATAAGTATTATTAGAATCATATAATTATTTAATCTCTCCACACTTTCTATTCCCAGCTAGACAGACTGTGGGAGTTATTAAGGGAGATACTAACAATTGTAGTAATTTTCATATGAATTGTTTATGTGACTTCGGGTGGATGGTAGGGGTTCAATAAATGTTTCTTTTGCTTACTTCTTATTCCCGTATTTTATAGCCATGGATTTCAGGAGGTGCTGTGCCTTTTATAAAATATACAATAGTGAGCAAAGAGTTGTGCTGGGCTGGGAGCTGTGAGGGCTACTGCTCAGAGCCAGACATTTCTTGAAACACAAAATTTAAGGAACTCTTGAAGGGTAGTCCCAGGTTTGTTCTTCTCAGATCTCTGGTACTATTATCCCCATGACAGTGCAGGTAAGAGATGACATCAATTGAGTCCCCAGAAGATGGTCCTAACTGGCAGATAAAAGCTGAAGCAAAGCAATGACATTTATTCTCAAAGCTGGTGACCTTGACCCATATTGCTTTTATATAGCATGACTGATGTTGACACTTGAATCTACATGAAAGACACAGGTAATGTGAAAGGCTTTGACCACAGATCCAAGAGCACATGAAAATGCTCATGGTCTTTCAGCTTCGCATCATCCTAAGTTAATGTTTATCTTTATATTGGATGATGGAAAAACGCTGTTATTTTGAGTTATCTTCCCTGTGCTGCTTTGTATGTCATCAAAGTATTCATGTTGGCCTATAAATTCATTTTCACAAAACTCTCACTGAATTATTTAAACAGAGGAACCTTGAATGTTTTTCCGATAAAATGGCACTTTAAATATATGACATAGTTTTGCTTAGGCAGGGCCAGCTCATGGACCAAGCAAAGTTCAATAACTCATTCTCTTGGGTGCCTCTCTTGCTATCACTTCCCAGCTCACACCGTCTACCCGCAGGGAGAGAGTTAGCATCACTCCTCTAGGGTAAAAATAAACAATGGCCGAAAAAGCTCATAAATCTTGGTGAAGGATTTCCAGGCAATAAATACCAAGAGGTAAATTGTGGCTCTGATGACATTTTTGAGGGGGAATTGGACTTTTCTTGGGAAAAAAAAAAAACCTGAGAAACTTTTATTTTCATCCTTATTCACTCTCTGAGCAAAATATATCTTCTGTTTTTAGGGGAACACTCTGCACAAGGAAAAACCAAGAACTGACAGCTTGATGAATCCTCTCCACACCTGGGCAATAAATATGTAAGTTTCCTAATTTCATTCACTGAGATACTCATTAATATCTGTTTTGTTAGCCTGCTGCAGCTCAGATTATTTTTATACTTTTATAACCTGAAAAGTTAATGGCTTGTGTCAGTGAAACCATCATTTTCTATTTGTCTAAAAACAAACACAAAGAACATTTGCCAGAGAAATGTCTTGGGAGCTGTAGAAGGTTTCTTCCGGTTGTCCTGCCTGCCTCGGAGACAATGCAGTTCATTCCTTCTGCCTTTTGGTAGTGTTCCCTCATAGATGCTGTTTGCCTCTGTCTGGGTCAGCATATGCATACTTCCAGTGGCAGTTAGACAGGGTTCTATTGCTGAGGAAGGATTGCAGGACCCCAGATGACTGTGCTTACAAATTTGTGATTTACTGTGGAAAAAAAAAAAATTGACACATCAGCTGCCTAAAGGTAAAGATGCACATTACAGTCAAAGGTTGGCTCAGGGCAAGGGGTCCAGAGATGCCAGATGGGAGATCCAACTGTGCTTCCTCTGTAAGGACCACACCCAGGTGTACTTTCTCTTTGGGACCAGAAACGATGGATGTGCCCACAAAGCACCTCAAACAAGGTGATCCAAAACATGCTCTCAGCTGGGATTCCTTATACCTGGGTATTCAGGAAGGCACTTTCTTGCTGTATAACTAGATGAGTGACAGAGCCTTCCAGGTGTCTCAATGAGACCAGTGTAAAGTCTTCAATCTCATTACACTAACTGTTAATCAATGAATAATTGAAAGCTCTCAAACCTCTGGTTATGAGCAACTGTCATTCTGTGTGATCCATGCTTTGACCAAGAGTCCAGGCAATGCAAGTATATGTCTAATTGCAGTAAAACAACTCAGGCCGATTTCAGGCCTGCTGGAGTTGACCTTTCTGGCTTAGCATGAGATTGTCTTTTGCTTTTCTGGAATTGCATAAGAAAATTTTCTTCTGACTTTAGTTTTCACAAGAAACATTAAGTACATGCCCTCACAGTGTCTTATAATTTTTAGAACCTGCAGAAAAATTTACTCTTTGGTAGCTAATAGTAAAAAAACAAAAGGACAGATAAATAGGTATATACCCTAAATTGGCCTGACCACAATGGTAGTCACTCTGGGTAATGTCCAGGGGAGGGGAGGATATCACTGTTACGTCCACTACCTATGTCTACTTCCTAGCACAAATAAAATGCTGTTATGGATACTCAGCCAGTGTTTATTGAGTAAATGATGCTTCTTTGGCCAGGAGCAGGAGACATACACAAAGGTGTATCATCCAGACATATGCATCAGGGTCAGAATTTCATCCTTCTCTAGTCAGCAAAAGGTAGGTTAGGATGAGAGAGGAAGCAGGTACACTGGACTCTTTCAGATGCAAGATTCGAGAAGCTGAGAAGTTAGAAATTCATGGAGACATGTGTTCCAGCCCTCACTAGTGCATGGAAAGCTTTCTCCATACCAGCTATGGTTCCTTTGCAATCCTGTGACTATTGAAAAACAATGCCTCCCAGATTATTAACATGCTCAGATCTTGGTAACTAATTGTCCACTTTGGAGGAAGATGAAGTGTTCAGTTGGAAAGAAAAGGAAAGAAAAGTCTCTATATAGGAAGCAGCCTCAACACAGTCTCTGTACAGAAAATAAGGATGCGTGCTGATCCAAACAAACTCAACAAAATGAATTATCACCCAATTCCTGTTCCTTTCCACTTTTGTACTTTAAAAATTATTGCTAAAAATATTCCTAGCCTCTAATCTCTTGTCTTTGGATTTGCAGAGGTAAATAATTTCTGTTGCCTTTCTGAGTAATTGTGGAATTACATAACAATGTTCTGAAGAGTAAAGATGAAAGTAATGGGAAGAAACATGCTTGACATTGGTCAATTCTATTGTCTATTTGTCTTATTCTTTTTCATTTTATTTCTCTTAAATCATTGAACTTTAAATGTAGTAACCAGTAATTGCTTTCTAAGGTATCAACTAGAAATCAAATATCAGCTCAGAAATTCAAGATAAACAGAATACATTTTTGGCTCAGAGGTAAAGAATCCGCCTGCAGTGCAGGAAACACAGGAGGTGTGGATTTGATCCCTGGGTTGGGAAGATCCCTTGGAGAAGGGAATAGCAATCCACTCCAGTATTCTTGCCTGCAGAATCCTGTGGACTGAGGAGCCTGGCAGGCTACAGTCTGTGTGTTACGGACATGCTTTAGTTGTTCGTGTCTGAGTCTTTGGGACCCCATGGACTGTAGCCCACTAGGCTTCCCTGTCCATGGCATTCTCCAGGCAAGAACACTGGAGTGGGTTGCCCCGCCCTCCTTCAGAGGCTCTTCCTGATCCAGGGATGGAACACACATCACCTGCGGCTCCTGCATTGCAGGAGGATTCTTTACCGCTGAGCCAACCAGGGAAGCCTGGGCTAGAGTCCATAGGGTCGCAAATAGTCAGATACAACTGAACCGACTTAGCACACACATTTGAACTAGAAGTTGAAAAAAGAAGCTGAGAAGTCTTTGGATCTGTAGGTAACAGCAAACACTTATATGGAAACATTAACTCATGTTAAAAATGTTAATCTCAGTATAAATTTCTAGATGTATTTGATGCCTGCTGCTTCATATAATGATCATCTATTTAGTGCAAAGTATTATATTTAATGGAATTCCAGAATACCTTTCATCTATGATCATTGCCCTCTCTGTGAAGTTTGTCTAGTGAGAATATGAAATCACACACAAGAAATAAGAAAATAATTAAGAGAAAAAGATTTAAAACTACATGGCATGATTGATACACTTCATCACTTCAGTCTAGTTCTAAAATCTGAGACCTTTATGTCAACAAGAGGAAGGTCAATAAGAGTTTCAAAAAATATTATCCTTTCATTGCATATTTATTGCTACATTTAGGAACCATAATTTTTCAGAATAAGAAAGTGATTATTTTAGTTTAAACTTTCCCTGTATAATTTACTTTGCTCGCAGATATTAGCTGATACCACCCTCAAAATGGCTATTAGTGCAAAAACAACTTTTGTTAGTTTCAAATTTTAGAAATATATTAGCTGTATGTATTTCTATACATATTTGTGCTCCTTTACAATGCAAATATGCTTTGTTATCTTCTTCTCAGATTAATTTTTTCATGATTAATTAGGAGTGACAAGAGTGACATAGCTAAAGGAATTGATTTGGTGTTATATAGAACTACTTAGGTCAGAATTTCTATGCAAAAAAGCTGAGCAGGGAAACACATCTTTTTTCTTATTGATGCAAACAAATAGTCTGAAAAAAACTGGTTAATAATATTATTTATGAAAGTGAAAGTTGCTCAGTCGTGTCCTACTCTTTGTGACCCCATGGACTTCTCCAGGCCAGAATACTGAAGTGGGTAGTCTTTCCCTTCTCTAGGGGATCTTCCCAACCCAGGGATTGAACCCAGATCTCCCACATTGCAGACTGATTCTTTACCAGCTGAGCCACAAGGGAAGCCCAAGAATACTGGAGTGGGTAGCCTATCCCTTCGCCGGTGGATCTTCCTGACCCAGGAATCGCACCGGAATTTCCTGCATTGCAGGGGATTTTTTACCAACTGAGCTATAATGTTATCTATAGATTGCTGTTAGTCGCTCAGTCGTGTCTGACTCTGCAACTCCATGGACTATAGCCCACCAGGCTTCTCTGTCCATGAAATTCTCCAGGCAAGAACACTGGAGTGGGTAAGCCATTCCCTTCTCCAGGGGATCTTCCTGACCAGGGATCGAACCCAGGTCTCTGACACTGCAGGCAGATTCTTTACCATCTGAGCCACCAGGGAAGGCCATATCTATATGGGGGAAATGTATAAAGAACTTAATGTAAAAGAAAGACAGTAGACGAAAATTTAGTTAGATTTTATTATGTGTCTGATTAAGAATTTTCAAACCATGAAACAATATAAGAAAATTCAATTTCCAAGACAGAAATTTCTACTACATCATGACTTAAAATTTTCAAACATAAAAAAAATCATAAAGAAAACTATAAATTGGAAAACATTTGCCATAAATATGAGATCAAATAATTAATATTCTAAATACCCAAAGAGATTTATACAAATTGGAAAATTTTTAAATGAGCCAAGGCCATGAACAGGCAATTCATAGAGGAGGAAATAGAAATGATAATATAAAATTATAACCTTCAATTTACTTGAGCTTTCTTTTTCCAGTATTTAAAAATCATACTGGTGAAACAGATAATTTCATATGCTGCATTTGACAGCATAAATTGGATTAATCTTTCTGAAGAGCAGTTTGGTAATATTAGCTAAGAGACTTAAAATATTCACATTTGTCACCTAGTAACTTCACTTTAGGAAATTTTCATAAGGAAATTATTGAAATATTATTAAAAATTAATATACAGAGAATAGTAGCAAACGTTTAGAAACAGCATGTCTAATGGTATGGAAATTTCAAATAAATTACTTTTCATCCTATTGATCACATTACACAGCTAACAAAAACAAACAACTCTCAAGATAATTTTTTAGTTGCACATAAATATGTCTTTTGAACTGTGGTGTTGGAGGACTCTTGAGAGTCCCTTGGACTGCAGGGAGATCCAACCAGTCCACCCTAAAGGAAATCAGTCCTGAATATTCATTGGAAGGACTGATGCTGAAGCTGAAACTCCAATACTTTGGCCTCCTGATTCAAAGAACTGACTCATTGGAAAAGACCCTGATGCTGGGAAAGATTGAAGGTGGGAGGAGATGGGGATGATAGAGGATGAGATGGTTGGATGGCATCATCTACTCAATGAACATGAGTATGAGTAAACTCTGGGAGTTGGTGATGGACAGGGAGGCCTGGCGTGCTGCAGTCCATGGGGTCGCAGAGTCGAACATGACTGAGTGACTGAACTGAACTGAAACAAACTGAAACATGTCCAAGATATAGGGCTTCCCAGATGGCTCAGTGGTAAAGAATCTGCCTGCCAATGCAAGAGATACAGGTTCAATCTCTGGGTTGGAAAGATCCCCTGGAGAACGAAATGGCAAATCACTCCGGTATTCTTGTCTGGGAAATTCCATAGACAGAGGAGTCTGGCAGGGCTACAGTCCATGACATCATAAAAGAGTCGGACACTACTGAGTGACTAAACAATGACAGTGTCCAAGATAAATCTTAAATGAGAGGGAAAACAATTTTAGAATTGCACAGAAGTCCTTTTAATTGTTCTGAGACCAGTCCTATGCTCTAGAAGGCAGGGGACTGGCTGCCATCTGGTCACTCCCTCGCCGGTAGTTCTCCTATCCATTCTGTTGTGAGTCACCTGCCCATTTAAGATATGAGGGGAATTTCAGATGAATAAAGAACCAAGAATAAGCAAGACCAGTAACTTGTGTGAAAGTCTCATCCCACAGATCCTCAACAAAATGGAATATTACCCGTTTCTACTTTTCTCCCAGATATAATTCACTATACTTCTCTAATTTTCTAAATGATACCCTTGCTAATCTAAATGGAGAAGGCAATGGCAACCCACTCCAGTACTCTTGCCTGGAAAGTCCCATGGACAGATGAGCCTGGTAGGCTGCAGTCCAGGGGGTCGCTAAGAGTCGGACACGACTGAGCGACTTTACTTTCACTTTTCACTTTCATGCACTGGAGAAGGAAATGGCAACCCACTCCTGTGTTCTTGCCTGGAGAATCTCAGGATCGGGGGAGCCTGATGGGCTGCCGTCTATGGGGTCGCACAGAGTCGGACACAACTGAAGCGACTTAGCAGCAGCAGCAGCAGCAGCTAATCTAAAAGCATCTTCATGAACTTCTAGAAGAGCTTAATGTTTTTCAATTATTTTTCTTACATTTAAAATGAATGATGAGGGCTAAAAAGAAAACATCACAAGTAAAAAGAGATTTATTTTCCAATCCTAGCCTATAGCCCTGAATGAATTTCTTCATAATGCTTTACACTGTGTTCAACAATTATAAAACCAGGACAGAATGGTCTTTTCTCCTAAAACCATTGTGCTCCTTTGTTTATAAAGTATTGTCAATAAGGTTAAAGAATCTAACATGATACTTTATTATTAAAGCAATTATTAATTTTTTAAAGAATCACAAATGTACAGTATGTAGGGTTGTGAAAGATTCCACGACCATAAAGTTCTGTATTATCATTGAAGCTGGCACATTGAATTTTAGAGGGATTATAATGTTGGAAAGAAAGTTTATGTTGGTATTGTATAGACATTCAAACTGAAACATCAACTAATGAATAAAATCATTAATGAAGCAAGCAAAATCTGTTTCTTGAGAAAGACTGTCAATGTGGAATACACTCTGATGAAAATCCCAGTTTGTTCCTATTGTTGATTTCTGATCTTTAAGGAGAAAAAATTTTCAGTACCATATTAATCCTGACCATTATCCTACTCACATAAATCAAAATCTTTACCTAGCTGATCTATGTTGCAAACACTTAGCTTCACTTGGAAGCTCACCTACAGAGGATTATGGTTCAGTTGAAGAAAAAAGTAACAGAAATCTTACTCTTCTAAGTACTAGACCAGATATTAAGAGGAACATGACATGGTTGCTGTCCTAGAGGAGCTTAGACTAGTGGCGAGATATACAAATAAGATCATTTTAGCAGAATATGGTAAATAATATAGATGGTAAAGAATCTGCCCTCAGTGTGGGAGAACAGGGTTCAACCCCTAGATAGGGAAGATACCCCAGAGAAGAGAATTGCAACCCACTCCAGTATTCTTGCCTGGAGAATGCCATGAACAGAGGAGCCTAGTGGGCTACTTTGCTACATAGAGTCGCAAAGAGTCAGACATGGCTGAGTGACTTTCATTTCACGTAAAGATAGCCATAGTACCTTGAAGTTTAATGATAAATTTCTTAGAGAATTTAGTATTTAAGTTGAGACTTACAGGATAAGAAAAAAAGTGACCTAGGTTTTTCTAGACACAGGGAGCAGCATGTATAAATGCAAAGAATTGTGAAACTTTACGGCGTATGGAAAATTTTAACTGTTTACCCTAGAGCTGTTCTTTATGTATGTGCTGCAGGGTCAGTGAACCATTGATTCTATTCCACGATGAGATTAAGTACAGACTCTGAGTGTAAGCATTTAAAATTGTTACAGCGATCTGATATTGCTTCAACATTTTACTCATGTGATTTTATTTTAAAAAATACCAGTTTGCAACTGATTAGAAATGTTTAAAAAAGTCAACCTGGTCCATAGATAATGTGGGAAGCACAGTTCTAAAAGATAGAGCTCAGTGCCAACAGGGCTGATAAGTGAGGCTGAAGCAGTTGAGGGTACCAGATCAAAAGAGGGGTTGTCTAAGCTACAGTGTACAGGACTCCATGCTTTCTTTTCCTAAGCAGAACAAAATCAGATTCTTTCCTTTTCATTAATGCCATCAAGAAGCCATTTATTCATTTCGGGAGACTCTCTGACCTTGAATGTAGAACACACCCAGGAAATTAGTCAAAAATCTGAGAGTGGGGACTGTTTCTCAGTCATCCCAGTAATCACTGTGCTTCTTCTAGAACTACACCATGCTCTTGCCTGGGCTGGACCATCTGTCAGCCACAGGTGCTCTGGGAGGACATTAGAAATGCCCTGCTTCACAGTCATTTCCACAGACTAAGGCTTGACATGGACCCTCTGTCCACTCTCTGCTCTTCAAAGCATTCCCCAAACCATGGCAGCTAGTGTCCGTCTTCCTCCCAGGCAAGGCCGCAGTGCACTGGTTCCTACCAAAGGCCCTGCCTCCATCAACCACACCACGAGGGAGTAAAATGCAGGTCTCCACCCTGGGCCCCCTGCCCACCCACACCCCCACCTTGTCATTCTCCTCCCAGATTCCAGCAAACCGCCAGCACTGCCACCAGCAGCATGATGACACCTGAGCCCTTCCATGTGGGGGGCGTGTGCCCCTTTCCCAAAGCACAGAAACTTCAGGCTCCTGCTCCTTTTCAGACCAGCACAGAAAGCTGTTTCTGTACTGCAAATGAGAAAACCCAAAGTAATCAACTAAAGCCCAGGCTCTCCTTCCTGTGAAGGTGGAGAGTGCCCCTTCGTTCTTCTCCCTGATGAGTACACAGCAGCAAAGCATGGAAGTTGCCAATAAATTTCACAATGACTCACATTGTTACCCCAAGCAACAGACCTTGAATGATCTCCCATTAGTGATAGGGTACAGTGAAGTGTTTTAATCAGAAGACGAATATGGTGAGATTTGTGCTTGAAACACATCACTGAGTATTTAATGTGGAAGAGTAATTCAAGAGTGATGACTAGAAGCAGAGAAGTCAGAGGGCTATTGCAGTTCAACTATCCCAAGTCTGTAGCTGGAATGGAGATGAGGCAGCAGTATGGAATAGAGAAGTGTCTGGAAAATAAAATTCTCCAGAGGTGGTGATTGTATGAATGTAGGCATTGTGGGTGAGGACTATTAGGGGTATAGATTATGGCCATGCTTGTAGCATGATTGTCTGCATGGATCGTGGAGGTAAGAGAAAAGATTGGAATTACTGAGCAAGAGGGAATGGGTTTCGGAGGCACTCTAGTGGATTTCCTTTCAGAACTGTTGACGTTGAAGTGCGTATGGGACATTCCAGTGACTCTATATGTGTATGTGTGTTAGTTGCTCAGTCGTGTCTGACTCTTTGCCACCCCATGGACTAGCCCACCAGGCTCCTCTGTCCATGGAATTCTCCAGGCAAGAATACTGGAGTGGGTTGTCATTCCCTTCTCCAGTCGGCCTTCCCGACCCCAGGGTTGAACCCAGGTCTCCCACATTGCAGGCAGATTCTTTGAGCCACCAAGGAAGTCCCTTCAGTGACTCTGCTGGGTGGAAAAATTCAGCTGGTCACTAGCATTTCTTACCAAGTGATGGTCTCCCTCCAGCATTTCTACTTCTTCCCTTTCTTGTAATCTGAACTTTTTTGTTTCCCCCCAACAGGCTTACTCTTCAGCTTCAATGCTCCATGGGGAGAAAGCCCTGTGGAATCAATCCTGACTGCCAATCCTGCTCGCCAGTCACCTGTCCCAATGAAGTGATGTCCAGATGACATGCAGTAATCTAATAGAATCAGAAAGAATCATGCAGCTCCCCCATCCTTTAGAATGTGAAGAAGCGCATTACCACATTTTACAGGAATACCGTATTCCTAGGAGAGTGGATTTCAGGAGGGGCATCTGTGAGCGGTTAACCTGACAGACCACCAGGTGGTTTCACTGGTGAAATTTATCCCTTGAGTGTAAAGTTTTGAGAACCGAAAGTTTTCATCCACAGAGACTTTTCTACTTTTTCATTGTTCTTATATTACCTAACGTTTGTATTTATTGTTTTCCACTATGTTAACACAGGGAAAATTCACAAGTGTATCATTAAATATTGGGTCAAAATCCTGCCTTGCCACTTTGTACATAAAGATATTTTATTCGTACTTTCATGTGTTGCTGTTAACAAATAATTACTGTACTCAACACACTAAAAATATCATAATGTAACTGTGAAAATGGCAATAGTATTGTCTTCCCATGATTATGAGTATTTGGAGATTGATTATTAGAATACGAGCACTCACTAATGAAAGGCATCTAAGAAGTGAGAAAGGGACAAAGGATTCACACACTAGACCCTGTTCATGGGAAGTCAGTTTACCATCTCTTTGGTATTTCTCTTTGTAATTCACACTATGTGACAAGGATGTAAGGGCATTTATAACACTCTGTACTGCATTCATTAAGAAGATAACAAGACTGAGACTTTTCATACTTCATTTGACTGATACTATCTCTGTGCATATTTTATTTCTTTTAGAAATGTAATGATTTGTTCTAGCAATCATTGTTAAATCTTCAGTTTATACCAACATTTCATAAATATATAATTATGATATTATTTTTCAGAGCATCACTTTCCTAAAAATACCATATGATTATAGCTACCACTCCATTGGGGTATATTCTTCAGTTGAAAGTTGAAAGCCATTCCTGCTTTCTGGAGGGTTTTTATCATAAATGGATGTTGAATTTTGTCAAAGGCTTTCTCTGCATCTATTGAGATAATCATATGGTTTTTATCTTTCAATTTGTTAATGTGGTGTATTACATTGATTTGCGGATGTTGAAGAAACCTTGCATTCCTGGGATAAAGCCCACTTAGTCATGATGTATGATCTTTTTAATATGTTGTTGGATTCTGTTTGCTAGAATTTTATTAAGGATTTTTGCATCTATGTTCATCAGTGATATTGGCCTGTAGTTTTCTTTTTTGTGGCATCTTTGTCTGGTTTTGGAATTAAGGTGATGGTAGCCTCATAGAATGAGTTTGGAAGTTTACCTTCTGCAATTTTCTGGAAGAGTTTGAGTAGGATAGGTGTTAGCTCTTCTCTAAATTTTTGGTAGAATTCTGCTGTGAAGCCGTCTGGTCCTGGGCTTTTGTTTGCTGGAAGATCTCTGATTACAGTTTCGATTTCTATGCTTGTGATGGGTCTGTTAAGATCTTCTATTTCTTCCTGGTTCAGTTTTGGAAAGTTATACTTTTCTAAGAATTTGTCCATTTCTTCCAAGTTGTCCATTTTATGGGCATATAGCTGTTGGTAGTAGTCTCTTATGATCCTTTGTATTTCTGTGTAGTCTGTTGTGATCTCTCCATTTTCATTTCTAATTTTGTCAGTTTGATTCTTCTCCCTTTGTTTCTTGATGAGTCTGGCTAATGGCTTGTCAATTTTGTTTATTTTCTCGAAAACCAGCTTTTAGTTTTGTTGATTTTTGCTATGGTCTCTTTTGTTTCTTTTGCATTTATTTCTGCCCTAATTTTTAAGATTTCTTTTCTTCTACTAACCCTGGGGTTCTTCATTTCTTCCTTCTCTAGTTGCTTTAGGTGTAGAGTTAGGTTATTTATATGATTTTTTTTCTTGTTTCTTGAGGTAAGCCTGTATTGCTATGAACCTTTCCCTTAGCATTGCTTTTACAGTGTCCCATAGGTTTTGGGTTGTTGTGTTTTCATTTTCATTTGTCTCTTACACTGTTGGTGGGAATGCAAACTAGTTCAGCCACTATGGAGAACAGTGTGGAGATTCCTTAAAAAATGGGAATAGAACTGCCACACGACCCGGCAATTCCACTGCGGGGCGTACACACCGAGGAAACCAGAATTGAAAGAGACACGTGTACCCCAATGTTCATCACAGCACTGTTTATAATAGCCAGGACATGGAAGCAACCTAGATGTCCATCAACAGACGAATGGATAAGGAAGCTCTGGTGCATATACACAATGGAATATTACTCAGCCATTGAAAAGAATACATTTGAATCAGTTCTATTGAGATGGATGAAACTGGAGCCCATTATACAGAGTCAAGTAAGCCAGAAAGAAAAACACCAATACAGTATACTAATGCATATATATGGAATTTGAAAGATGGTAACGATAACCCTATATGTGAGACAGAATAAGAGACACAGATGCATAGAACAGTCTTATGGACTCTGAGGGAGAAGGTGAGGGTGGGACGTTCTGGGAGAATAGCATTGAAACATGTATATTATCATATGTGAAACAGAACACCATTCCAGGTTCGATGCATGAGACAAATGCTCAGGGCTGGGGCAATGGGACGACCCACAGGGATGGGATGGGGAGGGAGGTAGGAGGGGGATTCAGGATGGGGAACACATATAAACCCACGCCTGATTCATGTGAATGTAAGGCAAAAAACCACTACAATATTGTAAAGTAATCAGCCCCCAACTAAAATAAATAAATTTATTTAAAAAAAATAAAATAAAACAACTCAATAGACTAAAAAAAATTTAAAAAAAAGAAAGTTGAAAGCTGACTAATTAACCTTGACCACTCCTTGGACACAAGGGATTGAAACATCATGTTGGTTGAAGTCCTTTGGAAAGCTGTAGAATGCACAAGTTGGCAGCTCTTTAACTTTTATGATTACATAAGCTGATTTCCCAATGGCTCAGCAGGTAAAGAATCCACCTGCTAATGCAGGAGACGCAGGTTTTATCCCTGGGTCAGGAGGATCCCCTGCAGGAGAACATGGCAACCCACTCAGTATTCTTGCCTGGAGAATCCCATGGACAGAGGAGCCGGGCAGGCTACAGCCCATGGGATCACAAAGAGTCCAACACAACTGAAGCAACTGAACACACACAACACAAGCTTATTTCAATGTTAAATTATCTTAGTGATATGAGGACAATGTAGTGGAGAAAGAAGAATATATTTAAACCTACCTTTTACAATTAATTTTGTTGCAGTGTATTTTTAAATGGTCAGCATTAAGGATTATGTAAATAATCATTTTGGTTTTTGCCTCTCAATGTCTAGGCAGCTTCTAATCAAGGACATCAGAAAGCATACTTGTATTTCGACTGGTGTCTCTTTATGTTTCTTTGAGAAGAAAAATAAAGTAAACAAAGTAAAAGAAAAGCAGTAGGGTATGCTCGTGTGCTAAGTCGCTTCAGTTGTGTCTGACTCCGTGCAACTCTATGGACTATAGCCTGCCAGACTCCTCTGTTCATGGAATTCTCCAGGCAAGAATACTGGAGTGGATTGCCATGCCCTCCTCCAGGGATCTTCTCGACCCAGGGATCAAACCTGTGTTTCTTATGTCTCCTGCATTGGCAGGTGGGTTCTTTACCACTAGCGCCACCTAAGAAGCCCAATAGAGTATAGAAAAAGGCAAAGATCTCCAATGCATACACTCTCCCTTGAGAGGTGCTTTGCCCATGCTCAGCTCTAATCTAGAACTCTTCAAATGGGTGCAACAGTGGCTAGAGCATGCCAAGTGTGGAGCATTTACCTTTAAAAAGAAAATATTCCAACATCCCTAGATGCTTTACAGAGCTCCTCAGCAAAAAGATACAAACTCTCCTGCAATTTAAATTAGTACAAGTGATACGTTATTCTGGCTTTTATAAAAACCATTTTCTTGACCTTTAATAAAGATTGTTGGAAGAGAGTTTATAAGGATCAGGAAAAGGGAAAGCTTTTTAATCATAATGAAAGGATGAAATTTATTCTGGTTCAAGAATTATACATAAAGAACATGCTTTATACTTACAACTATAGCGTTAAATCTTTAAAAAGTCAAAGTGATAAGAAGATTGAGGAATTTGCAGAGATATTCAGGACATTTTGTAATGTCAATCTCAGAGGTAATGTCTGCATTTTTATAAGTCAACTTGAACTTCTGTTGAAATAGGATATTTGGTTTTCAAGCCAAAA
Organism: Giraffa tippelskirchi; assembly: GCF_054371585.1. Lineage (NCBI taxonomy): Eukaryota > Metazoa > Chordata > Mammalia > Artiodactyla > Giraffidae > Giraffa > Giraffa tippelskirchi. The sequence continues at coordinate 85,701,977 of NC_137275.1, read as the reverse complement.
TTATCTTTAGTCATATGTTTTATAATTATATGATTTAGATCAAAGGCAAACCTTTCTGTGCATTTGTTCTGGAGGACAATATGAATATGATTTAAGTCTGTCAGTAGTCAAAACATCAACAAGAGCTAATTAACTAGCACTGCTGTCATCTGAGACTAAGCGGATGTTGTTGGCTGACACACTGGTTGTGATCAGGCAGCAGAGAAAGACTTCTAAATTCCCCCTGACTGCGCTGAAATATCCCCTTACAATCTGATAGATCTTGAGGCCATCTTTGGACAATGATAAACTGCATGCTAGCTTTTCCTAGTTTTTCTCTACAAAGCCCTTCTTGTGATCATTCGAGATTTTATGGGGTTCTAGAAAGAAAAGTGGATAAGTCCTTTAAAACTTGTGCTTTGAGTGACAGTCTAAGAACTGTGAATTTGTTCATTATTGCCTAGAATTGAAGATATCCATCACTGGGATTAATTAACTAGTAGGGACCCTGAACTGAGAATATATCACACATTACCTACAAATCTTCCAGTCAAAATTTCCCCACAAAAACAAACAAGACTTCTCATGTATCTTTGAATGAGTTTACTTTGTCTTTTCTTCAAGGGGTTTTATCCTATGGGCTTGAATACACATTTTTCCTATTCTGGATAGTTTTTAAAGGAAAAAACAGTTTTGATAAATAATGGGAAAACATTTATCTTGTTCATCAATATTACATTCCTAAACTTGAATTCAGAAGTCTACCCAAGTATCATTGGTTGGTGTCTGAGGCACTGTGCTAAAACCTGGCACCGTGTCCAGGCACTGTGCTAAAACCTTCACATTCATCATCTCGGTTAATATAACAACAGTAGCAAGACACAATTTCTAATATTAAATTATTACTTGTATTATTATTTTTATCAGCATCTGCATATTTGTGTTAGATATGTAGAAACCAAGACAGAAGAATAACTTACCCAAGGTTGTACAACTAGTAAACGGTAAAAATTTGGATTCCAGCCTAAACTCCAAATCCCTTCTCTTCATCACTTTACCACTCAATCTTTCTAATATCAATTTACTTATCTATAAAAGGAGTGAAAGCATTATGCTCCTGCTGCTGCTGCTGCTATTGCTAAGTCACTTCAGTCGTGTCCGACTCTGTGAGACCCCATAGACGGCAGCCCACCAGGCTCCCGCGTCTCTGGGATTCTCCAGGAAAGAACACTGGTGTGGGTTGCCATTTCCTTCTCCAATTATGCTCCTAGATATAGTTAAAACAGGGGCCACTTTATCATTCCTTTATAAACAAAGACGACAAAGTCATGCATTAATCCTAGCATATATCCAAAAACGCTACCAAAATTAGGAAGTTAATTTGTAACAGTTGCAGAATATAAGATCAATATACAGAAGCAACTGAATTACTTAGTAGCCAAAATTAACATATACCATTTACAACATTGCCAGAAATATAAGACTCTGAAAGATAAAGTTTACAAAATAAGTTCACTCTCTGTACACTTAAAACTGTCAAATTTCTAGGGGAAATTAAAGAATAGCAAATTATGGATTAAAAGACAATATTATTAAGATGTTCTATTCAAACTGATATACAGATTTATTACAGTTTCAGAACAAATCTAGTTTTATTCTTTGTAGAAATTGATGATTCCAATGTTTATATGGATAAATAAAATGGACTTAGAATAGTTAAAATATTTTTTTAAAGCATAAAGCTGGAAGACTCACACTACTGGATTTAAAGACTTATTTCAAATCAAGATGGTTTAGAACTGACCTATGAATTGAATTTAATCACTGAAACAAAATAGAGATTACAGAAAGAATTAAATGTATGCTTTCCCCCTATATACACATGAATATATGGTCAACTGTTTTTGACAAGGATGCCACAATAATTCAATGGGAAAGAACAGTCTTTTCAACAAATTGTTCTAGAATTCAATGTGCAGAAAAAGCAAAGCTCAACATTTACCTCATATTGCAAATCTAAATGTGTCATAACCTTAAACATTTAATCCGGACCTATAACATTTGTATTCTTTAATGTCAGTAAAGATTTCCTAGACAAGGCCCCTAAGGCCAAAATTAAAGACAATATGGTAAGTCAAACTTTATCTAAACTAAAAATTCTGCTCTTCAAATGAGCATTAATAAGGTGAAAATGCAAAGCCAAAGAATAGAAGAAAATATTTACATTATATTTGTCTGACAGATGGCTTACATCTAGGACATAAAGGAGGCTCTAAAAAAAAATAAGAAGTCAATCTACTGAAAAACAGAAAAAAATTATGAAAAGACAAAAGAAGATAATATGATTTTGTCATAAGCACAGGAAAAGATACTCAGTATCATTTAGTCTTCAGGTAAATGCAAATTTAAAACTACCTCGATAGAAACTAAAGCAGCACAGAGGGTAACCTCTAAGGAATTTAATAGATTATAACAACGTTTATAGTTTCTTTTCCAGCCTTGTGTGTTGGCTGATCTGTCGTGTCCAGTTCTTTTCGACCTCATGGACTGTAGCACGTCAGTCTCCTCTGTCCCTGGGATTTTCCAGGCCAGAATACTGGAGTGGGTTTCCACTACCTTCTCCAGGGGATCTTCCCCACCCAGAGACTGAACCCATGTCTCCTGTGTCTCCTGCATTGCAGGCAGATTCTTTACCCACTGAGCCATCAGGGAAGCCTTGTTGTGGCATAAATGACAAATAAAATTCGTACGTATATATTTAGAGTATATAATATGATGATAATGTATGTGTATGTATGTGTGTGTGTGTGTGTGTGTGTGTGTGTGTGTATGTGTGTGTGTATAGTATATAGGGCTTTGGTTTCTGGTAAGAACACTTAAGATGTAATCTCTTAATAAATTTCAATTATACAATACACTATTATTAACTATAGTCACTATGCTGTACATTAGATCCCAAGATATATTCATCTTATGCCTAAAAGTTTGTACCCTTTAACCAACATTTCCCCATTTTCCCCTACCCCATAGTTTTTGGTAACCATCGTTCTACTCTCTGGTTCTATGAGTTCAACATTTTTAGATTCATTATATAAGTGACATCACACAGTATTAATTTTTTCATTATTGTTTTTATTTAAAAAATAAATTTCATGGATTTATGACTAAAAAATAAAACTGCAGTAAGATATCACTATATATTCATAGGAATAGCTAAAATTACAAAGACCAATAATGCCAAGTGTTGATGGAAATATAGAGAAACTAGAACTCTCATACACTGCTAGTGGGAATGTAGTCATTCAACAATTTGGAAAACAATTTAGCAGACTCTTCCTGAAAGAAAGTTTAAAAATTAAATGTATACTTCTCATATGACACAGCATCTCTATTCATATGTATTTACCAAAGACAAGTGAAAACATGTGTCCTTGCTATTCAAAGATCTGTAAACAAATGTTCATATTCGATTTATTCATAATAGCCAAAAGCTTCCAAACAAGCTATGGTATGGTCACACAATGGAATACCACTTAGAAATAAAATGGAACAACTTGCTAATACAACAAAAGCAATATAAAAAACATTATGCATTATGCTGTAAAAAAGAAGCCAGATATAGTGGAATGTATACTTTATGACTCCATTTATATAAAGCATTAGAAAAGAAATCAGATCAGTGGCTGTCTTGAGCCAGAATATAAGGGAAATGCCAACAAGGAGGGAATTTTTTGAGATGAGAGAAATTTCCGTACCTTGATTATGGTGTTGATTATATGTGGGTACGTATTTTCCAAAACTCAAGCTGTAACGTAAAATGGGTGTATTTTATATGTAAAATATACCTTAATAAAATAGACTTTAAATTGTTTAATTATTTTTAATAATTAGTGATATTATGTATCTTTTCATGTACTTTTTGGCCATCTGTATGTTTTCTTTGGAGAAATGTCTATTTAGGTCTTCTGCTCATTTTTAAAATATTTTTTTAATTGAGCTGCTGACATGTTTGTATATTTTGGAGAAAATCCCTTGTTGATCACACCATTTGCAAATATTTTCTCCCATTTTCTGGGAATTGTTTATGATTTCCTTTGCTGTGCAAAAGCTTTTAAGTTTGATTATATCTTGAGCAGACTTCTCTAGTATCAGGTTTTTGTGGTATCTGTGTACCCCTTTGTTCAAGGCCTATGTGTGTGTGTTTGTCTGTCTGTGTCTGTGTATGTGTTTGTATGTGTAATAAAGGAGAGAGTTTCTTCAGTGTGCTGGCAATATACTATCAGAGGGCTTCTCATCCTGCTTTTATAATACAGTACATTAACATCTTCATTTAAATTATAAATGTAAGTACAGTTCAGGATTTATAGCATTTTTTTGGAACTAAAACTGAAATAAAGGCATTTAAAACAAAAACTGTCAGCCATTCCCATTGCCATTCCCATTGCAATGCCATTTAATTATCTCAAAGAGCTTGGATGATTTGATTGATTAGAAGAGGCATAGATGAGATTTTTGCTGGCTTTGCAGTAGAAACTCACTTATTTGCTGAGTGTGGTACCACTGTTCGTAATGTGTCTGTTAAAAGAGGCAGGTTTTAATTCATATGTGTATTAGCTAAGAACTGTAGTTTAGGAAAGTATCGAATTTCACTTTGGCATCCTTGGCAGATGTGCCCAGTCTCAGCTCCTTATTGTTGCTAGGATATGACCCACTTCCTGAGACTGGCATGTGTTTTTATTTCAAAAGAAGACTGGTTCCTAAAATCTGATAGCTGAGCTTCCCACTCTGTGGAGGTTCTGGGTGTGAAGTATAGAAATGAAGTTGAACTGCCTGGATAGAAAAATGTGGGAAGATTTCAAAGGTTGAAGTTTTAAGAAGTGTGTGTGGGAAGAGAATAGAAATTGAAGTCACCTGTTAATACCAAATGTTAATAGTTATCATTATCATTATCATCCTCAATAAAGCTTTTCTCACCACCTGTTAGTCCAGGGTATTTTTTTTTTTTTGACACAGGATTTACCATACACACCATAAGTGATAATTCTAGGAGCTTATTGTATAGAAGAGGGGTTCCCAAACTCCAAGATCTAATGCCTGATGATATAAGGTGAAGCTGATGTAATAATAATAGAAATAAAGTGCACAATTTCTGAAGTTGAATGGTTCTATAGAGACCTACAAGAACTTCTAGAACTAACACCCAAAAAAGATGTCCTTTTCATTACAAGGAAAAGGAATGCAAAAGTAGGAAGTCAAGAAATACCTGGAGTAACAGGCAAATTTGGCCTAGGAATACAGAATGAAGCAGGGCAACGGATAATAGAGTTTTGCCAGGAGAATGCACTGGTCAGAGCAAACACCTCTTCCAACAACACAAGAGAAGACTCTATACATGGACATCACCAGATGGTCAACACCGAAATCAGATTGATTACATTCTTTGCAGCCAAAGATGGAGAAGCTCTACACAGTCAGCAAAAACAAGACTGAGAGTGGACTGTGGCTCAGATCATGAACACCTTATTGCCAAATACAGACTTAAATTGAAGAAACTAGGGAAAACCACTAGACCATTCAGGTATGACATAAATCAAATCCCTTATAATTCTACAGTGGAAGTGAGAAGTAGATTCAAGGGATCAGATCTGATAGAGTGCTTGAAGAACTATGGACAAAAGTTTGTGACATAGTACAGGAGGCAAGGATCAAGACCATCCCCAAGAAAAAGAAGTGTAAAAAGGCAAAATGGTTGTCTGAGGAGGGCTTACAAATAGCTGTGAAAAGAAGACAGGCAAAGGAGAAAAAGGAAAGATATATCCATATGAATGCAGAATTCCAAAGAATAGTAAGGAAAGAAAAGAAAGCCTTCCTCAGAGATCAATGCAAAGAAATAGAAGAAAACAGTAGAATGGGAAACACTAGAGATCTCTCCAAGAAAATTAGAGCTATCAAGTGAATATTTCATGCAAAGATGGGCTCAATAAAGGACAGAAATGGTATGGACCTAACAGCAGCAAAAGACATTAAGAAGAGCTAGTAAGAATACACAGAAGAACTATACAAAAAAGATCATCATGACCCAGATTAATCACAATGGTGTGATCACTCACCTAGAGCCAGACATCCTGGAACGTCAAGTCAAGTGGGTCTTAGGAAGCATCACTACAAACAAGCTAGTGGAGATGATGGAATTATAGTGGAGATATTTTAAAACCTAAAAGATGATGCTGTAAAAGTGCTGCACTCAATATGCCTGCAAATTTGGAAAACTCAGCAGTGGCCACAGGACTGGAAAAGGTCAGTTTTCATTCCAATCCCAAAGAAAGGCAATGCCAAAAAATGTTCAAACTACCACACAATTGCACTCATCTCACACTAGCAAAGTAATGTTCAAAATTCTCTAAGACAGGCTTCAGCAGTACCTGAACCATGAACTTCCATATGTTCAAGCTGGTTTTAGAAAAGGCAGAGGAACCAGAGATCAAATTGCCAACATCTGCTGGATCATCAAAAAAGCAAGAGAGTTCCAGAAAAACATCTACTCCTGCTTTATTTACTACGCCAAAGCCTTTGACTGTGTGAATCACAACAAACTGCGGATAATTCTTCAAAAGATGGGAATACCAGACCACCTGACCTGCCTCCTGAGAAATCTGTATGCAGGTCAGGAAGGAACAGTTAGAACTGGACATGGAACAACAGACTGGTTGCAAATCAGGAAAGGAGTACGTCAAGGCTGTATATTGTCACTCTGCTTATTTAACTTATATGCAGAGTATCTAATGAGAAACACTGGGCTGGATGAAGCACAAACTTGAATCAAGATTGCCAAGAGAAACATCAATAACTTCAGATATGCAGATGACACCAACCTTATGGCAGAAAGCGAAGAAGAACTAAAGAGCCTCTTGATGAAATTGAAAGAGGAGAGTGAAAAAGTTGGCTTAAAGCTCAACATTCAGAAAACTAAGATCATGGCAAATGGTCCCATCACTTCATGGGAAATAGATGGGGAACCAGTGGAAACATTGGCAGACTTTATATTTTTGGGCTCCAAAATCATTCCAGATGGTGACTGCAGCCATGAAATTAAAAGACGTTTGCTCTTGGAAGAAAAGTTATGACGAACCTAGACAGCATATTAAAAAGCAGAGACTTGGTCAACAAAGGTCCGTCTAGTCAAAGCTATGGTTTTTCCAGTAGTCATGTATGGATGTGAGAGTTGGACTATAAAGAAAGCTGAGTGCAGAAAAATTGATGCTTTTGAATTGTGGTGTTGGAGAAGACTCTTGAGAGTCCCTTGGACTGCAAGGAGATCCAACCAGTCCATCCTAAAGGAGATCAGTCCTGAGTGTTCGTTGGAAGGACTGATGTTTAAACTGAAGCTCCAATACTTAGGCCCCCTCATGCAAAGAGTTGACTCATTGGAAAAGACTCTGATGCTGGGAAAGATTAGAGGCAGGAGGAGAAGGGGACGACAGAAGATGAGATGGTTGGATGGCATCACTGACTCAATAGACATGAGTTTGAGTATACTCTGGGAGTTGGTTATGGACAGGGAAGCCTGGCGTGCTGCAGTCCATGGGGTTGCAAAGAGTCAGACACGACTGAATGAATGAACTGAACTGAAAGTGCACAATAAACGTAATGTTCTTGAAACATCCAGAAACCTTTCCCTCCCCCCAGTCTGTTGTAAAACCATCTTCCACAAACCCCATCCTTGGTGCCATAAAGCTTTGGGACTGACCACTGGGTAGAAGATGATACACATAGCTTAAGAGGAGAGCTCTTTATGACTTATTGCTAACGTGTATGGGCAGGTGAAGTGAAGTGATTAAACTGTAAACTAAATATTATGTGGCAATGCCTGTTCTCCAAGCTGTGTACATTGGGCACAGAATACAGGCATGGAATACAGGATGAGCTCTGCATGAGAGAGGAGCTGGGTTCCATCAGTTATCCTCTCAATTCAGAGATGGTGATATTAAGGTTTGGGAGAAGATTAAGCAAAATAATGCATGCAAATCATTGAGCACAGTGACTAGCATATAAACAATATGAAACAATATGTTTCACTAGCATGAAAACAATTACTTCAAAACAGAATGAGATTAAATGTAGCAGAGGACAAATACAGACTAATAATTAAGTGTATGAAGCTGGAGCATAAATATAAGGCACATCCTGGAAAAGTTTGGCCTCTCTTTCTACAGGCACTGAAGAAACTATAAATGCATTTCACCCATGTAGAATCTTAGGGAAGCAAGAAACAGTTACAGGATGATGCAGCATCAGATCTTCTTATTTTGCTTTTTAAATTATTTTTTTAATACAGAAAGGAAGGAAAAGAGCACAGTCAAAAACATTTCCAAAAGAATATATGTGATTTTGATGCTTAGAATAGCTCCTTTGCATGGCACAATTTAACCACACGAGATTATACTTCCTTTTCTTGATTTATTTTAGGGGATGCTGCTGCTGCTGCTAAGTTGCTTCAGTCGTGTCCGACTCTGTGCGACCCCACAGACGGCAGCCCACCAGGCTCCCCCATCCCTGGGATTCTCCAGGCAAGAACAATGGAGTGGGTTGCCATTTCCTTCTCCAGTGCATGAAAGTGAAAAGTGAAAGTGAAGTCGCTCAGTTGTGTCCAACTCTTCACGAACCCAGGGACTGCAGCCTACCAGGCTCCTCTGTCCACGGGATTTTCCAGGCAAGAGTACTGGAGTGGGGTGCCATTGCCTTCTCCATTTTAGGGGATAGGTTTGGTCAAAAATCAAGAAAAGATATCTTCTCCTTGCTGAGTCCAGTTAATTAATAAGGTTTTACTAAAGAAATAAAAGGTTCACACCATTAAGATATAAACATTAATCTAAAGATTTACAGAAAAAGCCCTTTTATTTGCTATTCAACTCAGTATTAGTTAATAATCAACTACTACTCACACTTGATTCTCAAATTTCAGTCATTTGAGTCTCCCTCTTTAATTGTTTCAAAGGCCTGAAATTTACTGTTAACTCACCCCACTGTTAAAGCGGGTGGATTTTTAAAAGTTGATTCATCCAGGATCAAGATCAACTAGTCACTAGATATGTGCTTTAGCGTAACAGCTTCTTTTATCCCAAGGCAATGGACAACAATAATAACCAATTACAATCTGTACTGGCCCTTTATGGGCTTTGGGAAGGAAGTTCCCATTATTCTTTAAAAAACACTGCAAAGTTTCTTATAGGCAAAAATTCTTATGAAAGTGCAAGCTATGATAACTTAAGCACATTTTGTACTGTAATTATCATCTTATACATAAACTTGCCACAATAACCTTGGAGATCATTTGAGTTGCTATTATCATTTTCCCCCTTTTTATATATATGGAAACACATTGTTGAATCCCAGCAAAATAATTTATTACTAGAGAATATGCAAGCAGTTTATAAGTGGCCAAGAAAGCTTTGGCCATAATCCAGATCTTCTGATTTCTATTTCAAAGCCATTTCCATCAGAGAAGCTGAAATTTATCTTCCCCTAGACTTGAAAGATGAGTTAGCCTACTGACCTTGCCTGAAATGTAACTGTGACAGCTAGCTTACCAAAACTGTCATTATGTCAACAAAAATTCATTTGGTTAAAGACTTAAAGAGCAAATTTTCTTAACAAAACTTTAGTTTCATGAGAGAAAAAAATTTGATAGGTACTTATTTGGAGATATGTATTACCAGAATGTTCTGGGCTAATAGAATGATTAAAGCTCACATATTCACTGACATCTAAGCAAATTATATCACTAGACTCACAATCTTATGACAATTTTTCTATACTCTAAAGCAGTGTTATTCAATAGAAATATGAGTCACATTTTTAAAAATTTTCTAGTAGTCTATCAAAAACTAGAAAAAGATGAAATCAGCTATTTATACATATATATATATTTAACTATGAAAGAAACATGTTCTTTTTTTCAAATGAAGTCTTTAAAATCAGGTGTGCATTTTACAGTTACAGTTCATCTCAATTAAGACTTGCCACATTTCAGATGTTCAACAGCTAACATGTTTCATAGCTACCATATAGAACAGCAAAAGTCGACAGAGCATAGGGCACCCGGTCCTGAAATCTAGTAACTCTAATACCCAACACTGAACAGGGGGATCCAGGAGACAGACCAAAACTGTAAAATATCAAATAATTCAGAACAAGTGCTTAGTGACGGCATCAAATGTTTGTCAAGATATACAGTTCTTCAAAATAAATTATTGTCTATATGATCTTTATTAAAGGAAAGCCATGTTAAATTTTTTTATTAAAGGAAAACCATAAATCAGTTGCCTTACTGGATACTCCCATTCTTCAGTTTTCTTCTCAAAAACATTACAACTAGGTTTTTGAGTTTAATATCTTGCACGTGGACCCAGCAGATATTTCTGCTTGGTATCAATAGCGAGATAACTATTAAGAACACAGTTAGACAGGGCTCCCTTAGTGGCTCAGTGGTAAAGAATCCACCTGCAATGCAGGAGTCACAGGAGGCACAGGTTCAATCCCTGGATGGGGAAGAACCCCTGGAGGTGGAAATGGCAACCTGCTTCAGTATTCTTGCCTGGGAAGTTGTACAGAGAGAGGAGCCTGGTGGGCTACAGTCCATGAAGTTGCAAATAGTGACTAAACAACAGTAACAAGGTAAGACCATTTTTAGTTTTATCACCCACTCAGCATGTTGCCTTTTCTAAAACCAGCTTGAACATCTGGAAGTTCATGGTTCACATATTGCTGAAGCCTGGCTTGGAGAATTTTGAGCATTACTTTACTAGCGTGTGAGATGACAGCAATTTTGCAGTAGTTTGAGCATTCTTTGGCATTACCTTTCTTTGGGATTAGAATGAAAACTGACCTTTTCCAGTCCTGTGGTCACTGCTGAGTTTTCCAAATTTGCGGGCATATTGAGTACAGCACTTTCACAGCATCATCTTTCAGGATTTGAAATAGCTTGATTGGAATTCCATACCTCCTCTAGCTTTGTTCGTAGTGATGCTTTCTAAGGTCCACTTGACTTCACATTCCAGGATGTCTGGCTCTAGGTGAGTGATCACACCAATGTGATTATCTGGGTCGTGAAGATCTTTTTTGTACAGTTCTTCTGTGTATTCTTGCCACCTCTTCTTAATATCTTCTGCTTCTGTTAGGTCCATACAATTTCTGTCCTTTATTGAGCCAATCTTTGCATGAAAACTTCCCTTGGCATGTCTAATTTTCTTTAAGAGATCTCTAGTCTTTCTCATTCTATTATTTTCCTCTATTTCTTTGCATTGATCACTGAGGAAGGCTTTCTTATCCCTCCTTGCTATTCTTTGGAACTCGGCATTCAAATGGATATATCTTTCCTGTTCTCCTCTGCTTTTCGCTTCCCTCCTTTTCACAGCTATTTGTAAGGCCTCCTCAGATAACCATTTTGCTTTTTTGGATTTCTATTTCTTGGGGATGGTCTTGATTCCTGTCTCCTGTACAATGTCACAAACCTCCGTCCATAGTTCATCAGGCACTCTGTCTATCAGATCTAGTCCCTTAAATCTATTTCTCACTTCCACTATATAGTCATAAGGGATATGATTTATGTCATACCTGAATGGTCTAGTGGTTCACGTGAACCGTGAAATTCCAAATGTTCAAGCTGGTTTTAGAAAAGGCAGAGGAACCAGAGATCAAATTGCCAACACCTGCTGGATCATTGAAAAAGCAAGAGAGTTCCAGAGAAACATCTATTTCTGCTTTATTGACTATGCCAAAGTTTTGACTGTGTGGATCACAATGAACAGTGGAAAATTCTTAAAGAGATGGGAATGCCAGAACACCTGACCTGCCTCCTAAGAAATCTGTATGCAGGTCAGGAAGGAACAGTTAGAACTGGACATGGAACAACAGACTGGTTCCAAATAGGAAAGGAGTACATCAAGGCTGTATATTGTCACTCTGCTTATTTAACTTATATGCAGAGTACATCATGAGAAACGCTGGGCTGGAAGAAACACAAGCTGGAATCAAGATTGCTGGGAGAAATATCAATAACCTCAGATAAGCAGATGACACCACCCTTATGGCAGAAAGTGAAGAAGAACTAAAGAGCCTCTTGATGAAAGAGAAAGAGGAGAGTGAAAAAGTTGGCTTAAAGCTCAACATTCAGAAAACTAAGTTCATGGCATCCAGTCCCATCACTTCATGGAAAATAGATGGGGAAACAGTGGAAACAGTGGCTGACTTTATTTTTCTGGGCCCTAAAGTCACTGCAGATGGTGACTGCAGCCATGAAATTAAAAGACACTTACTCCTTGGAGGGAAAGCTATGACCAACCTAGACAGCATATTAAAAAGCAGAGACATTACTTTACCAACAAAGATCTGTCTAGTCAAAGCTACGGTTTTTCCACTGGCCATGTATGGATGTGAGAGTTGGACTATAGAGAAAGCTGAGCACAGAAGAATTGATGCTTTTGAACTGTGATGTTGGAGAAGACTCTTTAGAATCCCTTGGACTGCAAGGATATTCAACCAGTCCATCCTAAAGGTGATCAGTCCTGGGTGTTTATTGGAAGGACTGATGTTGAAATGAAACTCCAATACTTTGGCCACCTGATGCGAAGAGCTGACTCATTTGAAAAGACCCTGATTCTGGGAAAGATTGAGGGCAGGAGGAGAAGGGAACGACAGAAGATGAGATGGTTGGATGGCATCACCGACTCAATGGACATGGGTTTGGGTGGATTCCGGAAGTTGGTGATGGACAGGGAGGCCTGGTGTGCTGCAATTCATGGGGTCGCAGAGATTTGGACACGACTGAGTAACTGAACTTAACTAAACTGAACAGCACATTGCAAATTCCTAAAGTGTAATCACCCGTGAATCAACAGGGGCTTATCATTCTCTTGTTCTTACATGATAATGCTTCTGCTTACACTCATCTATATATTTTGTATTCAGTTATTTGTATCTGCATTGAATTTATGAATCTTTTGTCAGTGCATGCACCAATCAGGCAAACCAAAACATCTTTCCCAGTCATTATCACTTTGGCTTATGGTCTACCACCAGTCTGAATCTAGTACCATCCATGAATCCTAGGTGAAAGTTATCATCAGTGACCCATTCATGGGTAACTGAATTTTCAAAACCTTTCCAGTTATTTTCCATCCTCTTATTTCAATCACAATTAACTACATGCAAATCTCTGACCATTTCAGACCACAGCTTTTACTATCTTCCCCAGAAGTGCTCTTTCTTTTAGATCACCACCCTCCATAACTCTTAGTCTTTATTCTCTTAAGACCCAAAACATAACTCAAATGTCACTCTTTCTTTGTCTCATTGTACATTTTATATAACTCTATCATATCTCAAATTGATTGCAATTATTTTAATATAAAAATATATTTGCATATTTAACCTGTGCTCTTCATATTTACATATGTATGTACATATGTTTAGTCACTCAGTCATGTCTGACTCTTTGAGATCCCATGGACTATAACCCACAAGGCTCCTCTCTGCCCATGGAATTTTCCAGGGAAGAATACTGGAGTGAGTTGCCATTTCCTACTCCAGGGTATCTTCCTGACCCAGAGATTGAACCCACATCTCTTGTGTCTCCTGCACTGATAGGCAGGTTCTTTACCACTATGCCACCTGGGAAGCCCTGGTGCCTCATACAGTAAAGAATCATATTTACATAGCCACTTCCAAATCCTCATTCCTCATGGGACTTGAAGAAGTTCTACCCTGGCTTAGAACCAACCTAAACTGGCACATGCAATGTATTCCAAATGCGTACATGTGGAATGAATGATTGATCTTAATACAATTTCTGGCATATCAAAGTTCCCAGGTCAAGTCATTAGCCTATGTTATAATTTTAGCCATATTACTAGGTGGGGAAGAAATAAAATTGGCCCTGAGATTTCCGATTGAGATAGGAAAGCTTAGTTGAAAATTTCTCCTGGCTAATTGTCCTTGATACATTTTTCCCTAATACCCCAGTAATATAAAAATGGTGACAAGTATCCACTTATTAGATTAATTATTTATTGGAAACCTAAGATATTCCAGACACTATCACAAGTAAAATGGCAAGACATAAATAGTTACTGCCTACTTAGAGGTCAGAGAGAAAAGAAAACTCAGACATTCACTGAAAATTCGAATTAAAATGATGAAATGGGGCTGAAAAAAGTCCCCCCCACACACTATGCTTCTGAAAAAGAGAGCAAATCTGTTTTTTCTGAAAAGCAAGATAATGGAAAGAAAAGTATATTTTTATTCCCTCACTGCTTGTCCCACTCAAAAAGAGGATATGACCTAACTAAACACTGAGCATGAATCCTGCATCTGCGTGGATTCTATTTTTTGAAGCCAGCAAGATGGTATTCTCATATTTTCTCTTCCCCAAGACATCTTGCCTCTCTTTCTATAATACCTCCTCATTCTTCATCTAGAGATTGCAACACTCAGAAAACAACAGGCTTAATAGGAGGAACAGGTCTTAAGTGCATGGATAAAAAGAGTCATGCTGCTGCTGCTGCTAAGTCGCTTCAGTCGTGTCCGACTCTGTGCGACCCCATAGACAGCAACCCACCAGGCTCCCCTATCCATGGGATTCTCCAGGCAAAAATAATGCAGTGGGTTGCCATTACCTTCTTCAATGCATGAAAGTGAAAAGTGAACGTGAAATCAGTCAGTCGTGTCCGACTCCTAGCGACCCCATGGACTGCAGCCTACCAGGCTCCTCCATCCACGGGATTTTCCAGGCAAGAGTACTGGAGTGGGTTGCCATTGCCTTCTTGAAAAAGAGTCATAGGAGTGGAATTTCTGAGTTTTCTCTTTTTCATCTAGCTTGTGGATTCAAATTGTTACAGAACCAATTTGGCGTGGGGAGCTGGAAGAGGGGTGTCACAGGATTAAACCTAAACAGAGTTCATCAGGCAAAAGCCTGACAAACTGCAGAAAAGGAAATGGAAACCATATAACAGTTTGTTCTCTTGTCATGCACATGAGAAGATTGAACAAACACTCAGGTCAATGGTGAGTGAGATTCAGTTCATTTCATATCAGTCGCTCAGTCGTGTCCAACTCTCAGTCGTGTCTGACTCTTTGCGACCCCATGAATCGCAGCGAACCAGGCCTCCCTGTCCATCACCAACTCTCGGAGTTTACCCAAACCCATGTCCATCGAGTCAGTGATGCCATCCAGCCATCTCATACTCTGTCGTCCCCTTCTCCTCCTGCCCTCAATCCTTCCCAGCATTAGGGTCTTTTCCAATGAGTCAACTTGTCGCATGAGGTGGCCAAAGTATTGGAGTTTCAGCTTCAACATCAGTCCTTCCAATGAACAATCAGGACTGATCTCCTTTAGGATGGACTGGTTGGATCTCCTTGCAGTCCAAGGGACTCTCAAGAGTCTCTCCAACACCACAGTTCAAAAGCATCAATTCTTCGGTACTAAGCTTTCTTCACCGTCCAGTTTTCACACCCATACATGACCAATGGAAAAACCATAGCCTTGACTAGATGGACTTTGTTGGCAAAGTAATGTCTCTGCTTTTAAATATGCTATCTAGGTTGGCTATAACTTTCTTCCAAGGAATAAGCGTCTTTTAATTTCATGGCTGCAATCACCATCAGCAGTGATTTTGGAGCCCCCCAAAATAAAGTCTGACACTGTTTCCACTGTTTTCCCATCTATTTCCCATGGAGTGATGGGACCAGATGCCATGATCTTACTTTTCTAAATGTTGAGCTTTAAGCCAACTTTTTCACTCTCCTCTTTCACTTTCATCAAGAGGCTCTTTAGTTCTTATTCGCTTTCTGCCATAAGGGTGGTGTCATCTACATATCTGAGGTTATTGATATTTCTCTCGGCAATCTTGATTCCAGCTTGTGTTTCTTCCAGCCCAGCGTTTCTCATGATGTACTCTGCATATAAGTTAAATGAGCAGAGTGACAATATACAGCCTTGACGTACTCCTTTTCCTATTTGGAACCAGTCTGTTGTTCCATGTCCAGTTCTAACTGTTGCTTCCTGACCTGCATACAGATTTCTCAAGAGACAGGTCAGATGGTCTGGTGTTCCCATCTCTTGAAGAATTTTCCACAGTTCATTGTGATCCACACAGTCAAAACTTTGGCATAGTCAATAAAGCAGAAATAGATGTTTTCCTGGAACTCTGTTGCTTTTTCGATGATCCAGTGGATGTTGGCAATTTGATCTCTGGTTCCTTGGCCTTTTCTAAACCCAGCTTGAACATCTGGAAGTTCACGGTTCACGTATTGCTGAAGCCTGGCTTGGAGAATTTTGAGCATTACTTTACTAGCGTGTGAGATGAGTGCAATTGTGTGGTAGTTTGAGCATTCTTTGGCATTGCCTTTCTTTGGGATTGGAATGAAAACTGACCTTTTCCTGTCCTGTGGCTACTGCTGAGTTTTCCAGATTTGCTGGCATATTGAGTGCAGAACTTTCACAGCATCATCTTTGAGGATTTGAAATGGCTCAACTGGAATTCTATCACCTCCTCTAGCTTTGTTCGTAGTGATGCTAAGGTCCACTTGACTTCACATTCCAGGATGTCTGGCTCTAGGTGAGTGATCTCATCATCATGATTATCTGGGTCGTGAAGATCTTTTTTGTACAGTTCTTCTGTGTATTCTTGCCACCTCTTCTTAATATCTTCTGCTTCTGTTAGGTCGATGCCATTTCTGTCCTTTATTGAGCCCATCTTTGCATGAAATGTTCCCTTGGTATCTCTAATTTTCTTGAAGAGGTCTCTAGTCTTTTCCAATCTGTTGTTTTCCTCTATTTCTTTGCATTGATCTCTGAGGAAGGCTTTCTTATCTCTCCTTGCTATGCTTTGGAACTCTGCATTCAGATGGGAATATCTTTCCTTTTCTCCTTTGCTTTTTGCTTCTCTTCTTTTCACAGCTACTTGTAACGCCTCCACAGACAGCTATTTTGCTTTTTTGCATTTCTTTTCCACGGGGATGGTCTTGATCCCTGTCTCCTGTACAATGTCCCGAACCTCTGTTCATAGTTCATCGGGCACTCTATCAGATCTAGTCCCTTAAATCTATTTGTCACTTCCACTGTATACTCATAAGGGATTTGATCTAGGTCATACCTGAATGGTCTAGTGGTTTTCCCTACTTTCTTCAGTTTAAGTCTGAATTTGGCAATAAGGAGTTCATGATCTGAGCCCAGTCTGCTCCCAGTCTTGTTTTTGCTGACTGTATAGAGCTTCTCCATCTTTGGCTGCAAAGAATATAATCAATCTGATTTCGGTGTTGACCATCTGATGATGTCCATGTGTAGAGTCTTCTCTTGTGTTGTTGGAAGAGGGTGTTTGGTATGACCAGTGTGTTCTCTTGGCAAAACTCTATTAGCCTTTGCCCTGCTTCATTCTGTACTCCAAGGCCAAATTTGCCTGTTAGGCCAGGTGTTTCCTGACTTTCTACTTTTGTATTCCAGTCCCCTATAATAAAAAGGATATCTTTTTTGGGTGTTAGTTCTAAAAGGTCTTGTAGGTCTCTATGTATTGGATGTGATTATAAAACCCAGGTATAGATACATTTCCTTCAAGGAAGAGTAAACACAAGCTAGTAAAATACAGCCTACGAAAAAAAGCTGCAGGACAGAGAACAAGATGTTGGAGAAGTAAGTGGACGTGGGGTACATCTCTCTCCATGGATACATCAGGAATACACCTTCAGACACAGAAGTGCATGCAGAACACTAGCTGAGAGTGGACAGGAGTACCTGACCAGAGGAAAAGAATATATAGAACCTCGCAAATCTTGGTAGGATGAAGGAAATAAGGGGAAGAACAGGAATGTTAGTAGGACTGGACCTGCCCTCAGCAGGTGGAGCAGCTGAAGCAGGGGTCCAGTTCCCTCAAGGGGGCAACTGAGTTCCGACTCCAAGAGTAAGTACAAGAATCTGTGCTGAAATGTTCGATTCAGTCACTCAGTTGTGTCCGACTCTTTGCGACACCATGAACCGCAGCACACCAGGCCTCCCTGTCCATCACCAACTCCCAGAGTCCACCCAAACCCATGTCCACTGAGTCAGTGATACCATCCAACCATCTCGTCCTCTGTCGTCCCCTTCTCCTCCTGCCCTCAATCTTTCCCAGCATCAAGGTCTTTTCAAATGAGTCAGCTCTTCGCATCAGGTGGCCAAAGTATCGGAGTTTCAGCTTCAACATCAGTCCTTTCAGTGAACACCCAGGACTCATCTCCTTTAGGATAGACTGATCGATCTCCTTGCAGTCCAAGGGACTCTCAAGAGTATCTCCAACACCACAGTTCAAAAGCATCAATTCTTCGGCGCTCAGCTTTCTTCACCGTCCAACTCTCACATCCATACATGACCAATGGAAAAACCATAGCCTTGACTAGATGGACCTTTGTTGGCAAAGTAATGCCTCTGCTTTTCAGTATGCTCTCTCAGTTGTTCATAACCTTCCTTTCAAGGAGTAAGTGTCTTTTAATTTCATGGCTGCAATCACCATCAGCAGTGATTTTGGAGCCCAGAAAAATAAAGTCTGACACTGTTTCCACTGTTTCCCCATCTATTTTCTGTGAAGTAATGGGACCAGATGCCATGATCTTACTTTTCTAAATGTTGAGCTTTAAGCCAACTTTTTCACTCTCCTCTTTCACTTTCATCAAGAGGCTCTTTAGTTCTTCTTCACTTTCTGTCATAAGGGTGATGTCATCTGCTTCAAGAAGGTCCTAACAATTTTTGTGCATTGGTCTATGTTGCGTGTACTGTCTTTTCAGTCAACTCATTATTCTTAAGTTATGTGGTGCCTAAACAAGATGTTTCTCTATGAGAAGAAATTTCCTTGAAATTGTAATTGAAATTATTTCATCAGCCAAGCAGATTAGTCTTTGAATGATGTGTGTGTTCTTCTAAGAAATTTAAAATATTGCAAATATGGAATTCTAGTAGAGCTAGAATGTGTATACACATTATCTACATTAGCCATTTATACTTGGTTATATTTCAGTGTTGATGTGGTTTATTTATTTGCATAGATTTTGGCTCCATGAATGAAGACAAAGCAATAACAACAAAAATAACCGTATCGTCTTGGATAGTTATTTTACACAGCAACTTGACTGGGCTGCTGGGTGCCTAGATATTTGGTTAAACATTGTCCACTGGGATTACTATAATAAAAAAGCACAAACTGAATGGCTATAAAGTACAGAAATGCATTTATCACAGTTCTGAAAGCGACAACTCCGAGATCAAGACGTTAGGAGATTCAGTGTCTTTTGGGGGTATGCCTCCTACACACCATCTTTTCCCTGTTACCTCATATGGTGAAAGGAGGAAGGGATCTTTCCAGGGTCTCTTTTATAAGGGCACTAAACCCATCCATAAGGGTTCCACCCTCAGAACCTAGTCATCTTTCAAAGACCCCCCCCCCCACCTCCTGTAGAATTACCTTGAGGTTTAGGATTTCCACATATAAATTTTGTTGTTTTTGTTCAGTCACCCATTCGTGTCTGAATCTTTGTGACCCCATGGACTGCAGCACGCCAGGCCTCCCTGTCCTTCACCATCTCTCAGAGTTTGCTCAAGTTCATGACCATTGCATCAATGATGCCATCCAGCCATCTCACCAGGTAAGACAGGTAAGATGGTCTGGTATTCCCATCTCTTTAAGAGCTTCCCACAGTTTATTATGATCCACACAGTCAAAGGCTTTAGTGTAATCAATGAAACAGAGGTAGATGTTTTTCTGGAATTCCCTTGCTTTCTCTGAGATCCAGCAAATGTTCGAAATTTGATCTCTTGGTGCCTTTGTCTTTTCCAAACTCAGCTTGGACATCTTTAAGTTCTAGGTTTATGTAACACTGAAGCCTAGCATGCAAGATTTTAAGCATGACCTTACTAGCATGGGAAATGAGTGCAGTTGTCCGCTGGTTAGCACATTCTTTAATACTTCTCTTCTTGGGAACTGGGATGAGGATTGACCTTTTCCAGTCCTGTGGCCATTGCTGGATCTCCCAGATTGGCTGACATATTGAGTGCAATACTTTGATAGCATCATCTTTTATGATTTTAATTAGCTCTACTAGAATTCCATCACATCCACTAGCTGTATTGACAGAAGTGCTTCCTAAGGTGCACTTGACTTCACTCTCCGGAATGTCTGGCTCTGAGTGACTTATCATATTAATTTTAGAGGCACATACATATTCAGTCTTTTACAAACATTATTTCTAAGTGTGTCTGGGAGAGTCTTTCTGAATGTCAACACTTGAGCTAGTAGTCTGAGTAAAACAGTTCACTTTGAATAAAATAGAAAGCTAATAAAGGATGCTTTCTACTTGACTGTCTTTGATCTGACACATTGATCTTCTGCTTTAGACTCAGACTCCAATTTAAATTTACACCATTGGCTCCCCTGGATATCCACCTCTCTGCCTGCAGATCGTAGACTTATTTCTCGACTCTACAGTTGCATAAGGCAACTCCTTATAGGTCAAAATCTATTCTATTCTTTACTACATTTATATAATTTGTTCTGTTTATCTAGAGAACCAAGACTTGTTCAATAAATAACAAAATCTGAGCCCTTAGTATGTCCCTGGTAGTGAAATAAGGTCTTTAAATTAAGTCCAATTAGCTTTGCAAACAACTGTAAGGTAGATACTAGTATTATCTCCATTTTATACATGAGTAGAAATTGAAGCTTAGAAACGTCAGGTAGATTTCCTAATGTCAGCTAATTTATTCAAATTCTCAGAACAAGTGTGGTATAATTATTTATTTTACAAACACGAATATAGTATGTATGCTGAGCGTGGCTCTAAACATTATCCAAATAATGCTCATTTAAGACACACATACCCCATTTTTCAGTGCAGCACTATTTACAGTAGCTAGGACATGGAAGTCACCTACCTGTTCATGAAGAGATGAATGGATAAAGAAGTTGTAGTACATACATACAATGGAATATTGTTGTTGTTGTTATTCAGTTGCTAAGTCATGTCTGACTATTTGTGACCTCATGAACTGCAGCACGCCAGGCTTTCCTGTCCTTCACTATCTCCCAGAGTTTGCTCAAACTCATGTCCATTGAATCAGTAATGCCAAACAATCATCTCATCCTCCATCACCCCCTTCTCCTCCTGCCCTCAATCTTTCCCAGCATCAGGGTCTTTTCCAATGAGTTGGCTCTTTGCATCAGGTGGTCAAAGTATTGGAGCTTCAGCTTCAGCATCAGTCCTTCCTATGAATATTCAGGGTTTATTTCCTTTAGGATTGACTGGTTTGATTTCATTGCTGTCTAAAGGACTCTCAAGAGTCTTCTCCAATACCACAATTCAAAAGCATCAGTTCCTCGGTGCTCAGCCTTCTTTATGATTCACATCTGTACTCGACTATTGGTAAAACCATAGATTTGACTGTACAGACCTTTATCAGCAAAGTGATGTCTCTACTTTTTAATACACTATGTAGTTTTGTCATAGCCTTCCTTCCATGGCTGCAGTCACTGCCCACAGTGATTTTAGAGGCCAAGAATATAAAATCTGTCACTGTTTCCACTTTTTCCCTATCTATTTGCCATGAAGTGATAAGACCAGTTGCCATGATCTTAGTTTTTTGAATGTTGAGTTTTAAGCCAGCTTTTTCACTCTCCTCTTTCACCCTCATCAAGAGACTCTTTAGTTCCTCTTCTCTTTCTGCCATTAGAGTGGTGTCATCAGCACACATCCTTCTACTGAACCATCTTGGACAATGCCTCCACAATGGAATATTACTTAACCATAAAAAGGAACAAAATTGGGTCATTAGTAGTGATCTGGATGAACCTAGAGTCTTTCAGACAGGGTGAAGTAAGTCAGAAAGGAAAAATATTGTATATTAATTATGTATATGGAATCTAGAAAAATGGTACTGATAAACCTATTTGCAGGGCAGAAATAAAGACTCAGATATAGAGGATGGACTTGTGGATGCAGCAGAGAAAGGAGAGGGTGGAATGAATTGAGAGTAGCATTGAAATATGTACACTACCATGTGTAAAATAGATAGCTAACTGGAAACTGTTATCTAACACAGAGAGCTCAGCTTCGTGCTCTGTGATATTCTAGAAGGCTGGGATGAGTCAGAGTGGGAAGGAAGCTCAAGAGGGAGGGGATATATGTGTACATATAGCTGATTCATGTTGTTATACCACAGACACTAACATAATACTGTAAAGCAATTACCT
Source organism: Giraffa tippelskirchi (assembly GCF_054371585.1). Classification (NCBI taxonomy): domain Eukaryota; kingdom Metazoa; phylum Chordata; class Mammalia; order Artiodactyla; family Giraffidae; genus Giraffa; species Giraffa tippelskirchi. Next base: position 85,679,733 of record NC_137275.1, on the reverse strand, counting down.
TCCAATTAAAAAATAAACAAAAACCACATACCCAAATACTAATCCTTTCAATGGTCCAGTGGGGCAGACATAGAGGTTGAGTAATTTACCGTGGAAGAGTAGAACCAGGATTCAAACCGAGATCATATGGCTTCAAGTTCTGAACCTATGCATTTTCTCAGTCATTAGAGGCCAGAATAGCCAACAATTTCAATTTTCTCAATTATCAGGTTTATGTTCTTGGTGTTCTGTGTGTGTGTGTGTGCTCAGTCATGTCCGATTCTTCTCAACCCTATAGATTATAGCCTGCCAAGTCCCTATGTCCACAGGATTTTCCAGTCAAGAAAATGGAATGGGTTACCATTTCCTTCTCCAGGGGATCTTCCCGACACAGGGATCAAACATGCATCTTGCATCTCCTGCCTTGGTAAGCAGATTCTTTACCACATGCCATCTGGGAAAACTTTATGTTCTTGGTAGAATCATTTAATCAGAATTAAACTCTGAACCTAAATTTTCTAATCTATAAAATACCAGCTAGATAGTTTTTACATGAGGTATTTTAAAGATCAAATGAGATGATAATCGCATTATTATTTTAGTAGTTATTGTGATCATGCTTAATCCACCACTTCATAACTATTATTGTTGTCACTAATTATATTAATTATATATTATCATTAATTTGATGATTAACACTCACAACTATGGGTTCTTCATTAAAAGTATTGCACATTGTTACTATTTTTAAGAGACTCTGTGTAAAAGAAGACTTGTCATCTATTACTGACTACTCTGGTTTGGCTCTGTCTCAGCACTCAACAAGAACAAAGAGAGACAGAAGGACAAAGGGATCAGGGTAAGTGCCAAAAAACAAAGAAATGGCTTGGCAATCCATTCTGAGTCATGGATGGCTCTCAAGAGGGAGAGCCAAGGTTTATATTGCCACTGTCCCAGATCCTTGTCCAAGAATCAAGCCATTTTCTGCCATTTTGTCTTGAAGTTTGGAATAAAAAGTACCAAAGATGATCTAAATGGGTCCAGCACCCTTTACTAAATCCTTTCTTTGAGAATAGTATAATCCAAGTGTAATATACATATCCAGGCAAGAATATTAATAAAGTGACCTCAAGTACATAAAATATTAATCACAAAATACTGAAGTTCACCACCAATTAAGCGTAATCATAGAAGTAAAACCTTACCATCTCACTTCAGCTGTAGAATACCTGGACACTTGATTGACTGACCTCATACCCGGGTTTGTTCTCAGAATCATGGGACCTTTATCAGCTCTGCTTCCCTTTTTCCAACTCCTACACATCTGGGAAAATTTCAAGGTATTTTTCTAGCTAAAGTCAAAACCTCAGCTGGCTGCATGCAACATTTTTTTTTTTTTCCTCATCAGCTCCCACTCCAAAGGGCCTTAATCCAAAAATGAGAGTTGCCATGGTGACTCATTGTAGTTGCTAGAAGGTTTTGCAAGATGCAGTCATCCTCTTGTTACATTTCCATTTTCAAATTTCCAGCAACAAGAAAAATGAAGTTTTCCTTTGTTTGAATGGCAAATGAAGTGCTTAGCAAATTTGTAAGCAAGTGGCAGAGATCTGGGGAATGGGCACATGGGACACTGGATCCCCCCAAAAGAGAGCCTTGAATGCTGATGGCAGGGCAATTGTCTTTAAAGAAGATACCAATTCAGAGTACAGAGTCTCCTGTGCTTTTTAACTTGAAATGGACTTCTCAGTTTCTAGGAGCCTAAATAAATGACTAATTAAGCCAAAGAAGATCTCTCATATGAACTGAAAGACCAAGGGTCCACAAACTATGGTCCACAGGCCAATCATGCCCTGCCATCTGCTTTTTAAATAAAGTTTTATTGGAACACAGCCATGTCCACTCTTTTAAGTGTTGCCATGGGTGCTTCTACTGTACAATAGCAGAGTTCTGTGGTTGCAGCAGAAAGCATGTCACCTATGAGCGTAGAACATTTGCTATCTTGCCCTTTAAAAATGTTGGCCAATCTCTGCTGGTGGGCTGGGAGAGGCAAAGGAGTTGAGAGAGTGAGAGGGTGACCAAGCCCACTTTGAAATTCCATTTGAATATTTGCCTCTTGCCCCTTGTGAGTGTGCTAAGTCGCTTCAGTTGTTTCCACCTCTTTTGTGACCCCATGGACTGTAGACCATCAGGCTCCTCTGTCCAAGGGATTTGCCAGGCCAGAATACTGAAGTGGGTTGTATGTTCTCCTCCAGGGGATCTTCCTGACCCAGGGATGGAGCTGGCGTATCTTATGTCTCCTGCATTGGCAGGCAGGTTCTTTACCACTAGTGTCACCTGGGAATCCCCTTAATTTTTCCCTATTGCATTACTTACATTCAAATCTAGAGCTCTAAACCATGGAATAAAATCTCTTTACCTTTTGTTTCAGCTCAGGTCCTCTAAGGAGCAGTTTGCCAACACAGTATTAGACCTGTAAGAGGTTCATTGGTGAAAATCCTTGTGTAGGGCAAAGGAGAGGATGCTGGAGAAGCCAGGGAACCCTCAGGAGGGCATAGCAGGTCTGAGTCCTGTGGAAGGAGAGAGGAAATGAAGTTTTGCTAGGAGGGGTCTAAGACCACAACACAGCTCCAGAAGTTCTGGGGCAAACCTAAAGAGAGTCTGCAAGCTCAAGTCACCCACAAGGAGAGTCCTGCCCTCACAGGAACAGCCTTGCCAAAAGTAAGCCTTGTGCAAACACAAGGGAGGATTTGGAAGGCAGCAGTGGGACAATGCATACTTTCCACTCCCCATGTTAGATCCAAGCAGTGCATTTTCATGGACCTCACCCTGCCTCATCCTGTTATTTCAAATCATATTTCCAACCTGCCCACAATTGTTGAGAGGCCGATGTGTCTACAGAGCACAACATTAAGTATTGTGATGGGGAAGAAGAACACAAAGGATAAAAAATTCAACGAGCTCAAAACAGAGGGAAGATCACTTTTTGGAACTGTTGGCAGATGGACAATGCAATGATCTCTGGCTTTTCCAGCAATTGTTTGTTAGGTCCTCAGAGCATCTGAAAAACTCCCTTCCTGATTTGTTAGGAGCCCTCTGACTCACTGGACCACTGAACACAGGGTCTGTATTATGTTGGCTCTCTAATGGTTGTGCTCTAGGCTTCTTTCCTCTGATGTTTAGATAGAGCGCATGCTGATGGAGGAGAGGTATGAAACGCATGATGTGGAACAAATGTCAGACTGCTTTCACGTTCCCGACCATTATTCCTGCTTTACAAGGAAACAAGCAGAGACAAGAAAGAGATTTAAAAAAGATGAATCTCTATAATATTATTTCACAAGGCAAATGCTTGGCAGCTTCACGTCTTTTCTTTCTTTCTGCGCCCAACTTCCTCTTGTTAAAATTTGACTGTAGAGTCGCTATGACCACCAGTTGAACATTAAAAATGATACAGCCCAGATTCACTCCAAGAATGCCAAACTCTTGTTAAATAATCATGTGAGTGGACTAGGGTTAATATTTACAATGTATTATTGCTGTCTCTTCAAGCAGCTTCAAAGGATGAGCTGGAGTCTCAAGAATTTGTGAATTATTATTTTAAAAAGTAGGATTCTTCTAGAATACACTTTAGTTTCAGAATTAAACTGACACCTTTCTTCCATGAAGGAAAGTCAACAGGTAAGTCTCCTTTCATTGTTTTCTTACTGATACCTTGGAGATCAAACCAACACACTCAAATGTTTGTTCATCTCGAACCTTTGTCACCTTTCTCAAGCCTGTGTCTCTCACTGCCATTTGACAGAGCCCTGTTTGTCCTTCTCCCTCCAATTCTAATTGTAACTAGGAAGAAAATAGAGAAAAGGACAAAGAACTTTCTGTTTCCTGAAAGTTAAGAGCCTGGTCGCTTTCAAAGTCCTCTATCTCTGCTTTATGATTTTCTTGTCTCAGCAACAACTTTCCTAATAATAATTTGCTGGTAGAAATTCTTGCTAATTCTATAATAAAAAGAAAGCTCCAAGTATCCAGATTCTAATTTATCAACCATTATACAAAAAACAGTTAGAACTACATTCATGAGCTTTGTATTTGCAAATATGTTTTTAAGGTCAATTGTACATACCTTATGTAAGATGCAGAATTTACTGATAAGAATAATTTGGTTAAAATGCATTCTAAAGTTGGACCTCCCACAGTCCACCACCCACAGCACCCATCCCAGGAGGAGTAAGGCTGTGGAATTCAAATTTATGAAGATAAATAAAACACAAATAATTTTAAAAGATCATAATTAAAATTAATAAGTGATTACAGCTGTCAATATGTAGAGAACTCTCCCCTTGATTAATAGGTTTGATGTTATTTCTCACATTGTATTTTAGAAGAAATATACATATCTGTGGGCTTCCCTGGTGGCTCAGTGGTAAAGAATCCACCTGCAATGCAGGAGACCCAGGTTTGATCCCTGGGTCAGGAAGATCCCCTGGAGGAAGGCATGGCAACCCACTCTAGTATTCTTGCCTAGAGAATCCCATAGACTGAGGAGCCTGGCAAGTGGCAGTCCATGCAGCTGCACAGAGTCAGACACAACTGAAGTGACTAATCAGCAGCAGCATACATATCTGTGTCCAAACATACATACGGATGTAACTATTAATAAATTACTGATTAAAGAGAAATCAACAGATTCTTCTCCTGTGTTGAATTCTATCTCATTTGAGGTCAGTGGTTGACAAAATTTTGAATTCCTTTATGCCCTTGGAATTATTTTTCTTCTTTGTGCCCCATGTTTTGAAACCATCTCCCAATCAAAGGAATGGACTTAATTAAATAGAAATTCATTTTTTCCATTTCTGTTCACCAAGGAATATGTAAGTATCATCAGAGCTTTCATATAACTCATTGATAGTAGCTTATCAACATGAGTTGATATAACTGTGGCCCATAGATGAGAGACAAGGTTTATGCAGTTGCTGAAGCAGCTTTATTGTCAGTAGGCTTACAGTTTCCATAAGGTAGTTTTAAAAAATAATGAACACCGCCTGCAGGTCTTCATTACTAACTTCATAAATTCCTAAAGAGCTCAGGACACTGTTGAGAAGTGTTATTCCAAGACAGAGGAGCTGTTTTTCAAGCTTTTTCCCACTCCAATATCCAGGAGCCACAATCCACTCTTATAAGTAACTATTGATCACAGTGATAGATTATAGCCATGCTGTCCATGGATAGGGATGCACCAAAATCTTGGGGAGAAAGAGGGCCTGTCAAGAGAAGAGAATGTGCAAGTTGAAAAAGTGTCATGAATGACTCATACAACCTTCACGTCACCCCCTGAAAACAACTGCTTTTGTTGTCGCTGTTCAGTAGTTAAATCGTGTCCTACTGTTTGTGACCCCAAGGACTCCAGCACGCAAGGCTCCTCTGTCCACGCATATCTCCCAGAGTGTGCTCAAATTCACGTCCGTTAAGTCGGTGGTGCTAGAAGTGATATAATCTCTCAATAGAAAGGCAGTTTATATATTCAGTTATGAAAATTAAACCCTTTTTATGAATCTGAGATGTGGCTAGATTACTGTGGGAATTCTCATGACCTGAAACATGAGTTTTTCTATATTTTAGAACAATGAAGTAACAAGTTTTTGTCACTTCCGAAGACCGATCACTCTGAGAAGAATGCGCACTGCTCCAGAACAGAGACTGAGTTTGGTGGGTAGAACATCTACCCCATTCTCAGCATTCAAATATTACTCAACAGTCTTTAAAAATACAGCAAAAGGGCTTTTCGGGTACTGCAGCCAAATCACCACAAGTTCCTCAGCATGCTCCTTTCCTTCCAGCTCCTGGGTGGCCTTTCGCTTGGGAGGCAGCTACTTTGAATTTCAGATGCTGAGACACAATGGCATCAGGACACACACTGAAGGTGGAAGGCGGATCTTCTTGTCCCCTTCCCTGTGATTATGAAAAAGATCTCCCAAAGTTAACCTTCCAAATGAAGCTGTAAACTCGAAATCCACCAATCTGATTTGAAAATGGTAGTCTCGGATATACATGAAACTGATTTTGTTGAACTTTGATAATCTGCCAGTGTCTTCATCATATTTTCCATGGAGCTTATTATTAGCTGTACTCAAAGTTCATGTACACCTTGAATACATTAGAGTAATCCCCATAGCTTTATCTTTCAAATGGTTTTGAGCTAGAGCTTTGGCTAATTTTGTTTTCCAAGTGGAAGTCTAACCCTGCCAAAGACTCAAAGTTGGAAGTACTCCCAAAGCCAACCCTATTTATTTTCATTATGTTATCTTACTCAGCAGAGTTTTGATAAACATAAGAATTGTGCAGGGTTTTAAGCTTGTAGCTTATGAGGTAAGTTTCAGGTAGTCAATACTTTGCATTCAAGAGGATAAGAAAGATATAGCATAGAAGGAGCTAAAAATATGCAGAAGGTCGCATAAACAAGCTGCCTTCCAAATTTTACAAGTAATTAAGTTTGAATCTAAATAACAAAAAGGCTATTATTGAAATGTCCTGTGTCCACTGGACTTTTTTTACATTGGAATCCCCTGCATAGACAACATAATTATACAGAAATGTATTAGAATAATAGACTACAGGACACATATGGCACTGAAGCTTCTTCGTTAATCTAAAACTGTTTTCTCACATGAGTAAATTGCTAAGACTCTAGGTAGTTAAATAATGGCAGATTGATGACTTTGAGTTTGATTTCTTTCCATTACAATATCTAATTCCACATGAAGGTCCAAAATGCTTTTGATCTTTGATCACAAAGTATGAGGTTGGAATTTGGAGTAGTAAATCTGGGCTGGGAAGAACACAGAAGAACATAGAAAGCAATGATATAGGCTGAGAACTATTTATTGTATGTGCTGTGGTTGTACTACTGTGTGACTTGTCAGACTCCTCAGTCTGGGAAAAGTTGTTGAACTAAAGCTCATTAAAACAAAATATCAATTATTAGTTGTCAATAAAAGACTGAGCCCATGTGTTATGGAATTAAAAATGACATTGGCCACTCTTAGTTTACCTGATGCCTCTTCCTCCACTTTGGAAAGACAGAACTGAAAAGAATTTTCTTTAAAATCAGACATTTTTGGTGCAATGTCAAGTCCTCGATATGATTATATTTTAGAGATTTATCAAAATCTTATAAAGTTTATTTCATTTATTAGCATGTGACCTAAGTCAATTCAAATGTCAGTACAATTGTGACAATTAATCCTCCAAAGAATGATGCTTCATTAAAATATAAAAAGGAGTAAACCTAAAATACACTTTAAAGCACCTAGTACTAACTGCATTGTGCTGATATTGTTTTTTTATTTTTTTTTTATTGTTGGAGTATAATTGTTTTACAATGTTGTGTTAGTTTCTGCTGTACAACCGAGTGAATCAGCTATATGTTTGCATAGATCCCTTCCTCTAGAGTCTCCCTCCCACCCCCACCATTCCACTCCTCTAGGTCATCACAGAGCACCAAGCTGAACTCACTGTGCTATACAGCAGCTTACGACAAGCTAGCTGTTTTACACATGGTGGTGTTGAAACTGGGTTTTATTAATATCCTCTATGAGTTCCCTGAGGACCCTAACAATATCTTATTTACTATTAACATTCACAGACCATTGTAACTCAACAATCTTAGATCCATATAATATTTAGTATAAAAATTTGTTTTCAACTGAACTGCATTCATTTATTTCTAAATGGATGCACAGGACTAGACATAGATCAGACATATGCATTCCAATGCAGAAATGATCAGAAAAGTAAATCAAAAGGGGATCTGTTGCCATTTTCTGAGGACGGTGATGGCTCACGTGGAGCGGAATTAACTGCCCAGTAAAACCTGCTCGAGTACAGAAGTGACATTGAGGAGTAGCTTCACAGGCACGGATCACATTTCCCAGCCTCCACTGCAGGTAGGTGGGAGAAGATGATTAACCCTCATTGGATTTCTCTATGTATGAGAAATAGCATCTCTTGCGCTGAGCAACTGAATTTTGGTGCTTTCAATTATTGCAGCAGCTACTCTGAACCTAATAGAAACTACAAAATATCCCTGTGCCTACCAGTCTTTTTAATGAAACTTTATACACAAACATTGTTTTCTCCCGGATACACTGAGCTGGTAAGGTTAATGGTATGTCACTCAGGAGTTGCAACACTGCTTTTGAAGGACTGTATTATGCAACAGGATTTGCTACTTTCGGCTGAATTCATTATATCAAAGTGACTCCACTGACTTCTCTGCTGGTGGCAGATCTTTGAAGCACTTATTCCAATCTTTAGAAAAACATCATTATTTTTCTCTTCAATCAAGCACAGGTAGATGTCTCCTCACTTTCCGCTCTTTCTCCTCTTTCATTCTCCTTCTGTCACCTACCCCTACTTGGATTCTCTAAACACTTACAGAAATGTCTTTTTTTAACCAAAAGCCCTAATTAAAAAAAAAAATTATATATTTCAATTGGAGGCTAATTATGTTACAATATTGGGGTGGTTTTGGCCATACATTGACATGAATCAGTCATGAGTGCATGTGTCCCCCCATCCTGAACCCCCTCCGAGCTCCCTCCCCACCCCATCCCTCTGGGTTGTCCCAGAGCACTGTCAAAAGCCCTAATTTTGACTACTTTTTTGGTAATCATTATTTTCTATATCTGATGAATTATTGACAATTGAAGAAGCAAGAATTAGCTTGGATTTTACTTATGATTATGTTGAATTCCCCACTACATTTAAAACATAGGGGAATTTTATTTTTAATTAAAAAATAAAACATAGGGAATGCAGGCCTGTCAATGATATCACCTATTGGAAAATATTACTGCAGTGCTGATCCTTTAATGAGACAGTAAGTAGGCCGCCTTTGGAAACTGGAGTCATTCTTTGATGTTATAAAGATGTACAAATCAAATTTCCTTTGTACATATTCAGCACAAGTTCAGATTTATGCCTTTAATAAAGCACAGCAGTGAACTGGTTGCATATCTGAACACTGACAATGTGCAATAGAATTTTCCCTGTGGGTGCTATTTGCCTGCAAGCCATAAGAGGAAAAGGCTGCATGGTCCCCATAGAATAAAAACATTTTCCAAAATCCTGCTGGGTAAGTCAACAGTGAAATGGACTTCTAATGAGGAATTGGGTTGTTAGAAATTCTGTGATCATTTTATCTGCAAACATTTGTTGTTGGCTAAGTGCTATCACACTTCAAGAAATGATAATATCTTTACTATTTGAAGGTAATCTGGTTCCCTTTATACTCTGAAACCCTACCCAGTAATTCCCATCTAGCTCTTCTAATCAATGAGCTGTGCCTAGCACACACAGCTATAGTACTAGTAATAGGATCTAAGGCCTTGAACATCTCAAGGTAGATGATAAGATTCTGTATAATTTAGAGAAAGCTTGCCTTTCTAGTTCTATCCCTCATGACACATGCTTCCCCCCACTTTAGCACAGAGACACATGTGCACACTGCTCTCCAACTCTGTGAGCTGTTAGCACTTACTGAATATATGTTTATACAGAATTGCATTAGTTCCAGGTTGACTGTCCTTTCCTCCAGAAAGCTTTTTCTCACAGGTTTCATACTCTGAGAAGAAGAATGACACAGAGATTACTCTGCCGGGAGATTTTTAGAGAGTCCCCTTAGGATCAATATGTGTTGGAAGAAAGGGAAAAAAACAAGATTGGACAGAAGGGGAATTATGTGTCTGTGTGTGTGCTCAGTCACTCAGTCCTGTCCAGCTCTTTGCGATCCTGTGGACTGTAGCCCTCCAGGCTCCTCTGTCCATGGGATCCTCCAGGCAAGGATACTGGAGTGGGTTGCCATCTCCTACTTCAGGGGATCTTCCTGACCCAGGGACTGAACCCACATCTCTTGTGTCTCCTGCATTGACAGGCAGGACAGTGGTTCTTTACCACTGAACCACCTGGGAAGCCCAAGGGGAAGTATAGCTATGATAAAATATCAGCAGAAACCTGAGTTGACTCCAGGGGGGAGTTTTGAAGCTGACCTTTAAGTACTGTCCTGAGCTAGGAAAGAAGGTCAGGGATTTGTAGCCCAGGTCCACCAGGCACTGGACACAGAATACCCAAGGCAGGAGGCATAACCTTAAGTGAGAGTCAAGGCAGTCAAGGCAGTATATGAGGGGGGCTTTATGCCTCATGAATAAGGAGTTCATTGATTAGAAGGGCTAGATGGGAATTACTGGGTAGAATTTCAGAGTATAAAGGGGACTAGATTTCCTTCAGTTCATGATCTGAGCCACAGTCAGCTCCTGGTCTTGTTTTTGTTGACTGTACAGAGCTTCTCCATCTTTGGCTGCAAAGAATATAATCAATCTGATTTCAGTGTTGACCATCTGGTGATGTCCATACATAGAGTCTTCTCTTGTGTTGTTGGAAGAGGGTGTTTGCTATGATCAGTGCATTCACTTGGCAGAACTCTATTAGCCTTCTCCTTGCTTCATCCTGTCCTCCAAGGCCGCATTTGCCTGTTACTCCAGGTGTTTCTTGACTTCCTACTTTTGCATTCCAGTCCCCTATAATCACAACGCAGATAATCACGACGGTATGATCACTCACCTAGAGCCAGACATCCTGGAATGTCAAGTCAAGTGGGCCTTAGAAAGCATCACTACGAACAAAGTTAGAGGAGGTGATGGAATTCCAGTTGAGCTATTTCAAATCCTCAAAGATGATGCTGTGAAAGTGCTGCACTCGATATGCCAGCAAATCTGGAAAACCCAGCAGTGGCCACAGGCCTGGAAAAGGTCACTTTTCATTCCAATCCCAAAGAAAGGCGATGCCAAAGAATGCTCAAACTACCACACAATTGCACTCATCTCACATGCTAGTAAAGTAATGCTCAAAATTCTCCAAGCCAGGCTTCAGCAATACGTGAACTGTGAACTTCCAGATGTTCAAGCTGGTTTTAGAAAAGGCAGAGGAACCAGAGATCAAATTGCCAACATCTGCTGGATCATCAAAAAAGCAAGAGAGTTCCAGAAGAACATCTATTTCTGCTTTATTGACTATGCCAAAGCCTTTGACTGTGTGGATCACAATAAACTGTGGAAAATTCTGAAAGAGAGGGGAACACCAGACCATCTGACCTGTCTCTTGAGAAACCTGTATGCAGGTCAGGAAGCAACAGTTAGAAGTGGACATGGAACAACAGACTGGTTCCAAATAGGAAAAGGAGTACATCAAGGCTGTATATTGTCACCGTGCTTATTTAACTTATATGCAGAGTACATCATGAGAAACACTGGGCTGAAAGAAACACAAGCTGGAATCAAGATTGCCGGGAGAAATATGAATAACCTCAGATATGCAGATGACACCACCCTCATGGCAGAAAGTGAAGAACTAAAGAGGCTCTTGGTGAAAGTGAAAGAGGAGAGTGAAAAAGTTGGCTTAAAGCTCAACATTTAGAAAAGTAAGATCATGGCATCTGGTCCCATCACTCCATGGGAAATAGATGGGGAAACAGTGGAAACAGTGTCAGACTTTATTTTTTTGGGCTCCAAAATCACTGCTGATAGTGATTGCAGCCATGAAATTAAAAGACGCTTATTCCTTGGAAGAAAGGTTATAGCCAACCTAGATAGCATATTTAAAAGCAGAGACATTACTTTGCCAACAAAGTCCATCTAGTCAAGGCTATGGTTTTTCCAGTGTTCATGTATGGATGTGAGAGTTGGACGGTGAAGAAAGCTGAGCGCCGAAGAACTGATGCTTTTGAACTGTGGTGTTGGAGAGATCTTGAGAGTCCCTTGGACTGCAAGGAGATCCAACCAGTCCATCCTAAAGGAGATCAGTCCTGGGTGTTCATTGGAAGGACTGATGTTGAAGCTGAAACTCCAATACTTTGGCCACCTGGTGCGAAGAGCTGACTCATTGGAAAAGGCCCTGATGCTGGGAAGGATTGCAGGCAGGAGGAGAAGGGGACAACAGAGGATAAGATGGCTGGATGGCATCACCAACTCGATGGACATGGGTTTGGGTAAACTCCGCGAGTTGGTGACGGACAGGGAGACCTGGCGCACTGCAATTCATGGGGTCGCAGAGTCGGACACGACTGAGCGACTGAACTGAACTGAAAGATATAATTCATAACTTCCTAACTAGTTGAAGCAAATGAGAATTTTTTGCATCTTGATATCCTGAAGAGGACAGAAAAGGGTGGAGGAAGGGAAAAGCATTGAAATAAAAGAAAACAAAAAATAAATTTGTGGAAATCATTTAAAATATATTAGTAATCATTCCATATACAAAAGCACTAACTTGCCAGGTAAAACAGAGATTTTGTCAGATTAGAAAAACTGACAAATCAAGAAATAGTAGTACTAGCATATTGTTTAAGTATGTAGAGTACAGTAAGAACTGAAAATAAAAGCCGTACTAGTTGTTGCCTCTGAACAGCTGAACTAAGACTAAGAAGCAGTGAAACAAGCAAGTCCTTTCAGTTTAATTTTTTTTTTTACTGTGTGCTTGTAAATATCTATATGTCACTACTAATATTTATGAATGCTTAGGTATCATCTACTGCCAGATATTCCAACTATTTTCTCATTTTAAAAGATGTTTAAAATTTATTGTCTTCTTTTTAATGAGTTTGAGTTTTAGTCCTTCTCTATTACCTTATAACTATGGAAACAAATTCTCCAGGAGATTTAGAAGAAGCAAAGTTATATTCTGGCTTTCAACATTTTTTGAAATTAAATTTCCTATAATTAATTGTTGTTTTAAAAATACATTTTCCTTATTGGCTGACCAGGATCATATGTCAAAGACGCCGAAGTTTCTCTGGTAAATTCAGAGACTCAAGCAAAAACACAGGTTAAGGGTCTCATTCTAAGTAAGCCCAATGATAATCACTGAAGCCTTATATTTAAGTGAGTAGCTACAAATCAATTGGTTTATCTAAATATCCTATAAGAAACTTTCCAAGAAGTAGGATATAAAATGCAGAATATGAACAGAGTGAGGATTATGTATAAAACATATACGTTTACCAGTAATTTTTCCTGAATTGTGGGCAATTGATCAGAGAGCCCTGATAAAAGAACTTTTATATTTTCTTTAGTTAGAAAAAAAAAGAAGTGTATTTTTCTATCAGTAGAACATGTCATAGATGATATATGACACATTTTTTTTTTTTTTTAAATAACAAACATTTATTTTCTCACAGTCCTGGGGGCTGAAAGTCCAAGATCAAGGTGCCAGAGGGTTCAGTTTCTGGTGAAGGCTCTTCCTGCCATGCAGTCAACCCTCTTCTCACTGTCCTCACATGGCCTTCCCCTATGTATGACCACTGAGAGAGAGAGACCATGCTCTTCCTATAAGGGCACTAATCCTATCATGAGGGCCCCACTCTCACAACCTAATTGATCCTACTTACCTCCCCAAGGCTCCATCTCCACATATCATCACACTAGAAATTAGGGTTTCCAACACCACGTGTTATCAGCCAGAATTAGTCACATGACTGAACTAGCCTGCAACGGAGGCTGAATGTTGTCCCTGATTTGCACTGCATGAGCCAGCTAAACATCAGGGGTTATATCACTATGGAAAAAGATAAAGACACCTGTTGATGTCAACTTACAGCTCTGCCACAGTCTGCTTCCCCAAATGGCTATTTATCCTCTTCTCAGATGGAAACCACAGACCCACTCTGCCTTCAAGACCTTCCCACTCTGCATCTCAGGCAAAGTACAGGACATCTGGAGCTGGGCAGCACTCTGCATCAGGTCCAGATTTGGCTCTTCTCAGTCTGATGACCAAGAAGACAAAAGGTGATATTCGCTGCCATGCTGGATTCTACGGTCTAGAAGACAAGCTTTAATGGAAGCTGCTGGGGAAAGGATAAGGACCTTATTTCTGCTAAGGCCACTGTCTGGAATCCATACTTCCCAGGGCTTCTCAACAGACACAGAAGGTGCTGGCTGCTTTATGACACATTTTAAACAATGATAAATAGCAAACACATATAATGCTTTCTACATGCCATAGCCTCTGAGCTGAGTGATTTTATACATAATTCATTAATATTTACAAGCTATGAAAAAGTTGCTAAAATTATATCCATTTTATAAATGAGTAAACTGAGAGGAGGTGTTAATAATTTTTTTCAAATTCACCCAGGTGGTAAGAGGTGAAGCCAGCTTTGAACACAGGACTATGGCTGCAAAGTCTGTGCTATTAGCCACTGTGATATAAAGATAACACATATACATTATGGAAAGCTAGAAAATAAAAGAAAAAGTCACCCATAATCTCTTATATAGCTATTGGATATTTTGTAGTCTCTTTATCTTTTCTATATTCATGATTTTGTGTCATGATTATTATAGTACATATTCTGCACTTGGTTTTCATCAGTTAACATATCAGAACTATTTTTCAATGTTTTGTATAATTATAATTCAGTTTGAAAGTGAAAGGGTTAGTTGCTTGGTTGCGTCCAACTCTTTGCAACCCTGTGGACTGTAGCCCACCAGGCTTCTCTGTCCATGGAATTCCCCAAGCAATAATACAGGAGTGGGTAGCCATTCCCTTCTCCAGGGGATCTTCCTGACTCATGGATCGAACCTTTGTCTCCTGCACTATAGGCTAATTCTTTACCATCTGAGCAAGTTTATGCATTCATATTATTCAATCCTATGGATGAAATGGGACTTCCCTGGTGGCTCAGATGGTAAAGAATCTGCCTGCAAGGAGGGAGACCTGGGTTCGATCCCTGGGTTGGGAAGATCCCCAAGATCCCCATGGCAACTCACTCCAGTATTCTTGCCTGGAGAATCCCCATGGACAAAGGAGCCTGGTGGGCTACAGTCCATGGAGTTGCAAAGAGTCAGATACGACTGAGTGACTAACCACACATGGATGAAATAGTTCATTTAACTGCTCTATCATTGGACATCAGGTTGTATCCAGTACTTTCCTGTTGTATGTGTATATAAATCTACCTTCAGCATCTTTATGGATGCAGATTTTGCCAGGCTTATAATTATTTCTCTAGGAAATATATCCAGATGTGGAATTATTGAGTAATTAAGTGAAAATTCTATAATCTACCTTTTTTTTTTAAATAAATTTATTTATTTTAGTTGGGGGCTAATTACTTTACAATATTGTAATAGTTTTTGCCATACATTGACATGAATCAGCCATGGGTTTACATGTGTTCCCCTTCCTGGATATAATCTACCTTTAAAAAAATCTAAAATGTTTCTAATTTTTCTTAAGCACTCTGTGTTACTAGGTTGTTAATTCTTAAAATCACTGATAAACTAAATCCCACCATTTCAGTTCTCCCTTGCAAATAGGTTACTGTCAATTACCCAACAGCTCCACATGAGCTAACAGATTAGAAATCCCAACTTATAAACTTACTAAAAATCACTGATCTGAACATTTTTGAGTCTGGTAATAATGTTATCAAGTTACTTTATTTTTGGCACATAGACAGAAGAATACAATTTCTCCCAGCACAACAGAATTCTTTTCTTTTACCAGGGAAGATTGAAACAGATTATTTTTATCATTTTAAGAAGATTCTGTGGAGAGGTTGCCTAGCCATGGCTGGACCAAGCAAAGATACTTTGAAACTATACCCATTTTAATTGTATTTGCTCTGTTCTAAAAGCTGAAAAGCTAGAAGTCCAAAAAGCTAGGTATGTTAACTAGGGTTTTTTTTTTTTTAATGTTCTGAATTACTGAACCAACACGTACTCACACAATAAACACCTTTTTTCTCTACATCTAGTATTTTGTGAAATTACAGGAAGACAATTTTAGAATTGGAAAAGAACTTAGAAGTATTCATTTTGTCCACTCATTTTATAAATGAAGAAAATGAAACTAATTAAGTTTATAACAGTTTTTTGTTTTTTTTCAGATTTACACAGGGATTAATGGCAAAATCAGGCTAGAACTGAATCTTCTTATTTCTATTTCCCCTCTGTGTCTACTATTGATATTGGAGAAATGATACAGTGATGTTTGAAAGGATTAAATCTGGAAAAAAAAGAAAAGGCCTTTAATCACAGGAATCAGGCCCCATATTTATCAAGAATATAGGATATTAAACAAAATCTTCAGTAGAGGAGAAAAGGTAGGTTAACAAATTTTGATGTGTCTTGGTCATCATGTGGCCAAGATCACATGGCCATAATGTTAATTTAGGTCACAGAATATGGTAAGGAAGATCTAGTATACACTTGGTGATAACTGGTCTTTGTCAAATTATGTAAGGTAGAGCTTATTGCTAAACTGTTTTTAAGTAATATTTTCTTCTCAAGGAAACAATTCTTCAATGTAGGCATCAGCTAATCTTTTTAATTACTTAAAGTTAGATAATATTATCTGAGGTGAAGACCTGTCTCAAAGTTTAAACAGTCTGTACCATTAGTGTAATAAAGTGCTACTGAGTGTAACCTGTGGACCAATAACATCAGCTTCACCTGGGAGCTTTTTAAAAACACAAAAATCAGCCCCACCTAGACCAATTGCAAATAGAGTCCAAGAATTAATGCTTTCTCCGGGAGATTCTCATGCATGCTAAAATTTAAGAAGCATTGTTCTATTAAGTGTCATTTTCAACCTTTTTTGAACATTGGGATGACATAGGAAACTTTAAAAATAATTATGCGAGACTCTTATCCCAGATTCATATTTAATTGCTCTGGTGTATAGCCTGGGTATTATCCTTGTTAGAATCAATACTCCAACAATTCATTTAGAGCATTTGTGTTGCTTCTTCTTTATAAAATTATTGAAAATAGATGTCAGCCTACCCAGCTACACCAAGGTTTAGAACAGGTGTCTGCAAAGTGACTGGATACAAGTAACCACTGGAAGATAGGTGTAAAGTATTAGAACTTTTTCTTAGCATTAGAAAATTTTATTGATAGTATAATAACACTGTAAAATTAATAAATATCATTATAAATATAGAGGATACATACTAAATAGCATTAATTATCAAAGTTCATGATATAGAATGATGGTTTTCAAACTTCGGTATGCACAAAAATTACCTAGAGAGCTTCTGGAAATACAGATAAATTCAAATATCTTGAGTTTGAGTCCAGAAATCTAACATTATAAGCTATACCCCAGACGATTCTTATGTAAATACTCCATAGACTACTCTTTAAGAAACACTCATTTAGAGCCAGGCTTTGTTTCAGTTAGAATAAAAACGGAGAGAGTTGTCTGGAAAGACAGAACACACATTCAGGGCCTCAAGGGTCATAGGACTTCAGTGGGATCATCATATTTAAAGACATGAACCTCAGTGCTGAAGGATATCAGCAACTCAAAGGGAATAGTTCCCTGGGGCCAGCCCTGGTTACAGAGATAGCTATGTAACCAGGGATATCAATGAAGAGATTGACAATCAGAAATATAACTCTTAGGCAGACTATAGTGGTTCTTTGTTTTGTTTTGTTTTGTTTTGTTTTGTTTTAATTCTTATTTATTTTAATTAGAGGCTAATTACTTTACAATATTGTGGTGGTTTTGCCATACATTCACATGAATCAGCCATGGTTGTACATGTGTTCCCCATCCTGACCCTCCCTCCCACCTCCCTCCCACCCCATCTCTCAGGGTCATCCCAGTGCACCAGCCCTGAGCACACTGCCTCATGTATCGAACCTGGACTGGTGATTTATTTCACATATGATAATACACATGTTTCAAAGCTATTCTCTCAAATCATCCCACCCTTGTCTTCTCCCACAGAGTTCAACAGTCTTTTCTTAACATCTGTGTCTCTTTTGCTGTCTCACATATAGGGTCATCATTACCATCCTTCTAAATTCCATATATATGCATTAGTATACTGTATTGGTGTTTTTCTTTCTGACTTACTTCGCTGTGTATAATAGGCTCCAGTTTCATCCACCTCATTAGAACTGATTCAAATGCCTTCTTTTTAATAGCTGAGTAATATTTCATTGTGTATATGTACCACAACTTTCTTATCCATTTGTCTGCCAATGGACATCTAGGTTGCTTCCATGTCTTAGCTATTGTAAACAGTGCTGTGATGAACATTGGGGTACACGTGTCTCTTTCAATTCTGGTTTCCTCAGTGTGTATGCCCAGCAGTGGGATTGCTGGGTTGTATGGCAGTTCTATTTCCAGTTTTTTAAGGAATCTCTATACTGTTCTCCATAGTGGCTGTACTAGTTTGCATTCCCACCAACAATCACTAGTCATTATTTAGTGGCTAAGTTGTATATGACTCTTTGCGACCCCATAGATGGCACGCCAGGCTTCCCTGTCCTTCACTGTCTCCTGGAGTTTGCCCAAACGCATCTCCGTTGAGTTGGTGATGCCATTCAACCATCTCGCCCTCTGTTGCCCCCTTCTCCTTCTGCCCTCAATCTTTCCCAGCATCAGGGTCTTTTCAAATGAGTCGGCTCTTCATATCAGGTGGCCAAAATATTGGAGCTTCAGCTTCAGCATCAGCCCTTCCAATGACTATTCAGGGTTGATTTCCTTTAGGATGGACTGGTTTGATCTCCTTGCTCTCCAAGGGACTCTCAAGAGTCTTCTTCAGCACCACAATTTTCAAAAACCTCAATTCTTAGGGTTCTCAGCCTTCTTTATGGTTTTGCTTTTTGGTACAGCTATCACATCTGTATATGACGACTGGAAAAACCATAGATTTGACTATACAGACCTTTGCCAGCAAGTGATGTTTCTGCTTTCTAATATGCTGCCTAGGTTTGTCATAGCTTTTCTTCCAAGGAGCAAGCAACTTTTTTTATGGCTGCAGTCACCATATGCAGTGATTTTGGAGACCAATAAAATAAAGTCTGTCACTGTTTCCACTTTTTCCCCACTTATTTGCTATGAAGTGATAGGACTGGATGCCATGATCTTCATTTTTTGAACGCTGAGTTTTAAGCCAGCTTCTTCACTCTCCTCTTTCACCCTCATCAAGAGGCTTATTAGTTCCTCTGCTTGCTGCTGTAAGAGTGGTATCATCTGCTATCTGAAGTTGTTGATATTTCTCCCAGCAATCTTGATTCCAGCTTGTGATTCATTCAGTCTGGCATTTCACTTGATGTACTCTGCATGGAAGTTAAATAAGCAGGGTAACAATATACAGCCTTGTTGTACTCCTTTCCCAATGTTGAACCAGTCCTTTGTTCCATGTTTGGTTCTAACAGTTGCTTCTTGACCTACATACAGGTTTCTGAGGAGACAGGTAAGGTGGACTGGTATTCTAATCTCTTTAAGAATTTTCCAGTTTGTTGTGATTCACTCAAAGGCTTTAGTGTAGTCAATGAAGCAAAAGTAGATGTTTTTCTGGAATTCCCTTGCTTTTTCTATGATCCAGCGAATGTTGGCAATTTGTCACTAGTCATTAAGGAAATGCAAAGGAAACCACAACTAGGTATGTAATACACAATATAAATGCTGAAATTTAGAAAATTAACAATACCAAGTACTATGTGCAAAGATGTGAAGCAACTTATATTCTCATATATCACTGGTTAAAAGGGAAAATGGTACAACAACTTTGGGAAAAAGTCCAGCAGTTTCATGTAAAATTAAATACATATTACATGAACCAGAAATTCTGCTCTGAGTTATTTCCCTCCCCGTGAAAATAACCATACATTAAACCAAGACTTGTCACAGACTTCATATTAGCTTTACTCATAATAGGCAAACACTGGAAACAATTCAAACATGTCAAATACTGCTGGAAAAGCAAACTCTGCCATATCAATAGAATGGATTACCACACAGATGTAGAAAGAAAGGAATTATTGGGTTGGCAAAAAAATTCATTTGTCTTTTTCCGTAAGATATTACTTACATAGGCAGCAGCATGAATTAAACTGAAAAGCATTTAGAATTCTAAATAAAATAAAGGAGACATAGAAAATTGCTTGATTTAATTCATATGAAATTCTAGAAAATTACAAAGCAGTAGTGACAAAAATATGTCACTGATGGACAGCAGCTGGGGCTGAGGACCAGACTGTAAGATGCACAGAGAGACTTTCTGAATGATGAAATATTTTATACCTTGATTTGGCAGTGGGCAGTTTCATAATAGTGTACATTTATCAAAACTCATCAAATGGTACAATAAAATGAGTGATTTTTATCACATGTAGATTATACTTCAGTGCAGTGTAAAAGAAAAAAAAACTAAAAAACTAATTGACGTGAGACTGGCCATTTCATATGTACCTTTCTTCTAGCCATAGAGCTTGTTTCATGAACTGTTCCTTTTATCTGAGACAATCTAATAAATATCAGTCCTGCTTTTATGTCACTATGAAGGGGAGCCAGCCCAAGAAGGAAGCCATAGTCTATAATTTCACACTTAATCCTTATAACTATCCTAAGAGATAGGTATTATTATCTCACTTATAGATAAGAAAAATGAGGGTTAGAGAGGTTCGTTATCCCAAAGTCATGTAAATAGCAAGTGGTAAAGCATGGCTTCTGCCTCAGTTCAGTTCAGTTCAGTCGCTCAGTCATGTCCAACTCTTTGCAACCCCATGGACAACACGCCAGGCCTCCCTGTCCATTACCAACTCCCGGAGTTTACTCAAACTCATTTCCATCAAGTTGGTGATCCCATCTAGCCATCTCATCCTCTGTCATCCCCTTCTCCTCCTGCCCGAAATCTTTCCCAGCATCAGGGTCTTTTCAAATGAGTCAGCTCTTCACATCACGTGGCCAAAGTATTGGAGTTTCAGCTTCAACATCAGTCCCTCCAATGAACACTCAGGACTGATTTCCTTTAGAATGGACTGGTTGGACCTCCTTGCACTCCAAGGGACTCTCAAGAGTCTCCTCCAACACCACAGTTCAAAAGCATCAATTCTTCAGGGCTCAGCTTTCTTCACCGTCCAACTCTCACATCCATACATGGCCACTGGAAAAACCATAGCCTTGACTAGATGGACCTTTGGGAAAAAGAAATGTCTCTGCTCTTTAATATGCTTTCTAGGCTGGTCATAACTTTCCTTCCAAGGAGTATGCATCTTTTAATTTCATGACTGCAGTCACCATCTGCATTGATTTTGGAGCCCCAAAAAATAAAATCAGCCACTGTTTCCCCATCTATTTGCCATGAAGTGATGGGACTGGATGCCATGAACTTAGTTTTCTGAATGTTGAGTTTTAAGCCAACATTTTCACTCTCCTCTTTGACTTTCATCAAGAGGCTCTTTAGTTCTTCTTCACTCTCTGCAATAAGAGTGGTGTCATCTGCATATCTGAGATTATTGGTACTCCTACCAGCAATCTTGATTCCAGCTCATGCTTCATCCAGCCCAGTGTTTCTCATGATATACTCTGCATATAAGTTAAATAAGCAAGGTGACAATATACAGTCTTGACATACTCCTTTTCCTATTTGGAACCAGTCTGTTGTTCTGTGTCCAGTTCTAAATGTTGCTTCTTGACCTGCATATAGATTTCTCAAGATGCAGGTCAGGTGGTCTGGTGTCAGGAAGCATTTGGCAGGAGGCTTCCTGTGTGCTGTTTTCTGATCTGTCATGATTCCTATGTCCCTTATTAATTCTTGAATATTCAAGATTTAAGAGGAGATGGCAAACCTCTCCCAGGGACTACATGCATTTCCTTCGTTAGCTTTTCCATACAGTGAAAAGTAACTATTTATGACCTTCTTCCTTTTTGATATGGAAAATGATTATTTACAACCCCCTCTCTTTGAGATGGATTCTAGCCTCATGTTTCCTGGATGATTTGTAAGATTTTTAATCCTTATCTTTGCTGAAAAATCTATCTTGTAAGGCAGTATATATATGCCCACATTATGTTGAATAAATGCCCTTGTTCCATCAGAGTATGGGTCCCTGTGTCTTTCTTCATTTCTCTCTCTCTCTCTCTCTCTTCTTCAGGCTAATTCTCTGGAGCACAGGGGCCCGCTGTGCCTACTTACTTGCCTGAGCTTTCAAGATCTCTTCGAGAGGGCGCCTGGAGCCTACGTAGGCAGTGCTAGCTCTTTGTCTTAGAGTTATATTGGCTTTCTGTGTAAACCAGAGAATATCAGCCTCTTTCCTTCTTTCTTTCTTTTACTTTCTTATCGTCAACTCTGTACCACCAGGTTCCGGTCCATTAAAGGACCCCAACAGTCTTGTATTCCCATATCTTTCAAAATTTTTCCACGGTTTATTGTGATCCACACAGTCAAAGGCTTTGGCATAGTCAATAAAGTAGAAATAGATGTTGTTCTGGAACTCTCTTGCTTTTTCGATGATCCAGCGGATGTTGGCAATTTGATCTCTGGTTCCTCTGCCTTTTCTAAAGAACCAGCTTGAACATCTGGAAGTTCAAGGTTCATGTATTGCTGAAGCCTGGCTTGGAGAATTTTGAGCATTACTTTACTAGCATGTGAGATGAGTGCAATTGTGCGGTAGTTTGAACATTCTTTGACATCGCCTTTCTTTGGGACTGGAATGAAAACTGAGGTGCCAAATCTCATGCTTATAGCTATTATTCAAGGGAAAAAAGAACACTCATAGATATATAATTTTAGATTTTTCATATACTATTGAAAATATGTTATTGTGACAGCCAGGACGCTAAGAGTCGGACACGACTCAATGACTTCACTTTCACTTTTCCCTTTCATGCACCGGAGAAGGAAATGGCAACCCACTCCAGTATTCTTGCCTGGAGAATCCCAGGGGCGGGGGAGCCTGGTGGGCTGCCGTCTATGGGGTCACACAGTGTCGGACATGACTGAAGCGACTTAGCAGCAGCAGCAGACAGCCAGGACAATATCTGTATTCTCGATATACATAATTAATGAGAAAATTTTGAAATCACATGACACTTGTTCTAAACCCATAGTATACATTGATACAAATCGCTATTGTTACAGGTCATACATGCATATTTACTAAGCTCTTAAAGATCATTTAATTTGCATCAATAATAATACAGGTTGAGAAAATAGTTGCAATGGAATTAAAAACAAATCAGGAAATGGATTACTTTGTTTCACATAAGAATCTCATACACATAAATAAGCTTAAACACACACAGTCATTTGAGATGCCCTGTATGGATTGTGACATGAAAAAATTGGAAAAACAGGACCCTCCTCAGGTATGTTGAGGGAGAAAAGGATCACAGTTTGTTATATTTAACTAAGCCTCCTGACTGAGTTAGTTTATGGTTATATTCTGAGTGGCATAATGATTTGAATGTCATTGTTATACGAAGGAAAATGCTTTAAGTTTAGCTGTGCTGTGGCCATTATGCAAATATGATCCGTCTGTATCTAGCATAGTCTAGTTTGCAAAATTAGATATGCCCAGCCATGTTTCTGAAGCTCACTAAATCATTCTATAATAAATACAAATCTAGAATTACTGAGAGAGAAAATCTGGAAAAAATGTAATGTCTGAAGCTGAGAAAGCAAAATACACAATGTAGAAATACACTTTAAGAAAATCGCAGCACTGTAAATAATGATGAGCAAAAGACACATTACTTAGAATACAATACCTGGGTATTTATGTGGACACCTTTGATCTAAAGAAACCAACCCATTGTGTTCCCAAAGCAAAGAACTTTTGTTCATTCACATTTAAAATATTAGCATTATTAGAAAATTCCTTATTTAGAAACAAGGAAATTAGAAATTCCTTATTTCAGATTGAAAAACAATTTGCACTTAACCAAAGTCAATCATCGGAGAAGGCAATGGCACCCCACTCCAGTACTCTTGCCTGGAAAATCCCATGGACGGAGGAGCCTGGCAGGCTTCAGTCCATGGGGTCGCTAAGAGTCAGACACGACTGAGCGACTTTACTTTCACTTTTCCCATTCATGCACTGGAGAAGGAAATGGCAACCCCCTCCAGTATTCTTGCCTGGAGAATCCCAGGGATGGTGGAGCCTGGTGGGCTGCCGTCTATGGGGCCGCACAGAGTCGGACACGACTGAAGCAACTTAGCAGCAGCAGCAAAGTCAATCATCTTTATATATTCAATAAAGTATTGTCAGGCTTCAACAGTACATGAATGATGAACTTCCAGATGTTCAAGCTGGTTTTAGAAAAGGCAGAGGAACCAGAGATCAAATTGCCAACATCCGTTGGATCATAGACAAAGCAAGAAAATTCCAGAAAAACATCTACTTCTGCTTTATTGACTACGTCAAAGCCTTTGACTGTGTGGATCACAACAAACTGTGGAAAATTCTTAAAGGGAAGAGAATACAAGAGAAATCTATATGCAGGTCAAGAAGCAACATTTAGAACTGGATATGGAACAACAGACTGGTTCCAAATTAGGAAAGGAGTATGTCAAGGCTGTATATTGTCACTACACTTATTTAACTTATAAGCAGAGTACATCATGCAAAATGCGAGGCTGGATGAAACACAAGCTGGAATGAAGATTGCTGGGAGAAATATCAATAACCTCAGATATGCAGATGACACCATCCTTATGGCAGAAAGCAAAGAAGAACTAAAGAGCCTCTTGATGAAAGTGAAAGAGGAGAGTGAAAAAGTTGGGTTAAAACTCAACATTCAGAAAATTAAGATCATGGCATCCAGTCTTATCACTTCATGGCAAGTAGGTGGGGAAATAGTGGCTGACTTTATTTTTTGGGGCTCCAAAATCAATGCAGATGGTGACTGCAGCCATGAAATTAAAAAATGCTTGTTCCTTGAAAGAAAAGCTATGACCAACCTACACAGCATATTAAAAAGCAGTGACATTACTTTGCCAACAAAGGTTTGTTTAGTCAAGGCTATGGTTTTTCCAGCAGTCATGTATGGATGTGAGAGTTGGACTACAAAGAAAGCTGAGTGCCGAAGAATTAATGCTTTTGAACTGTGGTGTTGGAGGAGACTCTTGAGAGTCCCTTGGACTGCAAGGAGATCCAGCCAGTCAATTCTAAAGGAAATCAGTCCTAAATATTCATGGAAGGACTGATACTGAAGCTGAAATTCCAATACTTTGGCCACCTGATATGAAGAACTGACTCATTGGAAAAGATCCTGATGCTAGGAAAGATTGAAGGCAGGAAGAGAAGGGGACAGCAGAGTATGAGATGGTTAGATGACACTACCGTCTTGATGGACATGAGTTTAAGCAAACTCTGGGAGATGGGGAATGACAGGGAAGCCTGGTGTGCTGCAGTCCAGGGGGGTCACAAAGAATCAGACATGACTGAGTGACCAAACTGAACTGAATGTACTGCATTTTATGCAGACCCAAATAGAATAGTTATCATTTCTTGAGCACATAGCATGTTCCAGGCCTTATTCTAAGTGCTGTATGAATTCATGTAATCCTCATGATTTCCCTTATGAGTTAAATAGTATTATTATCCTCGTTTACAGATGAAGAAACTGAAGTCCAGAGAGGTTAAGCTGTCTGGAGTCACATAGCTGTCAGAAGTTAAAGGCAGATTTGAGACCAGGCAGCCTGGTTACAGACTTCCTTGGTGGCTCAAATGGGAAAAAAAGCCACCTGCAATGAGGGAGACTTGGATTTGATCCTTGGTTTTGAAAGATCCCCTGGAGAAGGGCATGGCAATCCACTCCAGTATTCTTGCCTGGAGAATTTCATGGATAGACGAGCCTGATGAGTTACAGTCCATGGGGTCGCAAGGAGTTGAACACGACTGAGCGACTAACACACACACAGGCAGGTTATAGAGTTCACACTTTAAAACTACTCTGGGCTAATTCTTCCCTAGATATGATATTGTGTGTGGGGTCGGGGAGAGAGAGGGGGGCGTGCCTTATGGGTATGTGGGGAATACTTTGCCATTTCAAAAAATTTTTACATAAAATTTACCACCATAACCATTTTCAAGTACACAGCTCAGTGGCATTAACTACATGCATATCATTATGCAACCATCACCACCCTCCACCTCCAGAAACCTTTCATCTTGTGAAAGTGAAACTGCATCCATTCAATAACAACCTCTCATTCTTTCCCCCTTCTCTCCGACCCCAGCCACCACCATCCTACTCTCTTTCTATGAATGTGACCACGGTAGGTACCTCATAGAAATGGAATGGTACAGTACTGTTCTTTTGTGACTGGCTTATTTCATTTAGCATGATATCCTCAAGTTTCATCCATATGATAGCACATGTCAAAATTCTTTTCTTTTTAAGGCTGAGTAATATTCCATTGTCTGTATATTCTACATTTTGGTAATCTAATCATCCATTGATGAACACTTGGGTTGCTTCCCCTTTTTGGCTATTATGACTAGTGCTGCTATGAACATGAGTGCACAGATATCTTTGAGCTTCTGTTTTAAGTTCTTTTTTTATATATAACCAGAAGCCCAATTGCTGGATCATATGGCAGTTCTATTTTTAATTATTTTGAGGAATCATGGTATTGTTTTTCATAGCAACTGCACTTATTTTACATTTCTAACTACAGTGCATAGAAGTTCCAATTTCTCTACATCCTTGCCAACACTTGCTATTTCCTGGTTTTTTAATAGAAGTCATCTTAATGGGTATAAAGTAGGGTATGTTTTTAAGTTCTTGGAAGTTTCTAGATTCTGCATTTTGAGTTATGACGTATACTGTAGAGAACTGTATTTTGCAGAGAACTGTATTTTGCTTTGAAGGTTTGCCATGACCATGTCCTCTGCTAAGAAAGAGGTAATAGACATAACACACCATAATTTGTACCAGATGGACCTTGAGGCATGCTGATTTCATGCTTTATATATGTGATCCTGCTCATCTGGCCACAGCTGACTAGACCAAAGAATGGAACTTGAGCCACAGGTGGACCAGGTGTTTTGATGCAGAAGAGGTGTTCACAAAGGGCATTGAACCACATCTCCTCTCTCAGTTTCTGTCCCACAGTCTGTCTCAGTGACTGTCTCCATTTACAGGATTAAACTCACAAAACTTGAGTTTCACAGGCTCAGGTGGTCCCTCCTGGTAAGAGAAGTAGAAGCAATAGTAATAGAGATGAGGTATTTGAGACACCATAGTGATGGAACATTTATAGACACAAGCTCTTAAAATCTGACCAGTGACCAGGTCAGCTGAGATTTTTAGTGATTTTTAGTGATTTTGCATAGACTTCAACATCCTTTCACCATAGACACTGTGATCTCTGATACCCTAAGCATCCTTCTCTTCTTTGCAACCTGAAAGCGGCCAGTATGGAAGTTTTATACAAAGAAATAAACATATTCATTAAAACAAAAAATGTTTTTAGTTTTATAAGGTCATTCTTTTATTAGATTTAATATTATATCTTTTATTATATTTATTATTACTTATAAGGTCATTCTTGATTTTTAAGTAACTTAAAAAAAAAACAAAGTAACTTTAATGAGATCTTTCTGCTTTGCACAACTATGCTTCACAACTATGTTTGGTGTTGTTTTGATGCTTATCTCAAGATTTCTCTTTTTCATACCTAGGAAATTCAGAAAGAAGTTGCAAGCATAAACTAACAGAGAAGAAAATGAAAGCAGGATTCGTAACTCTGAATCAGAATTAGCAAAAAAGCAAACAGAGCATTTCCAAAATGAGTACATCCACAAACACCAGCCACCATACACTTAAATGACCAAGAAAAGCATTTCTTATATTCAATTCTAAGCTCCGACTTTCAAAATACAATTTCAATAAGTCAAATTTTAAACTTGAATACTCTCCAGAGATATCCAGTAGCCAAGGGTGAACATGATTTGCTGTAACCACTTTTTAAATAGTGTGCCTAAAAGTTAAAATGGAGACACTTCCCCATAACTCAGACATTTCCTCCTGCTGGCATACTTGTGTAACCGGTTGCTATAGCCCCATCCTCCTAGCTAACTCTCTCCATTAAAATAAGGGAACAAATATGCCATTTACGTGTGTCTCTCTCATCCACTAGTGTAACAACAGCAACAATAAAACAACAACTAGTTCTGCAACAGCAGTTTTAACTTGTCAAGATGAGGGGAGGTCAGAGGTCAAGTTACACAGATATGTAACTATGCAATGAACATATTGAACTATTGGGATAAATAGGAACAAATCCGTGCTGGCAACCAGAAGTTGCAGTCCACAGCTTGATTTCTTAGCAGAGGTAGTGTATGTTCCCTCTGGTGCAGTCTGTGAGCCACACTGACAGACAAAATATATACCACCCTTTAATCCCAATGGGGGATTAAACAAGACCACAGAAAAGTCACAAACCCCTTTCCCAGCTAGGCTACAAAAGTAAAACTGTCAACCTTACCAGGCTCAATTTGTTCAAATTTAAGGTTGTGGGAGAGACATGGGAGTAAATATTGATATACACATCAACTAACTATGATAACATCCTGGTTTTAGGAGGTGCTTTCTCATTAAGGAATCAGTAATAATATAAACAACCTCTTGCTGAGTAATTATTGTGCCAGCTGCTTTGTGCATGCATGCTAAGTCACTTCAATTGTGTCCAACTCTGCAACCCTATGGATTGTAGCCTGCCCGGCTCCTCTGTCCATGGGTATTCTCAAGGCAAGAATACTGGAGCAGGTTGCTGTGCCCTCCTCTGGGATATCTTCCCAACCCAGGGATCAAATCCCCGTCTCATACATCTCCTGCATTGGCAGGCGGGTTCCTTACTACTGGCACCATCTGGGAAGATGCTTTGTACACATTTTCTAATTTAATACTCACAGCAATTCTGTGAGGTAGGAATTATGTTCTGCGTTTAACACATGAAGTTCAGCTATTTGACCAAAAACACAAAGCTAGTAAATGACAGAATAGGTATTTATGACCCATCTTCAGTTCAGTTCAGTCGCTCAGTCGTGTCCGACTCTTTGCGACCCCATGAATCGCAGCACGCCAGGCCTCTCTGTCCATCACCAACTCCCGGAGTCTACCCAACCCCATGTTCATCGAGTCGGTGATGCCATCCAACCATTTCATCCTCTGTCGTCCCCTTCTCCTCCTGCCCCCAATCCTTCCCAGCATTAGGGTCTTTTCCAATGAGTCAACCCTTCGCATGAGGTGGCCAAAGTATTGGAGTTTCAGCTTCAACATACGACCTTCCAATGAACACCCAGGATTGATCTCCTTTAGGATGGATTGATTGGATCTCCTTGCAGTCCAAGGGACTCTCAAGAGTCTTCTTCAACACCACAGCTCAAAAGCATCAATTCTGCGGCGCTCAGCTTTCTTCACCGTCCAACTCTCACATCCATACATGACCACTGGAAAAACCATAGCCTTGACTAGATGGACTTTTGTTGGCAAAGTAATGTCTCTGCTTTTAAATATGCTATCTAGGTTGCCTATAACCTTCCTTCCAAGGAGTAAGCGTCTTTTAATTTCATGCCTGCAGTCACAATCAGCAGTGATTCTGGAGCCCAAAAAAATAAAGTCTGACACTGTTTCCACTGTTTCCCCATCTATTTCCCATGGAGTGATTGGACCAGATGCCATGATCTTAGTTTTCTGAACGTTGAGCTTTAAGCCAATGTTTTCACTCTCCTCCTTCACCTTCATCAAGAGGCTCTTTAGTTCTTCTTCACTCTCTGCCATAAGGGTGGTGTCATCTGCATATCTGAGGTTATTGATATTTCTCCCGGCAATCTTGATTCCAGTTTGTGTTTCTTTCAGCCCAGTGTTTCTCATGATGTACTCTGCATATAAGTTAAATAAGCAGGGTGACAATATACAGCCTTGACGGACTCCTTTTCCTATTTGGAACCAGTCTGTTGTTCCATGTCCAGTTCTAACTGTTGCTTCCTGACCTGCATACAGGTTTCTCAAGAGACAGGTCAGATGGTCTGGTATTCCCATCTCTTTCAGAATTTTCCACAGTTTCTTGTGATCCACACAGTCAAAGGCTTTGGCATAGTCAATAAAGCAGAAATAGATGTTTTTCTGGAACTTGCTTGCTTTTTCGATGATCCAGCGGATATTGGCAATTTGACCTCTGGTTCCTCTGCCTTTTCTAAACCCAGCTTGAACATCTGGAAGTTCACAGTTCACGTATTGCTGAAGCCTGGCTTGGAGAATTTTGAGCATTACTTTACTAGCATGTGAGATGAGTGCAATTGTGTGGTAGTTTGAGCATTCTTTGGCATTGCCTTTCTTTGGGATTGGAACGAAAACTGACCTTTTCCAGTCCTGTGGCCATTGCTGAGTTTTCCAGATTTGCTGGCATATTGAGTGCAGCACTTTCACAGCATCACCTTTGAGGATTTGAAATAGCTCAACTGGAATTCCATCACCTCCACTAGCTTTGTTTGTAGTGATGCTTTCTAAGGCCCACTAGACTTGACATTCCAGGATGTCTGGCTCTACGTGAGTGATCATACCATCGTGATTATCTGGGTCGTGAAGATCTTTTTTGTACAGTTCTTCCGTGTATTCTTGCCACCTTTTCTTAATATCTTCTGCCTCTGTTAGGTCCATACCATTTCTGTCCTTTATCGAGCCTATCTTTGCATGAAATGTTCCTTTGGTATCTCTAATTTTCTTGAAGAGATCTCTAGTCTTTCCCAATCTGTTGTTTTCCTCTATTTCTTTGCACTGATCGCTGACCCATCTTACCAAACACCAAAACACACATTTTTCTTTTGTATCACTACACTACCTGTCCTAGTATGTACTAAATACATAGTAATGAATAAAGAATTTAACAAACATCTGTTGAGTAAAATATGCCAAAATCTCTGGTCACAAAATATTAAAGATTCAGTGAAAGATGCAATGTGTGTATCTTTAGGACTTGGATTCCTGGCTTGATGTATGCAAACAGGAATTTAAGAGGCAAATGAATTCTGTCTACCGTCGCTTAGCACATATTACTCTGTTTTCTGCATACAGCAATTTCTTTACCTCTTTGTCTTACTTTCTCTCTAATAAACTGTTAATTCCCTTGTCTAGACCCCCGGCACTCTTTTCCTAGACAGCAATAACCTCTTTCCCGTTCCCGCCAGTCTACTAACAACACGGCCAAAATTATTTTCCATGCCTGCCACTCTCACATCCCCTTTTAATAAGAAACCCCCAAGGTTTTCAATGGCTCTGCTAATTACATTAATGGGGGCTGTTCCCTTCAAGAACTCACTCCACCCTACCTGTCTGTTCCCTCTGCTACTATAATCCAGGTGTATTATGTATTCTGTATTATGGAGGGTGGAATATAGGCTCCTTCCCAGACAATCCCTCCAGTCCTCTTCATCCTGACAGGTCACACAAACTGCTCCAAGTCATATTTGCAGCATGGGTTGCCAAAGAAGAAAAGCAATGTTGCCAAAAGGCCTTCTTGCCTTTTACAAGAACAGATCTCAGAACAGATCTACTTCACCGTTTACCCAAGAGAATCCCTCTTTATAATATTATTGAACTTGGCAATCAGACAGAGGCTGAGAGGCCATTCCAAAAGGATTTTCTAAATCAGCTTTTCTTCTGAGGCAGACAAGTGATGCTGCATTCTAGCAAGAAGAGCGTTCCATTTAAAACAGAAGCTTGCCTTCAGTTTGCCCTACTCACTCTGTTATTAGCATCCTTCCTTGTTTTCAAGTCTATACTACTTCAAAGAGAAGGAGCTCCAATTAAGGATGAGGAGAAGGTACTCCTTTGAGCCAGGCAATATTTTTTTCTATTCAGAGCCACCTCTCGGTCAAACCGCACTGATTTTGTCATTTATTGTATGTGACTGCCTGTGTGACAGCCAGGGAAGTAACCTCAGATTCACCCAGCAGTTCCCCACTGAAATAACATCATGACAGGGGTTAGGACACTTGCAGTATCTCTCAGGCTCTTTTTTTCTGGGATTGCAGTCTGTGAAGCCTCTATAAGCCAGAACTGCCAGGGTCCACATTTGTCACCTTGTGGAAAGGACTTGCCTCAAAAGAAACATAAAGAGGAGAGAGCCCTGCCAGTATCACGTGAGCTCTTGAATTCAACCATGCCTGAAAGCAGAATTGTTATCCCTTGGACTTTCTAGTGATGCAAGCTAATAAATTCCTATGCTTTTTAGCTTCAGCAAGGTTAGTTGGAATATTTTTGTCACTTGCAAATGCATGAGCTCTAAATAATAAACAGTGTGTAGCTGAGAGGAAAGATGACTGCATGAGGTATATTTCTCAATAGGAAACAGATGGTACTCTCAAACTGGAAAATTTTAGAGGATGTTTTAAAATTAAGGTTCTATTTACAAAGCTGTAGGTGGGGTGGATCAGAACCACAAGGGTTTGTTAACTCAGAGCTGGGTAGGACAGTGCCGTTATAACCTGCAAGCCTTCGAGGACAAGGGAAAGACTAGCTACC
This sequence comes from Giraffa tippelskirchi, assembly GCF_054371585.1. Taxonomy (NCBI): domain Eukaryota; kingdom Metazoa; phylum Chordata; class Mammalia; order Artiodactyla; family Giraffidae; genus Giraffa; species Giraffa tippelskirchi. Next base: position 85,647,429 of record NC_137275.1, on the reverse strand, counting down.
AGATTATGAAAGAAGAGACTCATGTAGAAACAGTAACCTTGAAATAAACAGTGATGTGGAGTCAAGAGACACAGCTAGTTCAAAGTGAACTCGCAAGAAAAGAGCCAAGGGAATCAACACATTAACCTCCCTCTAGTTCTGATCTTTCTACGATCCCCATTGGCCTTATTAAACTGAACATCAGAGAGGCGTGTGATGTAGCCACACAAATCAATCTCCCTGGGCAGAGATGGAAATTCAGAAGGTGGAAATTTGATCTCCAGTTTCACATGAGAGTTATTCAGCACAGCCTATGTGTTTTGCCTGTTACTCATTCTTGTCCTTCATCCGGTTAAAAAACACATATTCTCATCTCAGGAGACACATGAAGTCCCATTGGCAGATGTATTTACATGGAGTGATAATAGCTCCATCATACTGTCTTTCAAGTTTCCCACTGAGTCTGATGGTTGTGCAAAGTCTGTCCTTCAGCTGATGCCAGCAAAGCATACAGATCTATCCACAAATCAGACTCATGCTTTTGCTTCCACAACTCACTAGTCATTTTGAACTCTCCATGAAGTCATAAATGTGAATGAGTAAAAGATAGCAAAGCAGTAGAGGCAGGTACAATATTGAGTCTGAGCCACCAACTTCTGCAGTTGACTGAATATGCTTGGGACTAGACTTGTATATGTTATTCCAATTTTATAGTATAATATTATTGTTTATGTCCAATGTTAATTTATGTGGATCAAATAATACTTCAGATATAATGGAAATTTCAGATTTCATAATCATTTTACTTTGCATGGTAAATTATTTAGTGTCTGGTAGCAAGCCAGGAGCTGCTTTTCAAATGGAAAATAGTTGTCAATAAAGGAGGACATGGCCTTATTCCAGAGCCCTGGGTATATAGGCTGATGGTCTTCCTATTGAATTTGCCAGAGGCAAAAAGAGCATCTCCATCTGCCATAAATTCTTCCTTTATTTATAGTGTCCCATATTATGAGACCCAGATAGAAGAGCAGCCTGCATTGCTGTCTAGACTCACTACAGAGCCCATTCTTCCTATAAGTTTTCCCTCTCAAAACTTGTAACCTTAAATATTACCCATACATGTTCCTTACAACCTATTCATTACTTCAGAAAAAAGGTCACATTACACCTACTGGACCACTCATATTTCAGACTCTGAAATTTCATAGTTTTTATTCCTGCGTTTTAGAAAGCAGCCTTTTTACAATATCTAGACTGCTTGCTGCTTCTACTTACTAGACCCAGTTAACAATGTCATCTTTGTGTATTAGATGAGTGAGATGTTTAGTGAAATAGCAAGATGATCAAGGTCCATCTAGATTATATTATAACATAGAGTATGGTCCACATAACACCTGGGCCAGGTAGTAACTCTGTACTATAGTCCCTGCCATGTAGATGCAAACTGCTCCGGATTTTCCTCACTGATTGAAATGGAATGGTAATACAGCTGCAAATAAAATCACCACATGATGATGTTTGCTACTGTTGTCGCTGTTTAGTTGCTAAGTCATGTCCAACTCTTTGTGACCCCATAAACTGCAGCACATAGGCTTCCCTGTCCTTTACTATCTCCATGAGTTTGCTCTCCATTCCTATAGTTAGTCTCCATGATATATACCAGCCAAATATGCATGTTAAATAATACATGGTAAGCATAACTAACATTTCATTTCTCAAAATTGTGATAGTGACACTAATCTCTATATATCCCCAGGAATGAGATACTGGTTTTGGTAAATCATCTTATTAATGGATGATTAATGATTCAGGCATTTCTACTTGATCTTTTCTATCATAGTATTGCCCACTTCATAGGTGAGGGTACCAATATAGGGATTTTTTTCTCTTCTTAAATAAATTAATTATCTTAAACTTTCTAGATAAGGAATTAAAAGTAGTATTTATCCCCAGTCTTCCAAGAACTACTATTAGATGTGAGTCAAGATTGCACCTACTAACTGGCTTCTATGAGCCCCTGCTCACTAGGACACAAAGCTATCTAGTCTTAGGGAATTTGCTTTAGTTTATAGACAATGTCTAATAACCCCCAGAAAGTGTGGGCATTTATCATTTGCTCAGTGCACCGTCACCATAATAAATGGTTTCAGAGTTTCCAAAGAGCTCTTGGGAAGAGACTTACAGGATTGATAAGCCCATATGACAATGTCTTTCCTCAAAGAGACCTGGAGTACTTCCCTGATGGTCCGGTGGTTAAGACTCTACCCTTAACTGCAGGGGGCGTGGGTTTGACCCCTGGTGGGGGAATTTCCACATTGAGCATGGTGCAGTACCTCCCCCTAAAAAGGAGAACCTGGACTATTCCTCAGTTAACAGACTTCAGGTGTATGAATCAGTTTAGATTTAGAATCTGGATAGGAAGGCATGAAGTTCACCTCAAAGATTCAGGTTAGGTTTCTGTACTTTGGACCAATAATTTTTCCACTTATATATGTCAAACAACCCTTTAATAGAATGCTGTCTATGTTATTACCAGGAACTCCTTCAACAAATAAGTATTGTCACAGACCCCTTAGATCAAAATTCTGTGCTTATCACCCAAATCCTACAGTTTCTTATAACACTCACCTTGTCTCTGACAGTTAATTGCTATTAAACATCCTCTACAAATCTAAGATTTCCACTATTCACACCGAGATCAGTGAACTCCTTGCATTGCATCATCCTCTCCATCATCTCTTTCTTAAAAGGAGCCATCACAGAACTTCTCAAGCATCTGCTCTCCGCACATCAATGCATTTCTTACTCCTTTGGTGAATGGTGGGTCCTTTGGGTCTTCCCAAAGGGTTTGACTAAACAGACATCTGCTGATAGAGATTGATTGACTCTTCTTTTCTCTTCTTTTCTATATGCCCTTTCCTCATGGAGTCAGGTCTTGAATTTCTCAAACTGTGCTATGTTGGAAAATAACTCTTATTATCTCAGTCTAGAAGGAATGAGAGTTGGTGAAGTTGAGTCCTAAGGGAAATCAGCATCAGGTTATGAGGCAACTGCCTTAGGTTAAATCCCTGAAAATTTTTTATGCAAAGACTATTCAGAGGAAGGGGATGGAGCAGACACTACCTCCTCAGGCAAGAGAATTTCAAGAGAATTTAGAGGATCAGAGTCCTCGACTCATGGGAAAAGACCCCGATGCTGGGAAAGATTGAGGGCAGAAGGAGAAGGGGGCGACAGAGAATGGGATGGTTGAATGGCATCACCGACTAAATGGACATGAGTTTGAACAAATTACAAGAGATAGTTAAGGACAGGGAAGCCTGGCATGCTGCAGTCCATGGGGTCACAAAGAGTCAGAAACAAATGAGTGACTTAACAACAACAAAGATCCTCAGCCTGACGTCTGCTCATATGTCCCAATCCCCTGCCTCAGAGTTTCTACCAGCCTCTTTTCAAATGAGAAACCTGGGGACATACTTGAGAATTTGATGGATGCTGCAAGCTCTCACCGTTTACAATCACATCCTGGGCTTGTGCCTTAGCCAAATAGCAACAGTGGGAGATGAGGAACTCCTTCAAAGCTTCCACTGAGGCTTTCTTGTTTTCCACATGCATTACATAAATCTGTATCTCTTAATTTCTTTTTTCCCTAAGTAAGCCCCTGAGGGAAAGAAGTTAGCTTTTACCACATGCTTTATAATCTCTGTTGTTACCATAGTAATTTCCTATTACAATGCTCTTCATCTGTAAATCATTCTCTACCACCATCATGACACTCTGGCTAATAGAAATACCTCTGTACCCACTTTCCCCAAGTAGGATGATTATCCTGTGATCCATGAATTTAGGAGAAACCTAATGTCAGAATCCCATTTGGAAGGCCTATTTCCAGTGGCCACTTGCAGTACCAATAAATGCAGAATGTAAAACTAATTATTGCATTACTCAGGGTCACAACAGGAAAGAGACAGCACATTCAAATTAGAATAATTCAAAGGAGGCTTATTACAAAAGGACAATTTACTAAAATGAGATTTAGGAAGAGCCACAAATGATAATGTATTTTTCCAGACTTTTGTTAACCACCCCTAGTCCAAAGGTGGCAAAGAGGGGAGAAAGCAGTTAGCGGAAACTAAAAGTTGAAAGACAAATATAGAAGGTCACTTTGAGATGATCTAGTGAAGGAGCATTTCAGGAAAAGGCAACAAAAAATACAGAGATGGCATTGTGAAGGAAGAGCATGTAGCCCTATACCTAGAACAGAGGGTGAAAAAATGAGGACAGAGAGGTGAGGAAAGTTGCACATATTATAGGATATTGTAGGTTATTGTAAGGGTTTCGTTTTAATGTCCATATATTGGAAAGATTCCAAAAAGTTTGATTCTAATTTACATTTTTAAAGGATCACACAGACATGGTGACCACACAGATCACACAGAATTACAATAATCTGGATGGGAACTTCCTGGTGGTCCAGTGGCTGAGACTCTGTCCTCCCAATGCAGGGGGCCCAGGTTCTATCCCTGTTCAGAGAACTAGATCCCACATGCCTAAATTAAAAGCCCATACACCGCGATGAAGGTCCTGCATGCTGCAACTAAGACCCAGCCCAGTCAAAAAAATTAGAAAACAATAATATATTTGAAGGGCAATGTTGGCTTGGACCAGCTCCAAGTAGTGGTGTTAGCACAAAGTGATCAGATTTTGGAAACCTTTATTTTGAAGTAAATCTGATAGGAATTGCTGAGAAGTTGAATAGGGGTTGTGAAAGAAGGAAAAAAAGAAGACTCCCATGTTTTTGGATTGAGTAACTTAAGAATGAAGGTGCCATCCACGGAATTGCAGATGACTTTGAAAAGAACAGGTTTATAAGGGAAAAACAGGAATTCTATTTGGACATGTTAGGTTTGAGATGCTTTGGAGGCATAAAGTAGTTGACTGGAAGTACATCTGGAGTTTACAAGAAAGGTCCAGGCCAGAGATATAAACATGGGAGTGTGAACACACAGACGGTACTTAAAACCTCAATACTAGATGAGATCACCTAGACAGTGAATATCAATAAAGAACAGGACCATAAATTTGAAATATGAATCAGTCCCTGAGCAAATTTTATTCTAAAATGATTGTTCTGAGGAGCTTTAATATCATGAAGAGTCGAGAGACTATCCTATCTCTCAGTGGAATTTTGTAACATTCTTATTTAAGGGTGTAAACATCATGGCTAACTTGATGAAGAAGAATATGGTTATGAGAGACATGCAGTCTCTTTAGACTTCCATTTATTTATTCTCTCAGGTTGCACACATTTAAAATACATCAGAAATGCCTTAGGAAAGGCTTCCCAGGGTTTCCACAAGATGAACAAGGCACAGCCAGTGCTTGGCTATGGAACTTTTGTAGGAAAACCTTATGTCTGAATTGATGCCAGTTTCTCAAGCTTTTCCTCAGCAATCCTTTGGAAGTCACAGAGGGAGAATTAATATGTGTCCACCTACGGAAGTAGCTACACCCATAGCAGGTCCCCTAGGAAAATCCCCCAAGGCCCCAAAGTAGCCAGTGAATGAAACTCTGTGTACAACATCCACCTCAGTATCTTAGACTGTATCCATCTGTGGGAACCTGAACCCTTAAATCCATCCAACCTCCTCACATGTCTATGTGAAAATTGCTCATGCACAGATTGCTTCAACTTATGTGGTGACTGCTAGAAATTACAGAGCCCCATGCCATTGCTGTCCTGATGTTCACCCCTGATTTGATGTTCCTGATTTGAAAGACAATGAAGTATAGATATTAAATGGCTTGTCAAGAGATACAGAGCAAGTTAGGAATTGGTTGTCCTCATTCCACTCCTTGATTTACCACCTGGTCTTTTCACCTCACAAGATAACACAAGATAACTTTAAAACCACACAATCACCATCAAATGTCAGTTTTTCACACCCTAATATAATTGGGAGCAGTTCTGAAGCCAGTTTTATTTTGAACCCTTGTACTTAGTGACCCTATAGCCTTAACATTTCCATATTGCTCTCCCAATTTTAAAAGATAATGGAGAAAGAGCACAGAAATAAACCCTGGCTGAAAATAAAATTTTTAAATTGTATCAAGCAATACACAGCTGTGAAATCATTTATGAGAGAGCTGTCAGGAGATACACCATGTATTATTTTGTGACCTTTCAGAAATAATCATTTCTCTCTGGCTGGTCTCATTGGCTGTGGCTCCTAAGAGTATAAGCAATATTGAACTAGGTGGCTGGAGGGCTTCTGGGACTGCTTTCCTTTCTGTGTATAACCTCAGGTAAAACTCAAGTTTCATCATGAGTACAGCCAGGTTGTAACACTGACTGTGTCTACCTTACAGGTGTTTGTAAAGACCAGGTAAGGTATTGCACTATAATGTATAAGCACTAAACAAATAAAAATAATAGTGATAATAGACAATATTAAATAACACTCCATGTAAGCCACTGCTCCCAATGCTGGTCTCGCATCTTCACAGCAGCCTTGCAATACAGGCGAATTTTATTTGTATTGATCTATTTTGTATCTAATAATGAGAGTGATAGGAACGAATGACTCTGGATGTTGAAACTGCATCAAGATTGTCATACTGAGCGGAGTCAGTCAGAGAAAGACAAGTATCATATGATATTGTTTATATGTGGCATCTAAAAAACGGCAAAATGAATCTATTTGCAAAACAGAAATAGAGACACAGATGTAGAAAACAAACTTACGGTTGCCAAGGGAAGGAGGAGTAAAAGGATAAATTGGAAGGTTGGGATATACATACTACAATGTATAAAATAGACAGGGACCTAACTGTATAGCATAAGGAATTCTATTCAATACTCTATAATGACCCATAAGGCAAAATAATCTGAAAAAGAGTAAATATATGTATAACTGATTAATGTTGTAGTATAGCAAAAACTAACACAATATTGTAAATCAGCTATATTCCAATAAAAATGAATTTTAAAAAATTTTAGAAAGAAAGCAACAGATAGCCACTGAAAAATTTTAAGCAGAAACTTAGCATTAAATACAATAAAATTTGTGTTTTATTTTTTTAAAAAAACTGCAAGATCACCTTCTAAATTTTGACCCAAGTATGCATGCTAAGTCGCTTCAGTATCTGACTCTTTGTAGCCCCGTGGACTGTAGCTCACCAGGATTCTCTGTCCATGGGATTCCCCAGACAAGAATACTGGAGTGAGTTGCCATGCCCTTCTCCAGGGGATCTTCCCAACTCAAGGATCGAACCCATGTTTCTTACTGTCTCCTGCATTGGCAGCCGGTACTTTACCACTGGTACCACTTGGGAAGGAAAGACGCCAAGAAATGCATTTGCAGACTCACATCTACAAGCTGATTGTGACTAGGACTCTGGCCAACCCAGAACTGCACATGGGGATCTAGCAATATGGTTAAGGTAGAAGCAGATGGTACAGTGGGTTGTTAGGAAATTAGTTTTGAAGCTTTGTTTGAAGAATGATCACATTGCATTTCTGTCTAATGAAGAATACATACATAATATACACATAATGTATGCAATATATATAGTGAATAATGTATGTAGCATGCTAATTAAATGTAGCCAAATTTTCTTAAAATACTTTTATTCACAGTCTACAAGAGGTGAGAAAAATCTCACTTGCCTGTGTCAAAGTAGGGTGAAGGCTATTAGTGATTTTAGGGGCATATTATGCTGTTTGACCCACTCCCTTAGGATGACTCCTGGGCTGGACTTTGTTCAGGCAGGTGGTGTACAGGGATGAGCCTCTGGTGTCCACTTATCTCTGTTTTCTCCCTTCCAATCTTTTATCTTCCTTCTTCTCTCTCTCATCTCCATTTCTCTCCTCCTCTATCTTTTCTCCTCTTCAGTTCTTTCTCCATTCTCTCTCTGCTAGCCTTGCTACCTTTTAATTTCCCTTTTTTTTGTCTCCCTACCTCCTTTTCTCTCATTCTCTCTCCCTCCCACCACCCTTTGCTCACCTCCATCATGTGATTTGGGCTTCTGCCTCAACCTGCTAGCCCAACCCCGTTTCCTACTGACCTGACAGCCTTTCTTCCTATTCTACCTAGATTTTGCCAGAGGCTTCCCTGCTCCAACAGCCCGACTGGCTTCCTCACAGGACTGCATTCTTTAAGTGGAGCCACAGTACAATCCTCTTGTCTGATTCTCCCTACATTGCCCCACTCCACCCAGCAGGTTGGGATCGAGGAGTCCAATCTATGTCTGACCTCCCAGTGTCTCTGTGGCATGGAGCACTGGCCAGCTTCAATGGCATTGCGAGCCCAGATCAGCTTTCCCCAAGTCCATCACTTGCCTCCTAGAGGCCCGTGTTACTGACTCCTGATCTAGGGGGATGAATCTGTGGTGAGAACTCATGACCAGTGAGTAAGAGTCATGGGTCTCAAAGAGATTTTCCAGGTTGACAAAGATCCTAGTTAGTAATCAAAGAGCACTATCATCCAAGGGACATTTATTGAGAATCTAATGATATCTTAGCATGTTAGGTATGCCAAGATGAATACTTTGGTCCTTTGGTCCTTATCCTTAGGAGCCTGAAAGGCTAGTAGGGTGGGAATGGGATGGGGTAGAAGTAGGATCTTATTATAAATATATATACAAATAGGAAATTAGAATTCCACTTCCTGTAAAAGAATAAAGGAATAAATTTACCTACCCTGTGGACTGGGGAAACATTTCTAGAGGGATCAACCTGTGACTTGAGTCTTTTAAGATGTGGAAGTTTCATTGGCTAAGACATCCTAGGCAGGAGCATACTATGAGCAAAGTTCTAGAGACAAGAAGAATGTATAAAATAGAAGCTGTATGTTGCTAGAGGATGAGTAATCAGAGCAATTCACAAGCAGCTTTGCTAGCTAAGAAGGAGCAAGAACCAAAGGCCAGGAGAAGAGACTGACTGGAAAGGGTCAGGTTCTGAGTTGGCTCAAACCCAACAGGAAACTGCAGGACAGATTCCCAGGGGGCTTGGGATCACAGGGAGACCCAGGGACCCACCCCAGTCACTTAAGGCTCAGAGGAGCAGAATAATTCCTCACACACCTGCCAAATTCTGTGCTTATTGGTGACAAGTGAGTCCACACCTTTCAGAACTACCCGCCAATCTGTTGAACTGGGGTCTGAAGAACTGACAATAAATATACTTTAATTGGCTAAAGAAAAATAACCAATAGTAGACAAATAAGATTGGAAGTATAAGTGATTTCCATATTCTAAAAAGTCTAGTTGACCAACCTTAGAAGCTTATTTTTTTTTTCTACAGACAAATGGAAGTTCATTTGCCACTGCATTCATGCTTGCTTTCTAAGTTGCTTCAGTTGTGTCTGACTCTTCGTGACCCTCTGGACTATAGCCTGCCAGGCTCCTCTTTCCAGGGGATTCTCTAGGCAAGAATAGTAGAGTGGGTTGCCATGCCTTTCTCCAGGGGATCTTCCTAACCCAGGAATTGAACCTGCTCCTCTTGAAACTCCTGCACTGCAGGCAGATTCTTTACTACTGAGCCCCTGGGGAAGTTCTGTTTGTCACTGACATTTCAACAAAATCCAGAGCAAAGAGCTCTGATTGAAACTTCTACTAATAATTCTAGTCTAAGAAATGTAGTTTAGACACATCATACTTCCTTAGGCCAAGCATACATGAAATTGAATTTTCAATTAAAAAATAAAAGAAAGAATAGTACATTTCATGAGCACTTTCACTATAGGATTTCTTTACTTTGCCAATTGTTTCATCACTGTCACCTGCTTGATTTGTGAGCATCTGCTTAGGTGCCATTTTCCAGGAACAGAGCTGTAGCATGAAGGAAGGGACCCTGTGCTCAGCCTTCTCCACTTTGTAAACAAGAAAACTACCATTTCCACGTTAAATCTCAGAGCTATGTTTAAATTAAAGGAAATAAAAAATCCAGAGTGCCTTGAATTCCTCAACAGAAATGTACTACAGGAATATGAAGTCCATAAATTTTATGTGTCTCCTTTTCTGCAGCCTAACAGCTGGTCCAGAAGGGAAAAGGTTGGTTTAGACCCAAGTTGCAGTTACCAAGGGCAGCAGTGTGGTCAGCTGACTGGAGGTTACAGAAACCTTGCTAAAGGGGTCAGAAGGCAGCACTGCCCCCATTCATGTAGGTATCAGGGTAGCAGCAGAGAATGGCAGCAATGCATGTTTTGCTGGACTCCTGCAGGAATGCTCATGGAGAACAAGATGATGCTGTAAAAGCTTAATGACCCTGTGGTGAAGGAGACCATCCTAAGTGTTGGTCTGTTACTCACAGGATTGCTATAACATATGCAAATAAAACACAAGTACTTTATATACCTTATATAAATAATTATATATTTACATACTTAATCTTTACATTTCTGCAAGAAGTAATCTACCTGAGAGCCGGACTCAAGTCCATATCATCAGCATTATATCCTAGTTTTCAGTATAATACCTGGTACATAATAGGTTATCAGTGAATATCAGTTCAATGATATCCTAGTGCCCTGCAATGTTATCACCTCCTCCTTCAAGAATGAATAAATGAACAAGATCATTGACTTTTATACACTCAAGTATTAAATCTTACTAAGCACCAGATCTCATTCTGTGCCCAGGTAACACCTGAAACGTAATAGGCACCAGGACTAATTGAATGGTTTGACTTCTCCACTTGACTATAAACTCCATGAGATCGGGGATCGTATTTTGCTCGCAGCAATTCGCATGGCTCCCAGAATATGTAAATGCTTTCTACCTCCTTGGTCAACTCAGTCAAACATGGCAGACTTCCAAAAGTTTCAGAAGCAGTGCAATTTGTAAGAAATAATACCAAAATAAGAATCTCAAGTCCTGGTTTAAATTTCAACTCTGACACCATAAATATAGGCATGTGTTGAGACTTTCTGCCCTTCCTTTTTCCTTATCAGTCCAGAATATAATCTCTAAATTTCCCTTCTCTCCATGGCCTCCTGAAATGACCCTACTAATCAGAATTTGTTTAGGTATCTAGTTAGAGAGACAGAGAGCAAAACAGATTACATAACTGTGTATGTACATACTTTGCATCATACTGCAGGCTCTACGTTCCAGAAAAATGATTGCTTTCAGTAGAAATTTATGTCATATTAAATATTATCAAGATTGCTCAGCCTAAATGCATTCCTCTCTAAGCTTCCCATTTGAAGGAGTCCTCCTAGTTTGTTCAGGGCTTCACCACAGGGCCTAGAACAGTGTCTGGCCAGTAACAACATTCAATAAATACATGTTGAATGAGAGGGAAAAAGAAATACATGGAGGTGAGAGGGGGAGAAGAAGAGAGAAATGCTTTTGATTCAGGTTCTGAAAACCAGCAAAGAAGCAAATGGATCACATAAAGAGAACGCAGACTATATATTGGTAGTGTTGTTTGGGATAAAAAAAAAAGCATCTGCTATATCGCTGATTTGCTTTGCTGACAGTTAATTTTTAAGAAGACTAAGGCTGTGATAAAAGGAATGAAGAAAACCATTGGTAGATATCATTTAAAGCCAAATTTATTAAGTGATAGTTAAATCGCACAATTGTAGCCAGTACAAGTACAAAAGAAAAAATAATACCCTGAGGCTAGCAGAACTAAAATCGCTCTCAGCTGTTAATAGAAAAGCATTCATCCCAATGCCATTTCTTTAATGCCTCCTGTAGGTTAGATGTCATTTAGCTCTAATCTTGGGAAGTAATTATTACTGCCCTCAATTTACAGGTAAAAAACTGAGGCTCAAAAAGACCAAATGACTTGTCTAAGATCATTCAGCTAAGGGCAGCATGAGATTAAAATCCAAAGCTACTGAATTTAAAGTCTAGATATCTTCCTTTATGAAATATAGAAGTATCCTGCCTCTGGGGAATAGAATTTTCTCTCAAACTATAAACCATCCTATGAGATAGAAAAAGCCTAAAAACCTTATCAAAGTCTTACACATAGTATGATTGAAAAGTTGCTTTCAGAATGAGATGCTTTCATTTTAATACTATTTTCCAAGAGACTTCCACTATAACATTTGAAAGCACATTTCCATAGAAAAAAAAGAGGCCTAAGCATAATAGAAACATTCTGACTCAAACAGAACTCTTACAAAATCATGTTCCAGATAAAGTTAATGTATAATGATAAAACATGCATGTAAACCAAGTCACCCAATTCAAACAAAACACAGAAATTTTGTGCCTGACAATGGTTCAATGGTCTAAAAAAGAAAACAAAGGACAGAAGCTCACTGCCTTAAAAGTTACTCTTCTAAGAAATCCCCTTGCTGAAATTTCACATGCAGATCTTGGTAGCTGATAGAGCTTTGTTTCAAAGCTAATTTAGAAGCTGCTGGCTTCCAGAAATAAACAAGTGGAGCTGGGCTGCAGTGGAAAGGAGACAGAAGAAATCCAGAGACTGATTTTCAAAATAAGTTGAAAGAAGACAAAAGAGAAAATTGATTTCTAGAAACAGACAGCCAAGAGCATCTGAAATGTAACTGCTAGGAGTCCTCAGGCAATAGCCCAAGTTTGCTTTTTGTTTTATAAATTTATAAAACTGCTGCATTTTAATGTCCAGAGGCAAGTGAAAGTCTTCACTCTTTATTTTTGATGAAGAATAGATGTCCAAAAATGTCTAGCAACTCGTCCAGTGGAGCACAGCTAATCAAAGAATATTTTGAGCCATTCCATGAATGTAACTAACATAATATTGTAAAGCAACTATAATCCAATAAAAATAAATAAATAAAGTATCTCATGATAAGATTTGCTTTTTCAAATTATGAACTATTTCAATTTGCCTAAGTACATCGGGCAACATTAACAAATTAGCAAACTACTATAAACATTTTTTTAATAATTACCTTTCAAATTGTTAACTTAAAATGCTATTTAATAAAAACAGCTTTTTGCAAACCTTTGAACGCTTTGGATTCATGATGTTTGGTGATAAACAAATTGAACAGAAAATGAAGCAGTTGAGCTCGTATTGGCAAGGTTAAATGATGGGGTTTAGAACAATCACCGTTATGCACAGATAGGACAGAAGAGGCTGTGGAGAATTCCAAACAGCTAGGATATTATTAGCAAAATAGTTCTTTAATAGAAGTGTGCCAATTGACACAGTATACATAGGGACCAATTTGGAGTGTAAATGAGAGAGGTTCAAAGTACCTTGGAAAATAGGAGACAAGGAGGAGGGACCGAGGGAGGAGTCTGCTCAGCTGGGCATGTTCCCCAACCTGGCGGCCCTGCACGACGAGCAGAACACGGTTCTGTCAACAGACTTGTCCAGTAAGGGTTACTTCTACAGCTCTGCCAAGCTCTGTTTAAAAAAAAAACAAAAACAAAAACAACAAACTGGAAACCACTATGACAATACTCTTGGGAATGTGAGGCTCCAAGAGTCAAGAAGGCACAGAGCTGAGGTTTCTGCTTCTTCCCTTTCGCTGTGTTTCCTGTCAGACCAGGCACAGAGACACCGTTGAAAGACCACAGAGTAACCCAATACGCTTTACACGATGTTCCCTACATTTGAAAGGGTTTTTTTTTATAAACACCGTTGGCAGCATTTTTCATTATTATTTTAATCATTTGCAGTTTCACGTTGGACTTTACCATAAGGCCGTTTTCCACGTTTGTTGCCAGCAACAGAACTTGGTCAGCTGCCACTCAGAACTAGTTCCACACTATCTCTCCCCACTATCTGTAATGTGACCCAGTTTTGGTGAGAGAAAAAGAGTTCCTGATCCTTAATTGCCGCAGCCTGCCAGGAGCTCTTTGTTGGACATGGGAAGTTTCTGACCCTCACCAGAGCCTCACAGTGTGTAGATCAATTGTCTCGGCCTTCAACCCGCTCCAGTATTCTCGTCTGGAAAACCCCATGGATGGAGGAGCCTGGTCAGCTACAGTCCATGGGGTCGCAAAGAGTTGGACACGACTGAGCGACTTTCTCTCTCTAAGCATGTTGGACACAGGGAAAAGTCTCTTGGAAGATCAAATTAAAAGAAGGCGAGCACTGCATTTGCTGATTAGTGCATCAGACTGGGACTACGCACAGCCCAGACACAGCTTCCTGTGCCACAGGGGGGGGTAATTAGGAAGATGGAGGGAGATGGAGCCTACACAATGGGCTGCTCTGGGGCCCAGTAGGACCACTCATTTGCCTTGTGACTGGGAGGGAATTAATCTCACTGAGCCTGAATTATAGCATCTAAATGTGGGAATAAACATTAATAAGCTAATTAGTAAACATTAACCATGTTTGTTAGGGAAGTATGAAGAAGTCCTTTGTGATCTATACTATGACTTACAGAAATTAGTTATTAATGTTACCATGAAAAATCATTTCCTTTTATGAGTGTACACACACACACATGCAAGATACAGAGGGAATAATTTCATTTAATTAATTATTGCAATATATTTTGATTTCCTTAACTTATATAACTTGACTCAGTGTTGGTCAAGGGTTGGGCTGGCAGGGTAACATCTGCAGAATAGAATCTAATTTAAATTAAGATGGGTTGTCTAGACCATCTTATGTTTTCAGTCCTGATCCACTTACAAGGCCTTCAGAAATAAATTTTGATGGCATTAAGTTTGACCTCTCTCGTGATGACAGAGTTGGAAACTTAAGGTAAGCACAGGACCAGTTTGGAGAGTCCAGCTCATCTCCTTAATGCTATTAAATCCATTTAAAAGGGAAAACTTACATTAAAAAAAAAAAACAATATATCATATGATTCCACTTATATGAAGCACCCAAAATAGTCAAATTCATAGAGATGGAAAGTAAAATCAGTTCAGTTCAGTTGCTCAGTCGTGTCTGACTCTTTGCGACCCCATGAATTGCAGCACACCAGGCCTCTCTGTCCATCACCAACTCCCAGAGTCTACCCAAACCCATGTCCATCGAGTCAGTGATGCCATCCAACCATCTCATCCTCTGTCGTCCCCTTCTCCTCCTGCCCCCAATCCTTTCCAGCATCAGGGTCTTTTCCAATGAGTCAACCCTTCGCATGAGGTGGCCAAAGTATTGGAGCTTCAGCTTCAACATCAGTCCTTCCAATGAGCACCCAGGATTGATCTCCTTTAGGATGGATTGACTGGATCTCCTTGTAGTCCAAGGGACTCTCAAGAGTCTTCTCCAACACCACAGTTCAAAAGCATCAATTCTTCGGTGCTCAGCTTTCTTCACCGTCCAACTCTCACATCCATACATGACCACTGGAAAAACCATAGCCTTGACTAGACGGACTTTTGTTGGCAAAGTAATGTCTCTGCTTTTAAATATGCTATCTAGGTTGGCCATAACCTTTCTTCCAAGGAGTAAGCATCTTTTAATTTCATGGCTGCAATCACCATCTGCAGTGATTTTGGAGCCCAAAAAAATAAAGTCTGACACTGTTTCCACTGTTTCCCCATCTATTTCCCATGAAGTGATGGGACCAGATGCCATGATCTTAGTTTTCTGAACGTTGAGCTTTAAGCCAGCTTTTTCACTCTCTTCTTTCACTTTCATCAAGAGGCTCTTTAGTTCTTATTCACTTTCTGCCATAAGGGTGGTGTCATCTGCATATTTGAGGTTATTGATATTTCTCCCGGCAATCTTGATTCCAGCTTGCGTTTCTTCCAGCCCAGCGTTTCTCATGATGTACTCTGCATATAAGTTAAATAAGCAGGGTGACAATATACAGCCTTGACGGACTCCTTTTCCTATTTGGAACCAGTCTGTTGTTCCATGTCCAGTTCTAACTGTTGTTTCCTGACCTGCATACAGGTTTCTCAAGAGACAGGTCAGATGGTCTGGTATTCCCATCTCTTTCAGAATTTTCCACAGTTTATTGTGATCCACACAGTCAAAGGCTTTGGCATAGTCAATAAATCAGAAATAGATGTTTTTCTGGAACTCTCTTGCTTTTTCGATGATCCAGCAGATGTTGGCAATTTGACCTCTGGTTCCTCTGCCTTTTCTAAACCCAGCTTGAACATCTGGAAGTTCACAGTTCACGTATTGCTGAAGCCTGGCTTGGAGAATTTGAGCATTACTTTACTAGCATGTGAGATGAGTGGTTACCAAAGGCTGGGCAGATGGGGAGTTGTTTAATAGGTACACAGTTTGGGGAAGAGGAACTAAAGAGCCTCTTGATGAGGGTGACAAAGGAGAGCAAAAAAGCTGGATTGAAACAATATTCAAAAAACTAAGATCATGGCATCTGGTCCCACCACTTCATAGCAAAGAGATGTGGGAAAGGGGGAAACAGTGACAGATTTTATTTTTGGGGGCTCCAAAATCCTTGTGGACAATGACTGCAGCCATGAAATTAAAAGATGCTTGCTCCTTTGAAGGAAAGCTATGACAAACCTAGACAGCATATTAAAAAGTAGAGACATCACTTTGCCAACAAAGGTCTGCATAGCCAACGCTATGCTTTATCCAGTAGTCATGTACGGATGTGAGAGTTGGACCATAAAGAAGGCTTCACACCAAAGAACTGATGCTTTGGAATTGTGGTATTGGAGAAGACTCTTCAGAGTCCCTCGGACTGCAAGGAGTTCGAACTAGTCAATCCTAAAAGAAACCAACCCTAAATGTTCATTGAAAGAACTGATGCTGAAGTTGAAGCTCCAATACTTTGGCCACCTGATGTGAAGAGCTGACTCATTGCAAAAGACCCTGATGCCGGGAAAGATTGAGGGAAGGAGGAGGAGAGGATGACAGAGGATGAGATGGTTAGATGGCATCACCGATTTAATGGACATGAGTTTGAGCAAACTCTAGGAGATAGTGAAGGACAGGGAAGCATAGTGTGCTGCAATCCATGGGGTCACAGAGTCTGACATATCTGAGTGACTGAACAACAAGGGCTGGTGGATGGGGAGTTGTTTAATGGGTACACAGTTTCAGTTTGGGGTGACGGCAAGGTTCTGGAGATAAATGGTGGTAATGATGGCACAACAGTGTGAATGTACTGATTAATACTATATGCTTAAAATGGTTAAAATGGTGAAGTTTGTTACAAGTATTTGACCACAATAAAAGAACATGGAAATGTTATTTTAAATATTTGCATCACTTCATATTGAATATTTGATTTAATGGAGGTTTTTAAGGAATTATTAAACGCACAGAACCAAAAGATGTATATCACATTCTATCACAACTCAGTAAGTAAAGGAAAACAGTTACTAGGAGATCTTTCAGATTCACTTCTGGATTGGCATGAATCCAAAGCAAATTTTTAAAAAGAAAGAGGAAGAGTCACACTGATTGAATTGCCCATATTTTATTAAAACATGGCTTTGCTACATCTAAGTATACTCTGTACCCTGAAAAAGAATGGGGACAATTTTATCAGCTATAATTGAGAGATAATTGAATAGGATGAATAAAGCAATATGGGGCCCAGAGCAAAAAGAATACTTATATTACACCACTATATGCGCAAGAAACACCAGACGGAATTCATTGTGAAAAAGTTTGATAGTCACAGTAAAAAGGAAAGCAAAGGGAATTTTTAGGTAGATATAAGGACAGTAAATATGAAAGAAATTTCAAAACCATATGTAAGTGATTAACTTTGTATCATCTTTACTAGAAATTAGAAAACAGATAAAAACATAGAAGGCATCCTTTTTACTGTTCAAAGAGCTATGACAACTGAACTAAGTTAATACAGTCTGTTTCAAAACAGGATATTCGTGTAATCACAAGTGTGATTTTCTAACTAGAAGGGAAAAAAAGAGAAAATTCATTCTAATTAAGTCAATTCCTTGAGAAAGAAGTCACTCATTTACTATGTCCTTGACAGCAAGACCATTCCCAATTTGGTCGTCATCACAGTGGATTTTGAGAATGACTGGAAATCTCCAATGCCATCACTAATAAATGGAAGTGTCAGATCATTTCCTCTTGCAAAACAGACACTCTGGCATAATTGTGATATAAGCAGTTTGTTTATTTTAATGTCAATCACTGCCTTGGAGTATTTTCTTTTTAACAAAATATCTTATCCAAATACTATTGGATTTTTTATCTGCAAACTGGACAAGGAGTTATAAATGATTTCATCTGAGCTAGCAAGCTCCTAAGGCCTCTTGCCAAATTTGAAGAAGTATGGCAAAAGAGAAGAAAGAAATTGTATCTTTAAGCCTTTGGGGGCTTTAAAGAGCCTTCGGAGGACCAAGAGTAACTAAGATGCTCTATGTCCACAGGACATGCGTGTTTCACGGTAGCCTCCTGGGGAGCAGGTGGATTTGATCCAATTCTTCACAACATGCATGACTCTACCACCAAATTTTTGTTTCACTAGTTACTTTTTACTGCCGCTTAACAAACATGGCACTTTGGTCTCAGAGGAGTACAATTTCATTTCTTTTCTAATCTTTTCCCCCGTTTACACCTTTTTCTGCTTTGTTTTGAAAATAGTCAAGCCATTTCTAGTGCTTTGGTTGTTCTCTTGTTTGTTACCTTATACTAGGAATTGGATTTATTGATCCAGTGACTACCCAAAAGCCAGACAACAAAACCCCGAAAGTTTTATCGCTTTTTCATTTTCCTCTGATATTACTAGGGATTGTTTTATACTTCATTAAGAATTTAAAATTCAAAAATGCTTCTATCTTATTTTCTTACTAGTATAGCATTGTCTGAAACAATTTCTGTAAATTTAATCATTTTAGTTTTCATGATTGCTGATTATGTCACTTGGTCAAAAATAGATGTACATTGCCATATCCTAAGATACACACACCGTCATCCACACAAGCGGATATACATGTCCCTATTCACACACACTACACACCCTTCTTGGCTTGAGTCCTCATACTCTCAGGAAATTCTAGCAGGACTTTCCATTAATACAACTCCAATAATTTACGCCTAACAAAAGACAATGTGTTAATATAAATACACATCTACAAAGCGTTATGAACTCACTTACGGGGCATTCTTCCTCATAAACAACCATATTCTGTTTTAGCATTTGTTGCTGAAATGTATAATAGTAGCAGACACAACACACAAAGCCTAAAGGAATGAGAACATTTGGCCCACGTAAAGAGTAAACAGGTTTTTCAAATACAATATTTTTCAAAGACATAGCCTGGAATGCGAAATGAATGGAAAGAAGCATGATTATTAATGCATTTTCTTTTTCAAAATCCTGAAAACCAGTCATATGTTCTACATTATGAATATGCAGATGGTCTCAATGCAGTTATTTTTCTCTAATTAAAGCCATCAGGGCAAAATAATGCAGTCATTTAGGAAGCTGATTCAGCTGGGTCTTTCTTCCCTTCTCCAGAAGAGCAACAAAACCTTTACATGTTTATGTAATTTGGGGATCCTTGCTGGTAAATGAAAGAGAAGCGAGCAAACCAGCAGGAAGGGTGGCTTTATTCTTCTGTGCTTTGTGGTAAATTGTGTACTTTATGAAGAAAATACATTTCACAGATGGATTTCTCCTAGATATTTTTGTTCAGACCCTACTTTGGCATTTTGTAAGCAATAACTTCTCTGAATTCAGCACCCTTGTCTGCCGTTGATCCAACAATGATGTTGAAAGCAAGCATATCAAGTTAACCTGTCAGCCTTCCTGCTTGTCCCCTTAATGACAGCTCTAAGCTGAGTGTGTCATCTGGGCCTGGCCAAATTGCTCAAGGCAGCAGTTTGACTTTTATTATACCTTGTTATACCTTCCACTCCTCTCTGATGAAGATGGTGGTTGATGATAGATGACATATATGAACGAATACTATCCTTGTTCTTCATTTGCAAACAACTCTGACAAAACAATTCTATCCCAGACTCTCTTTCAAACATTAGTCATACCTCTAGCCCTTTAGCAGCCATAGACCTATCCAGTTTTCAAAGGTGCTGTTAGGAAGGTAGCCTTATGGAGAAACTAGCCTTATGAAGGTAAACAAGCTGAAATTCATAGTTACCTTGCTTGACATCATCATTATGATGAAATTCTTTTGCCTTAAAACATATATATGTTGTTTTTTAAAAAGTGTATAGGGAAAGGGATGCATGGTGAAGATATCACTCTTATAGAGAGCTATGTGCATGCTAAGTTACTTCTGTCATGTCCATCTCTTTGCGACCCTATGGACTGTAGCCCTCCAGGCTCCTCTGTCCATGGGATTCTCCAGGCAAGGATACTAGGGTGGGTTGCCCTGCCCTTCTCCAGGGGATCTTCCAGATTCGGGATCGAACCCATGTCTCCTGTGTCTCCTGCATTGGCAGATGAGTTCTTTACCACTAGTGCCACCTAGGAAGCCTGTGAAGAGCTATCACAGAACCTAAGTTCCTTTCCACCACTGAACCTATAGAGCTGAACTCCTATTGCTACAGCTTGGGCCACCAGAGTAATTTGGGAGGTGTGGAACGGCTCATTGAGATGCAGCAAGAAAAAATATACACCCACTCCTTGGAGGGTGGCCTTCCCATGGGAATTCTGAATCCTTTCATACAAAATTTTTTCATTTAAAACGAAGTAATAGGAATTTCCCTGATGGTCCAGTGGTTAAGACTTCACTTTCTGATGCAGAGGGTGTGGTTTCTATCCCAGGTTGGGGAGCTAAGATCTCACATGCCTCGAGACCAAAAAATCAAAATATAAAACAGAAGCACTATTGCAACAAATTCAATACAGACTTTAAAAATTGGTCCATGAATAAACTCAAGATGGATTAAAGATCTAAATGTAAGACCAGAAACTATAAAACTCCTAGAGGAAAACATAGGCAAAACCCTCTCTGACACAAATCACAGCAGGATCCTCCATGACCCACCTTCCAGAATATTGGAAATAAAAGCAAAAATAAACAAATGGGACCTAATTAAAATTAAAAGCTTTTGCACAACAAAGGAAACTATAAGCAAGGTGAAAAGACAGCCTTCAGAATGGGAGAAAATAATAGCAAATGAAACAACAGACAAACAATTAATCTCTAAAATACACAAGCAACTCCTGCAGCTGAATTCCAGAAAACTAAACGACCCAATCAAAAAACGGGCCAAAGAACTAAACAGACATTTCGCCAAAGAAGACATACAGATGGCTAACAAACACATGAAAAGATGCTCAACATCACTCATTATTAGAGAAATGCAAATCAAAACCACAATGAGGTACCATTTTACACCAGTCAGAATGGCTGCTATCCAAAAGTCTACACGCAATAAATGCTGGAGAGGGTGTGGAGAAAAGGGAACCCTCTTACACTGTTGGTGGGAATGCAAACTAGTAGAGCCACTATGGAGAACAGTGTGGAGATTCCTTAAAAGACTGGGAATAGAACTGCCATATGACCCAGCAATCCCACTGCTGGGCATACACACCGAGGAAACCAGAATTGAGGGAGACGCGTGTACCCCAATGTTCATCGCATCACTGTTTACAATAGCCAGGACATGGAAGCAACCTAGATGTCCATCAGCAGACGAATGGATAAGGAAGCTGTGGTACATATACACAATGGAATATTACTCAGCCATTAAGAAAAATACATTTGAATCGGTTCTATTGAGATGGATGAAACTGGAGCCCATAATACGGAGTGAAGTAAGCCAGAAAGAAAAACATCAATACAGTGTACTAATGCATATATATGGAATTTGAAAAATGGTAACGATAACCCTATATGCAAGACAGAAAAAGAGACACAGATGCATAGAACAGTCTTATGGACTCTGAGGGAGAAGGTGAGGGTGGGACGTTCTGGGAGAATAGCATTGAAACATGTATATTATCATATGTGAAACAGAACACCATTCCATGTTCGATGCATGAGACAAATGCTCAGGGCTGGGGCAATGGGATGGCCCAGAGGCATGGGATGGGGAGGGAGGTGGGAGGGGGTTCCAGGAAGGGGAACACATGTAAACCCATGGCTGATTCATGTCAATGTATGGCAAAAACTACTACAATATTGTAAAGTAATTAGCCCCCAACTAAAATAAATAAATTTATTTGAAAAAAAAAATTGGTCCATGCAAAAATCTTTAAAAAACAAATAAATAAATAAATGAAATGAAATAATAATCTTCCCCTTAACTGAGCAAATTTTAAAACTGTACTAAATGTAGACTTTATCAAATTTTACCCAATCACTGACACAAACACAACTCCAAACTAGAAAGAAGACAGAGAGAGAAGTTTGACGTCTGGTGTTTACTTAAAGTTTCCTTCCAGGAAGCACTCATAGGGAAAGTTTATTTTCTGCACAGTGAGGTGTTCCCTCCCCCTTTTTAACACGTGTGCATCAGAACATTTCACACATCTGAACCAGAATTACGTATCATGTAAATATCATAAAGTTCATGGGGTAAAATGAAGCTACAAACATTCTAAATCTACTTGGAAAGGTCATGTTAGCTGAGTCTTCTGAGGGTTCGTATGACTATCAGAAGATCTGCCTAAACAGATCCTGGTGGGACTACTGCCAACGCTGCTGGGAGGACAGAGACTAAAGACATGTTGTACATCTCTCCTAGTCTCTTACTGCTCTGCTTGTGAAAGATACTAAGCTCTCCGTCCATGTGCACCTTTTTGTACCTCATTCATGACTCTAGAATGAGGATGCTATAGCCCACAGAGGTACTTTGCCAGCTAGATGCCTGCTAAAATCTGCCTCTGGGGAAGATGCCAAGTAGAAGATGGGAAGACTGGGGAAGGGAGAGGGGCTTGCCTCTTTTTGTCTGCTTCCTGAATCTCTTGAATCCTTCTCTTCTTGGACTTTGGCTTTATTGGCATCACTGAGCAATACTTCTGCAAACCATCGGTAGCAATCCCTTCTAGCAGTAGAAGTCTGAAATTCTAATGTTGACACAACCAGCCTCATGATACCACCTCAGAGATTCTGACCCCACCTTGGCATTCCTTCCAAGACTCTGGTGCGAGGCAGCCAGCACCCATTCTCAGAGGTTATGCTCCAGACACTCGGGGTTTATTCTCTGAACTCAGAGACACCAGCACTAAGTGGCATCAACACCTCAAAATTTTTTGTTTCATAATCTCAGCCTCTTCCCTTTGTTTCCCCATGCCTAAAGGTGGTTGCCTCTTCCTGCAGGTGGGATGAATTACATAACTTGCCAAGTCCAGTGAAAAATGAAATGTTATACCCTTGTTCAAAAATTATTAAGAATTCCAAGATAGCAACAGCAGAGCGTTAAACCAAGCATGTGTGCTCTAACGTGGTCATGTCCAACTCTTTGCAACCCCATGGACTATAGCAAACCAAGCATGACGCCCTTCTAAATGAAAGACCTCATGGAAATGCAGAGGTCACACATGCATGAAACCAGCTTTATGGACAAGGACTGCATTAGTGTTCATTTGGGGTATTCTTAGTTCATTAATACCAAGTTAGTAATTTTTTCTTATTTATTTTTGGCTGTGTGGGTCTTCATTGCTGAGAGGGCTTTTCTCTAGTTGAGGAGAGCAGAGGCTCCTCTCTAGTTACAGGATGGGGCCTCTTCATTGCAGTGGCTTCTCTTGTTGCAGCTCCCCAGGTCTAGAACACAGGCTCAATAATTGTGGCCCAAAGGATAAGTTGCTCGGAGGCATGTGGGATCTTCCCAAACCAGGGACCAAACCTGTATCCCTGGCATTGGCAGGTGGATTCTTAACCACTGAGCTACCAGAGAAGCCCAGCAATTCTTCATATTAAGTTTTCTCTGTTAAGCAGTTTAGTTTTTGTCTTGAAACTGGATCATAGCTAAGATCCTATTCTTCTGCTCTTCACAGTGAAAGGGTAATGGGAGTAAGTCTCCACAGTGACAATAAGGCCTCTTTTACTGTACTCCCTCCTAATAGGAAAGACAATTCGGAATCCACATTCTAAACTTCACTTTGGGATTCTCTGGAACAATGTTCAGACGTCCTTAGTTCAAACCCTTCCAACATATTTCATTCATGTCAGTTTCCTAGCAATATATCCACCACTGGTGTGAACATTCCGAGTCCCTGAAACATGGCAGTACATACAGGTACAAGTGACCTACCTACATATGGCATACATTCCCCCAATCATTAATTTAAATAGAAAAAATACAAAATACATGAAACTACTTAGAAGTTTAAATTCCTCAAAGTCCTTGGCAAGTTGAAAAGTTAAATCATGCAGCAGTAAGCATTACCTTCAATAATCATTTCCCAGTGTGATAAAACATTGCATCTGCCTCTCTTACCTCTTCTAGGAGCAGAGAGAGAAATTCCTTTGGGCAGCAGAGAATAACACAAGGGCTATCAACCATTAACTTGAGCTCCCTTAAGGAGAGAGCCCTTTAGTGGAGCATTCTCAACAGAAGACTCTGCAGATTGGAGCACCTTCAAGTCCCAGTTATTAAAAATAAAACATACTTGACTCAGTAGTGGGCTAGAATAGCATCAAACACTCATGCCACAGCTATTGTATGATTGAGTGCAGTTATACTACACTAGCCCAAAGCTTTGTCAATAGCCCAGGTATGTGAGATCACCCCACAGCTACCATTATTGAACACTTATTATGTGTCAGATCCAGACACATAATAATGGTCAAAATCATCTCATTTTAACACAGATTCTTGTTTAACCTCATAACAACTCCAAAACTGGTATGGTTACACCTACATGACTTACGAAGGAACCCAGGCTCAGACTGCCTAAGAAACACTCATGGTCAGCTTTCATAGAAAGCCCAGGTAACAAAATGAAGATTATCCTTGATTTCTTCTAGAAACAAAACCAAATTTCTGCCAGACATTTTTATATTATTTCCAGAGGCATTGTTAGCAAATTATTTTCTGGGAGCAATTGTTTATCTTTTGAGATGAAATTAACTTAGTAGACCCACTCTTTAAGGTGGTAACATCAAGGTGAGTAGATAAGTGGAGACCATCTAGTGCTAGATGCTTTTCGGTTAGCCTCTAACCTTCCTATAGCTTCTTGGGTCTCACACACAGAAGACAGCACTAGAGACTTCCAAGAACTAATTTAATTATTTACAGTCCAGTTTACCCCTAAATGACATCACATGTCAGATAAAATCTAGAATACTCAGTCCATTATGCAGATATTTTCACCTATCTGGTTATCTGATATTATGGAGACAGGATGTCTGAATATTTATGAGAGGTCTTTGTTTTTTATTTAGGTATTTGGCATTTGTCTATTTTTCCCCTATGACTACTTGCCAGGCTCCTTAGTCATGCCATGATTTTATGTTGCAAAAAAAAATAAAACAGGAAATTATATGTGTGTATATATATATTATATATTATATATATTATTATATATATATAAATTCCATTTCTTCTTACTCTTCTCTTGCCTTGACTGACCCTATGCATGAAGGATCCATAATTCTGTTTCTGTAAATATTAATATTAAAAATAAAAGTAAACATGTAATTTGGATTTATATCTATGAGTAAGCATAGAAAACATAACTGGAAAGTTTTGGTGGTGCTAAATTATCTGGTTAAGTGTAGTAGGTAGTCTGCAGACTCCTAAATCTGCAAATCTATTTAAAACCCAAAGTGGAAAAGCCACATGTCCAATCAAGCACAGCAAGCACAATTTGGAGCGTTTCTCTACTAAACACACACACTTTAGAAATATAAAAAGGGTAAGGAAGAAAACCTGCAGAGTTTCAAAACTTAGGGAAAATGTCCATGAAGGTGAGTCTTATTATGCAGACTGATGGCCAGCAATGGGATCATTAAAACTATCTCAGTACATGCAGGAGGCTTGTTGTTTTCCAGAGAGCTGTAAATATGATCAATCAGATGCAACTCAGTGTAAGGCTGATTCAGCAAACAATTTTCTCCATCATTCACCCATTAATTGTATATATTTGCACTTCTTTAGCATCAGCAAACCTTGCAATCTAGAATGGCTGTTTGAGATATGCAGTTCTGCTTATACCTTAATAAAACACCAAAGTTGCCTACAGTAAAGCCCATACTGTATTACCAGAACATTTCCTTAATGTGGTGACTGCATTTCTAATCACTCCTTCATATATTCTACTCCCAGTTACGAGCAGAGTCATCAACACTTCTACAATACTCTTGATACAAGAACTTTCTCATCAGCATTAACACCTACTCTGCTGCTGCTGCTGCTAAGTCACTTCAGTCGCGCCCGACTCTGTGCGACCCCACGGACGGCAGCCCACCAGGCTCCGCCGTCCCTAGGATTCTCCAGGCAAGAACACTGGAGTGGGTTGCCATTTCCTTCTCCAGTGCATGAAAGGGGAAAGTGAAAGTGAAGTTGCTCAGTCGTGTCCGACTCGTAGCGACCCCATGGACTGTAGCCTACCAGGCTCCTCCATCCATGGGATTTTCTAGGCAAGAGTACTGGAGTGGGGTGCCATTGCCTTCTCCGAACACCTACTCTAGAGAAGTGTATATGTAGTGTTCTTTGAGGTGCATATGCCTATATTTACTCATGCTCATCTCAACCACATAACTGATACTCAAGAACATACCAAAGAGCATGTCATGGGGAGAGAGGTAGGAAGGGAGAATCAAAAAGAGGGTTCTAGAATGATAACAACTAGCACTTATATAATTAGTTCCAGGTACTGTTCTAAGCAGTTAAAATATTACCTCATTTAGTCTTTACAGCAACCCTAGGAGGTAAATACTATTGTTATCCCCATTTTACAATCAAGGAAACAGACAGTTAAAACAACTTGCCCTTGTTCACACAATTGAGAAGTAATGGAATTGTATTCAAACTCAGGCAGTCTAACTCCAAAGTTCATGCCCTTAATTATGATGCCATATGCTTTTTTGTTACAAAAGGTAACATACACTATTTTGAAAATTATTCCAGAAGGCCCAATAAGCTGAGTGACTTACCTTCTACTAAATTCTATAATCAAGCAAGAACCAAAATGACAGTTTTTTAAACCTACTCCTGACTATTTCTCATAGAAATAGATAGATGATAGATTGACAGGTAGACAGACAGACAGACAGATGATGCTCTGCTAAGTTACTCAGTTGTGTCTGACTCTTTGCGACTCCATAGGCTATAACCCTCCAGGCTTTTCTGTCCATGGGATTCTTCAAGCAAGAATACTGAAGTGGGTTGCCATTTCCTTCTCCAAGACAGATGATAGATAGATAAAATATATAATGTATATATTTAGATACATAAAATAAACTGCCAATACCTTCATAATTCCTAGGAAAATAAAGTCAAAAACAGTAAAACAGTAAATTTTGATAAAAATTTTAAAATTAAAAAAAATTCTCCAATCAAGAAATTATATATCAGTTGGAGATGCAATGCTCAAAAATAATTTTTAAAAACTGAGAATTCAATAAAGAACCACAGAAACAGGCTGAATAACTCAAGTTCTACATACTCAAACTTCAGGCAACATTTTTTATAGGTTCAATTCCTTGAATATCTCCATTATTTACCTGTAAATATAAAATTTCAAAATCTAATTTTTATAACATTCCCATAGTTGGGATTGTCTCTACTATCCATCTTATAACCCCATTGTCACTTGTAATTAAAAAAAGACAAAAAGGCTATTTCTATGTATTTTGCACAATTATATTTGAATAACCAGTCAATCCTAGAGGAAATCAACCCTGAATATTCACTGGAAAGACTGATGCTGAAGCTGAAGCTCCAATACTTTGGTCATCTGATGTGAAGAGCTGACTCACTGGAAAAGACTCTGATGCTGGGGAAATAGTGAAGGCAGAAGGACAAGGGGACAACAGAGAAAGAGATAGTTGGATGCCATCACCAACTCAATGAACAAGAGTTTGAGCAAGCTCCAGGAGATGGTGAAGGACAGGGAAGCCTGGCGTGTTATAGTCCATGAGGTCGCAAAGAGTCAGACACAACTTATCAACTGAACAACCATTGGGGAGCCTGTGGTATGGGAAAGCATTTTGCCTGATGTTATGAACATGACACATTTCCAGAGCTTTCTTAGCCCTTCACAACTGAGAAGGCAGAAGACAGACCTATACTAAAGAACTCTAATAAGAGGCAATCTCTAAGTGCTAGTCTGGAGGAATAGCAGAAGGGACATGAGAGCTGAGAAGGGCATCTGAAAAGCTTTGAGGAAGAGTTGAGATTTGAAATATTAAGATATCAGGGACAAGAGACATAGGAGGAGGGCATCTGGAATAGACAAGTCAGTCCCAGCCAAGACACGTGAGGTTCACGGAGAGGGAGGAGGCCAGCACAGGATGCTGAGACGTTGGTGAGTCAGGTGGGTGAACTGTGGAGTTGTCAATAGGGCTGAAGAAATTTTAACACAGTTTCTTGTTTAACCTTATAATTCAGAATCCACTTTCTAACTCTCATCTTGGGATTCTCTGGAACAATGTTCAGAAGTCCATAGTTCAAACCCTCCTGACACATTTCATTCATGTCAGTTTCCTATCAACATATCCACCACTGTTCTGAATATTCCAGGCCCCTGAAGCATGGCAGTACATACAGGCATAAGTGACCTACCTAAGACAAGACTGGAAGAACTGGAGTTCTTAGCTAAGTAAGCTAGTTCAGTTCAGTTCAGTCGCTCAGTTGTGTCCGACTCTTTGCGACCCCATGAAACACAGCACACCAGGCCTCCCTGTCCATCACCAACTGCCAGAATCTACCCAAACCCATTGTCCATTGAGTCGGTGATGCAATTCAACCATCTCATCCTCTGTCATCCCCTTCTCCTCCTGCCCTCAATCTTTCCCAGCATCAGGGTCTTTTCAAATGAGTCAGCTCCTCGCATCAGGTGGCCAAAGTATTGGAACTTCAGCTTCAACATCAGTCCTTCCAATGAACACTGAGGACTGATCTCCTTTAGGATGGGCTGGTTGGATCTCCTTGCCGTCCAAGGGACTCTCAAGAGTCTTCTCCAACACCACAGTTCAAAAGCATCAATTCTTCTGCACTCAGCTTTCTTTATAGTCCAACTTACATCCATACGTGACTACTGGAAAAACCATAGCCTTGACTAGATGGACCTTTGTTGGCAAAGTAATGTCTCTGCGTTTTAATATGCTGTCTAGGTTGGTCATAACTTTCCTTCCAAGAAGTATGCGTCTTTTAATTTCATGGCTGCAGTTACCATCTGCAGTGACTTTAGGGCCCAGAAAAATAAAGTCAGCCACTGTTTCCACTATTTCCCATGAAGTGATGGGACCAGATGCCATGATCTTAGTTTTCTGAACGTTGAGCTTTAAGCCAACTTTTTCACTCTCTTCTTTCACTTTCATCAAGAGGCTCTTTAGTTCTTCTTCACTTTCTGCCATAAGGGTGGTGTCATCTGCATATCTGAGGTTATTGATATTTCTCCCAGCAATCTTGATTCCAGCTTGTGCTTCATCCAGCCCAGCGTTTCTCATGATGTACTCTGAATATAAGTTAAATAATCAGGGTGGCAATATACAGCCTTGACGTACTCCTTTTCCTATTTGTAAGTAAGCTAGACTTCCTCCCAAAACCAGAAGAAAAGGCCCAGTTGCAAAAGCATGTGGTTGCTTCTAGCAATTCAACTCCTTGAAACAGAAAGATCTATACAAAAGCAACAGCAATAAGCATGCAATCCTTTCTTCACCGATTCCACACAATTTGATGTGGGAAAAACTGATTCCAAGTATGTGATTTAATGGGCCTAGAGCTGGTAGAACTAAGTTCTAGCTGTAATTACTTAAACTATGTACAATGTGACCCTGGACTACTCACCCCAGGGCTCCTCTGAGACTTGGCTTCCTAATGCCAGGCAGATGGATTTGCAAATGACCCTGCTAACTGTCTCCAATTCTATGAAGTGCCTCAGGAGAGGTTAAGAAGGCAAGGCCTTCACCCCACCCTCATACAGGAAAGCTTTACTCTGTATACTGGTCTTCTGCGTCAACTTTCAATGGAAAACAATATCCTACTGTTTAAAAACATTTGAGAAACATCTGACTGTATCACCTAAAAGGTTCCTTTAGCTTTTATGTCCTAACACTCTTTGATATCTCTTTGTCTGTATCATTTAAGAGTTCTCAATAATATCCAAACTTATCCCATAAATACGCCCACATGCTTTCATGAATACATTTAGTAAGTTCTGATATGGGTTCCAGTTTTGTTCCTTTGTAGAATGGACTTTATGATATATTTTCTTACATGTGTTGATAGGCATATCTAGTAGGCAGATAAATGCAGAGCACAATTAGTGACATAATATAATGCAAACCAAGTAGAATTCTACGGAAAATGGGCTTGTTGTTGTTCCAGTGGTTCTCCATATCCTGGGAAATGCAGAAGAATATCCAGCCTTCTAGGTGCCAAATTTGCCAAAACTTCTGTTTTGCTCCATTAATCCTCAACGTCCTGAGGAGCACGGTTCATAGAAAGTTGCCTTGTCAGTAAAATGGCCAGCATACAGTGAGTGAGCCATAAACATTAACCGACAAGAATAAATAATTCTGCTTGACTTCCTGAGCATTTTAGCCACTTGGGTAAGGTCTAAAGGGGGAGTCATTGGATTCTCTAATTAGAAGATTTGATGTCAAGCAGCAGAGGTGGAGATTGCCTCTCCAGGCAGCTGAGACAATCCTCCTGGGCCTATTTTTCTTTAGAAGAAAAATATACGTTTATACATACATTTATACATCCCCTCTTGTCAGGGCAAAATCCAGCCAACCCAGGTTCATTTGCTTAGGACTGTTGTCTCCTAGATTTCAGGCAGGAAATGTGGCAGATTTATCTGTGTCTAGCTTTAAGATATTAGTTGAATCTTGTAGCATATCCAGGAAGGAATTAACCTGGCTAAGACAGCATCATGTGAAATGTTCCACCAACTAGTTCTGCCCACCCTGGAGACATCAGAATCTTAACAGCCAGCACAGAATTAATAAGATCTGGGAATTTTATGTTGGACTTGGTGAGTAAGAAAATCAAAATGGATTAGTCCAAAGAGATCGAACCAAAACTAGAATTAGATATATATTTATCTTATTATACGGTTAATTTAGGCATAAATAAATTAAAATATTACAAAGGATGCACAGTAGGGGTTTTGATGTAAATTTCTAGTTCCTCCTCACCACAATATGGTGACAATTATTTGGTAGATATAGCTGAGAGAATGGTTTCTGTTCTGATTTGGTCTAAATTTACCTTCACCTTGTATTGTCACATTCTGTTAATCCTCTGGCCGAGGTCATCTGTTCCTGTTCTACACCACTCTGTCATGGAGAGGGCTGCATTAAGATATCAGTGCTTCCCAGGTGGTGCTAGTGGTATAGAACCTGCTTGCCAATGCAGGAGACAAGAGACCTTGATTTGATCCCTGGGTTAGGAAGACCCCCTGGAGAAGGAAATGGCAATCCACTCCAGTATTCTTGCTTGGAGAATCCCATGGACAGAGGAGCCTGGCAGGCTACAGCCCATAGGGTTGTAAAGAGTCAGACACAAATGAAGCCACTTAGCACCACCAGCACCATTACTGGACATAGTCTCTGCTGCTGCTGCTGCTGCTGCTGCTGCTAAGTCACTTCAGTCGTGTCCAACTTTGCGCGACCTCATAGATGGCAGCCCACCAGGCTCCTCTGTCCCTGGGATTCTCCAGGCAAGAATACTGGAGTGTGTTGCCATTTCCTTCTCCAATGCATGCATGCATGCTAAGTCACTTCGGTAGTGTCCGACTCTGTAAGACCCTATGGACAGCAGCCCAACAGGCTCCTCTGTCCCCGGGATTCTCTAAGCAAGAATACTGGAGTGGGTTGCCATTTTCTTCTCCCAACATAGTCTCTACATTTGCTCAAAGTTCAATTTTAATAGCAATCTCCTTGTTAAGAGTGTTTGTTGACTTCCAGTATACAATCCTCGCTGTTGCTTACTTTTCCCAAGAACGGCTTAGTTTGATTACAACTACATGCACATACATCTGTACATTTCATTTTCCAACTGCCTCCAGCTTGCTTCCTCTGTGACCTTCCTGGTTAATATTACTGCCACCCTGAGGTGGTGGTGGGAATTAGAATTGACTTGTTTTGATAAAACATAAACTTTCGACGTCAAGGCATGCTTTTGCAAAAATGGATTCTCCTCTGGAGCAGAAATGATGAAACCACAAAAGTTTTGTTATGATGATGTGAAAACTCACTGTCGAGAAGCTTCTGTTTAAGATGGGTGACCCCTGAGCTCCTGACTCCGTGTACAGTTGCTGCCTTAAGACTCCAGATGGATATTTAAAGAAACTCAGAATCACAGTTCAAACAAAAGTTCTTGAATTTCATCTCATTTATCAAGACTGCTTCCTCCCTCAGTCTTTCCCCATCTCTGTAAAATGACACAAACGTTCAAACAGTGACTACAGTAAAAAATCTAGGGGTATCTTCATTCTCTTTCTTTCCCATTTGCCACATCCAATCCATCAGTGAGTGGTAGACTCAAACTCCAAAATATTTCTCAGCCTACTCCTTTCTCTCCATACGGAGCCACCGTCCTGGTTCCAGCAGCTGTCACCTCTGACCAGAACCGTGCTATGACCTCCTGACTGTTTTCCCTACTCCTACACCTACAACAACTACAAATCATCTGTATTAAAATAGAGTGATGTTTATAAACCATAAATCCTTTGACTATCCTGTGAAAAATTTTTCCCACTGCACTAAGAATAAATTCAATCTCTTACTGTTACATGTAAAGCATGGCCTTTCCACTTTTTCAATTGTTCAACTCTTTCCCAAACTCCAGTCACAAAGAGTAAGCTCTTCCCCGTTCCCTGCCCAAGTAACTTTTTTCTTTTTTAACTTGCTGTGCCGTGTGCTGTGTTCAGGTG
Source organism: Giraffa tippelskirchi (assembly GCF_054371585.1). NCBI lineage: Eukaryota > Metazoa > Chordata > Mammalia > Artiodactyla > Giraffidae > Giraffa > Giraffa tippelskirchi. The sequence goes on along the minus strand of NC_137275.1, from coordinate 85,614,616 downwards.
CTCAGTCAACTCCAACTCTTTGCAACCCCATGGGCTGTAGCCCACCAGGCTTCTCTGTCCATGGAATTTTCCAAGCAAGAATACTGAAGTGGGTTGCCGTTTCCTATTCCAAGGAATATTCCTGACCCAGGGATTGAACCCGTGTCTCTTGCATCTCCTGCATTGGCAGATGGATTCTTTATGACTGTGCCACCTGGGAAGCCCCCTCCATCTTTTTTTTTTTAACCAGATTATTATAGTATTATCTAACTGAGGAACAGCCAGATGGGAGAGACACAGAGGGCAAGGTGTGGAGAAAAGGGGGCAGAGCTTCCATGTACTCTCCCCATTGAACTTCTGCTGGCAGTGCCTTCTCATTCTTTAAATCTCACTTCAACTGTCACTGACTTCTCAGCCATATTATCTAGAAGTAGTCACAGGCCTCCCTTGACCTAGTCAGACTTCATTATATTATACTAGCTGTTTGCTTTCTTGCTTTTATTATCGTCTGATTTATGATATTTATTTATTGGTGTACAGCCTGTCACCCACTTCTTGAATAAAAGCTCCATAAAGACAGAAACTCTTCCAATTCACCCATTTCTCTATCTCCTAACACATGGCAGTAGAGGGCATAGAACCGTAATAAGTATTTGATGACATCGGGTGGCTACTGGATTGGGATACGGGCTCTGCCAGTTACTGATTCTGTCATCTTTGTAAAATTACTTAATCTACATTTGCCTCAGTTTCCTCATCTATAGAATGAGGAAAACAATAGTGTCTGGAATCTGAAAAATATAGCGAACTAGTGAATATAACAAAAAAGAAGTTGTCACACATATAGAGAATGAATGGGTGGTTCCCAGTGGGGAGGATAGAGAAGGGCAGCATAGGGGTGAGGGAGTGGGAGGTACAAACAACTAGGTGTATGGATGCATTGTACAACATGGGAAGTACAGCCAATATTTTGTAATAACTAAATGAAAGTAACATGCAAAAATTGTATTAATTTTTTAAATAAATAAATGGGGAAAACAGAGAATGTCTAACTCAATCCACTTTTCTACCTCAAGAGCTAGATGAGATTCACTTTAACTTGTATAAAAATACAGAGCTCCATAAAGACTAGCAGGAAGTAAGCTTGGCAGTGGGTCTTTTCATTTCGATTCAACTAAGCTCCTCCTAGGCTAGGTCCTAGGAAAGTACTAGATGCGGAAGACATCAAGGGACACTGGGAATAAAACATAGCTTTGCTCTCAGAGACCAGAGCATGCAGGAAAAATGACCCTGTAAACAAAATGAGCAGAGTGATGACTCCAGTGAGGGAGGCAAGCAAAGCTTGCAGAAGTGTGCAGGCTGGGCTGGGGGGAATTATGAACTCCATCTGGAGTGGGTGGGAGGTTTGTTGAGGAGGGCTTCCTGATCTCATCTGCTCTGACCCACAGACTGGTCTTGTGGTCAGGAGCACTTCCAGGAGATCAGGAGAGCTCTGAAACTAATCTAGGGTTTTGGATCTTTTCGAGGTACACCTAAGCTGACCTTGACACACTCAAACCTCAAAGAAACTCAAACCCCATGTGTTCTCTTCCAACTTGTAAGTTGACCCTAAGCCTGCCTGTGCTTCTCGGAAGTCATCTAAACTGGAGACCTAGAGCCAGAATAAACCACTAGGTTTTCTTGGAATGTCCATTGCCCTTGCAATCACTTTTTACTGTCTGCAGAAATGCATACCTCATTCAAGGCCCAGCCCAAGTCTCCTCTTCCCCAAGGATCCTTCCAGCCCCCTCTGCTAATCACACCCTGCCCCGGGTGCCTTTTTTTAAAGTCACAAAATCCATCACAGTTTTCTTGTACTAATTATTTATGTTGTCACATTTTACTTACTTCTCACAATATAGGCCACTATAATAGAGCTATGTTCTTTTTAAAAAATGTTTTATTCTGTTTCATTTTTCTTTTGCATAGAGTAGCTCTACTCATTCTACACTTATATTTTGAAGAGAAAAAAAAAAGACTCTAAAATGAAATGAAGGCAGTATTTAAAATGGAACAGATTTAATATTTATAAGAAAGGACAAAAGTGGACAGGACACAAGTACATCTCTATAGTAAGATTATATACCTAGGGAAGGATTTCTCGTGTGCCATGTCAAGTGGCCTGATGGTCCCTGTGCTCCAGACTCTATGTGGAAGAAGTAAACAGAGCTGCTGGAGCCAATGGGTCAAGCATAGGGACAAGATGCCTCAAGATGGCAAGTCATAGGAGCAAATGACCACATCCCAACAGGATAATGGATACTTCAAAACTGCCTAATTGAGGGATGTATACAGGTGACCTTAAGCAGCCAGTTGGGCACTGAAAACCCTGAAGAGATTGAGATCAAGTTACAAGACCTTCATAGAGTGGAATCTAGAGATAAAATTAGTTGTTGTATAAAAATGGAAAGGTTTATGGTTGTACACCTTAGCTTGTGACCTGACATTCATATCTACTTTGCCTGTTTCACAACCGGTTCTTAGATGCCAGAAGTGCTTTTCCATCATCTGAGCTGTTCCTGAACCCCCTTTTTCCAATTTAAATTCCTATACTTCTGTTAAGCTTCAGTATCACTGCAAAGATTTTTTTTTTTTTAAGGAAAATCAAATCACTACAAATTTTGCTTTTATTATTTTGAAACTATGTCCTGCTGTGAAGTGGCCTCCATTTGATAAGCTGCAAAAAAGATTAAAAGGACAGCAATTATGCTGCTTCTCAGATGCAGGAACTGAGCTGGGGCCCCAGTGACTAGAAATTTGTGCGTCCTTGTGCTGGCGGAGCTTTTAGCAGTTCTGCCTGGAGTCCCTCTTTGAAGTGTGTCCAAATGGGACTTTGAGTCGCAAACACTATCCGCTCCACACTTCTCAACAAGACTGAGAAACATACTTTTGTTTGATGCATTTCATCTAAGTTGGCTTTTAGCTTTCAAACAAGAGAGATTACTCAAGCTTCAAAGCTAGTTGTTTCTTGGCAAAGGGTAACACAATTCTTGGAGGAAGGGAATGATGAAAATTCAGTTTCTCTCATTCCCTTCTAGGGTCCCCTTTTTAGGTTACTTTCACCAATTAGCTCCTAAAGATCCTCGCTGACAGCAATTTATAGATGAAAATCCAAACCAAATGAGCCCCAGCTGTGGGGCAAAGGCTTCCAGGGTAAAGAAGGGAACAGATTAGAATCTGGCTCAAAAAATACACTAAGTGTGGGAATTTAGCTCAGGAACCCCGAGGAGATTTGGGCTCCAGAGAATAAGTTCTGAGTCAGTCCAGCTATTTCCCATCTCTATGTGATCAGCCGCTCAGTCGTGGCTGACTGTATGCAACCCCATGGACTGTAGCCTGCCAGGCTCCTCTGTCATGGAATTTTTCAGACAATACAGGAGTGGGTTGTCATTTCCTACTCCAGGTCCCATCTTTATACTTTTATTTATTAAGTACCGCATGGCCCTATCCTGGACACTGGCTTCACTTTCTGCATGATACATTGAGTCACCTTGGCCTTGAAGACTGAATGTGGGTTTAAGATTTTAAGGCCCACTTCTGGGTCTGTTTCTACCAACCTCTCACCATTTGGATGGGTACACTACAATTTTGTCCTTATAAAAAAGAGATGGAGAATGTTACAGGCAGAACTTGGAAGGAAAATTCACATAAATAGAACAATAAACAATAATAAATGAAAAGTGCTTTCAGAGTGTGTCCTAGGCAAGGTTCTACATTGTTTGGGAAGAACAGATTTTTAATAGACAGAATGTTGTACTCTATATGCTTTTCAAAATGACTGGTAAACCCCATGATAGCCAGCTTTTTGGTCAAGAGAGAAGAATCATGTTCTTCACATGAATTTGCTATATTTAATTCTCATAGAAATAATACTGTGCCCAGAGTATCTGAGAGCAGACCTGAATAATCTCCCTAAACAGCAAAGGGGCTGGAAAGTCACTGCAGTGCCTACAAAACATTAGGAGAAGGGAGGGTTAGGAAAACAAAATAGATGCAATCCTTCTACCCAGTCTGTATAAGTCTACTTGGGCTTCCATAGCACAATGCCACAGACTGAGTGGCTTAAACAACTGAAACTTTTTTCTTACAATTGTGAAAACCAAAAGTCTAAGATAAAGACATCTAAAGGCTTGGTTTCTTCTGGGGCTCCTTTCCTTAACTGGCAGAGGAACCCCTTCTCCCTGGGCCCTCTCTCAGGCTTTTGTCTGTACTCACATCGCTGGTGTCTCTTTTTGTATCAGAATCTCCTTTTCCTATAAGGACACCAATCAGATTGGGTTGGGGCCACTCTGAAGACCCAACTTTAACTTAATCATGCCCTTAAAGGCCTTATCTCCAAGTACAGTCACATTCCAAGGTAAGGGGGAGTCACGCAGGGGAATACAATTTGGCTCATGAAGTGAAGTGAAAGTTGCTCAGTTGTGTCCAACTCTTTGTGACCCCATGGACTATATAGTCCATGTAATTTTCCAGGCCAGAATACTGGAGTGAGTAGCCTCTACCTTCTCTGGGGGATCTTCCCAACCCAGGGATCAAACCCAGGTCTCCCGCATTCTTTACCAGCTGAGCCACAAGAGAAGCCCAAGAAAACTGGAGTGGGTAGCTTATCCCTTCTCCAACAGATCTTCCCAACCCAGGAATCGAACCAGAGTCTCCTGCATTGCAGGCTGATTCTTTACCAACCGAGCTGTTAGGGAAGCCCTGGCTCATAATACACTAATGTTTAATACTGCTGAACATTATAGGAGAAATCTGCATGTTTGAGTCTTGAAAGAAAGTGGGACACATAGGAAACAACATTCATCTAATGAATAACTATAATTTTATTGATGTTATTAAATATATTTCCCCTTGTATACCACAGAGTGTACTCCTATTCACCACCCTCCCCCAACACACTAAAATCTGTGTCTCCCAACTAGCACTCTGTCTCCCTCTGGTGAAAGTTCGCTGATGTCTCTTCTTATAAGGACACTAATCCTATCAGATCAGGGCCTCACCCTTGACATCAATTAACTTTGCTTCCTTAGAAGCCCTCTCTCCAAACAGAGCAACGTTGGGGGGTTAGGGCTTCAACATGTGAATTTGGGGAGGACACAAACATTCAGTTTACAGTAAGAGACGCCTTCTAAGCAGGAGAGATTTTTTTTTTTCTCAGAGGTAAAAGGAAAAATAGAGAGGTGGATTGCACCTTGGCAAGGCCCAGAATTGCTGCACACCTGAGTACAGCGCCTGGGACACAAGAGGAGCTCTATGAATTTTGTTGAGTGAAAGAATAGTGAATTATTCTATTACCTTCAGGTTCAGGTCTCAAGGTACAAAAATAGATGCTTCTAGGACAGTTTTATGGGTAACATCCTCTCTCAGGGAAGGATAGCTAAACTGATTCTCTTTGAAATAGGCCACCTAAGAGTTCATAGAGGAAGTCACCTGTGATTATGTGAATGTGGAAATATACAGAAATATGTAAGATGTACATGCACGCATGCTAAGTCATGTGGAACTCTTTGTGACTCTATGAATCGTAGCCCACCAGGCTCCTCTGTCCATGAAATTCTCCAAGCAAGAATACTGGAGTGGGTTGCCACTTCCTACTTCAAGGGATCTTCCCAGACCAGGGATTGAACCCACATCTCCTGTGTCTCCTACATTAGCAGGTAGATTTTTTACCAGTGAGCCAGATAGGAAGACTCCTTGTAAGACATACGCTAGGTGCTAATATGAAGCATCTGGAGCAAAAGTGAATGGATAGTGTGAATGGAGGAGGAGGGATGAGGAAAGAAAAGAGTCAAGCAAACTAGCAAAAGAAAGATGACATTAAAATCTGTATGATAAGATTTCATATATGCATTTATAGGAAAGAACATATTAAAATTTAAATGACAAGGACCACTCATCTGAAAGAAGTATATGAACATTTCTTTCCACATGTAAGTCACAAAATAAACAGAGGTAAAATGTCACTGTGATGGAGATGATCAAAATCTTCAAATTGGAGATAGCAGGCCTGACTGCAAGACAGAATTAATCAAAGATGGTTTGTGAGCTCATATGAAGGGCTCCCCAAGAGCCTACATGGGCTTGTCTAACAAAACTATGCCAGACTGGTCTCATTTTCTCTTTTGGTCAAAATGCTAGACTGGAAAATCAACAGAATCCTATAGGCATAGTACATTTGATTTTCAGCAAAACATCTGAAAAATTATTCAGTAACAATTTTGTGGATAAGATTAAGAAATAGCTGGCTTAAACCTATATACTGGAGTATTGAATAGATCCTGTTATTATGGAAATAAAGGTTTGTAATAGTTTGGCTTAGGTTTTCTCAAGAACTCTGTCCAGGACATTTTATCAACACCTTAAGAATTTTTTTTTTAATTGTCAGATTTCCAAAGATGAAAAGTTGAGACTGTTCACTAAGATACTGAATTACGATCTTGATAGGTTAGGATGACGACTGTAAACTGAAAAGAGAAATTTAATAGAAAAAAATATGGAAGTCATATACACAGGTTAAAAGAATAGAGTTAAGCAGATTTTGTTGAAGTATGTTTTGTGTGAAAGAATAAACAAAAGTAATTTGTGGGTTTGGTTGACAGCAGGCTCATTCTGAGTCATGTATCATTCAATCCTGAGAAATTAAAGATCTTTCTGACTACATTGCTGAACGTGTAGGTTCAGACAAGATAATGACCCATGATATTAATAGGATGCTGGTTTGAATATATCTGAAATATTGTGTTTCATTTTGGGCATCATATGTTTAAAAGAGATTCCAACAAACTGAAATGCATGCAAAGAAGAAAATCAAAGTAGTAGAGATTCTGGAAGTCACAGCCCATGGAGAATTGTGAAGAAATTAGGTTTTCAGTGCTGCATGGTAACTTTCATCAATCAAACCCACCTATACAACACAAGACAAAGCCTGCCAGCTTAGGTTTGTCTTGGTCCTCATCCTGTTTTTCACCTTCCCTCCTCCACTTTCTAATTTTCCGAGCTTCTGACCTCATGGTAGCCCTTTTTCTTGGGAAAGGAAATTGCTTATGCATTCATTAATTTAACATTTTTGATCATCTACTATATGCCAAGCAACTTTTCTAAGAATTTCAAGCATCAGTGAACCAAACAGACAATAATCCGAGCCCTGTATAGGGTTAATGTTCTAGAAAGTGACAGACAGTAAACAACAGGTATCATAAATGAGCAAATTATAAGGTAAATTGAAAGTTGATAAATTCTATGGAAAGAAAAGAAGGAATAGAACAGTGTAAAGGAATTAAGTGTACTGAGAATAAGGCGGAAGCAGCTACACTGTTAAGAGATGTTGTCAGGGGGTTGGGGGCTCATTGAGAAAGTGGCATTTGAATAAATCTTGAAGGAGTAAAGGAGATAGCCACAGGGATACACGGGGAAAAAAACTGTTCCGCTGCAAAAGCTCTAAGGACGGTTTGCCTAGAAGGGAATAAGACAAGGATGGGTAGCAGGAAATAAGCTATGAAGGTGATGGTGCAGGTAAAGACTTTAGGTTTTCCTCTAATTAAAATGGGAATCCATTGGAGGGTTTTGAGCAGAGGAGCAACATGATCTAACTTATACTTCTAAAGGATTTCTCTAGCTGCCTTGTGAAGGATAGATTCTAGAGGAAAAGCATAGGAGCTGAGATACCAGTTAAAAGTCTATTGCAATCTTCCAGGTGAGTAATGATTCAGTTACACCAGCATAATGGCAATGTAGGGGGCAAGGTGTCATTGCTGCTAAGTCGCTTCAGTTGTGTCTGACCCTGTGCAACCCCAGAGACGACAGCCCATCAGGCTTCTCTGTCCCTGGGATTCTCCAGGCAAGAATACTGGAGTGGGTTGCCATTTCCTTCTCTTCAGGGAGCAAGAAGGTAGGGCAAACAATACATCTTGCATGTTTAGATTTGAGATGAACAAAAGAGAGTTTAGACTAATTAGAGTTTTCATCCTGAGTACCTTGAAAGATGAAGCTACCATGGACTGAATTAGAGTGAGAGAGACGTGCAGGTAGAACCTTTTAGGAGAAAGATCAAAAGTTCAGTTTTTGCATACACAAAGGTGGAGATGTCTATTAGAATTTCACATGGAGATTTCAACTAGAAAGTTTAATACAGGAGAGATGGATGTCACATATAAATGCAAAAGTCTTTGGAAGGTAGGGGGCATTTTAAGTCATGAGCCTGAGTTAGAGCATCAAGGAAGTAAGCATAGACAGAGAAGAGGATCAAGATTGAACTCTGGGGCTCTCTGATTGTGGGAGGTCAAGGGCAAGAGAAAAAAGCAAAAAAGCAGGAAAGGAGAGTCTAGCATGTTAGAAAAACTACTAGGAGGGTGTGGTGCCTTAGAAGCCAAGCGAAGAAGATGTTTCAGACAGATGAGTGTGATCAACTGTATGAACTGCTGCTGACAGGTTAAAATGAGAATCCATCCTGGGCATTAGTACCACGAAGGCATTAATGACCTTGACAAGAGCAGTTTCAGTCTGGGAAAGTCAAATTGGAGTAGGTTGAAAAAGGAATAGGAAAAAGGGGATTTAAAATGCTTGCTACAAAGGGGCAGTAGCTAAAATAAGAAGTTTTAAAGATGTAGGCAATAACAGAAAGTGTGATTGCTGCTAGGAATCAGGAGACAGTAAAAACTTGATCACAGTGAAAAGAAAGAATGATAGCAGTAATGTCCTTTGGTAGATAGTTGATGGGATCTCATAAAAAAGTGGAGAAATTACTTTTAATTGTGGGCACAAAAGTGTATCTATGGAAGAGATGGGGAGGCAGCCCATTACAGTACAGATGCTCTTCATGGTTAGATGGATCGTGGGAGTCTGAGAAAGTTCTCTTTTGATTGTTTCAATTTTCCTCAGACAGCTTTGCTTTATTCCTAGACCATGACACAAATCTCTCAACCTGAACGCTGTTAGCATCATAAGAAAACACCTCAGTCAGCCAGCTCATCTGCAAACTGAAGACCTTCCTGGGAACCCTGTGGTGCAACATCCTTGCCCAGTCCACCCCAGCCACCACAAGAGGGACCCAGAACACACACACAGCCAAGAACAGAGGAGACACAGCAGGAGAATTTCTAGCTGCATTTTAGTATTTGCGGCACTGCTATTTTCTGCAATTATAACAAAACAGATTAAATGTGGAAAGCCCCAACTGTGAAGTTAAAGACTACATTGCTCAAACACTCCTTTCTTTCTGTGAGAATTTGGATAAGTTAACCTATCAGTACTCTTTTTTCATCTGTGGATAGTAGGAGTCTACACTTCCCTCTGTCCCTTCCGGCTTCCAAAATGTGGAGCTTTGAGCTCCTCTTCTAGTCCATTAGATGTCCAAAGATATGCAGGTCCTGGGTATTGCAAGGATGCCTGCTCATGGGGGAACCTCATGAGGTCTCAAAGCATCGGCAAAGAGCAGATCTCCTCCAATAGTGAAGCAGCCAGACACGGAGTCACTCAGGGCTCCTGCATGCAGCCTTCATATTGGATGTTTTCACCATAGCCCATTTCCTAGGCCTTGGCTCCAGCTACTTCCTAGCCCAAGAACAATGCTTGAATGGTTTCAGGAGGGGCACATCCATTTGATATCTGAACCAAAGCCCCTTCATTTTTCTCTTCCTCATCTCCCTTAGTTTTCCCTGGTTTAATTTAAGTACAAGAGTGGTACATCCCTCCACCGCCACCCACAAACTTGCCATGTGGTCCCTTCTGTGCTGCCAGGGCAGAGAAGCAGAGCAGTGACAACTAAGCAAATCACAAAGTTAGAGATTCCACTCTCCTCACCAAGACCTGCCCTGCTGCTTCTCCTTGTCCATCTTGATTGAGACTTGTGAATTATTCGCTTTCTTCTGAAAGTTTTTTTAATTAATTAATTTATTTTAATTGGTGGCTAATTACTTTACAATATTGTGGTGGTTTTTGCCATACGTTGACATGAATCAGCCACGGGTACACATGTGTCCCCCATCTCGAACCCTCCCTCCCACCTCACTCCCCATCCCATCCCTCTGGGTTGTCCCAATGCACTGGCTTTGAGTGCCCTGTTTCATGCATTGAACTTGGACTGGTGATCTGTTTCACATATGGTAATATACATGTTTCAATGCTATTCTACTGTGAATTATAATGGAAAACTTGGAATCTGCTTAAAGCTGAATCATCTGATTACTCCTAATCAATAATTAAAATGCAAGAATGTTAATCACAGGTCCTGGTTTTCTCTCTGCTCAACCCACTTCAAAATTGTATTCAGCTATTCTTTACACATACAGAGTGGAGAAGCAAAGTCACTGATCACTAAAGTAGTATAATTAAAAGGAGATCTAAAGGCTTCTCAGAAAACACCTCCTCTGTTTTCCTGAACATTATTTTGTTAATGAGAGCTATATGGGTTAAGGCTTTATAGCTCCAGAAAAGTGTTAGTTGCTCAGTCGTGTCCGACTCTTTGCAACCTCAAGGACTGTAGCCTGCCAGGCTCCTCTGTCCACGGGGACTCTTCAGGCAAGAATACTGGAGTGGATTGACCTCCTGTATTGCAGGCAAACTCTTTATCATCTGAGCCACCAGGGAAGCCCATATCTCCAGAAGGTCTGTATTAACAGGAAAATGCACAACCCTGGAATAAAGCCCATTAAGATGGCATCTCCCAGTAATCTATCCCAGTTAATTAACCAATCAAATCAAAATTTTCAAAGGGTTGGAAAAGAAAGGTCAGAAACATGAGGCGAAATATGGGCTGTGCAGTGGGCATGTGAGGATGCTAGGCTCCTGATAAAGGTTATACCTCGAGGACCTGGAAACACGAGGCTCCCAAACTTAACTCCGTAATTCCAATTCACTGTGCAATGAGAGGGGATGCTTCACTGACAATGATTATGATGATGATGATAAGATAGCTTTAGCACAGAAAACAGAATTTCAAACAACCTTCTCTGGTGTAAACTACAGAATCCCCAAAGAACAAGCCTTAATTACTTGATAAGTGCCTGAAGGAGAACTATGTACTAAACTCTCCATATCTGAGAAAGGTCCTAAACTTTTATTTACAGTAAACATCAAGTAACAGTATGATTAGGCTGAGAAATGAAAGGAAATTAGTATTTATTATTCTGGATGAAATCACTCAGGTTAGTGCTGCTTTCAGAAGGCAGGTTCAATCTTCTCAGCAGCTTGCTTCACGCTTTTTCTCCCTGGGCAATCTCATCCATCCCTGTGACTTCTCTCAAACACTCTGTCTGTAATTCCTGCAGCCACCAGCAGGTTGGTGGTGGACCACTGGGTGAGATTTCTCTGCCATGATGTCCCAGGACCCTAACATACTGAAGTGTGAAGCCAGAGGAAAAGAAATAGATGGTGGTCTGACCTATTCTTAAGGAAAGTAGCATAACACCAACCTATTTTATCCATCCAGCAAAACTTCAAAACTAAAGGATGCATTGTCTGCGAACTCTAGAGGGAGTAGAGAAGGGCACGTTCAAAAAGTTCAGCCCTTCGGTTATGGCTGTGAACATCTGCTAGTTAGTTTGCCTTGAAACATGAAAACTGAGAAGGAAGATTAATGTGTCATAATCAATTGAAGAATATTTTTACCTAAAAATACAACCAATACCTAAACAAAGAATATAATAAACTCATTTCTAACTGGTAGGCACAGCAAAGACATAGCAATTAAAGTTTAAAATTATAAATTTCCAATATAAGTCAAGAATTTTTTTTCAAGTAAGTGCTATTGTTATTTCTAGTTTTCATTCTTACACTGAAGAAAACATCAAGCTTCCACATTTTACAAACTTCAAACATTCATTATGAATGTTTATAAATTCCTCACCTTATAACTGTGTACTATTTTTTTTTTCTCCAAAACTTAACTGCTTCAGAATAATAGCATAGGCATTTAAGCACTTATTTGCAGTTAATTGGGCTTCCCAGGGGGCACTAGTGGTAAAGAACCCACCTGCCAATGCAAGAGATTGAGACTCAGGTTCAGTCCCTGGGTTGGGAAGATTCCCTGGAGGAGGGCATGGAAACCCGCACTGGAGTGTGTACTAGTTTGCCTCCTTACACTCTTGTTTGCCTCTGCAAGCACCTCACACAGCTCCTTACCAGCCAGCCGTGGCAGGATTTTCTACTTAGATGTCTGACATTCCTCCCATCAGGTTTATTTTTCCCAACCCCCCAACTCCCTTTTCCCTAAGTTCCTCTTTCAGTTCTAGACACTATCCCTAGATAATATTGTCCAAACTGCATCATTATACAAGGATGATGCCCAGCTATGTAAATCACACCAGAAGTCCTACTGTCCAGACCCTCACCACCAACTGCCTGTGAACTACTCCCACTAGACAAGCCCATTCCAAGTTCAATAAGCTCTGGTAGGAATTCATCCTATCCATCTCAAAATGTGTTCTTGTGTGATACCTATTTACAAGATACTCACTCTCAAAATCTTGATATCATCTTTAAATCATCTTCTTGTCCATGGTAAATACATTTTCATGCCCATTAATTTTTTTTCCTTCTCAATCACTCTTCATAATCCTCCAGTTTTTCATTTACATGAACACTGCCCATATTCAGACTCTTGCTTCTCAACTATTATGACAGTCTAACTGATTTCCTGCCCCTTGTACATGTCCCTTTCTGAATGACCTTTCCCTCCAATCTCAAAATTAATTTCCTTTCTCACTCTTACTAAACTTCCCATGCATAAAATTAAAATCTACCCTTTGTCATCTAGCATACCTTGGCTCCAGTCTTTTCTTCTAGGTTATTCTCCTACCACAATCCCACATCACTGTCACTTGTTGAAATAATAACTACATTTGTATTAGCCAGAAAGAACAAAATTATGCTACAGTAACAATCTCAAAACCTCACTAGCTTTCAACAAGGGTTTAGGTCTTGCTTATGATTCCAGTCTTTGGAGTAGACTGCATCTTACTCCATGCTGTCTTTATTTAAGTAAGTAAATGTTAGTCACTCAGTCATGTCTGACTCTTTGTGATTCCATGGACTATAGCCTGCCAGGATCCTCTGTTCATGGAATTCTCCAGGCAAGAATACTGGAGTGGGTTGCCGTTCCATTCTCCAGGGGATCTTCCCAACCCAGGGATCCAACCCAGGTCTCCTGCATTGCAGGCCAATTCTTTGCTATCTGGGCTTCCCTCATAGCTCAGTTTGTCTGCAGGGCAGGAGACCCTGGTTCAATTCCTGGGTCAGGAAGATCCTCTGGAGAAGGGATAGGATACCCACTCCAGTATTCTTGGGCTTCCATTGTAGCTCAGCTGGTAAAGAATCCACCTGCAAAGTAAGAGACCTTCCCTGGGTTGGGAAGATCCCCTGGAGAAGGGAAAGGCTATGCAGTCCAGTATTCTGGCCTGGAGAATTCCGAAGAATTCCAAGGATTGTATAATCTATGGGGTTGCAAAGAGTCAGACGGGACTTTCACTTTCACTTTTCTTTACCATCTGAGCCACCAGGGAAGCCCTGTCTTTATTTAAGCTTCCGGATAAAGGAGCTCTGCCTGGAACTTGACAGTCTTAGGACAGAGGGAAAAGAGGGATGGCTCTTTAAGTTTCTCCCCATATTTCATTGGTCAAGCAAGTCAAACGGCTGTGCCTGGTATTTATGGGACAAGAGTTATAACTCTCCCACATGGAAGGTCCCAACAGAGAATGTCAGCAAATATTTTGGACAAATAATACAGTCTACCACACCATCATTAAAGCACAATATAAATCCCACCATGTTTTCAGTATTTTTCTTCTTCTAGACCACAGTTATCTCAACAGCACCACTATTAACAAATTTGGGCCAGATAATTCTTAGTTGTGGGATTTGTCTGATCATTGTAGAATGTTTAGCAGCATGCCTAGCCTCAACCTACTCCAAAAGTGAAAGTGTTAGTTGCTCAGTCATGTCTGACTCTTTGCAACCCCATGGACTGCAGCCTGCCTGGCTCCTGTCCATGGGTTTCACCAGGCAAGAATACTGCAGTGGGTAGTAATTCCCTTCTCCAGAGCATCTTCCTGCATTGCACGCAGATTCTTCACTGTTTGAGCTGCCAGGGAAGGGGAAGCCCCAACCTACTCCAAACCTAGCTCCAAACATGTTCACCCACCATGCCAATCAAAAACAGCTCCAGACCTTCAGAAATGTTCCCTGGAGGAGTGAAATCACCAGCAGTCAGTAACCACTGGTCTAGTCTATGAGTCTCTAAGGAACAGGAACTGTATCTTAGCTGTGACTTAGCATCCTCATGTTGTCTAACTCCTATGGTACATGTTTAATCATTGTCATCAAAATAGAACTGCAATTTCAGGACAAGATTTTCTTTATTCAAAAATCAAAAGCAGTATTTGTCTCTCAGGTTTCTTTAGGGAAAAAATATGAATTTTGGAGACAGGAAGCCCAAAGCTTCTGGCTTCAACACTCCATAAGATTCTGGGAATGCTGCTTAACCTCAGTTTCTTCATCTTCAAAATGGGCACAGCAGCATTCCCCTTGCAGTTTTGTGATGATGAGTGGATGCAAATTGCTTGGTGTTTGGTGTCTGCTCAGTAAATGGCAGCTATCATCACCATCACCGTCAGCATGGCATCCTTTCCTCCATAACACCCTTGAACATGAGACGTTTAAAAAACTATTTGCCCTCTTGCATAGAAATGCCAAATGTTACTCACAGAAAGAGAACAGCATGGTCCCACAAAATACCGCCTATGTTTGTTTCTCCATAAATAAGACTTGTTGTCAAGAAACTTGAGCTCAGTGCTCGTGGCTCTGCCACGAAACACATAAGCTTGGATATGAGCAACAGGTTTTTTTGAAGCACTTTCCTGGATGTCAGCAGAATCTCACAAATCAGGCAAGAAAAGTCCAAAACATATGCCCTCAGCAACCTGCCAAAAACCAATAAAAGGAACTGTGAGTAGAGCCAAAATCAAGGAGGCAGGCAGCAGTGTGGGGCTGCAAACCCCAATACATTCACATGGAAATGCATTTCCTTTCAGTAAAAACCATTCCAACTGATGAAAAGAACCTTCATGTAGCTACCTATCATATAGGCAGGAACTTCAAATTGACAAATGTCTTCTGGACTTTTGAAAAAATACAACCATTTGGAACGAGATATGTTGACAACTAGTGGTTTTGTGGATAGCAAGTATAACTCAGCATGGAAGAACTGGCCTGTTATAATGAAGTAATACATTGTGATGTTATCAAGACTTAGGCATTTTTGTATCAAGTGAAAAATATCTCTTGTTTTCTGGTTAAGAAATGAACGCATGGCATGGCAATCAACACAAGTTTAAAACACAGAAAAAAATAACAGAGGTCTCAGTTTATAAAAAATAGGCTGTGTGTTCTTTTTTCAGAAGACTATGATCCCCTGGCTGGCCAAACGAAATGTAAAGGGTTTGCGGCTTTGTGTGTTAGATGTTTTTTTTTTTTTTTTTTTTTAAACAATTGTGAGACTTTCAAGCTGGTAGGATTTCAATCGAAGGCCCTGAAGACTTAAACGCTTGAATTCCCAGCATTAGGAGCAAACGCTGCAGCAGCATCAACAGGGGAAAGCTCCTGTTCCATCAGAGCTGGGATTTCAATCCAGAGGCTGTTGTGATTCAGCCTGTTTCTTCAGTGAAGTTGAGGTCAGCCGGCTTCAAAGATTAAGCTTGTTTGACCCTGCACATCAACGCTCAGAACAACGCTGCCTTGGCCGCGGGGTCGCCGCGTCCTAGTCCCTGCTGGCTGTAAACGGATCCTAGCCGCCCGCCCCGCCTCGCCCAGCACCGCATCTCCTCCTCCGCCCCGGGGTACGAGACTGCCCTCTGGCCCAAGGCTGCTCTCTCCTCTTGAGCAGAGCTATAGTAACCAAAGGACTTTTCGGCAACAACGGGCTCCACTCAAAAATGTGTTTCCTTCACTTGCAACACTCAACCTTGCTGATTTAATGAGCCCCAAAGGGCAGCCTCTGCATAGCTTACTGAATTCTAATTAGATAATTAAACCGATAGCAAAAATCTTTACTTTTGTAGGGATGAAACGTAGGCTGATGTTTTATTGTGTGCAACTAACATTCCACAAGCAAAGCATTCCCAAACGTTTTTCAAAATAAATAAACATTCAGTTCCAAACTCAGAAATTAATACTTGCTTTCCTCAAGGTTCTGGGATTGTCATATGATATATTTTTTTAAAGGATTGAGAAAGAATAAATACAGAGATCTTCATACATGCATGCATTTAGTCAGTAAATATTTATTTATTCAACACCACTCTGTGCCAGCCACTGTTCTGAGCTCCCAATAGCGATAAACTTCTACAGTCTCCTTTAAGTGGTGATTTAAATATAAACTATTGATAACCACAGCAAATATTTATGTCCATAATTTAGGCTAAAAATAGAAACATTTCAGCCTTTATTTTTCATGTTCATTTACCTCGACCTCACTATTCCATCATGAGTAACCAGCCACTCACATGGACTGCCTTGTGTACTTTTCCTTTTATACACTTTATGACTCTTCCAACTGTGGACGCTTTGCAAAGTAAATGAAAATTATTTCTCAGGAAGTAGTTTTGACCTAAAAGCCAAAGTGAAGGCCTAACAATATGGCTCTTTTTTCAGTGCTAATGCACTTGCCTAAGGAAAGTGGTTTTAACTGAAAGTAAAAATTACTGACAGGAACTCATGGCAATTCTATTCTGGAAGACTTTGAAGGAGAATGAGACGCCTTTCCGTTGTCAAAAACTTGGGAGGGAATAGAACACTGAGACAAAAAGACTTAAGGAAAACATTTTTAAAGCGGGAAAACCTGGTTTGTTCTTTTTTCTCCTTTCTTCCCCCCACCGTAAAAAAAATACAGAACTTTATCATTCAGTTTTCCATTGCTTTTGTACAAATGTTTAAAAGATTGCTCAAATTACCCTATATGTTTTAAATTTTCCCTTATTTTCTTTCTTAGTTTACAAATCCGTGTTGCTTGTTCTTTTTGGGAAGAGGACTAACAACATTTTTGCTCAGAAAGTAAGTCAGAATTAGATATTACCTTTTTTTCTTCTTTCTTCATTCCTAATTGATTTCTTCAGGAAATTAGTGGACCCTATTGATAGTCTCAAAGCAAACTTTGGACCAGTCAGTGCTAACCAGAAGTATCACAGAATAATGCGAGGCTGTTCTGCACGATCGCAGACACCAGGTGGAAACGCAAAACATTCAAGCATCTGAAAACTTCCCAAATAATTGTTTCACATGAACAAATTCTATGAATTATTAGATATGAACTTTTCGCTTTTAACCTGAAGGTGTGTTTTTATAATAGTTGTAGGGCTAGAAATAAAATTTTGATAATCCTACAATGATTTCTTGAGTTTAGCTTTCTCCAAAAGGAAGACGTAAATTAATTACAGTTGACTGAGACAATGATGTCATAACATGGACTATTTTGATGTCTTCCACTGCGGCAGGCTCAAAAGAGAAGTGGGATCCAAGAGCAAATGTGATCAAGTCCCCTCTTTGGGCCATTCTACTGTGTTTCCTCTTCTCTAAATATCATTAGCCATTTTAGACTGACTGACACACACAGACACACACACATACACACACACACACACACACACACACACACACACACAGCCCTCAGAGATGCGTTTAAGTCAGTTGTCAAGAACAGAACATTATCTATCTTATTTTATTTAGTGACAATTTCCACTATAGAATTTACCAAACTATCCTTTGAACTGTATATTGGCCTAAATGGGGCAACTTCAGCTTTAGAATGTAAACAGTAACTCTCCTTTCAAGGCTAAATTTGATTGACGTCAAAACTCACTCTAATGATGATGAGAATCCACACCAAGAAGCTCTCCATGGAAGACCCGGTATCCAACTCTCAGAATCTGAGTGTCAGAGAGAACACAACACATGCCTGAGACAGGCCAGTGCTGAAACCTGAGCCCTGAGTCACAGATCTGCACGCTGAGCAGAGTCGATGTAAGTGATATAGGAAGCCAGGTGCAGTCCGGGAGAAAGGGGCTGATAGAAACAAAACTCAGGAAAGCAGATTGCAAAGTAGGGTTAAAATTCAGGCCTAGAAGGGAAATGCAATGAGAATGGGAAACCCAGGTAAACGCAAATGAGGCAGACACTGTGAACACTGGATAACTAGGCTGCAACAAGAGGCAAACGTCCCATGGGCAGCAGGAGCTGTATTCAAACCAAACACCAGAAATGTCTGTTTCAAACTATTTCCAGTCTCCACTCACTGATGAGAACACAGCCCCTGAGTTCTTGCCAGCCCAACTCATCAATGGTTCAAAGAGCAGGCAGGGGTCTAACTGCAGCAGCAGACTCTCAGTGCAGCCCCATAGCCTCCTATCTAAAACCTTTGGGCTATATATGTTTTGGAGTTTAGAATTTTTCAGATATTAAAAAGCATGAAACAACTTGTATGGATCGCCAAAGGAATTAGGCTGAGTGAACAAAACCAATCACCAAAGACCACATAATGTACAATTCTATTTATTTAGCATTTTAGAAATGACAACTTTTAGAGGTAGAAAACATACAAGTGTTTGCCACGGGCTAGGGAGAGGGCTGGTGAGGGAGGTATCTGTGTCTATTATAGGGTAGCACGAGAGAGCCTTAGGATGAGCTGTGTTGCATCTGACTGTGCTGGTAGCCACACAAATCTATACATGATAGAATCTCAACGAACTAAAGAGAGTGTATCTAGAACTGATGAAATCCATATAAAGCCCATATGTGCTCAGTCGCTCAGTCGTGTCTGATTCTTTGAAGCCCCATGGACTGTAGCCTGCCAAGCTCCTCTATCCATGGAATTTTCCAAGCAAGAATACTGCAGTGGGGTGCCATTTCCTACTCCAGGGGATCTTCCCCACTTAGGGGTTGAACTCGTGTCTCTTGCATCTCCTGTATTGGCAGGCAGATTCTTTACAACCAAAGCCATCTGAGAAGCCCAATAAAGTCCATGGATTGTATCCAAGTCAGTCTCCTGGTTGTGATGTTGTACTACAGTTACAAATGTGACCATTGGGGGAAATTAGGTGAAGAGTATACTACATGTGTTCTTTCTTACAACTGCAAACAGATATACAAGTCTCAAAATTTAAAAAAAATTAAAGAAACATTAAGAAAGCAATAAAGTACATATTCAGAATATTAGGTAACACTCCAAACAATGTCAAACACATGAATATTTCTGCAGAAATGCATGTGACTATTCACACCAAGTGAAATGCAGGTTATAAATAGACTTCAGTCAGCTGGGGTCAGGTTTTATGACCACATGAGTTTGGTCAGGTATTGCTGCCAAATCAGTCATGAAAGCACTTTGGTTTTTCAGAGCTTTTTGGATTTGGAGCTACAGATAAAGAATTATAACTGCAAGTCCCACTCTAGTCTCATGGAGAAAGGCAATGATGGATACCACTGACTGGTCTGTTTTTTATACCCTGTTTCCCTTCCTCATTTCATATTCTGAAGAGAAGAATTGGGGAGATTGAAAATTTTAGTATAATACTTCAATGACAGAAGGTTTGAGAAAAAGCAATTTTGTTGTATCCTTTTGAAAAGGCAGTCAGCAATTCCCAGAATTGAATATGAGGGATGGAGCTATGTGGGAAAGGCAAGACCAGCATGGAATAGAACATTCCTGAACCTGTCCTAGGGTGTCTCCTTAGCACCACTTTGTCATCTGTTTGTTAATGAATTTTCAAGACTTTCAGTTCAATTCAGTTCAGTCGCTCAGTCGTGTCCAACTCTTTGCAACCCCATGAATCGCAGCACGCCAGGTCTCCCTGTCCATCACCAACTCCCAGAGTTTACCCAAACCCATGTCCATCGAGTCGGTGATGCCATCCAGCCATCTCATCTTCCGCCGTTCCCTTCTCCTCCTGCCCCCAATCCTTTCCAGCATTAGGGTCTTTTCCGGTGAGTCAACTCTTCGCAGGAGGTGGCCAAAGTATTGGAGTTTCAGCTTCAACATCAGTCCTTCCAATGAACACCCAGGACAAATCTTAAAGATGGACTGGTTGGATCTTCTTGCAGTCCAAGGGACTCTCAAGAGTCTTCTCCAACGCCACAGTTCAAAAGCATCAATTCTTCCGACTCAGCTTTCTTCACCATCCAACTCTCACATACATACATGACCACTGGAAAAACCATAGCCTTGACTAGACGGACCTTTGTTGGCAAAGTAATGTCTCTGCTTTTAAACATGCTATCTAGGTTGGTCATAACCTTTCTTCCAAGGAGTAAGCGTCTTTTAATTCCATGGCTTCAATCACCATCAGCAGTGATTTTGGAGCCCCCAAAAATAAAGTCTGACACTGTTTCCATTGTTTCCCCATCTATCTCCCATGAAGTGATGGGACCAGATGCCATGATCTTAGTTTTCTGGATGTTGAACTTTAAGCCACTTTTTCACTCTCCTCTTTCACTTTCATCAGGAGGCTCTTTAGTTCTTCTTCACTTTCTGCCATAAGGGTGGTGTCATCTGCATATCTGAGGTTATTGATATTTCTCCCAGCAATCTTGATTCCAGCTTGTGTTTCTTCCAGCCCAGCGTTTCTCATGATGTACTCTGCATATAAGTTAAATAAGCAGGGTGACAATATACAGACTTGATGTACTCCTTTTCCTATTTGGAACCAGTCTGTTGTTCCATGTGCAGTCCTAACTGTTGCTTCTGGACCTGCATATAGGTTTCTCAAGAGACAGACCAGATGGTCTGGTATTCCCATCTCTTTCAGAATTTTCCACAGTTTATTGTGATCCACACAGTCAAAGACTTTGGCATAGTCAATAAAGCAGAAATAGATGTTTTTCTGGAACTCTCTTGCTTTTTTGATGATCCAGCAGATGTTGGTAATTTGATCTCTGGTTCCTCTGCCTTTTCTAAAACCAGCTTGAACATCTGGAAGTTCACAGTTCACGTATTGCTGAAGCCTGGCTTGGAGAATTTTGAGCATTACTTTACTAGCATGTGAGATGAGTGCAATTGTGGGTAGTCTGAGCATTCTTTGGCACTGCCTTTCTTTGGGATTGGAATGAAAAGTGACCTTTTCCAGTCCTGTGGCCACTGCTGAGTTTTCCAGATTTGCTGGCATATTGAATGCAGCACTTTCACAGCATCATCTTTCAGGATTTGAAATAGCTCAACTGGAATTCCATCACCTCCACTAGCTTTGTTCGTAGTGATGCTTCCTAAGGCCCACTTGACTTCACATTCCAGAATGTCTGGCTCTAGGTGAGTGATCACACCATCGTGATGACCTGGGTCAGGATGATCTTTTTTGTACAGTTCTTCTGTATATTCTTGCCACCCCTTCTTAATATCTTCTGCTTCTGTTAGGTCCATACCATTTCTGTCCTTTATTGAGCCCATCTTTGCATGAAATGTTCCCTTGGTATCTCTAATTTTCTTGAAGTGATCTCTAGTCTTCCCCAATCTATTGTTTTCCTCTATTTCTTTGCATTGATCACTGAGGAAGGCTTTCTTATCTCTCCTTGCTATTCTTTGGAACTCTGCATTCAGATGGGAATATCTTTCCTTTTCTCCTTTGCTTTTTGCTTCTCTTCTCTTCGCAGCTATTTGTAAGGCCTCCTCAGACCGCCATTTTGCTTTTTTGCATTTCTTTTCCATGGGGATGGTCTTGATCCCTGTGTCCTGTACAATGTCACAAACCTCTGTCCATAGTTCATCAGGCACTCTGTCTATCAGATCTAGTCCCTTAAATCTATTTGTCACTTCCACTGTATACTCGTAAGGGATTTGATTTAGGTCATACCTGAATGGTCTAGTGGTTTTCCCTACTTTCTTCAATTTAAGTCTGAACTTGGCAATAAGGAGTTCATGATCTGAGCCAGAGTCAGCTCCCGGTCTTGTTTTTACTGACCGTATAGAGCTTCTCCATTTTTGGCTGCAAAGAATATAATCAATCTGATTTCGATGTTGACCATCTGGTGATGTCTTTAGAAGTTCCTAAATTCAAAAATAGCATATATATAACCAATACACATACATGTAGAATTAACTGTTGCTGCCGCTGCTTAGTCACTTCAGTTGTATCTGACTCTTTGTGACCCTATGGATTGCAGCCCACCAGGCTCCTCCATCCATGGGATTCTCCAGGCAAGAGTACTGGAGTGGGGTGCCATTGCCTTCTCAGCAGAATTAACTAATTGACATTATTTACCCCTTTGTATTATACATTTCTCTGCTCCTTCACTAGGTGCCTTCACTCTGTTCACTCACCAGGGTGGAATAGAGAGATTTGACCCTATCTGAAACGTTTGACCATATGTAGATGCTTCATAGGTATGTAGCTTTTCAGCATTAAATAATGATAGGCATTCAAATTTTGTAGTGGGTCGCATTCTAGTTAAATTGGAATTCAAACAGTATGGTAGAAACCTAATTCATTCATTTTAACCCAAGTCTTCAGATGTTACTCTGCTCTGTGCTATCTGCCACAATATGGTCAATTTATTCTGTGAAAATACAAAGGTAACTACAGTGCTGTCTTTTGGGGCCCTTGCTGCTTACAGAATAGTGTCTGAGCTCCCTAGGGTGAAAACAGAAACCCTTGATGATCTGGCAGCAGTGGGTCACAGTCAAGAGTCACATCTCCCTGTCCTGCTGGTTCCAGATTGTGCCTCTGCCACATTAAGGACTTCCCATTTCTTGAATAAGTCACATTTCCTCACCCTTTTGCTTTTGCACATGTTCCTCTCTCTTTGAAAGAAAATATTTTTTAATTGAAGTATAGTTAATTAACAAAGTTGTGCTAGTTTCAAGTGTACAACAAAGTGATTCAGTTATATATATATATATATACACATATATATATACACATATATATATACACATATATATGCATATATATATTGTTTTTCAGATTCTTTTCCATTATAGGTTATTAAAGATATTGAGTATAGTTCCTTGTACTATACAATAGGTCCTTGTTGGTTATCTATTTTATATATATATATATAGTAGTGGCAACCCACTCCAGAGTTCTTGCCTAGAGAATCCCAGGGACGTGGAAGCCTGGTGGGCTGCCGTCTATGGGGTCGCACAGAGTCAGACATGACTGAAGCGACTTAGCAGCAGCAGCAGCAGCAGCAGCAGCAGCAGCAGCAGTGTGTCTATGTTAATACCAAACTCCTAATTTATCCCTCCTCCTACTCTTCCTCTTTGGTAACCATAAGGTTGTTTTCTATGTCTGTAAGTCTGTTTCTGTTTTGTAAACAAGTTCATACGTATCATTTTTTTTTAAGCTTCCACAAATAAGTAATATCACATATTTGTCTTTCTCTGGATATTCTTCTCTTGAACACCATTCTTCCCATTTCTCTGACCAACTCTGTCTAGAAAAGTGCCATTTTCTCCTGGAAGCCTGTGAAATATCCCTTTTCCTCTCCATCCAACCTTGTCTGGATGAAGAGCCCAGATGCACCTCTGTATCAAAGCACTCTTCATGCTACATGGATCGTTATGCATCTCAGTGTGGGGAACTGAATATTTTTTCAAAAATTTAATCACTCAAGTAAGCAATCAACAAACAGTAATTTTTGTTTACTATTTTTGTTTATCCATTTACTAATGGATAAACATTGACCTGCCAGGCTCCTCTGTCCATGGGATTCCCCAGGCAAGAATATTGGAGTTGCCGTTTCCTTCTCCAGGGGATCTTCCTGGCTCAGGGATCAAACCTGCTTTTCCTGCACTGGAGGGCGGATTCTTTACCACTGAGCCACCAGGGAAGCCCCTTAGTAAATGTACACATCACCAAAAAACATCAAATAAAACGCCATATAGCTTGTTTAGCTTTAAGACTAGCAAGCTACCTAAGTTTTCTGTAACTCAGTTTCTTCAGCTATATAACAGGAATAACATGGTTTTCATCCATCAGTTAGATTAAATTTGTTAGTGCATATAAAACAATTATAACTCAGCTGATCATGTGGGAAGCACTCAGCAAATATTCAAGTTACGAAGTACAGAAGTATATTGTGGAAAACTTTAAATATACTTTCTATTCTCTAAGCCAGGGTGAGTGTCAAATGTTCTTAAACTGTAATACATTTTAAAAAAGCATTATTATTATAACTAAGATATACAAATGTCAGCATCAAATTTCTTACAAAATTATTAGATGTCAAAGTACATTGTGTTTTACTATCAAATATTATTATTTTCTTATTTTACAAAACCTATAACCCCATATAGTTTTATTGGCCCTCAGGTAAGAAGAATATTCAATTAATCATTGAGAGACTGGCTCTCTGGTAATTGTATGATTGCTTGGCTTCCCCAGTAGCTCATTGGTAAAAAATCTGCCTGCCAATGCAGGAGCTGCAGGAGACTCAGGTTCAATCCTTGGGTGGGGAGGATCCCTTGGAAGGGGAAATGGCAACCCACTCCAGTATTCTTGTCTGAAAAATCCCATGGACAGGGGAACCTGCTGGGCTGTAGTCCATGGGGTCACAAAGAGTTGGACACAAGTGAACACGCACACAGCAAATTCTTTTTAGTATTTTATGCCTTGTAGTTGAACAAAGTTTGTGTCATTATTCATTCATTCAAACATCACATTTTTTTATTGAACAACTAAGTGTCAGGCAATGTTCTAGACACTGAGGAGTTACTGGTGAGCTCCTGTCCTCACATCGCCTGTCCTCATGGAACTTACAGTCTGAGAGTTGCATGAATGTAAGAGTCCTTCCTGGGTGAAGAGTGAGGTCTCACCTGGATAAGCATATCAGAAAAGAATCAGAGAGAAATTAGAGCTGAAGAACCCATATTTTGCTAGGAATTGCATTCAGCTGCAAACCATAGAAACCAGACTACAGTAGCTTAGACATATTAGGGTTTTATTCTTTCACATAAAATGATGTCCAAAAGTAGGCAATCCAGAGCTCAAAAGGTAGCTCCACTAGGTTCAACAGGGACCCAGTTTCCATCTATCTTTCTGCTTTGCCATTACGACTTTCAGCCTCAAAGTAACAAGATGATTCCTGAAATTCCAGCCATCACATCCACTTTCTAGCAAGAAGGCCTGAAAGGGCAAAATGTGTGAAAATCCCCATCCAATAGCCACTTACTGGCCACCCCTGATAAGAAAGAAAGGGAAATGGGTGTTGGATAAATAGCTAAGGTACCAACAGCTCAAGAACTGAGGGTCAGATTATTCACTGCCCCTCAATAGGCATCATGATTCTGTCAGTACAGTTAGATTGGGATTAAAGCATGTATCTCAAAAGAGAAAGCAGAAAAATAAAAAAGAGGAATGATGGTTTTGGGTGGCTTGAGTCATGAAAACTTGGGGGTTTTAGAAGAAAGGGTGTTTGATTCCTGTCCAGCAACAAAGCAAAATTCATTAGTAGACCTGGTTCTAGGGTCAGGAAGTAAAAATGATGATGGAAAACCATGCGGCAGAAGGATAAGCTTTGAGATGAGGGAAACTAATCAAGATGCTTACAAGACTGTATCTGCCCTTCTTGTGTAGAGAAAAGCTAGCAAGGTTGCTGACTGTACTCCCACACTCCTGGCAGCCCTGCTAATTGCATAACGCAGCACTCAGTAAGTATGTGTTGAATGAATTAGTCATGGCGCACTTTCCCTCTGATGCCAGCCACGCCCTCAGAATGTCTCTCACACATATTGCCAGGCAGCCACGACCAATGGATCAGAGATGTGATCAGAAACAAACCTGCCATCCTCACGCTGAAGTGAACCTGGGCTCAGCAGCTTGGCTGTTCCTTCTGAACTTCGGTGTGTATTTATCTCAGTTCTTACTTTTTTCTTAGAAAATGCTTTTTAGGGGGAAAATATCAACAAGGCTAACAGTAAATAAAAGAAGAGAATTTTTCCCTCTTGGCATAAAGAGGGAGTATGTGTGGTTAATGCCTCAGAACTAAGTATGGTACAGGAAACAGGTTTCTTTCTGTGAGAAAATCCCAAATTTAATTAAAACTCGAGAAAGTATTAAAACATCTGCCTTCCCCATATGTGCTTTCCTCCTTGTAGAGTCTGTGTGTGTGCATGTGTGTGTGTGTGTGCGTGTGTTCATGTGTGTGTGCATGTGTAGTTTGAGATCAAACTTTCTTTACAATCAGAAAGCTCCATTTGCCGCTTGTTCTAGATAAATGACGGTCTACTGAAGATGAAGACTGAAGACTCTCTGAGAAGAGAAAAAAGAATCAAGTCACCCACAACATCAGGAATACAGGGAGAATATTCATTCAATTAAGATTTATTAAGTGCCTCATATATGTGCAATATGAGTGTGCAGTTGCTGTGATAAGCAAAGCTGTCATGGCCTTTGCTCGACAGCAAAATAGGAAAGAGGCCATTAATCAAATTACCATATTTATGATTATATAATTATAAATTGAATTAAGTACTCTGAAGGTACCATGAGATCCTGGAATAACAACAATAATGAAACTGATTTTATGTGAATAGAGCATTCATTTGGAGGTACAAATGAGAGGTGTCCCAGGAAGCGAGGAAGAGATGTGCGATATCTAATGTGGGAGTAGCATGTTCAAGGACCCTGAGGCAGGAAGCAGGGTAGCAGCTCCCACAAACTAGAATGCCTATGTGGCTGGAGTGAGGACAGAGGGCAAGTGGTTCTAAATGAGGCTGAGAAATAAGCAGAGGGCACTAGCAGGGACTTGAAGGCCATGGAAAGATTTAAATTTCCATCTTAACTGCCATACATGTGCGCTAAGTCACTGCAGTCATGTCCAACTCTGTGCGGACCCTATGGACTGTAGCCCACCAGGCTTTTCTGTCCATAGGATTCTCCAGGCAAGAATACTGGAGTGAGTTGCCATGCCCTCCTCCTTAACTGCCATAGGAATCCACTGAATCATCTTAAGAAGTGAAGCAATTATGTTTATGCTTCCCAGGTGGCTCAGTGGTAAAGAATCTGCCTGCCAATTTAAAGAGCTGGGACTTCCCTGTTGGTCCAATGGTTAACACTCTGTGCTTGCAATGCAGGAGGCCTGGGCCCAATCCCTGGTCATGGAACCAAGATCCCACATGCCTGTGGCACAACCAAAAATATATAGGGCTTCCTCTTATCAGTAGAGAATCTGCCTGCAATGCCAGAGACCCAGGTTCGATCGTGGATTGGGAAGATCCTCTGGAGAAGGAAACAGTAACCCACTCCAGTATTCTTGCCTGGAGAATCCCATGGTCAGAGGAGCCTGGCAGGCTACAGTACATGGGGTCACAAGAGTTGGACATGACTTAATGTCTAAACCACCAGGAGATTCCAGTTCAATACCTGGGTCAGAAAGATCCCCTGGAGATGAAAATGACAACCCACTCCAGAATTCTTGCCTAGGAAAATTCCATGGACAGAAGAGCCCGGCAGGCTCCATTCCATAGGATTGCAGAGAGTCGTATACAACTGAGCACATGCACACACACAATTATGTTTGTGCTACATAGATACCTATGTGGATTGATGATAAGAGGACACTAGAACATTAATGTGGTAAACTGCGGTTTCCGTTGTTTGCCTGACTAAGTCCTGCCTGACTCTTTGTGACACCATGGACTATAGCACACCAGGCTCTTCTGTCCTCCACTGTCTCCCAGAGTTGTGCAAATTCATGTCTAATGAGTCACTGATGCTATCTAACCATCTCATCTTCTGCCACCCCCTTCTCCTTATGCCTTCTATCTTTCCCAGTATCAGGGTCTTTTCCAATGAGTCAGCTTTTCACATCAGGTGGTCAAAGTATTAGAGTTTCAACTTTAGCATCAGCTCTTCCAATAAATATTCAGGATTGATTTCCTTTAGCACTGGCTGATTGATCTCCCTGGAGTCCAAGGGACTTCTCCAACACCACAGTTTGAAACCATCAATTCTTTGGCACTCAGCTTTCTTAATGGTCCAACTCTTATATTTGTACATGAATACTGGAAAAACCATAGCTTTAACTATACAGATCTTTGTCAGCAAAGTAATGTTTCTGTTTTTTAATATGCTGTCTAGGTTTGTCATAGTTTTCCTTCCAAGGAGCAAGTGTCTTTAATTTCATGGCTGTAGTTACCATCTGCAGTGATTTTGGAGTCCAAGAAAATAAAATCTCACTGCTTCCGCTTTTCCCCCCATCTATTTTCCCTGAAGTGATAAGACCAGATGCTATGATCATAGGTTTTTGAATGTTGAGTTTTAAACTAGCTTTTTCTCTCTCCCTTTCACCCCCATCAAGAGGCTTTTTAGTTCCTCTTTACTTTCTCCATTAGAGTGATATTATCTGCATATCTAAGGTTGTTGATATTTCTTCTGGCAATCTTGATTCCAGCTTGTGATTCATCCAGCCTAGCATTTCACATGATGTACTATGCATATAAGTTAAATAAGCAGAGTGACAATATACAGTCTTGACATACTCCTCTCCCAATTTTGAACCAGTCCACTGTTCCATGTCCAGTTCTAACTTGCTTCTTGACCCGCATACAGGTTTTGCAGGAGACAGGTCTGGTATTCCCATCTGTTTAAGTATTTTCCATAATTTGTTGTAATCTCAAAGGCTTTAGCATATCAGTGACTCAGACATTGATGTTTTTCTGGAACTCACTTGCTTTCTCTATGATCCAAAGAATGTTGGCAATTTTGTCTTTGGTTCGTATGCCTTTTCCCCGTTACTGTGATTTGCATTCTCCCTTGGCTACCTTGACTTTGGCCTCAGGATGTTCTAGTTAGCCAAACCCCTCAGACACAACATATGAACACATCTGGAGTTCACTCAGCCTTTGAGTGAAATCCCTCTTCTTTCAGGTAATTTTGAATGATTTCATATCAGCTTGTTCCTCTGATCCTGCTTAAAATGGAAACATGATTAGATGTCAGTGTCTCTATATCTAAACTTCTGAATAATTTTCAATCTTCAAAAAATTTTCTTGGCTTAAATACCACCAAATAAAATCCTGGCTCATGCATTTTCAAGTCAATTAAGGCCTAGGGTGGGTTGAAGGTTAATAAACATCACATTTCTCTAAACTTTCAACTTGAATAAAAGCAAATGAAAAATTAAGACTTCTTTGCAATCTGATAAAGCATCCATGGTGAGCCACCCAGAATAATAATGGATGAATCCAGTTACAAGAAATGACCACATGGACTTCTCTGTATTTAGTTAATTAAGACTAAGTATTCTGCTGATTTTCAGTTTTGCAGAACAACCAACCAGCTGTTTGATTGCATTTTTCATTAACAAACAGTGAATCTGGAGTTGTAAAAACACATCTTAAGGCCGCATTCAGTGAAGTAATTATGTAAGGCAACATGGCTCCTCAGAGGTGAAAATAGTAACAAACCGTGCTTGGAATTTGGGTTTAAATCCTTAATTAATTTTAAATTAGAATATAATAATTTCATAAATGAAAATAGACCTAAAGAAGAATGTTCTAAATATTAAAAATATCTGAAAATAAAGATGAGAAATTGAATAGGCAAGAAGAAAACTTCTTGCTTAGCAGAAAGTTCCTCCACATTTCCCTGTAAATCAAGATTGAAAGGCAAAGTATAGGAGCGGGGCTAAGATGGCGGAGGAATAGGACGGGGAGACCACTCTCTCCCCCACAAATTTATCGAAAGAACATCTGAACGCTGAGCAAACTTCACAAAACAACTTCTGAACGCTGGCAGAGGACATCAGGCATCCAGAAAAAAAGCTCATTATCTTCGAAAGGAGGTAGGAGAAAATATAAAAGATAAAAAGAGAGACGAAAGAGTTAGGGATGGAGACCCGTCCCGGGGAGGGAGTCGTAAAAGAGGAGAAGTTTCCAAACACCAGGAAACCCTCTCACTGGTGGGTTTGGGAGAAGATTTCGAATCTCAAAGGGCAACATAACCGGGAGAAAAAATAAATAAAACCCAAAGATCACGTGCCTAAAGGCAACTCCCAGCAAAGAACCCCAGACGCTCGCATCCGCCACCAGCAAGCGGGGGCTGAACGGAGAGGAGCGGGCGGCACTGCTTAGGGTAAGGACCCGGCCCGAACGCCCTGAGGGCAATCTGAGGGAGCTAACGTGAGATAGTAACCTAAACTGTGGGACAGCCAGAGAGAGCGAACTATCCCGCGAAAAGCCCAAATCTAAGGCACTGCCGGCCCGCTCACAGAACAAAAGATGGAGCAATACCAGAGGAGAGCTAGCCGGCTGCGGACCGCCCCATCCCCCGCCGGACACAGTGGGCAGGCGGGACCAGCCAGAGCCGGAAAGGGGCAAACTCGGCCCCAGAGAGGGTACCCCCTACCAACCTGCAAACAGGCTCCCAGTTTCTAAGCAAAGACTGCCTGAGATCCTGGAGGATTGACAGCTGCCGGGAGGGTCGCAGCCAGAGACCAGCTGCCCAGAACTGACACAAAGCACACTGGAGCCGGGTGCGCCCGTAAACCGAGGCAGGGAACCAGGGAGGTGATAAGCCGCACCGCCCCAACAGGGGAGAGTGCACTCGCCAAACTCCTGGCTGCCTGAGCTGCTCTGACCGGGAACAGCACAAACGGCAGGCCCAACCGAGTCTGCGCCTTTGTGGAGTACCCGGGAGCCTGAACCTGAGCGGCTTAGACCTGGGAAGTGCACGCATCTCAGGGCCACTCCCCGGCCAAGTAACCTGAAGCCCGAGCAGGGTAGACTGGGAAAGCATACACGCCGTGAGAGGGGGCGAACCCAGTGCAGCTGAGACACTGCAAGCTCTCCACACACACGCCAGTGATATTGGTTTGCAGTGTTCCTCCCTCCCCACAGCACGACTGAACAAGCGAACCTAAAGAGACCACCTCCGCCCCTTTGTGGCAGGGCGGAAATTAGACACTGAAGAGAACTCCAAACAGAAGCCAAATAAACAGAAGGAAGCGCTTTGGAAGTGACAGGCCAACAGATTAAAATCCCTATAGTTAACACCGACTGCATTGAAAGGGGCCTATAGATCGTGAAAAGTATAAGCAGGAACAAGGATCTATCTGAAACTGAACAGACCCCACACTGCTCACAACAGCTCCAGAGAAAGTCCTGGATATATTTTTACTATTATCATTTTTTTTAATTTTTTAAATTTTTTTCTTTTTTCTTTAAGTCCTCTATTACACCTTTAATTTTCATTTTTATAACCCACTATTACCTTACCAAAAAACCCCCCTATTTTTAAAGCAAACTGCATACATATATCTTATACTTTTTATTTTGTTTTCTTTTTTCTTTTTTTTTATATTGTATTTTTTTAAGAGTCTAACCTCTACGCTAGATTTTTAATCTTTGTTTTACATATTTGATATCAATTTTGTACATTTAAGAACCCAATCTTTAGTACCCATTTTTACTCAGGAGTGTGATTACTGGCTTGATTACTCTCTCCCTCTATTGACACTCTTTCTTCTCTCCCAGGGAACCTCTAACTCCCATCCTCCTCCTTCTCTTCTCAACCCAATTCTGTGAATCTCTCACGGTGTTCTGGGCACCAGAGAACACTTTGGGAACAGAATACTTCCCAGATCTCTCTCTCCTCTCTTGATTCCTCCCTTTCTACTCATGCTCACCTCTATTACCTTCCTCCCCCCTCTCTATGTATCTCTGTGAACCTCTCTGGGTATCCCTCACTGTGGAGAATCTTTTCACCATTACCCTAAAAGTTTTATTATCGCTGCTGTGTGGATGGAGAAGTCTTGAGGCTACTGCAAGAATAAGACTGAAAGCCAGAGGAAACATTAATTAATAAGAGATCATCCAAAAGCCTCCACATATACACTGAAACCAAGCTCCACCCAAGAGCCAATAAGTTCCAGAGCAAGACACACCACGCAAATTCTCCAGCAACGCAGGAACATAGCCCTGACCATCAAGATACAGGCTGCCCAGAGGCACACCAAATCCACAGACATCTCAAAACTCAATGCTGGACACTCCATTGCACTCTAGAGAGAAGAAATCCAGCTCCACCCACCAGAACACTGACACAAGTTCCCCCAACCAGGAAACCTTGACAAGCCACCCGTCCAACCCCACCCACAGTGAGGAACCTCCACAATAAAGAGGAACTTCAAACTACCAGAATACAGAAAGGCCACGCCTAACACAGCAATCCAAGCAAGATGAAAAGGCAGAGAAATACTCAGCAAGTAAAGGAAAATGAGAAATGCCCACCAAACCAAACAAAAGAGGAGGAGATAGGGAATCTATCTGGAAAAGAATTTAGAATAATGATAATAAAAATGATCCAAAATCTTGAAAGCAAAATGGAGTTACAGATAAATAGCCTGGAGACAAGGATTGAGAAGACGCAAGAAATGTTTATCAAGGACCTAGAAGAAATAAAAAGGAGTCAATATATAATGAATAATGAAATAAAGAAGATAAAAGACACTCTGGAGGGAACTAACAGTAGAATAACGGAGGCAGAAGATAGGATAAGTGAGGTAGAAGATAGAATGGGGGAAATAAATGAAGCAGAGAAGAAAAAAGAAAAAAGAATCAAAAGAAATGAGGAAAACCTCAGGGACCTCTGAGACAATATGAAACGCCCCAACATTCGAATCATAGGAGTCCCAGAAGAAGAAGAT
This sequence comes from Giraffa tippelskirchi, assembly GCF_054371585.1. Lineage (NCBI taxonomy): Eukaryota > Metazoa > Chordata > Mammalia > Artiodactyla > Giraffidae > Giraffa > Giraffa tippelskirchi. The sequence goes on along the minus strand of NC_137275.1, from coordinate 85,581,979 downwards.
AAAAAGAAAGGCCATGAAAAAATACTCGAGGAGATAATAGTTGAAATTTTCCCTAAAATGGGGAAGGAAATAGTCACAGAAGTCCAAGAAACCCAGAGAGTCCCAAACAGGATAAACCCAAGGCGAAACACCCCAAGACACATATTAATCAAATTAACGAAGATCAAACACAAAGAACAAATATTAAACGAAGCAAGGGAAAAACAACAAATAACACACAAGGGGATCCCCATAAGGATAACAGCTGATCTTTCAATAGAAACTCTTCAGGATAGAAGGGAATGGCAGGACATACTTAAAGTAATGAAAGAGAATAATCTACAACCCAGATTACTGTACCCAGCAAGGATCTCATTCAAATATGAAGGAGAATCAAAAGCTTTACAGACAAGCAAGAGCTGAGGGAATTCAGCACCACCAAACCAGCTCTCCAACAAATGCTAAAGGATCTTCTCTAAACAGGAAACACAGAAAGGATGTTTCAACACGAACTCAAAACAACAAAGTAAATGGCAACGGGACCATACTTATCAATAATTACCTTAAATGTAAATGGGTTGAATGCCCCAACCGAAAGACAAAGACTGGCTGAATGGATACAAAAACAAGACCCCTATATATGCTGTCTACAAGAGACCCACCTCAAAACTAGGGACACATACAGGCTGAAAGTGAAGGGATGGAAAAACATATTTCATGCAAACGGAAACCAAAAGAAAGCAGGAGTCACAATACTCATTTCAGATAAAATAGACTTTAAAATAAAGGCTGTGAAAAGAGACAAAGAAGGACACTACGTAATGATCAAAGGATCAATCCAAGAAGAAGATATAACAATTATAAATATATATGCACCCAACATAGGAGCACCACAATATATAAGGTAAATACTAACAAGTGTGAAAGGGGAAATTAACAATAACACAATAATAGTGGGAGACTTTAATACTCCACTCACACATATGGATAGATCAACTGAACAGAAAATTAACAAGGAAACACAAACTTTAAATGATACAATAGACAAGTTAGATTTAATTGATATTTGCAGGACTTTCCATCCCAAAACAATCAATTTCACATTTTTCTCAAGTGCACATGGAACTTTCTCCAGGATAGATCACATCCTGGGCCATAAATCTAGCCTTGATAAATTCCAAAAAATTGAAATCATCCCAGCCATCTTCTCTGACCACAATGCAGTAAGATTAGACCTCAATTACAGGAAAAAAAACTGTTAAAAATTCCAACATATGGAAGCTAAACAACACGCTTCTGAATAACCAACAAATCACAGAAGAAATCCAAAAAGAAATCAAAATATGCATAGAAACGAATGAAAATGAAAACACAACCCAAAACCTATGGCATACTGTAAAAGCAATGCTAAGGGGAAGGTTCATAGCAATACAGGCGTACCTCAAGAAACAAGAAAAAAATCAAATAAATAACCTAACTCTACACCTAAAGCAACTAGAGAAGGAAGAAATGAAGAACCCCAGGGTTAGTAGAAGGAAAGAAATCTTAAAAATTAGGGCAGAAATAAATGCAAAAGAAACAAAAGAGACCATAGCAAAAATCAACAAAACTTAAAGCTGGTTTTTCAAGAAGATAAACAAAATTGACAAACCATTAGCCAGACTCATCAAGAAACAAAGGGAGAAGAATCAGATCAACAAAATTAGAAATGAAAATGGAGAGATAACAAGAGACTACACAGAAATACAAAGGATCGTAAGAGACTACTACCAACATCTATATGCCAATAAAATGGACAACTTGGAAGAAATGGACAAATTCTTAGAAAAGTATAACTTTCCAAAACTGAACCACGAAGAAATAGAAGATCTTAACAGACCTATCACAAGCACGGAAATCGAAACTGTAATCAGAAATCTTCCAGTAAACAAAAGCCCAGGACAAGACGGCTTCACAGCAGAATTCTACCAAAAATTTAGAGAAGAGCTAACACCTATCCTACTCAAACTCTTCCAGAAAATTGCAGAAGAAGGTAAACTTCCAAACTCATTCTATGAGGCCACCATCACCCTAATTCCAAAACCAGACAAAGATGCCACAAAAAAAGAAAACTACAGGCCAATATCACTGATGAACATAAATGCAAAAATCCTTAATAAAATTCTAGCAAACAGAATCCAACATCATATTAAAAAGATCATACATCATGACCAAGTGGGCTTTATCCCAGGAATGCAAGGTTTCTTTAACATCCGCAAATCAATCAATGTAATACACCACATTAACAAATTGAAAGATAAAAACCATATGATTATCTCAATAGATGCAGAAAAAGCCTTTGACAAAATTCAACATCCATTTATGATAAAAACCCTCCAGAAAGCAGGAATAGAAGGAAAATACCTCAACATAATAAAAGCTATATATGACAAACCCACAGCAAATATTATCCTCAATGGTGAAAAATTGAAAGCATTTCCCCTAAAGTCAGGAACAAGGCAAGGATGCCCACTTTCACCACTACTATTCAACATAGTTTTGGCCACAGCAATCAGAGCTGAAAAAGAAATAAAAGGAATACAGATAGGAAAAGAAGAAGTAAAACTCTCACTGTTTGCAGATGACATGATCCTCTACATAGAAAACCCTAAAGATTCTACCAGAAAATTACTAGAGCTAATCAATGAATATAGTAAAGTTGCAGGATATAAAATTAACACACAGAAATCCCTTGCATTCCTATACTCCAAGAATGAGAAAACAGAAAGAGAAATTAAGGAAACATTACCATTCACCATTGCAACAAAAAGAATAAAATACTTTGGAATATATCTACCTAAAGAAACAAAAGACTTATATATAGAAAACTATAAAACACTGATGAAAGAAATCAAAGAGGACACAAACAGATGGAGAAATATACTGTGTTCATGGATTGGAAGAATTAATATAGTGAAAATGAGTATACTACCCAAAGCAATCTATAGATTCAATGTAATCCCTATCAAGCTACCAACGGTATTTCTCACAGAACTCGAGCAAATAATTTCACAATTTGTATGGAAATATAAGAAACCTCGAATAGCCAAAGCAATCTTGAGAAACAAGAATGGAACTGGAGGAATCAACCTGCCTTCAGGCTCTACTACAAAGCCACAGTCATCGAGAGAGTATGGTACTGGCACAAAGATAGAAATAAAGATCAATGGAACAAAATAGAAAGCCCAGAGATAAATCCACGCACCTATGGACACCTTATCTTCGACAAAGGAGGCAAGAATATACAATGGAGAAAAGACAATCTCTTTAACAAGTGGTGCTGGGAAAACTGGTCAACCACTTGTAAAAGAATGAAATTAGAACATTTTCTAACACCGTACACAAAAATAAACTCAAAATGGATTAAAGATCTAATTGTAAGACCAGAAACTATAAAACTCCTAGAGGAAAACATAGGCAAAACTCTCTCCGACATAAATCACAGCAGGATCCTCCATGACCCACCTTCCAGAATATTGGAAATAAAAGCAAAAATAAACAAATGGGATCTAATTAAAATTAAAAGCTTTTGCACAACAAAGGAAACTATAAGCAAGGTGAAAAGACAGCCTTCAGAATGGGAGAAAATAATAGCAAACGAAGCAACAGACAAACAATTAATCTCAAAAATATACAAGCAACTCCTGCAGCTGAATTCCAGAAAACTAAACGACCCAATCAAAAAGTGGGCCAAAGAACTAAACAGACATTTCTCCAAAGAAGACATACAGATGGCTAACAAACACATGAAAAGATGCTCAACATCACTCATTATTAGAGAAATGCAAATCAAAACCACAATGAGGTACCATTTCACGTCAGTCAGAATGGCTGCTATCCAAAAGTCTACACGGAATAAATGCTGGAGAGGGTGTGGAGAAAAGGGAACCCTCTTACACTGTTGGTGGGAATGCAAACTAGTTCAGCCACTATGGAGAACAGTGTGGAGATTCCTTAAAAAACTGGGAATAGAACTGCCATATGACCCAGCAATCCCACTGCTGGGCATACACACCGAGGAAACCAGAATTGAAAGAGACGCGTGTACCCCAGTGTTCATCGCAGCACTGTTTACAATAGCCAGGACATGGAAGCAACCTAGATGTCCATCAGCAGACGAATGGGTAAGGAAGCTGTGGTACATATACACAATGGAATGTTACTCAGCCATTAAAAAGAATACATTTGAATCGGTTCTATTGAGATGGATGAAACTGGAGCCCATTATACAGAGTGAAGTAAGCCAGAAAGAAAAACGCCAATACAGTATACTAATGCATATATATGGAATTTGAAAGATGGTAACGATAACCCTATATGCGAGACAGAATAAGAGACACAGATGCATAGAACAGTCTTATGGACTCTGAGGGAGAAGGTGAGGGTGGGACGTTCTGGGAGAATAGCATTGAAACATGTATATTATCATATGTGAAACAGAACACCATTCCAGGTTCAATGCATGAGACAAATGCTCAGGGCTGGGGCAATGGGATGACCCAGAGGGATGGGATGGGGAGGGAGGTAGGAGGGGGGTTCAGGATGGGGAACACATGTAAACCCATGGTTGATTCATGTCAATGTATGGCAAAAACCACTACAATATTGTAAAGTAATTAGCCCCCAACTAAAATAAATAAATTTATTAAAAATAATAATAATAATAATAAAAGAAAAGCAAGGTATACTATCTACAGCAATAAATGCCAGATAATTGCTCCTGCGGCCATAATTTCCCCAACAGAAAGATCCTTTCAGTAAACAAATGTCCAAAGTTGTGATTTTTTTAAACTAGCACTTATCTTTCTACAAACGGCAAACTAATTGCAAGGAATTCAGAGTTCACTGGCTCAGTGCAGCCTCCTAAAAGGAAGTCCTTTCTGGGCCAGAATTAAGACTCTCTACTGTCAAGATAGCTTGCTGCTTTCAAAAGGGAAGTATGTCATACTCCCCACAATCCCAACTCCTAAGAAGAAAGATACATGGACTTCTTATCTCTCTTGCATTATTAGTACAAATTCTGACCTTCCCTAAACTGAATTTCCAAAGTGAATGGTGGAATTGGGAAAACAGAAAGTCAAGCTATGGACATTCTATCAAAGGAGCTCCTAAACAAGGAGAACTTTGGGATAAAGAGGAAGGTTTCTCTGTTGTTCAGCTGGTAAAGAATCCACCTGCAATGCGAGAGACCTGGGTTCGATCTCTGAGTTGGGAAGATCCCCTGGAGAAGGGAAAGCTACCCACTCCGGTATTCTGGCCTGGAGAATTCCAAAGACTATACAGTCCACGGGGTGGCAAAGAGTTGGACATGACTGAGCAACTTTCACTTTCTGGGAAAGGACAGAGGTGCTGTGTGCTAAGTCACTTCAGTAGTGTCCAACTCTTTGCAACCCTATGGACTGTAGCCCTGCCAGGCTTCTCTGTCCATGGGATTCTCCAGGCATTACTGGAGTGGGTTGCCATGCCCTCCTCCAGGGAACCTTCCTGACCCAGGGATAGAATCCACATCTCCTGCAGCTCCTGCACTGTAGGAGAATTCTTTCCTGCTGAGCCACAAGAGAAGCCCAAAGGGCAGGGGATGGAAGGAGTTGGGAAACTGGGATTAACACATAAATACTATTGACAATATGTATAAAATAGATAACTAATAAGAACATATTGTATAGCACAGGGAACTCTACTTAATGGACTGTGGCAACCTGAATGGGAAGGAAGTCCAAAAGAGAGAGGGGATATATATATATATGTATAGCTGATTCATTTTGCTGCACAGTAGAAAGTAACACAATATTAAAAAGCAATGATACTCCAATAAAAATTAACTTTGAAAACAGAGAAAGGCTTCTGACTGGTGTTCTCCTTCACGTTCTAAATCTGAATATTTGAGGATTGTATATGCAAAGTTTGCCTTTGAGAATTTTCTACCCAAGTTCCTAATTTTTCTTTCAAGTCACCAGGTCTGTGTCATCCACTAATTTGAATAAATATTGACAACCAAAATGCCTGAGGTCTTCAATGATCATTCTATCAGACTCCATCCTCTCAGAGGTGAACTATAAGCCCCGAGTCATATAGTGAGTTTGTTGGTAACATATACAAAACCAGAGTTGGGGCTCACTAAATGATTTTGATCCTTCCTCCCAGTTCTTTTAAAAAGCAGTTTTTCCTCCCCAGTGTGTTGAAAGCATAGGAGCCACCAGAGGAATTAGTTCTTCGTCTCCAATTCCTTCCAGACCAGTTCGCCTGGCTGGTTCCCCCAGCTTCCTTAGCCTAACTTTTCCTTCCCTCATCTATTTCCTAAGAATACTGTTTCATCAGGGCCTTTGCATCTTTTCCAGGATGTAATTGTTCTGTTTTGCTCCCTCTGGCCCATCACACACACTGTGGTGGTGTGTCAGAGCCACCCCCATACTTCCAAAGTCCCAATGGGGCTCTGTTCCAGAAGGGCTGTGACCCCCTGCCCCCACCTCATCTTGCTCCTCTCGGCTTCCCGTTAAAATATTTGTAACTGAACAAAGCCAAATATGAGGCTTTAGTTTTACCACACAGTTTTGACAAAAATATTGGATACGTTTTATGTTTTCATACCATAAAATTGAAATTATCAGCCATTGTGCTCAAAGCTGAGTGCCCTCGACTTTGCAGACATTTTGCCTATAAAACAGGAGTTCTCTTCTGGCTTCCTGTGTGTGAATGAAATGCCAGTGAGGTCATGATAGAGGCCAGAAAGGACTCTTAGAAACCAATACCACTGCATCAATAACACCATTGCTGAAGTGAGTAGGGGAAATTACACAAAATCCAATAAAAAAAATAACTCAGATGGACTGTCATGGCTCTAAAGAGGAATGCCTCAGGGGAAAAATAACACACACACACACACACACACACACACACACACACTCAATGAACAAGCCAGGCTTAATTAAAGTTCATTCTTTGTCTGCATTGTGAGTCTAAAGTTTCCACTTCAAACAGAGCAGAATGACCTGCAGTTTCTTTTCTCATTTTCATGTAATTTCTTTCAGCTCTTCTGTCAATAAGAAAACTGGGTTTTCAATCTGGTCACCATCTCACAGCCTGACCAACTGAAGTTAAAATAAAACTTTACCACTCCCACCCCTACCATTTTCCTCCTCTGTGCAATGAACCTCACATTGGTTCTTGTCTTGACAAATGTCCTTCGACAGCTTACATATCAACTTTTAGAACAATTCAGTCATTCTGTCCTTTAGGCATCCTAAGTTATCCCATTTGTTCATTTCCAAGTGATTCCCAAACACTTTGCTCTCATCTTCCTCCTTCCCCAAACTAAAAACTCAAGGTTATTACAAAATATACACAAATACTATTACCAAATGTGACAACCACTCTGAATGGCTCTAGAAAGAATAGCCATGTTCATCTACAGATATAGAACACAAAATCATAGTATGTTGTCTTAAGTTAAATAGCCTTTATTTAGTGACTAGGGTAAATATTCCTAATAACAATGCTTTAAGAACAACTAAAATGGCTCTAAATTTTTTTATTTATGAAAGTGAAAGTTGCTCAGTCATGTCCGACTCTTTTCAACCCCATGGCCTATACAGTCCATGAAATTCTCCAGGCCAGAACACTGGAGTGGGTAGATGTTCCCTTCTCCAGGGGTCTTCCCAATCCATGAATTGCACCCAGATCTCCCGCATCGCATGTGGATTCTTTACCAGCTAATCCACAAGGGAAGCCCAAGAATACTGAAGTGGGTAGCCTATCCCTTCTTCAGCAGATCTTCCTGACCCAGAAAGCAAACCAGGGTCTCCTGCATTGCAGGCAGATTCTTTACCAACTGAGCTATGAGGAAAGCCCACAGTCGCTCAGTCATGTCTGACTCTTTTCTCCAGGCCAGAATACTGGAGTGGGTAGCTGTTCCCTTCTCCAGTGGATCTGCCCAACCCAGTGATCAAGCCCCTGTCTCCAGCATTGCAGGTGGATTCTTTACCAGCTGAGCCACCAGGGAAGCCCTTTTATTTATAAAGCCTGCTATAAATTACAATAAGCTTTTTTTGGTTTGGTCAACTAAAATACCATCTACTATAAAGAATCCCCCATGTGAAATACCAAAATTTTACCCCAAAAATGTGGTAAATAAACAGCTACCATTTACTTAGTTCCTGCTGTATATAAAAACCAAGCAACATAAACTCATTTTTTTCCTTACATTCATCCAATAAATCAGGGGTTATTGGCTGTATTTTATATGACTCAGATAGATTAAGATGTGACCAAAGGTCGCAAACCTAGTACATGACAAAATGGAGACGTGAATCTGGTTCTCTCAGATGTTAAGTTCAGGTTTTCCAACTAAGCTTACTACTTCTCAAAGGTGCCTGGCATCTTCGAACAGAAGAAGAGGAAATTTTTAAGGAGAAATGACACTAGGATATTGGTGTGTGCTTAATCACTCAGTCACGTCTGACTTTTTGTGACCCCACAGTATCTAGCCTGCCAGGCTGCTCTGTCCATGGGATTCTCCAGGCAAGAATACTAGAGTGGGTTACCATTTCCTTCTCCAGGGAATTTTCCAAAACCAGGATCAAATCAGGTTCTCCTGCATTGTAGGTGGGGTTTTTTTTGCCACTGAGCCACCAGTGAAGCCCTTAGGATATCTGCCTCTTCCTTATAAGTAGCATTAAATCCTACACCAGAGTCCTGAAATCCTAAAAGTTTACAAATTCAAGTATGATTTAACCTACCTGTTCATACTGCTTTAGGAATTTGCTGTGTAAAGATTTAGTGTGCATATCTGCCAATCCCAAAAATATGTGTTGTATGGCTTAAAAAAGTTATCATACTTCAACTACGGTAGCTATAAATAATTGATACAGAACTCAAGGTATTCAGTCTGGTAGATGAAATAAATGTGTCTCAGTTAAAGCCCGAGATGTTTCAATTCTACAGAGTCCATTTTCTTGACTGTATGTAGACGTTTTTGGCTAAGAAAGATGTACACATTTATCAAACCCTGGAGAAAAGCAACACTTGTTCTGGAAAATGTGTATGGGGCATTTGAGGGATGAGCTGGATGGATGGAAGGAAGAGTCAAGCAATCAGTGTGTAAAGCAAGTTAACTCAGAGGAGTTGCCACTTTGTGTATAACACCAATTTCTGCAGCAGAGACAAAAGAAAAGTCCTAACTGATAGAAAAGTACCTGGCCTAATAGACCAAGAAGAGGAGCTGAATTTTATCTCTGGGGAGCTCTGTTTTTTGTTGACTTATCTTGCACTCTTAGAAGTGAGACTACCGAATTTGAAAGACTAATTTTGTCTTCAGTCTCTAGGAGCTCACTATAGACACCCTTTTTTTCTCTCCTTGAATTCTGAATTTGTATTTAGAGGTAGAAATGTTACCACAGCCTTATAAAAATGTCCCATCCAGGGAAAACAAAAACATGTTTATACAATAGCTTCCTCTGGATCTTAAAAAATAAAAGGTGATTTGATACTGAACATCTTTAGTAAAAATTAGAATTTCTCTCATGAAATTACTTACCATTTTCTTAATTGGATGTATTTACCCTAGTATGTCAAGTCCTGTGTTTGAATGGTTTCCTGTGACTCTTCAGAGGGAACGCTTTAATAGCTAGACCCTGTGTGTATCACTTTATATTTGGTGAGAGGATTGCTCTGGCTCTAATTATATTATAAATGGGACAGCTTCATTAACCAAAGTGGCAGAAAGAACAAAAGCATCTAATACTTATTCCACCTGGACATTTCACAAAGCTGAATGATGCTTCCCTATTCAAAAATGCCTCTCTAGTGCATTTATTAAAATGAGCTTTCAACAAAACCATTGACTAGAGAGAGAAGATAGCCTCAGCTGTGCTAAAACTTGATTTCCTCTGAGTACCAAATAGCTTCATAAATATTTCAGTACAGAGAGCAGGGGAAACCATTTAGAAATTAGAAAGTATGGCAGTGTTTGCAGATTTAGGAATAGCCACAAATGATTCATGTCAGTTCCGATTTAAAGACCACCTACTATATACTAGGCCATGATCAATGCCAGTGATGCAAAAACAAATGAGAATGGTTTAAAGAGTCCAAGGAGTTTAAGGGTGAAATAAACATTTACATAAAAATTTAAGGATAGGATGGCAGGTATTCTGAGAGAAACATGGAAATAAAAGCATCCCTCTTCTGAGCCTCTGCCTTCTGCCTCTGTGCTGTGTTGTCATCCATGTTATCTCATTTAATCTTCACAGCTAATGATGTGATCAGTTGTTATGAGGTACCGTGGATTTATTCACTCAACAAGGATTTACTGAGTACTTACTTTGGGCTGAGCACTATTCTATGCACTGGATAACAGGGAACAAGACAAAAATCCCTACTTTCATGGAGTTTCCATTGTCTTGGGAAGAAACAGAAAATAGAAAAATAACTAAATGTATATAACATTTTAATAGGTGATAAGTTCTATGGAGAAAATTAAAAGAAAATATGAAAAGGAGGGTGATGAATATAGTTATAAATGGAGTGGATTTCAGGAGGCTTCACTGAGAAAAACACATTTGAGCAAAACCCTGAAGAAAGTGAGGTAGCGAGCCATAGTGAGAAGTAGGAAGGAAGGAAGTTAGTCACACCAATGAAGCAAAGAACTGGCTATGCTGAGAAAGGGAGGAAGACGACCTTACTCACCTCTGAAGAAAGGGCCTTGCAGACAATTGTAAGGTATGTGTAAATACCTTAAGGAAATACAAGCCACTCAGCAGATTTAGTAAAAGCAAGGAATGCATGAAACAATGCCATTTCTGTAAAATTATGTGGTGTATATTCAAGGAGATATATTAAAAAATGTTCAGAGATAGCAATGGAAATTTATCTGAGTGGTAAAGTGTCAGTTGTAAGACTTCCATGTCATGCTTAATTTGAACGTAACCTGTCATAAGTAATCTATTACCAAGTGACTACTGAATATTCAGAAGTAGTCTTATGTTGTTGAAAATAAATTTATGATTTTTTAAATAGGACCAGTGGTGTGGAGAGGGTAAGGAGTTATCCCAAATTATCAATGTATAGTGGCGACCATTTAAATCTTCCTCAGATTTTAATTGGTGGGCCTATAAACACTTTATCACAAGGTTAGCATAGTCCTGTACATGACAGTTAAGTTTTATTTTAACAATAGGCAGCTTTAAATTTCATTTTATTGCTTTGACAGATCATCCCTCTCCTTAAATAAATACAGATCAAAACTGTTAATTTTAAAGAAAAAATAAAATTTTTAAAGAGAAACACCAAGTTATAGAAAATATAAATATCTTTCTATACTTAATATTTTAATATTGGAAGAAATTTTTGTTATTAAGCAGAATAAGGTATTTTAGAGGAATATTTATCTGTGTTCATCTTCCATAAGGATATTCAATATCTCCTTTGCCTTTTCATGTATTTCCAATTTTTAATTAATTTTAACACAAATTTCTAATTTAAAAAAATCATCACTGTAGTTCATTCCATTTAAAACTGAGTCATTAAAATAGACTAATAAATTTTTTGAAAGATTTTTTTAATTACCTTCTTGCTACTGCTAAGTCGCTTCAGTCGTGTCTGACTCTGTGCGACCCCATAGACGGCAGCCCACCAGGCTCCGCCGTCCCTGGGATTCTCCAGGCAAGAATACTGGAGTGGGTTGCCATTTCCTTCTCCAATGCATGAAAGTGAGAAGTGAAAGTGAAGTCGCTCAGTCGTGTCTTAAATCAATGTAAATAGGTTTTTTGATTACTGGGTTATATAAAAGATAAAGTGAAATGAGATTTAAAGGAATTAAAAATAACACATTTTAGCATTTAAATTTTAGAGATAAATTGGTTTTTCTCTGGAGATATATATAAAGAAATATGAGTCTCTTACCCAAAGATCTGGGACTTGAGGACTCAGACCCTAAAATATCATAAATTTGATCACAGCTTAGAGAAACTAAGTGGTCATGAAACAACACTGAAGGCCGGTTCCTAAAACAACATATATAATTACTAAGTAGCAAAATGAACTGGAGAAGGAAATGGCAACCCACTCCAGTATTCTTGCCTGGAGAATCCTAGGGACGGCGGAGCCTGGTGAGCTGCCGTCCATGGGGTCGCACAGAGTCGGACACGACTGAAGCGACTTAGCAGCAGCAGCAGCAAAGTGTCAGTTACTTGTCTTCAAATTTTCTGATTTGTGTGAATCGTTTCCAAAGAAGTATATTATTCTGTCATCAGGGGAAAAAAATTGAATTGGCCTACATTCACTCTTGAATTTAGTGACTCAGAAGAGATGATTAAATCCATCTCTACCCACTTGTTCTAAGTAATAAACATTCCGATTTCAGGGCTCATTAGCAACTAGTTTAACCACAACCATTTTCCCCAGACTTTTCTCTGGCTGGCCATGGCCATATGGGTAGGTTTACCCTATGGGCTGTACATGAAAGAAGGTGGGATGATTCTAAAGAAGTGGCCTTCTTCAATGTTGTAAATGAACTATATTTCAATTAAAAGGTCATCTTGTGATGTTTAAACCACTCCACGTTTTCTGATATATGGACCTGAACCCAATCCTAGCTGATGCGGCAAACAAAGCAGAGTCCAGCTCCTGTGGGCTCAGTGCGCCTTTGGAGCTCTTCTTGTTATAACACAGCTGCCCCCTTGCATGAGGGAAGGAGTTTTGCAGACAACTGAGCCAAGTCTTGCAGGCTGAATCAGAACTTGAGGCAGTCATATACTGCCATGAGCTAGAAGAAATCTTCAAAAGAGCATGGATAAATTAGAAGCAATTGGATCTAATAGAGTTTATTAACAAGCTAAATTAAGCTAAAATATCACAAAACCAAAGCTTTCCTTTATACCAAGAATACCTAACTAGAAAAAAAAAAAAATCTCAGTAATAAGAGCGACAAAATGGATTTAAAAACACATAAAAATAAATAAGAGGGGGACTTCCCTGGTAGTCCAGTGGTTAAAACTTCACCGTCCAATGTAGAGGGTTCAGGTTTGATCCCTGGTCAGGAAGCTAAGATCCCACATGCTTCAGGGCCAAAAAACCAAAACACAAACCAGAAGCAATATTGTAACAAATTCAGTAAAACTTTAAAAATGGTCCACATCAAAAAATCTTTTAAAATAAATAAGCAAACTCTAGGAGTATTAAGTAAATAATAAATAAATAAATAGGACATAAATAATAAATAAATAAGAAATTTGATTTCTTATAAATCAAATTTATAAGAAAATACACAACTTTAACAAATGTAAAAGATGACTTAAACAGATGTTCTAAATAAATGCCCCTTACTTGAAAGATAATCACCATAGAAAAGACTTAAATGTTATGAAAAATAAGAATAATAAAAATTATTTTTATTAGTTATAGTAAAGATATTTTAATTTATCATATTATTTATTAATAATAAAAATAATTTTTATTATTCTTCCCTACAGTAACAAAAGATATATACAGGTTATAGTACTTATTGATGCATAGTTCTGATGTAGAAATTAACAAGAAAATACAGCCTTGAAACTTATTCCTAAATACATGGATATTTAGTACATAATAAAAGCAGAATTTCAAATTAGTGGGAAAAGAACAGACTATTCAATGATATTTAATTGCAATAGGAAAAATATCCAAATGGAAGAAAACAAAATTAGATGCTCACCTCACTCCAAATAGTCAAATAAACTTCATATTGTTTAAAGTTCTAAATGTTAAAAAAAAATAAAAAGAACACTAGAAATAGATACAGGAAAAAAAATTACAGCTAGAGGACTTTCCAAGTAAAATGGATTTCCAAACAAGACAATAAAAGATATATAAGGAAAGCCATTAATGAAAAACTTGCAAACAAGACTATATAATCCTTAATTTTCTGTGCCAAAGTTGTCATAAATATAGTTAAAGGAAAAAATCAAACTGATGAAAATATTTTAAAAACTGAAATTGACAGCTAATTTCCCTAATATATACAGAGTTTCTTTAAATCAATATGGAAAAAACAATAGTAAAGAACGTAAACTTAATTTTCTCAGAAACAAAAATTCTCAAACTTACTAGTAAATACACAAGACATGAAAATTAAAACAATACAACAATGTTTACCTATCAAATAGGCAAAACGTGAAATTGCGGGAGCTATATTCGTCCAGTTTTCAGATCCCTTTCCAAGGGAATTATTCCCTGTGCCATTGTAGACTTATTGTGTCTGTGGAAAGAGGTGAGTTCAGGACCTTCCTCCATCTTCAACCCTCTCATTTTTAAAAAACTTTTTAATTGCTAATACTGGTGTTGTGTAAGCTTGGTTTCAAGCCAACCTAACTCTCAATGTCACTTCTAATCACAGAGCATTTACTGACTCGTCCTCCAACCACAAAGGATCCCATACAATTGTCATTTCACTGACAGATCACAAAGATACAGTCCTGACTAAAGTAAGAACAGCACAGATCCTTCTACCAGGCTCTCAAATTCAGATCCTAGTCATGTATGCTTGTTAAACTTTCCTAAAACCTATTTTTCCTTTATGTATAATAGGAATGTATTCATTCTTGACTTTGTATTTCTATTTTACTATTCACACTCTTGCTTTAATCAACTTCAAATCCCTGTGGAATTATTGATGAATAAAGAGAGAGGCGTAGAAATAGAAGTGATAAGTAGAAGGCAGGGGACAACAAAGAAAATGGATGTTTAAGTCAAACTTTCTTGATTTCTTCTAAGATACTAACCTAAGGAATGAAATATTAAATGATAAAAATAATTTTGCTATCAACTTATGACCTCTTCCCAAAAGTGTGCTCATGTGAAGCAGAAACACATCCACAATTTAGAGCTTAAAAATAACCCCTTTCAGGAGTCAAAAGATGGAAAACCATCTATGTCTTCTATACAAACTATGCTAAGTTAATACTTTTGACTTGAAGTATCTCCTATAAAAATATTTTTTGCAAAATAAATACATACATTTTATTGATGCTGATGCTAAGACTTTTGGCTATTGTAGGCATCAAAAGCAAGAAAATGTATATACATGTATACACACACATATATTTATAATCAATTATACTGCATCAATAACTAAAAAGCCAAAGAACCGCTCTTCTTTACCCACTCTGAATATGTGTAACCGAACTCTGGCTTTGACTGAAGTCATTGTTCCATGATTATGTATTATTCAGGTTCTATCTAAGTCTGTCTCAGAATCTTCTATCTTGGACTACACAACAACTTTGGCAAAATGAATAAAAAAGGGCCTGTTCTCATGCAAGTGATAAGGACCTGCTTCTGTTGTGCACTGCCTGAAGTTTTGCTTAAGGAAGAAAGCTCTTGTAGTGCCCTTTTTATGTAATTCATCCTGGGGATAATCCCCCAGGAAATGTCTGGATAGCTTCACTGGGTTATGGGAAATGAAAATCCTATGTTGTTTTAGCTGAGAATGTCTTAGACCTTATTGTTGGAAGTGAGCCTTACTTGACATTTGATATTAATCACAGACATTGGAGAAACACCTCAGGGAGCTGGAATTGTCATCTGTGACCAATCAAGTCTCATTGGACAACACTCACTGTTCAGTGTTGCTTTAACTTACTGTGCTGAGATGTCACACCTGTCAGCCAGCTTGCACATCTTCCCAAGGATTTGCTAGGGTTAGTTTTCTCCCTGTCTATAAATGCAACATAAGTTAGCAACATTCACTGACAGATTTCAGCAGTATTTTTTCCCCTAGTTGAGATGTTAGCTCAATTGTAAAGTACAGGAATTTCTTTCCAGTCTTCAAAGAATTCAGAACCACAATCAGAACTAGGGGGAAATAGCAAAGCAGATTGACAGCATATCCATCAAGATAGTCTAGCAGTTGCTTAGCTGTTTGCCAACACTGCTGGCCCTCCTCTCATCTCTCCAGCAAGTAGAATACTGAAGAAATATACCTGGAATTTTCAGATATAGACAACTGGAAAACACCAATACAGATGTGGCGCAGTGGTAAAAAAAAAAAAAATCCACTTGCAATGCAGAAGATGCAAGAGACAAGAGTTTGATACCTAGGTAAGGAAGATCCCTCAGAGGAGGAAATAGCAACCCACTCCAGTATTCCTGCCTGGGAAAATTCCATGGACAGAAGAGGCTGGTGGGCTACAGTCCGTGGGTTGCAAAGAGCTGGACACGACTGAGCACAGATGCACATTCATTCAGTACAGATGAAGTAGTGGTTAAATCAAAGTTAATTTTAAATTGCTCAAATAATTGGGGCTTGTAATTCTTATGGTTTATACATATCCTCTTCATGACCCCCACCACATGCCTAGGCTCTTCCTAAGAGACCACAAAGATTGGTTGGTGAGCAGAGGCAGCATAAAACCAAGAACCTGATGGAGTTTGGAGGTGCTCCCTAAGAAGCCTTCTTCAATTTATTGAAGTCACATGGAGCAATATAAGCAATGGTAGAGAAAACTGTACCTAAGCATAGATAGAAAATTTTAAAGTTCAAGAGGTTTTTATTTTTGAAGAAAATTGTGAAAAAAAATGGAGTGAGAGAAATTAGGGATTGGGTAAAATTTAGTTGTTAAATATTTAAAGTCAAAAATGCAGGACATGAGGCTGAGTATTATTTTTAAGTGTTTCCTAAGACATTTCCTTGAAACAGTTTCTTCAATCTAGATATATACAGTGTTCAAAACAATTACAGCTATGGAAAAGGAAAGGAGATAAATTATCCAGGGGCTCCAGCAGAAATGCTGTCCAAAATGGATAATTTTAATTACAAGCTCTTTATTAAAGAGGCATTTCTATGTTTATAAGAAAATGAGACCATGTCTGGTGAAGTCAAGGTCTCTAATTATCCAGAGCAGTGTTGACTTCTGTAGTCCCGGCCATGACTGTGACCAAATGGGAATGAAATTCAAACCTTTTGTCCATCAGGATCTGCTTCAGGCTTCCCTCTGAGGCTGCAATTCACACTTTAAAAAAATAACACTAATCGTGTTGAAGACCTTTTGAGGTTCCACCTGTGTTAAATCAAGAGCAAGGAAAAGATTTAACACTTTCTTCTCCATCTCAAGCAAGCCAGAAATGCTCACTACACCTTACTACATATTGCTAATCACTTCATGTCCTGTATGTGGCAGATTTATTCACAATGGAAAATTTTGACATTTTCTTTTTCTTTTTTATAAAAATATTAAAGTAAAATAGATAAGATTAATAAAAAGGAATTTTTAATATAAGCAACATTTTTTATGTAATTTACCTCTTAGTTTAAACCAAGGGATGAAATCCTTGATGCAACATCATTTTAAATAAAATTGGTATTGGTTCACATAGCTGACAAAAAATTGGACATGAATTACAGCACATTATGCTGGGTCCTTCGAGGAGTATAGTAACTTCATAAATCTCTGCTGCCACATTTGCCTCATGTCCCTTGTATTTGTACACTCATCTACTATTAACACCTACCTGAAATAGAAGGAGTAAAGTTGATCTCTCGGTGAATGACTGCATTGGCCCAAATTCCCTGGGATCCTGTATCTGGCCAGTTCTTGAGGCCACATGCCCTCAGCCTAGTCATACCTGGCAGGCTAACAGAGCATATTTCTTTTGCATAGGGCATAACTACAAACCCTCAAGGACAGAAAAGCCCACTCCAGTTTCAGCCTTACCTCTGAAATGTATCCATCACTGGAGAATGAGTGCAGCATGACTAATGGTGATTAGGAGGCCACATGGTAGGATGGAAAAAGAACTGAGCTTGGAATCAGAAGGCAAGTGCTCCTGTTTCAGTGCTAACCCTTACTAACTGGGTGACATAAGGCAAATCTTTTTAAATCTCTGTCCTCAGTTTCTTCTTTTTAAACATGGGCAATGATAATTTACTACATCAGATTGTTTGTAAATAACATGTGAAAATATTTTGTAAACATTATACACGTAAAACATTACATGTATTAGTTCAGTTCAGTTCAGTTCCGTCATCAGTCGTGTCCGACTCTCTGTGACCCCACAGACTGCAGCACACCAGGCCTCCCTGTCCCTCACCAACTCCTGGAGTTTACCCAAACTCATGTCTATTGAGTCAGTGATGCCATCCAACCATCTCATCCTCTGTCGTCCCCTTCTCCTCCCGCCTTCAATCTTTCCCAGCAGGATCTTTTCCAATGAGTCAGTTCTTCGCATCAGGTGGCCAAAGTATTGGAGTTTCAGCTTCAACATCAGTCCTTCCAATGAACACCAAGGACTGATCTCCTTTAGGATGGACTGGTTGGATCTCCTTGCAGTCCCAGGGACTCTCAAAAGTCTTCTCCATCAACACAGTTCAAAAGCATCAATTCTTCGGTGCTCAGCTTTCTTTATAATCCAACTCTCACATTCATACATGACCACTGGAAAAACCATAGCCTTGACTAGACGAACCTTTGTTGACAAAGTAATGTCTCTGTTTTTTAATATGCTGTCTAGGTTGGTCATAACTTTTCTTCCAAGGAGTAAGCGTCTTTTAATTTCATGGCTGCAGTGACCATCTGCAGTGATTTTGGAGCCCCCAAAAATAAAGTCTGACACTGTTTCCACTGTTTTTCCATCTATTTGCTATGAAGTGATGGGACTGGATGCCATGATCTTAGTTTTCTGAATGTTGAGTTTTAAGCCAACTTTCTCACTCTCCTCTTTCACTTTCATCAAGAGGCTCTTTAGTTTCTCTTCACTTTCTGCCATAAGGTTGGTGTCATTTGCATATCTGAGGTTATTGTTATTTCTCCAGGCAATCTTGATTCCAGCTTGTGCTTCATCCAGCCCAACATTTCACATGATATACTCTGCATATAAGTTAAATAAGCAGGGTGACAATATACAGCCTTGACGTACTTCTTTCCCCATTTGGAACCAGTCTGTTGTTCCATGTCCGGTTGTTACTGTTGCTTCTTGACCTGCATACAGATTTCTCAGGAGGCAGGTAAGGTGGTCTAGTACTCCCATCTCTTGGAGAATTTTCCACAGTTTGTTGTGATCCACATAGTCAAAAGCTTCAACATGGTCAATGAAGAAGAAGTCAATGTTTTTCTAAAACTTACTTGCTTTTTTGATGATCCAACAGATGGTGGCCATTTGATCTCTCATTCTTCTGCCTTTTCTACATCCAGCTTGAACATCTGGAAGTTCTCAGTTCACGTACTGTTGAAGCCTGGCTTGGAGAATTTTGAGCATTGCTTTGCTAGCATGAGATGAGTGCAATTGTGCAGTAGTTTGAGCATTCTTTGGCATTGCCCTTCTTTGGGATTGGAATGAAAACTGACCTTTTCCAGTCCTGTGGCCACTGCTGAGTTTTGTTTATTCTTCTAACATGGCTGTAATTTTCTCAAGTCTCCAGTGTACACTTGAGTCATGTAATACTGCCAAGGTTTTGCCTCTACATTAATTTATCTCTATTTGCGTGTTTCTCATGGCCAGATATGAAGAATAAATAGTAAAAAATTAAATGCTGCTTCCTTCACCCTTGCTGGTTTCAGAAGCATCTTTCAGGCCACATTTAATTGTAGGCAATGAATCTCAGAACAGAGAACTTTTACTTCACCTTCCCCTGTAAAATATGTGAGAAGTAATGATAGTTAAGGCTCAAATATAAACTTGGCCAAAGCTAAGGTGGGAAGATTTTAGACAAGGAGTCAGAAGACGGATGTGCTGAACTCAGCTATGCTAAAAGCAAATGTCATATCAACACGACACATAACCTCTGTGTGATTTGTTTATCTTTCAGTTGAATGGAGGAAAGAGGGGATTAGAGTTAAGTTCACTCTTTTGTGTCATGGGTCTCTTTAAATATTTTTATATATTTTAATATTTAAATACCAAAAGTTACAACCATCATATGAGGTGGTATTAATATTATCTTCACCTTATCATTAGGTCACTGAAGCTTAGAGTACCTAAATGACACAAATAACATTTGCATCTAAGTCTAGGGAATTCAAGGACCCACGTAAATGATCTATAGAAGACTTCAGGTTAAAAGTCTCAGAATTAGAGCATATTCTCCAGGGAATTTTCCCAACCCGGGGACTGAACCCAGGTCTCCTACATCGTAGGCAGATTCTCTACCATCTGAGCCACCAAGGAAGCCCAGTCTTTCTGCCTGAGCATTCTCTTCTTAAATGAAAGGCCCATATTTTATTTGGTAAGACTCAAAACCTTGGCCTGATGTGGCCCATTTCCTTCTAATAAGAGATGGATAGTTACCTAAGATGGACAGTTACCTGCCAGTGGATATGCAACACTATTACCCAGTGAGATAATAGCATTCTAGCATCTTTAAAAATAAAGCCAATGACTCTAAGAAATAAAAATGAATTCACTTTGTCTTGGTGACATTCAGAGAAGCTGCTGCCAATAGACCCTGGATTTGTCCTCAGGCCACTTTCTTCCTAAATGCACACTAGATTGCACAGTTTTATCAAGGACCATGGATTTTTACCATTTGAATCCTCCTTCATAGAGAGTATAATTTTTTCAAATCCAGTTCAGTACTAATCAAACATTAGAATGGAATAAGTAAGCACATTTTCAGATACCCAAGTTTTCCAAAAATGTTGCTTCTATATACCTTTTTTTTTTTTAAAGGAGATTGCTATATATTATGCCCCATTGGAACACAGAATTAAACCAAAAAGATCAAGCTATGATATCCAAAAAATGGAAGCTGTACCACATGAGATCTCCTTGAATGACAGCAAAGACAAGTCCCAGGACTGTAGCTAAGCAGGAAAGAAAATGTGTAAAAAGAGAACTGAAAGCTATTTTTCAGAGCTTCTATTAAAGGATGTAGGGAGTCTTAATCATAAACTTGAAGAAAGCTGAGTAAAAGAAAAAAAAAGCAACTAACTCACAGCAAAAATAAAAGTTTGCAGATGTATATTTAGCAGTGAACCCTTACAAATACAAAATAATGAAAACCCTGAATATGGACTTAACCATAAAGCTATTCTGCAGGTTTCCAGGAAGAATAAATGTGTCTACATGAAGAGGGGTGTAAGAAAGCAAAATTTTCATCTTCTATAGTCAATAGGTAACATCTAAAACATAAAGTATGATAGACTAGTAATGGAATCATGCCAATAAAGATACATGGGTGATTATTGGACACAATAGCTGAAAAAGTTGAGAATGATCAGACCCAAAGAGTGGAAAATGAGATGGTGAGAAGGAAAACAAACTTTAATATTATTTGACTTTAAAGACGGTGTACAATAAATACCTCAATATAAATAAAAATTAAACATTAACAAGATACTAGAGGAGGCTATACAATAGACTACAGTCACATCACTTTGGTGACAAAGGTCCATATATTCAAAGCTATGGTTTTTGCAGTAGTCATATAAGGATGTAGAGTTGGACCACAAAGAAGGATGAATGACAAAGAATTGATACTTTCAAACTGTGGTGCTGGAAAAGACTCTTGAGAGTCCCTTGGACTGCAAGGAGATCAAACCCGTCAATTGTAAAGGAAATCAACCCTGAATATTCATTGGAAGGACTGATACTGAAGCTGAAGCTCCAATACTTTGGCCACCTGATGGGAAGAGCCGACTCATTGGAAAAGATCCTAATACTGGGAAAGATTGAGGGCAGGCGGGAAAAAAGGAGGAAACAGAGGATGAGATGGTTGGATGGCATCACCATATCAATGGACATGAGTTTGAGCAAATTCTGAGAGATGGTGAACGATGGGAAAGCCTGGCTTGCTGCAGTTCATGGGGTCGCAAAGAGTTGGACACTACTTAGCGACTGAAGAACAACACAAACCTGCCTTGATCTGGAAGGACTTAAATGCTGCCCCTGCTCTTCCCTTGGGATTCTGAGGAAGCACCACCCCCACCCAAAGTCATCTTTACATAACCTTTTTCTCAATCGCATAGTACATTCCAGACAGTACTGAAACTAAAACAGCTTCAGGGTCTTCTTATTTCTTTTTACTTGTGATTAAGAAGTGACATGGAAACTTCTGGTGAAAAGATATTATCATTGTGTTTTAGGTGTCATTTTGAGTAAATGATTCAGAGCAATGTTACTGCAATGTTGCTGATCAAGATCAGTTGTGGGAAGCCCTGCTTTTACCTTCTCAAGTTTAAACGTGGTCAGTTTCAAAAGCCATCACCTGTTGTGATACTGCTATGTTACCTGGTGAGCAATTCACACAACTTCTGAATTTATGCACTCTAAACGAAAAGCAAAATGGCATACCAGTCTTGAAATCCTGCCTGGAGATACATAGACAATGTGGAGTATCCCCAAGGTAGTTGGTTGCTAAAAGGAAATGTCCTGAGTCACTACTGCCTACTCAGGGTTTGAAAGCACTGCAGATAGCCAACAATGTCTTCTTTCACCTTTGCCATCCTGATGGAAGATTGCCATTCCAGAAAGGATAATGAAGAGCAAGCATTGAGAATGGGTCACTTAGTATGAACACAGGTTTTGCCCACTCTGTCCATCCAGCAACTGCAATAGAAAATGGACTCGTGCGTGTAACACATGAAATTAGAGTAACAGACTTTGTTCTAGGAGACATCACTTGTGTTTCTCCAACCACACACCCCCAACCACCATGGCAAACATCTCAAAAGTTCACACCTCTGAACACTCAGGAAACTGAGAAGACAATGTCTGTGGTTTACTCTCACTGTTATTAGGAAAACAGCTTGCAGTGTAAATCCTATTAAAATGGATGAGTTTCCAGATCAATTTTCTCTAGTCTACAGAGTGTGTTTATATACATATTTCACTGCTGAAAGGAATTTTTAAAGATAGCCTGTCGTGTACCTAATGCACATTTCCCACTCGATATCTGCCAATTATGCAACACCTCTAGAGGCAGGATCTTGCTTCTTCCAAAGCAACTCTTGTCTGTGTACCACTGAGAGTAAGGGAGATCTTTCTTTGTTCTATGGCTCAGTGACTGCCACCCCAAAAGCCTTTTATTCCTCTGGAGTCAGAAAACAAGAAACAAATGGAAGCTCTTTTCCACATTATAACCCTTAAAATGTTTGATGGCAGCTTCCATTTCTCCCACCACAAGTTTTCTTCTTCCCTCTACTCTTTCTGCTACATCTGCCCAACAGCTTCTATAGCCTTTTCTCACATACCACAGCCCTAATTCCTTTCATTGGGCAGGGTACTCTGTAGAACAGTGTCACGTGGGGCTTTGAGCAGGGGCATCAGACTCAGAAATACCAGGGTTTTAATCTCGCATTGCAAAAGAGTCAGTCATTACTTAGCAACTAAACGACAACAACAATCTTTCATCTACCCTGTATATACATGACTTTGACCAAGTAAGGTGTCTAAACCTCAGTCTCTTAATCCATAAAAAAGTGGCAAGAATAATACTTATCTCTTAATGACGTAATATAGGTAAAGTCTGATCAAGTTGCTGAAACACAGTAGATTTCAAGAAAATGCTACATTAGCATTGTTTGGTCCAGCATGCAAGTGTTGTGATCTGTCCATCCGCTGTAAAGGGATATGCTCACGTCTCAACAGATTATCCTGAGCAGGATCCAGCCAGCATAATCTTGGACCACTGGGCACAGCTTTCATGATTGACAGGTTGCTGTCACTTATTTACTCACCGCTGCATCTTTAAAAAGTTATTAATTTCAACTAAGACCACAGAGCCACCTCATCCTCTGCAACTCTCCATGTCTGGCACTGAACAAGAATATGAATAAAGGAAATGCTGGAGTATGTGTGTTTTCCATTCTAAAGGCTCTCTCCTTGGAGCACAAAGGGAAAAATGGCAGTGCAAGAAGGTAGAAGGGAAAGGGAATAATAAAAACTGTCAGAATCCCTTTTGGGGTCCAATTCTAGCAACTTAGGATGCCAAAATAAACCTGAAAATAAGACTCTGGATATCCAAGATGGAGCAGTTACAGATTAGACAGCAGTGCTAGTGACAACTGGACATCAGAGTAAATCTGTTAAAAGAAGAATTCCTGGTTATCTTGGAAAAATAAACAGTTTGAATTGAGTTCAGCTCAATTTTAGGAAAAAAGTTTCAATAACTACATGAGACCAAACAAATAAATCAGTGAATGTGTCCATGGATTCTTTTTGCATCCTATGGAAATAGCTCTCAGGGAAGAGAAATTCATGAGGTTCTTGAGATTGGGAAGGAAGAAACCACAGTAGAAGACAGCAGGGCTAAAAGCTTGATTGTTTGATAAGGACAAACATTAGCGATATATAAATTGTGTGAAATGCATATGCATTGTTTTTTGTAAAACAGAGACTATTGAATTTTTTCTTTTACAGAACAATTAGAAAACACAGAGAGCAAAAAAAAAAAAAAAATGAGAAAAATCTCCCATAATGCTACACCAGTGAAAAGTGAAACTGAAAGTCTCTCAGTCTTTGAGCGACTCCGAAGACTTTGGAGTCTTTGCGACTCCATGGACTGTCCATGGAATTCTTCAGGCCAAAATACTGGAGTGGGTAGCTTTTCCCTTCTCCAGGGAATCTTCCCAACCCAGGGATCGAACCCAGGTCTCCCGCGTTGCAGGTGGATTCTTTACCAGCTGAGCCACAAGGGAAGCCACAAGAACGCTGGAGTGGGTAGCCTATCCCTTCTGAGACTTAATATTTTAAAACTCTGTGTACTCAAAGCATTTTTATACCATTTTCAAACGGGAGCATTTTGAAAAATTGAATCTTCTAAGGCTAGCCTCTTTCTGACCGTCACTGAGGAAGTATAGATATAGCAGAAAAGTCACCTCTAGAATCTAGTAGCTAAAGCACTAAACATGGACTCATCGGAAAATATGCTGATGCTGGGAAATATTGAAGGCAAAAGGGGAAGAGGGCAGCAGAGGATGAGATGGTTAGATAGCATCACCAACTCAGTAGATATGAATTTGAGCAAATTCCAGGAGGTAAGGGAAGACTGGAATGCTGCAGTTCATGGGGTTGCAAAGAGTTGAATACAGCTTAGTGACTGAACAACAACAATAATTGCATAATGTCAATGATCCATAAAAAAAAGAAAAACAAATTTTGTCAGGATGTTTCCAGACACAACTATAATAAGCACAGCTTTGTAAAAATCAGGCAAACCCATTTTAGTCTTCCCTTTGTGTTTAAATAGAAGAGTCATGAGGTTAACCTGAGAGTAAAATTCTGATTATTGAATAGTGGAATGGCTCTGGAGAAAGGGGGAAAGGAAGTGCCCAGTGAAACCAGTTTCTTGCAAAAAAAGCTTTCTGGTAAACTCAAGTTTTAAAAGGGTTTCCCTGCTAGCTCAGTTGGTAAAGAATCTACTTGCAATGCAGGAGACCTCGGTTCGATTCCCGGGTCAGGAGGATCCGCTGGAGAAGGGATAGGCTACCCACTCCAGTATTCTTGGGCTTCCCTTGTGGCTCAGCTGGTAAAGAATCTGCATGTAATATGGGAGACCTGGGTTCAATCCCTTGGTTGGGAAGATCTCCTGGAGAAAGGAAAGGCTACCCACTCCAGTATTCTGTCCTGGAGAATTCCATGGACTGTATAGCCCATGGGGTCACAAAGAGTCAGACACAACTAAGCAACTTTCACTTTCAAGTTTCTAAAATGATGAAAAGATAAATGTGTACCCAAAGAAAAATACAATTAAAAAACAATGCATTTCAACATACAATAGATGCAGACAAATACTATTTGATTCCACTTATACAAGGTATCTAGAATAGTTAAATTCATAGAGTTAGAAAGTACATTAGCAGATGCCAGGAGTGCGGGATGCAAGAAGGGAGGACAGGGGTAGTTGTAGTTAGTGTTTAATGGGGACACAGTTTCAGTTTAGAAAAGAGAAAAATTCAGGAAATGGATGATGGTGAGAATCGAATAACACTGTGAATGTACTTAGTACCACTGAACTGTACAGTTTGTGCATGCTCAGTTCCTCAGTCATGTCTGACTCTTTGCACCCAATGGACTGTAGCCTGACAGACTCCTCTGTCCATGGAATTTTCCAGGCAGGAATACTGGAGTGGGTTGCCATTTTCTTCTCCACGGGATCTTCCCGACCCAGGGATCAAACCCACATCTCCTGTCTCCTGCATTGGCAGGCAAATTCTTTCACCACTGTGCCACATATGTGATTTTTACTGCAATAAAAAAAAGATAATAATAGAAGCAAAATAATGTCAGAAAAGCTAAAATTCTAAAGTCAAAAGAACTAAAAGAAAAAGGACCTTGTAAGTTAGATTTAAAGCAGATAAAATCAGGAAGATGAAACAACCTTGATTGTAGAAGATGATGTTATGTTAACAGATACTTGAGTGAAGATAGAAGTCTTTCTTTTATACTCTTTTTCCCCCAAGGAGAAGACAATGGTCTTTATATTAGAAAGCGTAGATGATCACTCCAGTCCCTTCTAACTTGAACAGAAGGGTTTTAGGGATGTTTCACTTTTTAGCAGATTGCTGGAGTTTTGGGTAAATACCACTAGAAGTATGATTTCAGATCAAAAAAACCTCTGTAAGTTTCATAACTAAGAGGCAGCTTTTCACAGAATAATGTATTTGATATCAGAAGATTGAAAACATTATATTAGGAATATGGATATGTGTACCTATAATATGACACACATATGCAAAGAATTACAGTGCTACCTACAGCTGAAAACAAAACCTTATATTTGGAAGGCTAATATTAGGGAGTATAACCTTTAAAAGCATTTCAATAGCAGTCATTCTTGTTTCTCAGATTTCTAAAATCAGATTGTTTAAATACATATCACTGATTTCATTTTTCAGAATATTTACATAAAAGTTAATAAATTCAGATAATGTTTTGAGTTGCATTCAGATTATGTTCTGAGTTGCATTCAGAAGGGTAAGTCAAATTTCTTTTCCATTCAAAATATTATCAATGATTTTCCATAAAAGTCAACATGCTATGATC
The DNA here is from genome assembly GCF_054371585.1 of Giraffa tippelskirchi. Classification (NCBI taxonomy): domain Eukaryota; kingdom Metazoa; phylum Chordata; class Mammalia; order Artiodactyla; family Giraffidae; genus Giraffa; species Giraffa tippelskirchi. The sequence continues at coordinate 85,555,012 of NC_137275.1, read as the reverse complement.
ACTCCCCTACTGTTTCCCTAGAATTAAATGACAAGCAAGCATTGAATTTGTGAAAGATACCAAGACAAGTGTAAAGATAATTTAACTCATGTTATGGCGAAACAGCTTACACAGTTCAAACAATATGTTAATGGCTGTATTCATGGCTTCATGAAGTTTCTTTTAAACTGGCTATTTCTTGTACAGTTCTCAGAGATGAATATGACATCCATGTTCTTTTTTCATCAATCAAGTAAAGAACAAATTAAAAAAAAATAAAAACCTTTTAAAATAAATAATTAAAAAATTAAATATATAGGTGTGCCCATTTATCAGTTCAGTTCAGTTCAGTTGCTCAGTCATGTCCGACTCTCTGCAACCCCATGGACTGCAGCATGCCAGGGCTCCCGGTCCATCACCAACTCCTAGAGCTTGCTCAAACTCATGTCCATCGAGTCAGTGATGCCGTCCAACCATCTCATCTTCTGTCGAAACTTCTCCTTCTGCCTTCAATCTTTTTCAGCATCAGGGTCTTTTCAAATGAGTCAGTTCTTCGCATCAGGTAGCCAAAGTTTTGAAGTTTCAGCAGCAGTCCTTCCAGTGAATATTCAGGACTGATTTCCTTTAGGATGGACTGGTTGGATCTCCATGCAGTCCAAGGGACTCTCAAGAGTCTTCTCCAATATCACAGTTCAAAAGCATCAATTCTTCTGTGCTCAGCTTTCTTTATAGTCCAACTCTCACATCCATACATTACTGGAAAAACTATAGCCTTGACTAGATGGACCTTTGTTGACAAAGTAATGTCTCTACATTTTAATATGCTATCTGGGTTGGTCATAACTTTCTTCCAAGGAGTAAGCATCTTTTAATTTCATGGCTGCAGTCACCATCTGCAGTGATTTTGGAGCCTCCAAAAATGAAGTCTGTCATTGTTTCCACTGTTTCCCCATCTATTTGCCATGAAGTGATGGGACCAGATGCCATGATCTTAGTTTTCTGAATGTTGAGCTTTAAGCCAACTTTTTCACTCTCCTCTTTCACTTTCATTAAGAGGCTCTTTAGTTCTTCTTTGCTTTCTGCCATAAGGGTGGTGTCATTTGCATATCTGAGGTTATTGATATTTCTCCAGGCAATCTTGATTCCAGCTTGTGCTTCATCCAGCCCAGCATTTCTCTGATGTATTCTGCATATAAGTTAAATAAGCAGGGTGACAATATACAGCCTTGATGTACTCCTTTCCCTATTTGGAACCAGTCTGTTGTTCCATGTCCAGTTCTAATTGTTCCTTCCTGACCTGCATACAGATTTCTCAAGAGGCAGGTAAAGTGGTTCGATATTCCCATCTCTTTCAGAATTTTCCAGTTTGTTGTGATCCACACAGCCAAAGGCTTTGATGTAGTCAATAAAGCAGAAGTAGATGTTTTTCTAGAACTCTCTTGATTTATCGAAGATCCAAAGGATGCTGGCAATTAGATTTTTGGTTCCTCTGCCTTTTCTAAATCCAGCTTTAGATCTGGAACATCTGGAAGATCACAGTTCATGTACTGTTGAAGCCTGGCTTGGAGAATTTTGCTCATTACTTTGCTAGCATGTGAGATGAGTTCAATTGTGTGGTAGTTTGAACTTTCTTTGGCATTGCCTTTCTTTGGGATTGGGATGAAAACTGACCTTGTCCAGTCCTGTGGAATTTGCCCCAGATGGGAGAAGAGGTTTTTAACACTGAGGCAAACCAAGGTCAAAGACAGGCTACTGTCCCCACTCCCTCTGACGATCCAGGTTAGAGATGACCCATTTCAACATCTAACGGGTGCGTGGCCACTTCAAATTGTGAGGAAAGTGTAGACAGTGGGAATGGAGAGCTGAAAATTCTCCTTTTCCAAATCATCCTTGGTGACCACAGGGCACATTCAGGTGTTGAGAGTCTAGGGTGAGGGGAACGGTAGGTGCTTGACAGCAGACTCCTCACAAAGGATTCCACAGAAAGAGCTATAGAGCAGACCCCCAAATTCAAGGCCAAATGTGACTTCTCATCAGATTTGAGAGCTAGATGATTAACAACAAGCCAGCCTCATCTTCAAGGCTGCAGGAGCCCAAGCCATGTGAGAGTTACACTGGCCACAAACTTCAGTTGTGTGGGATAGCGGGTCAACCAGGAACATCTAGTATGAGGTTCCTGAATCTTCCCCACCTCCCCAAAACCATGGAAGTCACAACCCTTCCATACACCTTAGAAACAAAGCAGAACAAAAGGAGTGAGGGATGCTTCTGTCGTTAATGGGCATTTTTACCCAAGAAAGACTATTTTCTAAATGGACTATTTAAATTCCCAGATCCAATGCAGCTTTAAACCACACAGAACATTTGAATGTTTTTCTTGGTAATTAGTAAATAGGGATTTTGAAGGAAGGCCAATTAGTTATGACTATAATAAACAAATTACATTTTTACTGTACATTCTAATTGTGAGGTGAATTAGATTTGTGAATCTGCTACCTCCAGTCCTGCCGACTCATGAAAATCTTAATTCAAGTTCCATCCCCACAGTAGGTTCTTTATATTGAGATTTTTGTGGTTACAACCTAAGAAGTGCTGAAAAAGGAGTAAATCTATGCACTGCAAAAATAACAGCAGAATTGCCTTAGGTATAAATGTATAAAAACATCTATGGAGGATACAGAATTAAGTTCTCACACTTCCTTTTCTCCTCCAAAGGAAGCAGGGGAAAACCTCTAGCTATGGGCTCTTGGGCTTATCTCTCTTCTCTAGTCTCGCTTCTTCTTTTTATGTTGCCTGAGCTTCTCCTCTGCACCATCCAGGTTTTCTTGTCTCATGTCCTAGGTGTTGCTTTTTTGGGACCTTTTGTTATTGTTTCTCTAACATACTTGCTCTAAGTACCCCCATGTGAAAGTGAAAGTGTTAGTCGCTCAGTCATGTTCGACTCTTTGTGATCCCATATACTGTAGCCCTCTGGGCTCCTCTGTCCACGAACTTCTCCAGGCAAGAATACTGGACTGGGTAGCCATTCCCTTCTCCAGAGGATCTTCCTGACCCAGGTATCGAATCTGGGTCTCCAGCATTGCAGGCAGATTCTTCACCAGGGAAGCCCCACACCCCCCCAAGTACCCTCATGGGTACTCTCTATTCATTAAATCTCGGTAGAATGATCTCTACTAACAAATCTCTACCAAGGTTTTCTGCTTCACACATGTACTAACACACTGTGCCTTCCTGCTTTATAATCCTGAGTTTGCCTTGAGTCATTTGCCAAGCCCTAGAAGTTCTCTTTCTGGCAGTAATGCTCTCTGTCCTAGCCTCTGCATGAGTGAACTGGGCATGAAAAACATCTTCCAGTGTTACTGAAAATGGTTCTCGTCAGAGTCAAGCCCAAGGATGCTATGAGAATTTCTCTGCAACATCATTAATCACCCCAGACACAGTAGTGTATAGTGTATAGACTTTACCATTAAAAGGTATCTTAAACATTGCATCGTTCCTGCACATTTTCCTCTGGATTTATGCTTACAGTTACATTTTTGGCAGCAGTAGTTTTTGCATTTATCACTTGCTGCTTTGGATGAATTGCTTGAATTTTTAGTATTCTTTTTTTTTTTACTACTCTTCTGAATGTCTTAAACTTTTGTAGTTACATGAGTACATTGCCTTTGGTTAGTCAAATTAGAGTTTAGAACTTAAAGAAGTTATATTTAATGAGATTGTAAGAAAATTTTGCTTGGGGACATTTCGCAGTCTAGTAATTAAAATATGTATTCCTCTGTGAAATCAAATGATAATCTCTAATGCAATCAAATTGTCATAAAAAATAGAAGGAGCATCTTCTTTTCTGTTCTGCTCATATATAAAGACATTTTTTAAATCCAGATATTAAATGGAAAGTAGGAAAATAAATATTTCATTTCCATGAGATGGGCACTGAAACCAACAAGCAGCATATTGAGGAGATCAAAATGAACTGTGTTTTCTTGTCTCATGCCCTAGATGTGGCTTCCTTTTATCAGGACCCTTATTGACAAGCCTCTGGCTAGCTTAACATAGACACAGGTGAGAGAGAGAGCCCAAGACTTGCCCCTCCATGTGGGACCTGCTACTTCTGGAATCTGGGGTGAAAGAAAGCATTGCAAAATAGAGGCGATGCAACTGGCTAATGTGAGAGCATATTCCTTAAGATATTGTTTGTATGCATGCACTCCAGAAATCATCGAGCTCCTATTTTATACCAGGCAATACCTGTGTTTTCTAGAGTAAATAAGGACACAGTTTCCACTTTCCAGGAGTTCATAGCCTAGCAGGGGAGATAAGATATACACAAATGATCCTAGTAATCAGGAAGAGAGAATGGCTGCAGTAGATACAGTACCAACCAGAATGCTGAAGAAGTGCAGAGGGAGAAAGAGACTGAGGTGTTTGGGAAAGGGTTCAAGCAGAAGATGGCTTTCAAGCTGAGCCTTGAAGTTCATGCGTACGATTTCCCAAGGTAGGCATGAGGACTGTGGCTTTTCCAGGGGTGGAGAGGTAAGATTAAAATGGAGAGAGAGAGAAACCATAGGTCTATTCATGGCATAGAGGTGAACAAAGAGCAGAAATAGGACCAGGATGACAGAAGAAAAGGCAGCCATTGAAAGAAGAAAGCAAATTTGCTTCATAAAGGAGGAAAGGCAGGAGATTCTTAAGCCTTTCCTCCAAGCCCCGCTCTCTCTAGACTCCCAAGGCGCTGACAGGAAATCAGAACCACTTTCAAAGACTGCATAACTAAGGGAGATAGGTTTGTTCAACAAACAGTAAAGTAGGCTATTGGAGTGCATAATCCCCTAGAATAGGAAGGGTTGACTGTGTTAGGGAGCATCGCCTCTCTGCTGGATTATTAGTTCCAGTTGGCTAATTTAAGAATCGGTGCCTCATTAGAAGTAACAGTGTAAACCAGATCAAACAAAATTTACATGAAATGTTTTATTCAGCTGAGTTTTCCCTGAAATTCAAATTAGCTGGATAAAAACAAAAACAGTGGAAGACAGTTAACAAAGTCAAATTTTCCTAAGATCCCTGTATATTTCAGGCATAATTTTGCAGTAAGGCTGGCACTAGAATAGGAGACCATTTGCTTATATTCCATCAAAACTACTCCATCTAGAACAGAGATATTCTGTGACCCATTAGACTTCTAACAGGATTATTCTAAGAAATTTGGAGAATTCCGTACATAATCATCTAGAAGTCTGTGATTAATGTGAAAGCAAAAGAAAATCTTCTGTCAAATAAAGGGAATACAGAGTTTTCATTTATTAAGAATGAACTCACTCTATGATCCTATTTTATGTTTCTGAAGACACAACTCTCCAAGAAACAATTGAGGGCATTAGACATGCAATTTCAAACTGTCCAATGAGCAATGTGTGTGGCTGTTGTTTATGTTCATTATTGACAAAACAGTTCTTTGTGAATGTGTCCTTTAATTTGGGGAAGGATCCAAGCAACATGATGATTCTAGAATCATCACCATTTAATATGAATTAAGAGGCTTTCAAAGGCAGACACTGCTTGATGGGACCATCTATATGAAACAGTTAATCACATATAGCCAATAAGACCTTGGTATCTAAAGGAAAGGGGCAGAATCAAAGACAGCAAAGGGGAGAAAGGGGCCACATAACTTACCTGGACTTTACAAATCTTCCTCATTTTTCTGTGCTATCTGACTTAATGCAGGACTGAACCAAGCACTTTCCTCAATAAATCTAGTTTAAACAGCTGCTTAGAAAGAAAATGTAACTAGGTCAATGCACATTAAAAATATGACCTAAATTTTTCTCCTAATGATTTAATAAATGCTTGACTAGAAACAGGAAAAAAGAGATTTTTAAGGGAAAAGATGAAGTAACGGCTTAGCATACTTCAGCAAATTTACACTCTGAGGGAAAACATCTATCTTATTTTCTCTAAAGGTGCTTAGTCAAATACAAAATTACTATACAGACAATCTAAGTAGAGACTAAGAAAATGGACATTTTACCAAAATGATGCCAATGAAAAAAGCCCACATCTCCACCTGCCTTTAGAAAAACTAATGACTGATTTAAAAAGTGCTCTAACCATTAATCCTACATACTAACTTAAAATAACACAGGTCAGCATGGAACAACAGAAGGAGAAGGAATCCTTGTGATTTTAGATGAGAGTAGTAAAGTTTGCTAATAATTCAACTGCCAAAAATTGCAAATTTGGGAAGGCTGGGAAATCTGTTTTAAAGACAAAATAATCAATTGTTTCGATTGACACAACCAATCAGGTCAACTATGAATTCTTGGGGTGTTTGGATTATTGGGCTTATCTCTCTTCTCTAGTCTTGCTACCTCTTTTTATGTTGTCTGAACTTCTCCTCTGCACCATCCAGGTTTTCTTGTCTCATGTCCTAGATGTCACTGAAAACTCAGGATTATTGAACACTTACTAATTCCCAGACATTGTATAGACCACATAGAGTTTGGTGAAACAAAATTGAGGAAGACACAGTCTCTATCCTTAGTTCAGTTCAGTCGCTAAGTCATGTCTGACTCCTTGCTACTCCATGGACTGCAGCACACCAGGCCTCCCTGTCCATCACCAACACCCAGAGTTTACTCAAACTCATGTCCATTGAGTCGGTGATGCCATTCAGCCATCTCATCCTCTGTCATTCCCTTCTCCTCCCGTCTTCAATCTTTCCCAGCATCAGGGTCTTTTCCAATGAGTTAGTTTTTCACATCAGGTGACCAAAGTATTGGAGTTTCAGCTTCAGCATCAGTCCTTCCAATGAATATTCAGGACTGATTTCCTTTAGGATGGACTGGTTGGATCTCCTTGCAGTCCAAGGGAATCTCAAGAGTCTTCTCCAATATCACAGTTCAAAAGCATCAATTCTTCAGCGCTCAGCTTTCTTTAAAGTCCAACTCTCACATCCATACATGACTACTGGAAAAACTATAGCCTTGACTAGATGGACCTTTGTTGGCAAAGTAATGTCTCTACGTTTTAATATGCTGTCTGGGATGGTCATAACTTTTCTTCCAAGGAGTAAGCATCTTTTAATTTCATGGCTGCAGTCACCATCTGCAGTGATTTTGGAGCCCGCAAAAATGAAGTCTGTCACTGTTTCCACTGTTTCTCCATCTATTTGCCATGAAGTGATGGGACCAGGTGCCATGATCTTAGTTTTCTGAATGTTGAGCTTTAAGCCAACTTTTTCACTCTCCTCTTTCACTTTCATTAAGAGGCTCTTTAGTTCTTCTTTGCTTTCTGCCATAAGGGTGGTGTCATTTGCATATCTGAGGTTATTGGTATTTCTCCAGGTAATCTTGATTCCAGCCTGTGCTTCTTCCAGCCCAGCATTTCTCATGATGTACTCTCCATATAAGTTTAATTAGCAGGGTGACAATATACAGCCTTGACATACTTCTTTTCCTATTTGGAACCAGTCTGTTGTTCCATGTCCAGTTCTAATTGTTCCTTCCTGACCTGCATACAGATTTATCAGGAGGCAGGTAAGGTGGTCTGGTATTCTCAACTTTTTCAGAATTTTCCACAGTTCATTGTGATCCACACAGTCAAAGGCTTTAGTGTAGTCAATTAGGCAGAAGTAGATGTTTTTCTGGAACTCTCTTGTTTTATCAATGATCCAACGGACGTTGGCAATTTGACTTCTGGTTCCTCTGCCTTTTCTAAATCCAGCTTGAACATCTGGAAGATCACGGTTCATGTACTGTTGAAGACTGGCTTGGAGAATTTTGAGCATCACTTTGCTAGAGTGTGAGATGAGTGCAATTGTGCAGTAGTTTGAGCCTTCTTTGGCATTTCCTTTCTTTGGGATGGGAATGAAAACTGACCTTTTACAGTCCTGTGGCCACTGCTGAGTTTTCCAAATTTGCTGGTATATTGAGTGCAGCACTTTCACAGCATCAATCCTTAAGGAACTCACTACCTAAAAGTGAGGGGTAGGAGACCAGATATAAATAGAAAAAATACAATATGGCAAGTGCTATTTTAAAAAGTATGGAGTAAGTGCTAGTAAGATCTAGATGTCAGAAAACCTAATTCTGCTACTTTTTCCTCCTCCTTAAATCAAAACCCTTAAAATTCTTCTCTCACCCACCACCATTTAAGGGCGACCTAAATGTAATCCTGGGTACTCTGAAAAATGTCAACCAACATGAAAAGGAAATCTTTTCATTTAAAAGAAAGAAGCAAGTTAGAGCATCCCACTCCTAAGTAGGGATGTAAGAATATGAGTCTTTGCTAGCATTGTTTCAGCTTCCCACAAGGTGAGGAAGAAGATCATATTCTTGCAAAGTATGTTTTCCAAGAAATGGGTCTTCAAAGAGCCTGTATCCATTCCATCACTAGGGACATAGACAGGTTACTTAACCTCTCTGAGCCTCAGTTTCTCTATCTGTAACATGGTCAGAATTATAATCCCTACCTCACACAGTTGCTGTCAGAATTAAATAAGGTTCAGTTCAGTACAGTTGCTCAGTCGTGTCCGACTCTTTGCGACCCCACGAATTGCAGCACGTCAGGCCTCTCTGTCCATCACCAACTCCCGGAGTCCACCCAAACCCATGTCCATCGAGTCAGTTATGCCATCCAACCATCTCATCCTCTATCATCCCCTTCTCCTTCTGCCCCCAATCCTACCCAGCATTAGGGTCTTTTCCAATGAGTCAACCCTTCTCATGAGGTGGTCAAAGTATTGGAGTTTCAGCTTCAGCATCAGACCTTCCAGTGAACACCCAGGATAATAAGGTAGCAATGCTAAAAAAACGTGTGTGTTGGGGGGGAGGGAGTGAGCAAGTAAAGTGGCTGAATTCTTTAATTAATGCTCAATAAGGAGTCATTCTGATTAAATAAATCAACTCCTGAAGATGCTGCCTATTGTATATGCATGAGTTTCCCAAAGGCTTTTTACAGCTATGGGGCAGGCAGCATAGTGGATTTCATTTGGATCTGGGGAATGTATTTTGCTCCATGTACATTGTCTTGAAGCTACATTGCCAACATTAAGTTTTTAAATGTAATTGCCTTATTGCACCATAGTTTTCAGTCTTTTGAGTTAATACATAATTTCCTCTTTAACAGTTATTATAAAGGTCAACACGGAAAAGACTGGCACAGCTATAGGACAGAAAAGTGAGGATATTGGTAATGCATGATATCCAGAAGGAATGGGAGGAGAAAATTTGAGCAGAAAGTTTTTCAATGGGGAGGGTTCACTGAAATGTAGCTTTACTGGCTCCAGAAGCCTGAGTGCCTCAAATGAAGGTTTCATGCTGGTGAAGTCTTTCAACTGGACAAAGGTTTTCAAGTAGAAAACTTAAGCACAAATTAAAAAAATATTATGAAGAAAACCTAGCCTTCCAAAGCAGTGCCATAACCTTTCCAATGGGCCGCCCCACACTTCAGAACTGAGAAGAGGGTGAGAGAACTTAGTTATTCAGATGTATGATCTGAACACATCTGGCTCTTAAGAGCTTTAAGCAATCCTTTTGCAAAAACCTACTTGTGCTCACAGAATGCACATTTAATCTACAGCTTCCAAAACACTTTTTGTCACCCTTCCATCCCTACTGCTTGGCTCTTGCTCTTTCTAGGCTGGGAATGCTCCCCATCTCATCTCCCCTTTCTGCCTGTTTCAACCATATTCAATAAGTAAGACTTATTCAAAGGCCACCTTTTCCAGGGAGTCCCCTCAGTATCTTTGGTTGTGATTTTTTTTCTTGGTCCTCTGTATTTTTATGACATTTGATTTTTGTCTTGATCACACGTAACTACACACTAGGGAGAAGTATGATCCAAGTCCATCTCTTCTAGATGCGAACTCTTTAAGCTTCAGGACTCTGACTTCCACATCTTTGTATACAGTGCAAATACCTTTAGCCTAAGTTATTTGAAAATCTCTCTGAGCTAATTGACAAAACAAAGACTACACAGCTTAAAGTTATAAAGCACGCTATTTATGACTTCATAGCAAAAGTTATAGCAGATACTGTGTTGGCCAAAAAGCCATCTTTTTCTGGAAAACTGCCTTCATTCACTATCAGTAACATCATAGGGGCCTCAAGAAATTATTGAACCATAATCCAGTGCCTAGGCTTCCAGATGACCTACATTTTAAGCTTAAGACCAGTGAACCATTTCATAAATTGAACTGACAAAACTTTTACAAACATGCTCCTGGGATTCAGCCTTTCTTGGAAGAGAATTGCCTGGGTGGACTCAGGATTATTGGACTCATCACTGTATTTGGAGCTCCTTTTACCAAAGGTTAGCATTTGGAGGGAAAATAAGAATATATATGACCATTTCCTCCTTGCCTCCCTTACCTTCTTCCTCTTGTTTTTTCTTTTTTAACAAAGTGCTTAACACTTTTAAAAATATTACCTCTTTTATCTATTACATATTGATTATTTATTGCCTGTCTTCCTCACTAGAATGTAATCTCAACAAGCAGTCTTTGTTTTGTTCACTGATGTACTGATGGATCCAAAGAGTATCTAACAATGTTTTGTACACAGCAGGCCCTCAATAAATTCACTGGAGAAATGGATAAATAAGTGAATAACAGACCACCTCCTAACAAGTATTTCTTTGCTGATAAGATAGGCAAAGGGCTAGGGTTGGGAGTGCTGAAGATATAGGAAGATTGAAGAGATTTAATATGCCAAGGAAAAGGGAATATATATGAGTGTGTGTGTGTGTGTGTGTGTGTTTACAGATAGAGTCTCAGGTAAAGAATGTGGGGAGAAAAACTTAATGCTGAAACCTTAGCTATGCCCACAATGTCTGAAAAGTGAAAGTGTTAGTCACTCGGTTGTGTCCAGCTCTTTGCAACCCCATGGACTATAGCAAGCCAGATTCCTCTGTCCATGGAATTCTCCAGGTAAGAATACTGGAGTGGGTTGCCATGCCCTCCTCCAGGGGATCTTCCTGACCCAGGGATTGAACTCAGGTCTCCAGCATTGCAGGCAGATTCTTTACCAGCTGACCTGCAATGTCTAGGAGGGCCAAAAATATAGTTACCAGGAAGAAAACAACATGCCATTAGCTGGTTTTGTGTGAGTGTGCAGAGGGTGCTCAAAACATTACTCTTTCCCGCTGAGTCCCTCCTCAGATGGTTTCGAGCAGGTTTTTCAGCACTGTTGACATCTGGGGCTGACTGAGTCTCTGTTGAGGGGGCTGTCCCATACATCACAGGGTAGTTAGCAGCACCTGGCCTTACTCACTAGACACCAGCATCGCCTAACCCCAAGTTGCAAGTAGCCAAATACGACTCTAGAAAGGGCCAAATGCTTGCCAAATGAAAGTGGGGCAACTTACCCTTGCTGAAAAGCACTGGTTAAGAGTCTGTCTGGGGTGAGTCTTACAGTCCTTTCTTCTTTGGTCTCTCTTCCTCTTTTCTCCTTCCTCCATCTGCCACATCAGCATTCTGGTCTCTCCCCAAGGCCTCAGCTCCATCCTGGAGGCTTTTCAAATTCAGACTGGCCACCATTCCTGGATTTGTCCTGAAAACCTGGTGACCCTTCCTGGCCATTGAAGAAGTTTACATTGCCATTCTTCATAACCAAGCATCTATAAAAAGCAAACATACGGAAAGGAAACAAATGCATCTCGCTAATAGCAATCACCTTTCAGAACATAATTTCTGAGCACTGTTAGAAAAAGCACTATTATACCTCCACCAGAGGAAAGAGAAGGGAAGAGGAGGAAGAAGAGAACCTTCTTTGCTACACAACTATTCTCACACCCTATTTATCTCAGAAGTAGGGGTAAAGGTGTTCCACAATGATGAGCACAGAAAAACTACAATCTTTTCAATAATAGATTTAAGTCAGACTGACTTTCACTTCTGGTAACTAAGACAGAGGCTAAAATTTATACCCACCCCCCCACAGTGATATGGGAGTAAGATTCTGTATTCCATTAGTTCTGATGCTTTTTCAATTAATTCTTAAGCATCAAAATTTATGTCAGAGTCCAGCAGAAGCCAGGAGGGGTAGAGAGAGGTATTTAGAAACAGTTTAGCCTTCAGTCTTGATTTGTGCCTAAAAGAATGTTTTTTAAAAGGCTGCTTTAGCCTTTAAATAGTTTTGCAAGTCACATTTCATGACAACACTGTCTAGAAAAAATGCACTGTGAGCCCAAGGCACCAGCACAGAATCAAAACATCCACTATAAATATCATGGTGAATCAGATTCCACCGGGAGAAATAAACTCCCCAGGAGCGAGTTTGAGATTTTCCAGGAAGCCTTGATTCTTTCAGGGCATTATAGGGATCATTTAATGTGCAAAAATTTATGAGATCTCTAAACACACAGCTACACAGCACACACCCACAGTACAATTAAACCAGGAGCTCATTTTCCTGAATTCACAGCAAGGATATAAAAAGCAGAGACAGAAGGTTGATCTAAATTAGATACCATTTCCTCCAAACCTTTAAAAATCTTGTACATTTTTTTTCTCCCTTACAACCAGCTTTCCATACCTCCAGCCTACTTACTTACAGATTTTTAGCTTTGAATGTGCCATAACTAAAAAGATACAAGTCTCCCTTAGGCCACAACCTCCAAAAGACCAGCTGAAGGTGCTTTCAATTGCAAGCAGCCCTGAGAATGTTTGGCTTAATCTGCACTACACCTTCTGCTTTCAAACTACAGTGACCGAGAAGAAAGAAGGCCGAGGAAACAGGATGGGAAAAGGAGAGATATCAAAAGCATTGACATCAGGATTTCAGAGTATCCTTTGGGTGCTGTGAAGTGAAAAGACAATGATTATTTTTGGGGAAAATCAGACAAACAAAGTAGACACAGTAGCTTTCTTTTTAAAATAAATGAATGGACTCCATATTTAAACATACTGAAAATATTTTCCTAAAAGCTGATGCAATGCAAGAAGTTGAATGGTTCTGTGAAAACCTACAAGATCTTCTAGAACTAACACCCAAAAAAGATGTCCTTTCATTACAGGGGACTGGATAGCAGCAGCAGAAAGTCAAGGAACACCTGGAGTAACAGGCAAATTTGGCCTTGGAGTACAGAATGAAGCAGGGCAAAGGCTAATAGAGTTTTGTCCCAAGAATGCACTGGTCATAGCAAACACTGTCTTCCAACAACACAAGAGAGAAGACTCTACACATGGACAATACCAGATGGTCGACATCAAAATCAGATTGATTATATTCTTTGCAGACAAAGATGGAGAAGCTCTATACAGTCAGCAAAAACAAGACCAGGAGCTGACTGTGCCTTAGATCATGAATATTTTGGCTAATATTGCCATATTTAGACTTAAATTGAAGAAAGTAGGTAAAACCACTAGACCATTCAGGTATAACCTAAATCAAATCCCTTATGATTATACAATGGAAGTGAGAAACAGATGTAAGGGACTAGATCTTATAGATAGAGTGCCTGATGAACTATGGACGGAGGTTTGTGACATTGTACAGGAGACAGGGACTAAGACCATTCCCATGGAAAAGAAATGCAAAAAAGCAAAATGGCTGTCTGAAGAGGCCTTACAAATGGCTGTGAAAAGAAGAGAAGTGAAAGGCAAAGGAGAAAAGGAAAGATATACCCATTTGAATGCAGAGTTCCAAAGAATAGCAAGGAGAGATAAGAAAGCCTTCCTTGGAGATCAGTGCAAAGAAATAGAGGAAAACAACAGAATGGGAAAGACTAGAGACCTCTTCAAGAAAATTAGACATACCAAGGGAACATTTCATGCAAAGATGGGCACAATAAAGGACAGAAATCGTATGGACTTAACAGAAGTAGAAGATATTAAGAAGAGGTGGCAGGAATACACAGAAGAACGATACAAAAGAGATCTTCATGACCCAGATATCACAATGGTGTGATCACTCACCTAGAGGCAGACATCCTGGAATGGGAAGTCAAGTGGGCCTTAGGAAGCATCACTATGAACAAAGCTAGTGGAGGTGATGGAATTCCAGTTGAGCTATTTCAAATCCTCAAAGATGATGCTGTGAAAGTACTGCACTCAATATGCCAGCAAATTTGGAAAACTCAGCAGTGGCCACAGGACTGGAAAAGGTCAGTTTTCATTCCAACCCCAAAGAAAGGCAATGACAAAGAATGCTCAGACTACCCCACAATTGCACTCATCTCACACGCTAGTAAAGTAATGCTCAAAATTCTCCAACCAGGGAACAATACATAAACTGTGAACTTTCAGATGTTCAAGCTGGTTTTAGGAAAGGCAGAGGAACCAGAGATCAAATCGCCGACATCCACTGGATCATCAAAAAAGCAAGAGAGTTCCAAAAAAACATCTACTTCTGCTTTATTGACTATGCCAAAGCCTTTGACTGTGTGGATCACAATAAACTGTGGAAAATTCTGAAAGAGATGGGAATACCAGACCACCTGACCTGCCTCTTGAGAAACCTGTATGCAGGTCAGGAAGCTACAGTTAAAACTGGACATGGAGTAACAGACTGGTTCCAAGTAGGAAAAGGAGTACGTCAAGGCTGTATATTGTCACCCTGCTTATTTAACTTACATGCAGAGTACATCATGAGAAATGCTGGGCTTGATGAAGCACAGGCTGGAATCAAAATTGCTGGGAGAAATATCAATAACCTCAGATATGCAGATGACACCACCCTTATGGCAGAAAGCAAAGAAGAACTAAAGAGCATCTTGATGAAAGTGAAAGAGGAGAGTGAAAAAGTTGGCTTAAAACTCAACATTCAGAAAACTAAGATCATTGCATCTGGTCCCATCACTTCATGGCCAATAGATGGGGAAACAATGAAAACAGTGACAAACTTTATCTTTGGGGGCTCCAAAATCACTGCTGATGGTGATTGCAGCAATGAAATGAAAAGACGCTTCCTCCTTGGAAGGAAGGTTATGACCAACCCAGATAGCATATTAAAGAACAGAGACATTACTTTGCCAACAAAGGTCCGTCTAGTCAAGGCTATGGTTTTTCGAGTAGTCATGTATGGATGTGAAAGTTGGACTATAAAAAAGCTGAGCGCCGAGAATTGATGCTTTTGAACTATGGTGTTGAAGACTCTTGAGAGCCCCTTGGACTGCAAGAAGATCCAACCAGTCCATCCTGAGGGAAATCAGTCCTGAATATTCATTGGAAGGAGTGATGTTGAAACTAAAACTCCAATACTTTTGTCACCTGATGTGAAGAAGAGACTCATTTGAAAAGACCCTGATGCTGGGAAAGATTGAAGGTGGGAGGAGAAGGGGATGACAGAGGATGAGATGGTTGGATGGCATCACCGACTCAATGGTCATGAGTTTGAGTAAACTCTGAGTGTTGGTGACGGACAGAGAGGCCCGGTGTGCTGCAGTCCATGGGGTCGCAAAGAGTCCGACACGACTGAGTGACTAAACTGAACTGAACTTAATGTCAAGTACAATAAGTTTGGAATAAGATAATCTCATGCATTTTATTCCAGGAATGTGAATTTGAGTTAGATTTAAAGGAAAATTAGAAATGGAACTTATGAGGAAGAATGGTAGAGAATGATGTTTTAAAAATTATCTTTATAATAGGACATATAAAGCCCCAATGTTTATAATAGATATTTAAAGCTATTACTCATCTTTATTGAAATAAAATATGTCATATCAATTATATTAAAAGTTGGGTTCTGGTTTCCATTCTGTCAATAATCAATCTTTGTGACCTCACATATACTTCCCTTCTCTTTATCTGTTTCCCAGCTTTTTAAGTCAGACAATTAGACTAGATTATGTCTTGTATGTGTACGTGCCAAGTCACTTCAATCGTGTCTGACTCTTTGCGACCCTATGGACTGTAGCCCACCAGTCTCTTCTGTCCATGGGATTCTCCAGGCATGAATACTGGAGTGGGTTGCCATGCCCTCCTCCAAGGGATCTTCCCAACCCAAGGATCAAACCCACGTCTCTTACGTCTTCTGCATTGGCAGGCAGGTTCTTTACTGCTAGAACCACCTGGGAAGACCCTAGATTATGTCTTAAAGACTACCAAAGTCAATAGACAAAATTTGTGTAGTTTCTGGGATTCTTCTAATCCTGAAGACTTATTTGGAAAATACGTAAATGTAATACAACATTTTTTTTCCTATGCTCTTTATTTTGAAAACTCCCAAACTGCCTTAGTTGCTCAGAACTGTCTTCAAGAACAAGGAACATCAACATATCCACAAAATGAATTCTAGGTATTTGTGGAATAGGCAGTTATTGAAAGAATGTGGAATAAATGGCCTGTAAAGGCCCTTCCCACTCATCTGTTGAACTGTTCTAATTGTTTACCTTTTTAACTAGACTGAGAATTATATTATCCAAGAGAGAGAAAAATATAAGCAATCTAATGCATTAAAAGGAATTACAGAATATCCCATGGGTGGTGGCCATCCATTATTGCCTAAAAATAAGAGCACTTAGTGATTGGGACTGAGCCAAGTGGTTTTTGAAGGGGGATTAAGGGACAGGGGAAAAGCCTGGAGTATGAGGCATGGCTGCTGCTAAGTCGCTTCAGTCGTGTCCGACTCTGTGCGACCCCATAGATGGCAGCCCACCAAGCTCCTCCGTCCCCGGGATTCTCCAGGCAAGAACACTGGAGTGGGTTGCCATTTCCTTCTCCAATGCATGAAAGTGAAAAATGAAAGTGAAGTCGCTCAGTTGTGTCCGACTCTTAGCGACCCCAGGGACTGCAGCCTACCTGGCTCCTCCATCCATGGGATTTTCCAGGCAAGAGTACTGGGGTGGGGTGCCATTGCCTTCTCTGATGAGGCATGGCAGAGGAGGGCAAACTTGACCTTCAATGAAGAAGCCAGGGCTTTCAGCTAAGTATCTGGGAAAGCCCAACTGTGCTGCAGGAGCTGGGTGGAAGTGAGTAAAAATGGTCAGGTTGGATGGAGAGGAAGGAAGGCTCGTAACTGAAAGTAAAATTTCCTGCTTTGTAGTTTTACCAAGGGCTGTTCTTGTCCAGTGGAGAAGGAAATGGCAATCCACTCCAGTATTCTTGCCTGGAAAATCCCATGGACAGAGAAGCCTGGTGTGTTACAGTCCATTGTGTCTCAAGAGTTGGACACGACTGAACACAGCATAGCTCCTTGTCCAGGTACAAAGTATTTGTTTAAGAATGTTGCCATATGCAAAGAGATGACTGGGAAGGTCTCTTTATCCCCAGTGAAAAAGTACCAGATAAAAGTATTGGCCACCTCTTCCGCTTCTCACGACTTCATGTGTGAGGAGACCAATCATACCACACCAGACCAAAGTTCCCCAGCTAGGAGAGCCAAAGTCCAAGGGGACTACCTACTTTTACCAACTTAATTTCTAGAAAAACTCTAATTATCAAGCACTGGATTTCTTCCAGAAATTAGGAAAATGGTGACTTAGTTGCTGAGTCAACTTATCCTGTCAGACTGTCAATCATTGATTTTCTTTTCTTTTTTTTGCTTTTCGCTTTTAATGTTTTTAAGTGGCAACAGTCGTGTATGAGGGAATGCATGTGTCAGCTCAATTGGTATCATGCTGCCTTGACCTTTGTGGCCCCTTCACCAGCCCTGGAACTCAATGAAAGTCTAATGCATAAAAGGAGGCTCCCTTCTTTTTCTCCTTGTCCAAAGTGAAGTCACTTTATAGAATTCCATAAAGTACAATTTCTCCTTTTTTCCGTATTTAAGAGGGTTGACAATAAAATGGGACTGTAGGAGATTTTTTTCTTAACTCTGAATCAGCAAACCAAGAATTAGAATTTATTGCATTCCTAGTACAGAGGTCAGGACACCAGAGGAAGGACTCAAGCCAACACAAAGACAAGAATTCCTTTTCCTTCCAGAGGGGCCTACTGCAATAATTCTTTGAAGTAGTCTAAAGAAGTTTTCATCCCATGAAAAACCTCCATCTGAAATACATTTATTTTTTAAAAGGTAGATATACAAGGCTATTTTCTGAGACACATTTTATAAGCAATGCATAATCTAAAATGTTACTAATGAAAGGAAGTAGAAGAGCCATAAAAATCTCTGATCTGCCTCTGGAAAAGGACTGGAGCTTAGACCATTCTGCTGGTCAATAAACATTCTCAATTCCACTCAGAAAAATGTTGAGCTATGAGTCCAATGTTCTGAAAATATGTGGATGTAGAAATCAATTCTGAGCAAGCCTCTCCTAATAAGGAGTTCTAAGTCTTTGTCTACAATGCCTTTCTAATGTTTTCAAAGAGTTCACAACTGACCGACCATTGAAGAGACATGTGCTTGCTGTTTTCCCCACAGCGGTCATATACTGATGTTAAACATCTCTGCTGCCTTTCCTGGCTCCTTTGCTAGGGTTAAGAACACAGTCTTCTGAGTTAAAGGAAAATCTCCCAAGAACACACTTCATGCCAATTGATTATCCACAATGATATACTCAACAGATGTCATTTACATGCACAAAACCCTCCTTACACAATGAATGCATGTTAAAAAATAACCCTTTCTGCTCCCACTCATAAAGAAAAATTGCAATGTAATGGCTCTATGCAAGAAAAATTTTGAATTTGAGGTAATATTTTTAATTAAAATGCTCATAAAATGTAATACCATATATTTCATAACAAATCATTTGTGATATATCCTTACTATAAAATAGGATACTTCACTGTGTCATGGTAGCATATAAAGTAATAATTCTTAATAAATTATTCTGACCAAAAGACAAAAATAAAATGAATATATTTCAGTAAAAAAAAAACTATATACAATGGACAGTTTGTCAGGAAGCTATAAATTCACAAAAGGAAGCTTTCCCTGATTACTTGGCTCAGGGGTAGAAAAACTCTCTTCAAGCAAAATAATTTTCCACTAGAATATAGTCTTTGTCATGTTTAAGTCATGTCAGCTGAGTTAAGACCATATTCTTTACTACACCAAGTAAGATGAAAGAGCTCAAGGCAGGAATTTAAACTGTGAGAGAATATGGATCACGTTTAAGCGATATTCGGTTTGCTCCTTTACATGGCTTCCTCAGAACTGGATCCGTATCTCTGCCCTTCCCAACCCCGTTCCTGACGCCACTTATTCTCCCACTTCCCCCGACCTGCAGCCTCCCTCCGTCATCATGACACACTCCAGCCACTCTGTAACTTTCCTCCAAACAGTCAGACACAGAGTAACATTGTTCAAATCCTAGGTCTACCACTTACTACCTGTGTAACCTAAGGCAAGTTTCTAAATCTCCGTGTTCCTCATTCCTCATCCTCAGCCCTAAATTAGGAATGACACCACTCATACAGAGGGTGGTTATAAAGATTACAATAAATTGTTCATGTGGAACACTTGGGAAGTGCCCCCTGGATATTGGCGTCCAATAGTATTAATTTCTCTGTCTATAACATTTATTTCACTCCTCACTCCTTTTCGTATACTCAGTTGCTTCACATCTTTCAAACAGCATTTTAAACAGGGAATCAAATAACCACATCCTTGACTAGGTTAATATTCCTTTTGTTTATACTATGTCCATTATCAAAGGACTTCATAACACCTGCTGCTATTTCCTATGTACTGTTTTCTCCCACTAAACTGTTAGCTCCATGAAGACAAATTCCGTATCTACACTGTTGCCCATTTTACTCCCACCCCTCACCAACAATTAGTACATGTGACCTCAGTTGCTTCAGTCATGTTCTCCTGTTTGCAAACCCATGGACTGTATAGCCCACCAGGCTCCTCTGTCCATGGGATTCTCTAGGCAAGAATACTGGAGTAGGTTGTCGTGCCCTCCTCCAGGGGATCTTCCTGACCCAGGGATCAAACCCATGACTCTTACATCTCCTGCATTGGCAGGTAGATTCCTTACTGCTAGCACCACCTGGGAAGCCCAATGGCACAAACCAGGCCCTCAAAATAATTTGTCAAAAGAATGAAAGAATTAATGAATGAAAGTTGACTGGCAAGAGAAACTCACATTTGCTTGAATTTTAAGTGTGTTTTAATTTTATTTCGAACATGGTTATGATTTCTTCTACATGTTTAATTGCCTACTCATAGGCAGCACTTCTCTTCCACTCCCCAAAACTTCTGTTGCTACTGAAAGAAACAGAATTATGGCAGTTGCTCAATGAGAACCAGTTGAAAAATTATTTAAAATGGAAGCCATGAAAACTGCAAATCTTTCCTTGAACTTTTTCCTTTGTAAACCTCAACACAGAAGGCTGCTTCTATACCCTAGTATCTGGACTATATGGTCTGTATGTTGCTTACTGCTCTGACTAACTTGCTATTTGCTTTACCAAAGTATACTTAGCTGATTTTACTTTTTAAAAAAGGAAAATATATAACATTGAATTCTTGATTTAAATCTATTATATTTAATCTGTAAAAGCTAAGTAAAACATCATTTTATTTTTACTAAAATCTTTGTTTCATGCTAAGGCTAAACTTAAGTTCTAGTTTTCCTCATAATTTTAGGTTATTCAATTCACATTATAAGGTTATGTATGGAAATGCTAACTCCAGTTTGAAAGTTATTATGTTTGCAATTATCTAATTCTATTACAAAATAATGTTTTTTAATACCTACTAAATGTGTCTGAAATGTTTTCCTGTTCATGGTAGGAAGTTCGCACAAATATCTAGTAAGTAATTATAGGTTAAATGCTCACAATTGCATGATGAATAATGAATAATGACAATCATTAAATCCTAGATTCATGTATTCATTCAGCCAATGTTTATTAAACATCGATAAGGTGTTAGACATTGTGCTAAGCAATGGGCATATAACAGCACAGATATGGACTTGACCTCTTAGAAGAGAATGCTGGCATTAAAGAAATAAACCTCCAAAAAATGTAAATTATACTTATGGTAAAATCTATAAATAAAAAGGATACCAGCAGAGTTAATAACAGAGGGGACCTAATTTAGATTCAAGTGTTAGGAAAGTCTTCTCCAAGGATGCAGTATTTAAAATAAAACTAAAAAAGAATTAACATCAATTCTACACAAACTTTTTCAGAAACTACAAGAGAAGAAAGTACTACATGAATTATTTAATAAGACCAATATTTCCCTGGTACCAAAATCAGACAAAGATAGTATAAGAAAGAAAACTCCAGAAAACATCCCTCATGAAATAGAAGCAAAATCTGTTACCAAAATGTTGTTGTTCAGTTGCTCATTTGTGTCCAACTCTTTGCTACCCCATGGACTGCAGCAAGCCAGGCTTCCTTGTCCTTCACCATCTCCCAGAGCTTGGTCAAACTATGTCCATTGAGTCAGTGATGCCAACCAACCATCTCATCCTCTGTCATCCCCTCTCCTCCCACCTTCAATCCTTCCCAGCATCAGGGTCTTTTCCAATGAGTCGGCTCTTCCCATCAGGTGGCCAAAGTATTGGAGCTTCAGCTTCAGCATCAGTCCTTCCAAAGAACATTCAGGGTTGATGTCCTTTAGGATAGAATGGTTTGAACTCCTTGCTCTCCAACGGACTCTGAAGGGTCTTTTCCAGTACCACAGTTTAAAACCATAAATTCTTTGGCACTCAGCCTTCTTCGTGGTCCAACTCTCATATCCACACATGACTACTAGAAAAACGATAGTTTTGAATAGATGGAACTTCGTCAGCAAAGTAATGTCTCTGCTTTTTAATACACTGTCTATGTTTGTCATAGCTTAGCAAAATACTAGCAAATTGAATCCAAGAATATGAAAGCAATAATACATAATGAGGAAAGGTAAGGATGGTTCAACATTCTGAAATCAATAGATGTAATTCACCATATCAACAGATTAAGGCAGAAAATCACATAACCATCACAAAAGATGTAGAAGTATGTATGTAAAAAAATTTAACATCGATTCATAATAAAAATCCTTTTAGCAAACAAGGATTAATAGAGTTTCCTCAGTGTGATGGAGAGAATCTCCAAAATGTCTCCAGCTAACATCACAGTTCACAGTGGGAATTGCATGCTTCCCCGAGAGTGAGAACAAGACAAGGATGTCCTTTCTCACCAGTCACATTCAACATCCCACCTGAGGGTCTGCTCAGTGTGATAAAGGAAAAATTAAAAAATGAAATAAAAGCAGATTGGAATGAATGGAATAAAACTATCTATTTGCGGACAGCATGATTTCCTGTGGAGAAAATCCCAAAGATTTATTTAAAAGTTAGTAGAACGACTAAGTCATTTTAGCAAGAGTTAAAGAACAGGTCAATTTTCTTATATCTTGTATTTCTGCATTTTTATAGTATTTATGTATTTCTATTGCATTTCTATATGCTGCTGCTGCTGCTGCTAAGTCGCTTCAGTTATGTCCGACTCTGTGCGACCCCACAGACAGCAGCCCACCAGGCTCCCCCGTCCCTGGAATTCTCCAGGCAAGAACACTGGAGTGGGTTGCCATTTCCTTCTCCAATGCATGAAAGTGAAAAGTGAAAGTGAAGTCACTCAGTTGTATCCAACTCTTAGTGACCCCATAGACTGCAGCCCACCAGGCTCCTCCCTCCATGGGATTTTCCAGGCAAGAACACTGGAGTGGGTTGCCATTGCCTTCTCCTTTCTATATGCTAGCAATGAACAACTGGAACTTTTAAAATAGCATAAAATGTAATAAGTATAAATCTAACAAAATATATGCAGTTTCTGTAAGCTGAAAAGTCAGATGTTTAAAAAAGAAATCAAAGACCTAAATAAATGGAGAACTTGTATCATGTTTATTATTGGAAAACTCAAAGTTAAAATATAAATTGTTCTAAACTTATCTGTATTCAATGTATTTCTAATCAAACCCCAGAAGACATTTTCTTTTGAAATTAATAAGCTGATTTTAAATTCATATGAAGACACAAAGGAACTAGAAAGCCAAAATAATTTTGAAAGAGAAGAACAAAATTAGAAGATACACATTACTTGATTTCAAGACTTGTGATATTGGTAAAAGGCAGGCATATAGATTAATAGAATACAATAAATACCAAAAATAAAGTGGCATGTATATAGTCAACTGACTTTTCATAAAGATGCAAAGGCAATTCCATTAAGAATATTGTTTTTCAACAAATGATGCTAGAGCAACTGGGCATCTATATGTAAAAAAAAAAATTATTTCAACCCAAGCCTTCTATCATATATAAAAAGGAACTCAAAGTAGATCATACACATAAATGTAAAACTATAAAATTTCTAGAAGAAAACATGAGAAAATATTTGTAATCTTGTTATATAGAAATTTTTAGATATGACACAAAAATATGACTCATAAAAATACTGACAAATTGGATATTATCATAACTTAAAACTTTTTTTCAAAATACACTGTTAAAAGAATTAAAAATCTACACACTAGTAGAAAATGTTTGCAAAGCATCTATCTAATAGGGAACTTGTATCTTAAATTCACAAAGAACTCTGAAGTCTCAATAATAAGAACTCTCAAATTCTCAATAATAAAGAACTCTCAAGCCTCAAAAAATCCATGGGCAAAAGGTTTCAATATATAGTTCATCAAATAATATACACATATGACAAATAAGCTCATGAAAAGATGTTGAACAAAATGAGTCATGAAGAAAATAAAAATTAACACCATAATGAGATACTATTATATTCATATTAGAAGGACTAAAATTAAAAAGAAGAAAGCAGAGGTATGACAATATCACATTCTGGCAAAGGCATGGCACACCTGGAACACTCATATTAATACATTGCTGGGGGGAGGTACAAACTGGAACCACTTAGGGAAACATTTTGGCAACTTATAAAATTAAACAAACACCATATGACTCAGCAATTCCATTCTCTTGGCACTTATCCAAGAGAAATTACAATGTATATTAATATACAAATCTGTAGGCAAATATATACACTGAGTTTACTCATAATCCTCAAAAACTGGAAAAAACCCAAATGCCCTTCAACTGCAAATGGATAGACAAAGTGTGGTACATATATGCAATTGAATAGTACTCAGAAATAAAAAGGAAAGAACTACTAATACAACAACTTGGATGAATCTCAAATGAATTATGCTAAGCAAAAGAAAGAAGACTCAAAAGTCTACAGACTGTGAATCCATATGGATAACATGTTTGCCTAGGGCTGGGCCTCAGGCAAGAGGTTGATTACAAATACTCACAAGGTAATAATATTTTGTGGTGATAGAATTGTTTGTATTGATTGTGGTGGTAATGGTGGGTACATGACTGTAAGAGTTGTTTAAAATTTGAGAACGCTACACTAAATAGAGTAGGTTTTAATATATTTAAAGTGTATCTCAGTAAACCTGATCCCCCAACTTAATAGTTACCATTTATAGAATATACTTTTAAGAATTTTCAAACCCTCAACAAAACAGAATATAAGCATATGTATAACCAAACCACTTTGCTGTACACCTGAGACTAACACAATATTGTAAAACAACTATACTTCAAATTAAAAACAAGAATTTTCCAATCCTCATTTATATGCAAAGAAGCTACTATGCTTCCTTTTTTTAAGGCGAAGTGGCAAAGATCTAGAATAGTATTGCCCTGTATTTCTTAAGGTGAACAATGACTGCAAACCACATATAGTATTTTAATTTTCTAGTAGTTATGTTAAAAAAATTCTAAAAAGAAGCAAGTGAAATTAATTTTGATAATATATTTTCTTTAATCCAATATATCAAAATCTTACCATTTCAACATGTAACAGACATAATATTGTAATTATTAATGAGATGTTTTGCATTCTTTATATTTGATTAAGTCTTTGAAAACTCGTGTGTATTTTATCCATCTCACTTTGGACTAGTCACATTTTAAAGTGCTCAGTATGTGTGTAGTGGCTATTAATTAGACAGAGCAGACCTAGAACATTCTCAAACCTGCACTTGAACCCATGCTCTCTTCTGTAGTCAATAGTTACACCCACAGACATCTGATGTACTAAAATTCACGTAACTGAATATTCCACCATGAGCTATAATAAAGTTATAATCTTGCAGTGGTTAAAAGAGGGAAATGTTATTGAATTATTTGAACACTGAAATAAAATTATAGGCAATTTGTAAATTTTATGTTTAAAAAGATGTCTTTCTCTTTTTAAATGCAGATTTTCTCCTTAACAGAAACCAAAGGAACTTTGGCCTCAATAAACATAGCAATGTCCTTACATAGCCAAAATACACAACCATAACATTTGACTGAAAATTTAGTACAAACGGAGCTATAGAAAAAAAAAAAAAAACTGCTGCTGCCTTAACTGACCAATCAGTGAAGTTATAATAATCATTGTAGATGCAGCCCTAATACTTTTCCAAAAATGGGAATCAGGAAAACTATGATATATTTCTAGGTTTTCCTGAGAATTGTGATTAATACATTCCACTTACTGTTTCTCCCTTTTCAAAATAGGACGTTTCCTACTGTGAATGAATGAAATTGCAACTTCCAGCCAATAGGTTTTCAGAGCATGTTAAAACTATATAAAAAGGCATAGTACATGCTTAAAATAGTTATGAAATGAACAAATGTCAGAAAGACTGTGAAAAGAGAAATTCTCATACTTTATTGGTGGGCCCCAAAACCATACAGCCTCTGAAAAAGATAATTGATCAAGATCTTTCAAAACTATATTTTGCATATTTGTCTTTGGTTTCAAAAGTCCCTCCTCTGAGAATTTATCTTAATCTTTCCCACATTCAAAGTGACTTATGAATAAGATTATTCGTTACAGAATTGTATGTAACTACAAAATATCTATCAATAATCAAAATATCCCTTGTAATGTACAGGTGAGATGAAAATCTATAAGGCAGAACACTACTACTTTATAGGCTAAAAAGAATAACTATAAGTTCATACAGAAAGAACTCTTTAAGTTATATAGTCAGTGCAAAAAGGCAATGTGAAGAACATATAGTTTTCCCTTTAGAGTAAAAAAGGGTGAAAATGAGAATGTATATTGGTATGTACTTGTATTTCTGTAAAGAAATTCTAGAACAATGCATAAAAACTAATAAAAGTGGTTACTTCCAGGCAGGGGGTACAAAGAATGGTATGAATGAGAAGTTACCAACAGGAATTTGACTTTTCACTTTGCAGCTTTTAAGTTGATTGCAAAGTCAGAGTCAATTCTACTTTATTAATTTCAGTATTGAATCCATTTTGAGTTTTCTGGACCTGCCTCAGTAATACTTCCCCTAGGTTACTTAAGAGTAAGATAAAAGTGTAAATATCATTATTTTAAAACTAATTTTTACAATTAAACTTGTTAGATTCTACCTACATAATTTCTTACAATGGTTACATCTTTATAATGTGTATTTAAAATAGTTTCCTGATTTAGAAAATACAGATACATTTCTTATTTATGGAGTTTTCATAGTAACTGCACTAGAAATGGAACTCTTACATTAGATATAAATGCTAAAAGCAGAGAGTCCAAGAAAGCCACGTTACAATGTGTAAATTAAATGAAACAAAAAATGAACATATTTTTAGAAGTGTAAGTATAGCTAAGCAATATTACTGCTTTTTTGTTTACTGTTTAGCTTAGTATTTGATATTTACGCTTTATTCCACCAAGAAGTAGGTTACTTTAATTTCAGTCCCACTTCCCCTCACCATACTCATCCTCCCACTCCATAGACTCAATGCTTATGTCAAGGATGGTGAATTCTGTGCAATGTTGACCTTCCAGGAGTGGGGTGGGGATGAAGACAGCCTCCCTCTAGTCACTGTTTGCCCACAACATGTCCATCACTTGTGCCAGCAGCATCCATCAGATCTGGCCATTTCCTGCTGCTCTGAATGGTCCTCAGGGTGCAGCAAGAATCTTTTTCAAATATGGGAACTCTGTCCAGTTCCTCTGTAGTATCTGCTGCCTCCTAGACACTGCCAAAAAGTCAAACCTTAGTCTCTATTGCTCTGGAATCCATAAATAACTCTCTCCTCCTCCAGCCTGGGTGAATTCTCTTTTGAGTTTTTCAATAGTTCTGGGTGATTCTGCTAACTTATCCTGTCCCCAGGTCAGAGACCAAGTCAGTGTGAAAACTATATGTGGGGCCAGGTCTCCTAATTATCCAGCTAATATACCCTTTATTATCCATGATCTGCAAAGTAAAATTTACTACATCCTGAAAAACCCAACACGGCACATGACAAATTATTTACTTAAATAGAATGTGCTTTTACATGTGCAAATTCATATAGGCCATGTGCGTTTAGAAGGGCCTCCTTTGACTGAGCTCTTCATATGTATAAATTGTGTTGCCAGAAATGTAACATATGTGGTTCAGTTGAATGTTCTGCATTACATATGAGGGGGCTGACATTCAAAGGATTTCAGTTAATTTCACGATGCCTATCTGTGGCAGATCCAGGATTTGAAGCCTAGCCTGACTGAGTCACAGCCTTCAGTCAAATCACTGAGGTGTGTTGTTCCCCTCTACATATGGAGGTGAGCACTGTTTTGCCTTTAGCATATGGACATCTAAATCTACTGCCAAAGTAATTATGCATTGCTATAAATAATTTTCTAGATACCATTTATTGCTCAACTCGATACAATGCATCAATAATGTCACACAACTGAATGTACTTCAGTGTGCGTCCAGGTATATTGACATCTCCCAAAAAGCTGCTTCAGCAATTTATGATTTAGAACCTCTGTTACTGTATATCATTTATTAAAATAGTTCTTAATCACAGCACAATATTTCAAAATACCAAGTCAATGTTTTAAAGTATATTTTATGATATGATTACAGAAGAAGAGATAAAAACTTGCATAACTGTACTTACCCTCTCCAGTAAATTTGGAGGTAATAAGACATATATCTTTCTATACTATTCCCTTCCTTCCAAATTTGTTGTTTCCAAATTCAACATTTCACCATCAATCATTTTAAATACATTTTACAATGTAAGCCCATTCCTTTTTTACATAACTGGCTTCCATTTCATCAAGGTTAAAAACAATTTATAGTTTGATAGTGTGTCAAGTTTATTAAACAGGATTTTATTTTTCTATAATATTATTCATATGCACAAGACTGTTTTCACATAGCTGTGCATGATTTCTTGAGCCAAGCCCAAGGCCATGATGGCCAACAGGAGCTATGGAGAATTCACAAACATTTGCCCAGCTGGGAACCACCTTTCATCAAGGCCAGGCCTTATTATAGAGTAGGAACTCAATAAATACTTTTTATTAATTGGCCCAGAAAAAGTTTTACAAATACTTAGATCATCTTATTGTTTTGTTTATTAAAAGAACAGCTTCCTGGGACTTCCCTGGTAGTCCAGTGGCTAAGACTCCATGTTCCCAAAGCAGCGGGCCCAGGTTCCATCCCTGGTCAGGGAACTAGATCCCCTATGCCACAATTAAGAGTTCATATGCTGCAATTAAAGATTTCACATGCTGCAACTAAGACCTGATACAGCCAAATAAATAAATACTTTTTTTAAAAAAGCAGAGCTTCCCAGAATTTAATTGCATACCATATGAATCACCTAGGAATCTTTTTAAAAAGCAGTTTTAAAAAGAGAATTAAATCCCAAGAATGACCAGTGGACTAGATGGGGTTTCTGCAGAGTAGCCTTTAGAATATATCTGATCCCCATTTTGCAGATGTCAAATATATTAAAATGAAAAAGCTTGACGAAGTCACAGACAGGTTTCAGTTTTTGATCTTTATGGTGTAGTATCATACTATCCCCCAAATTTATGCCATGAAGCAAATTATAACTTTTCTGGGAAACAAATGTGAAAACAAAAGCTGCACAAAGCTTGTCCGCCAGAATAGGACATTAGGCTGGCAAAAGGAGGGGAAACAATGAAGGACCAGCATCTACATGAATACATAGCTTTATTTATAAGAATTCCAACTGTTTGAGTTGGATTGAGGACTGAGGTTATACACTTCTTAGGAGCTCCTAAGTGATGTTCATGCTACTGGTCCATGAAACAAGGTGAATAGCAAGGCTACAAAACCTCCTTCAGAACATATTAGTGCTTATATCATTGCACTGCCACAGTGCACTATAGCTCCCCTAACTTAGCACTAATTGTAACCTTGTATTTATTTGTCTGCACTTCTTTCTAAACTTCAATCTCTAGGATACAGAGACTCTGACATTCTCTGTGCCTAGCAGAGAATTAATATGAATTAATGAATACTTCTGAATGTCAACCAACCAGTGAATGAATGTGTAACAAAGATACACTTTTATACACACCTTAAACAAACGTCACACTCCTCAAGCTATCTTTTCATAACAAAATCACCAGGGCATTGGTATTTCAAGATCAGAGCAAAATACACAGCTATAATCACGGCTGATATTTATTAAGTCCATTGCGTATTAACTCATTTAGTCCCCACAAAGGCTCTTTATAAGGTAAAGTTATTACAATTCCCATTTTAAAGACAGAAATGGAGTCACAGAAACGTTAAAGACCTTACTGATGTGTATACAGCTAGTCTGTGTCATTGCTGGGATATGCACTTAAACAGTCAGGCTCCACAGTCCACATTTTTAACTACTACACCATAAAGATCAAAAACTGAAACCTGTCTGTGACTTCGTCAAGCTTTTTCATTTTAATATATTTGACATCTGCAGAATGGGGATCAGATATATTCTAAAGGCTACTCTGCAGAAACTCCATCTAGTCCACTGGTCATTCTTGAGATTTAATTCTCTTCTCATACTATTCCCCAAATTTATGCCATGAAGCAAATTATAACTTTTCTGGGAAACAAATGTGAAAACAAAAGCTGTACAAAGCTTGTCCGCCAGAATAGGACATTAGGCTGGCAAAAGGAGGGGAAACAATGAAGGACCAGCATCTACATGAGTACATAGCTTTATTTATAAGAATTCCAAAGAAATGGTATGACATTCTGGTATTCTCAAATTTGGGGCTTGCCAAGGTTTTAAGTTGCATCCCTAGAAAAATGTCAAGGACCTACTCCACATTCTTGGCTGACATTCCCTTATGTAGACACCTGAATTAGAAACCTTTGCATAATTAAGGAAAAGTAGAGACTGTGTGCATTTAAACATATCAGCTTGCTTTATTTAAAAGGAGATAATACATACCATTGTTTATAAGGAGAAAAAATCATACAACTATTTTAAGAGATAAGTCACTATGTGAACCATTTCTCTGCTTGAATTTAGAGAAGCGAAGCCTTCTGGAAAATTCTCTAAGGTTTTAGTAGCAGTAGATATTATATTATTTTATTTTGGACCTTTTTTTTTGCCTTATACTTAATAAGTCCCCATGTTACTTAATGGACAATCTTTCAATATATCATAGAATAACTCATATTGCATATTTAATGATGAAACGGAAATTTTATCAGGTGGAACATCCTCAAAGACAAATAAAAATAATGATGAACTATCTCATCCAGAACGTCATACTTATCTTGACACAACTGGATGGTTTTACAGTCAATGATTCTAAATGTCTATAAAGTTTTTTTTTCCAAGAAACCATTTTCTAGATTATCAAGCATTAATCGGGTAACTTTTTATCCACAGTATATTCTTAGATATCATTGAGAGATCTCCTTCACCGCTCCCCAAAACAGTTATGCACATATTCTAATAAAAAAGGTTTTCCTAATCAGTGGCAAATATTTTCTAGATTTCCTGAAAACATTAAAGACCATAAATTGTGTTCTATTAATACTTTAGCAATACTTCTCTAACCCCATGTAGCCCCTTTAGCATTTACTTCATTGAACCAGAAAAGTACAATTTCAAGATAACAATAAAAGCAACAACAGTAACTATCACTTATTAAGTACTTGCTGTGTTCTAAGACCTCACATGAGGGTTAGAATTTAGCACAACCAAGGAAGGCCAGAGACAGTGTGAAATCAAAGATCTCAGATTTGTTTTATTTAAAAAGGGATAATATTTTGGATTGATTATAAGGGTTTCTCTTTTAATCCTCACAACAACCCTATGAGTTTGCTAAGGGGCTTTGGATATTGCACAGATCAACTTCCATGTTTTGTAAATCCTCCCTGAATCCATTGTACAGATTAAGAAACACAGTCATCTTCCCCTCTGGTGTCATAGTTTATGAAATGAAATAAGCAATGCACTGAATGTAAATGTATTAAAAAGAGCTCAGGAACAACAGTACATATTGGATTAAAAGAGAAAACTGGCTGGCAAAACAAGAAATAAATATTCAACACTCTAAATCACAAATGCACAAGACACCAGTATTTCCTATAACAATACATTAAAACATCATATTGTCTTTGTTTTTTACAATATCGCTGGTAGTTTAAATTTGCACTTTATGTAAGCAGTGATATTATAAACACTATATTTATACATGAGGAAACATACAACTTAAATATTTGTGTGTGCATCAGATGAATATACTGTTGCCATTCATTACTGCTATTTCTCTTTTTGGGGGGAAGACAGATGAGTAAATTACAGTAATAAAAAAGCAAGCATGCTTAAGTTAAAGTCCTTGCTTATGATTTTGGTAGCTTGTTATAGTACACTGGTGTATGAAAGTTAATCAATTATTTAATCAATTAGATTTTCTCTTCATATACAACGGTTATTTTCAGTAAGCACCCTCACTATCTTTATAATATTAATTAGAAATGATATAACAAAACGGCAATGAAATAAACTTCATCACTGTATCTGGTAAACACCTGAGGTACGCCAATGTGATCAACTTTCAGTTATAAGCAATTAAGTGTATTCACAACAGTAAAAACTCTAACACACTAAGTGTGTTATCTTGTGACAAGACTATTGTGGCGCTTATTAATAGTTTTTCCTAATTCTGTTCTATAGTTCCTTTGGAAAAATCAGCTCTGTTCATTTAATCCTGAAAACACGCAAACCAGAGACAGAATGGATTTTTCACCTTTTTAAGTAGATTTTTAAAAGACAATCTCCACTCATTATCCCAGGAACTGTTCTATATCAGTAATTTCTTATGTTCTATAATTCCTGAAAGCAAGACCCTTTCAGTTAAAATATTACATTATTCATCTTTCATACATAAGTAAATTATTGTTTGTGGTAAAATCCCCAAGGACTTGGCAAAATTTCAGTTACTCAGATGAGCTG
This sequence comes from Giraffa tippelskirchi, assembly GCF_054371585.1. Classification (NCBI taxonomy): domain Eukaryota; kingdom Metazoa; phylum Chordata; class Mammalia; order Artiodactyla; family Giraffidae; genus Giraffa; species Giraffa tippelskirchi. The sequence continues at coordinate 85,522,900 of NC_137275.1, read as the reverse complement.
AGAGTAGCTGCTACTTTCTATAAGGTTCAATAATCTTTCTGGCCCTTTGGGAGTACTTAATTTATGCGTGCCTACTCAGTGACTCACTGTCTTGATTCTTTGCAAATCCACTACTATAACTCTCCAGGCTCCTCTGTCCATGGAATTCTCCAGACAAGAATACTGGAGTGAGTTGCTATTTCCTTTTCCAGGGGATCTTCCCCACCCAGGGATCTCTAACCAGGTCTCTTGCTTGGCAGGCAAATTCTTTACTACTGAGCCACTTGAGAAGCCCTATGCCTAAATACCCTAAAGGAAACTGAAATGGGTCATTTCTTTACTTCACTAGTATAGGGTCACATCACCTTTTATATCAATCCTAATTGCTCTCCTTAGAAGCAGGTGAGCCTCATTAGCACTGCCACCCAGATAAGGAGGGTAGTGTCCTGACCCTACCCCCCAGCTGCCAGGCAGCTGCCCTCCCCAACTTGACCATCCACTGGTCCTGACCACACTTGCCAGTGCAAGTGCTTGGCTTAAACGGGCTTGTCTATTTGGCCTTTTTCTATTGCTGAAGTAGAAGTGGAAATCTGCCTATCAGCGTCTCCTTCCTTGGCTCCCTGACCTTCAGGCAGCACAGCTGCCTGAGCCGAGTTAAAAATGGACTGTTGAGCTGGCTTTCATTTCTGTTGCTCTGCCTCCCAGTGTCCTTCCACTGATCTGTTTGTCACACCTTCCTTACCCCTTCTGCTGTTGTTTTGCTTCAGAAGAGTTTTTAGCCTGGACAGCTGAAACTGCTTCTCAAGGCTCTAACTTACAGATCCTTGTAGGTTACAGGATTGGGAGCCAACGGTAGCACCTCCTACTTGTAGAAAGTCTTCTCCCTGAAGCATCCCCTCCCTTTCCTCTCCTGACCCACCACTGTCTTTGGGAAAGCTCCCTCTGACCAGATCATCTCCTACTGGCACACCAGAGTGCGAACAGGCAGCTTAGGCACTGTGGAAGAACACAGAATGTGCAGCTTCTTGCTGATGGGTTGTGCCAGGGTATTGACTCTGCCCAGCTCCTCTGTTCCACTGTGCGCTCAGGTTCAGAACAGGACATCAAGCTTCACAGGGACATAAAGCACTGTGTCTTCATTCCCCCTCAAGCCCCTCAAGACTGCCCATGCCCAAGTTCCTTCCCCTAATGGGGCTGGCCAGGAACTTCTGTCTCTGCGAACCACAACTGCTCCTAGGCGGGTAGTGGAAGCAGCTAAAATCCCACTATTTTTTTTTTTTTAATTTCAGGAAGGGCAGAAGACCCAAACAGACATTTCTCCAAAGAAGACATACAGATGGCTAATAAACACATGAAAAGCGTGCTCAACAGCATTCATTATTAGAGAAATGCAAATCAAAACTACAGTGAAGTATCACCTCACACTGGTTTGAATGGTCACCATCAAAAAAATATACAAACAATAACATCAGAGAGGGTGTGAAGAAAAGGAAATCCTCTTGCATTGTTGGAGGGAATGTAAATTGATACAGCCACTATGGAGATTCTGTTAAAAAAAAAAAAAAACTGCGAATAAAACTACCAACTAAAAGGTTTTGTTTAGTTTCTTGGCAAATTCCCCTTCATTCAAGCTGCTGGCCCTCTGGAGCCAGGTCTAATTAGTAGAGTAACAGGCTCACCCTTCTCCCGGAGAAAACGCATTAGTCATAGATGAAACGCTAGGAAGGTGCAGAGAAGACCCCAGGCAGGGGAGCCTCGGATGCGGGAAGGCAAGCTAGAGCTGACCGCGTTTGGGAAAGGAGGGTCCAGAAACCTTGGGACGCGACGCGGAGTAGAATTAACTCCGTCAGGGGCCAGCACTAAGTGCATAAATGATGCCCGTTGAACAGCTAAACATATTTAAGCAAAGTGTTCGGCATGTCAGAGCAAAGACTCGGGTCACGGTCATAGACAAAGGTCAGAAAGCTTCCCGCTTGCCCGGGACAGAACCTCACCAAGGCCATCAGGAGCGTGAGTGTGTGTGCACACGCTGGGGAGAAGGGTCGCACCAAAGAATCCAGGTTGGTGGTGGGAGGCGAGCGATCAGTTTGGGGCGAGTCGTGCACCCAGGATTGCACTCGCGGTGACCCGTGGCCCACCCAAGAAACAACAGGTGTCAACCCTACCGCAAACTTTTCCTCAACTCCCAGCGGCTCGCCTGGGGCTGCTGGAAGTGTGCGGGTGGAGATGCAACCGGACCCCGGGGAGGCGGGGCGTGGGCCCGGGGCGGGGCGGTGCAGGTGGGCGGGCCGGGGCCGGGTGAGGAGGCTGGGCATATAAAGCGCAAGCCGCCCCCGCGGCGATGCTGCTTAGTGGAGCCTGAACCGGCGGGCGGGGGGCGAGCACGGTGCCGGTGGCTGCTTGGGCCCGCAGGTCACTGAGCCCCCGAGGGAGGGGTTCATGAAAACCGGGCCGGCCTCGGTTTACCCGCTGCTGGACCAGCGAGCGCGTCGGCCCCGGCGCACCCCCAGCAAGTGAGGCCGGGGGCTGCCTGGGTGGGAGGAGTGGGGGAGGGGGGATCCGCTCCTCTGGGCTCAGGGGTGAGCTCCGCGGGGCGAGTCGGTTCCGAGTTTTGCTAACTTTGAGTTAGTTGAAGATTGTGGCTGTTAGTTGGCGTCTTTGCTCCCGGGGTTTTGTGAACCTGAGTTGCAGAGGCCGATTCTACCCCTTTGGAAAATGAATGCCTCGCCTTGTTCGCTCCGGGGACGCTGGGCATTTTAGGAGCTCCTGCACGTCTTGCTTGCTTTTGCAAATCTGTCCTTCTTGCCTCCTTTTTGTAGCGCCCCGGAAAGGCCGTTCCGCCCCGCGAGGGAAGCAGAGCCGTTGACCATGGTTGCAACTGGCAGTTTGAACAGTAAGAACCCGGCCAGCATTTCAGAGTTGCTGGACCATGGCTTCCACCCGGGGAGCCTACTAAATGGTGAGTTTCCCAACCGCCTACCTCTCTTCCCTCCAAAAGCCGCATTCCCTGGATGGATTGAGATTGGCGGGCATGCTGTGTCGACCCTCTCCTTGAATTTTGGAGATGCGATAAAATCCATCTTAAAAAGATTCTTTATTTTTTTTTAATTTTTTTAATTAGTTTATTTTCTATTTTTTAACTTTACAATATTGGATTAGTTTTGCCATACATTGACATGAATCCACCATGGGTGTACATGTTTTCCCCTTCCAGAACCCCCCTTCCACCTCCCTTCCCATCCCATCCCTGAGGGTCATCCCGGTGCACCAGCCCCGAGCACCCTGTATCATGCCTCGAACCTGGACTGGCGATTCCTTTCACATATGATAATTTCCATGCTTCCATGCCATTCTCCCATATCATCCCGCCCTCGCCCTCTCCCATAGAGTCCATAATACTGTTCTATTTATCTGTGTCTCTTTTGATGTCTCACGTACTAGCATCTTCGTCTATGATAGTGAGAATCAAAAGAAGCAAAAAATAAAATCCCAAGGGCTACCTGGTCTAGTCTGTGGCTGATAGACTCCTTGGAATTAAAAACTATACAGGTCCCTACCCTACATGGTTGTGAAGTTATGGTGAATTTTAAGTATACAGTTACATGTGTTTTGACAAATGTATTCACTTGTGTAACTAGTACCATCACCTTCTGCCCCCAAAGCCCCACATACCCATTTGCTCTACCCACTCTAACTCTCCCCTGTCTCCAGGGAAACACTGATCTGCTTTTTGTCACTATAGATTACTTTTACCTCTAGGACTACATGCAAATGGATCCTGTAATATGTACTCTTTTTATCTGGTTTCTTTCCCACAGCCTAATGATTTTGAGATCCATTCCATGCTGTTGATTCTATCAGTATGTGTTCCTTTTGATTGCTGAGTAGTATTCTCTTTGTGGATATACCCATTATTTCACTTTTTAATGCCAAAGGGAAGCTTTCAAACTGCAGTGATGCTGGACATATTGTCTTGTAATTTTAAACAACAGTTTCTAAATTAACATGCTGTGCTGCCACTAAGGATCTGTGTGGACATAGGTCAATTGCTTAAGATCATTGGGCCTTCCTCATTTAGAAGGTGAAGTGGTTGATGATCTAATTTTATAGGCCAAACCTCTAAAATTCTCTGTCTTTAACATAGATTTTTAAAAAAGAGCCTTATAATTTGGAGTGCGTTTGTTTTATTTATTAAAAAAAAAAAAACAACGCAACACCACAGTGATCTAAGTGTATAAGTGATGTAGTAGCCAACAAAGGTGCAGTAGGCTTCAGGCAGGGAGCCCACAAGGCATCTGCCTGTGACCTGCTCAGTTGACTGTGTGTGTGGCGTGGCATCCTGCCAAGGGGTAGGATTAATTTGGAAGGTAGGTGACCGAATGCAGAGCTATCTCTTTTCCTTTGAGCAAATCTAATTTTGTTTTCCTAGGGCTATTTTGTTTTGCTTGGCTCCAAAAAAAAAACCACCCAGCCAGTTATAAATATCCTTGCGAACCTCAGAAGTCTTCTCTGTGGGCAATTTTTAATCGAAGAGGTTGAAGCTAAAATTGGGATCTACAGGTCATTCCAGTAAAGACTTTTAAAGAAAACACAAATTTAATTGATGTTTAATATAGCTCGTCATCAAGGTCATTTTAAGTTCATCACTAAAGAATAATAGTAAAAAAACCCCACTGTTGTACAATAATAAATGAATGAATTCTTAGAGTTAGAAGGTAATAATCTTAGTCCAAAAATATTATTAACATTTTTAGTCCAAACCTAATGCATAGTCTCTATAAAAGAAAACTTGAAAACCCCTATAAGCAAATCAGGGAGCAAGAAAGAAAAGAAAATCACTAGTATTCTAAAATAGCCATGAATAGATTTGGTTGCATAGTCTTTAAGATTGTGTGTGTATATACACATATAAATTTATTGAAAAATGGTTATAGCCTGCTGCTGCTGCTGCTGAGTCGCTTCAGTCGTGTCCAACTCTGTGCGACCCCATAGACTGCAGCCCACCAGGCTCCGCCATCCCTGGGATTCTCCAGGCAAGAACACTGGAGTGGGTTGCCATTTCTTTCTCCAATTCGTGAAAGTGAAAAGTGAAAGTGAAGTTGCTCAGTCGCGTCCAACTCTTAGTGACCCCATGGACTGCAGCCTACCAGGCTCCTCTGTCCATGGGATTCTCCAGGCAAGAGTACTGGAGTGGGTCGCCAGTACCTTCTCGCCTACCTACCCTATTTATCAAAACCTTTATTTCATAGATGAATTTTCAGTCTCAGGTCAGTTGATTTGCTTTTTTTTACTCAGAAAGTTAACAGCAAAGTGAGATCAGATAACTTCCAAACAAATATTAGAACAAGTAGATCTGATAGAAATAAACAGTGTTGCCAAATCTGGGTGTGTTTTTCCTGCTCCTGGGTTTGTTTGTTTGTTTTAATCTTAAACTTCCATTTTCCACAGATTTTGACTATTGGGATTATGTTGTTCCTGAGCCCAACCTCAATGAGGTGGTATTTGAGGAGACAACTTGCCAGAGTCTGGTTAAAATGCTGGAGAACTGTCTGTCCAAATCTAAGCAAACCAAACTTGGCTGCTCCAGAGTCCTTGTTCCTGAGAAACTGACCCAGAGGATTGCTCAAGACGTCCTGAGACTGTCCTCCACAGAGCCCTGCGGTCTGCGGGGCTGTGTTATGCACGTGAACTTGGAAATTGAAAATGTATGTAAAAAGCTGGATAGGATTGTGTGTGATTCTAGCGTGGTGCCCACCTTTGAGCTCACCCTTGTGTTTAAGCAGGAGAACTGCTCATGGACGAGCTTCAGGGATTTTTTCTTTAATCGAGGTCGCTTCTCCTCTGGCCTCAGGCGAACTCTGATCCTGAGCTCAGGATTCCGACTTGTTAAGAAAAAGCTTTACTCTTTGATTGGCACAACAGTCATTGAAGAGTGCTAAAAGGGAAGCACTTGAAAGAGTCCTTTTTATGATTGGATAATAAAAACTTCACAGCCGCCCAAAGTCATTGTAGTTTGCCTTGCCTTGCGGAGGCAAGGCACACCAAACTGAATTCATCTTCCTTGTGTTTCATATTCACAGCCACCCCAACTGAAGGGCTTATTTGGGGCTATTGAGAAATGACCAGCAAGAGAGTACATTGTCTGCATTTACCATAGTTTTTATAAAATGGAATGGAATAGAATAAGGAAAGAAAAGAAGCAGTACACTTTAGTTTTTTATTTGACTCCACAAGTTTTCCAGGTAGTCTTGCTAATAGACTGTGGAAACCCACTTTGCCTAGTTTGATTTTCATATGGCTTTTTTTCTATAAGTTTTCAGTGTGATCCTCTCAATCACAGAATCTTAAATGAATGCTGTTTAGCCCGTCGAAATTTCCAAAAGCCCATACTACCCATTTCCTGCTCCTACTCAAATTTGAAGAGTTTTTATACAGGAGGATAGAATTAATTAAGTAGGTGAGCTTAATTAGATCCTAACCTCATGCAAAAGTGAATAAGGAATCTTGCATTGAGAACAGACTTACAAACTTCTGTTTCTTTGCATCCCCTCCACTCTTCCGTTTCAAAGAGGTGGCAAAAACTTGAGCTCCCGTTTCAGTAACCACAGTATTGTTTTAAATAATATGGTACAATACATGCTCAGTTTTTCTAGTTCGTATTTAATTTTATCTTTAAACTAGAAAAACGGAAAATGCTGATTTTTTTTTTGCGTGTAGTTGATTACTCTTCTATTGAGTGAATGGTGAGTATATACAAGGATAAGTGAGTTCGGGTTCCTTTCTCATTCACTTGATAATCTAGCTTCATTTTATTTTTACATATACTTAATCTCAGATATCACCCTCTCACCATATCAGTGTTATCTCATCCTTGGCCTTTCCTGGGAACTGAAGGAAACTTCCTTAACCTGAAAATTCAAAGATAGCTGCACACCACCACTTTTAATTTTTAAGAAGGGCCTATTTACAAGGTCTCCTTTGGCTGTGGATATCTGGTCTATGGGCTTCCCAGGTGGTACTAGTGGTAAAGAACCCACCTGCCAATGCATAAGACATAAAAGACTTGAGTTTGATCCCTGGATTGGGAAGATGCCCTGGAGGAGGGCATGGCAACCCACTCCGGTATTCTTGCCTGGAGAATCCCATGGACAGAAGAGCCTGGCAGCCTACAGTCCATGGGGTCACGCAGAATTGGACATGACCAAAGCGACTTAGCACACACACACACACACACACCTGGTTTATAGTACGGACTAGAGAATGAAAATTGTGATCTAGATAACCAGTGCCTGCACACCCAGCTTTCTTCATCCTTGGACACCTGTCCCTAGGGAAACATAAAGGCCTTTATTTTTTTCTCTTATTCCAACTAGCTAGATCTTTATCTTTTGATGTTAAGGAGAAAGCATAGCCTCCACATTATAATGTTCATTCAGGAGGGCCTTCTTCACGTCCTTGCTGTCGGTCATGGATAAGGAGCTTATTTAGGTCTCCTGCTCAAGCTATTGGCAGGACTTTACGTACCTGAGGCCAGCATTGTAGGGACCATGGCTTCATCCTAGTGTAATTCAAAAGCAGGTGTGATCCTGTTTCTAATCCCATAAATGATCTAAAATTTCACTGTTCAAATCAGCAAATGTTCTAACAAATGGAACTCTTCAAGTGCTTGGAAAGATACCACAAAGCCAATCTTACCAGACTGGGCCAAGATCAGTTGAGTTGGTATTGCATGTCTGTTATTGCCTAGGGCTCTGAAGGTCATTGTGATTCTGTGGGTGAGGAATCTGGCCTGCATGTAGAATTGTGCTTTTCCCACTAACAGTTGTCTTTGACTCTCTTGTCTTTTATACTCACAAAATAGTGATGGCTTTATAGAGACCCTTAAATTAATATTCCTGTTAAAGGAAATTAAGTTTGTCAATTTTGACAATAAAGCAGCATATATTTTTAATTCTCTTGTCCACTTTGTCTTTTCTGAGTTATGCAATGATCACCTTAAAATATATTTGACAGTATTTGAGGGAAGCTTTTAGAACAGTTATTTATCTCCATTTTGACAAAGGCTATTTGTACCCTTCATTATAACATTCTAGTTTTAAATTACATGTGTTTATGTATCAAAGGGTTGTTCACTTCATAGTTTTTCAAATACAATAATACTTTTCACTGGAAGACATTAATAATTTAAGCTCCTTTGGCGATTGTCTTAAAAAAAAAACTCACTGTGTATAGGCTTTTTCTGTAGTTTTCCTAATAGCCAAATACAAATACATCAGATGGTAAGACCAGTATATATTTTAATTTTTACCAGAATATCCTATTAGAGCAACGTATCTTTCTAATTCCACAATTATTCATCAATTTGAATTTTTAATCTTGTCCACCTATCTTTTCTGTCTCCTCAAATATATGTCATTAGCTCGGATTTCTCACACTACATAACCCACATTTAATAAGACTTGCTACATCTAGGCTGCCTAACTGTTCAAGGTGCTTTATATAAACCATCTCATTTACTCCTCATAACAGCCCTTTGGAATGAGATCATTATCTTCTCCATTTTATGCTAAGTGAGCAGACACAGAGGTTAAGTAACTTGCCCAACATCACCAAGTTATGCAAGAGAGACAAGGTATAAAACCAAGCTGCTTTGGGGGGACTTCTGTGGTGGTCCAGTGGCTGGTCAGGGAGCTGGATCTCATGTGTCACAGCTGAGTTCGAAAGTCACAACTGAAAGATCCTGCAGGCTGTAACTAGAGACGATTCTGTGTGCCACAATTAAGATGAATTGCAGACAAATAAATATTAAAAAAAAATAAAATAAAAGCCGGTTTCAGAAGCTGTGGTCACGATGCTGCCTCCAAATGCTCTAGGCACCATAGACGTCTTATCTGTATCACTGAAGGACTATAAAAACAACATCAGAAACATTTGCCCTTAAGATCAAAGAATTCTTAATGTGATTTCTTTTCAGGTAGAAAAGAATGAGGAAACTCTTTGACAGTATTCACCATTTATTGCAACAGAGCTGTGCCTAGAATAAAAATCCTAAATATTTGAAAGACATGTGTTTCAATCCTGGCACCTTCACACCTGTTTTTTGCCGTTGACCTGGTTACTTGATCACGTACCTTCATGCACTTGGGTCTCAAATGTCTATATTGGTTTCAACAAGTGATATTAAAAACAAACATCCAAGGCACACTAGTAGCAGATGAGGGAGAGATACTCAAAGATGCACTGGGAGGAGAATCACAGGATGTTCAAAATCCCGGACTCCTGCCTAGACTCGGCCATTGATTATGGACTCACAATGCTCTACTGGGTCCTCCACACCTGCCACAAACGCGAGATGAGAGAGACTATGAAGGAGCTTGTGAGAAACTTGGGGCCAGGTGTGGAAGTCATCTATATAACTTCTGTCTACATCCCCTATAGAACTCAGTCATATGGCCTCATTCAATTGCAACAGGGGCTGGGAAATCTGGTAGCACAGTATGCCCAGAAGGAAATAAGCTTGAACTGAAAACAGAATTTCTGCTACACAGAAAGTGACGAGTTAGTCTATAAAACAATAGACAGCCCAGACACAGACCTACACATATATATTTGCAAAGTTGATTTATAACAGAGTTGGCACTTTAGATCAATGAGCAAATAAATGATGGTGTATTCCAATAAGGGGAGCTATAACAATTATCTACGTGAAAAAAAATGAAATTGCATGCATACACGGCAAGCATGAAAATCAATTCCAGGTTGATTAAATAAATGTGAAAGGGAAACTTTTAGATGACAATATAATTTTTATGATTTTGAAGTAGAAAAAGATTTCTTAAGATGCAAAGAAATCATGAATTGAAAGTATATTGATACTATACATTTAGCTGAAAAGAGGTAGTAGCCAGAATGTTAAGAATTATTTCAAAGAAATTAGAAAAACACAAACTAGTCAAAAAAAAAAAAGGATCTGCAAAAGCTTGAATGGCATTCTATAGACAAGGAAACCTGTATGGTAATAAACATATAAAAAGATGCTTAACCTAATTAGTAAATAGGGAAATCCAACTTAAAAGCACAATGAGAAAAAAAGCACAAGACACCAATGTACACACATTTATATTGATTCAAAAAAAGAGTTGTTAAACTCTGAAAATTCCAAATCTTGGTGAAGATACAAGAAAAAAAACCTATTTCAACATGCCAATATGTGTATCTATGCAGCCTGGCATTTTTGTAAAGCTGAATATAAACGTATTTTATGAGTTAGCAATTCTATTTTTAGTTATCAACCTAGATCAGTGTTCTTCAAACTTTTTTTGCTTATGGTACATCTAAAAGAATTTTGGAAAAGTACACCCTCTGCTATATTTTTCTAATTGCCATCCAAAAATTTTATCCTAAGTTTAAAAAGTTGCAAATAATACATGTTTGTTATGTGGTGAATATGATCTTTTTAAATGAAAGATTACATCACCTTGTTGAATGTTTCCAATGGAATGTAAATAGCATGGTAATTTAAAACTCACCAACAACTATTTAAAAAACACTAAATTGCTTATTTCAACAAAATAAAATTTTTCAGAGTTACTTTTTCTTTTTTTTCCTGTATCTTCTTAAAGTCTACTTTTTAAACTGAATTTTACCTTCATATATTTTAGACTTGGAAGTCTTTTATTAATATTTCTTCTTAAAATATAAACAAGATTATAATTTTAAATTACAATTTTTAAAATTTCCTGTGACTATAAGTCTTTAAATGTTAATTATATGATTGAGTTAACCTTACATAGTAATAGTACACAATGAAAAACAACATTGAATATGTTTTGAATTATCTAAATACTATTAAGCAAAAAATAATATTATCTCTCAGTGAAATGATTTTTTTCACCCTGAACTTGGAATTTGTATTCAATTTTGTGTTCCACCTTTTATTATGAACATCTTTCTTCTTACAATGAATGATCATTGCTTAAAGATCACTTTTGATGACTAAGTAATATTCTATCTATTGAGTTACCATAATTAGCCTCAGTTCAGTTCAGTTCAGTCGCTCAGTCGTGTCCGACTCTTTGCTACCCCATGAATCGCAACATGCCAGGCCTCCCTATCCATCACCAACTCCCAGAGTCTACCCAAACCCATAATTAGCCTAGTAGTTTACAATTGTTGGATTTCTAAATTTTTCCTTTTCTTACATTTTTTTAAAGTATAATTGATGTACTGCCACTGCTACTGCTAAGTCGCTGCAGTCGTGTCCGACTCTGTGCGACCCCATGGACGGCAGCTCACCAGGCTCCGCCATCCCTAGGATTCCCCAGGCAAGAATACTGGAGTGGGTTGCCATTTCCTTCTCCAGTGCATGAAAGGGAAAAGTGAAAGTGAAGTTGCTCAGTCGTGTCCGACTCGTAGCGACCCCATGGACTGTAGCCTACCAGGCTCCTCCATCCATGGGATTTTCTAGGCAAGAGTACTGGAGAGGGGTGCCATTGCCTTCTCTGATAATTGATGTACCATATCATATATTACAGATGTACAATATAATCACAATTTTTAAAGTTTATATTTCATTTATAGTTATTTTAAAATATTGGCTATATTCCCAGTGCTCTACAACATATCTTTGTGGCTTATTTTATACATATCAGTTTATACTTTTTAATCTCCTACCCCTATATGGCCCCTCCTCCTTATCTGTCTCCACTGGGAACTACTAAGTAGTTTGTTCTCTATATTTGTGAGTCTGTTTCTTTTTTGTTATATTCACTAGTTCGTTATATTTTTTAGATTCCACATATAAGTGATATCATATTGTATTTGCTTTTCTCTAACTTATTTCACTTTTCTTAACATCCTCCAAGTCCATCCATGTTGTTGCAAATGACTAAATTTCATTCTTTTTATGGCTGAATAGTATTCCATTGTGTGTATCTATCTAACTAACTATCTACACCACATCTTCATTATCCATTCATCTGTGGATAGACATCTAGGTTGTTTCCATGTGCATGCGTGAATGCTAAGTCGCTTTGTTCCTGTTCAACTCTTTGTGACCCCATGGACTGCAGCCTGCCAGGGTCCTCTATCAGTGGGGTTTCTCCAGGCAAGAATACTGGAGTGGGTTGCCATGCTCTCTTCCAGGGGATCTTCCCGACCCAGGGATAGAACCCACATCTCTTACATCTCCTGCAATTGACAGTTGGGTTCTTTACCACTAGCGCCGCCTGAGAAACCCTGCTTCCATGTCTGGGCAACTATAGATAATTCCATTAGGAACATTGGGGTGCATGGATCTTTTTGAATCACCTTTCTTGTTTTATTTAGATATATACCCAGGAGTGGGGTAAAGAATCTGCTTGCAATGAAGGAGACGCTGACTGGATCCCTGGGTCAGGAAGATCCCCTGGAGAAGGGAAAGGCTACCCATTCCAGTATTCTTGCCTGGAGAATCCCATGGACAGAGAGGCCCTGCTGGCTACAGTCCATGGGGTTACAAAGAGTTGGACACGACTGAGTGACTAACACTATCACTTTCACACCCAGGAGTGGAACTACTGGGTCATATGGTAGCTTTATTTTTGGTTTTTTGAGAAATTCCCATACCGTTTCCCTCGGTGGGTACACCAATTTACATTCCCACCAACAATGCACAAAGTGGGAACACTTGTCACCACACCAACAACTGTTATTTGTGCTCTTTTTGACAATAGCCATTCTGATAGCTGTGAGGTGGCATCTCCTTGTGGTTTTGATTTGCAAGTGAAATGATCCTTTTAAATTAGTGAATTAATTTATTGATATCGTTTTTGCTAGAATTAGAGAATCAAGCACCATTTCCTATGTTTTGTCTTTACAGATGTAAGTTCTGAGAAAATTTATTAGTACCAATAAGTAGATGGGAATACAAAAAATTTGCCAATTACAATACATAATTGTAATCAATATTTGAACTACTTTCAAGATATATGCCAAAGTCACATGAATATATATCTCCAAAAAATATTTCAGATGATCTAGACGGAGACAGTTCAATAAGATTTTATTTCCTTACTGTTGAAATCAAAATTAAAAAATCCTTCCTAAGTGATCAATGCAAAGAAATAGAAGAAAACGATAGGACGGGAAAGACTAGAGATGTCTTCAAGAAAATTAAAGAGGCCATGGGGTCAGAGAATCGGACACGACTGAGCGACTGAACTGACTGAAATCAAAGGACTAAAGACCACCAGATTTGCAGAAGAACTTCTTACCTAGATGTAATAGTTACCATAACAAATACCACAGGCTGAGTGGCTTGAGCAACAGAAACCTACTTCCTCACAGCTCTGGAGGCTAGAAGTGTGAGACCAAGGTGCTGGCAGTGTTGCTTTTTTCTTGAAGCTTCTCTCCTTAGCTTATGGATGGCAGTATTCTCCTTTGGTCTTCACATCATTTCCCTCTGTACTGTTTCTGTAATCTCCTCTTCTCATAAGCACAACAGTCATATTGGATTAGGAGTCACCCTAAAGACCTCGTTTTAACTTGAGTATCTCTTTATAAACTCTGTCTCCAAATATAGTCACAGTACTAAGGTACAAGGCATTAGGACTTCAACATATGGATTTGGGGGGTACACAATTTCACTCATTATACCAGACATTCAAATAATTAGCTTTCTCAGTACTATCCTAGAGCAATGGTTCCAACGGTCCTATTGTTTTGTACCTTAGAGGTTATTATACCCCTGAATAAAGCATTATAGTAAGACAGGCCAATAGTGAGCAGCATGTCTTTTGTGAAGCGAGGTAAGAGGCTTGTTACAGGGGAAGTGAGCAAGTCAGACCTGCATCTCAGGCAAGTTTTCAGGGAGATTAATTTTAGGAAAGAGCATACATAGAAGCAAAGGCTTTGGAAATTGGTCACACTGAAACTGTGTTTCACACACCTCAGGGAAAACATTTTATTTACCCCTGTACTCATTTCCCAGTTGTAAGACTACCGCTTTCAACTCTCTCACCCATGTGCCAAGAGACTGACAGTTTACCATCACACTGTTTAGAAGAATAATGTGGAAACAACACAAATGTCCATCAGTTATAGAATGGATACATGAATTGGGCTGTACTCATAAACTGAAGGCTATTAACAGTGAAAACGAATGGAATTTAAATTATAAAGGATCTGGATGAATCTTTAGGATATAATACTGAATGCAATAAGAAATCATAAAAGAATAAATAGGCTACTTTTGCTTACTTAATGATGTAAAAACATAGAAAATTAAAATGTTTAGAGATACCAATACATGTGGTTTACCTATTTTAAAAACCCAGGGTTTCATAAGCATAAATTTCAGGAGAGTAGATATATCTGAATAAATAAGACTGTAAGTGGAAATAACGAGGGGCTCACAGAAAACATCAACAGTGCTAACAGAGATAGTACAAAAGATATATAAAATATACAAAGCATAAGGAGTCAGGATTCACAATATATGCATGCCTACCTCCAACTTTCATAGAAAGATCTCGACTATCACCCTTAATTTTTTCTGTGAGCCCCTCATTATTTCCACTTACTTTCTTGTCACTCCACATGTATCCACTCTCCTGAAATTTGTGCTCATGAATCCCTGGGTTTCTGAAATAGATAAACCACATGTATTTGGTATCTCTAAACATCTTAGGCATGCATATATTGTTGAATCCTGACTCTTTATGCTTTACATGTACTTTATACATCCCTTTTTGTACTTAATAATAAATAAAACTTTTCAAAATATTAAAAGGTTATGGGCAATTTAAAAATGTAAGCAAAATTCAAACTATACTTCCACTTTAGAATTTTCTATACTCCCAACAAGTATACTTTCACTGAACCAGCTCTAAGAGACAAGAAAATCTGGGAATTTATTTGGACCACTAATTTTTCCTAGTGTAAACACTTTGAGCAAACTGCAACAATTATTATAGGCAGCATTCAATTATTCTCTCCATAGGGAGCAACCATGGAATAAATAATGAAAACTGTATAAAATGCAAAAGTCATTACTATTTGACCATGAATTACATATTATTAGTCTTGTGATACATTTACTTTTGCAGAGAATAATATAAAATGATGTTTATTGCCTGAATACACAATATGTGAAAAAATATGACGGAGCATGCTGAAGAATGCAGACTATTTGAAAGAGGCTGCTGAGGAACTTGACCATCTGGATAACTAAATTCTGACCTTATTTCTAGAACTGATATTTAGGTCAAGTTATTTACATAATAATAGTAGTTAATGATTTTCAAATATATATTTTAAAAAACTTAATGAATCCATTCAAAACATGCTGAAGAAAATGGAAAGGCAGACAGATCAAATCTCAAATCAAAAACCATATTATAGCTCATTTGACTTTGCTGAGAAAAAAATGAGAGACGTTTTCTAAACTTGTTTCAAGGCTAAAATCCAGACTAAAGCCACTTGGAGGGTGTATAAAGCACAACTTTGCAATGTTCTGTCAGCAATAGAATAAAGATAATCAGTCAGCTCTTAACTGTGTTTCAGAGAATTCTCTAGGTAACTACCACATAAATCAAATAGAACTTGCTATAATAGGCACTGTGGAGTATGAAAGAAGTAGTAGCAGCAGCAATGCAGACAAGTTGTAGCATGAAAGGAAGAGCTCTAAAGGGTCTAAGATGAACCCTGCTTTAGAGGTAACATATTAGCCTGCCATAGTTTCATGGATACTTGTAGAAGACACAAGACTCTGGGGATAGAGACAAAGGATTTTATCGTATTAGCCTGTGACAATTTCATGGTTGCTTGTGGAAGACTTCTGGGAGAGATTTCTCATGCAGCATGAGAATCAGCATATTTACATCAGTCCTTTCATCCCTGCCAAGGCCCACAGTATCAGTGGTGTTGAAACCAAAGGATGCCTGTTCATGGTGTTATAGAAGTGGAACCCTGAGCTTAGGGAACTCAAATTTTTTATAATGGATATGCCTGCCCTTTGCTCTAGAATATACTACCAATCTCCCACTGTTGATCACTATACAAACATCCTTGAAAAGATAGTTCAGACCAGAGGGCAATCACTACCTCACTTAAAAGAGATGGAGAGACATAAACAACCCACAGAGAACTGTCTCCCAACAGCCAGTGTTAATACTTGCCATTTATTGCTAAAACTCAAGCACAACAGGACTTCCCTGGTTGTCCAGTGGATAAGAATCTACCTGCCAATGAAGGGGGTATGAGTTCGACCCCTAGTCCAGTAAGATTCCACGTGCCACAGAGCACCTAAAGCCTGTGTACCACAACTACTGACTGCGAGTCAAAATAAGAGAAGCCACCACAATGAGAAGCCTGCGCACCCGCAGCTAGAGAGGGCAGCAACAAAGGCCCAGGGCAGCCAAAAGTAAACAAATAAAAATAATTTAAAATCCCTGAAAACATCATCTTAAAAAAAAAAAAAAGTCCCGCACAGTAAACAAATGACTTTTCTTCCCTGATTATAATGTATGTACCGAATAACATAGCCTCAAAATATTAAGTACAAATTCATAAAATCAGAAAGTTGAGGAGCTTATAAGGATAGTGAATAATGTTAATATACTTCTGTCAACAACTGAGATCAATCCCAAAGAGAATTAAAGAAGTGAAAGATGAAATGACAGCATACATACTATATTTAGCAACCATGCATAGAAGTATAAATCCTCAATTTATAAATACAGATTACTTCCATGTCCACAGAAAATATATCCTCAAATTTACCACACTTAAATGAACAAAGACTATTGTGTGAAATAAATAATAAAAGCATGAAAACAACCATAACAGTTCCATACATTTGGAAATTTAAATACAAATACAAACACTTAGGTCAAGATAATTTTATAAACTTAGAATTTAATGATAATGAAATTGTTACACAGCAAAACACCTAGGATGCAGTTAAGACAGTATATAAAAAGAAATATATAGCCTTAAATATTTATATAAGAAAAGAAAAAAATGAAAAATGTTTTTGGAAATGAATGAGATCTGAGAAAATTATACAGGAGCATCTCAAATGAATTATTGATCAAAAACCTAAAGATAAATAAATAAGTTTGAAAACTGCTAAAACCTAGTACACACTTTTTTTTTTATAATTTTTTATATTTTTCATTGTGTTTTAATACTTTATGTATTTTTAAAAGGATCAATATTTGTGAGAGAATTTATTCAAGGGAGAGCGTTGCACATAGAAAGAATGAGGCAGCAGCAGGAGTTTTGAATCATTCTGAGCAACTTTAAGGCAGACTTGCATTTTTATCTTCATCAATATTCAGTAACTATTTATAAAATAGATTAGTAACTATTTATAAAAACTCTCTTTATAGATTAACTGTTTATTAAATAGTTTTATAAATAACTTTATAAATAGATTATAAATTAGACTAGAATGAATTAGAAAAAGGAATATGGCCCAGAATGCAGAGGCCTTTCAGATGTCACACTAAGAAAGGCAGTTTCTACACAGTTGAACTATTTCATGTTTATAAGCAATGAGGTACTATCATAATGTAGAACTTGGGAGAAATCAATCAGAAAACACTGCATATAATAAAGGGTTTAGGAGTGATAAAGAGGCAGGAGGCAGGAGATCAGTGAAGAACTGAAATAGCTGAGGTGGGAGGCAAGAAGAGTCTAAACTAGACAAGAAACAATTCATGTATATTAAATATAATAATGATGGTGATGGTAATTATCTCAAGAGTCATTGCAAAGAGAAATGATCAGCTTTTGGTGGCTGGGTATAAGGAAGAGAACTGTGGTGCTGGAGAAGACTCTTGAGAGTCCTTTGGACAGCAAGGAGAGCAAGCTAGTCAATCCCAAAGGAAATCAATCCTAAATATTCATTGGAAGGACTGATGCTGAAGCTGAAGCTCCAATAATTTGGCTACCTGATGCAAAGAGCCAACTCATTGGAAAAGATTCTGATGCTGGGAAAGATCGAGGGCCTGAAGAGAAGGGGATGACAAAGGATGAGATGGTTGGTTGGCATCACTGACTCAATGAACATGAGTTTGAGCAAACTCCAGGAGATAGTGAAGGACAGGGAAGCCTGGTGTTTTGCAGTCCAAGGGGTCTCAAGGAGTCAAATACAACTGAGTGACTGAACGACAATGACAAGGAAGAGAAGGAGGGCACTGGTAAACTTCCAATATTCCGGATTTTATGCTGCTTGTTTAATGCAGAAGTTCATCCAAATAGAGTTACGAGAGAACTTACAGAAGCTTCCATGAGATAAGATGACCACATACCTCACCTCTAGCATCATTTCTGCTTTAGGTGGAGTTCCCTGGAATAGACTCTGAGATGGAGATTCGCAAGCAGAAGGCTTATGCTCTGTGATCAACAACCTAGCGGAGAGAAGGAAGCAAAACTGACTGAACAAAAGAGATACTTGAACTGTTGACACGGTTTCACAAAAAGGCCTCTCCACATCTCCCAGAGTTAGATGCCCTTCCGAGTTATTTCCCCTGGGGAATCAGGGTCTCGCTTTATCCTCATCCTCGCTGACCAGGCTTTAGAAACAAGCTGCCGAGGACAAGTGTGTGTGTGACTTTGAGCCAGGCAGCGCTCATCAGTTGAGGCAATTCCTGAGGTCTGGCATTCCCAACAGTTGGGGAGATGCCAGCCTCAGATGTTAAGAGGGGATCTGGGGGCACATTGCAGCATCTACCCCAGTCTATTGCTCAGGCCACTCAGATTCATTTGTGTAAATAAAATAAATTCTGGGTCCAGCTCTTGCATGATGCCATTTGGCCTCTTTTCCTATGGAAACTGACAAAGGTGAGTGGGATAAACAACAGCAATGCCACTGCAGGTGGTCTCAAAGCCACGGCGGAGCATCATTCCCTTGTCTGCCACCATTCTAGACTCTCCACTTCCTCTTTATCACCTCTGCTGGTCAGCTAACTTGCTAAAGGGGTGACCCAGACACCCATGGTTAAGAGAGTAGTTCTCACCCTATATATCAAACCACCAATATATTCTGCCAACAACCAAATGTGTCCACTGGAATTACACATGTGCGAATCAAAGAAATGACCACGGGGTATACCCATGAGTCCAGCGGACATACAGCGAGCTGGAGCTGGACCAGGATTCTATTTATTACTTGGAGGTTATGATGACACCTGAATTCCAGGTCATCAATATCAGCTCGGACCTCATGTTTGACACACCTTGAAATGATGTATTCTCCATTTTCTGTTGTACAAATATCCAAATAAATGGCTGTAGGTCACTTTGGGTAAAGACTGAGGGGGCAGGGAGATCATCAATTTTGTATACACTTGGCATGGGTTTATCAGCAACTTTTCTCCAGGAATTTTGAACTCTCCTTCAGTAAATGGGTTCTAGATTAGAAACTGGCTTAGTTTTGAAAACTGAATGGAGGACTGTAACTTTTTATTGGAATGGCTGTCTCCAAGAATGGCTTTGGGCGAGGGCAATGTAAGGAGAGGGGCTGGCTGAAAGTTGTCAGCCACCAACACTCTGAGCAGCCAGGGGAGTGAGTGTCCCAAACCTGGATGCTGCAATAGGGTATGGAATCCACTACAACAACCAGTTCTTTTAGGGTGTATGTAGAAAGGAGGAAATAAGACATAAAAGTTCAGTTGAAATGATGAGAAAAAGAGAAATCTAAAACTTTTAAACTCTAAATTGTCAAACTTCCTGTTGAACTTAACTCTGTGTCAGTCTCTGAGGGTAACTCACATATACTGTTATCATACTCAGGTTGAATAATTCTGATATACCAAACACAGGTGGAACTAATACATTATGCATCTATAATTAAACTAAGGAAGTATTTACCCATGAAAAAGTCTTTGCTGGAGTCTTGTGTATTTGTAGTAGGTGGACAGAACAGCTGCAAAGCTCTGACCTGACTCACTAAAAACGGCGCAAGAAAAACTCCCTAAATGGCAATGTTAGCTCTCAAAATTTTTGAATGCCCCAAACTTCTGCACTTGGGATCTTAGATATGCTGAAAAACAACCAAACCATAACAAATTCTCCAGTGTGAAGGGGCCCAGTTGAAGTAAAGGCCCCGAAGAGTATTGTATACAGCCATCTCAGATGGCCTCTTCCAGTTTATGTGGGGACAATAAGTACTTTATTGCTGGAGTTACCAACATATTGGTGTGCAATACAAGAGATCTGGGCTTCCCTGGTGGTTCAGATGGTAAAGAATCCACCTGTAATGTGGGAGACCTGGATTCGATCCCTGGGTTGGGAAGATCCCCTGGAGAAGAGAAGGGCTACCCACTCCATTATTCTTGCCTGGAGAATTCCATGGACAGAAGAGCCTGGCAGGCTATAGTCCATGGGGTCACAAAGAGTCAGACATGACTGAGCGACTAAGCACGGGGAGCCCAAATTCAAGGCTGCTCTTGATGCAAAGCCCTGCAAAGTGTTGCTTCAGCTCTTCGCAATAATCAACCCAAACTGACTGCTGTGCATTCAAATTCTCCCATAGACCCACATATAAATAACTGGAAGGAGTAGAGTGTTCTTAATATAGAACAACTATTTCTTATTACTGATTGACTGGTATATATTGGGTTTCTCTTTAGCAGAGAAACTAACAGTAAGTCCAGCTGAAGTTGATATAAACTATGGGATTTCAGGTTTCAGAGGTGTAACTAGAAGAATAATGAACAAGGCTTTTATGGAAGAAAATTGCTGGATGTTAAGCTCTGCCATTATGGGTTGGTTTATCTTTATTACTCTGAGTTTACAGAATATTACACAAATTACACAGTTTACAACAAATTTTTTATGACAGTCTTATAATGTGTCTTTTCTGTACTTTAGCTCAAGCAGGAAAAGTAAACAAAATAAAATCCCCACTTTAAAATATTCAGGACTAGACCAAGAAAGCAAGCCAAAAACTAACACAAACAAATAAACAACAACGACTTCTAAATGTGAGGTACTTCTCTGCTTAAAAGCATAAAAAGCTTCTATTGACAAGCACCCTTTTCCCCACCATCTATACCCTGTCCTTTGTCTGAGCCTCCGTCTTCACAAGATTTGCACATAGCATTTGTAAAGCAGTATAAAAATTCACTTAGCCTGCCTGGATCATTTAAAGAGAAAGCTTTTGTTATTATCTCATATTTGATAATTCACGTATTATAATAGAAATAGAGCAGGTCCTTTGTGCAGGCTGCTTGGGTTCACCATTGGTGTGAGTGGCTAAAATGAAGTTTGAGAAGACTTGCCTTAAAAGGAACACTGCAATAATACCAAACACAGTGAAGGATCCCATGGACCAGGACAATTTAAATCATGAAGGTGATATAGTTGCAATTAATTATTTTTAAAGGGGTTTTTAACTGAAGGCAATACTGTGTTAATGTTGGGGAGAGGAGAAAGCAAGACTATTCTGTGCCCGCTTAGGGCACAAAGCTTTCCTAACTTGTATAACATAAGAATTACCTGAGTCACGTGTTAACAGATTGCCAGAACCATCCCCCCTGGAGATTCTGAATCAGATCTGAGGTGGATTCTGAAAACTGCATATTTAACAAGACTCTCTGGGATTTGATATGACTGAGCAAGAGAAGGAATTACCCTTGCTTCTTCTCTAGCCCAGCATAGTATTCCTAAGAAACTTCCTTTTTTGCTGAACAGCACTCTAAAAATAACAGTTTACAGAAAAATAAGACTTAAGGAAGGCCATGCAAAACCTGTGTAATATTGTAGCCAGAGCACTAACAAAAAAAGTACCAATCTTACTTAAACAAAGAAAAACCTACAACACTAAAGAAAAACTACAGTAAATACAAGATTCTCTCATTTTAAAAATGTAAGAGCTAGCTTAATTAAAAGTATGTAAAGAAGAATTAGACTGTCAAATCATGGCCATGAGGATGAAAACTATAACACAATATCAGAGAACTAAGCATCATGTGCTTTGAAGACATAGCATGTGGTCAAATCAATTCTAGAAGAAGCCCAAGAGGGAAAGGGATCCAACACACAGCATTGTACTCTTCTGTTGCTTGCTACCTCTCCTTGTGCTAGGATAACTTGCATTCAGTTTGTTTTATACACAAACTAAATTCCACATTATACTGAGGTCTTCACCCTGTATGTGTGTGTGTGCCTAGTTGTATCTGACTCTTGCCAGCACATGGACTGTAGCCCATGAGGCTCTTCTGTCCATGGGATTTCCCAGGCAAGAATACTGGAGTGGGTTGCCATTTCCTTCTCCAATAAACCTCAAAGAGATACATATCTGTGTTATCTGTATTTACTCTCCAGCTTATGAAATTATAGGTAATTTTTATTTTCCAAATAATTCTTAGTGATCAAAAAGCAATAAACGCATTTTTTTAAGTGGAATTTGTTTGAACCGCCAACAAACAATACCTAACAGAGGCTAGGTTGTAAAACAAAGCTTAAAAAAAAATAATAAAATAATCATAAACTTAATCCTGTCAGTATTTTTTTATAAAATAGTAACTTAAATAAATGCATAATGAAATTATTACATGTTTCTTTCATTGCATATACTGTAAATGATTATTGCCACTGATCATTCTTGATAAATTCACCTCTTATCAATTGCTCTCAAAGATAAAGACGTCTTAGGGCCTGATTTTTTAAACTTAGAGTTGCTAACTATTTAAAGATTGCAACAAATACTTTCATCTTATCCTGAGCAGCCATCTGAGGCTTAGTGAAAAGGCTTAGCTGAGATTTTTAAGGCCTGGCTGGGAATTACTCAGTTCCTACTTCCCAACGATGACTGTCATGATAAGAAGTGTCATTTGAACACTTCTTTTGTGTGATCTACTGTACTAGATACTTTATATATGTTGTTTGTTAATTCTCACAATTCTATAAGCAAGGAACAGTTTCTCCATTTTGCTAAGCATAAATCTCAAAGTGAAGTCGCTCAGTCATGTCCGACTCTTTGTGACCGCATGGACTGTAGCCTACCAGGGTCCTCTGTCCATGGGATTTTCCAGGCAAGAATACTGGAGTGGGTTGCCATTTCCTTCTCCAATAAACCTCAAAGAGATACATAATTTGTTCAAAGTCTTACAACCATGAAGTTGTAGAATCCAAACGCAAACCATGTAAGTTTGAAGTTTAGCAGGGCCAGGCCAATATGAGGCATTAAATGCTGGAAAGTCAAGTCAAATCAGGTCAAGGTTCAAATGTAGAGGGGACCAAGTACAAACACCAAATTGTACAGTCAAAGTAGATGGTGACTTCAGAGACTAGAAGTAACATGGGATGAAAAGAGGAGGAGAGCAAGGCGGGTCAGAAATGAGCAATAAGACTTCCTTGGCCATTGCATGGACATCCAAGAGAACTGGCCACTGTCTTTGCGAGCTGATAAAGAGATGGTGTGAAGCAGAGGGGAGATAAGGCTGGCTGCAGTCCAGAGAGGGGCAGAGAGTAGATCACAGTGGGCATTTTACACAGTCCAGTTCCAGTCTGTGAAGGAATATTAATTGGTAGTGAAGACCCCAGGGACCTAGGCTGAGCCATAGAAAGGAAGATGTACACATCCTGAAGCCAAACCCCTGGGTCTGAATCTTTATTTTATTCCTAATTAATTGTGTGTTCATGGTTGAGTTTCTTGTGTTCAGTTTCTTTGTCTCTAATAAAGAATGCTAGTACTTTAAAGAGTTATAGAGAGTATTTAATGACAATATACATAAAGCAGTGCTTGTAACTGTGCACAGTGCAAACTCAGTATGTAGTCTGTACCACTGGATTTTACGCATGACCTTTATAGTCTAAAAGAGACCAGCCACACACACAGAGGGAATTTGTGAGAGAGGATATAGTCTATAAAGCTCAAAAAGTCACCAAGGGGCTAAATTCCCTCAACACCAGGTGTGGACACAACAAACTATTTTAGGATCTCACTCACCAAATCCCCTGCCAGCCATGTTCTCATGGGCTCAGGGACTTGGCAGGAAGGAGCCCACAGGTGGCAAACCTTAGAACTCCTCACTGGGTAGACCAGAGACTGACAGAGCCTCCAAACAATTGAGTCACGCTGTTTGGTTTAAGGCAAGATTCCAGGCATGTTATTAAAGTGATTGTTATCATTCAGAAGAGGGAGAATTGAAAAGTAGAGGCCAGCCTACACTCACTATCATACATTCACAACAGACTAAGAATTTATTCCTTTGGCCTACCAGCTCCTAAATTTAGGTATTAGCTTCAAATATTTGAAATACTGTTGTGTGCGTGTATAAAGATTACATTTGTTCATAGGACCCTAATATCCAAGGAATCAAAGCTACTGAAAGATAGATCTCAGTTCATAAAAAAGACTTTTCTATCAGTCTGAACAAGAGGCTGCAAACTGCCTACCAATTTATCTGTGTGCAGTCTTCTGCTTGTCTTCTGTTTGGTTCACAAAGAGACATACTACATACACTGTGTATGCTGAACAGTCACAATTTGTGCAGTGGTGCAAAGTGGCCCAGAAACTTTCACATCAGCACCCAGATTTCTGTCTTCTCTTAAGAAATCCCACGATGTGTGTAAGGCCTGCATTCCTGCAGAGTAACAAGACACCAGCCCTGAGTGGAAGTCTCTTCTGTGGCTGGAGGCATGCATTCCAGGAGGCCACTGTCCCCACCTGACCTACTTTATATCACCTGTCTGAAAAGCATTGAAGATCTCAGATAATCATCTTAATAAATGCAAAGGAAGTTCCCCTTTGATAAGATTCCCCTCGTTGATAATATTCTCTGATTCTCTAATTTTCTGAGTCTAAAAGTCACTCAACAATCTCCATGTACTGTTGTTAGTCAGTTAGTTATGACACTATCAGGCCCTGTGTGTTCTTTTCAATTAGAATCTAGCACCACTCTCTGCTTTAAACATAAGTCCTATTTGGTAGCTCTTTGACCAGCAGCTGCAATGCTTCTGTCTCTCAAATTTCAAAGCAACTTAAAGAATAAGGACTGGAAATGTAAGTGCTTCAAAAGAACTCTTTCACTCTTTCCTGCGACCAATAAATGCATGCTGAAGAGTCAATTACCATAATAGCTATCTATTTTTAAATGACTTCTGTCCCATGACTTCAATACATACTGCGATTAAATATATTGAATTTCTTGATATTCTACTACATCAAGACCTCCTCCTAGAACTCCGCAGACTTGATTGATTTATACTCTTCAGAAAAAAAAAATCACAAAAGTAATGGAATTTAATTAAAGTGTTAAGGCAGATATGCTATTATCATGAATGAGAAAAAAAATAGATTCACAGTAGCATAGCTCAAAATAAAATGGTGATTAAAAACAAAAACAAAAATATAAAACCTAGGCAGGGTTTGTGGGTATTAGGTAAAGAAAATAAAGCTGTTTTAGCAAAAGCTAAAACTGTTGGCTAGCACTCAGATGTAGTAACATGTGGGAGGTTATTTCTAAATATAATGTAAATTGATCCTCTTGGTTGTTAGGTATCAAGCAGTCTTACTGTCCTTAAAACTCAGAAACAGGAAAATCCTCAGGAAAATTCTCAGAATAAATAAGATATTAGTTAGTTTTTATAAACGTGTCTACTAAATATTATCAAGTAAAATACTCATTTCTGTGATTAATATACAATAAGAAAATATAAAATAAAATACGACTCAATGGAAAGCAAGCTACCTTGCTTTTTAAAAAGTGAAAAATCCGCTGCTAAAATGTTCTGTTGCTTAAAAATGTTCAGAAGCATTTAACACTGAAAGCAACCTATTTTATTTATTTCCATTATTTAAAAAATAGATTTGAAGTCTACTGAAAACTTTTAGAAAACTAAAATATTTTGAGAGATTTATGGGGTTTCCTGACTGAAGACCTCTAAACACCTATTCCTGGAATATTTCTAGCTCCATTTTAAATAAGTAAATTCTGCAAAAGTATCTGATTCAAATATTTTTGATTCAAAGACATTGCAGACATGGTTAATCCTCTATGAGTTTGTATTATTTTGAATAAATTCAAGTTCAACCAGCATGGCCATCATTAAAAAGTCTACAACAAGGGTGTGGCTAAAAGGGAATCCGCCTACATTGTTGATGGGAATGTAAATTGGTGCAGCACTATGGAGAACAGTACAGAGGTTCCTTAAAAAACTAGCCTTACCAAATGATCCGGCTTCCCTGTTGGCTCAGTGATAAAGAATCCAACTGCAGTGCAGGAGATGTGGGTTCGATTCCTTGGTCAGGAAGACCCCTGAAGGAAATGGTGAACCACTCCAGTATTCTTGCTTGGTAAGTCCTATGGACAGAGAAGCCTGGAGGGCTACAGTCCATGAGTGGCATAAGAGACAAGACTTAGCAACTAAATAACAACAACACAACCATATGATCCAGAGATCCAACTCCTAGAAATATAGTCAGAGAAAGCTGTAATTCCAAATGATACACACACCCTAAATTTCATAGCAATACTATTTACAGTAGCCAAGACATGGAAGCAATCTAAGTGTCCATTAACAGATGAATGAATAGAGAAAATATAGTCTATATACACAGTGGAATATTACTCAGCCATAAAAAAGTATGAAACAATGCCATTTACAGCAACGTGAATGGACCTAGAGATTATCATACTGAGTGAAGTAAGTCATACAAAGACAAATATCATATAATATTGCTAATATGTAGAATCTAAAAAAATTATATAAATGAACTTATTTATAAAACAGAAATATGTACCCCAATGTTCATCGCAGCACTGTTTACAATAGCCAGGACATGGAAGCAACCTAGATGTCCATCAGCAGACGAATGGATAAGGAAGCTGTGGTACATATACACAATGGAATATTACTCAGCCATTAAAAAGAATACAGTTGAATCAGTTCTACTGAGATGGATGAAACTGGAGCCCATTATACAGAGTGAAGTAAGCCAGAAAGAAAAACAACAATACAGTATACTAATGCATATATATGGAATTTGAAAGATGGTAACGATAACCCTATATGCAAGACAGAATAAGAGACACAGATGCATAGAACAATTTTATGGACTCTGAGGGAGAAGGTGAGGGTGGGACGTTCTGGGAGAATAGCATTGAAACATGTATATTATCATATGTGAAACAGAACACCATTCCATGTTCGATGCATGAGACAAGGGCTCAGGGCCGGGGCAACGGGATGACCCAGAGGGATGGGATGGGGAGGGAGGTGGGTGGGAGGGTCCAGGAAGGGGAACACATGTAAACCCGTGGCTGATTCATGTCAATGTATGGCAAAAACTATTACAATATTGTAAAGTAATTAGCCCCCAACTAAAATAAATAAATTTATAAAAAATAAATAAATAAATAAAACAGAAATAGACCCACAAACATAGAAAATAAACTCATGGCTACTGAAGGTGAAAGGGGAAAACGGGTAAATTAGGAGTTTGGGAATAACATATACACACAGCTATATATAAAATAGATAACCAACAAAGACCTACTGTATAGCACAGGGAATGATATTCAGTATCTTGTAATAACTATAATTTAAAAGAATCTAAAAATATAATAACTGAATCACTTTGCTGTACACTTGAAACTAACACAACATTGTAAATTATCAATAACTATATTCAATAAAAATTAAAAACAATTAACAAATTTTCAAATCAAGCTTAGTTCAGGATCCTCTATTTTCTTTTCAACATAGAAGTATGCTATATGAGATCATCAGGAAAGAACTGTCTGTCTTGGGTGGCAGGGTCAAGCCTGAGGAGGAAAACGTAGAGTTGTTCTAATTATGGACAGCTGAGTAAAAATTTAAAAGGACTGAAATGAGTAGAACCATTACAGGCAAAAGTGACAGTTGGTGGAGAATTACAGTAATGGGAGGAATGTGGGTATTTGGAGGAAATCAGTTTTCTGTGCCTAGCATTTAGGTTACAGTAGAATAATATGGTGCTAGTAAAAGCATACCTTTGAAATTATTTGGGTCTCAGTTTAAATCCTGATTCAGGTATTAGTAAAATCTTCTTTCAGTTGAAAAAAATAATCCATGTGGCAGTAGGCAATAGATCTGGCTTAACAACAATTTGTATGAAAACATCATACAAAAAATCATGTCTAGTCTATGCTCTATATTCTGGAAGAAACATTGGCAACCAGTAGAGGACAGTTAAGAGAAGAGGTTGTTTGATTTGAAGAAAGCACTTTCTTTGAATATTTGAATGACTTTCCTATAAAAGGTAAAAATTACGTGATCTTTCCAAGAATGGTATTTTTTTTGTGAAAGGGCATGTCAGTCAGACTAACAGAGCACTTTGTAGTCCTAAGGACTGCCTTATAAATCTTTACAAAGACAATCTCTCTAGAAAGAAATGGTGGGTGACCATCCAGCAGAGATTCTGTGGGTGAGATTCCTGTGGCAGGTACTGGATCCCCTTTGGCTTTTAAGAGCCTTTCAAATTCTAAGATTCTATTGTTTTATCATTTCAAATGCTGGCTTGCAAAAGTCAAGTCGGATCTCACTGTTCTCATTCCTCTCTTTATTCACAATCAGTTTTGAAATCTGTTTTTTATTCTACCTTACCCCTTTTCATTGTATTAAAATTCTACTTGGGTCACTTTCTTTCCTCATCACCCTATCTAACCTACTATATTGGTATCCATAATGATATGAATTTATTCCCCCTAAAATATATATTTTCATCAGCCTAAAATTGCATTTCACCACTCCATTTCTATCATTATCATCACCATGGGAAAACTGGAACAAAAAAACAAAACAAGATTTATTCATACAAAAGCAAATGGATTATGGAAAAGTAATGACTGGCTATGACTTCAGACTAAGAAAGATGAAATTATGCTTTTTTAACATTAGAATAATCATAACTCAGTATAAATATGCAGCACAAGTAGAGTGTCTTGGAGGGACAAAGAGATTTTGTCCTTCATTACATAATCATCCAGCAGTCCTGCACAGTACAAATTATTATCTCCAGTTGTAAGCGAGGAAGGTGAGGTTCAATGTAGTTAAATAACACGTGAGAGTTCAAAGAGCCAAGAGAACTGACTTAGAACTAATGCTCTAATTCTGAAACCTGTATTTTGTTAGGCTATACAGACTCTCTATAAAAGCAAAATGGCATTTAGAATAGAGGCTGTGTTTTTAAAATATTTAAGGAAATAACAGTGAGCAAGATATTAAGTGAAAAGCTATAAAGTTTTGGCACACAGCTTCCAGATTAAGAGCTGGAGCACATCAAAGCTATCAATGTGAAAATGTTACAAGACAAGTGCAAAAACAGCCTGGTACAAAAACTTATATGGCACAGTGTTGGTAGGTATCGCCTAAACCCAGAACACATTTCCTCCAAACAATTGAAATCAGCTAGAGAAGCTCTACTGCTAGTATGGAATTTTTACAAAAGTTGTTTAGGGCATCTTTAACTTCAGTGCAACAAGTGCATGAGCCTTTTTTCAGAGGTATCTGCCCATCACATACCAGAACACTTGGCACAGTGCTAGCTAGCACATTAAAAGTAACATGAGGCAAGCTTGACTGATTGAATGAATGAATGCATAAAATATATAAAACCAAATAATGGGGACAGGTACAAGAATGATACATATAACAAAAGCTTTATCTATACAGAACACTCCATGCTTAACAGATCTCCATCATGTTTGCCAATTTATAGGGTTTCCTGGTTTCTAATAAGTACTTAGTATTTATCTAGCTGTTTCTCTGTGCCTGGTACTGTGTTAAGTATTTCGCATGGATTTTCTCAAGTAGTGCTCACGAAATTACTCTGAGACAGTTCAGCATGAAGGTTGACAGTACAAACTCTGGAACCAGACTACATAGACCTGGTTCCACACATCAGTAGCATCAGCTTGAGCAAGATACTCAACATCACTATGCTCAGTTTTCTAAATAAAAATTGTTTCTGTCTCATAGGATAAAGAGTGCTAGAGTCTATCATGCAGAGTGAAGTAAGTCAGAAAGAGAAAAACAAATACCACATAGTAATGCAATATTTATGGAATCTGGAAAAACTGTACAGATGAACTAATTTGCTGGGCAGAAATAGAGACCGAGAGACTGGACATATGGCCACAGGGTGGGGAGGGGAAGATGGGACGAATTGGGAGAGTAGGATTGACATACATACATTACCATGTGTAAAATAGATAGCTAGTGGGAACCTGCTGTATAGCACAGAGACCTCAGCTCAGTGATCTGTGATGACCTAGAGGGGTGGGATGGTAAGTTTTAAAGGGAGGGGATATATGTATACACATAGTTGATTTGCTTTGTTGTGCAGTGGAAACTAACAACAGGTAAAGCAATTATACTCCAATGAAAAAAGTGTTGGCTGTTATAAGTATCATTCAGAACTAGAGACATACTGCTGGGGTTCTAACCCTACTTTTGCCTTTAACTATTTAATCATGAACAAATAACTTAATTTCTCAGAGACATAATTGTGTTATCTCCAAGCAGATTACAGTAATACATCCTGAGGTTATTTATTGATTCCATAAGTTAATACACAAGTGCTTAGAAAAGTGCCTGGTGTATAGACAACAATAAATGTTGTCTATAATAATGCTCATTTTATAGATGAGAAAACTGAAATTCTCACATGCCCTGTGAGTGTGGTCCAGGACTCAAACCCAGATAAACTGACTCCGGTGTCCTAATTCATTTTAGGTGATCTCAAATGCCAAAGAAATGCCACCAAAAAATAATATCTTAGATTACAACCTAAATATTTTGGATATACAATTGGATGAGACCAATCTGTGTTTTACTCCAAACAATCATTTCACTAATAACCCTTTAATATAGGGATATGTAAAGTCTTAAAGGCAATCTAATGAAATGATCAGGAGTACGTCCATTCCTACAGCAATAATACTTGGCATGAGCACTCTCAGAGAATCTTTAATGTGTCTGTCTCTCTCCTTCCTCACTGCTTCTTTTCAAATTCCAACTACTTCAAGTCTCTTTATATCCTCTGATTTCTGATTTTTTTCTCTCTTGCCCTGAAAGACCATGGGCTTACTCAGTGCCAGATACTGTGCATTAGAAAAAGCATGGGTTTTGTATTTAGACAAACATTGGTAAATTGACGTAACAGAGGATCTTACGTTGTGAATATTAAAACAATGTTCTTAATTTCCCCCTCTAAGTCCTTTCAGCTTTTCTTAACAAATTTGAGCCTAGGATTTATTGCTATGGGGAAGGAAGAAGCCTAGAACAAAGACAGTATTGATCAACTTTGATTCTCAGAGGTGGCTTTTTGAACTGTTTAAGGGAGAAAGTGGACCTGAAAGCCAGGCTGTCAAGACAAAGAGAGAGAAAGATGTCTACCTCACAACACACCACTTGAAGCACATGGAGATGCAGGGCTGGTGCACTAGATCCCCAGGATGTGCCATTCAGGATGTGGGAAGCCTACCCTCCCAACCTGGGTGAAGAAAAGCAACCAAAAGTATATGAGATATGTATGTCCTGCTCTCCTATCTCAGGGTATTGAATTGAGGAAACTCCCTAAAACACAAGCATTTTACATGGGGCAGAGAGGGGTGGCAACCAAGTAAAAGCTGTAGCATCATGTGATTAGGCAGAGAAAGGGTCTTAGCTGGGTTCTCCTAAAATAGATGTTCCCACTTGACTCCAACATGGCACGCAGATGATCATAGTCTGACCTGGTTCAGAGTCAGATTCAGTGGCAGGAGCAAAGCGTTCCAGAGAATAAATGGATGTCACAGAGATCTAAGGAGCCTCTTGATGAAAGTGAAAGAGGAGAGTGAAAAAGTTGGCTTAAAACTCAACATTCAGAAAACTAAGATCATGGCATCTGGTCCCATCACTTTATGGCAAATAGATGGGGAAACAGTGAGAGACTTTATTTTTTTGGACTCCAAAATCACTGCAGATGGTGACTGCAGCCATGAAATTAAAAGACGCTTGCTCCTTGGAAGAAAAGCTATGACCAACCTAGACAGCATATTAAAAAGCAAAGACATTACTTTGCCAACAAAGGTTCATCTAGTCAAAGCTATGGTTTTTCCAGTAGTCATGTATGGATGTAAGAGTTGGACTATAAAGAAAGCTGAGCACTGAAGAACTGATGCTTTTGACCTTTGGTGTTGAAGACTCTTGAGAGTCCTATGGACTGCAGAGATCCAACCAGTCCATCCTAAAGGAAATCAGTCCTGACTATTCATTGGAAGGACTGATGCTGAAGCTGAAACTCCAGTACTTTGGCCACCTGATGAGAAGAACTGACTCATTGGAAAAGACCCTGATGCTGGGAAAGATTGAAGGCAGGAGGAGATGGGGACAACAGAGGATGAGATGGTTGGATGGCATCACAGACTCAATGGTCATGAGTTTGAGTAAACTCCAGGAGTTAGTGATGGACAGGGAGGCCTGGAGTGCTGCAGTCCACGGGGTCGCAAAGAGTCGGACATGACTGAACGACTGAACTGAAATGAACTGAACTGAACTGAACTGACAGAGATCTTAAGGCTAATCACCAAACAGCCATTTGGCCCTGATCCTAAATGTATAGAGAATAGACAACAACCTCAGCCTCTAACAGAGCAAGCAGTAGTTGTAGGTAAGCAAGAAGCATTTCCATAGGGACCAGAGGACAGTGCACAGTCTTGAAAATTCATCTTAGAGACCATCTGTTTCCGTTCACCAGTGGGTGCCCCCTCCAGTATACCCAGACACCATGTTGGAGAGAAGGAGGAGACCAAAATACTGAGGTTTAGACCAAAAATATTAGGTTGCCTAAAGACTTAAACTATCAGAGTAGGTTGCCATTTCCTTCTCCAGGGGATCTTCCCAACCTAGGGATCAAACCTGTGTCTCTTGTGTCTTCTGCATTGTAGGCAGATAATTTACCCACTGAGCCATCAAGCAAGTCCAAAACTATTGGATTAGATTAAAATTATTGAATTTAGAATAAATTGCTCCACTTTGCAACTTAGTAGATTAGACCCTTGAAAGAATGATCAAATAAGTGAGAGAGAACATAAACTCTATATTCTTTTTCCATCTGTGTATATAAATTTGTGACTCTCTTTGTACTACAAAGATTTTCTTTTTGAAAAGGACCAATAGTTTTCAGAAATTTTATCAGCACAAAAGTCACCCACACAGAAAGAAATTAGCATTTATTGTTGGAAACTTTACATGTCATGTAACATAAATGCTGAGGACACTGAGAATCAAAAGTAATGACAAGCATATTTTGAGCTATGTGCCAGTCACTGTGCCAAATTCTATGCATGTATTATCTCAATTAAACTTCATGTAGTAGGCACTAATGTTAGTCTATTTTTACAGATGAAGAAACCAAAATTTTTGAGGTTAAGTAACTTCATCAAGCTGAGGAAATAAAGGATTAGAATCCAAAGCCATTTTCCTCCAGAGTCTGAAATCTTAACTGCTACCTGCTCTTCCTAGAACACAAGAACAGAGCGCTCTGTCCCTTATGCTGATACTAGAATTGCTATATGGAAGAGATCTAATGATAACCTTCCTGTACGTGGAAAGGCATTCACAGAGATACTCAAGCTGAAGAATACAAGTGAAAAGGAAGGTCAGAGTGATGTGTGATAGTTATTTCAGCTTTATTCCAAGAGATACATTTTAGCAAGAATAGAATGCTTCTTTAAAAGAGAAAATTAAAAAAAACAACAGGTAAAGCTTATTTTTTTTCAGACTGAAGAAAGTTCACTGTGGATAAGTTAAAAAATAAAAAACTTTCCACAACAAATGGAAAATAGGCAAAAAAAGAAAGGAGAGGAAGGAAAACAGAGGGGGAAAAAAAGCAAGAGCACTTTGCACAGCAAGGGCTGTAGGTTTCATGTAACATTTCTACTTACTTTGTAGCAGCACTGGCCATGCTTACAGAATTGATTTGATACCGGGATTCTTCTACCTAAAATCAAAAGTCAATATTCATTTAAATAGACAAGTGAAATTTACTCTATGAAGCATACACATGAATAACAGATTTTAAGCTATTAAAATTTCTTACTAAAATTGTATCAGGAGAAATGGGCAAAGGGGGTATAAATTTACCAAATTAAAATTAACAACAAAGTATATCTATATATTTATCACTTCTAAACTTTCTCATGTCTATATAACTTAGTAATAGTATTCTAAAATATTTGTTGAAGTTTTTAATCATTTTCTAACATAAATTTGAGAACAAATTGCTTTTGACTTCTGAAAGTTATTTTTGTACAGTAGGAAATATAGTGCTATTTCTTATAATATAAAAATTCTTGTGAAAACTTATAATCTGTAAAATCATTAAAATTTCATGTCCCCCATTTTTTTCACTTAGTCTCTACTTTCACTGCTGCTACTGCTAAGTCGCTTCAGTCGTGTCCGATTCTGTGCGACCCCATAGACGGCAGCCCACCAGGCTCCGCCGTCCCTGGGATTCTCCAGGCAAGAACACTGGAGTGGGTTGCTATTTCCTTCTCCAGTGCATGAAAGGGAAAAGTGGAAGTGAAGTCGCTGGCATGTCCAACTCTTAGTGACCTCATGGACTGTAGCCTACCAGGCTCCTCTGTCCATGGGATTCTCCAGGCAAGAGTACTGGAGTGGGGTGCCATTGCCTTCTCCAATACACTATGCAAAAATATTTTAAAAATCAGTTGAGGATCTAGATGAGTGGTTCTAAAAGTGTGGTACCCAGACCCCTGGAAACCCCTGAGATATTTTCAGGGAGTCTATGAGATCAGACCTATTTTCATAGCAATGCTATGATGCTAGTGTCTTTTCCCATAGTATCGGCATTTGTATTGATGGTGAAAAGCAATAACAGGAGAAACCATTAGTGCTTAAGCACAAATCAAGGTAATGGCACCAATGAGCTAATAGTGTACTTGAAATAAAAATACTAATGATGATGATAGTAATGTGAATGGCAGTTTCACTCACTGATGCTCTTCATGAAGCAAAAGAAGTGTTAATTTTAAAATATTCAAGCCTTAACCACTTCTCTGCTCTGAGGTGTGGTTTCCAAGGTCTTCTCTCATTTCCTGGCTCCTCCACAGTCCCGAGCTACTTTGAGTTCCCAGAATACTTTCCTTTCCCTGGAAGGACAGTGACTTCTATATGACCCTCACCCGCTGGTGAATTATTTTCCATTCTTTGATAGTTTTTGCAGGTGTCACTTCCTCTGAGAAGTCCTCCTTGATTATCCCTTCTTCTGCCCAACCTACCATTGTTGTTGTTCAGTGGCTGAGTCGTGACTGACTCTTTGCGACCACATGGATTGCAGCAAGCTGGGCTTCCCTGTCTTTCTCTGTCTCCTGGAATTTGCTCAGGCTCATGTCTCTTGAGTTGGTGATGCCATCCAGCCATCTCATCCTCTGTTGTCCTCTTCTCCTTTTGCCTTCAGTCTTTCCCAGCATCAGGCATTAGCCCTTGAGGCAGCCGTCCCCTTGTCCCCATCCTCCCATCCCCCAGTTCCTTGAGGGCAGGGCCTGTGTTTTATTTACTTTTGCATCTCCAGTTACAAGCCAGGCCCTGGAAAATGAGTGTCCAACCAGTGCCTGCTGAGAGGAGCCACCTTCCTGTCCCTTCTGCTCTCGCCTATGTTTCCCAGGGCGGGCCCTCCCTCCTCATGAACCAAAGGTGAGACTCATAAGAAATGATTAAGTCAGGAGACAAGAACTGGAAGATGATCAGGTTTATGGAGAAGGATTGGTCTTGAGAAGTGGTCCCCAAACCTGATGACACACAAATATCACCTGAGGAGATAAAATGCAGATTCCCAAGCCCAGACCTCAGGTCCTGCAGGGCTCTGCATTTTTACTGAGTACCCTTGGACATTCTGATGCAAGAGAGTTCTGAGAAACACCCAGCTGGGAATCTTGGGGAGAGGTTGGGGGTTCCAGACCACTTACCTTTGATTCTCTTCCACAAGAGGTACGCAATCAGTGCCACAATTAAGACCTTGAGAACAGCGCTGGCCAGTGTCACCTTGATCACAGCTTCATTACTCAGGAGCCAAGCCTCTGAACTCCTTACCTCCTCTGGGATTCAGAGCTTAGCTGTGGTGGTGGCCACGTTGATGGCCGCAGTGGTGGTGAGGTCCAGGATGGTTGTCTTGCTGGCTGGGAAGACTAGAGAAATATGCATATTCTCTGCCAAGTGACTAGAAATACCTGGGTGAAGCTGTTACATCTTGTTTCCTAGTTTGGGAGAATGTAGAAAGTGGGGAGCAGGTCTCTGCAGCTCTCTCACAGGGAGGAGGGTAACAAGGGGCGATGCTAGAAGCTCTAAATCATCAGTTCTCCATTTAAATCCTGACTGTGTCCCTGATCAGTGCTGTGACCTCAGAACCTCATTTCATCATCTACGATTAGGAAGAAGTAAATTACTGGAATAAAAAAATCTAAAAAAAAATTTAAGCCCTAAGTTACACATCTGTAATATTCTGTGTGCAGAAATGGGACACACAATTAAAGCCCTTGTTTTTTTCTTGATATATGTGACATGTATCAGTTTTAGGTGTACAGCATAATTGGCCAATATTTTCATAAATTGCTAAATGGGCAACACAGTTAGTCTTTACATCCATCATCACACAGAATTACTAATTTTTTTCTTATGATGAGAACTTTTAAGATTGACTCTCTTACCAATTTTTAAAGCACTCTGCTGCATACCATGTTGATCTCAAAGAAAAGCACTTGGGCCATTGTTTGAGTTGTAACCTGAAATAGCTGCTCTTTTCATAGAAAATTATTTTTACTTGAAAGATGAGCTGACAATACTGATTGTGATTATTCAGACTTTGGTGCTGGCAGATATTTTCTCAAAAAAGAACAATGTTGCCCTGTTACTTTAAGGTAAACTAAACAACTAATTGAATCTGTTGCCAATGCTTGATTTTAAACTTTCAACAAAAATTAGCAGTTTGAGAAACTCAGACCCAACACTGAGGTTGACAGTTTCAAAATACTGCAAGACTTTTCTATGGGAGGGATTCCCTGATTGCTCAGTTGGTAAAGAATTTGCCTGCAATGCAGGACACCCTGGTTCAATTCCTGGGTTGAGAAGATCTGCTGGAGAAGGGTTAGGCTACCCACTCCAGTATTCTTGGGCTTCTCTTGTGGCTCAGCTGGTAAAGAATCCACCTGCAATGTGGGAGATCTGGGTTTGACCCTGGGTTGGGAAGATCCCCTGGAGAAGGGAAAGGCTACCCACTCCAGTATCCTGGCCTGGAGAATTCCATAGACTGTATAGTCCATGGACTCGCAAAGAGTCGGACGCGACCGAACACCTTTCATTTTCACTTTCTATGGGATCTCTGGTGATATTAATGAATGTGATTTCATCATATAGAATGGTAAATAAAAAGTGTTAACATTTGGAAAATATGCATAGCTCAGTGAACCAATATTTTCCAAGTAACTAGTGCATGATGTTATAAAACCAAATACAGTTAAAAGATTCAGTCCCATTGCAAGATAGACAAAAGGATTCAAACACAGCAGCACGCAAAAATTTCATTGATACGGCTTCAGCTTCCACATTGTAATAACCTTTAAGAACTACCGATTGCCTAGTTGTGGTGTAATATCAAGAAGGATTACTCATAGTGATCTTTTTTAAGGCTGTTAAAACAACCTTTTCAAACTACATATCCATACATACTTCAACCAGAATAACATACTGCAACAGATTGGATTCAGAAGGAGATTTGAAAACCCAACCATCACGTACTAAGTATGAGAAATTTCAAAATTGTGAAACACTGTCACTCTTCTCACTGTATTGCCTTTTTTATTTTTAAAAAGATGAATAATTTTAGTAAAAATGTTGTTTACATTACATGTAACTGGTTTATTATTTTAGAATCTTAAGTGAATCTAATTTCTCAGTTTCGATTTCTAAACAGTGATATTCATATTTATAGGGCTTCCCTGATAGCTCAGTTGGTAAAGAATCTGCCTGCAATGCAGAAGACCCTGGTTCGAATCCTGAGTCAGGAAGATCCCCTGGAGGAGGGCATGGCAATCCAGTCCAGTTTTATTGCCTGGAGAATCCCCATAGACAGAGAACCCTGCAGGGCTACAGTCCATGGGGTCGCAAAGAGTCGAACACGACTGAGCAATTAAGCACAGTACATTCATAGTTATAAGCCATGTAGGCAACAACTCTTTAAAAATCTCAGTAATTTTTAAAAGAGTAAAGTAGTTCTAAGACCAAAAAGTTTGAAACTCTTGACTTAAATGTCACCAAGCATTCAGACACTTAAATATAAAGTATTCACAAAATAAAATATTCATTCCAGATACATGAAGTGGCCACATTTGAAACTGGAACACTTCCCTTGCTGTTTCTTGATGGAGTTCTCCCTATAACAAGAGGTTCCACCACTCCTTTCACTCTGACCCTCCTCTAAAGACACAATTACAGCTGTTAGGACCACAGAAACCCTTCAAAACACATAATGTCAACTCAACCTCCTCTACCACACAAAATTAGAAGTTAATTTGGTAGGTAGAATGAAGCAAAAGAGTAATCAGATCCACAACCAAAGTAGTGAGCCTCTCAAATTACTTGTTTCATATAAATTCTCCTTAAAATTGTTTATGGATGCAAATAGAATATAATAAACTTGCCATCTAATATACTGAAGGTTTTGAGCACATTGCAGAAAAAGAAAAATGAAACAAAGAGTTTTCCTCCACAGCCTGTGCCTTGCTTTCTGGGGACACTGGCCACCCAGAGATGACTAAGACCATCAATTTAGTTCAGTTACTCAGTCATATCAGACTCTGCAACCCCATGGACTGCAGCTCTCCAGGCTTCCCTGTCCTTCACCATGTCCCAGAGCTTGCTCAAACTCATGTCCATCGAGTCAGGGAGGCAATCCGACCATCTCTTCCTCTGTCATCCCCTCTCCTCCTGCCTTCAATCTTTCCCAGCATCAGGGTCTTTTCCAGTGAGTCAGTTCTTTGCATCAGGTGGCCAAAGGACTGGACCTTCAGCTTCAGCATCAGTCCTTCCAGTGAATGTTCAGGACTGATTTCCTTTACGACTGATCCCATATGGTTCAGCATATTCCCGAGGTTTCCCATCAGGCCCTCCCCATCTTTGGAGGATGGCGTTCTGTGCTGTAGATCTGATGCTTGTCACACCTAAAGCTGCAGCAAGCAGAGTTCCAGAATTAACCCACAGTAAGTATTCAAACCACCACACAATTGCACTCATCTCACACACTAGTAAAGTAATGCTCAAAATTCTCCAAGCCAAGCTTCAGCAATACATGAACCAGGAACTTCCAGATGTTCAAGCTGGTTTTAGAAAAGGCAGAGGAACCCGAGATCAAATTGCCAACATCTGCTGGATCATTGAAAAAGCTAGAGAGTTCCAGAAAAACATCTACTTCTGCATTATTGACTATGTCAAAGCCTTTGACTGTGTGGATCACAATAAACTGTGGAAAATTCTGAAAGAGATGGGAATACCAAACCATCTGACCTGTCTCTTGAGAAACCTGTATGCAGGTCAAGAAGCAACAGTTAGAACTGGACATGGAACAACAGACTGGTTCCAAATAGGAAAAGGAGTACGTCAAGGCTGTATACTGTCACCCTACTTATTTAACTTATATGCAGAGTATATCATGAGAAACGCTGGGCTGGAAGAAACACAAGCTGGAATCAAGATTGCTGGGAGAAATATCAATAACCTCAGATATGCAGATGACACCACCCTTGTGGCAGAAAGTGAAGAAGAACTAAAGAGCGTCTTGATGAAAGTGAAAGAGAAGAGTGAAAACATTGGCTTAAAGCTCAACGTTCAGAAAACTAAGATCATGGCATCTGGTCCCATCACTTCATGGGAAATAGATGGGGAAACAGTGGAAACAGTGTCAGACTTTATTTTTGGGGGCTCCAAAATCACTGCAGATGGTGATTGCAGCCATGAAATTAAAAGATACTTACTTCTTGGAAGGCAGGTTATGGCCAACCTAGACAGCATATTTAAAAGCAGAGACATTACTTTGCCAACAAAAGTCCGTCTAGTCAAGGCTATGGTTTTTCCAGTGGTCATGTATGGATGTGAGAGTTGGACGGTGAAGAAAGCTGAGCGCCGCAGAATTGATGCTTTTGAACTGTGGTGTTGCAGAAGACTCTTGAGAGTCCCTTGGACTGCAAGGAGATCCAATCAATCCATCCTAAAGGAGATCAATCCTGGGTGTTCATTGGAAGGACTGATGTTGAAGCTGAAACTCCAATACTTTGGCCACCTCATGGGAAGAGCTGACTCATTGGAAAAGACCCTAATGCTGGGTAGGATTGGGGGCAGGAGGAGAAGGGGACGACAGAGGATGAGATGGTTGGATGGCATCACTGACTCGATGGACATGGGTTTGGGTAGACTCCAGGAGTTGGTGATGGACAGAGAGGGCTGGCGTGCTGCAATTCATGGAGTCACAAAGAGTCGGACACGACTGAGCAACTGAACTGAACTGAACTGTTCAATGGTGTTTTCTAGAATTCTTTCAAAACAGACAATTAGGAAAACCAGTCGTTTACTGCAGGCCACAATATATTTCTAAAGTAATCATTTCAGACCTTTGCAGTGATCCATACACTTCCGTCTCTTAGGCAAATAGATGTGTACCAACAGAGCAACTGCAAAATAATCCAGGTCAAAATAACCCATATTCACCTGAAACAGTCAGATAATTGAGACAGTAAGAAA
This sequence comes from Giraffa tippelskirchi, assembly GCF_054371585.1. NCBI lineage: Eukaryota > Metazoa > Chordata > Mammalia > Artiodactyla > Giraffidae > Giraffa > Giraffa tippelskirchi. The sequence continues at coordinate 85,482,154 of NC_137275.1, read as the reverse complement.
TTGTTCCAGAGGTTTCATTTGTTTGGGGAACTAGGATTGGGAGTTAATTTGAAATACCTGGAAAGTGGCTTAATTGTCTAATTTACTTTCTGCATGCCGAGACTGTGAAATGCTGTCCTTTCTACCCAGATGATCAATGAAAAGGAAATTATCTAAATATTTTGAGATTTGAGGAAGAGACATTAAAAAAAATAGAGGGAGAGATGAAAATAAGCCTCAAAATATCCACTGAGCAGCAAATTTTCTCTCAATTCATAAATTGTTAAAGCTATGTATCTTAAATGAAATACAATGTTTCCTCTCTCCTTTTCCCTTTCATTAGATTATACAACTATCCAACTGAAATTTTTGATGGATGAGTGTTTGGGACAATTGCAAACAGCAAAACTATTCCATCTTATGACCCTGTTCAGTTATCAGGGGATCTCTGAGCTCCAAACTGACTGCAGCATGACATCTATTATTAGAGAGGACTTTTCTAAAAATAGATTTCATTGTTAGAAGCTTTATTACCAGAAGTTAAAATCAAAGATGGAAGCGTTCTGGGTCATTGGGTGCAAACATAATTAAATACTAACTTAATTTATGTTAATAATGTATCACTGGTTATGAAGACCCTGCCAGGATGTATAAAAGGCATACACAAGAATAAGTAAAACAAGTGAGATTAAAAAGTAGCCAAGTGATTAAAGCTATTTTATATTTGTTGTCATTTTTAAAAACTATGTTTAGGGGAAAAAAACAGAGAGAAATTATTATATACACAAACTATTGAACATTTTTTCATTAAGATGGTGAACATTTATAATTTTTTATCTTTTCTCTATTTTTCAAGATTTTTGATATTGTGTTGGTACTAGGTCAGATTTTTTTAAAAATAAGTGCATGCATGCATATTAAGTTGCTTCAGTCGTGTTTCAGAGGGTTGGCATGCCCTCCTCCAGGGCACCTTTCCAGCTCCAGGATCTAACCTGTGTCTCTTATGTCTCCTGCATTGGTAAGCGGGTTCTTTACCACTAGCACCACCTGGGAAGCTCCAAAAATAAGACCTATTGGCTTTCAAATCCAAATGTTCTTCCTGGTGCAGGACCCTTGGACTAGGGAGCCTGACACGAGGCTCGGAACTCTCATTCCTGCAGGAGAACTTCTGCAGTGTGGTTTTTCTCCAGTCCGTGGGTCAGAACCCCCAGCTACTCCCACCCCAGAGGATGTGAGACTCAACTGTATCACAACTCTGCCCCTCCTACCCTCCTGGCTGTGGTTCCTTCCAAATGTCTTTAGTTGTAGATTTTTTCTGGCAGGTTCTAGCCTTTTTTGCTGATGGTTGTTCTGCAGGTAGCTGTGATTTTGGTGTGCTTGTAATAGGATGTTTGCTCAGGGCTTTTCTACTCCACTGTCTTGGTCGATCTCTTGTCAGGGAAACCCTTTCATATCCCTGCTCCCCACCTCTTTGTGCTACACACACACAGAATCCATTCATTGTACAATTTTCTAAAATACCTGCTAGTAAGGAGGTCTATGCTAAGTGCCCCGGATTCAGCAGTGTGGAAGTCAGACTTCTGACCACATGCTGTTCAACAGTTGTGTTAGCTTGCTCCCTGACCACCACTGATGACCCAGGGATGGGGCCCTACCTCAAGCTGAGCCCATCATCATATTATTCCTCCATTTCCACAGTTAATTGATCCAGATTAGGGTCCCTGACCCACACTGAGCCAAGTCTTGGTAGTTCTAGAATTAAAAAGGTCGGCAGTCTCTTTGCTGTGCCTGGATTACAAAATACAAAGATAAGAAACTCTCAACATGTGACGTGGAGAATAATAGAAATCTAGTCTGAAGATAAGAAAATGAAAGTGTTAGTTGCTCAATAGAGTCTGACTCTTTGTGACCCCATGGACTGTAGCCCACAAGGTTCCTCTGTCCATGGAATACTCCAGGCAAGAATACTGGAGTGGGGTGCCCATTCCCCTCTCCAGGGAATCTTCCCAACCCAGGGATCGAACCCAGGTCTCCTGCATTACAGGTGGATTCTTTACCAGCTGAGCCACCAGGCTAAAGATAAGAAGAAAGCAAAGGAAGGCAAAAATGTGAAAAACTAGAGGGAGACTCATGGCAGGGTTGGATTCCTTGACTCCCCTTGCTCCTGAAACAGCTGCTGTCCTGCCATTGAATTTCATCAGCTAATCAATCAAAGTGAAATTAAACTGGGTTTCGGTCACTTAAAACCAACAGAATCCCAGTATATTGACTCATGCACACACTGTAAATAGTGGCAGCACTTGAAGGGCATTCTCACAAGAATTACTGAGGCATTGCAAGAAGTTAAGGATAAGAGCAAAACCAAAGGAATGGTAAAGCTAAAAAAGGGTGTCTTGGTGAACTTAGACAAAACAGGCCTTGGATTTTTCTAGAAACACTGGGATACCGAGAGATTCTGCAAAGACTGGAGCTAGTGAAATAATTTGTTATTGTTGCCAGTATTCAAGTCCTGACTCATATGGCCTGAAGACTCAGAAGTTACAGGATAGGAAACTTAACAACATTGCTTTATACAATTTATGAATTGTATTTGTTACTTATTACAGCACAGGCAGTTTTATTATAAAGAACCTTTATTCACCACAGAGCTATTCAGGAAAGAACTGTATATTTCTAATGAAAATTTTGATTCAACTAGATATAGCCTTGTCCTTCCGCTTCTGTCCTTCTAAGGGACATGGCTCTTCAGTTTAATTCTCTTGTCATTTTTCACTTCCAACTCAATGTCACAGTTTGATGAAGGCTGGTGGCTAGCAGCTCTTGGAAATGGTCAAAAACTCACAGTCACAATGGTGTCTGTATCAGACAGTCCAAGGTTCTTTCTTTCCATTTCCAGTTTAATGTTTTCCCATCTGTTAGACATCTAAACCAGATCCAGCTGCTTTTCTTGACACCTGTCGTGTTTATTTAGAACCTGTTTTTACCAGAATCATTTCAACACAATAAAAATACCAGATCTGGTTTCCATGGGCTTTTCAGAGAAGGCAATAAGCAAAACAGGAGAAATAAAGACAGAGAGGCTGCCAGGCATACAAAGCCATGTAAGTCAATTATCAAACTGTGTATACCATGGTCTCTGTCAGTAAAAAAGTACAGAAATCATTTTATTAATTTTGGCTTGATTTCCCACCCTCCTTTTTCACAGGACAGTTCTATGAAATTAAAAGTAACTCCTATTTTTGTGTGATAGCCCATGTTTGCAATTAACACACTATGGACCTTGTCAGATAATGAAAAATAAAGACATGTTGCTTGTGTGTGTAAAGCATAATTATTCACGTACACGCACACACACGCATTTTCCTTTCTCACAGATAGCGAGCAGCATGCTAATTTATATATGCTTGCTGTGCACAGGGAATTTACTAGTATCTTACATATTTGTTTCCATTTAACCCTCTTGTTCAAGCAAAAAGGGGTTATTAATAATCTGACATTACAGTTCAGTAGTCTCTTTAATTTGGGTCAGAAACACAACAGTGGAAATAGCAGTCAGATTGAATGAAACATTTTCCACTTAATTTCTCTGTTGGAGGCAAAAAATAAACAAATAAACACTGCCTTACAACCGAACAGAGATTAAGTTTTAATGAGCCGAGTGCAAGTTTCAATGCCTGGTCCATCCTAACAGAAATACATCTGTTAGGAAAGTGATTAAAATCCAAAAAAGCCTAAGGGCTTCTGTGGTATAAACACAGCTTGGGCTGCAAAGCTCTTGGCTCTGGGACTGAGCCAAACCTTCCCGAGTGCTGGCAGAAACCCCACTCAGTATCTCCCTCCAGACCAAAGGAAGAAGTAGTAAACAAACCCATCAATCACCAGCAACTGGCAAGTGCTGAGAGCCATAAGTTTCAGCCACCAGTATAGGAAGAAACTGATAAATTGCCATCCATCACTTCTGCTAAGCAGGCACACAGGTTCTCACTTAGCTACACACTTGCTGAAAGTATGGAGCCCAGAATACTCAGCAGAAAAAAGACAAAGAAGATTCTACCTAGGGAGGGATGTCATTAGCAGGATTAATTTGACTTTTTAATACAGCTTATGGTATTTGCTTTTATTTTTGTACTTAAAATTCCTTAAAAAGGTTCCTAAGATGTTCATTATTCTTTGGTGGTACGATTAATATTGTCACCTGAGGCATAAGGATCATTCGCTGGTTTATTTATTCTTTTAAAAATATTTATCAAACACCTACTAGATTCCTGGCACCATTTGTATTCTGAGGAAATAAAAAAGATAAAAGACTAGAGACATAAAAGATACAGTCCCTGTTTTTAAAAGCTTGTCATTGAAGTGTATTGATAGGGGATTTTTGTATGTCAAAAAAAAATTTTAATACTGCAAGATAATACATAGAATTGAATAAAAAAGACAAGAGAGTTTATAATAAATAAGAAGTTCTGCTAGTGGTTAAAAACTAGGTACTAGTGATTATTTGTTTTCTAGTAATACTTGTGAGGGCTTTTTTTTCCCCTTATCTGAAACCCAGTGAGGTTTTATTGAAGAATTTTCAATATATTTTTTAAGTAAACTTCTGATAGATAACTGAGTGGTTGCGAATTCAAGGGTCCATTCCCTGACAAATATCTAGGTGTGGCTAATATGTGCTTTGCTTCTGGTTAAATGTGAAAACTGGAATAAAAGATGAGATCAATGAGAACATACAAGGCCTGCTCCTGTGCGAAGATCCATGAAGATCAAGGCACCACAGAAGAGTAACCCTCTACTTGGACCACACTTTAGAATCACTTATGAAGCTTTTTTCTTTTTTTTTTTAATCAACTGCCTAGGCTCTGCCTCAAAACAATTCAGAATATCTGGAGGTGAGGTAGATTTTCTTAAGCTCCTCAGGTAACTTATCAATATGAAAGCAGATTTGCAAGCCACCACCACAGAACATAACCACAATCACTAAAAGCCCCACATAATCTTTAACCTCAAGCAGTATAACCTCCTGATGTGTCCTCTGAGGCTTACTGATCACAAATAATACACTAGGTAATTAACAAACTTACTTGCTCTATGCAGGATTATTGTCCAAAGTCCTATTAAAAATTGAGGAACATCAGTCAAAAATTATGATTGCAAACATAGAGAAAAAACATGTGGACATTGTGGGTGCAGGGGGTGGTGGGGGAGAGGGTGGGACGAACTGAGAGAGTAGCATTGAAACATATACATTACCATACGTAAAATTAGACCGCTGTTGCGAATTTGCTGCATGATGCAGGGACCTCAAATCCAGTGCTCTGTGACAACCTAGAGGGGTGGGAGGTGGTGGGAGGTGGGAGGGAGGCTCAGGAGGAAGAGGATATACATAAACCTCTAAGTGATTCATGTTGATATATTGCAGAAACTAATATGGTAAAGCAATTATCCCCCAATTAAAAATAAACTAAAAAGCAACACCACCAACAAAATTATTATCACCTGTCCTTTTTGAAGTTTTGGTCCATGTCTTGTATATTAAGGCACTACAGTTCTGACAATAAAGCCATGTCACATATATGAGTGATCATCTTTTTATTCTCTGTTTCGTGGGTACACACACAGCTCATATAAGAGTCGAATCCTTGTGTATCCAGCACAGAGAGTTAGAAGATCAAATCACATCACAGTCGTGTCCAGCTGTAAATTGCTACCTGATCCATCAAAACACCTGCCTGGTTTGACCTCAAAGTAATATTGAGGTGCTACAGGAACCTCAATAACTAAGACTATATTGAGGTCATGAAACTGGTTCTGACCCATTCCTGCCTACTGAGACTAAGCATGAGGAAAAGTCAATAAAAGCCACAAACTGTCTATACTTGCTCCTAACAGATTCCTCCATGTGCCAAAAATAAAGAGAATGACTGTGCCTAATGTCCTTTTCATTCCTTATGTAGCTGCAGTAACTCTTATCCTGGCAGCATATCCAGTTAGCCAGGGTTCTCACTCAAAGGCACACAAGTTCAGGCCTGATCCTTTGAGATTATGGTTTAATAATCTGTTTAATATGGTTTTATGGGTGGCACCCAGGAATCTGAGTTTTTAATAAGAGCCTCCAGGACATTCTGGGTAATCTCTCATGAAACCATTATCCTGAAAAACAAACAAACAAAAAAGAAACCAAGGCTTTCATTTTATCAACATGATAGTTGGAATATCTTTTAAGTGGGATGTCACACTAATAATCACATAGCTGAAGAGCAAAAGGTTTCTTCTCTTTTACAGTAAGGTGGATTACCCACTGAGTTTAGTTTTATTTTTCCCTGTAGCAGTTTTCACAAACTGACATTATTGTACATGACCATTTGCTTATTTTTAAAATACTGGTTCCCCTTAATAAAAGGAATGCTCCATAGGGCAAGAAGGTATCTATTTTGTTCACTGACCTATCCTCAGATCTTAGAACAGTTGTTAACACACAGAAGTAACCCAGCAAAAGTGAATGAATGAGTAAGTAGGTAAACAAGTGAGTGAATATTTAGGAAGTGCTCAAAAAGTTGACAAATTGGCCAGGAAGAGAACCTAACTATCAGAGCAAGGGCAGGAAGTCCTCCCCAGCTCTTTCATTTAATCTGAGGATTTTTTTTTTTTATTCCCAATATACAGAGGAGAATAGTAACTTAATCAGCAAGTTCCCTAAAATATAAAAGTTCAAGAAAATTGAATTGATTGAGTAAAGCTCAGACACGCTTCAGTGTCTCGTAGGCTTGAGCCTACACAGCCCTCATTAAATAAATACAATCTGTAGTTATATCTCAGAATCTGCTCTCATTATTGGATCTGATGATCAAAATTGGACATTCCCCTACCTACCGATGTATTACACTTGAGTTTTTTCAAGTAGTAAGTTTATAATAAGATTAAAGTGGGATAAAAAATCTCCAGTTGGCCACTTCTGATTTTTATTTCTTTCATTGCTTTATTAACCTGACCAGGGAAGATTAGCGGCTTAGTCGCCTTTGTCAAGAAAAACATTAAGGTGAATGACGCATTTGTCTAGAAAAGTGAGGAATTGGTTTCAGATTATTGGCAACTGACTTAGGGTTGATGACGTGAGAAAGTACTCCATGACTGTATGCATGTGAGGCAGTTTTCAAAGATCATCATATTGGACGTGTCACCAGCTGGGTATGAATGCACTGTAGTCTTCTATTGTTTGTAGCTGCCTGACACTCCCCATTCAGCGATGAGGGCAGATGGGCCTTGGACAGAAATATTAAGGATTTAAATGAGAGAGAAATGACGGTCTTGGTCCCAGCTTAGAATAACTGCTGTGAAAATGATTTTGAGAGAGGAGTTCAACCATAGGATTCATCGTGAATGGGTAAATTACACCCGACTTCTACCATGTACTGTCATTTAATACTAGGATCCATTCATAAATGAGTTTAGTGAATAATGTTCCCCTCAGCTCAACCTTTTAGGACTATCAATGATACTGGAGAAGACTCTTGACAGTCCTTTGGACTGCAAGGAGATCAAATCAGTCAGTCCTAAAGGAAATCAACCCTGAACACTCACTGGAAGAACTGATGCTGAAGCTGAAGCTCCAGTACTTTGGCCACCTGATGCAAAGAGCCCACTCATTGGAAAAGACCTTGATGCTGGGAAAGATTGAAGGGAAAAGGAGAAGGGGGTGGCAAAAGATGAGATGACTGGATGGCATCACCAACTTGATGGACATGAGTTTGATCAAGCTCCAGGAGATGGTGAAGGACAAGGAAGTCTGGTGTGCTGCAGTCCATGGGGTCGCAAAGAGTCGGACGTGACTTGGCAACTGAAAAATATGCTCATCTACCAGCAATGTGACTTAAGGTCCCGTCTCTACCCATCCTCGATCCTTGTACACAAATAATATTTGAACTTCACAAAAGCAAATGAGGAGAGCCTACCGATTACAGCCTTTTTCTTCACCCCACAGTCAGCCAGGCCTTAGGAGAAGACTCTTACTCAAGAGGTTTACTTCAAGAAAAACACTGGATCTAAAGAATTACAGCTGTTGATGTAGGTTAGCCACTGCTAAACCACTACTCCCATGGAACAATCTGATCTGAACCTGGCAAATCAGCAATGAAATAGGAGATATCACTTTGAATAAAAGTTAATAAATAAAAAGAGGCACCAAGATTGAGTAATTCACTATAAATAAAAAGAAAACAGGCAGCATAATATTGAAGTCATAAGCAGTGCATTAGCTGAAGCAAAGGCTATTTTTAAATTATAAAATTTACAATACAAAGAGGACACAATGATGTTAATATGCCAATGTCAAAAAATAATTCATGCATATAGTCATTCAACAAATGTCTATTGAGTATCTGCAATCTGCTAAGCATTACTCAGTAGAGAGACACCAGTGACTAGATTGATTCTCACATGATGGACACATTTCTCACAATCATTAGAACTTTTTATATTTCAGCATAGAAGGAAATAGTCAATAAACAAAGAAATATATAATAAAGCAGGATGAGAGATGAGAGGATGGTACTGAAAATTATTTAGGAAATGATTATCGTGGAGGGTCTCTCTTGGGACTTCCCTGGAGGTCCACTGGTTAAGACTTTGCCCTCCAATGTAGGGAGTGAGGGTTTAATACCTGGTGGGGGAGCTTAGATCCCACATGCCTCACTCATGTCAAAAAACCAAAAACCATAAAGCAGAATCAATATTGTAACAAACTCAACAGACTTTAAAAATGGTTGACATCAAAAAAATATATATTTTAAAAAAAGAGCTATAAAAGGGGAAGGGGGCTCACTCTTAAAAAGTGCTGTTGAAGCAAAGAGTCAGATAAAGCTAGAAAGCAGTGTGGGGCTCTGGAGGCAGCACACTGCAGGAGGCGTGAGGAGCAAGCATGAAGACCCTAAGGCAGGAGCAAGCCTTCAGGGTTCAAAGAGCAGTGAGAAAGGTGGTGTGGCTGGAGCTGACCGCTGGGCAGGGCAGGACATGCCTGGAGGGGTGTCAGGGCCAGACCAGGGAGGCTTTTTGAGCCACGGAAGGGAAGCTTTTCTCGTTAAGAAAACTGGAAATCACTGGAAGATTTTAAGCAGTTATTATCTGTAAAAGATCACTCCTACTGCTGTCCTAGAGAACTGACTGAAGGGAGAGAAAAGTGAAAGCAAAGAAGAGGAGTTCCAAGAGGTTGGTAAGAATCAAAAAGAGAGATGGTGGTGTTTCAGACCAGTGAAGTGCTGAGAAGTAACCGAATCTGGGTTATATTTTAAAGACAAGAGATTGGTTTTGCCATCTGCAGCCACAGGGATGGACTTGGAGGGCATTATGGTAAGTGACATGTCATGAACAGAGAAAGAGTTATACTGTGTATCACTTATTTGCAGAATCTAAAAAATACACCAGATGAGTGAATATAACCGAAAGAAGCAGACTCACAGATATTGGGAACCATCTAGTGGGGAGAGGGAAGGAGGGGGCAGTGGGGAAATGAGAGGCACAAACTGTGGGGAGTAAGATAGGCCCAGGGATGTATTGTACAACGCAGAGAACACAGCCAATAGTTTGTAATAAATATAAATCGAAAGTAACCTTTAAAAATTGTATAAGAAATTGAAAAAAAATTAAAAGCAGATTGAAAGTGAAAAAAAAAAAATTAATGTGGAGTATGAGGAAAAGAGAGAAATCAAAGATATCCCCTGGATTTTTGGCATAGATAATTAGTTGTGATAGTGTCACAGAGATGGAAGACTAAGAGAGTAGCAGATGTGAACAGAAAAAACAACAATTCTGTTTGAAATACCTATTAGACATCTAAAGGGCAGAAAGTTGATTTATAAGCCTACAGCTCAGGGGAAAAGCCAAGACTTGAGAGACTACCTCAGGAGTTATCAATATATAAAGACTTGTACAATGCTCCATTGAGAAAACCAGGAAAATCTTGTATACAGAGATGATAAATAGCCCCAAGCCCTGGAGCACTCCATCATTCGGGCATGAAAAAGAAGAAGGGAGCTCAGAAGGAGACAAATAGGTATAGAGAGGGAGGTAAAGGAAAATCAGGAGAGGTGTTCCAGAAGCTAAGTGAAGTATTTTGAAGAAGGAACAATTATTTATAATAAAAATGCTGCCAGGTAGTTCAAGGTGGGGACTAAGAACCGATCACTGGATTTGGCAACATGGAGGTCATCAGTAATTTTAAAAGAATAGTTCTGGTGAACTAGAATGATGAGAAGAATGGATTCAAGAGCAAATGTAGAATGAGCACTGGACATGATGAATATTTCAAGACAGGAGAGAAAGGGCACAGTATTCTGGGGGACCAGGGGAGGTAGGGAATCTGAGAAAGGCTTGTGTTTTTATGGGGGTTTTACAGTCTGTGTGTATATGGATAGGAATGATCAGTAAAAAGGAAGAGATTAGTGATGCTGGAGAGAAGGAAAAAGAAAAGAATTGCTGGAAAAGAGGAAACAAATCCATGAGTAGAAAAGTAAACGAAGGATAGAATACAAAAGCAAGAGGTTGCTCTTGAAAGAAGCAGGGATCCATCATTTTAAGAGAGGCAAGGAAGGATATACAGGTACCATGCAGGTGAGGGGGTAGGCCTGGCAGTGACAAGAGTGGGAGTTGTCTTCTGAGAGCTTCTGTTTTCTCAGTGAAATAAAAGTGATGTAATTAGCTGAGAATGAGGAAGTGGGAAGTGGAGAGTAAAGATACTACAAAGGAACCAACAAAAAGGAATTGCAAAAATAGTCTCCTAGATGAGTGGGGAATGTAGAAAAGGTGACAGTGTTCCTTGCATGGTTACAAATGGAAAGTAAAACCAGCCAACCTCATGTATTTTCTCCAGCCACGTTTCAGCGCTCACTGGTAAGCATGGAGTATGTAGAGTTGGATGTAAGCAGTGCTGGAATTTTAAAGCAGCATGTAATGGGGAGAGAATGGAGCAAAGGAATCGAAGGTTTATACAAAGGAGTGATTACAGTAAAGGACCACAGAGTTGAAGCTGGGGAAGTAGGAAAAAAAAAAAAGAAACACACAAGATGAATGATGAGCTGTTAAGGAATGGTAAGACAGAATGTGGAATGCTTAAAATTGAAACCATTTTGATTATTAGTAATGACAGTTTTTAAAAGTATTGATAAAGGCTGAGGGTGGATGAGGACAAGTGGAATAAAAAATAATTGATAATAAGAGAAAAAGGTGTTGAATGGTTAATCTACAGGAATGCTGAAATCATCAAGAAAAAGAACTGGAGTAGTGAATAGTGCTGAGATCTTCAATGAAGGAAAAGGATTGAACAGAACATTGACAGCAGTCATGATCACGGTGAAGGATTTTAATATGTCTCTTCAGAACCTAATAAATCATGCAGAGAAAACATAATTAAGGGTCTAAAGAAATGCAATTCACAATGAAAAAAAATCTACTTTGATAGAAATATCTAAAACTGTGTACCATGTTAACCAAGACTATACATTGCTCTCTTGAATCTATTAAATGTTTGTAACTGAATCATATACTTAACCACAAAGAAATCTTTTTAAAAATACCAATGAATGAAATGAGAAAAAAGAAAATTATATCACTTTTACAGAGAATGTAAGGAAATTACAAGGAAGGTAAGGAAATGTATCGGAATATTCATAGTAGGGTTGAAAACAGATGCTTCATCTTGTAATGAGATGGCTAACCTGCTCTCTTCCACTATAAAGTTGAACTCCTCTTGTCCAAAAATAGTGTAAAATATATACTAGTTTACAGTAGAAATTGGGGCTCCAGATGGTGCTAGTGGTAAAGAATCAAATGCCAATGCAGGAGACTTGGGTTCTATCCCTGGGTTGGGAAAATCCCGTGGAGTAGAAAGTGGCAACCAACTCCAGTATTCTTGCCTGGAAAATTCCATGGACAGAGGAACCTGGTGGGCTACATACAATCCATGGGGCCACAATGAATAGGACTGAGCACATTATAGAAATTATTTTAACTGTAATTGGTCATTGATACTTTGCCTATGTAACTTCAAGCATCCAGACACTTGATTGTCTAGCATCATCTTTCACTAGCTCCCACGTTTCCACTTTGCAAACACTGTACAATAATTACAGCTACCTCACTGCTTGTGGAAGAATTAGAGCAATCAGGAAGACACTGTTTGAAGAGCTCTTTGACTGTCTTAGACCAAAGAAGCTGTAGAAATGTAAAGTAAGTATTATTATCATTCCATCTACTTCGAATAAATTATTATAATTCAAGTGCCACCAATATATGTTGCACTTCAACATCAGTAGAAAAAGACAACAGACGCTTGTCCCCCAAACCTATTACTGATCCCTCAAATATATAAACAAAAAGGGCCCCAAATTTAGAATATCAATGAACAAATGCTTAGATTTACTAGTTTTACATCATGAGGGCATCCTGGATATGATAATAAAGACATTAAAGTTTGACTAATGTACCAAAGTGCTTTTTTGGCATCACAAATTGCCGTAGGCCATTTAGACCATGTCCTTAAAGAGTTGTGAAGAGGAAACTGTACCAAGCAATACTGTATGTGTCAACTTTTGTGGCAGGAACAAACAGCCCAAATCTCTGAGCGGCTTATGACAAGCCCCTGCTTTTTCTTCCTGTTAACTTGGGCCCCGTTGAACTCAGATGGACTCAACAGGCCTCACGTGTCTTCCCATTCCCAAATCCAGATGCCACTATCTGAGACCTGCTATCCTTACGGTAAAGGCAGAAAGAAAGGACTCAAGATGAAGCACTCAATTGTTTAAGCTTCAATTGGGTGAGACAGCTATCATATTCACTCACATCTCACTAGCCAAAGCACATGACAGAGAAAAAACAACTAGGGATAAACCTACCTGTCACAGTACTATGCTGCAGTGATGTCCCCCATCCATCCAGTCCAGTTCTTCACACCACAGGAGCTCAAGCTAGATATTACACTTCCCTACAGCTTCCTCTTCCAGAATTGTATGCAACTATTTACAATACTTTGTGAGTGTTTTGGTCCTACCATGGGAAACTCAGATGTCCTTCCTCCAAATATTCTTCTTATTGGTCTTCTTGGGGACTTTAGGGAAGGTTGTGCCGTTCAAACTCAGATGGATTGTTGTGACAGCCTATAGATCTCCTATGACTGGTACGAAGATTCAATAGTGGATTTATTTTTAATCCACTTCATTGTTTAACCCTATACACAAATTAAAACACGAATTTTTAAATTAATTTTCACTTCTTCTCCAGACCACGTAATATCCAAGTTAGAGTAACAAACAGACAACTAATAAGTGCCCATATATAAAGTAAATGCCCTTAGCACAAAACTGTCAAGGCTATTTAAGAATTTGATTTTTCTCTCCTCAAAACTTACTTCATAAGTATTAAGGCTATACTAAGGCTAACACTAAGCATTTTGCTGGGTCTTCCCTGGTGGCTCAGTGGTAAAGAATCCACCTGCAATGCAGGAGACACGGGTTTGATCCCTGGTCAGAAAGGTCCCCTGAAGAAGGGAATGGTTACCCACTCTGGTATTCTTGCCTGGAAAATCCCATGGACAGAGGAGCTTGGCGGGCTACAGTCCATGGGGTCTCAAAGAGTTGGCCATGACTTAGCTACTAAACAACAACAACAAAGCATTTTACACATTTACTCCTTAAAACCACACTAGGTAAGCATCATCATTATCATCGCCGTTTCACAGGTAAGAAAACGGAGGAACAAAAATGTTAACACGAGGTAATTGGCAGAGCTGGGGTTCAAACCCAGATAGTCTAGCTCTGGGGTTTAAGCTGTTATCCATAACATTATGCTGCCTTGTCCCCTTCACTCAGACTTTTTCCTGTTCTGCAAGACTGTGTTTAATTTCTCAAAGCAAAGGTCTCACTTCCTGTGCTGTTTTGAACTTTCAATCCCTGCATTTTCTCAGACTCCTCATTAGAAGAATCTATGTAAACATGATAGAGTTTACATTTGAACCACACCTCACAATTAACCATGCTGAGACTCAAAGATATCAAAAGGGACTTTTTCAGAGTCATGCACCTAGCAGATGACATTTTGAATTTCTTGAAGACATGAATCTATATCAAACCATGTGTTAACTGCCTAGTTCACCTTGCTCTGTATCCAAGGCAGTGAATCCCCTTAGAAGTCAGTTTTTCTCTGAACCAACAGCTCCTCCCTAATTGATGGTCATTTCTATTTCACATCCTTAGCATTTGCTAAACTTTTTCCTTTTACTCTCTTTTTCAATACACTGCATGAAGCTGGATATGTTTTAAAATAAAAATACATTCTGCTATTTTTAAGGAAAATAGTCAAATAAATGAAATTCACAAATTTAAACATTCTGTTAAAAATTATTGTTTCAAATGTCGCCTTTTTCAAATATCTTATACAAGTGGCTATCAGATGTGAACTAGTAAAGCTTCAGTTATAGAAGAGAGCTAACTCCCTGGGTGAGGAATTAGCAGATTATAGAAGGATTGAGCAGCAGAGGAAGAAGAAAAGGAGAAGCAACAATACAGCCAGATAAGTGATAAATTATGCAATTCATTCCTGTGTAATCAAGAATTGGCTTTAGGTGGATACAGTTAGTAACTTTCTTGGCATATGAAATGGTTTAATGAGATTAACAAGAATATATGTATATTCTGTTTCCAGAATTATGCCAGTTTGGATGCAAACTGTGTTCTTTGATCCATAATGCCTCTCCTGCCAAGGCAGGACAAAGCTCTATGACCTTCAGCCCCACTGGCTATGAGCAGGGATTTTGCTGGTCTGCTTTTGGATGCACTCATGTGGTGTTTTGACCGACCTTCCTCAGCTGGACTCTGACAACACTCTGCACAACTAGTGCAAACTTGTTTTCCTATTTTTATTGAGAACTTTTTGTTTTCTTTCTTATGTGGGAAATTGTTGTTTTCTTAAAAGAGACCATTTTGCCTGTAGGGAAAGCAAGTTAACAATTTTATTTTAGACATCTACTCTGTGTGAATCAATTGCCACTTTCCTAATTGAGTAACTAAATAATCACTTCCTACACAAATTACCTAGGGGTATATTTTCATGCTAACAGATATGGGTTAGGTGCATAGCACAGGAAAATTATTTTTGGTAGTATTTGTGGCATACTGTTAAAATAATTACATGTTAGCTCATATAATGGTTTATGTGTATCATAAATATTGTCTAAAAGTATTGAATAAGATAATCCTGCTTACAGAGCTTATGAATTTCACATGCACCCATGAAATTCAAAGATAATATCTTTTGTCATACTTGTAATAATCGATCATGGCTATCAACTCCTGAGTTTTTATGATATACCAAACACAATGCTAACTACATTCCTCACAGTAACCCTATAAATTAAGTACTATTGCATCCATTTCATACACGACAAAATGAAGTTAAGAATGGATGAATAAGCAGCCCAAAGTCACAGAAAGTGATGTTGGCTAAATTTAAACCTATATCTATATGATTCCAATGTCCAATGTCCACTGTACTATAGAGAGTCTGTGCCCCAGAACAGAGGCTATCTCTGTTTTTTTGTCTTTTGCAATAAAATACAAACATGATAAACTTGCTAATAGATTTTTTTGGCCTCCATAAACACTAGTACAATTCCTCAAAATTGAATGAGATTTAATAAGGAAGATGAATATAGGTGAGATGTTTCTACTTTTCCATCTCCCATTAAAACATTCATGATGATAAAAGGAGGTAAAAACTGACAATAGCAAAAGAAAAAAAAATTGTACCAAATTTTCCATACAATTTCCCCTAAATACATAGTCAATAAGGATAAGTTGAAAAGCAAATTACAAGACCCTATATCTTAATTATCTGGCCCCAAAGCAGAAGATGTTCACCAAAGAAAAGAAAAGGAAAAATCTCTGACTCATTTCCCCTTGATATACCTAACTCTATAATATGATGGCTAGATTCGGTAGGAAAACAAGCAAGTAATTATTTTCATAGACCTGTCATCCTTTTACATCACTTTCATCAGCTCTTTTCTCTTTTTATTTTTCCATTCTATTAGTAGGAAGTAGAGAGGAACATTTGAGCATCCCTTGGCATTGCCTTTCTTTGTGATTGGAATAAAAACTGACCTTTTCCAGGCCTGTGGCCACTGCTGAGTTTTCCAGATTTGCTGGCATATCAAGTGCAACACTTTCACAGCATCATCTTTGAGGATTTGAAATAGCTCAACTGGAATTCCATCACCTCCACTAGCTTTCTTTGTAGTGATGCTTTCTAAGGCCCACTTGACTTCACATTCCAGGATGTCTGGCTCTAGGTGAGTGATCACACCATCGTGATTATCTGGGTCTTGAAGATCTTTTTTGTACAGTTCTTCTGTATATTCTTGCCACCTCTTCTTAATATCTTCTGCTTCTGTTAGGTCCCTACAATTTCTGTCCTTTATCGAGCCCATCTTTACATGAAATGTTCCCTTGGTATCTCTAATTTTCTTGAAGAGATCTCTAGTCTTTCCCATTCTGTTGTTTTCCTCTATTTCTTTGCATTGATCACTGAGGAAGGCTTTCTTATCTCTCCTTGGTATTCTTTGGAACTCTGCATTCAGATGGGAATATCTTTCCTTTTCTCCTTTGCTTTTCGCTTCTCTTCTTTTCACAGCTATTTGTAAAGCCTCCTCAGACAGCCATTTGGCTTTTTTGCATTTCTTTTCCATGGGGATGGTCTTGATCCCTGTCTCCTGCACAATGTCACGAACCTCTGTCCATAGTTCATCAGGCACTTTGTCTATCAGATCTAGTCCCTTAAATCTATTTGTCACTTCAACTGTATGATCATAAGGGATTTGATTTAGGTCATACCTGAATGGTCTAGTGGTTTTCCCTACTTTCTTCAATTTAAGTCTGAATTTGGCAATAAGAAGTTCATGATATGAGCCACAGTCTGCTCCCGGTCTTGTTTTTGCTGACTGTGTAGAGCTTCTCCATCTTTGTCTGCAAAGAATATAATCAATCTGATTTCGGTGTTGACCATCTGGTGATGTCCATGTGTAGAGTCTTCTCTTGTGTTGTTGGAAGAGGGTGTTTGCTATGACCAGTGCGTTCTCTTGGCAAAACTCTATTAGCCTTTGCCCTGCTTCATTCTGTACTCCAAGGCCAAATTTGCCTGTTAGGCCAGGTGTTTCCTGACTTCCTACTTTTACATTCCAGTCCCCTATAATGAAAAGTAAAGTAATGCTCAAAATTCTCCAAGCCAGGCTTCAGCAATACATGAACCGTGAACTTCCAGATGTTCAAGCTGGTTTTGGAAAAGGCAGAGGAACCAGAGATCAAATTGTCAACATCCAATGGATCATCAAAAAAGCAAGAGAGTTCCAGAAAAACATCTATTTCTGCTTTATTGACTATGCCAAAGCCTTTGACTGTGTGGATCACAATAAACTGTGGAAAATTCTGAAACAGATGGGAATACCAAACCATCTGACCTGTCTCTTGGGAAACCTGTATGCAGGTCAAGAAGCAACAGTTAGAACTGGACATGGAACAACAGACTGGTTCCAAATAGGAGAAGGAGTACATCAAGGCTGTATACTGTCACCCTGCTTATTTAACTTATATGCAGAGTATATCATGAGAAATGCTGGGCTGGAAGAAACACAAGCTGGAATCAAGATTGCCGGGAGAAATATCAATAACCTCAGATGTGCACATGACACCACCCTTATGGCAGAAAGTGAGGAAGAACTAAAGAGCCTCTTGATGAAAGTGAAAGAGAAGAGTGAAAAAGTTTGCTTAAAGCTCAACGTTCAGAAAACTAAGATCATGGCATCTGGTCCCATCACTTCATGGGAAGTAGATGGGAAAACAGTGGAAACAGTGTCAGACTTTATTTTTGGGGGCTCCAAAATCACTGTTGATGGTGATTGCAGCCATGAAATTAAAAGATGCTTAATCCTTGGAAGGAAGGTTATGACCAGCCTAGATAGCATATTTACAAGCAGAGACATTACTCTGCCAACAAAGGTCCATCTAGTCAAGGCTATGGTTTTTCCAGTGGTCATGTATGGATGTGAGAGTTGGACGGTGAAGAAAGCTGAGTGCTGAAGAATTGATGCTTTTGAATTGTGGTGTTGGAGAAGACTCTTGAGAGTCCCTTGGACTGCAAGAAGATCCAACCAGTCCATCCTAAAGGAGGTCAGTCCTGATTGTTCATTGGAAGGACTGATGTTGAAGCTGAAACTCCAATACTTTGGCCACCTCATGCGAAGAGTTGACTCAATGGAAAAGACCCTGATGCTGGGAAGGATTGGGGGCAGGAGGAGAAGGGGACGACAGAGGATGAGATGGTTGGATGGCATCACTGACTCGATGGACATGGGTTTGGGTAGACTCCAGGAGTTGGTGATGGACAGGGAGGCCTGGCATGCTGCAATTCATGGGGTCACAAAGAGTCGGACACAACTGAGCGACTCAACTGAACTGAACTGAGAGAGGAACATTAAGATTGCATGCAAGGGATGTTTTGTATTTGAAAAAGGAAAAAAATACAAAAATTGAAAGAGACAGAAGAGAGCTGGGACTGTTGAGATGGGTGGGTTTCTTTGTATACGACATGATTCAGAGAACTTCAGTTGGTTGCCCAGTGCAGCCACAACACAGCGTCACTTCAGTCCTAGCATATGTGATAAATACCCATCAGGCACTACAAACAGAAGAAAAGTAAAATGCTGCATTCTGACCTTCAGGCTTAGATTGAGAAGAGGAAAGTTGCCTGAACCAAGTGAAGAAAGGAGTGAACAAAGGAGACAAAGGAGAGCAAAGTTGGTTGAAAAATGCCATCCTAGATAGCTCTTCCCCAGCCAGTCAGCAAAATAAACAATGAAGCCTAATAAAGCATAAGCGAAAGAAAACATTTGGAAGAGAAGGAAAGATTTCCTTAAAGACCCAAGGAGGTCATGGCTCTGAAAATTCTTTTCTTCAAAGTTACATAAGAACTTTGGTCTCAGTGTCCTTGCAAAGATCTCAGAGGCTATAAAACCAGAGCAGGCATCTCTACAAACAAAAACGCTGACATAAAGGCAGATTTACCTAGGGTGTTGGCTGAAATAAGAAAATAATGCAATAGCAAAAACGAAAATTGGCTTTGGGCACAGTAAAGAGCAGAATAGACACTGCAGAGAATTAAGAAAATTATGTGGAATAACAAATTTGAAAAGCCCAGGTAGGACATAGAAGGAAAACACAAAGAGATTAAACATCAGGGGAAAAAAGTATATATATATATATATATATATATATATATATATATATATGCAGAAGAGAAAGTGTATCCATTCCAAGATTTAAAGTTGTCTGTGAAGCAGAAATGAGAACACTCTGAGTGAAAGAAGCTTAAATGAGGATACCCTAAGATAAAGCATTAAGACACTGAAAAATGCTGCAGAAATGAAGAAAAATAAATGGTTCTTACAGGGTTTGAAGATGTTTATTATGTTACAGGCTTGATTATTGCTTGTATAAAAAGCCATGCAAAAGTATTCTAAGATATATTCTTTCTGTTAACAGATTCCTACTCAAATATACCTATGTAGATAAGGAGAGTTAGCATTAAGATATTTACTTAGGTATCAAGCAGAATAACCAAGATGGGAGAAATCATGGAACTATCTGGACATCAGGAATAACTATAACCTCGAATGCAGTCAGAATTCCTTCTCCATCCTCATGTCTGTGTCTCTTAGTATTTTGGGCTCTGTTCTCACAGAGTGCAGAAAAACTTTCTTCATGTGGCAGAAAATTTGGCTCCCTATAGTCATGAGAAAGACATCAAATTCAAGGACATCAAAAGCCACAGAGATGAACTCAGTTTGAGTCAAGTGCCTGAACTAGTGCCAGAAATAAGTACATACAGCAGCTCCCAAGAAAGCATGACTGACGAGTTGTAGAATCAATTCCCAAAGAAAAGGAATTCTCATCCCAGAAACAGTGATTGGAAGAAGACATCCAAATCAATGAGTATTCTCACAAGACTTGAACATACCACAGGTGGAGCTAGTGGTAAAGAACCTGCCTGTCAATGCATGAGATAGAAAAGACACAGGTTCAATCCCTGGGTTTGGAAGATCCCCTGGAAAAGAAACGGCAACCCACTCCAGTATTCTTTCCTGAAGAATCCCATGGACAGGGGAGCCTGATGTACTACAGTTCATGTAGTTGCAAAGTCAGACATGACTGAAGTGACTTAGCACACACCCACCAGCTTTATAACAGTGATTAGAGATGTGAAAAAACAATGAAAATCAGCATTAGAAAAGCTGAGATAGAACTTAGAAGGAAAAAATTTAAAAGAAAAGCAAAAATTAATTCAGAAATAATGACTAAATAAGGGTTATAAGAATGAATGCACATAGTAATGAATGCCTTAAGAGTAATAGAAGATAAAAATAGGAAAAGTTTTAAAGTCAAAAGAGTAAAGCGGGACTTCCCTGATGGTACAGTGGTTAGGAATCTGCCTGCCAATGCAGGGAGCACAGGTTCAGCCCCTGGTCTGGGAAGATTCCATGTGCCATGGAACAACTAATCCACAAATACTAAAGCCAGCATGCCCTAGAGCCCATGCTCCGCAACAAGAGAAGCCACCACAAGGAGAGGCCTGAGCACCACAGCTAGACAGCAGCCCCCTCTCACTGTAACTAGGAAAAGCCAAGGGCAGCAACAAAGACCTGGTGCAGCCATAAAAGATACATAAATATTTTTAAATGATATAAAGAAAGACAAAATGATTCAAAAGAAAATGGCAAATACTGAAGTTAGACAAAAAAGTCACAGTGAGAATCAGTTCAGTTCAGTTGCTCAGTCGTGTCCAACTCTTTGCGACACCCTGGACCACAGCATGACAGGCCTCCCTGTCCATCACCAACTCCCGGAGTTATGTCCATCGAGTCGGTGATGCCATCCAGGCATTTCATCCTCTGTCAACCCCTTCTCCTCCCAACTTCAATCTTTCCCAGCATCAGGGTCTTTTCACATGAGTCAGTTCTTCACATCAGATGTCCGAAGTATTGGAGTTTCAGCTTCAGCATCAGTCCTTCCAATTTCCTTTAGGATTGACTGGTTGGATCGGCTTGCAGTCCAAGGGACTCTCAAGAGTCTTCTCCAACACCACAGTTCAAAAGCATCAATTCTTCTGCACTCAGCTTTCTTTACGGTCCAACTCTAATGTCCATACATGACTACCGGAAAAACCATAGCTTTGACTAGACAGACCTTTGTTGGCAAAGTAATGTCTCTGCTTTTTAATATGCTATCTAGGTTGGTCATAACTTTCCTTCCAAGGAGTAAGTGTCTTTTAATTTCATGGCTGCAATCACCATCTGCAGTGATGATAGAGTGCCTAAAAAAGGGGGGAGGGAGACTAAATAAATACAGAAAACTGTAATTCAGTAACAGAAATAAAATAGAGGTTAGTTTAAATTATATTTTGAAAGTGCATACCATACATTTTATAATATTAAAGCAATCACCCCAAAACACACTTTAGTAAAGTTACAGAACATTAAAAACAAGGAAATAATCCTTTGAGCATCTAGGCAAAAAGAATAAATGACTTATAAGCAAAAGAAAAATAGACCTTTTTCAAAAGCAACACTTTATGCCAGAAAAAAAATGGAATAACATGTTTAAGATTATTAAGGAAAGAAAATATGAGGTACAGATATTTTACCCAGAGAAAATAGATTTTCAAAAAAGATACAGAGGAATTATCAACATTCAAGAGCTCAGAGACTATTCTCATGGGTCATTCCTAAGGAATCTACTAGAAAACAGGCTTCAAAAAACTAAAATAACTAGAGAAATCAACATAAGAACTGGTGGATAAGGTTAAAGTTAACTGTTTATAGAACTATGGCAAAAATGAAGGGAAACAAGGAGGTAATATTGTATGTAATGGCCATATGATTTAAAAAATGGAGAAAAGGTACAACTCATAAAGGGAGTGATAAGGAGAAAACATATTCAAAATAACTGCACTTAGTAATTACATTGCTGTGGTAATATTATTGTTATTCTGAGACCACTATGTGAAATAAAGTAAATGAATAATTGTGGGATCTTCAAATTCTATTATTCCCTGTGTCCTTGAGAACTAGGGATTTTGATGGTGGAAGAAAGGGAAATATCAACATAAAACAGAAGAGGTTAAATTAAAAGCACTATAGCTTTTAATTTAAGCCCTGAAATCTTTGAACTCGTAAGGTTTTTTTTAACACTAGTGTGTATGTGTTTATGTGTGCACATGTGTGTGAGTGTTGTGTATTTCTTAGCTTTGTCTACTAAACAGGTGTAGAAACAAGAACCCTACCATGTAGACACCCTGATTCTGAATTTCCAGTCTCCAGACTGTGAAAAATGTTTGTTGTTTGTAAGTCACCAGTCTGTGGTATTTTGTTATGGAAGCCTGGAAGGACTGAGGCAATTACCAGTTTTTGATAGCTTCTATACATCTGTCAAGGTAATTTTTTAAAATTTATTTTTAATTGGAGGATAATTGCTTTACAGTGTTGTGTTGGTTTCTGCTGTGTAATAATGTGAATCAGCTTTACATACACATATATCCCATCCCTCTTGAGCCTCCTGCCCCATCCTCCCCCAAGCTGATTATTAATAGCTTCTCTTTGTCACCTTAGAGAACCCTCACTAATATCCAGGAAACTGATCGAACCAGCTTTTAAGTAGAAGTTTGAAGGGGCATTCTTCCAGTTAATATTATTTTTCATCCACGCTAATAAGAACATTCTTCTTTTAATATCTTAGTCACAAACTCTTGAAATAATATAACAAATGTAAAAAGATACTGAATAAACAAAAAAATACTTTTAATTCGAGTGATTTGGAACTGATTTGTGTTTCAAAAAAACACTTATTTCAGTAAGAAATTCCCAAAATGTCACTTTTATTGAAGAATTTTGCACTGCTTTGATGGAATTGATAATGATGGTGGTACAATAAAGATGATAATGATAATGTGGGTGGCTAAAAATTTAAGTCTCTATGGTATTTTCTTGATGTATTTCTTGTTAGTATCTGGGGGGAAAGCGCTGATAAGCTGAAGAATGACCAGAACAAATAAATCTAAGTGCTAACAACCCCATTATTAGTTCTATACCAAATATTCTTGCATGGAAATGACTGATTTTGTAAAATATTGGTCAATGAATTTAAATGGAATTTTCACTTCAGGATGAGGATTAGTTGGGAGATTTAACCTTGATAAATTTATGTAATTGGCTGTGTATCTTTTATTGTTGATTATTTTAATATTTTATGGCACCATTCCCAGCCTTGGATTTTTACCAGTGTGGAAGTACAATTTTCCATTGAAAAGAAGAAACAGTACCTGATTTGTGACCATGCTTTGTTTCATGTAGGGCCTTTAATCTGAATCAACAAAAGTGGGTCAGGATATAAATCTACATAATTAACTTTCGCTTGGTTTTTAAGAGAAAATTGCTATGAATGCATGAACATTTTGCTAAGTATCTCAGTCATTTTCAAAATATTCACAAGAGCTTAATCAGATTGTAACCCTGAATGTAGGGATAATGGTCAACAAAATTATATCTGTCAGTTACACCAATTATCCTTATCCACCTTTATATGAAAGAATAAACACTGCAGTGTTAGTTTTTAAAAATTTGAATTCAATCACTAAACTTTTATTTAAAAGCAACAAAAGAAAATCCACAAATAAATAACTACAAGCTTAAAAACGTAATTTAGTTTCTGTGGTTAACTACTTACTATGTCTTTAAGAAAAAAAAGAAGTCTAGAAAAAAATATGACTTTCCCATTCTATCCACTTGGTTTCATTTCTCCCACACAGGATTTTTTTTTTAAATAGCTAGGCAGATTATTTCTTCATCACATCCAAAATAGTATAGCCTTACTTCTCAAAATGTGAGAATTGTTCCACTGAGAGAAATCATCTTACTAATTTTCTTTAATCTTCCCCACTTTTCAAAGACTGAACAAAGTTCAGTCCAAAGTTACTTGCCCAATGTCATTGTAAAACTGAAACTTGAAAGCAAATCGTACTTATCTAGGAGAGATACCAAGCAAATAGGAGTCAAGAAAGCTATTTTAAAGTCTGTTCATTCAGGAAAAGCATCCCTGGAAGTAATCTAAGAGATTTTAGGTTGTATTTAAATGATGCTATAAAGCAAGGAAATAGTCCTCAGAAAACTGCCTATTTCACCAGCACAGAGTTAAGCAGTTACTTTTAGTTTGTTTGCTTATCATTTACTTGTTTGTGTGTACTAAAAGTTGAACCCACAGCTAGGATTCAAAAGTTTCTGGACACATTTGAAACACTGATTCTTAAGGAAAGCAGTCAGAAATCTATATCCACATCTGACTAATGCACTTCTTATAGGGAGGAGATTCACCATGCAAGTAGAGTCTGTCAGCCTGGCCCGTTGACAAAGCCTTGGCGATGATGGGGGACATGAAAATTTAAGTATGGTCAAGAGTGAGTAGAAGACCTATGAGAAAGGGATTTTGTTCCCTGCAGTGTTTTCAGCATGTGGAACAATGCCTGACACAGTAGAAAACACTCATTAAATATAAATAATGAATTAATGAATGACTCTTCAATCAACTCTTCAAAAAATCATATTTGAATCAAGGTGCTTTAACTATGGGAATCTGTAAGTGGAGACATAGAGGAGGAAGGGATTGTGAGGGGAAATATAGAATTATTTTCATTAAAAAAAAAATAAGATAATGCAAGCAAAGGGCAGGAGTGTACTAGTACCCTTCTGCAGTAGATCCTGTGGGGCGTCACCCAGATTCTCTCCTTCAGGATAAAGGCACTCCCCTCTCCAACCACTGAGAATGTTAGCTGGTGACTTACAGATGAATCTTTCCTTGAGAACTGACCTCAGTCAAAGGGAGCTAACTCACAGAAGTTTGTGTTCCCTGTGAGGCAGCCCACATCCAATGACTAGTCAAGACCAGAGCACCTCACAGCTACAGAGAACAAACTAGTGGTTGGGCGGGGTGGGGACACAATAACAGCAGGGGAGTGAGAGGCACAAATTCTTGAGTGTAAGATAAGCTGAAGCATGCATTGTATAACACAGGGAATATGACTGATATTTTGTAATAACTGTAAATGGAAAGTAACCTTTTAAAATTGCATAAAAACTTTAAAAATAAAAAAACAACAACGACAAAGAACACCGCCTGATCCCTTGTCTCAGCACAGGACATATCTGAATGTCTGTCTCAGCACCTGAGATCCTCAGAGGATTGACAGAAGACCTCGGTGGCAACAGCATTGCTGTTCAACCTCTGCCTCTGCTCAGTCCTGTATACACTCCATACAAGTGTATCCAAAGGAGAGTGCTCAGCAATCAACCTTGGCAGCCAAACCTCCATCTCAGATTGTATTTCCAGGAAACCCAACCTCAGACATAATCAATAGGGTAAAAAATAAAAACGAAGGGGCATTGACTCCACTTTACAGAACACAAAGAGGCTTTGGCTAGAGTAACACGGTTATTGCAAGTAGCAACTCTGATGCAGATCTGACAATTTCGTAAACATTTGTGTCACCCTGGAGAGGCACTTCCTGTCGTATGCTGTTAGGAGAACTGGGATTCACTTATACTTCCTCCACCACCAAGTCCAAAATTGAATTTCTTCTAATTATAAAACTAAGACTTGTTTATTTTAGAAAATTTACATAATATAGCATAAACAAGAATGTAAAAATTACCTGTGATTCTACCACCAATATAAAATCATTGTTAAAATAGCCTTACAGATATTTCACCGTGGTCTCATCACACACACACATACTTCTCTTAAAAATATATATATATATATGATATATATTCTGTTCTTTCCCCATTTAGCTAAATAAAAATATCACTTTTGCTGCTTGTTTAATATTTCATTTTATGGCTTACATAGAATATAACTCAGCCTTCTACTGATACATTTAGAATTCTCTAATTTTTCAGTATTCTAAATTGTGTTGAAATAATATATATCCTATTTGCTCTGATCAGATTAATTCCTTTGCATTCTTTCTGAGAAGAGAAATTACACTTCAGAAATGAATGTGCATTCTTTGGCATTTTGCTACCTATTGTTAAATTGCTTTCTAGGATATTTTCATCAGTTTATACACTTACTAATACTTTATGAAAATGGCTCTTGCTCTGACACCTGTCTCATTCTTTTACTTTTTTCTAATTTAATATGTAAAATGCAGCCTCATTAATTCAATTGACATTTCTATTAAGCACAGAAGGCATGTTTATCATATCAACATCTGCCACAATTGTAAGAAAATATGCTTTTGATGGCAAAAATTAAGATTCAAAAAGCTAAAATCATGCTGGAACACTAAGCTGAACAAATAAAATGAGTTTTAATAGGGGTCAGAATAAGGTTTCAAGATAATACTTTTCAATTAACCACAGAAGAATGGGATGAAGGAGGTTTTCTTAACAAAGTCAGCATGAAAAAGACCTAGGTATTTAACTGAATGAAAGTTCAGATTGAGCTGATGATGAGATGTGGCTATCAAACTTCGAGGGAAAGCTTGTTTCTCTTTATTCAAAGCACAGCATCCAAGACAAGGATGGTCCCTCACTATTTTGAAGTGGCTTCCTAAATCGGAAATATTTTGTTCTGGCCAGTGTTTTCAAAAGCTTATTGACCAACTGTAATGCCTCCAGAAGCCAAGAGAATAAAGTATCTATAAAACAGGTCATACGAAGAATAGATGAAGAGTAAAATTAAAGATGCCTTGGGACAGGTAAGAATGGACTGGAGGCCATAGAGATGTAACTTGGCTGTCTTTAGATATTTGAAGAGTTGTCACTCAGAGGAAACACATGATTATTCTATACCACACCAGAAAGCAGAACTAGAAGTAGTGAACAAAGGTATGCACAGGCAGGTTTTATTTCAGTATTAGGAGGAAATGCCTAATGATTAGAGCTGCTCAAATGTGGAATAAAATTGACAGGTTAATTTTTCTTCTCATGAAACCACCACTGAGCCCCTTTTCAGTCCCCGATCATTCAAGTATCTTCTAAGTCTCTACTGTGTTCTCAGCCTGCACTGGGACCCTTGTGAGTAGGGGAGGGGATGAGAGGGGACTACAATCCGCTTCTTTGCTTGTATCCCCTACCCTTGGCCCTTTTACTAGAAGTAACTATTTCTCTCACACCCTAGGAAATGTGATTCAATTTCTGTTTAATACTCTGCTTTCCTACTTTTTCATAAGTATCTTGTTTTTTAAACACTCTACTGAATTCTAAATAATTTTCAGCATTAACCATACCTTTAAAAAACAGAAAGAATTCAGATAATTCCATATGGTTCTATCTCACTTTATTGTTTCCTCTAACACTAAACCTTTATGAAATTTGCACTGAGTCCCACCTAATTTTCTCCCCAACACAGTAAGTGATGGAGTTCTCTCTGAATTAGGTGCGCTTTCACTCTTCTTCCAGGAAACTTCTTTCTTCCCATCCTATCCCCAGGCTAGTTTCCATACATACAGATGTGGATTCTAACAGTTTCTGTGTGTAAGAAAAAGAAATGGCTTGGTTGAGCCTATAGATCTTTGTATATTTTGACTTGTACAAGGAAAAATTAATGCTTTCTGAGCAAAATTATATCCCAATAGGGATCATACATCCAGTGAAAAAAGATAACAAAAAAAGGACATCCTCACTGGGCTTCTTTTTTTTTTTTCCTTTCTTCAAGATGTTATGATTAAAACATTTTATCATTCAAAAGTAGTTTCTCAAAAATAGCCTCTAAAATTTCTCTGCTGCTGCTGCTAAGTCACTTAAAGTGAAAAGTGAAAGTGAAGTTGCTCAGTTGTGTCCGACTCTTTGTGACTCCATGGACTGTAGCCTACCAGGCTCCTCCAGACAAGAATACTGGAGTGGGTTGCCATTTCCTTCTCCAGGAGATCTTCCCGACTCAGGAATCGAACCCAGGTCTCCCACGTTGGAGGCAGGCGCTTTAACCTCTGAGCCACCAGGGAAGTCAAGTCATGTCCACCTCTGTGCGACCCGATAGACGGCAGCTCACCAGGCTCCTCTGTTCTCGGGATTCTCCAGGCAAGAATACTGGAGTGGGTTGCCATTTCCTTCTCCAATGCATGCGTGCATGCTAAGTCAGTTCAGTTCATGACCGACTCTGTGCAACCCCATGGACAGCAGCCCACCAGGCTCCTCTGTCCATGGGATTCTTTAGGCAAGAAAACTGGAGTGGGTTGCCATTTTATGCTCCCTAAAATTGCTCAGGGGCCTTCAAATGTGTTTGGGGTTTTAAGCACACTCATCAGTGCTCAGTTCCTTCAAGGCATCAGCCCACACCTCTCATGGCCAAGTCAACAGATGCCAAGTACACAAAAACATGGAGAGTGTGCACTGGGTTATAGCTATAAAGCAAATGAATAAGATATTGGCCACCCCACCCTTTGTTCTACATGAAGAACCAAACCAAATAATTTCTTTAATGTATATGTTCAGTTCAGTTCAGTCACTCAGTCATGTCCAATTCTTTGTGACCCCAAGAGCTGCAGCACGCCAGGCCT
This sequence comes from Giraffa tippelskirchi, assembly GCF_054371585.1. Taxonomy (NCBI): domain Eukaryota; kingdom Metazoa; phylum Chordata; class Mammalia; order Artiodactyla; family Giraffidae; genus Giraffa; species Giraffa tippelskirchi. The sequence continues at coordinate 85,453,540 of NC_137275.1, read as the reverse complement.
CCCTGTCCAACAACAACTCCCGGAGTCTACCCAAACTCATGTCCATTGACTCGGTGATGCCATCCAATTATCTCATCCTCTGTGGTCCCCTTCTCTTCCTGCCCTCAATCTTTCCCAGCATCAGGGTCTTTTCCAATGAGTCAGCTCTTCGCATCAGATGGCCAGATATAGGAGTTTCAGCTTCAACATTACTCCTTCCAATGAACACCCAGGACTGATCTCCTTTAGGATGGACTGGTTGGGTCTCCTTGCAGTTCAAGGGACTCTCCAGAGTCTTCTCCAATGCCACAGTTCAAAAGCATCAATTCTTCGGCACTCAGCTTTCTTCACCGTCCAACTCTCACATCCATACATGACTACTGGAAAAACCATAGCCTTGACTAGACAGACCTTTGTTGGCAAAGTAATGTTTCTGCTTTTTAATATGCTATCTAGGTTGGTCATAAGTTTCCTTCCAAAGAGTAAGCGTCTTTTAATTTCATGGCTGCAATCACCATCTGCAGTGATTTTGGAGCCCAAAAAAATAAAGTCAGCCACTGTTTCCACTGTTTCTCCATCTATTTTCCATGAAGTGATGGGACCAGATGCCATGATGTTAGTTTTCTGAACGTTGAGCTTTAAGCCAACGTTTTCACTCTCCTCTTTCACTTTCATCAAGAGGCTCTTTAGTTCTTCTTCACTTTCTGCCACAAGGGTGGTGTCATCTGCATATCTGAGGTTATTGATATTTCTCCCGGCAATCTTGAGTTCAGCTTGTGCTTCCTCCAGCCCAGCGTTTCTCATGATATATATACTCTGCATATAAGTTAAATAAGCAGGGTGACAATATACAGCCTTGACGTACTCCTTTTCCTATTTGGAACCAGTCTGCTTTTCCATGTCCAGTTCTAACTGTTGCTTCCTTATGATTATACAGTGGAAGTGAGAAATAGATTTAAGGGACTAGATCTGATAGACAGAGTGCCTGATGAAGTATGGACGGAGGTTCGTGACATTGTACAGGAGACAGAGAACAAGACCATCCCCAAGAAAAAGAAATGCAAAAAAGCAAAATGGCTGTCTGAGGAGGCATTACAAATAGCTGGGAAAAGAAGAGAAGCGAAAATCAAATGAGAAAAGGAAAGATGTAAGCATCTGAATGCAGAGTTCCGAAGAATAGCAAGGAGAGAAAAGAAAGCCTTTCTCAGCGATCAGTGCAAAGAAATAGAGGAAAACAATAGAATGGGAAAGACTAGAGATCTCTTCAAGAAAAATTAGATATATCAAGGGAAAATTTCATGCAAAGATGGGTTCAATAAAGGACAGAAATAGTATGGACCTAACAGAAGCAGAAGACATTAAGAAGAGGTGGCAAGAATCCACAGAGAAACTGTACAAAAAAGATCTTCATGACCCAGATAATCACGATGGTGTGATCACTCACCTAGAGCCAGACATCCTCGAATGTGAAGTCAAGTGGGCCTTAGGAAGCATCACTACGAACAAAGCTAGTGGAGGTGATAGAATTCCAGTTGAGCTATTTCAAATCCTAAAAGATGATGCTGTCAAAGTGCTGCACTCAATGTGTCAGCAAATTTGGAAAACTCAGCAGTGGCCACAGGACTGGAAAAGATCAGTTTTCATTTCAATCCCAAAGAAAGGAAATGCCAAAGAATGCTCAAACTACTGCACAATTGCACTCATCTCACACGCTAGTAAGGTAATGCTCAAAATTCTCCAAACCAAGCTTCAGCAATACATGAACCGTGAACTTCCAGATGTTCAAGCTGATTTTAGAAAAGGCAGAGGAACCAGAGATCAAATTGTCAACATCTGCTGGATCATCGAAAAAGCAAGAGAGTTCCAGAAAAATATCTATTTCTGCTTTATTGACTATGCCAAAGTCTTTGACTGTGTGTATCACAATAAACTGGAAAATTCTGAAAGAGATGGGAATACCAGACCACCTGACCTGTCTCTTGAGAAGCCTGTATGCAGGTCAGGAAAGAACAGTTAGAACTGGACATGGAACAACAGACTGGTTCCAAATAGGTAAAGGGGTACATCAAGGCTGTATATTGTCATCCGGCTTATTTAACTTATAATATACATTGACTTCTAGGCAAATACACAGAGGCTTTTTTTTTAGACTAATTTGAACTTGAATGTGTTGCTAGTTTATCATAAAATTAAAAATAATAGTTGACATGTTTCAAACATGGAATATATGCTCATTATTACCACATTTAATCTTCACAACAATACCATGAGTTAAGTACTTACTATTGTTATTAGCAGCAGTACCAACTCTAACAGGTGGGAAAACTCAAGCTTGAACTACTAATTCTTAGTGAAAGGTCCCAAGACAGGCCTTTCAAATGCAGAAACCCATCATTTTAACCACTGGTTGGTCCTGCCTGCAACCCACCGACTGTATGTCATGTTTCTAAGACAAGGTATCCTGGGTCCCCAGGGGAGATGCCAAGAACCCATCACCTCTGTTGCCCTAAAGCAAAATGTGGATTCTATCTATCCCCAACCAGTTCCCTTTTGAGCAAGAAAATGGGTGTTCCTCTGTCCTGAGCCAGTTAATTTTGGAGAAAGTGGGAGGGAAAGTGCAAGGAGAGGAAAGTATCTCAGGCTGCCAGGAGGGAATCTGCAAAGAGGGTGCTGAGACACAGGCCCAGCTAGGAGCACTCCCAGATGTCCATTCAAAAGGAAACTTACAAACCCCATGGGTGAAGTTAAATCAGACACTGTGTGTGCTAAGTCGCTTTAGTCACGTCTGACTCTTTTGACTGTAGCCCTCCAGGATCCTCTGTCCATGGGATTCTCCAGAAAAGAATACTGGAGTGGGTTGCCATGCCCTCCTCCAGGGAATCTTCACGACCCAGGGATCAGACCCGCATCTCTTCCGTCTCCTGCATTGGCAGGCAGGTCCTTTACCATTAGTCCCACCTGGGAAGTCAGACACTGCCTTGTGTTAAATACACTTTAAGCCTACCTAATGCTTCCTGTTAGACTGTCCCCCGACTTCATGAAGATTATACTCCATGCTGTAGCTAGTAGAGGACTCAAGGAGCCTTGCGCATTAGGTGCAGCTGTAACATTCGTTAGGAGTGTACTGCTGGTCAAATCTCTTCTTTGAATCTCCATTTAAATAGAGGAAGTTTGGAGAAGAAAATCATTTCTAAGACCTATTTCTTTTTTAATTGAAGTATAGTTGATTTACAATGTTGTGTTAGTTTCTGGTATACAGCAAAGTGACCCAGTTACATACATTCTTTTTCATAGTCTTTTTGATTGTGGTTTATTACAGGATATTGAGTATAGTTCCCTGTGCTATACAGTAGGATCTTATTGGTTATTCATCCTACATATACTAGTTTGCATCTGCTAACCCAAACTCCCGGTTCAACCCTTCCTTGCCCCCCCATCCCCCTTGTCAACCACAAGTCTGTTCTCTATGTCTATAAGTCTATTTCTGTTTCATAGATAAATTCATTTGTCATATTTTAGATTCCACATATAAGTGATATCATATAGTATTTGTCTTTCTCTATCTGACTTATTTCACTTAGTATGATAATCTCTAGGTCCATCCATGTAGCTTCAGATGGCATTATTTACTCTTTTTATGGCTGAGTAATATTCCATTAGGCTTCCCCAGTGGCTCAGTGGTAAAGAATCTGCCTGCAATGCAGGCATTGCAGGAGATGCAGTTTCGATCCCTGGGTTGGGAAGATCCCCTGGAGGAGGGAATGACAATCACTCCAGTTTTCTTTCCTGGAGAATCCCATGGACAGAGGAGCCTGGTGGGCTACAGTCCAGCTGCTGCTGCTGCTAAGTCGCTTCAGTCGTGTCCAACTCTGTGCGACCCCATAGACGGCAGCCCACCAGGCCCCGCCGTCCCTGGGATTCTCCAGGCAAGAACACTGGAGTGGGTTGCCAGTTCCTTCTCCAATGCATGAAAGTGAAAAGTGAAAGTGAAGTCGCTCAGTCGTGTCCGACTCTTAGCGAGGGTCGCAAAAAATTGGACTTGACTGAAGTGACCTAGCATGCACGCAATATTACATTATATACATTTTGACTAGTATGAGGTGGTACCTTGTTGTAGTTTTGCTTTGCATTTCTCAAATAATTAGTGATGTTGAGCATCTTTTCATGTGCCGATTGGCCATCTGTCTTTTTTGGAGAAACGTCTATTAATATTTAGGTTCTAAGACCCATTCTAAAAGGGTTTTAATTCTATCTAGTCACCTTCTTAAATAGCACTACTAAAATCCAGGAAACATAAGCCACAAGCACAGAATGAACTAGAAAAATTAAGAGTGAGGGAGGAAATTTAAAAGTTTCTTCTCAGTCATGCCTGCATTGACCCTGGAGTAATTTTTAGGCTTGTTAGACTATCACAGCTGTCTTTGCTTCACCTACTACTACAAGGCTTCTATTCAGATTGAAGCATTCTTGCCTTTAGAAAGTCCAAAATTCAAATAGCTGTAAGCAAAATATCTAGAGGAGAAGTTTAGAGGAAATAATGTTAATATTTGAAATCAATTAACATTCCTGTCTACCCACCAGTAATGGAGATTTCACCTGCTGTGAATGTCCCTGTGGGTTATAGAAGCATCTTTGTGTGAATGCAAAGAGTTTGAGGGAGAATGATCTGTTAAGAGCAATTCACACAGAGAAAACACAACCAGGGGGACTCATGAATATGGATGAGCGAAGTCAGAGGTGTCTGCACAATCCAAATGAGACACTTCCCTCCTTAAACTTTGTAAAATGGAAGGCAGCCAAAAAGGAATCTTCTGCAGCCTGATAAGTAGCCAATCCTTAATTAAATAAGCAGGGCAAAGTAGAGAGCAATTGAAAAATGGAAAAATATAGAGCACAGAGAATTAGCATGCCGGCTTCTGTGATCTACTGAAGTTCCTCATGAATGAGAAATGAGACAGGCTTAATGACATTTGGCTTAATTTGTTAATGCTTTACCACGGGGGTATCCTCTGTACAGGCATATTTTCCAAATAAATCATGGGTAGGAATCAACAGACAATAAAAGGTTGAAATATTCATTTTTCTCCCAATTCAGTAAAAAGAACATTCTTTTCGCAAAAATATTATTTCTTCAAATCAATATCCTTATTTTATGGAACAAATAATACATTTTCTAAATAATAGTCCTTAGTACTTAGAGGGTGATTCTTCTGCCCCGTTTACTCAACAAGCTTTTGCTGAGTATCCTGGATGAGCCAGGCATTGGGTAAATAAAGCTCCCATCAAATAAACACATGCTATGCACTCATTATATACATTATGTTATTTAACTATTATGACAGCTTGCAAGTGAGACATAATAGTTCCTCTTTATAGATGAGGAAAGTGAGGCTCAGAGAGGTTTAACTTCTCCACATTCTCATGCTTATGTTTACTGGTGATTGTTATTGGCTTAGTCTCTAAGTCATGTCCAACTCTCTGTGACCCCATAGTCCACTAGGCTCTTCACTTTTTGTGACCCCATAGCCCACTAGGCTCCTCTGTCCATGGGATTCCCCAGACAAGAATACCGGAGTGGGTTACCATTTCCTTCTCCAAAGGATCTTTCCAACCCAAGGATGGAACCCACATCTCCTGCACTGGCAGACGGACTCTTTACCACTGAGTCACCTGGGAAGCACAGGAGCCAGGTGTTAAAAGGTAAACTGAGACACATTTAAAATGTTAAGTGTTTATTTGAGCAAAAACTGATTCTAACAGGGCAGCCCCAAACTAGAAGTGGTTAGGAGCACTCCATCAACATGAGCTTGGGGAGAGGCTTATCTAGAGAAGGTGTGGAAGCAAAGAAAAAAAATTATATGGTGTGCTATAGCTTAAAGCCAAGTTGGCAGATTGTGATTGGTTGTCCTTAGATTTCCATCTAATAACCTTGAGGCATTTACAAGCTTAGTTTTTTGGAGTTGCTTACAGGCTGCCATAGCATTAGAGCAACCTCAGTCTAATGGCCAGGATGTTTAATCTAACACAGACTTAAAACCTAAGCTTGATTCCAAAGTCCATGATCATTCCATGATACCAAAGTGCTTCCCAAAGACTATGAAGACAAGTAGTTCTTGAATAGTCCTACTGGTTCTCAGACTTTGCTCAGGGAGTTCATTGTCCTAGTGGAGCTGGCAATGTATTTGTAGCAGAGTTTGACATGATAGCTTTGAAACCACAGGCACTGATCTCTTTAGGGCTCAGTTTCTTCATATATAACATGGGGATGATAATAAGCCTGTGGCCAAGTGGTAGCTGTAGTTTAAATGAGATAATCTGGAGTTTAATGCTCATTTCATAGTTCAGTAGTGACAAGCATTCAGTCTAGTATTCTATTCCTTGATGCATGAAGACCCCTCCCCATAGGATTTTATGTGAGAGTGTCCATCCCAGGCTGTCATGTCTGCATGTTGAAAGAAGAAATATGTTATTTTTATTTCTTTGTGTAACTTCCCTTCTGAATCACTGTGTTTTCTTATGGATTGATATTCAGGGTACTATTTTCATAGGATATAAACTCAGAGAGGAAAACATAACTCTCTCTTTTAAATTGACTTTAAATTTTTCTATAGATAGATTTACTTATTTCTCAGTCCCCAACTTTCCCCTGATGGCAGAAAACTTAATTCACTCACTTTTAGATAAAACTCAGACAAATTCCTCGATGTATTAGTCAAATCAAGGTCTTAGCAAATCTCAGTCCTTTGAGGTTCCATCTGTCCTCATGTCCTTGTCTGTGGTCCAGACATCCTGGGATCTTGGCTTTTGATTCCTGAAAAGTCTTTTCTCTCAAGTGATTATCTCTGCCTTGCATTTGTGAAATTCTACTTGATAAGTTCAAACACTAAGACTTGAATGTTTTTCCTCCTTTAGATTCTGACAGTGAAACCCTATCCTATGGATATGGAATGTGGCCCTCCCCGCTGCCTAAATAGGGAGAAAGAATAAGAGGTCCTGAGCAAAAAACGACACCTCCATGACTATGTCAAAATATTACCCCGCTACACAAGACTGAAAACCCACTCAAATTAATAAGTAAGACGGGAAAAGAAAGTAGCTTACTTTTAGGATACAGGGATTTCATGGACTTCAATATCAAGAAGCAAAAGAGGACTTCCTTGGTGCTCCAGTGGTTGAGAATCTGCCTACCAATGCAGTGGACTCTGGTTTGATCCTTGGTCTGGGAAGATTCCACATGCGGAGAAGCAACTAAGCCCATGTGCCAAGACTACTGAGCCTGTGCTCTAGAGCTTGTGCTCCACAACAAGAGAAGCCACTGCAAAAAGAAGTCCACATACTGCAACGAGAGTAGCCTCCTTTGCTGCAACTACAGAAAGCCTGCATGCAGTAATGAAGACCCAGCACAGCCAAAATTAAAACTGAAAAAAAAGAAAATCGGCAAAAAAGAGTTGAGCTTCTTGAAATGTCAACAACAAAAAAACTCAAGGTTCAAATTCACTGTCTCTGTTCTCTTCTTTCTCTCTCCAGGACTCGTGGTTTTCTCTCTTTTGCCTCTTTCTGTGAAACTGCACCATTCTCTCTCTGCTTCCTTTGTTTAACCATCTCATAAGTAGGCTCTAAACAATTATCCTAACCCCGGCTCTGTGTGACTTTTCAGCTCAAACCCTGTAGCTGGTTTATGTTGTCACCTAGTGTCTTAACACACAAATCTCACCAGGGAGACTTGGTCAGGCTCCTGTGTTAGAGCTAGACCTCGCAGGATACTGAGCAGTTTGTGACTTAATGGCTTTTGGGTCCTTTATCCATTTCTAGTTCAATAAATGATTGCTATGGCAGGCACCCTGAAACACATCTTTAATACTATCTGATATAGAAGAAAAGATATCAAAGATATTACATGCTAAAAGTAAACAGAAGAATAAGTGAGTCTTGTTCCAAAAAAAATTTGCTCTTTTACAAGACTATGGAGGAAACTACCTTTGACTGCCCCAAGAGCAGTTCTGGAATTTTCCTAGGTCATAAATCTACCTATATTACTTCTATCTGCCAGTGTCTTCCAGTGTTGGAATATCTAAGAAGAAGGTAATATGTATGTAAATATGTCTAATATTTTATTATAGATTCCTTCTTGGAGATTAGACACAAGGATTTTAATTTATTTTTCCCTTAAGTAATATTTTCTGCACAAAGATATTAGCTAGGTGGCCTGGAAAAGCTATAACGTTCAGAATGTCACTGGAGGAGGAGAGATGAGAGAGCAGAGGAGTTAGGGGAAGCTAAGAGGCTCTTAGACGACTGTAAAATCTTATTTCGTATTGACTCAGCCTGAGAGCAAGGGCTCTCAAAAGCTTTTCGTGGTTGTATTTGGGGCCTCTGAATAGGATACTTGACAGAGGTTTCTGTTATATGGGAAGTAACTTGAAAGCAAGGATAACACATTTACAAGGCATGAAGAGGAAATAAAGTTTTTAGGAAAAAATTATCTTAGAATTTATACAACTTTTTAACTAACTGGGTAGTGTTTGTGATAAAATTACTTTTACTGTCTTATGAAATTGATGGGATTTGTACTTAACGAAGATCATGCCAGAATTTCTCTAAAAATTCAACTTATGATAATTAATATAGCAATATTTTATTTTAACAAAAAAGACTAAGGAAAGGTAGAAGGGAGACTAAATGGAATTAGATTCTAGTAAACCTTAACTTCATTATTTTTAAGGAACTTTACTTCACAGAGCAAACCACAGTAAGCAAATGGATAAAATCTTAAACCAGGAGTCTTAAAATGCTGTGTAAGCATCTTCTTGTATAGCACTGAGAATCTTCCAAGGTGGCTACACTTAGAACCTTGATGACCTATTGTATCAGGAGAGAAGAGAGGGAAGAAGAAGCAGATGAAATAGGCAGGCATTGGCTATAAGCAGTTGAACCATCTTCAAGCTAATTCTCATAAGCAGTTCATTAAAGAAGAAAAGAAACGTACTGAACATGAAAAGAGAAACGGAAAACTAAAAATAAAATTCTTCCTTGAAGAGAGGAAAAAAAGAGTACATGCCAAGATCTGACATCAAAGTTTGTCAAGTTTGTGTTTTAAGGAAGATAGCTTTTCGAACATACCTCCTATGCTTTAAAAACAAATGCTCTCCTCTTTTGTGATTGCATGTTTCATCTGTAAAAATAATTGTAGAAATGTATTTGCAGTGCTACCACAACTGGTCATCTTTATGTAGTTTCTATATGTCAATAACATACACTGATAGTATGCAAGCCTTAAATGGAGCAAGAACTCTTACCTGTTAGAAAGCATGCTTATGCATGGGTATGCATCATCTGGATTTGGAGTGATGGATCAGTGAGCAGAGTGACTGAGCAAAATGAGAGACCTGGCCTTCTGATATGAAAGAAATTAACTTAGAAATTGTACAATCTGAGATACTTTAAAACCTCAGTGGCATTTGAGTCAGTGGAGTCCTTGTGTGATCAATATATATTTAATGTATGTGCCTAGTCTTATGTGGAAGAAAAATTCATTAAAAAGTGCCCTTTTCCTTCCAAAAGAACTCTCCATTATTAGCAGAGAAAATTAATTGTAAGATAGGTTCCTCTGCCAGGTTCCTCTGTCCATGGTATTCTCCAGGCAAGAATACTGGAGTGGGTTGCCGTTTTCTTCTCCAGGGGATCTTCCTGACCCAGGAATCAAACCCGGGTCTCCTGAATTACAGGCAAATTGTTTACCCCTGAGCCAACAGGGAAGCCCAATTTATATATCTTATATGTAAGATATGTATATGTCTCTTACATTTATACACTTATACATACAAATATATTTGTGTGTGTGTATATATATATATATATATCTCCATGGTAAGTGGTGGTTCCAGATGTTACCATGTGATTCTTTTTCTAAAAGATGACTTCTGGAAGACAATCTGAAAAGTTAAACAGAGGAAGGGTTTTTGTTTTGCTTTACTTTGTTTTATTAACAGGCAAGTCTTCAATCACTGTTGGTTGCCAATACCATAATGCTCTCCTTAGCTTAAAAGAAAAATTCAACTGAAAAATGTTCCATCTTTCTTCCCATGTAAGGTAAGTGTTCAAAATACGTGGACACACATTAAGCCATAGGACTAATATCAGTGGAAATGCTAGGGTTGATCAAGAGTAGCACAAACAGAAAGCCTTCAAAACTAATGATACCTTAAGTGAATTCCCAGAACTCAAATTTGGAGACAAATAGAGTCCGTGGAATAGGAAGCAATAATCAGACTGTGGTCTGGATGAGTGATTTTTAAAATATACCAGTCCCTGAGCCGGAAGCAACAGCATTTGTTAGAAATACAGTTTGTTAGAAGTACAAATGCCCTAGGATCCCCCCTGAGGGAAGGGCTCAGCAAGCTGTGTTTTAACCAACTTTCCAGGTAATTCTGATCCATAGTAATGTTTGAGAACTGCTACCTTAAATGAATTCTAGAGACAGAGGTGGGGAGAGGAAACACCAAAGTTTCTGTGTGGCTCTACCCACTTTCAGTGAATTCTTGTTAGGATGTTTTAGGTCAAGGTTAAGAATTGATTGGCTAGCTCATGTCCTTCAGACAGGCCATGCCTGTGGTAGGTCACTGACAGTCTACATGAAGATCTTTCTGGGACAGGGTCCCCATTCCTCCTCGCATTACACTTGACTTTTGGGACAGTGGCCTATGCCATAAAACATGACCATAAACTGCTGAGTTTATAGAGGCTAAATTTCCCAAGAAAACATGCAGGCCCTGAAATACAGTTAGTTGGTGCCCTGAAATATAGTTAGTATTTCAACAAATTAATATTTACTCCTTTGATGATTGTGTTGCATGATTATAGGAATTTGTTTAACTATTTTGATGACTGATTTCTTTTTTCCCTGTAGATGGTCATTTTTCCCACTAATTTTGATTGGAAAGCATCTGCTCAGCTATAGGACTCCACTTACAGCTGAAATAGGCTGATTGCCATTTCCTTCCTTTAGACAATTTTGTCATCTTCCCAAGCCTCTAAATATTACCCTCAAAACATGTGTCTTACTTAAAGAGAAATGAAATCCATTAGACTTGACATCTTCCGTGCAGATGGACACAGCAACCTAGCAAGTGTGTAGCAGACGCAGGGCTTCCCTTAAGCTCTGGCTAGTGTTACTTTAATGGAAAAGCCCTTTGAAGTGGATCAAAACTTAATTTGTCAACGGAAGGGTGATAAAACCCCTAAACTGGAAAAATACCAAAAAGCATGGCCTGAAATTGACTGCTTCACATGTAACATTTGTGTTTTATTTTGACTTTAGAGCAATCAGCTGATGGAGATTACTTGTCAGGTCTTGTGGGCTTTCATCAGATCCTTCCCTTCCAGACCTGAGCACCTGAAAAGACAGCTACTCCTTCAACAGTACCTTAAAAGACAGCTACTCCTTCAAGAAAGGTTGCTAACGCAATATCAGATGGACCAGATATTGTCCTGATGCACAGCCTTCTCCACTGGACCACACAGGAAGCAAGTAGCTGGAGGCTGCAACTCACCTCTTGTCTTTCTCTGGACCTTTCTACACATCAAACACCTTCTGCTACTGTTCCTATTTTATAAGCAGAGCAAAGTTTAATTGTATACACAGACTGCTTGATTAAGTTCACGATGAGAATAATTATAGTACTTGGTAACTGCATGGTTCTTTACAGAGCATTTTTACAGGCATTATTATTATTACTATCATTACAGTGGACACCATTTTATTCAACAGTTGCTCTGTGCCAGATATAGCATTAAGTGGTTTCTACATGAAATTTCACTTACAGATTTGGTATCCACAATGAGTTGTGAGAAATATGGATGAATATCATTTTCCAATTTATGTGGAAATTTGGGTTAAAAGAGGTTTGTGAATTGCCCAAAGCCAGAGAATCAGCACACAACAAATTATAATTAGACTTCAATTCTTTGACCTTTAATTATTCCTTTGAAACTTCATTTATAACATCCATTGAACTCCTATTAATATAATGTTCCAAACACGTGCTAGGTGCCAAGGCTACAGAGATAAACACCATGGACCTGCATTAGTTTAGGAACTACAGCCTGGTTCATTAGTTTTCTTAAGAAATAATTAGAGTGCTTAATGATTATCAGGCCCCCTAGAAACAACAATGAATAAGACAGTCCTTCCCTGCATAAAGCTGTTTCTTTCCTGCAAAAAGTAAAGTTGTTCTTAAATCTCACTGTGCATGAAAATACCTAGGGAGTTGGTTTAAAGCGCAGATTACTAGGTCCAATCCCCAAAGCCAAGAAAGTATCTTTTAAACCAGTATCCCAAGTAATTTCCATACAAGTTCTCTATAGACTACTCATAGAGGAACCCAGTTATGGTGAATGAGACAAAGACAGAGGCCATGTGAGGAGAGTGGGAAAGATACTACTGCTGACTTAAAAAATAGTCACAACCTAAAAACTGAGAGTTGTTTTATTCAGTGGGAAAGTTTTAGAGAAGTTTGCAATGAAGGGCAGGTAGTCTGACCATCAAAAGTATTTTTGTGAATTAAAGAAAACCAGATATCTCAAGCTAAGGAATTTAGTGCTTTTCTATGTGTGGGAAGATGCAAGACTCTGGGCTCACTGAAATCATTTCTTTCATAGGCATCTCAGCTATCTGGGACCAGTATCCTGCATTTTCCTCAGTGCTCACCTTAGGGAGTGGCTGCAGCCTGATGATTGCCAGATAGAAGGTATTGTTCTCCTTCCTGGTTGCCCTGGAAGGCTGGAATCACTGATGACTGTGACATACTTGTTTATTGATATGGTAGGAAATACTCCATTTCTCACTACAATGGGGATAAGCCCCCTATGCTGACTGCTGGCCTAGCATAGAACAGGTGTCCCAGCCCAGCTGGGGAGAAGGTAAGAAGAACAAAGGACTTGAGGCTGTGTTAACACAAGTTCATGTGCCTAACACACAGTGAGACCAAACAAACTGAAATGTTGGAGTTTGAAACAAAGAAAGGTTTATTGCAGGGCCATGTAAAGAAATGAAGTGGTTCATGCTCTGAAAATCTTTGAGCTCCAAGAATGGTTTCAGCAAAACATTTTTTTTAAAAGGGCAGGTGGTGGGGAGGCTGCAGGGTACAAGATTAACTCACACACAATATATCCCAGAGGCAGCAGGGTGGTGTCACAGAGATTAACATTATCAACCTTAGGGTCCAGGAGGCCTGGGAATATGTGCTCACAGTCATCAAGTAGTTCTTCCATTTGATGGGGGTGGTTTTCACATCTGTAAAACAACCCAAGAAATTTGCATCAAATACTTTCACTCACTATTATCTAGGTACTTCAGGGAGGAGCCGAAGCAGAGGATATGGGGGAACACCTGTTCTGAGAAGGCCCCTTAGGGTCTTGCTCAGTTACAACCACAGCTAAGACTCAGCCTTTCAGTTCAAGCTCTAATCCCATTTACTGGCAGAATGAGTCTCAAGAAATAATGACTCTGCTCTTTTGGGGACTGACTCATATGGAAGAGGAACTTTGGAATTAGGCTTAACTAAATCCAAGTTGCATAAACTTCTCCCACAAAATTGGCTGGAGACAATTTACTTATATTCTCTGATTCTTAGTTTCTTCATCTCTTAAATGGACATGATGTTTCTTAGAAGATCATTATATTAGGTAGTTGCTATTGTCATTCAGTTGCTAAGTTGTGTCCTACTCCTTGTGACTCCATGTACTGCAGCAGACTAGGCTTCCCTGTCCTTCACTATCTCCTAGAGTTCGCTCACATTCACATCCGTTGAGTTGATAATGCTATCTAACCATCTCATCCTCTGTCACCTCCTGTAGTTAGAATAAGAAAAAGGTGTCAAAAATGGTAGAGAAAGTGGGGCCTAGAAGGCAGACAAAGAAAGGAAAAAGATTGAGAAAAGAAACAAAGGAAGAAAATCCCGGGACAGGAATGGGAACCTCCAGAGGAAAAAACATACCCAAATATGCTCCATTCCTGATCGGTAGTGGGTACAAGCCCTATTTTACATAGGGCAGAAAAACAACGCTTCCCAGGTGGCACTAATGGTAAAGAATCTTCCTGCCAATGCAAGAGACGCAGAAGACACAGGTTCTATCTCTTGAGTCAGGAAGATTGCTGGAGGAGGAAATGGCAATACTACAGTATTCTTGCCTGGAGAATCCCATGGACAGAGAAGCCTGACGGGCTGCAGTCCATAGGGTGGCAAAGAGTCGGACACGACTGATGATGGGGCAAGCACATACAATCAGGCTCCAGGAAGAGGAGACAAGAAGTATAAACACAGAAGTCAAGATGGATCAAGGCCACTCCTACAGAGTCTGCCCACTCTCATGTCTTGGGGTTGTATTATTCCTGCCTGCTTAATAAAATTCTGCCTGTTTGAGGTGTAACTCTGGTCTGTCTCTTCAAATCTTTGCTGCAAAAACTGAGGAAAAAACTGACTCAACAATTATAAGAATCAGAAATAAAAGACAGCTATTGTTAATATTATTTCCTCATAAATTTAATTATTTTTCTATAAAAAAAGAGAGAAAAATATTTTTGTCTCTTTTTAAAACAATTTTAACATTTAACAGTTAAAATATTTTGGCTTATAATACACAATGTAATAATGATAAGACTGAACTTATAATTCAAAACCATGAGAAGATTCCACAATCCTTAGGATTCTAAGGATGCTCAGGGGGACCATCTTGAAAGGCTTGGTGTTCAGCAACATGTTCTGGTAAAAGCCCAAAGGATGCCACTTTAAACCTTTCCTTTTACATGGGTAACAGCATCCAGGCTCCACTACCACTAAGGACAGGGCAAGGAAAAATGAAAGGCTGGCAGGCAGGTCCTATGTTTCTTCCTCTGGTAGGATCTCCTGAACCAAAAAGAAGTCTTCTAAATTGTCCTAGAGTGATTCTCCTGCATTTGATAGCTGAGTGTTTTAACATACATGGAGTGCTACAGCACAAGGTAGGAATTTCACTGCCAAGCATTTGTGGCACACCGCATGGATATGCACAGTTGGTAAGCAAAAATATTCATCAAAGAGTTAAATACATTATATATGCTTGCAGAATTGTTGTTGTTGTTGTTTTTCAGTCACTAGGTCATGTCAACTCTTTTTGACCTCATGAACTGCAATATGCCATGTTCCTGTCCTCCACTATCTCTTGGAGTTTGCTCAAACTCACATCCCTTCAGTCGGTTAGAGTATCTAACCACTTCATCCTCTGCTACTCCCTTCTCCTTTTAGCTTCAGTTTTTCCCGGCATCAGGGTCTTTTCCAATGAGTCAACTCTTTGCATCATGTGACCAAAGTATTGGAGCTTCAGCATCAGTTCTTCCAGTGACTATTCAGCATTGATTTCCTTTAGGATTGACTAGTTTGATCTCCTTTCAGTCCAAGAGACTCTCAAGAGTCTTCTCCAGCACCACAATTCGAAAGCACTCAGCCCTCTTTATGGTCAAATTCTCATATCTATACATGACTACTGGAAAAAAAATAGCTTTGACTAGACGGACATTTGTCGGCAAAGTGATATCTCTGCTTTCTAATATGCTGTCTAGGTTTGCCATAGTTTTCCTTCCAAGGAGCAAGCATCTTTTAATTTCATGGCTGCAGTCACTATTTGCAGTGATTTTGGAGCCCAAGAAAATGAAGTCTGTCACTTTTCCACTTTTTCCCTATAAAACAATGGGACCAGATGCCATGATCTTAGTTTTTATTTTAATGTTTTAAGCCAATTTTTTCACTCTCCTCTTTAGCCTTCATAAGAGGCTCTTTAGTTTCTCTTCTCTTTCTGCCATAAGGGTGGTGTCATCTGCATATCTGAGATCATTGATATTTCTCCCTGATGTTTTAATTCCAGCTTGTGCTTCATCCAGCCTGGCATTTTGCTGGATGTACTCTGCATATAAGTTAAATAAGCAGGGTGACAATGTATAGCCTTGACATACTCCTTTTCCGATTTGGAACCAGTCTTGTTGTTCCATGTCCTGCTCTAACTGTTGCTTCTTGACCTGCATACAGATTTCTCAGGAGGCAGGTAAGATGGTTTGGAACTCCCATCTCTTGAAGAATTTTCCACAGTTTGTTGTGATCCACACAGTCAAAGTCTTTGGCATAAGCAATGAAGCAGAAGTAGATGTTTTTCTGGAATTCCCTTCTTTCTCCATGATCCAATGTTTGTTGGCAATTTGATCTCTGGTTCCTCTGCCTTTTCTAAACCCAGCTTGTACATATGGAAGTTCTCCGTTTACATACTGCTGAATCCAAGCTTGAAAGATTTTAAGCATAGCCTTGCTAGCATGTGAAAAGAGCACAATTGTACAGTAGTTTGAAGATTCTTTGGCATTGTCTTTCCTTGGGATTGGAACTTTTCCAGTGCTATGTCCACAGAGAATGGGGGAAAATACTGAATAGTTGTTAAAATGGTAGGTAGATTTATAATTCTAATATGAAATAATATTTGGAACACATTAAATTTTAAATATGTTTCAGAAGAGTAGTTAAATTGAATCCTGTTTGTGTACAGGGAAAAGGTTAGACCTATTGAGCAAGAACAACAAACTTCTCACTAAAATGTTTATTCCCTTCTTCTTCCTGGAGCTGTTCAAAAGGCTTTCTATGTTTTATACAATTTAGTTAATAAACAGCCCTAGGAATAGTTACTCATCATCTGTATTTTATGCATGAGGAACCTGAGGCACAGAGATGTTAAATAAGTTTCCCAAGGTCACCCAGGTAGTGAATGGTGTAGTAAGGTCATATAGTTCTAGCCAGTGAAATGTGAACAGAGGTGTGGTCCTCTACTCCCAAGCAAAGCCTATAAAAATCTTTCCTCATTGTCTCCTCTATGACCCTATCCAGTTGACCTGGCTAAAGACCATACCTGCCAGAGATGCTCAGAGGGCTCAAATGTAGCTGTGTGCACCAGGACCCAGAAACCACACAGAGACTGAGACAGAACTGTGTTTGAGTGTCTCCTGAGGAGATAAGGGTCAGCAGTGGACTGCTGCAGGGGCAGGGGCTCTGTGTGCAGTAGACTAGGCTATGGCATAAGCCTTCTTGGAGGAGGTTACCATTAACCCCATCATAGAGCCACCAGAACTTACACAGGACTGGGGAAACAGTCTCTTGGAGGGCACCAAAAAAGCCTTGTGTGCACCAGGACCCAAGAAAAAGGAGCAGTGGCCTCACGAGAGACTGACCCAGACTTGCCCGTGAGTGTCCAGGAGTCTCTGGCAGAGGTGTGGGTTGGCAGTGGCCTGCTGCAGGGTTGGGGGCACTGAGGGTAGCAGTGTGTGCATGGGACCTTTTGAAGGAGGTCGCCATTATCTTCATTACCACCACTATAGTTTGGCCTCAGGTCAAATAACAGAAAGGGAACACAGCCCCTCCCATCAACAGAAAATTGGGTTAAAGATTTATTGAGCATGAACAAGACCCAGTTTCCCCCTCAATCATTCCTCCCATCAGGAAGATTCCATAAGCCTCTTATCCTTCTCCATCAGAGGGCAGACAGACAGAAAACCACAATCACAGAAAACTAACCAATCTGATTACATGGACCACAGCCTTGTCTAACTCAGTGAAACTATGAGCCATGCCATGTAGGGCCACCCAAAATGGACAGACGGGTCATGGTAGAGAGTTCTGACAAAATGTGGCCCACTGGAGAAAGAAATGGCAAACCACTTCAGTATTCTTGCCTTCAGAACCCCATGAACAGTATGAAAAGACAAAAAGGACACTGAATGAAGAACTCTGCAGGTTGATTGGTGCCCAATATGCTACTGGACATCAGTGGAGAAATAACTCCAGAAAGAATGAAAAGACAGACCCAAAGAAAAAACAACACACAGTTGTGGATGTGACTGGTGATGGAAGTAAAATCCAATCTGTAAAGAGCAACACTGCATAGGAACATGGAATGTTAGGTCTATGATACAAGGCAAATTGGAAGTGGTCACACAGGAGACGGCAAGAGAGAACATTGACATTTTAGGAATCAGCAAACTAAAATGGACTGGAATGGGTGAATTTAACTCAGATAACCATTTTATCTACTACTGTGGGCAAGAATCCCTTCGAAGAAATGGAGTAGCCATCACAGTCAACAAAAGAGTCGGAAATGCAGTACTTGGGTGCAATCTCAACAACAGGATGATCTTTGCTCATTTCCAAGGCAAACCATTCAATATCACAGTAATCCAAGTCTATGCCCCAACCAGTAATGCTGAAGAAGCTGAAGTTGAACGGTTCTATGAAACCTACAAGACCTTTTAGAACTAACACCCAAAAAAGATGTCCTTTGCATTATAGGGGACTGGAATGCAAAAGTAGGAAGTCAAGAAATAGCTGGAGTAACAGGCAAATTTGGCCTTAGAGTACAGAACGTAACAAGGCAAAGGCTAATAGAGTTTGGCCAAGAGAATGCACTGGTCATAGCAGACACTCTCTTCCAACAACACAAGAGAAGGCTCTAAACATGGACATCACCAGATGGCCAACACCAAAATCAGATTGATTATATTCTTTGCAGCCAAAGATGGAGATGCTCTATACAGTCAGCAAAAACAAGACTGGGAACTGACTGTGGCGCAGATCATGAACTCCTTATTGCCAAATTCAGACTTAAATTGAAGAAAGCAGGGAAAACCACTAGACCATTCAGGTATGACCTTAATCAAATCCCTTATGATTATACAGTGGAAGTGAGAAATAGATTCAAGGGATTAGATCTGATAGACAGAGTGCCTGAAGAACTATGAATGGAAGTTGGTGACATTATACAGAAGGCAGTGATCAAGACCATCCCCAAGAAAAATAAGTGCAAAAATGCAAAATGGTTGTCTGAAGAGGTCTTACATAGAGCTGTGCAAAGAAGGGAGGCAAAAGGCAAAGGAGAAAAGGAAAGATATTCCCATTTGAATGCAGAGTTACAAAGAATAGCAAGGAGAGGTAAGAAAGCCTTCCTCAGTGATCAGTGCAAAGAAATAGAGGAAAACAATAGAATGGGAAAGACTAGAGAACTCTTCAAGAAAATTAGAGATACCAAGGGAACATTTCATGCAAAGATGGGCTCAATAAAGGACAGAAATAGTATGGACCTAATAGAAGCAGAAGATATTAAGAAGAGGTGGCAAGAATACACAGAAGAACTATGCAAAAAAGATCTTCACAACCCAGATAATCACGATGGTGTGATCACTCACCTAGAGGCAGACATCCTGGAATGTGAAATCAAGTGGGCCTTAGGAAGCATCACTATGAACAAAGCTAGTGGAGGTGATGGAATTCCAGTTGAGCTACTTAAAATCCTAAAAGATGATGCTGTCAAAGTGCTGCACCCAATATGCCAGCAAATTTGGAAAACTCAGCAGTGGCCACAGGACTGGAAAAGGTCAGTTTTCATTCCAATCCCAAAGAAAGGCAATGCCAAAGAATGTTCAAACTAACACGCAATTACACTCATCTCTCTAGCAAAGTAATACTCAAAATTCTCCAAGCCAGGCTTCAGCAAATGTGAACCGTGAACTTCCAGATGTGCAAGCTGGATTTAGAAAAGGCAGAGGAACCAGAGATCAAATTGCCAACATCCTCTAGGTCATCAAAAAGCAAGAGAGTTCAAGAAAAACATCTATTTCTGATTTATTGACTATGCCAAAGTCTTTGACTGTGTGGATCACAACAAACTGCAGAAAATTCTTAAAGAGATGGGAATACCAGACCACCTTATCTGCCTCCTGAGAAATCTGTATGCAGGTCAAGAAGCAACAGTTAGAACTGGACATGAAACAACAAACTGGTTCCAAATTGGGAAAGGAGTACTTCAAGGCTGAATATTGTCACCGTGCTTACTTAACTTATATGCAGAGGACATCATGAGAAACGTTGGGCTGGATGAAGCACAAGCTGTAACCAAGATTGCCAGGAGAAATATCATTAACCTCAGATATGCAGATGATACCACTCTTATGGCTGAAAGCGAAGAAGAACTAAAGAGCCTCTTGATGAAAGTGAAAGAGGGGAGTGAAAAAGTTGGTTTGAACACCAACATTCAGAAAACTAAGATCATGGCATCTGGTCCCATCACTTCATAGCAAATATATGGGGAAACAATGAAAACAGTGACAGACTTTATTTTGGGGGGCTCCAAAATCACTGCAAATGATGATTGCAGCTGTGAAATTAAAACACACTTGTTCCTTGGAAGAAAAGTTATGACCAACCTAGACAGCATATTAAAAAGCACAGACATTAACTCTGCCAACAAAGGTTCACCTAGTTAAGGCTATGGTTTTTCCAGTAGTCATGTATGGATGTGAGAGTTGGACTATAAAGAAAGCTGAGTGCTGAAGAATTGATGCTTTTGAATTGTGGTGTTGGAGAAGACTCTTGAGAGTCCCTTGGACTGCAAGGAGATCCAACAAGTCCATCCTAATATCACTTCCCACAGGTTCAGTCCTGAATATACATTGGAAGAACTGATGCTGAAGCTGAAACTCCAATACTTTGGCCACTTGATGCAAAGAACTGACTCATTGGAATAGACCCTGATGCCAGGAAAGAGTGAAGGCGGGAGGAGAAGGGGATGACAGAGAATGAGATGGTTGGGTGGCATCACTGACTCAATGGACATGAGTTTGAGTAAACTCTGGGAGTTGGTGATGGACAGGGAGGCCTGGAGTGCTGCAGTCCATGGGATGGCAAAGGGTCATACATGACTGAGCGACTAAACTGAACTGAAAGACCACTGTTCTGCAAATTTGAAATGCATGTCTTAGATGGCGTAGAGCCTCCACCATCCTAAGTGCCTGAGTGACTGTTTGCAGTCACGTTACATATGCAGGAAATAAATTTTTCTAATTTGGAGCTATTAAATATTTGGCATCTATGTGTCACAAGTATTGCTGTAACTTAACTAACACATGTATACATCATAATACCATGGACTAAAGGTAAACTGTTATGGAGTGAATGTTTCTATTCCCCCAAATTCATATATAGAAATCTTAACACTCATGTGTTGGTATTAGGGATGGAACCTGTGGGAAGTGATTAGGTCATGAGGGTGGAGCCCTCATGAATAAGATTAGTGTGCTTATGAGAGAGGAAACTAGCTCCCTAGTTCTTTTCACTTTAGAAGGACACAAAGTTGGCCTTCACCAGATACCGAATCTGCTGTGCCTTGAACTTGGACTTCACAGCCCCCAGAACTGTGAAAAACAAATGTTTGTTATTTAAGATGTCCAGTCAACGGTAATTTGTCACAGCAGACTGAACAGACTAAGATGTAAACTAAATGAATGATCTTTTTGGTCAGTGTTTTTCATTGCCATAATTCCAAGACCAAGAATAGTGCCTATTATTTAATTAATAATTAAAAAGCATTCAATAAATATTGATATTTGTTAAATATGTATGTGTCACTTTTTGAGAATAGAACTCCGGTGAGTAAGATAGAGGGGGTGGGAAGGTGAGGGACAGGAGACTTCTTTTTTTCTCCACATACTTCTTCAGAATTTAATTTTACAAACCAGCAAATATTAATTTTATCATAAAAAATTTAAAAATAGGTTAAAGATGATGAATATATGCCTCAACTCTTAAAGAATCACATCACAGAGGTCAAAGGCCCTACTCTTGAGAGATAGAATACCTTGCTGGTTGAATTACTGGCCTGACCCACTTAGCAGTTGTTAGGGCTCTGGAGGAATTGAAACCATTTACCTCAGATAGGGACTTGAACCCACGTGGCTGGGACTGAAACCCAGTGAAAACCCTGCTTGGGACTTGAACTCACATGGCTGGGACTCAGGCTCAGCCAAAACCCTGCTTTGGACTTGAACCCATGTGGCTGGGACTCAAACTCAGCCAAAACCCACAGTACTGGTTTTAGGACATAATGAAGCTCGGGTTCTTGATGTTACATTGCAGAAAGAATTCAGTGAGAAACAAAGTGATAGGTAAGAAGTGGTTTTATTAAGATTCAGAGAGAAGCACACTCCATAGACAGAGTGTGGGCCATCACAGAGGGCGAGTGCAGCCTGCGATATGTGGCATGATTAGTTTTTACAAGCTGGGTAATTTCATATGCTAATGAGTGGGAGGATTATTCCAACTATTTTTGGCAGATTTCCAGGATTTGGGCCACCGCCCACTCCTTGGTCTTCCAACAGTGAACTGTCATGGCGCCGCTGGGTGTGTCATTTCACTTGCTGATTGAGGATCAAGGTCTAGTCTTGTCTGCCATCTTGGTTCCATTTGATTCTAATTGGTTTATGTTGTGTCCTTGGGCTATGTCATTCTTTCAAAAGCTGTGCCCTGCCCCTTTCCCTCCTGTTACAGAATCACTATTGTGATGATCACTTTTTGTCAGATTCCATCTCGGAGGCATAACTGTTAGAGGTGTCTGCCACTCTAGCTCTGCCCCTGTGTGGATATATTGGAGTTAATCACCTCCAAGCTTCAGGGCAAACCTCTCCATCTCTCCTGCAACTCCATGGGAAGGCATGATCTAAAAAGGAAACTTGTAGGTACCTATTCTGTGAAGCTTAGCATCAAAAGAAAGGGCACGCAGATGACTGACATTTTATTTGTTCATATTTCTATGGGCATATCTACTGAACATCAAGTAGCTATTTAAAAGCTGAAAAATCCCCTGTGGCTTTCTGAGTGGTGCCAAGTCTGCTATTATATGCGTAATTTTCTGGATTGATAAGTATTTTGGTCATGCAGAGACACAACTGATAGTAATATTTGCTCCGTGCAACTAAAAAATTTTCATAACTATTACATTTAAACAAGCGCTGGAATATGAATCTGAAGATTAAATATCTGCCACTCACACACTGTATGATCTTTGGGTAAGAGTTGCCTGAAATCCCTGCTTAGCCTGAGGAAAGCTTTAAATCCTCTCTTAGTCTTCTTTGCATTTATATTTGTTGTGACAGTGATTAAATAAAAAGAAAACTTTTGAAAAAATTTTAAATGCTGTAACAGTATATTCGTCGGGAAGCTCTCCTGGAGGAGGGTATGCCAACCCACTCCAGTATTCTTGCCTGGAGAATCCCATGGACAGAGGAACCTGGAGGGCTGCAGACCATAGCGTTGCAAAGAGTCAGACATGACTAAAACAACTTAGCATGCATAACAGTATATCATTAAGAATCCTCAGCCTGATTGAAAATTAAAAACACTATGTCTAACTTCTTTTGTATTATAATAATAATATACTAAACTAGAATTTAAACTTTGGAAAGAAGGTCAATACTTCCCTGGCTCCCCGTTTTGTCTCTAAAGCCCAGCCCAGTGTTTGGTACATACAGACTGTATCGGTGGTGAGTGCCCCAGAGAAGCAGACCCATGATGAGTGATGTATAATGAAGGCACTCGTTGTCTGCATCAGATGTGGAGCCTGAAGCTGCAATAGGTAAGCTGGAATAGTAGTTAAGAAGAACAGCAAGAAGGAAAGCAGGGAAGAGAGAGGATAAACAGGAGCCCGCATCTGTCTTTCATTACCTCCAGCCTCAGTGACGCAGGTTATCTACAGGAGAAGCCAAGGCTGTTGCCACAAAGCCACACGTGCCCTTACCCAGGGAACAGAGTCGCTACAGGAGATGACCCAGCTAGCGCTGGAGAAGCTGCAAGCCCAGGTGCAGCCCACCTGGCCACCAAGGTAAGCAAGCAGATCTGTGACAACATTCAAAGGCTGCCGCAGTGCCTGGCACCCTGCACCAAATTTCAGAGCACTAAGACAAAAAAAAATGGTTGTGCTTCTTTTTTGTCTTCCAAACACCATGGACAAGTCTAACCCTGAAACCCACGTACAAGAGAATTCTGGAAACTAGTTTCAGTTTAGTAAAGCTGACACAGTACCAAGTACCCATATATGAAGTGCCTATATATTAAGTTCAGTTCAGTTCAGTCGCTCAGTTGTGTCCGACTCTTTGCGACCCCATGAATCGCAGCACGCCAGGCCTCCCTGTCCATCACTAACTCTCTAAGTCCACCCAAACTCATGTCCATTGAGTCAGTGATGCCATCCAGCCATCTCATCCTCTGTCATCCCCTTCTCCTCCTGCCCTCAATCTTTCCCAGCATCAGGGTCTTTTCCACTGAGTCAGCTGTTCGCATCAGGTGGCCAAAGTATTGGAGTTTCAGCTTCAACATCAGTCCTTCCAATGAACACCCAGGATTGATCTCCTTTAGGATGGATTGATTGGATCTCCTTGTAGTCCAAGGGACTCTCAAGAGTCTTCTCCAATACCATAGTTCAAAAGCATCAATTCTTCAGCACTTAGCTTTCTTTATAGTCCAACTCTCACATCCATACATGACCACTGGAAAAACCATAACCTTGACTAGACAGACCTTTGTTGGCAAAGTAATGTCTCTGCTTTTTAATATGCTGTCTAGGTTGGTCATAACTTTCCTTCCAAGGAGTAAGCATCTTTTAATTTCATAGACACTTAATAACTTTTTCTTGAATAAATTTAATATATTTCATCATATAATTATTTTGAAGTGAAAAATGAACAAGTATGAGGTTCATATGGATATCTAGGGCAGAAACTTGACATGGCAGTGTGTGTGTTAGTTGCTCAGTTATGTCTGAATCTTTGGGAGTCCATGGACTATATAGCCTGCCAGTCTCCTCTGTCCATAGCATTCTCCAGGCAAGAATACTGGAGTGGGTTGCCATGCTCTTCAGGGGATCTTCCTGACCCAGGGATCAAACCCAGGTCTCCTGCATGACGGGTAGATTCTTTACTGTTTGAGCTTCCCAGGAAGCCTGCAATGGTATGGTTATAACCAACACTAAATGTTCAGCCCCTGAGACCAGGAACCTTTTCCTATTGTTCTGCCCTGTTGGTGTCTTCTGGACTGGAGAGAAGAGCCATTGAGGAGGAATTAGTCTGTGTGACAGTTGGCAAAGGTGGTCAGATGGACACAAAACGGAGACACTGGAAAATTTAGTAAGTTTCAAAATACTCCCCAAACTAGAAACAGAGAGAAAATAGGTTTTCACTGACCATCTCATCAGGGAGTCAGGATATATAGACTTGGGTGTAAAGATCCTGGTGTAAAGAACTAACTCTACCATGTCCCAAGCTTCATCAACTCATCTCTGTTGTTGTTGTTTATTTCCTCTTATTTTTCTGTACAGATTAACAATAAATTCCTCAGAATGGAAACAGTTCAATTGGTTTTATTTGAAGGAGGAAAAGAGGGCTGGGAGCAATCAATCAACCAACCAGCCAATCTTTCATTCAATCTAGTATTTCTTATTCCTTTTCATCATATTTAGTTTTAGATTTACATACAATTTATGGTATATAAATTTTTACTTATTCTTTCATATCTTAACATGACTTTTCATTCCATGGAGAGTAGTCAAACAAGAAAGGAAGTTAGCAGAAAAGACTAAACATACTTACTTAACTCATTAAAGTAAGTCACCATCATAAATTCTGCACTTATTTTAAACATTCATAATATTGTTATCACAATTGATTTCAGTTAAAAAATATACTTTTAACCTACTATATACATGAAAATGTATCAGCTTGGAAAGTGAAATATCTAATTTATGAAACAAACATTATTGAGCCCCTACTGTGTGCAGGCATGTGTTAGATCCTGTGACATCATTGCATGCTCACAAAAGCCCTGAGAGTTAGCTATTTCTATTTTCATTTTTTAGGTGAAAAACACTGATATAATAGATTCCCAATGCTTTGCCCAAGAACACTTAAGTGGGCAAATTAGGGTTTGTACCTATCTCTGTCTGATTCTAAAATGCATATTTCTTCCACTAAACCACATTGCTTTAGTGAAAAAATTTACAAATATATAAGCACAGTATGTGACATTTGTCTATGCAATACACGGTCCTGTTAAGATTCAGTATCTGTGATTCTATTACATGTGAGAACTGCTGCAGTTTCCAAAATCAAGATTTCCAAATTGCTTCTTCCCAAATTCCGTACAAGATTGCCTGTAGGATATGTGAATAAACCTTCATTGACAAACAATTCTTTTTCCAGTGTCTTTAGAGAAAATAGTCTTCTCTTCCTGTGAATGTAAGTTGCTTATTAAAAAAAAACTTAAAAGACACCAAGGAAGCCTCTCAAGACCTGTTGTAAGTTTGTGAAAATGACATTTTCCTTCTTTGTAATTTTTATTTCATGTCTGCAACAAGACATTCTGGGCAACAGGGCTTCAACACTACTCTGCCTTTTGCTTTGTCCCTGATAGCAGCCAGGTTTACAGAAATCCCTTGGAAACATGCAGCCTGTGGAGTCTAATTCTCTAGTTAAATTTGTCCCAGAAGGAGCTCAGGCACCACCCTGACAGGGCTTTCTGCCTAATCATTACCCTCTTTCTTCTTCTCAGCTCTTCTACAGCCCAAGAAATATCACAAAGCCTGTCTTAGAAACAAAATTTTGAAAGGCATTTGGCTTTGGAATCCTATTTAAAAATCAGTATTGCACTTGAAACCTAAAAGACAAGCTGGTCTTTCTGAAGGACCTAATATAAGAGGTGGGCTTCTCTGGTGACTTAGATGGTAAAGAATCTACCTGCAATGCAGGATACCCAGGTTCAATCCCTGGGTCAGGAAGATCCCTTGGAGAAGGGAATGGCTACCCACGCCAGTATTCTTTCCTGGAAAATTCCATGAACAGAGAAGCCTGGCTGGCTACAGCCCACGGGGTTGCAAAGAGTCAGACGCAACTGAGTAACTAAGCACACAATACAAGAGATAATATTTGGGGTAGTCATATGCTGGTGACTAAGGCATCTTCTGGTGTTATTGAAATGTCTGTAAGATTCTTTTGTTTGGAAAGTCAGTTATCACCTGCCAAGAAGTCTACGAGTGAAGGCATTCTTATCTGCCAGCCTAGACAAACAGTGACTTAAGCAGCCCTCAGTGTACAAATGGGTTACATCCCAGTTTAACAAGTCAAGCTCTAACAAATTTTCTATTAAATGCCATTATCAATGTCACTCTTCTCAGATTGGCCCACAGACTTCATATAAAATATAACTGAAAAAGTGAAAGTGTTAGTCACTCAGGCATGTCTGACTCTTTGCCACCTCATGGACTGTAGCCCACCAGGCTCCTCTGTCCATGGACTTCCCCAAGGAAGAATACTGGAGTGGGTTGTCATTTCCTTCTCCAGGGGATCTTCCCAACCCAGGGATCAAATCTGTGTCTCCTACGTCTCTTGCATTGGCAGGTGGATTCTTTACTACTGAGACACCTGTGTGCAAAGCAAAAGATGGAAAGAGTAGGAAGAGAAGGGAATGGTCTTATTCAGCAATAGTATAGAATTTACCGTCCCCTTCTCCCACATCAGGCTTCCCTTGTGGCTCAGCTGGTAAAGCGTCCACCTGCAATAAGAGAGACTTGGGTTCAATCACTGTGTTGGAAAGATCCCCTGGAGAAGGGAAAGGCTACCCACTGACCTGGAGAATTCCATGGACCATATAGTCCATGGGGTCACAAAGAGTTGAACACGACTGAACAACCTTCACTTTCACTTTTCCTCCCACATCGGTCTTCCGTCCACCCTCTCCACTGCTCTCTGATGTGACCAGCTTCTGGATAATGATAAGGAAGCATCATGAGAAAGAAATAGCAGCATCAGGGCAAAGTTTGGGGACTTGGGGAATGCTCAGTGAGTCATCTTAAATGTTAGTGTCCAAAGGGGACCCCTAGGGTGCTTATTAAAAATACACCCCCAGTTCATCAGCTGTGGAACACAAGCAGCCTGGGTGATTCTGAAGCAGGTCATGCTTTGAGGAACACCTTTTTCTAAAAATAGAAAGGAAGGAAATAAACATGCCAGCCCTTGGTAATCTGAACAAACACAACATGAACTCTCTCTCATAACATGAAGGATAAATAAAATTCTGCTCTACTTTTACGTCCAACTTCCCCTCTACGATGTGTTCAGTGAGAAAGGCTTTCCTTGCTAAAAATGAACCCCTGACGGTTCATTTTTCTCATTCCCAGAAAGCTTCCCCCCCGACACACACCCACAGATTCGTGAACCCCAGCTTAGCTGACCTCAAACTCCAGTGTGCCTGTATATCACCTGGAGATCTTGTTAATATGTGGGTGATTCAATAAGTCAGGGTGGAGCCTGAATTTTAGCACTTTTAATAAGCTCCCAAGGAGTGCTACTGCTACTGCTCTGGGGACCACACTCTGAGCAGCAGGGAGTGGAGGACAGAGACAGCCGGGGTCTTCACTGCTGGGCACGGGCTTTCTCTAGTTGTTGCGAGCAGGGGCTACTCTTTGTTGTGGTGCATGGGTTTCTCATTGTGATGGCTTCTCTTATTGCAGAGAATGGGCTCTAGAGCACAGCTTAGTAGTTGTGGCATATGGGTTAGTTGTTCCATGGCATGTGGAATCTTCCCAGACCAGGGATTGAACCTGTGTCCTCTGCATTGGCAGGCAGATTCTTATCCACTGCTCCACCAGGGAAATCCTGATAATGCTATTTTTTTTTTTAAAGCAAAGAGATAATCAATACAGAATTGAGGATAGTGATTACCTCTGATTGGGTAACAGATTTAGCTCCAATGACTTGAAAATGTTCTAGCTATAATGTGGCAGGTTCACTAAGTGCTTGCTTTATTATTGTGCATTTGAAGAGATTCAAAACACACAACCCCAAAATATGCTGCTTTGGCATATTGATTATTTTGATTTAGAGGAAATTGAAAAACATCAGACATAAGAAGGGTGCTTTGACTTTCCTTTTTCCTTCCCAGTAGCAGGATATGAAATTCCCATATGAAGGATGCTGTCCCTACACCAAGAGGAAAGAGATGAGGAATCAAGGCCAAGAGAAATGGCTACAAACAGACCTTGTTAAAATAATTCTTATCTTCTTTTAGTCTCCCCAGGCTTTGTAGTTACTTTTCCACAATCACCACTCTTTGTTCATTCAACCTAGTATATAAGCACCTACCAGCCACATCTTTGAGTCTTCATTTTCCTGCGGGGGCACCATGCACATGTAAAATGTGATAAAACGTGTATGCTTTCCTTCTGTTAATCTGGCTCATGTCAGTCCCAGCTGGAAACCAAAAGAATGTAGAGGAGAAACTTTACCTCCCTTATACATTATGACTTATATTTTAATATTTATTTTTATCTGTTTAGTTTTACATGATAAAAAGAAACTTCAGGTATGTAAGTGCATGTTATTGATTGCTGTGTAACAAACCACCCTAACATTTAGTGAGTTAAACAGTGATCTATTCTCGCTGACAATTTTGTCAATTTACTAGGAAGTGCCTCTGCTCCGTGTGATACTGGCCAAGTCACTCAGGTAACTACCAGCAGGTGGAGCTGCTGGGCTGGAAGTTCCAAGAAACCCTTCCTCTTGTATGTAGGGGTTGGCTGTGGTGCCCGCTCTTGATGGGGCATTTTGGTTCTCCTTCACATGCCTTTTCTTTCTGCATGGTTTCTGATCATCGACAGCCTTTCCTCAAGACCTTCCTCTTAAGCAGAATAGTCTAGGGTTCCTTACAGCATGCCAGCTGGATTCCAAGACAGAAAAAGCAGAAGCTACCTTGCTGTAAAGGGTGAAGCCCAGAACAGGCCATGCATCATTTCTGCCCCTAAACCTATTGGTTGAAGCCTGCACAAAGCCAGTCAAGATTCAGGGGAAGGGAAATAAAATCCACCTCTTGATGGAAAAAGTGGCATGTGCATAGATAAAGGGAGGATTTGTTGACAGCTGTCTTTGAAGAGTATCTGCCACAGTAAGCCATGGACTATCTTCCCCATAAAAGAAAGGATGGTGATCTGAGTTATAAAAACTGATCTATAGACAGGAATCTGACCTTAAGGGAATTTGACCAAGTCCACCTGTCATTACTTACAAGTATTTTGATTAAGTATAACCTTTCGTATGCTAACATCAACAAAGAAAGATTACATGGTAAATAAAATGGTCTTAGTTCACAGAGGAACAAATTTGTGTAAAGAGATGGGTTTTGGTGCCATCAAATTATCTATATCTAGCAAACTTTTGTTGTTGTTTAGTTGTTAAGTTGTGTCCATCTCTTTGCTGCCCCATGGACTGAGGCATGCCAGGTTCCTCTACTGCCTCCCCAAGTTTGCTAAGATTCAAGTCCATTGTGGAGAAGGCAATGGCACCCCACTCTAGTACTCTTGCCTGGAAAATCCCATGGACGGAGGAGCCTGGTAGGCTGCAGCCCATGGGGTCGCTAAGAGTCGGACACGACTGAAGCGACTTAGTAGCAGCAGCAGCAGCAAGTCCATTGAGTCACTGATGCTATCTAACCATCTTATCCTCTGTCACTCCCCCTTCTCCTTTTGCCTTCATTCTCTCCCAGCATCTGGGTCTTTTCCAATGAGTTGGCTTTTCACAAACCTAGCAAATTAAACACTCTCAAAACTAAATATTTGTAAGGAGGAACACTTGACTCCAAGACTTTTTGCAAAAATGAAAATTCAACAATAGTTAATTCTACTGGTGCCAACTTAAGAAAGTAAGGGAAAATTCAATGTCCCTTTGCCCTAAATGAGCATCTTCCTTCTCCTACCCTATTTCTGTTAGTAGAATTATTCTTCCTCAGTCAGCAAAGCTCAAATTCTCTAAATGTAGTAGTCATTTTTCTTTTCTTCCTCCTATCAATTTTTCCTTCAAAGTATTTCTCATTTTCACCTTTCCTCCTTGGGACTCTATCAACAATATAGCCCAGATTTTTATAGCATTTAAACAAGCTGACTGCAATCTCCTTCTGTCTCTGATTTCATGCCCATCCTAATCCAGGAGGCTTGAACAAGGTAATTCCAAAAAGGCTTCTTCCTATTTCTCTGCTCCCAGTCAAAAATTTCATGGACTCTTCCTTCTCTTCACTGCCCCTGGTGGTGGCTGGGAAAATAGTTTTCACAATTCACTGAGAGATTTTTTTCTGAAAATGCCTGTTTGGAGATACTAAGTACATGACTGCTCTCTGCCTGCTCACTCACCATTCTCCCCAACATGTACTCAAGAAGAGAATAAGAATTACTAGTAGGAGTGGATCACAATCTTTATGTGTAGTGTAGGGGGAAAAGTTGAGAACCACTGGACCATAAGATAAAGTCCAAATTCCTTGTCAAGTCATACAACTTATTTATCTTCTTAATATTTTTCCCACTACCTTTGGCTGAAAACCAATTGTTGCTAGAAAGAAATTAAAACTGGAACCTTGGTCCCCATTGTCATAAAGCTCACTGTGTAATAGGAGAGAAAAACAGTAAACAAATAAGCTCATTGTGTTAAGGCAAGAAGCAGGGAACTAAAGGCAGGGAGAGGAGGCAGGCTTCTGGCTCCAGAGCTGAACAGAGAACACCAGCATCCTTGGTCATCCCGGATTAAGGAGGAGAGCTTCTCCGTTAGAGTGATGTCTAACCACTTCCTCTGTATGGAAATAGCATCCAAGCAACTGCTGATTCTCTTATTCTTGGGCTCACCTCATGCAAACAAGGATGTGGGCTAGGAAGCAGACTCAAGATCCAAAACAACATAACAGTTTTCTGACAGATCCTGAAAACAAGTAAGATATATTCTGGTAGATTTTGTTAACCACCCAGGGTGTCTAAAATGGGAAAGAAAATGGAATAAAACAAAAAAAGGAGAGGCTGTGGGTATGTGTTGTCTGCTCGTATTTTGTGGGTTGTCCTACTGTTTGTTTTGTCAGTTATTTTTATTAATAATGAGCAAAACAGAAAAATAGAGAGTCATAAATAGAAGATGCAACTT
Source organism: Giraffa tippelskirchi (assembly GCF_054371585.1). Lineage (NCBI taxonomy): Eukaryota > Metazoa > Chordata > Mammalia > Artiodactyla > Giraffidae > Giraffa > Giraffa tippelskirchi. Next base: position 85,421,730 of record NC_137275.1, on the reverse strand, counting down.
TAGGGTCTCTGGCTAAGGATCAGAAGATGACCAAAAAAAAAAAAAAAAGTAAGTAAGAAACTAGGACTGAGGGCTCTCTTGAAACCAAGAAGGCTGGGGGTCTCATGCCAAGGGCATTGACTGTGTACCTTCAACTAGGGGAGCCTGTCCTGTGCAAGCAGGTCAGGCATTTAGCATGATACGCATGAGGAACTTGGCCCTGGAACGTAGGAGGAACAAGCTTTGAGGCCAAAGTTAGGTTTGACTCCTGGTTCCAACACTTTCCAGCAATATAAGCCTCCGTTTCCTCCTCTTTGAAAAGGAAAAGATAAAGCCTTTCTGGCAGATATTTTAGTGAAAATTAACAGATGATATAAGAGAAGATGCAGCTGCCCTGGTGGCTCAGACAGTAAAGAAAACGTCTGCCAGTACAGGAGACAAGAGTTTGATCCCCAGTCCAGGAAGATCCCCTGGAGAAGGAAATTGCAACCCACTCTAGTACTCTTGCCTGGAGAATCCCATGGACAGAGGAGGCTGCTGGGCTACAGTTCATGTGGTCACAAAGAGCTTGACACGACTTAGTGACTGAACTATAGCAACAATATGAGAAGATACTGGTTCACAGTAGACTTTCAATAAATTATAAATTTATTATAAATTTCAATAAATTACTTTTGCCAACACTAGGCCAACGTCAACTATTTAACATAACCATGTACCCCAGTGAAAAAGCACAGTGAGACCACCTGTGTGAACAAACCTTCCCAACACCTTAAGGAACCATCAAAACTATCTGGCTGTCAGATGATAGGCAAAGGCACTTGACTGCTCTAAATGTGTCCCTCATACACACGGGGTTAATAAAGTCAAAGCATTAAGAGAAATTGTTATTTTAGAGTTTAGGTCAGATCAATGCCTGGCACATAGCACCCAATAAATGGTGAAAGCTTTTTTTTTTTTAATACCTATTGCCTTTTTATAAACTGAAAAATTGAATACTGCTATTTTAAAAATTCTGACTTTCCAAGCATCTTACTTACCAAATGTTATCACTTCCTATCACCCATGAGCCCAGATGAAATTAATTAATGAAATTAATTTTGCATTTGAATTTTCCTTCCCAGATCTTTTTCTTTTCCACACTTTTACTTTCACAAAGGAGGCATCAACATTTTTACGAAGAGTTCTACTGGTTTTATCAATTTTATAGGCATTATTGAGAGTTAATTTTAAGGTCTTTGCTGGGGAGATGGTAACATAAGCACAAAGAAATTTCATCATTGACATTTTCTCTTAAGATGAACATGCTTATTAAGCTTTCAGTCATGGGCAAGTGACTTAAAATTATACAGCATGTATTTTTGTCTTTCCGACCCTCGCTCTTCTCCCTCAGATTGAAGAAGAGTTGGGCCATTTAAGATGCCTCATCTCACTGAAGAAGCTGAAGTTGAATGGTTCTATGAAGACCTACAAGACCTTTTAGAACTAACACCCAAAAAAGATGTCCTTTGCATTATAGGGGACTGGAATGCAAAAGTAAGAAGTCAAGAAACACCTGAAGTAACAGGCAAATTTGGTCTTAGAGCACAGAATGAAGCAGTGCAAAGGTCAATAGAGTTTTGCCAAAAGAACGCACTGGTCATAGCAAACACCCTCTTCCAACAACACAAGAGAAGACTCTAAACATGGACATCACCAGATGGCCAACACCAAAATCAGATTGATTATATTCTTTGCAGCCAAAGATGGAGAAGCTCTATACAGTCAGCAAAAACAAGACCCGGAGCTGACTGTGGCTCAGATCATGAACTCCTTATTGCCAAATTCAGACTTAAATTGAAGAAAGTGGAGAAAACCACTAGACCATTTAGATATGACCTAAATCAAATCCCTTATGATTATACAGTGGAAGTGAGAAATAGATTTAAGGGACTAGATCTGATAGACAGAGTGCCTGATGAACTATGGATGGAGGTTCATGACATTGTACACGAGACAGGGAGCAAGACTATCACCAAGAAAAAGAAATGCTAAATAGCAAAACGGCTCTCTGAGGAGGCCTACAAATAGTTTCAAAAGGAAGAGAAGTGAAAAGCAAAGGAGAAAAGGAAAGATATACCCATTTGAATGCAGAGTTCCAAAGAATAGCAAGGAGGGGTAAGAAAGCCTTCCTCGGTGATCAGTGCAAAGAAATAGAGGAAAACAACAGATTGGGAAAGACTAGAGATCTCTTCAAGAAAATTAGACATACCAAAGAAATATTTCATGCAAAGATGGGCTCAATAAAGGACAGCAATGGTATGGACCTAACAGAAGCAGAAGATATTAAGAAGAGGTGGAAAGAATACACAGAAGAACTGAATAAAAAAGATCTTCACGACCCAGATAATCACAATGGTGTGATCACTCACCTAGAGCCAGACATCCTGGAATGTGAAGTCAAGTGGGCCTTAGGAAACATCACTATGAACAAAAATAGTGGAGGTGATGGAATTCCAGTTGAGCTATTTCAAATCCTAAAAGATGATGCTGTGAAAATGTTGCAGTCAATATGTCAGCAAATTTGGAAAACTCAGCAGTGACCACAGGACTGGAAAAGGTGAGTTTTCATTCCAATCCCAAAGAAAGGTAATGCCAAAGAATGCTCAAAATACTGCACAATTTCACTCATCTCACACGCTAGTAAAGTAATACTCAGAATTCTCCAAGCCAGGATTCAGCAATAAGTGAACCATGAACTTCCAGATGTTCAAGCTGGTTTTAGAAAAGGCAGAGGAACCAGAGATCAAATTGCCAACATCCGCTGGATCATCGAAAAAGCAAGAGAGTTCCAGAAGAACATCTTTTTCTGCTTTATTGACTATGCCAAAGCCTTTGACTGTGTGGATCACAAAAAACTGTGGAAAATTCTGAAAGAGATGGGAATACCAGACCACCGGACCTGCCTCTTGAAAAACCTGTATGCAGGTCAAGAAGCAACAGTTAGAACTGGACATGGAGTAACAGACTGGTTCCAAGTAGGAAAAGGAGTACGTCAAGGCTGTATATTGTCACCCTGATTATTTAACTTATATGCTTATTTAACATCATGAGAAACGTTGGGCTGGATAAAGCACAAGCTGGAATCAAGTTTGCCGGGAGAAATATCAATAACTTCAGATATGCAGATGACACCACCCTTATGGCAGAAAGTGAAGAAGCACTAAAGAGCCTCTTGATTTAATTTAAAGGGGAGAGTGAAAAAGTTGGCTGAAAGCTCAACGTTCAGAAAACTAAGATCATGGCATCCTGTCCCATCACTTCATGGCAGATAGATGGGCAAACAGTGGAAATAGTGGCTGACTTTATTTTTGGGGGGCTCCCACATCACTGCAGATGGTGATTGCAGCCATGAAATTAAAAGACACATACTCCTTGAAAGGAAAGTTATGACCACTCTAGATAGGATATTAAAACACAGAGACAACCTTTGTCAACAAAGGTCCGTCTAGTCAAGTTTATGGTTTTTCCAGTGATCATGTATGGATGTGATTGTTGGACTATAAAGAAAGCTAAGCACCGAAGAATTGATGCTTTTGAACTGTGGTGTTGGAGAAAACAATTGAGAGTCCCTTGGACTGCAAGGAGATCCAACCAGTCCATCCTAAAGGAGATCAGTCCTGGGTGTTCATTGGAAGGACTGATGTTGAAGCTGAAACTCCAATACTTTGGCCACCTGATGCGAAGAACTGACTCAATGGGAAAGACCCTGATGCTGGGAAAGATTGAGGGCAGGAGGAGAAGGGGACGACAGAGGATGAGATGGTTGGATGGCATCACCAACTCGACGGACATGAGTTTGGGTAACTTCCAGGAGTTGGTGATGGACATGGAGGCTTGGTGTGCTGCAGTCCATGAGGTCGCAAAGAGTCAGACACGGCTGAGTGACTGAACTGAACTGAGGGACATCAGAGTCATTTTACAAATCTTTAGGATCTTTTCATGATAAAACTAGAGGATGTAATACTTGGGAATGAGGCATATTTCCTGTAAATATATAAGTGTTGAATGACTACTAATAGACAAATACATTTCTCTGTTAGTAACTTGGGAGGAATCTAAGAGAGTGCTGTGAGTTTGAAGTGTCCAGATTTGCTTTCTCATTTTTAGGTAGATATATTCCTAAGTATTTTATTCTTTTTGTTGCAATGGTGAATGGTATTGTTTCCTTCATTTCTCTTTCTGTTTTCTCATTATTGGAGTATAGGAATGCAAGGGACTTCTGTGTGTTAATTTTATATCCTGCAACTTTACTATATTCACTGATTAGCTCTAGTAATTTTCTGGTAGAATCTTTAGGGTTTTCTATGTAGAGGATCATGTCATCTGCAAACAGTGAGAGTTTTACTTCTTCTTTTCCTATCTGTATTCCTTTTATTTCTTTTTCAGCTCTGATTGCTGTGGCCAAAACTTCCAAAACTATGTTGAATAGTAGTGGTGAAAGTGGGCATCCTTGCCTTGTTCCTGACTTTCGGGGAAATGCTTTCAATTTTTCACCATTGAGGATAATGTTTGCTGTGGGTTTGTCATATATAGCTTTTATTATGTTGAGGTATGTTCCTTCTATTCCTGCTTTCTGGAGGGTTTTTATCATAAATGGATGTTGAATTTTGTCAAAGGCTTTTTCTGCATCTATTGAGATAATCATATGGTTTCTATCTTTCAATTTGTTAATGTGGTGTATTACATTGATTGATTTGCGGATGTTAAAGAAACCTTGCATTCCTGGGATAAAGCCCACTTGGTCATGATGTATGATCTTTTTAATATGATGTTGGATTCTGTTTGCTAGAATTTTATTAAGCATTTTTGCATTTATGTTCATCAGTGATATTGGCCTGTAGTTTTCTTTTTTTGTGTCATCTTTGTCTGGTTTTGGAATTAGGGTGATGGTGGCCTCATAGAATGAGTTTGGAAGTTTACCATCTTCTGAAATTTTCTGGAAGAGTTTGAGTAGGATAGGTGTAGGTCTTCTCTAAATTTTTGGTAGAATTCCGCTGTGAAGCCGTCTGGTCCTGGGCTTTTGTTTACTGGAAGATTTCTGATTACAGTTTCAATTTCCGTGCTTGTAATGGGTCTGTTAAGATCTTCTATTTCTTCCTGGTTCAGTTTTGGAAAGTTATACTTTTCTAAGAATTTGTCCATTTCTTCCAAGTTGTCCATTTTATTGGAATATAGCTGTTGGTAGTAGTCTCTTATGATCCTTTGTATTTTTTTTTTTTTTATAAATTTATTTATTTTAGTTGGGGGCTAATTACTTTACAATATTGTAATAGTTTTTGCCATACATTGACATGAATCAGCCATGGGTTTACATGTGTTCCCCTTCCTGGACCCCCCACCCACCTCCCTCCCCATCCCATCCTTCTGGATCATCCCATTGCCCCGGCCCTGAGCCCTTGTCACATGCATCGAACATGGAATGGTGTTCTGTTTCACATATGATAATATACATGTTTCAATGCTATTCTCCCAGAACGTCCCACTCTCACCTTCTCCCTCAGAGTCCATAAAATTGTTCCATGCATCTGTGTCTCTTATTCTGTCTCGATAAACACTCTCCGATCCTTTGTATTTTTGTGTAGTCTGTTGTGATCTCTCCATTTTCATTTCTAATTTAGTTGATCTGATTCTTCTTCCTTTGTTTCTTGATGAGTCTGGCTAATGGCTTGTCAATTTTGTTTATCTTCTCGAAAAACCAGCTTTTAGTTTTGTTGATTTTTGCTATGGTCTCTTTTGTTTCTTTTGCATTTATTTCTGCCCTAATTTTTAAGATTTCTTTCCTTCTACTAACCCTGGGGTTCTTCATTTCTTCCTTCTGTAGTTGCTTTAGGTGTAGAGTTAGGTTATTTATTTGATCTTTTTCTTGTTTCTTGAGGTATGCCTGTATTGCTATGAACCTTCCCCTTAGCATTGCTTTCACAGTATCCCATAGGTTTTGGGTTGTTGTGTTTTCATTTTCACTCGTTTCTATGCATATTTTGATTTCTTTTCGGATTTCTTCTATGATTTGTTGATTATTCAGAAGTGTGTTGTTTAGCCTCCATATGTTGGAATTTTTAACAGTTTTTTTTCCTGTAATTGAGGTCTAATCTTACTGCATTGTGGTCAGAGAAGATGGCTGGGATGATTTCAGTTTTTTGAAATTTACCAAGGCTAGATTTATGGCCCGGGATGTGATCTATTTTGGAGAAAGTTCCATGTGCACTTGAGAAACAGGTGAAATTGATTGTTTTGTGGTGGAAAGTCCTGTAAATATCAATTAAATCTTACTTGTCTACTGTATCATTTAAAGTTTGTGTTTCCTTGTTAATTTTCTGTTTAGTTGATCTATCCATATGTGTGAGTGGAGTATTAAAGTCTCCCTATTAAAGTCTCCCACTAGGACTTCCCTGGTGGCTCAGATGGTAAAAGCGTCTGCCTACAATGCGAGAGACCCAGTTCGATCCTTGGATTGGGAAGATCCCCTGGAGAAGGAAATGGCAATCCACTCCAGTACTCTTGCCTGGAAAACCCCATGGATGGAAGAGCCTGGTAGGCTACAGTCCATGGGGTCGCAAAGAGTTGGACACAACTGAGCAACTTCACTTCATTATTGTGTTATTGTTAATTTCCCCTTTCATACTTGTTAGTATTTGCTTTATATATTGTGGTGCTCCTATGTTGGGTGCATATATATTTATAATTGTTACATCTTCTTCTTGGATTAATCCTTTGATCATTATGTAGTGTCCTTCTTTGTCCCTTTTCACAGCCTTTATTTTAAAGTCTATTTTATCTGAAATGAGTATTGCGACTCCTGCTTTCTTTTGGTCTCTGTTTGCATGAAATATGTTTTTCCATCCCTTCACTTTCAGCCTGTATGTGTCCCTAGTTTTGAGGTGGGTCTCTTGTAGACAGCATATATAGGGGTCTTGTTTTTGTATCCATTCAGCCAGTCTTTGTCTTTTGGTTGGGGCATTCAACCCATTTACATTTAAGGTAATTGTTGATAAGTATGGTCCCATTGCCATTTACTTTGTTGTTTTGAGTTCGTGTTTAAACATCCTTTCTGTGTTTCCTGTTTAGAGAAGATCCTTTAGCATTTGTTGGAGAGCTGGTTTGGTGGTGCTGAATTCCCTCAGCTCTTGCTTGTCTGTAAAGCTTTTGATTCTCCTTCATATCTGAATGAGATCCTTGCTGGGTACAGTAATCTGGGTTGTAGATTATTCTCTTTCATTACTTTAAGTATGTCCTGCCATTCCCTTCTAGCCTGAAGAGTTTCTATTGAAAGATCAGCTGTTATCCTTATGGGGATCCCCTTGTGTGTTATTTGTTGTTTTTCCCTTGCTGCTTTTAATATTTGTTCTTTGTGTTTGATCTTTGTTAATTTGATTAATATGTGTCTTGGAGTGTTTCGCCTTGGGTTTATCCTGTTTGGGACTCTCTGGGTTTCTTGGACTTCTGTGACTATTTCCTTCCTCATTTTAGGGAAAATTTCAACTATTATCACCTCAAGTATTTTTTCATGGCCTTTCCTTTTATCTTCTTCTTCTGGGACTCCTGATTCGAATGTTGGGGCATTTCATATTGTCCCAGAAGTCCCTGAGGTTTTCCTCATTTCTTTTGATTCTTTTTTCTTTTTTCTGCTCTGCTTCATTTATTTCCACCATTCTATCTTCTACCTCACTTATCCTATCTTCTGCCTCCGTTATTCTACTGTTGGTTCCCTCCAGAGTGTCTTTTATCTCCTTTATTTCATTATTCATTATATATTGACTCCTTTTTATTTATTCTAGGTCCTTGATAAACATTTCTTACATCTTCTCAATCCTTGTCTCCAGGCTATTTATCTGTAACTCCATTTTGCTTTCAAGATTTTGGATCATTTTTATTATCATTATTCTAAATTCTTTTTCAGATAGATTCCCTATCTCCTCCTCTTTTGTTTGGTTTGGTGGGCATTTCTCATTTTCCTTTACTTGCTGAGTATTTCTCTGCCTTTTCATCTTGTTTAGATTGCTGTGTTAGGTGTGGCGTTTCTGTATTCTGGTAGTTTGAAGTTCCTCTTTATTGTGGAGGTTCCTCACTGTGGGTGGGGTTGGACGGGTGGCTTGTCAAGGTTTCCTGGTTGGGGGAGCTTGTGTCAGTGTTCTGGTGGGTGGAGCTGGATTTCTTCTCTCTAGAGTGTGATGGAGTGTCCAGTATTGAGTTTTGAGATGTCTATGGATTTGGTGTGCCTCTGGGCAGCCTGTATATTGATGCTCAGGTCTATGTTCCTGCGTTGCTGGAGAATTTGCGTGGTATGTCTTGCTCTGGAACTTATTGGCTCTTGGGTGGAGCTTGGTTTCAGTGTATATGTGGAGGCTATTGGATGATCCCTTATTAATTAATGTTTCCTCTGGCTTTCAGTCTTATTCTTGCAGTAGCCTCAAGACTTCTCCATCCATACAGCATCAATAATAAAACTTTTAGGTTAATGGTGAAAAGATTCTCCACAGTGAGCAATACCCAGAGAGGTTCACTGAGTTACATGGAAAGGTGAAGGGTGGGGGCAGGGGGGTAGTTGAGGTGACCAGGAGAAGAAGAGGGGGACTCAAATGTGGAGAGAGCAGTCTAGCCAGTAAGCACTTCCCTCTGTGCTCTCCACAGTCTGGAACCCTCAGAGCGGTTCACAGAGATACATAGAGAGGGGGGAGGAAGGTAACAGAGGTGAGCATGAGTAGAAAGGGAGGAATCAAGAGGGGAGAGAGAGATCTGGGCAGTATTCTGTTCCCGAAGTGTTCTCTGGTACCCAGAACACCCTCAGAGATTCACAGAATTGGGTTGAGAAGAGAAGGAGGAGGGTGGGAGATAGAGGTTCCCTGGGGGAGAAGAAAGAGCGTCAATAGAGGGAGAGAGTAATCAAGCCAGTAATCACACTCCTGAGTAAAAGTGGGTACTAAAGATTGTATTCTTAAATGTACAAAATTGATATCAAATATGTAAAACAAAGATTAAAAATCTAGAGTAGAGGTTAGACTCTTATAAAAATACAATATAAAAAAAAGAAAAAAGAAAACAGTATAAAAAGAAAAAAAACAGTAAAACAGTAAAAAAAGAAACAGTAAAAAAAGTAAAACGGGAAAAAAACAGTAAAAAAAGAAAACACAAACAGTATAAGATATATGTATCCAGTTTGCTTTAAAAATAGGGGTTTTTTTTTGCAAGGTAATAGTGGGTTATGAAAATGAAAATTAAAGGTGTAATAGAGGACTTAAAGAAAAAAGAAAGAAAAATTAAAAAAAAATGATAATATAAAAATATATCTCCTGGACTTTCTCTGGAGCTGTTGTGAGCAGTGTGAGGTCTGTTCAGTTTCAGATAGATCCTTGTTCCTGCTTATACTTTTCAAGATCTACAGGCCCCTTTCAATGCAGTCGGTGTTAACTACAGGGATTTTAATCTGTTGGCCTGTCACTTCCGACGCACTTCCCTCTGTTTATTTGGCTTCTGTGTGGAGGTCTCTTCAGTGTCTAATTTCCGCCCTGCCACAAAGGGGCGGAGGTGGTCTCTTTAGGTTCGCTTGTTCAGTCGTGCTGTGGGGAGGGAGGAACACTGCAAACCTATATCACTGGCGTGTGTGTGGAGAGCTCGCAGTGTCTCAGCTGCACTGGGTTCGCCCCCGCTCACGGCGTGTTTGCTTCCCCAGTCTACCCTGCTCGGGCTTCAGGTTACTCGGCCGGGGAGTGGGCCCTGAGATGCGTGCACTTCCCAGGTCTAAGCCGCTCAGGTTCAGGTTCCCGGGTACTCCACAAAGGCGCAGACTCGGTTGCGCCCGCGGTTTGTGCCGTTCCCGGTCGGAGCAGCTCAGGCAGCCAGGAGTTTGGCGAGCGCACTCTCCCCTGTTGGGGAGGTGTGGCTATTCACCTCCCTGGTCCCAGCCTCGGTTTACGGGCGTGCCCAGCTCCGGTGTGCTTTGTGTTGGTTCTGGGGAGCTGGTCTCTGGCTGCAACCCTCCCGGCGGCTGTCGACCCTCTGGGATCTCAGGCAGTCTTTGCTTAGAAACTGGGAGCCTGTTTGCAGATTGGTAGGGGATGCCCTCTCTGGGGCAGAGTTTGCCCCTTTCCAGCTCTGACTGGCCCCGCCTGCCTGCTGTGTCTGGCGGGGGATGGGGCGGTCCGCAGCCAGCTAGCTCTCCTCTGGTATCGCTCAGTCCTTTGTTCTGTGAGCGGGCCGGCAGTGCCTTAGATTTGAGCTTTTTGCGGGATAGTTCTCTCTCTCTGGCTGTCCCACAGTTTAGGTTACTATCTCACGTTAGCTCCCTCAGATTGCCCTCAGGGCGGTCGGCCCCGTCCTTACCCTAAGCAGTGCCGCCCGCTCCTCTCCGTTCAGCCCCCACTTGCTGGTGGCGGATGTGAGCGTCTGGGGTTCTTTGCTGGGAGTTGCCTTTAGGCACGTAATCTGTAGGTTTTATTTATTTTTTCTCCCAGTTATGTTGCCCTCCGAGATTCGAAATCTTCCCCCAAACCCGCCGGTGAGAGGGTTTCCTGGTGCTTGGAAATTTCTCCTCTTTTACGACTCTCTCCCCGGGACGGGTCTCCGTCCCTAACTGTTTGTCTCTCTTTTTATCTTTTATAATTTCTCCTACCTCCTTTCGAAGATAATGCACTGTCTTTCTGGATGCCTGACATCCTCTGCCAGCGTTCAGAAGTAGTTTTGTGAAGTTTGCTCAGCGTTCAGATGTTCTTTCGATAAATTTGTGGGGGAGAGAGTGGTCCCCCCGTCCTATTCCTCCGCCATCTTAGCCCCGCCTCCTGCTTTCTCATTTTAAGCTTTCCTTTGGAGGGCAGACTGAATGGAGTCCACTTGAGTGTGATGTGTGCTGAGGGGACTGTGGGCCACCCACTGTGGGCCCAGATACACTTTAAAAAACATCATTGAACTTGGGATCAGCAGTTCTGGAGTCTACTCTGTTGCAGGCCTTGGGCTGGGCCCTGTGATGGAGCTGATTAAAAGAGACCTTATGTGTTTTCCCTGTTGCTAAATCTTCTGTGGATTGACACACTTGGCCCCTTGCTGTGAACCTGGTCATTTTTCTGTTTTTGTCACATTACCCTTCATTTGCGGTGTGGTAAGGAATCATGAATTTCTCTTCTGCAGTAATTCATCAGATCACCCTCTCCTCTTCCCTTGATTGACTTGCAGACACAGCCAGTCCATGTCATTCTGGTCAAAATAACACTTTTCCCTAGCAGTACTGCTTTCTTTCTTATCCTGAATGTAGCCAATGAGACCCTCAATTGAACCTCCAGTAGCCATAAGGCCTGGTGGATAAAAGGTATTTACTATGCATTTGCTTGATTAAATTTGAAGTTGAATTTTATTATCTAAAAAAAAAGGGCAACTTCGCCTTTTGGATTTGGTTATGTACTTTGAAAGCTTCAGGTAGAAATGTTAATGGAGGCCTTTGCTCAGTAAAATGGTAAAACCAGAAAGCTGGGGGATATGGGACAAAGAGCCCAGCACACAATTTGCATCCAGATGGACCAGAAGGGCAGTGCCAATAGACAGTTGATTAGCAATAGAACTGTAGACAAGCTAATCTCTCTAAATGTCACCTCCCTGATCTGCATGTTTGGAACAATAATTTCAACCTCATGAGGTCATTTTGAAGATTAAATAATATAATGAATGTAAATGAAAGTGTTAGCCTCTCAGTCGTGTCCAACCCTTTGTGACCCCATGGACTGTAGCTCGCCTGACTTGTCTGTCCACGGGATTCTCCAGGCAAGAATACTGGAGTGGGTTGCCATTCCCTTCCCCAGGGGATCTTCCCATCCCAGAGATCAAACCCATGTCTCCTGCATTGCAGGCAAATTCTTTACTATCTGAGCCACCAGGGAAGCCCCGATGAATTTAAAAACCATGTACTATATATTAGATATTTTATAAGTGTTTGTTTCCTTTTTTCTTCTCCCCTCGCAAACATTTAACTTTGACATGAAAAAAGGTGCCCGATGTTGCTCATCACTTCAAGGATTATAAACTGTGTCTTATTCACCCAAGTATTCAAGATGTGTCAAGCATATTACAAACTCCAAAGGAAATTAAATGCTGTTCCCCTGCCACCTAGTCTACCCACCAAGGCCCCAAAGCACAGTAAAATAACATTAGAAAATGATTTAAGCTGAAAACTCGGCTGACAGCGAAAGCACGAGGCCCCACTCTCCTTTGAGGCTTAGCCATACCTATGGGCTCAACCACAGTGCAGCTTCCAGGCTGGCTGACGTCACAGCTTAGTGAAGTTTTTGACTGGGGCTTCTGGGCATCTTGGGAAGGGATGGGAGGGTGAGGGATGCGGCGCCTCTGGTGGTTGGAAAAGCCCGCTGGGGACCCCCAGTGGTCATTAGGAGTCATAAGTGTCTCTGCAAAAAGAAAGCCTGTGGCCTTGGGGAAAATACCTGAGCTTCAATTACGTGTTTGTCTTCATCTCTCCCCAGGGATCAGGGTTTATTCCAGGGAAATTAGTGGTGAGAAAGCAAATGCCTTGGGGCCTCCGGTTTAGAAATTGGAGTTCTGCTTGGCATGGACATCAAAAGAGGGCTTCGAATTGGGAGAGAGATATGGACCATTCTTTTTCATCCTCAGCAGGGAAAGCAGGAGAGAGGGCAAGCAGGTGGGGGATGAAGGAAACAGCAGCTCCGCCCTTCTTTCCTGAGGACCACTTCACTGAGCCCACAGGCGAGGGTCCTTCTTAGAGCCATTCCGGCAGACACTAGGGAAGAAATAGGCAACAGTAGAGCTGTCCTGCTGTTAAACAAACTGCTGTAGCTTGTGCATTTCTGCTTCTTGAATCTTTATTCCTCTAGTTCTGTTGCAAATAAGCAGTAAAGCTTTTATAATGCTGGGGAATAAATAATGAATGATTCAGCCTGCACTCCAGGCATATCTGGAGAACAGAGATGGACCAACAGGGATTTGTTTACATGAAGTACCAAGACACTCCTAGGTAGGAACTTATCCTTTGGGGGAAAGACTGGGGGAATAAAGACAAGCTTGTTTCAAAGATTCAAAGAGAGGTAGGAGTGTAATTTTGAACACATCATAGTTTTTGTCACTCTGATACATCTCCAACTCAGCCTTCCAGCTTCAGTTCTTTTCTTGCAACAATGAGTCCCCAAACTGACTCCTCCTGCAGCAGTTAGAGGTTTCTCTGGTGGCTCAGACAGTGAAGAATCCACCTGCAATGCAGGAGACCTGGGTTTGATCCCTGGGTCAGGAAGATCCCTTGGAGAAGGGAATGGCAGCCCACCCCAGTAAGAGGAGATAAAGAGTCACCAGGCTTGGCATCTGCCAAGAGACAAGTCACTACAGCTTCAGCAGTGTGCGGAGACAGCCGCCTGGGCACAGCCAACAAGGTCCACATCTATAGACACCTGCAACCTTTGTGTCTCTGGCTGTCTTGCTGACGTCCCTGACCATAGTCAAGGGGATGACAGCCGTCATTCTGGGCATCAGCGGTGACAGGAAACAAGACCCCAACAGCCAGAGCAGAAGAGGAAAATGGCAGACACCACAGGCAGCCAAAGGGCTGGTTAGCTTGTTCATTTATGCCTCCCTCGAGTGCGATGCTGTAGTGGGTTGAATAGTGGTCCCCCAGATATGTGTCTGCATCCAACCCCCCCAAACCTCTGAATGTGATCTTATTCAGGAAAAGGTCTTTGCAGATGTAATTAAGTTAAAGATCTCAAGATGAGATCATCTTGGATTATCTGAGTGGGCCCTAAATCCAAAGAGAAGCCTCCTTAGAAGAGACATAGACATAGAGAGCAAGGAGCAGGCCGTGTGAAGACAGACAGAGATTAGCAACAACAAGGAGTTAGGCAGCAATGAGGCAGGGAACGCTGAGGGCCGCCTCTCCCAGACCCTTCTGAGGGAGCAGAGCTCCTCCAACACTTTTATTTCAGACTTGTGGCCTCCAGAATTGTGAAAGAATAAATTTCTGCTGCTTTAAGCCACCCAATTTGTGGTCATTTTTAAAGGCAATTCTGGGAACTAATACATTTGCAAAAAAAAATATTTACTGAGCACATTCACTGTGCCAAACACCATGCCACGTACTGGGGACATAGCAGTAAACAAAACAGACATTGCTCTCATAGAGTTTGTCTTACAAGGAGGAAAAAGATAAGACACTGGTGAATGAAACAAGGAAATTTCTGAGAATAAAATGTCCTACAAATAAATGTCAAATATGGTGATACGGTAAAGAGTACTTGAGGGGTGCTACTCTTTACCAGACTGCATAATTAGGGAAGGTCTTTTTAGAAGGTGACATTTTAGCTGATGACATTCAAAAATGTCCAGAAAAAGAAAGAATCAGAATGGCGCTGAAATTTTTCCAGAAAAAGTCAGAATGGAGCCAGAAAAATGTTATTTTATAACTGTTATTGTGCCCCATTTTCCCCCAAATTGCTCTTCCAACATCACTGCTTGGAGCTCTAAGGTGTTCTGTTAAAACTCCTCTTGGAGTCACAACTGGAGGGAGATTTGGAAGGGATTCAGGCAGAATTGTCTATCTCTGATGTCCCTGCCAATAAGAACAGCTGTGTGGGGCCAACTTGATATACATATGACCTCCAAGTAAGCTTTTATTTGATAAAGTAAAGCGTCTGCCTGCAATGTGGGAAACCTGGGTTTGGTCCCTGGGTCAGGAAGATCCGCTGGAGAAGGAAATGGCAACCCACTCCAGTACCCTTGCCTGGAAAATCCCATGGATGGAGGAGCCTGATATGCTACAGTCCACGGGGTTGCAAAGAGTCAGACACGACTGAGTGACTTCATTTTCCTTTTCCTTTCCTTTCCACAGATAAATGGATAAAGAAGATGTGGTGTATGTATATAATGGACTATTACTTAGCCATAATAAAGAATGAAATAATGCTATTTGCAGCAAGATGGATGGACCTAGAGGGTTTCCCAAGTGGTTCAGTAGTTAAGAATCTACCTGCCTAAATTGATAAAAAAATTTGATTACTAAATATTAAAAATTTAAATCAAAGCAACATGATTTGACTATTTTAAGGATTTAAATATAACTAAGAAAATTATTTATTTTGGAACTTAGCAAAAAAGTATATAATAAATTAGAACTGAATTATTAAAAAAAAAGAGAGAGAGAAAGGGAAAAGAATCTACCTGCCAGTGCAGGAGACATAGGGGACATGGGTTTGATCCTTGAGTTGGGAAGATTCCCTGGTGGAGGAAATGGCAACCCACACCAGTATTCTTGCCTGAAAAATCCCATGGACAGAGGAGTCTGGTAGGCTATAATTCATGGGGTTGTGAAGAGTCGGACACCACTGAGAGACTAAGAATGCATGCAAAGATGGGCCTAGAGAATATTAAACTTTAGTGAAGTAAGTCAGACAAAAACAAAAATACCATATGGTATCACTTACATGTGAAATCTAATAAAATGATAAAAATGAACTTATTTACAAAACATAAATAGACTCACAGATAGAGAAAACAAACTTATGATTACCAAAGTGGAAAGTCAGGGAGGGGCAAATGGGAAATTTGGGATTAACAGATATAAACAACTATAGATAAAATAAATAAGCAAGAAGATCCTACTGTATAGCACAGGGAACTATACTCAATATCTTGTAATAACCTATAACAGAAAACAATCTGAAAGAGAATATATATATAAATATATATATATATTCAGATATATATGTGTGTGTGTATATATATATATATATATACACATATATACACAGTTAGCTGTATACGTGAATCATTGTAAACCAGCTATACAATTCAAAAATAATAATATTAATAATAAAGGGTTCCATGGCTTATAGAAAATCTGAAAAACACTGCCTCAAGCTGGTATAGCTAGTGAACATGAACTTATACTGTGTACCATATGCTTTGTCCAGAGCTTTCTACCTTCTAAAGTACAGCCGGTAGTTCAGTGAGATCTATCTACACTAAGCAAATCAAACTTCCTCTTCATTCTCTCAGGTTCTGTCTCCCTTTTGATTGACATACATTCCTCTAAAATACTCTATTTCCTTCTCAGGAAAGGAGGTTTTACTTAACTGAAAGACATATATCAATTATGTGAAATATTTTTAAACTTCATCATACCATGGTTCAGTCTTCACACTTTGCCTAAGTATTTCTAAGGATCTTACCCTGGTGAGATACTTCACAGCAGTGCTAAAATGAAGCCAGGGGCAACCAGATGAATTTCCTGTTAGCTAGAAATCTCTTCCCTCTCTAGCCAGTCATAAAGGCATAAATGGCAGTAGAGTACACAAAAACTGAAAAACTATGGATTTAGCTAGGCCAGTTCTAGACTTCTGAAACCCTGAAGCTATCTTTACAATCATATCATCTGTGATTAACAGGAAATAAAACTGAATAACAGTGGCTTACACAAGAGAAAAGGGTATTTTTTTTTTCTCTCCCCAAGAGTCTAGGTCATCAAGCTAAGTCTAGTGTGATGCTCAGAAGTATTAGGTACTCAAGTTCCTTCCATCTTGTAGCTCTGCTATACATAGGACTTCTATCGCAAGGTCACTTCATGTTTCAGAATGGCTACTTTATCCACATTTCTATCCATAGGAAAGACAAAATGGGAGGAAAGAACATGTCTTTTTCATTTTAAAGAAACCTCTTGGAAGTTGCAGTCAGTACTTCTTTTTATATCCCCTTGGCCAAAACTTAGCCACAAGAAAGCTGAGAAATACAGTCTTTTTCCCAAGTGGTAATATACCAACTTAAAAGGTGGGATTTTTATTGCTGCCCTCTTCCTACCTCTGTAGCCTCCCATTGCTCTGTGCTCACCCCCTCTCCCTCTGAGCTCTGCTTCATGGACCTGCTCCTAGTCCTTGAACAGATTCAAGTCCCTTTCAACCTAAGGTTTTTCATGTGCTCTTCTCTGGATCACTCTCCACCTGCACATCCCACTCTTCTAACCTATTCAGTTCCGTTCAGTTGTGTCCGACTCTTTGCTATCCCATGGACTGTAGCATGCCAGGCCTCCCTGTCCATCACCAACTCCTGGAGTTTACTCAACCTCATGCCCATTGAGTCAGTGATGCCATCCAACCATCTCATCCTCTGTTATCCCTTTCTCCTCCCACCTTCATCTTTCCCAGCATCGGGGTCTTTTTAAATGAGTCAATTCTTCACATCAGGTGGCCAAAGTATTGGAGTTTCAGCTTCAGCATCAGTCCTTCCAATGAATATTCAGGACTGATTTCCTTTAGGATAGACTGGTTGGCTCTCCTTGCAGTCCAAGGGACTCTCAAGAGTCTTCTCCAACACCACAGTTCAAAAGCATCAATTCTTCTAACCTATTCAATTTTCCTTTATTCTTCAGGTCTGACTTGAACCAACACTCCCAGCCCCAGTCAGGATCCAGTGCGCCACTACACAATCTCAGAGGAGTGTGTGCAAATTGACATTTTGACATTTTTTGTGTGACTATTTGATTCATGGTTAGCTCCCCCTTTAGAAAGTAAGTCAGTTTGTCTATTGTTCACTCTTTACCCTAGTATTCCCAGTGTCTCTTGCTTATTATCAGTACTTAGAAGATGCCCAATAAATAAGAGTTAATGCCTTTAAAATTTTCTGCTTTACAAACATGGTGTGAGTGTTCCTGAAAAACTATGCTACAGACAGCATATATTATTAATTATAAACTTTTTTTCCATTACACCTGCCTAAATGATGGTTTTATACAAAATAAAAATAAAACATAAATTTTTCTTTCTTTATAATCTGGGAAGTCCACGTCATTTGGGGAGAATGGTATTTATATTGGTGAATTTAGGGGTGGGAGAGTGGAGAGTGTTATTTTATTTCTATTTTTTCAGTTTTCCTGACAGCTTGAGGCCCGGTTATTCTCTCAGTCACTCCCAAGTTTATGTGTAGCCAGCTTTACATTTTTGCATTGATTCATCCTTGACTTTATTTCTTGAATATACTCTGATTGTAGTAACAGCCTTGCTTTAGTATTTGAGCCAATCGGATCTAATTTTAATGATATAGATGGCAGTTTTGGTTCTCTACCTTGAACAGTCCCCTATCTGCAGCTTTATTGAAAAAATCCCCTGGGGTGCGCTCACTAGCACTCTCTGCTTAAGAGTTGAGGTGGAATTGATTCAGGGAATCAAGGTTGCACAACTCCCAACACTAATCTGTCGCAGAATTCAGTCATATCTTTCTGTATCTCCTTGGCTAGAAATAGCCATGGAAAAGGAAATGGCTATGAGAGAAAAAAGAATCACATCAACTGTATCAGCAGTGTTTTCTAATTATCACCCTCTACATGACTCCATTGTTAAATGACTTTGTATCACATGTTATTCTTACAATGTTGAAATGATAGTAGTAGCTCATATTTATTGAATGTTTACTATATGCCAGGCAAAACAGTAGGTTAATCTAACAACATAAAACTAAATACAGCAGAGCCCACTGTGTTTGAAATTCACTGTGTCTAGAAGTAGATGTGTATTTACAAACAGTATGCAGAATACTCTACCCATAAGTTGGTTAAAGATTCAACTCATAAGCCTTTTGCTTGAGTGCTTTATTTCCACATTCAAATCTTGACAAATATCATCATTGATACCCTCTCTCTTCACTTGGGTTTCAGATAATTAAGCTACTTCCTTAGGTTTCCAGTGATTTGTTTCTTAACTGTATTTCCCTCCCAAAGGTTGATTAGGTAAGAATCTAATACACTGTAAGCAACCCACAGCTGCTAGCTTTTTGCAGCCCACTGGCGTTGTGACTCTGTCCATAATATAATTTCAAGATAAGAAGCAAAAATATTGCTATTGATAAATGATATTCCCACCAATATATACTTATTAGTAAAACCTTTCCCATGTTTTCTCTTGTCTTCAGGCCCCTATACACTCTGCTTCCTCTGTCTGAAACCCACAACTTCGTTCTGCCTAGAAAATTCTAAACCATCCATCAGATCTCAATTTTCACATCTCTCTAAATCCAGATATGCAACAGGTGCTCCTATTGTATAACATTAATCAAACTACATTATAAAAGTTCACTTTATTTTTCTGTATTTTCCAATGGACTACAAGCTTTAAAACAGTCTTCTATTTGCTTTATTTTTCACAAAATGCAGATAAAATAAATATCTGTCAAATATATATGTACATATGTATATATGTATACATATTAAAATAAGGACATCGACTATTTAGCTCAGTTCCAGGCAATGACTAAGGAGATATGCCTTCAACATAGCTTAAGGACCAGCTTTAAGTAGCCCAGTTCTCAAGCATAAACATTCTGCCTCACAGATTCTTCTGCTTTTATTGCAAAAGCAACTGTTACCTACATGAATGTAAACAAACACATTCACCTACACAAATCCAAAAATAAATAAACACTTCAAGTTTTCTTTCCATCAAATGTATCTTTAATAAGTAACTTATGGAAATATTGGAAAAATTGTGGTAGACTTTTTATTTTTTAATTAATTTATTTTAGTTGGAGGATAATTACTTCACAATACTGTGATGGTTTTTGCCATACATCAACCAACATGAATCAGCCACAGGCATACATGTGTCTCCCCCATCCTGAAGCCCCCTCCCACCTCCTTCCCCACCCCATCCCTCTAGGTTGTCCCAGAGCACTGGCTCTGCGTGCCCTGCTTCATGCATCGAACTTGCACTGGTCATCTATTTTATATATGATAATATACATGTCTCAGTGTTATTCCTTCAAATCATCCCATTCTCACCTTCTTCCACTGAGTCCAAAAGTCTGTTCTTTACATCTGTGTCTCCTTTGCTGCCGGCATGTAGGATCGTCGTTACTATGTTTCTAAATTCCATATATATGCACTTATATACAGTATCTGTCTTTCTCTTTCTGACTTGCTTCACGCTGTATATGCTCCAGTTTCATCCACCTCGTTAGGACTGATTCAAATGCATTCCTTTTTATAGCTGTGTAATATTCCATTGTGTAGATGTATATGGTAGACTTTTTAATGTGAGAGTTTATCCAAAGCAATGGATAGACTGATCATGCTTCTTAACTGCTCCAAACTTTCAGTGGTGCCCTAATATCTGTAAATCCATAAGAACCTGTGTGTTTGAGGCTGACATTCAAGGCTATGCACAATCTTGCTCCTTCCTAACTTCCAAGCCCCTTCTTCTCAACTTATCCATGCTCTATATTCTAGGCAAGTTAGGTTGTTATTTTCCATATCTGCCCAATATGTGTAATCTTTTGGGTCATAATGATGATATCTAATCCTCAGAGAGTCTTTATTATGTGTTAGGCCCTCTTCTAAGTCCTTTCCATGTGTTAATCATTTAATTCTTACAGCAACACTTCTGGGCAGATGTTATTATGATCCCTGTGCTGGAATGAGGAAGTTGACACATCTTGATCAAGATCAGACAGCTAATAGGCAGCAATGCCCACCTGCAATGCCATAACTCCAATCCATGTGCTTGGTAGTTTTGTTCATAGTAGGCACTTTATACATATTTTTGGAAACTGGAAGGAGAAAGAGGCAATTGATTTAAAAAAATAAAAAAGTAGGTGGCAAATGGGTTATTCTGTACTATTTTATATTTCTCTTTTTAAATATCAGATTCAAAGCCAAGGAAGACACGTGCCTAAGTAAAAGAAATCCTAATAAACTGAGAAAACTTCCTCAGACTTTATTTCTTGATGACTCGGTGCTATTCCCCTCCCACCATTGCCCCTCTTAGTCTTTGAGGCAAACATGTACTCATTCTTCAGGATTGAGCTGAAATGTCACTTTCTGGTAAAACTTTCCCTGAAGCTCCTCATGTAACAGCACACAATGATTAAGAATGTTCCTTCTGTCCCCCCAGGGTACTCTTGCCTGACTGTTACAGAGCTCATCCCATAGTGTGGATAGCTGTTGCTTGACTTCTCATTAAGCTGGGAGTACCGACCATGTCCTTCATCTTTATGTGGCTGGAGGCCACATAAAAGTCACCCTGTCCCCATACCCGTAGTCCCCAGTCAGAGGAAACTCCACTGCTGATGCTCCCATCTCTCAGTGACAAAAAAGTCACCGTTTGGCCTTCCACTGTCAGTTATTGACTCCCAGGGCCAGTCAGGGCAGGCTTCTCACTACTGTTCCTCCCTCAGTATCAGTTCAGACTTTACTGTCTCTCAGAATAAAATTAATGTTTGTTTTTGGAAGGTGTTGTTGACTGTATAGTTGGGCCAGTAAAGGAATCAGCAGGCCTGCCATTTTCCTAGGGGACTGTTAGGACAGAAACTCATGTCTGCTGGGCTTCTCCCCACAAGGGAACCAGAGCCCACCTCACCCCACAACTACATCCACCACCTCCCCCAAAGGTAAGCTTTCCCTGAGACGTTGCACAGGCCAGGGGCTGAGGAGAGGGTAGTAAAGCTTGTTTTTAAAAGGATAGTTTTTATGGAAACATGATCTAAAAATAAAAAGTAAAACACTCTGAGGGTAGGCGAGCCATCCTCTAGCAGCTAAGGTTGATCGGGTGGTGCTGACATTTTGAGAATCTTCCTTCTGAGAGTCAAGGCAAAACACCGCTGAGCTGAAGGGTCTCTTCAACTTTGTAATTCCCTCTGCCTTCACCCTGTGATTCAGACCCACCTAACCTCACTGCATTCCCATTTCCACGGCAGCATTACTCACAATAGTTCTGGATATGGAAACAACCTAAATGTAAATCGACAGATGAATGGATAAAGAAGATTTGTTGTATATACACAGTGAAATATTATTCAACTGTGAGGAAGAAGGAAATCCTCCCACTTGGGACAACATGGATGGACCTTGAGGGTAATATGCTAAGTGAAATAAGTCAGAATAAGATAGATATTGCATGGTATCACTTGCACGTGGAATCTAAAATAATGAAGTCAAAATTCATTCAACAGAAAGTAGAAAAGTAATTGCCAGGGACTGGGGAGAAGGAAGGGGAGAAAAATAGGAGAGAAGTTAGTGAAAGGTACAAACTGCGCTATAAGATGAATAAGGCCCGAAGATCTAGTGAAAAGCATGAAGACTGATGTAGATAACACTGTATTGTATAACTGAAAACTGCTAAGAGAATAAAACTTAAATGTTCTCTGAAGGGTGATAGATGTATTAATTAACTCGATGGGGGGAATCCTTTCACAATGTATACATGTATATTAAATCACCTTGATGTATACTTTAGGTGTCTTACAATTTCATATTAAACCTCAATGAAGCTGACAAAAATAAAATTTATAAATAATAAGGCAAACTTTTTAAAATATATATATATATTTTATTGAAGTATAGTTGACTTACAATGTTTCAGGTACACAAAAAGGTGATTCATTTATACATATACATGTATACTATTTTTGCAGTTATTTTCCATTGTAGGTTGTTATGAGGTATTGACTATGGTTCTCTATTCTATACAGTAAACCTTTGTTGCTTGTTGCACATCTATTTTTTAAATTAGAAATCTATCATTCAGTTCACACTAAGTCAAACAAATGGAATCAAAATGTCATAAACTTTTTAGTTAGGCAAAAATTGATAACTTTTCTAATATATATACTATACTTATTATTTGTACATATGTAGACAAAAGCTTTTCTACTATGGTTGATAAAGGCTTTAGAAAGAACATTTTAAAAAAACAGAAGAGATGGAGAAATTGGAAAACATAAACTAAATTAAATGGGAGCACTGAATATGAAATAGAAAATATGAAACTAGATAAAAGTAAAAGATCATCCTATAGTCCAGTTGTTTTTAAACATGACAAGGCAAACTTTTTTTAAAAAAGAAAAGAGATTGTGTGATGATTTTTAAGAGAGCTTTTAGCTTCAAACTCTGATATGTAAATATAAAATAACTAACCTTCAAGTTTAACAAGAGTAGAAAGAAAAAAAGAAATTCTCAATCTCATGTAATGTTTTAGGAATGCTAAATTAAGAGTTGTTAGAGGAAATGAGTTTGTTCCTCCCTCTATGCTGGGCTCCAGCGCAGAGGTGTTGTTCAGTCACCCAGCCGTGTCCAACTTCTTGTAACCCTGTGGACTTCAGCACACCAGGCCTCTGTCTCTCACCATCTCCCAAAATTTGCCCAAGTTCATGTCCATTGCATCAGTAATGCCATCCAGCCATCTCATCCTCTAACGCCCTCTTCTCCTTCTGTGTTCAATCTTTCGAAACATCAGGGACTTTTCCAAAGAGTCAGCTGTTCACATCAGATGACCAAAATACTGGAGTTTAAGCTTCAGCATCAGTCCTTTCAATGAGTATTCAGGGTTGATTTCCCTTAAGATTGACTGGTTTGATCTTGCTGTCCAAGGGACTCTCAGGAGTCTTCTTCACCACCATAGTATGAAGGCATCAATTCTTCAGCGCTCCGCCTTCTTTACAGTCCAGCTCTCACAACCATAGAGGTGTTATCAATGCACTAAATTCATGGGAGGAGTATTCTAAGGCAGATGTCTAAACAATAGCGTAATACCAAAATTTCAGATTTCCCCAAAGGAAAAGAAAGCACAACAGCCTAAGAAAGAAAGATTGGATATAAGAAAAATACCATTGAGACATTTATTCAATAAATGTTTGGTACTAATGCAAAACCCTAAAGAAATATTTCTACTATTTTTATGAAAGTCAAAGTCTAAAAACTTAGACACTTTCTCTATGTGTATGTGTGCTTAGTCAATCAGTTATGTCTGACTCTTTTGTGACCCCACGGACTGCAGCCACCAGGCTCCTCTGCCCATGGGATTTCCCAGGCAAGAATACTGGAGTGGGTTGCCATTCCCTTCCCCAGGGTATCTTCCTGACCCAGGGATCGAACCTGCATCTCCTGTGTCTCCTGCACTGCAGGCAGATTCTTTTACCCACTGAGCCATCAGGAAGCCCTCACTTTTCTTACATTTAAGAAAAATGTACTGAAAGGGAGGCTTTTAGTCACATGGTTGAGAGCCAGGCTTTAGGCAGTGTTGTCCAGTACAACCTTCTGTGATTATGGAAGATTATGGATTATGGTATATAGCTGTGCAATCCAATGTGGTGGCCCCTGGCCACATGTGGCTAGTGGCCACTTAAAATATAGTTAATGTGATTAAGGAGCTGAACTTTAAATTTTAATTAATTTAAATGTAAATAGCCACATATGCTTATTTGTTACCATATTAGACATCCCAATTCTAGAGTCATGTTGACTTATGTTCGAATCCCAGTTGTGCCTTTTTATAATCCATGTAACCTGAGGGAAAACAATAAAACTTTCTAAGCTTTCAGAGTCTTCAGGTAGAAAATGCAAACATTAATGACACTCACTCTTTGGGGAATGTTGACAGTTAAATGAGATAATGCAGATAACAGAGTTATCTGCTTAACAGAGTGCCTAGTACAAATTGAATACTCAATAAGTATTATCAAATTATTAATGAATATCAAGACAGATGATAAGAATAGGAGATATAAGTCTTTCCAATTGAAATAAAAGAAAAATTGTCATCTTAATAATGGAAGAGTTGTTCTTTGTCCTATTGCCGTATCTTATTTTCTTCATAGCACTACCACTCTCTAGAAATCATATTATTGATTTGTTCATTTACACAGTTTTTATGTTTACCTTGCAAGAACATGAAGTCCATGAAGGTGGCTTGTTGGTCAATGTCGTTGTTTTTAATAAGTCCAGTATCTTGACAAGCACCTAGCCCACAGTCAGTACTTTATGAGCTGTGACTGAGTAGATGAATGACTTAACAAACTAACCTAATCTCATACTCTTCCAGGAACCTGCTTATCAAAACAGAAAAGACACTTTTTTCCCATACAGATAGTTTATAGGGGATAATTAATAATGGGTAAGTATATGGTGATTTTATAAAATAGTATGGATTAATTAAACCAAAGTTAATGCTACTTTTTTTTTAAGATTTGGAACTTCAACTCTGGATTGTTTTATTACATAGCTACTCAAGAATTGTTGAGTGCTTTTAAGTACTACATATAAAATTTGCAAATAAAAATGATATTCCATCAAAATTAACTGCCTTTGTTTTTGCTAAACTTGTTTTTAAAGAAAATTCAATCAAAATATGAAGATGTTTTCCAGAAAATAAAGTTCAATTAACATAAACAAAATGGAGATAACTACACTTTTATTCACTGATCTGTTTCAAATGCATTTTGCATGATTTAGTATTCAGTGAAAGTACAGTCTAAAAATTTTTTTAAAAACATTTAAATCATCTCTAATTTGCAGTACCACCACAGTTAAAATATATTAAGTTAATAAAGTTATAATTTACATAATATCACTGACACCAAAGTATACTTATTATAAACTGAACTAGATTACAATTTGCTGGGCAGAAAGCTCTACTAATTGCCGGAATAGTATTCTGAACAGTGATTGACATGTAGAAATCAGAAATACAGCAAGGATTTATAGTCTCAAAGGATCTATAATCTAATGTTTCAGATCCAGGTGGGAAAAAAAATGAGAAAACACTCTGCTACAGTTAAGAAAAGTGGTATTTTTGGTTTGCTTACTTTGTTCCTCTTTTAAATCATTAGATATGACCATCACATCTAAGGACAAAGAAGTGAATAGGTTTATATCAGATATTCAAATCCAAAGTAATAATTCTTATCATAGCTAAAAATTACACAGTATTTACTATCTGTTCAACATTGTTACAAGACTTTGTATAAAAAGCACCCTGTCTTTCTGTCCACCGGTCAGACAACACAAAGACAACATTTCCAAACAAAACTCATTACCTTTCCCACAAACCTGCAAATCGTTAGAGTTATTTTCTTAACTTTTATTTATTGTTACCAATGCACCCTCTTTAAAGACACCTTAAAAATCAAAATATGGAGATGCAAAACAGATTATTTTATTTTTTATTTTCTATTTATTCATTTGGTCTCACCCCTCAGCATGCATGTGAGATCTTAGTTTCCTGACCAGGGATCAAATCCTTGCCCCCTGCTGTGGAAGCTCAGAGTCTTAATCACTGGACCATGAGGGAAGTCCCAAAACAGATTATTTTAATATTGAGTATGTTGAAAATATATGCATGGAAAACGACATAGTTAAAATGCAACTTTACTTTTGGGTCCCCATCCTCTCTTTAAAACACATTCAGCTGAGCTAAATGTTAAATATCCAGTCTCATATAGTAGTTAGAACTCCAAAGTTTAATCAGTTTCCAAATAATTTTTTGTTAATTCTTCTTCCCCCAGTTCTGGCTTCAGGCTGGATGTCTGCAATGAGCAAGTCACCTGGGTCACTTCTTTTTGATTTGTTCCTGTTACTTCCCTGCCTGCCAGATGACAGGCTCCTGGCTTTCTGGGCCTGGTTCAGAGGAGGGAGGAAGGGAAGGGGAAAGAAGGGACTAACTCACGGCAGGCTAGCCCCTGGTCCAGGCAGGCAATGCAGTGCCCCCTCTCTGGGGTGGTGGGGCTTTAGTGGATTCCTCAATACTTTATGATCATGCCCCTACCTCCTTCCATTCCCCTGACCCAGAGGATTCATTTGTCTTCCTGGTAGTCGCTTATGACTCCTCCAGGCTCCTTCTGCTAAGGACTCCTCCTCATGTCAATCAAGAGGCCTATCGGACAGATGTGGAAATCCCACTGGATTGTTGACCTGCAACCCGCATCTAGGGAGACCCTCAGGCACCCCCACGCTAACAATGGTTTGGAGACAGGCCAAGCCGAAAAGCAGGAGCCACTACCACCAAAGCGATTCATTGGCCCTCATCCCCTCTCCAGACTCTCTGGGCAAGAATCAGACCCCAGGGCATGGCTCCCTTAGCTCCTCAAACAGAAGACAGGCACCAGCTATTTATTTGGCAGTCAGCCAATCCCGAGTAGCAAAACTGCCTAGCTGACCTGAAACTGACCAAAAATGCATGAGAGATTTCAGCAGAAATCAGAAGAGCTACCCAACGAGTCTAGTCTAAGTTGTCAACCATTGGGGGTTGGATGTTTACTCAGAAATAGATAATGAATACCGAGTGACCAAGTTCTCACCAGTATTATGTGAGCAGAACTGACACCCACATGTTTGGTTTCACTAACTTTCTCATTTTTTTGTTGTCGTTCAGTCACTAGTCGTGTCCAGCTCTTTGGACTGCAGCATGCCAGGCTTCCCTGTCCTACACCAACTTCCAGAGTTTGCTCAAACTCCTGTCTATTGAGTCTGTGATGCCATCCAACCATCTCATCCTCTGTTGCCCCCTTCTCCTCTTGCCCTCAATCTTTCCCAGCATCAGACGCTTTTCCAATGAGTCGGCTCTTTGCATCAGGTGGCCAAATTATTGGAGCTTCAGCTTCAGCATCAGTCCTTCCAATGAATATTCAAGGTTGATTTCCTTTAGGATTGACTGGTTTGATTAACTATTAATAATTTAGGACTCAAGTTCTTGCCATCTTGATGCTGGGGATCCTCTAGGATAGTGGTTCTCAAACCTGTTGTCTCAGAACCCCTTCATACTCTTTTTTTCCTCTTTTTCATTTTTTAATTATGAAAGTATGATAACACATTTATTTACAGGAGACTTGGAAAATGCAGAACAAAGTTACCTATAGTTTCACTATATATTAGAATTATTTTTTTAAGTAGATAAGTTAAGTCTTTCAGTTGGAGTTTCAATAGCAAACTCTCAAAAATTATTAGAATGAATATACAGAAAAGTAGAAGGGTATAGTAGACCTGAAAAGCACTATGAACCAATTCAACATAATTAAGATTTATACAATTTTCACACAACAGTGAGATATAAATTCTATTCAAGTTCCCATAGACTATAAACTAGGAGATACGGGAACATATCCAAGGACATAAAACAAGGTGCAAAAATTTCATGGTCTAAGATATGGAAATAATACAGTTTGTTCTTTTATTCCCTTTATACTCTTAAAAATCACTGAGAACCCATGAAAACACTAAACACTGACAGCACCAGATACTGGCAAAGATGTGAAGTATCGGTACACCCCAGGAGGCAATGTTCCTCTACCTTAAAAATCCCAGGGCCAGTGACTTTCTTAGTGGTCCAGCGGTTAAGATTCCACACTTCCATTGCAACAGGCATGGGTTCAATCCCTGGAGGGGGGAACTAAGAACCTACATGCTGTGCTGCACAGCAAAAATAAAAAATAGAAATCCCAGGACCAGATGCCAGACAACAAGGGGCCATCCCTGTAGCTTCAAACCCCCCAAAGTCATTCAAATGAGCCAGTTCTAAGGTGTTTCTCCTGCTTTGCCAATATAGTGAGCAAAAGTAACAGCAGCTTTATCCACAATCAGCTTTGCAGCATCAGTGTAAATGTCAACATAGTGAAAAAGACAAATAACAACTGAATATTATTGTTAAAATAGTTTTTACCTCTCAGACCCTGAAGAGTATCTTGGAGACTCTCAGGAGTCTGCTGTCCTGGAATTCTCTCTACATCTGCATGGTCCAGGTTAAAAAGTGTAAAGTAAAGTGAAGTCGCTCAGTCGTGTCTGACTCTTTGTGATCCCATGGACTGCAGCCTGCCAGGCTCCTCTGTCCATGGGGTTTTCCAGGCAAGAATACTGGAGTGGGTTGCCATCCAGGTTAGGTGACCTCTATAGTCAGCCTCTTTAAGGAGAAAGCTAGTCATGCCAAACATGTAGGTGTCACTTCTGCTCACAAGATATTGGCAAGAACTTGGTCACTTGGTGTTCATTAGCTATTTCTTTTTTAATGCTTATTTTTATTTATTTATTTGACTGTGCTGGGCCTTAGCTGTGGCACACAGGATCTTCGATCTTCTAGTTGTGGTATGCAGGAACTTTAGCTGCAGTATACAAACTCTTAGTTGCAGCATGTGGGATCTAGTTCCCTAGCCAGGGATGAAACCAAGGCCCCCTGCATTGGGAGTGTGGAGTCTTAGCCAATGGGCCACCAAGGAAGTCCCCATTAGTTATTTCTGAGTAACCACCCAATCCCTGTTGGTTGATAATTTAGGCTAGACTCGTTGGGTAGCTCTTCTGTTCTCTGTTGGAATTTCTCATGCATTTTTTGGTCAGTTTCAGGTCAGCTAGGCAGTTTTGCTACCGGAAATTTGCTGACTGCCATGTGAAGGGATGATGTGACAAGTCATGTGTCATTCACCATTCAGCATGCTAGCCCAGGCTTGTTCACAGACAGCAGTAAAATTCTAAGACCGAGTGATGAACTGAAAAATATCATACCCACTGCATTCTATTAACCAAAGCAAGTCATAAGGCCAGCTCATACTCAAAGGGTGGAGAAATAGACTCTACATATTGCAAAGTTCAGTTCAGTCGCTCAGTCGTGTCCGACTCTCGGCGACCCCATGAATTGCAGCACGCCAGGTCTCTCTGTCCATCACCAACTCCCGGAGTCTACCCAAACCCATATTCATCGAGTCAGTGATGCCATCCAACCATCTCATCCTCTGTCGTCCCCTTCTCCTCCTGCCCCCAATCCTACCCAGCATTAGGGTCTTTTCCAATGAGTCAACCCTTCGCATGAGGTGCCCAAAGTATTGGAGTTTCAGCTTCAACATCAGACCTTCCAATGAACACCCAGGATTGATCTCCTTTAGGATGGATTGATTGGATCTCCTTGCAGTCCAAGGGACTCTCAAGAGTCTTCTCCAACACCACAGTTCAAAAGCATCAATTCTGCGGCGCTCAGCTTTCTTCACCGTCCAACTCTCACATCCATACATGACCACTGGAAAAACCATAGCCTTGACTAGACGGACTTTTGTTGGCAAAGTAATGTCTCTGCTTTTAAACATGCTATCTAGGTTGGCCATAACCTTCCTTCCAAGGAGTAAGCGTCTTTTAATTTCATGGCTGCAGTCACCATCAGCAGTGATTCTGGAGCCCAAAAAAGTAAAGTCTGACACTGTTTTCACTGTTTCCCCATCTATTTCCCATGGAGTGATGGGACCAGATGCCATGATCTTAGTTTTCTGAACGTTGAGCTTTAAGCCAACTTTTTCACTCTCCTTCTTCACCGTCATCAAGAGGCTCTTTAGTTCTTCTTCACTTTCTGCCATAAGGGTGGTGTCATCCGCATATCTGAGGTTATTGATATTTCTCCCGGCAATCTTGATTCCAGTTTGTGTTTCTTCCAGCCCAGTGTTTCTCATGATGTACTCTGCATATAAGTTAAATAAGCAGGGTGACAATATACAGCCTTGACGTACTCCTTTGCCTATTTGGAACCAGTCTGTTGTTCCATGTCCAGTTCTAACTGTTGCTTCTTGACCTGCATACAGGTTTCTCAAGAGACAGGTCAGACGGTCTGGTATTCCCATCTCTTTCAGAATTTTCCACAGTTTATTGTGATCCACACCGTCAAAGGCTTTGGCATAGTCAATAAAGCAGAAATAGATGTTTTTCTAGAACTCTCTTGCTTTTGCGATGATCCAGCGGATATTGGCAATTTGATCTCTGGTTCCTCTGCCTTTTCTAAAACCAGCTTGAACATCTGGAAGCTCACGGTTCACGTATTGCTGAAGCCTGGCTTGGAGAATTTTGAGCATTACTTTACTAGCATGTGAGATGCGTGCAATTGTGCGGTAGTTTGAGCATTCTTTGGCATTGCCTTTCTTTGGGATTGGAACGAAAACTGACCTTTTCCAGTCCTGTGGCCACTGCTGAGTTTTCCAAATTTGCTGACATATCGAGTGCAGCACTTTCACAGCATCACCTTTGAGGATTTGAAATAGCTCAACTGGAATTCCATCACTTCCACTAGCGTTGTTCGTAGTGATGCTTTCTAAGGCCCACTTGACTTCACATTCCAGGATGTCTGGCTCTAGGTGAGTGATCACACCATCGTGATTATCTGGGTCATGAAGATCTTTTTTGTACCGTTCTTCTGTGTATTCTTGCCACCTCTTCTTAATATCTTCTGCTTCTGTTAGGTCCATACCATTTCTGTCCTTTATCGAGCCCATCTTTGCATGAAATGTTCCTTTGGTATCTCTAATTTTCTTGAAGAGGTCTCTAGTCTTTCCCAATCTGTTGTTTTCCTCTATTTGTTTGCACTGATTGCTGAGGAAGGCTTTCTTATCTCTCCTTGCTATTCTTTGGAACTCTGCATTCAGATGAGAATATCTTTCCTTTTCTCCTTTGCTTTTCGCTTCTCTTCTCTTCCCAGCTATCTGTAAGGCCTCCTCAGACAGCCATTTTGCTTTTTTGCATTTCTTTTCCATGGGGATTTTCTTGATCCCTGTCTCCTATACAATGTCACGGATCTCTGTCCATAGCTCATCAGGCACTCTGTCTATCACGTCTAGTCCCTTAAATCTATTTGTCACTTCCACTGTATACTCATAAGGGATTTGATCTAGGTCATACCTGAATGGTCTAGTGGTTTTCCCTACTTTCTCCAATTTAAGTCTGAATTTGGCAATAAGCAGTTCATGATCTGAGCCACAGTCTGCTCCCGGTCTTGTTTTTGCTGCCTGTGTAGAGCTTCTCCATCTTTGGCTGCAAAGAATATAATCAATCTGATTTCGGTGTTGACCATCTGGTGATGTCCACG
This sequence comes from Giraffa tippelskirchi, assembly GCF_054371585.1. NCBI lineage: Eukaryota > Metazoa > Chordata > Mammalia > Artiodactyla > Giraffidae > Giraffa > Giraffa tippelskirchi. The sequence continues at coordinate 85,390,135 of NC_137275.1, read as the reverse complement.
TGTAGAGTCTTCTCTCGTGTTGTTGGAATAGGGTGTTCTCTATTACCAGTGCGTTCTCGTGGCAAAACTCTATTAGCCTTTGCCCTGCTTCATTCTGTACTCCAAGGCCAAACTTGCCTGTTACGCCAGGTTTTTCTTGACTTCCTACTTTTGCATTCCAGTCCCCTATAATGAAAAAGACATCTTTTTTGGGTGTTAGTTCTAGAAGGTCTTGTAGGTCTTCATAGAACCGTTCAACTTCAGCTTCTTCGGCGTTATTGGTCGGGGCATAGACTTGGATTACCGTGATATTGAATGGTTTGCCTTGGAAACGAACAGAGATCATTCTGTCGTTTTTGAGATTGCATCCAAGTACTGCATTTCCGACTCTTTTGTTGACCATGATGTCTACTCCATTTCTTCTAAGGGATTCTTGCCCACAGTAGTAGATATAATGGTCATCTGAGTTAAATTCACCCATTCCAGTCCATCTTAGTTCGCTGATTCCTAGAATGTCAACGTTCACTCTTGCCATCTCCTGTTTGACCACTTCCAGTTTGCCTTGATTCATGGACCTAACATTCCAGGTTCCTATGCAATATTGCTCTTTACAGCATCGGACTTTGCGTCTATCACCAGTCACATCCACAGTTGGGTATCGTTTTTGCTTTGGCTCCATCCCATCATTCTTTCTGGAGTTATTTCCCCACTGATCTCCATTAGCATGTTGGGCACCTACTGACCTGGGGAGTTCATCTTTCAGTGTCCTATCCTTTTGCCTTTTCATACTGTTCATGGGGTTCTCAAGGCAAGAATACTGAAGTGGTTTGCCATGCCCTTCTCCAGTGGACCACAATCTGTCAGACCTCTCCACCATGACCCATCCGTCTTGGGTGGCCCCACACGGCATGGCTTAGTTTCATTGAGATAGACAAGGCTGTGGTCCGTGTGATCAGATTAGCTAGTTTTCTGTAGTTTTAATTTTAGTGTGTCTGCCCTCTGATGCCCTCTCGCAACACTTACCGTCTTACTTGGGTTTCTCTTACCTTGGGCCTTGGGTAATTCCTCTTGCCACCGCCAGAAGCAACAAAGTCACATTGCAAAGAGTATGGAAGCAGCAAAGAGAATCATTACAAACAGTCTGCAAGAACTCTACTACACATGACTAAATCTAACCACCAAAAAAGGTGAGAGTCTTCAGTTGCAGCCATAAGCTTGTGTGTGTGTGTGTGTGTGTGTTAGTTGCTTAGTTGTGTCCAACTCTTTGCGACCCCATGGACTGTAGCCCACCAGGCTCCTCTATCATGGAATTCTCCAGACAAGAATACTGGAGTAGGTAGCCATTTCCTTCTCCAGGGGATCTTCCTAACCCAGAAATTGAACCCAGGTCTCCTGCATTGCAGGCAGATTCTTTACCATCTGAACCACCAGGGAAGTCCCAAGCTAAAGAAAAGCAAGCTAGGAACACCTGCCCTTGAAGATGTCAAGACAAATAGAATGGACTAGAAGCCATAAACAAACCTACACACGGGTTGAAACTCAGTTATAAATTAGTGTGTATTCTATATCTGTGGAAAATGAAGGACTAAAGACTTCAATGTGAAAGGCAAAACAATTCTACAAGGCAGTAGAGAATATCCTTACAATCTGGAAGAAAATAAGGGTCTCTTGTGTAAGACCCAAAGTTACCATAAGCAGGGAGAAAATGCTACATTTGGCTATACTAAAATGTGGAACTTCTGTTCATCGAAAGACACTATAGAGAGCACAATAAGGTGAACCAGTGTGAAAAGGGGAGAGGAATCAGTAATTACATGACAAGAATAGAACAGCAAGGCAGAAGTGGCTAAAACTGGCCAAAGAACCATAAACTGGAAGGGAATTTCTGTAATGCAAATAACTAATAAAAGAATATTAACTGGAATTCATGAACAACTACTACAAAGAAAAAATGAAAAAAGCATTTCAGAGAAAGGGAAATACTTGTGATGAATAAATATATAAAATGATGTCCAGACTCACTCATAATAAGAGGAAAAAATTGAACCCAGATGGCATTTTATGCCTCCTTGATCTTACAAATATTAAAGTATCTTAAATGCCAAATGTCTTCAGAGTGAGGGTATTTAGCATCAGAAAGAGTTATCCATTATCAGTAGGAGCACAACCCTTGTGGAAAACAATTTGGCCAAGCATAATAAAGTTGCATACGGCACACTCTCTACCCCAGCAATTTCCCTCCTAGGTCCGTGCATTAGAGAAAGTCATGAGGAGCCATATATACAATATTCATAGAAATATTGCTCATAAGAGCAAATGGTAGGGAAAAAATAAATATCTAAACAATATTTAAGTGAATAAATAAATTATACTTTCATATTTTGGAATTCTATATACAGTACTTAAAAGTGAATGACTCAACGGAAAGAAATCTCAAAAAATGATGTTAACCACATTAATAATAACAAAAAGACAAAGCAAGTCATAAAAAAAATATGGCGTGATTTCTATTATGATAAAAATATAGCCCAAGCCAAACAGCATATTGTCTTAGGAGTTTATTCTGTCGCCAACTTGACTGAAGCTAGGAACTACAAGTCCCAGAGTTTCCTTCCTTCTATGGTTTGAGGTTAGATTTGGTTAAAAGAAGAATTTGAGCAATATATTAGAGGCAGAGGTGAAGCTGCAGATATTTTCTTTTTTTTTAATGCTCCTTGTAAAGTTTATTTGCAGCCATTTTGTGTGTGTGTGTGTGTTTTACAATTTTTGAAGGTTACACTCCATTTACTGTTATTATTACAAAATATTGGCTATATCCCCTTGTAGCCTATCTTATAGACAATAATTTGTGCCTTTCACTCCTTCTCCCCTATATTGCATCTCCCCAGACCCCTACTACTCCCCTCTGATAACCCCACTAGTATGTTCTCTATATTTATGAGTCTATATATTTTTTGTTATTCACTACTTTGTTGTATTTTTTAGATTTCACATATAAGTGATATCATACAGTATTTGTCTTTGTCTGACTTACTTCACTTAGCATAATGCCCTCGAAGTCCATCTGTGTTTCTGCAAATGGCAAGACTTCATGCTTTTTTTTAATGGCTGAGTAGTATCCATTGTGTATAGAGAGGTGCCAAGGAGTACCAGCTGAACTTCCTCACCTCATCCCTCAGCCCCTTTTCCCCACTGCTGGCCCTGGACCAAGACAGTGGGCAGTGGCCCTCAGAGGGGCAGCAGTGCAGAGGCAGTCACTTCCACAGTCCCCTTCAGCTCCCTCTCTGTGGCCCCACCCCACTGCTGGAAGGGCTTCCCTGGCGGCTCAGAAAAATGGTAAAGAATCTGCCTGCAATGCAGGAGACCAGGGTTCAATTGTTGGGTCGGGAAGATCCCCTGGAGAAGGGCATGACAACCCACTCCAGTACTGTTGCCTAGAGAATCCCATGGACAGAGGAGCCTGGTGGGCTACAGTCCATGGGGTCACTAAGAGTCGGACACGACTGAGTGACTAACATGCTTTCTATGGCTGGGGAACATGTTTAGAGACTTAGATTCCCCTGCAGATCTGTCTCATCCAAGCCCACGGTGCCTCAGGAGGCTGCCTAGTGTTTTTTCCTGCATTTCTCCCATGGCCCCTGCAGATCTTCACTGAAAGATCTCAGGTATAATTCCTATAAGAAACCCCTCATCTCACATCACTCACAGTGGCTCTGCTTTCCTGACAAGACCCTAACTGATAGAGCGAAAAACTATCCAGGCAAGCACGGAGACACCTTACACAGAATTTAAGATACTGGTGTCCTCTTGGTGGGTGGGTGCATAGTGGGAGCACAGCATTAAGGAGGGATACCTGGTGGGTGGGTGCGTAGGGGCAGGACACCATTAAGGAGGGGCACACAGGAGACTTCTGAGTCACTGGTATGTTCTTTTTTCTAAGATATATGGTGGGTACATGAGTATTCATTTCATTAATATTATTCAATTGCACAAAATATATACTCCTGTATGTAATAAATTTTATAATTAAAAGTTAGAAATAAAAAAGATAAAGTGAGAGGTTTTGAGCCAGAGGGTCCTAATCTTTAGGGAAAGTTAAGATGCTTTAAAGGGGAAGGAGAAAACGAATCTCATGACTCAAAGAGACAGGCAGTGGTGTTAGCTCCCGGGAAAGGTCTCTGTGCAGAGAGAGGCAAAAAAGGCAGTCAGATCCAGAGGCCTGGAAGATGAGATGACAGACTCAGAGTGCAATTAATATTTATTACATATATGTTGGCTCTGCTGGATACTGACTTGAGCTATATGACTTTGGGCAAATTGATTTAGGGCACTGGGACTTAGTAGAAATCTAGATGATCAGAAGACGGGACCTCCAAGAAAAGAAATCCAAACCTGGATTCCAGAAGAATGTATCTGCATTTCAAATAGAGAGAGACAATCCAGGGAGTGTCCTTGAGACAACAATAAACTGCTACTGCCTAAGTAGCCATCAAAAAGCCAGGTTAGGGAGGAGGGATGAAAAGAAACCAGGAGATGTTTGACGACAGTGTTTTTGGAAAATATTTCATGGACGCTTGCTCAGAATTAAAATTCCACAATGTTTATATACTACTGTATAATGGAACATCTTAATGTAGCAAAATGCTACTAACTCTGTGTACTGTAGTTTATCTATGTTAATTGAGGACTTATAAAATCTGAAACCATAATCAATGATAAAGATGGAAAATAAGGTTTTGAAATGTATTTTTGCAAATCCAGAAAATGAAATGGCCACAGGATGGCAGTAAAAGGTAAGAGATAAGGCTAAGCCATGTATTTTACCTACCCTTAGCAGCAGCCCTTAAAAGTGTTTTCAGTTCAGTTCAGTCACTCAATTGTGTCCGACTCTTTGCAACCCCATGAACCGCAGCACGCCAGGCCTCCCTGTCCATCACCAACTTCTGGAGTCCACCCAATCCCACGTCCATTGAGTCAGTGATTCCATCCAACCATCTCATCCTCTTTCGTCCCCTTCTCCTCCTGCCCTCAATCTTTCCCAGCATCAGGGTCTTTTCAAATGAGTCAGCTCTTCACATCAGGTGCTTTAAAGATATATAAAACTTCCAGTGTCTGAATATAACCTGTAAACTATTATCAAAACTGGATATACAAACAAACAAAAATAACCTAAATACTGGAGTTCTTTGACTAAAATTTGTTTCCTCAAGTAACATTTTATTTGCCCAATTTATGATCATGACATCACATAGATACTGTGCCTTCTATACCTCTGTCTTCAAGTGTGAGCTATTATTATTACAAATAAATTATAAAGTAATTCAGTTATATTTTAAAGGACATTCATAAGCATAAGGCAAGATTTCCATCCTGGTTTCCCTTGAGTTCTCATTGCTTGATACTCTCCCTCTGCCCTTATCTCATTTCCAATCAAAGTCATTGATCATCTCAAAAAATATTTTTAAGGACTTCCCTTGTGACTCAGCTGGTAAAGCATCCACCTGCAATGCGGGAGACCTGGGTTCGATCACTGAGTTGGGAAGAGCCCCTGGAGAAGGGAAAGGCTACCCACTCCAGTATTCGGGCCTGGAGAATTCCATGGACCGTATAGTCCATGGTGTCGCAGAGTGGGACATGACTGAGTGACTTTCACTTTCACTTTTTCTGTTCACTTTGAAAATGATTCTTGAATTCAAAATCTTGTTTTCAATGATCTTCTTGGTGAATTCTTCACACTCATAAATGTAAATAGAACTCACTAAAATACTTCCAATTTTAACTCTTCTACAGCTATCACTTCAAAGTGAATGGGCAAATAGCCAATGAAGGAGTTCTAATACAAGTGAAGTCTCATCAAAGGAATATCAAGTATATGTTGTATGTGTAAAACACATTCTGGATTTCAAAGATTTAGTATGGAAAAAAATGAATGTAAAATGTCTTGATATTTTATATATTGAAATAGAAACTATAATATTTTATATATTAAATAAAAACATAACTTTAAAAATGTTAAAGGAATATCAAGGATAACCTTGATTAAGAGAATCATGCATTATGGGACAAAGGTTGGTAGCATCATGCATATTCATTAATTTGTTTTACATAAATCTGTTCATGTGTGCAAGGTACCAGGCAGTATAATATGTGCTGGATATCATAGCAGGAGATAGACATTGCCCTCAAGGAACTTACAGTCTAGTTGGGCCAACAGACAGACAAATAGGCAGGTGCCATGCAGGTGACCACTGCTGAGGTTGGAAGTCAATACACAGTAAGCACTAAAGCACTAGAAGCTGAACTCTGTGAAAGTGAGGATTTGGGTCAGTTTTGTTCATTACCTCAGTGCAGGAATGGCAGCATGATTTATGAGGCCCAGTACAAAATGAAAATATGGGGCTTCTTGTTTATAAAAAAAAATGTTAAGAATTTCGAAACAGCAACAGCAGGGCCTTCAGCCAAATGTGGGACTCTGCTGAACTCAGAACTTATGAAGCCACTCTGACCCATGCCTTAAACAGTGCCTGGCATCCAGTAGGCTTTCATTAAATATTTGTGAAAAAAAGAGGGGACTGGACTTGCTAAATCAGCCAAGATTCCCCAAGCCCTTCTAGTTAGGTTGAGATGGGAAGGTCAATACCCCCAGGGAACAGTGTCGAAGAGAAAGTACATGTCCGAAGTCCCACAGCAAGAGGGAGAATCTGGCTCATGGAGGAACTAGGGGTCATAAAATTAATTGAGTATGTATTAATATGGGCTTCCCGGGTGGCACTAATGGTAAAGAACCTGTCTACCAATGCAAGAAACATAAGAGACAAGGGTTTGATCCTTGGGAAGGACCCTCTTCCAAGAGAAGACCCCCTGGAGGAGGGCATGGCAATCCATTCCATTATTCTTGCCTGGAGAATCCCATGGACAGAGGAGCCTGGCAGGCTACAGTCCATGGTGTCACAAAGAGTCAGACAAACTTAGCACACCACCCAAACTACCCCACGTTGTTAAGGAAGAAAAGAAAAAATAAGGGGAAATATTTAGTGTATATCTTCCATTTTTTTCCATAAAATTTTCTCTGTTATATCCTGTCTACATGTGCATGTCTGTATACTTGATCACAGTGTAAAATACTGAAAATTATTTACTGGGTTAAGGTCACAAAGGCATCAAAGGCCCTAGGCTACAGCAGGGGAGAAGGAGTCTGGGGTGAGAAAGAGAGCGCAGCAGGGAGATGGGGACAGTGAATCTCAGATGAGCCTGAAAAAGTAGCAGGATTCAGTTCAAGCAGGGCCTTGCACACCTTATTAAAAATTTAGATGTCATTCAGATACCATTAAGAAGTCACTAAAACTTTTAAAACAAGAGTGATGTCATCAGACTGCGCTCACAAATTAGCTGCCATTTGGAATGAATTCTGCATGCTACAAACCTTGATTGCCTTCCAGTAGCCCTGAGAATAAAACACCAAATCTTCCCCTGGTTTACAGGGTCCTTCTAGATTTGAGACTGAGACCAGACCTCACTGAGTTAGGTGACTCCCACCTAACTCACTTAATCCCCAAAATGCCAGTCCTCTCCTTTCTCCTGGGTGCTGTTTAGCCTCTCCCTGGCTGTCCTAGGAACCTTCTTGTTCCTCTGCCCTCTGCTGGCCCTCTGCTTGCCCTCTGCTTGGCGAATTTCTCCTCATCTTTCTGTTCGCAGGTAAAAGACCCTCTGGGCATCTTGGGCTCCCTTTCTCTGAGCTCCCACTTTCCCTTCCCCGGGAATGAAATCCTGGAAGCCCTTATCATGCTGAACATTTGAATTATTTCTCATTTAAAGACTCTGTTACCACTAGGCTATAACCAACAGAGGCAGAGACTGTCTGAGGGACCTCACTGCAGCATCTAACATGGGAGCAGCCCACAGGGGCATGGATGACACACAGTAAGCTCTGAACAGACATAAACACGTGGAAGAAAACACAACTCCTGGAAGCACGGGTTACTATTAAAAACTGTTACAACAATGCAAGAGATCAAAGAGAGGAGAGATGGAGAGGAATGGGCAGCTGCAAGAGCTCTTGAAGATGTACAGTTGTACAATGTACAGTGCATGCTAGTGCTCGGTCATGTCCAACTCTGTGACCCCAGGGACTGTAGCCCACCATGCTTCTCTGTCCATGGGATGTCCCAGGAAAGAATACTGGGGTGGGTTGTCATTTCCTACTCCAGGGGATCAAACTCGAATCTCTTGAGTCTGCTGCATTGACATGTGGATTCTTTTATCACTGTGCCACCTGGGAAGCCCCATGGACAGTTGACAGGATGCTGATTATATTATGTGCTGAGCTAACTGCATTTTACCTGGCCGCTGGGCACCCTCTCTGACATAGGTTTCTTCCTACAGAAAGTGAAACTCCATTTAGCTAATGCCAAGAGAACTGTGATCCTAAAGAATGTATGAACCTGGAGCTCCTCAAGACTTCAGTGTCCCCTCTATTATTCTGGTAAGCCTCCAGGCAAAGAAGGAATGGAATCAAATGCTAATTCCCCTACTTCAGAAAAGAGGAGCAGCTCAGACTTGGATGGGGCTGGGTGTCTTTTTACTTGAGAGACTATTTCCTTTCTCAATATCTCCCTTGAAATGAAACATCTGTCCTTGAGAAGTTTCCTGCTGAACTTATTGGTTCATATAATTAGAGCAACCAGCATGTCAGCAGTCTGCAACTAAGGGGATATTGAAAGAGGATTCCTTCCTGTCCTTAAGCTTAGATAGGTCTTCCTCCCCACAGTTCTGAAAAAGGAGTTCCAGTCTTTACGTGTGACTCCAGGAAAGACACTATGAGCATCTTATTTGTAACCCCCAGAAATGTTTCTCAGATTGGCTTTGCTCCCGCGTTTCCTAGCCTTCTCAACCTACACTTTCTTTCTTACCCAAATTCCTCCAAACTCTCTTTAAACTCTCCACTCATGTGATCTTTTTTAGTTTCTCTGCTCTTTGTTATATATACTTTGCTTCTCTCACTAAGAATCCGACCCCTCTCTTTTTAACTATCCTGTTGAACGTGCCTCAAGAATGCCAACTTGGCCTTCACTTGACTAAAACATTTCATTTACATATTAAGTCTGTTTAATGGAGTGGAATCTGTATACCACGTGAGAGTACCAGCTCAAGTTCTACAGCAGGCGCGGATTTCAAATTTGGACTCCACTCATCGCACCCAAGTCAGTGGGGCTTCCACCTGCCATGGGGTTCTTTACCAATTATCTGCTCAGAAGCAGCCCCTCCTCTGGAGTGTGGGTGAGGGAGCAGAGGTAAGTGAGCATACAGTTCTCCCTTTTGGGGATGAGACAGGAGGAAGGCAGAGAATACTCACGAGTGAATTGTACACAAAACTGAGTATAGACTCCTTACACTTATAGATTTTATGTGATACTAAAGCCAAATTAAACTTATAAATTCTATTTTAAACACTAAAAAGAAATATGTCCAAATTTATCACATTCACTTAATGTGACAATTAAAAGTGTTTTGCTGAATCTGCCATATCATACCTATCAGCACACAATGGCTTTGAATTTGTGATGTATATAATTCTGTACTAGCTGAGGATTTAGTTTTGTCACCACAATTCAGTATTCAAACTACAGTTCTGCAGACCTATTATTATCATTATTTGTAGAAGCATCACTTTGAGGTATGCAGGATGTTAGTATCCCTGACCAGGGATCAAACCCGTGCCCCCTGCATAGGACCACAAGGTAAGTCCTGCAAAACAATTATTTCTGCAAGAATGCCAACTTGGTCTTCACTTGACTTCATTTACATATTAAGTCTACTTCTGTTTTTTCTCACCACTTTGTGATGATAAAAGTGATAATGTTTGGGGCCAACATAATTATGAACATAAATACAAAAGGAGGCAAAGAAATTGAGTTAGACTTCAATTAGAAGATGATTTAGGGGATCTCAAATACTATTTTTTATACTAGCATCAAAATGAAAACATTTTTCAGTTTCTTATTAGATAACAATGACTTTGTGGGGAAATACAGCTCTAAAATATTGCTGGGTGACTAGCTTCCCTAATACTCACATGACCTTCTTTCAGTCTCCTCCGTTATCACTTCCTCAGTGATGAAAGTAACCAAGCCTTATCCAGTTGCAATAGCCAGCTTTTAGAGAGGTTTATCCTATAATATTCCTCCCAAAGTTCTAAAGTCCCAGGTGGTCTCTCCTTCCTCTCTCTGAACTCAGAGTATTTATCGACTATAACAGTTGGCAATTCACCATTGAAACTTTTTCAGTTTATTACATTATCTTGTTGTTGTTCAGTTGCTCAGTTGTGTAGGACTCTTTGCAACCCCATGGACCCAGGCCCGCCAAGGCCAAGTTGCAGCACTCCAGGCTTCCCTGTCCTTCACTATCTCACAAAGCTTTGCTTACTCATGTGCATTGAGTCGGTGATGTCATCCAACAATCTCATCCTCTGTCCTCCCCTTCACCTCTTGCCTTCAATCTTTCCCAGCATCAGGGTCTTTTATACTTCTTTTCATATTATCTGCTTTAATAATTTAATAAGTTAATGCCTGGCTTATACTAGATTTGATCTCTGCTACCCCTTCCTGGAGTAGGAAATGACAACCCACTTCAGTATTCTTGCCTGGAGAATCCCATGGACAGAATCTGGTGGGCTACAGTCCATAGGTCACAAAGTCGGAAAGGACTGAGCGACTGAGCGTGTACCCATGCACCCCTTCCAAACAGCAGTAACCAACATCTTGTTCTCAAATTTATTTGCATCCTTACAGTATCTACAGCCATAAAACCCATGCTGATTGATAGGAAAGTTTGTCCTTTTTGATCATTTTGTGCTCTTTATAAGGCACCCACACAGTCCTCCTCGAGTTCTTGCGTGATATTGTTCTTTAACTCCTCTTGACTATGCCAATAAGAATTAGTCACTTACAATGTGTCAGTTTGGATGCTCTGAGAAGCAGATGCCGAATGGAACAAGAAAGAGTGCAAGGGATTTATTAGAGGAAATGTCTGCAACGAGAAAAAAGCAAGAGAAGGCAGAGAGCCTTCAGACTCTGATATATGTCTGATATTTGCATAGAGAAAGAGGAAGAGCCTCAGATAGAAGCAAAGTCTCAGCTAGCCAATGGGGTGTCCCCACTCTGAATCTGAGCTGGCTCTGTGATCAGTGATTTGTGGACAGCAACCCGGGGGAAGTGTGGCCTCACATCTTGCCACAGCAGATGCAAAGGTGTAACAGCTGGGCTATCAGTTCTCTATGTTCCCTGATGCAGATCTCTTAAAGGGACATTGGAGTTGTGCACCTCCACGGCCACCATATAGAGCTTAATGTCAATATAACAGTATGAATATAATTCAAAGTGTTTCTGCTCCTAAGAATGTTTGCATATAAACTCCCGCGCACATATCTGCATTTTGAGCTTAATGTAAATTATAAAATAAACATTGTATTTCAGAAATCACTGAATATGTAAGAAATCTGGACAGAGGAAATTAGAGGCTTTGATCAATTTGTAAGACTGTAAAGTCTTCCAAGGAAGAATGAAAGCATTCTGCATGTGCTTCCCTTCCCAGTCTTGAAGCATCTCTGGACTATGCCCAAGGAATCTGCTCTTCTCAAACTCCTCTTTACACAATAGGATCAAGTAAACCTCTTACCTAAACAGCACCTCTCCTGTGGAAGATGGGTTTGGGAATAGATTGGTCAACTTTTTTCTTTTTTTATTTCACACCCATTAAATTCACAGAATAAGGTCCCTGCTTTAACTCCAATTTGCTGTATTTATCAGGTACTAGTGAAATATGTTCCCAATTGAGGTGATACTAAACAACAACTTCAGAAAACTCAGTCAAATTAACTCAGTCTCAAGTAAAAGCTGAATTTCTCTGGCATATTTATGTACATATGTGGTATGTATGTATGTATTTGTGCTAGAAATTTAAATAATAAGAATTTTTGAATGAATGCTTGAAGGGAAATGTATTAAAAACACACATGTTGCTTTTTTTCTTTGGTTTGTTGGTTTTCTGAGAATATCCCAAGGGGAGAATGGGGACAGTTGTTAACTATTTATGGCTGTGATAACAGAGTACCATAGACTGAATGGCTTAAACAATAAGCATTTATTTCTCACAGTTCTAGAGGCTGGAAGCCTGAGAGCAGGATAGAGTTCTTGGTGAGGACCTTCTTCCTGGCTTATAGACACAGCCACATTCTTGCTGTGTCTTCTTGTAAAAAAAGAGAGGGAACAAGCTCTCTGGGCTCTTCTCTTAAGCACACTAATCCCATAAGGGGGCCCCACCTTCGTCTGTACCTAAGTACGTCCCTAAGATCCCCGTCTCCAAAAACCATCACAGTGGCAGTTAGGGTCTCAACATATATGTTAGGAGGGACACAACATTCAGTCTGCAGCAGGCAGGAACACCACAAGAGGCATGGCAACGTCTTAGTATTCTAGCTCTCTTGGTGTGCATATGTGCTTAGTCACTAAGTCGTGTCCGACTCTTTCGCGACCCCATGGGCTGTAGCCTGCCAGGCTCCTCTGTCCATGGGATTTCTCAGGCAAGAATACTGGAGGAGGTTGCCATTTCCTCTTCTTGACCCAGGGATTGAACCTGAGACTCCTGTGTCTCCTGCATTGGCAGGCGGATTCTTTACTACTGCCCCACCTGGGAAACCCCCAGATCTCTCGGAGATGAAGGCAATCCTAGGCCAAACCTGAAGCAAATGCTTTACTCTCAACTCCCAAATTGTCACATTTATTGAAGCTACTCTATTATCTTTACCAACGGGATCCAGGAGTGTAAGTAAATGAGTGAGGAAGGCCTAAAGAATTGTATCTGACTATAAGTTGGGAGGAGTAGAGACTGACAAATTAGAGACAAATCTAGCTCCCTTAAATAGGACAATAGTGATCTGAGCCCAACCTTGTAAGAATTTAGTTTTGCCACATCTTCTTTTGTTTAATGGTAACAGACTTTTTTTCTGTGAAGTCTCTTATTCATGATTAAATGTTGGTTCAAACCACTATATTAAAAAAAAAACAACTCTTTAGACCAAACAAATGTGGCTACAACCAGTTTTATTTCACAGGCCACTAAATTTCAGCCTCTCTCTTACTGTGATGCCTTTCCCAGAAATGCTTATACTATAATGCTTGTAAACCTTTAAAGGAAAAAATTCTGGCAAGATAGACTTTTAGACTAAAAGAAAAGGAGTAGATTGAACACTGTACCTTCCCTGAGCACCCTAAATCTCAGGTGTACACACCTGCCCTTCTAACAAGGTCTAAGACTATTCTTGTTGGAAAACACAGTCTAACCAAATACTTTGATTTTCCACAAGAATCACATCCATCTTCCATAACAGGTTTATTTCATCACTCGTGAAAAAGCATACAGTGAGTACTTTATTTTGGTGAGTACTCTAATTTTATTTAAAATACAAAATCCTTAGCTTAAAGGAGCTTTTTTCAAGCCAGTATATTATATAAATGACAAGCCACCCAGGTTTGCCCTAGACCTCACATTTGCCTGGTCATGGAATGTATGTGCTATCAGTCACCATCCTTAATTTAAAAGGTATCTAGTATAAATGGAAAAGTAGTTATCAGTTCAAGGCCTGATTCTATAGCTTAAATGCTTGAATGGCTCCCCAAATACCACTGGGAACCACAGGCCCAGAAGTGCTAGAGCATCTCATCTTTTTTGTTGAAAAGTTAAAATAGGGCATCTTATCACCATGGTTACAGAGTTCTGTGAGAAGTCTTGGTCTCTTACCAACCAAAAAGATCAGCCAAGTGACCAACAGGGAATCTGAACTGTAGCTGTGCTGACACGCTGATCACAGAAGAGGAACTCAGGCAAATTGTGGCACCTGGGAGCTGATATATGCCTTCAAATAATAGGTCCACACAAGGAAAAACAATTTGAATGTTTTCCAATATTCATAATTGTGCAAGTCAGTGTGAACTTGGGCTTATTTTTTTTAAATAAGGGATTGTATTAATATTTGCTGTAATATTCATTTCATATGTATAAGATCAACAAAATTAAATTGAACTGATAGAAGCAACATGCATTGTGTTCCCTAAAATATATGTGTACATGAATGTGTCCATGAATAACTAACTTGTATTGGGTATTTTCTATGTGGTAGACATTGGAATGGATGTTGTAGGTGATACAAATAAAGCAGGCAACCCACCCTCCTTCAACTAGCCCAGAAGCTAATTAGAGATTTGTAAATGGAAACACGATTACCCAGCATAATAAGTGCTATGTAAATGTTGCCTATGAATTGTTATGGGACCCAAGAGTAACGAATAATTGTTTGGGGAACTCCAATGAAGCTTCCTAGTGCAAAGGGCATTTGGACTGATTCTTGACAAGCAGCAGGAAAATACAGCCTGTGCAGAGGCCCAACTAGGAAAGAGCGCCACCTGTAGGCAGTGAGGGTAAGAAGGTCTTTGTGGCTGTAGCTCCGGGGGTGAGTGCAAGCTCCAGGGGCCGAAGCTGAGGCAGGGGAGGTTATTTGGAGCCAGAATAAGCAAAGGCTTTCATCCTGGATTTAATATTGTAGGCAGCAGGGAGCCAGTGGGACTTTAATTAGAAAGCAAGATGATCAGATTTGATATGAAATGTATCCTCAACTGTCATATGGAGAAAGAACTAGCATAGTTAGAGGCCCACTACAAATGTATAATGAGCATACTATTCTGATGCGCTAGTCGCTTTGTTGCTCAAAGAACTTTGATTCAATATGTATTCATAAGAAAAAATTCTGAAAATATACATATCAGCTTTATAGTAAAATATATCCATGTCTCCAAGGATTTTGTGGGTAGAAAAAGCATCTCATGTAACTTTGTATAGTCTCTAATAAGAGAATTGTTTCAATGAATCTCTTTCTCAGAATTCTGAGACTGAAAGATGTGTTTGTTTGATTCTCATGCATTTTGCATTCCAGAACCTTGAAAATATGCCCCTGCATAGAGCTAAAAGAGGCTGGAGGTTATTTTAAAGGGAAGTTCCAAACGGGAAAAAGCAAAAAACACAGCACTCCCTTGGAATAAATTAACTCTGATATCTATAATGTATTCTTAGGAAGAAAAATGCAAAAAAGAGAAATAATGCTACAGAACGAAAACAGGAGAAATAAAGAGAAACAGCAAAAAGAAATCCAAAGAGAGTTTGAAACTGTTTTGTAGCAATCTCTGGGTAACAGTAAATATTTCCTACCTTCCTCCTGCACCACCACTGATGAGTCATGAAACCTAGAAAATACTGAATCACAACTACATTCACCACAAATCATCAATAGACATAACTCCAGCAGCCTCTGTCAGTCCTGGAAGCCTGAGTCAAAAAGAATCCTCAAGAGTTATAGGAACATGACTTCACTCATAGCCCCGTAATATTTTCTTGCTGATTCCACAAGAGATTAGTGAATCTAACTTGGCAAAAAAGACAGATTATGAAGTATCTCTAGTAATATGCTAATCACACACAGTATCTATAATCAATGATCATTATCTATAATCAATACATTACATTATCTATGGTAGTGATATAACACTGAAATTTTCCCATTTTACAGATCAGATGACAGTCCTAAAGAAGCTGAGTAATGTTTCTAAAGTCACACAGTTGGTGTGTGGCCCAGATAGGATTAAACCTATGACTTTTTGATTCCAAAGCTTATGCTGTCAAACAAGTAACCAACGTAAGAAGGAATGGCAAGTGGCACCCAATTCCATAGTTCTGGGAAGAAGGAGCCCTCATCTGTCCAGCCTGAAGGGTCAAGGAAGTCTTCCCAGCAAGGGTGGCACTTGATCTGAGTCCAATCTACTGGATGGGTTAAAAGATGAAGAAAGCCCATTCCAAGTTTGAATTTAATAGCAAACGTGAAGAGATGTAAATCTTAAGTGATGTAAGATGTAAATCTGTACGTGATTAACCACTCAATATGTCTTATACACCTATCATGTGTAAGGTACCATGCTGAAGATACAGTGGTGAATAAAAGGGTAAAGAGAGGGAAACATTCTTTGAAAATTGTTTTAAGTATCCCTGCCTTACAAGGTTACTAGGTCAACCGATATAACTATAGCAAGAAGATGGTAGAGAAAAAAAGTAAGACAAGGCTGTCAAAATAATTTGGAGTGGAAGCTGTTGACTAATACATTTGTAATTGTGATGACAATTTTTATGTCATATCTCAGTATAAAATTATTTTGAAGTGGCTTACAAAGATATCATGGTGAACAAAATCAAATGTAACAATCTGAGGAAATTGTAGTGAAGAAAAATAAATATATAAAGTAAGATGAAACTTGGGTAAGGTCAATAATAAGGTCAAATACCTGCTGGAAAGGGCTTAAATTTGGCTCTATACTTCCTAGCAGTCAAAACTTACCCCCAACAATAACAACAACAAAAATCCTCAGTTATATGGTCCCATAAGACAAAATAAACCACTCAATTAAAAAAATAAAAATTAACTTCTAGTGGTAGGAGTAATAATGATGATGGCTAGTGTTTATCAGTTATCATGTACACCTATAATATGGGGCTTGATTAATTTATGTGTATTTTCTTGTTTAGTGGTCACAATAACCCCATAGATGAGTACTATTATAGTCTTCATTTTACAGAGAAAAAAATTGGGGCTTAGGGAAGCTAAGTGAATTTCCCAAAATCAGCTCACCAGTAAAGGCTGGCAACCTCCAATCAAGCAAACTCCTTGCCTTCCTCAAGCCTAGGAATATAACCACTAAGGTATATCAAAAACAAATTGTTCATGTAAGTCCTAAAGAAAATAAACCAAGCAGTGAAGAACAGTCCATTTCAAACTTCAACGTGCATATAAAGCACCCAGGGATCTTAAAATACAGTTTCAGATTCAGTAGATCTGGGATGGGGCTTGAAATTCTGCATTTCTCCCGAGCTCCCAGGAGACATTAATGCTGCTGGCTCAGACCACAGAGTGGCTGGCAAAGCTCTAGGGAACAATATCCTAACAGAGTCGAGGGGTTCTATCTTACAGAGTTTTTCTAAGGAAAGGGATGGCCTAAAACAAAGTATTTCAGTAAAAGTTTCTTTCTTTTTTCAGTAATTTTTAAATTTTGCTTTTGAAATTTATTAGAGATGATTTTTTTTTTCATCTTCTGGTTGTGTGGCCTGTGGGATCTTAGGAATCAAACCTATGCCCCCTGCATTGGCAGTGCAGAGTCTTAACCACTGGACTGCCAGAGAAGTCCCAAAGCATCTCTTTTTAAAAACAAATCTATACAAGGTATGTAATACTGGAGTGATTTATCCTAACCCAAGAATTTAAAGTATATAGAGAAAAAATAGGTATTCTATTAATAATACACATACCTTATGCTCAGAGTAATCTACCTTTAGTTGCCAACAAAATTATAACTGATCATTTCAACTAGAGACAGGTACTGATGACAAGATGTCAATGGTGTGGGGGAGGGGGGTGGTGAATGCTAATTACACACACGACTCTGAGTGAGTCCAAGGAAGTTAAAAAAGGCCAAAGCAGAGGGAGATAAAGGGGGGGAGGAAAATGGCCTCCTATTTTAATGTCTAGAAGATAGATTTTTCTAAAATAATGGCTGCATAACAGCATCTGAAAGAAAGAACTTCTCTTTTCAAGTAACAAAGGATGGGAAAGAGTTTCTGAGACTGCTGCTTCAGAGCCCACAATTTTTTAACAAAAGTGCATATTTTCAATCACTGTTTTGCTTTTGACTTAGAACCGGTTGCCAAGGAAACATCTATATCAAAGTACATTCAAGGTAAATCTTTCTTCCTCTGGCTTTTGAAGTGAGTCCTTTAGCAAGGTAGCAAGGAATTACACAGATTAGTTAATCCAATCGTTAGTTGGGTTTAATGCCAATCTCTGTGTCCTTGATAAATCAGATGGACCTCCTTCAGCATCAATTTTTTCTCCCAGAAAGTAATTCTCTCCAGTTTAATTCTGGGGCATGGTAGAGTTTGTTATCTCATTATGTATGGTCAGGAATCTGTAGCTTCAGAGTCTTCTGTTTGATTATGCAAGGAAAGAAGGGGACTAAGAACCCCATTTTCTCCCTCAGAAATGCAAAGCCAATGCTTGGCTTGCTAAAAGGAACTGAACCAATGGGAAGAGTGGAATGAAATTTTAAAAAAATCTCATCCCAGGAGAAGGGTAGTCAGGGAGTTTGGGATGGACATGTACACACTGCTATATTTGTAATGGATAACCAACAAGGGCCTTCTGTATAGCACAGGGGACTCTGCTCAATGTTATGTGGCAGCCTCGGGGGAGGGGAGTTTGGGGAAGAATGGATACATGTATATGTGTGGCTGAGTCCCTTGGCTGTTCACCTGAAACTATCACAACTTTGTTAGTTGGTTATACTCTAATATAAAATAAAAAGCTTTTTTAAAAATCCCATCACTATAAATACAGTCATCCCTCCAGTATCCACTGGAGTTGATTCCAGGACTCCCATCCCCACAGACACCGCAGTCCACAGATGCTCGTCCTTTACATCAGCTCAGCTCAGTCACTCAGTCGTGTCCAACTTCGCAGCCCCATGGACTGCAGCACACTAGGCTTCCCTGACAATCAGGTTTCCTTGTCAAGGGAGAATCCATGGATACAGAAACCATGATAGAGTGCTGACTTATATTTAGGTTTGTCAGTTTTACACTACTTTAGAACTCACAGACAAGGAAAGTAACAAACAGAGGTGTGTTTATCAAGGTCCTTTTGGGCCATTTGGCAGACAATCACCAAAGGGATCAAATTCAAGTAGTGTGCCTCAGAAGCCTGTACAATTTGAGGGCTCCCTTTAGAAAAAGAATCCCAAACTTGTGAATCCAAAATTGAGTACAGATGTATCAGAGAATTAAAAAAAAAAAAGAAATCACAACAAATAAACTAAAAACTGACACATACTGTGAGCATCCAGAAAGAAATAACAATGGTGTTAACTTCCTGACATACTCCTATTAGCCTCTTTTTCCTATGTTTTAGACTTCAAGCTTTTTGAATACTTTTTCATAGGACAATTATTTTATAATTTCTATAGAGAGAATAGAAGGACTTTGGTATCTCTGTTAGCAGGGTTTGCAAATTTTATTTTATTGATAATTTAGGAGAACTTTAATTTTCACAGCTCATTATTGGCAACTTCACATGAAATTTTGGGATTATGATCAATACTGGAAAGGCTTTTACCAAATTTATATAACATGAGCCCTAAGGTTTAAAAGAATTTTCTACTAGTTGCATCTAGTTTCTATGGCTGCATATCAAGCTATGTCCTCCTCCACCACCCACGTATTTCTGACACTGGATCCTGTACAAATATTCAAGAGCTTGACCACACCTCTGGTTTTGCATCTGCACAAATCACAGTGAGCAGTTGGAAGTTTTCCAGAAGCTACTGCAACACCAAGACAGCTAGCAGTAACTCAACTATACATGGAAGTATGAGATATATCCCCCAAACCCAAACTAAGTAAGTAAGGAATTGTTAGTCACTCAGTTGTGTCCGACTCTTTGTGACCCCATCGACTGTAGTCCACCAGGCTTCTCTGTCCATGGAATTCTCCAGGCAAGAATACTGGAGTGGGTAGCCACTGCTTCTCCAGGGGATCTTCCCAACCCAGGATCAAAACAGAGTCAGCTGCATTGCAGACAGATTCTTTACGTCTGAGCCAACAGGGAAGCACTAACCCAAATTAAACATATTCTCACAACTTCCCACAACTGAAATCCAGAAATGCCTGCAGTCCTTCAATGCTGGGTTATGCCAGAGCAAATGTGATAGAGAAGAAGTCAAAATGAGAAGCGAAAGTGATCCAAGTCAACTGGGGTTAAAATATCTTATTTTGAGCACATTTGAGAAGGGTTCCTGCAAGTGAGGACCTGAGGCTTAGTTTCATTTGCTTCACTCTGACAGAAAACGACTACTCTCTCATTTTCTCATACCAGACAACGTTTATACCCATCTTCAATTCAGTTGCTTACTTTACGCAAAGCGTTGTGCTTGTTAAACATTAGCTCATTTAATCCTCACCGTGACTCTATGGGGTAGTTGATATTGCACAGCTGAGGCAACTTCGAAAGGTAAATCCACATGTTCAAGACTACAAAACTCATGCAATTGTTCCCAAAGCTGGTGCACACACATGTGGTCTCCTGCCTCCTTGATAGAACAGCATGAATTTAGAGTGAAAAAAGAACAAGAGGAGGACTTAGTATGTTTACTTTGGCACAAAAAGAACATGCATAAATTTCAAAGTTATATTAAGAATTTAAAACGCATCAATAGTTCTTGCAGTAAGTTGCATCCTAGGTGAAAAAGTTTATTCAGATATTAGTACTGCCTTTGGATTACCTGGGTGAGCAATTCACCAACAGTTTAATTCAGTTTTTAAGATATGCCAAATATTCAGTTCAGTTCAGTTCAGTCACTCAGTCGTGTCCGACTCTTTGCGACCCCATGAATCGCGGCACACCAGGCCTCCCTGTCCATCACCAACTCCCGGAGTTTACCCAAACCCATGTTCATCGAGTCAGTGATGCCATCCAGCCATCTCATCCTCTGTCGTCCCCTTCTCCTCCTGCCCCCAATCCTTCCCAGCATTAGGGTCTTTTCCAATGAGTCAACTCTTCTCATGAGGTGGCCAAACTATTGGAGTTTCAGTTTCAACATCAGTCCTTCCAATGAACACCCAGGATTGATCTCCTTTAGGATGGATTGATTGGATCTCCTTACAGTCCAAGGGACTCTCAAGAGTCTTCTCCAGCACCACAGTTCAAAAGCATCAATTCTTCTGCACTCAGCTTTCTTCACCATCCAACTCTCACATCCATACATGACTACTGGAAAAACCATAGCCTTGACTAGACGGACCTTTGTCGACAGAGTAATGTCTCTGCTTTTCAATATGCTATCTAGGTTGGTCATAACCTTCCTTCCAAGGAGTAAGCTTCTTTTAATTTCATGGCTGCAATCACCATAAGCTGTTTATACACACAGTCAAAGGCTTTGGCATAGTCAATAAAGCAGAAATAGATGTTCTTCTGGAACTCTCTTGCTTTATCGATGATCCAGTGGATGTTGACAATTTGATCTCTGGTTCCTCTGCCTTTTCTAAAACCAGCTTGAACATCTGGAAGTTCACAGTTCACATATTGTTGAAGCCTGGCTTGGAGAATTTTGAGCATTACTTTACTAGCATGTGAGATGCGTGTAATTGTGCAGTAGTTTGAGCATTCTTTGGCATTACCTTTCTTTGGGATTAGAATGAAAACTGACCTTTTCCAGTCCTGTGGCCACTGCTGAGTTTTCCAGATTTGCTGGCATATCGAGTGCAGCACTTTCACAGCATCATCTTTCAGGATTTGAAATAGCTCAACTGGAATTCCATCACCTCCACTAGCTTTGTTCGTAGTGATGCTTTCTAAGGCCCACTTGACTTCACATTCCAGGATATCTGGCTCTAGGCGAGTGATCACACCATCGTGATTATCTGGGTCTTGAAGATCTTTTTTGTACAGTTCTTCTGTATTCTTGCCACCTCTTCTTAATATCTTCTGCTTCTGTTAGGTCCATACCATTTCTGTCCTTTATCGAGCCCATCTTTGCATGAAATGTTCCCTTGGTATGTCTAATTTTCTTGAAGAGATCTCTAGTCTTTCCCATTCTGTTGTTTTCCTCTATTTCTTTGCATTCATCGCTGAGGAAGGCTTTCTTAACTCTCCTTGCTATTCTTTGGAACTCTGCATTCAGATGGGAGTAGGGGATTGGAATGCAAAAGTAGGAAGTCAGGAAACACCTGGTGTAACAGGCAAATTTGGCCTTGGAGTACAGAATGAAGCAGGGCAAAGGTCAATAGAGTTTTGCCAAGAGAACGCACTGGTCATAGCAAACACCCTCTTCCAACAACACAAGAGAAGACTCTACACATGGACATCACCAGTTGGTCAACACCGAAATCAGATTGATTGTATCCTTTGCAGCCAAAGATGGACAAGCTCTATACAGGCAGCAAAAACAAGACTGGGAGCGGACTGTGGCTCAGATCATGAACTCCTTATTGCCAAATTCAGACTTAAATTGAAGAAAGTAGGGAAAGCCACTAGACCATTCAGGTATGACCTAAATCAAATCCCTTATGATTATACAGTGGAAGTGACAAATAGATTTAAGGGACTAGATCTGATAGATAGAGTGCCTGATGAACTATGGACAGAGGTTCGTGACATTGTCCAGAAGACAGGGATCAAGACCATCCCCGTGGAAAAGAAATGCAAAAAAGCAAAATGGCTGTCTGAGGAGGCCTTACAAATAGCTGTGAAAAGAAGAGAAGCGAAAAGCAAAGGAGAAAAGGAAAGATAGTCCCATCTGAATGCCAAATATTACTTTTTAATAAACTTTAAAATACATTGTTTCCATTTCTAAATCCAGATTCAACGGACACAAACAAGTTCTCTCTGTTCCTCTTCCCCTCTCCCTCTTTATTTCTTGCATTTCTCACTTGACTCTTTCTCCAACTCTAGGAAGGAAAGGTAGAAATATTGCTTTGGCTTCAGGGGATTCCTGATCCTTCTCTCTGGTTTTGCATGAGGGATTTAGCTTCAGCCCTAGACGATTGGCAGGTCATGCTCTATTTAACGCTCTAGTATAAAGGTCAAACGTGAAGGAGTTTTAAAATGAGTACGTACTTAGTCTTTCTAATTGTAGTTATGCCTTTTCAATTAGTTTATTACTTTATTTCAGCAACAATGAACTATTAAAAAGACAATATCTTCACCCTAATGCAAACAAAATCAGTATTAGCTGGAGATGCTTATAGAAGTCACCTGAATGAATTTCTTAAAAATAAACTTAACACCAGTTAGTGGTTATTTCTATGGTATATCCTCACAATGGCCGGTTTTGGTTGTCACTATAAGAAATACTTATATGTCTTTGAAATACGACTTTAAAATGAAATACACTAAAGTGGGTATCAGAGCCTCCCAGGTGGCTCAGTGGTAAAGAATCTGCCTACCAATGCAGGAGACACAGGAGATGAGACTTGGATCCCTGGGTTGGGAAGATCCCATGGAGAAGAAAATGGCAACCCATCCCAGTATTTTTGCCTGAAAAATCCCATGGACAGAGGAGCCTGGAAGGCCACAGTCCATGGAGTAACAAAGAGTTGGACACGACTTATCAGCTGAGCACACAGAAAGTGGGTATCATTGTGAAGGTAAAAAAAAAATGCACATTTACAAGATGGTTGAAATTATTGTCCTAGTATTATGCAAATGGAATTCATGGCTCAGGATAAAATTTTCAGAGTTATTAATATACCTGAAACAACATAGATTGAAGTGAAGACTGCGTCCTCTGGAAAAATGTAAAGAAAACTCGAAGTGTTTCTAGGGATGACAGAAATACTTAACAGAGGTTCAAGTGAAGAACTTAGTTTATGAATTTTGGATTTTCTACATTGAAGAGTTTTAAAGTGCTTGTAAAATAATGAAAAGCAGGAAAAAAGAAAACCTTTGATCATTTTTATCTTCATCCTTTAAATGTTTATATGTTCAAGTCTGGACAAAGAGACTGTCTGAGATTCAGTCATCTTGAACGTGCACATAGTATAAACTTGACGCTTGAACTTAAAGGCAAAACAAGTATCTTATACAAAGCTTAATTATGTTATTGAATTCTATTTTAACACTTTTATCATTCTTACATCATGTTTCTGAATTTAAATTCTCAGGAGAGAGTCATACTATAATCTAAATGCAATAAATGCAGCCAGCTATATTGAAGATTAAAAATACTACTTTAAAAGAATATGAATATGTGGCTTGTGCTCAAATAATATGGTTAGAAAACATGACTGAGTCATTGGCTAAGGTAAGTTCTCATTGTGTACTAGTAATATAATCATGTACCTGCTCTTGGAGCATCTTTGAATTTCTTAGGAATGAGATGTTAATAATTTAAGGGAGAAATGTTAGTCAAACTAGTTAAGAAATTCAGACCTATTTTACCAGTCACACTCTGACTCTGCACATATTACTTCTCTACACCTGTTTCTACATTTATAAAATGGGAATGATAATACTACCCACCTCATAAGGCTTTTATCCAAGTTAATACTAATGTACTTGAAAGCAGCTAGGAAAAACCATACACATGTCAGGAGCTCAATGACTGAATTCTTCTACTTTAGCCTTTTCCCTCCTAGTGACAACAGTCACGGCCTTCTTATTTTTCCCCATAAAGGCCTTTTTATAATACAAAAAGTGAATACAATAAAATACCATAGAAACCTAATCGA
The DNA here is from genome assembly GCF_054371585.1 of Giraffa tippelskirchi. Lineage (NCBI taxonomy): Eukaryota > Metazoa > Chordata > Mammalia > Artiodactyla > Giraffidae > Giraffa > Giraffa tippelskirchi. The sequence continues at coordinate 85,365,790 of NC_137275.1, read as the reverse complement.
GCAGAAAATTGAAATGTAGAGATGAAAACAAGTTTATTTTAAGCAGAACACCACATGTCCTAGATTAGGCTAATGAAGAGTTTAGCTCCTTCACCATGGATGTGTGGGTGCCAACTCACACATCCCAGAAGCCAAGTCTCTAGTGTGACAGGTTTCTTCCTTCCCTCCCACCACTGTGTACAATGCTCACTGACTTGAAACTTAACCGAGGTGAGCAGTCATGCAAGCAAAAGAAAATACCTCTCCATTCAGAAGAGGTCAAACTCCGACCCCAGGAAAACATATAGGCAACACCTTGCTTTAAAGCAGGAATACCCAGCCTTGAGATCTAATGTCTGGTGATCTAGGTGGAACTGATGTAATAATGAAAGAAATAAAGCACACAATCAATGTAATGTGCTTGAATCTTCCCGAAACCATCCCCCGTCCATCCCCTGGTCTATGGAAAAAATTGTCTTCCATGAAACCAATTTCTGGTGCCAAAAAGGTTGGGTACTGCTGCCTTAAAGGACTTGGAACAGCAAATTGAAGGTGCTGCTGCTGCTAAATCGCTTCAGTTGTGTCCGACTCTGTGCGACCCCATAGACGGCAGTGCACCAGGCTCCCCTGTCCCTGGGATTCTCCAGGCAAGAACACTGGAGTGGGTTGCCATTTCCTTCTCCAAAATTGAAGGTGCAGTAGCACATTCTTGCCTGGAGAATCCCAGGGACGGGGGAGCCTGGTGGGCTGCCGTCTATGAGGTCGCACAGAGTCGGACACGACTGAAGCGACTTAGCAGCAGTAGCAGTAGCAGCACATAAAACTGTAAGTAAAAGCCACTTCCACTGACAGTTCCACAAAACACTGCAAGGTCACAGTTGATGAGTGAGACACACAGACCCTGCTTCAGAAAAAGCATGCATGACATGTGCTAATGTTTATAAAAAACTCCCCACTCTTTTGTTGGCAAGGGCTTGCTTTTAGTCCAAATAATATTCTCCAGAAGTTCCTGGGCCTCTTGGATCCCCTGTCTTGCAGCAACATGAAGGAGCATCTCTATGTCCCTAGGAGAGAGAGTTACATAGTAGCATCACAAAGAAAGAGTGAATTCAAAGAACCTGCATGTCCAAGTGTTTAGGCTAAGGGCCAGGTTAACACCTGTTCAGACTCATTCTAAGGTACTGAGTGAAACACTTGCCATTTCATCTGGATTTCTTCATGAGTGTCTTCATAATAAAATCAAAAACTACTCAAAGAAACAGTCTTACAACATCAGAGTCCAGCTGGATGCTTTTGCCCTATTTAGGAAAATTTTTCCAGCCAAGACTCTTAGGTAATGTCTGAGACACCCCTTTCTTGCAAGTAAATTCTATATTTTGGTTTGAGAGTGGTAACTGGAGAGGGGCTCCAATCAACCTGCTCATCAGTCAGTTGTAAAACTGCCCACCAGCAGTTGTAAAAGAGAACACTGACTGCACCATATGATTTGACTGCCTCCCATTGGTCATTTCAAAATTTCATTACCAAGTAATGCGTGAAACCAGTATCCTTAAGTGTTACACCAAGTCCCTAGACCCACCTCATCCTTCAGGCTCTCACAGAGACTCCCTCTTTCTGAACCTCATCTACTCATCAGCCTGAGCTGGATTAAGGTCTACAATTGGGGGGTGGGGATTACACACAGAACGTGGTAATAGAATACATGTCAGTTGCATTTCTTAAAACAAGCTGAAAATTGAACAGTTTATTTGGGGGAGGCCTATGATGATGTTTCTGACTCAGAATCTCTGCATGAAAATATCACAGATTATGAACTACTCAAAAACTTTAAGAAAAACTTCTCCAGAGAAAATAGTAGTATTTTTCTTGGGACTGTGAGTAATCAAAAGGGGATTCATCTCATAAACACAAACAGAATTTGTGTCCCAAAAGAGCTTTCTACCTTATACTCTTCTATGTTCTGCTCTGTTTATGAGAAAATGCTATACAGCTGTAAAGATGGGGCTCCTAGGAACCTTAAAAATTCACAGGAGACTCTTAGGATCATGAAATAACCTGGCCTTTCATTTTGGACTCATCAGATACCTTACGAATTTATTCCATGGGCTCTATGCACATATACGAATCTTAGATTCTTTTACTTTGTGACTTTTATCATAACTTATAGCACTGTAAGTAGATAAAAAGGCAAGAGTGGGAAGTGCACTATATATAAAATGCTTTCATCTGTCAATTGCAGGTAATGTATGGGGGCAGGTTTAGAAGGAATGACATCTCAGCTGGAAGGGAAAAGACTGCTAATTTTCATTACCCTACTGCCATGGATCCAGTCATGTTTTTCAGTTTTCCTACTGCAAGGTTAAAGGAACTATGAGGATGGTCCTGCTGGGAGGCTCGTCTGAAAAAGAGAGGAAAAGAAAACGGAAGTGGAAATCAGGTTGGAGAGGAACATGCAATAAAAAACAAGGAAACAACACTGCAAAAATGGATTCCTTTAATACAACCAAAGGCACTGCTAATACAAATATGTAACCATTACTGGAAATCGTGGGGCTTCCTAGGTGGCACTAGCGGTAAAGAACCTGCCTCCCAATGCAGGTGACATAAGAGAGGCAGGTTTGATCCCTGGGTCAGGAAGATACCCTGGAGGAAGACATGGCAACCCACTCCAATAGTATCGCCTGGAGAATCCCATAGACAGAGGAGCCTGGAGGGCTACAGTCCATAGGGCCGCAGAGTCGGGCATGACTGAAGGACACTATGAAAAACCATTACTTCTGTCTTTTACATTGGGACAAATGTTAATAAACCTCTTTCATTAAAAAAAAACAAAACAACTCTTCTTTGAAACAAGTAAAGCATTTAAAAAAAAAAATGATGTTGCAAGAATATTTCGATCACTTATTTGTTCCGAACTCATTCATCAGCTTCTCCAAACATTAAAATAATTACAATCTTCTCTCCAAAATATATAGGAAATCAAAATATAGGAAAGGACCATCTGGGAATATTAGGAATTCAGTAGCATGTAACCTGATTCTTAAGCACTATTTCCAGTTGTTAAAATATGTAATGTGCCAATATTTTCCAACAGAAATTTCTACAAAGATGAAAATGTTTGGCGTCTGTGCTTTCCACTATAGTAACCATTAGCCATGTGTGAGTATTGAATACTTGAAATGTAGATAGTGCAACTGAGAAACTGAAGTTTTTTAGTTCATTTAAATTTAAATGACCACATGTGGTTAATGGCCATCATATTGGAGAGTACAGTTTATATAATTATTGCCTTGCTACTTTGCAGTTCTTTTCAATTATTTATGATTAGGGGCGAAAGTCCAAAATACAGGGAAATGTACAAAAGTTTTCTATCTCTAATGCATAAGCATTTTGAAAAGTAAGCAGGAAAATAACAACATCCAGTGGGAAAGTGAGCAGACTGCATGAATAGACTTTTCACAGGAAAAAAAAAATATTAAAATTACAACGTGCTGTGTGTGCTTAGTCACTCAGTCGTGTCCATCTCTTTGTGACCCCATGGACTGTAGCTCACCAGGCTTCTCCCTCCATGGAATTCTCCAGGCAAGAATACTGGAGTGGACTGACATTCCCTTCTCCAGGGGATCTTTCCAATCCAGGGATTGAACCTGGGTCTCCTGCATTGCGAGTGGATTCTTTACCATCTGAGCCACCAGACATTTAGATAAGAAAGCTTCACAATTGACAAAAAGAAAAATTTAATGAGGCACTTATTTAATAAACAAATTTAATGAGTCATGAACCATAAAAGATATTTTTAAAATATGCTGGGAGAAATCTTGTCTTTGTAATGCTTTTCCCATCCCATTCCTGACATGGACTCCATCACTGAAAAATGGAAAGGTTTTTGAAATTGGCTTTTAACTGTATGTCCCATGTAAGGAAGGTCTGGTTTACAAAATATTATTTAGGGCAACATTTCTAAAATTTTAATCCACACACTAGCCACCCCAGAATCTTGTTATAATGAAGATTATGACTCATCATTCATCATAACAAATGAATCTTGTTATAATGTTTCAGTAGGGCTGGGTTAGGGCCTCAAATGCTGCATTTCTAACAAGTACCTGCCTGGTGATACTAGTGCTGCTGGTGTGTGGCCTAGGTCTCAGTAGCAAGGGTTCCAGCCAAGTAGAGTTAAACACCAACCATGCTTAGCCATTCCAGAGCCATGTCATTCCCTTCCTGATTCTCAAAGGTACTTCTGTTGGCAGGTGAATTTGGTCAGAATATCCACTTTAAACTTCATGTTGAAATGTGTTACTGAAATGGCTTCCTCTGCTGGTTCGTTTTTACTTTATAAATCAATGCGGACTTCTAGAGCAGTGGTTCGACCTCCCTACGCATTACAGCTACCCAGGATGCTTTTCAGCACAACTCTGTCAATCTGGAGTTGGGCATTAGTATGTTTCAAAAGCTCCCCAGGGGACTCTAATATGTAGCCAGGCTTGTTACCCACTATTCTAGCAAGAAGACAAAAATCATCTGACAAGGATGATCTCATCAATACAAGGGTAATGGCAAAGCCATGGCTGTGCTCACTGCTCACTCAGATAACCGAACACTTCTCTGGATCACAGAAGACTTTGATCATCAACATTACCCTATAGAAATAAAATGCATGCCATGGTAATTTTAAATGTCCTGATAGCCACATCAAAAGTTTTAAAAGGAATAAGTTAAATTAAATAATATATTTTATTTAATCCTATATATCCAACATATATACAAAGAATTGTTAGTGAGATATTTTATATTCCTTTCTTCATATGAAATCTTAGTAGCCTTGTGTGTGCTTTACATGTACAGCATATCTCCGTTCACACTAACCACACTTCAAGGACTCAGTGGCCTATGTGGCTAGTCACTGCCATATTGGGCAATACCACTTTAAAGAATACTATGGCCAAATTCCACTTTCAGGGGTTTTTACTTTTGAATAAATTGAGACTTCATGAACTCCAAGCCAGTTCTCTATATCAAGTAACTTTAACCTTAGTCTTAACTTGTCCTTGTTTTCTACCGCAGTCTCCATGTAGAATGGCTAACATCTCAGAGCCTATTTATTCCTGTTGTCTAACCTTTAGAATGTCAGGTGAAGCATTCAAGTCTTTGTTTCCAAAGTTATTATTACTTTCTCAAACTGCAAATATAATATATATTTTTCTGTGAGGACTCGTCATACCAATGCTATACAATCAGAATTATAAAAGCTGCCGGTGGAAAAATTTGTATATTGAATGGAATTTAGGCCCAAAATAGAATAAACAATAGATAAATGTATTTCTACTTTTAAATTCAAATGAATGTGTCTTTAATTGTCAAGAGTTCAAAACTTTAATAAACAAGGTAATGCTAATACAGTGCTGTTAATAAAATTATTGATGTTCTGGATCTTGATCTAGAATGGTACATATTCTCCAGTTTAGCTCTTTTAAAGCTAATCTGTTGTTTGCTTACATTGTGTAGACTGTTTTTAAATGCATCAGACACATCACTTCTGTCACTACTCCTACCTCACTGCTGAGTGGAAAAGAAATGACCAACACTGTAAGAAAGTGTACCTTATTTTTGTTCTAGGGAAGAAGCACAAAACTCATAAGGTTTTATATCTCAGCACTTCCTGAAGTGACAGCTCTAGAGTTTCACTTTTGGTAGGGGTTGTTTTTCTTACCTAAACCAGTGCATTGCCATCTCTTGATCCTTCACCACACCAGCTCCTGGGTGAAACCAAAAGGTATCACAGAAAAAAGGGACTCAGTCAATCATTAACTAAAATCTTCTATAAACCTAGAGATACATAAATAAATTCTAACCAGCAAAACGCCTCCCCTTCCCTTTCCCCTAGTAAAATGAGCACAAGATGAGCAAAGGAGTTACCTTTCAGGCATCTCTGGCCAACAATATACTGGGCACTGGGGTACCCCAAGTGAGCATAAAGATGTGCCACATGGAAATGGAAGCTCTGGGAATACAGCCAGATGTAAAGCAGAGAGACCATGCTTCCTGATATGACTAGGAGCTACAAAAATAAAAAGGAACAAGAAGAGAAGTGTGGGGTATACTTACGGTTAAGATGTGGGAGAAATGAGTATATTCTATAAGAAAGGCATTTCAGGATGAGATTCATATGATTTACAGATAAAGGATGTTCCTCATAGGTCTCTGTTTATAGGGGAAAATTTTATTATCACTAGTCTTTTATTTTTAATCATTCTGGGTGATATATTTTTAATTTTCGGGGTGATGTAATATAACTGGCTTTGGTAACTACTTAGGATTGGATACTGACCAATAGGATTTTAGCTGTTTATAAAAGGGAAAAAAATGAAGGCAGAAACAAAAGAGGAAGCAGAAAAGAGAATTAATATGTTTGCTGTTTGGGCAGAAATATGGTGGTGAAGCTAAGGTGGGAGGGAGGTTCCTGCCCTGTTCTGCCAGTCTGGAGAAACCACAGCCCTGGTCTCCTTCTCTGACACTTTTGGGTACAACTACAGAAATAAAAGACTTTCAGATGGCACTTTCAGCTTCCTCCCTAAAGAGGTCCAGGTGAGCCAGTGGGTCTCCAGAAGATGAGAGAAGCTGAGAAATCTCACAGCCTGCTAGGGCTGACATAACCAAATATGACAAACTGGGTGGCTTACACAACAGAAATGAATTTTCTCACCATCTATAACCAGATGTTCCAGATCAAGGTGTCAGCAGGATTGGTTTTTTCTAGGCCTTTCTCCTTGACTTATAAATGACTGTCTTCTCCCTATAACTGCCTCATCTGTCCTCTGTACATGTCTGTGACCAAATTTCCTCCTCTTATGAGGACATCAGTCATATTGATTAAAGCCCATATTAATGACCTTATTTTAACATAATTACCTCTGTAAAGAGCCTGTCTCCAGATACAGTCACATTCTGAGGTATGGGGCGGGTGGGGAGGTTAAGACTTTAGCGTATGAAGTTGGTGGAGGACAAAATTCAGCCTATACCAATAGCCTCATCTGACAGTGGAGGATACTTCCTAAAAGAACTGGGGGAGTAGCAGGAGCTTTGATATCAATTTTGTTTTTTCTTTTTTTGGCCATGCTGTATTGCTTGCAGAATCTCAGTTCTCTGACCAGGGATCAAACCTGGGCCATGGCAGTAAAAGCCTAAATCCTATCCACTAGGCCACCAGGGAACTCCCAACATCAATCTTCTCTAGCAACTTGAACATGCCTGTAAGTTCCCTTCAGGAAGCTCTACTAAGTGAAGTTCTTTCCCATGAGAAGCTTGTACTTCAGCCATGGGTTGATGCCCAAACAAGTTTATATTATCTATCAACCGAATCAATGTGCCCATTACTGTTTTCAGAAATACAGCAAACACCTTCTGAGATGTTGATTCGTGCAGACATCAGTGGCTGAGAGGGAACTCAGTCCTGTGGGGCAGTGTTGAAATGCAGCAAGACCATGAAGAGCTTCACTGGCATGGACAGCTCAGGGCCCCATACCCTTCTCTTACCCTCACCTAGCTAGATTCTGAGGAAGGCCTCAGACTCTGAGAAAAATACTGTGTGATTTACATCTTCCCTCTCAGGTATGATTTTTCTTCTAGGAGAAGAAAGAAAATGTAGCTTCAAACTTAAAAACTCAATTCTCTATAGCTGCCATGAAAGCTAATATCTATTACTGATTCCAAGATCAAGAACTTAAAAATAGACTTTTTAACTCAAGTCTTTTAACCAAACAAATCAATTAGGAATGGAAAACTTGGAGAACAAGAGATGGTGTTTTACAGACTTTCATTTAGAATCTTTATAAGCACAAAACAAAGATCATTAAATATATTTAATGGTCATATTGAAGATACACCAGAGAAAAAATAATTAGCATAGTCCAAAAAGTTGGCTTAAAACTCAACGTTCAGAAAACTAAGATCATGGCATCTGGTCCCATCACTTCATGGGAAATAGATGGGGAAACAGTGGGAACAGTGTCAGACTTTATTTTTGAGGGCTCCAAAATCACTGCTGATGGTGATTGCAGCCATGAAATTAAAAGATGCTTACTCCTTGGAAGGAAGGTTATGACAAACCTAGATAGCATATTGAAAAGCAGAGACATTACTTTGCCAACAAAGGTCCATCTAGTCAAGGCTATGGTTTTTCCAGTGGTCATGTATGGATGTGAGAATTGGACGGTGAAGACAGCTGAGTGCTGAAGAATTGATGCTTTTGAACTGTGGTGTTGGAGAAGACTCTTGAGAGTCCCTTGGACTGCAAAGAGATCTAACCAGTCCATCCTAAAGGAGATCAGTCCTGGATGTTCATTGGAAGGACTGATGTTGAAGCTGAAACTCCAATAGTTTGGCCACCTCATGAGAAGAGTTGACTCATTGGAAAAGACCCTAATGCTGGGAAGGATTGGGGGCAGGAGGAGAAGGGGACGACAGAAGATGAGATGGTTGGATGGCATCACTGACTTGATGGACATGGGTTTGGGTAAACTCCGGGAGTTGGTGATAGACAAGGAGGCCTGGCGTGCTGCGATTCATGGGATTGCAAAGAGTCGGACACGACTGAGTGACTGAACTGAACTGAACCGATACTTACACAGTAGGTTATATATTACTCTAATTTCTATAATGTAACTTCAACTTTGATAACATATCTCTTTCCTCTTTAGGGAGTTGTTGGTTATTCATAATAATGTATTGAAAAATCTATGTTTCAGTCTTCGTGTGAGTGCATTTGTGACAGTAGTGGTGTTCCTTATTGTTGAAGTTTTTTTTTTTTGGTCTGTGTGCAGATGTGTGTGCATTGGAGGAGATTTTAATTTTTTAATCCTATTAGGGCATCCGAAGTCATCTCTATTGATTCTGCTTCCTGAACGAATGCTCTTTCACATATTTCTATATGTCACAAGGTTTCGCAGAAGATGAATGTCTGTTTTGAAACTCTTCAAATCCTTTTTGAAATTGTGTCATTTATTCAGTACTTATGTTGTATATGTCAGACACTGTTCTAATCACTATGAACAAAATAAGAAAAATTCACTGACCAATTGTAGCTTAAATTATAGTTGGGGTAGAAAATGAGTGAACAGACAATGCTGCTGCTGCTGCTAAGTTGCTTCAGTCGTGTCTGACTCTGTGCGACCCCATAGACGGCAGCCCACCAGGCTCCACCGTCCCTGGGATTCTCCAGGCAAGGATACTGGAGTGGGTTGCCATTTCCCTCTCCAGTGCATGAAAGGGAAAAGTGAAAGTGAAGTCGCTCAGTCGTGTCCGACTCTTAGCGACCCCATGGACTGTAGCCCACCAGGCTCCTCTGTCCATGGGATTTTGCAGGCAAGAGGACTGGAGTGGGGTGCCATTGCCTTCTCCAACAGACAACAAATTTTTAAAAAAGTAAAATTTATATTGGATGATAATAAATGCTATAGAGAAAGAACAGGAGGATAATAGGGAATAGTGTGAAGCAAGAGGTACACATTTCAAAAGGATGGATGAAAACAATGGGCAAAGAAAAGTAGAAAGTGATGTGTGATGGTGGCTGTGTGTAACGGAGCGAACTCCAATGAGCATCACAGAATGTCCAGAAAGATGTGAGAGAATTATATCAGCAAAGATACTCATAGGGACAGAGATGGTGCAAAATAAAAAGAGGTCATTGAGCCCCTGATTTTCTACTTACAGGAAGCAAGCTAAGAAAACTCACCTGCAAAACATGCTTCTTATGATGAAGAAAGGAAGGATGAATCAGAGAGTGAATCTAAGGGCTCAGAGGATGGAGCCAAGTCATGGAGAAGGTCTGGATTCATTCCAGACCTTGGAATCCAATCAAGGAACTTCCAGTCTTTGTCTGGGGGGACCCCAGAACCGCTCTAGACTGAGAACTCCTTTGTGACTCCCACTTCCCCCCATTTTTGAGTTGAAATGTCTATGGCAGTTTTCTTATGCTAGTTCCAACATTGTATGTTGGGTGTGTGGAGTCAGATGACTTGTCTCTTTAGTCTCATGGGTCACAGGTAAACAGATATTGCATTCAAGGAGTTGTACTTGAGTTGTATGTGGAGAGCCTCACTCACATCAAGGATTTCTGGAGCCACTAGAAGCTGGGAGAAAAGTATGGAACAGAGCCTCCAGAAATAACCAAACCTGCCAATAACTTGACCTCAGATTTCTGGCCTCCTGAACTGTGAGAAAATAAGTTTCTGTGGTTTTCAGCAGTTTGTGGTATTTTTGTTACCTAGGAAATAAACACACCCTCCAAAGCAAAGGTTAGTCAGGCTTACTGTCTTATATAAAAGATGAGGATTCCCCCAAATCAGGGTTCCTGTGATGTAATTCAACCTGCTGTATGTGAATTGTCACCTGGCTCACCTGATTCCACCCTCTGGGCATTTGGTTTTGAAAGCCAATAGGGCTTACTTTCAGGGCTTCTCAGGTGGCGCTAATGGTAAAGAACCCACCTGCCAATGCAGGAGACTTAAGAGACATGGGTTCAGTCTCTGGGTCAGATAGATCCCCAGGAGGAGGGCACGGCAACCCATTCCAGTTTTCTTGCCTGGAGAATCCCATGGACAGAGGAGCCTGGAGGGCTACAATCCTATAGGGTCGCAAAGAGTCAGACATGACTGAAGCAACTTAGCTTGCATGTATGTATACACATCCACATAATACAGTTTATTAATTCCATCTGCAAGTTTCTTCTATTCTAAGTATATAATTCATTTAGAAAAAAAAATATATTTAGGCTAACTTATTAAGAACATCTAGGCCATTTTCCACAATCTGCCATTTCCACAAATGGCAATACTGATAAAAAAGTACAAGTCAAATTTGTTGCTGTCATCTATAATTTTATGCCATCAGCTCAAAGCAGTGAGTCTATGCTTTCCCCCAAATCTAAAACCATTTTTATTCTTTTCCAGTTTTAAGGAGCTTCCATTTTCTTCCTGCTGCTGCTGCTGCTGCTGCTGCTGCTGCTGCTGCTGCTGCCAAGTCGCGTCAGTCATGTCCGACTCTGTGCGACCCCATAGACGGCAGCCCACCAGGCTCCTCCGTTCCTGGGATTCTCCAGGCAAGAATACTGGAGTGGGTTGCCATTTCCTCCTCCAGTGCGTGAAAGTGAAGTTGCTCAGTCGTGTCCGACACTTCGCGACGCCATGGGCTGCAGCCCACCAGGCTCCTCCGTCCATAGGGTTTCCCAGGCAAGAGTACTGGAGTAGGGTGCCATTGCCTTCTCCCATTTTTTTCCTATAAGCTCATAAATATTACTTACTTATATTTCCCCTTTATTGAGTGATGCTTGAATTTTTTTCACATATCCTCCTTTTATCTGGGTTCATAGGCAAATGCATTATGTAAATATCAATCTTTTGAGAGAATGCTTTATCTTCTTTCTCTTTGGACCATTTGTTCATTAAAAAGAAATGAGCCAGGGACTTTGCTAGATACTAGGTAGCGATCAAAACAAAAACAAGAACGAAAACACATATAGCTTATGATATGAGAGATAAATACTAATAGTAAAATATGTAAGTAAAATTACAACTGTGTAAGCACTAGAATGAAACTGTATAATAAGGAAGTTCAACTTTTCATTTCTTTGTATCAAAGAGCAAGGGTTAGTTTGGGGAAGATGAAGCTGGAGGAGACAGTGGGAAAATAAAGAAAAGCTTTGATCAAAGGCTATGTTAGGATTTTGGTCTTATTCTAAGAGCGATAGGTAATCTCTGGAGTGTTCATGTATATGGGAGAGGGAGGGGGACATGAGTTAGGGAGGAACACGATCATTTTGAGTTTCGAAACTATCACTCTGATCACAATATAAAGCCACAGCTGTCAAAGTGAAGTACGCAAGATGTTCCACTGGGGACCAGGAAAATATTTGAACTTCTGTGAACATAATATATTAAAAATTTTAAGCTCTACTGATATTTAGCCCAGGGATTCATTTAGTCTGTGTGTCAGATAATCATATGTCACTTGGTGGAGTAGAGATAAGCCCAGGATAACAAGACTGTTCCACAGCGTTGCCTGGGAACCCTCATTCATTCACATGTTTTCACTCATTGGCTATGTCTCAGTTTGTGTATGTTTGAAGTCATGGACTAATGCTAGTTTACTTACAATCTTGATAAAGTGGACACATAAAGTGGACACAATTTTAAAAAGACTCCTGTAAAGAAGCCTGGGATGAAGTGAATGCTAACATTGAAACAAATGACCAAAAATGACCAAAAAATTGCCCTGGGCTTCTAACTTGCAGTGACTCCAATCACTGAATTCAGAGGGCCAGATTAGGATGCACTGAATAGGAGAGCGGGCAGAGGTGGCTGACTTTTGTTTGGATCTCATTGGGCTCAAGAAGGGTGGTACAGCAGGCTGCTGGCTATGGGTATTTGGAATTTTACAGATGTCTAGACGTCTGAGTCATCTGAATAAAGGTGATAATTTAGGTTTGATAGGCTTTAATGAAATCTTAATTTTAAATATCCAAATTTCAATTTTAAAAATTCTCGTATCATTTATGATCTATCTTACCTTGTTGTCAATAATTGAAATTCTGTATTTACTCTGATGTTTTTAAAGTTATCCTTTCTAAAGTTAAGGGCAGATGTTTTCAATCGGTATTTAGAAGAGTATTTAACAGTATTTTTTTTATCATGAGTAAACGTGTTAACGACTTTTTAATGAGTATTTGTTTTTAAAAGGCATTTTAAATCAGCCATTTCACTTTTTAAAGTATGAAATTTTAAAACATACAGAAAATAAATTTGATTCCCATGTACCCACCAGCCATATTTGGTAGGTTTATATTTTGCCATATTCACTCCAGATTTTTTTTAAAGAATTAAAGCACTGTAAAAATAAAAACACATTCATTCTCATCTCTTACCCTCTCTTCTCATAGAAGTAACAACTAAGCCAGCATTAAAAGTTCAACCATTGTGCTGAATTTTTAAGCAAGAATGAACTAAAGTTAGCTACATCACCAAGCATTAATCCTAAAAATCAGCATAAAGGGAAAAAAGGAAATTCCAAGCTATTTCAGTATTTCATAAGACAGGACTGAGTGACTGAGAAAACACACACACAATATTTAACTACCGTAGCATTGCTAAAACTAACCAAAACTCAAGTTGCTTTACTTTTGTTTGGAATTTTTTAAGGATTATGGTGTGTGTTTATATCAACAAGGATCATAAGCCAGAGATTATTTTTACATTGTAATTTGCTTAGTAGAAATTTATTAAAACACAAAATTCATTAAGAGAAAAAAGAGTTTTAAGTGCATCCTTTGTGATAAAAGACTAAAATTAGTATTTCAGTCCCTGGCTATAGTCAGTTCTACAAATCTGAGGACATAATTTGTGCTACGTTCTGTGGTTACAAAGATAAACATATGACCTGGGCCTTGATTTCAAGCATTTCAAAGTTGTGGGCAGAGATATCAGCAAGTTGCAAAACAGAATGATAAGCTCTTTTATAAAGATGCAGAGTGTACATAGTTCCAGGGGAGAGAAGAGGATGGTACTTGTCCAAAATTAAATTCCCTATCTTCTCCCTCACAACTCACCCCTTCCTCACTTCCCTTGCATCTGTGCTCAGTCTCTAAGTCCTGTCTGACTCTTTGCGGCCCCATGGACTACAGCCTGCCAGGCTCCTCTGTCCATGGGATTCTCCAGGCAAGAATACTGGAGTGGGTTGCCATTTTCTTCTCCAGGAGATCTTCCCAACCCAGGGATTGAACTCGCGTCTCCTGCTTAGCAAGCAGATTCCTTACCACTGAGCCACCTGGGAAAACCCCTTCCCTTACATTCAATCAATTCCAAGCTCTGTGTAGTCAGACACCTAAGGTCTCTCATATGTTCACTCTTCTCCTTCCCCACTGTTGTAGACTCACTTTAACCACCACCATCTCACCTGAACTCTTCAGGACGGTTAGAGGATCCTCCTTTTCTTCCATAGCGATGGGCACTCACCTCTGTCACAGTATGAGTGATACCACTCCCACCCCCACTCACACATAAACCCGCATTTTATAGGTTCCACAAAAGAAAGGCTGTTCTGCTTATTCTCATTTTTCTTTGTATACCCAGCTACCTGCCTCATACACTGTAGCACCTTTAAGAGTTCAATGAATGAGTCTAAGTGGAGCAGAACTTGAACTTAATTTACAACATTTACTGGTTATCTCTAGCTTGTCCTTAGCTTCAGTTAGGGAAAACCCATTGAGGATATTCATTTATTGAGAAATAGGAAAGCATAAAATACCCTGGTAATTTACAAAATGAAAATAGCTTTAATTACAAAAAAAAAAAAAAGAACCTGAGATAACAGTTTTGAATTTGCCTTTACAGTACCTCAGTGGTTGTTACTAGTCCAACTTGACAGCCAGGCTCACAAGCCACAAATAGGCTCCAATCTAACAGTCTGTTTGCTCAGCTTTATGGAGGGAAAAGGGACAGGAAATACAGGTGGTATAACCTTTGCATTCATCCGGGGTCCTGGAAGCCACCCCTCAGCCACAGCTTGCAGGGCGGCCACAGAGCAGGCGTGTGCGGTCCCTGGGCCTCCGGCCTCCGTGAAGCCACCCTCAGCTTTCCACCTGTGTTTTAAACCGTTCCAGTCGGGTCAGCCTAAGGCCTGCATCACCACTCACTACACCCCAGCTGCACAGACCAAGGGTAAATAAATCAAGAGAGACACAACATCCCACATTTTATCTTCACTCTGCTGTGGCCAAGGAAACAGTACCGTGAGGAGACATTCCAAGGCAGGCCTGGATCAGCCCAAACCTGCTGTTGACCTTTTCCTCATGGCCTACTACCCTTTCATGCCCTCAGTTTCAATAAATAACTGATCAACAGGTAAACTGTGGTGGGGGGGAAGGGGGATTCCCCAATGGCTTAGTAAAAATCCAATGCAGGAGATGCAGGTTCGATCCCTGGGATGGGAAGATCCCCTGGAGCAGGGAAAGGCTACCCCTTCCAGTATTCTTGCCTGGGAAATCCCATGGACAGAGGAACCTGGCGAGCTATAGTCCATGAGGTCGCAAAGAGCCTGACATGACTTAGCAACTAAACAACAACAAGGTAAACTGGGAGGGAAAAGATACTCTCAAATAAATTACAAGAAAATAAAACCTGAGAGGAAAAAAAAGATAATAAAACTTATGGCTTCTCCAATTAAGTGCGTGACTTTTCTCTCATGGTTGCTACATGTCTCCTATGCCATCCTACGTATTCACCCTTCCTGTGAGTGTTTAGCCCAGGAATAATCTCTGCACCTATTTCCTGAATGATAGATCTGGTCCTTATATTGGAGGGGAAGCTGGTAGCAGGGCCTGCAATCCACATGTATGTCCGTGCTGCAGAAAAAACTAGTCCTGGTTAACAATAGGGGAGTGAAAGCTTGGAGAACATATAAGGAATATTGAAAATCACTGTTAGCTAAAAGAGAACCACAATAATCAGTTATAGGAGCATGCATTCTTGAATGTCCCTTGAATCATAATTATCTGCGTAGAAGGCTAAAAATATAAGCTCAAACTAGGATAAAATCTGGCCTTTTCTTCTCCTATATATAAATTAAGCAACTGTAGTATTTTTTAGTAGTAGTAGTATTTAGTAGTTGTATACACTACTATTTTTCAGTAGTAGTATTTCAGATCAGTAGTAAAAATGACATGTTTGTATTTTGAGTGTTGGGTGTTAATATGGCCAAGAGAGTGCCACTGATGTTTGGGACCAGCATAAAGTTATGGATAAGATAAAGATTTCATTCAAAGGATTTTTTTTTTCTCCTACTTGGGAATAATTTCCCTATCCTAAACTTTGTTGGATGCATTTCTAGACTAGTTAATAGGTAATTAGTCAGGCATCTTCATAAAAGTTTTCATGTAAGGTGATTTCATATTTGAAAAATAAAAAGGATAATGCCATATCAACCACCAGTTTAATACTGGCCACTAGGGCTTAGCCTGGAGAAGGAAATGGCAACCCACTCCAATGTTCTTGCCTGGAGAATCCCAAGGATCGAGGAGCCTGGTGGGCTGCCATCTATGGGATCGCACAGAGTCGGACATGACTGACGCGACTTAGCAGAGGCAGCAGCAGGGCTTAGCCACTAGCTCTTAGGGAACAGTTAGTTTACTGCAAAACTTCAGTTTTTCACAATTGTCAGACTTGTGATTAAATGTCATGCAATAAATATTATTCATGTATATTCCCTTCTGAAACCTCACTAAATTGACAGGAAACCAATGAGAGAGGTGGGGCAGTGGGAGAGAGAGAGAGAGAGAGAACAGCAAAACAAAAAGATAAAAGAGAATTAGAGCATCTTTCCAGGAAATCTGATTTCCAAATATAAGAGTTCCATAAAGAAATGAGTAAAAACGAAGAGGAGAAAATTATCAATCAATTTAAGAAAATTTCCCAGAACTAAAGGACAGGAATTTCCAGACTAAAAGGTCACACCATAACTGAAGGTGATGTCCAGCACTACAGGAAGGAAACAAATCACATAAATGAATATCACTGAGACACTTCAGAGCACTGGCTAAAGAAAAGGGATTCTAAAAGCTCCTAAGGGTGGGGGATGAGAAGAGAAGAGGGAAAAGGAAAGGGAAATCTCATACCAAGAAGGATGAATCAGAATACTCCAGATATCTCCACCTCAAAGCTGCTACCTGGAGCATAGTAAAACAAACTCTTCAAATTTTAAGAATCAAGCCCTTGAAATCTAGAATTCTAGACACCCAGTCTAACTATCACATAAGTTAATGGTAGACTTAGGACATTTTCCTGTTCAGATACAGAAATGTCTCCACATCTACCTCTCACGCAGTCTTGTAGGAAATTATTAGAGGATGCACTCCATCAGGAAAGGAGAGTAAACCGAGAAGAGGTACATCTCAGGACCCAAGGATGAGGGATCCAGTACAGGAGGAGGGCAAAGGGGATTTCTGGGATGCTGTGATGGACATTCCAGGAAGGCTCCTGAGAAGCAGGTGGTGAGAACAAATTTCCAGATTGGGGCAGTAGGAGGGAAAGTGTGTCTTCAAGAGAAAAGGGAAATTTGAGATTATCCAAAGTGTTAGAATATATTAAGAGGAAGGCAATGCTTTGTAAAGCAACACAGGATGAATTAGACATAAGCATATGGAAAATTAAGCCAAAAAAATAAAAAGATGAAATTATAACTATCTAGGCAACAAAATTATAGAAGAAAGTAATTGTAATCATTGTGTTGATGGAGCTCAGGAGACCCCAAAATATGGCACCTTGGCATATTTAATATTTTAAGTTGAAAGAGTCTGAGAAAACTGAATAAGCAAGAGGGTCTCTTTGACCTTCCCCTGCTCATTTCCCCTGAAGCAGGTCACATGATCCTTACTTGAGAGGTACCCTCCCTATACCTATAGGAAAGGAACACCCTTATCTCTAGGACCCAGAATCCAGATGAATAGGTCTTGCCAAGTTTTCCCTGTCACTTCACTGACTTCACACCCTTTGTCCTATCACATTTCTCCACAGCTGCCCATTCTTCATCAGACCTAGCAAAAACATTCAGGTTTAACCACTTCTTCAGATCTTCATTTCTTTATGAAGGTCCCCATGTCATGCAAAAACATGTTAAATAAATGTGTATGCTTTCCTCCTCCTATTAATCTGTCTTTGTCAGTTTAATTTTCAGACTCAATCAAAAGGGTCAAGGAAAACATTTTTCCTCCCCTATAATATACTACATGGGTGAGCTGTAAATGATATTTAAATGGGCATAATAATAAACATTGAATATTAGTTTAGCAAAGAGGAAGCTGTAGCTATACAAGAACGAAGAAAGGTAACTTCGTGTTTGAAGGACAGGTGTGCAAAGGTTAGAAATAAGAATTTATCAATAGTAATAAATTGAACAAAATAGTACTACAAAGATCTAAAAGTTGAAAGTAGTTTTTGAGCAACAATAATCAGGAGAAGGAAGGAGGAGAAGACTGCTGTTTTTAAATGATAAACCTTGTGAAATACTTGATTTTTTAAAAAAAATTACGTCTGTTTATAGTGTTAAAATTTTAATTTAGAAGGTAGAAAAAAGACTTTTATCCCCAGAGACTCGAATTTAATTTATAAATAATGAAAAATGAACATTTTAATGATGGTTGACCTAGGAAAATAAGTATTGAACAGGTTTAGACTCTTGTGACTTCCTGCTGGCAAATACTAAGGACATAATGATTCATAACTAGCAATAACATTAGGATACTTTCTGAAGTATGAGATTCTCATCTTGAATACCATCACCGTATAACTGTTCTGCCAAATTTGAATGATCCTATTTGCACCCAGCAGTCTTTCTTCCCAGGTGGCTCAGTAGTAAAGAATCCACCTGCCAATGCAAGAGACACAGGTTTGATCCCTGGGTAGGGAAGATCCCCTGGAGAAGTAAATGGCAACCCCCTCCAGTATTCTTTCCTTGAGAATTCCATGGACACAGGAGTCTGGCAGGCTAAAGTCCATGGGATCGTAAAAGTATCGGACAGGACTCAGTGACTAAACAATAACAACAATTTGCACCCAGCAACCCACCTGTCGGACTGCTATGAGAACCAATTTAGATGGCAGCAGGGAATACAAGAGATTGTTTCCATCATTAACTGTCATCATAGCTTGTTTGTCATTCAAATTTAATCTCACATTTATTGCAATGAGAGCTAACACAGTGCTGCCATTTATCCGCTATAAATATCAAAACAAAACTTTGGCATTATAGGAACCATGGATATTTTGATAAGGACTTTCTGCCATACCTTCTTAGTAAGTTTTAAATAGTTACAAATTATAGCTATTGTGGTGAAATCATCAATTTTTTAAAGAGAAAGGTCTATTGCTGAATTATTAATAATAGGTATTTTATATAGATAAGATAGTATAAATTTATACTATAAATTTATCAGCACTCTGCAAGGAGGAAGATGCATAGCTTCTCCCTGTTATGTTTTCTTTTTTTTTTAATCAGTGTATTTTCAGGTGGCTGGTGATAATTCACCCAAAACAGATAGGAAAGCTTGGTTATAACAATAAAAAACAAAGAGTAGTCTGTCTCTTTTCACAGTCCAGGTCACCCATATCATTCAAACTATACAAGTAAATCACATTCATTTTACATTTTCGTTTGGATCAGCTGTAATTTCTTGGCAATGAACTAATGAAATAGGGTCCATTAATGGAGGACAGCTTCCTAGGAGTTGTCTATTTATCTTGTTGAGAGAGAAAAGAACTCTCTCTAAGGCAGAATGGGGACCATGCCTGGCATAATCAGCAAACTCTCAGTTGTCTGGACTGATATGGAAGTCATTTCCCTGTCAGAACCAAAGACTAGACTTCCACTTTGCTGTTTTAAGTCAATGGAAAACTGAAGTTCTTAAGTTTCAGCCAAGAGACAAAAGAGAGCATTTGAAATCTTCCACACAACATCTCTGGACAATACACAAGATATCTTAACTGTAGTTGCTTCCAAGGGGGAGAGTTTGGTGGGTGAAGGTTAAAAAGGATAAAGTAGGAGTTTGTGATAGGGGATTAGTGGCTTCCTCTTACTATAATTCTTGAATATTGCACTGTATTCATATGGTTCAAAAGTTTTTTTAAACTAATTTTTTTAAAACCTTATACATAAGGAAGTATCTACAGTCTTAAAATATTCATATAATTGCTGTTATTCAGACTCAGTATTTCCTGATAGCATGGCAGTACAATAGCTTCTGTTCAAGAATATTCTGTAAAACTAAGTTCTACCTTAGTATATTCCATAGCTTTTTTTCTTATGCGTACATCACAGCTTCTCCCTAAATTCCTTTGGTTTCTGTGTGTGTGTGTGTGTGTGTGTGTGTGTGTGTGTGTGTGTGTGTGTGTGTGTGTGTGTGTGTGTGTGTGTTCACAGCTCAGAACTGAATTTTTATGCTCCTTAAAGGTGCTTCTAGTTTCATTTCTTTGGGGATTATCAGGTGTGCAATGTCCATTAGTCATCAACTAAGAGAAAAGAAATGCACAGAGATAAAGTGGTAGATTTAAGGGGAGTTGTGAGAAGCAGTACATATCAAGATCAGTACCGTTAAAGTACCTAAAGTTGTATTTCTAGCTGTAATAAATGTCTAAAAATGTGTACTTTTTCATTAGTTCATAAATACATTTTCTTTGCCATCACAAAACCGCTGGCATCCCCCCTCCACCACCTCTGCAGCCCCCATCACCTTTATTTACCTGCATAAAAATGATCCAGTTTCTAATACCTTAGGGTAAGAGGATGTTAAAATATGAGTGAGCTGATAACAGTAATAGCAAGCCAGTCTCATTTTTCTCACACAGAGTTTCAACTTTTTAAAAGCTCTGTTTGATACCAAACAAACTTTCAAAACATAAAAACATTAACTGAAATTGATATTAGTCCTCCAACTTTTCAGCTAGGTTTGTATAAATTAAACTGTGTTTATATGATTTCTATCAGCTGACTAAAAAATGGAAAAATGCAAGGCTAGCTATCTGGTGTCAAATAATCAGCTAAACTTTAATGAGTGTTTTATGAGTTCTTTGTTTACAGGTTTTAAATAAACTAGCTGGTTAAGTCAGGAAGTCCAAATTTGTGTGTACACATAAATTTTGAAAATTTTTATGCAAATAATCTTGAATAAATCTGTCTTCAATATATTCTTCAAGAAAACAAATATTTCCTGTATTAATTCTTAACTGCAGCATTGTGGAAAAATACAGTGTGGTTCCTATGTTATGTAATCATGATTTACAATTAGCACATTTCTCCCTCTTTTCCTGTTTGGTCTCGTGCCTGGGAATTGAGCCCTTACCTCCCATGTATTCCATGAATCCTGGGTGTGCGTCTTGTACTTCCGGGACAGAATTGTTCCCAAGGCATATGTGTCACTCGCCTGGGATCTTCTTTTCTGGTTATGAGGCATCAAAGGCGCCATCTTTTTCTTCCCTAGTCAGTGCCTCTGTTCTGTCTGTGCTCACCGGCTGTGTTTGTTGTGTTTGGCCCAGTAGACTCTCCAGGGGTCCTTTATTCTTCCTTTCTCCTTCTCTGGAGGCTTATTCCCTTTCATCCTCCCTCCAGGCCCAGCTTGGCTGGGTAACTGGCTTTTCTCTTCTGATTTATGCCTGGGGTAAAGCAGCTGTCTTTTAAAGATAAGAACCAGAGAACAGAGATATCAAAAAGACATGAAGAATAACCTAGGAAAGACAAAAAGCCCCTGTCCCTAAAAACGTCTTTATCATTAGCTCTTTTTTGCTGAACACCCAGATTTATTTCCTCTTGTCCCTCAGTTTGAACAAACCAAGTTAGTCAAACTGCCTCAATCTGAAGAAAAATAAAACAGGGAAAAAGCTGTTTTTGCCAAAGTAATACAATATAAAAAGTGACTAACTTGAATCTTCCTCATTTTTAGTAACTGTTAAAATTAGAGTAGTATAATAAAAAGGAAATGATTTTGCTCTAAAAGAAAGTATAGGATGAAAAGATGAAGCAAAAGAAAATAAACTGTAGGAACACTCAGGAAAATGAAAAGCAAGGTAAGGTAAGCTAAAAATAATGAAGCAAAAGTAGTACGTGGTTATATGATATTGATAAAGTTAACCTGTACTTCTGGACTCACAAAATGGAGGCCACCACAGTGGCCAGGCCAACATCACAAATCTAAACCTAAGCTATACTGCACTTATGGAAAACCCTGTCAAGAAAACTAACATACACCAGTCATTGTCTTCCATCTCCAACTCAGCTTAACTAGCTCATCTTAGAAAACAGGGCCTGCTGGCCTTACCAGGAAATCCTTGACCTCCTGTTTCCTAGTTCCTACTTCTAATCTATACATGCCTCAGCTTCCTCATTTATCAAATGGGAATACAAGTACTTACTCCTATCTCTGTGGGCATATATGAGGAATACTTGCATAGGAATAGCAAATGCCCATTAACTATTCATAAAGACAAGTCATAAAATATGGTTCGGGATTCTGAAATTGAATTCTATGCTCTAGTGCGCACACAATTAAATGTAACTAAAGCTGGGTTTTAATTCTAAATGCTAACTGAATTTTATGACCATGTCCCCAAATGAGACAGTCATTTAAAAATGAGTAGTTTCAAAAGGACCATCCATACCAACTGCCTAGCTAAGCAAGTCACTTTAGTTTCCTGGAAATGGGTTTCCTTATCTGAGCCTAAGAGCCACTCAGCTAATTTCCTTTCCAATTCTAAGTTTTTATTTTACAGTATTTGCTACAAAAACTGATACTCATTCACTGATTAATTTGGAATATCACAAATTAGATGACATGATGGCATAATTCTTAATCTCTCTAATTTATGAGTATTTTAATTTAGCGGGAAGAGAATAAAAAGGAAAATATGACCAGACTAAGGCAAAACCTAAAGGAGGGACTGAGTGGAATCCTGCAGATCTCTGATTTCATTTCTATAACTATTAGATCACTAAGGCTGTGTGCAATTAAATGTGTTAAGTCAGAAATTCCTAAACATCATGGTGCATAAAACTCATGTGAGCCTCTGGCTTAAAAACATTAATTTTTAGGACCTCATCTCTAGAGGTTCTGATTCAAGAAGGCTGAAGGATGAAGCCCTTGAATTTGTATTTATAACAAACACTCAAGGAAATTACTCTGTAGGCAGACCACAATTTGAGAAAACACTGTGCTAGGTGGTATTTCTTATGTCAAACACAGCTTGATTATTGCATATTAGATCATAATGTAGGGGAGCTTCCCAGGTGGCACAGTGATAATCTGACTGCCAACGTAGGAAATGTATGTTCAATCCCTGGGTTCCTGGCAACACGCTCCAGTATTCTTGTCTGAAAAATTCCATTGACAGAAGAGCCTAGTGGGCTACACTCCATGGGGTCACAACTGGGCACATGCAAACAGATCCTATAGTATGAACGTATTTTCTACTCACAAATAATTACCCATAATGAGACTGGAAGATCCCCTGGAGGAGGGCATGGCAACCCACTCCAGTATTCTTGCCTGGAGAATCCCCATGGACAGAGGAGACTGGCAGGCTACAGTCCATATCATCGCAAAGAATCGGACACGACTGAGCGACTAAGCACACACACACACAAGCATGCCCTAGTGTTATACACAGGTAGAGCTACTGTCATCTGGGAAAATATAAATATGTTTCAACTTTGATATAAGTTCTATGTTGGACATGCTAAGCAGCAGCTAAATAATTTAATGTTTATGTTTCTCTTTGTCCTTAATCACAAAACAGGACTGACCTGAAACACTTCTTATAAGGATTACAAGAAATAAGTATTTCCAAAACTCTAAAGCGACTTTAAACATAATGTTGATGATCATACTTCTTCAGTTCATGATTCTTTTCAAGTGTGTAGGGTTCTTGAGAGCAGGGACTGCGTCTTTTAAATTTCGTTTAGTGAACAGCTATTGTTTATCTTCCCCAGTGGCTCAGCGGTAAAGAATCAGCCTACAAAGCAGGAGACTTGCAGGAGACTGGATCAGGAAGATCCTCTGGGGAAGAAAATGGCAAGCCACTCCAATGTTCTTGCCTGGAAAATCCCAGGCACAGAGGAGCCTGGTGGGTTACAGTCCATGGGGTTGCAAAGAGTTAGACGTGACTGAGCGACTAAACAACAATCTGCCTAATATCCCTTCCCATTTATTTTGGTAACAGAATCCTGATTTTCCTTTGGGAAACCTCTATTCTTGCATTCTCAGGTCTTGTTCGTGCAGAGGAAAGTGGCTCCACTCTGGGTCCAGTTGAGTGCCTATGACTGAACTAGCAAGTCAGAGCATCCCATTCCTCCCTGACACTGTGATTGGTTCAGGAATTTGTAAGTATCCAAGGCCAGCCAATGGGAGCCAGCCCCAGAGATTTTGCTGAAACTATGGGAAAGACACCTTTCTTTTTGAACTAGCTAAACCTCCAACTAAATGCAACCTGGAGTGATGTTCACCATCACAAAAGAAATCCTGGCTGCAAACAAAGCCAATGAAAAAGAAAAGAGAACCAAGAGTTTGAAAGACTTGTCTGATGACATTGTTAATCACACCTAGACTTTTCCAACATAAGAACCTGCCTCTGGCTCTCTCTCATTCCTAGGGAATATCAAGCAGTTGGAGGTTTTCAAATGTTGACTAATCTGTTTGCTAATGAAACAAAAATCCTTAGTCACGGACTACAAGGCAAAAATGTTGCTCAAATTCATCATTGCAATGTTTTGGCTATTCATTCAAAAGTAACGCATGTATGTAACTGAAAGGGTTTTCAATTTAATCAGCAGAGCAACCCCAAATGTCTTGTATAACTACTAGAAAGTAAAATTAGGCACGATCCATAAATTATTCTTCTTTGTACAATTAGCCAAATAATTCCCTTACTTGTTACCCAAAATCGTTCAGTTTGAAGGATGAGTCACAGCCTGATTGTCTGGTTTTAGTTTAAAATCTCGGAACTCAGAGCTTTCTTAATCCTTGCTGTTTTTGAAATCTGGAAACCGTCATTTACCCTCAGTTCCTGCATCTGTAAAAATCAACTAGGATAAAGGGTTCACTAAGTAGGTAGATTTGAGGTTGTTTCCTTTGATCATATAGATGTTTTTAAAACGATGGCTTGAAGTGAAGGACTCTTTATTCCTTTAACATACTGCCATCATGTGGTTACTTTGCTCATTCACATTCAAATGTTTCCAAGACAATGTTTACAGTGACTCCTTTATTCAGCAACATGTAAAGCAGGAAGCCCTCAAAGAAAATGAAAATGAATAGAACACATTCTTCCCATGAGCTTAGTGCAGAGTATGGCATAAAATAGGCATAACTTGCCAAAGATGTGAAATATACATGCAATTTGCCAAAGTCCAAGATGGAATATGGTAGGAACCTGAAAAACTTAGACAAAGTGCAAAGGAGACTCAGGTGAGAGTCAACTGTCTTAAACTACAATCTATTTTAAAACCTTAAGGCCGTAATTTTAATAAAGCTATTTAATAAAATTTGACATTAATTGTTTACACTATTAATTCTTTGCAATATCTCAGCAATCATCCTCATTTTATTTCTGAGTATTTGCCAGATGTCTCAGTAACCTAAAAGCAAAAGCAAAGCTTTACTCATAGTTTGGTTAAAATACCTTGGACTTGTAGAGCTTTATGTAGTTTATACTATTGTTTTTGTGTCCTATGAGATAGATAAGACAGAAAAATTAGAGAAGATTCCATCAAAATTTTCCGGCTTTAGTACATTTCTTTACTGCATTTTGCTTTAAATTTAGGTGCTCCAAAAAGTTGGTTTTTCAATTGGATGGATCCGTATGAAAATACCGGTATGTTTTGAGATTTTGTATTGATCTATGATTTCCAATAATTGAAGGAAAATTCAATAAAAATAGTAGGATTAGGTTCTATCGTAATATTGTCAAATTGTCTCCAGAATAAGTTTTAGCACCTAGAGCAAATTAGAGAAGTTGTGCTTTTAAGTCTCTCACACACACAAAATGTTTCTAGTGCTGCATACACAGGACACATACCTCCCAAATTCTACATATATGTAATTGCCTAGATCATGTCTGCAAATTATTCTTTTAAAACATCATTCCCATAGATTGCATACTGCGAGGTCTTCTCAGGCTTGCTCATGTTTCGAAATGCCATTATCTCAGACTCCTGGGCTTTGGCACTACTATCTTCTCAAATTAGAAGCCTATACGGCCAAAAGAGTCTTTTACAGTCTCCTTCCCTCCTCTCTTACACACAAAATTTTATTAAGATTAGCAACGGGATTAATGTTGATTGTGTCCCTCTCAAAATGCATCTGTAGCACTCCAAATACGGCCATATTTGGAAATATGATCTTTATAGAGATAAGCGAGTTAAATGAGGTCATTTGAATGGGCCCTATTCCAGTATAACTGTTGTCCTTATAAAAATGATAAATGTGGATGCAGAGACACCAACAGAGGAAGACGAAGTGTAGACACCAAGAGAAGACAGCCGTCTACAAGCCAAGGAGAGAAGCCTGGAACAGAGCCTTCCCTCTCAGCCCACAGAAAGAACCAACCCCGCAGATGCCTTGACCTTGGACTTCTAGAGAACTTGGACTTCTAGTCTCCTGGATTGCAAGAGGTTCAGATCCGTTGTTTAAGCCACCCAGTTTGTGGTACTTGCTTGTAGCAGCTCTAACAAACTAGTGCAATTAGCCTGAGGAAAATGAATTATATTCACTTTTTAGGCCATGTGTATCTTTATGGCTAGCCGTAACTTAGTTGTTGAAATTCCAGAAGATAGAAAAAACGATACATTTGTTATTTTCATGGAGAATTGTAAATGTATTAAATCATTTTTGAGGAAAAGTAAGCAGATGGAAAGAGACTGTATAATTTTAATATCAGAGTGTTGTGAAGAAAGTATTAAAAATTGGTACTTTCAGGCATAAACTCTGGCTTTGCATAAATTTTGGCTTTGGCAGCTATTTCTTCACCTGTAACCTCCTCTTTCCTTTCTCAGCCAAACTCTAATCAAGCTATGCAAAGAAGAGACTAATTATTTTCCTCCTTAGCCCTCAATATTTCAGGCCAAGAGAAGAAATAGTGTATCAGATTGATTTTCAAGTGGTCATCTTTTGAAGACCTCTGCCCAGAGGAGAAAAGCAGGTGAGAATTGCTGATAGCTGTCAATCTTTTTGGCCATACAGAATCTAAACAACTTTCCAGTGATGGAGCCTCCCCCATTTTATTATATGAGCCTGGCTTTGACTACAGAAGGTGAGCATGCCTGATACTGGCTTCCATAGCTTCTCTCTAGTTAGAACACAGACACCACAACCAGATCACAGACCAAACAAAGCTTAGACAAACTACATCAGATGCTACGGTTCCAAAGATGCAAGGAGTGCTCTAAATTTAAGCTAGAGAAGCCAGTATTAGCCACATCCATCTTCTAGGGTAAAGGAGGAGCGGTACCTAGCAGCAGCCCCCAGGGTCTATTATCAGTAGTGATCAAGCCATGCTCAATGACTGTGATAGACTCACAGTTCTGTGACTTGACTCAAACCACTATTCACAGGTCAGTAGCCTAGTTAAATGCCTGCCACAGAGTCTAGAGCTGTTACATTTGTGTTCAAATTATCCATTGTTTCTGACACACACACAAAAAATGTATATTTAATTTATCCTTTAATAAATGTAGAATCACCTAATTATTTTTTCTTTTTACCCAATAAGGAAACAGATCACAAAACTGTGCTCAATAAATAGATATACCACATATACTTAAAATCTTACAAACAGTTAAGAGAGAGAAGGAACAGAGGTGAACAGGAAAAAGAAGACAGAGAATGAAATGCCAAAGGGAAGATGATGAGTAGAAATTCTTTTAAATCTTTTCTCCTTAATTATTTTAAGATTAAAAACCTTCTGTTTTGACTTCTGACCATTACTTGGCTTTTATTTTACAGAATTCAAAATAACCTGATCAAACTTGTCTTTACGATACCTATATAGAAATATTGGCAAATTATATTAACAGATACTTAATAAAAACAGAAAGACGAATAGCCCTTAAACACATGAAAAGATAGCCAACTGCACTCACAGTAAGAGAATTAAATTTAAAACAACGATGAGATACTGTCTTTCGTCTATCAAATTGGCAAAACCCAAAAGTTTGATAATTCACTGTGTTGGAATGAGTGTAGAGGAATAGGCCCTTTCATGTTGCCTGTGGGAATATAAATAAAAGTAACCATTATTTTGGGGGGTGAAATTTAGAAGCATCCATCAAGATCACACATACACCTGCCCTTTGACCCAGCAAGTCTATCTCTAGAAACCAGTCCTAAGGATGGATATATACATGCACAAATCAACAAAGGTAAAAGAATATTATTTGCAACTACAATAGAAAACTAAGTAAGCCAATTCTACTATGCCCAGATAATGAAATACTATAAAGCTGGTTAAATAAACCAGGAAGCTCTCTAAATGCTGCTATAGCAATCAGAGCCAAGACTTATTGGTAAGTGGGTGAAAATGCTTTATTACATAATATGTTGCCATAGGGGGAAAATAATTATAACAATTTAATAATTATAGCAGTCTTTATATTTATGACTATATTCATGTGTGCATGAATTCATGTGTGATTGTGCATGGATAAAAATATCTCTAGAAGGTCTCATTAAAAATAAAAGAAATCCAGGAAGGGGAACACATGTAAACCCATGGCTGATTCATGTCAATGTATGGCAAAAACTATTACAATATTGTAAAGTAATTAGCCCCCAACTAAAATAAATAAATTTATTAAAAAAATAAATAAATAAAAAATAAAAGAAAAAACTGTGGAACCTCCCTGATGGTCCAGCAGTTAAGACTCCTCACTCCTAAAGTAGAGGGTCTGGGCTCAATCTCTGGTCAGGGAACTAGATCCCACATGGAGCAACTAAGACTCAGCACGCCAAATAAATAAATAAATTGTTAAAACGCTAATGTAAGTAGTGATTCCTTCCTAGAAGGGAAAATAAACATCCAGAAAACAGTGAACTGTAGATGAAATGGTATGTATGCATTCTTGTATCTTCTGAATTTGATAATCTGTTTCTGTATTAATCTATTTTAAAATTATGTAAAAATACTAAAGCATATACATGAATATATATATAAAAGATAGTAAGTCATTTTTGCTTAACTATAAAGAAGTCTAAGTATAAAAAGATCAAAACCATAAAAATAAACAAAAAAATCAAAAACAAGTACTTTATCAAGAATTTTGTTTTTGTTGTTTAGTCACTAAATCCTGTCTGACTCTTTTGCAACCCCATGGACTATAGCCCGCCAGGCTCCTCTGTCCATGGAATTTCCTAGGCAAGAGTACTGGAGTGGGTTGCCATTTCCTACTCCAGGGGTTGTTACCCACCCAGGGATCGAACCTGTGTCTCATGCATTGGCAGGCGGATTGTTTATCACTGAGCCACCAATTAAGAAATGAAAATGAAGTGAAATGTTAGTCGCTCAGTTGTATCTGACTCTTTGTGACCTCACGGACTGTAGCACACCAAGCTCCTCTTTCCATGGAATTCTCCAGTCAAGAATACTGGAGTGGGTAGCCATTCCCTTCTCCAGGGGAACTTCCCAACCCAGGGATCGAACCTGGGTCTCCTGCACTGCAGGCAGATTTTTGTCATCTGAGCCACCAAGGAAGCCCTACTCAATCATCAAGAATTGGATTCATGCCAAAAAATCTCCTTAAGCTTGTTTCTGATTGAATAACTCAAGTCTGTTGTTTTCTGCTGACAAGTTCCCTCCATACATCTTTCCCTCTGACACTAGATTTCTCTTTAGGCCTGGGAAGATTTGAGAAAGCAGAAATGGACTTGTCCAAAGCCAAAGAACAAAAAAGGCTTGCACATGTTCTGGCTTGTACCTGTACATGACACGATTAGAGAGGGAGAAGAAAGGTCTTAAATCTAGGAACCACAGTCACACACTGTGACAGTCCTGGCTGTCTCCAAGACTTGGGGAAAAATGTCTTTCAGATAAAGAAAGAAAAGCAAGGATAAAGAGGGCTGCTACGGGCAATGGCAAAGTGGT
This sequence comes from Giraffa tippelskirchi, assembly GCF_054371585.1. NCBI lineage: Eukaryota > Metazoa > Chordata > Mammalia > Artiodactyla > Giraffidae > Giraffa > Giraffa tippelskirchi. The sequence goes on along the minus strand of NC_137275.1, from coordinate 85,336,148 downwards.
GCAGAGCTATACCGAAAGGTGCCATTTCAAGCTGAAAAGACATTAGATATCACATGTAATCCATATAACTCTTTAAATTTTACATATGAAAAAACCAAAGGCTGAGAAGGCTGTGACTAGCTCAGTGTCACACACTCTGAATGCAGCAGAATTAAGATAATAATCAACGTTCCCCAACTCCAAGGCCAGTGGAGTTGCTTCCCCGCACCCCCACCTTCATTCATTCCCTGCCTCCCCATACTTGATCCTTTTACACACAGCTGCTTCTATTCTCAGTACAAGAGAGAGAAAATTGCAGTACTTTCTTCCATTCCAGAAATTGTGTAGTCAATGCTTCCACAATTCTTGATCTTTCAGTTTGAGACAGCTCCTTATTCTGGCCTCCAGTCCGCAGACTTGGGATGAGTAAAGTTAGCCCTAGTCGGGTTAAGGCCATGTTCTAGCAACAGCTGTTTTGGGTGCAAAGACCAGAAACCCACTCGCGTTAGTTCAAGTACAAAGAAAGCCAATACTGGCGATACCGGAGCACTGTTCTTGGTTTTTACATAGTCTAAGGACAGGGAAGAAGTTAGGACAGATTTCATGTGAAATGAAAAGTTGGGAAACAAAAATGTTTTCTATACACTTTCACTTTTGCATCTGACAGGACAAAATCTGCAAAGAATAGATTAAATTCCTGCAGTTGAACCTTAAAAAGCCATTGGGGGAAACAGAACGGGGGAAGTATAGCTCAGCCACCAGCTATTGCAAAAAAAAAAAAGGAAAAGTCAAGATTTTAACTAAGACTTAAATATGAACTAAGGATATGTTAGGGCTTCCCAGGTGGCACTAATGGTAAAGAACCCACCTGCTGATGCAGGAGATGTAAGAGATGCGAGTTCAATCCCTGGCTCAGGAAGATCCCCTGGAGGAGGGCACAGCAACCCACTTCAGTATTCTTGCCTAGAGAATCCCATGGACAGAGAAGCCTGGCAGGCTACAGTCCATGGGGTGGCAAAGAGTCAGACACAACTGAGGTGACTTAGCACACATACACACAAGGACACATTAATAGAAGTACAGGACCTAGAATAAGGAAAGTGATTTTTTTTCTTATAATTCATACCATATCTGGAATACTCTTCTCTATTCTAGACACCATGAGAAAAATAGAAAAACTGAAAATATCTAATGCACAGTGGTCAGATTGGTAAAAATTTAAAAACCTAGCAAGAGGAATTTACTGTTCTTGTCAAATATTTGAGGGGCAGTTAGTTAGGAATATTCTGTGAGGCTTTGAGGAACTAGGATTGATTAGTGGAAACTGTGAAAATGGAATAGTCTGTGGTGGGTGACATTCAGTGTCAGAGGGGTCATGTGCAAGCTGGATGGGTACCCATATGCTTATCAAGTCTTTTTAGCACATGGCCCAGTATGGAGGGAAAAAACTCATAGGTTACATTTTTTTTTTATCTCAAAGTAGTTTTTTTTAATTCCATTGGGGAAATTTTTTTACAACTTAGATGGCATTCTTTAACAAATAGCAGAATGTTGGGAAATTTTGACACTTCTTTGTAGGCATTAAAATGTTAATACATGGACCTGTTTGCAAAATAGCAAATTTTTAACCCTGTACTCTGGTGTAGCCCTTGAGTTCACAAAATGCTCTTACATGAATTATTTTATTTTGGAAACATTTCTACAAGGTAACTATTACTATCACCAGGAAACAGGCTTAGAGAGACAAAATGACTTGCCAAAGATCCTAGAAAATGAGGATAATGTTCAAGCAATACCTAGTTCTTTCCATTCAATGTAAACTTAAATGATCAAGATGGGTTATTAAATGAGACACAGGCTCACTAAAAGACTAAGACCCAACCATAGGGCTGTAGAACACATCCCTACCCCAATAGCTGGCCACCATATTGCTAAAGGTCTATTTATAGCAAGTTCTTTTCACTAACATATCTTGTCTAGCTAAAAAGAAAAGGAATACTAAATGAACCCCCAAAGAGATCTACATGGAGAAAGAATTTACTTAACATTTAACATTGGGAATAATAAAGTTGGAGGATATTCACAAGAATATTGTAAGTTGTGGTGGACAGATTATTAATAGCCCTGAAAGTCTGTTTGAAGAATTTGGACATTACAAGTTATAAAATTCTCATTATGCCTCTGTTTTATTCTAAGCATTATCAAACAGGCTATAGTATCTGTTAGATCAGTCTCACTGGACAACCTTTAATTCATTAATGTATCTCAAGAATTTCAACAGCTTCAGAGATGGGAAGTAGTATATGGAAGTAGAAGCATGTGATAATTACATGCAACTGCTTTTGCATACATTCTTATTTGATTTTTACAGCATCTTTGTAGGAATTGGACAGTATGAAATCACGCATCATTGTCCCTTTATAAACTCTAAAACATGATAAGAATTAAAATATTTATGTAGTATTAAAACAACCCTATGAAGTAGGGCAAAGCTTGTGTTTTAACTCCACTTTACTAACCTGGAAACTGAGACTCAGAGAGATTAACTGACTTTTCCAAAGTCACAAGGCCAATGGCAGAGCCAGTACTGTTAGTTGAGTGTAGTAAGAAGAGAACAAGTTTAGAGGTCAAAAAAGTGAGGTTCCAAAATAACTGTGGTAGTAATTAGTCATGTGACCTTTGGAAAGTCATTCATTCCCTTCTGAGTATTAGTCTTTTAATTTGTAAATTGCAGTTCATTGTAAAAATATGACATTACCTCACAGAAGCTGTGAAAGCTGTGTCTTTGCTCTTCCGTGCTCATTTCCTTTCTCCACTCTCCTTAACCTTTTCACTTTTTCTGTACCCAATAATCTGAGCAGACATGTGGGCTGTCACTTTCCAGCTCCCCTCTTGGGATTGCCTGGTATGGTCTTTCTTTTTCAATTTCCCTTATATATAAATCAGTATTAACATTCTCTAGTTCAACATCCCAAGTGAGGAAATATAATTGGTCTAAGTTAGGGGGAAATATACCCAAAGACATTAAAGCTATGCCTTGAGAAGTCAGACTGAGGACATGGACTTTAAGAAAGAAGGGGAAATGGGAGAAGTCCTTACTGCGGAAGCTCCATACAAACCAAATATTAGTCACTGTTCTGATTTGTAGTCTAGGTGCCTTCCAATGGTCCATATATCAGGAAAGACAAGCCACAGTGGGAAATTACCTTCTGGGAAATTCCAACAACTGATCTCTAATGTAAGTCATAAACAGTAAATTAGTTACTTATGGATTCCGTATGCCATTATTTAAATTTTTCTACCAGTTGAGAGAAAACCAGATCTTATTCTTAGACTTGTGCGGTATCTTGTGAGTGAAGACTTCATTTCTAACCAGTCTCTTTTGCCCCATCGGGCAAGTCCCAACATAAAATACTTTATCCTTTATTGACTTGTATATATTTTAAGCTTAAAGTATACACTTGAAGCTCTTTCTAAGAGATTGAAAAAGAAACTCATAATCTTCTTTAAGATATAGAATTTTAGAGTTGGTCATTATCTTTGAGTTACTTTAGACCACCTTCTTATTTTATTAGGGTTTCCCAGTTGGCCCTAGTGGTAAAGAATCCACCTGCCAATGCAGGAGAAGCAAGATCTCTGGGTCGGGAAGATCCTCTAGAGTAGGAAATGGCAACCCACTCCCAGATTCTTGCCTGGAAAATTCCATGGACAGAGGAGCCCAGCGGGTTACAGTCCACGGGATAGCAAAGAGTCAGACACAACTGAGCAACTAACACTTTCACTTTCTTTTCTTTTTCCTATTTTATAGCTGAGGAAGAAAAAGGTCCTAAGAGGTTCAGTGACTACTCTAAGATACAACAGCTGGCTGAAGGCAGTGAGTGTAGGACCCTGTGTTCATGAGAAACGCTGGGCTGGAAGAAACACAAGCTGGAATCAAGATTGCCGGGAGAAATATCAATAACCTCAGATATGCAGATGACACCACCCTTATGGCAGAAAGTGAAGAAGAACTAAAGAGCCTCTTGATGAAGGTGAAGGAGGAGAGTGAAAAAGTTGGCTTAAAGCTCAACGTTCAGAAAACTAAGATCATGGCATCTGGTCCCATCACTCCATGGGAAATAGATGGGGAAACAGTGGAAACAGTGTCAGACTTTACTTTTTTGGGCTCCAGAATCACTGCTGATGGTGACTGCAGCCATGAAATTAAAAGACGCTTACTCCTTGGAAGGAAGGTTATGGCCAACATAGATAGCATGTTTAAAAGCAGAGACATTACTTTGCCAACAAAAGTCCGTCTAGTCAAGGCTATGGTTTTTCCAGTGGTCACGTATGGATGTGAGAGTTGGACGGTGAAGAAAGCTGAGCGCCACAGAAGTGATGCTTTTGAGCTGTGGTGTTGGAGAAGACTCTTGAGAGTCCCTTGGACTGCAAGGAGATCCAATCAATCCATCCTAAAGGAGATCAATCCTGGGTGTTCATTGGAAGGTCTGATGTTGAAGCTGAAGCTCCAATACTTTGGCCATCTCATGCGAAGGGTTGACTCACTGGAAAAGACCCTAATGCTGGGTAGGATTGGGGGCGGGAGGAGAAGGGGACGACAGAGGATGAGATGGTTGGATGGCATCACCGACTCGATGAATATGGGTTTGGGTAGACTCCAGGAGTTGGTGATGGACAGAGAGGCCTGGCGTGCTGCAATTCATGGGGTCGCAGAGAGTCGGACACGACTGAGCGACTGAACTGAACTGAACTGAACTGAAGACAAACATTAGCATTTTATTTTCTAATGATTCTCATAAATAAAATGGAGTTTTCTCCACACACAAATTTTTCAGATATCTAAAACTTAAGGACTAAATAATTGTCAGCCGTTTTTCTGAAATCTGTCCTAATGTGTATATTTCATATTTTCCTGCCTTTAAAGACAAAGTAAATGGAACTTCACTTTGCCTTTCATAATGCCTCTTTCAGCATTATGATTGTTAATTACTGGGTTATTGTAAATGGAAATCTTAAAAGACTATTGGACATATGAAAAGTTTGGTCAGCAGTGATTCTCTGTGTCTCAGTAGAAGCTCTAAAAATATTTGTTAGTGGATTGGTTCTGCACTTTGGCTATCATATTCTTTGTTGTTTGTTGTTGTCATGAACTGTAGTCTGCCAGTTTTCTCTGTCCATGGGATTTCTCAGGCAAACGAACACTAGAATGGTTACCACTTCCAGGGCATCTTCCCAAACCAGGGATCAAACCCAGGTCTCCTGCATTGGCAGGCCTTCCTATACTTTTACCACTACATCACCTGGGAAGCAAAGGGACTCAGTCATACATGGACATGTATCCATTCTCCCCCAAACTCCCCTCCCATCCAGGCTGTCACAGAACACTAAACAGAGTTCCATGTGCTATACAAGAGGTCCTTGTTGGTGTGTATACAGCCTTGTGTAGCTGTCCATTCCTAACTCCCTACTATCCCTTCTCCCAATCTGTCCCCCACTCCCTGCAACCATAAGTTTGTTCTCTAAGTCTGTAAGTCTCCAAATGAGTTCTTTGTAATTTTTCTTTAAGTTTGAGATTTTTTAAAACTATGTTTGTGTATTTTAAAACTTACCTCTTCCTGACTCAAAGATCACCTTCTCGGTGAAATCTTCCATGACAATCCCTTTAAAACTGCAACCTCTGCTCAGCACTCTCTATACCCCATACTGACTTGTTTTCTTCATAATATTGATCCTCAACATTTATATAATTTACTCATTTGTTCTCTATCTGTATCTTTACCCCACTCTATCCCATTATAGAATGTATGTTCCTTGAAGGCAGGACTCTGTTTTTGTTCACTGTTATAAACTAGTGTCTAGAACAATAGCTAGTATAGAGTGGGTATTTAATAAAAACTTATTAAGTTACTGAATATAGTTGGTTGTTTATTTTATAAACTGATGACTTTTTTGATCATAAAAAACCCAGAAAGCATTTCGTTCCAAACAAAATGGTCTAAATATGTTAAATAAGGTAGGGGATTAAGGGTTCTTAGAACTCAATTTTCTCATCCCAACTTCTAACTAAAAATACAGTTCTAGAAAAGCAATTAAATAGATCTCACAAGCTTGTAATAAAATTTATTGCTCTGTTTCACATATTAACATGTGGTTCATTTAAGATCATCCATATCTTGTACATGGATGGATGAATGGATAAAGAAAATGTGATATATACATAGAATGGAATATTACTCAGCCTTAAAAAGGGAAAGAAATTCTGTTATTTGCAACAACATGCATGAAGTTGAAGGATATTACACTGTGTGAAATAAACCAGTCACAGAAGGACAAATACTGCACAATTCACTTACAGAGGGCATCAAACATAGTCACACTCATAGATGCAGAGATCAGAGCACTGGTTACCACGGGTAGGAGGCAGGGGGAAACAAGGAATTGCTAATCAATAGGAATAGAGTTTCAGTTATTCAAAATAAATAAAGTTTAGAAATCTGGTGTACAATATTGTGCTTGTAGTTAACAATATTGTATTACACACTTAAACATATGTTAAGAGGACAGATCACATGTTACACGTTCTTGCCATAATAAAGTAAAACTAAAAGTATTTTTAAAAATATATACCTTGTTTATATTTAGATTTTTGTCACACAGTTCTTGATATATACTACTTCTTGAATATTTATTTCTTAGTAGTCCACAGACCACTCTTCATTAAATCAAAATTTTACCTTTCTAATATTTATGGATTTCACGTGTATTGAAATGGCTGTTGAATATTATATTGACTCAGAAATTTAGCAGCATTATGCATATTTAAGCTTGCTTTGAGTAACATCCTAAAAATTGTCACTTAATTACAAATTAACATCAATAATTTACATCAACTTTAAACTTTGTTGGTTGGTAGGTATGTATTTTTAATTCACTTTCTCAAATATCAGTGACAGTGCTCACTTTGGCAGCACATATACTCAAATACCAATGACATTTTGAAACATCTGCATCTCCCCCATCACTACACAACTCTAACAAAATAGAGATTTGACTTTTTATGTCCTAGAAATACGCATCTTTATTTAGAAGTAGGGCTACTTATTGATAACACTGCACATCTATAAGGCAATTCTAAATCCAGGGCAATGCAGTAGTTTCTTGGGTAAGGAAATATTATTTTCCAGTAGTGCGTAGTGTCCATTTATTCATGTATGTTCTGTTTGTGGTTCTAAAACTGCTCATAAATTAACATGATAATCACCATAATTGCACATAGTAGCCAAGAATCAATTTTCAATATTGTCATTCATATTATAATTGAGCATGTAAATCTAGATATGGCATCAGTCGTGTGCTATCAATTCTTTACATTACTATACAGATTTAGATATTGCCTTAAGAGACAGCATAAATTCCAATAAAGATGATGCCAATGAAATTTTAAATATTTTGTAAAATCTTATAGGGTAACAATAATTTACACCGAAGAAGCTGAAGTTGAATGGTTCTATGAAGACCTACAAGACCTTCTAGAACTAACACCCAAAAAAGATGTCCTTTTCATTATAGGGAACTGGAATGCAAAAGTAGGAAGTCAGGAAACACCTGGCATAACAGGCAAATTTGGCCTTGGAGTACAGAATGAAGCAGGGCAAAGGCTAATAGAGTTTTACCAAGAGAATACACTGGTCATAGCAAACACCCTCTTCCAACAACACAAGAGAAGACTACATGTGGACATCACCAGATGGTCAACACTGAAATCAGATTGATTATATTCTTTGCAGCCAAAGATGGACAAGCTCTACACAGGCAGCAAAAACAAGACCAGGAGCAGACTGTAGCTCAGGTCATGAACTGCTTATTGCCAAATTCAGACTTAAATTGAAGAAAGTAGGGAAAACCACTAGTCCATTCAGGTATGACCTAGATCAAATCCCTTATGAGTATACAGTAGAAGTGACAAATGGATTTAAGGGACTAGATCTGATAGACAGAGTGCCTGATGAACTATGGACAGAGGTTCGTGACATTGTCCAGGAGACAGGGATCAAGACCATCCCCATGGAAAAGAAATGCAAAAAAGCAAAATGGCTGTCTGAGGAGGCCTTACAGATAGCTGGGAAGAGAAGAGAAGTGAAAAGCAAAGGAGAAAAGGAAAGATATTCCCATCTGAATGCAGAGTTCCAAAGAATAGCAAAGAGAGATAAGAAAGCCTTCCTCAGAGATCAATGCAAAGAAATAGAGGAAAACAACAGATTGGGAAAGACTAGAGATCTCTTCAAGAAAATTAGAGATACCAAAGGAACATTTCATGCAAAGATAGGCTTGATAAAGGACAGAAATTGTAGGGACCTAACAGAAGCATAAGCTATTAAGAAGAGGTGGCAAGAATATACAGAAGAACTGTACAAAAAAGATCTTCCTGACCCAGATAATCACGATGGTGTGATCACTCACCTAGAGCCAGACATCCTGGAATGTGAAGTCAAGTGGGCCTTAGAAAGCATCACTACAAACAAAGCTAGTGGAGGTGATGGAATTCCAGTTGAGCTATTTCAAATCCTAAAAGATGATGCTGTCAAAGTGCTGCACTCAATATGCCAGCAAATTTGGAAAACTCAGCAGTGGCCACAGGATTGGAAAAGGTCAGTTTTCGTTCCAATCCCAAAGAAAGGCAATACCAAAGAATGCTCAAAATACCACACAATTGCATTCATCTCACATGCTAGTAAAGTAATGCTCAAAATTCTCCAAGCCAGGCTTCAGCAATACGTGAACCGTGAACTTCCAGATTTTCAAGCTGGTTTTAGAAAAGGCAGAGGAACCAGAGATCAAATTGCCAATATCCAATGGATCATTGAAAAAGCAAGAGAGTTCTAGAAAAACATCTATTTCTGCTTTATTGACTATGCCAAAGCCTTTGATGGTGTGGATCACAATAAACTGTGGAAAATTCTGAAAGAGATGGGAATACCAGATCATCTGACCTGTCTCTTGAGAAACCTGTATGCAGGTCAGGAAGCAACAGTTAGAACTGGACATGGAACAACAGACTGGTTCCAAATAGGAAAAGGAGTACGTCAAGGCTGTATATTGTCACCCTGCTTATTTAACTTATATGCAGAGTACATCATGAGAAACGCTGGGCTGGAAGAAACACAAGCTGGAATCAAGATTGCTGGGAGAAATATCAATAACCTCAGATATGCAGATGACACCACCCTTATAGCAGAAAGTGAAGAAGAACTAAAGAGCCTCTTGATGAAAGTGAAAGAGGAGAGTGAAAAAGTTGTCTTAAAGCTCAACATTCAGAAAACTAAGATCATGGCATCTGGTCCCATCACTTCATGGGAAATAGATGGGGAAACAGTGTCAGACTTTATTTTTGGGGGCTCCAAAATCACTGATGATGGTGATTGCAGCCATGAAATTAAAAGACGCTTACTCCTTGGAAGGAAGGTTATGGCCAACATAGATAGCATATTTAAAAGCAGAGACATTATTTTGCCAACAAAAGTCTGTCTAGTCAAGGCTATGGTTTTCCCAGTGGTCATGTATGCATGTGAGAGTTGGACGGTGAAGAAAGATAAGCTCCGCAGAATTGATGCTTTTGGACTGTGGTGTTGGAGAAGACTCTTGAGAGTCCCTTGGACTGTAAGGAGATCCAGTCAATCCATCCTAAAAGAGATCAATCCTGGGTGTTCATTGGGAGGACTGATGTTGAAGCTGAAACTCCAATACTTTGGCCACCTCATGAGAAGAGTTGACTCATTGGAAAAGACCCTAATGCTGGGTAGGATTGGGGGCAGGAGGAGAAGGGGACGACAGAGGATGAGATGGTTGGATGGCATCACCGACTCGATGGACATGGGTTTGGGTAGACTCCGGGAGTTGGCAATGGACAGAGAGGGCTGGCGTGTTGCAATTCATGGGGTTGCAAAGAGTCGGACACGACTGAGTGACTGAACTAAACTGAACAATAATTTATGATATGCAAACCTACTACAACACTTGATATGTAAAATTCATGATTCATTACCAGATCTAAGTATTGCATTAAGAATTATATTAAAAATCTGATGGTATTGCCTCAGCAAAGTTTTACCCAATTAAAATTAATTTTGAAAACTATCAGGACTTCCCTGGTGATCCAGTGGTTAGAACTCTGTGTTCCCAAGGCAGGAGACAAAGATTTGATCCCAGGTGGTGAAAGTAACATCCCACATGCTGCACTGTGTGGCAAAAGATTAAAAAATAAAATAAAATGCACACTGGTTCATTAAAGCATTTTTAAAAACTATCAAAAAGTTCTACTTAATCAAAATATATTGTCTAATTTGGCATACTGTCAACATATGTTGCATTAAAATATTAATCATAGCATAATTAATGACATTTCTAAATGAAAGGAAGAGTAACAATTATTATGAAATAAATATATACTAATTTATTAGTTCCATATTCCTTTATATTATCCAAATATCACTGGTTCATCAACAAAAGGCCAGACATGCCAACCATAATTAAAATCAGCCATCCTTTACATTTTCTGACTTTGAGTTATAAAACAGTAATATAGTTTCTCACATTTAAAAATTTTTGTTATTATAAATGTAATTTCTTCAGTGTAGGGAGATAAAAGATATTTAGCAATGTTAGCTTCATTTTTAACATGTAAACATTCAGGAATATAGTGTATGAACCCCCACAAATGCTAGGGCTAATTTATTAAAAGTCATTACATAAATATATAAAGTATTGTTTCATTCCCAAGTATTTATACATTATTTACCCACCTCATTTACAGTTTATTAGTTTTTATAGTTTGTGATGCTGAAAAAGGATACCACCCATACTAAACAACCCCACTGAAGATTACAAAACAAACAAAGGCAAAATGCAGTAATAGGCTTTTTTTGTATCTACGACGCTTTCTCTTCATCATCGGTTGTCTGTGTCTCATCCGATGTTGTCTCAGCCCGGGAATCAGAGTTTACTACTATTTGCGTGATCAGATGGTACAGAATGAATCTTGGAGGAGGAGTCCCTGCTGGGGCTCCAAGGGAACCACGTGTAGATATGCACAACCTTCAGTTTCCTGACCTCTGGAGCTCACTGTTGGCAGTAAACAGACATTGAATGGACCATGATAGATCCAGGATTGGGAGAGAATTGGACCAGAGCCCTGTGTACATCAGGGCCTACGTAGGTTGACTGCAGCCTGATTTCAGTTTGGTTCAGTCCTGTAACAGGAATTTAAGCTGTGGAGTCAGAATGCAAGGCCTCTTGAGAAAGATGTACATTTACAGAGAAAGCATGAAGGTTTGGGTTGTTGTGTAACCTGGATGTCCAGAGTTGAAAAGCTTGTGGCTGCTTTGAAACATGAATTATTATATTAAATTTTGGTTATGAAGCTTTTAACTTTGTAGCCTTCCTGTCTGAAGAAATAAAACAAAATACTTTAAATGAAAAAAAATGCAGTAATAGGATAATAATAGAAATTGGTTGCTCATTAAGACATTGATGGGCTTTCCTGATAACTCAGTTGGTAAAGAACCTGCCTACCATGCAGGAGACCCCGGTTCAATTCCTGGGTCAGGAAGATCCGCTGGAGAAGGGATAGGCTACCCACTCCTGTATTCTCAGGCTTCCCTGGTGGCTCAACTGGTAAAGAATCCGCCTGCAATGAGAGAGGCCTGGGTTCAATCCCTGGGTTGGGAAGATCCCCTGGAGAAAGGAAAGGCTACACACTCCAGTATCCTGGCTTGGAGAAGTCCATGGACTATACAGTCCATGGGGTCACAAAGAGTCAGACACGACTGAGCGACTTTCACTTTCACTAAGACATTGACTTCTGTATTGTTTTATTTCCAGTCCTACAAAGACAGTATACTTCATGTGCTTTATTGTGAACTAATAAATGTAACCTTAGATACTAAGGCTTCCCTGGTGGCTCAGAGGTTAAAGCGTCTGCCTCCAATGCAGGAGACCCGGCTTCAATCCCTGGGTGGGGAAGATCCCCTGGAGAAGGAAATGGCAACCCACTCCAGTATTCTTGCCTGGAGAATCCCATGGATGGAGGAGCCTGGTGGGCTACAGTCCATGGGGTCACAAAGAGTCGGACACATCTGAGTGACTTCACTTCACTATAGATACTAATAGAATTGTTATATATATCATGTCAGAAATTATTATTATGAGCTTAAGAGATTCTAACAGAACTATTAGAAAAAAGATTTATTATAGCTATTCTATTAAAATCTTAGAGATGCAAATCTATTAATAATAATTAGATAGAGTTATATATTGACAATGCTCAGTCTCATTAAATATTTAAATAAACTGGTGATGAAGATGAGGTCCTTGATCTTGACTCAGGTGCTTTTGAGACTCCCTGTTTCTAAAGTATACCAACATTTCTAAATGTGAACAATTCTAGACACTTAGATACCAGAAACATATTTGATACAGATTTTATTATTGAAATATATGTATATTATCGTTTTATTGCTACATCTCTTTCTTCCCCAGAATATCTCTTCTACATCAAGCAACTTTTCTGTGGCTTCCTGGCAATGTATACATTTCCCATTTTAAAGATTTCTCTACTAGGTGAGCCCTTCGGGCTTCTGTGGTGGCTCAGATGATAAAGAATCTGTCTGCAGTGCAGGAAACGCAGGTTCGATCCCTTGGTCTGGAAGATTCCCTGGAGAAGGGAATGGCAACTGTCTCCACTATTCTTGCCTGGAGAATTGCATGGACAGAGGAACCTGACTCCATGGGGTGGCAAAGAGTCGGACACGACTGAGCGATTAACACGTGCACTACACTACATGCTCCATTGCACAAGCAGTTTCAAATTAGAGCATACAGGAGTGCATCAAGATGTTTCTGCTAGAGATGAGTGGGGAAGAATGGAAAGGATGCTTGAGGGGAAGGCTAAAGAAAAAGGGAAACCTAGCAGTTGATGGGAGGATTTTGGAAGGAACAAAGGTAGCTGTGGTCTGGAGAAATTTAAGGAAAGAACCAAGATATGTAAAGGGTGTTTTAAGGAGTTTGTCATGTGCTTTGTAAATTAAACTTACCTCTTTCACTTTACAGCCTTAAAGTGAGTTCGATTTGTAGGCTGTAGTCTTTTCTAATATCACTGAAAAGAAATTAAGGTAAAAATTTTTTCAAATCATTTGCTATCTGAAATCATCTCTATGCACAAGTTGTACATAGAAATGTGTGGAGAAAGCAGAGGGCTTAGGATAAAGCCCTAGGAACCTGCCATCCTGCAATCAGGTGGCAAAGAGTCAATAACGAGGGGACAGAGGGAGAGGAGAAGGAGCAACCACACGGATTCATCAAATCAAGAAAGACAGTGTTTGGAGCATAGAATGGTCATGCTGCTGAGAGGTAGGGAGGAGGCAGGAAACTGGCCCTTGGGTTTGGCAACATGACAAGTGACATGGACAAGGACATTTTTGAGGCCTGATGGGAATGAGAGCCAGATATAAGTGGGTTGAAGAGAGACTTGGAGGAGGAAAAGAATGACAACCATCTACATAGCAAACCCTTACCAGAGGTTTTCAGAGAAGGGGAACAAAGAAAATGTGGCCGCTGGAAGAAGGTCTATGGGAGGAAGAGGAACACTTTTTCACCTGCAACCGGAGAAAAGCAGGAAAGCTGGCTGTGAGTGCAGGGAGCGGGCATGTCTGATACTGATGGGAAGAGCATGGTTTCATGAAATGCGGTCAAGGAGTGAGACGGAGGGCATGCAGGTGAGTTAAGTTACCAATTCTTAAACTTAGCTTCACACTGGAAGCTAAGTTATGTGGCAAGTTTTAAATAATCCTTATGTGTAGATCACACCCCCAGAAAGTCTGATGTAATTGAAATGGGGTGAAGGCAGGGGATTATGAGTTTCTACATCTTCCCAGCTTATTCTAATAGCAGCAAATGTTGAGAATCACCAGGTAAGATGTTTGAGGATAGAGAACATATTAGGCATCAAGTCCAGACTGCCTGTTACATGAAAACAAAAGAAATAGGGATCATTTCTTGCTTTCAAGGAACCTACAAATCCATAAGCCATTCAGAAATCTTCTGTTCAGGAAATCTGAAAATAATTTGGGTATATTCGCATTTTAAATATATTAAAGAAAGCAAGGTATAAGTCGTATTCAATTATGCAGAATAAGGGAAATAAGGAATCAATTTTAGAGTTGATGGTTCAAGGAATGCTTGTTATAGGAGAATAATGAGCTACATTCTGAAGAAGTGAACGGAAAAAAAATGAAAGATGTCTGAAGGGCATTTCAGATAAAGACGGCAATGTGAACGAAAGCAGGTGATCAAAAAAATATAGGGGAACATATTTCTGGATAATTGGGGTACAGGGATGGGAGAGAGAATTTTTACTATATATCTCTTTTTTTAGCCTTTTAAACTGTTGAAACGTGTAAACATTTAACCCCTTCAAAAACAGGTAGGTAGATATGTAGGTAATTTTTTATCTAAAAAGATCAGTCTGGATTGAAAAACAAGAATAGTAAAAAGTGAGGGTCATGAAATATGAAAGAGCCAGTTGATAAATGTACTAGAGGTGCTAACAGTATCCAAAGGAATATAGTCGGTTTTCTCTATCCTGTCACCTGAAGAAACAGAATAATAGTTTAAGTACACAAGGTCTAGCATCACTGTAGTGAAATGAGGCTTGGCAGGCACCAAGCAAACAGCCAGTGTGGAGCTCTGTATTTGATGAGCTCATCTAATCCTTCTACTGATAGAAAATGTAGAATCAGATGAAATGTGTTTCTTATTGCTATTCATTAGGAAAAAAAATCTTTTGTTTGTTTGTTTGCTTGTTTTATAGTATTTGCAGCCCTTAAGTCATTAATTACTTTAAAGAGATACTCATGTTCTTTCACGTGGTCTCTTCTGCCGCAGCGTGCTGGTGCTTACTCTCAGTCACTCAGTCGTGTCCTACCCTTTGTGACCCCATGGACTGTAGTCCACCAGGCTCCACTGTCCTTGGGATGCTCCAGGCAAGAATACTGCAGTGGGTTGCCATTTCCTCCTCCAGAGGATCTTCCCTAGCCAAGGATCTTGCATCTCCTGCATTGGCAGAGACGATAGGGCAAAAGGTTATATGTTTTCTCTTCAATTCTCTTTTCATGATTCACAGTTATATTGTAAAACAATTTTTCATTAATGCAATATGTTTAAGTGCCTTAAACAATTTAGAGAAAAGTTTAGTTCAAAGGCATAACAGCACTAAGTATTGACTGCAAATTGAAATTATAAATTACTGAAAACAAGTTAAGCCACAGTCAATGTTACCTGTTGCCCTTCAGTATGGTACTAAATTTACCTATAAGTTTTTGAATAGGTGGAACTGTATTAGGTGCTGAAGTAAAGCCAACACCAAGACTTGATATATTAAAGAAAAGCATAAAACAGCGAAACAGGTACATTATGAAATTATCATTTCTTTACTCTAGCATCTTTTAATGGAAAACTTTGGTGTGCTTATTTGCTTTATTTTTAAAAATTAATTTAGAAAACTTTTCACTTTTGGAAAGTAAAAATAGTCATATGAAATATTACCAGTATTCATTTTTCATGCTAATAATGTTATAAGGGTTTAAAGTTGAAAAAGTACCTCACATAGCTCATGCAGTCTTTACAATAACCATGTTACCCTTCCCATCTTGCCCAAGAGAAGTGCAGTATTCACAGAGATTGAGGTGACCAATGTCTCCTAGCTGGGCAGTATCAACGTCAGATCCACATTGTCTGAATTCAATTTTCCTTTTATTCTACTTCTGTCTTATTGCTCCTTATCTTTTGTGATTCACATTGGTACACTGTAAACTCTTGTACAAATTCCCTGTATATTATGTTTGTATACCCAAAGCAAAACAAAATTAACAATAAAAACATTTAGAGAGATAAACTTGTCTGTTAAAGACAGCTAGCACAATATCAAACAATAAAAGATCCTTCATGTGGTGAAACCAGAGTGGCTGAGGAGCCATCCTGGTTTGTACAAATCAGATATTGGGGTTACTCTTTACAAAAAAAAAAAAATTAAAGGGCAAACCATGATGTAAAACAGTTTCAGACCCAACAAAGGAGGGGCCAAGTGTGTTGAACTTAAGCTTTGCAAGACTACAGAGCAAAGTTTACAATTTTTTTCCTTCCCCACCATGAAGATATCATTTGTAGCAGTTTCATCATCTTCAAAAAAATTTTTTTTGAACTTTGCCTGAAATTTTCAAAATATAAATACCCAATTTCAACAATCATCAACATTTTGCCAGTTTATCTTTCCTGCATTAAAAAAAATTTCTTATTTTGATTGAAACGTTTTAAAGCAAATTCCAAACATGTTTTCATAAATATTTTTGAGTATTTTTGAATAGAAATATGTTACCCTAAATATTTTAGTGTGTCTCTTTACAAATAATAAAATAAGGAACACTTCTTTATATAACTAAATGCTATTAATTTATCTAATAACATTAATGATAATTCATTAATATTATCTAATGCTAAGTTCATATCCAACTTTCTCCAATTATCTAAACAAAAGAAAAACAAAAACTAGCGACAAAACATCAGCTTCCAAAGAAGGTTCACACATATTTTTGGATTGTACTGTCTCTTAATTCTTTTTAAAATTTCTCCATCTAGAACAGAGTTCTCTCTCTCTTTCTCTCTCTATCTCTCAATCTCTCCCTCTCTCTTCCCCTTCTCTTCTCACTGCTATTTCCTTATTGGGAAAACCAGGTCAATTTTCCACTTCATATATGTGGCTAATAGTTGTCCTTTGCATTGCCTGTCTGGTGTCCTTTATTTCCAATAGCCAAGAAATTAGTCCTAAAGACTCAAATAGATACGAAATAAACTACACAGCCCCATCTATAAATATTCTTTAAAAAAGATTATTCCATGTATACTTAGAAATATTTTTCTTTCAATCTTCAGTGGAATATACTATAAAGAAAAAGTGGTTTTACCATAGATTTATGAACTTTAAGTGATTCATGTGAAAGTTGCAAAATGGGATTTTTTTTTCTAATTTTATTATTTCTTCTGTATTTATTAACTGGAACTCTTTTGTTTAGAAGAAATTTTCCTCATTAATTAATTCAGTATAAACTGAAATATGGGCTTCCTTGGTGGGTCAGATGGTAAAGAAACCACCTGCATTGTGGGAGACCTAGGTTCGATCCCTGGGTCGGGAAGATCCTCCAGAGAAGGGAATGGCAACCCATTTCAGTATTTTTCCCTGGAGAATCCCATGGACAAGGAGCCTAGTGGGCTACAGTCCATGGTAGGGGCAGAGTCATACATGAATGAGAGACTAGCACATTCACTGTTCACTTCAAAATGAAATACAGTTCATTCCATAGAGATAAGATGTACTGTTCACTTCTCCCCCATAACTGTCAGTTTTTAGAGTAATGAGTTGGTACTGTGGACACTTCCAATGGCATTCAATGGATTTTCTTTTCTGCTTCTCTTTCTCCTTCCCCCCTTCTATCCCTTCCTTCCTCCCTTTCCCTTTCCTCTCCACTGTCCCATTTCCTCCCCTCTTCTCTGTCTAATTTGAACTCATTGCTTTTTCTCATTTCACTGTGTTGGACCTACATTTACAAGTATTATTTCAATGTTCAAATTACCCCATTTTGGCCAGTGGGAGAATCTTCAAACTTTTTTCTATGTCCTTTATGCAAGATTCCACAATCTTTGATAGTGTCCTTACTTTCTGGGACAATATAATATTACAATATCGCAAACCCATCACGTACATTTTTTGCCCCAGCCCTGGAGTCAGTCACTTCTCCAAAGACTGCTTTTAGTAGGAAATGGTATTTAGAGACAGGGATCTTGCCGTTATTTACTACTAGTAGCTTGCCATTGCTTCTAAGGCTTTTCTTTAGAGAGATTTAAGATACAGAGCTTTGCTTTTTTGTTTTTTAAAGAGCCAAGGAAAATTTATATGTTTTCACTGATATTCCCTTTCAAATATAAGATTACAGGGTCTTTTTTTGGTTTTTTATTCATATCTCTTTTTCCCCTTATGCTAAATTACTGATACTTAAGAAAATTAACATACTTCTTTATCCTATTATATACTTGTAATAATTTTAAAAGTAACAATACTGATATTATTCCCAACATGGACTATTTAAACAGTTATAAGACTTCTTGGTATCTTCTTTTTTTTTCTTTGTCTTTATAGTATATTCCAACTCATTGGAAAAAACCCTAATGCTGGGAAAGATTGAAGGCAAAAGGAGAAGGGGGCAGCAGAGGATGAGATGGTTAGATAGCATCACCAACTCAATGGACATGAATTTGAGCAAACTCCAGGAGATAGTGGAGGACAGAGGAGCTTGGTGTGCTGCAGTCCATGGGGTCTCAAAGAGTCAAATACCACTTAGCGACTTAACAACAACAATAATATATTCCACTGAAGATTAAGAGTACTACTACTTCTAAGTTTACTTGGGTATACTTTCTTCTCTCTGTTAGAAAATGGCATTAACTTAATATCCAGGCAGATTTATTTAGTTCAGTTTGCTTTTAATCTTTACAGACTACTTATTAAGTTTTGTTTTTTAATTATATAAAAAAATTTAAAACACACCAAGGTAAAACCTGTGAAACAAATTTTGCTTCCGTCCCTGTTCTCTTTACCCTCCCTCTTACTAACATAATTTTTTATTAATTTTGGCTTATCAACCCACTATTGTTTCTTTTTGCAAATATTACCAAATATGCAGTACAAAACACAGCATGCTAGATAACCTATTACATACTTTCTTTCTTTCATATAATTTCCCATTACAGCTTCATCTTATTTCATTATGTTGATGAAACATAGTTTATTAATAAGTTCTCTATTAATGAAGCCTCCTTGTGGCTCAGACGGTAAAGAGTCTGCCTGCAATGCAGGAGACCCAGGTTCAATCCTTGGGTTGGGAAGATCCCTTGGAGAAGGAAATGGCAACCCACTCCAGTAATCTTGCCTGGAAAATCCCATGGATAGAGGAGCCTGGCAGGTACAGTCCATGGGGTCCCAAAGAGTCAGACACAACGGATTGACTTCACTTTCACTTTTCACTTTTCTCTATTAATGATCTTCTTCTGATGGGTGGGGCTATGCTCAGTAAATCTTTAATCCAATTTTCTGTTGATGGGCAGGGCTGTGTTCCCTCCCTGTTGTTTGATCTGAGACCAAACTCTGATGGAGGTAATGAAGATAATGGCGACCTCCTTCAATAGAAAATTGGATCAAAGCTTTACTAAGCATGGCCCCACCCATCAGAGCAAGACCCAGTTTCCCCCAGAGTCTTTCCCATCAGGAAGCTTCCATAAGCCTCTTATCTTTATCCATCAGAGGACAGACAAAATGAAAACCACAGTCACAGAAAACTAATCAAACTGATCACATGGACCACAGCCTTGTCTAACCCAATGAAATTATGAGCCATGCCATGTAGGGCCAGCCAAGACCGACGGGTCATGGTGGAGAGTTCTGAAAAACGTGGTCCACTGGAGAAGGGAATGGCAAACCTCTTCAGTACTCTTGCCGTGAGAACCCCATGAACAGTATGAAAGGCAAAAAATATGACACTGAAATATTAACTCCCCAGGTCAGTAGGTGTCCAATAGGCTACTGGAGAAGAGTAGAAAATAACTCCAGAAAGAATTGAGAGATGGAGCCAAGCAAAAACAACACACAGCTGTGGATGTGACAGGTGATAGAAGCAAAGTCTGATGCTGTAAAGACAATATTGCATAGGGACCTGGAATGTTAGGTCCATTAATCAAGGTAAATTGGAAGTGGTCAAATAGGAGATGGCAAGAGTGAACACTGACATTTTAGGAATCAGCAAACTAAAATGGACTGGAATGGGTGAATTTAACTCAGATGACCATTTTATCTACTACTGTGGGCAAGAATCCCTTTGAAGAAATGGAGTAGCCATCATAGTCAACAAAAGATTCTGAAATGCAGTACTTGGGTGCAGTCTCAAAAATGACAGCATGATCTTTGTTCATTTCCAAGGCAAACCATTCAATATCACAGTAATCCAAGTCTATGCCCCGACCAGTAATGCTGAAGAAGCTGAAGTTGAACGGTTCTGTGAAAACCTACAAGACCTTCTAGAACTAACACCCAAAAAAGATGTCTTTTTCATTATAGGGGACTGGAATGCAAAAGTAGGAAGTCAAGAGATACTTGGAGTAACAGGCAAATTTGGCCTTGGAGTACAAAATGAAGTAGGGTACAGGCTAACAGAATTTTGCCAAGAGAACACACTGGTCATAACAAACACCCTCTTCCAACAACACAAGAGAAGATTCTACACATGAACATCACCAGATGGTCAATGTTGAAATCAGATTGATTATATTCTTTGCAGCCAAAGATGGAGAAGCTCTGTACAGTCAGCAAAAACAAGACCGGGAGCTGACTATGGCTCAGATCATGAACTTCAGTTTAGTCACTCAGTCGTGTCTGACTCTTTGTGACCCCATGGACTGCAGCATGCCAGGATTCCCCATCCATCACCAATTTCCAGAGTTTACTCAAACTCTTGTCCATTGAGTCGGTGATGCCATCCAACCATCTCATCCTCTGTCGTCCCCTTCTCCTGCCTTCAATCTTTCCCAGCATCAGGGTCTTTTCCAATGAGTCAGATCTTTGCATCATGTGGCCAAAGTATTGGAATTTCAGCTTCAACATCAGCCCTTCCAATGAATATTCAAGATTGATTTCCTTGAAGATAAACTGGTGGGATCTCCTTGCTGTCCAAGTGACTCTCAAGAGTCTTCTCCAACACCACAGTTCAAAAGCATCAGTTATTCCATGCTCACCTTTCTTTATACTCCAACTCTCACATCCATACATGACTACTCGAAAAACCATAGCCTTGACTAGACAGACCTTTGTTGGCAAAGTAATGTCTCTGCTTTTTAATATGCTGTCTAGGTTTGTCATAACTTTACTTCAAAGGAGTGAGCGTATTTTAATTTCATGACTGCAGTCACCATCTGCAGTGATTTTGGAGCCCAAGAAAAATAAAGTCTGACACTGTTTCCACTGTTTCCCCATCTATTTGACATGAAGTGATGAGACCGAATGCCATGATCTTAGTTTTCTGAATGTTGAGCTTTAAGCCAACTTTTTCCACTCTCCTCTTTCACTTTCATCAAGAAGTTCTTTAGTTCTTCTTCACTTTCTGCCATAAGGGTGGTGTCATCTGCATATCTGAGGTTATTGAATTTCTCCCGGCAATCTTGATTCCAGCTTGTGTTTCTTCCAGCCCAGCGTTTCTCATGATGTACTCTGCATACAAGTTAAAGAAGCAGGTGACAGTATACAGCCTTGAAGTATTCCTTTCCCTATTTGGAACCAGTCTGTTGTTCCATGTCCAGTTCTAACTGTTGCTTCCTGACCTGCATACAGATTTCTCAAGAGGCAGGTCAGGTGGTCTGGTACACCCATCTCTTTCAGAATTTTCCACAGTTTATTGTGATCCATACAGTCAAAGGCTTTGGCATCGTCAATAAAGCGAAATAGATGTTTTTCTGGAACTCTCTTGCTTTTTCGATGATCATGAAATCTTTATTGCCAAATTCAGGCTTAAATTGAAGAAAGTAGGGAAAACCACTAGACCATTCAGGTATAACCTAAATCAAAGCCCTTACAATTATACAGTGGAAGTTACAAATAGATTCAAGGGATTAGATCTGATAGACAGAGTGCCTGAAGAACTATGGATGGAGGTCTGTGAAATTGTACAGGAGGCAGTGTTCAAGATCATCCCCAAGAAAAAGAAATGCAAAAAGGCAAAATGGTTGTCTGAGGAGACCTTACAAATAGCTGAGAAAAGAAGAGAAGCTAAAGGCAAAGGAGAAAAGGAAAGATATATTCATTTGAATGCAGAGTTCCAAAGAAAAGTAAGGAGAGATAAGAAAGCCTTCCTCAGTGATCAATGCGAAGAAATAGAGGGAAACAATGAATGGGAAAGACTAGAGATCACTTCAAGAAAATTAGATATACCAAGGGAGCATTTCATGCAAAGATGGGCACCATAAAGGACAGAAATGGTATGGACCTAACAGCAGCAGAAGATACTAAGAAAACGTGGTAAGAATACACAAAAGAAGTATACAAAAAAGATCTTCACAACCCAGAAAACTTTGATGGTGTGATCACTCACCTAGAGCCAGACATCCTGGAATGCAAACTCAAGTGGGCCTTAGGAAGCATCACCATGAACAAAACTAGTGGAGGTGATGGAATTCCAGTTGAGCTATTTCAAATCCTATAAGATGATGCTGTGAAAGTGCTGTACTCAATATGCCAGCAAATTTGGAATACTCAGCAGTGGCCACAGGACTGGAAAAGGTCTGTTTTCATTCCAATCTCAAAGAAAGGCAATGCCAAAGAATGTTCAAACTACCACACAATTGCACTCATCTCACATGCTAGCAAAGTAATGCTCAAAATTCTCCACACTAGGCTTCAACAGTATATGAACTTCCAGATGTTCAAGCTGGATTTAGCAAAGGCAGAGGAACCAGAGATCAAACTGTCAACTTCTGCTGGATCATAGAAAAAGCAAAAGAGTTCCAGAAAAACATCTGCTTTATTGACTACACCAAACCCTTCTGACTAGGTGGATGACAACAAACCATGGAAAATTCTTAAAGAGATACCAGACCACTTTACCTGCCTCCTGAGAAAACTGTATGCAGGTCAAGATGCAACAGTTAGAACTGGACATGGAAAACAGACTGGTTCCAAACAGGGATAAGAGCACGTCAAGGCTGTATATTGTCACCCTGTTTGCTGCTGCTGCTAAGTCGCTTCAGTCGTGTCTGACTCTGTGCGACCTCATAGACGGCCACCCACCAGGCTCCCTCGTCCCTGTGATTCTCCAGGCAAGAACACTGGAGTGGGTTGCCATTTCCTTCTCCAATGCATGAAAGTGAAAACTGAAAGTGAAGTTGCTCAGTCGTCTCTGACTCTTCACGACCCCATGGACTGCAGCCTACCAGGCTCCTCCATCCATGGGATTTTCCAGGCAAGAGTACTGGAGTGAGTTGTCATTGCCTTCTCTGGTCACCCTGTTTATTTAACTTAAATGCAGAGTACATCATGCAAAATGCCAGACTGGATGAAGCACAAGCTGGAATCAAGATTGCTGGGAGAAATATCAATAACCTCATATACACAGATGACACCACCCTTATGGCAGAAAGCGAAGAAGAACTAAAGAGCCTCTTGATGAAAGTGAAAGAGGAGAGTGAAAAAGTTGGCTTAAAGCTCAACATTCAGAAAACTAAGATCATGGCATCTGGTCCCATCACTTCATGTCAAATAGATGGGGAAACAGTGGCAGACTTTATTTTTTGGGCTCCAAAATCCCTGCAGATGGTGACTGCAGTCATGAAATTAAAAGACGCTCGCTCCTTGGAAGGAAAGTTATGACCAACCTAGACAGCACAGTAAAAAGCAGAGACTTTTTGCCAACAAAGGTCCGTCTAATTAAAGTTATGGTTTTTCGAGTAGTCATGTATGGATGTGAGAGTTGGACTATAAAGAAAGGTGAGCACAGAAGAATTGATGCTTTTGAACTGTGGTGTTGGAGAAGACTTTTGAGAGTCCCTTGGACTGCAATGAGATCCAAACAGTCCATCCTAAAGGAGATCAGTCTTGGGTGTTCATTGGAAGGACTGATGTTGAAGCTGAAACTCCAATAGTTTGGCCACCTCATGTGAAGAGTTGACTCACTGGAAAAGACCCTGATGCTGGGAAAGATTGAAAGCCGGAGAAGGGGATGACAGAGGATGAGATGGTTGAATGGCATCACCCACTGAGTGGACATGAGTTTGGGCAAGCTCCACGAGTTGGTGATGGACAGGGAAGGCTGGCATGCTACAGTCCATGGGATCGCAAAGAGTTGGACATGACTGAGTGACTGATCTGAACTGATCAACGATCATCTGAGTTATTTCCAGTCTTTTGCGCTTACAAATACTGCCATGGAAAGTAAACCTGTGCGTAAGTTACTTTATAAAGTTATAAATAAGTTACTTTATTTACAAAGAACAGTCTTTTTAAAAGTATGGTATAATGGGGACTTCCCTTGTGTCCAGTGGCTAAGACTCTGCACTCACAATGCAGGGGGCCTAAACTGGATCCCTGGAGACTAGATCCCACATGCAACTAAGAGTTCATGTTCTCAACTAAAGAACCTGCATGCTGAAAATAAAGATCCTGCATGCCTCAACAAAGATCGAAGATCCTACATGCAGCAATAAGACCCAATGCAGCCAAATTAATTAATTTTTTAAAAGTAGGGAATAATGAAAACAAGGATTCTTTAGTAGGGAATGTTTGCCAAAACTTATCCTTCTATTTTACAGTATTGGCAAATGAAACCAGCGTGCTAATAATAATAGATTATACATACATAGGTCTCTCAGAAACACCTCTGCCTTCACTGTTTTGTGTCTGTAAGCTAGGTAATTAGTTAGGGAGGGCTAACTGCTGTAACAAACAAAAAAATTGTGGGGACTAAACACAATACAAGTATTTGCCTGGTGTTTCTTCTTGGCGGGTGGCTTTTGTGAGATTGATCTCATGGTTTTAATTTCCTATCTTACTTGGAAGTCTCCTTCTTTGCGTCCAACTCTCAGTAGAGAAAAAGAGGGTGGAGAAGGCACACTTACTTTTCAAAAGCCTTGATATTGAAATGATACACACCAGTTCCACACATCTTGACAAGAAACAGTCACATGGCCACCTCTCCTGCATGGAGCAGGAGTTCTGGTGGAAAGCTCAGGAAGGAAAAATGGGTTTGATGAACAGTGAGCCAGTCTTGGTCATTTAAGGCTCTGGTTATCTGCTTCGTATTCTTCAATATATTTGCTCCAATGTTTCTATAGAAATCTGTAACCCATAAAAAGATCATGGCAGTGAAAAGGTGCTGTGTCCCACTTGCAAAATAGCCTTTGGATGTGTGTAAAGCAAATGGAACAAAAGAGCCATGACAGGTGCAGTTTTCCATATGTCTGTATTTTTACATGAGGTATCATTCAATGCAAAGTTTCAGCACCTAGCAGTGACTTGGGGAGATTTGACCTACCTCCAAAATAAGCAGTCTGAATAAAATTGTGATGCTTTGTAAATGCAGTCTCAAGTCATGTCCCCCACTTTTGGGATCCAATCAGATTGCCACAGACAACCAAGAGTAGAGCCTCAATATTTTGGATCCTATTCTTTGAGAATTTTTAATATGTCATTGGAAACAGACACTGAACTATGGTTTAAATCAGCCACAAAGAATGTTTGTAAACCTACTTAATAGAGAACACAAAATACAGAAATTTCCAAATATATATTATAAAAGTTCTTGATCTTTGATACATTTATAAATCATTAATGCTTTTACAATTTTTTTTTAAAGCAAATCTACTAGTATTGTTCTTGGTAAAACTATTTTCTGGTCACTTGGAGTGTTATATATGATCTTCCTAGGTGGCGCTAATGGTAAAGAATCCACCTGCCAAAGCAGGAGATGTAAGAGACATGGGTTCGATTCCTGGGTCGCAAAGATCCCCTGCAGAAGGAAATCGCAACCCACTCCAGTATTCTTGCCTGGGGAATCCCATGGACAGAGGAGCCTGGCGGGCTACAGTACAGGGTTGCAAAGAGTTGGAGATGACTGTATTTGTTCTTGGCAAAACTATTTACTGGTCACTTGGAGTTTTATGTATATCCATTGGGGGCAGGAGGAGAAGGGAACGACAGAGGATGAGATGGTTGGATAGTATCACTGACTCGATGGACATGGGTTTGGGTAGACTCCGGGAGTTGGTGATGGACAGGGAGGCCTGGCGTACTGCGGTTCATGGAGTCACAAAGAGTCGGACACAACTGAGCGACTGAACTGAACTGATATGTAAAAGTATTATACATTTGCTATACGTTTATTTTTATACATATCATATATATTTATTTATCAAGTGCTCTGTAATTTATAATATTCGTTAATTTGAAACAGCACTTTCTGTAAAATTAGTAAAGTTTTATTACAAAATCATTGTTGTGAAACAGGTTCTACATTATAATAATATATAGTAACTCTTTTCTCTCTTCTTCAGATTTTTATAAAATTCCTGAATTGTCAGCTAAGTTTGGAGAAAAAGTGACTTGTTTCATTTTTGAGAATTAAAATGAGTACACTGTTTTACTTTTAAAACAGGAAATAAAAATCTAAACAAAGAGCCAGCATGTAAATTTCCATATCCTGTGGTGAAATATGATAAACGACCTGGCCAGCTCTTGCCTAGACTTGTTGGAATAATCTATTAATGGAGGAAGAGTTCATCTCAGGCTGCTTCCTGCTGAGGTTCTGAGCAGTAGAGAAGGCTTATCAAAGAAATTAATAACTTATTTCACAAAACATCAGGACACTAGAAGATAATGAAAATGGTATTCATCTAGAAAGAATAACATTGATGTCTTCAAAATTGTTCAGTGAGAGATTGCATCTATTTCACTTAAGACAGAGAAGATCACAGGTATATATAGTCATGGGCACTAATCAAATCTTCTTCCAAGGTTTTTAACTCAGAAGTATGAAACTATAAAAGAGCACGGAGAAGGTACATCAGATCTCATTTATCCCTGGATGTCCCCTGTCTATTTCTTCATCTTTTAAAATGAAGATAAGCCATGATCACGTCTACCTCAGACATGTTTAGGTTGAAATTTGACCTCTAGGTCAAATTCCATAGAAAACTCATAAAATGCCTTATAAATGTACAGAATTTACAAGGCTCAAAAAGTATTTTGAGCAATTGATCTTGCTTAATATCATGCATCAAATATCCTAAACCTAGTGACTCATTAATCATGATCTGATAGCCTTATCTATTCCTATGAACAAAAGCATTGCTCTTTCATTCTCTGCCTGGGCCCAGACAATGTGAAATCTCAATGAAAGTAATTCTATAGCAAACTGGGGAAAACTTAAAGCAGTTACAAAAGTAAACAAGATGATTCTCAGATAGATTGTTGGTTGGATTAGTTAGCTTTCACTAGGTTACTCTATACTGACAAATAGTTCCAAGCGACCACTCCCATTCCTACACACACACACACATAGCACCTACACAAAATAAAGGTGGGAAAGTCTTAGGATATGGAAAAACCTTCAGCTTCTTCTCTGAGCCATGTCTATCCTATTGATAGGCCTAAGGAGTCACACTTATCTGTGTAAGGTTTTAACAATAGGTGTGATGGTCATACCTTTTATATGGTTTTCCCCTGGGGCTGAGTCTATAGAGGACTGTGCAGTATAAACTGAATGGCTTTAAACTCTTGCCTTTTTTTGTGGTGCTCCCTTAACTTCTCAGGATGAAAGTGGCATTTGGATTCCCAACAGTACTAAGATAGCCTTGTGGAATTTCTGATTTACAGAATTTACCAAATGGACTTTTCTCATTACCTTATAACATTGGACATAAAATATTTACTTAATAACCAAGACTTTTGATAAAACCATTTAGTCTCAGAACTTATGGCAGCATCATCATCTTTGGTAAACAGAAGAGAGTAGTAAAGACCAAACACAGATTGTTCTTTACCTAGAGTGAGCAATATACATGTGGTGAACATCATCTTACTAGATGTAGTAACTACAGTTTCCTAGTTTAGTATGGAAATCATTACATCTAGTGAGACACTACATTTTACTTCTCTAGATCTTTTTGACTGCTCTTCAGCTTTCAGTTACATTCACTCTTTTCCTTGGTATTGGCATCTGTGGTGTCAAATT
The DNA here is from genome assembly GCF_054371585.1 of Giraffa tippelskirchi. Classification (NCBI taxonomy): domain Eukaryota; kingdom Metazoa; phylum Chordata; class Mammalia; order Artiodactyla; family Giraffidae; genus Giraffa; species Giraffa tippelskirchi. Next base: position 85,308,303 of record NC_137275.1, on the reverse strand, counting down.
AATTAAACAAGGAGGTTATTAGACTGAGGTGGCTCTAATACTATGAAAATAGCCTAAAATCTACACCTGTGAATGCCTCAAGGCTATGAGATCAAAACCTAGAGATGACCAATTATTTTTAAGTTAATCAAATCTTTTTAAGCCAATCAAATAATTTCCTTTCTTTGCTTCCAGACCTTCTCTAAAGAAGTCTTCCCCCCCAGCTCCTGCTGGTGGAGGGCCTCTAACTACTTCCAGCTTGGCACTGCCAATTCCAATTGATTGCTTTTTTACACTTTTAATCGATGATTTTTTTTACATGTTTAATAACAAGAAACTTTAAGTAAATGTTAGTTACTCAGTCATATCCAACTCTTTGTGACCCCATGGACTATAGCCCACCAGGTTCCTCTGTCCATGGGATTCTCCAGCCAAGAATACTGGAGTGGGTTGCCATTTCCTACTCCAGGGGATCTTCCTGACCCAGGGATCAAACCTGGGTCTCCTGCATTGCAGGCAGATTCTTTACCATCTGAGCCACCACTTTATTGAATTACAAATTTTAAAATGGCTCACTTAATTTAAAAGTGGATCCAACCAATTTTTCCTCACATAAACTGTTAAATATGCCTCACGCTATCTTCTAACAGTGCTGACATCATCACCTAAAGTTTTTTTTTATTAGGGATGCTTCTTAGGATATATCTTTGAACATTTTTCTTTCACAAACTCTTGCCCTCATTGCCAACATACTTACTAGAAAATTCCACTTGAATTCCCCGAATGTCAGCTTAAACTTTTAATAACGTTCCTGACTTTCTTCTTTCTTTTCTCCTCTGCTCATCCATGTCTACCCTTTTGGCATTTTCATTTCTATAGATGCTACTTCATATCCTAAACCATCAATCTAAAAAACCTATGTATCTTCTTGTATGCCGTCTCTCATTTATCCATATCCTTCCTACACTTTCTTAAATGTCACACCCAGTTACTAAATATTACTGAGTCTTCCTTCAAGATCTTACATCCTTGTCTTGATTTCAGTGTTACATGGTTTCAGGGTTTATACCTAAATGACGAACATCAGCTTTAACAGTCTCCTCACAAAAATTTTCTCTTTTATGATTTGGCTTCTACCCCATGCTAGATTAGTACCTTAAAATTGAGGAACACTATATTCTCCCCTTCTCAGAAATACTGATGGGTTTCTCAGTGCTTCAGGGTAAAATGTGCTTTCTTTCCCCCAAGATTCAGGGTGTTGACTTACTATAACGATTAAGATCCATTTCAGCAAGTGATAGGCAATCCAAAATTAAAGTGGGGACTTCCCTGGTGGTCCAGTGGCTAAGACTCTGCTCTCCCAATGCAGGGCGCCTAGGTAGGTTTCAGGCTTGCATTGTGGCTTTTTACTTTCATGTCAAAGGAAGACAGTGTGCTAGACAAGGGAAAAGATTTAGGAATCAAAGATACTTTATTTCATCCTTCCCAAGCATCCAATATAGAGGACATCATCATATCTGCTGCTGCTATGTGATAAACACATGTTGGAGCGTACATTGCATACCTTCTCCTTTAATCTTTCAACAACTACCTGAGAATAGGTGTTACTGTACTCTTTTCATAGAAGAGAAACTTGAAGCTCCAAAAAGTAACTAAGATGACACATTGAGAAGGAAGCAGAGCAGAGTTCTTGTCTACTTGCTCCAGAGCACATTCTCTCAACCACTGTTCAGTTGAGGCAACAGTGAACTCCTTTAGCTGGACCTCACAGCACAGAGTACATATTGTCCAAACTGGAAAAGGTATTAATGTTGGCTTCTAAATTACACATCAGGAAGCCTCAGCAGAGCTCAGATTAACTATTACATCAGTTTTCACAGTTTTAAAATGTCATTGTAACAATTCAGTGGGAGAACTGATTAACTCTTGCTACTGGTTACACTGTAAAAATTCCTCATTTGTAAGGGGAAGAAAATAACAAGACTTTCTGTCAAATTGTTGGGAACTTCTTCACTGGAACTTACTTATCCACCAGATACAGAAGGGTCCTCTAATTTGATAAAATCTTTCAAACTGAAACTCAAACTACAGTACTTAAGAATACATATATTAAAACTTTTTGACATCAGAAATATTGAATTATATTTAAAATGTAATACACTATTAAATGTTGTAAATATAAAATATTTAGATCACTACTGTCTTCAAGCAGCTGGACATGTACACAGGTGTTATTAATCTATTAGTTGGAAGATTAAATAGCTGGCATTATGATAGTACTGTGTGTACAGTACCATTTTTTAAGCCCACCATTTGCAATTGATTACATGGACCATCTGTAACTGTCTTTGAATCACGTTAGAAGTTACCCCACTGACATTTACCGAACATTTGTCATGTAGCAAACTGTTTAGCATAGAAAAGTTGACACAGAATAGCTTTGAGGTTTCATTAAATCAACTTTAGACACCAGGCTATAGGTACTACCCATTGATGTGTAATCTCCAGAAAGATATGACTTATGATTTGATTAAAGAATATCGTCTCACTCCAAGCCCTCTAGGGTAGACCAAAGTGTCTTTTCTGACCAGCAAGGGGGCTTTCATCACCGTTTTTCCCGTGCAAGTATCCCACTGGGGGTGGGGGTGGGGGTAGGGCATTCAAAAATGGTGAGGAAAGAAGAGGGAGTTAGAACTGAAACTGACGTGGGAGCAGTGGGTCATGATCAGTCTCGAGACTCGCCCAGGGGGGTTAGAAGACTGGAATCACTATCAAGGCTGTGGTTAGGGAAGGAGTTGGGGCTCCTCTCACTGGACGCGTTCGCGCCAACCTGTCAGACTGAAAAAGCTGGGGGATGCTGAAGGTACCAGGGAAAAGAGTACCCCGGGCCTCGAAAGAAGGCTGTAGACTGGTGGGTCTCTGCCTTCGAGGTGCTCGTTTGGAAGGGGAGGGCGGGAAGTGGGGCGCGCTAGACCCCGCGGAGACTTCACGTGGTCTCCGGAATCAGGCTAGGAGACGAAGGCGAACTGGTGATGCTGGGGTGCGCGATACTGCGTGCCCCTCCCTTGAGCCTCTCAACTCCGCCTCTCGGACACGTGACCACAGCCGGGGCGGGTGGGGGGGGGTCCCCTAGCTGCCGCAGCACAGCTCGCTCTGTTTCTTCCCTCCCGCCGCCGTGCCCTTCTTCTCCCCAGTTCCAATCCCTCCGCCCTCCCCCACCTCCTTCCGCACGCTCCAATAGGGATTCGAGCCGCGAAGCGCCCGCCCCTCCGCCCTTTTCTTCGCCTTCTCATTGGCTGAAGCTTCAAGGACGCGTCCCGAGGGCGGGTGGCAGCCATTGGTGGGATGAGCAATCCGAGTTCCCGGATGAGGGAACATTCTGCAGTATAAAGGGAGCGGGGAAGGCGGGAGACAGCGCAGTTTGAATCGCGGTGCGACGAACGAGTAGGCGGCTGGTTCTCGCTGGGTGTCTGACTAGTCCTTTCTCTGCCTTGCTTGTTTGAGCTTCAGCAGAATTCGAAATGGTAAACTTGGTGGAGACGTTCGAATACTCCGCGGGTTTTTGCCGGCGGGAGAAAAACCCGTTACACACGGAGATGGGGGTGAAGCGGCGACGGTTGGGAACGCGCGGAGACAGAATTTGGAAGAGCAGGGGGAGGTGTTTTGTCGGCGGCGAGCGGAGCAGCCTCGGATCTCGCGGCGGGCGGTGACGGTTGGGTGGCGCGCGCAGCGCCGCTGGGGGCCGGCGGGCGGCGAGCGGGCGGACCGAGGCGCGCGGCCGCGGCGGGCGCGCGGCGGGGGGCGGGCGGGGTCGCCCTTGCGGCGCGCGGCGGGCCGGAGACCCCGGCTGGGGACGGGGCCGCGCTCGCGCCCGAGCCGCGGCGCGGTGGGGGAAGGGCGCGCTGCTCTGGTAATCCTATATTCTGCGTTCCTCCTTCGCTCGCGGGCGTGTGCGCGCCGCAGGCTGGCGGTAAGGCTGGGAAGGACTCCGGAAAGGCCAAGACAAAGGCGGTTTCCCGCTCGCAGAGAGCCGGTTTGCAGGTCAGTGGTGGTTCGTGCATTCTGGGAATCGTGGCGTTTTTCTTTCTTTTTCCTCTCTTGTTTATTATCGCTCTGGATGAGCGTTTCGTCTTTGCGTGGGTGATAGTGTCGCGACTTGGTTTACCGATGCAATAAATATCGGGGGGGGGGCCGATCACGTGTGTTTGTGCTGGGGCGCGTTGCTGCACCAGCGTCCCTGCCCCTGCCTTTGGCGCGCGTATAATTTTACCATCTTTGACTTGTGTATCTTTGTGCATTTATGTTTGTGTATGCTACAAACGAAGTTCCCGGTGGGCCGTATACATCGACACCTGAAATCTAGGACGACCAGCCATGGACGTGTGGGCGCGACTGCTGCTGTGTACAGCGCAGCCATCCTGGAGTACCTCACCGCAGAGGTAAATGGGTGTACGCCTATAATGTGGAAAAGGTTGGGAGGGGGTGGGGGGAGGCGGCGAGAGGGAAGGAGGAAAGTGATGCAAGAAAACTCCCAGGCTCTGAACGCAGCGAGAGGCTTCCGACAACGCTAGGGGGGGCTGGTGATCATGATGGGGATCCTCCTGAGCTTGAGTTTGCGGCTTTAGGGAATAAAATTGCGTGCCCACTTTATGGCTTTTGCTTATCCTGCCATTCAGGTAGTGGGGGAGATGACAATTGGTAGATATGCGTTCATCATGAAGGTTTGATTGTTGTCTGGATCTTGACATTAATGAAAGTTGGAAGGAGATTGATTGCATTCTGCCTTCTAGGTACTTGAATTGGCAGGAAATGCATCGAAAGACTTGAAGGTAAAACGTATTACCCCTCGTCATTTGCAACTTGCTATTCGTGGAGATGAAGAATTGGACTCTCTTATCAAGGCTACAATTGCTGGTGGTGGTATGTAAATATTAGCTTATAAGTTTTTCTAGAGAAAAGAATTTGCTTTTAAATTTTCCCTCTAGTAATTTTCAGTCTAGAAGGGGACACAGTATATTTTCACTGATCTGTAGTATGGTTGCATCATGAAATTTGATTTCTCTATGTATTTCTGAATTTTTACTCTGCACTTAACCTCACATTGAAAGACATCTTCCAAGTTGAACATTAAACTTTTGGTTTTAAAGTACTGTGTTATTTTATCCCTCTTGTAGGTGTCATTCCACACATCCACAAATCTCTGATTGGGAAGAAAGGACAACAGAAGACTGTCTAAAGGATGCCTGGATTCCTTATTATCTCAGGACTCTAAATACTCTAACAGCTGTCCAGTGTTGGTGATTCCAGTGGACTGTATCTCTGTGAAAAACACAATTTTGCCTTTTTGTAATTCTATTTGAGCAAGTTGGAGGTTTAATTAGCTTTCCAGCCAACCAAATTTCTGCATTTGAGTCTTAACCATATTTAAGTGTTACTGTGGCTTCAAAGAAGCTATTGATTCTGAAGTAGTGGGTTTTGATTGAGTTGACTGTTTTTAAAAAACTGTTTGGATTTTAATTGTGATGCAGAAGTTATAGTAACAAACATTTGGTTTTGTACAGACATTATTTCCACTCTGGTGGATAAGCTCAATAAAGGTCATATCCCAAACTAGTTGTGTATAAAATTTGCTTGATTATAGTAGGAACAGCTTTGTTTTGAATATGTATCTTACCTAGCAATAACTTAAGCACATCTCTTCCCTTGAAATTACTGTTAATTCTGTCTGTAGATCAACAAAATTAAAAGGCCCAAGTATTTTTTTTTGAATACTGTGTAATGAACTATTAAAAGATTTTAAAACTTCAGCACAAGTTGATGTTTTTTAGGTTCAGTTTAACCATCTCAATTCATTAGCTTTGTTTGCTGTTTGTGATAGCAGCACTACACCAGAGCACTGTGGGGACTTGGGTGGGGATGGGGAGCAGAGGCCAGGTAGGAAAGTCCTATATGTAGCTACCTACACAGAAGGAACTTTTGTTTAGACTGATGTTTTCTGTGTGCTACACGCTGTTTTGAAGGTTACTTGCATTAAATTGTTCAATATATGGTAACATCTTTGGGGAACATACTGTTCCCATTTAACACATTTAACAGAAGAATCAAGATTTCTTTGAAAGTGCCGAGTTACCATATCTGCTGCTATGGCAGACAATATCTTTACCGAACGATGTGAAAATAGTTACTTTGTAATTAGGTTAAGTGGATCATTTTGACACTTAGTTTCTGGCAAGTTCTTAATAACAAGCAAAAAGTGGGCCCTTTGCCTTCACTGAGGATACCAACATGGCAAGTATTTCACAAGGGTGATGATTAAAATGGGAGAAGGGAGAAAACCAAGTTTACCTATGTGAGGTAATACATTGCCAACGAGCTGATTCCTGCTTTGTTTTGGTTATGGTTACTAGCTTTTTGGTTTTCACCAGAATAAGTGCAAACTACAAATTAAGTGTTTGCTTTGTACCACTTGGGATGTACTAAGAGACAGTTTAATGGCCCTGAGTCGGAAAAATGGAGTATGAATGAAATAAGGCAATGAAACAGGAATTAGGGTCAAAGGACGCCCTACTGGATTCCTGAACAGCTGTGCCGGAAGCGGTGCCCAGGGACCGGCAGCCGGGTCCTCACCTGACCAAACTCTCCCCTAGGCTGACCTAGGCTGAGGGGGCCGGGGGCGTGGCCTTCGATCCCTGGGAATTTTCCTGAAAACGAATGTTCCCACCCCCACTCGTTGCCCGGTCTCTAAGAAGGCGGGCCGCCGCCTTCGCGGGCCGGGGGCTGGGGGTTGGAGGGCACCGCGTTGCTGAGGCTGGCGGCCAGGTCCACGCCGCGACGGAACCCCTTCAGAGGAGCCCCTCCGGCGGCCAGCCGGCCTGGTATCGCCAGCACGCCCCTCACCCTCCAGGTCGGTCGGCCCAGAGCCTGTCCGCGCCGGCAAGGACCGCCGAGCCGGTTCTAACGGCCCGGCAGTGGAGCCCAGTCCGGGGGCTAGAGGGATGCGGCTCGCGCCGTAGCGACCCGCGGGGGGCGGGGAGGCCGCCGTGAGGAGGCGGAGCTGCGAGTCCGCCAGTGCGCCCGGGCCCCGGCGCCGCGGTCGCCTGCGCTCCTCCCCGCTCGCCTTCGCACGCCCCCAGCCCCGGCCGGCCTTGCCTCCTTAGCGGCGGCAGCGGCGGCGGCGGCTTCCGCCCCTCGTTGCTGAGCTCCCGCAGGAAACGGAAGAAGGCGCAAGCCATGGAGGGGAACCGGGATGAGGCGGAGAAATGTGTAGAGATCGCCCGGGAGGCCCTGAACGCCGGCAACCGCGAGAAGGCCCAGCGCTTCCTTCAGAAGGCCGAGAAGCTGTACCCACTGCCCTCGGCCCGCGGTGAGGCCCTTGGTCCCTTTCCTCCCCGCCCTGTCCCCGGGCCGCCGCGCAGCCCGCACCCGCTCCCACCCTCGCCCCTCAGGGAGCCGCGGAGCTCCCCACCCGCCCGACCCCGCCGGTCGGACCCCTAGAACGCTCCTCGCCGACACACCCCCGCTCGGGCCCTGAACATCCGGGCTGGGCTGGCCGTGGGCTCCCCGAGACTCCCTCCTCACCGGCCTACCTGCGAGATGCCGGCTCTGAGCCACCGGGCTAGAGTTGCCGGTTACCCTACCGGTTTTCATGAATGTCCAGCTGTCATTCTGCCAGGAGATTCATCTGGTCCTGTCTTACCAGATGGGGCTTTATATCTGGATGTGTGGTTATGTGCCCCCCTCCCTCCTCATCCTCATCCGCGAATAAAGGCCTAGGTCCCTAGTGAAGTGAGAGGAACAGGGAACTCAGTGGTTAATGTACAGGTCCCTGATTCCACCGCCTCTGGGGTAGAAAACGCTGTTCCCAAAGCAAACATTTTCGAACACCTGAGATGACATTGCTTTTGCCTAGGAGAGAGTTCTTTAGAAGAGAGGACCACAAGAATGATAGAGTCATTAAGGCTAAATAGTATCCGATTTGATAGCACCATAATTATCGACAAATGAGGCACATCTTTAGGAACAGAGCACTGGACTTCCTTTAGTCGAAATCCTGCTCTTCTCTTGCTCTCTAAGCTCTAAAGTATTACAGCCAGCACTTAGTGAGTGCTTGTAAAGTACCTACTGTTTTATATGACTTATTTCATTTATTTCTCAGATCGACCCTAGGATTCATTTGACCAGGCTCACTCATATGGAAACAGACCTTTTGATGAGTGAATGAATGATGAATGAGTGAATGAATGAAAATGCCTTACCCAAGGTCACACAGTAATTTGTAGCAAAGTCAGAATAGTATTTGAGCTCTCCAGCTCCAAAAGGCCTTTAACCACGACATTCCATTATCTGGTCCATAGGATACAGTTTCACTTGAGGTTCAGGGTATTTCCACGTTAAGAAGAAAATTATCAATAAGTCAGTAAGAGTGTGGGGTTACCTGTTTCGTTTTATTGTTGTTTTCTTAGTTTTTTTTCTACTTATTGAAGTCCTTGAATTTCTTTACTTTTCTTTGTCCTTTTCATTTCCCTGCTGTTGAAGAAATGAAAGAAAATAAGTGAATGATTTTTTTTTCTTAATGTGGCAAAAACAGAAGCTTATCAATTTAACCATTTTTAAGTGTACAGTTCAATAACGTTAAACATTTTCACATTGTAGTACAACAGATCTACAGAATTTTTTGTCTTAACAAAACTAAAACTTTATGCCAATTAAACAATTCCCCGTTTTCCCTTTCCACCCAGCCCCTGGTAACCACCACTGTACTCTCTTTTAAAAATGTGGCTACTTTGGATACTTATTTCATAGTAAGTGAAATTATTTAGTATTTGCCTTTTTTCACTGGCTTATTTAATTTAGCATAATGTCCCTGAAGTTTATTCATCTTGTAGCATAAATGATAGTTCCTTTTTGAAGGCTTCATAGTATTCCATTGTGTGCATATACCACATTTTCAATTTCCATTCACCATCTATGAATAGATTGTATTGATAGTTTCTATATCTTGGAAACCCATCACAGTCTATATTGTGAATAAGGCTACTAAGAACATGGGTGTACAAATGCCTCTTTGTGATACTGCTTTAATTGTTTTTGATATAATGGCAGCCCACTCCAGACTCTTGCCTGGAAAATCCCATGGACGGAAGAGCCTGGTAGGCTGCCGTCTATGGGGTCACACAGAGTGGGACATGACTGATGCGACTTAGCAGCAGCAGAAATGGAATTGTTAGATCATATTGGTAATTTTATTTTCATATTTTTTGAGGAATTGCCATACTGTTTTCCATAAGAGTTACACAATTTTACATTCCTACTAACAGTTGGCAGGAGTTCTTGTTTCTCCACATCCTCATCAACACTTGTTATTTTCTGTTTGATTCTTTGTTGGTTTTTGACAGTACCCATCCTGGCAAGTGTGAGGTGATACCTTATTGTGGTTTTGCTTTGCATTTCTCTCATGATTAGTGATGTTGAGGATCTTTTTATTTGCTTGTTAGCCATTTTTGTATCATTTTTTGAGAAATATTCAAGTCCTTTACCCATTTTTAAATTAGGTTATTTTTAGTTGTTGAGTTATGCCTGTGTGCTAAATCGCTTCAGTCTTGTCTGACTCTTTGTGACCCTATGGACCATAGCCTGCCAGGCTCCTCTGTCCATGGGATTCTGCAGGTAAGATTACTGGAGTGGGTTGCCATGCCCTCCTCCAGGGAATCTTCTCAACCCAGAGACTGAACCCACATCTCTTACATCTCCTGCATTAGCAGGTGGGTTTTTTGTTTTTTGTTTTTTACCACTCACGCCACCTAGGAAACTCTTACCAGATGTCTGATTTGAAGATTTTTTTCCTCCCATTCTGTAGGTTGTCTTTTATTCAGTTGTTTCCTTTGCTACACAGGAGTTTTTTTATTTTGATATAGGCCCATTTGTCTATTTTTGCTTTTATTGCCTATGCTTTTGGTTTCATTAGAGCTTCCCTGGTGGCTCAGATGGTAAAGTGTCTGCCTGCAATGCTGTAGACCCGGTTTGATCCCTGGGTCGGGAAGATCCCCCTGGAGGAGGAAATGGCAACCCACTCCAGTGCTCTTGCCTGGAAAATTCCATGGACGGAGGAGCCTGATAGGCTACAGTCCATGGGGTCACATAGAGTCGGACACGACTGAGCAACTTCACTTCACTTTGGTTTCATATTCAAGAAATCATTGCCAAGAGTTTAAACTTTTTGAATTTTTCTACTGTATTAATGCATGATTTCATTTAGTCATTATGTAGTCTTAGGGGGTGCTTCCCAGATTCGCTAGTGGTAAAGAACCCGCCTGCCAATGCTGGAGATGAAAGAGATACAGGTTCAGTCCCTGGGTTGGAAAGATTCTGTGGAGGAGGGCAAGGCAACCCATTCCAATCTTCTTGCCTGGAGAATCTCATGGACAGAGGGGCCTGGCGGGTTGCAAAGAATCGGACACAACTGAAGTATCTTAGCACACATGCACGCACAGACTTGAGGGACGTGTTAACTTTAAGCATATAACCACTCCAGATGGAATACCTTGGCCATAGCTTTGAAGCCTTGCCCATAGCTAGCTTGTAACCTTAATCTTGGGCAAGTTAGATAACCTATCTAGCTTGTAGCTTTTCTCTCTGCAAAACAGGACAATAATGTACTAATTTCATAGGGTTGGTATGAGGATTAAGTGAGTTAATACATGGGAAGCATTTAATAGCGCTTGATTATTTTGGTGTCATTTCCATTTAACAAGTGTGAGACAGAGTTTTTAAACCTATAGTCTGTAATTCTTCTATGAAACAAGCAACTTGAATCAATATACTAAAGATACTGTAAGATATCAATACAGCTTTTGCTCTTAAAGACATGAACATAGGGAAAATTAAGACAGTAACAGTGAAAGTTAATAGTACAGTGTATTGTAAGGCAACATGTGATTACGACATAAAGTGATTAGGTACAGTTGTGGTGTAGTCTGAAGACCTTATTCATATGTGGACTTTGCCTCTGACAGATTTGAGTTACTCTGACAGGGATGAATTACTTATCATTGCCAAGCCTTGTTTAGTTATGTGTAAAATGAGGATTTCATCACAGGGTTGATGTTAGGTGAAGTAGATAATCTGCAAATACTTAACAAAGTGTATTTTACATAGCATGTTCTCAGGTGTTTACTGGAATAATTTAAGAATCCAGAGGAGGAGGAAAAAAGGTCTAGAACATTTGTGTAAGCTCCTGATAAAATATTTAGTGTAGAAGGGAATTGAAGCTATTGTTTAAAATGAAATTTAAAATTTTTATCCCTGAATTTCATGTATTCTAGACCACTTTCACATCTTTATAACTTAGAGCTTTGGTTAAATATTCCTCTTGGATGTGTTTTCATGCTAAGGTAGGCAAAATAAAACATTGCATTTTGATTTCTCTTATTTTTATATAGTGAATGCAAAAATGTGAGACTGTATTCTAGCTAAATTCCAGAGTTTTTGTCCCCTTTACATTTTACATCTTGCTAAGTAAGAATCTGATTGATAAACCACTTACAAAAATTGGCAAGAGTTTTCCTTAAGGAAAAATTGCATCCTCAAAAGAATCTAGGACATTGTTGCTTTCTAAGTATTTAGTTGAGAATATTATTTTACAGTTTATTTAGATGGACTTATAGCAAATTGGTTTTATAACTTTCAAATATTTTCATATTATGAGTTTGGTTTATGTTTGAAAGGATAAATATATGTATATGATGCTACATAGGAAATATAAACTGGGAAAATATCAGCAAGAGGAAGTAAATTGCATTTTGATTTCTTAAACTTTATGTTTACTGGATTATTGATATGTTTTAGATTTTTACAGAGAGATACAGCTTTGCAGTTTTAATGCTTTACATTGCTTTTTTTTTTTTTACATTGCTATTTTAATACTTTAGTGTTTAATTCTAATTGTCAGGCTGTTTGAAGTATAGATTTTTTTCAGAGAAAAACATTTTAATTATTTTCAAGTTTCATAGTAATTTGAACCAAATGGCAGTCTACAGCTTCAAAAAAGGCCATCCTGTGTCTACTTTAATGAATGGATAACTCATATAATTTTCAGTATCTATCTGTACAACAGCAAATTAAAATAGTCCTCCTATTATTTTTTCCCCTCAGGTGAGAGCTATGTGTATAGATTTTTCTTCCCTTTTTTGCTACTTTATTTTAAAATTTAAACCTAATAAAAAGTTCAAAGTTCTGTGCCCTTTAGTCTCACTTAAAATGATAAAATAAAACACTTAAAACTGTCATTTCACATATGGAGTATTATCCAGCCTATTCCTTTGAAGACAATACCATTTTCTTTGTTTCTGACTTAATCAAAATTTAGTGACGAGTGTTAATTATACATTCAAAACAGTTATTTTGGTAGCACTGCTGCTGCTGCTGCTGCTAAGTTACTTCAGTCATGTCCGAATCTGTGCGACCCCATAGATGGCAGCCCACCAGGCTCCCTCGTCCCTGGGATTCTCCAGGCAAGAACACTGGAGTGGGTTGCCATTTCCTCCTCCAATGCATGAAAGTGAAAAGTGAAAGTGAAGTCACTCAGTTGTGTCCAACTCTTCGCGACCCCATAGACTGCAGCCCAGCAGGCTCCTTCGTCCATGGGATTTTCCAGGCAAGAGTACTGGAGTGGGGTACCATCGCCTTCTCCTTTAGTAGCACTAGTTAAATATTATAAAATGATTTCCACATTTCAGCTAATAACCAAACTGTTTCAAACATTATAGTTGAAGAAAGAATACTAAACTTAGTTTTGAACTCTAATTTAATGGTTATATGTGTTATATCCATAGCTGTCTTTCTGAGCCTCAATTTCGACATCTGTACGATGGGAATATATTTATTCAACAGATATTTACTGAATCCAAGCTTCTTGGTGGCAGGCACTGTATTCAGAACTAGGGAGTCAATGATCGATAAGACAGTCTTGTCCTCTTGGAGCTTACATTTTAGAGGAATGAAATAGGAAATCTCTGCTAGACACAAAAATGGTTCAGTTCATATCATTCCCTTTTCCTTTCCTGAGCCACAGTTTTCTCATCTATAGTCTTCACAGGATTCAGTTCAGTTCAGTTCAGTCACTCAGTGGTGTCCAGCTCTTTGCAACCCCACGAATCCCAGCACACCAGGCCTCCCCGTCCATCACCAACTCCCGGAGTTTACCCAAACTCATGTCCATCGAGTCGGTGATGCCATCCAGCCATCTCATCCTCTGTAGTCTCCTTCTCCTCCTGCCCCTAATCCTTCCCAGCATCAGGGTCTTTTCCAATGAGTCAACTCTTCTCACGAGGTGGCCAAAGTATTGGAGTTTCAGCTTCAACGTCAGTCCCTCCAATGAACATCCAGGACTGATCTCCTTTAGGATGGACTGGTTGGATCTCCTTGCAGTCCAAGGGACTCTCAAAAGTCTTCTCCAACACCACAGTTCAAAAGCATCAATTCTTCTGCACTCAGCTGTCTTTATAGTCCAACTCTCACATCCATACGTGACTACTGGAAAAACCATAGCCTTGACTAGACGGACCTTTGTTGGCAAAGTAATGTCTATGCTTTTTAATGTGCCATTTAGGTTAGTCATAACTTTCCTTCCAAGGAATAAGTGTCTTTTAATTTCATGGCTGCAATCACCATCTGCAGTGATTTTGGAGCCCAGAATAATAAAGTCAGCCTGTTTCCACTGTTTGCCCATCTACTTCCCATGAAGTGATGGGACCAGTTGCCATGATCTTAGTTTTCTGAATGTTGAGCTTTAAGCCAACTTTTTCACTCTCCACTTTCACTTTCATCAAGAGGCTTTTTAGTTCCTCTTCACTTTCTGCCATAAGGGTGGTGTCATCTGCATATCTGAGGTTATTGATATTCCTCCCAGCAATCTTGATTCCAGCTTGTGCTTCTTCCAGCCCAGTGTTTCTCATGATGTACTCTGCATATAAGTTAAATAAGCAGGGTGACAATATACAGCCTTGACGTACTCCTTTTCCTATTTGGAACCAGTCTGTTCTTCCATGTCCAGTTCTAACTGTTGCTTCCTGACCTGCATACAGGTTTCTCAAGAGGCAGGCCAGGTGGTCTGGTATTCCCATCTCTTTCAGAATTTTCCACAGTTTATTGTGATCCACACCGTCAAAGGCTTTGGCATAGTCAATAAAGCAGAAATAGATGTTCTTCTGGAACTCTCTTGCTTTTTTGATGATCCAGCGGATGGTGGCAATTTGATCTCTGGTTCCTCTGCCTTTTCTAAAACCAGCTTGAACATCTGGAAGTTCAAGGTTCACGTATTGCTGAAGCCTGGCTTGGAGAATTTTGAGCATTACTTTACAAGCGTGTGAGATGAGTGCAATTGTGTGGTAGTTTGAGCATTCTTTGGCATTTCCTTTCTTTAGGATTGCAATGAAAACTGACCTTTTCCAGTCCTGTGGCCACTGCTGAGTTTTCCAAATTTGCTGGCATATTGAGTGCAGCACTTTGACAGCATCATCTTTTAGGATTTGAAATAGCTCAACTGGAATTCCATCACCTCCACTAGCTTTTTTTGTAATGATGCTTTCTAAGGCCCACTTGACTTCACATTCCAGGATGTCTGGCTCTAGGTGAGTGATCACACCATCGTGATTATCTGGGTCGTGAAGATCTTTTTTGTACTGTTCTTCTGTGTATTCTTGCCACCTCTTCTTAATATCTTCTGCTTCTATTAGATCCATACCATTTCTGTCCTTTATTGAGCCCATCGTCGCATGAAATGTTCCCTTGGTACCTCTAATTTTCTTGAAGAGATCTCTAGTCTTTCGAATTCTGTTGTTATCCTCTGTTTCTTTGCATTGATCGCTGAGGAAGGCTTTCTTATCTCTCATGATCTCTGTTCGTTTCTAAGGCAAGCCATTCAATATCACGGTAATCCAAGCCTATGCCCCAACCAGTAATGCTGAAGAACCTGAAGTTGAACAGTTCTATGAAGACGTACAAGGCCTTTTAGAACTAACACCCCCAAAAGATGTCCTTTTCATTATAGGGGACTGGAATGCAAAAGTAGGAAGTCAAGAAACACCTGGAGTAACAGGCAAATTTGGCCTTGGAGTACAGAATGAAGCAGGACAAAGGCTAATAGTTTTGCCAAGAGAACGCACTGGTAATAGCAAACACCCTCTTCCAACAACATAAGAGAAGACCCTACACATGGACATCACCAGATAGTTGACACCGAAATCAGATTGATTATATTCTTTGCAGCCAAAGATGGAGAAGCTCTATACCGTTGGCAAAAACAAGACTGGGAGCAGACTGTGGCTCAGATCATGAACTCCTTATTTCTAAATTCAGACTTAAATTGAAGAAAGTAGGGAAAACCACTAGACCATTCAGGTATGACCTAAATCAAATCCCTTATGATTATACAGTGGAAGTGTGAAATAGATTTAAAGGACTAGATCTGATAGAGTGCCTGATGAACTATAGATGGAAGCTCATGACATTGTACAGGAGACAGGGATCAAGACCATCTCCATGGTAAAGAAATGCAAAAAAAAACAAAATGGCTATCTGAGTAGGCCTTACAAATAGCTGAGAAACAAGAGAAGCTAACAGCAAAGGAGAAAAGCAAAGATATACCCATTTGAATGCAGAGTTCCAAAGAATAGCGAGGAGAGATAAGAAAGCCTTCCTCATAGGATTATTAGGAGGTTATTTTATTAAGTGCTATAAGAATTTTATGTATTAGTACTATGGAAAAAGTATTTGGGTGATTCCTTGGAGTTACCTATATATTATTTGTTTCTTTTTTGTCATTTTTTATTTACCTGTTTAACATAAAAAAATTGCCTTAAGTTAGGATTAATCTCCATGTGAATTTAGGTACTCATTCCATTCTTAGTTAATATGTAGTTCTCCCTGCTTTGCATTTATTCCTTGTATTATTTATGTGTATACCTCTTCCTCTCCTAGATTAAAGATTCCTCTGCTGTCAGAAACTATTTTAATGTTATCATCTTTTCTACTGTTGTGGTGTCTACCAGTCTTTTGCATATACTTGTGGCATCTGTAAATCCTGGTTTTCTGGAATGATACCTGTTTAGATAGTTTTATCTCTTATCAGTGAAGACAATTTGTTCCTAAATAAATGAAAAAGTTATAGCTGTAAGGCTTTTCATGTTAATATATTCACAAATGAAATTTTCCCACAATAGACAAGTATGGAAAAATGTATGTAAGGGTTGTCATTGTAGCAAAAATTTGGAAAGAGTCCATCATTGGGAATTGATTAAATAAATTGCATTGCCTACATATACTGTGCACTTAAAAATGATGGTGTGCCTCAGTAATTTTCTATTCAGTGACCCACCTTACCCTGCCTATTGACTATAAGTTCCCAGTTGTCTTTACTGAATTCATAGTTCAGCCTGCTATCACTCCCCTATTGCAATAGCCCTGAATAAGGTCTTAAAAAATAAAGATGATGTGTACCTAGATTTATTGCTATAAAATGATACATACATTGAATTATAAACCTATTAAGGGCAGGCTACCAACGTATGTAGATTATTCTAGTCTTGTTTCAAAATATGTAAAAAGCTAGACAGCTGGCCAACTAGAGTAACTAGAGTTAAATATACCACAATGGTTGAGTGACTTTTTTTTCTTGTGTGTGATTTAAAAGAGATCTTTACTTTGTTATATCTTTTTTTAATGAACTGAACAACATTACTTTTATAATCACACAAATAAAAGCTATTTTCAGTTTGCCTGGAGTGAACTGTTTTCCAAATCATATATTCTTATTTTAGGTTTTGTTAATGATGGGTATTATATAATAGTAGGTGTGCAGCAGAACCTTATGAAATAAAAACATATCTTGGTTCTTCACTTTTGGATTATCCACATAAACATTTTTAATACTATGTTTACTTTTTCACTGGTCCTTAATATGGGATATGTGTAAATTAAGTACAGATTACATTAAAACCAAACAGATTACATTAAGACATACAATCAAAGCTGTATGTCTGGAAAGTGAACATACAAAATAAGGTTGGATATTTTTAAAACCAAAAGTAATCTGGTTTATAACCAGATATCTTATATCTGTCCAACTAATGTTTGTGATACTGTGCATTGTAAATGTCATCTCATATAATAGCTAAGACATTTAATAAATCAGAAAAAGCTTGTGAGTTACAAATTCTGACAGTACTTGAACTGAACCACACTACCTTCTCAGGCATTGGTTCCAGTAATTGTTAATACAGAAAACCTTGCTGATTCCATTTTTAAGATGATAAAACTGGATATTGAGACACAGAGGTAATGGAACTTGTTCAAATTTTCACTGTTTGGAGCCAAAGTGCTAGGTGTGAGTGCATGTATATACCTAGCCATTGTTAGGCAGAACCCCTATGCACTGTAGAAAGATTTTCAGTATCATAATAACTTGAAAATTTAAAACAAGTATATGATCTTGCTTTAGCAATATCCAGCATCTAGCTGTTAGCATGGAAGATGTCCAGAAAAACTGAGAGAATGTGTTTGTGCAAAGAATGAAAGGGAATGTACAGATAACTTCTAACTAACATGCATAGGGACTTTGTGGCCACCTGTAAATATAAACACACATAACCACTTTCCCATCTGGTTTCACAATTTTTTCAAAATAATTTCTTCTTTTATTGGCTGAAATACTTCTATAAAGAGACACTTCCCTTCACCTATCTTAGGGTTACACAGTGGTGCAGTTCACATAGGAAAAGCAAGATATGATAAGTGCTTGACTGCTTTTATCAGTTTTCAAGAAAAGGAATTGACTTCTGTTTTCCAAAAGCAGATAACATTATTTTTTAGATGTGGCCAGTGGAACATCCTTAGGTTTCCTCCTGAGTCCCATAGACACATTACTAATAGTCTTTAATAATTTTCTTTCTCTTTGGTAAAACAAAGTTTCAGGTTTCTCTTATACATCCCCTGTACTAGATCTTGAATCAACCATATCTCCCATAAGCCCTGGTTTCTTTTAGTGGAAAATGGTGTTTTAGTGTCATAGTCTAGTACTAGCAATGCTGTGGTTAATAGATTGTTCATTGTTGCTGGGCCTTTTCGGTGTACAGACCAGGGAATTTTTTTTTTTTTTTAAGTTTAAACAGCTTATACATTTATACTAGTAAGTGAAATTTAAGTTAAGTACTTTGGGGTCTTTAAACTTTTCTTGCATATATTTCTGTCTTTTTCCTTCTACAGTAGTAATCCTGGTTTTCAAGGCCATGGCAAATCGTAGAATATGTCATGATTATTTATTTGCTTTATGCCACATGATATATGTAATAGTTTCAGTGTAACATTACCAGTTCTACCTCACTGATAAAATTACTGGAAACAGTTAAATTTTCTTTGCATATACTTTCTCCATTTTCCCTCTTCATTTTAGCGTTTTAAAAATTCTGAAATACTTTGAAGCTTATAGGAAAGTCTTAAAAGTAGTGTACACTTCCTATATACATTTCACTCAGTGCTTCATATTTGATAAAATTTTACTGCATTTGCTTTATCATGCCCTTTCTTTCTCCCTGCTATCTCTCTTCCACCCCCACAGGTATACAGTTTGTTCTTATATTTTTTCCAGAACCAATCAAGAGTAAGTTGTAGACATGATATCCTATTACACCTAAGTAATTCAGTGTATGTTTTTTAAGATTAGGGCACTCATACATAACAACAATATAGCTGTCAGATTCATGAAATTAATGCAAGTACCTCATTCAGGTTCTGCCAGTTCTCCTTGTTACGTTGCATTTGGCATATTTTGTTATCTAGATACCATCTTTTCTCTTTTCCTTTTTTAATTTTTATTTTATATTGGAGTATAGTTGATTAGCAATATTGTGTTAGTTTTAGGTGTACAGCAAGGTGATTCAGTTATACATGTATCTATTTAATAAATTGTTTTCCCATTTGCACAGAGAGATCCTTGTTGATTTATCTGTTTTAAATACAGCAGTGTGTATATGTCAGTCTCAAACTCCCAGTTTATCCCTCTCCCCTACTCTTCCCCCCGCAACTGTTCCTTCTCTTAAGTCTGCAAGTCTTTCTGTTTTATAAATAAGTATATTTGTATCATTTTTTTAAGATTCCACTTATAAGTGATATCATAAGATATTTGTCTTTCTCTGACTTACTTCACTTAGTATGATAATCTCAAGGTCCATTCATGTTGCTGCAAATGGCATTATTTCATTCTTTTTAATGGCTTAGTAATACCCCATTGTGTATATGTGCCACATCTTCTTTATCCACTCATCTGTTGATGGACTAGGTTGTTTCCATGTCTTGGCTATTGTAAACCATGTTTCAGGGAACACTGGGGTGTATGTATCATTTTGAACCATTTTTTTCTCTGGACATATGCTTAAGAGTGGAATTGCTGGTAGCTGTGTTTTTAATTTCTTAAGGAACCTCCATATGGTTTTTCATAGTGGCTGTACCAATTTGCACTCAGTCTCTTTTCTTTCTTGATCTTTGTGTTTTTGATGAATGCAGGCCAGCTATTTTATAGATTTTCCCTCAATTTAGGTTTGGCTGACATTTCCTTATGAATTTTTGGCAGGCATACCATAGAAGTGATGTTGCATTCTTGTGTAACGTATCAGGGAACGTGTTGATTTGGTCCTTACTGGTGAGGTTAACTTTGATCACTTGGTGAAGCTGGTGTTACCAGGTTTGTCTACTCTAAACTTACTTTTTTTTCTCTCTTGTAATTAATAAATATTTTGTGGGAAAATACTTTAAAACTCTGAATGTCCTATTCTACAACAAACTTCCACCAGCTCCTTTTAGCATCCATTGATGATTCTTTCCGGAATAAATTTCTGATGGTTGCCAAATGTTGGCTTTCTTATTCCATTATTCCTTCTACAGTTTATTAGTTGACACTCAATCTTATTTATTAATATGGATTCATGGATTCCTATTTAATCCATTATTATCACTGTTCATTTTGATGCTCAGATTGCCTCAGATTTAATCAGTAGAAGCCCCTTCAAGCTGTCTCCTATGTCTTATGACATGTCCTCATCATTCTTTGAATTTCTTTACTTTCAAACACAAAGAAGTTTTCAAGCTCATTTTCTCTGCCCTAGGAATCAATTCTTTCCCTAGGAGTCCTGATTCTTTTTAGTGGATAATGATACTTGGAAACTAAGATACAGACACTTGATAAGCTCACTGCTACAAGTGTGTCATTGCCTCTAGATCCTCTTAGTAGACAGAGCTAAGAAATATATATATGCATGATGCATGAATATATGTGTATGTGTATCTGTGTGTTATATGCGTTTGTGGATATACACATACCTGTAGTAATTTACTCTATATTAATTTCACAGTCTGTGCAAAGATTCACACACCTCCCTCTGAAGTCCACAGGGTTCATTCTTGCCTTCTGCATTTTCATATTTGTAATTCCATTCTCTGACAGCCAAGAAATGTGGCTCTTGTTATCATCAGTTTACTTATTTGTTCATTTCCCCCTATATGTAATGAGTTGCCTTTTTTACCTCATTGGTACATTCCCTATCAAGTTCAGTCATGCTTTAGACTTTGAGTGTTACCTTGGCCCCAGTAAGTTGTCTTAGTCCAGGCCTCAGCTGCCAAATGAAAAAGGAAGAGAAGACAGTTTCTGGCCCCACCCCCCCCACCCCCCCCACCCCCCTGCTTGTTAAAGGAAAGACAGAGGAAGCCTACCATTTAAAAATTATTAAACCTATCTACAGTGTCAGAGCACATTATCACTACACACTATGTACTCTCTCTTTTAGTTGTTATTCAGTCTTAATTCAATAGGTCACTGTACATTTAATGCTTACCATCAGTCCTTTTGTCATTGTATATCTATTTATTTTGGATTCCTAAAGCCTATAGTATATTTCTAGGAAGGCCTTGTGGGAACTGTGTTCCCTAAGTTCTGGGGAATGTTGAAAACAGTTCATTTGTGGGTCTTAATACTTGAAGTTAGTGATGGATACAAAATCTTTGGCTCAAATTTTCTTTCTTTGGATATATAAATATATTGTTCTATTGTTTTATACAAGTACTACTGATGGGCTTCCCTGGTGTCTCCGCCGGTAAAGCGTCTGCCTGTAATGCCGGAAACTCAGGTTCGATCCCTGGGCTGGGAAGATCCCCTGGGGAAGGAAATGGCAACCCACTCCAGTACTCTTTCCTGGAAAATTCCATAGACAGAGGAGCCTTGTAGGCTACAGTCCATGGGGTCGCAGAGTCGGACACGACTGAGCGACTTCACGTCACGTCACTGATGAGCAAAGACTGTCAATCTAATATTCTTTCCTATATAAGCCATTTAATCTTTTTGGCTAGATGCCCAATTAATTTTACTGGAATATATCTTAATGTTGGTTTTTCTGCATCAGTATTCTTAGATATGTGATTTGCCCTTTCATTATTTGGTTTCAGATATTTTAGTTTTATATCAGAAAAGTTTTCTTCAGTTATTGTTTTGTTGGTTTTATTTCCTTTAATTTTCTTTTTCAGGACTCCTATGTATGTTGGATCTTCTTTAACTATCTTCAATATTTGCCATTTCTTTCTAATTTTTTGTCTTTTTCATTTAAAGTTTTCCTTCCTTTTTATGTTCTTTTTTACTTAGACTACATTATCTGTTGTGTTTATTAACTCTGTTTCTTCTAGTTTAGTTCTTTTTTGAATTGATTCTTCCTTTTATTACCCACCCCCCTGAGTTTTATCAGTTAGACAGTGGGTAGATAATTTGGGGGGTTGTTTTCGTTCTAATTTATGTTGTTCTTTCGTATAATGTATAATTTTAAAAAGTCTTTTCAGCTTGTTTTGAAATAGTAGGTTATAGCGTTTACCTGTTTTGTTGGCAAGTCTTTGTGGTGTGCTTTCATTGTGTTTGGGGATCTGTCCTGTTTTCTTTTATCTTTTGTAACTTTGCATCAGATTTAACTTTTATCATTTTATTTATTTTTATGTGAAGTTAGCCTGTTGAAATACATAGAGATCTCCAGTTTCTGTGTAGTGTTTGAAAATATGTCACCTTGATATATAAGATCTCTTCACTCTCTCCTTCCTCACTTGACCTGAAATTTCTATTTTCTTTTTTCCATTCCCCTATCCTCTTCAGTTTGGATCCTGTTCCTAGAAATTTCTTCTTGATGTGGCTTTGCTCTAGAGAAGAGCTTTGACTGATTAATTTTAAGAGTTCTAGTGACTGGAGTATTCTATGCCCTTAAGACTTTATTGTAGATTCTTCAATCACATGCTACTGTAGTGAGCAAAACCCATTTCTTTTTATTCCCTTTTCTCATTTTTGCCTGCTGTGTTCCATAGAGAGTCCTTGCTGGCTCTTTTGGAGTTATTTTGTTCTATGGGCTAGTAAAATGTCCTGTTAATATCCTCTGTATTTCCCCACACAGATTATTCATACCCACATAGATCTTGCCACTATTGGTGGTTTGTCCCAGCTTCTTGTATTTTGGGATTTTGTACATGATGTTTTGATTTTGTTATCTAGTTGCTCTGATTTTATGAGATTAAAAATTTAAGCTTCTGCCTTCGCAGAATTTCCACAAAACTTTTCATATTAGAAAGTTGTGAACTACTACCCCCTAGACCATGTGGGCTTCTACTGTCAAGGTCAATGTGATTGCATTAAATGTGAATTATAGTTAAAAATAAACTATATGTTATTATCTTATTAAACTACTAGATGGCTACCTAATTAAGAGCCCTTCTGTACCATCTACAACTAAATTGTTATAAAAATTAAATATTGTATGTCTTTGGTGACCTCTTGAATTCATGAGCTATGAAAAAGATTTGGAAGAAAGTTCTCTTGTATGTTCAGTTCAGTTCAATCACTCAGTTGTGTCCAACTCTTTGCAACCCCATGAACTGCAGCATGCCAGGCTTCCCTGTCCTTCACCAACTCTGGAAGCTTGCTCAAATTCATGTCCATCGAGTCAGTGATGCCATCCAACCATCTCATCCTCTGTCTCCCCCTTCTCTCCTGCCTTCAATCTTACCCAGCATCCGAGTCTTTTCCAGTGAGTCATTTCTCATCAGGTGGCCAAAGTATTGGAGTTTCAGCTTCAGCAACAGTCCTTCCAATGAATATTCAGGACTGATTTCCTTGAGGATTGCCTGGTTGGATCTCCTTGCAGTCCAAGGGACTTTCAAGAGTCTTCTCCAACACCGCAGTTCAAAAGCACCAATTCTTCAATGCTCGGCTTTCTTTATAGTCCACCTCTCACATCCCTACATGACTACTGAAAAACCATAGCTTTGACTAGATGGACCTTTGTTAACAAAGTAATGTCTCTGCTTTCTAATATGCTGTCTAGGTTGGTCATAGCTTTTCTTCCAAGAAGCAAGCATCTTTTAATTTCATGGTTGCAGTCACCATCTGCAGTGATTTTGGAGCCCAAGAAAATAAAAATCTGTCACTGTTTCCATTGTTTCCCCATCTATTTGCCATGAAGTGATGGGACCAGATGCCATGATCTTAGTTTTCTGAATGTTGAGCTTTAAGCCAACTTTTTCACTCTCCCCTTTCACTTTCATCAAGAGGCTCTTTAGTTATTCGCTTTCTGCCATAAGGTGGTATATATGAGGTTATTGATATTTCTCCCAGCAATCTTGATTCCAGCTTCTGCTTCATCCAGAGTGGTATTTCACATGGTGTACTCTGCATAGAAGTTAAATAAGCAGGGTGACAGTATACAGCCTTGACGTACTCCTTTCCCAATTTGGAACCAGTCTGTTGTTCCATGTCTAGTTCTTACTGTTGCTTCTTGTCCTGCATACACATTTCTCAGAAGGCAGGTAAGGTGGTCTAGTATTCCCATCTCTTTAAGAATTCTCCAAAGTTTGTTGTGATTCACACAGTCAAAGGCTTTAGCGTATTCAATGCAGCAGATGTTTTTCTGGACTATTAAAAATAATTATTGAGAGTTCTCTGGTGATCTACTGGTTAGGATTCAGCACTTTCATTACCATGACCTGGGTTCAGTACCTGGTCAGGGAACTCAGATCCCACAGGCTGTGTGGCAGTGACTGCTGGATATTTTTTAATATCTATATAGCAGCTTTGGTGGTGGTGGTTTAGTCACTAAGTCGTGTCTGACTCTTGCAACTCCATGGACTCCATGGCTCCATGCCAGGGCCCTCTGTCCATGGGATTCTCCAGGCAAGAATACTGGAGTGGGTTGCCATTCCCTTCTCCAGGGGATCTTCCTGACCCAGGGATCAAACCTGGGTCTCCAGCATTGCAGGCAGACTCTTTACCGACTGAGCTACAAGGGAAGATATATAGCAGCTTTATTAAGATGTAATTCACATATCTCAGAGCTCATGCAGAGTATACCATTCAGTGGGTTCACAAAGTTGTGCAGCCATTCCAACCATTAATTTTAGAACATTTTTTTTATCACAGAAAGAAACCTCATACTCATTAGCAATCACTTCTTACTTCTCCCAAATTTCATCCTTCCCTCCTCAGTAGCCCTTGGCAACAACTGATCTTTCTGTGTCTAGATTTGCCTATTCTATACATTTTGTATAAATGGTATCATACAGTATATTGTCTCTTGTGACTGACTTTTTTCACTTAGTATGTTTTCAAGGTTCAGACATATTGCAGCATATATCAGTACTTCACTTTTTTTTGGTTGTTGTAGTATTCCATTGTATGGACATTTCACATTTTACTCATCTACTCATCAGTTGATGGACATTTCAGCTTTTTCCACTTTTTTCCTATTATGAACAATACTGTTATGAACATATGTGAACCAGTTTTTGTATACATGTGTGTTTTTATTTCTCATGGATATACACCGAGAGATAGGATTATTGGGTCAGATAATAACTATATGTTTAGTCTTTTAAAGAACTACCAGATCTTTTTTCAAAGCAAGCACCCTCATTTCCTATTACCACTAGCAATATGTGAGTGTTCCCATTTTCCTAGTAATACATCCTTGTCAACATGTTATTCTCCACCTTGTTGATTATAGTCATCCTAGTGGATGTAAAGTGATATCTCAAGGTAGTAAATATCTTCTAGTGAAATCTTAGTGATAATTTTCTCAGTCTTTGTTTGTTTGAAAATGTTTTTAATCTTATATAATTTCCAAAAAATTAGTGCAGAACTCAAGTTGACAGTTATTCTCCCTGAGCATTTTGAAGCTATTACTCAATTTAGCTGCCATTGTTGCTGTTGTGAAATAAGCAGGAAGTCTAACTTCTGTTTCTTTGTAGATAATCTCATCAACTACTTTAAGGATTATCGTTTTCTTTGGTATTCTGCAGTTTCACTATGATATTACAAATAAAGTGTGTCATAAGAACTTAGGTAATAGTAATTTTGAGTTATTAACATTAAACTTAATATTCTACTTCTAAATAGTGATTAGTGATCTGTGAACAGCTAAGAACATAAGCCAATGCTTACTGTCTATTTAAAAAGGCCCTGTGGTGTATCTTTCTGGAGTACACATTTTGTCAGCTTTGTAACTTTCTTCTCAAGACCATGGACTATGCTTTCCATATCTTTCTATAGCACTGTTGGAAATAATCATGAAAAATGGAAGCACTGCTGGAAATAGCCCTCATTGCCGAAAACCATCAGGTAGTGGTGATCAAAGCAAACCTAACTGCACAAAGGACAGCTCATCTGGTAGTGGTGAAAGTGGAAAAGGCTACACCAAAGACCAAGTAGATGGAGTTCTCAGGTAAGAATGAATATGACTTATATGTATGTCAATTGTAGTTGATACTAATGTAAGTTTAATGTTGTAACACCTAAAAAATGGGTTTTAATTACAATTCAATAGAAGGACAGACGTTGAAGAGTTGAACTCTTGGTGTCTTATGATTTATATTCTTTATAAAGAAGTGTAAATTACCAATTCTATTGAAATTTCCATCTTTTAAATATAAGCCACAAAACTAATAACAGAAAAAAATTTTTTTAGGAAAATTGCTTCAATTTTTTTAACACAGTACAGTGCTGCTGCTGCTGCTGCTAAGTCGCTTCAGTCGTGCCCGACTCTGTGCGACCCCATGGACTGTGGCCTACCAGACTTCTCCATCCATGGGATTTTCCAGGCAAGAGTACTGGAGTGGGGTGCCATTACCTTCTCCGACAGTACAGTGAAACCTTCCCTAATGGCTCAGTCGTAGAGAATCCCCTTGCCAATGAAGGAGACGTGGGTTTTATCCCTGAGTCTGGAAGATCCCCTGGAGAAGGGAATGGCAACTCAACTCCAGTATTCTTGCCTGGGAAATCCCATGGACAGAGGAGCCTGATGGGCTATAGTTCAGGGGGTCGCAAAAGAGACAGATACAACTTAGCAACTAAACAACAACAACAAATGTATGTATATATATATGTATGAAGGAGAAATTTCATATGAGGAGAATATTGAGGGCAATTGCAAAGCATTTCAATTTTCTACTTATATTAATGAAGGATATTTTTTTTCTATTTATATTCTTTCTTTAAGGCTGTCTTTATATATAGCAGATACTATAATGTCTTCTCCTTTTAATATTTTTTCTTACTCTCATTATTCTGCTTCAGTGTTTTATTTTTACTTCATGATACATCTCTACTTAAAGAAGAAAAATTACGTAGAATTGGTAAATTATGAACTGGGTTTTGGAGATTTAACTTTATTAATTTTGTAAATAAGAAAATGTTTTCTGGAAAGAAAATGAACTATGAACCACTAGAAAAAACACTGTTGTTATTTCCTCCTACAACTTTAGGAGGCATTGATGTTGTACTAAAATTGCTCTCTAGGGAATCTAAAGTATAAGGGTGAAGGACTCTGAACAGTGATTAGTCGGATATTTCAACTTGGAGAGTGAATAGCAGTGAACTAGCTTAAGTGAAGAGTAGGTAAAGTTAGTTTTCTTTCTCTTTTGCCCTTTCTTATCCTCTTTTAACTTTACTTCCTTTTATTTTTTCCTTTTTTTCTCCATTCTTATTTTTAGTTAGTTCTTTTTAACAGCATTATTTGGAATTGAAGTTATTTTTAAATCAAGTATCAATGTATTTATATTTTACTTTTCTTCATACATATGCTAAAGCTTAAATGTAACATTTTATCTGTGTGTGACCACAATAAGAATAAAGACTCCCTAATTATGATGAAGTCATGATAAAGGGTATTCGATTGGCCTGAATGGTAATGAAGGCCTTTAAGAATTATAAATAATGTTGGTGACCACTTTTATAACTGTAGTGTTGTGTCGGAGGCTGAATAAGTGAGATAAGTGAATAAATGAGAGACTTGCTTTTGAATTCCTTTAAGGAAAAGCTTCTACTAAACAGTGTGCTGAAATGTGTTCCAGGAAGCCATATCTCTCCAAAAACCAATTTTCTACCAATTTCTGGTAGAAATTGTTTTTTACTAGGAGAACATATTCTCAGTAAAAGACCTAGCGTGACTTTTGTTATATGTGATTTTTATTTAGAATTATTTTATAATTTGTTTTTAAAGAAAGACCTATAGAATCACCTATATATTGGAAAATATACCCCCTCCCCCAAATAATTGAAATTTTGGAGAATAGGAATCTCCTAAATCTGATATTATTTTTAAAAAATCTCTTTTCTTCATTTCTTCTACTCTAGCTTTGAAAGGAAAAGAGGAGTAGCTCAAGGTATGGTGGAAAGAAAGAAAGAAGAGCAATGTTTTGTTTTCCTCTCTATTTTAGTAGCCAGGCAGGGGGACATTTTGAGGATGGAAGAATGAAATATGATGGTGGGTGCAGATCCACTTTTGTATGTGGCCAGAATTGGGCCGATGGAAATAAAATGTTGAGAGAGATCCTGTCTGTTGGATCTGTATTCTCTGTGAAATTGGAGATTAAGTTATCCTCTGAGGTTAGAAGAAAAGAGATGAGATTGAAAGCTTGAGAAGAATGGTGAAAGTATGGAATACTTGCCGACAGGAAGGGAGGATTGCTGACTAGCACCGAGGAACCAGCCAAGTTTCAGACTGAATTCTTAGTGCGTTACGAGAATTAGCTTAGTTTTATGCCTGTGTTTACAGATTGTTTCTCTGGTCAATTTTAGCATACCTTTTTATTCTATCACATAAATGTAGTTTTTGGGGGGATTAATATGATCAGAACATTCTTTAATAGAATCCCTGAGTTATTCAGAGTATTTCATTTGCTACCTAATATAAGAGTTGCTTAGCTTTAGCTAATCATGTAACACTTATTCATCATATTAGCCTTCATAAGTGTTGCTTTAGTGAGGTAGCAGATTACCAGCAAACACTTACATGCTGTGTGTTTTTGTTTTACCTGTACACAGGGGATTTTTCTGAAGAAAGCCATGTTATCTTGTTGGTTAGCATGATTATGCAAACAAGTTGCTCAGTGACATTTTGGCTCAAAGGGAGAGGCCATGCAATAATACTGCATCCATTGCATAAGTAAGAGCTAGCATACAGTAAGACTGAACAAAAAGTGTGTAACTTTGTAAAACTCATATTCTGTGTAACTAAGCACTGTTTATTGTCTTTGAGTGTTGAAATGTGTTGAAAAATCACAGTGCAAAAGGTGTCCTAGATCTTATTTGAAGAGATTTTTAATATCTCATTGGGAAAAAACCCATCTTTTTGTTTTAAAAATATTAGATCTGTATGAAATCATTAACTGGCCATCATTATATTTATCAGTTAGGAACACTTCCGTATAACTGTTAAAATTATTTGAATTATGGAAATTTCATTAGGATTGGTTTTAAGCTATAGTTCTTTAAATGGAAACAAATGATTTTGCTAAATTTATAAAATAAATAATCTTTTGTCTCAGGAATAAAGAATTACTTTCCTAAATACCAATTAAATTTGGAGTATATTTAAAAATCATCTATAACAACAACAACAAAAAGTCATCTATAAATATGAAAAAAGAATAGAACAAGGCCTCCCTGCCCCAGCCAATATGCTTTCTAGCACATAAAGGAAGACATAAAAGTTGAGCCATGCATACTTCTCCCTTGTTGAGCTCCCAGACAAATCTTTCTGGCCTTTGTCCACAATATTTCCTTCCAGTGCAGGTGACAGTTTGCCTCTTTTAATTTATTTTCTTTTTCCTTCCTTCCTTTCCTTCTTTTTTAATTCTTTGATGAGGATAGAGAAGAAGGAGCAAACTATAAAAAGTGTGACAAATGCATTTAGCTGGTGAAAGAAGTATGATGAATAATATATGGATTAAAATTAAACATGAATGGTAATTTCTTATTTAGGTGTGGAAAGTTAAGTAAATGAGTATATTTTTAGCATTATTTGAAATATGTAGTCTACAGTTTGTCCATTGGTGACATTGACTTTATACCTCTCTACTGGCTTCTCAAAGAATTTCTCCTCTTCTGGACACACAGTAGGTGTTCTGTACATGTCCTTCTTCCCTTTATTTCTGTCACATAGTTTAACATATCTGGGAAAATGAGTCTCTATCAAGGTAGAGTAATCATTTTCTGTTTTGTTCACTAACTGATCTCAAGAACCCTGGGATATAAATATTATTGACTCAATAATGAATCAATAAATATTATTTCCTAAATAAAGGAAATGCCATGCTTATCAAATAAAATTGACTTGTGTCAGTATTTATTATCTAAAGTAGGAAAGTCTAATTTTATTATTATTATGAAAAAGACTGTCTAACAGATTTTTGTTGATGTGATTATAAAAGAATTCTATAATCTTTTCAGTGTGTTCTCTTTTTCCCCTTGTTCATATAACAAATGATGAATGCTTTCATTATGAAAGGAGAGCTAAAGTTCATTTATTCCATAAATATTTACTGAGAACCCCTCATGTACCAAGTAGTGTGATGACTAATAGGTTTAGTAGTGAAAAGAGATCAATCTTTTCTCTTTTCTTTGAACACTTGGAGTCAGCCTTTGCAGTCCTCTAGCTGTCAATGAACAATTGTGCCTCAGCTACATTAACCTCTTACTACCTGTCATCAAGCCACTCATACATGGAACACATTTAAAATCATAAAGTACACACCAAAAAATATGTAAAATATATCTGTATTTTGGTGAAGGAACATTATTAGGTCATGAGAAAATGTAAGCATCCAAAAGGATTAGTGTTCTTTGCTCCATTCACAGTACTTCTTTTCTAACCTACTTCAAAGACTCTGGGCTTAAACGTCACATATTTAGGGTTATAAACTATGTAAGTAGTCTTTTAAGAGTATGTTCATCAAAAGGAAAATCAGGCGTAACAAATATTTTTGAGTCCCTTAATGTATTTTATTATGAGATTTTATCTTTCATAGAGAGTGACACACATGAACTCTCTTTAACATTGCCTAGCTGAATTCACTTGCTTTGACATTTAAGCCATAGGATACAGTATTTGTTTTATATGCACTAAACTGTTGCTCTGATATTTGGTTAGGTTTGCATTATGCAACAACAGAACTCTTGAAATGCAATGTCTGTTAATCCTTAGCTGTGACATCTTGAGAGGAGTTTTGGGATTTCTTACGAATTTAAGAGTACTATAAAATTGTCCTTACTCTCTCATTTTAGTATGTGCTCTGTCCTCCATCCACATTTGTTATGAGCTTTGCTTTACTTCTCTGTAGTTGTGATAAATTATACAAGGACATTCTCATGGTCAATTCTTCTTAGAGTTAAAGAGAGGTTGGAAAAATGGTCTGTGGTTGAAAAGAGAATGAAGCAATGACCCTTAATAGATAAACTATCATTTGATATTGAGAAAACAATCCACGAATAGTTCTTTATACTATTCTAATCAATAAAAAATTAGAAGTATTGCTCGAAGTTCTTCCTTGAAATTTACTTATAACACACTCTTTTTGTTCACAGCATAAACAAATGTAAAAATTACTATGAAGTACTTGGAGTAACCAAAGACGCTGGTGATGAAGATTTGAAAAAAGCTTATAGAAAGCTTGCTTTGAAGTTTCATCCAGACAAAAACCATGCACCTGGAGCAACAGATGCTTTTAAAAGTAAAGTAAACCTTTTAAAGAAATTTTCTAAACTCTTTTTAGAATTCACTTTACAGTATTTCAGATAGTAAGTCCTACCTTTAGACTGGTGCATTTAAGACCAGCATAAGCATGGGTCCTCAAAATCCTTTAAAACTTAACTTGTTATACCAAGAGCCAAACAAATGCTGTTGGGCTTCACAAAGGCATCGTGTCAGTTTTGGCAAATTTCAAAGTGACTTTTCTAGATACCAAAGCAGGCTTCTAATTTACCACACAAGTAGTGTGATGACTATGCATGAGCTTCTAGCATATTACCAGCTGGTTCTAAAGGAATTAAAAGCAAAATATATTTTCTGTGAGTTTTTAAAACATTAGAGACTGTCTAGAATTGGAAAATTACTTAGAATCACTGTTTGTCCAGTGTTCTATTTCTATTAACTCCAGACAATTCGAACCTGATTTTTTTTTTCAAGAATGTTTCTTTCCTCTTGGCTACTATTCATTTTTCTTCATTTTCTTTATTATTTCAGTTTTTTTTGTCAATTTAGTAAATAAGCGTGAGAGAACTGATTTTATAATTTCATGTTTATTACAATTTATTCATAAGAGTTATTTTCTGGTTAATAAGAAAATGCTTAAATTTGTAATTATTTGTTTTGTGAATTTGGCATTCATAGAGCCAATGTATGATGTTTACGGTGAAATATTGGGGTCTTGGAATAACAGGAAGGAGATACTAATTTTTTTAATTTTCCTAAAAAATAGATGACTCAATTGGTCATTCAATAAAATACCGTTAAAATTGTTTCCAGAATGGTTTTATTTCTTAAAGGAAGTTGCTAATCAACATACATTTGGGGATTATTATAGTTCAATAAAAGCAGCTGCCAAAGTGGTACTGGTGAAATTAAAATATCACTGTGACAGTGAGAACCTTCTCTGATTGTCTCCTTAAATTAAAAGTAGCATATTGAAAGTACAGGAAAAGCTTCTTTACTCAAAAACACTAACTTTTACCATATATTCCCCCCACAAAGTTAAAAAACATTTTTTCACATTCTGAATTAAAATCATTTAATTTAAAATTTTTTGTGTTTTTAAGATGTTTAAAATGTTTGGCAGTGAATTATTTGCATGTCTGTGATCTGTTAGATGATTTCATATTAATTCTTCATTAATGCTAAGAACATGCTTCTTTCTCCCATTTCTGTATTGAAGTTGTGTTATTAATAGCATTATTGGTCTTAGAATAACAGTGAGTGGATCTACCAATATTTTTACAGTTTGTGTTGTGTTTTGAAGAGATGAGCAGTATAAATGTCACCCCACACAGACACTCAGAGAAGTTTTACAAAGGTGATGCTACTTTGATTTGGTATATTTCAGAGTCTAATGCTCTGATTTGCAAAAGTAGAAACAATATTTTATCAACATGCTGGGTGGTGACTCATCTGTAGAGGAAAGGTGCACATTATTCAATACGCAGAAGGTTATTTGTAAATCAGAATGCCAATTTATTAATTCCAAAGAGGATCATAATAGGGTGGTGGC
Organism: Giraffa tippelskirchi; assembly: GCF_054371585.1. NCBI lineage: Eukaryota > Metazoa > Chordata > Mammalia > Artiodactyla > Giraffidae > Giraffa > Giraffa tippelskirchi. The sequence continues at coordinate 85,275,720 of NC_137275.1, read as the reverse complement.
TGATGAACCCATTTTTCACTGAGTAGAAACTACATAGAAAACCCAGATTGTTAGAACTTCCCTGGTGATCCAGTAGTTACGACTCTGCGCTTCCATTTCAAGGGACATAGGTTCAATCCCTGGATGGAGAATCCTGAATGCCACATGGGGCGGCTATAAAGAAATAAAAGAAAACCCAGACTGTAAGCCACAGAAGATTGGTGAACAAAGGTAGTTAATCAGACAGTATTACTGCTAGTGTGTCATCGCAGAGAATTGGCAAGTTTCCTTCATTCAGCACATAGGATCTTTTCATGACTTTCTGAATCATCTTATTTTCTCTTCAATCAATTGGTTTTAACTTCTGTGTCTGGGATACCAAGCTATTTAGTCTAAATAAAGACTATAGTTTTTTGTTTGTATAAGAGGTAAGTATAGATTTATTGCTCTGTAATTGCTAAAATACAGAAGATGGAAACCATTTGATTTTTTTTTTTTATTTCCTTCAAGAATAGAAAAAGAGACAATTAGTTAAGGAATGAGATTAGATAGAAGAGATATTTTCATTGTGTGTTTTGTAAAACTTTAAAAATAAAAGCTTACCATCAAAGAGGGTAGATTAAGGGAACTCTTAAGGTTGTGTAGCTCTTTGTTCTTTAATTAGGTTTGTGAATTTCTCCAGGCAGGGAATATTTTATTTACATCTAGACAATTACTTGCATAATATATATAAACACACCTTTAAAAATATTTGAAATGGATCCCTTTCCTTCTCTATAATGTGGATATTTTCAAAACATGCTCTGTCTGCATTATCTTCAAAGACTCCAAGTATTTCATAGACTGTTTGAATAGTACATGTGCCTGTTGACATACACATGAATCTGATTACAAAGGCCATTGATTAGCTGTTTGTATGTTTGCTTGTTAAATAATAATGGATCAGATACTACTGCCTATGGCAGGTTTGGTAGTTCAGTATTCTTTTTTTTCTTTCTTTCTTTTTGACTGTGCTGGATCTTCATTGTTGCACGGGCTTTTCTCTAGTTGTGGCAAGCAGGGGCTACTCTCTAGTTATGGTGTGTAGGCTTCTCATTGTGGTGGCTTCTACTGTTGCAGAGCCAGGCTCTAGGGCACATGAGCTTCAGTTGTTGTGGTTCCCGGGCTCTCGAGCATAGGCTCAATAGTTGTGGCTCACGGGCTTAGGTGATCCGAGACGTGGTGGGATCTTCCTGGACCAGGGATTGAACCTGTGTCATCTGCACTGGCAGGTGGATTCTTTACAACTGAGCCACAAGGGAAGCCCCTCAGTATTCTTAACATCTAGAGTGAATTTCTGAGAATAGAGAAGTCAGTCTACTTCATGGGCTAGTTCTTCTAGAGAAATACAAGAAGAAAATATGAGATATCCTCTTATTAAATGAATTTGTAATTTATGAAGAGGAGACAAATTTCACACAGAACATTTGGAATAATAGTAATACCTAACATTCAACAAGCGTTTTATAGTTTTTTATTCCCATTTTTAAAACTTTAATGCTATTAAAAATCTTCTGAAGTAAACAGGAACCAGTGTCATCTCTTTGCAAAGAAAATTTGGGTCTCAAAGAGATTAACTGACCCAGGATCTCCTAGAAGACTGAATGTAATTAAAGTTCAAAACATAGAATAAAGATATCCAAAGAAAAGCCAGAAAGATACATTAGAGTTATAATCAGAGTAATTGGAGAAGCCTTCATATTATAGGTGAGAATTATGTATTCTCAAGATGAGTATGATTTCTTTGGTTAGAAAAGATGGCAGAAACTTGAGTATGAGAATGAGGAAAGTGATTTAAAAGTCAGTGAGGACTTCCACTTTCAGGAAGACTTTTCCCTGTTATTCACACTAAAGTGCAACTGAAAATTATTTATAAAACAAAACAAATATAAGTTATTCAACATAGTGTTGGAAATTCTAATCAGTGCATTTAGGTGAGAGAAAGAAATGAAAGGCACACAAACTGTCCCTATTTGCAAATAACATGATCATGTATAAAATATCTAAGAAATGTACCAAAAAGAAAAAAAATCCTAGAACTAATAAGTGAATCCTGCAAGATTTCAAGGTATAAGATAAACATAAAAAGATCGATTACTATTTAGTGTATTTCTGCATACTAATAGTGAACATGTAGACACTGAAATTAAAAAATGCGTTACTATTTATAATCACACACACAAACAAGAAATACTTAGGTGTAAATTTAACAAAACTTGTGTAAGATTTGTATGCTGAAAACTGTATAATATTAATGAAAGAAATCAGAGGATCTAAATAAATGGAATGATATATCATCTTTATAAATTGAAAGACATAGTAATAAAGATGTCAAGACTCCCCAAGTTGATACACACATTTAATACAGTTCCTGTCAAAATCTTAAGACTTCTTTGTAGATAAAAAGAAGTTTATTCTAAAAGTCATATGGAAATACAAAGAACCTCAGTAAATGATTCATTAAAGGAGTAAGAGTAATAAGTGTACCTGATTTTAGGACTTACTTTATAGCTATGGTTAGCAAAATAGTATAGAATTGGCAGAAGGAGAGACACATAGATCAGTGGAACAGGATGGGAACCCATAGAGATACGACAGAGGTGCAAAATCAATTCAGTGGAGGAAAGATAGCCTTTTCAACAAAATAGTTTTGGAGCAACTGGACATTCATAGGCAAAACAACAAAATTTAACCTTGAAATAAGTCTCACACTTTATATAAGAGTGAGTGCAACATAAATCTTATAAAGTATAAAACAACACTTCAACTTTTAGCAAAAAATCATGGGAGCAAATTTTTAGGATCTTAGGCTATGCAATGACTTCTTAAGACTTAACACTAGACAGTTTATAACACAAAAAGTAGATAAGTTGGACTTGATCAAAATTTTTTTTTGTTTGCTTTGCAAAGATGCTATGAAGTAGAAGAAAAGACAAGAAACAAGGAAGGAGAAAATATTTGCCAAGCACGTACCTGTCTGACAAAGGACTAGTGTCCAGAATATATAAACAACTCCCCCAAACTCCCAATTAAAAAAAACAGACAACTCTTTTAGAAAATGGATACGAGACATGAAGAGACATTGTGCTAAACGTTATATACACAGGGCAACTATGCATGTGAAAAAGTTTTTGACATCATTCATTAGCCATTAGAGACATTGCAAAGTAAGACCAAAATGAGATTCTACTGCACACCTATCAGAATGGTTAAAATAAAAAAAAGTAGGAACACCAAATACTGGTACATATGCAGAGTAACGGATCACTTACACATTGCTGATGGGTTATGAGATGACACAGTCACTCTGTAAAACAGTTTGGCAGTTTCTCACAAAACTAAGTATTTAACTAACAGACAACCCAGCAATTGCATTTCTACAAATTTATCCTAGAAATAAAAATACATATTTACACATAAACCTGTTCATGAATGTACATAGCAGTTTTATTTGTAATAACCAAAACCTAGAAACAACCCAAATGTTGTTCACTGGGTGATGAGTGAAACAGTGATACATCCATACCATGGAGAACTAATCAGCAATAAAAGGAGTGAATGACTTACATAACAGCTTGGATCACTCTCCAAAGAATTATGCTGATTGAAAAAAGTCAATCCAGGAGATTTCATCCCATGTATATACTGTATTATTCCATTGATTTAACATTTTTGTAATGTCAAAATTATAGAAATAGAGAAGACAAGGCAGTAGTTGTGGGGAGTTAAAAGGGGAAAGAGGAGAAGGAAGTAGGTGTGGGTATAAAAGGGCAACCTGAGATGGTGCTGGAAATGTTTTATATCCTGACTGTTATCAATGTCAGTATCCTTGATATAATAATTTTATAAGATATTACCATGAGGGAAATTTAGGTAATGGGTAGAAGAGCCTACCTATATTACTCTTTACAACTTCATGTGAATCTAAAGTTAACCTCAAAATAAACAGTGTAATTAAAGGAAAATGAATAAAGTGGAATGTATCTTTTTGTGAAGTAAACAACACTGAGATGGAAATGTATTTTGTGAAGCTCTGAATACCAAAATGAATTTTGGTTTTAATTCTTAAGATAATAAAGAGCTGAAAAAAAGTCTTGATTATAGGTATAGCACAAGGTAAATAAATAGTAAATTAGTCACAGTAGATAGACTAAATTTTCTTACATATACAATTATGAATTATGACAATTTTTCACAAATATCTTCTAAAATATCATAGCATTTGGAAGTTACTTTTATAGCAAAGCCTTAGAAGTAGAATTGAGTTGCCAATATATTAATAGTTTAAAAAGTAATAGCATTATGAACCTGAAATAGGTTCAGTGTATAGAGGTTAAGAATCCTAAAACTGTTATTAATACTGGAAGTACAACTTTGGCAGATATTGATAGATATGCTTCTTTTTTGGGTATGTACTTTGCATACCCAAGGTACATTACTTGGATCTCTGATTATGCTTTCCCATTGGATCAACATTATAAATGATTGCTATATTTCTGAGTCATAGATCTATTTGGAAATCTGAAGAAAGTTTTGGGCTATCTCCTCAAGATAAATGGACTATCCACCTAAATTTTCACTCCAGCGACTTAGCAGCAGCAGCAGCAGCAGTGTTCACAGATGACTGGAAAGCTATCTCTGAATCATAAAAAAGTTCCAGAGTATCTGCATGTAATTAATTTCACCGTGATATGTAGTAATCCAGAAACAACTACCTAACGAGCATCTATTTGCTTGCTCAGTACCTATGACAACCACCACATGGGATCCAGAAAGTATTTTTAAAATAATCCCATATGCAAGAGGCTTATGATCTAGTTTGAGAAGCAAGTTGTATTTATGAAATGATTAGTCATTAGAAGTTTCAGAACAAGAATAGGGTAATTCCTGCTATTAGATTAAAGCAGTACAGTTTTTGTAAATTGCCTCAAGAAGACATTTGGGTAATTAATGTGCTCTTTTGGACATAGAAATGTAAGATAGGAAATTGAATTCTTTATGAATATCACAAAATATGGATTCTTTTTTTTTTTTTTTTTTTTTAGCCATAGGTTTTCTTCTTTTTTTTTTTTTTATAAATTTATTTATTTTAGTTGGGGGCTAATTACTTTACAATATTGTAATAGTTTTTGCCATACATTGACATGAATCAGCCATGGGTTTACATGTGTTCCCCTTCCTGGACCCCCCACCCACCTCCCTCCCCATCCCATCCCTCTGGGTCATCCCATTGCCCCGGCCCTGAGCCCTTGTCTCATGCATCGAACATGGAATGGATTCATTTTTTTAAAAATTCAGACTTTATGCTAGACCATGGGGATATTGCAATGAAACACACAGTTCCTACCTTCATGGAGTTGACAGTTTAAGAGAAATAAATTGTTCAGGAATAGAACAAAGAATAGCTCACTCTGGGCTGGCGTGTACAAAAAAAGTTTTATGGTGTAGGTTGCAGAGAGTTAACTCACTATGCTAAAATAAATTTGATCTTGAACAAGTTTCCTAACCTTTTTGAAACTCGGGGACCTCATCTGTAAAGTGGGGATAATAATGGATAATGTAATAAGATATTTGGGTTCAGAGCCTGGCAGTTGGTAGCTATTGCTGTTACTGGTTTGAAGGGCACTAGTGAGTGACTAGATTAGGATACTCAAAAAGGAAATAATAGCAGGCTATTAGGGGATAGAGCACAGTAGTAAGAAAGCAAGATGGACATTCCTTTATGTTCAAGGCAGTAGGGAGACTGTACAGCATAAAAAATTGTATTGGGAGATAATACATATAATTATAAGCAATGTATATAATACCTTTAAAAGAAATTGTTACTGTTGTGTTTTTTTTCTGATTAGCCTCAAGTATTTTTTGTTGTTGTTTGACAAGTAGCTTTTATATGGTACAGTCTTTTTTATAATGTAAAAACTTTTCTTATCAACTTCATATTACTTTTTCAGAGATTGGGAATGCTTATGCTGTTTTAAGCAATCCAGAAAAACGAAAGCAGTATGACCTCACAGGCAATGAAGAACAAGCATGTAATCAGCAGAACAATGGTAGATTTAATTTCCATAGAGGTTGTGAAGCTGATATAACTCCAGAAGATTTGTTTAATATATTCTTTGGTGGCGGATTTCCTTCAGGTATTTTAGTGTTAATTATAAATATTATATTTTATGAAGCTAGAGATCCTCACCACCAATTAGGCTGTTTAGAGATTTATGTACCTTCTCCCTGACATTTCTTATAGTATTATGATCCTGTGATAGTTCTTCATAAAAATAGGAGAAAAAATGTAGACTTATTAACTTTACTGTAAGTCTGTCTTTTTCCCAGAATATATTTTAATTTTAGAAAGATGTTCTGTATTTTACATAAAGCTGAAGAAAGGATCTATAAGTAGGAAATTCAGTGGCAGTGTCTTAGTTAAATGCTGTTACAACTATAGGAAGTAATCTGTCTCTTGGAGGACTATTTGACATGGGTTCTTTGAAGATCTTCACAGATATTTCATTAATAACATTATAGATATATTAATATGAATACATGTGGAGATACTTTCCATTGAAATATTAAAATGTCTGAATCATTGGTTATATATATACAGTAAGTGGGTTTTAAAAACTTATATTACATTAAGATAGAAATAATTACTTGAACTAGGCTATCAAAGTAAAGTACTATAGAAGTATTACTAAATAAATAGACTTTATAGTACCAGCATGTGTAGTATTGAGTTTTACTTACATTTACTGTGAGTTGCTTGTGTGGAAATTAATCTTTTTAAGAGTAGTTTCTCTAAGGTGTTTAAAATTGTAGCTCTAGTCTTGTTTACCACAGTTTAAAAAGGTGCTGAGTTAAACATCCTATTCAAAATTAGAAGAGTCTTTATGAAGGTAGCTGTATAATTTGGCCTGGTAGCACTGTCTGAATATTATTGAGAAACATTGTGGTCATTGATAAGGTATTTTGTCAAACATCCTTGAAAGAAAGAGGATATGTAGAACAAATTAATGAGTGAAAATATAACCTTGACATATTAGGATATGTAATTCCCTCTCATAGAAAAATTATTCAGACCAATAATTTTGACTAAAAATATGCTAGGAACAATTAGAAAACTTTCAGAAAATAGTGACCTTCTGATAGTTGATTTGCAGTTTTTTTGCTTGTCTTAACATAGTTTACTTTATCAATGACAGCCATTGTTCATTGGTCACCTTTTTTTGAAAACAGCTTGAATGTCATCAACAAGAAAATGTTGGAAAGTTGTGGTCCACCTGTACCATAGTATATTATACAGCTGGGTTTTTTTTTAAATGAATGAAAGTAGTATCGTTTGATTTCTAGAGGTACTTGTGATTCGTTGATAAATGCAGAAGGCAGAGTTTCAGATTAATGATCCCAGGTTTGTAAAATCAACCAACCACAACAAAGGTCCTCTCTCTTTGTATGCAGTATTAGAGAGGAATTCTTACTCAAGTTTTCATCAAGAAAGAGTTTCTCCTTTACTTTAAGGGAAGCAAAGAAGAATCATTCCAGGTTTTGTCACTCGTCATTCACAGGAGGGCAATAAGAGTTCATTACTCAAATGCGCATTATTTTAGTAATTAAAAAAAATAAAACTATAAAGGAAAATATAATTTTTCTGATCATAATTTTTCTCCCTAATTTAACCTTGCTTTTAATTTTCTAGGTAGTGTACATTCATTTTCAAATGGACGAGCTGGTTATAGCAATCAACATCAGCATCGACATAGTGGACATGAAAGAGAAGAAGAAAGAGGAGATGTATGTTTATGATATGATTAGAAATCAGAAAATGGCAAATTTCAGCTCAGGGAAAGGATAGAGTTGTCTGAAAATAGATCACGTTGTTTTAAAAGGAAGTAATGAGTTTTCTTTTGCCAGAAGTGTTCAATATAGACTAGGGATATTGGGGGACCAGGAGAAGAAGTCAGGGTGGCAGGTGGTTGGGCAATCTGACACCTTCACATTTGATATTCTATGATTCTAATGAAGATAAACCTCAAGTGTTCATGTTCCTAAGGTAAATTCTTATTATTGGGTCTAAAGAATTTAGAATTAATACTGAAAAACTTAAATTAGAAGTAACTTTCCTTGTTCTAATGCAGTTATACTTCATTGCATATAGCAGTTAAATTACACGAAGGAGAAAGGTAAATGGAAAGAGTGCTAGACTAGAAATGAAAAGGTCTGGGTCCCAGCTCTGCCATTTTCATCAGTGTCCACATTCCACCCTCAAATCCAAGGTAAAAATAGTTTTGCAACCTGCTGCATATTGATAGAGTCTCTGTATGGGGGAAAAAAAAAGAGGGAGACAGAGAACTTCCTCATCTGTAAAATGAGATCAGGTTATATCAGTTCAGTTCAGTTCAGTCGCTCAGTCGTGTCCAACTATTTGTAACCCCACGGACTGCGGCACGCCAGGCTTCCCTGTCCATCACCAGCTCCCGGAGCTGACTCAAACTCATGTCCATCGAGTCAGTAATGCCATCCAACCATCTCATACTCTGTTGTCCGCTTCTCCTCCCGCCTTCTGTCTTTCCTAGCATCAGGGTCTTTTCAAATGAGTTAGTTCTTCACATCAAGTGGCCAAAGTATTGGAGTTTCAGCTTCAGCAACAGTCCTTCCAATGAATATTCAGGGTTGATTTCCTTGAGGATGCACTGGTTGGATCTCCTTGCAGTCCAAGGGACTCTCAAGAGTCTTCTCCAACACCACAGTTCAAAAGCATCAGTTCTTTGGCGCTCAGCTTTATTTATAGTCCAACTCTCACATCCACACATGACTACTGGAAAAACCATAGCTTTGACTAGACAGACCTTTGTTGGCAAAGTAATGTCTCTGCTTTTTAATATGCTGTCTAGGTTGGTCATAGCTTTTCTTCCAAGGAAGAAAAAACAGAATGAAAGGCACAATTACAGAAAACTAACCAAACTGATCACATGGACCACAGCCTTCTCTAATTCAATGAAACTATGAGCCATGTCATGTAGGGCCCCCCAAGATGGACGGGTCATGTGGAGAGTTCTGACAAAACGTGGTCTACTGGAGAAGGGAATGGCAAACCACTTCAGTACTCTTGCCTTGAGAACCCCATGAAAAGGTTATATCAGTGTTTTCCAGATCAGCGTCAGGATCTCTTGGTGAAGCACCTAAAAAGTTGTATTTTTAAGAATCATTCCAGGAAGTTGGTTTCATCAGGCAGATTTGGAAGCACTGAATCAGATGATCTCTAATGTCATTTCTGCCTCTAAAAATGTTTGACAACTGTTGGATTATTGACAACTACAGTTATATTGCAATTTGTTATTCTCTGATGATTTTTTACAGGGAGGTTTTTCTGTGTTTATCCAGCTGATGCCCATTATCGTATTGATCCTCGTATCATTATTAAGCCAGTTGATGGTCTCTAATCCTCCTTACTCCTTATATCCCAGATCGTAAGTAGCTAAGTGAAGTTTTACCCCTCAAAAATTGTTGTTTTTTGCTTAGATAACTTTAAAGGGCCTTGTGCACTTATAAACTTTTAAGTGACAAGTCTTCTGTTGCTTCATGTGTACCATTTAAAAATCTTTAATTTTAAAGATAGTTTACCTAAGCAGTAACTTTGTATTATATTAGTTTACATTTCTGTTTTATTGTGGATAAGGACAGAAGTGTTATATTCGAACTTGATAGCAATTTAATGTAATAGGTAATGGGTTGACATCAAAGACAAAAACCTTCAGAAGACAAAAATACTTTAAAGACAAAAGTAGAATTGTGATTGATGCTACATAGATTTGTGTCATTAAAGTGGAAATGATGTTACTCTTCTGTTTATAAAATATTGATTAAATAAAAGCAAATATTAATTTTTATGTATGTTTCCACAGTATATTGTACTCTATATATAAGCGATCGGGACAAAGCAAATTTAATGCAGTATATATTCTAAAAATCTTTAGTGTAATACAATGAAGATAAAGGAAACTTTGTAAAACCATATCACCAGTTCATTTATAGTATTAAAATGATTGATTTACAAGTAATTTATTTCTTCCAAATAAGATTTTTGCTAACTAAAATTTGAGAGAACTTATAAGAACATAATGTATTAAAATATGATTACTTTTTTATGACATAAAAAAGTTGCTTTAGGTAATTTGAAATTATATAAATGCTTGATTACAAATAGTAACTTTTAAATTATTTTTAATTGTTTTTGTTAGCTTGGTTTGTAGAAGCAGATCAGAATGTACAATTTTAATTAAAAAATAATAATCAAACATTTCTTTTACAGTGGATCAGGACAAACAATTAAAATGCAGACAGAAAACTTGGGTGTCATCTATTATGTCAACAAAGACTTTAAAAATGAATATAAAGGAATGTTACTACAAAAGGTAGAAAAGAGTGTGGAAGAAGATTATGTGACTAATATTCGAAATAATTGCTGGAAAGAAAGACAACAAAGTAAGTTTACATTTTAAATGTTAAACATTTAAAAACTTACTCAGAGTCTTTGGAATTGATTACTGAAGATTTCCTTACTCAAGGGATGTTCTAAAGTTGCCTGGCACCTACCCGGAGCCCGGTACTTAAGTGAGATAATGTGTTTTAATGTACTTGCGGCCTTCGAACAATATTTGGCACATGGCAAAGACAATGGTATTTGTGTTATTGTTGTTCTTAGTAACTATAGGTGGAATAAGTACATAGTATCAAATTTCATTGTATTTAAGATGTTGATGGTTGTAACATGCATCATTATTTTATGACCACTAAGAAAGAAAGTCCTGGCATAAACTATGTCATCAGTTTTAATATACATCCTGTTTCAGAATGAACTTTGAAACTCTTCATTAATTTAGCTTCAACAGGTAGCACTGTTAGTGTACAATGAATTTTGTTGGCAATTCATTTTCCTTTACTTGTTTTGTATGTAGACAAATTCTTGTGAACACTTAATTGTTTAGCATCTTCCAGCCTCAGCTTCCTTAATTTAAGTAATTGTATCTATGAAGATTGACCATAAGAATCTGCTGAGATGTTCCTTGTGAACTGTTTATTATAGTTTTTTGTTTTTCTTGCTGTTCCAAGTCATAACGTAGATTGTATAGTATAGACTTTGGAATTAAATAGACTGAAATTGAATCCTAGCTCTGAAATTTTTAGCTGAGTGATTAGTACCAAATATTCTAACCTTGTGTATAAGATGGATGATAATGATGAGTGGGAAGAGGAATAACTATAGTTTATATAATACCTATTTTCTCAGTCATTGTCCCAAGCACTTTATATATATTAACTTATTTAAAATCTACAACAACACTGTGAGGTTAATATACCCAATTTGCATATGAGGAAACTGTGCCAAAGAGAGATTAAGTAGTAACTTGCCAAGGTCATTAAGGTAATCTGTGATTCAAAACCTATTTGCTTTCAGAATCTAGGCAGTGTGCTCTACAGTCTTCTCATTAATACCTAACTTTATGGGTTTGTTATGAAAATTAAATCAGGGAATAGCTGAAGTGTTTCACATGCAGTAAATACTCAGAAAATGGAAGCAGTTAATATTATCTCTTATCTACTAGGGAAAATTTGATAAAACATTACCTTTATATACTTCTCAGAGAGTTCTTATCTCTAGCTTTGGTTTCTTCATCTGTATACTGATAGTTAAGAGTAGAAACCTCATTGGTTTCGGAGTCTCTGAGTTTGTGTATCAGTATGTTCTCAGTATGGAGAAGGTTACCGTAGACTAGCGGTTTTCAACTGGCAATGATTTGCTCCCACCTCCCAGTGGATATTTGATAATGTCTGGAAACTTTATGTGCATCAACACGGGGTTGAGGTAGAAGAGATTGCTTCTAGCATCTAAATGGGTTAAGGCCAGGGATGCTGCTGAAACATTCTGCAGTGCACAGGACAGCCTCCACAACAAAAATTATCTGGCACTAAATGCCAGTATTGTTGAGGTTGAGAAACTGTGCATTAGCCAAATGTCTTAAGAGAAGTATTTACCAAATTTTATTTATTTAATTTTATTTCACTTAATTTTTTTATCTGTAGTACCTTACACAATTGTTGGATGAATGAGTAATGGATTCGTATGAATGAATGACAGGGCTCTGGTGTCTCAGATGGTAAAGAATCTCCCTGCAATGTGGGAGACCTGGGTTCAATCCCTGGGTTAGGATGATGCCCTGGAGAAGGGAATGGCAACTCACTCCAGTATTCTTGCTCAGAGAATTCCACGGACAGAGGAGCCTGGTGAACTACAGTCCATGGGGTCGCAAAGAGTCAGACACAACTGAGCAACTAATACTCACACACACATGAATGAATGAAACACCTACTTATTTTGTGCTGAAAGAATGATGAGCACATTAGATATATCACTTTCAAATACAAGTTCTAGTCCCCAGCCAAAAACGGGTGATTTTTGTGTTTTGCTTGCTTACATTCTAATACCTTAGATAATAGGGAAGTGACTGCATAAATAGAAAGAAGGAAAGATACTCACATTTATGGATGAAAGTGTAATGTTATGTTTAAAGTGTTGGCTCTGGGAATCCCTTGCAAGATCCTGGCTTCAGCAACACAGCTACCTAGGCCAAGTTACTTAACCTCTCTAAATTTCAGTTATTTTATCATTAAAATATGGACCAGAACAGACAATATTTGTTAATACTTAACATAATGCCTTGTACCCATATGTATTCTATATTATTATTTATTATAATTTTGTTTTACTCCTTCCCTAGCATGAGCCAAGTGGTTTTTCTTGGCATAATTTAATCTCTTAACAGTTCAACAAGATCACTATCAATTGGTTTCATGGACCCCACAGTCCATCTTCTGTCCACTATACCACATTGTCTACAGCTATATAATACACATTAACATGTGTCTTTTAAAGTTACTATCAGAAGTTTACTTCCTTGGTGGCTCAGACGGTAAAGCGTCTGCATACAACGAGGGAGACCCGGGTTCAATCCCTGGGTCGGGAATATCCTCTGGAGAAGGAAATGGCAACCCACTCCAATATTCTTGCCTGGGAAATCCCATGGACGGAGGAGCCTGGTAGGCTACAGTCCATGGGGTCGCAAAGAGTCGGACACGACTGAGCGACTAAACTAAACTAAACTAAACTAATCAGAAGTTTTAGCTAAATCTGTTTTAATGTCATTATTTGTAAAACAACTTGCTTATGTTAAAAAATATCAATGAAACAAGACAAAGCTCTTAAAGACAAAGAGACAGGACAACTGAATACAGTATGTGATCCTAAATTGAATCCTGGGTGGGGAGGAAACAGTTATCAAGGACATCACTGGGACCATTGGTGGAATCTGAATATGGACTATGTATTAGATAATAGTATTATGTCTAATAGAATTATGTCATTGCTAAATTTATGGATTTGAAAATTGTATTGTGGTTATATAAGAGAATGCCCTTGTTCTTAGGAGAAACTTGCTGAAGTATTAGGAATGAAAGGTCATGATGCCTGTAACTTACTCTCAAAAAGTTCTACAAAATAATCACTACCACCACAATAATAGCAGCCTTTATTGTAGAATGCTAAAGCAGATTTGACAGAATGTGAAAAATTAGCCAATCAAGGTAAAGGGCTTTAGAGTGTTCATTGTGGTGCTCTTTAACTTGTGTATATTTGAAATTTTTAAAATAAAATTTAGCAAATTCAGCACATCTATAGGTTAAAGGCTTGGATACTCTTTTGCCAGCATTTTTCTGTTTTGAAGTCACTTCTAATATTGTCAGAGGTCTAGATTGGTAAAATGGGTGTTTTATAAAATACAAGCAGTAATTTGAGGTAATGAAAAGAATATGAGGCTAGGAGGTAAAGATTTGAATTGACATCTAGATTCTGCCATTTACTAGCTCTGTGAACTTTGGCTTATCTACCTCACTTGAAAAGAATCATCTGCAGATGGATTTTACAAGCGCCTCATTTGTAAATGGAGAAGGCAATGGCAACCCACTCCGGTACTCTTGTCTGGAGAATCCCATGGACAGAGGAGCCTGGTGGGCTGCAGTCCATGGGATCACTGGGGGTCGGACACAACTGAGTGACTTCACTTTCACTTTTCACTTTCATGCATTGGAGAAGGAAATGGCAACCTACTCCAGGTTCTTGCCTGGAGAATCCCAGGGACAGGGGAGCCTAGTGGGCTGCTGTCTATGGGGTCACACAGAGTCAGACACAACTGAAGCAACTTAGCAGCGCAGCAGCAGCATTTGTAAATAAAAGCAGTGGAATGATTTTGATTGATTGGTTAAATCCTAACCTGATTGATCATTTCTGAAGATTTTTACAAATAGAGTATACTCTTATCTGTGAGTTTATTTTGAATATGGTCCTGATTGATGTCTTCTAATTTAGTCACTGTTTTTGGTTACATCTTATCTAAACTGCTCCCACCCTTTAAAAGTGTTAATAGTGAAATGGCTGAGACTACCAGGAAAATGACAAGGAATAAGTTCCATGAAGAATGTTTGATTTCTAGTCTATATTTCTTTACTAATGTTACCTACATATTGAAGGAAGGCTCAAAAGCACTTATTTGCTAAATACTATGACTCTGATTGTATAGCAAGGTTTTTTTTTTCCTTTTTTGTGTTCCTTCAATAAGTTTAGTATATATGGTTTTTAAAAGTTATTGGTTTGTTTGGCTGTGCCAGATCTTAGTTGTAGCATTTGGATCTTTAGCTGTGGCATGAAAGGATCAAACCTGGGCCCCTGCATTAATTCAGATAAACTCAGAACAAGATTGTAAATTTTTCTACTCAGATCTCAGCATAATTAATTAATCTGGAACTTTAATAAAGGTCACAGCAAAAACAACCACTGACAGTATTGAATAGCATATGATATCTTTGGGGAAAGAGATCAAGAGGATGCTTTAGAGCAGTTGTTTTTAAACCTTTGGGGACAGGAGTGGAGGAGGGAAAGGGTAGATACAATACTATCCTTATTTCCTTTCTAGAGCGACTCATATTTATTTTATATGCTAAGACTCCACATGGCTTTTAGGTCTAGTACTTGGATTTCTTTAAAAAAAAACCAAAAAAACAGCTAGTAAGAGACTTCCCTGGTGGCCCAGTGTCTAGGACTCTGAGCTCCTAATGCAGGGGTCCCTGGTTCTATCCTTGGTCAGGAAATTAGATCCTACATGCCGCAACTAAGAGTTCACATGCCAAAATTAAAGATTCCACATGCTACAGTGAAGGTTGAAGATCCTGTGTGCTGCAGCTAAGATCTGGCATAGCCAAATAAATTTAAAAATAAAAAACAGTTAATAGAAATATATTGAAGGGCTTCTATGAAGCATCATGAGTTTAAACAACTAGTTGATCTAAATTATTTACTTAGAAAAATATTTTTGTTTGTTAACAGAAACAGATATGCAGTATGCAGCAAAAGTTTACCATGATGAACGACTCAGAAGGAAGGCAGAAGCCTTAAGCATGGACAACTGTAAAGAGTTGGAGCGGCTGACCAGTATTTATAAAGGAGGATGAATGGGAATTTTATTTATACCTTTTAGAGTACTTTCTATTTTTTCTGTAAGTTTAGTTTCATCATGAGAGCTAAAGAAAAAGATTTGATATTGAAAACTAAACTGAATAGTTGATCCTGAAATCTTGGACTGTTTATGATCTACTGGCTCCTTTAAATAGTAAGAAACTGAAAACTAAAATTATTATTTTTAGTTATGCTTCTGTAATTATTTTTACTTTAAAAGCTTATATGATTCCTAACTAAAAATGTCTTGAGAAAGGATTATCATACCTGTAGCAATTTCTGGTTTTTAGATCCTCCAATTTTTTCCCTTGTCATGTAAATATTTATGGAATGATCATTTTGTGTATATACAGTTTATTGCCTTTTTATTTAAATTCTTTTGGGTTTAACTCCGTGAGACACTTTAGTTTAAATTGATGGAATAAATGTTTTATGACAAAATTACATTTTTCTTGTCAGATGTCAAATGTGTGGAGTTTACAATGAAACTTTATCAAAAAGAGAAGAAAAAAACAAAAGCTATTTAACTTGTGTAAAATCTTGTAGCATTATCAGCTTAGAGAAAATTGATATTTTTAATATTGCCATTATATTCTAAAATATATATTGAGGTAAACGAACTGGTGTAAAGTATCAGTTTGCTATTTATTTAGTTTTATGAATTGCTAAGCCATGCATAGAAATGAAATGCTATACCGATAGATTTTAAAGAAAATATGAGGAAATGGCTATATAAATATTAACCAAAAAGGGTCTTTAGCAGTAAATTGCAGTTACGTCATTTGCAATTCCAATAACTAAAAGGCCCCAAATGTTCACATGTACATCTTTGAAGGCTGCTAAAATTTATGAAGAAGAGGACCTACCTGTTTTACCCCTACCCCATGGAAATCTGCAATTTCTTCTTAGTGATCATTTAAGCAGGATCCAAAAGTAAATGGGTTCTTACTATTGTCTAAGTAATAAGAAAAATTACTACTAAAATGAAGCTTGTGCCTTTTAACCTGATTGCCAACTCTTATTAAACATATACGTAGATTACAGCACAGTTACTTGATCAGAACATGATCTCTTTGGCCATATGCAACAGTGAGCAGAAATATAGCAGCAGGTAGAATAGTGATTTATAGCAGGTTATCTTTACAAAAATTTGAGCTCAAATTTATTCACCATTAAGTAATTCAATTAATCCTATAGGAATAAGCTCCTTACAATTACATCAAAAAATGTAAATTAGAAAAATCAGCTGGAAATTGAAGTTTTTGGTGCCTATATATTGGATATGAAGCTATTTGATTTCTAGTCTTCTATGTTTTAACAAGTTGTAGTATTTAAATGATTTTGCTTTCATACTTTTAACAGATCATAAACACATCTTTGGTTTTTTCTGTGTGTGGAAGAATGCTAGTTAGAGTGAGGTGTTCTTTTATTTAAAGTTTTTTTCCTGAGTATAATTTGTATAGCATCTGTCGAATAGAACTTCTGAAATGACCATTCTTTTTTAAATATTCTCTTATATCCCAGGTAAATCAATAGAAATGCCTTGATTGAATTAGTCGTTTAACTAAACAAGATACTGTCCTAGAAAAACTGGACAGCTTAACCAACTTTCTTTAGAAATGTAACCTTAAAAAAAAAATAGTGTGCTTAAAAGAAAATATAATCTAAAACGTTTTCTTCAGCCTATAGAATGAGTTTCTAAAAAAATAAAGTTATAGCATTCTAATTAACTGAAAGTTTATATGCACCAAAAAACTTATAAAAATTTAAATGAAAAAATTCTATCCATTAATTTTCTGGTTTTAATGGGAAATTTACATTATTATGATTGATGTTTATGTGAATTGAACTCGTGTTGACTGATTGTTTTCCCCTTAATCATGATTTTAAAGGAACAGGTGAAGTTATCATGTTAAGTGAAGTTATATATTACGAAGTCATACATGGCTTTTGGACAGTATTATATTTCAGTTGCATTACATAAATTTCATAAAATATGTTTGATAAAATGTTCAAACGACTTTGGTAAAGGACTGATCGAGTGCCTGACAATTTAAGCTACATGTAAAGTATGCAAGTAAAGATTAAGTCCTTAATGTCACCTATGTCATGATGTAAAGGCCCATCCAAGTAAGTGTCTTAGAATTTTGGATTAATTCTACAAAGTAAAATAACCTAATCTATGTTTGTTTGTTTCTATAATCGAAGTATAGTTGATTTTCAGTGTCAGCTATCTTGAAATATAAGATTCTCACTTTTTCTTCTCTTCTAACAAAAATCCCAATGTTTTGCCATCATATTTAGCTACCTGAGCTCTCCAATTTAATTTGATAATTTGTGCTCTTCATTTTAATCATTGCCTAAATGCTCTCAGTCTTTGAATATTGCTTTATTAGCTTCTCTGACTGGTATTTTAGAAGTTTGGAAGCAATTATATTTATTAATGCTTTACATTTTTATCCCTTTTAAACATACACATAGACATCAGTTTTCTTGCAGGAATTTGAGGGAAAGTAAATAGTACCTTTTCTCCTCCTCTTTTGATTTTTTTGTTTCCCAACAGGTGCTAGTCATTTGTAAGTTTTGGAATTTATTGTGAGCAAATCTGAGAATTTAATTCTCAACAATGAGAAATAATAAGCAAAACAGTATGTTTTGGGAACACACTGCATTTGAATGCTTAAATAAGTGTCTCATAATCATTCCATTCTTATTTATGATCTACAAAGATTTGGTAGAGAAAAGTAAATCCTTAAGGTACATATGTGCCAGTGCATTAGGCCTCTCTGCTTGTATGTCACCTCAGGGTTTATTGTTAAGAACAGGAAGATAGAATTCCAGCCCTTTATTTTAACTGCACTTTCACGCTTAAGTGTTATTCCTGTTGCATCTTTAGTTACACTAGTATGTAAAATAGATACTGAGAGAAATGATTAACCTCTTGACTTCCCTTTGTTGATCTGTAATATTTTTAAATGCAGGTGTTATTTAACAGATGTGACATGTTAATATTACTTAATAATGCATTCAACAGATTTCATTTAAAAAAAATCTCCCACCTGTGTGAAGGCAGTGAAATATACCATGATGTTGGCCTGAGGACCAATAAGCCGTCTTTTTAGTTAAGTAAGAATTATGTAAAGACCAAAAGATTCAAAAGGAGAATTTGTGCACTTACTTAGCTTCCCCATATGAAGCTTGTGTTCAGTATTACTATACTGTTGTCTGTCTTCATACTGAGTGAACCAACTGAAAGGGCATTTATAATCTTTTTTTTAAACAGAAAACCTTCTGAAAATGAACAGTAGATCTTAATTTTAATCTGTACTAGATAGCTGAAAGACCTTGTCTCTTGGCCACATTGGACTACTGCTTAAAGTTCATAAAATTCTCTATATAGTCTCATAATAACTTCAAAGGTTTTGGGGTGTTTTTTTTCCATTTTAAAGAAAAAGTGCGTAGAATGAGCATCTTTAAGAACTCTTGTACATCCCTTTAATAATCTGGCAGGCAATATAGTCCTCGAATTCAGGCTTCCTTTTTGGTTTTATTACTATTAAATAGATAGTTTCATATAAATGGAAACATTTTCCCTCAAAACACTAGTTCAGAACATATTCCTTATATTAAGGATTATGTAACCACATCTTTTGTAAATTCCTTGTAACTTTCCTGTTGGTATGTAATTTCTTTTCATTTAATTTTATTATCTGCTGGTTTTGGGGCCAATAGATTTGTGAATATTCTGTGGATGTGTCCATGTATAGGTGTATATATATAGATATATATATATATAAATATATTTTCCAGCTAATACCTCAAATGTGTGATTGTTTAATATATACCACACTATATTTGCACAATGCAGGGCTTCCATTAGCAGTGGATTTTCTTATTTCTAACTTTGAAAATCAGTCCATAGAATTTCATTGGTGTGGGTTCCTTTTGTTGATCTTTTCCATATTTAAACAGAGATTCCTACTATAAGGCCCATACTTCAAATATAATTGTATTTTCTATAGCAGTCTGGAAATATGTAGGGGTAAGAAGTGTTTCATGCAATGTTTTAGTAAGTTTTCATTAAAAATTGGGATAATTGATTGCCAAACCGTCTGGTAACTGCATAACAGATGACATCTGGTATGAATGTGAATATCTCATTCACTTCAGTGCAGGAGTTAGGACATTCTAATCTGATATTCTACTTTGCCATTTAATAGTACCACTAAAATAATAGATTTTTCAGTGACATCGGAGTATTTTAAGTATCAATTTTAAAATGAATTGTTTTGGACTCTGGATGGATGACTGTATCAGTGAAAAGAAAGAAACTCACACATAAATGATATTTTTGTAATTTATTTGTATTAAGAAATGCTTCTTACCTTTTTTGTTTTTCTCAGTTTTTGGATTGCTACATAAGACTTTTCTTTCCATATAAAGTTTAGATCATGTGTTTTTTAAAAGCTGCAGGTAATTTTCAAGGTGTGATGGAATTTTAATGGAAGCCTTGTATAAGTTAAATGAAGTGAAATTGGTAAATATCTTATTTTATTTGTCTATAGTGCATTCAAGATTATACAGTTAGATTTAAAAATGAATGTCTGATTTGTAAAATATTTAATGTTGTATCAGACTTACATAAAATGAAATTTTTTGTGTGAGAACTCTGTTAAAGAAAATGCATTTGATTTTTAATGAATGTTCTGCTGAATGATTTATGATAAATTTTTGTCTTTCAGTCTTTGCAGTTTATCTCAATATATGAATAAAAAGAAGGTCTGTTCTCACTGTAAAGGATTTGTTCTTATCATGTTTTATATTCTTACTGTGACTTTTCTTTCATTCAATCAGTTAACAAACGTATGAATATTTGCTATGACCCAGGAAGTAATGTGGGAATTAATCACTGAACAAGACAAAAATCCTCATGAAGTTTACATCTAGCAAGGGAAATAAATGTCAAGTAAATAACTACTTATAATTATGATAAATGCTACAAAGAAAATTGCAAGATACAATGAAAGCATGTATCTAGAAAACTACTCTGGGAGGTTAGGGAAGTTTTCTCTGAGAAAGTGAGTTTAAGCTGAAACCCATAAGATGAGATAAGTCAGTGAGGTGAATGCTAGATAAGTATTTCAGGCAGAGTGTGCTAAGTCGATAAGGTCATAGAAAATTTACAGAAGTGAAAATAAACTTGTAAGATTATGACATAGGGAGCGAGACCAAGTTAGAGAATTAAGGTAAGGGCCAAATCCCATGAGGCTATATATATATATATATATATATATATATATATATATATATGGATGTATGTTCAAAGAAAACCTTTGAGTTTTTTAATGAAGGAGTTAATATGATGAGATTTGCGTTTTTAAAATAACATTTTAGTTGCTGTGCAGAGAGGACTGGAGGGCAAAAGTGAATGTAGGAATGATAGGAAGTATTGTCAGGGAGAGATGACGATGGCTTGCACCAGAGTAGAAATATACATAGTGATTGATTTTGAGATAGGATGTAGAATCGAGAATTATTTGATTGATTAGATTTGGGATAAATGGAGGCAGCAATTAAAAAACTTTGTAAAAATCTGGCTGTGAACAGAAGTAGAGAAAAAGGGTGGTAGCTGGAAGAAGATACAGTTTCTAAGAAGGCTTTTATTTTTTCAATTACTATTTATTACATGTAAACTTACTATTACATGAGAGACTTTACTAATTCTTTGTATTCTGATGGAAAGGGGCAAGTATAAGGTGAAAGAAGAAGGAGAAAAAGAAGGATAATAGCTAAGTATCTGATACTCCAGAGGATGTTGGAGCCATTGCAAAGATGGAATCGTTACTTTAGCTATGTGACACCACCAGCATTCTTTCAGAAAGGAATATACAGAGGATGAGTGCAAAAGCAGATTGGTAGCATTAGTGGCTCAATGTTATGGTTTGTATTTTCTTAATGAAATAAGCAATTTATGTAAAATTGGGGATTGGGAAGGATGATAAACAGACAATCAGAATGAAGACAGTTTAAAGGAATCATTCTCACTGAGTCAGCTGACTAGTGAAAAGGAGGATTTCTGTGGCTACCACACCAGTGACAGAATTTACAGTCTGTTAAACATTGTATATTTTTTCCAGCTTAACTCAGCAGCCTTGGCATAAACGTGGAGAATACACTTATTAGTTCATCCAAATTTGAGGTTATGTCAGGCAGGAAAGATGGCAGGGGTGCCTAAGATGTTGACAAGTGAGTCATTTCACTATTAGATGTAAGCCAGAGATAAGGGAATGAGTGATTTCTGAAGTGACTGCATTAAGTCCAGGGTGTGACAACAATGGGTGATAGTACAGAAGAGAAAGTTATTGTATAAATCTTAAATTGTATTTTCCATGGACCAAATTCCAAACCACAGACAAAATCAAAATTTATAAGACATTTTACAACTCGGCCAGTGTAAGTTATAAAATTTTCATTTTTGTATGTTGGAGAATCAGCAAGCCTCTCCTTCCCATTTGAGTTTGCATACCAGCTAGAATTTTTACAAAGACAGTGGAACCAGCCTAAATTCAGATGATTGTTTATTTTTTGATAGGAAACCAGAATTTTAAAAAAAAAATGAGAATTAAAAAAAATTTTTTTAAAGCTGTATTCAACAGCTGAGAGAAATTTAAGCTAAAGAGAAGCAAAAACAAAGGCTCTGATATAACAAAGTCAGAGCATGTGTATGTTTGTTAGCTATATAATGAACTATTATGCTGTGCACATAGTAAAACAAAACAGCAAGTTTGTATAATGAGATAAAAATTTTATGTGCATAGGCATGCATACAATGTCTGCTTCTTTCTGAACCTCAGCAATCATCTGTTACATCCCACTTTGGAGAACTGGCACATCGTGCTGATAGTAATCTTTTAGGTCAGTAAATATTTCCCTTAGTCCTGGACCAACAGCAGTGTTATTGATGGGTAAATGCAAACAGATTACTCTGAGTACATAAGGAACTCTACTGGCGTCCCATAATTTAGAAACCACCATGCTTGGAAATTAAAACTCTTGTTACTAGATTTTTCAATTTGCAGACATTAGTGGTGGTATTTGGTATCTGAAGATCTTGGGAAGCTGTTCTCTCCTTTTGCCACTCAAGAGGAAGAAAAAAATCAACAATGTTTTCCAGGTAAACTACTATGTAATAATGTCATTAAGATGGATAATTTTGTTAAAATGAAAAGTAATGCTTTCAGAAATTAGAAGTCTTGCTAGAGTTCATATTTTTACTTGCCTCCAAACTTAGGGGCAAATGGAGGGGAGAAATGGGGGAAATGAGAAATGAGTTTTAGTCAGGGTCAAGACTAATGACTTCGTGTAATCACTTTCATCCTACAAATGTTGAATGCGTACCTACAGAGTGCAAGAAACAGGCATTGTAAGAAACTGAAAAAAAATTGAAACCATGACCCCTCCTAGACCTTATGGTCTCATTGGGTAAGCAAATTAAAGCTATGACACATAATTATGCACAAATAAATATCAGCTATTCTTGGTAATAAATAGGAGCATTCAAGAGAATGTGATGGATGCTGCTGCTGCTGCTAAGTTGCTTCAGTTGTGTCTGACTCTTAGCGACCCCATGGACTGCAACCTACCGGGCTCCTCCGTCCATGGGATTTTCCAGGCAAGAATACTGGAGTGGGTTCCCATTGCCTTCTCCGGAATGTGATGGATGAGAAGGTGTTATAAGGAAACAAGATCTAAATAGCTAAGGTAGAAAATGAAGGGGTTTAGAACATGCCGCCCTGAAATATGCCATAGCAAATGCATGAAAGGCTCTCTGACCTCCCACCTTCACTTAAAGGCTTGTCATAAAACTTCCCATGAGAAATGTGCCCTCTTTCTACCAGGAAGAGAAGAACATTCTTATCACCAGAGATGGGACTGACACTGAAATGGACCTGTATAAACAAACCTACTAAAATAACCCTTATCTTCCATTAGTTTATTCCATATGTTTAATAGTCACTGTCATACAATTTACTGCTCTTAGCCTAAGCCCCTTGTTTTGTCTCATCTTCACAGTGTATTGTTCTTTGTGTAAAACGGCATATAAATTTTCGGGCCTAATGAAGTTTTGGATCTTCATTTTTCTTCTGAAGACTCATGTACATGTAAAAATAGTAAATGAATTTGTATGTTTTGCTCCTGTCAATCTGTTAATTTCATTGTTAGCCCCAGCCACAAAATCTAATAAGGTATAAGGAAGTTTTTCCTCTCCTCCAGGAGAAATAAACATTTCAGATTCAGGAACCTCCACAACTGCCTAGGATAATAAGAGTCATTTTGATGGAAGGGTGAGATAATCAATTTGGCTGAAAAATAGGATTCACACTAGACTGCATTTACAAGTAAAATGATTAAAGACTGTCAACTATTGTTTGCAATGGTATGTCACTAAAACTTTGTTTGGTCGGCAATAATGTACATTGTTTTAGAAAGGTTTAACTGGGCTTCCTTAAGTGGCTATTGATATAGTCTTGCTGAATACACTAAGGGTTAAATGAAGAGCTGAAAAAAATATAGATGTAAAAAATCATTGTTAAGTGAGAAAAGGACATGAGAAAGGAAAGAGCAAACATGATACCTAACAGAATCATGGAACCAACAAGGACATAGATCAGGAAACAGGTTTACTGTAGTTTTTAGTACCTTTGGGTTAGAACTGAAATATCCAGAAATATCCAGTATCCAACAAGCAGCTGAAAATGTGAACCTCGAACTCAGAGGAAAGGTGCAGGTTTAGGAATCACATTCTCAGGATACTGTGGAAAGAAAAACAGCAGAAGAATCGAAGACAAGCTTTAAGAGTGAGGAGACTGGGTGAGGAACTAAAATAAGTACAGTGTTCTAGAGGCTAAGAAATCAAAGGAAGGAAAAGGAAGTGGTCTTCAATGATGTCAATTGCTATGGAACTGTCAAGTTCTCTTATAATGACAAGGAGATCATTTGTAACATCTAGGTGCTTTGTAACTTACCATTTCATCCTCTTAAGGGTAACTAGCAAATTAGTATCTTTCCACCACACCTTGGTCTATAGCTTGTTCCTTTTGCACTTCTATTTTCAGGGATCCCTTGGATTTCAAGGAGCTCAAATCAGTCAATCCTAAAGGAAATCAACTCTGAATTTTCATTGGAAGGATTGATGCTGATGCTGAAGCTCCAATACTTTGGCCACCTGATGCGAAGGTGACTTATTAGAAAAGACTTTGATGCTGAGAAAGACTGAATGTAACGACAGAGGATGAGATGGTTGGATGACATCAACAACTGGATGGACATGAATTTGAGCAAGTTCTGGGAATTGGTGAAGGACAGGGAAGCCTGGCGTGCTGCAGTCCATGGGGTCGCAAAGACTGGGACAGGACTGAGCAACTGAACTGAACTTGATGATCTGTGGAAAAGAAGTTCCCCTAGACCTCATTTTCCTACCACTTACTGTAGGTTTTCCTTCAATGTGCAGACAAGCAATGCACCAAGTAAAAAATTATAGACAGTCCGTAAAAGTACTGCCTTCTGAATCAAGAGCCAATGTCTGCATATGTAGAAGCTTGAGGTACACACATAAATGATATCTCCAGAAAGCTCAAGGATCCTTCATTCAATCCAGACAAGTCACAGTACGAGGGTAGCTCCCATGGGAAAGCCAAAAGATCACTAAATTACGATAAGAGACCGACGGACCTGGGGCTTCTAATCACAGGCAATCTGGGGCTTGCTGTTCAGTATGTAACACCACCCCCTTTAAATTTATTCATCTATAAGAATTAGTTTTAAGATAACGGACCCTAAAAAAAAAAACAACTAATGAAATTTATGCACCTTCTCCAAACAAATACGTTTTCTTGCTTGCATTTTCTGGGAATCTTCAGGGTTCCGCGATGTCAAAGCAACCTCTACTCAAGTGCAGACGTCTGGGACTGCAGGAACTCCGCACAGACGCAAAAAGCACCCGCGGTGACCGGGCCGGAGCTTATCGCGCAAATGCGCGCTCCCTTATCGAAGTACCTCCCCGGAAATCTCGCGTCACCTAGAGTCGGAGACTTGGGAAGTACTTCCGGGAGCACAGAAGCGGTCACAAATCATGTGACGGCGGCTTTTAGAGGAACCTGTCCTAGAAGTTGTCCCTGAAGTGACAGTTCAGAGAACCAGGCAGCCCAGAGACCCAGGTAACTGCAGCCACTTTGCCCGGTGGCTTAGGCCGCAATTGGCGCGGGCGGTGAGACGGAAGAGAAGACGCCAATTTCGCCTCCCGCTTGGGCTTGGATCTTAGGGGTTAGAGGGTGGAGTGGGCTGTCAGGCATCTCGGTTACCCGCCTGAGTATTTGGGAACTCCAACTCCATGCAGCCTCCCTGGCTGGAGCCGCGGATCCTTGCCTGACCCCGCGGAGAGCTGACACTGCTTATTAGGTTGGGGGTGGGGAGGGAGAGGAAGTCTTGAGGGGAGAGTCACCCGGAGTTTCTCTTTCAGGCGTGGAGATTGATCCTGCGGGAGAAAGGGGTTCATCATGGCGGATGTGAGTTAACACCCCCACATAAGAGGAAGGAGAGAGTGGAGAGCAGGTTGAGGCTACTGGTTGGGGAGAGGTAGCGCTTCCCAAATACAAATTTGTTTCGTTTTACCGCTTCCCTCCAATGATTTTGTCTAGGATCTGAAGTCAGAGACTAATAGTCATTTTCAGGGCCCTGAGTTTCTGCCTGGAATGGGGGTGGAAGACACTAAAGGTGCCTGAGATTGAGACAGTTTTCTTTTTCCCACGCCCCAGTTCTGCGGGCACAAGACAAATTCTGCATATTTACCATTTCAGTCTCAAAATGATGGTTTGCTCTTCTGAATCTTTTTCCAGTTATGTCTCTTTGGGTTCACTGTAGCAATTTCAGATGATTTATAACCATTGCCTTTTTAACACAGCAATACGACTAAAATTCTAAATTTAGGAAACTTAATTGTACTAGTTTCTGGAAACAACAGGGAATTAATATTATTAATGTTTATATTTGTTTATATTTTACATACTGTTATATTTTTGCATACTGTTATTTTGCTTATATACACACTAAATATTCTTTGGAACATTGAACATATTTAATTATTACAATATCTATCATGAGATATGTACTGTTATTATTATCACTGTGTTAATAGATGAAGATGCTAAGTCACAGAAAGATGAAGTAACTTCCTCAGATTACACAGCTAGTTTGTTGCTGAGTCAGGATACTAACCCAGGCAGACTGGCTCCAGAATCTATGCTCTTAACTACACTAAATGATTATTCAACAATCTGAATCTGATTTTTCTTTTAGGTTGCAGGATTGTGTTTCAACATTTAGCAACTTTTTATGTCTTGATCACTCCATTTTTGGGTGTCTTCCAGTATATTTTTGAGACCTGATTCTCCAGGCAGAATCAAATCACTAAATTCTTTTGAGCATCTCCCTTGAAAAGATTGTTCTAATAAGGGCTGTGGGAGAAATAAAGATAACTAAGGTATAATTTCTCTCCTTAAGAATTTTTAAAGGTTAAAAAAAAAAGTACAGTAGGCAAGTGACCATAGATATGCATACATTATTGTGTGAAAATTCAGAGAAGAGAGGGATTACATCAGTTTGTCTTTATCAGGGAAGCTTTTTTGGAGTATTTGGTGGTTGAGATTAGCTCTAATTGATGAGTAGCAATTTTTTTTAAGTAAGATCCAGAGGGTATTACTATTAATAGAATGAAAGGATGAGCAAAGTTAAAGATAGGAAACAGAAAGATGTGTGTTGCAGAGCTGTGAAGAGTCCATTTCATCTGGGGCTAAGGAAATGTATGAGGGAGTGGTAGGAAGCAGGACTATAAAATGAGTTGTAGACCATCCATATTGTAGAGAGCCTCAAATATCTACAGGATTTGTACATAATTGAGTAAACAGTGGAGAGCCATTCAAACATTTGTTCTTGATCTTGGCTGCACAGGGATTCCTCTGGGGTGCATTTCCAATACAGGTATCAGAGTTCTTTTTATACTCTCCAAGTGTTTTCTATAGCCAGGGTTGAGAGTCACTGCAACTGTCCATCTAGAGGAGAATTATATGATTATTGGCATTGTGTAGAAATGTGTGAGATAGAAGTGGTAGGCCATCATACCAGTTGGGAGGCTGGTGTAAGTCATAAATATTAAAATGAACCTAAATTGTAATGTCATCTGAAAAGGAGAGGAGAACATCAGTTTAAAAATACATGACTTCACAAGTGGTTTTTAAAGTGACATATATGAGTTTAGAGTTATTATATTACTTAAGTTTCAAAGCTGAGTAACAAGGAATAGTAGTGCCATTAGTGGACACAGGAAGAGATTGGAGAAATATAGATTTTGGATGAAAAATGATGAGTTGAGTTTTGTGATTTTGTGTTTAAGATGAGAGCAAAGGTAAGCTGGTGGTGATAGCATGAAATAAAATGAACATTCAGGTTTGGAGAGTAGTAGGAATTAGAGGGTCAAAACAACATGTATCTGATTTATCTGTGGAGAACTCATGATTGCTGTCTGGATTGTCAGTGAAATTCCCCAGATGAGAGAATGTAATGAGACATAGTAGTCTTCTGGGTTTTTTTTAAGTCATAATTATGTTCCATGCTGAATACTTGACACACATTGTCATTTGTCTTTAGTCATGTAAGAAAACTGAGCTTCACGAAGTTAGTCAACTTACCTTGGATCTTAAAGTGATGTTAAAAAGTCTATGGGTGTGGAAAAATATTCATAATATATTCTCAAGTGAACTCAAAATTAGCAACAAGATGTACAGTAGTATGAGAAGTATGATCTAATATTATAGCTAATATGTATTTGTGTTTCCACTGCTGGATATGCTAATCGCTTGATATGAGTGTTCTCAATAAACTTTAGTAACAATCTTATAATGTAGGTTCTTTAATTATGCTTACTCAACAAATAATGAAACTGAGGCTTAGAGGAAAAGATTAGTTGTTGCAAGTTACACCACTCCTTAAAGCATCAAAAGCAGAATGAGAAAGACAAAGCACAAGCAAGAATGGTTGTGAATGAATACTTAAGGTACCTGAGATGTGGATACGACAGTGTCTAGAGAACCAGTACAAGGCATATTATTATAATATAATTTTTATACTCTCTTTCAGGATCTAAAACGATTCCTGTATAAAAAATTACCGAGGTAAAAATGACTAATTTGTTATTAAATAAATTCTGCTTAACATGTTGATTTTGTTTAGTATTTTGTTTCTGTTTATCTTAGACTACTATTATGTTCTGCTGTTATTTAGCACTTTCAAATACCTAACATAATCTTAGGGAGCACAGGTGATACGATTTGAGTTTGCAGATAAACAACATGAACCCCAGAGAAGTTACATGACTTGTCTCAGATTAAACAGCTAGTGAATGGTGAAGGGCTAGAACCCAGATTTCTTGCCACTTTAGAGTTCTTTCATAGCAGTTTACTGGATTAAAAAACCTAGGAACTTGCCTTTATTTTTAATACTGCTTTTAAGACCTAATTGCTGCATCTACATGGGGGTATACAGTATAGTGATTCACAATTTTTTTGCAATGCAGGAGACCCAAGTTCAATCCCTGGGTCAGAAAGATCCTTTGGAGAAGGAAATGCCTACCCACTCCATGGCTACAGTCCATGGAGTCACAGAAAGTTGGATGCAACTTTGCGACTAACACTACCATGTTTTGAGTAGGCAATATGTTTATAAAGTTCAAGATTCAAAAGTTAATTGAAGGATACAGAGTGAGGAGCTTCTTATCCCTGTCCTCCAGCCACATAATTCCTATCTCAGAGACATCCATTGTTACCTTCAGAGATATTTTATGTACCTTCACATTAAGTTAATAGTAATACTCCTCATTCCTAAGCTAAAATATTAAGTTAATACTTCTCTTTCCTAAGCCAATAACAATTATCCATTAGTCAGGGATATAGTAGGAACAGCAAAGGTTGCAGTTTGCAGATACTTAAGATACAGGCATGCCTCAGAGAGGTTGTGGGTTTGGTTCCAGACCACTGCAGTAAAGTGAATATTGAGGTAAAGTGAGTCACAGTGTTTTTTGTTTCCTGTTGCATATAAAAGTTATGTTTACACTCTACTGTAGTTTGTTAAGTGTGTAATAACATGATATCTAAAAAAACAATGTACATTGTTAGGTAAAAAATACTTTGTTGCTAACAAGTGCTAACCATCATCTGAGCCTTTAATGAGTCTTAATGTTTTTCCCGGTGGAGGATCTTGCCTCAGTATTCATGGCTGCTGACCAGTCTGGGAAGTGGTTGCTAAAAATCGGGGTGACTGTGGCAATGTCTCCTGCATTAGCAGGTGGATTCTTTACCACTGTACCATGTGGAAGCCCGGTATAAGTGATGATGATTTGAATGTTTCTCCATTATAATTTTTAACATGTTTGGGCTCTAGGGATTCTCACTAATAATTTCATATTTAAATTGCAGGGACAAATTATGTTATTCTCAGTGTGTACATATGACAACGTTGATGTTAATTCATATTTTTGAATATTAATTGTGTGCCAACCACCCTCCACTTTACATGCATCATTGTATTAAATTTCACAGTAGCCAAAGGCTCAGCAGTAAAGAATCTGCCTGCAATGCAGTAAAGAATCTGCCTGCAATGCAGGAGACCCTGGGTCAGGAAGATCCCCTGGAGGAGGGCATGGCAACCCACTCCAGTATTCCTGTCTGGAGAATCCCATGGACAGAGGAGCCTGGCGGGCTACAATCCATGGGATCACAGAGAGTTGAACACGACTGAAGCGACTTACACACACAAATGAGTACAAGTATCCCCATTTTCATATTAACTGAGGCTTAGCGAGGTTTTGTAACTGATGCAAGGTAGCATAAACAGTAAGCACCAGAGCCTGAACAGGAACTCAGATCTTTCTTACTTCAGAGCCATGGGCTTGACCATTATGTTTACTTCTTGTGTAGGTGTGGTTGAAAGGATTGCCCTGTGACCTCCATTCTTTCTGTCCTGTTCTCTCAGCTTACAATGATCTCCCCACTCCACTTTTCTTATTACTGAAACATCTCAGCTGAGGTACCACTTCCTCCGGGAAGCCTTCCCTGACCCACCTATCTCAATCTGTGCCTCCTTTTATAAGCTCTTTCGTAGCCCCTCACATCTCTTAATGGCACTTCTCACAGTTGTTGTTTTACATTTGTGTGAGGTAATCTAAATGATAGCTACTCTCCTTTTAGATTGTAAGTTGTGTGAAGGCAGCAACTTTTTGCTTCTTATGGTGGAAGAGTTTTGCAAACATGTTATAAGAGCTTATATCAGTGATTGAGTTCTCATGGTTTTTCAGAAATATACATGAGAATTATCATTATGATTTTGAAGGTACATATTTTGAGACAGTGTTTTATAATATATTAACTTTTTCTTTCTAGTGTTGAGGGGCTCCATGCTATTGTTGTGTCAGATAGAGATGGAGTGCCTGTCATCAAAGGTAAAATGCAGCAATTACATGTCAGTGCCATGTTTGCTTTTGAATAAAAATGTATTTATATCTGAGTAATACAGAAAGCAAGCAAAAAAAAAAAAAAAAAACCCATGTCAATACATTCAGGACATAGTCTTAGTTTGGAAGAAAATGTTTGATTTTGTGTGTTGAAAGCTAGGTTGAAATCTTAACTTATTATATATCAACTATGTCATGATAGCATGCAGAGTTTAAGCAAGGATTTATCAAAGGCCCAGTTTCCCATTAAAGACATTTTATGTATAGTGTAAACGATTAGTAAATCTGAGTGATGAGAATGAGCATATATGCAGTTAGACATATTATACCCACGGACTCCCCCAGTGTATATTTTTCATCAGTATTGCTGGTGGTTTTAGGATAAACAGCCGTACATTTGAATTAACATAAATTTATTGTTTTATTTATTCTTTCTTGTTCTTCCTTATTGGAAATAAGATTTTGAAAAACTTTTAACTTCACAGTTACTTTAGTTAACCAGAATCTAGCAAGAATTTTTGCCTAAAGAAAAGTTTGTTAACCTAAAAAAAGGAAAGAAAAGGTTTCTTTTTGCCTAAGGTTTAGCTCTTTTTTTTTAAGTATATGTGATACGACAGAAAGCTTAAATAATGTTCTGCATATTTTGTTTACAATATATTCTCCACCTGGGGTTATCATATATGTCAGATAATTTCAGACTTTAGAATTCAACCAAAGTTTAGAAATTAGCTAATGTGGTTCTTTCATTTTATTAATGAAAATGGTCAGGTGCAAAGAGTACATTGTCAGCTCCAAGTTGTTCATGAGTCAGTGACAAGATAGTCATAGAACCCATCATCTTCTGATATCTGATCCAGTGTGCTTCCTAACCCAGCACAGAACTGAGGTAGCCATAGGCAAATCACTTCCTTTTCTCAGTTCCATAATGAGGGCTTTGAACAAAATAACCTCAGATTTTCCAGCTCCAGTGTTCTTTTTTAGGATCTCTGTGTTAAAATCTTAAGCTCAGCACTTATGGTACAACCAACTCCACCTAGACCTTTCAGTGAGTGTAAAAAAACTTAAATCAGTGGCCACGTGTAGAATTATTATCATCTACAATTGATGCTTCTGTGGGTTTTGTAAGAGCAAAGGTTTTTGAAGCCTTTTTTCGGTATTGCTTTGCTCATAGTTAACCAGAATATTCAATTTGTTAATTGTACTGATAATCATAACCTGTTTTAATTTAGATATTAAGAAAATAGAAACATTTAGTATTCATTTGAAATTTTTTGAAAAATTGTGAGAACCAGCATTTATTCCCTTAGTTGTAATCACTCAACTTCTGATTGAATGGTTTTTCTCACCTAAATTGATGAGACCCAATTAGTATTATGAACTTCAGTGTTGCGAAGCGTAACTCCTGTGCTTGTTTTTTTTTCTACAAGTTTATGTTTTTGTTTTTTTAAAAAAAAAAAACTGCTGTAAATCTCTTCCCACTGTATATCCTGCATAATTTTTACTTAAATCACTTGTATTTCCAGTGGCCAATGATAACGCTCCAGAGCATGCTTTGAGACCCGGTTTCTTATCAACTTTTGCCCTTGCAACAGACCAAGGGAGCAAACTTGGACTTTCAAAAAATAAAAGTATCATCTGTTACTATAACACCTACCAGGTAAGTTCATAATTATCAAATGGTTTGCTGATGATTTTGACTATTATTATCTCTTCTGTGTAGAATAGTTTGTATTTAAAATTCTAAATTTTGGTTTCCAAAGTGATGGAATTTTAACATCTTAACCTTCAAATGGTTATGTTAAACTGTAGTGATTTTTTTTCACATTTTACTTCAGGAATTAATTAATATGAAAAATTAGATTAAATAGTAAAATATGTTATCCTGAAAAGGGTAAGTCAGGTCACTGTTATTAATACCTCCAGTAGATGGTGCCCTTAGCTTATTTAACAACTGTGATTTCTCAAATGTCACACTTGTTGTTGTGACAGATACAGGATTTTCCTTGAAAGTCAAATGATAGTTATTTACATTTTTTCTTGCTACTAATCCTATCATTTGGCTTGAACTATATAAATATATAAAATAAATGAGGTGATTATTTGTGGGAAAGAAATGAGTTGCTACAGATCTCTTGATCTCCAGCTGTATTTTCTTTAGAATAAATCAGTAACTTCTTCACAGTAGTAAAGAGTCTGCCTACCAGTGCTGGAGACACAAGAGATACTGTTTCAATCCCTGGCTCCGGAAGATCCCCTGGAGTAGGACATGGCAACCCATTCCAGTATTGAGCAACTGAGCACATGCACTGCTTTAGAGCAGTGTTTCCCAGGGTGTAAGTCATGCACTACCAATGATACATATGTGATATTTTTTATTTTAAAAGTTATATATTTTAGTGTCTGTTAGGCAGAAGATAACCAGCTCATCTGACCTTTAATTTAGTCAGTAAAGGTTAGGTTGAAGCTGAATTTTTTAAAAAGATAGCTGATTTAAAGTTAACTTAAATGTAAATTAATTTAAATTATTGTAGTACAGAGGAGGCAAAAGATCATGAAGTTATAACCACTTGAATGACTGAGAAATAATGCCTTTAGCTCCTTAATTATCAAATATTTATTGAGCCCCTACTAAGTAATTGACACTCTGCAGGGCTTTAGAAGATAAAAAAGATGAGGAAGACACAGCTCCACTTTAGAAACTCAGGCTAAGAGGTATTAATGTCTCTAAGAGATAATTAGTAAGTCTGTTTTACAGATATACTTATTTTCAGCTCTTTCACCTTTCATGACATAATACCATGATGTCAAGCTAGTATCTTACACATTTAAAGTTTTTAGAAAGATTAAGATATTTGATTTGAATTATACCACCTTTTCACTATGTAACAATATACTTTAGATCTTGTTCTCTTTTTAGGTGGTTCAATTCAATCGTTTACCTTTGGTAGTGAGTTTCATAGCCAGCAGCAATGCTAATACAGGTATGTTTTAATTACTTTAAATACAGCTTTTAATCTTTATAATACCAGATCTGAACAGTCTAATATGATAAGAATACAGATTTAGAGTAAGAAAACCGTAATGCATGGCCCAGCTCTACCATCTATTCCTTGTTTTCTGGAAATATAACTTCTCTGAATTGTTTATATATATATATACACACACATATATATATCTGTATAATGGAGCTAAGAACTGCTTTCTCGATCTTGTGCTATTATTTTTTAGTTCAGATGAGATGATGTATAGATAACATAAAAATGATCACGGATGAATTCAGTTCCATAAAGACCAATCTATAAAATCTTGAACAATAGTGGGCAAGGTAAATGTGTTTGGGAATTTAAAGAGTGTGACTGGGATGAATATACTCAATTCTTTTTCACAGTGGAAGAATTTGAGGACAAACACTTGGAAGCTGTACTTTCTAGAGGGCATTGTAAGATCTCATTATATCCAGTGTTCTTCACTGGCTATTTTTGTGTAAAATCATAACAGTATTCAGTTGAATTACAATTTTTTTACTCTCTTTTGATGTAAGTGGAATTTTTTAAAGGTCTATCTCCAGATTTCACCACTGTTAGAACTGCTTTACTTTCCTTTTCTGTTTTTTTCTTTCCAAGATGTTTGAGCCAGTTTTGTTTCCAACGATGTCACTGAAGCCTGTATTTAGATTGCTCATCTTTAAAATGAGGGGTTTAGATTTAATGAAATGTTGGATGTCTTTCATTTCTAAATGTTTCAAGCCATAAAATACTGTATGTGAAAACTCTATGTAAATTGTATAGGATAGTAGTGGTGTCAGTATTTTAAATATGTTAAACCTCAGTTGTAGTAAATCACTATCATACTCTAAAATCATCAGTTGTTATAAATTATGATAATCTCCAGAGTTGTATTCTAGTACGTAGAACATTTCCTTGTGAATCCCAGGTGTGGGATGGGATGCTGTCAGACAGGAAGATCTTCAACTGAGCAAAAAACAAGCAGTATTTAAGATATATAGCCTTCTACCCTAGGAAACTAATAAGCTGGATGTGCTGATTTCTAGATTAGCTTATTTCTTTCAGTGTGTGTTTTATAGTCCTATGAGGCATCTTTAAAATTACTTTTTTGCCTTTGAAATATCCATTTGTGCCTTAGCTTTATTGAATTTATATAATAAATATTTGATTATTCCTTTGCTATCTACCTATCTTTTGATAAAGTTCATTAAAATTAGCTCAGGGAAAAAGTCTTTTTTTTTTTTTTTTAGTAAAAACCATGTGTATTATTCCTGAATTGGTACAAATTTTGAAATAATGAGATAAAAATGAATTAAAGTTTTTCATAAAACTCCAGCAAATTATAGCACAAATATAATTCATTTTACATCTTCTAATACATATAAATAGTTTCATTTATTTACATTAATAATAGATGATGAAAGTAAACTTCATAATAAGTGGGTTTTCAATTATTTTGTTCAGCATTACAGTATTTTGTTTTAAGTGTGGTTATGGAGAATGAACTATGTCTCATTTACTTTTTAGTATACAAATTTTGATAAGCACTTTCCTAATTTCAAATTTCTTAATCTCTTTGCTTTAGGACTAATTGTCAGCCTGGAAAAGGAACTTGCTCCATTATTTGAAGAATTGAGACAAGTTGTGGAAGTTTCTTAATCTGGAATTTTCTTCATCATATCAGACACAATATCAATCCAGCAATCTTTAGGCCACAGCACCACTTGTATCCATGTACTCAAGGACCCTATTTTCCACCGAACTCTAGAAAAAGAGCCTTACAGATAGAATTTATGGACAGGTTGATGGTTATCTTTTTTTTGTGTAGGGCTGTTTCTTATTCAGTGAGATCTGGGGATACCACAGAAATGGTTCAGTCTATCACAGCTCCTGTGGAGTTAGTCCAGTCACCAAATATGCATGAGAACCTGTTTGGTGGCTCAGAATCAAAATGATACTTTGATCTCCTTGAGCCATGAAGTGCTCCCTTTTATACCATATGCCAGGCCTGCAGAATGAGGCAGACTCTTTTTATTGTGAATAATGAGGACATATTTTTCTTCATATTATTTTCTTTGCATTGAGTGTGAGGAAGGTAAAGTGGCTTAGGAGAAGTGAATAAAACCAGTACAATCACTAACTTTCATTTGTATATATTATTGTGCACTGTAGGTGAGTCTTACTAACTAATTTGTTTCTTCTCAGAGGGTGCTGCTCTTTAATGGAAATGAAGATGATAGCTAATGGTTTTTTCTTCCACTCTGCTTTCTATAACCAATCAGTGTTTTTTTAATGTTTGTTTATTCTTTGTAAAATTTAGGTGTGATTCATTATTGAATTCTGTTTCCAATATTGGTATGTATGTACAAATGGTAGTATACCCCTTTTTTCATACATGAGGACAAATAAAATAGTATTTTTAAAAGTACAGTTTGAGCACTATATAGGTTTTTTCCCCCCAGACTGTTTCCAAGTGTTTAAACTCTGTAATTTAATTCACTCTTTCAACCACATAAATAAGTGTTTCTTGTCTAGTTTGGAGACTGTTTTACCTAATATAAGTTGTCAGCTGGAAAATAAACCTTATCCAGGAGCCTAATTTAATGTCTGTGTAATTGGTATCACAGTTCTAGCATGTGCTTTTCATTTTTAGGAATGCAGTGCTGTGAGATTGGTTAGGCACTGTGCCTGCCTCCTTCCTTCTTCCTCCCTCCTTCCCTTCTTCCCTCCCACTCTCCTCCCATCCTCTACAAATAAGAGACTAAATTGTGGTACCTATCGTTAAAGAATGTACAGCTCAGTAAACGAAACAGGCATAGGAATTATTGCGATGAAGCTGTGCACAGGATGCTATAGAAAACAGTATGAGGCATTAAATTTAGCAGAGAAAACAGTCTTTACAAAGAAATAAGGACAAGAGAAATGTTTTACCTGCAGCAGGCTGTAAACAGTTAGTTGTTACAACCTAATGAAGCATTAGACACATCGATAAAAATCTAGAATTCCTATTCCGATTTTTATTTAATAGTGTCCAGGAAGTTTTTACCAGTGCAGTGATGCGTGAAACAAGAAAGTCTTTTATAAATGAAGTGACCAAAATTGTGATTTTATTTATCTATATATTATATATTTTATACACATACACATAAACTCAATGTGCATACATACACACACCCCGCCCCCAGGAAAGAGAACTAATAAATGGAGATACTTAAACCTTTGCATAGTCAATAGTACTACTATTAAAATTTGCATTTTAAGAGGTATAATAGATAAATTATTCTATAGTTCATCTGGAAGGTAAAACTCTAAAGGAATTTTTGAAAAGGTAATATAAAACTAGATTATTTTTAAAGATAGTATAAACCTACATCAGACGTATGAATAGACAGATCAGTAGAACAGAATAACCCAGAAACAGACTTTAGTACATACATAGAAGACATAAAAAATTGTAAAGATGACATCATAAGTCAATGGGGAAAGATTCAAAAAGCACAGACAGTTTTTATTCCCCACTGATGGAAATGTGAATTGTTATACCCTTTTAAATCGGACAATTTGGCAATCTATACCAAGCACAAATGCACATAACCTTTGACACATTGTATTAAGATTCTCCAGAGAAACAGAACCCACAGGCACAAAATGTTTAATTTGGGCACCCCATGACTGGTGAAGTTGACACAAAAGCCCCCAGTTCCACTTCTAGATATTTACGTTGCCAGTCCATATGGACGTGTGAAAAGTGTCTAGTTACAAGTGTATTTGTTGCAATTTAGTAACATTAAAGGATTAGAAACAGCTGAAGTATCTATCAGATAAGGTGACTTTATTTTTAAACAATGTCAGTTTATACCTGCTGTTCTTGGTGTGATCATTAGTATTCCTTTCAACTCTCAAGTGTCCCACTTTAGATAAATTATATGTTCACCCTAATATAGAGGATTGGTTAGAGAAATTTCTACATTGGCTCAATGGAAAAAAAGAATGAAGACACTAGGTACTGAGATGAAATGATCTCCAAAACATAATGTTCAACAAAAAATAGTGTTCAGTGAAACTGTGCAATGCTGCAATTTATGTATAGGAAGAAAAAATATGTGTGCATGTTGATACTTGCTTGTATTGATATGATGGTGTCCATGGAGATACACAGAATAGGGTGTCATTGATAACCTCCATGGAGTGGAACTGGGTACTTGGGGAACAGATCCCAGGAATGACCCTTTTCACTGTAAACTTTATTGCACTTCTTAAATTTTTTAACTATTCAAAAATAAAATATTTTAGCAAACAATACAATATATAATAAAATGATGATGAGGTATTTGGGAAAGGAAGTTGTATCACTTGGGAGTCACCAAAGAAACAACCTGTAGGATATAGATGAACTAGATTAATTTCAAGGAACTGGTTACCTGATTTTGGAAATCGGCAAACCTCAAATCTGTAGGGCAGGCCAGAAAGCTGGAAAATCTCAGGCAGGAGCTGAGCCCACCATCTAAAGGGGAAATTTCTTCATGGAAACCCCAGTTTTGCTCTTAAGGTCTTTGAACTGCTTGAATGAGGCCCACCCATGTTATGGAGGATAACCTCTTTTATATAAATTCAGGGGACTGTAGATGTTATTATGGAGAAGGCAATGGCACCCTACTCCAGTACTCTTGCCTGGAAAATCCCATGGACGGAGGAGCCTGGTAGGCTACAGTCCATGGGGTCACCAAGAGTCGGACACGACTGAGCAACTTCACTTTCACTTTTCCCTTTCAGGCACTGGAGAAGGAAATGGCAACCCACTCCAGTATTCTTGCCTGGAGAATCCCAGGGATGGCGGAGCCTGGTGGGCTGCCATCTATGGGGTCGCACAGAGTCGGACACGACTGAAGCGACTTAGCAGCAGCAGATGTTATTAAGCACATTCATAGCAACATCAAGATGAATTCTTCCTCAAGAAGGCTCTGGTCTATTTTACTTGGCAGTCCACTAGCCAGAGCTACTTGAAATGTAGTCCACAGACTGGGCTGTTCTGTTTGTTAGTACATGACAAGTTACAGAAGTTGGGAGTCAAGGGTATAAAAAACTGCAGATACACTGTGTGTATTGAATTTTTAAAAATATTTTATCTATGTATTTGGCTGCACTGGGTCTTAGGTGTGGCCCACAGAATCTTCCAACTTGGTTGCGGCATGTAGGATCTAGTTCCCTGATCAGGGATTGAACCTGGCCCGCCTGCATTGGGAGCTCAGAGTCTTAGCCACTGGACTATCACGGAAGTCCCAAGTCTATTGAATTTAATTTAAAAAATGGGATTGTGATAGGTGTATTTTTTTCTTCAGTTTTCTAGTAACTTAACTAGATTTTACAAAATCTCAGTGATCGTAAATGTAAAAAAAAAAAAATCTGGCCCTTTTCCACAGATAATTTAAGAAGCTCCTGAATCTGTGGTAAGCAGTGTGTAAGGCTGGATGTGGCTGGAAAGACAGGCAGAAATACAGGTTTGTTGCAGTTGACCTGAAGTAGCAGTATAGAAAGGGAGCAGACTTTATATTCACCCTGTAATAATTCTCTTGCTCTTTCCTGAAACCGACAGTGTAACTCCCTAAGCTGCACTCCCAGCGTGAGTGAGAGGAGAGGATCAAAGAGTCCACTCGTGGGTGCCATCTGGCTGGATGAGAGGGCTTTGAGCACTAAGCGTTCTGCCCAGCGGCCCTGGGATAAGGGCAGATTTCCCTGGAGGCAGTTCCAGCCATTCCCATCGTTGAGGGGGCTCTCCTCATCCAGAGGCAACAGTGCTTCTGTGGGGCAAGATTTTCCCTGGGGGAATTCTGAGAACAACTGCTGATACTTCAGCCAGGTCTTGAGGTACTTCCTTTACAATGAGCACGTACTATTAGTGACAGAGCTTGACCCAGACAGCTATTATCTCAAACAACCCCACTTGTCTGCCGTTGGCACGAAACATCCTCTCTTGTTCGAGGCCCTTTTCTTGAGCTCTTTCAGGAGGTGAAATCACGACCACTTTCCAGGGCTGTTGAGAGCAGGTAAAGCATCTGGGGTAGTACTAATTACATAGTGTGTGTTAGACTGCTCTTTTCCTGTCAAAAGCCTCCCAAAGAATGATTTCCTCTATGCTGAATCCTAAAGGAAATCAATCCTGAATATTCATTGGAAGGACTGATGCTAAAGCTAAAGCTCTAATACTTTGAACACCTGATTCAAAGAGCTGACTCATTGGAAAAGACCCTGATGCTGGGAAAGATAGAAGGCAGGAGGAGAAAGGGACGACAGGATGAGATGGCTGGATGGCATCACCGACTCAATGGACCGCAGTTTGAACAAGCTCCTGGAGATGGTGAAGGACAGGGAAGCCTGACGTGCTGCAGTCCATGGGGTCGCAAAGAGTCAGACATGACTTAGTGACTGAACAACAACAGTCCTGCTAGAGCACACCCCATCATCTAGCTTTGCCTCACTTTCAGCATTTATCGTGTTTACTTTTATGCATTATTATGCATGTATTTCTTACCTTGCCCATATTCAACTAAAAACTCCTTGAGGACGGGGACTATTTCTTCAATTCTGAATCCTTCAATCCTTAGTAACTGGTAGTCTAACCAAAGTGGATTCTTCATTGCTATTTATGATATTAATCAATTGTATTTCTTTTAAATTAAGATACTAAAAACACTTTAATAGCAAAATATTACAGACACAGCAAAATCATGCTCTTTTTGATACAACTGAAGGATATAAATAAACAACACATTTTACAAAAAATAGAAACAATGCTACCTACACAAACATGTTTGGATCTAAAAACAACAAAACGTGTAACTACATCTCGGTGAACATTTATGTCTAACTTCTTACTTTGGGAACTTGACACAATACATTTTAACTTGACATTTGCTCTATCTCATATGATACAAACATTATAAAATACATTAAAACCTTTGTTGAAACATATAAAATGTAACTTCTGAGTCTTAGATGTTCAATTAACAGAAGAAATGTATTCAATCAACAAGGTTGCCCTTTGCACTGCAAGAGCAATGTCATGTTATAGCTTTGCTCCACAACATTTTTATTTCGTTTCTTCCTACACTTTAATCTCCTTTCAAACTTAAGCCTATTAAAGCATTATTAATAAAGATTCTAGAAGGATTTAGAATCTACTTAGGAGCTCTGGATGATGGTATCTTATCTCCCAAATTCAACCCCCTTATTCTGGCTTGAAAATGCTGTGTAACAAACACATCATTACACTCCATGTGTGGATTAGTGTTGCTCCCTCAGTAGGCAAAAGAAGTTGCTCTTGAATAAGGCGTAGGATGCTCCTTGCAGTGCAGGATACATCTTATTTCTCTTGGGCCAGTACCTACCGCTCATTTTTTGGAAGGCATTGTTAAAACACACTCTCCTTGAGAAGCCTCTTTCAGGCTGTTTGAGAAGTGTGGGATGAAGGTAACTTAGGGCTTATAAGTCCTCTCTTATTGTTACAATAATAATTATCATTATTATTATTATTAAACTAGAAATTACCTACGACTTTATCACTCTTCCTCTGTTTTCTCATTCCTTCTAACATTTCCCCCAAAATGACTAAAAGAGATAATTTTTTAAGATTGTACCTCCCATTATCTTTATCATTCTGCCTCATAGCCCACAGGAGATTCAGTTCTCACGGGTTTATCATTAGAAGGGAAGACAGGACCCAGTAGATATCTGAGCTGTTTACGAAGAGAAATATTACAAATATTTTCCATTTTTGTTTTGGAAATTGCTTTGTTTTTTGTATAAACGAGGGAAAAATTTAAAAAAATCAACACTGCCCTCCCACCAATCTTGGACGTTTGCTATCCCAATATACTTCCTGAAGAAGCAGTCTTAAGCTTCAGGCTACATATATAGCCATTTCCTTTCTGGTTAATAGCACAATCTGGAACTCAGATGAGCTGACTATGATGCAGAGTGGGACTCCAGGTAACTAATGTCAGCCAGCTTGGGGACAACAATGAGGCAATACAGAACCATCTCCTACTGCATGTTCTAAGAGCCAGCACGCCTGGTTGCAGGTCTGTCCATTCCCATCAGAACAAGGATGCCTCAGTATTCTCAGGGAGATGGCAGAATCCTGAAGGGCAGCAGTTTTCCACGAGTCAGCAAATGTGGTGTCTTCTGAACAGTCCAAGTCTGCATCTGCTTTTGATTTGTTTCTACAGAAAAACTTTCAGTCAGTTTTCATGTGAAGTGTGCTGTGGATCCCAGCATTGGGAGCATTCCACCCTGCTCCTGAGTCAGGGTCTCCCTCACCGAGGAAGATCTGTCTATTGAAAGATGAATGACCGAGATCGGACTGTGCCTTCCCCTTGATTGAGCTGTTTTCTTATTTGAGACTGTAAGAAAGCACACCCACCTGTATAGACTATTGAGCAACTTTAACAAACTTTGGCTTTTAACAAATATTAAATAAGAAATGCTGACTGGTAAGAAAACTATGCAACAACAAGTAATTATCATGTCCCCTCTTCCCCAAGTTTTATTCTTATTTTCTGTTTTTTTCTCAGGAGAAATACTATAAAGTGGTTGCTAAAACATGCACAAATTGGGAACTGGCCTAGCACTTTTAGTAATAGCAACACTATTTAATGAATCAAAATGAAGATATAAATCTAAATTTATTGATATGGAAAAATGTTCATGATATATTAAGTGAAGTGAGCATATAAAGAACACTACAGAATGATTCAATTTTGTTTTAAATGTTTATGTGCAAAGGGAGAAATCTGAAATGTTCATTTGCTGTTTTTACTTTAAATTTTCTATAATGATTATGTGTCACTTTCAAAGTTATGAAATAGAAGCTATAAAAATTCACATTTGAGCAAAGACTTCATATGGCAAAGTATTTCCCCACTGAATATCAAATACATTGGAACTATCTCAAAAGGAGGGCTATAGTTCTTTGGATCTAAAACTGAAAAGACAACCAAAAGCAAAAATCCCAGTATTTAGAAAGGACTATTCAGTAAGATTCTAAATATAAGCTAATTTCATTTTGAGAATTGGAGATTACTGTCTATAACTGAAAACATCAAGGGATTCAAGATGGTATTTATATGAAACTTGAGAAAGCTTTGACAAGTTCTTGGCTAACAACTGACTAACTTGCAAACACACACGTGCACAAAAATTACATGAGACTAGTATGTTCTTATAAGCACTTTGTCTTCCTCCTGGGAGGTGTATGGAAAGCAGATAAATTAAAATACCTTTTGTCCTTGACCTGCACAAAGTAACGATTATACAGGACACTAAGCTAAGTCTTTCTGGCAAATCTACCTTCTCTGACAATGTAAAAGGATTTTTTACTATAGAGGTATGTCAGCGTTCCTCTATCTGTCCTTCTGGTACCACACGTCCTCCTCCAGGCCAACTTGGACCACCCACACACTAACAGGAAGTCTGATAGACATCAGAAGTCTGATAGACACTAGGCTAGGCTCTGGCAATGAGACCCCAGTGCAGCCTCATTCTTCTGTCTTTACTCCTTCAACCCTTCCATGTTCGAGAAGAATGAACAGACTCTTCCACAAGCCTGCATGTAAACTTCCCATAGGTTTTCAGGGGTTCCCTGACTCTTCCAGTAGAAATAAATTTGAAATCATCAACATGTGATTTGTGAGTACGAGGCATTCAGAGACATGGATAACTCACCAACTTCCAGCGTAATATCTTGATCCACTCGTCAGCTTCTACTCCTGTCTTTGCACAGAGGTAAAATGTCCGGAATGGAAATACTAAGCTGATAAGACAAAAGAAAGAATGTAGGATGTTCCAGATGGTTGAACATCTATTAATTGAGCACTAATTAAAGTATTCCAAGTGGAAAAAGAATTGACATAGAACCTGGGTAAGAATCTCAGGAGTTGGTATATATAGCTAGTCCTGCCAGCAAACTGCAGAAATGTTGAGGATGTGGTAGATTCACGTTATTATTTTTACAGGCAGACTTATATATTTTAATGAGTCCAAAGGGAGAGATGGGGGTGGGGAAGAGGTCCAGGTCAAACCCAGATCCTTTTATTGTTCATGATCTAGGCTGAATACACACATGTGTTTATTCTGCTGATTTGTTATATGACTCAGAACTTATGCTGATTCAAACAAGCAACACGAAAGAGTTTGCTGAAGGAATTCATTTGTGTTACCTGGCTGCAACAAGGAAGACAGTGGCCTCTGTGAATAAAGGCAGTTTTAACTTCTCAGAGCAGGCAAAGGAGACAATAAATCTCTTCAACTATTCACTTTGCCTCCTTCTTGCCATGAGTTAATCTTTGCTGAAGGGAAGACAAACTTGCCTACTGGCATGAAAGACTGTTCTAGGAATAGGATTAACTCCTCCTTTGACTGTGTCTCGGGTTA
Source organism: Giraffa tippelskirchi (assembly GCF_054371585.1). Taxonomy (NCBI): domain Eukaryota; kingdom Metazoa; phylum Chordata; class Mammalia; order Artiodactyla; family Giraffidae; genus Giraffa; species Giraffa tippelskirchi. Next base: position 85,231,154 of record NC_137275.1, on the reverse strand, counting down.
TAGAGTCAAAATCATTTGACTTATGGACTTCCCTGGTGGTCCAGTGGCTAAAACTCCCAGCTCCCAGCGCAGTGGGGCCCAGGTTCAATCCCACATGCTGCAACTAAGAGTTCGAACACAGCAGCTAAAAGATCCCACATGCCACAAATGAGACCTGATGCAGTCTAATTAATTAATTAACTTAAAAATCATCTGATTTATATCTTGCCCATACCTCCTGTCCTAACAGTTGAGACACAAAACACTAAAAAAAATTTTTTTGTTCTTTTCGTGGAAAAAATAAAAAGCCTTGAGCTGAAACCAGAAGGGTTTCTATATCCTAAAACCAAAGCGGCATATCTTGTTTACACCAGTAAATAATGTTGAGTAGACAAGAGGTAAGTCTCTATGTATGAAAGGTAAACCTTGATGTGAAGTCCTGTTGGGCAATTAGTAGACAGAGGGGAAGTTGGGGAGAGGGTGTGGTATTGTGCACACACTGTACAAAACTGATTGCTGGAATTGTCATTGTTTGGTACTCCTTGTGAGAGACATGATTAATTGCCTGTTAATATAGATCATTTTTCCTTTCTTCTTGCTAATAGAACCCCAGGCAATAAATTACGATTAGTTGGAGCCAATTATAATCATGGGTGCATGCTCAATCACTCAGTCATGTCTTACTCTTTGCGACCCCATGGACTGCAGCCCACCAGGCTCCTCTGTCCATGGGATTCTCCAGGCAAGAATACTGGGAAGGGTTGCTGCACCCCCCTCCAGGGGATCGTCCCCACCCAGGAATTGAACCCATGTCTCCTGCATTGGCAGGCAGATTCTTGAGCCACCTGGGAAACCCAATCATGATCATACTAGTACCCTTTTCTAGCCTCCCTTGCTGCTGCCAATGGCCGTGGAACACAGTCTTGGCCAATGAGATAGGAGGGAAAATCTGATAGAAGAGTTTCTGAGAAAATGTTTGCTTTCCTGATAAAAAGGGCAGACCTGGCTTATCCCATCCCAGCATCTTCCTTCATGGCTTACATCAAAATATAAGAACTACAGTTGTACTAGCTCTTTTGGACCCTGAAGTAGTAAGCATGAGGAAAAGACCAAAAGAACTGTATAGACATTGGACGTGACCTTGTCAGTGTAGCTGCCTGCCTCCTGATTGCTTGTCATATGAGAAATATAAACCCCTGTTAGTGTATATGGTACCTTTATGTAAATTTAAAAAAGATTTCCATCATTGGCTGATACTATCCAATCATTAATTAGCAATAGTTGATGTTAATTTTCTTAGGTGGGACAATGATATTGTTCTATAGGTGATATTTTTATTCTTAGTAGATACATATTTAAATACTCATGGGGGAAGTGCCATGATGTCTGCAACTTACTTTCAATTGGTCTAGCAAAAGAAAGTGAATAGATAGAGATAAAGCAAATATGCAAAATGTTAATGATTGATGCATCTAGGTGAAGGGTGAATGGGTATATAAGTCTTCCAACTTTTTAAATTTTTTTTCAAACTTTTTATTTTGTATTGGATTATAGTTGATTAATAATTTTATAATAGTTTCAGATGAAGAGCAAAGAGACTCAGTCATATATGTACATATATCCATTCTCCCCCAAACCCCTCTCCCATCCAGACTGGCACACAACATTGAGCAGAGGCCCATGTAAGTCTCTCAAATTTTATATGTTTAAAAACTTTAAAATAAATGTTGATGGGGAATAAAACACTTTTTTCTCAAGACACTTTACTCTTCCCAGTTAGAAAATTATCATGATACACTGACTCTGTTAGAATAAAACACTTTTGTGCCATCAGCAAGAATTGTCATAATTACACAAATCACTCATTCTTGGAGTCAACAAAGTTATAACTAAAATTGAACAAAACATCTCAAAGGAATGAAAGCTGTCTAACATGTGACTGGCACCCTGTCCTGTGCATCATACTTGTTGCAGTTTACAACATAAAGAATCAAACCCAGCAGAACTGCTTATTTGTTTGTACCACTTTAAATGAGTATAGGGCTTCTATGTGGCTCAGTAGTAAAGAATCTGCCTGCCAATGCAGGAGACGTGGGTTTGATCCCTGGGTTGGGAAGATCCCCTGGAGAAGGGAATGGCAACCCCCTCCAGTATTCTTGCTTGGGAAATCCCATGGACAGAGGAGCCTGCCGGGTACAGTTCATGGGGTTACAAAAAAGTCAGATATGACTTGGCGATTTTCCCAACCCAGGGATCGAACCCCTGTCTCTTACGTCTCCTGCATGGCAGGAAGATTCTTTACCACTGTGCCACCTGGGAAGCCCAGCTTAGCGACTAAACAACAACAAATGAGATTTTATGTCACATTCAGCTGAAAGGACTTCTAATATGCATGTACCACCTGAGATCAAAACATCTGTATGCATTAGACATACAATTTTTTATTCTGCTAAAATAAGTGTCTGGCAAGAAGATTTTAAAAAACATTTCCTCTATAAAACAACTTACCAAAAGCAGTTTACCCTTTCCTGAGAATAATCAAATTGAACAGCTGAACATTCAGTCAAATCTAGGATCCGAATTGGTTCTGGTGACTTAAAACAAAAAGACAAATTATGTCATCTTAAAATACACACACACACACCTCTGTTCATCACTTATTCCCCAAACAAGTTTCCACTATGAATGACTGTTTACTTCCACTACAGGAATTGATAATAGAAAAACTTCCTAAGGGAAGCCACATGCTTGTCTGGGGATTAGCTTTTCATGAAACTGGATATTAGGAAGATAGTTTCGTTGTCAATTCAAATTTGGTGGAGATGGATTTTTAACACATGGAAGGGAGTCATATTTTTTCTCTTGTGTTTTTAGACATCCACTTTCTCAGAAATTTTGTGTAGGAAAAATGAGAAGAGATGAAATAATTTTAAATGTGCTTAATGAGTTAGACCTGATAAATGGACATATTTTTAATAGAGGAAAACACTGCTGCAGAGACTGTCCACCCAATGTGGTAAGAGAACAATTCCACCACTCTAAACATAGGGGGTAGCATGCCCCAGAGAGATAGAGGTTAGCTAGACTGAGAACAGTGTCTGCTATACAGGTCTCATTTATGCAAGAAAGCTCTGCTCATATCAGGAATCAAGAACAATTATCTCCAGTCATTTATAGATGTTTCCTATAAATTTCAGGGATTTTAAAGGTAGATATTCCTTTCATTTAGAGAGCTCATTTTTAAAGGGAAAATATATGATCATGTTTCTTACCATCTGGTCTTTGAAGTATTTCAGTTCATTCCTGTGCAAAGTAAACCACCTCGTCTTCCAGGTCTGAAAACAAAAAATTGAAACATGTAGGCTTTGCATGCAAGACTATATTTGGACAGGATAATTTCCTTTTGTTGTAAAAGTACCTAAAAGATAGATACAATGAAATATCCTTGTGGTGTTATTTCTGAGAAAAAAACTTTCAAAGTGAAACTTAAAATTTTAAAATTTAAAAAATTAAAATGATTCCATGCCTTAAGCTCATAACAGAGACAAGATATCACTAACATTTTTAAGCAAGTAAAAAGAAATAACCTATCATAAATATTCAAGGTGATTTGCATTACAATAAACCACTAAAATTTCCATCTTAGTAAGACTTAATAATCTTAATAAAACTATGGTAAGAATAATTTTTGAGCACCTATTGAAAACGTCATGCTATCCTTGAAGGTTTATATACATTATAGACAGTCCTCATACCGTGCCAAATATTATTATTCTTGTTTTACAAACAAACAAACTGAGGTTTAGGAACCTCAAACCATACGCTATTCTAAACCTTGCCTAGCAATTCCAGGGCATTGGTGAAAAAATATTACCTGCTGTCTTGTTACCCACTGTCTCCTTTTTTTTGGTCTCCTTCTTATGTACTAACTGAACACTCATCTTCTTTGGTGGCAATGTTCCCAGTTAAGGGAAGTAACAGTGGATTTAAAAATAATGCTATGAACACGAGTACTTCCTCTTCCCAGGAATAATCCACTTGAGTCAGGACAAAATAACTAAATATTTAGGTTAAATTCAAGCAGGCCAGTACCCTTGAGAGATTCAGTGCCCTGACACTTTAAATGAGAAAGAACAGACACTCCACAAGGTCTTCTTAGCCCATGAATATGAAATTGAGTGACTTTAAAAGTACAGTCACATAAACAGAAAACAGTTGGATATCTCCCAACTAGTAAAGTCCTAAATTTTGTTCTCTTTGGGATTTTATAAGATAGTTACATTAGTACCAGTGAGATGGTTGGGTTTTTTTTCTTTTGTCTACTGTTAGGTAAATATTTCATAAAACTTTGACTTTTTTTTACTAAAAAATCTTAAAAAGCAAAGGTATGTACTAGACATGGAACTCTGCTCAATGTTATACGACAGCCTGGATGGGAGGGGAGTTTGGGGGAGAATGGATACATGTATATGAATGGCTGAGTTCCTTCGCTGTTCACCTGAGACTACCATGACATTGTTAATTGGCTATATCCCAATATAAGATTAAAGGTTTAAAAAACGATTAAGATGGTAAAAAAGTTATTGAATAAAAAAAAAGATAAGTGCTAGAGTTAATTTGCTACTTTAATCCTCAATTTGCATCAAAAGGCTTTTAAGTTTTGAGTATTAATGATAGGTAGGCTATTCTCATACATGTCACTTTGCCAAAGAACAGTCAAGTGATTGTATAGAATTTTGACTAACATTAGCCACCAAGATGAACTCTATAAACAAACATTATAACTGGGTCAAAATGGGTAGACGGTTCTGCTTTTTCAAAGTCAAAAGGAGGACTGAGCCGCCAGGATGCATTCTCTCTCCTTGCGGCTGGTGCTGGAGGCCGCGCGCTTCCTCACCTTGACCAGTCCGCCCTGCTTGGTGAGGTAGCCTTCTTTGGTACCCAGCTGAAAAAGAAAGAAGCACTCGAGTGACGCCCAGGACTATCACAACTTGAACTTTGTCTGTTTCTGTCCTGTTTTAAAATGAAACAAGAATTTGCCTTTGATCTTTAAGTAATTGCCTTTCCTTCTTCATCGAGGCACTTGAAAATCCTTCCCACGTGCTGGAGACTGTTTTCAGACTAGATTGTCCGGTGTGATTTTGCAGCAACAGACGACAGCGCACAGATTCTCCGCTAACGTAAGTTAGCACTTTGCAGTCAACCAGGTTATATAAGTTATACCACTTATAAGAGCCTGCATTGGGCAAAGGGCGTCTGTGCTTCCCAGCTGCTCGGATTGTTGCTGGGGTGTTATGTACATAAACATGGCCACACACGCTGCCATAAGGTCAATACATGGGCAGCTTTGGATAAAGCAAAGAAGAGGGATTTCTGTACTTCCCAGAGTCTGTATTCTGCTAAACTGCTTTGTGAATTAGAAATTGCATTTTCTACAATTTATCATATAATTCTCCAACCCCACCTCTTTGTTTTTTCACAGACTGTCTCTTGAGACCTATATTCCATGGGATAAACTCTCAAGAGTGCATATCTATTTAGACTTGATTCATCCAGAAGGGATTTAAAGTGAGAATGAGTCATTCCTTTTATCTCACCCATCAATAATTCGAGGGTAACAATATGACGCATAGCTGGCACCTATGAAGTATAAGGAATGGTGGGAAACAGTATGAATAGCAATATGTATAAAACCAGGACCCTCAGGTGAAAAAATTTCAAAATTCATACATTCCTGAAGAAATTAGACTTGTGGTAGGCTATTTTGTTCTATGATGTCATAATACATCTTATATTAGTAAGAAAAAAATGAATAAAAAAACTGGGAAATGATTAGGTTGATGTCAATGTTTTTTCTTGGGAGTTTCCACAGTATTTGTTCCTGAGATGAATTCTTCCTACCAAAGAAAAAGAGGAACAGCAACCATCAAAATAAAGATTTAAAGCCAGAAATAACATATGATTATGAGCACTTCCTTTAAAATTCTTAGGGCATAGAAGTAGCAATGAAATTCCCAGGTATTCATTTAAATAATGTTTAATAGCATTGGTGAATTTGATATTGAATAATCAATTTGATTCATTTTGACATTAAAAGAAATTGAACTGACTGAATTGAGTTTGGATATTATATTATGGAAAAAGAAAAAATTACCATTTTGGATTATTGAGTCTACAGAGGCAAAATAAAGTAAAGGTAAGTTATTTTGTAGAAGATACTGATAGAATTAAAATCGCACTAAGAATCATGCTACTGACTCCATCTTACCTCCATCCAAACAATATATGATAAATCTAGTATTTTTCTAAGATTTTGATAGATAAGTGGAAGGCTGCAGAGAAAAGAGCTGAGAATACCAGTTTTATTCATGGTCTCAGGAGGTAAGAATGGAAATGTCTATACAGCAGCAGATTTATTTTTTAAGTCTTCTCATCTAGAAGAAGAGAGTTAATAGCCCCAAATTGGAAACAACCTAAATATTTTAAAATTAAAGGGTTAGCCTGCCTATCATCCTTTCCATCTGCCTACCTTGTGTGTGCTCATGCCAGTCATGTCCAACTCTTCGCAGCCCTATGGACTGTAGCCCTCCAGGCTCCTCTGTCCATGGAATTTTCCAGGCAAGAATACTGGAGTGGGTAGCCATTTCCTACTCTGGGGGATCTTCCCTGATTTAGGGATCGAACCAGCATCTCTGTGTCTCCTGCATTGTCAGGCAGGTTCTTCACCACTAGCATGACCTGGGAAGCCCTGCCTGCCTTAAGTTTAGTCAAAAGTCATCAGGTGGGATAAACTGAGGAAGTGTTCCAGAATGAAGACTACTCAAGAGGCAGGACAGATAAAGGCAACTTGTGATTTTGGATTGCATCCTTTTGCTCTAAGGAGCCTTGCTAAGAAAACTGATGACTGATGCCTAAATGAGATCTGCGGATGGGAGTGTGGCGCTGCATCAATGTTAATTTCCTAATTTGAATGTCTCTGGGTGGATTTCCTATTAGAATCTGGGTTTTTATTCTTCTGTTGATGATTGTCATCATTCACCTACTACAGTGTGAGCTCAATGAGGGCAGAGCATTTGCCTAATTTATTGCCAACCCTCTAGTGCCTAAAACAGTCCTTGGCGCCTTGTAGGCACTTTTTTAAAAAGTTTGCTAAGCAAATGAATTAATTAAATTCATCCTATCTCAGAATCCCAATCCTATGTTGTGTATGAAATATATAAACCATCATTTCCCCAAATGCAGTTGCCAAAGGATGGTAAACAGTTTTACAGAAGCATCTATATTTCTGGGTGATACAACACCTATTTTCATTTTCACTTCAAGCAGGAAGTTCTTTTTCCTGTAAATAGTACTTAATCCCCTTCCTCCACTGCCAGTACTTGTGCAAGAAGGGCATCTCCACAAGAGAAGGCAGAAGCCCAGAAGCCCTCAATCAAAGCTGTGAACTCCTGTGCTCAGCCAGGGGAGGAGAGCCCCTGATAAGACGGTAACTTTCCCCCAGCTGGCTGGTCCGTCCATTCCGTAGTAAGGAGTACTGTGACACAACAATCCACTAGAAAACCTTTCTAGTTTTCTGTCCATATCAATGCACAATAAATATCATGGACTTCTCATTATACAGTGTGAGTGAAGACATTTTCAACTTATCCACTCACCATTGTTTCATTTTTTTTTTAATTAATTAATCTTGGCCTTGTCCCTGGCTTGCAGAATCTTAGTTGCTTGATCAGGAATTGAACTCAGCCTGGGCAATGAAAACGGCTGAGTCCTGACTACTGAACCCCCAAGCTACTGCACCCCCAGGGAATTCCACCACTGTTTTTAAAATGCCATTATGCAGACCCTTCTACGTTCATTGTTGGATGCTTGGGCAGGTGAATCCATCTGACACCTGGAGTGGGCAAAGAAGGCAAGCAATAAAGCTTGCAGAATTTGATCCCAAGAAGGCTGTTTCTACCTAAGTATGCCGTGTCTCATGCTCGCACCAACTCCACGAGTTCAGTCTTATCTGCATTCTTCTATTGAAAAAGGATGCACGCAGTAGGGTCTGGTTTGATGGACTTCGAGTGGAGATCTTTAGGGGAAGGTAACAGAGAAGAATGTAAAGTAAAACTGAGAGTACAAATGAAAATGATGGTGAAGTGATTGGTGGTGGGGTAGGATGGTAAAGAGGAAGGGCAGGAAGAGTACAGTCGACAGGAAAACAAAGACTTGGTTAGATCTTGATGTGTTCTCTGGTCTGTTTTGACTTGAGACTATTTACTGTCTTGCGTTCCTAAGTTTCTCTAGTTCAGAGGTCTTCTACTTCCCTCTGAAACAAAGCTAAAACATCTTCCTCAGCCAATTTCTAGATTTTTATTTTTGAGTGGACGTAGCGTAGTAACAATGTAATGTGTCGTGAACCTGGTTAGCCTATAAAACTACTGATTATGATTCCAGTCCCGGGAAAAGTGTCAGGCTCCTGGGAAGGGCGGACTCCATGCAGATAGCCAGCCTCCTGTCCGATGATTCCAGGATAAAGGTGAGCAGAGCAAGCACAGAGGACGGGGGTCTTAGAGGAAGCTAGAAGGGGCCAAGAAGGCTTCCTGGAAGAGACTGATCCCAGATGCAAGGATCTAAGGATGAGGGAACAGTAGAGATGTTGGCAGGGTTTCAGATGCAGGGAGGAGGGGAGGAGCATTCAGAAAGGCGGGGTCCTCCAGCGTGAGTGTGGGAGAAGCATAAGGTCAGGCCAGGGAGAGGAGCAGGATCCAGGCAGATGAAGACAGTGGGCATCTGCCGAAAGCTGGTAAGCTGCAGGTCATGGTAAATCTGCTTCTCAGGAGAGATGTCTCTGGTGGCAGGGTAGAAAAAGTATGGCCGCAGAGACACAAAGGTCATGCACGTTTTTATTTAATTGGTAGCTAAATATCTTCAAGTATAATGATTGCTATCTAGAACTAGTGCTTGACATTTCACTTAGGTGTGATCCTCTTTATCATGAGGACACAGCCAGATACTTTATAGGAAAGCATGTAGCCAATGAGAAAGAGGAAAAGAATCAGGGTGCCCTGGGCACAATGAAGGGAAGAAGGTGCTGGAGAGGAATCTTTGCAGGGTCACAGCTCACAGAAAAAATGTCAGTGGACTCCAAGGAGAGCAATGAAAGCCCCCGTTGCACTGAAAGTGAACAGTGGCTCACATGCTGCAAAGGAGTCCAAATGTCATCTGTCTGGACCCTTCATTCAATGGAGGAAAAACATAAATAATAAAAAGGCCAGGGAAAAAAATAATATCCTGAGAATTTATAGTAAAGGTGAAGAAGCTTTCTCTTCCAGAGAATGTAGAATAACTCTTTAGACAACTGTGTGACCATAAACATCTTTTGCACATTCTACCATGAGCTTGTTTGGTGAAGTAAGGACAGGATTTAAGTGCCATTTCTGAAGTCTCTAAAATCCATCACTATCGCATTTTGTAATTTTTTTTTTTTTTTTTTTACAATTTATCCTGGACCAGATGAGCCATAGGCTTAGAACTTTACATTCGTTTTCCAGTTTTATATCCCAAGGTAGAATTTTATGTGAACAAATGTGCTGTAAAATGTGTGTAACTTACTGTTACACACATTTATTGCTGTTATTGCTTTTAGACAGTGAGCCTGGTGGGCAGATGGATGGCCACTTACAGAAGGGGCAGTGGGCACCAGGTCGTTTTCTGTTCTTCCCGTCTGCATTGCTGTGTGAACCCGGACGGATTCATAAATGGATGGTTCTTCCACTTTTTTGGGATAGGGGTGTTTCAGAACAATCAGAGTGCCTGAATGTAGACAAAAAAAAAAAAAAAAGTCAAATATAAGCCCCAGAAAGAGAGTTCAAATGCCAACACCAGATCACTGTGCCTGGATCATAAAGTTTCTTGTTTTTCATGGATTCACTGATTCATTGTCTCAACATTTATTGAGTACAAACTACATTCCAGGCTCTTAAACTGGACACTGGAGATAGAAAGCATTGTGAGATAATTTCTGCCCTCTTAGTCTGGGACAGAATTAGCCATGAATATAGTCATTTAACTGAACAGGGTGATGAGACCTCTGTCAGCAGCGTGAACCAAGCATGCTGGTTGTGCATGTGGTAACTCTGCTTTCTAGGAGAGATGTCTGTAGGTGGCAGGGTATAAAATGTACCACAGAGACAAAAAGATCATGCATAAGAAGTGCAGTTCTGACACGTGTACCCCAATGTTCATCGCAGCACTGTTTACAACAGCCAGGACATGGAAGCAACCAAGATGTCCATCAGCAGACGAGTGGATAAGGAAGCTGTGGTACATATACACAATGGAATATTACTCAGCCATTAAAAAAAAATACATTTGAATCGGTTCTACTGAGATGGATGAAACTGGAGCCCATTATACAGAGTGAAGTAAGCCAGAAAGAAAAACAACAATACAGTATACTAATGCATATATATGGAATTTGAAAGATGGTAACGATAACCCTATATGCGAGTCAGAATAAGAGACACAGATGCATGGAACAATTTTATGGACTCTGAGGGAGAAGGTGAGGGTGGGACGTTCTGGGAGAATAGCATTGAATCATGTATATTATCGTATGTGAAACAGAACACCATTCCATGTTCGATGCATGAGACAAGGGCTCAGGGCCGGGGCAATGGGATGACCCAGAGGGATGGGATGGGGAGGGAGGTGGGTGGGGGGTCCAGGAAGGGGAACACATGTAAACCCATGGCTGATTCATGTCAATGTATGGCAAAAACTATTACAATATTGTAAAGTAATTAGCCCCCAACTAAAATAAATAAATTTATTAAAAAAAAAAAAAAAAAAAGAAGTGCAGTTCTATGGAGTGCTTTAGAAATGTTTTCCTAGGGGAGGCAACACCATTAGCCTCCATTAGACCTTAGCAATAACTATTGGTTTTCCAGGTGGGATTTACAAAAGTTGTGCAAACAAAACCATACAATGTACCAGGTATAGGAGGATTTATTCCACTGTTCTACTTTGTACTATTTTCAGAACAACTTGTAACAAATCCATAGACCTAAAAAATATGAGCTCATAGCATTTTCCCTATTATCTCCTACCACCCCATTGACAGCTGAAGGAAAAGAAGGCTTTGCTTTTCTTTGGTGGATATGAACTGAATAGGCTGAGGCCACTGTGTAATTTACCTTCACTTCCATGTGAAGGAGGTGGTCCAGGCAGAAAAGGCCCACCCCACTCCTGGTCTGGGGCGACCAGACAATGGGGGCTGAGAGCTTTCAACTCAACACTGATATTTCCCCCTTCTGCATCCTTCCCTTCCCCTAATCAGTCAGTCAATCAGAAAGTAGAAAGTGACTACAAAAAGAGTAAGTTAAGGGTTGTCTTCCCTTTGCTCTGGCTTCTTGTTTTTTTTTTTAATTTCACTTGGGTCTTTCATATGGAAGGTCTAAGATTGTACCAGACACTGGGGGTGATGCAAAGATTTCAGTAGTTGATTCAACACATATTTCCTGAGCTCTCCTGAGTGCCAGGCACTTGTCTAGGCCCAGGGGATATAGCAGTAGACCAAGGAGATGTAGCATTCACTCTCATGGCCACAGAGACAGAAACATTTTGGAAAAAAAGAAAAGTCAGGTGAGAGAATTGTTATGAAAACACTAACAAAGCAAAGTGAAGGAATGAAGAGTGAAAAGAGAAAGGGGTCTGGGTAGCGTGGTATTTATATCAGGTCAGGGAAATCTTCTTTGATGGGGTGACAGAAAGCTCATAGAAAGTATAGACTTTGAATTGGAGTGAAAAAGAGGCAATGAGGAAAAGAAAATACCTCCTCTGCAGTTAAAAAAAAAAACCATAATAATAATGATAAACCTACAAACAAAGCAAAATCTTTCTATGAGGTTCCAGTATAGACAATGAACTGCCTGCAAAAACAGAACAGTGCCTTCTGACACAGGGGCCCAGATAACGCCCTGCTGGAAAGTGAAAAGGGGCACTGAGAACAGTCAGAAAGGGGCACTCATCTTGGTCCCCAAACAGTGGCTTCCTCCTCGCTCTGCACCCAACTCATCTCAGGAGCACTGGAATCACAGTGAAAAATGGCTTTTGCAGTTCTCAGAAGGCCCAGTCCTGCTCTTGCACACTGCCTGCACTGCCTTTTGTTGAGGCGATTCTTTCATGAGAACAGATCCAGTCATATTGGGACAAGGGGCCGATTACAGGTTTACAGTCATAATGAAAGCAGCAACACCTAAACCAAGAGTAACCGTTGTGCAGGCCCAGGGGCCGTATGGATGCAGCTGAGACATGGCAGATGCTTGGTGAATTTGGGACTGGTTACTCAGTGACCTACCTGAGAGAAACACTTTCTGGCAGTCACCCTGGCTTTGTGGAAAGAGCCACCATGGCCACTCAGCCGTTACTTTGGACATTCTATTCCAAGCTTCTCTTTCTTCCTCTGACAAGTGAGAATGATTACCCTTTCTTCATGAAGCTGTTTTAAGCACCAAATAAAGAAGTGCTTGTGAAAGGATTATAAAAATGTCAGATGTTGTTACGTTCGGATATATTTTTAAATTCTTAAGTGAAAATTCCAGTGAGTGCCATCTTTGGGAACATGGATTTTAAAATTAGGTAAAAAAGACCTAAATGTAACTATGTGCTAAGAATAACAATGGCAGTAGTCTAGATAGTCACTGATTATAGCACTCAGATAGACAGGTGCCTCTTAACACTTCCGTCTGACAGTGGAGGAGAAGAAGACCAGAGCTCAGGGCTCAATGCAGCTCACAAATTAGAAAAAAAATGTGAAATCTTGTGCTTCATCTTCAAGTGAAGTGAAGTGTTAATCACTCAGTTGTGTCCGACTCTTTGCAACACCACAGACTGTAGACTGCCAAGCTCCTCTGTCCATGGGATTTTCCAGGCAAGAATACTGGAGTGGGTTGCCATTCAAATTCAAAGTTGATGCTGAATTATCATCCTATGCATATGTTTAATATGAAAATAATATTTTAAATGATGCCCTAGAAAGATGCCCCTGGTCAATCCTCTGTCCTTTTGCACAGAACCAAGCATCACCCAGGTATATACTTGCCTATACTAGTTTCCTATTGCTGCTGTAACAAATCATCACAAACATAGTGACTTAACTTGACTTGATTATCCTACAGTTCTGGAGTTCAGAAGTCTGAAGTGGGTCTCATGAATCTCAAGGGAAGGTATTGGCAGAACTACTTTCCTTTTGGAGGCTCTGGGAGACCATCCATTCCCTTGCCTTTTCTAGCTTCTGTAGGCTGCCCACATTCCTTGACTGGCGGCTCTGTTCCTCCATCTTTAAAGCCAGAAGCAGTGAGTCAGGTCCTTCTCATGCTGCTGTCTCTCCAGGTCTCCTTCTCCTGCTTCCATCTTATAAGGACCATTGTGATCATAGTGGATGCTCCTGGGCAATCCAGGATAAGCTGTGCATCTCAAAGTCAGATAATTAGTAGCCTTAATTCTATCAGCAAACCTAATTCCTTTTTGCCATGTAACATAGCATTTACACTTCCAGGGAGGGATATGAACACCGTTGAAGTGGGGAGGGGTCATTATTCTGTTTACTACAGTATCAGTTTCTAGGTGGTAAGCTTAGCCATAGGGGTCCGTTGTGCTGCAGTGCAAGGATCTCTGGGCCAGGGTTGCTGCCTGAGCCTGCAGCGCTGTAATCACTTGGGACCATAAAGCCGTTGCCTTTCCAACACACACGTTTCCAAGCCCTGTGAGTCCTTTCAGAGCAGGTATGGTGTCAAATTTATCTTTGTATTCCTATCTCCTGATAGTTTCTGACATAGGGAAGGCTTAATGAGTGAATGAATGAATGAACAAATGCCACAGTAATTCAGGTGTAAGGCAGGGAAGAACATGAAATGAACCAGGCTTTCAGGTCCACAGTTACCTTAGCCAGGGCAAGGACAGGACAGGACAACAAACCCAAGTTCAGCTCTCCAAATTTCCACTGTGCTGTGCTTAGTTGCTCAGTCATGTCTGACTCTTTGTGACCCCATGGACTATAACCCACCAGGCTCCTCTGTCCATGGGGATTCTCTAGGCAAGAATACTGGAGTGGGTTGCCATGCCCTCCACCAGGGGATCTTCCCAACCCAGGGACTGAACCCAGGTCTCCTGTATTGCAGGCAGATTCTTTACTAACTGAGCCACCAGGGAAGCCCAAGAACACTGGAGTGGGTAGCTTATCCCTTCTCCAGGGGATCTTTCCAACCCAGGAATCGAACTGGGGTCTCCTGCATTGCAGGTGGATTCTTTACCAGCTGAGCTACCAGGGAAGCCCCATATCTCCATTGGAAGCATTCAAATTCTATTTTGAAAACTTCCTCTGAAGTTTAATCAATAAATAGTTAAACTAAGGTAAATGATACTGAGTCAACCAGGAAAGCAGAACTGACGTATTAATTTTAACTACTAAGACCATGCGTGAGGCTAGTTTGAATGCTGTCATGAAGAAAATAACAAGCTACTTATAAAATGCTAACTTCCACTGATAAAAATCTGGTCTCCTGAGAGACATGTCTCCTTAGCCAACCATTCTGCCCAAGGAAGGGCCAATATATGGACTTCTTGGCATGGCTGCTAGGCTTACAATGATTTCCTCTTTTCTAAACACCATCCCATCCCCTTATACAGAGGTAGACCCCCAGAGATCCTAGCCCTCCCCCACAAACACCTAACCTCGACTCACTCATTGGACCGACCCAGGGATCTGCTTAGTCACTTCTCTGGAGAGACGGTTCACTAACTTCAGTTTCTGAGTTCACGAAGGAAACTGTTGTTTCCTGCCTTTGACATGAAAGCTGGTTTCAGAAACAACTCCATGAAGGCACAGTATTGAGTTGATCTGAGCGTGAGGAAGGCAGGTATTTCAATGTGCTGAAAGCTTCAGAGGAGCCTCATGATTCCTTGGCTGATTCCTTGTTGTCTCTTTCTGTTTCTCTTGCCCTTAAATTCTGAATGGGAATACGAATATCTTTCCAAAAATTTCCCACTTTTCTCCCCGTATCTTTTTTTTTTTAAAGTTCAACTGGCTAGGGTTAGTTTCTGTCATTGGCAATTGAAAGAAACTTATCTAATGCAAACACCACAGACTTATTATTAAGTTAGAAGGTTCAAGGTTCATGACAGCATGCTGACTCCATTAGAAAGAACTCTGGGTTAGTGATATTCAGACCAAACAAACTCCAGGACTTGGTTAGAAGATTCTGACAAAAGGCAACAAATAGGAGACAGGGGCTGGTAGAAGGAGAAGAAAGATCTGCAACTACAGGTTGGAACCCGGGCTGTGTTTCACTTCAGTTTCTGAACTACATGAGGAGATTGTTGTTTCCTGCCTTTGACATAAAACCTGGTATCAGAAACTCTTGGTGGGGGAATATTTTTGAGCTGTAACTTACAGACACCTACTTAGTGTATAGTATTATGAGATTGCATTGAAAGACTCCTCATCTTATATTCCAGCAGGAATTCAGAAAATAAGTAAGGACAGTCTCAAGCCTCAGGCACTGGTTTGATATCTAAACTAGAGCATAGTGCAGGGCACACATAGCTCCTAAAAAGGAAACTTTTGTTTAGAATATTTCTTTTTTGCACTGAAGTGAGTGCTGCCACCAGGTTCCCCACCTAGACTGTATGATGGCTGGAGGGCAAGGATGACACCTGTTTCATCACCATATTATCAGTGGCCAGCAGTGCCCAGCTCATAACTGGTTCTCAATACAGACTATTAACTATGAATTAAATTAAAATAAGATCATACCCATCCATGTTTTATTATTGCCCTCAGGTTCAGAAAACAAGCTTTCCTACTGCATATGCATGGTAGATTCCTCCATCTCTTCCTGCTAATACAGGGTAACTTCCTAGGGGAGCTACAAGAATATTGAAGATCTTTCTGTTTTCTTCTTTGCTACCTGCTCTGCAAATGGACTTGAACTCATCATAAAATTGTGCTAGTAAAATCATATTTGTTTACACATGAAGGAGTTTTAATATTTGATTTCTAGTCTCATAGGGAGAAATACACTGAGTTAAGAAAAGCAGACCTCACAGCCAGGGCAAGAGAAGATTCTGTTATAATATCCAAGTCAAATCAGGTCACTTTTTTGGAGTACTTGATTCTACCTTTCACATGAGTGCACTGTGGAACCGACTTAAATTTGAAGAAGATGTCACAAAGATTTAATAAAAACACTAATCCAATTGTCCCTAAACCAATGCTTCATAATATGTCAAAAATATATAGCTCTAGCATATAATTATTGGAATGAATTACCATAAAAGGTCTTCTTAAAGTAACATCAATAATGATTATTTCTGCCATGCTAAGAATTATTATAAATATCACTATCTTACATGCCTAATCTCATTCAGTCTTCACAGCAAGTCATTAAGGTATCAACTATTACTATCAGCTCAAATTTTTTTTGTCATCTTTTTTTTTATCAGCTCAATTTTATAAGATGATGAAACTGAAGCTCAGCGAGGTTACATAATTTGCCTGAAGACACACAGCTGGTACATAGCAAAGGCTGGAGTTAGACCTGAGGTTCACATGTTTACACATCATACCATCCATTTTTCTTAGCCTTGGTGATAATCACCACCATGGAAACTCTCTATGCATGTGAAATGTACTTTGGCAATTGTGGGCAAGAGAATCACGTGTATCAATCAAAATTTGATGAAATGGATTCTTCAAGAAGCAGCTTAAGGAAAGAAAATGAGAGTTTTTACTTCAACGTTTCTCACCAGACCTCAGTTTCTTCATTTGTAAAGGAGTAATTAAATGGTCTCTGAGCTCCCTTCCAATTCCAACATTGCGTAAATCTAGTTAACTACACAAGCACAACTGAAGGTGAAGAAATATTAGGATGTGTAGTAATCAAATGTTTATCCTGTTTCAGTAAATGTGCAATATTCATCTGATACACTTCATTCCTGATGTCATTTTATTTTTGCCTCTCATTTTTCTTTTCCTCCTCCTTCTCTTCAAACTTTAAATTTTATTTTACTTTATTGTAGTTACATAGGCTGTTTTATATCCTTTCTGGAGAGGCATGTGTGAGATGGGGCTAAGTATTTGAGGGATGTGTCCTAGTCAACTATTTTTTTTTTAATGTATTTGATTATTTTATTTTTGGTTGCACTGGGTCTTTATTGTTAGTTCTCTAGTTGCTAGGGCAGGCTTCTCCTTGCTGTGGCATCTCTTGTTGTGGAGCATGAACTCTAGGGTGCATGGGATCAGTAGTTGTGGCATGCGGGCTTAGTTGCCCCACGGCATGTGGGATCTTAGTTCCCCGACCAGGGATCGAATCCATGTCCCCTGCCTTGCAAAGTGTATCCTTAACCACTGGACCACCAGGGAAACCCTAGTCAACTTTTTTTGTGTTTTATGATTTTCTAGAATAATTTCTCCTGTAAAAATTTATGTTAAGAAATTAAGAATAACAATAAACACAAAGTTCAAATTGAGTCATATTCTTTAGAACAAGGGTTTTATATCATATCAGAAATATTATTATAGGCTTTAAGGAAACGGCGGCCTAAACCATGTACTGTAGGCCTGCCATATGCTACAAGCATTTTTTGCATCACGTGGCATGGACTCTCTCCATCCTAATCCATTCAAAGCCATGCTGTGCTGTGGCAATATTGCCTGTAGTGTCACTGGGACACCGGTTTTAGGAGAACACAAAGTGAATGGAAAACACACAGGCTTTAAAACCAGGTTAGCCTGGGTTCCAATCTCAGCACTAATGTTTTCTATGTTTGCAACTTGGGCAAATAAATTAAAATCTCTGAGTTTTTATTTCTTAATCTGAAAATAGGACCACTTTACCCATTATTGTAGGTGGTCCAGAAGATTAAATAATTTGGTACGTAGGAAAATATCTAATAGCATGCCTGGAACTTAGTAAAACGCCGCAAAGATTTGTTTCATTCTCTTCCTTGCCCACTTTTTACTTTTCCAAACACACCTCATCTACAAATGAAGATTTGTATTTTTGGCAAACATAATCTAAAGAAGTGACTTCTGGGCTTCCCTGGTGGCTCTGCGGTAAAGAATTCACATGTCAATGCAGGAGACACCAGTTTGATCCATGATCCAAGAAGATCCTACATCCTTGAAGCAGCCTGTGCACACAACTATTGAGTTTGTGCTCTAGAGCTCAGGAGTAAGCAACTACTGAGCCCACCCATGCTGCACCTGCTAAAGCCCATATGCCCTAGAGCCTGTGCTCTGCAGCAAGAGAAACCACTGCACTGAGAAGCCCACGCCCTGCAACTAGAGCGTAGCCCAAGCAGCAATGGAGACCCAGCATAGCCAAAGATAAATAAATAAATAAAAGTATATAAAAAAAAAAAAAAAGAAGAAGTGACTCCTGGTTTTGGTTTGACAACATTCCAAGTTATCAGCAATTATTTTCAGAAGTGAAGTGAAGTGAAATCACTCAGTCGTGTCCGACTCTTTGTGACCCCATGGACTGCAGCCACCCAGGCTCCTCCATCCATGGGATTTTCCAGGCAAGAGTACTGGATTGGGTTGTCATTTCCTTCTCCAGGGGATCTTCCTGACTCAGGGATTGAACTCGGGTCTCCCGCATTGCAGGCAGACGCTTTACCCTCTAAGCCATCAGGGAAGTGTCACATAATTCTCAAATTAAAATTAATTTTAACTTAATTATGTTAAAATGTCACCTGGATGAAATGGCTAGAGTCACAAAATAAAATAATAATAACTAGCAGTTATCAAAAGGTTGGGAATCCCCACATCAGAACAAAAAGAGAAGTGGAAATTTGACATTTAACAAAAAACCAGATAGGATCTTCAAAACTGAGAACCAATCACTATAAAGGGTAAGCACAAACACAGCACTTATTCTTTTTTTCATGCTAGTTAGGTGATTAAAGTCACAACACAGTAATTTCTATAATAAATTGTACATGACAATTTCATGTACAAAATATTGCAATATAGAGAAAAGGTAATGGAAAAGGCAATTTTTATTTTAATACTATTTGGACATGTAAGCATAAAGATAAGTGCTGGGTACATTTTCCAAGACAAATCTTAGTCAAATACAAGAGGATTCATTAAAAATTAATAATGAAACAAACATGTCCATACATAAAAAAACTCTCATATTTTCAAATCTATTTGAGTTGAATTTAGAAGCCATGTACAAATATGAGTAGAAGATTTACATAACATCTTTCTATTATAGGGCTTCTCTGGTGGCTCAGATGGTACTGGAGTCTACCTGCAGTGCAGGAGACCCAGGTTCAATCCCTGGATTGGGAAGATCCCCTGGAGAAGGAAATGGCAACCCACTCCAGTATTCTTGCCTGGAAAATCCCATGGGCAGAGAAGCCTGGTGGGCTACAGTCCATGCGGTTGCAAAGAGTCGGACACCACTGAGCCACTTCACTTTACTATTACAAATGAAAGATAGAGTCGAATTTAATAATTACTGAGCATACATACAACACAAATCATTTTCAAATTATGCTTTGTACGTATTTTGGAAGCAAAAATTGCCAGCAGCTTGCTAGTTGTTACGTTACCCCAAAAGCTGCAGTGTGGATGTCGGTATTGGTATACTCTCCATGGAATGATATGGATCATGATTAGCATTTATTCTTTTAGGTGATGGGATACAACAGGGGAAAAAAATGACGAGAATCCTTCTTCTCATAGAATTTATATGTGAGTGTGCTGCTGTTGCTGCTAAGTCGCGTCAGTCGTGTCCAACTCTGTGCGACCCCATAGACGGCAGCCCACCAGGCTCTCCTGTCCCTGGGATTCTCCCGGCAAGAACACTGGGGTGGGTTGCCATTTCCTTCTCCAAAGCATGAAAGTGAGAAATGAAAGTGAAGTCGCTCAGTAGTGTCAGACTCTTAGCGACCCCATGGACTGCAGCCCACCAGGCTCCTCTGTCCATGGGATTTTCCAAGCAAGAGTACTGGAGTGGGTTGCCATTGCCTTCTCCAATATATGAGTGTGAAGATGTTTAAAAAATAAATGGGTTAAAAATAGTTAGGGACTTCCCTCACAGTCCAGTGATTAAAACTTCACCTTTCAATGCAGGGGGTGTGGGTTCAATCCTTGGTTGGGAACCTAAGATCCCACATGCCTTGTGGCCAAAACATAAAATGGAAACAATACTGTAGCAAATTCAATAAAGACTTAAAAAATGTTCCACATCAAACAATTAAAATATCTTATAAAAATATGTTAAAAGGTAAAAGGGCTATTGAATACAGTAAAAGCAAATGCGTACATTGTATATCTCTATGATCTACTTGGGAGATGATTGGGTTTTGAGAAGGAGAAGTATCTTAAGAGTGAAATAAGAAGAAATTACAGTGAACAGAAACTTTAATGGAGATTAGAGAGATTACAACAAGGGAAAAGGAGAATTAAGAATAATAGAATTCTGAAGTTATTAGGTGGGTTAGATCTTGTTCACAAGAATCGTCATTCTTTATTAAGGAAACAGAAATCCTGGGAGTTTAAAGAAAATAAAATAAGAATAAAATAGGGGAAATAATCTTAAAAGAGTATATATCCCTATAGGTTAACACTTTTACCTATCTTGAGTGTAAATATTTTCTGATGACCCAGAACCAAGCATTCTGGTTTCACTCTACCAAAGATATTATATAGTCAGAAAACTGTAAAGCAAAAGCTTACAGTTGTTGGTTATTTGATTATCTTTCCCATTGCCCTCAAAGATAAAGTCTCTCTTAAATAAACTCACTCCCAAGCCCTACGGAGTGAGGCTGGCCTGAGTGGGCTCTGGGCTGAGAGGCCTGAAATATCCAGCTCTAGTCCTTCCTATTCCAGAGATCTGGATGTCAGGACCCTGACAGGGTCTCATCCATGCTGCAGGAAAATGATTCCCCAGGTGATCCTTACCCAAGCAAAAATTTTAATAAGAATTTGCACTTCATCTGATAGTGAGCAAGGAATCATTAGCTGGAGGTCTCTTGATCACGGGAAGCCAATTCTTTTTTATTAATTTTAAAATTTTTATTGAAGTATAGTTGATTTACAATTTGTATTAATTTTTGCTGCACAGCAAAGTGATTCAGCCATATTTATGTATGTGTATATATATATATTCTTTTCCATTATGGTTCTATATTCTTTTCCATTATGGTTCTATATTCTTTTTATATTCTTTTCCATTATGGTTCATCACAGGACATGGAATATTGATTCCCTGTGCTATAGAGTAAGACCTTGTTGCCCATCCATTCCATATATAATAGCTTTCATCTGCTAACCCCAAATTCCCAATTCACCCTTCTTCCACTGCCCCCTGCCTTTGGCAACCACAAGTCTGTTCCCTATGTGAGTCAGTTGCTGTTTCATAGATAGGTTCATTTGTGCCATATTTTGGACTCCATGTAAGTGACATCACATGGTATTTATCTTGTTTTTTTGACTTATTTCACTTGGTATGATGATCTCTAGTTGCATCTTTGTTGCTGCAAATGGCATTGTCTCATTTTTGTGACTTAGTAGTATTCCATTGTGTGTGTGTGTGTGTGTGTGTGTGTGAGAGAGAGAGAGAGAGAGAGAGAGAGAGAGAGATACATGTATATCACATCTTTATCCATTCATCTGCCAATGGACATGTAGGTTGTTTCCACGTTTTGGCTATGTGAATAGTGCTGCTATGAATGTAGGGTACATGTATCTTCTTGAATTACAATTTTGCAGGAACCAACTCTTAAATGAACAACAAGAGTTTGGTTTTTAGGAGATGGAATCCCAGTTTCTGTTCACTGTTGTTCATAGGTCACAGTGCTGACTCTGTGACTTCCAAGGATCATCTGGGTTTAAGAGCTTATTTACTGGAATATAACTCAAGGGTTGGAAGCCAGACTGTCAAGTGCATATCTATCACCACCTGGAGTCTATAGCAGAGGTTTAAATAGCAGCAAATTCCCAATTTGGTAATGAATAGAAGAGAGGAGAGGCAATGGAGAGGATGAAAATCTCAGTTTCTCAAGTTTTATTGCAATAAATAAAATAAACATTATAGTAATGATAAGAGATACAGCAAGCTTTAGATTTGGAGAAATCTACTATAGGAGTCTGGGTTACAAATCTTTATAATTCCTATTGTATTAGCCACAGACATTTATTCAGATGAATGTATTTGCTGTAAAAGGTTAACATTGTCCCAAGGTGACCCTTTCACCTAGTGATTGGATCAGTGCCAGGAAGGTTCAGCCAGAAAGTACTGCAACACATTCATTTCAAATAAGACACACATATATGCACACAATGAAATACTACTTAGCCATAAAAAATGAAATCTTGCCATTTGCAGCAATATGGATGGAGGGCATAATGCTAAGTGAAGTAAGTCAGACAGAGAAATATAAATACCGTATACCACTTATACGTGGAATCTAAAAAATAGAACAAACTAGTGAATCTGCCTGCAATTCAGGAGACCCGGGTTTGATTCCTGGGTCGGGAAGATCCCCTGGAGAAGAAAATGGCAACCCACTCCAGTATTCTTGCCTGGAAAATCCCATGGACAGAGGAGCCTGGCAGGTTACAGTCCATGGGGTCACAAGAGTTGGACACGACTTAGCGACTAAATCACCACCACAGTGAATAAAATAAAAAAGAAGCAGACTCACAAATATTGAGAACAAACTAGTGGTTATCAGTGGGGAGAGAGAAAGGGGAGGGTCAGCATAGGGGTAGGTGATTAAGAGGTATAAACTATATGTATAAAAATAAGTTTCATGGATAATTGTATAAAACAGGGAATATAACCAATATTTTATAATACTATAAACAGAGTAAAACTTTAAAATTGTGAATCACTGTATGTACACATATAGTATTATCCATCAACTACACTTCAATTAAAAAAACAAAACTTAAATGATTTTTGAAATCTGCTGGTACGCAGAATATGTACCTTTTCCTAACTTGGAGAAAATCCAGACAGGAGCATGGAGAACGACCAAAGGGATTGAAAATAGAATCTAGGGGGAGAGTTTTAAAGAAGGGAGTCAGCTTTGCTTGGGGAGAGAAAAGAAGGCTGAAAGTAACAATGATACTGGCTTTGAAGGACACAAAGAGCTGCAGCTCATAGTCATCATTCATTCACTCACTCATTCACTCACCCAAAGTATCACTCACTGTCCCAGCACCTGGGAGACACAGAAAAGGACAAAAATCAAAGTGGGTGAAACCGAGTCCTTAGCTTCAACATCTACTCTCCACTGCCAGTGTCCAAGAATTGAACAAAAATAAGTGTAGGTTGGGACACAAGTAGGAAATAAACCTGAAGGGAAGAGATTTAAGAAATTTAAAAACTTTTCAGGAGATGGCAAGAATGAACACCAACATTTTAGAAATCAGTGAACTAAAATAGACAAGAATGGGCAAATTTAGTTCAGATGATCATTATACCTACTACTGTGGGCAAGAATCCCTTAGAAGAAATGGAGTAGGCCTCATAGTCAACAGAAGAGTCCAAAATGCAGTAGTTGGATGCAATCTCAAAACTGACAGAATGATCTCGGTTTGTTTCCAATGCAAACCATTCAACATTATAGTAATCCAAATCTATGCCCCAACCACTAATGCCAAAGAAATTGAAGTTGAATGGTTTTTATGAAGACTTTCAAGACCTTCTAGAACTAATATAAAAAGAGAAGAAAAAAAAAAAGATGTCCTTTTCATCATAGGGGATTGTAATGCAAAAGTAGGAAGTCAAGAGATACCTGGAGTTACAGGCAAGTTTGGCCTTGGAGTACAAAATGAAGCAGGATGAAGGCTAACAGTTTTGCCAAGAGAAAGCAATGGTCATAGCAAACACCCTGTTTCAATAACACAAGAGACAACTGCACACATGTATAGTACCAAATGGCCAATACCAAAATCAGATTGATTATATTATTTGCAGCCGAAGATGAAGAAGCTCTATATAGTCAGCAAAAACAAGACTGGGAGATGACTGTGGCTCAGATCATGAACTCCTTATTGTCAAATTCAGACTTAAATTGAAGGAAGTAGGGAAAACCACTAGACCATTCAGGTATGACCTAAATCAAATCCCTTATGATTATACAGTGGAAGTGACAAATAGATTCAAGGGATTAGATCTGATAGAGTGCCTGAAGAACTATGGATGGAGGTTTGTAACATTGTACAGGTGGCGGTGACTAAAACCATCCCCCCAGAAAAGAAACGCAAAAAGGCAAAGTGGTTGTCTGAAGAGGGTTTACAAATAGCTGAGAAAAGAAGAGAAGCAAAAAGCAAGGAAGAAAGGGAAAGATAAACCCATCTGAATGCAGAGTTTCAAAGAATAGCAAAGAGAGATAAGAAGGCCTTCTTAAGTGAACAATGCAAAGAAATAGAGGAAAACAATTGAATGAGGAAATGGGAAAGACTAGAAATCTTTTCAAGAAAATTGAAGATATTTAGGGAATACTTCATGCAAGGATGGGCATGATAAAGAAAAGAAATGGTAAGGACCTAAGAAGCAGAAGAGATTAAGAAGAGGTGGTAAGAATACACAGAAGAACTGTACAAAAAATGTCCTAATGACCCTGATAACTGCCATGGTGTGGTCACTCACGTAGAGCTGGACATCCTGGAGTGTGAAGTCAAGTCAAATGGAATTTAAGAAGCATTACTACTAACAAAACTACTGGAGGTGATGGAATTCCAGCTGAGTTATTTCAAAGACTAAAAGATGATGCTGTGAAAGTGCTGCCCTCAATATGCCAGCAAATTTAGAAAACTCAGCAGTGGCCACAGGACTGGAAAAGGTCAGTTTTCAATTCCAATCCCAAAGAAAGTCATTGCCAAAGAATGTTCAAACTACCACACAATTGCACTCATTTCACAAGCTAACAAGGTAATGCTCAAAATCCTTCAGCTAGGTTTCAGCAGTACATGAACCAAGAAGTTCCAGATGTACAAGCTGGATTTAGAAATGGCAGAGGAACCAGAGATCAAATTGCCAACATCCATTGGATCATAGAAAAAGCAAGGCAATTCCAGAAAAACTTCTGCTCTATTGACTACTCTAAAGCCTTTGACTGTGTGGATCACAACAAACTGTGGACAATTCTTAAAGAAATGGGAATACCAGATCACTATACCTGTCTTCTGAGAAACCTGTATGCAGGACAAGAAGCAACAGTTAGAACTGGACATAGAACAACAGACTGGTTCCAAATTGGGAAAGGATTACATCAAGGCTGTATATTGTTACCCTGTGTATTTAACTTATAAGCAGAGTACATCAAGAGAAATGCTGGGCTGGATGGATCACAACTTGGAATCATGATTGCCAGGAGAAATATCAACAACCTCAGATATGGAGATGATACTACTCTAATGGCAGAAATTAAACAGGAACTAAAGAGCCTCTTGTGGAGAAGGCAATGGCACCCCACTCCAGTACTCTTGCCTGGAAAATCCCATGGATGGAGGAGCCTGGTAGGCTACAGTCCATGGGGTCGCTAAGAGTCGGACACGACTGAGCAACTTCACTTTCACTTTTCCCTTTCATGCACTGGAGAGGGAAATGGCAAACCACTCCAGTGTTCTTGCCTGGAGAATCCCAGGGACGGCGGAGCCTGGTGGGCTGCCGTCTATGGGGTCGCACAGAGTCGGACACGACTGAAGCGACTTAGCAGCAGCAGCAAAGAGCCTCTTGAAGAGGGTGAAAGAGGAGAGTGAAAAGGCTGGCTTAAAACTCGACATTCAAAAAGCTAAGATCATGGCATCCAGTCCTGTTACTTCATGGCAAATAGAAGGAGAAATAAGTGGAAACAGTGAAAGATTTTATTTTCTTGGGCTTCAAAATCACTGCAGATGGTGACTACAGCCATAAAATTAAAAGACTCTTGCTTCTTGGAAGGAAAGCTATGACAAATCTAGACAGCATATTAAAAAGCAGACACATTACTTTGCTGACAAAGGTCCGTCTAGTCAAAGCTATGGTTTTTCCAGTAGTCATATAGGGATGTGAGAGTTGGCCCATAAAGATGGCTGAGCATCAAAGAACTGATGCTTTTGAACTGTAGTGTGCTGGAGAAGACTCTTGAGAGTCTCTTGGACTGCAAGGAGATCAAACCAGTCAGTCTTAAAGGAAATCAACCCTGAATATTCATTGGAAGGACTGATACTGAAGCTGAAGCTCCAATACTTTGGCCACCTGATGGGAAGAGCCGACTCATTGGAAAAGACCCTGATGCTGGGAAAGATCGAAGGCAAAAGGAGAAGGGGATGACAGAGGGTGAGATGATTAGATAACATCACTGACTCAGTGGACATGAATTTGAGCTAATTCTGGGAGATAGTGAAAGACAGGGGAGCCTGGCGTGCTGTAGTCCCATGAGGTCACAAAGAGTCAGACACAACTTAGCAACTGAACAACAACAGGGCCAAGGTAGCAACGGAAATAAATTAATCCCCACTTGCCCTTTATTTATGAAAACTACTGCTGGTTAAATGGTAATTTTCAGGTTTGATTAGAATTTCCACCAGAAAAAAGAAAAAAAAAGATGAGCGCTTCAGTCTTAGGTTTGGAATATTCTATTAAAGACCTTGTACGGTCAGTATAAGGTAAGGCAAGTATTTTGTGGTTTCCGTCTCTGCTCAACACTGTATGATTCATATCAGGGTCTGTTCAGGCCACAGAAATAGCAGAAGAGGAAAAGGCAATCGTATCTCTCCCCAGAGTGGTTAACAAAAAGCCCGCTAACCAAGTTTACCATGAACATGAGTGTGTACAAATTCTCAGCAACTGACTGTGTTATTAACGCTTGAATTCCTTTTGTGCTTGGTTCTTGGAATTGTCCAACTTTTGACTAACTGAGAATTATCATCATTTAGGACATATAAAATTGTGATTCTGTTAACATAAATAAAAAGGAAATCTTTTACTTACTTTAAATAGCATAGACAAATGAGTTAGATAATTAAAAAATCAAGATAATGTGCTTTGTTTTTAATTTGAATTTTCTGGTTTAACTCTAACCACCCAAAAAGGAAATTTCAAACTTTTTCAGGCATACTTAAGCCCCATTTAAAAATTTACAAGAAACCAAGACTCAGGAGAACAATTTTTAGTCAGTATTTTCACTATTCAATGACCTTTGGGAAATTTAAGTGTAAATTTCATTTTAAAAAATACTCAAAAACTGTTCAAAATGACCATTTTGTGTCTCCCAGATATGCAAACTGCCCATACCTAACTTCTGATGAATCAAAAAGTTGTTCTTTCCTCTGTTCTTTGTTTATTGTATACATCATTAGTCCATTTTTTTAAAAATGTGTGCTTTTAGTCAATCCACCAAATAATATATCCTGAGAAAAATACCTATTTTGTACAAAGCACGTTGTTTTCTCCTAAAGATAATACTGAAATGTATATTATATATATAATTTATTTACGTAGCATATAGCACAGTAGTTGAAAAAATATGTTTCTAAACATACCCAATTGTATATAGTATGCACATAATCCAACAGAAGTGACAACCATTTACTTGAAATCCATTTTGTCCCGCCGCCCTTCTGAAACAATATCTCTCAGGTCAACTATATGTGCATAGCTTACCTGTCTCACTTCCAATCAAAGGCTGATTTGCAAAATGCTTGACAAAATCCTTCAAAGATGAGAATTCATTAAAGCCAAATTTAAATGAATATCCAGTATATTCAACATGAAAGTGTTTGACAGAGTCTTTGGCTCTAAAAGAAAAAAAGGGGAAAAAAACCTTAATGTTATTTAAGAAACAAGCATATTTTTTGAAGAGAAATGTAACTTTAGGCGTTAGTATCACCATGAAACCCTTCTCAAAACAGAGTTATGACACACTTACCAAAGCCACTGGCATTTAAAGAACAGCACTCCTCTAATAATTAGTAATGTTGAGCATCTTTTCATGCTCTTATCTGTATGTCTTTTTTGGAGAAACGTTTATTAAGGTCTTCTGCTCATTTTTCAGCTGGGTTGTTTGTATTTTGCTGGGGCATAAGTGTAAGAGAGGCGGGAAGAGAGGTGATAGAAATGGCAGGTCACCCTCTCCCCAGATTCTCCTCTGTGCCTGGTCCTCCTCCCTTATTTGGGAGTAAGTACAAATTCTGCTTTATTTCATTTAATCAGTTATGTGAGACCAGTCCTTTGCCTCCCACACCTGTTCCTCTCCCTGCTAAACAAAATACCAACTTTCCTACATTGCCATTTTTGGAATAAGGCAGAAAATTAAAATTTATATATATATATAACCATACACATACACACATACACACATGGCCTCACTTCCACTATTCTTCTCTTTCAGGTAACTTTCCACCTTTAGCAAAAATCAGAAGTCAGAATCACCTAGAGGGTGCACATTTCTGGGCCTTACCCCCTGTATTCCTGATTCAGTAGGTCTGGGGCTGGGCCCAAAACTTGTATTCTTAACATGCTCTGAAGTGATGATACTGGTCTGGGGACCACATCTTGGCAACTGCCATAGTCCAACCAGCTGTATTATTCTCCTAGGAGCTTCTGCTTTTGTCCCTTAGCTTGTACAGTTCCCTTCACCTGTGACTTCTTCCACTTTGTTTTTGATTGTGTTGGTTCAAATGCCACTTACTCTATCAAATATTGCATGATATTCCAGCTTGAGTTACTTGTTTTTTCTCTTCTCAACAATCCACACACTTACTTTGCTGTCTTTCACGTCATTTACAGCACTCTCCTTTGTAGTAAGGTATTTATATATGGCCTTATTGCCCCTGTGAGGCTAGACTTCCTGAAGACAAGGTCTTTGAATCTCCTACAACACTTATCAAAGTGGTAGGCACAGAGTGGGTGCTCTGAAATATTATTAAGGAAGTGAATGAACAAGTGAATAAAAACAACCATTCTCCTGAGCTGGTCTGTGGTTCTTACTATTGCTGGTGGTTATTAATTTTTAAAGCATTTCCAAGTGCTTGTAATGGAAATTAACAATTTATATTTTAAATTTGTATATAGATGTAATATATGTGTTATCTCTTTGTAAGGCTTATGAAACATGTAAAAGTGAAAAGTTAACTTTCTTTGAGCCAAGAATTCCACAGGTTTGTCCGAGATTTTGGAGTGATCCATGCAATAAAGGATCAACAATCCAACCATTTAATATAATTTTAACATTTGCTGTTGATTCAAGAAAGCACAATTCCTGCTTCAACCCAGAAATGAATTCCTACTTCAAGCAGAATTCCACTTTTGATTAATAATTTTCCCATAAATGTTGTTTAGAAAATTTATAAACAAAAGAAAACAATAATGGTTTGAGGTTAATGGGTGGGTGGCCGAGGGCAATTTCATGGAGTCCTCATATCGTAGCAACTGCCTGTGAACCCAGTGAGACTTGCTATAGGTCAGTGGAAGCCAAGGTGACAGATGCTAACAGATAACCAATGACTCCCCCTGATTATCAGGTGGCTATGTCACCCTCTCTGACAGGGAAGTCGGCCAGGAGAAAGTGTGGGAGAGAAACCCTGAAAGGACTGGCCAAATCACTGTTTCAAGCCAGGCATATCTGGTGGGGACTAGATCAACTTTCTTAACATTTGGGGGAAATGGAACTTTGAGAAATTCAATTTATAGAAAAAAATTAAAAGTTGCATGCTGCCTGCTTGAGTTTGTGGTTACAAAAGTTGCATAGCCATAAGTCATTTTGATTTTCCAGAGGAAGCAAAGAACAGTGAGAAGGGTACTGGGCCAGGCCCCAGGGATGAGGATTCTGGTGCTGTTTCTGGCACTGTTTTATTGGGTGGAAGACACTTTACCACTTCGGGCTTCAGTTTCTTCATCAGTCAAGCAAGAGTTTTGGATTAAATGATTCATAAAATCTCCTTCAGCTTTAACATTTTTTTTTTGGTCCCCGCTCTAATAATATTTTCCCTGCTAATGGAATGAGCAGGCATGTCTTTTTTGCAGTCTCACCACTCAGAGCTTGGCATCCTTGGACCTGCTGATCTAACGAGAATCAAGAGAATTCCATTTTCTGGCAATCTGCATGTGATGCTGAAGTCAGTGCCCATGTAAGTAAGAGATGGGACCCCACTAAATTCATAGAGTTCTACCTACCTCACAGAGAGAGAGTAGAGCCCAATCCTGTCATTGCTGTCCCGCAGAAGGTAGCTCCCATCACATCCATTGGAGAGGAGCAGTGCCTCAGCTGCATGGCGGGTGAGGTTGCCATGGTACCACCTGGGGAGGAAAGAGCAGCACTTTCACTCAGAGTAAACTACAGAGGGACTCTTCCTGCCCTGGGATTTCCTCTCAGAGATTACCTCAGCAATATTCTCCACCCTGGTAGCCCTGAGACCAAACTCTGAGCCATGACATCAAGAAAAGGAAATTGTTGGATGAGGCTGAAGGGGAAAGGAGGGATTTGCCTTATCCCAGAGTGTTATGGGTTGAATTGTGTTCTGAACACTCTTATGTTGAAATGCTGAGCTGTAGTACCTCAGAATGCTTCCTTATTTGGAGACAGGGTCTTTAGCTAGTTATAATGAGGTTCTTAAGGTGGGTCCTAGGGGTCTTCCTTGGTGGCTCAGATGGTAAAGAATCTGCCTGCAGTTGAGGAGACCTGGGTTCGATGCCTGGGTTGGGAAGATCCCCTGAAGAAGTGAATGGCAACCCACTCCAGTATTTTTGCATGGAGAATCCCTTGGACAGAGTAGCCTGGTGGGCTATAGTCCACGGGGTCATAAAGAGCCACACACGACTGAGTGACTAACACTTCCATTTTCAAGGTGGGTCCTAATTCAATAGGACCAGTGTCTTCTCATAAAAAGGGGACTTTTGGAGATTACTTCTCTGAAGTAACACAAGGAGAGTGCCTTGTGAACACACTCCCTAAAGATGGCCATCTGTAAGTCAAGGAGGGTGAGCTGGAGCAGATCCCCCCTCATAGCCCTCAGAAGGAACCAACCCTACTTGGGGTTGACACCTTGATTTGGGGCTTCTAATCTCCAGAACATGAGACAGTCAGTTTCCTCTGTTTAAGCCGCCATTTTGTGGTACTTACTCATGCAAGTCCTAGCAAACAAACACACATTACTTTGTAGACAGAAAGAGTTTTAAAATTTCAAGTCAAAAATAACCATAAGAATAGGCTTGGGCCAATTTTCTCTCTTTCTTTTGATCTATCACTCTCACCTTTAAAAGTGTGGTACCATGTTTTGTAATGTGTAAAAGCACTGAGCTGTTATACCAGAGTCCATTGTCATGAGGGAAATGAAGCTGAACACGAGGAATTCAGACATTTTATACAGAGATAAAGCAAGCCCCGTTCAATATTGTTTAAAACTCACAAATACCTGCAGAGTTGAGGAAGTCCCAAGGATATTCAGACTAATGTATGTGTTTAAAATAAATAAATAAATAAACTCCAAAAACACATTAGAAAAGGTAACATATATCTATGGTAGAAAAAAAAAATCTATATAGTTCAAAAGAAGGCATAATGAAAATGAAGCTTTTTTCTCCCCTTTAATCCACATCACCCCTGTTCCTTTCCTCAGAGGACCCCAATGTTACCCATTTTCTGTGCTTCCTCCTGAGAGGAATCCTTTGTGTCCAGAGGCATCCAGGCATGTCCCCAATCCCAGCTCTATGGAGACAAGAGCATCCCAGGCACCCTGTTCTGCACCTCACTCCTTTTTCCTTTCCCATTCTTTTTTAATGAGTCAATAGAGACAGTTCAGTGTGGTGGTGAGGACTGTGGTCTCTGGCATCAGTTTGCCAGAGTCCTGATCCACGTGAAACCTCTTATAGCTGTAACACCTTGGGCAAGTTATATAACCAACCTAAGCCTCAGTTTTCTCACCTCTAAAATAGAATTAATAACAGCGGTACCTCAGGGCCAGCAATAAGTTCTGCTTGCTGTAACACACACAAAATGATCAAAACAGTCTCGGCAAACAGTTGAGCTCAAAACACATTAGTTGTCATGAAGCCGTTGAGATCCCCAAAGCCATAACTTGTGATGTTGCCTCTGAGGTGTGATTTTCTTGTATATTCTCAAATATACTTGTGGATTACTTTCAGCTTCTTTCAGATATGGGAAGCTAGGTCGTGGTGGGTAGCAGCTGCTGTCAGGAGCTACAGTGCAGGGCAGTGAAGAGGAAGGAGACAGGAGCAGCTACACAAATGTTGTTGATCATGTCAGTGGACTCAGAGACCTATGTAGAAACTTCCTCTGCCTTTGGTCTTATGTTTAATTTTTATTATCAGGCTAAAATATCATAGCACAGGACATCCCAGCAGATCCATCACTTGAAAGTGCTCTGCTCTGAGAGTGATGGATCTGCTGGGATGTCCTGTGCTATGATATTTTAGCCTGATAATAAAAATTAAACATAAGACTAAAGGCAGAGGAAGTTTCTACATAGGTCTCTGAGCTATCTGTTTTCTAAATCAGCATGTCCTAATGTCTGCTTCTTTAGCACATTTCTTTGGGGAAGAGATGCCTCTGTCCTGAGTTAGAAATGTACTTGCTAACTAAAAACAATGGCAAGGAAAAGCATTTTTATAAGAAATCCCATTGAGTCATTTACCCCTTCATTGGACTAATTCCCAAATGTGCTCAAATCTTCTCAGCACCAAATTCTTTAAATGTTGGAGCCTAACACTAATATGTTGTATGTCAATGATACTTGAATTAAAAAAAAAAACAAACAAAAAAAGGGAAATTGGAGGAGCTAAAAGTGAAGCTATCAAAAACTTCAGGTTTGGTTACAGGCAGAATACTAACTTTTTTGATAAATGAAATCTTTATGAGGTCACAAGTTCTTAAATGTATGTTGCAAATAATTATATTTTGAATGGACATTTCAGTTTAAGTCAATAGATTACTTATCTGAAGCAACAAAATTCTAAAATGTAAAGAATTTGGACATTGGAATTCTTTTCAACAAGATCTAATGATGTCTGTTTAAAGCATTATGGAATTCTGATAATTACAGCTTGACAGCAGTTTTTATTGAGAATTTTTTTTTTTTTTAATCCCTTGGTTGTGCTGCAAGGCATGCGGGATCTTAGTTCACTGACCAGGATTCCAACCTTCATCCCTTGCATTGGCAACATGGACTCTTAACCACTGGACCACCAGAGGAGTCCCAGTTGAGAACTTTTTTATGGTAATCTTTTAAACAGTAACTATATATCATAAGCACACAAGAAATCCTTGAATATAAAGCATTACACTGTGCTCTAATTTGGAACATCTCAGGAATTGTTAATTTCTTGGTAGACTTGTTAATTTCTTGGTAGCAGCTGGGTAGAGTCAACGTGGCCATCACAGGTTTCATGGAGTCCTGGGCCCGGGAAAACCTAAGACAGAGCCCTAAGACAGAGCCTGCCAGGCAGCCACCTACACTTCACCATGTCTGCATGGCAATGAGGATCTTCATTTCCCAAACAACTCTTCCACAAATGCCTAAACTTCCTGTCTTCATTGAGTTAAGCATCATTTCCTAGAAACTTTAGATCAGGTTATCTTTCAGGGAAGTGACTATAAAGCCAAACAGCATTACATATCCTTTGTAGGAATATGTCCATCTTTGGTAAGGATGGTTCAAGATTGTGTTCATAAAGAGTGAAAGGTTGGGGACTTTCCTGGTGTCCAGTGGTTAAGAATCCACCTGCCAACACAGGGGATGTGGGTTTGATCCTTGGTCCAGGGAGATTCCACATGCTGTGGGGCAACTAAGCCTGTGTGCTGCAACTACTGAAGCCCATGCACCCTGGAGCCTGAGCCCCACAACAAGAGAAGCCACTGCAAAGAGAAGCCTGTGTACTGCAACTAGAGAGCAGCTCCTGCTCGCCGCAACTAGAAAAAACCCATGTACAGCAATGAAGACCCAGCACAGCCAAAAACAGACAAATAAATAAATAACAATTTTTAAAAAAAAGATCAAAAGATTGAAAATACAGTCTTGGTCAGTTGGTAGTTTTCCCATAGTTAACCTTTTCTACTTTCTATCATTCAACTTTATAAATCTTTATCTGTTGAGTACAAATCTGTGCAAGGCATTGTGTTAGGCAGGTCAAAGGGAATAAAAACCCAGGCTGGGCTTCAAGAAACCATTAATCTAGTGAATAGGGTAAGAGAAGTACTTTGTGAACTACACCCAAGAAAGAGTAAAGCATCTAGTGGGGGTTCCAGGAAGAAAGATCAAGGCCATTTTTTGAAAGGTCCAACATCTAAGCAGGCCTTGAAGAACACACAAGTTATTTTAAAACTGTGCTTTTTTTCTGGTAACAAGCATATGTAGTAAGAATTAAAATATGTACATATACAGAAGAGGAAATGAAAGTCATTTACAGAAGAGGAAATATGTATTTCAAATAAATAGTCTCACTATTAATCAGAGAAATGCAAACTAAAACAATAATGTAGTATTTTTTTTTAATCCACCAGACTGGTTACTATTAAGTATTGGAGAATTTAGGGGCAAAGGATATTATCATCTACTGTTGGCAGGTGTTTAAGTTGGAGGGGAACTTACATATCTAGTTATAACTGGACATGCCCACATGACCAGTGACTCCACTTCTGATGTCTGATTAGTGAAACATTCACAAGTACACAGAAGGAAGTGTGAATGCAGATGTTTGCTGTAGAGCATTTGTGAGAATAAAAATTAGAAGCCATACTAATTTTCCACCAACAGTGAGATGATAAAATTGAATGTTCAGAGGATGAGATTTTGTTATAAGTTAATCAGATAAGGAACGAAACTGGGTCATTTGTAGTGATGTGGATGAATCTAGAGTCTGTCACATGAAATGAAGTAAGTCAGAAAGAAAAAAACAGACATCTAATATTAACACATATATATGAAATCTAGAAAAATGGTACTGATGAACCTATTTGTAGGGCAGGAATAGAGATGCAGACATAGAGAATGGACTGGTGGACACAGTGGGGAAGGGGAGGGTGGGATAAATTGAGAGATTAGCACTGACATATATGCACTATCATGTATAAAATAGATAGCTAGTGGGAAGCTGCTGTATAGCACAGGGAGCTCAGCCTGGTACTCTGTGATGACCTAGAGGGGTGGGAGCTCGAGAGAGAGGGGATATATGCATCCTTATAGCTGTTTCACACTGTTGTACAGCAGAAAGTAGCACAACGTTGTAAAGCAATTATCCTGCAGTTTTTTTTTTTTTTAAAGCTATGAAAAAAAATAACTTAATCAGAATTTAATAAGGTGAGAGCATGTTGGTCACCAAATGCTTGGGGCAGAAGGTCAAGTGCAACCAGAACTTCATGAGGGAATGTCAAAATGCTTACCACCCTGTGAAGACTGATGTAGTTCTGAACAACTGAGAATTGGCACGCTCAGAATGCTAGTTGCACCCGCATGGGAAAACACTGAATGCTTATGTCCACACACGTCAGAGCTGACAGATTCCAAAACGTACTATCAGGTACAGTATGAAACCACTTAAAGAAAAATCTCTCTCATCTCCTCCAAATAATACAACACATACACATATAAAAGTACATAAAAGCACAAAATAGGAAGCTGATAAAATATACTCCAAATTCATAAGAATGGTCCTTAATGGAAAGAACCATGATTGAGAGTATTGTTAAGAGTCCTCAGTTTGATTAAATTTTTCTAATTTAGCTTGTTCTAATAAAAAAAATACATACATATATTATTAATTGAGTAACTAAAATTTGAAAAAGAGAAAACAGTATTTCTACCTTAATCCAACTTCCAGGGCCCTGTTAATGCTTATTGTATTTAATTATTTTATTTTATTTACCTATTCAACTACTGTTTATTGAATTCTGGAAGTGATCCAGTACTTGAATGGAGAGGGGGAGAGAGAAACTTTTTCTCTATTTAAAGTCTGGTGGAATTTAGAGCGACGATTGTTCAGGGAGCTATCTGTGCAAAGGGAGTAACAGGAGCAAAGGCCAGGAAGCGAGCAGATACCAGGTATGTCCCAGGTCAGAGCCCTGCATAGTGGGGTGGGCAATATTCAGGTGAGTGCCCAAGGGCAGCAGCCAAGCATGGTGATATGAAGCTGGGAGGATATTGATGCTATCTTATACTTGGCTCTGGATGCTGACTGTTCCTTGGCTGATGTCTACAGAGCTTTTTATGACGTAAAATGCATACACAACAGCTCATTACATAGAGTACTAATTGCCTGGGCCAAAATTCCTGTAACTGGGGCTGTGTTTAAAGTGTTTTTATTTTGTTAGTCTGACTTTAGATGGAAGATTCAAATTTTAAGGGACTTGAAGCTTGTAAAATTTGGAAGTCTCTTTAAGAAAAACTAATATTAAATTATCAAAAGAGAAAAATTATTTAGAGTAAGAGATCATAATAGATTGCAAATTTTAAAAGCTGACATCAACAAAATGAAAAGGCAACCTGCTGAATGGGAGAAAATATTTGCAAATCATATATCCAATAAGGGGTTAATATTCAGACTAGATAAAGAACTCAATAGCAAAAAAAAAAAATCCAAAGCAATCCTATATTAAAATGGACTGAAGATTTGAATACACATTTTCCAAAGAAGACAGATGGCCAACAGATATATGAAAAGATGCTCAACATCACTAATCAGGGAAATGCAAATCAAAACCACAATGAGCTATCACCTCACACCTGTTAGAATGGCTGTCATCAAACAGACAAGAACTAACCAGTGTTGGTGAGGATGTGGAAAAAAAGGTTGGTGGGAATGTAAATTGATGCAACCACTATATAAAACAGATTGGAGGTTTCTCAAAAACTTAAAAATAGGCCTGCTATATGACCCAGCAATTCTACTCTTGGGTATTTATCTGAAGAAAATTAAAGCACTAATTAGAAAACATATATGTTTAAAAAAAAAACCCATGTTCATTGCTGCATTATTTATAGTAGACAAGATGCAGAAATAACCTAAATGTCCATTGATGGATGAATGGATAAGGGAAATGTTATTAAGCCATAAAGAGTTAAATCTGGCCATTTTCAACATGAGTGGACCTTGAGGGCCTTGAGCTAAACAAAATGTCAGACAGAAAAAAGACAAATACTGTATGATATCACTTATATGGGAAATCTAAAATACAAAACAACCAACCAAACAGAAAAAAACAGATTCATAAATCCAGAAAACAAATGTATAGTTTCCAGAAAGGAAAGGATTGTGTGTGAATCATGTGTAGGCTATTAAAGGGAACTAACCTCTGGTTATAAAATAAATAAGCCACAGGGATATAATATACAGCATAAGGAATATTGGTGATAATATTGTAAGAACTTTGTAGGGGACAGATGGTTACTAGACTTATTGTGGTGATCATTTCATAATGTATACAAATATCAAGTCACTATGTAGTACTCCTGAAACTAACATAATAGTGTATGTCAACTATATGTGTGTGTGTGTTCAGTCGCTCAGTCATGTCCAACTCTTTGTGACCCCATGGACCATAGCCTGCCAAACTCCTCTGTCCATGAAATCTTCCAAGCTCCTCTGTCCATGGAATCTTCCAGGCTCCTCTGTCCACGGAATCTTCCAGGCAACAATAGTGGAGAATAAAGGGTGCCATTTCCTACTCCAGGGGATCTTCCCAACCCAGGGACTGAGCGTTGGCAGGCGGATTCTTTAGCACTGTGCCACCTATATTTCAATTAAAAAAGAATGAAATACACCAACATTTAACTATGAAAAATAAGAAAAAATAATACAACAACAACAAAAAACCAAACAAAGCATCAAGTTCACAAATATAGAGAACAGACTGGTGGATGCTGGAGATGCATGTTGAGGGGGTAGTAAAATGAATAAAGAATATCAAAAGGTACAAATTTCCTCTTGAAAATTCTTATCACAAGACAAAATGTTTTGTTACCCATGTGGTAATGGATGTTAACTGAACTTATTGTGGTGGTCATTTTGCAATATGCATAACTATCGAATCATTATGTTGTACTCCTGAAACAAATATGTTATATGTCAATTATATCACAAATGAAAAAAATAAAAAGCTGACAAACTGAGAAAACAACTATATTCATTAAATACCTGTTTGACATACCCCCATACTTTTTTCTCTACACTTTTATCCATATCATCTTTAGTTATTTTTTCATATAAAACAATGTTTTACTATAATCTTCTATAGAGAGAACAGAATAACTCAGTCTTTCACCTATAATTTTTTTAGTTGTTGATAACAGAGAAAAATTATTTTCAACTTCATAATGTGATGTTGATAAAGAAGTTTTTAGGATTGTTGAAAAATTTGAGAACCTCTATCAAGTTTCTTTCATAAATGAGCTGTAAGGATATTTAAAATTTTAATGCTCAGGGACTTATCTTAAATATTTTTCTAATTGATTCATTTATTTTAACTACATCACTAGGGTCTGTGCAAGACAGAGGCCCTGAAGCTGAAGCTTCATTGGCTTCACAGTAAACTCACTTCTGGTGATTATAGAAGTCATATCTGCTCTTTTTTTTTTTTTAGAGTAAACAATTAAAATGTTTGACTTAGTAAATAAAAGCTACATTTAATCCCTAATCGCCAACAGCTTGGTTTATATTTCTAATTTTTGTAAAATGTGTGAGAAAAGTCTAAACCCTAATAAGATTCTCATCCAATCTCTGCTTACATATTGCTAGTAACAGGGAACTCACTACTTCTACAGGCAAACCTGTACATACTTCTGTGATTTATGGCCAGAAAACCCTTGCCTACATCAGTTTACTGTTTCCTGCTGTACAGCTTTCAACAGATGGTCTCAAAGCTACTTCTTGGAGTTATATAGATGTCACTTATACAAATAGTTAAAAGTATTTAAAATGTTCTCACTATTGTTTTCATCATCTTCAACTTCTCCTTTTATGACAGACTTTCAGTCCCTTGATCACCCAGAGAATTTATCTCCTCTGAATACTTTCCAAATATTTAAAATCTATCTTCAAGGTAAGATTTGATGTGCAAAACCAAAAGCCCAGAGGATCTCCCTATTCCAGCTGTCAGGTACATTGCAAGGCAACCCAAGATTGCATTCGTTTCTTAATAGTTGCATCACACTGCTGATTCACGCTGGACCTGCTGCTGATTAAAACCCAAAAGTAAGTCATGTTCGTCTGTGGTTCTCCCACATCTCTGCCAGCTGCATTAGATGACGTTTTTAAAATTAAGTGCAATAAAAAACCTTTTTACTGCTGGGAACTGCCAAGCGAAAAAGAATGCTAATAAGCAGTCAACCTGGCTCACAAATACCCATGCAGTAGCCGTAAAAATTTTGTCAGGCAAGAGTACGCCTTTTTCTCCACTCATTTCCTCAGTGATGAGTCCATCTGCCCCAGTGACTTCTGACACATTGGCTGTGACCCCATGCAAGTAGCAACCTCCATCTTTCTCATCTGTTAAGGGGACTAATAATAACACCTGGTAGGAAAACTCTCTTATTTTCATGCTGAAACATTGACTTCTTTAATAAACCTCTTATATGATTCTTTAACTTTTGCAGAAGAGAGCAAGATACAATCTCTACAATTTACACAACATACATAGGGCTTCCTTGGTGGCTTAGTGGTAAAGAATCCACCTGCCAATGCAGGGGGCGCAGGTTTAGATCCCTGGGTCCATAAGATCCCCTGGAGAAGAAAATGGTAATCTACTCCAGTATTCTTGCCTAGAAAATCCCATGGCCAGAGGAGCCTGGAGGGCTACAGTCCATAGGGTTGCGAAGAGTCAGACAAAATTGAGTGACTGAAAAACAACAGTTGTGAATATTCTAGACATTGTGTTGGTTGCTGGGACTACAACTTCTCTGCTGTTTGGGATAAGGTTCATTTTCCAGAAACTTAAAAAAAAAAGTTTTTAGTCTCATTGTCCCTGAAGAAGTGAAAAAGAGCCAGAAACTACTCTTGACAACAACACATTTGAACCAACGTTGTATTTTCTTTTCTCCCAAGGTCCACACGTTGTCATAAATGGCTCAAGGGTAATAGAGTCAACCAAAGCTTATCACACTTCCAAAGAATATTTGTACTGGGCTTACTAGCTTATCAAACCCGCAGCTGGCCTTGAAGGAAACTGTGGCCTTATCCCTTCCATGATACATTAACAAATTAGGAAACATCCACCCACTAAAGACTTTTCATAGCTGCCTCTCAGTGAGATACAGGAAATAAGCTCAACCACAGACAAAACAGATGCGCTCCATCCAGAAACCCCATCCTCAGTCCCGCCTCTCTCATTCCAGTCCCCTTTGTGCTAGAACCTTCTGGGAAACTGCCCCACCGTACTGGAGTCTTCACGGTTTCTTATCCCTTTGAGTTTAATTGTCTTAACTTAATTTGTTGATACAATTATTTCTCATTCTGCTCTGTCCTTTGAAAGAGATGCTTTCAAGCTCTTTGAATTAGCCAACAGCATAAAATACATTTTGTATCTCTCTCTCTATATGTGTGTGTGTGTATATACACAGTTACATTATAAACATACACACAAAAAACCCAAAAGGTGTTATAGGTAACAATACTATCCTTTTAAATGCTATTTACTATTTTCTTTTCTATTTGTTTTTAACAAATATTGATTGTGATCCACTAAATTAACTTTAAGGATATGCTTGGGTTGTACCTGATGTTTGAAAAACAATGTGAAGTCTTTTGTCACTCATAACCCTGAGATTTTGTTAGGAATTCACATTAGCACATTCACATTCCTAGACCCCCTGAATTATAATCTGTTTTCATCACGAGCTCTATATGATTGTTATGAGTTTAGAGTTTGAGAAGCACAGAGTTGAAGGACTCTTGGTCCTAAAAACTTTAATTCACTTTGACAATCTTGATGGTTTGAGTGTACTGTATGTAGTATTAAAGAGAGAGACAAAGAGAGCAAAGAGTATACTAAGTGGCTTTACAGTACTTGGGAAGAAAAGAGAAGGGTGTGTGGCTAATTTAATTTAAAAAAAATCCCCAGATAGCTGCTATCTTAGTGATATGGACAGTAAATGATATAGAAGGGGGAGCTCCTGAGGAAATGAAATGATCAAGGAAAGCTTCATGGAGGAGGAAGACCGTGAGTTAGAACTTGAAGAATAGATGCAGAATTCATTAAGTGTAAGAGAAAAGAGCATTCCAACAGGAGCAGTAGCGTAAGCAAAGGCACTGGGGTTGACATATGCATGGGTCTACAGAAAACACAATGCCTACCTGGAACAGAGGGTCTGTATTGGGGAATAATGCAAAATAACACTGGAAGAACAAGCGGACACAGAAACTAGTCTTGCATGTTAAAACATGAGCCATACATCCGGTTTTGATTATATACATCTTGGGGAGAAAATTTCTTCCTAACTCACGTCTACAGATTATTCATATATTTAAATACCTATTTTCCCCCTTCCTGCCAAAGCAAAGTGACACAGAAATAAGATTCTGTCCCTTCAGACTTATGAGGACATATATTTTAACCCAAAACAATAACAGAAATTCCTGCTTGTATGAAAACAGCTTATAGGCTCTGGAGTTGAGCAGCCAACAAAAGCACTCTTCTTTAGAGAATTTTCACTTTTTATTCATTTTCAAAATTACGCTCACTTTTTTTCGTGTTCATGGCAAGCATTTTTTTTTTTAGACAAAAGACAAAAAGTAAGATGGCAAGCCTTCTTAATCAAAAACTTAAATATATTATATTTGAGAAGCTTTAGAATGCAAAAGAAACAGTTCTGAAAATTATTCTCACTTTTGAATGGCACTGACATACTTTCTGAACTCTCTAGACCAAAGATGGCAAATTCATAACATATGATGCACTCTCCTTTTCTTTCTTTCTTTTTTTAAATTTATTTGGCTGTGCAGGTCTTAGTTGAGGCCCTCAGGATTTCAGTCTTCATTGCAGGATCTGAAATCTCTAGTGAAGTGCACAAACTCTTAGTTGTAGCATGTATTGCCTGACCAGGAATAGAGCCAGCCCCCTGCATTGGGAGCATGGAGTCTTAGCCACAGGACCACCAGGGAAGTCTCTGCACTTTCCTTTTCTTAAGGCCATGGATAACATAGCTCATTGATCTGTCTTCTTCTTTGCTAAGCTTATGCTTGGCCTCAGAATCCTTCTGAACACAATGATGATAGAGCAACAAAAAAAATGAATCTATTAGGCAATCTCAACCTAAGCCATCTTAGGCTACTTCGTCCTCTGTGCTTGAGTCACTCCATGGGATTGTTTTTGTATTCATTTTTTCATAGGGTTAGTGCTAGATATTTTGATTTCCTGAAAAAAT
This sequence comes from Giraffa tippelskirchi, assembly GCF_054371585.1. NCBI lineage: Eukaryota > Metazoa > Chordata > Mammalia > Artiodactyla > Giraffidae > Giraffa > Giraffa tippelskirchi. The sequence goes on along the minus strand of NC_137275.1, from coordinate 85,188,811 downwards.
GAAGCACTTGGCCATCAGAAATCATGGGTTAAGGAAAAGGAAATGTCTTATCAGCTCAGAAGATGTCAGTAGTGAAATTGGTACCATAGTCAGGCTGTGGCATATTTTATGTGACAATGTGGTATTGTCCACATGAGCATGTTAAGCCTGCTGTTCACAGTCGTGGGCTCATCTTTCCATTGATCATAGCAAAGGATTCCGTCCAAATAAAGAAAACCAAGCAGAGGCTTGGCAAAGAAGTTTGAAAGCTCTATGTATCATAGTGTGATACATGGGGCAGTTGTAGAAAGACTCACCACAGTCTTTCCAATCAGGATGTTTCTGTGATGGAACCAGCTGGTCCGAGGCACTGTCCATTGCCATTCTAAATACCCACATTTACAAATGATAGTAGCAGAGCTAAATGGGGCGGCCAGCTGCCCCAGGCTTTAGGAAGCATACCTGAGTGATGACGGAGCCAGAGTATGTATCTGGTCACACAATGCACTAAAGGTGGGGCCTCAAGTGTTGCAGACTGAAGGGGTGTGATAATTCTGTGGGAGTTGGAAACCAGGCTAAACCTGTTCTTGAAGGAGCCTGAGGAGTGAGACAAGAAGTTCTGAGAGATGGAAACACAGAAAGAGAGACAGAGACTCAGAAATCCAGAGACGCAGAGGGACACAAAGGGTCAGAGACATATAAGCCAAGAACTGTAGAAAGAGAGATATAGAGACCTGGAGACCGAGAAAGGCACACTTAGAGGCTCACACAGGTAGCCAGAGACACATAGGGACTAACAGAGACCCAACCAGAGTGATCCAGGACACAGGACAGTGATCCAGGACACAGAAGTAGAGAACCCCAAGTGACAGAAGGATGCAGATCCACAAAGCCTGACTTGGGTCAGTGGACCCAGGAAGGTCAGAGACATGTGAGACCCTAGGGCAGAGCCACCAGGAATGGGGAGGGTGGGGAATGAGGGCAAAGTGCATCTCATCCCAGCGGAGATCCTGTTCAGCCCCCAGGTCCGCCAGCAGTGTGCACAAACGGCTGTAAAACCGAAAGCGCATCATTGTTCTCCGCATGGCTGGGGATCAGGGAATGTGTGATTTGGACTGGGAACCAAATTTCAGAGACTGACTAGAAAAACGATTTCATGGATAAGAGCTTGAGGGGGACTAATGACTGGGCAGACATCCCAAACCAGAGGCTCTCTCAAGAAGGCTCATATCTGAGTGGAAGCAAGCTCGACTCTGCACTTAGTCCGGTTACTCTTACAACCTAAACATCATGAAATGCTGCTTCAGGGTGGGTAATTGTCCTCAGACTGTAGTTGCCATTGACAACCTACCATTGTGGGCTGGGACAGGAGACAGAGACGGCCACTTTCAGGAAGCTACATCTATAGGGAAAAAGTCCCAAACTTTGGGGGAATGTAAAAAAGAAAGATCCTTGTTTCATTATCTCCTGTCTATTTCATTTTTTAGATGATGCCTCCAACTGAGGTCAGTTTTTCCCAGCAGATAAAGCATTTGTTAAGAGGACTGAGTGAGTCTGAGGGTAATATATACATCACCAGTGTTGGTGTGGAAAACTGAAGTCAGGGACCTTGAGTTCTTGTCTTGGTTTTGACCCAACTTGAGACAATTCAGATATTTAGACATCTGCTCTTTGTCAAGTGCTGGGCCTGGATGGAATAGACAAAGATGTGCAACCTACAGCCCTACCCCTAGGCTGTTCATTGTCAAAAAGAGTACTCAGTGCTCAGCCTGGAGCAGGTGTCCAAACCTCTTAGGGCCTTAGGACTGACATCTGGAAATGGTTCTAAGACTATGTGGAGAATTCATCCAAAACATAGACAAAACTGGTAGTGAGTCAAAATCCTACGAGCAGTAAGAGACCTAGGCAACTTTAGATTTTTATAATGATAGAGCAAACAATGGATGAATTAGAAGACATTCATGACATTAACATTGTCAAAAATTTTTTTGATGTCATTTTGAAAAACTATACAAAAGCAGAACTCATTCTTATTTGGATAAGAATTCCTTATGTTTTTAGCTCAGTGGAATTACTGGCTTCCACCGCTGTTCCTCCCTTACTATTCCGAGGTCCTCACTCTAGTTTCTTATTCACAGATCTGTAAACTCCCTCACTCGTTAGCTTTCTGGGCTCTGAACTCATCGCTATGCATCATGCTCAACTCCCAGATTAATCTATCCCAAAACAAAGCATGGTGGCCACACAATTCCATGTTCCTGTAAATCTTCAATATTTCCATATTGTCAAATGAAGTTTGACGGAAGACCAAACTCCTAATCTATTTAAGGCTTTCTGGAATTTGGACCAGTCTAAATATTCAGATTTTAAAATAGAGAAACAGGCTGCCTGAGGAAAGACCAGACCCAGAAGCCACTTTGAGAAAGAAGAAGAAATAGATGAAGAAGATACACAGTACCAGAAAGCCAGAGCAAAATTATGTACATGATATGACCGCAATTCCATCTGTGTGCGTTTACAGAAAACTGCTCTTAAAAGACTGGAGAGAAGTTGAATAATACGTCATTTGGGGTGCCTTTCTTTGTTTCCCAAATTTTCAATAATTAATGCATTTATTATTATTTTCAACTGTGATGAATAATATCAGATATATAAGAAAGTAGAAAAATAGTATATATAATGCCCACATATTTAAATAATATCCATATTTTAGGTAAAATAATTTTTAACTTTTTGCCATATTTTCTTCCTATGTTTTTGGGTGAACATTTGAAAGTAAATTACAGATATCAGAGCACTTAAATCTTAAGTAATTCGGCAGGTGCTTCCAAAAAGGAACCTCGTCTGACATAGCTATATTTTTCTCAAAACAAATTGAACTCTTGCCTTTATGCTTTTTAAACTTTAAAGATTTTTAAAGAAAGCAGTTCTAACAAGAGACAATGGGAGCAGCCACTAGCGGGCAGGGAGTTGAGGGCACAGGACTACAGGGAGCCTGGAGGTGACCAAGAGACAGCTGAGACTCAGCTCCCCAGCTGCGGCTGGGGTCAGATACGGGCCCAGATCAGGGAGCAGGAGCCAGAGTGTGTGGGCTTAGACCAGGAATTTATCCTAGCTGGTGGGAGAGTCGTGGGGAGGGAGTTGGTGGGAACAAGAAATTAACCCAGCTTTGGAAAAATAAAAAGGGTAAGGTTATGACACTAGAAACCAGAAGCGGACGGCCAGGTGGAAGTGTTCTCACAGAACGTAGCTGAAGGCGGGGTCTCTCAGAGGTGAAGGCCAGAGTCAGGCTGAGCGCTGAGTAATGATTGGGTCCCAGGGGCTGGAAGGGACTGAGTCCGTGTGGACGGTTTTCATTTTCTGAATATTCACATGTTTTTCCACTTCTACGGTGTTATTCATGCCATTTTCTCTTTAGAAAATGTCTCTCTCTCTGCTTTCAACTGACAGCAATCCTATGGCTCTCCTTCCTTCCGGCCATCTGCCGTGTGCCTTATGTAGACACAGTGATAACCCCGCGCCCCTCTACCCTGCCTTCTAACGCCACCCACACCTGCGCTCCCTGTCCTCTGCCCTGTCAGCTCCTCCAGGGGAGAGCCGCTTCCTACTGCCAGCATCTCCCACACTGCCTTGCATAATGTCTTCATTCAACAGACGGATCTATGAAGGAACAGAAGGGAGAGTGAATGAAACCAAGTGACCCCACTCAGTGTGGAGAATGTGTGTGGCCAGACTTCCACATGTAAGTAGGAGGAAGTCACCGTTACCCATAGAGGAACAGAAACGCAATGACTGGAGAGGAAATTCGATTGCTTCAAGCAGAGATCGAACTGTGCACTGCAAGTTACGTACTCTTGCTCAGCCACAGAGAATCACCCTCATTTTTAGAGTCCAAGATTACAGAACTGTGCCAGAAGAGGAACAAGCTTCATTGCTCTCCTTGGTATCAAGTAAACAGGTTCCTTTAAAGCTTTGACTCTACCATGTTTTTCTTAGCCTACTCAATTTGTCTAGTCTAGAGAAAGGAATCTACCCTCAGTTTTTAAAAGTTCTGATGAATTAGGGTATTGATCTGGCTTTGTGTGCATATTTATTATACGAAGAATGTGAAAGAATAATGTGAAAAAAAAATGTTTTGGTGGTAGTCATCACGGAACTTTTTTTTCCCCTCAGTTCTCACTACCACTAATAGCGCAGGTATAATAAGAAGAGAGAAGTTTGACAGAAATTAGGAAGTTATATTAGTGGAGAAAAATGTGTGCTCTAGAGGCAAACTCCTGGATTCCAAGTTTTGTGAGCTTGTAAACTTGGGCATGTGATATTAATGAAAGCTCTGGCCTTCATTTCTCTGTTTGCAAACAAGAATGACATAAGTGGTAGTATCTATCCACAGTGATGTGTGAGTTTAATAAGTCACACAAGCAAAGGGCTTAAAATAATGCCTGGTATATGGTGAGCATGCAGCAATGACAATTGCCATTCTTAGAACATTTACCTTCTTTCATCTCTTGGAAGGAGTGGCAGCTTTGGAGCAAGTTCCTAGGCACTGTCAAGGCACCAACCATGAGGTCTGTGACCTAGAGACAGTTCACTTGACTGACTTGAAGTCACCTCCTGTATTTATGAAATGAGCATAATCACTCTGTGCTGATGGTGGTATTGTGAAGGTCAAATGATGTGAATGGCCTGGGGCTGGCACATGACTCTTAGAACAGGAGAACAACCTGGTTCCATGGGATAAGCATGGACTGGGGACTGAGATTCTCTAGGACACCAGGCAGTCTGATTGCTCAGCTGATGAGTCTCCTTGGATGTACAGCTGGAACATCAGTATCATTCAAAGACCAGAGCAAGTGTATGCAAAATGCCTGCCTTGCCATAAGAGCTTGCTTTAGTTATTATTACTCATTCCCTAGGTCAGCATGTCATTATCCGAGGGCAAATTCCTGCCAAGGTACAAGTTTTTGTTTCGACTGTGAGCCAAGTGGAGTTTTATGCTTAAACAGTTAGGGGAAAAAAGAAGAAGAATATTTTGTGACTCATGAAAATTATATGAAATTCAAATTTTAGGGTAGGTCCTTAAATAACATTGTGTTTGCACACCATCACAGTCATTTGTCTTTGTGTTATCTATGGCTGTTTTTACCCCACAGGGGCAGATGTGAGTAGCTGAAGCATAAGTCATAAAGCCTCCAAAGTCTAAAATATTTATAACCTGGGTTTTGACAAAAATGTTTGCTGACCTTCATCTGGTCTAACCTTCTGGTCTAACCTTCTCTTAGAGGTGAGAAGTGAGAGACTTTTTAATGAATTTATTTTAATATCCAGAGCTTAGAATCTACTTTCTTGACTTTGACCAACACAGCCAAACACAGATACTTTCTTATCAAATTTGAGACTTGGGAAAGTATATATAAAAACAGAATATTTTTTAAAGGAATACTTACTATATTTCTCACTTGAAGGAATATGTGTGACTAGATAATTTGAATAATTTTTTCTTTTCTTTTTTACATTTTGGCCCCACAGCATGTGGGATCTTAGTTCTGCAACCAGGGATTGAACTCACGTCCCTTGTAATCTCTGGACGACCAGGGAAGTCCCCATGAATATTTAGTTTTAAAATATCCTAGAATATTTTTATTTCATCGTATCCCTTTTGTGTCTATAGTTATACTGTTTGCAAGGGAGCATCCTTAAACAAACTACATAACCTACACCATTCCTACACTGTTTTGTAGGAACTTTTGTTATAATAAAAGAACTGCTGGAATTTTAAATGGTTAAAATGAAAGTGAAACTGTTCATCGCTTTGTTTGTCTGACTCATTGAGACCCCATGGACTGTAGTCCACCAGGCTCCTCCTCTGTCCTTGGAATTCTCCAGGCAAGAATACTGGAGTGGGCTGCCATTCCCTTCTCCAGGGGATCTTCCAGACCCAGGGATCGATCCCGGGTTTCAGGCACTGAAGGCAGATTCTTTACCGTCTGAACCACCAGGGAAGCCCTTAAATGGGGAAGATCCCCTGGAGAAGGGAATACTCACTCTGGTGTTCTTGCCTGGAAAATCCCACAGACAGAGGTGCCTGGCAGGCCTACAGTCCATGGGGTCCCAAAGAGTTGGACACCATGAAACTGATTAGCAATTGCAGCCGAGTTTGTTCCTTAGGTGGTGTCTCAGATAGTCATTATTTGTTTCATTTCCCCATCACTTAATTTTGAAAGCTTCACACAGCCTGCCCTCTGTTCCCTGCCCACCTTCTCCACCGGACTATCCTCCACAGCCCCTGCCCCTCCCTGCCCACCCTCCCCCACCCCCATTTGGCCGGTATGTAAGTGAAGCTGAGCAACCATTGCAGATGGTGCTTTTTCCCCTTTGCTTCTGGCCGCGTGAATATGTTTAGGATGAAGAAAAAAATGTTTGTAGGCTGACACTCGACAAATGAGATGCAGACGCCAAACTGCATCCAAGTTGCTTGATTTAGGTACTTTAGAGAGAATAAACGTGTCTTCTGTGCAAGTCGTGTGTGTCCTAGAAAGGCAGGGGATGGAGCTGCTGCAATTCAGGGTTTAATTTGCAGAGCTGACAGATTTCAGAGCCCGGAGGAAAATAGGGACCGAAGAACAAAGATGCATGACATCTCTTCCATTTAACCATCACCTTATCTGTTCGTCTATATCAAAAATACAAACGTTAAGAATCTACCTAACTACTCAAATAATCCTTTTAAAAACAACCTTAAAACGAAGGCAATAAAATCAGCCCCTTTTTATCTATCAACTGCATTTAATCATTTTGTTTTTAGGGAGCATTTGAAAAACTGAATTAATTAGAAGTTTAAGGGTAGCTGGATTCCCAGGTGGCACAGTAGGAAAGAATCTGCCTGCCGATGTAGGTGATGCAAGAGACACAGGTTAGGTCGATTCTTGAGTCAGGAAGATCCCTTGGAGTAATATATGGCAACCCGCTCCAGTATTCTTGCCTGGAAAATTCCATGGACAGAAGAGTCTGGTGGGCTATAGTCCATGGAGTTGCAAAGAGTCAGACATCACCGAGCCTCCACATTCCACTTGGGGGTAGATTCTACCTAACCAGTAGCTTATAGGTTCAAAGAAGAAGTTTCACTTTGTTCAGAATTCTGCCAGAGACAACAAGTCATTTTCAAGTTTTCTCAGAGGCTATGACCTACAAGAAGTGTATCAGGATTGTTCTAGAGGGACAAGAGCTCAAGTCCATTATTAAATTCTCAGAGATTTTGTAAGCTAGTTGTTAAACCTTTGGCAGCTTGAAAATGCCCATGATCAGAGTATTTATACCTGAGAAACAGGGCCATACATCAGCCAGGTGATTTATTAACCCAACACTGAGTATTAAAAAAATGCTCTTGTGGTTTCTTATCAGGATGATGAAAATGTTATTAGTTTATGGTGATGGTTGTAGCACTCTACTAATTATGGAACTCTACACTAGAAATGAGTGAACTCTATGATCTGTTAAATATATCTGTAAAAAATTGGTAAACAAAATGCTCCCAAACCCACAAATGAAATGTCAGTATCTATTTATTCATAGCTTTAAGATTCCTCATGTACATACTCAACAAATGAAAAATAAAGGCACATTGACTCAGTGCTTCTGACGGATTTCTGTTCTGTGCAGTGATTCTCAACTTCAGTGTCCCTCTGGAATCACCTGGAAACTTTACAAAGAAAATGCTCACCTCCCAAGACACTGATGTCATTTGTCTGGTGGGTGGCCTGGGCAGGGAATTTTTTTAAACTCCTTAGGTTATTCTAGTTCATGGCCAAGGTTAAGGAATACAACTGTAGGGCAATTTCCCTAGACAACTGTAGCTGGCCTGTTGTTACAGAAACCATTCTCCAATGTTTAAGACATTTCCAGGCCTCCTGAAATAGAGAGGTCTGAACATAAAAGCACCTTTTAGGGGTAATTGTGGGTTGTAGTGGATGTCCATCTCCACACGTAGAGGAAAGACACCTGTTTCCTTGTGGGTTTTACCTGTAGTCATTTCCTGCTATGGGCACTAAGGTGGGGAGAAGAGACAGCATTAGCTCATCTTTGTCATTGAAGTGAGTGCCAAGGGTACTCAATCACAGAGCCTAGGTTCAAGGATTGTTGAATTAAGGGAGCAGAGCTGAGTATTTTCTTTGTCTCTTCTCCTTTGGGGCTTCCTACCAATCATGGGCTGGGAATCTAGATAACCCATTGCATAAAGAATGATAGTTTAATAAGTTAATAAAGATCTAAGTGAGAGCCCAGCTTCCAGCTTTTGTGCTTGGGCTTTGTGATGACTGTTTTGGATGCTCAGGGGGCATTTTACCTCTCCTATTTGGGGATTAGGTCCAAGAGGCTAGGACTAGGACTAGAGCTCTGACTCCATTCCCCATAGGGAAGTTTACTTTACTGAAAAGTCTAGCTGTTATGTCTGATTTACCTTATGAAGATAAAGTTCAATTCTGAGACCTCAAGGTCAAAATCTATTAATAAAGACAGGACTTGTTGAGAACTCTTATAGTAATACAACTCCAAAAGATACAATCTCTGTGGTCTTCATGGAGAGAGAGTTCATCCCTACTTTAGTTTTTCTCTGATTAAGAACATAGACCTGGCAAATTGGAAACCTGACTCGTAATTGACCGGTGACCACTGGAACTTATTCAGTCCCTTTGGTGCTTGACTTCCTTTGTAAGATGGAGATGAGCAAAGGTCCTCTGTTCTTGGGTGTTTGTGAAGATCAGAGCTGTTTAGTAGGACAGCAGATGCAGGGCTTGCCTCTCCAGAATCACAGGTGTCAAAACCAGCCTCGCCAGTCTATTCCTGGTGCATCTGGGGAAAGGAACAGTTTCTCTAGGAAATCCCCCACCCTTCTCTTGTGCAATACTAGCTTCTTTTATTAAGTATCCTGATGAACTGTCTCATCTGGTCCCTTTCTAAAGACAGGACTACGATGACTTCACCTACCTATATGTACAGCCTGTTTGGAGCAGAAAGTTTATCCCCTTCCTGACTTGTCAGTATTTGAAAGGCTCAAAGTTGCCCTTCCAGACATGCATGCATAAAAGAAGTCACAAGTGCAGTGTTGGGAGAAAGAAACACATATGGGACACGGCTGCATACACTTCCTCATTCTTTCTCTTTTGAAAAAGTCCCTCTCCCTTATGGCAGGGTCTAGGCTTTCTGTTTATTTCACAGCTTGGAGCTCAGAACTGTTTAACAGCACATTTATTTATAAACCAGATCAATAGCAACAAGAGTGACCAGCAACATCAACAGCAACATCAGTGACCACACCCCAATTCTGTCCATAATCTCAAAGAATGTCCAATATTTTATTTTTGTCCCATTTTCTCCACCTACTTATTTTTATATCTGCAAAGATGATACATGCTTTCACAGTGGAGTAAAAAGGATAGAAGATTGGGGAGGCAGAGAGAGACAGTACTAAGGATAATCACTCATGAAGCTGAGCATTCAGGTAGGAGCAGTGAGTTAAGGTTCACCTAAGAAGCGCTTGGAGAAGGGGACCTGCCCTCTTACCCCAAGTCCTGGAGCAGCTCCGCTTCTCCATCCGACCTGCTCCACAGATCTGAAGGATCCTGGGTGCTCATCTTCCCTTCTAGAGATTCTGCTCTGCCCATTCACGCCCCTCACGTCCACGAAGCCTCTGCCAAGGTGCTCTGGGTAAGAGGCAGAGAGGGACGGCTCTGCTGTTCCTCACAGTCTCCCCTCCTTGATGAGACCCAAGCCGGCTGTAGCTGCAAGTCTCCAACCAGCAAGGAAGTGAAACTTGGTTACTCCTCCCACTGACACTCACCACCCCGGCCCCGAAGCACTGGCAGGAGTGTTGTGTCAGTCAGGAAACATGCAAAGTTAGGTAGCCACCTCTGAGGACACCCACACTGCCTCACGCAACACGCAGTTTCTGTCAAAGGAAATAAAGATGAAAGTACTCCAACAGAGATTGACTATTAACTCCAACTCTCCTCTGGAGGCCAAGCCATCGTTTTTCTTAATGCTGTTTGCCTCTGGTTTGTAGGGGATGCGTTTTCTCATCACCCCTGCCTTCTGTCTCACACACAAGGAGCACGGAGGTAGCTTCTAGATCAGAAACATCTTTCAAGGGGGTAAAGAAATCAGACTCACACCACTAGTCTCTGTCCTGAAGTCTGAGTTTCATCACTTTCTCAATATTTCTTCTTCCATCATTCAAGCTTTCCAACATACACTCGATGTTCAGGTTCAGCGTGATTCAGAGATAATTATTCTTCCTCCATGGAAGAAGGATTAAGTGAGAACAAAGTAGAAAAGCTGCAAGGGGCTAGCCAGGTGCCCAGCTAAGAGTGCAGGTTAGAGCTCCTGGAATCTTTGAGTTCCGCTTCCTTCCCTGGGTGACTCACATCTGGTATTGCTCTGTGTCCAATATCATGGGTAGAGAATGCCAGCTGCCTAAAAGTTCTAAAGGGAAACTGTCATCACTCTGAATCCTGCGGAAGGGGACAAAGTACTGTAATAAGGGAATGAAGAACATACGTTGCTTCCCGCATTCTCTCTATAGGTACCTGCAGGAAAGTCTCTCTCTCATTCTCTGTGCTCCTCTTGTGACACCCGACTCAATTAGGGTTCATCAGGGTGCTCTATAAATCACTCCTCCCAGTGCTATCTGAAGACCAGCAGCATCACCAGAAGCTTGTTAGAATGTAGCATTTGGGTTGATCCCAGTGGTTCTGAACCAGTATCTACATGTGAACAATATCCCTAAGCTGACTCTGGAGGGCCTTAAAGTTTGAGAAGACTGCTTTACAGGAAACCAAGATAGCAAGAAGGGCTTCCCTGGTGGCTCAGTTGGTAAAGAATCTGCCTTCAGGGGCTTTCCTGGTTGCTCAGTGGTAAAGAATCCACTTGCCAATGTAAGGAGAGGCAGGTTCAATCCTTGATCCAGGAAAATCCCACATGCTGCAGACCAACAAAGCCCATGCACCGCGACTACTGAAGCCCTAGCATCCTACAGCCTGTGCTGCACAACAAGAGAAGCTGCTGCAATAAGAAGTGCACCACAACTAGAGTAGCCCCCACTCACTACAACTAGAGAAAGCCCATGCAGCAACAAAGACCCTGCACAGCCATAAATAAAGAATTAAATTATTTAAAAAAAAAAAGAATCTACCTGCAATGCAGGAGACCCAGGTTCCATCCCTGGGTTGAAAAGATCCCCTGGAGAGGGCATGACAACCCACTCCAGGATTCTTGCCTGGAAAATTTCATGGACAGAGGAGTCCATGAGTCGTAAAGAGTCGGACACAACTGAGTGACTAAACCACCACCAGCAAGAAGAGGTCGGTCTGCACCTGACAGTATTCTAGCTTTTCCCCCCAGGCCTTCCCTCTGGCCTCTACTCATCCCTGTTGTCTGAGAGCTTGACTTACCCTGCCTTCTGGGGAGGGATTTCTGTGTGTCTAGAGATGGCCTGGGGGAGACTAAGCTCTGATAACACACAGGAATGAGTAGTACATCTATATTTAAAATTCTTTTAGCTACAGTTTGTCCAGAGAGAAGCACAGTGTCCACTCGGAACAGAGGCCAGCCCTGGCCAGGGAGACACTGAATGTGAACATTGCAGAGAGGGAACAGTCGGGCAGAGTTCCTGTTCCCTTTCTACTGCTCTTTGTTCAGGGTTTTAGTATCTATTCTGTTCCCATTTTAGAAAATTCTGGTTTTCCTTTTGCTTAAGATTTTTTTTTTTTTTTTTTTAATTTTTAGGAAAGTAGCAGCATTCACTAAGATGACTGTCTTCCCCTTTTCACTCTTCCTTCCCCTCTCCCTTTCTCATCTTGCTGTCCCATCCATTGCTCTTGCCTTTGATGTCATACTTTTTTTGGTCACGTATCCCATGTTCTCCAGAACCCCTCTCATCCCTACTGTCCCCATGCTCCACTGAATTGGCATTAAGCATTGCAGTTCCCACAGCATTACTAGATGGTTTCAACAAAATGCTGAACAGTCATAAAATATTTGTAATTTTTTATATTAAATTGGTCACATGCCATATATATATATAGGCTTACATATATTTGTATATTTATATATATATTGATAATATATAATATATATTTGGGCTTCCCTGGTGGCTCAGTGGTAAAGAATCAGCCTGCCAATGCAGGAGACATGGGCTCACTCCCTGGGTTGGGAAGATCTCCTGCAGAAGAAAATGGCAACCCACTCCCGCATTCTTGCCTGGGAAATCCCACGGACAAGGAGCCTGACGGGCTACAGTCCATAGGGTCACAAAAGAGTTAGATACGATTTAGCAACTAAATAATAGCAACAACATGCATATATATTTATTAAAGAAACTGTAACTTTTGCTTTCAAACACCTTCCAAACAGGCACAAAGAATATTTTTTAAAAGCACATAGCTCACTTCATATTTATTTCATTATTCTCTTTTCAGTGAGGCTGGTTCATAGAACTGAATTCTTCCCACACTGTATTGGACATAGAAATGGGCACAAACAGTAGTGAGCTGTTTTGGCAATTTTGGAACATCTTATTCTTTGACGGAAAATTATTTTCTGTATCAACTTTTGTCGGGATGACTATCACATTCAAATCATCAATACTCTCATTAAGAGGATTCAGGGAGAGTTATTTTGTCCAGATTTGAATTTATTTATTAGAAAAATAGGTTTCTAACATTTGGGACTACTCTAAGAAGTTTTTCAAAAGAAACGACTCCATGTGGTTGAAGAAACTTTTAAATCTTTTCCTAATCTATTTTTCTCTACGGAAAGCTCAAATGTCACAAAGCTGCTTTGCACCTGGTTACCTGGCAATGGCAACTCTACCCATGCTTTTCAGAGTGCAAGGGGAATGGTCCTTTGGTTCCTTTGGTTGATTACCTGTTACATAAGCATGATCTCTTCTTCTCCATCATTTATGTTGGTGGGAAATAAATAACACATTCTGGAAAAGGAGACAATATATGGGATTACCATGGACTGAGGTTACCATAGCTTGGGCTTGAGGGACTCTAACTCTATTTCTTACTGACTGTTCTTCCCACTCATGAAAAAGAAGAAATTATCATTTCATATAAAATTGGAAGAGAGGAACAGCAGAGGAAGAAAGAACTAACCATTGTTTTTCGGCTGCAGGCCAGCTTTCCAAAGGGAAGGCTTCTCACTCTCTTTCTAACCCTGTGGCAAGCTCAGAGTTGCCATGTTGCTTTTAAAACTATGTCTGTTGGAGTTTTATTTCAAGCCACCATCTCTGTGTTCTCTGCCACAATTGTGTGATCACTTATCAATACAATACAATACAATATCAATACAATATCAAAGGTCATGTGAATTAACTGGCACCCTTTCATTTTCTTCTCTTGTCTAGATAAGCAGTACTAGATTCTTAGTTGGATAAAGCTGTCTGTAAGTGGCTATAACTCGGGCTTCCCTGCTGGTTCAGCACCACCTCAGTGCATGAGGCATAGGAGACATGGATTCGATCCCTGGGTCAGGAAGATCCCCTGGAGGAGGGCATGGCAACCTAATTCAGTAGTCTTGCCTGGAGAATCCCCATCGACATAGGAGCCTGGCAAGCTATAGTCCATGGGGTCACAAAGAGTCAGATACTACTGACATGACTGAGCACACACCCATGCATGTGACCATAACTCACCAACATCAAGGTATAAAATTCACTCTATCCCTTTCCTTTCTCAGGAGAGCAGGAAACTGGAAACAAATAAAAGGAGCTTTCTCTTGAAAGGGAAAGGAAGAATACAAACACGTTGGATTTTACTTTCCTAGTGTACTCCTAGAGAAAACATGGTTTCCTGGATAACTTAAAACTCTGAAAAAATAAGATCAGCAGACCCATGGGGTGGGCTCCAAGTTGCCTAGGAAATATTACACAGAGATAAATTTTAGTTGTTGAGAATTACAAAGCAGTTAAGTGAAGAGGGGGTGACACCTCATGACTTTCGAGGGGAGGTCATAAGAAGCCTTGCAGCTTCAGCCTGGTCTCTTCAAACACCCATTCTCCAGACATTCCTTCCAGAGTGTTCCCTTGTGGAACCCAGCAGTAACACTGGAAGAAACCTGAGTGAGGAAGCCCAAATGCTTCCTGACCGTGTTCTGTTTATAGTCCCAGGAGATCCAGCTCAAGTTATCTCAGTCCCAGTTCCAAACAAGATTGAAGAACCTCCAGATGGCCCCAGCCTCCATCCAACTGTCAGTCCCAGGGATCTGTGTCCCAGACACTGAAGAGCAGAGATCAACCCTCCCCCCCACTCCCTGTTTGAATTTCAGATCTAAGGAACACACACACATGATAAGATGGCTACTGTTTTAAATCACAGAGTTTGGGGTGATGTGTTACCCAGTGATCAATAACTGAAACACTTGTTTACCCTCTGGGTCACTGCCCAGAATGTGATCTCTGTATTCATATGCATGTGAGCTATATATCTATGATGGTTAATTTCATGTGTCAGCATGACTGGGCAACAAGTTGCTCAGATATTTGGTCAAATATTATTCTGAGTATTTCAGTGAGTGCATTTTTTTTTAGTGAGATTAACGTTTAAATTGGTGGATTTTGAATAAAGTAAAATGCTTTTCAGAATTTGGCAGGCCTCATCTAATCAGTTGACGGTCTGCACAGAACAAAAGCAAGACAATTCTCCAGCTGACTGCCCTCAGACTTCATCATAACATCATTCTCCCTGATTCCACAGCAGACAATCTTCAAACTCAAACTGGAACATCAATTTTCCTGAGTCTCCAGCCTGCCAGCTCATCCTACAGACTTGATTTTCTAGCCTCCAATATCAAGTGAGCCAATTCCTTAAAGTAAATCTCTTTATATATATAGATAGGTAGATAGATAAATAGATACAGATATAGACAGATATATAGATATATACATACATATGCTATTGACTCTGCTTCTCTGGAGAATCCTAAAACAGTGTCTATAGGCCTTAAAACTATGGTTCTCAACAGGGGCAATTTTGCCATCCAGCTTGGCAGCATCTAGAGACGGTTTGGTTTCACAATTTGGGGAGCTACTGGCATTTAGTGAGCATCAGACACCCCCCACACACACACACACAAAACACACAACAAAGTATTGTTTCACCAAAACATCAAAAGGGTCCATCTGGTCCACCTCAAGCTCATTTTTTTCTCACACCAAGAGTATCCTGTAAACAATGATACCACAGATCCACTGAAGGTAGTTATGCAAAGTCACTTACCTAACAAGAGAGCTGGAATGCAGCCAAAAGCCAGCCCTTCTCATCTGCTTCTGTCCACTTTACTAACTGCCTCCAAAGAGCCAGACTGGCTTAGCCGAAAATAGTGTTCTGGGGAACAGGTGGAGTCCTGTGCTACATAGAGCAACCTTAAGGAGGACGAGGGCTAAGGGGCTTTGGCAAAACCCTTGGCACCAAGAGCAGAGCAGCAGACTTGGTTTTGCACATGTAAGCCGATGTTTCTGGAAAGTGAGAAATAACTGTAGAGGATGTGAGGGATAAAGGCTAAGGCCCCGCCTCTTCTAGGAAGAGCCTGAGTGAGTGACTACAAGTGAGTAGATGTCAGGGAGCACTAACCCGGGATACTACAGTCACTCTTCCTTCGTGTCTACCATGTGGTCTGTGCCCAAGCCCATTCCTGGTGTTTCATCAGCTCTGCATGGTTACAGGAAGCCAGTGTTCAATGTCAGTGAGGTATGGTATAAACAAACATTTTTATGCACTGCTCTGGGTAAGCAAACTGGCCATTTAGCAGTTTATTTTTAATTTCCAAGCTCAGCCGGTAAAGAATCTGCCTGCAACACAGGAGACCCTGGTTCAACTCCTGGGTCGGGAAGATCCCCTGGAGAAGGGGTAGGTTACCCACTCCAATATTCTTGGCTTCACTGGTGGCTCAGACGATAAAGAATCCACCTGCAATGCTGGAGACCTGGGTTCAACCCCTGGGTTGGGAAGATCCCCTGGAGGAGGGCATGGCAACCCACTCCAGTTTTCTTGCCTGGAGAATCCCCATGGACAGAGGAGCCTGGTGGGCTACAGTCTGTGTGTGTGTGCTTAGTTGCTCAGTCATGTCAGACTCTTTGTGACCCCATGGACTGTAGCCCACCAGGCTCCTCTGTCCATGGGATTCTCCAGGCAAGAAAATTATACTTATTCCAAGGCTCCTGTGTCTCCTGAATTGCATGTGGATTCTTTTTTGTTGTTATTGTTAGCGACTGAATTGAACTGAATATCTGTTTATTTATTTGACTGTGTCGGGTGTTAGTTGTAGCTCACAGTATCTTCCTCGGGTCATGCAGGATCTCTCGCTGTGGCACACGGACTCTCTAGTTGTGGCATGCAGACTCAGTAGTTGCAGCGAGAGGGCTTAGCTGCCCTGTAGCATGTGGGATCTTAGTTCCCCAACCAGGGATCCAACTGGCATCATCTGCATGACAAGGTGGATTCTTAACCACTTGGTCCACCACAGAAGTCCCTGAAGTCAGATTCTTTAACCACTGAGCCACTGGGGAAGCCATTGGGGAAGTTTTGCAAAAATTTCTTAATCTTTGACCTAGTATCTCCATTTCTAGGCATTTCAACCCAAATAATGGTTGAAAATTTGGTCCAACTAAAATTTGGTCTATGTGGTTATTACCACATAGACCAAAATAGACAAATACAATAATAATACAGTAATCTTCATCTTATAAGACTGACAGGCTGGAAAGAACCTAAATGCCTATTATTAACAGAACAGTTAAGAAATGTATGGCCCAGCCATAGAGAGGATTTTTATATAGTCTTTAAAAATACAGTTTTCCAGGAAGTCTTTAGACTAGATATACAAATAATACTAATCATTTAAAGAAAAACTCGACAGAAGGAAATGTAGGAAATTTTCCAAAAGGTAGGCTGGAAACAGCTATGAATATGTGAAATTATATACACTTTCTTAAATCCTTCTTAATATTGTCTGTATATCTTCTAAGATATAAAATATCACTCTAATAATTAGGAGATATGAAGTAGAAAGCCCATTTTTAACAAATTAGAAAGAAGTGTGCTCTTAGTCGGACTTCCCTGGTGGCTCAGTGGTAAAGAATCCTCCTGCCAAGCAGGAGACAGAGCGTCCACCCCTGGATCAGGAAGATCCCCTGGAGGAGGAAGTAGCAACCCACTCCAGTATTCTTTCCTGGAGAATCCCATGGACAGAGGCGCCTGGTGGGCTACACTCCACGGGGTCACAAAGAGTCAGATGACTTAGTGACCGAGCAGGCATGCATGTGCTCTTCAGTTCAGTTCAGTTGCTCAGTCGTGTCTGACTCTTTGTGACCCCATGGACTGCAGCACCCCAGGCTTCCCTGTCCATCACCAATTCCTGAAGCTTGCTCAAACTTCTGTCCATCGAGTCAGTGATGCCATCCAACCATCTGATCCTCTGTGGTCCCCTTCTCCTCCTGTCTTAAATCTTTCCCAGCACTAGGGTCTTTTCCAAGGAGTCAGTTCTAATCGCATCAGGTGGCCAAAGTATCGGAGTTTCAGCTTCAGATCAGTCCTTCCAATGAATAATCAGGACTGATTTCCTTTAGGATTGACTGGTTGGATCTCCTTGCAGTCCGAGGGACTCTCAAGAGTCTTCTCCAACACCACAGTTCAAAAGCATCAATTCTTTGGTGCTCAGCTTTCTTGATGGTCCAACTCTCACATCCATACATGACTAGTGGAAAAACCATAGCTTTGACTAGACAAACCTTGTTAGCAAAGTAATGTTTCTGCTTTTTAATATGCTGTCTAGGTTGGTCATAGCTTTTCTTCCAAGGAGCAAGTGTCTTTTAATTTCATGGCTGCAGTCACCATCGGCAGTGATTTTGGAGCCCCCAAAAATAAAGTCTGTCGCTCGGGTTTATCACTGTTTCTCAATTCTTATCCTTGGGGTTAGATCGCTCTCACTCTCTCCTTTGCTCTGACTTTGTAGCTACTGATAAAACGATTCTTAATGTTTGGAGGAAATCATTTTTAAGATTCCTTTGAACTTTGAGATTTTGTGACTTTCCCACAGTCCCACAGAGTTGCTGAAGCTCTCCTGCCCACGCACAGTACATATCATGCTTTGCATTGAAGTCGGGGACCATTGCATTGAACCAAACACTGCTTATCACAGGGATCAACATGCCTTCAGATAGAGCGGTGTTTGTAATAATTTGAAGAAAGCACATGTCCGTGTGGTTTAAGAATAGTGCTTTGTTTTGCGTGTCTCCTGATTTCCTAGAATTGCAGTACGATCTTTTTCACAAGTGATACAGGCAGATTAAATGATATTAAGCTTTATTCTGCAATGCCTTTACTTCAGCACTCATTGTACCTTATTAAAGTCTCAAAAATAAGCAAACATCTGCATTTGAGGGTTAATGTGATGGTGCTATTTGCTTGTGAAGAGTGGTGCCATCTGTACAGAAAGGTCATGCTTAATTGTCTTTCCATTGATTGCTGAATAGTGAAAGCACAACTGAAATGAAACCTTGAACATACCAGCTTTTGTTTTTCAGTTTGCAAAATTAGCTGCTAACTCAACAAAATGAAACCATGTCAGGTTACACACCTTCAGATCGTGTGGGCCTTATTTTAATCCTTTTTTGTCTTCTTGGTCTGAGTTTACTTGAAAAGATTGCTATATGAACCAATAGGTACAAATAACAAAGAGGAAAAATTGTTGAACCAGCTGGCCAGCTGAGATATATCTGAGATATTCTCGTTTCCCTGGAGGCTCCAGGATAGAACTAGGTTATAAAAATGGGTCAGCCTTGAAATCACCCATAATAAGATGAGGGTGGAGCATGCAGAGGGAATGGAGCAGGTCAGCTAAAATTTCAAAATGTTTGGTCCCACTTAGGGAGGAAATGAATCAACAGGAGAGGTCTTAAAAATTTCATGGAGAGCATCTTAGGAGAGAGTCTATTTCAACTCCCCTGTTTAACAGGCTGGGCAAGTGGGTTGGCACATCATAAAGTTCTTGCCTGAGGTCCAGCAGTCAGACCTGAGCAGTCTTGCCTAAGTCCAGCCTGAGGTCAGTGGTGGAGCTGAGTGGATCTGACTTAGCTCATAGTTCTCTCCTTATCCATTCCAGGCATACAAAAGTCAGCAAACTTCAGGGCTCTTTTTAAGTCACAAAGTGCCTTCTGGGCTAGAATTAAATTCATAAGGATTTATATTTTAGAAATGTATATATTACACACACACACATATGTATATTTCATATATATTATTTGTCCATTTGGAGTCTGTATGAAATAAGATAAACTCCCTAAGAGTGAAAATCAAGGTTTACATGTCCTTACATAACTCCCTTTAAAACTATATCAATAAAGATGTATTTCTTAAAATAGACCTTAAAATAGAAGCTGTAAGAGTTGCCATGGTAGAAAGTTTAACTTTACTGTAGTCACCTGATGCTTTTAGCTTGCAGATCAGCCCTGCAGTCCTGGAGCTTTCAGCACCCAACTCCTCGCCGTCCCCTTGGCAGGAGGCCTGTGATGAGGATATTCTGCCACTAGGTGGCAGTCATACCGCACTGTTAAGGGAAAAAAAGGGAAGTCGCTCAGTCGTGTCTTTGCGACCCCATGGACTGCAGCCTAACAGGTGCCTCCGTCCGTGGAGTTTTCCAGGCAAGAGTACTGGAGTGAGTTGCCCTTTCCTTCTTCAGGGGATCTTCCCGGCCCAGGGATCAAACCCGGGTCTTCCGCATTGCAGGCAGATGCTTTACCATCTGAGCCACCAGGGAAGCTCTAGTTAGGGGGCTCTGCTACTTTATCCAGAGTGGAGATTAGCTCCATTGCTTTCCCTCATCTATAAAAGCAGGTATAAAGAAAGAAAGTAGAAAAAGCAGGTATAGCTCTTTATTAAAGAAGCTGAATTTAAGGACTACTTCCCAACATCTCATTTGTAGATTATTACAAACTGTTAAATGATTCAAGTATCATTCACTGTCTGTCTCACCAAGCTTTAAATGGTCGAATTCTTAATTCTGCTCTCCTTCCCTTTAAAGCTTTCTGACCGTTACCAAAAGGATCTGAATGAGCAAAAAGTGATTTGAATCTAAAATTTCAGTTTTTATCTCAAAATGATTTTTGTCCCTGCGATTACAAGATATTTTAAGAACTTACTTCCCCCCTCACTTAGTAAGTACAAATCTTCAAAACATTTCATTTTTCATTTAAAATAAAGCATGTAGGTGACAAACTGCTAAAGCAGAAATCTTTTTTTTTTATTACATGTTAACTGTTAAACTATTAGAGCAGAGTCCTTTCACCGAATGAAATTTCATTTAGTAATTATAAATCTTCAAAACATTTCCTTTCTTCACTGAGTGAAATCTCATTTCATTTCCAGTCACCATCAGTAACTGAGAACAGTGACAACACCTTTAAGGTTCTTAGTCTCACAATGAGAGCAATTTGAGAGCAGTACCCCCCCAACCCCAGCTCTAGCGCCAACCGCCAACCCCCGCCCTGACAGAGAACATGGTTTGGCCACAGCAACAATTCTGAACTAGATTATGTGTCACTGCTCCTTCCTGGCCCATAAGTTAATCATATAAATACGGAGTTTTTGATATTTTAAAAATTCTAATGATACAAAGAGAAGTTTCCTTTAAAATGTAATTGTGTTTTGTGTTATTTTGTGGTTTTTTTGGCTTTTTGGGGTCTATATTAAGGGGACTATTATGAAGGTGAATTTTTTCTAGAAGGTTAAGTGGAGAGAGGAAGCAGGAGGAAGGGTGGAATTATGAGGAACTAGAAGAGGGTTTTAGGGGGAAAAAAAAAATGAAGGGATCAGGGAAACTAAAGAAGAGGGCCCTGGCTAAGCTGATGAAATAAAGTTTAGTTGTTCAGTCACGTGCAACTCTTTGTGACCCTGTGTACTGTACCTGCCAGGCTCCTCTGTCCATGGGATTCTCCAGGCAAGAATACCAGAATGGGTTGCCATTCCCTTCTCTAGGGGATCTTCCCCACCCCAGGATCGAACTTGTGTCTCCTGCATTAGCAGACCAGTTCTTTACCACTGAGCCACCAGGGAAGCCCCAAACAATAAAATACCAGAAGCAAAAGAGAGGAACCTGAAGGGAATTTAAGGAGCCGAAGGCCATGTAGAAGGAAAACTGAATGGCTCCCTCCAGAAGACCCTGGAGGGTGGAGAGCTTGGTGCTCGCACACTGGATAACCAAGACCAAGCGCTAGAGCTGGGCTTCTCCCAGGGTGTCCACACCTAAGAACCCACACCCACACCTGCATCCTTGACTTTCACCCCTGGTGATTCATACACCCTCCAAATGTTGAGGACACTTGGAGATGATGGACAAGCCTGCAGACCAAGAGTGATATGACAAGAGATTTGGGGACTTCTGGGTAAAGGATGCATGCCATAAGCCTGAGCCAAAGTGACTGGCCATGGTGTGACCTAACCTCCTGTCCGGGTTTACATGGGTCAACACTGCACCAAGGAAGGCTCAGTCATTCCCTGGAAACATCTGTTTGTGCTGGCTGGCAGTGAGCTGGGGATGAGGAGAAAGAAGAACTTTCAGAAGCAGAAAAGGCCAGTCCTGTTTTCTTGGTGGCAGCTAACATGAACCCAAGGTCTCTTGTGCCCAGGTCTCTCGGCCGCAGCGCAGCTGAATTCTGCAGGTGTCAGGACGGGTTGCCTCCCCATAGAGATCTTCCGCATGTGCTCCAAGCCTTCCTATGGGTCAGGGGTTACTCAGTGTCACTGATAATTCTTGGGCCCTGAAGATCCATGAGAATGAATTTGAACTTTATCCGGACTCAGGGTTCAGACACACAATGCCTGGCAGGGGCAGAAGCCGAGTTTCAGAGCGTGAGAAAGGGGGTCCTCAAGGGCAGATGCCGGCAGGTAGCTGTGGCTTTTCTTGGCCTCAACGCAACCTAATCTCTCTGACTCTCCTGCCCCTTTGTGTCCTGGAAGGAAAGGGCACAGGGATACTCAGTGTGTAACTGCTTCCTAGGTGATCCAAGTCTGTTTGGGGGACACTCATTCCTTTAATTAAAAAAGTGATTGTTCCAGGCTTTCCCATTCCATTGTTGTTGTTCAGTTGCCAAGTTGTGTCCAATGCTTTGCAATCCCATGGACTGCAGCATGCCTGGCTTCCCTGTCCATCACCATCTCCCGGAGTTTGCCCAAGTTCATGTCCACTGATGCCATCCAACCATCTCATCCTCTGTCATCCCCTTCTCATCCTGCCTTCAATCTTTCCCAGCATCAGGGTCTTTTCCAATGAGTCGGCTCTTTCTATCAGGTTGCCAAAGTGTTGGAGCTTCAGCTTTAGCATCAGTCCTTCCAGTGAATATTCAGGGTTGATCTCTTTCAGGATTGGCTGGTTTGATCTCCTTGTAGTCCAAGGGACTCTCAAGAGTCTTCTCCAACACCACAGTTTGAAAGCATCAGTTTTTCAGTGCTCCCACCCCCTATTCAGTGACAAATCCAGTGATATTCCCAAGATTTCCATGAATTTGGAGTGCTGACACTTTCATAATTACTGTGCTCTTTGGCTTCCACTGAAGTGTTCATCTCTTCTGCTTTCTCAGGCCAGTGACACCTCCTCTCAACACCACTCCCACCCCCACCCCCGACCTCTGTCTATACCCACCCCCCACCCCCCACCCCCGACCTCTGTCTATACATGATCCTTCAAACCTCAGCTCTCCTGACAAAGAGCTGGAGACAGAAGACTTTAACAAAGATTTGCTTGGAGAAATGGAGGGAGGCTCATACTATGGCCTGGCTCAGGAAAAATACCTTCATGCTGAACTCAAGTCTATGCTGAATGTCTTCTTCAGCACCACTCCAGAGCATCACCTGGGGCTGAGCTTAGCCAGATTCTCCACCATCTTGCACGAGGCTCCTTTCTTCTCCCACCCTTCTCAGTCCCTGGCCTCCTCTCCAGAAAAAAAGGTGGCCACTTGGAGGAAGATGTTCTTAATCTGAAAAAGAGCTGAGTATCTGAGACCACAAAGCAGGTGGTAAGGCACTCCAGGTGACAGTAGAACACAGTGCAGCCGCTCTGGGCTCAGAGGTCCAGAACACCTCCGCTTTCTCTGAGGCTGGTTGGAGACATGTCTGCAGCAGCGTTAAAGCTTCAGGGATTGGACACAAAGGCTACTCAGGAGCCAAGCAGCAGCTGGAGTGGCAGGCAGAGTGTCTGTGAGGGAACCCCTTTCCTTTCCAGGACCCTCAAGACAGACACGAGAATGAGGAGTGACTGGGACCCCGATACTGACAGGTGGAGGATGTGGATCCAGCAGGCACAAGGACAAACCGGGAAAGAGTTTTGCCTAGGACGGCCAAGCTGATGGACCATAGAGACATTCAGGTAAATCTACCAGGGGATAGAATGAGGTCCACTTTCTCATGTCCTCATATCACCTTTCAACATCCAGAAACAGTCTGTTACCTTTCCGACCTGCGAACCTAGAATAAGTAAGTCTACAATAAGGTGTGAGTCAGTGCTTCTTAAACTTGAATATGCAGTTTTGTTCTCTGTGGATCTTGTTAAAATTCAGACTGTAATTCCGAATCATCAATATTTCATTTGTCATCAGCCTCCCATGTGATGCTGATGTTGCCAGTACTCAGCCGAAGTTTGTGAAGTGAAGATACAAGCAATCTGGTGTTCTCCTCGCCTCCCCGTAAGCCCCTGCATTTACAAACAACAACCGAAAATATACACTGAGGGAAAGAGACAATTCTTATCCCAAAGGGCTGGGTGTTCTTGGTGGATTGTAAAGCAGGGGTGGTGGGAGTTGAACAGCAGGAGTAACTATCCTGAGACTCCTCCATGGATGTTCTTGATGAGAAAATCTATTTTAACTTCATTGATCTGGCCCAGGAAAAACACATTCATAAATTCCCTTCTCCAAAACTTTTCCTTCTAAGGGGGCTTCTAAGACCGTGCTGTCTCCGATGACAGTCCCCTGATCAGTCGGGTCAGGCTCTGACTTTAAAGTGCAAAGCACACACTGTGACTTTAGCAGGGGTGTTTAGATTCTACACTTGACCTTTTAATTATGGAATGAAAGGCTTGGACCATTTTCAGAGAAGGAGGTAAGGGAATTATTTCAGGGGACTCTTTGGTGCCCCTAAATCTGCTGGGAGAGGCAGCCAACTTGCCCCAAATCAATGGTCCTGCCATCTCCTTCCTTGCACAGCTCTCCTTCCAAGCACCCAGGAAAACACAACAATGTATCCTAGTAAACTTTTGCCCCCAGGGTTGTTGGTTGGGGCGCTAGCTGTGGCAGCTGCGTCCAGCCCCAAAGTGACATGTCTGTTTAATCCCTGCCAGTGTGTCTGGCCACTCATCCAGCTCTTCTATAGCCCTGTGCAGAGCAACTCCCCAGAGAGTTATAATTAGAATTTTTTAAAGCACATCAACAAAATTCAAGCCAAAGATGTCTGCCCACCCCACCCCCCTAGCTTCAGAAAAGCGCAAAGTCTCATAGTGAAAGCTTTTTTTAAAAAACAAAAATAAGAATTTATAGGAAGAAAACACAAAGGAGTCGACTTGGATGGAAATAACAGTCAAACAGAAAAGGGGCCAACTCGTGGCAAAAAAAAGGCTATTTGTTTACTGCAGATTGTGTTTAAAAGCAGGAGTGTGGGAGGTGAGAGTGGCTTTGAGGAACTGGGGGACTCGGCTTGTAGGTTGTGTCTCTGGAGAAATCCCTCAGCAAAAACTGGTCCCACTGAGTCCAGTGTTGAGTTCACAGAAAGTAAGAGTTCACAGAAAACTGGGGAGTCAGTAGGTTGGGGAAGCAGAGAACATGGCTTCTGCTTTGGGGAAAGGGGAACATGCACGGGAAAATACGCAGGGCCTCCAGTGGCAAACATACACAAGGAGCCGGTTCGGTACAGCTGGGCCCCGGTGCTCTTAACCTTCCAGCAAGGAAGGAAATTCATGTAAGTTGGGAGTCAAAAAATAAAAGAGGACACTTGAAATACCAATGCAGAAGAGCGTCTCTTCCCTGTGTTTCTGGTAGTCATTAAGTTATTCTCTGGGTGTTACCCCATGGAACCACTGCCATGTAAAACTAAGGCTGTCCCCAATACTCTATTGCCAGTACCAGACCATGTTTTACAAAAGGGTTTTCGTTGCACTGAAAGCAACTGCGATGACCTAAATTGTTCAAGGTGATTATTTAGATACTAAGCAAGGACTCCTGAAGGCAGACTGATGGTATGACTAGCCAGACCCTCTGGAAATCACCCTGCTGATCTCATGGCCTCTGTTTGAAGGCTGGTATTATTTCTGAGGTAGAAACAAATAATCTGAGGCTTGCTTCTGGAAACGGCAGTGCGAGGGAAACCCTGGTTCCAACTCCGGGTCTCTCTGGCTCCAAAGCCCTTCTTCATCCCCACCCTGTTCCATCACCCCGCTGTACCCAAGGAGGTTGGACCTCCCCAGGGAGTGGAGAAGGCACCTTGCTGGCCCAGGAGTGGGCTCACTTGGCCCTGCATGGGACTGACACCCGAGGATGCACACAGACAACTTCATGGGTCAGATGGACTGAAACTCAGAGCCCAGGCAAGAGTGAGGAATAACAGGTCGACAGAAAGAGTAAATGACATAGTTGCCTGTTAAGACATTTTTTAGAAAAAGAAAAAAATTCAACTTTCAACATCCCTCCCCAGCAACTCATGGCATGTACCTCCTCCAATTTCCCAAGAATAACCCACCTCTTCTTCCTCCTCCTCACCACTACCTCTTTTCATGCTGACTTTTCTAATGATAATACAATCAACCCTTGGAGTTAGACTCATTGAAGGTTTATTTTTAGGAGAGCTTTAAAAGAACTATGCAGCCCACCTGTGGCAATTAAGGATCCTAGAATGCTCCTATGAGTCTGGCAGCCTGGGCACTGGCTGTCCTCCAGTTCAGGTCACTATATTTAGCCTGACTCAAAGTTCTCCCCTGCCACGGAGCCCGAGGCTACATTTTCACTTCCAGATTTTGCCTTTGGGGTGACCTATTTCTTTGGGGGCCCTCCTGTCCTCTGAACCTGGCTCTGCCACTGCTCTGTGAGGGATTTTCAGACTGCAAGTCATTCAATCCTGGGGACTCAGCCTGGCCATCTATAGAGTAGAGTGACTCATGGACCACTGCCATGAAAAATAGTGAATTCCTGGCAAGTGACTCTGGAAGACTGGAGTATTACATGTCAGGAGCGTCTTCCAGCAGGGAAGATGGGAAATAACATACGCAGATGCTAAGTTTCCACCGAGCATAGGACCTGGTGGGGCTGGCAGATTTAGACAAGGTTCCACAAGGTTCCACATGAGAGGCCACGGCTAGGAATGAGCCAGGAGGAGGCCTGGGGCAGAGAGGACTGGATCTGAGAGGGTATCCAAGGCTCTGAGAACCGGCCTGCATCTTCCATTCCTTATATCACACAGCCCCTGCACCATGGGAACTTGCGTCATGGCTAGCTATAATCAGCAAATTCATTAGTGACAAGATGGCATTGTTACAAAGAATGTTATCATCTGTTTTCCCTTGCTAGGGAAGTTTGTATCTTGAGAATGTTTGGTTTTAGGACCAAATAAGGGGTAAAACTCACTCTTGTTAAAAAAACATCTTCTTGATTATATATATGTCTCTTTCTTTTGTAAGAGAAACACAAAGAAAAAAATCCCATGTCAGCTTTGTGGAAACTACCTAAAAATCAAAAAGAGGCACAGTGAATTTCCTAAGCACATTTTCCCTTTTAGATGACATTTTCATCTTCCTCAAACTGTAAGGTAATGATACAGGACAGGAATCAAGAATTCTTTTGGGGCAAAGATTGTTTCCCATATGACTAATTTATACAATTTTTCTTCTGTAAGTTGAGGCAAACCTCAAACATACACACATATGCATATATACACACACTCACAATTACTTTGAAATCCAAGGCTTTGAATACTCCTTTGCAGGCAACAACAATCATAAATGTCAATTGCACCAACACACTGTTAAATTATAACTATGAATGAACTTATCGAAATGCTCACATCTGGGTACCAAATTTGCTTTGTATTTTTGCTTTTGTCATTCAGGAATGTGTTTTCCAAACCATGTGTTACAAAAGTGTTTTGAAAGAAATGAAAGCAACTGTTATTACTGAAGTTAAGATAATTATCTAGATGCTGAGCAAGATAATTTCAAGGTATTAATGCTAGTAATCTGAATCTTTCCAAAGTTTTCAACCAATAAAAACTTTAATAATTGCTGTGGAAGTACTGGAGCACATTGACATTACTCTCAGAGGAATCTGAAACTCTTCTGCATGAATTCTATCAAACTGCTTTACTTCCTGCTGCTCCTGAATAAGCTCTTTGGTCAAAGGGTGGCTTCTCCTTCTGTTCCTGAGGCGAGGCCTGCAGGTTACTCAGAACACAGGTGTGTTCCTGGGGGACCACCTCTTTGGAGCTCCCAAGAACAGAGTTCTCCTCCTCAGGATCTTTGGGAAAGAGGAAGTTCTAGGATTTGATTCAGGAAAGGAGTAACCCATGATAACTGGCCAAAGACAATTGCTTATGTAGATAAGGGTCTTAGCAGATGGAATTAAAATAAATGAACCTCATCCTGTGCCTTCAGGCCAAAGTCCTGGTCTCCCCTCTTCAAAGACAAACAATTATGACCTTTGTAGCTCTGTTAATAAGATTTCCCATAATGTTTGCTTCTACACTCTGCTGAAGTTTTCCAGAAGAGATTTGACCTCAGAATATTTTCTTTCTTCTTGTTTTTAGTTTGGGAGATTCACCAGAAATGAAATTTACATTTATAAATATAAACATATTTATAAATATATTTATATTTCTTACACAGTTGACTTTTCAAACAAATAAATGAATGAAAAAAAAAATCACTCTAAACGTTCTGAAAATTTCTGAAATAGCAGCCATCACCTCTATCAGGTCCTTGTACTACGCCATCTTGAACTGAATTCCCCAGGCAATTTGATCTCTGGATCCTCTGCCTTTTCTAAATCCAGCTTGTATATCTGGAAGTTCTTGGTTCATGTACTGTTGAAACCTGGCATGGAGAATTTTGAGCATTACTTTGCTAGCATGTGAAATGAGTGCAATTGTGTGAGGGCATTGCCCTTCTTTGGAATTGGAATGAAAACGGACCTTTTCCAGACCTGTGGCCATTGCTGAGTTTTCCAAATTTGCCGGCATATTGAGCGCCTGGCGTGCTGCAATCCATGAGGTCGCAAAGAGTTGGACACGACTGAGCAACTGAACAATAGCAACACCTCTATGAAATGCTGTGAGAGAATAAGTGAGCATTTCTAATCAACACTGGAAGGTCACTACCCTGATGGCCACCTGGCAGCTGAAGACTGAGTGTGTCCTTCAGTGTCTTCTTTCATGACCTGGTTCTTGAGATTTTCCTCCTCCTCATTTACAACTATGTTATTCTCCCAGTTCCTGGATTTGAAGTCAGATCTTTGGCCAACCTTCATCTACTCATCACTTGTTGCGGTCTGGGAAACTCTAGAAGGTCTGTAAGTTTACGTTTCTTTACTTGTGACTAGGTTGAGGTCCCAAATATAGAGATATGAAAAGTGTGGTGGAGGATGGCATTCAGACATCAACTCCAGGTGGATTCAGAGTCATGTTCTCTTCCTCTCTGGACCTTGGCCCACATTGTGAACCAGCCTCTTTTTTAGGCCTTCTCACTCTCTCTGGACCAGGTCAGGACTCCATCATCTCACTAAGTAATAAGGTGATCGCTGGTCCTAACTGGCTTTTTTTATCTCCAGTCCATCATCACTGCTCCGTGTAGCACATGTAGGGTAGGGAAAAGTTAGTTCTTTCCTCCCATCTTAAGTCTGTTGAATGGGGCCCTTAAATTAGACTGCCAAATAATGAGAGGGTGGGGAGTTTTTCTCACATCTGCTCTTTCTCAATTACCTTCAGTTCAAAACAACCCATATGCTAAAGTGACCTATTTTGGGGTAACCTATGCTGCTATCTTTCATACACTAATATTTACACATCAGCTTGCTATATTTTCCTGCTCAAAACTTTTGTTAACTCTTTATTATTTGTATATATATATATTAAAAATCTATGTCCTTCATCAACTTCCCCATCATCTAGCTTCAACCCACTTTTAAAAACATATTTTACATTATAGCCCTTCTAACCACACTGGGTTACTGATTCTTTTCAAATACACCGTGTGTTTGCATATTCCTGTACCTTTGTCTACACACTTCTGTTACGGTAGAATGTTTCTCTTCCCAATCAGAATATTGTCTGTTTTGGCAAATACAAGTCAAAAGATACTCACGAGGTGATAGTCCAGAAAATTTCCCTCAAAATTAATCTTGCCACTCCCTGTCTCCTCTTGGCATATTCTGTGCCAGAAGTTGAATGGAAGTTGAATGCCAGGCTAAGGAGATAGAATTTTTTTTCTATATACAAACAATAAAGATTTATGCAAAGTTTTGAGACTTACTCTCCCCTAAAGAGCTAACAAAGATTTTACACTGTGTGAAGATATAAGTTGCCTCATTCACCTTTTTTTTGCACTCAGTTTTTCTCTCAAACATTTGGCAGGGAGCCTTGCACAGAGTAAATGCTCAGTAAACATGTTTGGACAAATTGAAAAAGTAATAACGCAGAAGTAAGTTACACCTTTGCCTGACTTCGAGTTACATGGGAGCTCAGAGAGACCCAGCGTTGTTCCAGAAGTCACTGAACCCAGGACAGATAGTCTGGAGTCACTTTCTCCAGGCCCTACACTCACCGGTGTCATGGTATTATAACTCTGTGTTCCTTTGGGGACAGAATGTCAGGGTTAAATGTAGCCGTAGGCTGTGACAGTTCATTAAGTACAGGTGTCCTCAGAAGCCATCTGTAGAGAAGATGATCTTGGGCCTGCCGCATGCTCTCTAATCCCTGGGGTTGCAGAGGAGGGCTGTGCCATTTTAAATCAGTTTGGCTAGCAGAAGCTTTGTTTAGACACCTGCTTCTCCTCAGTAACCAAAGGTAACTGATATCTGTGTGCTTGTACGTGCCCAGACAGGCTTCCAGTTCCAAAGAGTCAACTAAAATTATCCTTCTTGGGGGATCTATTTGAATCTGACATTTGCTCATTTATTTTCTTCAAAATCTAATGGAAAAGTCAAGAGACTACTCATAGCTATTCTGGGGATAGACATCAAATTTCTTCTCTCACTTGACACACGTGGGCTGAAGTCTTCGTGTGTTTTTAGAAACTCATGGGGCAGGCACCCAGACATCTTGGAGGGAGGGAGGAAAGGACAGGAGGCTGGAGATTTTTCTTCTCCATTGAGATTTCCAGGAAAGATGTCCATGCTTTGCCTGGGCTGTTTTGCTTGACTATAATGCCCTCCTGAAACCATTTACCTGAGATTGACACTTGAAACCACCTGCAGGACTCAAATCCAATCAAAACCCAGTTTGGGACTTGAACCAACAAGGCCAGGACTTAAACTTGGCCAAAACTGTGCTTGGGATTTGAATCCACATGGCCGGGACTCAAACCCAGCCAAACCCACGCTCTTTCAACTGAGATCACAGACCTGGTTTCAGGACCTAATGAAGCTCTGGTTCTTAATGTCTCATTGCAGAAAGAATTCAGAGAGAGATAGTGATAGATAAGAAGTGGATTTCTTCAGAGAGAAATACATTTCACAGACAAATATGGGCCATCACAGAGAGCGGCGTGTGGCCTCGAAATGTGGTGTGGTTAGCTTTTACGGGCTGGGTAATTTCAAAAAGCAAATGAGTGGGAGGATTATTCCAACCATTTTGGGGAAGAGGCGGAGATTTCCAGGAATTGGTCCACAGTGTACTTTTTGGTCTTTGATGGTTGGCCTTGGAACTGTCATGGCACCTGTGGCTGTGTCATTTAGCTTGCTAAATAAGTGTTACAATAAGCATATACTGAGGATCATGAACTAGCCGAAGTGGATGTATCTGCCACCCTGGACCCATTTGATTCTAATCAGTTTATGTTGTGTTCTCAGGCTATGTCATCCTTTTCAAAGGTTGTGCCCTTGCCCCCTTCCCTCCTGGTTCACTCTTGCCTACCTCATCAACCCTAGCACTTCTGAATTCAATCTAAAATGCTGCCTCATTCCCTGAGGCCTACCCTGATCGTGCAGACCACACTTCTGTCTTTTCTCTGAACTGCTCTTACACTTCTCATCAGTACCACCCAATTTGCATTTTTGGCCTCTCACTGTTTTAAAGATGTTAATTCATCTGATCTTCCCTGCCAGAAGGCAAGCATTTTTAAGGCTGAGATTATGCATCTCTTCTGCCTCCCACCATGGTCTCACTTGGCAAATACTTGTCAGAAGCCACTGAAATCAAGTGAAATTAAGTCAGAAGCTTCAATGGCTAGAACAGTCTCTTGATAACTCTGATTCCTAAAAATCCTTTAGAAACGGAAAAGAAAGCTGAATTGTTGCTTAAAAACATATTTACTTAAAGACCAAAAATATTTCAACAATGACTCTTATACCAATGACAGCTTAAATAATTTGCAGGCAGTTCCTTACCCAACGTGAGTAACAGTCATAGACTCTCGATGGGAGAGACTTTAGGGAAGATACAGTTTTTAATCTTGCGAGTCACATGATGGAGAGAAAAGTAGCCATCAGAGAAGTCCTTCAAAAAGGGCAGAAAGAGGACTTCCCTGGTGGCGCAGTAGGTAGCAATTCACCTGCCAGTGCAGGGGACACATGTTTGATCCCTGGTCTGGGAAGATTCCACATGCTGTGGAGCAACTAATCCTGTGCCACAACTAATGAGCTTAGGTTCTAGAGCCCACGAGCCACAACTAGTGAACCCACATGTTGCTACTACTGAACTCTGTGTGCCTAGAGCCCGTCCTCCACAACAAGAGAAGACTGCTCACCGCAACAAAGAGAAGCCCCTGCTCACTACAACTAGAGAAAGCTGTGCAAGCAAGTAACCCATGCAACCAAAAATAAATAAAGAATTTTTTTTTTCACTAAGAGCAGGATGAGCTCAGGGACTTCTAGGATATATTGAAGATGTTGAATGCTTAAAATCATTCTGAAACTTTTCCAGGCCATTTTTTTTTTCAATACAGCCTTTCTAACTCTCATCAAGTTTAGAATATGGTTCAACCTTCAGAGATTAAGAAATCTCTTACTATTTATCCTTAGCAGCTTATTAAAGTATAATGGTTTTAGTATTGTTTGGAATTTCATGTAGAAAACATGACTCTATGGATTTACTAGGGAAGTAGACATTGTACATTGGCCACAGCAAGGCAGTGAGAACTTTGATTACTAGTTCCATTGAGATAAAACCAAGGAATATGGTTGGAGCAATTCAAAATTATGTGAAGAAAGAATAAACGTGCAGGAGAATAGAACTTTATGGCCAGAATAAACATTGTGAATGGGGAACTCCTGAACAGCAAAGAAACTAGATTTGTTTTAGATTTATTAGATTTATTTTATCAAGGAAAAGGGATAATAAAAAGAGCTATTGATAGTTACAAAGGAAAAAAAAATTATCATCCTCTTTCAAAACTGATAAGGATTTTTTTTTTGGGGGGGATAATTGCTTTACATTGTGTTAGTTTCTGCTGTGTAGCAACGTGAATCAGCTGTAAGTATACATATATCCCCCACTTCTTGGCCCTCCCTCCCGCCCCCTAACCCCTGATTTGAAGTTTTAAATGGTATTAATCTGTGGTTAAATATAGTGTGAAAAGTTAATAGCACCAGTAAAACTATCAGACAAAGTTTTACATGACAATGTGCTGTAAACTGTGGAAAGGGAAGGATGAAGTCAATCGTATCACTGAAGATTGATTTAGGAAGAAAGAAATATTCTAATTTATATTAAAATTTTCTTCATTCATGAATTCAGTTATTCATTCAAAAACTAATTACTGAGTACCAGTTATGTATTAGGAACTATAGATAAAGGAGTGACTAAAGTAGTCAAAATCCCTTGCCTTGAGTAGAACTTATTCTAGCAGGGTGACAGACAATATTAAAATTAAAATATCTTATGTTGGAGAGTAGCATGGGCTATAGAGCATGAGAATGCAGCCAAGGCCGATAGAAAGTAGGATGTGAGGAGTTGTAAATTTAAATCAAATGGCCAGGAAGGGCCACTGGAAAGGCTGTACCTGAGCCGAGTGAAGAGCCTGGGAAGAGCGCTCGAGGCAGAAGGCCCAGCAGTACAGGGGAGGCCAGAGTGGGAGTGAGTGGAGGGCTGCAGACAGGATGCTGGGAAGACGGGAGGGAGTGTGGATCACTCTGGCGATGGGGCGTTTTAATAGAGAAGAGATGTGATTCAACTTCTTGGGGCCCAGGGCAGGCAGCCCCCTGGTACACCACAATGGCATATTGATTATTATGACTTAAAGTTATTTAAGAAACGGCCAGTGCAAGAGGGACATTCTGACCCTCCTCCATATCCTTGGAGTGAAAGTGAAGTCGCTCAGTTGTCTCTGACTCGTTGCGACCCCGTGGACTGTAGCCTACCAGGCTCCTCCATACATGGGATTCTCCAGGCAAGAATACTGGATTGGGTTGCCACACCCTCCTCCAAGGGATCTTTCCAACCTAGGGATCAAACCCATGTCTTTTATGTCTCCTGCAGTGGGAGGTGAGTTCTTTACCATTAGCACCACCTGCGAAGTCCAAATCAGCCTTGAAATTTCTTTAATGTATGACCTCAAGCCCATGCTCTGTCTGCATTCTTCACTAATTGGGCGCTGCAAACCTAAGTCTCTTGGTCCCTCAATTCCTCACAAGTATTGTTTCTTCATCCAAAAAATACAGAAGTTTCCTGCTTTGGCCACCTCTCAAGTCCCATTTCTGTGAGACCTCTGTGACATGAATTAAAATTTCTTTTTTTTCTGTTCATCTTTCTTGCATCGATTTTGTTATTAGTGCCACCATAAGAACTCACAAGGGGTAGAAATCCCCCTCCCAACAGACTCAAGGGTTTTTTGTTTGTTTTTTAGAATTCAATTACAGTTTCTATTTCCTTTTATTTTCCTTTCTTTCTTTTTCCATATCCCAACAGACTCACGTTGTCACAGGGTTACCCTGCTGCTCTCTTGAACAAAGTGAAAGAGGGCATATGAGTCCCCTCAGGCTGCTGTAACAAAGCATACAGATTGGTTGGCTTAAACAACAGAAATTTATTTCTCACTGTTTTTGAGACTAGAAATCTGAGACTAAGGTGGCAACACAGTTGGTTCTTTCTGAGAGCTGTGAGGGAAGAATCTGTTCTAAGCCTCTCAACTTGGTTCAAAGAAGGTTGTCTTTTCCCTGTGTAATAAAGGTCATATGAAAAGTTAGAGATGGTTATATAGGATTCCACATATATATGTTAATATATGATATTTGTTTTTCTCTTTCTGACTTACTTCACTCTCTGTGACAGACTCTAGGTATATCCACATCTCTACAAATGACCCAATCTCATTCTTTTTAATGGCTGAGTAATATTCCATTGTATTTGTATGGCAGAGGGAGCTCATCTCGGTGCTGTGAATACGTAGAGGGGTGGGATGGTGGAAGTGGGAGGGAGGTCCAAGAGGGAAGGCATATATGTATACATGTAGCTGATTCACTTCATTGCACAGCAGAAACTAACAACATTGTAAAGCAAATATACTAAAAAAAATTATATAGGAAATAAGGAAAATAAATTCCATGAAATTATGTGAAAAGAAGGAGGAAAGTAAAGTGAACCAGAGGGAACATGAGAGCATTTAGAAATTTTACTGGAGGCTCAAGAGGAAAGAGCTGAATTAATTGCTGTCATTGTAAATCAGGAAGTATAATTTAAAAGTATAACTTTCTGTCTCACCTTAAAAAATCTGAAGATCTGGAGCCTAACGCGTGTTCCCACATGGAAGTATGGGCCCTTGAGCCCTCAGAGAGACTCCATCACTTAATGATGCAGCGCTTCTAAACCTGTACTCTGCACAGACCAGCCTCAAGCTCGTACAGTGCATGCGCCCCTAGAACAATGCGGTCTAGGACCCGTGGCCACTTCCATGCATTGTAGTTTGCACCGTTGTGTTTCTGACACATAGCATGTCTCAGTCCCTTTTCTTCACCTGCTTGGTCCTGTAGACATTTGAATTTACCCTAATTTTGAGAAATTCATATAAAGAAGGATTAAAGAACATAGTAACAGATTCTCCAACAGAAACTGGAGCTAAGATGTGGCAAAGAGAAAAGGAAATAGTCTTTAAAGTCAGATAAACCAGGTTTCCTGTATGATCTTAGGGAATTTATTTAACCTTGTCTATAAATGGACATAAGTGATACCACCTGGTTTGGTTGCTCCAAATATTAAATAAGATAATATATGGAAACAGAGTGATGGATCAAAGCAAGCCATCAGTAATTATGGGAGAAGTAACTATCCTTTTGAGGGCTCACTTCTCACTTGTAAAATAAGGATGGAACCACATGCCTCATAGCTTCATTGTGAAGGTTAAATAAGACATTTGAAAAAGCACCCTTTCTTCTGGCCTAAGAGCCAATTGATAAGCTTTAATTTCCTTTCTCCTTCTCTAAAATAAGTGTAGAAGTGAGTTTGACTTTGGAGTATAGTGTTTGTCCTGTTTATGATATAATAGGACTTAACTATGTTACAGAAAACATTCAAATGAGATCAGATATAACTAAAAGGTGACTGGAAATCAAATACTTCAGATCAACTTGCATAAATAGAGAATTGAAGAATATAGCAGTAAACAAGAATATTCTTCCAAAAAAGAGTAATCATCATTAAGGTTCGTGGCATTTATGTGCCTAGAAGAATAGAGATTATGAGAGACGCTGTACTTTCTTTTTCTGATCCTGCTGTACTAATAGAAGAAATTAGGTTCTCAAAGGGCTTCCTTGGTGGCTCAGGTGGTGAAGAATCCACCTGCAAGGTGGGAGACCTGGGTTTGATCCCTAGGTTGGGAAGATCCCCTGGGAGAAGGGCATGACAACCCACTCCAGTATTCTTGCCTGGAGAATCCCATGGACAGAGGAGCCTGGCGGGCTACAGTCCATGGGGTTGCAAAGAGTCGTACACGACTGAGGAACTAAGCACAGCATCAGTCAGTTCAGTCACTGAGTCTTGTCTGAGTCTTTGCAACCCATAGACTGCAGCAGGCCAGGCTTTACCGTCCATCACCAACTCCCAGAGCTTGCTCAGACTCGTGTCCATCGAGTCAGTGATGCCATCCAACCAGCAGAGTTTCTCAAAAAGTGGTCATTTGGACAAGGGAAATGAGAGAGGGAAAAAATTTATTGTAAGTTAAGAAAAATGTTGGAACAAGAAGGTATGAAAATATGAGAGGGAACATAACAAAATACTCAAGAGGATGGACTTTGTAGTCTGAATATTAGTTCCATCTCTTATTAGCTATGTGGCCTTAGACAAGTGTCTAAGTTTCCCCTCTGTGCCTCAGTTTCCTCTTTCCTCCATACCTCATTTCCATCTTTAAAATGTGTATAATAATAGTAGATATCTCATCAAATGTTTCTGTATAGTAATTGAGTTAGCTTAATATAGAGAAAGTATCTAGAACAGTGCCTAAAACACCATACATACTATGATGACATGCACACATGGTCAGTCATGTCCGACTCTTTGCGACCCAATGCACTGTAGCTCCTCTGTCCATTGAATTTTCCAGGCAAGAATACTGGAGTGGGTTCTCATGCCCTCCTCCAGGGGATCTTCCCAACTCAGGGATCAAACCCACATCACTTGTGTCTCCTGCATTGGCAGGCAGATTCTTTACCACTGCACCACCTGGAAAGAGATATATGTACTATATAAGCTATTACTATAAGAGACAAGGTCAATGGAGAGAATTCTGAATTAGTTTTTCTAAATATCAGAGACTGATACTTTAAAACATGCCAAAATTTTCTCAAGTAAAAGAATCAGTAGTGACCCTTTGGTGCAGACAATTCTAAAAACAAATATTTCCCCAACTTCCAAACACAGAAGTGAAAAAATAGAAAAAATTTGAAGAGCAAGTCAAAGATAACTGTGGGGACATAACAGAGCTGTTAAAAGAAGCCAATGGTCTCTGCCTCTTGGTGCCACACCCATTATTATCCTCAGAATGCAGATCAAATGTGTGACTTGCTTCAAACAATAGAATGTGGCAAACGTGACAGGATGTCACCCCTTTGATTAGGTTCCATGATGCAGTGAAAGTCACGTGATTGTGTTACATCATTTAAGACTCCTATTTGGCAGACCTGAGCTAGAGACTCTCCTGCTTACAGAAGTAAGTAGCCTTGTTGGAAGAAGCCATGAGTCAAGGAACCGACATCTTAGATCTGAAGGCAGACTCCAGTCAACAGCCAGTAAGAAGCTGAGGTCCACAGTCCTGTTGCTGCAAGGAAAAAACTTCTTCCAACAAACTAAGGGAGTTTGGAAGCAGATTCTTCCCCTATCAAGTCTCTAAATGAAAATGCAGCCCAGTCGATGCCCTGACTGCAGCCTGGTGAGGACTTGAGCTCCTCTGAGCCGGGCTAAGCTCTATCTGGACTCCTAACCTGCAGAAACTGTGAGATAATAATACACACATGCTGTTCTAAGCCACTAAGTTTGTGGTGATTTGTTACATGGCAATAGAAAATTAGTACAGATGACCTGTTCTCACTCTACGTATGAGTAAAGTGGAATCTAAGAAGTCAGTAAATTGTTTAAGACCTCACTGCTAGAAAGTGGTAAAGTGTGGGTTCAAGTGTATGGCTGTGTGCTTAACCACTGTGCTCTCCTGCCTCCCAAAGCAAAGAGTCCAGGGAATAAAGGAGCTTCAAGTCATTAAGGCTGTACACGTGGAGGATGGTTTAGAGAATATTGATATGGCATTCAGAGGAGATGAAGGCAATGGAAGAAATTCAGAAATCAAAACCTGAGAAAAATATCCTGGGGAAGAAAGAGGCTGATCAGAAGCATTTTCAGGAAACAAGATAAAGTTGGTCATGTTATCCCTGGAGCCACATCTCTCTCCCAGTGGCCAAGTTTGGCTGGGTTGCAAGGACCATGATCTACAGAGGGCATCTTATTTTGACCCCATAGTAGAGGACAGTTGGTGGCTCATGTACCCATGTGTAGGTCACCAGATGATAGCACTCTTTTATTTCTAAGGCAACAGATGACAACAAAGAAAGCAAGTTTTTAAAGTTCCTCACAAAGGTGTGTGTTAATCTAGGAGCTCTGCTAACAGAGAAAGGAACTTCTATGAAAGGATCCTAGAAGATGAAAGAAAGACAAGGGTGAAAGTCCCTAAAGAGAAAATCAGGGAAATGTATCATAGAAAAAGCATTAGGATCCCAGCTATCATGACATTTTACTAAGAAGCCTTTCTTGACCACTTTTAGTAGGTCTGCTGTTTTAGTCTCCTCAATGATCCTTCATTATTTCCTCCCAGGCACTTAACCCAACTGCAAGAACATTTGTTTACTTCCTCCAGCTCCATGAGGACTGGGATGATGTCTGTTTTGCTCATCATTGGATACACAGAGATAACACACCTGTGCCTGGCACATACTATAAGCTCAACAAACAGAATTTGTCAGATGAATGAATGAAAGGAGATTCAAATACCTATTTTATATAATATGAAGCAGAGCCTTAGAAGGGAGTGGACTTGAGGATGAGGCATGAGCTCAGGAAATAGATGGGCTCAGACAGCAGAAATACATGGAAAACTCATGTACCCGTTTGCTGGCTTCAGGCAACAAGGCCTTCAGGGCCAATAGCACACTGACCAAAAGATGGAGGGGGCTGGAGGAAAGATGACCATGCAAGGCCTCTGAATTCTGAGAATAAAAGTTGGTTAGATGTGAGCAAACTGAAGGAGAAAAGGACACACACAGAGTCACATTTGCATGAATGAGGTTGTAAATCTAGTGGAAATGCCTAAGTCGGAGATTTGTAAAGATCCAGAAGAGCCAACTGGAAGAATGGGACAGCACTTTTCAGATGAACTAAAAAGGAAAGGAAAATAATGGAATCTTGAGGACACTGTGGCTATAGGAAATGGTTATTATACACCTATGGAAAGTTCTTGGTAATTGGGAAATGTACAAATATTGTCATTAAATAAATTTTTTGGTATCACAGTTTTCATATTTAAATCTGTAATTATAGTGTAATTTAATTCAAATTTAAATACAAGTTACATATTTAAATCTGTGTAAAGATGTATGTAGAATAACTTAAAGAACAGAAATGTAAGCAATTTTTGTTTTTCTTTTAAATCCCAGTAGCACAAAAAACCTATCGTTAATGTGAGCACCCTCAGAAGGAGATGAAGTGCCCTTGCAGGCCGAGCCGCCTTTAGGCATGGATTATCTTTCTCACAGAAATACTCCAAGTGAAACAACAAGGTACTCAGGAAAGGAGGGGCTCTGTAGAAGGAGAATAATAATAAAATGAAGTGCCAATTGTCAACACATTGCTTCCCTTTTTCCTGAACTGTGCTTCTAATATTTTTCTTTTTTTCTGAACCAATTTTTATACATGCATGTTCAGTTCTTTTTCAGATATACTCTGTAACTCTCCGAGTCAGTATTTATGAAGCTCTTAAAACAGTTCCTGGCACATAGTAAACAACTCCATAAATAGTTAATAAATAAATGCATGATACTAAAATGTCAGCTCTCAAGGGCTGAATTTAACCCTACATATGCTTTTCTTCATTATATTTGAAATCAACTTGGCTAATGATATGAAATAGAACTCATGGTTTACAAAACCAGTGAAGATGGGTATGTTAAGGGGGTTGGTACACTTACAAAAAGAGCTAAATGCCTCATTTTTTCATAATGATCCTTATGCTATGCTCCTCCTTCACATTCTCTTCTCCACTTGGTATGACCTATTAAGGTCTTAACTGAACACAATGGGAATTTTATTCTGAGACTTTTAAACATCTCAGTGCTTATATATCTACAGAAGTAACCATTTTCTTTTCATTTGTGACAGATATCTTCCCCCTCCTCATTCTTAAAAGAAACCTCATCATAAAGTTACCATTCATGTATCTATATTTACTTCATTGTTCTAGAAATACAGGATACAAATGGAAGAAAGTGGTCTGTTTTGCAATATTGCTTTGTCAGTGGATGACCCGAGACCAAATAAAGGTCTCTTGAACTCCAGATCTCTAAATGACTCCATTAAAATCTTTCTGGTGAGCTGCGGGAAACATTTTCCTTCTCAGCTGGTGCTGCCTGAACTGCCTTTAGACTCTGCAGCCTGGGCCTCTCACCTTGTGCTCCTCCTCTAACCAAACCCGGAAGAGCTGGACCGAAGGAGGAGGAGGGATGCAGAGGCAGGACCGTCCCGCCCACCCCTATCTGGATGGCAGGTCCCAGGGCATCTTCCCCTGCCTGTCTCCTCACATCTTCAGCTCTGAAGGTTCTGCACCCTTATCCCTTAGCTTGTGTCTGAATGCGTGAAAGGCAGGAGATGAGGGAAAGGGTGAAAGCGGCGTGGAGGAGAGATGGGGGACCCAGGCACGTCCTGGGGTATAAGGAGGGTGCATAAATAAGCAGGTGTCCCACCTCTGTGAATCAATCATAGTGACTCTATCTTGGAAAACCATGTTACTACTG
This sequence comes from Giraffa tippelskirchi, assembly GCF_054371585.1. Lineage (NCBI taxonomy): Eukaryota > Metazoa > Chordata > Mammalia > Artiodactyla > Giraffidae > Giraffa > Giraffa tippelskirchi. The sequence goes on along the minus strand of NC_137275.1, from coordinate 85,148,115 downwards.
TGTGGGACTTTCCTATAACTCAGATAGTAAAGAGTCTACCTGCAATACCCAGTCTACCTGGGTCAGGAAGATTCCCTGGAGGAGGGCATGGCTATTCACTCCAGTATTCTCGTCTGGAGAATCCCATGGACAGAGGAGCCCAGTGGGCTACAGTCCACTGGGTCACAGAGTCAGACACAACTGAGCGACTAACACTACTACTAGTACTTACTGTAGGTGGCGCAAGTGGTAAAGAACCTACCTGCTGATGCAGGAGACAGAAGAGATGTGGATTTGACCCCCTGGAGGCGGGAAGATCCCCTGGAGAAGGGAATGGCAACCCACTCCAGTATTCTCGTCTGGAGAATCCGATGGATATAGAAGCCTGGTAGACTACAGTCCATGGGGTCTCAAAGAATCGGACACGACTGAAGCAATTTAGCATGCAAGCAATTCATTTACTGTAGGAAAATATTTACACAGTATTTCACATTTTAACATAAAGTTAGTCATTGAATTAAGGAAGAATAATTAGTTAGTAATATAGGACAAAGGGAATTTATTTCAGAGATAATAACAACAGCAAAATGCTAAAAACTATTTTATTCAACAGTGAGTGAAAGGAAGTTCAGAGCTATTGCTGTTTTTTTTTTATTTTTTATTTTTTTATTGCTGTTTTTATTGCTATTGTTTAGAATTATTATTATTTAGAATTACTGTGGCAATGTATCCATTTCATTCTTTGGCAAGTTGATTGCTAATTCTCTTTTAAATGGATTGCTTTTCTCTTTTTAAAAGACGATGCAGGCTGTATCTCAAGATTTGGATTCTAGCCTAAGCAGCTTTTCAAGTGTCATTTAAATTCTCCAGATTTCAGCTTTCTCATTTGTGAAATAAAGAGTTTAGTCTAGATCAGAGGCCCTGGAGAAGGAAATGGCAACCCACTCCAGTATTCTTTCCTGGAGAATCCCATGGACAGAGGAACCTGGTGGGCTACAGTCCATGGGGTTGCAAAGAGTTGGGCACGACTGAGTGACTAAACAACAACTAGATCAGAGTTGAGCAAACTTCTGTAAAGGACCAGATAGGAAATATTTTCTCTCTGATGTCTCCATAATCCATGTCACAACTTAACTCTACTGCTATAGCGTGAATGCAGACAATGAGTGTGTGTAGCTATACTCCAATATAACTTTATCCAAAAGCAGGTGGTGGGGTGGGATATGACCCACAGGAGGTATTTTTTGACCACTGGTCAATCATTTTCCAAGTGTTTCTCAGAGATTTCTGGGACCATCTCAAGGAAACAAAAAGAAGTGGGGAGGCTGAGCAAGCGAGATTCTGCAGCTTTCACCCCCATTTCAGCCAGAGCAACTCTTTTTCATATGCTGGCCTTCCAAGTAAGATTATTTTTAAAGCCTCCTCAGTTAAAAAGCATTTAAAGAAAACAGAAGATCTCTATAGTCCCAGGAAACCTGCATGCTTCTAAGTAGTGTCCTCTCTCATGTTCTGAATCCCCCGCCTTATCTGACACCCTGACCCCTGATGATCTGACAATTTCCAGATCTCCAATTCCAAATCAGAATCCTTCCTGGATTACACTCCTATACTCAATTTCCTTCTCTATAACTATCTCAAGTACCTCATAACCCAAATATCCAAAACTCATTATTTTCATCCCAGACCTTCTCCTTTTCTCTCTCTCTCTTTTTTTTTTTCTGTATGAGTTAATGGCTCCAACAGGCTTCCCTCGTGGCTCAGATGGTAAAGAATCTGCCTGCATTGCAGGAAACCCAGGTTCAATCCCTTACAGCATTGGAAAAGACCCCAATGCTGGGCAAGATTGAGGGCAGGATGAGATGGTTGGATGGCATCACCAACTCAATGGGCATGAGTTTGAGCAAACTTCACGAGATAGTGAAGGACAGGGAAGTCAGGTGTGTTGCAGTCCATGGGGTTGCAAAAAGTCTGACATGACTTAGTGGCTGAATGTCAACACCCATGGCTCCAAATTCCCTCCTGTGAAGCAAACCAGAAACCTGGGACTTTCTTCTCTCTCATGTTCTCCACTGAAAATTAGTCACTGACTCCAACAGATTTTCTCTAGTGATTACATGTTTGCTCCTCTGCACTAGTACCTCAGTCTTAGTCAAGGCCTCTGCTATCTGTTATCTAGGCTATGACCAGATGGGAGAAAATAAGAGAAGCTGGAGATGAGGGGTAAAGTGGTCCTGGCCACCCTCTTCATCTGTGAGAATAGTCTATCTAAAATCTGAGCTGGAAACTCACCTAGTTACAATTCTTCACTACTTTCCCACCCCAAGCAAGATGAAGTGCAAATTCTTCCACCTGGAATTAGTTCAAAGTTGTCTGAAACTGACTCTCTTGATCGTTGGTGGAACCATATGAAATTGTCATTTCTGTAGACCAAAATGCTTGACTCTAGCAATGTTTTATGATTAATCTAAAACTTCTCTGTCCTTACCTGCTGTCATTCCCTCATGTCCGACTCTTTGAGATCCCACAGAATGTAGCCTGCCAGGCTCCTCTGTCCACAGAGTTCTCCAAGCAAGAAAACCGGAGTGGGTTGCCATGCGCTTCTCCAGGGGATCTTCCGACCCAGGGATCGAATCTGGGTCTCCTGCGTTGCAAGCAGATTGTTTACCATCTAAGCCACCTGGGAAGCCCAACTCACATGTCACACATGAGTAAATTACTTTGCCAGAATGTAGACGTCCACTTTCTCCCCTGGCCAGTTCAATTTCTACACATCTTTCACATTTTAAGTCTGGTAAACACTCCCTCCAGATATCTCTAAACTGTTCAGTTCAGTTGCTCAGCCATGTCCAACTCTTTGCAACCCCATGGACTGCAGCACTTTAGGCTTCCCTGTCCATCATCAACTCCCTGAGCTTGCTCAAACTCATGTCCATCGAGTTGGTGATGCCATCCAACCATCTCATCCTCTGGATCCCCTTCTTCTCCTGCCTTCAATCTTTCCCAGCATCAGGGTCTTTTCCAATGAGTCAGTTCTTCACATCAGGTAGCCAAAGTATTGGAGCTTCAGCTTCAACATCAGTCCTTCCAGTGAATATTCAGAAATGATTTCCTTTAGGATGAACTGGTTTGATCTCCTTGCAGCCCAAGGGACTCTCAAGAGTCTTCTCCAACACCACAGTTCAAAAGTATCAGTTCTTCAGCACTCAGCTTTCTTTATGGTCCAACTCTCACATCGGTACATGACTACTGGAAAAACCATAGCTTTGACTAGACAGACCTTTATTGGCAAAGTAATGTCTCTGCTTTCTAATATGCTGTCTAGTTTGGTCATAGCTTTTCTTCCAAGGAGCAAGTGTCTTTTAATTTCATGGCTGCAGTCACCATCTGCAGTGATTTTGGAGCCAAAGAAAATAAAATCTGTCACTGTTTCCATTGTTTCCCTATCTATTTGCCATGAAGTGATGGGACCGGATGCCATAATCTTCATTTATTGAATGTTGAGTTTTAAGCCAGCTTTTTCACTCTCTTGTCTTGTTCCCTTTCTGAGTTCCCATGGCAACCAGTGTGAGGCATCCAGTTGAAATGATGTGGTTGCCCTAGGAGACTTTCAAGTGTTTGAGAGCATCTTTTTCTCCCCTCTGCCTGGCTCAGCACATTCCACTTGTTGAACTGAGTGCAATGGAACAAAACTAACAGGTCCTTAAAAAATAATGATAACCTACCAATTAAGCTGACTTTGGATTTTAATGTGTTTGAGTTTCAGAAGACTTTGGGGATTTCAGCCTGGCCAGTGTTTTCATATGCTAATAAATGTGATTTGAGACTGACTCATTAATTAAATGAACAGATACTTTTAAGACTTGGAGGAAAGAATAAGCCAAAGGCTTGTACTTTTGGTCATAATATTTATATCAGAGTAGATGATCTGAATAAAGGATTTCTGGAGTTGTATTATGGAAGAAAAGCATTTCTATGGTATAAATAATGCAAACTTTCATTTTCAAGTTCTCTGAAGGGGCAAAATTGCTTTTTCCTGAATCTCTGTACATCAGATATGCATAGATTAAGATGAGATATTTCAGCTCCCTTTTCTTAAAAAAAAAAAAGCTTCTAAGAAGAGATTGTAGGCAAATAGTAATGTTAATTTAAATCAAAAATGATTCTCTGTTATCATTACAACAACCCAGCTGTGAAACTGCAAGCGGTGTGGGCACAGACATATATAATTGGTCTGTTGGAGGAGATAAGTAATATTTTACTCACTCCAGGATAGAATGTTCCCCAATAGAGCTCTCCTGCCTGGCAGAGAAGTAGACAACAATCTAGCCTGCAGACATGTCTGCTCATCGGTCAGATAGTTGTGTAGGGTTCCTGGAGAGGACAGTCCAGAGACCAATGGAGCCTTCCACCCATGCACTCATCATGGGGGCTGGGATCTGCCACACTGTGGGCTAGAAACAAATGACAGCTCCATAAATTCAAAGAACTACAGTGAAATAGCAACAACAGCAACAAGAGCAGGCTTAAACGGGACAAATATCGAACACCTCTCCTAGATCCTATACAGGATAGACCGCTTGCCCAGAGAAAGCCTCACTGTGGCATCTCACCTTTCCTTGAAATGTCCATCCTGAGTGGTAAGCCATCTTGCTCACCTATGTGTGTCTGGAGTCTTGTCTCCAGCACAACGCCAGCCATAGCAGTTAGTAAAAGTTTCTCAATAGTTAAAAGGGCCTTGCACAGGAAGAAGAGGGAAGGAAGAAGTGAGGCCTTGTGCAAAAGCAGCATGAGAACACCTAGGCTGCAACATATTCTGTGATCAGAGGGGGCTTTGTGCCTGGATACTGAAGCCACTTCTGTGGAGGATGCTTGTAGGATTCATGGCCCTTACCACCATCAGGGGAAAGTCTAAATATAGTGGATGTTATTTTTTCTCCTCTTCCTCCCCCTCTTTCCCTGTTGCTTGTGTGTGGCTCATCAGAGGAAACAGGATGATCTTTCTAAATTCAGCTTCATGGAGTTTGATTTTACTACCATGCCAGGTTCCATATCTATAGTGATCCCATACACACCCTCATTTTCCTTCCCCCCAAGTTCCTTGGTGAAGGAAAACGGTGGCTAAGCGGTAAAGAATCCTCCAGCAATGGACGAGACTCAGAAGATGCAAGTTCGGTCCCTGGGTTGGGAAGATCCCCTGGAAGAGAAAATGGCAACCCACTACAGTATTCTTGCCTGGAGAATCCCATGGATAGAGGAACCTGGCAGGCTACGGTCCATAGAGTCACACATGACTGAGCAACTGAGCACGCATGCACGCAAAATTTCCTTAAGTGTCTGATTGATCTATCTCCCATCTTCTTTTCTGGCTCTCACTCATTATCTATGTAATGACCTCTAACAGCTTCCTCTAGGCCTGGACCAGGAGCGGCTTTCTAGTTTTTCATACAATGCCTTTTCTAATGATGGTAGTGGTGATGTTGATAATGATGATGGTCTGTTTTGTTTAGCCACTGTTTACTGAACATCTATTCTATGCCATTTACACATTATTTATTCTCATTTACTCATTATCTGATTTTTATTCTCTGGACATCTTATTTAATAGGTGTAACCGTCTCCACCTTTCAGATGAGGAAACTAATGATGAGAGAGATTTGGTCACTTCCGGTCATCTTATCCTCAGTAACTAGCAAAGCTGCATTATAATTTATGTTCTGTGTGACCTCGAAGCTCAGGCTACTTCTACTTGACAGCTTTCATGGCAAATGGTGACATGTGGTTCTCCACTGTCATCTCTTTTAGTTCCTCTTACATCTGAGTTGTCTTCACGGACTTTTGTTATCTGCTCTTAACACAATAAATGGAGAAGAAAACAGCAACCCACTCCAGTAATCTTGCCTGGAAAATTCCATGGACAGAGGAGCCTGGTAGGCTAGTCCATGGTGTCACAGAGTGTTGGACACGACTGAGTGACTAACCAACAAAAACACAATAAAAAAAAAGGAGGTAATACTTGAGTCTACATAGATTTTTCATGGGGTGCAGATGTGCCCAGGTGCTGACTTATAGCAGCACAGCTGTTCTTAGAGCATCACTGATCTGTAGAGGCTAGGATTGGGAAGAAGAGTCCTCTGAGAATGAGGACCCCAGTGGCCAAAGACTATGTAGTCACTGGCAATGGAAGACTTTATTCAAAAAGTCAGATAAGACTCATTGCACCTCAGGGGTCAAGAAACACCTGAGACCAGCCACTCTGCAGCAGAACATAGCAAGATCTAGAGAATTCTGCATAGATTCATGTCTTACCCACCATCCCTTCAACCGTAAGATCATGTGAGCCAGAGTGCCCTCCCATAAATGTGAGGCTATCTTGAAAATGACCAAAGAAAAGAAAAGACACTAGAGAGACTAAGCAATCCTAATTATGAAATCAACTCAGACTCATTAGAGAAAAAAATTACAGATGATCTGGACAAAAAGAAGAAAACAACAAAATTCACAAACCCATACAAATGGAAAGAACAGCTTTTAACATCTTGCAGCAGATAATTTTTTTGTCAAAATATTTTGCCCATTTTTACTGTTTATTTTCTTTTTTATTGGAGCATAATTGCTTTACAGTGTTGTGATAGCTTCTGCTGTCCAACAAAGTGGTGTAGTATACATCTATCTCTATCTTCTGAACTCTCCCTTTCTCTCCCTCACTGTCTTTTCTGTGGTTCTGCCGTTTACTACCCCTATGACCTTGAGAACATTCATCATTTGTAAAGTGAAAGTAACAGTAATATCGACTTGATAAAACTGTTTTAAATACAGTTTGCTATTTAAATACAAATACAAAATACAAAACTTTTTAAAAACAATTTAAATACAAAACTGTTTTAGATACAGAAGATGCATGGTAATATTAGTATATATAAACACAACACAGTTTAGCTGTTGAGTTTTTCTTTAATAGTGTGTAACATATATTATTTTTAAAGTTAAGCATGTGTAGTGAATATCTTTTAATTTCAATGCTACTTTTTCTATGACTTCCCTCTGAAGAGTTGGATAATAGTAAAGCATATGGCTGGACTATAATTGATTTAACCAATCCTCTATTGTTGGGCATTTAGGTTATTTCTGACTCTTTATACTTACAAATAGTTCTCACACAAATATTCTTAGAGGTATGTATTTAGAACAAAGCTTTAACTGTTTCTTTAGGTTAAATTTCCAGAAGTGAAGTTTCTTAGTTGAATCACAGGCATATTTTAAAACTTTGAGTACCTATTTTCATATTATTTTCCAATGAGGCTAAACTCAAAATTGAGATGCTTTTTAAGAAATTCAGCAAAACATATCTGAGTATATATCATTTTTCTTCCTTGACAATGTTAAATGTGATTCAAGACAAGATAAAGTTCTGCTGTAAATCAAAGAAACTCCCCCTAGAATAAGAGGTCTGACATTTATCTTCCCAGGTACAGTGAAATCTGTGAAAAAGGGGGAAGAAGGGTCTCACCTACTCCCTAGTCTTTGATTACCATATGTCATCATTTCTTTACAAATGCAACAGACACACCTGTCTTTTCTTTGTAAATCATTTGGTAAAGGTTCTTGTTTAAAACATACCTGCAAGTTTCAGTACCTGCTAGCATTCTACGTATTGTTACATTCTAACATTAAAAAGAAAAAGAAAAAAAAACTATTACCCTGAAAACTTCTCCAGTCTTGAGTTTTAGTTCTCACCCCCACATGGATCATCATGGCTATAACTTCCTGAGGGCTTACTCACAGGAGCAAGAACAGTCTGCTTGGTGCGTGGAAAGACTGAAATCCACTAATCTACAGAACTTAATTTAGCAACAACTTGCCAAAGATGAACTGCTGCTGCTTCTGCTGCTGCTAAGTCGCTTCAGTCGTGTCCGACTCTGTGCGACCCCACAGACGGCAGTCACCAGACTCCGCCGTCCCTGGGATTCCCCATGCAGGAACACTGGAATGGGTTGCCATTTCCTTCTCCAATGCATGAAAGTGAAAAGTGAAAGTGAAGTTGTTTCCGACTCTTAGCGACCCCATGGAGTGCAGCCTATTGAAGGTTAACTGAATCCTCCCTGGAGATGGTTCTGCTGGCTTAGCTATAACTCTGCAAAGCCTTTCTTTTGCATCTGTTACACACAAGAGGCCAGAGAGAGAAAAAGACCAACCTGAGACAAATAGAGTCAGCCCTTCTTCCACATCCCTGCTGCACTACTTAGGAAGGGAGTGTGGGTTCATCTCAGACATGAATGCACACTTTCTCAGACAGATATTTACAGTCCTCTCCAGATTAATTGATCCCTGGGTCGGGAAGATCCCCTGGAGAAGGAAATGGCAAACCACTCCAGTATTCTTGCCTGGAGAATCCCATGGACGGAGGAGCCTGGTAGGCTAGAATCCACGGGGTCACAAAGAGTCGGACACGACTGAGCGACTTCCCTTTTCCCAGATTAAAGCCCCATGGGATAGTAATTATCAGACTCAGTCCATTTAACTTATATGACAAACCTTGATGCAGAAACATATTGAGCTATAAAATAATAACCTCTTGATCATTTGATTCAGGTGTTTCAATATTAATTTTCTAATATTAGATTTCTTTTGTGATGTAAGATATGCTTTGATACTATTAACATTCTTAAATGAATTAATTAGTTCAACAAGTTCTTCATAATCATCTCTGATGGACAGAGTACGTTTAAGCAATGTAACTACTTTTCTCTCAAAAGAGCTGAGCCTGAAATAGGCAAAATGAAAACAAATAATTAAAATGTAAGGTAGAGGATGCTCTTGCCACAAGAGACATATAGATTAAGTATGCCAGGATGTCAGAGGAGAGGGAGATGGTATCCAACAGGATGAACCCGAGGAGAGTTTGCTGAAAGCAGAGGTATTCTGAATGGGTCTGGACACAAGCAAAATTGTTTACTAAGCTCAGATTCCCTTTGAGATCCTTCCAAAAGCCTCACCCACTGGGGTTTCCTCCCTTCCAATTTCTCTGTGCTATCACAGCCCCATTGACACCTCTTCCCCTGTCCCCTCCCTTATTCTGTATCCTAATGGAAGGGAGTGGGGAAGGAATTGAATTTAAAAGTATCACTCCTAGGTCTCTGTTCTTACTTTGTTCATCTGAGCACTTTTGTGAGACTTTTAATGTGGAAAAGTGGGCCTTGAGCTGAATTGGAGAGTAGGGATAAAAGAGAGTTTGCTTGAATTAAGAGTGAGAAAAATCTAGATTAGAGCAGTAAAAGGACTCAATTCTGGAGGGAGTGTAAATGGGAGAAGAAATGGGAGGGGAGAGGGCCGTTCAGAATCCAGCCGCTGAGAAATTCCCAATGGAGGGCATCTTAATGATTTCTTAATTTAATTTTTAAATTCTAATTTTCTGAAAAATAAAACCATTTACATAATTCATAAATCAAAATGACGTAGAGGACAGTCTATGTCACTAAGACATAGTGAAATGTCTTAGTTCAACTTTTGTCCCTATGCAACCACCACCCCACTCCTACCATTCCCACTAGGTGATTCCTTTTTTACTTCCTAGTGTTTCTTTCCAGTGTTTCTGCTGCTGCTAAGTCGCTTCAGTCCTGTCCGACTCTGTGTGACCCCATAGACGGCAGCCCACCAGCCTCCCCCGTCCCTGGGATTCTCCAGGCAAGGATACTGGAGTGGGTTGCCATTTCCTTCTCCAATGCGTGAAAGTGAAAAGTGAAAGTGAAGTCACTCAGTCGTGTCTGACTCTTAGCGACCCCATGGACTGCAGCCTACCAGGCTCATCTGTCCATGGGATTTTCCAGGCAAGAGTACTGGAGTGGGTTGCCATTGCCTTCTCTGTGTTTATGCAAATATAAACCAAAATTAATTTATATTTTATTTTCTGCCCTCCAAATATATTTTAATAGTGATGTCTAATATTCAAGTTATTTGAGCTGTGAAGCAAATTCTTGAAATTTGGTAAACTCTGCTTCACACAACAGTGTTGTATAAGGGTGTGGTTTTGTGTGTGTGTCAAAGAAAAGGACTGAGTTCCACATCTGGGCTGACATGATGTGGAACAGTAATAGGTGAGGGATAGAGAGGTAATCCATGGGGCTTCCCTGTGGCTCAAATGGTAAAGAATCTGCCTGCAATGCAGGAGACCTGGGTTAGATCCCTGGGTTGGGAAGATCCCCTGGAGAAGGGAATGGAAACCCACTCCAGTATTCTTGCCAGAAGAATTTCATGGACAGAGGAGACTGGCAGGCTAGAGTCCATAGAGTTGCAAACAGTTGGACATGAGTCGCAAAGAGTTAAACACTTACCCTGACTTATTTCAGCAAAGGTGAAACGAAGCCAGAGGTAACTGTGGGAACAAAAACCCACCAAGAATTGGTAGGAATCTTGGGAAGGATGCTGAATCTTTCACAAAGTTGTGTAGTAGTTGTTGCAGTCAATCTTATTCAGCTTTTAAGGGAACAGAGCAGCCTCAGTTGATATCTGAATTATACATTGTTGCCTTCAACTAATCTCTAATCAATTATTAACTGGTATACTGGGACTTGGTGATAAAGCACCATCATTGCCAAGTTGAGAGGCTTAGGTATATTCTAGAGGCAAATGAGGAATTATTGAATGGTTTTGAACACGGGAATGACAGAATCAGACCTTTATTTCAGAAAGTTTAATTTGGCAGCAGAAAAACTAACAATGCTATTCCTGGCTTGGGTACTGGCTCTCTCTTCCTACATGATGGATTATCTCAAAATATAGCATCTTAAACGAGCAAGTGTTCTTTATCTCATAGTTTCTGTAGCTCAGAAATCTGGATGGAGTTATAGGCAGGATTCAGCTCTTCATAGGCATGTGGACTGGGAATCTCAGTTCCTTGATGCCATTGGCACAGAAACCTCCTTTTTTTCCCCACCTCTGTGAGCCTTTCCATTGTTGTTGTTCTTGTTTTGGTTGCTAAGTCATGTTGACTCTGTGGCCCCATGGGCGGTAGCCCTCCAGTCTCCTCGGTCCATGGGATTCTCCAGGGAAGAATACTGGAGTGGGTTGTCATGCCCTTCTCCAGGGGATTTTCCTGACCCAGGGATCAAACCAGCATCTCCTGCACTGCAGACAGTTTGTTTACCTCTGAGCCACCAGGGAAGCCCAAGAGCCTTTCCATAGGGCAGCTCATAACCTGGCAGCCAGCATCCATCAAAACTAGTGTGAGAGAGAGCAAGAAAGGGCAAGCAAGATGGAAACCAGTCTTTTTTGTAGCCTAATCACAGAAGTGATTTTCAACCCATATGCTATATTCTATTTACTATATGTTATTCTATTCATTCAAAGGGAGTTGCCAAGCCCAGGCCACATGCAGGTGGAGGGGATTATTCAATGGTGTAAATATCAGCAGGCAGTGATTGTCCCTAAAGGACAACAGTTAGTCTCCTTGTCGTGTGTTTGGTTCCATAATGTACTCCTCCCCCCATTCCCCTCCCTGTTCTAGTTTACTGTCCTGTGGTAGGAGGCCTCCAAGATGGCCCTCAATGACTCTCATCTCCTGGCACTCATGCCTGGGTTATACTGAATAGAGCTGATCCCCTTACCTTTCACGGTTCTGAGCTGGAACAAACTTCTGACTCACTGAAGCATAATACAAATGCCAAAACAAGGTAAAATTTTGCTCTAAAGGAAACACAATAAAACACAGGATTCATGTTTGGCTTTTCAGATGCAGTGCTAATTCTACACCTCAAGAAAATCCACTAGTCAATTGGAAAAAAAGAGGCAAGAGGACTGAAAATAGCTACAATAATAAAGGGGCGTTTATATGAATCAGATATTTCTCAACGTAGGAAGGTAAGGGTTGAAAGGAAATATAATGTAAGTCTTTAATATCCTACGGGAGCTGGACAAGTTAAAGAGGAATTGTTCATCTGATGATAGTATGAATGCTTAGGTCTTTAACAAGATGGTCTTTGTGGATGTCTTGTCCATATTTAGAGTGTAAAAAAAGCATCCACACCGAGAAATAAATGTTTTTTAATCATATAGGTGTTTCAAGTCGACAACATAAATAGATACATGTAAAACTTACACAAATTATAAGCGTGGAAGACAATGATGTGAAAAGGTAATATCTCATCCTCTCATTAACTAGCCCTTAGTCTTAGGGTATTAGAGCGTTCTTAAATTCTTGCAATATCCTCATCCACATTAGCCTGCTAACTAGTGCTCTCACTTTCACCCATGCCCCTTTTCAAGACAGCTGACATGTTTCTTTGAAAATATAAACCAGATCATCTGTCCTTTGCTGAAGCCCTTCAGGGCCTTCTCCTTGTCCCTGCCGTAAAGCACAGCCTCCTCACTGTGACTTACAGGTCCTGCAGCCTGGATCCTGCCTCTTCTTCCACTTCACCCCCCACCTCTCGTCTCTTCCATGCACTTTCCTGTGCTCCCGTGTCCTGGCTTTGGCACTGGGAGTGACTCCCAGGGCTGACTTATTCTCCTCCTTCTAACACCTCCTTGAAAGCCTCTACCAAAAAATCCCATCAGAAGTATCCCATACAGGTTAAGTTCCATTTGATTACACAATTGTTCTCTTTCACAGCATTTATCTGAAACCTTTTCTCTTACTTGTTTGTTGTCTGTTTACATCACCAAGCTCTAAGTTTCAAACGTCTTGTTCCTCACTGTACTCCCCATGCCTCGCACACTGACTGACGTTTATCAGCATCAGCAGCAGAGTCATAAATGTGATGAAATGGACGACTTAAACGGCAGATGTTTCATGGAAATTTTCCATAACCAACACTGCTTCACAAACTCTTCCCTCCCTCTTCGTCTTCCTCCCTCTGTCCCTTCCCCAACACGTTCCGTCTTTTATTTCTCTATGGCTTGAAATGTGTCAAGTTTCAGCTTCAAACTTGTCTGCTCACAGAAAGTGCAGGACACTTGTGTTCTGCTCTCAGCTCCCAATGGAAAGACTGCATGATTTTACTGCCGGCTCATCTCTGTTCCCTGTGCTATACTCATGGTCTGGAATATTCTCTGTCTCCCTGTCTTTCACTTCCAACTCCCTTAGTTTCCCTTTCAGTGTCATGAGCACGCATGCTCTACTTGGTACTTCTCGGTGTATTTAGTTCAGAGGTGTTTTTCCTGTTGTGGAGTGCTATTAATGCATGACAGAAAGTGCTGAGTGGGGGAAGGAAGGTGCCGTGGTTGGCAGCACTATTCATGGTCATTTGGGAAACAGAGCTCCATGGGGTGAGACTCATGTCCAGCCCACCTGAGCCTTCTCGTAGCACTGCCACGGGAATGATAGTCACTGAATTCTGTTCCCTTTTCGTTTTGCCAAGCTGCAGGTTGGCATGACCCTAATTAATATAAATAAAACAAAAATATTTTATGTATTTTATTTGTTAAATTGTGTTGTCTTTATTTTGAGAAGTTTTCGTTCAGTTATTCTTTTCGTGAAATTCATTATATGTAAAACTAAGGGAAAGAAGGAATTCATTTCATTTTCATTTATGTTTTTCTCATACACATTACTTGGTATAATAATTTTTTGTATTATAATTAAATGTTAGAATCAAAATTGAGGCCTGAAAAAAAAGCCTATTGTGTTAACTTTGAAATTCGGAAGCCAGAAGAATAAATATTAAGAAAAGACCTTTTATTTTTTGTTATAAAATATCTCCCAAAGAGTTAAAAAATATTCCTATGCTTATTTAGCAGATTTTACTTACATATAACTTGATTTATTAATGAATTATCATTAATCAGAATTGAGTACACACACATGATTACACAGTCTTCCCTTGTGGCTCAGCTGGTAAAGGATTCGCCTGCAACATGGGAGACCTGGGTTCGATTCCTGGGTTGGGAAGATCCCCTGTAGAAGGGAAAGGCTACCCACTCCAGTATTCTGACCTGGAGAATTTCATGGACTGTATAGTCCATGAGATCACAAAGAGTCAGACACAATTGAGCGACTTGCACTCACATGATTACATACCCACAATTCTGACGTTAAAAGTGGTGTAAAAACCAAAAGGGTTTTTGTTTGTTTGCATTTGTGGCAAACTCATTTGACAACAAAATCTTACCTGAACTGATGTAAGGCTGTTCATTATATTCATTTATTTCACCAAGTGTGAACAGCCAAACATTTTACTGGAGAAACATTAATGTGTTTGATTTGAGAGTGCTGCCTCAGCCCCCTTGAAAGTGTTATTTAAAACGTTTTATGCACTTTATTACCTTTGAAAGACAGAAACGCTTGAATTCAGAAACACATGCAACCTCCAGGTTTGCAGATAGAAGATCAAGAACCTGTTATCATGGAATCATCAGTAAATGTCCACATTGGAAGGTGCATGGGTGCTCAGTTGCTCAGTTGTGTCCAACTCTTTATGACCCCACGACTGCAGCCCACCAGCCGCCTTTGTCCATGGAATTCTCCAGGCAGGAATACTGGAGTGGGTTGCCATTTCCTTCTCCAGGGGATCTTCCCAACTCAGGATCGAACCTGAAGCTCTTGTGTCTCCTGCATCAGCAGGCGGATTTTTACCAGTGCACCACCTGGGAAGGCTATGAGATAATACATTCCAACCTCAGTTTGTGAATGAGGACTCTGAGTTTGGAGACTGGCAGTGATCTGCCAAAGGTCTTACTACTCGGTTAGCAGCGGAGATAGAAATAGACTCCACTTCCAAGGTGCTCAAATCCTGGGCTCCTTCTACTCACAGCCCTTTAATGAGCTCCTCTGTGGTGACTGGGATTTCTAAACAAATGAAATATACATGAGTGCATCCTGTACTCAAGACTCGCTATTGCCATGTGCAGGGAGACACAGGATTTTGCACATACCTATGTATGAAAGAAACAATGTCCCTCTTCTCTTCCCAAATTGATCCCTATAAAACTAATCTGCTAATCAGCACAAGCACAGTCACCATCACAACCTTCCTGATTTGCTAGGCACCATTCCAAACTCTAAAACAGGCAATGTCCTTGACCTTACATACCATTTTAACTTCACTGTCTGACTGGTTTCTTTTAAAAGCATTTCAGAATGCACGGAAGCTTTCAGTCAATCACCAGGAATTTACTGGGTTTCTCCTCTGTGCCTAGGACTGAGAAGTGACTAAATCACTGATTTTCAACTGGGATGATCTGCCCTCCAGGGAATATTTGGGATGACTACTTGCATATTTACTTTCCACAACTTGGAGAACACTGCTGGCCTTAGTGGTCTAGTGGGTAGAGGCCACGGTTGCTACCTAACACCCTACAACGCACAGGACAACCTGTGGCTGAGATCAAGAAACTCCAGGACTACATATACACTATTATCCTCTGCTTCCGAGAATTTATACTCTAATTGCAAACCAGCAACCTAACATTCATGAAGTTGTGAAAAAATAATTAAACACTAAATTCAGTGCCCTGAAGATTTAGAGTCAGCAGACTAAAGGTCAAGCCCCACCCCACCACCAATTTCCCCTGTGACCTTCGGAAAATCATTTAGCATTTGGGGCCTCAGTTTTCTTATCTCTAAAACAAGGCTATTGATAACTACTAACCTGCGTACTTTGTCAGATTGCGTGTCAGAAGAGATAGTGTTTTTGAAAATACTTTGAGAACTACGAAACATTATAGAAATATAGCCTTAGTCCTGCCATTCTTTATAACACTGTCTTTTACCCAGTGCAGACAGATGTGTTCTGCACTTACCAGCCTAGCACCGAACTTGTAGAAATGCCCATCGTGAGCTCAGTGAAGGGCCCATTACCCACTGGTGATCCACATCAGGAACCCCGCATCCTTCTGATCCCTTTTTCCCCTCTCATTTCCTAGTCAGTCACTGAGTCCTGGGGCATCTATGTGTTTTTTGTTTTTTTTGTTTTTTCTTTTTTAAAGGGGGTAAATGCAGGAATAGAATTAATCCAGGTACTCACTGATAAACCTAGTGTTGAATCATAGACTAGTGCCATGACACTGAATTATGCTTTTTTGTCTTCTTCTTAATCTTGCATCTTGTTTTCAGCCCCTTGAGATTTCTTCCCTGATTCTTTGGAAGAAAATATCTTGCTGGAGACTCGTAGAGTGGAAATCAGGAGGTAAATGAAGGCGTGTGAGGTTGTCATTGGAAGTCTAGTAAAAGAGGTTAGACATTTGGAATCTTTGAGGACCTCTCAGACAACTTTCTAGAAAACAAGAGCTAATTGGCCAAGCTGGGAACACCTGCCATACGTGAAGAGAGCACCACAATCTATTACACTGTGTAGAACAGTTAATATTATGCACAACATGTATGAACTTTTTATGAGAAAAGATTTACAACAGTTTAATTACTTACCTCCTGAAAGATGTTTTTTTTTCTCTGAAATTATTCCTAATAGTGTAATCAAACCCAGGTCTCCCTCATTGCAGGCGGATTCTTTTCCAGCTAGCCACCAGGGAAGGCCAAGAATACTGGAGTGGGTAGCCTATCCCTTCTCCAGCCAATCTTCCCAACCCAGGAATCGAACCAGGGTCTCCTGCACTGTAGGCAGATTCTTTGCCAGCTGAGCTACCAGGGAAGTCCAAAGCATAGTAGACTTGCGTTGCATTAGTTGCTCAGTCGTGTCCAACTCTTTGTGACACATGGACTACAGCCCGCCAGGCTTCTCTGTCCATGGGATTCTCCAGGGAAGAACACTGGAGTGGATTGCCATTCCCTTCTCCAAAGCGTAGTAGACTATCTCATAGCAATTAAAACATATTTTGATTTGTAAAAGTTTTAAAGGCACATCTCTTATGACATGTCAAGTGACACATATAGGAAGAAAGAAAAGGACAAATGGTCCATCCCTGCATGAAGAGAAGAATTGTACCTGTGTATATGAGAAAAGAGAAGGAAACTGACTTTTTTCAAAAACTGATCAGTTCATAGAACTTAATTCACCTTTGAAATGCTTATAGTAGGATGGTTTAGTGTGGGTACAAATAAATGCAGTGACATGATTTATTTTTATTTTCTTTCCCTTGGAGTTTTAAGCTCATGGTAATATAAAATCTCATCACACAAAGGTATTTAGATGAAATGTCCTTCACAAATTCCCAGTGTCACTCAGTGGAATATAAATGGTTATGATACAACTAAATTATATTACTGGCTTGGTATTAAGAAAATCCTTCAAGGTTTTTTTTACGCCGTGTCACTCAGAAGCACTGTATTTTTCCCATGACATACACATTTTCCTTATTACATAGGATCCTGTACATCTTGATTTGGCCCCACCCACAAAGCAAAGAGAACAGTCTTTCCTGGTTGAGCAGTTGGCTCAGCCATCATGCCCCTATCACACAGAGCCAGACTGGAACCTGCCTTTTAACCGTAAACATTCAGTGACCTTTCTCTTTTCAGGCTGCATGTCTCTTTGACTCTAGTTTTCTCCATTTGGGAGATGGTAGGTAGTGTGGTTAACTGAGAAGCATGGAAGTGGGATGAGCTAGATGGTGGCACAGGGGTAAAGAATCCACCTGCCAATGCAGGAGATGAAAAAGTCGTGGGTTCGATCCCTGGGTTGGAAAAATCCCCTGGAGCAAGAAATGGCAAACCATGCCAGTATTCTTGCCTGGAAAATTCCATAGACAAAGGAGCCTGGCAAGCTACAGTTCATGGGGTCACAGAGAGTCGGACACGACTGAACATGAACACACGTGTAGATAGATCTCACTTCATAAATTATGAGGACTTGGTGTTTGCTCACATACACTACACCCTGTCATATAAACTAGATTATTCTATTAGGTTTGATATCATTTCCTAGGGCCTTATATTTCACACTTAACAATTTTCTCTCTGATGTTCATGCTCGTGGGCTTGCACTGAGGACATTAATGGCAGACAGATGTCTGCTGAGTTTACATCACTGAGGAGGTTTTCCCTGTAAAACCATATACCAGAGTGAAACTTGCCCCCTTCACACTTCTAATACTATTCCTAGGAAAAACCTTTCTAACCCAGAAATAGCCCACTCTCTATTCTTTCTTTCATTGAGCTCCATCTAATGGCAAATTTGTGATTTTCAACATGGAGGGAAATTCCTGGTCTCTGATAAAGGGTAAACTCCCCGAAAGAGTTCAAGGAAACTGAGCGTGAGCTTTTCTCAGTAACAATAAGAAGCCTTGGGTTTTCTCATCTGCTTCATCAGGGTCAGCCTGATTGGGTGATTGCTGCTCTGAGCACGGAGAAAGCCAACACGAGAGGAAAGCATATGCTTTCACTTAACTGTGTCATAAAGCAACACACCCCCAGTGCGCAGCTCCAAGCAATGTTTGCCAGGGGTTGGAGCTATCCAGCTGTTCTAAAGGCCAAGTCAGATCAGAAAATTGCAGACTTGAGACTAAAGACTGCAGGAGGTCTCTCTAGCAGCACTTTACTGGGTTACTTTATAATAAGGAGGCAACGTAGAAACATACAGAAATGCACACAGCGGTGGACATGCATGTCAAGACGGAAACAGGAAGAACAAAGACACAACGCTTGTCAGTCGCTCTGTTGCTTAGAAGAGTGGAGAGACCCACAGCTGCAGCTTGCAGGGTGTCATTCAGTAGCTGCTGGAGGCACTCTCTGCTGAGTCACTGGCCTTGGCAACATGAATTGGCCAGACCGGGTAGGCAGGTGATGTAGAGAAAAAAAAAGCCTGCTCTGTAAGTAGCAAGACCCTTTCCTAAGACTTTTTATTTAGTCCAATCTTTTCTTCCTTATGTTTCTTATATCTGAGCCATTCAGAAAATACTGTAAATATATTTATTTATAAACATCTTGCATGATTGCAAATATGTCAGTCTCCAGGGAGAAGGAGGCTTTTTCTTTCCTCTCATTTTCCTTTCTCTCCAAACATACAGGACAAATGCACACACACACACACACACACACACACACACATAGCTGCTCAGAAAGGATTTATGGTCATGATTGAATAAATTAAAGACTCCAACACCAGAAATGACATAATACAGAAAAAATGAGCAGGACTCCATCCTCAGCAACTTGGTCTCTTGTCTACGACCACAGCATCTGATGTGCGTAGAAGCACCCTTGTCCTCAGCATGGACTCAGGTTGCCATGTGAGGTGGACCCCTCCGGGAGACTTTGCCAGCTCTCATCTTGTGCCTTTATGCTTAATTGGAAAGACTTTCTATCCCACGAGTGAGCCAATAACTATTTCCGCTGAAAGACTGTAAAAGGTGGGAACGCTCCATCCGGAAGCAGCTGTTTGAGTTCCTAAACACCCATCAGGCCAGCTGGAGTCGCTTTATTATCTCTTTGTCATTGGAATGAGGTGGCTGCCTATAGAGGATCCTGGCTCCTCAAAGGCCTGCGTTTTCAGTGTCTTTCTATATTTACCTGTAAGAATGGGACTTTGCTTCTCCAGGCAAAAGTAAATGATTGTTACAAAGATGATCTAAGGACTGAGGTGACTTCAAAGGAGAGGCAGGAAATGTAGTCATGTCACTCCATTTCACTTCATTTAACATCAATCCCCTCCTCTAATCCAGTACTCCTCTACCAGGGGTTTTGACTTTCAGCTACTATTTGTTTGCTAAGAAGGCAATTCTTGTCCCAGACCACCTTCTCTCCAAGGGCATCGGTGACAGTGTCTGTAAGGAAATCTGGATTTAGAGAAATAAGAAATAAATGCCTTCTGTATCCTCCTGTGGATTTCCCTGGTGGCTCAGATGGTAAAGAATCTGCCAGCAATGAAGGAGAGCTGAGTTCGATGACTGGACTGGGAAGATCCCCTGGAGAAGGGAATGGCAACCCACTCCAGTATTCTTGCCTGGAGAATTCCATGGACAGAGGAGCCTGGAGGGCTACAGTTTATAGCGTTGCAAAGTGTCAGACATGACTGAGCAACTACAAACACACACATCCTCCTGTAATGATCATATTGCCTCCCTGGGAAGGGCCAGATTGCTGCCCTGGAGGTGTTTCATAGCACAATGGGAACTGACCTTCATTTTGAACTTCATTTCTTTACCCCTCCCCAGAACACACCCCCAAATGGATTCATTCACACACAGGCTACTTTGCAATGAACACCCACACTGTGTCTCTGGTCTAATGGTAATCATATGGGCCCATAATCCTCTTCCTTCCCTAAAACAGAGGAAGGTGTATTTCCTCAATTCTTCTCATTCATCCACCCACAGAGAAGATTTCAGGTCGGTCGGGAGATAAAAGGCTCAGGATATGAGACATCAACATTTAAGCCCCATCATTCTTCCGGCAGATAACTGCCACTCCTCATCTCGGCTCGCCTGGCTGTATTGTTAGAACTTCACTCAGCTGCACGTAACAAAGAATTGGCCCCCAAATGACTTAAGAGCATAAAGATGATCTACCAGAAACCTTTAGTTTATATTTTATTGTCCATGATGGTGTGGCTCTGTCACCCTTAATTCTGAAACTCCAAAAAGCTGAGACTTTCAGTTCAACATGTTGTTGTTGTTGTTTAGTCACTCAGCTGCGTCTGACTCTTTGCAACCCCATGGACTATAACCCACCAGGCTCTGTCCATGGAATTCTCCAGGCAAGAATACTGGAGTGGGTTGCTATTTCCTTCTTCAGGGGATCTTCTTGACCCAGGGATTGAACCCGCATCTCCTGCATTGGCAGGTGGATTCTTTACCACTGAGCCACCAGGGAAACCCCAGCACATTGTTACCTTGAACAAAATTAATAAGGAAGTAAGGGGCAAGACAACTGGATTTTGAGTAGGACAAGATTAGTGACGGCTGCAATCTCAGCGTCTATCACTGTGCCCAGAAGACAGTAAATTGTACATTTTTATTGAATGAGGTCTTAATATGTTAAGAAAAGGCATGGTCTAACTCTAAAATAATAAACTCTTTTCAAGTGTCACTAATATTTGTGACTGTGAAAATTTCATGATCATGGAGCTAAGCATACAATGCAAAAATTGATTTAATTCTTTTTGAATCTTGCCCTTCTTGATGAAATGGAAAGAGAACTCAGAAGGTCCTTAACATACTTCAGCTCTCCCTTTAATAACTGTAACTCTCAGAGTTGCAAGGATCTTGACATCAGCTCTTCCCTCAATAATTTTTATGAATCCCAAGGACAATGACTCTGATAAGCCTCCCAGGTGGTTCAGTGGTAAATAATCCACCTGCTAATGCAGGAGATGTGGGTTCAATCCTGGGTTGGGAAGATTCCATGGAGGAAGAAATGGCAACCCCCTCCAGTATTTTTGTCTGGGAAATCCCATGGACGTACAAACAGATCTGAGACTGTTTCTGTAATTTTAAAGAAAATTGTCACAAAGACAGAATATTAACTGTTAGCAGTATCTTGGGACTGTCTTTATTTTTTAGATCTTGATCATGGAAGAGTTTTCATAAAACAGAGGTGTCCAAAGGTGTCTTTGACTTCAATAGAGTCTTGAAATTTCAACTCAATAAGGAGTCACTTCCCCTGTATTCCAGGGACTGTGCTTGGCTCTGAGAATGCACAGAAGAATCATATACTGTTTCTCTTCTCAAGTATATGATTCTCTTCTCAATCATATGCTGTGTAACCCAGTGTTGACAGACATTTCTGATGTGTTGAGTGCTATTACAGATGAACAAACATGGTGCTGTAAGACACTTGAGAGGACGGACCTAGATCCCCCTGGAGAAGGTTCTTCAAGGCTGTTAGAGGGCTCTGAGTTGGGTGTAGAGTAGGACTTTATCAAGTAGAGGGATGTGGTTGAAAATTCTATCCTTTTGCCCTTGGTTTATATTAAAATAATTACAATATGCACAAGGCAAGAAAGAAATTAAGCGTGAAAGACTCAGTGTTTGGAAGAGCAGAAGTTTGAATTTGAATTAATTTTATACCTTTGGAGAAGGTTATTAAAACTGTTCTAAGTTATAGTTATGCTTAGAAGAGTGGAGAGACCCACAGCTGCCGCTCACAGAGTATCATTCTGGCACTTCACTGCCACAGTCCCTGGAAAAAGGAAAAAGACTGGTCGGGATTTTGTAGGCTGCGTGGACATTCTAAAGACCAAAGAGTTAAACCTTTTTTCCTCCTGACTTTTCTTTTCATTTGAGAAAAAATTGGGGAGTTCAAAGTCACAGGCAACTTTCCCTTAACTTTGTAATGGTGGGTTGGGAACTGCCATTTGGCTCCTTGGAGAACAGAACATCTCCCAAACTAAGGATTTTCAGAGTATAGCACTAAGTGATTTCAAAATATTTGAAAGGCTATTTAAAAATAAATCACACTCGAGGGCAGAGGGGGTTAGAGAGGGTGGGACTAATTGACAGAGTAGCATTAAAACGTATACATTACCGTATGTAAAACAGATAGCTAATGGGAAGTTGCTGTATAACACAGGGATTTCAATGCAGTACTCTGTGACAACCCAGAGGGGCAGGAGGTTCAAGAGGGAGGGAACATATATATACTTATAGATGATTCACATTGTTGTATGGCAGAAACCAACACAAATATTGTAAAGCAATTACTCTCCAATTAAAATTTTTAAAAAGTAAGTCAGCGTAGCTATTTTCTATAGTAATTAAAAACAGCCAAATGTTTATAGAATTCAAATTTGAAAGGCTGGAAAAAAGGCAAAGAGCACTGTGAAAAAAATTTTCAGACTGAAATCCAGTCCCTGCTAGGAGGGAAGAGCTGTTTCTCTGGCAGCCTGAGAAGAAATTCAGGCTCCCTCCAGCCTCAACTGTCATTCCTTTTCCTCAGCTAGCATCAGGGGAACAGAAGGTAATGGAGCTCAGAAGTCACATAGAGGTGGATCTTACAAATATCCCAAACTGTAGTCAGTCAAGGCATCCCATATGGTTGTAGGTGACCGAGTAAATTGGAGTTTCAAATCAATGGGGTGCTTTGGCACTCTGCGTATACTAGTTTGACATTTTCTTCCTTCCTAGATGGGCTTTCCCGGTGGCTTGGTGGTAAAGAATCTGCCTGCCAATCCCTGGGTTGGGAAGGCCCCCTGGAGAGGGAAATGGCAACCCACTCCCATATTCTTGCCTGGGAAATCCTTTCTAGACACTCTATGTTGTTGTTTTATTTTTTTAAAAACTTCCATTAGTTTGGATTCTTCAGGGTTGTTTTGTTTTTCAAAGCTCTGGTGTGTTCCAAATGAGAGGCATCAAATTACCATGTCTTTTTCTTAAGAGGGTGTGCCTGCTGTGTTTTACAGTATACTTGCTGTGGTATTACTTTGCTTTAGTTGTGGTTACGACGTAGTATGGCCTGGTTTTTTTTTATGTTTAATTCAATTTTATTTTATCCTCTTGCTCTGGTCCTGTCTTTTTGAAGGAAATTGACACCCAAGTCAGGCAAATAGCTGTTTCCTCAGTGAGAGTAGCTCATACTCTCCTCTGGGAATGTAGGAAATGGAGCAGCCCTAGTCTCTCTGAAAACCAGTCAGGTATTTCCAGATAACCTGTGCAAGAAAAGGATTCAAGTCTTTTAGGTTGAAAAGTCTAATGAAGTTGCAGCCTTGACTTTTTATTTGGAATCACTGAAATAGTCTGCCCTCCCTTAAAGTGTTAATCACTCAGTTGTGTCCGACTTGTACAACCCCTTGGACTATAGCCCACCAGGCTCCTCTGTCCATGGAATTCTCCAGGTAAGAATACTGGAGTGGTTGCCATTCCTTTCTCCAAGGGATCCCTGACCCAGGGATCAAATTTGGGTCTCCCACATTGTGGGTAGATTCTTTACCATATGAGCTGCCAGCTAAGCCCTCCTTTAACTGGTTGCTTAATCAGAAGCTAATCTATCGCAGGGGTGACAGATTCAGGACAGGGGTCACCCCTGGCTCTCTCCAGCAGTCCCTGGAGGAAGGACCCCACCATGTGGTTGGTTGTTCATGCACTTGAGCTCATCAGTACCTAAAGATTCATAAGACTACACCAGGCCAGGCTATGGTCCTGGCAACAGAGGGTGTCAGATAGGGAAGAGGGAATCCTTCTTGACAGCAGCCATCTCTTCTAGAGGCATCTTACTGCCTCTGGTGATGCGGACACTCTACTTTGTCATGGAGTGTGTAGACAGCTCTTTGAAACATAGATTTTCTCATTTATTGAGATTAAGAATCAAGTATTCATGAAAAAATTGAAATCTGCATCGGAAGAGATGATTTAAAGATTTATATAGCACAAAATTAATGCAATTTCAGTCAACATGGTTAGAAACCCAGTCATTCTGAGACATTCAAACATTTGCTTGCTACAGAGATCTCTTGAATAGAAACATTTTGCATTATATTTTCTTGTGATGTACAAATGGATGGATCTGATGGATCAGATCAGACAATAATCAACCAAATAGCAGATTATGATATGTTGCTACTCTATCTTAAGTTGTTTATTTGAATCAGGATGGTATCATCTTCAGGAGGTATATTATATTGCTATGATGGCCATAACAAAGTAACATGGACTAGGTGGCTAAAACAGTGAATTTCCCCATGATTCTGGAGGTTGTGAGCATGCATTCAAAGTGTCAACAGAATTGGTTTCCTCTCCCCTTGGCTTGTAGGTGGCCATCTTCTCCCCGGTCTTCACATCACCTTCCCTCTGTAGTTGTGTGTATCCTAATCTCTTCCTATAAGGACACCAGTCTTAGTGGATGAGGCTGCACCCCTTATGGCCTCATTTTTATTTAATCATCTTTCAATATTTTATCTTCAGATAGTCTCCTTCTGAGTTATGGGGGTGGGGGTTAAAACTTCAACATATGAATTGGGGAGGGTTGGTGGTGGGGCACAACTCAGTCCATAACAGGAGGTATTAGCAAGAACATATATTCACAATGTGCAAGAGTGTATTAAAGCATATTATATGCCAGGCAATGGGACAGCTGTTTTAGATACATTTTTCATAGACTTCTCACAATGATCTTAAATCTAGATTGTTAGAATCTCTATTTAACAAATGAGAAAATATGGGCTCAAACATTTTCCTAAGGTATAGGAAATGAATTGTCAAAACCAAATCTGTACATTGTGTCCAGACATGCACAGGTGAACATTATGCTCCTCTGTGATGTGTCCAAGATCACAGAGCTGGTTGGCAGCAAATTCGGGCTCCTAATTTCCAGGGCCATGTGCTGTCACACTCACATGCAAATGATATTAGACTAACGCACTTTTCACCATTCTGATTATTCAACATGAGGATATCATTTTGCCTTGCATTAGCTAGGCTGTTTTATTTTTCAAGGGATAGAAATATTAGTATGATGAGAACTTAAAAACCATCAATGCTTTGCTTATTAACTCAGTTAATTAGGGCTGTTGAAAGAGTATATACAGGTAGGTAACCTACCATCCTGGTTTGCCTGGAACTAAGGGCTTTCCTAGAATTCATGTGAAACTTGAGACAGCCCCAGTTTTGGAAACAGAAAGCATTTCAGAAACAGAAAATACAGGGAACAGTCTCAGCAACCATAGAGTCAGATACTATAGAGAACCGGATTATCTGTTCAGACACAAATGCTAAAGATTTCCTAAGAGATGGAACATAAATGGACAATGGCCAGACCACCTATTAAAACAGACCCATGACCCACAACCTGCAGCAACCTGCCCAGGAAACCAACCCCTTGTCTGCAATAAACAACCCAGGAAACCCACCTGCTAAAAATCACACTTGCAGGAAGCCTGTTGCTATCTCCAGCAACAGTTTAGGAAGCTAAACGATAACCTTTGTAACAATCGGCCCAACATGCCCGGAATCTAATTAATAACTGACAACTTCCCTAATTTTTGTCCCTGCTTCCAACTTAGAACCAATTAGAGAAAGTCAAGTGTGCACTCCTAACCAGTCACACTGGTTGGATGGCCCACTTCTATGAATAGTTAACCCGCCTACAGCTTCCCCATGCTATAGCCTCCAATCAGAGCCAGCTGAAGGCTTTCTTTTTTTCCACTGTGAAGCTTTCCCACTCCTCTGCCTGCCTTTGAGTATCTGTCAAAATGCAAGTGACAGTGGCAAACTCCTTTGCTATAGCACACTCAGAGTAAATACTCTTTGCTTGCTCTCATTTTGTTGTCCTTTGGATATGTCCACATTCCATCAAGAGGACACATCTCTCGCTGTCTATCCCAGCATTCCACCATTTTGGTGACTCAGCATTTTGTCTCTGCTGCCACCGACAGCCTCTACCATCCTGAGGTCTTAGGCTTCTATGTACCGCTTTACTTCTGCATCCTTCAAGTTCTCTTCCTTTCCATCTCTCTTTAAGTTAAAGTCCCTGAGAGAGAGCAACTGACTGCTGTGTGCATGGAACACCTAGGGAACAACCTTATCATGCATCATTTTGGCTCCACCCAACTCATAAGCTGCTGATCAGACTATAGATGACTGCCTTTAGCTCAAAGGCCTGCCCTTGACCAGTTAGTTGTACTCATGTAAATACTGTCATGTGATACAAAGCATAACTTATACATAAAGGATTATTTCATTCAAAAACATCTGTGGTTATGGCTTCACTTAACGTGTATAAAACTGGCCCATAGCAACAATCTCAACAAGGGTTTTATCTGAAAAAATGACATTTGATCCTTACTGAAAAAGGAAAAACTCAGATTGGGTTTGGAAAACTATCCCAGGAAAGGGGCCCTAGCTAAATAGGAGGCAGTTAAGCAGGACTTTGTGTATCACTCATCCTTCTGCTCAAGACATCGTCCTGTTTCAAGATTTCTATCATAAATTAGATCTGTATATCTTTTATGAGGCTTGAGGAAGAGTTAAGAAGAGTATTACTGTGGGCCAGTGTTCTGTTCACAAAGTTGTTGCTTATATAAATTCTCTTTTCATCATTGGTGGGTGATGGTAGAGGTAATCACTGGAATTCTCTGGGAACTTTCACACTTCCCACCAGCTACTGACTGACCAGATCAAATACATCAACATGTCTACAGGGAAAGTTCCAGACTGGGCAAGGGTGAACATCCTCAAGCAGTCCTAATTCTTTCCCTCCTGTACTTCACCTTTCCTGTTGCTATCCTGCTGTCTCTTTCCAGCCTCCTGTCTAGGATGGCCCCTGTCACCTGCACAGAGCATCCCCAGCACACGGCACACTCCTCTCCTCATCCTCACTGTCACCAAGTTGGAAAATGACCTCATCTTTTCGTCCATCTGAGGTAGGGGTCCTCTTTGACTCTAGCATAGAATTGGCTGACACAGAAAGTGGAGATTTCTTCCCTTAATCTGACTAAAGCGAATCCCATATATCTTAGCTAGATAATCCAACTTTTAAAATTTTTATTATTTTTATTTTTTAAAACAATTCGATTTATTGTTTTTGACTGCACTGGGTCTTTGCTGTTGCGTGGGCTTTTCTCTAGTTGCGGCGAGCGGGGCATACTCCCGAGTTGTGATGTGCAGGCTTCTCGTTGTGGTGGCTTGTCATTGCAGAGCACGGACTCTAGGGCACCTGGCCTTCGGTAGTTGTGGCCCCCTGGCTCTGGAGCACACATTCAATAGTTGTGGTGCATGGGCTTAATTGCTCCGTGGCATGTGGGATCTTCCCAGCTCAGGGTTTGAACCCGTGTCTCCTGCACTGGCAGGCCGATTCTTCATCACTAAACCACCAGGGAAGCCCTCATCTTTTTCTTGTTGTCACTGATCCCACTCCGAGTTGGCTAGGGTAAACTACACACATTTGGATGAGCCCTATTAAAATGTGGTGATGGTCTCACCCACAGTTGATTCCAAATGGCATCCCCAGGTTTGAGTCCCCGGCAGCTCAATGGTCCTGTCCCCGGTCCTGCCTTCTCGCCGGCCCCTGGGGTGGTGGGGCTGTGTGCCCTCAGGCACTCTGTCTTGTGCCATCACCGCTACATCAACTCCACTCAGAAAGGGCTCTGTGACCTTGGGGCCCTAGATGTTCCACCTCAAGCCCTCATCCATTCTCTCGAACTTGAACGATTTACTTGATACACATTCACTAGACAGTGATATGCTAGGATTCATTTCACCCTCAAAATAAGCTTATCTTCCTCACCTACTATCCCAAGTTAGCATCAGGTCCTCATAGTATCATCTTTCAGCCTTTAAGGACTGCTCCCATCTATCCTCGTTTCAAATCTCTATCAGTTACTTATCACTACGAAAAGCAGAATCTCTGTTTTTTCTTTTCTCATCTGGGTCTCCACTAAATTCCCTATTTCCTTTCTTAAAGAGGCCTTTAAATCTTAGCTTATCAGAAAAGACAGGCTCTCAGTGAGTGGCCAGACTCATGTAAACAGCTCCACTCACTGCCCCAGGTTCTGCTGGGTGACTTATCACTGAGGAAATTCTGAGATGTCATTTTCTGGAATCCTCTAACCCCCACTGTGTTACAACAGCAAAAGGAATGATTCAGGAAAAGTAAGATCTATTTTAGAATAGATTTGACCTCTGGCACACACTGTTGGCATCACTTAGACATTGCATCTATTTAGTGTATGAGTTTTAATTTACCCACAAGCGTGATCTATAATTCTAAGATTTATTTTCTTTCGGAAAATTTATTTCTATGGTTGTTTATGTTTTTGCAATTGTTTTAATTGAAGAACATTCTGTATTGCCACATTATCTTCTTAAAAAAGATTAGAGGCTCCATATTTTGAGGAGTCAACATAGCCAATTAGCCAGCCAGAAATTATTCTGTGTCCACCAGTGTCAGCTGTGATGAGAGCAGCCCTGAGCATGTGTGCAGTGCAGTGGTAGTCAAAGGAAATGTGTGGCATGCAAATGGTTAAGGGATTCTTTCTAATGGTAAATAACATGAGTAGCTCTCTTATTTCTGCATCAACAGGTAATAGCTTCTTGGCAATACCAGCAGAACGGTCCTTAAATTTTACAGGAAACATGACTGCCTACCTTGGTTTAACATTTGGATTTTCTCAGGAAACAGTGTGGGATGAATCAAACTGATTGTAACTGAAAATAAAGGGCATGATCTGTAGAAGATCAGACAGGACACTGAATTTAAACCCTCTCTCTTACCTGCTCTTCTTCAAACTTCAAAGTTCTTTTCACTTTACAGTTTTTATAATGGGAGTAAAGTGTTCAAGAATAGAGATTGTGATTCCTTAAGGAATGATATCCTGGGGAAATTTTTTGAAGGTCTAGAAATGCCAAAATTAAGATTAGATTTTCTTCTTTGTTTAGGCTGGAGGTTTTTAATCTTTCCATCCCTCCCTTCCTACTTCAATCTCTTCCTTTCTTTCTTTCTGTTTTTCTTTTTTTTTCAAATATCAGAATAGAGCCCTAAAGAAATGAAATTAAATCTTGTGTGACTGCTTATTATTGAAAATAGATGAAATCAGGAAAGCTTCATCAAATGTGTGCTTCAGGGCAGAACTCTGTAACTTGCCTTGAGATGGCTCTGGAAATGCCTCCGTGGCACCCTCTAGGATTCTTTGAAATATACATACAAACGGGAACTTCAGGTAATGAGGAGTCAGTAATGGATTTTTGAGCTGAGAAGGCAAGCTTTTTCCTAGCTATGAGCCCTCTCTGGGATTCATTTTCTCCTTTGTCATGTGGAGATAATAAAAGCTTCCCGAGAGGTTGCAATGATTAGAAACAGAGTACTTGGTACAGTGCCTGGCGTGTAGGTATTCAAAGAAATGTAATTGGAAAGTTAATGATCATGACAATGATAATAAAAACAGAGGCTGTCGTCCAAAGGCACCAAGTTACAAATTCCCAAACTTCTTATGAGATCTGTATTTGAGATTGGGTTCTTGGCTGATTCCATACTCTACGGCCACTATGAAGAGTCGCCACCTGTGTACGCCTGGCTGGTCCTGGATACCTAAGGATGCTCTTCTACCTGAGGCCTTCCTGAGTTGTGAGAGAAGCTAAGCTTGAGGCTGACTCTCTGCAGGTTCCCTGGCATGCCTCTATTCAGGTCTGAACCTAGTACACCTGAGGATGAAGAAGGATCTCCCTCCTCCTCACACTCAGCATGGCTCAGCTCTACGTATTTTCTGCTCCAGATGGATCCCCACAGCCAGATGAGTCTGCTCCAGCTCTGGAGCTCCGAGGAAAGCAGCTAGTTACACTCTTATCCCTAAAACTCCCAGGTATCATTTTTATTGATAAAATATTTTTGAATTGTGTCATAGCAGTGTGCATGTTATCTGTGGATATTTCCTGTTTGTGAAAGGGTGGACTCATTAACCGCTCATTTATTTATCATCAGTACAACAGAGAGGTGAGTGCCTAAGAGGTGCCAGGGGGCTTCCCAGGTGGCGCTATGGTAAATAAAGCGCCTGCCGATGCAGGAGACATAAGAGACCCAGTTTTAGTCCCTGGGTCGAGTTGGGAAGACCCCCTGGAGAAGGGAATGGCTACCCACTCCGGTATTCTTGCCTGGAGAATCCTATAGACAGAGGAGCCCGGCAGGTTATGGTCCATAGGGTTGCACAGAGTTGGACATGACTGAAGCAACTTAGCACACAGGCAGGAGGTGTCAAGCGCTGAGTTAGGTAGGTTTTGAAAATTCACTGGCAGACCAGCCTGTCAAGTAAACATCACATAAATGCTAGTGATATGTGCATATAATATCATGCATATATCAAACTCAAAAGATATAGATATGTAAACTTAAAAAGATATATTTTTTAAATGAATGCATAAGCTCAAAGGACATTCAATGTGGAAAATCAAAGCCAGCATTTAAATGTGTTTGTGACTTTCCAGAGTGACTTAGGTGGCATGGCCAACGCCATCTGCTCTAGAGCAGAGAGACTACTTACCAGGCAAAAGCAGCTGCCAGCTGAGGCTTCAGTGTACTCTCTCAGTTCCCTCCAGGATGACCTGGGGTGACCACCCTTTCTAGGTAAAGAGGATTCTATCTCCATTTGACAATAAATCCTCAACCTGAGGAAAGAGAGCTTCTGTCAGCCTGGCTAACTTGAAGTCACAGGAGGATGGATTTTACAACCTAGTCCGCCTTGCAAAGGCCAGTCACTCAGACGGGTAAATCCAGCTTGGTCTGTTTGGGATCAGATTGCTTGTTTCAGTGCTTCAGCACCACTGATGTGAGGGGGGGATAATATTTCTGAGATATTAACATATGTACTCTTTCCCTGATACTTAAGATGCACTAAAACACAGTGGTAAATCCTTATGATGGGAGCATGGACAGGGGTGAAGGAAGAGGTGGGCTGGGGAAGGAAGGAGAGTAAAGTGTACTGAGATAAAGATTTTCCATTCTTGGAAAATGAAGATTTGAAATAAAAATTAACATTGCTACAGGAAAACATTTTAAATCTCTTTCTTGCATACCTGACATTGTGGGAGGAGAGTTGAAATTGGTTCAGATACTTTCTGGGGATTTGGTCTGAAGTTGTAGTATGTCAGGGCTCACTGCTATACAGCAGGCAACTTTGGTAAACTGCTTAATAATGAAGGCAAATGCAAAGTTATTGTTAGAAATTTGGGAAATAAAAAAGCTTAGATAAAGAGAAAAAGAAAGACTCATTTGTAACATTTGTATCCATTTCCTTCCAGTATGTTCTTTCAGCATTTTAGAAAATATAACTGAAAGTATACCATATATATATATACTTGTCTTACTATCTTATCTGACAATAAACACTGCATGAAGAACATTTTTTTTCTGGGACTTCCTTGGTGGTCCAATGGCTAAGGGCCCATGCTCCCAGTGCAGGGGTCCTGGGTTTGGTCACTGGTCAGGGAACTAGACCCATATGTCTCAACTAAGAGTTCTTATGCTGCAACTAAAGATCCCATATGCTCAACTTGAAAAATAAAAAGGAACATTTTTTTGCAATTAAAAACATTTAAATATATTTTGAAATTAAATATGTCTTATTGCAAAATTAAATTAACCCATGCCTATTTGTAAAAAATTTAGCAAATATAGAATAAACAGTCCTAACTAACCAGAGAAGAGAACTTTTAATCTAGTTGGCTCTGAGCCATAGACAAGTGTTCTACCTCTAAAAACATCATTTTTTTATCTTCAAAATCTTCACTAATGATAACATTTTTCTTACAGGGCTGTTATAAGATACTTCATATAAAGATAAAATGTTTCTCATAGTGTCTGGCACATAAAAAGCATGTACATATAACCTTATACTAATTTTAAACCAAGCAATTTCAATCTCTACAAATTGTTCTAAAATCTGCTTTCTTAAAAAAGCAAATAATATATCAGGATCCTTTTCATATGTTAACAAACATCAAACTGCAATATAATTTGAATAACTACATAGTGTTTTTTTTTTATATACTACGACATATGTATGAAACACTTGGATTACAAAGATGATTTCTAATGGTTGTATGATATTCCACAGTTTATTTGACACCTTATGTTGCCAGCTGTATGCTGCCTGGGGAAAATGAAGCCATGTTAGCAGTAATAAAATATGTGTCTCTGACTCTCTACCAACTTTCTTTTGCTGGGCTTCAGGCTCTCTCCAAAAACTCCATCTCTCATTTCTAGGAGGCCCCAAGGAATTCATCTATTCATTCACTCAACAAATATTGAACACATAGCATGTACCAGGCAATGCCCTAAGGATACAGTAGTGAGGAAAAACAGGCATAACTGCATTTCTGTTGGTGTTTTCAATCTTTTGCAGGAAACCAAACCTTAATTGTATAATCACCAGGGAATCAAATGCATGCTATGTGAAGTGCCATGAAGAAAAAGTAGAGAGCCCTGAGAACAATGGCAAAGGGATTTGACCCAGGCTGGGGCTCAGGTAGGGTCTCTGAGGAAAATCCCTTTGAGATGAGATTTGGATGTGCAAAAGCTCTCTAGATCTGGGAGAAAGTCTTTCTGAAGCAAGAGGATCATCTCTGGCAGAAGGAATGGCAAGGTAGGAAGGGCCTCAGCATGCTTGATGAACTGAAGAAAGCCCCTGAGGCTGAGTGTTCTTTGCCATATGATGTCTTTTAAAGCTGTTGTTCAGTGGCTAAGTCATGTCCGACTCTTTGTGACCCCGTGGACTTCAGTGTGCAAGGCTTCCTTGTCCTTCCCTATCTCCTAGAGTTGCTCAAACTTATTTCCATTGAGTTGGTGATGTCATCCAACCATCTCATCCTCTGTCACCCCTTCTCCTCCTACCCTCAATCTTACACAGTTTCCCTGGTGACTCAGGTGGTAAAGAATCTGCCTGCAATACAGGAGACCTGGATTCAGACCCTGGTCCGGGAAGATGCCCTGGAGAGGGGAATGGCAACCCACTCCAGTATTCTTGCCTGGAGAATCCCATGAACAGAGGAGATTGGAGGCCTACAGTCTGTGGGGTCACAAAGAGTCAGACACGACTGAGCAACTAACACTTTCACTTTTTAAACTATGGATTTTATTTTCCAGGTGTGGAGGAGCTGACAGGTCAGGAGACAATTGCCATTAAAAAGATCATTTCTTACACTCACAGATTCCAAGAGGATGGGGCACATGGGGAAGCATAGGGTCAGAAGCTGAGGGAGCCAGGGAGGAAAGTGGGCAAGAGCCTTTGTCATGGTTTCTGTGGGAAGGAATGGGCAAGAAGGGTATGCAGCCTAGAATTGGCTGGTTTGAATAGCTTAGCCCAATAGTGGGCTCTGGGCAACGGGGGCTGTCCCTGCTTGTCTGGTACCTGGTACTGAGATGGTTACTGCTGGGAAATAGTAACCCTGCATGTACAAGGAGGTGGTTGGTAGTTTGAGCTCTGGGATGATTGATTTACATTTGAAAGGTACACTCATACAAGCTGTTTGATACCTCTAGAAACTGTCTACACCTGGGATAGGAGTCCCTCCAAGGCCAGCAAGCTCCAAGATGCCAAAGCATCCAAAGTACAGAGTAAAAGATATGATCACTACAGTACTACTTTGACACTGTGGCCTCAAAGGGGCAAAGTGGTTATAGGAAGAGGAAGGAAGAGGAAGTAACAAGAAGGGATATATCTCAGTGTCTCAGAGAGACTTCAGTGAAAGCAGATCTTTCTGTTTTTATAGTCCTTTTGCCCTTTGGGCACAAATATGCAGCTGGACTGGAGATCAAAGCTAGGTGGCAGAAGCATCTGCACTCAGAAGTGTCCCAGCAACTGAGGTGCTGATGTAGAGCTAAGTCTGAGTACTGAGGCTCCTCATTGGGGATATATTTTGGGAACATTATCTTAAGATTTTTTGTCAAATAGACCCTAAAGCAGTGGTTCTCAGGTGGGAGCAGTTTTATTCCCCATTGGATATTTGGCAGTGTCTGGAGACATTTTTTGTTGTCACAATGCGGTGGAGGGTGTTACTGGCATTTAGAGGGCAGAAGTTGGGGATGCTGCTAAACACATTAAAATGCAAGAGACAGCTCCGCACAACAAAGCATTATCTATCCCCAAATGTCAATAATGCCGAGGTTGAGAAATACAGATCTAATATCTGCATCAGAGATATAGGGCCAGGGTTTACTATCTTCCCTGGTGGCTCAGATGATAAAAAATCTGCCTGCAATGTGGTTGACCTGGGTTTGATCCCTGGGTTGGGAAGATCCCCTGGAGGAGGACATGGCAATGCACTCCGGTATTCTTGCCAGGAGAATCCCTGTGAACAGAGGAGCTTGGTAGGCTACAGTCCATGGGGTTGCAAAGAGTGGGACACAACTGAGCTTAAGCTGTGACCTTTCACAACATAATTTTTCATTAATAATTATGCTGCAGTGGATATATTAAATATTAGTTCTATGGATCTTACTTTTAGCTTCAAGAAACATCTTACTTTTATTCTCCCTGCTTTTTCTCTCCATTTCTGTTTCTGGGGAACAAGACCTATGGAGCTTATGTGGAAAGAGTTACTTAATCTATTACCTTGCAGCACAATTCCAAACATGACTGTCTTATGTTTTGATTATTTTTGAGTCTCCCTATAACTTTAGGGGATCATGTCAGCTCAACAAGTCTCTAATGACTGCCCACCACATGCTTAGCATGTATCCCGTCTCTCTAAATCTAGCATGGTGCCTGACACAGTGTGCACAGGGATCTTGCTTATGAGAATGTTATCTTAGTGACTTCTCCCAACAGCCCTGTAATGGAGGGGTGAACATACCTCATCTTACACATGAATAAATAGAGGCCTGAGGGTTGAGTCATGCCTAGGTCACATGGATGGTACATAGTAGATCCTGGATTTGAACTCAGCACTTGACTTCAAACCCAGTGCCCTTCTTGAGGAACTCAAGGACTACATCCTACTGATGGAAGCTGTAGACTACCACGACTCTTCATCCCCCAAGAACTGTGCTCCAGTTGGCTCCTTTAATTTAGAGAACTCCATTAAGCTCACTCAACTTACCTTCAAAGAGTAAGCACAGTCCTGGATAAAAGGAAAAATATTAACCAAAGGAATAAAGAGCCCTTGTAACAGCTTGACTCTCCTCCACCAGAAAGGCTGGCTTTCAAAAACTCTGACTCCTACTTAATTAGTACCTTAGTTGAATTGCTATAAGCTAGCAGAGATCAGTTAGGGATAATGACAATGCAAAGGGCTTGTCCTGATATTACTCAAGTTCTGTTCTACAGATTTCCCCCTGGAAAATTAAACATTCTCACTGAGACTGAAGTTAGCTCTGAATTTATAGATGGTGGTACCATTCATCACAGTAGGCCTATTTTTGCTCTTAAAATGTATGTCTAACCCTCAGATGTCAGCTCCTTCCCTATCCCCTTGTATTTCCCACATTGTCAGCAGTTTTTGAAAAAATTATATCCTTCTGTGTTGTATCCATGTTTTTTTTTTTTCTTTATGCCCATATTCCCTCTCTAAAGTATGACATGAGCTAGCTAGCTAAATAATTTATGATTATTCAGAGAACTATCCACTGTGGCATAGCTTTAAAAATAAGATGCGTAGAGCAAGTCGTGGAACAGTATATAAGATGTGATTTCAACTGTGTTATAAAAAGAAAATACAATTTAATATACATAAAATCTGTCTGGACTGAGATAATGGCCCTCATGAGGAAGAGAGGCTGAGGAGGTGGGAGAGTTGTTGGATGTAGGAGATATTTACTTTTCGGAGGTTTTAAAAGATCTAGTCTACTTTCCTAGGTGAAATTCTACGTGGGCCAAGATGCCACTCTGAAAGTGTTAGTCACTCAGTGATATTCAACTCTTTGCGACCCAAAGGACTGTAGCCCTCCAGGCTCCTCTGTCCATGGAATTCTCCAAGCAAGAATATGGGAGTAGGTTGCCATTCCCTTCTTCAGGGGATCTTCCTGACCCAAGGATTGAATCCAGGTCTCCTGGATTGCAGGCAGATTCTTTACCACCTGAGATACCAGGGAAGCCCTGCCACTCTGAAAGCTCCTGTCATATTTATAATTTAAGAAACTAAGTTCTTGATTTGTTTACTAAAGGTTGTAATTTAATTACAGGTCATAGAGACTCCTTATAAAATAAATTATTAGTCTTTCACAAAACTGCTTTGCACACCAGGGATCCGCACTCAGATTTCAGAGTATCTATACCTCCACCAACAGAGGTAAGGCATCTTTCTCAAACTAATGTATTACTCATTTTAGGTCAATGCCCACCCAGCTGGCACATTTCTATTGACCTTTAGTAATGCTAATTTTGCTGTAAACAGTTACAATTATCACTGGGCAAAGACGGCTTTGTGTGGTCAATGTGCTGTCACTACCTGACCCAAATGAGCTAAGCCATTCAGTGACTGATCACAGTTGAAAGCAGAATCAGTAAATCTTCCTAATATTGAACTCATCGAGCAGAGACCTCTGGCACCACAAATGTACTAACCAGTTAGAGAGGCCCCCAGGGCACACCATACACTTCGCACCCTCGACTATCTTTCTTCCTCTCGTCCAACTATTTTTTTTTTTCCATGATCATACTGCAGTCTCTGCTGAAATTTAAGAGAGACTGAAAATCAGGGACACCTGTTGTAGTTGGAAACGACCGTGTTGTCTGTGTTGTAGTGGCCACCGAGACTGGCAGCTGCACAAATGCAAGGCCAGTCAGGGTCCACTTCAATACAAGTGTCTTCTCTGTTTGGAGGAAAAAATGCCAACAGAACTTCAGATCCGGGGCTGTTGCTCTGGTTTTGTTTTTGTGTTTGTTTGTTTTTGCAGAAATAATATTTTCTAGTCTGCCTCTAGATAAACACACACACACACTCACACATATGCACATAGGTGGTTGGGCTAGCAGCCAATGGAAAAAGTCAAAGGGAAGAATGACAAAAATAATAAGCATATATATAAATGTGTTGTCTTAAAACATATATGTCTATTTATTTTCCAGTGTCTAATGGAAGGCCAGGTCCTGTTTTGAGTGCGGACACACTGTTTGGAGTTGTGTTGCTGCCTCTTATGGGTGAAACTCACTTTCCAATGCACCATGCACAATTCCCAGGCTGAATTTCTTTAGAGTGGAATTGGATCTCCAAGTGACTTAAACCATCTGAGAGTATATTCCATCTAGATGTTTACAAAGAATTAACTTGTCTACATGTGATTTCATAGCAATACCATTAGTGACTTTTAAAAAAGTCTTTCCAAATCATTCTCCTTAGTATTCACAGAAATACTCATGAAACTCATTTCACTGTATTTTGCTGGCTTGTATAATGTGCAATTAAAAGAATATAATGGTGTGTATAGTCAAAGCTATGGTTTTTCCACTATGTATGGATGTGAGAGTTGGACCATAAAGAAAGCTGAGTGTCGAAGAATTGATGCTTTTGAACTGTGGTGTTGGAGAAGACTCTTGAGAGTCCCTTGGACTGCAAGGAGATCAAACCAGTCAATCCTAAAGGAAATCAACCCTGAATATTCATTGGAAGGACTGATGCTGAACCTGAAGCTCCAATACTTTGGCCACCTGATGCGAAGAACTGACTCATTGGAAGATACCCTGATGCTGAGAAAGATTGAAGGCTGGAGGAGAAGGGGACGACAGAGGATGAGATGTTGGATGGCATCACTGACTCATTGGACAGGAGTTTGAGCAAGCTCCAGAAGTTGGTGATGGACAGGGAAGCCTGGTGTGCTGCAGTCCATAGAGATGCAAAAAGTTGGACACAACTGAGCAACAGAACTGAACTGAACTGAAAAATGTACAATCAAAATAACAAGTATAATTGGTGCTGACTGGTTTGGGGACAAAATCCAACTGATCCTTGAACCATAAGCAGCCCAGCTGAAGCTAGCAGAGGGGGTAGGTGGCTTGGGGAGTAGTCACAAGCACTGCCTAGTTCCCACTGACCGCATCAGTCAACAAGTCCACCTTAACCCTGGGAGAAGCTCAAGCAAAGGTTGGCTCATGGAATGTCAGCTGTTCATTCACCTCTTTTCGGGCTTTCCAATGCATTTTAAGCAGCATAACCCTTCTTTCAGAGGCACTCTTACACAGAAGAAGAGAATGAAAGACAAGAGGGGGGATGCTCTCAGGGGCTTGCCTCCTCCTTCTCAACATCCCTTCTCTTCCCCTGAGGTGGCCCTTGAAAAGCATCTGGAACCCCTAGGGCTCTATGAAGCAAAATATGAAAACATCCCACAGAGTCCAGTCCTTTCACAATAAAATGATAAGCTGAGATCTAAAGATACTGTGACCAGAACTCAGTCTTTCTGGTTCCTGAGCTTGAACTTTTTCTGCTGCATTTTCTGACTTATTTCCCAGCCAACTTGAGGCTGCCACTCATGGGGCCTTTTCGCCATCTGGTTATCTTTGTATGGTGGCCCAGAGGCCAGGAAGGAATGGAGAGCAATAGACTCAGCATGGACTTGCTCTCCGCAGGGCTCTCTGAACTTCCTGCCACCAGCATCTAACCCCTGTGAACTAGCAGGTGTGGCCATGATTTTCTTCCTGACCTTTCCTCAAGGTTCCACACTTTTGGGGCTTAAGAGATATTTCCATTGTTAAATGCACAGTCCCTGCTTCTGTCTTCAACACTGAGCTGGGTTTTGTCAGGAGGAGGGGGCGGGGGATGGAAGGGCCTTCTAGGCAGAGCAGATGTTAGACACAAAGGCCTAGACTTGACTTGGGCCAGTACAGTGTTTCAGAAGCAGAAAACTAGAACAGGAGCTAGAATCATGAAGGGTTCTGTATCCATGCCAAGGACTCTGGGCTTTATCATGAGGGTGATGGAAAGGTATTAAAGGATTGCAAACAGGGGCCATGACAAAATGAGACTTGTGATTGAGATGGGTCACCCTGTCAACACTAGTAAATGGATGGTGGTGGGAGAGGCAACAGAAAGCAGAGAGACCAGAGAAGAGGTGGCCATAGGAATTCAAGTGAGAGATGACAGAAGACCTGCACTGAGGTGGTGACAATTTGGATGGAGTGGAGGAGATAGATTCCAAGACACTAAGCATGTCTATACTTAGACAGGTCATGACTGCTGACTAGAAAGCTAGATTGAAGTGGTCAAAACAATTTGGGGGGCATGAAAGAATGTGGCCCTCACATGTGATCAAGCTTCAGATTCAATTTCAGTGACTCTTCCCAAGCTTCAAATTTTCCTATCAAGCCTACCAGATGTGGCTGATAGGCTGTGCACTGAGCAATTCCAGGAGATGCTGCTGATATAGATCACAATGTGTTTAAAGGCTCTTGAAGTTGTGCAGTGCTACCTTTCTGCTCCTTATGGCTGTGCAAACAAACGTTTCTAGAGCTAGTCTACACAGCTGCTTGAGAATACTATATAAGTCCTACTAAATAGAAGAGGTGAAGGTAAGGCAAGATTCCAGATGGTTGCTCTTAGGCTCTAATGCAAGACTGAAACAGTCCTTGCTTCACACAGGAGCTGAGAGAGAAGAGGAGGGCATATGGCAATGGGCCCTCAGGTGGTTGAAGAAGGACAAAAGGAGGTGGTACGAGGCAATTGGCATGAGAATAGACTGAGGGAGCACTCCATCAATACACCCTGGCTCTGGCACATAGGAACCAGCCCAAACAAGGGCATCTTGCCATAGTGCCCAATTCCAGGGCCCCAGATATGAGCCATGGAGAAACTTGAAAGAGTTTCCGGAAGGCCAGCCCTTTAGCAACATCTGCACCCACATACCCAGAGGTATTGCCTTTCCATTCTGTTTGGGAAAAGCTGAGGATCCCACACCTTCTCATATTTCACATTAGCCAATCAAGACGATAAGTCTTCTAGAAGTAGGTCTCTGGTTCATAAATTCATGGTGCATATGAAATATACAAGGAAGTAAATGAATACGTGTAATTATCTTTCACTTTACCCAGTTGATATAATTCTGAGAAGCTGGGGTTTTACTACATACAAATCAAGTCAGAAGTCTGTAAGAGATGAAAATTGCAAATGAAAGTGCCACACACTGTTGATCACAATATCGGTGCCTAATGGTGCCTGGCACGTGGTACCTGCTCCCTAAATGTTCACTGAACTCACAGATAAATGAGTGATGTTAACCAAGTGCTTCTACAAAAATTATCTCATCTGATCCTAACCAGTCTGTGAAGTAGGTGTCGTTATTTCCGTTTACAGAAGAGAAGACAGAAGCTCAAAAAGGTTAACTGGCTTAAGTGCTCAAGGTCACACAGCTAATAAATGGTGTAGCTGGGACTCTAACTGAGGTCTCTTGATTCTTTCCACTGCTAACAGCTGTGCATAAAAGCTCTGGTCTGTGTAATTCTGATTTAAAGGAACCTACTGAGGAATCCTTTTGTAAAGAAGAAAACCAAGATTAATGTATATATTGTCAGCTATTTTTTTAGGTGTTATTTTGGATTTTCCTAGAATGGATCTCTCATCTTGTAAATGCATAAATCTGTACTTTGCACTCTTTTTGAAGATGGAGTAACTGAAGCACATAAAGTTTACACAAATAGTTGGTAGGCGCAAAAAGGAAAAAAAGATAAAAGCAGAGCACAAAAAAAAGAAATTAAACTTCTTAACTTTTCCTCTTTAGTCCTGTCTATCAGAATCTACCTCTCTCATATTTGGTAGCACTATCTAATGTTTTATTTCCTTTTTTACCTGGTTCAAAACTGAAAAGTTTGTTTTCTAAAACTGGGATCCTAATTTTCTGGGTTGACTTGATAGATGAATAAAGTAGAAATTGGTGTATATGGAAAATCTCCCACCGCCAAATCACAAGTATTAAAAACAGTAGATGAAAGGAGTCTTGAATCACTGAGGTTTTGAACTTTCTTTTATGTAAAAACTAAAGTGATTGAGCTCAATGGTGAGGGAAGCTGATATCAGAGAGTGTCACCTCTCAGATTTCCATGTCTCTCCCACCTGCATGCAGGCTTCATGGGCCAAAGTCAGTCTGAACCTTCACATCCTCCGGTGGTGATCCCCAGGGATCCCTTGGAGATCATGTTCTTGGTGCCTGTTCTAAACCATTGTTGAGCTCTACACACTTGGTATGCTTTCTCTACTGATCTTTTTTCAGGTGAGAGTGAACTGAAGCCCAAGGATCAGGTGCTGGCTCCAGAACAAAGATCTGTAATTTCCATCAGGATCAAAGGTGAACACAAACCAAAAATGAGGACGGCACCTTCACCATTGGGGGCTTCAGACAATAAAACAAAACACATTTTTATAACTATATCAGAGTCACTGCTCAGGAGAATCTGTCTATAGCAATGCAATGTCTTAATTTGATTAACCCAATCCTCTTTTGACTGGCGGAAGTCTCATATCCTGGACACAGTAACCTGGTCTATGGTGATACTTTCAAGAATCTCAGAGACCTCAGCTTTGTCTGTGGCTAAGCTTCATTTAGTCAACCTTCCCTCATTCAGAGCCCTTTCCCTCAAGTTAATTGATCTAAAGTGCTGAGCAGAAACTGATCAAATGTCAATTTTTAAAACAAAAAGAGAATTTACTTAGCATCTTAATTGATAAAAAAGGACCCAACAAGATCTAGATATGTACATGCTTGCATAAAATTTTGATGGAGGTAGATATATTCTCCAGCAAGCGCACTGCACATTCACAGTGGTGTTTACTGAAGTCTGCTATATTTAGAAAAGGCCTGTCTGATGGAGCTGGGCTTTGAGAAAGCTGCTTGATCCTCCCTTTCATCACTACGTGGTGGAGTGGACCTTGGCAAGCCCTGAGTGGGGAGAAATCACCACAAGGGCCTTCACCGCACGAACCTCCACTCTTGTGACCAAACATAGCCCTGTTGCTTCAGGAAGGTTTGCATAAAAGGGATTGATTTTCATTTGATTCTGCAAATGGATTCACTGAGTGAGCCTGGCAGAAAGGAAGAGAATAAGAAGGGAAAAAAAATCTTAGGCAGTTCTGGCCAGCTTCCAAATGCTTCAAGCTAATAGCACAACTGGTTTAATCTGATTCTTTGTAGCTGAAGACATGCTTCACCTTCCAGAGCAGAAACTTGGGACTTAATGAGCGATCACCTGAAATTCTTATTTTTTTTTTCCTGGCAAAATAACAAAACCAAACACAAACTATTACGCTTGAACTATTATACATTTAATTTTTTTTTTTTAAATTGTAGTCCCTCTCATTCACTTAAAAAATTATTTTAAAAATTGTAAAACTGCATAACTTCTTTCAGAATCGTTTTGCATCTATTGCTACTGCATGATTACACTAATACTATTTAAGACAAAAAGACATTTGTCTTTAAAATGAAATTAATTCAGCTGGGTTGAAAATAATTGTCATTTATTTCCTGACAAGTTACAATGGTCAGGTATTAATCTCAGGTTAGTTACAAAGATAAAGACCAAAAAATAAAAAAAGTAATCACTTTTTCTCTAGAGCTTCACAGTCTGGCAGGAAAAGCATTCAGTCACGGCTATGTAAAGGCATGTATTCAAATTTTCATATAGTGCAGCTAGTGTTATATAAAAGGGGTGGGCATGATGTTGTGAAAACAAGTGAAGCAGTAATGAATTTGGCGTGGG
Organism: Giraffa tippelskirchi; assembly: GCF_054371585.1. Taxonomy (NCBI): domain Eukaryota; kingdom Metazoa; phylum Chordata; class Mammalia; order Artiodactyla; family Giraffidae; genus Giraffa; species Giraffa tippelskirchi. The sequence goes on along the minus strand of NC_137275.1, from coordinate 85,105,213 downwards.
GTAGGGCAGAAGTTGATTGTGGCTTCACATAGATATTAACATTTAAGCCAGACTTTAAAGAGATAGTATCCATCAAGATTTAAGAGTAAGGCCAGGACCAAATGAGGACACAGTGTACAGCAATCACTCCCAGTGAGGCCAGCTCTGTTCAGACAAGACGACTGGGCCAGAAACTGGATTACCCGACTGCTGTCACCTCTCACCTGAACTGGAATGCTAGGCTCTTACTTGGTCTTCTTCACCTCTCACTCTTCTTCAGAAGTCTCCCCTCCACAGTGCACCAAAACTCATCCCTTTAATATGTAAAATCATTTATTTCCTTAACACATTTACAGAGTACCTACTGCACATCAGATGCTCTGCTAAATGCTTGGGAATGTGGGCCAGCTAAACAGCCAGACACCCCTGCTCTCTCTCCATCTCGCTATGGAGCAGACAAAGAAGAACACAATAAATAAGTATAAATAAGTAAATTTCGAGTGTATTAGAAAGTAGTAAGTACTATTTAATAATGTGAACAGTGAAAGGTCATCAGGGATGAAAGAGATCGAGCAGGTTTACGTTTTAACTAGGATGGCCAGGGCAGACCTCAAGTGTCAGACCTTGAGAAACTGACACTTAAGCGAAAACTTGAAGAAGGAGAGGGAACTAACCATGTTGGGGAAGAGGGTGACAGGCAGAGGGAACAGCCAATGTGATCCACAACAGTGCAAAGTACCTCACATTTTTGAAAAACAGTAAAGATGCCATTATGGCTGGAACAGAGAGTAAGGGAGAGAGAAATAAAGATAAGTCAGAAAAATAAGGGAGAGATCAGCTCATAAGGGTCTATTTGGGTATTATAAGGAATCTGGCTTTTACTCTTTTTGGAAATGGGTTTTGAGCAAAGGAATGACCTGCTCTGACTTAAAAGAAACCATCTGGTTGCTGTGTTGGGGATAGATTGCAGGCAAAGGTGGGAATGGGGAGATTGAAACAGGATGAATGCTTAGGAGACTGCTTCAGTCATCCAGGGAGGAGATGTTGGAAGCCAAGAGGAAGGGAATAAGCAAGGAAAGTGGTGAGAGAGGTAGGGTTCTGGATATACTTTGAGGGAAGAGCCATAGGATTTGCTGATGGATTTGGCCATAAGGTGAGAGAATGAGAGGATTCCAAGATGACACTAAGGATTTTGACCTGAGCATCTGGAAGGATGGAGTTTCCATCAGCTGAAACGGGAAAAGTTGCACGTAAAACAGATTTGAGAATAAGATAAGGAGCTCCATCTGGGATGTATGAAGTTTGAGCTGTCTATTAGACACCTCAGCAGAGACATGAATCTGAGTTCACAAGAGAAGTTAGGATGGAGATATTAATTTGGAAATCATTGGTATATAAATCATACTGAAAGTCCTGAATCATACTGGGTAAAATCACAAGTGAATGTGTATATATGGAGAAGAAAAGACCAAGCACTGAGAAAAAAAATGTAACAAACACTTAGAAGGAGTGATCAACGAGGTAGGAGGTATGCCAAGTAATACAGTTTCCTGGAAGCCAAATGAAGAAAGTTATCAATATCATCAAGGGAGAAATGATAGTCAACTCTGTCCAATGTGGCTGAAAAAAGCAGAGCGCTGATCTTTGTATTTAACCATGTGAAGCTTAATGTTAAAGCCAAGGACTCACTGCTGATTCTTACAAGAGCAGTTCTGATGGAGTGGTGACTGTAAAGTTTGATCGGAGCAAATCATTCGCAGTCTCTGTTTCAGAACCAAGTTCCCCAAACTATTCCTGTTTCTGCCTTGCACCTTATTCTTCCGCTGGTCTACCTTGCTGTTCTCTCATTTCTGTCTTCGTATCAAGTTTGGGCTTTGTGCCTGGCTCCATTTCTATGGTTACAATTTTGACTCCTTTAAACCATGACTATGTGTCCCTGCCACACTGCCTCTGTGCTCAGTCGCTCAGTAGTGTCCAACTCTTTGTGATGCCTGCCAGACTCCTGTCCATGGAATTTTCTAGGCAAGAATACTGGAGTAGGTTGCCATTTCCTCCTTCAGGACATTGCCTCTAGAAGCCTCAAATACAAATCTCTCCCAGCTCTCTGACCCTGACCCTTTCTACTCTGACATTATCCTCATGATTTATTACTACTGGAATTGTCCTGGTTTTGTACAAGCATGAAAGAGCTTACCATAGACTGGACTGTTGGCAAAGGTTCCCTGGTTCATGAATCATATCACACTCCTTTTTTTTTCTTCAACTCAGTCTGTTCCATTTTTCCTGAGACTCACCAACCCAGATGTAATAGTTGGCCCAACCTTTCCAAGAAGTTGGGACCCTTCATGACTTGAGCTGGCACAAGGCCTAGCTTCTCTTCATGGTCATATGACTTCCATGGAGAGTACTATACCCTTAGTAGCCTATCTTCCTGTGAATATCTTTGAAGCTAATTTGGAACTTGCTCTTTCAAAGATTATCTCATATAAGAACATCCACAAAGTTCTTGTCACCAAGATCAGCTCTATCTTATATCTTATTTGCATCACTATGTGGCAGACTATACTGTAATGCCAGGGACACAGAAGTGAAAAGAATGGCAAGAGGAGTCCTCATAGATATTTGTCATCCAAAAAAGCGTGATAAAGAGTAATTCCTGGTGTCTTATGTTGGCCTTTATGTTTATTATAGTTTCATTCAATACCAAGATAAGACCATAATGATAATGCTGGCAGTAGATCCCAGGATCTAAATACCCTTGAAAAATAAAGGAATAATACATTAAGAATGGAAGGTTGTTGAATAATGACTGCTAAAGGATATCCAGAGAAGACATTCAAATGAGTTCTCTTTGTTCATGAACTTTAGTCCAAATATTTTACAAAAGCTTCCTAAAAGTAAACACAATAATAGCTGAGAATGTTCATGGTGTTTAGGTTAAACATCTTAATAGAAACTGTGTGTAAAATTCACTATTTACTTAAGTTGACAGTGATGGGGAATTTTGGAAGAAGTCTGTGGTCCCCAGCCATCCCTCTCTCCTAGAATTCACACTCTTGATAAGTCGTCTCCCACATTGTAATCAATAGAATGAGGCAGAAGTGACAGTATGTGATTGCCAAAGCCAGGTCATAAAAGACATCCTGGCTTCTGCCTGGTTCTCTTGCTCTCAGATCACTTGCTCTGGGGTAGCCATGTGCCATGTTAGGAAGATGCTCAAGCAGCTTAAGGAGAGGTCCATGTGGTCAGGTACTAAGGCCTCCTAACAACCACCAGTGAGAAGCTAGATTTCTTTCCCAATGGGTGAGTAAGCCATTTGGAAGTGGATTCTCCAGCCCCAGCTCAGCCTCGTGCATCTTCAGCTCTCTCCAACATCTTCACTGCAACCTCATGAGCGATCCTCAGTCAGAACGCTTGGACTCAGCAACTTTCAAATTCCTAACACACAGAAATGGTAGAAATAATAACCATGTATTGTTTTAAGCCCTTAAGTTGTGGCAGAATATGTTATTCCACAATTGATAATGAACACAGTGTCACCTAGAACTTGAAGGTATAATCCTCCTTCGAATCCTAGAGTGCTAATAAGTCATCAACTTTAATTTGTCTCGTCTCTCATGTACAGTTGAATTCCCATTTGAAAATATTTTCTGAGTTCTGGACTTTTTACCCCTTTACTTTGAGATTTACCACAATTTAGCAATAGAGCTTAGTTATTCAGAAATTAGGCTTTGGAATTAACAGAGTTCAATTAAATCACTGTTCTGATACCACTTACTAGCAATATGACCTTAGGAAAGATGTGCATCAGTTTTTCTGTCAGCATCATGATTATATAAAGAACTTAACCCAGAAGACTGATATAAGAATTAATTAGATAACACATGTAAAACACTTAGCACATTGCTGGCTCCTAAAAACTGCTCAGTAAATGGCATTGATGCTGCTGCTAATGATGTTAATGATGACAATGGTGGTGGTGACAATGTGATGATGAGGACGATGTAGAGGCAAAAATGTCATTGTTTTCAACTTGCAGGTAAACTCCTTACAAGGTTAAAGTAGAACTTTTTCATTTCTATATTATAGTCATCTCAGTTATTATGCTATACTTCTTCTTGCCCATGTGTAGTTACATCTATAATAATCATTATTTAATTTTACAACTTGCCTGTTTTTCTAGTTTTTTCACAGCCTTTTTTATAACCCACAATATAGCAAGCATTTTGCAGGTATTCTCATGATAGAAGCATCATATTACTAAGTCAATTAAGGCAAAATTTTAGCAATAAATCTAATTTTGGTATTTATTTATATTCATATTGATTGCTCTTTTTACAGGTAGGTTGCCTATTATTATAGATAATGAAAATGCATACTTTGTTCAACCATTCAACTCTTTGGGCTTCTCTTGTAGCTCAGTCCGTAAAAAATCTGCCTGCAATGCAGGAGACCCAGGTTCAATTCCTGGATCAGGAAGATCCCCTGGAGAAGGAAATGGCAACCCACTCCAGTATCTTTGTCTGGAGAATCCCATGGACAGAAGAGCCCAGTGGGCTACAATCCATGGGGCTGCAAGAGTTGGACACGACTTAGTGACTAAACTACTATTCAACTCTTTATAGAGATGTATAACTATGGCTTTGGTCACGTGTCTGATAGCTTTGTGGGTTTAGCTAAATCTTCATAGTAGGACTAATTGAAAAAGACACATGGAGGTCACATTCTTTAAAGAAGATTGGGCTGTGTTTCAGTCTCATGGTTAAATGTGATTTTGGCTTTCCTTTTTCCTTGGAATTGGACAAATGAAGAAAGAAGACCCACTTATAGGATAGATACTCATAGTGACAAGTGTCAGTTACATTGGTGCTTCTCTTATTCTCAATTTTATCAGTTTTACACTAAGTAGGTTGAACTAAATAACGTATAGAGTCACTCTTCCTCCAAGTTTCTACTCATTCTCTGAGAAATCACAACCTACTTCTGTTTCCCACCAAAGGCTATAAAAGATCAAAGGCTTGGCTGAGTCTTTGTTGCAAATGGATATCTCATATTAAAAGTGAACTCTACCAGCCTTTGGAGTATCTTGGATCAGTGAATGCTAAAACCTTCACTAGATGGTTCCAAAAAATTCAAACTCACTCCCAGGATGCCTGTTGTCATGAGACGAGCAATAGAAGCCACACTAACGACAATGCAGGACTCCCCGTATGCAGACAATATTTTAAGTACTTCACACATTCATGCTTTACCTCCTCTGATCCTCTTCCTCGGCATGTTAGCGATGGTTATCCCAGTTTTTCCGAGTTACCTGGTGTTTCATTACGAGGATTCTACATTCTCCACTCCTCAGACACTGGGTAGAGGAGAGCATTCTTATTTTCTCTGTGGAGTCCTCAGCCTGGTCTTTATGCCAGTAGCAATGGGAGTTCAACTTTAGAAAGTGCAGCTCCGCAAAGTGAGAACTGAGGAAACACATCCATTCTCAGCAAAAGGGTAAATATGTGGTCTAGAAGTGTATTCTGAGAGGTATAACTCTGCTTAGAGGTTGTGCAATCCAGTCCTCCCCTCCCTCCACTTACAGATATACACACAGATATACACAACCTCAAAGCATTCACTTCAGCCATTTAAAATAATTCAAATTTGATTAATTATTACAATATTAGAAATGGAACATGTTTTACATTTAATGGCTTTTTTAAAAATTCAAGTACTACATCTAAAGTCCATCAAATGAATGAATCGTTTTATGGAAGAAAAGTAGGATAGGAATTTGGAAAGATCATGGCTCTGGTTGAGAAAGAAAAACTGCTTGCCTTTCTAGATAATCAGACGGCCCAAGTAAGAGTTTCTTGTGACTATTTTGTTTGTCTAAGTAAGGTCGTTAATATTCCTGAAAACTTCCCTTCGGAAAATTATCTCAGGTACATGCTGTTGCTAAGTCACGTCAGTCGTGTCTGACTCTGTGCGACCCCATAGAGAGCAGCCCACACCAGGCTCCTCCGTCCCTGGGATTCTCCAGGCAAGAATACTGGAGTGGGTTGCCATTTCCTCCTCCAGTGCATGAAAGTGAAAAGTGAAAGTGAAGTCCCTCAGTCGTGTCTGACTCTTCGCGACCCCATGGGCTGCAGCCTACCAGGCTCCTCCGTTCATGGGGTTTCCCAGGCAAGAGTACTGGAGCGGGGTGCCATTGCCTTCTCCATCTCAGGTACATAGTTGGTTCCAAATGGGCTTGTTTCAAGCACGGAACAGAAATCAAGGCTTCAGGTTAGAACTTAGAGGGCAAATAGTACCTCTGATTGCTGCAGTAGAGATCCATCTTCAATTCAAGTAAATTTAATTTATGCAAATTCAACCATTCTGTTTGTGGGGGTGGGAGGCTGGAAAATAAAATGTTATCAAATGTTATTCTGCATATATCTTCTTATTACATACTGAATAAACACGTGCACTTATAAATTATCTATTGTACATAATCATGCAGATTCACATATTATGTTACACAGGATTGTATACTCAAAACCAAAAATCAGAATTTATGGACAATTTAAGGGATTTCCAAGGGTAATTTTTAACTTATGTCTTTTTACCTCGGGGCTTCCCAGGTGGCTCAATGGTAAAGGATTTGCCTGCCAATGCAGGAGACGCAGGAGATGCAGGTTCAATCCCTGGGTAGAGAAAATCCCCTGCAGAAGGAAATGGCTACCCACTCCAGTAGTCTTGCCAGGGGAATTCCATGGACAGAGGAGCCTGGCGGGCCACAGCCCCTGGGGTCGCACAGAGTTAGGCACGGCTGAGTGATTGAGCACCACGCACATCTTTTTACCTTAAATACAATCTTAGAAGCCCAACCAGCCTGTGACACTACTGTGAATTAAAATGGCAATTTAGAGAATGAGAAAGCCCAAGGGATGGATGTCCCCTGATCCCAAGTTCCAATCCAAATCCCTCTGTATGTTTGATCAATCTGTTAGAGCTTATCCAGAACTGCACAGAGGTTGCTTCAAGATAGTTGGGAGAAAACTCAGGTGAGAACAACTTTCAAAACCAGGAGAACATGTGTCAAAATCAGCGAAAAAATGTTTTGTAAACTGTTGTTTTAAAATTGTGTTGTGTTGACAAATGAACTTTATATATGAAACAGAAACAGACTCACAGATACAGAGAACAGACTTGTGATTGCTGAGTTTGGGGAGGTAGAAGGGATGGATTGGAAGTTTGGGATTAGCAGGTGCAAACTATTATATACAGAATGGATAAACAAGGTCCAATCGTATAGTACAGGGAACTACATTCAATATCCTGTGATAAAGTATAATGGGAAAGAATATGAAAAATAATATATATGTATATATACATTTATATATCTGTATCACACAATAGAAATTAACACAACACTGTAAATCAACTGTACTTAAATAAAATAATTGTTTTTTTTAAAGCTTGTTGTGTTAGAAGTGGTATTCTTTCCCATGAGTTTGCTTCCCCAGCTGCTAAGGGCTTGAGAGAGGACAGTTCACCAGAGTTATCCAGAAAAAGCCTCTGCACCTATTTCTATTCTTAGGGACTGTGAGCTTGGTAATTATAAAGAGACCAGCTTGAGTCTTATGGAAGGGGGTATATGTTTCCAGCACCTAAAATAGTAGCACATTAAAGTCAGGCAGGTGCTTGACTAGGGAATGTGAAACCATCTTCTCATAAGAGGCTCTGAAAGTTTTTATTAAATGTTTTCAGCAAAATAAACTGTTACTAGGAAAACATGTTGTTATAAATACAAGAAGGGTCTGCAGGCCTGAAATGTATCTGGCTGATTTCTCCTTCCTTTGTAATCCCACTAAGCCTAGATGCTCAGCAGTGAAAGATCTCCTTGCACTCTTCATCACCCATGGCCTCTGGCAGAAGATGGTCAGCTTTCTGAGTTTAAAGTAAACAGTCCTTCTTGATGAATGGCCCCTGACCTTTTAAAGACAATGTGTTCAGGGCTCTCTTTTGACCCAGGAGGCTCCTGCATGATATAAAGGGCCAGTCTACAGAGAGCAGAGAATTTTGCTGGAGGCAGTGACTGATTTAATGAAGGGCTATGAAGTACTCCAAAGAAGCCTCTTCTGGATTTACCTGATCAACTGCTGAGCTGAGTTATATGTAAAAGTCATTATGTTAGGATCAATTCATTCTGAATATTCATTCTGCTGCTGCTGCTGCTGCTAAGTGGCTTCAGTCGTGTCCGACTCTGTGCAACCCCATAGAGGGCAGCCCACCAGGCTCCTCCGTCCCTGGGATTCTCCAGGCAAGAACACTGGAGTGGGTTGCCATTTCCTTCTCCAAATATTCATTCTAAATATGTATTATTTGATAACCTTCTATTTATAAATCTATGTTGCTTTATCTAGAAACTTTTTTTACAATGCAAAGTTGTAAGGCAAACAAGATAATGAGGGAATTGTTTACTTGCTTTTGAGTACTGAGTGTTTCTAAGGACTTTGGATGCAACTGTTTGTAAACAATGTATTAATAATACCCAGAGATCATAGTGTTCTGATGCATTTATTATGAATCATTTTTAGCTATTCATTTAAGGAGGATTTTTTCCTAAATAATGTTGCTAGCTTTTCTCCAACTACCCTGAAGTAATAATTAATCCATTGATTGATTGATTCAATAATATAGACAAAACAGCATTTACTGAGGCCCTACTCTTCATTCAGCAGTCAACAAAGATTTGTTGTGTGCTTACCATGTGGCAGGACTTTTTTAGGCACCAGGGACAATATCAGAGAACAAAAAAGTAAAAATGAAAGGAAAATCTAAGCCCAAAGGTCCGTCTAGTCAAGGCTATGATTTTTCCAGTAGTCATGTATGGATGTGAAAGTTGGACTATAAAGAAAGCTGAACGCCGAAGAATTGATGTTTTTGAACTGTGGTGTTGGAGAAGACTCTTGAGAGTCCCTTGGACTGCAAGGAAATCCAACCAGTCCATCCTAAAGGAGATCACTCCTGGGTGCTCATTGGAAGGACTGATGTTGAAGCTGAAACTCCAATACTTTGACCACCTGATGTGGAGAGCTGACTCATTTGAAAAGACCCTGATGCTGGGAAAGATTGAGGGCAGGAAGAGAAGGGGACGACAGAGGATGAGATGGTTGGATGGCATCACTGACACAATGGACATGGGTTTGGGTGTACTCTGGGAGTTAGTGATGGACAGGGAGGCCTGGCATGCTGTGGTTCATGGGGTCTCAAAGAGTCAGACATGACTGAGTGACTGAACTGAACTGAACTGAACTATGGAGCTTATATTTTCCAAGATGTTGGATTTGAAGCAACAAACAAGTCAGACATGACTCCTGCCTGCAAAGTGTTTAAATTCTGATGGAAAAGATGAGCCATAAATACAGACATACATTTTATAAAGGTAACTGGATTGGAGTAAAATGGAATATACAAAGTGATGAGATCTGTGGTCATTCTGAGGCCCACTTTATGTTTTTAATTTTTATTTGATATTGGAGTATAGCTGATTAATGGGCTTCCCTGATGGCTCAGCAGTAAAGAATCCGCCTTCAATGCAGGAGACATGAATAGACGTGGGTTCAATTCCTGGATCAGGAAGATCACCTGGTGGAGGAAATGGCAACCCACTCCAGTATTCTTGCCTAGAAAGTCCCATAGACAGAGTAGCCTGGCAGGCTACAGTCCGTGGCATGGCAAAGTGTTGGACACAACTGAGTGACTGAGCACAGCACAGCACATAGTCGATTAATAATGTTGTAAATAGTTTCAGATGCACAGCAGAGAGACTCAGCCGTACATATATGTGTATCCATTCTCCCCCAAACTTCCCTCCCAACCAGCCTGCAGATGCCCACTTTAAATGTGATGGTCAGGGAAGATTTCATAAGAAAATGAAGACTGAGCTAAAATAAGGGATAAGGAGAAGCCAGGTAGTCAAGCTCCAGGATGAAGGAAAAAGGGTTTGTCAGACAAAATGACAGCCCAAGGCAGGAAAGAGTTAGTTTGCTTATAGAGGAGCACTGAGGGAGCTGCCCTGGAAACACAGATTTGTATGCTAGACTTTATTCTAAGAACAATGGAAAGGTTTTAAGAGAGGAAGCAGAAGCACTGATTTGTATTTGCAAAAATTCATTCTGGCAGCTTGAGAATGAATTTCAGAGGGCAAAGAGGGAGCAAGGAGAGCAGTTTGGGAGCCATGTAAGAATGGTGCAGGGTTGGGCCATGGTGGCGGCTCTAGAGACTGAGAGTAGGGAACGGCTTTGGCATATATTTCGGAGATTGATTTAAGAGGACTTAAGAATGGGTAGTGGAGAAGGAAATGGCAACCCACTCCAGTATTCTTGCCTGGAGAATTCCATGGACAGAGGAGCCTGATGGCTACAGTCCATGGGGTCACAAAGAGTCAGACACGACTGAGTGACTAATACTATAAGAATGGGTAGAGATGAACAGAGTAAAAGGGATGGCCCAGCTCTCAACTGATGGAAGTACCACTATTGAGATGGCAAATCCTGGGATGGAAATATCTGGGGAAAGGGAAGGGTGGTGTGAATAACCAAAAGTTCCCTTCTTGACATTTTACATCTGTAATGCCTACTGGACATTCAAGGAGACTTCAGGGTATGTGAATCTGGAATTTAGGGATGATGTCTAGGCTGAAGGCATAATACTGATGGTCACCAACAAATGTAGCACATTTATTTATTTTTATTTTTGGCTGCCTCAGGTCTTAGTTGCAGCATGTGGACTGGATTCTCTAGTTAAGGTGCATGGGCCTAGTTGCCCCATGGCATGTGGGATCAAACCCACATCCCTTGCATTGGAAGGCAGATTCTTAACCACTGGACCACAAGGGAAGTCCCAAATGTAAAGCATTTAAGGCCATGGGCCAGGATGAGATCATCTTAGAAGAGGATAATAATAGCAGATGATAAGTGACCAGTTAGTCAACACATTTTTACTGTGGACTCACCATATACAAGGCATATTGCCTAGTCATTGTGGGCAAACAGATGTGTGAGACAAACTCTTTCTCCTCAAAAAAATGACGTTCTGAGTATGAGAAAAAACATGCAAGAAAGTGAAAATAAATGTCAAAAGAAGGGATCATTTATTAGTTCAGATAAGGATTGCTATGGGTATTGAGAACAAGAGTCACTTTGTAATGGTGTTGGAGTCCAAGGACCACAGATTGGGGGCTGGACCAGGGTTCAGGGGGATAACAAACCCCCAGAATCAGATTGTTTGTATGTATGCATATATTTTTTTCCTAAAAGAGAGAAACTGTCAAATTGCAATTGTCAAATTCTCAAAGGGTTTTATAAAACAGAAAAGATTAGAAGTATTGCTATAGGAGATCAACTTAATCTGGGCCTTAAAAAACTGATTAAATTATAGAAGGTACAGAGGAGCAGGAAGGATGTTTTGGGAAGTGGGGAAAGTGCAAGTTTACATAAGCAATGAAACATTCTGAGATACAAAAGTGTAAGGCATAGCTGGGAATGGTTGTAGACTTGTATGATTGGGACAGGGGATTAATATGGAAGAGTGAAGAAACTGCAGCTGGAAAATATATGGGGATGAAATGAGGAACAATATTAAATGAAAAGTAGGATATTGGACTTTCTCCTATAGACCAAGGGGAAGCATTGGATTCAATTCAGGAATATTGAGCATCTGATATGTATAAAGCAGTATGTGGTGATCTGGTTGGGAGGTAGACATGGGAGATACACATGTAGGTAGGGAAGGGTTAAAATTTCCACACAGTATAACAAGAGTTGGCAATAATTAACATTTATCCCTGCCTTCAACAGGCCAGGCCCTGTGCTAAGTGCTTTAAGTGGATTATCCAATTTGATTCTCACAGCTCTGTTGACGTGTACCCTACTGGGGTAAAGGGAAGTTAAATTACTTGTCCTCAGTTGTACTGCTAAGAGAGGTGGAGCCATTATTCAAACTCAGGCAGTGTAACTCCAGTACCCAAGCTTTGGAACACTCTGTTGCTTGGCCTAAAATATCCTGACTCCTTCCTGCAGCCAGAGATGGCCACGATGCCTCACTTCTCATCAATACCTGGGTGCCCATGCCTCTGGAGACACCCTGGAGTTTGACAAGGGGTATGTGAAGGGACAAATAGTGCATGTTTTGACAAACTATCACAATTTTTTTCAAGATTCGAAAATACATATATGAAATTATATATGAGTATACTATGGTTGTAAACATCACATCAATTTTTTGATGAACATAGGACTTCCTTGGTAGTCCAGTGGTTAAGACTGCACTTCCAGTGAAGGAGGGTGTGTGTTCAATCTCTGGTCAGCAAACTAAGATCCCGCATGCCAAGGGCATGGCCCCAAAATAAAAGTAAAATAATTTTAAAAATTTTAATGAATATATTGTCTAAAATGTGTACAGAAAAGTGAACAATCATAAGCATACAGCTCAATATACTTTCACAAAGTAAACACATCCATGTGATCAGCATGTGGATTGAAAAATAGAAGTTACAGCACTCCAGACCCTCACTGGCCTTTCTCTGACACTGTCCCCAAAGGTCACAGCCATCCAGACTGACTTCCAACACCAGTGATTCAATTTGTCCTGTTTCAGATTTTTTAAAAAATAGAATCATCTAGTATATTCTCTTTACATCTAACTTCTTTTCCTAACATTACGTTTGTGAGGTACATCTGTATTGCTCCATGTGGCAATGGTTTGTTTATCTAACCAACACTGATTTTGAAGGTAAAAGATAACTCCACAATAAAATTATTTGTTCTTAGGGAATATACTCCAATTGTTTGAGAATGGGATTTGGTTTCCTATTCCCTTTGGTCACTTTGAGGACAAAGTTTAATCAACACAGGAACAAGCCCTGAATTTGGAGTCAGAAGAAATGGATTCTACTCTTTCTCTGCTACTCATCACTGTGTGACCTTGGGCAAGTCTCTTACAGTCTCTTAACTTCATTTCCTACATTAATAAAATAAGGAAGTAAGGACTTAGCTGGTGGTTCAGTGGATAAGAATCTGCCTGCCAATGCAGGGGACATGCATTTGATCCCTGGTTTGGGAAGATTCCACATGCTGTGGAGCAGTTAAAGCCTATGTGTCACAACTACTGGAGCCCTCACACCCTAGAGCCTGCACACTGCAACTGTGGGGCCCTTGTGATGCAACTACTAAAATCCATGTGTCTAGAGCCCATGACATGTGTCCCGGCTCCAAGACAGGAGAAGCCACCGCAATGAGAAGCCTGTGCACTGCAACGAGGAGTGGCCCCCGTTCACCACAACTAGAGAAAGCAATGAAGATCCAGCACAACCAAAATTTAAATAAATGAATTAATTAAATCAAGTAAGGAAGTAAAACTGAAAAATCTCTTTGGTCTACTGCAGCATGAGTTGTCTTTGTTTCCATTCTAAGCTGCTTGGGCTCAAGGAATGTTTATAGAGAAGTGAAATTTTTCCAAAATAATTTTTTTTATTATACAAGAAAAATGTATTTGTTGTAACCATTCAAACAATACTGAGCTGCATGAAGGAAAATTTAATCATAATTGTTCAATCTTATCTTCCTACATATACAAAAATAATGTTAGTTTGGTGTTATGCTTCTACCTATCTTCTGTTGATTCAACTATGAACTACATGAACTATGTTCACTTACTGAGTTTTATTATTGTTGTATCTGAAACAGAGTCATACTAGTACATTTTTACTCTGTAATTGTCTTTTCATGGCAATTCTTCAAAGATTGGAATGTATGTTTCTATTTATTTAGTGTCTGCACAATGAGTCAGAGTATGTGTGCTCTGTAATCAATCAATCATCCTCTACCGGTTTATATTTATGTGATTTCCATTTGTTTTGCTATCAAAACACACTGCAATAAACATTCCTGTATATATATTATTGAACTCTAATGGTTGTATTACGTATGATAGACAGAAGCTGTCACATTATTTTCCCAAAAGTTGCTTAATTTGCATCTCAGTACTTGAGTTTTGAACAGATTTGAAGTAAAGAGAGACATGAGATCTTAATTTTCATAATGATCCAAATATTCATAGAAAATAGAAAGCTGAAAAATAAAATACTGAGTGTATTTGTAGAGGCTCTTGTTTGAAATCACCACAGTCTGAAATCAGAAATGTGGGGAGAAAAAATATTTACCAAAGTAATACAAAACAGAAACATGATTTTTAGCCCTCCCAATGCAATATCAAGAATTAAAAGGCAAAAAAAAAAAGATTCCTTTCTAAAGTCTTAGAAATAAGTTATTCATGTTATTCTATAGACAGGCAGCTGAGCTGACTGATGATGTAAATTCTGTTTCATTACCAACTGGAAAAAACTTACTTTAACTTGTGTAACCCTAAGGAGGCCTCTTCCTTGACCTGCTTTCTCAGACCAAGGAGATAACCTTAGCAGCACCCTTCTCAGGCTTCCGCCTCCTACAGTCTAGGATAACAGACAGACTTGGGTGAGATGGACAGACATTGACAGTTAGGCTCTTCAAAGTGGTCTTTGAAGAGGAAGACTTATTTGTCCTGTCAATGTTTCACTTTGAGGTTGATGTGGAAGGGACAATTTTTCTTTATCCCGTAAGATCTGAAACATCAAAAACTACTCTACTCCCTCAAGAGACAACAAGATAGAAACTATTGTCAGGGGCCAAAAGGAAGAAGAAGGGGCATGGGTTTGGGGCAAGGGGGGATTGGTGCAAAATGTCTAGGAAACCCAGAGGAGTGGTGGGGTGGGGATGGACACAAGAGGAGCAACCCCAGATACATAGCCTGACTCAAGGGGATAAGCGAAGGACTTTTTGCACCACCTCTGTCCTCTGTGTGCAGGCTTGAGTGTCTATGAATATTTTATTTCTGGTGATGAACTGCCCCTTTCTGTCCTTCCAAGTTTTAAGGGCATAGCTAAGAGGTTGCATCTCCGATGTGCATGGCACGCTTCTATGATAACGTGCCCTTTGCACAAGAAGAGAGTGCTACTTATTCATCCTCATGGGGCACGCTGTTTTCTATTCACAGAGATAGTTTCACACTAATCCTGCCACTCCGTTTCCTTGGACTCCATGGTGACCAGCTGCTCCCACGTGCAGGCAGCTGGTGGAGGCTGTGGAATAGCCTACTGGCCAGCACTGGGAAAGAGCCTGTGACCTCCACCTCATGAACTGAAAGCTCAGTCATCAACTGAGTGTGGGTTTGAGTCTCTCAGAGCCAAGGGCTCCAGCACTTAGTAGTTATAAAAAGTCATCCAGGTTACCTGTCTTCGCTCTTTGGCACCACCAGCCAAAAAACCAACCAACCAAACAAACAAAAATGATGCTTTTCTTTCAGATGTAATTCTTAGGTGTTTCAACCTTGGCTAGGAGGAGAAACAGTTGGCCACTCTCTGGACATTAAGCAGTGGCCAACAGAAAAGCCTCTTTCACATCAGTGTGTGCAAAGAGGTTTGCGGGAAGCCTTTATTATTGTTCAGTTACTAAGTCATGTCCGACTCTTTGCAACCCCATGGACTGCAGCACACCAGGCTCCTCCATCCTCCACTATCTCCCAGAGTTTTCTCAAATTCATTTTCACTGAGTTGAATGAATGTGATGTATCCAACCATCTCATCCTCTGTCGCCCCCTTCTCCTCCTGCCCTCAATCTTTCCCAGCATCAGGATCTTTTCCAATCAATCGACCCTTCACATCAGGTGGCCAAAATATTTGAGCTTCAGCTTCAGCTTCAGCATCTGTCCTTCCAATGAATATTCAGGGTTTTTCATTTAGGATTGACTGGTTTGATCTCCTTGCAGTCCAGGGGACTCTCAAGAGTCTTCTCCAGCACCACAACTTAAAAGCAATGGGAAGCCTTACTCCAAATTTAAAGTAATCAGAAACTGTCTCTCCCCTATTGCACCTCAGAGAATCCTGAAAATGCCTGTGTTTGAAAAATCCTTTGTCTAGTTTGAGTCAGAGTTTAAACCCGTCTCTTCATTTCTGGTCTTGTAGTCTACATTGGATAACTGTTTTGCTTTTGAATGAGGTATTTGTCTATCAAACTATGCCACTGTCAGAGGCCTGAAATATAACCATCCCCTTTCACTGGTTGTTGGATATCTTGGCCATCATTCTTCTTTAATCATGTTAAAGTTTTCTTCACTGTGATACATCGCATAAGACTTTCAGGGAATGCTAAGAAACTTTCTCTTCAGAGATAAATATAATGACATGAGTCATTTCCTTTGTTGCTCTTTGAATTCCCATATAAAGTTATCTACTGAGTATACCTTGCCTAGTCTGGCAAGTATGCTTGCTTAGCATGGGTTAATGCTGGTGATATTAGTCACTGTTAATTGCTCAAGAGCTGAGATCAGGTAGGCAATCACTGAGTTCATCTGTAAAAAAAAAACATGACTGTAGTCATGTTAAGAATAAATGGCTCTATGGCTAATGAATGACAAAAAATTATCTCATCAAAATTGAAATTATTTCACAGTACATATACTAATCTAGAGCTCTGGAAATGCCAAAGCAGAAGTTTGGTGCTTTTGTCTTACTTTACTCTATGATTGGTCCTTGTTTTTTCATTTATGAGTTTCTTTTTAAAAAAAATATTTTAAGAGAGTCTTCCTACTCCAAATTTTCTGCTTTTTTGATTTCTAAATAGAACTTGTGGTTTGAATTAAACTCCATTTTTGGAAATTGACCTCACTTGAAAAAGGTCAATTTTTTTTTCTACAAATTTTTTCCTATGCTGGCATTGACTTAGAATAGAGAAAAGGAGCCACACAGGTATTTTGGAGGTAAGTGCCTATCTTACGTTATCCTTCTCTCTTTGTGGGGAGTTTGGGCTAGGGTTGTACTCTCTGGAAGAAGAAAACTCTGGAAGTAAGCTTCTAGAACTCAGGATATTAAATAATTATGCTTAACCTACATCCAGGGCATCTGACCTTCCAATTCCGTGCTTTGCCAACTGCAAGACAAAACTGCTAAAATCTGTTGAGTTGTCATGACAGACAGGGCCATATGGAAAGTGCTGGAAAGATTTTTTCTTAGCATATAATTGCCTTGATGGGCAGCAACTCTGTTTTCTAATCAGCTGAGGAGTGTGTATGGCCCACAGTGTTTGAGGCAGTATTCAGGGTTTCTCATCCAAGGCTTCGAAGCAAAATTAAAATGGGGCTTTGGAAGTATTCTGCTTGCCTGGAGGAGACAAATATATTTTATTTCATTTTATATATAGGCTCATGTTCCTTAATCCCCGAATACATAATGTGAACGCAGGCTGATGACATAAACAAAACAAAACCAAGAAATGGTTACATGGCTTATTTGTAGTCATTCAGATGAAATAGCCTAGGACGTACTGCTCCAGTCTAATTGGGCATCTGGGTGTAGCAGAGAGTATTTGAGCATGGAAGTCACCAAGGCAGTGTAGCCACGTGAAGGGGCAAGCTCTAGAACCAGACAGCCTGGGTTTGAATTCTGCTCTATAATTTCTTAACATCTCTGAGCTTCAGCTTTTCCATCTGTAAATTCACTACAATTATTGTACCTAACTTAACACGCTGTGATGAGAATTAAATAAATAAATACAGACACATCTAAAAGTGCCTCAGATAATGCCTCACACATAGTAAACACTGTGTAACTCTTAGTTGTAACTATTGCAATTCACAATTTTTTTTATTATCGTTAAGAATCTAGGATTTTGTGCCTTTACACCTGGTTCTCCATAATCAAAAATTTGATCACAAATTTAGCAAGGCCCCTCTTTCTCTCTCACTCTTTGGTTCTTTCATTCTCTCCCTCTCTGTTTCCATTTCCTTCTCTCTTTTACTCTCTGCCTCTAGCGCTCTGGCTCTCCATCCACATTGTGATACTTGATATGATACTTGATATTTCCAGCCTTCCCTATGTCATGTTTTCAATGGCAGTGATGTGGGCAGGAGAGACTTGTCCTGGGAGAATGGCAGGGCTGCACTGTCCACATCCCAAGGATGAGAAGGTGGATGCCTCAGTTGCTAGGGGCTCCCACTCCATACCTCCCCGCACAGTCAGCCAGAGGAAGGAACATTTTTCAGTGTGGGGGTGGCCTTCATGTTGGAAGGGGATGGCTGATGGTGTTATTTTTGTTTCCCACAAATGTGAATGTTTAAAATAGTGCTTTATTCAATCGGCATAAGTGACACATAGACTATGTATAGAGGTGGAACTGGGCCTGGCAGGTGATGGGAGCCAGATCTCACCAAACCAAGAGTTGTGGTTCTCCACTGATAGACCCAAGGGATCTGCTCTGAGGACAGCCGGCACAGAACCCCCATCTGGGGTTGCCTGGCAAATGCACTTGCCCAACTCCTGAATTGTTTGAAATGAAAGGATCTCAGAGCCAGTGACCTAGGATTCTGGCTTCAGTGCCATGGGGCATGCCAGTGGGTCACATTTCCTCTCTGAACCTCCCTCCAAGCCGCACTGTACTCAGGAAGGGTAAGTGTATTTGTTGTTCTTCCGTGCCTTCTGACTCGGTGCCCTGCAGGTCTGGAATCCAGCCAGTGTAACTGAACCAGGAGGCTGCAGCTCAGGCTATATATAATTGGAGGTTTATTGTCTTGCCATGGTTTTGGAAGTTTAGGGAAATTTTTGAGATTGTAGGGATTTGAAGTAGTGTCAGTTTGGAACCACGTGGTGCTTTTTAGTGACTCTAATTAAAAGTTTATTTCAAGTGTTAAGTTTCAAATCTCTGAAAATTGCCCTTTTACACTTTAGTCAACAGTGAGGGCTGGAGGAGTTCTTCCTATTTTTAAACAAACAGATTATGTTTCATAAAGTGGAACTTTGGGGAAGGAGGGATAGAGTGTTTTATTCCTAAGAAAGGTAGTATTACCAGAACTCAAGTGATTTAAGATGAAAGAGAAAGAAAAGGCATAGATTTTCAGGCAAACATAAAGCTGCCATATGTCCAAAGGAGATTTTGAAGTCTTTCTGGGCTGTCCTTAATTGATTTGAAATGCACTGCTGAATTCAGATTTATTTAAGAACAAGGGGGGGCACATTTAATCGGACTTGGGGATGAAAGACATCAGTGAGTAAAGAATAATTTCACACTTGCTAGACATCCCCATAATAGATTACATAGGACATTTGGTTGATTTCAATTAGAACCCACACGTCTTCTCTACCCCCCGCATTCTCTCTTCATCTCAGAGCCCCTTCTCTCTACACTCAAGTGTGGTTTCAGTATGACTAGGGAACAGACACTAAAAATATTTCTGGAATGACGTGACCCACTCTTACCCCATCCAGGAAAGGGACAAGGCTCCACAAGAAACAGCACATGCTTTCCTTTCATTTCTGGAAGTCCCGGAGTCAACCTACAGATGCTGCTTCTTCCGTGGTCGATGGCATTCAGACTCCTAGCTGCCGACAGCGTCAGGCCAACAACTGGACAGAACAGCTTGGCTGCTGGAAGCTGGCCACGGTCTCGGCCAGAGCAGCAGCCCCCTGGCCACAGACCACCTCTGCCACCCCACCCAGGAGCCTTCCTACCTCCCTCAGGTTGGCCTGGGCCCCGCCACAGGGGCTGAAGAACTGGGAGGTGGTGGCAGCAGTGGCAAGGGTGCCTGCAGCCTTGGGGCCAGTCCAGGCACGTGGGACCCTGCTTCGGGCTACTCTGCAGCCCCTCCAGGGCCAGGGAAGGACCCAGGACAGCCCTGTCGCTCACCACTGTCTCCTCCTGTCGCTGACACCTAGGCGAGGGCTCAGAATGGAAGGCACCCCTCCTGAACTGAATCTGCAGGCCAGATCCAAGGAGGTGGGGGACGGGGTGAGCAGAGCTCAAGATAGCCAGGAGCTAAAGCAGCAGCTGCAGCCGCTTCCCAAGCCATCAGCCTCCTCCCTGCGAGAAGCAAAATATGTGGAGATGTGCGCTTCAGCTGGAGTCCCGAGGGACAGTCCCCGGACCATGAGACTCACTCGGGAGCAGCACCAGGGGGATCAGAGGGGCCCGAAGAGTCCCCAGGAGAAAGCCCAAGATGAAGTCAGCAGTCAAGAGCGGGAAGCTCCATGCCCCCTGAAGAATTCTGTCCCCTTGGAACTCTCCAGATCCCAGCTCTCCGGTACCGATGAGGGCAGCAACCCCTTCTCTTCCTCCTCTTCCTCCTCCCTGGTGGACGGAGCAGAAGAAGGTGGCCTGTCCAAGATGGATGGCACCACCGCATCCACAGGGGCTCTGGCCACCTCCTCCTCATCCTTAGGCTTCGAGAGTGACAGTGGTGAGAACGCGGTGAGCTGCCAGCCCAAAGGAGAAGAAGGGGGAAAAGCAGGAGGACGAGGAGGGGCAGGAAAAGGGAGATGTGGGGAAGGAGAAGCCACAGAGTGCAGAGACATTATTGCCAAGTTTCAGGGCAGCCGGGACCCCCCCAGAAATCAGGAGGCCCATTACATCACCACCCACGAGATCCAGCTGAGCGAGGTGGAGCAGGACATGGACTTCGACGTGGGCCTGGCCTCCCGCTGGGATTTCGAGGACAACAACGTGATCTACTCATTTGTGGACTATGCTTCCTTCGGTGGCAGCGACGAGACCCCAGAGGATGTCACCACACTGACTGAAGAGGACGACGACAACAGCTGCTACCTCAGCACCACTCCCAGCACCAACGCCTCCCGGACACCCAGCCCCACCAGCAGCGACCCCGCCCGTCACAGCGCGGGCAACGGCGGCGGCGGCGGCGTCACCAGCAGCACGGAAGTGGGCAGCGGCCCCTCGGACGGTGACCCCACTCCCCCACCCACGGGGCCTGGCACGGCCGCCCCGCGGGAGCCCTTGCCCGAGGCCCCGGAGGCGGCTTCAGGGGCAGCAGCAGCCACCGCCGCCAGCAGCTGTGGGAACGCAGCAAGCCAGATCCTCCTATCAATCAAACCGACTTCCCGGGCTATAAATGAGCCTAGCAACGTGTGTGCAAAGCAAAACATTATTTATGCTGCCAAGCATGAAGGCGACATGAGCCTCCGCATCTCTACAGCTGCTGAACACAATTCCAGTTCGCTGAAGCAAGACCCGGCTGCAGCCGTGGCTCAGGACCATGCAAAGAAATTCATCGCCGTCCCTGCTCGCCTGCAGACCCGGTGCGGGGCTATCCGGGCGAAGGAGCTGGTGGACTACTCCAGTGGAGCCTCCAGTGCCGTGAGCGAGCTGGACGATGCGGACAAAGAGGTGCGTAACCTGACCTCCCGGGCCTTCCGGAGCCTCGCTTACCCCTACTTTGAGGCTCTGAACATCAGCTCCCGGGAGTCCTCCGCGCTCTCCGAAGTTGGCTTTGGGCGCTGGTCGACCTTCCTGGACTTAAAATGTGGAGGTGTTGGAGCCAGGGTGGAACAGAGCCTCCTGAGAAGCAGCGCGGCCTCAGTGGCTGCAGGGCTGAGGAAGGGCGGTGGGGCCAGGACCACGGCAGACCAGCTCTACATCCAATCCAAGAAGTCCCAGACCAAGGCCTTGGAGTTCGTGGTCAGCAAAGTCGAGGGCGAGATCAAACACGTGGAGACACCTCTGTGTTTCCAGAAGCAGGTCCAGTCGGGTCCGCGCGTGGTCACTCTTCTCGAGCCTCTGAATTTACGCAGTGAGAGCAAAGCCAGCTCTGCCGCGGGGCCCTGCAAGGCCACCAAAGGCCCCAGCAAGGGCCCCGGGTCAGTGTACACGGATGATGGCTCAGAGACCCCCGAGAGCGGCAAGCCTGCCTCCCGCGCTGATGGCCCCCAGAAGTCCAAGTTTGCTTCCAGCCTGCTCAAAAATGTCATCTCCAAGAAGATGCAGCGGGAACACGAGTTCAAAATGGAGAGGGGAGAACTCAGCGACACATCCCACCATCACCTCTCCAGCACCTCCAAGGAGACGGAGGGCCCTCCCCCCGGGGCTGAGAAGCAGCGCGAGAGGGGCCTGCAGAGGCAGAGTTCTCGGCACTCGGAGGCCGGCTCCGAGTACACGGTGGTCAGCATGTCTGATGCCGGTGGGGAGGGGGTCGTAGCTGGGTCTAAATCCCCCATCTTCAAAGCCAGCGCCCCTCGGGAGAGCCTCGCAGGCTCCGGCCGTCATTTTGCCGATGGACTCCCGGAAGTGTGTGAAATTAAAAAGACTGCCTCAGAGACTGTCAAGGGCATCTTCCTCCGCAGTCAGAACAGTGCATTCCGGTCGTGGAAGGAGAAAGAGGCTGAGAAGAGAGAAGAAAGAGCCCCTGTTGGGAAGCTGAAACTCCCCAAGGGGGGTGACTGGAGGGCCGACTTGGGAGAGATCTCTGCCAGCAAGTCCACCATCATGTCTCGCCTCTTTGTCCCCAACATCCAGCAGACACCCAAGGATAAGCAGCCGGGGAAGCAGGCCACCAAGTATCCTGCTGCTCAGGCCACCTCCACGGCGGTGATCCGACCCAAGGCTCCTGAAATCAAGATCCGCCTGGGGAGCGTGCAACAGCCGAGCTCTGACTTCAACATTGCCAAGTTGCTCACGCCCAAACTGGCCAGCAGCAGTGCCTCGAACCTCTTCAAGACCATTGAGGACAACAGCAGGGCCCAGCAGAAGCTCTTCCGGGGGGACAACCTGGAAAAAGTGCCCCAGTTCCAGGTGAGAGACGTCAGGGACAAGTCCAAGGCCCAAGGCCCCCTCCATCAGGTGAGAGATGTCCGGAAACTAATCAAGGGGTCAGGGGACAGCAGTGACAAGGGCAGCGTTACGCCAGAGCAGGGGCTGACTGGGCCCAAACCCAGGCAGCTGGCTCCTGCCGCTGGGGGATCCGGATCCTTGTCCCCCATGGTGATCACGTGCCAGGCCGTGGTGAACCCCAGGGAGGACAGCACCGACCGAGAGCCCAGGGAGAACATGGGCAAGGGAGGTGGCAGGGTCTTGAACTCTTCCTCACCAGAAGGGACAGTCTTGGTGCACAGGGCATCTGGTAGGCTGCCAGTAGCTACCATCGCCCCCAATAAGCCTGAACAGGGCTCCTACCTGCCTGTGCTCAAGATCGTCTCCAAAGCTCAGAAGACCCCAGAGAAGGTCAAGGAGGAGGAGGTCAAGGAGGAAGGGAAAGGCCCCAAGACATCCCGGAATGCCCTGGAGAAGCTGACGGCCGCCGTGAGGTCCATGGAAGAGCTGTACAGCTTCAACAGGAACGAGTGGAAGCGGAAAAGCGACCCCCTGCCTCTGCTGACCGACAGTCACGTCCTGTCGCTCATAGCCAGCGAGGAGAGGGAAGGGGCTGGGGGCGCTGACCCTGACAAGTTGGCCAGACGGCTGGGTGAGGCGGAGGAGCAGCGGGGCGTTGGGAACAAAGGCGGGGTGGTCCTGCGAGGGGGCCCAGAGCGTCTACAGCGGAGAAACTCCAACCCCAGCACCGAGAGCGTGTCTGCCCGTGCGGCCGCCTTTGAGAACCTGGCCAGGGAGCGGCCCCGGTCCCTCTATATTCCCCCAGTGCACAAGGATGTGGACAGAACCCAGCCCCTGCCCCCTCTCCCCAGCCAACGGAACGTCTTCACAGTGAGTGCCAGCAGCACCCAGAAAACTGGGGGAGTTGCTGGCAAGTTCCCGCAAGGCCCTTCTCCAGAGAGTCCCTCGGCGGCCGCCAAGGGAGTCAAATCGCAGGGACTCCGGTCCCTCAAGATCTCTCCGGCCACCCGGGCACCTCTGGAAGAGGTGACCAACAGGAAAATCGGCAGCAATTTGGAAAAGAGCAATAGTGACTGTGAGAATTACCTGACCATCCCTCTTAAAGGAAGCTCTGCCACTGGAGAGCTTCCAGGCAGGCCTGGGGCAGGGAGGGAGGGACCCCCAGCTTCTTCAGCTGCTGCCACTCTCTGCAGCTTGCCCCCCCTGAGTGCCCGCAGTCAGGTCCCCACTAGTCCCAAGGGCTCTCAGGTCAGTGGAACCAGCCGGCCAGCTTGGCGCACCAAACCTGACCACCCCCGGGAGACAGTAGCTGCCCCCGCGGGGCCCCAGAGCCCTGAGCATCCCCCCACTGCCATCTACCACCAGCAGCCACTGCCCTTCACCCTACAGAGCGCCCAGCCCCAGCTCCTCTGCTTCTCCCCGCCAGGCATGCCGGCCCCAGCACCTGCCGGCCCAGCTCCCCTCCCCACAGACCCCTTCCAGCAGCCCCCACATCAGCAGACCCAGCGCAAGATGCTCCTGGATGTGACCACTGGCCAGTACTATCTGGTGGACACACCAGTACAGCCCATGACCCGGAGACTGTTTGACCCCGAGACGGGGCAGTATGTGGACGTGCCTATAACCTCCCAGCAGCAGGCAGTGGCTCCCATGTCCCTCCCTGTGCCTCCCCTGGCCCTGAGTCCTGGGGCCTATGGACCCACTTACATGATCTACCCCGGGTTTCTGCCCACGGTGCTGCCCGCCAACGCCCTGCAGCCCACGCCAATTGCTCGCACTCCAGGGGGCGGTGAGCTCTCCCCTCTGACAGCAGAGCCCCCCAGCAAAGAGGCAGCTGCAGCATTCACCGAGGCCCCCTACTTCATGGCCTCTGGTCAGTCTCCAGCCTCCTCTTCGTCCTCTGCCCTGGCAGCCACCTCCCATCTCGTGGGGGCCAAGGGCTTTGCCCAGCTGCATGGCAAGCCTGTCATCAGCATCACCTCACAGCCCCTGGGGCCGCGGATCATCGCACCTCCCTCCTTTGACGGCACCACCATGAGCTTTGTGGTGGAACACAGATGATGAGTGGTCACCAGAAAGCCGAAGGGAGCAGCTGCTGGTGAGTGACCATCACTTTGATAATCATGTTTAAGAGATTAAGAGCAGTCCTAATGCTTTGTGTTTGAAGTGGCAGGTTTATAGCAGAGAAGGTATTTTCGGAAGAATAGAACCCCATTCAAGTTATTAAGGAGCTAATTTTCCTGCCAAGCTTTCTTCTCTCCCAACTCCTCAGCCCCACAGCTCGCCTTTTCCCTTTAACCTTTTCAAATTGCCTGAGTGTTTTTCCCACAGTGAGTAGGAGGGATCTATCAGGCTTAGCCTTGGGTGAAGATTGGCAGGGGGAAGAAATGAAAACCTGGTCTGGATTTTGTGGAGTGAGCTTTATTCCTTGCAGCCCCAGTGACAGAGGCACAGGACATCTTTGGAAGCACCATTACTCTGGTTGCTCCTCAGAGTAAGGAGAGTCAAAGATTGACATTTTCTTGTTAAGAGATTTTCTAAAATCTGCAGAATGGCTTCTGTCTGTCCACCACATCTTTCTCTTGAAGTTTCTTATACAAAGAGACTATTTTTAAGCTCTTGTTTTTGCTTTTAGACAATCAGAATACTTTGTTTAGGCAAGTCCAAAGTCTTTACAAAGTCTTTAAGGTATTTTACACACACACACACACGGCTTGACCCCTATGGGATGGGAGATTCCCAAGCTGCAGTGGCTACTGGGATGAAGCTGCTGTGTTTGATCCAGTGCCTACAAGGCACCCTTTCCTATCTGCATTCTCTCCCATCAGAAAAGAATCAATCCCCCCTTGTTCCCCTCTCTAAATGAAGTAGATGTGGATTCTGACACCGGAGTCCATCCAGATTCATCGGTGGGAATCCTTACTGTAACTACAGTCCATGGAACTTGATAGGAAGGGGAGCCTGGTTTTTCTGAACCAGGACACTTTAGGTCAAGCACATAAGGCAGGGGCAACCTTCAGAAAGCCTTCCCTGGTGGCTCAGTGGTGAAAGGGAGATGCAGGTTCAATTCCTGGGTTGGAAAGATCCCCTGGAGAAGGAACTGGCAATCCACTGCAGTATTCTTGCCTGGAGAATTCCGCAGACAGAGGAGCCTGGTGAGCTACAGTCCATGGAGTTGTAAGAGTTGGACATGATTGAGCAACTCAACACACACACATACACACACACACACATACACACACACACCCTTCAGCAGGAAACTGCCAGCACTGGGGGGACAGATTTGTCCTCTCCTTCTCCTGCTGTGTTCACATGAGGAAGGGTTGATAGCATAAATGCTTCTAAGGGGTTTCATACCTTGGTAAGAGCATACTGAACTGAGAAAGGAGAGGGAGAGGAGAGGAACCCTTTCTATGCTTACATGAAAAAAATAAACCATTCCCATCTTCTCTGTACTGAAAAGAGAGGAACATTGTTTCTTTCTTCAATGAAAAAACCTGAAATTAGGAAGTAGGATCAGCGTGCCAGCATCTTCTCACCAGTTGTGTGTTCTGGGGCATGCAAATTCTCTAGGACCCATGACAACTGTGTGTCAGTGATTTCTACTGCTCAACATTTGTGTGAATGTCAGATCATGTAACAGTTGTTGCAAAATATAAAAGCTTTCCAAATTAAGGGATTTTACTATGTGTTATATTTACTAGGCTGCAAACAACCAATAGACCACTGTTCAATAATCCTTGGATCTTCCTCTAAAAATTCAGGTAAAAGCACAACCCTCATTTCACTTCTAATCTAGAAACAGATGATTCAAATTCTTCCTTTCCAAGAATTTGCAATGGGCCGTATGTAATGAACACAAATAAAGAAGGGAGGGAAAGATTAAAGATAAATAATGCAACTGTTGTTCAATGTAGAAAATAAAGAAATATGCACGTGGAAGAGGCCTCAATTTAGAGATAGCTTTGCAGAAGGAAAGGAGTAGCGTCTAGACAAAAATGTTTTCATTTTCTGGACAGGTGGGATGTTTACCTAAGGCTGTTTGGGAGCAGCTAATCCTGGGAGGCCTTTGTGTGAGTTATGGAGGTGCAGGGCAAGGGGAAAGGAGGACAGGGCCCCGAGGAGGGAGGAAGCGGCACAGGCTAGCTTTGTGTCCTGTAGCAGCTGCCTCTGGCCCTTCTCCCATCTGCTGAGTCTAGAGAGATTAGGCTGGAGTGATTTCCATCAGACACAAATACAAACCCGAGTTTTTTGTACTAGAGATTTGAACAGTGATTTCTTTGAAAGCTTTTCCCTTCTTTAACATTTATTTTACTCCACAACTCTAAAGACAGACAGGCAAGAGCTGGCTTCAAGATTTAAGGCTAGTCAAGGAAATAACTGGGGCTTCCCTGGTGGCTCAGAAGATAAAGAATCTGCCTGCAATGCAGAGACCCAGGTTCAATTCCTGGGTCGGGAAGATCCCCTAGAGAAGGAAATGGCAACTGACTCCAGGATTCTTGCCTGGAGAACTCCATCGACAGAGGAGCCTGGCGGGCTACAGTCCATGGTGTTTCACAGAGTCAGACACAACTGAGCAATTAATACACATACACACACAAATACATACACACACAGAAGAGTTAATGATTAGCTTTCTGTGTACAGGTGACAATCTAATTACCCAAATTCAGATAATAACTAAAATCCTTCAAGACTCAGCATCCTGAAAGTTTTATGCCACTTGCCAAAGAAAAGTCAGGTTAAAAAAAAAAGGAAATGTATAGTTCTTTTCCTTGTGTGAAAAAGTTTAAACATGGTTCAGATATAGCAAAAATTACATGGTATACCCCCGTTCATCTGCTGGTGTTTGTACGGACAGTCAGTGTGAGAAGTCCTGGAAGCTAGTTTCAGTTTAAGATTTCCTTTGAAAACCAGACTTATTCCAGATTTTTTTCTTGAGGTAGAGTAGGGTTTTATGTGTTCCTCTCAACTAAGAAGTCACATAAATGACTTGATCCAAACACAGCATTTCATAAGAAGAAAACTGGGGCTTTAGAAAGAAGTGGTTTTGCTGAGGTCCCCAGAGAGGGAGAGAACCAGGACCCATGGGGCTGGCTCCTGGCTCCTGGACCACACAGTGTGCTGTTTGTTTTTTGGTAGGAGTCATGAAACCAAAAAAGGATGGCAGAGGAGCCTGATGAGCCCGGGACTGGCAGGCGGGACACCTCGGACCTGCTCTGATTCTCTTGACTTTTGTAAAATGAATGTCTAATAAAATGCACTAATTCCTTCATTCATTCCACAAGCATGAATTACACGTTTATACTCCATCAGCCACGGTGAACTCTGTTGTGAGGCTATGAACCCACATGTGACCATCCTATTAATACAAGCCAGGAGCCTGCACTCCAGCTGGAAGACACAAGCTGTACACACAGAACTGCAAAAACAGTGTACAAATCCTGTCTTAACCTTTAAGATTCCTTCCAGCTCAAATAATAAGTATTTCATCATCTATTTTTAGCTGCACGTTGTAACCAGGAGGCTTACTTTCTCCCCCATATAGATTTGAGTATACCTAGCTGCTGCTCCTCTCAGATCATTCTGTTATGAATTTTCCTCTAGTTTCGCTTTTATAGGTGTGTACTTACTGTTTCTCTTCTTCCTGTGAACAGAATTGCAGTGCTCCTCAATCTTTGCCAGGTCACAACCCATCTCAGAGGCTAAGTAGTAATATTATGTATTTTATTTGTATTTAGTAATGACAACACACAGTGTGATAAATGGACCAAATTGTTCCCAGCTGGTGGCCAGAGAGTTACAACAGAAACCCACTGGGAACACACCAGTGTGCTGGGCATACGAGTTCAAAACTTCCCAGCTCTCTCCTTTTTTGTTAGGCCTTTTCTGTTTTAGGCCTTTGTTGTTTGTTGAGGTTTGTTTTGGAAGTCCCTTCTCCACAGTATCTTTGATGCCTTTTCTGATGAGATTATTTTTGTTTTAGTTTTCTGTCATTTGAGGCATGTAGCTATATTTTTCCTTCCCTAACATATTCAGTCTCATGCTTTCTCCTGCTCACCCACTTACATGCTGTATTTTTGCTTTAAAATCGTATCTGAGACTTGATACTAAATACCATTTACAAGGGCATAAAGATAAATATGTAATAATAACAACAGAAAACTTTCATTGGCACCATGCCTGCCACCCAGTGGGGTCGGCAATTATTTTGTTTCCTTTGAATGTCTTTTCTTTTTTTAATACTTGACCCATTTGCTTCTTCATTTCTGAGTGTGCCTTACACTGTTCTTGTGTCATCGTTCTTCCTTTTTCTCCTCACTTCTTCAGAGTTATTTCTACCTCCTGAGTAGAGCCCCAAACACCAGCAACTGAAGAGGAAAGAGAAAGGGAGCGGATTCAGGGGAAACTATTTTCATAGGGTTCTCTAAAGGGGCCCCATGGGGTCCTTAGATCATCAAACCCTGTCCCCTTATGTAAAAATTGTGGGAGAAAATTGAGGCTAACCCTTCTTAAGTCAGAGTGTCCATCTAGGGCAGAATTGGGACTCAAAACTGAATTATCCCAGACCAGAGTCTATTTCCATTTGCTTCTTTCTTAATGCTGCTCAGTCCCCTTCTCTTTTTCTCCCACTCTGCCTTCTGCTTCTCCATCCTGGGGTCAGGCCCACACCTTACTTTCCCTCTTTTCTTCTCTTTCCATTTGTTTGAGAATTTGCTTTCTATTTTTTGATAATTTCTTTTTTGTTCCTTATTGTAGTTTCTTCTTTCCCATTCCCTTGAAGTTGATTTAGTTGCTCCTTCCCTTCTCCTCCCTTTGCTGTTTGGAGTCTGTTGTCATCACCGACTAGACGGCTTCAAGGGTGGGCCTGAAGTGGTGGCTCCCTCACGTGTGTTCTGGACAGCCTCGCGCATGAAGTCAGATGGCGGGCTGCAGGCAGCACGCTCGACATTTCATTTTTCAGCTCATCCCATGATCACATTCCTGAATCAATTCATTTATATCTGCTTTTTCCTACCTTGATTGTGGCTTCCTCTCCTGATGATTATACATGGCTGCTGTTGTATTATCTTCCTCTTGTCTTTTTTTGTGCCATTTCTTTTCTCCCTTTCTCTTTCCTTGGATTGTAGCTCTCCTCATTCTTATTATTTTGTGCTTTTCTCTACAGGTTTTTTTTTTGTCATTATATTTTCCTCAAACCTCTATAAAATTAATAAGAAAGGAAAATTAATAGCTAATGTGTATTCATTTATTATATTCCAAGATTTAACATCATGCTGCTTGATTCTTTAAGCCTGTGGGTACTTTCTTATCCACATTTGACAAATGAAAAAATAATTTGTCCCAGATCAAGAGACGAGCTGAAATCCAGGCCCTTTGAGCTCAGTGGCCATGGGTTGCCCACTTTCTCCCTCTCTGCCCTGCACATCTCAGTTCCTTGTGAATTGTCCCTCTTTCTTAACTGGGAAAAGGGGAGAGAATAAGGTAAGAAACTGATCCTGAATCTGGCAATGTCTAGCATATATTAAGCTCCCATGTGTGTTTCTGTTTTGATTAAAAATTAGCTCTCGTTAGTCATTAGAACACTGTACATCCTAAAGGAAAACAGTTTCAGCACTTCTAGGGGCTGTGGCTGCCAGCATTTGTGTGGGTGGGGTGGAGTGGGGGTAATCTGTGTGTGTATGGGGAGGGATAGGTAACTCGGGGGTGGTGGGCAGGTGTGGGATGTCATCTGAAAGCAGGGTCTGCTAAATGCCGATGGGTACATGCATTTCAGTCCAAAGGAAGTTGGGTGGCTTTGACTAAAACCCAGGTATGTGTGCCTTGAAGTCAGGCAGCCCTGGCTCAAAATCTTTCTCCAGACAAATGACTTGCCCTCTCTGGACCTCAATTTCCTGAAGGGTAAAGTAGGGATACCTTGCGGGAGCATTGTGAAGATTGAATCATAAAATCACTGCAAAGGACATGGCACACAGTCCATGCCCTGTCATAAGAGTTCAATCTTGCTTGGAGACTAGAAGCTCATCAATGCCTCAGAAGCCCCTCATCTCTCTGGGGCCTCCACCAAGGCAGAAAGTCAGCCCTTCTTCCTGCGTACTCTCAGGGCAGCACCAGGGGGCCCATACACAGGATTTCTTGATATTTATCCAAACTGGAGGTCATGCTCACAACTCTGCAGTCCCCTTTGTGCTGCCTGACCCCCTGGGGCAGGTGTTGACTGTGGTCAGTGTCCTCTAGTATCCCCCACGCTTTTCAGCATGTTATACAGCTCTGGGCATAGGGTGCCAGCTGCATGTGGTGATTTTCCCCTCTCTCTGGGCACAGGCCTGTGTGCAGAAAGGGAGAATCTGACCCAACATCCCTGCTGAACTCGGTCATGTGTTGCGTTCTAAAATCATGGGAAGTCATCCAGGCCAGACTGCCTGGTGACAGTACAGTCACCCCCTCCCTTCCCTGACTTCGTCATGACCCTTTGCCAGGTTCAACTGGCAATAGTTATTTCAGCCTTAATAGGAACTGGAGCAACCTTACTACTTTCAAGATTTTAAACACAGTTCCTCTAAAGTTAATATATATTAGCAGAAGCAATATCCCACAAATGAGCAAAAAGACGTTATCTAGACTACAAGTCCCTGAAAATGATCCCAGCAATTGGTAGAAACAGATTTCTCCTCCATTCCTCAGCTTGCTCTCCCCATCCTGGGGTGTTTCCATTCTCTCTCTCTCTCTCTCTCACTGTTTCTCTCTGTCTCTCTCCCCTCTCTGCTCTGCAAGGACTCTGCAAGGAGTCCTTGCAAACTTTGCTTCATGATGGGACTCAGACTGAGTTGTCCTTAGATCCACACTGACATTTTTCCTCTTGGTCTCCTATTATCTTTTCCTCCCCTTGTAATTATGTTTTCTTTTCCTGTTCTGTGTGTCCTAAGGTAGAAAAACTTTAGCAAATGAGAAGTTTCCAGACTCACAACAGTCCCTTTTCTCTTGAAAGTCATTTCTTGATATAAAGTACATAAGAGTAAAATCAACAAACTTGAAATATATACATATGAGCTCTAAACCTATAATTAATCTTATAGACTTCTTTTTCCTTAAGCATATATTTAACACAGGTCAGTTTCTAGATGGCAGGATTAAAATATCCTTTGCCACACTACTCTGATTGCATATAAATTGATTAGATAGCTGTTATTTGATACTTCTTGAAGGTTGTTTTTCACATGATAGAGTCGTCTAATCCTTAAAAAAATATTACCTGTAGGCCACTCTATTTCTGTCTTCATAATATTATGTTCAAATTTCAACTCCCAAAGGTTAATTTTAAAAAGTTCTTTAGGCAAAGTTCTATTAGATATACAATATATAGAGAGATTGACAGAAAGAAATGGCTAATTTTCAGTAAGATTTTGAACACGTTGATGCTTGTCTTAGAATTGATTGAAATAAGTTATAGACTCTAACCAGTATATCTCATTTCAAACAAAATGCACAGTATGAAATTCCACATAATTTAAGTGGTGACCATTCACTTTAGAGTATAGAGTTTATTCATTTAACTAAATTAATAACTCATGATAAATTTCAAATGTTTCAACTTAGTTTAAATATCATTTTTGTATGTTTTAAGAACATATCTGTTATACTATTTTCTGTTACGGATGATTTCAGTAAGACTAAATATTTAACCCTAAAATAATTTTTGAATGGGTTGACTGTATTTAATTCAAGTTTCAAAAAGATGTCCCATTTGGGGCAATTTCTTGAAGTCAGTAGGATGTCTAGTAGGTTCAGAAACACATTCTCCAATTTTAAAATGTGAACTTCAGCGTTATTCACACTGAAATTAAATAGTTAAATTAATAGTTAAATAAAATGTATCTTGGCATTTTTCTTGCTTCTTTAAGAGTGAGATTTACTTTTAGAACTAACAGTCTTTTCTTTGACTATGTTTGTTTATAGGAGCAAGAAAGAAAGATGGACAAACCTTAAATCTGAAGGCTTCATTGTAACAACACTAAGAATCACCTGAAAAACTTCCTCTAGATATGTTATTCTTAGTTTTTGCTTCTTATAAACAAGTGTGTAAGTTTCTATATTTTTCTGAATAACCCTGTTAAGACACTTTGTGTTATTGCTGATTGAATGGTTGTGTTTTTTCCTATGTAAAATTATTTCCTTTTGTACTTTAATATAAGCTTTCCCTTCATCTTTCCTTCCTGCATTTGTGACTAGGCAAACAATCTCTTATGTGTTCTTGTAGTTCAGTCAAAACATACAACAGAATAAGATTGGTTTGGTTGTAAACCAAACTAGCAAATCAGTCATTTGGATCACAAATCTCCCTACAGATTCTTGGAATATATCAGGACTGGCTGGCAGAGTTGTAGCATTTGTCTGGGTTTAAATATGATGGGTCTGTGTTTTGAATCATAGACCAGCCAAGCCTAGTCATTCTCTTGGTTATGTTTTACATGTCCTTTTATTGGGTTTAGCATGATTTCAAATGTGATTGTGAAAAACAGTAGTTTTAACTTTTGTGCCTTGTTTTAACTTTCCCATTGGTACAATGCCATGACAATATTTGTTGCCTTAAAATAGAATGGTTTGAAAGACTGGAGAGCCAGTGGCTGCATTTAAGATTAAGGTCTTAGTTTCAGAAAGGTATAAAATATCTATTTCTCTCTAGAATCCAAGCTTTGCTATGAGTGTGGAGGATTATATTCTTCTTTAATGATTCCCTCCATAGTTGCATACTCCTCTCTCTCACGGATTGTTTGGAGTCTGAAGTGTGACCTGTTTGGGGTAGTGGAGTAGAAAGCGAACCCTGATTTGGTGGCTCTGATTCTCTCTAGCCCTCACCATACCAAGAGCAGTGATCTAGGTTTATATCACTTGCTCCTTATGGTTTTAAGAGATGTCGAGAATGCAAATCATAGAATCTTTCATTGACATTCAATACTGCCTCAGTTGTAGCCCACTTCTAAAGGTTATTTTAGTGAGTGTTCATGGTAAGTTTTGAAAAGCTGATTGAACAAATAAATATTTAGCTCATCATAATTTACAAGTGAGTCAATATATTATATATTCAACAAATGTTACATTGAAATATTTCTTACTTTTAAAAAGAATAACTTGAAAGTTCTCCTGGGCTTTTTAAAAAGGAACCTCCTCTTATTTACTTATTTTTTCAAAGATAAAGCGTTCTGGTAATTTTTTAAGCCTTATTTTTATTTTAATGATCATTAATATTGATTTTTGCTTAAAATTGCATCTTAAAACCACAGAATTTTATACTGTTCATGACTGAAGATGTGTGTTATGCTGCCATCTCAGTAGTACTCTTTAAAAAAAAACTCAATTTAATATTCAGGGCCTTCCTTAAAGGGATCTTACTCTGAAAAGTTCTTTTGGGTAAAAGGAAGGGTTTGAGACAGGAATAGTCAGCTCTGGTCACAATTCAATCAATCATTGGGCTAATGAGCTATGAAATGATGAGACTGCCTCTATGAGATACGAAGCATGAAATATGAAATAGTCTCTGTATTTGGAAAAGATGCCCTTGTGCCATAATTTGGGGAAGTGTTATTCCTTGGTTATAGACGTCATCTTACTCAACTCCATCAACAGATTCACCCCAGAACTTAATTTTTTATTACTAGGAAGTGTCTCTCATAGCATCAGCCCTTCCTTATATTCAGTAGAGATGTGCTGGGTCTGGGTCACTTAATACTGAAACAAGAATGTAGAATCAGTTAAAGATCTCAAACATAATACTCAAATAACTTATAATGCTTTCAGAACACTGAAATCTCAAGTATTGAACACATCCTGTGAAACTCAGATAGAATTTCATAGATAGAACAAGAATTGACAAGACTGTTTCAAAACTACATGTGACTTTTAGGAAAACCCAGTGCTGGTGTTAAGTAGTCAACTACTTCCATGTCTCCAAAAAGAGAGACATCTCCTTTCCTAGAGAATGTGGTGGAGTCTTACCTACCAAGGGTCTGGGGATCCCATAAGCTACTTATCACTATTTAGCATTATTTTTCCCTAACAGATCTGAGCCTCAAATTTTCACATTGAGGTAAACTAGGAAAGAAAGAACTTTTCATTTGTTGGCACTATCGGAGAGGCTATGTCCTCTGAGAAGCTGCTTTGGTTGCAGTAAATGTCCAAGTGGTTAAAAAAGTGATTTTAAAGTGGTGTTCTATGAACACCATATCATCTGTGATAATTTCATGGTTCTCTATTTCATCAAGCCATAAAAAGCAAAGCTTCCAGGCCATTTACCACCTCAAATGATAGAGGGGAACATTTTTAAAAACATGAGGTAAATCTAAATCCTCACTTTTCATTGTTTTATTTCTTGAGGTTGCGTTGATATTTGAATGAAGTAGTTGTGTCCTTCCTTATTCAACCAAAGCTAAGTAGAAAAAGCCAAGGGTATATGAAACCTTCTGGCCCATAAAACCATCACCCTAACAATGTCCTTTCAGCTACCAAGCTACCTTTTTATTGTTTAAATACACAAAACCATTAATAAAGCATGTAACATTTCCTATAGGGTGCCTGGAGCTTGAACCTAATTAGAATTGCAGAGTCTGGCTTTTGCCATCTCTTCTTGGGGTTACATGTGAAATGTAGTTTTCCAGATAACTACAGGGCATTTTGTGTAGAAATCTTGACCCATTTCCCCTTTTTCCCTGTTGGTCAAAAGGTCAGGTTGAAATATGCTCCTTTTGAATTGTTTTTGGAAAACTGAACAAATTTGTAACCAGTACAACAATTTAATTCACCAGAATATATTTTCTTGAAAAACACTCTCTGAAATTGGCCTCAGGATGAAATGAAGCCCAAATATGCAGTTAATGACTTAACACATTGGCTCTCTGTATGTCTGTCTGCATCTACGTTATGTCTGTATGTGTATGGCTCTCTGGATATCATTGAACAAATAAGCTAAAACAAATTACATTTTGACATCTTTATGATGAATCTAAATGTTAACATGCACTTCAAAACCATCCTTATGTCACTCAGAAATATGTAGCTATATAAATCTTTTTAATTTCAGATTTGATTTCATCATTCTTGCCTCTTAAAGAGATTTAATGCATTTAAATTATTTTCATATTTCATAGAAATGAAAGTCTGTGTTTGCTACAAATTCAATGCTCATGCTACCTGAAATAATACTTTGGACTGCAGGACAGTGTTGATTCTTAAGTAGACTGACTATAATCTCATGATAAGTATATATTATACGTGCATGAGAAGACACATTCAGTAATAGTCTCTGTGTTTTAAAACCATCACGGTACACATTTTCCTATGTGGTGCTTGAGGAGTTTCATTCTACAGTTTACAAGGTGTAGGTTTGCACCCCAAATTCTCAGGGTATGCTATTTTACCCAAATACTTGAAAGAAAAAGGTGCCCTGTATTTTATCAGTACTGTTGAGGGGAAAAATTATGTGTAGGTTTGTTTTAGAAAACTACTTATAAAAATCAAATTCACAGAATATGTTAGGCTTTTACATAATTCTTAAAGAGGTATATGTAGAGATATGATATATATTTTCAAGAGACTGTTTCTATATTCTTAACTAATTTCTGGGTCCTAAGTAGACCTCACAGGTGCATAAAATCATTAATAAAGCATGTAGCATTTGCTAAGTTGTACCTTGAGTTTGAATCTAATAAGAATTGCAGCCTCTGGTCCTCTGGGGGAAAAATAAAAACACATGTCCATCTGTGGCATGTGTGATTACAAGGCCCAGGGGAGGATTCTGAAAACTGGAGTATTGATATACCCCATGTCTCAGAAGAGAACTGAATGTTCACAGCATTTGTAAGCTGTTACCATTCTTGTTTCATGTTGCAACTTAGAGCATATTATTAGTTATATTCGTGTTTGATTCATAATGGTGCAAAATAAAACACACACACAACACATCAAATTTGATTTCTTTTTTTAAGTTTCATACTTGCTTTTTACAAGCTAATGTTAATGGCAAAAAGTCCTTACCAGGGCTTCCTGAAATTACCTATCATCCCTGTATCCTTTTTCTAGCAAGTGGTCCTTTCTTTTTCTCCCCCTTTGAAGATGTTGGTTTCTATATTTACACTGAACTCATCTTATTGTACAGTAAAGACAGTGGTGGTTGAAAAGAATGTGAAGACTGAGGAAGTTAGGTCCCAAACAAAGGAGAGTAAATTGAGTGGTAAACGGAGAAAGACATTGGATAACGCTGAACTATACCCCTGACTATGAAAAAAGCCAGTGGGAAATGGAAAGAAGGTGACTATTTAAACTGCTCTCATGATAGAAATCTTGGTGGAAGAGTTCCTACTTGAGATCTGATGTGATTCAATTATGGAATGCAGTGAGCATGCCCAGTGGGACTGTGAATCCAGCCCAACACCTCTGAGAATTACTTTGTCAGTGTATTGCATACGGAGAAAACTACTTAGACAAGGACTCTGTGAGACTAGCCTACTTACCTTTAATTGACAGCATTTATAAGTGATTGTGCAATCTTGTGTAATGGTCTTTTGATTCTTTTGAAAAAAAAAATGTTTTCTTGTTTTTTTTTTTTTCCCAGTAAAAGTAAATGCAAAGAAAATGTGCATTGTTTTGTCTTTCTTTTAACTCAAGAAACAAGCTTTGGACATTTTCCTTTTTTTCTGTTTTCTAACAAATCTTTCCTTTAACTTAAAACACTCTATTATAATGTTTCACATCCAGGTTGTATTAGTTTTCTCTTGTGGTAACCACAAACTTAGTGGCTTAAGCCACTGGAAATAGTGGCTTCAGGTAACATGAATTTTTTATTTTATGGTTCTTGACGTCAGAGTCTGATATGGTCTTTCCTTGGACCTAGAGTATTTCACTTAATCAGGGTATCTAAGGCATCTACCTGCTTGCATTATTAAGTAGCATTGTGAGGGGCACCTACCAAGGTATGAGATGCTCCGCTGACACCAAAGAGCAGCCCAGACAACGAATGTCCCCAAGGGTTCACACTGAGGCCCAGCAAAGTATATGTGGTCATCCTCTTCAAAACCAAAATAAATGAGGCACACATTTAGAGACAGGGCAGGAAGGATCAGCTCTAACACTGAAGTTACTATAAACCTTAATAACTGCATTGTGTTATTCCACTAAGCTTCATTGCAGTATACCCATCCTGTCCTGAGTATTCCAGACTCGAGACTGTATACATGTGGCAGGGTTATGTTGAATGCTTACGGTAATGGCACAGAGATTAGCAGGTGCCCCATCCCTGCAGCCAGCTGTGTCAGCAAACATCTTTAACCTGAGCACTAGCACCCCTGTTCCGAATAGACCCCTGCCATCTCTAGCACTAGATCATTTTGCTGGCTTTTGAGTTCATTTACCCATCCTCTGTATGGCTGGAGCCCTCTCCCTCTCTTCATCCTCTGCTCCTTAGCTTGCTGGCTCAGAATGCTCTTATTTTCCTATTATTTCTTACACAGAGCAATTTAACCACCTAACAAAGCCCTACTAAAGCAGATCCACTGCAGTATGTCCAGAACCATTGTTCTCATTGTGTATTACTGAGTAACAATCCACCCTAAAACTTAGTGGCTTAA
Organism: Giraffa tippelskirchi; assembly: GCF_054371585.1. Taxonomy (NCBI): domain Eukaryota; kingdom Metazoa; phylum Chordata; class Mammalia; order Artiodactyla; family Giraffidae; genus Giraffa; species Giraffa tippelskirchi. Next base: position 85,066,941 of record NC_137275.1, on the reverse strand, counting down.
AAACTACAAAACTCATGTGTTTAACTTGTGAGTCTGCAATTTGGGCAGAGCTCAGCATGGAAGGTTTGGCTCTGCTTTTCACACCAGCTCAACTTCTAGGGAGAATCTACTTCCACAACAGCCCATTCCTATGACTGGAAAGCTGATAATAGCTGTCAGCTGGGAGTTCAGTTGGAGCCAGTCAAGAGCCTCAGTTCCTCTTCAGCTGGGCCTCTCCATGGACAGCTTGAAAAGTGATCAGAAAGTGGAAGTGAAAGTCGCTCAGTTGTGTCTGACTCTTGGCGACCCCATGGACTATACAGTCCATGGAATTCTCCAGGCCAGAATACTGGAGTGGGTAGCCTTTCCCTTCTCCAGGGGATCTTCCCAACCCAGGGATCGAACCCTAGACTACTTGGGCTTCCTCAAAACATGGTGGCTGGGTTCCAAAAGTGAGTATCCAACAGACAGGAACAGACACTGCCCATTTCTCAAGGCCTAGTTCAGAGTGAGACAGCATCACTTTTACTCTATCTGATGTGCATTCACAGAGCCTGGATTTCAGTGGGCAGAAACATAGTCCCACCTCTCAGTGGAAAGTGTCAAATAATTTGGGAACTTGTTTTAACCACCATCCTAATTAAGGAATGCTTTTAAACAGATACTTTTTAAAGAAGAAATTTTTAAGTTAGTTCTTAGACTAGTGTAGGTTAGGTCAAAGATTCTAGAAAAAATCTAGAATGAGAATGGTCTATACAAGATTTGTTCATTGACATGTATACACTATACACTATCATGTGTAAAATAGATAGCTAGTGGGAAACTGCTGTATAGCACCAGGAGCTCAGGTCAGTGCTCTATAATGACCTAGAGGGGTAGGATGTGGAAGGGAGGGAGGTTCAAGAAGGATATATGTGTACGTATAGCTGATTCACACTGTTGTACAGCAGAAACTAACACAACATTGGAAAGCAATTATACTCCAATTAAAAAAAAAAAGATTTGTTGGGTGTGCTTTATGTCTGTGTTGGGTGTATGCTGGAATCTCGGAGGGCAGAATCTCACTGGTGTATTTCTAGCGTGGAGGGAATTAATGTTCTTTAGGAATGAATGAATGTCTGCTATATGCCAGGCATTCTGATTCAGAAAGAGGTTAGCATTTCAGGAAGCCTCTAAACATGGTGAGAATGCCTGATGCGCTGATGAAGCTCTTTAGTCTAAGCCTTGTCGAAGGCATGGAGATTGAAAGAGGAAACTGGCAAACAGCCGCAAAAAGGAGATCCATGCCAGCGACCCAGCATGGGGCAGGCATGGCACAAAGAGGGCTAGGTGTGAAGAGAAGTAGAAAACCGGCGCAATAGCAAGAGACTGAAAGTGAAGCAGCTGTTTAGTTGTGCAGAGGGCAGGGAGCTGTTGAAGGGCAGTAAGGAGAGGAGCATGTGGGCAGTAGCATGGCCCAAGCCCTTTGACAGGAAGTTTATCCAACAGAAGTGATATGAAAAGATAGTCATCAAAGACACAGCAAAAACTTACATATATTTTTTCTGTCCCAATCAACAGATTGCCCCTTGGGTATAATCATCCCTGAAGGCTTATATACCTTCAGTACTACTGGACAGAGTGAAAACAGGTTTTATTATACACGTATGTATATTCCATAGGAACAAACACTAGATAGAGCATTATAGAATAACATTATAATATACATATAATATGTGGCATATTATATATTATTATAAAGAGAGAATTGTGAGATAATGCATATTACTCCTAGCCTGTAGTTGCCTTCAATAAATATTAACTACTAACAAAAAAAAGAAATATAAACGACTACAATATACCTCTCCATTGTAGCACATTTGCTACTGAAAAAGTCAAGTTCACTCCTATACAGGTTGCTTAAAAATGTTCAAACCACTTACTGGGATAGCTTCTGTTTACAAAAATAGTACATGTTCTTTGAAGAAAGTTTACAAATGTAAAAATAGACTAAAAACTAAAAAGTAGGGAAAATTCTTAATCACTAAGCAAAATATCTCCAGAAATTAATATTATTACTTGCAAGTGTGTTTGATACTTTGCATGCTATTTTGTAGTATATTTTTTCCATAAATTTATAAGCCTACCTCCTTAACTTCCAATATTTTTAAAGGAATGTTTTTTAACATTTGTATCTTATTTCATGTTTACTTAATCTCATATTTTAAGCACTTAGTTCTTATGGTTTGGGGCTGTGAAAATAATGCTGCCATGAACATCTTTGAACACAAGCATCTCTGATGATTTCTTTGAGACAAAGTCCTCTAATAAAAGGTCTTGAACAATCTTAAAACTTTTGACAGATATCTCCCTACCATTCACCCCAAAACATGCAAATACCTTATTTAGAAACTTCATATTTTAGCACTTCACTTGTATAAAATTATCCTGAAGACTGAGGGATGAGAAGCGCCTTGTGATTTGCTGAAATACACATTCACTGCTAAAATACAAACACTTGCTTTCAACCCTCCTGCCCAACAACCCCACTTTCTAAACACACTCACACACAGTTTGCAAACTATAGAAGAAACTGGGAGTCTTCTTATGACTTTAAGTATCTTCTTCTTCTCTAGGGCAAGGCTCTCCAAGTGTGGATCTAAGCTTAGAAGCTCACCCTTTATAATTCCCAAGTGGGTGGTAGACGTACTAAGTGTACCTGCAAGTTGGTGGCTCAGTCATTGGCAGCTTCTACGCACAGGAGATATGATGGAAGCTGTGCTTGGGGAGATTCGTTTGGGCAGAAGGAAGGGTGAGAGACGATGAACTGGAACAGCCGAATGTTGGTGTGTTTCGAGAGTGTATGTGGCAGGAACACGAGGGGTGCTGTTTGTGAAGAGTCATGTGGTTGAAGCTGGAATGAAATGTTGAATTTGAGTGTGGTGAGGAAACTGACTTCCAGATTTAGGAGCTCAGACTGAATCCTGGCTAGGTAGCAGAGGACAATGATTATGTGCTTGAACGCTAGAGGGAGGCTCATGGATTAATCCTGTGTTCTCTACTGGTTATGAGATCTTACACAAGGCCCTGAGTCTCTCTGTACTTCAGTTCTCCATACAGAAAAGGTGTATAATTACAGTTTCTACCTTAGAGGATTATTTTGAGAATGAAATTATAGGCCACCTATGAAGGCAAATAGATGGGGAAACAGTGGCTGACTCTATTTTTTGGGGTTCCAAAATCACTGCAGATGGTAATTACAGCCATGAAATTAAAAGATGCTTGCTCCTTGGAAGAAAAGTTATGACCAACCTAGATAGCATATTAAAAAGCAGAGACATTACTTTGTCAACAAAGGTCTGTCTAGTCAAGGCTATGGTTTTTCCAGTGGTTATGTATGGATGCGAGAGTTGGACTATAAAGAAAGCTGAGCACCGAAGAATTGATGCTTTTGAACTGTGGTGTTGGAGAAGACTCTTGAGAGTCCCTTGGACTGCAAGGAGATCCAACCAGTCCATCCTAAAGGAGATCAGTCCTGGGTGTTCATTGGAAGGACTGATGTTGAAGCTGAAACTCCAATACTTTGGCCACCTGATGTGACTCATTTGAAAAGACCCTGATGCTGGGAAAGACTGAAGGCAGGAGGAGAAGGGGACAACAGAGGATGAGATGGTTGGATGGCATCATCGACTCAATGGACATGGGTTTGGGTGAACTCTGGGAGTTGGTGATGGACAGGGAGGCCTGGCATGCTGTGGTTCATGGGGTGGCAAAGAGTTGGACATGACTGAGCGACTGAACTGAACTGAACTATGAAGTGCCTAGAGCAGTACATGGTGCCTAAGAGGTTCTGTATAAAATGATGAATCATAAAGGTAACTGAGAGACTGTGGAAGACTTTGGTGAAGTACAAATAATTAAGTCTTAGGAACCATCAGATCATCCCATAAGTGCTTTGGATTCACCAAGGTCCTCTCAGATTTTATTGAAAAGCTGACGTCTTCTTCCCTAATTGGGGAATATATTAGAACATCTTCACTCATAAACATCGCTTCGTATCTCAATAATTTAATTCATCTCACACGGAAATCTTACTTATGATTGTTTTACATGGTTGATCTTCAAACAAATTGAGTGGGAGAAGTTTAAAAAAGTGGGGATAGGTAACCCAAAACAGAATGGAGGTGACTCACTTTCACCAACAAAGGAATCAGGTAATATAATCTAAAGCCTATTCTGGAAAGAGAAGGTCCAAACTTTTACATGTAATCCTAGAAGATTATGGCAGGAATCTTTTTAGTAAAAATAGAAGGATGAAAATAGCATACAGGTTTATGTGACGTTCCAAGTCAACTGTGAATAAATTAAACTTTTATTAATAGGAGGGTAGCAAAGGATTACTAACTCATTCTAGATTAATGTTAATCCCACTATGGAAGGTAAATGATTAGTTAATGTACCTCCAATGGTGGACTTTTTATTGATATCAACTTTTATGCTCTTCTCTAACCTCATCAAATAGAATATGCAATCATGTAGTAGGCTCTAAGAGTGTGAACTGCTTGTCTGCACACTCAAGCTGCAAACAGACCTGACTCCATCTGGGGGTTTTAGATGTCCTGGATAGTAAAGGAATCCGATACACAAGAGAAGCCAATCCTGGCTAAGTAGTAGCTGAAGAAAGGTAAAGAAATCATGTGGTCTTATTCTAAATCGCCCTCACTACTGTCCTCCCCTGCTTCCCACTCTCCTGGATGCTGCATGTGAGAGGCTCAGATATCCTGGCCATACTGCACCAAACCCTGAGAGTTAGAGAAGTGTGACCACTGGGCTATCTCACTAGTTGGAAGGTAGAGGTAGAAAGTATAAACAAATATCATTTTGTTGAAACTGATCATTAATGACTAAGAACATTGCTCATAACATCTCTAATACTAAAAACAACATTAATTAAAGTGGAAAATAATATTTATCAGATGCTACTGTGTGCTCTGGTGGCGCAGTCAGTAAACAATCAGCCTGCAATGTGGGAGACTTGGGTTTGATCCCTGGGTTGGGAAGATCCCCTGGAGAAGGAAATGGTAATCCACTCCAGTATTCCTGCTTGGGAAATCCCATGGACAGAGGAGCCTGGTGGGCTACATACAGTCCATGGGGTCACAAAGAGTCAGATACGACTGAGTGACTAAGGACAGCACTTTGTGCTCAGCATTATATATATTCATTATCTCAAGGAATTCTTCAAACAACCCAGTGAAATAGGATTATCATACCTATTCTAAAGAGGACAAATAGAGTCATATGCCCCAAATCATTCAACCAACAGATTGTAGACCTGGAATTTCAAGCCACAACCTGCCGGTTCTACCCATCTGCTGTCCCCACTGTCTCAATTGACAACTAAATTAATGCAGAAAGTGCAGCAAATATTTGATCAACCTTCGTCCAGACTCTTAATGTCAGGAGCCAGCCGAAACACGTGGGAAGCCCAATAACAGGATAAACATCTTGAATTCTGTACCTCCTCCCTGTACAGGAGCACATTTAGACTATTTTTAATATGTTTTAAGCTTTCAAATAAGTTTTTATGAATTTTAAAGTAAATTAATTAGTGAAAATATAACTGGAGCATTACCACGTGATCTGAGCCTTCCTTCCATGTTCTGGGGTTATTATCATCCCTCACTGCTCTCACCCCCACCACCGTCACTAGCACCACCATCTTTGCTATGTCCACACTCACTACTTCCATTCAATGTTCAGCCTCCAAGTTCTAGCCAGGGCATTTAAGCAATAAGAAAATTAAAGCAATTTATATTGGAAAGGAAGAAGTAAAACAGTCTTTATTTACAGCCGATATGGTCTTTTATATAGAAAATCTCTAGGAATCTATCATAAGATATTAAAACTGATAAGTGAGTTCAGCAGGGTTGCAGGATACATGATCGAATATAAAAAGTTGCATTTCTATACACTTGCAATGAAAAATTAGAAAATGAAAGTAAGAAAACAATTCCCTTCACAATAGCATCAAAAATAATAGAACACTTGGAATAAATTTGACAAAAGAAGTGCAAAACTTATACTCTGAAAATTACAAAACATTGTTGAAAGAAATTTTAAAAGATTTCAGTAGAAAGGTTCTTACATTCATGGATCAGGAGATCTAATATTGTTAAGATGGTAATACTTCTTGAACTAATGCACAGATTCAATATAATCCTTATTAGAATCCCAGCTGTGTTTGTAGAAATTGACAAGCTAAATCCTAAAATTCATATGGACACTCAAGGGGCTCAGGATAGCCACAACAATCTTGAGAAAGAACAAAGTAGGTGGACTCACAGGTCCCAATTTCAAATCTTACCATAAAGCAACAACAATCAAAAGAGTATCCTATTGGAATAAAGATAACATGCAGATTAGTGGAATAAAACTGACAATCGAGAAGTGAGCCTTTACACTTACAGTCAATTGATTTTCAACAAGGATGTCAAGACAATTTAGTGGGAAAAAATAAACATCTTTCAACAAATGCTGTTGGGACAACCAGGTGTACACATAACAAAAGAATGAATTTGGACACCCTACTGTACATCATATATAAAGATTAATTCAAACTAGATCAAATATTTAATTTAGAGCTAACTATGAAACTCCTAGAAGAAAACATAGGGGTAAATCTTTTTGACCTTGGATTTCCAGTGGTTTCTTGGATGTGACCAAAAGTACAAGCAACAAAGGAAAAAATAGATCACTTGGGTTTCACTACAATTAAAAACTCTTGTGTTTCAAAGAACATTATCAAGAGAGTGAAAAGACATCGCACAGAACGGAAAAAATATTCAGAACTTATTTATCTGACAAGGGACTTACACCCCAAATATACAAGGAATTCTTACTGCTCAATAGTAAAGACAAATAATCCAATTTTTTAAAGGGCAAAGGATCTGAATAAACATTTCTCCAAACAAGATGTAATAATATGCAATGGCTAATAAGTACATTGAAGAATGCTCAATGTCATTAGTCATTAGGGAAACACAAAACAAAATAATAGTGAGGTACCGCCTCACATCCACTAGGATGGCTGTAATTTGAAAAGGGCAGTAAGATTGTTGTTGAAGATAGGGAGATATAGGAAACCTTATACACCACTGGTGGAAATGTAAAATGATGTAGTCACTTTAAAAACAATTTGGTAATTCTTAAAAGTCTAAACATAGAATTGCTATTTGACCCAGCAATTCTATGAGGCATATACCCAAGAGAAATAAAAACATATGCTCACACAAAAATTTGTACACAAAAGTTCATAACAGAATTATTCATAATAACCAAAGGTGAAAACTACCCAAATGTTCATCAACTTTTAAATAGTATATTTATATAATGGAATATTATTCAACCACAAAAAAGTAAAGTACTGATCACTAGTGGTAAAGAACCCACCTGCCAATGTAGGAGATGTAAGAGATGTGGGTTCGATCCCAGGATCGGGAAGATCCCCTGGAGGAGGGCATGGCAACCCACTCCAGTATTTTTGCCTGAAAAATCCCATGGACAGAAGAGCCTGGCAGGCTACAGTACATAGGATCGCAAAGAGTTGGACATGACTGAGCACGCACACACACACACCACACAGGCTGTTATCACAGAAGTAGCTAGGATTTGCTAAGCATCACATGGCCGAGGTTTCTTAGCTCACAACCTCTTGAGTTCTGTGCTCTGCATCAACTTGCTTCTGCTGTAACAACAGTATCTCTATAGAATGCTTCCTCCAAGGCCAATGCCACCACCACTACCAGTACCCCCCGCCATAAACCCTCCTGCATTTTAGTCCTTTTTCTTTTCCCAATAACACAATAAGTGTGCTGGTCCAAAGCTTTAAAAAACTGGGCTTAGAGCCTGTTTTTGAGAGCTTCTGACTGCTGCTGTTTTCACCAGTGTATTTTCCAAAGGATTATGACCACTTGTTAGAGCATCTGGCCTATTCTGTAGAGCTGTAGAGGCTCAGTTGTATATGTGTTTGTGCTCAGAAAGTGACAGTAACAGACAAATATGGGGCTCAAAGTAATGGGTGGCTGAATGGCATCACTGACTCAATGGACACTAGTCTGAACAAACTCCTGGAGATAGTAAAGACAGGGAAGCCTGGCATGCTGTGGTCCACGGGACTGCAAAGAGCTGGACATGACTTAATGACTGAATGACAACAACTAAGTAATAGAAGACAAAGGCAATTCAGTAGGAATTCCACATATTTATTTCATCACACATCATCTTAAATTTACAACTAATGGTGGGCTACTTCCATTGTGTGTGTGTGTGTGTGTGTGTGTGTGTGTGCGTGTGTTTCATGGACAAGTGAGCACCTGTTATCTGTTTGGGTCCTGTCACTATTAACACATGTGTCTGTTTTATTAGTAAATACTTGAAAATGGTTAACATATGAAAAGGTGAAAACTATCCAAATGTCCATCAACTGTTAAATGGCATATTTATATACTGGGATGTTACTCAACCGTAAAAAGAGTAAAGTACTGATCGCTGGTAGTAAAGAACCCACTTGCCAATACAGGAGACATTAAGAGATGTCTCTTTTAATGTCTCTTTTAATTTGTACAAATAAAGACATACTTTTCTTGAGTTCATATTTTAGAATTCAAATCCATCAGTTTCTTAAAGTATTATTAAGTTCTCCCAGCTTTTGTAGATTGTAGTCCAACAGACTGGAACTTCCACCACACAACAATTGATTGAAAAGTAAAAAAATGATGAATATTTGAGGATTTTCCTTATAAAGGACAGTGGACCACACTGAAGTCTCAAAGAGACACAGCAGAAGAAAAGTCAAATGAAGTTCTTGAAGTCAGTATTTCTAATTCTGATATGCTCAGTCTGACATTTTTGTAAGGCAGAAGGCAGAGGACTGACAGGCTTTCTTCTAGCAATCTGTGTGGCCAGCAGAGAGATGAGATGGTATGTGTCAATTCTGTGTGCCTCCTACCTCAATGCTCAATAAAACTAACAATAGAAGAGATAAATATTAATTCTTGAACATAGTTGACAGAAGCCTTTAAGAGTCATGTCCCTTTTCCCTCATGCTCCCGAAAAACAGCAACAAAAGGTCTACTTTCCTGATTGAGCATGTTTGGTAGAGACAACCCATGTAAGATTTTACCAAGGACTTCATACACTGATTGAACATTTTTGAAACAAAATTGTGCTCCCCCGAGTGTGTGTATGTCTTTTTTTTTAAACAAGTTTCTTCTTAGGGCAGAACTAGTTTCACAGCAGTAAATGTGATTTGAGAGAGATGCAGGAAAACTAAGAATGCTGCTAAAAGTATCACATAGATTGGCTCAGAATGACACTGTAGGTAGTATCAAATAATTCAGGCCCAAACTTAGCTATGTGAGGTTTTTCATCATGTTTTACAAAACTCTTAAATACAGGTAAATATGTAAACACTGTGCTCTCAGAAAGCAATACTTAGGCATGTCACATCATATCCCTTCCGGTGAGATGGAGTCTAGTGAAACAGCCCCCATCAGTTTCAAAACCAACCACTGGAACTACTCTCTGGTTGAGGAGCAAACACCACCTTGCACATGTCAGAGTTCTCTTGGTGCAGCGGGAATTCACATCCTCCTATTAGGCTTTCTTTTCTCTTCCGAGAAACATAACCTCTGCCTGTGGACAGCCTTTCATACTTTGTCTCAAATTGCCTGCATAACAACAACAATAACAAAATCACACACATATTAAAGTCACACCACACCCATCAGAGCCCAGTTATTGAATGAACACTTCAAGCTTCTGAGTCAAAGCCATTTGAGAAAGGACATCAGTACCAAAGCTTTCATTCCCACGAGTGGGGTGATTTTTTTCCTCCTGTTTCTTTTTCCACTAACAGATAGACTTCACAGGCCTGGGATATAAGAGTCCTGCCACTCATTTTTCTGGAATGAAAGACCAAATGCCTCTCAGATTTTTGGAGATGCTGCTAAGCTTTGCAGGCCTTGCTATGTCCCCATCCCTCATTCCAGGGGCCCTGCCTTTGGAGTACTCCCCTTTCAGTAACGAGCAAATCCATCTGGGTTTAAGCCAACAAAGCTGACAGAGAAACACCCCCAGAGCTCTGGGCCAAGGGAAATGTGGAACCAGATCAGTTAGCCTTGTGCCTGGGCTGCTGGTCACTGCATTTTGACCACTGGAAGGTTGATTTTCTTCTTAATGTGTTAATGGAGGTTTATTCGAGACGTGTGTGTGTGTGTGTGTGTGTGTGTGTGTGTGCGTGTGTGTGTGTGTTAGTTGCTCATTCATGTCCAACTCTTCATGATCCTATGGACTGTACCCTGCCAGGCTCCTCTGTCCACTGGATCTTCCACGCAAGAACACTAGAGAGGGTAGCCTTTCCCTTCTCCAGGGGATCTTCCTGACCCAGGGATTGAACCCAGGTCTACCGCATTGGCAGGCGGATTCTTTATCGTCTGAGCCACCAGGGAAGTACATTCTAGACATAAGTTAATATAAATTAGCAACTGCTTAATAGCCTCAGGGAAGCTTCCCTGGTGGCTCAGATGGTAAAGAATCTGCCTGTAATGCAAAAGACCTGGGTTTGATCCCTGGATTGGGAAGATCCCCAGGAGAAGGCAATGTCAACCCATTCCAGTGTTCTTGCCTGGAGAATTCCACAGACAGAGGAGCCTAGCAGGCTGTATAGTTCATGGGGTCGCAAAGAGTTGAACACAACTGAGAGACTGAGCATACACACACAAGTACTCTAATAAAAGCATGTTTTTTAAAACTCAAAATCCCCAACACTTAAGCTTAAGCCAAAACTTAAACCAGGTCAAGTTGCTGTTATATGGATTACATAAAATTTGTGAATTCATTTGGGGTTTTAAGCCATGGTAAATGATTTTCAGATGTTCTGTTTTGAGCTTTCTATCCACGAGAACAGAGAAGGCAATGGCACCCCACTCCAGTACTCTTGCCTGGAAAATCCCATGGATGGAGGAGCCTGGTGGGCTGCAGTCCATGGAGTCGCTAAGGGTCGGACACGACTGAGCGACTTCATTTTCACTTTTCACTTTCCCGCATTGGAGAAGGAAATGGCAACCCACTCCAGTGTTCTTGCCTAGAGAAAATACTGTGAAAACAGCTGATAGTAAACATGCATCTAGTGTTTTTGCTGAAACTATGTGGAAACTTACACTAAATCAAATCTCTTTGTTGCCTTGATAAATTATTTCTGGGCTAGAATATGATATTATCTCCAGAATCAAATGAACTTGTCATTATAGTTTCTTGGCATGTTAGAAACTGAATTTTTTTTTTAGTCTTATCAATTATTCTTTACTCATTTAAAGAAAATTCATGTCTCACTGGGTTTTACCATTTTCCTTTAATTTCTGTGGAATGCTCGAAATTGGGTGCAAGTTCCTGGTGAACTGTTGAATGGCCCTGGTACATTCCATAAGTCCTGTTTCTTACCTGTATGGAACATCTTCCTTGTCCATCTGCAGACAGACTAAAAATGGGTACTGAGAAAACTGCACCGTGGAGATAAATTCCAAGCCTGCTTCTGTTTCTGCACCAATTTCCAAGCCAGCTTTCACAAAAGAGGAGTCCACCGTGATGTCACCAGTTATTAACACACTTACCCTAAAAATTGAGCAAAATAATCCATGAATCACATTTAACTGAGCTGAACTAACAGACCATGGGGTCTGAATTTCTGATGTTGATAACTGGAAAGGGACTAAGAGATGACCTAAATTTGCTTAGAATTCTGTTGGTACTAGGGCCTGGATAGTTCTCGGAATTGGGCAGTGAAAATTTGCCTTACCTCTGAGTCCTCTCCCAGCCTTCAGTTCTAAATGTGAGAATGAAATGTCTATGTGGTATTAATGTTTGATATGGGCATATCAAGAGCCAAAAGGAAAAGATGCCTGGGATCTGGTCCTTTCAGAAAGTCAGAAATACCTGATTATCTTAAAATCTAAGCTCACCCAGAAGACAGCTGATGTTTACAATTTTCTTGGTAATGATCTCTTTTGGCTTCTATGTAGCTATTTTAATTCATTTCATTACTTTCTCTAAAAGGTCTTTGGTGACATAAGTCTATGGTTGCCAAGATATTTTAAAAAATATAGTATCATGAAGAACAATTCCTACAGCATGTACATTGCATGCCTCAGAAAAGACAGATATCATAGGTTCTCCAATGATCACCTAGACAGACTGGACTGAGTAGGATAAAGGCTTGGAGGAAAATGAAGAGGATAAGCAATTCTAGTAGAAGGCTTACCTCTAGGACTACTCTAATTTAATTGCAGACTTCAGATGAAATCTAAGTTGTACATTACACTCTTTTGACAGACCTACTAATGTTTGCTATCCTACTCACAGCACACTTGCTGCCATTGCCAGTGAAAAGTAGGTCAGAGGTGGTATCATTTAAATCCCTGAATCCTTTACCATAGCTTCTCACATCTTACACTCAACAAAGGCTTAGATCATCTTTAAATGAGCAAATGGAAAATTGAAGATGAATTGGCTATAATGTGGACACTGGCAGACATTTAGGGATACTATGTCCCTTTTAAAAAGCCAGATTTTTTTTGGCATTGCTGTTGTTGACTTCCTTCCGTAAATAATTCAATTCAGTTTAATTTGGGAAAACTTCTATCCAGAAAATAAATCAGAAAGAGGAGAAAGATGACTGATTTGGTGGGAAGTCCTAAATTATATTGCTTATCCCTCTGAAAGCTTCTCCCATTTCTCATTCTTTGGTTCCTTTTAGTAACCCTGAGGGTCATCTTTCATGTTAAATGTGCTACCTTTTGATTTTTCTCAATTCTTTCATCCATTGTTCAAATTCAATTTTAGCACTCCTATCTCACTTCTGCCCCACTGTATTTTTAAATATCCAAAAATGTAAAAATCAATTTCATTTTCATTTTCTTTCCTTCAGTACTATAACAAACAGAAGAATAATTCTTTTGATTATAATGCTGGTTCAAAGATGCTTTAAGGTCAAAATAAAGTGCTTTCATTTGATCTGATGGGTCAATTAAAAAAGCTAAAGGACCTGAGAAAATTCTGTTTAGAAAAATGAACACTGATAAATACACTTAAAGGACTCGGAATATTTAAGACTTAGATTCAGCACAAAAGTGATCATCTTTTTATTTTCTCCACTGAAGACAGCAAAAGAAGAAAGATTTTAAATCTCAACAAGAGGGATAAGCTAAAATAATTTGCTTAAAAGTAAAGTTTTTTGACAGCACTGTCAATTACTAAAGTGGAATATTTTGTCACTCTGCTTATTTCATGACTGCAGCCATGAAATTAAAAGACACTTGCTCCTTGGAAGAAAAGCTATGACCAACCTAGACAGCATATTAAAAAGCAAAACAAAGGTCTGTCTAGTTAAAGCTACGGTTTTTCCAGTAGTCATGTATGGATGTGAGAGTTGGACCATAAAGAGAGCTGAGCACTGAAGAATTGATGCTTTTAAACTGTGGTGTTGGAGAAGACCCTTGAGAGTCCCTTGGACTGCAAGGAGATCAAACCAGTCAATCCTAAAGGAAATCAGTCCTGAATATTCATTGGAAGGACTGATGCTGAAGCTCCAATACTTTGTCCCCCTTATGCGAAGAACTGACTCCTTGGAAAAGACCCTGATTCTGGGAAAGACTGAAGGCAGGAGAAGGGGATGACAGAGAATGAGATGGTTGGATGCCATCACTGACTCAATGGACATGAGTTTGAGCAAGCTCCAGGAGTTGGTGATGGACAGGGAAGCCTGGCGTGCTGCAGTCCATGGGGTCGCAAAGATTTGGACACGATTGAATGACTGAACTGAACTGAAAGTGGAATACCAAGAGAAGATGGATGTCTCACCCACTGGGCAAGCTGTCCATGGATGTCTTTAAAAGCAAAAAGATCCTTCTCTAAGTTGTATTAGACACCTACCTGCTCATAAGGATCTATGGTAAGAATGACTTCCTATGGTTACTCCCTATTCTATGATTTAATGATTACAAATAGAAAGCATAGATTCTGAGGGGTTGGAAGGTTAAAGAATTCCAAAAACATATCTCTGCATATAGAGAACAGACTTGTGGTTGCCAAGGGGGAGTAGGGTGGGGAAGGGAAGGGTTGGGAGTTTGCTATTAGAAGTTGCAAACTATTATATATAGAATGGATAAATAACAAGGTCCTATTGTATAGCTCAGGGAACTATATTCAATATTCTATGATAAACCATAACGGAAAAGAATATGAAAAAGAACCTATATATATATCAATAAAACCAAATCATTTTGCTTTACAGCAGAAATTAACACAATGCTGTAAATCAACTATACTTCAATAAAATTAAAAAAGAAATCTCTGTGGTCCTTTTCATAGAGTACCATACATATGCTTACCGATTTTTCACTCGGGTTTTAGATTCACGATACCACAGACTAAACTCCATGGCACCTGTAATATCAATAGCTAGACCACCCTGAACATCCATATTGGCCTTAAGTCCAGATTGCAGCTGAAGCTCCTAGAAACAAAAACATGTAATAATAGTTAGAAGGAGAAAGGGAAGGAGAAAGAGGGGAAAGGGGAAGGTGAAGGGAGAGGGGGAGGAGAAGCAGCAGCACAATTTAGCCAGCCCCTTTCTAATAGCACATTCCTCCTGTAATACCATTTGAGTTATGTTAATGTTGAAGTCTTTCTCTAGGCTGGGAAACACAGTCTAATCTTGATCACTGGAAGTAGATTATTGATATGCTACATTATTTAATCATTTAAAATACTAAAGAAGTAAAGTGTCAGTTGAGAAGGGTGCTTTCTTTCAATCTTTGCCTCACTTTGGGAGGAATATGGTTCTCAAAGTGTGGTTCTCTGATGAGTAACAGGAGCATCCATGGAACTTGTTAGTAATGCAAGCTCCCTATCTACTGAATTAGAAACTCTGAGGGTGGTGCCCAGGAATCTGTGTTTTAACAAGCCCTCATGTGATTCTGATGCACCCAAATTTGAGAGCCACCAGACTAGGAAAAATGAAGCCATCTCCATCGGAAATCCAGCATTGGCTCTGGGGTGGAGATGAGGGCTGGGATAAATGATTTCCAGAAGTCCTTTAGCACTTCTGTAGTTATGTGCTGTGTCAAATAAAGTAAACTGCATTTTGTTGGCAAATGTAAGGAAAGATAAAAACTGCTGGTGCAATATACAAATTCTACAAATTGCCTAGGAAAGGAAAGCTGGGAAAGAAAGACAGGGTAACTTAACTAAGCCTTAATACCCTATTGTTTGACATTTGGAATGACATCAAAATAACAAAAAAGATCAACATGAACCCCACAGCATATTCCAGAGTGACAGTAATCATGTACAAACATAGTCCATCCTCAGCAACTTTGTAGTTGTCTGAAGCCCATTGCTTTATACTGACTGCCAGCATATACCTTTTAAGTCTTGCAATTTCTGTGTACACTAGACGAAGTGATGTTGGCTGAAAACTTCTTCAGCTGGGTTGGAATCAGACTGCCCAGGAACAATGTTGGAAATGCAACAGTTTTGTGAAAAAGGCTCAGTACCCTTAATTTTTATATTCCTCCAAAGATCTTATATCACCCTGCTTATTTAACTTGTATGCAGAGTACATCATGAGAAATGCTGGGCTGGAAGAAACACAAGCTGGAATCAAGATTGCTGGGAGAAATATCAATAACCTCAGATATGCAGATGACACCATCCTTATGGCAGAAAGTGAAGAAGAACTAAAGAGCCTCTTGATGAAAGTGAAAGAGGAGAGTGAAAAAGTTAGCTTCAAGCTCAACGTTCAGAAAAGTAAGATCATGGCATCTGGTCCCATCACTTCATGGGAAATAGATGGGGAAACAGTGGAAACAGTGTCAGACTTTATTTTTTTGGGCTCCAAAATCACTGCTGATGGTGATTACAGCCATGAAATTAAAAGATGCTTACTCCTTGGAAGGAAGGTTATGGCCAACCTAGATAGCATATTTAAAAGCAGAGACATTACTTTGCCAACAAAAGTCCGTCTAGTCAAGGCTATGGTTTTTCCCAATGATCATGTATGGATGTGAGAGTTGGACGGTGAAGAAAGCTGAGCACCGAAAAATTGATGCTTTTGAACTGTGGTGTTGGAGAAGACTCTTGAGAGTCCCTTGGACTGCAAGGAGATCCAATCAATCCATCCTAAAAGAGATCAATCCTGGGTGTTCATTGGAAGGACTGATGTTGAAGCTGAAACTCCAATACTTTAGCCACCTCATGCGAAGGGTTGACTCATTGGAAAAGACCCTAATGCTGGGTAGGATTGGGGGCAGGAGGAGAAGGGGACGACAGAGGATGAGATGGTTGGATGGCATCACCGACTCGATGGACATGGGTTTGGGTAGACTCCGGGAGTTGGTGATGGGAGAGGCCTGGCGTGCTACAATTCATGGGGTCGCAAAGAGTCGGACACTACTGAGCGACTGAACTGAACTGAACTGAAAGATCTTAGGTTCATGGCAACTGGCAACATGACTAACTTCTTTCTGTAACTGCCCTACTCAGACCAAACAAACCATGCTTTCATCAACTATTAACATTGCAATTTTAATTTCTAGAGAGGATTGTGTTGGTCATTGATCTCCCTGGATTTTCTCCAACTTTCCAAAAAGAGTGGCAAGAATCTCAGTCATAGAACTTGGTTTACTAAAGAAGTTTGATTGTGGCATGAAACTACCTTTGGTCTGAAAGACATTCAGATGAAAACATGAGATTCTTGACACAGAGCTCGGGACACATTAGGAGACAGCCCTAAGGACCTACTGCTACATTAAGTCTAGAACAAAATGTGGTTGTGGGAGGATGCAGGGGTTGTCTCGGGCGTTATAACTAGTATAAAGGAACACAAATTATCCTGAAAAAAACCCAAATAATCATGTTCAAATTGTAACCCATGCCTATGAACTGCAGAACCAAAATACAAATTCTGCATTTGTACCGTGATGGTGACTGCTTCCAAATGGGCCCTACTGTGTGCCCTGCCTCAGAAGTATTTCTTTCTTTGGACCATAGTCTATGTTCCCAATTTGAAAGCTATAATCTTGTTAGTCCACTCAACTCAGCAGAGGTCTATGATGTAGACTTTGGTTTTCCCACTGACCATACATTATGTGGATGTCAAAACACACCAAGCACCATGGGAAGGAACATTTCACGGCTATTGTCTAATGTGCCTTTTGTGGGGAGAGAGCACTTTCACTGCAGTGTGGGTTTTGAGGAGAGCCTTGGCTTTCTGGGAAGATTCCATCTCACGCAAAGGGATCAAAGAAGAATTCTTACGTATAATCACAGAGGAATATGTTCAGGATAGACCACTGACCCCAGTAGAAGGACAAACCACTCTTTCCTTCATGAAAGGGACTAAATCACACAGCACTGTGGTTCTAAAATTTGAGGGATATAAAACAAGTAGAACTAATGGTTTTTGAGTATCTACTGTGTCCCTTGAAGCTCTATATTTCGTATCTCATTTAATTTCCATACAAGTCTTCCATAGTTGGCATTATATCTGAAGATTGAAAAGAAAAATGAGGCTTGTAGGTTACCTGTGGAGCTAGACTGAAGATCCAGATGGTCTCTAGTGAGTAGACTTTTCTACTACCATAGATGACTATCACAAAATCATAACTCTCACTTGTCTCCTACTGTGCAAGGAGGCCTGTTCTAAGAGATATTGCAAAAAAAAGATAAAGTACAGGCTTATGGGTTTCCCTGGTGGCTCAGCAGTCAAGCACCCGCCTGCCAAGGCAGAAGACTTGGGTTCAATCTCTGGGTCAGGAAGACCCCTTGGAATAGGCAATGGCAAACCACTCCAGTATTCTTGCCTGGGAAACCCCATGGACTGAAGAGCCTGGTTGGCTACAGACCATGGCATCACAAAAGACACTATTTAGTAACTAAAACAGCAATAGGTTTATGTCCTGTTTGACTCAGAGTGCATATTTAATTCTTGTCCATGAACTAGAAAAACAAGATACTGGAGCTTTGTATTTGTAGCTAATGGGACCCCTTTGATCTTTTACTTTTGGTCCTAAAGGTGTCTCTTATAGCTCAGACACCTGTATTTTGACAACTCATCCCATTGTTTCCATTCAGGAAAGTTTGTTCTTTGCTGGCTAAAGAGGATCCCCCTATTAATCTGACTTTATCAAACATCCTTCTCTGAAGAGTAATCCAATTAGCCAAAAGAGAGAGAGAGAGAGTACAGAGTAATTCCATCTGCCCTGGTGGCTGTGACAGTCCCTCAACTGCCAAAATTTCCTTCAATGTCAGCACTTGACCTAGAGTGGTATGTGCCTCTCAAGCTGGAATTGCATTACTGGAGCTCTCTGTAGAGCCAAGGAGACTCAAACAGCTCATTTCTATAATAAATTGTGATCTGCCAAATACTTCAATTTAAAATACACTGCCACTGGGCCACGTTTAATAGCTAACTGAATATCTTTCTCTTAGAATATGCCTGTGTGCCCTAGCTTAATTAATAAAAAAAAAATACAATAACTTAATCACTTTGCTGTATGGTAGAAACTTATACAACATTTTAAATCAACTATACTTCAATAAAAAAAAATTGTTTTTAAAAAAGAAAAACCATAAAGATAATCTAGATCAGGGGTTGGCAAACTATGGACTGCAGGCAGACATGGCCCACTGACTACTTCTGTAAATAAAAGTTTATTGGAACACTGTCGCAATCATATGTTAATATATCATTTATAGCTATTGTCACTCTACATTGGCAGAGGCCATATGTCTCACAGAACCTGAACTATTTAATTTTTTCCCTTTACATAAATTGTTTCCCAATCCTGGTCTAGATTACTGTTTATGTTTGCATCAAGTTTAATATCTGATTCAGACATTAAGCATTGCTGATGGGAAGGTGAGTACATATAGATGATATTGAACTGTTATTATTCCTGCATCTTAAATTGTGGACTACTTTCTCAGCACTCTTGGGACTTCTTCAGAGATTCTTTCATTAAGAATGCATTTCCCCAGCACTTCCCTGGTGGTCCAGTGGTTAAGAATCCACCTTGCAATGCTGGGGACACCAGTTTGATCTCTGGTCTGGGAAAATCCCACACGCTGTGGAGCAACTAAGCCCATGAACCACAACTACTGAGCCCACATGCTGCAACTGTTGAAGTCTGTGTGCCTAGTCTTGCTGCACTCCACAACAAGAGAAGCCACCACAGTGAGAAGCCCACACACCTAGAGAAAGCCCATGTGCAGCAACGAAGACCCACCACAACTCCCCGACTTGAAAAAAAAAGATGCATCTCCCAGAGATAATACTTTAATGGAAATGTGCAGTGTAACGATGTACAGTTCTCTGATTAATTTGAGAACGATTTTCATGTGTGAATTTGAGAATTAAGGGGTATTAGAGGCATTGCTGATTTCCTTCTTTTCATTTACAGTAACAGAAACACAGTTTTGTTCAGAGTGTCGGTAAAACCACCAAAAAATTATATTTACCAGCTTCTCTTGCAGCTAGAGAGAGCCATATGACACAGTTTGGGTCACAACAAAGGACTTCCATTTGCAGATGCTTTTCTTTTTTAGAAATAGACAGGGCTTGTAGGATAGTTCTTGAAAAGAGTCAGACTCTGCTGCCCCTTACCCTTCCCTCTTCCTTCCTGGAATGAGAAATTAGTGCTGGAAGTACAACAGCCATTTGATAATCATGAGGTGGCAAGATGAGGTTAAAAGCCACAAGTAAAGATGAAAAAAGAGCCTGCATCCTAATAATACCTAGGGTTGCCATATCAACCCCGGACTATCTACTTCTAAATATCTTTTACATGATAAAAATCAAACTATTTGGTCAAACTACCCTAAATTAAGTTTTTTGTTGTTGTTATATATAGCTATCCTGAACTGTTATGAAGAATAATACAGAAAAGGAATTAATTTCTAGTTGCAACCAATGACGTTTGGGTGGATTTTTAGTAAATCTGATACTTCAGGTCACTTCCAGGTATTAAAATCTTTGATTTCATAAGCAAAACCCAACAAATCAAAATCCTTGAGTTATCCAGCAAAGAACAAAGCTAATAAAAACTTATCTGTTCCAAATGTCTCACTTTATGTGTAGGAATTCCTGGTATAAAGCTATGAAGTAACTGCCCAAGAGTACACAGAAGGTAACTCAGTTCAATTCAGTTCAGTTCAGTTGCTCAGTCATGTCCAATTCTTTGTAACCCCATGAACTCCAGCACACCAGGCTTCCCTCTCCATCTCCAACTCCTGGAGTTTACTCAAACTCATGCCCATCGAGTTGGTGATGTCATCCTCTGTCATCTCATTCTCTGTCCCGCCTTCAATCTTTCCAAGCATCAGGGTCTTTTCAAATGAGTCAGTTATTCACATCAGGTGGCCAAAGAATTGGAGTTTCAGCTTTAGCATTAGTCCTTCCAATGAATATTCAGGACTGATTTCCTTTAGGATGGACTGGTTGGATCTCCTTGCTGTCCAAGGGACTCTCAAGAATCTTCTCTGACACCACAGTTCAAAAGCATCAATTCTTCAGTGCTCAGCTTTCTTTAGGGTCCAACTCTCACATCCATACATGACCACTGGAAAAACCATAGCTTTGACTACATGGACCTTTGTTGGCAAAGTAATGTCTCTGCTTTTTAATATGCTGTCTAGGTTGGTCATAACTTTCCTTTTGAGGAGTAAGCATCTTTTAATTTCATGGCTGCAGTCACCATCTGCAGTGATTTTGACTTTATTTTGCAGTGACTTTATTTTGCCCCTCAAAATAAAGTCTATCACTGTTTCCACTGTTTCCCCATCTATTTGTCATGAAGTGATGGGACCAGATGCCATGATCTTAGTTTTCTGAATGTTGAGTTTTAAGGCAACTTTTTCACTCTCCTCTTTCAGTTTCATCAAGAGGCTCTTTAGCTCTTCTTCGCTTTCTGCCATAAGGGTGGTGTCATCTGCACATCTGAGGTTATTGATATTTCTCCCAGCAATCTTGATTCCAGCTTGTGTTTCTTCTAGCCCAGTGTTTCTCATGATGTACTCTGCATATAAGTTAAATAAGTTCGGTGACAATATACAGCCTTGATGTATGCCTTTTCCTATTTAGAACCAGTCCGTTGTTCCCTGTCCAGTTCTAATTGCTTCTTGATCTGCATACAGATTTCTCAGGAGGCAGGTCAGCTGGTCTGGTATTCCCACTTCTTTCAGAATTTTCCACAGATTATTGTGATCCACACAGTCAAAGGCTTTGGCATAGTCAATAAAGCAGAAGTAGATGTTTTTCTGAACTCTCTTTTTTGATGATCCAACGGATGTTGGCAATTTGATCTCTGGTTCCTCTGCCTTTTTTAAAACCAGCTTGAACATCTGGAAGTTCACAGTTCACATACTGTTGAAGCCTGGCTTGAAGAATTTTGAGCGTTACTTTGCTAGCATGTGAGATCAGTGTAATTGTGCAGTAGTTTGAGCTTTCTTTGGCATTGCCTTTCTTTGGGATTGGAATGAAAACGGACGTTTTCCGGTCCTGTGGCCACGGCTGAGTTTTCCAAATTTGCTGGCATATTCAGTGCAACACTTTCACAGCATCATCTTTGAGGATCTGAAATACTTCAACTGGAGTTCTATCACCTCCACTAGCTTTGTTCGTAGTGATGCTTCCGAAGGCCCACTTGACTTCACATTCCAGGATGTCTGGCTCTCGGTGAGTGATCACACCATCATGATTATCTGGGTCATGAAGATCTTTTTTGTATAGTTCTTCTGTGTATTTTGCCACCTCTTCTTAATATCTTCTGCTTCTGTTAGGTCCATACCATTTCTGTCCTTTATTGTGCCCATCTTCACATGAAATATTCCCTTGGTATCTCTAATTTTCTTGAAGAGATCTCTAGTCTTTCCCATTCTATTGTTTTCCTCTATTTCTTTGCATTGATCACTGAGGAAGGCTTTCTTATCTCTCCTTGCTGTTCTTTGGAACTCTGCATTCAAATGAGTATATCTTTCCTTTTTTCCTTTGCCTTTCACTTCTCTTCTTTTCACAGCTATTTGTAAGGCCTCCTCAGACAACCATTTTGCCTTTTTTGCATTTCTTTTTCTTGGGGATGGTCTTGATCACTGCCTTCTGTATAATTTCACAAACCTCCATCCATAATTCTTCAGGCACTCTGTCTATCAGATCTAATCCCTTGAATCTATTTCTTACTTCCACTGTATAATCATCAGGGATTTGATTTAGGCCATACCTGAATGATCTTGGAGAAGGAAATGGCAACCCACTCCAGTATTCTTGCCTGGAGAATCCCAGGGACGGCGGAGCCTGGTGGGCTGCCGTCTATGGGGTCGCACAGAGTCGGACACGACTGAAGTGACTTAGCAGCAGCTTAGCAGAATGATCTAGTGGTTTTCCCTACTTTCTTCAATTTAAGTCTGAATTTGGCAATAAGGAGTTCATGATCTGAGCCACAGTCAGCTCCAAATCTTGTTTTTGCTGACTGTATAGACCTTCTCCATCTTTGGCTGCAAAGAATATAATCAATCTGATTTCGGTGTTGACCATCTGGTGATGTCCATGTGTAGTCTTCTCTTGTGTTGTTAGAAGAGGGTGTTTGCTATGACCAGTGCGTTCTCTTGGCAAAACTCTATTAGCCTTTGCCCTGCTTCATTCTGCACTCCAAGGGCAAATTTGCCTGTTACTCCAGCTATTTCTTGACTTCCTAGTTTTGCATTGCAGTCCCCTATAATGAAAAAGGTATCTTTTTTGGGTGTTAGTTCTAGAAGGTCTTGTAGGTCTTCACAGAACCATTCAACTTCAATTTCTTCAGCAGTACTGGTAGGGGCATAGACTTGGATTACTGTGATATTGAATGGCTTGCCTTGGAAAAGAACAGAGATCATTTTGTTGTTTTTGAGATTGCATCCAAATACTGCATTTTGGACTCTTTTGTTGACTATGATGGCTACTCCATATCTTCTAAGGGATTCTTGCCCACAGTAGTAGATAGAATGGTTATCTGAGTTAAATTCATCCATTCCAGAAGGTAACTAGTGGAGGCAAAAGTCAGACCTAGGCTATTACTTCTGAATAAACCACAAAAGCAAACTTCCCCAGAAAGTCCTATAATCTGTACATTTTAATCCAATCTCCTCATACATCTTCAACATCAAAAATACAAGTTAGAGTGCAAGTGATCACTTTAAGGATTTTTCATAAGATCTTCTTTTTAGCAAATATTCCATTTTTATATTGCTATGCTTAGTAAGGCAGGAAATGTCAAGTCATTAAAGAAAAAAAATTAAGCATCAAACACATTCAAACTCAAAGGTTATTCAGATTAACCTCTTCTGTTTCTGAGAAAATTCCATGAGACAGACCACTCCCACCGTACAGTAACCTGGTCACCTAAATCTTAACACAGAATATACTATTGTCATATCTTAGTACAGTAATGTAAGATTTAGGAGTGAAGAAAATTGAAAACTATTCTGAAGAATGAAGGTCAAGTGAATGAAAGTACTCTTATTCTTTAACAATGAATGGGCCTTTGTAAGGTTCTGTGAACATGAGAATGTGGGGCAAAGAGTGTCCATTAAACATGTGGTTGGTGTCATTGATTGCTTGTGCCTCTACTGATATGGTAGGGATGATGCACTACTTGAATCTTTACCACTGTTGTCATGTTAAATGTCATAAGTAACTTATGAAACCTTGTGGTTTAGTGCTTGTGTTCAGAAAAAAATATCATCTAAGTACCCAAGAAAGCCAAGTGAAATAAATAAGGCCATCTCTCCTCTGTTGAATCCTAAGTTATTTTCTCCATAGTTTCTTTTTTCTGTTCACATTAGTTTCCTTCCTCTACTTTTAGTTTTTCTGAGATATAAATGACATTATATTATACTCATGTTGAGTAGTTCCTCTTTTGCCTCAACAGTGAGAAGACATCTTAATCAGATAATACAGGCAAAAGAAAACCCATTTTCCTGTAGGGAAGGAGAAAGGGCAATAATGCCAAGAGGGTCGAATGCTTAGAATGTGAGCTTTCCAAGGTGAGTGGAACTTTATCTTGTATCCTCCATGTGTATAAAATATGACTAGTATATTCAATATTCACGTACAGACTGAATTACCTGGGAATGATCTATTAGCAGAAGAAGTCCTTTCACCACACTCATAGGGTCGCTAGATGCTGATAGCATTTTGGACATCAAATCACTATATCCATTGAAAAAAGTGACAGGTCTGAGCTGAACATCAAAGAGGAGAGCTGACAAGCCAGCATAGGAGTCAAGGTTCTCTTCCCCCTCATCAGGAGTGGCTGCAATTAACGCCTCTAGTCCTTGGGCTTCGATGACCACCTAGGGAAAATGGATATAGCATTCATGACATTAGTTCCCTGCCTGTTCTGTACGAGAGGATGAGCTACACCTACAACTTTCCTGGCATTCCAAAAGTTGCCTGCAGCTGCAAAAATAGGCAAAAAATAAAACAAAAACAGCTCTATGCCTGAATATGAGTTTGTTCTCCTCATTTAATTCTCACAGTCACACTTTGAGGTACACGTGATTGTATCCATTTTGTAGATGAAGCCTGAAAAAAAACTCAGATGGTAGACTCAGATAGGTCTCAGATAGGTCTCAAACCTCTTCTGTCTGACTGCAAAGACCATGAACTTTCCATTTAATGGCGTCATCCTAGATACACAGTCTCTGCAGAATTGTCGTACACAGTGGATTGCCTGTCTTGGGGAGCCCCTAAAAATGAGGTGGAGAGATGTTGGCACAGTTGGCCCTAGTCTGTGCTATGAGAGGGTGTGCAACTCTCTAAGCCATGACTCACACCCTTCCACATAAAACCTCTTCCAGTAAAAGAAGAGATGTTGAACATCGAGAGCAGGCTCACATCCTGAGCTCTACCACACACAGGAATCCTACATATTCTCTGTCCTCCACACCCAGGGCCCTAGCCAGGGGCGTTTGGCATTTCAGAGCACATATCAGAAAACAGATGGTGATTCCTCAGGACAGAGGCATGGTTTACGACTAGAGTCCTGTCAAACGGTATAGTAATACAATATTGATAAGAACTCAAATTTATAGAACACTAGATCATTTCTAAAGATAAAATGAGTTTATTTAGAAGGATATAGTTTTATATGCACAAAAACTAAAAAGAGAGTATATTTTGAAATTAGGAAGCCTTTAAATTTGGGGTAAAACTAAAGGGATGAAAGTCAGCCAGTTGTCAAATGCCTACACTTTATTCTTTGCTGACTTAGAAGTATTGGAAAAATTAGATCGACTCTTTGGAGAACCATATTCTATTATGAGAGCTTTCCTTATGAGGAATCAATCCCTCCATAGAAACACCAAGAGAATGAAATACATTCTAGAATTAAATATCTGGAGCTCCAAGGAATATATCTATGAGTAAAAATAAAATATTTTTACAAAACATACGTGAGAAATACTGGCATAATTTCAATTTTGTGAACATGTGTACCTTTGAAAAAATATGGATGTTTGCATATTTGAAACTCTCTGGGACCATAAACCACACAGCCTCTTGCAGATGATGGAATCAGGGTGCCATGATGGGTCCGTGATTAATTTACACATTCTATAGTGTTATCATTAGTATATATTTTATCCTACTTCACACTAACTGCTTACATAGTCAAATAAGCAAAATTAATGAAAAATGAGATACCTGGATACCATGAAGAGGAGTTTTCTCAATGAACTGAAAGATGTTCAGGTTACTTCTCCTTAGAATGCCGGAACCAGAGTAAAGAATGTCAAGGCTGTAAGTAGATGCGGAATGGGAAGTCCCTAATGACACCAACAAAAAAATCCCTGAATTTAACAACAGTCACAGCAACACTGAGCAGGGCATGGGGCAGGGAGGGAGAACCCTTTTCTGGGTTACGTACGTTCTACGTAGCCAGTATATGCAGAGGAGGAGCCACTCTTGGAGAAACGATCATAATTATGAGCGACCATTTCCTTCAGAACTTGACGGACCATTTTGCTGTAACACAAAATAGGAAAAAGCTGCATTGTGATGGCTGTTTTCCAAGTCAAATTTGGAAGGAACCCAACTCCTCAGTGGAAAAAAGAAGGGGCCAAATTTTCCTCATGCCACTCCAAGACTAGGGAGGTGCCAGCTGGAGTGCCAGCAACAGGATGAGGGTTTTCCCCTTCATTCTTCAGATATCTGAAGTTTAGTACGGTATCAAAATGACAGCAAGGTGAGGACTCCAAGCCCTGAGATGGTTGAAGCTGAGTGATGGACACAACTCAGGAACACACAACGTGGAAAACAACACGTTCTTTGAATCATTGTGGTTCTATTGTCAAATAGTATATACTTTTAAGGAAGATTGTACAAAACTGGAGAGGCTGCCCAATTTTTCTTTAAATGTTTTCTTATACTCTCTAGAGTTGTCCAATGTTCAATTAAAGGGACACTTGACAAGGGACTTCCCTGGTGGTGCAACAGTTAGGACTTTACGAGCTTCCACCATGAGGGACATGGGTTCAAACCTGGTCAGGAAACTAAGATCTCACAAACCACTCAGCATAGCCATAAAAAAGAAAAAAAAAAAATCTCAGTAAAACCCAATGACCATCTGACCTGTCTCTTGAGAAACCTGTATGCAGGTCAGGAAGCAACAGTTAGAACTAGACATGGAACAACACACTGGTTCCAAATAGGAAAAGGAGTACGTCAAGGCTGTATATTGCCACCCTGCTTATTTAACTTACATGCAGAGTACCTCATGAGAAACGCTGGGCTGGAAGAAACACAAGCTGGAATCAAGATTGCCAGGAGAAATATCAATAACATCAGATATGCGGATGATACCACCCTTATGGCAGAAAGTGAAGAAGAACTAAAGAGCCTCTTGATGAAAGTGAAAGAGAAGAGTGAAAAAATTGGCTTAAAGCTCAACGTTCAGAAAACTAAGATCATGGCATCTGGTCCCATCACTTCATGGGAAATAGATGGGGAAACAGTGGAAACAGTGTCAGACTTTATTTTTTTGGGCTCCAAAATCACTGCTGATGGTGATTGCAGCCATGAAATTAAAAGATGCTTACCCCTTGGAAGGAAGGTTATGGCCAACCTAGATAGCATATTTAAAAGCAGAGACATTACTTTGCCAACAAAAGTCTGTCTAGTCAAGGCTATGGTTTTTCCAGTGGTCATGTATGGATGTGAGAGTTGGATGATGAAGAAAGCTGAGCGCCACAGAATTGATGCTTTTGAACTGTGGTGTTGAAGAAGACTCTTGAGAGTCCCTTGGACTGCAAGGAGATCCAATCAATCCATCTTAAAAGAGATCAATCCTGGGTGTTCATTGGAAGGACTGATGTTGAAGCTGAAACTCCAATACTTTGGCCACCTCATGCAGAGTTGACTCATTGGAAAAGACCCCAATGCTGGGTAGGATTGGGGGCAGGAGGAGAAGGGGATGACAGAGGATGAGATGGTTGGATGGCATCACCGACTCGATGGACATGGGTTTGGGTAGACTCCGGGAGTTGGTGATAGACAGAGAGGCCTGGTGTGCTGCAATTCATGGGGTCGCAAAGAGTCGGACACTACTGAGTGACTGAACTGAACTGAAAACCCAATGTGCATGCTAAGTTACTTCAGTTGTGTCTGACTCTTTGCAACTCTATGGACTATAGCACACCAGGCTCCTCTGTCCATGGAATTCTCCAGGCAAGAACATTGGAGTGGGTTGCCATGCCCTTCTCCAGGGGATTTTCCCAATCCAGGGATTGAAACCATGTCTCTTCCATCTCTTGCATTGGCAAGCAGGTTCTTTACCACTAGTGCCCCCTGGGAAACCTGAGAGTCTCTTCCTAAGTAAGTCTTAAACCTTACCCCTCTAAGGGATAGGCTACCAACTTCAGTATTCTTGGGCTTCCCTGTGGCTCAGCTGGTAAAAAAATCCGCCTGCAATGCGGGAGACGTGGGTTCAATCCCTGGGTTGGGAAGATCCCCTGGAGAAGGGAAAGGCTACCCACTCCAGTTTTCTGGTCTGGAAAATTCCATGGACTGTATAGTCCATGGTGTCCCAAAGAGTTGGACACAACCGAGATACTTTCATTTTTTTTTCTTTATCTTATTTACTCATATAATTAGTGTTGAGATATTGCTATTCCTGACTACTTAACATTAATCCCATTAGTAATAATAAAATTTAAACAGCACAGCAAAAAAGAAATTAAAGTAATCCACCAAAGAAATCTGCACCTATGTCTGATGTAGAACATTATTGAGAGGGAGAAGAAGAATGTTGCCTTACAAGGTTCACCCCAGTATCACTAGGTGATATGATTGTAGCCTGGAGAAGAAAACGTAAAGAGCAGTCCTCAAATATTCACAGGGACTGCATGTGAGTGAGTGATTAGCTCTCTTCTGCTTTGTTCCAGGGATGAAGTCAGGCCGAGAGAAGATTTCAGTTATTCAGAGCAGTAATGGTGAGAGGCTCTGAACGAAGGAACATGTTTCCTCAAAGGTGGTGAACTTTCCGCCCCTGGAGAGCAAAGTCTGGACACCACCTGCCAGGAGACTAGACTCCCCACATTGCAGAAAGATAGCCAGCGAGGGGCCTTTCATGTCTCTTCCAACTCTGATGTTTTCAGTTCTGAGAGTGTGATGCTCAGGTTTGCCATGGCTTCCTCGTGTTTCCCAGGCCGCTCTCCACCCCACCGCTTCCTCCTAAGTGCCCCTGAATCACTAGGTTCACAAGACAAGGGCAGCAAATACATCCAGGACCTCTTTCACAGAGTCTCACAAAAGCAAAGCAATAGAACTAGGGAGAAATCAAAGCCATTTGAAAGGAAAACATGGTTGCAGAGAGAATTTGTTTCCTTCTCCATCACTCATCTGTTCTTTCCTCCTTCCTTATCTGCCTTGTTCTTTTGTCTCTACTTGTTCCTCCCGTTTCTTCTCCCTTCAGTGTTATTCTTTGATTCTGTTCCCTTCAATCTCTTACTGCCTTTTTCTCCATTTCCTTTCTCCTTATCTATTTCCCATCCTTCCTCCCCATGTCTGTTTCCCTTTTCAACTGGGAACACTCAAACATAAGCTTTCCCGAAGGCAGTACTTAGCATGTAACTCAGGGGAAACAGAGATTCCTTCCCTGGTCCTCTGATTTCAGTGAGGAGAAGGGACATCAGTGAATTTGGGAAAAGAGACTTGGGAACTTGAAAGAAGATGAATCCATTAAGTAATTGAGAGCAATGAAGGCAATGATCCCATTCTTTATGCTTTGAATAACCCTAAAACATGGGTCATGTCTAAGGTTTTAAACTCAAAGGGTAAATTCATTTGATCTGTGATAAATGAGATTTGAAGATCCCTACCATTTGGAAAGTTAAGATGAAAGACCATTTGGTGGGAACTTACATAATTTTATGATGCTAATTATAAAAATAGTCCTATTGAAAATGTAGTTGGATTTGAAAACATTACTAACAT
Source organism: Giraffa tippelskirchi (assembly GCF_054371585.1). Lineage (NCBI taxonomy): Eukaryota > Metazoa > Chordata > Mammalia > Artiodactyla > Giraffidae > Giraffa > Giraffa tippelskirchi. Next base: position 85,037,399 of record NC_137275.1, on the reverse strand, counting down.
TTGGCAATATGATATTACCAGACCGAGCAGGAGACCTAAAGTGAAAAAAACCATATCCAGAGTTCCAAATCATAGTGCCAAGGCAAAGTTTAACCTGGCCTGCTAAATAGTTCTCTTATGGGAAATTTGCCAAACTCTTTGGTTTTACACAACATAACCCAGCATAAAGACCACACCATTATTATTAGCCACATATGTATCACATCATTATACAAACAAGCTCAGATAAGCAGAGAGAGGGGTGCTATTCCCTACCTTGCAGGCATTTCAAAACGTAGGATGTCTTGGACAATGGAGAGCATGTACTTATTCATTTCTTTGGGAAGTTCCCCGATAGAGAGCAGGATGTTTTTTACTTCCATGTAGGATGGGTTGTTTTTTAAAATGATGGCAGCTGCAGTAGTGCGCACAGTTTTTTCATGTATTTTACGATTCTGGTGGTATATTCTGTTCATAGTCTTCTTTACCTGTACACAAGAGGTTCAAGCTTGGTTAGCGCACATCTCATTTCATGAATTGATACTGTGGCAGGAAGAGTTCATGCTCATAAAAATAGACATGTGCCTCTATATTTCCCACATTTCTTTGCACTTCGGGTGGGGCTATAGTCCTGGCTAACAGACCGTAAGCAGAATTTCTATGGGTGACTTCTGGGCTGAGGCAGCTAAGAGCTAATATATCTTATCCCTCTCTTTCGTCTACTACTATAGTGAGTTCATGGCCACATTTTCCCTTAGCATGGATTAGCCATAGCATGGATGAGAAGCTGAGATGTGAGAAACTGAGATTTTTGAGTCTTGATTTTTATGCAGTATATCATAGTATTACCTAACAAACACAGGTTTTTCAAAGGTACTCCTGCTATATGGCAAAGGGCCTCTGGAGAGAGATGGCTATATGAACCTATATTCCTTACAATGAAGTGCCTCAGAATCTTCCATAAAATTAATAGACTATTTTTTAGAGAAATTTTAGGTTCACAGAAAAATTGAGCTGTAAGTATAGCATTCCTATATCCTCCTGATCTCCATCCCTTTCCACTCCCCCTCCCACACAATCTCCCCTCTATCAATATCCTGCATCTCAGTGATACGTGTATTACATTTGATGTTGATGAACCTATACTGATACATCATTATCACCCAAAGTCCATAGGTTATATTAGAGGATTTTCTTTTCTTTTCTTTTTTTTTTTTTTACAAAATGTTAACTTATATGCAGAGTACATCATGAGAAATGCTGGGCTGGAAGAAACACAAGCTGGAATCAAGATTGCCAGGAGAAATATCAATAACATCAGATATGCGGATGATACCACCCTTATGGCAGAAAGTGAAGAAGAACTAAAGAGCCTCTTGATGAAAGTGAAAGAGGAGAGTGAAAAAGTTGGCTTAAAGCTCAACGTTCAGAAAACTAAGATCATGGCATCTGGTCCCATCACTTCATGGGAAATAGATGGGGAAACAGTGGAAACAGTGTCAGACTTTATTTTTTTGGGCTCCAAAATCACTGCTGATGGTGATTGCAGCCATGAAATTAAAAGATGCTTACTCCTTGGAAGGAAGGTTATGGCCAACCTAGATAGCATATTTAAAAGCAGAGACATTACTTTGCCAACAAAAGTCCGTCTAGTCAAGGCTATGGTTTTTCCAGTGGTCATGTATGATTGTGAGAGTTGGATGGTGAAGAAAGCTGAGAGCTGCAGAATTGATGCTTTTGAACTGTGGTGTTGGAGAAGACTCTTGAGAGTCCCTTGGACTGCAAGGAGATCCAATCAATCCATCCTAAAGGAGATCAGTCCTGGGTGTTCATTGGAAGGACTGATGTTGAAGCTGAAACTCCAATACTTTGGCCACCTCATGTGAAGAGTTGACTCATTGGAAAAGACCCTAATGCTGGGTAGGATTGGGGGCAGGAGGAGAAGGGGATGACAGAGGATGAGATGGTTGGATGGCATCACTGACTCGATGGACATGGGTTTGGGCAGACTCCGGGAGTTGGTGATGGACAGGGAGGCCTGGTGTGCTGCAATTCATGGGGTCGCAAAGAGTCGGACACGACTGAATGACTGAACTGAACTGAATACTGAAGAAAATTCATCAAAATAATTACATTCTGTGGCAACAACTAATTTATTAGTCACTAGCTTCGCCTAACAATAGGCAATGTTTTGGGTTCTAAACTAGGTATTTATAAATATTTCTTTCAATTCTACTCTCCTCTGCCTTGTTCTCTCTCTCAAATGTTGACCTTGTTCTCAGGTATATAGGAATTAAGAAACTCATCAAAAGAAAAACAACTAAGAAGAGACTGAGCCAGAATCTAAAGAATCTATCTCTAAGTCTGTCTGTCTCAAAAACTCATAACCCTAATTATCACACTTCACAGCCTATTAACTTTGATAGAAAACGTAGCTGCAAACTGAGAACATCATTCTCGGCAGGCTGTTTATCTTATACTTTGTAAACATTTTTTTGTCCTAAAAATTCTTTTAATTTGGATGACTTCCTGAATGGTCACACTTAAGCCAGGTTATTCCCATGTCAAACAATCTAAGAGCATCTTAAAACTTGTGAGGTGTGTGTGTGTGTGTGTGTGTGTGTGTGTGTTAATCACTCAGTCATGTCTGATTATGTGACCCCATGGACTGTAGCCCATCAGGTTCCTCTGTCTGTGAGATTTCCCAGGCAAGACGACTGGAGTGGGTAGCCATTTCCTTCTCCAGGGGGATCTTCCCTACCCAGGGATCGAACCTGGGTCTCCTGCATTGCAGGCAGATTCTTTACTGTCTGAGCCACCAGGGAAATAAAGATATTTCAGAGAAGAATTTGTTTCTTAAAGTAAGAGAAGGTGCTTCAATATTTATGCTTCAGGATATAGGACATTTTCTACTCAAAATGTGAGGCTACTTCAGAACAGCCTTAAATCCAATTCAAGTTATTTCTAAACAGGAAAAGGAGATTCTTAGTTTGGGGGGGGAAATAGGGTGACTTCAGAGAAGTTTGCATTTGACTCATGATTAGGCATGCTTTTTTTTTTTCCTTTTATGAAGGTTGTGAATATTCTTGGAGAACTTACCTCATCAGTTATGAAAGGGACATCATATCTCTGGAGTGTGGTGGCGGCGAGGTGGCTGATGGGCCCTTCTCCAGTCTCTGTGTACTTCAGAAGGAGTGGGATGCCTTCTGGAAGCCGGGCATTCTTCAGAGCCAGCAGGTACATCATGATGTCCTCTTTTTTCTCTGCTTTTTCAAGTCCTCCCAAAATTAACTTCTTGGCTTCTATCACTCCCTAAAAGAACACATTCTACAACAGACTTATGTGTAACCATACATGAAACAAAGCTTGGGTAAGATCGGCTTCACTCTTGTGTCCAAGACAATAGCCTAAAGTTTCACAACTTTTTGCACTGGTTGCTTGACTGAGGCACGCAATGAAAATGAAAAAGTAAAGCTTGATAAAGGTATTGTTGTTATTTTTTAAATACATATATTAACATATCTGCGAGAAGCAATGAGTATAATGAACAATGGGCATATTTACTTTTGAACACATCCTGAATGTATAAAGTCATTTTTAAAATTCCCTTGTGATCGATTATTCCTAGGATTACCCATTCATTGAAATTCTAAAATAATGGTTAGAAGGTACCTAACTGGTGGTACTCACCTTTTCTTTTGTAATAACTATGGTGAAAGCACTTAGGACTTAACTGTAAGGTCTTGTTCTTAATGTTTAAAGAGTGCTCCAGAAGGATGGGATGGGGAGGGAGGTGGGTGGGGGGTCCAGGAAGGGGAACACATGTAAACCCATGGCTGATTCATGTCAATGTATGGCAAAAACTATTACAATATTGTAAAGTAATTAGCCCCCAACTAAAATAAATAAATTTATAAAAAACAAACAAACAAACAAAACAAAACAAAAAAAAAGAGTGCTCATTTCCACTCAATTCCAAATTTCATTAATGCTGACATACTGTTCAAAAAACTTTTCTTGAATGCCTTCTGTATAGCAGGTACTTTGCAAACATATTCTTTAATGAGGAAAGGCCTTTTGTTTTCTGGCCTAGAAACTAGTAACTAGTAAGTTAATAGTTTAATGGAAAAGTAAATTAGAAATAGGCTCTATTTTACCTTTGTTACTAGGTATGTTTTAGGGGCTTCAGGTACACACACACACACACACACACACACACACATACACACAGTGGGAGAGATGGGGGTAGTGAAGACATAAAAGACCCTCAAATAGAATAAAGATGCTAAAGTTAAAATGTAATGAAGAAGTTCTATTTCTCAACTATCAGACTGAACTTTAAAAATCCAAAAGTTTGATAACACACATTGTTATTGAGCCTATTGGGAAATAGGCATCCTAGTGGGAGCCTAAAATGTTACAATTCCCATGGAAGATAATTTGGCAAAAGCTAACAGATCTGCATTTTGATCCAGTACCCTAGCCCTGAAGCTATAGCTCCAAAAATAAGAGAAAATGTGCCCAAGATTATCCATTTAAATATTATTTGTAACAGCAAAAATACTGGACATCACCTAATGACCATACATGGGAGAAAAAACTGTGGTGCCTCAGTTTAACACACAATGGAGTACTTGGCACCTGTAAAAGGAAGGGGAAAGAGCTCTGTGAACCAGTATGGGCTGATTTCCAGAACATGTTGTTAAGTGGAAAAAATAAGATACAAGAAAAGGTATACAGAAGTTTATAGTTTGTGTAAGAAAAAAGGGATAAGAATGTGTGTGTACACCTGCTTACTGTTGCAAAAAGAAACAAGAAAGAGAACCCAAAACTAATGATAATGCTTACATAGAAAAAGTAGGTAAGAATGGGTGGAAGGGTAGGAAAGGGAATGAGACCTGTTTGAGAATATTTTTAAAATCAAGTTTTGACTTTCAAATCATGTTCCTATTTCATATATTCAAGAAATAAAATGAAGTTAACAAGGATGAAAGGATGCTAAAATTGAATTCAAACAAAATCTAATGAACATCAATAAGTATCAGATTAATAACATAACTAAACAAAAGAGAATAAAAAAGAATTAATCCAAGTAATGTTTGAGCATAGTACTCTGTATACCTTTAGTGTAATATATTCTAAAGACAAAAAGATTGTGAAGTCTTGAACTTTACTTGAACTTTACTTTGTTTTTTGTAGTGATATTTGTGTAACAATTCCAAAGCTATTTTGTGCATGTTTTAGGACTGAGCAAATGAATCACAGTATCGATGTTCTTGAGAACCAAGGTTCTCACTATGGGAGAAGGGAGATATAATTATGGAATGATGGAAGGAGAGAAAGAATCCTATAGAACTGGATTAGAATTAGAGGTAGCAGTATGAACTCACAGTTTAATAAATATAAATACATGTATTTTGTCCGTTGTAAGAACCTAGATGCAATGGCCTTCAAGTAATGAGAAGTACAAGTCTTTAGGGGTAAAATGTCAGATGCGTGCATCTTACTCTCAAAGGGTTCAACCAAAATAATATAAAATGAAATAAGATAATGCAAATAGGACAATACATTAACAACTGTCAAATCTAGATGAATCAGGTATACAAATATTCATGGAATTGTGCTACTCTCACAACTTTTCCATAGGTCTGAATTTTTTTCCAAATATAAATTTGGGGGAGAAAAAGATTAGGATGCAGTGAGATAAAAATGTAAGCAAAAACAAATATTAATAGGAAACGGAAATAGAAGTAACATGCTGACTGAAAGCTGGTTATATAATAAACATGGATGGAAAAAAGACTATATTTGTATATATTTAATATCTTTAACCTATTTACCTTACAGAAAGATGAGTTGTGTTGGATATTAATTCATTTAGATTTTCCATATTTAGTTGTGCTTAAAAGTGAGTGTTTTGTTATAATTTAATGAGAAAGATGCTAAAATTGATAGTCCACTCAGGCCAGTGGAGAAGCTTTGAGGAACTGAAATTAAAAATAAAATATAAAGTTCTAAAGTAGTTAGAAGTAACTAAATTTCTACCATAAAAACTCAAAAACTGCAAACCATACTTATTATAGATAATAGTCTGCTCTAGGAGGTAGCCCTAGAGTCTAATATCGAAGAACAAGAACTTCACCATATACACATATATACATCATTCAAAGTTAAGTACAGTAGACAGTGGGTACTCAATAAATATATCTTGATGGGGGATTCTTGGACTATTCACTTTCAGCAAGCGTTTATTGAACATTACCTATGTACCAGGCACCATTTTAAGCAACTGGTGTGGAATAAACAGAGATCCATTTCTGCAGTGAACTTATATTTCAGTGGGAGACAGAATAAATAATCCATGTAATAAACAACTGAATTATAAAGTATGTTCAACAGCAATAATTGCCATGCAAGTAGTGAAAATAGAGTAGGGTGAAGGGAATTAGGAACACCAGTCGTGGACAGTACGTGAGTGTTAAATAGGATGGTTTGGAGCTATATATGCAGTGACTGAGATTGGATTTGAACTTACTTTCAGTTTGCAGCCTTCGTTCTGACACAACTTCCTGACAAGGGCCCCGATGATGATCATAACAGATTCTCTGATGTCATTGCTTCCAAAAGAACCTTTGAACTTACTCTATTAGCCAAACAGGGGTAAAATAGATTACCAAAACATTTAAACATTTCCATGGAATATTTTTCAGTAAGAAACAAAGTAGCCAAAGCCTAAAGAAACTGTTTCCATATTTCTAGATTGCAAACTCTGAATTTTGCTTTGGGAACACATAAATTCACTATCTAGCTTTGAACTGAAGAGTTGGTAGAGTCTTTCTAGGTAATTTTAACATAGATCTGTGAATTCCTGAGAGGTTTATGGATTATATTCACTGTGTCAGTGAATCCAAAATATGGTCTGTAAAATTGTATGTGTGGGTAATGAGGGGCTTCACTGATGCTATCAGATTTTCAAACAAGCCCATTTTCCAAAAAGATTATGAGTTATTCCCCTAAATCATAAGTAAGTGCACTTTCTGTTTTTAAACCTTGGGTCCAAGAGAACTCTAGCTTTTGTTTCGAATATAATTTTTCAGTATCAGAAGAATTATATGTATTGGGTTGGTGAAACAGTTCATTAGGGTTTTTCAGTAATAATGTATTGAAAATCCCAAAGGAACTTTTTGGCCAACCCAATGCATCCATATAATGATTATATGTTATACAATGTACTGTACATTAAATAGCATGAAGATTTTTGAAGTCAAAATAAATCTTTTAGAGTCAAATTGTGAAGCATAACCAAGATTGAAATTGAAATTTTGTCCTATGTCACATTACATGATAGGTGAATATAATCTTTAAATTTCCATAAAACATAGCTTAAGTTATCTAGAGGAATTGCAAAGAAGACAGTGTGAAATATTCTACTTTGTGAAATAATCTACTGTACAGTTAATGATTAATGAAAAGAAAACACTCTAACAGAATTTGAATATGAATAATCAGAAGGCTCTAGTTTCAGCCTTTATTCTGATGCTGGCAACATTTAATTACTGCTTAGATTCCAAAGATTAGCTGAGAGCTTTAATTTTGGCAGTGTCCATCTGACTTACAATGAGGGCTCTCAGGAGTTCTTCATCAGGATGTGAGGCAAATGCACAGGCATAGAGAAACCTTTCCTGGAGGATAACGCTCTTGGCGCTTTTGAAATCCAGAAAGTCCAAAATGGCATCTAATGAGTCTGGTGTCTGAGCAGAGGTGACGGCATCCACTAGCTGGGGTCTACAACAGAAAATACAGTCATAGATATCAAAGTTTAGGGTGCTTAATAAATTATTTTGAATTTCTACCACTCATAGACCCCATTGGTTTGAGTTTCCTAAAGAAGTGAAAATTTTTTATTTAAACAAAAGAAAAGTGATGGCTTTCTCTGAAAGACACTACCCCATTTTATTTTAAGCCTCTCTCTTAACTCCCTTCTTTCTCACTTAATGTACCCTCAGAATATACAGATTAATTTTACTGTATTACTCTAAGCCAAGTATAATTTGGAGGTTTTTAAATAAAATTATATAAATAATATTACAAATTAGGTTCAAATTCTTTTCTCCATAAGTAATATATAAAAGCTGTGGTCTCCCAAATCAATTATTTTTCTAATTAGCTTTGCAACTATCTACATTTCTTAAATGCATAACTAAGGTAGTATCATTCAGTGGAAAGATAGGACATTCTTTTAACTTTCATTTATATCCAAGAAAGAAATTTCGGCTGATTTTTTTAAAAAATAAAAAGCACCATTGTATAGTTCAAGTTCAGACTTCCCAGGTGGTGCTAGTGGTAAAGAAGCTGCCTGCCAATGCAGGAAGTAAGAGAGGCGTGTTCAATCCTTGGTTCAGGAAGATCCCCTGGAGGAGGGTATGGCAACTCACCCCAGCATTTCTGCCTGGAGAATCCCATGGACAGAGGAGCGTGGTGGGCCATGGTCCACAGAATCACAAAGTGTCAGACACAACAAGTGACTTAGCATGCACACAAGCATAGTTCCGGAGAAGCCAATGGCATCCCACTCCAGTACTCTTGCCTGGAAAATCCCATGGATGGAGGAGCCTGGTAGGCTGCAGTCCATGGGGTCGCTAAGAGTTGGACACGACTGAGGTGACTTAGCAAGCATAGTTCAAGTTCAATCACAACAATTAGTTGTGAGCAGAGTGAAACTCCTGCACGAAAGTGCTAATTACATATTCTACCCATCAAGAATCTCTGACTAGTTGAATCTTGGGATGATAAAATTTCTGAAACTAGTTGCCATACTAATGAACATAAGATGTCTGTATATATTTCAATCCACATCTACATAACATACCATACATGTATTTAATGCATTATATATATATATACATACTTTAAAAAAGATATTCTTGTACTACACCATTTTGGTCCTAACAAAACCTCATGGAATGAAGCAGACTGAGAGAGAGATAATTAAGTGTTATTACTGCAAACACTGCACTAGAAATTTTAGGTATGCAACCTCTTTTCCAAATTGGAAAAGGAGTACATCGAGGCTGTATATTGTCAACCTGCTTGTTTAACTTATATGCAGAGTACATCATGAGAAATGCTGGGCTGGATGAAGCACAAGCTGGAATCAAGATTACTGGGAGAAATATCAATAACCTCAGATATGCAGATGACACCACCCTTATGGCAGACAGCGAAGAAGAACTAAAGAGCCTCTTGATGAAAGTGAAAGAGGATAGTAAAAAAGTTGGCTTAGAACTTGACATTCAAAAAACTGAGATCATGGCATCTGGTCCCATCACTTCATGGCAAACAGATGGGGAAGCAATGGAAACAGTAACCGACTTTATTTTGGGGGGCTCCAAAATCACTGCAGATGGTGAGTGCAGTTATGAAATTAAAAGACTCTTGCCCCTTGGAAGAAAAGCTATGACCAACCTAAATAGCATATTAAAAAGCAGAAACATTACTTTGTCAACAAAGGTCCATCTAGTCAAAGCTATGGCTTTTCCAGTAGTCGTCTACGGATGTGAGAGTTGGACCATAAAGAAAGCTGAGCGCTGAAAAATTGATGCTTTTGAATTGTGGTATTGGAGAAGACTCGTGAGAGTCCCTTGGACTGCAAGGAGATCCAACCAGTACATCCTAAAGGAAATCGCTCCTGAATATTCATTGGAAGGACTGATGCTGAAGCTGAAACTCCAATACTTTGGCCACCTGGAAATTCCAGAAGAACTGACTCCTTGGAAAAGACTCTGATGCTGGGAAAGATTGAAGGCAGGAAGAGAAGGGGATGACAGAGAATGAGATGGTTGGATGGCGGATGGCATCATCAACTCAGTGGACATGAGTTTGAGCAAGCTCTGGTAGATGGTGAAGGACAGGGAAGCCTGGCATGCAGCAGTCCATGGGGTCGCAAAGAGTCAGACATGACTGAGCGATTGAATTGAACTGAACCTCTTTTTGCTTTAACTTCTTCATCTGTAACGTGGGGCTATAAAGAGCAGTTATTTTAGGGTTGTCAGGAGGATTAAATCACATGATCTATGTAAAACACTAAGAATAGTGCTTGGCACATTGTAAATGCTCAATAAATATATGTTGTTATTAATACCATCAGCTCACTGAACATCTCTATCAGTTTAATACTAATATTCTCCATATACATAAGGAAACAGACTCAGAAATATCAAATTATTTGTTCAAGGTCCCATAGCTAGTAAAAATAGAGCTAGGATTGGAACTCAGTTTTTTCTGACTCTGGAATACATGGGTCTTAATTACAGTGTTTTCTAAAGTGTTTTCATGTAATACTAATCCTACAAAATGCTTTAAGAAGAGGGATTTTCAAGGTCATGTAAGTTTGGAATATATTTAAGGAAACTTATATGTAATATTATCAGATGAAAGATGCCAGATATTTCCACAATAAAGAGAACTATTTGACTTGGTTTTTCCCAGAGTTTTTCAAACTCAGTTGCTCACAGGAGCCTTTCCTCTTGGCATACTTGGTTAATAACCTGAAAGTCATAGGATACACATAATAAAGCTGGGAAATGTTATGTTCCACCATCCTGACTTTCACTATACTACAATAAACAGAAGGAATTCTCTGTATTTTATGAATGTTGAAAATGAGGCTCAGGAAGACTAAATGTAAATGACTTACTTAACGGTTACATAATGTTGGAAGTCAGAATTTAAAACTAGGTCTTCTGATTTTAGTTCATCCTAACGTCTTTTCTACTATACTATGTTACATGTCTATTTCCTATCATATGATACAATATTGAAAATATTATCAGGTAAATAACCTGGTTTAGAAAATACATTATGCAATCATACAAATTATTGCCACAATAAGATTTTTAGGATACAAATAAAGCTAAGGTTTAATGTAATCTCTGTTCTAAGTTAACAGCCAAATTTTGCACTGTTTCTGTCAGTATTTTTTTTTGACAAAAAGATAAGTCACTCTAAAATATATCCTTAAGTTCTATGATTAAAACAGTCTGAGAATTTATAATTTTGCATATATTTAACTCAGTTTAAATATTTATTTTTGAAGACAGTATCCAACTAACTTGTAGTTAGTCGTATGGAATTCATATCAATTTTTTAATGCCCTAAGTCAAGTCAATAACAATACAATCAAGAATAAACAATCTTCTTAGGAAAAAAGCTAAATTCTCTTATTCTTGAGTAATCAAGTCCTTTGAACTCAGTGACCACTGTTGCTGTGTGTGTTGTGTGTGTGTGGGAAGGGGTGTGTGTGGGAAGGGGTGTAACATTTTATACTTTTGACTATCTTAATGGCTAGTTTCCACTGTTTGTCAAGCTAATTGAGCCAAGTTCTATATCATCAATTAGGATAATTAGTGTTAAACAGTTGAATTTGTAGTTGTAGATAAATTTTGTTTTACAGACCAAAACACTTCTATTTAGAAAGTATATTTGTATTGGTATTTACAAAGTAAGTTTGAGAATTGTCATCTCTCTTTATTGTGGATGTAAAATAAGTCACTCTTCCACTGACTACTCAAATGATGTACTTATTTCTTTTCTCTGGGTTCTTTTGGCCGTTTATCTCAGTTCTCAGTTTTCTTTTCAAAACAAGGCTTCGATGAGGATCATCATTGTATCTTTAATGAAAGCTCATTTTCAACAGAAAAAATCATACTGGTTTTTTTTTTGTTTGTTTTTATAATGAATTCTGAACTCTTTTTGAGTGTAAATTAATAGCTCTGGGAACACAATTTCACCAGAGTGTGGCAGCGCCTGCACCATGGTATCACATCAAAGTCCTACCGTCCTCCTATCTATGTACCAATCTAGATCTGATTTACACTCATGAACAAAATGTTCAAAATAAAATGTTCACCCTGAGTCACTGCTGAAAACTTGTATTTCTGGCCAATTAACCATTGAGTTACTGCCCTGAGGTATAACTGTTCAATGCAAATGCGAAATAGCAAAACAACTGATTTGAAGGTGAGGCAGTTGATTAAAAAGGGATCTTACCTGCTTAATAAACAGCAACCCAGAAACACTTTCTTATAGACAACCCCAGGAAATGTTCAGAGAACTTACAGTACTTCCTTGTTTTCTGCCTTTAGAATTTGGAGGATCTCTTCTTTCTTTGCAGTCCTGAGGTGCTTGATGAAGGCCAGGAAGCTTCTGACAGCCTCAGCTTTGGAGAGGCTGTCAGGCTGCAGGTGCTTTCGGATGGACTGCCAGTGCTCTGAGAGCTGCAAAACACGGCCGCAGGCCCAAACCACACTCATAACACATCTGTGTTTACAAAGAATGTTCTCTCCAGAAATAAATTTTTCCTTGTATCTGACAAGCAAAAGAAGCTCTTTGTATCTTACCTCAATATACCTGATTGCCCCTGCCCCTATCACGTTCTTGTGACTCTCAGGGGCAAATACAGAGGCTTGCTGACCAGTGCATAAGTCCTCCTCAAGAGGACAGTTTTTGTCGATTAGTACTTAGCTCAAATGACCTCAAGATTCTGGGCATATAGGTCATTCCATGGTTATACAAGGGAATTACATCTGAGGCCAGGCTTTGACTACCATAGTAAAATTATGTCGAATTTTCATTAACAACAGGATATTTTGGAGGGGAAGCATCATCAGAACTGCTGAAGAATTGTGTCATGTTTCTTATGAACTGAAACCTTATTGAAAACCAGTTTTTATAATAATTTGATCTCCCTATTCTCTTTATTTTACGGTTTGTATGAAATACTGGTAATAGTAAAACATCTTGCTGAGATCTGAACTGTTCATTTCATATATCCGTGTTAAGTAGAGTAGTATTTAGATAAAGGTAATCCTCATATACACTACTGTTATGCTGCTGTGGTTTTAAAAATCATAAATAGTTCTAATAAATAACATCTTTTGGCTTAGAAAAAACTCCAAAACCTTATTTTTCATAGTTTCCCACACCTCCCCTAGTTGTAAAAAAATGTGTTAAATCCCATTAGTGACTTCTCTCTTAACTCTGCATAATCTGCATACTACCAGTTTTTAAATTATTCATTCCTTCCAATAACAACAGATATATATTTTGCTCTTCTTCAAATCCCTTTTGGTTATCTAATCTTAAGAGGATAGTCCAAAAAAATATTCCAGTTGTACTTAGCTAAAGATTTACTGGGTCATTTCTGAGGGCAGAGATCATATCAGTGTTAAGTCAGAATTTTTTTCTTTAAAGAGTTGCAATGGTGACATTATACTGACATTGAATAAGCAAATTCCAAAGATATAAACCTTTCCTATAATAATGAAGAAATAGTTTTGAGAAAACTTAGATGGCTCATAATATTTGATAACTATGGGGAGAGAAATTGACAGAATAAGAAAAGATCATTGGTTTCATTAGTCACCTTTCTAAATAATTTCCATCTCATATGACATTAGAAATGACACTGGAACATTAGATAATTTATGGGGAAAAAAAAGAAACAAGGCTGGAGAACAATTATTTTTGTCTCATTTTGTTTTCCCCTTCACTCAATTTTGATATATTTGAGAAACTAATAAGTAATTAGTGCCTTGCACTTCAAGCAAATTCTGGTATTGGTTCTTGATGATTCCACTTTTCTGAACACTAATAATGGCCAGGGGAAGGGCATCTTCTGGTAGCTACAAACAGAGCCTGAAGCCAAGGGTTAAGTATTAGGAAATGCTGGAACCCAGACTCATATCTGTGGCCATACATCACAACTGATTTATGCAACAAAAGAAATTATTCTTTATTAGATTAAAAATATTACACACTCGCAGATACATACAGATATGCTCAAACATGCACACACACACACACACTCACACACTTAGCCTTGGGGGTGTGCTCATTTCTGGCTGTAACAGTAGGGGAGGTTGGGGTGTGGTAAATAATTGTTCCCGATTGAGGTGAAGCGCTTGGTATCCATTTCTAGTCCTCCTAGCAGCTCTCAGGACTCTGAGCTCAGTAAAACATTTCACCTGTGGACGTATTACTGTGTGTGTGCTCAGTTGTGTCCTACTCTTTGCAACCCCATGGACTTTTGTCTACCAGGCTTCTCTCTCCGTGGGATTTCCCAGGCATGAATACTGGAGTGGGTTGCCATGTCCTCCTCCAAGGGATCTTCCGGACCCAGTGATCCAACTCATATCTCTTGCATCTTCTGTATTGCAGGTGGATCCTTTACCCACTGAGCCACCTGGGAAGTCTGGACATATTACTCCCAAGAGGCAGAACTTTTAGGATTCAGGCCACTGTCTATGCTCTCAATGCTGTATGCTTCCCCTAACTTCATCAGGCCCTTATCCCCACTGCATTCTGAGGTCTGCTTTGAGGAAGTTGCCTTCAAGTCATAACATTTTTTATTTGAAATAAGTGGATGTGGTAGTCATTTGTTAATTATTATTGCATATTATTAGGCTACTGCCATTATAACTCAGTGGTGGCTGGAAGTTCTTTGTAAACTTTCCTTATAAATTAACTGAAGCTTCCATTGGAGACAAAAGGAAAACAGAATTGTAGGCCATGATTATTCCATGATTTGGCCACACAACGCTGTGGCTCACACTTACAGAAGGGCATCCTTTGCACTTGCTCTGGAAGATCTGACCCACAATGGGAATGGCCGTGTACTTCGAATCGACTGCTTTAATGATGGCTGCAACCTGCTTTCCCGGCTTCAGTCTCAGGCCTGCTTCTGTGGTTTTCAGCTCCAGTTTCTGCCTGCATAACCAAGGAAGAGACATACCACATCAGCGGCCTTCTTCTGAGTGAACAAGCTATTAATTGTCACTCTTTTGGCAAACAAGATCTCCAGAAGTAACAGAAACCTCAAGATAATTATGAAAATTTTCTGGAGCAACAATTTTATTCAAAGGTTTCAAAGTTTAAGTCTGGGATTTCAAAATATTATGACAAAAGATTACAGGAAAGAAAATTTGCCTGGATGCTGAGCAAGATATATGATATCACCTCTTTGAGCTTTAGCCCAGCTCCCTGAAAAATGATATCTTCAGGACAACCACATGTCACTTACTAAGACAATTAGGAAATCTTGTTTTCCAAACATGGCCTCAATAATCTGATATGCTCTTTCAGTAGCTTGCCTCTCTCCCTTCAAAAAGTGGAGTCTATATCCCTCTCCTTAAACCTGGGCAGGACTCTGTGACTGCCAGGACTTGTAGAAAACAGTAGAAGTTTCAATATATGGCTTGTAAGGCTAAGTCCTTTTATGTTAGAGAAGACTCCTGAGAGTTCCTTGGATTGCAAGATCAAACCAGTCAATCTTAAGGAAAATCAACCCTGAATACTCATTGGAAAGATAGATGCTGAAGCTGAAACTCCAGTATTTTGGTCATCTGTGTGAACAGCTGATTCATCCCTAAAGTCCCTGATGCTGAGAAAGATTGAGGCCAGAAGGAGAAGAGGGCGTCAGAGGATGAGATAGCTGGATGGCATCACTGATGCAATGGACATGAACTTGGGCAAACTTCGGGAGATGGTGAGGGACAGAGGGGCCTGGTGCACTGCAGTCAATGGGGTTGCAAAGAGTCGGACACGACTGGGTGACTGAACAACAACAACAAGGCTAAGTCACAAAAGGGAATTCAGCTTTCATCTGGCATGCTAGCAGTATATACCTTCCTACCATGTAAGAAGTCTGGCTACTGAAGCTACCATGTTGAGAGGCCACATGGAGATAAAGAGAGATGCATGAGGAGCCTAAGTAGTGTGAATCTCCAGCCCAGATACTAGATAGGTGAGGGAACAGCCTGTGAACCAGCTCTGCAACTGCACAACACACACCAAGCAAGGCGTGCCTAGCAGGATCAAGGCAAGCGTCACGATTATGAGAGAAAACAATAAAGTGATTGCTGCTTTTTATACTACTAATTTTGGAGTGGTGTGTTATAGAACAATGGAATCTTGATAAACCTAAATTTAAAATATTAATTTTATATGAAAACAAAACAGATGTAGTACAAAGTAGAATGCAAGGTTCTAATCCAGAGGAGACTTCAATAAAATTTCAAGCATTTGTGGTTTGAGGCATTTCTACCAAGATTTGGCAACCATTTACCTTTGACATTAGGGTTACTTCAGAAGAAATATTTGAGAAATAATAGCAGAAGATATAACTTACATTTCATGCTAGGATGTGTTATTCTAAATTAAAATCTGAAAATAAGACATACTCTTATATTTGAAATTCTAGTCCTTTGGCCTGTGAGAACTATTCTGACCAGAGAAATTTTCTCAAATTGAAATAACAGTCTGGAATATGTAAGTACTATAAATCACAGCAAAAATTCTGTCATATCGCTTTACTATGGAACATTTTTGTGTTTATTAACAACAATGACAAAAAAATAATCTTGAGAACACACAAATGCCACTTTTTTTATCTTAACATTAAAAGTATTTGATAGAGAAATCAGAAAATAAATAAGAATGAATCAAGGTGTTTGCCTTTTTAAAATTTAAATTCTATTCAATAAACAATTTGTTTTTTATTAAGTCCTATTTTAAAACATTAAGTATTTATTTCATGCCACATATTATAGATAATATGAAAAATCAAGATGAACAAGGCATAATCATTGTTTTAAAGGAGCTCACAGTCAAAATGAGGAAGCAATAAATATATTAATTCATGTGCATGTATATATATATGCATATATATTTTTTAATTTTAATAATATATTAAAGAACAGTAAAGAAAATTTAAGCATTATCTTACCTTGATACTATTTTGCCTGCTATTGATTGTAGAAAATTCAGCCTCAAAGCATGTATCTCTTCTGAGAGCACAGCTACAACAAAGCTATCTTCTATCTTATAGGTAGTGACAGATGTGGCTTTCGAAGTGACACCCAAGACCTAAATAAATCAATGTGGTTGTAACAAGCAATCAGCTTTTTATCTTTGAATCAAGCCAAATAGAAAATTATCTTTTCATCTTCACAAGAACACCCCCTTCATATTCCTTCAACACACAAACCTACAATATATTAAAATAAATCCATTCATTTGATATTATATAATACTATACCCTAAACTAAAAATTACAAGTGTTCCCAAATTATATTGCTACTTTTTTCACCTATTACTTTTGAATCGTTTCTACAAGAAGAACTTGATTGCCTCAAAGAAAGTGATAGTGAGCATACCTGATGTGGGGTTGTAAATCCAGGCCTCTCTATTTTGCATGAATCCAAAGCCTTAATTTTGGTCACTTGGTCTTGATGAGCCTGGTAGGTCACTTTACAATCTCCAGAGATGTCTACCTAAAAAGAAAAGCCAAAATACAATGTTTCAGATGGGATTCTCACATGAACCATTTGAATTCCAGTGGCAAGTAGCTTAAAAATTGGGGTTCTAATACATCATGCAGGACTCCTTTCTCTAACAAGCTAGGAAGACAGAAGAATTCAGTGTTTCCTACAGCATGTGGATTCCTTTCCATCTTCTTCGAGTCTTATGAGCACATTCTTATTGTCCCAGGATGATTTCCTACTTCTCTCTAATGCCTAATAGGAATTGGACAAATGGCCTCAGTTCAGTTCAGTTCAGTCGCTCAGTCATATTCAACTCTTTGCAACCCCATGGACTGCAGCACACCAGGCTTCCCTGTCCATCACCAACTCCTGAAGGTTACTCAGACTCATGTCCATTGAGATGGTGATGCCATCCAACCATCTCATCCTCTGTCATCCCCTTATCCTCCCGCCTTCAATCTTTCCCAGCATCAGGGTCTTTTCAAATGAGTCAGTTCTTCGCATCAGGTGGCCGAAGTGTTACAGTTTCAGCAGTCCTTCCAATGAATATCCAGGACTGACTTCCTCTAGGATGGACTGGTTGGATCTCCTTGCTGTCCAAGGGACTCTTAAGAGTCTTCTCCTACACCACAGTTCAAAAGCATCAATTCTTCGATGCTCAGCTTTCTTTACAGCCCAACTCTCACATCCATACATGACTACTGGAAAAAATCATAGCTTTGGCTAGACATACCTTGTTGGCAAAGTAATGTCTCTGCTTTTTAATATGCTCTAGGTTGGTCATAACTTTTCTTCCAAGAAGCAAGTGTCTTTTAATTTCATGGCTGCAGTCACCATCTGCAGTGATTTTGGAACCCAAAAAAATGACCTAGTCATAATCCATATCTCTCAAATGGGTAATTATGGGGTGAGGGGAGTTGACTTTTAATACTTTGTATAGGCTGTGTGTGTGTGTGTGTGTACATGCAAACACACATATGCTTTGATGAGCTAAATCCTTTAAAACCTGTGGGATTAATTCATCTCCCCATAAGGCACATCAGTAATTTGAATGTAGGCAAATACATCTCAATGCTGACTCTGTATAGCTTCTCTGAGGTGTCCCTTTGGCCTCTACAAGCCAGTCTTTCTACCCTCAGTCTTTCCAGCAAGCTAACCAGCATTCCCTTGGCCCAGCCTTGCCATCAGATTTTCTTACCAGCTCATGAACTGGCTGAATTCAGACAAGAAAACTTGTCCTCAGCTCTGCTTTAGATATAATACTTGCGAAGCCACTAAACTCTGTCGTTCAACCATAGTTTTCATCTATTAAATGGAAGGGTTCATATAGACCAGTGGTTCCTCAAACTGACAATGCAACTACATTAGCTGAGAAAACTATTAAAATACAGATGCTAATCTACTGAACCAGAATCTCTGCAGTGACTCCAGGGAATCTTTATTTTTATAACCTCCCTATGGCATAGGGATGCACAGTGAGGTCACTGGAATGTTTTCCAAGGTTTTTTGGGTCTCTATCATTCAATCATGAAATTAAAAGATGCTTGCTCCTTGGAAGAAAAGTTATGACTAATCCAGACAGCATATTAAAAAGCAGAGACATTAATTTGCCAACAAAGGTCTGTCCACTCAAAGCTAAGGCTTTTCCAGTAGTCATGTATGCATGTGAGAGTTGGACTACAAAGAAAACTGAGCGCTGAAGAATTGATGCTTCTGAACTGTGGTGTTGGAGAAGACTCTTAAGAGTCCCTTGGACAGCAAGGAGATCCAATCAGTCCATCCTAAAGGAAATCAGTCCTGAATATTCATTGGAAGGACTGATGCTGAAGCTGAAACTGTAATACTTTGGCCACCTGATGTGAAGAACTGACTCATTTGAAAAGACCCTGATGCTGGGAAAGATTGAAGGCGGGAGGAGAAGGGGACCATGATGCTGGGAAAGATTGAAGGCGGGAGGAGAAGGGGACGACAGAGGATGAGATGGTTGGATGGCATCACCAACTCAATGGACATGAGTTTGAGTAATCTCCAGGAGTTGGTGATGGACAGGGAAGCCTGGCATGCTGCAGTCCATGGGGTCGCAAAGAGTCAGACATGACTGAGCGACTGAACTGAACTGATCATTCAGTCCTTTTATAGGTCTCCTTAGTATAACTGATTCTAATTTCCTTTCCCCTGTATTCAAATACAAATTGGGGTAAAGGACAATTTGTTTCATATGTAAATAAGACAACTACCCAACTCACTTTTTCTAATCATTACCATAGGAGTAAATTTTTTTTTTTTTTTTTTTTTTACTGAATCTCTCCAAATAGAAACCCATATAAACAATTTTAGTAACTATATTAACAAATAAGATTTTAGATGCTTAATAATATTACTAAGTACCTCATTGGTAGTTCCGGAGCTTAACTGCATCTGAAATAGGCTAGCCAGGCCTCTCTTGAGATTTAATATGGCTGCTGGTTCATTTTGATATGAGTAGAACTCTTTGATCTAGGTGAAAAAAGAACAAACATAAATAGAGCAGAAATGGATCATTTACAAGACTTGGTTAAATAAATAGCAGGAAAGGTTAGATTCTCACCCCTATCAATCCTGGGAGAAAGAGATCTGTTAGTTCAAAGCTGGGACTTATTTTTTTGTGAAAAGAAGCCATTTACATTTCAAAAAGCTAGACCACCAAAATATGACATTTCAGGAGGCTGATAATGAAGGCTTTGGACGTGATGGGAATAACATAGGAAAGGAAAAAGAGCACTGATACAGGATGGGGTTTCTGTGAAAACAAGGATTGCCCAAGAAAGAGAAATCAGGAACATTCTCTTCAAGCATGTCGATATATTCCCTACCTGTAATTCTGCTTGGAACAAAAATTAACCAGTGTTTGGACTTCCCTGGTGGTCCAGTGGTTAAGAACCTGCCTGCCAATGCAGGGGACATGGGTTTGATTCCTGGTCCAAGAAGATCCCACATGCCACAGAATAACTAAGCTGGAGTGCCACAACTACTGAGCTCACATGCTACAACTATTGAAACCTGTGCCCCTAAAGCCCGTGCTCCGCAGCAAGAGAAGCCACCATAATGAGGAACCTGGACCTCAAGGAAGAAGAGCCCCTGCAACTAGAGAATTCCCGCACACAGCAGTGAAGACAAAAATCAAGTCTTCATCACGGTCAACAATATATAAGTAGAATTTTAAAAAACTAATCAAGTTTCAAAGTAACATCACAGAAATAGATTCTTGTAGAGAATGGCAGTCATCATGCTTGAGAATCCCGAGACAGCACGGCCTCTAAGGGCTATGATAAGGGCCCACACGCGGCCAAAATGCCCATGGACAAAATTCCACAAGACTGATGTTCTTTGGCCCTCCAGAGCATTCCTGTTGGCCTTGGGTATGAGGAGACACAGAAGGTTGGAAGATTTGAGGTTTAGGGTGTTAACACTGCATGGCCTGCCACAGGCACTGCTTTGAGTTTCTCTTCAGAAAGCAGGTAAAAGGCTAGAATGAGGAAGGGGACTGTGATTTGGCTGCAATAGTAAATGGCTTATCTTAGCTTTGTTTCATCCTTGACATTTACAGGCACAGAGATGATAACTATGTCTCATACCATTTTGACCATTTAGCTCATGTTTAAGAAACAAGGATAAAAATACAAAGAATTTTCTGGAAAGCAGGCTGTCATTTCTTACCCTGTATTGACTTCAAACACATCACATGATTTAGAAATGGAGAGGATGGATATAGCTTCCCTATAAAAATTCCCAAGGTTTATGGTAATTATAGATGCATGTCTACCAGAAATATCCTGAATGCCTTCCTATTTCTCTTTAAAACCAACCATGACTTCTCAAGTAAAACTGAAAGCTCAGTCATTGTGCAATAAATTCAATTAATGCCAATCTGAACAATTTAGTGTACATGAAAACTCCCTGATACCTTAGATGAAAATACTTTGCCTGATAATTCAAAGTACCTCAAATTTTCTATTTTTATTTTCTACATATATTCTGCCTAGGGACAGATTTACTGGGTACTTTATCTGGCAATCAATTTTAGTCATTACACTGGATGAACCTATAAATGTTGGGATTGTGTTTGTCCAGGTTAAAAGGGAACTGGAATAGTGACCTCAACGTCTGGAAATCCACGGTATCATATTCTCAAACAAATCACTGACAATTTCTCAGAACTAAGGTTGAGTTTCTGATGTTCTATTTTGTAAACTAGGTCTTCTTACCTTTGAGGAATTAGAGTGTAACTTTCCTTGCAAATATTTGGGAGAACTTAATCTCCAAATATCAGGACTATTAAAGGCTCCTAACTGGATTTCTTGAGCCCATACATGGTCAGAAGGGCTCACTTGGTAGCAATATGCACATGCCTACGGTCTGGGACATTTATGGCTTGAGCCTTAAATACCTCAGAAAGTGAGAGGATCCATTAAGTAGGAAAAATACTTGTACTATCATCAGATCAGTACCCTCACTTTTTTTCCGAGCTATAAAATATGCCTGAATTGCTTACAAATTTTTACCTAAAATTTAATAAACCCAGTTGACAGATTTAATTTTCATATATAAGGTTAAATATTCTCCTCTTACTTCTTCTTCTGATCTTGACTGTTATATCCCTAAGAAAACGGTGTGACAAATTTTTTTTTCTGGCAGGCTGAACAACACAAACTGTGAGACAGAAAATTCTTTTTCATTCCTCTTATTAGTTTTTATTGTCTCCATAGAACTAGAAAAGTGGACAAGTCTCTTTTTCCTTTTGTATGCCTGCTAACCTTTGGGGCCTAAATTCCCTCCCTTTAGTTGCAGACCACTGAGACCCAGAGGGAAGACAGCACTTGTGTCCATACTAGCTAAATGTCAAAACTGTTAGAATAAAGTGGACTTTTGATAATTAAGAAAATAATAAAATCAGAACTTTGAAGTTTAATCCACGTGGCTAACACAATCTTAAATTCATTATTTCACAACAGGAACTGAGTAAGTTTTATTATATTCAGGCCATAAACCTGATTACTTCATTCAGTTTTGAAATGAGCTCTGAATATCCAAGAGCACAGGACTCTTATCTAAACTCACAGTCCCTGAAGCTTCCAAAGAGCGGCATAGCCTAGTCACAAAGTAAGCTGTCAACCCAAAGAAACGAAACACGGAGGGATAAGTGTGGGTTGTGACGAAGGAGATGCAGTGCTTCTTCTGACCAAATTTTGAGGGCCAATTTCCCCTAGAAATCAGTAGGGATTATTCATATTTTTTAAAGAAAAAAATGCTTCTATACATTCCCTCAATTTACACATTCATTATGAAAAAGAGAAAGCAAAATTTCATTAACTGGCCAAAGATCAAAACTAAACAAACAGGATCACAGCAAACAGATGATAGTCACTTTCTTTAGTCTACTTAGCTGAAGCTTTGTATGTCTCTTTCATATGTACCTAAGAAAGAGCATAGCTAGGAAATGGTACCTTGTAAAACAGACAAGTGAAGAAATACACAAAGAATTAGGAGGCTTTCAAGGTGTCACTTTTCTTTTGGAGGTAGGGTGTGGGTACAGGAGCCACGCTGCCAGATTCAGAGAGCAAATCAATGCCTAGGGACAACAAAATGAAAGGGCAGACTCAGCAGCCACATGATTAATTCAATCAATACTGAGTGAAAACCAGAAATAGAAATCTAGTAATATTCCAGTTAGTTGGATTAGCATTTCAGGCCAAAAAAGAATCCATGTGGTAACGAGGCATCTTTTTCATGTCAGTCTTAAGTAGAAAACTGTCATGTTTCCAACTTAATTCGTGAATTTGTAAATAAATTAATCATACCCAAACATTTAAGTAGGGGGAGATGAAAAAAACATATGTGCAATAAACATGCATCTATGTATATTCATGGGATATCTTTTATAATGTAAATTTGGACTCTGAGAAGACAAAAATACATGCTGGTGAGTATCCTTGAGATCACAGAAATTTCAGGGAGTAAAACTTAAATTGAGTCTGGGATAGAAAATACTCTCTGAGAAAACTGCCAATCAGCAGTACAGACTTTCCTTTTATAATTTCTCCCATAGTAAGATGATGTGATAGTTAAAATAATGGTATTTCTGACAGTGAAGTGGCTGAAAATTCCACGTGGCTTCTTTATCTCCAGGGTCATGTTTTTTCCAACAAGTACTTTATCACATAAATGAAAGATACCACAATGTACTTTAACTTGTGACTACGGTAAATCATCACAAGAAACAGCTCCCGCAGAAACAACACGTTGGGGTCACTGAAATAATGATGTGGCAGCTCCATCCCAGCCTTTGTACAGGGAGGACACTGAGTTCTTTTGTATGTGTAACCAAAGACTTTGTACTCAACTGCCACCCACAGGGCTATAAAATGATTGGTTGTGGTTTAGCCCAAGTATTGGAGCTTCAGCTTCAGCATCAGTCCTTTCAATGAAAGGAAAGGTTGCTTTCCTTTAGTACTGACTGGTTTGGGCTTCCCTGGTGGCTCAGATGGTAAAGAATCACCTGCAAAGTGGGAGTCTTGGGTTTGATCTGGTTGAGAAAAACCCCTTGAGAAGGGAACAGCTACCCACTCCAGGATTCTTGCCTGGAGAATTCCATTGACAGAGGAGCCTGGTGGGCTACAATCCATGGGGTCACAAAGAATTGGACACAACTGAGTGACTAACATTTCACACTTAGATTATAAATGCAATTAATATGTTATGGCTCAAGCATGTTGCCACAGTGGAATGCCAAAGGAAAAAATAACAGTATTTCCTGTTGTTTACAAAGTTGGGCCACATGAAAATCAACTGAGTTAATAGATACAGTGAAGAATGACAAGAAGACTGCAAAGCAACCAGAGACATGGTTCCCCCCCCACCAAATGCTTTCCAGCTAGAAAAGACAGTAAAAACATAGAAGTTTCCACACACCCTCTCTTTTAAGTCCCAGCTCCGCCACTTGCTAATTGTGTGACCCTAGGCAAGTTTCTTTCCTTCTCTTAACTTTGGTTTCCTCATCTATTACAAGAGGATGAAAAAGCAGCACCTGCTTCCCAGGGCTGTTATGGAGATAGAAGAGAGAATTCATGTAATACCTTCAGTCAGTGCAAGTATTAAGCATTAAGTATGTTTTAGCTAAATTGTATCTGACTCTTTTGTGACCCCATGGACTGTAGCCTGTCAGGCTCCTCTGTCCATAAAATTACCCAGGCAAGAATACTGGAGTGGGTTGCCATGCTGTCCTCCAGGGGATCTTCCTGACACAGGGATCGAACCCACTTATGTCTCCTGCATTAACAGGCAGGTTCTTTACCACTGGCAATACCTGGGTAGGCTCAGGGGAGCATGGGGTTTAGGAAAGGCTTCCAGAATACTGAATCAGTCAGTGCAAGACTTGGTTCTGACTGTTTTGCGCAGGAAGAGAGTAGAAGGGCTAGAATATAAAGGGGAAGAACAATTTTCTTCACCAAAACGCATCATCTAGCAATAAACGCAAATGACCAAAAGGAAAGTGATAAGGGCTATGAGTGAGCTATAATGTGCTAAGAAGGTTCTAAAGAGGGATAGTTATTTCCAGCTGGTTAAAAGAGTGTGAACTTTACAAAAGAAAGGGCCTGTAAGCAAAGCTTGAAGCAGAGTAAGTATTAATATTTTCACAAGTAGAGAAGGGAGAGAAGCATTCCTGAAATGGTGATTCATATTTGGTTGTAAGAAAGTGATGATACAATAATCCTTCTTGAGAATCCCTTTTTAGTACTTTACTAAAAATGAGCATCAGGAATAGCAACATATTACATGTCTTAAATTTATATTTTAAAGTATTTGTTTTCATTTTTAGTTTGAATCTAGAAATTTTTGATCTAGAGAAATTTTAGAGATTTGAAGTTTTAATGATCCCTTTCTGTTTTTCTACATTAATTCCTGAACGTAAGCTTTCATCTTTACTAATATAGTATGTTTTTTACATGTCAATGTAACATCTATACTCTTCATAAATCCATATATTTAATGCCTGAAAATTCACAGATCACAATTGTGTTTCAATTCCAAACATACTAAGACCATTTTAAGAGATGAGACTCAAATTATAAGTAATCACATTTACAGAATTTTCAGAGCAAATTTCCAACATATAGAGCTCATTCATTACTTTAGTATATAAAATGCTTTTCAAAGTCATAACTTTAAAATAATCTCTAAATTCTTTTTAAATCAACTCTATCTTAGAAATGCCATGTCCCTTCAAAAGCTTCAGTTTTGTACTTGAGCCAGTTATTGATACTCTTATGACAAGTTTATATCACTTATCTAATTTAGATCATTTCATTCTTATAATTTGTCTACTTTCCTGAATTTATCCATTCATCCATGATGACCTATTGTGTTACAGTAGCTTTTTAATCTTTTCTAATTTAATGAGGAATGTACCTTTTAATACTGCCTCTCATCAATAAACAAATACTTGATTTTACTATAAAGATTTTTCATAAAAATAGGGAACATAAATGGCTAAGTAATATAAGTGAATCCAATGCCTTGATTTACTTCTGAAACATTTAATTTGTGATTTCTATTTATTAGTTCTTTAAAAAAAGCTCCACTTTTCACAAAAGTAGTGACACCATGATCACCTAAAATAATATTAATTTCTACCCAAGGAATAAAAATATGAAGTTGGGGGAAAAAAAGACATGGAACTCCAAAAATCTCTTTTACCTTTCCATGAATTAGATGAAGGAGCACAGGTCTTTGCATTGCTTCCAAGTTTTCCTTTCTTATGATTTGAGATGACTTTTTTCCTTTGAAAATGCTCTTCTCTCCTCTCTGTTGATTCACATTTTCAACATTTACATCTTTCATCTGGAATAATGGAAAGAAACCTATTAGAAAAACTTCCTATATCTGTTTCCATCAGAGTTTCCTAGAAAATCAAATGGTAAAGCAAAAAACAGGGTTGGCCATAATTTCTTCTGTCATTCAATATATGATTCACAGTACCTAGCCATCATCTTTAAAAGAAAGGAGAAGGTATTCAAAAATTAGATTTTTGAATTAGGTAAGAGCAATATTGCATAGGAACCTGGAATGCTAGGTCCATGAATCAAGGCAAATTGGAAGTGGTCAAACAGGAGATGGCAAGAGTGAACGTCGACATTCTAGGAATCAGCGAGCTAAGATGGACTGGAATGGGTGAATTTAACTCAGATGGCCATTATATCTACTACTGTCGGCAAGAATCCCTTAGTGTAGTAGCCATCATGGTCAACAAAAAGAGTCCGAAATGCAGTACTTGGATGTAACCTCAAAAACGATAGAATGATCTCTGTTCGTTTCCAAGGCAAACCACTCAATATCACAGTAATCCAAGTCTATGCCCCGACCAGTAACGCAGAAGAAGCTGAAGTTGAACGGTTCTATGAAGACCTACAAGACCTTCTAGGACTAACACCCAAAAAAGATGTCCTTTTCATCATAGGGGACTGGAATACAAAAGTAGGAAGTCAGGAAACACCTGGCGTAACAGGCAAATTTGGCCTTGGAGTACAGAATGAAGCAGGGCAAAGGCTAATAGAGTTTTGCCAAGAGAACGCACTGGTCATAGCAAACACCCTCTTCCAACAACACAAGAGAAGACTCTACACGTAGACATCACCAGATGGTCAACACAGAAATCAGATTGATTATATTCTTTGCAGCCAAAGATGGAGAAGCTCTATACAGTCAGCAAAAACAAGACCGGGAGCAGACTGTGGCTCAGATCATGAACTCCTTATTGCCAAATTCAGACTTAAATTGAAGAAAGTAGGGAAAACCACTAGTCCATTCAGGTATGACCTAGATCAAATCCCTTATGAGTATACAGTAGAAGTGACAAATAGATTTAAGGGACTAGATCTGATAGACAGAGTGCCTGATGAACTATGGACAGAGGTTCGTGACATTGTACGGGAGACAGGGATCAAGACAATCCCCATGGAAAAGAAATGCAAAAAAGCAAAATGGCTGCCTGAGGAGGTCTTACAGATAGCTGGGAAGAGAAGAGAAGCTAAAAGCAAAGGAGAAAAGGAAAGATATTCCCATCTGAATGCAGAGTTCCAAAGAATAGCAAGGAGAGATAAGAAAGAAAGATGTTGCTATGAAAGTGCTGCACTCGATATGCCAGCAAATCTGGAAAACTCAGCAGTGGCCACAGGACTGGAAAAGGTCAGTTTTCATTCCAATCCCAAAGAAAGGCAATGCCAAAGAATGCTCAAACTACCACACAATTGCACTCATCTCACATGCTAGTAAAGTAGTGCTCAAAATTCTCCAAGCCATGCTTCAGCAATACGTGAACTGTGAACTTCCAGATGTTCAAGCTGGTTTTAGAAAAGGCAGAGGAACCAGAGATCAAATTGCCAATATCCGCTGGACCATCGAAAAAGCAAGAGAGTTCCAGAAAAACATCTATTTCTGCTTTATTGACTATGCCAAAGCCTTTGACTGTGTGGATCACAATAAACTGTGGAAAATTCTGAAAGAGATGGGAACACCAGACCATATGACCTGTCTCTTGAAAAACCTGTATGCAGGTCAGGAAGCAACAGTTAGAACTGGACATGGCACAACAGACTGGTTCCAAATAGGAAAAGGAGTACGTCAAGGCTGTATATTGTCACCCGGCTTATTTAACTTATATGCAGAGTACATCATGAGAAACACTGGGCTGGAAGAAACACAAGCTGGAATCAAGATTGCTGGGAGAAATATCAATCACCTCAGATATGAGACCACCATAGATGGTCACCACCATTATTGACACCACCCTTATGGCAGAAAGTGAAGAAGAACTAAAGAGCCTCTTGATGAAAGTGAAAGAGGAGAGCGAAAAAGTTGGCTTAAAGCTCAACGTTCATGGATGAACGAGATTCAAAAAAAAAAAAAAAAAGCTCAACGTTCAGAAAACTAAGATCATGGCATCTGGTCCCATCACTTCATGGGAAATAGATGGGGAAACAGTGGAAACAGTGGCTGACTTTATTTTTGGGGGCTCCAAAATCACTGCTGATGGTGATTGCAGACATGAAATTAAAAGACACTTACTCCTTGGAAGGAAGGTTATGGCCAACCTAGATAGCATATTGAAAAGCAGAGACATTACTTTGCCAACAAAAGTCCGTCTAGTCAAGGCTATGGTTTTTCCAGTGGTCATGTATATGTGAGTTGGACGGTGAACAAAGCTGAGGGCTGCAGAATTGATGCTTTTGAACTGTGGTGTTGGAGAAGACTCTTGAGAGTCCCTTGGACTGCAAAGAGATCCAATCAATCCATCCTAAAGGAAATCAGTCCTGGGTGTTCATTGGAAGGACTGATGTTGAAGCTGAAACTCCAATACTTTGGCCACCTCATGTGAAGAGTTGACTCATTGGAAAAAACCCTGATGCTGGGTAGGATTGGGGGCAGGAGGAGAAGGGGAAGACAGAGGATGAGATGGTTGGATGGCATCACTGACTCGATGGACATGGGTTTGGGTAAACTCCGGGAGTTGGTGATGGACAGGGAGGCCTGGTGTGCTGCAATTCATGGCGTCGCAAAGAGTCGGACATGACTGAGCGACTGAACTGAACTGAAAAATACTGACATTAAAGGAATCTGTGACTTCAGCTTTACAGTAACTGTGGCTGGAATATGGCTCTTTAATGTCGTTTCACTCTCTTCATTTGTTTTGAACTGTTGCTGTCTGCCTGCTCTCTTCACTTTCTGTACCATCTGTTTGATATGTATCCTGCCCCATTGTACCTCATCTATACATACAAAATTAAGGATTAACAATCTGATTACTGAACAAAGAGGTACAGAATGTTTTCTGCAGAATACTGTTCTACTGAGAAATGGGGAGCT
This sequence comes from Giraffa tippelskirchi, assembly GCF_054371585.1. Taxonomy (NCBI): domain Eukaryota; kingdom Metazoa; phylum Chordata; class Mammalia; order Artiodactyla; family Giraffidae; genus Giraffa; species Giraffa tippelskirchi. The sequence goes on along the minus strand of NC_137275.1, from coordinate 85,008,201 downwards.
GGAAGATAAAGTTTTGATCCAACTTGGAAAACACACACAGCTATTAGAGACAACCAAAGAAGTAAAGATCACTTGATAAATGTATTGCAATGATACCTCATTATAAAGTATATTACCAACTACTTACCAGTTACAATGAGGAAAATCTTGGTCCTGGTACCTGTTTCACACTGACATGTAGGGGAACTGACTTTACTAAAGAAATCTATTGCTTTTAGGTCCTTGAAAAGCAAATGTGGAATCATATATTAAAGTTGGAACAGGTCCCAAAGGCCATCTAATTTGACCTTCTTTGTCAACACATAAATCTAAAGCATCATAACTGACCAAACACTGCCATTCAAGGAAGCACCTGGTTCTGTCCTCAGGAAGAATGCAGAATAGGTTACTCCCTCATTGGTGATTCCACCTGTCAGATCAAGGAACTCAGGAAAGCTAGAAGGTCACAATTTATCTCCTCCTTCACTTAGAGTGGTTTCAATTGCTTTTCATATGACATGGATTCCACACTCCTTACATGCAGAACATTTCAAATGGATTCTAGTTTATTCTACCTATTAACATGACATATTAATAGCCTGGCATGCTGCATTCCATGGGATCACAGTCAGACACAACTGAGCTACTGAACAACAACAAAATATGACATATAGAACTGAACATAATACTTCAGTTATCAGTAGACACCTTCATTTGTCTGCTTCAATAATTTGGAAAGATCAGATAATTTTTGATTACCAAAAACTTCAAAACTGTATATCTACTTAATTTAGTGATGGATAACACTCAATGAACATATGACCAACAGCACAAACAAGTGCTATTGAATGGTACACTTCTCAAAGACTTTGCTAACATCTAATATTTGCATCTCTCTGGTAGAAAATACCCACCGTAATTTGGATCAGTTGGTTATCATCACCATCAGGACTCCTCCACAGTAAGACGACATCCACATTGGATGAAATTCGGTAGCCCACACTGTCTTGGAGGTTTCCTTTGCCCCGATCAAGAAAAACTTCAGTGGAGTATGTGAGTTTGTATAGTCGGTCATTATTTAATGAGAGACCAGTTGTGTGACCTGTAAAAAGACAGTGATACAAGTCAAGTCTTAGTTATAAGGCACCCAGCAGGCCAGGGACTATGCTATCTTGCCATCAATGCATTCCTTCTCCCAGCACAGTGGTATCCAGTGGGAGCTTATATTTGCTAACGGGAGTAAATCTTTGCTAAGTGAAACACGGTTCTGCTTCTTCATCCGCTGAAATTATTGGTTGAACAACAACAAAAGCAACAACTAACAAAGAAATAAGCTTCCACTTCAGAAAGCTTAGTTTGTATCTTTAAATAATAATCAGATTATCTAAACATTGCCTTAGTTGAACTATAGAATATTTTAAAATAAATATCATTGTATTGCTTTAACTTACATGTATATTATTTCTTCCCCTCTCCCTGCCCAACTTTCTTTAAAATCAAATAATACAATTTGATTTCAAGTAGAAGTTCAGCCAGAGATTGCTTGATAATTTGCAATTAACATATTTAAAATACAACAGGTCAAAGCCAAAGTAATTTCAGCAGTTAGGTGGTAGTCCCTTACATTGGATATTTTGAACATTTAAACAATATCCCTCTAAGGTAATTTATCCTATTAACTAAATTAGCAAACTTACAGTATGAGAGTACATTTCAAGGCAACATATATGTAAATTTAAATTAGCTGTTCCTGAATAAAATGTTTTCCTATATAAAATCCAGCACAGGTTTTAATTTGGAAGGGACAATTTAATGCTTAATGTCAAATAGTATGCAAGTCAGCATCATAACCAAAAAAAAAAATGATATATGGAGTTCATACACTTTTCAGTCAGTATATCTTAACCCAAAGAATACATAAAAGAGTAGCATCAAGTCTTTCCCAAAGATGAACTGAAGTTTATAGTCATACAAAGTCTTTTGATATATCTTCTATTCATAGCTCTCAGGAGAGAGTAAAAAAAGATTTCAGTATGCATTTTTCCTCAGGGCTAACAGGGCAGAATTGCCTAGTTAACTATAACAGGCAACCATGTCTTTTTTCCCCCACAGGAAATATGCATATGGGGGAGGGACAGAAAAGGAGGCTGAGATGACTAGGAGAGAAGTGAGGCTGCTGAGAAAGGAAGTAAAATTACGTGAAAGGTCAAAAATTAAGAAAACTTCCTTACTATCTGTTCTAAGTGTTTCATATGTATTAACTTATTTAATCCTCACAAAAATCTAATGGGGTAGGTACTATTATTAGCTTGATTTTATAGATGAGGAAATCAAGAGACACAGAGATTATACAATTTACCTAAGATCACTCAGGAAATTAGTGGTGAAGCCTCTAACACCCTCTCTGGATCCAGAGACCATGTTCTTACCTACACTATACACATATAAACCTTTAGGTTGACCTCTTCCATTCCTGGGGAGTGAGCTAGGAATTCATTCATTCATTCTACAAGGATGTACTGAGCAACTACTGGGTAGTCAGCACTTTTCTAGGTTCTGGGGCTATACCAGTTAACAAGCAGACAACATATCTACCTTTGTGGCATTTACATTTAAATGAGGGGGGATGGGCAATAAAAAAGCAAGGAGTACATAAGTAAATTATAAAGAATATTAGAAGTTCTAATGAAGAAAAATGAAATAGGAAAGGAAATGGGGATGCTGAGGGAAAAATCTTTATGAGAAGGCAATATTCTAGGCAAGGATTTTAGGCTAGTCACTTGGGTATCTGTGGAGAGGACACTCCCTACCCCTCCTTCCTCCCATTCCCCACCACCACACTCTCCTCCATCCCTCCACAGAAGGGAGAACAAGTTCAAAGACCCTGAGGAGAGTTCCCAGAGGAGTAATGGAGGAACAACAGAGAGGCCAAAGACTCTGGGATTGGGTGAAATACAAAGCTGAGAAAGATGAGGTCAAATAGGCACCCATGAGTGGCTGGGAGATGGTGGGTGAGGGGGGAAGGTATCTGCATAGACTTAGAATTCGATGAGTGAGATGAAAAACTGCTGAAGAGTTTTGGGTGGTGAAGTTACATGATCTGACAAAACTTCAATGAAAGGGGATGAGGATTTTAACAGGAATCAAGAAAAGCCAGAAGAAGGAAGTAATGGAGTGGGTACCCAAATGTGTACATGAAAATAGGCTGTGTCCAAACACCAAGTCAGGCAGAACCTCAGGTATGAGATAAGGAAGGCAGACAAAGGCAGGATAAACCTTGAAGGAGACAAAGTCTGTGGGTTCCTCCAGCCTCCCCAAATTGGGGATACTGCTGCAGGTTCAAACACCGGCTTTCTGACCAGGAAGATATTTTGGTTAAAGAGGCCTTGTTTTTTATGACACCTATCAAATTCCACAAAGGGCAAAAAGGAAATACTTTTTGCCTTATCTAACCCTCACAGCAATTCTGATAAGTAAGCAGTATAGGACAGTAGAGAAAAGCTGACTCCACATTTAATTCAATGTAGCAGATACAATGCAGAATTTGATGTCGGAATATACTAAAATTCAAGTTTTGTGGACAACCTGAAGGTGGCTTCTGATTAAAATAACTAGGAAAAGTTTCTCTTTAATGCCAAAGCCTTCCAAACTGTCATGTTGGGGTTTTTTGTTTGTTTGTTTGGTTTTACTTGACTGGTCAAAAGAACGTGAAAAGGGACAATATATTTCAGTTCCCGATGATGACTTGGAAGTGATAAAGTAGAGGAAAGAAGGGCTTTGTTCTACAACTTTTCCCACCTCTTTCAATAGGAGATACATCCTAAAAAGGATTTAAAGATACATCCTTTAAATAAGTGGATGGTGCCGAAGTGTTGTCCCTGCTGTCCCTTCCTCTTTGATAAGTATTTCTCTGTTTATGTTACTCAGAGATCCACTTGCAATACTGACAAGTGGGGGCATGTTCCATTTATATATCTTGACTAAATTTCTGTCTTCGGGTGTTGCTCTGTAGAGTATGCAGAAGGGCAACAGGAATTGATGGTAGATTAAATGAGCAAATCAATTTTTGCCCCCAAAGGAGTTTGTACCTTTTCAATGTGTTCCTTTGAGGGATTTTTTTTTTACTACCACAAAAGAAAAAAAGCTTTTAATTTTGAACTTTTTAAAAAATATTTTAAAATATTCTTTTATTAAACTCAGATCAATATAATAGTTAATTTACTTAAGCAAAAAGACAAAATAGAAATAAGCTAGTAAAGGTGAGGCTTGAAGAGAGGTGCAGTGATGATAAGGATGAAAGATAAGGGGACTTAGGAATCCAACAGAAACCCAGAAGGCTGGAAGGAAAAGAGTAGGATGAAGGATAAGGGAGGGAAAAAATGGAAGATGTTTGTTGTGAATGGACTGAAAAGTATAGTCAAGCCAGAAAATGAAAGAAAGACTGGTGTGAAGGAACAGTTCACACCAGTGAAACAAGAGGTTTAGAGGTAACAAGATTAAATAGAAAGTACACGTATGGGTGGATTATTGAAAGGAAAAGCATTATGAAGAAAACCCAAAGAAGGCACTGAGAATAGACCCACCATTACAAAATATGATTTAGAAAAAGTAGAGGAAACATGAGTCTCCCAAACATTGAGCCAGCATCTCTCTTCTCTATACTAACTCCTTCTCCATTCTCTTTACAGTCCAATCTGCTCTCAACATCCACCAAGATCTGGAGATTTGCTAAATAATGGCATTGCTAATTAACTTTGAGATAAGTTTTGAACTGATGCATAACATCCCAAATTTATAATGGCCTGATTTTAAAGTAAACTCTTCACAACTAGTTCGCTTATTAAATGTCAGTCATTTCAAAGGACAAGGAATCTATGATTAAACCATGATACTGTAATACATGGGTTCCCAGGTGGTGCTAGTGGTAAAAAATCCACCTGCCAGTGCAGGAGACACAAGAGACTAGAGTTCAATTCCTAGGTCGGGAAGATCCCCTGGAAAAGGTAATGGTACCCCACTGCAGTTTCCTTGCCTGGGAAATCCCATGGACAGAGGTGCCTGGTGGGCTACAGTCTATGGGGTTGCAAAGAATCAGACACAACTGAGTAAACAAAGCACCATAATATAAGTTACCCCACCTAGGTAAGAGAAAGTTGCCAAGTCCTATATTTTTTATTCATGATATTTGGCACAAGCAGCTTATATCACAACACTAATAACATTTAAGCTTTGAAGCCCCTACTTGCCCAGGCCTTTTCCAAGATCTTAGAAGGGGACCCTAGTGTTATGCATACATGTCATATCTTTTTTCAGTAATATTTGCAAAAGTAAGATATTTTTTGTGAAAATGCAGATTTTTTTCTTCCCTCAAAAATGGACCCTAAATTGTATAAGCTTCAGTGTCTAAAATCCTGGACTTGTCACTGAACTTACAACAAACTCTAGCTATCTATTATGTTCTCAGTCATATTTCCCTGTATGTCATTTCTGTGTGTGTATATATGAGTATTTAAATCTTTACAAATGCATGATTTGAAAACATCAAGTTATCCAATATTCTATGTAGGAAAAGGAAAAAATAGAAGCCCACAATATCTCAATTATTTTTCTCAAAATAATCATGGTATTAGGTTTGATCTCATGGGGTGTGAATCGGTCATATTATGAATATTTAGCAGTATTTGACAGATGAAATGCAAGCTCTTTCACAATTCTCTGTCAGATATAATCCACAAACCTTTATTTTTTCTCATTAAAATTTTCTTTCATCCAAGTAAGGGCTGTATCTTTACCAAACATTTTAGAAAATGTTAATATATATATATATGCATATAAATATATATATAATCTTTAGTTCAAGAATCTGAAGTGTAATTTGCTTAGGTGAAATAATTTAGTACCCCTCCCCATTTATTGTTCCAATGGCAAAAATTGTCTCTTTTCTTCATGTGGAAATTTTCCATGCAAAAAATTTTGAGACAAACTTTACCTTATTAAAAAAAAGCCACAGTTATCCCAAGAGGATTTTAGAAGCTTACAAGTGAATTGTTTTATATCAATTGCTTAGAGTACACAGTTATTAAAATTGGACACTATCATGTGGTTTTATAATAGGTCAACTGACTTTGACGGCGAGTCCTCTTAAGAGATTCTAAAAAGCGATCATTTTACAGGTGCAATATTTAGAAATTCAAGGCATGCATAAATTAGCTGATTTAAAACAAGATTACATATTAATATATTTCATACAGCTTTTTGAAATCATTGTTTGCTCTGAAAGTTATCAATTCATATGTTTTTAAATCGATATTATCTTAAAATAGAAACTATAATGAGCAACACTAATTTTACAAAGATAAATGTTATCTCTTAAATCTATGTCATGTAGTTTTATTTTCTATAATGTACCAACTATGATAATCTTATCTTTTTTGAATGGTGATAGAATTAAATACAGGCTTTACCATTTCATTCATAATCCTTTGGTAAGTTAAATGCCTTTTTCATTGAGTCTAATTCTTTTTGATGTCACATTGCTAGGCAACTAGAAGGAAATTTAAGAACTGTTTTTTTTTAAATCTACTTTTACAATTCAAATGAAGGAGCTGCATTCATTGAGTGACCAACAGCAGCGAGTAACAATAGCTGGCATCTTTTTTCTCACTTTTAAAAATAAACCATGAATGAGAGAATGAAGCAAGAAGCATGCTAGTCTGAAGGACTGAAACTAAAAGGAACCTCTGTTTTCTTAATGTATGTAGGAATTCGAATTTAGTTTTCATTCCAACCCAGTCATGCCTTCACCAGCATTCTAAAGTTACATGGGTTTGAAGATCACTTAGTTAAGAATTCTTTCAGTACACATACACTCACTTTTCCCCCTCAACGATTAAAATTAAAGTTTAGCAGAAGGCAACACAAACTTACCTTTAACAGAAGCTGAATATGAGGAAATGAAGCAGAGAAAAAGCACAGCGAGAAGAATCATATTGATTAATCTACCCTCTAATGCATCCAGTTCCCAGCTAGAAGTCACTGAGAAGTGGACTCGTTCAATGGCAGCAAGGGAGTGACCCTTCTCAGAACCTGCAACAGTGTTTATCTTTGGGAGAAAGGTCAGATTCCAAACTCCAAAATCAGGACCTAAGTTCACAGAAGGGCTCACTATTAATGATTAAACTTAGGTGGGCTATAGTTTTCAGTCTCTCACTCTTTTACTTTTTTACTCAATAAGAAAAATTAAGAAAATTTTCACTTTTGAGCACTAAACTAAACAAGTTACCATCCTGTAAATTCAGAAGTACAGAGGGGCAATCAAGGAAAACTGGGGATGATACTTCTCTGCTCAGCACATGATCATCAACATGCCTATAACATTAAATGCCTGTCTTCACATTTACCATTTGATGTGGGAGGGTGGTGACGATTTGCGAACTCAGGTAAACTTAATGGAATTTTATTCTCTTGTATGGTCATCTGAAATTTTTTATACCATGTGTATGCTATTATTAAAAAATCACTCTGAATTTTAGAATTTGAATTTTAAAATTTTAACTTGTACCACCACCAATCACTTCAAAATAATGTTAGAATAGATACAACATTCATTTCCGAAAACTAGATGATTCTTCTTATGTGTGAATCAGCATTGCCTACCATTAACACACTAGCAGACAACTGAGTTTATCATAGTAGACTTCTAGCTATAGCTATGACAATAAACAATTGTCTGGATCCTCAGACTGGCTGGCTGGATTTCCCTGTGCTTTCTGAATCCCAGTTCTAGGCAGAAATTCAGAAAGGGGATTCCAGTCCTTACCACTTTTGCAACAGAAAATTAATTAGGACACTTCTCTAGAATTAAAGTGAATACCCTAGAATGGCTAAGACTACACTAACTAAACCAGCTCTGCCATTGTAAACTTCTGCAAGAAAAACTTGCTATGAATAAAACCTACTAAAATGAGGTGATTTGCAAACCATGTGGGGATGCTTTGGCAAAGGAAGGAATAATGTGTTGGTAAAGGGATTTTTCAAATAAAATCGAAAATACTTATGGCCATGTTTGGGGCTTCCCTGCAGGCTCAATGGTAAAGAAATCACCTCTTGGCCAAGCCAGAGACCTGGGTTCAATCCCTGGGTCAGAAAGATCCCCTGGAGAAGGAAATGGCAACCCATTCCAGTATTCTTGCCTGGGAAATTTCATGGACAGAGGAGCCTGATGGGCTACAGTCTATGGGGTCACAGAATCAGACATGACTCAGCAACTAAACAGCAGCAGTATGGCCATGTTTAAGCATAACGGGTTCTTAAATCTAACCTGATCTCTCTCCAAACCCTTTTCTAGAATCCTAACCTTAAGCTTGAATCTTCTCGACAACACAGGTAAAAGATAGTCAGCTTGATAGACAGGGCCACAAGATGAAATATAAAATATAAAATCTCAAAGTTAAGCATACTTCCTTTTGAAATATGTATATTTTTATAAAGAACTGAAATGTGAAAATTGTTTGTCTTTATCATCTATTGAGATTAGAACTTCATTTGCTATCAAGTTTTATATATAAATCATGGCTAAAGTACCTATACAAAAATAAAATATTTGGTTATTACTTTCACTTTAAAGTTATAAATAATAAGTTGTCCTGGGGTAAATAGAAAATAGTAAGTTGTCCTCTTAGAAAAATAACTGTTGAAGAAGTTAAGTTTTTATGAATTAAAAACAAGGTAGGTATTATAAATACAAGATAATGTGAAAGTGCTTTATTGCTTTACATTTGAATAGATTTCAATGTAGTCCCACAATTTCTGCATTGCATACATAGTGATATGAAGCCACTATAGTCACTTAAACTTTACAAACTTTTTTGTTTAGATTAAAGACTATTTTAAATTTTATGAGAACTGCCTTTTGTTTTCATTTGAGGTTTACAGCTACATGCTTGTGGTTCGACTATGTGGTGCATGATACGTGTCTATTCTGTTAAACTACTATTCGTTGTCAGGTGTTTACCAGAGTCTAACCAATAAAAAGCATATCACTATTGCCTAACAAAATCTGTTTCATTTGAGCATTTGCTTTCCACTAGAAAGCACCTATGAGTCATTGTATTAAGTAGTCATTTAAGTATAGGATGTTCAAATAAGGCTACTTCTATTGGTAATAAAAACCAACATCCTTAACTTTTTACAAAGATATTTGAAAGACTTCTTAAGATAGTTTCAGAGATGAAATAAGAATGCCAAAGCCTTTTCATATCCAGTGAATTCTGTGTACCAAAGGAGAGGCATTCTCCTTGGTTACTTTGTTGACCAAGCAAAGTGACATTTTACAATAATGTGGGAGATACCTCCAAATCTTATGATGTGTAAACACAGCATATGAAGCAATACAGAAGCACAGCATGATACAAAAATAAGAGCTTGCCATATATGGTACAATTACTAGGTTAATACACTATGCTAGGCACTGAACATTTTGTAGTTTAGCCTAACAACCATTATTTCACATGTTAGCAAAATGACATTCAGATCAATTTAGTAAAATGATTTAAGGATCATAGAAAAACAAACATTGAAACCTAGATCCAATATTCTCCTTTACTTCAACAATATTAGAGATAGGAAGTGGAAAAAATGGATTTTTTAGGTATGACATAGAATTATCAATTCGGACTGTCTTTTAATAAGTCCATCACACTTTTGTGTGAAGGCTAACAGGTAGCTTAATTGCTGTGGTTAGATGTTCCAGATTGAACAGATTGTTCCAGGGAAAAAACAGATCTGTGCTAGTCAGGTCACAATCAAGTAATAGATTTTTAAACAATGCTATTGCAATGAAATCCATTTGTAAGTACATGGCACTGTGGAATATCTGCTATTCTATTTGGCAGTGATAATAAGAGACTATGAAATAAAGACGGCTAACTAATTCCAAAGTACAGTTGTGTTTCTGTTAAGTATCAGAGGTTGCTAGGAATTAACTCACTTCCTAGATTAGAAGATGAATGAACTTCACCCCACTAAAGGCTGGAAGGAAATGTATTACCCTTCTAGATATAGTTAAGTCAGAATGTATGATAGCTATCTATGGAGGGAATAAAGGCATTATGACGTCAGAACACTTTACTCTGTCCTAGAAAGAAGCAAGACACTAACGAAAAAAACTTTTTAGAGGGACTCTTCAAGTTATCCCTGCTGCTGCTGCTGCTACTGTTAAGTCGCGTCAGTCATGTCCGACTCTGTGCAACCCCATAGATGGCAGCCCACCAAGCTCCTCCGTCCCTGGGATTCTACAGGCAAGAATACTGGAGTGGGTTGCCATTTCCTTCTCCAGTGCATGAAAGGGAAAAGTGAAAGTGAAGTTGCTCAGCCGTGTCCGACTCTTCCCGACCCCATGGACTGCAGCCTACCAGGCTCCTCCATCCATGGGGTTTCCCAGGCAAGAGTACTGGAGTGGGGTGCCATTGCCTTCTCCACAGTAGTCATAACACATTCTACTAGTATTTTCAATTCAATGAGGGAATTAACATTCTCAAGGAATCCTGCAAAAAATATTCTTGGTAGGTAAGGAATACAGTCCACCATTTGCATCAGCACATGAGGAACCAGGGCATACCCAGGAGGGACAACTGTAAGGGACTTGAACATCTACAGAGTTTGCTGACTGTGGGGATCCTGGAACCAATCCCACACAGATACTGAGAGAGGACTGTAGTTTTTGTCTTTGCCTTTTGTCAGTTAACACTTTCTCAATTTGTCTGTTTATAAATTTTTATTGGAGTAGTGTTGATTTACAACATTGTAATTTCAGGTGTACATCAAAGTGAATCAGTTACACATATACACATATCTACTCTTTTTTAGACCTTTCTCCCATATAGACCATTATAGATTATTGAGTAGAATTCTGTTTTATACAGTAGGTCCTTATTAGCTAACTATTTTATATATAGTAATGTTTATATGTCAATTCCAGTCCTAATTTAGGGACTATATTCTCATAAAGTGATGTTCTCTTTTATACTAAGCAAAAATTATATAAGAATACATACACTATTTTTAAAGGTATTGTTTAAGAATTCTCCTTGAGAAAAGAAAAATGCACTAAGGAAAATGCTTTTCCTTAAAAAGAATAAATGAGACAGGTTTGAAATATATGGAATCTAAGACTCGCCAAAAAGGATAATCATTTTCGCATAATGGAGTTATTAACCAAACTTTACCTCTACGTCCCACACCTCCACACACACGTATTTGACAACAACCAAAAACTCCTTGTGGGTCAATAATACTCACCCTAAGAGGAGTCTAACTTTATTTTTGGTGGCACAAAACCGAATTTCTAGCATTTAGGAAGAAAACTGATGGCTTTCTTTCAATGAACTATTGTAAAGAAAACAAAGCTTAAATTTTGATCAGAATCATTTTATTTACTAAGACATTTCAGAGATTTCCCATATACACTGTACCCAGTTGTCATTATTAATATCTTACACTAATGTGGTGTCGCCGCTGCCGCTAAGTTGCTTCAGTCGTGTCCGACTCTGTGCGACCCCATAGACGGCAGCCCACCAGGCTCCGCTGTCCCTGGGATTCTCCAGGCAAGAATACTGGAGTGGGTTGCCATTTCCTTCTCCAGTGCATGAAAGGGAAAAGTGAAAATGAAGTTGCTCAGTCGTGTCCGACTCTTAGCAACCCCATGGACTGAAGCCTACCAGGCTCCTCCGTCCATGGGATTTTCCAGGCAAGAGTACTGGAGTGGGGTGCCATTGCCTGGTGTATTTATTATTAATTGACATAGTAACTAAAGTCCATACTCTATTTAGATTTCCTTAGTTTTAATCTAATGCTTTTTTCTATTCCAAGAATCTATCCAGGTTACATTAAAATTAGTTGTCATGTACCTTTAGGTACTTCTTAGCTATGAGTTTCTCTAATTTTCTTCAGTTTAAAAAAAAAAAAAACTTATTGGACTATAGCATTTACAATGTTGTGTTAGTTTCCAGTGCATAGCAAAGTGAGTCTGTTACACATGTATCCAGTCTTTTTCAGATTCTCTTCCCAAATAGACCATTACAGAGTACTGAGTTGAGTTCCCGGTGCTACACAGCTGGTCCTTGTTAGTTCTTTATTTTATATATAATAGTGTGCACGTCAATCCCAATCCTCCAGTTTTTCCCTGTCCCCCTCACCCCCTAGTAACCATATGTTTGTTTTCTCTATCTGTAACCCTAATTCTATTTTATAGGTAAGTTCCTTTGCCCCGTTTCTTTTTTTGATTCCACATATAATAATTTCCCCCATTTTTGATGGCATTGACAGCTTTGACGTGTTTTGCAGGATCAGGCCAGGTGTTTTATAAAATGCTCCTTTATTAGTTTCATGGAATATTTTTTCTTATGACGAGTGGGCTTGTAGGTTTAGAGGAAAACCACAGAGGTGCCATTTTCATCACACTATATCAAAGGTATGATTTATCACTGTTGATGTTGACTTTCATCATCTGGCTGACAAATGTTGTCAGACTTCTCCACTGTAAAGTTACCTTTTTTAAAACCTTCTCTTCCATACTGTACTCTCTGGAACAAGTGCTATGGGCAGCTCATATCTAAAGATTAAGGAGTTATATTCCTCCTCTTTGAGGATGGAGCATCTATATAAATTATTTGGAGTTTCTCTGCATGAGAGATTTATCTCTTCTTCCCTATTTATTTATGATTTATAACAGCATAAGCACAACTATTTTATATTTGGGGTTATAATCCAATATGGCTTTTAAATTTATTTCTAAAATTGTTCCAGCTTTAGCCATCGGGAGCTCATTCAGTTGGCTCCTATGTTCCTTTGACATATCTCATCTTTGTATGTGTGTGCGTGTTCAAGCATTTCATTTCTGGTCCTACAAAATGCTCCAAGCTCATGTTGTATGTTTTTACCCCAATCCTAGAATCAGCCCTCTCTCCAAGGAGCTCTGGTCCCTTTTATTGAAAAATGGCATGGGAAAGCAAGACCTGAGCTTGTCCCTACAATATTGTCTTTTAATCCATGTACTCAGAATCTTATATTTATTTAGATCTTTCTTTCATCAGAGTTTTGTAGTTTCACTCATATAGATCCTGTATATTTTGTTAGATGCATACCTTTGTTTTGGTGCTAATGTTTTCTTGAATTTTAAGTTCCAATTGTTCATCGCTGGTAGACAGGAACTTTCCCAAATTAACCTCATCATCTGTGACCTTGCTATAATCAATTATTAATTCCATGAGTAGTTTTTGTTTTGGGGGGATGTTTTTCATAGACAATCAGGTCACCTGAGAACAGTTTTACTTCTATTTCCTTTTCTTATTATATTTGTTCGCACTTTCAGTATGTTATGTACTTTTCATATTTCATATTTTCTGAGTTGTTACTCCTCTTCAAATCTTTTCTCCAATCACATTATTTCTGAGTTTTTCTGGTTTATGTTGTTCTATCTTCTATCATTTAAAAAATTTCCCTTGTTTTGAAATACTGGGTTACAGTTTTCATCTTTTTTGCTGTTTCATATTTTTATTATAACAGCTTTACATAGAATTCAACTATAATTCTTTTCACGGTACGTTTTTAGTTTAAATAAGCTATTCTATACTTTTAAGAGACAGACGTTTGTAGAATAGATTTTCTAGCTTCCAGAGCTTCCTTTTCTGATGTTTTCATAAAATGACGCTTTTATATCCTGGTCATTTCTTAGCTCTGTCTTCTCTTCTCCCACTTTCATCTGGACTTTTTTCCTCTGCTTCTGTTGTCTCTAACGGAGAAGGCAATGGCACCCCACTCCAGTACTCTTGCCTGGAAAATACCATGGACGGAGGAGCCTGGTAGGCTGCAGTCCATGCGGTCATGAAGAGTCGGACAGTACTGAGCGACTTCACTTTCACTTTTCACTTTCATGCATTGGAGAAGGAAATGGCAACCCACTCCAGTGTTCTTGCCTGGAAAATCCCAGGGACAGGGGAGCCTGGTGGGCTGCTGTCTATGAGGTCACACAGAGTTGGACACGACTGAAGTGACTTAGCAGCTTAGCAGCAGCATTGTCTCTAATCTAATTTGGAATTCTACTCCCAGAAGTTTCCCCTTAGTGTTGGGCTCTTTTCCAAGAAGGGAGCTCAGGCTTATTAAGTTTTGAGAATTCATAGACCCCACACCCCTTGAGCACCTTCAGACCTTCCTCCTCACCCATCTGTATTCACTCTGAAATAAAGAGTCTGTCAGTTTTGCTGCTAATTTCATATTGATCTCCCTTGCTTTTCAGCAAATACCTGTTGGCAGTCAGAGGTTCTCACGGCGTTTAGCTGCTCTGTTGTCTTCCCACTATTTCCTCTTACGCAGATTCTGAAATTAAGTTGGAGGTTTGCTCCCATCTGTTCACATTTTGAAGTTTAAAAGGATTCTTTCTTGTTGTAGCCATGATTTGTTCTTGGAATTACTGTCGTTTTGCTATCCTAGATGCTCTATCTGTTTTCTGAGGAGATTCAGACTACACTGTCTCCACAGTCATCTTCCTAGAGTCTTCAATATTCACATATTACTCAGGCTGGTGGGGGATAAGGTATTTTTAAAAACATTTTTACAAGCTTTTTCTATATTTTTGAAGGCAGTCCAAATGCAAGTTGAAATGATTATAGATGATAGGTTGATTCTGCCTTTTAGATACATTTCATGTCATTTAAAATAAATTAGGCTTTTTTTTGCTTAGCCTCAAATTAATATACCTACAAGTGTAACTCGATTCCCATACCTCCCCAACTTGCTGAAGAGTACTTTCATACTTATAAAACATCAGAACTAGGCTTAAAATTATTTGTGATGACTGCCCTATGTTTTCAGGCCAAGCATCTTGGAGGAGCTCATCACTTTATTTATTACCATATTTGTGTCCTAACATTCTGATTTTATCTGTACCCCTCTTCTCTACAATCTATAGCAGCAGTCTCCAACCTATTTGGTGCCAAAGACCAGTTTCATGGAAGACCAGTTTTCCATGGATGGCGGTGGTGGGAGGGGGCTGAGGGGGAACTGGTTCAGGTGGTAATGTGAGCCACTGGGCGCCGTACATGAGCTTTGCTTGCTAACACCACTCACCTCCTGCTGTGCAGCCTGGTTCCTAACTG
Source organism: Giraffa tippelskirchi (assembly GCF_054371585.1). Taxonomy (NCBI): domain Eukaryota; kingdom Metazoa; phylum Chordata; class Mammalia; order Artiodactyla; family Giraffidae; genus Giraffa; species Giraffa tippelskirchi. The sequence goes on along the minus strand of NC_137275.1, from coordinate 84,993,070 downwards.
GTCCATGGCCCTGAGAGTTGGTGACCCGTGATCTACAGTCCAATTTAACAAACTGGCTGCTGTCTAAATGTGGTCCAAGACATGCTTTGCTTAGTACCTAAAAACAAACAAAATAGTTGCCAGCACTTAAAAATGAGATTTCACATAGAAAACCAGACCTCTGGCTGCTCTTAAAAAATTGAGCTCTGATGGCATTAGGCTCACTACTTGGAACTTGTTCCTTGATTAAACAGAGAATATGCTCTCAGGTTTGTGGCACTTTTCTTCTAGACAGCTTGTGCCATTTACCTTCTAGTCATAATAGACATTATAGGTTTGTAACCTATGGTCTAGCATCTCTGATTTCAACCTCTGATGTTGGCTTAAAATACCAAATATGTGCTGATAACTTCTAGATCTCTGTTTCTACTTAGATGTTCTGCAGACTCCCCAGAACCCACATATTCAAAACCAAACTAATCTTTTCAAAACCTAAATTTTCTTCTACTATTTGCCAAATGATTCAGTTAACAGAATTACATTCCTACAGTTGTCCAAATTAGAACTCAGATGGTAAAGAATCTGCCTGCAGTGCAGGAGACCCAGGTTCAATCCCTGCATGGGAAAACCCCCTGGAAAAGGAAATGGCAACCCACCGATATTCTTTCCTGGAAAATCCCAAGGGCAGAGGATCCTGGCAGGCTGCAGTCCCTGGGGTCACAAAGAGTCAGACATGACTGAGTGGCTAATACAGTTGTCCAAATTAGAAAAACCCTTAGGGTCAGTCTTTCCTTCTCTTTTCTCATCCTACCCACAGCTTATCAGTCATGTCCCAAACTATGCCATGCCTTTGCTTTCACTGTTTCCAATATTTAAAATACTTTTTCCTTCTTGATATCTGGAGAACTTCTATTTACTTTCCAAGGTAGAACAAATTATTCAATTTCTGAAACTATGTCACTCACCTCCAGGAACATTTAGTTGCTCCTTTCCATGTATAGGCATCTCAAGTACATTATGTTGTATGATATTTAACATCAGCTGTCCCACTAGACTAAGGATTCCTCAAGAACAAAGATCACGATTTAGTTATCTTTGTATCAACAATATTAAGACAAAAAAAAATGGGACCCAGTAAGTATGTCAAATAAATAAATACATGAGTTTTACAAATTAATGAAAACAATACTGTTTCATATCATGGTTTTTGCCTTCCTGTATTTTCTATATGCTTTCTATATCTTTGGTTAAATTGTCCATTTTTTGCTAGTGCTTGCTTTGGATGATACTAGAATCATTTTAAATTTCACACCCTATGACTATAAAGTTAAATGGCTACGTCAAAAGAAAACATATGAGAGTTTTTAAAGTAACTTAAAATTTTTGTTTTAATAAGGGTATTAGGTATTAGCACTGAAAAATATATAATTATTCATAAAACAGATCCCTGAGGGGCAACTGAACAGCTGTTGAAAGTTTTGGCGCATCACTATGCCAGCCTGAGCTTAATGACCTACATGTGAAGGGCTAAATATCCAATTACTAATCCTCCCTCAGCTACTCTTTGGCCTGATATGGAGGTAGCTGAAAAAAGATGCCCTACTAACAGATCAGAAGTGGATCCAGACTTTCTTGCCAATTCTTAGTTAAAAGATCTTTTGGACTTGACATAATGAGGAAACAGAGAGTGGCCTACAACCATGTTGCAGTGACAGTTTTTCAAGTAAAATTCGACGGTTTAAAGCAAGAGTGACTTCAGTTTTGTAACTAAATTTACAGAAATTTCAATTCTTTCAGAAAAGTCAAATCTGGAATTTAATTTCCTAGTCACAGAAACCTTTAAACATGTTAGAATGTTTTCAAATATCAAGTATAAATCACTCCAGAATTCCTTCCATACTGAGAGCGCAGTCTTCTATTCACTGATTCAAAATCATTCTTATCTTCGAATTCTGCAATAATCACTTATTAGAAGTAGGACCAAATTAAAAACTAAATAGAAAATGACCATCAACCGGATTATGTTACAGCTCTCCCTCAGGTGACTTGATCTATATATAGCAAAAAGGTTACATAGTAAAGTCAGGCATTATAAAAAATGAAACGTCACCCGATGTCTTACAAAACAGTATACGAAAAATAGCTCAAGGAATGAATGGAGAGTAAGACCTATGGTTCTAAGGAAGAAAAGGCGTCAACATTCTAGATTTAATTACATCTTATTGGGAGCTTGATTCACTTTTAAAATCTAATTTCCCACTTGAGTTGTGTAAAATTATGTGATACTGAAAACCTCCTCTATTATAAATACAAATAATTTAGGCAAGAGATGCTTTCATCTCAAACACGGAAGAATTATAAGCCCTTTATTAGTGTTAGTCATTTTTAAGAGGAGCAATGTCTTAACATCCCTCGCCATCCCCACGAGGATATATGAATAAATGCCTAGAGGGGTACGCCTGCCTTGAATCGGAAAAACAAGTATTACTCAAACACCTCCCACTCCAGAAACTCTAACCCCAGACCCCGCCCCACACAAACCCCACCCCTTTCCCCCACTGCGGGTCCGGAGTTGGCGCAGTGGGCTGACGAAAGACGTAACCTCCGTAGCCTCCTACGTGTAGCTACCGGCTCTGCCTCTGGGAGTTGAAGTTTCCGAAAGAGGACCTTCTCGAGTGGGAAAGACCACTACGAAAAGCTTTCTGAGAAGTTCTCAGATTCCCCGACAACTCCTCTGTTCGGTAAGTCTCTTGGCGCGGAGGCTAGCGCTCGTCTACCCTTTGATATAATCCTGGAGCAAAGGGAGCGCGTGCCGGTCCCGCCTTCCGCTAGCAATAGGGCTTCCGGGGGAGAGAGAAGTGGGATAATGGAAAAGGGTAGCAAAGACCCAGCTCCGGAAGGAAGTGACGTCAGAGACAGCGCGCCCCCTTCGGCTCGCCAAACAGCTTTCTGATTCGTCGGCTGCAAATTAACCCCGCCTCTGGAGTGCGTCCGCGCGTGGGTGACATGGAGGCGAGACTCGGGCTCGGCTCTGCCCACTAGTATAGATCCTCTTGCTGTCGACTTTTGTTTGGGGGTCGAGATACGGGTTCTAGTATGTGACGTGTGTTCGCTTCCCAAGAATGAAGGGAGAGGGAAATCTGGACTCTGAAGGGCCGGAAAACGAGTTGTGGTTCTGCCACTTCTTGGCAAGTGACCGTGGGCAAGTCGCTTTTCGTCTTTAAACCTCATTTTTTCTTACGAGGGCTGTTGTCTCTGAGCACTGTGAAATGTGGGGAGAGGCCAGGGGAAAGTTGCTGCCGGTGCTGTTAGTCCCCACCGTGGTGAGCTGAGGACTATTTAAAGAAGTCCGAGGTGTTACTGAATTTCCCTGAAACATTTTGTGTTAAAATTCAGAATTTTTTCTAGAGCTACACAGAGGATAGCAACGGCATATTTCTCGCTTTTTTGTTTGTTATAAATTCTCCGCCTTTCCCCATCATGGCCCAGGCCTCTCCCTAAGGGACCTCACAGCTGAACCGAGTCGTTATTGCAAATCTGGCCCGCGCGTTTTAAAAAAGGATATTCCTTCTTTACCACCGTTAGGTCATTTAATTCCGTTCTGCGCTTACTTCGACATTCCTTTGGATGTTTCTGGAAGGGAGGCTGTTATAAATTATTAAGACTTTAGCCCAATCAGTATAAGCCATGAATTTTTTGTTTTTAACTTTTGGCCAGTCACACTCATGATGTGTGTTCTCCCTGCCAGGGGTTGTGCTAAGAAGTGGAACTACAAGGATAATGGAGATACAATTTTTTTATTTATCTGTCCCACACCAAATTGCCTTAGTCATCTTTATCCATAGTTGGTTTCATAAGACCACTAGATAATCTATATCTAACTAAACGAACCATTTAAAAAAAACTCGGTGCTCAAGTAAACTAAATTTGGCACAATTATTTCTGTAACTGCTACAAAGTTGGTTGAACCTGGTGAATGAATTAAAATGTGTTGTGAATAGCACTGCATGTGAGGGACGAATGCAAACTCTGCCATGGTGTTTATGTTTTGCTTAACAGGTTAATCTGAACAAACTAGTGCATAGTTAAATGCTTACTGTATGTTACAGGCAGTAGGAATTGGTACATGTCTTTGTAAAGTGTGTTGAAAGCAGTAATGAAAGGATCTCAATCTAGCATCGTTTGATGCTTGATCATTGCATCATTCCGTGCAATGTATCTAGCTTATTCAAAGCTTTAAAAATTTTCTTTTATTACATTCCTTTTTCTTAATTGGAAATAACTTTTAAAATAGCAGTGATAATGGCACTGACAAGCTCATGACCTTTCTTTGTATTTGATAAGCTTTTAAAAAATATTAGTATGCAATGATAAGCAAATTAAATTTAACTTGGACTTGTTGGGAAAGGTGAAAGCTCCCCCTGGTGTGCATGAGTTGTAAAATTTTGCTGTACTTTTGTTATATTAAAATTTTCACAGTCTAGAGCCAATCAACAGTTGCTCTTTTGACCATCGTAGGAAACTAGTGAAAAACGATGCCACTGATGATAGAAATATTCTCTCCTAGAATATTAATCAATTTCATGAAGAGAGTAATTTGTTTCCTCTGATTTTTAATTGTGCCTTAAAGTCTGCACGTTTGGCTTGCGTTCCTGCATGCCAAGTCGCTTCAGTTATGTCCGACAATTTTCAACCCTGTGGACTGTAGCCCAGTTTTCCTCTGTATGAAGATTCTCCAGGCAAGGATACTGGAGTGGGTTGCCATGCACTGCTTTAGGGAATCTTCCTGACCCAGGGGTGGAACCCACGTGCATTGGCCGGCAGGTTTTTTTTTTTTACCACTAGCGCCACCTGGGAAGCCCGCACATTTAGCTTAATGGGCAGGTTTAGCTTATGTTTTCTATATTGTTTTGGATATATTCATTGCTAATTTTTATTCATGTGTTTATTTATGGAAAGGAAATAAAAGTGATCCTAGGAATCAGAATGTTTGTTTAAAATTTTTCTTATCTTTTCAGGCTTACTGTGTTTCCTCTGTCTCCTGTTTCTTAAATTGAATAGTAACCTTATTTTCTAGATTAAAAAAAATTAATGAAAAAACTCAAGGTTCTACATTTACCTCCAGTTACCTTTTTGGCCTATGTTTCTCTCAAGCTGTTACTCACATTTTTGAAATACTCAGACATACGATTTTTTCATTTTATTTTTCTGTCTGAATCAGATTGTGAGGTTGTCATCAATTACCTCTTGGCCTCCAGGTAATCTGGAGTTTGCCTCATATGTTGAAATTTTTATGACTTCACTCCCTGGTTTCCAAATTGGTTCTTTTTTGTTTTTTTAATGAATTCTTGTTTTGCTATTTTTATGCCTGTTTTTGTGTCCCAATTTCCCAATTTTTGCTTTTATGGTTATTACTCTTCATTAACTCCCCCCCCCATTTCTGTCCTTTTATAATTTTGCTTCTCATCTGGAATGGAATAGTAGCTTTCCTTTCCAAACTACCTGTCTACTACTGATTTTGTGGTTTCTTCCACCCATGACCCTTTTCAGTGCTTCAGACCAATAGCAGAGCCTATGTATGTGGTTGAGAATTTCAGTCATATTATTGTACATTCATACATCACCTCATAGCTGGGCCCAGGTTGTAGCCAAGAGGCTGATGTCTGTTTCCTCCAAGTAGTCAGCTTTGTAAAAGCTATCTTTAATTTTACCTGTTGTTAGGCTTTTTTCTTGGAAAGAGGAGTCTCACCCCTAACACCAGTTTAGGGGTTCGTCTTAAACTGCCTCCCATCTATCACCCGTCTTCTGTCTTGTATTATTATTTTTCTCTTTAAAGATAGGAAAACTCTCAGCTGTCTTTACACACCAGACCCTGTTCTTAATTTTGATTTTGAGAAAGGCTATACCTTTTTTGTTTCCTCTTTTAATATTTTATCTGCCATTGTCTTGTGTTGCAAGCTTGGAAGGCAGGATGTCACAGACATAAACTTTTGGCAGTGATCTCTAGGAAGTTTCCCAATTTTTTTTTTTTTTTTTGGTGCATTGGCATACAAGTAGGAACAAAGGATTTTTTCCCTCTGTTATCTTTTGGTGACACAGGTCTTCTCCAGGCCTTTCAACAGCAGGTGGGTGAAAGCAACACAGCTCTTTAACATTCTTTGGAAATACCCATTTTCTAAGTAAGACTTTGGATTTCTAGAAGACAGTAGAGTTGGATGTGGGTTTGATTCTTCGCTGCATTACTTCATTCAACAAGTATTTTGAGGAGCTACTTTGTGCAACATTTGCTGTAGGTGCCTTGTTTCTTAGGAATTATATAATAGCTTTGTAACTTTGGGCAAGTAATCTTTGTACCTCTTCCTTTGCAAAGTAGGCATATATTACTACCCCTTAGGATTTTTTAAGAGTAAATTAGATAATAACTTTTTTATTAACTATAGTAAGAATTAATAAATGTTTGATGTTACAATTTTCATTACTTTTAGAAGTCCTTTATAATATCATATTCGCTCATCTATTTGTTCTACCAATACCTAATAAGTATCTACTAAGTGCTCGGCACTGTGTTAGTGTTGCCAATGTAATGTTGGGCAGAAGAAGACATTAGCCCCGCCCAGTGGAGTTTCCAGTGGAGAGTCAAAGTTGAGTTGTCATTTCTAGGAGATGTTCTCCCTTAAAAGAAGTGTTTGGTTGGTGGCATAAAGAAAACTTGTGAACTTACTTGTATTACTAGATGATTCTTTCCCCTCTTAGTAATTTTGCAGTGTAGTAAAATGTTAGGGCTTTGCTCTAGCCCCTAAATCATGCATCTTAAAATTTCTTGTCTTGCAGTCAAGATTTGGTAAACTTTCTAAGTTTTCTTAGGTACCCCATATGTGCTATTACATCATTGCATGTTTAAAGAAGGCAAGAGCCATATAATAAAACCGCTGCTCAAATTATGTTCTGTGAAGTTTTTTTCTTTCCATTCTCTGAATTGGTGGGGATTGTTCTTTTTCCTTTTAGATGTTGGCTTCTCTGCACAGACTTGTTAGCTATCTCTGTGAAAGGGAAGAATTACACATTTTTGTGTAAGACCGATAGAATATTTGCAGATTTCATGCTTAGTCTTTGATAGAGATAAAGAACACATATTCATAAGCTATGTATGGTGTTGATAATTAAAGAGAAAAGATATCTCAGTATTTCTATCCTTTTCCCTGCTCTAAAGGCTAGTTTAGCTCTAGACAGTGGATAAAGATGTGGGTTGTGGTTTAGTTGCTAAGTCGTGTCTGACTCTTGCGACCCCATGGACTGTGGCCTGCCAGAATCCTCTGTCTGTGGGACTTTCCAGGCAAGAATACTGGAGTGGGTTGCCATTTCCATCTCCAGGGTCTCTTCCCGACACACAGATCAAACCTGAGTCTCCTGCACTGCAGGTAGATTCTTTACCAACTGAGTTACCAGAGAAGACCCTTAACGATGTGGGTGGTTAAATCTAAATAAGATGTTTTAGATGGCCCTGAGTATTCCACAACTGATTACAGAGTCAGTTTACATATTTTATTTTTCAGCTGTGACTTAAGTGAAAAATTAATAATTACATATTTATAATGAAATACGTTGAGGAGCAACTCAATTTGTTTTCTGTACTGTCCAAAATGTAGAAATGTATAGCATACCTTTTATCAAAAATTGTTGAGTGTCCACCCAGATAGTGAAATTAGAACTTTTCCTGTATGACAATATTAAAGACAAGTACAAAAAGGTGCTTTCCATCTCTTTAAAAAATAATGTGTTTTTCTTTTATAAAACTATATTTTCATTATATAAAATTTGGAAAATGCAGAAAACCATGGGTGGGTCAGAATTAAAATGTTTGTATACATATATATTTCAAAACAAAATTGAACATTTTTTGTTTTGATTTTCTTATTTAACAAAATTATTTCCCTTTATCACTAAATAATATTGAGAAATTTTTCTTAGCTGCTTAGTATTCCAATCCAGTGTTATAGATGAACTGTAATTAATATTTAGTCCCCATTTGCTGACATTCTAATTTTTTATTGTTAAAAATAGCAGTAATACATGTATTCTTTCCCATTAATTTTGTTTATATTTCTAATTAATTTACAGGAGTTCTAAGGAAATAAATTATTGTAAGAAAGAGTATCAACATTTTAAATTTCTTCAAACATAAAGGTCTGAGTAGCCTTCTGGGAAAGTTGTGCTATGCTGCCAATAGTGTATGAAAATATCCCATTTCAACACATGAAAAGATGCTCAACATCACTCATTATTACAGAAATGCAAATCAAAACCACAATGAGGTACCATTTCACACCAGTCAGAATGGCTGCTATCCAAACGTCTACAAGCAATAAATGCTGGAGAGGGTGTGGAGAAAAGGGAACCCTCTTACACTGTTGGTGGGAATGCAAACTAGTACAGCCACTATGGAGAACAGTGTGGAGATTCCTTAAAAAACTGGAAATAGAACTGCCATATGACCCAGCAATCCCACTGCTGGGCATACACACCGAGGAAACCAGAATTGAAAGAGATACATGTACCCCAATGTTCATCGCGGCACTGTTTATAATAGCCAGGACAAGGAAGCAACCTAGATGTCCATCAGCAGATGGATGGATAAGGAAGCTGTGGTACATATACACAATGGAATATTACTCAGCCATTAAAAAGAATACATTTGAATCTGTTATATTTAGATGGATGAAACTGGAGCCCATTATACAGGGTGAAGTAAGCCAGAAAGAAAAACACCAATACAGTATTCTAATGCATATATATGGAATTTGAAAGATGGTAACGATAACCCTGTATGTGAGACAGAATAAGAGACACAGATGCATAGAACAGTCTTATGGACTCTTTGGGAGAAGGTGAGGGTGGGACAATCTGAGAGAATAGCATTGAAACGTGTATATTATCATATGTGAAACAGAACACCAGTCTAGGTTCGATGCATGAGACAAGTGCTCAGGGCTGGTGCAATGGGATGACCCAGAGGGATGGGATGGGGAGGGAGGTGGGAGGGGGGTTCAGGATGGGGAACACATGTAAACCCATGGCTGATTCATGTCAATGTATGGCAAAAACCACTACAATATTGTAATTAGCCTCCAACTAAAATAAATAATAGAAAATATCCCATTTCATCAAATGATCTTTGCCAGGAAATGACGATTGATTGCCTAAATTTGCACTTTTTTCATTACTAATATGGTTTCATTTTAATCACATCCCTTGATCTTTTTTTTTTTACTTTTTTTTTTTCGGTTTTAAATCATCTGTTCAGGTAAGAATTGCTTTTCAATTTTTCAGAGGCATCAAATAATGTCATCAGAAATGTTACCAGCATTTAGTGAGACTTGTAATGTTGAAAGACAGCAAGACTTAAGTGAAGACGGAGAGGAAAATCAGAAGCCAGGATCAAGTGAAAGGTTTCAACCAATATCTAAACGGCAAATGAAGAAGCTAATGAAACAGAAACAATGGGAAGAACAACGAGAACTCCGCAAGTATGTATCAAAATGTATATATTCTACCCCTATTTAGAGATATGGAATGTTGGACCTTCTGTATAGTGATTATGTTAATAGTAATTATGCAATTACATAATTATGCAATAGTAATTATGTTAATTAAATTGGGACTGTACATATTGTTAGCTCACTTTGTCAGTTGACTACTAAAACTATTTTAAGTTTTTTTTTTTTAAGCAGTGTTGCTGAATTTACACAGTACACTTTTCTCACCCACACCTATTGTGAGTGAGTAGCACCTCAATTTCTAAAATAAGTTATTTATAAAAAGGATATAATTAGCATCCATGTCCTAGATATGGAACAAAAATAATCATCTCAGAAAGGTCAAATTTGGGCCTAACATTGATTTTGCTAGAACTATTGCAGGTTTTGGTAAGAGCAGTTAGGCTTAAGCTGTTATTGTAGAAAGACAAAATTTATTAGAAAATTAATTGTTGATGTAGATGAGAGAAAAATGTGAGGGTTTTTTTTCATAATTTTACTTAAAAAAAAATGGGAGCAGCTTTTTCTTTAAAAAGAACTTTTATTTTTATTGAAGGGCTTCCCTGGTGGCTCAGATGATAAAGAATCTGCCTGCAATGGGGGAGACCTGGGTTTGATCCCTGGGTTGGGAAGATTCCCTGGAGAAGGGAATGGCTACCCACTCCAGTGTTCTTGCCTGGAGAATTCCATGGACAGAGGAGTCTGGTGGGCTGCAGTCCATGGGGTTGCAAAGAGTCAGACACTACTGAGTAACTGACACTTTTTTCTTCATTTTATTTTTATGGGCTTCCCTGGTAGCTCAGAGGGTAAAGAATCCACCTGCAATGCAGGAGACCTGGGTTTGATCCCTGGGTTAGGAAAAGCCCCTGAAGGAGGGAATGGCTACCCACTCTAGTATTCTTGACTGGAGGAATTCGACGAACAGAGAAACCTGGCACACTACAGTCTGTGGGGTCACAAAGAGTCAGACATGACTGAGCAACTAACACTTTATGTTTCATAGTTAATTCACAATGTTGTGTTAGTTTTAGGTGTACGGGAGTGATTCAGTCATATATGTATGTATATGTGAAAGTGAAAATGTTAGTTGCTCAGTTGTATCCAACTCTGCAACCCTGTGGACTGTAGTCCGCCAGGCTCCTCTGTCCATGGAATTCTCCAGGCAAGAGTACTGGAGTGAGTTGCATTTCCTTATCCAGGGGATCTTCCCGACCCAGGGATCAAACCTGGGTCTCCCATATTGTGGGCAGATTCTTTACCATCTGAGCCACCAGGGAAGCCCCATATATACTAGAACAGTTCTATGAAGACCTTCAAGACCTTCTAGAACTAACACCCAAAAAAGATGTCCTTTTCAGAACAGGGGACTGGAATGCAAAAGTAGGAAGTCAGGAAATGCCAGGCGTAACAGGCAAATTTGGCCTTGGAGTACAGAATGAAGCAGGGCAAAGGCTAATAGAGTTTTGCCAAGAGAATACACTGGTCATAGCAAACACCCTCTTCCAACAACACAAGAGAAGACTCTACACATGGACATCACCAGATGGTCAACACCGAAATCAGATTGATTATATTCTTTGCAGCCAAAGATGGAGAAGCTCTATACAGTCAGCAAAAACAAGACCGGTAGCAGACTGTGGCTCAGATCATGAGCTCCTTATTGCCAAATTCAGACTTAAAATGAAGAAAGTAGGGAAAACCACTAGACCATTCAGGTATGACCTAAATCAAATCTCTTATGATTTTACAGTGGAAGTGACAAATAGATTTAAGGGACTAGATCTGATAGACAGAGTGCCTGATGAACTATGGACAGAGGTTCGTGACATTGTACAGGAGACAGGGATCAAGACCATCCCCATGGAAAAGAAATGCAAAAAAGCAAAATGGCTGTCTGAGGAGACCTTACAAATAGCTGTGAAAAGAAGAGAAGCAAAAAGCAAAGGAGAAAAGGAAACATATTCCCATCTGAATGCAGAGTTCCAAAGAATAGCAAGGAAAGATAAGAAAGCCTTCCTCAGCGATCAGTGCGAAGAAATAGAGGAAAACAACAGAATGGGAAAGACTAGAGATCTCTTCAAGAAAATTAGAGATACCAAGGGAACATTTCATGCAAAGATGGGCTCGATAAAGGACAGAAATGGTATGAACCTAACAGAAGCAGAAGATATTAAGAAGAGGTGGCAAGAATACACAGAAGAACTGTACAAAAAAGATCTTGACGACCCAGATAATCACGATGGTGTGAGCACTCACCTAGAGCCAGACATCCTGGAATGTGAAGTCAAGTGGGCCTTGGAAAGCATCACTACGAACAAAGCTAGTGGAAGTGATGGAATTCCAGTTGAGCTATTTCAAATCCTGAAAGATGATGCTGTGAAAGTGCTGCACTCAATATGCCAGCAAATCTGGAAAACTCAGCAGTGGCCACAGGACTGGAAAAGGTCAGTTTTCGTTCCAATCCCAAAGAAAGGCAATGCCAAAGAATGCTCAAACTACTGCACAATTGCACTCATCTCACATGCTAGTAAAGTAATGCTCAAAATTCTCCAAGCCAGGCTTCAGCAGTATGTGAACCATGAACTTCCAGATGTTCAAGCTGGTTTTAGAAAAGGCAGAGGAACCAGAGATCAAATTGCCAACATCCGGTTGATCATTGAAAAAGCAAGAGAGTTTCAGAAAAACATCTACTTCTCCTTTATTGACTATGCCAAAGCCTTTGACTGTGTGGATCACAATAAACTGTGGAAAATTCTGAAAGAGTTGGGAATACCAGACCACCTGACCTGTCTCTTGAGAAACCTGTACGCAGGTCAGGAAGCTACAGTTAGAATTGGACATGGAACAAGAGACTGGTTCCAAACAGGAAAAGGAGTACGTCAAGGCTGTATATTGTCACCCTGCTTATTTAACTTATATGCAGAGTACATCATGAGAAACGCTGGGCTGAAAGAAACACAAGCTAAAATCCAGATTGCTGGGAGAAATATCAATAACCTCAGATATGCGGATGACACCACGTTTATGGCAAAAAGCAAAGAAGAACTAAAGAGCCTCTTGAAGAAAGTGAAAGAGGAAAGTGAAAAAGTTGGCTTAAAGCTCAACGTTCAGAAAACGAAGATCATGGCATCTGGTCCCATCACTTCATGGGAAATAGATGGGGAAACAGTGGAAACAGTGGCTGACTTTATTTTGGGGGGCTCCAAAATCACTGCAGATGGTGATTGCAGCCATGAAATTAAAAGACGCTTACTCTTTGGAAGGAAGGTTTTGAGCAACCTAGATAGCATATTGAAAAGCAGAGACATTACTTTGCCAACAAAGGTCCGTCTAGTCAAGGGTATGGTTTTTTCAGTGGTCATGTATGAATATGAGAGTTGGACGGTGAAGAAAGCTGAGCACCAAAGAATTGATGCTTTTGAACTGTGGTGTCAGAGAAGACTCTTGAGAGTCCCTTGGCCTGCAAGGAGATCCAACCAGTCCATCCTAAAGGAGATCAATCCTGGGTGTTCATTGGAAGGACTGATGTTGAAGCTGAAACTCCAATACTTTGACCACCTCATATGAAGAGTCGACTCATTGGAAAAGACCCTAATGCTGGGAAGGATTGAGGGCAGGAGGAGAAGGGGACGACAGAGGATGAGATGGTTGGATGGCATCACCGACTCGATGGACATGGGTTTGGTAAACTCCGAGAGTTGGTGATGGACAGGAAGGCCTGGCATGCTGCGATTCATGGGGTCGCAAAGAGTCGGACACTTCTGAGCGACTGAACTGAACTGACATACTTTTTCAGATTCTTTTTCATTATAGATGATTTCACAACATTGAATATGGTTCCCTGTGTGATACAGTAGGTCCTTGTTGATGGCACTAGTGGTAAAGAGCCCTCCTGCTAATGCAAAACATGTAAAAGACACGGGTTTGATCCCTTGGTTGGGAAGATCCCCTGGAGAAGGGCATGGAAACCCGCTCCAGTATTCTTGCCTGAAGAATCCCATGGACAGAGGAGCCTGGCGGGCTACAGTCCTTAGGGTTGCAATGAGTTGGACACAACTGAAGTGACTGAGCCCAGAATGTGTATGTTAATCCCAGACTCCTAACTTATCTTCCCACTCCCTTACTATCCACTCTTGTAACCGTAAGTTTCTTTTCTGTGTCTGTGTGTCTACTGCTGTTTTGTAAATAACTTTATTTATATCACTTTTTTTTAGATTCCACATGTACAGTGATATCATATTTGTCTGAGTTACTTCATTTACTATGATAATCTCTAGATCCATCCATGCTGCTGCAAATGGCATTATTTCATTGTTGCTTATAGCTGAGTAACATTGCATTGTGTATATATACCACATCTTCTTTCTCCATTCATTTGTCAGTGAATATTTAGGTTCTTCTGTGTCTTGGTTTTTGTAAACAGTGCTTCTGTGAATGTTGGGGTGTATGTATCTTTTTTAATTAGAGTTTTCTCTGGCTGTATGCCCAGCAGTGGGATTGCTAGACCATATGGTAACTCTGTTTTCAGTTTTTTAAGGAATCTCTGTACTGTTTTCTATAGTGGCTGCACAAATTCACATTCTCACCAGCAATGTAGGATGGCTCCCTTTTCTCTTCATCCTCTCCAGCAGTTGTTATTCATAGACATTTTGATGATGGCCATACTGACTAGTGTGAGGTGATAAGATAGTTCATTGTAGTTTTGATTTGCATTTCTCCAAAGCAACATTGAGCTCCTTTCATGTGCCTATTGGCCATCTGTATGTTTTCTTTGGAGAAATGTCTGTTTAGGTCTTCTGCTCAGTTTTCGTTTGGGTGGTTCAGTTTTGTTTTGTTTTAATATTAAGCTGTATGAGCTTTTTGTTTATTTTGGAAGCAAATCCTTGTTAGTTACATCATTTGCAAATATTTACTCCCTGTCCATATGTTGTATTTTAATTTTGTTGATGGTTTCTTTTCCTGTGCAAAAGCTTTTATTTTTGTTTTTACTTTTGTTACTCTAGGAGGTGGATCAGAAAAGATCTTGCTGTGATGTATGTCAGAGTATTCTGCCTATATTTTTCTCTAAGAGCTTTATAGTGTCTGGCCTTCCATTTAGGTCTTTAATCCATTTTGAATTTATATTTGTATATGGTGTTAGGGAATGTTCTAGTTTCATTCTTTTCCTTGTAGCTATTCGGTTTTCCCAAGACCACTTACTGAAGCGACTGTCTTTCCTCCTTCCTGTATTCTTTTCTTCCTTTGTCATAGATGAATTGATATTAATTAATTGATATGTTTCTGGGCTTTCTATCTGTTTCATTGATATATGTGCCTCTGTTTTTGTGCCAGTGTGATACTATTTTGATGACTTAGCTTTGTAATATAGTCTGGAGTCAGGGAAGATGATTCCTCCAGTTTCATCCTTTTTTCTCAGGATTATTTGGCTATTCAGGGTCTTCTGTGTTTCCATACAAGCTTCAAAAAGTTTTGTTCTAGTTCTTTGAAAAATGCCATTGATATTTTGGTAGGAATTGCACCGAATCTGTAGATTGCTTGCATAATATGGTCATTTTCACAATATTAATTCTTCTAATTCAAGAACACAGTATATCTTTGCATCTGTTTGTGTTACCTTCAATTTCTTTCACCAGTGTTTTATAGTTTTCAGAGTATAGGTCTTTTGTCTCCTTAGGTTGGTTTATTCCTGGCATTTTATTCTTTTTGATGAGATGGTAAATGGGACTGTTTCCTTAATTTCTCTTTTTGATATTTTGTTGTGTGTAGAAATGCAATAGATTTCTTGTGTATTAATTTTGTATCCTACAACTTTACCAAATTCATTGTTGAGCTCTAGTAATTTTCTTTTAGCATCCTTAGGATTTTCTGTATACAACATTGTGTTATCTGCAAACAATGACAGTTTACTTCTTTTCCAATTTGGATTCATTTTATTTCTTTTTCTTTCTGCCTGCTGTGGCTAGGATGTCCGAATCTATGTTGAATAACAATTTTACTTTTTTTAATATATGGTTATAATTGTTCCTTGAAAATCATGTAGGGGAATGATAAAAGTAAAATTTTTTATAACTCTCAAACTCAGTATTTTTAAAGTTTTCTAAGTACATACAATTGGCTGTGTGCTATGCTGTACTTAGTCACTCAGTTGTGTCTGACTCTTTGTGACCCCATGAACTGTAGCCCACCAGGCTCCTCTGACATTGGAACTTTCCAGACAAGAATACTAGAGTGGGTTGCCATGCCCTCCTTCAGGGGATCTTCCCAGCCTAGGGATCGAACTTTGAACCCAGGTCTCCCACATTGCAGGCGGATTCTTTACCATCTGAATCATTAGGGAAGCCCATGAATACTGGACTGGGTAGCCTATCCCATCTCAGTGGGATCTTTCTGACCCAGTCATTGAACCAGGGTCTCCTGCATTGCAGGTGGATTCTTTACCAGCTGAGTTACCAGGGAAGCCCCATATAACATACTACCAATAATAAATGAACTTATAGTTCAGATCTGTGTAAAAAATATTTTGCTTTTGCAAACTCATTTATTATGTTAAGCTTTTATGTATGTAAAATTGCTGGTATTTGACAATTTTTGATCCACAGAAGTGGCAGTTTTTTATGATTTAGCCTACTGATTTTAAAATAATTTTTTCTTTGTTTAGAAAAGTTTTGTAAATATCCAAATAACAAAAAGTTGTTTTCAATTACTAATTTTAGACAAAAGCGGAAGGAAAAACGCAAGAGAAAGCAATTAGAGCGACAATGTCAACCTGAGTCAAATTCAGATGGAAGTGACAGAAAACGTGTTCGAAGAGACGTTGTTCACAGCCCACTCCGCCTTATCATTGACTGCAGTTTTGACAGCTTGATGGTATTAAAGGTATCATGAATCATTGTCAGAAAAAGCCTGTAGCTGAACTAGGATGGATAATTCTTGCTTTAATATGTAATATTACTTTGATATAATTTGTACTAAAATGCATCTTTTTTCTTTTTAACTGTGGTTTTAATGTACATAACAAAGTTTACCATCTTAACCATTTTTAAGTGTACAGTTCAATAGTGCTAAGTACATTTATATTGTGCAGCCAATTTCCAGAACTCTTTTTCATCTTGCAAAACTAAAACTCTATACCCATTGAACAACCATGTCCCTTCTCCCTCCCCCAGCCCTTGGCATCACCATTCTACTTTCTGTCTCTGTGAATTTGACTACTCTATGTATCTTATATAAGTGGAATCCTACTTTTGTGACAGATTTTTTTCACTGAGCATTATGTCTTCACTGTGCTGTGCTCAGTTGTTCAGTCATGTCTAACTCTCCGTAACCCCGTGGACTGTAGCCCACCAGGCTCCTCTGTCCGTGGGATTTCCCAGGCAAGAATAATGGAGTGGGTGGCCATTTCTTACTCCAGGGGATCTTCCTGACCCGAGGATGGAACCCATGTCTCCCACATTGACTGGCAGATTCTTTACCACTGCACTACTTAAGAAGCCCCTGCATTGTAGTGTGTGTCAGAATTCCCTTATGTTTTAAGGTTGAATACTATTTTAGTGTATATATAGACCACTTCTTGTTTATTCATTCATCTTTTGTCAGTGGACATTTATGTTGCTTCCATCTCTAGGCTATTTTGTTGGTTTCTTGTGTGTGTGTTTTTTAAACTATTTTATTGAAGTCTAGTTGATTTACAGTGTTGTGTTAGTTTCTGTTGTACAGTAAAGTGACTCAGTTGTGCATTTATATATATATATGTGTATATATATATACACGTACACTTTTATCCTTTTTCATATTCTTTTCCATTATGATTTATTACAAGATATTGAATATAGTTACCTGTGCTATACAGTTGTACCTTGTTATCCATTCTATGTGTAGTAGTTTGCATGTGCTAAATCCCAGATTCCCAATTACCTCTCTCTCACCTCTTGGCAACCACAAGTCTATTCTCTGTCAGTCTGTTTCTGTTTTGTGGATAAGTCCATTTATGTCATATTTTTAGATTCACATATAAGTAACACACATTTGTCTTTCTGACTCACTTCACTTAATATGATAATCTCTTAAGCCCATCCATGCTGCTGTAAATAGCATTATTTCTTTTTTATGACTGAGTAGTATTCCATTATATAAATATACGATGTCTTCTTTTTTTTCTAAACTGGAGTATAATTGCTTTAAAATGTGTTAGTTTCTACTGTACAACAGTGTGAATTAGCTATATGTATATGTATATCCCCTCCCTCTTGAACCGTCCATCCCACCTGTCTAGGTCATCACAGAACACCAGGCTGAGCTCCCTTTGTTACACAACAGCTTCCCACTAGGTATCCATTTTACATGTGGTAGTGTGTATATGTCAGTGCTACTCTTTTAGTTTGTCCCACCCTCTCCGTCCCCCTGTGTCCACAAGTCCAGTTTTTATATCTGTGTCTTCTACTCCTGCCCTGCAGATAGGTTCATCAGTGCTATTTTTCTAGATTCCATATATATGCATTAACATACAATATTTGTTTTTCTCTTTCTCTTACTTCACTCTGTATGACACTCTAGGTTCATCCACATCACTACAGATGACCCAATTTCTTTCCTATTATGGCTGAGTAACATTCCATTGTATGTATGTACCACACTTCTTTATCCATTTATGTTGCTTGCATGTCCTATTGTAAATAGTGCTGCAGTGAACATTGGGATGCATGTATATTTTTGAATTATGGTTTTCTCTGAATGTATGCCCAGGAATGGGATTGCTGGATCATATGGTAATTCTATTTTTAGTTTTTTAAGGAACCTCCATGCTATTCTCCATAGTAGCTATTCCATTTTACATTCCCACCAACAGTGTAGGAGGATTTCTTTTTCTCTACATCCTCTCCAGCATTTATTGTTTGTAGATTTTTTGATGATGGCCATTCTGACAGATGTGAGATGATACCTCTTTGTAGTTTTGATTTGCATTTCTCTAATAATTAGTGATGTTGAGCATCTTTTCATGTGCTTTTTAGCCATCTGTATGTCTTTTTTGGAAAAATGTCTTAGATCTTCTGCCCATCTTTTGAGTTCTTTGTTTTGATATTGAGCTGCAAGAGCTGTTGTATTTTTTTGGAGATTAATCCCTCGTCAATTGCTTCTTTTGCAAATATTTTCTCCCATTCTGAGGGTTGCCTGTTTTGTTTATGGTTTCCTTTGCTGTGCAAAAGCATTTAAGTTTGCTTAGGTCCTGTTTGTTTATTTTTGTTTCTATTTTCATTACTCCAGGAGGTGGATTGGAAAAGATCTTGCTGTGATTTATGTCAAAGAGTGTTCTGTCAATATTTTCCTCTAGGAGTTTTATACTACCTGGCCTTACATTTAGATCTTTAATCCATTTTGAGTTTATTTTTGTGTATGTTTTTAGGAAGTGTTCTATTTCATTCTTTTTCTTGTAGCTATTCAGTTTTCCCAGCACCACATATTGAAGGGACTGTCTTTCCTCCATCATACACTCTTGCTTCCTTTGTCATAGATGAATTGATGATAGGTGCATGGGTTTATTTATGGGCTTTCTGTCCTGTCCCATTGATCACTATGTCTGTCTTTGTGCCAGTGTCATACTGTTTTGCGGAGAAGGCAATGGCAACCCACTCTAGTACTCTTGCCTGGAAAATCCCATGGATGGAGGAGTCTGGTAGGCTGCAGTCCATGGGGTCGCAAAGAGTTGGAAACGACTGAGTGACTTCACTTTCACTTTTCACTTTCATGCATTGAAGAAGGAAATGGCAACCCACTCCAGTGTTCTTGCCTGGAGAATCCCAGGGACGGGGGAGCCTGGTGGGCTTCCGTCTATGGGGTCACACAGAGTCAGACACGACTGAAGCAGCTTAGCAGCAGCAGCAGCAGCAGCAGTATACTGTTTTGATGACTGTACCTTTGTAGTATAACCTGAAGTCAGGGAGCCTGATTCCACCAGCTCTGTTTTTCCTTCTCAAGATTGTTTTGGCTCTCCACAATCTTTTGTTTTTCCATACAAATTGTAAAACTTTTTGGTGGTAATTCTGTGAAAAATGCCATTGATAATTTGATAGGGATTGCACTGAATTTGTAGATTACTTTGGGGAGTGTAGTCATTTTCACAGTATGGATTCTTCCAATCAAAGAACATGGTATATTATCTCTTCATCTGTTTGTGTCACACATCTTTGATTTCTGTCATCAGTATCTTCTCATTTTCTGCATCCAGGTCTTTTGCCTCCTTGGGTAGGTTAATTCCTGGTATTTTATTCTTTTTGATGAGATGGTAAATGGAACTGTTTCCTTGATTTCTCTTTCTCATCTTCTGTTGTTAGAGTATAGGAATGTGTATTCTACTCAGTAAGGCTCTCATTCAGATTCAGCAGAGAAATCAAAAGCTTTACAGACATCAAAAGCTAAGAGAAGTCAGCACCACCAAACTAGCTTTAATGCATCCTAAGTTGGGACTTCCCTGGTGGTCCAGTAGTTAAAACTCCTCACTTCCAATGCGGGGGGGACAGGTTTGATCCCTGCTCAGGGAGCTAAGGTCCCACATGCTGCATAGAGTGGCCAGAAAAAAATAATAAATTTTAGATTGTTTTAAAAATTAAAAAAATTTTTTCCTGAAAAAAAATGCATCCTAAATTAAGCTTTTCAAAATCTGTGGCCCTAAATTAAAATATTAAATAGCTAATAAGTTGCTTTTATTTATATGTATATGTATAGACAGAAGGAAAGACAAGTATTGTAATAGGTTATGAAACTCAGTAACTGCATATTAATCATAAAGAGCTGTGGGGGTTTTGTTATTAATCCTAACTGAAAGGAGGGGAAAAAAATATGATTGGCTTAAGAGGATTATTTAATAGTTTGAGAAACTTGGTTGTTTAAACAATGCTACTATGTTTTAATTACTTTCTAAACTTTTGTAAGTTGTGAAAATTTTAATACTATGTCTCTAAGAATTTTATTTTTTTCTTTTGTTTTCTCCTAAGAAGAGTGAGAGTTTTCATGAATTTATATTTTAAGTGGATACAAAATATGAAATCATGGGTCACTTACAGAGTATTGACTTTATTAATTATTTAAATAGTATGTAAGGAAATTGAATGGAAATTAATCAGAAAGGACTTGTATTTCTAAAGAAGAAATGTACCTGTCTAGTTATCCTTCCTGCTTATTCTGTTCCACTCAGATTATGAAATGGCCATAGGTAATTTTGAAAATATTGCTTTAAAAATTGCACTCTTTTATAGGACATTAAGAAACTTCATAAGCAGATTCAACGATGTTATGCAGAAAACCGACGAGCACTGCATCCTGTGCAGGTATGTTTGAGGAGTTTAAAACAAACATCCAGTTTCCTTTTATATCTTCCTTCAGAAAAGGCATAGATAATTCTGATTGCCTTTACAAGAAGGAGTCTTACAGGTAATCTTTTTTAATGAGCTAAATGTCTCTTTGGGAAAATGTTCTATTTTTCTACAAAAGTAGAATATTTTAAACATTTTTCATACATTATTCTCAGACACACTATACCCAGTCATCATCAGTCCTATACACCTTGACCTGTTCATTGTTGTGTAGTTGAACATCTTCATTAAAGGACACAAGCATATTTTCATACCAGTTTCTCAGCTCTCAATCCTTCCTTTCTGGGGAGTAGGGGAACTGCCCCAGGCTGATACGTGCCATTGTGCCTGTTGGCCAGATTTTCTCTACTTAAAGGATTTTGAGTCACTGATAATTTTGAAGGATTGAGGAAGTGATTTGTGAGACTAGTTGCCTGGATTCTTAAGAGTAGGGTCATTTTCCTTATTGTTTTAACTGTAAGTGGCCTAAAAATTAACTCTGGCTCACTGATGTTAAAAACTAGAAAATCTTGTTAAAATTTTGGTTAGATATTTTCTTTTTATCAAGTGATAGTAATATCGTATTTTTACATTTGATATTGTTTTCACCCTTGATTAGATTTCAAATAGGTTTCAGGGTTTAAAGTCAAAACAAAGTTATGAAGACTTTGGACTAGTAAAAAATAACAGTAGTTGCAAAAGAAGGGGAAGGGAAACTTGACGTGGAAGCAGGAATTTTATAGAAAAGTGATCATTAAATAAGAGGCAGATTATAGCTGCTTAGAAAATGGAATTAAAATGTAGGTGGAATACAGAAGTTAGTGGGTTAGGAGATGGACAAAAATACACATTTCTACCAAAGATAAATCTTTTCATGTTTAAAGCATATCATAAATTAATTTTTTTCCAGAATGAAAATATTTTGTGTTTCATTGATAGTCAAATTAGTGTGTGAGGAAATAAAATATTGACTTTAATAGTCTTTCAGTCTCTCTTTCTATGCCTGCCAATCTCTTTATCAGTTTTATTTGACAAGCCATGGAGGCCAGCTGAAAAAGAACATGGATGAAAATGACAAAGGATGGGTCAACTGGAAGGTAACTAAAATCGCTTAACTCTTGTGTAATACAAGGTATTTTTAGGCTTAAAGGTCTACCTTTTTTACCCGAGTTCTACATAGTGCTAATAAATATGAGTTAGCAGCTCCAAACCCTATGTATCACTGTACCTAAGTCTAAGTTTACCAAGGAGAGAAGCTACTTGAGACACGCATGAAATCTCACTTGCTATTTTACTGCCAACTTTAAAACATATTTTTTAAAAAAGGAAAGAATTTAACAGTCTATATGCAATCTCAACCCAGAATACTGGCTACACATTATTTATAAGAGTGAAGTCACTCTAAAATTTGGAAATGTGCTTGTTTTCTTCTAAATCTGTCCTATATCCTCTGATGTCCACTATCCACACATGGCTATTGAACTCTTGAAGTGTGACTGGTCTGATTTGAGATGTGCTATAAATGTCAAATAAACATTGCATTTCAAAGATAGTACAAAAAAGAGAAAGAATGTAAAAGATCTGCTTAAAATGAAAAAAAGACATTTATTATAAGTTGAAATGATAACATTTAAGGTATTTTGTGTTGAATACAATGTATTGTTAAAATTAATTTCACCCATTTCTTGTCACTTTTTAAATTTTTTTATTTATTTATTTTTGGCTGTGCTGAGTCTTCGTTGCTGTGCCCGGACTTTCTCTAGTTGTGGTGAGCGGGGGCTCCTCTCTAGTTGCAGTGTGCAGGCTTCTCATTACAGTGGCTTCTCTTGTTGCAGAGCACAGGCTCTAGGCACTAGGGCTTTGGTAGTTGCAGCTTTGGGGCTCAATAGTCATGGTGCATGGGCTTAGCTGTTCCACAGCATGTGGGATCTTCCCAGACCAGGGATCAAACTTATGTACCCTGCATCGCAAGGTGGATTCTTAACCATGGGACCACCAGGGAAGCCCCTTGTCATTTGTTTTTTAATGTGGCTACTAGAAGGATTCAAATTACGTATGTGGCTCACATTTTTTTTTTTTTTCTGTTGAACTAAACTACTCTGTCATTTGCAAAGATAACTAATAGATTGGCTTTAGTACCAATCCCTAAGGAACCTTAATCCTATTCTATTCAGAGAAGTGGTGGGTTATTCTTACACTTTTTCCCTTTCTCTAAGCCAGTTCTCACTGTGACACACTTTCCCTGTCTCACTCATTAATCCTATAATGACTGCATTTTTTATTTTATTAATAGTCTATAGCATAAAACATTTTCAAAAGTCTTTTTAAGTTTTAAAGTATAGTATATTTACCAAGTTTTATGTTCATGCCTGTTTTCCTGAGAAATACTGTAATGAGTTAGAGTAGGCATACTTTAGGTTATTTAATGGCTTGTAAAATTTATTATTTTATACCACCAGTTTTCCACAGACATATGAGTTCACTAGTTTCTAATTATGCACATTCCTCTTGGGGCCTTTATTAAGCATAGACATCATATTTATCATATATCATTTTCCAGAAAAATGGCTGCTTATTAATCAATAGGCTATATACACTTAGGTGAGAGGTCTCCTGCTTCATTTTTTTATTTCCACAAAAATTATTGAGAAGTGCCATCTAAACCTTGTGATGTATCTTCCTTTTTTCTTTTGGTGCAATTTGCAAAATTCTGCCTACTGTTGTTCAGCCTTGTACCTCTGACCTAATAGTTTTGGTAAAGAAGATTTCAAATGTCTATTTTTGTGGAAGTAGATACATGAAAATTATTAAATCTGTAAGCCCTTTCTTTTTGATGATTCATGTAAATGGAGAAGGAAGTAATTGAGAAGGCATTCTTTGGCTGGAGAACAGTGTGAACAAATATATAATAAAAATGCATTTGTTTTGTTGGAACAGAAAGTTAGAAAGATAAATTGGTGCTGTATTTAGGTGAGAGTTACTAAATTAAGGAGCTTGAATTTTAACCTACAGATAAATATGAAACATTGAGAGTAGTGTTTTCAGAAAACGAGTCCCCCAGCCATGTGAGGAAGTAAATTGGAGGGCTCTGAGGCTAGAGGCGGAAATAGCATCAGGAGGCTACTTAAATAATTGAGATGTGAGGTGAAAAGATGTTGAAGTGATAGGTTCTAAATAATACATTGTTATAATATTTTTTCAGACTTCCTGTCATATATTTTTTGGGTAGGTTTGTCTAGGGAAAAGAAAATAATCATTTTTAGCCAATTTTCACAAAATCCTATTAATTAATAGCATCTTTCCCTTTGTGTTTTAAAGGATATCCACATCAAACCAGAGCACTATAGTGAATTCATACAGAAAGAAGACCTGATTTATCTTACATCAGATTCACCTAATGTATTAAAGGAATTAGATGAATCAAAAGCCTATGTGATTGGAGGATTAGTAGATCACAACCATCACAAGGTACATACTATTAAGTTTTTATTTTTGCTTTTGCTCATACTTAAAATTGCTGTACCAGTGTTCTTGATAGTAATGTTAATTTTCTTGATAGTAAATACTGAGAGCTTGTGTTCACTGAGGACCGCGATATTTCAGTCACCTTTCTGGCTAAGCAAAGCATTTCACATATGTTAGTTTGCTTTATCCTTACTGCGACCCAGTGAAGTCAGTGCTGTTAGTATGCACAGTTTACAGATGAGGAACCAGAGGCACATAATTAAATCTAAAATCAATAATAATAGGTAGTAGACACTTGAAACTCCAGATTGCTCTGGAGCCCATGTGCTTAGATGATTTTCTGTACTGATAAATGCTGCTTCTGCTAATCAATTTCTAGCCTGCTGGTAAAATTTATATTAATTTATAGCAAAATTTATATCCAAACTGGTAAACTTATGCCCATTTTCAAATATGTGATTATATGGGATGTGTTTTCTATCTTTAATTTGTACTTTTGTCTCTTCCCACCTCCTTACCCTCATTCAAATGAAAAATTACACAAATATACTTTCTAAAAGAAAACATTATTTTGTGTTTTGCCAGCTATGTTGTATTGTGCTAAATGAAGCTCAGCTTATTTAGTTAAGTATTTGCTGAAATGTTGTCAGCAGAATAATACACAGTAATTCATTATTTTCATATAGCACCACTGTGCAGGAGAATTTTTTGCATTGTTGGAAGTATTTATATCATCGTGTTCAATATGGTAACCCATTGGTTGTTGAGCACAGGAGTTGTACATAGTATGGTTGAGAAATTGAGTTTTTAAAAATTATAAGTTTGGGTAGTCACATGTGGCTACAGTTGGACAGTACAGCTCTATAGCATCATAGGGAATTTTATCAGAATGATCTTTAGCCTTTTTATTTTTTTCTTAGTAGAAAAATTCTATTTTCTTATTTCTGTAGAACTAGTTTTTTTCTTTCATGTTGTATGTTTCTCTGAACTAAAACAATTTTGTTTTCAAAAAGACCTGACTTGATCTATTATCAAATATTGGCCTCTAAAATATGCAGACTATTGGTAATTCCTCTGGCAGTCCTGTGGTTAGGACTCTGTGCTCTTGCTGCCGAGGGCCTGGGTTTAATCTGTGTTTGGGGAACTATAAGATCCCACAAGCTGTGCAGCGTGGAGTGGCCAATAGATGAATAATTATTTTTTGAAAACACAAACTATTAGTTAAGAAATTTAGCTCTTTTTCCTCCTGTGTTTTGTCTTTGGGCTCTTTTAGTCCTGATTAGACCCAGGCTTTAAGGATTTTAATTTTGAGAAGAAAATTCATATTCAGCATTCTTTTTTTTTAAGTTGAAATTCATGCATCCAATAAGTATTATTCCACTGAAAGTTGTATTATTTGTTTATTTTTGTGTTTCTCACACATAAATTAAGTGTAACATGAATAGAATTTCTAAAATGTTTACATTTCATTAAAGCAAAGTCCTAAGACAAAATTTAAGTTGATTTCCTTTTTTTTTTTTTTTTTAATTTATTTGTTTTAGTTGGGGGCTAATTACTTTACAATATTGTAGTAGTTTCCTTTCTAAAGCTTTTTATTCTACCATGCTAAGGTTGGGTTTTGGGTTTGGGTTTTTTTCCCATAATTCAGCATTCCTTTAATTGACAGAAATGGAAAAATAAAATTTATGGACAATAGGATATTTTTTTCATTCAGGTTTGTATTTCATTAGTTTTTGCCACTTGTGCCTCTTAGTGCTATATAATTGAAACAGTTCTGTCTTTCAGATTCATGAGAAGAGTGATGATGCTTCTATAAGAATTCAGTTGGAATACTTTAAGCTGAGAAAAAGGCAGTGTGGAGTGATGAGAAGCTGCTTGTGTCAGGAGGCATGAGCCGGGTTTTTCCTTTGGTTCTGCCACTGACGAACTTTGTGACAGAATAGAGAGCATAATGTCTTTGGTTTCCTCGTTTGGTTAAAATAATACCAGCAACATTCTGACTATACTTATTATCAAGAGAATGTTTTCAAATTAGCTGTTAAATATACAGACACAAATTCAGATTATATTCTCTGAACTAAAGTCTTTCCTAAAAATTATTTATTCTGTCATATTTATTCTGTCAATTATTCATTCTGTCATTACCTTACATAAATATAATGTAATGTTCTAATCTAGGTGATGATGTCTTTGTTTTAGGGACTCACATATAAACAAGCATCAGATCATGGAATTGATCATGCACAGCTTCCCCTTGGGAATTTTGTGAAGATGAATAGTAGAAAAGTTTTGGCAGTTAATCATGGTAAGCTATAAGCTTATAAGCTAAAAATTTACCTGAGTGAACACTGTGAAAAATAACCTTCTATTTACATTTTGGAAAAGTAGAAAATATATACCTTTGGAAAATTAAAATGTAGTCATTTATGATTTGTTTGACTGATACATGCATACTTTAGAAAGTTTTGAAGGTATAAAAAAGTATAAATAAAAATAAGTAGGTGTTATTTCACTACCCAGAAATACTTCATAGTAACTTTTTGGTGTTTCTCCAAGTTCTTTTCCTATGCATACATATCCTTTATTATATAATTGGATTCTTACTCTATTACATAAAATGTTATATATGTGGGGTGTTTTCCCTCCATTTATATTTATTGAATCATTGTTAATGGCTGTGTAACTTTTTCTTCATCTGAATATATCAATACAGTAATACAGCCATTCTTCTGTTGTTGATATGTTTTTCTTTTTAGTATTGTAAATATTATAATAGATATCCTCAGGCTTAAGTCTTTGCCTGGTGTTTTGCTTTTTGAAATTTGTTTTTAGTAGATTTTTGTTAGTACACAATTATTAATTGGGTTTTTTAAATTTCTCTGTACAGGCTCTGGGGAGTTATAGAAATGAATTTATTGATTCAAGGAATGAACCTCTTCCAAGACTTTTGATATATAATGGATTCCTTTTCTATCATAAAGTAATCCAATTTACCCTTTCATCAGTGTGTTAAAGTGAGAGGAACTTGGCGGGACAGTATTTAAAAAAAAAAGGAGGCAAGACACTCCCCAGAGTGAGTGGAAAGCTAGAAGAAATTTAAATTAATGGTAGCTCCCCCCCCTTTTTTTTTTTGGTTTTTTGTTAGCATATCTAGGATAAAGATGTGGAAGGAATAAAGAATAAGAAGGAAACAAAAGAAGGGTCCTCTGTCTATTAATTATAATTGACAATGGATAATGGTGAACCTCTGAGTACCTAAGAAAGGATATGAGGAAAAGCTACAAAGTAGCAGCCTTGAGAGCCTTGGGACATATTAGCTCTGACAGCTAATACAGGAGAAGAAAGTAATAAGAACAAAGCAGTTATTAGGACATACTAGCACTCTTAACACAAAAGCAATGTATTTTAAAGTATACAGCATTGTGATGAGCTAGGCTAAGAAACACATGGAGTTTGTCTTTGTTGCAGTGTTTGAGATTATTCTGGAATACCTGGAGACAAGAGACTGGCAAGAAGCATTTTTCACTATTTTACCCCAAAGGAAAGGTGCTGTTCCCACAGACCAAGCCTGTGAAAGTTGTTCACATGACAAGAAATTCGCCAGAGTTGAAGGTGGATTAAACAGTGATTCCAGTGAGGAGGAAAATAGGCATGAACTAGATTCACCACTGGAGGAAGAAAAGCAGGATAAAGAAAATAGCGCCGAATCTACAGTGAGCTCTGTACCACACTAATATCATCTTTTTTTTTTTCTTAAGTTTAAGGAAAAATCAGGAGAAAGTGAGGTGTTTCATAGAATAGTTGAATTAGAAGGAAATTTCATTTTCATTTCTGTTGTGAATTTTTTTAAACTTTTTTTTTTAGAACTAAGTGATAAAAAGTACTCATAAGAAAGCATTTTTTGTTTTTACATAAGAGTTAAATACGTAAAATGAAAAATAATTTTCTTAGCCTCAAATAAGCATTACTTGAGAATATTACCCTATTAGTAAATCTGTATTCTTTTATTTACAAGATTGTGTTCTTCAGAATGTGCCTTCTGAACTTTCAGTTTTATTACTGTATGTTTATATCAGTATCTTTCCAATTTATTGCCTGCTGATTTATGGAGGCAAGTATCCTAAATCTCCTTTAAGTCTAACAAAATTTTCTGAATGGGAGGTTACCTTCTATTTGCAGCTTTTATATTCAGTTTCATTATTTCAAAGGAATATAGTGATTTTAGGAAGAAAGACGTATTGGATTGATAAGGGGTTTCTGTGGTGGCTCAGTGGTAAAGAATCCACCTGCCAATGCAGAAGACATGAGTTCAATCCCTGGGTCAGGAAGATACCCGGAGAAGGAAAAGGCAACCCATTCCAGTATTCTTGGATTGGATTGATAAATTCAAAAATTGATGTCTTTTGGACTATGGACCCATCTCTATCCTCTTTTTTGTGTGTATGTGATGCCTTTGTGGTTCTAAGGCAAGCGCTGAGAACTTAAGACTATAATATATTTTCTTAATTTAAATAATGATGGTAAATTATTTTGATTACAAAATTAATTTTTCAGCCACCAGGGAAGCCCATTTTTCAGGCTAGATTATTTTAAAAAGCTGTTGAGGGATTTCCCTGGTGGTCCAGTGGTTAAGAATCCACCTTCCAATGCAGGAGACACAGGTTCGATCCCTGGTCTGAGAAAATTCCACATGCCGTGGGGTGACTAAGCATATGCACTATGACTACTGTGCCTGCGCTCCAGAGCCCTCAAGCTGCAGCTGCTGAAGCCCACGTGGTCTAGAGCCTGTGCTCCATAAGAGAAGCCACTGCAATGAGAAACCCATGCACAGCAACTAGAGAAAGACCACACGCAGCAATGAAGACCCAGCCGGATCAAATATAAATAAATAAACTTATTTTTAAAAAAGGTGTAGACGGATCCATTTTTATCATTACCCAAATTTTAAAAGAAACAGCTCTTAAAAAAGTAGCCCTTAGCAGCTATCCTTTTCTTTCCATATGTACTTCTTTAAAATACTGTTTGTTCTTAAGCAAATAAAGTTAACTTTATATGTGCATCTGTCTATTGTATAATAATATTTAAGCTAATGTAAATATGTTTCTGTAAATAATATAAGCATGTATGAAAATATGCATATAATTGTATATATGTCTGTCCACATCATGTATGATTCTGTTATTGATAATAGGATTGAGTTGCCATGTCTATATTATTTGTGTGAATGTGCTGAAAAACACTAAGGAATTTAAATTTCGTAAAATGTAAAAATCCATAACTAAACATTTATATGAGGGCATTGGCAAAGGATGGTGGAGCTAGTAGATGTTTTAGTTCCTGCCAGTAAATGTAGAGCAGTTATATTTAATGTGATTATTCTTTGTCACAGCTAAAGTAACATTTCAGAAGCCTTAGTTACTAAATTTGGATAAGTAAAGTTTCTGTTCTTTTTACTTATTGGCATCTCAGATTATATACATATTTGATCGAAAATTCACTGAATTTAATATTGATGTTCACTGTCTCTTTTGTTGCTTTATTCTTAGTAATCTATTACAGTTATCCATTTAAAGGTCTGTGAGCAACGTAAGTAAATAAAGAAAAGCCCCCACAGTTGTAGAAGAACAGAGCTTGTGTTTTAAGTTGTGTTTTTCAAAGTTACAGGTTTTTCTGAGTAAGTATAGTTAGTAGCATGGAATGTTAGGCTTTTTATTTAAATCATTCCATATGGAATAAAGCTCAGTTTAATATTGAAAAGTGGGGAAAGGTCATTACAAGCACCATGTAGTTTAATTTTCACTAATTATATAAGCCCTATATTTGTTTCCAGGGCTGCCATAACAAAATACTGCAAACCAGTAGTTTAAAACAACAGAAGTTTATTCTCAAAACAACAGAAATGTACTCTTATAGTTCTGGAGACTGATAGTCCAGAATCAGGGTGTTGGTCGGCTCATACTCCCTCAGAAGGCTAGTGAAGATTCCTTCCTGGCTT
The DNA here is from genome assembly GCF_054371585.1 of Giraffa tippelskirchi. NCBI lineage: Eukaryota > Metazoa > Chordata > Mammalia > Artiodactyla > Giraffidae > Giraffa > Giraffa tippelskirchi. The sequence continues at coordinate 84,962,753 of NC_137275.1, read as the reverse complement.
CTTCTAGCTGTCGGTGGATGCCAGCAATCCTTGGCGTTCCTTGGCTTGAAACTGCATCACTTTAATCTTTGTCATCACATGGACTTCTGCCCTCTGTCTTTTGTGCTTGTATTGTGTCCTTTTAAGGATACCAATGATTGGATTAGGGTTCACCATTATCCACTGTGACTTTATTTTAACTTGATTTTATCTACAAAGACTATTTTCAAATAAGTTCACATCCACAGGTACCATATATTAGGACTTGAACATACCGTTTGGGTGGATACAATCCTATTCACTCCAAGTCCATGTCTAATTTGGATTGCTGATGACAAGAAGGCGAAGATGACAACTAGAAATGACTAATTTCTGAGGTATTTAAAATTTTGTTTTTCTTTAAATAATTGTAATTTTTTTCTTATTTTACTATGTTCTGAAAATTGTTTTGGTTTATCAGAAGTACCTTATTTAAAAACTTAAGTAATATTAAAGTCACTTGTATTGGAACATAGTAAAGCTGGAGAATTTAGTTAGTACTTAAATGCATCAAAAGGAGATACGTCTGCTGAAATAATAGGATTTTCTCTCATTTTTTTTTTAATTTTTAAAAGTTTATTGAAGTTTAGTTGATTTATAAGATTTTGGGTGTATCACAAAGTGATCTGGTTATGCATACACACTATATTTATAAAATATATATTTATTCTTTTTCAGGTTCTTTTCCATTATAGGTGATTAGAAGATACTGAATATCGTTCCCTATGCTACATAGTAAGTCCTTGTTTATCTATTTTGTATGGAGTAGTGTGTATCTGTTAATCTCAAATTCCTAATGTATCTCATCCCCCACTTTGCCCTTTGGTAACTTAAGTTTGCTTTCTGTGTCTGTGTGTCTGTTTCTGTTTCATAAATAAATTCATTTGTATAACTTTTTATAGATTTCACATGTAAGTGATGTGATATTTGTCTTTATCTAATTTACTTGACTTAGTATGGTAATCTCTGAGTCCATCAGTGTTGCTACAAACGGCATTGTTTCATTCTTCCTTAACATTCCATTGTGTGTGTATATATCAGAGAAGGCAATGGCACCCCACTCCAGTACTCTTGCCTGGAAAATCCCATGGATGGAGGAGCCTGGTGGGCTGCCGTCAATGGGGTCGCACAGAGTCGGACACGACTGAAGCGACTTAGCAGCAGCAGCAGCAGTGTGTATATATACACACCCCACATTTTCTTTGTTCATTTGTCAGTGGTCATGTAGGTTGCATGTGTGTACTAACTGTTGTAAACAGTGCTGTAGCGAACACTGGAGTGCGTGTATCTTTTTGAATTAAGAGTTTTCGTCTTTTCTGGAAATATGCCCAGGAGTGTGATTGGTGAGTTCTAAGGTAACTATTTTTAGTTTTTTAAGAAACCTCCATACTGTTCTCCATAGTGAGCTGCACCAATTTACATTCCCAGCTACAGTGTAGGAGGGTTCTCTTTTCTCCACATGCTCTCCAGCGTTTATTTGTTGACTTTTTGATGATGGCCATTTTGCCTGATGTGAGGTGATAGCTTATTGTAGTTTTGATCTGCTTTTCTCTAATAATTAGCAATGTGAACATCTCTTCACGTGCCTATTGGCCGTTGTATATATTCTTTGGAGACATGTTTATTTAGACATCTGTACATTTTTGCGGAGAAGGTGATGGCACCCCACTCCAGTACTCTTGCCTGGAGAATCCCATGAACGGAGGAGCCTGGTAGGCTGCAGTCTATGGGGTTGTGAAGAGTCAGACACGACTGAGTGACTTCACTTTCACTTTTCCCTTTCATGCATTGGAGAAGGAAATGGCAACCCACTCCAATGTTCTTGCCTGGAGAATCCCAGGGACAGGGGAGCCTGGTGGGCTGCCGTCTATGGAGTCGCACAGAGTTGGACATGACTGAAGTAACTTAGCAGCAGCGACAGCAGTACATTTTTGACTGGGTGTTTTTTGTTTGATTTTGATTTGTCTTGGCCCTCTGGTGGGCTGGGCAGTGTCAACAGGTGAGTCCAGAGGCTTGGGCTCACTATTCTCTAAGCAGCCGATTTGTGATGGGTGGGGCTGTGTCCCTGCCCAGTTTGTTGTTTGACCTGAGGCATCTTAGCACTGAAGTCCATAGGCTGTTGGATGGGTCTGATGGTCTTGATGCTAATGAGCCAAGATGTTAACCATCAACAGCAACAGTGTTCACCAGGCTGGATGTTCCCCAGTGTGTCCATCACCAGTGTCTGTGCCCCCAGTGTGAGCCACAGCCACCCCTGCCTCTCCGGGAGACTGTCTGAAACCAGCAGGTTGGTCTGGCCCAGGCTCCTATCAAATTGCTGCTTTTGCTCTGGGTCCCAGTGTACTTAAGACTTTGTATCTGCCTTTTAGGAGTAAAGTCTCTGTTTCCCCCAGTCCTATGAGGCTCTTGACAGTATGCCCTGCTCGTTCTTCAAAGCCAGATGTTCAGGGAACTCACCTTCCCAGTGCCAGACCCCAGGCTGAGGAGTCTGATGTGGGGCTCAGAACTCTCACTCCTGTGTGAGAACCTCTACAGCCTAATTATTCTCCAGTTTGTGGGTCACCCACCTGGGGGGTATGGGATTTGATTATATTGTGAGTCTGCGCCTTCTGCCCCTCTTGTGGTTCCTTCTTGATGTTTTTAGTTCTGGTAGCTTTCAGTCTTTTTCATCAGTGACTGTTCTGTAGATGTGATTTTGGTGTGCTCCTAAGAAGAGGTGAGCTCAAGGTCTTTCTACTCTGCCATCTTGGCTGCTTTCTCATTTCATTTCTTTAAAAACACATGGTCTTTATAAAGCAAGCTCCTTTTTAAAGGAAAGGACATTGTTGAGACTGTTTCTCCAGAGATCAGAGTGTTTGCACTCTGGAGAATTTGAAAATACTTGGAAAAGCCAAAAGGAAGCAATTCTGAAAATTCCTTTTAGGAATACTTTATGAGGTGAATGAACAATTATGAAACCCACCAACTATAATAGGAAGGTAAAATGATGTATTATTTCACCTTATAGTTGGGAAAGGTCACTGAGATGATATAGATAGAAGGCAAGAATTGTCCATAGAGCGCCAAGAATAGTACAGACAACTGTTGTAAAAAGTGAATAAAAAGAAAAAAGAATGGCAGGAATTAGAATTAATGACAGCAGTGTTCTAGAACACTCATTGAAATTTCTTGCAGTTAGCATAGAGATGTTTATCTCTGGTTTCTTGACTTCTTGCTAGACACATACAGTAGGCACTTAAATAGGAAGGGGAGAACCAGTGACAGAATCAAGACATAATACAGTTAGTGGAAAGAGTTGGTTTAAATCTCCCTACTGCCACATGATAGTTGTGTGACTCTGGACGAGTTATTCAACCTTTTTAGGTCTCAGTTTAGTTCAGTCGCTCAAATGTGTCCGACTCTTTGCGACCCCATAAATTACAGCACACCAGGCCTCCCTGTCCATCACCAACTCCCGGAGCTTACCCAAACTTATGTCCATCGAGTCGGTGATACCATCCAGCCATCTCATCCTCTGTCGTCCGCTTCTCCTCCTGCCCCCAATCCTTTCCAGCATCAGGGTCTTTTCCAACGAGTCAACTCCTCGCATCAGGTGGGCAAAGTATTGGAATTTCAGCTTCAACATCAGTCCTTCCAACGAACACCCAGGGCTGATCTCCTTTAGGATGGACTGGTTGGATGTGCTTGCAGTCCAAAGGACTCTCAAGAGTCTTCTCCAACACCACAGTTCAAAAGCATCAATTCTTCGGCACTCAGCTTTCTTTATAGTCCAACTCTCACATCCATACTTGGCTACTGGAAAAACCATAGCCTTGACTACACGGACCTTTGTTGGCAAAGTAATGTCTCTGCTTTTTAATATGCTGTCTAGGTTGGTCATAACTTTCCTTCCAAGAAGTAAGCGTCTTTTAATTTCATGGCTGCAATCACCATCTGCAGTGATTTTGGAGCCCCGCAAAATAACGTCTGACACTGTTTCCACTGTTTCCCCATCTATTTCCCATGAAGTGATGGGACCAGCTGCCATGATCTTAGTTTTCTGAATGTTGAGCTTTAAGCCAACTTTTTCACTCTCCTCTTTCACTTTCATCAAGAGGCCTTGTAGTTCCTCTTCACTTTCTGCCGTAAGGGTGGTGTCATCTGCATATCTGAGGTTATTGATATTTCTCCCGGCAATCTTGATTTCAGCTTGTGCTTCTTCCAGCCCAGCATTTCTCATGATGTACTCTGCATATAAGTTAAATAAGCAGGGTGACAATATACAGCCTTGATGTACTCGTTTTCCTATTTGGAACCAGTCTGTTGTTCCATGTCCAGTTCTAACTTGCTTCTTGACCTGCATACAGGTTTCTCAGAGACAGGTCAGGTGGTCTGGTATTCCCATCTCTTTCAAAATTTTCCACAGTTTATTGTGATCCATACAGTCAAAGGCTTTGGCATAGTCAATAAAGCAGAAATAGATGTTTTTCTGGAACTCTCTTGCTTTTTCGATGATCCAGCGGATATTGGCAATTTGATCTCTGGTTCCTCTGCCTTTTCTAAAACCAGCTTGAACATCTGGAAGTTCATGGTTCACATATTGCTGAAGACTGGCTTGGAGAATTTTGAGCATTACTTTACTAGCATATGAGATGAGTGCAATTGTGCAGTAGTTTGAGCATTCTTTGGCATTTCCTTCTTTTGGGATTGGAATGAAAACTGACCTTTTCCAGTCCTGTGGCCACTGCTGAGTTTTCCAAATTTGCTGGCATATCGAGTGCAGCACTTTCACAGCATCATTCAGGACTTGAAATAGCTCAACTGGAATTCCATCACCTCCACTAGCTTTGTTTGTAGTGATGCTTTCTAAGGCCCACTGGACTTCACATTCCAAGATGTCTGGCTCTAGGTGAGTGATCACAGCATCGTGATTATCTGGGTCGTGAAGATCTTTTTTGTACAGTTCTCCTGTGTATTCTTGCCACCTCTTCTTAATATCTTCTGCTTCTGTTAGGTCCCTACCATTTCTGTCCTTTATCGAGCCCATCTTTGCATGAAATGTTCCCTTGGTAGCTCTAATTTTTTTGAAGAGATCTCTAGTCTTTCCTATTCTACTGTTTTCCTCTTATTTCTTTGCATTGATCGCTGAGGAAGGCTTTCTTATCTCTCCTTGCTATTCTTTGGAACTCTGCATTCAGATGGGACTATCTTTCCTTTTCTCCTTTGCTTTTTGCTTCTCTTCTTTTCACAGCTATTTGTAAGGCCTTCTCAGACAGCCATTTTGCTTTTTTGCATTTCTTTTTCTTGGGGATGGTCTTGATCTCTGTCTCCTGTACAATGTCACGAACCTCCGTCCATAGTTCATCAGGCACTCTGTCTATCAGATCTAGTCCCTTAAATCTATTTGTCACTTCCACTGTATAATTATAAGGGATTTGATTTAGGTCATACCTGAAGAGTCCTCATTTATAAAATGGGAATGTTATCCCATTTAGCCTATCCCTTAGGGTTGAGCAGTCAACTGGTTTGAAACCAAACAGCAGCTAACTTGATACTACTTTCTCATATTGACATTCCTTCATTTCTTGTCTCATTTTCTTCATTTCTCACTCTTCCTTTTTGACATTGCCTGCCCCCCAAAAGGAATAATTTATAACCGTTTGTTTTAGGCTTTGCTTTAAGGATTGTGAATTAGATAAGATTCTAAATATTCAAACTTTCTAAATTATTAGAATGAACATTTATCAAAGTATGGAAATCAGAGTTCCTTTAGGAAATATTGAACAAACAGTACTAACATAAAACAGTGACCACACAAGACAATATCTGTCTGTCCTATCACCAGATATAGTCTAAAGTTACTCAGATTAGATTTAAAAACTCAAAACCTAAACTTATGCTGTATTTAAGTAAGTTTACTCAGCAATGTTAAAATAGAAGTGTATCAGGCTAATAATAAAAAGGAAGACAGAATTCACAGTTTTAACATTGGGGGCAAGGTTCGATACTTTACAGTGAAACAAGGAAAAGAAAGACATGTTGTAGTGTGCAAGAATGTAATCCTTAGTAAACATATCATAGTTACGAATATCTGTGCACCAGGTAGTGTAGTATTCAAATTCATTGAAAGAAAACTGAGAATTATATGAAATACTAAGAAATGCAGTAGTATAAGGAGAATTTAATTCATTCTTTTCAATACATGATAGCTAAGGTGGACAAAGGATAAATTTATGGAAGATGTAAATGCTAGAATTAATAAGAGATATAATTGATATATATCCAGTTCTATAGGTGAAAAGTTTTCCAGTGCATAAGGGACATTCATAAAAGTATCTGTTAAATCACAAAGGAAAGTAATTTAAAAGTAGAAATAAAAAAAAAAAAGTAGAAATAATATAGGCAACTTCTCTAATAACAATAAAAGTAGAAAATAAACTTGTGGGACAAGAGGAAAGGCTTGAACCTAGAACCATAAAAAACAATATTAGAGATAGTTTCTTATAACTTAATTATAAAATTCTCAAGTACATTTACACATAATTTCAAAATACGTGAGTCAAAGTGAACAAAATTACAAAGACCACAGAGCTACATCATCTACCATAATAGTTAGAAAATAAGCATGAAGGGAAAAATTAGATGGGATATGTAAGATTTGAACAGCACAATTAACAAGCTTGGTTTAATGGATATACCTGTGTGTCTAACAACTTTAAAATTCACATTATTTTTAAGTCATATGAAACATTTATAAAATTCACCATATCTAACCCTCAAAACTACCCACAAGAAAATTATTGTGGATCATTTTTGCCTATCACATTATTTGATCACAATGCAATTAAATTATAAATCATTTAAAAAATACAACAAGTTTAAAAAGCATATGTTTGGGAAAATTTTTTTGAAAAGGATTATCAAAACAGCTTATGGGTTACAGAAGAAAAAAATTAGAAAATATTTAGAAGTAAATTTAATGAAACAATTGTATTAAAACTTGTAGAATGTAGTAAAACAGTTTAGAGGAAAATTTATAGCCCATTAAGTTAGAAAAAGAAGGACTAGCATTGAGCCATGCATTTAATTTAACAAGTTAAAAAAGAACAGAATAAAATTCAAAGTTGAAAGAGGGAAACAATGAAGATAAAATCAGCATTAAAAATAAAACAAACATAGTTAAGAGGCTGAAGGCAACAATTCTTTGAAAAAAATAATAGTCTTTTAAAGAAGAAAACTTTAAGGAGACAAGATAATATAGAAATGATGGAGATATTAAATTGTAAACAAATGGGAATTATAAATTACTTTGTGTCAATACATATGAAAGTTTATGTGAAATGACTTATAAAAATTAAAATCACCAAAAGATATTTAGTACCCCAAAGAATTTTATAATTCTAAGTAATTTGATTTTGTATTTTAAAATCTAGGACCAAATGTTTTATGGGCGTATCTGTGAGACATACCAAAGCAAATACTTATTTTACACAGATTCTTTGTAGAGAACTAAAAATGAGGGAACACTCATTTTATGAAGTTTGTTAACTATGCTGTTCAAGTCATACATTTTCCACTTTTGGTTTTTGTTATGATAAATACATAACATTGAATTTACCTTCTGAACTATTTTTAAGTGTATGGTTTAGTGAGATTGTATAGAAAAACCCTAGTGAGCTTTTTGGCCAACCCAGTACAGTCACATTGTTGGGAAACAGCTTTCTAGAACATATTCATCATGCAACACTGAAACTCTATACTCATTAAACATAGATTTCCCTTCCTCCTTCCCACCAGTCCTTGGTAACTATCTTTCTATTATTTTGACTACTTTAGATACTTCATATGGTAGAATCATACAATATTGTCCTTTTATGACTGGTTACTTCACTTAGCATAATGTCCTCAAGGTTCATGCAAGTTATAGTATGTGACAGAATTTCTTTCTTAGGCTGCCCAGTATTCCATTGTACTACATTTTCTTTATCATTCATCTGTTCATGAATATTTGGATTGCTTCCACCTCTTGGCTATTTTGAATAATGCTGTGATGAACATGAGTGTACATCTGTCTCTTTGAATCCTGCTTTCATTTCTTTTCCATATATGCCCACAAATGGGATTAGTGAACTGTATGTTAATTCCATTTTTCGAGGAATCTATGCTGTTTTCCATGATAGCCATACCATTTTACATTCCCATCAACAATGTGTAAGCATTCCAACTTCTCTGTATCCCACCAAAACTTATTTTCTGTTCTTCTGATAGTGGCCATCCTGATGGGTATGAAGGGATATCTCATTGTGATCATCTCTAATCATTAGTGATGTTGAACATTTTTTCACATACTTATTGGCCATTTGTAAAATCTTATTTAGAGAAATGTCTAATCAGGTCCTTTGCTTATTTTAAAATTGGTTTGTTTTCTCTCATTGAGTGATAAAATTTCCTTACATTTTCTAGATATTGATCCCTTATCAAATATATTATTTGGAAATATTTTCTCCCATCCCATAGGTTGCCTTTTCACTATGTTGTTCTTGTGCCATGGAGTTCTAAAATTTGATGGAGTCCCATTTATCTTTAATTTTATTGCCTATGTTTTATGTATCATATCCAAGAAGTCACTGCTGAATTGAATGTCCTAAAGTTTTTCCCCTGTTTTCTTCTAGGAGCTTAGTAGTTTTAGGTCTAACATTTAGGTCTTTAATTAAATGAGTTAATTTTTTATAAAGTATAAGGTAACTTTATACCTTTGCATATAGATATCTGGTTTTCCCCAACATCATTTGTTGAATGTCCTCTCCCCATTGTATAGTCTCAGCACCTTTGTGAAAATCATTTGGCCATGTATGCAAAAGTTTATTTCTGGGCCCTCTATACTTTTCTATTGGTCTGTATGCCTGTCTTTATGCCATTATTACTCAGTTTTAACTACTGTGGCTTTGTAATATGTTTTGAAATCAAAGAGTGTGAGGCTTGCTGCCTTTTTTTTTGTAAGATTGTTCTGGTTATTCGGGGTCCTTTAAAATTCCATATGAATTTTACAATTTTTCTTCTATTTCTATAAGAAGTGTCATTGAGAGTTTGATAGAAATTGCACTGAATCTGTTGATCTCTTTGAGTAGTACGGACAGTTTAACATTATTGTCTTTCAGTCAATGCATGTGGAATGTCTTTCCATTTTTTCCTTTCTTCTTTAATCTCTCCTAGCATTGTCTTTTAGCTTTCAGTGTATGTCTTTCACCGCCTTGGTTAATTTTTTTTCTAAGTATTTTATCCTTTCTAATGCTACAGGACGTGGGATTTTTTTCCCTTAATTTTCTTTTTGATTTGGGCATTATAGTGTATCAGAATGCAACTGATTTTTAAGTGTTGATTTTGAATCTTCAACTTTACTGAATTTGTTAATTCTAAAGGGGATTTTTTTGTATGTGGAATCTTTAAGGTTTTTTACATATAAGACCATATCATCTGCAAATAAATCATTTTAATTGTATTCTTCCCCTTCTTCTTTTCCAATTTGTATACCTTTTACCTCTTGTCTGGATTGCTCTGGTTAGAATTTTCCAGGACTGTGTTGAATAGAAGTAGTGAGAATGGACATCTTTGCTTTGGTCCTGATCTTCAAGGAAAAGCTGTCAGTCTTTCCCTTGTTGAATTCCCTGTTAGCTATGGGCTTTTCACATATGGCTTCTGTTATGTTGAGGTAGCTTTCCTTGAATTCCTTGCTTGTTGCATGTTTTGATCATGAAAAGGTGTTGAATTTTGTTAGATTTTTTTCTGCGTTGATTGAAATAATGGTATGATTTTTGTCCTTGATTTTGTTAATGTGCTGTATTACATTGATTCTCCAAAATACAGAAAATATAAACTGACCAGTTATCACAGAAGAAATAAAATTATCAAAGGACTACCACTCCCAAGACACCAAACCTACATGGTCTGATAGGTGAATTTTACTAAAGTGTGAAAGTATTACTCACTAAGTTGTGTCTGCTTCTTTGTGACCCCATGGGCTGTAGCCCACCAGGCTCTTCTGTCCATGGAATTCTCCAGGTAAGAATACTGTAGTGGGTTGCCATTTCCTCCTCCAGAGGATCTTCTTGACTGAGGGATCGAACCCACATCTACATTGCAGGCAGATTCTTTACCCTCTGAGCCACCAGGGAAGCCCGAATTTTACTTAAGTTTGCAAGGAAAAGGAATCTACAATGCTATTGCAACCTCTCCCTGATAGGAAAAAGAGAGAGAGAGAGCAAGCTTTAAAACGAATTTAATGAAGGAGCATAGTCTTGATACTTATTAGTACTGCCTAGTGGTTAAGCAAATAGATTCCAGCTACACTTTAAACCAGTCACTTTTGTGTCAGAGTTAGTTGTAGCTAGAAATACAATTCCTGCTTAATAATTTCTCAGCCTCCTTTCAGCTAGACTAAGTCTCAACCATTGAAGGTGACTAGAAATGACAATTCCCACTTCAAGACCAAGACTTGAAGCAGATGTCCCCTCCCTGTGGAAGCAGAATAATGTTCCCCCAAAGATCCTAATTCCTAGAACCTATGGTGTTACATGGTAAAGGGGAATTAAATTGCTAATCATTTGACCTTAAGATTATCTTGGATAACCTGGATAGCAGACAGGCTCTGTGTAATCATAGGATCCTTAACAGTGGAAAAGGGAGGGGCTGAAGAGTCAGTATCAGTGATGTGTTACTAGAAAGACTCAACCAGCCCCTGCTGGCTTCAAAGACAGAGGGAGTCATGAGCCAAAGAGTGTGGGTACCCCCTAGAGGTTGGAAAAAGCAAGGAAACAGATTCCCCCCTAAAGCCTCCAAAAGAAGTGAAGCCCTGCCAACACCTTGGTTTTAGTCCAAGGAGATTTATTTTGGACCTCAACCCAGGAATTTTAAGAATTTAAATATGTGTTGGCTTAAGCCAGTTAAATTTGTGGTAATTTGTTATAGCAGCTATTGGAAGTTAATACTTTCTTCCATTTTTACTTTTTCCTCTCCTGCCAGGAAGGTGAAGTTACCAGTGAAACGTTGATGATGGTAGGGCCACAGGATGGAAGGATCAAGGGCCTGTGAATCACCAAGTCAAGTGAAGTCATCTGCTGGTTGAAAACACACATGTCAGACACTTATGTGCAAAAAAACCTCTGTTGTATTTGAATGATGACATTTGTTACAACTGTTCTGTCTCATCCCAGTAAGTACAACTCTCAGAGCCTTAGTTTTCTTTAAAAAAAAAAAAAAAAAGTGAGGATATCAATAATAGCTACCTCAAATAGTTACTGTGAAAATTAAATAAGTTACTATAACTAAAGTGTTTAGAATGATTCCTGACACACAGTAAGTGTGGTATGGCTTAGTATTAAGATTGTGTGCATGCACGCATACACACACAAAATTTGTAAGAATATTTTTTGTTTTAAATATCACTGCAAACATTCTGAACAAAAGATTGGCTAATTGGTAGGTAGAATTCAGCAATACACTGAAAGAAGAATATAGCATGGCCCTCAGTTCAGTTGCTCATGTCTGACTCTTTGTGACCCCATGGACTGCAGCACACCAGGCCTCCCTGTCCATCACCAGCTCCTGGAATTTATCCAAACCCATGTCCATTGAGTCAGTGAGTCCATCCAACCATCTCATCCTCTGTTGTCCCCTTTTCCTCCTGCCCTCAATCTTTCCCAGCATCACAGTCTTTTCAAATGCCTCTGCTCTTTGCATCAAGTGGCCAAAGTATTGGAGTTTCAGCTTCATCAGTCCTTCCAGTGAACACCCAGGACTGATCTCCTTTAGGATGGACGGGTTGGATCTCCTTGCAGTCCAAGGGACCCTCAAGAGTCTTCTCCAACACCACAGTTCAAAAGCATCAATTCTTTGGCACTCCGCTTTCTTTATAGTCCAACTCTCACATCCATATGTGACTACTGGAAAAACCATAGCCTTGACTACACGGACCTTTGTTGGCAAAGTAATGTCTCTGCTTTTTAATATGCTGTCTAGGTTGGTCATAACTATCCTTTCAAGGAGTTAAGCATCTTTTAATTTTATGGCTGCAGTCACCATCTGCAGTGATTTTGGAGCCCCAAAAAATAAAGTCAGCCACTCTTTCCACTGTTTCCCCATCTATTTCCCATGAAGTGATGGGACCACATGCCATGATCTTAGTTTTCTGAATGTTGAGCTTTAAGCCAACTTGTTCACTCTCTTCTCTCACTTTCATCAAGAGGCTTTTTAATTCCTCTTCACTTTCTGCCGTAAGGGTGGTGTCATCTGCATATCTGAGGTTATTGATATTTCTCCCGGCAATCTTGATTCCAGCTTGTGCTTCTTCCAGCCTAGCGTTTCTCATGATATACTCTGCATATAAGTTAAATAAGCAGGGTGACAATATACAGCCTTGATGTACTCGTTTTCTATTTTTTTTTTTTTTTTTTTTTACTCGTTTTCCTATTTGGAACCAGTCTGTTGTTCCATGTCCAGTTCTAACTGTTGCTTCTTGACCTGCATATAGATTTCTCAAGAGGCAGGTCAGCATGGCCCTAGAGTGGTTTATTTTAAAAATACCAAAAGTTCAATATTAGGAAACATGTTAATATCATTCACAATTAGCAGTGAATAGAAAGGAGCTAGCAGCAGTAGTTCCTTTCTGACTCATAAGTTGGTCTACAGAAAAATGCTCACCTCCTCACAAAAAGAAAAATTATTCCTAATTTATGACATTTGTTACAACTGTTTAACAAATGGTTTTTTCAATCAGTTCAGTTCAGTCGCTCAGTTGTGTCCGACTCTTTGTGACCCTATGAATCGCAGCACTCCAGGCCTCCCTGTCCATCACCAATTCCCGGAGTTTACCCAAACTCATGTCCATCAAGTCGACGATGCCATCCAGCCATCTCATCCTCTGTCGTCCCCTTCTCCTCCTGCCTCCAATCCTTCCCAGCATCAGAGTCTTTTTTCAATAGTCCTACATTATTGAACACAGTACATTGCAAGAAGTAGCTCATGTTAAAATTCAGTTTGTTTATTATTGTCATTGATTTTCTATCAGAGTTTGGGGTAGTGTTGAATTGAAATTGCCTAAATTCTGATTATGGATGATTTTTCTAGTATCAGAGTCCAATGCTTATGTATTAATATTAATAGTAGCCCAAGACTAGAAATGTAGTATATAAACAAATATTTCTTTTACACAAGGTACTAATTAACTACAAATAGAAATTTTTCCATTAATATTTATTTAGTAGCTTTATATACAGTTGCTTTGAGATTTACATGTACCACCATATAGAGGAGCTGTTGATTCCTCCATACCAAAAATGTGTTTTTCGTAATTGATGTCATAACAAAGTGAAACTCGTGTTTCTGAAAGGTTTAGCTCAGTCTACCATTTCTACCTTTGGTATGTTACAGGATAAAATGCTCTTTGGGCAGAGAGATTGTATCCTTGTTGTATACTCCTTGCTGACACTGGCTTTGTTGATGTGCTCTCCTGAGTTTTAGGCCTGGGAGGAGATTTTGGCTTGCTGAAATATTCTGCAACAGGTATTTTCATGTGATTTCTTCTGATAAACAATGGAGGCTTGCCCTCTGAAATAGAAAAAGTCTCAATAAGACCATAGTTGAGACATCCAAATATAGTAGCGTCTGCCATGTCTTAGTAGTAAATGACATACAAAAAAAACTATATGAAGTTTAGGTGATTCACATACACCCAAAATTCATAAAATTATTTATTCTCATTTTTATTACCACCTGCTCATCTTTAATGAGCTATTTGTACTCCAACATGCAGGATATGTTCTTTCAGTCTTAGAGTCAAACATTATTTTGGTAGGAACCATTTAGAGCTGGTGATGGGCAAAGGATGGGACCAGTGAGAGAAAGGTGAAGGATCTACAGTCCTGACAGACAAAAAAAAAAAAGTAGACAAGCACGTTAAAACAACTGCACTGATAAGACCTTCCCAAGGCCTGCATTAGCTACACCCAAGCAGAAAGAAGGATTTGGGGAGACACTGAATACCAGATTGGGAAAGGAGTACATCAAGGCTGTATGTTGTCACCCTGCTTATTTAACTTATATGCAGAGTACATCATGAGAAATGCTGGACTGGATGAAGCACAAGCTGGAATCAGGATTGCCAGGAGCAATATCAATAACCTCAGATATGCAGATGACACCACCCTTATGGCAGACAGCAAAGAAGAACGAAAGAGCCTCTTGATGAAAGTGAAAGAGGAGAGTGAACAAGTTGGCTTAAAGCTCAACATTCAGAAAACTAAGATCATGGCGTGTGGTCCCATCACTTCATGGGAAATAGATGGGGAAACAGTGGAAACAGTGACTTTATTTTTTGAGACTCCAAAATCACTGCAGATGGTGACTGCAGCCATGAAATTAAAAGACGTTTACTCCTTGGAAGAAAAGTTATGACCAACCTAGACAGCTTATTAAAAAACAGAGACATTACTTTGCCAACAAAGGTCCGTCTCATCAAAGCTGTAGTTTTTCCGTAGTCATGTATGGATGTGAGAGTTGGACTGTAAAGAAAGCTGAGCACCAAAGAATTGATGCTTTTGAACTGCGGTGCTGGAGAAGACTCTTGAGAGTCCCTTGGACTGCAAGTAGATCCAACCAGTCCATCCTAGAGGAAATCACTCCTGAATATTCATTGGAAGTACTGAAGCTGAAACTCCAATACTTTGGCCACCTGATGTGAAGAACTGACTCGTTTGAAAAGACCCTGATGCTGGGAAAGATTGAAGGTGGGAGAAGGGGACGACAGAGGATGAGATGGTTGGATGGCATCACCAACTCAATGGACATGAGTTTGAGTAAACTCCGGGAGTTGGTGATAGGGAAGCCTGGCATGCTGCAGTTCATGGGGTCGCAAACAGTTGGACACGACTGAGCGGCTGAACTGAATACCTACACCAAAGACTAAGGGGTATGATTTGGGGGTTTGTATATAAGTATCTAGACAGGGTAAAATATATTTGAGACCTACAGATAAGACATAAAATTGAATAATAAAAGTCATCACTGTGAGGATTTTATGGTCCTAGGGTAAAGAATGTTTTTTGGAGGAGTCAGATACAATAGACCATCCTTGGAGTGTCAGAATAAGCGAATGTTTTCTAATTTCTAAACTATATTTATTATTGCCTCATATTAGCAAATAGCACTTCTTTTGGGTTTGATTAACCCCAACAGAAACCGTTGGGGTCTAGAGTGACCTCATGGATCTCTTAATTGATTGCTGTATCATTCCGGTGTAAGAGACCTTGGAAGACAATTTGAGGCTTGTAGACTTGCTTCACGGAGAAGGCAATGGCACCCCACTCCAGTACTCTTGCCTGGAAAATACCATGGACGGAGGAGCCTGGTAGGCTACAGTCCATGGGGTCGCTAAGAGTCGGACACGACTGAGCGACATCACTTTCACTTTTCCCTTTCATGCACTGGAGAAGGAACTGGCAACCCACTCCAGTATTCTTGCCTGGAGAATCCCAGGGACGGCGGAGCCTGGTGGGCTACCGTCTATGGGGTCGCACAGAGTCGGACACGACTGAAGCGACTTAGCAGCAGCAGCAGCAGCAGACTTGCTTCATAGTGGCTGCTCTGTAGTCATTGTTGCTGTGTTTGTTTTAAAGCTAGGAGTTGCCAAACCCACAGGGATGTTCCTAGTGGGCTGTTTTGGACCAAACTATGGCTTTCCACAATTCTTGATATGTCTTGGTCCCAATCGCAGGCTGGGGCTGGACTTCTGACAGGGACACAAAGCTGCTACTCTACTGCCACTGTATTCAAGCTGTGTCTCGGGCATATGTTGTGGCTGATTACCAGAATGGTACTGTTTTCTTGGGCTGACTTTGTTTCAAGTGAAAATCATTTAGTTCAATGACAGTTAAGCTGTGAAAAAACAAAACTGATATCCTTGTTTTTTTTGTTAGGTCAGTGCAGGTCTTCTCCGGTCACTGGATTGAAATGACCGAACCTAGAGTTCCTGCTGTCTTGCTTCTCAAATAGTGTGATGAGGCACTTTGCCTTTCAAAACAAAGTCAAATGTAGGTCAGATTTATCTCTACGAGAAATTCAGCAGATGCTGTCCCTTAAGAGTAGGTGTAAATCACTATTGCATTATACTCCCTTTAAAACCATAGATCCGTAATACCTGTGTCTCCAACTAGTTAGATACTTACTGGTTTCCTTATATCAATTCAGTATTTATCACAAACTGTACTTAACCTTTCAGTACTTCCTTATTTTCTTCAGATCCTTGACTTGACTCTCTAAATCAATTGGAGAAAGAGAAAATGAAATTCACAGATACAAATATTTTCTATAGACTGAACTATCATCAACAAGCTAAGAAACGTATGTTTCTTAAATAAGCATCTTTGTTTTTTGATGCAGATAGCATTAAATGTACTTTCTGATGAAAAATTCTTCTGACTTGGAGTAAACATATGAACAGTACATCAGATATTACTCACTAGGGTAGAGAAACTGACCCTATCTCCCAGTCTCCAGTTGTATGGAAACTTCAAGGTGGCAACTTTACATTTGCAATGTAAAATTCTCCTCCATCTTAATGCTTTTTAAAGTGACATATTACTTGTTTTGAATATTTATTTTCTCCAAATTTAAGATTTACCCAATTTTTGCTTTTAAAGTAAAATGATTTTCTCTCCCAGCTTAAATAACATCTTACCACGTTCTTTCACTATGATGTTACACATAAATATGTATTTTATTCTGTCATTAAAATTACAAGGCTCGAGAAAAGTTTCTGCTGAAATAATTGCTAATTCCCTTAATAGTTGTTTTACCCTCTGGTAGCCCCCAGGCATTTGTCAGGGGAAATTAGGTTAAGCAATTTATTTTAATCTTGCATTGTTCTAGACAGAAAGAAAAAGCGATAACTATATGATATGTATTCTTGCAAAGTATACAATAACAATGACGTTTTGGTTTTCTTTATTGCTTCTGTTTTCCAGTAAACTGAGAACCACTACAGTTTCTTAGATTTCTGGGTGGCTCCTCTGAGTGGAAAGGGAACTTTTCTCAAAAAGATAGATAGATCGTTGGGTAAGGAAGACATGGCCTCTGCCAACATGCTCTAAATAGTAGAATTTAGAATGATTTCTTTCATTTTCATAAATGTAATATGAGAAAACAAGTACATTGTTGTCATTTACTGAATAAGGAGGATACTTAAAACTTCAGCAATTTTAGTGTTTTGAAAGATAACCAAAAGGGAATTCAAAGTCTTTATGAACCACATGCCCTGTAACTGGCCATCAGGCCTAATTACCTCCTCTGTTGATGTCCTTCCCTAGAACTGGTTAGCACCTTTGATTTTGCTGATGAATTTGAGGGTGACTTAACTTTGGGTGGCCTCTCAGTCTCTGCTGCTGGTTCAGCTGAGGTGTTTCTTCTGAGGCGAGGTAACAAGTTTATCTCGGCCAGTTCAGCATGAATCAAAGCTGAGACCCACTCCTTTTCTGATTTAAAAAAGAGAGGGGTCATGAAGGTTGTACTTATCACGTTGGCTAGAAACACAGGATTAGTTCTTTTACCCAGCACTCCAGTGTGAAAGGTAACCTGTTTTCTAGGTAGGCACCTTTGTGTAAGTTAAGGTTTGTGTAGAAAAGGTGGTTCACAGCAACCTAGTTTCTGTCCACCTGTGATATTGCAGACTACTCAGAATAATTAACTCATGGGAATACTTGTCCCTAAGTGGCAGTGGCTGCTGCTGCTGCTGCTGCTGCTAAGTCACTTCAGTCATGTCCGACTCTGTGCGACCCCATAGACGGCAGCCCACCAGGCTCCCCCGTCCCTGGGATTCTCCAGGCAAGAACACTGGAGTGGGTTGCCATTTCCTTCTCCAATGCATGAAAGTGATAAGTGAAAGTGAAGTTGCTCAGTCATGTCTGACTCTTCGAGACCCCATGGACTGCAGCCTACCAGGCTCCTCCATCCATGGGATTTTCCAGGCAAGAGTACTGGAGTGGGGTGCCATTGCCTTCTCCGGAGTGGCAGTGGAATAGATTTTAAATATTGAGTACAGAATCCAGCGTTACAGGCCAGTGCCAAATAAAAACAAAGATAACTATAAAAAATACCAAGTACAGTATGAGCTCATGAAAATTAAAACTAATATTTAAATAGTTATAAGCATCTCTGAAAAGATACATATCAAAGCATTACTAAAATGATGTCTGTGATAATTTTATTTTTGTTCTTTTTTTTGGTCTGGCTCACCTTTTTTTTGCCCAACAGTAAGCACTCATTGTTTATGTAAATTTTTAAAAGTTATATTCTTAAAAAGGAAAAAAAAAAGTAAAAACTCCTTACCCCCAAATATTTCTCAGTTGCCTGCCAAGTAATCTTGAATTCCTGAGGTAAGGTATTCCAAATGCTCTCCATTTAAAATTATTAATCTGTCCCTAACACATGGGTATCTCCTAATTCTGATTACTACAGTGATTTTCAAAGGGTGCTCCCGAGACCAGGCTTATCAGCATCACCTGGGAACTTGTTAGAAACGCGTATTTCAGGCCCCACCCACCTCAGAAGTTTTGCCTCAGTCAGATGACCAGCTAGGTTTGAGGATAGCTGCTCTGTGTTATTTATGGTTATCCCACTTGGGACTGGCATATATTTTTCATGGAACAGACCAGAAAGAGCCTAAAGGAGGCTGGGAGATGACTGACTTGATGGTTTTAGTGAAGAACTGGCAGAGGTGTTAGAAACTGGAACTTGGAAGGCTGTGCTCCTGCCATCCACATTGAAGAGGGGAAACAGGCTGTGTTGAGGTCTCCCAGTAGGCCAGAGATATGCTCAGGGAGAGCCTGGGTGCATGGGCTCGGGAGGAGAAGCACAAACCAGCTCTGGACACAAGTGTTTCACATCACCTACAGAAGTTCAGTTTGGGACATGACCAGCTTGTGTGCAGTTGGATGTACAGGACTCTGATGCTAGACACTAGGGAAATAAAATTGCAACATTGTCTTTGCAAATCCAAAGTAGAAAACTTCAGACATTGGCACATTTCCTAGTTTCTGGCCATAAACTGAGCTCAGTGTTCACAAATACGTACTCTCACCTTTTGAACTTGCATGAAGCAGCCACTGTAGAACTTCTGCCAGAGAATCAGTGCGTAAAATGTTACAGAGCTTTTCCAGAATCTGACAGAGAATATTAGAGTTACATAGTGAGCAAAGTATATAAGGTTTCCTTTACTCTCTCCACAATCTTGTCTTCCCAAATGTCACTCTGTACATAGTATTCAAGTCAACTGGGATTTTAACTTGGAAGCCAGATTTCAGATAGGAAAAAAACATATTCAGTACAAATACAGTTGACTCCTGAACAAGGCAAGGTTAGTCTACTGCCAACCCTCCAGGCAGTCAAAAACCCAACTATAACTTGGTGTCAGCCGTCTGTATAGGTGGCTCCCCCATATTCTAAATTCCACATCCATGGATGCAACCAACCATGGATCATGTAGCACTGTCATAGTTACTACTGAAAAAAATTCATGTATAAGTGGATCCATGCAGTTCAAACTCGTATTGTTCAAGGATCAACTGCAATAGTTTGGGTTAAGCCATGCAGTTTTCTCTTGTTTTGTCTGTTCAGTACCAACATCTTATGGAGGAGTGATTCACTTTTCTTCTCTTTGGGAACTGATCCTTTCCTACTGCACCATGGGATTCTCTGGTCACACAACTGCCCCATCCGTTTTGCTCCTCTCTGTAGTGAGTGAACCTACCTGGATTCATCATTGTTCCGCAGGCCCCAGAACACAGTGATTGGCACAATTGGATGGGAATATAATTCTCTTTAGTCAATCAGAATCCTTCATTGACTCTTTTCATTTGGAAGCTAACTGCTGTGTTGGTGATAGAGGAAATAAATTAATACAAATGGACTGCTGCTGCTGCTGCTAAGTTGCTTCAGTTGTGTCCAACTCTGTGCGACCCCATAGACGGCAGCCCACCAGGCTCCCCCGTCCCTGGGATTCTCCAGGCAAGAACACTGGAGTGGGTTGCCATTTCCTTCTCCAGTGCATGAAAGTGAAAAGTGAAAGTGAAGTCACTCAGTCGTGTCCGACTCTTCGAGACCCCATGGACTGCAACCTACCAGGCTCCTCTGTCCATGGGATTTTCCAGGTAAGAGTACTGGAGTGGGTTGCCATTGCCTTCTCCAAAAATGGACTATAATATTAAAAGTCCAAAATATTAAGCACATGTAATGTTTCTAGATTTACCCTAAATTGTATCTGCTTTTGGAATTTAGACATAACCTGAAATTTAAACCTGTCTCCTGAACTTCAGTCCATCTGTGACCATGGACATACTATAGGTAATTTGAACCCTAAATACCTAAAACTGCACCCATCTTTTTCTTTATAAAACCTGCTCCAAACTTGCTGTCCCTCCTGGTTCCCCATCTCAGTGGACGGCACCTGCATACGTTGAATGTATGTCCAAGCAAGACCCTGGGATTCACCCTAAATGACTCCCTTGTCTTCTTCTATGTCATACTGCCAAACAAGTTCAGTAAATTCTTTCTTGTAAATATGTCTCAAATCTCCATTTCTCTTTATCCCCACAGCCTTGCTTGACACAGTGTAAACCATCATCAATTCTTGCTTGAGCTACTGAAACATATTTTTTCCTAGACTTTCTGCCTGAAAACTTTTATTAAAATACTATTAATTCAACAGATATCAATATTTGTGTCTATCATTGATTTAGGTGCTGGAGATACAGAATTTAAAGAGCAGAAAAATCCGCTGTCCTGTATTCAGCTTTGTTTTTTTTATTAAGATTCCTGTCCTTGATGCCTTATCCTAGAAGAAAACATGTTAAATTTGTTTCTAATTTCATGACACATCAATGGAAATGGCAAAGTAGAATAGCCCTGTGGTATTCTCCAGGCCACTCTGTCTCTCATGGTTTTGTCATCAATATAGTGATTGCACATCACCCCCGGCTTCTTCTAACTCATAGGTCATTTACTGATCAGCTCTGAAAGAATGTAATTAATCATTTCAGTGAAAGAAAATAGATGCCTTCCTCAGAACCCTGCTTTCTCTTCATTTTTATTCTGGAAAGCAGTTATAATAAGTGATGATAAATAAAGTGGGTGAGTTTGATGTACTGAAATTTGATTTTCAGATTTGAGAGTTGTAGATCTAGAGTAGCCACAACTGTGGGCCAGAGCCCCCTATTCTTTTTCTAAGGTGTGACCTTTCTGGTGTCTCAGCTGTATCCTTGGTATGTTCAGCAAGGTCTCTCCACTCTAGCAGATCACAACTCCAGTATCTTTAAGCAGCATGCTCCCTCCCATTAGCTCTCTTCTGGCAGGCCTCAGACTCCCATCCTATGCAGGTGCAGTCTGTATTGGGCTAGAGACTCAGGCAACCTTGCACAGATTTCTGAAGCTCATTCTCTGCACAGGTACTTCTTCAGTATCTTAACTTGCAAATTCCAGCCACTTCAGCATCCCCAAACTCTAAACTCTCTTCTCTCTACCTAGTGAAGCTCTTACTCCCTTTTTGGCCTCCACTTCTCTGTGCCGTGATTTAGGAATGTGTCCCAGGAAGAAATCTGCAAGTAAAAAACAAGAGCAGGCCTTGGATTTCAGGCTGAGTAGTTTTAACTCAATTCAGTTGTCAGTGGGAACCATTAAAGAGTTTTAAGAATGCTAGTGATGTGATTTTTTTGTATATTCATGCTGTTCCCAAGTTATGGATTTAATAAACCTTCCTCTTACTTTGATTTCCTGATCCAGATAGTTTGGTATGCAGATGGTGTCCTCTTTGATGGCAGTCTTGGTACTCGTCACCTCTGAAGAAGAAGAACCAGCAGTAGAGCATGGCTTTGGAGTCGATGGTGGATTTTTTACCTTCATTTCATCCTAAATCATAGGTATAATCAGTATGCATTTGCATCCACTTATATTTTCTATGAAAATTGAATGTAAAATGAATGAGAAATGTTGTAACTGAGACACATACATGAAAGTAAGAAGAGGTTAGTTTTAATCCTCCATTAAAAAAGCTCATTATCAAATATTTACATTTGAAGGAACAAATTAGTGATATGTTATTTACTTTTTATTAAACCATTTTAAACCTTTGGTTTAAAAGATAATTCTATAATGTTTAATGTGCAGCTGTCATTTATCTTGCTGCTTCTGGTAACAGCCAACTCATGACACCTGAGATTTTCTATTGAGATTTTTCTTTTATGACTGGAGAAAGTCAGTCAAAAGTTTTTATGCTATCTGTGAAGAAACTACATGGTATGAACCACTGCTTCCTGGCTCTGCTAAATGATAGCTAAGAGCTGGAGAATTAGAGGAGTAAACTCAGTTACTTCCCTTGGTTAGTTGGAAAAGGAAATAGAAAGGCTATTTTTTGTTCTGGGAGGTGAATATACTGTTTGCAGTTTTTTAAAAAAAATTGTATTGTCTATTCCAGGAAAGGCTTTTTAATCTTCAGAAGTGAGCGATACATAAAGGTACACAGAAGCTGGTAGCTGTGTGTGTCAGCCAGGGACTGCAATGATTACAATCTCTAGAACAGTATTTAATTGTTGATGTTTAATGAAAATAAGGGCTTCCCAGGTGGCTCAGTGGTAAAAAAAAAAATCCATCTGCCAAGCAGGAGACATAGATTTGATCCATGAGTTGGGAAGATCCCCTGGAGAAGGAAACGGCAACCCATTCCAGTATTCTTGCCTAGAAAATCCCATGGACAGAGGAGCCTGATGGGCTACAGTCCACAGGGTCACAAAAGAGTTGGACATGATTGAGCAATTAAACAACAACACAAGAGAAAATAAAGCTGTATTATATATACATATTATATATGCACTCTTCTGTTAAGGTTTATTATGCAGACTTCTTATTTAGGGGAATAGCAACATATATATATGTGTGTGTGTGTGTGTATATATATATATATACCCACACATATTTACATAATGTATATATGTGTGTGTGTGCATGTATATATTTATGATCAACCCTGCCACTGAACACAACTAAAATGGTAGATTAAAATATTTTTTAAGTTTAAACTGTCGAGGCATGAATAACTTAGGAATTAATGGGTCAAAAAATAAAATAGAAATGAGACACTTGAGGTGTAGGGTGTACAGTAGCCATTTTTTCCCTGAGATCATTGTTTTACTCCAGAAAATGAAAACTTTCCTTTTGACAGTCTTAAAGTTCCTGAAAGACAGGACCCAAGTAAAGGCCAACAAAGGTATACACCCTCAAGGTCAAGGTGACCTAGAAATGCAAAGTCCTTGAAGAAATATAGCCTTAGATCAAGGCTTGAACTTGGGTAAATTGGTCGAGGCTGGTAGGGCCTCAGGGTTCCTACAGAAGCAAACACCAATTCTCTGGAAGAAAGTGCGTTTATCATGATCTTCAGATTCCTACAAATGATTTTCACACATAATGTCTAACAATTAAATCATGAGTCAAAGAAGAAATTATAATATGAGTTAGAAAAAGGACTTGTCATCAAGATGGCTCCTTCTTACAAAAACACCAGAATCACAACTAACTGCTGAACAACTATCAAAAAAGAAGAAAAAAAAAAAGTAGGATGTACCAAAAAAGATACCCTATACGTAAAGACAAAGAAGAAGAAACCACAACAATACGGTAGGAGGGACACATGCGATAAAACCAAATCTCATATCCACAAGGTGGATCATCCACAAACTGGAAAATAATTATACCACAGAAGTTCTCCCACAAGAGTGAAAGTCCTGAGCCCCACATCAGGCTTCCCAGCCTGGGGTTCTGGCAACAGTAGGAGAAGGCTCCAGAGAATCTGGCTTGGAAGGCCAGTGGTATTTGATTGCAAAAATTCCACAGGACTGGGGAAAACAGAAAATCTACTCTTGGAGGGTACATACAAGGTCTAGTGTGCATCAGGACCCAGGGAAAAAAGCAATAACTGATAGAAAAAGGAGACAGCCTAGAAGGGTGGGTGGGATCGTGTGTGTGTAGGGGGAGGGGCTCAATGGGAGGGAGGGTTAAGAGGGTGAGGTTATTACACTTATAGCTGATTCATGTTGTTTTACAGCAGAAACTAACACAACATTGTAAAGGAATTATACTCCAATTAAAAAGTAAATTTAAAAAATAAAAACCATAATGTGTTGGAAAAAAGCAAATCAGTAAAGTTATCAAAGACTTGAGTGACATTATTAACCAACCTGACCTAATTGATATTTATATAACACTCTCCCAAGAACCAACAGAATGAACATTCTTTTTATAGACATATGGAAAATTTATCGAGGTTGGGCATATTCTGGACCATATAACATCTCAATAAATAAAAAGTTTCAAAGTAAAGGATGTTCTCTGACCATAATGGAGTTAAATTGGAAATCAATCACATAAAGATAACTTTAAAATCCCCAAATATTTGGAAATTAATGTAATTTTAAGTAACCCATGAGTCAAGATGTTTAAAAGAAATTAGGTAGTATGTTGCTGCTGCTGCTGCTGCTAAGTTGCTTCAGTTGTGTCCGACTCTGTGTGACACCCATAGACAGCAGCCCACCAGGCTCCGCCATCCCTGGGATTCTCCAGGCAAGAACACTGGAGTGGGTTGCCATTTCCTTCTCCAGGTAGTAGTATGTTGAGCAGAATGAAAAGGAAAACTCAGCAAGTAAAATTTGGAGGATGCAGCCAAAGCAGTGTTTGTAGAAAAATTATAGTAATATATGTCTATATTAGAAAGGGAAAATGTCTCAGTTCAGCACATAAGTTTTCATCTTATATAAAGACGTGAAAACCCAAGTCAATGAAATAGAAACAGAAGATAGAGATCATCAATGAAATGAAAAGCCGATTCTTTAAGAATCAATAAAACTAATAAACCTCTAACTAGAAGCATCAGGAAAAAAAAGACAAGTTACATGCTGATATCAAGAATGAGAGACGGACCATCTGCAGATTATATAATAATTTAAAGAATATTTTATGAATGGCTTCTTATCAGTAAATTCAACAACTTAGATGAAATGGACAAATTTTTTGAACAACATAACCAAAACCTTGATTTAAAGAAAACCCCAGCTTCAGATGGCTTCACTGAAGAATTCTACTAAACTTTAAAAAAAAAAATAATACTAATTCTACATAAAATTTCCTAGACTATTAAGAAGTTTCCAACTGATTTTATGAAGCCATTTACCAAAACCAGGAAAGACATTCATTACCAGTAAACTACAAATATCCCTTATGAACATAGACACAAAAATGGTAAACACTGTTTTATGAAATTAAATATATAAAAAGAATAATACATCATAATCAAGTGGAGTTTTCTCCCAGCAGTGCAGTCTAGTTTAACATTTGGTTAACCAATGCAATTCACCATTATTAACAGACTAAAACAGAAAAATCACATGATCATTTCAAATAGATGCTGAAAAAGCATTTGGCAAAATCCTACCCCCATTTCTGATAAAAACTCTCAGAACACTGGAAATAGAAACTTCTTCAGCCATGTAAAGGGCACCTTTGGATAAAGTAAACTAATATCACAATGGTAAAAGTCTGAATGTTTTCCCCCTGTGATTAGGTACAAGGCAAGAATGTCTGCTGTCCTCACTTTAACTCAACATTGTGCTAGAGGTTAGCCATTGCAGTAAGGCACAAGAAACAGATAAACAACATGTGCATTTGAAACTATAGGAGAAAAATTTTTAATTTGGAATTTATAAAAATTGTACATTTTGATTCTTCAAAAGACACTTACCAAAAAAAAAAAAAAGCCTCAATTGGAAGAAAACATTTGCAAAATGTATGTGTGACAAAAGAATTGTATCTAGAATATATAACAAATGTTTAAAACTTCATGGTAAAGAGACCAACACCCCAATTGAAAAAACTGACAAAATATTTGAACATATACTTACATAAAAAAATACATGGATGGTGAATAAGAACATGAAAACATGTCATTGGACAAATGTAAAGTAAGACCACAGTGAGATACCGTTGCACACCTACTAGATTGGCCAAAATTAAAAATATTGGTCATATTAAGTTTTAACAGGATATGCAGGAAAGGAAACCATTATAACTGGTGAGAATGTAAAATCCTACAACCACTTTGGAAACTTTGGCAGTTTCTTAAAAATTTAAACATACATTTGCTATAAGACCCGGCCTCCCTGGTGGTTCAGACGGTAAAGAATCTGCCTGCAATGCAGGAGACCCGGGTTTGATCCCCGGGTTGGGAAGATCCCCTGGAGGAGGAAATGGCAATCCACTCCGGTATTCTTGCCTGGAGAATCCTCTGGACAGGGGAGCCTGGCGGACTACGGTCCATGGGATTGCAAAGAGTCAGACACGACTGAGTGACTAACACACACACACTACTGTAAGACCCAGTCATTCCACTCCTACTTATGTACCCAAGAGAAAAGAAAATACATATCCATACAAAGACTGGTACACAAACGTTCATATCAGCTTTGTTAAAAATGAAACAATGTAAATCCATCAACAAATGAACATATAAACAAATTGTGAGATACCAATGTAATTGAATACTACTCAGCAATAAAAAAAGGAATGATATACATAACAAGATGAATGAGTCTTAAACATGCTGAGTTAAAGAAACCAAGTTTTTTAAAAGATCAATGTAAATTTCATTTATCTAAAATCCTAAAAAATGCATGGTAATCTTTAGTGACAGCAGATAAATGTTTGCCTGTGGGAGGGCCAGGGTCATGAGAAAACTTCGGGGAGTTTTTATTCTCTTGATTTCAGTCTGTGAATATATATGTCAAAATTCATCAAACTGAACTCTTTAAAAATGTGCATTTTATATCATGTTAATTATACTTAAAGCTGTAAAAAAAAAAAAAAAAAAAACTGTGAAAAACTCTTTTCCAGAAAGATATGTGAAGAAAAGGAGAGGAAATGATAGAAGTCAAAACCAAATAGGTAGCTGTAAATAGTTGTTTCTTTACCTTTTTAATTACTAAGGGATTATCACTGGAAGTTTTGAAGCACTCCTTGACTTTTCGACAGGGCTCTGAAATGACAGGAAAAATATATTTATTTAGATAAAACTGAAAAATAATTTCTACCACATGATACATTCGTCACTTGCTGAAATGGATGAGAATACATCTGAATTTCAGTTAAAGTCAACTCAGGGATCTGTTTATAAATACTAGAAAACCTGCAGGTAGAATTGTACTTTAACAACATAATAAAAGTGAATTTATAAAACTAATTCTATGCCCAGGAAGAAGAGATAAAGAAATACTACAAGAGCTCCCTTGATCTGGGCAAACTGGTTCTTAAAAACTATGTATTTCAGTTTAAGACGTGTTTTCTTTGTTTTCCGTCCATATGACCGTCACTTTCTCTAACTAAAATTACATGTGTACTCTTTGCCTTGTAGACAAAAAGAGATGTGTGTTGAGTTATAATTACATTCTTTATTCTACGTACTTCATCTGTCTTGCAACCCTGCCAATTTCACATAGCTATCTAATTAAATTACCCTTAATTACACTTAAATATTTGCTTAATTTCCTTTTGCATTCATTTAAAGATACATTCTGTGTGATGCTGTTGTTTTTTTTTCCTCACTGAAGCGATAGTTAACAAAACAATTTTTTAAAAGCTGAAAAGATTTTGTGCATATATACAGTAGTAACTGAATTCATTAGTTCTAGCTGAGGAAAGATTTTTTTTTTTAAGTGTAAAGTTACCTCTCTCCAAGTAGTGAGAAGGAAGTTATGGGTAGTGATTCTGCTTAGTATCCACTTGTGGGAAACAGAAATCACTCATTTATTTTAAGCAAAAATGTAAATAATACATAGAATTTAGCTGTTTGTAATATCATTAGAAGAGTTGGAGCAGTGAACTCTTTTTATATAGATTTTTCTTAATTGGTGGAAAATTGCTTTACAACATTGTGTTGGTTTCTGCTGTACAACAATGTGAATTGTCATAATTATATACATATAAATTATTACATATATAAAAATTATATATATCCCCTTTTATATAAATATATATATCCCCATGTAGTCACAACAGCATGGTCATATTAATATATATACATATTATATATTATATATATAAATTATTATATATGTATATCCCCTTCTTCTTGAGCCTCCCTCCCCTCCCCACTTCCCACCCCTTTAGGTCAGCACAAAGCACCAGGCTGGGCTCCCTGTGTTATATAGCAACTTCTCACTATCTGTTTTACACATAATAGTGTATATATGTCCATGCTAGTAGAGAATAGACTTATGGACACAGCGGGGGAAGGTGAAAGTGAACTCTGTCTTGATCTTCACAAATCAGTTCAAGAACAACATCATGCACCTGACCCACCAAGGCAGGCACAGTCTTTATCACAATTGGAGGAAGGAGACTCGGGAGGCCATGGCCATGTCAATTGCTGTCACAATATCCATGAAGCTAAATCTTAGGCATTGGATCACTGTTACAATCAGAAAGTCACCACATCTGCTGATTTTGCCTTTTAACACCCAGAAAGCCAGTATCTGAACACTGAGAGGCTGTCTTAGGAAAAATCCATGTCTCCAGCCACACTTGATAGCAGACAGCAGCCAAAAAGATGACTTTAGCCCTACGTCTGCAGTATAAGTCTTACCAGATGGCAACTGGTAAGACTCATTCTCATCAAGGGACTCTTGCAAAAGTAATTTGTAGGTTTCTAGGTTCTACAGTACAAGAAGGGACACTAGAAAGATGGTGGAATAAGTGGGTTTTAATGCTTCATTGCTGGTGAAAAGGATGAAATGAGTTAACTCATGTGAAGACTCTAGAATGAAATCTATTCCTCTTACTGTTACCTTTTAGAAGATATAGGTGTTTTACCACATTATACCAAAATAATTGTCATGTGCCCTGAAAATGTTAGTAATAGTTTGTAATTATAAAGGGCAGAGGGAAAAGTACTGGATATAATTTCTACCATCTAGAACTCCTTGTATGACATAATGATTTGATATATGTATATTGTAAAATGATTATCATTTAGTTGACATATTTTTTTTAGTTGGATATTTTTAGTTGGATATTTTTTCTTGTAATGAGAAATTTTAAAATCTACTGTGTTAACTTTCAAATATATGATCTAGTATTACTAACTACAGTCATCATGCTGTACTTTTGAGTAATCATTTTAAATTTAACTTAATAAGCATTAATTAATTGAATTAAATGTTTGCTAAAGATCAGGTCCTGTTCTAGGACCTGGGAGAAAGTAAAACTGGGCCCTGACTTTAAGGAGGTGACCGTCCAGTGAGGAAAAGGTAAACACAACATTCCATCCTTACTGCATTTCCCTGACTCAGTTATGGTCTGGAGTAGTTTCTCTACCAATGTTGGCTAACATTCATTTTTGATCTCTCTTAGCTACTTAGTAGGGCTTAGAGACTAGAACCATGCCAAATTTGGCTTGGGCACAATTAATAATAATGATAATTTTAAATCATATTTATTAATAGTATTGAACTGAATTGAGATTAGGTGAGTGGAAATTTTTATAATGAATAACTATTTCACAGTGGGAAAATTTCATGACTATTTGAAAATGACTGCAGCTATGTGAGCAATTATATAGATATTTTCCCTCTTGATAGTTGGCAGGAAGCCTCAGGAAAGATTTCATGAATTGAGAGGAACTCACCAGAATGAGGCCGTGGGGGCACTTTGACCCCGTTAAGGACTGGCGAGACTCCTCTGACAGGGCTGTCCACGGCTACAGCACTGGGTGGGTAGCTGCATCTGGCATATGGTATCTCATCTTTCTGTGAGTGGTGGGACTGGCCAACACCCCACAATGTTCTGAATGAGTTATCATCATCATTCACATTACAGATTGGAATGTTATTCAAACCTAAGTGAGTACAGATGAGAAGAACAAACCACCAGATTAGGTTTTTGGCAGGTTTTCTTTGAATGCTCAGCAATTTTCCAACCAGATATTATAAAATGTATGTAAAGATGTCAGACTTCAGATTTTATGAACCAGTGCTGGTTGGACAATCTTTAAAAGTCAGTATAGCAAATTATGTTTGCAACACATCCCTTCTTAAAATGTCCTGCCATCTTGTTAGCTTTGAGAACCAAGGCCCACATCTTTGATCTTTGGTCTGGGAGTTAAGTGGAGTAGATCTGCTGCTATCCCAGACCTCTCATTTCCCATGTCTTAATAATGACTAAGAGGGACTATGTTAGCCCTCTTCAGGAATATCAGGTTTAGATTTTTGAAAGGATCCAGAATGTCTCAACGTAACAAGGCACGGTAAAAGACGTACATTGGCTCTTCTGTGCTAGCAGAAGAGAAAGAATCATTAGAGTGAGAAACAGGAGGCAAGACAAGGTAAGTTGTATGGGAAGGAAGGAAGGAAAACCTAGAAAAAAGGAACCTCCTTCCTCAGAGCCTTCTGGGTTCATTCATTCTCCTATAATAGCTATTTGCTTTTGGCTCAAATATTGAATTATATCCAAGCCCTCTTTTTAGTATCAATGCTGTGTTATATAAAACTGGGCAGCTTAGGAAGCGTATGTGTGCAGGACACAGCTCTGTTAATAAGTGAATTATGAGAGACAGTAATAGATGGCTGCTTTGTTTCCCAAGAAATTGCACAAGAAGCTTCTGGATAATGTTTTGCAGTGGGAATTAGTAAATTTGACTAGGATTATGGTATAGACTAAAAAGAGAAAATGGCCAAGGACTTACCTGTGAAGGGATTCCAACATTTCCTGCAGAATTAAAAAAAAAAAAAAAAAAAGAAACTACAGGAATAGGGAAAAAATTTTAGGAGTATATGGTGTGACCAAAACTAAATTTTCAAATGAGAGAGGAAGAAAGAGAGGGAAAGGTGGAGAGAGGAAGGAAAGGGGGAAAGGGAGGGAGAGGAGGAAGAAGAGAGGATTGAGAGAGAATGAAAGAGTGAATGACATGCATTGTTCTCCAGGCTGGTATTTAACATGTAGATGTTAGGACGACTGTACAGGTTGTTAAAAACTGAGATACTTTCATACCACTGGGTCAGTTGCTACCCTGAGCTTCCTGAGTAGCCCCTTTGGCACCTCTCCAGGACCCTTTCCTATCAATCAAGTAATCCAGGGGTAAGTGCCTGCACAGGGGTTGTCTGCAGGCCTCTTCTGCCCTAGCTCCAGTGCTGGCATCTGGTCCCAACAGTCAGTGCCTGTGCCTCACCAGTGGTTCAATATTTTGAATAACACCCCTGTGTTTACCCACTAGAATCATCAAGTAGTCCAAACATAGAGGAGAGAGAGACATTCTAGGACTCTGAGTTACCTCACCTTTGATGTGGCAGACCCTTCTGGGATGAGGAGTGTGCCTGACTAGAAAACAGCTTCCGTTTCTAGCTGAAACATGGCTGCCTTTGCTCTCAAACTGAGGAGCAGACATCGGGGATTTGAGGCTCGTGTTCACGGAGTATTGGTTTCCTCCTCTCCACTCTTGCCACAAAAGGTCTCGGAGTGTACCTTGTTAACCTCACTTCCAGAGGTGCTCAGACCCTGAAATCACAGCATGACAGTCATTCAGACAAGGGGTTCTAGACATTTTCTTGCACATCAAACGTTTCTCCATTGTCTTTTTTTTGCCCTGAGTTGTCCCTCATGTCAGAAGAGAGACAACAAATAAATGATAAGAATGTTATTTGTTAATGTGAGGCTAATTTTACTTTAAGACCAAAGTTTTGTAAACATTAAAATCAAGATAGACATAAGTGGAACAGATAAAAATTTTTCCCTGGAAAAATCAAAGCACTTATGAGAAACGTTAAACATTACCAACATAAAATATATGACATGGTTATCAATCAATTTTGACATAAAATGTTAGCTTTAAAATACAACACCCACAAATGTGCTTTACATTCAGTTTTCTTTAAATGAGGACTTTTCATATTGTACTCTTAAGAAAACCAGCATCTTAAATTTGTATCTTCTGAGAGGATGGTAAAACTTGAAGGAGAAAAAAAAATCCAATAGCAAAAGATATTACATCTACAGATAATAAACTGGAGAGTTTGGGGCATGTTGTTATTTGTGTATTCAGTAATATTTAATGATTTTTCTTCAACCACTCAACAGTTGTTTATTAGACCCGGTGTCATAGGCCTAAGAGGTAAAAGATAAATAAATAGCCCAATTAAAAACTGGGCAAAAGATCTGAACACCTCATCAAATAAGATTCTGTCCATGGGATTCTCCAGGCAAGGAGAGTGGGTTGCCATTCCTTTCTTCAGGGGTCTTCCCGACCCGGGGATCAAACCTAGGTCTCCTTCATTGCAGGCAGATTCTTTACCATCTGAGCCACCAGGAAAGCCCATCAAAGATTATCAGATGGCAAATAAGCATTCATATGAAAAGATACTCAACATCATTTGTCATTAGAGAATTGCAAGTTGAAACAACAATATGATACTGCTACACCTATTAAAAATGGCTAGAATCCAAACATTGACAACAGCAAATGCTGGTGAGGATGTAGAGCAACAGGAATGCCCATTCATCATTGATGGGAATGCAAAATGATTCAGCCACTTTAGACAACAGTTTAGAAGTTTCTTACAAAGCTAAATATACTCTTACCACAGGATCCAGCAATAGCATTCCAAGTTTACTCAGAGAGTTGAAAACACATCCACACAGAAACCTACAAATAATGTTTATTCATAATTGCCAAAAATTGGAAGTAATTAAGGTATCCTTCAGTAGGAATGGATAAACAAAGTGTGTACCTCCATGCATTGGAACACTATTCAGTGCTAAAAATAAATGAGTTTTCAAGCCCTGAAAGACATGTTTAAGGAAACTTAAACAGGCTTCCCAGGTAGATCAGTTGGTTAAGAATCCACCTACAATGCAGGAGACCCCGGTTCAATTTCTGGGTTGGGAAGTTCCCCCTGGAGAAGGGATAGCCTACTGACTCCAGTATTCTTCCCTGGAGAATCCCCATGGACAGAGGAGCCTGGTGGACTACGGTCCATGGAGTCTCAGAGAGTTGGACACAACTGAGCTACTAAGCACAGCACAGCAAGCACATATTACTAAGTGAGACCAATTTGAAAATGCCACATACTGTGTAATTTTAAATATGTTACATTCCAGAAAAAGAATAACTAGAGATTATAAAAAGATCAGCAGTTCCCAGGGGTTCCAGAGGGGAAGTGGAGGAATAATGAATAGGTAGAGCATAGGGGATTTGGGGAGCAGTGAAACCTCTATACTGTTCAATACCATGATAATGGATACATGATGTTATGTATTTTGTCAAAACCCATAGAACTATACAACAGAGAGTGAACTCTAAACTATAGACTTTAGTTAATGTACAGTATTGGTTCATCAGTTGTACCACACTACTGCAAGATTAATAATAGGAGAAGCTGGGCAGAGGGATATGGAACTCCCTGTACTTTCTGCTCAGTTTTTCCATAAGCTTAAAAACTGCTCTAAAAATATTAGCAATTGAAAAACAACTACCTCACTAGAGCTTCCCTGGTGGATCAGTCGGTAAAGAATCTGCAAACACATGTACACCCATGGTGGATTCATGTTAATGTATGATAAAAACCAATACAATGTTGTAAAGGAAAAAAAAAAAAAAAAGAATCTGCCTGCAGTGCAGGAGACCCAAGAGATGCAGGTTCAATCCCTGAGTCAGGAAGGTCCCCTGAAGAAGGAAAAGGCAACCCACTCCAGTACACTTGCCTGGAGATTCCCATGGACAGAGGAGCCTGGCAGGCTATAGTCCATAGGGTCACTCACAGTCAGACATGACTTAGTGACTAAACCACCACCACTTCAAACTAGTGACATTTTGTTGCTATTAATAATGGTCCACATCTTACTCTCCCTCCTATTGCCTATATTGATTTCAGCACTTTTTAATTGACTGATAATTCATTGCTCAGTGATTTTAACGGATAGCTTTCAAGTTCATTAATTGGCTTGGAATAATATTTATCTATTAAAGATTTCTCATTATAACAAGTATTGATTTTGGACTGTAACTTTTTAAGACATAAATCCAGAAGAAACGATCATTCATTCTCATAAAGGGTCGAGTCTTTTCACCCCAAAACAGGAGAAATATGAGAAGAATATATTACTAAAGTAAGGAATTAATAGATGTAGAGACCAGGAAATATATAACTTAGTTACTCATAAATATTATCTTTATTAGAGAAACAGAAATCTCAGTGATTTTGTGATGAAGTGACTAAAAGTTTCCCTAAACCAGTATTAGAGAAATCCATCAATGGAAAACATATATATGATGGATGGATTCAATCAGCTATAGTTACTTCTACAAATTTGCCATGGATTATTTACTAGGGATCAAATTCCTGGGTTGGGAAGATCCACTGGAGAAGGGATAGGCTACCCACTCCAGAATTTCCCACAGTTTGTTATGATCCACACAGTCAAAGGCTTTGGCATTGTCAATAAAGCAGAAGTAGATGTTTTTCTGGAACTCTCTAGCTTTTTCAATGATCCAGCAGATGTTGGCAATTTGATCTCTGGTTCCTCTGCCTTTTCTAAAACCAGCTTGAACATCTGGAAGTTTCATGGTTCGTATACTGTTGAAGCCTGGCTTGGAGAATTTTGAGCATTGCTTTACTAGTGTGTGAGATGAGTGCAATTATGCGGTAGTTTGAGCATTCTTTGGCATTGCCTTTCTTTGGGATTGCAATGAAAACTGACCTTTTCCAGTCCTGTGGCCACTGCTGAGTTTTCCAAATTTGCTGGCATATTGAGCGCAGCACTTCCACAGCATCATCATTTAGGATTTGAAACAGCTCAACTGGACTTCCTTCACCTCAACAGGAATTCCATCACCACTAGCCTGACTGACTTATTATAAAACCTAGGCTGAAATGTCCTAAGAGGATACATCCAAAAGATTTGCTGAGTCAAAGTAGCCAAGTTCTGTTTATAATTCTATTTTAACTGTAATGCTAAAACTGTGCTTTCATCCTGAAGAACAGAAGAAAAACCTGTATACAGGTAACTCTGTGGGAAAATCTAATTAAAATTACCATTCACCACTCAGAATCATGTAAGTACTAGGAAAAATATTTCCTTTTCTAAAGCCTCTAAAATCTATCTATATATTAGTAAATTATTGAATTTTATCTAGACCACATGACAAAATCCTCAGAATAGGTAGTTTTAAAAACATTATTAATCAATCTAGTCCTGGCTGTTTACTTGGAAAATACCATGCAGATGTGTATTAAATACAGATTTAATTTAGTCCGAAATAGCACATAGGCAAAATGTATGCTTACAAAAGGAGACAATAGCTGATCAATGAGCAGCTAAGTTACTATGAATTCCTTGAGATGTGAAGACTGTTATTTAGGTGATAAATGTAGAACCATTTTACATTTGCAGAGCCCCTGGCCACTCAGATCTTCCCATCGCTTCCTCCCTCACCTTGTTCATGGCTTTGTCTAGTAACACTTTCTCCAAAAGGCTTCCTGTGTATGTGTGTGTGCTCAGTCATGTCCAACTCTTTGCAACCCCATGGACTGTAGCCCATCAGGCTCCTTTGTCCATGGAATTTTCCAGGCAAGAATACTGGAATGGGTTGCCATTTCCTTCTCCAAGGGCTTCCTGCCTCTCTCCAAAGTCGTTTTCACCATCATCCCATTCTCTTTCCCTCAACCCTCTTTAACCTGTTTTCATAACTCATAATGTATGTCACTCTGACTTTTTACATTTCTGTGTTTATCTTTTGCTTCTCTCAATAGGATGTATCAAGCAGGCAGGCATCTAGTCCAGTTTTCTACCTGTCACATAGTTTATGCTCAATAAATATTTATTAAGTAAACCTTTTCAAAGAATAAATGTTCTTATCCCACAAATTCAGCATTTTTTATTTGTTGATCTCTCAAAAATAGGAGGTTTACTTTAAAAGGTAATGCCCCATTTCCTCAAAACAGAGTTAATTGGTTTTTATGTAGTCTTGAAAAGGTCAACTTAACTGTGGTCCATCAACTAAATCAAACCTAAAACTTTAAAAAATTATTTTAATGATGAATTTAAAATTATACCTGAGGTCAATTTTAAAGGAAGGTGATCTGGCTGACAGGAACTCAAGGCTTGTGATACCCTTCAAGCCTTGTAATGGGTCTATCTTGAGTTGTCATTGATTTCCTGAAATCTTTGTACTTGAGCTGGGAATCCTTAATTGGCAGAGACAGCCTAATGTCTAAGGCTTCCAAATGAATGTAACTGTCTCCCTCCAGTGTCTCCCCACTCTTGCTCCAAGGAGCCCTATGTGGCTCCCTGGTTGTTAAGATATTCTATATAGCTTAGCAACATGGTAACATTCCTTGGGGAGATCTGAGTTCCAGAACCTCTCCACTTGTCATTCTTCTTAGAGCTCTACCTACCCACAGCTTGACCGAGCCACTCGGCAGCAGTGACTTTTCTCATCTTTGAATTTAAAATAGAGCTGAATCAAATGCAAGAGAAAGAACAACAGAGAGTGAAGGGAAGAATTTCAATCATGTACATAATTCTCTGCAAAATTTTGCTTAAAGAACATGTGCCATGCAGATGTAATCAAACTTAGCTCATCAAAAACGTAGGGAGAAAGTGTGAATGACTTTAAAGAATCCCAGTCATCCTGCTCCAGTAATCAGGATGACCATGCTGATGACTTCAACAACCTTGAAAAAGAATTGAAATATTAGTTAAAAATCATAAAGCTATATGTTAAGTAATACAATTAAAGTCATAAAGTTCTCTATGAAAATTAAAGATGGAATTACCATGCACACACACAAATGTACAAACATATATGTTGATGTCAACTGTCAGGATTATATATACTGGTGTTTCCCAGTATTTTTCTTTTCAGACCACACATGACTTTTGATAGCTGACTTACTGTCTCTGAAAGCAATGTGGCTAATTCCTGAAGGGCAAACACTTAATTTACAACAATACAAGGATAGAATTTAATACAATCTTATTTTCTTGACTGGCCCCAAGAATTAAAGGCTCAGCATCTCTCTGCACCTATAACCCATTCAGGACTTAGATATTATTTATGGGGGGTTTAAAGGATTTTCCAAGATCATTTCTGCATTTTGAGATTTTCTTTCTATACTTTCTACCAGTTAGGAATTGACTTATGCAGCTAGTAGCAGAGATTATTTCTCCCTCATGTGAAAGAGTTCTGTGGTTGATACAGCAGTTCCATAGTGTCATTATGGACCTAGGCTTGTTCCACATTTAGGTCCATCTTCCTTAAGATGCGGCTTCTCTTCTGGAGCTTAACAGTTATCCCAGATGGTGCCTGAAGTTCTAATCATCCAAATGGCTACTCTGTTGCCAGGCATCACATCAATAATCCAGGAAGAAAACAAGAGGAAAGGCAGGGGGCAGGTAAGGACAGACAGGGGCATGAGCTAGCCACGTGGCCCTCCTGTAAGAGCTTTTCTGTGAATCCCAGGCAATAATCTGGATGCAGTGATCACTTGTAGCTGGAACGGGGTGGAGGAGGAAGGACGAGGTTGGGGGGCACAGAAAATGGAGCTTCCTCACAGAGTACATTCCCACCACTTTCTAAAACAGAGGCTTAGAAAACATACTTTAGGTTTATAAGCAGTGATCTCTACCACAGAGCCTGACATACCTAACCCATGCATAAGAGGTGTCTGCACTCTTGTGGTTTACACCTTTCCTTAGAGACAAGCATCATCCATTAGAAGGAGATATACTTCTGGCATGTAACCATAATTCTGTTGTATTCCCTTTATGAGGACCTTTCTTCTCTCATTACCAGAAAAAAATGATACAACTCATTGGATTGGGCACAGTTTGCAGTAATTCTGTCAGAACCATAGACTGAGATGGCTCTGAGGTACTGTTCAGGGCAGCTTGTGTGTCCTTGTTGCCTTGGTAACAGACTACCAGTCCAAGACACTGTTATTTTCAGCAAAGGTAGAAAATAGATGGAGAGATTTCTTGGGATATATGCATCAATCTATGAATGGTGATTAGTAATTTTTAAAACACAGGTAATCAACAGCAGGAAACTCCACAGGTTGTTCATTGTCCACAGATATTTTGAGTATTGCCATGGACTGAAGTGTGTCCCCCAAATTCCTGTGTTGAAGCACTCACCCCCAGCATGACTGTGTGTGGAGACAGGACCTAGAAAGAGATAAAGTTACATGAGGTCATAAGAGTGAGTCCTAAACAGCTAGGACTGGCATCCTTGTAAGAGATGAAAGAAACACCAGAGCTCGCTCTCTTTTCCTCTCTGCACATACAGAAGAAAGGTCATGTGAGGACACGGTAAGGAGGCATCCATCTACTCATCAGGAAGGGGGTTTAACCAGGAACCAACCCAGCCAGCAGCCTAATCTTAGACTTCCAGCCACTACAACTCTGAAAAACTTCTGTTGTTTAAGCCACATAATGTCAGTGGCATTATGTTATGGCAGCCCTAGCAGATTCACACAGGTGTGAATATGTAGGTAACTCTTAGGTCCATTTTCTCCCTGTGCAAGCTCCAAGTGGCCGCATCTTGGAGCTATGAATGGATTAGGCCTATTCATTTTTATCCTCATTTTGCATTTACTATAAAAATGTCATTAGTGTCTGATTAACTTATAAGAAAGTAATGCAAATAATTTATGAAAGGCAAAAGTGCTAATTTAAAACAATACAAAAATAAAAATTTCATCTGGTGTCTTACCCATCCAGTACTCGGTTCTGTCCATTTTGAAAGCACATGATTCAACACTAAATTTGCATCAAGTATCTGCAATCCCAGAAAATAGTACTTATGCAAGTGTCTATAAATTGGCCCCCAAAGTCTCCCTCCCTGGTGTCCACACCCTGTGGAATCTCCTTCCCTTGACTGTGGGAGCACCTGTGAATAGAATGAAGGTCACTCCTGTGATTATATTCTATGAACAAGATGAAGAGATTTAGAAGATATAATTAAGATATAAAATCAGAATTACTTAGAGTTTATCAAAGTCTGTTCACCAAAAGGAGATTATTTGGGATGGTTCTGACCTAATCAGGTGAGACTTTAATAAAAGAGATATAGGTTGAGGTAGCTCAGCTGGAAAAGAATCCGCCTGCAATGCAGAAGACCCTGGTTCGATTCCTAGGTCAGGAAGATTCCCTGGAAGAGGGCATGGCAACCCAGTCCAGTATTCTTGCCTGGAGAATCCCCGTGGACAGAGGAGCCTG
Source organism: Giraffa tippelskirchi (assembly GCF_054371585.1). NCBI lineage: Eukaryota > Metazoa > Chordata > Mammalia > Artiodactyla > Giraffidae > Giraffa > Giraffa tippelskirchi. The sequence goes on along the minus strand of NC_137275.1, from coordinate 84,923,411 downwards.
GCAGGCTGCAGTCCATGGGGTCAAAAAGAGTTGGACACGACTGAGTGACTAAGCAGGCATGCATAAGAACAGACACCTCACCTGCTGGCCTTAAAGAAGCAAGCAGTCATGAGGTCTACAGCTGCCAGGAAGTAAGTCAGCCAACAACCACAAGAGCTTGAAGAGGACCCCAAGCCACAGATGAAAGCCTAGCCCCAGCTGGCCCCTGGGTTGCAGCCTTATGAGACCCTGATCTGGAGATCCAGCTCAAGTTAAGCTATGCCCACACTCCCCACCCACTGTGAGGTAACAGCAACGGTGTTAAAGCAATGTCTGTCAGACCCTGAATCCAGGGATTTTACCCATGACTAGTGAGTGGACACTGAGTTACTGCCAGGTCAGGGGTCTGGACTCTGCTCAAGCTGTAAGAATCACAAGTACAAGTTCTTTTGATAAGAATGTATTTGCTAAAACACAAAAGACCCCAAATAACCAAAGCAATCTTGAGAAAGAAGAATGGAGCTGGAGGAATCAACCTTCCTGACTTCAGACTATACTACAAAGCTACAGTCATCAAGACAGTATGATACTGTCACAAAAGCAGAAATATAAACCAATGGAACAAGATAGAAAGCCCAGAAATAAACCCATACGCCTATGGGTACCTTATTTTTTACAAAGGAGGTAAGAATATATAATAGGGCAAAGATAGCCTCTTCAATAAGTGGTGCTGGGAAAACTGGACAGCTACATGTAAAAGAATGAGATTAGAACACTTGCTAACACCATGAACAATGATAAACTCAAAATGGATTAAAGACCTACATGTAAGAACATAAGACTATAAAACTGTTAGAGGAGAGCATAGGCAGAACACTCAATGACATAAATCAAAACAAGATCTTCTATGACCCACCTTCTAGAGTAATGGAAATAAAAACAAAAACAAGTGGGACCTAATAAAACTTAAAAGCTTTTGCACAGCAAAGAAAACTATAAACAAGGTGAAAAGACAACCCTCCAAATTGGAGAAAATAATAGCAAGTGAAACAACTGACACAAGATTAATTTAAAAAATATACAAGCAATTAAACGCACGTATAGTGAGGCAAGCCATTCATCAACAATAAAGGCCACTGAAAGACTAAAAAAAAAAAAAAAAAAAATATACAAGCAGTTCATATGACTCAATACCAGAAAAATAATCAATGTAATCAAAAGTGGGAAAAAGACCTAAACAGGCATTTCTCCAAAGAAAATATACAGATGGCTAACAAACATGAAAAGATGCTCAACATTGCTCACTATTAGAGAAACGCAAATCGAAACTACAACGAGATATAATCCCACACCAGTCAGAATGCATGCATGCATGCATGCTAAGTCACTTCAGTCGTGTCCGACTCTGTGCAGCCTCATAGACGGCAGCCCACCAGGCTCCCCTGTCCACAGGATTCTCTAGGCATGGATACTGGTGTGGGTTGCCATTCCCTTCTCCCCAGTCAGAATGGCTATCATCAAAAAGTCTACAAACAGTAAATGCTGGGAAGGGTGTGGAGAAAAGGGAACCCTCTTGCAGTGTTGGTGGAAATGTAAGTTGATACAGCCACAATGGAAGACCATATGGATATTCCTTTAAAAACAAGGATTAAACCACCATATGACCCAGCAATCCCACTCCTAGGCATATAACCTGAGGAAACCAAAATTGAAAAAGACACATGTATCCCAATGTTCATTGCAGCACTATTTACAATAGCTAGAACATGGAAGCAATCTAGATGTCCATCGATAGATGAATCGATAAAGAAGCTGTGGTATGTATATACGATGGAATATTACTCAGCCATAAAAAGGAACACATCTGAGTCAGTTTTAATGAGGTGGATGAACTTGGAACCTATTATACAGAGTGAAGTAAGTCAGAAAGGGAAAGAAAAATATTGTATGCTAACACATATATAAGGAATCTATAAAGATGGCACTGATGAAATTTTCAGGGCAGCAGTGGAGACACAGACATAGAGAACAGATTTACGGACATGACTGCCAAGGGAAGAAGGAGAGGGTGTGATGTCTAGAGAGAATAACATGAAAACTTATATTACCATATGTAAAACAGACAGCCAATGGGAATTTGCTGTATGACTCAGGGAACTCAAATAAAGGCTCTGTAACAACCTAGAGGGGTGGGATGGGGAGGGAGATGGGAGGGGAGGTTCAAGAGGGAGAGGACATACGTATATCTGTGGCTGATTCATGTTGATATTTGGGAGAAAACAAAATTCTGTAAAGCAATTATCCTTCAATTAAAAAAAAAATTTTTTTTTAAAAAGGAATGTATTTGCTAGCATTTGACTTTGCCACTTACTAACTCACCATCTTCTAGCCTATATTGGGATTCAGCTCTGTCTTAACCGCGCACTCTATCTATTGTTTACCTGCCAGTGTTTTCCTTATTGAAAAGACATAAGAAGAGTCAAGTAATTCTGCTTTCTTTATCTGCTCTTTCCCTCTATTCTTGTTTAAGACATAGCATTAAAACATTTAAAAGCCTTATTATTTGCTCTTAGCAGTTTTTTCAGAAAACAAGTCTGACATTATTATTTTCCCCTTTAGCTTTAAGGCACTATTCTTATAGATCCTGAGACTTTCTTTTGTGAACCTTGATTATAGGGCTCCCCTTTCACTGGGTGTTCAAGCAGCAGTGTTTACAGCAGGACCAATTTAATAACCCAAATGCCCAATGACCCAAATGCCCAACAAAAATCAAGTGAATACATAAATTGGAGTGTAGTCACACAATGGAATACCACATGGCAATGAGAATGAATGATCTAATTACACACAACAATATGGACAAACCTCATAAACATAATGTTGAATGAGAGAAGACAGAATCAAAGAGTATAAATTGTACAATCCTCTGTTTCCATGAAATACAGAAATAGACAAAACTAACCTCTGGAGTCCTAGTGTACGTAATGTCATCCTTGTGACAGGAGAGTGAGAGCACAGAGCACAAGAAGGCTCTGGGTGCCAGGAGATTGTGTTTCTGGAACTGGGTGCTGGTCACATGTGTGGGTTCAGTTTGTGAGAATTCATTGAGCTCCACACCAATGATGTGGACACCTTGCTGATGGAATATTACACATCCATTAACAGCTTTTTTAACATGTAATTTACTGGGTTCCACTCCTTAGACTTATTTCAAAATTCCTGGGAAGAGAACTTAGATATTTGAATTTTAGGCAGGACCCCCAACCCCAGGAGATTTTAATGCCTTGTGACACCTGAGAACCACTTGTCTAGAAACCTTTAAAACAAAGGCAGAAATGTAATTAAAATTATTTTTCTAACTTAAGTAAGTGTTTATAAAATTAAAAGCATATTAATAGCCTTGCTAGTAACTAGTCTTCCTGATAACATAAAACTGTAACCCAACAAAAAGTCCCATATTGTGGCACATGTTTGATTTTGTTTGTTTCAGGCTTCAGGAGCAAAGATAGTGGCTTTAAATTTGTGTCTAATTTTATGGCCAAAAAATGATTAATATGGATCATTAGTAACTTATGTGTTGCACAGAGAACAAATTCAGAAAGGAATTGACTTGCATTATTCAGAAAAGAGCTGTGTGTTAATATAATGCTCTCCACCAAAAAAGAAAGTAACAATATATATCAGTGTTACTTTCTTAGATGACCTCTATTCTAAATTATCACAATAGCTTGTTTTATTCCCATTTTATACAAGAATAAAACATTTTTATTTCCTATAGATTTATGTATTCCTGATACAGAATGTTCAAATGAGGGGGTCCAGACTAATAAATCTTCAGGTGAATATGTATGTATTCTCCACATGCACCATAAAATTATATAAACAGTGATTGTGTACTCTTCTAATCACTCACTTCTTCGGTGCCTTCAGATGTTCCCTTTTGTATTTCTTTTAACCAGAGAGAAAAAAAGTAATTAGAATGCAGATAAGTTCTCATTTCTAGACAAATCTTCTGAACCATAGCTCCAAAGATTTTTAATCTGCATTTAAACTTAAGAGCACCCATTTTGAAAATTTCCATAGCTGATCTGACATGTAAGAACACCTTCAAAGCTCTTTTGAGTGATGAGTGCTAGGAGAGGGGGAGGTTCAGCGAAGAGGACTCAGTACCCATTTCAGTTCTTAAACACAGGAACTACTAGTTTTGCAATTACTGTAATAGTCTTGGGGCTTCCCTAGTGGCTCAGACAGTAAAGAATCTGCCTGCAAAGCTGGAGACCCTGGTTTGATCTCTGGGTCAGGAAGATCTCCTGGAGAAGGAAGTGACAAGCCACTCCAGTATTCTTGCCTGGGAAATACCATGGACAGCAGAGCCTGGCGGGTTACAGTCCATGGGTCACAAAGAATCTTAGCAGCCAAAGAAAAGTATTATAAAGTAAGACATGGAAAATCTGTATTTATTTCTGCCTTGAGATTCTCCTGCTTTTTCTGACTTGGCTGCAGTTACATGGGCAGGTCCACGTGCAGTGAAGGCAGACAAGCAGATCCAGCATACGTATCTCAATGTGAAAGCTCAAGAGTTACAAGGTACTCACATTCAAACAGCAGGCCACTGCATCTCTAAATTGAAGTGACTCACAGAAATAACAGAAGCCAGAATTCTCCTTTGGTTCTGTTCCAACGCATAAATAATGATCAATTATGTGTGTTGGGGGATGGGTACATGTATGTGTATATGACCCACAGACATACAAATATAAAATTTTTTAAATGCTATGAAAAGATAAGGTGATCAAGAACAATAAATGTTGGGGTTTATGATTTTATAAGTATCTGAAAAATTATTTTAATAAGGTCTGTATAGTCAAAGCTATGATTTTTCCAGTAGTCTTGTATGGATCTGAGAGTTGGACCATAAGGAAGGCTGAGTGCCAAACTGATGCTTTTGAACTGTGGTGTCGGAGAAGACTCTTAAGAGTCCCTTGGACTGCAAGGAGATCCAACCAGTCCATCCTAAAGGAAATCAGTCCTGAATATTCATTGGAAGGACTGATGCTGAAGCTGAAGCTTCAATACTCTGGCCACCTGATGGGAAGAGCCAACTCATGGGAAAAGATCCTGAAGCTGGAAAAGATTGAAGGCAGGAGAAGGGGACGACAGAGGATCAGATGGTTGGATGGCATCACTGACTCAATGGACATGAGTTTGAGCAAGCTCCGAGAGATGGTGAAGGACAAGGAAGCCTGGTGTGCTGCAGTCCATGGGGTCGCAAAAAGTCAGACACAACTGAGCGACTGAATGACAACAAAGGGAGTACTTGATAGGATGGTGCAGAGAAAAAGAGAAGCTCTCTGGGTTCAAAAAAACTTGGATTCAACTCCTGGGTTCACATTCCAACTTCATCACTTACTATGTTATGGGTTATGTTCTTATCTCCCTGAAACTCAGTGTCCTCATCTGTGAAACAAGAAAAATACTATTTACTGCATAAGGCCATTATCTGAGATTAGCTGTAGATCTAGTTATTTTAAAAGCATCCACAAAGAGGCTTAGAACATAGTACAGCCTTGTTTTGCCCACATTGTAAGCCACTACTAACTAAACATTGTTTCATAAGCCTTATGCACTAACTTGCCATTTTTATATTATGGTGGTAAAAACTGCATTTCCGTTTTCAAAACTTTGATGACCAAAAGCCTGTCTTTCAAGAAAAAGATCCGGATGAAAAGAGTTCTGGACATGGTTTGTGGTTGAGAGGGTAATAGGCAGGAAGGCCAGGGGTCTCCAAACAGAGGAAACAGGCTGCAAGTGTCAGATATTTTTGATCTCTCCTTTAAGCAGGGGAACCAGAGATAAATTTGCCAACATCCACTGGATCATCGAAAAAGCAAGAGATTTCCAGAAAAACATCTACTTCTGCTTATTGACTATGCCAAAGCCTTTGACTGTGTGGATCACAACAAACTGGAAAATTCTTCAACAGATGGGAATACCAGACCACCTTATCTGCCTCTTGAGAAATCTATATGCAGGTCAAGAAGCAATAGTTAGAACTGGACATGGAACAACAGACTGGTTGCAAAGAGGAAAAGGAGTATGTCAAGGCTGTATATTGTCACCCTGCTTATTTAACTTATATGCAGACTACATCATACGAAATGCTGGGCTGGATGAAGCACAAGCTGGAATCAAGATTGCCGGGAGAAATATCAATTACCTCAGATATGCAGACGACACCACCCTTATGGCAGAAAGTGAAGAAGAACTAAAGAGCCTCTTGATGAAAGTGAAAGAGGAGAGTGAAAAAGTTGGGTTAAAACTCAACATTCAGAAAGCTAAGATCATGGCATCTGGTCCCATCACTTCATGGCAAATAGATGGGGAAACTGTGGAAACAGTGACAGACTATTTTGGGGGGCTCCAAAATCACTGCAGATGGTGACTGCAGCCATGAAATTAAAAGACACTTACTCCTTGGAAGAAAATCTATGACCAACCTAGATAGCATATTAAAAAGCAGAGACATTACTTTGCCAACAAAGGCCCGTCTAGTCAAAGCTATGGTTTTTCACTGGAAAAGCCACTGGGTCATGTATGGATGTGAGAGTTGGAGTATAAAGAAAGCTGAGTGCCGAGGAATTGATGCTTTTGAACTGTGGTGTTGGAGAAGACTCTTGAGAGTCCCTTGGACAGCAAGGAGATTCAATCAGTCCATCCTAAAGGAAATCAGTCCTGAATATTAATTGGAAGGACTGATGCTAAAGCTGAAACTCCAATTCTTTGGCCACCTGATGCGAAGAACTGACTGATTGGAAAAGACCCTGATGCTGGGATAGATTGAAGGCAGGAGGAGAAGGGGACGACAGAGGATGAGATGGTTGGATGGCATCACTGACTCAATGGACATGAGTTTGAGTAAACTCTGGGAGTTGGTGACGGACAGGGAGGCCTGGCGTGCTGCTGTCCATGGGGTCGCAAAGAGACACGACTGAGAAACTGAACTGAACTAAGCGGCAGGAAGAAACTAACTACAAGTGTCAGATGTTTTTCTCTTAAAATTCTGTGTTGCCATGACAACACCTGGTTCCACCTGAACTTAACTTTTCTCAAAGCTTGAGCTAACCAATTCATTTTTCTTATGGAAATATTTTTCTTAAGCTATGTTAATGAAACTATGTGTTTGCTTTGGAACTTGCCTTTCTTCAAAATGGTTCCACCTAAGACTAACTTTTGGCTGATAGTAGCTCAACAAACCAGTATTCATATCAATTGTTTTATGGCTGGGGGATGACACACCTCCTGCTATCCTATCTCAAAAATGCATTTGGTGGGAAAGGGGCCTGGTGAAACTCCCTCAGCCTTGAGGTGTCTCTCTTATCTGATCAGTAGCGTTCTAACACACATAAAACAGCTTGCTAAAGATCAGCAAGGAGGGCACCCTCCATCCCACTTCTGATGTCTATGTCAGAATCTTTCTCTGTCCCTTTTTCATTTTAATAAAAGTCTGCTACACAAAAGCTCTTGAGTGATCAAGTCTGGTCCCTGGTCCCAAAGCTAAATCTTCTTCCTTGGAGATCATGAATCCAACACCCTTCACCGTAAGCTATCATGGTGATGGTTGCATGATGTGAACTACTTAATGCCACTAAATTGTATACCTCAAAGTGGTTAAGGTAGTAAATTTTGTTATATGTATTTTATCACAATTAAAAGATGTTTTACAATAATGACTAGAAAATGCTTTCATTGTGGTATACACAGAAAGTGCTCCAAAAATAATAAACTTTATGCCTGTTATGTCATTAAATTTCCTGAATGGAGGCCCATAATGGTCCTGTTATGTCAGGAGTTACTGTCTGGGGAAAAGAAAGCATGTGGTGAGATGAAATCATCACATTTTTTACAAGAGGAAAAATCTGGAATGTTTGAATCATTGTGGCTTTGTTTTCCAGTTACAATTTTTTTTCCTATTCTTCCATTCAACCAAACCTGAACTATTCTCAGTAGGAGTCAAGACAACTCAACCTCTCACCCCTAGATTGTTAGTCGCATCCTGACCTTACAAACTTGCTACTTAATCTGAGCCCATGTGTAGCCACATCCCTCAAAGCCATATTTACCGCATCCTAAAATTCTCTCCAATCACTGGCAGCTTCAGACTGCAATATTTCTCCAAACTTGGTCACCCCTAGATTTGTTTCTCTGCATGACATCTCTAGCTAGTATTTGCCTCTGAAAAATAATATATTTTAATTGAGTTCACTAAATAAAATGATTTGTTGAATTGTATCATGCTATTAATGTCTGTAATTGTAATGACATTACACATTTCTTTGCAGCATTCAGAAAATGACAATAAAAGTGAAAATTTGTGAAGAGAGGAAATATGGAAAAAAGAAATGTATCTCACAGATTAAGCATATTCATTTTGGCTGTCTATAATTTATTTTCTACATGGCTTCTGATCTCTGTCTTAAGACTAGAGTTCTTTATAGGCATTAAGGAAGAATTCTAAAATCTGGAGATGTAAAATTATTAATATGCAGCTGAAGTTTTCAGCTATATCACACTGCAAGATATGCAATTATAAACTAATCATTCATTAATTCAACAAACATTTATTGAGTGTGTACTGTGCCTCCTCTGCACCAAGTTACTTCTTTCTTATAAGGTAGCACACAGGGACAGCACATTCTTGGTTTAAAAGCAAGTGCCTATAGTTTCCTTTGTTGTGCAGAAGCTTTTAATTTTAATTAGGTCCCATTTGTTTATTTTTGCTTTTATTTCCAATGTTCTGGGAGGTGGGTCATAGAGGATCCTGCTGTGGATTATGTCGGAGAGTGTTTTGCCTATGTTTTCCTCTAGGAGTTTTATAGTTTCTGGTCTTACGTTTAGATCTTTAATCCATTTTGAGTTTATTTTTGTGTACGGTGTTAGGAAGTGTTCTAGTTTCATTCTTTTACAAGTGGTTGACCAGTTTTCCCAGCACCACTTGTTAAAGAGATTGTCTTTTCTCCATTGTATATTCTTGCCTCCTTTGTCGAAGATAAGGTGTCCATATGTGCGTGGGAGAAAATAATAGCAAATGAAGCAACAGACAAACAATTAATCTCAAAAATATACAAGCAACTTCTGCAGCTGAATTCCAGAAAAATAAACGACCCAATCAAAAAATGGGCCAAAGAACTAAACAGACATTTCTCCAAAGAAGACATACAGATGGCTAACAAACACATGAAAAGATGCTCAACATCACTCATTATTAGAGAAATGCAAATCAAAACCACAATGAGGTATCATTTCACACCAGTCAGAATGGCTGCTATCCAAAAGTCTACAAGCAATAAATGCTGGAGAGGGTGTGGAGAAAAGGGAACCCTCTTACACTGTTGGTGGGAATGCAAACTAGTACAGCCACGATGGAGAACAGTGTGGAGATTCCTTAAAAAACTGGGATTAGAACTGCCATATGACCCAGCAATCCCACTGCTGGGCATATACACCGAGGAAACCAGAAATGAAAGAGACGCGTGTACCCCAATGTTCATCGCAGCACTGTTTACAATAGCCAGGACATGGAAGCAACCTAGATGTCCATCAGCAGACGAATGGATAAGGAAGCTGTGGTACATATACACAATGGAATATTACTCAGCCATTAAAAAAAAATACATTTGAATCGGTTCTACTGAGATGGATGAAACTGGAGCCCATTATACAGAATGAAGTAAGCCAGAAAGAAAAACAACAATATAGTATACTAATGCATATATATGGAATTTGAAAGATGGTAACGATAACCCTATATGCGAGACAGAATAAGAGACACAGATGCATGGAACAATTTTATGGACTCTGAGGGAGAAGGTGAGGGTGGGATGTTCTGGGAGAATAGCATTGAAACATGTATATTATCATATGTGAAACAGAACACCATTCCATGTTCGATGCATGAGACAAGGGCTCAGGGCCGGGGCAATGGGATGACCCAGAGGGATGGGATGGGGAGAGAGGTGGGTGGGGGGTCCAGGAAGGGGAACACATGTAAACCCATGGCTGATTCATGTCAATGTATGGCAAAAACTATTACAATATTGTAAAGTAATGAGCCCCCAACTAAAATAAATAAATTTATTAAAAATAAAAAAAAATAAAAAATAAAAAATAAAATAAATAAATAAAAGCAAGTGCCTTTGTAGAAAAGATTTCTTAGGTGCTAATTTATGCAGCAGAGAGATTGTAAAACCAAATGATTTGGGGCCTGGGTCAAAACAGGCTTATGTTTCAGCTTCAATACTCCCTGTGTGATTCCGGGTCAGTTTACTTCACTGCCGAGGCTTCAGTATCCTTATCTGTTAATTGTACACAATAAAACTCTCAGCCTCAGAAACCTTTAGGATGGACTGTGATCATGCACAACATCTGGAACACGGTGAACATGCTAGAATTGCTTTTTTTTTTTTTTTTTTTGTAAACACGGAAGAGTACTTTGCTCGAAGCGCAAAGTACCGCGCACAGGCTCTCGACATGCTGATCGGGGCTGGGAGAGGAGAGCTGAGCGCCAGCCCTGCAATCCAGTTCCCTAGCCTGCTCCTATGGCCCATCCATTTCAAACAGCCAAAAGATACTGCAGTGACATGGTGGACCTGGAGGGTATTATGCCAAGTGAAATACGACAGACAGAGAAAGAAAAGTACTGTATGTTACCACTTATATGTGGAATTTAGAAGATAAAGCAAGCAAATAAATTTTTAAATAAGTAATAAAGTAATAAAAATCAGCCTAAGGATCTCACAGTGATTCTATTCTGGATTCCAGACTTCCCATATCACCCCCAGTATAATTACCTGGGAAAAATTCTTCTAGTGTGTCCAACTGAAATGCAACTGACATGCAAAGTTCCCCAGGGTCACACAGAGAGCCGGTGGCAAAACTGGTACCATGTTGAGAAGAACTGAGAGAAGAGCGGCATCATCAGCCTGAGGATGCTGACAGTGTCACAAAACTCAGACTTAAATGCATGAGCGATTTCTTTCTCACACTTCTAGTCCCTCATCTGAGTAAGGGGGGAAAAAATGAGAAATGTTTTCTGAGTTCCTTGGGGAAATTCAGGATGGGCGAACTTACATCAGGTCACCAACCAACGAAACAGAGAAGCGGAGGTGATACACTGACTTTTCCCGGCTTGTAAATCTAATTACTGTCAATTTCTATTGAGTGATCTCTCTGAAGGTGAGATTCATCTCTGTTAGAACTCAAAACCAAGTGCTTCTTAACTGCTCTCCTGGCTCTGAGAAGACACATTTCATTCATCAGAAGTGTTATGCATTTGATATTTAAGGGTTCATTAAAAAGGTTGAAAGAGCATTGTCTGTCATTGGTGTATCCACATTAGATATCTCACAAATATTAAGAAGTTAGGGTGACAGTTTATTCTGATTTTTTTTAATTAAGGAAAAATTACTATAGAGTGTGAATAGAGAAAAGAGAGGAAATGATTATAGCTGTGTTTTTTTAAACAGCTAGTTATAGAATATCTAAATTTGTCAAAGGGATATATTGGGTAGGTTTTATTTACTTATTTATTTATTGGAAGGTAATAGGGGATTCAACATTGTTTTCAAAATGATGTTGCTAATCCAGCTCTCCCAATTCTCTCCTAAAAAGTGAAGTGAAATGAAGTGAAAGTCGCTCAGTCATGTGCAACCCTTTACAGATCCCATATAGTCCATGGAATTCTCCAAGCCAGAATACTGGAGCAGGAAGCCTTTCCCTTCTCCAGGGGATCTTCCCAACCTAGGGATCGAACCCAGGTCTCCCACATTGTGGGCAGATTCTTTACCAGCTGAGCCACCAAGGAAGCCCAAGTCTTTTTTAAAGAGATTTTTATTTTCCCGTCACAAGGTTAAAGTGCCAAATTCACCACTAGGTGGCGGCAACATGCTATCCACAGACTTGCCCATGCCGGGGTCAGCTAGGGAAGGAAGAGCTGGAATGGAAGCCTTCAGAAACAGGAACTGCTGTGGCCATTCTGTTTCCTAAACTAATAAACCCTTTAGAAGGGTAAAACTCAGTGAAGACTTATGTATAGCCCTTTTGATAAGATACTCGATAAATTGGAACATCTGCAATAGATTGCTTCCACTAGCAAAAATGACCTTCTACATCTTGGCCTAACTGACCATGTCAGAAGCACATTCAAAAAAAGAAGTCAGTAGGCTGAGATTCCCCTCTCCCCCACCAGAGAATACTGAGTGTATTAATATCTGGCACTAGGACTCTATATCTGAGTTGAAGAAACAATTCCCACTTATAATCTATGGCTGATAATCTTAGGGTAAATGTTAGCATCCTAGCCCTAAAATTGTCTAAGTATTTGCTTTCTTTGAAGACTGATACGACTGGTCCCTGTGTGGCTATGGGGCAGAGGAGGGTCACAGGGTATAGCAGGGGGTGACCTCTACCCAGGGTAGTACCTTGCCCCTTGGGGTAAGGCTGATAGCCCAGGCTGAATATCAGAAGCACTTGAGTAGCTTTGTGAAAATTCTAAAGCTCTGTAATACAGCCTACAATTTGTTTTAAAAAGCCTTTCCTGGTAGGTTGATGCACAGTCAGGGTTGGAAAACATATAGCAGTGGAGCCAGGTTTCCTACAAGACTTGTTCTGTAGCCAGAGAGTGCTGACTGTTCTCCCAGCACCTAGCCACCTTGTTTCCTGTTCACACTGGGTTCACACAAGTCCTGATTTTTAACTGCCTCCACTTTGGCCTGAAATGTTACAGTATTGAAGGCAGACTGGACAGCTCAGCTGCTCATTCATGATCAGCTGGATATTCTTTTCTTATTTTTGGCATACTAATGGTAATATAACACTTGACATTAATTGAACAGTTACATGTATTCTAACCATCCCATGAGATATGTGATAGGAACTACTATTATCCCTATTTCACAGATGAAAGAACTGAGGCTTAGACAGAAGTCTGGGATAGACTACAGAGCTCAGAAATGGAGAATCATGACAAGAACCCAGTTGTTTAAAAACAAAGCTTCTGTCCAGCCAAACCTCCTTCATAACACATATTTCTGTTAACTATGATGGAAAGCCTCATGGAAGAACCTGATTGATAACTATAACTATACACACATTAAACAAAATCGAATGAAATTTGGAAGTAATAATAGTGGGAGTGTAATAACCCTTGTATTATTTCTAGCTCTAGCAGGACATGGGCTTCCCAGGTGGCACTAATGGTAAAGAACCCGGCTACCAATGCAGGAGACATAAGAGACGTGGGTTTGATCCCTGGATCAGAAGATCCCCTGAAGGAGGCCATGGCAACCCACTCCAGTATTCTTGCCTAGAGAATCCCATGGAGAGCCACAGTCCATGGGGTAACAAAGAGTCAGAGACTGCTGAATCAAGTTAGCATGCACACATGCACGCTAGTAGGAAACAGATGCTATCTCCAAGCTGAATTACTGAGAAGACTTCAATAGATTATAAAGTTGTGGACAGCATTTGTTTTTTAAAGCAGCAAACAAGAAGTGGTCTAGTACCCTGGAGTTAGTAGGGGCAAGAGATGGGGAGTGTTTATGGAAACGAGAAAGAGAGAGATGGGGGTGCTACACAGAGGGGCTTCCCGACTGTAGCTCTGGCCTTTGGTAGCAGGACCCACAGGGAGGCACCTAGGGGAGAAACCCTCAACCTGACTGTGCCTTTCTTCTGCTTATGATCTCCACTTGGCCAAATCCCAACCAGAGGGCAAGAGACTCCTTCAACTAATCCAACTAGTGATCCTTCCCTGAGGACAGAGCAGGGGGAGAGGAAACCTTGGAGAGTAAACAGTTTATACCTGGAAGATTTGTATGAACTTAAACTATGTCTGTAGGCATTCGGTTGAAAAATAAGAAGTATTACACTCCAAAATAATGATTAGCAATCAAAAATAAATAGAACTACCCTAGTAACTACCTATACAAGGTGCATATTAATTACATTATCTTTAAAGCACTCCTTCAAGACATGCCTCATTTCCTGGAGCTCTGAAAAATATGGTAACTTGGCCAAGGTTTATGGCTAGTACCCAGACAAGCTCAGTCACTAATTCCCAAACCTATGATTTGCTTTTTCCTCTAAAACACTGAAAATGAACCAAACTGAAAACGAAGAAGGCAATGGCAAACCACTTCAGTATTCTTGCCTTTAGTACCCCATGAACAGTATGAAAAGGCAAAAAGATATGACACGAAGATGAACTCTCCAGGTCGGTAGGTGCCCAACATGCTACTGGAAAAGACTGGAGAAATAACACCAGAAAGAATGAAGAGACGAAGCCAAAGCAAAAACAACGCCCAGTTGTTGATGTGACTGGTAATGGAAGTAAAGTCTGATGCTATAAAGAACAATATTGTATAGGAACCTGGAATGTTAGGTCGATGAATCAAGGTAAATTGGAAGTGGTCAAATAGGAGATGGCAAGAGTGAACATTGACATTTTAGGAATCAGTGAACTAAAATGGACTGGAATGGGTGAAGTTAACTCAGATGACCATTATATCTACTACTGTGAGCAAGAATCCCTTAGAAGAAATGGAGTAGCTATCATAGTCAAGAAAAGAGTCCAAGATGCAGTGCTTAAGTGCAATCTCAAAAACAACAGAATGATTTCTGTTAATTTCCAAGGCAAACCATTCAATATCACAGTAATCCAAGTCTATGCCCCAATCAGTAATGCTGAAAGAGCTGAAGTTGAATGGTTCTATGATAGACCTACAAGACCTTCTAGAACTAACACCCAAAAGAGGTGTCCTTTTCATTATAGGGAACTGGAATGCAAAAGTAGGAAGTCAAGAGATACCTGGAGTAATAGGATAGGCAAATTTGGCCTTGGAATACAAAATGAAGCAGGGCAAAGGCTAATAGAGTTCTGCCAAGAGAATGCACTGGTCATAGCAAACACCCTCTTCCAACAACACAAGAGAAGAGTCTACACATGGACATCACAAGATAGTCAATACCAAAATCAGATTGATTATATTCTTTGCAGTCAAAGATGGAGAAGCTCTATACAGTCAGCAAAAACAAGACCGAGAGCTGACTGTGGCTCAGACCATGACACCTTATTGCAAAATCCGGGCTTAAATTGAGGAATGTAGGGAAAACCACTAGACCATTCAGGCATCACCTAAATCCAATCCCTTATGATTATACAGTGGAAATGACAAATAGATTCAAGGGATTAGATCTGATAGACAGAGTGCCTGAAGAACTATGGATGGGGGTTCATAACATTGTACAGCAGGTAGAGATCAAAACCATCCTCAAGAAAAAGAAATGCAAAAAGGCAAAATGATTGTCTGAGGAGGGCTTACAAATAGCTGAGAAAAGAAGAGAAGCAAAAAGCAAAGGAGAAAAGGAAAGATATATCCATTAGAATGCAGAGTTCCAAAGACTAGCAAGGAGAGATAAGAAAGCCTTCCTCAGTAATCAATGCAATGAAACAGAGGGAAACAATAGAATGAGAAAGACTAGAGATCTTGTCAAGAAAATTAGTGATACCAAGGAAACATTTCATGAAAGATGGGCACAATAAAGG
Organism: Giraffa tippelskirchi; assembly: GCF_054371585.1. Classification (NCBI taxonomy): domain Eukaryota; kingdom Metazoa; phylum Chordata; class Mammalia; order Artiodactyla; family Giraffidae; genus Giraffa; species Giraffa tippelskirchi. The sequence goes on along the minus strand of NC_137275.1, from coordinate 84,907,834 downwards.
ACAGAAATGGTATGGACCTAACAGAAGCAAAAGATGTTAGGAAGAGGTGGCAAGAATACACAGAAGAACTATACAAAAAAGATCTTCATGACCCAGAAAACCATGATAGTGTGATCACTCACCTAGAGCCAGACATCCTGAAATGTGAAGTAAAGTGGGCCTTAGGAAGCATCACTGCAAACAAAGCTACTGGAGGTGATGGAATTCCAGTTGAGCTTTTTCAAATCCTAAAAGATGATGCTGTGAAAGTGCTGCACTCAATATGCCAACAAATTTGGAAAACTCAGGAGTGGCCACAGGGCTGGAAAAGTCAGTTTTCATTGCAACACCAAAAGATGTTCAAACTACCACACAATTACACTCATCTCACATGCTAGCAAAGTAATGCTAAAAATTCTCCAAGAAAAGCTTCAACAGTTCGTGAACTGTGAACTTCCAGATGTTCAAGCTGGATTTAGAAAAGGCGAAGGAACCAGAGATCAAATTGCCAACATCTATTGAATCATCGATAAAGCAAGAGAGTTCCAGAAAAACATCTATTTTTGCTTTATTGACTATGCCAAAGCCTTTGACTATGTGGATCACAACAAACTGTGGAAAATTCTTCAAGAGATGAGAATACCAGACCACCTTACTTGCCTCCTGAGAAATCTGTACGCACATAAGAAGCAACAGTTAGAACTGGACATGGAACAACAGACTGCTTCCAAATAGGGAAAGAAGCACATCAAGGCTGTATATTGTCACCCTGCTTATTTAACTTATATGCAGAGTATATCTTGTGAAATGCTGGGCTGGATGAAGCACAAGCTGGAATCAAGATTGCTGGGAGAAATATCAATTACCTCAGATATTCAGATGACACCACTCTGATGGCAGAAAGCAAAGAGCCTCTTGATGAGAGTGAAAGAGGAGAGTGAAAAAGTTGGCTTAAAACTCAACATTCAGAAGACTAAGATCATGGCATCTGGTCCCAACACTTCATGGCAAATAGATGGGGAAACAGTGGAAACAGTGACAGACTTTATTTTGGGAAGCTCCAAAATCACTGCAGATGGTGACTGTAGCCATGAAATTAAAAGATGCTTACTCTTTGTAGGAAAAGCTATGACCAATCTAGACAACATATTAAAAAGCAGAGACAACATATTAAAAAGCAGAGACATCGCTTTACCAACAAAGATCTGTCTACTCAAGGCTACGTTTTTCCAGTAGTCATGTATGGATGTGAGAGTTGGACTATAAAGAAGGCTGAGTGCAGAAGAATTGACGTTTTTAAACTGTGTTATTGGAGAAGACTCTTGAGAGTCCCTTGGACTGCAAGAAGATCCAACCAGTCAGTCCTAAAGGAGAACAGTCCTGGGTGTTCATTTGAAGGACTGATGTTGAAGCTGAAACTCCAATACTTTGGCCTCCTGATGCAAAGAACTGACTCATTGGAAAAGACCTTAATGCTGGGAAAGAGAGAAGGCAAGAGGAGAAGGGGACAACAGAAGATGAGATGGTTGGATGGCACCACCTACTCAATGGACATGAGTTTTAGCAAACTCATAGAGATGGTGAAGGACCAGGAAGCCTGTTGTGCTGCAGCCCAGGGGGTCACAGAGTCAGACATAACTGAGCAACTGAACAACAACAAAAAGGATAGGAAGAAGACAATATAGTTAATATTTTCAGATGAATTCTTAAGTTTTTAGAATGGATCATTGAAATATATGGCTTCCCATGTGGTACTAGGGGTAAAGAACCTGCCTGCCAATGGGGGAGACCTAAGAAATATGGGTTCGATCCCTGGGTTGGTAAGATCCCCTGGAAGAGAGCATGGCAACCTACTCCAGTATTCTTACCTGGAGAATCCCATGGACAGAGGAGCCCGGCAGTCTACAGTCCATAGGGTTGCACAGAGTCAGACACGACTGAAGTGACTTAGCACACATGCATTCAAATATAAAATTAATTTATGTTGCTTAGTCTAATTTCATTTTTCTCTTTAAAAGGAACTATTCCAACCTCATGGTGCACTTGAAAAAGTTGATAATTTGTTTATCCTGATGAATAATTTTATATCACCTAATTTGTTTTGTTGACTTTCACGTTTCTACTGGAGTGCATGGAGAGGGGAGGAGCAGAATCTGCATTTCCTTGGTGGCTGTGCTATAGAGTGTGAACTCAGGTTGGGCTTCCGGAAGCCAGGATTGAAAAAAAAAAAACAGAATAGGCAGAATATGGTGTGACCATGGCATGACTCAGGCTGTCCCCAAACTTGATTACCTTTTTAAAAGGTATCAAGTAGTAGAAGAAATCTGGAGCCAGCACATTTCCTAGACATGGTTCCATTTTAGTTCCTGCACCTAAATTCATTTCTTAGATGGGTTGGTGAGCCCTGTCCTTGCACAGAACAAAGACAGGGAGGAAGGAAGAGAATTTGTCTGGGTAGTTAGATGTAGGAAAGCCTCAGACCCCAAAACATGTAAAGAAGGGAACTCTACTTGGGGGACTCAAGTTGTATGATGCAATTAATGGGGAGACAAGGCAAAGACTGATGAAATGGAGGAGATGTGTGAATAAATCCGAATAGTTATATCTGGGAATAGCCATAGGCAAAAGCCATTCTGTGGGATTGCTTGTCTCTGAGGCTGTGTTAAACTGTGCCCCTGTTCTCTGAATTAATGCAACACTCCTTGTTTAACATTTGCTGCTTGTATTCTTACTACATTTTTTATGTGATTATGCCTTTTATTTTTTACCATACTGTACATGTGTCTTTTATTTTGCATGTAGTGTGATGAGAATGAATATCTAAATGAACGAGTGGAATAAAGGGATAATGAAGCGTCTTTGCAGACAAGGGCAGACAGGGGAAACGTATGAAGGGGAGTTTGAAGCACGATCATGTTTCACTTCATAGCTCCTTAGGCATGATTGTTCATAAGACAACTCCAGCTTTCTGGTTTTCTTTTTCTGGCTTAAATGTATGTAACTCTTCTCTCAGAGTCTGCTCACCGGAAGTAATTCCTCTTCCTCAATCACTGTCCTTTATCCCAAGGCTCTCCTCTTCCCTGGTTGTCATGCCAACACTGCCCCAAGTCTCTCATACTTTATTTTTCTAACTCTGCAGGAACATTATTCTTTATGAGAAGTGATAATTTAGAAGCAAATGGGAAATTAGATTAACTGCTTAGGAACTTTCTTTGTGTGTTTATTATTACTTCAATTACTTACTAGGTTGGAAAAAAAACAGAATTCATATTTTATTTCCAAGAAAAGATTTTTATACTTAAATCTCCTAAGAACAAGAGTCTGTGGAGTATTTGGAGTCCAGATTCATGATGATTATAGAAGAGAAGGTTAGATTCATGGCTTTCAAAATTTTTTTAGCCGTTGAACCCTCCCCACTCTTCTCTTCTGCTGAGAACTTAATAAAAAATATTTGAAATCTGTTTCTAGATGATTAGAAAAGGCAGCACTCCAGACATACTGCCAGTTAGTTGGGTAGGTTGCAACCAGGCTGAAGGGGATACTATGGGATCACTGGCTACCAGATTTTAAGTGAATGTTATACATTGATGGGGGATAATCCACTGATGGTTAGGAATGTTGGTCTGGAGAAAGTTTGGATTTAAATTCCACTGCTTCCTAGCTGTGTGACATTAGGTCAGTTCCGAACCTCTCAACACCTCAAATTACTCATTTTTAATATGGGGATAATAATGTCAGCCACTGCATAAAGTTAATTTACTAAAATAATATAATGCATGTAAAGCACTTAGCACTGTATCTGGCATACAGTGAGCATTCAGTAAATATTAGCTAACATTTTTATAATTATATCTATTAACAGCCTGAAATGATTTTTATCCATGCACAGTACAGAAGTTTACTGCCCGGTACAGCTCCACACTATCGTGACACCTTTAGTCTAAGTCCACCAGGAATGCACTGTAACAAAGGTTTGGATTTATCTGCCTGTGGTAAGAGATAGTGTGTCATCAGGAGCACGAGCCATCTCAACAAGAAGATGTTAGAAAAAATTTCTAAGATTTGGGCTTCTGTTAGGTGAGTCTCGGGAGGGTTTCAGGAAATGGAGCTTTGTCCTGGATTGGACGCTGTCAGGAAACAGAAACAATTCTGACTGAGCATTTCAAAAACATTTATCAGGAATAACATCTATCAAGACAACACTTATCAAGAAGGCAACAGGAATGAATCTGTTTTAATTGGTAAGGAAGCAGTATTCATTTTAACCAGCTGTTTTAGTTATCTTTCCTGTGTAACAAATCATCCCCAATTTTAGCAACTTAAAATAGCAGCCATTTATGACCTCACACGAAAGAGTCCGCCTGCCAATGCAGAAGACATGAATTCAATCCCTGAGTCGAAAAGATCCCCTGGAGTTAGTAAATGGAGGAGAAAGAAAATGAAGAAGGAAATGGCAACCCACTCCAGTATTCTTGCCTGCAAAATCCCATGGAGAGAGGAGCCTGGCAGGCTATAGTACATGGGGTCGTAAAACAGCTGGACATGACTTAGTGACTAAACAACAATGACAACAGTTTCTGAGGGTCCAGAATCCAGGAAGGCTTAGCTTGGTGCTTCTGGCTCAGGATCTCTCTTGGGGTCTCCTTCAAACTGTCAGCTGGGGCTGCAGTCCCTGAAGGCTTGACCAGGGTCAAAGTCCAACTTCCAATCTCACTCACATGGCTCCCGGCAGGAAGCTTCAGGTCCTCTCCACGGGGCTGTTCAGTACATGGCTTCCTTTGTGACCCAGGACACAGAGCATGGAAGGAATATATTCCAATGACTTTTATGGTTTCGTCTCAGAACTACACTTCACCACCTCCACCTTAGTCTATACATCACAAACAAGTCACTGGCTTATGTGCTTAGTCACTCAGTCGTGTCCAGCTCTTGCGACTCCATAGACTGTAGCCTGCCAGGCTCCTCTGTCCATGGGGTTTTGCAGGCAAGAATGCTGGAGTGGGTTGCCATTTCCTTCTCCAGGGGATCTTCCTGGCCCAGGGATCGAACATGGGTCTCCTGCATTGCAGGCAGACTCTTTACTGACTGAGCTATGAGGGAAGCCCAATCAAGTCACTAAGTCCAGCTTACTCAGGGAGAGGGGAAGCTCCACCTCCTCAAGGGAAGAGTATCCAAAAATGTGTGGACATGCTTTTTTTTTTTTTAATTAGTTTATTTTATATTTTTTAACTTTACAATATTGTATTTGTTTTGCAATACATTGACATGAATCCACCGTGGATGTACATGTGTTCCCCTTCCACAACCCCCCTTCCACCTCCCTCCCCATCCCATCCCTCCGGGTCATCCTGGTGCACCAGCCCTGAGCACCCTGTATCATGCATTGAACCTGGACTGGCGATTCGTTTCACATATGATAATTTACATGCTTCCATGCCATTCTCCCATATCATCCCACCCTTGCCCTCTCCCATAGAGTCCATAATACTGTTCTATACATCTGTGTCTCTTTTGATGTCTTGCATACAGGGTTATCTTTACCGATTTACTAAATTCCATATGTATGCATTAGTATACTGTATTGGTGTTTTTCTTTCTGGCTTACTTCACTGTGTATAATAGGCTCCAGTTTCATTCACCTCATTAGAACTGATTTGAATGTATTCTTTTTAATGGCTGAGTAATACTCCATTGTGTATATGTACCACAGCTTCCTTATCCATTCATCTGCTGATGGGCATCTAGGCTGCTTCCATGTCCTGGCTATTATAAACAGTGCTGCAATGAACAGTGGTGTACACGTGTCTCTTTCAATTCTGGTTTCCTCAGTGTGTATGCCCAGCAGTGGGATTGCTGGGTCATATGGCAGTTCTATTTCCAGGTTTTTGAGGAATCTTCACACTGTTCTCCATAGTGGCTGTACTAGTTTGCATTCCCACCAACAGTGTAGGAGGGTTCCCTTTTCTCCACACCCTCTCCAGCATTTATTGCTGGTAGTCTTTTGGATAGCAGCCATTCTGACGGGCATGAAATGGTACCTCATTGTGGTTTTGATTTGCATTTCTCTAATAATGAGTGATGTTGAGCATCTTTCCATGTGTTGTTAGCCATCTGTATGTCTTCTTTGGAGAAGTGTCTGTTTAGTTCTTTGGCCCACTTTTTGATTGGGTGGTTTATTTTTCTGGAATTGAGCTGCAGGAGTTGCTTGTATATTTTTGAGATTAATTGTTTGTCTGTTGCTTCGTTTGCTATTATTTTCTCCCATTCTGAAGGCTGTCTTGTCACCTTGCTTATAGTTTCCTTTGTTGTGCAAAAGCTTTTAAGTTTAATTAGGTCCCATTTGTTTATTTTTGCTTTTATTTCAAATATTCTGGGAGGTGGGTCATGGAGGATCCTGCTGTGGTTTATGTTGGAGAGTGTTTTGCCTATATTTTCCTCTAGGAGTTTTATAATTTCTGGTCTTAAATTTAGATCTTTAATCCATTTTGAGTTTATTTTTGTGTATGCTGTTACAAAGTGTTCTAGATTCATTCTTTTACAAGTGGTTGACCAGTTTTCCCAGCACCACTTGTTAAAGAGATTGTCTTTTTTCTCCATTGTATATCCTTGCCTCCTTTGTCAAAGATAAGGTATCCATAGGTGCGTGGATTTATCTCTGGGCTTTCTATTTTGTTCCATTGATCTTTATTTCTGTCCTTGTGCGAGTACCATACTGTCTTGATGACTGTGGCTTTGTAGTAGAGCCTGAGGTCAGGCAGGTTGATTCCTCCAGTTCCATTCTTCTTTCTCAAGATTGCTTTGGCTATTTGAGGTTTTTTGTATTTCCATACAAATTGTGAAATTATTTGTTCTAGTTCTCTGGAGAATACCGTTGGAAGCTTGATAGGGATTGCATTGAATCTATAGATTGCTTTGGGGAGTATACTCATTTTCACTATACTGATTCTTCCGATCCATGAACACGGTATATTTCTCCATCTATTTGTGTCTTTTTTTATTTCTTTCACCAGTGTTTTATAGTTTTCTATATATAGGTCTTTTGTTTCTTTAGGTAGATATATTCCTAAGTATTTTATTCTTTTCCTTGTGATAGTGAATGGAATTGTTTCCTTAATTTCTCTTTCTGTTTTCTCATTGTTACTGTATAGGAATGCAAGGGATTTCTGTGTGTTAATTTTATATCCTGAAACTTTACTACATTCATTGATTAGCTCTAGTAATTTTCTGGTGGAGTCTTAGGGTTTTCTATGTAGAGGATCATGTCATCTGCAAACAGTGAGAGTTTTACTTCTTTTCCAATCTGGATTCCTTTTATTTCTTTTTCTGTTCTGATTGTTGTGGCCAAAACTTCCAAAACTATATTGAATAGTAGTGGTGAGAGTGGGCATCCTTGTCTTGTTCCTGATTTTAGGGGAAATGCTTTCAGTTTTTCCCCATTTAGGATAATGTTTGCCGTGGGTTTGTCATATATAGCTTTTATTATGTTGAGGTATGTTCCTTCTATTCCTGCTTTTTGGAGGGTTTTTTATCATAAATGGGTGTTGAATTTTGTCAAAGGCTTTCTCTGCATCTATAGAAATAATCATATGGTTTTTATTTTTCAATTTGTTTATGTGGTGTATTACATTGATTGATTTGCAGATATTGAAGAATCCTTGCATCCCTGAGATAAAGCCCACTTGGTCATGATGTGTGGTCTTTTTAATATGTTGTTGGATTCTGTTTGCTAGGATTTTGTTAAGGATTTTTGCATCTATGTTCATCTGTGATATTGGCCTGTAGTTTTCTTTTTTTGTAGCATCTTTGTCAGGTTTTGGTATTAGGGTGATGATGGCCTCATAGAATGAGTTTGGAAGTTTACCTTCCTTTGCAATTTTCTGGAAGAGTTTGAGTAGGATAGGTGTTAGCTCTTCTCTAAATTTGTGGTAGAATTCAGCTGTGAAGCCATCTGGTCCTGGGCTTTTGTTTGCTGAAAGATTTCTGATTACAGTTTCAATTTCCGTGCTTGTGATGGGTCTGTTGAGATTTTCTGTTTCTTCCTTGTTCAGTTTTGGGAAGTCGTACTTTTCTAAGAATTTATCTATTTCTTCCAAGTTGTCCATTTTATTTGCATAGAGTTGCTGATAATAGTCTCTTATGATCCTTTGTATTTCTGTGTTGTCTGTTGTGATCTCTCCGTTTTCATTTCTAATTTTGTTGATTTGATTCTTCTCTCTTTGTTTCCTGATGAGTCTGGCTAATGGCTTGCCAATTTTATTTATCTTCTCAAAGAACCAGCTTTTGGCTTTGTTGGTTTTTGCTATGGTCTGTTTTGTTTCTTTTGCATTTATTTCTGCCCTAATTTTTAAGATTTCTTTCCTTCTACTAACCCTGGGGTTCTTCATGTCTTCCTTTTCTAGTTGCTTTACATGTAGAGTTAGGGCATTTATTTGACTTTTTTCTTGTTTCTTGAGGTGAGCCTGCATTGCTATGAATCTTCCCATTAGCACTGCTTTTACCGTGTCCCATAGGTTTCGGTTTGTTGTGTTTTCATTTTCATTCATTTCTATGCATATTTTGATTTCTTTTTTGATTTCTCTTGTGATTTGTTGGTCATTCAGCAGTGTGTTGTTCAGCCTCCATATGTTGCAGTTTTTAATTGTTTTTCTCCTGTAATTGAGATCTAATCTTACTGCATTGTGGTCAGAAAAGATGCTTGGAATGATTTCAGTTGTTTTGAATTTACCAAGACTAGATTTATGGCCCAGGATGTGATCTATTCTGGAGAAGGTTCCGTGTGCACTTGAGAAAAAGGTGAAATTCATTGTTTTCGAGTGAAATGTCCTATAGATATCAATTAGGTCTGACTGGTCTATTGTATCATTTAAAATTTGTGTTTCCTTGTTAATTTTCTGTTTAGTTGATCTGTCCATAGGTGTGAGTGGGGAATTAAAGTCTCCCACTATTATTGTGTTATTGTTAATTTCCCCTTTCATACTTGTTAGCATTTGCCTTACATATTGCGGTGCTCCTATGTTGGGTGCATATATATTTATAATTTTTATATCTTCTTCTTGGATTGATCCTTTGTTCATTATGTAGTCCCCATTTTTGTCTCTTTTCACCGCCTTTGTTTTAAAGTCTATTTTATCTGATATGAGTATTGCTACTCCTGCTTTCTTTTGGTCTCTCTTTGCATGAAATATCTTTTTCCAGCCCTTCACTTAGTCTGTATGTGTTCCTTGTTTTGAGGTGGGTCTCTTGTAGACAGCATATATAGGGGTCTTGTTTTTGTATCCATTCAGCCAGTCTTTGTCTTTTGGTTGGGGCATTCAACCCATTTACATTTAAGATAATTATTGATAAGTATGATCCCGTTGCCATTTACTTTATTGTTTTGGGTTCAAGATTATACACCCTTTCTGTGTTTCCTGTCTAGAGAAGACCCTTTAGCATTTGTTGGAGAGCTGGTTTGGTGGTGCTGAATTCTCTCAGCTTTTGCTTGTGTGTAAAGCTTTTGATTTTTCCTTTGTATTTGAATGAAATTCTTGCAGGATACAGTAATCTGGGCTGTAGATTATTTTCTTTCATCACTTTGATAATGTCCTGCCATTCCCTTCTGGCCTGAAGAGTTTCTATTGAAAGATCAGCTGTTATCCTTATGGAAATCCCCTTGTGTGTTATTTGTTGTTGTTCCCTTGCTGCTTTTAGTATTTGTTCTTTGTGTTTAATCTTTGCTAATTTGAAAATTATGTGTCTTGGGGTATTTTGTCTTGGGTTTATCCTGTTTGGGACTCTCTGGGTTTCTTGGACTTGGGTGATTATTTCCTTCCCCACTTTAGGGAATTTTTCAACTATTATCTCCTCGAGTATTTTCTCATGGTCTTTCTTTTTGTCTTCTTATTCTGGGATTCCTATGATTCGTATGTTGGTGCATTTAACATTGTCCCAGAGGTCACTAAGGTTGTCCTCATTTAATTGTTTTTTCTTTTTTCCTCTCTTTCATTTATTTCTATCATTCTATCTTCTATCTCACTTATCCTATCTTCTGCCTCCGTTATTCTACTGTTGGTTCCCTCCAGAGTGTTTTTGATCTCACTGATTCATTATTCATTATATATTGACTCTTTATTTCTTCTAGGTCCTTGTTAAACATTTCTTGCATCTTTTCAATCCTTGTCTCCAGGCTATTTATCTGTATCTCTATTTTGTTTTCAAGATTTTGGATCATTTCTATTATCATTATTCTAAATGCTTTTTCAGATAGATTCCCTATCTCCTCCTCTTTTGTTTGGTTTGGTGGGCTTTTATCATTTTCCTTTACTTGCTGAGTATTTCTCTGCCTTTTCATCTTGTTCAGACTGCTGTGTTTGGGGTGACCTTTCTGTATTCTGGTAGTTTGAAGTTCCTCTTTATTGTGGAAGTTCCTCTCTGTGGGTGGGGTTGGACGGGTGGCTTATCAAGGTTTCCTAGTTGGGGAAGCTTGTGTCGGTGTTCTGGTAGGTGGAGCTGGATTTCTTCTCTCTGGAGTGCAATGGAGTGTCCAGTAATGAGTTTTGAGATGTCTATAGGTTTGGTGTGACTCTGGGAAGCCTGTATATTGATGCTCAGGGCTATGTTCCTGCATCAATGGAGAATTTGCATAGTATATCTTGCTCTGGAACTTATTGGCTCTTGGGTGGAGCTTGCTTTCAGTGTATGTATGGAGGCTTTTGGATGATCTCTTATTAATTAATGTTTCCCCTGGCTTTCAGTCTTATTCTTGCAGTAGCCTCAAGACTTCTCCATCCATACAGCGTTGATAATAAAAATTCTAGGTTAATGGTGAAAAGATTCGCCACAGTGAGGGATATCCAGAGAGGTTCACCGAGTTACATGGAGAGGTGAAGAGGGAAAAGGGAGATGGAGGTGACCAGGAGGAGAAGAGGGGGACTCAAACATGGAGAGAGCAGTCTAGCCAGTAAGCACTTCCCTATGTGCTCTCCACAGTCTGGAACCCTCAGAAAGGTTCACGGAGTTACATAGAGAGAAGGGAGGAAGGAGATAGAGGTGAGCATGAGTAGAAAGGGGGGAATCAAGAGGGGAGAGAGAGATCTGGGCAGTACTCTGTTCCCTCAGTGTTCTCTGGTGCCCAGAACACCCACAGAGATTCACAGAATTGGGTTGAGAAGAGAAGGAGAAGGGTGGGAGATAGAGGTTCCCTGGGGGAGAAGAAAGAGAGTCAGTAGGGGGAGAGAGTAATCAAGCCAGTAATCACACTCCTGAGTAAAAATGGGTACTTAAGATTAGGTTCTTAAATGTACAAAATTGATATCAAATATATGAAACAAAGATTAAAAATCTAGAGTAGAGGTTAGACTCTTAAAAAAAATATTAAAAAAAAACAAAATCACAAAAAGTATAAGATATATGTATGCAGTTTGCTTTAAAAATAGGGTCTTTTTTTTTTGCAAGGTAATAAAAATGGGTTATAAAAATAAAAATTAAAGGTGTAATAGAGGACTTAAAGAAAAAAGAAAAAAATTTAAAAAATTAAAAAACAATGATAATAGTAAAAATATATCCAGGACTTTCTCTGGAGCTGTTGCAAGCAGTGTGGGGTCAGTTCAGCTGCAGATAGATCCTTGTTCCTGCTTATACATTTCACGATCTATAGGCCCCTTTCAATGTAGTCAGTGCCAATTACAAGGATTTTAATCCGCCGACCTGTCACTTCCAAAGCAGCTCCCTCTGTTTATTTGGCTTCTGTGTGCAGGTCTCTTCAGTGTCCGATCTCCACCCTGACACAAGGGGGTGGAGGTGGTCTCTTTAGGTTCACTAGTTCAGTCGTACTGTTGTGAGGGAGGAACACTGCAAACCAATATCACTGGCGTGTGTGTGGAGAACTCACAGTGTCTCAGCCACGCTGGGTTTGCCCCCGCTCACGGTGTGTGTGCTTTCCCAGTCTGCCCTGCTCAGGCTTCAGGTTACTCTGTCCGGGAGCGGGCCCTAAGATGCGTGCACTTCCCAGGTCTAAGCCACTCAGGTTCAGGTTCTCAGTAAGCTACAAAGGAGCAGACTCGGTTGGGCCCACGGTTTGTGCCGATCCCTGGTCGGAGCAGCTCAGCCAGCCAGGTGTTTGGCGAGCGCACTCTCCCCTGTTTAGGAGGTGCGACTTGTCACCTCCCTGGTCCCAGCCTCGGTTTCTGGGCGCACCCAGCTCCAGTGCGCCTTGTGTCAGTTCTGGGTAGCTGGCCTCTGTCTGCAACCCTCCTGGTGGATGTCAAGCATCCGGAATCTCAAGAAGTCTTTGCTCTCTGGGGCTGAGTTTGCCCCTTTCCGGCTCTGGCTGGCCCCGCCTGCCTGCTGTGTCCGGCGAGGGGATGGAGCAGTCCACAGCTGGCTAGCTCTTTTCTGGTATTACTCAGTCCTTTGTTCTGTGAGTGGGCCGGCAGTGCCTTAGATTTGGGCTTTTTGCGGGATAGTTCTCTCTTTCTCTGGCCATCCCACAGTTTAGGTTGATATCTCACGTTAGCTCCCTCAGATTGTCCTCAGGGCATTCAGGCCCGGTCCTTACCCTAAGCAGTGCCGCCCGCTCCTCTCCGTTCAGCCCCCACTTGCTGGTGGTGGATGCGAGCATCTGGGGTCCTTGGCTGGGAGTTGCCTTTAGGCACTAATCTGCGGGTTTTATTTATTTATTTTTCCTCCCAGTTATGTTGCCCTCTGAGATTAGAAAACTTCCCCCAAACCCGCCTGTGAGAGGGTTTCCTGGTGTTTGGAAACTTCTCCTCTTTTACGACTCCCTCCCCGGGACGGGTCTCTGTCCCTAACTCTTTTGTCTCTCTTTTTATCTTTTATATTTTGTCCTACCTCCTTTCAAAGACAATGGGCTGTTTTTCTGGATGCCTGATGTCCTCTGCCAGCGTTCAGAAGTTGTTTTGTGAAGTTTTCTCAGCGTTCAGATGTTCTTCCGATGAATTTGTGGGGGAGAGAGTGGTCTCCCCGTCCTATTCCTCTGCCATTTTAGCCCCGGCCCTTCCACTCTAATTTTCTTCATCCTTGATCTTCTTTCTCCATCACCTTATATACAATCCAGCAGCAAGTCCTGCTAACTTTATCTACAAGGTATATTTTAAATCTTTCCATTTTCTTCGTCTCACTACCATCATCATATCTTCACTGGATGCAATGGCCTCCCTTTTGTTGTTTTCATTACTCCTCTTGACCATCTCCAGTAATTCTCCATTTACAAGTCAGAGTAATTTTATCAAACATAAATTGGTCTGCATTACATCTTTGCTAAAAATCCTTCAATAGCTTCCGTTCTTGGAACAATCTCATCTCATCCACTATGATCCACTCACACTCGCCTCTCACGAGATCTGTAAGCCTGCTGAGCTGTCCCTGTCTTGCATGAAAATATTTACACGAGATATTCTGATTGTCTGGAATGCTCATCTACTGATCCCTTATCTGGCTGCTTCCTTAACATTATTCTCAGATTAAAGATCATCTGCTGGGAAAAGATACAATACTGGCAGAAACAGAAAAGCGAAGTGTTAGTCGCTCAGTTGTACCTGACTCTTTGCGACCCCATGAACTGTAGACTGCCAGGCTCCTCTGTCCATGGGATTCTCCTGGCAAGAATACTGTATAGCCATTCCTGGGTAGCCATTCCTGTCTCCAGGGGCTCTTCCTGAGCCAGAAATTGAACCCAGGTCTCCTGCATTGCAGGAAAATTCTTTACCACTGAGCCACCAGGGAAGAAACAGAAAAACTACCAATTTAGAATTCCATCTTAGTAAAATATAATCTAAAAATTAAGGAGAAATAAATGTTTTCTCAAAAAAAAAAAATCACCTGCTTGCTCAAAGAAGTTCTTTATTTCTTTCTGTCTACTCCATCTAAGCAGGAATCTCTTTCTCTTATTCAAGGTAACATGATTGCTTCATTAATAGTATGGTCCCAAATCTCAAATTCTCATACCTTTACTTTTCATTAGACCACAAGCTCCAGGAAGGTATGGATCAAGTCTCTGTTCACTACACTGCTTAGCAAGGAGCCTGGACATAAATAATAATTGGAAAAATAAATAAATAAATAAATAATTGGAAATAAATAAATAATAATTGGAAAAAAAAAAGAGAGATGTATGAATGGATAAAGGAAAGAGATGTCCAAATATGTGGAAGACTAAAAAGGTGAGGAGTTTGTGGAAAATATACATATGGCTGTTGAAACAGATTTATTCCAAGAAAGAGATGAGAGAAGGGACATTGTATATAGTTTAAATTAGTATTCAACTTTTTTTTACTGTGCTAGTAAAACTACCAGAGAAATTACGAGAAAAGGCAGAACATGCCCAGTTTAGTTTCTGACCACAAAGAATTCATCAATAAAATTTGTGGTGTGGATGAGTGAATGATGAATGATATTTGAGAGAATGGCCACACGGATTTCAAAGCCAAATTCAGGAGCTGAACTGAGAGCTTGGGAGGTCATAGCTGAAATTACAGCTCATGGAGAGTGGGTATGGCACCCCTGTACCCACACAAATCTCTGCTTATAAGTTTAGACATTTCAAAACACATATATATATATAGATACAAGTCTTTCTGTTTTCAGGTTTCCTTGCTCCCTGCTGTGTACTAGGATTAAGAGTCTTCTAGCAGGAATATGACTTTTGGCTAGAATCTTCTTTAATATAGCATGAAGTAAAAGTGTTAGTTGTTCAGTCACATCTGACTCTTTGCAACCCAGGGACTATGTGCTGGTTGCATAGTCCACTGGAATTCTCCAGGCAACAATACTGGAGTCAGTAGCCATTCCCTTCTCCAAGGGATCTTCCCAACCCAGGGATTGAACCTGGGTCTCCTGCATGACGGGCAGATTCTTTACCATAAGAGCCACCAGGGAAACCCTAATAACACATAGTACAGGGCAAAAAAATCCCCTGACTGATTTAACTACATTTTCTTCCTGAAGCTATACATGGATCGATAATCTATTGCAACATGGAGGTTCAACTTTGATTAAAAAGAATTTATTTACAAAAGATTCAGTTATGATCACTAAGAACATGCTGGTTAAACCAAATCTAAAACAAATTTGGCATGGGTTTGTGCTGTTTCTGGTTCTCTTTGTGGCACTGTCATGAGAATGAGTCATTCAGTCCTAATAACTCATCAAAATGATCTTCTGAATTTCATGTTCTAATACTGGAGATACTTTGCAGGTTCTACCTTTTTACCCTAGGTCTAGCATTTATAGGACTTGTCTCCCCACAGGTCACCCCTGGCTCAATTTTTGTGGTCTTTGGCCTGGGAGGAGTTGGCCTTTGGGTCATGGGCTGTAAGTCAGCTGGTGCACCCAAGATCATTGGGGTTGACGTCAACAAAGACAAATTTGAAAAGGCCATGGCTGTAGGAGACACTGAGAGCATCAGCCCCAAACCCATCAGTGAGGTGTTGTCAGAAATGACAGGTGACACTATGGGCTACAGTTTTGAAGTTATTGGGCATCTTGAAACTATGGTAAGAGCAGAGCCATGATAAGCGGAGCCATACAATACACAAGCTACCTTGATTGCACAAAGTAAACTCATTTTCCACAGCTTTACTAATACTAACTACCTGTTAGGCAAAATACCTGGTAATCATGAAGCATTTGTGCCTAAAGCCACACAAAAACTTACGTGCAGGTCTGCCTGAAAAGTTAAGTATCACATCATACCACTCTCATGTGACCAGACTGCAAGGAAATCAACCATTGGGGAAAATTGTTCAAGTATTAATCTGCTTTGTATGTATGGCTTTTTTTTTTTTTTTTTTTTTTTTTGGCAACAGTGATTACATCTCTTGAACTTTAGCAAGTGAAATAGCCTAAAGTGACTCTCTGGGGAGAGAACAGAACAGGGCATGGGTGGAGGGGCTATTCCAAATTTGGCAGTCTTCCCTCAAAACCATGATGTAGCCAATTTCTCACTCTATACCTGAGCTTTGCTTTCTCTTACATGAATTCTCTCAAAATGAAGCCTTCAATTCTCTAAAATATGCCTCCCTTGTGGCAGTCAGTAGCACCAGACTTCTTCTTAGATCTGAGGTCAGATCTCCTGGACTAGAAAGCCCCAGTCTGGGCTAGGGTAGGAAGGGAGAACTGCAATATGGGACACAGTCAATTCTGCTCCCAATTGAGCAGTAGACTAAATTCACTCTAATACTTTTGGTACCTTAGGAATAAGTAGTCTTTACCACTGTTGTCATTCCCCTTCCCTGGTGTCACTTAGAATTATTACATAGCAACCAATACCACGTTTACACAGTCAATATGCAATATTGGATATTGTTAGGGTCTGTTGATTTCCAGATGATACTTTAATGAACATGGGTCTCTAATAAATAACATCTATTGCAACAACATGTCAAGTATTCAGAAAAACTATTAACGAGTAGATAATGGGTGGATGACCAGAAAATGTGGGATTAGTCTCAGAGATGCAACCAAGAAAGGGATTCCTTTGTCCTACATTTTAGCATTTGATTTAATTTTCATACTAAACTTTAATAAAAAACTGTATCAATTGATTCAGCATAGGTAATTTGATTCAGTTTAGTTCAAATGGCTTTCTAAACCTTCTCAAGTGGTGATATTGTTCTGAAAATATAGGAAATTTCCCCCTGCATTTCGGTCCATGGTAAACTGAAAATGCCGTGAACACTGACCACATTAATTTCTACTTTCTGCCTTAAAAGTCAAATGTATAAACAAGTTTAACTTGTGACTAAAATTGTGTTGAGAATTTTTTAAAGTAAGCATAAAGCAAAAGGCATGTGGGCCTAATTTTACTTCATGACTTGGAAAATAAATCAACTATTAGAACCACAGTGTATGTAGGGTATTTCTGAGTCCATAACATGAGATGAGAAACAAACATTCTCCTTCATTCTAAACTTAGATTGATGCCTTTGCATCTGCAACATGAACTATGTGGTCAACGTGGTGGTAGGGGTTCCTCCATCAGCCAAGATGCTCACTTACAACCCAGTGCTGCTCTTCATTGGACGCATGTGGAAGGGATGCATTTTTGAAGGTAAGAATGACAGAGCCTCCGGCCTGAGAGTGTGGCTTTAACTCTGTTGACAATGAGAGAAGTCTGTTTTCTCATCATGCTGCTAAGTTGCTTCAGTCATGTCCGAGTCTGTGTGACCCCATAGACAGCAGCCCACCAGGCTCCCCCGTCCCTGGGATTCTCCAGGCAAGAACACTGGAGTGGGTTGCCATTTCCTTCTCCGATGCATGAAAGTGAAAAGTGAAAGTGAAGTCGCTCAGTCGTGTCCGACTCTTAGCGACCCCATGCACTGTAGCCTACCAGGCTCCTCCGTCCATGGGATTTTCCAGGCAAGAGTACTGGAGTGGGTTGCCATTGCCTTATCCGATTTCTCATCATATCCTCCCTGAAAAGTCTTTCTTCCAAGAATGGATATGAAGTGATCTAAAATGAAATTATGGCCATAATGATACAAAAGATAATCTCCCACCCTGATTTAACGCTAGTATTGGTGGGCATATTTTTAACATTAGCATCTGCAACTCAAGTTCTCCAAAGGCCTGAATGAGAGGCTCCAGCACTCCCTATTGGGATGATTTTATGGAACAGAAATTTCTGATTTAATCTATTATTTTCAACATACATGAGAATGTGTATGAAAAATATAATTTATTTGATTCACTAAATAGCATCAACAGAAAGTTCTGGATCTAAAGCCAAAATAAAATGGATTGTCCCATTTTATAGGGATGATTTAAATTAACACCAGAAAGACTGACACAGACAATGGTCAACTCATTCCTCGTCTTAAATGAACTATCAGTAGGATTTGATATAGCTGGTGGCTCCCTTTTCCTCAAACATTCATTCACCTCACTTCTAGATATTACTTTGTTGTTGCTGCTGTTGTTCTTCCTCCTCATCTTCTTCTTTATTTCTCCTCCTCTTCCTTCTTCATTGGTCACTCCTTCCAGGAATCTTTGCTGGGTTCTCCACATCCCTATGATCCTAACTTTGGTGTGTCCTACGGTTCAGTGCTCAGTCCCCTTCTCCTCTTTATTTACATTTCCTTCCAAGGTGATCTTCTGTGGTCTCAAGACTTTAAATACACTCTACTCACAACACTTAAGTTTATATCTTCAGCCTAGACCTGAAGATATAAAGATTGCCTATCTGGCATCTCCACTTGGATAGTTGATAGACATGTGAACTTTACCTGCCCCAAACCACTCCTGCCTCCCAGTCTTCCCATCTCAATAAATGATGACTCCATCATTCCTGTTGATCAGGCCTCAAACCCTGGGTTATGCTCCTTCTCTCATACCATGAGCATTTCAGCAAAGCCTGTTGTCTCTACCTTCAAAGTATACCCAGGATCATTTCTCATCAACACTATCATTTGTCCAAGTCCCCATCACCTCTTCCTGCATGACATCAATGACTTAAATGGTCTCCCTGCTTTTCCCTTTGGTCTCCTAGGGTATTCCCTACAGAGCAGCCAGAGAGTGAGATGATTAAAAGGGAAATCCGATCAGGTCACACTTTCCCCAAACACCTCTAATGTCTTCCTTTCTCACTCAGAATAAAATCTCAAAACATGCAATGGCCGAAAGGCCCCATGTGATCCGGCCCTCTGACCCCAGCTGCTACTACTGCTTTCACTCTGTTCTCAACACACTGGCCTCCTCACTGTTCTCATTGGCCAACACTTCACCTCAACACCTTTATAATTACTCTGCCTTCTCCCTGAACTACTTTACCCCAAGATTTCTGGATAGTTCCTGTCCTTTATGTTTTTGTTCAGATATCATCCTATCAGACTGGCTTTCCCTAAGCTTTAAAAAAATCACATTCCCTCCTCACCCCCCTAGCCTCAGCCTCTGCACAATCTACTGCCCCTACTCTATTTTTCTCCTTCATTCTTGTCATTGATGATGTACTCTGCAATATTTGTTTACTGTCAGTCTCCCTGACTAAAGTGAGAAGATTCTTGTGCTTCCTGAGATCAGGGATAGGGCATTTTTTTGCCCCCATCATGTTCCCATCCCTGAAATGGTACCTGGTACTTAAAGTGAAAGTGTTAGTCACTCAGTCATGTCCAACTCTTTGCAATCCCATGGACTATAGTCTGCCAGGCTTCTCTGTCCATGGGATTCTCCAGGGAAGAATACTGGAGTGGGTTGCCATTTTCTTCTCCAGGTTATCTTCCCGACCAAGGATTGAACCCAAGCCTCCTACATTGCAGGTGGATTCTTTACCATCTGAGCCATTAGGGAAGCCACCTGATACTTAGCATATATTCAAAAGACATTCAGTGAATATGTGAATTTTACTTCTAACTCGTGAATAATCCCTAATATCCCCACATCACACAAATAGTCAAAGTGAGGAAGCTCAACTTATATCTCTTATTGTTTATTTCTCAATTAGTCTTATTTCCTCTAAGGAGCCCTCTCTGAAGAATCTCATCTGTACCAACCGGCCTCTCATTTTTTGTGTCCCAGGTACTGTGGAAAGAGAAAAGTCTTGGCCTCACACTGACCATTGTCTGTGTCTCTGGTGACCTTGACAAGAGCTATAGCAGCCAGGTACTGAGTAGACTCAAGAGAAAATAAGAGAAAAGGAAGTGGAACTGAGAACACTGAACTGGAGACAATTCTTCCTGTAAAGTAGTTTTTTTCTGTATAAGGAGAAGAGATATGGGGTGCTAGAAGATGTGGGGGCAAGAAAGGTTTTTCATGGGGTTTCTGCCTTTGTTTCTTAAGAAAGGAGAAATGCAGTTCCATTGTGTGCTGCTGAGAATAGTACCATCCAGGGTAAAGGTAACAGTGCAAGAGAGAGAAGGAACAAATATAAGATAATAAAATATAAAACTCATTTAGTAAAGTCTAAAGAGAACACGTATACTTATTTACAGGTTGGAAAAGTAGAGATTATGTTCCAAAACTAGTGACTGATTTCCTGGAAAAGAAATTTGACCTGGACCAATTGATAACACATGATTTACCTCTTAAAAAAATCAATGAAGGATTTGAATTGCTTAACTCAGGACAAAGGTACCTGCTTTTTTATGGTTATCTTGTCTCCGCCCCATAGGCTACTTTTTAAATTTAATATTTACAAATGTATGTTTCCTTCATATTTTATATTATTTTATATAGCAAGATTGATATAGACTTACAAAAAGAATAAGTCTTCTTGATAGACTTATTGTGTCATTGTCCTATAAAACCAATTTTTAAAACCTCTGTAATTTGATTTTTTAATACTAGATTGATTTCATCTTAGGTATTTTTATTTCATCACAAACCTGCTCACTTCTTCAAGTATTGCCACAAAATTTTCTTACTTTATAGTTTTGAAAGTGCTTTTTTAAGTGTTTTCTTCTGATCCTTGAAGATTAGGTTTATTTCTACCACCCCATAATCCTGCTTATGGCAACCACCAATCTGTTCTTTGTATCTAGGAAGTTGTGGTTGTTATTTTAGATTCCACATTCCCCATACAAGTGAGGTCATGTAGCATTTGTCTTTGCCTGACTCATTTCACTTATCATAATGCCCTTTAGCCATCCGTTTTGTTGTAAATGGCAAAATTTCGTTGTTTCATGACTAAATATTCCATTATTCACACACACACACCCACACTTTATTCATTCATCCATTCATGGATGCAGGTTGTTTTCACATCTTGGCCACTGTAAGCAGTGCTGCAGTGAACATGGAAGTGCTCCCTTTCATTTCCCACAGTTGTCGCCTTAGTTAAATTCGGTTCTCTCTCACTGACCATGTTAACACAATCGTGTGATAATAGGTCTCCTGCCTACTATATTTTACCACATTGGCCAGAACTTCACTAAACTGCTAAAACTAAGTTGCCCCAAAATATCAATGCCTTAGCATGGTTTTGAAAGCTTTTACTATTAGACCACAACCTACTTTTATTTATTAATATATGGAGTCATTTAACAGCTAAGAATTTAGCACCCACCCTATCACAGCCTCTGTGCTAGGCTCTGGGGATAAAGCCAGGGAGTAGCACTCACCTACTTTTCTCCTAGACA
This sequence comes from Giraffa tippelskirchi, assembly GCF_054371585.1. NCBI lineage: Eukaryota > Metazoa > Chordata > Mammalia > Artiodactyla > Giraffidae > Giraffa > Giraffa tippelskirchi. The sequence continues at coordinate 84,886,787 of NC_137275.1, read as the reverse complement.
CCCAGAAGTCTAAGCTCACTGGATAACCCTATCTGTTCACATCTTCATAGCCTTATTCATCCTTTTCCTTCAGACTTCCCTTCAGGAAATCCCTTTCCTCTTGTCAGCTTTTGCAGTTGTACTGATGCTTTAAGAATCAGCTCAGATACTCATATCAGAGACCCACAGAAAGAAAATGAATGGTGGAGACCTCAGGCCTGGAAGGATTTCCAATAGCAGAATTGACCTGAAGTTTCCTAAATCAGGCAGGAAGAACAATTGCATAAAACGTTTTTGTTTGGAAGGTATGGAAACAAATCACTAAAAACTATCATTTTACATTTCAGCATTCGAACTGTCCCGACATTTTGAGGTTCTAGGTGACAGAAGGTCTGTGTTGTGTGATGGTGAGCTGGAGCTTCCCTTTTTACACTTTCTCTGCTGTGACCATGGATCTGTTTCATAAATACAAGCAGAAGCACAAGATTGAAGATATATATATGAAGATATAGAGTCTTCATGAAATAAACTTTCAGTGTCTTATGAGCACCTGAGAATTAGCAGGGTGCTTGGGTCAACAATATTAAAATTTTTAACTTACATGTTCTAAAGTCAAAATTATATATTTTAAGATTATATATATGTACATATATAACATACATATATGTACATATATAATATATATCAAGTACATATACATATATATACACTTGGATTTTTATGTTGGAATAAAGATTTTTTAAAAAGAATTTTACCCAGCAGATTTAGCAATAAAAATATGACACATGTATCTCCTACACTAATATTAATTTTATGGATAGTCTTTAACACATTGTAACCATTCTTTTTGGATTCAAATGTAAGTATTTTTAAAGAGCACTTGTTGCAAAATAAGTTGAATTAGGTTTTGAAAACAGCTCATTGCACAATGTAAGTTACTTGATTAGGAAAGAAATAGTGAAAAGGAGGATTCAAGGGAGGAGCACATTTTAAGTGATTAACTTTAAGAATCATTTTATAACTAGATGAAACTGAAAAGCATAGTATAAGAGATTTGTCAGCATACATGAATATTTTCAGGAAAACATGTCTTTTTATAATACTATTTCCAAATTGGGAAAGGAGTACGCCAAGGCTGTATATTGTCACCCTGCTTATTTAACTTATATGCAGAGTACATCATGAGAAACACTGGGCTGGAGGAAGCACAAGCTGGAATCAAGATTGCCGGGAGAAATATCAATAACCTCAGATATGCAGATGACACCACCTTTACGGCAGAAAGTGAAGAAGAACTAAAGAGCCTCTTGATGAAAGTGAAAGAGGAGAGTGAAAAAGTTGGCTTAACGCTCAACATTCAGAAAACTAAGATCATGGCATCCGGTCCCATCACTTCATGGCAAATAGATGGGGAAACAGTGGAAACAGTGTCAGACTTTACTTTTGGGGGCTCCAAAATCACTGCAGATGCTGACTGCAGCCATGAAATTAAAAGACACTTACTCCTTGGAAAGAAAGTTATGACCAGCCTAGATAGCATATTAAAAAGCAGGGACATTACTTTGTCAACAAAGGTCTGTCTAGTGAAGGCTATGGTTTTTCCAATGGTCATGTATGGATGTGAGAGTTGGACTATAAAGAAAGCTGAGTGCTGAAGAATTGATGCTTTTGAACTGTGGTGCTGGAGAAGACTCTTGAGAGTCCCTTGGACTGCAAGGAGGTCCAACGAGTCCATCCTGAGGGAACTCAGTCCTGAATATTCACTGGAAGGACAGATGCTGAAGCTGAAACTCCAATACTTTGGCCACCTGATGCGAAGAGCTGACTCATTTAGAAAGACCCTGATGCTGGGAAAGATTGAGGGCAGGAGGAGAAAGGGACAACAGAGGATGAGATGGTTGGATGGCATCACCGACTCAATGGGCATGGGTTTGGGTGGACTCCGGGAGTTGTAATGGACAGGGAGGCCTGGTGTGCTGCGGTTCATGGGGTCGCAAAGAGTTGGACACGACTGAGTGACTGAAATGAAGTCCCTATTTGCTTAGTAATGACTCCATTTAACAAAATAATATTTTTAATTGTATACATCTGCACTGGCATAGCTTGCTATATCTATTTATGTTTTTGCTATCTAGTTGCTAAGTCGTGTCCAACTCTTTATGACCCCATGGCCCGCCAGGCTTCTCTGTCCACGTCTCCAGGCAAGAATGGGTTGCCATTTCCTTCTCTAGGGAATCTTCCTGACCCAGGGATTGAACTCATGTCTCCTGTATTGCAGGTGGATTCTTTACCTCTGAGCCACTGGGGAAGCCCTGTATCTATATATACAATATACTTAAGATTCTTAATAAAATTTAAAGATTTTATAAAATGTTTTGTGGTGATTTTTTTAAGAGGGTAGTTTTATTTTGTTATAAAACTTTTATTCACTAAGGGTAAAGCATTAAGACACCCATATAAAACATATGAAATACTTTATAAGAAAAGTAAGTAATGCGGGTACAGCAGAAATTGGAGGTTTCAATATAAGGTTACAATACAGCTTGTACATTCCTGCCTTGGGAGATTGCAAAAAGTCTAGGTACTTAAGAGTATTTACTTTTACATGATGAGTATTTCCCAATGAAAAATGGCTTGAACCCAAGGGGTAAAATTTCTTTCCTTTGCCAGTTTCTTGATCTACACTTAATCTAGGTTTAAAAAACAAAGCAAAACAAAAACAGCAGAAATATCTAAAAAGGTATATTAAATTCCTTTGTGAAGTACATTCATCATCAGCTGTTTGGCTATGGCAATTCTCAAAGCACTTATAGTTACAATTTATTAGAAAATATATACATATACAAGCAATACACACACACACACACACACTCTCTCCACCTAAAAATCATTTAGAGACTTCCCTCATCCATTAGCAACATCTACAGTTACAAACCAAAGACCTAATGAAGGAAAACTGATTCCCAAAAGCATTTTTAACGAGAATAATATGTAAAGTATATTATGTTTATGACCCTTACTCAAATTTTGAGAAAACTTGTTACACAAGGATATCTAAAGTTATATACAAATATAGTTACATCAGAAGAAATGAATCTAAAAAGGAATAAACATTTATCTCTCTCAGACCAGTTTTTTAAATGAACTCCACTTTATGCCTAGAGTCTCTTATAAATTTTGTTTTTTTTAATGTTGTGTATGTCACAATTTTATATTTTTAGTGCTTATTATGAAACTTTGTGAAATCGTTTCTCACTTCTGAGCTCGCCATGGCCAAACAGTGAACAGAAAGACCTTCTTCAATCTTGCCAGGGAAAGCTGCCTACAAGTAGTTTTTCATATCACCAGAAAATGCTGGTCCTAGGGAGAGATCAGGAAATTGATAGTTTTTATGTATTTTTAATTTCTAATCAACAAAGCCATGAAGCAGTATCAAACTGAGTTCTTAGCTGTTAAATCAGAGGATTAAAGAAATAGCTATAAGAATGTTAAATAAATATCCAACTTCTTGTTTAAAAAATAATCTAGAATTTTATCTACTTAATCATGAGTGAAAGGTATTAATTTATTAGGCAATTTTTCTTTTCATTTCAACCACGTACCAAGCAATGAGTTAGGTAAACCCTTAGCTCATGGTGGTGAGTAAAACAGATGTGGCCTCTGCCCTCACAGTGCATATAGTGTAGCAAGACACCCATTTAATGAGAAAGTAAATAAACATACACTATATCACTTAAACACGTGATGTGTTAAGTAGGGCAGTGACTAAAGCACTGTGTTAGAGGAAAAAAAATGGAAGGAAGCTTTTAACTTTCTGTAAGGTGTCTTGGGAGGCCATTCTGAGAACGTGCAATTTAAGCTCACATCTGAAGGATGAGCAGGAACAGGCCCCAAAGAGAGGGGCAGAATTCTCCCAGTTGGAGGAACCACACATCCAAAGGCCAGTAATTTGGAAAAGTTGACCATCTTCCACTGGGAACTGAGAACAGGTCAGAATGGCCTCAAAACATTAATAATATTCTAAATGCTGATTCCTTATGAAGACTTTCATGTATTTATCTCAATAGTCAGCTTCTTTATGCACTTGTCCAGAAAGGAACATGTTTTAGGTATTACCAAGATTAACATTAAATGATTTTTACTTAGAAGAACAAAATGGCTATAGATAGATAGATATAGCTTTCCCAGGAATACTCTTTTCCCCATGACCTTAATTCCAACCTGCAAAATTCTTCCCATCAGCATTTTCTTTGTTTCTCACTCCTCTTTGTATCAAAAAGGGTTTCTATTCCTCTGTAATAATTAGCTGACTAAGGTCTCATAAACTAGCTGGCAGTATTCACCTCCTTCATGCATATCTATTTTATTCATCTTCTTGTTTCTGACTCCCTCATAGAACTGGGTTCCCTTCACCAATCAGCCTTAGATTCCTGTAATTCTTTCCACCATTCTTCTGACATTGCCAGTCACCCAACAGGCTACAGAGAAGTGAATTATGTCTTTTCTCTGCGAATTCAAACCACTATACATGCAAAGTTTTAGAAAACAGAGACTGTGCTAAAATTTTTTTCTTAAAACAGTACTTAGTAAAACATTCTGTGCCCAATGAACACTATGCAGACATTACTGATTCAACAATTAAGTTGAGAGGATTATACGTTTCTGGCTGTGTCAAGTGTCCAACTAAATACATTATCATGCAATTAAAGTAGCAAGATGTTCTCAGCAGCTACTCTTTCAAGTAGCCAAATATTTAATTGCAAATTTGGATTTATTTTTCTCTACTGTAAATGAATAAGACTCATTTAAAATTCAAGTCAACATTTTAATTAGAAAAGTTTTTTGAATTTGCCATTGCACATTTGGAGAAAAATTGTTTTAGCTTGTTTAGCATTTTATGTTTCAATGCAAATTTTTTCAAAGAACCAAATCTTACATAATGATCTGGAATGCCTCAAATATAGTATGATTCATTCAGCATAGCCTTGTGTAAAACAAACTTTCCTACCAAAAACCCATGAAGTACAAATACCGTACTATGACTGTAGATTACACAGGTTTAGTCAAAAGCATGATGTGGTAACCTAATTCAGAAGGTCTAGATTTGAAACTCAGTACCTGTTTCCTGAGGTCCCACCCAGCTCTAACTTTCAAAAGCTGTAATAAGAATGAGGGCTCTTGGTTTCTCTTTACTTTGGAAAAGATGACTGAGGAACCCCTCCTCGGGAATGAAGGGTGCTAAAGCACCTTCAATGTATTTTTGCAAAATAGGGGACACATGCTAGTGAATTAATTGTGGCAACTGAAAATCAGGAAAAAAGGCATTCCCCAGGAAACCACCGAAGGTTCTGGGGAATACTTGGCTGAATCTGAAAGAAATTCTTGAGTTTAATCAAGGAGCAAATAACTTGCAGCAGGGGCAGGAAAGTGGGGGAAGTAGGCTAGAAAAAGAGAGAACACAGTTTTCCCATCAGGAGCTCAAGCCCTGGCACTACTAAGAGGCCCTATTTCACCTCTACCTGCTTCTAGAAGCTTGGTATGGCAGAATTCTAGCCTAACCTGGGATATTTTCCCTTTGAAACTTAAATTATCATCATAACATGTCATTTTGTAAGAATGCCAATTTCCCCAAACTCTACAGTTCACCTTGTGTGAAGGATATTACTATCTATCTTTTTCTTCCCGTTGCTTTGAATATCTCAGTTCATCCAAATGATTTCCTCTAATTGTAGTCAGGGTAAAAATGAAGAAACTAGGCAACTTCCCTAACACTGGACGTATATTTCAGAGGCTCAACTGGCCCCCAGCCACCAGACTTAGGACTTTCACAGAAGAGATCAAGCACATTCCTTTGGTGTTGGTGCATTAGGCAATGCTTGTAGGAACAGCAACAGGCCCTGAAAGAAAACACCTAGCCATCCCCAGAAGTCTCCACACAGCACTTAGGAGGCCTTCCATGAGGTCTCTCCCCTTTTAACCAAGAATCTTTTTCTCTTTTTTAAAATTTACACAAAGGAAATATCCCCATTACTTTACCCCAAGACTAGCCTAGCATTTTGACCTCACCCATATGGATTCTCTCTCCACTTCCTGGGAATAACCACCTCACTACCCCACAGGCAATGCAAACTAACATGACCAAAACTAAACCCTTTGTTTTCTCCAAAGTTGATCTGACTCCTGGTTCCTCACTTCGGTCTGTGGCCCTAACATCCACTCAAACTCGAAAGCCAGGCCCCTTGCTGGAATCTTCCCTTTCCACCAGCTTCCACAGCAAACGATTTATCAAGACCTCTTGATTTTACCTCCGAAACCATGAACCAATCAATTCCCTTGCCCTTTTCCCTGCTACCAAGTTTCCCCAGTTTGTGATTTGTTCCCTCATCTCTTGCCCAAATTCCTACAACAAACATCAACACAAGTCCCTGCCTGTTACAGTACAGCTTTGAACAGACTTGTCCAGATCCTCCAAGTCCATCCACAGGAAGGCCCACGATGAGCACTCTTTTTCTGTCCTTTAAAATACCAAAAAGCTTTTTGAGAGCAAAGTAGGAAGTGGCACCAACCTCCTTGTACTACATTCTCTTACCTGAGGCTCAGAGCAGGATATTTCACAGCCTCCATATGGACAGGAAGTGCAGAGTGGAGACTGAAGGCCTGTTCACTGTGGAGCAGCTCGGCTTCCGCCGTGGTTGACTAGTGCTGCGCAAGAGTGAGAGAAATGGACATCACCTGAAAAGGGTGGGGAGAAGGCCAAGCTCAGGTGTACTCTATCGACAGACCTCACTGATGTGAGAGCTTCCTATCAGAGCAAGAACTTATCGCTCCCTTTCTCTTAAAAAGTAGAATTATCTTTCACTGGTTTATTTCCCCTGAAAACCAAGATTGAGGATTCCGAGTCTAAATGCCATGGACTTAGCTGCTTTATCTTTTACCAAAAACAAGCTTAGTGATACTTTGGGAATCATGACATTGTTTTAGTTAGATTTACCGAGTTTGGGTTTGTTGTTGTTGTTTGATGTAAGCCATTTTTAAAGTCTTTATTGAAATTGTTACAACACTGTCTCTGTTTTATGTTTTTGGTTTTTTTGGCCAGGAGGTATGTGGGATCTTAGGTCCCTGACCAGGTATCAAACCTGTACCCCCAGTATTGGAAGGTGAAGTCTTAACCACTGGACCTCCAGGGAAGTCACTGATTTACTGAGTTTTTAAGTGTAAGTTTTCTGAGTCAGCCCTCCATATCCTTGGATGATGAACACGTGGATATGGAAGGAAGATGATGGAATCTGAGCATCCATAGTAGGAACTGGAACTAATTCCCCATGGATATCAAAGGATGAATGTACTCAACCAAAACACAGTCTGTGTAACTTCATTTTCCCTAATCTCTGGGAAATTACCTACTTAAAGGGAAATGTTTTGATATCCTATTATCTTCCTCTAAGGTAATTACAGAGAGAGCTTTGGGAAATTCACTATACCCTGCCTCTTGCCTTATTCCCCTCAGAATTGTCTTTCCCACCATCTCCAGAATGAGACAGCCAAGGAGCAAATCTGACCAAGCCGCTCCTTTACTTACAAGTGATTCCAGAACTTCACTTTGCTTCTTGGACATGAACGTGAGTCTAAGGCCCTTCCTGAAGGGCCCTCCCTCCCACCACTCTCAGGCAATACTAAAATGCTTGGGTTTCTCCTGCACTCAACATGTTTGGGTGTCTCTTTCCTGCTTGCTTTCTCTCTTGCTATTCCTATTCCTAGACTATTACCCCAACTTGCTCCCTTGTCTTAGCAAATTCCTGCATCTCCTTTAGGATTCATTTTAGTCTTCACTCCTCAAGAACACTTCCTCTGACCTCAGCACCTCTCTGCTCTCTTAATAGTCTAAGTGTGAGTTGGTCATTGTGTGTGCCATGTTAGATTGTAAGATTGTGTGTTTGTTCCCTCACAAGCCTCTGTGTCTCCAGCTGCCAAAGGAGAGGCTAACAAGAACAGACAATAGTGTTTCTTAAACAAATGCATACAGATTCTTAAATAAAAGTATAAAAAAAGATCCCCTGAGGACTGGTTTCCTCTGCAGGACTTGGAAAGATGTTGAAATTGGCACTGTCTAGCTAGGCCAAAGAATTATGAGCAAGTTCATAGTTAAAATAGGAAGAAAAATCAGAAACCACTGCTCCCTTTTACATATACCTTGGGACACTTTTTCAGCTGCCTTGTTCGTTTCTCTCTTGCAGTAGAGTTGAGGAAAATGAAGCAACAGCTGAATATTTCGTGCTTGATGAAAACACCAAATGAAATGCTGGATAACCATGTGACTTGAATAAAGCACATCTTTCCATGTTTATCATGCCTGATTTAGGGATTGCTTCACAAATGAGAGGGAATGTACAGAAAATGATTTGTTAATCAGAATATAAATAATTTTCTAGTTTACAAATGATTTTGAAAACTGAGGAAGCTATTGGGGAAATGCTTATATCCCCACTGTGACTCCAAGTTTTTCTTTTATACTTTATTTACCTTTATTAATATTAGCTTTTAATACCATTGAGTTGACCCCATTCTCCTATTTTCTGTTCTTCAAACCTCCTACCCCTACATTTCCTCACTTATGATAGGTTCTAAATCAATAAGCGTAGGTCGAAATGACAGTTTCGTTCAGTGATCTCTAAGTGTTTACCTTGGTTGTTGCTATAATTTTCATGTCATATTCTGGCCTTTCTTCCACAGATTGGTGAATTTCTAAGCCAAGAAGCCAGAAACTAGAATTTTCATCACAGTCATGTTCACATTGAATAGCTGCTGCTTATTGACTTGTCTGGTAATCAACTTGAGGGCAAGACCAATGTCAGTCAGGAACCTAGCAGAAAACAGTAAACTTAATCAAATTAGAGTTTAATTGAAGAAAGTTTAAGAAGGCTTTTTTTTTTTTCTTTTAAGAGCCATAGGCAGCATGAGTTATTTCAACAAGGGGTGATGAAGTATTCAAAGTCTTATTAGAGCAAGAAACTGTTATCACTTCCAGGCCTGAAGGGCAAGGGCAGGGAAGAGTTACCAGAATCCAGCAAGAGTGGGAGACATAGCAGAGGGGCTGCCTAGCAGGAGCAGTGGCCAAGAGCAGAAGAAACAGTCCCTGCCCAACCAGGATGGGTGATGAGGAAGACAGGAAAGAAACATCCCAGTCTTTCTCTCCTTTGCCCTTGATCATCTGCTGGTAACCTCTTTGACTTGACCCAGCCAGAATCCATAGGCCAGGGAGGCCTGTTGTTCCAGCTGTTGGGATCAGCCTCCTGAGAGCACAGAGCAGGACAGAGAATGATCTGAAGGTCAGGCAGGGTATCACAAGCATGGGGCATCTACCTCTCTCTCCCTCTCTCCCCAGTACCTGGCACAGTGCTTGTCACCTAGGTCTCAATGTAACTAAAAGTGGGGTCCGACTACTCGCCACTCAAAAACCAACAAAGAGGCAAGGTTGGTGGAAAGGAAAGTTTGCTTTATTTCAGGGAGGTGGGGGGGAAGCAGACTCCTATCCAAAGACTGATTCCCCCCTCTACTGCCAACCAGTGGGCAAGAGCTTTTATAGACAGAGGGAAGGGGCTACATTCAGAAACAGCACAGTCATCTCTGACAGTCATTTTGAAATTGGTCATCAGTGGTTTGATCAGCATCATCTTGATTGCTTAACGTAGAGTTAATCTTCAGTTCCATGGTCAGCTTTTTCCCATTTTCTTGAGGCCAGTTCTTGGAAGTGTGGCAGCTTATGTCATGGCTATAGTCTAGTCATCATGTAGCTAACTTCTTCCACCTGGTGGAGGTTTCAGTATCTAATAGACAAGTCACAGGATATGGCTCAGAATATTGTCTATAGCCCTTGAGGAGATCCTTAACTATGTTTAATGAGTAAACTATTTTTATTTGGTCTTGTTGGACTGTTTTCCTTTGTTTCTGCATTTTCTCACATCTCTGACTAAACTTATTCCTTGGCTAAATATTTTTCAGGCAAAAGGCAGGCTGAGGACATGGCAGGGAAGCACCATAGGGTTTCAGCAATACATATTTAGTAAATAAATGACTCCTTCTGAAAGTATTCAGAGACAACCTAAGCTGATCCAAAAGTGACTGAGAATTTCTGATGAAATTACTTACCAACCAAAGAGTTGGCTGACTTGACCATAGGGCTCCTTCATATTACTAGTGTTTCTCTGATGATTCACAACTGTTCCCCTTACATTATTATAACCCCCTCATGGACTTAAGGTTTTACAACAATTTGTCTTCCAAACATAATTTTAAAGCAGTTATTATCAATAAAAACCATACATTGTCACCCAGGTTCTGATCAGCATAAGATATCTAAGTTTACCACACTGAGTTTATATAGCCCAATTGAAAGAAAAGCAATTTGACCTCTTAGCAGTCTTATCAAGAAAAGATATATGCTTCTTTAATATCCTAAGTAGCTCTTTGCCCCCATTACTTCATTCTCACAGTTCCAAGATCTCTAAGATTGAGAGCCAATAGATTGTCTTGAAATTTGATAAACTGGTGTTCTGGGGAGAAATTAAAGCCAGCGTGAAATCTGCAATTGACTTTGTGACCACCATCCTCCCCTTTTATGATATAAATGTACGATGTATTTATATAAAAATTTATTTTTTCAGAGGTATAGAATAATGCAGTGCTTAAAAGAAGATTTGTGTCTTGACAAGGCAAAGTACTGGAACAGAAGGATCCATTTTCTCTGCTGTGTTAACCTACTAACCTATGAAACACACCTGGGTCTCTGAACAGGGCATCTGCCTCCACAGCTTTTCCAATCATCCCCACCATTCATTGTGTCACTGGATCTGTCTTATGCAACAGTTTCTTTCTCTATGTAAGGGGAATAAAAATATTGTTCTTTGAGAACCAAGGTTAGAATTCTATGTATATTTAGCGGCACTACTTTTAGTATCAACCTCAGGCTAATTCTTTCACATGAGACACTTTTGAAATTCTGCTGCTGCTGCTATGTCGCGTCAGTCGTGTCTGACTCTGTGCAACCCCATAGACGGCAGCCCACCAGGCTCCCCCGTCCCTGGGATTCTCCAGGCAAGAACACTGGAGTGGGTTGCCATTTCCTTCTCCGATGCATGAAAGTGAAAAGTGAAAGTGAAGTCACTCAGTCGTGTCCGACTCTTAGTGACCCCATGGACTGCAGCCTACCAGGCTCCTCTGTCCATGGGATTTTCCAGGCAAGAGTACTGGAGTGGGCCACCAGTGTCTTCTCCGTTTGAAATTCTGGGCAGATACAAAGACTACACTCAGTTATCAGTGTCCTATAGCTATTACAGTCTCAGGATGCAGTAACAAACTGAGTTTGCAATCTGTTTCAGAGCTAGCATTGGCTTGCTTCTCTCTCTTGAACTTTGAAACCAAAGCCAGTTTTAGGGAGAATCAAGGACATATTTATTGTCTTCGTTAACAATTAACTTTTAAAGAAAACATTGAATAATTTTAAAGGTCACTTTCTGTTTACAGTTATTACAAAATATTGGCTATATTCCCCATGTTGTACAAAACATTTTTGATCCTATCTTACAGCCAGTAATTTTTACCTCCCTCTATCCCACCCCTAAATTTCCCTTCCTACACCCTCCCCACTGGTAACCACTAGTTTGTTCTCTATCTCTTCATTAACAATCAATTTTTAATGGTTAATCCTATGTATAATTCATTCACCTTTCATCTACCCAAAGTTCAGAAATACAGTAGAAATCAGCAGGACAAACTTTGCTCAATTTTAGCAAGTGTTCCCAAAGGGAAAATCGAAGCCTGCCAATCAGAGATCCTTTGAAAGAAGGGCCTTCTCTGTAGACCGAGTATTCCCTAGGTGATATGTGGGATTCAAGAAAACCTAAGAGCCGCTTTCCTTTCAACTGTATAGAACTGAAGTCATGTTATACTTCAGGAATAGTGAAAGAAGTGTCCTAGCAGTGACTACAATGGTCTCCATTGATGTGGCCTTGGTCTCACTTGGTCACAGTGGAAGAGTGACACGTGCTCACTGTGTATACAGGTGCCTTGGGTCCTTTCTGGCTTCAGCTGCCTACCATGTGGCAAAAAGAGACTATGATAAAAATCTAAATTGGCCTCTTTTTATTTTATAGACTTGTACACAGCAAACAAGTTAGCCTTCTCCTGGCTGAGAACTTGGATTTCGCTAAGTAAGGAGGAGTTCCCTGGGATGGGGGAGGATGGAACTGGGGGAGGCATTGCCCTTCTGAGAACACAAGGACATACAGGAGATACACACACAATTCTGTGTCAGAGTGAAGGACCCTTTCCATTGGCCGTTGAGCTTTTGGATGTTTCTTACTTCGATGCCCCTGTGTAGCAATGGAGAGAGAGAGTGAGACTGCATCCTGGCTCATCTCAGTATTTCTTCATTATTACTGTGAATGAGGTGAGGGCTGATCAATGCAGCCCTGGGAGCTGGGGCAAGAGAAGGAAGGAGAACCTGCCTTGTTTATTGTATGCTTAGGATATAGTCCATAGAGCATTCAGCCCTCAAGAGGCCCTTTTGGGTGAAGAAATATTTCAAAGGGCTTCACCCCAGTTCTACCTGTAAAGCAATTCTAGTTCCATCCTACCTATCTTAAACTACATGAACATAAGAACAGACACCAAAATAAAAAAGCCTTTAGGTATAAAAGAGCATCTCCTTTGGAAGGATTTAGAATTCTCCAAAGCACAGAAATGCACATTAGGAGACCTCATCACACCCTGCCCTCAGCTGCTATGCCCATGGGGCAACCCAGAGCCCCCTCCCTTGAGATTTTGGAGGCTCCCTGACAAAGACCTGGGGAGACCAGAGCAGGTGACTGCCTCTACTGCTGGAAGGGAGTTGCCTTCCCCTGGAAGCTCCCAATTTACTTGCTAGTCAGAGCTCCAACACCACCCCATCTCCTCGCTGAGGTAATGGTGGGATGCGGTGAAGTGACAGAGGATAATCAGTGGATGCAACTTATGGACAAAAGCAGGCAATAAATACCTTGAGAGGATAAAGGAGAACTGCAGAGACATTATTAGGAGGCTGTGAGGAGAAGGACTTTAGGATGGATGATACTTCCTTCTTTAGCTCTTTACCTGAAGAGCCCTCCAGTAAAACCTCTCCAATAAAAGTGCAGTCTCAATTAGATTACAGGCTCAGCCTCAGGCTGTGTCACTAAGTGGTAAAATCATTCTAACACACATCTTGTGACCTTAACTAAAACTTCCACAGGTGCTACAAGAGGAGAGAAAAAAGTGAAATCAGTGATGCTGATTTGAATGTTTATTTTCATCTTAATTGAATCCATACTTACTTTGGTTTACACATGACAACTCTCTCTGTGAACAGCTCAGAACTCAAGTCATCCCAGCAAAGAAATCCCAGAAGAAAGAAAACTTTCCTCTCTAAGGATCTTCACTCAAAAATCCCAAAGAAAAGCTCAAACAAGTGGGGCAGGGTTCCTCAGCCCATCCCAGGGTCACTGTCTTTGGTTGGAAGAATGAGATGCTATGATTGGCCTGGCCTGGGTCTTGTGCTTATCCCCACACGAGGATGTTGCAGATGCAGCTCCATCAGAAAAACATGGAGTCAGGAAAGGGTAATTCCCAAAGAAAAGGGATTTAACTTCAAAAGAAGAAATAATGGAGGACTTCCCTGGTGATCCAGTGGTTATTATCTGTCTGCCAGTGCAGGGGACATGGGTTTGATCCCTAGTCCTGGAAGATTCCACATGCTGTGGGACAACTAAGCCCATGTTTCACAACTACTGAGTCTGTGCTCTAGAACCCAAGCTCTGCAACGAGAAGCCACTGCGATGAGAAACCCATGCACCACAAGCAGAGAGTAGCTGCCAATCCTGAAAACTAGAGAAAGCCCACATGCAGCAATGAAGACCCAGTGCAGTCAAAAAAAATTTTTAACTGAAGAAGAAATAATGGAATGTTCCAGATTAAATAAAGCAGATGTCCATGACAAATTGAGAATGTGTTAACTCATGGAATCCAAAGAATAAACAATCAAGCAATAAACAGGATATGAAGACAGTTGGACCTCCCTCAGAAATAATGGAATTCAGGAATGGAATTTGGCCTCAGCCCAGACTTCCTTTTGTCATTTTATCTGTTTCTATTTGTGTGTTGACTTCTTTTTCCTTTACTAAAGTCTGGTTTTCTCCGTATACTCGGATTAGTACCTTTCCTACCACTGATTCATGCCCTCTTGATAGGTTGATATGGGAGCAGAGGATTTAGGCAACTATGGGAGGCAGAAAAACTTGACTTGTCTTCTCCATGTACTTCTGCCTCTTTTTCCCATCTCCTACGTCTTAGCCAGACTTGGTAGATGACCATATAATTTATTATTCAAACTAATATCATCTTCAGAAAAAATGGCAGCATTATTAATAATTATGCTGTGACAAAAAGCACAAACCAATAGGATCCCAGAAAAACTGAAACACTCTGCCTTTAGCTTTTCATTCTCTCTCTCCTCCCTTAAAGAATTGTTCTTAGAAAGGGTTTTATATCAGTCACTTATATCCCTGCATTAATCAGACTGCTTTCTTTTGAGGTCAGTCTCCCAAGGCAAAAGAGTGAAAAACAAAAATAAACGAATTGATACTTAATCAAACTTGCAAGCTTTTGTACAGCAAAGGGAACCATAAAAAAAAGACAACCTACAGAATGGAGAAAATATTTGCAAATGATGAGACTAATAAGGGCTTAATCTCCAAGATAGATGAACAGCTTGTACAACTCAACAACAAAGAAACAAACATCCCAATCAAAAAATGGGCAGAAGACCCATAGACATTTCTCCAAAGAGGACATATGGATGCCAGTAGACATATGAAAAGATGATCAACATCACTAATTATTAGATAAATGCAAATCAAAACTATAATGAAGTCAGAATGGCCATCTTTAAAAAGTCTACAAATAACAAACGCTAGAGAGACTGTGGAGAAAAGGGAACCCTCCTACACAGTTGGTGGGAATGTAAATTTGTACAGCCACTATGGAAAACAGTATGGAGGTTCCTTACTAACAATAGAGTTGTCATATGATCCAGCAGTGCCACTGATGGACAAATACCCAGACAAAACTATAATTCAAAAAGATATATGTATCTGTATGTTCATAGCAGCACTATTCAGACTAGCCAAAACATTGTTAAAGTTCATCGACAGATGAATAGATAAGAAAGATGTGGTATGTATATACAATGAAATACTACTCAGCCATTAAAAGAATAAAATAATGCCATTTGCAGCAACATGGATGAAACTAGAGATTATCATACTAAGTGAAATAAGTCAGAAAAAGAAATACCATATGATATCACTTATATGTGGAATCTAAAATATGACAGTATTGAATCTATCTTGGAAACAGAAACAGACTCACAGACATAGAGAACAGATTCTTGGTGGCCAAGAGGGAGGGAGGAAGAAAGAGATGGATGGACTGGGAGTTTAGAGTGTAAATGCAAACTGTTACATTTAGAATGGATTAAAGAGCAAGGCCCTATGTTATAGCATACAGAACTATACCCAGTCTCCTGAGATAAACCATAACGGAAAAGAATATATAAAAAGAATGCATACATACATGTATATATAACTGAGTCACTTTGCTGTTCAGTAAAATCCTACAACATTGTAAATCAACTATACTTCAATTTAAAAAATAGAGAATTTTAAAAAACTTCCTCTCCCAGGGAAATTTTAAATATTCGTGTGGGAAAATAAATATTTTTTTTCCTTTGTAACGGAAATAGGAAAAATTGTCTTTTAATGTTTAGTTTTATGTTTTAAAAAGATGAATTTATGATTTTATGCCTTTAATCAAAGACATTCCTACTGCAGTCTAAAGTTTCAGTTTTTTAAAAAAAATTTCCCTATTATGGGACCATGAACACAGCTGAATAAAAGGAAGATAAAGCCAGCCCAATAACTGCTAGAGAAGTAATTAAAACAGATTTCTTTGATCAACCAGTTCACTTTTTTAAAAGTTCTTTGGAGTTATAGTTGACAAAAAATAAACTGCACAAATATAAAATGTACAATATGATACACTTTACATACGTTTACAGTCAAGATAAAAACATATCTGTAACCCCAAAAAAGAGCTGTGCACCAGTGTTTATTCTCTGGCTATTTTTAAAATTTTCTCTTTACCACTGGTTTTGAGCAATGTGACTGATGTGCCTTGGCATAGTTTATATATCTTGTATCTGAGGTTTACTGAATTTCTTGGATCTGTGGGTTTATAATTTTGTCCAAATATAGAAAATTGTCAACCAACTATGTCTTCAAATATATCTTCCCCTGCTTTTTTCCCCTCTAGGACTAAAATTGCACATATATTAGTCCTCCTGAAGTTATCTCACATATCACTAATGCTTTCTTAATTTTTTTTCTGTTTTTAATTTTGGATCAGTTCAGTTCAGCTCAGTCGCTCAGTCGTGTCCAACTCTTTGCAACCCCATAAATCACAGCACACCAGGCCTCCTTGTCCATCACCAACTCCCAGAGTTTACCCAAACTCATGTCCATCGAGTCGGTGATGCCATCCAGCCATCTCATCCTCTGTCATCCCCTTCTCCTTCTGCCCCCAATCCTTCCCAGCATCAGGGTCTTTTCCAATGAATCAACTCTTTGCATGAGGTGGCCAAAGTATTGGAGTTTCAGCTTCACCATCAGTCCTTCCAATGAACACCCAGGACTGATCTCCTTTAGGATGGACTGGTTGGATCTCCTTGCAGTCCAAGGGACACTCAAGAGTCTTCTCCAACACCACAGTTAATTTTGGATAGTTTCTCTTATTTACTGTTTTTTTTTTTTAATTTACCAATCTTTTTCCCTGCAATATCTAATCTGTTGTTAATCTTATCCAGTTTATTTTTCACCCCAGACATCTAAAATTCAATGTGACAAAAAGCTATATCTTTTTTTATTGTGGTAAAAAGCACATATCACAAAATTTACCATCTTAACAATTTTTAAATATACTGGTCAGTAGTTTTAAGTATATATACATTATTGTAAGACAGATCTTCAGATCTCTTTCACCTTGCAAATGTGAAACTCTATACCCATTGAGTAACAACTCCTCCCTCCCCATAACTATCACCTTACTTTCTATTTATATGAATTTGACTACTAAGATACCTCATATAATTGGAATCATATGGCATTTCTCTTTTTGTTACTGTTTAACTTAGCAAAATATCCTCATGTTTCATCTATGTTGTAGTATGCGACAGGATTTCCTTCCTTTTAAAGGCTACATAGTATTCCTTTATATGTATATACCGCAACTTGTTTATCCACTTATCTATCAACAGGCATTTGAATTGCTTCTATCTCTTGGCTACTGCAAATAGTGCTCCTATAAACATGGATGTGTGATTTTCTTTGAGATCCTGCTTTCAATCTTTTCTATTCTTTTGGGTATATACCCAGAAACAAGATTGCTGGGTATACGATAGTTCTATTTTTAATTTTTTGAGGAATTGCCATACTGTTTTTCATAGCTTGTGAAAGTGAAGAAAGTGAAGTTGCTCAGTCGTGTCCGACTCTTTGTGACCCCATGGGCTGTAGCCTACCAGGCTTCTCTGTCCATGGGATTTTCCAGGCTAGTGTACTGGAGTGGGTTGCCATTTCCTTCTCCAGGGGATCTTCCCGTCCCAGGGATCGAACCCAGGTCTCCTGCATTGTAGGCAGATGCTTTACCCTCTGAGCCAGCAGGGAAGCCCAAGTTGTGCCATATTGTAGCTCTAATGGTCTGGGAGTGAGAGAGAAGAATAAAGACAGAACACGAAACCTGGTGCAATGGGTCAGAGGACCTGTAGCCTCTATCGGACTGAAGTACAGAGTCCGCTCTGAGTCCAGCTTTTATCCCTAATTGCAGACTACAAGAGTTTCTTTGGCCTTATCTTTCTCAACACACCTGTTGTGTTAATCACATACTACTAAATGTCAGGGACTACACTGACATAGTCCAGATCTCCTTGTTTTTACCCCTGGCCGTTCCCTTTTGGGGTAGTCTCGGGAGCAATCAGCAAGCGCTAGGCAGCGTTCATGCCTGACGCCGACCCAGTGTTCCAAGGTCCATGCTTTCATGATCCCAGTCAGTCTCCCTTCTGGGTCTGGCCTTGGGGTTTCTAACGAGGTGATTATTCTTAAGAAAAACATGAAAGATAATCATTAACATAGTTTCTTAATAGATGCTGTTTTTCCAAGTGTTATTTCTGTGAAATTTCTCAAGGCTGTGAAAGTACATTATTAGGAATTCCCCCTACATCTCCCCCTTTTTGTTTTTGCAGGAGTAGATATACCGTCTGAACATATTTCTTCATCAATTCTTGGATGGTTTCTCTTGTGTATCTGAGGACTAGACATAAAACAGTTAAACATATAATCCTGATATTATAGTACCAAGCAATCCTCTTAAAGTTTTAATCCACATCATGAGGTTAAGTTTATGTAAGTGTTCCTCAATTTTTTCAAATAAATCAGTTTCTGGGAGTAACTGTAAGTGAGCAATCTGCACACTAGAAATAGCAGCCTGTAATTGGGAAATACCTGAGGACAGATTATTATGAACATGTCCTCTCAGATGTTTAGATAATTGATCCCAAGTATATGCACTTTGATTATACTTATGAGGTGTGACACCAAAGAAGAGATATTCCAATCATACTTAAGATGAATTTGTAATTTTAAATTTTGTACTTTATCCCCTAGTAGCAGAACTGCATCTTCTAAATCAATCAATTGTTTATTAATTTCTTGGTCTATGTGGGTTTGACTTCCCCAGGCAGAACTTGCATCTTGGTGCCACTGCTGCATAAATGTAGCCGTTTGTGTAGTTTGATGTAGTGCCACACCGGCTACTGCTGCAGTCACGGCTATAGCAATAATTTCCACAATAGCTAATACAAGGAGCCCAATAAACCTTTTGGAACATTGCAATACTTTCTTTATAACCTTTAAAAGACCACATGTTTCAGGAGAGTCTTCCCAAGGTCTGGTTTGATTTACTGGAAGCCATATTCCCAGTCTCCTTCTTAATATAACAAATGAGTGATGAGAATTATGAAGTGACCAATTTAAGCAGGTGTATAATTTGCAGTCTTGACAAGAAAGTTCTTGTACACTTTCATTGACAGAAATTGTTCCTTTCAAAAGTACATAAGGATCTCTTATGCAAGCCCGAAAATAATATTTTGTACTGGTATTAAATGTCAATGAATAATTAGTTTTATTGGAATAATGTCCATCCCAAATTTGGAATTTTTTAAGACTTAAAGCCAATCTCCAAATCTCTCTTTGCCCTCTTTCTTGATCCAATTGTGGGAAGGGGGCATGACATGCCATTACCAAGTCATATAATTGGATGATTTGAATGAGTGGTAATATTAGTATGGTTAAAGACTTTATGCACTTGCCAATGCAGCCTTTTGTGAGGATTGCAGTACTGATTTTGATGAGAACAATTAGAGACTGCATACCCGATAGGGGACCTGCTGCTGCTGCTGCTGCTGCTAAGTCGCTTCAGTTGTGTCCGACTCTGTGTGACCCCATAGACAGCAGCCCACCAGGCTCCCCCATCCCTGGGATTCTCCAGGCAAGAACACTGGAGTGGGTTGCCATTTCCTTCTCCAATGCATGACCAGTCCTACACAATTCTATAGAAACCATTAATCAAAATTACTCCCTCTGTCCCACAGCAATTATCCCACTGAATACAACCTTGTTTTTCAGTCCACAGCTTGTGATGCTTGTATAAAGGTCTGTCTGTGTTGGTGTCATTATTGGGTTCTGAGTTGTTATAAGCAAAACTCAGACCAGAGAGAAGATGTAACTGAACCTTAGTATAGTTACTATCTAAAGAATTAGTGAACAGCCAGGCTTATGTCGATAATTTAAGACATCCTGTAGCTGGTCCTACACAAATTGGCCAGGATTCATACCCATAAGTAACATTGAAGGGAGTCCCTTCCTCTTGTTTAAAAAGAGGAAGACGTGCATCTTCAGGTCCTGGTATCCAAGAAGAATCATTAACATAAACGGGGATCACAGAATCCCCCCAGTCAATGGGTTTTAGTAATGGGAGGTTAGGTATGTATGCCCAATAAGTATAATTTTTAGATTTAGCTGTTGCTAGGGGTGTACTCACTGCGGGGGTGATAAGAGCAAACATGGCAACAGCCAGATCGTTAGGAGCGACAGCTTTCCCTTCACTTTCTAAGATCTCCTCTGATTCTGTGTTAATCTTTTAATTTGTCCCCAATTGGGGATCTTGTTCCGATGTGTGGAAGGGAGGGAAATCGTTATCTTTGTTTCAGACTCAGGCCTTTGATGGAGAAGGAAATGGCAACCCACTCCAGTGTTCTTGCCTGGAGAATCCCAGGGACGGGGGAGCCTGATGGGCTGCCGTCTATGGGGTCGCACAGAGTCAGACACGACTGAAGCGACTTAGCAGCAGCAGCAGCAGCAGGCCTTTGAAACTCATTACTGGGTGCTCTCTGTCTCATACAAAGCGTCTCTTCTGCGGGAGGTCACTCATGATACAGTTTCAGATGGTGGTAAGGGAATACAAATAAGTATTTCTAAATTACCTGGTGAAACACAAGTGAAACCCCTTCCTCAGGTTATCAGACCCCTCTACGCTACGAGTGTGTTACTGGATCATACCATCTAACAGATGGTTTGGGGTGAATTTCTTTTTGTTCCTTTGTAAAATGTCATTCTGCTGCAATGAAATCATTATCCTGGTGCAAAAAATTTAAAGTAAATAATGCTTTATGTAACTTTTGCTGTGGGGGAAGAGACATTCCATCTCCCTCTTTTTGTTTTTGTAATATTTTTTTAAGAGATCTGTTAGCTCATTTTACAATAGCTTGTCCTTGGGGATTATAGGGGATTTTTGTGTGATGTTTTATAGACCAAGACTTTAAAAAATCTCTAAAAGCAGTACTAGTGTAAGCCAGGCCATTGTCTGTTTTTATATTTTGTGGGAGGCCGATAGTAGCAAAGCAGCTATGCAAACGTGAAATCACATGTTTTGTAGATTTTCTAGAGCAAGCAGTTGTCTAGATAAATTTAGAGTTAGTATCAACTGTGACATGTATATAAGCAAACTTTTCAAAGGACAGGATGTGAGTTACATCCATCTGCCTGATCTGATTTGGCTTTAGGCCATGGGATTAATTCCCCTGGCTTTTATTGGAGATGTGGTTATCGCAACAGTCTGACATGTAGGACAAGTTATATAATCTGTTTAGCTTGAGTCCAAGTGATATGAAACTTGATTTTTAAATATTTTGAATTACAATGTGTCAGATCATGAAAGGCCGATGTCTCTGTAAAGGTTGGAAATAAAAGGCTCGAGCATTATTTTTTTGTTAAAGGTTCTGGTAAATTAGTATGAGCCCCAATATGGGTAATGTAGAATGGAAATTGTCGGTGTCTAATCACCTGTTGTAAATCTGTAAAAAGTGTATATAATGTGGATGGGATAGTATCTTTAATAATTGTTGTTTCTATATGTATAGTGACATGTACAGAATATTGAGAATCAGATAAGATATTAATTGTTTGGGGAATATTTTGTAATGTGTGTGTAATAGCTAGAATTTTTGTTTGTTGTGTAGAATATCTAGGTGTTTCAATAACTAGCATAAACACGCCTGTATATCTTGTTTTCCCTCAGCTATTGTCATCTGTAAAAATGAAAGGAGTGGAGGGAATGGGGCTGACATTAGTAATTTTAGGCAAAATCCATCTTGTTTGTTTTAAAAACTGTAAGATAGGCAAATCAGGATAGTGGTTGTCAATTTGTCCAACATAGTCAGCTAAAGCTAGTTGCCAAGATAATGAATTTTGAAGAGAATGTTTTAATTTTTTGGAGGTTAGTGTAGTGCAAATAAGGCAGGGATCATGTCCAGGAAGTTGTTGAACACGCTCTCTTCCTTTTTAGAATTATAGTAGGTATCATATCTAAATAAGGGGTAATAGATTTTGTTAATGAATTAGCTAAGAATATCCATTTAACTATTAAAGGAGTTTGTATAATCAACCCAGTAGGGGAATGAGGGGTAGGAAAGACAAATAACTGGAGAGGCTCTAAAGGGTCCATTTTGTCTATTTGGCAGTTTTGTACAGTTTGTTTCATAATTCTTAGTTTTTTGTTTTTTTTTTCTTCAGCCTCAGGAATTAGTTGTCAGGAGCTATTAAGCTCTGGATTTCCTCTTAATAGAGAGAATAAATGCGATAAAGAATAAGTTGGAATCCCTAACTTAGGCTGAATCTAGTTAATATCTCTAGTAATTTTTGTAAGTCATTTAGAGTTTTAATTGAGTCTCTGTGTATTTGTCCCTTTTGCGGTTTGATTGTAGTACAGATGACTATATTTTCTAAGTACAAAAAGTTTCAGTGTATTGTAATTTATCAGGAGCGAAATATAAGCCAGCACATTCTAAACATTCCTTTAGCTTTAAAAACAATTCCTATAGGCTATCAATTTCAGGTAAGGCGCATAATATATCATCCATATAATGAATGATATATGCATGAGGGAATTGTAGCATTGGATGAAAAACCTTGGCTACAAAATTTTGACAAATAGTGGGACTGTTAAGCATACCTTCAGGTAATACAGTCCATTGAAATTTTTCATGTGGTGCCTTTAAATTAATGGAAGGAACTGAAAAGGCAAATCTGGGTTGATCATTAGGATGTAAAGGAATAGTGAAAAAACAATCTTTGAGATCAATAACAAACAAATGCCAATTTCTTGGAATCATACTAGGATTAGGTAGGCCAGGCTGCAAAGCATCTATTGGAACAATAACAGCATTAACCGCTCTCATATCAGTAAGCATTCTCCATTTACCAGATTTCTTTTGTATCACAAACACTGGAGAATTCCAAGGGCTAAAGGACTCAATATATCCCTTGTTAAGTCGTTCATTAGCTAATTTATGTAAAGCCTCTAATTTTTCTTGTTTTAGAGGTCACTGTTCCATCCACACAGGTTGATCAGTTTTCCAATTAAGAGGTATGGGTGTGAGTGGAGGAAGATTAATACAAGAAGTGGCCACTAGTGAAAAGGAGGCGGTTTGAAATCTTGAGTAGTCAAAAGATAAATTCTTTCTTGTTGATTTTTTCCCAGTCCCAATTCTGGTATATAATCTTGATTGAACATAATTTGGTGACTATACTGATTTGGAGGAATACGTATCTCAGCATGCCATTGTTCTAAGAGATCATGACCCCATAGATTGATAGGTATATCAGCAATATAAGGTTGGATAGTGGCTGGTTGCTTATTAGACCCTGAACAAGACAATACCATAGCACTTTGTTTTAGTCCTTGTGTCTGTCTTAGACCTACAGTAGATATGTTGGCCATGTTTTAGGCCAATGTTGAGAGCTGATGATAGAAACATTGGCTCCAGTATCTATTAAACCTTGAAAGTTTTTGCCATTTATATTGACTTGACAAGTGGGTCTGGATTCCAAAATCTTTTCAGTGAGAAAAATACCAGCCTGACCTGTGCTTCCAAATTCCCCAGAGCCCCGCTTTTTGTCTGAATGTCCTATACTCACATAAGGTAGAATTAAAAGCTGAGCAATTCTATCCCCTTTAGAAACCTTCCAGGGAAGAATGGTAGAGACCATGACCTTCAATTCTCCTTCATAATCATTGTCTATAACTCTGGTATGAATTTGAACTCCCTGAGAAGTTAATCCAACAGTCCCCTGTTGAAGCGGTCCAAATATTCCTGCTGAAATAATAGTTGGTGTCTCTCCAGGAGTAACAATAATATCATGATTACTACTCATATCAAGGGCTATGTTTCCTTGGGTTGCTGGGGATAATTCCATGACAGTTCAGTCAGTTCAGTTTAGTTGTTCAGGCATGTCTGACTCTTTGCAACCCCATGGACTGCAGCATTCCAGGCTTCCCAGTCCATCACCAACTCCCGGATTTACTCAAACTCATGTCCATTGAGTCAGTGATGCCATCCAACCATCTCATCCTTTGTCGCCCCCTTCTCCTCCCACCTTCAATCTTTCCCAGCATCAGGGTCTTTTCCAATGAGTCAGCTCTTCGCATGAGGTGTCCAAAGTACTGGAGTTTCAGCTTCAACATCAGTCCTTCCGATGAATATTCAGGACTGATTTCCTTTAGGATGGACTGGTTGGATCTCCTTGCAGTTCAAGGGACTCTCAAGAGTCTTCTCCAACACCACAGTTCAAAAGCATCAATTCTTCAGTGCTCAATTTTCTTTATAGTCCAACTCTCACATCCATACATGACTATTGGAAAAACCATAGCTTGACTAGATGAACCTTTGTTGGCAAAGTAATGTCTCTGCTTTTTAATATGCTGTCTAGTTTGGTCATGGGCTTCCCTGGTGGCTCAGAGGGTAAAGCGTCTGCTTGCAATGCAGGAGACCTGGGTTCCATCCCTGGGTTGGGAAGATCCCCTAGAGAAGGAAATGGCAACCCACTCCAGTGCTCTCGCCTGGAAAATCCCATGGACAGAGAAGCCTAGTAGGCTACAGCCCATGGGGTCGCAAAGAGTCAGACAGACTGAGCGACTTCACTTTCAGTTTGGTCATAACTTTTCTTCCAAGGAGTAAGCGTCTTTTAGTTCCATTTCACAGAATGGTAATTCTGACTGTTGTTGTTGGCAGGAATAGTTGGGAAAGACATTTGTGGAATCTGAAAAGGATAGGCTCCCTTGTTTCTTGGGGCTGGGAGATTGCCCCAGAGGCTGTTTCCCAAAAGGGTCCATCCTTATGAAATTCAGAATGGCACTGATTTGCCCAATGGCTTCTTTTTTTTTACATTTTGGGCAGAGCCCAGGGACATTTCCCTTTCATGAATTACTCTTTTGAAAGTTCCCTTTTCTGAACTTACATTCAACTCTAGTATGTCCATGTTTCCCACAATTAAAACAAGAGTCAGGGAATTTAGCAAGTCGTAATCCAGCCATACCCTGAGCTAATAAATCAGTTTTAAAGGATTTGGTTCTGTTGGGGAAGTTTGTAATTTCCTCGGCTCTGTCTCACTGCAGCAAAAATTTGAAGCAACGGATGGACCAGTGTTATAGCTCAATTTTATTGGCAAGCAAAGGAAAATACATCCTTGAGGTGCAAGGGAGGGCTGACCCAAAAGATGCAAAGAGAAGGGAAACACCCTCCCACCCCCTACCCCCACCCCACCCCCACCCCACCCCCACAGCACCCCCCCACCCCCAGCTCAATTTTGGCTCCTCTTTTTATATGTTTTTTCTCCTCTATATAGGATTCCTGTCCTATATAAATTGGGCTAGCCAGGAGGGCTGTTTGTGTTACCTGAGGTCTACACTCCAGTCCTCGGATCTTCCTTTGTTCTATTTTGTCAGGCTTTTCCCTTCTTTGTCTTTTAGCCACCATCATTTTGGACTCCTTTTTCCTATTCTAACTACCTAACAGTTCTTACTCCCTGGCATAGTTTAACATAATCATTCAAACTAGCTTTTCCTTTGAAAGGGTTTATTACTTTCTTGTAATCAGTGTTAGTATTACCATAAGCCAACAATTGTAATATGACATCTGCTGCCTCAGCATTTGTAACTTGCTGGTGGTTTTGCCTCTCCTAATTGGACAATAAATTCAGTATAGGGCTTCTTAGGACCCTGGAAAATTTTTTGAAAGGAAACAGAAGTCTGGCTTTTTGACTCTATTTTTTCCCAGGCCCTCAAGAAACATCTTCGCAATTGTTCTATGGCTTGATCATTCATACGTATTTGATCTTGCACTCTTCCCCATGGACCTATCCCCATAAGTTTTTCCAACAAAATAGGGATATTATGAGTCTGATTATGTGCAGTCAAAGTCTCAGCATGATCTTGCCACCAAGTTCTAAATTGAAGAAATTCCCCTGGGGCTAATGTCATGGTCTGGGTGCGGGTTGGAAAAGAATTGCCAGACATGAGACAGAATGAGAGGGAAATAAAGTTAATTAGAATGGGAGACGCTGTTAGAACAGCGGGCCAGCTCAAGGGAGAACCAACGTTGAATGGGAGTCCTTAGTCCACTTTTATTTTATACTCAGGGTACAAGGAGTGGGATAGGGGTCTTGTGGGTCATTTGCTGATTGGATGAGGCACGTATACCTGGTGGGGGTGGGGGGGAAGAGTAAGGCAAATACCTCCTCCGTATGAGGTAGGAGGGGAGACAGGTTATATTGTTCCAGTAATATCTACAACATGGGGGAGGGAAGGACATAAGGGTCTGGTTTTTCCATTCCTGAGTTCCAAGACCCTCCTTGGTTATCTGCTCTTTTGTCCTTTGGTCACCACTGCTAAGACTGTTTTTGCTGATATCGACCAATCTGCTGGAATGAGGCGATTGCCCTCTGCCACACCCTGAACTATTCCCACCATTAACGGGGAATTTACACCATAATTTTGTACTGCTTTTTTAAATTTCTTTAGGATTTTAAAATGTAAAGGTTCATGAACAGCCTCATAGACTCCATCAGGGTTGTTAGGATCGACACCAGGAGTTACCCTCTCATGAATAGTCACGGGAAAGGCAGTACGAAAAGCCTCTAAATTTCCTTCCCATTGTGCTTGTAAAATTCCTTTCTGTATGGATGAAAGATGAAGAGTGGGCATAGACTCTCGACTGAAAATGTTTTCTCCAAAAGCAGGTTGTGGAGTGGAGGACGGGGGAAGGAGGCAGAGAAAAAAATCCCTCATCATCCTCCTGGGGAGCCGAGGGAGCGGGTTTTGCAGATGGCTTGCCCTTTCCCTCAGACTCCACATATTCTGGACTTTGAAGTTTTTTCAAAAGAGTCATCATCACTTTCATTAAAAGAATCAGAAGTCTGCAAAAGTTCCAGTACTGATTTAATTAATGTCCACTTATTTCAAATAGAAAAAGGGAGTGGAGTTCTTCTTGCATGTTCTTTCTTTAACCCGGCTCCAACCGTTTCCCCAGACTTTCAGACCTAAGGTCCCTATTGACAGGAACCAGCAGCAATATTTATCCACTGCTTGCAACAATTTAATAATCACCCTTTACTAATAGAAGCTCCTCCCGCTTTCAAGAGCTGTCTTAATAAACAAATATACGGGTGATAGTGTTCTGTACTCTGAACATTTCCCACTTTAACGCGATTAAATGCCTGAAGGACTTACAAGCAGAAATTTTCAGAGGCCTTTCAACTGCCCCAGGTTCTGCAGTTGCTGTAGTTTCACTTTTGCTCACAGCAGTCTTTCGCTCCAGCCCCAAGTTGGGCACCAATTGTTGCTCTAATGGTCTGGGAGTGAGCGATGAGAATGAAGACAAAACACAAAATCTGTTGCAATGGGTCAGGGGACCTTTAACCTCTATTGAACTGAGGTGCATGTTGGGTAAGGGAGTTAGAGAAGGCGAGGTTCGGAAAAAGAACGAGACAGGCACTTGACAGGAACAGATCACCTTTAATGAGGCGAGAAGGGGCAGCAGTCAGATTAGTGAGTTGTGGCACAAACCCAAGAAAAGATTAAGTATGCATAGGCATATATGTGGAAATCTACTGTCTTAAGGGGGCCTGTTCTTCTCCAAGATTGTTTGGAGTAGTTATCTTTTAAAACGGCTGGGGCAAGGAATTCTGGAGATCGGCCAGAGGCTGGGACAGGCTGGGAGCTGGGGGTAACCAACCTTAATGTCATTGTTTTCCTTCCAGCGAGAGAGTTCTTTGTTTTGCATAGAATTGTGGGGAGAACCTGAGGGGAGTTTTAACTCCAGGCTATTTTGAGCTGTGTAACTTTCCTTCAGTGCAAAGTCCACTCTGAGTCCAGCTTTTATTCCTAATTGCAGACTACAAGAGTTTCTTTGGCCTTATCTTTCTCAACACACCTGTTGTGTTAATCACGTACTACTAAATGTCAGGGACTAAACTGACACAGTCTTGATCTCCTTGTTTTTACCCCAGGTCGTTCCCTTCTGGGCTAGTCCCGGAACGATCAGCAAGCGCTAGGCAGCATTCATGCCTGACGCCGACCCAGTGTTCCAAGGTCCATGCTTTCATGATCCCAGTCAGACTCTCTTCTGGGTCTGGTCTTGGGGTTTCTAACAAGGCGATTATTCTTAAGAAAACCATGAAAGATAATCATTAACATAGTTTCTTAATATGTGCTGTTTTTCCAGGTGTTATTTCTGTGAAATTTCTCAAGGCTGTGAAAGTACATTATTAGGAATTCCCACTACACCATGTTACAATTCCACCAATAGTGCACAAGGTCTCCGGATTCTCCATATTCCTACAAACAACTGTTCTGTTTAAGTGGAATCATCTTAATGGACATGAATTGATATCTCTTCATGGTTTTGATTTACAGTTTTCTGATGATGAGTGATGTCTCCACCAGAGAGCAGAAAAGAGGGAACATTCTCCAACTCGTGTTATGAAACCAGCAAAACTATAATACCAAAATCTGATAAGCACATCACAGGGAGGACAAAAAGAAAATTACAAACTAATCTTGCTCACAAAAATAGATGCAAATATTTTAAACAAAATAAATTGAGCATAATATTGGACAGATAATGTATCAAGACCAAGTAGATTTATTCAGGAATGCAAAATTGGTTTAGCATTTGAAAATCAACATATTTTGTACATTAGCAAAGACCTTGATTGATGCAAAAAAGCATATGATAAAATTCAAATTGCAATATGATAAAAACTTTGAGCAAAATATGAATGAAAAGGAACTTCCTTATTCTGATGAAGCATAGCTATATGTCAGCCTTCAGTGAACATCATACTTAATTATTGAGATTGACAATAAAGCAAGAATAGTAATAAAAACACAATTCTTCTTCAACATTTACTGAAAGCCCTAGCTAATGCAAGGAGACAAAAAGAAGAAATAAAATGTTTCAGTATTGGAAAGGAAGAAATAAAGCCTTTACTCCCAGATGACATATATCTAGAAAACCTAGAAGAATCTTCAAATTATTAAAACTAATAAACGAGTTTAGATATACCACGGATACAGAACCATTACAAAATTATATTTCTGTATACCAGTGACAAACAAAATCCTTTTTTTCTATGATCTGTTGGGTCATAGAATAAGCAAGAGAATTCCAGGGAAACATCTACTTCTGCTTCACTGACTATGCTAAAGCCTTTAACTGTGTGGATCACAACAAACTGTGGGAAATTCTTAAAGAGATGGGAATACCAGACCACCTTATCTGCCTCCTGAGAAATCTAAATGTAGGTCAAGAAGTAACAGTTAGAACCGGACATGGAACAATGGACTGATTCCAAATTGGGAAAGGATTATGTCAAAGATGTATATTGTCACCCTGCTTATTTAAGTTCTATGCACAAGAACGTCATGTGAAATGCTGGGCTGGATGAAGCAGAAACTGGAATCAAGATCGCCGGGAGAAATATCAGCAACCTCAGATAAGCAGATGATACCACCCTCATGGCAGAAATTGAAGAGGAACTAAAGAGCCTCTTGATGAAAGTGAAAGAGGAGAGTGAAAAATCTGGCTTAAAACTCAACATTCAAAAAACTAAGATCATGGCATCCAGTCCCATCACTTCATGGAAAATAAATGGGGAAACAATAGAAATAGTGACAGACTTTATTTTCTTGGGCTCCAAAATCAATGCAGTTGGTGACTGTAGCCATGAAATTAAAAGACGCTTACTGCTTGGAAGAAAAGCTATGACAAACCTAGTGAGCATATTAAAAAACAGAGACATTAGTTTGCCTATAAAGGTCAAAGCTAAGGTTTTTCCAGTAGTCATGTATAGATGTGAGAGTTGGACGATAAAGAAAGCAGAGCACCGAAGAATTGATGCTTTTGAACTGTAATGTTGGAGAGGACTCTTGAGAGTCCCTTAGACTGCAAGGAGATCAAACCAGTCCATACTAAAGGAAATCAATCCTGAATATTCATTGGAAGGACTGATGCTGAAGCTGAAGCTCCAATACTTTGGCCACCTGATGTGAAGAGCTGACTCATTTGAAAAGACCCTGATGCTGGGAAAGATTGAAGGTGGGAGGAGAAGTGGACGACAGAGGATGAGATGGTTGGATGGCATCACCATCTCAATGGACATGAGTTTGAGCAAGCCCTGGGATTTGGTGAGGGACAGGGAAGCCTGGCATGCTGCAGTCCATGAGTTTGCAAACAGTCAGACACGACTGAGTGACTGAACTGAACTGAAACTTAATAAGTGAATGCTTTTTGAATTTTGTTATATTATTGCTATGGATTGAATTGTGTGCCCCCAATTCATTTTGATTTCTAAACTCCAGTGTGACTGTATTGGAGTAAGGAAGTAATAACAAATGAATTCACAGGGATGGGGCCCTAAATGATAGGATTAGTGTTCTTATAAACGGAAACCCTGGAGAGTTCACTGTTTCTCTCCACCTTGTGAGGACATAGAGAGAAAGTGGCCAGCTAAGCCAGGAGAATGGACACCCCAGGTGGCCCAGTGGTAAAGAATCTGCCTATCGAGCAGGAGACTTGGCTTTGATTCCTGAGTCAGGAAGATCCCCTGGAGAAGGAAATGGCAACCTGCTCCAGTGTTCTTGCCTAGGAAATCCTATGGTCAGAGGAGTGTGGTTGGCTATAGTTCATGGGGTCAGAAATGACTTAGCGACTAAACAGCAAAAGAAGCCAGTCAGGAAAAGGGCTCTCACTGCTGGAACCGAATCAGTAAGCACCTTGATCTTAAACTTGCCAGCCTCCAACACTGTGGGAAATAAATGTCTGTTATTTAAACCACCCCATCTTTTGTATTTTGTTAGGGTAGCCCAAGCTAAGATGAGCAGTAAACTATATGCTTAGACAAACATTTGGCTGGTTCCACAGCTCTTTCACAAGAAATGGTTTATACTACAATAGCCTGTTTCATCGATACTGCCTATGGTGAGAAAGCTAACCCTGTATTTGATTATTAAAGAGAAAATTCACATCACCTGTAAACTAACATCCACAGGAAATTACTGTAAATCTAGAATTAACTATGCTTGCATCTCCTTGTTCTTTTTCTCCATCTCCTCAATCTGTTGTTTAAATTTTTTAAAATTCCTTTTGAAGAAAACTTTATTATTTTTAGCATGATGGTAACAATAATTCAGGCAGGCAGATTTAGGTTTGACTCTCAGCTTTGGTTCTTTTCCAGCTATGTGATTTCTGGAAAGTTATTTCATCTATCTGAACCCCAATTTATCTGTAGAATGGAGAAAGTCAAAACTATCTTAAAATGATGTTGTGAGGACTGAGTGAGATGATAGTTGTAAAAAGTGACTGACACATGGAACATACTCAGCAAGTTTTAGTTCCCTTTCCTGGCCATCCATTGCTTCCACCAGAAATAGAAAAGTGCTGCTACCTGTACCTCAATAACACCATGCACTGATAATTAGGGGTTTGAGCACAGTCTCTTCCATTTGAATTTTGCTGCTCTAATTTGGAATATCTACATCTTTCTATATAAAGGAAGTCTTTGGTAATAAAGCTGAGGACTTAATGACTTTTTTAAAAAATAAGGTGTAAATATAAAAATTAGTCAAAGGGTTCCCCTGGTGACTCAAATGGTAAAGAATCTGCCAGCAATGTGGGAAACCTAGCTTCAATCCCTGGGTTGGGAAGATCCCCTGGAGAAGGGAATGGCTACCCACTCCAGTATTCTTGCCTGGAAAATTCTATGGACAGAGGAGCCTGGTGGGATATAGGCCATGGGATCATGAGAGTCAGACATGACTAACACAAAGACACACACACACACACACACCTAACGGATTATTTCTACTGGAAGAACTCTTACCTTCCTCCCCTCCACACACATACCTCAAAATCTTCTTATACAAGGCTAGGAGATTATCTAAAAACACAATTTTGATCCTTTTACTTAACACTGAGAATGTTCAAAGCACCCTTCCTTTGAAAAAGAAAATACAAACTCTAATATGGTATTTGAATTAACACATATTTAGACTTCATTACTTTTCAATATGGACTTCCCTGGTGGCTCAGACAGAAATAGATCTGCCAACAATGCAGGAGACTTGGGTTCAATCCCTGGGTCGGGAAGATCACCTGGAGGGGGAAATAGCAACCTACTCCAGTATTGTTGCCTGGAGAATCTCATGGACAGAGGAGCCTGGAGGGCTACAGTTCATGGGGTTGCAAAGCACTGGATGCACCTGAGTGACTAACAGACACACACACGTTTCAATATTTCTTCTCTAAACTTTACACATTCACACACTTTACATCCAATCAAAACATGCCCTACATTGTCCCAACCCATTCAAGGCATTCCTCCTTTGCAAATTATAGTCCCTCCATGTGTGCATTTGTCAAAATATATGAGGCCTGGTTAAAAGTCATCTCCATGACTTTTCCCAATCACTCCGAATGGATTTATCTGATAACTCCTTTTTATGCTTCTAATGCAAGATTTGTCAAACTTTTCCCTACACAATCTTCTGGGCTTTAAGTTCCTTGAGGAATCTAGTTCATCATGGTATTTTTGCATCTGTCTCCCACTGAGCAACGAGTTGGCTGAACTGAATTTTTTAAAGAAAAGGTGATGCTTTCCTCTTATGTTTGATTCTTCCCATCCACTCGGGATTCTTTACAAACTTTAATGAAAGAGAACCACAGCTCCCAACCTAAACATTTCCTGCACAGGCCACTATATCCCACACATACATGCTCTCTGGCAAAGCCAATAGGACTTACTCTTGTCTTTACCAGCTCTACTTTCATGCTCTTCCCCTTCTTATCTTCCAATTTCACCCCAAAACCCCAGAATAAAGATGGCATGGGTTGATTGGTGACAAACGGAAGGTGAAAAGAAATATCACTGGAAGAGTGTATGAGTTGTTAACCAACAGGGATTTTAAGGAAACCAGAAAGGCAAGCAAAACAAGCAATGTATGCAGGGCAAGAGAGGAAAAGATAGCAACTTCATGGTTAACCAATAGAGTTTTTGACCCCTCTCCAACAAAAGAGTCACTAGGACTCAAGAACCTACACATTCAATCACATCTTGGCTCCTGTATCATCCTTGGTGACTGTTAAATTCTCCTGCCTTACAGTTTTTTGCCACACAAACTGACTTCACTATTGCCTCTACAGTTAAAGTCACAGATCTTTAAACCAGTCCTATCCTGATGTTTTATACCTTTTCTAGAAAATTTTTCTACTCCTTAGGTATCAATTTTATTAACATATTATAATATCAATCTTATTAATATATTGGACTGAAGACTTGACCTAAAGACTTCCTATTGTTTTAATTTTAAAATATTGTTTTAATGTTATTCATTAATATACTTTTGTCATCATCCCTCCCCTGATGGTGCTTTCATTCACTCCCTGGTTTCAAATGCTACATGCTAATGCCCTCAAGTCTACATCTCCAGCCCAGGTCTCTCTCTGGAACTCCGACCCCATAAGCATATTTGCCTATTTGACACTTCTTGGTATGTAGCTTTCTAAAAAGTCCATAATCCAAACCCAACAATACATTGAAAGGATCATATAACTTGATCAAGTGGGATTTATCCTGGATGCAAGGGTTTTTCAGTATCCACAAATCAATCATTGCAATACACCACATTAACAAATTGGAGAATAAAACTATATCATCACCTCAATAGACACAGAAAAAGCTTTTGATAAAGTTTAATATCTATTCATTATTTTAAAAACTCTTAATAAAGTGGGACTAGAAGGAAATGGCAACCCACTCCAGTATTCTTGCTTAGAGAATCTCGTGGACAGAGGAGCCTGGTGGGCTGCCATTTATGGAGTCGCAAGAGTCGGACACGACTGAAGCGACTTAGCAGCAGCAGCAGAGGAAACATATCTCACATATCTCAATGTAATAAAGGCCATATGTGACAAGTGGGTTTCACAGGTAACATCATACCAAAGGTGAAAAACTGAAAGCATTTCCTCTAAGATCAAGAATAAAACAAGGATGCCAACCCTCATGACTTTATTCAACTTAGTTTTGGAAGTCTTAGCTATAGAAGTCAGAGAAGAAAAAAATAAAAGAAACCCAAATTGGAAAGGCAGAAGTAAAATTGTCACTGTGTGTAGATAAAAAGACACTACACATTTCAGAAAGTCCTAAAGACACCACCAGAAAACTACTAGAGCTTATCAATGAAGTCAGTAAAATTGCAGGATTAATATACAGCAATCTATTTCATTTCTATACACTAGCAATGGACTATCAGAAAGACAAATTAAGGAAACAATCCCATTTACCATTACATCAAAAATAAAATACCTAGGAATACATCTACCTAATGGGCAAAAGACCTGTACTCTGAAAACTATAAGACACTGATGAAAGAAATTGAAGACAACACAAAGAGATGGAAAATACACTGCATTCTTGGATTGGAAGATAATTTTAATTGCTTCATTGAAACAAGAGCTAACGAGAGTTTTGTTTGTTGTTATAGAGTTTTGTTATTGTTTGGCTGACTGACTTTTGTTCAGATCAGTATAGTGAAATTTTAATCTAGTTCTCAGACTATATGATTTGCACAATTTCTACTCTTTGGAGCAAATAGGAATTTTGTTTATAGCCTAGTGATGAATTTTTCATGTCTTCTATAAATGTTTAAAAAAGAGGTTAACTCTGTAAGCAGAGTATATAGTACACATAGCACATATAACTTTATTATTTATAGCACATATATGTGCTATATGTATATAGCACATATAAAAATTATTATTTTATTACTCAAAATCTTTACATATAAAGTATATATGTGAATATTAATGAGTAACATGTGTTTGAATCATGTGGGGACCTTGTTAAAATGTAGATTCTGTTTCAGTAGGTATGGGGTGGGTCCTGAGATTTTTCATCTCTAACAAACTCCCTGGTGATGCCCATGCTGTTGGTCTGTAGACCTCACATTAATTAGCAGGAGTTAAAGTCACTGTTCATTTGTATTTTGTAATTTGGAGCCCAAGAATTCTCATGGATAAAGTGTTTCAATCTGTATGCATTCCTCTTTCTTACAGCAGATTAGCGCTTCCAATTTTTCATTGTTTGCACCTATCATTTTCTCTATAATAAAACTTGTAAAACATACTATTATTTAATGCCAGGATGTTTCTTGATAATTCAGCTTTTCTCTTATCAATACAAGATGATCCTCTTTATCTGGTCTCATGCTTCTTCATCTTGAACTCTATATGATATTTATGAAACCATCTTAATTTCTCTTTGTTTGAATTTGGCAAATACTTGTCTAAAACACAATAGATGCTCAATAAAAGATATTCCCAGGTGGTGCAGTGGTAAAGAATCTGCCTGCCAAGCAGGAGACATGGGCTTGATCCCTGGCTTGGGTAGACACCCTGGAGGAGGAAATGGCAACCCACTATAGTATTCTTGCCAGGAAAAACACATGGACAAAGAAGCCTGGCAGGATACAGTCCATGGGGTCACAAAAGAGTCAGACACGGCTGAGCGACTGAGCGTGCTCAATAAAAATTAACTGAATGCCGCTGCTGCTAAGTCGCTTCAGTCATGTCCGACTCTGTGCAACCCCATAGATGGCAACCCAACAGGCTCCCCCGTCCCTGGGATTCTCCAGGCAAGAATATTGGAGTGGATTGCTATTTCCTTCTCCAATTCATGAAAGTGAAAAGTGAAAGTGAAGTCGCTCAGTGGTGTCCGACTCCTAGCAACCCCATGGACTGCAGCCTACCAGGCTCCTCCGTCCATGGGATTTTCCAGGCAAGAGTACTGGAGTGGGGTGCCATTGCCTTCTCCAAATGAATAAATCATTATTACCTATTACTTATTCTTTTATTTGTAACCGTCATTTTGTTTTAAGAAGTTTTGTGGTTTTTTTAACCCACTCTAGGGTTTCTTGATGAGTATCTCAAATTTGTTTTTTAGGTTGCTGATTTAATGTCAAGAGTATCAGTTCTACTCTCTACTGCTTCCATTTTTAGGGGAGTTTTAAACTTGTGTGTGTGCAAGTGTGTTAGTAGCAGAGTCGGACATGACTGAATTTTCCTGGCAGGAATACTGGAGTGGGTTGCCATTTCTTCCTCCAGGGGATCTTCCCAACCCAAGGACAGAACGTGCATCTCCAGCATCTCCTGCATTGGCAGGTGGGTTCTTTACCACTAGTGCCACCTGGGAAGCCGTTTTAAACTTGTGCGTGCGTGCTAAGTTGCTTCAGTCGTGTCCAACTCTTTGCGACGCTATGGACTGTAGTCTACCAGGCTCCTCTGTCCATGGGCAGGCGGATTCTTCACCGCTGAGCCACCAGGGAAGCTCTTTAAACTTGTACCTATAGCTTATTGTATAAGTTTCCCTCTCACTCAGATACCACTTGGACTCCAACCTTTACCTTAGCCTCATTCTGTAGCTAAAGCTAATTTATGTGCTTAGCTCCTAGTTTATTTTACATAGACTAACAATGTAACTGCCATGCAGAGTGCAGTTCCTATTTGAACAATATTATGCATGGGACTAGACCTTTCTGTGAACTCTTCCCACACTCTGTCCACACTTGCAACTCTTGTCCTTAGGTCACTAAACACCTAAGGGTGCCATGTGCCTTTTCCAGACCTCTTTCATTTCATACATAGCATTCATGGAAAAGCCTGGGTGGAGAAAGGGAGGCAGTAATGTTGTAGGACCTGGCCAGGACAGTAGAATAATTATAATGGACAAAGTCAACACTTCATACTTCAGGAATGGCCACTTTTCCCAGTCGTCTGTACAGCATTTCAAGTTGAAAAAAAAGCAGAGAGAAGAGAGGTAAAACAAAATACATTTTTATTTCCTCTGTTAAGTTGAAATATGGTTCAAAGGCTAAAGTATGAGGTGCGCCTCAAAGTCTACACTTCTCAATACAAACAGGAAATCTACTCTGACTGTGGCCTTCTGAATTTCTACTGTGGATGACATTTTTTTGTGTGTGGTTTTTTTTTTGTCTTTGTTGGATTAGTGAGGTATATTAGGAAATGCATGGAGTTCCCCTTCCATATGTTTCACAAACTCTACGTGACCTGAGTAAATTGCATAATCTCATGTAGGACCTTCAATTTTATCATATAAAAATAATTTAAACTAAAGGATCCCATCCAACCATTGAATGTTTGTGATAAAACCTCAAAGTAAAATAAGAGTTTTCTTCTTCCTACAAAGTTTTAGAGTCAGAAAGACCTTATAGAGCGGAGGTGCTCAAATTATCAGAAGCACAGAACTTTAAATTCACAATATTCTTTATGGAATATTATATAATGTTGACATTAAATTCAGAGTCACTAATTATGCAGTTCTGAGATTACAGAATAAGTAAACATGCGGAAACAAGTTCAAAAGTTTGTTTATGGTAGAGAGAGAACGAACTATAATCTCTTGCTTAATTCTACTTTCTAATATTACTTTCATGTTCTATTCTTTTCAAGTACCTATTACTTTTGGAAGTTTCACAAACTCACGTTATGATTAAGGGCTCAGGCACTTTGCTTAAACCTGCACCTCTTTCCTGTCTATTTTTCAAATTGGCGTCTTAACTAGAACTCTTCCCACAAAGTAAACTCCATTCTAACTAGAGATATTCAGGAAGAATAACAATTTACTCAATAACTTTAGAAAATAGAGGAAGAGGGGACCCATTTTATCGTCACTATTACTCTGACATCTAAGCCAGACAAACATTTCACAGCAAAACTAGAGTTCATAAACACAGGCACAAAAATCCTTAACAAAATATTAGCAGATCAATAATATGTAAAAATGATAATGTCATAATCAAGTGGGATTTATCTTAGGAAGGAAAAGATGCTTTAGTATACAAATGTTGAACTTCCCTGGTAGTGCATTGGAGAAGAAGCTTCCTTGCAGTGCAGGGGACACTGGTTTGATCCCTGGTGTGGGAGGATTCCACATGCCGCACAGCAACTAAATCCTGTGCTTTAAAGCCCAAGAGCCACGACTACTGAGCCCACCTGCCTAGAGCTTGTGCTCCACAATGAGAAACCACCGCAATGAGAAGCTCAAGCACTGCAATGAAGAGTAGCCCCCACTCATCGCAGCTAGAGAAAGCCCACAGGCAGCAACAAAGACCCAGCACAACCAAAAAGAAATAAATGAAGTAATTAAAAAATATATATACAAATATTAATGTAATTAACCACAGAGTAAGTGTAATTCATAACAGGGTAAAGGATAAAACTCATATGACTATCTCAACAGATGCAAGAAAAACCTTTGACAATATCTAACATCCAGGCATGATAAGAAAAATCTCTCTGCAAACTATGAAAAAATCTAAAGCTAGCAGCATACTTAGTTTAAGACTGTATGCCCATGTTTGGAACCAAGGCAAAGAATTCCATTCTCACCATTTCAACATTGTACTGGAGGTCTAAACAATTTTCTTAAGGCCAAAAACACAAAAAGCCTCAATATTAGAAAGGATGAAGTAAACTGCTTGTATTAACAGATATCATGATTGTCATAAAACACCCTAAGGAATGCACAAAAAGCTTCTAGAATTAGGAAGTGAATTTAGCAAGGTTAGTGAATAAGTATGTCAATATACAAAAATCAATTATATTTTAATATGGTAACAATGAAATGTTGGAAAATAAATTTCATTTACATATCATTCAATATGTGAAATACTCAGGGATAAAATGAACAAAACATATATATATAAGAATTATACCCTCAAATATGCTAAACACTGCTGTCAGATACTATTTATGATATTAAAAGGATAGATAATACCATGTTTATGGATCAAATGACTCAAGTTTGTTATGGTATAATTTAACCCCAAATTGATTTAGGGAGTTAATACAATTCCAATAAATCCCACAGTGGGCTTGTTTTGTAGACTATGACAAGCTAGTTCTAAAACTTTGATGAAATTTCAAAGGACATAGAGTCTCCAAAACAGTTTTGAAAAACAAGAATTTAGTTGGATGACTTAGGAATTATCATAATACTATGGCAATCAAAATAGTGTAGCATTAGCACACCAATAAACAAATAGCCAGAGAACATATTAGAGATTCCAGAATCCAAAAATAATAGACCCATGTGTGTGTGCACGTGTTTAAGCAAAAGTGCCAAAGTAATGTGACAGATAAAAGGAGAGATTTTCAAGAAATGGTGAGGGAATAAGTAGCTATCCTTATGAAAACAAATAAACCTCAACATTTATGTCCCACTATACACACACACAAAAAAATCACTTAAATTGGATCATAGACATAAACGTGAAAGGTAAAACTGTATAATTTCTAGAAGAGTACATTGGAAAAATTTTTGCATATTGGCTTATGCAAATATTTCTTAGAACACAAAAACACTACTTATAAAGGAGCAAATTAATAACTAAGAGTTTACTGAAATTAAAAATTTATATTCCTCTAATAACACCACCCCCATACTTTGGCCACCTCATGTAAAGAGTTGACTCATCGGAAAAGACCCTGATGCTGGGAAGGATTGGGAGCAGGAGGAGAAGGGGACGACAGAGAATGAGATGGCTGGATGGCATCACCGACTCGATGGACATGAGTTTGGGTAGACTCCGGGAGTTGGTGATGGACAGGGAGGCCCGGCATGCTGCGATTCATGGGGTTGCAAAGAGTTGGACACGACTGAGCAACTGAACTGAGCTGAATAACACCACTAAGGAAACAAAAATGCAAGACAAAGAATGGAATAAAATATTCTCAGCACATACCTGGCAACGTACTTGTATCCAGAATATATAAAGAACTCTTGCCAGCAAATAGGATGAAAATAGCCCAATAAAAATAAAAGATTTAAACAATTCACAAAAGAAATTATATAAATGGTCAATAAGAACAAAATGTTCAAAAAGTTAGTGTTGAAGTATATGAAAATTTAAACTACATTGGAATAACACTGCACTTACTAGATTGGCTTAAATTTAAAAGACTGTCAATAGCAAGTGTTGATGAGTATGTGGAACAATTGAAATTCACATACACTGTTAGTGGGAATGTAAAATGTACTTCGGAAAACAGTGTGGCTAGTTCTTTATGAAATTCGGCGTCCCTCCACCATATGGAGGAGGGACCATATAGCACCATATGGTGCTATATCACCATATGATATAGCAATTCCAATCCTGGATATTTATCCAAAAGAAAGAAAACATATGTCGTCAAAAACACTTGTCTACAAGTGTTTATAGTGGCTATTTTCACACTAGCCAAAATTGCAACTGAAATGTCCATACCCTGGTGGGTGGATAAACAAATCCAGTAAATCCATACAGTGAGCTACTATCTCACAATAAAAAAGAACAGAGTACAAATATATACATGTTTACATCTCAAAAACATGATGCTGAAGAAAGAAGCTAAATATGTGAGAGTTTGTCCTGGCTTGATTTTATTTGTATACTAGTACAGAACAAGCTAAACAATCTATACTAAGAGAGAAAGATTAGTGGTTGCCTGGAGCTGCGTGTGTGTAAGTAGACTGACTGCAAAGGGGCATGAGGGAATTTTTTAGGAAATTTTCCATACTTTGTTTGTGGTGGTAGATTTAGAAGAATATTAATTGGGCAAGACCTACCAATATGTAAACATGAAATGGGTGCATTTTTTGTATATAAAGTTGACATCAATAAAGTTAATGTCATAATAAATAATAAAATAAATAAATAAAAATGGCTTAAAAATCCTCAGACTTGGAAATAATCAGTGGCTTGAGTATTGTGTACCCTGGAATATCTCTATAAGAGAGGAAGGTTCTGTGTGTCACAAAAATAGGTCATGATTCCTCCAAACCCTTCCTGCTATTTATTATTATTTGAACTTTGGTGGGAGCTGGGCAGTTGCTTTTAACTCTCTTTTATAAATACAGGAATAGACTTCACTCTAGCTTTCTTTTAGCTTCTACTTTCCCAGGGCCTGAATTTAGACTGCAGAAATAGTCCTTAAGTTATTTTTTGACATTCTTTTGTTGCCTTCCCTGCAATTCAGATTCCAGACAAAGCAATCTAGGAGGATATTTATTTTTGACATTAGAATAAACAAATAGTAATTCTGTTTTGAGACTCCAACGATCTACCTTAAGGTAACTGGATACCACCAAGGTTACCTGCAATTTCTGGTGAGTGGTAGAACAAAAAGAAAGATGTTGTTCTTTTTCTGGTTTGCTTTCACTGAAAAGAACATTTCTTAATATTTATTGACAATTATTAATGTGTTAAATAGCCTACCTGGATAATATCTCGCACATATGTGTAAACTAGGATTTTTTTTTAATTTCCCCTTAGCATGCAGCTTAGCCTAATAAATAAGTTCTGGTTTTGTGGGATTGTGTGTGCCAGCAGCACACAGAACATCTTCGGGACTGTAAGTTAAAAAAAAGAAAATCAAGTCACACACCAATTTGATAAAGCTACAATATAACTATTGTACTTTTCACACATTCTCATTTCAATAATTTTATCTATTCTCATGCAATGGCCCATTTCCAGGTTATTGCAAGTTTTACACAAATAACATACTTCAACACAACCATGACTTTCAGATCTTTCAGTGAATATTTAACAGAGGTTTTGTAATAATCAGTTCCTATCAAAATTAAATATTTTGTAGTTAATTAATATAGACTTTGACGCATTCTAACATAGCGTCTGAGAGTAGTTTTCTTATGAGTCTATCTAGTTTTTTAAGTTACATTAACCTTTGCTCTTTCTAAACCGACTTAGTTGTATGACTCATAAAGTAGTAAAAATTAGTGAAGTGTTCTTCTGCATTATCCTTTTTTTAAAAATTTTTACAATATTACTTAAATAGGTCACCACTGCAGGAACTATTGGTCAAATAATTAACATGAACCTCTAACTCTTGAAACTTGGAAAGTTTTCTTTATCCCAAGAGAGGCTTTTGTAATTGACTAAACCTAAATTATATCTAGGCATAAGTACAATGGTCACACTAGAACACTCCTGAAAGTGAAAAGTGAGCAATCAGTAATAACACTGGGACAACAGTAACTGTCTCTGGCAAACTGAGATTTTTTTATTATCCAGCTATAAATGTTCAAGCAGTAGCACAAGTCTTAAGTGAACCATAAACATTATCAATCATCATATAAATATCATTCACAACTTAACAGGGGACTAGCTGGGATGGTAAGCAAAAAATTATGGCCCCTAGTTCCTTGAATATAAAGTGTGACAGTTTGGAGGAAATCAATAGAATTTCTTGATCTTGGAAATCAAATTTGTCATTGCTGGAAGCTAGGAGGGTGCTCTGAGCTGGTACCGTACTGCATGACATTACTAAGGCTCTGTTCCAACCCATCTGTGTCCTCACCACTAGAACTAAGAACCAAGTGCCAGCATTAGGCTTGTAAATGCCCCCAACCCCTAAGAGGATAGTGCCATGCTCTGCAAACCCTGACACTGCCACCTTCACCTTCATTTTAAGAGGGGATTTGAAGATAGAGGGAGTGAAAACACAAAGCAAACAAATGGAGAGGGGCAGGGAGAGAGAAAATTAGAGTACCAAATCAAGACATTCAATGTCTGAGTAGTAGGAGTTTCAGAATAAAGGAACAGATAAAGCAGAGTGAAAGGGGCAGAGAGGGAAGAACATTAACAAAGCAATGTAAGAAAATGTTATAGAACTTCATATGTTTAGTAGTCACTGAATGCTCCTGAAATAGAGGGAAACGAGGGCATGGCAACCTATTCCAGTATTCTTGTCTGGAGAATCCCATGGACAGAGGACCCTGGCGGGCTATGGTCCCTAGGGTCACAAAGAGTCGGACACGACTGAAGCAACTGAGCAGACACATATGCACTACAATTTCATAGCAGCCACAAGAAAGCAACCCAACAGATAGACCCCAGATTCAGAGCACACCCAGGCCATCCTGGAGCAAGTCAACCACTGCAGGAGAGAC
Source organism: Giraffa tippelskirchi (assembly GCF_054371585.1). Lineage (NCBI taxonomy): Eukaryota > Metazoa > Chordata > Mammalia > Artiodactyla > Giraffidae > Giraffa > Giraffa tippelskirchi. The sequence continues at coordinate 84,843,771 of NC_137275.1, read as the reverse complement.
TTTCCATCAAGACAAAAATCATGGAATACCTGATGCATCTGTATGTCTTGAGCGGAGAATTAGACAACTGGTGATTCTTTGGGCTTTGAATTAGTTAAGTATAAAGACAAAAACAAAATAGTTTTTTTAAGGCAGTATTTAATCCTAGGGAAAAGCAAAACTGTTCAGGCAAAAAGAAAAAAGGCAGTGCAAACTACATGACTCATGTGTAAGTAGCCTTTACATAGCCATTATAATATAAATTACCCTAACATCTATTACTTGCTTGGGAAATAGGGGAGAAGTATAGTCTTTTGTGGTAATGATGGCCCCAAATTCTCATCCATCAACATGGAAACAACAAAAGCCCAAAGAAAAACCAAGTTAGGAATATATGCATGCTACTTAGAGATGCAGAGAGAAAACATAAAATAGTAAATTTCAAAAGTTGAAAACAGTGGCTTCTAGGGAGGAGTAAATGTATGAAGAAGTGGTAAAGTGAATGCTGTGGTTAGGCTTTGCAGGAAACATTTTTGCATGTGTATATGCCTGTATCACTTTCGTAAAATAAAAATAAAAAACTGGAAAAATGATGAAGACAGTAAGAATTGGTTACATTTCAAAATTCATAAAGCATAAAATGAATGTTTTATTTTTTTATTTTTTATTTTTTAAATAAATTTATTTATTTTAGTTGGGGGCTAATTACTTTACAATATTGTAGTCGTTTTTGCCATACACTGACATGAATCAGCCATGGCTTTACATGTGTTCCCCTTCCTGGACCCCCCACCCACCTCCCTCCCCATCCCATCCTTCTGGATCATCCCATTGCCTCAGCCCTGAGCATTTGTCTCATGCATCGAACATGGAATGGTGTTCTGTTTCACAAATGATAATATACCTGTTTCAATGCTATTCTCCCATAACGTCACACCCTCACCTTCTCCCTCAGAGTCCATAAACCTGTTCTATGCATCTGTGTCTCTTATTCTGTCTCGCATATAGGGTTATCGTTACCATCTTTCAAATTCCATATATATGCATTAGTATACTGTATTGGTGTTTTTCTTTCTGGCTTACTTCACTGTGTTTAATGGGCTCCAGTTTCATCCATCTCAATAGAACTGATTCAAATGTATTTTTTAATGGCTGAGTAATATTCCATTGTGTATATGTACCACAGCTTCCTTATCCATTCGTCTGCTGATGGACATCTAGGTTGCTTCCATGTCCTGGCTATTGTAAACAGTGATGCGATGAACATTGGGGTACACGCGTCTCTTTCAATTCTGGTTTCCTCGGTGTGTATGCCCAGCAGTGGGATTGCTTGGTCATATGGCAGTTCTATTCCCAGTTTTTTAAGGAATCTCCACACTGTTCTCCATAGTGGCTGTACTAGTTTTCATTCCCACCAACAGTGTAAGAGGGTTCCCTTTTCTCCACACCCTCTCCAGTATTTATTGCTTGTAGACTTTTGGATAGCAGCCATTCTGACTGGTGTGAAATGGTACCTCATTGTGGTTTTGATTTGCATTTCTCTAATACTGAGTGATGTTGAGCATCTTTTCATGTGTTTGTTAGCCATCTGTATGTCTTCTTTGGAGAAATGTCTGTTTAGTTCTTTGGCCCATTTTTTGATTGGGTCGTTTATTTTTCTGGCATTCAGCTGCAGGAGTTGCTTGTATATTTTTGAGATTAACTGTTTGTCTGTTGCTTCGTTTGCTATTATTTTCTCCCATTCTGAAGGCTGTCTTTTCACCTTGCTTATAGTTTCCTTTGTTGTGCAAAAGCTTTTAATTTTAATTAGGTCCCATTTGTTTATTTTTGCTTTTATTTCCAATATTCTGGGAGGTGGGTCATGGAGGATCCTGCTGTGATTTATGTTGGAGAGTGTTTTGCCTATGTTTTCCTCTAGGAGTTTTATAGTTTCTGGTCTTACATTTACATCTTTAATCCATTTTGAGTTTATTTTTGTGTATGGTGTTAGGAAGTGTTCTAGTTTCATTTTTTTACAAGTGGTTGACCAGTTTTCCCAGCACCACTTGTTAAAGAGATTGTCTTTTCTCCATTGTATATTCTTGCCTCCTTTGTCGAAGATAAGGTGTCCATAGGTGCATGGGTTTATCTCTGGGCTTTCTATTTTGTTCCATTGATCTATATTTCTGTCTTTGTGCCAATACCATACTGTCTTGATGACTATGGCTTTGTAGTAGAGCCTGAAGTCAGGCAGGTTGATTCCTCCAGTTCCATTCTTCTTTCTCAAGATTGCTTTGGCTATTCGAGGTTTCTTATATTTCCATACAAACTGTGAAATGATTTGTTCTAGTTCTGTGAAAAATACCATTGGTAGCTTGATAGGGATTGCATTGAATCTATAGATTGCTTTGGGTAGTATACCCATTTTCGCTATATTAATTCTTCCAATCCATGAACACGGTATATTTCTCCATCTGTTTGTGTCCTCTTTGATTTATTTCATCAGTGTTTTATAGTTTTCTATATACAAGTCTTTTGTTTCTTTAGGTAGATATATTCCTAAGTATTTTATTCTTTTTGTTGCAATGGTGAATGGTATTGTTTCCTTCATTTCTGTTTCTGTTTTCTCATTATTGAAGTATAGGAATGCAAGGGATTTCTGTGTGTTAATTTTATATCCTGCAACTTTACTATATTCATTGATTAGCTCTAGTAATTTTCTGGTAGAATCGTTAGGGTTTTCTATGTAGAGGATCATGTCATCTGCAAACAGTGAGAGTTTTACTTCTTCTTTTCCTATCTGGATTCCTTTTATTTCTTTTTCCGCTCTGATTGCTGTGGCCAAAACTTCCAAAACTATGTCGAATAGTAGTGGTGAAAGTGGGCATCCTTGCCTTCTTCCTGACTTTAGGGGAAATGCTTTCAATTTTTCACCATTGAGGATAATGTTTGCTGTGGGTTTGTCATATATAGCTTTTATTATGTTGAGGTATGTTCCTTCTATTCCTGCTTTCTGGAGGGTTTTTATCATAAATGGATGTTGAATTTTGTCAAAGGCTTTTTCTGCATTGATCGAGATAATCATATGGTTTTTATCTTTCAATTCGTTAATGTGGTGTATTACATTGATTGATTTGCGGATGTTAAAGAAACCTTGCATTCCTGGGATAAAGCCCACTTGGTCATGATGTATGATCTTTTTAATATGATGTTGGATTCTGTTTGCTAGAATTTTATTAAGGATTTTTGCATCTATGTTCATCAGTGATATTGGCCTGTAGTTTTCTTTTTTTGTGGCATCTTTGTCTGGTTTTGGAATTAGGGTGATGGTGGCCTCATAGAATGAGTTTGGAAGTTTACCATCTTCTGCAATTTTCTGGAAGAGTTTGAGTAGGATGGGTGTTAGCTCTTCTCTAAATTTTTGGTAGAATTCTGCTGTGAAGCCGTCTGGTCCTGGGCTTTTGTTTGCTGGAAGATTTCTGATTACAGTTTCGATTTCCGTGCTTGTGATGGGTCTGTTAAGATCTTCTATTTCTTCCTGGTTCAGTTTTGGAAAGTTATACTTTTCTAAGAATTTGTCCATTTCTTCCAAGTTGTCCATTTTATTGGCATATAGCTGTTGGTAGTAGTCTCTTATGATCCTTTGTATTTCTGTGGAGTCTGTTGTGATTTCTCCATTTTCATTTCTAATTTTGTTGATCTGATTCTTCTCCCTTTGTTTCTTGATGAGTCTGGCTAATGGCTTGTCAATTTTGTTTATCTTCTCGAAAAACCAGCTTTTAGTTTTGTTGATTTTTGCTACGGTCTCTTTTGTCTCTTTTGCATTTATTTCTGCCCTAATTTTTAAGATTTCTTTCCTTCTACTGACCCTGGGGTTCTTCATTTCTTCCTTCTCTAGTTGCTTTAGGTGTAGAGTTAGTTGATTTATTTGATTTTTTTCTTGTTTCTTGAGGTACGCCTGTCTTGCTATGAACCTTCCCCTTAGCATTGCTTTTACAGTGTCCCATAGGTTTTGGGTTGTTGTGTTTTCATTTTCATTCATTTCTATGCATAATTTGATTTCTTTTTTGATTTCTTCTGTGATTTGTTGGTTATTCAGAAGTGTGTTGTTTAGCCTCCATATGTTGGAATTTTTAATAGTTTTTCTCCTGTAATTGAGGTCTAATCTTACTGCATTGTGGTCAGAGAAGATGGCTGGGATGACTTCAATTTTTCGGAAGTTATCAAGGCTAGATTTATGGCCCAGGATGTGATCTATCCTGGAGAAAGTTCCGTGTGCACTTGAGAAAAAGGTGAAAATGGTTGTTTTGGGGTGGAAAGTCCTGTAAATATCAGTTAAGTCTGATTTGTCTATTGTATCATTTAAAGTTTGTGTTTCCTTGTTAATTTTCTGTTTAGTTGATCTATCCATATGTGTGAGTGGAGTATTAAAGTCTCCCACTATTATTGTGCTATTGTTAATTTCCCCTTTCATACTTGTTAGTATTTGCCTTATACATTGTGGTGCTCCTATGTTGGGTGCATATATATTTATAATTGTTACATCTTCTTCTTGGATTGACCCTTTGATCATTATGTAGTGTCCTTCTTTGTCCCTTTTCACAGCTTTTATTTTAAAGTCTATTTTATCTGAAATGAGTATTGCGACTCCTGCTTTCTTTTGGTCTCTGTTTGCATGAAATATGTTTTTCCATCCCTTCACTTTCAGTCTGTATGTGTCCCTAGTTTTGAGGTGGGTCTCTTGTAGACAGCATATATATGGGTCTTGTTTTTGTATCCATTCAGCAAGCCTTTGTCTTTTGGTTGGGGCATTCAACCCATTTACATTTAAGGTAATTATTGATAAGTATGATCCCGTTGCCATTTACTTTGTTGTTTTGAGTTCGTGTTTAAACATCCTTTCTGTGTTTCCTGTTTAGAGAAGATCCTTTAGCATTTGTTGGAGAGCTGGTTTGGTGGTGCTGAATTACCTCAGCTCTTGCTTGTCTGTAAAGCTTTAGAATTCTCCTTCATATCTGAATGAGATCCTTGCTGGGTGCAGTAATCTGGGTTGTAGATTATTCTCTTTCATTACTTGAAGTATGTCCTGCCATTCCCTTCTAGCCTGAAGAGTTTCCAGTGAAAGATCAGCTGTTATCCTTATGGGGATCCCCTTGTGTGTTATTTGTTGTTTTTCCCTTGCTGCTTTTAATATTTGTTCTTTGTGTTTGATCTTTGTTAATTTGATTAATATGTGTCTTGGGGTGTTTCGCCTTGGGTTTATCCTGTTTGGGACTCTCTGGGTTTCTTGGACTTCTGTGACTATTTCCTTCCTCATTTTAGGGAAGTTTTCAACTATTATCTCCTCGAGTATTTTTTCATGGCCTTTCCTTTTATCTTCTTCTTCTGGGACTCCTATGATTCGAATGTTGGGGCGTTTCATATTGTCCCAGAGGTCCCGGAGGTTTTCCTCATTTCTTTTGATTCTTTTTTCTTTTTTCCTCTCTGCTTCGTTTATTTCCACCGTTCTATCTTCTACCTCACTTATCCTATCTTCTGCCTCCGTTATTCTACTGTTGGTTCCCTCCAGAGTGTCTTTTATCTCCTTTATTTCATTATTCATTCTATATTGACTCCTTTTTATTTCTTCTAGGTCCTTGATAAACATTTCTTGCATCTTCTCAATCCTTGTCTCCAGGCTATTTATCTGTAACTCCATTTTGCTTTCAAGATTTTGGATCATTTTTATTATCATTATTCTAAATTCTTTTTCAGATAGGTTCCCTATCTCCTCCTCTTTTGTTTGGCTTGGTGGGCATTTCTCATTTTCCTTTGCTTGCTGAGTATTTCTCTGCCTTTTCATCTTGTTTAGATTGCTGTGTTAGGCATGGCCTTTCTGTATTCTGGTAGTTTGAAATTCCTCTTTATTGTGGAGGTTCCTCACTGTGGGTGGGGTTGGACGGGTGGCTTGTCAAGGTTTCCTGGATGAGGGAGCTTGTGTCGGTGTTCTGGTGGGTGGAGCTGGATTTCTTCTCTCTAGAGTGCAATGGAGTGTCCAGTATTGAGTTTTGAGATGTCTATGGATTTGATGTGCCTCTAGGCAGCCTGTATATTGATGCTCAGGGCTATGTTCCTGCGTTGCTGCAGAATTTGCGTGGTATGTCTTGCTCTGGAACTTATTGGCTCTTGGGTGGAGCTTGGTTTCAGTGTATATGTGGAGGCTATTGGATGATCTCTTATTAATTAATGTTTCCCCTGGCTTTCAGTCTTATTCTCGCAGTAGCCTCAAGACTTCTCCATCCATACAGCATCAATAATAAAACTTTTAGGTTAGTGGTGAAAAGATTCTCCACAGTGAGGGATACCCAGAAAGGTTCACTGAGTTACATGGAGAGGTGAAGGGCGGGGGGGGGAGTTTGAGGTGACCAGGAGGCGAAGAGGAGGACTCAAACGTGGAGAGAGCAGTCTAGCCAGTAAGCACTTCTCTCTGTGCTCTCCACAGTCTGGAACCCTCAGAGCAGTTCACAGAGTTACAAAGAGAGGGGGGAGGAAGGTAATAGAGGTGAGCATGAGTAGAAAGGGAGGAATCAAGAGGGGAGAGAGAGATCTGGGCAGTATTCTGTTCCCGAAGTGTTCTCTGGTACCCAGAACACCCTCAGAGATTCACAGAATTGGGTTGAGAAGAGAAGGAGAAGGGTGGGAGATAGAGGTTCCCTGGGGGAGAAGAAAGAGCGTCAATAGGGGGAGAGAGTAATCAAGCCAGTAATCACACTCCTGAGTAAAAATGGGTACTAAAGATTGGGTTCTTAAATGTACAAAATTGATATCAAATATGTAAAAGAAAGATTAAAAATCTAGAGTAGAGATTAGACTCTTATAAAACATACAATATTAAAAAAAGAAAACAGTGTATAAAGAAAAAAAAACAGTAAAACAGTAAAAAAAAGAAACAGTAAAAAAAAGTAAAACAGGAAAGAAACAGTAAAAAAAAAAAGAAAACATAAAAGGTATAAGATATATGTATGCAGTTTGCTTTAAAAATAGGGTTTTTTTTTTGCAAGGTAATAGTGGGTTATGAAAATGAAAATTAAAGGTGTAATAGAGGACTTAAAGAAAAAAGAAAGAAAAAAATTAAAACAAAAAATGATAATAGTAAAAATATATATCCTGGACTTTCTCTGGGGCTGTTGTGAGCAGTGTGAGGTCTGTTCCGTTTCAGACAGATCCTTGTTCCTGCTTATACTTTTCAAGATCTATAGGCCCCTTTCAGTGCAGTCGGTGTTAACTATAGGGATTTTAATCTGTTGGCTTGTCACTTCCAATGCGCTTCCCTCTGCTTATTTGGCTTCTGTTTGGAGGTCTCTTCAGTATCTAATTTCTGCCCTGCCACAAAGGGGCGGAGGTGGTCTCTTTAGGTTCGCTTGTTCAGTCGTGCTGTGGGGAGGGAAGAACACTGCAAACCTATATCACTGGCGTGTGTGTGGAGAGCTCGCAGTGTCTCGGCCGCACTGGGTTCGCGCCCGCTCACGGTGTGTGTGCTTTCCCTGTCTACCCTGCTCAGGCTTCAGGTTACTCGTCCGGGAAGTGGGCCCTGAGATGCGTGCACTTCCCAGGTCTAAGCCGCTCAGGTTCAGGTTCCCGAGTACTCCACAAAGGCGCAGACTCGGTTGCGCCCGCGGTTTGTGCCAGTCCCGGTCGGAGCAGCTCAGGCAGCCAGGAGTTTGGCGAGCACACTCTCTCCTGTTGGGGCGGTGCGGCTTATCACCTCCCTGGTCCCCGCCTCGGTTTATGGGCGCGCCTGGCCCCGGTGTGCTTTGTGTTGATTCTGGGGAGCTGGTCTCTGGCTGCGACCCTCCCGGCGGCTGGCGACCCTCCGGGATCTCAGGTAGTCTTTGCTTAGAAACTGGGAGCCTGTTTGCAGTTTGGTAGGGGGTGCCCTCTCTGGGGACGAGTTTGCCCCTTTCTGGCTCTGACTGGCCCCGCCTGCCTGCTGTGTCTGGCGGGGGGATGGGGCGGTCCGCAGCCGGCTAGCTCTCCTCTGGTGTCGCTCAGTCCTTTGTTCTGTGAGTGGGCCGGCAGTGCCTTAGATTTGAGCTTTTCGCAGGATAGTTTTCTCTCTCTGGCTGTCCCACAGTTTAGGTTACTATCTCACGTTAGCTCCCTCAGATTGCCCTCAGGGCGTTCGGGCCCAGTCCTTACCCTAAGCAGTGCCGCCCGCTCCTTTCCGTTCAGCCCCCACTTGCTGGTGGCGGATGTGAGCGTCTGGGGTTCTTTGCTGGGAGTTGCCTTTAGGCACGTAATCTGTGGGTTTTATTTATTTTTTCTCCCAGTTATGCTGCCCTCTGAGATTCGAAATCTTCCCCCAAACCCGCCGGTGAGAGGGTTTCCTGGTGCTTGGAAATTTCTCCTCTTTTACGACTCCCTCCCCGGGACGGGTCTCCGTCCCTAACTCTTTAGTTTCTCTTTTTATCTTTTATAATTTCTCCTATCTGCTTTCAAAGATAATGTGCTGTCTTTCTGGATGCCTGACGTCCTCTGCCAGCGTTCAGAAGTAGTTTTGTGAAGTTTGCTCAGCGTTCAGATGTTCTTTCTATAAATTTGTGGAGGAGAGAGTGGTCTCCCCGTCCTATTCCTCCGCCATCTTAGCCCCCTCCCCAAAATGAATGTTTTAAAACCAATTTCATAGCATGTACAAAAATAGGTATATGTGGCTGAACATTGTTTTTAGTTACTGCATCACATAAAAATTCAAAAGGTACTAAGTTGCAACACCTTGGAAGTGTTAGGTAGTTAGAATAGGAAAAAGGAGTCCAGAATGGTGGTGGCTAAAAGACAAAGAAGGGAAAAGCCCATGAAAATAGAAAAAGGAAGGTCCAAGGACCGGAGTGAGAATCTCCGGTGAAAGAAACAGCCCTTCTGGCTAGCCAAGTTTACAGAGGGCAGGCTCAAGGGGAGGAGAAAAAATATATAAAAACAGGAGCCAAAATTGAGCCTTGGGCCCCTCTTCTCTTCGCATCTTTTTGGTGGGGGCCCACCCTCACACCTTGAGGATGTATTTTCCTTTGCTTGCCAAATAAAACTGAGCTGTAACACTGGTCTGTCTGTTGCTTCAAATTTTTGCTGCAGCGAGACAGAACTGAAGAAATTACAAACTCCGCTGACATATATGGTGCCATTTCTCAGATTTAGTTTGGCTAAAACTACCACACGTCACCCCTGCAAGCCAGAGGCCAAGCACAGCAGAAGCCCAACTCAGTGAAAACTCCCACGGTGGAATCTGAAAGCAAAGAAAACCCAGTGCAGTGGAAGTGACAAGAAGCACAGAGTGCTGGAAACTGGAACAGCAAAAACAAAAGTGGCAGAAAGCTCACACAGCTCAGTCTCAGATTCCAGAAGACCTCCGGTTGGGGTAGGAAGTCCTCGCTCCTATGGCTGGAAGGACATATGTCTAGCAAAATCTTAATTCCTTACAATCTCTCATTTCTGGTTTCCTCCAACCCCATGCAAACAGGTGAGTGGCAGTGGGTGACCCTGGGTGTCCTGAAGGCTCTACTATTTGCTGTGCCTTAGTAGCTGTTGCCCAAGTGGGTGGGGATTCTTCTGTCCTTAATCTTCTTTGTGCCAAGGATCAGGTCAATGAAAACTGTGAGCACAAGTCAGGTATTTAGTAGATTTTCTGGCAGGTTATGAAGGGGATTCCTTGACACGTTTTTCCAACTGATTTTTCCTCCCATCCTTCAGCTCCTCTCTCCAACTATGTCATTGCTCACAAAGTATTGGGCAGGTCATCATCTTTTCATTTCTGAAAGTTGTGCTTGAAACAATTCAGCTAAGTTTGGGACTCTAATCCATGTGTCAGGGACTCTGTGCTATGCTTAGTCACTTGGTTGTATCCAACTGGAACTCGAACCCGGCCAAAACTCATGGTGCCTGGTTTCAGGATGTAATGAAGCTCAGGCTCTTGATGTCGCATTGAAAAAAAATCAGTGAGAAACACAGCAATAGGTAAGTGGTAGATTTCTTCAGATTCAGAGAGAAGCAAATTCCAATCTCTCTAGATAGTCAGGCCTTCATCTTCCGTGTTTTCTACAACATGTGCAACAATAGCATTTCTCAGTGAACCTGCTAGGGCAGATGACAGGCATACAATGCCTGTTAGAAGCCCATCTATTGGTGGCCTCCTTCAAGGGCAATTGGGCTTCCAGGGATGATGTTTGCCACTACAGGAGTTAGCCCTGCAGGCTGTTTGGGCACAAACCCTTGCCATCCTTCTCCTAAAGTTACAAACATACCCCCAGATCAAATCTCCACTCCACTTTTATGGAACATCTGGTCTGTTCCCTCTTATCAATTTGTTCTTAAGCCATTTACTAACTCCTACAACCAGGACCCTGCCCCCTTGTAGGCAATATCACTCCACCCTGCTTATTATTAAAATACCCTTAATGCCCCTGACAGGACCAGATAACCCACTCCTTTGTCATTATTTCTGTTATTACGTACAGTGGGTCGATGACACTTCAACAGTACATGAACCATGACCTTCTACATGTTCAAGCTGGATTTAGAAAAGGCAGAGGAATCAGAGATGAGATTGCCAACATCTGTTGGATCATCAAAAAAGCAAGAGAGTTCCAGAAAAACATCTACTTCAGCTTCATTGACTATGCCAAAGCCTTTGACTGTGTGGATCATAACAAACTATAGAAAATTCTTCAAGCGATGGGAATAGCAGACCACCTTACCTGCCTCCTGAGAAGTCTGTATGCAGGTCAAGAAGCAATAGTTAGAACTGGACATGGAACAATGGAATGGTTCCAAATCGGGAAAGGAGTATGTCAAGGCTGTATATTGTCACCCTGCTTATTGAACTTATATGAAGAGTACATCATGAGAAACGCTGGACTGGATGAAGCACAAGCTGGAATGAAGATTGCTGGGAGAAATATCAATAACCTCAGATATGCAGATAACACCACCCTTATGGCAGAAAGTGAAGAATTAAAGAGCCTCTTGAAAGTGAAAGAGGAAGTGAAAAAGTTGTCTTAAAACTCAACACTCAAAAAACTCAGATCATGGCATCTGGTCCCATCACTTCATGGAAAATAGATGGGGAAACAGAGGAAACAGTGTGAGACTTTGTTTTCCTGGGCTCCAAAATCACTGCAGATGGTGACTGCAGCCATGAAATTAAAAGCCACTTGCTCCTTGGAAGAAAAGCTATGACCAAACTAGACAGCTTATTAAAAAGCAGACACATTACTTTGCTAACAAAGGTCCGTCTAGTCAAAGCTATGGTTTTTCCAGTAGTCATGTGTGGGTGTGAGAGTTGGACTATAAAGAAAGCTGAGTGCTGAGAATTGATGCTTTTGAACTGTGGTGTTGGAAAAGACTCTTGAGAGTCCCTTGGACAACAAGGAGATTCAACCAGTCCATTGTAAACGAAATCACTCCTGAATATTCTTTGGAAGGACTGATGCTGAAGCTGAAACTCCAAGACTTTTGCCATCTGATGTGAAGAACTAACTCCTTGGGAAAGACCCTGATGCTGGGAAAGATTGAAGGTGGGAGGAGAAGATGGTTGGATGGCATCACCAACTCAATGCACATGAGTTTGAGTAAGCTTCAGGAGTTGATGATGGACAGGGAGGCCTGGTATGTTGCAGTCCATGGGGTCTCAAAGAGTTGGCCACGACTGAGTGACTGAACTGAACTGAACTGATGACAGTGAAACGTTTACCATTGGAAACACCCTAAGCTGTTCTTATGGAGGACCTGGAAGGATATCAGTGACTTGCTTTCCCTCAGAGCAATAAGAGGATATGGCTTATTGCTATTTCATCAGGTTTCCAGTCTCAGGACACAGACTTGGATTGCTTTACATCATGATATCTATTCCCATCTGTGGTTGACAAATCAGCAATGAGTAAAGGTTACAACTCCTTAATCCTACCCAGCACTAGTCATGCTGGAGACCTTGGGGATGCCCAACTCCAGTCCGGGGATCCCAGGAGGTCAACCTGCCTTGACCTGCCTAAGGATCTGGTCCCTAAGAGGTTATCACGCCTGAACGTGCTCAGGGATCCACCAGTCTGGGGATCCCAGGAGGCCGACATGCCTCAACCTGCCCAGGGATCCGATTCTTGGGAGGCCTACCTGCCTCAACCTACCTGCGGATTCGATCTCTAGGCAGCTGTCATGCCTCAGCCTGCCTGGGGATCTGCATCCTGACCCGGGGACGCTTGGCTCTCAGGTTGCAACATTACTGCTTAGGATAAGCTTCAGAAAGACTCACCCCTAAGGAAGTCCACCCATGGAAATAGAAGGAAGCCTGTTAGTTGTGGGACTGTGCCTGGTTTTAGCAATAACTTCGGAGTCCAATGAGAACCCCACTGCCTTTCTGGAAAGGCTGAAAGAGACCCTCCAAAAGTTTACCAACCTAGACTTAAACTCTTATGAAAGACAGGTGATTTTAAAGGACAAATTCCTGTCCCAATGTGCATCAGACATCAGGATAAAGTTACAAAAGCTACAGCAGCAGGACCCTGCTGCCTCTTTAGATGAGATGGTTCAGACAGCCACCAATACCTTTTATAACAGAGAACATCAGAGGGAAGCCAAGGCCCAGGAAAGGGAGAAAAGAAGAGACAAGCATGCCCAGATGCTGGCTGCCCTCCAGAACCCTATTGCAAACCCCAACTCCTTGAAGGACAAGGCACAAGGCAAATACCTAATATATAGACAGGCAGGACATTGGGCCAAAGAGTGCCCAAACTGTGACAAGTCTCCTAAAAATGGCTTGCCACAAATGCCATCAATTGGGACATTGGGTGGCACTCTGCCCTTGGGACCCAAGAGCCTTGAGGTCAAGCACCAAGCCTTCCCTCACAGTGGGTTCAACAGAACAGAAGCAGCCCACTTCAGCCAGCCCACCTGTCACAGATAACCATAACAGGGTTGGAGCAAAGGGTACAACTGGATGTGGCAGGTAGGTCCGAGAATTTCTTGGTTGACACAGGGGTTACCTGCTCTGTCCTGACTTTCTACTCTGGAAATTTCTCCTCCCAAACCTGTACCATTTTGGGTGCTACAGGAAAAACAATTACAAAAAGATTCATCTGAGTACTTCTATGTTGCTGGGATGGACAAATATTTTCCCACAAGTTTCTGGTGGTGCCTGAGTGTCCTACTCCCTTATTGGGAAGAGATTTCACCCTGCCTTTGAAATCTTGCAGCTATTGCAGTCCTGATAAAAGGTGCTTTAAAACTCTCTTGGGGGAAAAATAACTATTTTTACCAGTCACCAAGTGAAACAACTCCTGAATAGGAGAGGCCATTTATGGATGTCTGATCAAAGGATCCTCAGATATTAAGTAGTGCTGATGGAAAATCCAGGCCTCGCTATATCCCCTTGTGAGGTTCTTAACCCAGCCACCCTCTGCCTACCCCTGAGGGCTCTCTCCCCTTTCAATCTTGCCTAGAAACTTTGGACCACTGTACAGAACCCCGAGGGGGGTTGTCAGAGGATCCTCTGACCAATCCTGAGGAAATTTGGTACATTGATGGAAGCAGCTTTGTCTTGGATGGAAAAAGAAGAGCTGGATATGCAGTAGTCTCCAATTTTGAGACCATAGAGGCTAAACCTTTGCCACCAGGTACTTTAGTCCAGTTAGCTGAGCTCATAGCCCTGACTCGAGCTTTAGAGCTGGGAAAAGGAAAAAGAGTAGCCATTTACACTGACTCCAAGTATGCCTTTCTGGTGCTACATGCACTTGCTGCTATTTGGAAAGAAAGAGGCCACTTGAGCACCCAAGTGCCCCAAATCAAATATGGTGATCAAATCCTTAGGCTCTTGGAGGCAGTCCATCTGCCCACTGAGGTTTCAGTCTCCCATTGTAAAGGACACCAAAAATGGAGCATGGAAGTGGCATGAAGGTACCAAGCAGCCGATCAGGCAGCTAAGAGAGCAGCATTACAGAACAATTATTTAATAGGGGTTGCTACTTTAGTTCCACAGACTAATTTGCCAGAAACTCCTTCATATACTGAAGGTGAGACTCTTAAAGCTAAGAGTGAGGGCTTTCAAGAAGATCAGATGGGGCGGTTCCAAAAGGAGGGACTCCTTTTCTGTCTGGGAACCTCCAATGGAAGTTGGTTAACTCCTTACATGCCACCATTTAGGGAAGAAGGTCCTCTAAAGATTACTAAAAAGGTCCTTCGGAGGAACAGGCCTCCAAATGACTATAAGGCAAGTGGTCTTCTCTTGTCCCACTTGCCAATTAAACAATCCCCAAGGAGCTCAAAGACCTCACCTGGCCCAGCCCATCCAATGACATGGGACATACCTAGGAGAGGGCTGGCAGATGGACTTCATCCAGATGCCAGTTTCTCAAGGGTATAAATACGTATTAGTCATGATAGATACATTCATAGGATGGATTGAAAGCTTTTCCACCAGGAATGAGAAGACTGAGGAGGTGGCAAAAAAAAAAAAAAAAAAAACCTGCTCCATGAAATCATTCTGAGATTTGGTCTGCCCAGGTCATTACAAAGTGACAATGGGACATTATTTACTTCTAAGGTCACCCAAGGGGTCTCTAAAGCCTTGGGCATTACTTATTACCTCCATTGTGCCTGGTGACCTCAGTCTTCAGGAAAAGTAGAGAGAGCCAACCCATTCTTAAAATCACTGATAAAAAAGATAACCCAGGAGATTTCCCTAGGATGGAAGGAGGCTTTACCATTAGCTCTCCTCCGCACCCTTATTGCCCCTAAGGAACAGGTTGGTCTTAGTCCTTGTGAGATGCTATATGGGAGACCTTTTGTTTATGTCAATGGCCTCTTCCTAGATCCAGAGGCTCAGACCCTCTGGTCTTACACCATGGCCATTGGGTAATTCAAACAAGATATACGCTTGTGGGATGTCAACCAGGACCCAAAAGATTCTAAAGAGTCATGACTATATGCTCCAGGGACTCTAAAGTCTGGAAAGATGGGTCCCCAAAGGCTCAACTCCAGCCCACATGGAAGGGCCCCTCCCCTGTAATACTTTCTACCCCCACAGCAGTCAAAGTACCAGGACACGACTCTTGGATTCACTACTCACAAGTAAAGCGTGGAAGAAAACAGAAGAGAACACTCAGTACACCTGTCAACAAGCCATAACATACAGTGCCAGTTCGACAAGGATATGCAAAACTACAACTGACCACAGAAAATATCACTCACCCTTAGATGGACACCACTATAAGGACTCTGAGGCTTGAGACTAGCAAGAAGAAGGGGAGGCCCAATTCCCCTCACCACCCCAGTTCAGCAGGAAGTAGCCAGAGAGACCTTGATGCCCTTATTCCCAAAGAATTGGGCCTCCCATCTCCTGAGGGGGGAATGTTAGGTAGTTAGAACAGGAAAAGGAAGTCCAGAATGGTGGTTGCTAAAAGACAAAGAAGGGAAAATCCCATGAAAATAGAACAAAGGAAGGTCCAAGGACCAGAGTAAGAACCTCAGGTGAAGCAAACAGCCCTCCTGGCTAGCCCAGTTTACGTAGGACAGGCTCAAGGGGAGGAGAAAAAACATATAAAAAGAGGAGCCAAAATTGAGCCTCAGGCCCCTCTTCTCTTTGTATCTTTTGGGTGGGGGGTGGAGGCCCACCCTCACACCTCGAGGATGTGTTTTCCTTTGCTTGCCAAATAAAACTGAACTGTAACACTGGTCCATCCATTGCTTCAAATTTTTGCTGTGGTGAGACAGAACCAAAAAAATTACAAACTCCTCTCACAGAAGTGTTCTGGAAAACTTCTACTTGTAGGCACATGGAGGGTTCACAGAACACTGCAGGTCAGGCCAGTATAAGTCTGTCATGGGAAAGAGCAACTGGGCCTTGTTAGTCATCTCTAGGGGCTTCTCTGTTGATGATTCTAGATCTTCGCCTTTCTTCTCTCATCCCTTAAACACACTCATCCCAGTGCTTTCTGTTTCAACAAATTAAGACCATAAAAAAGATATCAACTCAATTGGTGTTAACATTTATTTGAGGGTCTGCTTCTGGAACCACTCCTGGTGCCAAGAGCTGTAACAATGAGTCCAGTTAGGAAAGCAGAAAACTCTACATTTCAAATAAAATGGATTTAATACAGAAAATGGGTTATAGGGTTGTTGGAAGCCTGCAAAGGCATATTGAAGCCACCAAGACCATTAAGCCTCAGAAGGGCTGGGAGAGTGAAAAAAATGTGGTAGGGTAGCCAGAACGGAAACCTGAGCAAAAGGGCCCCCCAGGGTTGTGACTTAGGCCTCTGAGGACACAGTATAGCATAGTGGTTGCTCAGAAGCCAAAGCTCACACTCACTCTGCCAAGTGAGCTGCTCAACTGCTGCTGATGTTGCTGCCTCTGAGGCATGAAACAAGCCTGGAGCCCCAAGTGCCTAAAAGTACCTGGCCAATGGAGCCAACTGTGTGACACGCATGACAGTAATGACAACTGGAAAGAAAGTCTCCTCCCCCTTTTCCTGTGTTCAGATCTCTGTGACAGAAACTTAAGGGAAGCTACATATCAAGGGAATTGGGGAAATTGAATTTGCGAAGGCACAGTCCCAACATCACAGAGCAGACTATGAAAGTGTAAACCATGACAACAGATCAATATTAAGAGCAAAACTGTAGGGAATATGCTAAGCACAGGCCTGTACTATAATTAACAGGGCTTCTTTGAAAAATAAGAATGACTTTCTCACCAATCCCAGGCGAAGGGCTGGGAGCAGTAAAAAGTACATCTTGGAAAGACATCTTGAAAACAAGATGTTGAAGTACTGATGTGACTGATGGAAAACCATTAGTGACTGTTCCCATAACAAGAGCCTTGAGGGAGTTGCTGAGAAAGGGCATCACTAGCCGAAGGGCTAAACAAAATCATGAAATGCCTGAAGGTTTGACATTGACGACTGTGCATTGTGTATCTTTATCCCCGATCTGAGATTGTAAAGAACAGATATCTCTAGAGCATGAACAGGAAGTAGATGTTACAATAAAAGGCATGCTAGGATTAGGATCTGGGCTTTTGCCTGTGAATGTCATCAGCCCCCTGATCCCCACTTTATTTTTGAGTCTTAGTTTTCTTTATTGTTCTGCGGCACCACTCCCTCAGGTCGGTTCGTTGTTGGGCTGGTCCCAACACGAAACATTTATACCTATTTAATGCCAAGCTCCACTCATCCCAACTTCCCTCTAGGAAAGGACAGGGTATCTCTCTGCATATACTGTCCATCTGCTCTTGCATGCTGTCTGCTTTATCCATGAGAGAGCTTAGCATCTTAATCATAGCTGTTTTAAATTCCCAGTCCAGTAATTCCAGTATCTTTGCCATATCTGAGTCTGCTTTTGAGGCTTACTCTGTTGCTTTTAGTGTACACTCTGTAATTTTTTCTTGATATCTGGACATGTTACATTGGGTAAAAAGGGACTGCTGAAAATAGGAATGCAGTGGTGAGGTGTGAGAGAGGGGAGGATTCTATGGTTCTACTATCTTTCAGTGAGCTTGTACCCCTGCACCGTGAACTTCATCAGGGCTTCTCAGCCCGCCTCTCAACCCCCTTAGGTGGGACAAGATGGCTAGAGCTGGCTGGGATTGGGTGTTTCCCTTTGCCCAGATAATTTAGGCTCTCATGAAAACCCCAGAAGGTTAGGCTTTGGTGAACTAGCTTCTTCTGAGGGAAGGCATTGCTCTTGTTGTTCAGTTGCCAAGTTGACTCTTTGTGACCCCATGGACTGCAGCACGCCAGGCTTCCCTGTGCCTCACTGTCTCCCGGAGTTTGCCCAAGTTCATGTCCACTGAGTCGGTGATGCCATCCACTCATCTCATCCTCTGTCGCCCTTCTCATGCCTTCAATCTTTTCCAGCATCAGAGTCTTTTCAAATGAGTCAGCTCTTCAGATCAGGTGGCCAAAGTATTGAACTTATTTCCAATGAGTTGGCTCTTTGCACCAGGTGACCAAAGTTAGCTTCAGCATCAGTCCTTCTAATGAGTATTTAGGGTTTATTTCCTTTAGGACTGATGGGTTTGATCTCCTTACTGTCCAAGGGACTCTCAACAGTCTTTTCCAGCACGAGTTCGAAAGCATCAGTTCTTCGACACTCCGCCTTCTCTATGGTCCGGGTCTCACATCGATACATGACTAGTGGAAAGATCATAGGCCTTGTTAAGAAGAACAAAACATACTGGCCTATTTCAAAAAGTCTCTTCTTCTACCCCTGCAGGAAGCAGGAGGGGATTTTTCTCCAATAACTGAGAATCTGGTCAAGATCCAGGAGACAAAACTCACAAAAGTGTGGGGGTCTCCTTCCGACTGGATCCTCCCTGGAGCTGTTTAACTCCCTCAGTTTTTAACTGAGCCTCAGCAATTCATCAGTTACAATTTAGGTCTTCTTACTCAATGCTGGTTCCTGCAGAGGTTGCTGCACCAGTAATTTGTGATGCTTTGTATTCACCTGTTGATTTCTCCAGTTTGGGGGGAACCATTCTGTCCCGAGACCTCATTTCTCTTATGGATCTATGAAGGGTTGATTTCTCAGTTTGTTCAACATTTTACTTTCTGTTAGGATGGTGTGGTGACTTCCAAGTTTCTTGCATGACAGATTGAAAACCAGAGGTTCTCTTGACTCTCTTTGCATACTCTTTAAATCTATACATTGAGTCATTTTATATTGCCTATTACATTCCCAACTGGACATTCCTCTCAGAATATTTCAAGGTTATCTAGAATTCAACATGTTCAAATAAACTTCCCCTGTTAGTCAATAAAGCCACTTTCTCCCACTCATTCGCACTGGAACACTGGAGTTTTTCAGATTTTATCACATGTACTTTAATTTTTCTGTTGTAATTTCTCTTTTCATCCTTTGCTACTTTCACTAAGTCCTGGGGCTAGAGCAGTAAACAGATGAGTGTGGACTTTGGAGCTGAGCTGTTCAAATCCTGATTCTGCCCCAAGCTGGCTGAAGAACTTGGTTTTGGGCCTCCATTTCCTCATCTGTAAAAAGGAATACAGTACTGCATAGGATTGATTTGAGAATTTTTAGTAAATATAAAGCACTTAGAACAGTGCCTGGCATATACAAAACATACATAATTGTTAACTACTAGTATTATCATTATTATTCTTTATTAAAAACTTTGGGGACTTGCTGGAGGTCCTTCCAATGCTGGGGGTGAGGGTTAAGAGTTCCCTTTCCAATGCTGGGGGTGAGGGTTTGATCCCTGGTTGGGAACCTAAGATCCCACATGCCTCTTGGCCAAAAAACCAAAAGAGAAAATAGAAAAAATACTGTAACAAACTCAATAAACACTTTTTAAAAAAAAAGAACTTTGGAGAAAACTTCTTAGAAACTTACTCAATCTGTTTTTTAATCTAGTATCTTCAGTTACCTATCTACAAAGGGTGATGTATGATAATACTGCCCTAATAAAAATTAAACCAAACAATGTAAATGAAGCACTAATAAAGTAATCGCTCAATAAAAGTTGGCTATTATTAGTTATGTAATGCTATAATCAATAAAAATAATACTAGCCTGTGAAAAATCACCATAGAGTCTTCTTCACCATTAAACAACTGTTTTCAGTGTATAGATCACATCTTTCCCTGGTACATACTTTCATATTGGTGAAAGCATGGAATTCATGTCATTTTGCATTACTTTAAAGTTTTTATATGATATCGGTTATATGCAGAATCTAAAAACATGATACAAATGAACTTATTTACAAAACAGAAATAGACCCAGAGACATAGAAAATAAACATGGTTACCAAAGGGGAAAGGGGAAAGGGACAAATTAGGAGTTTGGGATTAGTAGATACACACTACTATATATAAAGTAGGTAACCAACAAGGACCTACCATATAGCACAGGGAGCTCTACTCAGTATTTTATAATAACGTACAAGAGAAAAGAATCTGAAAAAGAAAAGATAGATAGATATGTATAACTGAGCCACTTTGCTGTATACCTGAAATTAACACAACATTGTAAATCAACCATACTTAATTTTTCAAAAATCATTAACATTTTTGTTTCTGTATCATCTCAAAAATTATATTTACATAGCACTTCAGCATACTGATCCACAATATTTCACTAAAATACCTACATATTAAGATTATTCAAGTTTGGAACTCAGGGAAAACTGTCAAGAAAATCTGCATGGCTTTGCCTTAACACTTCTCTGAGACTATTTTCTAACATCTTTCGCAAGATCTACAAATAAATATTTTAAACATTCTCTACATGTTTTTTAGGTCATGGTCAGGGGTCAAGGTTGCCAAAATATTTTCTAATTTGGGGGAAAAAGAGATAATTTTAACTTCTTCACTAACTTAGGGTCCAATGTCAAAGTAAAATATTAAGTAAATACTTGATTTATGGTATTGGATTTGAGCAGATTAAACATATTGCCATAGCAACTTAAATGTTTGGCTATTACTAATCTCTCTCTTTATCTGCCAAACCCCACAATAGTTGAAGCTGTTAGATTATTTATGCAACCATGAGAAGTACTGTTATCTTTTTCCTTTCCAAATATCTTTTAAGTAAATATTAACCACATTGCTTTGCCAGGTCATTTGGCCTATAAAATAAGGAATTTGAATTGGATTTCTAATCTCCTTGCTAGATAAAGTATCTTTCTCAGGCCTTATGTAATGTGAGGGCTACCTTTGTGGACAGATAAATATCTTACTCAAACCCTGTTCTGCCCTGCTTTATTTTTATAAAGCAGTGGGAAAAATACAGGCTTCTGAATTGAACAGACCTGGCTTAGGATTCTGCCACTGCCACTTTCCAACTTCATGATACCATTAGAGATGATGTAACTCTACACCTGCTAAGCATCAACCCTCTGTTTTATACTGATTATTTCATGACTGGGCACCTGATATAGACTGATGTTTGCATTCCCCCAAAATCATAAGTTTGAACCTAATCCCCAGTATTTAGAGGCAGGGCCTTTGGGAGGTGATAAGGTCAGGAGGGTAGAGCTCTCATGAGTGAGATTAGTGCTCTTATAAAAGAGGCCCTAGAGATTTCCCTTGCTCCTTAAACTATGTGAGGACACAGTGAAAAGATGGTCATCTATGAACAGGAAGTAGGCTCTCATCTGGCACCGAATCTCCCAGCACCTTGACTTTGGACTCAGCCTCCAGAACTGTAAAAAATTAACATTTGCTGTTTAAACTACCCAGTCTATGATATTTTTGTTTCATTAATAGCAGCTGAGACAGACTAACATGATACCTGACCCAACTGCTTAACAGAGAGACTTTAATTAAAAGATAGAAGCCAGGGCCAGGCTATGTTCAAAGAGAGAGGGAGAATCAAAGATGTGAAATAGTCAGTTATCCCTGATATTCCATATACTTCTTGTCCTTTGATGCTTATGTGATTGTCTATTATATTTACACCCTAACACTCTTATTAATGGGCTTCCCAAGCAGTGCTAGTGGTAAAGAACCCACCTGCCAATGCAGGAGATGTAAGAGATGCAGGTTTAATCCCTGGCTTTGGAAGATCCCCTGGAGGAGGACATGGCAACCCACTCCAGTATACTTGCCTGGAGAATCCCATGGACAGAGGAGCCTGGTGGGCTATGGTCCACAGATAGGGTCACAAAGAGTCGAGCACATCTGAAGGGAATTAGCATGCATTCATTCTTATTAACATCAGCCTGAGTATCTTGATGTTCTTGAAGCCAATATTTCTGATCTAGAAAGGATACTTAGGGACCTATAATTTCTGAGCTTCTCTTATTTAATCCATAAAATGGGAATAATAAGAGTATCTTCCTTGTAGGATTGCTCTGAGGATTGTAGGTGAGAATGCATGAAAAACTCCCAGTGGAGTTCTATAAACATAGTAGATGCTCAGTTAATTGTGGCCTTTAGCTTCCTGCAAATTTATATCTCATAAATAAACCAACAATTTATTAAGAATTTACATTATTCCCAATACCCTGTCCTTCCGTTATCCTATAAACAAGTCAATCCAATGAGTCTTTCGAATTGCTTGAGACATATCAGCTCTTTGATACCACCCAGAATCTCTGAGAAGTTATCAGACTCCCTTTTTATGCACTGCTGTCCTTTATGAGTCAAGGTGAGTGAGAGCAGTGTGGTAGCCATTCCGTAGAAGTGGTGTCTAGTCAATGATTATAAGACCACAGTGAGACAGGACCTTTCGACCCTCTCTGCTGGATGGTCAGTGTAGCTGTAGTATGGCTTTCTATATCTGCATACGTAAAGTTGGCAACAGACAATAGTGTTGTTCCCTTGACAATTCTAGAGAAATATATCTTTTTTGTTAACATATGTTACAGACTAAGTCTAATTAAGTAGTTGAATGCACTATATCCTCCAATTGTTGGTAAAAGACTTGAGATTTATTAAAAATCAAGCTCATATTCTCTTTCTCATACTCACTGCACTGAACAAATAACAATGGAAATTCACAGTGAGTTTTCTTGAATAATTGCCAAAATGATCATTATTTAGTTTCTAACTGAAAGGTCTACAAAGCCTCCTCTGAGTTCTTCAGTCAGGATGCTCTCTCTCTGATATAGAACATCACAGATTGTCTGACTTGGTTTGCTGTGTCTTTTTCCCCCATAGATTATGGGTTTACTTTTATGGATGATCATTGTAGCTAATATTTATTAAAAGCCATCCTATTCGTCAGGGTCCCTAAGTGCTTTAAGAAGATTAACTCATTTGTTCATCAAACAACCTTTCCAGGTGACACTACTGTTCATCTTCATTTTATAGATAAGGAAACTAAGGCCAAGGACAGTTAAATAACAAATTCAATTCATACAGCTAGTAAGGACAGGGTCGGCTCAACTCCAAGGTCATGCTATAACCATGGCCTCATATTGCCTCTTGGCCGGGTAGAGGTCATTTCTTATCCATCACTGTCACCCCACAGTGCCCACTTGAATATCTGAAACAGGGAGGGTCTCAGTCAGTTCTGATTGATACTGTATGGAGCAGAAATGCCACTTTTGCTGTCACTGACTGGTGTCTGATTTCTCTGTTGTGAAGAGTGGGAGCGTGCTGGAGCAAACACATCCCTCAGGCTTGTAGCTCTCTCTGTCCTATGCCTTTTGTGCTGCTTTCTTACTCTTCCTCCTTGCTAATTGCATTGTGTAGATTTGAAGTCGGAGCTCAGTTTACACAAAGGGAAAACAGAACTCGAACATCCTATGTGGGATTGAGAGAGGAGAAATATGTAATCCAGAAAAGAAAAGATACATATAAGAAAATATTTAACAAATGAAGTCAAGATGTTATCTGAAATTAGTATATTGCAAACAAAGTTAATGTTTGAGTGCTGGTTCAGTGCTCTGTTATTGCTGGTTTGACTAGGTCTAAGAGTAAACTAATGGGCAGGGCTTAAAGATCTCAGATCAAATGTAGGGAACAGGAGGCTATTCAGGCATATAAAAATCTGTGCAATCTATCTCTTGCACATACTTGAACAAGGAAGAGTCTGTAAGTCTGTAATTCACATCTCCTGCCAGAAGGGAAAAGAAGAAACATGAGCACAGCAGGAAAAGTAAGGCATTTTTTTTTTTTTACTTTTAGAATTATTCTAGTTAATGTAATACTCACGTTTGACTGCTCGATGCTTGAAAGCCACTACTCGAAAGTTTCCTTTATTCAGGAGGCCAGCAACCTGTGTGTTAGTCACTCAGTCGTGTCTGACTCTTTTGCAACCCCATGAACTACAGCTTGCCAGGCTCCTCTGTCCACGGAGATTCCCAAGCAAGAATACTGGAGTGATCTGTCATTTCCTTCTACAGGGGATCTTCCCGACCCAGAAATTGAACCCATGTCTCCTGCATCTCCTACATTGGTGGGCAGATTCTTTACCACTGAGCCACCTGGGAAGCAACCATGTAATACACAGAGATACACTATTTAATGAATAACAAAATTCATATATAAATTAGAAATAATTTATACTGAAATACAACTTAGGATATATGCTTCTATATACAAAGTATATTAAACTACAATTGAGAAGGGCAATACCTAAATATCTTTAACAAGAATGTAGAGCATCTATACCTATTAAAGTCTATATTTCCTATATTAAGTAAGTGTGAAATAGTTATAGCCAATCATGAGTAATTTTCAAGTCTAAAGTTAGAAATGAAATGTTTTTATCAAGAAGTTTTGTTTATATTAAGATATCATAATATAAATGTGTTATTCTTTCTAATATAACTTAAATAATATAATTCTTCATAATGTAAATGTTATTCTCTTTAATCATAATCATTCTTTTTATGAATACAGGAAAGTTAAATGTGACAAAACTTTTATTGATCTCAAAGCGTTAGAATCATCAAGACTAAGCAAACCCATTGAGATGCAGATGTTGAGAACGGACTTGTGGACACAGCCGGGGAAGGAGAGAGTGGGGTGAAATGAGAGAGTAGCACTGACATATATACACTACCATGTATAAAACAGACAGCTAGGGGGAAGCTGCTGTATAGCACAGGGAGCTCAGCTCAGTGCTCTGTGATGACCTAAAGGAGTGGGATGGGGGGCAGGTACTAAGAGGGAGATTCAAGAGGGACAGGATATATGTATATGTATAGCTGATTCACACTGTTGTACAGCAGAAACTAATACAACATTGTAAAACAATTATACTCCGATCAAAAAACAAAAAACTTTTAAAGATAAAACAAATCAGAGTCAACATGCAAATTCTGATTTTAAAGGGTCCTATTATGGCACAATTTAGGGAATTCCCATAGAAATGTTATCTTCATGCAAAAGCCAATGTAATTTTACAAAAAAAAAAATAACAAAATACTGATACAGTTTGAACCACTATTTACACTGAGAACAGATATATTTGGTTCTAAGCCTTCCACAGATTCATGTTTATTTTTTCAATGTGCTTACAGGTACAGAGCAATACACGTGATTGTTCGATACAATCAATTCATGTTGTTTAACTGCTTAATGGCAAAAGCCTGTGCAATTGTTTCTAGTAGGTTTGCTGTGTTAGGAGTGAATTGTGCAATATAATATCTAGCTATAATGGCAGGCCTATATAGCGTGGCCTATATCAGGCCTATATATATAATAGGCCTATATCAATAAGACTGGTTGGAAATCATACAGATGATCGATTGGCAGTTTTCTTATTTTAACTTTATTTTCATGCATTACTGATTGGCATTTACAGTAGCATATTACATTTCAAATGAAGAGTAGTTAAGAAAAATAAAAATTAAATTTTTCAAAACTCAGAGTTCAGAGATCAAAACGGTAGGCCAAATGAATTAATTAAATTTATAAATTACAGGCAATCAATCCTCCCTCCTCAGGTACAACATCAATAACTTTCAGCTATATGATAACACTTCATTTATGTTTAACCTTCTGGCATTATATTTTCTTCAAATGCTAAATGACAAGAGTAATAAAACCTACTTTTATAAGGTGGTTGTGAGAATTTAATAAACTAATACTGGAAAGCATTTAAAATAGTGCCTGGTACATAGAAATAACTCACTAAATATTAATCACTGCTATTATTGTTGTTATTTTTATCTAACTTCTATCTTTTGTTAATCTTTTACTATCATCAAGTAGTGAAAGATAAAATGGTATTCATTCTTCGGACACCCAGCTTTGTAACTTTGGGAAAAGTACTTTGTCAATTATTCAGTCAGTTGAGCCTCAAGCTTTTCATTTGAAAAATGAGACTAATGATTCAGTAATACTGCCCTGTGAAGTTTAAAAGTCAAACTCGTATCTCACCCAACACAGCCACTTGTGCCTGCTACATCATTGGCACCCCAATATTCAATACCTCTCTACCATTAGTGTATTATATCCAAGTACTCTTATATTTATTGTGGCACTGGCCATGATGAACACTGCAAAGTGGAAGGATTTGGTGTATATGTAGTAAAAATAAATTATCAGATAAATTTCAATTGAATTTTTACCATGTTTGTAGTATGTTGTTAATTCTCTTTGGAAAAAACTCTCAATTACACAAGCTTTGCAAAAGTGAAGACAACCCTTAAGCTACATTCCCAAGCACTAAATATATATGCTCAACTTTTATTTGTAAGAACATCTGTAGGTAAGCTATGCTAGCTAGAAAATCAAACACAGTTCTACTTTTAAGTGTGTGTGTGTATGTGTGTGTGTAGTTTTAACCTCTACAATTTTAGGCTCAAATCCAATCTGGAAGAAATCTCTATTCATAAATTATATAACAAAACAGAGCTGCCAAATCAAACTTTCAAATGAGTGATGCAAACAAGTAGCCCATAGAGGAAGTAGAGAGAGAAATCAAAGGAGCAGGCAAATAGAGAAAGAAATTCTAGGCTGGGAGGCTTAGGAATTCTAAAGTCAAATCATTTTGGCTTAAGTGGAGAATTGGGCAAGGGGGAAATGAGTTTCATGTAAACAGACACTGAATCTGGTAGTAATATGATAGTGATTTAGAACTTCATGGACAAGACAACAGCTTTAGATAAACAACCAATTTCAGAACCACATTAGGAAACAGAACCTTTAGAGGGGAAAACAATGATGATCTTTCTTCATAAAAGAATATATTCCATTTTTATCTCAATGTCTCCCTATAGTTAATTCTGTTTCTCTTTCCTTGTGTTATTGCCTTACACATTTTTATAAAAAGTCACTATTATTCTTTTTGCAAATCAGAGGTTGTTCATGTTCATGGAACAATATTAAGTTTCAGACATGGGGCTAGATGGTATATGTAAAAAGATCAAAGGCACAATCCCTGAATTCAAGGCTGGGGGAAAAATGGTGTCATCTTTCTGCTCAATTTTCAGGTAATAAAATGCAAAGCAGCTGTGCTGTGGGAGCTCAAGAAACCATTTTCCATTGAGGAAGTGGAGGTTGCACCCCCTAAGGCCCATGAAGTTCGTATTAAGGTAAAATTTTTTTCCATTTCTATTTAATCTTAGGTTTAAATTTTTCAGAATGTAACAATGAAAGTAACTAAAGCACTTGTAATATAGTCATCCAGATAATGGGATTACATTTGTTGTCAAGGGAAGCTGTAAACCAAAACTGTTAAATTTTTTAAAAAGAGGCCAAAGAGTATTTACAGTATAATCCTAATGAAATGAAGAAGAATTTCTGTGGTGGCTCAGCAGTAAAGAATCTGCCTGCCAACAGGAAACGTGGGTTCGATCCTTGCATTGGGAATATCTCCTGGAGAAGAAAATGGCAACCCACTCCAGTAATCTTGTCTGGGAAAATCCCATGTACAGAGGAGCCTGGTGGACTACAGTCCATGGAATCACCAAGAGTCAGATATGACTTAACAACTAAACAACAACAACAACAAAAAAAAAATGCAAAGGAATATATATCATTTAAAATCAATTAGCATTATGTGGTGGCACTTAAGTAAGTTTATTTTCTTCTCTGCATTTTCTATCAAAAAGACTGCATATTATATGATTTCAATAGTTCAGAAACAATTATTTCACAGATTACTCCAAATTGTTTAATGCATGAAAGGAAAGTAGAGCATTATTAGGCTAAATAACTTTGGGTATAAATTGAAATTGTATTTGGAAGAGTAGGAGTTATTAGCAAAACGCTTTAAAATTCTTCAATGCAATTTCAGGAAAATGAGTATGTTAAGTCCATCTGAGGGTCATAATCTTATCTGAATCTAATCAACCCCTCTTTACCCTATAGATGGTGGCCACAGGAATCTGTCGCTCAGATGACCATGTGGTTAATGGATCTCTGGTCACACGTCTTCCTGCGGTCTTAGGCCATGAGGGAGCCGGCATTGTGGAAAGCGTTGGAGAAGGGGTGACTACAGTAAGACCAGGTACAGAATTCACACTTAGGAAATGTGTCTTGGTTCAGGGCCCCAAGATGATGTAGCCTGGATGATGACACTGGAGCAAATGAGAGATGAAAGGATGGCTTTAAGGCTGAGCTGGGACAGAGGTCTCTTTCTTTTCCCATTTCCAGCCTGACTCAGGCATGTATGCATCCATGCACTAGTGTATTCTCTCCTTCAGCAAGTATTTCTTGAGGACCTACTAGATGTCAGGCACCATGTTAGATCCTGGGAATACATGAGGATTGAAGGAGACCCAGTGTCTGCCAGGGTAGAGTTTATAACCAGTTAATTCCCATGTTAGTGTTGCCAAGCACTGTTTTCTACCAGATCCAAAGAAAACTACTGATGAGACAGAAAAAACATGTCTAGACATATTGGAGATAAACATAATCATTGTATTGAACCTGTTCAGTGCCGACTTCACATAGTGGGGATTGTGAGCTCTGGACTGAATCAACATAGTCTCTTCTCAGGTGGGAGGTGGAGCCCATTCACAGGTTTCCCCTTTGAATATATGGCCACTTTTCCTTAAACCATGATTAAACGTGACTGGTTACCAAGTACTATTTTTCTTGAATATTTACTATATCCTATTATTATATATTAATACAGACAAATATTTTTAGAGGTAAACAGTGAGTAAACAGAAGATTTCCATGCCATCATCACATATAATCTCTTAAATGTTATTTTTCTGAGTCTTTTGGATAAGTAGTAAAGATGATTAAAAATAAAAATTATGTTTAATTCTAAAAAATCACTTTAGCTAGTAGATTTGACCTCCCTACTTACAAAACACTTAATTGACCTATAAACTGAAAACAGTAAAATAAGTTATCTGGTTTGAGTTTCAGCTCTTACTATTTCCTTTAGTTAGAAATCTATTAATAACAAATGACACCCCTACTTTTCACCCCTGCTCCCTCCACCAGTAAAAATAAATTATCCACAAATTATCAGCTACAATCATTTGAAAGTCAGTTCCTATCCTAAAAGAAAGTGTCTAACTCATTATTGAGGGTTGAGGTTTTCAGAAGAATGTCTTAAATTCTTACTTGTCCTATTTTTGTTTGTTTTCCTTAAAAGAGAATTAACTTTTTAAAAGAAAGATTCATTTCATAATAGAGATAAGCATAATCACTTTGAAAAGCCAGGAAATGGGTGTTGAGGTTCTTATTTTTACTATATTATTACTATTACTATAAACTATTACCAGATTACCTAGTGGAACTATGGCAGACTGCTCACAACTTAAATACATATTTATACTTATATTAGTAGTAAGAATATTTATACTTATATTAGTAGTAAGAATAATTAAGAATATTTAAGAATATTTAGTAAGAATTAAGTGAGATCATATACATAAAATCCCTAAGAGAAAGGGCACACAATAAAAGAGAACTATCAACACAGTGGAACTACTTTCAAAAATCATGTTTTCCACATTTGTGTTTTCTTTGGGCATCTTTAACATATATAAACCCAAACCGATAACAATACTGACAGGCAATGACCAAGACATAATGCTGACAGGACCCTATTCTTGGAGACTTCTCAAAGTCAAGTGCCTCTAATACACATGCATAAGCTTTAAGTTCTTACTTAAGTTCTTTAGTTCCTGTGTAGAAATTTAAGAAAAATCTGTTTTATCCTCATCCCCAGGTGATAAAGTCATCCCACTCTTTGTTCCCCAGTGTGGAAAGTGCAATATTTGTAAACACCCGGAAGCCAATCTCTGCCTGAAACATGAGTGAGTATCTGTTACTCTCCTTAGCAGTGAAGGAATCTGCACGTTAGTTATGCTCCGATCTTATACCCTCTTGTGTTTGTGTGTTGCATGACCAGACTGAATGAGCCTCGGGGGACCCTTAATGATGGTACCTGCAGGTTCACCTGCCGGGGGAAGCCAATCCACCACTTTTTCGGCACCAGCACCTTCACCCAGTACACGGTGGTGGATGAGATGTCAGTGGCCAAGATCCATGCAGACTCACCACTGGAAAAAGTCTGCCTCATTGGCTGTGGATTTTCTACTGGTTATGGGTCTGCAGTCAAAGTTGCCAAGGTAGGAATAACAATGAGTGATAAGACCAGCTATGCTCAGACTGTCAGGAGCTAAAAGCAAAGCAATTTCTCACAGGAATCTGAGATCATTCTTCACAGATTTATTGGAATCTTTCCCCTCTTCTATCATAATAGCATTGCTATGCTCCACATCCACAGAGGATGTTGATTAAAAGTAGAAAATACCCTCAGAAGGAATTGAAGGCATGTCCTAGAAAATTTATCCTTCATCACAAATGAAAAGCTGTTGATAATTAGTTAAGAAAATGTAAAGGTGTTTTCCATAATTATTCTTCTGTATGTGTTCTTTATGGTATTACTAAATTTTAGACCTAGGAGTTCATTTTATCATTCATTTAGTGCCTACATGAGCCATGCACAGTAGGTTCTGCTAAGTTTTGAGGAAGCAAAAGTAAACGAAATGAAGGGGCTGACTATGAGGAGCATTTAGTTCGTGGATCCTCTACTCCCAAAATTAGGATCAACAGGAGATTCCAGAGCCTGACCTGATATCCTGATATACCTCCAAACTGAGGGTCACCAACATACCCACTCTGTGTATCTCTATGAGGAAAGCAATAAAGCTTTGATGATGCATGAAGCATTTACACACACACAACAAGCATGAACACATACACACACACAAACTTCAGAAGCGGTAGGTTTTAAGGAGAAATTCTTTTAAGTCTCCCCTTCCTAAAAGGTTGGAAATCTAGTAGTATCCTTTTGTTTTATGAACTGACACCCAGAGACATAAAGCCATTTGACCAAAATCTTACAGGTAGTTAATATGACAACTGTGACTAGCCTCCTCAAAACTCTTGCTGAATCATAAACCATAGTAGATATTTACCAACACTTTAAAATAACAATCACAAGCCTCATATTTTTCTAAAGTAAAAAAGTGGTGTTGTACCCCCACAGAATGTTTACTTGGGACAGGAGGAACATTTTACCCACAGTGAAGTCTGACTATAACAGACTAGGTTTAAACAGTCCCTTAGGTAAGTTAAACTATTGTGAGTACATGTTTTCCAAATTTCTGTGACCTTAGCACTAAGTCCCTTGTGCAACTGCATCATCTGAACCTACACACAAAGCAGAAGTCAAGGGCACTTGTGATAATGAATTTCATCCATTATTAAAATATAAACCAGCTTTTCATTGCATTATTCTTCATTTGTGTATTTTTTAAAGCAGGGATAAAGACCCATTAAGAGCACATTGGTCTCAAGCTGTATGATCTTAAAATTACCTGTTAAATTTCCCTTGTTGTTAAGTTTGCTTAAGCTGGGGATAACTCTTCTATGCTTCACAGCTTATTTCTGCTCTCATTATACTGGTCATGACTACTGAAAGTTATCGAACCAAGGTGTTAATTATTGAGGGTTCAATTGGATTATTTTTTAGTCTCCTCTCTTCTATTTATTATTTAATTTCCCTAGAATTGTGTTTGTGTATGTGTGATGGACTGAAGCTGGCTATCAATGGATTTGAGCCACTAGATTTTCTTCAAGAGGGGAGTCACTAACATCTAGAGCTCAATGGTCATCCAGTCCATTGGCTCCCAGCCTGGGTTTCCCACTGGATTCACTTGGAGACTTGGTCTTACCTGCAGAGTTGTTGTTGTTGTTTAGTCACTAAGTCGTGTCCTACCCTCTGTGATCCCATGGACTGAAGCTCACCAGGCTCCTCTGTCCATGGGATTTTCCAGGCAAGAATACTGGAGTGGGTTGCATATCTTTTTCCACCTACCGGCACAGAGTCTGATTTAGTTGCTTATGAGCTGTGACCTGGGCATTGAGATTTTTTTAAAGCTCCCTAGGTAGTCTAATGTCCAGGAAAATTAGAGAAACACTAATCTAATTCAAACCCCTCATTTCAAGTGTGAGGCAGCTAACATCAAAAGAGGTTTTGACAAAAGGTTGGACATAGTTTGAGTAACTTCTGACAAGAAGCAAAGCATGGCACTTTATACAATTTAGGCTCTTTCTAACAATCGTTGTTGTTGTTTAGTTGCTAAGTCATGTCTGACTCTTTGTTACCCCACGGACTGTAGCCCACCAGGCTCCTCTGTCCATGGAATTTCCCAAGCAAGAATAGTGGAGTGGATTGCCATTTCCTTCTCCAGGAGATCTTCCTGACCCAGGGAACATGCCCTCATCTCCTGCATTGGCAGGTGGATTCTTTACCACTGAGGCACCTGGAAAGCCCTTAACAATCATTACTTAATCCATTTTCACATTTTCTGAAAACACAGGTCACCCAGGGCTCCACCTGTGCTGTGTTTGGCCTTGGAGGAGTTGGCCTGTCTGTTATCATGGGCTGCAAAGCAGCTGGAGCAGCCAGGATCATTGCAGTGGACATCAACAAAGACAAATTTGCAAGGGCCAAACAGGTGGGTGCCACTGAGTGCATCAACCCTCGGGACTATGAGAAACCCATCGAGGAGGTGCTGAAAGAAGTGAGTGGCGGAGGTGTGGATTTTTCATTTGAAGTCATCGGTCGGCTTGACACCATGGTATGTACTTTGAAATGTCTCAAGACATCAGCTTCTGCATTCTAGAGTCTTCTTTAATGTGGCGGAATATAAACATTATATATAAAGAATATTTTAAAAACTATGGCGATTTTCCATCTCCTATTTGTTACCTAGGTTGCTTAATTTATTATGATGAGGAATCTCATTCCATCAGCCAAAAAAACACCTGTCACAAGTATAATGTCTTTTTTAGAGAGGGAAGAGGGTTTATACTGAGCCATCATAAATTTAATTTTTAGTTTCAAAAATTCAAAGTCAAGTAAATATAAAGAATATAAATTCTGTTCTCAAGTTGGCAAGTTTGATTTTTCAACACATTCTTGACAAAAAAATGATTTAACAATATTTCTATGTTTTAATGAATTCTTTTTTTTCAAAAACCATACTTTTCCAAAAAAAGAAAAAAAACCAATGAGCAACTTTAGACTCCTTATCATTTTATTAACAGAAAATATGTCCCGTTTTACCACAACGGACAGCACAGTGCCTGGTACATAAAAAGCATCCAAATCTGTGTGCCGACTGAGTAATTTAAAAGGTCAACAGGTTTTCCCACCGAAAGATTTTAAGTGATATGTATCTTACAGTGTTGTTTGTGGATTACATGAGATGACACATGTAACATATTTAGCAAGTGCCACCTGTCAGTGGTAAGCTCTTAATAAATGTTATCTGGTGTTGTCAAAAGGAAGTACCATTTCCAATTGTGCGAAACTTATATCATCTTTAAAATATACATGATATTTCCCTTCTCCAGGGGATCTTCCCAACCCAAGGATCGAACCCAGGTCTTCTGCATTGCAGGCTTTCTTTACTGTGTGACCATCAGGGAAACCCCATACATGATATTACTTTCAAATAATTACAGATATCATCAATTGCAACAGAGAACACATCTCTAGCTACATTCCCCCTAACCAGAATTCTCTAGAATCCTAATGAAAAACCCCCCAGAGACCAACACAAACAATCTCTCTCTTTAGGTTCTCCAGTAAGTCCCAGCAGTGTTAGTAATAGGAAGCAGCATCTTAAGAGTAAAGCTCTTTGCAGCCTTGACCAGGAACAATTATTCCACAGATGACTGATGGTCCAAGGCTGTCACTTCCCAAGGCTGTCACTTGCTCCTTATGCCATTTTTAATATGGTTTTTCCTCCATTTTCTCCTGTGGAATTGGATTATTTTAAGTATCTGATAACCACATGTCCTGAAGTTCTCTGATCTTCCAAGTGTCATACTCCAAAATCAAAGGATCAATTACTATATATTTCTGGGGGACCGGGGGCAGGGCGGTAGTGTTTTCCTAAGCAACTTTCTTACTACATACATGTCTAAAAAGCTGACTGGAGGGAAAAGGCTTTCAAGTTTCAGAGTAAAAAAAATTAATAAATAAAAGCTCACAGAAGGTCAAGCACATTTAAAACATGCCCATTTTGACAAACAGCTATATGGCTGTTTTGGCCAACAGCTTGCTCCTTGGAAGAAAAGCTATGACCAACCTAGACAGAATATTAAAAAGCAGAGACATTATTTTGCCAACAAAGGTCCACCTAATTAAAGCTATGGTTTTTCCAGTAGTCATGTATGGATGTGAGAGTTGGACTATAAAGAAAGCTGAGTGCTGAAGAATTGATGCTTTTGAACTGTGGTGGTGGAGAAGACTCTTGAGAGTCTCTTGGACTGCAAGGAGATCCAACCAGTCCATCCTAAAGGAAATCAGTCCTGAGTATTCATTGGAAGGATTGATGCTGAAGCTGAAACTCCAATACTTTGGCCACCTGATGCAAAGAACTGACTCATTGGAAAAGACCCTGATGCTGGGAAAGGTTGAAGGTGGGAGGAGAAGGGGATGACAGAGGATGAGATGGTTGGATGGTATCATCAACTCGATGGACATGAGTTTGAGTAGGCTCTGGGAGTTGGTGATGGACAGGGAAGCCTGGCATGCTGCAGTCCATGGGATTGCAAAGAGTCAGAAACGACTGAGCAACTGAACTGAACTGAACCCGACATCATTAATCAGAAGGCAAAGCAAATCAAAATCACAAAGAGATTATTACCTCATACCTGTTCAAATAATTATTATCAAAAAAAAAGCAATAGCAAGTGTTGAAGAGGGTGTGGAAAAAAGGGAATTCTGTGCACTGTTGGTGAGAATGTAAAACAGCCACTATGAAAAGCAGTATAAATGCTCCTCAAAAGATTTAAGATAGATTTTTTATCATATGATCCAGCAATCCCACTTCTGGGAATATATCTAAAGAAAATAAACTCACTATCTTAGACATGTGCATCCCCATGTTCATTGCAGCATTATTCATAATAGCCAAGATATAGAAACAACCTAAATGTCCATATGGATGAATAGATAAAGAAAGTGAGGTATGTGTGTGTGTGTGTGTGTGTGTGTATATATATATATATATATATATATATATAATATACATATGTGAATTGTATATATATGAATGAATATTATTCAGCCATAGAAAAGAAATATTGACATTTGCAAAAACTTGGAAAAATCTGGAGGATATTATGCAAAGTGAAATAAGCCAGACACAGAAAGACAATTATTGTATGATCTCTCTTATACGTGGAATCTAAAAAAATCAAATTCTTAGAACCATTGAGTAGAACAGTGGTTGCCAGGGGCTGGAGGAAGTAGGGGAGGAATAATGAGTAGATGTCAGAGAGAACAAACTCTTGGTTCTGAGCAAGTTCTGGAGACAGCCATGTACAACATGGTTACTATAATATTATTAACTCTAGTTAATATAGTTAACAATACTGTTTTGTATACCTCCAATTTGCTAAGAGGGTAGATCTTAAATGATCTCACTGCAAAAAAACACTAGTAACTGTGTGAGGTGATGACAGTGTTCACTTAATTGTGGTAATCATTTCACATGGCATATGTGTATTAAATCATCACACTATACACCCTAAAAAATCATGATGTACAACCTAAAAATAAACGATTTGTGTCAATCATACTTCAACAAAATGAGGGTTCAGTTCAGTTCAGTCGCTCAGTCGTGTCCAACTCTTTGCAACCCCATGAACCGCAGCACATCAGGCCTCCCTGTCCAAAATCAACTCCTGGAGTTTACCCAAACTCATATCCATTGAGTCGGTGATGCCAGCCAACCATCTCATCCTCTGTCATGCCCTTCTCCTCCTGCCCTCAATCTTTCCCAGCACCAGGGTCTTTTCAAATGACTCAACTCTTCACATCAGGTGGCCAAAGTATTGGAGTTTCAGCTTCAACATCAGTCCTTCCAATGAACACTCAGGACTGATCTCCTTTAGGATGGACTGATTGGATCTCCTTGCAGTCCAAGGGACTCGCAAGAGTCTTCTCCAAATACCACAGTTCAAAAGCATCAATTCTTCAGTGCTCAACTTTTTTTATGTCCAACTCTCACATCCATACATGACCACTGAAAAAACCATAGCCTTGACTATATGGACCTTTATTGACAAAATAATGTCTCTGCTTTTTAATATGCTGTCTAGTTGGTCATAACTTTCTTTCCAAGGAGTAAGTGTCTTTTAATTTCATGGCTGCAGTCAGCATCTGCAGTGATTTTGGAGCCCCAAAAAGTAAAGTCTGACACTGTTTCCACTGTTTCCCCATCTATTTCCCATGAAGTGATGGGACCGGATGCCATGATCTTAGTTTTCTGAATGTTGAGCTTTAAGCCAACTTTTTCACTCTCCTCTTTCACTTTCATCAAGAGGCTCTTTAGTTCTTCTTCACTTTCTGCCATAAGGGTGATGTCATCTGCATATCTGAGGTTAATGATATTTCTCCCGGCGATCTTGATTCCAGCCTGGGCTTCTTCCAGCCCAGCATTTCTCATGATGTACTCTTTATATAAGTTAAATAAGCAGGGTGACAATATACAGCCTTGACGTACTCCTTTTCCTATCTGGAACCAGTCTGTTGTTCCATGTCCAATTCAAACATTGCTTCCTGACCTGCATACAGGTTTCACAAGAGGCAGGTCAGGTGGTCTGATATTCCCATCTCTTAAAGAATTTTCCAGTTTGTTGTGATCCACACTGCCAAAGGCTTTGTCATAATCAATAAAGCAGAAATAGATGTTTTTCTGGAACTCTCTTGCTTTTTTGATGATCCAGCGGATGTTGGCAATTTGATCTCTGGTTCCTCTGCCTTTTCTAAAACCAGCTTGAACATCTGGAAGTTCATGGTTCATGTATTGCTGAAGCCTGGCTTGGAGAATTTTGAGCATTACTTTACTAGCAAATGAGATGAGAGCAATTGTGCGGTAGTTTGAGCATTCTTTGTTATTGCCTTTCTTTGGGATTGGAATGAAAACTGACCTTTTGCAGTCCTTTGGCCACTCCTGAGTTTTCCAAATTTGCTGACATCTTTAGTGCAGCACTTTCACAGCATCATCTTTTAGGATTTGAAACAGCTCAACTGAAATTCCATCACCTCCACTAGCTTTGTTCATAGTGATGCTTCCTAAGACCCACTTGACTTCACATTCCAGGATGTCTGGCTCTAGGTGAGTGATCACACCATCGTGATTATCTGGGTCATGAAGATTTTCTTTGTACAGTTCTTCTGTGTATTCTTGCCACCTCTTCTTAATATCTTCTGCTTCTGTTAGGTCCATACTATTTCTTCTCTTTATTGAGCCCATCTTTGCATGAAATTTTACCTTGGTATCTCTAATTTTCTTGAAGAGATCTCTAGTCTTTTCCATTCTATTGTTTTCCTCTATTTATTTGCATTGATCACCGAGGAAGGCTTTCTTATCTCTCCTTGCTCTGGAACTCTGCATTCAGATGCTTATATCTTTCCTTTTCTCCTTTGCTTTTCACTTCCCTTCTTTTCACAGCTATTTGTAAGGCCTCCTCAGACAGCCATTTTGCCTTTTTGCATTTTTTTCTTGGGGATGGTCTTTAGGGTAAATGTACACAAATTAGGAAAAAAGTTCCCATTAGAAATGGGCAGTAGAAATATGGATCCATTAAAAAGGGAGACCATCAAGAGGAGAAGACAGAAATTTTGATGATGTAACTGACCATGTATCTGGTTCACCATCAAAATACCTGGTTCAAAGTACTGAGTGCAAGAGATCTACTTAATAATTAAATGAAAAATGAGTTAACCATTTCAGGTTGCTCTGGGGACACATGATGATAAACATTACCTTTATTTGAAGAATCAGATTATATATGTGTAATGATATTTGCATCTTTATTATTTTCTAAAGAAGACTTAAGTACATAAAACATACAGTTTCATTCATCTTCTGTTTCATTCAAAAATATTTTCTGGGCATTTTCTAAAGCCATATGTAGTGGCTTTAGGAAATAATGGGAAGTGAAGAAAAAGCCAATCTCTTCCAGGCACACACTCACAATTTAGCTAGATCCATAGCACATGATACTGTGTATCACAAATGGGGACTACCAGAGAATCCACTTTAATGATGCTACATATTAATTTTATTCCAGATGTCTGCCTTGTTGTGCTGTCAAGAAGCATATGGCGTAAGCGTCATTGTAGGAGTACCTCCTAATGCCCAAAATATCTCTATGAACCCCATGTTGCTGTTGACTGGACGTACCTGGAAAGGAGCTATTTTTGGTGGTATGTAGTTAGGCTTGAGGGCCAAATTCTTACTAACATCAGGAATTCTTCCCTTTTGCAAGTGACAAGGCCAGGCTTTAAAATGCAATGTATGAGACAAATGCTCAGGGCTGGGGCAATGGGATGACCCAGAGGGAGGGGATGGGGAACACATGTAAACCCATGGCTGATTCATGTCAATGTATGGCAAAAACCACTACAATATTGTAAAGTAATTAGCCCCCAACTAAAATAAATAAATATATTAAAAAAAAAATGCAATGTAGTTTAAAAATACACTAAGATTCCTTTGTATCTATAGGCTCCAAATCAACTAGATGTGGAACTAATGCACCCAAAAAGTCCCAAGATACACTTTAATGGTATCCCATAAACTGACTAGGATCTTTGGCATCATCTCTTTTGATACTGGTGACTGCGTAATGTGCTGAGATACCTAGGAGGATCCAGGAAATCCATAGCAACAATTTATGTCTGCACTCACTGCCCAGATGTAGACAACTGATAAATTTTCTTCTTGACTTTGAGAATAACCATCTATACTATAATTTCTCTATAAGAGAACTAACAACCAAGGGCTCTGGTTTGTTGGGCAGGGAGATATTTTAAAAAGTCAAATCACTTCAAAAGGATATTGAAACACACTCTCTTATTAACCTCAGCAACAGTAGTCTGTGGACATTTTATAAACTTTCATTTAAATTTTATGTAGAAAGTCTTGTCTCTAATCCTCTTCTTATATCTGGATGAATCTAACATTGATGTCACTTTCTTTTCAGGCTTCAAAAGTAAAGAATCTGTCCCCAAACTTGTGACTGATTTCATGGCTAAGAAGTTTTCACTGGATCAATTAATTACCCATGTTTTACCACTTGAAAAAATAAATGAAGGATTTGACCTGCTTCGCTCCGGAAAGAGGTAGATTTTAAGTTTTGGTGGGGTTTGACTAACAGAGAAAAAAAAAGGTAGAAGGATGAGAGAAAGGCAAGGATGGAGTGCCTGGCTTTTCCATTCCCAGTTTAGTCTCTGCATGTAGAACACATAAGATCATATCGCAAGAAACTAAAATGCTTTGCATTTCCTGTTCTGTTCAAGCCAAATTATGTTGGTCACAGCAAATCTGAATGATCAGACCCTCTGCCATCTTCACAAGAGAATTCTCTGCTTTGCAAGGAAAAAGAATCAGAGACACATAGTCATATAACATGGAGTTATCCCAGTCCCTGCCTGGCCACTTTAAATAGTTGACTATTAGTATTAATAGCTACAAATTTAAATTACATTCCAGACATCCCAAAAACTCATTATGGAAGTCAGTGGAGCTATATAGGCATCATTTTCTATGCATATATTACTTTTTTCCAAAAATGCTATTATTTTTACTCTCTTTTTCCATTTACAAAGGATTTTTCACACATAAAAATTACAGCAAAGAGGAAGGGTACAAAATGCTATTTTAAATGTTTAAATCTACATTTTCTTCAAAACTTACAAAATCAAGTCAGTTCCATTTTCTACCTCTAATATTAATCTTTTTACAAACACCTAAAAAGGAGAATTTCATCACTTGCATTTACAAATGAGACACAGTTAGTAACAGGCAGCTTTACCTAACTCCCACCTTCTTGTTCCATAGTCTCTGCTTTCTCTGTGACTTCACATTTCTTCTCATGAGGTTTTTTGGTTTTAAACACTATTTCTTAAGCAGCCATACACATAACATATACTAGACACTTAGTCTGATAAATATTGAAGAAGGAAAGAAACTAGCATCCAAACAGTACCAGATCACATCCTTTCTAGAAAGCAGTTTGGTCATATGTATAAGAAACCTCAAAAAAAAAACCTTAGATCCTATGTCCCAACAATTACATTTCTGAGAATCTATTCTACAGAAATTATGAGATATGCAAATGTACATATGTTTAAGCATGTTTATTATTTATAATAGCAAAAATTGGAAACATCCTAAAAGTTCAACATTAAAGAAACAATTAAATAAATTCCAAACATTACTAGCAATTAATTAAGCCATTTAAAAGGAAATGATTTCATTAAGTTGGGAAATTCTCCTGATGTAATTTTAGGTTATAGAGTAGAGAATACAGAACTTATATATACAATATAGTTCCAAGTTTTCAATCAGAGCAGTAAAAACTTACATATGTTTAGAAAAAAAATAATCAAAATTCAAGAAAATATTAACATTGATTATTTCTAAGTTGTGGGATTACAGGTTATTTTTACTTTCTTCTTTATATTGTCCTTTAGTTTCTAAATTATCTATATACATTTTTCATATATATATATATACACACACACATATATATACATATATATTAAAATTTTTTAAGATACAAAGATCACCTTTTCCTAAAGTATTTATCCATCAGAAGATGGTTTTTAGAAAGGATATTAGTTCCAGTAAAATGTTACATTTCTGATCTTCCCAAGAATAAAGTCTCTCCAAACACAAATCAACTTTTTTTCTACTTTTAAGTCTTCTTAAGCATTTCTTTATCTAAGCTCTGTTAAAATTTCAACACGGTCTTAACTTTATTACATTATCAGCACTTTTAGGCACATTATCTATCATCTTGTAATTTGTGCAAGTTTCTATTTGGATTTAAATCCAAGGAGCCCACACTAGATGTATGTTTTAAAGTAAGGTACAGATCTCTCCAAATCTCTGTATCTATCATCTCTAAAATGGAAATAATATTAGAACTGCCACATAGTGTTGTTTAAGTAGAGGTTTAAATGATAAAATACATGATGAGCATCTACAGAGTGACAGATAGCATGAACTTATTACATGTAATTATCAATTGTTGTTTTGTGTTTGTTACTATATAAGGAATGCAGACTCTCAAAAATGATATTTTGAAAATCTAATACATAATGAAGCCTAAATGACAGTCATACTCAGAATGTTATAATTGAGGTTCAGGTTGGAGAAAGACAACAGGACAAGATGAGCTGACCTTTTATTTGACTTCAGTGCATTAGGGATGGGAATGGAATAGCAGGAAACAAAGATAGCTTTTCAAAGAGACAAATTGAATGCTCTTTGTACTCTCACATGGAAGAGTGTATATTATCTAACCACTAAAACAATTTCTGTCTCTTATTTTCTGTTGCAGTGTCCGTACCATCCTGACATTTTGAGACCATACACACACCTTCACTAGTAGCAGTCTTCTGCCTCCTCTATCATCTGAAATATTAGCCAAACATCATCAATAATTCTGTTCTTCAGAGGTACTACCAATAAATTGCACATGGGAGTTTTCCAAAAGAAATGAAAATTAATATGAAATCATTTTTCAAGCAAATTTTTAAAATTTAAGTGAGAACTAGATAAACAATTGTATGTGTAAGTGAGTCTAATAAAGTCTCCTTCTTAATCATTCTACTCATGTTGAATCATGTCATCTTTCAGACTGAGGAATAGTATTTTTTTTTACTTCTTGTGCTTTTTGTGTCTTTGCCACCCTTAGTCTTTTAGCCTTAGTCTTTGAGAAGGACCTCATTATACTTGCCCTCAACATAAACATGATGGGGTATGTATTCAAAATCTTCTACCTGTACTTCCACTGTCTATATTTTCCTCTTTAGGAAATATAGCAAAACCCTACAGTAAAAACTATAGTTTGCAAAAGAATACACTCTGATTTATAAGTGGAGAAGGTCCAGAAATTCTAAATGCAGGAAATTTTTTTAGGTAAATATCACACATGTTTAAGGTGAAGGGAAGTGTTTTTATACTACAGTTTCATAGTACATGTGATAAATGTGAGGTTTGAATACTAAATCTGAAAACTGAAATATTCTTAGAATCATATTCCAAAAAGTCTAATTTTTACTCAAGAAAGTAGTTTATTGGTTAAAAGATCTTAATTATTATAATTGTAACTGTAGTTAACTGAAAATGAGCCATAAGGTAGTTAAAAAGTAATATGGCAGCCTGAAGTCTAGGGATGGGCATAAAGCAGCTGCGGACACAGCATGTAAAATGGGTAACTAAGAAATGTCACAAACATCCAAAGCAATAGATTTTCTATGTACATACACATATAGATGTACATTTTTGCAAAAATATTTTCAAACGAGAACTTTTCTATTAACTACCATGACTTAAGTCTGCAACCCTGAAATATTTAATTGTTTTGAACATGTGAAAGCCTATGGTACCCACTTGTTAATACTTTCTCTAGGGAAGATTTACATTTTGAGCTTCATCTCTAAATGTGTAATGAAAGCTTAATCATGTAAAGAATTTTAGCTATCTTGAAAAAATGTGACTTGTTTCAATATTGTAGAAAGGACTCTAGACTTAGAGCAAGTAATCTACCCCTTGTTTGTGACCTTCAGTAAATTACTCAACCTCTCTAAGCCCATTTTATCCTTTGTTTTAAGAAATTATGAACCGATTACAGCTTCATGAAAATTAGATGTAATGATGCTAGTGAAAAGACTTTGTCAACAATGAACTGCCATGTAAATGTAGGGGACAGTTTAATTGTCTTCTCAAATATACTGAAGGAGCTATTTAGGGTTAGGGGAGCTTTCAGAATGTCCCTAAGTTTTCAGAATGTCCTAACATCATGAACACTATGTTCTCATTTTGATGGGTGCTCCAGTGCTTTTATATTGGTGCTGATAATGTGAGATACTGAAGACAAAGAGATGGTTCTAAATGCTCATGTCACATAATGGGCATAAAATCCTACTGGTTGCATAGAGGTCTGCATCCAGTTCCTTCCTCCCAGGCTGTGGAGAGCAAGTGGAGAGTGGGGCTGGTGAGCATATCAGTGTTCTCACAGAGGGGCACAATGCTCCATGAGGTGTATGAGAGGGAGGTTGGGGGCGCCTTCTGCACCCAAAACTTCCTCTTTATTCACATTGACATTGGCAGGGAAGGAGACGTTGAAATCAAAGTAGAAAATGGAACCACAGAGTGGGTGATATGCTGTAATGGTACACATGGTCAGTGTGTCCTGCTGGCCTTCAGCGATAATTTTGACTCTAGAATCAAGAATTTCCACATTTGCTGGTTTCCTTTAAAAAGTGTTAACTATGAATATATATAGCTTGCACTCACTTTCAGCCAACCACAAAAAGCTTAGTCAAAATGAAGAAAACTTTCAAAATTTGTAGAGAAGTAATTTCATGTTGATGGTTTAATAGCAATGATACAGTGACTTAGCTCCTCCAAAAACAGTAAATAAAAAGAAACAATATAATTAAATTATATAATATGATAAGATAATTAAATTAATCCTCTGCTACTTTACAAATCACAGAAGTTACTCTAGAATTAGAAAGTAATTTTGACAGAAGCATTCAAAAATTACTCAGAAGTTAAAGTAGAGTAAGAGCAAGTATGTATTTAATAATTATATTCTTAGACACCTGACTACTTAATTCCATTAGCAAATGATTATTGAACAAATAACCTCTACTAAGTAGTCCCCCCAAAATGTTAAATTGACAATTTTATTGAAGTATATAAAACTATATTTATCTGTTAAATAGCCAGCAATGTTCAGGAAATGGGGCACTGCATAGGAAGAGAAACCAACTCATGTGGCAAGAATAAAACTAGAATGAGAGCACTATACTTACTCAAGGCCAAACACCATTTTGGTGAAATTAATGGTCATACATGTGTCCTTGTTCTGCTCATTTCATCCACTTTGGATCCAAGGTCCAGAAGATCATCTGTATAATCCTATCACAGTCATCAAAAGAACCCAGAGGTTGCTGAATAACTCACAAGGTAATAAATAACTCACAACAAAGAAATTAGAGAGGTTTCATCGTCCAGTCTTGCTCTTTGAAGTATTTGCCATGTCAGCAAAAAACTTAGTAGATTTATTATGAACAAGTTGGAAATCATCAGACAATTCTTACCTAAAAATGATATATAAAGACTACTATTCACCAATAAACCAATAATTTACAGTGTTTGGGAGATGTCTAATTGCCTTAAAGGGTTATAACTACAACTTTGAAGCAAAGAGAAATTTAGTACATTCTAAATTTAAATAATGAGTGTTTCCTAGCTAATTCCAAATTTCAGAATGGGTGAGAGAGAGATTGGGAAATAGCTTGAGGACTAAATATTTCTTTTGTCATCGATTTTTTACTTGTGATGAGTACCTTTATGGTTTATTCTCCTAGCAACTTTCAAAAATGCATTACAATATTATCAGCTATATTCTCCATGCTGTATATTACATCCTTAGGATATTTTTAAATGAAAGCTTGTAGTTTTTACCCTTTACACCTATTTCACCCACCCCCAACCTCCACCCATGGTAAACATTCTCTTCTTTATATATTTGTGTTTAGTTTTTCCAA
Source organism: Giraffa tippelskirchi (assembly GCF_054371585.1). Taxonomy (NCBI): domain Eukaryota; kingdom Metazoa; phylum Chordata; class Mammalia; order Artiodactyla; family Giraffidae; genus Giraffa; species Giraffa tippelskirchi. The sequence goes on along the minus strand of NC_137275.1, from coordinate 84,799,308 downwards.
TTTCCATATACAAGTGAGACTATTTCAGTCAGTTCAGTTGCTCAGTCGTGTCCAACTCTCTATGACCTCATGGACTGCAGCACACCCAGGCTTCCCTGTTCTTCACTGTCTCCCGGAGCTTGCTCAAACTCATGTCCATCAAGTTGGTGATACCATCCAATCATCTCATCCTATGTTGTCCCCTTCTCCTGCCTTCAATCCTTTCCAGCATCAGGATCTTTTCCAGTGAGTCAACTTTTTGCATCAGGTGACCAAAGTATTGAGTTTCAGCTTTAGCATCAGTCCTTCCAATGAATATTCAGGACTGAATCCTTTAGGATTGACTGGTTGGATCTCCTTGCAGTCCAAGAGACTCTCAAGAGTTTTCTCCAACACCACTATTCAAAAGCATCAATTCTTCAGGGAGCAGCTTTCTTTATGGTCCAACTCTCACATCCATACATGACTACTGGAAAAACCATAGCTTTGACTAGATGGACCTTTAGAGGCAAAGTAATGTCTCTGCTTTTCAATATGCTGTTGAGATTGGTCATGGCTTTTCTTCCAAGGAGCAAACATCTTTTAATTTCATGGCTGCAGTCACCATCTGCAGCGATATTGGAGCCCCCCAAAACAAAGTCCATCACTGTTTCCATTGTTTCCCCATCTATTTGCCATGAAGTGATAAGACTGGATGCCATGATCTTCCTTTTCTGAGTGTTGAGTTTTAAGCCAACTTTTTCACTCTCCTCTTTTACTTTCACCAGGAGGCTCTTCAGTTTCTCTTCACTTTCTGCCATAAGGGTGGTGTCATCTGCATATCTGAGGTTATCGATATTTCTCCCAGCAATCTTGATTCCGGCTTGTGCTTCATCCAGCACAGCATTTTGTGTGATGTACTCTGCATATAAGTTAAACAAGCAGGAAGACAATATACAGCCTTGACGTACTCCTTTCCCCATTTGGAACCAGTCTGTTGTTCCATGTCCGGTTCTAACTACTGCTTCTTGACCTGCATACATACAGATTTCTCAAGAGGCAGGTAAGGTGGTCTGGTATTTCCATCTCTTTCAGAATTTTCCAGTTTGTTGTGATCTACACAGTCAAAGGCTTTAGCATGATCAATAAAGCAGAAGTAGATGTTTTTTCTGGAAACCTCTTGCTTTTTCAATGATCCAGCAGATGTTAGCAATTTGATCTCTGGTCCTTCTGCCTTTTCTAAATCCAGCTTGAACATCTGGAAGTTCATGGTTCACAGACTGTTGAAGCCTGACTTGGAGAATTTTGAGCATTACTTTGCTAGTATGTGTGATGAGTGCAAATTGTGTGGTAGTTTAAACATTCTTTGGCATTGCCCTTCTTTGGGATTGAAATGAAAACTGACCTTTTTCAGGCCTTTGGCCACTGCTGAGTTTTCCAAATTTGCTGGTATATTGAGTGCAGCACTTTCACAGCATCATCTTTCAGGATTTGAAATAGCTCAACTGGATTCCATAACCTCCACTAGCCTTGCTTGTAGTGATGCTTCCTAAGGACCACTTGACTTCACATTCCAGGATGTCTGGCTCTAGGTGAATGATCACACCATTATGGTTATCTGGGTCATGAAGGTTTTTTTGTATAGTTCTTCTGTGTGTTCTTGCCACCTCTTCTTAATATCTTCTGCTTCTGTTAGGTCCATACCATTCTGTCCTTTGTTGTGCTCATCTTTGCATGAAATGTTCCCTTGGTATCTCTAATTTTCTTGAAGGGATCTCTAGTCTTCCCATTCTATTTTTTTTTCCTCTATTTCTTTGCATTGATCACCGAGGAAGGCTTTCTTATCTCTCCTTGCTCCTCTTTGCAACTCTGCATTCCAATGGGTATATCTTTCCTCTTCTCCTTTGCCTTTAGCTTCTCTTCTTTTCTCAGCTATTTGTAAGGTTTCCTCAGACAACCATTTTTCCTTTTTGTATTTCTTTTTCTTGTGGATAGTCTTGATCACTTCCTCCTATACAATGTCACGAACCTCCATCCATAGTTCTCAGGCACTCTATCAGATCTAATCCCTTGAATCTATTTGTCACTTCCAGTGTATAATCATAAAGGATTTGATTTAGGTCATACCTGAGTGGTCTAGTGGTTTTCCCCACTTTCTTCAATTGAAGTCTGAATTTGGCAATAAGGAGACTATTTAGTATCTGCCTTTCCCTGTCTGACTTATTTCACCTAGGTTAACGTCCTTGTGGTCCATCCATGTTGTCACAAGTGGCAAGTATTCATTCTTCTTTATAGTTTCTTTATAGCTGAATAAAATTCCACTATATATACATATATTATCCATTCATCTGGACACTTAGGTTTTTTCTATGCTTGCCTATTAATAATATAAATAGTACTGCAATGAACATGTAGGTGGATGTATCTTTTCCAGTTAGTGCTTTTGTTTTCTTCAGCTAAATACCTAGAAGTAGAATTACTGGATCATATGATAGCTCTATTTTAAATTTTTGAAGAACCTCCATACTATTTTCATAGTGGCTACATCAGTTTCTACATTCCCACCAACATTGTACAAGCACTCCTTTTTCTCCATATCCTTGCCAATACTTGTTTTTGCTGTTGTTGTTCAGTCACTCAATTGTGTCTGACTCTTTCCAATCCCAAGGACTGCAGCATGCCAGTCTTCCCTGTCCTTCACCATCTCCAAGAGCTTGCTCAAACTCATGTCCATTGAGTTGGTGATGCCATCCTCTGTTTTCCTCTTCTCTTCCAGCCCTCAATTTTTCCCAGCTTCAAGGTCTTTTCCAATGAGTCGGCTCTTTGCATCAGGTGTCAAAAGTATTAGAGCTTCAGCTTCAGTATCAGTCCTTCCAATGACTCTTCAGGGTTAATTTCCTTTAGGGTTGATTGGTTTAATCTCCTTGCTGTCCAAGGACTCCCTAGAGTCTTCTCCAGTACCACAATTCAAAAGCATCAGTTCTTTGGAGCTCAGCCTTCTTTATGGTCCAACTCTCATATCTGTACATGACTACTGGAAAAACCATAGCTTTGACTATATAGAATTTTATCAGCAAAGTGATGTCTCTACTTTTTAACACACTGTCTAGATATGTCATAGCTTTTCTTCCAATGAGCAAGAATCTTTTAATTTTATGACTGCAGTCACTCTCCACCATGATTTTGGAGCCCAAGAAAATAAAGTCTGTCACTGTTTCCATTTTTTCCCCATCTATCTGCCATGAAATGAAAGGACCAGATGTGATGATCTTAGTTTTTTGAAAGCTGGATTTCAAACTTGCTCTTTTATTTCTTGTCTTTTTGACAATAGTCATTCTAACAAGTATGAGGTGATATCTTACTGTGGTTTTGATTTGCATTTACCTAATGATTAGTAATATCAAGCACCTTTTCATGTGTCTGTTGCGCATTTGAATATCTTCTTTGGAAAAATGTTTCTTTAGGTTCTCTGAACATTTTTAACCCAGTTGTTTGGTTTTCTGCTATTGAGTTGTATGAGTTCTTTATATCTTTAGTTGGATACTAAAGCCTCATTAGATAGATTTGCAAATATTTCCTTCCATACAGCAAGTTGTTTTTTCATCTTATTATTAGTCTCTTTGTTGTGGAGGGTTTTTAGTTTGATGTAGTCCCACTTGTTTATTTTTAATTTTATTACTTTTGCTTTTGGTGTCAAACACACACATACAAATCATCACCAAGTTCAATGTCAAGGAGATTACTGCCTATGTTTTCTTTTAGTTTTATGGTTTCAGGTAAAGGATACTGTTTTATTTTTCTTTCTGTTAGTTCACTGTAACAGTATGTAAATGTAACAGATTTAGGTATATTGATTTTATATCCTGCAACTTTACTGTATTTATTTTAACAGTTTTATGATGGAGTCATTAGGGTTTTCTCTATAGACTATCATTTCATTTGCAAATAGTGACAGTTTTACTTCTCCCTTTATAATTTAGAAGAATTTTCTTTTTCTTGCCTAATTGCTCTGGCTAGGTATTCCAATACTATGTTGAATAAAAGTGGCAGGTGTGGGCATCTTTGTCCTGTTTCTGATCTCCAAGGAAATGTTTTCAGATTTTCACTGCTGAGTATTGTGTCACTGGGTTTGTCATTTGTGGCCTTTATTGAGGTACGTTCCCTCTATACCCATTCTGTTGAAAGTTTTTTTTATCATAAATAGATGTTGAATTTTATCAAATGCTTTTTCTGCATCTATTAAGATGTTTATATAATTTTTATCTTTCATTTTGTTAATGTAGTATGTTGCATTGATTGATTTTTGAATGTTGAACCATCCTTGCACCTCTGGAATAAATTTTATTTGATTGTGGTATATGATCCTTTTATGAAGTGAAGTGAAGTCTCTCAGTCATGTCCGACTCTTTGAGACCCCATGGACTGTATCCTACCGGGCTCCTCCGTCCATGGGATTTTCCAGGCAAGAGTACTGGAGTGGGTTGCCATTTCCTCCTCCAGAGATCCTTTTATATATTGTTGAATTCACTTTACAAATATTTTGCTGAGGATTTTTGCATCTATGTTTACCAGGGATATTGGCCTGTAATTCCCTTTTCTTGTGGTATCCTTGCCTGACTTTGGCATCAGAGTGATGCTGGCTTTATAAAATTATCTTGGAAATGTTCCCTTCTATTTTTAGGGATAGCTTGAGAAGGATTGGCATTAATGCTTGAATGTTTGGTAGAATTCATCAATGTAGTTGTCTGGTCCTGGATTTTTCTCATAAGGAGGTTTGTGATTATTTCTTTTTTCACAGTATATGATTTTTTTAATGTACAATTCAATTCAGTTTGCTAATATTCTGTTGAGAATTTTTGTATTTTTTTCATCAGGGATATTGGCCTGTATTCTTTTTTCTCCTTGTAGTGTCTTTATCTGGTTTTGGTATCAGGGTAATGTTGGTCTCATAAAATGAGCTTGAAAGTGTTCCCTCCTCATCAGTTTTTTTTAACTTTTTATTTTATATTGTAGTATAGCCAATCAACAATGCTGTGATAGTTTCAGGTAGACAGCAAAGGTGCTCAACCATACATATACATGTATCCATTCTCCCCAGACTCCAGGAGGCTTGTGATTATTGATTCAACCTCTTTACTAGTAATCAGATTTTCTATTTCTTCCTGATTTAGTTCTGGGAGATAGTATGTTTCCCAAAATTTACCCATTTCTCCTAGGTTGATAATTTGGTTGATATATGAGTATTCCTAGTAGTCTCTCATTATCCTTTGCATTCTATCGTATTGGCTGTAACTTCTCCCCTTTTATTTATTATTTTATTTATTTCAGCCCTCTCTTGTTTTCTTGTTAAGTCTAGCTAAAGGTTTGTCAATTTTGCTTATCTCCTCAAAGTACCAGCTCTTGCCAGATATAGATTCTTTTCAAGTGCATATGGAACATTCTCTAGTATTAAGCACATACTAGGGCACGAAACAGACCTTGACAAATTTAAGAGTATAGAAATTATTGCAAGCATCTTTTCTGACCACAATCGCATGAAACTACATGCCATAGAAAATCAAACACAGAAAAAGAAATGAGAAAAACAATTACATGGAGACTAAAAAAAAAAAAAAATCAATGGGTCAAAGATGAACTCAAAGAAGAAATTAAAGTATACCTTGAGGCAAATGACAGTGAAAACACCATCACAGAAAATCTACAGAATGCAGCAAAAGCAGTTCTTAGAAAGACATTCATATTGATTCAGGTGTCTTTAAAACAAACAAGAAGAGTCTCAAATAAACAACCTAACCCAGTACCTAAAGGAATTAGAAAAAAAGAACAAACAAAAACTAAAGTCAGCAGAAAGAAGGAGATACGAAAGGTCAGAGAGGTAATAAATAAATAAAATAGAGATTTTTAAAAATAGAAATAATCAATAAAACCAAGAACTGGTTCTTTGAAAGAGTAAAAAAAATTGACAAACCTCTGGCCAGGCTCACCAAGATTAAGAAAGAGAAGGCCCAATTAAACAAAATAAGAAACAAAGAGGAGAAATAATAATAGATAACCTAGAAATACAAAAAAATCATAAGAGACTATTATGAACAATTATAACAATTATATGTTAACAAATTTGGCAATCTCAAAGAAATGGATAACCTCCTAGAAACAAACAGCCCACCAAAACTAAATAAAGAAGAAATAGGTAATTTGAACAGCCTAATCAGTAGACGTGAAATAAGATTGTAATTTTAAAACTCCCTACAAACTAAAGTCCAGGACCTGATAACGTCCCTGGGAAATTCTACCAAATGTCAAAGAGGAATTTATACCAATCCTTCTCAAACTCTTCCAAAAGATTAAAGAGGAAGGAATATTCCCAAAGACATTCTACAAAGCCACCATCACTCTGATACTAAAACTAGACAAAGAAACTACCAAAAAGAAAACTACAGGCCAATATCTTTGATGAATATAGTTGCAAAAATTCTCAACAAAATATTAGCAACCAAATCCAATAACACATAAGTAAGGTCATACACCATGACCAAGTTGAATTCATCCCAGGGTCACAAAAATGGCTCAACATATGCAATAAATCAATGTGATACACTACATAAACAAAAAAAGGACAAAAACCACATGGTCATCTCAATAGATACAGAAAAAAGCATTTGATGAAACTAAACATCCATTCATGATAAAAACCATTATGAAAGTGGGTAGATGGAACATATCTCAACATAATAAAATTTATTTATGACAAACCCACAGCCAATACAATACTCAACAGTGAAAAGCTGAAAGCCTTCCTGCTAAAATCTGGAACAAGACAAGGATGCTTACTTTCACCACTTCTCTTCAACATAGTATTGGAAGTCCTAGCCACAGCAATCAGACAAGAAAAAGATCTAAAAGGTATTTGAATTAGTAAAGAAGAGGTAAAATTGTTATCATCAGCAAATGACATAATAATATATATAGAAATCCCTAAAGACTGCACACAAAAACTACTAAAACTGACAAACTCAGCAAGGTAGCAGGATACACAATCAACATACAGAAATCAGTTGTATTTCTTTATGCTAACAATGAAATATCAGAAAGGAATGTAAGCAGTCTTTTAAAATTGCACCCCCAAAAATAAAATATTTAGGAATAAACCTCACCAAGGGAGATGAAAGAATTATATGCTGAGAACTACAAAACATCAACAAAGGAAATTAAAGATGATTCAAAGAAGTGGAAAACTATCCTATGCTCTTGGAATGGAAGAATTAATGTTGTTAAAATGACCATACTTCCCAAAGCAGTCTACAAATTAAATGTGATCTCTATTAAACTACCCATGACATTTTTCACAGAAATAGAACAAATAATACTAAAATTTATTTGGACTCATAAAAAGAGCCAGAATTACCAAAGCAATTCTGAGGAAAAAGAGCAAAGCAGGAGGCATAACCCTTCCAGACTTCAGACAATACTATAAGGCTACAGTAATCAAAATAGCATGGTATTGGTACAAAAATAGACATACAGAACAGAGAGCCCAGAAATAAATCCACACACAATTAATCTTTGAGAAAGGAGGCAAGAATATACAATGGGGAAAGACAGTCTCTTCAGCAAGTGGTGTCGGCAAAGCTGGAAAGCTGCATGCACATCTTCACACCATACACAAAAATAAACTCAAAATGGCTTAAAGGCCATCTAGATATAAGACAAGTCCCCACAAACTGCTTGTTCCGAGGTGGGTCTCTTGTAGACAACATACATAGGGGTCTTGTTTTTTTTATCCATTCAGCTAGTCTTTGTCTTTTGATTGGGGCATTGAACCCATTTACATTTAAGGTAACTATTGATAAGTATGATCCCTTTGCCATTTACTTTATTGTTTTGGGTTTGAGTTTATACACCCTTTCTGTGTTTCCTGTCTAGAGAAGATCCTTTAGCATTTGTTGGAGAGCTGGTTTGGTGGTGCTGAATTCTCTCAGCTTTTGCTTGTCTGTAAAGCTTTTGATTTCTCCTTCATATTTGAATGAGATCCTTGCTGGGTACAGTAATCTGGGCTGTAGGGTTTTTTCTTTCATCACTTTAAGTATGTCTTGCCATTCCCTTCTGGCCTGAAGAATTTCTATTGAAAGATCAGCTGTTATCCTTATGGGAATCCACTTGTGTGTTCTTTGTTTTTCCCTTGCTGCTTTTAATATTTGTTCTTTGTGTTTGATCTTTGTTCACTTGATTGATATGTGTCTTGGGGTGTTTCGCCTTGGCTTTATCCTGTTTGGGACTCTCTGAGTCTCTTGGACTTGGATGATTATTTCCTTCCCCATTTTAGGGACGTTTTCAATTATTATCTCCTCAAGTATTTTCTCATGGTCTTTCTTTTAGTCTTCTTTTTCTGGGACTCCTATGATTCGAATGTTGGGACATTTAACATTGTCCCAGAGGTCTCTGAGGTTGTCCTCATTTATTTTAATTCTTTTTTCCTCCCTGTTTCATTTGTTTCTATCATTATATCTTCCACCTCACTTATCCTATCTTGTGCCTCCGTTATTCTACTGTGGGTTCCCTCCAGAGTGTTTTTGATCTCATTTATTGCATTATTCATGATATATTGACTCTTTTATTTCTTCTAGGTCCTTGTTAAACATTTCTTGCATCTTCTCGATCCTTGTCTTCAGGCTATTTATCTGTAACTCCATTTTATTTTCAAGATTTTTGATCATTTTCACTATCATTATTTGGAATTCCTTATCAGGTAGATTCCCTATCTCTTCCTCTTTTGTTTGGTTTGGTGGGCATTTATCCTGTTGTTTTACGTGCTGGGTATTTCTCTGCCTTTACATCTTGCTTATATTGCTGTGTTTGGGGTGGCTTTTCCGTATTCTGGCAGTTTGTGTTTCCTCTTTATTGTGGAGGTTCCTCGCTGTGGGTGGGGTTGAACAGGTGGCCTGTCAAGGTTTCCTGGTTAGGGAAACTTGTGTCAGTGTTCTGGTGGTGGAGCTGGATTTCTTCTCTCTGGAGTGCAATGAAGTGTCCAGTAATGAGTTTTGAGATGTCAATGGGTTTGGTGTGATTTTGGGCAGCCTGTATATTGAAGCTCAGGTCTATGTCCCTGTATTGCTGGAGAATTTGCATGGTATGTCTTTCTCTGGAACTTGTTGGCCCTCGGGTGGTGCTTGGTTTCAGTGTAGGTATGGAGGCGTGTGATGAGCTCCTATCGATTAATGTTCCCTGGAGTCAGGCATTCGGTTTGCTGGGTGTACAACCAGCGTACCTTCTCATGTGTGCCGTGTGTCTCTTCTGAGGAGCTGATCTCTGGCTGCAACCCTGCCGGCAGATGTCGACCGTCCAGAATCCCAGGGAGTCTTGGTTAGCAACGAAGCCTTCTTGCAGTTTGGTAGATGATGCCTCTCTGGGGCCGTGATTGCCCCCTTCTAGCTCTGGCTCCCCTCGCCTGCCTGTCTCTGGCAGGGGATGGGCCGGTCCACAGCCAACTAGCTCTGCTCAGTCCTTTGTTCTGTGAGCGGGCGTGGTGGTGTCTTAGGTTAGGACTTTTTGCAGGATAGCTATCCCACAGACTGGGTTGGTATCTCTAGTTAGTTCCCTCAGATTGCCCTTGGGCCATTCATGCCCAATCCTTACCCTAAGCAATGCAGCCCGTGGCTTCCTGTCCAGTCCCCACTTGCTAGTGGCGGATGTGAGTGTCTGCACTGCTTCTCCGCTGGGAGTTGCTGTTAGGCACATAATCTGTGGGTTTTAATTATTTATTTATTTTAACTCCTGGCTGTGTTGCCCTCTGAGGTTCCAAGGCTCGCCACAGACTCGCAGGTGAGTGTGTTTCCTGGTGTTTGGAAACTTCTCTCTTTTTTAAGACTCCCTTCCCGGATGGATCTCTGTCCCTACCTCTTTTGTCTTTCTTTTTATTTTTTATATTTTTTCTTACTTCCTTTCGAAGACAATGGGCTGCCTTTCTGGGTGCCTGATGTCCTCTGCCGGCATTCAGAAGTTGTTTTGTGGAATTTGCTCAGCGTTCAAACGTTCTTTTGATGAATTTGTGGCAGAGAAAGTGGTCTCCCCGTCCTATCCCTCTGCCATCTTAGGACCGCCCCCAGACCCCACAAACTCCTAAAATATAATGTAGGTGAAACATTTTCTGACACAAATCATGTCAATGTTTTCTTTCTTTAGCCTCCCAAGACAAAAACCAAAAATAAACAAATGGGACCTAATCAAACTTATAGTCTTTTGGACAGCAAAGGAAACCATAACAAAATAAAAAGCCCACTGACTAGGAGAAAATATTTGCAAATGATACAGCCAAGAAGGGCTTATTCCAAAATACAAAGAGCTCATACAACTAAAAAAAAAAAAATTACCCAATCCAAAAAGGGGCAGAAGAGTTTGACAGAAGAAAAACTGGCCTTCCCAGACAGAGGGTTTAGCATTAAAGAGCAGAATGTAGGCCTTTTCAGTCATGTAAGCATTTAATAGTATTGCTAACCTACAAAGTTCACACTGGGAAATGTCTAAGGCCAGGTAGTAGTGACTTCCTTGGATACCTCATGGTTAGCACAAGCTTGCTCTAAGGTAAATAAGCACAAGAGCTCTATAAGTATTTATTGAACACCTATTGCATACATGCTACTAAATGTTATTGAGAACTTAAATGAAATTTAAGAAGGCCCCAGATCAGAAATTTCCAGTAGAATGAGTAATTGATCTCTATATCAAATATGGAAAGCAACAGAAAAAAAAAAAAAAAGAGTCCCCTGTATAGCACAGGAGCTCTGCTCTTATGTGGCATCCTAGATAGGAACAGGGTTTGGGGGAGAATGGATACATGCATATGTATGGCTGAGTCCCTTAGATGTTCACCTAAAATTATCACAATATTGTTAATTGACTATGCATGCTAAGTCATTTCAATCTCTTTGACCAACTCTTTGTGACCGTGTGGATTGTAGCCTGCCTGGCTCCACTGTCCATGGGATTCTCCAGGCAAGAATATAGGCATGAGTTGCTATTTCCTTCTCTAGGGGATCTTCCTGAACCAGGGATCGAACCTGTGTTAATCAGCTATACCCCAATACAAAATTAAAAGTTCAAAACAAAAAATGTGTCCAATATGACACAAGCGTACTGCTGGTGCTGATAAGATGGCTATGAAACGGAGCTAACATATTTTCGTAGAAGGCCCCTTTGACCTCAGTCTCAAGATTTGGGTAGGATTTGAATGGTTTCCATGGTGGCTCAGTTGGTAAAGAAACCACCTGCAATGTAGGAGACCTGGATTCGATCCCTGGGTTGGGAAGATCCCCTGGAGGAGGGCATGGCAACCCATTCCAGTATCCTTGCCTGGAGAATCCCCACGGACAGAAGAGTCTGAAGGGATATAGTCCATGGGGTCACAAAGAGTCAGACATGACTGAGTGACTTTCACTTGAAATGGACCAAGAGGACAGAAAAAATAATAAGGAAAATGATGGGCAAGGGTTAAATGAGGAATGGGTTTCTGTTTGGGGTACAATAATAAAAGCTTTATAAAGAACATAGGTGAGATATTGGAGAGTAGGAAGGGGTAAGGTGGATGAGAAAGCTAGCATCAGATTAGGAAGGATCTTGTATGCCAAACACAAGATCTGGACTTTCTTCTTTCCTTCAGACCCTTCCAAACTGGATGCAACTTGAAATTGTATGACCACCCATGCCTCTCTGGTGGATGAACGTTCCTCAGTCCTCAGTCTTTTCTCAGCAAGTACATAATTAAAGCTTATTGACATGGCGAAGAACTAGTCATGAAATTATTCCCTTAGTGATTCTAGGGAAATGTGTTATTTTTGTTGATTTATCTACATTGACAAACTGTGCTGTGTTCAGTTGCTCAGTCTTGTCAGAATCTTTGCGACCCCATGGACCATAGCCCGCCAGACTCCTCTATCCATGTGGATTCTCCAGGCAAGAATACTGGAGTGGGTTGCCATGCCCTCTTCCAGGGGATCTTCCTAACCCAGGGGTTGAACCCAGGTCTCCTGTATTGCAGGCAATTCTTTACTGTCTGAGGCACCACGGAAGTTCCCTCAGCAATTCTAGGGAAATATGTTCTTTTTGTTGATTTATCCACACTGACAGACTACCTCGAATTAAATAGCTGACTGTATGATGGATTGTATGAGGCCTCCAAACGTGGACAGAAGAAAAATCAAAGTCCTAGTCCCTGGAAACCATACACATACTGCTTACACTGAACAAAGGGCAATAGAAATGAGCCAGTGAACATTCTTCTCTGTTCTCCAAGATTATTTAAAGTCTGCCTCAAACATCGGCTCCTCTACCAAGCTTCCTGAGCCCTCCACTCAAAATGCCACCTCCTTCTCTGCTTCCAAAGCACTAGTTTATACCCATGATACAGCACTTCCCAGACAGCCTGATACATACAAAACTTGATCGTCTGTCTGTCTTTCCTCCCATAGATTATAAGCTTGTTTTTATGTATAAGCACTGTAGCTAATGTTTATTGAGTGTTGTCCTATCTGTCAGTCTCCCTGATAAGTCCTTTTAAAAGGATTACCTCATTTGTTCACCCCTCTTTTTGTAGATTAAAAATGGATAAAGATAGTTAATACTTCTGAGTTCACATAGATAGTAAGGATAGGATATGCCCAAATCTATATCTGTGTTATAACCACTGCCCATACTGACTCCTGGCATAGGTAGAGGCCAACTCTTATCCATCATTGTCACTCTACTGAACCCACCTGAGTGTCTGGAATGAGGAGGTGCTCAGTCAATGCTGATCGGTATTGAGTGGAGGAGAAATGCCAGGGATGGTGGGGCCTCCCTGGTGGTTCAGTGGTTAAGAATGCAACTTGCAATGCAGGGGACATGGGTTCAATCCCTGGTATAAGATCACACATGCTCCAGAACAACTATGAAGCCCAAGTACCACAACTAGAGAGTGCACGCTGCAACGAAAGATCTCGCATGACACAGTAAATATCCCCGGTGCCACAACTAATACCTGATGCAGCTTAATTAATCAACTAATATTTTAAAAAATGAAAGAAATACTGGGGAAGGTGAGCATCTTTGCTGACAGATTGGTATCTGACTGTTGTGCTGTGAAGAGGAGGAGAGTGCTGGAACAAACGCCAGTCCCCCTATAGAAATGTTTTGACAGATAGCAGCTCTACAAGATGAAATAGAGATTGACATGAAAGAAAGATTGATAATGATTGAATTGAATAGAAATCAACTTAACTCAATACTGCTGTTCAAGATTAAAAATATCTAAGCAAATTTAATCCCTAAAAATAACCATCATTAAACTGCCCTGGATAAAGATTCAAACCCAGTTCTCCTACATTGAAGAGGAAGAGGAGGAAGAAAAAGGGAAGAAGAAAAAGAAAAGTTTTCTCTACAGTTTTGATTTCTGAATTTCTTGACTCAAATTTAATCCAGAGAGTAGTCTCCACCCACAAAGCAGACAACAAAAAAAAGTGTATGTGCTAAGTTCCAAATGAATTATACAAACAAAAATCCTTGTTAGTGAAAGGCTGTTGCTGAACCACTAAACACGCTGGGATTCTTGTCTTCCAGAGGAGAAGAATTCAATCCAGGGCCAGAGACAAGGCTTGATTGCTCAGACCTTTGTGTAATAAAGTTTTATTAAAGTATAAAAGAGATAGAGAAAGCTTCTGACTAGACAGCAGAAGGGGGCAGAAAGAATACCCGCCTGCTAGTTTTTAGCTGGATGTTGTATAGTTACTAGTGGTCTGTTAATGAAAGAAAGGAATGTCTTAAAACTCAGAGAATGGCACCAGGCCCCTCACCCACAAGATGTATTTTGGGATAATCTTGGCACCAGATGAGTCATCCTGGGCCATAAAATGATTGACTTCAATCTTGTAGAAAGGCAGATTACCATACAAATAGTTTCGTTTACGTAGATTAGGGGAACAATGTCTGAGTATAACATACTGGTTTGTCAAGTAGGTTCTGAGCCACTAGGCAGAACCGACTTGAAGACAGAGTCTGGGCTCTAGGATTTACATTTTGTTCAATTAAAGGGAAAGAAAAGGAGGTCTCCATATTCATGAAAACAGAGGCATCGACCTTTCTCAGTATATCCCTCCCCAAAAGGGGTGAGGGAAACTCTGGCACGATCAGAAACTAGTGTGAAAATAGCACAGAGTCCCAGTTACAACTTACAGAACAACTGAAATAATACCTCTTGGATCATCCAGACAGTCCCATTACGGAAGCGGATCGGGAAGAAAGTGGGCCAGGGGCTTCAGTAAGCATAGAGTAAGTTGCCCCAGTGTCTAAAAGGAAATCGATGGATTGGCCCCCCACAGTCATTAATACCTACAGTTCCTCAGGTGTAATTAGGACGGGAGCTTGTATGGGGACTCCCAGGAACCTTCAGTCCTGATTGTCTTGAGAGTCTGACCCCTGAAACCTACACCTCTTGGGGCAGTCTTTCCTCCAGTGTGGTCCCTTTCAGACCAGACATGGAGCCGGGGGCGGCCTAGAGGCCTGAGAGCAATCCTGCTTGAGGTGCCCCCCCTTTCCACAGTAATAGCAAGCCCATCCCTTTTCACCTGGGTCCCTCTGGGCATTTTTCTCAGGCTGTTTAAGAACGATTCTTACAGCCATTATGAGGGCTTCTGCCCATTCCTTTGTCTTTTTCTGCCTTTCTTTTCCTCATGTTCCCTACCATAATAGACTGAGCCAGCTGCAACAGATTATCTAAAGACTGATTTGGTCCATACGCCTGTTTCAATAGCTTACGGTGGATATCTGGAGCCGATTGAGTGAGAAATCTATCTTTTAAGATCCCTCTTCCTCCTTTACTTTCAGGATCAATCTCAGTGAATCTGCGAAGGGCTTCTCTCAGTCTGTCTAGGAATTTATCAGGAGCTTCCTTCTCCTCCTGTTCTATGTTTGCCAATTTGGCATATTTTAAAGTCTTAGCACGTGCTTGCCTGAGTCCTTCAAGAATACATCTGACAAAATGACTCTGATCCCATCTTCCTTTAGCTGAGTTACAGTCCCAGTTTGGTAGTATAGTTGGGACTGCCTGATTCCCAGTGGGGAGGGCAGCTATCTCGTCCTCCCTCTTCTCTACTGATTCATTACCAAGCCATTCATCTCCATAAGCAACTGCTTTCCCCAAAACTCGACTTTTTGAGTTGGGAGTCAGTGTTTGTCCCAAGATATACATCACATCCTTCCAAGTAAGGTCATAAAGCAGAGTAACACCTTTAAAAGCTCAAATATATTTTTCTGGGTCTTCTAAATAGTCTCCCAGATCCTCCTTGATTCTTTGTATTTCTTGATAAGAACAGGGCTTATTAACTCTCATAGACTGATTATTCCTCCCAGTGGGTTCTTCATGAAGAGGCAACAGCTTGTGTGGCTGTTCCTCAAACTCTCTGGGTGCTCTGTGCATATGATCCTAGGGATAGATTGGAGAAACCTGCTTTTCTTCATCTCTTTGTCTCCTGTCCTCCCTCTCATCTCTTACTTCGATGGTCTGAGTTTCTATTGAAACCAGAGTAGTCTGAGGTCATGTTGTTTGGACCTCTACTTGGGCAGTTTGAATCTCAGTTTGGGTTTTTACTGAGACCAAGGTGATCCTTCTTGGCGGGGGAGGGGGTTTCTCTCCCTGGTAAGAGCCAGTGTTACGAAAGGAAAAAAAAACCATTGCAGTTCCAATCTGAGTACCCTTTAACCTCAGAGATGCTCTTGAAGCATCTTTCGATTCCTAGCGAGACTAGGCGCTTCCTGACTACCAATCCAAGTTTGGGACCTAAGCACAGTACACAGTAACAGCATAGATCGCAAGTCACTTGAAAGTCTATGACCTGACAGATAGGTTAGTAGTTCTAATTCCCAAGAAGTTATGAAATGGTCAAAGAGACCAGAAAGTTTGACCGAGAAAGGAGAGTTCAGTCCACACGCTTTGCCCATTTCTGGTCGGTCCCCAAAGGAGACGTTGGGTGCCTCTTGGCATTGGCAGGTCGGTATAAACCCCCAACAGGTTTCTGTCATAAGCCGCATGAGGTCACCGCGGAACCGCAGAGCAGGGCTCCTCACTTTCTTCGCACAGGGCATGTCATTCATTCACACAAGCACATCTTGAAGTTAGTAAAGTACAGCAGAAAACGTGTTCGCTAGGAGAACAAAGAACTAGAGCTCCAAGCATCCTTACCTTGTCCTGAAGAATCCCGGATGAGCCTCCAAGATGAAATATTGTTGCTGAACCACAAAAGACGCCAGGATTCTTGGCCTCCGGAGGAGAAGAATTCAATCCAGGGCCAGAGACAAGGCTTGATTGCTCAGACCTTTGTCTAATAAAGTTTTATTAAAGTATAAAAGAGATAGAGAAAGCTTCTGACTAGACAGCAGAAGGGGGCAGAAAGAATACCCGCCTGCTAGTTTTTAGCTGGATGTTGTATAGTTACTAGTGGTCTGTTAATGAAAGAAAGGAATGTCTTAAAACTCAGAGAATGGCACCAGGCCCCTCACCCACAAGATGTATTTTGGGATAATCTTGGCACCAGATGAGTCATCCTGGGCCATAAAATGATTGACTTCAATCTTGTAGAAAGGCAGATTACCATACAAATAGTTTCGTTTACAAAGATTAGGGGAACAATGTCTGAGTATAACATACTGGCTTGTCAAGTCAGTTCTGAGCCATTAGGCAGAACTAACTTGAAGACAGAGTCTGGGGTAAATGCATAGTACATTAACATAGCTTAAGACAAATATTTCCACAAGAAAAATGCATCGGTTAGCTCAAGGTTTGAAAATAGTTAAGTTCAGGTGGAACCAGGTGCCATGGCAACACAGTATTTTAAGAGAAACCTCTTTTTAAATTTGTATAGAAAAGGGGGAAAAAATATATCACTAGTTTGTTTCCTCATGCTGCTTAAAAGAGAGATAAAATATGTCTGACACTTGCAGCCTATTTCCTCCATTTGGAGACCCCTGGCCTTCCTGCCTGTCACCCTCTCTATATGGATAGAGAGAGAAACAAGGATGAAGTACAAATGGTGACTCCCCTCGTGGTCCAATAGTTAAGAATCTGCCTGCCAATGCATGGAACACAAGTTCAATTCCTGGTACTGGATGATTCCACATGGTGAGGGGCAACTAAGTCTGTGCACCACAACTACTGAAGCCCACACACTCTAGAGTCCGTGCTCTGAAATAAGAGAAGTCACCACATTGAGAAGCCTGAGCACTGCAACTAGAGAGTAGTTCCTACTCGCCACTACTAGAGAAATTGTAGAAGAAATATAATTAT
The DNA here is from genome assembly GCF_054371585.1 of Giraffa tippelskirchi. NCBI lineage: Eukaryota > Metazoa > Chordata > Mammalia > Artiodactyla > Giraffidae > Giraffa > Giraffa tippelskirchi. The sequence goes on along the minus strand of NC_137275.1, from coordinate 84,782,045 downwards.
GGATAAAACACAATAAAGCCACTAAAAGTTAAGCTTTAGAAGAATACCTAAAAACATGCGAAATAGTCATAATGTAATTTTAGATTTTTAAGATGCAGAACACAAATCATCAAGAATTCCCTGATGATTCAGACAGTAAAAAAATCAACCGGCAATGCAGGAGACCTGGGTTTGATCACTGGGTTGGGAAGATCCCCTGGAAAAGGAATGGCAACCCACTCCAGTATTCTTACCTGGAGAATCTCATGGACAGAGGAGACTGGCAGGCTACAATCCATGGGGTAGCAAAGAGTCAGACATGACTGAAGCAATGTACCACACAGTCAATTATATATATAAGATAGTCAACTTTGAAAAGATAAAATTTATATATGTGTAGAAAAAGTTCTAAAGTATTTATAGTGATTAATAAGTGATGAGATTATAAGAATGTTATTTTTTTCCTTTGTGCTTCCTATATTTTATAAATATTGTAACCATATATCACTTATAATAAGAAAAAGTATTACTTTAATAAAGAGAAATAATAAGCATGTTGTTTAAAAGTTATTTACATACACAAAAAATAATGGCTTAGAAAGAGAAAGTATGAAAGAACAATCCCAAGGGAAACATTTCATTTTTAATCTCCTTAAGTTGGAGGGCAGACCATAGCTAAGATTCAGGTCTAAGACTTAGTAAGGGAGGTACTGGAGCTCCAGAGAAGGATGAATTCTCAAGCTTAGCAAGCCTGCTCTGCCAAGTCACAGAACGTGATGGGAACACTTAATGGCCAAGAAGAGAAGGATGAAATATTAAAAAAAAAAAAAAAAAAGTCAGAAAAGAAACAGTCAAATATGATAGAAAAAAATCAGGAGAGTATTGAGGCAAGAATTCAAAGGAAGAGTTTCAAGGAGTGATCAGTCATACTGAACTGTCAGGATGACTGCTGAAAATGTTATTGGCTTTAGTAAAATGGACAACACTAATAAAATTAAGTAATGGCTCTTTCAGGGGAATGTTAGGGATATAAAACACAAAGTCATGTTTGAAAGACTGAGAGGAAGGTGAGGAAAAGGAGACAATGAATGTAAAGGATCTTTTTCTTAGATTATGTCTTTCTCAGACAATTTGACCCTGGTATATTGCTGGCTATAAAGTAACTGCCTGACACCACTATAGAAACTCCCCAAAGCTGCAAAGTCCAAATGACAAAGTCAAGTTATACATGGGCATCCTTTTACAAATCAAATTCAAGTTATTCAAATTTAAAAGTCAATCCACTACTTAGTCAAATTGAGAAGTTCCAATTACCTCACTACAGTGGTACTTCCTCATGGCCAGTCAACAGAAGCCCAGATTAGTAGTGCTTGGCTTAGAATTCTTCACCCTCTTTTCAGAGAGCCATATACACATCCATCTTGATTCCCAATGGCAGCTGGAATAAGATTCAGGGCAATGGAAAGTTTGTTTCTGCTTTCCTTTTCAGTGGTAGTGTGTGTTAAAAAGCTGACAAACCACATTGAGAGAAGACATAGATAACATCATGCTTCATAAGTGGAGATAGGTGATGAGGAAGAATAGGATGAGTGGAGATGCAGACACATGACTAGTAATAGGCCTAGCGGGAGCTCCCCTCTGATAACATCCATTTTAATTCATTTAATCAATACTTATGTATCAGGCACCATTCCAGATATTTGGAGTAGAGAAAAACAACAAGAGATTCAAAGCCTCTGTTCTAGGAACTGTAGGGATATAGACATTAAACACTAACAAATTAGGGAAATTCATCAGAGACAGAGCCGGCAGAGCTTTTAGTAGATTGGGTATAAAGAGGGAAAGGTTTTTTCCTGAAGCAACTGGGTGACTTTCAGGATATTGTAAGCTTTCTCATGAGAGAAATGGGGATGGAAGAAAATGGGCAGGGATGGGGCGGGGCAGGGGGTGGGTGACTGTCAGATGTTTGGTACAAGTATTGAAAGAGGGACAGTTATCTCAGGAACCTGGACAACAAGTTGGTTAGGGAAAAGCTGGATTGCCAAGCAATGCTGACATTTCATTTGTCTTGGTGATCATACTTCACAATGGAACCAATCTGCCCTGTGATTTTCCCTGTTGATCTTCCCTGTTCACCCTCAGCTGCTCAGGAATGTCAGCATGGTTGTGGTCATAGCTACCAAATTCTTTTCCAACCTACAACCCTGGCCAGTTTTCCTTGGTCTAGAAGTGAACACCCAACCCAAGCTAAGCAAAAAGAACCTTTCTTTCATTTTTGGACTTAAGAGAGAAATCTAAACTCTCATTAGAGAGTTAGATGTTAGATTTCATAATCATGAGTGGCTTTTTTTGTGACATATTCCCCAAAAACAAGGCAGTGCTGAGAAAATGAAATAATATCCTGGGAGACACTGTAATAATAACGGATAGCACTTACAGAAAGGCAGTGCTATGTGCCCACCACAGTTCTAAACATTTGTCGCATGTTGACTTTCTAAATGTTTAAAGCAAACCTATGAAATAGGAGCTACTATGATCATTTTCATTTTATTTATGGGGAAACTGAAGGACAGAGAAGCTGGATTTCTTACTGCCATAAGGCATGTAAGACATAGAACTAAGATTGGAATGCAAGTCTGTTAGTGCTAGTATCCATGCTCTTAACCAGTGCACTGTACTGCCTCATGTAACAGAGAGGGAAAATCCTATTGAAGTTGAATTGATCCGAGTTTCTGCTCCCAGTTGCAGTCCTACCCTTGACCTTGTTTGGCTGTTTGCTTAGGGCTCAGAATATATGCCCAATAAAGGTCTAGATTTAGGTAACAGGGTAGGAAAAAAGTGACTATTGTTTTGGTCTTCAGCAAGATCCTATGGGAGAAACAAGCCCAAACTACCTTCTGATAGCTCATGTCAGACTTCATTTCACGTAAGTCAGCCCAAGCATTGCTGAATAGGAATAATGTATACATTCTCACAATAGATGCATGGGTGCAGAAAGCTTGGAGATCGGGGTATTATTTCAAGAGAGAGAAATGAACAAGACTAAGTCCCTCTAATCCCGTTCAAACACCTCCACTCCTGTACCTTCTTCCCTATATGGGTGATAGCTCCCTAAATAAAGCATAGGCACCTGGAATGCCTCCTAAGAGCATTCTCCTGTGCTTGTAAGCCAGCCCTCTCTGTCCTAGCCAAGTTTCTCACCCAAGTCTTGAGATAAAAGCTTCAATAATTCCTAGGGAGAACAAGAGAGAAGCAGTATTAGGGCAAGACCCTGAGAAAATTAAATAGCAGTTATGAAGCCCTTACGAAAGAAAACAAAAAGTTATGAACAAGTGATTAGGGGGTTAAGAGAGTTCTTTTGCTAGAAACGCTCCAAGCCTAGAGACATGTAATTATTGAATCTCGTTTCAAACTATTCTCTCACACCTGCTGCTGCTACTGCTAAGTCACTTCAGTCGTGTCCGACTCTGTGTGACCCCACAGACGGCAGCCCACCAGGCTCCGCCGTCCCTGGGATTCTCCAGGCAAGAATACTGGAGTGGGTTGCCGTTTCCTTCTCCAGTGCATGAAAGGGAAAAGTGAAAGTGAAGTCGCTCAGTCGTCCAACTCTTAGCGACCCCATGGACTGTAGCCTACCAGGCTCCTCCATCCATGGGATTTTCCAGGCAAGAGTACTGGAGTGGGGTGCCATTGCTCTCTCACACCTACTGCTACCTAAATTACTCACTCTTCATGGCGTCTGCGAACTATAAAGGTTTTCATCAAAGAAGCTGTTTCACTGACTTCCTCGAGGGAAGGTTTGAAGGGCAGTGAAGAAATCATGTCTAAGAGATGTGAATCAGGGGCCGCCAGAGTGACCAGCCAAGAACTCACATTCTTACTCTGCAAGTTAATAAATAGTGCCCTTGCTGTTTTCTGGTCTAATATTTGCCTGTAGCAGAAGCCAAATATCAAGGGGTAGGGTCCAGAATCATAAACTTTAAACAATCTTCCTCAAGAGATTCTTATGTAGTGTGACTTGGAGAAACACTGCATTAGGCAAATAATGAAAGGTAAACACGATGACGGTCATCATCCTTATTAGCAGGAGCAGCAGCCTCGCCATCACCATCAGCATTACCCCAAGCCCACATTACACAGTTTCACTTTACCTTGATTGTGCTTAACCCCCTATTTGGAATATGTTACCCACTCTTTTATTTTACATAAATTCCTTCTTCAAAATGCAGCTAAAGTAAAAAAGTATTAGTGGCTCAGTCATGTCCACCTCTATGCGACCCCAACAGGCTTTCTGCCCATGGAATTGTAGGCAAGAACACTGGAGTGGGTTACCACGCCCTCCTCCAGGGGATCTTCTCAACCCAGGTATCGAACCCAGGTCTCCTGCATTGCATGTGGACTCTTTACCATCTGAGCCACCAGGGAAGCCCAAAAGAGCCTGTTGCCTCCCCACCAGGGAACTTCAGTCTCCCAAGTGACAGGCAGGGATACTCACCATGATATTAACAAGGATGGCAAGTTTCAACTGCATCTCATCTCTCATCATTCATAATGACCTCACATTGTCTTTGTCATCTTTTTTTGTCATCTATTTGTCTTTGTCATGTCTTTGTCATCACTTATCTCTCAGCTTTTAAACAGTATTTTATTACTTGTGCTTTTCCATCTCTTCAACTCTTGGAGACCCAGTGTTATACTGATATCACCTGCATCTAGCAATACCTGGCATTAATTGATACTCCAGAAATTCTTATTAATTAATTATGAGCTGATCTTTATCTTAGTTTGTTCACTTTTTTTTTTTAATAAATTTATTTACTTTAGTTGGGGGCTAATTAGTTTACAATATTGTAATAGTTTTTGTCATACATTGACATGAATCAGCCATGGGTTTACATGTGTTCCCCTTCCTGGACCCCCCATGTTCACTTTTTTATAATCACTTCATTGCCTTTTTACCTATTGCTTCTTTCCAAACTGCTTCTCCCCAGTAGAGCATCCTTGTTGTTGACACCCTCCTGAATCATTCTTTCATATTCCTTTCTGTCCTTCAGTTTCACATATTTGCCAACCATTCACCTCTCTGGCTTCCCCATGTTATTGTGTAATTATGTCATTATTTTTAATTACTCTCAGCACATAAATAGTCCAGTTTCCCCAGGAGCAGAGTCAAAGAAGTGATATTCTTTGGGACATTATAAGACTCCAAGGAAAACATAAAACTCATCATGGACACCTTGGGCAAGGTAAGTGCTGCTTTTCAAATAGGCCAATATCATCTTTATTAGTTATCCAAAAAATGCACTTTGAAACAAAATTAAGACACTTTCTCCAAACAGGTTATCAAAAATTTTTATGGATAATACTCAGTGTTTTTCCCATCTATGGAAACTCATGCACTACTGTTAGGAAAATAAATTGATAGAAACTTACTGGGTGATAGTTTGACAAGGTTGTACTAAATGCCTTAAAAATGTGCCTATCATTTAACAAAGAAATTCATTCCAAGGAAATAATTATGCTGTTTTTATTTATTTATTTAGTCAGTTTCCTAGTATTAGACATTATGTTCCTTCCAGTGTCATACTCTTAAAAGTAATTCTTCATTTTCTCTACATTCTCAAGAGCATTTATTGTTTGTAGATTTCTTAATGATGGCCATTCTGACTGGTAGGAGATGGGGTGGGAGATGGGAGGGAGGTTCAAGAGGGAGGGGACATACGTATACTTGTGGCTGATTCATGTTGATGTTTGACAGAAACCAGCACAATAGTGTAAAGCAATTATTCTCCAATAAAATTTTTTAAAAAAATGCTTTAGTTAGTCTGTTGATAAAATCTTAAAAATGCTGATAGCTGGGTACTGGACTTGAAGTTTCCCTCCTTTACACTTATCTGAGTTTTCCAAGTTTTTGCCTTAAGTGTGTGTCACTTCTGAAATAGAAGTTTTTCATAAAGTATATAATTTTACTTGTTTTTATTAGAACTTCTTTTGTGGCATTTCCCCCTTTTCTTTGTGTTACAAGATATGTATTATCTCCTCAACTGATTTCTAAGTTTCTTGAAGATGTAATTTACTCAGCTCATAATGTCTTACAGTTACTAGTGCAGTAAATTTGCAAATGAAACACCAATAAAATTATGAAGGGCTCTAGTACCACCAGATATTAAAAAATATAAAAAAGTTATTCACTGAGGTGTCAGTGCAAGAATAGACAGATAAATTTATGTTTCCAAAAAGAAACTTGTAAATTGCAGAACTTATATAGTAAAGGTGCTAATGTAAGTATAAATGAAAGAAAAATTCATCAAGAGTTCATGCTGAGACAATTCATTTAGATTCTATAAATTTATATTACACAAAATAATTTGAGGTAGATTTAACAGTTAAATATTTAAAAATCAAACTATAAAAATCTAGAAAGAGGGTCACAAATGTTTACTTGGTCTGTATATGGAGAGAAAGTGAAGGACAGGGCAGCCCGGCGTGCTGCCATTCATAGGGTCTCAAAGAGTCAGACACGACTGAGCGACTGAGCAACAACAACAATGGAGAGAATTCTCAAAGCATGGAAATGGACTAAATAATAAAGGAAAACATATTTTTATGAATCAAAATTTTAATATGTGTGTTATGCATGTATATATGCACATATAGCTTCATAAAAAATTAAAGGTCAAAAATCAAGAAGGAAAAATCATGTATGACAAGATAGTACACAATCAGTCACTCATTTAATGCACAAATAGGTCAAATGATAGTAAAAAAAATACCAAGATGCCAGTGGATAATTACATAAAATATAGGATCAAACATTCCACAAAAAGAAGAAAATATGTATGACTCACATAAACATAAAAAATTTCAACATTCTTAATATTAAAAAATACTAATAAAAAGAAATAGCTAGCTTTTTCTGACAGTCACATTGTTTTTAATGACTACAGTCAATGCTAATGAGAGTGGCAAAAATGATCACAGATACTGTTTTAGAGTTCTAGGAGTTGTGCCAAATCATTCAAACTTTCTGTAGAGTTATTTAGAAATCAGTTTCACTCTAACCATGTCTCTATCCTTCCACTAGTAATTCTTACTTAAGGAAACCAGGCAAGTCAAAATTATAAACAATATACATTACAATATTCAAAACAATGGAAACAATTGTTTCGATTAAGGTAGTTGCTGATTAAGAATATGTGGATATATTCAAATGATGAAATATAAAACAGCTATTTAAAATCATAAAGCATTTTGAAATCATGAGAAAACCTTTTAGAACAAGCAAACAGTAAATGTTCAATATATGGTGGCTTTCACTGGCAAAAAAAAACAACCCTAAAATGGGAAACTGCTTATATGACATGATCTCTACTGTATAAAAATTATTTTAAGAGACTCAAAAGAAATATGCTAAAATTTTACCAGCTTATGTCCGAAATTGGAATGATCTTTTTTCTTTTTTTGTGTGATTTTCTTATTGTTACAAATTATAGCAAGTAAGTGTCATTTGTATGATCAGAAGTTAAATGTTATCGCTAAATGATGTCATCTTATTGTCCTTGTATCAACAGACAATCACATGCCTTGCAGCCATTGCCTGGAAAATGAACTCTTCTCTTTCACTTGAGAAAGTGCAGGTTGAGCCACCAAAGGCTGGGGAAGTTCGTATTAAGGTAAATTTAAATCTTTGAACTTGTACTTGTGAAGGCAAGTGTAAGGAAATCTTATTTCATGTATCAAAGTTGTTCCTAGTGTTCCAGCACTCCCACTGCTGATACTGAAACAACTAGTCAGTATCCCTGCCTGTGTGCTTTCTGGTTGAATTCCAGTGAAAGTGAAAGTGAAGGTCACTCAGTCGTGTCCGACTCTTTGTGACCCCATGGACTGCAGACTACCAGGCTCCTCCGTCATTGGGATTTTCCTGGCAAGAGTAATGGAGTGGGTTGCCATTTCCTTCTCCAGGGGATCTTCCTGACCCAGGGTTGAATTCCAGGCAGAGCAGTAATACAGTGGCAATGGTACAGGAAATGTTTCATTTCTATGATCAATATAAGTGGATTGAGTCTATCCACAGACAAGAAAACGTAGGCTATTAACTAAGAAGTTTTAAAACTTCTCAATGCCAGTTAAATTTTGCAACAGTTAAACTAAAACACATTTTACATTATTAACTTAATGTTTTCAATATGCTAGTTTAAACTCAATTTTCCCAGAGGACTGGGAAAACATTCCACAATACTGGGCTTAAAATATTTGGTTTCTCAATGGTGGTGCTAGGGATCAGTTCTCAGTTTGGTTGCTCAGTCATGTCTGACTCTTAGTGACCCCATGAACAACTGCACACCAGGCCTCCCTGTCCATCACCAACTCCTGGAGTCCACCCAAACCCATGTCCGTAGAGTCGGTGATGCCATCCAGCCATCTCATCCTCTGTAGTCCCTTTCTCCTTCTGCCTTCAATCTTTCCCAGCATCAGGGACTTTTCCAATGACTCAACTCTTCACATGAGGTGGCCAAAGTATTGGAGTTTCAGCTTCAACATCAGTCCTTCCAATGAACACCCAGGACTGATCTGCTTTAGGATGGACTGGTTGGATCTCCTTGCAGTCCAAGGGACTCTCAAGAGTCTTCTCCATCACCACAGTTCAAAAGCATCAATTCTTCGGCACTCAGATTTCTTTATAGGCCAACTCTCACATCCATACATGACTACTGGAAAAACCATAGCCTTGACTAGATGGACCTTTGTTGGCAAAGTAATGTCTCTGCTTTTTAATATGCTGTCTAGGTTGGTCATAACTTCCCTTCCAAGGAGTAAGCGTCTTTTAATTTTATGGCTGCAATCACCATCTGCAGTGATTTTGGAGCCCAGAAAAATAAAGTCAGCCACTGTTTCCACTGTTTACCCATCTATCTGCCATGAAGTGATGGGATCGGATACCATGATCTTAGTTTTCTGAATGTTGAGCTTTAAGCCAACTTTTTCACTCTCCTCTTTCACTTTCATCAAGAAGGTCTTTAGTTCTTCTTCACTTTCTGCCATCAGGGTGGTGTCATCTGCATATCTGAGGTTATTGATATTTCTCCTGGCAATCTTGATACTAGCTTGTGCTTCATCCAGCCCAGCGTTTCTCATGATGTACTCTGCATAGAAGTTAAATAAGCAGGGTGACAATATACAGCCTTGACGTACTCCTTTTCCTATTTGGAACCAGCCTGTTGTTCCATGTCCAGTTCTAACTGTTGCTTCCTGACCTGCATACAGGTTTCTCAAGAGGCAGGTCAGGTGGTCTGGTATTCCAATCTCTTTCAGAATTTTCCACACTTTATTGTGATCCACACAGTCAAAGGCTTTGGCATAGTCAATAAAGCAGAAATAGATGTTTTTCTGGAACTCTCTTGCTTTTTCAATGATCCATTGGATGTTGGCGATTTGATCTCTGGTTCCTCTGCCTTTTCTAAATCCAACCTGAACATCTGGAAGTTCATGGTTCATGTATTGCTGAAGCATGGCTTGGAGAATTTCGATCATTAATTTACGAGAGTGTGAGATGAGTGCAATTGTGCGGTAGTTTGAGCATTCTTTGGCATTGCCTTTCTTTGGGACTGGGATAAAAACTGACCTTTTCCAGTCCTATGGCCACTGCTGAGTTTTCCATATTTGCTGGCATATTCAGTGCAGCACTTTTACAGCATCATCTTTCAGGATTTGAAATAGCTCAACTGGAATTCCATCACCTCTACTAGCTTTGTTCGTAGTGATGCTTCCTAAGGCCCACTTGACTTCACATTCCAGGATGTCTGGCTCTAGGTGAGTAATCACACCATCGTGGTTGTCTGGGTCGTGAAGAACTTTTTTGTACAATACTTCTGTGTATTCTTGCCACCTCTTCTTAATATCTTCTGCTTCTGTTAGGTCCCTACCATTTCTGCCCTTTATTGAGCCCATCTTTGCATGAAATGTTCCCTTAGTATCTCTAATTTTCTTGAAAAGATCTCTAGTCTTTCCCATTCTATTGTTTTCCTCTATTTCTTTGCACTGATCGCTGAGGAAGGCTTTCTTATCTCTCCTTGCTATTCTTTGGAACTCTGCATTCAAATGGGAATATTTTTCCTTTTCTCCTTTGCTTTTTGCTTCCCATCTTTTCACATCTATTTGTAAGGCCTCCTCAGACAGCCATTTTGCTTTTTTGCATTTCTTTTTCTTGGGCATGGTCTGGATTCCTGTCTCCTGTACAATGTCACGAACCTCCATCCATAGTTCATCAGGCATTCTGTCTTATCAGATCTAGTCCTCAAATCTATTTCTCACTTCTACTGTATAGTCATAAGGGATTTGCTTTAGGTCATACCTGAATGGTCTAGTGGTTTTCTCCACTTTCTTCAATTTCAGTCTGAATTTGGCAATAAGGAGTTCATGATCTGATCCACAGTCAGCTCCCGGTCTTTTTTTTGTTGACTGTATAGAACCTCTCCATCTTTGGCTGCAAAGAATATAATCAATCTGATTTCAGTGTCGACCATCTGGTTATGTCCATGTGTAGAGTCTTCTCTTGTGTTGTTGGAAGAGGATGTTTGCTATGACCAGTGCGTTCTCTTGGCAGAACTCAATTAGCCTTTGCCCTGCTTCATTCTGTACTCCAAGGCCAAATTTGCCTGTTATGCCATGTGTTTCTTGACTTCCTACTTTTGCATTCCAGTCCCCTATAATGAAAAGGACATCTTTTTGGAGTGTTAGTTCTATAAGGTCTTGTAGGTCTTCATAGAACTATTCAACTTCAGCTTCTTCAGCTTTACTGGTCGGGGCATAGACTTGAATTATCGTGATATTGAATGGTTTGCCTTGGAAACGAACAGAGATCATTCTGTCATTTTTGAGATGGCATCCAAGTACTGCATTTCCAACTCTCTTGTTGACTATGATGGCTACTCCATTTCTTCTAAGGGATTCCTGCCCACAGTTGTAGATATAATGGTCATCTGAGTTAAATTCACCCATTCCAGTCCATCTTAGTTCACTGATTCCTAGAATGTGGATACGTGGTCAAAAATCCTTCACTGGATAGAATAGACTCTCAGCTAGTTGCAAAACTAGTTGATGACATAGGGTGTACAGAGTAGATTTCAAAAAGCCTAGTTTATTTCCAGATCTGAACATGCACCATGAGAGTGGGTGAGTCATTTTAAATCTTTGAGTCTTCCCTTTCCACATCTTTAAATTAGGGGTAATTAGACCTGCCCTGTGTTTCTCTGAATATTATTATGGGGATCAAATGAGGTCATTCATGTAAAAAAATTATTCATAATAAGTCTCAGACAAAAGAAAAATTCCAAACTAATTTATCCTTGGCCACTTAATTCCTACCCAGATGATATCTACAGGGATCTGTGGTTCTGATGATCATACTATAAAAGGAATAATCCCACTGAAGTATCCCTTCATCCCAGGCCATGAAGGAGCTGGAATTGTGGAGAGTATTGGCGAAGGAGTGAGCTCAGTGAAATCAGGTAGGAAATGGGCCACAAAAACCTCTGCACAAACAACCCACCACCAAAATGTATTAGCATATTTACAGGAGAAATAAGTTGGTTTGCCTCTAAATTGTTTTACCTAATCACATATCGTGGTAATAAATATATCCAGTGAATCCAAGGGTCACACAGTTTCTCGGCTATCAGTGTTAGCAATCCAGAGTGGCAGTGGCTGAGCCAACTAACTAGTCTCAGTGGAACGAGAGTTGAGATAGGACTGCTGCTGCTGCTAAGTCGCTTCTGTTGTGTCTGACTCTGTGCGACCCCATAGACGGCAGCCCACCAGGCTCCCTCATCGCTGGGATTCTCCAGGCAAGAACACTGGAGTGGGTTGCCATTTCCTTCTCCAGTGCATTAAAGAGAAAAGTGAAAGTGAAGTTGCTCAGTCGTGACTGACTCTTCGCGACCCCATGGACTGCAGCCTACCAGGCTCCTCCGTCCATGGGATTTTCCAGGCAAGAGTACTGGAGTGGGGTGCCATTGCTAGTGTACTTCTAAATAGATTACAATCTCCTTAGGAGCAGGAACTGATTTTTTTTTCAAATAGACAATAAAGCTATATTATAAACATTAAAATTTCTAAGTGACTAGATTTTAATTGTTACTGAAACTAAAAGAAATTATAATTACATGACACAGTAGAAGTGTTAGCTAATATGAAAATGGCAATCATATTGCAATATAAATGTATCAAATCAATATGAACTTATACACAATTTTGTTTATCAAATATATGTCAGTGAAAACTTTTTTCTAATGAATTATTTGTCAGCAGAAAGGGAAATTTTATAATCTGGCAAGTTAATTTATTCTAACATAACTGCAGAAGAATTCACTGTTTCCTTTTTTGTTGAAATACAGTTGACACACAATAATTTGCTACAGGAATTCCTTAGCAGTCCAGTGGTTAGGACTCCATGCTGTCCTGTCAACAGCCTGGGTTCAATGCCTGATTGGGGATTTAAGATCCTATAAGCCTACACAAATACATATATGTGTGTGTGTATCAGTTCAGTTCAATTCAGTCACTCAGTTGTGTCCAATATTTTGGGACCCGATGGACTGCAGCACGCCAGGCTTTCCTGTCCATCTCCAACTCCCAGCGCTTGCTTAAATTCATGTCCATCAGATTCATGCCATCCAACCATCTCACCCTCTGCCATCCAACCATGTCATCTTCTGTTGTCCCCTTCTCCTCCTACCTTCAATCTTTCCCATCGTCAGGATCTTATCCAATGAGTCATTTCTTTGCTTCAGGTAGCCAAACTATTGGCCACAGCTTCAGCATCAGTCTTCCAATGAATATTCAGGACTAATTTCCTTTAGGATTGACTGGTTTGATCTCCTTGCAGTCCAAGGGACTCTCAAGAGTCTTCTCCAATACCACAGCAGGAATCTGCTGTGGTAATAGGGAATACCTCAAAAGCATCAATTCTTCGGCACTCAGCTTTTTTTATAGTCCAACTATCACATCCATACCTGACTACTGGAAAAACCATAGCTTTGACTAGATGGACCTCTGTTGACAAAGTAATGTCTCTGCTTTTTAATACTGCTGTCAAGATGGGTCGTAGCTTTTCTTCCAAGGAGCAAGCATCTTTTAATTTCATGGCTGCAGTCACCATCTGCAGTGATTTTGGAGCCCCCCAAAATTAAGTCTGTCACTATTTCCATTGTTTCTCCATCTATTTGCCATGAAATGATGGAACCAGATGCCATGATCTGAGTTTTTGAATGTTGAGCTTTAAGCCAGCTTTTTTCACTTTTCTCTTTCTCTGTCATCAAGAGGCTCTTTAGTTCCTCTTCACTTTCTGCCATAAGGATGGTATCATCTGCGTATCTGAGATTATTGATATTTCTCCCGGCAATCTTGATTCCACCTTGTGCTTCATCGAACCTGGTATTTCACATGATGTACTCTGCATTTAAATTAAATGAGCAGGGTGACAATATAGAGCCTTGACGTACTTCTTTCCTGATTTGGAGCCAGTATGTTGTTCCATGTCCAGTTCTAACTGTTGCTTCTTGACCTGCATATAGATTTCTCAGGAGGCAGGTAACGCAGTCTGGTATTCCCATCTCTTGAAGAATTTTCCACAGTTTGTTGTGATCTACGCAGTCAAAGGTTTTAGCATAATCAATAAAGCAGAAGTAGATGTTTTTCTGGAATTCTCTTGCTTTTTCTATGATCCAACGAATGTTGGCATTTTGATCGCTGGTTCCTCAGCCTTTTCTAAATCCAGCTTGAACATCTGGAAGTTCATTGTTCATGTACTGTTGAAGCCTGGCTTGGAGAATTTTGAACATTACTTTGCTAGTGTGTGAGATGAGTGCAATTGTATGGTAGTTTGAACATTCTTTGTGTATGTGTATATATGTATGTGTATATATATCTATATACACATATAATGCTAGTTTCAGGTGTGTTGCAGAGTGGTTAGATATTTGCAGACATTATGAAATGATTGCCATGATAAGTCCAGTAACCATCTATCCCCAGCAAAGTTATTACAATATTATTGATCATATTCCTTATGCTGGTATATTACAACCCCACAGCTTATTTATTTCATAACTTGAGATTTGTACTTCTTAATCCCCATCACCTCTTTTGTCCTCTCATTCCCTCCCCTCTGGCAACCTCTCTGCATCTGTGAATCTGTTTTCATCTTATTTTGTTTTGTGTTTTAGATTGCACATATATGTGAGATGATATGGTATTTGTTTTTCTCTGTCAGACTTCTTTCACTTAGCCTGCATGTGTGTGCTCATTCACTCAGTAGTGTCTGACTCTTTGTGACCCTGTGGACTGTAGCCCACCAGACTTCTCTGTCCATGGAGTTTTCCAGGCAAGAATACTGGAGCAGGTTGCCATTTCCTCCTCCAGAGAATCTTCCCAACCCGGGGATCAAACCTGTGTCTCTTGTACCTCTTAAATTAGCAGGCACATTCTTTACCCCTGCACCACCCCTACAACAGCATTTAGCATAACACTCTCTAAATTTATCCATGTTATTACACATGACAGGATTTCATATTTTTTGGCTGAATAATATATACATATATTATTATGTATATATTATACATAATACATATATATACATATATATACACATATGTATAATATATATACACACCACATCTTCTTTATTCATTTGTCAATCAGTGGCACTTAAGTTGCTTCCATACCTTGGCAATTACAAATAATGCTGCAATAAGTCTTGGTGTTCGTGTATCTTTTTGAATTAATTGTTTTCTTTGAGTAAATACCCAGAAGTGAAATTGCTGGATCACATAGAAGTTCTATTTTTAATTTTTTGAGGAACATCCATATTGTTTTCCATAGTTGCTGTACCAATTTACATTCCTACTAACAGTGCATGAGGGCTCCCTTTTATCCACATCCTCACTAACACTTATTTGTTGTCTTTTTGATAGTAGTCATTCTGACAGGTGTGAGGTGGTATCTCATTGTGATTTTAATTTGCATTTCCGTGATGAGTGGTAATGTTGAACACTTTTTCATGTGTCTGTTGACCATCTGTGTATTCCTTCTCTGGGAAAATGTCTATTCAGTTTCTCTGTCCATTTTTTAAATCAGCTTGTTTGTTTTCCTGATGTTAAGTTCATTGTTGTATAAGCTCATTGTATATATTGCATGTGTGTGTTATTAGTCGCTCAGTCATGTCCAACTCTTTTTGATCCTTTGGACTATAGCTCTCCAGGCTCTTCTGTCCATGGAATTCTCCAGGCAAGAATACTGGAGTGGGTAGCCATTCTCTTCTTCAGGGGATCTTCCCAACCCAGGGATGGAACTTGGGTCTCCTGCATTGCAGGCAGATTCTTTACTGTCTGAGCCATCAGGGAAGCCCAAATATTGTATACAAGCCCCTTATCCGGTATATTGCTTGCAAATATCTTCTCCCATTCAGTAGGCTTGCCTTTTCATTTTGTTTATATAGTTTCCTTAGCTGTGCCTGAGTCTTTTAGTCCAATGTAGTCCCACTGGCTTGTTTTTTGAGGGACAGCTCTCTCTATCTTTCTCTCTCTCTCTCTCTCTCTATATATATAGTGTCCCCCACATACTTAGCATAGTATCTGTTCAGATTTGGAATGCATTGAATGTTTGATGAATGAATGTTCTGATCAAGTAGAATATATTAATAGAACTTTGTTGACAGAATGATAATGATATTTCAAAAAATCAAAAAAAGTAAACACTCTTCCCCAGGCATATCACAAAGGACCTTGACACAGCCATTCTTAGCATATCTGAAATGGTCAGAGTAAATAAGAGCAATCACACATGTTAAGATTCTACAGAACCTCACAGCTTGGAACCAGGCACACAATGAGATTTAAGAAAGGGCATGCGGTCAGGACATTCACAAAGCTATTGTCAGGTATTCATTTTGCAAACAATGATGCAGTACCTACCATCCATCTGACACTAGGCCTAGTAGGAGGGACAAAAGTAAAAAGACACAGTCTTCGCCACATCTCCAAGAAGATAATGCCAATATTTAGGGAGCTAACTCCTCTTTAACTAAACAAATCCCAGTAGAATTTTTGTGGAAAATGATGAATATTTGAGGGAAAGGATAAGGCAGCAAAATTTGAGAGTCTCCTGATTTTGAGATCCAGTATCTTTGGAATTTTTTAGGGCCAGTGAAGTTAAGATGTTCCTTATCTAAACTTACAAGCGACTTTTTAAAATAATTATTTATTTAGCTGCACTGGGTCTTAGTTGTGGCATGCAGGATCTGTGGCATGGGGGATCTAGTTCCCTGACCAGGGATCCAATCTGACCACGACTCTCTGCATTGAAAGTGTGGAGTCTTAGCCACTGGACCACCAGGGAAGTCTCATAAACTCAAAGAGATTTTTAATGCTATCTGAACTCTGCAAGAGGCCAAAGGGGATTATAAATACATGTAAGAACAATACACATGTTTAGGGACTAGGTTGTAGACCTTTGACAAGGCTTTGTACAGTTTTATAAGTCTGTGTTCATTAGTTCTCTTCATCTTCCCAGCCTGTAACCCTAGGTCCCAGGAGGGTTAATTATTGGACCCACACATAATCAGTATGCTCTCCAGAACTGTGCAACCTAAAAACCATGCTCTGTAGTAAGCGCTCCAGAAGCAGCCTCCCTCTGAAAAAAGAAAGCTATTCCTTTTACTCTCTGAACTGAGAATATCTTGAACCACAGCCCACTAAAGAAAACGTGTCAGAGACCTGCTGTGGGTCCATGTGCCATCATGGGGCAGATAGGCTCAATAGAAAGGTCTCTGCTGTTATCCAGCTTTAGGCAGGTAACGACCGCTGTGGACTTAAATCTCTCAAAGGAAAACCAAAAGGTTAGAGTAGATGACATCTCTAACCGTCATTCCCAGTTTTATTAGTTTATTTCCAGAGTAGAAGCAGACCTACAACTATCTATCCAGCAAGGACTATCCCCATATTTCCATCATTTGCCCAAAATAATAATGGGATTTCTGAAACCAGGTTATAGGATTTTTCCTCCAAAATAGCCATGGGGTATGTTATACTTGTCATAATCTGTCCGCAGCAAGTTATCAAATCATTCAATGAAGTTTTTATCACCACACTATTGTGTTTCAATAATATTTTAATGATATTTTTTTCCCTGTATATAGGAGATAAAGTCCTCACACTCGCTGTTCCACAGTGTAGAGAATGCAGTGCCTGCTTGAATCCCAAGGGAAACTTCTGTGAGAAGCAAGAGTTAGTAGATTTGCCCATCTTTTATTTATCTTGTCACTTTTTATTAAATCGCTTATATTGTGCAAGCACTGACCTGGAGCTAAAGGTGTTCATTTCTCTCTTTACAATTCTATGTGTCTGGGCTGATGCTGTGTCTGTCTGTGTCACTGCTGAACAGCCTTCTACCCTCTTCTGGATTAATGCTGGATGGCACACGCAGGTTTACTTGCAAAGTAGAAAAGATCTATCACTCTTTCCGCGCAAGTACATTCACCGAATATACTGTTGTGCCTGAGATTTCGGTTGTAAAAATTGATGCTGCTGCTCCCATGGATAAAATTTGTGTCATAAGCTGTGAGGTGGCTACAGGCTATGGGGCTGCTGTTCACTCGGCCAAGGTGAGGAAAATAGCTGTGTGTTAGTATGTTATAGTGATCTGCCAAGAAAACATAAAAACAAGACCAAAACAGTCCAAATGTTTCACCTGGGATCTACAGTTCCAAAAGCCTCAATGGTTGTTTTTGTTTGTTTTCTTAATTATACAAGTGTCCAGATTTGATTCCTAACACAAACATAACTTGTGAATTTGTAGGTCACTCCTGGTTCTACCTGTGTGGTCTTTGGACTTGGAGGAATCGGCTCAGCTATTGTCATGGGCTGTAAAGCCTCTGGTGCTTCTAGAATCATTGGAATTGATATCAATGAGGAGAAATTTCCTCGGGCAAGAGCATTAGGGGTCACAGATTGCCTCAACCCTTCAAATCTCAAGAAGCCTGTCCAGGAGGTGGTCAAGGAAATGACAGGCACCGGTGTTGACTTTGCCTTTGAGGCCATCGGACTCACAGAAACAATGGTGTGTGGGTTTGGGTCACAGTGAGTAGAAGCAGACCTGTAGGTTTGGTTCCAGACCAGCACAATTAAGTGAATATTGTAATAAAGTGAGTCAAGTAGTTTTTTGATTTTCCACCACATAAAAAAATTATGTTTATACTATACTGTAGTCTATTAGTATGTAATAGCATTTTGTCTAAGAAAAAACAATGTAGATACCTTAATTTTAAAATACTTTATTGCTAAAATATGCTAATCATCTCAGCCTTCAGTGAGAGTCATTATCTTTTTGTAATAGTAACAAAGATCACTGATTACATATTGCAATAAGAAATATAATAATAGTGAAAATGTTTGAAATACTGTGAGAATTACCAAATATGACACAGACAAAAAGGAAGCAAACGCTGTTGGAAAAAATGTGCTGATAGACTTACTCAACACAGGTTGCCACAAACCTTCAATCTGTAAAAAACTCAATATCTGCAAAATGCAAAGCACAGTAAAACGAATTGTGTCTGTAGATGCTTGCTTAGTGGGTGGGGACACACTAAGTATAAAACTCCCCTGAACATAAGTTTTGGACCTGTGGACCCTAAACCTAAAAATGGAATGTATAGTCACTCTAAAATAAAAGCAATATATATTTTAAAGATATGACACTATAATATATGAAGTTTAAACAAGCACTATTTCCTTTCCTGTAGTCCTAGCTCTTTATCCACGAACATGTTTTTATATTTAAGTATCAACATTATGTAATTCACATATGATATTCATGTGTGTTCTGTATCAGAACCATTCATTTATTTGAAAAATGAGCTTATGCACCAGTATGTTAAATTCAGGGAGAATAAAGTAGGCCCTAGACTCTTAGAACTGACAGGGTAGAGGAAAGAATTAGGCATTTGATTCATTGCAGTGTGTATCTAATGTACATGATCAAAGGGTGAAGGAAGTAGATGCAGTGATGTAACAGGAAAGAGATATAGGCAAAATGCAGGAAGGGAAGAGATAGGAGGTTAAGAACCAGAAAAGGAAGTAAAATAGATTGACATGAAGTTAAGTAACGTGAGGTTAAGTAACTTGCCTAAAGTCACACCATGGCAGGGTCTGTGCTCTTTACCACTAAACTCTACTGGTTCTCTAATGAGATTCCATCACTGACAGTGTTGAAGCTGAGCTCAAAGTAAGTAGCATCTGCCCAGGAAGAGGTTTGCAATCTAGGAACTTCACAATTCCTCCCAACACTGCAGATAGTTGTTACTTATGTATGGGCATCTACTTATGGTCATTATTCTCATTATCAGGTTGCTGCTTGGGAATCCTGCCACTTGAGCCATGGTGTCTGTATAATCACTGGGGTGTCTCCACCAAATTCAAAGTTTTCCCTTTCTGCTGGAACAGTTACCACTGGACGGACACTGAAGGGTGTGTGTTTAGGAGGTAAGTCAGTTGCTTTTGCTTTCATGAAATCTCTTTCAACTTTGTAGAAACATGTAATTCAAAATTTCCCTCCTTGGGGAAACAGGCCTATAATGTATAAGCTTTGAAAGACTTCTCCTCCAATGAATTGGTATATTTTGCAGATCAATTTTAGTTAATTTAATTAAATAGGGGTTTTTATACATTTAAGTAAAATTTTTTATTTCCTACAAAATAGTTTCTGGGTTTTCCCAGTGTTTGGAATAATTCAGCTAAGTTCAGTCCTGCACTGGTGGACTCAAAGTTCATTGTGCTATTTTAACAGTGAGGCTTTCTGGATAATTACATGCACCAACTTGGTATTTGGCACTGATATTTGTCTTCCCATTGGAGCCCTTATTTCTGAGCAGTACTGACTAATAGCTTTACTAAATTAATATTCCCATCTCCATCCATTGCTCTGATCAAAATTTCCCATGCCATCTCAATGTGTGTGAATAGAGAGATGAGGAAATAGTTGCATAATGTTAAACCCAGGAGGTGGGCTGGAGACTGCTACTTTATTTTTAATTAGTTTTTAACCCAATAACATGTGAGTATTGACCCAATTTTTTTCCAAAAGTTTTCTAGGTAACAGAACTCTCTGTAGCAGCCACACTTAGCAACAAAAACCAACAACTTCTGATGTACAAATGAACTCATCAATGGCAAATTTTCAGAATACTTTACCCATCTCCACAACTTACTTATTTTTCTTTTGGTTAGTTTGATATTTCTCAAATCTGATAACAATAGCCTTTTTATTTTTCAGACTATAAAACCAGAGACTGTTTTCCCCAACTAGTGACTGCTTATCTACAAAATAAAATTAATATAGATCCATTAATAACCCATCAGTTGCCTTTTGACCAGCTCCACAAAGCTTTCGAGTTGTATCATGCTGGAAAAATGTGAGTGTTTTCTTTGATGAACTTCTGTACCCTGAACTCACAGAAAAAAAATGACTTTTCAAACATTCCTAAGTGGTTTTGTGAAAAAAAGATGGCTACTTGAAGACCTTCAATATCTTTCATATACTCTATCTTATTTCCTGTTGTCACAAGGACAAGAAAAGGTTTTATCTACAAGTTCCTCTTTGGGAAAGATCTGTATTAACCTATCTCAAAGAAATGTTTGAGGAGTCAGTGTAACACTAAGCACCAGTCTACTCCACATTGGTCAATTATGCATTATTTTTCTGGTTAGAGAAATGATCTAGAATAAATGAGTTGACATTACTGGCATCATAAAATCTTGCAAGGATCTTTGAGGCAAAGGTTCAGACTCTACCCAGGGCACAAAACCTTTCTACATCATTTCTTGACAAATGTCAATCTGCTCCAGCTAGCATACCTTTAGGGATGAAGTGTTTACTCAGTGTGTTCATTTATATACTCAATGCATATTGAGTGATGGTACACTCTTTGCCAGGACTGTCCTAAGTGCTGGAGACAGTGGAGAGCAAGTAACAAGGAGTCAATGAGGAATTACTTGTGTGATGAATTCTTTGACTTTCTAACTCTGGTTCTAAGAACATCTCTCTTCCCTATTCTCTCCCCACTTCTCTACCTATATCGTTTGTTTGTTTTATGATTTTTTTTTAAGATAGGTATTTACATTTTAGCCTGCTATACCTTGTTGGTTTAGACCTAGCATGTCAGCACATTTAAATCAAGAATGAAGAGTCAAGAAAACTCATCTAAAATTTTAGAGACAAATAATAGAGGAAGGGAATGGATCTAGCAGGTAGTAGACACACTACAAACAGAAAGGAACTAAGGGAACCCATTTATTCTTCCCTAATTAGACATGGTATTAGATTCTAGGATTGATGGAAGTTGATAAGAAGCTGTAACAGAGGGTTTGGGTGTCTTTGTGATTATGTAGCCAGAAGAAATGGTGCTCAAAGCTGGGGTCTTCCTGTTATAGCTGATTTGGGATCCTGCTTTCACCCCACCCTATATTTCTTATAGGTAATCTAGATGAAGGTGGAGTGGGGTGGGGATAGGCAACTCAGTTTTTCAATACAGTGCATAATTGCTTTGCTGATATCACTGTTTCTCAAGGAATTCAATTGCTTTATTATTACACTTTTATGTTTCAGGATCCGCTGTATTCTGCTGTTCTGAGATTCCAAATAATGAAAGGTGCAAGGATATCTTTGGGGAGTTTATTCCTTTCCTGTTTCACCTCCCTGATTGTTCCAGTGCAGTGAAAAGAGCAGCAAAAAATATGGAAATGCAGTATGATTGTAAAAATGAAACAAGTGCACCTTGAATTTAATTATAATAAAATAGCCTCTTAGAGAGCAGATGTTTTATAATTCATTTTGTGACATTAAAAAAAGGGATGGTGGGATTTGATTGATAACATTTGTGATATGTCCATCAACCCAACTGATCTCTGTCATCAGGTCATGAAAAGTTGTCCCTGAGTTATCCCTTATTCCTATTCTCAATATACAGATTTCTCTGTATCTTTCACACCACTCCAGGGTTTACATGATGATTTTGCTGTTTCTACAACACATGGGGTCTCATAAATTCTTGGAAGGCTCTCTTGGGACACAGTGAACCATTTTCTATCCTGGGGTCTTCATACCATCCTATGCCTACAATGCCCATGACACGCTGAGGCACAGTTCCCATCTGCTTTCAAACATACAAGCATATGTGGGAAATTTTGCCACCTGCATCCCGAGGAACCATGTGTTGGACTTTTAAAGGGAAACTCACCTACGACCTCATAACTTCCTTTTCAAGTCTTTTTCTCTTCACTAAACAAATATAATTATTTCCTCACTAAGGTTGGGAGATTGGGAGAAGGATAAAAACAGCTCCTTTTATCTAGTTTTGTCCTTATACTTTTCATCTGTTCTTGGGTAATTTACATTCTCCTTAAACTTTTGCTGTTGAAACAAAGAAATCACAAGGAAAATTTCTTTTATAATCTTGTTTCATTTGTAATATCCCTTCCTGAGATTTGAGCTCAAAATGTCCAGCTGACTTAATGAGGGAAGGTCTAAGAATTTTTAAAAAACACATGAAGATTTTTCTTAAGTGAATACTTTAAATATAATCCTGCCAGTCTATCTCTGTCACCTTAACAAGCTCTTCCCTCTCTGAGTATCAACTGCCACATTGTCAAGTGGGAGAATAAGAGTAATGTTATAAGATGATTTTTAAGACTGGAGATCACATGTATAAATGAAGAAATAAAATGAAAACATGTATAAAATTTTAAAGAATAGAATAATTGGGATCCAAGGAAAGGGAAAAGATAAGGCAATGAAATTAAGAAATTTTAAACTAAGAATTTAAGAATAAAAATTATAGAATTCAAACATTCTAAAGAATAGAAAGACAAGGCTAGGAGAAACTGAGTTTCAAAAGAATAAAATAACTACTCTGTTACATAGATAAAAGCTATCAATGTGACCTAAAATCATGAGGAAAAAAATTAGTAACAGAATGTATTCTTAACAAAACACAACTGGAAAAATAGAAGAGCTGATACCAGAGCTGTATCAGAAGCTTGGAGTTGGAAATACCCAGCTACTAAGAACTGTCCCCCAAGCTGGAAGAATTCTACACTTGAACAGAAGCTTGGAAAGAAAAACAAAAACAAAAAACCCATAAAACACACAGTAGGGCCAGGAGAAAGATTCACTTAGATGGAAGGCTTTCTCACTGTCCCCAGACACAATTAGAGAGACACTAAGTTGATTCTATTGCATCAGAATTGTTGCCTCCTTTTTTTGTTGTTGTTGGGAGCATGGTGCAACATGCAGGATGTTAGTTCTCTAACCAGGGATGGAACCTTGTCCTCCGCATTGGGAGCATGGGGTCTTAACCACCTGACCACTAGGGAAATCCTTGTTGCCTCTTATCAGACTTTTCCTCTGTGATTGATCTCTGAACAATTCTATAGAAAGATTCCTAGTTAGGCATATTTCTGTAGCTTTCATTATATCTCTTTTCTACCTCATAGCCCTTAGGGTGTTTCCTTCTATTTCTGACACTGTCTTCAAAATGTCTCCAGTTATGTATTTGTGGAAACATTATTCACACACTCACTTCTGCTTTTTTTGTGGCCAGTTGTCTCATGTTCTATCCCCCCAAGGACAATTGAGTAGGTTTTATATTTTGTTTGCTTTTGAAATAAAATGGACAAAGAATTATTAATTTCATGGCATCTTTCTCAGATTTCAAGAAGTCCGAGTGCTAGGGGTCATTATTTCTCTTGTGAGATCACAATAGCACTATCACACTTTATTAAGAGTATCTCCTGGTTTACTGTTTAGGGCAAACCATATCTTTATCCCCTGTATCTGGTACAAAGTAAGTGCTCAATGAATTTTTTTGAAAGAATAAATCACAAAAACTCGATGAAAAGTTAAGAAGTTTTGCTCAATGCTTTAGGCTAAAACAATGATTATTTTCAGAAATAAGGAAGGCAGAGAAGTATGAAGAAAGGAGAATAATTCTCTGAGAACCCGCAATTCAGAAAGCATCAGAATAATGAAGATGTAGGAAGAAGAGATGATAGAACAAAGCTAAAATGGATGAGAATTTGTGTTCACTGTTGTTTAAAGGTAAAGATTAACAGCTGCCTTTCTGATGATTTCAATTTTTACCCACTATATACAATGGATGCTGGAAGTTCAAAGAGTTATATAAACTTCCTAAGTAAGCCGCCAGAGTATAACTGAGTACTTACTAAATACCAACCACTGTGCTAAGTACTTCACAATCATCATATAATCTTCACCTTAGCCCTATGTGTTTGGGAATATTATCTCCATTTCACAGATGAAATAACTAAGATACAGAGAGACTGATTAATTCACTCACTATGAAATAGTTATGTGACAAAACAAAGACTGAAATCTAATCAATATAAAAGCTGTGTCTATTTATTATTCATAAATAATACAGTGATTTAATATTTATTATTGTGAAAGTAAAAGTGTTTGTCACTCAGTCGTGTCCAACTCTTTGTGACCCCATGGACTGTAGCCCACCATGTCCTCTGTCCATGGGATTTTTCAGGCAAGAATACTGGAGTGGGTTGCCATTCCCTTCTCCAGGAGATCTTCCTGACCCAAGCATTGAAGCTGGGTGTCCTGCATTGCAAGCAGATTCTTTACCATCTGAGCCACCAGGGAAGCCCAATTATTTATTATTATTATTATTCTTGTATTTGTGGTATAAATAAATTGCTATGAGAAAAGCACAAGGGGTATGATCTTGTGACACAAAAGCTCCAAAAACTGAGTAGAGAGTGGAAAGATAGACTGAATTCATTTCAGATTGTGAAGGAAATGGGACAGTAGAGAATGGAAGGAGCAGGCAGTCAGGGATTCTTTTTCATGCCGTGAGTTTAAAACAAGGAAAGAACTGAGGCTTGATATTTCAGCAGCTCTGCTTTTAAAATGCAACCTAAGTACATATGGATATGGACATAGATACAGATATGTATATGGATATTGGACTCGTGACTTCCCAAGTGTTCTTCCCAAGCTCACAGGACAGAAAACCATAAGCTAGACCCAGCTAGCTAACTTTCATTTCTTACTTCTCACAATTGATATCATAGAGATTGAATAGAGGTGGAAAGAAAACAGCACATATGACTTTAATCAGATTTGCCTCATCTCTTCTTATCAATATATTCCATGACTGTTACAAATCTGTGAAGTACTGTTAATTCTTGGTGTTTTCAGCTGCACCATAAACTGGATGTCTAATATCTCTATGTGTGTGCTCAGTCGTGTCCAACTCTTTGCAACTCTATGGACTATAGCCCACCAGGTTCCTCTGTCCATGGGATTTCCCAGGTAAGAATACTGGAGTGGGTTGCCATTTTCTTCTCCAGATATCTTTCCAATATGAGGATCAAATCCATGTCTCCTGAGTTTCCTGCACAGGCAGGCAGATTCTTTACCACTAGCACCTCTTGGGAAGCCCCCAGCTAACTAATATCTAACAAAACTATCTTTCATTCCTTTAATCTGGGTTGTAAGGAAGATGAATATCTTTTACCTTTCACTTTACTTCTTACATACTAACATGAATTTTTAGTATAAACATGCATAAGTGAAATATACAGAAGTGATGTAAAAACAAAAGTGGAGTACATGGATTTTCAAAATATATATGGCCTTGAGTTATAAATCCTAAAAGATGATGCTGTGAAAGTGCTGCACTCAATATGCCAGCTAATTTGGAAAACTCAACAGTGGCCACAGGACTGGAAAAGTCAGTTTTCATTCCAATCCCAAAGAAAGACAATGCCAAAGAATGCTCAAACTACTTCACAATTGCACTCATCTCACATGCTAGCAAAGTAAAGCTCAAAATTCTCCAAGCCAGGCTTCAACAGTACATGAACCGTGAACTTCCAGATGTTCAAGCTGGATTTAGAAAAGGCAGAGGAACCAAAGATCAAATTGCCAACATTCATTGGATCATAGAAAAAGCAAGCGAATTCCAAAAAAACATCTGTGTTACTGACTATGCCAAAGCCTTTGTGTGGATCACAACAAACTGTGGGAAAGTCTTAAAGAGATGGGAATACTAGACCAACTTACCTGTTTCCTGAGAAATCTGTATACAGGTCAAGAAGCAACAATTAGAACTGGACATGGAACAACAGACTGGTTCCAAATGGGGAAAGGAGTATGTCAAGGCTGTATATTGTCACCCTGCTTATTTAACTTCTATGCAGAGTACATCATTCAAAATGCTGGGCTGGATGAAACACAAGCTGGAATCAAGATTGATGGGAGAAATATCAATAACCTCAGATATGCAGATGACACCACCCTTATGGCAGAAAGTGAAGAAGAACTAAACAGCCTCTTGATGAAAGCGAAAGAGGAGAGTGAAAAAGTTGGCTTAAAGCTCAACATTCAGAAAACTAAGATCATGGCATCCGGTCCCATCACTTCATGCCAAATAAATGGGGAAACAATGGAAATAGTGACAGACTTTGTTTTGGGGGGCTCCAAACATCACTGCAGATGGTGATTGCAGCCATGAAATTAAAAGACGCTTGCTCCTTGAAAGTTTCTTTAATAGCCACAAATCAATCAATGTAATACACCACATTAACAAATTGAAAGATAAAAACCATATGATTATCTCAATAGATGCAGAAAAAGCCTTTGATGAAATTCAACATGCATTTATGATAAAAACCCTCCAGAAAGCAGGAATAGAAGGAACAGACCTCAACATAATAAAAGCTATATATGACAAACCCACAGAAAACATTATTCTCAATAGTGAAAACCTGAAAGCATTTCCCATAAAGTCAGGAAGAAGGCAAGGGTGCCCACTCTCACCACTACTGTTCAACATAGTTTTGGAAGTTTTGGCCACAGCAATCAGAGCTGAAAAAGAAATAAAAGGAATCCAGATAGGAAAAGAAGAAGTAAAACTCTCACTGTTTGCAGATGACATGATCCTCTACATAGAAAACCCTAAAGATTCTACTAAAAAATTACCAGAGCTAATCAATGAATATAGTAAAATTGCAAGATATAAAATTAACACACAGAAATCCCTTGCATTCCTATACACGAATAATGAGAAAACAGAAAGAGAAATTAAGGAAACAGTACCATTCACCACTGCAACGAAAAGAATAAAATACTTAGGAATATATCTACCTAAAAAAACAAAAGACTTATATATAGAAAACTATAAAACACTGGTGAAAGAAATCAAAGAGGACACAAACAGATGGAGAAATATACCGTGTTCATGGATTGGAAGAATTAATATAGTGAAAATGAGTATACTACCCAAAGCAATCTATAGATTCAATGCAATCCCTATCAAGCTACCAATGGTATTTTTCACAGAACTAGAACAAATAATTTCACAATTTGTATGGAAATATAAAAAACCTCAAATAGCCAAAGCAACCTTGACAAAGAAGAATGGAACTGGAGGAATCAACCTGCCTGACTTCAGGCTCTATTACAAAGCCACAATCATCAAGACAGTATGGTACTGGCACAAAGATAGAAATATAGATCAATGGAACAAAATAGAAAGCCCAGAGATAAATCCACGCACCTATGGACACCTTATCTTTGACAAAGGAGGCAAGAATATACAATGGAGAAAAGACAATCTCTTTAACAAGTGGTGCTGGGAAAACTGGTCAACCACTTGTAAAAGAATGAAACTAGAACACTTTCTAACACTATACACAAAAATAAACTCAAAATGGATTAAAGATCTAAACGTAAGACCAGAAACTATAAAACTCCTAGAGGAAAACATAGGCAAAACACTCTCCAACATAAATCACAGCAGGATCCTCCATGACCCACCTCCCAGAATATTGGAAATAAAAGCAAAAATAAACAAATGGGACCTAATTAAAATTAAAAGCTTGTGTACAACAAAGGAAACTATAAGGAAGGTGAAAAGACAGCCTTCAGAATTGGAGAAAATAATAGCAAACAAAGCAACAGACAAACAATTAATCTCAAAAATATACAAGCAACTCCTACAGCTGAATGCCAGAAAAATAAACGACCCAATCAAAAAATGGGCAAAAGAACTAAACAGATATTTCTCCAAAGAGGACATACAGATGGCTAACAAACACATGAAAAGATGCTCAACATCACTCATTATTAGAGAAATGCAAATCAAAACCACAATGAGGTACCATTTCACACCCGCCAGAATGGCTGCTATACAAAAGTCTACAAGCAATAAATGCTGGAGAGGGTGTGAAGAAACGGGAACCCTCTCACACTGTTGGTGGGAATGCAAACTAGTGCAGCTACTATGGAGAACCGTGTGGAGATTCCTTAAAATACTGGGAATAGAACTGTCATATGACCCAGCAATCCCACTGCTGGGTATACACACCGAGGAAACCAGACTTGAAAGAGACACGGGTACCCCAATGTTCATCGCAGCACTGTTTATAATAGCCAGGACATGGAAGCAACCTAGATGTCCAGCAACAGACAAATGGATAAGGAAGCTGTGGTACATATATACACAATGGAATATTACTCAGCCATTAAAAAGAATACATTTGAATCACTTCTATTGAGATGGATGAAACTGGAGCCCATAATACAGAGTGAAGTAAGCCAGAAAGAAAAACACCAATACAGTATACTAATGCATATATATTGAATTTGAAAGATGGTAACAATAACCCTATATGCGAGACAGAATAAGAGACACAGATGCATAGAACAGTCTTATGGATTCTAAGGGAAAAGGTGAGGGTGGGACCTTCTGAGAGAATAGCACTGAAACATGTATTTTATCATATGTGAAACAGAACACCATTCCAGGTTCAATGCATGAGACAAATGCTCAGGGCTGGGGCAATGGGATGACCCAGAGGGATGGGATGGGGAGGCAGGTGGGAGGGGGGTTCAGGATGGGGAACACATGTAAACCCATGGCTGATTCATGTCAATGTATGGCAAAAACCACTACAATATTGTAAAGTAATTAACCCCCAACTAAAATAAATAAATTTATTTTAACAAATAATAATAATAATAAAATAAAAATAAAAGATGCTTGCTCCTTGGAAGAAAAGCTATGACCAGCCTAGACAGCATTTTAAAAAGCAGAGACATTACTTTGCCAACAGAGGTCTGTCTCGTCACCACTATGGTTTTTCCAGTAGTCATGTATGGATGTGAGAGTTGGACTACAAAGAAAGCTGAGCACCGAAGAATTAATGTTTTTGAACTGTGGTGTTGGAGAAGACTCTTGAGAGTCCCTGGGACTGCAAGGAGATCCAGCCAGTCCATGCTAAAGGAAATCAGTCCTGAATATTCATTGATGCTGAAGCTGAAACTCCAATACTTTGGCCACCTGATGTGAAGAACTGACTCATTGGAAAAGACCCTGGTGCTGGGAAAGATTGAGGCTGGAGGAGAAGGGGACGACAGAGGATGAGATGGTTGGATGGCATCACTGACTCTATGGACGTGAGTTTGAGTAACCTTCAGGAGTTGGTGATAGACTGGGAAGCCTGGAATGCTGCAGTCCATGGGGTCGCAAAGAGTCGGACACGACTGGCCCTGAATCACAACTAAATAATATCTTTAGGGTATGAGACACTGCTAAATATAACATTGACTTTTGAAAGCTTCAGACATAAAGGAAAATTGAATAGTCAAATGTAGTTTTGTTAAAAAATAAAAATTTTGAAATATTCTAAATGGAAGGAACCTGAACATGCATTGATTTCATTAACCAGTGGAGCTCATATACCCCACAAAGCATAGCTCTAAATGATACAAGTAACTAAAGCCAATATTCAACATGTTATACTAATATTGGATCAAGTCCCCAATTTTAAAAAACCTGGGGATGTGCCTATAATGAATAGGAAACTTGCTTATCTTGTTTACCTTTTAAATATGAGTGACTATCTCAGCATCTTGTTCACAGTAGAGGATCAACTGTTATTTGCAATAATGAATTAACGAATCCATGGACGTGCTGCTAAGTTGCTTCAGTTGTGTCCGACTCTGCGCGACACCACAGACGGCAGCCCACCAGGCTCCGCCGTCCCTGGGATTCTCCAGGCAAGAATACTGGAATGGGTTGCCATTTCCTTCTCCAGTGCATGAAAGGGAAAAGTGAAAGTGAAGTCGCTCAGTCGTGTCCGACTCTTAGCGACCCCATGGACTGTAGCCTACCAGGCTCCTCCGTCCATGGGATTTTCCAGGCAAGAGTACTGGAGTGGGGTGCCATTGCCTTCTCCAATCTCCATGATTATGTTACATGAATTACTAGGGTCTTCCCTAGTGGCTCAGATGGTAAAGCGTCTGACTGCAATGCGGGAGACACGGGTTCGATCCCTGGGTTGAGGAGATCCCCTGGAGAAGGAAATGGCAACCCATTTCCTGCTATTGTTATAATAGAGTGAAATACCTTGGTAGAACTATAATAGAGTGAAACCCGAAATCCAAGTGACAGGACAGCTGTAGCGATAAACATGGAGCAATCGGGAAGGAGCCAGTTTTTAGGAGGAGCCACAGATTCGCAGGGAAAGAAACTGTCAAGGCCGCCCGACACGTGTCAAGCCCCGCAGGCCGCCGGCTCCCGCGTCATGACCGTGGTGACCATCCTGAGCCTGGCGCAGCTTGCAGACCTGCCCGGGGTGGCCCTGTGGAGAGCCGGTGGCCCGCGGCTGCGTTCAGGATGGGTTTCCCTGCGCCCCAGCCTTCTTCCTCAGTGCGCGTGGCCACTTAGTCTTTTTCCTTTGGAAAAATGAAGGGAAGAGCCTGGCCAGCACTCATTCCTCTGATGCTTGTTACGTGCGCACTCTGTCCCACCCTGCTCCTTCCCGTGGGTCCCATCGACTCTGAAGGGGACTAGCCCCTGCTGGTTCGATAGGAAAGAATTGCCTGGAGGGCCTCCCCTCCCCCCATATTCCTAGTATATCTCTCACCCCTCTTACCCTTTGGGAACCATGTTTTATGTTCATGAGTCTGTGTTTTGTAAATAAATCACTTGCATCGTATTTTAGATTCCACAGATTAAAAAAAAAAATAGAATACCAATACCCAGGTATTCTTGCCTGGAAAATTCCATGGACGGAGGAACCTGGTGGGCTACACAGTCCATGGGATCGCAAAGAGTCGGACACCACTGAGCAACTTCACTTTCTTTATGTTACTTGGCCAAAGGAGACTATCTAAATCGGCTTGATCTAATTACAAGAGCACTTAAAAACAGGGAGAAATCTGAGAGATTTGAAACAGAAGGATTCAATGCACTGATGCTGGCTTGAAGATGGAGGTGCCATGTGCAAGGGCTGTAGCCAACCTCTAAAAGCCAAGAGTGACCCCTGGGTGGCAGCCATCAAGGAAATGAAGGCCTTAGTCCTACAATTACAAGGAAATGAATTCTGCCAATAAATAGAATGAGCTTAGAAGAAGATTCTTCCCCAGAGTCTCTAGATTAAGAGCCCAGCCCAGCCAATCACCTTGATGCTGGCCTCCTGAGGACCCAGTTGAGCCTGCCTAGACTTCTGACCCACATTGCTGTCAACTAATAAGTGGGTGTTGTTTTAAGCCACTGCATCTGTGAGGTTTTTCTCTTTATTTTGTTACACACAGACACAAAAGGATGCAGCTGTCAACATAATTGGTCATATTTAAACCACAATAAGGACATAAAGAGGAGGGTGTTACTAGCCCCCATTTTCAAATGAGAAAAATAAGAGACAAAGAGGCATTAGGTGACTTGCCCAAGGTCACACATAGTTTGACTCTTTTTGCAAAGAAGATATGTTGTGTTGAGTGTGTAGGTAGTTAGCCCTCAGAACAACTTGACAATATTTTAAACTAGAAAACCAGTTATTCTAACTAATTGTTCTAATTCATAGATTGGTAAAAGTTAGACATTTTACAAATTCTATGTTTCATTTGGCTCAGTGGTGAAGAATTTGTCTGCCGTTTCAGGAGACATAGATTTGATCCCTGGGTCAGGAAAATTGCCCTGAGGAAAGAAATGGCAACCCACTCCAGTTTTCTTGCCTGGAAAATTACAAGGACAGAGAAGACTGGTGGGCTATACAGCCCATGGGGTCACAAAAGAGTCAGACACTACTGAGCAACTAAACAACAAAAAATGTGTCTCATTTGGATGTCTAGAAGCCTAAATTTGTGTTCTTTTTTTATCACTTCCTTTTAAGTATTAAATTTAAAGTAAAAAAAAAAAAATCCAGTATTATTAAAAGTCAACAGGTTTATGGTAATTAGAAGATAACAAAGTCTATGACTAACCAGGGTAGTATATTCTAATTTTTAATATTTTTCATTATGTTTACCGTATGGATTAAAACATATATTTTGAAATTAGTTTGACTTCTTCATTCAAGTATTTAAACACAAATGATAATTTTAATACTATGAAGCAAGAAGAAAATGGCATGAAAAAGGAACAAAGAAGAGTTCTTGGAAAGTTAAAATGATTTCTAAAAATTTTTTTAAATGAAAATAATGTAAGGCTTTAAGAAGAAAATCTTTCAAAAAAAAGAGAAGACAAAACACCCCACAGAAATGATAACAGGAAAAAAAGCTAGGAGGAGAAAAACATAATATCAAACGTACAACTACTTGAAATTTAAACAGAGAAGAAGCAAAAAGGAAATTATAAAATAAATAGAAAATTTCCAAGATCTGAAAATGTAGAATACTTCTCTTTTCACACTAAAAAAACCCTTCATCAAGTAACAAAAACAATTAATGAAAAAACACTCACAAATGAATTATTATGACATTTCAGAAAATCAAAGCAGAAAGATTTTCTTTAAAAATCTTTCAGAAAAAAGCACATCATGGCAATAAATTAATAAGTAAATAAACATTTAAAATCAGAATGACTTCATACCTCTTATCAGCTTCATTAATGATATGAAAATATTAACGATGACTTCAAAATTATAATGGAAACTATTCTGAATCTATTTTCTAAATCCAGCTATATCAAGATTGGAGAGAGTATAGAAGTCTGGGAGAGGTCTAGAGCTCCAGAAAGTGGATCCTGTGCTAAAGAACCTATTACTGAGGGTTCAGGCACTACAGATGTCCACAGCACATACCTAATGTTTAACTTCTCTTTTTTTCTTTTGAAGTTAAATTTAGAAATTATCAGGGAAGCCTGGCATGCTACAGTCTATGGGGTCACAAAGAGTCAGACCCGAGTTACTGACTGAACAACAGCAACAACCACAGAAATTGTCAAATTTTACTTCACTACTTGTCATATTAGCAGATATTAATTAGAATACAAGTGTTGCAGATGTTTGAAGTTTGAGCCGACCTGGGATATACTTGCCATTCAAATTGGCAAAAGCACTAGTTGGTCTTTATTTTTTAATTAATCTTTATTGGAGTATAGTTTTCACAGTGTTATGCTAGCTTCTACCATATACAAAAGTTAATCAGGCATGCATATACGTATATCCACTCTTTTAGATTGAATCAGATATACATATAGGTATACCCACTGTTTTAGATTCTTTTCCCATGAGTCATCACTGAGTATTGAGTAGTTCCTTCTGCTACACAGTAGGTTCTTGTTATCTATTTTATATATAGTGAAAGTGAAGTCGCTCAGTCGTGTCCAACCCTTTGCAACTCCATGGACTATAGCCTACTAGGCTCCTCCACTCATGGAATTTTTCAGGCAAGAGTACTGGAGTGGGTTGCCATTTCCTTCTCCAGGGGATCTTCCTGACCGAGGGATCGAACCTGAGTCTCCCACGTTGCAGGCAGATGCTTTACCATCTGAGCCACCAGGGAAGCCCCTATATATAGTAGTGTGTCAATTTATCCTTCTCCCCCTTTTCCTCCTTGGTAACCATAAGTTTGTTTTCTACATCTGTGACTCTTTTTCTGTTTTGTAAATAAACTCATTTGTACCATTTTTTTAGATTCTCCATATAAGGGATATCCTACAATATCTGTCTTTGTCTGACTCACCTCACTCAGTATGATAATCTCTAGGTCCATCCATGTCACTGCAAATGCCATTATTTCATTCTGTCTTATGGCTGGGTAACAATTCATTGTCTATATGTGCCACATCTTCTTTATCCATTCATCTGTCAGTGAACATCTGAAGTAACATACCCCTCTCCACAGTAGTCTGATTTCTGGCATGAGCCAGGCTCCTGAGACTCTGTTAGAGGAGTTCCATTGGATCTCTGAGAGAGAACTCAGCTATTTCTGCCGGGGTTGCTAAGTTGGTAGAACACTTCTGAGAAGCTCCAGGAAGCAAAATAACTGAGCTAAGAATGAAATGAATACACAAGAAAGGCAATACAAGAGATGCAGAGAGGTTGCATCCTCATCACATTGCTTTTACTTACCATTCTACATACTGGGCTTGCTGCTGCTGCTACTAAGTCACGTCAGTAGTGTCCAATTCTGTGCGACCCCATAGACGGCAGCCCACCAGGCTCCTCCATCCCTGGGATTCTCCAGGCAAGAGTACTGGAGTGGGGTGCCATTGCCTTCTCCTATACTGGGACTAGCACATGCCTGGTACAGCAAGCTACAAGAAAGTTCTGACTGAATTACTGACAATTAAATCTATTTCAGTTCAGTTCAGTCGCTCAGTCACGTCCGACTCTTTGCGACCCCATGAATCGCAGCACACCAGGCCTCCCTGTCCATCACCAACTCCCGGAGTCCACCCAAACCCATGTCCATCAAGTTGGTGATGCCATGCAGCCATCTCATCATCTGGCCTCCCCTTCTCCTCCTGCCCCCAATCCTTCCCAGCATCAGGGTCTTTTCCAATGAGTCAACTCTTCACATGAGGTGGCCAAAGTATTGGAGCTTCAGCTTCAGCATCAGTCTTCTCAATGAATATTCAGACTGATTTCCTTTCGGATGGACTGGTTGGATCTCCTTGCAGTCCAAGGGACTCTCAAGAGTCTTATCCATCACCACAGTTCAAAAGCATCAATTCTTCGGTACTCAGCTTTCTTCACCGTCCAACTCTCACATCCATACATGACCACTGGAAAATCTATAGCCTTGACTAGACGGATCTTTGTTGGCAAAGTGATGTCTCTGCTTTTAAATATGCTATCTAGGTTGGTCATAACTTTCCTTCCAAGGAGTAAGCGCCTTTTAATTTCATGGCTGCAATCACCATCTGCAGTGATTTTGGAGCCCCCCAAAATAAAGTCTGACACTGTTTCCACAGTTTTCCCATCTATTTCCCACGAAGTGATGGGACCAGATGCCATGATCTTAGTTTTCTGAATGTTGAGCTTTAAGCCAACTTTTTCACTCTCCTCTTTCACTTTCATCAAGAGGCTCTTACTATAATTACTAATATACCTGATTTTATTTCTTCCTCATTTTTATGCTTTCTTTCTATGTTGTGTTCTCTATGCTATTTCCTTTCTTCTTTTTGAGTACCTCACACCATTTCCTTTTGTCTACTAGTTTAGAAGTTATACTAAACATTTTAATATAAGTGCTTATAAATTATCTTTACTATTCTCTGAACAATAGAGGGAACTTATAACAGTAACTCGAATCATCCTACTTCCCCATCTCCAATCCATATGATTAGGAAGCCTTTTCTCTACAAAAAAAATATAATAAATTTCTAAGTCCCTAGAACCATGTACTATCTACAGAAGAGCTTCATTCAATATTTATAGTAGCTTCCATGTATTTGATGCTTTGAGGTTTCAGACAGTATGCTAAGTGCTTTATAGGCTCCTCCAGTTATCCTGATCAAAGCCTTATGATGTAAGTTTCCCTTATTCTACATGTAAACAAACAGAAGTTCTGGAACATTAAATACTGTTCAAGGTCAGCAATTAGTTAACAGCAGAAATGGGTTTCAAACACAGGTCTTTCCACTTCCCAAGTCTGTGCTTCTAGCACTAAACTAGATTACCAATAGAAAACGTCACTACAGCTTACATTCATTTATTTAGCATATGAATTTAGCACCTTTTATATGCTAAATACCCACTCCAGTATTCTTGTCTGGAAAACCCCATGGACAGAGAAGCCTAGTGGGCCATAGTCCATAGAGTCACAAAGAGTTGGATATGACTGAACAACTGAGCATGCACACACATGTGCTCATATAGGTGTTTTATATATATATACACACACATAGGTGTGTGTATATATGTGTGTGTGTGTGTGTGTGTCTGTGTCTGTGTGTGTATACACACTCAAATAGATATAGAGGATACAGCAAACAAAACATATGTGGTGCCTATCCCAGGTACATTACTGTATGTTTACATGTTATTGCAGAAAAATAAATTCCCTTTTGGTAGATGGACTGGATGGAAGTAGTTGATTTATTTTCAGAGGAAGATTTTTAACATTTTTGTGGCACAAGAATGTTCACAGTATGTACTACTTGAGAGGAAAGTACAGGTATAAAAATGGTGACTTGTCCACACACTACAGAGCTATTGTTGGGCTTGCCTGAGTATTTCAGAGACGTTCTCTATACAATGAATGCCAGATCAGTCAACGGTTTTGCTGATGATACAGGTTCATCCAGCAAAACAACTTGAACAATGTAACTTCTGAGTGCTTGGATCACATGTTCCACACGTACACCAGTGAACATGGGGAAATGTGCCCAGCCAACATCTTCAAGTTCAGGGCACCTGGTGCTTCCACTGGGCTCATCAGCAGCTGAAATCAATGAGGAGAAAGTTATCCAGGAGAAGGATTGGCTCAAGCCTTTGAACTTCAAAATGCTCATCCATCAGAAGCTGGTGGAAATGATTGGTTTGGGCACTGGTTTTGCATTTCAGGCAACCAAACTATTCAATGCTACTGTTTATTGGTTTTAGAAAGAGAGGAAGGTTACCAAATATCAAGTGTGACTACACACTGAATTAATCTTATGTAGCTATATATTTTTAAATTATGAATGCTCTTTTTGAGCACTACTTACAAGACTTTATCAAGTGCTTCTTATAATGTTTCCTATGTAACCATCTAAACAGCAAAAATTGAGTTTTATACATTAAAAACTAGTATTTCAATCACTAACACATTTTCCATAACATCTCAGATATTACCTGTGTAAAAGTATCTTATTAGACACCAAGGCAAAATCTGAAGACCATTCTACCTAATTACATATTACCTGCAACATAAAACTGAAAATAAACCCTGGGATTACCAATGAAAAACTAATCCCAGAAAGTAAGACCAGCAGGATGGCTAAATAGGAAGTCCTAGTCCTCCTTTCCCTGCAGAAACACCAATTTAGTAATGATATAACCTGATAGCTGAGATGGTAAAGAATCTGCTTGCAATGTAGGGGACCTCGGTTCAATTCCTGGGTCAGGAAGATACCCTGAAGAAGGAAATGGCAACCCACTCCAGTATTCTTGCCTGGAGAATTCCATGGACAAGTATTCTTGCCTGGAGAATTCCATGGACAGAGGAGCCTGTTGGGCTATAGTCCATGGGGTCAGACACGACTAACACTTGTACTTTCACATAAACCCAAACATCTTTATGTGAATTCAAGATTCCAGTTACAAAGTTGCAGTACCACAAGGAAACACAAAACCAAGAACAGCTGCACTGTAAGGGTAAGAAAAGCAGCATCACTTTACCTGTATCAGCTCCACCCCCAAGCTAACACAGCTCAGTGTCAAGGGAGAAAGGCCCCAACCTGCAACTTTTGTTTTGGTAGAAAAGAGAGAGTGAACCCTTCTTTTCAGAGTCAACATCACATTTTCAGAGCCCTGGTTTCTGTCTTGCCCCACTTCTTACTGTTGGCAGAGCTATTGGCAGAAGCACCGTAGGTTGGAGGCCCAGAGGCAGCTGAGCACAATAGTAAACTGGAAGGCCTAGTTGGCACAGTTTTGCCTATCTGGGATAAACAGCTCACCCTGAGACTTCTCTGGGAGGGAGGGAAAGAGATGAGAGGAACATGCCTCCTACATTTTTTATTTTCTGAGAGCTGCCTAAAGAACTAATTTTTGTCCCTCCTCTGCTCAATCAGGGGGCTGATGAATCAGCACAATGTGTCGATCTGGGGGTCTGCAGAGACACTGGAAAAGTGGCAGGCAGCCTAAAGCGCCAGCACAACTTTGCTCAGGCTTCCCTGGTGGCTTAGATGGTAAAGAATCTGCCTGCAATGCAGGAGACCCAGGTTCAGTCCCTGGGTTGGGAAGATCCCCTGGCGAAGGGAATGGCAATCCACTCCAGTATTCTTGCCTGGAGAATTCAATGGACAGAAGAGCCTGGCGGGCTACAGTCTATAGGGTCACAAAGAGTCTGACACAATTGAGTGACTAACATTTTGTCTTCACAACTTTGCTCAATGGAGAGAAGGTGCACAGCCAGAACCTTCTCCCTCAGGAGGAAGGGAAAGGAATGGAGTGTGCCACCAACATACCAACTTTTCTGAGAGCAGCCTGCCAGATGGACCAATTTTTGTCTCATCTCACTCAGAGTGAGGGAGAAGGTGAGGAACAGAGTGTGCATCCAGCAGTAGGCATTTCAGAGGAGGGTCCAAGACTGTAATCTCTCTGGCCTGATTCAGGGCCCTGATGGGGGAGCTGCCTGGTGGACCAGGGAGAACAGAGTGGCTTGCTACTGCAGAATCAGAACCTGCAGAGCTACATAGACAACAGAGGAAACAAGATACAACAAGCTCCTGAAAAAAGAAACTAGCAAATCCCTCTAATTAGCACTTTACATACACAAGTTAGAAGAAAACACATCCACAATAAAGGCTTGAAGGAAAATACAAACTTTCTCAGCTAAACAAAAAACTGATGGAATTTA
Organism: Giraffa tippelskirchi; assembly: GCF_054371585.1. Lineage (NCBI taxonomy): Eukaryota > Metazoa > Chordata > Mammalia > Artiodactyla > Giraffidae > Giraffa > Giraffa tippelskirchi. The sequence goes on along the minus strand of NC_137275.1, from coordinate 84,743,189 downwards.
TAGCCAGGACACCTGCCTTGCAAGACATGCTAAAAGAAATTCTTTTGAAAGAAGGAAAATTATATAGGTCTAGCTCAGATCTGTATAAAGAAAACAGCATCAGAAAATGAAGAAGTAAAGGAAAAGTAAAATCTTTCATTTTACTTTTTCTAAAACGAAATAGCAGATAATAGTTTGTTCAAAATAATAGTAGCAAAAATGTATTCAATTATGTGTGTTTGTATATATACACTATATGCTTATGTATAAGAGAAATAAATGACAGCCACGATACAAGGGAAACGAGGGAAGGATTAGGATCATTTGGTTATTACAAGGTACTCACTACCCATGAATCAGTATGATGTTATTTTTAAATGGACTTGTATTAGCTGTAAATGTATATTGTGAACCCTAGGGCAACTACTAAAAAAATAAGTAGGACTGTTAAGCTCAGAAGAGATTTGTCTGGGAGTAACATCAGTTAAATGGCAGAATAGAACATTTTAACCATCATCCTCCCACAGAACACTGATTCTGGCAGCCACTCAGGGTTGAGACTACCTTTGTGGGAGTCTGAGTTCAGCAAAGAAGTTCCAGCACATTTTTGGAGCAAAAAATCCTAAGAACAGACACATTAAAGAAGAGAAATAGAACATTTCACTTTGTCTGAATTACTCTTCCCTTGAGGCAGCACGGCTTGGTGCTAGGAGAGACCCTGTGACAGACAATTTCTTCCAAAGGGGAAGGTGAGAGCATGGGAGTGAGTGTCCATCCAGTTTCGCCAACATGTGAGACAGTTCCCAAGAGGCCCAGTTCTTTCTCACCTAACCCAGATTACTGAAGTAGTCTGCAAAATGGAAGGACTGGGAGAGGCTGGAAGGCAGCCAGGGCTCAGAGGTCATCAAAGAAACTCTACTAATCACTTCACCGTTCTTTCTACTAAACGTTTCATGGACTCCATCAAGAATTCTACTGATGAGCCACTGGGGTGCCTCATCTATGAACCCCAGCTGACTCACTGTCATCCTCAACACTTCAAATTTCTCTACTGATGCCCTTTACCTTCTCTGTCCATCCATGGCCAGGAAGAGCAAGCCTCTGCAGACAGCTAATGAGCAAGTGCAGAAAGCTGCCCTAACTCTGCAAGATGGACTGAAAACTCACAAACATGAGCACTTAGGAAACAAATGAGGGGCCCTCCACACCTGGCCTGGTTTTGCAGGATTGAGAGAAGGGATACAATCTTAAGAATGCACCTCTCCCAAGAGGGAACAAGAAGTGCGTAGTAGGTGCATCAACAGAGAGGTCTGAGAAAGCCTCAGAATCCCTAGCTGGACTAACAGGTGAATCCAAAGTCTGCTTGTAAAGAGTGGAGGAGGTTACTGCTTCTTCGAATCTGAAAACAACAATACAAGACTTTGAAGAACATGAAAAACCAAGAAAACATGACATTACCAAAGGAACACAATAATTTTTCAGTAGAGAACCTCAAAGAAATGGAGATATGCAAATTACCTGACAAAAAACTTATTATTTGAAGGAAGCTCAGCAAGCTCTGGAGAAGGAAATGGCAACCCACTCCAGTACTCTTGCCTGGAAAATCCCATGGACAGAGGAGCGTGGTAGGCTACAGTCCATGGGGTCGCAGAGAGTCGGACACGACTGAGCGATTTCACTTCACTCATTCATTCAGCAAGCTATAAGGGAACACAGATAGAAATAATTCAATCAAACTCAAAAGAATGAAGAAAGCTTATGTGAATTATGGGACACCATCAGGCAAAATAGTATTTCATTATGATAATATCATACAGAGAACAGAGAGAGAAAGAGGAAGAAAGTATAATTAAAGAAATAATGGCTAAAAAATTCCCAAATCTGAGGGGACATCCATATACCTGAAGGTCCCCAAACAAATTCAATCAAAAGAGGATTTCATTTGGACTTCCCTGGAGGTCCAGTGGTTAAGACTCTATGCTTCCAATGCAGGGAGCATGGGTTCAATCCTTGGTCAGGGAACAAAGATCCCACATGTTTTGCAATGTGGCCAAAATATATAAACAAAATTTTTTAATTAAAAAATAATTTTTAAAAAGAGGATTTCATTGAGACACACTATAGTAAAATGTCAAAAATCAAAGAATTTTGAAATTCAAAAAAAGCAGCATAATAATTTCCTTGGAATAAATTTCTTTGTTAAATGATAGGCACATTTTTAACACATTTAGTACAACACTGTCAAACTATCACCCAGTAAGTTTCTATCAGTTAACTTCCCTAACAATGGTGCATGTTTCCATAGGTGGGAAAACATTGAGTATTATCCACAGAAATATTTGATGCTTGGAGAAAGTGTCTTAATTTGGTTTCAATGTGTACTTTTTCAGTTCAGTTCACTGCAGTCACTCAGTCATGTCCTACTCTTTTCAACCCCATGGACTGCAGCACGCCAGGCCTCTCTCTCCATCACCAATGGTGATTTAAATATGTGGAAAGGGAGACTCAAAGACTTAAAATGACACACCCACTCTCATGGTGCATGTTCAGACCTGGATATAACTTGGCCTTTTGAAATCTACTCTGTACACCCTAAGTCATTGACTAGTTTCTTGCTCAAACTCAAGTCCGTTGAGTCGGTGATGACATCCAACCATCTCAACCTCTGCTGTACCCTTCTCCTCTCACCTTGAATCTTTCCCAATATCAGAGTCTTTTCATGAGAGAGTCAGTTCTTCCCATCAGGTGGCCAAAGTATTGGAATTTCAGATTCAGCATCAGTCCTTCCAATGAATATTCAGGACTGATCTCCTTTAGGATGGACTGGTTGGATCTCCTTGCAGTCCAAGGGACTCTCAAGAGTCTTCCCCAACACCACAGTTCAAAAGCATCAATTCTTCAGCTCTCAGCTTTCTTTATAGTCCAACTCTCACATCCATACATGCTGTTGCTACTAGGTCCCTTCAGTCATGTCCAACCCCATAGATGGCAGCCAACCAGCCTCCTCCCTCCCTAGGATTCTCCAGGCAAGAATATTGGAGTGGGTTGCCATTTCCTTCTCCACATCCATACATGACTACTGGAAAAACCATAGCTTTGACTAGACAGAACTTTGTTGGCAAAGTAATGTCTCTGCTGTTTAATATGCTGTTTAGGCTGGTCATAACTTTTCTTTCAAGGAGCAAGTGTCTTTTAATTTCATGGCTGCAGTCACCATCTGCAGTGATTTTCAACTTTTTAATAAAGATGATATAGACCTATTTCAAAAGTAGCATTTATCTTGCCCAAGGTGTCAATGATGAGTTTTCTGTTTTCCTCAGTGTCTTATAATGCCCAAAAGAATATCACTTCTTTGACTCTGCTTCTGGGGAAACTAGAATATCTATGTGCTGAGAGTAATTAAAAATAATCACATAATCACACATCATGGGAAACCAGAGAGGTGAATGGTTGGCAAATATGTGAAAGTGAAGGACAGAAAGGAATATGAGAGAATGATTCAGGAGAGTGTCAACAACTAAGATGCTATTAGGGGAGAAGCAGTTTGAAGAGAAGCAATAGGTGAAAAGGCAATGAAGTGATTATAAAAAAAAAAGGTGAATAAACTAAAGGAAGATCAGTTTGTAACTAGTTAAGAATTTCGGGAGTATCAATTAATGCCAGGTATTGCTAGATGCAGGTGATACCAGTATAACACTGGGTCTCCAAGAGTTGAAGAGATGGAAAAGCACAAGTAATAATACAAAATACTATTAAAAAGCTGAGAGATAAGTGTTAATAGATGACAAAGACAAAGAGGTCATTAAGAATGATTAGAGATGAGATGCAGAGGAGACTTGCCATCCTTGTTACTATCGTGGTGAGTATCCCTGCCTGTCACTTGGGAGACTGAGGTTCCCTGGTGGGGAGGCAACAGGCTCTTTTGGGCTTCCCTAGTGGCTCAGATGGTAAAGAGTCCACATGCAATGCAGGAGACCTGGGTTCGATACCTGGGTTGGGAAGATCCCCTGGAGGAGGGCATGATAACCCACTCCAGTATTATTGCCTAGAGAATTCCACGGACAGAGGAGCCTGCTGGGGTCGCATAGGGTTGGACATGACTGAGCCACTAATACTTTTTCACCTTAGCTGCATTTTGAAGAAGGAATTTATATAAAATAAAAGAGTGGGTAACATATTCCAAATAGGGGGTTAAGCACAATCAAGGCAAAGTGAAACTGTGTAACGTGGGCTTGGGGTAATGCTGATGGTGATGGCGAAGCTGCTGCTCCTGTTAATAAGGATGATGACCATCATCGTGTTTACCTTTCATTATTTGCCTAATGCAGTGTTTCTCCAAGTCAGACCACATAAGAATCTCTTGAGGAAGATTGTTTAAAGTTTATAATTCTGGACCCTACCCTTTGATGTTTGGCTTCTGCTAGAGGCAAATATTAGATCAGAAAACAGCAAGGGCACTATTTATTAACTTGCAGAGTAAGAATGTGAGTTCTTGGCTGGTCACTCTGGCGGCCCCTGATTCACATCCCTTAGACATGATTGATTCAGTGTTCTTCAAAGCTTCCCTCGAGGAAGTCAGTGAAATAGCTATTTTGATGAAAACCTTTATAGTTTGCAGACGCCATGAGGTGTGAGTAATTTAGGTAGCAGTAGGTATGAGAATAGTTTGAAATGAGATTCAATAATTACATGTCTCTAGGCTTGGAGCGTTTCTAGCAAAAGAACTCTCTTAACCTCCTAATCACTTGTTCATAACTTTTTGTTTTCTTTTGTAAGAGTTTCATAACTGCTATTTAATTTTCTCAGGGTCTTGCCCTAATACTGCTTCTCTCTTGTTCTGCCTAGGAATTATTGAAGCTTTTATCTCAAGACTTGGATGAGAAACTGTGCTAGGACAGAGAGGGCTGGCTTACAAGCACAGGAGAATGCTCTTAGGAGGCATTCCAGGTGCCTATGCTTTATTTAGGGAGCTATCACCCATATAGGGAAGAAGGTACAGGAGTGGAGGTGTTTGAACGGGATTAGAGGGACTTAGTCTTGTTCATTTCTCTCTCTTGAAATAATACCCTGATCTCCAAGCTTTCTGCACCCATGCATCTATTGTGAGAATGTATACATTATTCCTATTCAGCAATGCTTGGGCTGACTTACGTGAAATGAAGTCTGGCATGAACTATCAGAAGGTAGTTTGGGCTTGTCTCTCCCATAGGATCTTGCTAAAGACCAAAACAATAATCATTTTTTTCCTACCCTGTTACCTAAATCTAGACCTTCATTGGGCATATATTCTGAGCCCTAAGCAAACAGCCAAACAAGGTCAAGGGTAGGACTGCAACTGGGAGCAGAAACTTGGATCAATTCAACTTCAATAGGATTTTCCCTCTCTGTTACATGAGGCAGTACAGTGCACTGGTTAAGAGCATGGATACTAGCACTAACAGACTTGCATTCCAATCTTAGTTCCATGTCTTACATGCCTTATGGCAGTAAGAAATCCAGCTTCTCTGTCCTTCAGTTTCCCCATAAATAAAATGAAAATGATCATAGTAGCTCCTACTTCATAGGTTTGCTTTAAACATTAAGAAAGTCAACATGCGACAAATGTTTAGAACTGTGGTGGGCACATAGCACTGCCTTTCTGTAAGTGCTATCCGTTATTATTACAGTGTCTCCCAGGATATTATTTCATTTTCTCAGCACTGCCTTGTTTTTGGGGAATATGTCACAAAAAAAGCCACACGTGATTATGAAATCTAACAACTGCAATGAGAGAGTTCAGATTTCTCTCAAGTCCAAAAATGAAAAAAAGGTACTTTTTGCTTAGCTTGGGTCGGATGTTCACTCCTAGACCAAGCAAAACAGGCCAGGTTGGAAACTGGTTGGTTGGAAAAGAATTTGGTAGCTATGACCACAGTCATGCTGACATTCCTGAGCAGCTGAGGGTGAACAGGGAAGATCAACAGGGAAAATCACAGGGCAGATTGGTTCCATTGTGAAGTATGATCACCAAGAAAAATGAGATGTCAGCATTGCTTGGAAATCCAGCTTTTCCCTAACCAACTTGTTGTCCAGTTTCCTGAAAGAGCTGTCCCTCTTTTAATACTTGTACCAAACATCTGACCGTCACCCCCCCCATCCCTGCCCATTTTCCTCCATCCCTATTTATCTTGTGAGAAAGCTTACAGTAAACTGAAAATTCACCCAGTTGCTTCAGGCAAAAACCTTTCCCTCTTTATACCCAATCTACTAAAATCTCTGCCGGCTCTGTCTCTGATGTATTTCCCTAATTTGTTAGTGTTTAATGTCTATATCCCTACAGTTCCTAGAACAGAGGCTTTGAATCTCTTGTTGTTTTTCTCTACTCCAAGTATCTGGAACGGTGCCTGATACATAAGTATTGATTAAATGAATTAAAATGGATGTTATCAGAGGGGAGCTCCTGCTAGGCCTGTTACTAGTCATGTTTCTGCATCTCCACTCATCCTATTCTTCCTCATCACCTATCTCCACTTATGAAGCGTGATGTTAATCTTCTCTCAATGGGGTTTGTCAGCTTTTTAACACACGCTACCACTGAAAAGGAAAGCAGAAACAAACTTTCCATTGCCCCAAATCTCATTCCAGCTGCCATTGGGAATCAAGATGGATGTGTATATGGCTCTCTGAAAAGAGGGTGAAGAATTCTAAGCCAAGCACTACTAATCTGGGCTTCTGTTGACTGGCCATAGAAAGTACCACTGTAGTGAAGTAATTAGAACTTCTCGATTTGACTAAGTAGTGGATTGACTTTTAAATTTGAATAACGAATTTGATTTATAAAAGGATGCCCACGTATAACTTGACTTTGTCATTTGGACTTTGCAGCTTTGGGGAGTTTCTATAGTGGTGTCAGGCAGTTACTTTATAGCCAGCAATATATCAGGGTCAAATTGTCTAAGAATGACATAATTTAAGAAAAAGACCCTTTACGTTCATTGTCTCCTTTTCCTCACCTTCCTCTCAGTCCTTCAAACATGCCTTTGTGTTTTATATCCCTAACATTCCCCTGAAAGAGCCATTACTTAATTTTATTAGTGTTGTCCATTTTACTAAAGCCAATAACATCTTCAGCAGTCATCCTGACAGTTCAGTACGACTGATCACTCCTTGAAACTCTTCCTTTGAATTCTTGCCTCAATACTCTCCTGATTTTTATTCTATCATATTTGACTGTCCTTTTCTGACTTTTTTTTTTTTTAATATTTCATCCTTTTCTTCTTGGCCATTAAGTGTTCCCATCAAGTTTTCTGACTTGGCAGAGCAGGCTTGCTAAGCTTGAGAATTCATCCTTCTCTGGAGCTCCAGTACCTCCCTTACTAAGTCTTAGACCTGAATCTTAGCTATGGTCTGCCCTCCAACTTAAGGAGATTAAAAATGAAATGTTTCCCTTGGGATTGTTCTTTCATACTTTCTCTTTCTAAACCATTATTTTTTGTGTATGTAAGTAACTTTTAAACAACATGCTTATTATTTCTCTTTATTAAAGTAATACTTTTTCTTATTATAAGTGATATATGTTTACTTTAGAATATTTATAAAATATAGGAAGCATAAAGGAAAAATAACATTCTTATAATCTCATCATTTAATCACTATAAATGTTTTGGAAGTTTTTCTACACATATATAAATTTTAGTTTTTCAAAATTGACTATCTTATATATATAGTTGACTGTGTGCTACACTGCTTCAGTCATGTCTGACTCTTTGAAACCCCATGGATTGTAGCCTGCCAGTCTCCTCTGTCCATGAGATTCTCCAGGCAAGAACACTGGAGTGGGTTGCCATGCCCTGCTCCAGGGGACCTTCCCGACCCAGGGATCGAACCCGAGTCACCTAACTCCCCTGCATTGACTGGCAGGTTCTTTATCTCTTGCACCACCTGGGGAGTCCTATAGTTGACTCTCTCTCTCTCTCTCCATATATATATATATGTATATATACATATATATATGTATATGTGAAAGTGAAAGTGTTAGTTGTTCAGTCATGTCCAGCTCTTTGTGACGCCATATATTGTAGCCCTCCAGGCTCCTCTGTCCATGAAATTCTCCAGGCAAGAATACTGGACTAGGTTGCCATTCCCTTTTCCAGGGGATCTTCCTGACCCAGTGATCAAACCCAGGTCTCCTGCATTACAGGTGGATTCTTTACTACCTGAATCATCAGGGAAGCCCATATATATAAACATATATATATATGTGTGTGTGTGTGTGTGTGTGTATATATATATATATATATTGTGTTTTGCATCTTAAAAGTCTAAAATTACATTATGACAATTTCCCATGTTTTTACTATTCTTCTAAAGCATAGCTTTTAGTGGCTTTATTGTGTTTCATCCATAATTATATTTCTTCTGCAATTTGTCTAGCTGTGGTGAGAAGGAACTACTTTCTATGCAGTGCTCACGTTTCTCACTGTGGTGAATTCTCTTATTTCAGAGCATGGACTCTAGAGTGTGTGGGCTTAGTACTTGTGGTGCACAGACTTAGTTGCCCCTCACCACGTGGAATCTTCCAGGACCAGGAATTGAACCCATGTTCCATAAATAGGGAGGAGGATTCTTAACTACTGGACCACCAGGGAAGTCACCATTTGTACTTCATCCTTGTTTCCCTCTATATCCACATAATAAAAAGGATTTTTGTTTGTATAATTCATTTGGAACTTAGCACATACATTCTTTTTTGTTGTCTGTTTTATGGGCGGAGACTACTCTCTGGATTAGATTTGAGTCAAGAAATTCAGAAGCCAAAACTGTCGAGTAAAACTTTTCTTCTTCTTCCTATTTTTCTTCCTCCTCTTCCTCTTCTATATAGGAGAACTGGGTTTGAATCTCTATCAAGGGCAGTTTAATGATGGTTATTTTAGGGATTAAATTTGCCTAGTTATTTTTAGTCTTGAACATCAGTATTGAGTTAAGTTGATTTCTATTCAATTCAATCATTATCAATCTTTCTTTCATGTCAATCTCTACTTCATCTTGTAGAGCTGCTATCTGTCAAAACATTTCTATAGGGAGACTGGCGTTTGTTCCAGCACTCTCTTCCTCTTCATAGCACAGCAGTCAGACACCAATCAGTCAACAAAGATGATCACCTTCCCCAGTATTTCTTTCATTTTTTAAAGTATTAATTGATTAATTAAGCTGCATCAGGTCTTAGTTGTGGCACTGGGGATCTTTACTGTGTCATGCGAGATCTTTCGTTGCAGCGTGCACTCTCTAGTTGTGGTACCTGGGCTTCGTAGTTGCTCTGGAGCATGTGCGATCTTATACCAGGGATTGAACCCATGTCCCCTGCATTGCAAGTTGTGTTCTTAACCACTGAGCCACCAGGGAGATCCCACCATCCCTGGCATTTCTCCTCCACTAAATACCAATCAGGATTGACTGAGCACCTCCTCATTCCAGACACTCAGGTGGGTTCAGTAGAGTGACAATGATGGATAAGAGTTGGCCTCTACCTGTGCCAGGAGGCAGTATGTGGCAGTGATTATAACACGGATATAGATTTGGGCAGACCCTATCCTTACTATCTATGTGAACTTGGAAGTATTGACTATCTTGTCCATTTTTAATCTACAAAAAGAGGGGTGAACAGATGAAGTAATCCTTTTAAAGCTCTTATCAGGGAGGCTGACAGATAGGACAACACTCAATAAACATTAGCTACAGTGCTTATCCATAAAAACAAGCTTATAATCTATGGGAGGAAAGACAGACAGACGATCAAGTCTTGTATGTATCAGGCTGTCTGGGAAGTGCTGTATCATGGGTATAAACTAGTGCTTTGGAAGCAGAGAAGGAGGTGGCATCCTGAGTGGAGGGCTCAGGAAGCTTGGTAGAGGAGCCGATGTTTGAGGCAGACTTTAAATAATCTTGGAGAACAGAGAAGAATACTCACTAGGTCATTTCTATTGCCCTTTGTTCAGTGTAAGCAGTATGTGTATGGTTTCCAGAGACTAGGACTTTGATTTTCCTTCTGTCCATGTTTGGAGGCCTCATATAATCCATTATACAGTCAGCTATTTAACTTGAGGTAGTCTGTCAATGTGGATAAATCAAAAAAAAGGACATATTTCCCTAAAATTGCTGAGGGAACTTCCGTGGTGGCTCAGACAGTAAAGAATCGCCTGCAATGCAAGAGACCTGGGTTCAATCCCTGGGTTAGGAAGATCCCCTGGAGGAGGGTATGGCAACTCCCTCCAGTCTTCTTGCCTGGAAAATCCTATGGACTGAGGAGACTGGCGGGGCAGTCCATGGAGTTGCAAAAGAGTCAGCCATGATTGAGCATGCACACAAGAGCCAAATCATGGAATTTTAAATAAGACATTTAATTTGAGCTAAAATTAGTCTTCGTGAAATTCAGTCTCCTTATCAATAAAGAGATGATATGAACAATTAGTTTGGAGGTTGAGGTAAGAATGAAATGAGATTATGGATACCGAATTTCCAAACCATGAAGCACTATATACATTGTAGACAAGTTTATTTTTATTTATACTCTTTTCCTTCTAAACCCCTCATTTACTTTCCTTTTTTCCTTTCAAAAATCCCCCTTCCTCTTAAATTTTTCTCATTCTCATCCTTCATCTCGCCATTTTCTACCTTCCATTTCATTTTTTCTCATCTCCCTCAGTTTTTAATTTCTTCCCTGCCTTCACCCCTCCATCCCTGACTGGTGTGTAGGGGCTATGAATCACTCTGAGGTCTAAGAACACTGTAATTCTCAGCCTAGACTGGTGAGGGGCAGAGACAGAAAAACTCTCACTTCTGCACCAGGCAAAAGGAATGATGGGGCAAGCTGGACTCTCCACAGAAACAGCTAGCGAAGAAATGCATGGTTTGCTGTTGAAATGTAGTCCGTGTATGATCTTCCTAGTGGGTGGAACTTGGTTATTTAAGGCTGTGTTGAAGTTGCCATGGGATTCCCCATGAATCATGTTTTACACAATGAAGTATTCCTGGTAATCTGTAACTCAAATTTTATGAAATAAGGTCGTAATTGTGATAAAATAAGAATAATTATTATTTAAAGAAATATCTTAATCAATCATTCTGTAAAGTAAAAAATCCTTTTATAAATCTAAAATCAACATCAAATTGCAGCCATCTACTAACACAGGAAAATAAATAGTAGATAATATCTAAGCTTGAGCTGTATAGATATCTGAAGATAAAAATGCACTAAATGAATATGAGTTGTAAGACGTAAGAACTAGGTACAAAGATAAAGTAAAATGCTCCGCATGATGTTTTATAAGCATGAATTTGACTAAAGAAGAAAAATTAATAGTTTCTTTTGTCCAGCAATCAAAATAATCTCCAACTTTTCTTATCATTTTCTTCACATCAATTCAATTCAGTTGCTCAGTCACATCTGACTCTGCAAGCCCAAGGACTGCAGCATGCCAGGCCTCCCTGTCCATCACCAACTCTCGGAGTTTACTCAAACTCATGTCCGTTGACTCCATGATGCCATCCAACCATCTCATCCTCTGTTGTCCCCTTCTCTTCCCGCCTTCAATGATTCCCAGCATCAGGGTCTTTTCAAATGAGTCAGTTCCTTGCATCAGGTGGCAAAAGTATTGGAGTTTCAGCTTCAGCATCAGTCCTTCCAATGAATATTCAGGACTGATTTCCTTTAGGATGGACTGGTTGGATCTCCTTGCAGTCCAAGGGACTCTCAAGACTCTTCTCCAACATCACAGTTCAAAAGGATCAATTCTTCAGCGCTCAGCTTTCTTTATAGTCCAACTCTCACATCTATATATGACTACTGGAAAAACCACAGCTTTGACTAGACAGACCTTTGTTGGCAAAGTAATGTCTCTGCTTTTTAATATGCTGTCTAGGTTGGTCATAACTTTTCTTCCAAGGAGCAAGCGTCTTTTAATTTCATGGCTGCAGTCACCATCTGCAGTGATTTTGGAGCCCCCAAAAATTAAATCTCTCACTGTTTCCACTATTTCTTCATCTATTTTCCATGAAGTGGTGAGACCAGATGCCATGATCTTAGTTTTCTGAATGTTGAGCTTGAAGCAAACTTTTTCACTCTCCTCTTTCACTTTCATCAAGAGGCTCTTTAGTTCTTCTTCACTTTCTGCCATAAGGGTGGTGTCATATGCATATCTGAGGTTATTGATATTTTTTCCCCAGCAATCTTGATTCCAGTTTGTGCTTCATCCAGTGCAGCATTTCTTGTAATGTACTCTGCATATAAGTTAAATAAGCAGGGTGACAATATACAGCCTTGACGTACTCCTTTCCCCATTTGGAACCAGTCTGTTGTTCCATGTCCAGTTCTAACTGTTGCTTCTTGATCCATATACAGATTTCTCAGGAGGCAGGTCAGGTGGTCTGGTATTCCCATCTCTTGAAGAATTTTCCAGTTTGTGGTGATATACACAGTCAAAGGCTTTGGCATAGTCAATAAAGCAGAAGTAGATGTTTTTCTGGAACTCTCTTGCTCTTTTGATGATCCAGCGGATGTTGGCAATTTGATCTCTGGTTCCTCTGCCTTTTCTACTTCTCTAAATCCAGCTTAAACATCTGAAAGTTCATGGTTCATGTATTGCTGTAGCCTGGCTTGGAGAATATTGAGCATTATTTTGCTAGCATGTGAGATGTGCAATTGTGTGGTAGTTTAAGCATTCTTTGGCATTGCCTTTCTTTGGGATTGGAATGAAAACTGACCTTTTCCAGTCCTGTGGCCACTGCTGAGTTTTCCAAATTTGCTGGCATATTCAGTGCAGCACTTTCATAGCAGCAGCATCTTTTAGGATTTGAAATCGTTCAACTGGGATTCCATCACCTCCACTAGCTTTGTTCATAGTGATGCTTCCTAAGGCCCACTTGACTTTGCATTCCAGGATGTCTGGCTCTAGGTGAGTGATCACACCATCATGATTATCTGGGTCATGAAGATCTTTTTTTGTATAGTTCTCCTGTGTATTCTTGCCACCTCTTCTTAATATCGTCTGCTTCTGTTAGTTCCTTACAGTTTCTGTCCTTTATTGTGCCTATCTTTACATGAAATATTGCCTTGGTATCTCTAGTTTTCTTGAAGAGATCTCTAGTCTTTCCCATTCTATTGTTTTCCTCTATTTCCTTGCATTGATCACTGAGGAAGACTTTATTTTCTCTCCTTGCTATTCTTTGGAACTCTGCATCCTTCACATGATAAATTATAATTTTCTCTATTCCAGATAAACTCTTAATATTAGAACTTGTAATGCAGAAATTTAGACTCTGTAAACTGAACTTATGTGCCTTGCACTATACTGAGATAGCTACATAATTTATCCCATTTAATCTTAATATCATTTTATGAATTAAGTACTAACATCCTAATTTTAAAGACTGAAAAACTTAATTGTAATTAATTGCCTAATATCTCACAGGGATGTACCATATGCCTTATTCTATATTAGGTCTCTCATATAGCTACCTAGAAAATATATTTTAGACTAAGTCAGAAGAGGTGTGATTTGGGGTCACTGAGATGCTAATCAGTCTGTCTCTGAAATTAGGTCATGTCTCTGGAGTCACACCCTCTGAGCTATGGAATACACATGATCTGTCAAATGCACAGCCTTCCTTTGATCCAAGGCTGATTATCTCTGGGAGAACCATAAGATGTGATGTCATGGGAGGTAGGTCTTTGACGTCACATTGTCTTTTCCAGAAATCTGGATACCTTTAATTCTTCTTTGCAAGAAATGAAGGTATGAAAAAGTTTCATAGAGGAAAAATATTCCTCTATGAAAGAAAATAGAAGATAACGTGTTAAAATCAAAAAGCACACCTTTACCTTCCCCATAGGTATCTCTTACCTGTCCTATAGGAACAAAAATGATTAATATCCTGACATTATCAATGATATAGAATAGTCACACTTCAATGCACTCATTGGCACCCAAACATTCCATAATTGGGAAGTCATCTTACATCTCTGGGTCACTCACAAGCAAAGGATAAGACCAGAAGAAAATCTCTCTGTATTGACTCTAAATTCTCACCTTTAACTGTCACTCTAATTTGCCATTTAAGAACAAAGCAGACAGTTCTAATGTGTTGTGTTACTTAAATCTCTCTTCTCCATGCAACATCTTCCATTCCCACTCTTACCAGCCCTCACACCCACACCTAGTATGATTACAAACTAGCTGTGTCCAAGAAAATTTTCTTCAATGATGAAATTTTTCTTTGGTTTATTGCTCAACTCATTAGCCACAAGCCATATGTAGCCATTGAACACATGAAGTATGCTACTGCAACTGGAAAACTCACTTTTTATTTATATTTAATTTCAATTAATTTAAACTTAAATAGCCACATGTGGCCAGCAGCATAGTTGAGATTATTTTGTTCTCTGGCTTTTGCTAGGGTGCTTGAGGAAACTATGGTGTAGAACTTAAACACATGAGCTTTCCTTTCAGATCACTTACTAGACATTAGCGACCTTAGCAAGTAATTTAAAGTCCTGAATTGCCAGTCCCATCGTCTGAAAAATAGGGTGAACAATAGATCCTTTTTTACCCAGGGTAGTAAAAACTAAATGAGAATGCAGGTAAAGCACTTGGCAAACAAGTGCTGACATATATTAGTCATTAAAATATTAAAAGTAATGTTTAATTGTAGCAGAAACAACAATGACAACAATGATAGTAGTTTAATGGCCCTAACAAAAGATGAGGAAGAAGGCATCTATAACTGTACAAAAGATAAATGTTGCAAAAGATAACTGAAAGATTTTTTGCCTTTTTAAGATACCTGGGAGCTCTTTTATTTTTTCATTGGTGTGGTTTTGCGTGAGTTGATTAGATGTAAATAAGACTGTATTAGTATTTCAATGCAAAATACTAGAGAAAACTTTACCATTGACCAACCTCCCATTCTGAAAGTTTCTTTTCCCAGGAACTCTAGATGTCTGAATTTCCAATTTGAATAAAAACACAATTTAAAAATTAAACTGTTTCAAAAGTGATTAGGCTGGTATTTGGAATGACTAAGCATAATCGACAATATTTCCTCTCAATGCTAGTCCTTGGCTTCATTGAAGGAATCTACTTATTTTTCTAACACTTCTCCTGTATCTGCCACATTTTCTTCCTCCTTCACTATGTGCAGCAAGCACACTGAGGAAAATCACCCTTAAGAAGACTCTTGTTCTGGATGGAAAAAAATCTGTGATGAGCTTCTCCTATCATTCAATTCCATGCTGACAAGTTTCTAAGTTACTCAAAATCTTGCTTAACAATTACATAATACTCAAATATTTTAGTGAATCTTGTCCTCTTAGGCAACAAAATATTTGAGGTCAAGGATCTGATAAAGAGTATTAGCCATCTTTTACAAAGAGCACACAATCTTTTTCCTAAAATAATGCCTGTAACCATATCCTAACTTCTCAAAAGAGCCTTAAATGCAATGTTACATGACACTTATAAAGAACCTAATGTTATAGAAACAAAACCTTTCTAGGAATATAAAGACCTGGGTTCTAGGTTCAGGTCTGCAAATTTCTAGGTATGCATTAGTGTTTTAAAATATACCCAGGATTTGACTTAGTCAGATATGGATGATGACAGACATACAGAAATTTACTTAAAAGAATTTATTACTCACAGTTTCCCCCAAAGGAGGGAGCATGCCATGCTATGCAGAGTCAGTCAGAAGACAGAAAGAGGTAGGGAAAAGCATGGGCCAGAGGCTTTATTGTGGATTTCAGGAAAAGGAGTAGGCAAGGTGGGATAGGCAAGGCTACATGAGCTTCAGTGGATTCTGAGCCATAGGGGTGGTCCCCAGTTATCTGGTAACTGGACTTGGGGTGATTTAGGGCAGGAAGATAACATCCCAGATAGCTGGCAACAATAAAAGGAGGTGGTCGGGGATAGGAACTTGAGATTGGTTGGCTTGCATATCAAAGAGATACCAAAGCAAGCTGTTTGCTATCTCTAGAAATTAAGTAATCCTGGGAGAGGCAGTCTCTCCCTAGGTCTGCAAGGTCCCAAGATATCAAAGTGTAAAATATTAAAAAATGAAAAACATAATAAATACAATCAGTGAAAAATACTTAACTTCTTGAAACCTCAGTCCTCTCAAAGTTATAAAAATGGGGAAAATAATGCCTGTTTTTGCCCTACTCACAGTGATCACATAGTAAATGGGGTCTAGGCAGGGTGCCACTAGCATATTCTGCAACTACTTGACTACATTTCTCTCAAAATATAACTAAAGTGCAGAAATTTATTTTTGAGGTTGAGACATTAGGTTTGTGAAGGAGACATATCTAGAGCCTCAGAGGGAGGGAGTAGGTATGTGGTAGCTCAAATCATACTAGCTGGAAGGTAAAATGCTACAGGAAATTATGGGTGTCCTAGGCACAAAGGATAGTTGCAGGCCAATGGTCTGTGATCATGGCTGTACTGAATCCACTCCAACAGTCCCCTATGGCCCATGTAGGACTCATCTACCATATTAGTAATCTAGGTACTATGAGTGTAACTGCATTCCACAATGAATTAAATTACCTTGCTTTTGATGAGGAGGAAAAGAGTCAAAAAGTAAATGGTTGCTATCCCCATGAATGCTTTTTCCAATTTTATACATAAACAGTTCATTTGATTCTTTGATTAGATTTGCTTTTTTTTTTTTTTTTTGAAGCCATTTTATTATTAAGTTTCCTTGTACAGAATTTAAAACCAGAGATTCTATTCCTAAACTGGTAACTGCTGCTGCTGCTGCTACTAAGTCGCTTCAGTTGTGTCCAACTCTGTGCGACCCCATAGACAGCAGCCCACCAGGCTCCTCTGTCCCTGAGATTCTCCAGGCAAGAATACTGGAGTGGGTTGCCATTTCCTTCTCCAACGCATGAAAGTGAAAAGTGAAAGTAAAGTCGCTCAGTCGTGTTGGACTCTTAGTGACGCCATGGACTGTAGTCTACCAGGCTCCTCCGTCCATGTGATCCTCCAGGCAAGAGTACTGGAGTGGGTTGCCATTTCCCTCTCCAAAACTGGTAACTGACTACTTGCAAAAAAAAAAAAAAATTAACATAGATCTGCTTATAACCTATAACTCGCCTTTTGCAAGAAATGAATAGGCATTTGAATTGCTCCAAGATGAAAACTGGTGTTTGTGTGTATGTGTGTATGTTTGTGTAACGTATCTCTGTGTGATATCTTATACATATGACTCTTACACCCAAAATTTTATGAAAAATGAGAGGTGTCAGATCAAGTATAAAAGAGAGTGGTTGTAGGAAATCATGTAGATACAAGAGCTTTAAATCAGTTGTGAAGAATCCTTTAAGAAGTCATTGCGTGACCCTGAAGTCAAAGTCTCGGGTTAGTCGCTCGGTCATGTCCGACTACGTGCGACCCATGGACTGTAGCCTGCCAGGCTTCTCTGTCCGTGGAATTCTCCAGGCAAGAATACTATAGTGGGTTGCCATTCCTTCTCCAGGGGATCTTCCCAACCCAGGGATTGAGCCCCAGTCTCTTGCATTGCAGATGGACTCTTTACCACCTGAGCCACCGGGGAAGCCCGTGTGACCCTAAGTGCCTTTGCCCATGTCATCACTGTCGTCATCTATAAGATGAGGATAATGATACTTCTTCCCTTGAGAGTCAGGTATGAAGATCAAATGAGAAAATGAAAAGGAAAGACCAATGAAAGAATAAATACTACAAAATTATGTTATAATAAAATTTTCTTTGTGACTTGAGTACTGATATAAGTTAAATTAAATTACAGTACAACTTAATTAGCAACCTACTTATAACTAACACAATTTTGAAATGATCTGAAATGATCTAAATTCCTCCAGAGAGTTATTTATTTATTTACAAAGTACAATTTGTGCTGCTTTTATGGGTTTATTTTTAATCAATTGTTTATGATTTGCTACTTCAGAAGTATTTCTCTTCAGCATACATTTACTGAACATTTAAAAACAACACTGTAGTAGACATACTGGAAAAAGAGATAAAAGTAACCACTGCCTTCAGGTCACTGATGGTTCAGTATTATAAGATACTTGTACAAAAAGACCTACAATATAGGGCTGGAAGTGACATCTGGTCAGACAATCCAAAAGACTGTAGATTCAAGGCATAGTGACCTCATTTCTGACTGGAAGACTGGGGAAGTTCTCTGAGAGCAGGTCACTTCCAAGTTGGGCCTTGGGAGACTATATAACTACAATATGAACAACAGGGTAAAAGACATTGTAGAAATTGGAACTGTGCATAAGAACTGACAAAAGAGAGAAAAAACCTTCCATATAGTAAGCAGCAAAAAATTTATTTTGCAAGGGCCAGATTGTGTTTGTATAGAGTAATGAGTGAGTTTAAAGGCCTTGACTGAAAAATATTGTCCATGTAAACAAGTAAGAGTGCAAGAATGTTTACATTTAAAGAGAACTGGGTTTTCCTAGAATACTGTATTCCCTTTCCTGAGCCTTACTATATGATATTGCTATGCAATATCACCTAGTAGTGATTGATATAAACTAACAATAAGTTTTGTTGAAATTATCAAAGTGCACTTGGTAGACTGACTAAAATCAGTCAGTTACAAAGCATTTGAAAAACAGTGTTGGAGTGTTTGGCCTTGAAGCCATTTTCTAGCTCTATGAGTCCATCCATGCATCTCTGTACATTGAGTTCAGAGCTGATGGGACTAGGGTTATGGGTTCTGAAACAACGTGACCCAAATAATTTTTATAGAGCTCTGAAACTGACCCTTAAATAGGTCTCCTTTAAAATTCTTTAACTGAATAGCTCACTCCTATCCACTGGCAATATTCAAATAAAAGTATCCTTTTGGTCATTAGTAGTAAGAGAGTACCAAAATTCACCCATCATTAGCCTAGAAAAACTAATATGCAGAATACATCTTGAGAAACACCAGGCTGGATGAAACACAAGCTGGAATCAAGATTGCTGGGAGAAACATCAACAAACTCAGGTATGCAGATTTTCACCACCCTAATGGCAGAAAGTGGAGAAGAACTAAAGACCTTTTGATGAAGGTGAAAGAGGAGAGTGAAAACCTGTCTTAAAACTCAACATTCAAGAAATGAAGATCATGGCATTCAGTCCCATCACATCATGGCAAATAGTTGGGAAAAAATGGAAACAGTGGCAAATTTTATTTTCTTGAGCTCCAAAATCACTGCAAATGGTGACCACAGCCATGAAATTAAAAGATGCTTATTCCTTGGAAGAAAAGCTATGACAAACCTAGACAGCATATTAAGAAGCAGAGGCATTATTTTCCTGAAAAAAGTCCATCTAGTCAAAGCTATGGTTTTTCCATTAGTCATGTATAGATGTGAGGGTTGGACCATAAGGAGAGCTGAGTGCTGAAGAATTCATGCTTTTGAATTGTGGTGTTGGAGAAGACTCTTGAGAGTCTCTTGGTCTTCAAGGAGATTAAACCAGACAATCCTAAAGGAAATCAGTCCTGAATATCCATTGGAAAGACTGATGCTGAAGCTAAAGCTCCAATATTTTGGCCCCCTGATGTAAAGAACTGACTCATTGGAAAAAACCCTGATGTTGGAAAAACTGAAGGCAGAAGGAAAAGGGGACGACAGAGGATGAGATGATTGGATTGCATCACCGACTCAATGGCCACGAGCTTGAGCAAGCTCTGGGATTTGGTGATAAACAGGGAAGCCTGGCAAGCTGCAGTCCATGGGATCACAGAGTCAGACATGACTGAGCATTAGAACTGAACTGAACTGAGGTTTCGCATAGCTTTTCATTCAAGTAGCAAGTGTCCTTTAATTTCGTGGCTGTAGTCACCATCCACAGTGATTTTGGAGCCCGAGAAAATAAAATTTACCACTGTTTCCATTTTTTCCCCATCTATTTGCCATGAAGAGATAGGACCAGATGCTATGATCTTCTTTTTTAGAATGTTGAGTTTTAAGCCAGCTTTTTCACTCTCCTCTTTCACCTTCATCAAGAGGTCCTTAGTTCCTTTTCGCTTTCTGCCATTAGGGTGGTATCATCTGCATATCTGAGGGTGTTGATATTTCTCCTGGCATCTTGGTTCCAGCTTGTAATTCATCCAGCCCGGCATTTTGCATGATCTACTCCACATATTGAATGGTTTGCCTTGGAAACGAACAGAGATCATTCTGTCATTTTTGAGATTGCATGCAAGTACTGCATTTCGGACTCTTTTGTTGACCATGATGGCTCCTGCATTTCTTCTAAGGGATTCCTGCCCACAGTAGTAGATATAATGGTCATCTGAGTTAAATTCACCCATTCCAGTCCCTCTTAGTTCACTGATTCCTAGAAAATCCAACCAGTCCATCCTAAAGGAGATCGGTCCTGGTTGTTCATTGGAAGGACTGATGTTGAAGCTGAAACTCCAATACTTTGGCCACCTCATGCGAAGAGTTGACTCATTGGAAAATACCCTGATGCTGGGAAGGATTGGGGGCAGGAGGAGAAGGGGATGACAAAGGATGAGATGGTTGGATGGCATCACTGACTCGATGGACATGGGTTTGGGTAAACTCCAGGAGTTGGTGATGGACAGGGAAGCCTGGCGTGCTGCGATTCATGGGGTCGCAAAGAGTCAGACACAACTGAGTGACTGAACTGAACTCCACATATAAGATAAATAAGCAGGGTAACAATATACAGCCTTGATGAACTCCTTTCCCAATTTGGAACCATTCCGTTGTTCCATGTCCAGTTCTAACTGTTGCTTCTTGATCTGCATCCAGGTTTCTCAGGAGGCAGGTAAGGTGGTCTGGTAGTCCCATCTCTTCAAGAATTTTCCACAGCCTGTTGTGATCCACACAGTTGAAGGGTTTAGAGCAGACAGTGAAGCAGAAGTAGATGTTTTTCTGGAATTCTCTTGTTTTTTCTATAATTCAACTGATGCTGGCAATTTGATCTCTGGTTCATCTGCCTTTTCTAAATCAAGCTTGTATGTCTGGAAGTTCTTGCATCATGTACTGTTGAAGCCTAACTTGAAGGATTTTGAGCACTATCTTCCTAGCATATGAAATGAATGCAATTGTGTGGTCATTTGAATATTCTTTGTCATTGCTTTTCTTTGGGATTGGAATGAAAACTGACCTTTTCCAGTCCTGTGGCCACAGCCGAATTTTCCAAATTTGCTGGCATATTGAGTGCAGCACTTTCACAGCATCATCTTTTAGGATTTGAAATAGTTCAAATGGAATTTTGTCACCTCCACTAGCTTTACTTTTAGTAAGGCTTCCTAAGGCCCACTTGAGTTCATATTGCAGAATGTCTGGCTCTAGGTGAGTGATCACACCGTCATGGTTATCGGGTCATTAAGACCTTTTTGTATAGTTCTTCTGTGTATTCTTGTCACCTTTGCTTTATCTCTTCTGCTTGTTAGGTCCATACCATTTCTGTCCTTTATTGTGCCCATCTTTGCATGAAATGTTCCCTTGATATCTCTAATTTTCTTGAAGAGATCTCTAGTCATTCCCAATCTATTGTTTTCTTCTTTTTCTTTGAACTGTTCACTTAAGAAGACTTTCTTATCTCTCCTTGATATTCTTTGGAACTCTGCGTTCAGATGGATATATCTTTCCTTTTCTCTTTTGCCTTTCACTTCTCTTCTTTTCTCAGCTATTTGTAAGGCCTCCTCAGACAACCATTTTGCCTTCTTGCATTTCTTTTTCTTTGGGGTGGTTTTGATCCCTGCCTCCTATACAATGTTATGAACCTCTATCCATAGCTCTTCAGGCAGTCTAACAGATCTAATCTCTTGAATCTATTTGTCACTTTTACTGTCAGACTTTATTTTTTTGGGCTCCAAAATCACTGCTGATAGTGATTGCAGCCATGAAATTAAAAGACGCTTACTCCTTGGAAGGAAGGTTATGGCCAACCTAGATAGCATATTTAAAAGCAGAGACATTACTTTGCCAACAAAAGTCCTTCTAGTCAAGGCTATGGTTTTTCCAGTGGTCATGTATGGATGTGAGAGTTGGATGGTGAAGAAAGCTGAGCGCCGCAGAATTGATGCTTTTGAACTGTGGTGCTGGAGAAGACTCTTGAGAGTCCCTTGAACTGCAAGGAGATCCAACTAGTCCATCCTAAAGGAGATCAGTCCTGGGTGTTCATTGGAAGGGCTGATGTTGAAGCTGAAACTCCAATACTTTGGCCACTTCATGCAAAGAGTTGATTCATTGGAAAAGACCCTAATGCTGGATAGGATTGGGAGCAGGAGGAGAAGGGGACGACAGAGGATGAGATGGTTGGATGGTATCACTGACTCGATGGACATGGGTTTGGGTAAACTCCGGGAGTTGGTGACGGACAGGGAGGCCTGGCGTGCTGCAATTCATGGGGTCGCAAAGAGTCGGACACGACTGAGCGACTGAACTGAACTGAACTGTATAATTATAAGGGATTTGATTTAGGTCATACTGAATTACCTAGGGGTTTCCCCTACTTTCTTTAGCTTAAGCCTGAATTTTGCAAAAAGGATTTCATGATCTGAGCCACGGTCATCTCCTGGTCTTATTTTTGCTGACCGTATAGAGTTTCTTTACCTTTAGCTGCAAATAATACAGTCAGTCTGATTTTGGTACTGACCATCTGGGATGTCCATGTGTAGAGTCGTCTCTTGTGTTGTTGGAAGAAGGTGTTTGCTATGATCAGTGTGTTCTCTTGGCAAAACTCTGTTAGTCTTTGCTCTGCTTCATTTTGTACTCCAAGGCCAAACTTGCCTGTTACTCCAGGTTATCTCTTGACTTCCTACATTTGCATTCCAATCCTCTGCGATGAAAAGGGCATATATTTTTGGTGTAAGTTCTAGAAGGTCTTGTAGGCCTTCATAGAACTGTTCTACTTCAGCTTCTTCAGCATTAGTGGTTGGGGCATAGGTTTGGATTACTGTGATATTGAATCCTTTGCCTTGGAAACAAACTGAGATGAAATAGGCATTGATGCTAATTTGATGGAGAACATGCTATTACTGCTGAAGTGGCCACTTTTGCAGTGTTTACAAGCACATAAAAATGTCAGAAAAGTTGCCATTTCTGCTCTTCACATTAAATATGACTAACAGGTAGTAGCTATAAAGAAGCCATAGGTATTAATTTAATATAGTAATCTTCCCTACCTTGAAACCTTATTTCAGAATTTGACCCTAGAAAAATGGTAGTTTTTCCCCAACTTATTCACAAAGTCCTCAAGTAATTTACATTACTTAATTGGAGTATGAGGAAATGTTACTTTTCTTTACATTTTCTTTTTTGAAATTGGCTTAATAATTATCTATGATTTAGCAACATCAGACTTTGGCACCAAACATTACTCTTTGTAGTATTAACAGTGCATGTGATAGTAGAACAAAACAGTGCAAAGAAACTGAGATGAACTTTCATGAGAAAATTCAAATGCAGACCAAGCTCTGGTCTGCAGATTCCTGGACTAGAATATTATTCAGTTCAGTTCAGTGAGTCACTCAATCGTGTCCAACACTTTGTGACCCCATGAATTGCAGCATGCCAGGCTTCCCAGTCTATCACCAACTCCCGGAGTTTACCCAAACTCATGTCCATTGAGTCGATGATGCCATCCAGCCATCTCATCCTCTGTCGTCCCCTTCTCCTGCTCTCAAACCTCCCCAGCATCAGGGTCTTTTCCAATGAGTCAACTCTTCGCATGAGGTGGCCAAAGTATTGGAGTTTCAGCTTCAACATCAGTCCTTCCAATGAACACCCAGGACCGATCACCTTTAGGATAGACTAGTTGGATCTCCTTGCAGTCCAAGGGACTCTCAAGAGTCTTCTCCAACACCACAGTTCAAGAGCATCAATTCTTCGGTGCTCAGCTTTCATCACCGTCCAACTCTCACATCCATACATGACCACTGGAAAAACCATAGCCTTGACTAGATGGACCTCTGTTGGCAAAGTAATGTCTCTGCTTTTTAATATGCTGTCTAGGTTGGTCTTAACTTTCCTTCCAAGGAGCAAGCGTCTTTTAGGCTGCAATCACCATCAATAGTGATTTTGGAGCCCCCCAAAATAAAGTCTTTTACGATTTCCACTGTTTCCCTATCTGTTTCCCATGAAGTGATGGGACCAGATTCCATGATCTTAGTTTTCTGAATGTTGAGCTTTAAGCCAACTTTTTCACTCTCCTCTTTCACTTTCATCAAGAGGCTTTTTAGTTCCTCTTCACTTTCTGCCATAAGGGTGGTGTCATCTGCATATCTGAGGTTATTGATATTTCTCCTGGCAATCTTGATTCCAGCTTGTATTTCTTCCAGCCCAGCATTTCTCATGATGTACTCTGCATAGAAGTTAAATAAGCAGGGTGACAATATACAGCCTTGATGTACTCCTTTTCCTATTTGGAACCACTCTGTTGTTCTATGTGCAGTTCTAACTGTTGCTTGCTGATCTGCCTATAGGTTTCTCAAGAGACAGGTCAGGTGGTCTGGTACTCCCATCACTTTCAGAATTTTCCACAGTTTATTGTGATCCACACAGTCAAAGGCTTTGGCATAGTCAATAAAGCAGAAATAGATGTTTTTCTGGAACTCTTGCTTTTTCGATGATCCAGTGGATGTTGGCAATTTGATCTCTGGTTCCTCTGCCTTTTCCAAAACCAGCTTGAACATCTGGAAGTTCACAGTTCATGTATTGCTGAAGCCTGGCTTGGAGAATTTTAAGCATTACTTTACTAGCTTGTGAGAAGAGGGCAATTGTGCAGTAGTTTGAGCATTCTTTGGCATTGCCTTTCTTTGAGACTGGAATGAAAACTGACCTTTTTCAGTCCTGTGGCCACTGCTGAGTTTTCCAAATTTGCTGGCATATTGAGTGCAGCACTTTCACAGCATCATCTTTCAGGATTTGAAATAGCTCAACTGGAATTCCATCACCTCCACTAGCTTTGTTTGTAGTGATGCTTTCTAAGGCCCATTTGACTTGACATTCCAGGATGTCTGGCTCTAGGTGAGTGATCACACCATCGTGATTATCTGGGTCGTGAAGATCTTTTTTGTATGCCAAATTCAGACTTAAATTGAAGAAAGTAGGGAAAACCACTAGACCATTCAGGTATGACCTGAATCAAATCCCTTATAATTATACAGTGGAAGTGAGATATAGATTTCAGGGACTAGATCTGATAGACCAAGTTCCTGATGAACTATGGACGGAGGTTCATGACATCGTCCAGGAGACAGGGATCAAGACCATCCTCATGGAAAAGAAATGAAAAAAAGCAAAATGGCTGTCTGAGGAGGCCTTACAAATAGCTGTGAAAAGAAGAGAAGTGAAAAGCAAAGGAGAAAAGGAAAGATATTCCCATTTGAATGCAGAGTTCCAAAGAATAGCAAAGAGAGATAGGAAAGCCTTCCTCAGCGATCAATGCAAAGAAACAGAGGAAAACAACAGAATGGGAATGACCAGAGATCTCTTCAAGAAAACTACAGATTCCAAGGGGACATTTCATGCCAAGATGGGCTCAATAAAGGACAGAAATGGTATGGACCTAACAGAAGCAGAAGATATTAAGAGGTGGCAAGAATACACAAAACAACTGTACAAACCCTTCCCAATATCACTATCAGAAGCCATTTGTAGAACCTTTCTGCAAAGGAACCTATTGAACTTAGCTTTGTTTGGGTATCAGTTCAGTTCAGTCGCTCAGTCGTGTCCGACTTTTTTCGACCCCATGAATCGCAGCACGCCAGGCCTCCCTGTCCATCACTAACACCTGGAGTTTACCCAAACCCATGTCCATTGAGTCGGTGATACCATCCAACCATCTCATCCTCTGTCGTCCCCTTCTCCTCCTGCCCCCAATCCTTCCCAGCATTAGGGTCTTTTCCAATGAGTCAACTCTTTGCATGAGGTGGCCAAAGTATTGGAGTTTCAGCTTCACCATCAGTCCTTCGAATGAATATTCAGAACTGATCTCCTTTAGGATGGACTGGTTGGATCTTCTTGCAGTCCAAGGGACTCTCAAGAGTCTTCTCCAACACCACAGTTCAAAAGCATCAATTCTTTGGCACTCACCTTTCTTCACCATCCAACTCTCACATGCATACATGACTACTGGAAAAACCATAGGGCAGAGGTAATTTCTGAGATTATCTGGCTGTCACCTTCATTTTATGGGGAAGAAAATCAAGACCCAGGGAAGCTCAGTATAGTTACTTACCAGAATCCCATAACCAATTACCAGCTGGGTAAATTTGGCATTCTCACCACTCCTTTCTCTACATGAATCTTCCATGTTACCCTCACATCTTTCATTTAATTCCTTGTGCCTCAATTACATTGAACTTCTTTCAGTCTTCCCACAGTTCCTGTCCTTCAAAAGATACCAGTCATTGTCTATGAGCCTTCACACTCAGCCATGCCCAAACCAACCCTTCCCCGCCCCACCAAACTCTATGTTCCTAACTCCCAGCCATTGTCCAAATCACATTTTAGCAAGACCCTTGGGCTCCCAGAAATATAAGTTACATATACTTCCTCTCTGTTTCTATTGTGCCCTCTACTCCCCCCATTATACCATGTCAAACACTGTATTATAATTGTCTGATTATTTGTTCACACTATGAGACTGTGGACTCTGAATATCACGTTTATCATCATTACCCCAGCATCAAATGAATGCCTGAAATATAAGAGTGGCTTCTGACAAAGAAAAACAGAAAGAAGACACAAATTATCAGTAATAAGGAATCAAACAGAGTATATTACTACAGACACTGCAAACATCAAAAGAGTAATAAGGGAATACTATTAACAGTTCTGTGGCTCAGCTGGTAAAGAATCCGTCTGCAATGAGGGATACCTGGGTTCCATCCCTGGGTTGGGAAGATCCCCTGAAGAAGGGAAAGGCTACCTACCTGAGTATTCTGGCCTGGAGAATTCCATGGACTATATAGTCCATGGGGTCGCAAAGAGTCAGACATGACTGAGCAACTTTCGCTTTCACTCTTTGTTAGCAATTCTACACACATAAATTTAACAAATTAGACGAAATAGAGTAATTGCTCAAAGACTGCAGACTAAAATACAAAACAGATCATTTACATATTCTCACCTGGAAAATCCTATGGACAGAGGAGCCTGGTGGGCTAGAGTCCATGGGGTTGCAAGGATAGGACACAACTTACAGACTAAACCAAACCAACCAGCCAACAAATACGAAGGTAACTGAATTCACAATTTTAGACATCCCAAAATAGAAATTTCTAGACCCAGATGGTTTCATTAAAGAATTCAACCAAACATTTAAGGAATTAATATCAATTCTACACAATCTCTCTCAGAAAATAGAAGAGGAGGAAATAATTTTATGAAATTATTATTACTATGAAACCAAAATCAGACAAAGACAGTGCAAAGAAAAAAAACTAATACACCAAGTAGAATTTGTTCCAGATATGTAAAGCTGGTTCAATATTTGAAAATTAATCAGTATAAGCCACTGTAATCTCACAGGCTAAGGAAGAAAATCATATGCTCATATCATGACACAGAAAAAGCATTTACTCTTCTTTTCTTCCCTTCTAGCTAAAACATGCCTACTGGTGTTGCCTTTCATTGGGAATGTATTTCCTTTTCCTCATGTTCATCAGGGTCCTGGTCAAATCTCTTAAACCACATACAGAGATTTGCTCAAATTCAAATCCTGATTGTTAGGCTTCTTACCCAAATTGGTTTCAATTTCTCTGAGTAACCAGCTCAGCGTATGGAGAGGTGAGGAGCTTATGCTAAACTACTAGATAAAACTAGCTAGTAACATCCTAATTCCTCAACAATGGGACACATGCTTGGAAAACCAATGGATTACTCACATTTAGACTCCTAAATACCATATCTACATTGGAAAAACAACACAGACACAATTTTATACATGTTATTAGAAATTTTAAACTTGGACATTTAGAAGACCAAATTTAAAATTCAACAGAGTGAATTCAAATTTAAAATTCAAATTTAAAATTCAACAGAGGTTACTAAAAGGGTAACCTCATGACTAAGAGAAGAAAAACTTTGCACAATTTCACCTTTTGTGCTTTTGCACTGAGCTAAATCTTTTTCATATTATAATTAGGAAACAGGAAAATATGTTTCCAGTTATGAGGTGTATTAATTAACTGATTAATACACAAAGGTCAGGACTCAGCCTCTTGGTCAAACAGTGACCTCTACTCTCTTGGACTTTGAAAGTTGTAACCAGAATCTCCTTTTCTCAGTATATTCATCTGTGGCCAGAAGAACACAGAGAAAATCAGCATGAGTACTACAGGGAAAGTAAGTATAGTATTCTTTTTTATGTCATATCATAAATGTGTCAACCTGTGTGCTTGTCTATTTACCAACACCTCATCACTCAACTACTCTCTATACTCCTAAAGGTGGAAGACAATCTTCATCTTAATATCTCTCCTTCTCCTTTCCCTTTTCTTTTATTTCTTTTATGTGCCTCTTCAGTTTTTTTTTCTTTCAGTCCTTTAATAGGCAATATATCAAGCTGTATATCAAACTTTCCAAAGTTAAAGATATATCCCCTCCTTAAAGGATCTCATAGAGAGACATAGTAATTATGAAAGAGAGTCCAAGGGTAGTAAAAAAGCGAGGGGCATCACCCCTAATCTTGCCTGGCTTCCCAGAGAAAGTGACATCTAAGAGACAACTTACAGATGTAAGAATTCACCAGGTAAAGGAGGAGACAGTTGTGCAGGTAGACGAAACATGAGGAAAAACAGAAGAAAATTATCCAGAATTTTTCTGTTGTTCCTGAGGGCAGGAAATGACTAGAAATAAGGTTGGAAAGACTGACAGGAAGATCATGGAAAGCTTTGTAGACCATGTCAACAGATCCTGACAAACAGTTGGGGACAATATCATTTTTAGGTAAGGAATTAGCATGATAAGGATTATAGTTCAGGGCTTCCCTGTGGTTCAGACAGTAAAGAATCTGCCTGCAATTGGGAGACCTGGGTTAAATTCAGGTCTGGGTTAGGAAGATCCCCTGGAGGGGGGCATGGCAACCCACTCCGGTATTCTTGTCTGGAGAATCCCCATGGACAGAGGAGCCTGGCGGGCTACAGTCTATGGGGTCACAAAGAGTCAGACACAACTGAGCAGCTAAGCACAGCAATGCTATAAAAGATGGACTTCAAGGTGATGAGCCAAGCCAGGTGAAAGACAATGAGGACTGGACCACACAGTAGCAGCAGAAATGAAGAAGAGGTCAGATTACAGAAATTTTTAGATTGTGGAGGTTGAGGGAAAGAGACAAATCAAGGCTCTTTCCAGGTTTCTTTCTTGTATTATTGAATAGATTACATGGCAACTAACTGAAACAGAGAAAGCAGAGGAAAGAACAAATTGTGTGCTGTGTCCACCACTGGTCAAGGGAAGGGGTGGTGGTGGAAGAAAGAAATAACAGTGTCTTCATGTTTTATCACGTTGAATTTGAGATACCTGTAGGACAGTCCAAAGGGTCGCAAAGAGTCAGACATGACTGAGCAACTAAGCACAGTACATTTAAATAGCCAATGAATAGAATATAAAGCTTAGTAACAAGTCTGTTACTAAGGTCATCTACATAAAAATAATAGTTGATTCCATAAAAACTAGGTTAAATCACATAGGATAATAATTTATAGTGAGAACAATGATGGGCTGAAATCAGAACCCTTGAAGGACTACCTTACCACCAAGAACCTCTTCAATCTCAGTCTGCCAGTGACCACCATCATTTGATGAAATGCCACAACTAGATGGTCTCCATTCCTGCCTGCACCCCAAAACTGATTCTCTCCCATACCTAGGATCACAAATAACTCTCACACTGCAATGTCATTTCTACCCTGAAACTGAACAACTTCGTTTATCATAAGATAAAAAGTATGACATCTATCCTCTTGGTTGTGTAGCAGTATATAAATACAGTTAGAATTGCAAGCCTGATTTGAATACAGAGACTGATAGTACAAAAAAAGTTGAATTGAGGTCAAGAGGCTACATTCTGATTATATTTAAGTGATGATTTCTTCCTTTTTTTTAAATCTAGGCTTGAGTGTGAAAGAATTGGATTCAACCTTCTAATAATCATTAATATAGGAATTCTCTAACTCCCAAGCCTAAGGAGTTTCCCTTTCTGCCTCCATATTCTTTTTCCCAGGTTATCAGGTGCAGAGCAGCCATAGTCTGGAAGCCTGGTGGATCATTTTCCATTGAGGAGGTAGAAGTGGCTCCACCAAAGGCAAAAGAAGTTCGCATAAAGGTAAAAAAAAAAAAAAAAAAAAAAAATCCACAATATTTCCACACCAAAACTCAGAGCTGTTCACTGTAGGTTATACATTCTTTTCACAACGTTCAATTCAGAAAGAAAACTACACACTCTCCTATTTCTTTTTTATTAAACATTTCCATTAGTCTTCAAATCCAGCCAGAGTAACAGAAAGGTATAGCATAGGCTACATACCCAATGGACACTTGTTTTTAACTATTACTAATTAAAAGAAGTTTCTACCCACAAACCATACTTTAATCTATACTTTCAAATTTCTTTATGATATTCTTCATGATATTTAAGTTACCTTGAAATACAGTCCTCCCCCTATATCTGCAGAGGATTGATACCAAGACTTCCCCACTCCATACCAAAATCCTAGGAGGTTCAAGTTCCTTATATAAAATGGTGTGGTATTTGCATATAACTTACACACATTCTCCCATATACTTTAAATCATCTCTGCTAAGTCACTTCAGTTGTGTCTGACTCTTTGCAACCCTATGGACTGTAGTCCACCAGTCTCCTCTGTCCATAGGATTCTCCAGGCAAGAATACTGGAATAGGTTTTTGTGCCCTCCTCCAGGGCATCTTCTTGACCCAGAGGTCGAACCCACGTCTCTTACATCTCCTGCATTGGCAGAAGAGTTCTTTACCACTAGCGCCTAGGTTACTTAAAATACCAAACACAAGATAAATGCTATACAAATTGTTGTAAATACAGTGTAAATGATATGTAAATAGTTGCCAGCATGCAGCAAATTCAAGTTTTGTTTGGGGGACTTTCTGGATTTTTTAAAATAATTTCAATCCCTTATTGGTTGAATCCATGGATGAAAAACCCATGGATAAGAAGGACTGACTGTATGTTTTATGAAATTTTGTTTGATTATAGATAAATCAAGACTCAGTCTTTGGAATTCAGGTTAGAGCTGGAAGGGGCTTATGGATACCTGTTATTTTAAAAATAAGATTGAAATCAATAATGTACAGGACTGTTCAAGTGGTTAAATAAGAACAGAGACTTCAACTGCCTTTCTCAATCTTGCTTATATGTCTGGAATCATTTGGGAGCTTTGCAAAACGCTGAAAACTGAATCCCACCCTTAGACATTTTGAATTTGTGATTTATCTGGTGTGGAGTGCAGTCTGATCGGGCTTCCCAAGGGGCACTAGTGGTAAAGACCCCTCCTGCCAAGCAGGAGACCTGGGTTTGATCCCTTGGTTGGGAAGATTCCCTGGAGGAGGGCATGGCAATCCACTCAGTATTCTTGCCTGGAGAGTCCCCTGGACAGAGGACTTTGGACTGTAGCCTTACAGTCCCTAGGGTTGCAAAGAGTCGGACATGACTGAAGCAGCTTAGCATGCATGCAGTCTGATCATAAGAGTTTTTAAATCTCCCCTAGGTGATTCTAATAAGAGGCTACCAGCCCAGAAGTTAGCTCACCTGACTTCTAGTTCAGTTTCTTTTGAATTTTCACTATTTAATGTTAATAATGATGAATAAGTATTGTTTATTAATGGATCACAGAGAGATCATCATTTTCTAAGTTACCTTGCCTGTGCAATCCATGCCCTCTTTTCAAAAAGTCCTCTCTGGCCTATATGATCCATGGAGTTCACAGAAGGTCATTTGGCTATCTCTATTCACTCTCCACCCACAGGATCGCAAC
The DNA here is from genome assembly GCF_054371585.1 of Giraffa tippelskirchi. NCBI lineage: Eukaryota > Metazoa > Chordata > Mammalia > Artiodactyla > Giraffidae > Giraffa > Giraffa tippelskirchi. Next base: position 84,711,202 of record NC_137275.1, on the reverse strand, counting down.
TCATACAGAGAGATGTGGACACCAACTCAAGGACATCCAGTCATTATCTGATAAGCTACAAATCTGAATCTCTCACTCAAGAATTTGAATAAGATACAGAAAGTCAGAGCAAGACAGAGGATGGAGGGAACTAGAGAGGCTGGAGGGGCTCAGGGCTGGCAGTCATTTTTAACCATGTGATCATGATGAATAAGAGAAAGCCTGTCTGCAGAGAATGATAGGAAAATGCAACTATACACACACTGAGTCAAAGAAGACAGATGAAGACAAAGGCTGCTTGATGGAGTTCTACATCCATTAGTTCTAACTACACTACTTACAGTCAGGTTGCAAGCAATTTTATGATAGCCTTCAAATTATCCCCCTTTTACATGGTCAAATTTCAATAGATTTCAATTCTTGACTTAGCCATGTATGTGTATGTGTATGTGTGTGTGTGTGTGCGCACATGCATTCCAACCCCATACCAATTTTAGAGATGAAGAAACTGAGACTCAGAAGGACAATTAATCCCCTGATCACACAATTAAACAGGGGTGCAGAGCCAAGATTTCAGCTCTGAACTCTTTAGTAACCACTGCTCTGAGTGCCTCCACTTTAAACTATCTGGCTGATTCACAACAAAAAAGTGGAATTACAACTTGTACCAATAACACAACTGTAAAGCCCTCATGTGAAATAAATTAAAGCCTCAATTATAATAGGAGTCATTATCCCTCTCCTGCCTGTATTCCAATTCCTTCATTTCTATAATTGGTCTTGCTCTTCCACACTCCCACCCACAAGCTCCAGTGAAGCACAAAGTGAGACCTTTGATGGCACATGTGGTTTTACAACGGTCTCTTCTGAGCCTATCCTACCCCCTCCAGTAAGTTTTAAAGTCATCATTTGATTCCAAAATTAGCTAGTGAAAAACAATGCATTGATTGAAACACATTACTGGCCCTCATCCAGAATTAAAACTAAGAAATGCATGCATTAATATTAATGCAGCATATCAAACTACCAAAACAGTTTATAACATTAACAATTCTAGAACATCTCTGAGACAGAGAAAACTATATTACTCTTTTCCTTCCATGCAGATGGTGGCCACCGCGCTCTGTGGGACCGAGATGAAAATGTTGAAGGATAAAAATCTTCAGCACCCACACTACCCTATCATTATGGGCCATGAAGGAGCTGGAATAGTCGAGAGTGTGGGAGAAGGAGTGAGCACAGTGAAAGCAGGTATGAACTGGTACCTGGAATTAGGAAATAGCAGCAACTTGGACGGAGAAGGCAATGGCACCTCACTCCAGTACTCTTGCCTGGAAAATCCCATGGACTGAGGAGCCTGGTAGGCTGCAGCCCATGGGGTCGCGAAGAGTCGGACACGACTGAGTGACTTCACTTTCACTTTTCACTTTCATGCACTGGAGGAGGAAATGGCAACCCACTCCAGTGTTCTTGCCTGGGGAATCCCAGGGACGGGGGAGCCTGGTGGGCTGCCGTCTATGGGGTCGCACAGAGTCAGACACGACTGACGTGACTTAGCAGCAGCAGCAGCAGCAGCAACTTGGAACCCACCTCAGGAATAAAAAGCATCCTTTAAATTATGTTAAGATTAAGTGAAATAAAAGGTAAAATATTGCCCATTTCTTAGAAAAGGTGGGTTAAGTATAAATTACAATTCAGTTCAGTCGCTCAGTCGTGTCCGACTCTTTGCAACCCCATGAACTGCAGCACACCAGGCCTCCCTGTCCATCGCCTACTCCCGGAGTCTACCCAAACCCATGTCCATCGAGTCAGTGATACCATCCAACCATCTCATCCTCTGTCGTCCCCTTCTCCTCCTGCCCCCAATCCTACCCAGCATTAGGGTCTTTTCCAATGAGTCAACTCTTTGCATGAGGTGGCCAAAGTATTGGAGTTTCAGCTTCAACATCAGTCCTTCCAATGAACACCCAGGACTGACCTCCCTTAGGATGGATTGATTGGATCTCCTTGCAGTCCAAGGGACTCTCAAGAGTCTTCTCCAACACCACAGTTCAAAAGCATCAATTCTGCGGCGCTCAGCTTTCTTCACCGTCCAACTCTCACATCCATATATGACCACTGGAAAAACCATAGCCTTGACTAGATGGACTTTTGTTGGCAAAGTAATGTCTTTGCTTTTAAATATGCTATCTAGGTTGGCCATAACCTTCCTTCCAAGGAGTAAGCGTCTTTTAATTTCATGGCTGCAATCACAGAAAAATACTAAATGTATTCTTTATACTTATATTTTGATATTAATAAAAATAAAAAATAGAATGCATTGAAATTGAACCTGAAAGAAAGTGCAAATGAGACAAAAATTTCCCCCCCAAAAATCAACTGAAACTGTTGAACAATTATTTAAATGAAACATATGATAAATAGTTCAACTATGATAAACAGTTGAACACATTAGTGAACTAAACAAGGAAGAAGTTCAGAAATGAATCAAATATATGTAAGAATTTAATATAGGATTATGTTTGCCTTTCAAATTTGAGGGGAAAACATGGATTTCAATATATTATATTGAAACAACTGGATAGTTTTCTGGAGAATAAAAGTAACTTGAGTTGCTATTACATTCTTTATAGAAAGAAAGACGCTATATGAATCCAAGAATTAAATGTGAAAAGTGAAACTGTAGAAGTATTATAAATTATTGTAACAGAACATTTTGTAATACCTCAAAGAAGGGAAGGAAATTTTAACCAACACAAAAAATTCAGATGTAAAATAACATATTGATAAATTTGAAAATAAAGTTCTTTAAAATTCTGTTAAAAAAATACCCTCCTCCCAAATCAACAAGCCAATATGACAGTGGGTAAATTTCTTTAATTTATAAAGAATTCTTTAACACTAACTTATAAAAATTGGCAAAGGAAATATACATCTAGTTTGGAGGGAAATATATAGAGAGATATAGATATATACACATATACACACAAATGCTTTTTAAGCATGTGAGAAGATGCTCGATCTCAAACCCTAAATAAATTAAAATTTTAAAGACAACAGAAAAACACTGTTTATCTAAAAAATTAGCAAAGACTTGAAAGTGTAATATTTAGGGCTGACAACCTCTAAGGTTATAAGACCAAAGTTCTCAACCTCAGTTGATGGGCTGTCAGCTGGGGCTACAGCCCTCAGCTCCTTGAAGCTGCTCACATTCCTTCTCACGGGGCCCCTTCACCCACTTCTAGCCTCAAAGCAGCAATGGCACATCAAGTTCTTCTCATGCTTTGAATCACTTTTTGTTCCTCTTCTGCTTTCCTCTTGTCTCCTTTCATGGATCTTTGGTCTACCTAAATAACCCAGGATAATCTCCTACTTTAATGTCAATTGCTTAGTAACCTTAATTGCATCTGCAAAGCCTCTCTTCTTTCCATGTAACATTCACAGGCATGATAACTTGACGTATTTAGTTTCTGGGAATTAGGATAAGACATCTTTGGTGAGCCATTTTAGAAATTCTGCCTACCACAGACCATATATGCTCAAAATATTTATTGCATTGTTCTTTTTCATGTCAGGGAGGAAGAAATAATAAAAATAGAAAGCAACCCAAATGTCTGTCAGTATACAGGGGGCTGCTTAAATAAATTATGATATATTTATATAACAGAATACTATGTAAATATTAAATAAATGATAGAATGCTGTATATACTAAGATAAGAAATCTCTAAGATCAACTGTTAAGTAAAAAAGTAAGGCCTATGATAGGGTACATAGTATGCCAGTTTTTGTATTTCTAAAGGGGTTATGTCTCTGAAAAATACCTTGGATATTGATAAAAGTAATTGTCTTTAGGGTGGGATAAGGAAGACCGGAGACTTGGATGTCAATTTTCACTTGTGCTGTTTAAATTTTACCATGAGTATGTATTACTTTAAAAAAACTGAAAATAAATGAAATTCTACAAATTATTTTTACAGAAAATATGAAGTAAATTGCTCTGGTTTACAAGGATAGACAATGGGGCAGTCAGTAAGTCCATCACAGGCAGGTTATTCTAATATTCTTCTTATACTTTGAATATTAGTAGAGAAAACTGCCTACCTCTGGAGAAAGGATTGATGTAAAACACAGAAGATAGCATGGAGACAATCCTTTCTCCCTGATCCAGGAGCTTATTCTGTGAGTTTGTGGTATCCATATAATTTTAAATCCAATTCTTGACAGCAGAAGTTATATAGAAAATGTAAGAAAAGACATGGCTCAGTGGCTACATGACAAAGTCATCTGGTGCCTCAAGAGGAACTTAGAGAGGAGGCAAATCTGAGGCCAGCTCCTTGGGAGTCAGACATTGAGCCCAGGGCTAGACACACATGCCAAAGATATCCCCTTTTTTGTAAGTATTCTCCACAAAGCAAGCACACTTAAATGTGGAACTAATTCTTAGTTATATTTTCTTGAGTGCCTTGTTGTTGAGTTCCTGAGATACAGCTATCTCTTTACTTTAAAAATAATGCTTTCATAAACACTTTTGCTCTCTTAGGAGATAAAGTTATCGCACTCTTTCTACCACAGTGTGGAGAATGCACCTCTTGCCTTAATTCTGCAGACAATTTTTGTATAAAATTAAAGTAAGTTTTTAAAAACATTTTTTTTGAAAAATTAATTCAATTTCCTTAAAAGGAATCTAAACTTTCTAATTCTAAGTAAATGCTTTTTGTTTGCTTTTGTCCATAAAAGACAGGGAGAAACCCACCTGATGTCTGATGGTACCAGTAGGTTTACCTGCAAGGGAAAACCAGTATACCACTTTGCGAATACAAGCACCTTCTCTGAATACACAGTAATGAATGAAATCTCAGTCGCCAAGATTGATGCAGCTGCACCTCTGGAGAAAGTATTCCTAGTTAGCTGTGGTTTTTCTACTGGGTATGGTGGTGCAATCAATACTGCCAAGGTGAGAAGCATTTACATTACATTACATTATGAATGTAATTGTTGACATATGGAGTTGGAAGGCCTTATGTATCTGGCCCATGTCTGCTCATATAGTCTGAGAGAGACTCATAAACCTGCCTCAAAACATCCTCGAGTTCTTTATTATTGTTTAGTCACCTATACTCCCTTGCACATATTTCCCATTCCCTCTTGGTCAGTAGTATGCAGTAACTTAAGTCTAGATGCCATTCACAAGTGGAGACATCAGGAATTCCTGGGAGTTAAACATAATACAGTTAAAAAATGACTATGTATACTTCCACATTCCAGTTAATTATTTTTTTCTTTCAACATACATTTATGGGGCCATTCACTGTTCCAGGTGCTGGGATTCAACAGCTAAAAGTGCCCATTGAGCTTCTATTCTGTTGCATCAAATAACAGATGGTGATAAGTTCCTATAAAAACAAAAGGGAAGTAAAAAGACCAATTGATGGAGAAGATGTTGGTATATAAAACAGACTAGTCAGGTAATCCCACTCTGGTTAAGTGGGTTACTGCTTTCTTTCAATTTTTTTTCTTTTTGGTGGTACCATGTTGACTTGCAGGATCTCAGTTACCCAACAAGGGACTGAATACAAGCCACAGCAGTGAAAGCCTGGAATCCTAACCACTAGGCCACTGGGGAACTCTAGTGTAGGTTATTGTTAAATGACAGTTTCTGGAATATCACCCAAACCTGTCTAGCTTCTTTCTTTAAGCGGTTAATAAATTTCCTTTAAAATTTTTTTTTCTTTGAATTTCTTATTTTGTATTGGAGTATAGCTGATTAACAATGTTGTAATAGTTTTAGGTGAACAGCAAAGGCACTCAGCCATACTCAGCCATGTATCCCTTCTCCCCCAAACACCTCTCCCATCTAGGCTGAAGCAGCAAGTGAATTTTAGCTTTTATTTTTTCCAATCTCCATTAGTCCCCATACTATCTAGAGACTTAGGATGGGGTTCATCTTAAATTAGTCTCATTTTAGACCCAATAAAAAATAAGTCTTTACCTTTATAAGCCACTGACATTGTAAGTGAAGCAAAGTTTACGGATATCCAAAAGAAAAGAGAGGGGAATTGTTGCAAGAAGGTAGAAAACTCAAAAATATATGAAATTAAATACTCTGTTAAATAAGTCTTAAGATTCAATGAAAGTTCATTAAACTTCTTCTACTTACCCTAATTCCTGAGACTTAAAACTCTTTTTACAGGTTAGTCTTTGTTCCTCTGTCAAAAAGTATCCCATATCTAGAAATATGTTGAGAAGCTAAAACTCTCTTCAGTTCAGTTCAGTCGCTCAGTCGTGTCCGACTCTTTGCAACCCCATGAATTGCAGCACGCCAGGCCTCCCTGTCCATCACCAACTCCCAGAGTCTACCCAAACCCATGTCCATCGAGTTGGTGATGCCATCCAGCCATCTAATCCTCTGTCGTCCCCTTCTCTTCCTGCCTCCAATCCTTCCCAGCATCAGGGTCTTTTCCTATGAGTCAACTCTTTGCATGAGGTGGCCAAAGTATTGGAGTTTCAGCTTCAACATCAGTCCTTCCAATGAACACCCAGGACTGACTAGTCACGTGTTTTATTTGAAAATGGCCTTTATGTCTCATAAAAAAGTACATTCAGATCTTGTCTGTCCAATTAAGTAACAGTGTATGTATGTTCCCTTCGCTCTTTTTTTCTGCCTTTGGGTATGCAGGTGACCCCAGGCTCCACATGTGCTGTGTTTGGCCTAGGAGGAGTTGGCCTGTCTGTTATCATGGGCTGCAAAGCAGCTGGAGCAACCAGGATCATTGCAGTGGACATCAATAAAGACAAATTTGAGAAGGCAAAGGAAGTGGGTGCCACTGAGTGCATCAACCCACAGGACTATGAGAAACCCATCCAAGAAGTTTTATTTGATGTGACAGGTGATGGTGTGGACTTTAGCTTTGAGGTCATTGGAAATCCAGAAACTGTGGTATGTGATTATCAATTGTGAAAATTACCAATATTTCTACCAGTCGTTATTTTTTTTTTAAGATTTATTTATTTATTGGCTGTGGTGGCTCTTCATTGCTGCACATAAAGCTTCCTCTAGTTGTGGTGAGTGAGGGCTACTCTTTATTGTGGTGTACAAGCTTCTCATTTCCATAGATTTTCTCTTGTGGAGCACAGGCTCTAGGTGCCCAGGCTTCAGTAGTTGCAGTGCACAGGCTCAGAAGTTATGGCACATGGACTTAGTCGTGCCACGGTGTGTGGGATCTTCCCTGACCAAGTATCGAATCTGTGTCCCCTGCATTGGAAAGCAGATTCTTATTGACTGGACCACCAGGGAAGCCCCCAGTCTTTATTTTAGATTTTTAACTGAGTGAAAATTCTAAAATTCCCTCCACAATCTTCTATTTAATTCTCTTTGTGCCCCTGACATCCCAGCTGGTACCTTCTGACTACTCTTATAAATCTATTCCCAAACACTGAACTCCCATACTGAGTTTTCTTCTCCCTCTGTTCCATTATATCAATACTATCCCTTCAAATAAGCAGACAGCCTACAATAGGCAGGAGAAAAAAAGCTTTGTCAGGAATTCTCACTGAATTATTTCATAATAAGGAGCAGCTTAGTAACTATAACTTCCAAGCCAGAAGATTTAAGTGTGATAAGAATAATTAATGACCCTGCAAAGCTCTACACTTTCAGCAAAGTCTTTCATGTTGGATCTGAGATAATCATCCAAGAAACATTATTTACCAACCTTGATTAAAAGAGTTCATTTCAAGAATGAATGAAAAAAACAGTAATTTTTCTGGCTGAATATGGTTTATGTAAGAATATAAATGTATAGGAAATTATTTCACAATTTGAGACTCTCTTTCTTTGGGACTGTAGAACTAGCATACTATTGGGTTGCATGTCTCCATCTTCTAATCAGCTCCATGAAAACCTGAGATCTGTCTCTTCCAACTGAGGCCCTTTCCTCAGCTTACAAAATGTTTCCATTCCTCACTACACATAAATCCCCTCATCTGTAAAATGATATAACAAAATCTTTGTCACAGGCTTTCCTGCGGATAGTCTTGCTCCAAAAAATAGCGTTTGAAAAGAAATAATGGGAACATTCTTATTTATAACTTTACTAATATATGATGCTGTACAAATAGCCAACTATATTTTTCAGTATCTAAAAGAATATACTAAGTCGCTTCAGTCATGTCTGATTCTTTGCAAGCCCACAGACTATAGCCCACCAGACTCCTCTGTGCATGGAATTCTCCAGGCAAAAATACTGGGGTGGGTTGCCACTCCTTTCTCCAGGGGATCTTCTCAACCCAGGGATTGAACCCACATCTCCAACATCTCCTGCTTGGAGATGTTAGAAGGGTTCTTTACCACTAGGGCTACCTGGGAAGCCTTATGAATATGTCAGCTCTAACTAACCACCAGTGTCAGTAATGGTCCTTATAAAAATTATTACTGTCATTATTATTATTACTACTACCATGGGTGCCTTTATTTTCATTTTTTGATTTTCATCTATTGTACCAGATACTATACTCTGTAGCACACAATGTCTTATTTATGTTTCAGCGCATTCCTAAAACATAAATGTTATTTCAAATGAGGACAAGGAGCATCAGAAAAGCATGTCACAGACCACTGAGAACAGTCAAGCTGAGATTCAGACTTAGGTCCAACTCTCAAGTACACCTTTTAACCCCCTCATTGTCTTACATTGCTTTACAACAGGCAGCTGCCCTGGCCTCCTGCCATGAGAGCCATGGGGTCTGCGTGATTATTGGGTTGATCATTGGTGTCCAACTCAACATCAGTGGCCACTTGTTCTTCTCAGGACGTTCTTTAAAGGGATCTGTTTATGGAGGTATGAATGATTCAGGGAAGAATGGAAATGTGTGGGATTATAGAGGAGGGAAGTAGAGAAATGTGTAATGAATACTTGAATGAGAGCTTTAGATTATAGTTTTTGTTTCAACACACAAGTATCTAAGATAAGGGGATGAATATTGATGTATGCAGTTGCTTCTTAGTAATTTTTTTCTCATGCAAAGGAAGAGATTTTTTTAATTGATTAGTGTCCAAAGTTTAATGCAAATTCTAAATCAAAAAGGAAAGGCAATACTGTGATCAATAATTATATTCAATTCAGTTATATGATGGCCAACTGGAATTCTTTGGAGAATATACTGAATTATTAGTAAATGGTTCATCTAATGTTAAATCTTACCCAAAACAATCAAGTTGGCATTGTACAACTCAAAGACATTAAACATAATGAACTCATGATTGAAAAGAGAAACGACTGATAAAAGTGAAAGAGAATATTTTTTCCAGAGGAAAAAAAATTTTTCATAGAATCCCTTGGTTTTCCATTTTTTAAACCTGTCTTAGAACTTATATATTTTAAAGACTTTAGAAGAGTTTTCTTACTGAGGAAGTAGAAAACAAACTAAAATAAATCTGTGTAGGATTCTAGGCTCATAAGCAAGCAACCTGATACTTAAGAGAAATATAGTTATCCAGAGATTTGGAAGAAATTTGAATTCTTGGGCAGAAGAGATGAGAACCAAGAGCTACCTGAATTTTGGGGACTGGTGATCCATTTGTGTTCTCCCAACTACTTAACGGCAGTGTACTGTAGATACCAGGAATCTTACTGAATTCATGGGTGTACGGTAGATAAATGGCATGGCCAGCCAAAAAAAGTAATAAATCAGTTTAATTATCAGTTCCCCCATTTGGGATAATTAGACATACCCATTGCTATTTCCTTCTAGAGACAACATTTCCCTCAGAGACAATAATTGTTGATTCCAAATACACATACTCAGTAAACTCTTGTAAAATAGGATCACTAATATTTCAAATAAAACTCACAAGGAAACTATTTTGCTTAATACCTATGCATTCATATAATGGTCATGAATGTAAGTTAATTCCTTCTACAGATAGTATAATCCACTGGTTTCAAAGGTTTTCAGTTAAAGGATAGCCTCTAATGACAGGACTGCTAAACCTCCTATAATGTACACAGTGAAAAAATTTCCCCCTAAAATTAGTGCCCTTGTTCAGAAACACTATCTAGCCTAGTTCTATGTTCTTGGACCCATCTTTTTTGTTTCTTTGTTTTTTTTGGTTAAAAGAAGAAACAGAAAACAAGTGAAAGTGTTCTTTACATAGATATAAAAATGCTTTATCAGATCACCAATCAACAGGCAGAAAAGACATCAAAAGTTGTTATCACAAGAAAAAACGGTAACTATGTGTGGTGATAGATGTTAACTAAACTCAGTTTAATAGTAATCATTTCATAATATATACATATATCAAATCATTATTATTATACATATAAAACAAATATGTTACATATTAATTACACTTCAACTTTTTAAATGATAAAAACAAATAGAAAAACGCACCATGCCTCATGTCATAACACAGAGCATCAGTTAGAATTCTTGATTACAAATAATTAAAACCAACTTAAATAGAAAATAAATGTATTGAAAGTGTTTTAGATTGTGTTGAGAATAGTTTTGGGAAGGCTGGAGAAACTGGCTGGGGCTGGAACCAAGAAAAGCAAGTAATTGCCAAGACCTTGTCACAGAACCAGCTGCTTAGGACACTGTTGCCTCCTTGCAAAATCACACAACTCACCCTTTGCAGAAATGAGCAGACCACCAAATTCTCTGTGGTGACTCACTGGGCATGTCGCTCAGCACAGTGCTAAATATGAAGACAATGTTTCTTGAGAATCACAAGAACAGAAAAAATACAATGCTAAGTTTTATATTATCTTAACTGACCCCATCTTTTCCTGTGCAATTTTACTTCCTGAAGGCACATTTTATTCTTATCTCGCGTTATAAACATTCATTTTTCAAAAGCTGTCACTGAGCACTGCCATGGTGAAAGTTCTCTTCCCTTAAAATATTTGGCTCTTTCATGAAGCTGCAGATACACACACACACACACACGAAGCATCTCTAAGGAGAGGTCCATGTTCTAGTTGCTGTAAACAAATACTCCTCTGCAGGCCCAGAGGTCTCCTCCAGGATAATAGCCTTCCACACAAAGTATATGGCTGGGACAGGCATTCATTCTCCTGATGGTCCAGACACGTTAGTAGGAAATCCTTGTTTTTCCTCAAAGCCAACACCTCTAGCTACAAATTGTAGGGCCTTTCTTGTATAATGGCTCTCGTATATAAAATCTATTGTTATTCTGTGTATTTCCAGGCTGGAAAGGCAGAGATAGTGCCTCTAAACTGGTTTCTGATTACATGGCAAAGAAGATTAACCTAGATGCACTAATTACCCATACTCTGAATCTTGACAAAATCAACGAAGCAGTTGAATTAATGAAAACTGGAAAATGGCAAGTAACTCACATAATTTTTATGTCTGAGTATTTGGGGACAAGAGAAAGTGTATGTGGAGGTGGGGGAGGCAATGGAAGGGAAGTCATGGCTGGAGAAGCCACATACAGGCAACTGAAGGAGGTTTCAGGAATTTGCAAATAATCTCCTTCCCTTATGTATTTTGTTTTATTACTACTTTATAAAATACATAATTCTTAAAATACTTAAATGATCACCTTCCCTTACCACTAGAATTTTATTCCCAATTTGGTATTGCTTTAAATGCACATTAACTTACTGAAGTTAGCTCATAAAATTCTAGCCCAAATTTAAGTTCATAATTTATAAAAAGACAATTATTATTTTTGTTGTTCTATTTCAAAGGAGAAATTATCTCTAGAATTCTAAATTCTGGCACCTATCTTCGGCCCACAAACCAGACACTAGCCATAAACTGGGCATTAGTATTCCCCAAGAGAGTATAAGCCTACTTACATATTCCTTACTCTTGGGGTTTCACATCATTTTGAAAAATCTCATAACTGATTTAATCTGCCTATTTTCACCTAAACTTAAGGAAAGGGAATCCACTTTATTCATTGGTATACAAAGTGAAAATTTGAAATTCAAATCAGAAATGTTGCTTTAGAAACATTTCAACTGTTTTTTTTCCTTTCCTTTCTTTTTAGTGTCCGCTGTGTCCTGTTACTTTAAGTATGATGCTCACCAACTAAATATCATTTGCATAATTTCACGATTTAGAAGAATTATCACACAACGCTGTTTCTATCTGCTTGCCTCTGATTCATTTAGCAATGGGCTCTTATCCGGCTTCTACTGTCACCACTTCATCACCATTGTTCTTATGTGACCAAGTGTCATCCAGGAACATCCTCCCTTTTAGAGCTAGATTAAGGGTGATTTGAATCACCGAATCCCAGATCCTTCAAATAAACAAAAATCATCCAGGATACCCCCACTTCATGCTCTATGTCTGAGCCCATGTTTCCTTGCACACTGGGTTTCTTCCACATCAAGTTCTGCCTCATTTCACACCGAAGAAACAAAACTCACCATTCATAAGCCTATTGTACATTCAATAAGTCACAAGTTCCAGGAAATCTGTACCTCCCAAGAAGCCCTCAGCCAATGACTGACAAAAGTTGCTAGAAAATACACAGTCCACAGAGTATCCCTATAAGATTAACTCCAATTGTCCACTTTGATAGTCGGCTTTAAAAACACACTCTTACACCCATATGCATAGAAGCATTATTCGTAATAGCCAAAAAGTGGAAGCAACCCAAGTGTCCATCAACAGATGATGGATAAAAAAAAATTGTGCATGTACACACGATGGAATTATATTCAGCCCTAAAAGGAAGGAAACTCTGACACATGGGTGATAACATGGATGAAACTTGAAGACATTATGCTAAGTGAAAAAAAAGCAGTTATGCAAGTATAGTTGTGAGCTGGACCCCATTGTAAGATGCACCCCAATGATCCCCACCTTCTGATATTCATGCCCTTGTGTAATCCCCTCTCCTTAAATGTGGGTTGGACTTCATGACTCACTTTTCACAGTAGAAATGATGAGATATCATTTCTGAAATTGAGTTCTATTCCATCTGGGGAGTATCTCTCTTCAATTGCTTGTTCTGGGAGAAGCCAGCCTGGTACATCTAGAAGCGGTCTCAGGAGAGGACCTGAGCTTAGAAATGGATCTTCTGAGGCCTGTGAACAGCTATGTAAGTGAAACTGGAAGAACATTCTCCCTGAGCCAAGCTTTGAGATGACCAGCCCTGGCCAATACCTCAATTACAACTTTGTGAGAAACCCTGAACCAAACCACTCAGCTCAGCTGTTCCATGATTCCTGACCAATAGACACTTTGAGAACACAAATGCTTGTTTTAAGGCGCTAAGCAACAGATAACTAATACACTGGTAGTAAGTGAGATAGAGTCTCTCTTGGCATGCTCTTGGGATAAAATTACTGTGAGTCTCCTGTGATCAATTTGGATGGGATACAGATTACAGGAGAGTGCTGCCTTGTGCATTATTATTAGCACTTGAGAGATAAGATGGTAATGGTAATTATGAGGACTGTGGATTTGGTTATTGTTAAGTGTCATCAATACACTGAAGGAAAAAAAATGATAGGCTTGAGTCAGACAACAATCAACCAAGAGTATGACTAACAACCATAAGACTTTTATAGCAGCATTTAAATGTCCCCCTATCTCCTACAACTAGAGGACAAATTGGGCTGAAAAATCAGGCCAACGATTTAATTATGATATTAGCAAAATTACAGAGAAGTTTTCATCTATAAATCTGTCACTAAAACCAGGGCAATGATAGGAAAGGGGTGATATCTTAAAACTGAACTGGACTATCTTAACTTTGAACCGCAGATTCTCCTAAATGCTATAGGCCTAAAGAAGTGTGCCACTCCCCCTTGCCACAGGTAGTAGCCTCTCCTTGCCTAGAGACCACAAGGAGCCTTACTAAGGTGAATGCCTCATAAAATGATACTTGCCTCCTTAAAGGTATACCTCTACTTCTCCTCATGATTTCTAGGCCAATAAATGCATTCAAATCTCAGTTTGACTAGGGAAATAGTTTATTTTTTAAAAAAAAAAAAACTACAAAATCTGGCTGACATGTATTAGTAAGAACTAGAAAAACATGTTGAAATCAATCATAAGCATTCTAAACCAGAGACTATAAGGGAGAGATTGTTGGAATAGGAGCAGTGTCTTATAACTCATGACTTAATCCCTGAGAAGGACATCTGGAGTCAGTTCTGTGCTAGTGGAATGGCTCCTCAAAGCTTGGAGGAGAAATAATGCTTTACAGTAAATGAGATGAAGACACCATAAATGCTCTGGAAGAAGCCAACAGGTTTAGAGAGGAGTGATGTCAGCATCACATGAGCATGAAACACTCCCTTTGTCTCTCCCCTTCAGTCTACAACCAGTAAAACATCCATAACTCAACAGAAGTCCTCTGCCCAACACACGAAGATGTCAGAGATTTCCACATCTGTACATCTAACAGTCAGTAGACTGGAACATATAGAGGAGGCAGAACTGAAGAAACTATGGAGGCAGTCCCTGTGATCCCAGCTCACCAGCTGTGGTGGCTGAGCCTGTAGCCCCAGAGAACCTGGTAGCAACAGGAGAGGTGAGACACTTGACTCCAGTCTTCTGGCTATGCAGCGGTGGGGCCTGCAGCTCTGTCCCTGAAAGCACCCATGACCCCAGCTCACTGTCCCCCACAATGGCAGCTCCTGTGAACTCCAAAAGCACAGATGCAGCAGAGGGACCTAAAACCTTAGCTCTTCCCCCCACCCTCCTTCTCTCCCTATGGTGGCAACTCAGGTGATCCCAGATGTGGTGGAGGCCCCAACCAATCCAGTGCCCCAGGCAGTGATGCCAGTGACAGCAGCAACCCCAGGATCAATGAGGCACCAGCAACCCCAAAGGCATAAGCAGTATCAACAAGGGTACTGGGCAACACCTCTGGCAGGGACACTGCAGAGTGGGAATATCTCAAAAAAGCCAGAGGCAGCTTATGTAAGAAAAATAAAAAACTTGAACTATATTGCCACCCATAGATTTATATTTCATAAACATAAATCTGTTTTGTTGAAAAAAAGGCCTTTAATTACAATTTATCTAATTATTAGATTCAAGTTAAAAAATAAATAAAAAGCTTAAAGATGTTTGCTACTTCAAACGTACCAGCAGAGGGACAACCAATCAAGCACCATGAAAAGCCATGATAACATGCAATCACAAAAAGAAATCAATAATTCTCCAAAAATCAAACTTAAAGTCAGACAATACTGTGATCTAACTGATAGAAATTTCAAAATAGTTGTCATGAAAAAACTCAATAAGCTATAAGAAAACTTGGAAAGGAAGTTCAGTGATCTCAGGAATAAAATTAATAAACAGAAGGAATACTTTGCCAAAGAGATTGAAGCTCTCAAATAAAGAATCAAATAAATTCTGGAACCAAAGAACTCAATAAATGAGATGAAGACTGCATTAGAAAGCACTAAAAATAAAGACCATATTTAAGAGAGAATCAGTGACCATGAAGATAGAAACCTAGAAATGACACAGGTAAAAGAGGAGCAAGAACATCTTTTTAAAATGAAAAAATAATATGAGAGCTATCTGGCTCCATTAGGAAGGGCAATATAATAATAATTGGCATCCAAGAAGGAAAAGAGGGGGAGATGGGAGCAGAGAGTTTGTTTAAAGAAACAGTAGCTGAGAACTTCCCAAACCTGAGGAAGGAGCTAGGTAAACAAGTCCACAAAGCTAAGAGAACACCGAATTACCCCAATGCAAAAAGAAATTCTCCAAAACACAATATATTAAAACTGTCAAAATTTAATGACAGGAAAGAATTTTAAAGGCAGCCAAGGAGAAAAGGACAGTGACTTATGAAGGAACCTCATTAGGCTACAACAGATGTCTCCATAGCAACTCTACAGGCCAGCAGAGAGTAGAATGACATACTCAAAATATTGAAAGATAAAAAAATATCAGCCAAGAACACTCCATTCAGCAAAGTCATCTCTAACATATGAAAGAGAAATAAAGACTTTCTCAGATAAACAAAAGCTGAGGGATTTCATTACCACTAACCTGCCTTATAAGAAATGTTGAAGAGAACTCCTGTACCTGAAATGAAAAGGCAAGTATAGAAAACTTTGTGTAAGGTGCTAAATAGACAAAAGGAATCAGAAAATTGCAACTGTATATCAGAATAAGTTGTTAAACAATTACAGCATAAATGTTAAAGGGGGAAAAGTAGTAAAAATAACTGTAACTACTTCTATCTGGTAACCAACTCACACCATAAAAAGGGATCATTTGAGACAACCTAGACATAAAAGGCAAAGAAGGAAAGGATGGAACCTGTGTAGGCAAGTGAAGGAAGATAAGATGTTATCAGCAGGAAAAGGACTATTTTATCTGTGAGATGTTTTATACAAACCTCATGGTAACCACAAAACTTAAATCTAGAGCAGAGACATGAAACATTCAAAAAAAGAGGAAACCAAAACAAAATATATCATAGGAAAGCACCAAACTAAAATATCAGACAGAAACACAAGGGAATAGAGTGATAGAACAACTAGAAAACAAAAGACAAAATGACAGTACTAAGTCCTCTTTTATCAATAATCACCCTAAATGTAAACAATTGAATTCACTAATCAAAAGATACAGAGTGGCCGAATTGTTTTTGCTTTTATTTCTTGTGCCTTGGAAGACTAATCTAGGAAAATATTGCTACAGTTTATGTCAGAGAAGGTTTTGCCTATATTCTCTTCTAGGAGTTTTATGATGTCGTGTCTTATACTTAGGTGTTTAAACCATTTTGAACTTATTTTTGTATATGGGTGAGGGAATGTTCTAATTTCATTGATTTATATGTAGCTGTCCAACTTTTCCAACACCTCTTGCTGAAGACTGTCTTTTCTCCATTGTATATTCTTGTCTCCTCCATTGTAGATTGGCTGTAGGTATCTGGGCTCCCTGTTCTGTTCCAGTGATCACTGTATGTCTGTTTTTGTGCCAATACTATGCTGCTTTGATTACAATTCTTTGTAGTATTATCCCAAGTAGCATTTTCAAATGTTCAGCCATAGTTTGCCATGAGCAACCTGGTGACCTCAAAAACCAGCAACATTTGTTTCTATAAAGTGTGCCCTTTCCAGTATCTTAGATATTTTTCATATTTTGATGGCTAGAGTAGCAAATATAAACCAAGAGACAATATATATATCAGAAAAAGAAGATTCAAAGAATGTAAAGGCCTTCTGGTCTTGTTAAAAGATAAATCATACATAGTAAATTACTGGTGAAAGATGGTTTAAAACAACCCCAACTTAAGTCTACAAAAAACATTTGCAATTTTGTAATTTTTAAAAACAAATAATTTAAAATGTAGGTCTTTAAAACTCTGTAACAACATGCTTTTCTTAACTAATTCCAGTAGTCATGTACAGATATAAGAGTTGGACCATAAAGAAGGCTGAGTGCCAAAGAATTAATGCTTTTGAACTGTGGTGCTGGAGAAGATCTTGAGAGTCCCTTGAACAGCAAGGAGATCAAATGGGTCAATCCTAAAGGACATCAACCTTGAGTATTCATTGGAAGGACTAATCCTGAAGCTGAAGCTCCAATACTTTGGCCACCTCATGCAAAGAGCCGACTCTTTGGAAAAGACCCTGATGTTGGGAAAGATTGAGGGCAAGAGGAGAAGCAGACAACAGAGAATGAAATGGTTGGATGGCATGAATGACTGAATGAACGTGAGTTTGAGCAAACTCAGGGAGATAGTGAAGGACAGGGAAGCCTGGCCATGCTGCAGTTCATGAATTCACAAGGAGTCAGATATGACTTAGCAACTGAACAACAACAAGTCTTGAGGCACCTCCATGGTGTTTTCCAGACAGAATTCAAATCCCCTGAACCAAAGCACCCCTCAGTGAATATGATGTTTTCAGTAGCAGTTGTCCTCAGCAATCCAATAGGTATTTCCTCAATAACCTCTCTTAATGCATGGACCCAGCCTTTGGAAGTTCCTTGCAATCTCACAAATTACATTTATACCCATAATTTCCCATGAATCTGCAGAATGCATAATGACCAAGATTAATTTAACAAGAAAGAATTTTTAACAAGATATCTTTTTAATGACACTAATAGTCATAGAGATGTCAAATGTGACACTTTCTCATTTAAAGATGGTCTAGGACAAGGTTAATAATCAGCTGCCTGTTGCTCTGGCTAAGCCATGAGAAAAGCACCATGGGTAAAGAATAAAAGCAAAATATAGCAATATAGTATAATCTAAACAAAAGTATATCGGGTTATTAGTTGGGGTTGTCATGTCCTGCTAAGCTAAGCAAAACTTAGTGTGGACCTTGGAACACAAGGTCAGCACAAGTTCAGACCGCTGCTTGTACACACACCAAGATGTTTTCCCAAGGCATGTGCCAGGGTATGACCTCCAGCTGGGTGATACCCCTTGTACAAGAAAATAACAAAGGTAGTTCAAAGTTATCAATAAAATGGGAGACGTGACCAGGGACACAGGAGTCTGATTTCATCGTAGCACAACAGATACTTTCTGCTTGCCAGGACACTAAATAAAAGTGATAATAAAAAGAAAAAAGTGATGTGGCTCTAAGGAGCAGGTCTCTTGATTCAAGAGGTGTTAAGTTCCCCAGTCCCATCTCTAAAACTTTAATTCTGTCTCTAGTTTCTTTTTCCCAAACTGTGTGTTGACCACTTTCAATCCCTACCTGCTGCGCTGGAAGCAGCAGCCCTGTATGCAAAAATTGCTGATCCTAGTTATTCATCATTCAATAAACAAATCGTGTGTGTAACAGCTGTCTGCCAGGCAAGGTTGACAGCCACCACATGCATGATTTGAACAAAAGAGATGTTCAGTTCAGTTCAGTCGCTCAGTCGTGCCAGACTCGTTGCGACCCCATGAATCGCAGTACGCCAGGCCTCTCTGTCCATCACCAACTCCTGGAGTTTACCCAAATCCATGTCCATCGAGTCGGTGATGCCATCCAACCATCTCATCCTCTGTCGTCCCCTTCTCCTCCTGCCCCCAATCCTTCCCAGCATTAGGTTTTT
Organism: Giraffa tippelskirchi; assembly: GCF_054371585.1. Lineage (NCBI taxonomy): Eukaryota > Metazoa > Chordata > Mammalia > Artiodactyla > Giraffidae > Giraffa > Giraffa tippelskirchi. The sequence goes on along the minus strand of NC_137275.1, from coordinate 84,692,204 downwards.
TTCCAATGAGTCAACTCTTCGCATGAGGTGGCCAAAGTATTGGAGTTTCAGCTTCAACATCAGTCCTTCCAATGAACACCCAGGATTGATCTCCTTTAGGATGGACTGGTTGGATCTCCTTGCAGTCCAAGGGACTCTCAAGAGTCTTCTCCAATACCACAGTTCAAAAGCATCAATTCTTCGGTGCTCAGCTTTCTTCACCATCCAACTCTCACATCCATACATGATCACTGGAAAAACCATAGCCTTGACCAGACAGACCTTTGTTGGCAAAGTGATGTCTCTGCTTTTAAATATGCTATCTAAGTTGGTCATAACCTTCCTTCCAAGGAGTAAGCATCTTTTAATTTCATGGCTGCAATCTCCATCAGCAGTGATTTTGGAGCCCCCCAAAATAAAGTCTGACACTGTTTCCACTGTTTCCCCATCTATTTTCCATGAAGTGATGGGACCAGATGCCATGATCTTAGTTTTCTGAATGTTGAGCTTTAAGCCAACTTTTTCACTCTCCTCTTTCACATTCATCAAGAGGCTCTTTAGTTCTTCTTCACTTTCTGCCATCAGGGTGGTGTCATCTGCATATCTGAGGTTATTGATATTTCTCCCGGCAATCTTGATTCCAGCTTGTGTTTCTTCCAGCCCAGCGTTTCTCATGATGTACTCTGCATAGAAGTTAAATAAGCAGGGTGACAATATACAGCCTTGATGTACTCCTTTTCCTGTTTGGAACCAGTCTGTTGTTCCATGTCCAGTTCTAACTGTTGCTTCCTGACCTGCATACAGGTTTCTCAAGAGACAGGTCAGATGGTCTGGTATGCCCATCTCTTTCAGAATTTTCCACAGTTTATTGTGATCCACACAGTCAAAGGCTTTGGCATAGTCAATAAAGCAGAAATAGTTGTTTTTCTGGAACTCTCTTGCTTTTTCAATGATCCAGAGGATGTTGGCAATTTGATCTCTGGTTCCTCTGCCTTTTCTAAAACCAACTTGAACATCTGGAAGTTCACGGTTCATGTATTGCTGAAGCCTGGCTTGGAGAATTTTGAGCATTACTTTACTAGCATGTGAGATGAGTGCAATTGTGAGGTAGTCTGAGCATTCTTTGGCATTGCCTTTCTTTGGGATTGGAATGAAAACTGATTATAGGAAAGACATAAGGAAAGACAGATATTACACATATAAACACATAAATAAATAGAAAATTACAAACTGTGACAAATATCAGAAAAAGAAGATAATTGGCTGCTATGAATCAGAATGAAAAGATGGAAAGTCAGGTTTTAAATACTTAGGGAACCTGTAAGTACTAATATAGCAATATGTGTTTAATAGACCTAGATAAAAGGTTTGTATTTGCACTGAGTGTTTTTACTGTCTTTTGGGATCTGTTCTCTGATTTTTAGGTTTTCATTATTTGTTTGACAGGCCTGCTTTTCTTCTAACATTAGGAGGATGTGAAAATGTTTGAACTGTAATTACTCATTTTGGTTTTCAATAATATTCAATAAAACATGTGTGATGCTTAATAACTCAGTAATGGGCTTCCCTGGTAGCTCAGTGGCAAAGAATTCACCTGGCAATGCAGGGGACACAAGTTTGATTCAAGATCCAGGAAGATCCCACCTGCCGCGGAGCAACTCAGCCCCTACACAACTGTTGAGCCTGTGCTCGAGAGCCAAGGTACTGCAACTACTGAGCCCATGTGCTGCAACTACTAAAGCCCGTATGCTCTAGAGCCCATGCTTCACATCAGGAGAAGCCACTGCAATGAGAAGCCCGCACACTGCAATGAAGAGTAGCCCCCACTTGCTACAACTAGAGAAAAGCCCGCCCAGCAGCAAAGAGCCAGTGAAGCCAAAATAATAATAATAATAATAATAATAACTCAGTATCTTTTCTGTAGTCTCCTCACCTTTGTTTTCTCCTGAGGAAAAACTTTATGTTGACTCTGCTTCAGAGCAGCTCATGTTCATCCTGAGAAAGATCCCCCACTATAGCCTGTGATGTACCTAGAGTTTGCATTGTAAGCCAATGATAAAGAATTACTATAAATCCACTTAAATCCTGTGCACTATTCACCCTAGAGATACAACTGAGTAACACCAAATTTGAAAGTGAAAGCTAAAAGTGCTATGAATAAAAAGTATGAGGGGGTTTTGAGAGAGTAACATAGGGGCCCTGACCTGGTTTGAGAGATTTGAGGAGGCCTACCTTGAAGCTGAAACTCCAATACTTTGGCCACCTCATGCAAAGAGTTGACTCATTGGAAAAGACCCTAATGCTGGGAAGGATTGGGGGCAGGAGGAGAAGGGGAAGACAGAGGATGAGATGGCTGGATGGCATCATTGACTCGATGGACATGGGTTTGGGTAAGCTCTGGGAGTTGGTGATGGACAGGGAGGCCTGGCGTGCTGCAGTTCATGGGGTCTCAAAGAGTCTCACACGACTGAGCTACTGAACTGAACTGAACTGAACCTTGAATAAGTGAGGTTTATGCTAAAATCTGAAAAATAAGTTATATTTGTCTGACGTCCTAATGCTAAAACAACTACCTTAATATAAATTATCACTTTACAGACACTCATCTAAAGATGAAAAAAAAAACAAAACACCTTTTCTAACTAGGACCTAGAGAAGCAATTCATTACAATTTTATTAACAACAAAAATAAAAGTAAATGTAAATTTAATTTAAATTTATAAAAAATTTTACAGTAAAAGTAAGATGAGCAACATCCTAGAAGTCAAAATTCTACCTACGGGTAATGTCAGGAGTAGGGAAATTATAAAGTTCAAATTTTACAACTTTCTAGACCAGCAGCTTAACTGGAAAAAAACATGAACTTTGTAAGCAAACATTTCAAATCAAATCCCCACTCCTCTAACTAACAACTTGGCATCAAACAAGGTGGCTATGCTGTTTTATCTGTTAATAAGAAACATAATGTCAACCTCACAGACTGTAATGATTAAATCAATAATGTACATAAAGGTGTCTGATTTCTAACTAGGCACTCAGTGAGGGTTAGTTTGTTTCCACTAAATAAAACCAAACAGCAGTTTTATCTTGGTTAATAATTTAAATTGCAAACAAGAATTGTAACAGGACAAACTCCTATTATAGAAATAAATCTCTCAGTGAAAATAAGCCTTCTCTTTACCCTTCCCAAGATAGAGACTGTGAGATCAAGGACTTTTGGCTAATGATTGATCAGCATGGACATTTCAAAGTCTCTTTTCTAGAAATCAAAGAACTTCCACTGAAGTTAGCCAAGGACCCAGTCCTATCCCAGATCTGGAACCCCAAAGCTACTAGTCCAAAATTGTCTGCTACTGCTTCTCAAATTAGGGCTTCCCTGGTGGTTCAGTGATAAAGAATCCACCTGCCAATGCAGGGGACACAGGTTTGATTCTTGGGTTGGGAAGATCCCCTGGATCAGGAAATGGCAATCCACTCCAGTATTCTTGCCTGGGAAATCCCATAGACAGAGGAGCCTGGTGGGTTACAGTCCATGGGGTCACAAAGAGTCAGACACAACTGAGTGACTAAGCACAGCACTGTGTACTCAGCACTATATATATTCATTATCTCAAGGAATTTTTCAAACCACCCAGTGAAATAGGATTATCATACCTATTCTAAAGAGGTAAGAAAGGAAGGAAAGTGATCAGGTTGGGACCTGTGCATCTAGAAGGGGACACAGAGGGGAGGGGGATTACATGGGCTCAGATATCCTCCTGTGGAGTGAGCAGTTTGAACTACATATTGAGCACCTCAGCCCTGGGGTCCAACACTGGGAGGGCAAGTCCACTTAGCTGGTTTGAAAACCAGTGGGACTGACAGCAGGACTGTGAGAAACCTAGACTCCACTCACAAAGAATGTGTGCACACACCTTGCTGTCTCCCAAAATAAGGTGGAGGAAGCAAACTGAAATCGTCTGGGACTCTGAGCAGTTTCCTGCCATTGCCTCAATGTATGTCCCAGCCTGAACCAAGTGTCTGCCCTGGCCCTCTTGTTCCATGGCACAGCTCCACACTAGGGCAAGGGGAGATACAGCCAGGGTGAGTGAGCAGTTGTGCAGGATGAAGCCTACTCAGACCCTATGTGGCATCTTAACAGGGTGAGGGTGGCCATTGCTAGTGCCCATGGAGTCAACAGATTCAGAGCTCTGATTGGGACCAGGACTGCCACAGCCCATGCCCTGCCTCAGGCTGAAACCTACACCAGCCTCTCTTGCTTAAGCACCACTTCCCTCTGGGTGGAGGGAGCAGTTAGTTGCTGGGAAGATGGAGAGCACACACTTAGAGGGATTGGAACCAGCTCAGACCCAACCCTCAGGGTTTTACACCAGCAACTAGGGTCCTGATCCTGCTCCCAATAAGGTCCTGCTGGACACTGAGCAAAGGAGAAGACCTAGCACATACCTGAAGAAGGAAACAGACACCCAGGTACAGAGAGTCCCAAGCAAGATGAACCCAAACAGACCCACACTAAGACATATCATACTCAAAATGGAAAAATTTCAATAATGAGAGAGTTCCAAAGGTAGCAAGAGAACAGGAATCACATACAAGAGAATCCCCATAAGGTTATCAGTTGAGGAGTGACAGGGTCTGAAGCAAGTTGTAACAGTCTATGGAAGACTAACAGGGCAAGTAGGGAGACTGGTGGAAGTGACTGCAGTAATACAGATGGCAGAGTAGAAGGACTTAATACAAGATGGTGGAGTAGAAAGATGTGCACTCATCTTCTCCTGCAAGAACTCCAAAATTACAACTCATTGCTAAATAACCATTGACAGGAGAATGTTGGATCCCACCAAAAAAAAAGATACCCCACATCCAAGGGCAAAGAAGAAGCCCCAACAAGATGGTAGGAGGGACAAAATCGTGTTTAGAATCAAACCCCATACCTGCCAGAGATGCTGGGAGGGTGCAAACAAAACCTTGTGTGCACCAGGACCCAGAGGCTCCACAGAGACTGAGTCAGACCTGCCTTTGAGTGTTTGAGTGACTCCTGTGGAGGCACAGGTCAACAGTGGCCTGCGACAGAGCCAGGGGCTCTGCATGTAGCAGACCTGGGTCACAAAGAGTGTGGCATAAGCCCTCTTGGAGGAGGTTGCCATTAGCCCCACCATAGAGCTGTCGAGCAGACAACCCACAAACTGCAGAACAATTATACCAAAGAAATTCTCACGTTGTTAAGAAAGTTCTAGGACCCACAACAGATTCTCCAACCTGGGGATCCAGCAAAGGGACTGAGAAACCCCACCAAATTTGACTTTGGAGGCCAGTGGGATTTGATTACAGAACTTCCACAGGACTGGGGAAACACCCTTGGAGGGCACAGACAAAACCTTGTATGCACCAGGAGCCAGGAGAAAGGAGCAGTGGCCCCACAAGAGACTGAGTCAAACTTGCCTGTAAGTGTCCAGGAGTCTCTGGTGGATGTTTGGCCTCAGGCCAAACAACAGGGAGGGAACATAGCCCCACTCATCAACAGAAAATAGGATTAAAGGTTTACTGAGCTAGGCCCCACCCATCAGACAAGACCCAGTTTCCCCTACACTCAGTCTATCCCATCAAGAAGCTTTCATAAGCTTCTTATCCTTATTCATCAGAGGGTAGAAAGAATGAAAACCACAATCACAGAAAACTAATCAATCTGATCACATGGACCACAGCCTTGTCTAACTTAATGAAACTATGAGCCATGCCATGTAGGGCACCCAAGATGGACAGGTCATGGTGGAGAGTTCTGACAAAACATGGTCCACTGGAGAAGGGAATGGCAAACCACTTCAGTATTCTTGCCTTGAGAACCCCGTGAACAGTATGAAAAGGTAAAAAGATAGGACACTGAAAGATGAACTCCCCAGGTCGGTAGGTGCCCAATATGCTAATGGAGATCAGTGGAGAAATAACTCCAGGAAGAAGGAAGAAATAGAGCCAAGGCAAAAACAACACCAAGTTGTGAATGAAATGGGTGATGGAAGCAAAGTCTGATGCTTTAAAGAACAATATTGCATAGGAACCTAGAAGGTTAAGTCCACGAATTAAAGCAAATTGAAGTGGTCAAATAGGAGATGGCAAGAGTGAACATCGACATTTTAGGAATCAGTAAAATAAAATGTACTGGAATGGGCAAATTTATTCTGATGACCATTATATCTATTATTGTGGGCAAGAATCCCTTAGAAGAAATGGAGTAGCCCTCATAGTCAACAAAAGTCCAAAATGCAGTACTTGGGTACAATCTCAAAAATGACAGAATGATCTCTGTTCATTTCCAAAGCAAACCATTCAGTATCACAGTAATCCAAGTTTATGCCCAACCAGCAATGCTGAAGAAGCTGAAGTCGAACAGTTCCATGATGACCTACAAGACCTTCCAGAACTAATACCAAAAAAAAAGTTGTGCTCTTAATCATAGGGGACTGGAATGCAAAAGTAGGAATTCAAGAGATACCTGGAGTAACATGCAAATTTGGCCTTGGAATACAAAATGAAGCAGGGCAAGGACTAACACAGTTTTGCCAAGAGAGCACACTGGTCATACCAAACACCTGCTTCCAACAACACAAGAGACAACTCTACACATGGACATCACCAGATGGTCAATACCAAAATCAAATTGATTATATTCTTTGCAGCCAAAGATGGAGAACTCTATACAGTCAGCAAAAACAAGACCGAGATTTGACTGTGGCTCAGATCATGAACTCCTTATTGCAAAAATCAGACTTAAATTGAAGAAAGTAGGGAAAAACACTAGACCATTCAGGTCTGACACAAATCAAATACCTTTTGATTATACAGTGGAAGTGACAAATAGATTCAATGGATTAGAGCTTATAGACAGAGTGCCTGAAGAACTGTGGACAGAAATTCATGACACTGTACAGGAGGCAGTGCTCAAGACCATCCCCAAGAAAAACAAATGCAAAAAGGCAAAATGGTTGTCTGAGGAGGCCTTACAAATAATCGAAAAAAGAAGAGAAGCTATATCAAAGGAGAATAGGAAAGATATACCTATCTGAATGCAAAGTTCCAAAGAATAGCAAGGAGAGATAAGAAAGCCTTCCTCAGTGATCAACGCAAAGAAATAGAGGAAAACAATAGAATGGGAAAGTCTGGAGATCTCTTCAAGAAAATTAGACATACCAAGGGATTATTTCATGCAAAGATGGGCACAATAAAGGACAGAAATGGTATGGACCTAACAGAAGCCAAAGATATTAAGAAAAGGTGGCAAGAATACACAGAAGAACTATACAAAAAAGATGTTAATGAACCAGTTAACCATGAGGTTGTGATCATTCACCTAGAGCCAGACATCCTGGAGTCAGAAGTCAAATGGGCCTTAGGAAGCATCACTATGAACTAAGCTAGTGGAGGTAAGCTATTTCAAGTCCTAAAAGATAATGCTATTAAAGTGCTGTACTCAATATGCTAGCAAATTTGGAAAACTCAGAAGTGGCCACAGGACTGGAAAAGGTCAGTTTTCATTCCAATCCCAAAGAAAGGCAATGCGAAAGAATGTTAAAACTACCCCAAAATTGCACTCATCTCACACGCTAGCAAAGTAATGCTCAAAATTCTCCAAGCGAGGCTTCAATAGTATGTGAACCAAGAAACTCCAGATGTTCAAGTTGGATTTAGAAAAGGCAGAGGAATAAAAGATCAAATTGTCACATCTGCTGTATCATCGAAAAAGCAAGAAAATTCCAGAAAAACATCTACTTCTGCTTTACTGACTATGTTAAAGCCTTTGACTGTATGGATCACAACAAACTGTGCAAACTGTGGAAAAAAAGATGGGAATACCAGACCACCTGACCTGCCTCCTGAGAAATCTGTATGCAGGCCAAGTAGCAACAGATAGAACTAGACATGGAACAACAGATTGGTTCCAAATTGGGAAAGGAGTACGTCAAGGCTGTATACTGTCACCCTGTTTATCTAACAGATGCAGAGTACATCATGCAAAATGCCTGGCTGGATGAAGCACAAGCTGGAATCAAGACTGCTGGGAGAAATATCAATAACCTCAGATATGCATATGACACCACCCTTATGGCAGAAAGCAAAGAGGAACTAAAATGCTTCTTATTGAAGGTGAAAGAGGAGAGTGAAAAAGCTGGCTTTAAGCTCAACGTTCAACAAACGAAGATCATGGCATCCAGTTCTATCGCTTCATGGCAAATAGATGGGGAAACAATAGAAACAGTGACAGACTTTATTTTGGGGGGCTCCAAAATCAGTGCAGATGGTGACTGCAGCCATGAAATTAAAAGATGCTTGCTCCTTTGAAGAAAAGCTTTGACCAACCTAGACAGCATATTAAAATGCAGAGGTATTACTTTGCCAACAAAGGTCCGTCTAGTCAAAGCTATGGTTTTTCCAGTAGTCATGTATGGATGTGAGAGTTGGACCATAGAGAAAGCTGAGAGCCAAAAAAGTGATGCTTTTGAACTCTGGTACTGGAGAAGACTCTTGAGAGTCCCTGGAATGCAGTCAATCCTAAAGGAAATCAGTCCTGAATATTCATTGGAAGGACTGATTCTGAAGCTGAAACTCCAATACTTTGGCCACCTGATGCAAAAAACTGACTCCTTGGAAAAGACCCTGATGTTGGGAAAGATTGAAGGTGGGAGGAGAAGGGGATGACAGAAGATGAGATGGTTGGATGGCCTTACCGACTCGATGAACATGAGTTTGAGTAAACTCCAGGAGTTGGTGATGGACAGGGAAGCCTGGCATGCTGCAGTTCCTGAGGTGGCAAAGAGTCAGACATAACAGCAACTGAACTGAACTGATTTCTCTGCAGAAACTTTGTAGAACAGAAGGAAATGGAATGATATATTTAAAGTGTTGCATGATATATTGAAAGTGCTAAAGGGAAAAACCTACAACATATGATGCTCTACCAAGCAAGATTATCATTTGGATAAAGAACTTTTCAGGTGAGCAAAAACTAAGAGTTCATCAGTACTAAACCTATCCTAAAAGAAATGTTAAAAGATCTTCTCTAAGTGGAAAAGAAAAAGCTACAGCAAGAGGTAAGAATCTCTAGGAAAGGAAAAAAATATCACTAGTAAAGGCATATATATAGTAAAGGCTATAGAGCAACTATTTAAATAAACTAAAAAGATTAAATGACAAAAAACAATAAAATCAACTGTAACTATAATAAACAGTGAAGGGATAAATACGAAGACATGAATATGACATCAAAAACACAAACCTTGGGGGAGAGGAGTAAAAAAAATGCAGATCTTTTAGAATATGTTTGAATTTAAATGACTACCAGATTAAAACAAGTAGATAAATTTATAGGTCAAAAACTCCATGGGAACCACAAATCAAAACCTAAAACCGATACACAAAAAGTAGAGAGAAAGGAACACAAGCATATTAGGGTTCTTACTAACATTACTAAAGAAAATCAGCAACCTACAAGGGAAGAAATGAAGAACTATAAAAACACCAGAAAACCAGCAACAATCAAAACACACAGGGTGGCTGATTGGATTAAAAAAGAAGACCCATCTATATGCTACTTACAAGAAACTCGCTCCTGAGCAAAAGACACATAGAGATTTTAAGTGAGGAGATGGAAAAAAGATATTTATGCAAATGGAAATGATAAGAAAACAGGGGTAGCAATACTTACAGCAAATAAAAGGAACTTTAAAACACAGTCTATAACAATAAAATGGCACCCCACTCCAGTACTCTTGCCTGGAAAATCCCATGGACGGAGGAGCCTGGTAGGCTACAGTCCATGGGGTCGCTAAGAGTCGGACACGACTGAGCGACTTCACTTTCACTTTTCCCTTTCATGCACTGGAGAAAGAAATGGCAACCCACTCCAGTATTCTTGCCTGGAGAATCCTAGGGACGGCAGAGCCTGGTGAGCTGCCGTCTATGGGGTTGCACAGAGTCGGACACGACTGAAGTGACTTAGCATAGCATAACAATAAAATAACACCTTTTCTTCCTGTTATATATATGTGTGTGTGTGTGTGTGTGTGTGTACATATACATATATGTATGTTTTTTGTTTTTTTTTTTTTGCCTAAGTAGATGTATATAAATACATCTAAAGAAACTGCATCAGAAGCAAAAAGATATGCTTCCTTACCAAGGATTGATAAAGACAGTCTCCTTGACTGAACTTGAGTCAGGCTGTTCTGAGCCCTCTTCTGACTAGGCCTTGACCTTGGATTCTGTCCTTAGCCTGCTTAGTTCTGCTGGATCATTAATATTACATCAATATTACTCAACAATCCTGCTGGGTGAGTTTAGTAAAACTTCTCTATTCTCAATATCTAATCAAAGTCCTCAACCCTCACCCTTTTTATCTTACCATCCTAGCATGTCTTCAGCAAGAATTTATTGAATTGGTGTAGCAAAAATAACTCTATTCTGAATGTTTCCTCTTAGCAAATTTCCAGTGACTCCCAACCTGCTCCTTAGTATAAATCTCCACGTGTCCTCATTAGATTCACAGTCGAGCCAGATCTCTCTCCCATACTGCAAAACCTTCATTGCAGTAGTCCCTCTTGAATAGTCTTCCTTACCATCTTTAGTGTCATGAATAATTTTTTCTTTCATAAGAGTCAACTGCAACTGAAGGTTGTTAGAAAGTAAAGGCAGCCCAAGAAAATGACTTGTGTGTTTTCACTGAATCATCAGAATAGTCTTAGTTTTTAAAAAACATGACAGAATATAGCTTGTTGGGCTTAAATTCAATATTTAAAGAGAACATAAGACAAGAATTAATGTCACATTGTTCTTCAAAAAGTTACTGTCATGAAAGATAAATAAAGCCTAAGAAATTGTTCACAATTAAAGGAGGCAAATGAGATATGACAACTAAATTCAATATATGATCCTGGACTGAAATTTGCACTCATAGGGAAAAACATGCCATAAAGGGCATTATTAGAAAATGGTTAAAACTAGAACATGGACTTTTTTATACTTAAAATTTTTTTTTCTATTTTGAAACAATCCCAATTTACAAAAAAAAATAGCAGGTACAGAACAAAGAATATGTCTTTTGAACTATTTGAGAATAAGCTGACAATATCTCAAAACCCCCAAATACTTTAATGCATATTTTGTACAAAGATATTCTTACAGTAAAAACATCAAAATCAGAAAATTAGTATTGATATTCTATGACCATTTAATCCTCAGACTTCATTTGAATTTCTTAACTGCCCCAATAATGTCCTCAGAGCAAAAAGATATGTTGGTAATTAGAATAGGAAAAAGGAGTCCAGAATGGCGGTGGCTAAAAGACAAGAAAGGGAAAAGCCTGTGAAAATAGAACAAAGGAAGGTCCAAGGACCGGAGTGAGGACCTCAGGTAGAACAAACAGCACTACTAGCTAGCCCAATTTACATACGGCAGGGCCAGGGGGAGGGAAAAAACATATTAAAAGAGGAGCCAAAGGGCCAGGGGTCTCTCACCCATGTGCAAGCACACACTCTCTCTCTCTTTCTCTCTCTCACTCTCTTGCTCTCTCGTGCTCTCTCTCTCTCTTCTCATCGTGTCTTTTGGGTCAGCATGCCCTCACGCCTCGAGGATGTAGTTTTCTCTATTTTCTAAATAAAACTGAGCTGTAACACGGAGCTATAACACTGATCTGTCCGAGAGCTGAGACACGGTCTGTCCAAGGGCTTTAACGTCCGTGCTTCAAATTTTTGTTGTAATGAGACAGAACTGAGGAAATTAAACACTCCCCTGACAGATCCATTTCGGAATCACAAGTTGCATGTAGTTACTATGTCTCTTTAGTCTTTTAAGTCCTCTATCTTTCCTTGACTGTTATGGCCTTGGTGTGTGCATTCTAAGTCGTTTCAGTCATGTTCGACTCTTTGCGACCCCATGGACTGTAGACCACCAGGCTCCTCTGTCCATGGGGATTCTCCAGGCAAGAATACTGGAGTCAGTTGCCAAGCACTCTTTTGGGGGATCTTCTAGACCAAGAGGTCAAACGTGTGTCTCTTACGTCTCCTGCATTGGCAGGCATGTTCTTTACCACTAGTGTCACCTGGGAAGCCTTTATGGCCTTGGTAATTTTCTGTTAACTTAAAAAAATTTTTTTAAATAAAGAGATTTAAAAAAACCAGAATCAATGGCATTACTAGAAATTTTGTGACTCTATTATTTAATATTAATATTTATGTATGTATAAGTTGGGCTTCCCAGGTAACACAGTGGTATAGAATCCACTTACCAACTCAGGAGACACAAAAGACACAGGTTCGATCCCTGGTCAGGAAGATCCCGGAGAAGGATATGGCAACCCACTCCAGTATTCTTGCCTGGAGAATCCCACGGACAGAGGAGCCTGGCAGGCTACAGTCCATGAAGTCACAAAGAGTTGGACATGACTGAGCTGCAGAGCACATACACACAATGTGTTGTATGTGTTTTCCAGCTTCCAAGCAAGTCTCAAGATTGAGAGAATATTGCTAAAGCAGTAATTACCATGTAATCATAGTGTTCTTTGGAACCATTGAGAATTCTATAATAATCTATAAAAAGTAGATTAGGTATGAAATTTGTTTTATAGTGACCCTAACTAATTAACCCAGATCTTGTATGCTGCTGCTGCTGCTGCTAAATCGCTTCAGTCGTGTCCGACTCTGTGCGACCCCATAGACGGCAGCCCATCAGGCTCCACCATCCCTGGGATTCTCCAGGCAAGAATACCGGAGTGGGTTGCCATTTCCTTCTCCAGCGCATGAAAGGGAAAAGTGAAAGTGAAGTCGCTCAGTCGTGTCTGACTCTTAGCGACCCCATGGACCCCATAGCCTACCAGGCTCCTCCGTCCATGGGATGTTCCAGGCAAGAGTACTGGAGTGGGGTGCCATTGCCTTCTCCGAGATCTTGTATAGGTGGTCCCTATTAGATGCCATCCCCATTCTGGGATTTCTAAATAGATTACTTAGGACTGGTTTATGAGCTCCATGTAGGCTTCGGGTTCAGAAACCAGTCCTAAGAAATGAATTTATATGCTACAGCTAAGACAAAAATGAAACTAACTCCATAACAGACAACAACAAAGAAAATCCAAGGAGAATAAAAATAAGATTTCTAATTAAGGACACTAGTGGTATACATTTGAAGATTTCAAAATAAAATTATAAAAGGAATGAAATGTAAATGTCAAAAATACGCCAAGAGCAGAAAAATTAAAATGAAAGAACCTCTGTAGTTAGATATGTTAACTATATTAGAATATGTAAATGTTCTTTCCAGCTTTAAATGGTTGAAATAACAAAAGATCAGAAAGTAAGGATTCTTATAGTATCAACCCAAGAATTTGGGATTTCATTTTGTTGGTCCTACCAAATGAAACATTTCTTCTTCCAACATAGTTTCTTAAATTTCACGACTTAAGAACTGAAAGGAATGTATAAAAGACAAGATCTAGTTCAAGTCTTTCACTTTTAAGGTGATAAAATCTAGGCACATGGATGACCATTCACTCTCAAGATTAAATAGCTGAGTCAGGTCTTGATCCAAGGTCTCTCGATTTTTAATCCAGTACTTTACCCCTACATAGAAAAATCGTCATTGATTTTGTGATGGATAGGGAGATCCTATCCACATGTAACTATAGGAATGTCAATTTCCTGAGCAATTTACCACAAATGAATGTAAAAGATTGAAAACCTATAAGGTAATCTATCTAGCTTATCTCTTCATAGATTCTGCCTCTTCCTTAAATTTATGAGAAGCTAGGAGTCCTCTTTGTTGATGGGACCAGGTATGGTCATAAAACTCCCTGGAAATTTAGAATCTAGACCAAATAAAACGTGTTGATTCAGTCTCTTCCTAAGAGTCTGGCTTAGGAATATGTGACCTGGGGAAATAGTAATCATAATTTCAACCAAACAAACAGAGATCAAAAGAAAGCCCATCTGCAGCAAGAGGAATGAAGATGCACAGAAAGAAGAGAAATGGAGACGTTCCCATGGAGGTCTACTGCATAGTTCCAGTTCCTTCCTGAGGCTGATTTGACTCTGCTTTGGGATTCCATGTGCTTTGGGATTCCATGATACATCCCCATATATTTGTAATAAATCTCTGGCCAAAAGCCAGGTCAAGTGAGATGCTGCAACCAAACAATCCCAAGTAATTCTATAGCCTTTGCAATACAAAGTAAAGTACATTTCAAGCAGTCCTTTATTTGTGTAAGGTGATATTCACCAAAATGGACACATCTTTTTTCTCATTAGCCATAATATATTTATACTGATTCATTAATACTTCCTCACACAATCCTCTTTGTAATGCTTCAACACAAACATTAGCAATTTAACAATTTGATCTAAAATCCTGGAACAGAGAAAATCTAATTCATAAGAGTTGAACCAATGACACTGACGTAGCACACTTAATCTATTGGCTGACAGAGAGAAGCATGTGGTGACTGATACACGCATGAAACACATACAAATGGAACAGGGAAATCATAAAAGTAGGTGTCAATATTTTTCCATGCCTCTTCATGGGAGGTATTGTTTTGACTTTGAGCCATTAATTTTCTTTAAGTAAACGTATATCTAGAGAAGAGAGTAAAGAGCATTTATCCAGGTTTATTGTGATTCTGTTTGATTCCCCAGTATTATTCTTCTCCCAGATGATGAAATTAAGCCAAACAGCAGTTTTTAATATATTCCCTTGCAATTATTATTTGCCTAGAGATGAGCATGTGATTTGAGTTGGCCTAATTAGTTTACAATCTCCCATGAATTTAACTGGAATATACCTGGCTTTATTTCTTTGTTTTCCAGAACCCCTCATCCTGGGTGATATAACTTTTTTCCTTTTTTTCCTAAAGATATTTTTTTATGTGGACCATTTTTAAAGTTTTTATTGAATTTGTTACAATATTGCTTCTATGTTTTGGGTTTTTTGGCCTCAAAGCACATGGGATCTTAGCCCCTTGGCAAGGGATCAAACTTCCACCCCCTGCACTGGAAGGTAAAGTCTCAACCACTGTAACTCCAGGGAAATCCTTGATTTTTTTTTTTTCTTTTCTGGAACTGCAAATCCAGTAATCAAATTCAATCCAGTTTCTTCTCCTTCTGTCTTCCCTCTCCTCATCTTTCAATTTCACACAAACAAGGGAGCATGTGGTACCAATCAAGGACTGTAATCAAAAGGAAAAAGAGCCTTTGATGAATTCCACAGTGACAGTAAAGCAGAGAAAAAGATAAAGTCGGGGTTCTTACTGACATCACCAAACCACTAAATCAATCAACTCCAGAGCCAGTCCTGCCCCTGGAAATGTAACTAAAGTCATAATGATCTTAGGAAGCTAGCTTGAGTCAGAGATTTCTATCATTTTTTGCACAAAATATCTTGAATAATTTAAACCCTGCTTACTCTAAACAAAATAACCCAACTTTCTTTTGATTTCCCAAAAGCCAACTGATTTGTCTGAACTCTGAATTCTAATTTGAGTTTCATAAATGTATGTATTGATCAGGAAGGATATGGCCTTTGCAGAGATCAGCAATGCATTTCTGACAGGCCCTGTATATCTCTGATTATAAGTTAGGACTAACAGGCATCAGAGTGGGCAGTCACCTATGAGGTTTTTGTGGATTTTCTTGGCTGCACTCTGCAGCATTCAGAGTCTTAGTTCCCTGACTGTGCCCCCTGTATTGGTAGTACAGAGACTTAACCACTGGACCACCAGAGAAGCCCCCACCTATGAGTTTAATTTTATGCCTCTTTGCTCAGAACTACCTTATCCCTAGATGAAAAAATATCCTGTTTTTTAGGACTTTAAAATTAGTAGGATAATCATGGGCCAGATATTTACTTCATGCAATGTGAGTATATTAATCTGTATTCAAAAATATACTTTAAAAAGATGAATTACATAAATGTATTTAAAGTGTAAGAGTAATCATCTCCAAAAATACATAAATAGCTAATTTTCTCTGTAATTTTTACTGACTTCCAATTATTCCATCCCACCACCACCTCTCCCCTCAATCAAGAAAAAAATACAACAGTTAATATGCATTTAAAAAATATCTCCAAAAGTAACTGTTCTGTCTTAGCCCAAACCATCTCAAATTAGAAATATCTTTCTTTTTATTAAACAGCCTCGACTGTAAGATTATGAGAAAAACTGCAGCAGTGCAGAGCAACAGTGGTCTGGGGCTGGGAGAGTGCCGCCACTCCTGCTGAGGAGTGTCCCAATCTCCTCTTGGGAAAAGAATCAGAGACAAACAGCCACACACGTGCATCTTGCTAGCCAGATTTACTGCCCGAAGACAAATCACCATTTCACTCAAAACTGCTTTCACCACCAGCAAATGCTCTGTCATTGGTTATTATTACTTTAGTATCTTCTCACTGGCATAAATTAAACTATCTTCATAAAATCATGACCCATGACCTCAGGCCTGTTTGCTCTATAAAACCCTTATAGGAAAGCAAAAGTCTCTTAACAACATGGGTCATTGAACTTCTAAGCCACTTAACAGATGACCTTAGGAACACAGGTGAAAATAATTAAAATCAACAAACAAGATGTTTGCTAAACCTGAAACTTAAGTTACTAGGTTTACTGAACAAACTACACCTTTTTTCTACTGTGCTCCAGCTCACCTAAATAATACTGTCCTTTACGGTTTCAAGTCAACTTCCAGGAATCTGTCTTATTTCACCCACCACTTTTCCAATTCATAAGCATGATTCCTCCCCTTCAAGCCAGGTTTAAAGTTATTATATTTATGGATACATATTTCTGTAGGTTTCATATGTCAGTCCTGTTTCTCTGATTAGATTGAAGACAGGATGTTTCTCTTTTACCTAATAAATAAGCCAAGTACATAGTACTATAACCAAAAGTGAGGTCTGGCTGCTTGCTGCTCCAAAGCCAACAAACAGGCAAGGTTAGTGGAAAGCAAAGTTTGCTTTATTTTGGATGCTGGCAACTGGTGGCAGGGTGGAGAGGGGTGGGAACTCCTGTCCAAGGGCAACTCCACCCACCCCAGGCCACTGACAATCAGTTGGCAAGAGCTTTTATAGATGAAGGGAGGGGGCTATATGCAGAAACAGCACTGTCAGCTCTGACATTCATCTTTTTCTTGTAATATATGGAAGACTTTTATTTAATATCAGATTGTATAATGCCATAAAAGGAAGGATTAAAAATGTTTACTGCATAAAAGTACAAAGTAAAATTTTCTTAAAGTGATTTTGAGATTTAGCCTTAGGTCATAACTGTGGGTCTAGATCTCCAACAATCATCTTGAAATTGGTCAGAAGTGGTCTGACCAGTGTCATCTTGATTGTCTTAAGTATAGTTAATCTTCAGTTCCAGGTTGGTTTGTTCCCATTTCCTTGAGGCCAGTTCTTGGAATTGTGACAGCTTATGTCATGGCCACAGTCTGTCATCAGTAATTAACTTCTACCTGGTGGGGGTTTCAGTATCTGTAAGACAGTTCACAGGATATTGCTCAGAATATTATCTGTAGCCCTTGAGGAGGAACTAAAGGTCCTTAACTATGGTTAATGACAGCTATTATCATTTAGACTCCCCCCCTTTTTTTCATTATTAACTTTTTTAAAATTAATTTATTTTTTATTGAAATATAATTGTTTTACAGAAATCTGTTGATGGACATCTAGGTTGCTTCCTTGTTTTAGCTATTGTAAATAGTGCTGCAATGAACAGTGGAATACATGTGCCTTTTTCAGTTTTGGTTTCCTCAGGGTATATGCCTAGGGAGTGGGATTGCTGGGTCATATGGTAGTTTTATTCCTAGTTTTGTAAGGAATCTCAATACTGTCTTTCATAGTGGCTATACTAATTTACATTCCCACCAAAAGTGTAAGAGCGTTCCCTTTTCTCTGCACCCTCTCCAGTATTTACTGTTTGCAGACTTTGATAATGGCCATTCTGACCAGTGTGAGGTGATATCTCACTGTAGTTTTGATTTGCATTTCCCTAATAATGAGCAATGTTGAGCATCTTTTCATGTGTTTGTTAGCCATCTGCATGTCTTCTTTGGAGAAATGTCTGTTTATATCTTTTCTCCACTTTTTGATTGGGTTGTTTGTTTTTCTGGTATTGAGTTGTAGGAGCTGCTTGTATATTTTGGAAATTAATCCTTTGTCAGTAATTCCATTTGCTATTATCTTCTCCCATTCTGAGGGTTGTCTTTTCCCTTGCTTATAGTTCCCTTTGCTGTGCAAAAGCTTTTAAGTTTAATCAGGTCCCACTTGTTTACTTTTGTTTTTATTTCCATTACTCTAGGAGGTGGGTCACAGAGGATCTTGCTATGATTTATGTCATCGAGTGTTCTGCCTATGTTTTCCTCTAAGAGTTTTATAATTTCTGGTCTTACATGTAGGTCTTTAATCCCTCTTGAGTTTATCTTTGTGTTTGGTGTTAGGAAGTGTTCTAATTTCATTCTTTTACATGTAGCTGTCCAGTTTTCCCAGCACCATTTATTGAAGAGGCTGTCTTTGCCCCATTGTATATTCTTGCCTCCCTTGTCAGAAATAAGGTACCCATAGATACATGGGTTTATTTCTGGGCTTTCTATCTTGTTCCATTGGCCTGTATTTCTGTTTTTGTGCCAGTAACATACTGTCTTGATGACTGTAGCTTTGTAGTATAATTGAAGTCAGGAAGGTTGATTCCTCCAGCTCCATTCTTCCTTCTCAAGACTGCTTTGGCTATTCAGGGTCTTTGTATTTCCATATAAATTGTGAAATTTTTTGTTCTAGTTCTGTAAAAATGCCATTGGTAATTTGATAGGGATCACATTGAATCTGTAGACTGTGTTTGGTAGTATAGCCATTTTCACAATATTGATTCTTCCTACCCAGGAACATGGAATATCTCTCCATCTGTTTATGTCATCCTTGATTTCTTTCATTAGTGTCCTATACTTTTCTGGGTACAGTTCTTTTGTCTCCTTAGGTAAGTTTATTCCTAGATATTTAATTTTTTTTTGTTGCAATGGTGAATGGGATTTATTCCTTTCTTTCTCTTTCTGATTTTTCATTGTTAGTATATGGAAATGCAAGTGATTTCTGTGTATTAATTTTGTATCCTGCAACTTTGCTAAATTCACTGATTAGCTCTAGTAACTTTCTGATACTATCTTTAGGGTTTTCTATGTACAGTATCATGTCATCTGCAAACAGTGAGAGCTTTACTTCTTTTCCGATCTGGATTCCTTTTATTTCTTTTTCTTCTCTGATTGCTGTAGCTAGGACTTCCAGAACTATGTTGAATAATAGTGGTGAAAGTGGACACCTTTGTCTTGTTCCTGATCTTAGGGGGAATGCTTTCAGTTTTTCACCTTTGAGAATACTGTTTGCCATAGGCTATCATATATGGCCTTTACTATGTTGAGGTAGGTTCCTTCTATGCCCATTTTTTGAAGAGGTTTAATCATAAATGGGTACTGAATTTTGTCAAAGGCTTTTTCTGCATCTATTGAGAGTATCATATGGTTTTTATCTTTCAATTTGTTAGTATGATGTGTCACATTGATTGATTTGTGTGTATTGAAAAACTCTTGCATCCTTGGAATAAACCCAACTTGATCATGGTGTATGAGCTTTTTGATGTGTTGCTGAATTCTGTTTGCTAAAATTTTGTTGAGAAGTTTTGCATCTATGTTCATCAGTGATATTGGCCTGTAGTTTTCTTTTTGTGTGTTGTCTTTGTCTAGTTTTGATATCAGGGTGATGGTGGCCTCGTAGAATGAGTTTGGAAGTGTTTCTTCCTCTGCAGTTTTTTGAAAGAGTTTTAGAAGGATAGGCATTAGCTCTTCTGTAAATGATAGAATTCTCCTGTGAAGCCATCTGTTCCTGGGCTTTTGTTTTCTAGGAAATTTTGATCACAGCTTCAATTTCAGTGCTTGTAATTGGATTGTTCATAATTTCTATTTCTTCCTGGTTCAGTCTTGGAAGATTGAACTTTTCTAAGAATCTGTCCATTTCTTCTAGGTTATCTATTTTATTGCCATATAGTTGTTCATAATAGTTTCTTATAATCCTTTGTATTTCTCCATTGTCTACTGTGACTGCTCTTTTTTCGTTTCTAATTTTGTTGATTTTATTCTTTTTGCTTGATGAGTCTGGCTAAAGATTTGTCAATTTTGTTTATCTTCTCAAAGAACCAGCTTTTAGTTTTATTAATCTTTACTATTGTCTCTTTCATTTCTTTTTCACTTATTTCTGCTCAGATCTTCATGATTTCTTTCCTTCTACTAATTTTGGGGTTTTTCTGTTCTTCTTTTTCCAGTTGTTTTAGGTGTAAAGTTAGGTTGTCTATTCGATGGTTTTCTTACTGCTTGAGGTAGGATTGTATTGCTACTGCTTTTGCTGCATCCCATAGGATTTGAGTTGTGATGTTTTGTCATTTGTTTCTAGAAATTTTTTGATTTCTCTTTTGATTTCTTCTGTAACCTGTTGGTTATTTAGAAACGTGTTGTTTAATCTCCATGTATCTGTGTTTCTTAGTTTTCTTCTTGTAATTGATATTTAGTCTCATAGCATTGTGGTCAGAGGAGATGCTTGATTTGATTTCAATTTTCTTAAATTTACTGAGGTTTGATTTGTGCTCCAATATGTGGTCTATCCTGGAGAATGTTCCATGTACACTTGAGAAGAAGGTGTATTCTTCTGCATTTGGATGGAATGTCCTGAAGATATCAATGAGATCCATCTCATCCAATGTATCATTTAAGACTTGTGTTTCCTTATTAATTTTCTGTTTTGATGATCTGTCCATTGGTGTGAGTGAGGTGTTAAAATCTCCTACTACTATTGTGTTACTGTCAACTTCTCCTTTTATGTCTGTTAGTATTTGTCTTTATGTATTGAGGTGCTCCTATGTTGGGTGCATAGATATTTACAATTGTTATGTCTTCCTCTTGTATTGATCCCTTGATCACTATGTAGTATCCTTCCTTATCTCTTGTAATCTTCTTCATTTTAAGGTCTATTTTTTCTGAAATAAGGATTGCTACTCCAGCTTTCTTTTGCTTCCCATTTGCATGGAATGTATTTTTTCATCCTCTCACTTTCAGTCTATAAGTATCTTTAGGTCTGAAGTGGGTTTCTTGTAGACAGCATATATATGGGTCTTGTTTTTGTATCCATTCAGCCAGTCTGTGTCTTTTGGTTGGGGCATTTAATCCATTTACATTTAAAGTAATTATTGATATATATGTTGCTATTGTCATTTTCTTAATTGTTTGGGGTTGATTTTGTAGATCTTTTTTCTTCTCTTGTATTTCTTGACTATATATGTCCCTTTAACATTTGTTGTAAAGCTGGTTTTCTGGTACTGAATTCTTTTAACTTTTGCTTGTCTGAAAGGCTTTTGATTTCTCCATCAGTTTTGAATGAGATCCTTGCCAGGTACAGTAATCTTGGTTGTAGATTTTTCCCTTTCAGTACTTTAAGTATATCCTGCCATTCCTTTCTGGCCTGTAGAGTTTCTGCTGAAAGATCAGCTGTTAAGTGTATGGGATTTCCCTTCTGTGTTACTTGTTGCTTCTCCCTGGCTGCGTTTAATATTCTTTCATTGTGCTTAGTCTTTGTTAGTTTGATTACTGTGTCTTGGCATGTTTCTCCTTGGATTTATCCTGTATGGGACTCTTGGACTTGATTGACTATTTCCTTTTCCATTTGGGGGAAATTTTCAACTATAACCTCTTCAAAAATTTTCTCGTACCCTTTCTTTTCCTCTTCTTCTGGGACACCTGTAATTCGAATGTTGGTGTGCTTTACATTGTCCCAGAGGTCTCTGAGACTATCCTCCATTCTTTTCATTCTTTTTACTTTATTCTGCTCTTCAGAAGTTATTTCCACCATTTTATCTTCCAGCTCACTGATTTGTTCTTCTGCTTCAGATATTCTGCTATTGATGACTTCTAGAGTATTTTTAATTTCAGTAATTGTGTTGTTTGTCTCTGTATGTTTATCCTTTAATTCTTCTAGGTCTTTGTTAACTGATTCTTGCATTTTCTCCATTTTATTTTCAAGGTTTTTGATCATCTTTACTATCATTATTCTGAATTCTTTTTCAGGTAGTTTGCCTATTTCCTCTTCATTTACTTGGACTTCTGTGTTTCTAGTTTATTCCCTCATTTGTGTAGTATTTCTCTGCCTTTTCATTATTTTTTTTTAACTTATTGTGTTTGAGGTCTCCTTTTCCTAGGCTTCAAGGAAAATTGAATTCTTTCCTTCATGAAGGCTGAATTCTTTCTTCCTTTTGGTTTCTGCCCTCCTAAGGTTGGTCCAGTGGTTTGTGTAAGCTTCATATAGGGTGAGATTTGTGCTGAGTTTGTTTGTTTGTTTGTTTTGCCTCTGATGGGCAAGGCTGAGTGAGGTGGTAATCCTGTCTACTGATGATTTGGTTTGTATTTTTGTTTTGTTTATTGTGCAGATGAGACTTCCTGCACAGGGTGCTACTGGTGGTTGGGTGACATTGGGTCTTGTATTCAAGAGGTTTCCTTTGTGTGAATTCTCACTATTTGATACACCCTAGAGTTAGTTCTCTGGTAGTCTAGGGTCTTTGAGTCAGTGCTCCCACTCCAAAGACTCAGGGCTTGATCTCTGGTCAGGAACAAAGATTCCACAAGTGGTTTGTTATGGAATTAAGTGAGATTAAACCAAATATCCAAAAATGAGAAACCAAAGATGAACCCCAGACAAACGGCAGTTACAAAATAATGAAATAATAATGAAAATAATGGAATATACACATATACATATACACTCATGAGCAAAGTAAAAAGAGTCCAACAAAAATACAGTAGACTGACCTGGTGAACAAAGGAAATCAAAAATTATATTCACCAGTTAAGAACAAAACTAACTAAAGTACAAACTGGAAAACAAAACTAAAGCAAGGTGCCAAGGGGGAATAAAGCAATGAAAACAAAACTAACAAATATGTTGAGAAGAAAGAAAAGAAAGAAAGAATAGATAAGCAAAGTTAAACAGAGGTAGATGAATATTAACTACAAGATTAACTGCAAGGGGAAAAGAACAGTAGGAAAGGCAAACAAAGGAATAAATGTAGAAAAAATATAGCAGATTTAAAAGAATTAAAAATTACAATTATAAAAAAGAAAAAATGGAAGAAAAAAGGAAAACTTCACAGAATTGCAACAGCCCAATGTAGAGGTAGAGGTTTATAACATCAAAAAAAGTGTGAGTGAATATACACACATATATATATACAACCATAAGCAGAATCAAAACAGTCCAACAAAAATAAAATACAATAGATTGACCCAGAAGGAAACCAAAAATTATATCTACCAGAACAAAACTAACTAAAGCACAAACTAGAAAACAAAACTAAAGCAAGGTGCCAATTGGGGAATAAAGCAATGAAAAGAAAACTAACAAATGCATTGAGAGGAAAGGAGGGAAAGAAAAGAAAGAATAGATATGAAAGTTAAATAGAGGTAGATAAAGAATATTTATATACATTAAAGATTAACTGCAAGGGAAAAGGAGAAGGCAATGGCACCCCACTCCAGTCCTCTTGCCTGGAAAATCCCATGGATGGAGGAGCCTGGTAGGCTACAGTCCATGGGGTCGCTAAGAGTCGGACACGACTGAGCGACTTCACTTTCACTTTTCCCTTTCATGCACTGGAGAAGGAAATGGCAACCCACTCCAGTATTCTTGCCTGGAGAATCCCAGGGATGGCAGAGCCTGGTGGGCTGCCGTCTATGGGGTCGCACAGAGTCGGACACGACTGAAGCGACTTAGCAGCAGCAGCAGCAAGGGAAAAGAACAGTAGGGAAAGCAAACAAAGGAATAAGTGTAGGAAAAATAATAATATATTTTTTAAAAATTAAAATTAAAAAAAGAGAGAGAGAGAGAAAAAAAGGAAAACTCCACAGAACTGCAAAAGCTCAACACAGAGGCAGAGGTTTATAACAACAATAAAAAATGTGACTGAGGAAAAAAAAAGCTCAAAAGCTTAATTGGATTCCATAGAGCCAATAAAATCAACAACTACAACAGGAGAGGAAAAAAAGGAAAGAAAAAAGAAAAAAAATCCAAAAGAATCTGCAGAACAATTCAAAACATAAGAATAACACGTGTTTTTCTTGAGTCACTGCTGTCAGAGTCCTTTCCTTCGCTGGGAGTCACAGTCCACTTTACCTCCCTAGAAGGCCCTCCAACACTGTGCTGATCTCTGGACCTGCTGTAGGGCAGCTCAGATTCTAATCTGTCCCTACTCCTGTGTATTCTTGTCTACAATGTCCACAGGTATCAGAACTAGTGCGTTTTCTTTGTGGGAGCTCTCAATGACCTTTTATATGTTCCATAGACACAGAGTCTGCCTAGTTGATCATATGGATTTAATCTTCAGCTTGTACAGCTGGTGGGAAGGTTTTGGGTCTTCTTCCTTAGCCACACTGCCCCTGGTTTTCAATTGTGGTTTATTTCCACCTCTGCATGTGGGTCATCCACTGGGGTTTGCTCCTGAGGCTGCCCTGGAGGACTTGGGTTTGCCCCTGTGAGGGCCAGGCATGGAGGTGGTGCAGCTGCTTGGGTCGCAGGGGTTCTGGCAGCACCAGGTACTCAGGGAAGGTGACAGCTAGGGCAACAGCTAGAAGGGTATGGCAACAAGTATTGGCCAATATGCTCCAGCATTCTTACCTGGAGATACCCTCTCCCTGATAGAGATGCCTGCCAGGCCACAGTCTACAGGGCTGCAAAGAGTCCAACACGACCGGAGTGACCCTGAGCACATAGATGCAAGTCTTTTTTGCCTGTGGCAGCTCTGCCCCAGTGAGAGTTGAGAGTGAAAGTGGCACAGCTGCTTGACTTGCAGGGACCCTGGCAGTGCCAAGTGTGCAGGAACAGACTGCCTCCACCACAGGAGTTATGGCCCTATCACAGCCTTTTTTCAAGCCTCTTGTAGCAGGTGATCAGAAGGCCTCTTTGGCCAGTCTTTCTCCATAGCTCTGCCCACTTAGGCACTTAGAGGGCTTCCTTGCCTGAGGTCCTTCTCTGTTGTTTGGCACTTCAGGCACATAGAGGGGCCCTCCAGGCTGGGGTCCTACTTTGTAGATCAGCACATCAGGCACTTAAAGGGGCACCCTGAGTGGGATCCTGCTCTGTAGTTCAGTGCATCAGGTGTTTGATTGGCCAGCCTCTCTATTGTTCAGCTGCCAATGCTGGCGTGTGAGGAGAGAGAGGCTATGGTAATGGCTCCACCCCCTGAGTGTGACTCAGCAGTATTGCCTTGCTTCCATGCTTGCCTAGCTTTCCTCCACCAGCATTTCCCACCACAATCTCCTCCCTCACATCCCCTCAATCTGTCTTTCTGCAGTCAACAGCAGCCCTCACTCTGGGATTGCTCCACAATCCCTAAACTCCAGCTCCCAGCCAGGGAACCAGCGTTCCTGTCTGGGGTGTGTATGGCTGCGGCAAGGACTGTCCGATTCTCATTCCATTTAGGCTGCCACAGGTCAGCCGTTTCACTCTCAGCCTTAAATGTTTCTCCTCTGACTCAGACAATTGCCCCAATGTGGGGATTGGACCCCTGCTTCAGTTCCCCCACTGGCTGAGGGCAAGTCCAGTCCTACTAACACTCCTGTTTTTCCCCCTAGTTCCTTCATCCTACTGAGTTTTGCATGGTTCTATATATTCTTTTCCACTGGTCACCTACTCCTGTCCACTCTCAGCTGGTGTTCTGCATGCACTTGTGTGTCTGAAGGTGTATTCCTGATGTATCCATGGAGAGAGATGTACTCCACGTCCACCTACTCCTCTGCTGTCTTGTTCTCCCTCCCCTTTTTTAAAATTAAGATTTTTAGTTGGCATTTCAGTATCAAACTCTCAAAAATTAATAGAATGAATAGACAGGAAAGTAGAAGGATAGTGTATACCTGAAAAGCACCATGAACCAACACAATATAATTTAAGATTTATACAATTTTCACACAACAGCAGGGTACACATTCTATCCAAATTCCCATAGACTATAAACCAAGAGACACTGGAACATATCCAAGGACATAAAAACAAGGTGCAAAATTCTCATGATTAGTCTTGTCAGATTGTTTTTCTTTGCTTCTGCTTTTTCTCACTTCTGATTAAACTTATCCTTTGGCTAAAGTTTTTCCACAGACAACAAGCAGGCAGAGGACATGAGGAAGAAGGAGCATAGGGTTCTGCTCCATTTCAGTACCACACAGCACTCTGTACCTCAAAAAGTTCATCTATTATCTGTTAAACCATTGAACAATTTCAAATTAGTTGATCATTATTAAATATTGTATATGTGTAAGGCACTGCAGGGACACAAGATGAGTAAGTCTTTGTACTAATGAGGAATGTCAAGGAAAGAACTCAGTGTTTCAGATTATAAGGCAGCATAAGATAGATGATGTAAAAAACATACCAGTTACTCTGGATGTTCAAAAGAAGGGAAAGAATGGAAGGATCAGAAGAGGCTTCATTTGGAAGATGATTTCTGAGATAAGCCTTGAAGGAAAAGTAGTAATTTCACCTACAGAAGTGGAGGTACAGGAAACAAAATTAACAAAGGCAGGTAAAAGGACAGTATAAGAGATAGTCAGGTGACAGCTGAATTTTTCAGCTTTGTTGAAAACTAATACACTAGCAACCAAAGTGTAGCTCCATACATATTAGTAGATTAAAAATCCTTGAGTTCCAGGATAGCAAATTCATATCTAATTTGATAGATCCATTATGCAACCATTTAGATTTTTGAATAGGAAATTAAATTATTTTAATGTCCCTTTGGAAATCTATTCTGAAGAAGGAAGAGACCAGGAGGTCAATGAAGAAGTTGTGAAAGAAATACCACTTAAGAAACAGTGAGGAATACTATTTCACACCTGCTAGGATGGCTACAATGAAAGAAAAAAATAGCAAGTGTTGATCAAGAGTAGAGAAACTGGAAGCCTCATACATTGCTAGTGGAAAAGTTAAATGGTGCAACCATGACGAAAACTTTGGCAGTTGCTCAAAAGTTACACACAGAGTTAACTTAGCAATTTCATTCCTAGCTATATACTCAAAAGAATTGAAAAGATATGTTGTCTACATGCAAAAACTTGAACATGAATATTTTAGCAGACTATTTATTCATAACAGCCAATAAGTGAAAAAATATATTCATCAACTGAAAAAATATAAATAAATAGTGGTATATCCATACAATATAATATTACTTGGCAATAAAAAGGAAGGACATACTGATGCATGTTACAATATGAATGAAACTTGAAAACACTGTGATAAGTGAAAATGCAAAAGGCCATATACTGTAAGGTTACATTTAAGTGAAGTTTCCAGGACAGACAAATCCACAAAGACAGAAAGTGGATTAGTGGTTGCCATAACGATAGGCAAAGGGATAAATAAACTACTAAGTGTGGGGTTTCTTTTCGGGGTGATGAAAATATTCTGGAATTAGTATTCATGATTGCTGCATAATATTGTAAATATATTTAACAATCACTAAACTGTATATTTAAAAATGGTCAAAATGGTGAGTTTTATGCTAAATGAATTTATCTTATTTTTTGAAAAACAAAGAAGAAATACTGAAGAAATAAAATACAATGGTAGTCATGTGACTAGAAGGACAAATGAGGGAAATGTTAAGAAATTACAGTCTACTTTTTTTTTTTTAATGTTTAGGCTTTCTTTATTAAAAGTCAGAAGTTGATATTAAGCACATCAAATAATTTTTGAAATTAATATGTTCACAGGACAGCTGTCATGAAGCACAACATGAATTTCATAATTTGAACTCTACTGAGATATAGAAGCATAATTTTATTTTTTTAAAGACATTTTCAACTACACATATACTCACTTATCAGTTGAATAATGGAAGGCAAGCTTATATCCCATCTGTCACGCACATTCTGTCACAGTGTATGATATTGGTGATTTCTGAAAAAATTAGTTGTTGGATTGGAAGCAAATTTTTTCTTAATTAATTTTTATTGGAGTATAGTTGTTTCACAATGTTAGTTTCTGCTGTACAGCAAAGTGAATCAGATATATGTAGATATATAGATACACACACACACACACACATATACACTCTTTTTTGGATGTTCTTTCCATTTAGGTCACCACAGAGCATTGAGTAGAGCTCCCTGTGTTATAACGTAGGTTCTCATTAGTTATCCATTTGAGTGCAGAGTTCCAAAGAATAGCAAGGAGAGATAAGAAAGCCTTCCTAGTGATCAATGCAAAGAAATAGAGGAAAACAATAGAATGGGAAAGTCTAGAGATCTCTTCAAGAAAATTAGAGATACCAATGGAACATTTCATGCAAAGATGGGCTCAGTAAAGGACAGAAATGGTATGGACCTAACAGAAGCAGAAGATATTAAGAAGAGGTGGCAAGAATACACAGAAGAACTATACAAAAAAGATCTACACGACCCAGATAATCACAGTGGTGTGATCACTCACCTAGAGCCAGACATCCTGGAATGTGAAGTCAAGTGGGCCTTAGGAAGCATCACTACGAACAAAGCTAGCGGAGGTGATGAAATTCCACTTGAGCTACTTCAAATCCTAAAAGATGATGCTGTGAAAGTGCTGCACTCAAAATGACACCAAATTTGGAAAACTCAGCAGTGGCCACAGGACAGGAAAAGGTCAGTTTTCATTCCAATCTCAAAGAAAGGCAATGCCAAAGAATGCTCAAACTACTGCACAAGTGCACTCATCTCACACACTAGTCCCTGGTGGCTCAGAGGTTAAAGCGTCTGCCTCCAATGCAGGAGACCTGGGTTCGATCCCTGGGTCGGGAAGATCCCCTGGAGAAGGAAATGGCAAGCCACTCCAGTATTCTTGCCTGGAGAATCCCATGGACGGAGGAGCCTGGTAGGCTACAGTCCATGGGGTTGCAAAGAGTTGGACACAACTGAGCATTTTCACTTTCACTTTTCACACACTAGTAAAGTAATGCTCAAAATTCTCCAAGTCAGGCTTGAGCAATATGTGAACCATGAAGTTCCAGATGTTCAAGCTGGATTTAGAAAAGGCAGAGGAACCAGAGATCAAATTGCCAACATTCTCTGGATCATCGAAAAAGCAAGAGAGTTTCAGAAAAACATCTATTTCTGCTTTATTGACTATGCCAAAGCCTTTGTGTGGATCACAATAAACTGTGGAAAATTCTGAAAGAGATGGGAATACCTGACCACCTGACCTGCCTCTTGAGAAACCTGTATGCAGATCAGGAAGCAACAGTGAGAACTGGACATGGAACAACAGACTGGTTCCAAATAGGAAAAGGAGTACGTCAAGGCTGTATATTGTCATCCTGCTTATTTAACTTATATGCAGAGTACATCATGAGAAACACTGGGCTGGATGAAGCACAAGCTGGAATGAAGATTGCTGGGAGAAATATCAATAACCTCAGATATGCAGATGACACCACCTTTATGGCGGAAAGTGAAGAGGAACTAAAGAGCCTCTTGATGAAAGTAAAAGAGGAGAGTGAAAAAGTTGGCTTAAAGCCTAACATTCATAAAACTAAGATCATGGCATCTGGCCCCATCACTTCATGGCAAATAGATGGAGAAACAGTGGAAACAGTAGCTGACTTTATTTTGGGGGGCTCCAAAATCACTGCAGATGGTGACTGCAGCCAGGAAATTAAAAGACACTTACTCCTTGGAAGGAAAGTTATGACAAACCTAGACAGCATATTAAAAAACAGAGACATTACATAGCCAGCAAAGGTCCATCTAGTCAAGGCTATGGTTTTCCCAGGAGTCATATATGGATGTGGGAGTTGGACTATAAAGAAAGCTGAGGGCTGAAGAATTGATGCTTTTGAAGTATGGTGTTGGAGAAGACTCTTGAGAGTCCCTTGGACTGCAAGGAGTTCCAACGAGTCCATCCTAAAGGAGATCAGTCCTGAGTGTTCATTGGAAGGACAGATGCTGAAGTGGAAACTCCGATACTTTGGCCACCTGATGCGAAGAGCTGACTCATTTGAAAAGACCCTGATGCTGGGAAAGATTGAGGGCAGGAGGAGAAGGGAACGACAGAGGATGAGATGGTTGAATGGCATCCCCGACTCAACGGACATGAGTTTGGGTAAACTCCGGGAGTTGGTGATGGACAGGGAGACCTGGCGTGCTGCAGTCCATGGGGTCACAAAGAGTTGGACATGACTGAGCAACTGAACTGAACTGATCTCAGAGATTTTAACTTGTAAAAAAAAGCTAAAATCAAAGAAGCATAATTAGATATAGGAAATAGAGGAAACATGCAGTAAAAAGCAAGAGCTAGTTTGTGCAGAAACACAACAAATTCAGTTTGAACCATCATGGATCCCAAATACGTTGTTTGGGTATTTATACTGAGATTAATGAATTACTATTAAAATTATATACTAATTCAATGGGTGATAGAGTATACTTTTAAACATATGTAACATTGGAACTTTTGAGAACAACTACAAGTCTGAAAATCAACTGTTAGAAAAGGTAAAGCCATCCTCATGGAAAGAATCTACAATATTAATTTTAGCATTGGAAGACACATTCACATTCAAAATCCCAGGGTTCTACCATTTCGAAATCTCTTATCTGTTTCCACTTAAAATACTTCTTAGCAGGTTCTTTATGAAAGAATATAAAAGAGAGTCCCCTTCTTCAAAGAAGCTCATCAAAGTGCAACACAAAAAGAAAGGCAGAAAGAAGGTAAATACCTAACATCAGAAAATATGTTAAAGCATATTGGGTTTCCAAGGTAAATACTCAATTTGCCCAGCATTTATTAAATACCTAGTATCTTTCAGGACTCTAGAGTACTCTCTGAGGGGTGTAAAATGTAAGTAAATACAATCATTATAGTTAGGGACACTGGAGGCTGGAGACAGAGTGGTTTTGCTTCATGTAGCTATCTATGTCGGAGAAGGCAATGGCACTCCACTCCAGTACTCTTGCCTGGAGAATCCCATGGACAGAGGAGCCTGGTAGGCTGCAGTCCATGGGGTCGTGAAGAGTCGGACACGACTGAGTGACTTCACTTTCACTTTTCACTTTCATGCACTGGAGAAGGAAATGGCAACCCACTCCAGTGTTCCTGCCTGGAGAATCCCAGGGACGGGGGAGCCTGGTGGGCTGCCGTCTATGGGGTCGCACAGAGTCGGACACGACTGAAGCAACTTAGCAGCAGCAGCTATCTATGTGTGAGTGGTGAGTGGATGGAAACACAATGAATGCAGTAGGGATTCAAAGAGGAAAAAGATCATCCTGAATAGAAGAGCTAGAAATGGCAAGATGGTATCAGAAAATGAACCTTAAGAATATGATCTTAGGGTCCTGAATAAGTTCAGGGCTTCCCTGGTGGTCCAGAGGTTAAGAATCCACCTACCAATCCAGGGGACACTGGTTCAATGATCCCTAGTCTGGAAAGGGATCATGCCCCACTTGCCCCACATGCCACAGGGCAGGTAAGGGCGTGTGCCACAACTACTGAGCCCAGGGGCCCTAGAGCACATGCTTCACAAGAGAAGTCACCACAATGAAAAGCACACACACTGCAACTAAAGAGTAGCTCCCCAACTCCAACGCAACTAGAGAAAGCTGGCACACAGCAAGGAAGACCCAGTACAAGCAAAAATACATAAATCTTAAAAAAAAAAAAAAAAAAGAATATGTTAGTTTAGAGGCAGAATTGGCAGTAGTAGGTGTTCTAATCAGGGGAACCAGTTTAAATAAAATCATGGAGGCAGGAAGGCAGGCACACAGTGCATCGGAGGAAACCTGGAAGATAAGTTTTGAAACACAGACTGGGTTGTAGATACATGGTCTTGAATGCCAGAGTGAGAATTCAGTAGGGATTAGAGAGTTCTTGATGGTTTTATACCAAGAGAATGATATAATAAAAATTGTTGAGAATACTCATCTAACAACATTTTGAAACACAGACTGGCAGAGGGAGCTCTGCATAGGAAAATCAGTTTTTAAAAAAAGGCTATTGTGATGACATAAGCAATAAGTAAGATTACTCTTATCTATCTTATCTACAGTGTAATAATAAAAACAGAAAGAAGGAAATGAAAGGCACAATACACAAAGCATGTAAACAATGCAGAAAGCAAGGTCAAGCGGGGTTTCAAAACAATAAAAAAAGAATGGAGACGCTAGTGTCAAAACAGGCAAGCTAGAGAAAGGAGGCTGGAGTCAAGAAAGAAGATGAAATTATTCTGTGAACACTATTAAAATAGAAACATCTAAAAAAACAGAAACATCCAGGAGCAAACAGAAACTCCTGGCAAAAGTTTGGATTAAAGAGAAAGAAGTCATAAAAATAAAATAAGAAACGCTAGAAAAATCAAACACTAGAAAAATTTTTAAAGGTCACTTTTAAAAAAATGAGGCCACAGACAATTTTCCAAAGAATTTTCAATTAAAACATAGAGATGGAAACCAGACAAGTAGAGAAGTGAAATCATGAGTAGTAAGAAATTAGAAACGAAGAGTATAAATTATACTTCTAAAAATTGTAATAGAAAAACTTAGTCAATAATAAAATATTAAAGTTTTAACTAATATAAAGATAGTTCTACTATCTCTCTGGAGAAGATAGTAGGATACTATGGCTTTTTACCAACTGGATCAAAAGTATTTCAATATTTTAACAGTTGGCTTCACCTTAATAGGGTATGTTGGTTGCATAAAAGCCCCGAACTTTCCCTAAGGAAACTCAAGCACAGGCACAACGAAATACATGAAAGGAATTTTTAAGCAATCCTGATTCAGTATAAAACAGAAAATGCATGACAAAAATTGTGGTCAATTCATATAATGGAATACTCTACAGTATTCATATAATGGAATACTCTACAGTAATTAAAATAAAGTATAGCTACAGGCAATGTGGCTAAATCTCACAAAAATAGTTGAGAGGGAAAAAAGCCAGGAAAGAACATATGCCCTATGACTCTATCCGTATAACTTCTAATCTGTAAAACTAAACTATATTGTATGAAAAAGAAAGTAAAAGTGAAGTCGCTCAGTCGCGTTCTACTCTTTGTGACCCCATGGACTGTAGCCTACCAGGCTCTTCCGTCCATGGAATTTTCCAGGCAAGAGTACTGGAGTGGATTGCCATTTCCTTCTCCAGGGGATTTTCCTGACCCAGGGATCAAACCCAGTCTCTGGCATTGCAGGCAGATGCTTTACCATCTGAGCCACCAGGGAATCCGCTATATAGTTAGTAAAACTAAACTATATTGTACAGAGAAACATAAATCATAAAAGAAATGCAAGGAAATTATTACTAGGGTTGTGAAAGAGAAGGATGGATATAGGAGAGATTCAGAGGCACTGGAGATGTTTGTTAATTTTATAATTATTTGATAACTTACCTAATAGCTTTAATGACCTTTATAATTATCTGTTGACTTATCCAATAAGTTTAATGACCTTTTCTATGTTATCTTATATTTTGCAATAAATGAAGAAAAAAACAAGTAAACAAATCCCCCAATAACATGTGGAAGAAATGAGGGTTTGCAGCTGAAACAAGATAGCACAAATGATGACATGAAGAGATGGGCGAAGTTTCAGACTACAGCAAACAAAAAGGAGAGAAAATGATTGGAGAACACAAGAGCTGAAATGGTATTTATTCAAAGTCAATTCATTACAGGACATGGAGCACCCTGGATAGAAGTAGAAGAGCTTCTTAAATCAGAGAGAAACTTCCAAGGCAAGTTTCCCAAAGAAAATGAGCACCAAGGGAAAGGTAAGCAAATATACCATTTCTTTGATCAATTCTTTGGGGATTGTGTGTGTGTGTGTGTGTGTGTGTGTGTGTGTGTGCCTCTTTATACATCTGCTAAAAGAAGTTTCCTTGGGTGTTATGGTCCTTTAATGGACCGGAATCTTGGGGTACGGAGTCGACGATAAGAAAGTGAAAGAAGGAAGAAAAGAGGCTGATGTTCCCTGGTTTACACAGTATGTCAATATAACTCTAGACAAAGAGTTAGCACCGTCTACGTAGGCACAGGGCGCCCTCTCGAGGACGTCATGAAAGCCCGGGCAAGTAAGTAGACACAGTGGACACCTGTGCTTCATGGAAGCAGCCTGAAAGAGAGAGAGAGAGATGAAGAAAGACACAGGGCCGATGTTCTGATGGAACAGGGCGTTTATTCAACATATTGTGGGCATATATATACTGTCTTACAAGATAGCTTTTTCAGCAGAAACAGGGATCAAAAAATCTTACAAGTTATCCAGGAGGCCTGAGGTTAGAATCATTCTCAAGAGAGGGGATTGTAAAAGTTACTTTCCATATCAGAAGGGAAGAGAGTTGTAAATGGTTACTTTTCACTGTATGGAAAGGCTACTTTCGATAAGAACGAGATACATAAATTCCTATTATTCCCAAGAGCTGGCTTGCCAGCCCTCTCTCACCTGCATTCAGGGGCTGTTAAGGAACATAGGATTTATGCAAGACCGAAAATGGCACACAGGAAGCTTCCTGTTAAATGCTTCCTTACACTTGGGTATTGCTCTCAGAAAGCAGCAATTTAAAGCTGATCAAAAGCTAAGTCCCAGGGAATTCCCCGGATGTCCAGTGGTTAGGACTCTGCATTTTCACTGCAGGGGGCACAGGTTCGATTCCTGGTCAGGAACTAAGATTCTGCATGCCACATGGCCAGCCAGAAAAAGAAGCTAAGTCCCCATCAAGAGATGTATGAATAAAGAAGATACACACAAACACACACACAAACACACAAAATGAATGTTCAGTTCAGTTCTGTCACTCAGCCGTGTCTGACTCTTTGCAACCCCGTGGAATGCAGCATGCCAGGCTTCCCTGTCCATCACCAACTCCCAGAGCTTACTCAAACTCATGTCCATCGCGTCAGTGATGCCATCCAACCATCTCAACCTCTGTCGTCCCCTTCTGCTCCTACCTTCAATCTTTCCCAGCATCAGGGTCTTTTCCAATGAGTCAGTTCTTCACATCAGGTGGCCAAAGTATTGGAGTTTCAGCTTCAGCATCAGTGTTCCCAATGATTTTAAAACTCAACATTCAGAAAACTAAGATCATGGCATCTGATCCCATCATTTCATGGCAAATAGATGGGGAAACAATGGAAACAGTGAGAGACTTTATTTTCTTGGGCTCCAAAATTACTGCAGATGGTGACTGCAGCCAAGAAATTAAAAGATGCTTGCTCCTTGGAAGGAAAGCTATGACCAATCTAGACAGCATATTAAAAAAACAGAGACCAATTATACCTCAAAAACAAATAGCAAAAGAGGTCGGATTTGTGGTTACCAGAAGCAAGGCGAGGGTGGGGAAGGGGCGGGGGTGGATGGAGAGGAAGAATTGCATGAAGTTAGTCAAAAGGTACAAACTTCCAAACCTCCAGTTATAAGACAAATAAATAGTAAAGATATAATGTACAACTTGGTACATATAATCAACTGCTGTATGTTATACTTAAAAGTTGTTAAGGAAGTAAATCCTAAGAGTTATCACAGGAAAAATTTTTTTCTTTCTTTAATTTTATGTCTATATGAGATGATGGATGTTCACTAATCCCACTGTAGTGATCATTT
The DNA here is from genome assembly GCF_054371585.1 of Giraffa tippelskirchi. Taxonomy (NCBI): domain Eukaryota; kingdom Metazoa; phylum Chordata; class Mammalia; order Artiodactyla; family Giraffidae; genus Giraffa; species Giraffa tippelskirchi. Next base: position 84,656,553 of record NC_137275.1, on the reverse strand, counting down.
CATCATATATGTATGTCAGGTCATTATCCTATACACCCCTTGAACTTACACAGGGCTGTATATCAATCATATTTCAACAAATTTGAAGAAAAAAAAATAAAGATGATCAAAAGGAAATGAGTGACCTCCATGCTAGGAATTTACTCTAGAAAATAATTGAATTTGCCAAAATGCTTACTACAAGGGTGTTCAATTAAATACTATTTATAATGGCCCCAAAAAGAGAGATTTCAGTAACTGTGCCATAATCATAAAATTTATATTTGTTAAAATGTTAGAAAAGAATATGGAAAATATTCATTGTGTATTAATAAGTAGAAAAAAAGGAGATTATAAAATATTACAATTTTGTCCCAAGTGAAAAAGCTCAAAGGATCTACCTCAAAGTCATAAAGTAGAAGACAAAATTACAGATGGGTTTTGTTTCTTTTTTTCTTACTTGTATTTCTATATTTCATTTATAATAAGACTAATATTTAAAATATAGTTCAAATTGCATAACAAGTGTCAAAAATACATGTTCATGTGAACAAAGACTAGGAATATCATACCAAAAGTAAACATAATAGCATTAGAATGAAGTATAGGTTTATTTCTTTCTACTTTCCTTCAGTATTACTTATTTAAAATTAAAAATAAAATTTTAAGGGGTTAAAATGATAGATTATAGAATCTTTAATGCTTAATTTCTTTTCATATATTTTTATCCAGATTTTTTCAAAGGGATAAAATCTTTATTTAATGTATGCTGCTGCTGCTAAGTTGCTTCAGTCGTGTCCGACTCTGTGCGACCCCATAGATGGCAGCCCGCCAGGCTCCCCCATCCCTGGGGTTCTCCAGGCAAGAACACTGGAGTGGGTGGCCATTTCCTCCTCCAATGCATGAAAGTGAAAAGGGAAAGTGAAGTCGCTCAGTCGTGTCCGACTCTTTGTGACCCCATGGACTGCAGCCTACCAGGCTCCTCCATCCATGGGATTTTCCAGGCAAGAGTACTGGAGTGGGTTGCCATTGCCTTCTCCATATTTAATGTATATTCCACTGATAAATTTAATAATTATGTAAGCCTCATTTCTTAAACTTTTTTGTGCATATGAATCACATGGGGATCTTGTTCAAAAGGAGGTTTTGATTCAGTGGATTTTGGACAGGGCTTATAGCTCTACCAAATTCCCAGGTGATGTTAATAACTGCTGGTGTCAAGGAGGTTCACATTTTGAGTAGCAAAGTTGTAAAACACATCCACTCTAGCAGTAAGGATTCAGGTAATGCAGAGCTGATAAATCAATCGCTTGATCATAAAATACATATTGGTCATCTACTCTCTCCAAATCCTATAAATTTATCCTCTCTGTTCTAGAGAGGGAAAAAAATCAAACCTTTACATTAAGGTAAACTTTAATAAACCTGTTCTTTTCAAAAATTAAAATTGCAGTGACTATAATGTAGACTTTGACTTCCTATTGTCAATTAAGGTCCCTTGTCTTTACAATAACTATGTATAACATCCAGCCACAAACCCCAAAACTCTCTTTCATGAAATAATGGTATCAACATGTTCTTTCACTTTTTTCCATGATATTTTTTTCTCTCTCTCTCTTCCTTCTGTTCTTTCCCCCTCCCCCTTTCCACCTTTCTCCCTCTTTCTCAGATTATTAAATGCAAAGCAGCTATCGCCTGGGAAGCAAACAAGCCCCTCAGCATTGAAGAGGTTGAGGTAGCTCCCCCCAAGGATCATGAAGTTCGAATCCAGGTGGGTATGGACTTTCCCAGGGCAGGACAAACAAGACACCATATGCTGACTTGGCTTTGGTCAGGTCAAACCTATGTGGTTTGACTGAGAGTTTCAGGAGTTTTCCACGAGGGGGATTACGTTTTTAGGTTCACATCAAAAACAGGTATTTATTCCCAGGAGGGATAAATTATAAGAATCAAACACAGGAATTTACATTAGATTAGAATTAGGTAGGTTTTCTTTCTGTTTTCTGGTTGCCAGTTATTGAAAGCGGTTTTAAAAGGAAGATTGAGAGTTTGGTTCAAAATAAGAAAAGATCTGTGGGTGATCAGAGGAGGGAACAGAAGCGAGAGGGCAGGGAGAAGAGATGGTACTGAGCAGAGAGGGATCATAGGTGACAAGGTGGGTCAATTTCTCTATTTTCCCTGCAGTTGAGCTGGCTTATATTTTTCCTCAGGATCACCACAGTAAGAGTTTTTGCCTGAGAATGAATGAGATATCCTCATGAACAGAATCTTGAAGAATAATGCAGGGATACTTTCTAATTAATTAAGACAATCCTTTATTTGATACAGCTCTTTTAACTATAAAAGTTTATTACTTCAATTGTATTTCATTTAGTTTCAATAAAATCTGAACAAGCCCTGGAAGCCTGTGTTCCCTGCACTCCCTCTAATAGACTTTAAATTATTACCTTTGATTTTTCCTCTCTTAGAGACAGTGACTGCCAATTCTCTTTGTGTGATTTTTCAGGGACAGTGAAAGGAAGAAAACAAAGATGCATTAAGAGGAAAGAATATATCCTAATATATTTTTAACTGTTCCTTTTATTTTTCAAAATGTAGTTCTTTTATTGACCTCAATGAGTGTTGTTAAGTTTCAAGGCGTCATTGGGCCTAAAATTATCCTAACAACCCTAATGATATAATTACAGAAACAGGACTCAAGTCTGTGATTGCTTTGCAGATAATTGCCACCGCCCTGTGCCATTCTGATACCTATATCCTCCATCCTCAATTTGAGGGGGGGTTTTTCCCAGTGATCCTTGGCCATGAGGCTGCAGGAATTGTGGAAAGTGTTGGGCCAGGAGTGACCAATTTCAAACCAGGTATTTTAATTTCTGATTCCAACTAAACGGAAATATCAGGGTATTTCAGGGATAATATCTGCTACAGTCTTGCCTTTGCATGCTATAATCGATCTCTACTTACATAAGGGGACTATCTTTTCCAAAGCAAAACTAAGACACACAATCTATCACAATCTAGCAATGAGGCAGAATATCTGCAGTCAGAACTGTCTAATGAAATCTGGAAAACACAGTCACTTTATTTACACCCAGCACAGAGAAGTTGTCCTATGAAGCAAAGCTACAAAGTGAGTTTACACTGAAGCCTCCATGGGGGCACAGATGACAATTTATAGCAACCTCCTCTAAATAAAACAGAACTATTTTAATATATAAAGAATGAAGACTCTTAGGTAGCTTAAGTGGGAAATATTATGCATATGTCAATGTTAGCTGAAATGTTTTCTTGGGAACTTGTAAGATAAATATATATAAAGCATGCCAACAGCCGAAATTATTTACTTTACATGTTGTAACAGATCCACCAAATACTGTAATATGAGCTATGCACTTGTCACTTATCTAGGATGAACCACATCATTCTTTCCTCCTTTAATGAGGATACTCCAAATTGAGAGGTATATTAGTATCTTTCTATTCCAAACAAGATTATAGAAGCAAATTGCTCTTCAAAATTTGGACTCTACAAAGAAGTCCAGCCAATTAAGGCACAGATCTGCCACTTACTGGCTGTGTAACCTTAGTCAGCTAAGTCATTTTTCTGTGACTCAGTTTAGATTTCCATTTTCTAAAGTGGGGATAATAATAGCACCCATCTCAAAGAACTGTTCTGAGAATTAAAGAGATAATATATGCAAGCAGTTAGAATGGTGACCGAGACATACTAAAGGTTGAACAAATGTTAATTATCATTATTGGACTTTAGTCATCAGAGGCTAGAAGTCTTTGTTAAATTCAAATTGAATAAAAAGTAGAAAAATGTAGAATTTGAGTGAACTATGGTGAAACATGGAGAAGATATATAATTTACTCTCCATATTAAGCTTATTGCCCACATCTCCTATAATTAAGGTGTTCCATTCCCTTCAGGTTGTTTACAAATGTAATAAATAATAGGCATGACATAATAAATAATAATCATGATGCAGAGTGTTGCAAGGACAACAGAGTGTCTGACAGGACTCTGCACCTGATGGTATCAATACAGATGTGTTGCTTGACTGTCCAGCAGAGAAAAAAAGAAAAAAAAGATAACATATGCAGTACTTGGGAGAATCAGCAATCTTGTAGGTTAACAAAATATTGTAGCTACCTATACTTCCTACAGAATATAAGACATACACGTTAAAGAATAGTGTTTTCCACCAATTCACCTGGTAAAAACTATTTATAAGTAACAACTTGGGCATCATCTAACACATGGCCTTTTTCTTCTAGGTGACAAAGTAATTCCACTCTACGCACCTCAGTGTGGAAAATGCAAGTTCTGTCTGAGTCCACGCACAAATTTTTGTGGAAAACTCAAGTAAGCTCTATAAGCTATTAGTAAGATAGCGGGTACAAATATTTTGAGCAGTACATTGGCATACCTAAATGGAGCTGAAAATGTTCATATTCTGTACCCACCAATTCTTGGTGTATATAAGAAACCATTGCAAAATCACCCAAATGGACATGCACTATTATGATCACTGCCACATTGTAATAACAAGAAATTGAAATAGGGCAAATGTCTATTAATAGGAGAACAGATTAACAATCACTGTGTAGTAACACAATGGAATTACCATATAAAAGTGAGAATGGCTAAACTTGCTCTAAATGTTTCAACCCAGAATAATCTCACACATATAATGGTAGGGGAAAAGAAGCAAGTTTATGACATATATTTAGTCATATACCATAACAATACCATATACTGTATTATTCATGGTTCATGTGAATATAGTAAAGAAAATGATAAACGCCAAATTCAGAATAATAGCTACTTCTGAAAGGTTGTTGCTGAGCCATGAAAGACTGGGATTCTTGGCCTCCAGAGGAGAGGAATTCAATCTGGGGCCAGTGACAAGGCTTGATTGCTCAAGCTTTTGTGTAATAAAATTTTATTAAAGTATAAAAGAGAGAAAGCTTCTGACATAGGTACCAGAAAAGGGCAGACAGAGTGCCCCCCCTCGCCCCAGCTAGTCTTTAGCAGGATATTATATAGTTTCTAGCAGGCTGCTAATTAGAGAAAGGAAATGTCTCAAAACTCAGAGTGGCACCAGGCCCCTCACCCACAACACATATTTTGAGATAACATTGGCACAAGGTGAGTCATCCCAGGCCATAAAATTGCCTTAAATCTTGAAGAAAGGCAGGTTTCCAAGCAAATATATGGTTTCATTAACATAGATTAGGAAAACAATTGTATGAGTAAATCGTATTGGGTTGTGAGTCTTAGGTGGAACCAACTTGAAGACAGACTCTAGGGTAAATACATAGTTCATTAACATAGCTTAAGAAAAACATTTCCTTAAGAAAATGCATTGCTTTGCTCTAGGTTTGAGAAAACTTAAGTTCAGGTGGAGCCAGGTGTCATCATGGCAACACAGAATTTTAAGAGAAAACTTTTAAGTTTGTATAGAGAAGGGGAAAAAAATCTGACACTTATAGTTTGTTTCCTTCTGCCGCTTAAGAGAGAGATAAAAAACATCTGACACTTGCATCCTGTTTCCTCCGTTTGGAGACCCCTAGCCTTCCTGCCTTTTACCCTCTCATTCCTGCCTTTTCTCTTAGGAGAATTATGTTGCCTAGGGAAAGGGGAGTCATTCTCATTCCGTAACTGCTTCTAAGCTGGTAAGTGGCATTGTCCCTAAATTGGTGAGGCAACATATTCTCCTAACCCTCATATTGAGGGTCTCTGATCCAGGGGCTCCAAGTAGTAGTTGAAGGAAGCTGCTGCAGTCAACAGGAGTTTGGGCAACAATTTGTAACTTAAAAACCTTCATGCAACTAGAAAGAAATCCAGCTACACAGTTACAGATGCAGGGAGCAAACAGCAAAAACAGAACAATAAGCAAAAAGTCATATTATGTCCATAGTTAAGGTACAAAGTGTTGCACCAGTCGATTTTAGGATTGTTAGATGTCATCAGATTAATGAGGCATCACATATGATTGTTGTTATCAAAGGTAGTCACAGATTTGGAGACAGTCCTTTCCCTGAAGTGGAAGGACTCCCACCATGGGAAGCCATCCACTGATGAAGAGGGGAGCACTCCACAGACCCAGTAGTTAGATCGATTGTGGAATGCAGTGTGGGAGTGAGCCCAGGACAGGAAGGCATTATCTTGAGGATCAAACAGCAGACTCAGGAATTTTGGAGTCAGCAGAAGCAGGCTCACACAGATTATCAGGCCCATCTGAAAAGTACAAAGTAAGAGCGTAGAAAGTAAAGGAATAAAATGACATCACTTAGTTCTGGTCAGGGTACCACTTCTTAACTCGAGTGTGGTACACCCACGAATCAATTCCTGGCACTCTGACAGCTGTGGGAGAAGGAAGAATAACCTGGTAAGGGCCTTCCCAGAGGGGATTGAGGGATTGGCCCCCAGATCCCAGTGCTTTTATCAGGACCTCGGCTGCTGGCTCAAACAGAAGCTTTTTTGACTCAGAGGCTCGGTCAGGAGTTAAACCTCCCAGAGTTCCTCTAATGCCTGTTGAAAAGCTGAGAGCTGAGTTACATAATTAGTTAATGCCAAGGCTTTAGAAAAACTTTTCCATTGAGCATTTTCAGAAATTTCTGATTGTCCATATTCAGACTGTAACCATCCTTTATCAGTAACCTTCGCTCCTCTTTTCTCATATCTTTCTAATTCTTCCTCAGTATATTGTGGTTTTCCTTATCCACAGGACCTGTCCAGATCAAAGGCCTCTGTAGTGAAGGGGTTTCGTTAAGTGCCACCTTTCTGGCTTGACAGCCAGCTGATTACCCTTGGCTATTTTACTCCTGTCCCTGCTGTGCCCTTTATGCAATGCATAACAGCTACTTCTTTAGGGCAATATATAGCAGTTAGGAGAAGGCAATGGCACCCCACTCCAGTACTCTTGCCTGGAAAATCCCATGGACAGAGGAGCCTGGTAGGCTACAGTCCATGGGGTCGCTAAGAGTCGGACACGACTGAGCGACTTCACTTTCACTTTTCCTTTTCATGCACTGGAGAAAGAAATGGCAACCCACTCCAGTATTCTTGCCTGGAGAATCCTAGGGACGGCGGAGCCTGGTAAGCTGCCGTCTATGGGGTCGCAGAGTCGGACACGACTGAAGCGACTTAGCATAGCATTGCATAGCAGTTAAAAGTCTCTCAATCTCTCTGAATGTGCTTAATAGGTTCTCCTGTTGCTGTTTTAAATTGTCTTTCTTTCCAATTTGCAGCATGAGCATGTAAAGTCAAATAAGCATATTTAGAATCAGTGTAGATATTTACTCGCTGCCCTTTGCTTAACTCAAGAGCCAGAACCATAATCTCCGCTAGCTGAGCACTCGTTCCGTGGGAAAGATTCAGCCATTACCATGGCATAACTTGCTTTATGCTTCCCATCCCGAACAAAAGAACTGCCATCTGTAAATATTTCCATGTCAGGATTGTCTAATGGGGTATCCATCAGATCTTCCCGAGCTGCATAGTTTAAAGTTAGATATTGGGAACAATCATGATCAGGTGTTTCATTTTCCTTTTCAGGAAGGAAAGCGGCAGGATTTAAGTTTCCACAAACTTCAAGCTTAGTTATTGGTCCTTCTAACAACGACTGATATTTAAGAAGCCAACTGTCTGTCATCCAAATATTAACCTTAGAGTTTAAGAATACACTCCTATAGGCTGCTGGTGAGGCCTTCGGGGTTGTGTCAAAAATCGCAAGGCCATACCTTTTCTTTCAGTGACAAACAAATTAATTTCTGACCCTGTGGGCAAGCTCAAAGCTGGAGCTTGCAGGAGAGCAGTCTGAAGAGCCTTAAAAGCTTTTGAGTATCTGGAGACCAAACCAGTTTGTCAGTTTGGACTTGATGAGTTTCAGTTATAAGTTTATACAAAGGCCGACAAGTTCCCCATAACCCAGAATCCAAATGCGGCAGTACCCTATGATTCCAAAAAATCCTCTCAGTTGTCTTAAAGTCATAGATAGAGGCGGAGAAGGCAATGGCAACCCACTCCAGTACTCTTGCCTGGAAAATCCCATGGACGGAGGAGCCTAGTAGGCTGCAGTCCATACGGTCGCTAAGAGTTGGACACGACTGAGCGACTTCACTTTCCCTTTTCACTTCCATGCACTGGAGGAGGAAATGGCCACCCACTCCAGTGTTCTTGCCTGGAGAATCCCAGGGATGGGGGAGCCTGGTGGGCTGCCGTCTATGGGGTCGCACAGAGTTAGACACGACTGAAGCAACTTAGCAGCAGCAGCAGCAGCATAGGTAGAGGATGATTTAATATAGGTTTAACTCAGAAAGCAAACTTCAAATCAATGACTGAAAAATATTTGGCTCGTTCAGGAATTTCAGACAATAGAGTATAAGAATTAGGCACCACGGTGTGTAAGGAACTACAGCCTCATTTATTGTTTGTAAATCTTGAACTAGTCTCCATTCATCATTCGACTTCTTTATACCCAAAATAAGAGTGTTGCATGGATTGTTACAGGGAATTAATAGCCCCAGCTCCTTTAAATTCTCAATGATGGGTTTTAACCTTTTCTTAACCTCAGGTTTCAGTGGATACTGCTTTTTTTGTGAAAATAAGTGCAGGTATTTGAGCTTGACAACTACAGGAATAGCGTTTTGTGCCCCACCCACAGATTTTCCATCAGCCAACACTCTAGGATTTACATTTTGTTCAATTAAAGGGAGAGAAAGGGAGGGCTCCATATTCACGAAAACAGAGGCATGGACCTTACTCAGTATATCCCTCCCCAAAAGGGGTGAGGGAAGCTCTGGCACGATCAGAAACTCGTGTGAAAATAGCACAGAGTACAGTTGCAGACTGAATATAACATTTGGCTCGTCCAGACAGGCCCATTACGGAAGCAGATCTGGGAGAAAGTGGGCCAGGGGCTTCAGTAAGCACAGAGTAAGTTGCCCCAGTGTCCAAAAGGAAGTTGACGGATTGGCACCCCCACAGTTATTAATACTCGGGGTTCCTCAGATGTAATTAGGACAGGAGCTTGCGTGGGGACACCGGGCATCTTCAGTCCTGATCGTCTTGAGAGTCTGACCCCTGAAACCTACACCTCTGGGGGCAGTCTTTCCTCCAATGTGGTCCCTTGCAGACCAGATATGGAGCCAGGGGCGACTTAGATGCCTGAGGGCAATCCTGTTTGAGGTAACCCTCCTTTCCACAGTAATAGCAAGCCTATTCCTTTTCACCTGGGTCTCTCTGGGAATTTTTCTCAGGCTGTTTAAGAATGGTTCTGACAGCCATTACAAGGGCTTCCCCCTGTTCTTTCGTCATTCTCTGCCTTTCTTTTCCTCATATTCCCTGCCATGATAGACTGTCTGAACCTGTTGCAACAGATGATCTAAAGACTGATTTGGCCCATCAGTTCAGTTCAGTCGCTCAGTTGTATCCGACTCTTTGCAACCACATGAATTGCAGCAAGCCAGGCCTCTCTGTCCATCATCAACTCCCAGAGTCTACCCAAACCCATGTCCATCGAGTCAGTAATGCCATCCAACCATCTCATCCTCTGTCATCCCCTTCTCCTCCTGCCCCCAATCCTACCCAGCATTAGGGTCTTTTCCAATGAGTCAACTCTTGGCATGAGGTGGCCAAAGTATTGGAGTTTCAGCTTCAACATCAGTTCTTCCAATGAACACCCAGGACTGATCTCCTTTAGGATGGACTAATTGGATCTCCTTGCAGTCCAAGGGACTCTCAAGAGTCTTCTCCAACATCACAGTTCAAAAGCATCAATTCTGCAGTGCTCAGCTTTCTTCACCGTCCAACTCTCACATCCATACATGACCACTGGAAAAACCATAGCCTTGACTAGACGGACTTTTGTTGGCAAAGTAATGTCTCTGCTTTTAAATATGCTATCTAGGTTGGCCATAACCTTCCTTCCAAGGAGTAAGCGTCTTTTAATTTCATGGCTGCAATCACCATCAGCAGTGATTTTGGAGCCCCCCAAAATAAAGTCTGACACTGTTTCCCCATCTATTTCCCATGAAGTGATGGGACCAGATGCCATGATCTTAGTTTTCTGAACGTTGAGCTTTAAGCCAACTTTTTCACTCTCCTCTTTCACATTCATCAAGAGGCTCTTTAGTTCTTCTTCACTTTCTGCCATAAGGGTGGTGTCATCCACATATCTGAAGTTATTGATATTTCTCCCGGCAATCTTGATTCCAGTTTGTGTTTCTTCCAGCCCAGCGTTTCTCATGATGTACTCTGCATAGAAGTTAAATAAGCAGGGTGACAATATACAGCCTTGATGTACTCCCTTTCCTATTTGGAAACAGTCTGTTGTTCCATGTCCAGTTCTAACTGTTGCTTGCTGATCTGCATACAGGTTTCTCAAGAGACAGGTCAGATGGTCTGGTATTCCCATCTCTTTCAGAATTTTCCAGTTTGTTGTGATCCACACAGTCAAAGGCTTTGGCATTGTCAATGAAGCAGAAGTAGATGTTTTTCTGGAACTCTCTTGCTATTTTGATGATCCAGTGAATGTTGGCAATTTGATCTCTGGTTCCTCTGCCTTTTCTAAAACCAGCTTGAACACCTGGAAGTTCACGGTTCACGTATTGCTGAAGCCTGGCTTGGAGAATTTTGAGCATTACTTTACTAGTGTGTGAGATGAGTGCAATTGTGCGGTAGTTTGAGCATTCTTTGGCATTGCCTTTCTTTGGGATTGGAACGAAAACTGGCCTTTTCCAGTCCTGTGGCCACTGCTGAGTTTTCCAAATTTGCTGGCATATCGAGTGCAGAACTTTCACAGCATCACCTTTGAGGATTTGAAATAGCTCAACTGGAATTCCATTACCTCCACTAGCTTTGTTCGTAGTGATGCTTTCTAAGGCCCACTTAACTTCACATTCCAGGATGTCTGGCTCTAGGTGAGTGATCACACCATCGTGATTATCTGGGTCATGAAGATCTTTTTTGTACAGTTCTTCTGTGTATTCTTGCCACCTCTTCTTAATATCTTCTGCTTCTGTTAGGTCCATACCATTTCTGTCCTTTATCAAGCCTATCTTTGCATGAAATGTTCCTTTGGTATCTCTAATTTTCTTTAAGAGATCTCTAGTCTTTCCCAATCTGTTGTTTTCCTCTATTTCTTTGCACTGATCGCTGAGGAAGGCTTTCTTATCTCTCCTTGCTATTCTTTGGAACTCTGCATTCAGATGGGAATATCTTTCCTTTTCTCCTTTGCTTTTCGCTTCTCTTCTCTTCCCAGCTATCTATAAGGCCTCCTCAGACAGCCATTTTGCTTTTTTGCATTTCTTTTCCATGGGGATTGTCTTGATCCCTGTCTCCTGTACAATGTCACGAACCTCTGTCCATAGTTCATCAGGCACTCTGTCTATCAGGTCTAGTCCCTTAAATCTATTTGTCACTTCCACTGTATACTTATAAGGGATTTGATCTAGGTCATACCTGAATGGGGAGAAGGCAATGGCAACCCACTCCAGTACTCTTGCTTGGAAAATCCCATGGACAGAGGAGCCTGGTGGGCTGCAGTCCATGGGGTCGCACAGGGTCGGACACGACTGAAGCGATTTAGCAGCAGCAGCAGCAGCAGCAGCATACCTGAATGGACTAGTGGTTTTGCCTACTTTCTTCAATTTAAGTCTGAATTTGGCAAAAAGCAGTTCATGATCTGAGCCACAGTCTGTTCCCGGTCTTGTTTTTGCTGACTGTATAGAGCTTCTCCATCTTTGGCTGCAAAGAATATAATCAATCTGATTTCGGTGTTGACCGTCTCGTGATGTCCACGTGTAGAGTCTTCTCTTGTGTTGTTGGAATAGGGTGTTTGCTATTACCAGTGCATTCTTGTGGCAAAACTCTATGAGCCTTTGCCCTGCTTCATTCTGTACTCCAAGGCCAAACTTGCCTGTTACGCCAGGTGTTTTTTGACTTCCTACTTTTGCATTCCAGTCCTCTATAATGAAAAGGACATCTTTTTTGGGTGTTAGTTCTAGAAGGTCTTGTAGGTCTTCATAGAACCGTTCAACTTCAGCTTCTTCGGTGTTACTGGTCGGGGCATAGACTTGGATTACTGTGATATTGAATGCTTTGCCTTGGAAACGAACAGAGATAATTCTATCGTTTTTGAGATTGCATCCAAGTACTGCCTTTTGGCACATATACCTGTTTTAATAGCTTACAGCAGATATCTGGAGCCAATTGAGTAAGAAATCTTTTAAGATCACTCTTCCCTCTTCATTTTCGGGATCAATTTCAGTGAATCTGCGAAGGGATTCCCTCAGTCTATCTAGGAATTTACCAGGAGCTTCCTTCTCTTCCCGTTCTCTGTTTGCCAATTTGGCATAGTTTAAAGTCTTATCTCATGTTTGCCTGAGTCCTTCAAAAACACATCTGACAAAATGACTCTAATCCCATCTTCCTTTAGCTGTGTTACAGTCCCAATCTCGTTCTATAGTTGGGACCGCCTGATTCTCAGTGAGGAGGGCGGCTATCTTGTCCTCCATCTTCCCTACTGATTCACTGCCAAGCATTCATCTCCATAGGCAACAGCTTTCCCCAAAACTTTTGAGTTTTTGAGGCGGGAGTTAGTGTTTGTCCCAAGACATACATCACATTCTTCCAAGTAAGGTCATAAAGCAGAGTAACACCCTTAAAAGCTCTAATATATTTTTCTGGGTGCTCTAAATAGTGTCCTAGATCCTCCTTGATTCTTTGTATTTCTTGATAAGAAAATGGCTTATTAATTCTCATAGACTGATTATTTCTCCCAGTGGGTGCTTCATGAAGAGGCAAAAGCTTGTGTGGCTGTTCCTCAGCCCCTCTGGCTGCTCTGCGCATATGATCCCAGGGATAGATTGGAGAAACCTGCTTTTCTTTACCTCTTTGTCTCCTGTCTTCCATCTCATCCTGTATGTCACCCTTAGTTTTTGCTGTTGATAGAGCCCACATTGTAAGGCAAGTGCAGAGAAAAAGAGAATGAGCCAGGTAGTCAGGAAAGAAAAAGGAAATTTATTAGAGGGAAAAAAGAGGCTGACTGGCTCTTAAGGAGAACCAGTGTTCTCCCTTTCTGATGGACTCCTTCTTATACCCCACCAATGAAAAATTCTCTGAAGGGATGGTCACATAGCTGGAGGTCTGGAATCTGGTGGTCTCGCAGCTTTGAGAAGTTAGGGACCAGTGAGATAACCGAGTGCCATTTGGGCAATTTGGTCAGTCTCACAGATCACTGTGATTTATTCTTTGTTTGAGAGGTCGACATAACAAGCCATCTTTTCAACGAGACCCCATGTGGGCCCTATCACACATGGGGTCTCATTGTCAGAAAACCCGGCAGGGAAGATCCACCACAGCTGGGTGGGTTCCTCTCACAAGCCCACCTCCGGTGGTCCCCTTCCTTGGACGTTGCCAAGAAACTGAGACGAGTTCCAGGACGGGACTCTCCACTTGCCTTGCTGGACTGACATCCACACACCAGCCCACATTTCATCCATTGGTTACGAGGGTGAGTGAAATCCCATTCCCTTGGATCCTGTCTCTTTCTTGCCTCTTTCCAAGTCCTAGGGCTAGGCGGGAGGATCCCCACGGCCCTCGGGCCCTTGGCCCTGCACCCCATCTGATTTTGAAATAGAGGATGCCCATTTCAAAGCAGACTATTATTACTCTCTGAGAAAGTCCTGAGAATGGACTGAGAATGGCCTTTTCTCTTGGACCTTTCTCCTCGCTTTCTCTTGCCCTTGTCTAACCTCCCTATTCAGCCACAATGGGAAATTCTCAATCCCAGCACTCAAAATCTACTCCTCTAAGATGCCTTGTCCAAAACCTAAAAGCCTTGGGCTTCCAAGGGGAGATTAGACCAAAAAGGCTTATTTACTATTCTAACACTGGCTGGCGCAATACAGACTTGATAACAGGCCCCAATGGCCAGAAAACAGAACTCTCAATTATAATACTCCATGGGATCTCGATAACATCTGCCGCCGCAATGGCAAGTGGTTAGAAATCTCTTATGTTCAGGTTTTCTTCGCTCTCTGCTCTCGACCCTCTCTCTGTGAATCCTGTTCTACTTCTCAAATACTCTTAGCCTACTCTGGGCCACATCCTCCTAATACAATGTCTCCCGATTCCTATTCAGACTTTTCTTCTTCTTCCTTCGACCCTTCCGACCACAGCCCACCCCCTATCACTCCCAATCCCCTTGCAGCCTCCAGATCCAGTTCCACAGCCTCCACCTTACATCCCCTCCTCCTTCCCTCCTTCTCAAGGCCTCAGCCACAGCTGCAGCTCTGAACCCCCCTCCCCAGCCTGTGCCTGAAATAAGCTCTGAGATCTCAGCCCCACCCTCTACCCTGAGGGTCCCAAGGCTTTACCCAGACCTCCCTAGATCCCCTCCTAGTCCTGAAAAATTTTAAAACAGGAAACTTCACCACAGGACCCTGCTCCTTCCCCTGCTCCACTCCTCCCTTTAGGGGAAGTAGCTGGAGCAGAAGGCATTGTTTGGGTTCATGTCCCATTCTCCCACACCGATCTCAGAAAAAAGCAACATGCCTCCTTCTCCTCATACCCAGGTAATTATCTAAAAGAATTCAAGTATCTTACCCAATCTTACGACTTAATCTGGCATGATATTTAAATCATACTTTCCTCCATTCTTCTCCCAGAAGAGAAGGAACGAGTATGGCAAGCCCCTCAGGCACATGCTGGTGAGATACATAGGACAGACGACACTAAGCTCGTAAAGGGCAACAGCTGTCCCCTGAGACAATCCCAACTGGGAACATCAGGCAGGGAGACCTGGACTAGCAGCCCATAATCACATGGTTGCTTGTCTCATTGTGGGCCTTCAAAAGGCAGGGCATAAAGCCATCAACTTTGATAAGCTCCGGGAAATAACTCAAGGGCTAGATGAAAACCTAGCACAATTTCTAGTCAGGTTAACAGAAGCGCTACAAAAATATACAAAATTAGACTCCCCTTCAGCAGAGGGCACCATTGTCCTTAACACCCATTTTATCTCCCAGTCGTCCCCAGATATTCAAAATAAACTAAAAAAGGCAAAAGGCCCTCAAACCCCTCAATGAGACCTTTTAAATTTAGCCTTTAACATTTTCAATAACCAGGAAGAATAGGCAAAGCTAGAGAAGGCCCAATGAGATCAGGCCAAATGCCACCTTTTAGCCCTTGCCCTACATGGCTCCAAGGCTCCATCCACCAACAAAGAAAGGAAGCCACCTGAGCCCTGCTTCAAATGCGGCAAAGAAGGCCACCGGGTCTGCTCATGCCTAAAGCCAAGGCCCCCTCCAGGTCCATGTCCCAGCTGTGGCATAACAGGACATTGGAAGGTCGACTGCCCAAATACCCCTCCAGGGATCCAGACATTCCCCTCCTGGTCCCAAGCAGGAGTCATCTGACCCAGCTCTGCCCAGCCTCTTCGGACTTGCAAATGAAGACTGAAGGTGCCCAGGGCCCTAGGCCCCGACTCTCATTACCTCTACAGAGCCCGGGTAACTCTTACAGTGGCAGGACCGCTTACAAGCCTTCACCAACCGAACTATCCACGAGCTACTTCTAACTCACTCAGATTATCAAAAACTTCGACCCCACACAAATCCCTTTGACCCGAATTCCAGCCTTTTCTTATCTTATCCCCACGATGCCCCTGTCCTGCAGGAAGCAGTTACAGAAGATTGACCTTTGGCCCTTATCCTAAATCAAAAAGGCTGGAATGATAGGGCCCATGTGGGGTCTCATTGATAAGATGGCTCATTATGTTGACCTTGCAAATAAAAGAATAAAATCACAGTGATCTGTGAGACTGACCAAATTGCCCAAATGGCATCCTGTTATCTCACTGGCAGTTATATTCTCAAAGCTGCAAGACCACCAGATTCCAGATCTCCGGCTATGTGACCATCTCTTCAGAGAATTTTTCATTGGTGGGGTATAAGAAGGACTCCGTCAGAAAGGGAGAATGCTGGTTCTCCTTAAGAGCAAGTCACCCTCTCTTTTCCCTCTAATAAATTTCCTTTTTCTTGCCTGACTGCCCAGCTCACTCTCTTTTTCTCTGCACTCACCTTACAGCTGTCTAAGCTTCTCTTACTTCAACTGTCCGAGTTTCTTTGAAACCAGCATAGTCTGAGGTCATAATGAGACAGGGGTTGTTTGGACCTCTACTTGGGCAGTTTGAATCTCAGTCTGGGTTTTTACCAAGACTGAGGCAACCCTTCTGGGGCCGGTGGGGGGGGGGGGTTCCCTGACTTTCAGTTTGGAGCCCCGGGTACGAGGGCAAAGTAGGAGGACAGGAGGGAGCTGAAGGTTTCATACCCAAATCTATACCCTTAAGACATAAGTCTGGCATGTCTTGCAGAGAGAAAAAGGTCAACACATATGCTACTTCTATCCATTTCCCTTGTTTTCTACAGAACCGGTCAAATTGTAAAACAGTATTATAATTAAGAGACCCTCCAACCGGCCACCGTTCACCTTCCTCCAATGGATATGGTGGCCATGCACTATCACATAGGAAGATCAGGCATATAGTCTTTAAGCTCTGAGGATCAAATCTATCCCAGTTTTTCAGGATACAGTTCAAAGGAGTGAGGCTGGAATTGTTAGCTCCTATCTGCAAGAGAGAAAAAAAGCGGCCAGCACCATATTTCTACTGGAGGCGTCCCTCTCTGCTCTAGATGGGGGTGTAGACAGACTTTCCACCGAAGCTTTCTTTCCCTGGTCCGACTTAGTCTGTCCCTTACTGACGCAGGCACCATACTTATCCCTCCCAGTTCTACCACCAAGGCGGGGTGGAGATGCACCAGGGGTAGACCCGATGGCATCCCAGATTGATTTTCAATTCCTTACCTGCCTATTACCCTCTCACTTCTACAGAGGATGAGAGAGAAATGCAATGCGTCACAGTAATTTACTCCAAGGCCACACGGATTGGAGAACCTAGATTTTGAACCTAGGCAGTCTGGCTCCGGAGTCAAAAATCTTAATTGCCTTATTTTTTACTTAGGCTATAGGAAAGATATATTTATCCTTAATGCTAATTGAAACTAGTTATTTCAGAAGCTAAAATTTTACTACTCATATCTATGTGTGCACGTGTGCTCCGTCGCTACAGCCGTGTCAGACTCTTTGCGACTCGATGGACCATAGCCCTCCAGGCTCTTCTGCCATACTGTGCTTCAATTTACTCATCTATAAAAAGGAGACACTAATAATAGCTACTTCACAGGGTTGTTGCAGATATTCAAAAAATGAACAGACCCTTTTGCAAACCTCTAATGAAATAACAGATTTTGACAATGACCATCAATTCTTTCTAGCATCACAAAGAGATAAGCTATTACATGCCTCTAGGTGAAAATACACAACACTATTTTAGCAATATTCCTACAAAAACATAAAATTTGAATCAGATCAAGCATTTAGATCAAAAAATTAGTTTAGAGGAAATACAGCAATGGAGAAATATGTTAAACCAGATTACAGGAACATAATCAGAAAAATCTAGAGTGAAGAAAATTCTGTAGGACAAATAACTATTTATTCAACAAAAAAACTGCAGGGGAACAAACAAGGGGTAGGGTGAGAACCTATAAATCAAGAGACATAAAAGACATACCAACCAAATGAAATCTTTAGAATTAAAAAAATCTTTTAGAGACACATACTGAAATATTTACAGATGAAACAGTGATGTCTGAGATTTACTTGAAAATAGTCCAAAGTGGGGAGGGTAGGTGTTTGTGTCAGGGAGCAGGTAGGTACTTTTTTTCAGGAAAGTAATCAGTTGTCCATGATATAGACGGTTGATGAGGTCATGGCCGGAGGTTCCAACTAAAGAAGTTTCCAAAGCACTAAAGAGAACTCGATTCAGTTCCTCTACATCATGTTGCCTCATTTCCTCATCACTGTCCACCCAAAGCTGTCAGTGAGATCGGCTGTGGATGCAGCTTCCTGGTCTAAGAGCAGAAGCTGTGCAAACAACCTCTGTAACTGTAAAGGTATGATTCGGACCTTTGCATCAGGTTTATCCTTGTCCTCTAATGAACCAAGCTCTTCTGGGCCAAGAGAGAATAAAGCTTCTCTGAATTCAGGTGTGAAATGAAGAGTCTGAAGAAGGGAATTGAGGTAACAGTTTCCACCCTGATTTCTGATTCCACTTAAATTGGTGAATTCTCTAGGAGCAGATGGCTCCAAAGCTTTGGTCTTTAATTGTTTCCCTTTTCCATAATGATTATTTGACACACTGGAATAATCTTCTTCAAATAGGTCCCCAGATATTGTGAAACTAAATACTACCAGCCTAAAGCCCAGACCCCCGCCCTGGACAAAACTCGAAGCGAAAGAACGCGCCGCAACGGGGTCAGGGGTCCTCACGGCCGGGCCCGCTGCCTTCAGGGGCCGCGTGTCTCCCAATCCAGGAGCCTGACTGGGAGGCGGGGTCACAGCAGACAGGCCTGCGGAGGGCTGCGGGCCAGCCCTGAGCAGCCTTGATTAAAACAGGAGAGAAAAAAAAATGTGGGCCAAGAGTCTTCTTAATTTGGCATGGCTAGCTGTCAGTTTAAAAGATTTAATAGATATTTATAACAAATAGAGCATCTGTATTCCTGTTGATGGATTTAGGACACTGGGGTGATCAGTGTCTCGAGCTAACTCAGTCCAAAGCAGGAACTCCTAAGAAAATAGTTCCTCAGATCTCAGTGATGCTTATTGCGACTGTGCTGCTAAGTATGGTTATCATCTTGATTTTACACACTTTCATCAGCCTTTTTGGAGAAGGAAATGGCAACCCACTCCAGTATTCTTGCCTGGAGAATCCCAGGGACAAAGGAGCCTGGTGGGCTACAGTCCATGGGGTCACAAAGAGTCGGACACGACTGAGTGACTAACGCACACACACACAATCAGTTGTCCATCAACTTTCCCTTTTTTGTATCTTTTTTTTCCTAGGAATTTTAAAAATCCTTTGGGTGATCAAAAATTAATGGAAGATGGAACTAGCAGGTTTACCTGCAAAGGAAAACCAATTTACCATTTCATGGGGACCAGTACCTTCAGTCAATACACTGTGGTCTCAGATGTCAACCTTGCCAAACTAGATGACGATGCCAATTTAGAGAGAGTTTGTCTGCTTGGATGTGCATTTTCAACTGGCTATGGAGCTGTCATCAACAATGCCAAGGTAAAATCGTCAATCACCAGGCTGTGTCAGATAGATGTTACTGGGAGGCAGCATGATAAAGCAGCCAGATTTATCTTCAAAAACTGGCTCTGTCATTTATTACCTTTGTGATTCTAGGCAAGATATTTAACCTCTCCACTCCTCTCTCTCTACTGTAATATCTACTACAATTAGTTGTGGGGATAATTAAATCATATTACATATGTAAGACATCTGGCCCAGAGGCTAGCATATAGCTGGCATACAGTTCATGTGCATTTCCTTTCCTTTCCTAGGATGTTAGATTATTGACTATCCCTGATTTAAGTACAGTCTGCTTAAACATGTCCCCTAAATATGTCCCATGTCCTGGGACAGCAGACCCGGTCAAGAGACAACAGAAACTACACCCATATAGCCACCTAGTTTCTCCCTGATGCGGCAGATTCCTCTCTCTCAAATGTAGTAATTCATCTCTGCGTCTCACTTTGCCCCTTAGTGGCTTCAAGGGAGGGTCTCAGATGGCAGCCCTGATGGTGGCGAGATGCGTCCCTGAAATTCCATGTTAGAATTTAGAAGCTTTTACAAAGCTCTTCAACTGACAGGCTAGAAAGATGTCACTATCACTTGGATGCTTGAAACGACCTCCTTTTTTTTCTTCGTCTTTTTTTAATTTGTACTGCCTGCCTGCAAGCAAGGCTCCCCTTCCATCCACTCCCACTTCCTCCTCCCTCTGGTGCCACCTGAGAAGCTGGCCCCCAGGCTGCCCTCGCTGTCCTCATGCAGCACCCCGGATCAGTGAACCCACCCCCTCGCCCCCAAGTGCACCCCCACAGGCAGATCTGAGCACATTATCCATCTTTCTTGTCTTCCTGTCCTTAGTTACCCTCTCTCCCTCTCTCCATCCGTCCACTAGCACTCGCTCTCTGCCTATTTCAAGGGCCTCATTCTGAGCTTCGGGAGGCTGAGAGAAAGCACAGAGCTGCCAGAGTCAGGCACATGTAGGTTCAAACCCCACTCTACCAATTCTGTGGGATTTTGAGTGCTCCGTTGCTAAGTTGTGTCCGACTCTTTGCAGCCCCATGGATTGTAGCCCACAAGGCTCCTCTGTCCATGCAATTTCTCAGGCAAGAATGCTAGTGACCTCCTTATTTGAACCTCCTTGACATCAATGTTTATCCCTTAACTCTAAACTGCAAAATGCAACCAGAGTGGTCTTCCTAAATAACAAAATCTGGAGATTTCATTCCCTTCTAATTATTCCCCTTTTCCTTCAATATGCTACAGTCATTCTTTCTATTTCCTTTCATGGCTCGCTGTTCCCCTGGGCCTGACCCCCAGTCTCTGGGTTCTAAATGTGGCCTCTAGACTTTTCACACCTGGCTCCCACCAACACTGCCTGGAAAGCTCCCCAACTTCTTCTGTCTGACTCCATTTATTTGTCACTTTCTGTTGGAAGCCTACTCCATCCTCCCAGGCATGCATTGGGTGTCCCTCACAGTTTCCCCTAAAGTATCTGTATTTATCCCTTTCTTCCTTCTTATCACACTGTGGAGAAATTTCCCACTTATTTCTCCTTCCTATTAGATGATCTGCTCCATAAGGACAAGAATTCTCTTTTGTTCATTGTGATGACTCCAGAGCCTAGCCTTGTGCCTGGCACATAGTATGAGCTTGGAAAGTTTTCAGCAAGTGAATGAATAAAGCCAGGTTCATATGTAACCCCTAAAAACATCTTGATGAGGCTTGGTCCTCAGCTTTGCAATCCAACTATTGTTTTTTATAAGATTACATACCCTTATTCAGTGTCAAGAAAATGAAGTCAGCCTAATCAAAATAAAAGACTGATCTAGTAGCCAAAATATCAAGATATGACTTTTTGTTGAGAATTATATCAGTCAAGCAGATAGGGATGCTACTCTTGGCTCTCAGTATATTATCTCCTTCTAAAAATTCATTTGTTCATTTATTCATTAGCAAAAATTTAAGACTATATGGGAAGTCAAACGATAATCTGGAGGCTCCTACAGGAAGGATATTGTTAGTTGGGTGGAGTTAAGGGCTGATGTGACCCTGGCAGTCAAGGCATATGTTCCTCTAGATAACACTGGAGACACAGGAAAGAATTACTGTGCTTTGCTACAATCACCACCACCACCACCACCACCACCATAGCTACTTTTTCACCCTGCCCTTTTCTGGACTCCAAGTTGACTATCACCTTCTACCACTGTAGTCTTTCTTCAGGGATATTACACTTGAGATTCATCCATAATTTACTTTTATAAATTTATTTATTTTAGTTAGGGGCTAATTACTTTACAATATTGTAATAGTTTTTGCCATACATTGACATGAATCAGCCATGGGTTTACATGTGTTTCCCTTCCTGGACCCCCCACCCACCTCCCTCCCCATCCCATCCCTCTGGGTCATCCCATTGCCCCGGCCCTGAGCCCTTGTCTCATGCATCGAACATGGAATGGTGTTCTGTTTCACATATGATAATATACATGTTTCAATGCTATTCTCCCAGAACGTCCCACCCTCACCTTCTCCCTCAGAGTCCATAAAATTGTTCTATGCATCTGTGTCTCTTATTCTGTCTCGCATATAGGGTTATCGTTACCATCTTTCAAATTCCATATATATGCATTAGTATACTGTATTGGTGTTTTTCTTTCTGGCTTACTTCACTCTGTATAATGGGCTCCAGTTTCATCCATCTCAGTAGAACCGATTCAAATGTATTTTTTTTAATGGCTGAGTAATATTCCATTGTGTATATGTACCACAGCTTCCTTATCCATTCATCTGCTGATGGACATCTAGGTTGCTTCCATGTCCTGGCTATTGTAAACAGTGCTGCGATGAACATTGGGGTACACGTGTCTCTTTCAATTCTGGTTTCCTTGGTGTATATGCCCAGCAGTGGGATTGCTGGGTCATATGGCAGTTCTATTCCCAGTTTTTTAAGGAATCTCCACACTGTTCTCCATAGTGGCTGTATTAGTTTGCATTCCCACCAACAGTGTAGGAGGGTTCCCTTTTCTCCACACCCTCTCCAGCATTTATTGCTTGTAGACTTTTGGACAGCAGCCGTTCTGACTGGTGTGAAATGATACCTCATTGTGGTTTTGATTTGCATTTCTCTAATAATGAGTGATGTTGAGCATCTTTTCATGTGTTTGTTAGCCATCTGTATGTCTTCTTTGGAGAAATGTCTGTTTAGTTCTTTGGCCCATTTTTTGATTGGGTCGTTTATTTTTCGGGAATTCAGCTGCAGAAGTTGCTTGTATATTTTTGAGATTAATTGTTTGTCTGTTGCTTCGTTTGCTATTATTTTCTCCCATTCTGAAGGCTGTCTTTTCACCTTCCTTATAGTTTCCTTTGTTGTGCAAAAGCTTTTAATTTTAATTAGGTCCCATTTGTTTATTTTTGCTTTTATTTCCAATATTCTGGGAGGTGGGTCATGGAGGATCCTGCTGTGATTTATGTCGGAGAGTGTTTTGCCTATGTTTTCCTCTAGGAGTTTTATAGTTTCTGGTCTTACGTTTAGATCTTTAATCCATTTTGAGTTTATTTTTGTGTACGGTGTTAGGAAGTGTTCTAGTTTCATTCTTTTACAAGTGGTTGACCAGTTTTCCCAGCACCACTTGTTAAAGAGATTGTCTTTTCTCCATTGTATATTCTTGCCTCCTTTGTCGAAGATAAGGTGTCCATATGTGCGTGGGTTTATCTCTGGGCTTTCTATTTTGTTCCATTGATCTATATTTCTATCTTTGTGCCAGTACCATACTGTCTTGATGACTGTGGCTTTGTAGTAGAGCCTGAAGTCAGGCAGGTTGATTCCTCCAGTTCCATTCTTCTTTCTCAAGATTGCTTTGGCTATTCGAGGTTTCTTATATTTCCATACAAATTGTGAGATGATTTGTTCTAGTTCTGTGAAAAATACCATTGGTAGCTTGATAGGGATTGCATTGAATCTATAGATTGCTTTGGGTAGTATACTCATTTTCACTATATTAATTCTTCCAATCCATGAACACGGTATATTTCTCCATCTGTTTGTGTTCTCTTTGATTTCTTTCATCAGTGTTTTATAGTTTTCTATATATAAGTCTTTTGTTTCTTTAGGTAGATATATTCCTAAGTATTTTATTCTTTTTGTTGCAATGGTGAATGGTATTGTTTCCTTAATTTCTCTTTCTGTTTTCTCATTATTGGAGTATAGGAATGCAAGGGATTTCTGTGTGTTAATTTTATATCCTGCAACTTTACTATATTCATTGATTAACTCTAGTAATTTTCTAGTAGAGTCTTTAGGGTTTTCTATGTAGAGGATCATGTCATCTGCAAACAGTGAGAGTTTTACTTCTTCTTTTCCTATCTGGATTCCTTTTATTTCTTTTTCAGCTCTGACTGCTGTGGCCAAAACTTCCAAAACTATGGTGAATAGTAGTGGTGAAAGTGGGCATCCTTGCCTTCTTCCTGACTTTAGGGGAAATGCTTTCAATTTTTCACCATTGAGGATAATGTTTGCTGTGGGTTTGTCATATATGGCTTTTATTATGTTGTGATATGTTCCTTCTATTCCTGCTTTCTGGAGGGTTTTTATCATAAATGGATGCTGAATTTTGTCAAAGGCTTTTTCTGCATCTATTGAGATAACCATATGGTTTTTTTCTTTCAATTTGTTAATGTGGTGTATTACATTGATTGATTTGCAGATGTTAAAAAAACCTTGCATTTCTGGGATAAAGCCCACTTGGTCATGATGTATGATCTTTTTAATATGATGTTGGATTCTGTTTGCTAGAATTTTATTAAGGATTTTTGCATCTATGTTCATCAGTGATATTGGCCTGTAGTTTTCCTTTTTTGTGACATCTTTGTCTGGTTTTGGAATTAGGGTGATGGTGGCCTCATAGAATGAGTTTGGAAGTTTACCATCTTCTGCAATTTTCTGGAAGAGTTTGAGTAGGATAGGTGTTAGCTCTTCTCTAAATTTTTGGTAGAATTCAGCTGTGAAGCCGTCTGGTCCTGGGCTTTTGTTTGCTGGAAGATTTCTGATTACAGTTTCGATTTCCGTGCTTGTGATGGGTCTGTTAAGATCTTCTATTTCTTCCTGGTTCAGTTTTGGAAAGTTATACTTTTCTAAGAATTTGTCCATTTCTTCCAAGTTGTCCATTTTATTGGCATATAGCTGTTGGTAGTAGTCTCTTATGATCCTTTGTATTTCTGTGGAGTCTGTTGTGATCTCTCCATTTTCATTTCTAATTTTGTTGATCTGATTCTTCTCCCTTTGTTTCTTGATGAGTCTGGCTAATGGCTTGTCAATTTTGTTTATCTTCTCGAAAAACCAGCTTTTAGTTTTGTTGATTTTTGCTATGGTCTCTTTTGTTTCTGTTGCATTTATTTCTGCCCTAATTTTTAAGATTTCTTTCCTTCTGCTGACCCTGGGGTTCTTCATTTCTTCCTTCTCTAGTTGCTTTAGGTGTAGAGTTAGTTGATTTATTTGATTTTTTTCTTGTTTCTTGAGGTACGCCTATATTGCTATGAGCCTTCCCCTTAGTATTGCTTTTACAGTGTCCCATAGGTTTTGGGTTGTTGTGTTTTCATTTTCATTCGTTTCTATGCATAATTTGATTTCTTTTTTGATTTCTTCTGTGATTTGTTGGTTATTCAGAAGCGTGTTGTTTAGCCTCCATATGGTGGAATTTCTAATAGTTTTTTTCCTGTAATTGAGGTCTAATCTTACTGCATTGTGGTCAGAGAAGATGGCTGGGATGCTTTCAATTTTTTTGAATTTACCAAGGCTAGATTTATGGCCCAGGATGTGATCTATCCTGGAGAAAGTTCCATGTCCACTTGAGAAAAAGGTAAAATTGATTGTTTTGGGGTGGAAAGTCCTGTAAATATCAATTAAATCTAATTTGTCTATTGTATCATTTAAAGTTTGTGTTTCCTTGTTAATTTTCTGTTTAGTTGATCTATCCATATGCGTGAGTGGAGTATTAAAGTCTCCCACTATTATTGTGTTATTGTTAATTTCCCCTTTCATACTTGTTAGTATTTGCCTTCTATATTGTGGTGCTCCTATGTTGGGTGCATATATATTTATGATTGTTACGTCTTCTTCTTGGATTGATCCTTTGATCTTTATGTAGTGTCCTTCTTTGTCCCTTTTCACATCCTTTATTTTAAAGTCTATTTTATCTGAAATGAGTATTGCGACTCCTGCTTTCTTTTGGTCTCCGTTTGCATGAAATATGTTTTTCCATCCCTTCACTTTCAGCCTGTGTGTGTCCCTAGTTTTGAGGTGGGTCTCTTGTAGACAGCATATATAGGGGTCTTGTTTTTGTATCCATTCAGCAAGCCTTTGTCTTTTGGTTGGGGCATTCAACCCATTTACATTTAAGGTAATTATTGATAAGTATGATCCCGTTGCCATTTACTTTGTTGTTTTGAGTTCGTGTTGAAACATCCTTTCTGTGTTTCCTGTTTAGAGAAGATCCTTTAGCATTTGTTGGAGAGCTGGTTTGGTGGTGCTGAATTCCCTCAGCTCTTGCTTGTCTGTAAAGCTTCTGAATTCTCCTTCATATCTGAATGAGATCCTTGCTGGGTACAGTAATCTGGGTTGTAGATTATTCTCTTTCATTACTTTAAGTATGTCCTGCCATTCCCTTCTAGCCTGAAGGGTTTCTATTGAAAGATCAGCTGTTATCCTTATGGGGATCCCCTTGTGTGTTATTTGTTGTTTTTCCCTTGCTGCTTTTAATATTTGTTCTTTGTGTTTGATCTTTGTTAATTTGATTAATATGTGTCTTGGGGTGTTTCGCCTTGGGTTTATCCTGTTTGGAACTCTCTGGGTTTCTTGGACTTCTGTGACTATTTCTTTCCTCATTTTAGGGAAATTTTCAACTATTATCTCCTCGAGTATTTTTTCACGGCCTTTCCTTTTATCTTCTTCTTCTGGGACTCCTATGATTCGAATGTTGGGGCGTTTCATATTGTCCCAGAGGTCCCGGAGGTTTTCCTCATTTCTTTTGATTCTTTTTTCTTTTTTCCTCTCTGCTTCATTTATTTCCATCATTCTATCTTCTACCTCACTTATCCTATCTTCTGCCTCTGTTATTCTACTGTTGGTTCCCTCCAGAGTGTCTTTTATCTCCTTTATTTCATTATTCATTCTATATTGACTCCTTTTTATTTCTTCTAAGTCCTTGATAAACATTTCTTGCATCTTCTCAATCTTTGTCTCCAGGCTATTTATCTGTAACTCCATTTTGCTTTCAAGATTTTGGATCATTTTTATTATCATTATTCTAAATTCTTTTTCAGATAGATTCCCTATCTCCTCCTCTTTTGTTTGGTTTTGTGGGCATTTCTCATTTTCCTTTACTTGCTGAGTATTTCTCTGCCTTTTCATCTTGTTTAGATTGCTGTGTTAGGCGTGGCCCTTCTGTATTCTGGTAGTATGAAGTTCCTCTTTATTGTGGAGGTTCCTCACTGTGGTTGGGGTTGGACAGGTGGGTTGTCAAGGCTTCCTGGTTGGGGGAGCTTGTGTCGGTGTTCTGGTGGGTGGAGCTGGATTTCTGCTCTCTAGAGTGTAATGGAGTGACCAGTATTAATTTTTGAGATGTCTATGGATTTGGTGTGCCTCTGGGCAGCCTGTATATTGATGCTCAGGTCTATGTTCCTGCGTTGCTGGAGAATTTGCGTGGTATGTCTTGCTCTGGAACTTATTGGCTCTTGGGTGGAGCTTGGTTTCGGTGTATATGTGGAGGCTATGGGACATAATTTACTTTTAAACCTAGTCAGTTCAGTTCAGTCACTCAGTAATGTCCGACTCTTTGAGACCCCATGAACCACAGCACACCAGGCCTCCCTGTCCATCACCAACTCCCGGAGTCCACCCAAACCCATGTCCATTGAGTCGGTGATGCCATCCAGCCATCTCATCCTCTGTCGTCCCCTTCTCCTCCTGCCTTCAATCTTTCCCAGCATCAGGGTCTTTTCCAGTGAGTCAGCTCTTCGCATCAGGTGCCCAAAGTATTGGAGTTTCAGCTTCAACATCAGTCCTTCCAATGAACACCCAGGACTGATCCCCTTTAGGATGGACTTGTTGAATCTCCTTGCAGTCCAAGGGACTCTCAAGAGTCTTCTCCAACACCACAGTTCAAAAGCATCAATTCTTCAGTGCTCAGCTTTCTTTATAGTCCAACTCTCACATCCATACATGACCACTGGAAAAACCATAGCCTTGACTAGATGGACCTTTGTTGACAAAGTAATGTCTCTGCTTTTTAATATGCTGTGTAGGTTGGTCATAACTTTCCTTCCAAGGAGTAAGCATCTTTTAATTTCATGGCTGCAATCACCATCTGCAGTGATTTTGGAGCCCAGAAAAATAAAGTCACCCATTGTTTCCCCATCTATTTGCCATAAAGTGATGGGACCGGATGCCATGATCTTAGTTTTCTGAATGTTGAGCTTTAAACCAACTTTTTCACTCTTCTCTTTCACTTTCATCTAGTCAAAGCTTACCTAAATTCCCAGAATCTGTTCTTCCTGCTGTTGAAGGACAGCTAATCCACCTCATGAGATGCTCAAAAAAAGAGATATAAATTTGATAGGAACAAGTAAAAAGAAGTGAATTGTCAGTAATCTAGACAAAAGGCAAGAGCTTTAATAATTTTTAATTTACCTCTGAGAAAAAAAGTGATGCAATAACTCTGATTAATTATTAAGGACCATTCCCCCAGCATCACCAGAACTCCTTGTTCTTTTCAATCTGTTTGTATCCTTTATTGCCAAATTAATTACATTTCATAGAGATCTTTGAAAGCATAAAAATGTCCTAAGAGTGTTGTCTGTAGATACATAATCATACACTATTTAAAGCTCTATTTTTAAGTGAGATTATACCTTATAACCTTCCCTTGTGGCTCAGATGGTAAAGAGTCCACCTGCAATGCAGGAGACTGGGCTTCAATTCCTGGGTTGGGAAGATCCCTGGGAAGAGGGCATGGCAATCCACTCCAGTATTCTTGCCTGGAGAATCCCATGGATAGAGAAGCCTGGTGGGCTACAGTTGATGGGGTTGTCTAGAGTCGGACATGACTAAGCGACTAACACAAACAAAAAAACAAACAATACTTTATAATGACCTCCCCACCCTGAACTGCAATTAAAGACACTTTTACACACAGGTGTCCAGTTGCATAACACAATTGGTACAGTGTATTCAGTTTATACACTGTTGTGAGCTATGCACAACAACTGTGTACAACATTGCTTCAATGAGAAAAATGCGTGTCTACTTCCAATTAGACTTACTGGTGAACTTTATAACAGTCTCTGGAGAAATATATTTGGAAATATACTAAACTCATGCCACAGTATCATAGTAAAGATTACATAGTATGTATAGAACAGTATTCTGAATATTTGCAAAATATACATATTCTTTTTCCCTGAGTGGCAAAAGCCAGCATATGCATGTCTAGTATGACACACAAGCTAAAGTAAAGTAGCCTCTCTTTCCTTAATGGTTTTGTTTTCGAATTAGAATATATCAAATACTTTCGCTGGACACATTTTCTCTTTCTCTTGTGTTATGCTTTTAATTCTAACTGTTTCTTGTCACCACTGGAAAATATTAATTGAACATATCTCTGTATAGTATTTTTCCCACTATGCCACTCTACAAAACAACATATTCCAGCAACAGCAGATTTCCTTGTCATCTCATATGTTTCTATTGAATTCAATGTAACAAACATTTATTAAAGACAAAACATGCAGAAGACTCTTTGATAGCAATATGAAACATTATATGCTCTCAAAGATTTTAGTCTTTTAAGGAACCACGTGCACACACACAAAATCATTCAAAACTAATTTTAAATTATATGATATAGAAAAAGAAAAAAGGTGGGTGCTAATTTCTAATTGTAGAATCAAGAAACATTTCAAGGGTAGAGTGTGATTTAAGTTAGGCCTAGACATACAGGTCATATTTAATGAAAGGAAATAAGGTGAAAAGCACGTCAAGCTGAGGGAACAGCATGAACTAAGACATGGGGAAAGAAAACTACAACATTTGGCTGTAGTTGTAGTACTGGGATTATTATGGAGAAGAAGTTGAAAGGTATTGAACCAAGATAATAAAAATCCTTCAATGCCATACCTTCTTTGTTCCATTTGAATGAAGTGATGATTTGGTATCAAGTTAATTCACATTTAGAGGCATATTATTGGTTATTCAAAACCAATCACAACATTAACACCAAAAAAACAAAAAAGACCTATTAGAAATACAGATGTCAAATTACTTGTGACCTTTTTTATCTATATCTTATTTAAATTTAATTTTTCATTTTATAATGCAATATAGTTGATTTACAATGTTGTGTTAGTTTCAGGTGTACAGCGAATTGATTCAGTTATACATATACATATATCCATATGCAAATAGTGCTGCAAAGAACATCTGGCTTGTGATCTATTTAAAGTGAAGTTGCTCAGTCATGTCCGACTCTTTGCGACCCCATGGACTGGAGCCTACCAGGCTCCTCCATCCACAGGATTTTCCAGGCAAGAATACTGGAGTGGGTTGCCATTTCCTTCTCCAGGATATCTTCCTGACCCAGGGATTGAAGTCTGGTCTCCCGCATTGTAGGCAGACACTTTACCGTCTGAGCCACCAGGGAAGATCTATTTAAAAAAGAAACCAATAAGCCTTTTAAAATGTGTGAGCTTCAGTTTTTGTTCTCATAACACTAAAGGGAAAAGGAAGACAAGAGAACAATTTTTACTTGGGTTTGTAGAATTATGAGCTGATAATTCTAATTCTAATGGCCTTCAAATGTTTCTTCAAATTTAGCCAGTGATTCATACATCTTCACATTGGCAAATTTCCCCCATTTAGTTATATCATTTAGCTTTACAACAGACAGGCTTTTATATATCTGTTCCTGCCTCCACTTCACTCTGTCCCTTTTTCAAAAAGTGGAACCAGCTGCTTGAAAAGTTAATTTATAATGTTCTTGCCTGCAGGTCACACCTGGTTCTACCTGTGCTGTCTTTGGCCTAGGAGGTGTCGGTCTCTCTGCTGTAATGGGTTGTAAAGCATCAGGAGCTTCCCGAATCATAGCTATTGACATCAATAGTGAGAAGTTTACAAAGGCCAAAGCCCTTGGAGCCACTGACTGCCTCAATCCTAAAGACCTAGACAAACCCATTCAGGAGGTCATCATTGAAATGACCAATGGAGGTGTGGATTTTGCCTTTGAGTGTGTAGGAGGAGCTAAAATCATGGTATGTATTTTTTATAATAGGATATAATAAACATTGCTTATTGACATAATTAACATTGAAAATATATTAATATGTTTATATTTAATATTAATATTTATGTATATATAAGTTAAGTTTATATAAGCAATACTTATTAATATATTAGATGCCATTATATGTTACATAACATGTAATTAATTTTTATTTGTTATATTGCTAATTACTACTTAATATTAATGTGCTATTAATATTTATCTTTCACATGAAATTCAGCAAAAAACATTAAGAGAAAACTTAGAAATTAAAACTTTATATAAGAATTGTGCCTATGAGAAGTGAGGGAAAAAGAAAAGGCAGTCCTAGAAGAGGGAATAGAGAGGGTGACTGGTGTCCCTCCTAACAGCCAAAGGTATCCACTCTCACCTTAAAGTACAGCCAGGAGGGGTTAGCAACGTGAAACAAGCCAGTTCTGTCCATCAGATCTAAATAAACAGGCTGCAGAATTAGGTCCAAATTATGTATGAAATTTTCAACTAAAAAATCAACAAGCTGCAAAATTAAATCTAAATCCTTTTTTCCTAAACACTACAATTTTGTATCATTCAGATTTCTTCTCTCAGGACAGGAAAGCAGGGCCCTTCTAAGTGCAGGGTCCTGAGCAACTGCATGATTGCAGATCCACACCTCTAGTCCTGTCCTGCTCCAAAAGATGGGATAAAGAGCCAACAAGCAATGTAGGGATTAGTTAGCCTCCAGAGTGTGCAGCCTTAGTCTCCAGCAAATACTTGCCTAATGCATATTTGCTCAAAGACATCATTAGGAAGAGTTTTGTTTTGTTTTTTTAACAAGATGACTAGAGAATTCATCAGCTAAATTTTCTGCCTAAGGAGTCTTATTTCGTTAGTGAGAACTGTGATGTATTAATAGTTATGACACTATTCCTTTTTATTTACACCTTCATTCAGCCTGGCTCCTAAAATTCTCCTCCAAGGAGAGGCTTTCCAGGTGGCACTAGTGGTAAAGAACCCACCTACCAATGTAGGAGACACAAGAGATGAGGGTTTAATCCCCAGAGAAGGAAATGGCAACCCACTCTAGTATTCTTGCCTGGGAAATTCCATGGACAGAGGAGCCTGGTGGGCTACAGTCCACAGGGTTGCAAAGTGTGTGTGTATGTTAGTCACTCAGTCGTGTTTGACTCTTTATAACCCCATAGACTGTAGCCCACCAGGCTCCTCTGTCCATGGAATTTCCCAGGCAAGAATACTGGAGTGGGTCACCTTTCCCTTCTCCCGGGGATCTTCCCAAACCAGGGATTGAACCTGGGTCACCACACTGCAGGCAGATTCTTTACCATCTGAACACCACTGGGAGGCTATAAAGAATGCAATTCTGTACTGCAGTCTCCCAGGAGCAGGCTTTGCTGATTCTTCTCCTCAGTTCTCATCTGACACGTCTTCCCCAGGAGAGAATAGAAACTGGGAAGAGCTGCTGAGAGCAATTGGCTTCCCTTCCTGGGTCTCTCCTCTCAGAATGGTTTCACTGCAAATAGTGTGACTGCTTAAGAGAGGATCTGGCCGGTAATAAGCGTATGCGCGTATGTGCTCAGTTGCTCAGTCCTGTCTGACTCTTTGTGACCCCACAGGCTGTAGCCCACCATGCTCCTCTGTCCATGGGATTTCCTAGGCAAGAATACTGGAGTGGGTTGCCATTTCCTCCTCTAGGAGATCTTCCCGACCCATGTCTTCTGCATTGGCAGATGGATTCTTTACCACTGCACCACCTGGGAAGGATTCAATAAACGCTAGCTATTACTGAAATTCATGCAGGGAGGGTTCCTTGTCCTGCACTGCTCCTCTGCATCCAAAGCTTCAGGCCCTATTTTTTTAATTCTCCTTGGAGCCTGAGGACTGCGATGTGCCACATCCATTCCTCCACTTCCCACAGCTCACATGTTTCACAAACACTGAAATTCAGCCCATTTAACCGTATTTTTCTAGTACAGAGATTCTCAAAACTGGCTATACTTTAGAAGTATCTGGGGAGTTGTTTTTCAGTGTCAATAAATAGACCCATACCTAGAATATTCTCATGCACTGGGGACCCAGGTACTAATATTTTTTACAAGTTTCTCAAGCTGAGAACCACTGATCTAAATCTTTCAGGTTCCATTATTATTTTATTTATTACACCAAGAAATGTATTTTAAATTATGGAACAGCATCACACTACAGAATCCAAATAAAAAAAATATGGGTTTATTTAACCACAAAAAATGAGCTGCCTACTCTTCCACCAAGGGAAAGGAAAGCTAAATTTCTAGGTTGTGGAAGAGATTCCAGTAATGGGTACAAACTTGATTCCAATGACTTCTGATGCTCTAAAGCAGCCTAAGAAACCCAACAAAACAACTAGAAATTTACAATAATGTACAGATGCATAGAACAGTCTTATGGACTCTGAGGGAGAAGGTGAGGATGGGACATTCTGGGAGAATAGCATTGAAACATGTATATTATCATATGTGAAACAGAACACCATTCCAGGTTCAATGCATGAGACAAATGCTCAGGGCTGGGGCAATGGGATGACCCAGAGGGATTGGATGGGGAGGGAGGTGGGAGGGGGGTTCAGGATGGGGAACACATGTAAACCCATGGCTGATTCATGTCAATGTATGGCAAAAACCACTACAATATTGTAAAGTAATTAGCCCTCAACTAAAATAAATAAATTTATTTAAAAAAAAAAGAAATTTACAATAATGGACAATTTTATAAGATTTTGAAAATTGAAAATAATTCTGATCAAAAGTTATCAGAGGCTACTAAATAAAACCCTGTATTTGCATATAATACCCATTTAACTAAGTCATATTTATGGAGGTCAATTCCCTGCTTGGAGAAAAGCTCAGAAATGTAGAAAAGGGCAATAGGAAAGACATTAAATTTAAAAACAAAGAGGAGGGTTCCTTGGCGGTCCAGTGGTTAAGACTCCACGCTTTCACTGCAGAGGGCACAGGTTCAATCCCTGGCTGGCAAACTAAGATCTCTAAGCCACATGGCACAGCCAAACCCAAAATGGGAATAATCTAAGCAGCTCCCTTAAGGTAGCAAGCAGTACCTGTGTTGTTTTCCTCTCTTTGTGGGTCCTTCTGTACAATATTCATTAAACAAAAATGCTTCTGCCCTACAAGAAGTGTAGAAAGTAAAAGAGTTGCTATTTAGAAATGTTAGAAAGTTTCAAAACTATAAATAAACACATATTCAAATAAAGATTTTAAAACACATTCTAAAAGTTCTAAGTCATTTTCCATCCCCAGTAAGACAGACAGACACAGCAAGAGAAGAGGGAGAGAATATACTGTACTTCAGACTGCTTCTTTCATATAGTGATCAGTGATGAAAAGGAACAGTATTTCTATTGGAACTTCTGTAGAAGTAAAATCACCTCAACAAGTGAGAATCAAGTTGACCACGTACTGTGGCAAAGGAGAAGAAAATGGCAACCCACTTCAGTACTCTTGCCTAGAAAATCCCATGGACAGAGGAACCTGGTAGGCTACAGTCCATGGGGTCGCAAAGAGTCAGACATGACTGAGTGACTTCACTTCACTCATTTCACTCACTTCATACTTTTATCACTGGAGAAGGAAACGGCAACCCACTCCAGTATTCTTGCCTGGAGAATCCCATGGACAGAGGAGCCTGGTGGGCCAAGGTCTATGGGGTTACAGAGAGTCAGACACGACTGAAGAGACTCAGCATGCATGGCAAAGGATGTGGGGTAAATTATACTTTTCTTCTATAACATTAGTCTCAAAAGATTTTTAAATGTTCAGCTATACCTCAGGGCTTCTATGTGGAATGGCCATCCACAAGTTTATATTTTTCTTAAACTTATTTATGTTTTCAATCTTGGCATTTCATATTAACTCCAAACCTGCAGTGGGTTAAGATAACAATATTTTTTCTTCTCTCATGCAAAGATCAGTGCAAATCCTCTGGGTCCCGTTTAGTGTGGTGACTTAGCAATGAAGGAAGTTCTAATTTATGGCTTTACAATCTCAACACGAAGTTCTCTTGGTTGTTAGAGCAGAAGGGATAGCTGGCAGGTTGCCCACTGGCTTTTCCATTTTGGCCAGGATATGCACACATCACTCTAGCCTGTAGCCCAGAACTAGTCACATGATTCTATGTAACTGCAGGAGAGCTAAAAACTATAGGGAAGCCGATGAAATGTTTAATGAGCAGCAGCCACTGTCAGTTTCTGTTCAACTGTTTTGTCTTCTGTTTTAAATAGCATTTCTTTTCATTTATCCTACATTGAGATCTATTAAGTTTACAGTATATGACTCATATTTACTTATTCACTCTCTCTTCATGACTTAATTTGGATCCTAAGCCAATTGAATTGAAAATCTCTTTGCATATTCCATTGTAGATGGTCAAAAACTTGTTGATACGAGTTTACAATATCATCTATAGATCTTTCCTTAACTTCATGTATGTGTATTTTTCCTGACATACAATGAAATACACTATAGGTTCAGTGTATTTCAGTGTATAGATTCAGTGGTATTTCGGTGTATAGGTTCAGAGTAACAGAGTAAAATATGTTTTGTTTCATTTAAATATCATTTTTGATGATGTTCAAAATTTTATTGGATGTACTATCTGAAACAGAACATAAGTGCCTCAAGTCTCACTCTGTATTATGACCATAAGGTCATAATGCAGAGTTGTGTAAATTTTCCCTGAAGCATTGAACACACCCACGTTGCAGTTCATGTTCTACTTTTCTACCTACTCAGCTAATCTTTTTTTGTTTGACCTTCCAGAGAGCAGCCCTGGACAGTGTAACAGTAGGTTGGGGAGTATGCACTATCATTGGAGTAAACATTGGTGACAATGGATTGAATGTTTCTGCAGTGGAGCTGTTAATGGGCCGTACTCTAACTGGAACAAGCTTTGGTGGTCAGTTTTTTTCTTTTTTCTTCATAGTAGTACTCAAATTATCATAATGAAGGTTACTGAAAGGAAAGAAAAATTATTTTTTTAAATATTTAGTGCCTAAAACATATCTGAAGACTACATGAAAGCTCTTTATTCTATTGGTTACTTGAAAGTAAACAGAATTTTTATAGAAAGATAACTGTAATTTGCAAATTGAAATTCAATTTACATTAAAATAGACCAACATAGGGGAACAAAAGGTAGACTTGGATCAAACTGAGATAATTCCTTATCTAGAAATAGAAAATAATCTTGAATTTTTCTCTTGAAGAAAAAATTTAATAGATTAAAAATCCAAAAAAAAAAAAAAAAAAAAGCCTAAAGATGGCAGGGGGATAATCTATTTGAAACAACCCATATCTGACCTGAAAATTTCATTCATTTGGCAAACACTGGTTAAACTATCCCTTCATGTCAAGACCCATGTGTTTATTTGACATTTTGGGCAATTACAGGTTGGAAAGGTGTCACTTCTGTTCCAAAGCTGGCTTCTGACTACAAGAATAAGAAATTAGATTTGGATGCATTGGTGTCCCATACCCTACCTTTTGACAAAGTCAATGAGGCATTTGACCTAATGTACCAAGGAAAAAGGTAAATTACCAGATGAGTGAGTAGTCTGAAAAATCTTTACAATGATTCTATTTTCATTTGATGTTGAAAACTAACCAGTTTGTCTTTTCTGACACTTTCCACATTATCAGCAGTACTCAAAACCCTTAAAAGATTAAATAGTGGCCATTTGGAAAAAAGAAAAGCTTCCTACTCTATCCCCATAATATACATGGAGTATATTAAATCACGTCTGATTCTTTGTGACTCCATGGACTGCACCACACTAGGCTTCCCTTGTCTTTCACTATCCCCTAGTCTTTCACTGTCTCTCACTATCTTTTCTTTCACTAACTCACTCTCTCTTTGCTCAAAGTTACGTCCACTGAGTCAGTGATACCATCTAACCATCTCATCCTCTGTCACCCACTTCTCTTCCTGCTCTCAATCTTTCCCAGCATCAGGGTCTTTTCCAATGAGTCAGCTCTCTGCATCAGGTGGCCAAAGTATTGGAGCTTCAGCTTCAGCATCAGTCCTTCCAATGAATATTCAGAGTTGATTTCCATACACTGTTCCAAAACAGAGTGATGGTATAAATTGACACACATTTTTCCCCTTCATAAACAATTTTAAACTCAGTTGGGGCTACTCTGGAGAGAGAGTGATTTCTAGATTATAATGTCAGGTTCCTTTGGTACATTATTGCCCTGGATCTGGAATCACTGTGGTCTGCAACTGACATAGAAGGCCCACTCCAGGCCCTTAATTATCAGATTCAAATGAAAACCATGAAAATGTGAGCAGTGGGGGGCAGATGTCCAATAGTTCAGGGATGTCCCAACTCTCTCATTTTCTAGGTTTGTCATGGGTATCCTATAACTAATTCAAGTCTACAATTTCAGCTATATTAGCACAATATAGAGTGCTAATATAGGGTCTATGCTCTCTTGGCATAGACCCTAAGAACTGATTTATAAAAGTGTCCCAATTACAGGATCCCTAGTAACTGGGGAGCAAGACTAGGATCAATTATTTTGGTTAAAATAGCCACAGCAATGGTCACTGGGAGCAAAGGACAAAACACCAGGACAGTATTGAACAGAGAAAATGCAAAAAGGTGACAAAAAGAAAATATATGACAAAAGAGGCAGGGGAAAACCATACAGTTAAATGACAGGAATCTGAAGCAGAGAATAAATGTTGCAAAGAAGAAAATAGGTCCACAGTGTGAAGACCCCGGGTATTTCCTGGGGAAGAAACCTGAGAAAATATCTCTACTACATGAACTTCCTAATTTGCAAATGTGTTCACTGTAACATATCAAAAGGAACTTCAATAAAAAGAAAGGAAATCATCCCTTCTGAATGAGGTGAAGATGATTTTCTTTGCAGTTTGAGTGAAGACTCCCTATGTTTTCAGATAGCTTAACAGAAAAGAAATGTGTGAAGAAAAAACTGAATCTCTTGCATGAATGTCTGCAAACAGAAATAAAGAAGCAGTTATGTGACTATGTAAATTACATAAAGAAGAATTATCAGTGAAAGGCTACCTGGCTAAAATCAAATCCTTTTTATATAAAGATCTGTCCTTGGAGAACAGAGCTCAGGCTTTCAGTTGGGAAGTGAATGGATGTCTAGAAAACAAGTGGTAAAGACTGCAGAATGAGAACAGCAGAGGAAAAGGAGTCCCCCAAGCTTGTTTCTAAACTTTGTATACTTAGAAAAAGCAAGTCTGATGAGAAACAAAGTTTAGGCCCAGCCAGGATTATAAGGCAAACTACCAGGCAGACCACCGTCACATCTCATTTCACAAGGAGACCTGAGGAAGAAATTGAAAGACCAAAACTGGACAATTTCGTCAACGAAGAAGAAAAGAACCAAGAGGAAAAAAGACATAAAGTCACATCTAGAGAACCAGTTGCTAGACCACTCACTACAGAAGAACCAGAAAGAATAAAATCCATAAACACACTTGGAAATGGAAGAACAAAGAGATGAAGAGATTTAGAAGTCAAGCAAAGAACAAATACCTAAACAGAAATCTAAGGAGGAGCCACACAGAACCAGAAGTTCAGGCTGAAATGGATAAAGGAGATAAGAAAAAATGGAAAGAAACACAGAAGACAACCCAAAGATTCTAGCTGCCAGAGACCTGAAGAAAAATAATCTTAAAGAGTAAAATCACAAGTTTCTCATTACAAAGATAAGGATAAAAAATTTTGGAAACTGGAAGTCCAAAATTAAAGTGCCAGCAGAGAGGAGAAGAGATGCAAAACTACATCCAAAGACCCAACTGAGAAAAAGAAAAAACACCTCAAACTAAAACAATGGTGTCCTCCAAGAGTCACCCTCTGAAGTGCATTCAATGCAGACAGTACCTAGATGACATCACATCAGACCTCCTGGAGCTGTTCCTAGTAGGCAAGTGTGAGGACATGTAGCTTTTCATACATTCACAGCAAAGTAAAGGTCTAGAAAGTCCTGTTAGAAAACTAGGCCTTGGAGGGGGCATGGATTCTGATGCCCTGATGGCAGAGGATAATAGGGAGACCTATATCTGCAAGCAGTGGTATGATCAAGACTATAAGAGATTTGAGTTCCCTCCAAAAACTCAGCTGATGGAGAAAAAGTAAAAAGTCTACACACAAGCTGTGCTTATCTGACTGAAATGAGGAAAAAGAAATTCGCAAGATCACAGAGCAGCTTGAGCACCTGGATGGCCGAGTTCCCTACAGTTCAGTCACCAAGGATGTCATTCAGTATCAAGCAGGTGAAAGTGTATACCTCTACCCTGAGGCCTTCACGTTGGACATGCAGCTGTCCAGTCCTGTAAAACACTCACAGAACGAGCCTATGGATGAAGATCTGAATCCAGAATACTACAAGAAATACATCAAACTACGTCAAAGGCAGAGAACTGGACACCCCTGAGCTATACTGAATTGGCCACATAAGACATCTTCTGTATCAAGAGTAATGGCAAGCCCAACGAGTGAGACATCAAGATCAGACAAGTTCTACAGGTTGGCCAAGGCCTCTGCTCTTCCAGGAGGCTCTGCCAGAAAATCGTGCCTACAATGGAATTGTAACATCGCACACATGTTTTAAGAGTTAGGTAGAGGTAGTTCTTTTTCCAAATGTTTCTAATTATCTGTGGATACTGACAATGACCATAACTATCTGTCATAACCCTTGCTTTTAGACCTCTATTTTAAAGTTGCTGAGCTCTTTCTGCAAAAGAAATCCATGAGCAGAAGTCCAGCAAATGACAAAAGCACAGGGGTGGAATGTGTGGGCTCTGTCTGAGCCGCCCCTCAGGGATCCTTGAGTTCTGTTTATGACTATCTGCATTCTGCTCCTTCTCATGAGTCCCTCCCCACTCCCTGCTCTTCCTGGGCTCTCCTTCCTTCCTTTTTATAGGGTCTCTCTCTATCCACACTTTTCCTAATATCTTGACTTCACTCAGTCTTTTTCTGGGATCCTAACAGTGGTTAGGAGCTAACCTGAAACTAAGCCATACAGATATAAAGTTGCTTTACTTCCTAACTATTGCAAAGTGAAGATTTTCTAGAGAAAAAAAAGAAAAGGAAAAATAAGCACTATTCTTTAAGCTACACAGAGTAACTTAGTGTGTAAGCCCCACAATATCTTTTACAATCTCGATAACCCTGTAAGTAGTATTCATCACATTAGAAGTTGGATTGGGATTTAGGGCCTTACTGGGCTTCTCTAGTGACTCAGATGGTAAAGAATCTGCCTGCAATGTGGGAGACCTGGGTTTGATCCCTGGGTTGGGAAGATCCCTGAAGAAGAGAACAGTTATCCACTCCAGTATTGTGGCCTGGAGAATTCCATGGACAGAGGAGCCTGGCAGGCTACAGTCCATGGGATTGCAAAGAGTTGGACATGACTGAGCAACTTTCACTTTCACTTTAGAGCCTTACTGGCATTCATAGCTCCTCCAGCACTCTTTTTCTCAGTCATGGAATATATCCACAAGGACTACTAAGTAGCAGCCAAATGGAAAATGTTGCACTACTTTACCAATACCTGGGCAAGACTCCCATACTATACCATGTAGGCCTGATAATCAGTGGTAGAATGGAGGCCAAGGGGTAGACCACCTGAATGAGGCCTCCTGCTTCCACCTGGCTCACCAAGAAAACCAGTTGACTGTCCACACAGCTAGAAAGGTGGCAAAAGAGAAGGCAGAGGATGGGCCTCCCCAGGGATGCTGACCATGTGGAACAGGAAGTACAAGTGAGATTAGACCCTCCTGCCATACCAACTGCATAGTAGCAAGGAAGTGAAGGGAACACAACACCCAGTTGGCCTCTTAAGGTGCAATGACCCTGACTTATGGTGCGAAAAGCCACAGAGGTTCCCTTCCCATCAGAAGGTGTAGCTCCAGGTCCTGGGTGAAAACAGTAATGTATGCTGGCAACCTGCTGATGCCAGGGATTTCACAGCTCCAACAGCAAATAACTTCAATATATTGAAGGAGTAGAAATCTTTGAATTCTCTGAAAGCAGCATTCCAACACATCAACCACTCGTTTTTTTGATGCCCAATTTTCTCTAAGCTACAGGAGAGCCAAGAACATTTACCCCAAGATGAAAATCACAGTACAGTCTCCACTGTTAGTGGAGTGCTCTACTTCTCTATAACACCAGCGGGCAACAAGAACTTTGCCCAGAGTCAAGTGAGAGTCCCCAATTTTTCCCCAGCTTACTAACACCATGTGAAATATTAGTAATGTCATGAATGGAAGTGCGTGACAAGATAAAAGAAATTAGGCTTAGTGAAGTAGGTATCTATACAGAAATATTAAACCAAATCTTGAAACAAACAAAAAAAATTATTTGTGGGTTTTGGTGAAATTTACCATGAAAATTATACTGATTGTTGTTTTATTATTATTAACAGCATTCGGACAGTCCTGCTCTTTTGACAACACTGGGAACAATTTGGAATACTAGCTGACTAAATCTGAACCTGTCTGGTTAATCCATTACCTGATATGATGAATAATGATAGCCATGAGTTTAAACAGATATTTACAGTTAACACCCAATATTAAATAGCTATAAAAATTATAGCATTTGTATCTATAAAATATATCAATATTTCCTATGTTAAATAACTATGATAGTTGATATGTTTATGAATAGAGTCATATGTTTGGGCATTGTTTAAAACTAGTTCTGGAGAGCTGAAAGTGGGGAATGAAGGGGTCATAAATAAAACTAGATTGTCTATACACTTGTAATTTTTTAGGTGGGGTGATAAATATATGGGGTTTTATTATACTGCTCTCTCTACTGTTGTATATGTTTAAATTTTTCCATAATAAAAAGCTTTTTACCAGAAAAAAATCATTATGGATATATAGAATGTAATAAGATACATATATCTTTAAAATGTACATCATATATGTAACACAATTTACAATAAGTAACAAGCTACTCTTCCTTAATTAGCTGCTAAATAATTTTAACACCTGTTAATTTCTCTTAGCTCCACTTCACCACTGCGAACTATAATCACAAGTAGTGGGATATCAGAAACTATCTAAATGAGTGTGTATATATATATATATATAAAGATTTTTTAAAAGAGAATATATTTATACTCTCTAATTTCCATTTTTATTAAATAAGTCCCCTTTTTTTCTTTCATAATTATCACAATGTACAATGTAAACATCTATTTACTAAATTTGTACTAAATAATCTCTTAATAATTTGTATTAATCTATTTTCTATATTCAACTAGAAATGTCAAAGAACTATGTACTTATTAAATGTAAATAAAGTTATTAATAGTTGCAAGACACAATAGACAATAAGATTTATATGAAAAGCAAAATGAGAGTTTTCAAACTATTATACTAACAGATTTTACAATGGACAGTTTAAGAATAAGGTAGATAATAATTCAGATCAGAGTAACAAAGACTATTTCTCAGTTTAGCATAATTTCTGAAATCTACCAGGTAGGGGTTTTTTTGTTTGTTTGTTTTTAACATTTACCACACACTGAACTCTGAGAGAAGATAAACTCTGAAGCTTTGGTGGGGGAAGGTAGTAATATCTCAAAGTAGAAACTTATATTTCTGTTTATTTAAATTCTCTTTCATTAGAAATAGAAGCCAGTTAATGCATATGTAAAGGCTCCCTTTGTTGGCATTGGGGATAGAACTCACCCTGTGTGTGGTTGGCCTTTCTCATGCTATTCCCTACGTTAGTTCTGTGCTTTTTCATCATGCCCTGCCCTCCCCTCCTTGGCTTCCTCAGTCCTTCCTAGGTCTAGCTTGAGACCCACCTCCTCTCAGATCTTGGCAATCTTACAAAGCTGTATTTATTCCCTGATCTCCTTTGGCTCTTGGTGTCTTTAGTGAAATCTTACTGCATGCAGCTTCTTCCATTGTTATTTTCAAGTCTATGTTGGTAAACTCATTAAAGGTAGAACAATCCTTGAAGCCACCCTTCTATTAGAAATGCTAAATGAATACATGTTGTCTGATACCAAAATTTATCCTCACAATGTTGTAGCCACATGATCTGGGAAACAAACTCACTCAGAAGGACAATGCAGATAGCAGAGTGCAGTTTATTATACCGGTGGGCCCAAGGTAGAGTCTCCTCTTAGCCAAGGACCCCGACCAGTTTTTGTGAAAACCATATATACCCTAAGTGTACATGTCCAAACCCACCTCCCCAATTCCCTGAAACTAGTCTGAACAAAGAAAAAGAAAGATACAATCAAAGTTAACCCATGATTCATATGCCTTAAGCCTAGATAGTTAACAGTGGACAGTTATCAGTAGGCCTGTGGTCATACCCCAATAAGCATAATAGAATTTATGATTCTGTTTGGTTACACAGATAATTAGGGTATTCTTTTAGGCGATGGAGAGTCTAGGTATGAGCCCTGGGGCTCTTCCATCTGGGGGATCTGGTTTTCCAGTTGGTATGTCGTTTCCATAGATACTGGGCATATAGTTCAAAGTCCACTGTCTGGCCCAAGATGGAGTCCTGCTTTCAAGATGGAGCCTGTTCTGTCTGTTTCCTCCTTCAACAAGTCTCCAAATAGTTTGTATTAGACCTTTTGAATGAAAGTTTTCCAAAACATTTCTATGCCCCTCTTTTTTTCCTATATAGAGAAACACAAATCTAACCCTAATAACTTAGAATAGCCATTAGGAACATTATTTTAATTAGTAATAGTAATTAATTAAAACTAAAGTTAATTAGTAAAATTAATAACTAGGTTAATAACAATTAACTAAGCTGTGAGGCAGTACTTTCCCTCTCTTTCTCCAAACACTCCTGCTCACCATCCCTGCCTCTATCAGTCTTCTATTTTTCCACATCTGCTTCTCTGATTTGAAAAACAAAAAAAGTCTATTATTCTTAACAAAGCTGCTGGGAATATTTATGAAATCAGTGACAACTCAGGGTATTATGTATGGGGTTTAAGGAGTAAACATTATCATCCCTTTAGCAGCAAAGGCCTTTTTTCTCATCCAGGTCCCCAACTGCAATTCCTAGTGAATTTATATAGTATAATTCCCCAAAATGTACATCTAATGTCTAAGTTACCCAAATATCTCTCTCTTAAAGTAAGAAATAATGCTGAGTTTTTACAGAATATGCCAGAAACAATAAAAATCATGCAACAATAATTCATTTGCTAATATGCAGAAAACTTCCATTTAAAAACTCTACTTTAGAGACATAAAAAATAATCTGCAAACTACTGACAATTGTATGGTTTTCTTGAGGGCTCTAATAGTCATCTGTTACTTTTTAAATGTTACTTTAAAATTTTTTTCTTTTTCCTTATGGTTTATTATCGGATATTGAATAAATTTCCCTGTGCTATACAATAGGACCTTGTTTATCCATTCTACATTTAATAGTTTGCATCTGCTAGCCCCAAACTCTCAATTCATCCCT
This sequence comes from Giraffa tippelskirchi, assembly GCF_054371585.1. Taxonomy (NCBI): domain Eukaryota; kingdom Metazoa; phylum Chordata; class Mammalia; order Artiodactyla; family Giraffidae; genus Giraffa; species Giraffa tippelskirchi. Next base: position 84,612,554 of record NC_137275.1, on the reverse strand, counting down.
CTCCAAACGTTACCGGTTTTTTTGGCTGTGCCTCTTGGCTTGTGGGATTTAACCAGCAGTGAGAGCTCCAAGTCCTAATCATTGGACCAACTACCAGAAAATTCCCTAAAATGTTACTTTTTGAAATACTAGGGGCAATACAAGTTATAGTATTTCTAGGGCACAAAGCCACTGAAACAAAACTGAAATGGAACTTGACCCCTCCAAAAGAAAAATATGAGACAAAAAATCCACCAGGTAAAGGTTTGCGTTCTCTAACATAGTAAGATACACAGGTGTGTTTTTTTTAAGGATATTGTGACCTGAAATTATTAGAAATCTTTAAGAATGCCCGTTAATAGAGTGAATAATATCTGAATAAAAGCAGTACCATCACTTCTTCTTAGAAGGAAAAAAATGATTTTTTAAGCTATATTAACTGTCCTCAAACGTCTTGGACTGTCGCTGTTTTCTAAACGCTACCACAATGCCCTCTGGTGCTTGTTGCTTTAATATTTTTCCATCTATTTTCTTTGAGGAAATGGGCTTCCCTGGTGGCTTAGATGGTAAAGAATCTGCCTGCAATGTGGGAAACTGGGGTTCACTCCCTGGGTTGGGAAGACTCCCTGGAGTAGGAAATGGCAACCCACTCCAGTATTCTTGTCTGGAGAATTCTGTGGACAGAAGAGCCTGGCGGGTTACAGTCCATGGGGTCACAGAGTCAGACACGGCTGAGCAACTAACACTTTCACATACTTCCTTTGAGAAAAAGAATTCAGGGAGACAATAGCAACTTTCACATATATCATAGTTGACATTTTAAAAAGTACTTTCATGTGCATTATTTAATCTGATTCTTCAAAATTATCACTGGACCACAGCTTTTTGAGGGCAAGGCCATTTTTAATATTCTTTAAGTGAGTGCTTTGCAGAGAGGTCAAATTTTCCCTTATGGCTAAAACTAAAGTTTGCCTCCCTAGTTCTGTTCTCTAGAGCATCACAAAATTCAGTCCCTCCGCTAGCCAAAGTCGCCTGACACACCTCTTTCTCCCTTACCACCATGTCCTCTTTATTCCTAATCACATATCGCTAAGTATTTTTAAACTCGATATTCCATATGCAGTCAGAGAAACACCTATTCTGAATAATATACCATTAAATACAGGTTATATTTGTATATTCTTTAGTCAATCATCTCCACTGTTGACAAATATTGAACTGTGTAAAAGCCCTAAATATTTCCTCTCTGGAATGCTAGTAAACCAGAATGTGCTTATTCTATCACTTAAACCCAAGGATAGACCATTTTTCTTCTCTGAAGTTTCAAGGTCTTTTTAAAAAGAATTTGTAAGTATATTAAGCCTTTAATAATAAAAAAAGGAGAGACTTTCTTGGTGGTCCGGTAGTTAAGACTCCATGCGTCCACTGCAGGGGGACACAAGTTCTATCCCTGGTCAGGGAATTAAGATCCTGCAGGCCACACAATATGGCCAAAAAGTAAAAATAAAAATAGGAGAAGGAAAACAATAACCTCCTTATTTTACTGTTATTAAATAACATTTTTATCCCTTTCTCCATTTCTATCAATTAAATTCTTTCTATAGGCCAGCTTACACTATAATAAAATTTCAGAACTTGACCTTAAAAATAAAAGTCTTCAAGACCTAAATGAACATTTCTCCAAAGAAGAAATACAGATGGTCAATAGGTACATGAAAAGATGCTCAACACTCCTAATCATTAGAGAAATGCAAATCAAAACTACAAAGAGGTACTACATCACACTATTCAGAATGGCTATCATTAAACAACACAAGTATAGTATATTAACGCATATATATGAAATTTAGAAAGATGGTTATGATGACCCAATATGCTAGACAGAAAAAGAGACACAGATATAAAGAACAGATTTTGGACTCTAAGGGAGAAGACGAGGGCGGGATGATTTCAGAGAATAGCCTTGCAACATGTACATTCAGTTCAGTTCAGTTCAGTCACTCAGTTGTGTCCGACTCTTTGAGACCCCATGAATTGCAGCACGCCAAGCCTCCCTGTCCATCACCAACTCCCAGAGTTTACCCAAACTCATGTCCATCGAGTCGGTGATGCCATCCAACCATCTCATTCTCTGTCGTCCCCTTCTCCTCCTGCTCCCAGTCCTTCCCAGCATCAGGGTCTTTTCCAATCAGTCAACTCTTCACATGAGGTGGCCAAAGTATTGGAGTTTTAGTTTCAACATCAGTCCTTCCAATGAACACCCAGGACTGATCTCCTCTAGGATGGACTGGTTGGATCTCCTTGCAGTCCAAGGGACTCTCAAGAGTTTTCTCCAACACCACAGTTCAAAAGCATCAATTCTTTGGCACTCAGCTTTCTTCACAGTCCAACTCTCACATCCATACATGACTACTGGAAAAACCATAGCCTTGACAAGACAGACCTTTGTTGTCAAAGTAATGTCTCTGCTTTTAAATATGCTATCTAAGTTGGTCATAACTTTTCTTCCAAGGAACAAGTGTCTTTTAATTTCATGGCTGCAATCACCATCTGCAGTGATTTTGGAGCTCAAAAAAATAAAGTCTGTCACTATTTCCACTGTTTCTTCATCTATTTGCCATGAAGTGATGGGACTAGATGCCATGATCTTAGTTTTCTGAATGTTGAGCTTTAAGCCAACTTTTTCACTCTCCTCTTTTACTTTCATCAAGAGGCTCTTTAGTTCCTCTTCACTTTCTGCCATAAGGGTAGTGTTATCTGCATCTCTCTGCAATCTTGATTCCAGCTTGTGCTTCTTCCAGCCCAGTGTTTCTCATGATGTACTCTGCATATAAGTTAAATAAGCAGGGTGACAATATACAGCCTTGACGTACTCCTTTTCCTATTTGGAACCAGTCTGTTGTTCCATGTCCAGTTCTAACTGTTGCTTCCTGACACGCATACAGGTTTCTCAAGAGACAGGTCAGTGGTCTGGTATTTCCATCTCTTTCAGAATTTTCCACAGTTTATTGTGATCCACACAGTCAAAGGCTTTGGCATAGTCAATAAAGCAGAAATAGATGTTTTTCTGGAACTCTATTGCTTTTTCGATGATCCAGCAGATGTTGGCAATTTGATCTCTGGTTCCTCTGCCTTTTCTAAAACCAGCTTGAACATCTGGAAGTTCACGGTTCACGTATTGCTGAAGCCTAGCTTGGAGAATTTTGAGCATTACTTTTCTAGCGTGTGAGATGAGTCCAATTGTGCGGTAGTTTGAACATTCTTTGGCATTGCCTTTCTTTGAGATTGGAATGAAAACTGACCTTTTCCAGTCCTGTGGCCATTGCTGAGTTTTCCAAATTCGCTGGCATATTGAGTGCAGCACTTTCACAGCATCCTCTTTTAGGATTTGAAATAGCTCAACTGGAATTCCATTACCTCCACTAGCTTTGTTCGTAGTGATGCTTTCTAAGGCCCACTTGACTTCACATTCCAGGATGTCTGGCTCTAGGTGAGTGATCACACCATCGTGATTATCATGTGATTATCATGACATTGTGATTATCTGGGTCGTGAAGATCTTTTTTGTACAGTTCTTCTATGTATTCTTGCCACCTCTTCTTAATATCTTCTGCTTCTGTTAGGTCCATACCATGTCTGTCCTTTATCAAGCCCATCTTTACATGTAATATTCCATTGGTATCACTAATTTTCTTGAAGAGATCTCTAGTCTTTCCCATTCTGTTGTTTTCCTCTATTTCTTTGCACTGATCACTGAGGAAGGCTTTATCTCTTCTAGCTATTCTTTGGAACTCTGGATTCAAATGGGAATATCTTTCCTTTTCTACTTTGCTTTTCACTTCTCTTCTTTTCACAGCTATTTGTAATGCCTCCTCAGACAGCCATTTTGCTTTTTTGCATTTCTTTTCCATGGGGATGATCTTGATCCCTGTCTCCTGTACAATGTCACGAACCTCTGTCCATAGTTCATCAGGCACTCTGTCTATCAGATATAGTCCCTTAAATCTATTTCTCACTTCCACTCTATAATGGTAAGGGATTTGATTTAGGTCATACCTGAATTGTCTAGTGGTTTTCCCTACTTTCTTCAATTTAAGTCTGAATTTGGCAATAAGGAGTTCATGATCTGAGCCACAGTCAGTTCCCGGTCTTGTTTTTGCTAACTGTATAGAGCTTCTCCATCTTTGGCTTCAAAGTATATAATCAATCTGATTTCAGTGTTGACCATCTGATGATGTCCATGTGTAGAGTCTTCTCCTGTGTACATTACCATATGTGAAATAGATGACCAGTTCAAGTTCGATGCATGAAACAGGGCACTCAAAGCCGGTGCACTGGGACAACCCTCCGGGATGGGATGAGGAGGGAGGTGGATGGGGGTTCAGGATGGGGGACACATGTACACTCATGGCTGATTCGTGTTAATGTATGGCAAAAACCACTACAATATTGTAATGTAATTAGCCTCCAATTAAAATAAATTAATTAATTTTTCTTAAGGTTTATAAATAACAAATGCTAGAGAGTGTGTGGAGAAAAAAGAACTCTCCTATGCTGTTAGTGAGAATGTAAGTTAGTACAGCCACTGGGGAAAACAGTATGGGGGCTCCTCAGAAAACTAAAAATTGTTGTACTATGATGTCGAATGGTTTGCCTTGGAAACAAACAAACATCATTCTGTCGTTTTTGACACTGCACCCAAATACTGCATTTCAGACTCTTTTGTTGATTATGAGGGATACCCCATTTCTTCTAAGGGATCCTTGCCCACAGTAGTAAATATAATTGTCATCCAAATTAAAGTCACCCATTCTGGTCCGTTTTAGTTCACTGATTCCTAAGATGTTAATGTTCAATCTTGCAATCTCCTGCTTGACCACTTCCAATTTGGCTTGATTCATGGATCTAATATTCCAGGTTCCTATGCAATAGTGTTCTTTACAGCACTGGACTTTACTTTCACCACCAGGTACATACAAAACTGAGCGCTGTTTCCACTTTGGCGCAGTCATTTCATTCTTTCTGAAGCTACTAGTAACTGCCCTCCCCTCTTCCCCAGTAGCATACCAAACGCCTTCTGACCTGAGAGGTTCATCTTCCAATATCATATTTTTTGTTTTTTCATACTGTCCATGGGGTTCTCTAGGCAAGAATACTGGAGTGGGTTGACATTTCCTTCTCCAGTGGACCACATTTTGTCAGAACTCCTCACTATGACCCATCTGTCTTGGGTAGCCCTGCACAGCATGGCTCATAGCTTCATTGAGTTATGCAAGCCCCTTTGCCATGACAAGGCAGTGATCCATGAAGAAGAAAATCAGAATTACCATATGATCTAGCATTCCCACTCCTGGGCATATATCCTGACAAAACTATTAATTCAAAACAATACATGCACCCTTATGTTAATAGCAGCAATATTCACAATAGCCAAGACAGAAAAACAACCTAAATGTAGTATACATGCACAGTGGAATATTATTCAGCCAGAAAAAATGAAAGAATTTCATCTGCAGCAACATGAATGCAACTAGAAATTATCATACTAAATGAAGTCAGAAAAAGACATACTATCTGATATCACTTATATATGAAATCTAAAATATGGCACAAATGAACTTATTTATGAAACATACATTTCAACAGGGAAAACAAACTTATGGCTACCAAAGGGGAAAGAGGGTAGGAGAGAGATAAAGTAGGAGTTCGGAATTAGCAGAAACACACTACTATATATAACAAAGATAAATAACAAGGTTGTACTGTATATATACAGGGAACTCTGCTCAATGTTCTATAATAACCAAAATGGGGAAAGAATTCGAAATAGATACTTGTATAACTGAATCACTTTGCTATATACCTGAAACTAACACAACAATGCTAATCAACCATACTCCAACAGGAAAGAAAATTTTGTATAAATAAATAAAATAGATAATAAGGTCATACTGTATAGCACAGAGAATTATATTCAATGTCCTGTAACAAACTATAATAGAAAATGAAAAAGAATATGTATATATTGGTACAAATATATTGGTATATTGGTATATAATATATATGGGGCTTCCAAGGTGGTGCTAGTGGTAAAGGACCTGCCTGTAAATGTAGGAGACGTGGGCTCAGTTTCCAGGTTGGGAAGATCCCCTGGAGGAGGGCAATCCACTCTTGTATTTCTGCCTGGAGAATCCCCGTGGACAGAGGAGCCTGGAGGGCTACAGTCCATAGGGTTGCAAAGAGTTGGACAAGACTGAGGCAACTTAGTGTGCACACGCGTGAGCACACACACACACACACACACACACACACGTCCCAAAAAAGGCAATGCCAAAGAATGTTCAAACTACTGCAAAATTGCACTCACTTCACATGCTAGCAAAGCAATGCTCAAAATTCTCCAAGCCAGGCTTCAACAGTACATGAACAGAGAACTCCCAGATGTTCAAGATGGATTAAGAAAGACACAGGAACCAAAGATCAAATTGCCAACATCTGGGGGATCATAGAAAAAGCAAGAGAATTCCAGAAAAACACCTACTTCTGTTTCACTGACTATTCTAAAGCCTTTGACTGTGTGGATCACAACAAACTGTGGATAATTTTTAAAGAGATAGGAATACCAGACCCCCTTACCTGCCTCCTGAGAAACCTTTATGCAGGTCAAGAAGCAATAGTTAGAATTAGACATGAAACAATGGACTGGTTCCAAATTGGGAAAGGAGTACATCAAGACTGTACATTGTCACCTTGCTTATTTAACTTATATGCAGAGTACATCATGAGAAACACTGGGCTGGATGAAGCACAAGCTGGAATCAAGATTGCAGGGAGAAATATGAATAACCTCAGATATGCAGATGACACCAATTTAATGGCAGAAAACCAAAGTGGAACTGAAGAGTCTCTTGATGAAGGTGAAAGAGGAGAGTGAAAAAGCTGGCTTAAAACTCAACATTCAAAAAATGAAGATCATGGCATCTGGTCCCATCACTTTATGGAAAATAGAAGGAGAAACAATGGAAACAGTGACAGACTTTTCTTTTTCTTGGGCCCCAAAATCAATGCAGATGGTGACTGCAGTCATGAAATTAAAAGACACTTGCTTCTTGGAAGAAAAGCTATGACAAAACTAGACAGAGTATTAAAAAGCAGACATTACTTTATTGACAAAGGTCCGTATAGTTAAAGCTATGAGTTTTTCCAGTAGTCATGTATGGATGTGAGAGTTGGACAATAAAGAAGGCTGAGCACTGAAGAACTGATGCTTTTGAACTGTGGTGTTGGAGAAGACTCTTGAGAGTCCCTTGGGCTGCAAGGAGATCAAATCAGTCAATCGTAAAGGAAATCAGTCCTGAATATTCATTGGAAGGACTGATGCTGAAGCTTAAGCTCCAATACTTTGGCCACCTGATGTGAAGAGCTGACTCATTGGAAAAGACCCTGATGCTGGAAAAGATTGAGGGCAGGAGGAGAAGGGGACGACAGAGAACGAGATGGTTGGATGGCATCACTGACTCAATGAACATGAGTTTGAGCAAGCCTCATGAGGTGGTGAAGGATAGGGAAGCCTGGTGTGCTGCAGTCCATGGGGTTGCAAAGAGTTGGACACTACTGAGCAATTAAACAAGAGCAACAACAACAACAACAACAACAAAAATATATATATAGTAATTGAATCACTATGGTATATACCAGAAACTAACATAGCATTGCAAATAAACTGTACTTCAATTGGAAAAAAAAAAAGAAAATATCTTCTATCTTGCCTTTGGATACCATGTTAGGGCACAACAGTCTGGAGCTACAGTAGCCATCTCACAACCGTGATGAGAAAGAGGAGAATGTCAGAGAAGTTGAACTAGAGGCTCAACATCACTGAATAGCAGAATTTACCATTCTCTTTCATTAAACTGTCCAGCACTTTCAGAAGAAATTATCTACGCCCATAGGCTTTGAATGATCATCTATTTTAATACTCTTCTATGGCAAAAATCTTGTGATCCCCAAGGCTTTGCTTTCAATATTTACTTCCAAGAATCAGAGTTAATTTTTTATTAACTGTTCCACCCTTGCATACTTAATCTACTCCTTAGAATCAACTGGGTTTTCATTTGCTTTCAGCCCCATTAGGTCAGATTTTTCATCCCCAGACTGACCCACTCCCCTGATGGTCTGTCTTCTTGCAAACTCCTGATACAGATTGACTGATTTCATTGCAAGTCATAGAAATCAATTCTGATTAATTTATAATGATATGGAATTTATTAAAAGTATATTTGGTCAGAAAACTATTAATATCAAGAACTAATAATATCAAGAAAGCTAGAAAACACTTTCAGAGATTTATGGTTTGAAATTATGTCCAAATCCATGCAGCAGAACTGATCTGGTCACCATTTTCTTGTCTCAGGTTCAAGATGCTGCATATCAAACCATCAAACCCAACCCTAGACAGAGGCCATCACCACTGGCTTGACTGCCATTATTACCATAGGAATTTAGATCTGCAGTAGGGAAGGAATGAGGGGCTTCCTTCTTCTCCTTTCCATCTTCCATCTCTTCTCATTGCATACTAGCTACTGTTTCAAGTCCCTTCAACTGTCCAGCCTAGAAAAGAGGAGACATTTGGCAGAAAAGACTTCATTTTATACAACCAGAACTGTTGCAATTGGTGTCTAACACTGGTGTCTTTTGGGTATAGCATCCTTTAGAATCTAAGTTCCTTCTTGAGTGGGGAATTTCTATGGATTTCACAAAGAATCCTCTGACCCAATAGGGATGTCCTATCTGCAGTTCCTTTGAAGGAATGATTCTTGCTACAACTGACCAGTTAAGACAGACCTTGGCTTCCACCAGGGTCATCTTACTTCTCCAGATGGATCTCTTTGGTTAAACTCCTTTGAAGATGATCAACAACTGTATCCCTTTGCAGTCTCCACCTTTGGTCTATGGAAACACATTAGCATCCCTCTCGCCACTAAACTTTGCTCTATTTCATTCTGCCACCAGACAGGCTGTTCTAGCCAGCCTCTAGCCATAATTTTTTAAATTTATTTTAGATAACCAACCTTGAGTCTTTCAAGTTACAGAGAAAATATCTAAAGTTTTTTTGACTGTTGTTCTTCTCTTGACTTCAGATGAGGGCTAAGTGTTTCCATCATTCTTACTTCTCCAGCCTATCAAGTTTTCCATAGTCTCTCTAGTTCTAGTCAGGAAAAATATACGCTCATGCTACTTACAACAATGGATAACTTACAATATATTACCTACAAAAAATACAAAGAAAATGTACTTCTTTGGGATCACAGAGCCACCCTAAGAAGTCTCTGACCTCCCAATTCTGTGATATGTATTTTTCTTGAAAAGCAACAGGAAAAACTGCACAATTTTCAGATTTGCAAACTATTAATAGATGCCTATCTTCTCTGTATGCTATGCATATGTGTGTTTTCCCAAGAGAAAGGGTGTGGTAGGTAGCTTTTGGACCTCAGTATTTAAAAGATTTACTACCAAACATTTCTGGCTCCCTCATGTTTAACCCATCTGTGGCTTCCTTCAGTTCAGATAGTTTCCTGTTCCAATTCATAGGGGCTATAGTAAGGGCTGTCTCTACCCCTGTGATGGAATATGTACCCAAGCAATGGCAACTGAAGCTGGAAAAACAAAAAAAGTTCCCCTCAAAATGTAGCAGACATTTATGGCTTCATGAACTCTTCCTTCAATTCATTCAGTGCTTTTCTTTCTTATAAGCTCTATGAAATATGCTTCAACTTTTTGAATTCTGTTTGACTATGTCTAGTGAACACTTACATGCATGTCACAGTCTAGAATGACAGGTCATTTTCATCTAGTAAGCCCTTCCTTTTAAAATAAGCTGAATTATTTTCTTAAGAGTCAGAATTAAGTACAAGTTAGCAGTGTCACTCACTGTTTCCTCTCTTCTACTAAATGAACTGGAGAGCATAGTAGGTCAAGAATTTAACAAAAAGCCTGCTTCCATATGCCACCAGGAGGGTGAAGTTCCCAAATACTTCTATATTTTTCTGCTACACCCATTTTGTTATCTGTATTTGGAAAATATCACCTGTTATCTCCTACCTGGTCAGGCTATTTCTAATTTAGTCCACACTAGCAAATTCTCTAATGAGACTGAGGGCCTCTGATTTCACCTTGTATCAAGTTTTCCTTCTCATAGAAAGTAGATGTGACTTACACATCTACTTATGACTCCTATTATTTTTTAAAACACTATTTTTTAGAACAGTTCTGGGTTCACAGCAAAACTGAGCAGAAGGTACAGCATTCCCACATACCTCTTGCTCCCTACCACACACACAACCTCTCCCACTATCAATATTCCCCACCATACTGGTATTTTGCTACATGAACTACACTGACATATCATTATCACCCAAAGTCTACACTTCTATGCTAAGGTTCACCCTGGTGGTGTACACTCTATGGGTTCTGACAAAAGTATAATGATACATACCCTCTGTGTAGTATCATACAGAATAGTTTCATTGCCTCAAAAACTCTCTCTATTCCACCTATTCATCCCTCTCTCCCCACTAACCAGAATATTATATACAGTATGTAACTATGTAGGCTTTTCAAATTGTCTTCTTTCGCTTAATAATACACATCTAAGATTCTTCCATGACTTGTCAGGGTTTAATAGCTCATTCTTTATTAATGCTCAATAATATTGCATTGTCTGGAGCGAGCAGCGGCTGCGTGGTGCTGGAGCAGCCGTGAGGTGATACCCCACGTACCAGGGTAAAGGAGAAGCCCCAGCAAGATGGTAGGAGGGCTGAATTCGTGGTTAGAATCAAACCCCATTTCTGACAGAGATGCTCAGAGGGCTCAAACCTTGTGCACACCAGGACCCAGGGACCCCACAGAGACTGTGACAGGACTGTGTTTGAGCATCTCCTGTGGAGGTACGGGTCAGCAGTGACTGCCACAGGGACAGGGGCTCTGGGTGCAGCAGACCTGGGTATGGCATAAGCCCTCTTGGAGGAGGTCACAATTAATCCCACCATAGAGCTACCAGAACTTACACAGGACTGGGAAATAGACTCTTGGAGGGCACAAACAGAACCTTGCATGGACCAGGACCCAGGAGAAAGCAGTGACCCCACAAGAGACTGACCCAGACTTGCCTGTGAGTGTCCAGGAGGCGTGGGTCAGTGGTGGCCTGCTGCATGGTTGGGGGCACTGAGTGTAGCAGTACATGCATGGGATCTTTTGAAAGAGGTCACCATTATCTTCATTACCTCAACCATAGTTTGGCCCCAGGTAAATAACAGGGAGGAAACACAGCCCCACCCATCAACAGAAAATTGGATTAAAGATTTACTGAACATGGCCCTGCACATCAGAACAAGACCCAGTTTCCCCCTCAGTCATACTCTCCCATCAGGAAGCTTCCATAAGCCTCTTAGCCTTTTCCATCAGAGGGCAGATAGACTGAAAACCATAATCACAGGAAACTAACCAATCTGATCACATGGACCACAGCCTCATCTAACTCAGTGAAAATATGAGCCATGCCATGTAGAGCCATCCAAGATGGACAGGTCATGGTGGAGAGTTCTGACAAAATGTGTTCCACTGGAGAAGGGAATGATAAATCACTTCAGTATTCTTGCCTTGAGAACCCCAAAAACAGTATGAAAAGGCAAAAAGATAGGACACTGAAAGATGAACTCCCCAGGTCAGTAGGTGCCCAATATGCTACTGGGGATCAGTGAAGAAATAACTCCAGAAAGAAGGAAGAGATGGAGCCAAAGCAAAAACAACAACGAGTGGTGGATGCAATGGGTGATAAAAGCAAAGTCTGATGCTTTAAAGAACAATATTGCATACAAACCTGGAATATTAAGTCCATGAATCAAGGCAAATTGAAAGTGGTCAAATAGGAGATGGCAAGAGTGAACATTGACATTTTAGGAATCAGCAAACTAAAATGGACTGGAATGGGTGAATTTAACTCAGATGACCATTATATCTACTACTATGGGCAAGAATCCATTAGATGAAATGCAGTGGCCATCATAGTCAACAGAAGAGTCTAAAATGCAGTACTTTGATGCCATCTCAAAAATTACAGAATGACCTCTGTTCATTTCCAACGCAAACCATTCAATATCACAGTAATCCAAGTCTATACCCCGACCAGTAATGCTGAAGAAGCTGAAGTTGAATGGTTCTATGAAGACTTACAAGACCTTCTAGAACTAACACCCCCAAAAGATGTCCTTTTCATTATACAGGACTGGAATACAAAAGTAGAAAGTCAAGGAACACCTGGAGTAACAGGCAAATTTGGCCTTGGAGTACAAAACGAAGCAGGGTAAAAGCTAACAGAGTTTTGCCTAGAGAATGCGCTGGTCATAACAAACACCCTCTTTCACCAACACAAGAAAGATTCTACACATGGACATCACCAGATGGTCAATACCGAAATCAGATTGATTATATTCTTTGCAGCCAAAGATGGAGAAGTTCTATAAGTCAGCAAAAACAAGATTGGGAGCTGACTGTGGCTCAGATCATGAACTCCTTATTGCCAAATTCAGGCTTAAATTGAAAAAAGCAGGGAAAACCACTAGACCACTCAGGTATGACCTAAATCAAATCCTTTACGATTATACAGTGGAAGTAAGAAATAGATGTAAGGGACTAGACCTGATAGACAGAGTGCTTGATGAACTATGGATGGAGGTTCATGGCATTATACAGGAGACAGGGATCAAGACCATCCCTAAGAAAAAGAAATCAAAAAAGCATAATGGCTGTCTGAGGAGACCTTACAGATAGCTGGGAAGAGAAAAGAAGCGAAAAGCAAAGGAGAAAAGGAAAGATATTCCCATTTGAATGCAGAGTTCCAAAGAATAGCAAGGAGAGATAAGAAAGCCTTCCTCAGTGATCAGTGCAAAGAATTAGAAGAAAACAATAGAATGGGAAAGTCTAGAGATCTCTTCAAGAAAATTAGAGATACCAATGGAACATTTCATGCAAAGATGGGCTCAATAAAGGACAGAAATCATATGGACATAACAGAAGCAGAAGATATTAAGAAGAGGTAGCAAGGATACACAGAAGAACTGTACAAAAAAGATCTTCATGACTGAGATAATCACAATGGTGTGATCACTCACCTAGAGCCAGACATTCTGGAATGTGAAGTCCAGTGGGTCTTAGGAAGCATCACTACGAACAAAGCTAGTGGAGGTGATGGAATTCCAGTTGAGCTATTTCAAGTCCTAAAAGATGATGCTGTGACAGTGCTGCACTCAACATGCCAGAAAATTTGGAAAACTCAGCAGTGGCTACAGGACTGGAAAAGGTTAGTTTTCATTCCAATCCCAAAGAAAGGCAATGCCAAAGAATGCTCAAACTTCCGCACAACTGCACTCATCTGACACACTAGTAAAGTAATGCTCAAAATTCTCCATGCCAGGCTTCAGCAATATGTGAACCGTGAACTTCCAGATGCTCAAGCTGGTTTCAGAAAAGGCAGAGGAACCAGAGATCAAATTGCCAACATTCACTGGATCATCAAAATAGCAAGAGAGTTCCAGAAAAACATCTACTTCTGCTTCATTGACAATGCCAAAGCCTTTGACTGTGTGGATCACAACAAACTGTGGAAAATTCTTCAAGAGATGGGAATACCAGACCACCTGACCTGCCTCTTGAGAAACCTGTATGCAGGTCAGGAAGCAACAGTTAGAACTGGACATGGAACAACAGACTGGTTCCAAATAGGAAAGGGAGTACGTCAAGGCTGTATATTGTCACCCTGCTTATTTAACTTATATGCAGAGTATATCATGAGAAACGCTGGGCTGGAAGAAGCACAAGCTGGAATCAAGATTGCTGGGAGAAATATCAATAACCTCAGATGTGCAGTTGACACCACCCTTATGGCAGAAAGTGAAGAAGAACTAAAGAGCCTCTTGATGAAAGTCAAAGAGGAGAGTGAAAAAGTTGGCTTAAAGCTCAACATTCAGAAAACTAAGATCATGGCATCTGATCCCACCATTTCATGGCAAATAGATGGGGAAACAGTGGAAATAGTGACAGACTTTATTTTTTTGGGCTCCAAAATCACTGCAGATGGTGATTGCAGCCATGAAATTAAAAGACGCTTGTTCCTTGGAAGAAAAGTTATGACCAACCTAGACAGCATATTAAAATGCAGAGACATTACTTTGCCAAAAAAGGTCCATCTAGTCAAGACTATAGTTTTTCCACTAGTCATGTAGGGACGTGAGAGTTGGACTACAAAGAAAGGTGAGTGCTGAAGAATCGATGCTTTTGAACTGTGGTGTTTGAGAAGACTCTTGAGAGTTCTTTGGACTCCAAGGAGATCCAACCAGTCCATCCTAAAGGAAATCAGTCCTGAATATTCATTGGAAGGGCTAATGCTGAAGCTGCAACTCCAGTAGTTTGGCCACCTTATGTGAAGAACTGATTCATCGGAAAAGACCCTGATGCTGGGAAAGATTGAGGGCAGGAGGAGAAGGGGATGACAGAGGATGAGATTGCTGGATGGCATCACCGAGTCAATGGATTTGAGTTTGAGTAAACTCCAGGAATTGGTGATGGACAGGGAGGCCTGGTGTGCTGCAGTCCATGGGGTTGCAATGAGTCGGACATGACTGAGCAACTGAACTGAACTGAATACTGCATTGTCTAGATGAGCCACAATTTACCCATTCACTTGCTGAAGAACATCTTGGTTGCTTCCAAGTTTTGGCAACTATGAGTAAAACTGCTATAAAGTCTTTGTGGGCATTAGTTTTCAACCTTTGGGTTAATACCAAGGAACAGGATTTCTGGATAGTATAGTAAGAAAATGTTTAGTTTTATAGGAAATCAACAAACTGTCTTCCAAAGTGGCTGAACCATTACATATTCCTACCAACAATGGATGAGAATTCCTGTTGTATTCAGTGGTTTTGGATTTTGGCCATTCTAATAAGTGAGTAGTAGTATCTTATTGTTTTAATTTGCAATTCCCAAATGACATATGATGTTGAATACCTTTTTATATGCTTAGTTGCAATATAGTGTGTCTTTAATGAACAATTTGTTCAGATCTTTTGCCCATTTTTTAATTTTTAGTTTTCTTATTAAGAGTCCTTTGTATATTTTGGGAAATGGTCCTTTATCAGATGTGCCTTGCCAATATTATCTCTGTCTGTGGCTTGTCCTATTCTCATGACAATGTACTTCATAGAGCAGAATTTTTTTATATTAATGATGTCCAGCTTATCATTTGTTCTTTTTATGGATCATGCCTTTGGTATTTTAAAAGTAATCACAATAACCAAGGTCATCTAGATTTTCTCCTATGTTATCTTCTAGGACCTAAAACTATAAAGTTTTGCATTTTACATTCAGGTCTATGATCCACTACAGGTTTTAATTTTTGTGAAGTTTGTGTCTAGTTTCTCTTTTTTGTTTTTTTTTTTTTGCATATGAATAGCCAGTTGTTCCAGTTACCATTTTTTTTATCAAAAGACTACATTTTACCAAAAAGACTACATTTTCTCCATTGCATTTTCTTAGATATGTCGTCAAAGATCATTGACTATATTTATGTGGGTCTGTGTCTAGGCTCTCTATTCTGTTCCACTGATCTGTTTGTCTATTCTTCTGCCAATAACCACACTGTCTTGATTATTATAGCTTTATAGTAGGTCTTGAGGTTGGGTAGTGTCAGTCCTCCAACTTTCCTCTTTTCCTTCAATATTGAGTTGACTATTCTGGGTCTTTTGCCTCTTCATATAAACTTTAGAGTCAGTTTGTCAACAGCACAAAAATAACTGCTGAGACTTTCTAACACCATACATAAAATAAACTCAAAATGGATTAAAGATATAAATGTAAGAACAGAAACTATTCAATTCCTAGAGAAAAACGTAGGCAAAACACTCTCTGACATAAATCACAGCAAGATCCTCTATGACCCACCTCCTAGAATAATGGAAGTAAAAGCAAAAATAAACAAACCAGACCTAATTAAACTTAAAAGCTTTTGCACAATGATGGAAACTATAACAAGGTGAAAAGACAACATTTAGAATGAGAGACAATAATAGCAAATGAAACAACTGACAAAGAATTAATCTCCAAAATATACAAGCAGCTCATGCAGCTCAATACCAGAAAAATAAATGACCCAATCAAAAAATGGGCCAAAGAACTAAACAGACATTTCTCCAAAGAAGACATACAAATGGCTAACAAACACATGAAAAGATTCTCACTCATTATCAGAGATTTCACTCATTATCAGAGAAATGCAAATCAAAACCACAATGAGGTGCCATCTCACGCCAGTCAGAATGGCTGCCATCAAAAAGTTTACAAACAATAAAAGCTGGAGAGGATGTGGAGAAAAGGGAACCCTCTTACACTGTTGGTGGTAATGCAAACTAGTACAGCCACTATGGAAAACAGTGTGGAGATTCCTTAAAAAACTGGAAATAGAACTGCCATAAGACCCAGCAATCCCACTGCTGGGCATACACACCGAGGAAACCAGAACAGAGAGAGACAGTTGTACCTCAGTGTTCATCGCAGCACTGTTTATAATAGCTAGAACATGGAAGCAGCCTAGATGCCCATCAGCAGACAAATGGATAAGAAAGTTGTGGTACATATATACAATGAAATATTATTCAGCTATAAAAAAGAACACATTTGAGTCAGTTCTAATGAGGTGGACGAAACTGGAGCCTATTATACAGAGTGAAGTCAGAAAGAAAAACACCAAAACAGTATATTAACACACATATATGGAATTTAGAAAGATGGTAACAACGACCCTATATGCAAGACAGGAAAAGAGACACAGATGTAAAGAACAGACTTTGGACTCTGAGGGAGAAGGCGAGGGTGGAGTGATTTGAGAGAATAGTATTGAAACGTGTATATTACCATATGTGAAAGAGATGACCAGTGCAAGTTCAATGCACAAAACAGGGCACTCAAAGCCAATGCACTGGGACAACCCAGAAGAATGGGATGGGGAGGGAAGTGGGAGTGGGGTTTGAGACAGGGGGACACATATATACACATGGCTAGTTCATGTCAATGTATGGCAAAAACCACCACAATATTGTAATTAGCCTCCAATTAAAATTAATTAAAAAATAATAACTTGCTGAGATTTTTATTGGAATTGTGTTGAATCTATAAATTAAGAGAGGGAGAAATGGCATCTTGAAAGTATCAAGTCTTCCTATCTGTGATCATGGACTATCTCTCCATTTATTTCATTCTTGCTTCTTTCTTCAGATTTTTGCAGTTTTTCTTCACAGATGTTATACATACCTTACTGAACTTAAACCCAAGTATTTCATTTTCCCCATACTAATGTACATTGGATTGTTTTTAATTTCCAATTCCACTTGTTTGTTGCTGGTATATAGGAAAGCAATTGACTCTTGTGTACCACCTGTATCCTTCAACTTTGCTATAGTCATTAATTAGTTCCACAAGTTTTTTGAGAATTCTTACAAATGAGGTCACGAAGAGTCAGATACAACTTAGTGACTGAACAACAACAGATTTTCTATACAGTCATATCATCTGTGAACAAAGACAACTTTATTTCTTCCTTGCCAATCAGTCTATCTTTTATTGTCTTGTTTTACTGCATTAACTAGGATTTCCAGTGTAATACTGAGAAGGAGTGGTCAGAGAGGATATCCTTGCCTGGTGCCTGATTTTAATAGGAAAGCTTCTACTTTCTCATCATTAAGTATGTTGTTAGCTGTAGATTTGCTGTAGATATTCTTTATCAAGTTGAGAATGTTCCCCTCTACTCCTAGAGTTGTCATCATGAATGGGTGTTGGATTTTGTCAAATGCTTTTTTTTGCTTCTATTAATATGATCACAGGGGGTATTCTTTCTGCCCCCTCCTGATGCCTATGTCAGAAGCTTTCTCTATCCCTTTTATACTTTAATAAACTCTATTGCACAAAAGCTCTGAGAGATCAAGCCTCGTCTCTAGCCCCGGATTGAATTCCTCTCCTCCGGAGGCCAAGAATCCCGGTCGTCTTTTCGTGATTCAGCAAACAACCTTTCATCTTGGGGACTCATCCAGGATTCTTCAGGACAAGATGGGAGCTAACAATTCCAGCCTCACTCCTTTGAACTGTATCCTGAAAAACTGGGATAGATTTGGTCCCTGGGCTTAAAGAAGACACACCTGGTCTTCCTATGTGATACTGCATGGCCGCGGTACCCATTGGAGGATGGCAAACGGTAGCCAGTTGGAGGGTCTCTTAAGTATAATAATGTTTTACAATTAGACCGGTTCTGTAGAAAACAAGGGAAATGGGTAGAAGTAGCATATGTGTTGCCCTTTTTCTCTCTGCGAAATATGCCTGACTTGTGTCCTAAGGGTATAGATTTGGGTGTGACACCTTCAGCTCCCTCCTGTCCTCCTACTTTGCCCCCATACCCGGGGCTCCCAAATGAACAAACTGAAAGCCAGAGAAACCCCTCAAGAAGGGCTGCCTTGGTCTCAGTGGAAACCCAAACTGAGATTCAAACTGCCCATGTAAAGGTCCAAACACCTCCTGTCTCAGTACGACCTCAGACTACTCTGGTTTCAGTAGAAACTCAGACCATCGAAGTAAGAGATGGAATGGAGAACAGGAGACAAGGACATAAGGTAACGCAGGTTTCTCCGTTGTATCCCTGGGATCATATCCGCAGAGCAGCCAGAGAGACCGAGGAACAGCCGCACAAGCTGTTGTCTCTTCATGAAGCACCCACCAGGAGAAATAATCAGTCTATGAGAGTTAATAAGCCTTTTTCTTACCAAGAAACACAAAGAATTAAGGAGGATCTGGGAGACTATTTAGAGGGCCCAGAAAAATATATCACAGCTTTTAAAGGTGTTACTCTGCTTTATGACCTTACTTGGAAGGATGTGATGTATATCTTGGGACAAACGCTGACTCATAGAGTCGAGTTTTGGGGAAAGCGGTTGCTCACGGAGATGAATGGCTTGGTAATGAATCAGTAGGAAAGAGGGAGGACGATATAGCCGCCCTCCCCACTGGGAATCAGGCGGTCCCAACTATAGAACCAGATTGGGACTATAACACAGCTAAAGGAAGATGGGACCAGAGTCATTTTGTCAGATGCATTCTTGAAGGACTCAGGCAGGCGCGTGCTAAGCCTTTAAACTATGGCAAATTGGCAAGCATAGAACAGGAGGAGAAGGAAGCTCCTGGTAAGTTCCTAGATAGACTTGAGAGAAGGCCTTCGCAGATTCACTGAGATTGATCCTGAAAGTGAGGGAAAAGTGATCTTAAAAGATAGATTTCTCACTCAGTCGGCTCCAGATATCCACGATAAGCTATTAAAATGGGCGTATGGACCTAACCCGTCTTTAGATAATCTGTTACAACTGGCTCAGACAGTTTATTATGGTAGGGAATATGAGGAAAAGAAAGAAAGGCAGAAAAAGACAAAGGAATAGGGGGAAGCCCTCGCAATGGCTGTAAGAACCGTTCTTAAACAGCCTGAGAAAAATGCCCAGAGGGACCCAGGTGAAAAGGGATGGGCTTGCTATTACTGTGGAAAGGAGGGGCACCTCAAGCGGGATTGTCCTCAGGCATCTAAGCCGCCCCCGGCTCCATGTCCGGTCTGCAAAGGACCACACTGGAAGAGAGACTGCCCCCAGAGGCGTAGGTTTCACGGGTCAGACTCTCAAGACAATCAGGACTGAAGGTGCACGGGGGTCCCTACACAAGCTCCCGTCCTAATTACACCTGAGGAACCCCGGGTACTAATAGGTGTGGGAGGCCAATCCGTCGATTTCCTTTTAAATATGGGGGCGACTTATTCAGTGCTTACTGAAGCCCCTGGCCCACTTTCTTCCCGACCCGCTTCCGTAATGGGACTGTCTGGACGAGCCAAAAGATGGGCCTGATAATCTATGTGAGCCTACTTCTGCTAACGCCAAAGATCCTGAGTCTGCTGTTTGATCCTCAAGACAATGCCTTCCTGTCCTGGGCTCACGCCTATGCAGCATTTCATAATCGGTCTAACTGCTGGGTCTGTGGAGCACTCACTCCCCTCTTCATCAGTGGAAGGCTTCCTGTGGTGGACATCTCCAATTCAAGGAAAAGATTTTCTCCAAGTCTGCGAATACCTTCAACAACAATTATATGTAATGCCTCTTCTTCAACTGATGATATCTAACAACCTTAAGATGGACTGATGTAACTATGGACATCATGTGACTTTTCATTTTGATTTTAACTTGCTTAAATGACTATTTTGCCTTACGTCTGTAACTGTATAATAGGGTTTTCTAACCATCTAAAAGCTTTTAAGTTACAAATGGTTGTCCGAGCTCCTAGGAGTGCTACAGCCTCCTCCAACTATTACTTGGGGCCCCTGGATCACAGACCCTCAATATGAGGGTAGGAGAATATGTTACCTCAACAATTTAGGGACTATGCCCCTAAACAGCAGGAAGTAGTTATGGAACGAAAATGATGCCCCTTTCCCTTGGCAACATAATTCTCCTAAAAGAAAAGGGGGGAATGAGAGAGTCCTTTCCTAGGCAGGTTGATAAGAAGTCTAGAGGTCCCCAAGGAGAGAGGGGTCTGGAATTCTCAAGGAGGAAGAAGAGACAAACTTTTTTCTTTTCTCTCTACATTCCTTAGGATTATATAACAACAATGTATCCTGCCTGAAGACAGTCTGTGGATTAAACTTTCTGGCTAATTCTGTTATCTTAAAATGTAAATTATGGGAGTAGGTCTGTCTTTACAAAGATTATATAACAATAATATATCCTGCCTGAGGACAGTCTCTGGATTAAACCTGGCTAATCCTGTTAAATATGATCACAGGAGTTTTCTTCTTTAGCCTGTTAATGACTGTGGATCACAATAAACTGTGGAAAATTCTGAAGGAGATGGGCATACCACCTGATCTGCCTCTTGAGAAATCTGAATGCAGGTCAGGAGGCAACAGTTAGAACTGGACATGGAACAACAGACTGGTTCCAAATAGGAAAAGGACTACATCAAGGCTGTATATTGTCACCCTGCTTATTTAACTTATATGCAGAGTACATCATGAGAAACACTGGGCTGGAGGAAGCACAAGCTGGAATCAAGATTGCTGGGAGAAATGTCAATAACCTCAGATATGCAGATGACACCACCTTGATGGCAGAAAGTGAAGAAGAACTAAAGAGCCTCTTGATGAAAGTGAAAGAGGAGAGTGAAAAAGTTGGCTTAAAGCTCAACATTCAGAAAACTAAGATCATGGCATCTGGTCCCAACACGTTATGGCAAATAGATGGGGAAACAGTGGAAACAATGGCTGACTTTATTTTGGGGGGCTCCAAAATCACTGCAGATGGTGATTGCAGCCATGAAATTAAAAGACGCTTGCTCCTTGGAAGGAAAGTTATGACCAACCTAGACAGCATATTAAAAAGCAGAGACATTACTTTGCCAACAAAGGTCCATCTAGTCAAGGCTACGGTTTTTCCAGTAGTCATGTATGGATGTGAGAGTTGGACTATGAAGAAAGCTGAGCGCTGAAGAATTGATGCTTTTGAACTGTGGTGTTGGAGAAGACTCTTGAGAGTTCTTTGGACTCCAAGGAGATCCAACCAGTCCATCCTAAAAGAGATCAGTCCTGAGTGTTCATTGGAAGGACTGATATTGAAGCTGAAATTCCAATGCTTTGGCCACCTGATGCAAACAGCTGACTCATTTTAAAAGACCCTGATGCTGGTAAAGATTGAGGGCAGTAGGAGAAGCGGACAACAGAGGATGAGATGGTTGGATGGCATCACCGACTCGATGGACATGAGTTTGGGTAAACTCCAGGAGTCGGTGATGGACAGGGAGGCCTGGCGTGCTGCAGTTCATGCGGTCACAAAGAGTCAGACACAACTGAGTGACTGAACTGAACCGTTAATGAAATGAATTACATTAGTTGATTTTCAATTGTTGAACAAAGCTGCATACCTGAGATAAATCCCACTTGGTTGTGCCATTTAAGTCTCTTTTTTTTATTAATTACTGGATTCAATGTGATAATATTTTGCTAAGGATTCTTACATGTAGGTTCATGAGAGATATTGGTCTCTAGTTTTCTTTTCTTGTAATGGCTATGTCTGGTTTGGGTATTAAGGTAATGTCGGCTTCACAGAATGAATTAGTAAGTATCTATCTTCCTCTGTGTGTCTCTCTCTGGAAAAGACTCTAGACAATTGGTATACTTTCTTTCTTAAATAGTTGGTAGAATTCACCAGTGAACCCCTCTGATCCTGGTGCTGTTTGGGAAGGTTATTAATTATTGATTTCAGATATAGGCCTATCCAAATGTTCCATTTCTTCTTGTGTGAGTTTTGGACAGATTGCCTTTCAAGGAATTGCCCATTTAATCTAGGTTATAAAATTTGTGGGCATAGAGTTATTCATAGTATTATTTATTATCCTTTCGATGTCCATAGAGATTTATCATGATGTCCCTTTTTCGTTTCTGAAATTGGTAATTTGTGGGCCTCCCTTTGATTCTTTTTATAAATTTAATGTTTTGACTGTGCCATGCAGCTTACAGGATCTTAGTTCTCCATCCAGGGACTGAACCTGGAATCCCGGCAGTGAAAAGTGCTGAGCTGTAACCATGGGACTGCCAGGGAACTTCCCTCTACTCTAAATTTTATTATTTCTTTTCTTCTGCTTACTTTGGACTTAATGTGATCTTTTTACTTTCCTAAGATAGAAGGTTAAATGATTAATTTTGGATCTTTCTTCTTTTCCAATACCTGCATTCAATGTCATAAATTTTCCCATAAGCACTGCTTTCACTACATTCCACAAATTTTAAGTTGTGTTTTCATTTTCATTAAGTTCAAAATATTCTTTAATTCCTCTTAAGAGTTCTCCTTTGACCTATGTGTTATTTAGAAGTGTATGGTTTAATCTCATGTATTTGTAGATTTTTCTAGCTATCTTTAATTCCATTGTGGTCAGAGAACATACTTTGCAAGATTTTTACATTTTTTTAATTATTAAGATGTGTTTTATGGCCCAGAAGGTATCTCAGTGAATGTTCCATGTGACAGTGAGAGGAAAATGTAGTCTGCTGTTGTTGAATGAAATAGTCCACTGATGTCAATTATGTCCAGGTGATTGATGGTTCTGTTGAGTTCAACCATGTCCTTACTGATTTTCTGCCTGCTGGGTCTATCCATTTCTGATAAAGGGGAGCTGAAGCCTCCAACTGTACTAATGGATTTATGTATTTCTCCTTAACGTTCTATCAGTTTTTGCCTCATGTACTATGAAGCTCTGTTGTTAGACACATATAATTAAGGATTGTTATGCCTTCTTTGGATAACTGACCTCTTGATCATGCAACACCTCTCTTTATACCTCATATTTATTGCTTTGAATCTGCCATCTGAAATTAATATAGCTATTCTAACTTTATTTCGAGTAGTGTTAGCATATCTTTCTCCATCCTTTTACTTTTAATTTATATGTACCTCTCTATTTAAAATGGGTTTTTTGGGGAATTCTCCAGCAGTCCAATGGTTAAGACTCCATCCTTTCACTGCTGAGGGCCCAGGTTCAATTCTTGTTCAGAGAACTAAGATCCCACACTTTGTGCAGTGTGGCCAAAAGAAATTCTTTTAATTTAAAAAACTAAAGCAGATTTTTAAAATACAACATATATTTGATATTTGTTTTTAGATTCACACTGACAATTTCTATCTTTCAATTCATGCATTTAGACCATTGACATTTTAAATGATTATTGATACAGTCAGATTACTGTCTATTGTATTTGTTACTCTTTCCCATTAATATTTGTTGCCCTTTGTTACCATTTTTGTCTTCTCTTCCTTTTTGGTGTTAACCCAATACATGATTCCATTTTCCCTTCTTAGTATATCAATTGTACTTTAAAAAAAAAATTAGTGTTTGCCGTAGAATTTGCAATATATATTTATTACAACTAATCCAAGTTCAGTTTCAAATAGCGCTATACTGCTTCACTGGCAGTACTAACACCTTACAAAAACAATATAATCCTAATTCTCTCTCTAATCCTTTGTGTCATTGCTGTCATCCATTTCAATTATACATACTTATAATCATGAAGTATTTTTTCTATTATTATTTTTGAATAATACTGTTTTGAGTATTTTTATTTTGAATAAAACTGTTATCTACTATGTTCTCTGTTAAATCAATAAAGAAAAATAAAAGTTTTTATTTTACCATCATTTATTCATTCCCTCTTGCCCTTTTCTTTATTTGGATGAGTTTCTGACCTGACTCACTTTCTTTCTCTCTGAAGAATTTCTTTTAACATTTCCTGCAAGGCACGTCTTCTGGCAACAAATTTTGATGTTTATCTAAGAAAGTCTTTATCTCTCATTCACTTCTAAAGGATAAAGTCACAGAACACAGAATTCTAGATTGGAAGGTTTTTTTCTCAACACATATGTTTCATTCCACTAGATTCTTGCTTAGATGATTTCTGAGGGGAAACTGGATGTAGTTTTTACCTTTGCTCCTCTTTTCATAAGATGTTTTCTTTCCTTCTGGCTTCCTTCAAGATTTTTTTCCTTTATCTTTGATTTTCTGTAGTTTGAATATATTATGCCTAAGTGTATTTTTGTTTGGTTGGTTTTGTTTTGGTTTTTGGCATTAGGCTCCCTGGTGTTCCCTGAGCTTCTTTAATCTGTGGTTCAGTATTTAACATTGACTTGAGGAACTTCTCAAGTCTTGAGTTTACCAGAAGCCATCCTGATTCACAATCTAGTTGTCTCTATATAAATAAAAGTTAAAGCCACGGTAAAGATAAGTGGGTGATGTGAAACATTTTGGACAACCCTTAAGGTATATACTGAGGACTCATTAAAAAAAAAAAAAAAAAAAAAGAGCAGCGAGAAGAGAGTGGTCTGTCCAATAAAGCCATTTTAATAAAATTCAGCATCCCTAACAGAGCTTAAGAGTAAACTAGCAAATAATCCATCCTCACTCTCTCTACACTCTGCTCCACTCTAAAAACACATCAACTGCATCCATGTCCCAGAGATTTTTCACTGCCCCCTTCTCCTCCTTGCACAGTTCTCTCCCCATGTCCTATGAACCATCACCATAAACCCTACTCACCCTTCAGCAGTAGCTGGAATAGGAGCCTGGAGTAAACTGAAGAATGTTGCCCGCCATCCAGTTCTACAAAGCCTGAGTTATTAGCCACAGCAATCACTGACCCGCAATACACACTGAGAGGAATTCTGGGAAAAGATCAAGAAAGAGGCACTCTGTGCTCTGGCAAAATAGGTGAAATAGGCCCTCAGATAGTTAGAAATATTTCAAGAGAAACATTTTTAGAACCTAGATTCTCACATCCTCCCATATTTAGAAAAAATACAAAAATCATTTAGACATCTGCTCCTCAGGACTAGCAATAATCCTCCAAGAGATGTATGCTTGATTACAACCCTGCACCCAAAAATCACACGTATACTAGACTTCCCCCACCTTTTCAGAATAGTTCCTCAGGGATATCTGAGAGGCTGTCTCCAGGCCACAGTCCTCAGTAAGACACTGAAGAAACTCAACTCACTGGTCTTCCTTTGTGCTTTTTTTTTTTTCAAGTTGACACTGGGACGTTTCCCAATAAGCCCCCGTTTTGGGGGTGCCCTTTATCCTCCTCCTCAAAGCTCAGCTGATGGAGACTCTCCTACAGAGCTGTATCTCACTCATTTTGAGCCCTCAAGACGTGCCCACAAGGTGTGTAGAAGGTGCAGTCCTCTTACGGTTTCTCACGTACTTCCAGTGAAATTCCTGGCTCCTAGCCCTCCACAACTCTCGTTTATAAGCTTTATCTACGCTGCCTGGGCTACAGTTACACAGGAAAACCCTCATCTGACAGATATTTTACAGACTGTGTTTCGTTGCTCACTAAGGGTCCGCTGCCGCTTTCCAGCCTACTGGAAACTCCAACTGCTCGCGAGACCACTCGGTATCAACTAAACTTCCGGCCTTGCCAGGCCTCAAGCCCCACCCGCCACGTTCCAGCCCCCGCAACCCCCGCCTCCACGCTTGTCCCGGCGCAGGCGGGCGCATGCCCCGCCCACCTCCCCGACCCTGCAGGGCTGTTCGCAGTTGTCTGCCTCATGCTGACTGCAGTCTGAGGAAATGGCGAACCAGGTATAATCAGCCGTTACGCGGGCCGAGTCCAAGAAAAGAAGGGAGGGAGGGAAAGCTTGGAGCTGAACCTGGCCGCTGGCTTGAGGGGAGTAGGGGTCGCGCGGGGCTTGGCCTGGAGCCAGACTCTGGCTGATGGAGCTGAAACGCGGCCACGGGGAGCTAGCAGCTCAGCGGGGAGGGAGGGAGGAAGCTTTGTTTCGGCTCCTCTCGTGGGGGGGTTCTGCTGCTTCGCGGGCAGCCGAAGCGGGATGGGGGTGGGGAGAACCGGAGAGTGGGGGCGGGGTGGAATCGGTATCGTGGTATTTTGGAGGTGGTTTAGGAGTCGCCACCCTTTGCGTACATAAAGATACATCACTTGCTGTGGATCGTATTTACAGGTAGCAAAGCTGCAGCCAGAGCCCGTGCTTCTAACCCCTAGATTGTGTTTCACCATAGTAGTTCGTAATTGAGCTGCTATTCAGCCTCCAAGGACTGTACTTTTGGAAGGCTCCGTAACGTTTTGGAGCGCCTGGGCACCGGAGCTTTATACACACCCTACTTTAATCCTTTTGTAACACCTATGCAAGATAGTACCCGATTTGAGATCAAAGACTTGAGAGAGTTACAGGTTAGTCGCGATTAGTGGTCACACTGAGGATAGTGAGGCGGGATTGCACCCTGTGCAACAGACTATTAAAAGTTCCTGGAATACACATTAGCTAGTAAAGGCAGATATATGCGAGTAACAGGATTAATCTGTCTAACGTCGCTGTTTGTTTTAATGCTTTACAAAGTTAAGAAATTTTCTTGAAAGATTTGAACTTGAATAGAAATGATAAAGTCTAAACAATCTTTAAGATTTAACAAGTTGGCAGCTGTTTTTCCTGTGATAGGTCAAATATTGAAGCAGGGCAGTTGCCTGCGGATTTAGAGTGAGGCTTTGCTTTGTTTAGAATTGTTATTGAAAGGAAAACGTTAAACTTTCAGATATGCTTTATTTATTTATTTTTGTTTGTTTTTTTGGTTTTTTTTAATAAATTTATTTATTTTAGTTGGGGGCTAATTACTTTACAATATTGTAATAGTTTTTGCTATACATTGACATGAATCAGCCATGAGTTTACATGTGTTCCCCTTCCTGGACCCCCCACCCACCTCCCTCCCCATCCCATCCCTCTGGGTCATCCCATTGCCCCGGCCCTGAGCATTTGT
The DNA here is from genome assembly GCF_054371585.1 of Giraffa tippelskirchi. NCBI lineage: Eukaryota > Metazoa > Chordata > Mammalia > Artiodactyla > Giraffidae > Giraffa > Giraffa tippelskirchi. The sequence goes on along the minus strand of NC_137275.1, from coordinate 84,585,134 downwards.
CTCATGCATCGAACATGGAATGGTGTTCTGTTTCACATATGATAATATACATGTTTCAATGCTATTCTCCCAGAACGTCCCACCCTCACCTTCTCCCTCAGAGTCCATAAAATTGTTCTATGCATCTGTGTCTCTTATTCTGTCTCGCATATAGGGTTATCGTTACCATCTTTCAAATTCCATATATATGCATTAGTATACTGTATTGGTGTTTTTCTTTCTGGCTTACTTCACTGTGTATAATGGGCTCCAGTTTCATCCATCTCAGTAGAACCGATTCAAATGTATTTTTTTTAATGGCTGAGTAATATTCCATTGTGTATATGTACCACAGCTTCCTTATCCATTCGTCTGCTGATGGACATCTAGGTTGCTTCCATGTCCTGGCTATTGTAAACAGTGCTGCGATGAACATTGGGGTACACGCGTCTCTTTCAATTCAGATATGCTTTAAAAGAGGGGAGGAGGGATTTAAAGCTTAGATTATGAATGAATTATTTATTGTTGCTTCAGATCTCGAGAATATGTGATTTCATTGTTAATATTTTGAATTTTACCTTTGGAGTTTGAGATTTATGGTACATTGAGGTGAAGAAAGTTTCTAATGCAGTGTATGAATTTTTTATCAGCATTTAATATCTGCATCTTAATTTTAAAAGTGATTATTTCCAGCCTCATAAGGTTACACAAGCCACTCATCTGTCAGCATAGTTCAGCTCTTCTTTTCCTCCACTCTTTGTTCTCTTGCTGCTAATAGCTACTAGCTTCTTTCTGCAAAGCTGCACTCTGTCAAGGACTGTATTAGGGGATTCATTTTCATATCCACCGCTCACAATCATTCTATATGTAGATATTTTATCTTTATGTAACTATTCCTCACCTTTCATCCCAGTTAAAAGTGACGCTTCCCCAAACCCACCAACCAAAGTTACACTGTTACACTCTTTCTCCACATTTTGCATTCTGTAGCACTTTGGGCCTCTCCCTTTAAATCACACATTTTGTAATCATTGGCTTTCAAGTCTACTATAAACTCAGCACGACCTTTATTCCATAAACATGTTTCATAATCATTCTGTGAACTAATCAAAACCTTCCTCATTACACTTGATTCTCTGGTAAAGGAGAAGTATACCAACTGAAATCTCTAAAGTGCACTATACTGTAGAAATATAATATGAATCATGTATATAATTTTAACTTTTCTGTTAGCCACGTTAAAATGGCATTAAGTTGGATTAAAATTTAACCCAGTGTGTTCAAAATACCATCGCAACATGTCATCAGTATTTTTTAATAGTGAGTCTTCAAAAACTGGGATTATTTTACAGGTACAACTTAACCTCAGTTCAAACAGGCCATTTTTCAAGTGCTCAAAAGCTACATGTGGCAGGTGGCTACTGTATTGCATAGCACAATTGAAAGGGATAGATGCGGTTTGTTTTTTTTTCAGATTCCCCATTCTGATTCTCTTCCTTATACTATTTCCCACTGTGCAGTTTCACAGTAAACCAGTGTTACTTATACCAGCCTGAGCAAAAACTTTCATAGGGCACATCTTAAGCATTCAGAGCCCTTGGGCCCTATACCAGACTACTGAATCAGATTCTCTTGGAACCTGTATCCTTAACCTTCTCCTGCTTATGCGTTGTAGAGGGTCATTAAATGTTTGATGAATGAAACTTTTTTCTTGGTCGTGCAGCTTGCAGGCATCTGAGTTTTCCCCTCCCCTGCCCCCTCAACAGGGACCCAGGCCCCAGCAGTGAAAGTGCTGAGTCCTAACCACTGGACTGCCAGGGAATTCCCGAATGAAACTTCCACATGTGATCATTTCAATGAAATTTTTTTAATGAGTACTATTTATATAAAGTATAAACACATGCCAGGCAATTCTCCATATCACTTGGAGTTGTGTCTTTGTGAATCTGTGATATACTTTCTGAGATTAGCATTCATCATCATCTAAATTAACTTACGTAGTTTGTGATTAGTTCAGGAGGATAAATATCTTGCTCTGTATTCCCCATTGCAGGTTATCAGGTGCAAGGCTGCAGTTGCCTGGGAGGCTGGGAAGCCTCTTTCTATAGAGGAGGTAGAGGTTGCACCCCCAAAGGCTCATGAAGTTCGAATTAAGGTAATGAAACATCTAAGACACTGGAAGAGAAGGCCTACAATTAGGTCTCTGGATAGATGAGTCCTCTGAGGTCTACAGAGGAGAAATCCCCAAGGACAGTGTCAAGGAGAAGGGACTAAGAGTCATCCAGCCTTGGAATCCCAGCTCTCAGTTCATCCCTCTCACCTTTGCAGTGCTCCTCTCCGTCTTTTTAGCTCTGGTGTTGCACTCAACAGCCTTCTCCATGGATCAGTGGATGAGTGCAATTGATCTTCTGTAGCCTGGGTTTAGGGTGACTTTATAGGATGTTCCCCTTTCTGCTGATCCCATAACTTAAGATGTATTCTTAAGATCCTTTGGATTATTGGAAGAAACTTCAAATAAGATTTGGGAACAGGTTCCTAACTGACTGGATCAACAAGCAAGTGAAGCAGGCTTGCTTAGAGAGCTTTAAAATGTACTGACCTTTGCAGAGAAGTCCAAGGTTCAGGGGATTCATTATTCCAGCACCTCTTAATCTCTGCTGTGGCAGAGAAAGTGAAGTTACCCCTGGAGAGAGGCATATTGCACAGGCAGCCAGCTGGATACTCTGGCATTCTACTCTGTACTTGTGATGTAAAATCAGTGCTTTAAAGTAATGACCATTGAGTAAAATGAACCTTCTAGGAAAAAAAAACCATTTTTTGCTGTGAATTGGAATATACTTCCCCCATCCCACCTCCAATTCTCATGCTTCCTGGGATCACATTTAACAAGTCGAGAAGCCAGGGCCAGATAATTTTTTCAGATTCTTTTAACCCAGGCCCAGGAATCTGAAATCTTTACAGAAATCAACCTGATTGTGATTTTGCTACTAAAGAAAAAGTTGATCCTGGATGTGCTAATATGAGCTGTACAGGGCTACAAGTCTTCCCTGGGAAACTGCTAACAAACAGCTAAGAATGTTACACTGTCATGGGGCTTAAATGTGAGAAGCAGGAAAACGGACACTCCCACGACTTTTCCTTTTTGTGCTTTTGGCAGTTTGAAAAGAAAAGAGATACTTAAAAGCCAGAAAAATTGGGATAAAGGGCTTATTTAAGCAGAAATTCTGTGTGGCTGCTAAAGAGGGAGTTGGTTCCAATAAAAGCTCTTGAGTTTTGCCCCAGACCAAGCAAGCTGGCATATGTCTTTTTAGAAATCTCATTCCCCAACAGTCAGGAGGAGGCCAGCAGTCAGATGGGCCCTACCTGCTTTTGCACACAGTTGGTGTTCCTCTCCACACCTGCAGAAAGCACCGTGCCCATAACATGCCCTGGTTTACCTTCTCCTGCTAACATGTATTGAAAAGGAGAACAGATACACTATGTTTCATTGCCTATAAATGTACCATTACTAAGAAAAGGCTGCCAGTTCCACTTGTTAAGATGCCATCAGTGATAAGCACGTGCTGATTTTAGAGAGGTTAAAATATGAAAGAAATGTATCTTCTAATCAATAAAATATGCTGTTAAGTAAAAATGTCTCTCCTTTGACCTATGTGTCACTCTAAATTGCATGTGCGTACACTTAGATGCTCTTTAATATCCTGTTAGATTATTGCCACTGCAGTTTGCCACACTGACGCCTATACACTGAGTGGGGCTGATCCTGAAGGGAATTATCCAGTGATCTTGGGACATGAAGGTGCTGGAATTGTGGAGAGTGTTGGTGAAGGAGTTACTAAGCTGAAGGCAGGTAAGGAGGGTATTTGAACCACTTATTTTACAATTTTGGCTTATTTTTATAGGAAATTATATTTCTGATAAACTATACACTGTTTATTTTTGAATAAGTTACCACCTAACTAAGTTGTCAAGATTGATTTTATTCCTCATCTGGAAAACACAGGTACTTCAGAGCTTTTTCCTTTCTGATTATGAGACTGCTACTTATCTGACATGGTTTTTGCCCAATTAAGCAAGAATTTTTGAAGATGCACCAAGTCATTATGTTGAAGCACATGACCTCCTTGTTCTCGACTTATTATTTTAAAAGTTTCATTTAGATAAAAATTTGAAGCTCTTTTTTTTTTTTTTTTTGCATAGTCAGGCAATGTCTGAATGATGTTATGTAGGTAAAGTTCTAGGCCTTAAAGTTGTTAACCGCAAAGCTGTGGGAGTTGACAAGAATGGGAATTTGTAGGGGCTGAGGTATTTGTTTAGAATCAGATGCTACCGATTCAGGGTAGTGTCCTTATATTTGTTTTCTAGGTGATACTGTCATCCCACTTTACATCCCCCAGTGTGGAGAATGCAAATTTTGTCTGAATCCTAAAACAAACCTTTGCCAGAAGATAAGGTTAGTATCTTTTTATTTTATTCTTAAAACAAGAGGTAATATTAATCATGATAATAAGTAATTATGTGTCAATTTATACAGAGCATTCTACATGAATTATTTCATTCTGTCTCTTTGGCAACCTGTCATTATCACTGGTATCACTGTATTTTCATAGATGAGAAAATTTAAACTTGGAAATTAAGTGGTGTGCTCAGCATCATCAGCTGTTAGGAGAGATAATACAATTTTCTGAACCCATTCTCTTTCCATAATACTAGGCTAAATTTGCCAAAATAGGTAGTAAGGAGGACATGCTTATGAAATTAAATGAAGGCATTTTTATGAGCCATTTTATTGTCCATGAAACCGAAGTAATAAAACTTAGCTCATAAGGTTTTGGAAAGACTCCAGGAGATAACATAACCCTTTGACAAAAGGTGGTTATTTTATTGTAGCAAGGTAACACACTTGAAGAACTTCTTTGAGGCATTTAAGATCTTGTGTCTGTTTGCCCCTTTTTTGTCACTGAAGTAGAACATACATATAATGAAGTAATTAAAGTGTACAATACTAAATGTACAGCTCAATGAATTTTTATGCCTATACACACCTCATAGTTATAACATCCACTCAGATCAAGATAGAAAACCCTTCCAGCTGCCCACAATGTTCTTCATGTCCCTTACAAGTCAACACCTACCTCCCTCAAAGGTAACCACTATTCTGTTATTTTTCACTGTAAAACTTCATATAAACAGAATTATGCAGTATTTGCTCTTTTGCCTGGTTTCTTTCATTCATAATGTCTGTTGAGGTGTCCATGCTGCTATATTCTTCTGATTCTCTTTTGTTTCATTCCACATATCTATGTTTACCCTTTCTCCTGCTCATGGACATTTACATTGCTCCCCAGTTTGACCCTGCTATGGTTAGTGCCACTGGGAGTGTCCATGTGTGTCTCTTGATGGATACCTTCGTGGACATTTATGCAGCTTTCTCTTGGGTATTTCCCTAGGATTGAAATTGCTGAGTCATGGGATATACTCCCACCAGCAGTATTTGGGAGATCTGTTTGTTTTTGCATTGTTTTCTAACGCCATTGACAAAATTAGTTTCTTATTTTGGAAAACAAAATTGCACGCATTTATTTTATCACAAACACAGTTACAAAACTAGAACCGAAAAAATAAAACTATAGTCATTTTGAAAGGGAATTCCAAACACTATCTGAAAGACTTCTGACATACCAAGTAGAATAATGGTTATAGGCTTTTTTGTGGCTATCTGTAAGCTTTTAGAAGGACAAGTTCTTTCAAAGCTTAAAATAGATCCCATATCACCTTTTGTTCATGAACCTCTTCTGAGAGCAGAGCAGTTTCTGACATTGAGAGCTAAGCAGATTTAACTTGCTCTCATAAAGATATAAAGGTTGTTTGTGGTCAAGCTTTGTCACCTATTTGTTTGTTTCTTGTCGTATTTATGTTTCTCTCAAAGGAAATGTTCTTTTTTTTTTTTAAATAAATTGATTTATTTTAGTTGGGGGCTAATTACTTTACAATATTGTAATAGTTTTTGCCATACATTGACATGAATCAGCCATAGGTTTACATGTGTTCCCCTTCCTGGACCCCCCACCCACCTCCCTCCCCATCCCATCCCTCTGGGTCATCCCATTGCCCCGGCCCTGAGCATTTGTCTCATGCATCGAACATGGAATGGTGTTCTGTTTCACATATGATAATATACATGTTTCAATGCTATTCTCCCAGAACGTCCCACCCTCACCTTCTCCCTCAGAGTCCATAAGACTGTTCTATGCATCTGTGTCTCTTATTCTGTCTCGCATATAGGGTTATCGTTACCATCTTTCAAATTCCATATATATGCATTAGTATACTGTATTGGTGTTTTTCTTTCTGGCTTACTTCACTGTGTATAATGGGCTCCAGTTTCATCCATCTCAATAGAACCGATTCAAATGTATTTTTTTTAATGGCTGAGTAATATTCCATTGTGTATATGTACCACAGCTTCCTTATCCATTCGTCTGCTGATGGACATCTAGGTTGCTTCCATGTCCTGGCTATTGTAAACAGTGCTGCGATGAACATTGGGGTACACGCATCTCTTTCAATTCTGGTTTCCTCGGTGTGTATGCCCAGCAGTGGGATTGCTGGGTCATATGGCAGTTCTATTCCCAGTTTTTTAAGGAATCTCCACACTGTTCTCTAGTTTGCATTCCCCCAACCGTGTAAGAGGGTTCCCTTTTCTCCACACCCTCTCCAGCATTTATTGCTTGTAGACTTTTGGATAGCAGCCATTCTGACTGGTGTGAAATGGTACCTCATTGTGGTTTTGATTTGACATAACAATCATAAATATATATGCACCCAACATAGGAGGAAATGTTCTTGAATCCACAGGAAGTTGACTTTTTCTTCATCTTTATATATTTTACTTGTATATATACCAAAGGGTTTATCCAAGAGTGTACATCAAGTTCTAGTGTTTATTTTTATTAAAAGTAACATATTTATTAAGCACTCTGTGCTAGGCACAATGCTAATTGCTTTACATAACCTCTCATTTGATTTTTTAGCAGTCTCGAAGAAAGATGGTTTCTCTGATTTTCTAATGACAAAATGAAGGCACAAAAGTTAATTTACTTGACAAGGGCCACATGGGATTTGAACACAAGTGTGTGTGACCCTCTAGAACTAACACCCAAAAAAGATGTCCTTTTCATTATAGGGGACTGGAATGCAAAAGTAGGGAGTCAAGAAATACCTGGAGTAACAGGCAAATTTGGCCTTGGAGTACAGAATGAAGCAGGACAAAGGCTAAAAAGAGTTTTGCCAAGAGAAAGCACTGGTCATAGCAAACACCCTCTTTCAACAACACAAAAGACTCTACACGTGGACATCACCAAATGGTCAATACCGAAATCAGACTGATTATATTCTTTGGAGCCAAAGACAGAGAAGTTCTATACAGTCAGCAAAAGCAAGACCAGGAGCTGACTGTGGCACAGATCATGAACTCCTTATTGCCAAATTCAGGCTTAAATTGAAGAAAGTGGGGAAAACCACTAGACCATTCAGATATGACCTAAATCAAATCCCTTACGATTATACAGTAGAAGTGAGAAATAGATTCAAGGGATTAGATCTGATAGACAGAGTGCCTGATGAACTATACACAGAGGTTCGTGACATTGTACAGGAGACAGGGATCAAGACCATCCCCAAGGAAAAGAAATGCAAAAAGGCAAAATGGTTGTCTGAGGAGGCCTTACAAAGAGCTGTGAATAGAAGAGAAGCAAAAGGCAAAGGAGAAAAGGAAAGATATACCCATTTGAATGCAGAGTTCCAAAGAATAGCAAGGAGAGATAAGAAAGCCTTCCTCAGTGATTAGTGCAAAGAAATACAGGAAAACAATAGAATGGGAAAGACTAGAGATCTCTTCAAGAAAATTAGAGATCCCAATGGAACATTTCATGCAAAGATGGGCTCAGTAAAGGACAGAAATGGTATGGACCTAACAGAAGCTGAAGATATTAAGAAAATGTAGCAAGAATACACAGAAGAACTATACAAAACAGATCTTCATGACCCAGATAATCATGATGGTGTGATCACTCACCTAGAGCCAGACATCCTGGAATGTGAAGTCAAGTGGGCCTTAGGAAGCATCACTACAAACAAAGCTAGTGGAGGTGATGGAATTCCAGTTGAGCTATTTCAAATCCTAAAAGATGATGCTGTGAAAGTGCTGCACTCAATAAGCCAGCAAATTTGGAAACTCAGCAGTGGCCACATGACTGGAAAAGGTCAGTTTTCATACCAATCCCAAAGAAAGGCAATGCCAAAGAATGCTCAAACTACCGCACAACTGCACTCATCTTACATGCTAGTAAAGTAATGCTCAAAATTCTCCAAGCCAGGCTTCAACAGTCTGTGAACTGTGAACTTCCAGATGCTCAAGCTGGATTTAGAAAAGGCAAAGGAACCAGAGATCAAATTGCCAACATCTGTTGGATCATTAAAAAAGCAAGAGAGTTACAGAAAAACATCTGCTTTATTTTTGAGTGTGTGGACCACAAGAAACTGTGGAAAATTCTTCAAGAGATGGGAATACCAGACCACCTGACCTGCCTCTTGAGAAACCTGTATGCAGATCAGGAAGCAACAGTTAGAACAGGACATGGAACAACAGACTGGTTCCAAATAGGAAAAGGAGTACGTCAAGGCTGTATATTGTCACCCTGCTTATTTAACTTATATGCAGAGTATATCATGAGAAATGCTGGGTTGGATGAAGCACAAGCTGGAATCAAGATTGCAGGGAGAAATAGCAATAACCTCAGATATGCAGATTACACCACCCTTATGGCAGAAAGTGAAGAAGAACTAAAGAGCCTCTTGATGAAAGTGAAAGAGGAGAGTGAAAAAGTTGGCTTAAAGCTCAACATTCAGAAAACTAAGATCATGGCATCCGGTCCCATCACTTCATGGCAAATAGATGGGGAAACAGTGACAGACTTTATTTTTGGGGGCTCCAAAATCACTGCAGATGGTGACTGCAGCCATGAAATTAAAAGACACTTGCTCCTTGGAAGAAAAGTTATGACCAACCTAGACAGCATATTAAGAAGCAGAGACATTACTTTGCCGACAAAGGTCTGTCTAGTCAAAACTGTGGTTTTTCCAGTAGTCATGTATGGATGTGTGAGTTGGACTGTAAAGAAAGGTGAATGCTGAAGAATTGATGCTTTTGAACTGTGGTGTTGGAAAAGACTCAAGAGTCCCTTGGACTGCAAGGAGATCCAACCAGTCCATCCTAAAGGAAATCAGTCCTGAATATTCATTGTTAGGAATGATGCTGAAGTTGAAACGCCAATATTTGGCCACCTGATGCAAAGAACTGACTCATTTGAAAAGACCCTGATGCTGGGAAAGTTTGAAGGCAGGAGAAAAAGGGGACGACAGAGGATGAGATGGTTGGATGGCATCACCGAGTCAATGGACTTGAGTTTGAGTAATTTCTGGGAGTTGTTGATGGCCAGGGAAACCTGGCGTGTTGCAGTCCATGGGGTCTCAAAGAGTTCGACACGACTGAGCGACTGAACTGATTGACTGTGTCTGCCTTTAGGGCCCATATTCCTAAGCAAGATGTTACATCAGCCATTTAGAATATCAAAAATAATTTTGAAACCATTGCAAGAGATAAGCTGCAAGAGAGAAGATAACTTGAATCCATGGGGACTATTACACTTTTGAAATAGGCCTCCTAAGAAATCTGAATTAATCAGTTTGGACATCTGTTTTTATCTGCTGATCTGGATAGTTGCTTGTAATCTCTGCTATGTGGATGCTGTTTTGGCTTAATGCTTTTTGAAGTTATATTTGCTCATAGTTTCATGATGGAATTTTTTTTTTTAGATTAATTTATTTTAATTGGAGGCTAATTACAGTATTGTAGTGGGTTTTGCCATACATTGACATGAATCAGCCATGGGCGCACATGTGTTCCCCATCCAGAACCCTGCTTCCACCTCCCTCCCCATCCCATCTCCCAGGGTAATCCCAATGCACCAGCCTTGAGCACCCTGTCTCATGCATTGAACCTGGACTGGCGATCCGCTTGACATATAATATACACATTTCAACGCTACCCTCTCAAATCATTCCACCCTCACCTTCTCCCACAGAGTCCAAAAGACTGTTCTTTACATCTGTGTCTCTTTTGCTGTCTCGCATATAGGGTCACATGATGGAATTTTAAAATCATTTCATGTGATCCATAAGTTGTACCTGTTAAAATTATTTCAGTACTCTTGACAGGTAATCTAAAAGGATATTGAATGTTGGAAAAGATTCATAAGATTATAATTCTTTTAAAAGTTTTCCTAATCAGGCATTGGTAAAAGGTGCTAAATTGAGTAATGAATACATTAGAAATTAGAGTTTTGGTCTTAGCACAGTCTTCTAACTATTTACTGGTCATCATTTTAAAAAACTGATTTCTTTTTCTTTAGAGTCACTCAAGGAAAAGGATTAATGCCAGATGGCACTAGCAGATTTACTTGTAAAGGAAAGACAATTTTACATTACATGGGAACCAGCACATTTTCTGAATACACAGTTGTGGCTGACATTTCTGTTGCTAAAATTGATCCTTTAGCACCTTTGGATAAAGTTTGCCTTCTGGGTTGTGGCATTCCAACTGGTTATGGTGCTGCTTTGAACACTGCCAAGGTAAGTGTTGGCCTGGGTTTTGGCTTCCACCCTCTAACCTCATACAGCAAAACTTTGCCAAAAAAGTGAACTTGGCCCAACTTGTAAGAAACCTAATGATTTCGCTGACTCTTACGGAATGAGTACCTTACAGGCTGTCTTTAATGTTAGGTGGAGCCTGGCTCTACTTGTGCTGTCTTTGGCCTGGGAGGAGTTGGATTGGCAGTTATCATGGGCTGTAAGGTGGCTGGTGCAACCCGGATCATTGGTGTGGACATCAATAAGGATAAATTCGCAAGAGCCAAGGAGTTTGGGGCCTCTGAGTGTATTAACCCCCAGGACTTCAGTAAACCGATCCAGGAAGTGCTCACTGAGATGACTGATGGGGGAGTCGACTATTCCTTTGAGTGTATTGGTAATGTGAAAGTCATGGTGAGTATGCCTGGTTTCATTCCATGTGCTTGTGTGTGTGTGTGTGTAACTGCCTTTTTAAATGTAATTTCCTTTATTAAGATAAAAAATTGTTTTGCAAAGGAGAAGTCTTAAATTCTCGGATTAGAATGGTTGCTGAAAGAAAGGAAAAATAACTATTGAACTATACAAGGGAAAGATGAAGGAAAATGTTTCTTTGCCTTTCCGTCTATGCTAAATCTTAAAAGTGCATTTCATTAAATGAAAAGGCAAAATGATGCAGTTACAGAGAACATGGGCTTTGGAATTAGATATATATCCACATAGTAACTCAGTAACCTTGAGCAACTACTTAACTTCTCTGAATCTGTTTCCTCAAGTGTAAAATGCAGATAGTAATCAGGCATAGGTATTGTAGGTATGTACTTGACAGAGTAGACACTCAGCAGAAGTATTACTGTTACTTCTCTGCTGCTGCCTTTATTAAGGTCTTTAGAATTTCGTGCCAAGACTTAACTTTTTAAAGTAGACAACAAATAAAAGCTTTAAATTCTTTCAATTTGTGTTAATATTTAGCCACGTTAGCAAATTCTTTTAAAAATACCTGTTAAAATTGTTCAATAAAATTAAACAACTTAATAAATACTTTGATCATTTTGTTGCCATTTTTCTAAAAAAGCTTTCTATACCACTACCCTGTTCCCCAAAAGTTTCTGGGGAAGTAGATATTCTTAGCAAAATGCACTGACTTCTGTGGTTCGCCTGCAGAGAGCAGCGCTGGAGGCCTGCCACAAAGGCTGGGGCATCAGTGTGGTAGTGGGAGTAGCTGCCTCTGGTGAAGAAATTGCCACTCGTCCGTTCCAGCTAGTCACGGGCCGCACGTGGAAAGGCACTGCCTTTGGAGGTAATTTGACAGATGAGGACATTTTCTTCTGTTATTTCCTTTAGCAGAATTGTAATCCCAGTGAGTACAAACCTGGGGACTGGGGAGGTGCTCAGCTTCTCCTGAAACACAAGGCTACTTTTTATACACTGAAAAAAAATACTAATATTCCATTAATGAAATAGCTAGGACTAGGTCAGAAGTAGGATTCAGGATAAACTAGACCAGCCACCTTGTGTCATCTGGTAGACTTATATAGGTTATTGGCATTTTTTTACTCATTTTCCTAGAGAGTGCAGTGATCCCTGGATGTGATCATGCTTCTCTCTAAACAGTACTGATTTCAGCAGTAACCAGTCTGAGTAAAACATTGTTAGACAGAGCCTTATAACAAAATGGAAAAGCTGGCAGACTGATCATTTTTCCCTTGAGTGATCCTAAAAGTATGTGGTTACTTGGGGTTGCCAACTACCAGGAGAATGCTAAGAAAAAGTTTCTATCCTTAGGGTTTCTCAGCTAGGGAAGAGAAAAGACATCAAAACATGTTTATAAATCCCAACTATTGTGAATGAAGGAAATTTTAAGTTTTTAATAGATTTTTTAAAAATATATCCTTACCATTCTCCTAAGGAAAAAGTACTACATAGCATGAGTTTCAAATGAAATGTTCTGCGTCTAACAAAGTGTCTTTTTCTCTGCCTCATATCATGCCACATTTTTTCTTCAAGGCCAGAAGATTGGGAAAGTATGAAAAATGAGGGGTTTGGCCAAAGTTTTCCTTCTTTATACTACACAATTTGTCAAGGAAAAGGTCAAGCTGACTAAACCCTCTTTTCAAAGCCCTAGACACTAGTATGCCCCACTTGAGTGTATTAGAACAGACTTGTAGAGCCACACATGCAGCTCAGGGGCATCAGCTGAAGGTCCAGAGCTACATTTGGGAATGTTCTAAAAATGTCTGGGAGACTGAGCCAGGGGGGATTGGAAGTCACTTCTACCTGAAGCCTCACCAAAGCACATGCTTGTTGGGAAATAAGCTGGAGCCTTGGGGCCCCATGGGTGTTGCTAACACATGACTCACAATGTAAACAGAAGTTTTGGTGTAGGGAATAGCGGTGGCTGTAGTTGTCTCAGTTACCAGGAGATTTAAATGAGGGGGGAAAAAAAGCACCAGTTGGCAATGAAAAGGTAATCTGTCGAGGATGTAAGGAGGGAGATTTGGAAAAGGGTCAGAAAAATCCCCTGGAGAAGGAAATGGCACCCACTCCAGTATTCTTGCCTGGAGAACCCCATGAACAGAGGAGCCTGGTGGGCAGCAGGCAGTCCTTGGGTTCGTAGAGTTGGACACAACTGAAGCGACTTCGCACACACACAAAAGCAGCTTGACATATAGTCCAAAGAAACCCTAGTTTAAAAGGTGGGAAAGCTTATCTGTACATTTACTGCTTCTTTTAATAATACAAGTGAAAAATTGAAGGATCTGACTTTGTTTAAAATCTTAACATATAAGTAAAGATCTTCTACTTTGCTTTTCAGTTCACAGTTTTTATTCTGAGATGTTATCCTTATTGTTGAAATTAAAAGCATAGAAATAAAGTCGTGTATCACATCAATTTTTTTCTTCCTTAAATTTCACGATTATAGAAATTTTGCTGTTGTGGACTTAAAATAAGCTTGTTGTGAGACTTCTAGAGTTCTGTATAGTTTTAAAATCTCCATTAAGATTTAATGAGATTTTAGTAAATCTTAACATAGAAAAAGAAAAGTGCTCAAAAGGCATCTGCTTTTTTCTTAACTAAAGATGTGCATTAAATTCTTCCTCTTCTCTAGGCTGATTTTGAAGTTTTTCTTTCCTCTTTAATTCACAAAAAAATTCATTCTCTTATATGTCTTTGTCACCTACTAAATAATAAGCATACTATAGAGATTTGTTGGAAAAAGTAATGAATAGATGTATGATTTCCTTTAGGATGGAAGAGTGTAGAAAGTGTCCCAAAGTTGGTGTCTGAATATATGTCCAAAAAGATAAAAGTTGATGAGTTTGTGACTCACAGTCTGCCTTTTGACCAAATTAATGAAGCCTTTGATCTGATGCATGCAGGAAAGAGGTAAGCTTTCTCTTTAGCTGTGTAGTATAGACCGTGGTAACGATTTGGGGCTTACGGAGGAAGTATTAAAAAAAAGTTTTAGTGGTGTTAAATAATTCTGAACTTTTGTTTATTTTTTCCTTCTCTTACAGCATCCGAACTGTTGTAAAGCTTTAAGTTCAAAAGAGGAAAATTTTTCCACCCTTGTAACTAAGTCTTGTGGTCTGATTGGAGCAGCCACACAAGCAGAATGGAGCTCTGTCAAGTTCACAGCTTCTTAGATCTTCATTAACCTACTCTAAGCAATAATGTTTTGTGTGTAAATTCCTACATGTCTAATCAAGAATAAGGCTAATACTGTCATAAATCTGTTTTCTGGTCTCTTCTTCACATAAATAATTGCTAGCTCATTAAGGAATATTTTTAGCATAATAAAAGGAATGCCCGTATATGTGTGGGAGCTGTCAGCTGTTGTATGCTGAATTCATTCTCATGATTCCTCTCCCTATTATCTTCACTCTTTAAAGGAAAGATGGAGGAAGCAAGGCAGTGGTGAGTGTATGCCCTTGTCTTCACTGTCACTGGTAACTTTCTTGTAACTTTTAAGGATCTCACACCCATTATTAAAGAACAGATTTCTCCAGTCAACCCAAATCTGTTTCGGTGAGATTATCTTTTTTTTTTTTTTGGCTGCACTGGGTCTTCGTTACTGCACCAGCTTTCTCTAGTTGTGGTGCATGGGCTTCTCATTGTGGTGGCTTCTCTTGTTGCTGAGCACAGGCTCCAGGGTGCATGGGCTCAGGAGTTGCAACATGTAGGCTCTATAGAGTGTGCGGGCTTAGTTGCCCCAAGGCATGTGGAATCTTCCCAGACCAGGGATAGAACCCGTGTCCCCTGCATTGGCAGGTGGATTCTTAACCACTGGACCACCAGGGACGTTGAAGATTATCTTCTTGAGGGCAGGTACTGTGCATTGTTCAAACTTAGATTCCCAGTTCCTGGTATGGCATCTGGCCCATACGGAACACTAGAATTCATCACTGAAACTACCTTTTAAGTAGGTAGTTTTGTGTTGATCACTCTGTGAACTTATTTCAAGTATATGGAAAACATTTACATACTGAATATCCAAACTGAAGTACTTATGTCAGATCTTAACACTTCACTCCTTCATACCACATTGCCTTTCCTCTCCAGAATCTGGTGTTTATCATTGTCACCCAGGTCGCCATACTTTTACTATACAAATCTGTAAACCCTCCAGTCTTCAGTGTTATACATGTTTTAAACCTGATGCTATCTTATTCTGCAGCTATTTCACTCATTATTGTGTGATTAATCCCTGTTGTATATGATCCCATTCATTTAGTACTGTGCAGTAGTATTCACCTGTATGAACTACCATCATTTATCTGTCTCCAACTGATGGCATATAGTTGTTTCCCAAATTGTTTCTGTATTGCTAACAACACTGGTGGAACATCCTCATACATCATGCACAGTGTTGGTCAGGTAGGATGTGTATCACAGGATAACGTTTTAAACCTTACTAGAAATTGTCAAATTGCTCTTCAAAGTGGTTGGAAACTTTTACAAATCACCTGGGTATGAAATGACTTTAATTTGCATTTCCCCTAATTACTGAAGTCTTTCATTCTTTTGGTCATTTGTATTTTTTTTTTCTTCTTCTTCTGAGCTTCATTAGGTCCTGAAACCAGGTACCGTGGGTTTTTACTGGGTTTGAGTCCCAGCCATGTAGGTTCAAGTCCCAAGCAGGGTTTTGGTTGGGTTCGAGTCCCAGCACATGGGCTCAAGTCCCAATCTGAGGTAAATGGTTTCACTACCTTTATTCATCAACTCTCGGAAAAGACAAGATTATGTGTGTCAAAGTGAAAAAAGAAATCTAAGTGTATTGACAACATCCTTCTCCCCTTCCCTCTAACCTGAAGATTCTCTGTTTGTTCCTTGCCTGCCAGGCTTGGGAGTAGAGTGAAGGTGCCAAACTGAAGAAACCCAGGTAGAGGATGGATCCGTTTCTGTAGAAGGCACATGAAGATCCAGGAACAAGGAGGGGGTTGGAGGAACTAAATGTATCAAGCATGAGAAGATGTGTGTCTTTCTCTAACTTAGATTATATTCCATTAAAAGTTATTACAAGACAATGGCTATATTTCCCTGTGCTGTACAAAAATATCCAAAATTGTGCAACTCTGATTGGGACTTCACTCCACAGTCATTTAGTTGAGATCACACACCCACCTGGTCTCAGGACTTAATGTAGCTCAGGTTCTTTTTTTTTTTAATTGATTAAACATTTTTTTTTATTTTGTATTATGGTATAGCCAGTTAACAATGTTGTTGAGAGTTTCAGGTGAAGTTCAGGTTCTTGATGTCTTTTTGCAGTAAGAACATACTGAGAGACAAGGTAATAGATAAGAAATGGGTTTATCTAGAGAGTAGCTCACCAACAAACAAGATGTGGGCCATCTCAGGTGAGAGCCCCCATATTTCCTTTTTTGTAAAGGTATCTCTTTACATCCTTGGCCCATTTTTCTATTGGATCAATTCTTTTTTTCTGAGTAATTTTTAAGACTTCTTTATTCTAGATACCAATTCTTTGTAAGTTTTATATTTTTAATATATTTTGTATTTTTAAATTTTTACTTTAGTATGGTCAAACCTAGCAGTGTTTTCCTGGTGCTGTTAAGTAGCATTTAGGCTTCTTTACCCTGAGCAGAATAAAGAAGCAAACAAAAATGGTGGATAGTCTTAACATCCCGGTAATCCATTAACACAAAAGTAAATACATGAGGGCAATACATGCAAGAGTTAGAACATTCAAATAGTAGAGAAAATTACATGAGAAAGAAAAGGTAAACTTCCCTCTCTCCCCCAAAATTGGTGGCCACCAGTAAGTTTATGTATCTTCCTAGAAGTTTCTATGAATGAAATAACATGTATACATATAAATTTATACAAATGAATACTAATTAACACTATTCTGTGCCTTTTAATTTTTTCCACATTATAGCATATCTTGACTGTCTTTGTATCAGGACATCGATATACGTATCTTTGGTTGAATTGAAAGCACATGCTTTTTCTTGTTTTAATTCTTCTGATTGATGTGGCTTAATTGCTCCCAATATGAAAATAGAAAATGGCAGTTATGGTCAGGACTTCTTTTTGGATCTCTGGTGCATTTGAAGGACAAGGCAGTATAATCTAACTTCTCTCATTTTACATGGAGGCCTAGAGACTCAATAGGGGCCAAAAGGGCTCCAACCTACTGTCCTTCGTAAACTGGAAGAGGAAATTAAAACTAGCTTCTACCCCAGCTGTAAGAAATGTACTTTAATCTGGTTTGTTTTAGCTCAGCCTTCCAGGAACAACGTATATTTTACTGCCTTAAGCAATTGCAGTAACAAAGAACATATGAGGGTAATAATGGAGAAGAGCTACTAATTCTTTTAAAAGATTCTTCCACTATAATACATGAGTTATACGTGAATGAGAATGGCAAACATTTTATGTTCACCAATATGAGAAAGTAAAGCAATTTTAAGATCGTAAAATAATGTAACCCCAATTCTTGTAGCTGGTCAATTAGGAAGTTTACTTTTCATTTCTGTCACAGTGAAGTGTACGTAG
The DNA here is from genome assembly GCF_054371585.1 of Giraffa tippelskirchi. Taxonomy (NCBI): domain Eukaryota; kingdom Metazoa; phylum Chordata; class Mammalia; order Artiodactyla; family Giraffidae; genus Giraffa; species Giraffa tippelskirchi. Next base: position 84,567,452 of record NC_137275.1, on the reverse strand, counting down.
TCTTGAGCCAGCTAATTCAGTTTAACAGGTATGAGCATTTGCTGGATGAAAGCACAGTTGCCTCTTTGAAGGAACCAGTATCACTTGGATCATGAGACTGTAGGTTTAAAGTATTTCTTGTTAAGATCCTTTCAGTACACCCTCTTGGATGGCATCTAGGCTGTTACGTATATTGTGGAACCAAATAGTTTTTGGAAGAACACAGACCATACCGGACTAAAAACATTCATGTGCATGTGAGCAGATCCGGCTGTTCAAAATGAGAATTCCGCCACCTCAGAAGTATTACTGGGAATTTTTTGAAGTTATGTTTAAACTGCTTTATTGAATAAATGGTGTATAAGTTTAACACAAATGGCTAGTCTCCACTGTGTATTTTATGAAAGCTAGTGAAAAAAAAAAATTTAAGGATGTAAAATTTACAATACTGCCAACTTTTAACAGCTTTTTGTTTCTCATTGAAAATTTTTCATATACTTGGCATTTTTCAAATCTTGCCGGCTTTTCCATTTTCAGCATGTTGGGCTATTTTGCTTTCTATTTAACCCACCTAGTGATGTTCACTGTAAAAAATAGGGCATAAAATATGTAGGCATGTCTGACTTGGAACAAGTTCTTTATTACGTGCACAGGGGACTAATATAAAGTAGAATGTGTGGAATGATGAGGTTTTTGAGGTGAGGAGACAAAGCTGCATTATATCCAAACTTGGTTAGAGTGGAGGCAGTTACTGTGTGTACAACTTAAAAATGGCTATACATAATGCTACTTCCATTTCTCTCATTTCAAAGCAAAAGTAAATGTAGCTGGTGAATCTCAAACGTTTTGTCGACCTGGGGAGAAGGGAGCATATTTTACATGTGCAGAATGCTTCCAGCATCTTCTGCTTGGCTGCCAGTCCCTCAAGTAGGCTGATGATCAAAGCCTTAGAGTAACTAACAGTTCTTTGGCCCTAGAGATACTGTGTGACCCAGGAAAAAAGACCTACTCAACCAATTTTGTTTCAATTAACATGCAAGATCAGATTCTTTGTCAGCAAATACCCTTTAGAAAAAATACACCACAAACCAAATTTGGAAAACATTTAAGTATATTTAAACAGTTACTCAGATAATAAGTGCATAGAACTATAACAAGAAAATCATATCTTTAAAGAGACAATTATGAAGTGAACTGGCACAGTGAACCAGTACATACAAAGTCCTCCATTACACAGATTTCTTTTGGTGGAACTTTATAAGAACAAAGCGGATGGGATGGGCTTTTCCCTTGGGGCGGGGGCGGGGGGGTGCTTTTAAAGCACACAGAATTTTATCAAGCCAGACATCGTAACAGAATTCACTGAAATGAGCTAATAGGCACATGCTCTCTTCAGGGAAGGAGTGCTGATTCACCACAGAACTACCCCGACTCTAGACAGGGGCTGAAACAGTCCTGATGACCAAGAATCATATCTAGATGAAACAGTGGAAATTTGCTTTCAAATACCTATTGCTCTTTCTTGCAAATCTACATCTTAATACTAACAGTTCTTATCCTTGTCTATTTTGTTTCCTCAGAACCACCCAGGGATCAGATGTACTGGTAAAGTTTGAAAAAATTCTACGCTAAATTTTCTGTTGACCTCTGACCCAAGTACTGAAATAAAGTGAATTTGATTTAGTCACATTATATATGGAATAAAACAGTTGCTAAGTTCTGTGTCATTGCACAAATAGGATACCTCCTTAGAGACGGAAATTTGTCCTAGCCATGCAACTAGTTTAAAAAATTAGAGAACTCAGCCGTGGTGTCCTGCTTGTTGATCTTGTGATCTTCTGACACCACAGTGCAAATGTGCCTACAAGTGTGTGGGAGTGAACACTGCCATGTGTTTGTTGTTTGAAGTGGGATGAGGAGGCTGGAGTACTAGTAAAAGGGCCAAGCACCCAGGAGTTAGAAACAATTACAAAAGCTCTGCAAAAGTAGAAAGGCTGGACATGCACAAGAAAAACTATTTAAAATACTTTGAACTCTTAACATAAGTGGTAAGTGAAAATCTTTCCAGGAAGCCCTTCTTGAGTGCTCCACATAAACTGATTTTTGGCACAGTTTTTGGCAATACTGACACATATTTTAATATAATCACAGAACTACCATATACAGACAGCTCTGCTGTTGCTCACTTAAGTCCCCAGAATGAAAAGCAGCAGGTAACAGGTCACCAAGGCCACCTGACGCCTGCCTTTGTAAGAAAACCAAATGCAAACCATTTTTTTTTTTTTTAGTACTTGGCACCAAAAGGAAAAAGACGGAAGGAGAAGGCTGCCTACCCTTCTGAGCTGAGACTAAGCGGGGCCACAGAATTTCAATACATGGAGCCTGTGCTGCCTTTCTTTAGATGTTCATTTTTCTAAATAAAGCAAAACATGTTAATAACTTATAGAATATCAGCATAATGCAGCTTGTATTGTAAAACCATATCCAGATTTTTTTCCCAGTCTATTAGAAAATGGGCTATACATCCACATTACAGGTGGTACAATTTGCTCCTCTGGTAGCTAGAGAACACACACCATCAGATGTAGACAAAATCGTAGTATCACACTCTCTCAATCAATTCCAGTGTTTCCAATTCCGAGACCACTAAAATATCTCCACCATCTCTATAACTTGTTTTGCCCTCAAGATTCACTGCATTTATTATTAAAAAATAACTCATGGGTTTATGGGCTTCCCAGGTGGCAGAGTGGTAAAGAATCCGCCTGCCAAGCAGGAGATGCAGGTTCGATCCCTGGGTCAGGAAGATCCCTGGAGAAGGAAATGGCAACCCACTCCAGTATCTTGCCTGGGAAAGCCCATGGACAGAGGAGCCTGAGGAGGCTGGTGAGCTGCAGTCCATGGAGTTGCAAACGAGTTAGACACAACTTAGCAACAAGCAGCACACACATGATTTATGAAATTTAGAATACAGCAGAATCAAAACGAATTACTTCAAGTAACTTTTAAACCAGTACCCTCCTAGTGAGAGATGTTCCAAGAACAGGAACAACCACAAATTTTGCACTTAGGTTTATTATTGGTAGTGATTTTGGTGTTGTAATTCTGAAATTATTTTACATGTCATGTAGAATCAAGCAAATAAGTAAATATTAGTGTTGTTCAGAACCAAAATTCTCACCGTAGGAGAAGGAAAATACAAATACGAAACACGGAAGAGTGAGGAAGACTAGTGTTAAATTTGAAATCAAAGTATCAGAATGAATTCATGATTTTTTAATTAATTTTTGAATTGGAGGATAATTACAATATTGTGATGGTTTTTGCCATACATCAATATGAATTTATAAAAAGTGCATTTCTTGGCCCTGTTCCCTGAAGGGGCCAAGGAGCAGTTAACACCCCAGCAGCACCCAGATCCTGATTTCCAAATACCATTCCTCATAAAGAGAAACAGGGCTCCTTGGAGAAGTAGCCAGTTCCCAGTCTGGGGCAGGAAAAGTATATGACAAACTTAGAACATATGGCAAAAAGCAAGAACATGCCCAAAGACTGATAGGCATAGAGCAAAATGACCCATAAATAAGCTTCAAGGTGCTTCCACTGGCCAAATATGGAACATTTAGAGGAGTGACCAACACTTTTAGAAACAATCAATAAGCTAATGCTGATACTCAAAAAGAAGTGGGCAGAGTGAGGGGGAGCCTACTTTTTCAAGTGTCAGTTTCATAAGAGATCAAAAAAAGGTAGAAAAGCGTTGTTCTATAGTTTAAAAAAAAAAAAACCCTACAGATGACAACTGAATGCCATGGGTTTGGACTCTGCATTTAAAAAAAAGAACACTTTGGAGAAAGCTGACTCAGGTGTCAATGTGTACTATACATTAGACAACTCTGAATATTCAGTTCCTTGGATGTGACAATTGTACAATGATCGTGTAGGAAATGTCCTTAGTTTTAAAAGAGATGCTGTGACAGTAGCAGATAAAGTACGATGCCATTCCTCTCAAAAGGAAAACGTTTATTATATCAAGAGACGAGGCACAATAACAACTGCTGAATACAGGAAAGGGTATATATGGGTATTTCACTACACTATCAACTTTCTGTAAATTTGAAAAATCTTCAAAATTAAAAGCTGGAAGTTAAAAAAACGTGGGGTGGGGAAAGAGGGAAGAAATAGCTTACAGACACAATCTTGGGGCTTCAGCACAATGGAACATCCGTCTCTCGAATTTAATCAAACTCAGTGAAAAGCCAGAGCGATGACAAGACAAACTGAGAAGTCAAGCTAAGATGGCAAATTCCTAAACATCTTCTTCCTATCAATTTAGACATGAGGGTGACAAGTAATATAAAAGTGTTGGTGAATGGGTTCTAATTCACCTTTACACATTTTGTCACCAAAAGCCATAAACTGAAGATTAAATGCAAACATGTTTCCCTTCTAAATTATAATTAAAAGGGGGCTGAACGACTGGCAGGGGGAAAAAAAATATTTTAAAAGTTAATACAAAAAATAAAAAGTTAACACGCTGACATTTTGAGAAGTTGGCAAAATGATAAAACTACCCTAGATGTTTTCTCATCTACATCTAATAAACATTTGTAATTAGACATATACAATTAGACTAGAGCCCCATACTGTTTTTACATCTCCCAAACAGAGAAAAGCATCGTCACCAGTGTGGTGTTTTAAAAACAACAAAAAACCGTCCCACCAAGATTTTTTTCCTTGAGCTCGTTTTCTAAAAGTAGACATTGAATAAGCCCACACTGCTAATTCCATGATCAGCACATAAAATGCTGCACTACCTGTGTGGCGATCTTGGTCTTAAACAACTCTCAGAATCATGGTTACATCTCAAATACTACTGGTAGACTGCTGAACTAAACACAGTACTGGAATTTGTATACAGACATTCAACATTAAAAAGTATTTTTACTCAAATCATCATGAGTTTATTTTAAATGGTGAAATCAGCCACCCCATTCCCACCACTTCTTTCTAAAATCCCAAACAAAATGCAGCAAAGTTAACGACCACGTGGCAGAATAATCAAACTTTTTAATCTCCCTTTACACATTATATTAACATTTATATTGCAAGGCATTCCATTCACAAATATTACAGTTTGATAAAAAACTTCACACGCATACCCCCAAAAGTCTATACCAGATTCAGCCACGTTACCAAATCATTAAAATAATAAAAAGTAATGAAAACATTATCGTAATTCCTTTAAAGCAATAAAGGTCTGAGGCACTCTGGGAAAGATGTTCTCTTACAAGTGTGACATGTCAGTGGAATCAAATTATCTTCGCAAACAGTTTCCAGATACCCAGTAATCAAGTATTCTCCAATGACAATGACTTTGATCTGTCTTCACTGGATACTCTCCCCTTTGGGACTGAACTACTGAAAGAAGCACAGATGTTGGGCAGCGGAGGTCATTTCTAATGAGGTTCCCAACTGTGTAAAGGAGAAGTGTGATTTCAGCACACCCAGGACAGTGCGTCCCTACTCCAAGGGAACTGTCCAACCTCCAGAGATGTCCTTCCGCCCCACCACCAGCTTTTCCAGACTCTGCTCCCTGCTGGAGAGGCTTCAGAACTGTCTCTTCCCCAACTTACACAGTGCAACCTCCAGCCTTCTCTGAGGATCTCTCCAAGGTATGCCCTTGAAGTAGGACAGAGAGGGGAAGGGAGCGTTTTTCCTCCCATTATGAGCAAACAGAGGTCTGAAATAGCAACGTATTACAAAAACGTCCTTCTCTGCAACAGCCAGCTTCTGCTTGGAGCACAGCTGTTTCTGCCATAAACTCGACTTTTAAAAACCTGATAACCTTTGTCTCAAGTGGATTTTGCCACATACATTCCACTCACACCGAGCCCACATTGGAGGGTCTCACTGACCGAGTGCTTTCTTATGCACAATTATAAGCGTAAATAATTAGCAGGGGAAGGAGGGAAGCCAATTTCCAGCTGGGAATTAAATCACTGCAAATGATGGGTCCGTTTTTGACACTACAGAACCTCAGCAGGGCAGAATCAGCACAAGCCCCAGGTCACATAGTATTCAGTAATTACATACATGGAATTTAAAATGTACACGTATATACTTCCACACATACATAATAATAAAAAAAAAACTGGGAGCAAAGTATGTCACAGAAGTCTCAAGGATTCTCTTCTCCAGCACTCACCTGGAAAGCAGCTGGTGGTGCCGGCCCAGTGGTGGCAGTGACAGAAGCAACTAGAAGCAGGTTTAAGTAAAAGTGCTCAAAGGGCAAGGAAGAAAAACAGGGGTGCAGGGATTTTTGTGTGTGTGGGGAGAGGGGAGTTGAGAAATGCTTCCTTTATTCTTCTTGGCCTTTTCAGACCCAAGACAAGTTCTTGAGGACACATGTCAGATGTTGTAGTCCTTCCTTATCGATAGTCAAAACAAAACAAGTAATAAAAAAATTTCCTCTTCCGTTCTGTACTCTCAATAAAATGCGGAGTACAGCCAGAAAGTATAACTGAGATGTACCGTCTTGGGGGAAATTAAAACTGGGACATGAAGTGAGGCTGCGCGCTATCAAGCCGCCGGGTCAGGATCTCACAGCCAGTGTCCGTGACCAGCAGAGTGTGCTCGAACTGGGCAGACCGCTTCCCGTCTCTTGTCACCGCCGTCCAGCCATCCGGCCAGGTTTCATCCTGCCATCCGCCTTAAACGAACAAACACCATCTCTTAATTCTACCACTCAGTCCGTTTTCTAAGTACACTCTAGGGAGGTGTACTTGCCCGTGCTCCTCTATCCTCGGGTGGCTCAGAAAACTAATGTTACAATTCATTATTAAGATTCCTGTGTACACTTCATCTGTTTAAGCTAAAGCCTTTCCAACTTCATTTTGCTCTTTAGTTCAATGAAGCAATAATAATGTTTAAATTTTACAACTTCACGTTTTGTATACTTCTCAACTACTGAATGAAGATGCTGTTTCCAAAATAAAGGCACTCAGTTTCCTTTTTGTAAATGTACCGATTACCACTCATCCCAGGACTACATTAAAGAACTAGCTCTCTCCTGATATAACTTTGGCACCTGACTAAACCATAGCCAGTGTATATTGTGAAGGAAATAAGGTAACTTTTTACACTTTTATTATAACATTTAATTCCTGTGTAACTTTTAAATGACAGGCACATAGATGGTGAGAACAGACTATTATACTGTGAAATTTTTGTAGACCTCACCCCTGTAACCAGAAAGAGGGCAAAGAGAAAGAAACAGGAGTTTGACAAGAGAATTTAAAAATTATGATGAGGCAGAACGGGTTAGAAAGGAAATGACGGTGTAAGAAGCTGGGAGACAATGAAAGAAAATGAGAGAAAGAAAATGGGGGTGAGATGTAGGGCAGGGAAGACAGCAGCGGAATTACAAGGTTCTACAATTCCAGACACTACTAAAAAAGCGTACAGAGAATGTTCCTATCTCCAAATTAGATGTTAAAAAATAATAATAATATTCTTTATTTTATACTCTTTACCAAACATTAGATCTTATTGCCTCAGACAAATCCTAGAGTACAAAGTAGTGAGGTAACCTACTTCTGCAACATTAAATCTCGGTCTAAGAAGAAAATATGAGGCAGCTTAAAGAAATTTAACTCATGCTTTGTCAACCATCATAACGATGAGTGAATAGATAATTTTCAATGTGATGAATGATCTTTTCACAAATGGATTTAAGACATTAATACTTCTTTAATTTTACTGTTATCTACTGAAGCAGATTCTTTACTAATGTCAAATCAAATATATTTGACTACTGTTCTGAGGAAATTCCTCTTTGAATTAGACACTTTCCACTTTGGAGCTGGGATTTAGCTTAGCTTAGTTACACTGAAGTATATCTGCTATAATTTGATGATTATCTGAACCAGCTCAGCACAATGTTATTTGCTTACTCCAGGAAACACCACTTTGAAGTGAAGAAGTGAAGTCGCTCGGTTGGGTCCAACTCTTTGCGACCCCATGGACTGTAGACTACCAGGCTCCTCCGTCCATGGGATTTTCCAGGCAAGAATACTGGAGTGGGTTGCCATTTCCTTCTCCAGAAGATCTTCCGGACCCGGGAATTGAACCTGGGTCTCCTGAATTGTAGGCAGACACTTTACTGTCTGAGCCACCAGGGAACTCAAGTACCTGTTAATGAAAATAGGTACATAACCAAAATACACTTTCCTCTCCTTGTCCTTGCCTCTCTCTGCCATGATACTTACTTATCTTGCTTATACACGGTCATTGTTCTTCTGGGGAGTGACAAAAACAGTATCTTACATTTGTAGAGCCCTTTAAAGGTACTTTGTGTTAATACAAATCATCTCACTTAATTCTTACCACAGCCCTGGGCATTCAGATAAAAGATAAAGGTTGTAACTTCCATTTTACAGAAAAGGGAGTAAAGGATCAGGTTAAGAAGGCAGCCTCTAAAACAACCTCCAATGCTTCCCTTCAATGTGGACTGGGTTTAGTGACTCACTTCTAAGGAAGAAAATCTGGTAGAAGTGATGGGGTATCACTCTCAAGATTAGGTTATAAAAAAGACTGGAAGGATCCTGAGGGGACCTCATTAAACACTGGGGACAGGACGCAAGAGCCCTACGACTGCTGCCCCACTCTGCATCCCCTAATCCCAACAGACAACTGGTGAAGGAGGCCCCGGTTATTACTCCAACAGCCTCAGTGAGGGCTTGAGTCGTGACACCGATCGTGGCTGTCATGTGCCTGTCACAGTGACCGACAACAGCAAGGACATAAAACTGCCAGTGCGAAGCATGTCTGGGCTGGGCTTTCTCCACAGCAGTTGTGTGATGACAGCACCTGACGACCAAAGTGGAGACCCTGAAGAGGCAGAACAGCTCATGACTTTAGAGTCCCACAAATTCTGCGACATAACTAGCTAAGTGACTTTGGGCAAGTTATTAAACACTTAACCTCTTCAAAAATCAGTTTGTTCTCATGGACAATGGGGACAGCACCTACCTCATAGGTTGTGGAGAATTAAATAACTGTGTCTGCCTCAAAAAAAAATGGCTCTAATTTCCTTTTCGCCCCTTTTCTCACCCACACCAAGACACGCAACAATTTCCACACTGCCTTGATCGATGGAGGCAACTAATTATTACAATTCACTCTTTGACAGAAGCTTCATGAAAAGGGACCAGGATGCAAGTACTTCACCATCTACTCACAGCAGATGAAATACCATGGAGAAAGTACTGCTTTCTTCACAACCATTACAATTTTCGGTTCTCTACATGATACTGAATCAAGTTCGAGAGGGGACAGGGAGTGGAAACGAAGCAAAGTTGAGCGGACTACTAATATGATCATGAGTAACCAAACGTAAATAAAAATTCAATTATAGAATGTTACGGCATGCCTTTTTCCTCACCTTCACAAATCATTGGCTCAATTGTAAATACATGACCAGCCTTCATCACTCCAACTGCTTTATTTTCTGAAATTAAAGAAAAAAAAAAATCTCAGAACACAGCAAAAAACCTACAGCATATTGTTTAACACTTCCCTGGAAAAAGTACACAACTTACATTCCCATGAGTGATTCTTATATTAATGTATTTCTCCTGACTCCCCTTTCTTAAAGTAGATCATTCAGCAAACAGGGGTGCTCTGAAAACCACCTACTCTGGGGCACATATTGTCCTAGGCATACTTCCTTTTGCTTATGTTTTCCCTAGGAAAATACAGAGATGCCCTAGACTGGATTTCAGATGTACTTAGCACTTCTATGAAAGCAGAAGTACCTCCATTTATGTTATAGCAGGGTTAGAATAGCAATTATGTAACCAACAAAGTTCCATACTTATCCAAGTATGACAGTATACAGGAGAACCAGATATTTCAGACTATGCCAGAAGTTTTGAATCTCCTGGCTAGGACAGGAGTGGGTGTGGATGTGGGGGTGGAGGTAAGGGCACAGCCCATGGAAACAACTATATCATTTTTACAAAGTTTTGTAAACTGTCTTATCTTGGGATGGGAAAAAAAGCCCCTGCACACTAACCTACTTTTTTTTAATGCTGGTAGGATTATTCCTGTTTTTACTGGAAACAAAATTTCCATTTATCCCTCCTATTTTGTCCAAGTTCGCCGATACCTATTTTTCAGCATCATCATGAGAAACTCAACTGTTAGTGTCCAGATTTGCCATCTCCCCAAAAAGGCCAAAAATTTGAAAAAGGTATAGGTCTTTTTAGACAATCTCAAAAATGGAGAACAGGTTAACTTTCAGAATAAAAATCAAGAGCTGCTAAGAGCATCAGCAAATGGGTGGCGGCACTTTCTCTGCCTGACCACCAGGTGGCGAAAGCATCGGCTTTCAGGCTTTCTCTATAAGATTGCTGTGCTTCCAGATGGTGACCCATGTGTCCACTGGGTCTATTCAACAGGCCAATTCTGTTTAACAGCTCTGCCTAGGTTTGTTCTAACTTCACCCTCACGTTTACATTCCTGCACATCTTTCCTCGTGAACAGCAATCATCCTGCTTTCTACTATCTTGCTGCCAAGTCGCTTCAGTCGTGTCCGACTCTGTGCGACCCCATAGACGGCAGCCCACCAGGCTCTGCCGTCCCTGGGATTCTCCAGGCAAGAATACAGGAGTGGGTTGTCATTTTCTTCTCCAGTGTATGAAAGGGAAAAGTGAAAGTGAAGTCGCTCAGTCGTGTCCGACTCTAAGCGACCCCATGGACCGCAGCCTACCAGGCTCCTCCGTCCGTGGGATTGTACAGGCAAGAATACTGGAGTGGGGTGCCATTGCCTTCTCCTTCTACTATCTTAGGTATTGCCAAAATAAACAACTTACAGATTCCAAATCAGGAGTTTCTAAATTATTATAAAAATCTGAAGGGCAAAAATAATTTTGACTCTTTATCTCTAATTTCATGAACTTTCCCTCCAAATGACATGCAATTTACTACATATATAGACTTGGTCATATGCCCGTGGGGATATCAAGAGTCAGTGCAGTATCACAAAAATAAAAATGGATAAAGGAATCGAGAACTGTACTGGCTGATATAGCAGCACCTGGGTACATGAGGCTAAACACTTGGAAAGTGGCAAGTCAGAATGTACATGTAAAAAAATATGCCGATTTCAAAGACAAAAAAGCATGTACTACATCTCAATGATTGTTTTATACTGATTAAATGTTGAAATGCTAATATTTTTAATGTGATAGATTAAATAAAATATAAAATTAACTCTGTTTCTTACTTTTGAATATGACAACTAGAGGTTTTAGTATTACATGAAAGTGAAAAAGAAAGTGAAGTCACTCAGTCATGTCCGACTCTTTGCGGCCCCACAGACTGTAGCCTACCAGGCTCCTCTGTCTGTGCTGTAGGCTGACGCTTTCCCGTCTGAGCTACCAGAGAAGTCTTTAGTATTACATATGTGCCTCATATATAATTCCACTGGACAGCGCTGATAAAGAGAATCCAAGTTCTACTCCTGTTTCTGCCACTGATTCACTGTTCAAGAAGTTACAATTCCCAACTCACTTTGACTCATGGTTTCAGTTTCTTGACACAGCTCACTCAACAAAAACACATCATCTGAGTGTCTACACTATAGCAGATAATACTGCTGAGTACTTCTACAAAAACGTGGACCTGCTCTACTGTCTGCCTCACAGACTCACCGTGATATAGATCATGGTATCACCTTTACTTCCAAACAGTAACGACAAGGAAGCACATAAGCGCTCATCTTAACAAAGACCTCTTTTATATAGGACGGGGAGGGAGGTTACACAACAATTTCCTGGTTTCACACTCAGGTGCTTAGGAATACGGAGTTACCAGTTAAAGAAGGAATCATTTACATTCAAAAGGCTCTGCTGTACAAAGACTCCAGTAGCTTCCTTTAATGTTTCCCTAAAGAGACCACAATATGATTTATTTTAACCCGATTAACACTTGACTTTTCATAAATATGGCAAAGTGGATGAAATGAAGTATACATGGGTCCTTGTTTCTTTTTTCAGAATCGTTTATTTCTAATTAGCAGCTTAACATGAAACTCAAGAGGCATATCTTGTGTGTCAGTGGGGCCACACTGTGCTGACACTATCATCACTGACCCATATATCTCCTTCTCCCATAAATTTTATTTCCTTCAAAAAATCTCTCTTCATGACATATACCCACTACTACATATAAAACAGATAACTAGTAAGAATCTACTGCACAGCACAGGGAACTCTACTCAACACTCTGTAATGACCTACATGGGAAAAGAATCTTAAAAATGAGTGGATATATGTTTATGTATAACTGATTCACTTTACTGTTTTCTTGGTGGCTCAATGGTAAAGAATCCGCCTGCCAAGAAGGAGATGCCAGTTTGATCCCTGCAGGGTCAGGAAGATCCCCTGGAGGAGATGGCAACCCACTCCAGTATTCTTGCCTAGGAAATCCCATGGACAGAGGAGCCTGGCAGGCTACAGTCCATGAGGTTGCAAAAGAATCAGACATAACTTAGCAACTAAACAACAACATTAACTGAGTCACTTTGCTGTATACCTGAAACTAGCACAACACTATAAATCTACTATATTCCCCATAAAAAGTAATATAAATAAGTAAAGCCTCTCTTTATACCATCCATATCTATATCTGAGTTTCTTACCTCTGCAAGTAAGGGTGCTTTTTTCATTCTCTCCCTTGCCCACACCTTTTCCACACACAAAACACATGCATGTACACGTGTGGTACACAGCACTGTCATCAGAATAGCTACTTCCACTGTTGAAGGGAATGCACAATAGGAGACCACAGGGCTTAGAAGGAAGGAACAAAGTTGGCTACTTATTATCTATTGCTAGCTTTTACTTTGCACACAATTCCAGCTGAAATAAAAAGGACCCCCAGGGTCTGCTAATAAATGTTTATTGATTTATGTCAAAGGCTGTGCTTAAGTGACTTCTCCAGTTTCTCCTGTTGAGCGGTTTCTCACTGATTTCCCTCTCTCGTCACAACTACCGATGTCTTGGATTTTACCACCTCACACCTGGATTTACGGAAACAACTGTGCATTAGGCTGACAAGCCTCACTAGCTCACTCCTGCAGTACATCCCAGACACCACTGCTAAATTTATCTTCTCAAAATAGCAATTTCACCTTGCCATTCTTCTGCCAAAAAATGTTCTGCAATTCCTTAAAAATGTAGTCAGATATCTTCCATCTGGCACTGCCATTTCTAGCTCACACGTAACTCTTAGCCCAAGCTTATCTTGTCTCTGTTCAGTCTGTCTCAACCTGAAGCACCTATTCATGCTTCCCCACCGTGTGGAATGCTCTTCCTCATCTTCTCCAGCAAACCAAAATCTCCTTCTTTCTTTCTCCCACAAGACTCAGTGCCAAACAGCTTACATCCTTACTAGGCAGCAAGGGAAAGACTGACTCTAGAAAGGCAGAGAGAACCCAGGTACCAATCCTACCCCTGACATTTATTCACTAGTTTGTGTGGACTTAAGTAAATCAGTTCCCTAAGCACAAACTCTGTTTTTTAAAAACAGAGCTAAGAAATTACTTATAGAGTTGTGATGCACAAACGAGATAACATAAATCATCACCATCATCAGCATCTTCATTCTAAAAGTTAATTTTAAGTGCTTTCCAAGCAAGATCTCACTTAATTCTAGTAACAGTTCTAGAGTAGGTACCATTCCCTGACACTGTATATATGAGCAAACCTAAGCCCAAGAAGGTACATGAAAGTCTCTACATAACAGTGGCTCCTCTATATTTATTAAATTCCTTATGTTACCTAATATGGACATCTTTCATTTCCAGCACTAAATAACAAACTTACTCCCGTCTGTCTTATCTCTTCAAGAGAAAAGGTTCTGTAAAACTAATCACCCAACACTTCCTTGTTAATCTATCAGACAGCACTCAATCTGAGGAAAAGATACTTTGTCTATTCTCCTCTATACCAACAAAGAACACAGTATCTGACATGTATTAAGAACTCAAATCAAACTTAGCAGAATCAATTTTATCTAAGGAGTCAGAATATATGCGGCAGGGACTGTTGGCTGTTCACCAAAATTACTATTTTCCTTTTCTTCCAGAGTACTCAGCTAGATCACATTTCCCTACCTCCACTGCAGTTAGTATAGTCATATGACTGAATTCCTGTCAATGAAAGGTAAATATAAGTGATTTGTGCCAAGTCCATGTTGGCCCACTAAAACCTCCCAAGCATACTCCTCCATGCTTCTCCCCTCCTTCCCAATATCTGTAAGATCAGAAAGGGAACACCCAAAGTGACCCTGAAAGCTATGTGTTGAAAGTGACAAGAGCCTACATCAAAGAATAACTGTTCCACCCACCCCCCACAGTGACCAAACACACAGGCTCTGGACTATTGTGAGCAAGATATGTGCACAGTATACACATTTTGGGGAGCTATTTATAACAGCTAATAGATTATTCTAATAGATACAAAACAGTGGGTCCTGTTAAATGTTTGGAAAAAAAAGATCTGCTAAATAAACAATTAGCCAATACAAACTCTTTGGACAGCAACTTACTGGCGTAGTGGGGTACATTCGGGGCTGTATGAAAAAGCTTGTGGATTCCATGCCCACAGTAACTTCGAACAACTGAAAATCCATTTGCTTGTGCATGCTTCTGAATAATGTTTCCCAATTCTCTGTATCGAACACCAGGCTTTACTGAAAGGAAAAGAGAAGACTCGTAGCAAAGAGAAAGAATAACTGATAATTACTAAGCAATCACTATCTATGCCAAGAACCATTCTGAAGGTTTTACACGCCTACACGCAAGACTTTCAAGATGAGGAAACCGAAGCTCAGAAAGGCTAGGCTGCTGGGAAATGATGAAGCTGAAAGTCAAGCCAGCAGCACCTGGTTCCTCCTTTGCTGCAGAAGAGGAGGGTCTGTGCAGCAGTCAGGGGCTGGAGAGGCACCACTTGCTCTCTGAACAAACAAAGAGAGTGGAAAACACACTCCTCTTCCTCACCTTCTCTAAGGTCAGTGGGCTTTCCATTAAAGCGAGCAGGAGAGAGAAGAGAATAAAGAGCATCAGGAGAAAAAGGAACATTCATAAAGGAAAATGACTTGTCTTTAGTTTCAGTCTGGTCGACTTTTCAAAGAATTGCTTCCCCTGGGCATCTTTATCCCCATATAAGTGGTTCTCAAATTGTTCATTTGCCTCTCAAGAAAATCTTGGGAGTAGGATGTAGAAAGGTACTTCTCACTATATACTTCCTGTCCTGTTTACTTTTTATGACTTTTACCATTGTTTAAATAAAAACCAGAAGAAGTGGTTCTTATTGCTGCTACGGCTCTCCTAGCACTGGGACCCCAGGATTTGGGCTCTGCCAGACTCGTGGGGGGTCCAGCCACGGTACTGGGGGTACCCCCCTCCTTACAGTCTCCTTCTCTGCCAGCTCATTTCTAACCTGAGGTTCAGACACACCATATCCTCTCCAGCCAATCACCTTTCTGGGCAAATGGCTTAAGGAATCATTTTCATAACATTTACTTGCTCTTAACCATATGGATCAGCTTGGTTGTTTTATTGGGAGGTGGGGTGGGGGAGATTAATGATTTTTGAGGAACATGCTGACTTGCATGATGATTTTCTTGCATTTCCACCAAAGCCTTCTTACCAGCCCCAGTCAGCAGGGAGGAAAGCAAAATTTTAACCCATGCTGCACATACAATAAAGGAAATACCTGTTCAACAATAATGATGCAGTATGAGAATGGAGACTTCTCCCTAATTCTCAAGTCAGAGGCAATTCTGGTCCCAGGGGTACACTTCATAGAATTTGGAGACATTTTTTTGGCTGTCACAACCTGGAGAGGTGGTGCAACTGGCCTCCAGTGAATATAGACCAGGCATGCTACTAAGCATCCTGTGGTACACAGGACAGGCCCCCACGGCAGAGTATCATCAGACTCAAAGTGCCACAGATGTGCAGGATGAGGAGCCCTATTCCAGAAAGCTAATTTCACAGTTGGTCCAACTCTCCAGAGCTCTGAACCAAGGTGAGCAGTCAAATTATCAGAAAACAACAGGCACGAATGATCCACACATAGGAGTTAATAGCACTTTCCAGAGATTAGGCAACTTCTACTCTTGGTTGTCTACTGTTCTAAAGATTTTAGTTCCTTAGCACGTTTCACTCCTGTGACTTTGTAAAACAACATTCCAGCTATCTGGTTATTTCAATCAATTCATAGAGAAGCAAAAGGGATATAAATATTGAACAAAGAACTCTAAAAATTATTTAAACCTAAAGCTTCCAAAATAAGAGACTAAATATTAAAGTTCTCATCTCACAATACCACCGTGAATATCAAAGTTTTTAAGTATAATCAACAGTGAATTAAAAGGAAAGGAAAATCTCACATTATGATATATAAAAATAATCACATGCTTTCATTTTTCATTCCTCTGACTTTATTAAATTAGTAAAAACTACATCATCTCCTGTTTGCCTAAGAACCCTGTCCTGTCCTACACAATGTTGATGATACATTGATCGATTTAATGGTGGGGGCAGGGCTGGATAATACATTGACCAATAATGCTGAAATGCTGTGATTTTCAACTGAAGAGTTGTTTGCCCTCAAACTGTCCTTCTAATAGTCTGTTTACATTTGCAACAAGCCTTTCTTTGTCTTTCCTCACAAGATACGGCATAAATTTTTAAAAACCATGGATGAACTGTTTGTATGAACAAAGACAGACACAGTCTGAGAAAAATTCCACAGAAATACACTTCACCAAAGACATTATTCACTATAATAGCAAGACATCTGGAAAACACCAAAATCCAGCAGGGGAATAGTTGTAGACATTTTTATACTGTGGAATAAAATATAAGGCAATTAAAAGAATGGGTAGATCTATGCATGCAGGTACGTACATATTCTAATATGGAAAGATCTCTAAGATATTATTAGTTGAAAAAGTACAAAAAAAAAAGAAGAAAGAAAAAGTACTAAATTACAGAATACTACAAATATTATGATTCCATTTAACCTAACTAAACACATACACACAGTTATGTGTAATAATGTACTGTGGAGAAAAAAATCTAAATGTTAAAAGTGGACACCTCTGGAAAAGAGAGATTTGAAAAAAAAGAGAGGCAAGTATAAAGGAAAATCACTCATTTTTTTCTCTCATAATCTGATGCAGTCTTATAGTTTTCTATAATAAGAGAACAGAACACGTATGAAAGAATTAAAAAGTAAGAGAAAAGTTACAGTCTGGAACTATCCACACATTCTTCCCCATTTATCAGCAATGAAAAGGAAGATAAATCATAAAAGAGACAAAGGAATAAGCAATAATCCAGTCCATCTTCATCAAGGGATTCTCAAGTCATCTTTAAACCTACTGCTGCCAGATCCAGAGCTAACTCGGGCAGGGCAGAAGCACAGTTGGAAGGGGCAAGGCATACATGGTGCAATGACAGGTCACTCGGGGCCCACATGACTCAGCAGCTTCAGCGGGTGCCCAGCCCTGAGCCTCACCTGCGTCAATAGCTTGCATCAGGCACTCATACGTGGTCTGAACCAGTTTCCGAGCTCCCTCATCCACCTCTCCAACAAAAAATGTCTCATTCAGGTCCCCATGATAACCATTCCGATAAAGAGTGATGTCCACTGCAAAAGAATGTGCAAACATAAAGACCACATTCATTTTTATCTCAAAATTCAAGTTTTGCCGACATGACAGAATCAAGCAGGTTAATGAAGAAAATAACTTCTAAGCAACACCAATGAATAAATAACTTAACAACCAATGGATATCTCGTCTATAATGCGCCTAAACGCACTGTAGAGGACAGGTCCGTGGTCACGTAGCACAAGCCAGACGGCGGGCTTCAATGCTCTTAGAGCACAGATTAGATCGTTATGGCAAAAGAATAATGTATCCCCCAGGATACATTCCAGCAAGATCAATAACCCAAGTTAATAACATTAAACGAAGGACTCTGCCACACTGTGACATTAAACAGAAAATACTGCTTTCTCTCATTATCTTTTAACAAGTTTTTCCTCATCCTAGTCAATCAACAAACAGAAACATTTACACTGTTCTACAATTATTTTTCAAAAACTCATTTGCCTTTCACTTATTTGTGACTATTCATACTTCTCTTTGTCTTCATGTTTAAAAATACAGATTACCACTATACCACTAAGCTACACTATATGTATCCTTGAGAGCACATTGAATTAGTATTTTTAAACCATAAATCTTCAATCAAGTTATAATATCACAGTATAGATGTATTGGCTCTAGCACAACACACACATTCCTGAAAAACCTCATATAACATGCATGCAATAAAAAAATAGAGCTTATATGTAAATTAGCATTGGGCAGACCTCTCAAAATCTAGGGAGTTTTATAAACTGATACTCCAACTGCAGCAAAAACCATTCATATAAAAACAGTGTCAGTCAAGTCTCCGCTACCATTCACAGCCAGCATCACAGTTGGTCTATTCTCTGCAGCCTAACACTTGGGCTCATGCTTCCTCGTTTGATACACAGATTCTTGAAGGTATCTGATTATTAAAGAAACCAAGTTCACCAATATTAAAAATATCATCGAGGGGAGCCTAACTCATCAATTTATTTTTTAATTACAGAGGGAACCGTCTTGGCAGCTTCTTTCTCTGCACTAGCAGTTTCCCAAAATAGCTTAACACAGTGGTCCCTAAAGCCACTCTCTGAACTTCAAGGACAGTACTTCTGCAGAATTTTGAGCCTTTTTTCTTAAGGGCTTCACATATTGCTAATAACTTCTCTTTATCTGTAATAGTGGACTAAAAGGAATAAGAAAAACAATCCCACTTGAATCAGTTATTAGTTCCACATTTCACTGACATCCTCCATTTACCAGTCACATATTAAAGTTCTGCATTAAAGAACTTGTAACAAACACATTATACTAGAAGTATCTTGAAAGCAGTTAACTGAAAACCACAAAATAGGTTTCCAGAGATTTCAAATTTAAGTTTTAAATATGAAAAAAAATAAGTTAAAGACAAGTGAAGAAGATGCAAGTCACTATCAGACTCCCAAAACCTTGTTTCTTTGCTCACAGCAACAAAGGCCACACATTTCTTACCATTAACAATATCACCTTCTTGCAAGGGTCGTCTGTCTGGAATTCCATGGCAAATCACTTCATTCACTGAAGTACAACAAGACTTCGGGAAATTATAATAATTCAGGGGTGAAGGGTAGCAATTTCTTGCAATGCATGCCTATAATAAATTAAAAATAGAGTAATTCGGAATGTGCAAAAGAAAAAGCTAGTATGCATGCAATTAACCAGATTTTAAAATTTGAAAAATGTGGAAAAATTTGTTGTACAGATGTTCCTAATGAAAAACCTATTTAATATTTTATTTTAGAAATAATAGTAGATACTACCTTTAATATCAAATAGTAGGGTTTCTAACAGTCAGCAAACCAATTTATTGATAATTGCAAAAGAAAAGCAAATTCATGCATTACAAATATTTACAAATATATACAAATGTCACTATATGAAGATTTATGTTAGAATTACCGACTCCTTATGAAAAATATATTAAAGTAAACATTAATGTACACAGTTAATTTTAATTTCTTATATAAATGCCTCTATCTCTATGACCAAAAAAATGAATACTAGTAACAGTTAAGAATCTGCCAATCTGTCTGCAATGTGGGAGACCAGGGTTCAATTCCTGGCTCAGGAAGATCCCATGCAGAGGGGAATGGCTACCCATTCCAGGATTTTTGCCTGGAAAATTCCATGATTAGGGAATTCCATGTGTACTGGAATTCCTGGTGTACTACAGTCCATGGGGTTGCAAAGAGTCGGACATGACAGAGCAACTAATGCTTTCACTTTCAAAGTATTTCCAGAGATATTCATGTAGAACATTCATACAGAGTAACATTCATGTGGGAGCAACAAAGGAATCACTAAGAAAATGATCTAGTTCTCCATAAACAAGTCTTATGTTACTTGGATGTTTTTATACAGTGGTAGTCACAGCATACATAATTTCTCTTTCCATACTGCCGCAGTCTTCAGACTAATAATTTTTAAACAGCTGCCTAAAATACAGTTTGTGAAATGTACTATAATTTTATTGGCAATTCTACTATTACTGAAAATTTGGTTTTCTCAACTACAAATATTACAACCAATAACTACATGCCTATCATTTTTCCTTTAACCATCTGCTTCTATAATTCTCACAGCAGTACACACAGGAACACACAGAAGCAGACTGCATTGACCAAAAATGCCAGCTCCATTACTTTCAAGTTGAATAACCCTGGGCAATTTAACCTCTGCCTCAGTTTCCTAATCTATAAAATAGAGATGACAGTAGTGCCTATCTCAGAGTTGTTGGGAGATGAAATGAGTCGGTAAAAGAAGCACATAAGACCTGACCTATAGGAAGCATTCAAACTGCTACTGGTGCATAACCACATACAACCCTGGGCCATGGTGGGGGTGGCGGGTGGGGCGGGGGCAGTGAGTTGGCACAATGATCCCCTCCCTGCCTAGTCCAAAATCCACATAAAACTTGACTGCCCCCCAAATTTTACTAATACACTATGGCTGATCTTACCAATAACAGAAATTAATGCATACTTTGTATGTTATATGTATTATATGTATTATATACTGCATTATTACAATAAAGTAAGCTAGAAAAAATATTTTAAAAATCATAAGAGATAATATATTTACAGTACATATATATATTTACTGAAAAAATTCACATATAAGAAGATCCATGCAGCTCAAATCCATGTTGTTCAAGGGTCAACTATATTTTATAATATATTGAATACCCTAAAATTAGGATTTATAATTTCAAATAAAAAATATATTATAGACATTTTTCTAGCTCAAGACACATTGTCAAATATCTTTTCAAAAGGATAGTCCTGATTTAAATACCGTCACCATGTAAAAGAGTATCAGTTTCACCATCTTCACAGAAGTAATGGACATAAATATCTTTAAAATACTTCCTAATTTAGAAGGTTTTATGACTATGCTACTGGAGATCAGTGGAGAAATAACTCCAGAAGAAAAGACCATGATGCTGGCAAAGACTGAGGGCAGGAGGAGAAGGGGACGACAGAAGATGATATGGTTAGATGGCATCACTGACTCAATGGACATGGGTTTGGGTGGACTCCGGGAGTTGGTGATGGACAGGGAGGCCTGGTATGCTGCAGTTTATGGGGTCGCAAGAGTCGGACACGACTGAGCGACTGAACTGAACTGATTACTTGCATTTGTTTGATTATGAGAGCAGGTTTAACTAGCCTTCCATGTGATTTAGTAACTAGTTAACTGCTCTTCTGCTATGAACAACCTAACCATATCATGTGTGTACTCATCTACTATATGGCTTCAAGGTCTCTCCTTGGAGGATGAGCAATCTTTCTTTTAAAAGTATACCTGGACTTCCCTGGTGGTTTAGTGGTTAGGAATCTACCTGCCAATGCAGAGGACACGAGTTCGATCACTGGTCCGCACATGCCATGAGACAACTGAACTCGTGTGCCACAACTACTGAGCCCGCATGCCTCGAGTCTGAGCTCCACAACAAGAGAAGCCACCGCAGCGGGAAGCCCGTGCACTGCGACAGAGAGCAGCCTCCTGCTCGCCAGAACTAGAGAAAGCCTGTGCTCAGCACCAAAGACTCAGCACAGTCCAAAAAACTAAATTAAAAAAAAAAATTTTGAAATATCCCTATACTATATTTACTACAAACATGTATCTAGTCTCTTTGTAGCCTTGTTATTGTAAATAGATAAAAAAGGAAACATTTTTTACCACTAGTTTCAGAAGTTATATTCTTTTTGATTTCAGAATATTTGACAAACGCGGTAGCATGATTTACCTAAAAGCACTAATAAAATTAATCATCTTGTAAAAGCTAAACTAAAATGTTATGAAATGTGAGGTTTCAGAAACAAGGTACTTCGGGCTTACCTCAGACCCCAATATCAGATACTTACAGATGGGATAATGTCTGTTGAATACTTTTTATATTTGAAACAAAGTGATAAATTTGCTTTCAAATTAGTTTTTAGCCAAGTGTAGATATTCAGAGAAGGCAATGGCACCCCACTCCAGTACTCTTGCCTGGAAAATCCCATGGACGGAGGAGGCTGGTGGGCTGCCGTCTATGGGGTCGCACAGAGTCGGACGTGACTGAAGCGACTTAGCAGCAGCAGATATTCAGAACTTAGGTTTAGTTTATTTATACGACTAAGACATCTAACAGTATACAAAAATTTCTCAAAGCATAAAAGTAAAATTCTTACTAAGTGTACAGCATGATCTATTTCTTCAGTGGTTACACCTGGTTTAATCATCCCAGCGGCAATGTCCAATACTTCTCTAGCAAGCTGTAAAAGAGAAACACTTCATATATTTAAGAAGAAATGAAGTAGCATTAGAAATCTGTACCCTCTGTACTAACTTAGATTTTATGGGATACTGACAAAATGAATCTCACCTTGAATATTATAATCCTGAATTTTTATTTTACAACCATTTATATGTATTTCTAACATATTTCTAATACCCATTAATAAATGTGTATGTGTGTCTGTGTAAACATATAAATAAAATTGGGCTAGCTAGCAAATAGTTTAATTAGTGCACTTCACTGATTTCTATGTGAAAATGTACATCTTAAGTAATCTAAACAATAATCAACTGATGAAGTTTGAGGCTTCTCACAATTCTACAATGGAGAAGGAAAGGGAGGGAAATAAAAGAATAGATAAATGATTTTCATTAAAGAACCACAGCAAATAACTATTACATATAGAATGGATGGAGAACAGGGTCCTACTGCATAGTATAGGAAATTATATTCAATATCCTAGAATAAACATAATGAAAAAGAATATAAAAAAGAATGTATACATAACTGAATCACTTAGATGTTCAGCAGAAATTAATACAACATTGTAAATCAACTATACCTTAATAAAACATTTAAAAAATATATATATATATGGCCAGTCACAGTCTCACTGTGCAACATTTGCCACCTTTGTACATGAGCAAATCATTGACTTCATGTGTTATAACTACTTAAATAAGTCCTATCCTAGGAAGAGGGGAAAACTCTTACCCTACATACGAGCCGCATCCCTTCTATATCTTCAGATGAGAGTAACTTAATTTGAGAAGTACCTTTAAGAGCCTGCTCAGATTCAGACATTCCTGGAAGAGAAAATCACTAAGTAAAACCAAAATGAACAAAAAGATGTAGTATATAAAAGCATAATTATCTCCCAATGATAAAATAATAGTCAAGCCTATTGCACACAATGGTATTTCATAATATGGGAGGGTCCAGGTCAGGGTTTCTGAAAAAATACTTTCAACATGAAATTTGCTAAACAAACTGAAGGAAGACTTCTAAAGAACAAATTTTCAGATTTATTAGAAATCAGTCAAGATGGCATATTTATTATTTGACAGGCAGTGTGTTAATAAGGTCAATAAATGATTTACATTTGAATAGCACCATATAATTAATTTATATCTGTTTTCATGATCATCTCCTTATGTAGCAAGCATATATCAACAACTGATGAATTAATTACACTCATTTATTTTTTAAACTAGAACCTAAGTCAGTGTTTTTCAAACTGCAACTTGTGATCATTTAGTGGCTATTAGAGGGCTATGACTTAACATTTTTTTAAAGTAAATAAACTGAATAGAAAATAGACTATATATAGGCTGTTGTGAAATGTTTGGCTGTTAATTTATACACACACATATATACAGACCATGTTATAAAATACAGTTCTCACTCTGGTTCACAATCAAAAAAAGTTTGAAAAATATTGCCCTAAGAATTTTCACTAATAAAATCAGCTTAATTTATTCATATACTGAAAAGCATTAAAGCTAGTATAGTAACAATTTCAAAATCTGACAAAAAGACTATAACCATAAACTGCTCTTTATAAATGCTGATATAAAAATCCCAAATAAAATATTATCTAGCAGAATCTAAAAAACACATAGTACACCATGAATTGAGTGAAATTCTTATTGGAAAGACAGGGATAATTCAATATTAACTATCAATATAACTCATCATAGTCATAGACTAAAGAATGGAAAATAAATGATCATCTAGAAAGATAGCTCTAATAACACAGCCAGCTACCACCTTTACATGATACATACAAATCTCAATCCAAGAACCAACATCATGGAATGCCAACTATCAGCACTAGTACTGTTAGCACTGTTCTGACAATACTGCCGATGTATTTAACAAGAGAAAGAAATAAGACATATAAACTTAGAAAGAAAAGGACAAAATCTTCATTAATTTCAGATATGATTATATATGCCTAGAAGAAGGGAATACCTAGAAAATAACTAGAAATAAGAATTTAGCAAGTTGGCAGATTGTAATATATAAAAATCAATAACTTTGCCATATACAAAGCGAAAGTGAAAGCTGCTCAGTCATGTCACTCTTTGCGACCCCATGGACTGCATACTCCCTGGAATTCTCCAGGCCAGAATACTGAAGTGGGTAGCCGTTCCCTTCTCCAGGGGATCTTCCCAACCCAGGAATCAAACCGGGGTCTCCTGCATTACAGGCGGATTCTTTACCAACTGAGCTATGAAAACAATAAATCAAAGTATACAGAAGATACTATATTCACAAGAATAACTTCAAAAGATAAAATATCCAGAAATAACTTAATGTTAAAAGACCTAATGAAGAAAATTTTTAAAATATCACTGAAAGACATAAAGGAGACTTAAAATAGAAAAACATACCCTGTTCTTGGATAGGAAGACTCAATATTGTAAAGGTGTCAATTCTTCCAAAATTAGTCTATAAATTTAATACTATCCCCATAAAAAATGGTAATAGGATATTTTTAGAAACCAGACAAGCTGATCCTAAATTTCACATGGAAAAACAAACATGCAAGAAGAGTCAGGAAAATTCTGAAAAAGAGGAAAGGTGGGAGCAACAAGGCCTACCAAATATTAAAACACTATAGCTATAATAATTAAGAGTTTGGAAATGGCATATGGTTAGACAAATGGGTTAATGAAACAGAACAGAATCCAAAAATAGACCCAAAGATATATGAAAATATAACACAGTGATATAGGTTACATTTTAAATCAGTAAGAAAAAGACTGATTTTTAAAAATAACCAGTGACGTGACAACCAGATATTCTTCTGGGAAAAAATTAAGTTGCAGCCCTACTTCACTCCTAATAATAAATAAGTTTCACATGGGCCCCAAATTTTATCCCATACACAAAAAAAATAAAACCACAGAAATAGTAGAAGAAAACATAGGAAAATATTTTTATTATCTCTGAACCAAAAAGGTCTTTCTAGGTCATAAAGCCATAAACACCTTAAAAGAAAACACTGACAAATTTTACTACAAAATAATGTTGAATGTTTGTCATAAATGTCATTTATAAACAAAGACAAAAATGTAACTATCTGCTTGGGAGAAAACATTTTATAGTACATCAAGAGACTATTTTCCTCAATATAGAAAGAACGTTTATAAGTCAGTATGGAAAAACTAAGTAATCTGAGAAGGGGGAAAAAGGCTAAGGATATGAACAGATAGTTCAAAAAGAAAAATACAAATGATTTTTAAAAGTAAAGAGATGGGGACTTCCCTGCTGGTCCAGTGGCTAAGACTCTGAGTTCCCAAACAGGGGGCCCGGGTTCAATCCCTGGTCAGGGAACTAGATCCCACATGCTGAAACTAAGACCCGGCACAGCCCAATAAATAAATTAAATAAATAAATAAATAAATAATAAAAGTAAAGAGATGCTCAACCTTACTCATAACTTAAAAATGCAAATTAAAATAACTGCAAAGTATCATTTTTCATCTTTCAGATCAGCACAGATCATAAAACTTGATAACATACTAAGCTGAGGAAGATAGAAAAGACTCTCACATGTTTTTAACTGAAGAATCGCTGAGATTTGTAATTATCTCTCAAAATTTTTTAAATGCACATATCCTGTAATCTAGCTATTTTACTTCAGACAATTTGCTTATAGAAATATTCTTGACCTGTGCACAAAGATGTAATTACAAGAACAGTTCCTGTGGTCAAATTGGCAGAAATAAAAACCTGGAAATAATCTAGAAATAAATTGGGAAAAACCTAGAAATAAATTAATAGGCGTCTGGTTTAATAAATTATAACATGTACACACAGTGGACTACTTCACTCAGTGAAAAGAAATGGTTTAATGTGAACTTATATGGAATATTTACAACATAAAATACAGTAACACAAGGTGAAAAGGTGTATATGTTTTTTGTATAATTGGATGGAGAGAGTGCTACCGTGTGTACGCACAACGAAGACTGCTGAAAAGTTCTGCAAGAAATCATTAACAGTAATTACTTCTGGGAAAACGTACTCACTTTTCCCTTCATAACATTTTATCCTACCAGAATTTACCTTATCTATGTACTTTTTTGTTGCTGTATTTGGGGCGGGGCGGGGGGGTGGGGGGGGCGGAACGCAGGATCTCTAGTTGCAGCATGTGGGAACTTCAGTTGCAGCATGTGGGATCTAGTTCCCTGAGCAGGGATTGAACCCTGTCACCCTACACTGGGAGCGCAGAGTCTTAGCCACTGGACCACCAGAGAAGTCCCTATCTGTGTACTTTTTAAAGATACAATTTAAAACTATACTCTAGAGTATTAAATACACTGATATAAAACTATACATCCTCAACAGTATGTATTCTATCATTCAGACTCTTTCCCTTCAATTTATCTGAAACAATGGAGTTTAATTAAATTTTCAAATTAGATTCATAAGAACTTAATACAGTTCCTTTTTTTCTTGGAGAAGAAAAACAACAGTAGCTTAGTTTAGTAGATTAAACCACATGAAAATGCTGATATTCAACCATTTTTGACATGCAAACTCAGTAATTTCACAGAACCTATGCTGCAAATTGGGTATCCCTGGTGGCTCAGTGTTAAGAATCTGCCTATAATTCAGGAGACTGGGGTTCAATCCCTGGGGAGGAAAGATCCCCTGGAGTAGGAAATGGCAACCCATTCCAGTATTCTCACCTGGGTAAGTTCAATGGACAGAGGAGCCTGGTAGGCTACAGTCCATGGGGTTGCAAGAGATGGACACGACTTCTCGACTAAACCGCCACCATGCTGCAAATTACCTATCTTCTCTGTGTCTCACTATAATTAACTATAAAATGGAGACGACAATAGAACCCACCTCAGGAGTGCTCAAAGTATAAAATGGAGTAATACATGTAAAGAAGTTGACACGATGCTTGACACACAGTTATGAAAAAATAAGTATCAATTACAGAATCATCAGCATCACTATTACTATTATTATCACCCCATTACTACTATTTCTATTACTGCTACAGTACAGAATCTTTAGTTAGGCATGCACTCAGGGCCTCTACCATCTGCTTTTATCTAAACAGGTATTATTTAATTAAGGCAGGAGAACATGTTAAAATAACTTTTTAAAAGCTAGAATTTGATATAACAACACAAAATACAGTATTATGTTGGATGTAGCCTTTAACAGCTATATAAACAATGTCTTCAGAATTGATTAGATTTTTAGTGTGAGGAAAGAATTTTTAATTCAAATATTCTAGTTTATCTTGGAAAAAAAAATATCAGAAATGCAGCAATGAAAATTTTCTACTAAAAAAGTACTCTTTTCCTTTGTAGTAGTCATCAAGCTCATAAACTGAAAATATGAAGTAACAGCATAGCAGAATTTACCTAAAGGGTGATCAGCATAATCTGGTCTTTGAATATAACTTGGCACTGGCCTTGTTGGCATCTAAAAACAACAAAGAGGTTAGGTGGATCTGATTCAAATGTGAAAGTAATTTTCATTATTAAAATCTACTAACAATGCAATTAAAAGTGGGGGAATAAATACCAAATAAAAAAGTTCATTCATCTCATTTAAATGAAAAAAAAAAAAAAAGCTTTACATGACATCTTAAATATCACAACATATCTATTTCATGAAGATTGAGCTTTACTTTCCTGATGCTATTGTCATGCCCTTTCCCAGAATATGTAAGTAATAGAGAGAGTGACAGAGGGCACTGAAGATTTAAGATTACACACAGACAAGGAACGTGCCTGTGTTGTTCCAAACAAATTGGTGAACCAAAATAATAACGAAAAGTTGTCTCGAAGTAAATGTACACCATTATGTTCCTGGTCATTATCTCTGGAAACTACAATTAAAGAGACTTTCTTATACTTTTCCAAATTTTAAAAATTAAAGATGTACTTCTTTAATAAAAAGACAACAGTAAAAAGAATTTAAATATTTGAGAATGACAAATTTCAACTTAAGTCAATTCCAAGGTTATGACTCTGAAGTCAGTCTGCCAAAAACATAGGAAGGAGCAAGAGTGGCAGAAAAATCTTATCTAAATTAAAGTAGAAATATATCACAGTAAAAAATTTTAGAAAAGTCGTAATATATACTCCCATTATGTATGCTGGCCTAAAAATATCTATTCTACCTCATTCTTTTTTAAAAATTAAAGAAGTCTTGATCCTTAACCTAAAATTTCTTCTGCTTCATCTATGACTGGCAATTATCCCTACTAACTTGTAAACAACACACCATGAAAGCTAAAAAGCTAGACTGTAACCTTAATCCTGATGACATGATTCATACACGGAATACAAATTATAAGAACCATTTTTAGGAAACTGAAAATTATGAAGACTGATGTAAAGAAATATTAAATTTTTATTACCTTATTTACTCACCAGTGGATAATGGGGTCTGAGTTTTCCAGTATATCGATAACCTGCCCATGGATCAGTGTTGATATCACCTTCTACAGTCCAGGAAGACACTTCTCGCTTGGCCTTTTCATCTTCTGGGAGATGGATGAATGAGAGAAAGAAATGCCTCAGTATTCAAGCTACTAAGCAGCAGCATACTTTTAACAATCACATACTTGAATGCCAAGCCAAAGAGCCCAGGCACAAAATCAAGGAAACTTCCACCTTAACCTGAATCCCCAAAATACTATGTTCTTGCTCTATCCACAACCCTCTGACTCTTGAAAGATCTAAGTGTCTTGGAAAAAGCCCGAACTAAACATATCGTCAGTTTTTACACAATGTTGAATACGAACAGCACATGGTCAAACTCCTTTTCTCAAATAAATGCTAAATGCATTCTCTCTACAATGCCAATTTACAGGAAGCCTGTTTTTTTGAAATATAAAATGTGAGCCTAGGCAAAACTTCCCAGCTGAGGGCAGACATTATGAATGGGTTCCATGTTTTTACTAGAAGAACAGATTCTAAATAATCCCCAAGCAAATTTAAAGTTTAAAAAAAAACAAAACTTCTCACTTTGCTGATGACAGACTGTCAAGTAAACATTTTAAGTTGCTTTGAAAATTTTATATGAGTATAATTTGCTTTTTTCAGGAAGGAGGTAACAGAAGGAAGTAGGTAACAGAAGGGAGTAGGAAAAAGCAAAGATAGGGGGAGGGAATAATCAATCAAAAGTTACTGAAAATTCATTAGAAACATAAGAACCAAAGACCCCACTACCAGGTTAGTTAATAATATATAATGCTGCATTAACTGAAATGCACCTAAAATCTTTTTCACACAGAACATACCCTCAATGGTACCTGAGCACACTGCTCTATCTACAAACTAAAACAGAACTACAAACCTGAGACTTTAAACAGCAGGAATTCAAATCCCTCCCACACCAAGTAACAGACTATACGCTTCTCAATGCATACCGATCTTTTCCTGATTACTGTTATGCTATCACAGGTTTTAAAAGTCAGGGTTCAAATAATTTTAGAAAAAAAACTCCCCTTTAAGTGATCTATTTAAAATACAAAATGGGAGAATAGATATCATTTTAAGCTAAAGAGGAATGGTGAAATGAGTGAAGGTTGTCAAAAGGTACAAAAATCCAGTCATGTGATAAATAAGCCCTGGGGATATAATGTATAGCATGGCAACTAAAGTTATCAACAACAACAGAGAAAGATAATCTAGTCTCATTTTCTCATTTTTCAGATGAGGGAACGGGGGAAGTTTGGTTCACATGGGC
The DNA here is from genome assembly GCF_054371585.1 of Giraffa tippelskirchi. Lineage (NCBI taxonomy): Eukaryota > Metazoa > Chordata > Mammalia > Artiodactyla > Giraffidae > Giraffa > Giraffa tippelskirchi. Next base: position 84,537,205 of record NC_137275.1, on the reverse strand, counting down.
AGAGAAATGTGGAAATGCTGCTTTCTAGTAGAGTATTCTCTCCACAAAGCACGTGGTCAACTTGGGAGTGAAAGACCCTTGACGTGCAATTGACAAGAAATGCAAAAATACAACCAATCCATTCACATTATTTTGGAAGAAAATATAATTATAATAGTACATATGAAGTAAAAGAAGAGAAAAGAGAAAGAAAAGCTCTACTACGTTACTGAATTTTAGGTATTTTTCTCCCCTATGAAGTTCAAGAAAGCCTCTGTGAATGCTAATGTCAATAGGAAAGCTGTTTTTCATTCCATGACAAAAATGGACTCTATTCATTGCCACTGGGACCAAACATTATAGTGAAGTGAAAGTGAAGTCGTTCAGTCGTGTCCGACTCTTTGCGACCCCGTGGACTATAGCCCACCAGGCTCCTCCATCCATGGAATTTTCCAGGCAAGGGTACTGGAGTGGGTTGCCATTTCGTTCTCCAGAGGATCTTCCTGACCCAGGGATCGAAACCGGGTCTCCTGCATTGCAGACAGACACTTTACCATCTGAGCCACCAGGGAAGCCCCCAAACATTATAGAAAATAATTCAAAATGCAGGCCAACTGATAACCTGCTTTAGTTGTGATAGCACCAAGTGCTTCTGTCTGAATTATGAAACTCAAGAATAATTTTCACCAGAAACAAAGCACAGAACAGCAATCAAGATGCAGGCTTTTTGCTTTAACATACTCCAAGGGAGAGTGCAGGGAAAAGGAAGGATGTAAAAACCTTTCAAAGCTTCTTACTGATCTGGACTCTGAACTGTCCACAATCAATTTTCAAGAGAATTCAAAGCAGACCTCAAACAAGCATTATAACCCAAAAGCTAGCTAGACAAGAATGAAATATGGCAGGTTCTTTTCTAATCTCTAGGTATAATTTACTTAGGGAAAGTCACTCTTCCAAAATAAATTTTACTTAAAATTTAAGGATCAATTTGATCTAAGCCCCTAAGTCCTACACACATAACAGAAATCCAATAAACCGGAATTGGACTGGGGGTTGGTAACAAAATTGCACACTAACTGCTCTTTTCACAAGGACTGTGAAAGCACAGGACAGCAGAAACAAACACCTGTAAGCCGTCTTTCGAACATCACCATGCAACAGGGCCAGGTGAGCTGCAGGTGGTGCCAGAGAGTACCCGATACATACAAGGTCAGATCTCAAGTAGTACATATCACATTCTTCTTTCTCTAAAACACGTGGCCTCCTCCAGTCAGCTTCCACAAAAAACTGCCCGTATCTAAGCTCTGCCTGGGACAGAATTTTCTGACCACAATCCTGACTCAGTTCTCCCAATAAGTGGTTGCTGCTGCTGCTGCTAAGTCGCTTCAGTCGTGTCTGACTCTGTGCGACCCCATAGACGGCAGCCCACCAGGCTCCCCCGTCCCTGGGATTCTCCAGGCAAGAACACTGGAGTGGGCTGCCATTTCCTTCTCCAATGCATGAAAGTGAAAAGTGAAAGTGAAGACACTCAGTCGTGTCTGACTCTTCGTGACCCCATGGACTGCAGCCTACCAGGCTCCTCCGTCCATGGGATTTTCCAGGCAAGAGTACTGGAGTGGGTCGCCAGTGCCTTCTCCGAAGTGGCTGTTGAGCACTTACTAATTACTGCCCATTTAACTCTCACAACAAACCCATGATTTCGGTAGTTTGGAGGTGAGGCTTAGAGTAATTTGTGCTCACAAAGCTTGGTGCAACCAGTTCTGAAATATTACCTAACCTCTTCCCTGTACAATCCAAAACTCAAGCACACTAGCTTGGAGGGGCAGAAGAGTAGAAGAAAAAGTATTACTTAGAGGTGGTTGGTTTGTTCTGGCCGCGCCACGTGGCCTGTGGGGATCTTAGTTCCCCAGACAGGGCCTGAACCCCAGCCACGGCAGTGAAAGCATTGTGTCCAGCTGTACTGTCAGAGAATTCCCATAGAGGTTCTCTTTTTTTAAGTGAGTTTTTATATCATATTTTTGGCTATTCAAAAGACACTTGTCAAACACGTTGACACGGTGACAAAGAAACTTGAGTGTGTTAGTGCTAAGTGTAAAAGTACAGACTAATACAGTATTGAGATGTGAAGTGCTACAACTTACACAGATCAGACTAAAGGCAAATGCTAATACTACGTAAACTCTGGCAGTAGGTATGCGTAGGAAAGATGCACCCAAGCATCAGCATTACAGGCTTTTCAAGACGTTACAGCCAAGTGGTCTTCTTCCCTAGGACACATGAAAAATAAATGGTGCTCTTTAACTCACACTTGGAACTTTCCTGAGGCCTTATTAACTTCTGCAACCAATAAAACTCTTCCAAGTCCAAACTATTTCATTAGCAAACTCTAGCAAACATTTTCAGAAGAAATAATACCAATACGACACAACCTCTTCCAGAAAAAAGAAAGGGAAGAGACACTTCCCACTTTATGAGTCCAGGATTACTCTAATGCCTGATCCAGTCAAAGATATAAAAGCAAATTACAGACTAATATCCCACATGAACATAAATACAAACCAGTCATCTTTAATTAGAGATCAGTACACAGAACTATTTGCTATACTGTCTGACTATTACTTCTTGGACTAAGGAGCTATCTTTTAAGACGCCCTGGTTGCTTCCCAGCCCAATCCTATCTCTTATTTCTTTTTTCTCCTATTCCCTTTCTCAAATACTCTTCTTAGCTCTGGAGATCATCTTTCCCCACACCATCCCCTCCTCTAAGACTGTCACCCACTATGGTTATTAGGGTGTGAAAAACACAGGACCTGAGGGCTGACTTGACCCAACACCACCCAAAGGGATCAAGAATATTAGGCTCACCCCGTGAACCTAATCCCATCAGATCCAAGAGGACACAATCTGAAACATGGCATCATACTAAACTCCAGAGATGTACGTAAAACACAAGTAGTTTCAGTCCAGTACAGTAAAAATTACTTAGGGAACACCAGTTGTTTAACTGTCTTGTAGTATAAGTCATAATGAAATAGTTCTATCTTCAGAAACCCAATACTGAAGAAACGAGCACACTTCAATGAGCTGGCAAACACTTGGAGAAGAGACTCGTTTCAAGTTCTTTTAGTAGCATACTCTTTCACCTCAATCCTTCAGTTCCCTATGCTTTAAGTTCCTGGGTGCCTGCGTGCACACTAAGTTGCCCACTCACGTCCGACTCTTTGTGACCCCATGGACTGTAGCCCGCCGGGCTTCTCTGTCCATGGGATTCTCAAGGCAAGAATACTGGAGTGGGTTGCCATGCCTTCCTCCAGAAGTTCCTGGGTAATAAAATGTTAATAATTGGCTCAAAGAGCTCTAAAATTACCTAACACATCTGATGCACAGTATTTAAAGTATGAGTAAATAAAATAAAATGGCATATTTAAATCTATCTCTATCCTTTAATTTGAAGTAACAAATCCTGTCACTTATGTTTTTTTAAACTCATTTACTCACAATCACTTTTCCTCATCCCTAACCATATTTCCTCCCACAATAGCCTTAGCACTTCCACTAAATGCAGACTTCACTTTATATAACCACAGAATGTCTTTTTAAATTTTTATTTCCTTTTCCTTCAAATGGTGGTTAAATTGATCTCAATGAGATTTTGAAGGTATATAAATATAAAACAATCTACCAAACTTTATCAGCAAATTCCTTAAAAATATAAAGTAGATGAACTAAAAATACCAAAATCAGTTAGGTTGAAAAAGAAATCTTATACCAAGAACCATGTACCGTCTGCCACTCCTTCATCCATCAGGATGGCAATGCTTTAAGAACAAAAAGTCCTTGTCAATTTTCAAGTAATTGTGATGAGTTGTCTTGAGTTAGCCACCCTAAAAGGCTTAAATTTATAGGATGAGTCGCCAAAGCAGGAAAGATGACTCGAATCAGTGATAGATCAGTGTGGCTGACAGCAATAGCTAAAAAAGCAGCCAATAGTTTGACTTTGTGGTGTTTCACAAAGGAACTTCAAAAAAGAAAATTAAACATTAGGCTACAAGTAATAACATTAAAACACCAAAAAAACAAAGTGATACAATTCTGAGTTAGACAAAGCAATTGAAATTGACACGAGGCAAAAACAAAAGCAATCGGATTAAATGGAGCTCCTGTGCCCCTGCCTGCAACAGGCAAATGCTTCAAGTACAGGAGAGAGAGGGCACCAGATGCCAAGATCAGGACATTCTCTGGTACTGCTCAAGCCAATCCAACTATCATAGCAACCATCTTGTGTTTTCACGGTACATATGCAATACAAGATTAATAAAGGTATTACTCAGTCACATTTTACTTACAGGATTGAATACCACAAAGCACAAAATTGTCCTAATTCTAGCTTCTGGATTACACTGTCAGAACATTCTTGTCTTCTGCAAGAAGTCACTTCTAAGAAAAATAGTATAGAGATAAGTAACTTTACTTACTTGCTTTCTTATGCAGTAACTTGTGAGTTGCCCAACTTCCTTTAAAACATTCCTAAAAAGAACAAACATGAAAATCAGTGTCACTTTCCTTAATTGGAAACATTTTAGTCATAGTTATATTTCAATTTTATGTTATCAAATTATTTTGAAGTATTTGAAAAGAACCCTGAACCAATGGAGCAATCGTACACTAGGAGGAAAAAAAAATAAGGAAAAATTTGCAGATTCTCCCATGATTTATAGTAGTTTGATTCCCAGTTCATCATATGTCACTACTATGTTAGTATATCCCAACACAGATAACCATTTTTAAAATGAATTTTATGTTCTATAGACAATGCAGTAATTTTAAATGCTCGTTCAGGGCTATATGTAATATCTTATATGTCCAAATATTTAAATGCAGTTTGAGACTGGAAAGTGAACATCTTTAATGTTTAATGATACCATCTAGGCTGAGTATTCATTTCACTGTACCAATTCCTATAGTGCAGTACTTCATTTTTTCAGACCACTGAGTCCTTTGAGAATCTTGGGAAAGTAACCATTCTCCTCCACAGGAAAAATATATCTATGCACATATAATGTACAGAGTGCCCTGTGGTTGTAACATGCACTGTATATTGATATGATTGAACAGATGTGTATGCATATGTTTATATGTACACAGGTGCTGGGCATTCGGTAGTAAATAATATAGGTCCATTTCAGACAAATATTACATGGCTAATTACACAATTAAATACATAGTTTAATCCTAAGGAAGCCTATAGGCTTCCTTGGTGGTGCAGATGGTAAAGAATCTATCTGCAACATAGGAAACCCAAGTTCGATCCCTGGGTCCGGAAGATCTCCTGGAGGAGGAAATGGCAACCCACTCCAGTATTCTTGTCTGGACAATTCCATGGACAGAGGAGCCTGTGGGCTACAGTCCATGGGGTCACAGAGAGTCAGACACAACTGAGCGACTAACACTTTCACTTTCTTAAGTCCTAAGGGCTAAAAAGTAAAATAGGCAGTGCTATGAGACGAGGCAGAACACAAGAACTAAAGACAGAGGCAGGGGTCAGATCACACTGAAGAGTCTGCTCTATTCTAATGATAACGAAAGCCATTAAAGGGTTTTAAACAAAGGAACAACCTGATGACAACTTGGTTACGCATCCCTGATCTCCATTAACAAATCCAAAATTAAAACTCCGTTAGTACACAGAATGGTTCTGAAGAACTCCAAAACACTAGTTTTTAATAAAGGCAATCCTTGCTATGCATAGTAGTGTAGAACCATTAAAAACCATTGTATAATCTGTAACCGTAAAAAGCAATCTTTAAAATCAACAGGAAAAATTTAAATCGTTCCATGGCCTTTAAAACTTTTTGCCAAAACATTAAAAACTCTCTTACTCTAGGTTATAAATATACAGGAAACTGAAAACTTTGTTTAGTATGCTGTAATTTAAAACATTAGATATGTTGAAAATTAGAGTATTTTACTTTTTTATTCAAAAACTTATCAGATGTATGGCAGAAACCAACACAATACTGTAAAGCATTATCTTCCAATTAAAAATAAATAAGTTAAAATGTTGAAAAAAAAAAACTTATCAGGACTAATCTGAACCTGCGTGCTTTCTCCCCACTGAATAACTCAGTAGATGGAGTGAGCATCTTTTTCATGCTTGGTATACTTTCTAGCTTTGCAACAGCTTCCAAATTTTATCTTTTGCACTTTCAATACCTCTGCTGCTGCTAAGTCGCTTCAGTCGTGTCTGACTCTGTGCAACCCCATAAACGGCAGCCTACCAGGCTCCCCCATCCCTGGGATTCTCCAGGCAAGAACACTGGAGTGGGTTGCTATTTCCTTCTCCATCGCATGAAAAGTGAAAAGTGAAAGTGAAGTCGCTCAGTTGTGTCCGACTCTTGGCGACCCCATGGACTGCAGCCTACCAGGCTCCTCTGTCCATGGGATTTTCCAGGCAAGAGTACTGGAGTGGGGTGCCACTGCCTTTTCTTTAATACCTATGAGAGTTCCTTTAATGTAAAGTTCTTGTTGATGTCCCTTCCCCTAAGACACTATTGATTCTTTTCATCACAACCATTTTCCTCATTTATAATAACCAGCCTGTTTCTGAGTTCCTCTGACTGCATGTCTAGAGTCTCTAGAATGGTGGGCAGTGTCAACATCCCCACAGTCAGCTACAATTCTTCTACAATTCGATTTATGCTCCACTTAGGTTTCACATCCAGCACCAACACCTAGCATTTCTTTGTTGCATTTTCTTCTTAGCCAATTCCTTCTTTCAATGATTCATTTGTGTAAAGTGTCATATAAGTTTATCACTGTAGAACAAGAAAGCTAGGCAACTACAAGCTCTGCTGTCTACAAGAGAACCAAGTGACAGATGCCCAGGGACCAATCACTGACAGGCTTTGAAAAAAGCAGAGGGGCCAGATGCTCACTAATCAAGGTGTCGGGCTGTGATTTCTGAGGCCATATGAGAAATGAATAGCTAGAGGTAAAGTCTCATGTACTTCATGTCATTACCTATGTGGCTGAGAGACTGGTTTTAACTAATCTGTGGTAACTAAATTTATGCATATCAAAATTACAAAATAAGATCTTCCTTTATATAATTGGCAACCTGATACAACCTATTTATAAAGCTTTTCTAAATAGGTTATGTGAACAAAATACTTTTGCCTCACCCAGCATCTTTTTTTACCCTCACAGAAGCTGACGCATATTTCCTTAAATAAAATAACATCTCTATCCCAAGTGATTCAATTTAGAGAACACAGAAGTTTACATACCAATTTAAATCAAGAAAGGGAGGGGGAAAGAATATCAGAGAGGAGAGGTAAAAGAAGCATTTAAAATGTTACCAAAAATCCACCATCTACTTATTACTAAGGATAATACATACTTCATAAAGGGCTTATAAGTAGGAACAACTTAAAACTCACACGATTTTCTAAACTAAGTTTCAGGCAATGGCAAAACTCATGGACTTTGAGGTCAGACCTGTACCCTGGCTTGATGACTTATAAGCTGTACAACACAGAGGAAAAAAATCTTAATATCTCTAAGTCCCACTTTCCTCAACTGTTAACGTAGGGAAAACTGTGTAAAAATGTGTGGTCAATAACAAGCGCTCAATTCTAATTATTATCCATTTTATTATTTTTAAAAGCAATTTAAATTTGGAATTTGAGAAGATGGTACACCTATATACCTTCAATGTGTGCATCAACCCTGTCTGAATTCTTAGCTGATGAAAACTTATGGCCATTAGGCAGCCAGTGATGACTGTGGGCTTTGTAGCTAATGAGCATCACTGTTTCAGCTTCCCTCATGGCTCAGTCCGGAGAAGGCAATGGCACCCCACTCCAGTACTCTTGCCTGGAAAATCCCATGGATGGAGCCTGGGGGGCTGCCGTCTATGGGGTCGCACAGAGTCGGACACGACTGAAGCGACTTAGCAGCAGCAGAAGCATGGCTCAGTCGGTAAAGAATCCGCCCACAATGAGGGAGACCTGGGTTTGACCCTGGGTTGGGAAGATTCCCTGGAGGAGGGCATGGCAATCCACTCCAGTATTCTTGCCTGGAGAATACAAGGAGGAGCCTGGCGGGCCACAGTATGGGGTTGCAAAGAGTCAGAAACAACTGAGCAACTAGGCACAGCCCAGCATCACTGTTCAGGGAACCTGCGCATCACGGAAGGGGACCCAAGAGTGGGAACAACCTCAAGTTTGAACAGACTTTCCAGTCAAAACAGCAAAGAACACCAAGAACAACGAACAGCCTGCCAGTTCAAGGGGTGTGTGCGCAACCTGTGACCAACCTTCAGCAGAGTTATAGGCTATGCAGACACAAAAGCAAACAGGAAGGCAGGTTTGGGGTTTTCTTTTTTTAATTTAAAAAACATTGAGCTTGGGAACTCCCCGGTGGTCCAGTGTTAGGACTCAGCGCTTTCACCACTGTGGGTCAGGTTCCATTTCTGGCCAGGGAACTAAGATTCTGCCAGCTAGGTGCCATGGTCCCAGAAAAGCACTGAGCAGCGACATCAGTAGCCACACTGCAAAGGAGACAAAAGTCAGACTCACGGACTTCGTGGAGCTACAGAGCCCAAATAGGATGTATGGCATGGCTATCTGAGGAACCACTGAGCTGGTGATGAGTTTACCATCCTCCCCCACCAAAATCACCAGGAGCAACACAGAGGTGACCACCAGGGCACACACAGAGTGGTCCAGATGCCCTCCAATCCTGGCTCAAGGAACAGAAAAGGGAACCCCTAGTGCTCAGAGTACAGTCCACCTTCTCTTCTCATCCCTGTCCTCTCACACCCCAAACCCCAAGTGATCCTGAGGCAAGTAGGAGGCAAAGTGCTGAGCAGGAGGTATTTCTTCTCTAATCAGTAAAGCTGCAGTCCAGACAGGATGGGGCCAAACCCTTTTACTTTCTTCTGTCTGTGTCCTCCTGTCATTTGGCCCAGACAAAGGCACAGTCATGACATACAGCAAAGGTAGGTACCTAAAACCCCACTTTTCTGGCCAGAGAACCAAAAACGAGAATTCCCAAGGAAGGAGCTTCCTAGAGTGACCCCATCAAGTTGTTCATAATACAAACTACTGATGTGTGTGAGAACAGAACTAACAGAGAACATCATTCATGTCTCACGGACAGATGTGAATGGCGCTGCAAAGGCTTTGAAAACTGAACTGACACTGGAACCAAAGAAGGCAGGTTAGGACTTGCAGGCTGACTCTAACCAGATTAGTTAGTAGCCAGCTAAAACTTAAAATATCAACATTCTCCACAAGATTTAAACAAGACTCAAGGTTTCATAATATGCAAAACTTTCCACAGGATACAATCTAAAATTATCCAGCATATAAAGAACCAAGACAATCTCAACTTCTAAGGGAAGTGAGTCAACAGACACCAGTGCTAAGCTGACACCAATGTTGGCATTAACTGACAGAATTTAAAGCAGCTATTATTAAAATGCTCCAACAATCAGCCAAAAACACTCTTATATCAATGGAAAAAAAGAAAATATTCGCAAAGATACACAGAAAAACCAAATGAAAATTTCAAAACCGAAAAATACAATAGCCAAAATAAAAAATTAACTGGATATATTCAGTAGCATGGGCTTCCCTGGTGGCTCAGCTGATGAAGAATCTGCCTGCAATGTGGGAGACCTGGGTTCCATCACTGGGTTGGGAAGATACCCTGGAGGAGGGAAAGGCTACCCACTCCAGTATTCTTGCCTGAAAAATTCCACGGATAGAGGAGCCTGGAGGGCTACAGCCCAAGGGGTTACAAAGAAACAGCCAGACCCGACTGAGTGACTAAGCACAACAGCAGCATCCAGTAGCATAAAGGAGATGACAGAGGAAAAACCCAGTGAACTTGGAAGACCAAAAGAAACTATCTCATTTGAACACAGAAAAGATTAAAAAAAAAAAAGAAAACAGAGCCTCAGGACCAGTATGACAATAACAAAGAAAACTACTAAGGATAAAGAGGAAAATTACATAATGATTTTTTTAAAAGGTCAAATAACTAAGATGATGTAACAGTTTATATCGTATATATCAACACAGCTTCAAAATACATAAAGCAGAAAGGAACATAAGTGCAAGATGAAACAAAAATCCACAATATAGTTGGAAACAAAAATCAACAACCACTCATAATAAAAACTCTCAGTAAACTAGAAGAGAATTTCCTCAGCTTGATAAAGATTATCTACAAAACGTCTACAGATTACAGCAAGTCCCCTATATACAAACAAGTTTCATTCCAAGAGCATGTTTGTAAGGCCAATAGTTAGCCTAAGTACCCAACTAACACAATATAGTACTGCACTGTAATAGGATAATACTTTTCACACAAATAATACAGAAAAAACAAACACAAAAAATAAAAAATCATTTTCAGTCTTACAGTACAGTACCTTGAAAAGTACAGTAGTACAGTACAACAGCGGGCACACAGAGGCTGGCACTGAGTAAACGGGCAACCAGAGCTCCTGACTGGAGGAGGGAGGGGCGGTGGGAGATGGCAGAGCTGAAGGATCGTCAGCAATGGCACAGAGGGAAGCTGCAATTTCACTCATGCTTGACAGTGATGGCACAGGTTCTGGTTCCCTGATGTTTTCAGTTCTATCTACTCTCTTAAAACTACAATCCAGCAATATCTAGGCAGTAGCACTTTTTTTTTCTCATCACAGACAATCCGTAGCACTGGACGGCATTCTGCAACCTTCATGTGCCATTCTTCGTTTGGGTCCTATGCCTCAAAAACTAACAGCGCCTCCTCAAATAAAGAAAATCCCCTTGCCATTTCCCATGTTGTGAATCTCTTTGGTTCTTCAGTTACTTCTTCCTCTTGTCTCTCTTGGTCCCTCCTCTGGGCCTCCGATTCCATCAGGCCTTCATTAGTAATCTCCTCATGTTGCGTGGCAACAGTACAGTAAAGTAGACAAAAGCACAGCCTCTTGTAGAGGATGCATGTGACAATGTATACCAGACACATGAATTTAAACACAACTGGACATGCAAACACACGTTCACATCTTTGAGAGTTTGCAACTTTCAAAGGTTCATATGTAGGGGGACTTACTACATAGAAAGCTAAGTGAATGGAGTTGTACAAGGAAGGAAAAGTAATTATACTGTAATAATAATACATAACACTTATGTAGAGCCTACTATGTGCTAGTCACTATGCCAACTACTTTACATATGTTAAGTCCTAACAATCCTATGAAGTAGATACTATTTATACAGTACTCATTTTACTGATGAGAAAAGTTGATCCACACTAAATGACCTGCCCAAGGTCACACAACTATTAAGTGGCAAGTAGACTACATGACTCAAAAGCACTCTGCAAGTCAGAAGACAGCCACATGGCACGTGAGGAGTGTAACTGCCAAACTCGCTTCTTCAATTCCAGGAAACTTAGTGACAAGGCCTAAAACCAAATAATCAAGACAGAGAAATATAACCATGAAAATCAGTTTAAAGTGATGGAAAGAAAACCAAATTCTGGGGATATAATGTACAACATGATGAGTGTAGTTAACAATATTGTATATTTGAAAGTTGTTTAAAAAGTTCTCATCACAAGGGAAAAAAACTGAAACTGTGAGGTGATAAATAATAACTGAACTTATTGTGGTAACTGTTTCACAAAGTATACAATATCTAATTATTATGTTGTATACCTTAATGGGCTCTCCCAGTGGCTCAATAGTAAAAAGAATCCACCTGCCAATGCAGGAGACCTCGGTTCAATCCCTGGGTTGTGAAGATCCCCTGGAGAAAGATATGGCAACCCACTCCAATAAGAACTCCATGGACAGAGGAGCCTGGCAGGTTACAGTCTCTGGGGGTCACAAAGAGTCGGACACGACTTAGTGACTATACAACAATACCTTAAACTTATTCAATGTTCTGTCAATTATTTCTCAATAAAACTGGAAAAACTAACACCAGGTTAAGAAATACCTGGTATTAGAATATTTGACTCTAAGCCATATGCATGTCTTTTCAAGAATCAAAGCCATATTGAACACATAACTGGCATAATCTCTAAAATGTCCAGTGCACATATATTTAGGTTCCTTTTCTACAGCCAGTATTTTAAGTTGAATGCCATTTTCCAGCTGCAGGAAGATTCTATCTGAAAGACAAATTGTTTTGAGTTAAGGCATCTTGTCACTTAAAGTAGATTTAAACCAATTAACACAGCATTAAGGCAATGTGTTTATACTTTCTGCTCACAGTGTGACCAACTGGACAGCCTACTCTTTGCTCCACAACTGGTTATCCCCCCAGTGGCCAAAATACACGGCTCGCCTCTTTCAACCTCTCCCTGGGGGATGTCACCTTATGGTGAACAAGGCTTGTCAGGCAGGCATCAGCAAAGACAATCACATTACTCTTTCTTTTCACATCAATCTCACATCCTTCCTAATGTTGTTGTTCTCTGTGACTCACCTCTCACAGTGGGCACATCTACACAGTGACCATTATTTGTTGACTGTTCCAAGTTTCTCCACTCAGAAGGTAATGTTATTTGCAACATGACAACATCCAAAAATTCAATCATCAAATCTTCTTGAATTTTAAATAAACAAAGAATTTTTTATTCTAATTGCAAATGCATGCCATCTGGAGTGTATCAGAGTAGGTGCCAAGTTTTCTTTTTACCCCTACTGATCACAGAACCCTTGTAACAAGAAATCTAGAACTCTTTAGTATTTAAACAGAAAAAAAGAGGGGCTCTGACTGGGATAGGAGCAGGGAGGTGGTACCATGCTGACCTATGCCCAATTTCATACATATCTTATCTTTCAAAGCAATTAAGCTTCAATAATCAGATGCCCTCCTCCCCTCCATTCAAACCATACTTTCCTTCAAGAGTTCAGAAGATAACAACAAATGATTTTAAATACAACCTTTTCTGTAAAACTCTTCCTGTCCCCCAGTGAGAAATGACACATCTTCTAAACCCTTTAGCATTTACTGCCTTTACAATTCAATTAATAATCTACTTCATGGTGATCTCTCTTAATTTGATTCTCTAGTAAACTGTGAACAAACTAAAAGCAATGTAAGTTTTTTAAAGAAACTATATTTCAAAATGCTTCTCCTTGATTGTCACTTCATACTGGGCAAAGTAAAAAGCCCAAGATGATATGCAAGGACCAACAGTTAAGTTTTGGTACCCACCTTAAATATTCATGGTAAACTATTTTCTTTTCATATCTACTCTGAAAAGTCGTAGCTGTGGAAAAACTGCCAAGATTTAGAAATAACCCTCCTTGATTCTATTTCAGGAAAAAAAAAAAAAAACTTTCAATAAGATTATCAACTTACTCCTAAAAAAGCAGAACGTGTTCTATATTTTTCAGACTACCTGGTGTTCTAAAGAAGCTTACAATGCACTGGATCAATGCCATACCATGTCAATTTCTCTCCCAATTAAAATTTCAATGTAGCTATCATCAACTATTAATAAATATGTTGAAATTCATCACATTCACTAAAAATCAGCTATTCAAATAAATAGCCCTGTATTTTCCTCAGAGGATTTCAGAGTATTTTGTACTTGGTTTGTGAGACCTACATCAAATCCCACCTTTTAAATAAGAGGACTAATAGGATTATTCTCATTAAATAAACCGAGAAACTGTCTCACAAAACAGCTTACCTAGCTAAAGACTTGTATTTCAAAATATATGAATATTTGAGGAAATGAAGGAACCAAAGTATTCATAATAAATACCTCTCAAGACACCTGCCATCCTCTTACTTGCTGAGGCTATGACCTAACAAGGGCACAGTCTTCAAAACCCCTGACAGCATCAAGTACATTCTGTACTTCCTAGTTAACTCTTGAAGACGGAACAGTGCTCCTTCCTTAGACCACAATCTCATTCTTCTCCCATTTCTTTACCTGACTAGGACCACTCAAAACCCTTGAGTGACTTATTCTTCACACCCTGGAGAATCAACCTCTGACTCTTACCTGAGCAATCTTTCCTTCCTTATCTCTGAAAAATGTACCAACAACCTCACTAAACTAGGGTGAGAGTTCCGCCAGAGAAGATCGCACTTTCCTTTCCCTTGCACGACCTCATCTATCTGTTCCTGACACTCAGATTTACATCTTGTCCTCACAAGTTTTACCTATCCCTTCAGTCTACTACAAATGCTACCTTCATAAAGTGTCCACACCACACCCCATCCCACCCCATGCCTAAACAGGGCACATGTATTTATTCAGCACTCCTTTGACAGTACTTTGTCTCACTACTCTGCTTCCCATCTATTTCACTGCACCAAAGCACTGGCTATAGACTACCTACTGATACTAGAATGGTAAAGCTTTTACCCCACTTTTTCCTTAACACCAAGAGATGTCTACCAAGTTTTAGGAGCTGATATGAGGTAGTATGGTTCTCAGTTCTGAATAGGTCCTCGAATCACCTGGAAAATGTTTCTTTTAAAATACTCATGCTGTTCCCCACAAGTTAAGCAGAATAGTGGTTATCAGGGCTGGGTGGAGCAAGCAAAAGAGAGCTGTTTAATGAGCTGTTTCAGTTCTGCAAGATTAAAGAACTTCTTGAGATATGTTCTACAACAATGCAAATATAATAAACACCACTGAAAAGTACCCGTAAAAATGGTTAGGATGGTAATGTCTCTGTGTGTTCTTTACCTGCAGAAAAAAGAAATTCATTTTTTAAAAGTTACAAAGCTGTATGTAATACAGAACAATGATTCTGGTTTTGTTTCAAAAACATAAAAACAACAAGTAATACATGAATGCTGACCACATATGCCAAGCACTGATTTAGGCAGTAACCGTTAATTGCACCTTTAAATGCACCAACCGTTAATCCTCACAACTCTACAGGGTAGATTCTATTATTTCCCATTTAACAGATGAGAAAACGGAAGCACAGAAAAATTAACACGTTAAAAAAAACCCACACAGCTAATTAATGGCAAAGCCAGGTTTTAAATGCAGGCTCTCTTGAGACAGTTTCCATGCTCTTAACCTCTAGGTAATAAATATATAAAAGTCTGAAAAGATAATAAACCAAACTGTAACATACTCTTAGGATACGATCACGACACAGGTTTCACTTTAAACACTTCTGTTTTAGATTTATGCAAAGACCATGCACTGCTTTTTATAACAAACAAATGGAGGTTATTTACATCTTAAAAAAATATACTCAGTGGAACACAAAGTCTCTGGGTCTGCTAACAATCATTTTATTTGCTTATATTTCTGTACTCAGACTCTTCACCACTGCAAGGCTGTGGTTACTTGCTGTAACGCACATGCCTGAGCTTGCTCCTACTTCCATAAACATCCTTCCCCTGGAGAGAAGTCCTCTCCGTCTCGCTAACAGACACCTTTTTACTTACCTTTTTATTTATTTTTTTCAGTGTACCCAAATCCATTTCTTAACCTCTCCTTCAGGAGGCCTTCTAGGGCCTTACCTATACCATTTTTCACCTTTTTACTACGCTGCTTTGAAGAACTGCCCATTAGCAGTTTTATTTGTGTCCTCCAGAGCCATCAGCAAACTTCCTTGAAGGTGTCAGTACCTTCCTTCTCGAGCCAGGGGCGTGGAGCATACTGAGCAGGCAGAACCAGATTTCTCAAGACATTCCTACCACAAACAAGGGCTCCCTGGAGACAGGCTGGGTTCCAGATCTGGGACAGGGAAACTACAAGGTAAACCTTATTTGCCTTGGGCCAGAAAGCTAGGGAACAATCAGAGACTACTGGAGGAAGGTCAAAAGGATACAGAATCCACTATCCTTCAAAGGTGTTATGGTAGGTAATTAATTACAAAGTGAAAAATGTACAGTGAGCGGGCAGCACTTCCTAACCAAGTGATCAGACTCAGGAGCGCCTCCTGATGTGATAGGATATGAAGTACACAGCATCACTCAGAATCCTGTCAAGTGAATCCTGACAGAACAGACAGGGGATAAAAGAACAACTCAAAGACACTACAAGGAAATAATCAGATAACCAAGGACGTGTGCATTCTGCAAGACAACTGACTAGTCTCTTCAAAAAGCCAGCATCATGAAAATAAAGATGAAAGGACTGTTCTATACTAAGACTAAGAAATGTAACAATCACACACTACTTGTGAGCTTTGAAAGGATCTTGATTCCAAAAATTAACCAAAAACACAACGACTGAAGATGTTTAGGAGATAACTGATAAATTCAAACAGGGTTGACTATCAGAAGATATTAGGGAATTCTTGGCAATATTCTTACGTGTAATCATGGTACTGTATTAATAAGTAAGAAAGAATATCCCTGTCACTAGAAGATACATGCTGAAGATGATTACATGTAACCATGTAATGCGTGTGGTGTCATGTTGTCTGTGACCTAAAAATTTTCAACTAATACATATACAAATGCAATACACGTAAGAACTCATAAATAAAGCAATTAGAGCAAAATATGTAGGTGACTGTATACTGCAATTAGCTATAAGAATCTTCTTTAAACTTTTGTATGTTTGAAAATCATCACAATAAAAAGCTAGAAAGACTAAATAAAGTTATAAAATAATTAAAAGAAAAAAATTCCTTGTCTATAACTTTCACTTAGCACCTCTAGGTCATTTAACTTTTTTTTTAAGTACTTCCTGTCCATACAAGTAACCATAAGCCTCTTGAGGATAGTAAATTTTAGCAGGTTTGCAGATGCAAAAATAGCCCAACAAACGTAGTTATTCATAAGTAACACAACAGGCAAAACCCAAAATGTCTATTAATGTCAAGTCCTAGCTAGGATATGGAACAACATAAAGTTTCCCCTGATGGTAGAATAAGCACAATCACACTGGAAAAAAATCTGGCTCAGTCAAAACAGAGCTGAATGCATACATACCCCATGACCCAAGAACTTTTCTCCTGGTTGTATACCCATGAGAAACTCTAGCACATAGGCATCAGAAGCTAGGTACAAGAATGTTTATAGTAGTACTGTTTATAACAGTAAAAACCTAGAACCAAATTTCCATCAACAAAGGAATGAATAAACTGATACATTAATTCACAAATATTATACAGCAATGAAAATGAAAGAACTAGAGCTACATGCAACAAGGGTTAATCTCAAGAACAGAATATAAAGAAAGAAAGTTGCAGAAGACTACATGCAGTGATTTATAAAACCTTCAAAAACATCAAAACTAAACAATGTATTATCTAAGGAATCAAATACATGGAAAAGCAAATGAATGATAAAGGCAACTCAGAACAGGAAGTACCTCTAAGGTGAGAGACACATAGGTGCTTTCTGGTTTTACTTGCTTCATTAATATATTCTTGTTAATAATTCAGGTGGTTAAGTACAGAGGCATTTACTGTACCATATTTCTTTAGATACTATGGTTGACTTACTGTTAAGTTTTTTCTTCTATTCACCATTTAATAAAAACAAATGAGTTTTTTAAAAAAATACAGATCCTGACTTTAAGGTACTTAAAAACTTAAATTCAAAAGCAATACTAAATCATGTAATACCTCCATTTATATTTTCCTCTACATTTTAGTAGTGAACTATGCAAGGTTATCAGTATTCAAATAGTTAAGCCCATCACTAGTACCAGTTAGTGAAATAATCAGTAAGAAAATAAATGCCCAATCAGAGAGGGGGAAAAAAAAAGTCATGTCACATCTAAAACCTAATGGCACTTACAATTTACCTATTTTACTGAATGATTTGAGCTCATGGCTTGATTGATAAAGCAGGGCAACCTTCAGAATCTGATGCAAAGGGCTGCCCTTTTACACCTTTTATCAAGGCAGGACCAATTAATACAAGTTCTCAACAGAGATGGAGACATCTCTGTTGCCTGCCACTTTATAATAAGAAAATTGCTAAAGTCACAAAATCTCACTTATACCCTACCCACTTTTTAGAGGCCTGAGCCTATGACCTAGACAAAGGCCACAGTAGCAGACCCCATGACAGGGATTTTAGGAATGCCTTCCAACAGACACCACAGAGCTCTAGTGTATCAGGAAGAAGTCCTCACTGAACCTGGCTATAAAACAGACAGGTTACTGGGAAAAAAAAAAAAGAGACCTTTTTTTTTAAATAGTCAGAACCTTAACATGAGACCTATCCTCTTAATAATTTTAAGTGTCAGTATAAAGTACAATGGTAAAGAACAGATCTCTAGAACTTATCCATCTGCAGGACTGAACTTAAATGCCTGTTGATTACTAACTCCCCAATTCCCCCTTCACCCATTCCACTCTTTGAGCCTATGAATTTAACAATTGCAGGTACCTCATGTTAAGTGGAATCACTTTCAATGATTGGCTAATTTCTCTCAGCACAAAGTCCTCCAGGTTCATTTATGCTGCAGCACACTGCAAAATTCCCTTCTTTGTTAAAACTGCCTAGTATGCCATTATACGTTTATGCCACATTTTATTTACCCATTTATCTATCCATGGATATACAGAGGTTGTTTCCACAACTTAGCTACTGTGAACAGTGCACAAAAAGAAAAATCATTTGCAATGAATAGTTGAGAGGAAGTTTCAGAGGTCCCTCTCCCACGTTCAACTATTGCAGCTAAATATACACACTGAGAAAGGCGGGCCTAGCTTACACGGTGTGTTAAACTGTTCTTTATTCAAAGTCAGACCCAAGGCTAATACCAATCAAAGAAAAAAAAAGATTTATAATTGTTGAGCTGCCAAAGTATGAATAAGCACAAGCTTCATGTTAAAACTGAATCAAGAAAGGTTCAGGATCAAGCAGAGAGGATGGTTATATCTGTATTTTGTTTCATTAGAGCTTTAACATGGAGAGAATCTCAACGGTTGCCCTATAGCATATTCCTGCCCATGTTACATCTACTAAATGGATTTTCTATTAATACCAGAGACAACTCCTCATTTATACAGAAGGAGCCACCACGCTGGGTATGCGTTTAGCCATGGGCTTATGTGTCTGGCATCCCCACCAAATTAACTAAGACCAAACTAAAAATTGTGCAAGTATGCTAAACCTGAAAAAGACGCACCAAAAAAAAAGGAAGAAAAAAAAAAGTGACTACCACTTCTGTCACAAACTATATAAACAGTATAAGCTCATATCTACTTCCAATAACCCTTCAATCTCTAAAAAAGTAACTCGGAGTTAAAGATTGGTTAAACTTTTGATTATCTACCAACCAAATGATGTTTGCTTTTTACAAGTTCTACAATAAAAGTATAATTCATGCCAAAACTCCAACATAAGCATTTATAATACAAGCATGTCAATAAAAGGAGATCTCCATCCACCACCAGGAGGTTCTCAAACTAGTAATAATCCATTAACTACACTGTGAGAACTACCAGCACCTCAATGTGGGTTCAATCCTTGGTTTATATACCAGCCCCACCATTACTCTATACTCTCAAGTAATCAAAATGATTTAAAGTTTCACAAGAACGTTTATTGAAAAGCAGTTAAACAGCAGCTAAAAAATTAAAAAGAAAGTAAGCTCAACCATACATGAGTAAATACAAGACAGTACACCTATCACATAAAATATTATTCAGCCATTACAAAGGATAATGTAAATGGAGCCATTACACACATTCCAAATGTATTACTTAAGACATAAAAGAGAGCAAATTCCCTAAGATTATGTATATGATCAAGTTATTTTGATAACAATCCATACAAGTATACGCACATAAGTGTATGTAGGAATACATAAATATTTGTAAGACTACCCATCAAAAGACTTACAAAAATTATCACCAAGCAACCTTTCACCTGTATTTTCTAATTTTTCTACAATAAAAGTTATTTTTGTTTAAGAAAAAAAAATTCACAACTGGATACTGCTATCTTACAGCAATATCTAGAAATAGTGTGAGGTAATGTAAGGAATTTTAAGAAAATCCCTAGAAATGTCAGGAACTTTGTTATCAAAGGAGAAAGTGTTTTAGAGGACAGGGCTACATTTCAAAGACCTACATATTGGAAGTACAATTCTTTCCTCACTTTCCAACTCCAACATACGAGATGCCCACCCACTCATTTTCTTACTGAAGACCCAGGCAGTCACTTTACATGACCACTACTTCTTTGAAAGAACCTATTCCAAGAAGTTGTTCAAAATGTTCATAACAAATAAGGCTCCTCCTCAAACATTTTAAACCTTCCTTATGGCTAGCTACAATGGTAGTAGACATAAGGCATGTGCAACAACACTATTTACCGAACACAGTGTTGAGGCACTTTGCAAGCTCTTATTCACCTTCACCTCAACTATAAGGAGGGTGCATCATTAGCCCTGTCTTACAAAACAGGACACAACCTACTTAAGGACATGGTCGCAAAAAACCCAGGTAAGACTCCAAACCCAGGCTCCTTCCCTTTAAGTTCTTATGCCTTATGAAGGGCTGCAAATCACTCAGGTCCTTCTCTGCAGATCCTTTAACTACAGCCAAGATAGTATCTGCCCTGGAGTGTTCACTAAGGGCTTGACTGCTCTTTGCCTTTCCTTCTCAAGCCTAACGACCTTTTTTCTTTCATTTAATGAACTGAGTGCTTACTGTGTACAAGGTACTTACGAGAAATACAAAAATGAGTACAGCACAGCCTCCATCCTCAAAAAACTCTTACAAACTCTTTGGGACTATGAGTAAACTACTAAGCTACTATAAAACCTAGTCAACTACTACTGAATAAGATGGATACAGCTATCAAGAAATACCATCAAACATCACAAA
The DNA here is from genome assembly GCF_054371585.1 of Giraffa tippelskirchi. Lineage (NCBI taxonomy): Eukaryota > Metazoa > Chordata > Mammalia > Artiodactyla > Giraffidae > Giraffa > Giraffa tippelskirchi. Next base: position 84,516,432 of record NC_137275.1, on the reverse strand, counting down.
CTCCTGTAAAGCTCCATTTCAAGTGAAATAGGTTTTACTCATTAAAAAAACCAAAATTTGTCTTAAAATTAAGCATCTTAAGTAAAAATATTTCTATCTTCTAAGCATAAATACCGTATAACAATAAAAAGAGCTAACATTGATTAAATGTATTGCTACGCTAAGTGTTTTATTAATACATACAAACCCTGAGGTTGGTACTATTCAAAGCCCCATTTTAAAAGGCTGTAACTGGACCTTCCTGGTGGTACAGTGGATGAGAATCCACCTGCCAATGCAGGAGAAATGGGTTCGACCCACAGTCCAGGAAGATTCCACAAGCCACAGAGCAACTAAGCCCAGTGCACAACTACTGAGTCTGTGCTCTAGATTCAGGAGCCACAACTACTGAGCCCACAAGCTGCAACTCCCAAAGCCTGGGGGCCCTAAACCCAATGTGCTGCAACTAGAGAAGCCACTGCAATGAGATGCCCACTTACCGTAACTACAGAAAGCTGTTGCGCAGCAACAAAGACTTAGCACAAACGAAAATAATATAATTAATGTTAAAAAATAAAAGGCTATAACAAAAAACAAAGGTTACCTGCCTAAAGCACACAGCTAGTAAGTAATGGAACTGTGATTCAGTTGTGGCAGTTTATTCTGGCTTCCCTGGTGGCTCAGCAGTAAAGAATCTGCCTGCCAATTCATGAGATGAGGGTTCCATCCCTGGGTTGGGAAGATCCCCTGGAGGAGGAAATGGCAACCTACTCCAGTATTCTTGCCTGGAAACCTACTCCAGTATTCTTGCCTGGAAAATTCCACGGACAGAGGAGCCTGGGGGGTTGCAGTCTATGGGGTCCCAGAGTTGGACACAACTGAGCATGCACGAATGCACCTCTTTATTCTGCCTTTTGACTCAAGCATTTATTGACCACCTATTACATGCAGAGCATTGTGTTGAGAAATGAGGAGAGGGCAGTGAGAGTTTAGTCATGATGCTCACCTTCTGACTGAAAGACAGATAAACAAAAATCAAATGATCAGACTGTATAAAATGTTATAAAGGAAATAAGGTGGTGTGACAAGATAACTGGAAAAGGCTTACTTCTGTTCTCTTGTCGTTTTGTTCACAGTTTATTCCCAAAGACAAGCGGGTCAGATAATCAACCTGGGGACCACAGAAGTAAGGAGAAGAGAAAAGACAGACCACTGCTAGTGAAGATGATCAGAGAAGTGGCAAGGAGAAGCCCCAGTTTCATCATACATGTGGAAATTGGCTTAGTGATTGAACAAGGTCTCAAGCTGGGACTGAAAGAGCATCTGTGATTTCAGAAGACAGGTGATATTATGGGTAAAGGAGTAAGTATAAATACTGCTAAGTCGCTTGAGTTGTGTCCGACTCTGTGCGACCCCATAGACGGCAGCCCAGCAGGCTCCTTCGTCTCTGGGATTCTCCAGGCAAGAATATTGGAGTGGGTTGCCATTTCCTTCTCCAGTGCATTAAAGTGAAAAGTGAAAGTGAATCACTCAGTCGAGTCTGACTCTTCGCGACCCCATGGCTGCAGCCTACCAGGCTGCTCCGTCCATGAGGTTTCCCAGGCAAGAGTACTGGAGTGGGTTGCCATTTCCTTCTCCAAAGTATAAATACAGACTCTGGTTAAAGCAAGAGAATAAAGCTGGACTCAGAAGAGCTGCCCTGACTATGAGGCTAGAATCCTGCAAGCAATGGTAATTCTGCTCATCATAGGTGAGGGAGAAGCACAGTCAGACTGCTATGTTAGGGGAAAAATAACTTTTGCACGAAAGGTTTTGTTCCTTTATTTGTGTGTGTGTGTGTGTGTGTGTGTGTGTGTGTGTGTGTGTCTGTGTCTGTGTGTCTGTGTGAGTGTTTACTTGCAAGTTGGGAAACTACAGTAGAGAAATGAACTAAGAGAAACTGGTGAGAAACTTTAAAAACTGACTAAAGGAGGAAGCAACAGGAATGAAGAGATAGCTTCAAGCATCAGTCAGGATATATTCGACTACAGGCATAACAATGGAACAAGAAATATAGCTGCAGAATCCAACATGAAATACCTACCATACTAAATATACCCTGCGTGTTTTCACAAATGTGTTGGCATGTTCCCACAAACCCCAATGAACCAATGTCCTTTCTACTAAATAATGCATGCCTAGGAGAGTATCACCTATCCGTGATGACTATAGTTTCAAGGCATCTTTTCAGAATCTCAACAGGTGTCTGTACATATTATTTCATTTAGCATTACAAAACGACAACTAAATTTGAGCAAAACATAAACCACCACATTATTCTACTCAGAGAGTACATGATTTTCAAAAACAAACTACTTGATTTTTTTTTTAAGTCCAGGTCCCACACAGGCCTCAACAAATCACAGAATTTGAAAATTATTTTAAAGAAACAAAAGGACTCAGACCAGGTTCAGCATGTTGAGAAGTCCCAGTGCTATTTTTAGAAAGAGCAACACTTCTCCAAGTGTAACTTTTTCCAAATGATACTAACAAGGTCAAGGATCATATCCTATCTGCAAACAAGATCTGCACAACATTGCTAGGATCTTTTACAATGGCTTATCTTACAAGTGTTGGGATCTCTGGGATTTTATTTACATCTTCATTTCACATATAGCTTTATGTTTACACATTTTATATTTGAAAGTTATATTATTTGTGTTTATTGCTCATGTTTTCCTTCTATTCATTTGTGTGTGTGTATATATGTGTGTGTGTGTGTGTGTGTGTGTGTGTGTGCGCGCCACGCTCTACTGCCAGCCTTAAAAAAAAAACTGTGTTTGTTTTATTAAGATTTCACATTCACTGGATAATTTGGGTCTCAGAACAACCTTGTGAAATACATTAGTAAAAACTTCGTCTTCCCCTCTGTACAGTGGTGGGACTGGAGCTCAGAAAGATAAACGTGACTAGTTCAAGATCTCACAGTCAATGGCAAGGACGGGGCCCTGTCGGTGCCTTTAGACTCTTTGTGCATGCTGTCCTCCCCGCAGGACACTACCAATTTCGTACTTGAATATTCCCGTGCCTCACTTCAACAAAACTGGATTGTAACTAAAAGCCGTACAAATGCTGCCAGGCCAAAACTCTGAGCGTCTAAATGCAGCCGGAACACTAGGACTCTTCAGTAAACAAACACCAGCACGCGTTTCAGTCCGGACACCATTCAATGCTGGCTTTGCTCCACTGCACAAAACTTGTTAAAATATGGCCTTAAAGCATAATCCTTAATGGAACTGTCTTTTTCGCTCAGTGGGAAGTTCAGTTAATCTGAGGTGACTCATACTATTACCTTATGGTTTTGTAAATCAATAATTCTGAGTGCCAAAGGAGAAGAACGAATTACACAGATCCCTCTCCATCCGCAACTCCAAAGTTGCGTAAGTGTCCATGTGCGGTAGTAAAACCTAGGGACAGAGGTGGGTGGGGCTGTAGCTAGCACTGCCCCTCTCGGCGCCCCCACCGTCGCAGGTAACCCTTCTCCAAGCGCAGCGGGTCTCTTCCGACCCCTAATCCCGTAGGACCAGAGTGACTACCCGGCCCCGCAGCCCCCACCGACCAAGACCAGAGCCCCGCCGGGAGCTGCAGCTGTGGCGACTCGCACAGCCAGGGCTACCCCCTTCCCCGGCGATCCCACCTGTCCCGTGTAACCCGCACACCTGGCAGCCCCCGCCCGGTCAGAAGATGCGCCTAGAGAACTGGCTCCTAAACGCGGCGCCCTAGGGCAGTTGGGAGACCCGGGGCAAGTCCGCTTCCGACCCCAGCCCACAAAGCAGCGCGCCCGCGCCCCCACCCCCGCGGGCGCCCCAGATCCCCGGGAGGAGAGAGGGGGCGGCGGCGCGGCAGACTAGGCGGAGGAGGAAGAGCGGCCGGCGAGCCCGCCCGGGGAAGAGGAGGAGCGTGTCCCGACCGGCCGCGAGGGCAAAGCGGAGAGAGAAGGGCGGCAGCGGCGGGGCCGCGGGGGAAGCAGGAGTCTACCTGCGAGCAGAAGTACGAGCCCTGGATGCCCAGCTTGATGCAGGTGGGGCACTGGAGCTTGGCCTCGCTGCTGCAACCGTCCGTCTCGCACACACGCGTCTCCACCGCCGCCATGCTGCCTGGCTACTGGAGGAGCGCCTCACCGAGGAAGAAGGGGAGGAGGGAGGGAGGAACGGCTGGGCAGAGGGAGGGCAGGGGAGGGGAGAGAGGCCGAGCCGGGGGAGGAGCTCGGACCGCCGGGCCTGGGCGCGGGAGGAGGAGGAGCGCGGGGCCTGCCCAGGGCACGCTGCGCGCCCCGCCCCGCCCCGCGCGCGCAGCTGGCCCCGCCCCGTGGCCTTCGCCCCGCCCCTCACCCGAGGCCCCCAGCCTCTCGGCCGCCAGCGCGCACGTGGTAGCCGCAAGGATACTTGGCCTGCCCCTCGTCCTCTCCGCGCGGTCACGCTTCTACCTGGCGCGAGCCGGCGCCGGGAGCCCAGGTGCGGCCGACTAGGAAAGGCCCCCTCGGTTGCCTAAGGAGAAATCCCCAGTTGTCGCCTACAGACTGGATCACAGGGTCTTGAACGTCTGCCTTACTCTCAGGCCGTTGGAAAGGACGCTCCACTCCTCTGTGTTGGTCTACCCGGCAGCTCCTTGGAAAAGGAAAGTAACTCCATTTTTAAGTTCTGTTTCTCGCAGATAGTGTCTGCTTTGAGGCCTGAGGACCACCGCTCATTCATAAAGAAAGGAAGCCCGGGAACTGTTAATGAAGAAGTGTGCTGGGTTTTGTGTCAGCTTTCCCTCGTGCCCTCTTATTTTTCACACCATTCTCCCCTCCATTCGCAAAGTACGTGCTAGTGATAGTAACACAACTCCTGAATATCCAGTACAATTTTTTGGATTATACCAGTTGATTGTTTAAGAGGTAAATAGGGGAGGGTTGTGTTGATCATGAAATGTCACAATTTAAAGAAGCTTTAGAGGTCATCTAATGCAAACCTAAGGCTCTTCGGCTACATCCCAGGTGTGCCATTTTCTAATTTGCACTTGCGTATGGTTCTGTCAAGAGGGAGGAGGGACGCACTAGTACTTACTGATCATCAACTTGGTAGTGCAAGTTCGTGTGCCCAACTGCACAGTGAGAGCAAAGAAACCAAAACACTGGCGTTTGGAGCAGAGAAAGGTTTATTGTAGGACTGTGTAAGGAGATGGATGACTCCTTGTTCTAAACCGCACCCCCCCCATCCCACCCCATCCCCAGCCCCCAACCCTGGCTCCCTGAAGGGTTTTGGCAACACATTTTTTTAAAGCCTGGTGAAGGATGGAGGGAGTTGCAAGGTGTGCGATCAGCTGGTTTACAATTTTCTGATTGACTAAAAGTGAGGTAACAGGGTGGTATCTCGGGTAAACCGCAGTCCTAGGCGACAGAAGGCCTGCGGCTCTGTGCTTATGGTTATCAAGTAACATCTTCCATTCTGTGAAGGGTTTTCACATCTATTAAACAATTCAGGTAGTGTGAGTTAAATACTATTATCTGGGTATTTCAGAGAGGAGCTAAAACAGAGGATTTAGGGAAAGGCCACATGGAAGGCCCCATAGGATCCCGCTCCATTGCAAACTAAGTGCAGAGAACTTTGTGTTACCTAATTAATATTTTTTAAAATCTTTCCAAATTTGATAGATGAGAAAAGCACATACTTATTTTCAATAGTTTTGTTACATAAGCAGTAGATATAGATAATGTAATAAAATCAAATAATAAATTGTAAAATGTTATATATACATAAAAAGAAATCAAGCACCAAATATATGTATATACATAGACGTATGTGTATATGCACATACAGGCTTTCTTAGTGTCTCAGAGGTAAAGAATCCAGCTGCCAATGTAGGAGATGTGGGTTCAATCCCTGGGTCGGAAAGATACACCGGAGAAGGAAATGGCAACCCACTCCATTATTCTTGCCTGGGAAATCCCATAGACAGAGGAGCCTGGTGGGCTATAGTCCATGGGGTCTAAAAGAGGCAGACACGACTTAGTGACTAAACAACAGTAAAAACAATATGCACATATAGCACATGTATATGGAATATTTTTAAACAAAAACTGGATCATACTATGCAGAGTATTTAGTTACCTGTTTTGTTCAAGTTGTGAACTATATTGCCATCAAATATACTTTTTCCAGGAAATTCCCTTGTGGTCTGCTGGTTAGGACTCTGCACTTCCACTGTAGGGGGCACAAGTTTTATCTCTGCTTGGTGAGCTAAGATCCCATATGCTGTGTGGTGCAGTAAAAAATATATCATATATATGTAATGCATATTGGGCCTCCCCTGTGGCTCAGCTGGTAAAGAATCCGCCTGCAATATGGGAGACCTGGGTTGGATCCCTGGGTTGGAAAGAGCCCCTGGAGAAGGGAACAGCTACCCACTCCAGTATTCTGGCCTGGAGAGTTCCATGGACTGTATAGTCCGTGGGATCACAGAGAGTCGGACATGACTGAGCAACTTTCACATAATGCATATATATGTATGTTTTATAAATATGTGTGTGTACTTTTTCCACATAATTTTGATGTCTGTATAATATTCTGTTATATAATTTACTGAGCCAAATTCACTAATAAGAGACATTTAGAATATTTTCAATTGTTCAGTTCAGTTCAGTCGGTCAGTCGTGTCCGACTCTTTGCGACCCCATGAATCGCAGCACGCCAGGCCTCCCTATCCATCACCAACTCCCGGAGTTTACCCAAACCCATGTCCATCGAGTCGGTGATGCCATCCAACCATCTCATCCTCTGTCATCCCCTTCTCCTCCTGCCCCCAATCCTTCCCAGCATTAGGGTCTTTTCCAATGAGTCAACTCTTCGCATGAGGTGGCCAAAGTATTGGAGTTTCAGCTTCAGCATCAGTCCTTCCAATGAACACCCAGGACTGATCTCCTTTAGGATGGACTGGTTGGATCTCCATGCAGTCCAAGGGACTCTCAAGAGTCTTCTCCAACACCACAGTTCAAAAGCATCAATTCTTTGGTGCTCAGCTTTCTTTACAGTCCAACTCTCACATCCATACATGACCACTGGAAAAACCATAGCCTTGACTAGATGGATCTTTGTTGGCAAAGTAATGTCTCTGCTTTTAAATATGCTATCTAGGTTGGTCATAACCTTCCTTCCAAGCCCAAAAAAATAAAGTCTGACACTGTTTCCCCATCTATTTGCCATGAAGTGATGGGACCGGATGCCATGATCTTAGTTTTCTGAACGTTGAGCTTTAAGCCAACTTTTTCATTCTCCTCTTTCACTTTCATCAAGAGGCTCTTTAGTTCTTCTTCACTTTCTGCCATCAGAGTGGTGTCATCTGCATATCTGAGGTTATTAATATTTCTCCTGGCAATCTGGATTCCAGCTTGTGTTTCTTCCAGCCCAGCGTTTCTCATGATGTATTCTGCATATAAGTTAAATAAGCAGAGAGACAGTATACAGCCTTGACGTACTCCTTTTCCTATTTGGAACGAGTCTGTTGTTCCATGTCCAGTTCTAACTGTTGCTTCCTGACCTGCATACAGGTTTCTCAAGAGACAGGTCAGATGGTCTGGTATTCCCATCTCTTTATAAACAAAGCTTCTGTATCTTTTTAGTTCTAGCTTTACATAAATCCTTATTTATTTAGGATATATTCTTAAAAGTAGAATTGCTGCATCAAAGGATTGTCACTGCTGTTGATTCTTTTTTATATAGTTTGCTAGTTTGTTCCTCAGAAAGTGTATAAAATTTATACTCTGGTCAGAACTATATTGGGGATCTTATTTCCTGAGACCTTGCTAGTGCTAGGTATTATCTATTTTTAATGTTTTTCATTGGGATAAATAGATAAATCTATTTGTTATCAAATTATAGTAAGGCTGAACATTTTTCTCTGATTATACCTTTTTTATTTCTATTTTCATGTGTTTGCCTTTATTTGTTTAAATGTATATTTTCAAGAACAATGCTAAAAAAAAGTCAAGACACAAATTGGCCACGGTACCATCACCTAAACTCATCAGTGTTTCATCTATCCTATTTACCTTCAATCCTTTTTCATATGTGTATTAAATGTTTACATATTTGCTGTTATTGATGGAATATTTTGTTCTGCATTTTCACATAACACTATGCCATGGATTATTCTTAGATTTATAGAAAACCAGAAGTCCCATTCCTTTTCTATATGATAACTCTTTGTGTATTTGTACTATCATGTCTTATGGTTTGTACGTTCTTACTGTATTCCCTTGTATTTTACTGTATGCCTAGATCCCTTGTCATCTTTGTCCATCTACTCTGGAGGAATTCCAGTTTGCTGGCTTCTGATGGGTTGTGCGCAGGATTGAGCTAATCCGATAGAGGAACAGGAATTTCTGAAAATTCTAGTTAAAAAGACTCTCAGGGTTCTTCTCAGGCACAAGGAGACTGGAAACTCCTGTTGGCCATCTCCTCTGGAGGCTGCTATTTCCTTGATCTTTATGAAAGCCATACTGTAGGCCAATTAAGAGCACAGAGGTTGCATTAAGATAGGCACTGTTCAGTTCAGTCGCTCAGTCATGTCCACCTCTTTGCAACCCCATGGACTGCAGCATGCTAGGTTTTCCTGTCTGTCACCAATTCCCGAAGCTTACTCAAACTCATGTCCATAGAGTCGGTGATGACATCCAACCATCTCATCCTCTGTCGTCCCTTCTCCTCCGGCCTTCGATCTTTCCCAGCATCACGGTCTTTTCAAATGAGTTAGTTCTTCACATCAGGTGGCCAAAATATTGGAGTTTTAGCTTCAGCATCAGTCCTTCCAATGAATATTTAGGACTAATTTCCTTTGGGATGGACTGGTTGGATCTCCTTGCAGTCCATGGGACACTCAAGAGACTTCTGCAACACAACAGTTCAAAAGCATCAATTCTTCTGTGCTCAGCTTTCTTTATAGTCCAACTCTAACATCCATACATGACTACTGGAAAAACCATGGCTTTGGCTAGATGGGCCTTTGTCGGCAAAGTAATGTCTCTGCTTTTTAATACGCTGTCTAAGTTGGTCATAGCTTTTCATCCAAGGACCAAGCATCTTTTAATTTCATGGCTGCAGTCACCATCTGCAGTGATTTTGGAGCCCCCCAAATAAAGTCTCTAACTGTTTCCATTGTTTCCCCATCTATTTGCCATGAAGTGATGGGACCAGATGCCATGATCTTAGTTTTCCAAATGCTGAGTTTTAAGGCAACTTTTAAACTCTCCTCTTTCGCTTTCATCAAGAGGCTCTTTAGTTCTTCTTCGCTTTCTGCCATAAGGGTGGTGTCACCTGCTTATCTGAAGTTATGGATATTTCTCCCAGCAATCTTGATTCCAGCTTGTGCTTCATCCAGCCCAGCATTTTGTGTGATGTACTCTGCATAAAAGTTAAATAAGCAGGGTGACAATATACAGCCTTGACGTACTCCTTTCCTGATTTGGAACCAGTCTGTTGTTCCATGTCTAGTTCTAGCAGTTGCTTCTTGCCCTGCATACAGATTTCTCAGGAGTCAGGTAAGGTGGTCTGGTATTCCCATCTCTTTAAGAATTTACCACAGTTTATTGTGATCCACACAGTCAAAGGCTTTGGCGTAGTCAAAAAAGCAGAAGTGGATGTTTTTCTGGAATTCTCTTGCTTTTTCGATGATCCAACAGATGTTGGCAATTTGATCGCTGGTTCCTCTGCCTTTTCTAAATCCAACTTGAGTTGACACCTCTTCCTGCAAACCCCTTCCCTTAGTCATATTTCCATATCAGAAAAATACAAATTAGAGTACCTTCTTTATAGAGTTCTGTCATAATTAATTTGGATCGACTTTTTAAAGTGCTTAAGAGGCAGATAAGTTATCGTTATCATCAATATTAGTTAGCCTTGCTGTAAGTTTCTCTTTGGTCCCCTTCACCCCCACAAGACAAGCTATTGAGTGACATAAACTTCCTTGACCACCATTCTGGCTGTTCTTAAGACAATCAATTTTATGCTTTTGTTTAATTGTGAAAAAGTAACAAAACAGATTTTTATGAAATTATGCCAGACATAGTCTACTTTATTCTTTTCTTCCTTCTGATATTTTTAACTCAAAGTCCCTATTGGACATCAATTTCTGTTTTAATTCCTGTGGGCAGAGTTCAGGTAGCCAACTTATAGCCAAAAGAATGGACTTTAGAGTCCCAGATAAGAATTTGGTGTTTCTCAGAGTCCTTTGGCCCTAGAGGCACTTGTTTCTCTGAACTTTAACACACAGAAAAGCATTTTTCAGATAATGTCTAAGCACATACCCAAAGCTATCTCCAACTAGCTAGTCTGCTTCAAGTGTCCATGGGCAGTTTATATTCAATATGATCAAAAAGAAACAATTGTCCTCTATTGGGCACTTTTGTCACCCCCTTTAAATCTGCTTTTCTTTCTGAATTCGCTATTTTGTTTGATGACATCCTTTCTATTTTTATCTCCCAAGTTAAAAATTAGGCTCTCTCAGGACTTCCCTGGTGGTCCAATGGTTAGGATTCAGCACTTTGACTGCCATGGCCCGAGTTCAGTCCCTGGTCAGGGAACTGAGATGTTGCAAGCCATGTGGCACAGCCAAAAAAGAAATTGGGCTCTCTCTTCTTCCCCATGCTCCAACATCAAATTAATTACTCAATCCTATAGGTTTTATCTTCTAAATAGTTGTTTTCTGTATTCTCTCTATTCTTTGGCTGCATTTTTAGTTTAGGCCATTTTAATCCTAAGGTTTACAGTAGCTTCTTAACGACCTCTAATTCCACTGAATCTAATCCCTGCCATCAAACTGATTGTTCTAAGAGATAAATCTGATCATTCCTTTCCCATGCTTAACATCCTTCCCTAATATGGGGCCTGTGGAGCTGGAGCCAAGATCCAAGAGGTAACCAGAGCTCGAAGAATTGGGGCCAGTGAAACAGTCAGAGCTAAGGGGATCTGTGGGAACACTAGGCCAAAGCAAAGGAGATAATCAAGGATCAGGAGCTTGGTACATAAAAGGAAAATGAGAAAATAAGTAGCTAAGGATATTGAGAGGCAAATTTTCACTGTCTAAGCAGAAAGTTTAAAATATGGGAAAGCTGAAGGCTAGAATGAATCGTGTAGGATTATACTGGAAATAGAAGTATCAGTGTGAACTCAAACTTTAGATAGATAATACAGTTGTATGTGTATATGTTTGGGTAACACTTCACCCACTAAGAGGACCTAGTAGCAATGAACACACCAAATTTCCAGATCTTGGTTTCTAAAAACCATTCCCCACTAAAAGGAATCATAGCTTCTTGGAGAATTGGCACATTACAGGAACAGGGGAAGTACAAGATAAGTCTGTAAAGTCGCATTGTACCAAAATATAAAGTAAAGCTCAAAAATGATGGAGAGTATAAAAAGGACATTGGAGCCAATTTGAAGGAGCTCCCGCTGCCGAAACTGGAGATAATCTGAGGTTTAGAATAAATAATGATAGTATCAGGTTATAAGCCATTTTAAAAAGTGGTCATCCGTGAACCCATACTGATAAAAACACACAAATAAACACACAAATGAGAAACTAAAGTAAGCATTTCTTTATAACAGAATGTCAGATATTAAATGTGGAAGAAATGAAGTTGTTAGAAAATTACAAACTAGTGGAGGTGATGGAATTCCAGTTGAGCTATTTCACATCCTGAAAGATGATGCTGTGAAAGTGCTGCACTCAATATGCCAACAAATTTGGAAAACTCAGCAGTGGCCACAGGACTGGAAAAGGTCAGTTTTCATTCCAATCCCAAAGAAAGGCAATGCCAAAGAATGTTCAAACTACCGCACAATTGCACTCATCTCACACGCTAGTAAAGTAATGCTCAAAATTCTCCAAGCCGGGCTTCAGCAATACATGAACCGTGAACTTCCAGATGTTCAAGCTGGTTTTAGAAAAGGCAGAGGAACCAGAGATCAAATTGCCAACATCCGCTGGATCATCAAAAGAGCAAGAGAGTTTGAGAAAAACATCTATTTCTGCTTTATTGACTATGCCAAAGCCTTTGATTGTGTGGCTCACAATAAACTGTGGAAAATTCTTCAAGAGATGGGAATACCAGACCACCTGACCTGCCTCTTGAGAAACCTGTATGCAGGTCAGGAAGCAACAGTTAGAACTGGACATGGAACAACAGACTGGCTCCAAATAGGAAAAGGAGAACATCAAGGCTATATATTGTCACCCTGCTTCTTTAACTTATATGCAGAGTACATCATGAGAAATGCTGGGCTGGAGGAAGCACAAGCTGGAATCAAGATTGCTGGGAGACATATCAATAACCTCAGATATGCAGATGACACCACCCTGATGGCAGAAAGTGAAGAAGAACTAAAGAGCCTCTTGATGAAAGTGAAAGAGGAGAGTGAAAAAGTTGGCTTAAAGCTCAACATTCAGAAAACTAAGATCATGGCATCCGGTCCCATCACTTCATGGCAAATAGATGGGGAAACAGTGAAAACAATGGCTAACTTTATTTTGGGGGGCTCCAAAGTCACTGCTGATGGTGATTGCAGCCATGAAATTAAAAGGCGCTTACTCCTTGGAAGGAAAATTATGACCAACCTAGACAGCATATTGAAAAGCAGAGACATTACTTTGTCAACAAAGGTCCATCTAGTCAAGGCTATGGTTTTTCCAGTGGTCATGTATGGATGTGAGAGTTGGACTATAAAGAAAGCTGAGCGCAGAAGAATTGATGCTTTTGAACTGTGGTGTTGGTGAAGACTCTTGAGAGTCCCTTGGTCTGCAAGGAGATACAACCAGTCCATCCGAAAGGAAATCAGTCCTGAATATTCATTGGAAGAACTGATGCTGAAGCTGAAACTCCAATATTTTGGCCACCTGATGCGAAGAGCTGACTCATTTGAAAAGACCGTGATGCTGGGAAAGATTGAGGGCAGGAGAAGGGAACGACAGAGGATGAGATGGTTGGATGGCATCACTGACTCAAAGGACATGGGTTTGGGTGGACTCTGGGAGTTGGTGATGGACAGGGAGGCCTGGCATTTTGTGATTCATGGGGTCGCAAAGAGTTGGACACTACTGAGCGACTGAACTGAATAGTAATACTTGAGCTTCCCTTGTGGCTCAACTAGTAAAGAATCCGCCTGCAATGAGGGAGACCTGGATTCAACCCCTGGGTTGGGAAGATCCCCTGGCGAAGGGAAAGGCTCCCCAATCCAGTATTCTGGCCTTGAGAATTCCATGGACTATATAGTCTGTGGGATCCAAAGAGTCCAACACAACTGAGGGACGTTCGCTTTCACAGTAATATTGGGCTTCCCAGTGGCTCAGCGGTAAAGAATCCCCTGACAAGCAGGAGACACTGGTTCGATCCCTGGGTCAGAACGATCCCCTGGAGGAAAGCACGGCAACCCACTCCAGTATTCTTGAGTGGAGAGTCCCGTAGACAGAGGAGCCTGGCGGGCTACAGTCCATAGCATCACAAAGAGTTGGACACGACTAAAGCAACTTAGCACAGGTGCACGCATAGTAATACTTTACTCAGGCAAGTGCAAAAATGATTGGGAGAAAATTTGTTAAGGAACAGAATAGTTACATAACCTCAGTGTAACTCCCTACCAAATATATACCATTTAAAAAGGCAAAATAGGAACTTCACAGCTGAGAAACCTTGCAGATGCTTTCCTATGTTCTCAAGGTTAAAATCACCAGTAATAGGACAAATCAACTTTGTGCATCTCCTAATATGAAACACCAAGAACACAGTATATCTTTTGTGGTATTCCTGCCAAAAATGCATAATTGACTCTAATCATGAGGAAACATCAGACAAATCCAAACAGAAGACAGTCTATAATATAATTGACCTGTACACTTCAAAAGGCCAGTGTCCCAACAGAGAAAGATTTGAGGAACTATTCCAGATCTAAAGAGACATAGCAATTAAATACAACACCTGAAACTGGTTTGAATCTTGGACCAAAAGAAAATAAAATGTTTTTGCTATAATAGAAATTGGTTGTATTTGATCCTTATTTAATCTCTTGGTGAAATTACTATTTCTTCAAGATCCAACTCATATCACTTCACCCATTAAATTTGTGTTGACCCATGCAACTGTGACTTCCATGTGGCTCAGACAGTAAAGAATCTGCCTGCAATGCAAGAGACCTATGTTAGATCCCTGGGTTGGAAAGATCCCCTAGAGAAGGGAATGGCTACCCACTCCAGTATTCTGGCCTGGAGAATCCCAGGGACTGAGAAGCCTGGCAGGCTACAGTCCATGGGGTCGCAAAGAGTTGGACACGACTGAGCAACTGACACTTTCACTTCATGCAACTCTGGGGCTTCCCAGGTGGCACTAGTGGTAAAGAACCTGCCTGCCAATGCAGGTAGATGTAAGAGACACAGGTTCAATCCCTGGGTCTGGAAGATCCCCAGGAGGAGAGCATGGCAACCCACTTCAGTATTCTATGGGCTTTCCTGGTGGCTCAGAGGAAAAGAATCTGCTTGTAATTCAGCAGACCCAGGTTTGATTCCTGGGTCGGAAGATCCCCTGGAGAAGGGAATGGCAATCCCCTCTAGTATTCTTGCCTGGGGAATCCCATGGACAGAGGAACCTGGCGGGCTAGAGTCCATGGGGTAGCAAAGAGTAGGACACGGCTGAGCGACTAACACATGCAGTTCTACTTCAGCAGTGCCTTCCATTGTGCTACCTCTAAACCAGGTAGTAAACTCAGGTGTTACTATTGCAATTAACAATAATTTTAAGCAACATTTATAAAGAAGTTATTATATGATATGGTCATATGTATAAGTAAGTACTACTCTGTAAGTACAAGTAAGATGCTAATGCAGTTACTTTTAATCCTCACGAGGACTCTGTGAGGTAGGTCCTAGTTGTTGTTCAGTCACTCGGTCATGCCCCACTCTGCCACCCCATGGGCTGCAGCACACCAGGCTTCTCTGTCCTTCACTATCTCCCAGAGTTTGCTCAAACTCATGTCCATTGAGTTGGTGTGCCATCCAACCATTTTATTCTCTGTTGCCCCCTTCTCCTCTTGCCCTCAGTCTTTCCCAGCATCAGGGTCTTTTCCAATGAGTTGGCTCTTCACATCAGGTGGCCAAAGTATTGGATCTTTAGCTTCAGCATCAGTCCTTCCAAAAATATTCAGGGTTGATTTCCTTTAGAATTGACTGGTTTGATCTCCTTGCAGTCCAAGGGACTCTCAAGAGTTTTCTGCAACACCACAGTTCAAAAGCATCAATTCTTCAGCACTTAGCCTTCTTTATGGTCCAACTCTTACATGACTACTGAAAAAACCATAGCTTTGACTATACAGACCTTGCCGACTAAACAGTCGGCAAAGTGATATCTCTGCTTTTTAATATGCTAAGTTTGTCATAGCTTTTCTTCCAAGGAGCAAGTGTCTTTTTATTTCATGGCTGCAGTCACCATCTGCAGTGATTTTGGAGCCCAAGAAAATAAATCTGTCACGGTTTCCATTTTTTCCCCATCTATGTGCCATGAAGTGATGGGACCGGATGCCATGATACTAGTTTTTGAAATGTTGAGTTTTAAGCCAGCTTTTTCATTCTCCTCTTTCACTTTCATCAAGAGGCTCTTTAGTTCCTCTTCGCTTTCTGCCATTAGGGTGGTGTCATCTGCATATCTGAAGTTATTAATATTTCTCCTGCCAATCTTAATTCTAGCTTGTGCTTCATCCAGCTTGGCATTTCGCATGATGTACTCTGCATATAAGTTAAATCAGCAGGGTGACAATTTACAGCCTTGACATACTCCTTTCCCAGTTTTGAACCAGTCTGTTGTTCCATGTCTGGTTCTAACTGTTTCTTCTTGACCTGCGTACAGGTTTCTCAGAATGCAGGCCTGGTATTCCCATCTCTTTAAGAATTTTCCGCAGTTTGTTGTGATCCACACAGTCAAAGGCTTTAGCTTAGTCACTGAAGCAGAAATAGATGTTTTTCTGGAATTCCCTTGCTTTTTCTATGATCCAATGAATGTTGGCAATTTGATCTCTGGTTCCTTTGCCTTTTCTAAATCCAGCTTGTACATCTCGAAATTCTCAGTTCATGTACTGTTGAAGCCTAGCTTGAAGGATTTTGAGCATTACCTTGCTAGCATGTGAAATGAGCTCAATTGTGTGGTAGTTTGAACATTCTTTGGCATTGCCCTTCTTTGCGATTTGAAAGCCCAGGTCCTAGTACTAATCCCATTTTTGTCCAAGTTCACATAAACAGTAGGTGGCTGAGCCTGGGCTTGTGTTCGAGTCTGTCTGACTACAAATCCAATGCTCTTAACCACTGTATCCATTACCTTTAATCTTTCACCTGTCTCTCCTACTAGTCTGTAACTTCCTTGTGACAGGAGGATTTATATCTTATTTTTTTTTCTATTCCCAACCCTTAACCTTATCACAATTCTTGATGTATAATAAGTGCTCAGCAAATGTTTTTCCTCCTTAAGTTTTATGTAACTTAACTATGAATTATCTCAAATGTGCAAAAGAGAAAAAAGGTATGTGTGTGGTGATTGAAAGAGAGTCGGGGGTGGAAGGGAGAACACTAGTTTTATCAGAACCCAAAAAGAAGTAGATGATACTCTCAAGCTGGATGACTTGAGAAAAGTAAAAAATTTGATAAAAGGACTAGGGACTTCCTGGTGGTGCAGTGGTTAGGTCTCCATGCTTCCACTGCAGGGGGCACGGGTTCTATCCCTGTTGAGGGAAGTTATACACGTCTCACACTGTGGCCAAAAAAAAAAAGGACTGTATACTAAGGATTGGACAGGGCCTTGGAAAACCAAAAGAAATGGTACAATAACTGAGAGTTAACAATAGGAAAATATTTACATTTCTCAATCTGAAGGGGTAAGAGGACAGGGCAGTAAGTTGCAACTGTCCTAGAAAATCAAAGCCAGAAGGTTTGGTATTCAGATGCAGTGGAAAATGGATCAATTTAGTTTTCTCTTTCCAGAGTAGCATTTTTATTGATGGATGCTAAAGAATGCTTTGTGTTTGCCAAAGAAATATTTGTAGCCAAAACTGAGAAGTTTATTAACATTCTCCAAAATTTAGTTTTTTGTTTCTGTCTGCTCCCCTTCATGGGCCCACAGTATGGAAACTGATGTTCAGGATTCAACAGATTCCTGCATGGTAACTTACTGGACATGTCCAGTACTCAACGCAATAAATGCAAACACCAAAATCCAGAGTGAGCTGGGAGGAGAAGGCCTCCTAGCAGGAGTTACGACTTTTGGTTAAGAGACGTAAGCAGCCCAAAGCCACCCCAAAGTCAGTAATCTAGGACCTCATTCTCTTCCTTCCCCTTCAGTCCTCTAAAACTACAACGATAAGGAGCCTGTCATCTACAGTGGACCATACAAGTCCACCTCAAAGGGTAGAGGGCCAGATTGAGAAGGGATTACAAAACAGTGACATGACTTAGCAACTAGACAACAGCAACCACCAAGCCTCTTAAGAAATGAAATACTGGCCAATACAGTTGAGGTCCTAGTGTACCCCTCCTCAGTCACATCCCTCCACTACCTCTCCTGCAGTGCTGCCATAAAAATTATTATACTTCTGCATAATATATCTTTTGATTGAAATTGAATAACAGAAGTTTATGACAAGGACTAACACTTTCCCTGTTCTGTCATGTTTTCATAGCTGAGAAGCATCATGGTGTAAACAATGGCTTGGGAGTCAGAAAACCGATCCATGTGTCTAGTTCCAAACCCTTTGTCTTGTGCAATGCACTTCAGATCTTTCAGCTTTTGTCTCCTCATCTGTAGAATGTTGTTAAGGAAATCAAATGAATTTGTACCTATGAAATCATTTTGTAAACCATAAAATGCCATATGAATGTAAATGATCACTGCTTATGCTTACCTCCCTGCTATATATGACATATCCTGTGAGAGCAGGAACCTTGTCTCTCTTGTTTGTTTGCTATTATGTCCCTAGAACCCAGATTAGGGACTGGCACAGTATAGGCGTGGCATTAGCATTAGTCAGGGAAGGCTAACTGCTGTAACAGACAATCCCAAGACACTCAATGACTTAAGAAAATCAAGAGTTTATATCTCCCTATGTCAGAGTCAGTTATAGATCAGTCGGGGAAGCCCTGCTTTCTCAGTCAATCTGATCTCAGATCCCAGATCAGTCTTTTATGTATACCACATCCTGGGTCCTTGGAATCCTTACCTGAGAATAGGCTGCCATGAGAACTCTCCTATGCATGAGATTGCACAGGTCACCACGGGAGTGGTGTAGTTCACTCTAGTGCACTGGCCAGAAGTCAGTCCCTGGCCACATACAAGGGATGCTAGAAAACATAGTTTATCTGTAACCTAAACATAAGAGAAAATGAGTTTGATCAGCATCCTACCATTACAAAACTTTCACAGTATCTATAGAATAAACACATAAAGAAATGAAGTATACACATATGAATGCAGCCTAGGATGCACTTTTGTTTATCAGCTTCTTAGTAATGACATTTTTTTTAAACTTGAAGTGTAGTTGATTTGGGGGCTTCCCTGGTGACTCAGTGGTAAAGAATTCACCTTCTGATGCAGGAGATGAGGGTTCAACCCCTGGGTCAGGAAGATCCCCTGGAGAAGGACATGGCAACCCACTCCAGTGTTCTTGCCTGGGAAATCCCATGGACAAAGGAGGCTAGTTTATGAGTCTCAGGGGTTGTAAAAGAGGTGGACATGGCTTAGTGACTAAACAACAACAACAAAAACAATAGTTAATTTACAATGTTGTGTTAATTCAGGTACACAGCAAAGTGATTCAAATATACAAATATTTATTCTTTTTCATTATAAGTTATTATAAGGTATTGAATATAGTTCCATGTGCTATACAATAGGTCCTTTTTTAAAATCTATTTTATAGGTAGTAGTGTATATCTGCAGAGAAGGCAATGGCACCCCACTCCAGTACTCTCGCCTGGAAAATCCCATGGACGGAGGAGCCTGGTAGGCTGCAGTCCATGGGGTCTAACGAAGAGTCAGACACGACTGAGCGACTTCACTTTCACTTTTCACTTTCATGCACTGGAGAAGGAAATGGCAACCCACTCCAGTGTTCTTGCCTGGAGAATCCCAGGGACGGCGGAGCCTGGTGGGCTGCCTTCTATGGGGTCGCACAGAGTCGGACACGACTGAAGCGACTTAGCAGCAGCAGCAACAGTGTTTATCTGTTCATCCCAAGCTTCTAGTTTACCCCTCTCCCCGCCACTTTCATAACCGTAAGTTTGGTTTCTATGTCTATGAGTCTGTTTCTGTTTGGTAAATAAGTTCATTTATATCACTTTTTTAGATTCCACATGTAAGTGATATCATTTGTTTGTCTTTCTCTGACTTACTTCACTTAGTATGACAGTCTCTAGGTCTATCCATGTTGCAGCAAATGGCATTATTTCATTATTTTTATGGGTGCATAGTATTCCATTGTGTGTGGGGGGCAGGGGTGTTTGCCATATCTTCTTTATCAATTCATCTGTAGATGGACATTTATAGGTTTCTTCCATGTCTTGGCAATTGTAAATAGTGCCACTGTTGAACACTGGCGTGGATGTATCTTTTCAAATTAGGGTTATCATCTTTTTTGGATCTATGCCAGGAATGGGATTGCTGGTTCATATGGTAACTCTGCTTATAGTTTTTTAAAGAAACCTCCATACTGTTCTCCCTAGTGGCTGCACCAATGTACAATATCCCATTAATTATGTAGAAGGGTTCACTTTTGTCCACACTCTCTCCAGCATGTAATTTGTAGACTTTTTGATGATGGATGGCCATTCTGACAGATGTGAGGTGATATTGCATTGTGGGGTATTTTTAATTTTTCTATGTATTTATTTTCAACTGCCCTGGGTCTTCATTGCTGCATGCAGGCTTTCTCTAGTTGCGGTCAATGGGGGCTACTCTTCATTATGATACATGGGCTTCTTATTGTGGTGGATTCTCTTGTTGGGGAGCATGGGCTCTAGAGCTCAGAGCCTGTGGCGCACAGGCTTAGTTGCTCTGCGGAATATGGAATCTTCCCAGGCCAGGGATCGAACCAGTATCCCCTGCATTGGCAGACAAATTCTTAACCACTTGACCACCAGGGAGGCCCCTCATTGTGGTTTTGACTTCTATTTCCCTAATGTTTAGAGATGTTGGACATCTTTTCATGTGATTGTTGGCCATCTGAATTTCCTCTTTGGAAAAATGTCTATTTAGGTATTCTGCCCATTTTTTGATTGAGTTATTTGTTTGTTTATTTGTTTGCTTTTGAAACTGAGCCCTATGAGCTGTTTGTATATTTTGGAAATTACTCCCTTGTCAGTTTCATTGTTTGCAAATAATTTCTCCCAGTCCATAATTTGTCTTTTGTTTTGTTTATGGTTTCTTTTGCTGTACCAAAGCTTTTATGTTTAATTAGCTCTCATTTGTGTCTTTTTGCTTTTATTTCCATTACTCTAGGAGACAGATCAAAAGAAATATTGCTGCAATTTATGTCAAAGAGTGTTCTGCCTATGTTTTTCTCTAGGAGTTTTCTAATATCCTGTCTTACATTTAGGTCTTTAATCCATTTTAACTTTATTTTTGTATATGATGTTAGAGAATGTTCTAATCTCATTCTTTTCCATGTAGCTGTTCAGTTTTCTCAGCACCACTTATTGAAGAAACTGGTTTTTTTCCATTGTATATTCTTGTCCCCTTTGCTGTAGGTTAACCGTAAGTTTGTGGGGTTTCTGCCCTGTTCTATTGCTCTGTGTGTCTGTTTTGGTCCCTGTGCCATGCTGTTTTGATTACTATAGCTTTGCTAGTTAACTTTTCTAAGGAATAGTATGATAAACTTTTTTTTTTAGTTATAGTCAGGGCCACTGCTTGACCTACAGGTATTGGAAAAATTGCCTTATCTGTTTTGAGGAGTTAGCTTGACCTTAATTAAAATGCTTTAATTTTAACATGTACATATTTTAATTCTACTAGAAAGTGGTTTTTACAATTAATATTAGCATTGTATACACTTGTTTAGGTTTATGTGTCTGTGTACATAGAGTAGCAAACTAATAGAACGGGATTACAGAAATGCACATTTCAGCCATGAATGACATAAAACATATCCCTGTGTCCTTCTGTACAATATGTATGTGTTCATCAGACAATAGATATTGTAAATTATATCTCTAATGATGATTTTTATTCATGAAATGAAATAGAATTAGCATGTTTTGCGAAAAACCTCTCCGGAAGGCAGTATTTCCTTTATTGTGTTGCCATAGATAGCTTTTCTGCAATATTCTTTTTCAATTTTTAAATAACCAGATTTTAACAGGCTGTTTAAGATTCTAAGCAATGACATCTTTTCCTTCTTATTAAATTATGAGGCACTCAATGCATTTTAATAAATGCTTTGATTAAATTGTTTGTATGAATAACAAAACTTCCATTGGTCTTGATTTACCAACATGTATGTGAAATCATGATGGGGGAAAAATTCCCACACTTACTGTGTACATGAATACAGAGACTCTTAAAACATTTTAAAGACGCATACTTAAAACTATATTTTAAATAGACAGTAATTATTATTTGATAAATATTTATAAATACTTCTAAGAGAATGATTTTCTCACTTGATAAATAGCATCTGCTAGAGATAACAAGCTAGAAAATATAACAAAAATTTCTTTTATAAAACCAATTTTAAAAAATACCAACAAGTAGCTTGTCACGAAATGTATTAATATCAAGAAGAAGAAATTTAGAAAACCTTATTGAAAGACTTAAATAAATATAAAGAATATTTATATATAGGAAAACACACATTCTTAAAATTGAAGTATAGTTGACTTCTTACAATGTCATGCTAGTTCCAGGTGTACAAACATTTTTTCTGATTCAGTTTATCCCAAGTTAATATATAGGTTAGTTATAATTAACAGTTAAAATCAGTGAGATACGTTATTACTGTTTTGTTAATTGTTGAAATGATTTTTAATTTTATTTATTTTTAATAACAGTAAAAGATAGTCACAAAATTATGGAGGGGAAGTAATAATTAAAAGAGAAGTCTAATTTTACCATATATAAAACTATGTATGGTACCAGTATATCAATAGTATAGTCCCATAAGACAAAATAGTCTAGAAAGCAGAATGATAGAGTCCAAAAAATAAGAATATCTGAATTCAAATTCTGAATCTCCTTGATAGTTAGTTTCTCCTTGCCTCCTTTCTATGGTAATGATTTAGTCACTAAGTTGTGTCCTACTCTGCGACCCCATTGACTGTAGCCTGCCAGTCTCCTCTGTCCATGGGATTCTGTAGGCAAGAATACTGGAGTGGGTTGCCATTTCTTTCTCCAGGAAAAAGTGAAGTGAAAGTTGCTCAGTTATGTGCGACTCTTTGCAACCCCATGGACTATACAGTCCCTCGAATTCTCCAGGCCACAATACTGGAGTGGGTAGCCTTTTCCTTCTCCAGGGGATCTTCCCAACCCAGGGATCAAACCCAGGTCTCCCGCATTGCAGGTGGATTCTTTCCCAGTTGAGCCACAAGGGAAGCCCAAGAATAATGGAGTGGGTAGCCTATCCCTTCTCCAGGGGATCTTGCCAACCCAGGAATCTAACCAGGGTCTCCCACATTGCAGGTGGATTCTTTACCAACTGAACCATGAGGGAAGCCCCTCCTGTGTAAGAGGATTTACTCACATATGGTGTATGATGTATATGTGCTAAGTCACTTCAGTCATGTCCAACTCTTTGAAACCCTGCGTACAAATCAATATAAAGGCAAAGAATGATTGAATAAATAATCTTAGGAAAATTAGGTAGAAATTTGGGAAAAGATAAATTGAAAAATGATGAATTAAGAACAAACGTAGGGCTTCTCGGTTGGCTCAGTGGTAAAGAATCCAATTGTCAAAGCAGAAGATACAGGTTCAGTCCCTCATCTGGGAAGATCCTACATGCTGCAGAGCAACTAACCCCACCACCACAACTACTGAGCCTGAGCTCTATAGCCCAGGAACCACAACTCCTGAGCCCATACACCATAACTACTGAAGCCTGTGTGCCCTAGAGCCTGTACTCTGCAACAGCAGAAGCCACTGTAATGAGAAGCCCATGCACTGCAACAAAGAGTAGCCACCGCTCAGCGCAACTAGAGAAAAGCCCAAGCAGCAGGGAAGATCCAGCACAGCCACAAATAAATAAATAAAATTACATATAAAAAAGAACAAAAGTAAAAAATTAAAAATAATTAGCCGAAGAATAACTGAAAGAAATAAAATTAGATATTTAGAAAACCTCTGAAAGATTTTCTAAAATTCTGTTTAGAATTATTTCAAACAGAAGACTAAGTCCAAATTCAACTTTATCATGTATTTATTGAGCACCTACCATGTCATAAGCATTATTATAGAATCTCAGGTTAGGTCAGTAAACAACAGACAACACAGAGATTGTAACCCTGAAGGTTCCAGCAAGAATCAAATATCAAGGATAGGTAACTGTTTTCAAGAAAAATAGAGAACTGTGTGGTAATGGTTTATAGACAGACATATAAATAAGTGAAACAGAATTGGGAGTCCAGAAATAAACCCATGCATTTATTTTCCAAAAAGTTGAAAACCACACAAATGTCCATCTACTGCTTAATGAATTTTTTCATGTATTGTATCTGTATAATGGAATAGTATTCGACCATAAAAAGAATGGAGTACATGTTACAACATGGGTAAGCCTCAAAAGTATTATGTTAAGTGAAAGAAGTCAAACACAAAAAGCCACATATTGCATAATTTCATTTATATGAGATGTCCAAAATAGGCAAAACCATAGAAATAGAAATTAAATTAGTAGTTTCCTGGAAACAAGGAAAAGAGAGATTGGGGAATGACTGAGGGTTTCTTTTTAATTGATGAAAATGCCCTGGAACTAGTGGGGATAGTCTTATTGTTGTTCTTTGGAAAGTGATTTTTGCTCCTGTAAATGCTTTTAAGATTTCCCCCTTTGTCTTTGGTTTTCATTAGTTTTGCTGTAATGTCCCGGAGGTGATTTTCTTTGCATTTATCCTGCTAAGTCTAGAGTTTATTGGCTCAATGGCTTGATATCTCTTGTTGGATTTTGACAATTCTGAGTCAATATCTCTCATTTCACATATGTTAAAAGTAAATTTCAATTACACATATATTGTTTCTTATCAGTGTCCTATATGATTCTTAATATTTTCATTAGTTTTTAATATTTTTTAAAATATTTTCTATTCATTCTCTTCTCCAACTTTCTGTCTGAATGCTGGGAACTCCAAATGTTATTATTTGGTGGTTTTTTTCTCCTGATCTTAAATCATTCAAGAAAATAGTTCTCCTGTCTCCTGCCAAAGAGGTGTGTTTATCTGACTGCCTCAACCCCCAGGAATGAATGTGCATCTTCTCACTTTATTCTCCCAGTCAACTTCTGGACTCACAACTTCCGCTTGTCCAAATCTCATGTTTTCATTCCCATTTTCTTTGACCTTGTGGGTTTTAATATATATTTTATTCTTTTGCTGTCCCTTTAAGGAAGCCTTGAGTAGAAGAAAAAATAAATGATTATTCTGCCATGCTTAACAGGAAGTCATATGTCCAGTACTATTCAGTGTTGGTAAGAGTGTCATGAAACAGCATTCTCATAGATTTCTGATGGTGGTGGCCTTTTTATAAAAAATGTTTAAATCTGATTTCTCTTCTGAGCAGAAAGCCTAAATAAATAATCTAAAATTCAAAATTTAGAATATTTTCTAGGGACTTTCCTGGTAGTCCAGTGCCTAAGACTCCACATTCCAAATGCAGGGGGCCTGGGGTTCAGTCCCTGGTCAGGGAACTAGATCCCACATGCTGCAACTAAAGAGAGCACATGTGCTGCAACTGAGACCTGGTTCAGCCAAATAAATAATTTTTTTTAGAAAAGGAATGTTTCCTATTCAGAAGGATATTCACAGTAGCATACTTAATGACAAAGTTCAGATTAACCTAAATAGTAATAATTTGGTAATAGATAAATAAATTTTAGAGCCTACATCTAATAGAAAATTGTACAGCCCTTTAAAATTGTTTGTCAAGATATGTATTAACATAGATAAATGCTATTACATTATGTTAACTGAAAAGGACACAATTTTTAAAAATTTTCTAGAAACAAACACAACTCAGAACAGAAGCATATAAAAGTATGTTTCTGTATGGAAGTAACT
Source organism: Giraffa tippelskirchi (assembly GCF_054371585.1). Taxonomy (NCBI): domain Eukaryota; kingdom Metazoa; phylum Chordata; class Mammalia; order Artiodactyla; family Giraffidae; genus Giraffa; species Giraffa tippelskirchi. The sequence continues at coordinate 84,491,154 of NC_137275.1, read as the reverse complement.
TATCCAAATATGGACAATACTTACCTTAGGATGGTAGAATAGTGACAAATGGGTTTTTTTTAATATATATATATATATATATATATATATATACACTTCTCTATATTTTCCATTATGCCTAATGAATGTGTACTTTCTTAAAATAACGAAGATAGGGAAAACACCATTTTAAAAAGAAGAAACATTATTTCTTTAACTTACACACTATGCTATTTATAATATTAATAATATGAAGCCCACATTATTTGTTCAAAATATCATATTTCTTTTTAATTCATTACAAGTCCTGGTTTTAAGTTCACTTATAAAGATGGAGCGTTTTCAACATGGCTTTCTTTTTTTTTTTTTTTTAATAAATTTATTTATTTTAGTTGGGGGCTAATTACTTTACAATATTGTAGTGGTTTTTACCATACATTGACATGACTCAGCCATGGGTTTACATGTGTTCCCCATGCTGAACCCCCCTCCCACCTCCCTCCCCATCCCATCCCTCTGGGTCATCCCATTACCCCAGCCCTGAGCATTTGTCTCATGCATCGAACCTGGAATGGTGTTCTGTTTCACATATGATAATATACATGTTTCAATGCTGTTGTCCCAGAACGTCCCACCCTCACCTTCTCCCTCAGAGTCCATAAGACTGTTCTATGCATCTGTGTCTCTTATTCTGTCTCACATATAGGGTTATCGTTACCATCTTTCAAATTCCATATATATGCATTAGTATACTGTATTGGTGTTTTTCTTTCTGGCTTACTTCACTCTGTATAATGGGCTCCAGTTTCATCCATCTCAATAGAACTGATTCAAATGTATTTTTTTAATAGCTGAGTAGTACTCCATTGTGTATATGTACCACAGCTTCCTTATCCATTCGTCTGCTGATGGACATCTAGGTTGCTTCCATGTCCTGGCTATTGTAAACAGTGCTGCGATGAACATTGGGGTACACGCGTCTCTTTCAATTCTGGTTTCCTCAGTGTGTATGCCCAGCAGTGGGAATGCTGGGTCAACATGCCTTTCTTAAAAATAGTGTTTGAGAAAGAATTCTGGACTCACAAACCTAACAAACCCCTAGATCATATTCTCTACATTTCGTAGAAAACATGTTTCACTTACAATTCAGCCTCAGAATTAAATTCTGTGCTACTACAACTCTAAAATGCAGTGCCTTAGATAAATATCAACCAAACACTACAGAGTTTAATTTGAAATACGTGTTCCACGTTACAATCTGATCTCCCTCAATACTGTTTAACAAATTAAAATGGCAAATGGCATCATCTGCTAACCCTTTGAGGCAGCAAGAGATACTGAAGAGTTGCTTGAGTTTATCTCTGCTGATTCAACTATGTGTTGCAAGACTGTTCTAAAATTGATTTATACAAGTTGAACCAGAAGTGATTTTTTTAAGTAGATTTAGAAATGTGGTATAAAATAAGCATTATTCTGGTTTTCTGTTTTGAGTGCTTGAGATAAATTTAAAAGAAGTGAAATCTTTAAGTAATTAGAATTAGACAATTATATTGTTAATTGGCTGTACCCCAATACAAAATAAAAAGTGTTAAAAAAAAAGAATTAGACAACTATACATAAGTTGTGAAACATTGGAAATATACACTAACACAAATGCCATATTGCAGATTCTGAACTTAATTTCTCATATGAACTGTGAAAATAATGCATCATCTACAGGCTAGCAGGATCTAAAAGATGGAAACTTCATTACCAAGGAACATAACATTTATAGGCAAGAAAAGAGCCTTTCATATTCTGTTTATGTTCACAGCAACCCTCTTAGCAAAGTGAGAAGCCCAGAAAAGAAGCAAAGTATAATTCTTAATATCTTTCCATTTGGGCTCAAATTACACAGAATGGTTTATTCTGCCTTCCAGTAGATAGCTGGAAAGACAACTACTACAACAAGCCAGTTTGGAAATGAAAGACAAGCATCTATTTGTCTTACAGATTTATATTAACTTCTTCTCTGATAGCTCACCCAAGCTTCTTTGGGGGCCCTCTACAGCTGCCATTTTGCAGTGCTTAGTGGGACACTCACTCACATGAAATGAGCTTACAGATTTCTGTTGCTTCCTTTCTTAGCAAAAAGGTCCTTTCCTATCAGTGCTTTCCAAGTTACTCTGTTTTCATAGCTTTATGACTCTCAAAGGAACACACAACGTGTAGCATATAAATTAGGAAATTTATAGTATCCATTCATGGAGCTTGATTTATGGCAGGACTCCCATTTCAGCTCTGTTCTGGGCATGTCTGAAAGCAGTGAAAGAGGTGAGATTCTACAGGGGCTAGCAAAGAAACCTCAAAGGAGAGGTCAGATGGGCTACCAAGGTCAGAATGTCTTTGTGAGAAAGCTACTTCATCTAGCTGTGAGTACAGCAGCTCTTATGAGAATAACCAGTGTAACTGTGTGATACTGTAATACTTGTCTCCTGATAATTCAAGAAGTGTCAATATGCAACCTGGATTGCATAATCTGTCCATTTTGCTTTTCCCAGTGTCATCAGCATCGAAATGAATAATGCAACTGAATAATGCAGTTCACTCATTCCTTATCTTACAGTTAAGCCGTATGTCTTCTCAAATACTTGGTATATTTAGGCAAGTTTTTTTTTCAATAATAGTTTTTACAACAAGAATATTAGTTCTCTAAGGAATCGCAAGTAATTTTATAATCATAACTGTTTTATCTATGTATTGTGATATATTTTACGGACAGGAAGACGATATGTTTTCAATGTCGCATGTCATCTCTTATTTAAAGCATTGATATGATATATAAGTACTTGATTCTATAATTTATAAAAACTGAATAAGACATGACCGTAAGATGTGAAAAACTGAATCATTAGAAAAAACCCTTATGCTAGGAAAGATTGAAGGCAGGAGGAGAAGGGGATGACAGAGGATGAGATGGTTGGATGGCATCACGACTCAATGGACATGAGTTTGAGTAAGTTCCGGGAGTTGGTGATGGACAGGAAAGCCTGGTGTGCTACAGTCCATGGGGTCGCAAAGAGTCAGACACAGCTGAGCGACTGAACTGAACTGAACTGTAAGATACTTTTGGAGGGTTCTCTGAAGAGTCTGATATTAGTGAACCTGCACTTTTAAGGCTTCTAAAAATAGAGATCACCTACAAAATCATGTTATATTCCTGAGAGTCTCAAATATTGAAAGAAACTATTTGCCATAAGATCTCTCTCTTCTGTTTCACTTAGGATGAAAGCCTTTGATGAACTTGTGAGATTGTGGAAAGAATGTTTCTAACACTTTAGTTGTATTCAAAGATTGAAATGCAGTCAACAGCTTAGTGGGGATATTCCTACTTATTTGACGAGTTGAATTGTCTCAACTCAGAAAATAGAAGATCAGCTTCTAATATACAAGGATTTCATAGGATGCAAGAAGAGAACTCTTGCCTATGGAATTAGTAAAGTAAAAATGTTTGTTGTACAAATTTAGAGATTGGCTCATGTATAAAGAATCCTGCCCACACTGTAAAAGATTACACTTGCCATGACTTAGAAGATTTGAAGAAGCAGGATGCTGATTCTGAGGTCATAGGGCCTTTGGGGATGTGTTTATTTGCTTGGACTAAGATAACAAAATACCATGAACTCGGTGGCTTAAACAACAATTTATTTTCTCACATTATGAAGACTAGAAGTCCACGATCAAATTATTGACATATTTGGTTTCTTCTGAGTCCACTCTCCTTGGCTTGTAGATGTCCAAATTCTTGCTGTATCCACACATGATCATCCCGTGGCCAGTGTTGTCTGTGTCCTAATCTCTTATAAAGATACCAGGTCATATTGGATTAGGGCCCATCCACATGGTCTCATTTTATTGCCTTCTCAGTCACTTCAGTCATGTCTGACTCTTTGCGACCCTGTGGACTGTAGCCCACCAGACTCCTCTGTCCATGGGATTCTCCAGGCAAGAATACTGGAGTGGTTTGCCAGGCCCTCCTCCAGGGGATCTTCCAGACCCAGGGATTGATCCTGGGTCTCATATATTTCCTGCATTGGCAGGCAGGTTCTTTACCACTAGCACTACCTGGGAAGCCCATTTTATCTTAATTACCTCTTTAAAGGCCCTGTCTCCAAATACAGTCACATTCTGAGGTGCTGGGGATTCGAATTTCAGTACATGAATTTGAGGGGGACACAGTTCAGTCCGTAATATTGGAAAATGTGCTATTCTGGATCTCTCAGAATATAGATCCAGGAAATGTGGAAGTAGTTCACAGTATTTCCCAGCGTAGGATCTTGATTATTCACATGGTAATGCTAGAAGATCCAGGAGAAGATGCCTGCTGCTGCTGCTAAGTCGCTTCAGTCGTGTCCAACTCTGTGCGACCCCATAGACGGCAGCCCACCAGGCTCCCCCGTCCCTGGGATTCTCCAGGCAAGAACACTGGAGTGGGTTGCCATTTCCTTCTCCAATGCATGAAAGTGAAAAGTGAAAGTGAAGTTGCTCAGTCGTGTCCGACTCTTCGCGACCCCATGGACTGCAGCCTACCAGGCTCCTCCGTCCATGGGATTTTCCAGGCAAGAGTACTGGAGTGGGGTGCCATTGCCTTCTCCGGAAGATGCTTGAGCTTACAAAAATATTTGCGTATATTGTCACACATTCAGAATAGAAGTCAGTTACTGCTGTTATATATATGTATAAATTTATTGATTTATTTATTTTTGGCTATGCTGGGTCTGCATTGCTGCATGGGCTTCTCTCCATTTGTGGCAAACGGGGGCTACTGTGCAGCTCGGCTGTGGTTGCATCTCTTGTGGAGCATGAGCTCTAGGGTACTCAGGCTTCAGTAGTTACAGCGTATGGGCTCAGTAGATTGCGGTTCCTGGGCTCTAGAGCACAGGCTCAATAACCATGGCACAGGGGCTTATTTGCTCTGATGCATGTGGGATCCTCCAGGACCAGGGATAGGACCCACATCTCCTGCAGTGGCAGGTGGACTCTCCACCACTGAGCCACCAGGGAAGTCCTTGTTATAGGTTTTTTGATTAATTTTTTAGAAACTTTTTGTTTTATATTGGATTAGGAAGCTGATTAGGGCTGATTAGGGCTTCCCACATGACTCAGTGGTAAAGAATCCACCTGCCAGTGTGGGAGATGTGGGCTCAATCCCTGGGTCAGGGAGATTCCCTGGAGAAGGAAATGGCAATCCACTCCAGTATTCTTGCCTGGGAAATCCCACAGACAGAGGAGCCTGGCAGGCTACAGTTCAGAGAGTTGCAAAAAAGTCAGACACAACTAAGCAACTAAATAACAATAGCTGATTGATGATGTTTTGATAGTTTTCAGTGGCCAGTAAAGGGATTCAGCCATACATATACATGACATTCTCCCCCAAACTACTCTCCCATCCAGGCTACCACATAACATTGAGCAGAGTTCCTTGTGCTGCTGTTAGGGGTTTTTTAAGTTAACTTTTATTGGAGTATAGTTTTTATAATATTTATTTATTTATTTGACTGTTCCAGGTCTTAGTTGCAGCATGCAAATTCAGTTGCAGCATGTGAACTTACTGAAGTAAGTGAAGCAAAATGAATCAGTTATACCTATACATATATCCACTCTTTTTTAGATTCTATTCCCATATAGGTCATTACAGAGTATTGAGTAGAGTTCCCTGTGCTATACAGTAAATCCTTATTAGTTACCTATTTTATGTATAGTAATATGTATATATCAATCCCAATCTCCCAATTTATCCCTACCCCTTTCCTCTTGGTAGCCATAAGGTTGTTTTCTACATCTATGACTCTTTTTGTGTCTTGTAAATGGATTCATTTGTACCATTTTTTTAGGTTCCAGATATAAGCGATATCATATTTGTCTTTCTCTGTCTGACTTTGTTTTAATTTTTTGTAAAGATCAGTAAAGAGTTAACAACATTTTCTTCCCAGTAGTAGTAGTAGTAGTGAAAGTTGCTCAGTCATTTCCGACTCTTTGCGACCCCATGGACTGAATTCTCTAGGCCAGAATACTGGAGTTGGTAGCCTTTTCTTTCTCCAGGGAATCTTCCCACCCAGGGATCGAACCCGGGTCTCCCGCATTGCAGGCAGATTCTTTACCAGCTGAGCCACAAGGGAAGCCCAAGAATACTGGAGTGGGTAGCCTACCCCTTCTCCAGGGTATCTTCCCAACCCAGGAATCGAACCAGGGTCTCCTGCATCGCAGGCGGATTCTTTACCAACTGAGCTATCAGGGAAGCCCTTTCTTCCCAGAGCCTTTGTCAAAATTGTTTACATCATCTCCCTTAATATCAGTTTCAAAGATATTTGTTTGGTTAGAACATCTCAACCACATATGTATCAACAAATTTGCAAGTTTTTATCCAAGAAGTGGGTGTTTACATGATGCATTTGTCAGCACAGGCTCACTGCTATAATAAGTAAACCCCGAATCTCAGCACTTTAAAGTTTATTTCTACTTTCTATAAAGTCTAGTCAATATTCCTGATCATGTAGCTCTCCTAGGCAATTTTTCTCCAAGTGATTGCTCAGAGAACTAGGCGCTTTCCATCTTATAGCACTACCATCTTAAATAGGTAGGTTCCAAGGTTTTGTGGAAGGGAAATAGAACATGTAGAAGGCACTCCAGATGTTTACTTCCTTGACCCAAATGCAAAAGAACGTCACTTCTGTTCATGTTGGCTAGAACCAGTCCTTAGATTCAGAGAGACTAGAAAACATAATCCTTGGCTGGACAGCTGCTTTCCAGTAATAGCTCTCCACTGTGAACACAGAACTTGAATCTTTGGTGATCAGCTGGCTCCCTCTGCTATGTACAGCAACTCCAGCATATGCTATGCTATGCTATGCTATGCTATGCTAAGTCGCTTCAGTCGTGTCCGACTCTGTGCGACCCCATAGATGGCAGCTCACCAGGCTCCGCCGTCCCTAGGATTCTCCAGGCAAGAATACTGGAGTGGGTTGCCATTTCCTTCTCCAGTGCATGAAAGGGAAAAGTGAAAGTGAAGTCGCTCAGTCGTGTCCGACTCCCAGCGACCCCATGGACTGTAGCCCACCAGGCTCCTCCGTCCATGGGACTCTCCAGGCAAGAGTACTGGAGTGGGGTGCCATTGCCCTCTCCGGCAACTCCAGCATAGGTTTCTTTAAATACAGTTGCATTGGCAAATTAGTGACTAAAAGCCAAACTGCCCAGCTAGAACCCTGACTCTGCTGTTTATTGGCTGTGTGACCTTGGAAATACTGCTCACCTCTAACCATCTCAGCTTTCTCATCTATAAAATAGGAATTTTATTCAGAGATTTGAACAGACTACTGTAAAGCACTTGAAATATTGCCTAGCCCACAGTCAACACTCAGTAAATGTTAGCTATTATCATTATTCTCATGAGTATGTCCCCACCATACTCCTTGTGAAGTAGGCTGTAAAAGTTTCAAGAACCCATAGCCCTCAGTGCAGTAGAGATGACCCAAGTGGGAGAACTCTGCCCAACAAAAGTGCCCATGACTGAATGAATGGACCAGTATTCTCTCTTGTAACAGCTGAGTGTTTAACACACAGAGTAAGTCAGCAGGTTATTACAGGGTAGAATTCAAAAAATGAAAAGAACAAAACCAAACAAACACCCAGAGAAAAGACAATGATCAGAAGCCATGAGACAATAAATGCCAACAGCTGTCAGACACCGTGAATGGGGAAAGCTAAGAAAAACAATGGAGAGAATGGAATAGCAGGAACAGGGGCTACAAAAAGTAGCTGAGTCACCAGAATGGTATAGGGCTGCAATAGGGACCCATGGCATCATGAGAACACAATGACACAAATGGCTAACATCCCAAATGACCTTCCTGCTTCATTCCAGTGGGAGGAGGATCTGACTGTAAAACAGATACTTCTCTTCCTTACTTTAAAGCCCCATCACTTAAGATTTCCTACCTTGTCATTTTGGCTTGTGATTTGAAAGAGCCTGTCATCATAGCCACTGTGATTAACTTGAAACTTATAAGTGATCTTGGTACTTTTTTCTGATACTATGAATATAGTGGCTGTTAATTTCAGTTCACAGATCCAGGTGTAGAAGAAATGTTCTACAACAAGGAACTTCCTGATTCTGAGCACCACCAGCACCCTTCCTCCGATGTGTTGAAATTTAACCTTGTTCATTCTTGGAGCTTGATGCCAACTTACCCAGGATGGTTCACAGTTCTGGAATCTTAGGTAGTGCCGCAGCATCCGGCAGGTGGAATACAGCCCGTGGGTTGTTGGTCATCTCTTCACAGCCCTGACCATGCTCTGTCCACATCATCCCCTCAAGTCCAGCAGCTCTGAGCTGCTTCTGCACCAGGTTCACTGCATGGATATTTTTACCGAGGCTGTGAACTCCATGCACCCTGGGGTCTCAAGCACCCTGCGATTGTGCCTTTCTAGGGGCTATCTTGCTCCCTCCCTTGCAATACTACCCAAAAGTATGATCCAAGTTCCCATGTCTAAACCCATGCCTCTGGCCCTCATTGAACCTAAAGAGTCTTTTTAACATTATTATTAACAGAGAGAAGCTCTTTTACTTCAACTTTCTCCAAGTCATTTTATCCCTACCTGTACTTTCTCTCTTCTGCTGAGGTTTAACCTTTTGAAATACAAACCAGAAAGTTTTCCAGCTGACTTCCATGCCCATCCTTACTACACACACTTCATCTTGATGAAGAAAGCAAAGACCTTCCCACTACATATATGAGAGAAAAGGAAAGGGAAAAATAAAGAGAAAAAAGTTAGATGCTTTCGGGAATTCACTGGCAGTCCAGTGGTTAGGACTCTGTGCTAACTCCGTGCTTCCACTTCAGGGAACTAAGTGGGAACTAAGATCCTTCAAGCCACTCACCACAGCCAGGAAAAAAAGTTAAACATTCCAAAATACTTTTTGTTCTTCTTTTTTTTTTCCTTTTTGCTGTAGATACCTGGAAGCTCAGGTTCAAATTTTATGCTCAGTACAATTACAGACCCTTGAAATGAGGATATTTACAATTATAGACCTTTGGAATGAGGATATTTACTAGTTTTTTTTTTTTTCTTAAATTCTGATTTCAGGTTGTCATTCTCATTTTATCAACTTTATTTGGTATACTTTGTAAACAAATACATTTTCCTACCTATTCAAATCCATATTGATTTTTTAAAACTAATTATTGTAGCAGTGTGGAGGGTAGCTGAGATGGGCCGATAGAGACATACTCATATTCATCAGGACTCAGAACTGGAAGGTCTGTCTTGATGTCCTGCAGTTCTAGTGACTCTAAGCTTCCAATGACCTCTCTTGTATGCTCAGCCATAGTAGAAACTCAGTTACTGTTTCTGATTGTCCTGCTCTAGGTCCCACCAGTAAACTGACCATCTTTCTTTCAACATAATGGCATCTGTTTATTTTAGCTTCTCCTTATTCTTGACTTCTCCTACTTATAGGCTTGTACTAGTTACCTTTTGTCAATCTTTGTCTTTCAGTTTTTGCTTTTTGCTACCATTTGAGCACCTCCCAAAGAAAGATAATATTCATAAGACTAATTAACTGCAATTATTCCCAATTGAGTTTTCCTGATAGATCAACTTATAGGTTCATTTTTTTCTCACTAGACTACTGATTTGTTTTAAAATTATATTAAAGGATATAAATCAACAGCCAGATGAAAAGATATATAGGGCAAGGTCCCGAACAAAAGAGCATCTGTCCTCGAGGAGCTTGGGGCTCAGCATGGTGGCCTGAGGAACCCATGTAGAAACCAGTTCTCCTACATGGAAACTCCAAAAAAGGGCCTCAACTCATAGGTTATTGACTAAATGGTTATTGACTTTTCTTGGATCTGATAACTGCCTTTGTTTGTAACAATGCATAAGGTGTCAGGGTCCTTTCGTACAAGAGAATTGTATACAGAAGTAAAACTCTAGAAGAGGATAACAGGGAAGAACCTCTTAGAAGGCTCTGTGGGCAAATAGGTATCCTAAAGCTTAGCTTGTTCAATATTACCATTAATTAAAGATAGGGTAAATAAAGCAAATATTGCTCTCAGAATATAAATATATCCTTTCCCTTTGAGGCTTCCCTGGTGGCTCAGATGGTAAAGTGTCTGCCTGCAATGTGGGAGACCCAGGTTTGATCCCTGGATCAGGAAGATCCCCTGGAGAAGGAAATGGCAACCCACTCCAGTACCCTTGCCTGGAAAATCCCATGGACAGAGGAGCCTGGTAGGCTACAGTCCATGGGGTCGCAAAGAGTTGGACACAACTGAGCGACTTCACTTTCCTTTCACTTTTGAGGATAAAACTCCACCCTGACCCATTCAGACATTGTTTGGTTCCATGACCTTTTTGATGCAATGACCAGAGTCCAGATTTGTATATTTGCCATAGTCTGGGTTATCAGGTCTTAAGTAAAACTTTAAGCAACATGGTAGCCTGTGACTACAAAATGAGATTATACTTTCCAGTGAAAGTGAAAGTCGCTCAATTGTGTCTGACTCTTTGTGACCCCTTGGACTATACAGTCCACGAAATTCTCCAGAATACTGGAGTGGGTAGCCGTTCCCTTCTCTAGGGGATCTTCCCAACCCAGGGATCAAAGCCAGGTCTCCCGCTTTGAAGGTAGATTCTTTACCAGCTGAGCCATCAGGGAAGCCCTTACACTTTCTCTTTGACTCTAAATATTATTATGACACAAGTTTCCAAGTGGCCCCCTGAAAAAATCCCCAACAGTTCTGATGATGACTTGTTATCTTAAACACTATTTAATACATATTCATTTGTCCAGATTCCACTAGCTTATAGATGCAAATAAAGTCATGTTAAGGGAAATAACCAACTAGTGATCAAGTGACATCATCACCTACATAATGCAGGACTTCAATCTCCTTTGAAATCTCACTTTCTTGAAGTGTTTTAGGCATCTTCACCTGGTGTCTCACATATGCTCACAAACACACCCCACCAGGTACCACATTCACTTGCTGGAACCTGGAGCTCTTCCACCAGAAACTTGGTTTTTTGGCAGGATCTGGCCCTGCTCTGCTGGCATGGTAATTCCTGCTGGGTTTCACTGGTGTTCAGGAATGCCTCTAGATCATATGATGAGCACTATAGGTACCAAGTTCCCGGCAGACACTGCTATGGTTCCACAGACATCTCAGCTTCTGCTTTACTCCAGCATGCATGGCAGTTCTTGCTCTGCCTGTCAGTGTCTCTGACCCAGCGCCACCCAAAGGCACTAAAGAAAAATGTTCTCCCCTGTCTCTTCTCACTGGGGGAATCCAAACCAGCAGTGTTGGGGTCTTAACAGATTTCGGTGGAACAGCACTTTCAATTTTTACTTAGCGCCCTTCTTCTCCCAAGGTCCCAGACACCCACTCAGGGGACTTGTAAATGAGAATGTGCTTAATGATAGCCACCAGGCTGCCAAGATCACTATTCTCTTAAAATTCAAGTCCATTGTTTTTGACTTGACTTTCTTCAAGATAATTTCTCCCAAGAGGCAACTTTGTCCTCATCCAAATAGTTCCTGGTGGGCCCACCTTACTAGTTTGCCAGACCCTCCTGCTCTTGCCTGAAATTCACCTAATTACAACTTTCTCCCCCAATTCTATCTGCTAGATTAAAATGAAATCTTTATGTAATCGTGCATAAGTAAATATGCTCTTTCCACCTCTAAAAGAAAAGCAAAGCAGCTCTATAGACATTAGCAAGTGCTAACACAGTGACAGAAAATACTGTAGAGATGAGAAAAACAAACCCACTTCATGTCAGAGCCAACTGCTTAGGTTAATATATGTAATTAATTATAGACTTGCCAGCTTTCAGCAACTTTGCATAAATTATTGCATAAATAATAAATCATTGAAATCCAGAATCTCAGAATCATTAAGAAAGCTGTCAGTAATTCATGGGACTGAAGAACAAAGAAAATGAAGACTTGAATCTATCTTGCTAACCTATTTTAGCTTTGCTTAGAGCAAATTTTTATGTAAATTAAACAAAATTAAATAAAATAAAATGTAATTATGAGCTAGTTTTGTTGAGAAATGTCAAAAGCATTCATTACAGATTCAAGAACAATTTACCATAAACTCAAAAGTTAATTACAAATCTGATTATAATAAATCACTAATACAATTGATTAAACTATTTCATCCTGAGTTGAAACATTTTTCTGTTTCTATAGCACTTGTTGGGTTTGTTTATTTGGGGTTTCTTTTTGGCTGTGCTGGGTTTTAGTTGCAGCATGCAGGATCTCGTTCCTTGATCAGGAATTAAACCTGGGCCCCCTGCATTGGGAATGTGAAGTCTTAACCTCTAAACCACCAGGGAAGTCCCTGTGGTTGATTATTTGTTTGGTTTTTAATGTCTGTACCATTCCCAGAAGAGCATTTTATTTTTTCCGTAGTACGCACTCCAAATAGTATGATAAATGAAGAAGCAAATGAATGGTTGTCATGTATAAAAGAAGGACTATTTCCCTCAAATATTCTAGGCTGCCTTCTTGCAGCATCATGGCAAAGCGACTAGGACCCACACCAGAGCCAAATAGTCCGGATTCTGGTTCTGACTCTGCATCTGTTACCAGGGTGAACCTGGAAATGCACTTAACATCTCTGTGCCTCAGTTTCCTCATTTGAAAATGGGAATAATAATAGTGCCCATCTCATAGAATGTGATGAGAATTAGATGCAATTTCATGTGTAAAGTCCTTGGAACAATGTGTGACACATGATAAAGCACAATTGATTTCCATCATTATTCCTCTAACTTACATATGAATAATCTATTTTAAGTAAAAAAGAAACTAAAGAATTTTGAAATTTCAAAACTATAACTAATTTTAGATAAAGTGACGACTAAACCTTAAGAACTTTGCGGGGACTTCCACCGTGGTCCAGTGGTTAAGACTCCATGCTTCCAATGTAACGGGTGCAGGTTCAATCCCTGGTCAGGAAACTAAAATCTCACATGCCACATTGCATGGCCAAGAAAAAATATAAGAATTTTTCAGATTATAAAATGTCATGCTTGCCAAAGAGGAAAAAGATACCCAGGAGATGTGACCATGAAGTAAGAGAATTCAGAAGTTTAGAGGGAAATTCTGGTGCAAGAGATAATACTTATGGCAAACCAAAAGCAGAGGTGAGAGGTCCCAAATCACAAGGGGACTAAAGAAAACCAAAACAAATATTGCCAGTAGACATACCACAGGTCTGGTCACCATGTGAACATGATCTTAAAGGATTTCAGCTCAATCTTTGAGGAATTTCTTACCTAAGGAATGATTTCTTCTATTTCATATATGACCAGTGTTTGCAGATACCTATGATCAGTCACATCCTTGAGACCCACCTCTGATTTGTTCCATAGATGGGGTTCACAATGATATGCAAGTTAAGACTCAGACTAACACAGTCCCATCTCCAACTCATCTTACGTATATGTTTTTCTGCTCCCCCCCTTGAGCATCATGCCTGAAAAAGCAGACACTTGCTCAGCTGGCAACTACCCATATAGTTGGGTCAATGCAGGAGACACGGATTCAATCGATGGGTCAAGAAGATGCCCTGGAGTAAGAAATGGCAACCCACTCCAATATTCTTGCCTGGAAAATCCATCAATAGAGGAGCCTGGCAGGCTGCAGTCCATGGGGTCACAAAGAGACATGACTGAGCACGCACTCATGCACACAGTACTTTGCCCATCTTCTCAATTTCTTCTGTTGTTGCTATTGTGTTTAGCTATGACTCTTCTTAGCTAAATTCTTTGATTTTTTGGCAATAAGATGTATATAACATGTTCATGTAATTTTTAAAAAAATCTCTTCCAGATTTTTGGTTACATTCCCTTTCTCATTTCTAATATAGGTATTTGTTTTTTCTCTCTGTTGTTATAATTTAAGGTTATCGGCTGAGAGTGCTTGAGATACCCATCTACCCAACAGGAATGGTCTTGTCAATAAAGCCTCTCCACTGGCCATGATTCTCCCTCTCTTGGACAGAGCTTGGATGGATAGTGCCTGAATTTGTTTGTCTGATTCTTCTCATTCAGCACTTCAATAACTGACCAGACCCCTGCTCTCTGACACAATCTTTCTTTAAATATGTTAAAGACTTCTCTAGTGGCTCAGTGGTAAAGAATCTGCCTGCAATGCAGGAAACGTGGGTTCAATTCCTGGGTTGGGAAGATCCCCTGGAGAAGGGAATGGCAACTCACTCCAGTATTCCTTCCTGGATCATCCCATGGACAGAGGGGGCCTGGTAAGCTACAGTCCGTGGGGTCACAAAGAGTTGGATACAACTGAGCAACTAATACACACACATAGTCTGCTTAGGTTGATCTGGAAGCCACTCTATTTAAGGTGACTTTACCTATTATTGGTTTTTGCTTTTGATATGAAAAATAACATTTATTTTCTGATTTTAAAAACAATACAAGCAGGTTACAAAGCAGTTAAATACTCCAGAACAGCTTAAAGAATGTAAAATTGACCAGAGGAACCACTAACCAGTTAAAGCCATTGTTAACATTTTGGTAAACATCCTTCCAGATCACCCTCAATTAAAATTTAAAAAGTATCATATTATACATGTCTTTTTATAATCTACTTTTTTACTCTACGATATACTATAGACATTTTTCCATGTCAGTATCTATGAATGTCATCATTTTCAGTTCAGTTCAGTCACTCAGTCGTGTCTGACTCTTTGTGACCCCATGGACTGCAGCACACCAGGCTTCCCTGTCCATCACCAACTTCCAGAGCCAGTGGTCATCATTTTAGCCGTCATTTTAGCAGGTATATATTGTTACCTTGTATGAATGTCCCACAATTTATTGGGTTTAATTTTCCTCACTTTGGTCACACTGCACATCTTGCAGAATCTTAGTTCCTCTTCTAGGGATCGAATCTGGGCCACGTCAATGAAAGTACCAAGTCCTACCACTGGTTTGCCAGGGCATTCCCTATTTGTTTAAAATTTTAAAGCATTCCCTATTTGTTTAAAATATCAAAGGAACATCTTATTTTGAAATTTCTTGAAAGTTACTTCACCATTATGTCCCTAGAGCAAATGCCCACTTTTCTTTGTTTACCATGTGCTGGTTCTCTGCTAAGACTCTATATGCCTGAACTTAAATTCATTCTTCTTAGAAAAGCAGAGAGACTTGAGTGAAAACCTAGTTCATCAACTGTTTTCCAGCTGACAAGGTACCATAGATTTTCCACAAAAAGGTAGTTTTTTTCCCCACTTGTTTTGTTTGTTTGTTTTTGTATCCAAAATGTGTTTATTGGGATGGTTTCCCATTCATCTTGATACAGGGTACTTTTAGTGCTGCTTCCATCTGAAAGAGCATCCTTCTGTAAGCTTTGCTTTTCCTCCTGTAGGCTGACAGAGGACGGTAGAGCAGCCAATGCACAAAACTACTGTTTGTACATGGCTAAAGATGGTGGTGATTTTATAGCATACTGGGCATTTTACATCCATGAAATAGAAATTGGGGCTCTGCACCAGGCACTTCTTCTGGTGTTTCCTCTTTTCCTTTTCTGGAGAGAGATGAAGAAGATCCTTTGCGAGAGGCATGTTCTCATGAGGAGGTCATCACCGCCAGAAAGACACTTGTTTTGAAAGTGCTCTTGAAGGCATCATTGGCTTTTTTGGCTGAATCTCCACTTTCACTTCAACTAGCTTTTGTTGTGCTCTTTCCAACACTGATTTGAGATCCAGTTTCTTCACTGATAAAATAAGGTAGATGGATGGGTTATTTCTAGGACTTTTTTTTCTACCTCTGAAATATTTGATTCTGGATAGAAGACAGTGTGATGGGTGTGTTTGTGCATTTTCAGTGGAAGACATAAGACGAAATGATTATAAACTTTCCCTTACCATCAAAATGTTTATATCAGAGAAGATAAATATATAGACCATGCGTAAGGTATAAAAATTAAATCTTTTAAAGGGAATTTTATGAGAACATATAGGAGAGCAAATTGACTAAAGGCAAAGAAGGCTTCATGGAAAAGGAAATTAATCTGGACTTGAAGACTAGATGACAGCTAAATGTGCAAATCTACAGATTTGTGAAGATGTAATCTGTGATTTAAGAGTAAAAGTAGATGGGATGGAAGGTGTATCAGATAACTTGTATTTGCTCCTTTGGGCCCCCTCTTCACTGTGCTCCACTTTCAATGTTCGTGCTCTTGAGAAGAGTCCTTATGCCTGGGAAAGTTTACCTGCACTGGTAGATTTGCTTTTCCTCCGACTTCCAGTTGGGTTCAGCCAGTTTGAAAATAAGAGAGTGAGGGAAGACTGAAGTAGGAATATTTGTTCCCTGACCCCCTCCCTGCCAAGTCTCCATGGCTTGCTTCCTCTACTGAAGGCACAGCTCTAATTTAGAATCCAGCTCGATACTGGGCCCTCTATCCTATTCCACTGATTTGTTTATCTGTTTTTGTGCCAGTATCATACTGCTTTGATTACTGTAGCTTTGTAGTATAGTCTGACATCAAGGCTTATGATTCTTCAAGCTTTGTTCTTCTTTCTCAAGATTGTTTTGGCCATCTCAGGTCTTTTGGGTTTCCATACAAATTTTAAAATTATTTTTTCTCATTCTGTGAAAAATGTCGTTGGTATTTTGATAGGGATTAAATTGAATCTGTAGATTAACTTGGGTAGTATGGTTATTTTAGCACTACTGATTCTTCCAACCTAGAAATGTGGTATATCTTTCCATCTATTTGTGTCATCTTCAGTTGCTTTCATCAGTATCTTATAGTTTTCTGAGTACAGGTCTTTTCCCTACTTAGGTAGATTTATTTCTGGTATTTTATTCTTTTTGATGTGATCGTAAAGAGAACTATTTCATTAATTTCTCTTTCTGATAGTTAGTTATTAGTATATAGAAATGCAACAAATTTCTGTATATTAATTTTGTGTCTCACCACTTTACTGAATTCATTGATGAACTCTAGTAGTTTCCTGGTAGCATCTTTAGGATTTTCTATTGTGTAGTAGCATATCATCTGTAAATAGCAACAGTTTTAATATTTCCTTTCCAATTTAGATTCATTTCAGTTCTTTTTCTTCTGTGATTAATATGTCTGGGACTTTCAAAACTATATTGAATAAAAGTGTATGCCATCCAGTTTTTGCTGTTGCCTTGATATGGTATCTGTGATAATTGTGAAATCATCATATCTTATCCATGATGTATAGGGGCCACCTTGCCACTTGGACTCATACCCCAAAGCTGTATTACATCAATGATGTGTCATAATCAGTGGTATCTTAGGATGGAAGAACTGTAGTATATTGTTCTGTAGTATAGTATATTGTATATATTGTTCTATAGTATAATGTACTGCCTGACATATTCTTAGGAAAGGCTAAAAAGGTCCACTTCAGATTCTTGTGGAAAAAAAGACAGTTTGAATTTTATTCTGTAGGCAAATGAGGGCAATTCTTGGGCTTCTAAACAGACTGCCATAATTAAGCTTATGATGTAAAAATGATCTTTGAACAATGTGAAGGGTGAACTGAATATAGATGTCTGAATATGGGAAGACCAATTGGGCTGCCATTGCAATAATTTAGGGGAAAAAAGTTATGATGGCCCAAAGTAGGGTAACTAGAGTGAAAACAAAGAAAATGGGACAGATATGACAGCCTGATAAGACTGTTATTGTTTCAGGAAAAAGCAGTTAAATCAGAATAGCACAAGTTTTGGGTTTAAGACTTTCAGAAAATCTAAAAAGATAGGTACAGACCCATGGATTTTCCCTTTCCTAATAGTTTTCTCCCTTGCTAGAACAATATTCTCATTTGTGTGGAAACCTGGGAAAGGTTCATACCAAGAATTTTGAAAGCCATAAATTGATAACACTTGAAGCTGGGTTATAGGCAAATGAGATTTGTTATTATTCTTACTGCTTTTGTGTATGTTTGGAATTTTCCACATTAAAAAATTAAAACACACACACACAAAATAAAGTAGTCATTCCTTAATATCCACAGGGAGTTGGTTCCAGGACCCCTCACAGATACCAGAATCTAAGTATGTTCAAGTTCTTTATATGTAAGGCATAGATTTTGCATATTCTATATCTGTGCATATCATTTTTTATATAATTTTATTTTTTGCTGTGTCAGGTCTTCATTGCTGCTTAGCAATGCTTTTTCTCTAGTTGCCGTCAGTGGGGGCTACTCTCTAGATGCAGTGAGCAGGCTTCTCACTGAAGTGGCTTCTCTTGTCACAGAGCACAATCTCTAGGCACTCAGTCTTTGGCAGTTGCAGCACATGGGCTCAGTATTTGGCGCTCACAGGCTCTAGAGCACAGGCTCAGTAGTTGTGGGGCACAGGCTTAGTTGTTCCACGGCATGTGGGATCTTCCCCAACCAGGGATGAAACCCATGTCTCCTGCGTGGGTAGGTGGATTCTCTACCACTGAACCACCAGGGAAGCCCTCCTCTTGTATACTTTAAATCATCTCTAAGTCGCTTAAAATATTTAATACAATGTAAACGCTATGTAAATAGTTATAGGCATTCAGGCATGGGGCAAATTCAAGTTTTGTCTTCTGGAACTTTCTGTAATCTATCCCATATGCATACTTATATGTGAAATGACTTATGTATGAGGAAGTTTATTAAACCATCCTTTACATTGAAAAATGTTTTTCAAAAAAACAAGCAAAAGCCTCTAGGATACTGGTTAAATAAGTTTTATTTTATCTATAAGATGGAATAATTTTCAGTCAATGGAAAGAATAAAACTGTTCTATATACAGTATACTTATATGGAGGCATCTCCTACAAATAGTATGTGAAAAAATACACAAACCCAAGTGAGAGTAAATTGATGTATTATATATATACTGCTGTTTATTATATATATTCAAAATATATACACATATCTAAATATACTCAAAAATAACTGGCAGCCCAGAGATAAGATTGCGGTAGGTGGAATTGAAAGAGACACATGTACCTCAATGTTCATTGCAGCACTATTTACAATAGCTAGCACATGGAAGCAACCTAGGTGTCCATCAGCAGATGAATGGATAAGGAAATTATGGTACATATACACAATGGAATATTACTCAGCTCTAAAATGGAACGCATTTGAGTCAATTCTAATAAGGTGGATGAAACTGGAGCCTATTATACAGAGTGAAGTAAGTTAGAAAACACAAATACTGTATATTAATGCACATATATGGGATTTAGAAACACTGTAGTGACAATCCTACATGCAGCGCAGCAAAAGAGACACAGATGTAAAGAACAGACTTTTGGACTCTGGGAGAAGGTGAGGGTGAGATGATTTGAGAGAATAACATTGAAACATGTATATTGCTGCTGCTGCTGCTGCTAAGTCGCTTCAGTCGTGTCCGACTCTGTGCAACCCCATAGACGGCAGCCCACCAGGCTCCACCATCCCTGGGATTCTCCAGGCAAGAACACTGGAGTGGGTTGCCATTTCCTTCTCCAGTGCATGAAAGTGAAAAGTGAAAGTGAAGTGGCTCAGTTGTGTCCGACCCTTAGCGACCCCATTGACTGCAGCCTGCCAGGCTCCTCCTTCCAACATGTATGTTACCATATGTAAAATAGATGACCAGTACAAATTCAATGCATGAAGCAGGGTACCCAAAGCCAGTACTCTGGGACAACTTGGAGGGATAGGGTGGAGAGGGAAGTGGAAGAGGGGTTCGGGGGGGGGACACATGTATACCCATGGCTGATTCATGTTGATGTATGGCAAAAACCATCACAATATTGTAATTATCCTCCAATTAAAATAAATAAATTTTT
Organism: Giraffa tippelskirchi; assembly: GCF_054371585.1. Taxonomy (NCBI): domain Eukaryota; kingdom Metazoa; phylum Chordata; class Mammalia; order Artiodactyla; family Giraffidae; genus Giraffa; species Giraffa tippelskirchi. The sequence continues at coordinate 84,471,307 of NC_137275.1, read as the reverse complement.
TTTTAAAGATGGCTGTAGGTGCATGCAGGGAAATCTTCCACTCAATACTAAAGGATGCACATTTCTTACAGTTCTCTACATTCCTACATTTCTCCGTCCAAATTGGCTTCATCCTAAAACTTGTTCCCTTGTGGTCACCAGATGGCCGCAACCATTTAAGTATTTACATGAAGACACAACTTCCAGCAAGAATGTCTCTTTTTGGGTTCAGTTTCCTCTGCTGTGTTGTGCTTAGTTGCTCAGTTGTGTGCGACTCTTTGCGACCCCATGGACTGTAGCCCACCAGGCTCCTCTGTTCATGGGATTCTCCAGGCAAGAATACTGGAGTGGGTTGCTATGCCATCCTCCAGGGGATCTTCCCAACCCAGGGATCAAACCCAGGTCTCCTGCATTGCAGGCGGAGCCTTTACCATCTGAGCCACCACTTTCTTAGGAGTGAGGAAATCTTCCTAGAAGCCCTCTAGTGGACAAGCCTTAATGTTACATTGGCCAGGTTTGGAAAACCTTCCCAGTCTGAAACCTAAAACTGGAAAATAAATAGCTTAGACCAGTGGTTCTCAGGCTTCCCAGGTGGCTCAGCGGTGAAGAATGCACCTGCCAGTGCAGGAGATGCAGAAGACAAGGGTTTGATCTCTGGGTTGGGAAAGTCCCCAGAAGTTAGAAATGGCAACCCATTCCGGTATTCTTGCTTGAAAAGTTCTATGAACAGAGGAGCCTGGCGAGCTACAGTCCATGGGGTCACAAAAAGTCGGACATGACCGAGCACACACGAACCACCACTGTTTCTCAATCCAGGGTAATTTTGCCTTCCGGGGGCATTCAGCAATGTCTGCAGACATTCTAGTCACACCTGGAGAAAGGGTGCTACTCACATCTTTAGGGTAGATGCAAATGACACTGCTAAACATCCTAGAACACACCTGAACAGTCCACCCAACCAAAAATTACCTGACCCCAATCCTTGTGCACTGTTAGTGGGACTGTAGATTGATGCAATCACTGTGGAAAACAGTATGAAGTCACCTCAAAAATTAAAAATAGGTCCAGCAATTCCAATTTTGAATATCTGTCCAAAAGAAAAGAAATCACCATGTCCTTTGGAAGATATCTGCACCCCCATATGTGTGTATATATCTTCCAACAGACATAGACCCATATATGTGGTCGTAAGTGGCAGGATTTCCTTCTTTTTCTTCTTTTTATGACTAAATAGTATTTTACTATATATAGAAGAAGACAGAAGAGCTTGGGGCACTTCAGTCCTTGGGGTCACAAAGAGTTGGACACAAGTTAGTGACTGAAAAACAACATATATATATATGTGGAAGATATACTGTCAGAAGATATCTGCACCCCCACATCTCTATTTGTGTGTGTGTGTATCTTTATGTGTGTGCATATATATATATTTCTTGCATCTAACTTTATATACACACACAGGAGTGCAGATATCTTCTGACAGTATATCTTCTACATATATATACACATATATGAGTGTATGTCTATGTCTGCTTCACCACAAGAGAAGCCATTGCAATGAGAAGCCCACACTTTGCAACTATAGAGTAGCCCCTGCTCACTACAGTTGAAGAAAAGTCGGAGCAGCAATGAAGACCCAGTGTAGCCAAAAATAAATAAAGAAATAAGGTGTTTTTTTTAAAGAAATTGTTAATACCTGATGATTTTCTAGATGTAAAAAATGGGGGAGAGACTGTCATTGGAGGGATGTTAAGATTTATAGAAAAGAGTAACTGGAAAGTGATTTTATTGTTAACCAGAACAGAAAATTCGGTAAAAGAAACATGTGTGGTGAGGTACAAGGGAGATTAAGTGCTGTTTTAGGCTCCGCTTGCCTTTGTCAGCATTCCTCTGGAAGCAATTATCAGGATTAATGTTACAGGGCTGTTTTTGAGTGTTATATACTATTCAATACTATGTGTCAACAGTTTTGTAAGCCTGATACAGGGTGGTTCTTGGCTGGCAAGTCAGCTACCCTATTGTGTACCTGGGCCCTGAATTTGCAGACAATACCCAGTCAAATTTATCTTTCTGTACTTTGCTTTTAAAGATGACTGAGAGGCCACTACCAACTCCCACTCCTTTGTTGAATCACAGCAGTTGTTGTTCAGGCAGGATCTACTGCAACTACTTGGTTCTAAGTTTCTTGGTCAAAATCACAATCCAGTTGTGCCTCTCTGTAATTATACCTAAGCCATCTTGATTGATTTTGGTAATTTCTACTCAGTATTGGGGAATTAGGCTTTGTTTGGGCATTTTCCTCTGACTTATTAAAAAGTACTTTGAAACTTACTGAGTCCAAGGAGACTTGTTCTTTTTTTATTTTTTCAGAATTTTTCTATTTATTTTTCTACTGATGTATAGTTGATTTACAATGTTTTCTTAGTTTCAGGTTGTACATCACAGTGATTCAGTTTCATATATATATTGTTCTTCAGATTCTTTTTCCTTCTAGGTTATTACTGTAACACTGAGCTGTAACACTGATTTGTCTAAGAGCTATAACACGGTCTGTTCGAGACCTGAGAGCTATAAAACGTTCTGTCCAAGACCCGAGAGCCATGACCCGCCGAGGGCTCTAATGTCCGTCACTCCAAATCTTTGTTGTGATGAGACAGAACCGAGGAGCATACACTCCCCTGACATTACAAAGCATTGAGTATAGTTCCCTGTGCTATACAGTAGGTCCTTGTTGGTTATCTGGTATAGTTCAGTCGTGTCCAAATCTTTGTGACTCCATGCACTGTAGCCCACCAGGCTCCTCTGTCCATGGTATTTTTCAGGCAAGAAAAACTGGAATGGGTTGCATTTCCTTCACCAAGGGATCTTCCCAACCCAGGAATCAAACCTTGTCTCCTGTGTCTCCTGCATTGCAGTCAGATCCCTTACCCACTGAGCCATCTAGTGTCTAGGTTAATCCCAAGCTTGCCAAGGAGGCATGTCCTAATTCCAAACTGTTTAGCTACTGAAGAAGAATTAGAGAAGTGCCACAGTTCACTAACAATTGTAGTTCAGGGGTGTTATTTTGTCTGCTAACATAGCAATGATAATCTTGCTGGTCCAAATGGAGACCAAATACCTTCAGTGTAGGCCCCAAAGCTATAGCATTTTAACTTATATTTAGGAACACATCCTCCAAAACAAGTGAAAGGTAAGGGGGTAAGGGGGAGAGATTCCTGGGGAGCCACATGCTATGCCATGTAGGGCTCGGTTCCTATCCCCAGATGCCCCTTTTTTTCATGGCTAATTTCTGGTGTCTTTCACTGCCAGGGCATCAGTTGAGACCAGCTCAATCCATTAAATAGATGGTAATAAGTTGGAATAGCAAAAGAGAAGAGGTCAAGGTCTTGGTTCCTTTCTACCCAGGAGACTCCTTTTGCTTTCTATCAAAATTTGCATATGAAGAGGCATTAGGAAGGGCAGGCTTTGTCAAGCCACAAAATAAAGGGTAAAGAGTGCCTATATTCTTACATTTACATAACTGAGAGCAGTCACTCCAGCAGTTCCTCTCAGAAAAAGATATGCTCTAAAGGGAAATTCTGTGTTCACACGGAGTAGCAGCTGGCCAATTTTTAGATTTTTTTTTTTTTTGAAAAAAAAATCAAGTTCTACCTAGTCAGGCAACATGCTATTCTTCCTCATTCCATTCTCTGGGAAAACAAACTCATCATTTCGTAACATTCCTTGCTTTTAGATCTTTGAACCACCTACATGCACCCCCTACCCCATTTTGTTATGTTTTAAATTATTGGTTACAGTTCTATCTCAACAATCTAGATCTTAGAAATATTTGAACTAGTCCTTACCAACTTTCTCTTGCCTCAGATTCCTCTAATTATTTATTTTTGTTCACCTATCTAGAACCCAGATCACTTAGTGACCTCCTATCAGTATCTTGCTCTTCCCAGTTGGTGTTAGTGGTGAAGAACCCACCTGCCAATGCAGGACGTAAGAGATGTGTGTTTGATCCCTGAGTCAGAAAGATCCCCTGGAGGAGGGCATGGCAACGCACTCCAGTATCCTTGCCTGGAGGATCCCATGGACAGAGGAGCCTGGCAGGATACAGTCCATAGGTAGTAAAGAGATGGACACGACTGAACGACTTAGGGCATCAGTATCTTATCAGTTGTGTCAGTTTGGATTTCATTTCTCTTGCAGATGTTCTCCCAGAGAGTAAACAGCTATTCTTTCTTCATTTCAAATCTATGTCATTAGTTTCTCTTACAGACTATAGGCTCTGTTTTTTTTTTTATCACACATGGCACCTCTTTTAGTTTCTGGGTATTTCAGTTCAGTTCAGTCGCTCAGTCGTGTCCAACTCTCTGCGACCGCATGAATTGCAGCACGCCAGGCCTCTCTGTCCACCAACTCCCGGAGTCTGCCCAAACCCATGTTCATCGAGTCGGTGATGCCATCCAACCATCTCATCCTCTGTCGTCCCCTTCTCCTCCCGCCCCCAATCCTACCCAGCATTAGAGTCTTTTCCAATGAGTCAACCCTTCGCATGAGGTGGCCAAAGTATTGGAGCTTCAGCTTCAACATCAGACCTTCCAATGAACACCCAGGATTGATCTCTTTTAGGATGGATTGATTGGATCTCCTTGCAGTCCAAGAAACTCTCAAGAGTCTTCTCCAACACCACAGTTCAAAAGCATCAATTCTGCGGCGCTCAGCTTTCTTCACCGTCCAACTCTCACATCCATACATGACCACTGGAAAAAACATAGTCTTGACTAGACGGACTTTTGTTGGCAAAGTAATGTCTCTGCTTTTAAACATGCTATCTAGGTTGGCCATAACCTTCCTTCCAAGTAGTAAGCGTCTTTTAATTTCATGGCTGCAGTCACCATCAGCAGTGATTCTGGAGCCCAAAAAAGTAAAGTCTGACACTGTTTCCACTGTTTCCCCATCTATTTCCCATGGAGTGATGGGACCAGATGCCATGATCTTACTTTTCTGAACGTTGAGCTTTAAGCCAACTTTTTCACTCTCCTCCTTCACCTTCATCAAGAGGCTCTTTAGTTCTTCTTCACTTTCTGCCATAAGGGTGGTGTCATCCGCATATCTGAGGTTATTGATATTTCTCCCGGCAATCTTGATTCCAGCTTGTGTTTCTTCCAGCCCAGCGTTTCTCATGATGTACTCTGCATATAAGTTAAATAAGCAGGGTGACAGTATACAGCCTTGACGTACTCCTTTTCCTATTTGGAACGAGTCTGTTGTTCCATGTCCAGTTCTAACTGTGGCTTCCTGACCTGCATACAGGTTTCTCAAGAGACAGGTCAGATGATCTGGTATTCCCATCTCTTTCAGAATTTTCCACAGTTTATTGTGATCCACACAGTCAAAGGCTTTGGCATAGTCAATAAAGCAGAAATAGATGTTTTTCTGGAACTCTCTTGCTTTTTCGATGATCCAGCGGATATTGGCAATTTGATCTCTGGTTCCTCTGCCTTTTCTAAAACCAGCTTGAACATCTGGAAGTTCACGGTTCACGTATTGCTGAAGCCTGGCTTGGAGAATTTTGAGCATTAGTTTACTAGTATGTGAGATGAGTGCAATTGTGCGGTAGTTTGAGCATTCTTTGGCATTGCCTTTCTTTGGGATTGGAACGAAGACTGACCTCTTCGAGTCCTGTGGCCACTGCTGAGTTTTCCAAATTTGCTGGCATATCGAGTGCAGCACTTTCACAGCATCACCTTTGAGGATTTGAAATAGCTCAACTGGAATTCCATCACCTCCACTAGCTTTGTTCGTAGTGATGCTTTCTAAGGCCCACTTGACTTCACATTCACATTCACATTCTGGGTATTTATCATTCCCCTATTTCTGTTGCTTAAAGGACTTCTAAGGAATCTTAAGTCTTCTCTCTTTTCTCTATATTCAAAAGTTTTGGTACAGTATAAATGTAGTCATATTTATAAAAAATTTCAAACACCATAGAAGTTAGAAAGTCTCCCCCCAACCATGATCCCTTCCCCTTGCACATTCTGCAGAAATAACCACTGTTAATATAGCGATATATATCCCTCTGGATATTTTCAAATTATCTTTCTTTCAAAATATGCTTTAGTTTTTACTCTTTGGTTAGAGATTATACATTTTATAATGCCTGTGTTGGTCAACTTGGATAATTATTCATCTTTGTATGATATTAAGCTCGTGTCTTGATTTCTTCTATACTAAATGCTCTCTTCTTGGTAGCACATCACTCCTTCCCCTTTTCTGTAACCTGCTCTTGTGGCTCCTCCAACTCTCTGGCTCACACAGAGTCATTACATTGTTACACATTCTACCCGTTCCTCCAGGCAGAGTTGACTGGCCCAAGAGTGACTTTATAACCCAAGTTAGAATACCCCAGCACTGCTGAGCTTTGTTGATTGGTCAGGTGTGTGAGCACCTGACTTAAAACTTACAAGCTTTCACACAGCAAAGGATACCATTTTAAAAACTGAAAGACAACCTATGGAATGGGAGAAAATATTCTCAAATTATATGACTGACAAGGGCCTTAATCTCCAAAATATAAAAACAGCTCATATAACTCAACAACAAAAAAACAACCAACCCAAGCAAAAAATGAGCCGAAGCCCTTAAAAAACATTTGTCCAAAGAAGACATGCAGATGGCCAGTAGGCACATGAAAAGATGCTCAACATCACTAATTATTAGAGAAATGCAAACCAAAACTATAATGAGGTACCACCTCACACCAGTCAGAATGGCCATCATCAAAAAGTATATAAATAACAAATGCTGCAGAGGGTGTGGAGAAATGGAAACTCTCCTATTCTGTTGGTGGGAATGTAAATTTGTGCAGCCACTATAGAAAACAGTATGGAGGTTCCTTTAAAAACTAAAAATAGAGAATTCCCTGGAGGTCCAGTGGTTAAGACTACAGGCTTTCACTGCCAAGGGGATGGGTTAGATCCCCGATTGGGGAACTAAGATCCTGCAAGCCAAAGATTGTGGCAAGAAGGAAAGGAAGGAAGGAAGAAAGAAAACTAAAATAGAATTACCATATGGTCCAGCAGTCCCACTCTGAGGCATATACTTGAACAAAACTCTAATTCAGAGAGACACGTGCACCCATTTGTTCATAGCAGCACTATTCACAGCAGCCAAAACATGAAGACAACCTAAATGTCCATTGATAGATTAATGGATAAAGAAGATGTGGTACATATATGCAATGGAATACTACTCAGCCATAAAAAAGAATGAAATAATGCCATTTGCAGCAACATGGATGCAACTAGAGATTGTGATACTCTGTGAAGTCATAAGTGTTAGTTGCTCAGTTGTGTCCTACTCTTTGCAACCCCACGTAGCCCATCAGGTTCCACTGACTATGGGATTCTCCAGACAAGAATACTGGAGTCGGTTGCTATGCCTTTCTCTAGGGGATCTTCCTGACCCAGGGATCGAACCTGGGTCTCGTGCATTGCAGGCAGATTCTTTACTGTCTGAGCCACCAGGGAAGTCATAAAGAGAAAGGCAAATACCATGTGGTATCACTTATATAGAGAATCTACAGTATGGCACAAGTGAACCCATTTATTAAATAGAAGTATACTCACAGACGTGGAGATCAGACTTGTGATTGCCAGAGTGATGGGGGGTAGGGAGAAGGATGGACTGGGAGTTTGGAGTTGGTATAGATGCAAACTGTTACATTTAGAATGGATAAATGTAACAACAAAGTCCTACTGTACTGTATAGTAGAGGGGAACTATATTCAGTCTCCTGGGATAAACCATAATGGAAAAGAATATTTTTAAAAATGTATATATGTGTATAACTGAGTCACTTTGCTGTACAGCAGTGATTGGCACAACATTGTAAATCAACTATACTTCAAATAAAAAAAAAATTCATGTGCCCCTTGACTAGGCTAAAGAATTCCTAGATAGCTGGTAAAACATTATTTCTGGAAATGTCTGTGAGGGTGTTTCTGGAAGAGATTAGTATTTGAATGGTACACCCATCTATATGGGTGGGCATCATCCAATCTGCTCAGGGGCTGAATAGAACAAAAAAGTGGAGAAAGGGTGAATTTGCTCCCTACTTGGTTTGAGACATCCATCTTCTCCAGCCTTTGCACTAGGACTCAGACTTACCATCAATTTCTCAATTCTTGGACCTTTGGACTTAGACTGGAACACACGTTTGCTGCTCTGGTTCTTAGGTCTTCAGAGTAAGAGTGAATTATACCAGTGGCTTTCCTAATTTTTCAGCTTGCAGACCACAGACTGTGGATCTTCTTGGCCTACATAATTGTGTGAGCTGATTCCTATAATATATATATATATATATATATATATATATATATATATATACATATACATGTATATATATATAAATCCCACTCCAGTATTCTTGCCTGGACCAGTATTCTTGCCTGGAGAATTCCCATGGGCAGAGGAGCCTGGCCAGCTATAGTCCATAGAGTCGCAGAGTCAGACATGACTGAAGTGACTGAGTATGTATATATATTCCTGTTTGTGTCTCCTATTGATTCTGTTTCTCTAGAGAACCCTGACTAATAAAATCACATAATGTCACTTAGTGGGAAGGTCTTGCCTTCCAGGGTCTAGAATTTGGTGTTGGGGATTGGAGACTATAAGATCAGTTTGTTTAAATGCTGAATTTTTACTAAGCAAAAATAGCAGGGACATTAGAAATAACATTTCAGGATTTTAGCATTTCTAAATATAGACGTGAGTAAGGTATCTAGCTAAGTATAATAATATTCAGCCACATTCTCAAATTGTTTTATCCTAAATGGCAAGAGTAATCCTTCAGGTCATGACATGGATTATTTACAAGCAATTTCTAAAAAATATGCAAATCACAATTTAAGTTGCCAGATGTGTCATTTTGCAAGTTAATACTTTTCATCTTTGATTTACATATTTAGCTTAATATATGTACTCAAGAGTTTTATGACAAATTATGCCATTATATCTTTTCTAATTTGTTCATAAATTATAATTTAAATTATAAACTTCTCCAAGTCAATTCAAATGCTAGTACATGTTCTTTTAAGTTTTTTAAAAATATTCTAAATATAGGTGTTCTTTTACACCTATGTTTCAAACTATAATTATTCAAAATTTTAAACTGTCATCTATGTATATTGATTGTTACTGGTTGGGTTCCCTGGGAAGTAGACTCTTGACACAGAGCTTGCGGCAACAAGCCATTCATTAAGTTGAACCTTGGTGGCTCACCATTGCGTTGATAGCAGTTTAACCCTTGTGCTGCTTAGATCCACTTCTTCACATACATTCTGGAACGCCTCCTCCCAGATTCAGTAGACCTATTTTCTAGGGGAAATTTAGAAGTGGAAGTTGAGTGGAAAGAATTACAGCCCTGATGTCAGGGCTGTGGCTGAATTCATCTTGCCTCTTGTCCACTATCCGCTGAAGATTCTTATCACTCTCTGAGAACACCTTTGCTGGTCTTGGCAGTTTGCCCCATGGTTTGGCTCAGGTCCTTATCCTGTAGGTCTGGTTCCCAGGGAACCACATCTTCTTTGGTACATAATAATTTGTATACTTATCCATTTGCCGTCACAATTGGGCAGGAAGTATCAAGAGGTACCCAAGTGGATTTTCTGGGCACCAAGCATATCCTCCCTTCCTGGCTGGTCATCAGGGTCAGTTATTTCTTACGGAATGATGATTCCTCTCTTTGTCTACTAAGTTGGATTTTGCCAGTGATAGTAGATGGATCAGCCTTGGTAAATGAAATTCATCTTTTTGGGTCCATGTGCAGTCACCATGGATATTCTATTCAAGCACTCACTGGTCAAGCACTGAAGTGGCTGATGACAGAGGCTGACTACCATCAAGTGGCCAAGTCATTTTGTTCCTTAGTTGCTTACGTTTCTTCCATGGTGGATGCTGTCTGGTGGAAATTAACATAGGATACAAAGATCCTCATATTTTGTGTACACTCTCATCTGTTTATCCACCGTACCCTAGGCCTACTCAATCCTAATTTTGTAATCTTCCTTAAGATCCCTGCCCAGTTGGCCAAGCCATTCACCATTGACATGAGTTTATATATGTTCTAACCGTGGGCCACTTATCTTTCCACACAAAGTAGAGGAGCCAGGACACAATGTACCCTTTGGGAGGAAATTCGCTCACCACCTTTTTTTTTGAGGCCACACTTATGTGGGGCTGTAGTGACTCTTCTCTTTTCAGCTTGCATCCACATATTGAGTTAACCCAGCCATGGTTCAAGCTTGAATGTTTCTCCTCCATAAGCTCTTCCTGAGAAATTTCCCATATAGCCATAGTGAAAATGGAAGGAAAGGTCCTAGTGCAACCTGCTTGTGCCCATTAGTCCTACTTATGCTGAATCCTAGATGTACCACTTTCATTTCGTAATGAATCATTGCTAGCCTGCCTAAGCTTTGACTTGGTGAAATAGGTCTCACAGAACCCACCTCACCAGGGTAGTTATAACCATATGGTTACTTGGTGGTGTCCAGTAACCATGAGTAAGCCCCTTTTGGGACTTCCCTGGTTGTCCAGTGGTTAAGACTCTGCACTCTCATTGCAGGGGCACAGGTTTGATCCCTGGTCAAGAAACTAAGATCCCTCATACCGGATGGTGCAGCCTAAAAAAACAAAAAACAAAAAAGACCCCTTTCTTCTACCACGGTCTAATAGAATGCCAGAATTTTTTTTTCAAGAGTAAAATTCTCTGCTGCAAATGTTGTGGCCTTGCTCTCGAACTCTAGAGGCCTGTATTGTGATTATCCCACTGGAGTTTGAAAAAAGTCCACATAGCATCTTTCACCACCATTGACAAATCTAATATCACATGTCTTCCAGGCAGTACAGCCCAAGGCCTGATTGCACCATAGTCTGATACTACTTCAAAGTCCTTTCTCCACTGGGCCCTACTCAAAGCTAGCAGCCTTTCTTACCACTTGAATCCACATGTAGAATATGCTGCCTTTAGAGCCTGAAGAGACATATTTGATGTTGGGCTTCCTTTTTCACTGTGGGGGACGTGAGATGCCATAATTGATCCTTTAGTTTGGAAGGCGTATCCTGACATGCCCTTGACTAATGGATTCTTAAGAATTGTATTTTCAGGTTTGACAGAAAAGAACAAAATTTTGTAAAGCAATTATCCTTCAATTAAAAAATAAATAAGTTTTTAAAAAGTTGTATTTTCGGGGCCTTCTCTGGTGGTCCAGTGGCTGAGACTCTGTGCCCCCAATGCAGGAGAGGCTGGGGGTGGAGCCTGGATTTGACCCCTGATCGGGGAACTAGATCCCATGTGCCACAAACTAAGACCTGGCACAGCCTAAATAAATATATGTATTTTTAAAAAACTGTATTTTCATGGCAGGCTCCTGAATCTTAGTACATTTTATCCTCCACCCTTTGATTGCACATACATCCTGCCAAGGTCTCCAATGTTGTAGCCCTTTTGTGCTTAACCAGTTTGATTAGAATGATGTCATTGATATAGTGGGTCAATATGATGTTTGCAGGATTTTCAGACGTTCAAAACCTCATTGGGGGAATTCCCTGGTTGTCCAGTGGTTAGGACTCAGTGGTTTCACTACCGGGGCCCAGGTTCATTCCCTGGTCCGGGAAGATCCCACAAGCTGTACAGTGTGGCCAAAAAACAAACAAAACACCTCATGGGATTATACTAAGGCAGAAATATATATTGTATTGTAACATAGCCTGAGAGCAAAAGTATAAATGTATACTGTCCTGTCCATGTCTTTCTAATCCCCGTTTTGGTAGAGATGGAAATGAAATGTCACAAAATTAGTAGATATATACCACCTATTGAGGCCATATTAATTTGCTATTGCAAAGATCCTATGTCTGGTACAGCAGTAGCAATTGAAGCTTCAACTTGATTGAGTTTCAACAGTCTACTGTCATGTTTTAGGATCTAGCCAGTTTTTGCATGGGCCAGACTTGTTAATTAAATCAAGATACCATGGGGACCACCATCCCTGAATCCTTTTGAATCTTAGGAGTGGTTCTAATTATACTACTGTCCTTTCCAGAAACACACTGCTTTTGGTTTATCATCTTAACTGGAGTTAGTAGAGGAGGTAGAGCAGTTTCAGAGGTTTTCACTTGACCTTCCTCACTACGATACCTCTTCACTGGGCCAAGGTTCCAACAACTAAGTGTGTGTATTCTAGTTATATATTTGCTGCTGCTGCTGCTACTGCTAAGTCGCTTCAGTCGTGTCCAACTCTGTGTGACCCCATAGACGGCAGCCCACCAGGCTCCCCCGTCCCTGGGATTCTCCAGGCAAGAGTACTGGAGTGGGTTGCCATTTCCTTCTCGAAGGCATGAAAGTGAAAAGTGAAAGTGAAGTCGCTCAGTCGTGTCCGAACCTAGCGACCCCATGGACTGCAGCCTACCAGGCTCCTCCATCCATGGGATTTTCCAGGCAAGAGTACTGGAGTGGGTTGCCATTGCCTTCTCCGAGTTATATATTTAGGGAATGGTAAAATAACCACTGGTAGGTTTGTGGGTACAATGGACTCACTGGAGCTAGACCCTGACAAGGATTCCAGTTATTGCCTGAACCTCATATGCTCTCATTCTAAAAGGGAAGCCAGGATGATGCTTCAAGTCTCTGGGTACCAGTATAAAGTCAAACCTAAGTCCAACAATTATAGAAATGTTTGGGTACTCCCTTTTCCAAACTATATGCACTTATCCAAATAAATGACTAGAGATTCATTTGGAAAAGAACTGGGGAAATGAATTCCCCATTAATGCCATGGTTCCTTTATCCTAGGCACCCAGCTCCTTCAGGTGATGAACTTTGAGTCTGAAAACTGGCTCAGATCCAGGAAATGGGCAAAAGATTGTGATGTTTTATTGATAATAACTGCCTTCAGCTTCCTTACCATCTATCATTGATTTTTTTTTAATATATAAGTCAAATAGTACTCTTGTTGGCTCCCCATCTATTTTATACCTAGAGACTCCACATCCTATTAGCTATTTCCACAATTCTGAGGGACAGACCCCATTGACTGCTGCCGACTTTTCAATTATCATGAATATTCTTATCAGTCCTTACTGATCCAAAGATTAATAACTACCATGATTCCCTGGTGGTCCAGTGGCTAAGATTCTGTGCTTCCACTGTAGGGGGCAAGGGTTCAATTCCTGGTCAGGGAAATTCCACATGCTGCATGGTGCAGCCAAAAAAAGAAAAGTCATCACCAAAGATTAACAATCCAAGAATCTAGATGATGGGTTTATAGATGCCTATTGTTCTGTTTCAATATTTTGTAGATTTTTAAATTTGCAAAATAAATGTGGGGAACAAAGATAAAGGCTATGAATTAGTAAATAAAAAAATAGTGACAAAAATCATCAGCAATATATTCTTATAATTAATTTTTTTAATTTCTTTAAGGCCCAAGCTGATAAGTTTGTTGTGACCTGTAAGGTTGATACAAGACTTTGGAGAACAACATGAATTCTGATATGTATAAAAACTGAAAGTTCTGTTTATGTTGTACAAATTCCATTACTGAAAACTTATCCTGAAGGAATTATCTAATCTATGAAAACAAATTTCTCATGAATGTATGCATTACTGCCTTATTCATAATAGGAGAAACCTGGAAATAACTAGAGTATGTAACCATGAAGAATTAGGTATGGTAATGTATCTACTTAATAAAGTATTCTGAAGCCACTAATGTTACCAATGTTGTTGTGACACACTGGGAAGGACACAATATTACTTATGCAGTATTTTTGCCAAAAATGTACAAGTTCAAAAGTGTTGGATGAACATAACAAGTTCACAATATTATAACCCTATCAGCATCGAGTATTAAACTGTCATAGGAAACAATCAGATGAACTAAATTAAAGAATATTCTTCAAAACAGCTGTCCTTTACTCTTTTTTTTTTTTTTTTAATATTTATTTATTTTTGGCTGTTCTGGGTCTTCGTTGAGGGGCTCTGGCTTTCTCTAGTTGCAGTGAGTGGAGCCTACTCTCTAGTTGTGGTGCACAGGCTTCTCACTGCAGTGGCTTCACGTGGCAGAGCATGGTTCTAGGATGCGCGGGCTTCAATAGTTGTGGTGCATGGGCTTAGCTGCCTTGGCACCTGGAATCTTCCCAGACCAGGAATTGAACTTGTGTCCCCTGCATTGGCAGGTGGATTTGTAACCAATGGATCACCAGGGAAGTCCTGTCCTTTACTCTTAAACATTTCTTTATTTATGTTTTAATTACTTATTCATTTGGCTGTGCTGGATCTTGGTTGGGGCACACAGGATCTTTCATGTCTGTTGCAGCATGCAGTATCTTTAGTTGCAGCATGGGAGCTCAGTTGCTTGTGGCATATAGGATCTAGTTCCCTGACCAGGGATTGAAGTGGGGTCCCCTGCATTGGGAGCTTAGCGTTTTAGCCACTGGACCACCAGGGAAGTCCCTGTCCTTTATTCTTGAGTGCCAGTGTCTAGAAAGACAAACTGAGGAACTATTTCAGATTAAACTGAAGAGACATGACAACTAATGCAATGCATGATCCTAAGTTGGAAAAAAAATGTGAAAGTCATTATTCAAACAATTGGAAACATTTGAATATTGATTCAATTATTATATTTTAGATAAAAGTTTTGAATATTACATTTCCTGATTTGTGTTATGGCTCTGTAAGAAAATATTTAGGAGGAACATGTTGAAGTATTTAGAGGTCATTGTGTCTGCAACTTGCTCTCAAATGGCTTGGAAATAGTGAAAGAAAGATTGAGACAGATAAGGCAACATGTTGACAACTGGCTAATAATTAGAAGGGTTTGTGGGAGTTACTATTGAAAATATTCTGTAAGTTTGATAATTTTTCAAAATAAAATGTTTAAAAAGTATTATCCAGTCCACAGTGTCAAAAATATTTCCAATAAGAGATCATGTGAAAAATGCAGAGTTCAAAATTGCATGTGCCCTATAATTAATTATAAAAGCATAAAATGCTGGCATATAGATATATTAGGGCAGTATGGGGGATTTTCCTTAAAAATTTTTTTCTTTAATGCTGTTTGTTGTTGTTGTTGTACAGTCACTAAATTGTTTCCCACTCTGCAACTTCATGGACTGCAGAAGGCCAAGTTTTCCTGTCCTTCACTGTCTCACAGAGTTTGTTGAAACTCATGTCCATTGAGTCGGTGGTACCATCCACCTGTCTCATCCTCTGTCATCCCCTTCTCCTCCTGCCCTCAGTCTTTCCCAGCATCAGAGTCTTTTCCAGTGAGTCAGTTCTTTACATCAGGTGGCCAAAGTATTGGAGCTTTAGCTTCAGCATCAGTCCTTCCAGTGAGTATTCAGGGTTGATTTCCTTTAGGATTGACTGGTTTGGTCTCCTTGCCATCCAAGGGACTCTCAAGAGTCTTTTCCAGCACCATAATTCAAGAGCACCAGTTCTATGATGTTTGTTATATGGTATTTAAAATGAAAGCATTATAAGATTAAATGCATTTAAAAAAGTCACCAAGGGGTAAAAAAGAAAAAAATAATCACCAAGCTGAAGAACAGTATAAAATAAAACCATAAAAATAAAATAATTGTTTAAAGAGTTTTTTTAATGTGGACCATTTTTAAAGTCTTTATTGCATTTGTTATAATATTGCTTCTGTTTTATGTTTTGGCCCAGAGACAAGCGGGATCTTAGCTACCCTGTCCAAGGATGGAACCCACACCCTTCTACATTGGAAGGGGAAGGCTTAATCACTGGACTGCCAGGGAAATAATAAAATAATTTTTTAAATTCCAGTTTTACTCCAAGATTCCTTAAATTTTTTTTTTTTCTTGGCCATGTGTCTTCAGGGCCCTTAGTTCCTCGACCAGGAATCAAACCTGGGCCTTTGGCAGTGGAAGTAGGAGTCCTAACCACTGGAAAGCCAGGGAATTCCTTCCTTAAACATTTTGAAGGACAAAAGTTTAATTTATATATTCAAGCCAATTTAAGTTGTTGTCTCATCCCAGCTTCAAATTAAAAAGCAAATAGACACATTCCCCTCTGTAAGTAGGTGTGATTTTTTTTTTTAATGGAGATAAGCACCAGACGTAGACCTAGAAGACCTTCTAGAACTAACACCAAAAAAAAAGATGTCATGTTCACTATAGGGACTGAAATGCTAAAGTAGAAAGTCAAGAGATATCTCAAGTAACAGGCAAGCTTGGCCTTGGAGTACAAAATGAAGCAGGGCAAAGGCTAACAGAGTTTTGCCAAGAGAACGCACTGGTCATAGCAAACACCCTTGTCCAATAACACAAGAGATGACTCTACACATGGACAACACCAGATGGTCAATACCAAAATCAGGTTGATTATATTCTTTGCAGCCGAAAATGGAGACGCTATATACAGTCAGCAAAATCAAGACCGGGAGCTGACTGTGGCTGAGATCATGAACTCCTTATGCAAAATTCAGACTTAAACTGAAGAAAGGAGGAAAATCCCCTAGGCCATTCAGGTATGACCTAAATCACATCCCTTACGATTATGCGGTGGAGGTGAGAAATAGATTCAAGGGGTTCAATCTGATAGAGTACCTGAAGAACTGTGGACGGAGGTTCATAACATTGTACAGGAGGTGGTGAGCAAAACCATTCCCAAGAAAAAGAAATGCAAAAAGGCAAAGTGGCTGTCTGAGGAGGCCTTACAGATATCTGAGAAAAGAAGAGAAGCTAAAGGCAAAGGAGAAAACGAAAGATATATCCATTTGAATGCAGAGTTCCAAAGAATAGCAAGGAAAGATAAGAAAGACTTCTTAAGTGAACAATGCAAAGAAATAGAAAAAAACAATAGAATGGGAAAGACTAGAGAACTGTTCGAGAAAATTAGAGATCCCAATGGAACATTTCATGCAACTATGGGTACAATAAAGGACAGAAATGTTATGAACCTAACAGAAGCAGAAAATACTAAGAAAAGGTGGCAAGAATACACAGAAGAACTATTTAGAAAGAAGTCTTAATGACCCGGATAACCATGATGGTGTGATCACTCACCTAAAGGAGACATCCTGGAGTATGAAATCAAGTGGGTCTTAGGAAGCATCACTAGGAACAAAGCTAGTGGAAGTGATGGAATTCCAGCTGAGCTATTTCAGATCCTAAAAGATGGTGCTTTTGAAGTGTTGCACTCAAAATGCCAGCAAATTTGAAAAACTCAGCAGTGACTACAGGACTGAAAAAGGTCAGTTTTCATTCCAATCTCAAAGAAGGGCAGTGCCAAAGAATGTTCAAACTACTGCACAATTGCACTCATTTCACATGCTAGCAAGGTAATGCTCAAAACCCTTCAAGCTAGGCTTCAACAGTCGGAGTAGGCAATGGCAACCCACTCCAGTACTCTTGCCTGGAAAATCCCATGGACGGAGGTGCCTGGTAGGCTGCAGTCCATGGGGTCACAAAGAGTCGGACACAACTGAGTGACTTCACTTTCACTTTTCACTTTCATACATTGGAGAAGGAAATGGCAACCCACTCCAGTGTTCTTGCCTGGAGAATCCCAGGGACGGCGGAGCCTGGTGGGCTGCTGTCTATGGGGTCGCACAGAGTCGGACACAACTGAAGCGACTTAGCAGCAGCAGCAGCAGCAGCAGCAGCAGGCTTCAACAGTACGTGAACAAAGAACTTCCAGATGTGCAATTTGGATTTAGAAAGGGCAGAGGAACCAGAGATCAAATTGCCAACATCTGTTAGATCATAGAAAAAGCAAGGAAATTTCAGAAAAACATCTACTTCTGTTTCATTGACTATGCTAAAGCTTTTGACTGTGCAGATCACAACAAACTATGGGAAATTCTTAAAGAAATGGGAATACCAGACTACCTTACCTGCCTCCTGAGAAATCTGTATGCAGGTCAAGGAGCAGCAGTTAGAACTGGACATGGAACAACGGACTGGTTCCAAATTGGGAAAGGAGTACGTCAAGGCTGTGTATTGCCACCCTGCTTATTTAACTTATATGCAAAATGCTAGGGTGGATGAAGCTCAAGCTGGAATCAAGATTGCTATGAGAAATATCAATAACCTCGGATATGCAGATGACACCACCCTAATGGCAGAAAGTGAAGAGGAACTAAAGAGCCTCTTGATGAAGGTGAAAGAGGAGAGTGAAAAAGCTGACTTTAAATTCACCATTCAAAAAACTAAGATCATAGCATCCGGTCCTATCACTTCATGACAAATACATGGGGGAAACGAGGGAAACAGTGATAGACTTTATTTTATTGAGCTCCACAATCACTGCAGATAGAGACCGCAGCTCTGACATTAAAAGACTCTTGCTCCTTGAAGGAAAAGCTATGAAAAACCTAGACAGCATACTAAAAAGCAGAGACATCACTTTGCCCACAAAGATCTACATAAGTCAAAGCTATGGTTTTTCCAGTAGTCATATGTGAATGTGAGAGCTGGACTATAAAGAAGGCTGAGAGCTGAAGAATTGATGCTTTTGAACTGTGGTGTTGGAGAAGACTCTTGAGACTCCTTTGGATGGCAGGGAGATCAAATCAGTCAATATTACAGGAAATCAAGCCAGAATATTCATTGGAAGGACTGAAGCTGAAGCTCCAATACTTTGGCCACCTGATGTAAAGAGCCAACTCATTAGAAAAGACCCTGATGCTGGGAAAAATGGAAGGCAGGAGGAGAAAGGGAGGACATAGGATGAGATGGTTGGATGGCATCACCGACTCAATGGACATGAGTTTGAGCAAACTCCAGGAGAAAGTGAAGGACAGGTAAGCCTAGGAGTCCATGGGCTCATTGCAAAGAGTTGAACATGATTTAGCAACTGAGCAACAACAACAATATCTTCTATCAGATATGTGATTTAATCTCCCAAAATAATGATATAGTTAAGTTGTAGTGTGGTACAGTTGACATATAATGTAACATTTCTTTTTAAAGACAAAAAATAGTTAATGAGTTACATTTAAATGTTTTCACTCAAATATTTTCAGTCAAGTACTATTGATTGATTTGCTCTTCAAGTATTAATTACATTTAGCTAATCTTTTTTTGTTACCTAACAGAACAGTAATTCCCCTTTAGTTTTTCAGTTTAAACAATGACTGCTGACATTTTCCTATATATTTCCAAAATATCTTTCAGAATGTAAAAATTAAGCTGTAATAAAGGAATAAGATCATGTGTACTTGCCATCTTATTTTATTGCAAAATGAAAGAGATATCCCATTTGACTGTTAATATCATATGAACCTATTTTCTTACCTTTCAGGAGGGAAAAACATAGACACATATGGAAAAATTTTTAAGCAAGGTCAGATTTTTTTTAAGGTTCCATCTCCATAAATTGCCTCACAATTAAACTAACAGGTTTCATAAATCTGCCCAGCATTTTTTTTTTTTCCTCATTTCCCAGAAGTCTCTTTTTATAAACTAAGTACATCCAGTGGAAAAGACCCTGATCCTGGGAAAGACTGAAGGCAAAAGGAGAAGAAAGCAGCAGAGTATGATTGGATAGCATTACCAACTCAATGGACATGAACTTGGGCAAACTCCGGGAGATAGTCAGGGACAGGGAGTCCTGGTATGCTGCAGTCCATGGAGTCACAAAGAGTTGGACACGACTTAGTGACTGAACAGCACCAACAGCAACATCCAGTCTGCTAATATGTATATCAGGGTCAAATCCTTTTCCCCTTCTTAAAATCTGATAATCTCAGGCATTGATGTGAGAAAGTATGGGCCTTTGTTTCCCAACTTTCCATTTCAGAGCTGTGAATGCTGTCACATTTGTACTAAATGCATCCACAGACCTGACAAACGCTCTCCCCAAATACCAAGTCTTTAATAGTGATTTCTCATTTTTTAAAAAAATATATAAATGGCTTTCTGGGAGTATAATTATGATTATTTTATTTATTTTTACAAAACAGTAATCACAGTTTTCTATTAGCTACTTGAAACATACAGGGTAATATCTGAGAATTTTTAGTACATCCCGTTTTTAAGAATTTAGAGGCAGAGGAATTAAAAAATTTATAATTCACAAGTCTCCAAAGATGCTGTTGGAGAAGAACACTTGACAAGCCCTAGGGAGGGTAGCCATCCAGACAGTTCCTGTAGATTGGCATTTCAAGAGAGAATCATCACAGTCCGAGGACACATAGAAAATCCAGTCCACAGGGGTGGTTTTATTTTAACCAAGCTACTAGAGCATAAGTAAAACAAGCTAAAAAAGTTAATGCCATTTTAAAAATGGACTCTGAGCAATGTAACTATTGTAGTCTAGACATTCATGTATCCATATCAGCCCTACATATATACAAATCAGTACCAGAAGATATGTTCATCATATGGTTGCTTGGTAAACCTGGAATCAAAACAAGGCAATTGTATAGTTGTGGTGTCCCCAAGAAACCATTCCCATTGGTGACCAATGGACCAGAGTTCATATTTTTGTGCTAGGGTACTCTGTCCCCTCAACCCTGAATATTCATTGGAAGGACTGATGCTGAAGCTGAAGCTCCAATACTTTGGCCACCTGATGTGAAAAACTGACTCATTGGAAAAGACCCTGATGCTGGGAAAAATTGAGGGCAAGAGGAGAAGGGGGCAACAGAGGGTAAGATGGTTGGATGGCATCACTGACTCAATGGACATGAGTTTGAGGAAACTCAGGGAGATAGTGATGGGCCGAGAAGCCTGGCATGCTGTAGTTCACAGGGTCACAAAGAGACAGGATTTAGCGACTGAACAACGACAACTCTGTCCCCAGAACAATGCTAGATCATCAAATTTTGTTATCCAGGATTCCTCTGTTATAGATGGCAGCAGATCAACTTCCACCCATTAATACATTTCTTTCTGTAGACAAGTTCAATGTAAGCACTTACTCAGGTATGTAGCAATGAAAATGCAGTCATGGATTTTCAGAAAATCCTCTCTGAAGTTCCACCCAAATCTCTGAATTTGGGGTGCTTACAATCATGTGGGTTATTTCTATAGACTACTGATTGCATCCTATATATTTAAATTTTTTTCTAATTTCAATTTTAAAAGGTACATTAAATGTATTTATAGTAATCGTTGGTACTAAACATGAATTTTTCACACACTCTTCGCAGGTTATTTCTCATTGTTTCCAATGACTGACTTTATTAGGCAGTCCAATTACAATCTAGTCAATATCATATATTGTTAAGAGCCCTGAAGGCAGAACTGTGTTTCTGGAAAAGTTATTTAACCTCAGTTTCCTTATCTCAGAAAGTTCTTTTGAAGATAAAATGAGGTATCATCAACACATGTAAACTGCTTAACATGATGCCTGGACATAGAAATTTTTTCTATTGCACTATTAGTCCTGAGGCCAGACTTCGGTGAAGTTTTAAAAATTAGACTTGGGTTTTTCCCAAATACTGGTTAGCAATCTACCTACAGATCATCAAGGAGCTAATATTTTGGTAGTGGAGACAACCAGCAATTAAATATTTAATATAATCCTGGGTTTAAAGCAAGGGTTGCAAAGTGGTCTGATAAAGCAGTGCAAGGGGATAAATAGTAATGACTATGATAATTTAGATAGGGTGGTCAAAGAATGCTTCCTTCAGGGGATGGCACTGAAACAGAGATCCGAATGCAACAAGGGAAGAAACTAAGTGACTGTCTCTATCATTAGGTGAATGAGTGTTTATTATGGTGCTTGTTAGCTGCACCCTTTCGGTTCTTAGTCACACTTCTTTATATGGGTAGTGAACTATTTATATACCCATGACTTAGGATGGCGAACAGATTTTACAGCCCAGAAAGGAAGTGCCTGGGCGTCCCATGTCCTTTAAATATCCTTCAAATATTACACATTTCCCATTACTAACATAGTACTTCTTGAATTGTCAAGTTTTATAATTGAACTTAGTATTAAAAGTTCTTCAAAGAGACCTAGGCATTTTGGAAGACCCTGTTGGAGGAAAGCAGCTCTGGTATGGAGGAAAGGATATCTTAGAGTCGAGAGTACTGGGTTTGGATTCCAGCTCACCATTGGCTGGGTGGACTTGTCTGTGTCCCCTAACTTTACTGAGTCTGTCTATCTATAAGATGGAGGTGATAATGTTTAACTATGCTTAAAGACAGTGAGTGGGGGTTGATTCTCTGCATAAAAGAATTTTTAAGCATATTATACTATACAAAAAGTAGAAATAAGAAATTTATGTTCATGTGATATTTTATCATGGTAATTATAGTTAACATAGAGTGCTTACTATGTTCTAAGAACTATTCTAAGCATGTTAATGGATTAATTTATTTCTCACACTGATCATGCAAGGTAAGTACTATTATTGGCCCATCTAACTCATGACAAAAAATGAGGCAGAAAGAGGAAGATATCTGTATATGGTCACACAGTAAATGGTAGAATGAGGATTATGAACCAAGAAAATTTGACATTGGAGCTCATGCTCACAAATACTAAATTAATTGTAATTTAAAAGATTATTCATCATGTTAGAAGCCATCATTTTAGGTCTTTCCTAAAGTAACATCACTATAGAAAGTGACAATAGCAATTTAAAAAATAGACTGTAAAGTATAACCAAGTTTGAGAGTGAAAAAACTGAAAAAAAAAAGTGAAATGGTTTTTAAAAAGAGTGTTAACTAGAGGTTGATTTAGATTGTATCTAAAATTAATACCCAACATTAAAATATTAAGAATCATTTACTTTATTATGCAATTTTTTATCTTCAGTCTCAAAACCTACTCATGTTAAGAAAAATGATTGCTTTGTACTAATCAGAGTCTAAGAAAGGCATCTAATTTAAATAGAATGTCTAAAATTCCAAGGCCTGTTTAAAAAAATTTCTAGACAGTGTAGCAGTAATATTGTTGAGGGATTGATCATAGCAGATATGATTAGTTTGAACCATAGTTAAACAGTGCCAAGCAAAACAATGACTTTGGTTATCTAGAAAATGTAAATAAAATTCCAATGATAAAATACATGATAAAAATGATGTGATGTTTTTATTATGATGTATTCTATTAAATTAGTCTTTTTACCATGAGTTAAATCTATAAAGACTAGTGATATATCAGCTTCAGAAATATACTATGCAGAGAAAAGATCATGATTGTTTACAGATGTTAAATGATAACCAATTATTCCAGGCTTTTAAATAATAGTTTCACTTCACTTCACTTCACCATGATACTATGCTGGGTCATCAGTTATGTATTAATTATATAACTCCAATAAGTATAAAAGTATTTTAATACCATATCCCATTTCAAATATCCTGTTATTACTCATTAAGTAAAGCACAAATATGTACTTTTTCTGTAGATTAGAAGATTAATAACGTATAAAATTTCTGCTCTGTGTATTTCAGGTTGGTAAAACAAAGCAACTATAGAGATACATAGATTAAAAACCTAATCACCAAGTCTTTGACATGGCAGAATCTGATGGTCATATTAGGCAAAGACATATGAATGTGCCATAAAACACATGCAACAAAGCTCATACAAAATAGAAATTAAGCTGTAAAGAATAGGAGTATATACACATATATTGTAGAAGCATTAGGATGACTGACAAAAGTGAGGTGTGTTTTATCAAGAGAAAAGCTAATGAAATGGAAGCTATCATTAAAAACAAGTTTTAAAAACATCACTGGTTTTCAATCCCACATGGGGACTAAAATCTCTTTAAATTTTAAATCTCTTGTTCTGTTATCTAGCAGCACTGGGAAAATAATACATCTATACTATATAGTCAGATCAGGTAACAGGATACTAATTTTAAACAACAGAAAGTAAGACGGAGATCGACTGTAATTACTTTGGATAGGCTAAAAGTAGATAGTATCTAAAGCGAAATCCATATTATCCATTTATGTTTTCAGAATTCTACTTTAAACCTACTAAAGCTAAATTGACTGGTCAGAAGCTTTCATTGTCTCTGACATCCAGGTAAACCAAAGCATATGAACAGGCCATGGTTTTTGCGTTATTACAGCCTCAATTCTGTGTTAGTCAACTCAAGCAACCATTGTGTACTCAATAATAGGTATGACACAGTTAAGAACATCAGCAACACTATAAGCAGGCAGGCACAGGCAACCTGCTTATACTTATTTTTCTGGTGTTAACATTCTTAAAAAGCATGGAAAGTAGAAACTTTATAATGTCTTCCTCATTAAACCTTAGAGTAGCACTCTACTAGATGTCTTTAGCTCTATTTATAACCGTGCAGAATAACACTGTCTTGAGAAATGACAGCACAGTATCGTACATGGAAAGGAAATGCAGGATGCCATTGTGGGGATGAATTTCTAATTGCCAGCGATTATTGTGAATATAACAATATTTTCCTGAACATTTAAGTCTCTGTGGAGGATACCTACAGTTAAAAAGTGGGGCGGGGAAGCTTGTCTTGAAACTTTAAAATTGCATTGGTGTACGTGATAATGTAAGAAAGTACACAAAAGAAAAAATTTTAAATTGTTTTTAAAAAAAACATTAAGGGAAGCCGCGGATCCTTAGGAAGACACGAGGTTGCCCATAGTGAAGCTATATTTATAGAGTCTAATGCATCTTCAAAACTGGTTACAATCATTAGCACAGCAAACCCTTGTGAGGTAAGTGTATTATTATCTATGGTTCATAAATGAAAAAGCTGAGGCATTGACTAAGTCACTTGCCTAACGAGAATGAGTCAACGTCAAGAGTCATAGTTGACCTGGCCTAACGACTCCTGACGGTCAGTCCAGGGCTTAGTCAGCGGGGGCCGGAGTGGCTTCCCTGGCTGGCACCTGGACGTGGGCTGTTTCCGTTCACGTTAAAGCAGAACTGTGGAAGGGAGAGGACACAACTTGCAAATCATTTTTACTTCCACGCAAGATTTAACCCTGAAGTCCTAATTTCAGGAGTTGGAACAGGAAAAGCTGTCGGGTGCACTCCCCCTTCCCCCAACCTGTGGCAAGTGGGTACTGTGGGCGGTTCCGCCACCACCTTTCGCAGTGATGGCAATGAGTGACCACCAGTGTTAGCGGAGCCAAGGGACCGGGGAGGGTTGACTGCGCAAACTATTCTCCATTGCCAACTCTTTTTAAAACTAAGAGAAAATGGTGACAAGTCAAAAGAAGATTAAATAAACACACAGGCAACTCGTCCTAGGACCTCAACTAAGCAAATGAAGCCTTATTGTACGTGCTGAGCCTTCGGTTCCCAACCTTCCGGGGAAGATGGGAGGACAGGGCGACAAAGGGCACAGTAGGCATGCCTGGCAGTAAGTGCGACAGCATCTATCCAGGCGGAAGAGCAGAGGACTGAAAACCACCGGGCAGAACGCAAGTGTCCGCCGCGCAGAGAACCGCGAACCGTACCCATCGACCACGTGACCAGTTCTTTTTTTTTTTTCAAACTTCTTTGCCTAAAAGAAAAAAAAAAGAGGGAGAGAGAGAGAGACTTCACTTCCCAGAAGCCTCTCGTTAAACACGCAGCCGCAGTCTTGCGCAGGCGCCGCCAGGGACAAACGGACACGTCCGTCACGTGAACAGTAGCCGGCCAATCCGGTTTGAATCTCCTTTTTTTCCTCTCACCCCCCCTTCAGGAGCGGTTGTGCGATCAGATCGATCTAAGATGGCGACTGTGGAACCGGTGAGTATTGCCTTTGGCCCCCACCCCCACCGGTCCCCGCGCTCCGTCTCCCTTCGGACTGGGGGACCCCGCGGGACGGCGTTCCCGGCGCGCATGCTACCCCTTGCCGTCCCCTCCCCCTCTTCTTGGGCCTGACCTCCCCGCGGACAACTGGGGGCGCCCCGGAGGTTGGCCGCTACGGCGTGTGGAGCACACGTTCTGGTGGGGGCCCAAGAGCTCGGGGAGAGGAATGGGGGAGGGGCGGCACGGCGCCTCCGGCGGAGCCTTGAGGGGGCCACGAGGGTGCAGGGTGTTAGGGGCCCTGGGCTAGGGTTGTGGGAATTGTGTTTTCGGGATAGGAGGGCGTGGGGCCGGCTCCGAGCAGGCGTCGGGATCCGCAGGGAGGGTGGGCGGCGAGCCGGCCTGGAATGAGATGGAGGAGGGAGCCCCGGGGCAGCCTTTCCCTCTCTCCCTCCCGAGCCTCTGTCTAGCCCAGGGACTCGGGTGTGGCGCGTGTGCCGGGGTTCACTAGGCCGGTGGGCTGGGAAGCCAGTGGGCGCGCGTTGCCAGAGGGTGGGTTGGGCGGGAGTGGTGCTGCGGCACGGGCGGAGAAGCTTCGACCTCACCGAGGGGAGCCGAGAAGGGCGAGCGCATGTTACTCCAGCGCGTCGGAGAGTTGCTGGGGTTGGCGGCAGTGGAGGCGAGAAAGGTTTGGGGTGGGAAGGAGAACCTGTGCCGCGCGGTAAACCTCTGAAAGGAGGATGAAAGGAGGGGTGGTGGTGGTTAGATGGGGGACCACATTGTCCTCGCCCCTCCGTGCTCGAGACCGGGCTGTCATGGAGGAGGGAAGGGGGAGGAGCGAGGCCTACGGAGAGCTGCTGCCGGTCTGGTTGCCGGCCGGACCTGCTGTATTTCACACGCGCCTGTCTTCCATTCATTCATCCGTTCCGCGCTGTGCGCACGCCTCAGAGAATGCGACTGGGTCTAGATCCGTCTGTTCTTCCGAGTCTTTATCGTCTGGAAGTTTGCACAGACGCAGTTTATTGGAAATAGAAACTTAACTTTTCAAGTTAATTTTTCATTTGATTTTCTCTTTATCCGTTCTACTGGCTTCCCTCCCAATTTAGGTACCATCTTAAACTTCTTTGAAGCAGGTTGATCCCAGAGCACCAAGTTGATTGTTACCGCTCAAAGGAGAGAGTATCTTTGTCATAGTTTGGTTTTGCCGGTACTGGCTTACTGAAACTTCTAGACCTGTGTTGCCGTTTTAGGAATGTCGCATCTAAGTGATAATTTAGAGGCGTAATACATTTCAGCAGAAAACCTTTGATACTCTGGAACCAATTCCAGACCTTCGTTGCCAGATGTTTTCGTATATCTTTAATGGTAGTTTGTGATTTTGATAATGGCTTCCCAATTTGCTTTGACTCTTTAAAGACTTCTATAACTACTGTGAAAACTAGGTATGGAAAGGTCTGTAGAATACAAAAATGCTTATTTTTCATTACATTGATGTAAACTATCCTTAGCTTCCTGCCAGAGTTTAAGGAAGAAAGCTTGGTTATTTCTTCTTTTATTGGTACCAGTGTGTGTTTATTTTCCTGGAAATTAGATTGACTACAGAACTCTCTTTTAAGTTGCTGATAATATGAACTGATTTTTAGACCATTGATGTTAAATAGCTAAACGGTAAATATGTAAAATCTTTAACTTAAAACCCTTTAATGGGCTATGGTATTACTTATAACTCATCAACTCCCTTGCTGTCTGTACTAACATCAATTAAAAGCATTACAGCTGGTAATAAGGGGAAGGCTAAACCCTCTAAACAAAACAATAATGTATTCTGTGAAGTTTCAGTAACATTTAGGTCCTTTGGGTTTTGCAAAGCCATGCTGTTTTGTTTCAACAGCTGGGAACAAAACTGCAAAGTTTTGAAGGAGTGCTTTCAGTCAGTAAATATTTATAGCCCCGAATATGTTTAGGAGGTTGTACCAGGTGTTCTTTAGGATACAGATTATACAAAATGGGAATCTATACCTTGTTCAGTGTAAGCTTTTAGAAGCTGAATTTCTAATGATCCTGGTCAGTGATACAGTGTAGTATTCCTTCTAGTTGCTGACCCTTGGGAGATTTGAATACTGCATTTAAATTCGGGGAGTAGGGAACCTAAAAATCTGGTTTGTGAAAGGCGAAAGCCAAATTGAAACTATAGTAGTTTGAGGATGCCTGTAAAATACTTTAAAGGGTTCATTTTAGTGTAAAAATGCGATTTTTTTTTTAGTACTTTTTAATGTACCCTTGTCCATAGATTAGTCATTTAGAATTCTTTTTGGCAATTTTAAATAATGGGATTTTTTTTTTTAAGCAACTGATTTGTATTTGTTGCAATTGAAGTATCCCTGTAAAAGCCTACAAAAAAGTGTATTTATTCATTGCTATTTCAGTTAGCTTGTGAGTTTCCTTATTCCTTTTTTCCTGGGCATAATCATAAGCACCTGAAGAGTCATAGGTTTTTCCTGCTTGTCCCACCTTGGTAGGCATTCGGGGAATTTTTGTCTCTGAAAGTTATGTAAAATATCAGTCATTTTCAATTTGATATTATGTGATTATCGAGCGTGTGTGTGTGAGATCAGTTAAATTAAGATGAATCTTACACGGAATCTAAAAAAATGATAAAAAGGAACTTACTTTCAAAACAGGAACGGACTCACAGACACAGAAAATAAATTTATGGTTACCAAAGGGGAAAGGGAGGAGGAAGGGATAAATTAGGAGTTTGGGATTAACAGAAACACACCATGATATATAAAATAGAGCACAGGGACCTGCTTGATAACACAGGGAGCTATATTCGGTACCTTGTAATAACTATAATGAAAAAGAAGGTAAATATATACGTGTGTGTATATTTAAAACTTTGCCAGTGTACCTCAAATTAGCACAGCTTTGTAAATGAACTGTACTCCAAAAAAAAAACACCCATGACAGAACACACGGACACACAAAAGAATACTGGATAATACTAAATTTGTTAAGAAAGTTGATAGGCAAATTAAAGGAACCATTTATCTCTTTAACAGGTACTATGGGAAAATTTTGAACAATACTCTCCTGTTACTCTGTTGGCATTTGAATTGTGGCCAGGTCAGAATTAGAGCTTGTGAGTAGATCAAAGTTAGACTTAATATGAGTTGGTAAAAATGGCAGGCCATTTTGCCTCCAGTGGATCATTGCTTTGGTAGCTTTTATCTTCATTCTGTTTTCTTCATTATTGGGTTATTTTTTGACTGGTAATTTTTTTAAAGATAAGAGATTTTTATTTCTTTAGTTAACTGAAGGTATATAATTTTACTTGCTTTTATGTTGTGTCTTTTGAATTTTTTTAAACTATACCTTAGTTTCATAGGTGGAATTCACTTGGACAGTCAGCTAATCTAATGTTTCCTTTTTTATCTCTTAGAAATATGTTTTGTTTTGCAGAGTTTATTAAAAGTAAATCTTAAATTCATGACAAATATATTATATAATGCCATGTTTTTTGCTAAACAAAGACTATTGACAAGCAGACCTTGCATGTTAATATGCGTGTTTTTTGCTTTGAGAAAGAACGTAGTGTTATCAGAGTTCATTCATCAGCCAAAGAAATTTGGTTCTAGTGTTTATATTTTACATTTTACTTTTTTACTCTGAATTAATATTATGCCTAATTATTTGACTTAGAGAAGTCCAGCTTAGAAACAGACATAGTCTGCACTCCAGAGTTGCAGAGAATAAAATGTTTAATGACTTAAGTAATCATAATCCAGTTTGGATAGAAAATTCTACATAAAAAATTTTTTTATTAAGTATTCTATTTAATTTATATAAGATTAAGAGTATAGAAGTATCTGCAGTCCTGGATGTAACAAGGAACCTGTCAAGTAGTTGTTATAGCAAAGGTAATTTCTTCCTTTCCTTCTCTGCTTCTGTTAGAAATTTTCTTGCTGTTTTGGAGTTGCTCCATCTTTGTCATAGAGAATTTTTTGAGAATTGGAAGTGAGCCTGAATTACAATCTAATTTTAATGTCTATGTGACCTTGAAATTTCTAAGGCTAGCTGAAAAATGGAAATAAGATACAATGATTTTGATTTTCAAATACATTATTCAGAGATGACAATTTGTCAGTTACAAAGAACTAGATAAAGTTAATATTCCATTGATGTGCTGCATGCAGGTGTATTCATGCATGGGTATGCTTACCTTTTCCTCTCTTTGCTAGGAGATTCACATAGCTGACTTTATTTTTATCATTTCTTTGCCATTATTCAGAAATACAAAACTTATAACCCATAACTGACTGATACACTTCCCACTCTTTACAGTAAAAAGCAGTAGTATTCTCTTTAAAGGTTCCTATATGTGTCTAGAGAAAAAAGATGACTTTGTCTCTTAAGTACTGTGTAGTCATTTCTAGTCTCTTACTTCTAGAACCTGAGAAGGTGATCAGAAAAATAAGATTTTTCCCCCAGTTGAAACTTTAGATACATCTTTCATAGAAACAATGGGAAGCTGTAATTTTTGCTTACTGTGTTCATTAAGAGTCTGTAGAATTATAACAGATCTAACCAGCTTTGCATTTCCAGGGCTACAGATTTAAAGTTCTAAGCAACTGACTTAATAGAAATGTTCTTTTAAATAATAGTCTGTAATAGTGAGTTTTAACTTAAGTAATCTTTATAGCTTAATAATAATTAACACAGCACTTACTGTGTGTCAGGCATCTTACTAAGCGCTTTACATATATTCATTTAATTTTTTAGCAGCCTTATGAGGTAGGTATTACTCTTATTTCACAGATAAGGAAACCAAGGCACAGAGAAATGAAGTAACTTTGTGTGACTAACTTGCCCAAGATCGCACAGCTAATAAGTGGTGGGGTGGAGTTCAAACTAAAGCAGCCAAGTTCCAGAGTGTGTTAAACATGACACTGTCTTTCCAACAGGCATGTAATGGGTGTTCCTTGTGTGACTTGGAAAGATTAATTTGATAAACTTAATAGAGATTTTGCTACAGCTCTAAAATAAAACTTGTAGAAGTTTGTTTTTAGGTTGTGTTGTAGAACAGTGTTTGCTGATATCCAAAGTATAGAATCTTAAGAAAATAGCAACATTGTGTCCAAAGTCTGAGGACTAAACAAGTTAGTTACACTGTTCATTCTTCAGTGAATGGTCTAGGACTTTGTGGGTTGATTTCTAAAGAAAGTGAATGATCTCTTCCCTTCTCCCCCTTCTCATTTTATTTCTGGACCTTGTCAATTCAAATGATTTGACAGGTGAAATATTTTGCTAGTGGAAACAGTGTAGTAAAATTTTTTAAAAATTTGCCAATATGGAAGCTATTCTCAGCTACCTTTGACTTTTAGTAATTTTGGTGAAAGGTCTGGCAAAGAGTTAAGCAGTTGTTTTGAAAAAGTTTCAGTTATAATGTTACTAATCTTAAAAGCTGAATTATTTGGAGGAGGTGGTAGTAATAAAACTAAGATTTCTCTGAGTAATCTTTGTAGTAAATTCTTTGCAGTAATCTTTAAAGCTAAAATATCTTTAGTTACGTATTTTAAACTTGTTACTGTAAAATGCTGTGCTTATTACAATGACAGTCAATAAGATTTTAGTATTTATGTGAACTAAAAAATTGTTATAAAAAATTCTTATGGGGTTTTCCATGGGTCATCTTAGGATAACAGTTTCTGTAACCACAAAGTCTGATAACTTAAAAGTATTAACTAAGGCAAGAAATACTTCAGTAGAGAGAAAATACACATCTTTTTCTTGTAGTTTTTTAAAAATTGTAATGTTGTGGAATAAATACTTTCTATCAGTGAGAAATTCACATTTCAAGTGACTAAAAAAAATTCTGCCAGGGTCACAGAGTTCCTAACTGAGAGTGCTGGAACTCAAACCAAGGTTCTGTCTACAAGCTTTATTACAGTTATAAAAAAGAAACTAAAATTCAACCAATACTCAGAAGTCCAACTCTTTACCTACAGGAAAAACTCTACTTTAAGGATAGAATTGAGTCATAGGTCGCACACAAATAAACATACAATCAGATCTGAAAGGATGTATGGGTGGTGGCATGATGGGATTATGAGTGAAACAATTTATTTTTTTCTTTTGAACTTGTACAACTTGTATTCTCAAACAATATTTAGCAAAAGTCACCTTTGGATCTTGGTTTATAGTTAATGTTATTTTAGCTTTTTAAATTACTTTTTCCTTAAAGGTGATGGATCCTTTTAGCAGTCTGCTGGAGCCTGTGACCTCATTATCAGAATACTGTTTTTAAATGCATTAAATAAAATGTTAATACTTATGATTACAAAGGAAAATAATTGAAGTACAGTAAGGATTAAGAGCGTTAACATGAAACATTAAGGATGCTGCCTGGCACAGGCCAAGTCCTGTCTTACTGGTGTGAAAAACCTATCTATCTCCTGTTGTTTCCAACCACCTAGTTCTCTCCAAAGCATTCAGATGTTAACTGGCTTTTTTGAGGATTCTTCTGAAAAAGTTCTGTCCAGGAGAACTTTCTGTGATGATCAAAGTGTTCTATATTTGTGCTTCCAATACAGTAGCCACTAGCTGCAGTGAAATAAAACTAATCCAACAAAGAAATTATTTTTAAACTTTAAATGTAATTTTTAATTACTTGTAATTTAATTCCATATGTAGTAAATGGATACTGAATTGGACAGTGGCTCTAGAATCTAGACATATCCTGGTATATACAAACACATATTGTATTACAACGTTGTAAGGAATAACTGGATACAACAAACGCCAGTTTGGTTGGGCAAGTTATTGTTAAATTTTACTTTAGGAAGACATCTTTCTAATTTTTCTTCTGTATTCAACTTCAAGATAATTATTTGGTCTTGACAAAATTGTCATATGACCTTGTTTTGCTGTTTAAGAAAGTGTGTGTGTGAATAGCCAGTTGTTGTTTACATTGCCCACAAATCAGTTTTTGTACAAAAGAGTATGCAGTGAAGTTTACTGAGGCTGTTCCCATCCAGATGGATCACTTTTAGGGGCAACCAGGATGGTCAGATGGTCAGTTCATATCTTTCTGTGGAGATTTGTATATTCAGTGTCCCTCCCACCCCCACCCCAGATTTCCATCCAAGGATTCAATCAACTGGATCAAATTTTGGAGAGCCTTCTGTGCTGTGCCATTTTATTTAAGGGACTTGAACATCTGTAGATTTTGATATCTTATGGGGGTCCTGGAACCAATCTGCCACAGATACTGAAGGATATATATACACACTATATCATATACATACACAAGCAAATGTAATATTGACCCTTGAACAACCTGGATTGGAAATGTGGGGCTCCACTTAGGTATGGATTTTTTTTTTTTTTCCACTAAATGCATTCTATGATACTAAAAGATCTGCAGTTGTTTGAGTCCACAAATGCCAGGTTTTGGCTGAGAAGGGCTGACTAAAGTTGTGTGTGGATTTTTGACTGTATAGGGTTGGTACCCCTAACCTCTACATTGTTGAAGGATCAACTGTATATTCTTTACAAAAAATAAGTGGTAGCCAACTCCATACACTATTCTGGCGTCTTGTGTTTTTCACTTATGTCTTTTAGAGCATTTCATATCAACAATCAAGTTTTCATTTTTTTTTTCTGATGATATATATTACATGGTTTGATCTTAAAACATTTCTATATTGATGAACACTTCCTGGGGTCCAGTTAAGGCATTAAGTATATCAAAGTTTATAATCCTGAACTGATTATAAGAGGGAATGTGATTGTTAATCTGGGGATGAATTATAGTACCATTTGTGTTTATTGGTTTGGCTGTGTTATCCATACCAGATAAACTGAGTACTAGGTGATAATTGAACAGTTAGAAAGATTGATAACTACTGTAATTATTTGAGAAAGGCAATAGAAAATTCAAAGGTGTGGAAGATTGTTAGAATTACGCCCCCTAAAGAATCATACCTCCCTGTATCCATACTTTTGAGTAGTCTACAGCTCCCCTCCGGTCATACACACCCACCCCTTACCTCCCACCCTACTTCCCATCCCCAGTTTAGCCATTAACTTACTTTGGAATTCCAAACATTTGCTAATTAAGTGCTGTGATGAATAACTCTTATCTGTATTATTCTATACATGAGGTGGTATATCTGTAGGGTGAATGTTTTGGCAACAAATTGAAAATTTAAAAAGTCTACTGTCTTTGGCTATCAGGCTACAATTTTTTTCTTTTTAGAACTTTCTGAGATATTTATATGTAGAAAAAATATACATGTGTCTGTAAATTTTAGAGTAATAAACTGAAGACCCATCATGTGAGACATCATCAGTGCTTCAGCTTTCTATTCCATGGTCACATTTTCATTTCTTTGCCCCCTCACCTACTCACTATCCCGACCTTCATGTTAATCATTTCCTTGATTTTTTTGAACAGTCTAATTATCTTTAGAGTTTACTATCCAGTCTGTGTATCTTTCAGCTGTTTTAGTTTTGAAAAACTAAAAACTTAGATGATGTATAAGGAAAGCACAGTATTGGTACTGTACTGAACACACCTTCTGAGTTATAGCTTGGTTTCAACTTCCTGAAATTTCTACTAGAGCCCCTCTTGGGAAAACCAATGGGTAAGATTATGTTCTGGGAAACACAGGACTTAATAGTTTCCTGGTGGGGCTGTGAAATGGGCCAGGCAGAGAACCTTCAGTTAAGAAAGAGGTCTCTTGGAGTGAGTTGTTCTGTATCTAATTTAAGAGTAGGTTATAATTTTGGTGTCAAATTCTTAGCTGTTCCAGGGAGCAGGGCACAAAAGAGGGAAAAAGGAGCTTTGTTAGCATATGTTTAAGCTGAGTTAAGTGTATATAAACACCCAGGCCAGACACAGGTCAATCTGTTTTTTAATGAAAGGTAGAATAGTAAGCCCTTTGGTCATGACATGTGTGAAATGAATGTACCCTGAATCACATTGCTCCAGTCTATAGACTGTTGCTGTCCGTATCTGGTGCACACCTATCTTGCTTGGATCCCTTTTGACTGTGTTCCTGATTGGCTTTCATGACTTCTGTGTTGCACCCCTCTGTTTGCTGTATCTCTTTTCTTCCTCTGATTATGGTTACTTGTTTCACTATGGTGGATCACATCTTCCAGAAAATTTTTGAGAAAAGGTGCATGAGAAAGATTTTTGAAACCATGCATATTGAACATGTAGCTTGGCTGGGTGTAGTCTTTTCTTCAGAATTTTTAAGTCCCATGGTCATTTTCTCTTACAATTTGTTTAATTCAGGAATTATTCTGATGACTTTTATTTTTAACGTGACCAGTTCCCTTTCTGTTCCCCAGAAATTTGTTTGAGTCTTTCCTTTTCCCCATTTCACAGTGACATACTTTAGTATGAATATTATCTATTGTGCTGGGTACTCATTGAACTTGTTAGATACAGCAACTCATATCCATCTCTTCTGAGAGATCTATTGGTGATTTTCCTATCCCCGTTTTTCTCTTTGAAATGGTTAAGTATATATTGGATCTACTGCACTGAGTCATTCATGTCTGCATGCTCTGACATGCTCTTGTGTGCTCTCTAAATTAAATCTCAATTTTGCTCTCATTTCCCATTTCTTTTTGTTTTGTTTTCTGTGCATGCTAAGTTGCTTCAGTTGTGTCTGACTCTTTGCGACCCCGTGGACTGTAGCCTGCAAGGTTCCTCTGTCCATGGGATTCTCCAGACAAATGCTGGAGTGAGTTGCCATGCCTCTCCTCCAAGGGATCTTCCCAATCCAGCAATTGAACCTGTATCTGTTATGTCTCCTGCATTGGCAGGCAGGTTCTTTACCACTTCCAACCTTTTCTGTCTCATAATTTAAATTTCCAGATGTTCTATCTCTCTGATCTTCTGAATGCTCATTTTCATAGCTTCCTGGAATAATTGTATGTATGCACAATCTTAACTTTTGGAGGATATATAGGTACGTACTTTTAAAGGCGTGATCTATCCCTGGCTATTTTTTCCAAGTTGCTTTTTTCTTTTTATTCTTGAACTCATGGCAGCAATCCTAGGGACTTGGGAGTGGTTGAGTGGGGCTGGGGATGGAGAGACCTAGTTATTTCCAAAACAGCTTTCACTGGATTCTTTTTATTTATTTATTTTTGGCTATGCTTTGTCTTTGTTGCTGCACATGGGCTTTCTCTAGTTGCGGTATGTGAGGGCTGCTCTTCGTTGTGGTGTGCAGGCTACTCATTGAGCTGGCTTCTCTTATGGAGCACAGGCTTCAGTAGCTGGGGTACACAGTTGCCACACAGCATGTGAGATCTCCCCGGACCAGGGATTGAACCGGTGTTCATTCATTGCAAGGCAGATTCTTAACCATTGGACCACCAGGGAAGCCCTCACCAAATTCTTTTCATTTACTCCCTTCACTCCCAAGTTATAAAGGTGCTGCCAGGAGACTTTAAGGTGTATACTTGTCCATCTACATTCCACTTTTCTTTCTTTCTTTTTTTTTCCCCTGCTCTCCTCATGATTGTGGACCTTCTTTTTTTTTTTTTTTTTTTTAATTTATTGACGTTTTAGTGCAATTTTGACTGGGAACAAAGTTAGAATCATTTATTTATTCAAACATTTAAGTGCCTATCATGTGCCATGCACTCTTGAGTGCTTAACCCAGCTCTCCCTTAACCTACGAGATACTGGATTACTGAATAGAAAAGAAATAAAGAACTAATACTTATTATGACATTTAAAAAGTAACTTGTTGCGTTCTGATTATAGAATATAGTGTTAACAATTTTTCCATATAACTAGGCCAAAAATGCCTGGAATAATAACAAACCTAGGAAGTTCTTTGCAGTAATCATATACTCAAATGCTGGAGTCTTTTAAGTGCCTAGAAAGTATAAATCCTAACAGTTTGCAGGATTCATAAATAAAGTGAGAAATACAGTAGAGGACTTTAATAAGTGAAGAATCATAATTTGCTTTTCAAAGAGATAATGTTGGAAAAATGTTAATTTTTCCTAAAGTTAATGTGTACATTCTGTATAAACTGAATGAAAATATTTGCCAGTGCAGTGGAAGCTACACTTACTGATGGGTTTCACAAGCTGGCCTTAGGGCTGCTTTTTTGTGTGGCCTGCTAACTAAGAATGGTTTTTATTTCACAAGATTGTAAAACAAAACAATGAAGAATTGATCAGATTCCCAGCCTAAAATATTTACTCTCTGGCCATTTAAAGAAGAAGTTTGTAAGTTTATTTGAAAGAATAAACAAATGAGAATGGCAGTAAATTTTTGAAAAAGAAGAGAAAAGGGGAAAGAAGAATGTCCCCTGCAAGGAGAAAAAACATTCAACAGAGGTACTTTTAAAAATGGGATGTTGGTGCATGTGGGAACTGACATCTCTGGAACAGACTGAGCAGTCCAGAAGTAGACACTATATGTATTTGGGCTTCTGTATTAATTTTGTTATAATAAATTTGGAACATTTAGATATGTATGAAGAAAAAATTATCTGTAATCCTACTATGTTCTCTGGTTAATATTTTGGTTTACCTGTTTGTGTACTCTTCCCCCCCCCCCACTGTGTCTCTCTTTGTGCCTTTTTCTTTTCCTTTGACTTTTTTTAGAGCAGTTTTAGGTTCACTTCCTTGAAAGGAAGGTCCAAAGGGTTCTGACTTTATCTCCTGACCCGACATGCACAGTCTCCCCCACAATCAACATTCTACACCAGAGTGGTACATTTGTTAACACTGGATGAACCTACATTGACACATTAGTACCTGAAGACTGTCGTTGACATCAGGATTCACTCTTATTGTTGCACATTCTGTAGGTTTGGACACTTGACATAACCTATTTACCGTTATAGTTTCATACAGATCATTTCACTGCCTAAAAGTCTTCTGTTTGTCCCTCCCTCCTCCACAACCCTTAGCAACTACAAATCTTTTTACTATCTCTTGTCTTTCCCAGAAATATAGTTTTATCATATAGTTGTTAAACAGTATGTACCCTTTAAGGATCCTCTCACTTAGTAATATGCATTTAAGATTTCTCCATGTCTTTTCACAGCTTGATAGCTTATTTTCTTATTGTAGAATAATATTCCATTGTCTAGAGGCATCACAATATATTTGGAACTTGTTAAATTAAAAAAGTGGCTTCCAGCCCCCTAAAAGTAAAATTCTCTGTTTATTCAGTCTTGAAATATTTTTCCACATTTATGTTAGCATTTTAAAATAGTTCATATATCATAAACGCTGTGATTTATCTGTCACCTTTGGTTGTATCTTTTTTGCCTCTACTTTTGCTTATTAATATAAAATATATAAAGCTCCTATTATCCTGAGAGTTACTTTTGATAAATACAGAATTAAAAGTATAACTGGGTTAAAGATTATAGATGTTTTTATATTTGGAAGTTTGGATGGTTCCTTAAGTGAAAGGATATAACCATACTCTCTAAACCTGGGGACATTTTAACAGTGACTGCAGTACCTGGTTTTTTAATTTTTAAAGAAATACAGGTTGACGTCTTTGAAAAGATGATTCAGATAAATTCCAGAAAACTTTACTCAGAGAATAAAAGGATAAATCTAATATTCTTATTAAAACCATATTTTTAGTAAGAAATTTTAATGTTGAAATTTAAAATTTTAACATTTAGCATTCAGTTCAGTCGCTCAGTCGTGTTCAACTCTTTGCGACCCCATGGACTGCAGCATGCCAGGCCTCCCTGTCCATCACCAACTCTGTAGTTTACGCAAAGCTATACCCCCTTGCTATTTAGCATTATAGAACTTAAAGCTAACGCATGGATTTTAAAAAGAATTCAAGTGCTTGTTTAACTGTGACATGTTAAAATTGATTATTTAAACTAACATTTAATCAGTATCCTTACATTTGAGTTATGCTTTTCAAATTGAAAGAAATAAACTTTTAGAAAAAATTTTACTTATTTTTTGCTGTGCTGGATCTTCATTGCTGTGTGTGGGCTTTCTCTAGTTGCAGCTTGTGAGGGCTCCTCTCTAGTCACAGTGCTCGGGCTTCTCCTTGCAGTGGCTACTCTTTTTCTAGGGTGTGCATACTCAGGCTCAGTAGTTGTAGCTCATGGTCTCTAGAGCATGGGCTCTCAGTCATTGTGGCTCATGGGCTTAGTCGCCCCCTGAGATGTGAAATCTCCCTAGACTAGAGATAGAACCCGTGTCTACTGTCTTGGCAGGTGGATCCCCAGGGAAGTCCAGGAATAAAGTTCAAAAGAAGCAGCAGTTAAATTCTTTACAATGTTTGCCTTTCAAATTTAAAACTTTAAAGAATGAATGAAATATAAATTATTACGTTACTGGAACCAGTATATTTTTGTGCAGTGTAGGTGCTTGTCCTAACATTTTAATATTACTGATTTATTTGAAGCACTAATTTTTACTTTTATATAATGTTCAACTTACATAAATTTCTCCATAGTTATTTTAAAATTAGTCTTGAATTGGGAGATTGGTATAGACATACACACTGATTCTTTTTATATGTATACATATATCCCTTCTTTTTTAGACAGATTTTATTTTCTTGGGCTCCAAAATCACTGTGGATGGTGACTGCAGCCATAAAATTAAAAAATACTTTCTCTTTGGAAGGAAAACTATAACAAACCTAGACAGCGTATTAAAAAGCAAAGACATCACTTTGCTGACAAAGATTCGTATAGTCAAAGCCGTGGTTTTCCCAGTAGTCATGCATGGATATGAGACTTGGATCATAGTGAAGGCTGAAAGTGAAAGTCACTCAGTCACGTCCAACTCTTTGCGACCCCATGGACTCTTTGTGACAGTCCATGGAATTCTCCAGGCCATACTACTGGGGTAGGTAGCTGTTTCCTTCTCCAGGAGATCTTCCCAACCCAGGGATCAAACCCAGGTCTCCCACATTGCAGGCAAGTTCTTGACCAGCTGAGCCTCCAGGGAAGCCCTGAAGGCTGAGCACTGAAGAATTGATGCTTTCGAATTGTGCTGGAAAAGACTCTTGAGAGTCCTTTGGACTGCAAGGAGATCAAACCAGTCAATCCTAAGAGAAATCAACCCTGAATATTTATTGGAAGGACTGATGCTGAAGCTGAAGCTTCAATACTTCGGCCACCTGATGTAAAGAGCTGACTCATTTGGAAAAGACCCTGATGCTAGGAAAGATTGAAGGCAAAAGAAGAGGAGGGAGACAAAGGATGAGATGGTTAGATGGCATCACTGACTCAATGGACATGAGTTTGAACAAACTCCAGGAGATTGTGAAGGACAAGGAAGCCTGGCGTGCTGCAGTCCATGGGGTTGCAAAAAATCAAACATGACTTAGCGACTGAACAATGCAACTATGGTTGATTCACTTTGCTTTACAGGAGAAGTTAACATAGCATTGGGTGTTTTACTCTCCAATAAAAACTAAAAAGAAGATACAAGTCTTCTGGTAGCCTTTGGTTTAAGTAGCATTAACATTTAAATTTTATTATTAACCTTATTCTAGATCATACATGTTTGTTATTTCTTTTGTCTCTACCACACTTTCTGAATTTGTAGACTTGTCCTAAGCAACTTAAGATGTGCAGAATAATTTGGTTGACAAATATTAATGCTATTTTAAGAATTAGTTTATTTTAAATGCCTACAAATCTTTCTAGTTTTAAAAATTAGGTTCTAGATCAGAAATTCAAGTATGACCTATAGGAATTATTTTATATTAGTAAAATGTGGTTAGATGTAGCTTGCTAACTATCCAAAATACTGATTTTTAGTTATAGTGCAGCAAATTGAACTCAAAAATCTAGTGCTAGTCTTCAGTTTTATATAGTTATTATTACTTAATTTGAACAACTGTTAAATTTTGCAGTAATTTTCAGACACAATACAGTTTGTGCAAATAGTCACAGCTCTTCCCTCTATACATCAATTTTCAATTTTTTTCATTGTTTAGGTGTCAAATTAGTTTAAAAGAATATTAAAAAGTACTGTCTGGAATCAGAAGTAATATATGGGATCTCACAGTTCTTTACATGAAAAAATTATCTATTTGAGCAGTGTTTTAAACCCTAGAAGATTTGTAATTTGCTAAATCAACATTTATTGTTTACCTTCTTCA
This sequence comes from Giraffa tippelskirchi, assembly GCF_054371585.1. Lineage (NCBI taxonomy): Eukaryota > Metazoa > Chordata > Mammalia > Artiodactyla > Giraffidae > Giraffa > Giraffa tippelskirchi. The sequence continues at coordinate 84,430,482 of NC_137275.1, read as the reverse complement.
GCTTTTTAGTTTGTGGCACAAAAGTGTTGCCAATTTGATCCTTTGATACAGACAGGGAATACTTGCTAAATCCATAGCTATACTTTTCCTGATGAGTGATGCCAGGTTAGCTGGTATTCCTTTACTACAGATAATGTAGTTGAAAACTAATGCCCCAAAATAGTTGGTTTAATTATTTGTGGCAATTTTTACTGTTTATACCAGATTTTTCATTCCTTACAAGGCAAGTGAGGCTATTTGTTCTTGTGTACTAGTTAATTATACTAATTTACATATGGGAGGATCTGTGGGAAATGCATCTTTGCTAAAAAGAGACCTGGGAACTGAATGTTTGGATAATAAAAGGAAGAGTAAAAGAAACATCTAGTCTATTTACATATGTCACATATCAAATAATAATATTCTTAGAGTTAATTATTTGTATCCATAAAAGAGAGCTTTCATTTATGTTTACCTGTATCTCTAAGATATTTTGATTGTTTAGGTATTTAGTATACTATCTTGCATAATATAAAGTCCCTATAATTAATCATTGGTATTTACATATTTTTTCTTAGCGGAGTGTGTGTGTGTGTTGGAAGAGTGAAGCGTACTATTCATGTCTTTTTTGTGGCATGCACTTGGAAGAGAGTGAAGGTGTGGAACCTGAGGCTATGGTACAAAGCATGGTATTAATATATACTGTAGGGTTATGCCACCTGGAAGGAGTGTCTTGGTAACCATTCTGGACACTTGTGAGAGTGAACAAGGGCTCTAGTAATAATAATTATGATGAAACAACAAACAGGTAAAACTTAGAGACATGGTATCCATATTTGTGAATCTTGACAGTCCTGCAATAAAATGTAAGGCTACAGAGACTACATGTTAGTGTCCACGGCTTAAGTTTGAAGAGCAGAGAGAGTAGTAGTTTCACAGTATTGTGAGGATTGAATATATTGAGATGAAAGTGAAAGTCGCTTAGTCGTGTCTGACTCTTTGTGACCCCATGGACTATATACAGTCCATGCAATTCTCCAGGCCAGAATACTGGAGTGGGTAGCCATTCCCTCCTCCAGGGGATCTTTCGAACCCAGGTCTCCAGCATTGCAGGCGGATTCTTTACCAGCTGAGCCCCAAGGGAAGCCCTGTATTGCTTCATATAGGACTTCCCTATATTGGGATAATGTATATAAATGTAGCCTATTGCTTGTTAGTAACTGCTTAGTAAATGTTACCTATCATGTAAAAAAAACTTATAGTTTGGTACAAGTGTGAGGATCAGTGTTACCACTTGAAAAATCATAAAGCACTGCTGTCCTTTTCTGTTCTTTGCTTACCCTTCTGTTCATTATTTCATATCTTTAATATGTAGTGCTTTCAGTTTGCTGAGGTACTGGGTTAATAAACTGTTAGTTGTTGTTCAGTCACTAAGTTGTGTCCGACTCTTTGTGACCCCATGGACTGCAGCACACCAGGCTTCCCTGTCCTTCATTATCTCCTGGAGTTTGCTCATCTCATGTCCACTGAAGTGAAGTCACTCAGTCGTGTCCTACTCTTTGCGACCCCCTGGACTGTAGCCTACCACGCTCCTTCATCCATAGGATTTTCCAGGCAAGAAGACTGGAGTAGGTTGCCATTTCCTTCTCCAGAGGATCTTCCCTACCCAGGGATCGAACCCGGGTCTCCTGCATTGTAGGCAGACACTTTACCGTCTGAGCCACCAGGGAAGTCCATGTCCATCGAGTCAAAAGATAAATTGTAATACTGTACATTAAATTTTTAAAAATTGAAGTATAGTTAATTTGCAATGTCCTGTTACTTTCTGGTGTACAGCCTAGTGATTCAGTTTATTAATATATGTATGTATATACATATAATGTTATGTATTAATATATGTATGTATGTATGTATGTACTTCTCTGCATTCCACTCTAGGTTATTGCAAGATATTGAATATAGTTTCATGTGTTGTATAGTAGGACTTTGTTTATTTTATATATAGTAGTTTGTATCTGTTAATTGAAAGCTCTTACTCTCCCTCTTTTTTTAATATTTATTTTTGGCTGTGCTGGGTCTTTGTTGCTGTGTGCAGGCTTTTTCTAGTTGTGGTGAGCAGTGCACAGGCTTCTCACTGCGGTGGCTTCTCTTGATTCAAGGCACAGGGCTCTAGAGTGTGAGGGCTTCAGTAGTTGTGGCTCGTGGGCTCTAGAGCACGGCATCTGTAGTTATGGTGCTTGGGCTGCCCTGTGGCATGTAGGATCCTCCTGGACCAGGGATTGAATCTGAGTCTCCTGCATTGGCAGGTGGATTCCCAACCACTGGACCACCAGAGAAGCCCTCTTCTCCATATATTTTTATTTGAATCTCATAAACTCAGCAAATCCAAAACCAGATTTAATAACTTGTTCTTAAACTGGTTGTCTCTTCTATTCCCTTACTTGTTAGTTGTATTTAATAACTTTGACCTGTCAACTAATGGCTTCCACTGCTTCTATCTGGAAAGATACAATTTTAGCCTGAGGCGTTCTACAGTCTTGCTCCAGTCTACTGTTCTAACTCTATCTTTGGTTTCATGACCACTCACTTTAGACTCCCTGCTTCCTTACTATCTCTAGATAAAACACTGTACCATCTCACGGCTTTATTCACGTTTCCACCCACCTGAAATGTGTTATACAGTGGTTTTTCACTTGCAGATTGGCTTTTAGGTTGAAATTTTATTTGATTACTTTGAGAGTAGCCATGGTCTTTAAAATTAGCCTTTCCTGGTTTGTCTGGGTAATTTCTAGGATATTTAAAATGTAATTTTCAGTGAAATTTCCTTCTGTGGGGTGACCACCAAGCTGGGTGGTCACCAAGCTGGAGGGATGTTGCAGGACATTGCAATAGAGAATTTTGTTTTTAAATTGGATGTAGGAAATACCTTGGCTGTCCAGTCTCTTGGACCGGGGATTGAACCTGGGCCATGACAGTGAAAGCACAGAGGCCTAACCACTGGACTGCCAGGAAATTTCCCCTGTTAGGGTTCTTTTGAAATATGTTTCTTCATTCTTTTTTGGTATATGTCTGTAATTAATTTGGCGTATGTCTAAGATTGAAGGCAAAAGGAGAAAAGGGTGGCAGAGGATGAGATGGTTAGCATCACCGACTCAGTGGACGTGAATTTGAGCAAACTTTGGGAGATAGTGGAGAACAGAGGAGCCTGGTGTGCTGTGTAGTCCATGGGGGCACAAGGAGTCGGATATGACTTAGCAACTGAACAACAACTATAATTGTAAACTAATTTTTAATAAAATAATTTAATAATACAGCATGGCCATCATTCTGGACATTACTTCTCATTATATGTACTACCATAGATTTAAAAGGTATGGGAGTGACTTCCCTGGTGGTCCAGTGGCTAAGATTCTGCATTCCCAGTTCTGGTGGTCTAAGTTTGATCCTTGGTCAAGGAACTAGATCCCACATGCTGCAACTAAGACGTGGTCCAGCTAAAAAAAAAAAAAAAGGATATTGGAGCCTCTCCATAGAATAGACCACCACCATAGAATTAATCTTAAAGGTTAAAATAACATCGAACAGGGCTATACTTTGATGTGTTTTTTTGCCTTATCTAAGTTGAAAAAATGCACCTTGGTTATTTGTATCAAAGTTAAGAGATTTTAAACAAAAAATAAAACAGTAAGTTGAAAGAAATGAACAGAAAATGATTTTATAATGGGGCATGTCTCAGTAGTCTCAAACAAAAATATTTTCCTTTGCAATAATTTACAACATAGTTGCAGAATCAAGAAGCTTTCAGGGTGAATGGTTGATTGTAAGCTTTTTAAAGCTTTGAATTTTTGTGATAAGTAGATGTGGCCGTAGCACAACATGACCTGAGAAAATTTGTACTGAGAAAATATGTCCTTATAATATTAATGTTTTCATAAGTAATTTCCATCATGAAAATGATTTCTTACTAGATTTGGTCTGTGCCATATTTTTGTAGAGTATTTAAGTAATTTTTATTGTGTCAATTTTTATTGTGTCATGGAAACAATCACTTTTATCTTATTAAGAGGATTTGAGAAATTCAAATAAGCTTAAAAATTTGAACATCTATCAGACTCTAGATAGTTGCTTAAAAGGCTAAAAAAGACAGGAATTCCCTGGTGGTCCAGTGGTTAGGACTCTGTACTTCCATTGCAAGGGGCACAGCTTCCATCCCTGATCAGTGTGGCCAAGGAGGGGAAAAGGCTTATGTTAAAAAACATGTCAAATACTGAAAAGATTGTCTATGGTTAATAAACATTATTTTTCAAAGTGTTTTAGAGTACTTGTTTTAAAATCTAGCTTGTTTGTGTAATACTGAAATCAAAGATGAAAGATTTTAAAATAGTATACATATTCATACATACACACATTTATTTAAAGATTAGTAGCTATTTTTATTTCAGTTACAGGAAAACTCCAAAATTATATACTCTTAATATAAAGACTAAAATTTTAATTAAAATAGAACTTTCAATTTAAAGGAACACTTTTTAAGGAAGTGAGCATATTTGTTTTTAGTTCTTAAATATCTAGAGACTTTGATACCATCTAAGTCTTGGATCATTCTCCTAATGGTGAAAAGAGTAGAATAGGAGAAAAGAATGTACTTAGGAAGTGACATTTTGTATCCTCTGAAACTTGTAATTACTCCTAGTGTAAGTCATTGTTTTTTTATGTGTTGCTGAGGTATTGATAAAAGATGTAAACAAACGCTGTGGAATTGTACAATTGTGGATCGTAATGAGGATTTTGAATTCATGAGTCCATTTTACTAATCATTGTCCTTTAGGTAAATAAGAGAATTTGCAGTGTTTCTTAACTTTGAGAGGAAGAGTATGTTTCTAAAAAATTTTTTTTGCCATGCTGCATGCATGTGGGATCACAGTTCCTCAACCAGGAATTGAACCCTGGCCCTGGCAGTGAAAGCACCACATCCTAACCACTGGACCACCAGGGAATTCCCTCCGTCTTCTATTTTCCCATAGTAATAAGGTGGCTCAGTGGTTCTGCTTGCCAGTGCGGGAGACGTGCATTCAATCCCTGGGTCGGGAAGATCCCCTGGAAAAGGAAATGGCAACCCACTCTAGTATTCTTGCTTGGGGAATCTTGGGGACAGAGCCGCCTGGTGGGCTGCAGTCCATGGTGTTGCTAGAGAGTCACACAACAACTAAACAAAAAAAGTTAAGACTGTCTGCTAGCCCTGATATCTGGATCTTGTGTATGTTATCTAGGTCTAGACAGTTTAATCTCTTGATCATCAGTTGCTGTAGAAAATTTTCTTTGCATGTTTGATGATGTTTGGTTGTTTGCTAGGTGTTGTTGATAATATTCACAGAGGCTCAGACTTGTGTCATTTTTCTGTGAAGAATAGAGAGTTCAGTCCTTGTGGGGCAGTTAATTTGTCAGATTACCTTGATCCTGTTGGGGATTACTTTTAGAATTTGCTAGGCATATGGGTTTCTTCCGAAAGCTGAGGATTTTCAACCATCCACTCAGGCTGGATCTGAACTTAGTCTTCCAAATGCTGTTCAGCCTCTGAAGTCTTGGCTCAGCTGCTCTCTTCTTGGCCACCCAAAGTTGTACTCTGAACATGTCAGTTTAGGAGTCACAGCCAAGGATTTGAGAGATTTATACATAGATTTTTGAGTCTCACTCCTGCAGCTCCCTTTTCTCTGGTACACTGTCCCTGAAACCCACCTGCCTTATCAGTCCCTAATTGTTTGCTGTTTTCTCTATTTACTCAGACTGCCTCTGTTTGGAGGCCATTATTAATTTTAAGCTAGTGAAGAATGGCATTTGGTAATGATCATCTATTTGAAGATTTAAATGGATTGTGATGAGAAAATGCTGGTAAAAATGGTGGTATTAAGACATTGGCTGCTATATGTAAATTTTAAGGCCTTAACTACTGTGTGTAAACATTTAAAATTTAAGAAGTCAAGCCAGTAAGTTTCTGTTGGGTGTAGCATTGTCATAATTGGCATTAAAATTGTGAGCCAAGTCGAGATAAAGCCCTTGCTGTGAGTGACTTCATAGGCTAGTAAAAAGTAGTTCCTGGAGGTGTCTTTTTGATTAGAAAAATGAATTTTATTTTGTAAAATATGTATCATCTGTCTGCTCTGAAGTCTTTTAGATCATACATCTCTGATTTATAAAATGTTAATGTGAATATGTATCTTTGTTGTTTTTCTGGTTCAGTTTAAATCTGATATCCAGACCCTTGTTGCATTGCCCTCCTTTTTTGTATCAACTTGTTTCAGCTTCAGGTCTCTTTTCTTAGCTATCTTTTTGTTGATACCAATTTACAGTAGGGTGAAGAGTTACATGGATTAATGTGGAGAATATACATTATTTCCAGGCTCCTTTTTTCCCCTGACATTTTTAAATGATGATGATAACTAGGTCTGAGTTCAGTTCAGTTGCTCAGTTGTGTCTGACTCCTTGCAACCCCATGGACTGCAGCACACCAGGCCTCTGTCCATCACCAACTCCTGGAGTTTACTCAAACTCATGTCCATTGACTCGGTGATGCCATCCAACCATCTCATCCTCTGTTGTCCCCTTTTCCTCCTGCCTTCAATCTTTCCCAGCATCACAGTCTTTTCCAGTGAGTCAGTTCTTCCCATCAGATGGCCAAAGAATTGGAGTTTCAGCTTCAGCATCAGTCCTTCCAATGAATATTCAGGACTGATTTTCTTTAGGATGGACTGGTTGGATCTCCTTGCAGTCCAAGGGACTCTTAAGTCTTCTCCAACAGTTTAAAAGCATCAATTCTTCGGTGCTCACCTTTCTTTATAGTCCAACTCTCACATCCATACATAACTGCTGGAAAAACCATAGCTTTGACTAAATGGACCTTTGTTGGCAAAGTAATGTCTCTGCTTTTAATATGCTGTCTAGGTTGGTCATAACTTTTCTTTCAAGGAGCAAGCATCTTTTAATTTCATGGCTGCAATCACCATCTGCAGTGATTTTGGAGCCCAAAAAAATAAGTCTCTCACTGTTTCCCCATCTAATTGCCATGAAGGATGGGACTGGAAGCCATGATCTTAATTTTCTGAATGCTGAGTTTTAAACCAACTTTTTCACTCTCCTCTTTCACTTTCATCAAGAGGCTCTTTAGTTCTTCTTCACTTTCTGCCGTAAGGGTGGTGTCATCTGCATATCTGAGGTTATTGATGTATCTCCCTGCAATCTTGATTCCAGCTTGTGCTTCATCCAGCCCAGCATTTCTCATGATGTACTCTGCATATAAATTAGATAAGCAGGGTGACAATATACTGCCTTGATGTACACCTTTCCCGATTTAGAAGATTTCAATTCAAGATGGTGTCCAGCTTTTTTCCTTAGGGTCATTTGGAAATGACAGAAGTTGCTCAACTTTAAGTTACCATATATCATAACAGTATGACATGAAGGCAAGGATCTGTGTAGTATTGCCTTACTCATTTTATAAAGATTTTTTATGTGTCATGTAATATAGTTAATTATGCTTCCAAACTTTAGTTGAACCAGCCCTCCTTACTAACCACCCCTGCCATGCACAACACTTTAATGGTATGTTAAAAGAAAGATACTTCATTTTCCTAACTATTTTGCATGGTCTCTAACAATCTTATGTTAAATGTGTAAGTGCAAGATAACAATACATATTTTTAAATTTGAGAAATGTTTTGCTCTTAATGAAGAGATGCTAGTATGAGGAGTCTGGTGCTTTTCTTAGAGTTTGGCTAGTGGTCTGCTTTATCAAATGCTTCTCCTGTAATTGGTTCTTTAAAAAAATGTCATGGACAGTATTGGTTCACATTTACTTAGAGTATTGCTGTCATAGAGATTAAGTTTCCACAACATTGTAAATTAACTATATTTCAATAGAAATATACAAATAAATTACTTAATGTTATTTTTCATGTTAAGAAGTTTATAATGTTTAATTATTTTCCACTAGGAAACCACCCCTACTCCGAATCCCCCACCTACAGAAGAAGAGAAAACAGAATCTAATCAGGAGGTTGCTAACCCAGAACACTATATTAAACACCCTTTACAGAACAGGTAAGCTTTCTGACACATAGATTTTTTGACTTGGTGAAAGTCACCATTTTTAAATGGTGAATGGGACGGGTTTTCAGGGGAAGGTTAGATAAGACTAGTTTTAGGTATGTTAGGTTGAGGATTCCATTTTCATTTGGATGACCCATGTCTGGCAAGCATTTTTATCTGTGAATCTTGAGCTCAGAAAGTAGAACTTTGAAAGAGTGGTTTGAAATTCATTGGTAATTGATGGTAGTTGAAACCATAGTAGTAAATGAGTTCTCTTAAGTGAATTTGACTCACAACAGAGGCTTGGAATATTAGCACATAGGGGATTTTTTTGGGTAAGAATGCCTATGAAGAAAAGACATGGTGCAAAGAGAGAGGGAGTTGGGCAGGGATGGACTGGCAGTTTGGAGTTAGCAGATGCAAATTATTACATACAGAGTGGATAAACAACAAGGTCCTACTGTATAGCCCAGAGAATTATATAGTTAATATCCTGTGATAAACCATAATGGAGAAGAATATGAAAATATATATACATATGTAAAGCTGAGTCACTTTGCTGTACAGCAGAAGTTACCATAACATTGTAAATCAACTGTACTTCAATAAAATTTTAAAAAACAAATGCCTGTGGAAGGGTATAGACATATATACTGTATCAACTAGGATGGAGTGTTGGTCATGGAAACCAAGAAAATGGTTTAAGGACAAGGTACAGCATACATGCCCCCAAAAGGTCAAATATTCATTGGATTGAACAATAAGTCCTTGCTAACAGTGGAGAAAGTTTAGTAGAGTAGATGATGGAAAAAGATTGTCGTAGTTTGAAGAGTGAATAGAAAATATACAAATGTATAGAGCAGGAATAGACAATTTGAAGGAGAAAGAGCCTAGGGTATGTGGAGTCGGGATATTGGTTGGTCTGTATTTTAAGAGAAGTTTAGAAAAGGAAAAGAGAGTTTAGGATAAGTTAAGTTTTCATAGTTGCAGTGTAGTAGTTTAATACTTCAGTATATGGTTTTTCCTATCTCCACCCTACCACTTGCCAGTATGTTTGTGCTTTTTACTTAATTATCTTTCTGGTTTATCTGATAAAACTTAAGTTTAATTCACTGAGAGCTGATGGTGGGAAAACTCAGAAACATTATAAGAATCTGGAGGAAAGTAAATTGGATAAATTAACTTTTGAGGATCTTTAATTCCTTTCATTCCCCCTCTCCCAGACCCTACAAGTCTATAATTAGGTTTCATTTATCTGAAAAATGTGTTGTCCCTTTATGTCCTTTTTCTTTTCTTCATTATCATTGTAGACCTACTGAAGTAATAGTCCAAATATGTTTTAGTAGTTTTTTCGAAGGAGATGGGTGATTCAGCATACCCTCCAGGGAGGAACAAATCAGTTCTCTCGATACTGTGGATTGTCAGCAAGTGTGTGAAATACCAAAGGTCAAATAGTTGATAAAAGGAAAAAATTCTTCCTCAGGAAAGCATTGTGCCAGAGTAATACTAAGTCGGACAATTGATTAGTGGCAGTTTTATATAGTTCATCCTAGGAGCAGTACTTGGAGAAGGCAATGGCAACCCACTCCAGTACTCTTGCCTGGAAAATCCCATGGACAGAGGAGCCTGGTAGGCTGCAGTCCTTGGGGTCGCTAAGAGTCGGACACGACTGAGCGACTTCACTTTCACGCATTGGAGAAGGAAATGCAACCCACTCCAGTATTCTTGCCTGGAGAATCCCAGGGACGGCAGAGCCTGGTGGGCTGCCGTCTTTGGGGTCGCACAGAGTCGGACATGACTGAGCGACGTCACTTTCACTTTTCACTTTCATGCATTGGAGAAGGAAATGGCAACCCACTCCAGTGTTCTTGCCTGGAGAATCCCAGGGACGGGGGAGCCTGGTGGGCTGCCGTCTTTGGGGTCGCACAGAGTCGGACATGACTGACACGACTTAGCAACAACAGCAGCATTACTAAAACCTTTAAAGTATTTCTCCCCCATCTTTTCAGTGGTATCGTATAAAAGCTCACTGTCTTCTGTCTGTGAACACAGTTCTTCATGTTGCTATTATTGTGGGAGATCAAGGCATATATCCCTCATAGCTTAAGATGAAATCTGAGATTCCTGAAAGGTGTCCTTATCAGTGAACAAACTGATTAAATTCTAAAATGAAGTCTGTGAGGATTTTAATTTCTCTGTAAGTTCTATTTCTTGTGTAAAATAATATCACATTGAAAACTGTTCTAAGACATTTTGGTTCTGATTTTGATAATTTCTTCATTATTTTTGTAAATAATTTTGTAAGGAATTATGTTTTCTTTAAAAAAAACCACTATAGTATTATAAGAAAGATTAAATCATTGAGGCACAAAGTATACAAAGTTTAAGTTCTCTGTTTTTCTCTGATACCATCTTCCCCATTTTGTTTTGATCCACTCCCCAAAATAGTGTTAAAAATTTGGTTTGTAATTTTTCAAAACCTTTCAATGTACACATATATACTTTTTTTTTATACAGATTGCCATACTATTGAGTTTTTTGTTTGTACATGGAAATTTTAGGTCTGTATTTTAATCCACAGCCTTGTATTAAATGACTGTATAGTCATGTATTTTATCAGGCTTACATTAATGAGTATGCAGATTTTTTAAATTTACAAACAGTGCTAATGTATATGTCCTTATATTTCTTTTGCACTTGTGTGAATATTGTGGTATATCCATATGGTAAAATTTCAGAGTTCTTAGGTTTAAGAGTGCCCTTTATCTACCTTTGTTGACACTGCCAAATTATCCTCCTTTATCAGCTTAGACTTACTGATTTCTACATCCTTGACAACTGGTACGGTCAATCTTTTAAATTTAATTGCCCATCAGATTGGTTCTAGTCTGATTTGTGAAAACAATGTCTTATTGTTCTAAATGTGCATTTCTCTTATTGAAGTTTCAAAACAGTTTTGTTCAAGACGATTGCTTATTTGTGTTTTTACCTGTGAGAAGTCTGTTCAGTTCTTTTTTTTATCTGTTATTTTCTTTTGGGTTATCTCTTCAAGTTTATTTCCAAGCATTGTACATTAGGGATGCTAACGCATCCAAGGGGGGATTAGGTTGAAAATACACTTCCAAATCATTTGTCTTTTAACATTGTCTAAAGATTTATGTTATTTTAAAGGTTTTTTATTTTCATGTAATCAAATACCAACTTTCCTCCATGGTTTCTGGGTTTCATGTCAGTCTTAAGAGAATTTTACCCACACAGTTATCCTATTTTTTTTTTTTAGCCCACACAATTATCCCGTTTAATAGCTGCCTAGAAGTCTTCTTGCATGTATATATTATGTTTATTATATTTTTAAAATTATTTATTATAATTATTTAAATCTTCTTTGGGCTCATGACCCCTTTACATTCTTAAAAATTATTGAGGATTCCACAGTGTTTTACAGGTTAGGTAGATTTTCACCTGTTTTCATTTGCTATATTAGAAAATAAAATAAACCTCAAAAAATGTAAAACTACATATGTACTTAACCCATTGCATGTTAATGTAAATGATTTTTATGGAAAAAATTTATTCAAAATAAAGAATAGTGGGAAGAATAGCATTTTTGTAAATATTTTTAGGTGCCTGACTTAATAGAAATCAACTAGGATTTCATAGCTGGTTCTGCATTTTCAGTCTTTGGAGCTACATTGTTTCAGAGGAAGTATAAGGATAAAATATGACCTCAAATATACATGGTTGGAAAAGGAGAAATTTTACTGGCCTTTTATAATTATGAATATCTCCTTCCTTTGATACTAGGTTTCTTGCAAATTAGTTGCAATGTAGAATCTGAAACCACATCCAAGAACTTTTTTCTACTCTGTTCCTTTAAAATCCATTGATTTGTCTTGCATTTGGAATGTATCCTTCTTGACTCATGCATACCACTGGTCATTTAGAAAATACTGGTTCAGTGAGTTTGTAGATCTAAATATTGGCATTTTTCATTATATGATATAAAACAATAATATTACCATTACTAAATGCCTCAGAAATCCCCAAGTTTTGTTAAATGGTAATGCCCAGTGACACCTGCAGGCTTTCCGAAATTCTGATTTTTCTCCTGAAAGCTCAAATTTTAGCAACATACTCACTCTGTTCATTTTTCAAGAAGTAACCATGATTGATCAGCCTATTCTTCCAAGTAAAAGTGGTGGTCTTTGAAAAAGTGACTAGTTCTCACAACTCAATTGCCCAAGCATTGTATTTGGTATGCAGAAGTATTTTTTGTGGAGAAAAAACATGTACACAGATTGAAATTTAATAAAACAAGTATTTTATTACTGCTTCATCAGTGGCATTCTTAACTGACAGTTACTCCTCTGAGAGTTGATGATAATATAGGAACAGTGACAAATGGTAGACATGGGTGTCACTGTATGATTCTTGTTATGTACGTCACCGCTAGGTTTACTGTTGTTTTTGCATCATCAGTGAAAATGTCAACACAGTGAAAAATAAAATATCTTAGGATTTTTATGAAAGTTTTTACTCATCAGTGCTCCTTAAAGGGTCTTAAGATGCCTAGGGGGGCTTGTAAACCACATTCTGAGAACTGTTGATGGGCACTTAAGATGTTTCCAGTTTTTCAAATTTAAGAACATTATTGTACAAATATTTTTGCATAGTTATCCAGTCATTTTCTTAAAATAAACCTTTATATGTTTAATGGCTGAATGCAATTTTTTTTTTAAAGATGGAATGGAATTTTATTATTTTCAGCTGAGGTGTAATAATTTCAAATGTACAACACAATGATTCAGTATCTGTATGTATTGTGGAATGATCATAATCAACAACTATACAATACATATTTATAATTTCTTTTCTTATAATGAGAACTTCTAATATTTAGTCTCTTCGCAACTTTCAAATTTGCAGTGCAGTATTATGAACTATATTTACTATGTTGTACATTGCATCCCCATGACTTATTTATTTTATAACTGGAAGTTTGTACCGCTTGACCCCCTTCGTGCATTTCCCCACCCCTTTGCCTCTGGGAACCACCAGTCTGTCCTCTGTGAGCTTGGGGTGGGTTTTTCTCCTTTTTCAAAGTTTTTTTTAGATTCCATGTATAAGCAAAATCATATAGTATTTGTTTTTCCTGTCTGGTGTGTGATTTATTTAACTTATTACAAAGTCCTATGGTCCATCCATGTTGGAAATAGCAAAATTTCCTTCTCTTTTATGACTGAATAATCCGTTGAATATACACATTCATACATACATACATATTTTCTTTTTTCACCCCTTGATGAACATTTAAGTTGCTTCTGTATCTTAAGCTCTTGTAAAGCTGCACTAATCATGGGGATTCATATATCCTTTTCAAGTTAGTATTTTCATTTTCTTCAGATAATATCCAGAAGTGGGATTGCTGGATCAAATGGTAGTTCTGTTTTTAATTTTTTCAGGAAAGACTGAATTAGTTTTAGAAATCCAGGGTACAGTACTTGATCCTGTGTGTTTAATAAGTTTTTCTGCCTTTGCTTTTTCAAAATATTTTTTTCCTTGATTGGGGATTGGCAAATACAAATTACCAAGTAGGTGTTGAAATGCATCTCATTTTTATGTCTGAGATTATCAAGCATTAATCATAAAGTTATCAAGTATATGTCCACTTGGAAAACTGTCTTCAGACAGCATTTTTATTAATAAGTGAAACTCACTGCTGCTTTGAACATGGATGTAAAACTTTTGTTGACACTGACTTTCTGTTTTTAGATGGGCACTCTGGTTTTTTAAAAATGATAAAAGCAAAACTTGGCAAGCAAACCTTCGATTGATCTCTAAGTTTGATACTGTTGAAGATTTTTGGGCGTAAGTAACCATTTTAGGATGTTGTTTTATTGTGTACTTTTTTATTTTAAGTTGTACTCACAAAAAGAAGGGTAAGGTGAACAGTTAATATTTACTTTTTTGCTTGTTCATCTTCTCACAACTGTTAGAATTGATGATTATTTCTCACCAGTTTTAGAAAGCTTCCATCTTGTCATCATTTAGCTCTGCCTACTCTCTATTCCTTGTCCTAAGATATCATTCATTGAGAATCCTTTGTTACTGGAACTTCTGACAACTTTCAGGACCTTGTCCCCTTTCTTGGTTACCTAGGCAAATTTGCTCTATTTTTAGGTATTCCAGAGCTTTCTTAGGAAAAGAATGCTTTTCTTAGCATTTCTGCAAATTCTTTTTAGTATAAACTGTGGATTTCCTGTGATAAAGATTCTGAGATTTCAAAGGCTGAACTGCTCATAAATCAGGGTTTGTCAAAGAATGACAGTATCTGTGATGATAGATAATTTTATTATACTTTGTGGTCAACTTAAGAAGAATACTTGAAATATTTGTTTTAAGACCTGTAAATTATCTAGCAGTTATGTAAGTATTCTAATTTGTTCAGTTGGTGTATTTTGGATCATATCAGTGAAGGGATTCTTATGTTTTAATGTTAATGCTTGGGTGTATCACACAGATTGATTGTGGTTAGAAAATTATAAATTAATAGATTATGATTAAAAATTTTATACATATGATGTAAACCCAGCATATTAGGCATTTAGTATGCATTTGAATCCCTGAAAACAAACAAAGCATAGAATAATTAAAGAAAACTATGTTGAGATTACTTTGGTCACTTTTAATTGAACTTATGGGCTTTTTAAAAAAATTTTTTTAATTTAGTGAAAACATTTTTTAAAAATAAAAGAACTACATTTGAAACTCCCAGTAATTCATAAATCTAGTTGTCTAGTTAAATTATGGTTCTCTTTTGCCCTTCATCAAAATATTGAGTGTTTTTCTTCTCTAGTTGTTTGTTTTTCTTCTCTAATTATATTTATTCAAGAGTTTTCTGAAACATAATAGTCTGCAGTATCCTGTGGAGGAGGGAGAGCAAGAGTCCTGAGCCATTCTTCCACTGAATAAGATTTGCGTTTATCTTAGTTTGTTTGGCTGTCACCAGTTTTACATAATTATATTTCTAAGTGACCTCAATTAGAACATGATGCCACAGTTTTTAGGTATGTTGTAAGCAATATTTATTGCTTAGTGGATTTTTATGCCATAATTGAGAGATAAACCCTTAAGCTTTCTATCTTTGTCACTTCTTAGTTTCTCACTTTGGGGGGTCAAATTTAATGAAACAGCCATTGAGGTTTGTTTTTTTAATCTAGTCTTGTCTATAGCATTAGGATTCTATTTAAGTGTGCCATTACAGATTCTAATTGTAAACTTAGTAAAAGATCTTAGAGCATGATTAAGGCGAAAGAAGACAGCGGAAAGAAGCATTGGTCTTTTCTAGTTTGAATGCCATTGAAGAATGTCCCTTCCACACTAGCCATTAATTGTATAGAAGTGGTGGTTCTAATTCTGTAGTTACTGTTAGTATCCATGTCTCTCTTCTTGCCTAGTGGAATCTTGTCAGTGATACTGTAGTTTGGAAAGAGTTACTATTAGATAGAATAACCCAACAAGCTGTATGCTGTCTTAATGCTCTCTCATCCAAACTGGATTTGTTGTTAAAGTGTGGGATGTCATCCAAAGAATCCTTGACTCTTTCTTCAAACTCTACTTGAAATACTCACAGATTGGGTTAAAATTGCAGTAAGAAAATCTTACTAAGGAAACTAATACCATCTGTGTGGTATGATTGCTAATCGTATAAGATCATCACTTCTGTATAAAATACTGGAGACAGGCAAAGTATTCTTACTCTATTGCCAGTTTATAACAATTTTGCTATAGTAGACTTCAAGAGATCAAATGATCCAATCTCACATTCTACCTTCAGGCTAGTAGAATACCTGATTCATCCCAAATGTTAATCTGTTACATTGCTATTTGGGAAATAGTTTAGAAATACACATTCTGTGGTTCCAGCCTATATTTAAGGAATTAAAATTCTAAGAAGTAGGATGTGGAACTGTTTTGGCTTTAAAAGCTCCCCCAAAGATTATTTATGCTTGCTGACTTAAACTAATAATGGTGTGTGGTGTTTGGGGACCATTGATCTTTTCCACTCTTGGGCACTTTCACAGATAATAATAATGTTGACTTAGTTTAGTCATGCAATCCTGATGATCAGGGAGTTTTGTCTTACTTTCTCTAGATTTGTCTTTTTGTGTATTTAAAACTGCTTATTAGCCTCATGGATTCTTTCATTTACTTAAAGCCATCCTGTACCTCTCTTCTCAGTTTCTTGTAGTAGTGTGTATGTATTAAGTTAACTAATACATCAAAATGGTCAGGATAAAATCACTGAAGATATTTTCTAAAAATCATCGGATGTTGATTCTTAAAGCTGACTGTTATTAAGGTCTGTTTCAGAAATTGACTCCATAGCGGGAAAAAGTAAACAAGTTTTTATCTTGTGAATGTACATATAAACACCTAAACTCTGCACTACATTTTCTATGTTTATAATTGTTCTTTTCTTTTGCCTAGTCTGTACAACCATATCCAGTTGTCTAGTAATTTAATGCCTGGCTGTGACTACTCACTTTTTAAGGTATGCTTAATTGATGACTTCATATATATATTATAAGACTGGACCATTCAGGTATTCATTAAAATCTTACCGTGAACTTAGAAATAGTTAATGTTGTGATGCTTGGAGAATAATTATATTAGCTTTACCATATTTTAGCATAAGTATATTTTGGCTTCTTTTAGTATAAATAATTGAAATTAAGTGAGAGTTTGGCTGTATGGGGACATACTGTGATTGATTTTGAGGAGAGCTTGATTATCCAGTCCTATTTCTTCTTTATATACTTGAGTAGGCTGAAGTGCAAAAGAGTTTGTCAGGAGTATGTGTGTCCTTGAGATACTTATATGAGTTTTGTCAGCTGTTGGTGGGACAGTCATTTGCTCTCTGAAGTGGTGTAACTTTTGTATGTATTTTTTAGATAGAGAAATGTGTATAGCTTCTCAAAGGTGTATGTTATTCAGAATGTTTTAGAACCTCCAAATAAAGTCAAACACAAGATTTGATAGCAAGTGAGTGCCCTAGTCAGGGCTCTGTTTTTGCAATCCCATGCCTCTAGTTCTAAGTCTTGTGTGCTTTTCCCACTACCTGAATAACAGTTTTATGAGTATAAAGTAAACAATTAACATGGCTGTTGCTTACTGTTTTTAGTCATTATCTGAAGTTAAACTAACAATATTGTCTTACATTGTTGTATCCCTAACCTTGTAGGATGGTATTGAGCCTATGTGGGAAGATGAGAAAAACAAACGAGGAGGACGATGGCTAATTACATTGAACAAACAGCAGAGACGAAGTGACCTCGATCGTTTTTGGCTAGAGACAGTAAGGTTTTAAAATTATAAAGCTGTTTTGGAATACTAAAACTTTGTTGTTGTTATTCAGTTGCTGAGTTGTTTCTGACCCTGTGACCCCATGAACTGCAGCACTCCAGGCTTCCCTGTCCTTCACTATCTCCCATAGTTTGTTCAAACTCATGTCCATTGAGTCAGTGACACCATCCAACCATTTCATCCTCTGTTACCCTCTTCTCCTCTTGACCTTAATTTTTCCCATCATCAGGGTCTTCTGTAATGAGTCAGCTTTTTGTATCATGTGTCCAAAGTATTGGAGCTTCAGCAGCAGTCCTTCCAATGAATATTCAGGGTTGATTTCCTTTAGGATTGATTGGTGTGATCTCCTTGCTGTCCACGTGACTCTCAAGAATCTTCTACAGCACCACAAGAGTCTTCTCCAGCACCACAGTTGGAAACCATCAATTCTTCGGTGTTCAGCCTTGTTTATAGTCCACCTCTCACATCCATACATGACCACTGGAAAACTATAGCTTTGACTATAAGGACTTTTGTCAGCAAAGTGATATCTCTGCTTTTTAATATGCTGTCTAGGTTTGTCATAGCTGTTCTTCCAAGGAGCAAGTGTCTTTTAATTTTGTGGCTGCAGTCACTGTCCACAGTGATTATGGAGCCCTAGAAAATGAAATCTGACTCTTGTTTCCCACATTTTCCCCATCTGTTTGCCATGAAGTGATACGACCAGATGCCATAATCTTCGTTTTTTTGCATGTTGAGCTTTAAGCCATCCTTTTCACTCTCCTCTTTCACCTTCATCAAGAGGCTCTTCCTCTTTACTTTCTGCCATTCAAGTGGTAGAAAACTTTGTTACTTTTTATGTTGGTTACTCAAAGAGAAGATAAGGATGCACACTCTAGAAATCTAAACCAGCACTTAATTTTGTTCTATCATGTGAATGAATCTTGTATACTTTTTACATACTAGTACAATAAAATTTCCTGCCACATATTACAGATCCAGAAAGTGATTGGCAGTTGACTGACTTGCCACAATAGGTCATCCTAGTCATTTCATTGGGAGAAGGCAGTGGCACCCCACTCCAGTACTGTTGCCTGGAAAATCCCATGGACGGAGGAGCCTGGTAGGCTGCAGTCCGTGGGGTCGCAAAGAGAGGGACACGACTGAGCGACTTGACTTTCACTTTTCACTTTCATGCATTGGAGAAGGAAATGGCAACCCACTCCAGTGTTCTTGCCTGGAGAATCCCAGGGACGGCGGAGCCTGGTGGGCTGCCATCTTACGGGGTCGCACAGAGTCGGACACGACTGAAGCGACTTAGCAGCAGCAGCAGCAGTCATTTCATTAAGTTCAAAATTATGGTAACTTTCACATTTTGTATGATATAAGTTTTTACAGTCCTTAGAGTATTGCTTTGTGTACTCAACTTTTTATATCAGTGAAGGAAATTGTGAAATTGTAGCTTGATATCATTCAGCTTATATGTTGTGATATAATTTGGAACGTTTGGCTTCATACGACATTTATTCAATTGAGATAATAGACATTTTCTCTAGTGAAAGGTTTTAAACCCCAAGTTTTTAAGATCAGGGATTATAGTCTTTTTGTATCCTGAACACTGGTCTGATCTGTAGTTAGCATTTTAAGTGTGCCACATGGCATGCACAATCTTAGTTCCCTGACCAGGGATCGTACCTGAGCCCTCTGCCGTGGAAGCATGGAGTCTTAACCACTGGACCACCAGGGATTTCCTGGTTAGCACTTACTAAATTGAGCAATAATAAATATTTCAGTAAATGGCTTTTATTGAGGAAAAACTTAATTTTTGAGGGGGAGAGATTATCAGTAAATACCATTTTAGAACTCTTTAGTAAGTCATTTCAGTTTTGCAAGATGACAAAAGTTGTAGAGACGGATGGTGGTACAGTGTGATGAATATATTTAATGTCACTAAACCATCCACCTAAAAATGGTTAAAATGGTAAATTTTATGTTACATATTTGCCATATTATTTTTAAAAAATTAGGGAAAGTTCATGAAAAGCAACAGGAACAAGAGGCAGTTCATCCATGATCAGCTTTTTCATTTATTCCATTAAAACTTGTTTACTGGCAAGTATAAGCAGCAGCAGAGCAAATGAATATCAATAAAATAATTCACCTTTTATGTGCCTGACATTGGTTGCCCAGTTTGCTGAAAAAGTTAACAAAACTGTTAATGTTTTTGGTATTAAAAAATCAAATTAACAAATTTTTAAAGGCCAGGACAAATAACTTTATATATAAAACTCTTGATTTTAAAAAATTTCTTAGCTTTTGTATATAAATATATGAGACATGTTGCAACTTGAGAAGCTGTTTATAATCTGTTAAATGTAATTTGAAATTGGGTTTTTTCTTTTAAGCTGCTGTGCCTTATTGGAGAATCTTTTGATGACTACAGTGATGATGTATGTGGAGCTGTTGTTAATGTTAGAGCTAAAGGTGATAAAATAGCAATATGGACTACTGAATGTGAAAACAGAGAAGCTGTTACACATATAGGGTAAGTTTTGCTATTTGTGTACTTTGAAAATAGATAACTAAAAGCAGAACTACTTTTTAAAAAATATGTTTATGTAAATCATTATTTTTCTTGTTATCATGAACATTTTTATAACCTTGAACTGCTGTATTGGTATTCTATGTCTGGTTCATACTTTTTCATTTCTGTAAAGTTTCTTTTCCCTATCAATGGAGTCTAGAATCACTGGAACACTATTTTAGCATGTCACATTTTATTTATCAAATGAGAATGTATCTTTTCTTTAATGTACTTTAAAAACCACAGTGCTAATGTATAATACTCAATACTTTGGTGAATATTGGCTAACGGTATATGTCTATTTGCCACATACATGTACACTTACATGAAATTTCCATTGAGATATAAGTGACAGTAGCTTGGTTTTGTCCATGCTTAAAATGTACATGTATATATTTTAAAACTTTTGGCAAATATTACTATTTGCAAAAATTGTCTATCATTTTTTTCCCCCTCAAATGTCAGTCAGTGTTAATTTTTATTAAATTTAAATTAGTAAAATTGGACTTTAAATTTTATGTTGAAATTAAGTACCGGTCATAGGTCTCAATATGTTTGATTTGCCCAATTGATTGTCATCATATTCCTGATCTTTTTGTCAGCATTGAATCTTATTGATTGTGGGGATCTCATATTTCTTTGAAAATACATTAAACAAATTAGATAGGAATTTCTTTCCTCAGGAAGATTTTTAATTGTGTCAGTGTTAACAGTTTTTGAAATCTTTATTTAAACGTTTGACTGCAGTTTTTCAAGGAAGGATTTTTTTCCACCCTTTTAAGTTGCATGGCTCAGTGCTCTTGCTTTCTGGGATTTTTAGTGATTAAGTATAATTGAAGGTACATTGTATCCTAATGTCAACCTGATATTAGTTCTAATTTTAGTTATCATAAAATTATTTTTAAATACCTTATTCTAGGGAAGGTACTGAAATTTTCTGGAGGGTAGAGTATGAGTAAATTTTCCTAGTATACTGGAGGATTCAGCTCCATGAAAATATGTATATCTTTATTTTTGTTTCATTTGGTGCTTATTTTTAAATTTTGCTCTTCTCAGATACCAGATTTCTAGCCTGACCTATGATGTTCTCAGATCATATGGTGATCGGTGCCCAGTTTTACCTTGTCAGCCTTATCTCTCATATTTACTTTTCTTGTGAGCTGTAGCCACTGAGCTTTATTTTTATTCCTCAGCCTTCAGATGTGCTTCATTCTCTTAGCATTATACTTTTGACCTCATAAATTTAAAAGGAGAGATTTCTTTGAATTCCGGATTAGATCCTTCTTGTTAATGATATTGCAGCCCCTGTACTTACCCTCCTTGATACTCATCATATTTGTTCTTAAAATAGAATCACATATGATTTGAAAGTATTACAAATTACCTTCAAAGTGTTTAATTTTTGAGTGTACTTTCTTGTCAGTAATAGATAAGGTAAATGTAATTTCAGTAACATAGAATACTTACTAAAGTTTATATGTAAAATATAATTGAAGCATTTTAGATCAAAAAATTAAAATATGTGCATATAATTGATTTTATACAAATTAATTTTACGTGTGATACAACTCTACCTATGTATTTGTGATTATTTGTTTGTAAATAATCAAATACTCTAAACTATAAATACCATGACCCCGGGGACTGTCCTTGCTTTGCTTGTTATTAATTTATTGATAATTACCATAGTACCTGGTACATAGTAGATTCTCAGATAGTGATTAACCAAAATTGTAGTGAAAAGGGAGAGTATATTTTGCTAAAAGGAAAATGTGCAGTTTCTTATTTCACTCTCTAGTTGGGTTTTTTTTTTTTCTAATAAAGGCTAGTAATGCTGGATTTGGGGTGTATGTTTGAATAAAAAGTAATGGCTACTTTTCATTTTCTTCCTCTAGGAGGGTATACAAGGAAAGGTTAGGACTTCCTCCAAAGATAGTGATTGGTTATCAGTCCCATGCAGACACAGCTACTAAGAGCGGCTCCACCACTAAAAATAGGTTTGTTGTTTAAGAAGACACCTTCTGAGTATTCTCATAGGAGACTGCGTCAAGCAATCGAGATTTGGGAGCTGAACCAAAGCCTCTTCAAAAGCAGAGTGGACTGCATTTAAATTTGATTTCCATCTAAATGTTGCTAAGATATAAGAGAAGTCTCATTCGCCTTTGTCTTGTACTTCTGTGTTCATATTTTCTTTTTTTTTTTTTGGCTAGAGTGTCCATTGTCCCAATCAAAGAATTACAGTACACATCATCCCCAGGATCCATAAATGTATTCCTGGCCCACTCTGTAATAGCTTAATAGAAATAACCATTACAAACACATTTGGCCCATCTACAATATTAAAAAAAAAAAAGAATTTGCATTTCTATACCTTACAAGAGAATGATTTTGTTTACGTTCCATTGTACGCAGGAGCATATTTTGCTGGTTTGAAAGAGTATGATGCATACAGTTTTCTGGCAATTTTGTTTGTTTCTTTTTACAGCATTATTTGTGCTGTACTCTTGCTGATGGCTGCTAGATTTTAATTTATTTGTTTCCCTACTTGATAACATTAGTGATTCTGATTTCAGTTTTTCATTTGTTTTGCTTTAGTTTTTCTTTCTCATGTAACATTGGTGAAGGATCCAGGAATATGACACAAAGGTGGAATAAACATTAATTTTGTGCATTCTTTGGTAATTTTTTTTTTTTTGTAACTTAAAACTACAACGCTTTGCTACAGATTTATGCATTTCATTCAAATCAGTGATCTATGTTTGTGTGATTTCCTAAACTTAATTGTGGATTATAAAAAATGTAACATCATAATTACATTCCTAATTAGAATTAGTATGTCTGTTTTTGTATCTTTATGCTGTATTTTAACACTTTGTATTACGAAGGTTATTTTGCTTTGGTTAAAAAATTGGCTCAAGTAGAAAAGTGGTCCCATTCATATTAAGACAGTGTACAAAACTGTAAATAAAATGTGTACAGTGAATTGTCTTTTAGACAACTAGAATTGTCCTTTTATTTCTCCATCTCTGTAGAAGGAATTTGTATTTCTTATTGCAAGGCAGTCTCTATTGTGTCTTCTCTTGTAGTGTCTTCCACAGGAACAGCATAAGTTTGGAGCATTAGTTTGGTTATTTTGTTTATTTTAATTTTTAATAAATTGAATAGGTAGCATCATATATATGAAATTAAATTGATGTGGCTTTTTTTTTTTAATAAGGCGCAGTCCTTTAGTCTTAAGTAATAATGTACTCTTAATATGTTAAAACTCATGAAAATTGCGACCTTGATGCATTACCATTTGATTGGTAGGAATAGTAGTTATAAAACTTGGTTGTTAAATTGAGATGTTCTTCTTTAAGTGTCAAAATAATAGCATAGGGAGAGACTTGTAGGTGATGGGGCTGTATGCATTAAGAATTTTGTTAGTGTTGCTGTCTAAAGAGAATTGGAATAAACAGGTTATGAAGACTCATATTTTTAATGATAAACTGGGTATGGCTTTATGTAAAATTGAAAACTTGATCTGCTGTTTAAGCGAATTTGAAAACAGCTTGTCTGTAATGCATAATTGTATATTTCAAATTCGATAAAATGAAATATAACTATTGTAGACAGAAGAGTGAGCTGAACTGTAGGTGGAATAACCATTAGTTGAGAGGAAATTTTGTCTCTAGATGGTGATTATGAATTAATCATTTAAAACTGGTAAGTTTGAAAAAAATCCTATGTAAAATAAACATGAAATTAATAATACTGATTTTATTGAAGAATTTAAAACAGTTTAAAGGGTACCACAAGCTACCATCTGAGCACTCTCAATACCACAAACACCCCTTGTTCAGTATTCTATAAATACTGTGTCTTTTATATTTATAATCTCAATATATGTACCTAATAATATCTTGTTTAAATTTGGGTGATTGGTTAAGGTGATTTATTGTCTTTTGGTATATGTGGTTGTGAGCACTTCAAGAGCTTGCTTAAAAGTAACAGTGGTAGTGTTAGCATGTTGGCAGTGGGTGGCATTGGAGGAATGTATCAAATCAGTGCTTTATTAATTCTAGGATGCAGTCCATTTTAAGAAGTATCAGCCTTTGAGAGTAGAGAAGAAATAATGCATTAAATGTACACAGTTATAAATTGTTAAGAATCCTAATTTATGGCATTTTATTATCCTCCTCATTATCAGCTGAGAATCACAATTGGTTTTAAGTCTTTTTTTCCCAGTATGAGTGGAATGATTCTGAGTGTCTTTTGGCAAATATCACTTAAATATCACAATAACTTGCAAATTTTATAACTCTGTTAGCATCTTTTCTAAATATAAGATTAGATTGTACATGATTTTCTAATTTACTTTTTCCTTTCTGTTCAACAGGATATTATAGCTTAAATATATTTTCATAATAGATTATTAAAATAATCTTTAATGGATAGTTAGTATTTCATCATAAGGATATGCCATATTTCATTTAACCAATTTAATTGTTAAAATTCTAGTTCTTCAGAAGGATTTGAGTTATACTATGAAAGAATCAAAAAGTTAAAATCCTTACTTTGTACTTACTATGTGCCAGGCGGTGTTCTAAGCACTTCACATGCACTTTAACCTGCACAATAATCCTTTGATGTAGGTGCTCTTATACCATTTTTACAGATGAAGAAACAGAAACATTGAGGATTTAAGTCACTTAGTATGGATTTGAGTCCTGGAAATTTTGTTCCAGAAATTCTGTAAAGCACATGATACAGTCTCAGAGGTGTGGAGCCTACCTCATGGGCTACAGTAAATTGTACCAGATTGTAGTCGGTGTATATAGGTCAGAACATTTTAAATTTTACTTCTTTGATAATGAAATGTATAAGAGATGGGGAGTCCCCTGAGGGTACTCTGTTCACAATCAACTCATCATTTGGCTTTTTTTCCTGAGAACATGGAGACAGAGGTACAGGAGTTTAGAGGTACATAGATCAAGTGAATATTTTCATATCCAATTTTAAGTATCTGTGTCCTGTTATCTTCTAAGATAAATGTCAAAATAAAGCAAAGTTTTAGAGATGAGATTCTTGAATGCTGAAGTTTGCATCCAAAAGGATAATTTTAATTTACTAAGGCAGTGTGGTAATGTGATGTTTTACATTTTAAAATTAAAATAAGTTAATGACAAGTCTCTGTGCTACTTTTTATCTAATTGTTGGATTGGATTGTCTTCATTTACTGCATAGAAGGGAAAAAGAGCTGAATTTTCTCACTCAGGAGTTAGACCTGGATAAATGCAAGGTTTCAGATCAGATTGACATTAAGAAACAAAACCCTAGGTAGTGCTAGCAGGTGTTTCTCTAAACCAGTGTAGAAATTGAGTATCTAGAAACTTCTGCAGAAATCAGATATTGCTGTGGCATTGTATGTGTGGAAGTTGCTTCAGTTGTATCTGACTATAGCCTACCAGGCTCCTCTGTCCATGGAATTCTCCAAGCAAGAATACTGGAAGTGGATTGCCATGCTCTCCTCCAGGGGTCTTCCAACCCATGGGTCACACCCATGTCTCTCATGTCTCCTGCATTGGCAAGTGGGTTCTTTACCTCTAGCACCACTTGGGAAGAAGTATGTGATGTATATATTTATATTTGTGACAGGAGTGTGCATTTGGGGGTTTAAACGTGCTCCTTTATCACATACAGTTGGAGAGACACCACTCTTAGGTTGTCTTCTTCAGTAGCCAGGGTCAGCTCATTTGCCCATCATTCAGTTGCTAAAAACAACCAGCTTTATTATCTCTACTTCTCCTCTCACAACTAATGGACTTAGTGTGGAAGTTTCAGCCCCAGTCTGTAGCATCTTTCAATAATACTTTTTGATATCTTGCTTACTGTGAATTTCAAAGTAGACACGAGGTAGTCCTCCTAGTACCTTGGATAGTTTCATAGTTTAATATTCTTGTGATTATTTATTTAACCGCCAGAAGCAAAAAAATTGAAACTGTGCATGTGATATCAAATGTGCTATGCCTTTCCCTATTCAGAGGAACCAGATTCCATGTTTTAATCTTGCCCCCTTTTCTTTTACTTCTGAGCTTATATATTAATAGTTTTGCACAGAAGTTATGTCCCTACTTTTTCTCAAAAAAACGCATTTTGAGTATCTCAGTTTATTGTGCTGAAGATGCTGGGTGTACAGCAGAAAACAAAATCGACTGGTCCCTGCTCTAAACTTTTAAAAGCAAGTATCTATTCAAAATAATTCTATCCATAGTTTCTGTTACTAGGGATTAGTAGTCTAGAGGTAAATATAAAACACCCTTTGAGCACGAACTACAGTGAGTCTAAATGGATCATACTACATAGGGGGAGTCCTATATATGCCTTATTGGAGGACTGGCTTGCTTCCTTGCTTGTAATTTTTGCCTTTACAGTTTCCCAGTGTAAGTTGTAGTCTTATCTTTGTATGGTGTAATTTTTTTGATATGTGCAAAAAAAGAAGTTTCCTTTTTTTAATTTAGTTGCTAAGTTGTGTCCAACTCTGCCCAAGTCCGTGGACTGAAGCCAGCCAGGCTCCTCTGTCCGCGGGATTTCCCTGTCAAGAATACTGGAGTGGGTTGCCATTTCCTACTCAGGGGATCTTCCCAAACCAGGGATCAAACCTGCGTCTCCTGGCCAGGTAGATTCTCTACCACTGAGCTACTTGGGGATCCCTTTTCTTTAGCACTAAATGGCCTTTGGTCTCTCTCTATGCATTCCAAACCCAGACTGTTCTAATGTACATAAAAGTGTTGTAGTTGTGTTCTACAGAATATTGCTTAGCAAGTTTTTCAGTTTTGGTCCTCATGATGTTTTTATGATCAATATTGTTTTATTTTCTTCTAATGAGCCAATATTGTTTTAAAATACATGTAAAATAGTTCTCTAGATTGAACTTTTTCCAAAGGATAAGAATTAAGTTTTCTATTTTAGGCCTGTAAACATTTAAAAAGCTTGAATCAGCACTGCTAACAGGACCTAGTTTTGTTTTTGAGCCTTAGACTGAATTTACTTTGCGATTCTTTTTAACTGAGAACGTTTCCCAGATTCATCTTTATATTGTCATAAAAAGTTTCTTTTGGCACTTGTTTTGACTTTAAGGATGTTTGTTTTTCATAAGCTCCCATTTCACACAATTTTTCTCCTTTCAGGAAATCATTATTTACCTTCTCTTCATGCTTTTTTCAAGTGTGGCTATTTTATAAGAATTCCGTCTTTAAATGCTCATATCTTCCGTCTTTACTATTCTTAGGTTGTCCATACTGTCACTCTGTGACAGTGGCTTCCAAATCTCTGTCCTTAGCCACAGCCTTCCTCTTGTGTTTCAGATCCATGTTTCTTCATGCCTGCTGAACCTCTTGTCAGGGCAGCAAATTACACCTCATAGGTCATATTTGGCACGCATTCTGTTTTGTAATTACTGTGAAGTTTTATTAAATCATGGACTTGCCCATTTGTTCACGTCTGTTTTTTTTTTCCCCTTTGGTGTGTGTTCTATAATGACAGAGTTGACCAGTTGTGACTTTAAGACGGGCCTGCGATGTGCAAGATACTTAATACTCTTGGGACCTTTGTAGAAGTTTGCTGATCCTTACTCTAAATGTTTTGTGGTGACAGTGTTAGTAAATCTAAGTGTCTTACCCTGTTTTCATTTCCAGCAAGCCCCTAACCCCATTCCCACCTGATGACTTTGTCATTAATCCAGTCAACAAAGTGTGATTTGCCTCGATATTTGCTTTTTTCCTCTCTGCTTGTCCTTGAGTCCACTGCAGTTTCTCTTGATGGTCCATGGTATTGTTTGGGTTCTTAGCTTAAAGACATGCCACTGAGCCCTGTTCTACTTTTTCCATGTCCTCAAATGCTCATTGTTTATCTGTATGTTAAGATTTCTTTTACTTTCTGAAAAACAGCCAAGGTAACCAGAGGTCTGTAACTGGGAAATACTGGAGCTTATGTACCAATTCTCAGAATGATAATTGGGTTTTTAACTATAAAAGTGATTGCACCATAGTTTCTAAATCATTTAGCAAAGCTTGTACTCTATTAGGACTGTCTTCATAATACATTTTTTTGTATTACCTAAAGCAGCATGTGGTATGCCTCTTTGTTTCTTGCTTTATTATAGGAAGTGAAAAAAATGAAGATAGAATTTGAGAAAAGATTAAGCCAGAAGTGAGGTTAGCATGCAAAATGCATTCCATAAAGCCCATTCTAATAACCAAATAAAATGGAGAAGCAGGTCCTTCAATGATGCTAATGTCATGCTTGGGCAATTGCCTTTTGTGGAACACAATTTTTGTGGTAAGTATCCAGCTGGCTAGATAGTCAAATAGGATTCAGTAGAGGCTCCACAGTAAAGTTGACTACGTGGCAACCTGCTCTGGAAAAGCACACACATGCTTTGGTGTTCGATAGTCTCAGTTCACATTCTAGTTCTGCAGTCTATTTGATGTATGAACCTAGTCAAGTTAGTTGAGATTTCTAAGCCAGTTTTTGTCATCTCTGAAACGAGTGATACTTATATCAGGGCAGTCATGAGACAAGGTTGGTTGTATATAGTTCAGTGCCTGGTGCAGAGCAAATCTATAATGAATTTTAGCTTTCTGTAGGTCTTTCTTAAAGAAACTCCTGTAGTGTTAAGTCATGCAGTGACTGACACTCTATAGTAATTCTAGCTTTTATGGGATTGTTTTTTAATAGCCAGTGTAGGCTGGTAAAATGATGCAAATTGCAATTCCATAAATGAAATTGGGTGTGGGGCTTGACCACATTTTGAGATCCAAGTTTATAATCCAGCCCATTGTATATAGTTTCAGGGTGTAATGTAGTGGTTCTTAATCTAACAGTTTTGGGTGGGACAAAATTATATGTTAACCCCTCAGGGTGGCTATACGTATGTATCAAATTGTATTTAGAATTTCTATTGTTCTGAAGCCACTATAATATGGTTTCCTTGGGCTGAATGTCCTTGTATTCTCATATCAAGGACCCCTAAACTAGGGAAATGGTAGGGGCTGCATAAATTCTTAAACCAGTTGTATATTGCATACTCATTATCCTCAAGTGAAATTCATAGGTAATACAACTTGCTTACCACTGAAGAAAAAAATTCCATATCTAAAATAATAGAGCTAATTATAGAATAAGGGGAAATTAGAGGGAAGTTTTTAGGAAAATTATTTTAGCTCAAATGTAATTATTTAAGGAAAGTAAACTGATATTTGAACACATACCCAGTATCAATGTGAACATAACAACTCTAAATGCAAGTTAGCAAATTATTCTGAAATAGTAAACAATGCTTAGTTAAGTTCTAGACAAAAGTATGCCTTTTTTCATCTTATACAAGATATTTCTGGAAAATTCAGTATATTAAAATTGTGCAAAGATTATTTGGTGTTACATGTTAGATAATACAGTTAGATTCAAATTTCAATATTAGATTTAAAATTTTTTACATGAATGGCTGGCAGGGTGTTTGAATGTCATCTGGGATACCAGCTCTTGAGTGTTTACATCCGTGTATTGCTAATCCCTAATAATTCCGGATGTACCTCACCTATAATTGTTACAATCCAAGTGTCCCATAAGTTTCTACTGGTTATGGTAGTCAGTGGTACTGTGTCTCTTTGAGAACCCATCCTTTTCAAATTTCATTGTGCACATGAATCAGGTGGTCAATCTGAAAGATTATTCCTGGAGTCAGGCCTTAATTCTACATTTGTAAGAAACTCCTAAGTGGATCTTGTGATGATTAATGTGACCCAGGGACCATACTGTATGACATAATCTATATCTACAGTGTTCAAAACAATAGCTCAGATATTGGGCATTCTGTCATTGCTTTAATTTTCAAGTAGCAGTGAGTTTTACTTTTGGATAGGTATCTGAAGAACTAGGTTAAAGTGCTGCACTCAATATGTCAGCTGATTTGAAAAACTGAGCAATGTGGCCACAGGACTGGAAAAGGTCAATTTCCATCCCAGTCCCAAAGAAGGGCAATGCCAAAGAATATTCAAACTACCGCAGAGTTGTGCTCATTTCACATGATAGTAAGGTTATGCTCAAGATCCTTCAAGTGAGGCTTCAATAGTAACGTGAACGGAGAACTTCCAGATATATAAGCTGAGTTTGGAAAAGAGAGGAACCAGAGATCAAATTCTTAACCTTCATTGAATCATAGAGAAAGCAAGGGAATTCCAGAAAACACCTACTACTGCTTCATTGACTACCCTGGAGTCTTTGTGTGCATCACAACAAACTGGAAAATTGTTAGAAATGGGAATACCAGACTGCCTTACCTGTCTCCTAAGAAACCTGTGTGTGGTTCAAGAAGCAGCTGTTAGAATTGGACATGGAACTACTGACTGTTTAAAAATTGGGGAAGGAGTATAACAAGACTGAATACCGCCACCCTGCTTGTTTAATATACATGCAGAATATGTCGTTCGAAATAACAGGCTAGATGAATCACAAGCTGGAATAAAGATAGCCGGGAGAAATATCAACAGCCTCAGATAAAGCAGATCAGTTCAGTTCAGTTGCTCAGTCGTGTCCAACTCTTTGTGACCCCATGAATAGCAGCACGCCAGGCCTCCCTGTCCATCACCAACTCCCGGAGTTTACCCAAATTCATGTCCATTGAGTGGGTGATGCCATCCTCATCCTCTGTCGTCCCCTTCTGCCCCCAATCCTTCCTGGCATCAGGACTCATTGACTTTTCCAATGAGTCAACTCTTCGCATGAGGTGGCCAAAGTATTGGAGTTTCAGCTTCAACATCAATCCTTCCAATGAACACCCTGGGCTGATCTCTTTTAGGATGGACTCGTTGAATCTCCTTGCAGTCCAAGGGACTCTCAAGAGTCTTCTCCAACACCACAGTTCAAAAGCATCAATTCTTCAGCACTCAGCTTTCTTCACAGTCCAATTCTCACACCCATACATGACTACTGGAAAAACCATAGCCTTGACTAGACGGACCTTTGTTGGCAAAGTAATGTCTCTGCTTTTTAATATGCTATCTAGGTTGGTCATAACTTTCCTTCCAAGGAGTAAGCATCTTTTAATTTCATGGCTGCAATCACCATCTGCAGTGATTTTGGAGCCCCAAAAAATAAAGTCTGACACTGTTTCCACTGTTTCCCCATCTGTTACCCATGAAGTGATGGGACCAGATGCCAAGATCTTAGTTTTCTGAATGTTGAGCTTTAAGCCAACTTTTTCACTCTCCTCTTTCACTTTCATCAAGAGGCTCTTTAGTTCTTCTTCACTTTCTGCCAGAAGGGTGGTGTCATCTGCATATCTGAGGTTATTGATATGTCTCCCTGCACTCTTGATTCCAGCTTGTGCTTTCTCCAGCCCAGCGTTTCTCATGATGTACTCTGCATATAAGTTAAAGAAGCAGGGTGACAATATACAGCCTTGACATACTCCTTTTCCTATTTGGAACCAGTCTGTTGTTCCATGTCCAGTTCTAACTGTTGCTTCCTGACCTGCATACAGGTTTCTCAAGAGGCAGGTCAGGTGGTCTGGTATGCCCCTCTCTTTCAGAATTTTCCAGTTTATTGTGAGCCACACAGTCAAAGGCTTTGGCGTAGTCAATAAAGCAGATGTTTTTCTGGAACTCTTGCTCCTTTGATGATCCAGCAGATGTTGGCAATTTGATCTCTGGTTCCTCTGCCTTTTCTAAAACCAGCTGGAACATCTGAAGTTGATAATGCAGATGGTACCACTCTAATGACAGCGAAGAGGAGCTAAAAAGTCTCTTGATGAGGATGAAAGAAGGAAAGCTATGACAAACCTAGACAGCATATTAAAAAGCAGAGACATTACTTTTCCAACAAGGAGCTTGCTCATTGGAAAACAATAATGGGACAGATTGAAGGGAAAAGAAGAGGGCAGCAGAGGTTGAGATGGTTATATAGCATCACTGACTCGGTGGACATGAATTTGCTCAAATTCCTCCAGGAAACAATGGAGGACAGGGGAGCCTGGCATGCTGCAGTCCATGAGCTCTCAAAGAGTGGGACACAGCTTAGCGACTGATCAACAACAACAAATATACTTTAGAAGCAGAGTTTCATATTTTTCTTGTGAAAGTTGAGATTGATAAAGATGTGCCTGAATGGAATGTCATCAAATCTGCAGATGGGTCTAGCTCTACTGAGAGATTGTTCTAAAGCATAAAACAGCATTTTTCATTATATTTCTTACTGTAGCCTACAATAACACATTTTATGTTGTGGCTTTGTTTATATATGTATATACCAAAAGTTTCACTCAGATGTATTCTACCATAGGGAATGAAGACATCTTGAGATTTTTCTATGCTAGTCTATTTTAAAATTTTGGTCTCGGTCCTTTTCAGATATTCACAATATCTGCAGTTTGATAAAATACCATGAAAAGTATCCCTAGTAATGTGAACCTATTAAATTTATAAAGCAGTTTATATCAGTTGGCATTAACAAGTCTGTAAATCCTCCATTGATGGTTTACACTTGGTTAATTTAATCTTTAATTAGAGTCTTAAGTACAAAATACATTCCTAGATAGCTGAATGAGTTATCTTGCCACTTGGCATTGTTAATTCTTAATCAGTTAAATAGTTTAGACATTCTCCAAAGTAATAATGCTGTTTTTGTGCTGATAGGTACTCTGTGGAATGTGGATTTTCTTCAGGGTATGTGGTGAGACAATAATTACAGCTATTTAAGATCACATGGTTCATGACTGGTAAACCAGTCATTTGTAACAACACAGATACTTAATTTGTATAGCCAAAAAGTCTGTATTAGTCTTACCCAAGTGTGGTATCAGCTTCTTAAGTTAAAAATTAGAAGGTGGGGAGAATATGTACATTAGTTTATCATACTGTAATTCTAATCTATTAAAAATATTTCTTACTACTTAGTGTCCCACAAGTATGAAAGTGCAGATTCAGTATTTAGTTGTTCAACAAATATTCATTGAACACCTATTATGTGCCAGCCATTGCTGTTGAACACACATGAGAACAAAATAGACATGATTCCACCCTAATGATGATCATAATCTGTGAGTTTATATAATGTAAATGTGTGAAAGTACACTTACTAAATGGTTGCTGTGTGCCAGACTAGTTCATGCTAATAAAGCAGAACAAAAATCTCTTCCCCTAATGATGCTTTTGCTCTAATAATAGATTTGTAGATACGTTCATTTTCTACATGTATTTCTAATGGTTTTTGCTTTGTGCAGTTCAATACAATGTTACTTGATGCTAAAAGATGACAGTTTGCATTGTACTTTGGCTATTTTTCCATTGCAGTAGACATCACTGATGTTACCTGCCCAGCACCTTTTACTTCTAGGAACAATTGCTTCTCTCTACTCCCTGAGGTCCACTTGGCTTTAGGTCTGACTCTTATATGAATAGATTTCATTTCAGACCAATAAAAGTTATCTATGTATGAACTACAGATAAGCATTTAAAAACTTTTAATTTTGACATAATTTCAAAGTTATAGAAAATTTGTAAGAATAGTATAAAGAATTTCCGTATACCCTTCACCCAGATTCATCAGATGTTAACATTTTACCCATTTTATCTTATTTTGATTTTTTCGCCATGCCACTGTGCATGCGGGATCTTAGTTCCCCAGTCAGGGATGGAACCCATACCCCCTGCAGTGGAAGCACAGAGTCACTGCTAGGGAATTCCTGACACTTATTTAAAATATGTTTCGAAACCACTTGAGAATAAGCTGATGTCCCCCTCTGTCCTAAACACATCAGTGTGTTTCCTAAAATTTTTGGTGTATATTTTCTAAAAACAAGAACATTTTCTTATATAACCATAATACAATTATCAAATCAGGAAATGAGTTATTACAGTAATATAATCTATAAATTTTATTCAAATTTTCCATCATTATTTTACTGGACAGTTTCCTTGACAGCAAATGAAAGCCTCCATTTGTACCTTGCATTCAGCTTTCATAGTCTCTTTATTTGAAACAAGTCCTCAGTCCTCTGTGTTTAAGGAGATAACGTTTTTAAAAAGTATGTGCCAGTATCTTGTAGAATATCTGTATCTGGGTTTGAATATTTGCTCATGATTAGAATCAGGCTATGAACTTAGGGCAAGTATAGAATAAATACGTTTCTCAGGGCATCTTAACCAGGGAGCACATGATATCAGTTTGTTCGATTACTGGTGGTGTTAACTTTGATTGCTTGATTAAGATGATGTCTGTGGGTATCTCCATTATAAACTTGTGATTTTTACTTTGTAGTAGCTAAATCTCTTGTAGCCGAACTTCCTGTTTCTCCATAAATATCCTCAAAGTTTTGATGCCCATTGATGGTCTCATTTTCAGTTACGTTTGGCAAATGGTGATTTTTTCTACTTCCATCATCTCTGTATTCATTAGTTGGCTTCTTATTGTAAGAGCTTTATAGTGCAGACTCAAGATTTTTTTGTTACAGCCAAAAAATAAAAATAAAACAAAATTCCCCCAACATTTGATTGCTACTTCTTTTTTCAGTGTTTATTTTAAACTATTTTCTTTGCTTTTGTCTTTATAAAATGTCTATTTTATTTTTGCTTCTTGCAGTGCATATTTTAAGTTTTCAAAGCATTCCTATGTTCTTTGTGAATGTTAATTATTCCATGACATGTAATATTTTTAGCCCTTCTTATTTAAGATAATGCTTAAAGTTTTACAGTTTTCAGTCTTTTAAAGAGGCTAGATTATTTTTATTACTTTTTTACACTGCATTTTCTCAATGAGTAATAATTTTAATAATTTATACTGTTACATAATCACATTTACAATATTTAATGTTTATCTCTGACCGTGAAGTCATCACTTTTAAAGATAATGAAATCAGCTTTATTATTTTGATCTGACTATATAAATATTTGCTTATTAAAGATTCAAACAATTTAAACAATTTATATAAGTATGAGAACTACTGTTAATGTTTTGATGGTCAAATTTTCATGTATTCATAAATACCCACATAAATACAGAGCTAGTAAAGTTACAAGGCTACAATTGACTCAAATATTTTGCTAAAAGTAATACTAACTATAGAGGTTTATTAATTAAATATAACATAATACAAAGGCTAGAGCTTGGTGGTTATAGGATTTAGAGCAGTTTACCAAAGTCAAGACTTTGTATTGACTTTTGATTTTCTTGGCTTTCCTTTCATAGTCACAAGATGGCTCTCACAGCTCCAGCCATAACTTCCTCAGATAACTGTTCAACAGCAGGAAAAAAGCTTCTTCTCCTCATATCCCTCTTTTCAAGGAAAAAAGAAATCTTTTCTAGGAGACCCTAGCAGATTTTTACTTTACATTGATCAGAGTACATGGCCATGCCTCACCCTCAAGAGAGGCTGGGAAAGTGTGCTTCGGCAGTTTCTGCTTCTGTACTGAGAGGTAGAAAGATAGCAAGAAAGAATGAAAGGGAAGAGCTGTTGGATGGACAGCCAACAATATCTGTCATATTTGTAACTGTTTATAAGGTGGCCATGTCTTGTGTTTATTTTGGTGTGGACATTTTTTCAAAAGAATTCATGTTTTCCTTACCAAACTCAAACCCCACATAACCTTTACTTAAAATCTATTACCCCAGCCTTCATCATGCTTATTTATGCACACACATATAGAGAGGAGGTTTCATTGGTTTGTAAAATGAGCTCACATTGTATACATTTATCTGAATATTGCTTTTCTTGATTACTATTTAATACAAATCCTTCTGTCATTAGGTACAGATCTAATTTCAGCTATTTTAAAGCTTACATGGTCTCTCCTGTCTATGTACCAAGTTTTATCCAACAATATCCTTATTGGTGAGCATTTTTTTCTTATATCTAGTTTTTCTCCTCTACAAATAGTATCATTACACACATCCTCCTTATATATATGTCCTTATATTTTGAAAGTTTGTTTAGATTATGTGGATGCTGACCCATTAAAGGTTAAAGGAGATATTGTCATACATGTGCATAATTTTATATAAATTTAAAAATGTGTAAATTCATATGTCCTTCTTTAGAAGAGTTCCAATTTCTTAGCACCTTTACTCGTAGTTGTTTGCTCATTGTATGTTTGTTCATTCCACCAACAAATTTTGAGTATTTCTGCCATGTGTCTGGCATTATTCTAGACACTAGATTGAAAAAAAGTTTCTGCTTTCCTGGAGTCTAGAGTCTACTGAGAAAGAGAAGCAATAAGCAAGTACCTTACAACAGCTAATACAATTCTATAAATATTGCACAAATGCAATAAGACAATCAGTTACACTAGGTAATTGATAAATGTAAGAAGAATAGAGTAAGATAAGCAGAGGAAGCTTTGTGGGAGGAGGATTCTGTATTAAGTGATAAGGGCACATTTCTGAGCAGTTGACTTTGGAACACAGACCTGATGTAAGTGAAAGAGAAAGCCATGATGATATCAAAGGAGCGAGTGTTTAGGCAGAAGGATCGATGTTTTTTACATTTGAAGATGCATTTGAAGCTGGACAGTGGCTGAGTGATAGAGAAGAAAACAAAAAGAAAGATCAGAAGGGGTAGTCTAGACTAAATTAGGCCTGGTCAGTCATAGGGGCTTCTTTGATAGCTCAGTGGTACATAATCTGCCTGCAGTGCAGGAGTTGCAGAAGACACAGGTTATATCCCTGGGTGGAGAAGATCCCCTGGAGGAGGAAATGGCAACCCACTCCAATATTCTTGCCTGGAAAATCTCATGGACAGAGAAGCCTGGCAAATTACAGGCCCATAGAGTCGCAGAGTAGAACACAACTGAGCACGAGCCAGTCAACCGTAGTAAGACCTTTCGTAAGGTGTTAACTGAGGCTCATAATTCTTGACAGTTTGATAGATGTGATGCATCATTGTTTTATTTCTCTGTATATTAGTGTTTTGAAAATATTTTCTTAGGTGTCTTTGGATTGACTCGTCTGCCTATTAACATTTACTCTTCTGCATATTTATATTCATAGTTCACTTTCCTATCAAGTTGCTTTTTACTGTTGTTTTTCTATGAAATTACTCACTTGTTTTGCATTATAAATACTTTTATAAATACTGTATTTTCTCATCCACAAATTGTGAACTTTTTTCAAGTCACAACTATTTGTGTTGTTGGAGCTTACAGATTTATGATCATTGTACAAGTTGCTTTTTCTATAATGTGTCTTTTTATTTTGCTTATGACTTAAAAAATTTTTTTTAATTTATTTTTAAATTTTTTGGCCACATCTTGCAGCATGCAGGCTCTTAGTTCCCTGACCAGGGATTGAATCTGTGCCCCCTTCAGTGAAAGCACAGAGTCTTAACCACTGGATCACCAGGCAAGTCCCTGCTTAGATTTTTAATATTATATTGTACATTGGCTGATGTGAGTAGAGAGAAAAGGTTTCATCACTTACCAGCTTGTGACTTTGGACAAACATCTCTGCTTTCTTTCCTCATCTGTAAAATAGGGATTATAACAGCATCTACCTCATGGAGTTGTTGTAAGCATTAAAAGAATTAATACTTTTAAAGTATGTAGAACAATGCCTGGCACACTATGTATTATACAAGTGTCTGTCATCCTTCATTTGTTTAGTAAAAAAAAAAAAAATCCCAGATAGGGAAATATTCAGAAACTCTACCAGCCATCTACACCATCTTAGCAAAGTACTCAAGAAAAGACTAAAATTTAATTAAGAAAGAAGCTAAACTAATTTTATTTTGTATTGTTAAAAAAGGAAAATCTACCGCTGATCTTTTTCAAGGGGTGGGATGGGAAGATGATTCTTTTTCTCTCTTTCTATCTTTTTTCCTTTTATCCTAGAAGCTTGTATGACTTTATCCTTGAAATAATCGAGTTTTATGAAGCTAATCTAAGTGTGTGGATTTTCTCAAACAACCTTAACTGGGGCTCCTAACCCCTTTAATCTACAAGTTTACATTTCCTTTTACTATCTTTTTTGGAGTTTTTTGGCTTTACCTTGTGGCTTGTGAGATCTTAGATCTCTACAAGGGACTGAACCTGGGCCCTTGGCAGTGAGAGTGTAGAGCCCTAACCACTGAACTACCAGGGAATTCCCCATGAATTTGTTAGTTATTGCTTTTCCTTCATCTATATTTCCTTAATTTCTCCTGGTACTCCATGATTTTTTTATGAGAGATGCCTTTGGATCTGTCCAACTCAGTTTTCATCTTTTCTCAGGAGTCCCATTTTTTTGCATGCTTGCTCAATGTTTTGAGGTAAGCCTCTGACTTGACCTTTAATTAATCGAGCTAAACAGTGACCTTCCTCTAGTTAAAGTCTAATTAATTTAAAAAAATTTTTAAATTTAAACCCATGGTTTGTGGTTTGTAATCAGATTTTCTTAAGCATTTTCATTTTGTATGTTACAGGTCACTTCTTCGCCCTCCAGCAGCTCTGTTCTTCCTCACTCTGGTTGCTTGATTATGGGCCTGGTTAGTTCCCTTTGCCTCTGTAGGCTCCACCCTTGCTCAGGGTTCAAGTCCTGCTGCTGGTGTACTTGCAACTCTACTAGTTCTGAGAGGCACTGGGTTTTCTGTCTTGCAGTCTGCTGGCACTCAAGCCAGAAGGTTGTTTATCCCCTACTCAGAACTCTCTGCCCGCCTGAATCCTCAGATTCTGGGGGCAGGAAGGAGTCAGTCAGTGAGTCATTTCCCCATTTATCCCTAACAGCCAAACATGTGAAAGGAATGAGACCTGGTATGATCACATGATCATGTATCAGTGACTTTTCAGTCCTTACCCCAAGGCTCTTTCTCTTTCTCCAAGACTCCCAGGTTTCGTCAGGCCTGAAAGGGTAAGTCAGGAGTTCACTGTCTTCAGAAGAGATCTAAGGAAATTTGATATCTAACTTATGCACATAATCTGCCCACTTGGGAGAAATAGTTGGTATTTGGGCTGCAGTTCAAAGAGTTGAGCAGTAGGAAATACATTTACACTGCCATCTTCCCAGAAATTTCCCAATCTTGAGCTCTTAATTTTGGATCACTTGTTAGACATCTCTTTATGTACCTTTTCAAAGAAGGATTCATGATAATATTTTCTCAGTCTTTGCATATCTGAAATGATCTTTTGGTTTCTTTTTACATGTTAAAGGAAACTTGAATAGATATAAATGGCTAATGATTCT
Organism: Giraffa tippelskirchi; assembly: GCF_054371585.1. Taxonomy (NCBI): domain Eukaryota; kingdom Metazoa; phylum Chordata; class Mammalia; order Artiodactyla; family Giraffidae; genus Giraffa; species Giraffa tippelskirchi. The sequence continues at coordinate 84,391,307 of NC_137275.1, read as the reverse complement.
AGAGTTTCAGTTTTCTCTGAACACTTTATCAGTTCAGTTCAGTCTCTCATTTGTGTCCGACTCTTTGCAACCCCATGAATCGCAGCACGCCAGACCTCCACATCACCAACTCCCAGAGTCTACCCAAACTCATGTCCATCGAGTTGGTGATGCTATCCAGCAATCTCATCCTCTGTTGTCCCCTTCTCCTCCTGCCCCCAATCCTTCCCAGCATCAGGGTCTTTTCCAATGGGTCAGTTCTTCTCATCAGGTGGCCAAAATATTGAAGTTTCAGCTTCAACATCAGTCCTTCCAATGAACACCCAGGGCTGATCTCCTTTAAGATGGACTGGTTAGATCTCCTTGCAGTCCAAAGGACTCTCAAGAGTCTTCTCCAACACCACAGTTCAAAAGCATCAATTCTTCCGCACTCAGCTTTCTTCACAGTCCAACTCTCACATCCATACATGACTACTGGAAAAACCATAGCCTTGACTAGACAGACGTTTGTTGGCAAAGTAATGTCTCTGCTTTTTAATATGCTGTCTAGGTTGGTCATAACTTTCCTTCCAAGGAGTAAGCATCTTTTAATTTCATGGCTGCAATCACCATCTGCAGTGATTTTGGAGCCCAAAAAAATAGAGTCTGATGCTGTTTCCACTGTTTCCCCATCTGTTTCCCATGAAGTGATGGGACCAGATGCCAAGATCTTAGTTTTCTGAATGTTGAGCTTTAAGCCAACTTTTTCACTCTCCTCTCTCACTTTCATCAAGAGTCTTTTTAGTTCTTCTTCACTTTCTGCCATCAGGGTGGTGTCATCTGCATATCTGAGGTTATTGATGTTTCTCCTGGCAATCTTGATTCCAGCTTGTGCTTCCTCCAGCCCAGTGTTTCTCATGATGTACTCTGCATATAAGTTAAAGAAGCAGGGTGACAATATACAGCCTTGATGTACTCCTTTTCCTATTTGGAACCAGTCTGTTGTTCCATGTCCAGTTCTAACTGTTGCTTCCTGACCTGCATACAGGTTTCTCAAGAGGCAGGTCAGGTGGTCTGGTATGCCCATCTCTTTCAGAATTTTCCACAGTTTATTGTGAGCCACACAATCAAAGGTTTTGGCATAGTCAATAAAGCAGAAATAGATGTTTTTCTGGAACTCTCTTGCTCTTTTGATGATCCAGAGGATGTTGGCAATTTGATCTCTGGTTCCTCTGCCTTTTCTAAAACCAGCTTGAACATCTGGAAGTTCATGGTTCATGTATTGCTGAAGCCTGGCTTGGAGAATTGAACACTTTATAGATACTGCTTAATTATTCTTGGTATTTGAAATTACAGTAGGCCCACCACTAATGTTTACAGGACCCAAGGCAAGAGTTTGAATGGAGATCCATATGTCTAAATATTTTAAATGTTTGAATCATGATAACAAACTTGAAATATATTCCATCCTCTTACCTTGGCAAATAAAGTTTTATTACAATAAAATAGAAAAAGATGTGCAGTGCTATGGTTTTTATATGACAAAGTGTAAAATATCAAAGATGACTGAATTTCATTATTGCATATATCTGAGTGTTTAACAGCAGTGTTTGGGTGAGTAATAATAAAGACATATGCTTTTGAATAATGCTTCTGTTTCAGGATTCTCCTTCAGGAACGCTGCTTATTTTGATTCTAGTCTCTACATATTTAGATATTCATTCATTGTTTTTTCTCATCTTTTCAAATCTAAAGAAATTTTCCCATTTTTCTTAATTTAATTCTAATGAAATCATTAATTATATTCTTATAAGAAGTTGCTCACAATGTCTATTGGTAGTAAAGTATAAAAAATGTATTCTAAGTATATAATATTTAAATATTTCATCAAAAAGGAAATTAAATACTAAAATTATTTTTATATTTTGAAAAGTCAAAATATTCAAAGCTATTTATTAAAATTAGAAGGCAAATATGAATATAATTATTATCTCAATTTTAAATAAAAATTTAAATAACAACTTTTGGAAGCTTTAATGAAATGTAATTAAATAGTTTTATAAATAAAACTCCTTGCCATTCTAATGTTCAGTGTCCATCTTGTTGCTAATGTAAAAAATCGGTAACACACTTTACACGTTACTTATTACTTCTACAACTACTTATACAGAAATGTAAGAGTAATAGTAAGTTGTTTAATATTGCGAAGTGTTGAACTTTATGTACCTGGTGTGAATGCCTTACTATTTGTGAATCATTATTATTTTAAAATCTAGTCTTATTTAGGCCCTTAACCTAGAACACCTTTGTCAGTTTTCCTCCTTGAGATTGCCATTAGACGAAACCAGATCAGTTGTCTTGTAGGATGTCGCATATTCTGGATTGGTCTGATTTAAACAATCAGACTTAATCTTTTAACTCCCACATTCCTATTAACTGGAGGTTTAGACCAAAGGTTTGGCTAGAAACACATTTAACTTTTTGTGTTTTGGCAAGAATGCTTCATGGTTAATGTTGTGTATTTAATATTGCATCCCATCAGTGAGCACATAATGTCAAGTTTGTTACTTGGCTGAGATGATAATGCCAGCTCAATCAGTTGTAAGATACATTTTTCCTTTTCAATAAGCAAGTAGTCTGTGGGGTGATACTTGATTCTGTGCCAATATCATCTTCAACAACCTTTTACCCAATGGTTTTAACATCTTGTCTGAATTAATTATTTCACTAAGAATTGCAGAAAGATTTTCCAGTTAAACAATTCCTTCTACATTTATTAGCTGACATTCTTCTGTAAAGAAGAATTTTCCCTCATTAACAAAATATAAGTTATAGTTCTTCCCCAAAGGCAGGATAAATGTTTAATTCTTTACAGAGTGAAAGAATTGTTACCTATAATGGATGAAGGGGGCATAGGAACAGGAGGACAGAAGTAAGACTTCTCTGAGTATAACTTTTTTCCCCCTTTTTAAAAATCCATTAAAAAGTTGAAGTATAGTTAATTTGCAATGTATTAGTTTCAGGTGTACAGCAAAGTGATTCAGTTATACATAAGTATATATGAGTAACTTTTATATAGTTTTTATTTTCTCTTATGAATGTGTCAAATATTAAACATTACATTTAGAAGAAATATAAAATGCAAACATCCAAATTTAACTCCAACAATCAAAAGGCCTATTTTTATTTTATTTTGGTAGAACATATACAGAGAAAAATAAGTATTCCAAGTGAATGTTGAATCTAATACTCTATTTGTACATCCTTAATGGAACATATCCCTGAAGAAGGAAATGGCAATCCAGACTAGTACTCTTGCCTGGGGAATCCCATGGACAAAGGAATGTGTTAGGCTACAGTCCACGGGGTCGCAAAAGAGTCTGACACAACTAAGTGACTAAACAACAACAACAAAAGGGATATATTCTAAGGACAAAAAGAACCGCAAATAAATTTTGAAATTTCACTAGGTAATTTTATTGCTGATAGTAATAGACCCAAGATGTTCACTGCCAGAGAAGAGATACACAAGTATAAACCCAAAAGTCCAGAAAGTCCCTATAATATCAAATATGATGATAAATATTATTATGAAGTCATTTAAAACTATTTAAGAATTATTTCCTAGTTTTGCCCATGGAAAGAGCATAAAACTAGTGATGCCCCAACTGGTAAAATAAGATTCCCAGGTATATATGATCTCATTCATAAAACTGACATTCTGTGGGAAAACTGTAAAGCTGGCTAATTTAGTGCTCTACTCCTTAGGTGCCTGCATAAGTGGAGAACACACCATACTAACTGAATGCCTCACTCTAACCTTAAATGGGCCTCAATGATACCTCACGGTTGAAGTACATACAGCTCCTTGGTCCATTCACTGTACTACCATTTTGATTATTTCACACTTCTCTTTTCCCCTGCTTACTTCCAAATCACTTCCTTTATCCTCACTCTGCCAGTTTCACTTCCTAATTCTCTGAGAAGATGGAAACAATCAGAAAAGAACTTCCGAGGCTCTCATCACATCTTATCCCACCTTGCATAGGACGTTACTCCAGCATTTCCTCTGTATCATTATTGTCTCTCGCTACTGAGTTATTCCCATCAGCACATATATGTATATATATGTACATATATATATATATATGTTATTTCCCCTGTCCTTTAAGAAATTTCTAACCCCACCTTCTCTGCTACATACTGCCTTGATTCTCTGCTTGGCAGCAAAACTCAAAAGAATTATCTGTATGTTCCATAGGACCCATATAAATTTATGGAATACTTCATCTCTCCAGAAGGTTTACTCACGCCCGTTCCTATTCAACACATCCTCAAAAGGTAATCAATATTCTGACTTCTGTTGTTATTTGTTTTGCCTAATCTTAAACTTCATATAAATGCATCATCAGTATGTACTGTTGTGACTACTTTCACTTAATACAGTGTCTGTAGTCTTCATTCGTTTTGTTGTGAATATCAATAGGTTTTGGGTTTTTTAATTAAATTATTATGTAGTATTCCATGTGAGACTCTACCATATTTGATTCATTCTTCTATTGATGGACATATGGGTGGCTTCTATTTTGACTATTATGAATAATGCCACTGTGAGCATTCTTAAAAATATATTCTGATAGAAAGATGCACTTATTTTTCGTGGGTATGTACCTAAGGGTAGAATTGTTACTTCGAGGGGCAGGTATATGTTTCATTTTACTACACAGTATCATTCATTTTTCTATTGCCTAACTATTTTCCAAAGTGTTTGAAATAATTTACCTTCCCATCAGTAACATATGAGAGTTCTAACTGTTGCTTCTTATCCTTATAATATTTGACAGTAATAGTCCTTTAAATTTTAGTCACTCTATAATCTCATTATACTCTATTATTTCTGTGACAAATAATTAAACACCATTTCATATGCTTGTTGGCCTTTTGAATGGCCTCCTTTGTGACAGACCTCTTCAGGACTTTTACCTATTTAAAAAAAATTGGATTATGGTCATTTTCTTACTGATTTAGATATGTTGAATTTATGTCATGAAGATCTCTGTGTCTGTGATTTGCCTTTTTTCCTTGCTTAATTTTGTCTTTTGATGAGTATAGTTCTTAATTTTAATGAAGTCAGTCTTTTATGGTTAGTGTTTTTTGTGTTCTACTTAAAACTGTCATGAGGAAACTTTCTTGTTTTAGTCCAAAGGCTTTATTGTTTTACACATTTACAATTGTGATGTATCTCAAATGAAATTTTATATGTCATGTTTGGTAGGGGTCAAGTTCTGTTTTGGTCTGTAAAATACCAAATGTTCCAATACCCCTTACTGAGAAACTGTTCATTTGCTTATAGACCTGCCCTAATTAACCTAGGTCCTTTTCTGACTATTCTGTTCCATTGGTCTGTTTGTATATCTTGTGCCAGTCCCACACTATCTTAACTACTGTAACTTTGTTCTAGTTCTTGAATTCAAATATGTTCTTTTCAAGCTTAACTGGGCTCTTCTGGTTCTGATATTTTTGATACCTTAAAGTAATACATATTTATGCACCCAATGTGAATAAGACCCAATTTAGGTTATCAGCAATCAGTTGATAGAAAAAATCCCTATATGTTCCTTTAGCAAATATTTTGAAAAACTTTAGATGGCAAAATCTCACCACTAGTATTTTAAGTTTCCATAGTATAGTACATCTGTTCTCATTCCTTCATTCTCCCCACTCCTATGATGTATAGAAATGTACTAGGTTTTACAGTGAGGGTGAAGTTATCCCTTTATACTTGATCCTTGATGTTCATTTTGAGACTAGTGGTAAGAAGAGAAGGGTTAAGAATGATTATCTATGACAAAAGCACAGAATAAAGATATAGGTAACAAGTCCCCAGCTTTATCCCATGTATTATCATTGACACCACAAAAGGATTTATTTAATAAAGTATTGAGAAACTTTACATTTATACCAGTAGTTCTCAACTAGGGAGTGATTTTTACCTCCTGGGGGACATCTGAAAATGTCTAGAGACGTTCTTTTGGTCATGACTGGGGCAGGAAGTGGGAGGGAGAGGAAGGTGCTTCTGACTCCTAGTGAGTCCTGGCCAAGAATGTTGCTCCATACCAGACAGCAAGAACAACTGCACCAGATAGCAAAGGATTATCCAGCCGAAAAATGTCAGCCTGCAGAGATTAAGAAACTCTGATCTGGATGGTCGCATCTTTCTCCAAAAGAAAGATCTTTGAGTCAGTACCTCACTCATTTAACTCTGCTATGGTATATGCAAATAAAGTTGAAGATAGCAATCAGGCAGTGTGTGCCTTGATGAGTGAATATGCTGCAGAAGGGTGGAGAGACAGGATTTAAATGTTAAAATAAATCACATCCAGTTAACTGGAGAATAAAATCAAGAACTGAAGGAGGAAATGGTGGTAATGTGAACTAGGGGGGTCATAGCATCCCCCACCCCCAACACAACCATGGAGATTGAAGTTAACAAACTCTCTCGCACCTTGGTGGATAACTATCCTCTCCTGACATACAATTGTTTCGTGAAAGGGGTGGAGATATGCCGCCTTACTCTCAGGTATTCAGAGAGAAATGGGTTTTTTTTGTTAGCTACAATTTGAAGCCGGAGACTACATGTCTACAGATTGTTCTTTAACAATCACATATTTTTCCTGCTCTTCTGCTCCTTCTCTTTCACTGGTTCCTTCTCTCTCCTAGAGTATAGAATCCCAGATTTTGGAACCACCAATACATTTTTTCTCTTCTGCTGGGTCATTTACATTAGCATATAAATACAACCTTTGTCAGCAAAGTACGACAAAAGTCTGTCTAGTCAAAGCTATGATTTTTCCAGTAGTCATGTATGGATGTGAGAGCTGGGCCATAAAGAAGGCTGAGCGCTGAAGAATTGATGCCTTCCGACTGTGGTGTTGGAGAAGACTCCTGAGAGTCCTTTGGACTGCAAGATCAAACCAGTCAATGCCTAAAGGAAGTCAGTCCTGAATATTCATTGGAAGGACTGATGCTGAAGCTGAAGCTCCAATACTTGGTCCACCTGAAAAGAGCCAACTCGTTAGAAAAGACCCTGCTGCTGGGAAAGATTGAAGGCAGAAGGAGAAGGGGACAACAGAGAACAATATGGCTAGATGGCATCACTAACTCACTGGACATGACTTTGAGCAAGTTCCAGGAGATGGTGAAGGACACGGAAGCCTGACATGCTGCAGTCCATGGGGTCTCAAAGAGTTGGACACGACTGAGGGACTGAACATCAACACAACATAATTATGACACTATTATGTCTACCAAGTTAAAACATAAACCTTTTGCTTGAATCATTCTCTGTTCCCCTTTTCAGCAAAGCTTAGAAAGCTTGTGTTTACTCTTTGTATCCAATTTCTTTCTTCAAATTTTTCCTGAAGTCACTTCAGTAAGACCTAGCCTGGACTTCCCTGACAGTCTAATGATTAGGACTCCACAGTTACATTGCAGAGGGCATGGGTTTGATCCCTGATCAGGGAACTGGGATCCCACATGCCACATGGTGTGACCAAAATAAATAATAAGGCTCAGCCTACATTCTGACTTATCTCTCTACTTCCATCCTCGATCTATTTCTTTCCATAGTGCTCAGCAACTTCTAAAATTATTGTTTATTTATTCAACATTTATTGATCACCTACTGTGTGCCAGGCATAGTAGCAGTTGCTGGGGATATATCAGTGAACAAAATGGACAAAGATATCTTACTTCATATAGCTTATATTTCAGAGGGAGGAGACAAGATAAACATAATAAGGAAATCATATGTTTTTTAAAAAAAATGAACAGTGGATGATCATCAGAATAACTGTTGTTGTTGTTCAGTTGCTCAATTGTGTCTGATTCTTTGTGACCCCATGGACTGCAGCATGCCAGGCTTCCCTGTCCTTCACCATCTCCCGGAGCTTGCTCAGACTCACATCCGTTGAGTCAGTGATGCCATCCAACCATCTCATTCTCTGACATCCACTTCTCCTCCTGCCTTCAATCTTTCCCAGCATCAGAGTCTTTTTCAATGAGTCAACGTTTCTCATCAAGTGGCCAAAGTATTGGAGCTTTAGAATAATATAGCAATTGAAAAAACCTCACTGATCTCGGTCTCACTTCAGACTTACTGAATCAGAACCATTAGGGTGTGGCGTAGGACCTATATTTTATAAAACTCTAGGTTATTCAGAACAATTGGGATAAATGTTTTAAAGTATAATTATGTGTCAGAACCAAGGATAATGGCACATTTGTTCTTTAACAATTTATTCACATTACACTTATATCTTGAGAGAGAGGAAAAAAGAGACCACCCCTGGTGGCTCAGATGGTAAAGAATCCACCTGCAATGTGGGAGACCTGGGTTCGATCCCTAGGTTGGGAAGATCCCCTGGAGGAGGGCATGATAACCCACTCCAATATTCTTGCCTGGAGAATCCCCATGGATATAGGAGCCTGGCAGGCTACACCCCAATGGGGTCACAAAGAGTCTGAGTGACTGAGCACAGCCCAGCAACACATGGGGAGATAAGTATTCTAAAATTTAGGTTTCTGGATGATTTTTTCCTGAGGCAGCCTTTTCCTACTGGATGGGTATTATTTGGGAAAATAGTCATTAGGCAAATGGTGAGAGAAGACCATCATTCAGGAAGAGGAATGAAAACTTTCAGAGTCTGAGTAAGAGGCAATGATCTTATGGTTAAAGTAATGAAACAGATGGGGCTTCCCTGGTGGCTCAGTGGTAAAGAATCCACCTGCTATGCAGGAGACCCAGGTCCAATCCCTGGGTTGGGAAGATCCCCTGGAGAAGGGAAAGGCTACCCACTACAGTATTCTGGCCTGGAGAATTCCATGGACAGAGGAGCCTGGCATAGGGTCACAAAAAGTCGGACACTACTAAAGAAACTGAGTATGTAGTGAAAAACATCCATGATGGGGAGAGAAATGTTTTGGAGAGTTGCCTCTCAGCAGTTGTGTTTGGAGGAAAGTATATGAAACTTGTTATTAGTTACCTATTGAGTAAAAAAATGACTCCAAAACTTAGTGACTTAAAAAACAAACATTTATTATTGCATTGTTTCTGTGGGTTAGGAGTAAAGGAGTGGCTTAATTGGATGGTTTAGCTTGAGATGTCTTATGAGGTTGCAGGCAAAATATTGACTGTAGTTGTGGTCATCTGAAATTTCACTGAGGCTAAAGGATCCATTGCCAAGATGATTCATTCCCATGCCTATTGGCAGAAGATTTCCAACACAGTAATTCTTCACCACGTAAGCCTCTCCATTGAGCTGCTTATGTGACCTCAAAACATGGCTGCCTGCAACTACAACATCTCTCATGACTTAGGCTTAGAAATCTGCCCTCTTACTTTTTGAGTTATCTTATGGCTATCCTATATGGAAGGGGTTACCCAAGGTCATGAATACAGAAGGCAGGGATCATTGGGGGCCAACTTGGGCTTCCTTGTACTCAGATGGTAAAGCATCTTTCTGCAATGCAGGAGACCCAGGTTTGATCCCTGGGTCAGGCAGCTCCCCTGGAGAAGGGAATGGCTACCCACCCCAATATTCTTGCCTGGAGAATTCCATAGACAGAGGGGTCTGGCAGGCTACAGTCCATGGGGTCACAAAGAGTTGAACACAACTGAGTGACTTTCACTTTCTTTTAGAGGCTGACTAGTATAGCTGGGGTATTATTATGAGCGACCCCTGCTGGTTGATTACATTACTTTTCCACATCTGTAATGAACACAGTATTATAACCTCTTCTACATAGACCCGCCAGAACTTATACAGGACTGGGGAAACAGACTCTTGGCAGGCACAAACAGAACCTTGTGCGCACCAGGACCCAGAAGAAAGGAGTAGTGACCCCACAATAGACTGCCCATAAGTGTCCAGGAGACTCCGGTGGAGGCGTGGGTCAGCGGTGGCCTGCTTCAGGGTTGGGGGCACTGAATGTAGCAATGCATGCATGGGACCTTTTGAAGGAGGTCACCATTAACTTCATTACCTCCACCACAGTTTGGCCCCAGGTAAATAACAGGGAGGGAACACAGCCCCACCCATCAACAGAAAATTGGATTAAAGATTTACTGAGCATGGCCCCACCCATCAGAAGACCCAGTTTCCCCCTCAGTCAGTCTCTCCCATCAGGAAGCTTCCATAAGCCTCTTAGCCTTCTCCATCAGAGGGCAGGTAGACTGAAAACTACAATCACAGGAAACTAACCAATCTGATCACATGGTCCATGGGATTCTCCAGGCAAAAGTACTGGAGTGGGTTGCCATTGCCTTCTCCACATGGACCACAGCCTTGTCTAACTCAGTGAAACTACGAACCATGCCATGAAGGACCACCCAAGATGTACAGGTCATGGTGGAGAGTTCTAACAAAACATGGTCCACTGGAGAAGGGAATGGCAAACCACTTCAGTATTCTTGCCTTGAAAACTCCATGAACTGTATGAAAAGGCAAAAAGATAGGACACTGAAAGATGAACTCCCCAGGTCAGTAGGTGCCAAATGTGCTACCGGAAATCAGTGAAGAAATAACTTCGGAAAGAATGAAGAAATGGAGCCAAAGCAAAAACAACATACAGTTGTGGATGTGACTGGTGATGGAAGTAAAGTCTGATGCTATAAAGAGCAATATTGCATAGGAACCTGGAATATTAGGTCCATGAATCAAAGCAAATTGGAAGTGGTCAAACAGGAGATGGCAAGAGTGAACATCAACATTTTGGGAATCAGTGAACTAAAATGTACTGGAATGGGTGAATTTAACTCAGATGACCATTATATCTACTACTATGGGCAAGAATCCCTTAGAAGAAATGGAGTAGCCATCATAGTCAACAAAAGAGTCTGAAATGCAGTATTGGATGCAATCTGAAAAATGACAGAATGATCTCTGTTCATTTCCAAGGCAAACCATTCAATATCCCAGTAATCCAAGTCTATGCCCCAACCAGTAATGCTGAAGAAGCTGAAGCTGAACAGTTCTATGAAGACCTACAAACCTTCTAGAACTAACACCCCAAAAAGATGTCCTTTACATAAGAGGGGACTGGAATGCAAAAGTAGGAAGTCAAGAAATACCTGGAGCAACAGGCAAATTTGGCCTTGGAGTACAAATGAAGCAGGGCAAAGGCTAATAGAATTTTGCCAAGAGAATGAACGGGTCATAGAAAACACCCTCTTCCAACAACACAAGAGAAGACTCTACACATGGACATCGCCAGATGGTCAATACTGACATCACATTGATTATATTCTTTGCAGCCAAAGATGGAGAAGTTCTATACAGTCAGCAAAAACAAGACCGGGAGCAGACTGTGACTCAGACCATGAACTCCTAATTGCCAAATTCAGACTTAAATGGAAGAAAGTAGGGAAAACCACTAGACCATTCAGGTATGACCTAAATCAAATCCTTTATGATTATACAGTGGAAGTGAGAAATAGATTAAAGGGATTAGATCTGATAGAGTACCTGAAGAACTATGGATGGAGGTTCATGACATAGTACAGGAGGCAGGGATGAAGACCATCCCCAAGGAAAAGAAATGCAAAAAGGCCAAATGGTTGTCTGAGGAAGTCTTACAAATACCTGTGAATAGAAGAGAAGCGAAAGGTAAAGGAGAACAGGAAAGATATACCCAATTGAATGCAGAGTTCCAAAGAATAGCAAGGCTCAGAGATAAGAAAGACTTCCTTAGTGATCAGTGCAAAGAAATAGAGCAAAACAACAGAATGGGGAAGACTAGAGATCTCTTCAATAAAATTAAAGATACCAAGGGAACATTCCATGCAAAGATGGGCACAATAAAGGACACAAATGGTATGGCCCTAACAGAAGCAGAAGATATTAAGAAGAGGTGGCAAGAATACACAGAAGAACTATACAAAAAAAGATCTTCATGACACAGATAATCACGATGGTATGATCACTCACCTAGAGCCAGACATCCTGGAATGTGAGGTCAAGTGGGCCTTAGGAAGCATCACCATGAACAAAGCTAGAGGAGGTGATGGAATTCCAGTTGAGCTATTTCAAATCCTGAAAGATGATGCTGTGAAAGTGCTGCACTCAATATGCCAGCAAATTTGGAAAACTCAGCAGTGACCAAAGGACTGGAAAAGGTCAGTTTTCATTCCAATCCCAAAGAAAGGCAATACCAAAGAATGCTCAAACTACCGCACAATTGTACTCATCTCACATGCTAGTAAAGTAATGCTCAGAATTCTCCAAGCCAGGCTTCAACAGTACATGAACTGTGAACTTCAGATGTTCAAGCTGGATTTAGAGAATTAGAAAAGGCAGAGGAACCAGAGATCAAATTGCCAGCATCTGCTGGATCATTGGAAAAGCAAGAGAGTACCAGAAAAATATCTACTTCTGCTTTATTGCCTGTGCCAAAGCCTTTGACTGTGTGGACAAGAAACTGTGGAAAATTCTGAAAGAAATGAGAATACCAGATCACCTGACCTGCCTCTTGAGAAACCTGTATGCAGGTCAAGAAGCAACAGTTAGAACTGGACATGGAACAACAGACTGGTTCCAAATAGGAAAAGGAGTACATCAAGGCTGTATATTCTCATCCTGCTTATTTAACTTATATGCAGAGTACATCATGAGAAACGCTGGGCTGGAGGAAGCACAAGCTGAAATCAAGATTGCTGAGAGACATATCCATAACCTCAGATATGCAGATGACACCACCCTCTGGCAGAAAGTGAAGAAGAACTAAAGAGCCTCTTGATGAAAGTGAAAGAGGAGAGTGAAAAAGTTGGCTTAAAGCTCAACATTCAGAAAGCTAAGATCATGGCATCTGGTCCCATCACTTCATGGGAAATAGATGGGGAAACAGTGAGAAACTTTATTTTTTTGGGCTCCAAAATCACTGCAGATGGTGACTGCAGCCATGAAATTAAAAGACACTTGCTCCTTGAAAGAAAAGTTATGACCAACCTAGACAGCATATTAAAAAGCAGACATTACTTTGTCAACAAAGGTCCATCTAGTCAAGATTATGGTTTTTCCAGTAATCATGTATGGATGTGAGAGTTGAACTATACAGAAAGGTGAGTGCTGAAGAATTGATGCTTTTGAACTGTGGTGTTGGAGAAGACTCTTGAGAGTCCCTTGGACTGCAAGGAGATCCAACCAGTCCATCCTAAAGGATATCAGTCCTGAGTATTCATTGGAAGGACTGATGCTGAAGCTCACACTACAATACTTTTGCCACCTGATGCAAAGAACTGACTCATCTGAAAAGACCCTGATGCTGGGAAAGATTGAAGGCAGGAGGAGAAGGGGACAACAGAGGATGGGATGGTTGGATAGCATCACCAACTCGATGGACATGAGTTTGAGTAAGTTCCAGGAGTTCTTGACGGACAGGAAAACCTTTCATGCTGCAGTCCATGAGGTGGCAAAGAGTCGGACACAACTGAGCAACTGAACTGAACAGTTGAAAAACACAAAAAGATGATAAAATAACCTCAGCAACTTGTCTATCCCTTTAGACTTTTCCTATAGGAGACTGAAGTGAAATGAGCCTTCTCTTCTCCTTAAGATTACCCAAGTTGCCTATTATAGGACAATAGAAACCAGTAGCACAATAATGTGGGCTTCCCTGGTGGCTCAGATGGTAAAGAACCCTCCTGAAATGTGGGAGACTTGGGTTTGATCCCTGGGTTGGGAAGATCCCCTAGAGGAGGGCATGGCAACCCACTCCAGTATTCTTGCCTGGAGAATTCCCATGGACAGAGGAGCCTGGCAGGCTATACCGCATGGGAGGTCACAAAGAATCAGACATGACTGAGTGACTAAGCACAGCACGATAAAGCAATAATAGTCTATGCTCTCACTGGATTCATACCAGAAATGCAAGGAAAGTTAATAAAACAACAATAATAACTGAACAGATTAATAAAGGAGAGAAGTCATAGGCGTATCTCTGAAAATATATACAGGCATTTTTATAAAATTTGACACCTATTATTGATTTAAAAAATATGCTAACAGCATAAGAGATTGGTGGAGATTTCCTTAACATATTATAAAAGAACTCATGTATAGGCTGGACTGGGCTCTTATCTGAGAGGTTCTGGAGAAGAATCCTCTTTCAGCCTTTTCAGGTTGTTGGCAGCATTCTGCTCCTTGCGGTTATAGAACTGATTCCCATTTCCTTGCTGGCTGTCAGCTGGGGGCTGCTCTCAGCTTCCAGAGACTGTTCATATTCCTTACCACATGGTCCACTCCATTTTCAAAGGCAGGAAACTCATGTCCAATCCTTCACACATTTGGAATCTCTCTGACTCCCATTTATATTACCAGCTGGAGAAAATTCTCTTTTTATATGGCTCATGTGATTAGGTTAAACCCACTTATATCCTCTCTCAAGCTTAAGGTCAACTGACTAGTACACTTAATTGCACCTGCCAAATCCTTTTGCTATGTAGCTCATATAATCATGGGGCAGAGACTATGGAGACCATTAGAATTCTGCCTGCAACAGAAGTTTAGAGGAACAAGGACGGGATTCTGAAGGTGGAACGCATGAATGCACAATAAACAAAGAAGTAACATGAGGCTATAAAGAAATTTTAACACGCTCTTCCTCTGAAATTTAAATGTAGTCTCAGTTGGGAAAAAATTGTTCTCACAAAGAGAAAGCACTAAAAGAAAAAAATATGGATTTCAAGTTACAAATATTAAATTACACATTTTTGGAATTAAGTGTCACTAACCACTTCTGTCATTAATTATATAAATTATATGAAGAGTATTCTGAAGTTCTATTCTCTAACCATTAAAAGATTTTTATGTGGGATAATTTGGAGATGTGTTTCACAAAACACATTTACAAAGCTTTCTCTTTTTTTCTTTTTTTGAGTATTTTTTGAAGTATAGTTGATGTATAGTATTGTCTAAGTTACAGGTGTACAATGTAGTGATTCATAATTTTTAAAGGTTATATTTCATTTGTAGTTTGTATATAATATTGGCTATATTCCCTGTGTTGTATAATATATCCTTATACCTTATTTTTTATTGACGTAGAGTTGATTTACAAAGTTTCCAGCATACAGCAAGTGATTCAGTATTATATGTATATGTAATTATATAAATATATTCTTTTTCAGATTCTTTTCCATTTAGGTTATTACAAGATATTGAATATAGTCCCTCATGTTCCTTGTAGCTTATTTCATACATAATAGTTTGTACCTCTTAATCCCCTGCATCTATACTGTCCCTTATAAAGCTTTCTTAATGACTTTCTTAAGTACTAGTGTGTGCTCAGTTGCTCAATTGTGTCTGGTTCTGCAACCCTATGGACTGTAGCCTGCCAGACTCCTCTGTCCATGAGATTTCCAAAGCAAAAGTACTCGAGTGGGTTGCCATTTCCTTCTCCAGGGAATCTCCCCAACCCAGGGATCAAATCTGCATCTCCTATGTCTCCTGCATTGCAGGCGGATTCTTTATTGCTGAACCACTGGGGGAGCCCTATCTCTTTAAACGCAGAGAAAAGAACTATCAGGTTTGAAGTGTGTTTATTTTTCTTTTCTTAATCCACTGGTACAAAATGGATTACTGAGTCCTTTTTCAAGAGACTACTGAAAACTACTCAGATGTATTATAATTAACCATCTCACAATAGTCTGAAGCAACAGGAACTGTGTGACTAATTCTAGTCTGATAGGAGATGCTAATGCCATGAAACAATTATTCAAACATTTTAAAAGTATTTTTTAAAATTGAGGTTTATCAAAGTTTAGAAATTTCTAAATGAAAAAGCTATTAGGGATTACTAAGTAAGCATGTGGGGTGCTTACACTGTATAGTGTGTTATTTTGTATTCTAAGGATCTCTTGTTAGGTAAATGTCCAGAATAACCCATGACACAGAGTATCCAAGTTCATACTATCTCAATCGATTATATCTTGATCCTTAGATACACAGGGCTTCAGTGTTTTGCTTAGAAGCTAACATCCTTGTTTTCACTTTTCATACATTAAAACACAACCTGAATAACAGTAGCTGGAGGAAACAGTCATTTCCCTACACCATCCACCAATTATAAGCCTCCTTCCTTTCTTATCTATGCACACACTTCGAAGTTTTAAAAAATGTTCTGATAACATCAGCTGGAAAAGAATAGAAATTGGTAGGAACACACTTTGTATCCACTTAAGTTTTCTGTTTCGTTTTCATAACAAGATTTCCATAATAATTTCCAAAGTTTTTATGAGGTAGAACAAAGGCAGCATGTCATAATAGAAAGTGCCCTGTATTAGATCCAGGGAACCTGGGTTTCTAGTCCTGATTGCTCAGGTTTTCTTGGGCAATCTTGACCAAGTCTCAACATTTCTCTGGTCCTAGTTTTTCAACCAATAAAATATTAATAGCTTGAATTAGATAATTGTTTCTCAGAGTGTGTTTCATTCATGAATGTGCAATGCTAAAGAAAGTCTGGGAAAACTGTATTAAGCCAGCCTGAAGAGATTTTTTTTTTTTAGTGCAGAACTTCTTAGAACCTTTAATGTGCCAACGTGTATTGTGAATTTCCAAGGGGGAAATAAATTATTCAGGATTTTCTAAACTTGCCTGACTATACAACTCTTGTATTGGAAGCACTTAATAGAAACACTGTTGAGAAATGCTGAACCAAGAAATTTTTGTACAATACTGTGATTCTGCAATGATACCCAAGCCATTGTTCTAATCCTTTAGGGACCACATTCACATCTCTGTGTTGGACTTAATGTCTGCTGTCTCAGAAATTTGTCCAGGGAGTAAGGGATGCAGGTAAATAGACTTAAAGCTTTTTATATTGTAGACTCGAATACTGAAACATGTCAGAAGGAATATGCAGAAACTTATGCTGTTACTGACATTATTACCATTTATGGATAAAATACAATTTTTCTGGCCATAGGAATGAAAAAGTTTAGACCTTACATTAATGTTTTGCTCTGACTTTACTGAAGTTGTTGAAATAAAAGTAAATTGTTTATTTTTTTTTAAAGATGATTGTTAAAACTATTCAAGCAAAAAAAAAAAAAAAAAAGATTTATGAAGCCAGAAATCTTTAACAACAAATGGACTATTTTTCTATTTCTTAAAAAAAAAATTTTGTCTTTTGACCCTTTTATTTTGTATTGAGTATAGCCAATTAACAGGGTTGTTTGCTCAATGTCATGTGACAGCCTGGATGGGAGGGGGGGCTTTGAGGGAGAATGGATACATGTATGTGTATGGCTGAGTCCCTTAGCTCTTCACCTGAAACTATTACAATATAATAACAAATAGACTTTTAAATAGCAAATAGACTTTTCATTAACTCGTCCTGCCTAATTTTTTGAGGAATGACATGTTTGCACATCATTTACAATTTAAAAGGATTATTTTTACACCTGCTTAGCTGCTCCACTGTTATTTTTGATATTCATTTGAAGTATGTTTTAAACTATAATGATATCTGTTTTGAACACATTTTATTGACACTGGATTCAACTTCCTGTGGTGCCTCTTTGGCAGACATTGTAGAACAATGTTTCTCAGGTTACTGTATTTCATGTGTCAGTAAGATACATATTTCTAAAGTTGGGCAGGGAAGTTTCCCAACTTTTTAATTTTGCAAATGGGGCAAAATAAAAGCAACCAGCAAAAACAGTTAATAGAAAAATAGAAAAAAATAGTAAGGAAGAATAGTTTCTATTAAGTGCTTTTCAATGAAAGAGTTGTATAATCAGGCAAGTTTAGAAGATCCTGAATAATGTATTTCCCCCTTGGAAGTTTAAAATTCACTAGCAAGAGGCCCCCTCAAAAACCAAGAAAAAGGGAACCAGCATCTACTATCTCCATAAGGTGAAAAAAAGCCATTTTAATATCACAAATTTAGAAAATCATAACATCAGAATGAAAGAGTTATTTCAATTTTAGTTTCGTAAGAAGTTAGTTTCGCATGGACAAGGAACAACTTTATCACAAACTCCTTTGGTCCAGGGATCGATCACAGTTTCTGATAGCTGTGAGGGGCAAGAAGCCTGGGGGGCTGCTGTTTAGTTGCTCAGTCATGTCCGACTCTTTGTGACCCCATGGACTGTAGCCCACCAGGCTCCTCTGTTCATAGCATTCTCCTGAGGTCCTGGTAAGTCTATGTGCATGGCTGAGGCAGTGGTTCAGCAGCTGTTTCTATGCTACAGGGTTTGAGAGAAGAGGTGGGAAGGCAGGGTGGGATGGGTGTCCTAAATGTCCTTTTTGAATTTGATATGTCAAATGCCTCTCAACATTGCCTCGGCCTTTGCCTGCTCAGCAAGGAAACACTTTGAGTCAATTATTCTCTGAAATATTATTTTCAGTGCCACTGAGAGTTGGTGACATTTTCCTTGGCTGCTTCTCATGACCTATTTATAATACCTGTTTTAAAAATATGCCTGGTTTGACAATTCAGTGTCTATTGAAAACATGAAAACATGAGTAGAAAAGGGTGTGAAAACTAACAAAACATAAACAAGCCCTATGTATAGTTTTAGCATTAAGAATCGTATTAAAATCTCAACCTCCCTGGTCCCAGATAGCAGAGTCAAGGTGAAAGCTACTGAGCTGTGTTTCCATTTCTCCATTGGGTCTGTATCCAAGAGGCAAAGATGAGGTCATTTTGAAGAGACACAAGCTGGGGATCAGCACAAGTCCATTTGTGTTTGCACAGGCAGACACCATTATATGTGACCAGCCCCACCTTATCGGGGGAGGAGACGTGCCCCTGAGACAATGGAAAAAACATTCTTTAACATCAAAAATACTGGTCAGCATGAGCTTTCCACCCAGAGTGTTCTCAGGGCTGTCTGCCCATCCTGTATGAGCCCCAGATGCTGGGGAGATGTTTACTGGTGGTATTGCATCTCTTTCCACATCCACAATTCTTCACAGATCAAATCTGCCCCTGTCCTCTTGAACACTATGGTCTCCTGATGGGCAAACAATCTATTTCATGCAAAAGAACCAAAAACATGGCTGGAGAGATCATATTTTCTGGATGTGTCACTTGCTTTGGAGAAAATTTTTCTATCAAATTAGGTAAAATTCCATTCCTTTCATCAGTTGTGAAGCAGATAATACATGAATTCAGTCTTGTTTCTTCTATCACCTTCTGTGCAGCTCTCAATTATCTGCCCAGAATCAAATAGAGATGCTTTTATTTACTTTTATTTTTATTTGAATAGGGAATATAAATCCTATGGTTTAAAATTTGAAAATACAAAAGTACTTGGTTTCCCTCAATCCATGTCTCCTAGCCACCTAGTTTTGTTGATGTTGTTTAGTCACTAAGTCATGCCCAACTCTTGTGACCCCATGGCTTTAGCTTGCCAACCTCCTCTATTCATGGGATTTCCCAGGCAAGAATACTGGAGTGGGTTACCATTTCCTTTCCCAGGGGATCTTCCCAACCCAGGGATCAAACCCATGTCTCCTGCAGGTGGATTCTTTACCGCTGAACTAGTATCTGTTCCTAGTTAATAGTTTCTGTGGCAGGGGGTGGGGAAGAAGGTTTCTCGTTCACCCACAAGATTTACATGCTGCTGGTGCTGCTAAGTCGCTTCAGTCGTGTCTGACTCTGTGCGACTCCATAGACGGCAGCCCACCAGTCTCCCCTGTCCCTGGGATTCTCCAGGCAAGAACACTGGAGTGGGTTGCCATTTCCTTCTCTGATGCATGAAAGTGAAAAGCGAAAGTGAAGTCGCTCAGTCGTGTCCGACTCTTAGCGACCCTATGGACTGCAGCCTACCAGGCTCCTCCGTCCATGGGATTTTCCAGGCAAGAGGACTGGAGTGGGGTGCCATTGCCTTCTCCGAAGATTTACATGAAGAGGGTTTATTTCTAACTCTCCTGTCTTTTGACTCTATCTTGTGCTCCTTCCTAAGAATGGAGTGGACTACATGATTGATGAGTTTAAGAAAAAATTGGTATGTGGAGTTCAGTCCTTGCCTTCAAGGAAAGGAAAGCCAAGATGACTTCAGCAAAGACTTTTTACTCCTCAACTCCATGTTGGAAAATGTACAGGGTGGCTCTCACCTCATAAGCTCGGACAGGCTTATGAAGGCCCAGCTTAAGTGGATGAGATTGCTTGCGTCTGGTTTCAATATTGAGTAACCCTACTGTTGACATGTTTCTGAGTTTCGTTCTCTGATATTAGCTTTGATGATAATGAAGATAATATTTTGGATTCCTTTGCCACTTTTTGTTTCCTATCAGCCACAACATACCCTTCTAGAGATATAGACACGAGTAAATTCTTTCTCCCTTTCTTTGAAAAATAAGTGGTGGTATGCTAAGCACACTGCTTTGTGTCTAGGAGATCATTTATTATCAGTATATAAAGAATATTCTCATTTTTCTCTATGAATGCATAGAATTCCATTGTGTGGAAGAATCATAATTGACTTAATCAGACCCCTATTAATGAATATTTAGGCTAATCCTAATCTTTTGATATTACTTATATGCTATATAGTGAATGACCTTATATGTATGTCATCTTGCACCCCGGCAAATATTACCTCATTGACAAAATTCTACAATTAGTATTGCTGGGTCAAAAATCTGCATGTGCCTTTGAAGTATTTCTGGTCTTTGAAATTAGTCTCTTGAGTAGTCTACCTGGTCATAAAACATTACTCAACTGTGGCTTTATAATAAAATTTAGTATCCAGTATGGTATTTAAAAAAAGATTTCCTACTGTTTTTCCTATTTGTATTTTGAGATTGCATTGAACTTTGCACTTACTTGAGGGGAACATCTTTTTAAAATTTTATTTATTTTTGGCATCACTGTGTGGGGCTTTTCTCTAGTTTCAGTGAACGGGGCTACTAGTCAGGGGGCTACTGTCTAGTTGCTGTGCTCAGGCTTCTCATTGGGGTGGCTTCTCTTGTTGCGGAGCATGGGCTTCAGGGCACACAGGCTTCAATAGTTGTGGCACACGGGCTTAGTTGCCCGGAGACGTGTGGGATCTTCCCAGATCATGGATTGAACACAAGATTGAACCCAACTCCTGAATCGGCAGGCAGATTTTTTACCACCAAGCCACCAGGGAAGCCCAAAAGAACATCTTAATGAAATTACATCTTCCTATGATATTCTTTTAGTTATTTAAGATTCTTCTTGTATCCCTTGGTAAAGTTTTATTTATAGAGACTGTGAACATTTCTTATGTTTATTCCCAAATATTTGTTATTTTAAATCTTTAAAATTTTTTTTGCTTTTTATTTAAAAAAATTCAAACTTACAGAGAAGTTGGAAAATAATACAAAGAGTTCTCATATTCCCTTACCAGTTTCACCAATATTCAATATTTTGCCACATTTACTTTATTATTGTCTTTTTTGATGTAAATCTTTTCCCTGAACCTTTTAGGGATATGGTGTGATTATCTTGCCCCATACTTCTTCATTAATTTTGTTCAAGGTAATAATGTGCTAGGGCTTCCCAGGTGGTTCAGTGGTAAAGAATCCAACTGCCAAGCAGGGGGGCGGGTTTGATCCCTGGGTTGGGAAGATCCCCTGGAGAAGGAAATGGCAATCCACTCCAGTATTCTTGCCTGGGGAATCCCATGGACAGAGGAGCCTGGCAGGCTACAGTCTATGGGTCACAAAAGAGTCTAACACAACTCAGCAACTAAACAACAACAACAACAGCAATACTATTATTTAATCTGAAGCCCATATTCCAACTTGACAATTGTCCCAATATTGTCATTTGTAGCAACTTTTTTCTTTCTTGAGACAGGATCCATCTAGTCCACGATCATGATTTCATCAGTTGTCATGACTCTTCACCTTCCTTCCAGTGAACAATTCCTCAGTCTTTGTCTTTCATGAGGATGACGTGTTTGAAGAATATAGGTCAGTTGATTTATACTTTGGGTTTGTCTGATGTTTATGACCAACCGAGACAGCATATTGAAAAGCAGAGACATTACTTTGTCAACAAAGGTCCATCTAGTCAAGGCTATGGTTTTTCCAGTGGTCATGTATGGATGTGAGAGTTGGACTATAAAGAAAGCTGAGCACCAAAAAATTGATGCTTTTGAACTGTGGTGTTGGAGAAGACTCTTAAGAGTCCCTTGGACTGCAAGGAGATCCAACCAGTCCATCCTAAAGGAGATCAGTCCTGAATATTCATTGGAAGGACTGATGTTGAAGCTGAAACTCCAATACTTTGGCCACTTGATGCAAAGAGCTGACTCATTTGAAAAGACCCTGATGCTGGGAAGGATTGAGGACAGGAGGAGAAGGGGACAACAGAGGATGAGATGGTTGGATGGCATCACCAACTCAATGGACATGGGTTTGGGTGGACTCCGGGAGTTGGTGGTGGACAGAGGCCTGGCGTGCTGCGGTTCATGGGATCGCAAAGAGTCGGACACGACTGAGTGACTGAACTGAACTGAACTCCTCAAGGTTAGAGTCAGGATATGAACTTTCAGCTGAAAATAACACAAATACGACTGTATTCTCAGGGTTTCATTTTCAAAGGCTCATTTATGTTCATTGTTTCTTATTTTGGTTATATTAATTTCAAGCATTAATTCACTTATATCTTCTAATTAGTTAATATGTGCATACATGTGTTTCTGCATATCTTGTGAGCAGAGGAACTGCCTGGCTCTGTCTGGATACTCTTCTTTTCAAGTTATAGTGAACAGCTTGGAAAATAGAGATGGTGCCGTTCTCTGTAGCAGAGGAAAATTTCATTTACTGTCCAGTATTGTGACTTTTGAAAGGAATCTGTATTACGTATTTGGCATTCTGGGCCATTTCAGTCTGAGAATAGTATACCTTTCATCACAAAAGCCATCAACAATAGGCTAATTTTCAAGAAATTCAATGGACCTTTCATGTTCCCTACTGTCTACAGGTATCTGGTATTGTTGAATGTTGGAGTGACCCCCAAAACTTCTGCTCAAAAATATTTCTGATTCTACCTCCTTTACCTTTCTGCTCTACACACTTTAATAAGGCAGTTGGGTCACTGAATGTAGCTGTCCCCAGAAAAGGATCATTGCCCATCGGTGTGCTCCTGGGTGGAGATCAGGGATGGAGGGTTATATAGACTTATCTGGACTCTATCCTGACCATTTCCAGGCATGATTCATCCTTTCTTTCCCCTAACAGCAATCCTGGGCCAGCCTGAGTGGTACACCCTCCAAGTGACACCCCTGCCCCAAATGGGGCACAGAGGATAAACTTCATCTGGTTCAGGTACTCGGATTCTCTTTGGACTGAAAAGATTCTACATTGTAGGATAATGACCACCTAGTTGAGCACATTATTCATCAGGTCCCTGTGTGGACCAGAGTGGAGGACATACGAGTCTTTGTAAATTTTACTTTTTAAAATTTAGTTTAATTAATGTTGTTTTGGCTGTGCTGGGTCTTCATTGCTTTGGGGGGGTTTTCTCTAGTTGCAGGAAGCAGGGGCTACTCTTCATTGAAGTGTGCAGGTTTCTCATTGTGATGGCTTCTCTTGTTGTGGAGCACAGATTCTAGGCTCGTGGGCTTCAGTTGTTATGGCACGTGGGCTTAACTGGTCCTTGGCATGTGGAATCTTCCTGGACCAGGGATCAAACCCATGTCTCCTACATTAGTATAACTACTGTGCCCCATGAAGTCTCTGTAAATTTTATTTTAAGATGGCCTTGTCCATCTTGCACCTGATCTTTCCAGACAAAATATCTGAGTATGAGTTGAGTATGATTGGAAAGAAGATGAAGTTATAGCTACTGGACTGGGACACAAAGATTTTGTTGCAATGGAGAGAAAACAACAACCCAACATTTAAGGGAACACCTTAGAGCCCAGTGGTATGGAGGAGGGAAGGACCTTAGTGATCTTTTTCTTTCGGAATCATCTCTGGCACTTTCCCCATGAAAGCCTCAAAAATGCTCTGTTGTGGCTCCCAAACTGTCACAAGTACCTTGAGTTTAATTGACTGCTGGTTCTGCCATCTCCCACCAGGTACAAGGGAAGCCAAGAAAGTGTGATGTCCTAAAAGGCAAGTAAAAAAAGTGTTTCAAGAAGTATGGAAAGAGTCAGCTGTGCAGATGCTGCTGCCAGTGTGAGTAAGAGGAGAACTTAGAACTGGTCACTGATGCATTAATATAGAGGTCACTGGTCATATTGTCTCTTACGCTTTCAGTGAGAGAGACCTGGCAGTGAGAAAGGAATGCTAAGTAGAGATGGGTGTTTCTAAAGTTTTCAAGGATGTGGGGAAGAAATGAAAGATAAATTCTCATCTTCCCTGGTGGGAAGTGAATAGATGACATATAACTCCATTATTTTGATTAGATCAATATTCAGAGTTTAATTTATTATGACTATGTAAACTTTATATGTAGATGAAACAGGTGGTAAACTATGATTATTTTTCCTTTGCTGTGCAAGTTTTTGCAGAATGCAAAAGGAGTTGGAATCTAGTCCAGGAGAGAATTTGACCCTAGAATTAGTTTTCTAACGTACTTTCTACTACTGAAACTCTTAACTCTCCACCACTGTCTAAATCTCTTTTCAAAACTTTCATAAGGGTTAGATAGTCCCACACATTAACAAAATTGGTTCATCCATTGAAATCAAAAAGAAGGCAGAGTGCATGCCTCTAGGTGAAGGTAAGTTGGTAGATTTGTTGGAAGGATCTTGAGAAAGTTATTTTCTGATTGCAGCTGTTTTCTCAGTGGAATAAGAAGCAAGTTCATCAGTGAGAGTGAGAAAGGTCAAGGGGTGAGAAATTTAAGAAGAGAGAGGAAAGTATGAAACAGTTGTGGAGGAAACTGGGAGAGTAACTAGAAAAGGGAAATGAAATTTTGTTTTCCAGATATGCGGGGAGCCCTCTTGAGGCTTGTGATCATCAGTTTAAAGTGATGCCTCTCAGCATGCCGTGTGATTTCTTTCTAGGCATGTTCAAGTGCTCAGATTTTGGAACAGAGTAGGCAGAGCATTAGATCAGAGTTGTATTAATAACTTTGCCAGACAAGCACAGCAAAAGGCAGAAGGGATGGGGGTGGAGGAGTTATGCAAGAGAATGGTGGTGATGATGATGATGAACCATGGCATCTAAGCTGGAAAAGGAAGGTAATGAGGATATCAAGGGGTGACTGGACCATCACCAGATAGTGGAGTGGATATTCTGGGAAAGGCAAAGAATTGTTGGAGTGATGTTGTTAAGGGAACGAAATGAAATAAAAGATTTGAAGATAATTTGAAGTTGTTGGGAATGACAGTGTCTAGATATAACCATGAATGAGGTCAGAGTGGGAAAAGTGGTAGGATCCTGCAGTCGCTTGATCTGTAGGGCAAAGGGCAATGATGACATGTAAAGAACACTTTATTGGTGGTACTAACTCAACCTACTTTAATGAAGAATTTTGTTATAGCTTATCTTAGGAGACCCAAATGAACATAGCACCCTGCTATGGATAAGGTAGCTGAAGGGAAACAGAAGCAAGGTCCACCTAAATAAATATCACTCTAAGTAGCCAAAACTATTTTTAAAATATCTGTAAATATCCATTAATGGATAAATAGATAAATAGAATGTCTTATATCTATAAATTGAAATATCGTTTGGCAATAAAAAGGAAGAAATTTTGATACATGTTGGGCTTCCCTGGTGGCTCAGATTGTAAAGAATCTACATGCTACAAAGCAGATACACCTTGAAAACACTATGCTAAGTGAAAGAAATCATTCACAAACCACCTCATATCATATAATTCCATTTATATGAAATGTCTAGGATAGACAAATCTATAGATAGGTAGGTAGGTGGAAAATAGGTGATTTCCTAAGGCTGAAGGAGGGAGAGTGAGGGAAAATGTGGAGTGACTGTTAATGGGCATGGAATTTCTTTTTAAGGTGATAAAAATGTTTTAAATTTCTGAATGAACTCTGTGACTATACCAGAAACCCCTGAATTGTACACTTTCAATGGATGAACTACTGCTATGCTGTGTGCATTCCATCTCAATAAGTATGTTATTTTTAAAAATGGGAAATAAATCTTCAAATAATCAGCAATTGAGTAACACATATGAAAAAACTGAGTTTCAAGCAATTTGCTTAAAGGCTGCTGCTTAGAGCCAAGATTTAAACTGGGGTTGTCAGCTCTGGGATCAGACTCCTGACTTCATAGCACACTGTGAACTGACATTGCTGATTTCATATTTGTTCCATTTGCCCTATTTATTGTCTCTAGTTTATTAAGAATACATTTACTCAAGGATAGTAGGAGGGCAAACCTATGAGTAGAATAACTATTCTCAGCGAGAATATTCTGGCAAAAGGTTGAGGAGGGACTGTAAATGTGGTGAGGGGACTATTCTCTAAATTTTGAATTGTTTCTTTTAGTGTGTGATTGTGTATGAGTGTTCTATGGGTTTGAGGTCTTTAGTATTCACTATATTGTGTTTTTTCCTTTATGAATTCAACAAAAAGTTTTGGACATCTGTAATATGCCAGAAACCATCTCCTATAAGAGAAATTACTGGGGCCTACCTACTCCTTCCTCCTAGAAATTTTGGGAGAACTTGGCTTGTACCTGTTGATAACTGTACTTGAACTACCAATTTATAGTCTTGAGTTCTGCACCTTGTAAACCAATTTCTAAACCTATATGAAGTGAATTTCTCCTAAGTAGTCTTTTAAAACTGTTTCTAGTAAAGAGAGTAGACTTAAAACTGTCCAATGGTAGATTTTTTCTTTTTGTTGAATAAGAATGGGTTGGTTATTTTCAGCATTTGAATTGCTTCTTATGGAAATGCAGTGGGTTTTAGAACTATTAGCATTATTAAATACAGTGTAATCTACTTGTACATCTGTACAAGATCCAATAACCAGATGGTGGTTTAGTCACTAAGTTGTATCCTACTCTTTGCAACCCCATGGACTGTAGCCCACCAGGCTCCTCTGTCCATGGGATTTCCCAGGCAAGAATACTGGAATGGGTTGCCGTTTCCTTCTGTAGGGGATCTTCCCAAACCAGGGATCGAACCTGGGTCTTCTGCATTGCAGGCGGATTCTTTACCACTGAGTCACCAGGGAGTTCCTCAATAACCAGAAGTCTCTATTTGTCTATATCTATTGATATAATTTTTTAAGACTATAAACCTATTCTATGGTTAATAAGATGATAAAATCATAGGAACTGATGGCACCTTAAAAATGCTCCAGTCCAGTGCTTCTGTATCATAGTTGAGGAAACTGAGGTTCAGAGAAACTGGGATTTGCTGTGAGCATCTGCCTTCTAGGGGGGTCTATTGTCTCCACTGACCTTTATTTTAAAATTTCAACAACATGGTATGACAAAGGCATTTGTGATGAATGTTTCTATATTTTCTACCAAGAGAAGTTTAGTTGAGGAAACTGGATCAACACGAGGGACTGGAGTTATAATTTTTCTTTACACTGTACAAGATTTTGAGAATATATCAGTTGTGAATATCAAATAAAAGGGGTTAGGCTAAAAAATCCCCAAATACCCTTTTTGGTGCAGCCATTAACATTTACTTTCATTATTAATTGTGTTTATTAAGAGTTAATCTTACTCCCATCTCCCAAATTTGTTTTATTGTTTTCCCAATACAAAAATAATACACAGGCTCACTACAGGAAAATTAGACAAAAAAAATTATATTGAACATTGATAATCCCACATTTTTTAGAGCCATCCACTTTCTAGTTTGTTTCATATATTTTTGGTATATAAATATATTATATAAATGGGATTATCCTGTAAATTGCTTTTTAAATGTAATTATAAGTTTTGAGAATCTTTCCATGCTTAGCAGTATATTTTTGTGCCCATTTGGGTTTTTGTTGATTTGCTTTTATGTTAAAAAAATACCTCCAAGGGAGCATTCTTATATTCAGCAGATACTGATTAATCACCTGCTATGTTGGCCCAAGGAGGATACAATAGTGAACAGGACAGATATAGTCTTTATATCCTACAGGGGAACACAAGCAATACACAAGTACATGCAAAATAATTGATAGTTTAAGATATATGAAGTCAATAAGAAGTGAGCTCCAGTAGAGTCAGAAGGCACCAGTTTTAGGGAGAATGATCAGGAGAAGCCTCTGAAGACATGCATGACACAGACAGGAGGAGGAGAAGTTTCCAGATATAAACAGCATGTACAGTCGTGTGATGAGCATTCCAGGGTGAAGCACTTCACTGCCAAAGCCCTGAGTGGTGGGAAGAACTTAACTCATCAAGTTCAGTCAGGGAAGGGACTTCCCTGGTGGTCCAGTGGCTAAGACACCATGCTCCCAAAGTAAGTGCCTGAGTTTGATCCCTGGTGCCCTGGTCAGGGAACTAGATCCCATATGCTGCAACTAAAAGTCCTGAATACTGAAACTAAGATCCAGCACAGCCACCCCCACCCGCCCAAAAAAAGAAGTTCAATCAGGGAAAAAGCACATGAACTGAAAAAATTATTTAAGGTTCCATTCCATGCATTCATTGTGTGGATTTTGACAAAATCATTTTGACTGTTTCAGCCTTGACAATACTGAGTGGATGGTAGGGAAGTGTCCTTCTAGGCTTAAGATGAGACAGAACCCATGTCAGAACTTCAGTCCAGGACTCCTTCTACTGTTGATCACACATGTCACCTTGTTCAGATGCACTCAAATTTGAATCCCTAATCAGTGAAACAGCAGAAAGAGCGTGTAAGATGAAGTCTGGCCTGGGTCTGAATCTTAGCTACATACTAGTGTAATCATGGACAGATTATTTAGTCCTTTTAAATCTCAGCTTCCTCATGTATAAAGCAGCAGTCATGCTTCCTGCCTCCCGCGGCTCTTGTGGAGATGAAAGAAGATGAGGTGGGTGAGCACTTAGCATAGGCCCTGGCACATAGCAAGCTCTCCAGAAATTCATACCAAATTCATCAGAGAATTCAGCTTTAGATTAAATCTATCTGTGTGTGTGTTAGTCGCTTAATTGTGTCCGACCCTTTGCGACCCTGTAGTTTATAGCCCTCCAAGCTCCTCTGTCCATGGAATTCTTCAGGCAAGAATACTGGAGTGGATTGTCATTCCCTGCTTCAGGGGATCTTCCCAACCCAGGGATCACACATGGGTCTCCTACATTGAAGGCAGATTCTTTACTATCTGAACCACCAGGAATCTCTTAAATAGATTTTCTGTATATTTGTTTCTGAGGTTATTGAGGTTATAAGAAGAAAGTTAGCACTTGCATGAATATGCTTGGAAACACAGGGTATTTTATTTTGGTGGTATTTTAAAACTGAACGGTCATAATGTTTTAGAAGCCGAGCCCCTCCCTCACAGAGAGTTCATAATTCCTGGTCTGTGTTTCTGCTTGGCTCAGAAGTATTCCTGTCCTACTTTCTCAGCTTTGGTCATTTCTATTTTTTTTCTCCTGAATCTAGTCTCTTTCTTCTAAACAGTATACCCTTCAGTTCAGTTCAGTTCAGTTCACTCACTCAGTCATGTCCGACTCTTTGCAACCCCATGGACTGCTGCACCCCAGGCTTCCCTGTCCATCACCAACTCCCATTGCCTACTCATGAACAGTATACCCTTCAAGTTAAGAAGAAAAAAAAAATGATAATGCTGACCACATTTGAAAGAGCAGGAATGCTTATCAAATATGCTGCAGTGTCCTCAGGAACCTGGGGCACTTTCCCCATGGAGGGCCTGGGATCTCTGTGGTTACTGAGCACAGATGTGGAACAGGAGAGCTTCACAGGCACACATAACAATGTGCGTTCAAGTTCATGTTGTTTGTTGCCTTTCGAAAAGTGTAAGCACTTTTCTTTTCGAAAGTGAGCATGCATATATAATGAGGCTTCCCAGGTGGCACAGTGGTAAAGAATCCACCTGCCAATACAGGAGACACAGGAGACTCGGATCCGATCTCTGGGTTGGGAATATTCCCTGGAGTAGGAAATGGCAACCCACTCCAGTATTCTTGCCTGGAAAATTCCATGGACAGAGAGGCTTGGCAGGCTACAGTCCATGGGGTTGCAAAGAGTTAGATGTGAATGCGCATGCAGGCATATATAGTATATTTGTTTGTTGGTTTTTCTTGTCTTTTTTGTTTGGTTTGGTTTTTAATCAGACATTAATCAATGAATCTTCTCCTTGGGAAAAAAAAGCATCTTCCACCCTTTAAAAATCAATTTAGTCATAGGAAATATAAAATAACTAACTCCCATTCACAGGCAATAACTCTGCCTTGAACTAATAATTTAGACAAAGGGGATTTTCCTTTTCTAGTGTTGAATACTTCAGTAACTCCTTACACTTCTTTCCTCATTCACCCAAAGCACTTCTGCTTTATTTATTTATTTTTAAAATTTTTGTTGGAGTATAGTTGTTTACAGTGTTATGTTAGTTTCTGCTGTACAACAAAGTAAATCAGTTATACATATATACATAACCACTCTTTTATTTTTATTTATTTATTTTTTGGCTGTTCCACAGGGCATATGGGATCTTAGTTCCCCAACCAGGGATTGAATCAGTGACCCCTGCAGTGGAAGCATGGAGTCTTAACCACTGGACCATCAGGGAAGGCTCTGTCCACTCATTTTTAGATTATATTCCCATATAGGTCATTATAGAGTATTGAGTAGAGTTCCCTGTGCTCTATAGTATGTCCTTATTAGTTATCTATTTTACATGTAGTATGTATATATGACTTCCCTGGTTGCTCAGATGGTAAAGCATCTGCCTACAATGTGGAAGCCCTGGGTTTGATTCCTGGGTCGGGAAGATCCCCTGAAGAAGGCAATGGTAACCCACTCCAGTACTCTTGCCTGGAAAATCCCATGGATGGAGGAGCCTGGTGGGCTACAGTCCATGGGGTCGCAAAGAGTCAGACATGACTGAGCAACTTCACTTTCACTTTCTTTTCACTTTCAGTATATATTTGTCAATCCCAATCTCCAAGTTTATCCCTCTCCATTTCACCCCTGGGCTTCCTAGGTGGCACACTGGTAAAGAATCCACCTGCCATTGCAGGGGACTCAAGATACTCAGGTTCGATCCCTGGGTCAGGAGGATCCCCTGGAGAAGGAAATAGCAACCTGCTCCAGTATTCTTCCTTGGAAAATTCCCTGGAGAGAGGAGCCTGGTGGACTATAGTCCATGGAGTTGCAAAGAGTCGGACATGACTGAGCACACACACATACACCATTTCCCCCTTGCCGTAAATTTGTTTTCTATATCTGAAAGCACCTGTGCTTTATTTTAGGGAGGGGAAGGAGTAATATTTAAAGGACATTTGTCATTTTTGTTGACCCCACCTAATCAAAAAATCATGTGGACTAGCTCATACTTTTCTTTCTTCACAAACATACACACAAACACACACACATACACAGAGAACATGAAAAATGTAAAACATCAATGTTTTGAGAGATGGGAAGACGAAGAATCTAGACAAAAAGGGGATTGAAATGGACAGTGAGGAGGAGACAGAGAGGTCTCACTATTTCTCAGTGTGGAAGAGAGAGAGTGTTCAGAAAGACAGCATGGTGGGAGACAAGTGCAGAGACATGACAAGTGATGAGAAAATGTATAGACAGAAGAGAGTGGGAAAGAAGGAAAAAGGAAACACAGGAAAAGCAAATTAAACAAGTACTTGATTTGATTTTGAGTCACTGATATAGCTTTCACCAACTGTTCCCTGTTCGGGGGGTCTCCTAGCTTCAGTGCAGGATACCCATGGTCCCAAAATGCTGCTTGTGTGATTAACTTCTATACTTATTTCTCTGATTGCTTTAAACTTCACTTCTAAGTAGCTTCCTAAGTAGAAATTATCTGCAAAATGTGTCGTTATTAGTATAGTAATATCTTGATTTGGTCCCTTGAGCTCAAGGTTTTTTGTTCTTTCAAGCTAGAGTTCAGATTTTTTAACCTGGAATCTAAGGACTTACCTGATTGATCTCTGCTCACCTCCCTTGTTACCCTAGCAAATGTCAGCTACTTTGGCAAGGGCAGGCTGCTTTTTCTCCCACCAACTTTGTGCCATTCCCTCCTTTCAGGAATCGGCTTCCTTTCCCCCTCCTTCTCCTTTGGGGTCTTGTCCCAAACTCATGTGTCTTCCATGATTTCTGATCATTCCAGCCTATGGCAATCTTTTTCTCCATTGAGATCTTGTAACATTCATGATTTGTAGCATTAATCTGGTGCTTAACCACATATGACATCATCTTGCTAGTGCTAACAGCACTGTAGCTCCTTAAAGACAAGGTTAGGTCTTATTTGTTTTATAAGATAGCACCCAGAAAAGTATTCTGTCAGACGATCAGAATCCACTGGGGGGTACCTTGGCCACATTTATAAATGATCCTAGTCTCAGTTTTTTCATCTGTAAAATGGAAATAATAATAATTTGCCTACGAGGGTGAGATTTAAATGAGATTGAAACAAATTTGCAGAGTGTTAGCACATAAAATTGGTTCTAAAGTACTAATTTTTATGATAATAATAGTTTCTATTAATGTTATTAATGTAACAATTGATTAAGAGTTTATTTGCCATCATTACCATGCTAATCCCTGTCATTTGATCACAGAAAACACATAATTTAAAATCATTCTTTTTTTTTTAATTCTAGAGTTTGATTTATTTGTCCTTTATTTAGATTTCAGATGCCTTCTCTGATTGGTCAATTGGTGGTCATTCAACAGGCTTTGGCAAGGTCCATTTTGTATGCTGGTGGTGCCTATACCAAATCACCTATCAGAAATTTTAGCAAAAATTGTGATCCAACTTACCCACTGTATTGATAAGCTCTCTTTATTAAAATAGAAAAATAACTTAATCTAGCTATGTAATAGATTACCTAATTGATAATCTCTAGCCTCATGTATTCGGGAGATGTACAGGTAACTTCATTTTCAGGTACAGCTAGATCAAGGATGAAATGATGCTATCGAGGCTTATTCTTGCTCTGTTGTCCTTTGTAGCTGGCCTCGCATCTTTTCATTGCAGATAAGCTTTCTCCATTCAGTTAGAGAAGATATCTTCTGGTAGCTCCAAGTTTACTGCTTCAGCTTCATCAAAGTTCTATAACTCTCACTATGTAGCTTGGACATCCTGGACTAGTGCAGTGCTCTCATTGGTCATGCTTGAGTCATATGCCTATTTGCGTATTTTGTGGGCTGGCTCCACGTGAACCACATGGACCAAGAGTGAGGAAGTGGTGATATTTCAAAGGAAAATCTACCAGTTAAAGGAGGAATGGATACCTATCAGGCCTCAACTTCAGGTGTTCATCACAATCACCTGTTACATCTGTAGTCATTTATATTTCTACTCAGTGGCAACTACTCTTCACTTTTTGGAATATGGGAAGAGCCTCATTCAGAGTTCTTGGCATAACAATGTTATGGTTAACATCTGCTAAGTCACTTCAGTCGTGTCCGACTCTGTGCGACCCCATAGACGGCAGCCCACCAGGCTCCCCCGTCCCTGGGATTCTCCAGGCAAGAACACTGGAGTGGGTTACCATTTCCTTCTCCAGTGCATGAAAGGGAAAAGTGAAAGTGAAGTCTCTCAGTCTTAGCGACCCCATGGACTGCAGCCTACCAGACTCCTCTGTCCATGGGATTTTCCAGGCTAGAGTACCGGAGTGGGGTGCCATTGCCTTCTCCCAGCATTTTGTTAATGAGACAAGGAGCAAAAAAAGACCTTTTCCTGAGCCTCTGTTTCTCACCCTGCCTCTTTACAGAAGCCAAGTGGGAAGGAATCCAGAGATTATTATACAGAGGGTAGAAGAAAAGATGAACCTGACACAGACCATCTGGGCTCTGCTTTCCCCCATAGACTGCTGGGCCTGTTTCTTCCCATCTCTATTCTGAGAAAGCAAGAGTTTTACGGTTTCCATGGCAACCATCAACCTGGTCCATTTAACCAGCAGTACTTTCATTTCCCAGGTCAGGGATGACTGGGTCCTTTTCGCACATTCTCATACACAGTCAGGGCTGTTGCCACAGCTACATCATAGGGTTTCCTCCTCAGCTGAATTATGGTCAGATTTTACCACCATTACCTCTGCCTTGAAGCTTCCCTAACCTGGATTTCATACCATTTCCTCCTGCCAAAGAAACGGTTGTTCCAGGTGGGGCTCTCTTTCCTCCAGCACCTGAGAATGCAGGCAAACATATCAGAGTCCCTTACTGTGCTGTGAGAGGATCTTCATTGCTGACACCATGTACATTTTCTTCATGACTTTCTTACAGAGCTTTTATGTTCTGATCCTCTTTTCTAATCATATCATTTTCCAGAGAATTGGGAAATCAGGTAATCTTTCTCTCATCAATGAAAAAAACACTCTAAAACATTGGTTCTTTGTACTTACAAAAAAAAAAAGCATTAAATGCAGTATTTGTTGTGGGTCTTTGTTGCTCAAACCTCGCATCTGGTATTCTATTCCATTTGCCTATGGAAATGGGAACTACTCTGTGTAGCTTGGAAATGGTGATCTACTGTGTTCAGCTGTATTAACAGCCCATTCTGATATGAGTAACTGTAACAAGCCTGTAGCTCTTCCCTGGTGGCTCGGTGGTAAAGAACTTGCCTTCCAGTGCAGGAGACATGGGTTTGATCCCTGGGTTGGGAAGAACCCCTGGAGAAGGAAATGGCAACCCACTCCAGTATTCTTGCCTGGGAAATTCCCTTGACAGAGGAGCCTGACCCCATTCCATGGGGTCACAAAAGAGTCGGATATGACTTAGTGACTAAACAACAAAAACAAGCCTGTAGTTTTCTAAATCAGTGGTCAAAGCTAAACCATCTTCCATTAGTTGTTTTATATAAAAAGAAGCGTGCTCCTTGGAAGAAAAGCTATGACCAATCTAGACAGCATATTAAAAAGCAGAGACATTACTTTGCCGACAAAGGTCCATCTAATCAAAGCTATGGTTTTTCCAGTAGTCATGTATGGATGTGAGAGTTGGACCATAAAGAAAGCTGAGCACTGAAGAATTGATGCTTTTGAACTGTGGTGTTGGAGAAGACTCTTGAGAGTCCCTTGGACTGCAAGGAGATCAAATCAGTCAAAGGAATGGTTTAGATCAAACCTAAAGGAAATCAGTCCTGAATATTCATTGAGAGGACTGATGCTGAAGCTGAAGCTCCAATACTTTGGCCACCTGATGCGAAGAACTGACTCATTGGAAAAGACCCTGATGCTGGAAAAGTTTGAGGGCAGGAGGAGAAGGGCATGACAGAGGATGAGATGGTTGGATGGCATCACCGACTCGATGGACATGAGTTTGAGCAAGCGCTGGAAGTTGGTGGTGGACAGGGAAGCCTGGCATGCTGCAGTCCATGGAGTCACAAAGAGTTGGGCATGACTGAATGACTGAACTGAATTGAACTGATTAACAGATATGACCTGTGTTTATCCTGGAACTCCCACTCAGTGAAGGGAGAGGAGCTTCTTTGCCATTTCCTGCATTACCTTCTGTAGGGACAAGACTTGCCCTGGCCCTACCCAAAGCAAGTGCCCAATAACTGCTGATCAAGATGCTGGCACTTTGGCTCTCCACTTGGTGCCTTCGTTTCTCTATAAATATCATATGTGTCATATGACATGTCTTCCTCCTTTCTTTGGAGAAAAATGGTGAAGACAGTTTATAGTATGGCTTGAATCTTATTTTTCTTATTTTATTAATTTAAAGGGTACAACTAAGTAGATTTTAGTATATTCACAAAGTTGTATTCATCAAATTCCAGAAAATTTTCATCTCTCTCAAAAGAAACTGTACCCACTCTCTGTCATTCCCCATTTCCCATCCTTCCTAGCCTCTGGAAATCGCCATTTTACTTTCTTTCTCTATGGATATGTCTATTCTGGACATTTTGTAGACATGGAATCACATAATACATAGATTTTTGTGTATGACTTCTTCCACTTACCGTGTTTTCAAGGTTCATCCATGTATTAGCATTTATCAATACTTCATTCTCTTTTATAGCTAAATAATATTATATTATATGGATATACTACATTTAGCTTATCCATTCATCAGTTGATGGATATCTGGATTGTTTCCATGGTTCAGCTATTATGAATAATGCTTCTATGAACTCCTGTGTACAATTTTTGTGTGGACAGACATTTTCAGTTCTCCTGGGTATATACCCAGGAGTGGTATTGCTAGGTCATACAGTAGCTCCATGTTTAACTTTTTGAGGAACTGCCAAATTGTTTCCTATTACATTATCAAATATTTAAAAATTTATACCATTCCAGCGAGCTATACATTTGAGTTTAGCGCACTTTATTGAATGCATGTTAAAATCCATTTGACAAAATTCTAAGCAATGATGTTAGTTTAGAAAGAAAGGCACTTTCATGCTTTGCTAGTGATGATTTGTTGCAGATTATCTAGAAAGCAATATGGCTAGTTATCAAGAGCATTAATAATGTTCAAATACTTTATCCTAGGATTTCCGCCTCTAAAATATGATGAAAGTTTACACACAAAGACACGCCTTATATGAATGAAAACCTGGAGCACAGAAATGCACAATAGACTAATGCTTACAAGTATTATGATAAATCTGCTTGGTATGATTTTTAAAAATCTATCAAATATTAGTTTACCAAGTTTTTAAATGGTGGAACATGTTTTGAGAATAAACAACATACAAAGTTATAATTCTGGAAGAAACACAATTTTATATTAAAATACATAGGAAAAGAAAATAAATGATTATGGCAGAGTAATTATTGCTGCTGTATTGTGTCTAGATGTTGAAGTTATGGGTCATTAGGGTTGCTTTTTTACTTCTTTATAATTTTTAGTACATTCCATATTTTCTAAATTAACACTCAGTAGTTTCATAATCTTTAATAAAACCAATAAATAAGTAAACAAAAAATTAACACCCAGTTTCTGGAATCCTCTGTTTCCTGTTACCTTTTCTGCTAGACTCTTAAGCATCTTCCGAGGTGCAAGTCAAAGGTCACCTTGTCAAAAAAAAAAAAAAAAAAAAGTCACCTTGTCTGTGGAAATCTTCCTAGAACCTTAGGAACAGTTAATCACTCTCTCCTTTGTGTCTGTCAACTCCTTGCATGGAGCTTTCCCCTCCAGGTATCACAGTGACTCAATTGTTTTTTGCTCCCACTAGGCTGAGGATAAGGAGCCATGTTTTGTCATCTTGTCTCTGTGGTATCCAGGACAGCATCTGGTATAAAATAGATACTTAATTCATCATTATTATGGCTGTTAACTGGCTTAGTTCACTATCCCCTCATTCTCATGCTTGAGATACACATCCCAGGTGATAGTCCCAAGAAACCAAAGAGCTAGAAGCCACGAGGGCAAAGATTTCTCAGCTCCATCAAGGATTAACTTGATGTTTTCCTGCTCATGGTCACATGATCCAAGGTGAGTGTCATTTCTGTCCCTGGCAGAAGAAATATCATCTTCTGAAACAGAATGAGTTATTTGTGGCTGATTTCTGCCACAGCTGAACTCTGATCTTTTCTATAGTAAATGGGTTAGACTGCTCTAAGTAAAATCAGTCAAAAACTTTTAGGTGAAAACATCATCATGTCTTAGGTCTCCTCTCTAGCAACCTTAAGATCTAGTCCTGAGAGTAGCCTTTTTGGATTCAGGTCTGTAAAGTAGATGGGCCTAGATTTTCTTGTTCCATGAATACCCAGTAAGAAACTTTCTCATATGTGTTATGCTAATGAGTTAGTTACAAAATGCATTAGCTATGTGGCAAAATGAGATCCAAAGTTGGATGACGTTCAAGGCTGTTTTTTCTCCTAAAAGTGAAAACCAGGTAAAAAATGAGATAAGTATACACAATACTGAATGACACGAGACCAAAGTGAATGCTCTTATATCCAAAGAGGTGAGCCCTTATTCTATGCCTAGGTACAACCCAATGACAGTGGATTCTCTTTTCCCTTTGTGAAAGTTAATTTTGTATGTCAGCTTGCCTAGGTCATGGTAGTCAGATACTTGGTTAAACATTATTTTAAAAGCTTCTGTGAAGGCATTTTTTTTAGTGAGATTAACATTTTAATCTTTAAGTAGTGTACACACACACACACACAATGGAATACTACTCAGCCATAGAAAAGATGGAAATTTTGCAATTTGCAGCAACATGGATGGACTTGGAGGGCATTATGTTAAGTGATATAAGACGGAGAAAGACAAATGCTATATGATATCATTTCTATGTGGAATCTAAAAAATGCAGCAAACTGGTGAATATAACCAAAAAAAGGCAGACTTGTAGATTTAGAGAATAAACTGGTAGTTACCAGTGGGGAGAGGCAATATAGGGGTAGAGGATTAAAATGTATAAACTATTAAGTAGAAAATAAGCGGCAAGGATATATTGTACAACACAGGGAACACAGCAAATATTTTATGATGAGTATAAATGGAAATGTT
Source organism: Giraffa tippelskirchi (assembly GCF_054371585.1). Taxonomy (NCBI): domain Eukaryota; kingdom Metazoa; phylum Chordata; class Mammalia; order Artiodactyla; family Giraffidae; genus Giraffa; species Giraffa tippelskirchi. The sequence goes on along the minus strand of NC_137275.1, from coordinate 84,352,844 downwards.
GAGTTTCAAGCCAGCTTTTCCACTCTCTTCTTTCACCCTCATCAAGAGGCTCTTGAGCTCCTCTTCACTTTCTACCATTAGAGTGGTATCATCTACATAGAAAATTCTTCAAGAGATGGGAATATCAGACTACCTTACTTGTCTCCTGAGAAACCTGTATGCAGGTCAAGAAGCAGCAGTTAGCACCAGACTTGGAACAACCGACAGGTTCCAAACTGAGAAAGTAGTACGCCAAGGCTGTATACTGTCACCCTGCTTACTTAACTTATGTGCAGAGAACATCACATGAAATGCTGGGCTGGATGAATCACAAGCTGGAATCAAGATTGCTGGGAGAAATATCAACAACCTCAGATATAACCTGTAACATGTATATGTTATATCTGTATACTTCAATTAAAAATTAAGGAAAGTATTTAAAAAATGTAAATCTTTAATAACCTTCCACAGATTACCTTCCAGAGTGTAGGTGGATCTCATCTAATCATATGAAGACCTTAATAGGAAAAGACTGACGTCCCCAAGCAAGAAGGAATTCTGCCTGCAGACTGCTTTTAGACTCAAATTGCAATTCCTTTCTGAGTCTCCAGTCTGCCAGCCTACCCTGCAGATTTTGGACTTGCCAGGCCTCCAAATCATGTGAGCTGATTTCTTAAAATAAATCTCTATATATACACACATGCTGTTCCTTCTGTTTCTCTAGATAACCCTGTCTAATATACCCTACTACAGCTGAATTGTTAGTCAAGTGAAACCCCTGTGGTGTCCTACTATTGGGAAATAAATTTAATAAAGTTGTGTAAAATAATTTCAAACTGTGGATGAAAGGAGAGTACAATCCTTAATTATTAATAAGGACATTGACCTCTTCAAGAATATGAAGCTCTTTTCCCAAGGATTCCAGATTCCTTTAGTAGAGAATACATTTGGAAGCCAAGGCCTGGTGCTGGGTGTGATCATTTCCATTGGGCAGTTGCTACACCCAAGCCCTTTCAGGGAAGAGAATTAGGAAATTTATATATAAACATATGTTTACAATTATGTTTATTTGTCTATCTATATATATTGAAGACCATGTGTTCACATTAATATCTCCAATTCCAATCCAACAAAACAGGATTTATTCTAATTTTCTCCCTTTCCATGTTTGTAGCTCCCTTCTCTGAGAGTGAGAAACTTGACTCCGATTATCCATAATGTAAATACTTATTCAATCAAGTCTCCTCATCCTGTCCAGGCTCTCACACCCTGTTTTGGGCTATAGCAGCTCCTCTTTACACCCTTGTCAAATGCCTACCTTTCTTGGCCCCTTATAATGGCTTTTGAACTGAACTGTTCAGAAAAGAAAGGGAAGGTAGATAGATGGTGGGAAGCTGCTATATTGCTTAGGGAGCTCAGCTCGGTGCTCTGTGGTGACCTAGAGGGTTGGGATGAGGGCATGGGAGGGAGGTCCTCGAGGGAGGGGGTATATGTATGCTACTGCTGCTAAGTCGCTTCAGTCGTGTCTGACTCTGTGGGACCCCATAGACTGCAGCCCACCAGGCTTCCCTGTCCCTGGGATTCTCCAGGCAAGAATACTGGAGTGGGTTGCCATTTCCTTCTCCAGTGCATGAATGGGAAAAGTGAAAGTGAAGTCGCTCAGTCGTGTCCGACTCTTAGCGACCCCATGGACTGCAGCCTACCAGGCTCCTCCGTCCATGGGATTTTCCAGGCAAGAGTACTGGAGTGGGGTGCCATTACCTTCTCTGATACGTATACATATAGCTGATTCATTCTGTTGTATAGCAGAAACTAGCACAACATTGTAAAGCAATTATACTCCAATAAAAAATAACAAATGGGAAAAAAAAAGGAAGAGAAATGAAAGAGGAAGTGAAAAATAGTAGCCAATTTTTGTTAAAAGTGCATCATGGGCAAGGGATTATGCTAGGTGCTATTTGGGGTACAAATAATAATATTAATAAAATGCATCAGAGCTTATAGATTTAGCAGTCAGCTGGACTAGGTTATACTCCAATATCAAGCGGCTCCTATGTCTCAAAGGCTTAAGACTACAAAGGTCTATTTCTCACTCACATTTTGTGTCCTTCATGTCTCTATTCTATTTTGTCTTTATTCCAGGATGAGGCTAAAGGAACAAACCATTCCTGAGATGTGCTAATCTGGAGATGGTCTTGCAGTAGAGGAAATAGCAAGATGGTTGGAACCACATGATGGGTCTTGAAGTTTCTGACTGGAAGTGCCCTATGTCATTTCTGGTCACATTTCACAGACCAGTGCAAGTTATAAGACCAGACTTGGCATTATTGGGGCAAAGAGGTATAAGACTTCTACAGAGAGAGGAAGTGAATATTTGAAAAATATAATGCAATAAACCACATGGATCTGTAGATCTATACACTTAACTAGCAGGCACAATATAATAGAGGAAAATGCCTACTCCATTTGATCCTATTTGCATTAAGATGGATGGGAAAAAGATAAAAAAACTGAAAGGTATAGCCCTTATATGACCAAGATATTTTGTGGTCTTGAAGAAAAAATGATTTCAGGTGAAAATGAGAAATAGATAAAACTGGCAATAAAGACTCTTGCCTGGGTAGGATAAACAGAGGGCCTAAGAAAAGCAGCATATTCTTCAAGATCTGGAGAAGGAACATAATAATGTAATATTCCTGAGGAGGTTGATATTCAGGTTAATAACCTAGGTTTGCACTCTCCTCTCACCCACAGCCCTAAAGGGTTCTGTGGAGCTTTATCAGATTCATTTCCCAGCAGGGGAGTTCCAGAGGAGTGTTTCTTGCACTAACAATTCATTCATAACAGAGGAAGAAAGAACCCACTATCACTGGACTGGATGTATGGGTATAATAAAAATTATATTTCAGAGTTTCCCCATTTAATGATTGAAAAATGGTATCTCAGTGTAGTTTTAATTCAGATTTCACTTATTATGAGTAAGGATGAGTGTCTCTTATGTTTTGTGCCTCTACTTCCATTTCAGGACTTCTCTGGTGGCTCAGATGGTAAAGAATCTGCGTGCAATGCAGGAGACCGGGGTTCAATCCCTGGGTGGGGAAGATCCCCTGGAGAAGGAAATGGCAACCCACTCCAGTACTCTTGCCTGGAGAAGCCCATGGACAGAGGAGCCTGGTGGGTTATAGTCCATGGGGTTGCAAAAGAGTCAGACACAACTAAGTGACTAGCACACACATGGTTCCATTTCAGTGGGTGTGTTTTTATTCATTTGTTGTTCAGTCGCTCAGTCATGTCTGACTCTGTGACCCCATGGATTTCAGCACACCAGGCTTCCTGGTCCTTCAAATCTCCCAGAGTTTGCTCAAACTCATGTCCATATGACTATTTTTCTGTTGGGCTTTGAGTCTTTTTCTAACTTATTTCTAGGAAAGGTTGAGAAGGATTTTTTAAATCTGGGCTGCAATGAGGAATTCTGCCAGAACTGAGCCAGGAAGGGATGGGACACAGTCCTTGGGATGTATTACCCAGTCTGTGGGGAAGACGTGTTGATCACAAGCGGGAAGCCTCACCTGTTTCCAATATTTGGGAAAGAGCACCTCGTTCAAGGGTGGGGCTTAGGGCTTGTGTGGCCCTGGAAGGAGCGCAGTCCCACCCTGGACAAAGAGAAGTTCTCTCGGGTTTCCTAGGAGTAGACTCTGAGATGGCTGTTCCTTTTCAAGCAATTTTTTCGAGTCCTTTCTGGAGAAGATGAGTGAAAGAACCAGGACAGGTGAAAGGAGGAAAACTAAGCAGGAATGTAGTCTCCGTGGGAGAAGAGGGCAAACTCTAGAGGAGGACTCACACCCCAAAGCTGGCTGTCCCCCCACAGCAGAGACTTACTCTTTGCTCTCCATGTTGGTAAGTCCTTGGTGAGGGGAAAATATGTAATATGGTACAATGAGATTGACAGTAAAACACGTATTTGGCCAAACCAAACATTATACATTATTGGAAATGAAGTATCACCTGGTTGCACTGAAATAGTAATTTATGAGTGCATGTAAAAGTAAATTCAGATTTCAAATCCGCCTGGTAGGCAGGTTTGGCCTATGTGTTTTATCAGCAGCACTAGATGTATATACTGTTAAATGTGTCTGAGATTTTACTTTGAAGGATACATGCAAACAAATATAGCTCTATATACATGAGCCTGGCTTCTGGCGCCATTGTGCAATTACAGAAAAATAAACATATTAAATTTCTGTATCTAAGTAAAAAATATTGCCAAGGTTTGTATAAATCTTACTACTCAACCTTCACTGCAAGACCTGAAAGTGAAATGAATTCAGAATTTCATTTAAAAAAAACAGGTGGGGAGGGCACAGCTTCCAGGTCAAAATGGTTTGGGTTTGGCAGAGGACAGAGCACAGGAGAAGGGCACAGCTGTGGGTCATTAGCCATCCCCACTCAACCTCCACTGGCAGCAGCTGAGGGCTGGTGCAGTTGCTCCTAAAGGGCATCTGGGCGGGGCTCCAACAGCCTCCCTTCACATATTGTAGGATCTGGAGTTCCCCCTAGAATCCTGCATTATCTCCCAATGTGCAGGTCCAAGTATGCACTTGAATGTTCCCTAAAAATGTTCTCAAATAGCAAGTGAAAAGGAGTTCAACAAAACCTAATGGATACAGGCCAGAAGCGTACCTGGGAAACTCATGAATCATGAATTAGATGATTCTAAGTTAGACTGTAGTTCCATTGTCTAGGATTATCATTTGTTATCTTGAGCCAGATACTCTGCTGGGACCCAAGTGTTAGTTGACGAACGTTTTGATTATTGAGTCCCAGCTGTGAATTGCCAGCAGCTTGACTCTTCAAATATATCACATTGTTACAGGCGGTAATGGCTCCAATGCTGGTGGCAGAGTTGAGCCCAAGCAAATATTTGTAATTGACAGTGAATGTGTGAGCAGGATGCTAATGTATGGATGTGCTGATTATTTTCCCCCATCACAAACATTAGCAGCTCTTGTTGGGTTTAACTGTCAATCAGATGCTGTAGATTAGAAATGACAGAATGCTGGCCAAGATCCACGGTGGGGAAGAACATAAGAAAATTTGCAAATTGTGTAACGCTTGATAAGTCTATTTCCAAATATGAATTGCTTGTGGATGTTAGCAGGAGGTTGTGGCTTAATTATAGACCTAAACGCAAAGCATTTAGATTTATAAGTACATCGAGGTTTCTGAAGGCTTTCATTTTAGAACAGGAAGCCAAGCTGATGACATTTTGTTGGATTCAGGTGAATGCCTTGAACTAAACAGTGAACTTTCAGATTAGATGTATCCACAAAACACATGTTTTCTTCTCTTCAGTTGTTATCATTTGTTTACCTTTCTTGTTGTAAACATCAGCATTCAGTTTTTGATTATAACGTTTGATGTCCTTTATGTATACTTGCATATCTTTGGTGGGTTTGTTGGTAACATTGTCTGTGTATTCTTGGTGGTCTTAGCATGTGGTGTTATCATTCATGACAGTGACCACTGTTTCCAGCAGAGTTTGTATTCGTGGGCTTAGCTTGTGATGGTTTTTGTGTTTGAACGTAAAAGCTGCTGCATGTGTTAGCTCTTAGTGACGGGGCCCTGAATGACCAAATGTGGGGTGTGCCACCCGGGCAGGAGTATCCCTTGTAGCTATGACATGACACACAGACCCTGAGCTTAACCTGTGCCTCGAGGGTGACTTGGTGGGCCTTTGGTCCTCCAGCAACCCTCTCGACCTGCTTATTCGATGGGTTGTCTCTTTGTACATCAGTGGGTCACAAAGGGGCCATTGAATGTCAGAAGCAGGTGTGGTGACAATGTGCATAGGGGGGCTTGAAAGAAGTGACACTCCGTGGATGCTCTTCTTTGTGAATCTGCCAGGTCCCCTTTGGAACCTTCTTTATCTCAAAAGCAGGACTTACCTTTAAGGCGTTTTAAAAAGCTCGCTTATCAAGAGTGAGAAGAGGGCAAATGGAACCAGGAGCTGTGTTCACTGATGGGGTAAAGTGGGCTTTTGATCACAGCTTTTCCCAGAAGAATAGCTGCACCGGGATGTGTGTACTTTACTGTTTTCAATCTCAGACACAGCTGTGCAGCTTTGCTTTAAGATGGAGAGCACTGCCTTCTCCTTCAGTCACTCTGTGTTCCTCCAGGAACTCAGAACAGCAGCGGCAGGTGACAGTTCACATCGTGGCAGCTCAAGGGCTCCTTTACTGAGAACATACTCTGTGCCGGACACTGTGGTAAGGAAAATACTTATCTAATCCTTTTAGTCATTCAGTGTTGTACTAAAGGTACTAGGAGTATGTGCCTTTAGTATCCTTCTTTTGCAGTCTAGAAGGTAGAAGCTTGTAGGAATTTAAATAAGTTTGCTGAGGTCACACAGTTAGCAAAAGAGGAGCTGGAATTCCACCCCAACCTTCCTGATATCAAAACCCTTGGTCTTAACCACTACGCTAACTGCTCCCAGGGTCCATGCCTGCATGGCTGTGTCTGGGTGGGGGCAGCGCCTAGTGGTCTGCTCTGATAGAGGAGCACTTAAGATTATGACTGACATATTTATTCAGGTGAGCTTCTCTGATTACTTCAGCCACACAGAAGAGCTCAGGACTTGTTGCCCTCGTCTTTTGCTCTATAAATTCAGACTGATGCCAGAGCCTAGCCTGTCCCTTTCCCAACCCCTGGGATCAATTTCTCAGCCCTGCCACAGGCTGCTAGATGAGGCTCAGGTCAGGCCATGTCCTCAGACTTCTTATCCCTCACCTTCCCATTGGAGCCCAAATCCTTCCAGAGTATTCTCTCCATTGCTACCAACGTGCCGCTCCACTGTGGGACTTGCTGGTTATTCTCCACTGAGTGGAAATCAGGGCCATAGATTTTTTTACTTTCCTTCTCCAGGTTTCAGAGAGCATGCTGTTGCTTTTCTTATCTCCTTTGTGCTGCCCAGGCCTACTTCTCACCACTTCCACCATTACTGCTGCTGCTGCTAAGTCGCTTCTGTTGTGTCCAACTCTGTGCAACCCCATAGACAGCAGCCCACCAGGCTCCGCTGTCCCTGGGATTCTCCAGGCAAGAACACTGGAGTGGGTTGCCATTTCCTTCTCCAGTGCATGAAAGGGAAAAGTGAAAGTGAAGTCACTCTGTCGTGTCCGACTCTTAGCGACCCCATGGACTGTAGCCTACCAGGATCCTCCACCATTACTACCCTATTCTAAATTGTCTCCACTACAACAATGGCCTTTAACTGGTCTTTCAAAAAAAATCATTTATTTATTGGAGCATAATTGTTTACAATATTGTTTTAGTTTCTGCTGTACAGTAATGTGAATCAGCTATCTGGGAGTGGAGTCTGGGAGTGTGTGCATGCTCTGCCGTGTCTGACTCTTTGTGACCCCATGACCCCTCCTCAATCAGCTATAAGTATACATATATCACCTCCCTCTTGAGCCTGCCTCCCACTCCTCTCAACCTACTCCTCTAGGCCATCACAGAGCACTGAGCTGAGCTCCGTGTGCTATATAGCAGGTTCCCACCAGCTAGCTATGTTACACATGGTAGTGTATATATGTCAGTCCTACTCTCCCAGTTCATCCCACCCTTCTCTTCCCACTCTGTGTCCACAAGTCCTTTCTCTACATCTGCATCATTATTCCTGCTCTGGAGCTATGTTCATCTGCACCACTTTCTAGATTTCACATACATGTGTTAGTATATGATGCTTGTTTGTCTCTTTCTGACTTACTTAACTCTGTATGACAGATTCTAGGTCCATCCACATCTCTACAAATGACCCAATTTCATTCTTTTTTGTGACTGAGTAATATTCCATCGTATATATGTACCACATCTTTATCCATTCGTCTGTCATTGGCCACTTAGGTTGTTTCTATGTCCTGGCTGTTGTAAACAGTGTTGTAATGAATATTGGGTTACATGTTTCTGCTTCTACTCTTACTCTCTTGTATGAATTATCTACTGTTGTGTAACAAGTTATCACAAAACATAATAGCAAAAGCAATAAACATACAGTGTTATACAGTTTCTGTGAGTCAGGAAACGGGAGAGCCACTGAGCTGGGTGCCTCCATTTCAATGTCTCTCGTGAAGTTGCAGCGCACTTGTGGGTCAGGGCTGCAGTTACCTCAAGACAGGACTGGGCAGAAGGATCTGCTTCCAAACACACACGTGGCTGTCACAGGCTTCAGATCCCATGGGTTTTGGACTGTGGGACACTGTTCCTGGTCACCTTGTGTGGACACCTCCATAAGGTGACTTGCAGTATGGCAGCTGGCTTCCCCCAGAGTGAGTGAGCTGAGAGAGGGATAGGGCAAGAGCAAGCAAGAGAGAATGCTCCAGGTGGAAGCCACAGTCTTTTTGCTGCCTAATCTCAGAAAGGTCATCCCACTACTTCTGTCATATCCTATTCATTACATGCGAGTCTGTAAGTGCAACCTGTCTTCACGGGGAGGCATTACGGAAGGGCAGGGACACAGAAGGTGGGGGTCATTTGGGGTCATCTAAGAGTCTGCCTACCACATCCCCTATGGTTTCCTCTCTACCTGGCAGCCAGAGATAGCATTTTAAAAACTTAATATTTTGAGATAATTATAGATTCCAAAGATTGCCTTTTTCATGTGTGGTTTAATTTTGGCATCTGAAGCTATACAAAGGTATACTTATAAACTTCATGGGACTGCTGTACACACTCAGTAAAGTGAAAACTGTGCAATATCACTTAGTATCTCAAAATCAGGAACATACTTTTCAATTGTTTAAACACAATCCAAGAATTAAAAGCAAAATCAGAATCCATCCGGTCATACTAATCGTCAATTAAAAATGTCACCACTTACTATTTGAAAAAACATTCAGTATTCATTAGGGGATATGGGAAGTGACTTCAGATGGTCACTTGTACTCAATTGAGAAGGTCTCTTAAGTAGCTATGGGATTGACCAAGGTGGGTACAACCAGGTCTAGAATAGCAAGTAAGGTTCCACCACAGCTCCTGTAGTTTTCACTCTTTTGCTTTGTCAGTTAGAAGTGAATAGTGAGGATTAAATATTTATCTTTTCACATACACAAGATATGTTGTGAAAGCATAGTTGCTTACAACCATGTGCTGTCCTAAGTCACTTCATTCATGTCTGGCTCTTTGTGACCCCATGAACTGTAGCCCACCAGGCATCTCTGTCCATGGGGTTCTCCAGGCAAGAATACTGGAGTGGGTTGCCATGCCCTCCTCCAGGGGATCTTCCTGACCCAGGGATCAAAACCATGCCTCTTCAGTCTCCTGCATTGGGAGGCGGATTCTTTACCACTAGCGCCACCTGGAAGCCCCAGTAGTACTGCTAGACTGCACTGACTGCTTTCAGAGCTTGAAGGAAACAGCCTAATGAAGGCCATGAGCGTAGCAGAAAACTTCCTGCAAGAGCTCGTACCTGTGCTGAACACTGAAAGATAGACTAGGTATTACTTAAGAAGATATGAGGGTGAAGAAATGTTCTAGGCAAGAAATAAAAACAGGTGCCAAAGCACAGAAGTGAGAGAGAACTGTTTAAAGGAATGTTTATATTTTAAGTAGTTTAAAAAATGATGCATAAATGTATATAGCAAAAGCATTAATCATCTCTGACCCTGGAAAGATGAATTCTGTCTTTTATATTACAAACAAAAACACATTTAGTTTTTTTGAATCCCTTATACAGTAATACTTGAAAAGGAAAATAGAAATTATTTATTTTTACTCTCAACATGTCTGTGAAAAGAGTTAAATTAAAAAACCAAGAACACTGAAATACCCAAGTCTAGAATGAGTCCAAATATTTTGTCACATAAAATATTATTTTTAAGGGTACGTTTCGTAGTAAAGGCTATACATGCAGCTTTTAAATCTATAAATACAAAAGGCATTTTTGTATTTTGACCACAAAAGATGTCATTTTAAAATGTAAATCATTTTACGTTTCATGTCAGCGACCTGCTCAAAATCTGTCAATGGCTTCCCAGGGTCCAAAGTCCTTATCGTGACCCACAAAATCCTTTAGGAATCTCTGCAATTCTTCTGATCCCCCTTTTCTTCCACTCTCCCCTTTGCTTCCTCCCTTTCTAGGACAGGCCTCCATTGCTTCTGTCAAACCTACTTTATCTCAGAGCCTTGACCTTGCTGTTCTCTCTGTACAGGACCCACCTCCTGGGGGAACCACAGGCTCCATTCAGATCTCTTTGGAAGTGGCCACTCCTCAGGTGCCACCCCTTGCCACCCTAATGGAAACCACCCTTGGTTTCCACTCCCTTGTGTGTATAAGTCACTCAGTCATGTCCGACTCTTTGCAATCCTATGAACTGTAGCCTGTCAGGCTCTTCTGTCCATGGGATTCTCCAGGCAAGAATACTGGAGTAGGTAGCCAGTCTCTTCTCCAGGGGATCTTCCTGACCCAGGGATTGAACCTGTGTCACCTGAATTGCAGGCAGATTCTTTAACATCTGAGACACCTTTTTCTGTGTCATATACGACTTACTTGACTTGTATATTTTTTGTATCCTCTAGTAGAATATTAAACTCCCAGAGTGCAGGACTTGGTTTTATATTTGCCTGTGTCCTCAGTGCCTAGGACAATGACTTGCCATAAACAGGTGACAAATATAATGTGTCCCTCTGGATTCGATCACGTGGAAGTGATAAAGTTCACATCCACCAAAAGACAAAGGAGGAATAAAATGATTTCCATGACGTCCTTACCATGTGCTCACATGCCATCTTCTGTCCTTGGACTAGCAGTGTAGTCACTCCAGTCCATCAAGACCAACAAGGAGATATCATCAAGATGTCTGAATTTGGATGCTGTCCTGCTAGGGCGTTGAAAATTCAGAGCCTGAATGGCAAATTTATGGGAAAACTGCTTTCAATCTCTTTCAATCTCCTCTGTTTCAGAATGAGAAACAGTACCCCTTCTCTTGGGAGCTCCTTAGTGAGGTGTAACACCCTTTTATGGCTGAGAGAGAGGAGGCGGGAAAACACGGGCTGATGAAGATGTCAGCTGGGGCAACAGGGAATCAAAGGCCAGTCTTGTGGGCATTTGTTGTAAGCACCATAACTTCAGTTCGAGCCTCCTGCACAGTGATGGGGGAAAAGCCAAAGTCTGAATGGTTTATGTTGTTGTCTTTACTTCAATAATGAAACATTTTAGTGGAGAGTTTCTGATACACCTTTTAGTATGTCAGGCTTTTATTCTGGACTCTGTCCTAACTTGTGAGAAGATGCTGGAGGATAGTACAAGAGCTGGTAAAGGGAAAGACTATGTGATTTTTCTCATCGTATGGTGAGAGAGGAAAAAAAAAGGGCTCTCCTGTGTCAAGGAAGAGCCTTTGCTTTATACACATTGCAGCTGATAAATTGACAGGAACAGGGAGAGGAGCCTATAGCTGCTATTGTTTTATGGAATTTTTCTTCCTTTATAATGATAGAATCTTTTATATAGCCCGTGGATTATTTTTTTCTGAGTAGCACCTGAATGTGAGAAGCATCTCTATGGAGTAAATACAATAATCTCTGTGGAATAAATTGTGTGTCAGCATCTTCATTTTCTGGGCCTGGTGGACTTTCAAAGGCCTTTTCTTTTTTTAAATTTCTCTTTCTTCTCAAAGCCATAACATTAGAAAACAGCTGCTTCATGGTATGGTATCTAGAAATCAATTAAAATAGAGAATAATAATTTGTCTTAGTCTCTATTTTCTCACCTTTAAAATGGGGTTGGACACCTGAAACTAACATAATATTGTGAATCAACTATAGTTCACTTTAAAAAATGGGCTTGATAGTCACACTGTATAAGATTATCAGGAAGATTAGACAGTATAACCACAGCTCTACATGCAAGAGTTTTATAAATAGCGGTCCTTCCATAAATTGTTCTCATCATTGTTTTATTATTATTGTTAGAAGAAAGAAATCTAAAGGGTCTAAATCATAGCCTTAAACAGCAATTTAAGGAAGCAGTAATTCCAAAGACTAAATGAGCAAAGAGAAAGCTAGTTGGTGGTGATTTTATATCAGTTTGTACAACTTTCAGCTGTAAACCGGTAAAATATTGCTTTCCTTCTATAGTGCTTTTTAACTTCTTACTTAATGTGTGTTAGTCACTCAGTCGTGTCCCACTCTTTGTGACCCCATGGATTGTAGCCTGCCAGGTTCCTCTGTCCATGGGATTCTCCAGGCGCGAATACTGGGGTGGTTGCCATGCCATTCTCTAGGGTTTCTTCCTGACCCAGAGATCAAACCCAGGTCTCCCACAGTGCAGACAGATTCTTTACCGTTTCAGCCACCAGGGAAGCCCTTTATTTGATGCTTTAAAAAATAAATTTTAATTAAAAATAGATTTTGTATTAACATGTTCAAAATTCAAATGCCTCAAAGGGTGTATAGCATCATTCTTCTGTCCTCCTGTCTCCTCATGCCTGTCTGGAGGCAACCATGCTACTAATTTCCTAATAGCCTAGTTCTATACAAAAACTTGTGTATATTTCCTCCTCCACACACACTGAAGCACAAAATAGCACTTGCTCTTCTGCATCTTTCTTTTTTCACTTAGAAAATTTTATCCACAATAATCCTCATTTTTTATGGTTATGTATAATGCTTTGTATGGATGAACAAAATTTACATCTTCCATTAATGATCATCAGGTTGTTTCAGTCTGTTGCTATCACAGACAGTGTTGCAGTGAATAATCTTGTGAATATCTCATTTCTCAAAAATGCAAGTATCCCTGAAGGATGAAGTCACAGAGGAATAATATTGATGTGAATTACCAAAGTGCACTCCAGAGCACTCACGTCAGTCTTTACCTTCACCAGCCATGTGTGAACAAGCCTGTTTCCCCCACCCACAGCAGCTCAGTGCCATACCAGGTGTTCTTCATCTTTGCTATTTTGATGGGTAATGCTTTAATTTGCATTTCTCTTATTATGAGTATAATCGAGCATCTAAAAAATATGCTTGAGAACTTTTCTGTAAACTATTGGCCCTCTCCTTTGCCCATTCCTCTATTGGGCTGTTGGTAAATGGGATATTAAAGGTTAGAGTGAACTGGATAGTGGGAAGGAGTTCTTTTTTTTTTTAAGATATTTTTTTTGATGTGGACCATTTTAGAAGTATTATATTTGTTACAACACTGCTTCTGTTTCATGTTTTGTTTTTTTGGCCACGAGGCATATGGGATCTGAGCTCCCTGATCAAGGATCAAACTGGCAACCCCTGCACTGGAAGTTGAACACTCAACCACTGGACCACTGGGGAGGTCCCATGAAATATGTTTTAATATTGATGGACTATATTCAAATTCTGCTTCAATCTTTTATCAGTTATGTAAATACTTTTGTGCTTCAGTTTCCTCATTTCTAAACTGATGATAGCAATGCCTTCTTCACAGCACTCTAGGAAGGATTAAAATAGATAACTAATGAAACACATTTAGTGCTCATTTAGCCCTAAGTAGGTGCTCAATAAATCAAGTTTTTCCTTCTTTGACTTACGACGAGTACAATAAACGTTTTCATATTCTTAATGAGTCACATATAAGTTATCTGGGGAAAAAAAGAAGGAAGAAAAAAAAAGGCATGGAGAGGAAGGAATCAAGGGTAGGACAGAGAAAACATATTTCTTGGCTTGAGCATCTTTAGTCCCTTTATATCTTATTGCCCAGTATGCTTCTAAAACACTTGTTCCTCTGAGGATGATCAGGGAATACAGGCTAATTTTAATATTATCACAAGCAAAACATAATTAAGGAAGTAAATCTGCCCAGATGCTCATTCTGTGTTACAAAGTCCATATGTAGTGTGGCTTTAAAAAGCCACTTGCGACCTGGCATTATCTGGGGTGGGGGGTTCTTGGGGCCTCACACAGAACCTTATAGTCAGCTCTCCAGAATGTTTGCTGCACTGACACAGAGCATTATTTCTTTTCATTCGCAAAATAGCAAGAATGTCATCTTCTCGGCTCTTCCTCTGGGCAGATGAGTGTTACTCTCTTGTGTATCACCGGTGCGTAGCTCGGTGCCAAGCACGCAGGAGAGGCTGAATCAAAATGCATCGTGGACTGAACCTGTGCTTTTGAAATTTAATATGAGTTAAGGTTAAAACCCCAAATGAAGAATTACAAACATCTATGACCTTCAGAAAGGACAGTGACGCACTCTTCTTCTCTATATCCGTTTAAATGCCAGTTTTGTCTGGAGAGCCATGAATTTCAATGTTTTTTAGTTCACCACATTCTATTTTTATTTCAAATTTCCTCTCTCTGACTCAACAAATGTGATCTGCTGTACATTCATTTGAAATAAAATTAATTGTAAATCTGTTTTGTGAATTCCTTAATATCTCATGAGGTAAATGGAGAGGCTGGAAGGTGTTATGAAACCTGATGGAAAATCACACTCTGGAGACCCCAGGATGGGATATTTTGATAGCACCATAGACAGTGAATGCTGAGGAGGACTTTCACATATTTTCTCTCTTCCTCAGTATTTAAAGCCTAGACAGCATATTAAAAAGCAGAGACATTACTTTGCCAACAAAGGTCTGTCTAGTCAAAGCTGTGGTTCTTCCAGTAGTCATGTATGGATGTGAGAGTTGGACTATAAAGAAAGCTGAGTGCCTAAGAATTGAGGCTTTCAAATTGTGGTGTTGGAGAAGACTGTTAAGAGTCCCTTGGATAGCAAGATCAAACCAGTCAATCCCAAAGGAAACCAACCCTGAATATTCATTGGAAGGACTGATGCTGAAGCTGAAGCTTCAATACTTTGGCCACCTGATACAAAGAGCTGACTCATTGGAAAAGACTCTGATGTTGGGACAGATTGAGGGCAGGAGGAGAAGGGGGCGACAGAGGATGAGATAGTTGGATGGAATCATCAACTCAATGAACATGAGTTGGAACAAACTCTGGGAAATAGTGAAGGACAGGGAAACCTGGCATGCTGCAGTTCATGGGGTCACAAAGAGTCGGACAGGACTTAGTGACTAACCAACAACAAAACATTAAAAAATCAGTCGCTCTGTTCTCTGTAGGCCTAGGTCACAGTTTCTTATGAGCTAAGGATAAGAGGGTCTCAGAAGCCCCACCTTTACTTGCTGACCCTGGAGGGTAAGAGCTCTGTGGATCACTTTAGGAAGAGCACACACGTTACTGCAAAAGCTCATCTGGGCTTCTGCCAACTTGTCTCCTGGCCTATGAAGAGCTGCTTCTCTCTGTGTGTGCTGAAAAGCCACTTGCAGACCCCTCCACTTTGCTTGTGCCCCACCCCTTGATGGGTGTGGGGACCCGGGGTGGGGTGAAGTAGGGAGGAGGGATCTGGAGGCTCCCCATCGCACTGGTGCACTCAGTTCTCTGAGGTCAGAGAGGCTGCAGGAATGAACCCCCAATCTCTTTCTGTTTTAACACACTTTAGCCTTAGGAATACTTGTCAGACTTGGCAGGAAGGTCACATGTATAGAGAACATTTCTGTCTGGGCTCTGAGCCTGGCAGTGGAGCCCAGAGTGCCAAGTGAGATCACATTCAGTCCTCAAGCTCCAAAGATTTGCTGTTTGTGCATCGGACCCTTTGTCCCTCCTTTCCCCTTTCTCATTTTTATCCAAAATGGATAATCATTGCTGTTTTCTTCAGGGAATGTGCCATAGAATGAGCAAGGGCCACATGTCCTGATGAATTTTGCCTCTTGCTAGCTGATTTGGTAAAGAAGTGTGGACCTCAAGCTCATGGTACCACTAGTTCGTGATACAGCCTCAAGATACTCCTGTTCCTGGGCCCTGGAACCATGCGGAATTGAATTAGCAGCGTCAGCCTGGTTCAGCTTTTGGGCTTGAACATATGCTTCAGGATAGGAGCTTAGCAGAAGCTCTCACAAGGAAGAGCTTGCCAGGAATTGGAGAGTGACTCAGCAGGGACTCAGGAAGCACGATGCTAAACACTGAAGACCTGACTCGTTGGTCCCAGAGAAGATTATCTGAAGGAGTAGGCGAAGCTACAGGGGTTGAGGAAAGGAATGAGGTAGTTCAGGCTGACAAACTGCTTCAGTCTCCACGTACTCCCTTGTTTCCTTCTTGCGAGTTGTAGTTTCAAAATCAGCAGCAGAATTTGAGAGGTGTACATGTAATATTCAAGTGTTACACAGCTGACGTTATTGTTTGTCTTTGGGTAACTTGTTTGTTGAGTGACGTGAATTCAGTAGGATACAGTCAAGAGGCAGCTCTATTTTTCCTCCTACTGGTGCCCATAATCGCACTTGGTCAGACCTCTGTCCAAAGTGTCTTGAATGCATCTAGGGTAGCAATGAAGTTCTTTGGTTTCTTGTTAACTTATTGGGGTCTCATATCATTTATAATAGCATTTCAGTAGTTCCTCTTGTGTTTTTCAAATATTCATCATATCAAATAAAAAGAGTGGAGGTTTAAGTTTTTCCTCTCTAACTTTCACGCTTTTAGTTTCATTTTCTTTCCTAAGTGTGTCTATTCCAGTGTAGTGTTAAATGAGAATATTGATAATGGATATTCTTGTCACGTGGTTTTGAAAAGCATAACTGAGGCTACAGTAAAATGCATGCTTTTGTATAATGCAGCTGTCAACATACACTGCTCATATCTAATCATTTCTCTTTTAAGAATCTATTCACATTAGAGATTCAGACAATTTATTATTTATCGGGTTCATTATAGTAGTATTTATAATGATGAAAAATTAGAAGAAATCTAAAATTAAATCTAAATTAATACTGAATTATGGTATATATCATATGATCAAATAAGGCTGAATTATTTATTGGTACATAACAAATTACCCCAAAACTTGGTGGCTTAAAATAATATTTATTATCTCACACAATTTTTGTGGGTAACGAACCCAGGGACACATTAGCTGGATGGCTCTGCCCCAGGATATATCATGAGATTTTAGTCAAGTTGTTGGCTGGGCCTGTGGTCATCCAAAAGCTTGACCGGGGCTGTAGGTTCTGCTTTGCTGGAGGCTCCCACGCATGCTTGAAGAGTTAGTGCTGGTTGTTGGCTGGAGGTCTCAATTCCTCACCACATGGACCTCTCCAGAGGTCTAGAGCGGTTCTCTGCAGCAAGTGATCCAAGAGAGAGCAAAGTTGAAACAGCGTATTTTTGAAGTCATGCTCTCCTTGTTTTCTAATATTCTATGTGTTGCACAGATCAGTCCTATTCATGGTGGCAGGGACCTCAATAGGGACATGAAACCAGGAGGCAAGAATCACTGGAGGTCATTGGAAAGGCTGGTCACTACAGTTTGTGCTCTGGCCTCCGATGATTCTCACCCTCACACATGCAAAATACAATCACCCTTTGACAAGGTCCTCTAAAGTTTCTTCCTGTTTCAGCATCAGTTCCAAGTCTAGAGCCTCACCAGCTGAGTCAGGTGCAGGGGCAGATGAAGCTCTTCAAGAATAGTTTCTTCAGTATATAGTTCCTGTGAAATGCACTATTTCCTATCATACCAATAAACAAGGACGTCACAGCCATCAGGGATTCCAGCCCTCCAAATGTGATTTTCTGAGCCCAGGAATAACAATGCCTGCTCTCAGGCAGAGTCAACCACTCCCCATGGTGAGCACTGGCCCCAGATAGCTGAGATGCATATGAAAGGAATGAGTCTTGCATCTTCCCATATATAGAAAAGCACTAAATTCCTTAACTTGAGGTATCTGGCTTCCTTAATTAACAATAATCTTTTGATGTTCAGACTACTTGCCCCTTATTACAAGTTTACCTTTCTCCTCCCCCCAGCCTCCTCAGAACGGTTCTCTCAGGGTTACTTGAGCTGCTATCTCCTGGGCTTGTAGTCCTAAAAATTCCCACCAAATAAAACATAACTCTTAACTTCTAGGTTGTGACTGTTTTTTAAGCCAGCATTCCAAGTACAGTTCAAGTACAGTTCCTCTCAATCTGAAGACCTGTGGATTACAGAAGCAAGTTACCTGCCCCCTCCCACACCTGATATATACTGGTGGGATAGCCTTTAAATAATATTACAGATACTCCCATTCAAAATGGGGAGAACAGGAGGCACACATAAGTCACTGCTTCATAGAAATCCTAATATCTAGCTAAGTAAATATGGAAAAGTTCCTTAAATAGGACTTGGGTCCACTCTTGCCTGGAAATGATTCTCTATAGCTCCTGGTTCTACCCTCTGAGCTCTTTGTTCTGCCCTCTGATTCTTCCTTCCTGTTCCATTAAAGGTAACCCATAATTTGCAGCTTAGAGATAGTCTTACCCTACTTCCTGCCTCTTGAAGTTTGACCGTCTGAAGGTCTCTTTTCACTTTGTATGGTTTCTGTCCAAGCAGTCGACCCTGATAATGTTTCTGCCAATATTAATTTAAAAAAAAAAAAAAACAACAACTCTGTAGGTTACCTGCAACAGGACAGTTAAGTGGGGTTTATTCCATTAGTTAAAAGCCACACCATAAATCTCTTCAAGATAAGCCCTTTTCTACCTTGGGCTGTTGAAACTGCAGAGGGGCAATGTCCGTAAACTTTCAGAAGCCCTAGAGTTCTCTGAAGTACTACCTTAGATTTTCCTTAATCACTAAATGAGATTTTTACAGTCACAACCTCAACTTCATCTTTAGACCATGTTTTCTTGGAAGAGCCCTGGATTTGATCTTTGCCTGGAAGCTATTTTACAATTTTAGCATTTTCTGTCATCTGGAAAATTTCAGAAGCAGAAAGTCTTGACTCCTTTTTATTGAATAATTCTTCCTTCAGCTTATCTCTTCTCTTACATTTTGCTATAAGAAACCAAGCAGTACTTTCAACACTGCCTGGAAATTGCCTTAGCTAGATCACTTAGCTCATTAGATATATTCCTCCTCCCCCCCATATTTTTGCATGTGACAGTTGCTAAATTTTCTGTCATATCTAACAAGAACCTCTTATCTTTTAGTTCCCAGTAATATTTTCCAGATTTTCCTCTGAGTCCTTACCAGTGGCATCCTTGAAGGTCATTAGGCTTCTGCTAAGTTTCTTCAATGTACCTTAGGCTTTTACTTCTGAGTCTTCCCTGTCATAAAGGCACCCCCACATTTTAGTTATTTTTGTTATGATAGTGCCCCACATCTGATACCAAAGTCATAATTATTTATATGCAACATTATTCCAAAATGTAGATATTTAAAATAATAAATATTAACTCCCACAATTTCTGTGGATCTGGAACCCAGGAGCTGATTAGCTTGGTGATTCTGTCTCAGTCTCTCACATGGTTATGATCAAGGTGTCAACCAGGACTGCAGTCATCCAAGAACTTGACTAAGTGGGAGGATCTACTTCCATGGTGACAAACTCAAATATTAATAGCTACCAAATTGGTGCTGGTTATTGGCAGGAGACTTCAATTCCTCACCACCTGGACCTCTCTAAAGTGGATGACTGGAGTCATTACATGTCACCTGGCTTCTCCTATACTGAGCAAACCAAAAAAGGTGGAAATTGCAACATCTTCTTTGACATAGTCTTGGAAGTCAAACTGTTTTTCTGAAGTATCTTATTGGTTACAGAGGTGACCTCTGTTCAATGTGAAAAAGTACTGCACAGGGTCATGAACACCAGGAGGCCATCAGTAATCACTGGGATTGTCTTGGAGGCTGGCTACCACATGTCATAAATAATTATGTTAGATATCTAAAATAAGGTGTTTGAAAAACCTTAATAATTAATGAAATAATTATAATTATTTAATAATAATTAAATGAAAGAAATTCATTTAATTTAAGTTATTAAAAATAACTTTTACGTTACCTGGGTATACTTCTTCATGCAGAGAAGATAGATCAGAAGGAAAACAAAAATGTTAGCATTGTTTATTTCTAGGTGAGTGGATTGTGAATTTTAAAGTTTTTTTTTTTTTTACTTTTATGTGTATCTTTGAAATACAACACTAGTGTATATAAACAATTTTATAATGGACAAACTTATGAATTTTGAAGGCAGAATTAGAATAATGATTTGTAATTTTTGTTCCTTTAAGAAACAAACAATATCATCTTCCCTTAGTTTAAAAATGAAAATTTCTACACTCTTTAAAAAAATTAATGATCATTTTAAATGATTGGAGCTGTTAACTTCCAGTTTGGCAATTGATGATTTATTAAAAGAAAAATCAGGAGTTCCCTGGTGATCCAGTGGTTAGGGCTCTGCACTTCCACTGCAGGGGGCACAGGTTTGATCCCTAGTCAGGGAACCAAGATCACACAAGATTTGTGGTTAGGCAAACAATTTTTTGAAAAATCATACTGCCAAATTTTAAGTTAATATTTGTACTAGCACGCATAGATCATGTGTGTATGCATGCATACATGAGTGTTCAATAATGAAAGGGAGAAAAAGTCTTCTTTAAAGGTCATTCCTGCAAGTCATTGCTCAGTAAAGTATTCTTTGGGCTATTTAAAATCAATACTAATTTACAAGTACAAACTTTTAGATTTTCTCTTTCATTTGAATACCTGCCTCCACAATTTCTCCTAAAAAGATGAAGTTTAAAGATTCCCATAAGATTATTTAAAATAGAAAGACAAAGCAAAGTTTAAAATCAAGCTGTAGGTGAAATTCTAAAAATACACCAGGCTTGAGATTTTTTTGAAGCTCTATCTGAAAATTAATGCAGAAGTTATTTTCTTTCCTTTGGATGTGAGGACAGTCCATATTCATGAAGCAGAGCTCAGGTTGCTGGAAGTCTTTCCTAATTATTCTGTATCCACTCAGATCAGAGCCACTGTGGCTGTTTGTAAAGTTTCATTGTGCAAAGATGTCCACTGAGGGCTGGTGGTGCTGAAATTCCAGCTCACACGTCCTTGTCCAGCCATGATGGGAAATGTGGCTTTCCCCCTCCTGTTTCACAAAATGTCTCCAGATGGGCTAAGAGTGAATTCTGTCACTTCTTTGTGTTATGAACCCTAGGAAAACTTAGGCATTTTACTTGAATTACCAAAAATGATACTATAATATAGGGAGTAAGTAGAGACTGAAGGGAGATAAAAATGTTAAGGATTTGGTAGCCAATTATAATAGGTTCATGAACCCACATGGAGTATGAAAAAAATGTTCAAAATTTTCAGTATCATTTTATTTGGTTTCATCTTTCCCCATTGCCCATCTTTTGAATAGAATGTACTGGAAGAGTAGGAGGGGACAATTTCTTTTTCTTTCAGATGCTACTTGTCTTTCCATTTTCATGCTACCAAAGCAGGATTCAGGACAACAGAAACAGAAGGAAAACCTCAGAAGAGATGGGAATTTAAAGCCACCAGTCTGCTTGGAAACAACGTTATTTCCTCATTCCCATGGGAACAAGAATTTGTTGGGGTCTGTAGACACCACAGAAATCCATGACTTTGCTGTTGCTGCCCGCTCTCTGTCCAAGGAAATGGATTTCAGATCCTTCTTCCATTTGGTAAAGGAGACATACCAGCCACTTCTTTTCCATGCCTTTCTGACTGCTATTCTTTCACTGACTACCATGTTATTTTATATTATTTTTGGTCATGGTTCTCCTTAGAGTCCAAGCACTCTAGTTCCAGTCTGTAACTGGAAGGTCCACAGACATCATCTAGCCCAAACCAAATACATAGCATGTGAGGGAAAGGAGTTCTGGAGAAGTGACACTGAGGCCAAGATAGGTTAGAGCTCAGGTTTGCAGCTCCCAGCCCAGAATGTTTTGTATCTACTTTGCTTTCTCCTTGTAGTATATCCATTTCAGTAAACAGCAGGTGTCTTCTGCATTTCTCATATCTCACCAGCTATTTGGGGCACAGACATCATGCACCCCTAGGCACAAGTGCCTCAGCCCGTGTTTACTCCTTCAGCCATAAACAGCTCTTCTTATGTAAATCATTAGCACCAGGGGCTGCCTACTACTCAACAGTCACGTTTAGATGTGTTTGAATCCCATTTGGGCCATAAGTCAGACATCAGCTATAATATCCTGTAATAGCACATAATATTTTATCTGTTTGGAAATCTCATTACAGGTAGACCTTGTTTTATTGTGCTTTGTTTTATCATGCTTCACAGATACTGTGGTTTTTTGTTTTTGTTTTTTACAAATTGAAGGTTTGTGGCACCCTGCATCAACTAAGTGTATTGGTGCCATTTTTCCTATAGCATTTGCTCACTTTGTGTTTCTGTGTCACATTTGGCAATGTTTCAAACTTTTTTGTTATTATTATATTTTTTAAGGTGATCTGTGACCAGTGATCTTTGTTACTACTACTACTCACTGAATGTTCAAATGATTGACATTTTTTTTTTTAGCAATAATGTATTTTTAAATTAAAGAATATACTTTTTTTAGATGTATGCTATTGCAAACTAAATAGACTGCAATATAGTGTAAACACGACTTTTACATGCACTGGGAAACCAAAAAATTTGTGTGACTCAGTTTATTGCGATACTCAGTTTATGGTGTTGGTTTGGAACTGAAACTGCACTATCTTTGAGGTCTGCTGATATGAGAGTGTTGGGCCTTCCTTTCAACAATCTTTTCTTTCACTTTATTGTATTTTAAAACTTTTTATTTTGTAGTGAAATTTGCTCAGTCATGTCTGACTCTTTGCAACCCCATGGACTATATATAGTCCATGGAATTCTCCAGGCCAGAATACTGGAATGGGTAGACTTTCCCTTCTCCAGGAGATCTTCCCAACCCAGGATCGAACCCAGGTCTCCCACATTTCAGGTGGATTCTTTACCAGCTGAGCCACTAGGGAAGCTCAAGAATACTGGAGTGAGTAGCTTATCCCTTCTCCAAGATCTTCCCAACCCAGGAATCGAACCAGGGTCTCCTGCATTGCAGGCAGATTCTTTAAAAACTGAGCTATCAAAGAAGCCCTTATTTTGTATTGGGGTATAGCCATTTAACTGGAGAAGGCAATGGCATCCCACTCCAGTACTCTTGCCTGGAGAATCCCATGGATGGAGGAGCCTGGTGGGCTGCAGTCCATGGGGTCACTAGGAGTCAGAGACGAGTGAGCGACTTCACTTTCACACATTGGAGAAGGAAATGGCAACCCACTCCAGTGTTCTTGCCTGGAGAATCCCAGGGACGGTGGAGCCTGGTGGGCTGCTGTCTATGGGGTCACACAGAGTCGGACACGACTGAAGTGACTTAGCAGCAGCAGCATAGCCATTTAACAATGTTGTGATAGTTTCAGGTGAACAGGGAAGGGACTCAGCCATACATATGCATATATCCATTCTCCCCCACCTTTTCTTTCACTTTAGACTATACTGTGTCTCTATTTATGTGAAAAATCTCCCCAGGATCAATCCACAAAGGTGTTTTCTCCTCCTATTAAAAGTGTGACATAAATTATAATTCAGTTGATACTTTTGTCGTTATTCAAAGGTTATGATTAGTTTTTAGGTTGGTCTTTAAAAACTTCAACTCACGTGTTAGGATGTTTCATAGTATTCTTGGGAAAAAACACACCAAACATCTGATTTGATAATGTGACTGTACCAAGTAGCTTGGAATTTCTCTAGATTAGGGGTTTAGAAGTTTGGCAGGATTCAGACCTTATTTTGTTTTAGGAAGAAACAGGTTTCATCAACAGGATGAACTCAGGAAACTCAGGGGATAGTGTAAAAGTGAAATTTTTGTTTAGACTCTTCGCTTATAAAAATGGAAGCCTGTATTCCAGTGTTTGGGAAGCATGTGAATCTGAACATGGCAGGATCTAGGATGATCTGGGCTCTTACAGTGCCTGAGTGACATCATTACTGGAACCAATGATCTTTATGGAGTCATTTGGATATTAATGTAGATAGGGCTGACTGTCTATTGATCTCAAGGTGTAGCTGGTAGGTTGTTGTGTCTTCAAATAGACATCCTTGATGTCATATCATTACTCTTATTTATCTTGTCCTCCTAAACCTTCAGGCCCAAGCAAGCCTGTTTTGGGGAGACCTGCCAGCCTGTACTCCTGTTGGCACACAGGGCCTCCCACCACAT
This sequence comes from Giraffa tippelskirchi, assembly GCF_054371585.1. Lineage (NCBI taxonomy): Eukaryota > Metazoa > Chordata > Mammalia > Artiodactyla > Giraffidae > Giraffa > Giraffa tippelskirchi. The sequence goes on along the minus strand of NC_137275.1, from coordinate 84,328,814 downwards.
ATAGGAGCCCTGGGTGGGTTCCGAAGTAACAGGAGACCTTTGTGTTCACTGCCAATCCTCAAGCTTAAATAAAGACCACTTCAGAAGCATTAGGGGAGAACCACAGAAGGACTATCCTGAGAACCTGAAAAAAGTGGATTCCCCCAAGCCTACCCTCCACACCAGCAGTCCAACAGGATTTATTCCTTTTAATTTCCAAGATTTCTAAAAAGCATGAAACCCGGTACTACCCCTTCATCAAGATTAGATTTAGGCAGTATGACAGTGTGCTTTGATCAATGGAAATCTTGTGAGCAGACAGGTAACCTGCAAATGCCATTTGATGATTAAAACAACTGAAAGAACCAGACTGTTTGTAACTAGATTTTTTAAAAAATTGAAGTATAGTTGATTTATAATGTTGTGTTAGTTTCAAGTGTATAGCAAAAGAATATGTACACATTCTTTTCAGATTCTTTTCCATTATAGATTATCTATAGAGATATAGAATAAGTTCCATTGTGCTATAAAGTAGGTTCTTATGTTTGTCTATTTTATAAATAGCTGTGTGTACCTGTTAATCCCAAATTTATAGTTTATCTGCCCCCCTCCTCAACTTTTCCCTTTTGGTAGCCATAAATTTGTTTTCTATGTCTGTGAGTCTGTTTCTGTTTTGTAAATAAGTTCATTTGTATAATTTTGTTTAGATTCCACATATAAGTGATAGCATATGATATTTGATTTGTCTTTCTCTGTCTGACTTACTTCATGTAGTATGATAGTCTCTAGGTCCACACATGTTGCTGCAAATGGCATTATTTCATTCTTTTTTATGACTGAGTAATATTCCATTGTATATATGTACCACATCTTTTTTATCTATTCCTCTGCTAATGGACACTTGGGTTGCTTCCATATCTTGGCTATTGTAAATAATGCTGCCGTGAATATTGGGGTGCATTCATCTTTTCAAATGAGAGATTTTTATAACTAGCTTTTGGATTAAATATTGACCAACTTTATTATTTATTTGTTCATTTGTTCAATGAATGAATTGTTCATTCAGCTAACACTCAGGAAGGGCTTACTTCAATGATCTTTCATCAAAGGACCTGAACTCTCTGCACCACAATTTTCACAAATGAGCTGTGAGATTTTGGTCAGAACATACGTTTTATTTTGATACAGATGAGAGCATTTGTGATTACAGTGATGTCTGGTCTCTAAAGTTGAACGGGTCCTGTTGTAGAACCATGGAGAGTGGGACACAAACTTGCTACAAGGGGCAGCAACTAAGAAGAATAGTAGAGTCAGTGGCCTGAGAGACCATTTCCAGGTCACAGAAGATCTTTGACTCTGGAAGGATATGAAAAAGTTGATCAGGGTTGGAAACAATTTTTCTTCAACAGCAATATGGTTCTGAAGGGTGACCAAGCGAAGACTGCAACAACTGAGTTTTATAGACTTTATAAAAATTGTTCTCCTTTGGGAGTGATCTTGGTAATTTGCTGCTGACTTCTTCAGCTCACAGTCTAAGCTATACACAGATAATTATAACCAAGACGAGTTAAAAAAAAATGTTGGGTTTGGAGAATAGGGGAAGTTTATTTTTAATTAAGTCACAAAAGGGCAGAAAGGGAAATTCAGGGATGTGATCAAGGTGAGCAAAATCCGTTCTGGGCTGAGAAAATGGCAGGCTGGTGGCAGATGGTTATCATAAACAAGAACCTTCCCTTCTCCCCTATTTGTTTATGTACCTTTTCAAATCATTGATGTGGATAGAAAAGGATTAATGTGCATTCTCATCTTAAATAGTTTATTATTGTACTTTATAATTTAGTGCTCTAATTGTACTCAGCTGTGGGCCAGTGGGGCCCCTTTGACCTGTTACTTAAGTTCTGGTAACATGCTGCAATTAGTTCCCCCTTCCATGAAAGAATACCATATGTCTGTGTCGATCACAGGGTCACCAGGTAGAGGCTATACTTTCCAGACTCCCTTGCAGCCAGAAATGGCAATGCAACTAGGTTCAGGCCAATAGCATGTGAACAAAAGTTACGTGAGCCACTTCTGAGCCATCTCTTTAGAGACAAAGCCACTTCCCCATGCTCTCTCTTTGCCAGACATGAAGGCAAGCCCACTTCACCTCCATGAATGATGGCAATATCCCCGGAGATGGGGAAGTAACAGGATGTTACAGGATGTGAGGAACCTGGATCCCAGAATGGGAGCAGCACTGCCCTACCAGCTCTGTGCCACTCACCCCTGGACTGCTTCAGGAGAAAAATTTTAATTTAAAGCTATCCATTTTATTCTTTCTTTGTTATAGCAGCTTAACTTGAAGTCTATTGCAATTCTCAAAGACGCAGTGATGTTAAACTGCAGAGTATGTTCAGAGAAAGCATCATGACTGGAGTGTGGAGAAAGGGGTTAGGGAGTGGTGGGAGGTGGGGCAGAAAATGCAGGACTTAGTATAGTCAGGAAATCATGGCCGGGCTTGTGTCTCACAACAGAAGACGTGATGGGCTGGGAAGGGTCAGCCTTGGTTTTAGTTGTGAGGTCTGTCCTCTTCTCCATAGTGAATCCTGCCTCCAAAACAAACAGCGAATGACACTCAGCACTGGCCTCTCACATCCTGGGTCCTGAAACATTGGCCACACATTGTCATACACCACGGCCCTGCTCTTCCTCCAGACCTCTGAACTTCTCATTTTTGATTCATCTTTCAGTCAATAGCTTTATCTTGCCCCCTGAATTTCCTCTGTGAACAAGCTGTGCAGTCTACATCCTGCCTTGTGCCCTGCCTTCTGCAGAGACCCCCACAGAATACACTCCAGATGCGGGGTCACGCTTTGGTGGAGCACTACAGAAACTTACCACCTTTTTGTCAAATCTGACAAGTATTCTACTTCCAGGAAAAATTAATGGGAGAATTCCTCCATCCATGTTCAATTTTGCTGCTCTCTTATTAATGAATTCTCCTATGTTTACTTCCTACTGGCTGTGGTTGACAATTTGGAAAATTACTTTAGAAAAAATACGGATTTTAAAAGGCTTATTTCCAATATTTCGGAAAACAGCACTTTTTTTTTTTTTCAACTTTCATTTCAAACTCTTTGACCATTCCAGTTCAAAGAATCTTCTACATACAATCAGAACTCTTTTGTTTGATGATGTTGAATGTCAGCTTTCTGTGCTCCTGCAAAATTAAACATTCACTGTAGCCCCAAACCATTGCTAAGTCCATCTCCCCTGTAAGATTTGCTCTCTACCCTCCTCTATCCCATCCTTTCCCCTGGGAGACTGACCTGTGTAGACTGCATCAATAAGCTCCCTTGCCCACCAGCTACCAGGAGGATTCAGCCAATTGGAGACCCAGAAGTGAGACCAGAGGTTGTAAGGAAAGTGCGATCGAGGTGTTTGTCCTCTATGGTCCCTCCCTTCTGGATTGCGAAGGGTTGGCTGCAGAGTCGGGTGCATCCCTTTTCCAGAGCATACGGCTCCTCTGTGATGGCCAGACCAGGTCTCAACACAGCTCTTCTCTACATAACTGCTCCCTCCCTTTTATTTTGTTTTCTGATAGCACCGGCTCCTCACCACTGCTTTTCATGGGGAGCTGCATCTTCCCTCACTGGTTTCTCTAACTCTGTCCTTCACTTTTGTAGATATCCTTTATTACACTGTCCTCAGTGATCTAGTTTCAGTGTACCATCTGTTTCCTGCTAGAAAGCTGACTGGTACAGTGATTAAGCTAGAGTTGTCTATAACACACCATAGCACATGGTCACTGAAAGGGGGCTGGTGCGTTAGATGTGCTCACTTGGTCTAAATGATCTGATTCTAACCAGTGCCCCAGGTTCACCTCATATATTTTTGGTTGTTTTTTCAGGTCAAAGGATTAGTTCATCCAGCCTTACTGTGGGCAGGGCCTGAGAACACATGCTGCTACAGACACAGGGAACAAATGTCTCTCTTCCCCATAGAGTTCTCTTTCTCCCAGGAACTTTGTTCTTTCTCTCTCCCTCCTTGCCTCTTTTATCCATTCATCCACCCATCCATCCATCCATACACCCATCCACCCCCCCAGTCACCCATCCACCCATCCACACACCCACCCATCCATCCATCTCTGTGTACGTACAGACACATACATACATGTGTAAATATAGAATTCTTTTTTCTGAGCCAGTTGAAGGTAAATTACATATGGTGTTTTCCCTTTAAATATTTCAGTGTGTATTACCTAAGAATAGAATATTTTCTTACATAACCATGGTACAGTATCAACTTCATAAACTTACATTGATGTAATCTTTCATCTAATCTGGCAGCTGTATCCTGATTTTGTCAGTCAATCTAATAATGTTCTTTCCAGCGCTTCATTCTCCACAGGATTCAGTGCAGGGTTGGGTACTGCATTTAGTTGTCAGGATCTTCTGGTCCTCTTTAGCCTGAAACACTTCCATAGCCTTTCATCGTCTTTTATGACACTGACATTTGAGAAATAGAGGCCCCCCTCCCATCCATGCACCATTCTTTTTAAAAATAGATCAGTCATCATGTTGTGTTGGCCTGATGTTTCTTGGTGATTCTATTGGGGCTATGCGTTGCTGGCCATGATGCTGCACGGGTGAAGTTGTGTCCTTCACGGGCTAATGTGTTAGGAGACACACACTACTCACTGGTGGAGGTAATTCTGATCTCTGCTACATAATTATTAGGTTTTATTTTCTCCCTTGAATTCATAAGCAGTTCACGAGGAGACACTTTAACACATACAAGTTTCCTGCTCCTTATCAAAACCTCCCTCTGGATTGAAAATCCATGGGTGCTTCTTACTGATCTACTCTCCACTCTGTGGCTGTACAATGATAATGTTCCCTGTCCAGCTCTTCCTGCACACTGGCCGTTTGGCCCTCAGCATTCAACTGTAAGCAGAGTAAACTTCTCCTCTATTTATGCGCATGTCTTTTAAAATCACTCACCTAGAGCCAGACATCCTGGAATGTGAAGTCAAGTGGGCCTTAGCATCATTATGAACAAAGCTAGTAGAGGTGATGGAATTCCAGCTGAGCTATTTCAAATCCTGAAAGATGATGCTGTGAAAGTGCTGCACTCAATATGCCAGCAAATCTGGAAAACTTAGCACTGGCCACAGGACTGGAAAAGGTCAGTTTTCATTCCAATTCCAAAGAAAGGCAATGCCAAAGAATGCTTGAACTACCGCACAATTGCACTCATCTCACACGTTAGTAAAGTAATGCTGAAAATTCTCCAAGCCGGGCTTCAGCAATACGTGAACTGTGAACTTCCAGATGTTCAAGCTGGTTTTAGAAAAGGCAGAGGAACCAGAGATCAAATTGCCAACATCTGCTGGATCATCAAAAAAAGCAAGAGAGTTCCAGGAATCATCTATTTCTGCTTTATTGACTATGCCAAAGCCTTTGACTGTGTGGATCACAATAAACTGTGGAAAATTCTGAAAAAATGGGAATACCAGACCATCTGACCTGCCTCTTGAGAACCCTGTATGCAGGTCAGGAAGCAACAGTTAGAACTGGTCATGGAAAAACAGACTGGTTCCAAATAGGAAAAGGAGGACGTCAAGGCTGTATATTGTCCCCCTGCTTATTTAACTTCTATGCAGAGTACATCATGAGAAACCCTGGGCTGGAGAAAGCACAAGCTGGAATCAAGAGTGCAGGGAGACATATCAATAACCTCAGATATGCAGATGACACCACCCTTATGGCAGAAAGTGAAGAACTGAAGAGCCTCTTGATGAAAGTGAAAGAGGAGAGTGAAAAAGTTGGCTTAAAGCTCAACATTCGGAAAACTAAGATCATGGCAACTGGTCCCATCACTTCATGGGAAACAGATGGGGAAACAGTGGAAACAGTGTCAGACTTTATTTTTTTGGGCTCCAAAATCACTGCAGATGGTGACTGCAGCCATGAAATTAAAAGACGTTTGCTCCTTGGAAGAAAAGTTATGACCAACCTAGATAGCATATTTAAAAGCAGAGGCATTACCTTGCCATCAAAGGTCCGTCTAGTCAAGGCTATGGTTTTTCCAGTGGTCATGTATGGATGTGAGAGTTGGACGGTGAAGAAAGCTGAGCACTGAAGAATTGATGCTTTTGAACTGTGGTGTTGGGGAAGACTCTTGAGAGTCCCTTGGACTGCAAGGAGATCCACCCAGTCCATCCTAAAGGAGATCAGTCCTGGGTGTTCATTGGAAGGACTAATGTTGAAGCTGAAACTCCAATACTTTGGCCACCTCATGCGAAGAGTTGACTCATTGGAAAAGACCCTAATGCTGGGAAGGATTGGGGGTAGGAGGAGAAGGGGACGACAGAGGATGAGATGGCTGGATGGCATCACCGACTCGATGGACATGGATTTGGGTAGACTCCGGGAGTTGGTGATAGACAGGGAGGCCTGGCATGCTGCAGTTCATGGGGTCACAAAGAGTTGGACACGACTGAGCGACTGAACTTAACTGAATATGGATTGATTTTTCAATCCCATTTTCCAAGAGTTTATTGTTGTACTTAATGTGCTGGTGCTCCAGTTTTACCATTGCGAAGACTTGGAGCTTCTTCCCAAGTCCTTGTAACATGCTCCATTATCTTTTTTGTGCACTTCCTTTCTTTCTTTCTGGCTTAACATGTTCCAGGCTCATCTTGTACTGACCCTGCCCTGGTCTTCGACTCAGCCATTTTTGTGAGTAGTCCTGGTCAGTTTTTGTGAGGAGTATGAGACACCACTACCCAGGCCCTAAGTGTGCTCATTGTTGCTGCTGGAGTGTATTCCCTTCTTGATACTTTCACTAGGGAGAACTGGGAAATACAAGCATGTATATGCACTATGCATACATATACACACACATTAATACTCACACATGCATACCTAAAAGTATATATATATTTTTCATATATCTGTTTCAGAAATTCTGGAGTTAGCACACAAAGTTGTGGAGTCCAAAACCTGCAGGGCAGCCTGGTGGTCTAGACGCCCAAGAAAGAGCTGATGTCACAACTCCAGTCAGAATTCCTTTGCCTGTGGGAAACCTCAGTCATTTCCTCTTATGGCCATCAACTGATTGAATGAGGCCCACCTACATTCGGGAGAGTAATCTGCTTTCTCAAATTCTACTGATTTAAATGGTAATCATTAATCTCATCTAAAAAAAACACCTTCATAGTGACATCTAGACTAGTATTTTATTTGACCAAATACCTGGGTAACGTGGCCTAGCCAAGTTGGCACATAGAATGAACCATCATACTTACTGTGCTGTGTGCTAAACACACTGGGGAAGTCCTTTTTGGGAGGAGGGGACAGGGAGGTGGCCTTTCAGGGCCATCAAGTCAGACCTCATCTCTGCCTCCACACTGTGGGGTGGTTCCCACCAATACATCCTTTTCCAGTGCTCAGGTTGGGGACGAGGACACAAGTTGGAGAACTTCTTTCAAATCCTCCCCTCCCTTTACACTATATACTTCCTCTTAGCCAAACAAGGCAAAGAAATACATACTTCTTTTTTTCCTTAAGTTCGGAGAGGAGAGTCGCTGCTGATATGAAGGATTCCCTAGGAAATTTTATCTCAAAGTACACGGACACAGTACTCCTCAGATAAATGCGTCTCTCTTGGGTAAGGAACAATGTTCCAGATAACCGGGCCTCCCATGGCCCAGTCTCACGCTTATCTGTTTTGTGCCGCTGTGTCAGTTTTGCTTCAGTAGCAGCATTTCATTCTGCAGAGACAGTGGGTAGCAACTCTTTGATCCTTGACCAGAGATAACCCTGGAGAGGGCCTGTCTTACATGCTGGGAAAGTTAAGTGAAACGGCTTTCACAGAATCCTGGAGAGAGAGAAGGGTCTTCGTCGCAGCCTAAAGAACAGCCCGGAGATCTGCCCACACGTGTTTTCATCCTGTCAGACTCTTCAGTGCTCAGCATGTAACTGGAATTGTTAAGGTGGGGCAGGGGGATACTTCTGCCCCTGTACTTCTTTCCGTATACACTTCAGAGGGGCTCACGGCTATAGCCAGGCTGCAGCTGTTCCATGTCTTTCAGGCATCACGGTGACCCATGGTGGGCAGTCTGTGCTGGGCGTTCTTCCAGGGCCTGGAGCAGCGGGCCAGGTCCACCTTGTCACAGGCGGTGACCTACTTGGGGAAAAAGAGCTGTAGAAGTGGAAGAGAGGAGAGAGCGCAGGAAAGTTCCTGCAGCTGTGGAGAAGGTGACAGGGAGGCTGAGGATAAAATGTGTTTGCCCACTGCCGGCGTGCTCTCCCCAGATGCAAGCCTGTCGCCTCACTGCCCCTAGAGGATCAGGCAGATCAGCGTCTGCAGCCTAGATTCGGCACCTCTCTCCTCCGACCACAGTTCCTCAGGACATGGGCCACACTTGCTTCTGATGGGTGCTGTCCAGCCTGGCTCTAGGTACCTTTCCAGACCCTCTACACCCATAACAATACACGTCTAGTACACCGTATATTCTCTGCCCTGCAGACAAACCTTCTTCCCTCAGGCCATCCTGGCTTTGATTGTGCTTCCCCTTCCTATAATGGCCTTCCACGCCTTCATCTGGTCAATGTCTCTTCTTCAAGACCAAGTTCAGCCTCACTCCTCCACGTCACCTTCCTGACTTCCTTCCCTAATTCCTCCTCTGTGTTCCATGAGATCTGGGTGTCACCTCCCGTGGCTGTAATTGCTCAGGATGATGTCGGCTAGACTCCCCACCTCCCCACGTGTGTGTATTTGTCACCTGAGAGACGTCCCGAGACCTGAAGCCTGATGCCACTGAGTCGCACCCTACACCCCACCCTGTTCACAGCCTAGAGCTGCAGAACCCTCTCTCCTGCAGCTCCTGCTGGGGACCCTTGCACCTCCTCACTTCCCACCTTGCCCTCTGTCCATGGCCTGGTCCTCTTGTCCTAGATCAGTGGCTGGCTAAGTGTCTTTCCTCCATGACTAAGCACAAATTTTCATTCCTGTTGGTTCTTGCCCTCTGATGGTGATTGTTTTGGCTTACTCCAAATAACAGCTGTGCTCATTCCCATCTGGCCCCCAGTGTGGCCTTCCCAGTATGCTCCTCCTTCCTGCTGAGGGGCCCTGACCCCAGAGAGGGAAGCCAGGCACCATCACGTGGCCAGCACTGGGGTTCAGAATAGCACAGTGTCTTCCTTTGTATGGCAGCTGCACAAGGTCTGCCACATAGAAGGTATCAGTGCTCACTGCGTGGTCAAGAAATACATCTTGACGCTTTCACATGATATTATTTAATGTAAAACTGTTAACAGTACTTACCTCAGGGGAATTATTACAGAGGGTTCAGAGAAGAAAAGAGAAATTAAAATTTTCATTCTCTACCATTTTCCACTGTTAGAATTTTTTTTACTATCACTATATGGTTTTTAATTAATTTTATTTTATTTTTATCTGCACTAGGTCTTTGTTGCTGCATGCAGGCTTTCTCTAGTTGTGGAGAGCAGGGGCTACTCTCTAGCTGTAGTGCGTGGACTTCTTATTGCGGTGGCTTCTCTTGTTGTGGAGCATGTGCTCTAGAGCTCGTGGCCTTCAGTGGTCGTGGCACACAGGCATACTTGCCCTGCAGTATGTGGAATCTTCCTGGACTAGGGATCGAACCCATGTCCCCTGCATTGGCAGGCGGAGTCTTAACCACTGGACCACCAGAAAAGTTCCCATGACTATGCTTTAGTAGCCGTAATGAGACAGCCATATCATCAAATGGAACCTGTGTTTCCTGTATTAGTTTGCTAGGGCTGCCATAACTGGGCAGCTTAAGCAACAGATATTTACTTTCACACAGTTTTAGAGTCTAGAAATCTGAGATCAAGGTGTCGGTAGGGTTGGTTTTTCCCTGTTTCCTTGGCTTACAGATGGCCGCCTTCCCACTGTGTGTCCAGATGCTCTTCCCTCTCTGCGTGCCTGTGTCCCAATCTCCTCCTCTTGTAAGCACAATGGTCATATTGCATATAGCCTCCCTATTATCTCCTCTGTAAGGACATTGTCTCCCAGTACAGTCACATTCTGAGGTATGGGGGTTAGGACTTCAGCATGTGAATTTGCGGGGACATAATTCAGCCCACAACACTTCCTGATAGGTACAAGCCCCACCAGTGCAGAGCAGGCATGGGGGAGGACCATAATGTCCTCCTGCCTCTAGCCTACCCTGACTTACTATCAGTCACTCAGTCATGTCTGACTATTTGTGACCCCATGGACTGCAGCTCACCAGGCTCCTCTGCCCGTGGAATTCTCCAGTCAAGAATCAGAGTGGGTAGCTACTCCCTTCTCCAGAAGTTCTTCCTGACCCAGGGATCGAACCCAGGTCTCCTGCATTGCAGGCAGATTCTTTACCATCTAAGTCACCAGGGAAGGCCCCTCACTATCAGTAGCAACACCAGTCCCCACCTTCCTGCTCCCTGGAAGACCATCCAGCCGTTCTCATTTGTTCTGATGCAACTAAGCCAGCCTAGTGTTCATTCTCCATTCTGGTTACACCCCGAATCATCTAGGAAGATTTATAGATTCTGATGTCAGGGTCCTATACTCAAATGTTTGCATGTGGTTGATCTGGAAACAGTGAGGGCCTTAGAGTTTTTAGAGTTCCTAGGTGGATCTAACATACAGCCAGTTGATCATCATGGATGTAGCCTCTCTCTGTTAGATCTGTGGAGGCAGAAGTGCGTGCGTGCTCAGTCGTGTCTGACTCTTTGTGACCCCATAGACTGCAGCCTGCCAGGCTCCTCTGTTCATGGAATTTTCCAGGCAAGAATACTGGAGTGAGTTGCCATTTCCTCCTCCGAGGATCTTTCCAACCCAGGGATTGAACTGCATCTTTTGCATTGGCAGACAGATTCTTTACTGATGAGCTACCAGGGAAGCCAGGTCTATGGACGTGGGTATAAATTCAAGGTAAATGCAAGTGCTGGTTTGACACAGGTGGAAGCTCTGACAGGGTACAAGATTTTGAGGCAGAGCCTTAAAATCATCTCTGAATTTGGTCAAGCCTGTGTCTTAGAGAATAAATAGTGGAAATCCAGAAATTCCACTATTATCTTTATAGCGCTAACATTAAGTAGCATCTTTATAGTGCTAACATTTAGTAATGAAATTGTAGATGCTTGATAAAAATTTGTTGACTAAACAAACAAGGAGAGGAGTAACACATGAATGAATGAATGGTCGCTGCCCAATCATGCAAAGCTATTCACTAATTTCTTTATAAATGTCTCCCATGTATAGAGTCTTTGGGTGATGCTGGGTGAATAATTCTTTTCCTCTCCCCTTTTCTATACAGCTAAAGACCACCACTTATAACACTGTTTACTTTACACAGAGTCCAAGGCCATCCATTATGTAACAGCTTTCTTTAACTTTATTATTTTTTCCTTGACCTTGGCTATGATTTTTGGCAGCTTCTCAGGTCAGGAAGCACAGTCTGTGCAGTTTTTACCCTTTCTACTTGCAGTTTCTCAAGCCTAAACCTTCCTCTGATTTTGGTCCACTTTGGAATACTTTCAGACATTTAAAATTTTGTTTTCCATTTTGTTTAGTTTTTACTATGTATCTGCTAGGGACTTGCATGACTGCTTTACTTCTCTCCTACTAGTGAAGCAACCAATATCTAAGCTTCTTGATAAATTGCCACAACTAAACATTTAATAAGCATATGCTCCAAGCTAGACACTGGAATAAACTTGACATGATTTTATTTCATTCTCAAAATGATCCTATTCTGTGGATCCTACTACTGTCCCACTTCACAGGTGTGAAGACTGAGGCTCAGGTTTTAGAGTTTACCCAAGGTCGCATAGATTAGCTGTCAGAGGCCTGCTGGTGTCTTTGCTACCAGAGGAAGCTCTTTTTTAAAGGAGAAAACCCCGTAGAACCCACATAAAGTAATACTTTTATTAATTTAGTTTATAAACAATGGACTCACAAATTATTATAGATACAGTTTATAGATAATGGATTCACAAAGCTCTCGGAACAGTCCTTCATGGTAGTTTCGGAATCTGTGTTATGATGCTGACTTTGGATTAAGCTACTGTTATGCGAGTTGATTTATCTACCGGTTTATAAACATCTCGGTGTGGCTCACCCTACACCAGTTGCTTTTGTTAGTTTTACTTGCAGCAAGAACTACAGAGCTCATAAGTTTATAAATGATGAGATACCACTACATACCCACTAGAATGACTAAAATGAAATATATTGATAATAATTCCAAGTATGGATGGAGATGTAGAATACCTGGAATTCTCATGCCTTGCTAGCAGACTTACAAATGGTGGGTTATTGAGCAATTTGACTCTTTCAATCATGTTTGTGCATCATTTTGATAAATATCCATTGCTCTAATTTTCCACATTAACATTTTATAAAGGAAAAACCACATGATCATTTGAAAATCAAAATCATCTACCAAAATTCGTCAATAACATCACATGTAACCATGAACAGTGGAAAGCATTTTATTACAAATCAGGAAAGGTAAAATACCCATTATTACTATCATTATCTGTTTTATAATATACTAGAGATCCTATGAGTACAGTAAGTTAAAAAAATAAATGAGTAAACAAATGAAAGATATATAAGTTGCCAGGGAAGAAGCAGAATTGCCATTGTTCACATTTATATGATGGTCTATGTAGAATGTCCAAGGGAACCTACAGTCTAATTAAAACTGACCAATGAATCTGGCAAGATTGCTGGATATGAGTGCATAAAAAATCAGTTGTATTCCTACACATTAGCAACAAATGTAAAAAATGGAATTAAGAAAGATACCATTTTAAAAAGCAACACAAATACCACCGTACTTAAAGAACAAATATTTCAAAAGATGTGCAAGACTGCTTTGGAGACAATCATAAAAAGTAAAAATTAAAGCCAATCTAAGGAGAAACATGCAGCACATTTTCAAATGGAAATGCTCCATATCTTAAAACTGCTAAATGTCCCCCAAATTTGCAGAATAAATCAATGTAATTCCAATAAAAACTCAGTGAAGTCCCCCTTTTATTGAAAGGTTAATTCTAAAATGTCTATGGAAACATAGAGGACCAAGATGAACCAAGAAAAATTTTGGCAAAATAAGAGCTCACGAGCTCACTTTACTGCATACTTTATTAAAAAAATCTATAGTAAAGTAAGCAAGGTGGTACTTTTTTCTTTACCTTCTTTTTAAGAATATTCATTTTTTTGAATATAGTTGATTTACAATGTTGTGTTAGTTTTAGGTGTACAGCAAAGTGATTTTGTTATTCATATATATATATATATACTTTTCCATTATGGTTTATCACAGGATAGTGAAAATAGTTCCCTATGTTATACAGTAGAACCTGGTTTATTCATCCTATATATAGTAGTTTGCATCTGCTAATCCCAGACTCCTAATCCATCCTTCCCTGACCCCATTCCCCTTGACAATGGCAAGTCTGTTCTCTGTGGCTGTGAGTCTGTTTCTGTTTCACAGATAAGTTCATTTGTGTCATATTTTAGATTCCATATATGTGACACAATATGACATTTATCCTTCTCTGTCTTACTTCACTTAGCATGATAATCTCTAGGTCCACCTATGTTGCTACAAATGGCATGATTTCATTCTTTTTTATGGCTGGGTAGTATTCCATTGTATACATTAATATGTATCACATCATCTTTTTCCATCCTCTGTAGATGGACATTTAGGTTGTTTCCATGTCTTGACTCTTGTAAACAGTGCTGCTGTGAACATAGGGCTGCATGTTTCTTTTTGAATTAGTTTCAAGCAGGGTGATGTTGATGACAAAGTAGACAGACCAGTGGGACGTAATAGAGAGCCGTCAACAGATTTACGAATATGTGGAAGTTAGATATACGACAGAGGTGATTGTAAACCATGCTTTCAAAGCATTCTCATGTTTAACTTTTCCTGTCTATAACTCTAAGTGCAAAATAACCCCAAGCCCCAGAGACACTGTGTAAAGGGAGAACTCTTTTCCCTTCTACTCACACACTGTTATTCTGACCACCAAGGGTGTGTGTGGGTGTGTGTGTGGGTGTGTGTGTGTGTGTGTGTGTGTGTGCGTGCGTGCGTGCGCGCAGGGTTTCCCACACTAAGCAGTTGGGTGTCGTACAGCTTTAACTCAGTCTGGCACTATCTACCCTGGGGGCAGTATTGGATCCCACAGGTTAAGGCTCAGTCCCACAAGACTGCTCCCCAACTTCAGACGCCAATCACAAAGAGGCGGACATGACTGAACAGCTGAGCCCACATGCAATCACAGGGTTGGTTCCCCTGGCATCCAACCCCATCACTAGGGGCTTTGCAAAGTCACCGTATTAACATAAACACAGGTTGTGGCTAAAAGGGGTTTATCAATAACATCTTTATCTCTCCTTATCACTTGGGAAATCCCAAGATTTTAGAAGCTCTGTGCCAGGAGTGGGATGAAAACCAAATATATATATTTCTTGTTATAAATCACAATTTCACTTGCTGCTTTTTCAAAGTCAATCACCTGGCCCCCTAGCATCTTCCAAAGACTCCCCCAGCACTCCTCGTCCACTGTCAAGTCTTCTCTTGCCAGTACACTTTATCTACAAACTCAATCTGCTTATTTACAAAGTGTTGTTTGCTATTTTTATAAACTTATTTTCCTTGTCCGGTTGAAGAATTTTCTGTCAAACCTACTGAGGTATCCTTGGTTACCTGTGTCTCACACTTCTTCACGTTAGAACTAGTAGGAATATTTAAGTCATTTTACAGCTTTCCCCAACCAGTAGGGCTTTCAGGAAGCCTCTCACCTGTCTGCAGCAAGGCAGAGAAGTTTATCTCTTGGTTTTTTTTTCCCCTCCGGATGGCAAAGAAGTCCTATCACATTTGGAAAGCAGGAAACAAGATAAACAGAGTAGAGGAGAAAAATAGGAAGGATGGTAGAATCTGAGACAATAACAAAAGACCACTAATATCTTAAAATGATGAAGAGAATGCATGTTTTCATTATAGAGTCCATGATTGAAGGAACACTGCTGATCTAGTCCTTTGCCAGAATGTTTATTTATGGAACAGAGTTGGTGTTTTAGCATCACGGTGTCCAGGAATTAGGCTGACTCTATCAGCAGGGATTAAAGCAAAGCATCTGTAGGAAATGATTTTAGCTGAATCTTCCTTAGTTTGGTGACAAGTGGTTTGTGCCAGGTTGCCGTCTACCCTGCAACCTAGTGTAAAAGATGTAGCTTTTCAAAAATATTTTTGGTATTAATAGGCATATGCCTCATGCACAAAGAGCTACTCAACAGATTGAATTAAACAACAGTGAGTATTATTAATAAGAGGTGACTGTATGACTGAGTTCTCACTACATGCTAAGTATTCCACTGGTACTAACCCACTGAATCTTCCCCACACCACCATAAGCCCAGTACTGTTATTTTCCATTTTATAACTGAGGCCTCTGACACCACAGGAAGGAATATGCCACCTCACAGTGTTGGAATGGCATGGATCCCAACTAGGCTTCAGTTTCCACAACGCCTGAGAGCAGGTTCTTGAGAAGAACGGATGGATGATCCAAGGAGCCCATCGGGCATTTCTGTGAAGACAGTCCCAGGACTCAGGGCGAGAGAAGAGCAGGGAAAGAATCTGTCTTCCATGGACTTCAGCCATACAACTTCACCTCATGGGAGGCTGCTTGGTCTGTTGACACGAGGTTATGGGCCTCTGTGTGGAGATGGCCACCCTCCTCATGACGGCAGCTGGCACAGAGGGGAGGAGAGAAAGAAGGACCAGGCTGCAGAAGCTCCAGTGGTGTGGTGGCAGGCTTCTCTTCTGAGGGCACAGAGCCAGTGCCAGGCAACCTGGTGACCCAGGTATGTGGACCTCTGCCTGTCCCTTCTTGTCAGTGGCACCTACTGTCTTATGAGAACGATAGACCAGGAGTCAGCTGGCAGAGGTTCTGATCCATATGGTCACCACCTGCATAAATACTACCTGCAGCTGAGCCTCTTAATCTCTCAAAGCGTAGGTTGCCTCTCTAGTAAAATGAGGTTGTTGGGCCAGATTCTTCCCTCATAATTTTTTCCCATATATCTCAGTGGATGTGAGTAGTAATTTTCAAACAAGTGTCCCATGGAGGCGATTCAGAAATTGTGCAAAGATTAAGGTTTTTTTCCAATAAGCAAGTATCCATTGAAATATCTATATACTATTATTGCCAATGAGATTTTACTGAGAAAGAGTTCACTGCTATTCAATCTGAAAATAATGCAATAGAAAACTCTCAAAGACAAGACGACTTTTTAAGACCTAAAGGAATGACTTTATAATGCAGGAATTTCAGACTGAACAGGATGCATGAGAGGTCCCCTGCTGAAGGGACCCCACAATTATGCCACTCAAGGCACTTCTCCTGTCCACCCAGAGGTCAGACTTCCCGGGATATCCAGCTCAGTGGGCACCATTCTGCAGGAGGAAGATTTCATAAGCAAACAGCCTCTTGCGGCAGAGGTCACTGGTTAAACCACATGCTCGCCGCCCCCTGAGGGGAGTAGATCTGTCCATGCCTTTCCCAGCACATCAGCTGACACTGATATCTACTGAAGAACATCCTACAGGAAAAGAAATAATACTGCATTAAGTGTTACATGTCAGTAGTGAGCTGCATCCCAATTCCAGAAAATTAAAATGTGAGAGATGAGTCATAGAAATCAAAAACTGACAGCAGCTTTCTTTGCTGGAGTCCCTGCTGTGCTGTGAGAGACCAGGGACCATCTTCTGTGGCACTTTTCTCTGGACTCAATCATAAACCCGAGCCTGGGTCAGGAGCTCACAGCCGCTCACGAACTTTCAGATGCTTGTGTGGGAGTGAAGTTTACCTGCTCCTAGGATGCTGCAAGTTAGCTAAGCCACCCAATTAAAGGCAGCTTTGCTCATAATGGCCCTTTGTGACATTTGCATCCCATTCCTTGTGAGGACATTGGCCCTGCATTAATAGGATGACACTTTTCCCACATCTTCTACAAAGAACAGGTGTTCACAGGGCTCCTTTTTGAACAGCCGGGAGTGATATTTCCCCTCCCGTAATCAGTCAATCAAACGCTCCAGGCTGGGAAACAGTCAGTCAGTGTATTTTACCTTCTCCCTGGTACTTTGTTTACCTCCACGGAGCAGGCTATAGAACAGATGATTGGTTTATATTAGTCAGTGAGGAAAGTAGAAGAAAAGGGAGAACTTGAAGAGATGTAGCTAATGTTGAAGAATATTTCCCTCCCTGTTGCTAAAAATTCCATGAGTTTCTTCCACTGCAAAAGGGGCTCTGTTTAGAGGATGTTAGCTGGTGCCATGCAACTCAAAGTGGCTAAAACCAGCCTGATTTCTGCAAGGATCTGTTGAAAGCATTTCGTTGTGGAAATCTCACTGTGTCCTTGTTCTGGTCAAATCTCCTCTGTTTGAAGGAATTTCTATGGAGGCCCAGAGGTGGAGCGACTAGATGTGCTCTTGTAAAGGGGGTTGGTAGGGTGTTACCTCCCCAGACTCTAAATCTATCTTGTGCCCTGTCCTTGTTTTTCTAAAATATAGTTCTGCGCATGTCACTCCACATCTCCGAAAACCAAGTGGCATCCCACCCTGTTCCCAAGCCATCTTTCTCTCCATACCCCATCTCTTTGATGTATGAGTGCCCAGGAATATGCCTTTTTCTTTTGTTTCCTTCATCTTTGCTGTGCTTAGAATGCCCTTCCCTACTTGCCTGCCTGGTAAACTCTTACTCATCTTTCAAGACCAAAATTAAATGTCAGAACTCACTTTCATCCTCTATTTTCCCCTTCCTTTGCATTCCCATAATTACTGCTATCATTGCTCTTAGATCATCCCATTGCCCTTATAGCCCCCTGCCAAGTCTCCCTGCCTCTTCTTGCCTCCCTCCAATTCATTTTCCATACTGCAGAGTATTTCTAAAGTGCGCTTCTAGTCATGTCCCTCTTCTGCTCATATTCTTCACTGGCTACCTATGGAGCCCAGGATGGAGATCCGTAATGTAGCTCACACAAACTGTGTTAATCATAGTGTCTCCAAACAGATGGAGAAATATACTGTGTTCATGGGTTGGAAGAATTAATATAGTGAAAATGAGTATACTACCCAAAGCAATCTATAGATTCAATGCAATCCCTATCAAGCTACCAACGGTATTTTTCACAGAACTAGAACAAATAATTTCACAACTTGTATGGAAATATAAAAAACCTCGAATAGCCAAAGCAATCTTGAGAAAGAAGAATGGAACTGGAGGAATCAACCTGCCTGACTTCAGGCTCTACTACAAAGCCACAGTCATCAAGACAGTATGGTACTGGCACAAAGATAGAAATATAGATCAATGGAACAAAATAGAAAGCCCAGAGATAAATCCATGCACCTATGGACACCTTATCTTCGACAAAGGAGGCAAGAATATCCAATGGAGAAAAGACAATCTCTTTAACAAGTGGTGCTGGGAAAACTGGTCAACCACTTGTAAAAGAATGAAACTAGAACACTTTTTAACACCACACACAAAAATAAACTCAAAATGGATTAAAGATCTAAATGTAAGACCAGAAACTATAAAACTCCTAGAGGAAAACATAGGCAAAACACTCTCCGACAAAAATCACAGCAGGATCCTCCATGACCCACCTCCCAGAATATTGGAAATAAAAGCAAAAATAAACAAATGGGACCTAATTAAAATTAAAAGCTTTTGCACAACAAAGGAAACTATAAGGAAGGTGAAAAGACAGCCTTCAGAATGGGAGAAAATAATAGCAAAAGAAGCAAGAGACAAACAATTTAATCTCAAAAATACACAAGCAACTCCTGCAGCTGAATTCCAGAAAAATAAACGACCCAATCAAAAAATGGGCCAAAGAACTAAACAGACATTTCTCCAAAAAAGACATACAGATGGCTAACAAACACATGAAAAGATGCTCAACATCACTCATTATTAGAGAAATGCAAGTCAAAACCACAATGAGGTACCATTTCACGCCAGTCAGAATGGCTGCTATCCAAAAGTCTACGAATAATAAATGCTGGAGAGGGTGTGGAGAAAAGGGAACCCTCTTACACTGTTGGTGGGAATGTAAACTAGTACAGCCACTATGGAGAACAGTGTGGAGATTCCTTAAAACACTGGGAATAGAACTGCCATATGACCCAGCAATCCCACTGCTGGGCATACACACAGAGGAAACCAGAATTGAAAGAGACGCGTGTACCCCAATGTTCATCGCATCACTGTTTACAATAGCCAGGACATGGAAGCAACCTTGACGTCCATCAGCAGATGAATGGATAAGGAAGCTGTTGTACATACACACAATGGAATATATTACTCAGCCATTAAAAAGAATACATTTGAATTAGTTCTATTGAGATGGATGAAACCGGAGCCCATTATACAGAGTGAAGTAAGCCAGAAAGAAAAACACCAATACAGTATACTAATGCATATACATGGAATTTGAAAGATGGTAACGATAACCCTATGCGAGACAGAATAAGAGACACAGATGCATAGAAGTCTTATGGACTCTGAGGGAGAAGGTGAGGGTGGGACGTTCTGAGAGAATAGCATTGAAACATGTATATTATCATATGTGAAACAGAACACCATTCCCGGTTCGATGCACGAGACAAATGCTCAGGGCTGGGGCAATGGGATGACCCAGAGGGATGGGGTGGGGAGGGAGGTGGGAGGGGGGTTCAGCATGGGGAAAACATGTAAACCCATGGCTGATTCATGTCAATGCATGGCAAAACCCACTACAATATTGTAAACTAATTAGCCCTCAACTAAAATAAATAAATTTATTAAAAAAAAAAATCATAGTGTCTCTTCCCTCCAGGTGCTCTGCGGTACTGAGTGATCTGCAGTTTTGGGGATGGTATACTTTTTCTCACCTCCTGGGTTTGTGCAAATCATGTTACCTAGGCTAGGAATGCTCTCTTTCACCACTCCTTCAGCTTTCAGGTTTCAGTTGTCTGATTTGACTCCCCCAAGTCTTGGTTGGTACTCTTTTGTACTTTTTTAGAGATTCTTAAATTTTCTCCGATGTAGCGCTTAAACCCCTGAGGTTTCACAGATTCTCTGAAGTTTCTTGAGGACAAGGGCTGGTTTTTGTACGTTGTTATAACTCTGACACACAAACAGGACTCAAATGTTTGTAAAATATGATACTTGAGTTAGTTCTTGCAGGATAATGGAGCAATGTAGACCGTAAACATATCTGTCCTGTCAACCCTTTGCAATCTTGGTTAAGGCTCAGGCCTACAAGCCTCAGTTCTGACATGGGACTATCATTTTTAAAGGTTTCTAAAACTTTTGGCATTTGCAGACCATATACTTTGTGTATGAGTCATGCAGATAACCAGCAAGTGTAAACACTCTCAAAAGATTAATCATAATCAAAAAATGAAACAAAAGCACTGTATGTTAACTTACTATTGTTAGCATATTTACCAGTTTCATATCAGTAAGAAGGATGATACTTGTTCACTATCTTTCACTAAGGGATCTACAGACACTGTGAACCATTGGTGAGATTTCATATCCAATTTAGACTTCTCTTTGTTCTATTTAATAACAATATTCTCACAGTGAAAAGTTTGGAAAATAGGCAGCAGGTGTTTGGTGAATCTTTCAAATGCTTATGGGGAAATTATGGTGAGATGTTTTTTTTAAAATGAACATGTCTTCCCTCTTCAACATCTTCATCATTTTTTCATATTCTTTTTTTAAAATTACTTATTTTTAATTGGAGGATAACTGCTTTTCAACGTTGTGTTCATTTCTTCCATACATCAACATGAATCAGCCATAGGTATACACATGTCCCATCCCTCTTGAACCTCCCTACCTTCTCCCACCCCATCCCACCCTCTAGGTTGTCACAGAGGACCGGGTTGAGCTCCTTGTGTCATACAGCAAATTCTCATTGGCTATCTATTTTATATATGGTAAAGTATATGTTTCGATGCTACTGTCTCAATTCATTCCATGGTGAGATTTCTTACCAAGTGCTTTCTCTACTCCATAGTAATAAACTAGAAACTCAAGGGTGGATGGTTCACCTAGGAAGACAGTGATGGATGGATTGTTAAGTGCAATCTGGGTGAGTTCAGCTTTTGAAAGTATTTCTTCTGGGTTCTTTTTTAAAAAACATTTTATTAAAATTGTAAAATATGCTCAATATGTAGAATCAATTTATTTCTCTAAGGCATGAGAAAATCATCCAGGATTGGAAAAGATTGAAATACTCAGCAATCAAATGATTTATGGCATAATTCGATCTTCCAAGAAGTCTCAATAGCTTATCCTCAACATTAACATTGTATTTCACCCCGAATGGTAACTGTTCACTTTGTTAATAATACTATACATGTAATATTCAAACAAGTTACCTGAAATCATAGAAATTGTCTCTTTTAAAAATTAATTTTTTTGGCTGTGCTCGGTCTTCATTGCTGTGCACAGGCTTTCTCTAGTTGTGGTGAATGGGGGCTACTCTTCATTGCAGGGTACAGTCTTCTAATTTGGGGTGGCTTCTCTTGTTGCAGGGTACGGGCTCTACGTGCACAGGCTCAGCAATTGTGGTTTGTGAGCTCAGTAGTTTTGGAGCTCAGGTTTGCTTGCTCCAGGGCATGTGGGATCTTCCCAGGCCAGGGATTGAACCTGTGTCCCCTGCTTTGGCAGGTGAATTCTTACTCACTGTACCAACAAGGAAGTCCTACAAATAGTCTTTACTAAGATGATATATATCTCTGAGTTGGTTTCAATTTAAGTCTATTATCTTAACATTGATAAAACTGTTAAAAGGGCCTCCTTTCATTCTCAAAGGTGTCCCTGATCAGATAATACATTAGATGGTTTCCTTAGCCCTTCCTGGCATTAATCGTGTTATGAATATAGAAATGTCTCTAATATGGTCTCATATGAATACTTTTGAGTAAAATTATGTTTCTGTTTATGATCTTGTGAGTATTTTTTCCTATGAAAGTGGGGAGAAGTGGATTTTTGTGTGTGTGTCACTGCTTAATATTTCCCCTCACAGCATGCTGAACAGTTTTACCATTAGTGGATATAATTTCATCTCATTTTTACTTGCCATTATTTCCTTCAACTCAAAATCAAGGTCAAGAGTCACTTAGCATTGAATGCCAGTGAATGTGTACAGCCATGTGGGGTCAGGCAGTCAGGAGCAAATTCTGTTAACCCCTTCCTGGATGTCCCCACCTGTCAACACTGGTCCCACTCCATATCGCTTTTCACATAGAAATTTTCAATTAATGAAAAGTCTCTATAGTAGCATGGATTTCAGTAATAAGTGGGACAAATACCACCAAACCCTTCTCCCTCACAGACAGACAGACAGCATCTGTACCAAGTGCGGATTTGTATTCAGTGTATCAGAGGTTCCAACCTACTGAAAAGAACTCACACACACACACACACACACACACACACTATGAACATGCGACGGTGCTTCCATGTGACTTCAGCTTGCTCCCTGTGATAAAGGAATTTTATCTAATAACTCATTCTGTTTCCTCTCAAGAACTATATTTTTATCAGAAGTTTTATAGACTTCTTGACAATAGCATGAAAGTACTAGTTGCTCAGTCGTGTACAACTCTTTGTGACCCCATGGACTTTAGCCCTCCAGGCTCTTCTGTCCATGGGATCCTCCAGGCAAAGATACTACAATGGGTTGCCATTTCCTTCTTCAGAGGATCATCCAGACCCAGGGGTCAAACCTGCATTGCAGGCAGATTCTTTACTGTCTTGGCCTGATCTAATTTTACAATAAGGAATAAAGCTCCTAAAATGCATTACTTAGGGCTTGTGCTAGAAAATCTTTTTTAGTCTACTATAGAGGTTTCTCTTCTTTATTTGAAAATTATATGGAAGTTCTCTGGCTTCATACAACTATTTGACAAAATTTCAAAACACTATATCAAGGAATAGGGATAAATGGATAATAAGGCCAATAAATTTCAGTTTAATGTTTTCATCATGATATATTTCTTTTTTGCATTTTAAGGCTCCATGTAGGAAATTATCTCATTTACAGATCACCTTGAAGCAGAACATATAAATATTCATATTTGTACTGAATTTCTGAATGCCACTTACAATTATAGCATTTCTGCACATTCTTATATTTATGATACGTTTTATCATTTTATTATTTTTTAGTTGAAATATAGTTGATGTACAATATTATATAAGTTCAGTTCAGTTGCTCAGTCGTGTCCGACTCTGTGACCCCATGGACTGCAACACGCCAGGCTTCCCTGTCCATCACCAGCTCCCAGAGTTTGCTCAAACTCATGTCCATCGAGTTGGTGATGCCATCCAACCATTATATATGTTACAGGTATATAACATAGTGATTCATAATTTTTAAAGGTTATACCCCATTTATAGTTATTATAAATTATTGGCTATATTCCCATGTTGTACAATATATTCTTATAGCTTATTTTGTACCTAATAGTTTGTACCTCATAGTCTCCTACCCCTATATTGCCCCTCCCCACTGGGAGAGGAAAGAACAAGTTTGTTCTTTATATCTGTGAGTCTATTCTTTTTTTGTTATGTTGACTGGTTTGCTGTGTTTTTTAGATTCCACACATAAGTGATATCATACAGTGTTTGTCTTTCTCTGTTTAACATATTTCACTAAGCATAATACTCCCCAAGTCCATCCATGTTGTTGCAAATGGCAAAATTCCATACTTTTTTATGTCTGAGCAATATTCCATTGTGTATTCATATATCATATCTTCTTTATCCATTCATCTGCTGATGGACACTTAGGTTGCTTCTATATTTTGGCAGTTATAAATAATGCTGCTATGAACACTGTGGCTACATATATCTTTTTCAATTAGTATTTTTGTTTTTTCAGATATATACCCAAGAATGGAATTGCTCAGTCATATGGTAGTCCTATTTTTTTTTTTTTTGAGAAAACTCCATACTGTTTTCCACAGTGATTATACCAATTTATGTTCCCACCAACAGTGTATGAGGGAGGGTTCCCCTTTCTCCACATCCTTACCAACAGCTGTTATTAGTGTTCTTTTTGATGATAGCCATTCTGGCAGGTGTGAGGTAATATCTCATTGTGATTTTGATTTGCATTTCTTCTTGGAGAAATGTCTTTTTAAGTCTTCTGCTCATTTTTGAATTGGGTCTTTTTTTTTTTCTTTTTCTTTTTTTTGATGTTGAGGTGTATGAGCTATTTATATATGTTACACATCCCTTATCAGTCACATTATTTGTAAATATTTTCTCCCATTCAGTAGGTTGTCTTTTTGTCTTATTTATGATTTCTCTTGCTATACAAAAGCTCTTAAGTTTAATTCGATCCCATTTGTTTATTTTTGATTTTATTTCCTTTGCTCTAGAAGACAGCCGAAATATATTGCTACAATTTATGTCAAATAGTGTTTTGCCTATGTTTTCTTATAGAAGTTTTATAGTCTTACATTTAGGTCTTTAATCTGTTTTGAGTTTTTTTTATGTATGATGTTAGAGAATGTTCTAATTTCATTCTTTTATATGTAGCTGTCCAGTTTTCCCAGCACCATTTATTGAAGAGACTGTCTTTTCTCTGTTAAATTCTTGCCAACTTTGTCATAGATTAATTGACTATAAGTGCATGGGTTTATTTCTGTGCTCTCTGTCCTATTCCATTAATCCATATGTCTATTTTTGTGCCAGTTACCATACTGTCTTGATTACTGTAGGTTTGTTGTATAGTCTGAACTCAGGGAACATGATTCCTCCAGCTGTTTTTTTTTTTTTCCTCAAGATTTTCTTGGCTATTCAGGGCTATTTTATCATTATTTTATATCTTAGAAGTCCTGAAATTTAAATCTCTGGTCCATTTTTTTAATCAATAGAGAAAAATAATAAAGTGAATAGTAGTGTTAAATGTTAGCTGACACATCTGATAAAGCATAGTGCAAGTTATAAGAATGAATTGGTTGTTCAGACTATAACAGCATTTCTGTGAAAAATCACAATTAATCTTTTATTTTGAATTTGTGAAACATACTATTAAGGAAGTGAAGAGACAAGCCACAGTCTTGGAGAAGATGTCTGCAACATATGTTCTATAAACTAAGTCTGTGATAATATTAAAACAGGTAACCACTATTTTAAAAAATATATTTTATTTTTGGCTCTGCTGGGTTGCCGCATGCAGGCTGCTCTCTAGTTACAGTCCCCAGGCTGCTCACTGTGGTGACGTCTCTGGTTGTGGAGCATGGGCTCTAGGTGGGTGGGCTTCAGTAGTTGTGTTGAGGGGGCTTAGTTGCTCCACAGCATGTGGGATCGTCCTGGACCAAGGATTGAACCCACATTCTTTGCATTGGCAGACGGGTTCTTTGCTGCTGAGTCACCAGGGAAGTCTGGTAGCCACTTTTGAAAGGAATTTGTTCTTTACAGTAAATCTGATGGTATATTTTTCCCACCATCTTTCCTAGGCTTGGAACTGATTTTGCTCGTCTATGGTCTGATCACTGTCAACAAATAGTATTGCAATTATGTAGGTGAGTGACAAGAAGATACTGGGAGTGTAGTAAGAAGTAGTACCTGGAACCTGGATGTTAGATCTAGGTGACTTGGCTTGCTAAAAGAAGTTTTTCTTAACCATGAAGTTCTCAAGTCCTCAGAGACCTTACCATGGACAAACCAATGGCCATTGCCCTCAGCCTAAACATAAGGGAGTAGAAGGGTTCTAACAGAATGCTCACTGAACAGCCCTAGCTTCACGTACTTTGAGATTTCTTATTATAATTGTCCTTTCAGTTTGTGGCAGTAAAATATTATTTGCATGAGATTTATGAATCAGAGTGTTCATTTCCACCAAGCCTCGGCCATTTAGAACAGTTATGCCATCTTATATCACTTAAACAGGTGGTGCTAGTGGTAAAGAACATGCCTGCCAATGCAGGAGACATAAGAGATATAGGTTTGATCCCTGGAGCAGGAAGATCCCCTGGAGAAGGGCATGGCAACCCACTCCAGTATTCTTGCCTGGAGAATCCCATGGACAGAGGAGCCTGGCAGACAACAGTCCATGGGGTCACAAAGAGTCAGACACACTGAAACCACTTAGCACGCAAACATACCATCTTATACTCTTGCCAGGACTAAAAGAGTTGTGCTTGCTTCACATCTTGACATTATCAGAGCTTGACATTTTTGCACATCTCTGAGAATACTTGACAAACATTACATGTTCATTCCACCTGTGGTATATATTCTTGATATATGCCCACCCTTGGTATATGTCCAAGAAACTTCTGGACATGGGCACTGGGAGAGAAAAATATTCACAGCAGCACTGTTTATAAAAGATTGCACATCACCAAAATGTCCAGTGAATGGAGAAAAAGAAAAAATATTTTTGTACCCATTCACACAACGAAATACTATACAGTAGAAAGATGATTGAACAATGGCTACAAATTTCAATGTGGATTTATCTTATAAAAGTGACATTGGAGAGGCAGCGGCGGCGCGGGGTCGGGGTTGGGTGGGGCGGGGATGGGGGGGAGCGCGAGAGCCAGTGAGCGGCTGAGAGAGTTTACCCCAATGAGGCGGTGAGAGGCCCGGGCCAACCTCAGCGGAGCGGGCTCGCGGCGCCAGCTAGCAGCGGGCCCCCTCCCGGTCCCCGGGCCCGGCGGCGCGGCGGCTGCTTGGTTGTGAGGAGGCGGGGAAGCGAGTGTCCGGCCCCAGCCATGGAGGGTATGGACGTGGACCTGGACCCCGAGCTGATGCAGAAGTTCAGCTGCCTGGGCACCACGGACAAGGACGTGCTCATCTCCGAGTTTCAGTGGTTGCTCGGCTTCCAGCTCAACCCGGCCGGCTGCGCCTTCTTCCTGGACATGTCCAACTGGAACCTACAAGCAGCAATTGGCGCATATTATGACTTTGAGAGCCCAAACATCAGTGTACCCTCCATGTCCTTTGTTGAAGATGTCACCATAGGAGAAGGGGAGTCGATACCTCCTGATACTCAGTTTATAAAAACGTGGCGGATCCAAAATTCTGGGGCAGAGGCCTGGCCTCCGGGGGTCTGTCTTAAGTATGTCGGGGGAGACCAGTTTGGACATGTGAACACGGTGATGGTGAGACCGCTAGAGCCCCAGGAGGTCGCGGACGTCAGCGTCCAGATGCGCAGCCCCAGCCGAGCGGGGATGTATCAGGGGCAGTGGCGGATGTGCACCGCTACAGGACTCTACTATGGAGATGTCATCTGGGTCATTCTCAGTGTGGAAGTGGGTGGACTTTTAGGAGTCACGCAGCAGCTGTCATCTTTTGAAACGGAGTTCAACACACAGCCACATCTCAAGGTAGAAGGAAACTTCAACCCGTTTGCCTTTCCCCAAAAGAACCGACAATCAGATAAAAACAACTTAAAAGACCCTGGGGGTTCCGAGTTCGACTCCATCAGCAAAAACACATGGGCTCCTGCTCCTGATCAAACCGAGCAAGACGAGACTAGACCCTCACAGAACTCTGTAAATGTGTCCCCCAGCAGTCCCGCAGACAGCTTATCAGTAGTGACTCACAGTAAGGGGCTCCACGGGCCTTACCCCTTCGGCCAGTCTTAAACGGGTGTCAGCAAGAAAAAAAATAAACAAACGACAGAAGGCTTGATTGGTGGGGGGGCGGTGCTGCAGGCAGGGGGTTCCTCTGGATTGCAGACCACATCGCACGGACCCCTGGCTCTGACCCCCATCCTGGAAGAACAGGAAGACGCAGCAAAGACTAGTTTTGAGTAAACTCAGTGTGCATGTGTGAATGCCGAGTCGCAGGAGTGGTGTTGAGGCTACCAAGAAGAGATCGGTGAGCCACTTTGGGCTTTGTTTGTTAGGTGTCAGTCTAACAAGTTATTAGGTTGCTCGAGAAGGAAAAGAAAAAAATGTTTAAATGGGAAAAAGCCATCTTTTTAAACAAAAATTATTTTGCCTAAAAAATAA
Source organism: Giraffa tippelskirchi (assembly GCF_054371585.1). Taxonomy (NCBI): domain Eukaryota; kingdom Metazoa; phylum Chordata; class Mammalia; order Artiodactyla; family Giraffidae; genus Giraffa; species Giraffa tippelskirchi. The sequence goes on along the minus strand of NC_137275.1, from coordinate 84,300,760 downwards.
AAAAGTGACATTGATGGAAAAAGCACGTCCCAGAAAAATAACTACAGCACAATTACCTATATATAAAGGTCAAAACCTTTCAAACTTTATCATCTATAAATAATGAATAGCTACATACATATGTAATAAAACTAAAGGTACGTAAGGAAACAAATAGTGCAATTTTAGGAGAGTAGGACCATAATTACCTTTCAGAAGAGAGAAGGCAGTGTGACCATAAAGGAGTGACCTGGGCACATTGAAGTCTTTTAACTTTCTTAAGTTGAGCACCCCAGGTATTCATTCCTTTATTATTTATGCTGTTTATATTTATAAGCACTTATTCTCATATATGAACACATCATTATAAAAATTTTAAATAAGTTGACAAAAATACATGACGTTTATATAAAACAGAAAGTATCCCCCAACTGGATATTTCTATATGCATATGTAAATGTACATTAAAATATTAACTATTCAATAACTTTAAAAAGTATTAATGTACAAAACAGAGAACCTGGTGGAAGCTTGGAGAGAGATAATGATGCCTTCTAAGCACAAGCTCTGCGTAAATCCTAAGCCATGTCCAGCACAATTTGTTACTAAGATGTCTTTGTGTTAGATCATTTAGCATCTCTGACTTCTTTCTCTCCCCAGATTGCCACCACTTAATTCTACAGAGTTTTGCTGTTGTTGCTTTTTCAAAAGAGAGTATTCTTCAAAGTACTTAACTTTACCAAAAACTATCTTCTTAGTGTAGCTTAGCCTGGTCCAGAGAATAAGTCAGTGGGAGAGAAACCTGCCAAATTTGATTGTAACAAACGTTTTGTTACATGCTGAGGGGAATTTTTAAACAATCATATCAAAATATTCTGCTTCAGTGGTATCACAGGTAATAAAAACCAAGGTGTAATTTCATTTTTACAACCTAAATTTGAGCATTCCTGTTTTGTCAGGTCTGATGAGAGACAGAAAAGGAATTCTGAAAGATAATCAATTTTATTCTTCAGTGGTTTCTTGCTTGTTTGTATATTATTACTCGGTCAGGACAAAGAGCCCATGTGTGCAGCAGGGAAAGAGGAGAGAGGACTTTGCAAAGCAAATGCCACCCCAGCTCCAAACATACACATTCACATGTTTCATCAAAGATAGATAGATAGAAGGCAGACAGATGTGTGTGTGTAAAATAACAACTTCATTATTTTTAATTTGATGATAGAAGATCAGTCTGGATTGCAGTTTTTTTTTTTGCAGTTTTAGAATTATGTTTTGGAATAGTGAGCCTGGAATGCTAACCACTTAGAAGATGATTCTATGACTACATATATGCATCTATGATCTTATATATATATAGTATATATATGTACAGTTTAAATTTATTTTTATTTGTTTACAGTCTAAATTTGTACATTGAAAATTCAAATTACCTGACAATGATAGAATCCGGCATTTATTTATTTATATTAATTAATTAATTTCATTTTTGGCTATACTGAACCGTTGTTGCTGTGCGTGGGTTTACTCTAGTTGTGGCAGGTGGCGGCTACTCGTCACTGCAGTGCACAGGCTTCTCTGTATGGTGGCTTGTCTTGTGGAGCACAGGCTCTAGGTGCGTGGGCTTAGTAGTTGTGGTGGCATATGGAATACCAGGAATCAAACCCGTGTCCTCTACACTGGCAAGTGGATTTTAGACTACTGGACCACCAGGGAAGTCCAAGATTTAGTGTTTATTGAACAACTACTGATAGCTTTTGATGCTTACACATACCAACTAATCTTCACAATAATCCTGAGAGACAAGTTCTGTTATTATCCTCAGCCTCACACTTCTAAAATTCAACACGCTCAAAATGAATCTCCTGCCTCCGCCACCACAAATTTTCCTCATTGTTGTTTAGTCCCTAAGTCGTGCCCGACTCTTTTGTGATCCCGTGGACTGTTGCCCACTAGGCTCCTCTGTCTATGGGATTTCCCAGGCAAGAATGCTGGAGTGGGTTGCCATTTCCTTCTCCAGGGGACCTTCCCGACCCAGGGATCGAACCCATGTCTCCTGCATTGACAGGAGGATTTTTTACCACTGAGTCACCACTCACTCTTACTAATTCTTGGAAATTTCATCTTTCCCGTTGCTCAAACCCAAACTTGCAGTCATCTTTAATATTCTTTCTCTCTCCCTCAACACATGTAGTTCTGCAGGTTGCATACTGCACAAGTAAAGACTTGCCACTCACATCGTAGGCATCATAGGTTTGTATACTGGAGTACAATAATTTCCCAGAAGCTGCAGTTCTGGTATAATAAGTAACTGTAACCATTTTCTGTGCGATGAAAGGAAAATATCCCAATTACAGGCCATGAAGTTCCCTTTTACCACCTACTCTGAATTATTACCATGGCCTCCTAGCTTCCACCCTTCTCATTTTCAGAACAATTGTCCGTGTAACCCTATAAGTCAAGTCACACCTTTGCTCAAAACCCTCCAATGGGATTCCACTCAGAGAAAAGTCAAAGTCCTTACAACAGGCCTCCGAGGTCCATCCCTGATGTCTGACATCATGCTAGTGCTTTCCACCCCGACCCCTGACTTGGCCATGCTCGCCTCCTTGCTGTCCCCACACTCCCACTTTGGCCCTGTTCTCTCTCTCTTTCCACTTTCATATTCACACAACTGTCCCCTTTTGTGGCCACTCTGTTTAAAATGCAATCCTGTCCCTCTCCCCATCCACATCCTGGCTTTTCTTTCAGTCATGGCACTTATCACCATAAAAATTTAATTTATGATACATTTCATTTATTCTGATAGATTTTATTTTGAGAGTGTAAACCTCATGTGATCAGGGTTATTCGTTTTATTTGCTGTGGATCCCAGGCACCTAGAAAAATTCTTGGCACAGAAAAATCAATCTATCAATGCTTGTTAAATGCATATATCTTCATTTTATAGATTAGGCAACTCAGACTCAGAAACCATTAAGATATCTTTAATTTAATTTTTGTATTTTATTTATTTATTTTGTTGTGTTTTTTAAATTAGTTTATTTTCTATTTTTAAACTTTACAATATTGTATTTGTTTTGCCATACATTGACATGAATCCACCATGGGTGTACATGTTTTCCCCCTCCAGAATCCCCCTTACTGAAGAATAGTTGACTTACAAAGTTGGGTTAATTTCTGCTGTACAGCAAAGTGATTCAGTTGTACATATATTTCCATTTTCATATTCTTCTCCATTCCCTGTTTATCATAGGATATTGAATATAGTTCCCTGTGCTGTTCAGTAGGACCTTGTTGTTTATCAATTTCATATATAATAGATTGCATCTGCTAACCCCGAACTCCCAGTCCATTCCTTCCCCCCCCGCCCCCTTGGCACCAAACAGACATGTGATTACTGGTTTTTTTCAAACTTTTTTATTTTGTATTGGTGTATAGCCCATTAACAATGTTGTGATAGTTTCAGTGAGCAGCAGAGGCACTGACCCATATTTATACATGTATCCATTTTCCCTGAATCTCCCTTCCCCTCCAGACTGCAGCATAACATTGAGCAGAGTCCTTGCTGGTTATCCATTTTATTTATTTATTTTTATTTATGTATTTATTTTTAATTGAAGAATAATTGCTTTACAGTATTACATTGGTTTCTACTAAACATCAACATGAATCAGCCATAGGTTTACCCCTGTCCCCTCCAACTTGAACCTCCCTCCCAGCCCTCTAGGTTGTTATGGAGCCCTGGTTTGACCTCCCTGAGTCATACAGCAAAGTCCCATTGGCTATCTATTTTACATATGGTAATGTATGTTTCCATGTTACTGTCTTAAACATAGCCATGTGTACATGTCCATCCCAAACTCCCTAACTATCCCCTCCCCCTATCCTTCAGTGATTACTTTTTAAAGGCCAATTGTCAAGTAGGTGGTGGAAGGAGGATATAAACCCAAGCAGTTAGTTCCAAACCCTGTGTTTTCTAACCTCTGGGCTCTGCTGCTATATGCAACAGCACGATTCCTTAAGGCTGCTGCTGTTCCTGATGCTGGTGATGACAATAACAATAGTGTTAGTATTAGTATTTTTAATGCCTGTTTGTGCCATTCACTGTCCTTTACATGTATTATCTCTTGTATTATCTGATTTCATATCCAGGAAACTTCTAAATCAAGTGGAGTCCTTAAACTTCTGGCAAATGAAATATCATGTCCTTGAAGTACAACTAATGAATGATGAACAGAACTTTATTCTCAAACCCTAAATATCGGCACAAATGTTCCTTCCCCTTGTGGGGAAGGCAGGAAACTTAACAACTTCACATTTCACATGAACAAATTAAAAATTGTATAGCTGCAAGAGACATCCAGTGTAATCATCCTATTATGGTTGGTTTCTTATGCTCAATTTATTCCCCATTTATTCATTGATACATGCATTTATTAATTCACTCATTCAACAAACATTTGTTGAACAACTGCCATGCGATGTACTATGCCAAGTTCAAAGGCGACAAAAATAAAGACATATCCTCCGCCCTTGAGGGATCCACAGCCTAGAAAGAGAGACAAATAGGAGACAAGTCCATCCACTAAAGGAGTAAGTGTGGTATTAGAGAATCAGCAGAGAATGCTGAGGGAGCCCAGAGCAGGAAACACCTAACTAGCCCTGTCTGGAGAGACCCAGGAGTCTTTCTCAGAGGAGATGACCCAAGATGAAGAGTTCATCAGGCAGGATGGGAGAAAAGGGCCTTCAGGCAGGGGAGGGTTTGCACAGTCATGGGGTCATGAGTCACGTGGGGATTCGGGGACCTGCGTACAGTTTGACGTAACTGGAGCCGGGAATCCACGTGGGGACAGAGTGGGAGAAAGGAAAACAGGAGCCAGAGGGACCTTAAATAAGGTCATGATTAGATCAGGTTTTCATCTTATAAAATTCCCTCCAGAGTCTGGATGGAAACTAAATTAAGGGGGCAAGACCAGACGGAAAGAGGCAGTCGATACCTGGCACTTTGAAGTTGCTTCTTTGATGCAGGTGTTTTGACTCGGGGATATTTTGAGGTAGCCTAAAATTAATTACATTTTCAGCTCTTAAAATTTACCAAGTGATGTGCAAAAATAGCCATCTCACCTCTTTGCAGAACCTCTTTTCACACCAGCTCCTGAATCTCTGGAGACTTGAGGGTGGGGTCAGAAAGAGGGTGCAAATTAGACAGCATCTGGCAGATAAGCCACATGTAACCAGGAGTCATATGCTTCCAGCAGGTTCTTATCTCAGAAAGAGTCATTAAGATGCAACGAGCATACTGCTCTTCCTCTGAGACTTCCCTTGTAGTTTGCAAGAGCAGCACCTCAAATTCACTGGTTACTCCCTTGTGGTTATAACTGTAACAATGATTTACATTTAGTTAATAAGTATTATTAAGTGCTTTAACTAATATGTGTTCTCTTTTCCGTTAGAGAAATCTCAAGAACGGGAAACCTCTGCCTTTATGGGATTCCATATGGTGTTCAGTTTCATTTGGGGGTTCATGTTATACACTGGAAGGAGGGCTGGGCTAATTAATAGTTCTATTAATTAGAACCATTTAAACTGGTTATTAAAAAGTCACATCTCTTTTTTAAGATTTATTTATGTATTAGTTTTTGGTTGTGCTAGGTCTTTGTTGCTGCACGTGGGCTTTCTCTAGTTGTGGTGAATGGGGGCCACTCTGTTGTGGTTCCCAGACCTCTCATTGTGCTGGCTTCTCTTGTTGCAGAGCACAGGCTCTAGGTGCCTGGACTTAAGTAGTTGTGGCGCTGGGCTCAGTAGTTGCAGCTCAGAGGCTCTCGAGCCCTGGCTCAGTAGTTGTGGTGCATGGGCTTAATTGCCCCAGGGTAGGTGAGATCTCCCTGGACCAGGAATTGGACCCGTGTGCCCTGTATTGGCAGGTGGATTCTTAACCACTAGACCACCAAGGAAGCCCCAAAATGTCATGTCTTACTGAACTGGGGAGACTGGTAAGTGGCTGACTTGAGGCATAGTCAGTGATGTCATTGTGGCGCTCTCACTTTGAGACAATCTTTCTCTGCCTGGTAGGCTAAGAAGTCCCTGGAACCCCAATGCTAATATCCAACCACTTGAACAAACCCAGATAAAGAAGAATTTTTCCAGGAAGTGCCTGTAAAACTGTTTCAGAAAGGATTCTGGCGGATAGCTTGGTTTATATGCTTATTCCTAAACTGTGGTCCAAGATAGGGATTATTCCGACTGGCCATGCTGCAGGCCTGTGTCTACTTATGGAGGATAAAGGTTGGGAGAGTTACCGTGTGGGGTTCAGCCTTCCTGGAATCCCATATGATGGGTACTTCCCAAGTAAGGGAATCCTTTTACAAGAAAAAAGGGGGAAACATACTGTATGACATATCCATTCTAGATATAGTGTCCATTCTAGATATAGTGATGATAAAATTTATTCCCCAAGCTGGATAAATAATGATTATTCTAGGACAACAGGCATGAAATAGAATTGTCCTCAACCACTTAGGAAATATGGTCCACCTATCTGTGGGGGAGAGGCTACTTGAGCACAACGTGATCCTTTATTTTTACTCCAAACTGTACAGAAAATCCTTGATTAAATTTCTATCAGTTCTTTCAGAACTCTTATGATAGAGATATAGTATATTTAATAATGTCAAACTCATTCCTGGTTTGATGACTTTGATACCCTTTTACAGATTAACCTTGATTTATCAGATTTAAAACATCATTTTCCCCTGATTATAGTAGTCGTCTTTAAAAAGAACTCATGAAAAAATAATGTTAAACAACATAAATATGATTAAAGTGTAAGCCAAGGAATCATGAAATACATGTCAATGATATCTTTTGGTAATAAAAATCCAGTATGTTTTGACTCAGATGCTTAGAGACTGAGTAGGAAGTTATCCCCAGAATCCATGGATCTCAGTGAAGGTAGTCGTGGTGGCTTTGGAAAGGAGGACACTGAGTTAGAGATTTATTTAAGAGAGAGGGCCCAGAACTTGGTGATTTGACCTGAAAATGCAAGGGAAAGACTAATATCCAGGATTCTGAATCAGGAAACTTCCCAGGAAGGGAGCCCATCATAAAAGAATGAACTATTGGAGACAAAGAGGACCGAAAAATGTGAAAGAAACACGGCCCCAAACCTATTCTGAGTCTGATTTAATTTATAATCCCGTTCTTGAAATTCAAACCTTCTTTTCTTTCTCTTCCTTGTTTAACAATGATGATTTAATGTTCTCTTTACCTACAGAATGCTCTGCCAAGCCTTACTCTTTGAGATAACCACAATAGGCCTTTTCTTTGCAGCCAAATCATGACGAAATTCCAATATGTGCTTATAACTGGAGAAATGTAGAGGAGGAGACTGAATGCTTCATTTATAGATATTTTAAACCTTAGTTCTATGGAGATTTTTTTAACACAAAAATAGTAATTATTGTAGTAATATGTATCTACAGAAAGTATAAACCATAGGAATCTTGTTTTCAAATCATCTTTATGTATTCTTTTTCTCAATATTTGTATTTCTTTCTGTGAATTTTCTTTTGGTTTGTTGCCTTTTTGAAATTCAATTGTTGATACTTTTTATAATTTAAGGATATTGCTCCTGATCAGGTGACTTTTCTAGGTGGCCGCTTGCTCAGAGTTGGAGTCTTCCGTAGTGACCCCCCTTGACTTGTTTTGCTACTATCAGAAGCTAACTGCTGCTTCAGCAATTGCTATGCACCAGGCACTGGTCACCTTGGCCTCCTGAGTAGAACCACCTTCTGCTGCTACAGTATTTGCCAGATATTGTTTATTGTTTATTTTTTAGTCACCAAGTGATGTCCAACTCTTTAAGATCCCATGGACCATAGTCCTCGAGGCTCCTCTGTCCATGGGATTTCCCAGGCAAGAGTACTGGAGTGGGTTGTTCTCTGGGGGATCTTTCTGACCCTGGGTTTGAACCTACATCTCTTGCATTGGCAGGCAGATTCTTTACCACTGAGACACCAGGGAATAAACATTTGATGAATAATGATAGCAGTAAGGTTCTTGAATGATGACTGTTTTCCAGGAGTTACTAAGCATGTTGCAAACATTATTTCATTCAAATGCCTCCTAATGATTCTATGAGGTAAATGCAATCCTTGTCATTATTTTACAGATGAGGAAACAGAGGATATGTAAATAATTCATCTGAGATCCTACAGTAGAACTGAGTTTAGAACCCAGTTCTCTCTTACTTTAGAGTTTAAGCTTTTAATTATACTATCAACAGAATTGTATCTAGAAGGGACGTTTTAGACCATAGGTATAGACATTTGACCCTATGAAGAATTCATCATTAATGTGACCTCACATGACAAAATTTACCCTCCAAAGTTATTTTGAAGCAGTTTTTTAAAATGAAGTTAAGAGCTTTGCATTATACAACTAGAAAAATCCCAGACCATAAATTTCATGTTTCTCAAAGCTCCTGAATTATAATACCAGGCAGAATTTGGCAGAGAGAGGACCCAGTGGAGACCGAAAGACCCCACAGGTAATAAAATGAGCTAATGATCCAGACTAGAATCATGAAACTAACCATAAGTGCAAAAGGCAAAGTTAGCTTTGTGGAATTAGCTCTTATTTTGTTGAGCTTTTATGGCGGCTCAGGCTGAAAACTTGGTCTTATGTTATAATCAGTTTTTGCAATACAAGTTAATTGAGACCATCTTCCACTCATACAATTTTAGGAGTGCTAATGTGTAAAATCCTCTTCCTGTAGGTAGAATCAAATTGACTAGGCCAGTTTAGATTTGAGTTCACTTCTGTAAGCAAAGGGCCATCTTCATGGTCACGTGCTGCTTTCTCAGCGCAGCCCCAGCTCACTGGCTTCTGGGGTCAAGCAGAGAGAAGCCTTATCTAGAGCCAGCTAGCTCCTCTTTCTTTCAACTCATTTTCCTTATTGCCAGTTGGTTAGAACATATTTTGTGTGTTTTGTGGAAAGAGCATAGGACAATGAGTCAGAAGATAGATGTCCTCATCCTGTGTGATTTAGAACAAGACATTTCAATTTCCCTTTTTAAATTCTTTTTTTTTTGCTGAAGTATAGTTGATTTATAGTGTTATATTAATTTCTGCTGTACAGCAAGGTGATTCAGTTGTCTATATAATACATATATATTATATATTCTTTTCCATTATGGTATATTATAGGATATTGAATGTTGGTACCTGTACTATACAGTAGGAGCCTGCTGTTTATTTATTCTACATACACTAGTTTGCATCTACTAATCCCAAACTCCCACTCCATCCCTCCTCCACTCCCCGCCCCCTACCCCCTTGGCAGCCACAACTCTGTTCTCTGTCTGAGAGTCTGTTTCTGGTTTTACAGATAAGTTCATTTGTGTCATATTGTCATATTTTAGATTACATATATAAGTGATATATATTTGTCTTTCTCTTTCTTACTTACTCAGTGTGATAATCTCTACATCCATACATGTTGCTGCAAACGGCATTATTTCATTCATTCTTTTTTATGGTTGAGTAGTATTCCATTGTATTTATGTTCCACATCTTCTTTATCCATTCCTCTATAGATAGACATTTAGGTTGTTCCCGTGTCTTGGCTATTGTAAATAGTGCTGCTATGAACACAGGGGTGCATATATCTTTTTGAAGTATAGTTTTCTCAAGATATGAGGCTAGGAGTGGGATTGCTGGATCATGTTGCTGTTGTTCAGTTGCTCAGTCATGTCCTACTCTTTGTGATCCTATGGATTGCAGCACACCAGGCTTCCCTGTCCTTCATTATCTCCCAGAGTTTGCTCAAACTCACATCCATTGAATCAATGATGCCATTCAACCATCTCATCCTTTGTTGCCCGCTTCTCCTCCTGTCCACAGTCTTTCCCAGCACCAGAGTCTTTTCCAAAGAGTTGGCTCTTCGCATCAAGTGGACAAAGTATTGGAACTTCAGCTTCAGCACCAGTCCTTCCAATGAATATTTCCAGAAATCTGGACTGATTTCCTTTAGGATTGACTGGTTTGATCTCCTTGCAGTCCAAGGGATTCTCAAGAGTCTTCTCCAGCAACACAGTTCAGAAGCATCAATTCTTTAGTGTTCAACTTTCTTTATGATCCAACTCTCACATCTGTACATGACTGCTGGAAAAAATGATAGCTTTGACTAAGCAGACCTTTGTCAGTAAAGTGATGTCTCTGCTTTTTAATACCCTGTCTAGGTTTGCCATAGCTTTACTTCCAAGGAACAAGCATCTTTAATTTCATAGCTGCAGTCACTGACTGCAATGACTTTGGACCCCAAGAAAATAAAATCTGTCACTGCTTCCACTTTTTTCCCTTCCATTTGTTGGATCATATGGTATTTCTATTTTTAGTTTTTTTTTAAGGAACCTTCATACTGTTCTCCATAGTGGCTGTGCCAATTTATATTCTCACCAACAATATAGGAGGATTTGTTTTACTTCACACCCTCTCTAGTATTTGTTATTTGCAGACATTTTGATGATGACCATTATGCTTACTCCTTGAAAGGAAAGTTATGACCAACTGCATATTAACAAGCAGAGACATTACTTTGCCAACAAAGGTCCGTCTAGTCAAGGCTATGGTTTTTCCAGTGGTCAGGTATGGATGTGAGAGCTGGACTATAAAGAAAGCTGAGCACCGAAGAATTGATCCTTTTGAACTGTGGTGCTGGAGAAGACTCTTGAGAGTCCCTTGGACTGCAAGGAGATCAGTCCTGGGTGTTCATTCGAAGGACTGATGTTGAAGCTGAAACTCCAATACTTTGGCCACCTGATGTGAAGAGCTGACTCATTTGAAAAGACCCTGATGCTGGGAAAGATTGAGGGCAGGAGAAGTAAGGGGACAACAGAGGATGAGATGGTTGGATGGCATCACCGATTCGATGGACAGAGGTTTGGGTGGACTCCGGGAGTTGGTGATGGACAGAGAGGCCTGGCGTGCTGCGGTTCATGGGGTCGCAAAGAGTCGGACACGACTGAGAGACTGAACTGAAATTGAACTGAAACTGAATTCTGACTGGTGTGAGGTGGTATCTCATTGTAGTTTTGATTTATATTTCTCTAATAATTATTGATGTTGAGCATCTTTCCATGGGTCTGTTTGTCATCTGTATGTCTTGTTTGGAGAAATGTCTATTTAGGTCTTCTGCCCAATTTTTGTTGGGTTGTTTGTTGTTTTGTTATTGAGTTGTATAAGCTGTTAACATTTCAATTTCTGAGCTTCAGGTTCTTCAACTATAAATTAGGGTTAGTAACATCTTCTTTTTGGGATAATTGCAAAGATCAAATGAGAGAGTGTGTTTGAAAATGCAGCATAAGGCTCTATGAAACTTATGAATTTTTTGATACATGATTTTATTCCAATTTCATAGCGAAGAGCTTGAAACTCGCTGAGGGGAAGGCTACACCTCTAATAAGATACAAACAAGTATTTGAACTAAGTCTAATCCCAAACCTCTGATCTTTATTTTAAAAATATGCTGCCTCATTTAACACATTGAAGTTGTTATTGTGATTATAATTTTTTTCACCATGCATGCTGGAAAGGTTTAACCCTGATTTCAAGAGTTTCATACGACACTCCACAGGACTCAGTTTCAGCTCTCCTTAAAACCAAGCAAAGAGAAGGTACCCAGGTCTAGACTTTGGTTGCTATTTCTCATAGACCTGAAAATAGGGCGCAGCACACGTGTGAATGCCTGTCACTGTGGCACCAGCCGTTACTACTCAGTGTGCTATTTGAACACTAAACAATGCGGAGTGAAGAACACATCCTGTGTTTATTCTTTGTCCATTGTTCTCCTGTGCCCCACAACTCTAGGTCTTAACAACAACGTATGGTTGCAAGTGGCTTCAGAGAGTCCTTTCCACCAAGATGATACAATAAGAAGTTACAACCTCCTGACCCTAACCAACAAAGAAGAATATGCTCATTGTCTATCAGATGAAGTTACTCATGAAAAATAATATCTATTAGGAAAATTTGAAAACACACTTCCAAATGGGAGGGGAAGAATGGAATGTTTTCCTGCTTTCTTGCCTTAGACATCTCCTCTAAGTTGATGTATATCTTGAATTTGGGGACCACAGTTTCCTTACAAGGAATAAACACTTCTTTGTTGATTTGGTTTCTCCTTTGGCATCTTTCTTGTAGCCGGCTATGCAACTTCTATTAATTAACTGACTCCTTAGTGATTCCTCAGTTGCTGCAAGATGGAAGGTTCTGATTAGAACACCTATAAATAGCATGGCAGGCATACAATTTACACATGCAACTTCTAACATACAAAAACTGAAGGTACTGCAATCTATCATTACTGTGTGAGTGTCTTCAGGCATCTCCTTTCCTTGATTGTGGAAGACCTAAGCTCTCCTTCTAGGCCAGCACTTGCTGCCTGGCACATGGGAAAGTTGCCCACACCCTCCTTGAAAGGGGCCACAGGTAATGAAGCTCAGAGGCCAGAGCAGGGCGCTGTAGTCAGCTCAAGGATTGAACTTTGATTTCAAAGCTGTTTACAATTTAGAGTACAAAATAATTATGGGAGCACTAGTGTACTTCTGGGGAGAAGGAAATGGCAACCCACTCCAGTATTCTTGCTTGGAGAATCCTGTGGACAGAGGAGCCCGGAGGGCTGCTGTCCACAGGGTCGCACAGAGTCGGACACGACTGAAGCGACTTAGCATGCATGCATGCATTGGAGAAGGAAATGGCAACCCACTCCAGTATTCTTGCCTGGAGAATCCCAGAGACAGAGGAGCCTGGTGGGCTGCCGTCTATGGGGTCACACAGAGTCGGACAAGACTAAAGCAACTTAGCAGCAGCAGCAGTATACTTCTGACTATTGGTTCATAGGCCTAGATTTGGGTTACTTTGCTTTTTTTTTTTCCTATAATTTTTTAAAGTTGATATATTGTATTTTCATTTTTATTTAGTTCAAGAAAAAATTTTCTTTCATCTTCTTTTTTTTTTTTGGCTGCACTGCATGTGGGAATCTTAATTCCCTGACCAGAGATCAAACCTGTGCCCCCTGCAGGGGAAGTGTGGCATTTTAACCACTGGACCATCGGAGAAGTCCCTGTTCTTTTTAAATTATTATCTAAAAATTATCTTTTCTTTCTGATATGTGTTATATGCCCAGTGTAGACAGAAATTCAGAAAATAATAGCAAAAGAAGGAAAAAGAAAAGCATACTTTTACTCTCAGAGAAAACTTTGTTGTGCATGTTTCAAAACATACAGAAGGATGCAGCTAATACTGTCTTGTGCTACATGATGATCAGTTGCTTCAATTGTGTCTGACTCTGTGCACCTCTACGACTGTAACCCACCAGCACCTCTGTCCATGAGATTCTCTAGGCCAAGAATACCAGAGTGGGTTACTGTGCCTTCCTCCAGGGGATCTTCCTGACCCAGGGATCACAACCCACATCTCCTGTGTTTCCCGCATTGCTGGCAGATTCATTACCCACTGAGCCACCTTAGCTGTTCAGTCACTCAGTCAAGTCCAACTCTTTGCAACGCCATGGACTGCAGCACTCCAGGCTTCCCTGTCCTTTACTATCTCCCTGAGTTTGCTTAAACTCGTGTCAATTGAGTTAGGCCATCCAACCATCTCATCCCCTGTCATCCATTTCTCCTCCTGCCCTCAGTCTTTCCCAGCCTTAGCATCTTTTCCAATGAGTCGGTTCTTCACATCAGGTGCCAAAGCTTCAGCTCCAGCATCAGTCCTTCCAATAAATATTCAGGGTTGATTTCCTTTGAGAAGCCCAATACTGTCATATCTCACATATATTTTAGCTTTAGAGGTAGGTTGAATATTTTTTCATGTCAACAAGTATTCATCTGTAGAATGATTGTTAATGAAAGTGTCTAAGTCTATAGATAGCATAATAATTGATAAAACCAATTCCCTCTTTTCAGGTATTTAGATTATTTCTAATTTTTCACTATTTTAAACTATGATGTGATAATTGTCTTTGTATAAACATTATTTCCTTCCCTTGACTACACAGAAGTGAAATTGCTGGGTGAAATAAGTGTGTATTAAGTTTGTTGGTCCACAAGAAATAAATGGAGAAATTCGAGAGAAAAGCCCCAACCTCAGGAATGGATACCCTGATTCTGGACCTGACTCCAACTCCAAGGAAGCTGCCAGTTAAGAAAACAGTGAGTTAGGGCAGGAAATGACTGTGGAGGAAAAAGAAAGAGCTTTCTCTAATTTTCCCGTATCTGAAGAAACTATTAAAGTCCTCAAAGCCTGTGGGTTGACCTTCCTGTTTCCTATACAAGCAAAGACGTTTCACCATGTCTATAGTGGGAAGGATTTGATTACACAGGCGCAGACAGCAACTGGAAAGACATTCTCCTTTGCTATCCCTTTGGTTGAGCAACTTCCTGGAGAACTGCAAGACTGGAAGAGAGGCTGTGCCCCTCAGGTACTGGTTCTTGCACCCACAAGGGAGTTGGCAAATCAAGTAAGAAGAGACTTCAGTGACATCATAGAAAAGCTGGCAGTGGCTTGTTTCTATGGTGGAACTCCCTTTGTGGGACAAATTGAACACACGTGGAATGGGATCGATATCCTGGTTGGGACACCAGGTCGTATCAAAGACCATCTGCAGAATGGCAAGCTCGATCTCACCAAACTTAAGCATGTTGTCCTGGATGAAATTTATCAGATGTTGGATATGGGCTTTGCTGATCAAGTAGAAGAGATTTTATGTGTGGCATACAAGAAAGATTCGGAAGACAATCCCCAAACTTCGCTTTTTTCTGCAACTTGCCCCTATTGGGTGTATAACGTTGCTAAGAAATACATGAAATCTACATATGAATAAGTGGACCTGATTGGTAAAAAGACACAGAAAACGGCAATAACTGTTGAGCATCTAGCTATCAAGTGCCACTAGACTCAGAGGGCAGCAGTTATTGGAGACGTGATCCGAGTGTACAGAGGTTTTTAAGGACGCACTATCATATTTTGTGAAACGAAGAAAGAAGCCCAGGAGTTGTCACAGAATGTGGCTGTGAGACAGGATGCCCAGTCATTACATGGAGACATTCCATAGAAGCAAAGGGAAATCGCCCTGAAAGGTTTTAGAAATGGTGATTTTGGAGTTTTGGTTGCAGCCAATGTTGCTGCACGTGGGTTAGACATCCCCGAGGCTGCTCTGGTTGTTCCAAGTTCTCCACCAAAGGATGTTGAATCCTACATTCATCGTTCTGGGTGAACAGGTAGAGCTGGGAGGACTGGGGTTTGCATCTGCTTTTACCAGCACAAAGAAGAATACCAGTTAGCCCAAGTGGAGCAAAAAGCGGGAATTAAATTTAAATGAAGAGGTGTTCCTTCTGCAACAGAGATGATAAAAGCTTCTAGCAAAGATGCTATCAGGTTCTTGGCTCTGTGTCTTCCACTGCGATTGGTCACTTCAAGGAGAACGGAGCTGTGGAAGCCCTGGCAGCAGCCCTGGCGCACATTTCCGGTGCCACGTTGATAGACCAGCGCTCCTCGATCAACTCAGAAGCAGGCTTTGTGACCGTGCTTTTGTGGTGCTCAATTGAAATGCCAAACATTAGTTATGCTTGGAAAGAACTTAAAGAGCAGCTGGGTGAGGATATTGATTCCAAAGTGAAGGGAATGATCTTTCTCAAAGGAAAGCAGGGTGTTTGCTTTGATATTCCTACTGCATCAGTAACAGAAGTACAGGAAAAGTGGCACGATTCACAGCGCTGGCAGCTTTCTGTGGCCACGGAGCAACCGGAGCTAGAAGGTCCACGGGAAGGATATCACAACTTCCGAGGACAGCAGGAAGCAATCGAGGCTTCAGGGGACAGCGCAAGGGCAACTGAGGTGTCAGGGGACAGCGGGAAGAAGTAGAAGCTTCAGGGGACAGCGGAAAGAAGTAGAAGCTTCAGAGGACAGCGATCAGGAGGTGGCAACAAAAATAACAGATTCCAAAACAAAGGCCAGAAGCAGAGTTTTAATAAAGCATTTGGACAGTAATTTGAAGTAGAGGATTTATTTGGCAAAAACAGAACTATGTTCAGCAATGTGGAACTGAACATTACTTTTCATACAAAGTTAAAAGCACATTTTATTTCCTTCCTTACAACTTGCCAAGTCCCCATTTCTTCAAGAGAGAAAAACTTCATCTAAATTGTTTCATCTGATTGATGACTGTCATTTATAACTTTATTGTTACTTCTGTCTTGGGTATTCCTTTGGAAAAGGTGTATGGATTCATTACATATTCTAATGTATTGTCTATAGATTATAAGATAAAGTCAAGTGTGTATCTGCTGATACTTTTTAAGTTGACCTGTCTTTATACTTAGAAATGTCTCTTAATAGTAGGCTTCCCTGGTGGCTCAGATGGTAAAGACTCTCCTGCAATGCAGGATCCCTGGGTCAGGAAGAGCCCCTGGAGAAGGAAATGGCAACCCACTCCAGTAATCTTGCCTGGAGAATTCCATGGACAGAGGATCCTGGCAGGCTACAGGCCATGGGGTTGCAAAGAGTCAGGCATGACTGAGCAACTATCACTCATCACCTTATTGCTACCCAGAAAAGTACCCATTTCATTCCTGCCAGCTTGCTGGGTGAGTGCCAGGCTTCCCTTACCCTTGCCACTGTCATGTTACTCTTTTTAATGCTAGTCAAACTTTTGGGTTTGAAAATGATATCTCATCAAATTATTTATATAAAAATAACATTTTTTTCATATTTGTATTTAGTCTTTGCCTTTTTTTTCTGGGAATTTCTCCTTTATGTTCTCTATTTCTCTTATTGATGAGTTCCTCCTTATTTATCCCAAAAGGCCAGTTTTATATATTAATGATAATCACTTTTCACATATGCTACAAAGATTTTCCCCTAAAATATCATTTATCTTTCATTTTACATGTGTGTATATTTAATCAACAAGAGTTTTTAACATTTAGATTGTGAACCTTTGTTAAATCTTTTTAATATTTTCCACCTCTGTCATTTTGTTTATAATAGATTTCTCCCTCCAAAGACTGATTAGCCAGTTCTTTTGTTTTTATCTTGGACACTTTATTTATTTGGAATTATACTTCAAAGTAAAGATCTAACATCATTTTTTTCCCAAAGAGTTAACCAGTTTTCTCACGATCATTTACTGAACAATCTACTTTTATCATATATTAAATACTAATGAATCCTCAGGTTTGATATTGTGTGTTTTTCTTTTTTTTTAATTTAATTTTTTTGGCTGTTCTGTATGGCTTACAGGATCTTAGTTCCCCAACCAGGGATTGAACCTGGGCCCTGGGCAGTGAAAGCCCAGAATCCTAACCACTAGACAACCAGGGAACTTCTCTAAGTTTTTTGTTTTTAGATTTTTATTGGGGTATAGTTGATTTACAGCATTGTGTTAGTTTTCGGTGTATAGTAAAGTGAATCTGTTATATCAATATATGTACATATATTCACTCTTTTTCAAATTTTTTTCCCATATAGGCCACTATGTAGTATTGAGTGGAATTTCCTATACTATGCAGTAGGTCCTTATTAGTTATCTATTTTATATATGGTAGTATATATATGTCAATCCCAATCTTCCAATTTATCTTTCACACCCCCTTACCCCCTGTAACCATAAAAATAAAGATGCTTATTTTCTACACCTGTGACTCTATTTCTTTTTTTGCAGGCGAGTTCATTTGTATCTTTTTTTTTTTTTTAAGATTCTACATGATATTTGTCTTTCTCTGTCTGACTTCACTCAGTATGACAATCTCTAGGTCCATTCATGTTGCTGCAAATGGCATTATTTTGTTTTTTTATGACTAATATTCCTTGTATAAGTGTACCACATCTTCTTCCTTCATTCCTCTGTTGATGGACGTTTAGGTTGCTTCTATGTCCTGGCTATTCTAAATAGTGTCGCAATGGACACTGAGGTGTATGTATCTTTTTGAAGTATGATTTTTCGATGGATATATGCCCACAAGTGGGATTGCTGGATCATACAGTAGTTCTATTTTTAGCTTTTTAAGGAACCTCCATACTGTTATCCATAGTCGCTGTACCAGTTTATGTTCCCACCAACAGTGGAGGAAGGTTTCCTTTACTCCACATTCTCGATAGCATTTATTGTTTGTAGATTTTTTGATGATGGCCGTCCTGGCCAGTGTGAAGTGTTACTTCATTGTAACTTTTATTTACATTTCTCTAATAATTAGTGATGTCCCTTCGGTTTGTTTTTAATGCAGAAGCAAAGCAGGGCAGATAAGCCCTTTAGCACATGACAAGGGCTGTTATCATAGTCATGACTGTTCCTATGAAGCATGACTACAGACTAGAAATGAAGGGATGAAAGAGGTACAACTTTAAAATGTGAGTGAAAAAAAATTAAAGATTAATAAAATGTAGATTGTTATTCTCAAGTGTCTAAAAGATGCTGAGATATAGCTTTCTCCCAAATTTTCTTTGATGTGGTTGTTTTTTAAAATGTGGCCTCAATTTAACAAGTACACAAAATTATATATACATTAAAAATGTTTTTCTTACTAGTCCACACAAGCTCTCCTCATAAATAATGTATTATTAGGAAATCTCTTCTAGTACAATCAATTTGTATTTGGTTACAAATGCATAGCAGATAGGTAGATTAAAGCTAGAGATCCATTGTTGGGATTTTTTAATTCAACTAAAAATAGGAGAAAAGATGTCCCTTATTCCTTCCATTAGGTCCAGTGCTAAACTATCCATAACTGACTAATTTTATTTTAGTGACACTTAGAGAAGATTTCATATTGTCTCTTGGTGTAATCCATTTTCACATTTAATACAGATTTTCACATTTAATGTGAGATTTTTCACATTTAATACAGATTTTCATTAATACAGAAATTCCTCATGCAGCAGTTTAAGCTGTATCTCACTTTTTAAAAAAAAAAAGCAATATATTGAGTATAGTTCCCTGTGTTATATAATAAATCCTTGTTGTTTATTATTTTCTGTATAGTAGTGTGTATCTGTTAATCCCATACTCCTAATTTATCCTTTCTGCCCCCTCTTTCCCTTTTGGTAACCATAAGTTTGTTTTCTATGTCAGTGAGTCTGTTTCTATTTTGTAAATGAGTTCACTTGTATTATTTTTTAGATTCCATGTATAAGTGCTGTTATACGATATTTGTCTTTCTGTTTCTGACTTAGTACGATAATCTCTAGGTTTATCCATGTTGCTGCACATGGCATTATTTCATTGTCTTTAATGGCTGAGCAATTCCATATGTACCACATCTTTATCCATTCATCTGACATTTAGGTTGCTTCCATATCTTGTCTACTGTAAATGGTGCTACAATCAACATTTGGATGCATGTGTCTTTTCAGATTAGATTTTACCTTTTATGGGTATATGCTGAGAAGTGCAATTGCTGGGTCATGTGGTAGCTCTATTTTTAGTTTTTTTAAGGAAATTCCATAATGTTCTCCACGGTGGCTATACCAATATACATTCCCACCAACAGTGTAGAAGGGTTCTCTTTTCTTTGCACCCTCTCCAGCATTTATTATTTGAAGAGTTTTTGATGATAGCCATTCTGACTGGTGTGAGGTGATACCTCACAGTAGTTTTTATTTGCATTTCTTTAATAGTTAGCAATGTTGAGCATCTTTTCATGAGCTTGTTGGCCATCTTCTTTGGAGAAATGTCTATTTAGGTCTTTTGCCCATTTTTTGATTGAGTTTTTTGGTGTTTTTTTTTTTATATTGAGTTGTATGAGCTGTTTGTATATTTTGGAAAAAGAGCGCTTGTCGATCACATTGCTTGAAAAATTTTCCACCAGTCTATAAGTTGTCTTTTCATTTTGTTTATGGTTTCCTTTGCTGTAAAAAGGCTTACTAATTTGCTTAGGTCCCATCTGTTTATTTTTTCTTTTATTTCTTTTGCCTTGGAAGAATGATCTAAGAAAATATTGCTACGATTTATGTTGATGAATAGGCAAAAGCCTATGTTCTCGTCCAGGAGTTTTATGGTGTCATGTTTTATACTTAAGTCTTTAAGCCATTTTACCTTTTTTGTAAACTTAATACTTAAATAGTGACTTTCTTCAGACTATTGTCCCTCAGGCTTCATTTCTCCAAGTTGAACAATCCCAACCCAATATGCAGACCAAATCAATATACTTTCTCTTGTATTTATTTGGTGTTCAAGAACATCTGAGCAGCCAGTGACACTAACTGAGACTCAATGAGCCTGCCCTCACACACACACACACACAAACCTATGAAAATGTGACATTCTCTCATTTAAAAAAAAAAATAAGATTGACTCCAAATTTTCCATTTCCATTTTGGCAAAATGTTTTTTATTCTGCCAAAACAAAGACAAACTATAATACACTGAATTGGCTTTTCATCTTAGTGAAAAATTTGAGCAAAGCCCAAGAGGATCCCTCACCATAGACGGGCCATGGCTTGGCTGTGGGGAGGCAGAGGGTTGCCAGGCCATGTTGGTGGTTGAATATAAGCTTCCAGCACTTGCTGTCATTGTGCATAGCGCTCTGCTCTGAGCCTGAGCTTTCAGGAAGGAGTTTATCCTTTCCTGGGAGGCAAGAGCAAACAAATGACACATCCATGTTAATAGAGAGGATGGATACACAAAGAATTCCAGCTGCAGACCTGGGTGCTTGGGTGTAGGAATGGCAAATGACATGGGACAGAATCCCAATGCGAATTTATTATAAAGACAGATTCAGTAGGTTTGGGGGCTATATTGTAGGTCAAAGGACCTCAAGCAGATAACTAGGCACAAGGGAGGTTAGTCACATTTGGGCTGTCAACAGAGGGATCTACAGTCCAGATGCCTCGTCAGCATCTTTGAGAGATGATTTTGTTCCCTAGGTCCATTTTCCTCCACCTCATCTCTTCATCCATAGCTATATGCCTTCCTAATTCCTACCGGCACTGGGGGGTGGGGAGGGGAGCTTTAGGTGTGGGGCCCAGAGACTCTCTATGTGGAGTCAACTCATCTCAGGTGGGTCTTGGCTGATATGAGACGATGCCTGGGGTAAGAGAACTAGGGAATTTAATAACTTTACACCTGTTGCCTAGTGAAAATTGGCTGAGTGACTGCACAGGTGTCCTGCTCCTTCTTTTATCCCTAACATATAGATTTGCCTTGAGATCTCCTCACTTACACCTACTTACTCCTCAAGAGGTAAATCTGGAAGGACACACGAATCATCTAGTTTAAAGAACTGTCCTGATGAACAGTGCTATCTCCGCAGTATGAGCTGGTCAGGGCTCCGAGATGGGCAGGTCCTCAGGTCCAGGATCTTAGCCAAACGTGTGGCTAAATTTTTTGGCAAGCTAATGCTTTGGTGCTCCTTCAACTAATATTTCAGAAATACTCTAGACTCTTCAGGTCACTAGTTGAGGGAGATCCCAAGAGCTCGGGCAGAGATGTAGGACATGAGGCAAGACTCAGCGTCTCCTCTGTTAACCCAGAAGTTCTGCTCTGGCCTTGCTTCACTAAGGAAAACTAAAATTTAGTCATTAATTGCACTTGTCTTCCTTAGAAAATGGTTAGTTGGCCAACTATTCTTGTTTCTGTTTATAAGGATGCCTCTTAGAGGTTCTAATTCCCAGCCCAGGGAACTTTATGCCTTTGAACCAGAGCTTGCTTTCTCTGAGGAGTTTGGTGAATAAATTTTCACCCTCTCATAGTATTTCTAGTGTTGTTTTTTTTTTTTGAAACACACACATTGGATCTCTTGAAAATTAGCCTACTGGCCCATATCATGGTATAATCTACATGGGCAGAGCTTCACATTGGCCACCTCTGCTCTATTCCTTTTTGAGTTAGCTCAGGGCAGATACAAAAGGATACAAGGACAACTTACTTCCTAACCAATTCAAAGCAATTTACAGAATGCTCTGTTCCAGGTTTTGTCTTCAAATTGCATCAGACAGGCAGGAAGGGTTTTTCAGCAGGTGGTTTAGGCTCTGAGGGATTGTTTTCTTTCAGGAAACAGTCTCTTACTATCAAAAAGCTTGAGGCCCCAGGAAAGGTCTTTGTTACTTTAACTTGGGCACGTGGTGTTTGTCCAGCTGCTCTGAACTTTCATGGTGTGAGGGCAGCAGCGGGGGATGGGAACAGCCCTTGAAGGTGACTGAGCCGAGCCCTCTGGGAGGGGAAGCAGCCTCTGGACAGAACCACGAAGAACAAAGGGTGCCTGCATGCTTATGTCCCTTGCTGATGAGCCCACTTCATGGTAGTGACAGAGAAAGGCCACCCTGTCGGCAGTTTGCGGCCCAGTCTTCAGGGAAATGAGTTTGTGTGGGCCGCATTTCAAGAGAAGGACTCAGTACTTAACTTGGCCAGATGTCCGAGTTTACCTGAAGGACAGAGACCCCCAGGGTATCATACTTGTCCATGCACATATCCTTGGAGCTGTGTGGACTGTTTCCTGGCCTTTAGGGTTCAGACCTTTTCAAAAGCATTTGAAATAAGCCAGCACTGCAAGAGAAGGTCAAAATTATTTCAGTTGAGTCAAGAATTCCTAGTTTAGGCAATTCAGTCAGGGCTCCTCAACTGGATATCAGTAAGGGAACTTCCCTGGTGGCTCAGACCATGAGGAATCTGCCTGCAATGCAGGAGACCTGGGTTTGATCCCTGGGTTGGGGAAAATTCCCTGGAGAAGGGAATGGCAGCCCACTCCAGTATTCTTGCCTGGAGAATCCCGTGGACAGAGGAACCTGGCAGGTTACAGTCCCTGGGGTTGCAGAGAGTCAGACAAGACCGAGTGAGTAACAATGCACGACTACTACTAAGGTGAATTCAGTCAATGATTAGCTTGGTTTGCAGGGTGATTTAAAAATATATATATTGCAAGCCCTGCACAAAGAAATAATAACTCTTGCTTAAGTTCAGGATTTCTCTGGAGGCCCACAAGGGGTTCTTGGAGGAAACACATGATGGAACGGGCTTTCTGGTTGAAGGGTTGTTCAACTCACTCTTTCTAAGCCTTGTGGCCCTGGAATAAGCTGCAGAACCAAATAGCAATGGGCCCCACTTTCAGAGTGTTTGAGCCTCTCCCCTCCTGAGTGTGGCTCAGAGCAAGATTAAGAAAGTCTCCTGTTGGCAGCAGATAAAGGGATCAATGGAGGCAAGAGCAGCTGAGGCCTCATGAAAATTTACATAAGCCTGCTAGAAGTGGGGGCTCAGAGGCCCAGAAGGGAACGAGACCAAAAGAAAACATCTGTAATGAGCTGTGAGGGCAAGTGAGCTGCAGAGGTTGGAGCAGGCGCCTCCCCACCTACAGAACAATCAGGCAGCTGCCAAAGCAAACCTTTCTCCAGTTGGGATTTCTTTTATTGTCAGGCCTCCCTTCCCAGTGCTGCCAGCCTTTGAAGTCGTCCTCAGTGTGAAAAACTAGGGGGATGCACACGTAAGAGGGCCTTAGAAAAAGCCTTGGGGAAGTAGCTAAGCTTGGCAGAGAGCAATTGCAAGGTGAGGAGAATAAGGAAGACTTGGAGGGAGACCAGATTGGGTTGGATGGCTGAACAACTTAGTGGTGGCGGGGCTTATTAAAGCAACAAGCCCTACAGCTCCACCAGGGGGGCCACAGCCAGCACTGTGCACAGGCGTCCTACTTCAGCGTGGCCTGGGGACCTCGATCCTATGCCTGCCAGGATGGCAGAATAGTTAAAATGACCTCAATGACTGCACCCCAAACTACTAAGGATCGTTTCCTTTCGAAAAAAGACCTTTTGTTGATCTATGTTCATGAGTAAAAAGTAATTATTTGAACATTTAACAGTGCTACTTACTCACTAGCAAAACCTAGTGAGTAAGGTATAGATGGCAGAATAATAATGAGGAATCAATATTCATTCCTGGACTACTCTCCTATCTGACTCAAAAACGTGGGGCTTGTACTTGCTCCTCTGGAGACTTGAAAGAAACACAGTAGAGAGGGAAAGAGAAAAGCAACTTTACCTTTTTAGGGCAAACCCCGAGGACTCTGGTGTAAGACTGGAGAGGTTTACCAAGAGGGTATAAATAAAGCAGGTACCTCATCAGCCCTGCCACTAACCCTGATAAACAGTTCTGAGCCTCAGAGAGGGAGAAAAGTTTGCAGTGGAGGAAAAGTGTAAAATGTAGCATAAAGTCCTTGTGCGTAAGTGCCAACTTGCTCAGTCATGTTGGGCTCTTTACGACCCCAGGGACTGTAGCACATCAGGCTCCTCTGTCCATGGATTTCTCCAGGCAAGAATACTGGAGTGAGTTGCCATGCCCTCCTTCAGGGGATCTTCTCAACCTAGGGACTGAATCCATGTTGCTTGTGGCTCCTACGATGCAGGCGGATTCTTCACCACTGAGCCATCAAGGAAGCCCCTAAAGTCCTTGTGCTATGCCCCTATATGCTGAAATGAACCCTGTGCAGAGGGTCATATGACTAAATGTTTCCTGATGTTTGAGGGATCCAAGACTAGAGACAACTCCTGCCCTGTTTTGAGGTGTGTGTGGGGAAGGCCAGCAGGACAATGGCATGAAAGAGCTAAGCGGGAGGAGACTAGAGACCCCATCTGACGTGGGGATGGAAGGGGATCCAGAAGATTTTGCAGGTAAGGAAGTTAATTCAGAAGAAAGAGAAGGAGCAGGTCTGCTCCTGTCCAACTGAAGGACCAGGCAGCAGAAGGGGGTGGGAGGCCCCTGCCAGTGATGGGAGGAGATCACTGCTGCAGTCTTGGAGGCATCACCAGCCCCACATGCTGAGGGGCAGCAGATGCAGACCCATATGTAGATGGGCTTTCAGCATTTCCAAAAGGGAGACCCATGGGTGGTGTACCAAGAACGAGACTAACTCAGGTTACCTAGCGTCGGGCTGCTATAGGAAGATCCCAGAGACGGACCTACTTTCCTCCCCTAAGGATCCTACTCAGTACTTTATATAACCCCTGGGACTTTAGGATAGCCATCAGAAATAGGGGAGGCAGCACCACCCTGAGGAATGGGGAACTCCAGAATAGACCTAAATTTCAAGTTAGAAGATACTGAAAAGTCACTGGCCAGGGATGAGAAGAGCCGGAGTGGCACTCAGGATGTGGCAGAGAGCTGGTTCAGCTCTAGAACTAACACTCTTCAGGGCCCGAGGGCAAATGAAGGAAGTGCTTAAGTAAGAGAGAAGACAAATGAACTTGTCAGTCTTCCTGTCAGATAGCGCTAATACAATAAATAGATGCTTGCATAGTGAAGAATCATTTAGTAGTAATGGCAAGTGCCCATTTTCTTGCTTCTCTTCAGATTCCAATTTGCGGAGGCAGAGGTGTTTACAGAGTAGCACAGTATTGGCAGCGGCGGCACAGGAGGAGCAAGGATGGTGTTGCAATATTAGATGATTCACCTTACTCTTAAATTTATACTATGTGGTTATAGATCAGTGGTTCTGGGGACCCCTGAAGTCCCAGAGACCTTTTCAGGGTCTAGAGATCAAGTTATTTTTTTCTTAATTCTACTAAGACTTGATTTGCCCTTTTCATTCTCATGCTTTCTAGAGTATACAGTGGAGTTTTCTAGAGGTTGCAAGACATGTAATGTCATCAGTGTTCTGAGAGCTAATGGAATTTGTGCTTACATATTCTTGTGTTTTAAAAACTTCTCAGTATTAATTCTAACATAAAGGCTTTTTGGAGTCCTCAACAACTTTCAGTAGCTTAAAGAGTCTTGAGACCAAAAAATTTAAGAACCCGTGGTCCAGGTATAACATGAATGAAAGTAAGATATTTATTCTTACATTGGAAACTTGATGTACATTTAGTATTAGAACTGCAAGTGGTTTTATTTTTATAAAAGTATTGAATATGACTGAATTAATTTATAAAATATTTTTCAAAATCCAGACATATTTAAATGCTTCTTAAAAATTGTTAGCTATTTGTTATAATTTGTATTTCCCTTTCAATTTAATATCTGCTTTTAAGTATCTTAGAAGAAAACTAAACTTTAAAACTATAAATAAAAGTACGTAACAAATATTTTTGTTTCCACTAACATACTTTTAAAATGAAAAATGTATACAAATTGTGCACCCTTTGAATGAAATTACATTTTAATTTTAATCCATCAGGTATTTGCTGTCAATAGAATGCAAGTTAAGTAAGAATCTTCATTATAACAACAGATGAGGTGGTCACTATTGTAGAAATAAGCATGAAATAAAGGCAAGAAAAATACATTTTATGGAATAATGTATAATTAATTAAAGGCAACCCCTTACCCATGGGCCTTTCGGGTCTCCTGTGCCTCTCTTGCCTTCTGAAATGGCCCACACTCTGTGGAGTGTATTTCTCCCTGAATAAACCTTCTTTCACTTTATCATGGCTCACTCTTGAATTCTTTCCTGCATAGAACCAAGAACCCACACTTGGTGGCTGTCCCAGGGACTTGGACGTGACCTGGGATGTGACCATCCTCTTCACCCCACTCTCTGTCCTGCAGCACCACTCACACTGCTTCCAACCTTGTTCCCTCAAACCCTTACCAGCTCTGAGCACTCTTTTTCTCTTTAATCTTTGTCAATTTCACAGACCACTATGAGATCTCAGGATTATTTTAATATATATTTCTTTGATTACTAGTGAAATTAAACATATTTTATTATGCCTATTGGCCATTTTTACATCCTTTATGAACTGTTTTTTATACTACTGTCCTTTGCCTGTTTTTCAGTTGGGATAACTGGCTTTTTAAAATTGATTTTTAAGAGTATTTCATTTTTAGAGTTACACTTTAGCCTTTAGCCTGCTTTAAAGCTTTAGTGTTGCTTGGAAAAGATTTTTTTTTCTAATGAACAGATTAGAATAATGTGTTTACTATAAAAAAATTAAAACCCAGAAAATACAGAGAAAGAAAAGTAAAAATGACCCATTGTCCTACCATGTTTTCTTCTTTTTTATTTTATTTTTAAATTAGTTTATTTATCTATTTTTTAACTTTACAATATTGAATTTGTTTTGCCATACATTGATATGAATCCACCATGGGTATACATGTGTTCCCCTTCCAGAACCCCCCTTCCACCTCCCTCCCCATCCCATCCCTCCGGGTCATCCCGGTGCACCAGCCTGGAGCACCCTGTATCATGCATCAAACTTGGACTGGCAATTCATTTCACATATGATAATTTACATGCTTCAGTGCCATTCTCCCATAGCATCCCACCCTCGCCGTCTCCCATAGAGTCCATAATACTGTTCTATTTATCTGTGTCTCTTTTGATGTCTCTCATACAGGGTTATCTTTACCGATTAACTAAATATCATATATATGTGTTAGTATACTGTATTGGTGTTTTTCTGGCTTACTTCACTCTGTATAACAGGCTCCAGTTTCATCCACCTCATTAGAACTGATTCTAATGTATTCTTTTTAATGGCTGAGTAATATTCCATTGTGTATATGTACCACAGCTTCCTTATCCATTCGTCTGCTGATGGGCATCTAGGCTGCTTCCATGTCCTGGCTATTATAAACAGTGCTGCGATGGCCATTGGGGTACACGTGTCTCTTTCAATTCTGGTTTCCTCAGTGTGTATGCCCAGCAGTGGGATTGCTGGGTCATATGGCAGTTCTATTTCCAGTTTTTTGAGGAATCTCCACACTGTTCTCCATAGTGGTTGTACTAGTTTGCATTCCCACCAACAGTGTAAGAGGGTTCCCTTTTCTCCACACCCTCTCCAGCATTTATTACTTGTAGTCTTTTGGATAGCAGCCCTTCTGACGGATGTGAAATGGTACCTCATTGTGGTTTTGATTTGCATTTCTCTAATAATGAGTGATGTTGAGCATCTTTTCATGTGTTTGTTAGCCATCTGTATGTCTTCTTTGGTGAAATGTCTGTTTAGTTCTTTGGCCCACTTTTTGATTGGGTCGTTTATTTTTCTGGAATTGAGCTGCAGGAGTTGCTTGTATATTTTTGAGATTAATTGTTTGTTCATTGCTTCGTTTGCTATTATTTTCTCCCATTCTGAAGGCTGTCTTTTCACCTTGTTTATAGTTTCCTGTGTTGTGCAAAAGCTTTTAATTTTAATTAGGTCCCATTTGTTTATTTTTGTTTTCTTCTTTTTTAAAACGTACAAATTGAAAATTCTTCCATTTCTCCCTAGTTATAACTCTGTCAACCTTCAGAATGCATCCTTTTAGCAGAACGCTTATTTGCATATTAAAGATATGATTTAATTCTTCTTTCATCTTTATCATTGTCATCATTGTGATCATGAAGAACCTTTGTAATCATGTCTATTGATTTTTTTTTTCTATTATGTTTTCTAGCTTTTCTTAGAAAGGCCACTTGCACTCCCAAGGATATATACATAACCGACTATATTCTTTAGAAAATGGCTTCATTTTTAAAAAAATAATTAACTCTTTAATTCATCTGGGATTTATTCTGGCATATGATCTGAAGTAATCATTTAACTTTATATTGGTTACATGGTTATTCACATCCTATATTGAACTGTCTATCCCTTTTGAACTGATTTCAAAAGTCAGATTCATCATTTAATGTTTTTTTTACATGCTTTTGGACTTTGCATTTTGGCCCCAGTTTTGCACATTTAAAGATCTGGCAAGACAGATATAATTGATTACTCGTGGTTTTGGAAGTTTTCTGGCTATTCTTACTAGTTCACTTTTCAGATTAATTAGTATTGGTAATTATGTTAAGCATCCATATATTGATTTGGGGTTCAGTTCAGTCACTCAGTCGTGTCAGACTCTTTGCAATCCCACGGACTGCAGCATGCCAGGCTTCCCTGTCCATCGCCAGCTCCCAGAGTTTGCTCAAACTCATGTCCATCGAGTCGGTGATGCCATCCAACTATTTCAACTAACCTCTGTTGTCCCCTTCTCCTCCTGCCTTCAATCTTTCCCAGCATCAGGATCTTTTCCAATGAGTCAGTTCTTCGCATCAGGTGGCCAAAGTATCGGAGATTCAACTTCAGCATCAATCCTTCCAATGAACATTTAGGACTGATTTCCTTTAGGATGGACTGGTTGGATCTCCTTGCAGTCCAAGGGACTCTCAAGAGTCTTCTCCAACACCACAGTTCAAAAGCATCAATTCTTCGGTGCTCACCTTTCTTTATAGTTCAACTCTCACATCCATTATATGACTACTGGAAAAACCATAGCTTTGACTAGACAGACCTTTGTTGGCAAAGTAATGTCTCTGCTTTTTTTTTTTACATAGTGTTTATATTTAATGTTTTTAGCAGATAATTTACATACCTCCCCACCCCTTCCTATAAGTTAGTGTTGACAAGATTCCATAATAAACTACTTAAAGAGAAGCTTTGGTCAAGCATGGAATGAAATTGCAAAACAAAACAACCCCCAAAACAAAACCAAAATCACTGCTGCTTTTAAAAAACCAACACTTTCACCAATCATATTCAAACAAAACACACAACGAGGTTTGCACCCTGTGCTTCTTCCGTGTTTCCTGGCGGCTGGCTCCCCTCCCATGCGAAAGGCGGAGCTTCTCCGCCGAAGCCTGTCCTCATGCTGGGTCTGGAGGCTCCTTCAGCTTCACATTATCCGAAGACCCTGGATGGAAGACTCTAAGGTCTTGAAATCCCAAACGGTCATGGCTCCGTCGATGCCGGTAGTGCAAAATTTGCGACAGTCTTGCTTGTCCACCTCATAAAGAGACACTTGAGTAATGCTGTTCTGGTGCAGCGTCTCCAGGGCCGTTTTGCAGTCCTCCGTCGTGACCCGCCTGTCCATGGCCGACGTGTTGCGCTGGATGCTCTGTTTGGGGATGTCCAGCTTGGAGATGAAGGTCAAGCAGCCACGGCCATCGTAGTTGAAGAGCATGGGGCAGCAATCATGGCCAGCAGCCACGACACTGTTCTCTGAGATGAACGACATACTGAAGAGGGGCAGAAGCTCCGTCTTCAGAGTTGAGACCTGCATGCTTTTTGAGGCGTCAGCAACCAACACTGTGCTGTCGTGGCTGACCCAGGCCAGGCGGCTGCTGCTGGCCGAGAAGCTGACCCCCTGCACCCAGCCGCCGGTGCCACTGCCACCGAACTCTGACATCAGCTGACCGAAAGGCATCTTGCTGCCTCAGGACGTGCTGGCTGGCTTCTCATCCACTTCTTTAATGTAGGCAGAAAACACTCTGCATTTGAAGTCACAGGATCCCGCTGCCAGCAAGACGTTGTTGGATGCCAATCCAAGCTGAGGACCATGGAGCGGATGGGCTTTTTAATGTGTTTGCTCACCCACCAGGCATTTTCAGACGCGAAGCGACAAATGGAGATGAGTCGTGCTCCGCTGCCCACGGCAAATTTGTTCTCTAGCGGGGACCACTTGACGGAAGTGGCCGCCTGGTTAATTCTCAGGATCACCAGGGTTGGCTTTGAGACACCATCCTTATGACTCCAGACGTAGGCGTTGTGGTTGGCCCCGCAAGTGACGATGCGGTCACTCTTAGGAGCCCAGTCAGTACCTGTGATGTGTCCGTTGTGTTCCTTGAGTTCATGAGCTTTCACCCACTGGCCCCCATTCTTCTTACAGATGTGGACTTCGTGATTATTGGGGCTAAGTGCGATTTGGGTACGATCCCTGATCCAGGCAGGACAGGTGATTGGCTCCAGTAAAAAAAAAAACTGATGCAGGGACATTATTCTTAGTATTTTCAAAGGATAGAAAGCTGGGATCGGGGCGGTCCAGATGGCTCAGAGCATTGAATTTGCAGACTCTGGTCAGTCAATGCGAACAGGCTCCAGTGGGCGTGGTCGGAAGACCGAGGCCCAGCTGTCTCTGCTATTTAATATGCTGTCTAGGTTGGTCATAGCTTTTCTTCCAAGGAGCAAGTATCTTTTAATTTCATGGCTGCAGTCACCATCTGCAATGATTTTGGAGCCCCCCAAAATAAAATCTATCAATGTTTCCATTGTTTCCCCATCTATTTGCCATGAAGTGATGGGACCAGATACCATGATCTTAGTTTTCTGAATGTTGAGTTTTAAGCCAACTTTTTCACTCTCCTCTTTCACTTTTATCAAGAGGCTCTTTAGTTCTTCTTTGCTTTCTGCCATAAGGGTGGTGTCTTCTTGCTTTTTCGATGATCCAGTGGATGTTGGCAATTTGATCTCTGGTTCCTCTGCCTTTTCTACTTTTGTAAATCCAGCTTGAATATCTGGAAGTTCACAGTTCAGATACTGTTGAAGCCTGGCTTGGAGAATTTTGAGCATTACTTTGCTAGTGTGTGAGATGAGTGCAGTTGTGCAGTAGTGTGAGCATTCTTTGGCACTGGAATGAAAACTGACCTTTTCCAGTCCTGTGGCCACTGCTGAGTTTTTCGAATCTGCTGACATATTGAGTGCAGCACTTTCACAGCATCATCTTTTAGGATTTGAAATAGCTCAACTGGGATTCCATCACCTCCACTAGCTTTGTTGGTAGTGACACTTCCTAAGGCCCACTTGACTTCACATTTCAGGATGTCTGGCTCTAGATGAGTGATCACACCATCGTGATTATCTGGGTCGTGAAGATCTTTTTTGTACAGTTCTTCTGTGTATTCTTGCCACCTCTTCTTAATATCTTCTTCTGTTAGGTCCATACCATTTCTGTCCTTCATTGTGCCTATCTTTGCATGAAATGTTCCCTTGGTATCACTAATTTTCTTGAAGAGACCTCTAGTCTTTCCCATTCTATTGTTTTCCTCTATTTCTTTGCATTGATCACTGAGGAAGGCTTTTTTATCTCTCCTTGCTATTCTTTGGAACTCTTTTGGGGTTAACTGATGTTTTGGTGTTAACTGATTTGGAGTTGCCTGATGCTGTTTCAAGAAAGACTGTCCTCATACAGGAACACAGTATTTCTCTCTAGTAAATAAAATCTTGTATATGCCTCAGTAAAGTACATCTGGATGTTTCTTGCTAAATCTGTCCCTGGGAATTTTGTCATTTTAATTATTTAGGTCTTTTTTTTTTTTTCCCTGTCAAGATATCCAACTGGTAATTGTTGGAAGGGGATGGAAAGTGTTTTAGAAGAGTGAATTCAGGGGTATTAGTCAAAGGAAGTGAAACCGAGCCAGGGCACTGTCACAAGTGAATGTAAACACACCTTCCCTGGGGCACATCCTGTTATTGAGGAAAGGTAAGAGTCGGACACGACTGAAGCAACTTAGCACACAGGAACACACACAAGTGCAAGCTTGCTGGAAAATGAAGCTTGTGTCCTAATCTGGGCCACAAACTTCAAAAACAACTTTTTTTCCCGTGTTCTCTAGGTCATAATACAATTTGGAAAAACAGTTTCAGGTATTCTTCAATGTCCGAGGGTGTATTTTTCAGCAATTTCTTTTCAGGCTGGTGAGAAAGAACTTTAGATCCCCAGGTGCTCTAGCCCACTAGGCCCCTCTCTGAGGCTGCTGTGTGTAGATGGTCCTGAAGGCAGGTTTATTTCCTTTGCCCCATTTAATGGGTCATCCTGAACTTCAGTTATTCTCTCAAAAGTTATGAAATTAACAAAAGGAGGATTATGTTTAGTCAAAGATAGGAAATATGGATCTTTTTTGAAAATAAGTCACAGACAGAATATATTTAAAATTTATATAATCCAAATGTAGATTATAAGAAGACCACATATGGTGCTCATGCAAATCACTAAGGGAAAGAAATGACCAGTTGTGAAAATGGGTGAAGGATTTGTTAAGCCAGCTTACGGAAGAGCATAACTGAATGGCCAAAAAGCATTTGAAAAGATAAAATTCTTTACCAGTAATCCTGGAAATCAAAACAGTGAGCTACTATTTCACACATCATATTTATTAGAAAAAAAAGTATGGCAATACCACGTATTAGGAACTCTTATATTCTGCTGGTGGTGATATAAATCAGTTCAGTCAGTTTAGAGAGCAAGTTGACACTGTCTAATAAAGACGTTTATAACTCATGGTCTAGCAATTCCATTTCTAAGTATACTGCCAAGAGAAACTTGCAACGGTGCTCAAGGAGACATGTATAAGGATGTTCAGTGCAGCATTATTTATAATAATGAAAAATTGGAAGCAGCTCATATGTGCAATAACTGGGAATCAAGATTATATACATGTTTTTTTTTTCCCCCACAGTAGAATACTGAATGGACTACATCTGTATTTAGAAGTTGATGACTAAATTTCAAACACATAAAAATGGATGAAAATGTTGCAGAATAATTCCTACAGTTTGATACCAATCAATATCATATATTGTTCATTGTACATACCTTTGTAGTGAAACTAGAAAGATACAGATGGAAAGGATACACACCAACTTCATGATACTGGTTGACTCTAGGAAGATAGGAGCCAATTGGGTTCAGAAGGGATTAAAAAGAGACTTTAAATCTCTCTAAAGTTTTATTTCTTAAAAAATTCAAATATGAAAATATAGAAATACTTGCTAAATATTGGTAGCAGAAATATGGATATTCATTATTAGTTTCTGTACTTTTCTATATTTTAAAATAGCTCATATTTTAAAATTTTATCTAATTGGAGGCTAATTACTTTACAATATTGTGATGGTTTTTGCCATACATCCACATGAATCAACCATGGGTGCACATGTGTCCCCCCATCCTGAACCCCCCTTCCACCCCCCTCCTCACCCCATCCCTCTGGGTTGTTCCAGAGCACTGGTTTTGAGTGCCCTGTTACATGCATCAAACCCGGACTGGTCATCTATTTTACATATGGTAATATACATGTTTCAATGCTATTCTCTCAGATCATCCCCCCTTGCCTTCTCCCAGAGTCCAAAAGTCTGTTCTTCACATCTGTGTCTCTTTTCCTGTCTTGCATATAGGGTCGTTGTTACCATCTTTCTAAATTCCATATATATGCATTGATACACTGTACTAGTGTTTCTCTTTCTGACTTACTTCACTCTGTGTAATAGGCTCCAGTTTCATCCACCTCATTAGAACTGACTCAAATGAATTCTCTTTTATAGCTGAGTAATATTCCATTGTGTATATGTAACACAACTTCCTTATCCATTCATCTGCTGATGGACATCTAGGTTGCCTCCATGTCTTAGCTATTGTAAACAGTGCTGCAGTGAACATTGGGGTACATGTGTCTCTTTCAGTTCTGGTTTCCTCAGTGTATATGCCCAGCAATGAGATTGCTGGGTTGTATGGCAATTCTATTTCCAGTTTTTTAAGGAATCTCCACACTATTTTCCATAGTGGTTATACTAGTTTGCATTCCCACCAACAGTGTAAAAGGGTTCCCTTTTCTCCACACCCTCTCCAGCATTTATTGTTTGTAAACATTTTGATGGCAGTCATTCTGATCAGTGTGAGGTGGTATCTCATTGTGGTTTTGATTTGCATTTCTCTGATAACGAGTGATGTTGAGCATCTTTTCATGTGTTTATTAGCCATCTGAATCTTCTTTGGAGAAATGTCAGTTTAGTTCAGGCCCACTTTTTGATTGGGTTGTTCATTTTTCTGGTATTGAGCTGCATGAGCTGCTTGTATATTTTGGAGATTAATTCTTTGTCAGTTGTTTCATTTGTTATTATTTTCTCCCATTCTGAATGCTGCCTTTTCACCTTGTAAAATAGCTCATATTTTAAAATTAAGTTGAAATAACCTATTTTTCTATAAAAATGGAAAGCTAGTCAGAATATTTCTGTGGTGAGAACACTTTCCAGACTTCATCTTTTGTGAAATATAAAACATATCCTTCCCATTGCTACTCTACCTTGGGCATCTTTATGTGTATGACAAACACCCATGATGCTTCTCGTCAAGT
This sequence comes from Giraffa tippelskirchi, assembly GCF_054371585.1. Lineage (NCBI taxonomy): Eukaryota > Metazoa > Chordata > Mammalia > Artiodactyla > Giraffidae > Giraffa > Giraffa tippelskirchi. Next base: position 84,265,931 of record NC_137275.1, on the reverse strand, counting down.
CTTTGATTGTGTAAGTTCAGAAAATATTCCCTAGCAGTTCAGAGGAATTATAAGGCTGTGAGGGATTGCTCATGCCTAGAAGTCATTAGAATTACTATATGAAGTTTGATTTTTCATTGTTTAAAAACTGCTCTTCACTCAAAAGATGTGAATTTTCTATTAGTCTCCAGGAAGAAAAGGCTTGACTAACCTAAAAACCTAATAAAATTTCTTTCATTAGGCCTTAAGAACTGCACAATTCAGATTCCCTTTGTGCCTGGGCTTTTAGGAAGCTAGAGCTAATGTAATGATCAGTTGAATTTACCATCTTATTCTGATCCTGATCATAGATAATTGCCTGTCTATTTCCCTATATAGTTTTTGATGTTCATTTCTGATTTATTTACTGCTGTATTGCACATGTTTATAAGTGTTCTTAGATCCATCTTGAAGGAAATGCATTTTAAAATAATAAGCACGTCGATAGATGAATACATGAGTGGACTGATTTATGAACCATAGATTATATTAATTTACCCTGAGAAATATGACTGCCAAGTAAATAGGCATAGTTTGTCAGCTGGTCAGTATACTTGCTTACCAGTATGAGAATCTCCTTAAGAAAAAAATTTTCAGCAAGAAGGTTTCTCAGTGACAATTTATACTAGTGACTGCCAGATGACTTTTCCCCCAAATACAACGCTAGTCTTATTATATCCCTGCTCAAAAACCTTCAGAAGTTCTGTATCCTCCTTAAGTAGACATTCATCAGCTGGGCATCTTATATGATAGTCTCCAAATATTCTAGCTTCTGTGTCTTTTGTCCCTGTCATGTACCCTCTGCCTCAACCAAACTGGAAAACTTAGTTTTCTAAGCACCAGACACTTTCCCATCTACATCCTTTTTAAATACTGCTTCCACCACTCACATGCCTCTTCCACCACTCACATGCCTCCCCCACCACAGAATCTTACTCACACATGAATGTCCATCTCAAAAGTCATCTGGTAAGAATAATAGCACATATTCATATGTTAACTCATTTGATCCTCGTACAACCCTGTATATGATAAGTAGTATTAATCCCACTTTACAGATGAGAAAATGTGAGGCACAAAGAGGTCATCACTTTCCCAAAAGAACATAACTAATGAGAGAGATGAAATTGGATTCAAATCCAGCCAGCCTGGCTCTGGAGTCCACATTCCTATTGATGAGTTTCAATATCCCCAAAAATGGAAACTTGGCATATGGAATATTTCAAGCTAAGGAATTTGAGAAATGGCTGGTGCAGGAAGGACTTTCTGATTTTTTTCCCCAAAGTAGATCATAAGACTCTCATGTGAGAGGTACCCTCCCTATACCTGGAGGAAAGGACCATATGTATCTATGAAAGATTGTTGTTGTTCAGTCACTAAGCTGTGTCTGACTCTTTGTGGCCCCATGTACTGCAGCACGCCAGGCTTCCCTGTCCCTCACTATCTCCTGGACTTTGCTCAAATTCATGCCCATTGAGTCAGTGATGACATCCAACCATCTCATCCTCTGTTGTCCCTTTCTCCTCCTGCCCTCAATCTTTCCCAGCATCAGAGTCTTTTCCAGTAAGTTGGCTCTTTGCTTCAGGTGGACAAAGTATTGGAGCTTCAATTTCAGCATCAGTCTTTCCAATGAATATTCAGGGTTGATTTCCTTTAGGATTGACTGATTTGGTCTCCTTGCTGTCCAAGGGACTCTCAAGAGTTCTTCAGCACCACAATTCGAAAGCATCAATTCTTCAGCGCTCAGCCTTCATGGTCCGACTGTCACATCCATACATGACTACTGGAAAAACCATAGCTTTGACTAGACAGACCTTTGTTGGCAAAGTGATGTCTGCTTTTTAATCGCTGTCTGGGCTTGTCATAAATCTAAACGAACCTTTCAAACCTGGCCCTCTCACGGTTTCTTCGGGTGTGAAGACATGAAGGAGGGTGTGAGTGCTCAGTTGTGTCCGACTTTTTGCAACTCCATGGACTGTAGCTCACCAGGCTCTTCTGTCCTTTGGATTTCCCAGGCAAAAATACTGGAGTGGGTTGCCATTTCCTACTCCAGGGGATCTTCCTGATCCAAGGGTCAAACCCATGTCTCTGATGTCTCCTGCACTGGGAGGTGGATTCTTGACCACTATGCCACTTGGGAAGCCCATCTTGCTTTAGGGATTGTTGCCAAGTTCTAACATGTCTACTTACCCCTCTCTGGTGCTAGTCTCCCCCTCACCATCAGTGCTCTGGCTCTGCATCATCTTTTAGTTTTTCAAAGCCCTGCTCTACCCTGTCCTCACTGCCTTTGCACACACTGTTGCCTCTACTGGAATAAGCCTCCCCCTCAACTCCCATACTTATCACCCAGGTAGCCAGAACTCAACTTTCAGATTCAGCTCAAATACGACTTCCTCACAGAGCTTCCTTGACCCCATAGGCCAGACCAGGGACCCTTGCCTGCACTCTTGGAGTTCCCTGCAGTTTTTCTTCCTAACAAATAGCACAGTTTGCAATCATAGGTTGTGTGTCACAGATTAAAACTGGGAACCCACGTGGTCCAGTCCCCACACAATCTCTCTCAAAGAAACATCTACTCAAAGTAAATAATTAAAAGCAATTCATTCTTTACTAAAATCAGTCACAGAACACCAAGGGGACCCAGTCAATAAATCACAAATATACTTAATAACATCTATTTTGCCATTTCTCTGACTCTAGATCACACTTTGCATTACTGTTCTAAGAACCATCTCTTGCAGCTGGTGTGGGCTCTGGGGTCATACCACCTGGTGTTAAATCCTGGCTGTACTGCTTATTCAGTATGTAAACTTGTACAAGCTACTTCTTTATGCCTCCGTTTCTGTATCTGAAAAATGGGGTTAAATTCAGCATTTCTTTCATTGTTTTGGGGAGAACTGTGAGAGAGAATGGGGCTTCCCAGGTGGTGCAGTGGCAAAGAATCTGCCTACCAACACAGGAGATTTGATCTCCTGTGGTTTGATCCTTGAGTTGGAAAGATCCTCTGGAGTAGGAAATGGCTACTCACTTCAGTATTCTTGCCTGGAAAGTTCTATGGAAAAAGGAGCCTGGCAGGTTACAGTCCATGGGGTCTCCAAGTCAGACACAACTAAACACAAGCATGATGAGAGAAAATATTAGGTAAAGTGCATTGAAAAATTCCTGTAATATAATGAGGTGTTCAATAAAAATTATACAAAACAATAGTTTACAGAGCACCGGATTTGAGCTCCCTGTGTCGTACAGCAAATTCCCACTGGTTATCTGTTTTGCATATGGTAATGTATATGTTTCAATGCTACTCTTTCAATTCATCCCAGCTTCTCCTTCCCTCACTGTGTCTATAAGCCTGGTCTCTATGTCTGCATCTCCTTTGCAGCCCTGCAGATAGGATCGTCAGTACTACCTTTCTAGATTCCATATATGTGCACTAATATGTGATTGTTTTTCTCTTTCTGACTCACTTAATTTAATAAACAAATGCCTTATTCATTATTTCATTAAAAAAGAAATGGTTTAAACATTTTATTTACTTATTCTTTAACTTAAAAAAATTTTAATTGAAGGATAATTGCTTTACAGAATTTTGTGGTTTTCTGTCATACATCAACAAGAATCAGCTCTAGGTACACCTATGTCCCCTCCCTCCCAAATCTCCCTATCCAACATTTTAATTTTTAATAAATTATTTCTACCTGCCTCTGTTCTTTCTTTTCTTGAACCAATAGCTCACCTTTACTTCTGAAGTCTAGTCTCTGTTCTCCCATTAATTGGATCTGGCATCACAACAACTCAGACACCCAGCTGACAGAATATTTCTTGGAATGGGGAAGGGGAGGACGTGAGATGGGAGATGCTTAGAAGACAAAAGCAAAATTCTCTTTGATTGTTGAAAGAGTGAAGGAAATTTGCTAATATTGTAATTAACAACCTTTCCCCTTTTCCCTTCATCACACCTTTATGATTATTTGACTATTGTATAGCATCCCCCACTGGGCTAAGCACTGGGAGAACAGAATCTGTGTTCATGTAAGTCACCATTGTACCCACACTTCCTGGAACACAGCAGTCGCTCAAGTCTGATGCATGAATAAATGAGGGAGGTGATGATTCAATGAAATCATGCTGATTATGCATTTGATACAGTGCCTGGCACATTGCACTGAACACATGTTCATTTTGGGTATTCTTTATTTTACACCCACCTTCTCCATAAGAAATCCTTCCTGTGCCAATTTTACACCTAATTTATTTCCAGAGCTCCTCCTCAGGGCCCCTTCTCAAGAAACCTTCCCAGAATATCCCTCCTGGACTAGGAGTTTTACTCGTTTGCCCCCATGGCTGGGTGGCCTTCTGACTATTATAGAATTAGCCAGTAACATGTCTCTTTCCTCACCAGACTGTAAACCCCCTCCCCAGGGGTCACATTTGACAAGGAATCTCCAGTGCTTGGCACACTGTTTGAAATATACAGGTGTTCGATAGATGTGTAATGAATATTATTAAATCACAGTTTCTCTTAGATATGTTTCAACACAGTTTTCACTAATTTTTGCATGAAATTTGGGAAATACTACTTGGTGTGCTGCAGTCCATGGAGTCGCAAAGAGTCAGACGCAACCGAGCAATCGAACAAGTTCTTTTAAAAAACTTTCAGCATATTATTTTTTATTTAAAAAGTGAAACCTCAGAAACATACAGTGGTGTACCAAAGTTGAAATTTCAGAAATAAAGCTTTCATTAAGAAAAAAATTGTTCATACAGACTCATGTTCACCTCAATAAGTTTCCCACAGAGAAATATCAATAGTTTCTTTTCAAGTTCTAAGACTATTACAGTGGAAATATAATTTCTTGGAGGTGACAAACACGGGATGCCCTGCACTTAAATATGAGCCCTAGCTGCTTGCAAGTTTAGCTAGCTTGAGGTAATTAGAATTAGTCAGAAAAAGGCTGTCTCTTGTCTTATGGCAAAAATAATATACATTCATTAATTAGCCTTTAGAAAATAATTATTAACTGGAAGTACTGAGGCTTAGCTCATTCTTTTCTTATTAGTAATATTTTCAAACCAACTCTTAGAGTTGTATTACTTCAGCATATGGTTAATATCATTCATTTTATGTTAAATCTTTCTAGCTTCAGAATGAATGATGATATATTCTGATGACCTTGTTCCCAAGTGAGGGAAACCTGGTCTCCCCTCTCCACTAGCTAAATCTTTTAACCTGGCTTTTGAGAATGCAAATACATGGACGCATAGAGCTGAAAGGGATTTCCTTCTCCAGTGAGTAGCCTAAACTACACATAGCTAATGGTGTAGCCTAAACTACACATATTTTCAAAGCTCTCCAGTGATCGTAATGACAGAGTTTAATTACCTTCGCAGTTGAGTTCTGCCTTAGGTCAAAGAGAACTCTCTTGTTCATTCTAATCCACTTTTGTTTGGTTTTCATCTCTGTAGAGATGGAGAAAAGTCAGCTAGTATCCTCCTCCAAATAAACCTTCCTGTTCTCAAAGAAAGTTATTAAATCAGTCCTTGGCCTGCAGTTTTCAAGTGAGGCCAGTTCAGTGTCTTCAACCTTTCCTCCAAGATCTTTTCCTCCATCCTTTTAATTTTTTGTTGTTTCTCTTTGGATCTTTTCCAAGTTCTTTACAGCTCTCTAGAAATTAAGAAACAAAAACTTTACTCAAAGTTAATAGGGGCCTGACCAATATCAAATATAGAAAAAAATGATAGGTTCTCAGGTTTTGTATATCATACCCCATCAGTACACATTAGGGCCAGTAAAACTCATCAATGTACACATTACTAAAGCATCATTTGTGATATTCTAAAATAAGGTTAAATAAAGACTTTCCACTTTAAAAATACCTTTTTATTCACAGAAAATATAAAGGGGTGCATAGGAAGATAATTTTAAATGCTTATGACAAAATACTGTTTGAAGCATTCATTAGCTGAAAAATAACCAATATCACACATCATAAGTCATTTTTAATTCTTTGTTGTTATTTAGTCACTACGTCATGTCTGACTCTTTTTTGACCCTAGGGACTATTGCTCGCTAGGCTCCTTCTGTCCATAGGATTTCCCAGGCTAGAATACTGGAGTGGGTTGGCGTTTGTCTAGGAACTCTTTAAAACATTGGTTTAGTAAACCAGATTTTATTTCTGTGAATATTTGAAGATAATATTGCATTTTGACACTCAAATATATATTTGTAACTTAGAGTTTTTACTGGGGCCTAATGAACAATTAATTGCACTGGGAGTTGAAATTTGGGAAGTGGCTTCTAATCTCTGTGGAATTTAAAAAAATCAGCTTAGTATGAATCTACACCAAGAGGAAGATACTTTTACCAACAATGACATGGAAATAAACCTCTTCAGTGTCATGGCAGTCAGATCGCCGGTTGGAAAAGAATTTCCAGACACAGCATTTCAGGAAGGAGTGAGTTTATTAAGAGCAAGGAGCAGAGAAAATGAAGGTGCTACAAATGCAGTGGGTCAGGGAGACCTGTTAGAACAGCAGACTGGTCCAAGGGAGAGCCAGAGCTTTTCATGGGTTGTGTGCTCAGTTCTTCAGTCATGCCTGACTCTTCAGAACCCTGTGGACTGTAGCCCGCCAAGGATCCTCTGTCTATGAGATTCTCCAGGCAAGAATACTGGAGTGGGTTCCATTCCCTTCTCCAAGTGATCGTTCACATCCAGATCAAACCTGCGTCTCTTGCATCTCCTGCATTGGCAGGCAGATTCTTTACCACTGTGCCATCATGGGTTAGTAGGCAATTTTTATAGCCTCAAGACAAAGAAAATTCCTGCTGAAAGGGTGGCATTAGGTGATTGTTTAGAGTGCTATAGGGTAACTACTGGGTGGGCATTTTTGCTTAATTTGGGGTCAGGAATCTTGCTAGTAATGATTGGCAGGGCTTTTGGCAACAATTACAAAGGGGCTCACTCAGTTCTGGAGATGACCTTGTTTCTGCACTCTGCTGTAGTGGTCTTGGTCCAAGGCCTTGCACCTGTGACCTTGGTGTGGCACTCCACATTTATCCTCCTCCCCCTTGTGTCAGCATAAGAAATAAGAATCATGTAGAAACCAAAGATGTTCAGAGAGACTTCTGGGAGAGAATACAAGAATGAGTTCTATGAAGGGACTCAGCCTGAGACCCAGGGAGCTTGTCAGGGTTCAACAGGTGTCCTGGATCCTAGTTCATTACAGTCACACGATGAGAATATTTTCAATTAGAAATGATGTTAGATTTATTTGTATAATTAAAGCACATCAGCCAGTCAGTGTGGATGGTTTATAGAGCTGTGTGTAAAGAGGGATGGACAGAGCCTCTCTTTATTCTTAGACATTATTTATCAAACCTTTTTGGCCATGACCCACGATAAGGCATACATTTTACATGGTGATTTGGTAGACACGTATGTAAGTATAAAACTGGAACCAAAGTTTCATAAGGTAATAATCCTTACTATGTTCTCTGATATTTTCTATTCTATCCTTTTCTAGTCTGTCCTATTCTGTTTGTTCTGTTTCATTTTTTAAATGCTCGTCTGGACTCACTAAATTGCTTATATGACCGATGATGAGCAGGTCACAAACTGCTGTTGGAAAAACACTGCTCTAGGGCACCGGAGCTTTGCACTCACAATTCCTCAACTGACTGTTTCCTTTCATGTCATAAATCAATGTCCATATAATTTGTTGCCTGCTATAACTGTGGAATTGGTTTCCTAGACAGGCTTTTTCCTCCTATCAAATCTTTTTCTTCCAGCCAAGTGTATAATAATATAGGATATATTGTTTTGGACACACTGGAAACATGTCTAAATCCTTTGGTACTCCAGTCTAAAGAGAAAACCTACAAAACTGTAAAACCTACAAATGAGGATCCTGGATCAGAATGCTTTAGGTTGTAAGTGATAGAAATCCTGCCTTAAGCTGTCTTAAATAATACACAATTATGACATCTCAAAGTGAGGAAGTTCAGAGCTAGACTTGGTTGGCTCAGGGGCCTACTGATGTCACCCAGGACACTGGTTCTGTCCACCTCTCAGGTTGGCTTCATCCTCAGGCTGAGGATGGGCCCAATGTTCAGGTAGCACTCCCAGACACAACTCATCCAGAGGAGAAAAAAGGTGATTCTCTTCCTGTAGTTCCTTTATGGAGACACTCCCTATAGATGTCCTGCTATATCCTGTTGGCCCTCATGAGGGTCACCTGTCTTTTCTTATATCAATAACTGGCAAGGAAGATGTGATGACCCTTAAATCAATTTACAGAGTCAAAAGAATCACCTGCACAATTAAATTAAACTTCCTAAAGTTATCTTAGATTTCTCCATCTTTCTCATCTCCATATCTAATTTGATACTAAATCCTGATAATTCTTCCTCTAAATATCTCCAGTACCAGACGACATCTCACTGTCTCCTTGGCTTCCACCCTAGTCCAAGTCACCATCATCTCCTGCCTAGATATTGCCATAGCCTCCAAGTTGGTTTCTTTTCTTCTTGACTTTACCTTCTTTGATCTCTTCTCAATACAGAGTAATCTTGTTGAAACAGTAAATCAGGTCATGTCACTGGTCTGTTTAGAACTCTCATTCTCTGCTAATTTGAGACTTTGTACCAAGAGCCCTTGGACTGCAAGGAGATCCAATCAATCCATCCTAAAAGAGATCAATCCTGGGTGTTCATTGGAAGGACTGATTTGAAGCTGAAACTCCAATACTTTGGCCACCTCATGCGAAGAGCTGACTCATTGGAAAAGACCCTGACGCTGGGTAGGATTGGGGGCAGGAGGAGAAGGGGATGACAGAGGATGAGATGGTTGGATGGCATCACCGACTCCATGGACATGGGTTTGGGTGGACTCCGGGAGTTGGTGATGGACAGAGAGGCCTGGCGTGCTGCAATTCATGGGGTCGCAAAGAGTCGGACACGACTGAGCGACTGAACTGAACTGAACCAAGAGCCAGACATGGAGGAGTAAATGAAATAGACATGGGACATACCTTCTGTTGAGGGGTACGGATGCATGCAAGCCAATGAAATAAGTAAACTATGTAGTGGAGTAGATGGTGATAAGTGCTGTGGATAAAAATAGACAAGTTCCTCCCATAACGTGGTTTATATTCTAATATACTTGAAGGACCTAGTACAGAGCAAGTCTCTGATGTGTGATAGCTACATTAGTTGCCTTTTCATTGGAAAGTGACAGGAACCTAATTCATACCAAATTAAGCGAGTCAAGAGAAACAAAACAGCAGGCCCGGCTCTAGGACTCAAACAGCATTGGAAGCCAGTTTCTATCCACCTTCCCTTCATGCTTTTCCCCACCCTGGTTTTATTCTCACATACATTCTCACCACACAGGGCAATGAGGGACACCATGGCTCCAACTAACATTTACTTTCCTAGCAACCTGGTCGGAAGAGAACCCACCACAGAGTTCTAGCCACATTTTGAAAAATACAGCCCCAAATAAATGATTAACCTGAATGCCTGTTTCTTCTTCTGTGAATTGAGAGCACTAGCAGTAATACCTATTTCACAGATCATCGTCAGGAAATTTTGCCTAATGTACCTAAAGGCAACTTGCATAGGACTTGGCCAAAAGTGCACACGATAAATATTGACTCATTAATTTGTTTTCTCATATGCATGCATTGATCATAATTTCTGCTTTAGAGGGCTGCCAGAAATCAATAAGTTTTATCAGTGCTTAAAATTAGTACTTTGTCATGCATTATCCTGCCCTGTGACTGTTTTATGAGACTGGTTTCTCCAATTGTATTGCAGTGTTCCCTGTGAGATGAGATAGATAAGAGATGAATTTGTTATATGAAAACCTAGGTTCAGATCCTGTTCTGCCACTTAAACTTGCGGGATTTTGTGCAACTGATTACCTTCCATGACACTTACTTTGCTTATTTATAAAATGAGATGGAGATACCTGCTTTGCTGGGGTTGCGGACAGGTAAAATGAGATGGTATTTATTATTTCCCTGGCACCATGGTAAGTTCAATACACAGTAGCTTGAAGCTCTGAGCTTAGGATAATGGCCCCCACACAGCGACTATTCAGTAAATCCATACTTGGTATTAAACACACATTCTACATCCTCAGATTTGGTGACTCACACCTGAACTCTTGGGGCAGCTCTGCTTCAACAGATATTTTTGCAAACACATTAAGAATTTCCTTGGATATGAGTTCTGAACAGTTCAAGACACTTCTTTGGTTTAATAACTGTCCCCAAAGATGTTACTTTGTGCTAGTTTTTCTTAAATTGTATCCCACATCAATAATTAACCTTTCCTGCCATTTGTCTCATATATTGCATGCTATTTTCTTTTTTCTCAAGTAAGCTAAGAGGCTGTTTATAAAGGACCCCAGGGTGAGAAAGAAATGTATTTGTGGTCTGGCTTCTGAAATCATGAAAGGGTGGATTTGAAAGGGGGGAGAAAGTGATACGATGACATTTAAGGACAGCATGTAACCTGTGTGTGGAAGGGGCTGGGGTCATCTGGTAGAAAAGCAGCACTGATATTTTGGCATCCACTGGTGATATAGTTATCTTCTCCATTCACTAGGTTTCTCTTTTTGTCTATTTTGCTTTATTCAGAAAAAACAAGTATTTGTTGAGCCCATATTCTATACCAGGCTGTGTGTTGGATATGGGGACACCACAGGAGCACAAGGCACAGCCCCTTCCTGAAGAGACTTGCAGTTCTCAGAGAGAGGGTTGCTGGTGGATGTGGAGGGAAGGGGATTCTCGTGGGAGAAAGACCTGGAGTAAGGGTGCTGGGCACATGTCAGGGTCAGAGAACACAGCTGTGCTCTGGCTGGGGTCCACAGACTGCAGGAAGGGGAGTATAAGAGATCAGATCAGTCTGGAGGGTGGGACCGTATCACGTGTTAGGAGTTGGGATTTTTACAACAAGGATCCTACGGCAGGGGTGTCAGAAATCATCCGTTGCCCACTGCACCACCCGGGCTGTTGCCATGATGAAGCTGAGCAGAGGAGGAGCCATGGCTGCCGCAGCTCTTCAAGGACAGCCAGTCTAACTTGGGATGTAAGAGGCCTGCAGATTCTGAGATGTCTGAACCAATTGTTGTGAGCCTACACTGGTGATAAAGGACAGTTTGGTCATTTGGATGTGGAAGCAGTCAATAAATAGAACCTGGAAGGTGTGTGCTCTGACTGGGATAAGAAATGGTACATCGTGCAGATGTTCACCACTTGGATGGCCCAGGGATCTTACTTCACAGATGTGGCAGGGTAGAACCTCTGCTGACTTCTTTATGAAGGAGTATATCAAACAAATGTTGTTGACAATGAAAAACCCTATTTAAAAAAACCCATCTACCCAGCCTCGCTGTCTTTAGGCTAATAAGGAATTGTCTCCATTTGACTAATGCAGGCAATGAGGTTAAGAGATGTTAAATGACTGTCTTGAAGTCACACAGCTTCCATGGGCCTTTTTGGGAGCATGAAGCATCTCCCAAAACCACATCTTTGATATGGCTTTGTTCTAAAAGAAAGGGTCAATTTGAGTTACAATAGGATTTTTCTAACCTAGTTGACCAATACATTTCATAAATAAGAACAACCACAAATATTTCAGTATTTCTTTTAATATATTTCCAACTAGATCAAGGGATAATAATCTAAACAGAGAATGTTTAGATTTTGTTCATTCATAAGCACCCATTACATAGAAAGCATGGGGCTAGGATTCTTCAGAGACTATATAGTACATGCTTTCTATTCTACTTGTATGCACATAATATAATCCTAAATTGAGTTCTGTATCCCATCAAGGTAATAAAATCTATCCATTTTGACATTGAGCTGCTCATTATACAATTCAAAGCAAAGTTTTGTGTGTTTTTTTTGCAATTAAGACAATTTTTTTAAAGTAGTTTTCGATTCATAGCAAAATTAAGGGTAACGAACAGAGATTATACCCTGTTCCTATATGTGCATAACTTCTATACCCCACCAGAATGATACATTTGTTACAACTGATGAACCTACATCATTATTGTTACCTGAAACCTGGGTTTTCTTATTGGTGGATTTTGAGCCAAAAGACGCAACCAAGCCAAAGATCAGGAAAACAGCTTGCAGCAAGTAAGAATACTGAGGCTCTTTCTCAAAGCAGTGTCTTCCTGAATAGCAAAATTGGAGAAGTTTTAAGCTAAGGTATATCCATATACATGAAGCAGCTTGGGAAGTCCACAGAGTCCAGGGTTTAGTTGATTGAAATCACAAGGATCAGAAAAGGTCAACATTGTCATCCCTTAGGTTCAGGATGATCTGGTGGTTAAGGCTTCAAGCTAACCTTTATCATTGGAATAGAACTGGGAGTCTTTACAACTGATTTATTATCTTTGCTGTTGTTACTTCTATTGCCTGATTGCATTCTTTTGTCCCCTTAAGGTTATTAATTGCCAAGACCTATTCAAGGGCAAGCATTGAGGCTTAGTTCACAAAATGACTTAGGCCCAAAATAACTTCTCTTACGTCAAGAAAGCCGTATGCCTGGTTCTCTTTCTCTGGGAACCCCCTACCTTATCTGCTTGCATTATCACTCAAAGTTCATAGTAAACATTAAGCTTTACTCTTAGTTTTGTCCATTCTTTCAGTTTGAATAAATGCATAATGACGCATAGCCATCATTATGGTATCATATAGAATATTTTTACTGCCCTAAAAGTCCTTTGTGCTTCACCTATTCATACCCCCCCAACACAGTTCTTGGCAATCAAAGGTCTTGTTACTGTTTCAATAATTTTGCTTTTTCCAGAATACCATACAGTTGGAATGATATAGTATGTAGCTGTGATATTGTGATTAAGTAATATATAATAAGTATATAATATAATATATAATATAATATATAATAAGTAATATATATTTGGTATTCATTAAGTTTCTATCACTGGGCTCCTAAAACACTTAGAATTTGCTAAGTCAGAAGAGCAACAAAGGGGTCTTTTGTCACATCAGTGAGGTGACCTGCGGATTGCATCTAAGACTGATTTCCAGAAGAACCAACCATGGGCTTAGAGGGTTGGAGCTTTTAGTGCCACCCCTGACCTCCAGGGAGGGGAGAGGGGCTGGAAATTGAGTTCAGTCATCAATGATTTAGTCAGTGGTTCAATGGCAAATGATTTGATCATTCATACCTATATAGTGAAGTGTCCATTAAAAAATCCTTTTGCTCCACATAATTACTATTTGCTGTTGTTAAGGTCTGATCAATCTAAAAGGTGTACAAAATTTTATCTGTATGTTTATGTATCTATTTATTTCCAATGGTTTAGTGGCAAAAAGATAAACCTAGGAATCTGACTATTGAGGATCCCAGCGCCATTACTTCCTAGCCATATGGCCTTGGGTAAACTACTTAACCTCTCCATTTCCTCTTTCCTAAACAGGTCATGGTAATGGAAACCTCATAGCATTTTGAAAATATTGAATAAAGCAACATATGTAAAGCACACAGCACTGTCCAGTCACATGGCAAGCACTTAATGAATACACATCCTTGTCTTCTTCCCTTGTAAAACATATGGTTCTGGTCATGGTCATCTCTCTCTCTCTTTTTTTGGTAAACTACCTTGTATTATTATTTTTAACTTAATTAATATTTATTTATATTTATTTTTGGCTGTGCTGGGTCTTTGTTGCTATGAGTCGGAGCTCCTCTCTAGTTGCAGTGCTCGGACTTATTACCAAGGCTTCGCTTGCAGGAGAGCACAGGTTCTAGGGTGTGTGGGCTTCAGAGTTGTGGCTCATGGGCTCAGTTGCCTTGTTGAATATGGAATCTTCCCCGACCAGGGGTCCAACCCATATCCCGTGCATTGGCAGGCAGACTCCCAACCACTGGACCACCAGGAAAGTCCCTGGTCACCTCTCTATATTATGATAACACTTCTCTATTATCTTACCATTACCTCCTGTCAATTACTAACATGACTAGACTTAACCTTCTGATTTTTCAGGATATATTTTCAACTTTATTTACAGAATAATGATGAACTTAAAGCTATTGCCTTTTGTTTTACTAGGGGCTACACAGCCCACAGACTATAACTTAAGGCAGTATAGAAACTAATATTATCTGCTTGTTTCATGTAGTGTTCTTTTAAATGAATTAATGATCAAATTCTCTAGTTTGAAGAAACTTGTAAATTACTAAAAACCCACCAAGTAATAACATATTGTCCTGATGGTTTGCAGATTCCATGCTTAGATCACCTATCCAGGAGCATTATGACTGAGACTTTTAGGTTTCTCCTTCTAAATGTGACATCCTTCAAAGGGAGATTATTATGTTGTTTAACATTAGGAATGTAGCACATAAATAAGTTATGCCCACATGCAGAATGCATCCCATACAAGAACTGCAAGAGACCTACCAGAAACATTGCAAAACTTCCATGATTATAACAAAGCACTGGAACAGGCAATGTTGGTGGTGTAGGAATGGGAAGCAAAGAAGGAAACAGAACTTAGAGAATTGGTTCAAACCTCAGTCAAAAGAATTAGGAAACTGGAAACTTGATGGTCCAAGCAAGATTTGCCTTTGTTTATTTCTCAAATAAAAGTAAAGGAAACCATAAACAGTGGGGAAATTCCTTCCACCTCCCCAAAGGGAGATAGAAGGGGCCTAGAAAGGCTGTCACCCAGATTTATAAATAAGAAACTGAAAGAGAGCCAGTTTTCCTGCCATCAAAATCTGAGCTCTTTCAGATGTAGCTAATGATGGGCACATTGAGCTGGAACAACTTAATTCCAGAACAAACACATCAAATGCTTGGTTATCTTTATCCTGCTTTTCTGTTATTGCCATAAATGATGTAAATAGTACATTCTCTTCTTTGGGAATAATGACAGGAGTGACTGTGGTTTGTTTTTTTAACTCTTCTGTTTGTGTTGATACACTTGAAGTTTGAAAGTTGAATGTTTAGTTGCTCAGTCGAGTCAGACTCTTTGCAACCCATGGACTGTAGCCTACCAGGCTCCTCCATCCATGTGATTTTCCAGGCAAGGGTACTGGAGTGAGTTGCCATTTCCTTCTCCAGAGGATATTCCTGGCCCAGGGATCGAACTTGGGTCTCCCACATTGTAGGCAGACACTTTACCATCTGAGCCACCAGGGAAGTCCTACACTTGACCAAGGAGAAATCTGCCAAACATGTAATGTGTAAGCGATTCAACTTGCAGCTTGAGGCTGCAAGTTGCTTGAGGAGGAGGATCATTCTGGTGCTCTCGTTTTTACATCCTTTGGTCTCTAGCTTGTGGATATGCGGGAAGAGTCCACAGAACCTGGCTTTCAAAAGAGAATTAGGGAAGGGTTCCTAGAGGCCTGAGACCAATCTCATCCCAAGGCCCGCAGAGAGCTGTTCCCACGAACTGAAGAAGACAAATTTAGATGCGGAATCAGAGGAAGGGCCCTCCCTCCCTGTACACCTCTCAAGCAAATTGCAGAGAGAAGGTGGTAACGAATCCTTCAGGGAAATCCTTTCGTGAATGTTGACATCCTAGGTATGGTAATATCCTGTATGCATTAAACATTTAGACAGACTTCCACTGACATTTCTGCCTTGTTACAGAATGTGCATAGCTGTGGATCCCGGGACCACCATGGTGGCAGATGGACATCCTCCCTTCCCTTCCTCACCCCTCAAAATGTCTATCTTTTGGGCTCTTCTCCTTTCATCTCTACTCTTCTTTTTCTTCCTCCTTTCCCTCCTCTTCTTGCTCACTCATCAAATTCAGCATTATCACTTAAGATGCATCTTCATAATTGTAGACTATCATCCAATTGGACTTTAGAGTGGTCTTAACAGATCGATAGATCAATGGCAGTCAAAGCAACTGTGATAAATTAGTAATTTAATTCAGTCATATTATCAATTCTGGTGGCAAAAAGAATAAATTGTGCCATAATGCTACTAGTATTACCTACTAGGATTTTTTGAGACCCTAGTGCCAGAGAGGCAATGTGCTAGGTATCTATATATATCCAGGCCTCACACCACCTGACTGACTAGCTACAGTTATTCCTATATCACATATGGGAAAACTGTGTTTAGAAAGAAAAATGAAGTCACTTCCCAAAGTTGCACTTGCCCAGCTAGTAAGTGATGGACCCAGATTTGAACCCAAGAATTTTGATTCTCCAACTTAGACTCCTAATTACTATGCTCTGCTGCATTGCTTCCTCTAGGGAGAATAAAGGGCACCATTCTTGTCTTATTTCCTTGAAGTTTCAGTTATTTTGTGTTCAAAGATCTTGTCACATCAGTTTTTTAAGTAAGGTCTTGTGGACTTCTAGGAGTCTGAAAAGTTGCCTCGAAGTCCTTTAATTATGAAAAAAATCCTTGTTTGGGGATGTAATTCCATGAATCTTTCCAAAGATTTTCTTTGACTTAGCGATCTTATTTTATTCAACTCAACATCTATAATTTAATACTCTGCTTCAGCTTCTTCTAAACGTTCCATACACTGTAATGATTGTTAGGACAAAAACAGGAAGAAAACACAGGATCTTAAAATTGTTTTCTTTGTAAAAGGCGATGAGTCAGACTTGCAAAGTCCACAGCACAAAAGTTCTTAATAATGCTAATTCCGTGGAAGCAGTGCATACCACTCTCTTTTATAAAACAAAACTTCCTTTAGATGTTTGTTCTATTTGTGGCAGATTTTCCAAATTTAGAGTAATATTCTCATTCCTTACTGATGCGTGGGTAGAAGCTTTATTGAGTCAAAAAACCATGACAGTCCCATATTTACCACTGGGAGACCTTAAGTAAGTCATTGAATTCTTTTAGAACAAAGGGTGATATAGTGAAGGCACCTCTAGACCATCCACCTTTCCCCCTCTACCCTGTGTCCTGGGGTCTTTATGGACCGTCCCAACAGTTTCCTTGCCTGCTGACTTCCTGTTGGTTTCAACCAATGGGAGGCACCAGGATCTTCCCAACCCAGGGATTGAACCCAGGTCACCTGCATTGCAGGCAGATTCTTTACCACCTAAATCACCAGGGAAGCCAGTAGAAGATCAGAGAAAGGCATATTTATTTGACTAGCTCCCTTCTTGCTAGCAGTGTATGGCAACAGCCACATTCCTCTCTCAAAGGTCATTGCCTCTCCTACAACTCCAGCTTTTAGCTTCCAGGGACCACTCCCTCCCTTTATCTTTCCTCACCCAGATCAGCAATGGCTTCTGGTCTGTGTTAACCCTATCTGCACCCTGATACAAAAGATATGGGTTTAGGTAAACCCTAAAGTTTCTTCTAAGTAGAATCACTTTTCAATAAGTTCTAGAAAGACCTTTTCTTTTGAGAAAGGAGATGATTGTAATGCTTAATTGACAGAATGTGTTCTAATAGGAGTTAGCATATGTAAATAAGAGGATATTAGACTGGGAGTCAGAGGATCAGCAGTGCTACTGAATAGGATACAACCGTCTTCCTCTTTTTAAAAGCTGGTAAAATACACATAACATAAAAATTACCATCTTAACTATTTTAAATTGACAGTGACATTAAGTACATTCACATTATTGTACCACCATCACTACCATCTGTTCACAGAACTCTTCATCTTGCAAAACTGAAGCTCTGAGGTCTTTAAACAATTAATATTTTCCCTGCCCCCAGCTCCTGGAAACAGCTGTTCTATTTTCTGTCTCTTTGAACTTGGTGAATCTAGGTACCTCATATAAGGGAAATCATACAGTGTTTGTCTTTTTTTGTGACTAATCTATTTCACTTAGTATAATGTTCTCAGAGTTCATCCATGCTAAGCATGTTTCAGAATTCCCTTACTTTTAAAGGCTGAATAATATTCCATTTTGTGTATATGCCACTTCATTTTAATCCGTTCATCCAACTATACACACTTGGGGTACTTCTACTTTTTGGCTACTGCAAATAATAATGCCATGAACATAGGTATTATGGATACCCAAAACTGGATACCTAAATGCCATGAACATTTGGGTATCCAATACCCAAATATAATCTTCAAGTCCCTGTTTCCAATACTTTTGGATATATACCCAGAAGTGCAAGTGCTGGATCATATGGTAATTCTGCTTTTAATTTTTAAGGAACCAGCATCTTGTTTTCCATAGTGGCTGCACCCATCAACAGGGCACAAGAGTTCTGATTTACTCTACATCCTCACAAGTCACTTGCTATTGTCTGTTTTTTTTTTGTTTTTTTTAATAATAACCATCCTTTAGGTATACAACTTTGAACCAATATTTGTTTAGTACCTATTCATCCATTCACTGTGTTAGGTACTGGGAATATCACAAACAGACTCTGCTCTCTAATGGACTTTATAATTCTAGAGGAAAGAGCAGACAAAAACAAAAAAGTGAAATAAAATAATTACAAATCTTGAGAAACATAGAATATAGAAAAGAACAGCCCAAGCAGGTGATATGAATGTGTAAAGGGCTGGAAAGAGCTTGGAGTTGTAGAGGGAGCAGCAGTGTGGCGGGAGTGGGGGGGCGGGGGGTTGGGGGAGTTGGGCAGGGCACAGACATGGAGAGGACACAGTAACGGCTTTGTTGTTCAGGTCCTTATAAAGCCACTTTTTAGATCTGAGATTTTGCTCAGTGTTCAGTATGAGGCCATTGAAGTTTTCCATGGGAGAATCGCATGCTCTGAACTTTAGACTAAACACTGACCTATGCTTCTGCTCACCAGGTGTCTTCCCAGGAGCCCTTGCGGCTTTGGGGCTGTGGGTCACTGGCTGTGGGAAGCTGTGTTGCGCAAGGTTAAGGACTCATGCTCTGGAGTCAGAGGTAGTTTGATTCAAATTCCAATTCTACCACCTACTCACAGTGTGACTTAAAAAACTTTACTTAAGCCCTCAGAGTCTCAGGTTCTTCATCAGGAAAATGGTAGTTTCTTCATCAAATTGTTTAAAAATAAAATGAGAAAATATATGTGAATCCCTTAACGCAATGTCCAGCGTACATTAAACTTTAATAAATATTAGCCATTATGGCAACCTATGGCAACCTACTCCAGTACTCTTGCCTGGAAAATCCCATGGACAGAGGAGCCTGGTAGGCTATAATCCATGGGGTCGCTAAGAGTCGGACACGACTGAGCGACTTCACTTTCACTTCTCACTTTCATGCATTGGAGAAGGAAATGACAACCCACTCCAGTGTTCTTGCCTGGAGAATCCCAGGGATGGAGGAGCCTGGGGGGCTGCCATCTATGGGGTCGCACAGAGTCCAACATGACTGAAGCGACTTAGCAGCAGTAGTAGCAGCCATTATAACCATTCATTTAACAAGTTTTTACTGAGAGCCCATTATGTGCCTGGCTCTGAGCTAGGTGAGAGGGGTAAAAAGGTGAGGCCATTGTCCTGGTTTTTAGTAGCAGCAGCACATCTAATTATAACACAGAATGCTAAATGCAATGGGAGGTGTAGGATATTGTAAATGGGTAGGATATTATAAACGCACAGAGAAAGTATGTTCAACCTAGTACTGGAGATGGGGAGATAGAGGAGTTGCCCAGAACAAGAGATAACTGAGCCATGTCTTAGAGGATGAATTGAGGGGAGTGAAGGGCATCTGGACAGAGACAACCACATGAGCGAAAGCAGAGAGACAAGAAGCAACATAGAGTGCAAGAGGGGAGCATGCTGCAGTTTCGGGGCAGCAAGGATGTTAAATGTTGGGATAGGAGGCTCCGGAGAGCCACATGGGGGCCAGATCAAAGAAATTCTTGCATAATAGACTGAAGAACTTGGAGCTGATCCTGTAGGCAATAGTGAACCACTAGAGGATTTCTAGCAGTTTAATGCTCTGTCCAGATTTGCGTTTTAGATAATTCATTTTTGGCATGTACAGAAGATGGATGTAATTGGGAAAATAATGAAAGAAAGGAGAACAAGTAGGAGGCAATTCAGTAAACCAGCAAAGAAAGAGACAGTGTGAATGTGAAAAGGTCATTGAACATAAGGATGGAGAAGATGAGGCAGATTTTTTAAATGTATCTAAAAGACTGAATTGGTGGGACATGAGGAGTTACCGGATTTGGAAGTGGTGAGGGGTGGAAAGGAGCCTAGGACAACTAGAAGCTACAGACTTGTGTGTCTGAGTGGGCGGCAGACGCAGAAAGCCGAGGGAGGGCTTGCAATGGATACTGCACGGTCTTCAAGATGGCAGCCATTATTTCCCAAGGCGCAATGGCTGCTGAGAGCTCACAGCGGAGTCTTCTCTGGCCCAAGGGAGCTGCTTTGCTCAAGGGTATATCCTCCCTTGCCAGAGGAAGCCCATATTCAATGACTGGTTGATTAAGGACATAAAAGCCGGGTCTCCTTTCTTCGATTCAGGAAAGCTCCGAAGGGCCATTCCAGCCCCAGAGCTCCCATGAAGATTGGATGAGGCCCGTGTTGGTTCTGTGTCACACTTCAGCTTCTCCCTGTGTCGAATCCTGCTTCCCTCGCTGGCCTCCAGGTGTTGCTCCCTGGAGCACTCTGCAGTAAACCTACACACAGATTCCTTTCTCAGATTCTATTTCTCAGGGGGTTGGACCTGAGACAGAGGGGATGACATTCAGTTTTTCTTTAATTATTATTTATTTGTTTATTTCAGACTGTGCTGCGTTTTCATGGCCGTGCAGGCTTTTCTCTGGTTGCAGCCAGCAGGAGCTACTCTCTAGTTGCGGTGTGTGGGCTTTTCATTGCAGTGGCTTCTCTCGTTGTGGAGCACAGGCTCTAGGGCACTTGAGCTTCAGTAGTTGCAGCATGTGGGGTCAGTAGTTGTGGCTCTCAGGCTCTAGGGCACAGGCTCAATAGTTGTGGTGCATAGGCTTAGTTGCTCCACAGCATGTGGGATCTTCCTGGATCAGGGATTGAACCTGTGTCTCCTGCATTGGGAAGCAGATTCTTTACCACTGAGCCACTAGAGAAGCCCCAGATACTCAGTTTTGAATGAGTTGAGCTTGATATGTCTGTTAGACATCCAGGTAGAGATCTCTAACAGGCTTCAGACAGCTAAGCCTGAACCTCCATTTAATACTGAAACCTAGAAATGAAGATTTGAGAGCTGTATCAGCACACTGGTGGTACTGGTCTGTGATGCCCTACTTGCAATTTTCAAATCCAAAAAGAGTCTAAAAACCAAAGGTTTTTAAAAATTCATTTGCTGGCAAAACCTGATATGATTTGGGTATTTTTGACACTAAGACATAACTTGATAATACATGGAAACTATTTTTAACCCCTTTAAAAATCATATTCACACATAGTGTGTTTTTCTATAGAAATATTCTTGAGTTTGATTAGAAGGTGCTATGTCGGCTCTACTGGGACCAGTGTGTAATTGTTAGTATATGTTCCTTATAACCTTTCCAAAATCTGAAAAATTCTGGATTCTGAAGACATCTGGTCCTGAGGGTTTCAGATAAGGCATTGTAGACTTATAATTGGGAACATGAAAGAGGGTAGGATAAGAGGAGAAGATCACTAGAGAGAACATGTTGATTAAAAAAGCAAGCATTAGACAGGCTTCTCAGCGCTAGTGGTAAAGAACCTGCCTGCCAATGCAGGAGATGCAAGAGACAAGAGTTCAGTCGCTGGGTTGGGAAGATCCCCTGGAGGAGGGCATGACGATCCACTCCAATATTCCTGCCTGGAGAATCCCATGGACAGAGGAGTCTGGCAGGCTACAGTCCATGGGGTCACACAGAGTTGGACACAACTGAAGTGACTTAGCACACACAGACAGGGAACAGCAGCATTTTGGATTAGCCAAAAGAAGTGTGGCCAACAAAAGAGAAAAGGATTCCTTACTGCCTGAGATAGGGAGAAAAGGAATGAGAAAGGAATTGGATGTAGAAAATGGGTACGTAGAACAGGATAACAGGGTTGGCCATCTTTGATGACTTCCATTTCTTATTGAAACAGATTGGATCATCTACTAAAGTAAAGAGGATATAAGCTGAAAATAGATCTTAGCAAGAGGTGAAAGTTTGGTGTAAAGAGAGGGAGTAACCAAAGAAAATCAGTAAGATGAGTAATTGGTGGTGGTAAAAAGCCCAAAATTCAACTGAGTAAATTTGAAGATTTAATTTGCTTTATTAAATGATTCATGTATCCATCTAGCAGAGAGATACTCCAAGGAGTTAAAATGGAAGGTTTTTATAGAAAGAAAGGTGGGCAAGGAAGTCATAAACAAAAGAAGAATGAAAGTTCATTGGAGAAAAGTAAAGAGTTCAGGGTGGTGAAGAATTTTAATTGGCTGAGCTGTGATGTTTTCTATTGGCTGGGCTTGTTGCTGGGCAAGAAGAAAACCTTCCTCCTAAGGTGCTGTAGTAGAGATGACTTCCTGTTCCTGTTTGAGGTAATTGATGACAAGTGGTAGGGCATGAGAGCTCCCTTTACAGTCCCTCCTGACTCCAACTCCAAGTGGTTTCCTTTATTTTCACAGTTGTTTAAAGTTAGAGAACATGGGCAGGCATTAACGGACTCAGTAGAGGGTGGTGTGATCCCCGCCCCCCACCCCTCACCCCGGCAGCCCAAGTCCTCAGCTTTATGCACAGAGCTGTTAATTAAACAACAAAATAAATGTGTAACCATGAAAGGTCATCACAGAGAATATTTGATAGCAAGGAAAAACGCTTACAATATGCTGTAGGAGATAGTGTTGATAGCTTCCTCAGAACTCCTTGTATTCATCTCTGTTCCTGAAAGGTTGCTTGCTGTGATCACATGAAACTCTGCCTGAAGCTTTCCTCTGACCAGGGAGCATGCTTAGAAGTCAATGCTAGGGGAATGCCTGTCAATTCCTAGGGGAATTATTGTTCCCTCCCCAAACTTCCCAGCCCTAAACACTTACTGTTAAGAAGTTGGTGGTTAAATATTTTAGCTTCCTCAGCCTTCCTTGGGGACAATTTTGAGATGTTTTGTATACTGTTTCTAAGCGTCCTTCTGCAGAACTCAACTCCAGTTGCAACACAGTGCCAATTGGATTAATTACACACAGCTTATTTGCTTCCTTCTTGTGATTTTTTTTTAAAAGCCCCAATTCTTTGGCATTTCTCCCATTAAGTGTTAGAGTCTCTGTCCCCTTCCCCTGCGGTGTTGTGACAGCTTCAATTGAAAGAGTATGGCAGAATTGAGGCTATGTCATTTCCAAAGCTAGACCATAAAAGGCCATCAGGTTCTCGTGGGGAAACAGGTCACCAGGTAAGAAGTCTGACTCTGCTGGAGAGCCCACGTGCAGATATCACAGTCGACAACCTTAACGGAGCTCGAGGTTGACTGTCAGCCTCAGGCTGTGTGAGTACACCATCCAGGCCACCCGAGCCCAGCAGAATCTTCAAATGCCTGCAGCTCCAGCAATATCGCTCTACAGAGCCCTTCCTGAATTTCTGATGCACAAAGTTGAATGAAAAATAAAATGGTTCCGTTGTTTTATACCACTAAGGAGTAATTTTTTACCTAGCAACAGTGACTGGAATATTCCTCTTTTCTGTATTTCTTCCCTATTTTCCATCTGGTGTTTTCTAGAGTTTCTTTCAATATATAGCATGTGCTCTTGAATCTTTATTTCAGAACTTGTTTCTGGAAAACTCAAACCAAAAAACAAAAACAAAAAAACATGATACAAAATAAGAATTATAGTCACAACCATGAAGAAAAAACACAAGGGGGGAAAAGAGAAGAAATATATTAAAAGGTTAACCAGATTAATTTCTAAATAGGCAGATTGAGATTGATTTTTATTTTTAATAATTTTTTGTATATTTCAAGTGTTACCGAATATCAATTTTAAACAAAAAACCCCCTGTTTTATAAAACATAGCATGAGTAATATGTTATGGAAAAGATAAATGGTTAAAAACTAAAATTTGTGTTCTGATTTTTTTTCTTTTTATTTATTTTTGGTTGCACTGGGTCTTTGTTGCTGCACATGGGCTTTCTCTAGTGCTTGGGCTTCTCATTGTGGTGTCCTCTCCTGTTGCGGAGCATAGGCATTCGGGCTTTAGCAGTTGCAGCATGAGGGCTCAGTAGTTGCGGCTCTCAGGCCCTAGAGTGTGAGGACTTCAGTAGTTGTGGCGCATGCGCTTAGTTGCTCCTTGGCATGTGGAATCTTCCTGGATCAGGGATCAAACCTATGTCCCCTTCATTGGCAGGCAGATTCGTATCCATTGCATCACCAGGGAAGTCCCTAAAACCTTTACTTATCGTAGGACTCCTTCTAGCTTAATGACCCCTACCTACATTCCTTGGGCAGAGTGATTCTAGTATCATGTGACCCACATTTGCCAAACACAGCTAATTAGACCAGGGGTTACCATATCTAACCCTCAAAGAACCACAATCTATAATCTAGCCAAAATCCAGTCATCTTCTCCCTAGAATTTGACTGGAAGTACAGTGCCTGTAGTGACAGGGTCATAGAAATTAGACATTTGAGGCCCAGTTTTTCCAGTAGTCGTGTATGGATGTGAAAGCTGGATCATAAAGAAGTCTGAGTCACGAAGAATTGATGCTTTTGAACTGTGGTGTTGGAGAAGACTCTTGAGAGTCCCTTGGACTGCAAGGAGATCAAACCAGTCAATCCTAAAGGAAATCAACGCTGAATATTCATTGGAAGACTGATGCTGAAGCTGAAGTTCCAATACCCGATGCAAAGAGCCGACTCATTGGAAAAGACCCTGATGCTGGTAAAGATTGAAGGCAGGTGGAGAAGGGGATGACAGAGGATGTGATGGTTGGATGGCATCACCGACTCAATGGACATAGTTTGAGCAAGTTCCAGGAGATGGTGAAGGGCAGGGAAGCCTAGAGTGCTGAAGTCCATGGGGTCACAAAGAGTCAGACATGACTGAACAACAACAGCAACACATCAGGATGGGAGATGGCCCACGGAATGCCACATACAAATTGAAGTTCTGTGGAGGGCAGAAGCCATGAGAGTGAGAGGATGCTGAGCTGCTGTGTGAAGAATGGGCAAATGCAAAGAGAAGCAATGATGAAAACCCTCTTTCTCTCTGTGTATGTGGATGTGTAGGGAGAGAAAGACAGTTACCATGAGGTCTGTCTACACTTCCTTGAGATCCTATCATATTTCTTCATGATTCTTTTTATCTTACCTTGTGTTAGGGGCTTTTGTTCTTTGTAACCAGTAGATTCTGATCTAAACAAGTTCATATTCCAAGACCCAGAAGCTAAAATAACACCAATGCTGATATTAATGTTGGCTTAGTCCTTTGGGGCTGCTATAAGAAAAACCACTGTAGACTGAGTGACTTAAACAACAAAAGTATATTTCTTATAGTTCCGGAGGCTGGAAGTCCAAGACTAAGGTGTTAGCAAATTGCGTGGTGTTTGGTGAGGACCTGTTTCCTGGTTCATAGGCAGCTGTCTTCTCATTGTGTCCTTGTGTGCTTGAAGTAGTGGGAGAGCTCTCTGGGGTCTCTTTTATTAGGTTACTCAACCCGTTCATGAGGGTTCTGCTCTTATGATGTAGAGACCTCCCAAATGCCCCACTTCCTAAGACCACCACATTCAGGGTTAGGATTTCAACATTTGAATTTTGGAGACACACAAACAGCTAGCCTGTAACAAAGATAACACTAATTACTTAACAAAGAAATATTAATCATATTCCCATTTCATATATAAGACATCTGAGACATAGGTATGTTTGGAAAGGCCTGTGGTTCCATTGCTGGCCAGTGCAGGGCAGGATTCACGAGTGGGCAGTCTGGCTCTGGGGCACTTAACCTCTATGCCATTCCATCCCATGTGATTCCACCCACCCGTACACCCGTGCTTGCAGCACTGAGGCCCTGGCTCTTTGTTGAGAGCTTGTTACAGGGTGCCGAGGAGGTAAAGAGTCAAGGCTCCCAAAACCACATAGCAGGTTGTAGGCCACCTTAAGATACAACATGTGTGTTGTATGAGGATTAGCAAAAACAGCACAAATGGCATTTCACTCTCCCTCTCCACACTTCTGTTTTGCAGTATCTTTATTCATTTTCTACCCATCATCTGACCTGCAAACCCATGATCTCTCAAGAATACTGAGAATGAGTGTGTGTGCATGCTCAGTGGCTAAGTCGTGTAAGACTCCTTGCAACGCCATGGACTGTAGCAAGCCAGGCTCCTCTGTCCATGGGATTTTCCAGGCAAGAATATTGAAGTGGGTGGCCATTTCATACTCCAGGGGATCTTCCCAATCCAGGGATCCAATCTGCCAATCTGACCCTATCAGTATTAAAACTCGGGTAGTTGGTTTTCAACATGAACCACAAGTTGGGCCATATAGTGACAAACTGCCTCACCCACTGGTACACAAATCTGACAAGATCTGTTTCTTACAGAAGCACTTACTTTCTGAACTTGTTCATTCACTAAGTTGTGCCCAATTCTTTGTGACCCCATGGACTGCAGCATGCCAGGCTTCCCTGTTCTTCACCATCTCCCAGAGTCTGCCCAAACTCACATCCATTGAGTCAATGATGTCATCCAGTCATCTCATCCTCTGTCACCCCCTTCTCTTCCTGCCTTCAGTCTTGCCCAGCATCAGGGTTTTTTCCAACGAATCGACTCTTCACATCAGGTAGCCAAAGTATTGGAGCTTCACTTCACCAACAGTCCTTCCAATGAATATGCAGGGTTGATTTTCTTTAGGATTGACTAGTTTGATATCCTTGCTGTCCAAAGGACTCTGAACTTAGCGGCCACCAGTTTTTAGATTTATAAATTGAGAGCTACAGTTAACCAGCTCAGATGTTAGCAGGGTTTTTGTACCCATTACTAGCCTCACAGACAGACAGACAGACAGACAGACACACACGCGCACACACACACTCATCAAATAAGGACGAACTAGGCAAGGGGAATGATCAACTCCTATCTGACAGCACTAGTTCCATAACTAGTTAGAAAAGCTCATTTTTTCCTGAGATATCCATAACACTTTCTCCTGTTGCTATTTTTTGGGTTTTTTTTGCAAGAAACAGAAATAAAATCTCAAAAAAATGTAACATTAAATGGTGAAGATGGAAATTTATTTCCAAGATTTATAATGAAGAGATAGGTTCTCCACATAAATAATGAGCCCAGCATTTTTATGAAGTGAAATGAGGTCAGTCATTTGTAAAAGGTATGTTGTTTCATACTTCAGCAGCTCCCTGGGCCATTGAAAATGCAGTGCACAGCCATGAGTTAACGCTTGTACAGGACTGTATATCTTTTAATCCAGCCTGAAAGTCAGCCCTGAAAGCAATGCATTTAACAGGGGACATCAGTGGCTCACGAACATTCAGGAAAAGGAGAGACCTGCTGACATGAAAGTTCAGGAAAAGGAGAGAATGCGAAAAGAGACTTTCTGACTTTTTTTTTTTTTTACGAACAGTGACAATGAAGGGGAAAGACCATCCTGAGAGACAAAGAGGGAAGGAAGTCTTCAGCTTCTCCCAGTGTAGTTTCCACACTTCTCTGGCCCCAGTTGGCTTTAAGACAGAACTTCTAAGGTGCTGTGATGTCCACAGCCAGCTCAAGCCATGTAAGTACAGCTTTAAAGACAACTTCCCTGGCAGTCCCGTGCTTAGGACTCCATGCTTCCACTGCAGGGGATAAGGGTTTGATCCCTGGTCTAGGAACTAAGATTCTGCATGCCACATGGTGCAGCCAATAATAAAATTACATACAACTTTTAAGAGTCATGTTTTGGTCCCTGGGTATCATGGCTCTTACCTGTGAACCCTCAAGACCCTAACAATACTGAGAAGTTTCTTGGGAATGGGAAATGACCAGCAATGGGGCATTCAGTGTGGAATAGTGGGCCAAGCACAGTTTAGTTCCCGAGAGTCTTACTTTGAAATCGTGACTCTACAACTTGCCAGTTGTGCATGGCGATGGGTTTGTCGCTGGAACTGGCTAAG
Organism: Giraffa tippelskirchi; assembly: GCF_054371585.1. Taxonomy (NCBI): domain Eukaryota; kingdom Metazoa; phylum Chordata; class Mammalia; order Artiodactyla; family Giraffidae; genus Giraffa; species Giraffa tippelskirchi. The sequence continues at coordinate 84,237,942 of NC_137275.1, read as the reverse complement.
CCTCAGCATCCTCGTCTATAAAGTTCACCAGACATTATTTATCTAGCACCCATTGGTGGCTCAGATGGTAAACAATGTGTCTGCATTGCAGGAGACCCAGGCTCTGTCCCTGGCTTGGGAAGATGCCCTAGAGAAGGGCATGGCAACCCACTGCAGTGTTCTTGCCTGGAGAATCCCATGGACAGAGGAGCCTGGTGGACTACACAGTTCATGGGGTCACACAGAATAGGATGCCACTGAGTGACTTAAACTTTTCGTTTTTCATTCTGCATTGTTCCTGGAGCCAGGGTATAGCATCGCCCTCAGAAAGGGTGCCCCTGTGATCTCGAGCTCTGACAGGAAAGCTTCCTGGAGAAACTATGAGGATTTGAGCTTAGAGAGGGGAGGTTCCTGAACACTACAGGAGGGTTCACTAGACATCAGCTCTTTTACGATGAGCGATTGATACAGCGGCTGTTCCTGGCTACCACATGATGGCCTGTGTCAGAGCAGGCCCCAGGCATCCTTGCCCAGATTGGAGCTTGGGTGTCCCCTGCCTCCTGAGGAGGCTGCAGCCTACTCCGACCCCCTGTGTTATCGACCTTTAAAAACCTGGCCTCATCATGAAACGTGGCCAGTTCCGGCTGGCTCTCTGGGGTGGGTCATTGAGAGGTGCATCCCTTGACCCAGGGAATCAGGTGCAAAGCCCAGCCAGTCATGGCCCCACCACAAATTCCTAGGCCATCTGTTCTCAGGAACCAGAGTCGGCTTGGTGTTGGGGAAGCACAAACAAGGTAGGCCTGAGCTCTTAGAGCCTATTGCCTAATGGTTTATTTTCATGTGTGGTGGGGTTTGGGGCTGAGAGGGGGGCGCTGATAAACAGGCATTAAAGAAGCGGTTAGACCCCAGGTCAGAAGCGGTCAGACCCCAGGTCAGACTGCTCAGGTTCAAATGCCTCCATTTCAATCAGGATGCCCCTGATTGATTGTTGTGAGGATTAAATGAATGAAAATATACACAAATCACTTAGAACAGTGCCTGGAATGCGTAAACACCGTGTAAGTAATTACAACAGTGTTGAGTCTTACTGAGAGGGATGTCAGTGTGGTCTAAGGATTAGTGAATGTTCTCAGAGGGGGAGCCATTCAAACAAGTCATTCAAGGATGAGTAGAAGAGGGACAGCTGAGTGGTTCCTGCTCCAGAATACAGGACTGTCCAAGGAGTGGCATTAAGGGCATTCAACAGAATCATTTTGGTTGTTGTCATTTTGTAGAAACAATGTTGTCAGTTGAGTACCTTCCTTGTGCGGGACACCGTGTTGGAGGGATGGCTGTCCGAGTATCAGTGTCCTCATCTATAAAGAAGCTCACTACTCGGGAAGAGAAGATGAAAGATAAGGAAGCAAGTGCATGACTGAAGGCTGTAGGAACAGCAAGGAAGAAGCGATTACTCACTTAGGGTCTGATTTAATAATGGCTTCAAGGAGGAGGTGATGGTGATGGAGGTTGCCAAGTAGGGAAGAGATGTTTCAATTTGAGCCAAGGGCACAGACCTATGACTTGGAAAGTGAAATTGAAAGTTGCTCAATCATGTCTGACTCTTTGCGACCTCTTAGACTATACAGTCCATGGAATTCTCCAGGCCAGAATACTGGAGGTAGCCTTTCCCTTTTCCAGGAGACCTTCCCAAGCCAGGGATCAAACCCAGGTCTCCTGCATTGCAGGTGGATTCTTGACTGTCTGAGCCACAAGGGAAGCCCGACCTATGACTTAGGTGGCACATTTAAGGATTAGTGAGGGTGAGATGGTTGGATGGCATCACCGACTCGATGAACATGGGTTTGGGTAGACTCCGGGAGTTGGTGATGGACAGAGAGGCCTGGTGTGCTGCAATTCATGGGGTCGCAGAGAGTCGGACACGACTGAGCGACTGAACTGAACTGAACTGAACTGAGGAGTTTCAGGTGACTGGAGCAGGGAGGGGGTAGGAAATGTGCAGGTGGAGTGTGGGGTAGGCTTGGTTAGAGAGGGACTTGGAAGCCAACCCCAGATGTCTGGATTTTATCCTGGAGACAGTTTAGAAAGAGCACTCTGGCAGAGGTGTGGGGAGATGAACTGATGGTGAGGGAGACAGGAGGCAGAGACAAGAATCAGGAGACTGTTGCCATTGCTCAAGCAAGACAACCCTGGGCAGAGAGGGCAGAGTGAAGAAGGGAGAATGAAAACTAGAAGGCAATCTTACAGGGCTTGGTGACTGGGTGACTGTGGGATGCCTCCTGATGGGGTGACTCAGTGGATGGTGGCTCATCCCATAGTGCAGGGCAGGGTCTCAGTCACCCTGGGGAAGACTGGCCCAGCACAGACCAGAGAGGATGGATGCCTTCCAAAGGGCATAGCTGTGCTCACTGAATTAGTTATCTATTGCTGTGTAACAAATTACCCCCAAACTTACTCTCTTAAAACAAATATCTGTTTTCTCGATATGCTGTGCTGTGCTTAGTTGCTCAGTTGTGTCTGACTCTTTGTGATCCCATGGACTGCAGCCCTCCAGGCTCCTCTGTCCATGGAGATTCTCCAGGCAAGAATACTGGAGTAGGTTGCCACGCGCTCCTCCAGGGAATCTTCCCAACCCAGGGATCAAACCCAGTAGGATTTATTGCAGGTAAATTCTTGGGAGCATGTATACTGGGCAAGTGGAATCACTGGGGACCATCAGAGACTATCCTATATTATTTGCTCTGTGAGAACACTACCCAGTATTGCTAGTGCATGATTTTTAAAGAAAAGTTGAAAAGTCAAAATTTTATATGAAATCTTCCCGTTTTAAAATACTGGCCTTTAATTAAAAAATTAAAAAAAAATACTATTGAATAAAGCAGATCTCTCAAACATGGCCTGTGCAGTGCTGTTATGAAACCACCGTTACAGAGACTACAGTAGAAAGAGCCGAATTGGAAGGGAGGGGACAGAGGTTTCCTTTGTCCTTTTATTTGGAAAGCCAAGTCATTGTTAAAATGGTGGGAGCTTGAGAAGTACAAATGCCAATCATTTGATCCAGATAACTGTATTTATATAAATTCTCCAGTCATATTGGTAAAAGTGACTAGTTTTCATTAAAAGCAAGACTTTGATCCCTGATCTGACAGCTGCACATCTATATAAAATGAGACACTTTGACATCCAGAGCTCTGAGCTCAATTGGACAGGTGGTTTCCTGCACACTAATGGAACAGAAAGACAGTTGAGTGCTATTAGATAGGAGAGAACATTCTCACACACAGGAAAACAGCTTTTTCCTTTGAAGAGAAAAAAAAAGCATGATAAAGAACAGAAAATGACTGACAGAATCGGAGCTTCCCAAATGTCAGAGGAGCTGTTTCAGCTACACTCTGGCCTCTGTTAGGGAAGATTAGGATGGTTTTTAGACAAGTATTGAACATACCTTAGCATTAGCTGACTCAGGGAGCAATTTGCTGGTAAAATAAGCCTGCTCTTGGAGGATGTCAAAAAGCTAAGATGCAGCTTGGATTTTTTGTATTTAAACACAGCAAACAGTTTGATAAAGCTTAACTTATACACACTCACTGAAAAGATTCATAAGCAGGAAAACTTTAGTGTAAAGCCCTCCTTGCTCCTTCATTCAATAGATACCTATGGAGTACATACAGGTGCTGGACGTGGGAGGTGTTGGAGGACAGACAACCAAGGCCACTTTGCCCCATTGCTCTACAGACTGGAGGACAAAGTAGATATTAATCTAATAAGGAAAATATACTCTGTTGCATATGGAGGAAGAAGAGGCCCAAAGGGAGCTTCGCCCCCTGGTGACTTGGGGAAGACTCCGATAGGACCAAAAAATGAGTCACAGGTCACCAGTTCAAGGTGGTGGGGTGAGAGCAGACTTTGGGTTGTTAATCATATAAATGGTGATTTCTAAGTGCTAAGTCGCTTCAGTCGTGTCCGACTCTGTGCGACCCCATAGACGGCAGCCCACCAGGCTCCCCCGTCGCTGGGATTCTCCAGGCAAGAACATTGGAGTGGGTTGCCATTTCCTTCTCCAAAGCATGAAAGTGAAAAGTGAAAGTGAAGTTGCTCAGTCATGTCTGACTCTTAGCGACCCCATGGACTGCAGCCTACCAGGCTCCTCTGTCCATGGGATTTTCCAGGCAAGAGTACTGGAGTGGGGTGCCATTGCCTTCTCCGAAATGGTAATTAGGAGTTATCTTTTACATAGTTCCAATCCAACTTTGGGTTTCCTTTTCACTATCCAAATGATTATAACACAGGCTGAAAAAAAGACAGCTCATAGTTGTAGTAGAGCCATAAAGTAGAAAATCAAAGAACAAGGTCCTACTGTGTAGGACAGAGAACTCTATTTCATATCCTGTGATATACCATAATGGAAAAGAACATGAAAAAAGAATGTATGTATATGTGTAACTGAATCATTCTGCTGTATAGTAGAAACTAACACAACATTGTAAATCAACTATAAGTAAAGTGTGTAAGTAAGTGTTAGTCATTCAGTTCATGTCCAACTCTTTGTGATGCCATGGACTGTGGCTTGCCAGGTTCCTCTGTCCATGGAGTTCTCTAGGCAAGAATACTGGAGTGGGTAGTCCTTCTCTTCTCCAGGGGATCTTCCTAACCCAGGAATTGAACCTGGGCCTCCTGCAATGCAGGCAGATTCTTCACTGTCTGAGCCACCTGGAAAGTCCCTCAATCAAACACATGTTTTAAAAAAGTTGAAGATTACTATTTCCTTTTGTTCTTCCTCCATAAACACCAAGAATGACACTTATGTCATTATTTTTAATGTTCTTTTAAAAAAATCTTTATCCACCAGCCTCTGGTAATTTAAGTGCAAAGTATTTAATTCAGTTTAGAATTCTGTTGCCTTCTCTTTTGTATTTTAACCTAAGACCCTCATTTTCAAATTTCATCATTGCTATTAATCATCCTCATGTATTTACATTTCAGCATTTTCCTCATGACTTGAACCTTGCTCCTTCTCCATTTGTCTATGGGATTCAACTCCATGAAATGGCTGATAACTCATCAGCCAACCACAATGATCAGTCCCTCACTCCAGGGGCCTGGAGAAGGGACTGAAGTCAGACGTGACTGATGTGATGATCCCAATGGAGCCAGTGACAACAAACATTTTAGATGTCACAAAAGATAATTGGTGAGAATTAATATTGGTGTTTATACATAGACATAACCTAAGAGTTTTAAGTAAAAAAAATTAAAAATTCACAAAACCACACAGTATTTGGCCACTCTATCCCCCCATTTAATACAATGAAATTTAAATTTTTACATCTGGCTTGTTCAGCAATCTTGGCAAGTAACTGCGAGTTAGAAAATCCAAATGTCATAAATGTTGGGTTTTTAATGTATCCTGTTTGTGACCACAGATTTACCTTTCTATTCTTGCAATACACACCTTATTATTAAATTGTGTGCATTTTATAAACACACATGTGATTGGTGGTGGGAAGTCAGCCAAGAGAAAATGAGGAGTTCATGGGAAAATCTATTTACTTTCAAAATTTTGCTGGAGCTAATTTGCAAAGAGAATAACCCACATGTGGATTATTGAGGGTTAGCTGTGTAATCCCTGAATAGCAAAACACTGGGTAATGATTCCTACTGAGAGAGATTTTCTTTCAGTTTCTGTATTTCAAGGATTTTACATATATTATCTCAAATTCTTACAATAAATGTATGAGGTAGTTATGATCATACACATTTTCTAGATGGGCAAACTGAGTCCCACAGGAGCTAACCTGCCCAGGGTCATAGAAATGTTATGGATGGAGCCAAGACTTGACATACCTGGGCTTATCTACTACACAGCATTGTCTCCTTTGTCCATGCATTCATCTGTTCCGTCATGATTGTAGTATACAAAGACCTGCCTTGATTGTGGGATAGTATCTGTAGGTAACAATTAATAAAACCATTCAAAGGAAGAACAAATAAGAGGTTAACATCTTGATTGTCAACAGTTTAAATGGCAAAGCATAAAAGGAAAGGATTACTTAGCAGAGGCCAATGTCTATATAAGAAGCAATCATTTTCTAGAATCAAAGATCTCTAGTCAATAGATGACAGTCTGCCAGAACATCCCAGCTGGGTCTCTAAGTCGCAGCTGTGACATCTCTCTCTCCATGTGTGCTGAGCTGCTTTAGATGTTAGTCTAAAAAAGTGACTTTTCTTTGATATGTAAAGTTCAAAGGAACTTTGTTACACTGTTTACTTACAAGTTGAATAATAGCATACAGGTAAAAAGAGTTCTGGGTTGACTGGTAAGCTGTGGGTCCACCCAAATAGCAAATATTTGGGCTTAATCAGGAAAGCACAAAATTACAAAGTAGCAATGAAGGGAAATGGACCGCCCAGGAATCTGGAAATGGACTTTGATGCCCTTTGGTTTTATTGTATAGTCAGCCAAGACAAATAATAACCAAAGTAGTAATCTTTTATCTCCCGGGCTTATGTGCAGGCTGGATAGGAATGCCACTCATACAAAATACAGCCCTCAGAATTCTTCTGAAGAGGAGAGATCCCACCAATTACTTTCTATTATTGTTATTATCATTACAGGCATACCTCATTTTATTGCAATTCACTGTACTGTGCTTCATAGTTGGAGAATGGAATGGCAACCCACTCCAGTATTCTTGCCTGGAGAATACCCTGGATGGAGGAGCCTGGCAAGCTACAGTCCATGGGGTCACAAAGAGTCGCACACGACTGAAGCAACTGAGCACGCACGCACATGCTTCACAGATGTTGTGTTTTTTATGGACTGAAAGTTTGTGGAAACCCTGGGTCAAACAAGTCTACTGGTATAATTTTTCTAACAGCATTTGTTCACTGCATGACTGTCACATTTTGGTAATTCTTACAATATTTCAAACTTTTTATCATTATTATTATTATTTGTTATGATCTGTGACTGGTGATATTTGATGTTCCTACTGTGATTTACTGAAGACTCAGATGATAACATTTTTAGCAACAAAGTGTTTTTAAATTAAGGTATGTACAAACATTTTTTTAGGCCTTGTGCCATAACGTACTTAATTAAAACTACAGTATAGCATAAACATAATTTTATGTGTGTTGGGAAACCAAAAAATTTGTGTGATTTGCTTTATTAGTATTTGCTTTATTGTGGTGGTCTGTAACTGAGCCCTCAATATCTCTCAGGTACTCCAGCTTTACTATTATGATCATCATCATTATTAATTTTAAAAGAGAAAAGCTGTTCACATCTATCTTACTCTTACACCACCACTGTGGAAAACCTTTCCCTTCAATAGATTAAGAATGGAGATGTTCCATGAGATGTTTCTTGCAGAAGAGTGGGAAAGCTGAGGACACCACACCCCATTCCACATTCTAGGCTAGGGAAATGTGGAGGGAAGAATAAAGAACCCCCCCCAAAAGATGTCCATATTTTAATCCCCAGAACTTGTGAATAAGTTATCTTATATGGCAGAGGGCTTTGCAGATATACATTAAGGAGAGACACAGACCAGGAGACCTGGGTTCAATCCCTGGGTCAGGAAGATCCCCTGGAGAAGGGAATGACAACCCCTCCAGTACTCTTGGCTGGGAAATCCTATGGACAGAGGAGCCTGGCGGGCTACAGTCCAGGAGGTAGCAAAGAGTGGGACACGACTGAGTGACTGAGCCAGCTAGTACATTTGTGGTAATTTGTTCCCAAAGCAGGAGAAAATAAATACAGGACAGAACAAATCAAGGCAGTTAGAGAATCTGACCCCTTTATCAACATATTTCTCTGCCTAGAAGTACCAGCAGCTTGGTGGGGAAGACATCCAATGATTTATACCTGTTAAAGTCAAACAGTTAAAGCTGTTTAACTGAAGAAGTCAAAACCTGTTAAAGTCCTTGTTATTTTTATTGATCTATTCTTTGTTTTCATACTGACTAAAAATAGATTACATGTTAATGCCTTTGAAATTTATTTATTTGCCTTTCCCCTATCTGAAGGTCTAATTTGTTGTTCAGTTGCTCAGCTGTGTCCGATTTTTGTGACTCCATGGACTACAGCACACCAGGCCTCCCTGTCCTTCATCATCTTCTGGAGCCTGCTCAAACTCATGTCCATTGAGTTGGTGATGCCATCCAACCATATCGTCCTCTGTCATCCCTTTCTCCTCCTGCCTTCAGTCTTTGCCAGCATCAGGGTCTTTTCCAATGAGTCAGTTCTTCCCATCAGTTGGCCAAATATTGGAGATTCAGCTTCAGCATCAGTTCTTCCAGTGAATAGTCAGGGTTGATTTCCTTTAGGATGGACTGGTTTGATCTCCTTGCAGTCCAAGGGACTCTCAAGAGTCTTCTCCAACACCACAGTTCTAGAGCATCAATCCTTTGGTGTTTAGCCTTCTTTATAGTCCAACTCTCACATCCATACATGACTACTGGAAAAACCATAGCTTTGACTATACAGATCTTTGTTGGCAAAGTAATGTCTCTGCTTTTCAATATGCTGTCTAGGTTGGTCATAGCTTTTCTTCCAAAGAGAAAGGTCTTTTAATTTCATAGCTGCAGTCACCATCTGCAGTGATTTTGGAGCCAAAGGAAATAAAGTCTATCAGTGTTTCCACATCTATTTTCCACAAAGTGATGAGACCAGATGCCATGATCTTCGTTTTTTGAATGTTGAGTTTTAAGCCAGCTTTTTCACTCTCCTCTTTCAGTTCAGTTCAGTTCAGTCGCTCAGTCGTGTCCGACTCTTTGCGACCCCATGAACTGCAGCACGCCAGGCCTCTCTGTCCATCACCAACTCCCGGAGTCTACCCAAACCCATGTTCATCGAGTCGGTGATGCCATCCAACCATCTCATCCTCTGTCGTCACCTTCTCCTCCCACCCCCAATCCTACCCAGCATCAGGGTCTTTTCCAATGAGTCAACCCTTCGCATGAGGTGGCCAAAGTATTGGAGTTTCAGCTTCAACATCAGACCTTCCAATGAACACCCAGGATTGATCTCTTTTAGGATGGATTGATTGGATCTCCTTGCAGTCCAAGGGACTCTCAAGAGTCTTCTCCAACACCACAGCTCAAAAGCATCAATTCTGTGGCGCTCAGCTTTCTTCACCATCCAACTCTCACATCCATACATGACCACTGGAAAAACCATAGCCTTGACTAGATGGACTTTTGTTGGCAAAGTAATGTCTCTGCTTTTAAATATGCTATCTAGGTTGGCCATAACCTTCCTTCCAAGGAGTAAGCGTCTCTTAATTTCATGGCTGCAGTCACCATCAGCAGTGATTCTGGAGCCCAAAAAAATAAAGTCTGACACTGTTTCCACTGTTTCCCCATCTATTTCCCATGGAGTGATGGGACCAGATGCCAAAATCTTAGTTTTATGAACGTTGAGCTTTAAGCCAACTTTTTCACTCTTCTCCTTCACCTTCATCAAGAGGCTCTTTAGTTCTTCTTCACTTTCTGCCATAAGGGTGGTGTCATCTTCATATCTGAGGTTATTGATATTTCTCCCGGCAATCTTGATTCCAGCTTGTGTTTCTTCCAGCCCAGCGTTTCTCATGATGTACTCTGCATATAAGTTAAATAAGCAGGGTGACAATATACAGCCTTGACGTACTCCTTTTCCTATTTGGAACCAGTCTGTTGTTCCATATCCAGTTCTAACTGTTGCTTCTTGACCTGCATACAGGTTTCTCAAGAGACAGGTCAGATGATCTGGTATTCCCATCTCTTTCAGAATTTTCCACAGTTTATTGTGATCCACACAGTCAAAGGCTTTGGCGTAGTCAATAAAGCAGAAATAGATGTTTTTCTGGAACTCTCTTGCTTTTTCGATGATCCAGCGGATATTGGCAATTTGATCTCTGGTTCCTCTGCCTTTTCTAAAACCAGCTTGAACATCTGGAAGTTCATGGTTCACGTATTGCTGAAACCTGGCTTGGAGAATTTTGAGCATTACTTTACTAGCATGTGAGATGAGTGCAATTGTGCGGTAGTTTGAGCATTCTTTGGCATTGCCTTTCTTTGAGATTGGAACGAAAACTGACCTTTTCCAGTCCTGTGGCCACTGCTGAGTTTTCCAAATTTGCTGGCATATTGAGTGCAGCACTTTCACAGCATCACCTTTGAGGATTTGAAATAGCTCAACTGGAATTCCATCACCTCCACTAGCTTTGTTCGTAGTGATGCTTTCCAAGGCCCACTTGACTTCACATTCCAGGATGTCTGGCTCTAGGTGAGTGATCACACCATCGTGATTATCTGGGTCATGAAGATCTTTTTTGTACAGTTCTTCTGTGTATTCTTGCCATCTCTTCTTAATATCTTCTGCTTCTGTTAGGTCCATACCATTTCTGTCCTTTATCGAGCCCATCTTTGCATGAAATGTTCCTTTGGTATCTCTAATTTTCTTGAAGAGATCTCTAGTCTTTCCCAATCTGTTGTTTTCTTCTATTTGTTTGCACTGCTCGCTGAGGAAGGCTTTCTTATCTCTCCTTGCTATTCTTTGGAACTCTGCATTCAGATGGGAATATCTTTCCTTTTCTCCTTTGCTTTTTGCTACTCTTCTCTTCCCAGCTATCTGTAAGGCCTCCTCAGACAGCCATTTTGCTTTTTTGCATTTCTTTTCTATGGGGATTTTCTTGATCCCTGTCTCCTGTACAATGTCACGAACCTCTGTCCATAGTTCGTCAGGCACTCTGTCTATCAGGTCTAGTCCCTTAAATCTATTTGTCACTTCCACTGTGTACTCATAAGGGATTTGATCTAGGTCATACCTGAATGGCCTAGTGGTTTTCCCTACTTTCTTCAATTTAAGTCTGAATTTGGCAATAAGCAGTTCATGATCTGAGCCACAGTCTGCTCCTGGTCTTGTTTTTGCTGACTGTATAGAGCTTCTCCATCTCTGGCTGCAAAGAATATAATCAATCTGATTTCGGTGTTGACCATCTGGTGATGTCCACGTGTAGAGTCTTCTCTTGTGTTGTTGGAATAGGGTGTTTGCTATTACCAGTGCGTTCTCGTGTCAAAACTCTATTAGCCTTTGCCCTGCTTCATTCTGTACTCCAAGGCCAAACTTGCCTGTTACGCCAGGTGTTTCTTGACTTCCTACTTTTGCATTCCAGTCCCCTATAATGAAAAGGACATCTTTTTGGGGTGTTAGTTCTAGGAGGTCTTGTAGGTCTTCATAGAACCGTTCAACTTCAGCTTCTTCAGCGTTACTGGTTGGGGCATAGACTTGGATTACCGTGATATTGAATGGTTTGCCTTGGAAACGAACAGAGATCATTCTGTCATTTTTGAGATTGCATCCAAGTACTGCATTTCGGACTCTTTTGTTGACCATGATGGCTACTCCATTTCTTCTAAGGGATTCTTGCCCACAGTAGTAGATATAATGGTCATCTGAGTTAAATTCACCCATTCCAGTCCATCTTAGTTCGCTGATTCCTAGAATGTCGACATTCACTCTTGCCATCTCCTGTTTGACCACTTCCAGTTTGCCTTGATTCATGGACCTAACATTCCAGGTTCCTATGCAATATTACTCTTTACAGCATCGGACTCTGCGTCTATCACCAGTCACATCCACAGTTGGGTATCGTTTTTGCTTTGGCTCCATCCCATCATTCTTTCTGGAGTTATTTCTCCACTGATCTCCATTAGCATTTTGGGCACCTACTGACCTGGGGAGTTCATCTTTCAGTGTCTTATCCTTTTGCCGTTTCATACTGTTCATGGGGTTCTCTTTCACTTTCCTCAAAAGGCTCTTTAGCTTCTCTTCATTTTCTGTCATAAGAGTGGTGTCATCTGCATATCTGAGGTTATTGATAGTTCTCCGAGCAATCTTGATTCCAGCTTGTGCTTCATCCAGCCCAGCATTTTGCGTGATGTACTCTGCATTTAAGTTAAATAAGCAGGGTAACAATATACATTCTTGATGTACTCCTTTCCCAATTTTTAACCAGTCCATTGTTCCATGTCCAGTTCTAATTGTTGCTTCTTGACCTGCATATAGATTTCTCAGGAGGCAAGTAAGGTGGTCTGGTATTCCCGTCTCTCAAAGAATTTTCCACAGTTTGTTGTGATCCACACAGTCAAAGGCTTTGGCATAGTCAATAAAACAGAAGTAGATGTTTTTCTGGAACTCTTTTGCTTTTTCTATGATCCAGCAGATGTTGGCAATTGACCTCTGATTCCTCTACCTTTTCTAAATCCATTTTGGACATCTGGAAGTTCTTGGTTCACCTATTGTTGAAGCCTAGCTTGAAGAATCTGAAGAACTAATAGCGTAATTTAATTATTAACCAGAAGGGTGCTCCTGTTATTATAAAGAAATCTACCCAATAGCTAAAGTCTCTTCTTACCTTAACACCGATCCCTTCAGTTAAACCAAGGAATACAAAACCAAACAGAATTTAGTGGCCTACAAACTAACATTATCATTACTGTCACTTAAACAAATACAGACTTAGGCATTTTCTAATTTACTATCACCAAGCCTAAAAACAAACCTTGTGTACTTTCCATTTATAAACATGGTTAAGAAAATCATCTGGTCTGAGGCCCACATGAAAATAAGACACCAAGTAACAGCTCAAAGTAACTTTTAGTAGATAGGTTCTTTAGTTGCAGATCTTTCTGGATTGAATAAAAGCAAGTCCTCTGACTCCCTCGGTTAAACAAATCAGGTAGACATCTTGTCTTTGAGGATCATCTTCTATCCTTTGTGTTAGATATAAAGGACAGAGGAATTGCTTATATTTTCCCCTCATGGCTTATAATTTCCATCCACACGACCACTTTCCAATTCTTCTGATGATTCCTCTCTCATTTACCCACTCTCTTTACATTCCTCACAGTCAAACATTGCCCCAGAAGGGTTGTCTAAATTTTATTCCCTGCTGCTAAAGTGCAAATAATCAAAAATTAACTATACAAAGAACATGAGTGTGAGGAAACTTTTGATCATTCATTTAGCATCGTGAAAGGAAGACTTACCACGAGGAGAATGAAATTTAAGCTTCCCAATTCCTCTCATAGAGGTATCCTCACACATGTAGGCTCCTTCAAAAGTCCTGGGAGGGATCCTGAGACTTTCACATAGTTATAGAATTTTGTGCACTTTGCAAAAAAGTAAAATACTTTCATGTATCACAGTGCAGTCAAGTGGTGCTACTGAGGACAAAAGCATTTTTGGGGATCTGGTTACAGGAAAGTTGAGTTGGGGGCACAGTAAGTTTTGGCTCAGGGCATATATATTTATGAGGTCCCAGTCACTCATACAGTTAAGCTATTTCTGGCTGACCTGGTATAGAATGACTTTTGGACACTCTTCCTGCCCTTGAGTCAACTTACCAGGCATTGTGCCTTGAAGGACCGGGGTCAGAGGTCATGTCAGGATAAGAATGTGTCCTGCAGCACCTAGCACTGGAAGTATGTGGGGAATAGAAAGAAACAAGGTTTGCAATGATTAGAGCCAGAAGCAATTCTGCGGAAAATTCCTCCAAGTGTCAGATGTGTGAAATTATAAACAGAAGATTCAGTTACCATCAATGCCGCATCAAAGCAGAAATTCTCTCTTGTCAGGAGTATACTTGATTATACATTATATATAAACCCCAAATACATTTCTCTAGAAATCATCTAAAATAGATTTTATTAGAATTCCTGTCTTTCTGACTCACCATCCTGTAGCAGTGAGTACATCTGTGTGTGAAGTTGCATGTTTTATGCATCGCATCTATCAATAATGAAACACAAATTTTGACCGGCCATGCTAGAGGAAGACACTTTTCTCTCAATTGAAAACCATATTACAGACTTGTTGCCACATGAAGAGGTGCTCAAAAAGTATGCAGCCAAAATGTGTAGGAAAAAAGCATTATGAAAGGATGTGATGTAATTAAAAAACAAGAATGTTCCCTTTTTCTAGATATAGGGATATTTGTAGTATATCATCTTTCTAATATTTGTGATTTGTTTTAATTCCTTTTTATTCTAAATAAATATTGACTTTTGTACCTATGTTTTTATTTATAATTTGATACTTTTAGAGTCGATTAACTTCAAGCCTCACCTAATCTAGATCCACTCCTGCATTCCTTTCTATTTGTTGCGTGCGTGCATGCTAAGTCGTTTCAGTCGTGTCTGACTCTATGCGACCCTATGGACTGTAGTCCACAAGGCTCCTCTGTTCATGAGATTTCCCAGGCAAGAATACTGGACTAGGTTGCCATGACCTCCTCCAGGGGATCTTCCTGACCCAGGGCTCAAACCTGAGCCTCGTATGTCTCCTGCATTGGCAGGTGGATTCTTTAGTATTAGCACTACCTGGGAAGTCCTCTAATTGTTGAGTAATACCCAAATTTGGCAATTTGTGGTGAAGACCTTTATTGTTCACTGAACGCCTCTGATTTGTTTGGTTATCTTTTAGGTCTAAACCCCACTGGGAAAATAAGAGAAAACAAACTAACTAAACATTGCTATACTTCTGAGAGCAAGTTTTACATCCTGTGCACAATTGTCAAACAAACATTAACACACCCCAGTCCTTTTCTCAGTCTTTGCTTTTAGGGGGACTCAAAGTAAATATGCCTGGATTTGTTTGCTCAGGCTGCCATAATGAAGTACCACAGACTGGGCAGCTTAAACAAGGTGTTTAAGGTGTCTCTCGTTCTGGAGAATGGACATCTGAGATTGATGGGTTGGTTCCTTCTGAGTGCTGTAGGGGAGAACCTGCTCCATTCCCCTCTCCTAGCTTCTGGTGTTTGCTGCAGTCACTGGCATTCCTTGCTTGTATTTGCACAGCCCCAATGTCTGTCTTCATCTTCATTCGGCATTCTCCCTGGGTGAATGCCTCTGTGTCGAAAAGTCATCCTATATAAGGGCCCACCCTAATGACTTCAGCGTAACTAATTACATCTGTAAAAAAAACCTACTTCAAACTAAGCTCACATTCTGAGGTAATGGGGGTAAGGACTTTATTTTTCATGGACATAACTCAACCCATAACAATGCCTTAATTTTCTTGTACCTTTCTTCATTTTAAAAGCAGGAACAATAAATGCCCAATCCAATAAAGTGGTCATCCCTCTGTATTGCTTTTGGGAATGTGAATTAGAACATTAGAAGAATAGAATTTAAGTTCATACTAGAATGTGAACTCCATAAAGTCAGGGGCCTTATCTATCTTCTCCTTCACTCTAACATCAGCTGCAAAAGATAGAGCTTAGCACACAATAGTGCTCGACACACACTTGTTTTAAGTGAAAGAATGATCTTAATTGCCTACACTAAATTGTTAAGGTTTACTAATGTTTAGAAACCCAGAAGAAGTGTTGCTAAATACCAGAATCTTAACTAAATAGATAGAGTCACACAGCCTGAAAATCTATCCAGATGAATACTGAATACTTTTGGTCTTTATAAAAATAATAGATTTTGTTGAATATGATGGAATTCATACAAAAGCTATGATTATACTTAATTTCACAATATGGAAATATACGTGCCTTATGTCTTCCTTAAACCACGAATAAGATTCCCAATTCCTTCTCCACTAAGGAACTGGTAAAAATCCTTCAGTTCAGTTCAGTTCAGTTCAGTTGCTCAGTCGTGTCCGACTCTTTGCGACCCCATGAACTGCAGCACGCCAGGCCTCTCTGTCCATCACCAGCTCCTGGAGTCTACCCAAACCCATGTCCATCAAGTCGGTGATGCCATTCAACCATCTCATCCTCTGTCGTCCCCTTCTCCTCCCACCCCTAATCCTACCCAGCATTAGGGTCTTTTCCAATGAGTCAACCCTTCGCATGAGGTGGCCCAAGTATTTGAGTTTCAGCTTCAACATCAAACCTTCCAATGAACACCCAGGATTGATCTCTTTTAGGATGGATTGATTGGATCTCCTTGCAGTCCAAGGGACTCTCAAGAGTCTTCTCCAACACCACAGTTCAAAAGCATCAATTCTTCGGCGCTCAGCTTTCTTCACCGTCCAACTCTCACATCCATACATGACCACTGGAAAAACCATAGCCTTGACTAGATGGACTTTTGTTGGCAAAGTAATGTCTCTGCTTTTAAATATGCTATCTAGGTTTGCCATAACCTTCCTTCCAAGGAGTAAGCGTCTTTTAATCCTTACCCTAGGTAAATCTTTTTCAGCTTTCAAATTCCACTTAAAATTCCAAATCTCATAGAAACTCAAAGAAGGATTCTTTGATCCTCTGTGTTTGATTAGGTTCTCCTGGTATTTCACAACTTGTTTCTTTGTTAGTTCTTACCACTTTTGAACTTCAGTGATAATTTCTGTTATTTTTGTTTCAATCTTAGCTTTGCTACTATCATGTAGTCTATGAAAGACATTCATTGTCTTTTTCACTAAGGTAACCTCCAGTACTTGCTTATTGCCTGTTAAATATTTGTTGCTCAATAAATAACTGATGAATCAACTAATAAATTCATGAAAGACTGAATAACGGAATAGGCATGGAAGCGAGACTAAGTGAGCCATCTCTAGTCTAGTCTAGATTCCTCTGCTTTGAACTTCACCTGAGTTCTGTTGCTGATCTTCATCATCTTTCCTATGCTAGTTTTGCAAGAATGTCATTTTCTTTTATTGTAGTCCCTATTTCTCTGCAGAAAGTCTCTTTGCCTTGAGTTTGCTCAAAATAATAGACTTTATGAATCTTATCTCTAAGGAAACTTTGTTTTCCTTCAGTAAGCTCTGAAAAATGCCTACTGCTGCTTATCTGTTATCAGAGGAACTTCCCATTCTATCGCAAGGCCCTGAAGCTTTCTAGTTCTTTAATCTGGGTTCTCTGTTCCTGGTCAGTAGCCTCTGTGTTCTGCCCACATTGTGTGGATGAAAGCTAAATTCTTTTGGTGGATGAAGTAACTTACTGATTAGGGTCAGAGCTACAAAGCGATCCCCACTGGGGAGAAATATGCACACAGTGAACCTTCCTTTGTAACATTAAGAATTATTATTAATAGTATTTCTGGCTATAACAGGGAAGACTGATTCCTAATTTAACCATCTCGTCCACTCTATCTGTGAAACTTTTCTATTGTTTCCATTTTGAAGCTATTATAAATAATCATATTTTGATTTTGGGGAGAGTAGTAAAAAGTTTTCTCCATATAAGAATTAATTTTTTAAGATAGTCTGTAAGTGGAGTTACAGGGCCATCCATTAAGCGTGGGCCTTTTTTTAAGGATCTTGATACAAATTCAAGTTGTTTGTCTAAATGTATATCATCAGAACAAAAGAAGGACTTCTTAAAGACATACGGTCTGATATCACTGGTAAGTGGAATCTAAAAAATAAGACAAACTAGTGAATATACAAAAAAAGAACTGACTCAGAGAAACAGAGAACAAACCAGTGGTTACAGGCTGGGGGAGGAGGGGCAAAACAGAGGGAGGTAATGAAGAAGTACAAACTACTATGTATAAAATAAATAAGCTACAAGGATATACTGTATAGCACAGGGAATATAGCCAATATTTTGCAGTAACTATAAATGGAATATAACTTTTAAAAATTGAGAATTCCTAAATTATACACCAGAAACTTATATAAGTCAACAATATGTCAATAAAAAAGATAGTAAATAAAAGGTTTAAAAAAAAAAGTTCAGTAAAGTTCGTCTTTACTGAACTCTTCTTAAGACTGTATATTATGATTTAAAAAACTAATCTTTAGTAGTAGTATTGATGAAAAATACAATTTATTGTCTTATTTCTTTGATAATTATCAAGAATCAACATGCTTACATATGCTTGACTAACTAGATTTTCTCTTTTGTGAATATTCTATTGACCATTTTTCACTGGGGTCCTGTTGCTTTTCTTATCAGTTTGTATAAACTCTTTGTGTAGAAAATATATCAACTTTGACATTTTATTGAATATATTTTCCTATTTTAACATTATCATATGGTTTTTTGTGCATAGCATTTTTTATTTTTATAGATTCAAATCTGCTGGTCTTTTGTTTTATAATCTTCTGTTATTCCTAAGCTTAGGAAACCTTCCCCCTTTTATAAATAGATGCGTATTTTCTTTCTAAAAATGTTTCTGTTTTTGAAACTGATGTTTTAATTGAAATATAGTTGATTGACAATATCACGTTAGGTCTTTATTGTTATTTTGTATTTTCTGCAAATATTTCTACTGTTAGAATTTTGAATATTTAACTTTCTAATCAACCTAGAATTTACTTTGGTGTGTAGAATGAAGTGAGAAATCAATCTAGTTTTCATATTTCTTGACACTTGTCCCAACATCATTTATTGAATAATTTAATGCTTAATTAGGTTTAATATGCTTTCTAGTGGTATAAGATTCCTATATAAAACAGGATCCATTTACAAGTATCGAAAGCAAAATTTCTTTGACAGATTTTTCTCAAACAGCTGATACATTTTGTTAACTTGCTACAGGGACACCAGCAAAGTGACTGAAACAAATGTGTCAGTACCAAATGAAGGGGTTATATAGTGGGAGACAGAATACTTAGGTAAGCAAATAGTTTATTTTTAAGTAAGAAAGATTTCCATTTCATTTCACAAGGTCATAAAAAACATCATGTCCATATCAGTTGTTACAAGAGAAATTTGTGGTGAGATGGTCCATTTTCCCAGGTGGACATTAAGCTTTGCTGTCAGATTTTAGAATGATGTTGTCGGTTAATAAAAATAAATCATTGATGTTTTTATGGGAGTTATATTAAACTACTTATTTGGCTTCTAAGACTCCAAACTCTCTCAGTTCTTTCCTATTTTATTAGTTGCTTCCCTTCAGTTTTCTTTGCAGGATCTTCTTTGTTGTCTCAAGCTCTTAATGTTGACAGGCCCGGGGCATCTCTCTGTGCATTCTCTGCATTGATAACCTCATCCAGTCCTCTGCCTTTAAGTTTCAGTCACCTGCTGATGGCCTGAGATGTTCCTGTGAGTTTCAAATGCATGGAAACTGCTTGCTCAGTATCTCCACTAGAAGTCTGAGAGAAGTTTCACATTTGGCATGTTCAAAATACAGCTCTTGTTTTAAACCCACAACTCCTGTTCCTGTCTTCCTCACCTCATTAAGTAACTCTAGCATCTAGCCAGTTGCTTCCACACAAAAACCAAGCAGTCAACTTTGATTCCTCTCTTTCTCTTACCTATCTTACTCAGTTCAGTTCAGTCGCTCAGTCATGTCCGACTCTTTGTGACACCATGGACTGCAGCACACCAGGCCTCCCTGTCCATCACCAACTCCTGGAGTTTACCCAAACTCATGTCCATTGAGTCGGTGATACTATACAACCATCTCATCCTCTGTCGTCCCCTTCTCCTCCCGCCTTCAGTCTTTCCTAGTATCGGGGTCTTTTCAAATGAGTCAGTTCTTCACATCAGGTGGCCAAAGTATTGGAGTTTCAGCTTCAGCATCATCCTTCCAATGAATATTCAGGACTGATTTCCTTTAGGATGGACTGGTTGGATCTTCTTGCAATCCAAGGGACTCTCAAGTGTCTTCTCCAACACCACAGTTCAAAAGCATCAATTCTTCGGCCCTCAGCTTTCCTTATAGTCCACCTCTCACATCCATACATGACTACTGGGAAAACCATAGCCTTGACTACACAGACCTTTGTTGGCAAAGTAATGTCTCTGCTTTTTAATATGCTGTCTAGGTTGGTCATAACTTTTCTTCCAAGGAGCAAGCATCTTTTAATTTCATGGCTGCAGTGATTTTGGAGCCCAAGAAAATAAAGTCTGTCACTGTTTCCCCATCTATTTGCCTTGAAGTGATGGGACCAGATGCTATGACCTTAGTTTTCTGAATGCTGAGTTTTAAGCCAACTTTTTCACTCTCCTCTTTCACTTTCATCAAGAGGCTCTTTAGTTCTTCACTTCCTGTCATCAGGGTGGTGTCATCTGCATATCTGAGGTTATTGATATTTCTCCTGGCAATCTTGATTCCAGCTTGTGCTTCATCCAGCCCAGCGTTTCTCATGATGTACTCTGCATATAAGTTAAATAAGCAGGGTGACAATATACAGCCTTGACGTACTCCTTTTCCTATTTGGAACCAGTCTGTCGTTCCATGTCCAGTTCTCACTGTTGCTTCCTGACCTGCAGACAGGTTTCTCAAGAGGCAGGTCAGGTGGTCTGGTATTCCCATTTTTTTAAGAATTTTCCACAGTTTATTGTGATCCACACAGTCAAAGGCTTTGGCATAGTCCATAAAACAGAAGTAGATGTTTTTCTGGAACTCTCTTGCTTTTTCGATGATCCAACAGATGTTGGCAATTTGATCTCTGGTTCCTCTGCCTTTTCTAAATCCAGCTTGAACATCTGAAGTTCACAGTTCACATACTATTGAAACCTGGCTTGGAGAATTTTGACTCAACCCATCAGCAAATCTTTTATGTCTATCTCCAACCTCTATCTGGATTCTATTTTTGATTTATCTGTCCCACTATTCAACATGAACCTATTTTTTCTAGCCTGAGTTATTGAAAGAGTCTCCTAATTGATCTCACTATTCCCTCCCGCTTTGACCTTTTCTATTCTCAGCAGTGAGACTAGACAAATCTTTTTTTAAATGTAATTCGATCACATTCTCACCTGATTGAAATCTTCTAATGGCTACCATCAAACTTAGGACAAAACCCAAAATACCTGTGTGGTCTACAGGCCCACATATGCTCTGTCCCTCATTACCTGTGTCTTCATCTCCTATTGATACCCATCTCACTTTTTCCACTTCAGCAAAATTGGATTACTCATTATTCCTGGAAGACATGGTTCCATGTCTGGGTCTTTGCATGTGCCGTTCCCTCTGCAAGAAACACTGTTCCTACAGACAGCCACATAGCTTTCTGCTGCATGTCCTTCAAATATCTGTTCAAATATTACTTTTTTAGAGCCCTTTCCTGACCCTTCTACTGTAAACAGTATCTCTTGCCTTTCATTCTCTCTTAAACCTGTTTTATTTTTATTCAATGCACATATCATTACTAGATACGTTTTAGTAAAGTAAGTCTTTGTTTGGTGTGTCAACTCTGTAAGTATCTAAACACCATTGGGCAGGGTGTTTGTGTTTTTCCCTGCTCACATGGCTCTCCTCAATACCTAGAATTTTGTTAGGCATATAGTAGGTGCTCAATAAATACTTGTTGAGGCTCTTGATTAAACCTGCAATATTTTGAAAATATTTATGACAATGTCTTCCTGCTCAGGAACACAGTGTGTTTTTCCGTTTTCTCAAGCTTTAGTACCTATATCTCAAAATTTTTCTCTTTTCTTTGAATAAGCAAAAGACATTATGCATTAGGCCACTTCGAGGATGTCTTATGTTTTTATTGTTACTGTGTATGGGCTCTCTGTATTAATTTTTTCTCATAACCATCTCAAATCGTTTTTAGTACTACATATAAATATATATTTTAAAAGTGTGTGTGTGCTCAGTCATGTCTGATTCTTTGTGATCCCATACACTGTAGCCCACCGAACTCCTTTGTTCATGGGATTTTCTAGGGAAGAATACTGGAGTGGGTTACCATTTCCTCCTCCAGGGGATCATCCCGACCAAGGGATTGAACTGCATCTCCCGCATTTCCCGCATCTCCTGCATTGCAGGTTGATTCTTTACCACTGAGCCACCAGGGAAGCCCCATACTTTACAAGTAGCTAGCTAATAATTTCAGTTATGTTGGAATACTTTTTATTTCTGTCTGCTCATCTTACATTCATACTCTTGTGTTTAATCAACTTTTAAAATTATTTCTTTGGACTAATATAGTGATTTCACCCCAAAATAAACATCATTTTATCTCTTCATTAATAATATATACTTTTCATTTTATACTGTGTTGTATTGCATTGGCAGTAACTTTCAGAACAATATTAAGTAATATTCCTTCTTTTCTACATATTTTTAATGGTGATATCACTAATGTTTTACTATTAAATATAATGCTGGCTATTGGTTTTAATCTTACACTGTTTTCTTATATAAAGAAATATTTTTTTATTTCTACTCTTAAAATAATATTATTAGGGATTGGTGTTGAATCTTTTCAAATACATTTTAAGCATCTATAGAAGCATTTTTTTCTATTTTATGTAATTATTTGATGTATTATATTAATAACTCTCCTATTATTTAATGATTTCTACCTCCCTGACTATGGTGAATTATTCCTTTACATACTACATAGTATAACTTGATAGTATTTGCTTGGCAAAGTTGTAGACATTTTATGTCTCTCAATATGTGCTGCTGGGTATTTTAATCCAGAGTTTTCTTGCTGCTCTTTCTTCCCTTTTCTGTCTACTTGCCATTTCACTAAGTATTACTGCCAACCCTTAAATTGTTATTGGCCAACAGGTAATAGGAAGAAGGCAATACTCTGCTTCAGAATCTTGTCTCTAAATTTGAAATAGCCCTGTCATCATCTCAATGAGTAAAGAGAACTGGGTGGTGAATATCTATAGAGGAAGTTTTCCATAAATCTGGGTGAGCAGAACATCACCTTGTATGATAGACAAAAGCCTGTCCAGCCTCCGTTTAACATTGCTAATGAGAACCACCATTTGATGAGAGCCTTTTCTATGTCGGGTACCTTATATGTATTTTATCATTCAAACTTCACACTACTCCTAGGAACAGCATATCCCCATTTTACAGATGGGGAAAGTTAAACTGGAGAATTAAGTAATGTGAACCAGCTCAAACAGCTGTTGGGTGGCAGAGCTGTAGTTTCTTTTTTTTTTTTTTCAGAGCTGTAGTTTCCACACAGGGCTTTCTGGCTCCTCTTTCTATACAACTACAGGCTCACAGAAGAGTGCTCTGAAGAGCTCAGCAACAGCTCAGTAAAGGGGAGGAGATACGGCCATAGATAACCACACCGCAAAACAGGATACAATGACTGCCATGAAAGTGGGTCAAGCATAGTGTTTTTTCATTGTGCTTCAGAGTCATCTGGAGGCTGTGGGAGCCTTCAGGGAGGGTGTGGCAAAGAAGGGAGGAGGGTCTTCTGGGCTTAGATAGCAGTGAGAGTGAAGGCATGTAGTCAGGAAAGCCTAGGACATGTTTACAAAAGAGAGAGTGCAATGCTCTTTGGTTTGGTGGATCGTGTGGATCATGCTGCTGTGTAACTAAAGATGAGACTGGAAACTTAGATTGGGTTCCTACTGTGGCACCTAAAAGATAGATGAAGGAGTTTATGTTTTAAAAGGTAGGCCACAGGGAACCATTGTAGTTATATAAACAAGGGGCTAACAAAATCAGGCCAATATGGATCAAAGAGGGTGAAGATAGGAGAATGGGAGCCCTGTAAAGTGGCTATAGCCCATATAGACAAGACATAAAGGGAGCATGGTTGAAGAGGGGCAGTAGGAACAGAAGGCTGGAATCTAATTTAGGGTCAGAAACAGGGATGGGTTTGTTAGGTTTGTGCAGATAGGATGCAGGGAGCATAGGAGTGGCAGAATCAAGGATGCCTTCAGGTCACTGGAAGTATAAGACACTGAAAGAAGGGCTCGGCCACTAACAGAGAGAATGACATCGGAGGCAAGGCTGGTTGGTGGGTGAAGAGCTTCTGAAACACCCAGATGGAGAGTGGATGCCTCCTGAGAGTTCGGATTGGAGCCATCTGTATAAAAATAACAACTGCCTTTGTGGGAAGTCATTAATGTCTTTTAAGGGAATGATCTTAGTGAAGATTGGTGAGCTGAAGCCAAGCAGAGATTCTCTATGTAACCCTAGTTAGACATCAAAATGGCCTGTGGATCTTAAAACCAAACTAAAATGAGGTAGCTGATAAAGTTCTATCTCTGCATCTGTTGATTCAGAATCTCAGAGCCCAGACTCCTGCATAATTTAATAGGTCCACAGGCGAATCTGTTCTACAGAGACAAGAACCATGAGTAAGCAGCAGATATTTGCTGTAAGAAGTGAAGGAAGAAAGAATGATACAGGTCTCCTTCCTAACCCGAAGAGAGATGTGCCATCTGGATTTCTCTGAGTTTCTTCTTTCACATCCTTCAAGCATCTTTTCACTTTGTGGATTCTATCAACATCTAGGTATCATAATTGAGAGCTTTTGGCTGCTTTAGCCAAAAGGCATTCATCCCTCTTGTCACTGGATGTTGAAGAATCAGAGTGTGTGAGAGCTGAAAGGAAACTGGTTTCAGTCCAGGGGTTTGCCAGCTTTCTCTAGCATGGGATACTTTTCAGAAAATGAAATCTTATATGAAACACTAACATGGTAACAGATAAAAAATAGAACCATTCTGAGAAAACCACAGCCTAGAACCCATTTATTCTTCCCACTTGTCCTGAGCAGGGAGAGTTCTTCCAGATCAAGATCACAGGTTAGATCTAACCTGCCCCTTTCAGTCAAGGGAACAAATTGTTTTTAAATTTTTTTTTAATTGGAGGACAATTGCTTTACAATATTGTATTGGCTTCTGCCATACATCAACATAAATCAGCCACAGGTATACATATGTCCCCTTCCTCCTGCACCCCCCTCATATCTCTCTCTCCATCCCACTCCTCTAGGTTGTTACAGAGCATTGGGTTAAGCTCCCTGTGTCACACACCGAATTCCCTCTGGCTCTCTATTTTACATATATTAATGTATATGTTTCCATGCTATTCTCTCAATTCATCCCACCCTCTCCTTCCCCCACTCTGTCAACAAGTCTGTTCTCTGTGTAGGACATGGAAGCAACCTAGACGTCCATCGACAGAAATTGTGGTACATATATGCAGTGGAATATTACTCGGCTATAAAAAACAATTTGAGTCAGCTCTAATGAGGTCGATGTAGGTAGAGCCTATTATACAGAGTGAAGTAAATCAGAAATAAAAAAACAAATATCACATATTAATGCATATATATGGAATCTAGAAAGATGGTATTGATGAACCTATTTGCAGGGCAGCAATGGAAATGCAGACATGAGAAACAGGTTCTTGAGCAGTGATGTAACTGATCTAAGGTGGTTACTTAGGGTGGATTCTCTAAGTCCTTATACAGTTTTCCTTCCTTCACAGGGTGTTACCACCCCCTCTAACGTCGCCCTAAAATTTCACATTCCGCTTCAACAGAGAAAGGTGTGCAGGGAATCAAATTACCCACAGTCGCTTTGGTGCACGGTTAAGTGAGGGAGGAGGCTGCAGCTCTGACTGCCCCGAGTGATGTGCTTTATCTGCGGGGATAGCATCTGTCTGCACTGCTCCAGTTTCTGCTCTCTCTGGTAATTCTGAGTGGCCAGCAAAATCGTTATCTGCCCAACTCCGGGAGATAAAAACCTTGTTAGTCTTAAAGGGAGCGTTTCAGTGGTTGAAATTTTGTCAGCGGGATGAGTATGGAAAAACTCTGTTTCATACCTATCTGAGGAAAAAAGCGATGAGACCTAAAGAATGATAGTTGAAAATGAGAACAGTTAAGTGTCTCTTGCATGTTTTGTGTGATGGTCAAAAGAAGCTACTCTGAGGTATATTTGGCATTTAACATACTTTTGGCATTTAACCTGGAGGAGGGCATGGCAACCCACTCCAGTATTCTTGCCTGGAGAATCCCATGGACAGAGGAGCCTGGCGGGCTACAGTCCACAGGGTCGCAAAGAGTTGGACACGACTGAAGTGACTTAGCACGCACGCATACTTCCCAGTTATCCCAAAGCTATCTCCCGACTGCAACTCAACTCCTTGGGAATGTTTGTCACAACAGAAGGAGCCACAGATTCTTTTTTTTTTTTTTTCTGTATTCCTTTTACCTTTATTTTAAATTAATTTCCAACATTCAGCGGGTCACTTAAATGGTACAAAGAACTATACACCATTCAGCAAGATTTACCATTTATCAACATTGCACTCCATCTGTTTTATCACTATTCATACAGTTTTTATATTAGAGGCTAAGACACATTTCTGACTTGGAGGAGCATACCTTTAAATTCTCGTATCTTTAAAAATTTATTCAGAAACTTGAAGGATTTTCCCCAAACAATTTCATTGAGGAGATGTAACCGCTCTACTCATTCATGCCATTTATTTGTACAGTGTGCTATTGCTGAGTTGAGTTGCTGTTATTTAGTTGTATAAAACATGGCTTTAGTTGAGATCATGAAAAGCTGGTCCATTTCTGTTCCTATGCAGGAACATTGTCAATCACAGGATTCATCTTTCTAAGGAGACCTGGAGCATGATGTTCCTTTTCTTAGTGCCAGCTGATTCTAGAATATACTATTTTACTCACAACTTCTTGTTAAAAATCTCAAAAAAAAAAAAAAGAAAAAGAGTGGTTATTTCTAAATGATTTCCCAACACCCTGTAAGGATCTGTACTTCTTTCGTTTATGGCATCATTGCAAATTTTCCTCATCAGTGTTGTAAGGAAGGACCTGGTCTTTGTGTCCATGGGGGAGACAGTGCTCTAACTACAGATCCATCTTTAATTTCTAGTGAAGTCAGCAGCAAAACAGCCAGCATAGAGACTTCCCAGCTGTGGCCACCCCGTGTAGATGACTAAACCTCACAGGCACCCCACCGTGCAGAGTAACCCACCATACAGCTGCTTATCTTAGCACTGAGTTCCATCTCAGACCCCAGCTTACATTTATTCACTTAGTAGTACTAAAAAATAAAATTGGAAGTTCCAAAAATGAATAATTCAGCAAACACATTCTATCTTTAATATCTGGAAAATTCACGCTGTTTACATTTTCTCCCTGACTCTTCTTCTTCCTTTAATTTATATCAGCAACCAGAGCAGCTGTGGATTGAAATACATACGTATTCATTTCCAGATTCCAGCCTGGGCTCCTCCTCCCCCCTTTCTCCTCTGCCTTGGGCCACTCCTTTTCCCTGGTGGCTCAGACAGTGAAGAATCTGCCTGCAATGTGGGATACCTGGGTTCGATCCCTGGGTCGGGAAGATTCCCTGGAGGAGGGCATGGCAACCCACTCCAGTATTCTTGTCTGGAGAATCCCCACGGACAGAGGAGCCTGGAGGGCTACAGTCCATGGGGTTGCAAAGAGTTGAACGTGACTAAGCACAGCACATCCGCAGAGGTTGGGACTGGTCCCTTAGCTCGTACACTGAGGAGATGTTCACCCCAGCGCTGCACACTGTCCCAGTGGCAACAGCTCAAGTATCACATATAATATATGTAATAATGATAACACGCCTTGGATTTACAGAGACTTCCCAGTGAACAAAGCACACTCACCTTCATTATCCCCAGAGATGACAAGGCTTGAATCCACACAGGGCAACTCCCTCCCCCCAGGAGACTCAAGGAACACTTTGAAGAATATATTGAATCTCCCCACATTCCTTGGTGAAGAGCATTATCTGAGGCCTTGTTAAATATTCAGATTCCTGGACCCCAAACAGACCTACTAATTATGAACATCTCAGGGAAGGTCCTGGGAATTTGCATTTATGTCAACAGCCCTAAATGATTCTCATCACCAGACAAGGCTCGGAAATACTGCTCTGGAAAGATTTCCATCACCCTCAGTGGCTCAGTGCCAGCAGTCCTGGGAGGACCCAATGACCAAAGTGCTGGGCATTTATTTATATGTTGCCAGTGGTTTGTTAATAGCAGGGTTTAAAGGAGGTTTGATGCCAAAGAGTCCAGGCTCCATCCTTAGTTGTAGACAGGTACTCTAGATGGAGGTGAAGCACGACAGACTGAGGAGTTAAAAGGAAAGGGCCGTGTATCTCAGTAGTGGTGACTGACCTCCTCTCTTTCTGGCCACAGCATGTAGTTTGTGGGATCATATTCCCCTGCCAGGGATTGAACCTGGTCCCTGGCAGTGGAAGCGTGAAGTTCCAACCACTGGATCACCAGGGAATTCCCTTAACCCCCTCTTAATTTGTCCAGGCCTGATGGCTTAAAACTCAACATTCAGAAAACTAAGATCATGGCATCTATTCCCATCACTTCATGGCAAATAGACGGGGAAACAATGGAAACAGTGACAGACTTTATTTTTGGGGGCTCCAAAATCACTGCAGATGGTGACTGCAGCCGTGAAGTTAAAAGATGCTTGCTCCTTGGAAGAAAAGTTATGACCAACCTAGATAGCATATTAAAAAGCAGAGACATTACTTTGCCAACAAAGGTCCATCTAGTCAAAGCTGTGGTTTTTCCAGTAGTCATGTATGGATGTGAGAGGTGGATTACAAAGAAAGCTGAGCACTGAAGAATTGATGCATTTGAACTGTGGTGTTGGAGAAGACTCTTGAGAGTCCCTTGGACAGCAAGAAGATCCAACTAGTCCATCCTAAAGGAAATCAGTCCTGAATATTCATTGGAAGGATGATGCTGAAGCTGGAACTCCAATACTTTGGCCACCTGATGCAAAGAGCTGACTCATTTGAAAAGACCCTGATGCTGGGAAAGATTGAAGGTGGGAGGAGAAGAGGACGACAGAAGATGAGATGGTTGGATGGCATCACCGACTCAATGGACATGAGTTTGAGTAAGCTCCAGGAGTTGGTGAGGGACAGGGAGGCCTGGCGTGCTGCAATCCATGGGGTCGCAAAGACTCGGACATGACTGAGTTAACTGAACTGAACTGAACTGATGTTGCATCTGACCTAGGTTTGCAGTTTGGATGTGTTCTCCTTCCAGGAGGGTTGAAAAGTCCATTAGTAATACAGTATATAGCAATGGCACCCCACTCCAGTACTCTTGCCTGGAAAATCCCATGGATGGAGGAGCCTGGTAGGCTGCAGTCCATGGGGTTGCAAAGAGTCGGACACGACTGAGCGACTTCACTTTCACTTTTCACTTTCATGCATTGGAAAAGGAAATGGCAACCCACTCCAGTGTTCTTAGCTGGAGAATCCCAGGGATGGGGGAGCCTGGTGGGCTGCCATCTATGGGGTCGCACAGAGTCGGACACGACTGAAGCTACTTAGCAGCAGCAGCAGCAGTACATCAGTATTATAGTACAGAGCTGTTTCTCTGCTTCTAGAGAATCTTCTCTGCTCCAGGCAGTCTTGGAGGGAATATGATGGTGATGGACGAGTGGGAGCAGACTGGCAGGTAGAGGCTAAGTTCTAGAAGCTGCAACTTGAGACCATATACAATTCTGGGGTTATATAAGGCAACAAGGTGCTAGGATTCAACATTGATACTTTGGTTAATGGGCTTCTCTGGTGGTTCAGCAGTAAAAAGAATCTACCTGCAACGCAGGAGATGCAGGTTCAATCCCTGAGTCAGGAAGATGCTCTGGAGAAGCAAATAACAACCCACTCCAGTATTCTTGCCTGGGGAATACCATGGACAGAGAAGCCTGGCATGGTACAGTCCATGAGGTCGCAAAGAGTCAGACATGACTTTGCGACTAAACAACAACAGCTTTGGTGTTGGTTTTGTCGCTAACTTGTGTCCAACTCTTATGACTCCATGGACTGTAGCCTGCCAGGCTCCTCTGTCCATGGGAGTCTTCAGGCAGGAATACTGGAGTGGGTTGCCATTTCCTTCTCCAGGGGATCTTCCCGACCCAGAAATCGAACCCAGGTCTCCTGAATTTCAGGCAGATTCTTTACCAACTGAGCTATGAGGGAAGCCCCAACAACAGCTTTGGTTAATCCTAATTTATTATATTGAGGGATGATGGTTTCTGTCCTCTATCTCAAATTTTAGTTTCCCATGGTGACGTTAGGTATTTATAGAGCAAAGCTGAACATAAAGTTTTAGATTCCCAATGATCTTAGGCCTATTTTATTTTTAGAGGATAAGTGATCATTGAATTGAAATAAAGCAAAAGTTAGCTTTTAGTTATAAACCATTACTGTGTATTTTGTGCCTGATAACTTAACCATGTCACTCTGGGATTGATGAATCTGAAGAAACATGGAAATTTATTGGCTATGGCTATGAATCTAGTGATGTGGAGATGCTGGATTTATGTATGTTAATTTGAGTCATATGCAAGTCAAAACATGTATATTTTTAATCAGCAGATGGTTTAGTATGCTTTCCACACTTGTAAAAAATGAAAAGTACTGCAAGCTATTTTTTGCCTTGTCATTCATTCTGTCAACAGTATTTATTGTGAACCCAGTGAATGTGGTACATTTGGGTATAAGGCAGAGTTACAAATGCAGTGGAAAATAGGTCCCCTTTGTAGGAGAAGAGAGGATAAGCATGGACACAGATTTTGCTCACTTTAGGCTTTCAGGAGAGGTTCTCTAAGATTACCTGTGTCATTTGAACTTTTATGACTCAGTGTATTTCTTATATATTATAATTTCAGAGCTGCTTCATAATTACTTTTGTTTGACCTTTCATTGACATTTTGTACTAAAGTGAAAGTGAAAGTGAAGTCTCTCAGTTGTGTCCGACTCTTTGTAACCCCATGGACTATAGCCTACCAGGCTCCTCCATCCGTGGGATTCTCCAGGCAAGAATACTGGAGTGGGTTGCCATTTTCTTTTCCAGGAGATCTTCCCAACCCAGGGATCGAACCCAGGTCTCCCGCATTGCAGGCAGACACTTTACCATCTGAGCCACCAGGGAAGCTCATTGTACTAAAGTTATTAATTAATTCATTCAATAAATAATAATATGCATCCAGTGCATGCTGCATACTTGCAAGGTAACATACTACTGCCCTCAAGGAGTTTGTGGTCCAGTTGAAATTTTGCTGAGTGATTGATATGAAAGCTCAGGTCATCTACTTAGAAGGTAGCTAATGCTCTCACCAGGAGCTTTCCTGGTGGTTCAGGCAGTGAAGTATCCTCCTGCAATGCAAGAGACCTGGGTTTGATCACTGGTTAAGGGCATGGCAACCCACTCCAGTATTCTTGCCTGGGAAATGCCAAGGACAGAGGAGTCTGGCAGGCTACAGTCCATTGGGTCACAAGGAATCAGACACAATTGAGCAACTAACACTTTCATTTTTTCCTATTCTCCCCGTCATAACCCCAACTCACTTCATCTATGTTGGATTCTCCTAGAAGCCTTGAAAGGGGCCAGAGCTCCTCTGGGGAGAGACAAACACACGTGGTTGGTCTCCTGTGTGAGAGACTGTGTGCTAGAGAGGGACCTCAGCTTCCTGATTCCTCTTTCCACGGAGAGCTTCGTTTCTCGACAGACTTTCTTGGGTTGCTCCTGATCAAGTAGCAAACAATAAAGTTTACCGGGGAAGCTCCTTTTTAAAGGAATACTTGGATAAATCCCTCTATAAAATAAATCCATTTATTTTTATACTTCTATTAGATTTCCTCAAGCGGGGACACACATAACTTATAGCCTTAGATACATATATTGGATGTTTAATTTTGATCATAGACTTCAGTGAGCAACTTATTTCTGTATTTCGAGCCATTCTTCAGTTTGTTATCTGTTGTAAGTGTAAACATTTTTTATTGTGCTAAAATATAAAGAACATAAAGTTTACCATTTTAATTAACCATTTCCAAGTGTATAATTTAGTGGCATTAAGTATTTGCAATGTTCTACAACCATCACCAATATCTATTTCCGTAATTTTTCATCATCTCAAACAGAAACCCTGTACCTATTAAACAATAATTCTTTCTCCTCAGTCCCTGTTAATCTCTATTCTACTTTCTGTTTCCATGAATTTGCCTTCTTTAAATACTTCATATAAGTAGAATCATACAATACATGTCTGTATATGTCTGTCTTCTTTCACAAAACATAATGTTTTCAAGATTCAGCCATGTAGTGTATATGAAAATACCCCCCCTTTGTAAGGCTAGTAATATCCTATTGTATGTCTACTATATTTTGTTTATCCAGTCATCTGTTGATGGACACTGGGCTGTTTCCATCTTTTGGTTCTTGTGCTGCTGTGAGCATTGGTATACAAGTATCTCTTTGGGTCCTTGCTTTCATTTCTTTTGGGTATATACCTAGGAGTAGAATTTCTGAATCATATATTAATACTTTTTGAGGAACCACTAAACTGTTTTCCGCAATGGCTAGACCAGTGTGGTTAAGTATAAATATTAAAACTTATTCTTTCAGACTCCTGAACTCATTCAAATAAGTAACTCAGATACTCAGATACACAGAAGATATTCTGTCTTCATAAATGGAACAAGTTTTTGTTCCTACTGGTTGCACCTTAAGGCTACTACTATAGAAAAGAAAAAAATAAAGAAAGGAGAGAAAAAGTAGAACTGGAAGAGTTTTTTTTCACGATTCTACATCACATTGTACTTGGTGGAAATTGTAGCAGTCTATTCTGACCTATGTCCTCACCTCTGTTTGTTTATATCTTCCATTTCACTTTTAGGGCAGAAACCATGATGAAAGGTGCCTTAATGGGAATTGTGCTCAATAAATAAATTGTTGTTGAGTCAATTGATTCTGCATAATAAAACTTAAATGAATATCTGATGAATCTGCTAATATATATTACCTGTTTCTGGACATTAAGTTCAATGCTCCACCAATACAGATGTATCACAAAAGCAAAGTTTTTAGAAGGCAAACGAAACCAAATGGTGAAAGAGGAAATTACTAGATAGGATTAGCGTGTCTAGTGTTAAATGGGGGCAGATTTTTGAGGAGCTGAAATACCTAACTGCAAAATAATTTGAACTGGTGATGGATGAAAGGAAGGGTGGACTTTGTGGGGTGGGAATGGAACTTTGAGATTGTTTGGAGGTAGGAGTGGGTTTGGAATGTAAGGGAGCATGCAAGAATGTTTGCCATGTAAGAAAGGAAACAAAGACTGATACGTGGTGGAAAAGGAAAACACTCAAGTGTTAGTGATATGGGGCAATGAGGTTAGAATCCTGACTGGTAACCACAGCCTGGAAATTGAGATGGTCTTGCTTCTGTTCCGATGGAGGCTTCTCTGCACTATTTGGGGGCACTGGCAAATGGGAAATATAATAGGTTTAAGGTTTTTTCCTCTGCAGAATGAGATCAATCATATAAAAATATTTATTAATGAAGAAAATATATGAAAATGTTGACAGTAGTTTCCTTTGGAACTGTTGTCATGGGTGAGCCTTGAAAACCTTTTGTGTATTATCTAACTATTGTATAATAAGGATATCCTACTTTGGAAATCAGAAAAAAAAGATAACATTTTCATCTTTCTCTGAAAAGTGAAGTTTTAAAAGTTCACATGCTGTTGCTTAGGAATTTTTTTGGTCTAAGTCATAGAAACTGGCAATGACTGATTTAATCAGGAAGGAAATCCACTAGGAGGAAATAAGGTAGTTTACAGGACCGGAGGAAGACCAGAAGAACCAGGGAGGATCCTGAAGGGCAGCCTCAGGCTGGATGTCCAAGCACCACAATCAATGAACTCCAGGTAGCTTTTGGTCTTTGCCTGCCTCTGCATGGTATCAAGTAGGGAGTTTCTGAATGGCCAAACATGTGTCACGTGCTTGCCTCTGGTAAGGCCTGGCACCTTGATTTAAAGGCCTTGCTGACTATCTCCAAAGCAGGAGGAAATTGAGGTGATATTTCCAAAAGAAGGTGGAATAAAAAAAAAATCAATGCCTGCTCTGTCATATTTTGTAAAAGAGAATTCATTTTATTACACAAGCAATTGTAATTGATTTTTAAAAGTGAAACAACTATGTTCTATGTATGCTTGTTTAATCATATTTCTGAGACAGATATGCTTTCTTCATGTTCTTCCTGGGGCCCTGAGAACTAGCCTCTTTAATGGGTATGTGCGGGCACAGGATGAGAGGGGTATGGATGTGATACTGATCCTGGGGGATCCATTGTTTTTTTAGAGAAAAATTTTACTATTTTAATTCACTCACTTTTCAACTAAAGAACAGTAGGCAAAATATTTGATTCATTAAATACAAGAAATTTATATTACGGCCAATTAAAAATGCTTTAAGTTGACCTCATTGGATTTGAGGTGAGATGACTTGTTTTAATCAAAGATTTTTTAAAAAAAATATTTATTTACTTTTATTTGTGGCTGTGCTAGTTCTTTGCTGCTGCACGTGGTCTTTCTCTAGTTGCGGCGAGCAGGGGCCACTCTTTGTTGTGGTGCCCGAGCTTCTCACTGAAGTGGCTTCCTCTGTTTCTAGGGTTGTTGGGCTCAGTACTTGTGGCACATAGGCCCAGCTGCCCTGCGGCATGTGGAACTTTCTGGAGCAGGGATTGAGTCCCAGCCACTAGACCGATGGGAAGCCCTAATCAAGGTTTTTTGATTTGCAAATATGAGATGCCCACTTTGACGTAGCTAAAGCCAAAGTGGAGTGCAATGGAAGAATTCTATCTAAAAACTTCTGAAACCTCAAGGATCGGGTTCTCCTGAAGAAATCCAGAAATAGAAAGCCTTTAAGCAGGGCCAGAAGCTTTTCAGAGCACAAAACACACCACTGTGTACGCAGCCCATGTTGTTAAGAGTCTCTGCCCCTGTTTCTCTTGATGTCTGTGCTTCCTTCCTCTTTCTGCAGAAAGCAAGAGTCTTGGCTTCCTCCTGGAAACACAAGCCCCTCCAGCTCTCCTAAAGAAGCCTCACCTCCCTTTCAACTATGCAGGGATTCCTTTGTTAATGAATCCCAACATGAGAGGGACACACTCAGGGGCTGGCCCAGCCTGGATCAACCCAGGCCTGTCAGCCCTAAGGTACAAACGTGGCAGAGGCGGGGAAGAACTTTGTGGTTGAGAAAGTGAGAGAAAGGGGTGGGTGTGAGTTGGGCAGACTGTGCTAAAGTTTCCCCCCTGTAATTGTTGAAGAGAGACAGGAATAATTGGGGAATAGAAGATTGGAGAGAGAAACGTGGAAAACTGGTGGCTATTCAAGAGAAAATCAAAGGGGTCGGGAGGAAATACCAGAGGAGAGTGCTTAATAAAACAGAATTCTTTGAGCTGCATGAAACTGAAAACCTTTCTTACAGTGCCTTCCCCAGCAAGTTCTCTCCTGTGACAGGAAGTCCTGAGAGGTTAAGTTAGCGAGGCAACAACGGCAAGAAGCCTAGGTTCTTTTCACTTTCTCATTCTGCCCGGCTTGGTATGGTCTTTGTTATTGCCAAATGCAATTACATCCAAGGCCAAAAAGAAAACTTCTCTTAGATGTGAGGAAACACCCAGCAGATTCTCCTCATTGACCAGAAGTGTGTCTCATTCCCATTTCTGAACCAAACACTGGTTAGAGCCAGGTTTGGCTCAGAAGGTCAAGATTCACCCAGTGGAGCTGGGCCGGGGCTCATCTTCCCAAGCATTCAGATGAAAAGAGCGGGGACCTTGGAACAGTGGGTGGGGAGGCAGTCATCAGTGCTGGCCACAGACAAGGAAAAGAAAAATATACGACTAGAGGAGCAGAGAAACAGACAGTGAAAGACAGAAAGGAGGGAACAGAAAGGTGGTGGGGAGAGTGAAATGCAGAGAGAGATAGACAAGCTCATTAAATCTGGTGTCTTAGGTTAAAATGCTATTGTCATATCTTGCTTAACTAGGCAACTATTAGAAGAACATGCTTTACCTATTTGTACTGCCATTGAAAGATTAATTATCTTTTCAGCAATTAAACTTATTAACCATTTTTTTCAACCTCTGAATTATAAAGGAGATGGCTGTAGGGGAGTCTCTGGGGAGAAAATTACTCTCATTGTTTTTTCCCCTTAAAATAGGCCAGAATTTATTGAGTCATGAAAGGTAGTGCTGAAATAAATATAATGATTACTTAGTTATTTGTTTGTCTTTACTTATAATTTTATCTTTGTCATTGTAAAAGCAATATAACCACATTAAATAGAAACCAGAAACATGAAAACACAGTCACCCACAATCCCATAGTCTAACAACTATTATAATTTCAAAAGAGTTAACACCTAAAATTTTTTCATACATAGCCTACTCATTAACAAGGGAAAGTGTGCATATATAAATTTTCCATTCTCCTTTGTCAACACGATTTATTATTATTATTAAAAATGGCAGCAGCCTACCCTGTATACCATTTTGCATCTTGCTTTTTTCATTTAACTTTCCTATTACTTTGAGATATTTCCACAAAAATAAAATTGAAAATTATAATACATTCACATGTTACCACATACTCTTTATAATCATCATCCTTAATGTCTGTAAAAGATTTGAGTAAATGACTCATCCATTTTTAAAATAAATATTTATCAAGCACCTGAAACACTGGCATGGTGCTAGTAATTCTAAGATTAAAAGGAGATGGACCACACCCTTGAAGGAGGGCGCAGCAGAGTAAAGGAGCCAGGCAGGTAAACAAGTAATTACAGGTAATCTCCAAGTGCCAAAATGGGAGAATGTAGGAGGTGCTGAGGAGATGAAAGAGGGAGCCTGGAAAATGCTGATTGAAAGTGTTGAGGATAAGTAAGAGGGCTCAGCTCACAGACACAGGGGAGTGCTTCAGGGAGAGATCAGGAATGATGTGTGCAAAGACGAGAAACACGAAGCAATGTCGTGGTCCAGAGGGCTACAGGGAATTGGGTATAGCCCTTATTCTAGCATCTTTAAGTTGTCACCAAGTTTTCAATACTGCTGTGATGTACAATTTGTGGCACAGAACTTTTCTCATATTTTGGAGTATTTTGTTGGCTAGATTCCCAGAAATGGTATTGCTGAGTCAAAATGTAGGAGCACCCTGACCTACGACATATAACCAAAATGCTTTCCAAATGGATGGAATCATTTTATAATGACACCAGCAATGATTGCTTATTATCTCTATATGTTTACCACTGAGTTAATCTATTTCTTTAATTACTATGAAGTTAATTTTCACCATATTTATTACTATTTGATGTCTTTGTATGTGATTTGTTTTCTGCTTTTATTCAATCACTGAGATTTTGTATTTTACTTTACTGTATGAGCCCTACTAAGATATTCATACTTTTTTCTTTATATTTGCTGTCACCATTTCTCGGTTTAGGTTTCTATGTAATATTGATCTGTTTGACTGTGTTGGGTCTTAGTTGTCGCATGCAGCATCTTTGTTGTGTCATGCGGGATCTAGGCTCAGTAACTGTTGCACTTGGGTTGCCCCATCGCATGCAGGATCTTAGTTGCCTGATCAGGGATCGAACCAGCCTCCCTTGCATTGCAAGGCAAATTCTTAGCCACTGGACCACCAGAGAAGTCCTCTATGTTCTTGTTTAAAACAATGTTTGACACATAGAAGCTTTAAGCTATTACCCAGTCATCTCCATTGATCATTCCCTTCTATTGCTTCTAAGGTGAGAAATACTTCTAGCCAGAGGTTTAACAAATAGTATTCTATTTGCATCGGAAAAGATACTGATGCTGGGGAAGATTGAAGGCAAAAGGAGAAGAGGTGGCAGAAGATGAGGTGGTTAGGTAGCATCACAGACTCAATGAACATGAATCTGAGCAAACTCTGGGAGATAATGAAGCACAGGGAAGCCTGGCATGCTGCAGTCCATGGGATCACAAAGAGTTGGACATGACTTAGTGACTGAATAACAATTCTGTTTTCTGGTTTGCTTTAAAAAATATATTTAACTCATAAATCCTCCTTGAACTTGGCTTTGACGTATGAAATGAGAATTCAGCTAGTCCCCCTGCCCCAAATTACCAGAGTCATCTGAACTTCTCCTTCTCTGTTGGGTTTTATTTCAAAGACAAATGCTGCTTAGGGTCAACTCAGTCATCAGCTGGATCTAATTTCTAGTACTTTTCTGAGTTGTGTCACATCACTTTAAGATAGACATTTCCTCTGACTACCCAGGAATCTGCAATAACTTCTCTACTTACATATATGAAGAATTACAATATAGCACCAACAGCTTATGTAAAGTGTGGCAGCACCTTCCTGTTAGTGGGGAATCTGCTGCTAAGAGTAGACTTTACCTTTGAAACCCTAGGGTGGTAGTCTGCTGTGTGCTTTGGGTGGGTAGAGGACACTTTTGAGGTAGAGAGGGTTATTTCATCCAAAAGGCTGAAGTCACTGTTACCAGTGTCACAATTCTAGGATCTTCTGGTTCTTCCACCTTTGTGGGGACCCTGGCTCATACCTGTGACCTCAGTATAGCCCTCTCAAGACCAAGCCTATTTAAGTGTGGTTTATTGCAAGAAAAAGTAACTTCTTGCTCCTCCATGTAGGCTGTCAACTAGCTAGCTAGGTTTTGAGAAAAGTGAGAGGGTGGTTAACTAGGGAAACCCTATTCCAAATGTTATCAAACCTACTGAAGGATCATTTGGGAGCTTAGGAGGCATGCAGATTTCTGTGTCCAGTACCTGGTTTCACTGGCATGGGGCTGGAAAGTTTCCCTGATCTCATCTCTTTGCAGCTTTTTCAAGCCTTAAAAAATACCCACAGACGTTTACACACAGTTCTGAGCAGTTCTTCATTCTTTTTCAGTGAAATACTGATACCTGCTTGCCAGCACCTATGAAAGTGCCCCAGGAGGAAGGGAGATACACAACTAATGGGCACACATGTTCAGGTAGGGCTCCAAAATAATTTCTAGCTTCGTTCTATCCTTCTTCAGAGGTCAAAAGCTTAGTCGTTCGTTATCTGTAAACCCAATTCGGATTCCCCAGTAGACCGTCCTAGAACTCCTGGATTCCTCCTTAGAGTGAGGACCAGTCAGGTTCCTTCGGCACTATTCCGTCTAGTGGGGGCATTTGCAGTCCGGATTTCTGTCGGCGACAGGCCCTACAGCAAGGATCCTGTCGTGCGTCGGATTCCTTTGGGCCATCTCTCCTTCCTCGTCCCGTCTCCAGGATAAGCCTATCTCTCCCGCAGGTGGGGAGGTTGAGTTGGAGCCACGTTGGAATTCAGGGGCCTTTCCTATGCAATTCTCCGGATTCGCTCCCATTTCCCGTCTCTTCTCCCCCTCCCCTAACACCTTATCCTTCCCCTTCGCTCCCAGCAAAGTCTATGACCTCTTTCCTCTCCGCCTCAGTGGCCCGGCGTCTTTTCTTGCTATAAAACCAGGTGGTGGAGCAGGGGGTGTGAGTGAGGCTACACCCAGAAGGATGCTCGTTCTGGAGTGAGGGGCGGGGGGAATGATTCGCATTGAGGATCCCAACTCAACCAGTCCTCTCACCTCGAAGCGATCCTTTCCCCCTGGTCCCTCCAGAAGCTGTCTGCTGCCGCCGGCGGCAGAGGGGGACCATCAACCTCAGTCACTCCTCCAAGGCTGCTCCTAATGGGCGCGCTCTCCCGGCACCCTTACCCCTTCCTTCGGCCTGCCACCCTCCCTACCTACCCTCGGTGCTCGGGGGTCTGTCAGCTCCCGGATGGCCTGAGAAGGGGCGGGGATGAAGCGAGCGGGAGGAGCGGAGAGCGCTGGAAGGAGGGGGCGGAGCGGCTACGTTGTGCCTCCTGCCGCCCGGGAGCGCCCGAGCCCGTGCGCGCGCGCACCTCACGGAGGCTCGGGCGGCGGGAGGCGGGCGGAGCTGAGGGCGGCGCGGGTGGTGGAGCAGCCGGCCCGGCGGGCGGAGCGATCGGCGGGCGGAGCGAGGGGTGGGAGGGAGCGCGCGAGCGGGCAGGCGGGCGAGTAGCGTCTCCACCAGCATCCGCGGCGGTTGCGTTTGCCCGAAGCCCAGAGGCTGACCAACGTCCGGCCGGCGGGCTTGGGAGCTCGTCTGGTGCTGGGGGCCAGCCTCAGCGAAGCTCGGGGCTTGCAGCGTGCTTCCCTGCCCGCTCGCGGCCACCCCGGCTCCGGCGGCCTCGGCGCGCGCCAAGGGCTGGAGGTGCGGGAGACAGTCTCCGCTGCTCGGTCCCTGCGCTGCTCAGCCCGGGTTGGCCGCCGCGCCGCGGCCCCGAGCGGCGTCCCCGATCCCCAGCTTCCCGCCGGCTGCTCCGAGCAACGGTGCTCCGGGGCTCCAAACTCGGGCTGCTGGGGCAAGTGTCTTCATGAACCCAGAGGATGTCCGGGAAGCATTACAAGGGTCCTGAAGTCAGTTGTTGCATCAAGTATTTCATATTTGGCTTCAATGTCATATTTTGGGTAAGTTGGAGCGCTTCTGGGATTTCAACTATTGTGGCTGATCGATTCGCGACGATTTCGCGCACGTTGCTCTCAGCCTTTACTTTTCGCAGCCCCTCGGGCGCTTGTCGGAGCTCGCAGAGGCGTTTGCCTTCCGCCCTTTCAGCCTGCGCTTTGGAGAAATAAACATTTAATCCTTTCTAGGAACTCGAAAAGGTAAAAAGAAAAACGGAGCCGGGAAGGGGGCACCCAGGCCTTGAGGTTGCTTTTTAAGGGACGAATAACGTAAATGCAGATGAAAGAAAGGGTTCGGCAGTTGGAGAAATGAGCAACCACTCGAATGAGATTTGCTCCCGGTGGAGTATGGATGTTGGGCAGAGCGTGGTGTCATAATAGGGAAGGCTAATCGGGCAGAGTCGACCCTGAGGTCCACCTCTAACGGGGATCTGATTGGACGAGGGCTTGGCTCCGTGTTGCCGCGGCCAGTCTGTGCCATGCTCAGCGTGTATCTTCTTGCACCATCTCGGGCTTTGTGTAGGATGCAGATGCGGCGGTATATGGTTCTGTAATGTGCACGTAAATATCGCTTCCTGCACGCTCTTCTCTTCGTCTTCATCGGGAAAGCGCTCCGTTTGCATAATGGACTGACCAGTGGGTGTGCGGGGTGGAGGTGTTTATTTCTCTGTCTGTATTATTGTCAGGATAATAACAAGTCACCATCAACATAT
Organism: Giraffa tippelskirchi; assembly: GCF_054371585.1. Lineage (NCBI taxonomy): Eukaryota > Metazoa > Chordata > Mammalia > Artiodactyla > Giraffidae > Giraffa > Giraffa tippelskirchi. The sequence goes on along the minus strand of NC_137275.1, from coordinate 84,197,285 downwards.
GTTTCAGTGTGTTCGTACCTCACGACCTCCTTTTCTGAGGAGTGACACATAGAGCGGGCCGTTTTGGGGGAAACCTTGGAGAAATGCAGAGGAGAAGGCGTACGAGACATGTTTTGTGGGGATACCGGGAGAGCAAATGCTTGAATGAAAGGTTCATCCGTGCTCTCCTGGTACCACAATATTCTGGACACCTATTGTAATTAGGCTGGGATGCCTACTCTTTTGTTTTGTTTGGATTTTCTTCTTTGATCTCACAAACATGTTTAGCATCCAGACAAAGAGTTCACTAGGACAAGGCGAAACGTTGCTTCAAAGACCGTGTTCTTTTTCTTCTCCATCCCATCCCATTCCATCCTCTTCCTTATTGGGCACTCCCTCCGCCCCCACTATTCCCCCCATGGAAAGTAAAGATGGTGGCTGGCTGGGGTGGGGGGGGTGTTCTCCAAGTTGGTGTTTAGTGTGGATTCAGTGTGAGGTCAACAATAATCCAGTGGTGGTGGTGGGATCAATGATAATCCACAGCAGTCTGAACATGGGGTATATTTACTTGGATTCCCCTTTAGTTTTGGCCATTTGTTTGAACATATACATTGATGAGAAGAGTTGTCAATACAGCTCTTTATATTGTTTTCTTCCTACCACGCATTTACTAGGCTATTTTATTTTTATTCTCTTTCTCTAGGAGTGTCTTGCATTGCTCTTGCTTGTTTTGCAAAAGGGAATGAGAGGGATTGGAGACCATTCTCTGTGTCAGCATGTCATCTGGCCTCAGGACTGATAATGGGGTGGGGACACATGAATAAATATCAGATCCAGTCATTCACAAGCCACTTTTTGCCAGAGATTGGACATGATTCCTGTTAGCAATCACCACTCCCCCCGCGCCCCCCCCCCCCATAGTCAAACACTGCTACAAATGTAGGAAGAAGAAATTATTTTCTTTCCTTGCTTCCTTTCTTTCAACTCTTGTTGGACATATTTAAAAGTCACATTCCTGGGTGAGGCATTTTGATTTTATCTGAACTTGAAACTTGCATGACTTTGAGAGTCAGGGACTACTGAATTGGGACTGGATCTTCTTGGGGTGGTGAGTTCAAGCCTCTTGATTTTACTTGAACACTTCCAAAAGCTGAATATTTCAGCTACCAGGCAACAAAAAGCACCCACGGGCTTTCTCTGCAGTTTCATAGCAGGAGGTGGAAAAGAAATAAAGGGATTTGGGCCTATTTCCCTGACAGTTTGGTGCAATTTTAGAGGCACGTTTAGTGTTTTCTGTGACTTAGGTTGTAGCAAAACCTCTGGAATTGTAGAGAGCTTCAAAGAATTGCAGAGTGTTTGCATGGAGAGTTCCAAAAGAAAGTCATATTTTGTCTGATTTTGAAGGTCTTCATCTCTCGGGAGGAGTTTTATGGGAAGCCTGAAAAGAGACGGTGCTGTGGAACTAAACCGTCTGTCCCAGGCAGAATTGTTATGTAGATACCTTTGTTATAAGGACCCTTTTCTGACTCTGCTTTCTACACACCTTGTCCCTCCTTACTGTGCCTAAAGTCTTCTACTCATATACCTCCTCATACCTTTGATATCCTGCTGTCTGCTTCAAAGTTACCTCATAATTTTGGGAATTATTTGGGAATTATAGAATCTCTGAGTTTGCATTACCCTGGTCTCTAGAGTGATGATCAGCAGGAAGGTTGCCATGATATTTGATCATGGTAATTTAGACCAAGATGTTAGTGACTGACGAGCTGGGACTGGTGGCCTGATTCTGCAAAGTTACGCACCTCTGCTCTCGCTACGGTTGCCGTCCTATCTGTGACTGCTGGATTCAGAGACTGAGGCTGCTCTTACACAGTTATGAAGAAGACATTGATTACAGAGAACATGGTTTCCTAATCTTTCCGCACCGAAACTCTAAAAAAAAAATTTTGAAACATTGTAGGCATTTTTAGATAAAGTTCTGGTAAAATAAAAACTGAGAATTTGGTAGCCCTAGCACTAAGCGTTTGGTTCTGTGATTACTGAGTAGTTTGACTTTTCACTACTCAGTTAACTGCCCTGTCCTCAGTTTCTCAGCTGGTAAAATGAAGAGTTAGTGCTCACTCTGACAGCACATATAATAAAATTGGAACAGTACAGAGAAGGTTAGCATGCCTCCTGCACAAGAATGACATGCAAATTCATGAAGTTTTCCATATATTTACGGCTACTATGGAGAACAGTATGGAGGTTCCTCAACAAACTAAAAATAGAACAACCATATGACCCAGCAATCCCACTCCTGGGCATATACCTTGAGAAAACCATAATTTGAAAAGATACATACACTCCAGTGTTTCTTGCAGCATTATATACAATAGTCAGGACATGGAAGCAACCTAAATGTCCATCAACAGAGGAATGGCTAAAGAAGATGTGGTACACATACGCAATGGAATATTATTACTCAGCCATAAAAAGGAATAAAATTGTGGAGAAGAAGATCCATTTGCAGAGATGTGGATTGACATAGAGACTGTAAGAGAGAGTGAATAATTCAGAAAGACAAAAACAAATATTGTATATTAATGCATATATGTGGAATCTAGAAAGATGGTATAGGTGAACTTATTTGCAAAGCCAAAATAGAGACACAGATGTAGAGAGAAAACATATAGATACCGAGGAGGGATGGATTGGGAGATTGGGATTGACATATGCACTACTATGTATAAATTAATAAACAATGAGAACCTATTGTATAGCACAGAGAGCTCTATTCATTGCTCTGTGGTGACCTGAATGGGAAGAAAATCCAAAAAAGGGGGATATATGTATAGATATAGCTGATTGTAAAGCAATTATACTCCAATTTAGAAAACAAAATATGAAGAGTTAGTCAAGTTGTAAGTTTCTTTGTAGTTCTGAAAAAAAGAATGGGTCTTTTGAGCTCCAGTATGCTGGGAAAGAAAAACATAAGAGATGGGCACTAAAATATAATGAAAATAACATATATTGGGACACATTAAATTATAGACTTTTTCTCTCACTGAGATTTGTCTGAAAGTAACTTTTATTATTAATTAATTTATTTTTCCCTCAAGGATTCTTTCATTTGAAAAAATCTTTCCCTAATTTCTTCTTGGCTTATTCACTTATTGGTGTAATATGCATACTTTTGTGTCCCACTATGAATCTCAAATGTAGTCTTGTGAGTCATTAAATATATTTTTTATTATTGGAGTTAGAGTTTCATGTGTAAAATCTGAATCCTTTTATATAACACTTGTAATGGTATTCTGAGTAACAAAGTCAACATCTTGTACAGATTCCTTTCTCATTAGTTATCACAAAGTGGTGGTGGGGGAATCTTATTCACCCTATTTTATATTGGAAGAACTCAAGCCAGAAGGGAATTAATTTTATTGAGGGTGTCACCATACTAGGACATTTCTTGGAAAACCTGAGACTGCTCTGGGGTAGGGGAGGGAAGAGAAAGAGAGTTGATTCTTTTGGGTAGTGAACCTCCATACCCCATCACCCAGCATTAATAGATATTTTGTTCTGGACCTTTTTAGGTTCTGACTCTAAAGTTAAAAACTGTTACTAGGCAAGTAAATTGATCTTAGTATTCTGGTTATCTATTGCTATATAACAAACAACCTCAAAACTTAGTGACTTAAGATAAAACTTGATTATATCTGACAATTCTGGAACTTGACCAGGCTCTGCTGGGCAGTTTGCACTTGGAACCGTCCATTTCAGTTGCAGTGAGACGGGGCTGGCTGGAGTTAACTGAAGGCTCATTGGGGTGGGATGCCCAAGATGGTACCCCCACATGACTGGCAGTTGATGCCAGCTGAGAGCTCAGCCAGTGTTGTTGGCTAGAGCACCTCAACGTGTTTTCTTCCTTTATCTAAGACTGGAAGAAGAAGCTTCCAGCCAGTAAAGACTACTCCTTGAACTGGTCCAGTGTCACTTTCATCTGTTTCTCTGGTTAAAGCATGCATGCAGCCTGCTCAGTTTCCAGCGGGTGAAGAGATAAATTCCTCTTTTGTCGGATGAGTGTCAAGGTTGTGTGGGTTGTGGTCATCTTTGGAAAATACAGTCTGCTGCATTGAGCCTTGTTTAGTCACTTAGTCGTGTCTGACTGTTTTGTGACCCCTTGGACTGTAGTCTGTCAGGGTGCTCTGTCCATGGGATTTCTCAGGCAAGAATAGTGCAGTGGTTTGCCATTTCCTTCTCCAGGGAGGCTTCCTGACCCAGGGATCGAACTTGCGTGTCCCTCATTAGCAGGCAAATTCTTTACCACTGACCCCATTTTTGTTTATAAAGGAAAGATAACATTACCCAATGGGCTTCACTGGTGGCTCAGATGGTAAAGAATCTACCTGTGATGCAGGAGACCTGAGTTCGATCCCTGGGTTGGGAAGATCTCCTGTTGGAGGGCATGGCAACCCGCTCCAGTATTCTTGCCAGGAGAATCCCCATGGACAGAGGAGCCTGCGGACTACAGTCCATGGGGTCGCAAAGAATCAGTCACAACTGAGCAGCTAAGCACAACATTATCCAGTAGAGTTGTAGATTTGAGGATACAATCAGATAAGATATTACCGAGCACACTGTCTCAATGTTTAACAAATGATGGATATGGTCTGTGTCATTGTCTCCAGATTTCATACTATTTCCATCCTGGCTATAGAACTTCTAGAATACCTTAGCCTGGTAGTTTGTCATCATTACTACCAGGTAATGATGTTCCTCTTGATATCTACCAAGGAGATAAGGTGAATAGATTCAACAGATTTATTCATCACTTATTTGAAAAGAGCACTGTGGATCAGTGGAAGCCTTAAATGACTTAGGAGAACCAAGTCATTTTTCTTCTCTTTGCTGTACAAAGATTAGAAAGCCTTGGATCCTTGAGGCCAAATTTCTACTTGATGTGCTTGCAAAATATTATATTGTATCTTTAAGTGTAGGTTTACCCAGGTTTGATGGCAGAATGTTGCATCTAATTTGTTTCCACAGGGCTTCAATTCTGAGAGAAGAGAGATTTAGAGAACCTTGTGGGGGGCATCAAGTTGGAAGCCTTATCTTATGATTCACTGTAAATTGTAAGATGTTCTGGAATGATGATACATCAGCAGTTTATAAGTCATAATTTTTGTTTTAATTTGCTAGACATCTGTTAGCTCGATGGCAACCATATGGGAGTCTAAATTGCCTTTTGAATTACAGGGAGATGGTAGGAAGAAAGCTAAATATGGTTATGAAAGTGTCAAATGGGAAAAGTGTAAGAAGGGTGTGCAGACCTCAGTGGGGAAAGTAATTGAATACTGACTTGCTTTGTCTGGCCTCTCACTCTTCGGTCAGTAAGAAGGCACCAAAGCATTCTCGCTTGATGATATGCCTGGAAGATTGAAATGAAGCCAAGGGGAAGATGGAAAACCAACTAATGTCTCACCCAACATAAAATTGCCAAGGTGAGCTCATTTAGATGGATCACTCTGTCTTAATATGTCCACAGTAGTAGTTAGTCCCTGGCAAAACGTGAAAGCAACCTGTATTTTAACAGAGCTTTATAATTACGGTGTCTTTCTTCTAAACATTTCAAAGCATCGTACAAGCACATTATGACATGTTTGTGACAGATGTAGAAATTGGAGAACAGAGATGTGGAGTGACTTTTGAGGTGATGAACACATCAGGGTCCACTTTTAAAGTGTTAAGTCTCTAGCAATAACTATAGCCCTAGTTATTATTTTTAGCCATAGCTCTTATTTTAAACTTATTTTAGAAGATGCTTGTTACTCTAAAATAAAACATCAAGTAAGTCATTTACATCTGTTCATAATTGAAAAGTGATAAGGTTTTTGCATATGCCTCAATTAACACCACCCACAAGCACAGAAAAGTTAGGATGAAAATGTTGTTAAAGAGTATGATCGAATAATAAACTATTGTATACTCTCTTGAAAATTCATAAATGAAAAATGGAATATTAAAGACAGTGTTCCTGAGTTACATGCTTCTCTCCGTATGTAATGCTGATGACTGTCTTAAAATACTACCTTCAGACTTCTGAATCATCATCCTTCATTAGACTATAAAGGCCTCAATTGCAGGGACTCTCAGTTATTTTCATAAGCGCAATGTCTAGCATATTGTCTGAAACACAGTAGGTGTTTAATAAATGTTTGTTGAGTGAATGAATTACGAAATCATTGGAGAGTACATAGACTTCATCTCCTCTCACTTACTATTCAGGGAGGCATTTTCTCTGTAACATCTGGCCAACCCTCCTTAGGATGGATTTCTTTGGGACCACTGTTATCACTTGAGAGTTTCATCTTTCCTGCAAACTAGTTGGAATCATTCCCCCTAGAGTGTCCATCTTCCTAATTTACTGTTGTTGAATTTTAATTTTAATTTTGAAACAGTCTCACACCTGCAGAGAAATTGCAAGTGGTACTATTTGTTTTTATCCTGAATCATTTGAGAAAAAGTTGCCGGCATAATGGCTATCACACACCAATACTTCAGTGTATATTTCCTGAAACTAGAATGTTCTCCAAGATAATCACAGTATAGCCATCAAAGCCAGGAATTTACCACTGATACATTACCACCATCTAAATCTTAGACCTCATTCAACTTTCTCAGTTATTCCACTCTTGTCTTCTAAAGCAGAAGAATTCAGTTCAGAAGACACATTGTATTTAGTTGGGTCTTTTAGTCTTTTTCAGTCTTTCACTGGTCAGATTTTTGACACTTTTGAAGATTTTAAACTAGCTATTTTGTACAAAGTCCCTTCATTGGGGTTGGCATGCCATTTTCTCATTGTTAGATTCAGGCTGTCCATCTCTGGCAGGATAATTACAGAAGTGGTGCCGAGTTCCTCTCATTGCATCCATCAAGGGGCACTGATTTCTGTTTGTGTTTGTTCCATTACTGATGATGGTCACTTGACTGAAGTGTTGCCTGCCAAGCTTCTCCATCATAAAGTGACTTTTTCCCCTTTTGTAATTTATGTATATATCTTGTGGCAAGTTATTGTGAAATTATGTAAATAGCCCATTCCTCATCAAAATTGCAATTAATTAATATCAGTAAGAACTTTTGGTCTCTTTTTCTCCAGTATGTTTTAATTAAATTGTTACTCTCATTACTTACTTTGATGTTCCCATTGGTCCCAGGTTTGGCAGTTAGTGGCAGTGTCTTTATGCCCTTTTAACTCCCATCATTCTTGGAACACATCTTTGCTTTCTTTCAGAAAAAGATATTCCAAGCTCATTTTGTAATTTACTAGTGTCGTATTTTGTATCAGTCATTTCTCCAAGGAGCCCTAGTTCCTTTGCATAGAGAATGATATGTAGAAGCCAATATCTGGTTGCTAAATATGCTCATTGCCTAGAGGCTATCACCATCTCTGGGCCCTTTTAATGGACAGGACTATGGAATATGTGTGTATACACATATGCACACATAACACACATTTACATCTGTGTTTCTATATCTAGCTATATATTTTCAAAACCATGAGTTCACGCTGGTATCTCAAATCCCCATCTGACACCACAGGGTTTACTTTAGTTTTTTTCTTTTCCGTATTTATAACTACCTTCTTTGACAGTGAGAATCCTGGCTCCCATTGTTCTTAACAATTTACTCATTTGATTAAATCTCCTCTTATGTAGCCAGTCTTCCACTGCTGCTGATGACCCTTACCTGGTTACTCTCCTTACCTGTTGGTGCTCCAACCTGCATCCCACTGTGAATACCTTTCTCTGATACCCAGCTCTGGTCTTTCACATCTCTTTCCATACTCGTTCCTGCACAAAGGCCTATCTTCCTTTGTGCTTTCTCATGGCTTTAAGACTAAATTTTTCAGGAAGGGAAAGGGGAAGGGCTTGGGTTACTCTTGTGTGATAAAAGACTTATCTGCCTCTGCATAGACCTTCATTATTTAAAAATTCCTAAACCCTCTGCTTTCCATCTTTGGAGGCTCTTAGGTTTTTCATGTGTTCTTCGTATGCTATTTCCAGATTGCTCTTTGCCTTGATTATTGTATTCTGCCTGTGGTCCCATTAATGTAGCAACCAGAATGGAACACATTTTTTTCACATGCTGTTCCTACCATCCAGAGAATAGTGGGTTGTTATTTTCGAAGTCTCCCTTAAGTTCTAGGTTAGGAGGTAGAGCCTGGATTCATCTTTGAGTAAGTTACTTTTACATGTTATTGCCTCAGTTGCCCATCTAAAGTAAGTAAAGTGTCAGTTGCTCAGTCGTGTCCGACTCTTTGTGACCCCATGAACTGTAGCCCACCAGACTCCTCTGTCCATGGGATTCTCCAGGCAAGGATACTGGAGTGGGCTGCCATGCCCTCCTCCAGGGGATCTTCCTGACCCAGGAATCAAACCCTGGCCTTCTGCATTGCTCATCTGAAATACAGCGAAAGTAATGCCAATAGCTTACAGAGTATTAAATGAGATCATACACATGAAAGTGTTAGTTGTTCAGTCATGTCCGACTCTTTGCGACCCCATAGACTGTAGCCTGCCAGGCTCCTCTGTCCATGGAATTCTCTAGGCAAGAATACTGGAAGTGGGTTGCCATTTCCTTCTCCATATACGTGAAAGTGCTTTCTAAAAGGTTATTCTCTCGGTACAAACAATAGTTATTAATGCAGGCTAAACTGCACATGCTTTTCCTGGCAGCCAGAGAACATTGTTGAATCAAGTTGAATTTCTAGTGGAATGAAACCTTCATCTCTGTTTCAAGTGAATGTCTTTTAAACCCATCTCCCTAGGCGAAGTGCTAATCAAAAGCCCTAACCCTCCAGTTAATTATTTGCATTTAGATTTAGTACTATATATTTATCCTATTTAAATGTCTTATTCTGGCCCAGTAGTTTTCACTTCCTTCCAGCAGCTGTAGGCTTCCTTAAGGTGTATGGGGCCGGAGTGGGAGGGTTTCTGCCCTTTGTTGCTCCTGGAGCAGCTCAGATAGTAGGTTTGGTATTTTGAGATACCATGAAGGGTTTTGCTTGAAAAAGGGGGTCTACTGCTTAAACATACAATTGAAAACCACCATTCTAGCCTTCAGATAAATTTCAATCTTGAAGGTCAAGGCATGTTTAGAAAAAGTTATTCCTCATACAGGTTTTTCTCTTATGGATTTTCTTCATGCATAGGAAGTCCTTCTCCCTAATTAGGGGCTTCCCTGGTGTCTCAGATGGTAAAGAATCTGCCTGCAATGTAAGAAACCCAGGTTTCATCCCTGGGTCAGGAAGATCACCTAGGGAAAGGAATGGCTACCCACTCCAGTATTCTTGCTTGGAGAATACCTTGGACAGAGGAACCTGGTAGGCTACAATTCTTGGGGTCTCACAGTGGAACACAACTGAGTGACTCCCACTTTCACTTTTCACTTTCTATAGGGTTGGTTGATATTTCACCTCTTTATAGACACAGCAGCATAATCAGTGAATTGTTAGGAAATTTCAGTCTTCCCACCTGGGAATCTGATTCTGTAGGTTGAGGATGGGGCCCTGGTATTAGTGGGGATTTTTTTAAATCCCTGCAGGTGATTTTGATGTCCAGCTGAAGTGGAGAAGCTCTAGCTTGTTTTTCTTGGCAAGATGTGTCATCTCTTGCTGTTACTCTTTGGAGGGTCGCTGGGGGAGCTGGGAGTGGGTGGTATAGGGCTCTGACCAGAGGGTGGCTTACTTCACCAGCACACATAGCTAGTGTTCTTTGCTTATGAGAAAAAAAATTATGTGGCCTATTTTATGCCTCATGGAATTTTTTATTAATCCAAAAATGCCAGTTTATTTTTAAATCTGAAAACCCTAAAAACAAAAGGAGAAAAATCTCTGCTAGAGAGAACCTCTTGTGCTGCAATTAGTATGCTAAAAATTAGCATCGTATAGGGGTAGAAGCTAGTTATTCATTCGACAGGAACGGTGAAGAAACAGACATTTTGTTCTTTTGCCCTTGCGGTCCCGCACACTTCAGTGCAGTGGACTGGGTCTAACCACAGAGGCAGGACAGCAAACTCTGCTCTTCTCCACAAACCTGCCTCCCTGTCCAAGGTGCCCTTCCTTTCAGTCTGTTTCCAGAAGCTTCTTCCCCTGCCCTGAGTGGACTGGGGGTGGGGAGAAGGGGAGTTGCTCTCTGCACCTCAGTGGCAGTTTTGTTGACTTCCCTCTGCCAACACACTAAGCAGGGACATTTCTTCTCTCATATCTAAGTTTGCAACACTGTCATGAAGAGCTGACAGTAAAGCAAACACAGGACATATCTTTCAGTTTTCCTTAGAAAGAAATGTTTCAATGGGCATAACATGTTTTTTCATTTTTTTCTGACTTATTCCTTTTTATGTACTCCCTTTTGAAACAAACAAACAAACAAAAGAATTAGGTGTTCAATTATGGCAGAGCACCTAAAGTGGAAATCTTTTAAAAGAAATAAAATTTTTAAAAAACTTTTATTTTATATTGAGGTATAGCCAGTTAACAATGTTGTAATAGTTTCAGGTGAACAGAGAAGGGACTGAGCCATAATATACATGTATCCATTCTCTCCCAAACTCCCCTCCCATCCAGGCTGCCATAAACATTGAGCAGAGTTCCATATGCTATACAGTAGGTCCTTGTTGGTTATCCATTTTAAACATAGCTGGGTGTACATGCCCATCCCAAACTCCCTAACTATCCCTTCCTCTCATTTTTCCCCTGCCCCCAGCCCTGGCAACCATAAGTTCTTTCCCTAAGTCCGTGAGTCTCTGAAAGAAAGAAAATTTTGAATTAAAATCTGAATGATTTCTCTGAGATGTTTAACTGGAGCATAGTTATCAGCACTCATAAACACACCCAGAATGGTATACACATTCTGTGGTTAGCACTATGGTATTATCTGTCTGTACATAAAGAATCATTAATTATGAAATATAAGGTATAATGTTTAAGCAATGTAGTCACCAACCTCAGTAACAAAATAGCGTTTGAAAGTGGTTGGCCAAACATTTTGGCTCTTCTCATTGAAAAGGCATAGTAATGTTCTATAGCTCTTCCAACTGCTATTTACTATTTGGATAAGTATTGCAAGACATAGGGCTCTTTCTACTTGTTGAATTTTTTTTTTTTCTAAATTATACTTGGCACTTCATCTTGAATTTCTAAAAATCTGGAAGGAACAGCTGGTGCTCTAATAAATATTCAGGCCAGCTATTTTAATGCTTTGTACTTAATTAAGTCGTCCTATAAAAGAGGAATACTTGACTTAAGCATTTCTCAAAGTATAATGTTTTGCTTCCAACAAAAATTTCCCCCAACTGTTAATATTTCCCCGAAGCAGCTTTAAAACTTAATTCTGCCAAGTGAGTAGTTCTAATCACTTCTGAAGCATTTAATGCCGAAACTCAGTTTTCCTGTTTTAAGGTACAGTCCTATCAATATAGCCCAGCCCCTTAACTTGTGAAGATTCCACAGTCATTGACCTTTTAGAAGAATTCTTTGTAGGGTCCAGTATTAGAGAGTGATAAAATGTTCACCCTGAGTTGGGCATTCTGGTGGTCTGGTGGTAGGCAGAAATCTGGTGGTAAGGAGTTTGGATTCTGAATGTGTCTGGATTTTTACCCAGTTTTATTCCCAGACTTGTTATCTTAGGCTACTTACTCACCTTACGGTTATGTCTCCTCATCTGCAAAATGGCATTTTTAGTAGTAGTATTAAGACCCAGCATCTATCTCATAGTTGTGAGGATTAGAGGAGTTAGTATATATAAACTGGTTGGAATAATCAATAGGTATTTGCAATTATTACTCTTATTGTCCTCTATGCCTATAATTTCATTTTAGTGGTTTTTTTCCTTGACTTCAGTAATCTTACACTGTAACATATATTTTTTTGTTCTCTGTAATGTTCTGCCTACATAAGTACATTCCCTAAATAACTAAAGGGAAAAAAGATCTAACAAATGTTCACAGTGTTCTTTTCATTGTAGTGAATGGCATGTAAGTCATCATGGATACCAGACCATGAATTCCTGTCGATTGTTTGTTGTTAATGTTCCCATCTTTCTTTACCCAATTGGATTCACTCTTCATTTTCTCTGCAAAACTAGACTGTCTCATGTTGGTGTTTTGTACTGGGAGGTTGAGTTTCTGTTGTTGGACCCTGGTGTAGGCCTAGCACCTGGGAGAAATAGAAACATTTTATTAAAATCTGTTAAATCTGGATATTTTGAAAATACCTAGATGGCTGTAAACATACATATTTAGCTTTTATAGTATCATAAGTCCTGTATATTTTGGTCATTGTTTTACTCTGTGTTTCCAACACATTCTTCAGGTTGTGAAGGTGAACATTGAGTTGGTGATATAGATAACTCAGGCTTTTCCCTTGGATGCCTTTCCTGCTAATGAAGAAGTAGGATTTTGGTCAGAACTCCCCGGATCATTGACTAAATGGGCCGCCCCCCTTGGTGAATGAGTGACTGCCTCGCTTTTCCTTTGAAATGTTACTGAGATGCCCATAGAGTGTTGTACTTTTGCTTCCAGTAGTGTCACCTGATGCAGGAGACCTAGGCTGCCCTATTTCCAAGCATAATTCTCTCTCTAATTGGACTTAACTCTCGGAGAAAGAGCCAGGGCATGCTAATTCAGTTGAGACAAGGAGCCTGGGCCCTCATTCCCATGCTGAAGTTGTTCAGAAAGCCCCAGCCATTGAAGGAAGAGAGGAGGGATGAAAGGAGGGTTAGGTAGAATTTTTATTATAGTAAAAAAGTAAAAAAGATGATCTTTGTGGCACGATTGGATATTATAAGAGCACTTAAATTTTTTTTAAATTGGAGGGTAATTGCTTTACAATGTTGTGTTGGTTTCTGCTGTACAACAACGTGACTCAGCTATATGTATACATATATCCCCTCCCCCTTGAGCCTCCTTCCACCCCACCCCCATCCCATCCCTCTAAGGTCATCACAGGGCACTGCACTGAGCTCCCTGCCTTCTACAGAAGCTTCCCACTAGCTAACTATTTTACACATGTTAGTGTATATATGTCAGAGATACTCTCTCAATTCATCCCACCCTCTCCTGCTGCTGCTGTGTCCACAAGTCCATTCATAAGAGCATATTTAAAGTCATTTTAGCTTACCCACAGCACCCCCAAAGTGCTGCTTTAGGTTCACTCACTGACCTCACCATCCATTGATGGTTTGTGACTTGCCAAGGAAGGCACTGGAGTTTCCTCCTGGCCCCCCTGCCCTCTGCTGGCTGGCTTCAGTGAGTGTCTGAAGGGTGGCTGGCTGATGAGCCAAAGCAGCAGATCCCAAAACAAATGGCCTGCATGGTTTCGGACTGACGTTTGTGGCACCCCTAGAGTTTCTCAAATTTTTTAAGTCACGTGGGGATCTTGATTAAAATGCATTTTTTGGTTTGGTGGGCTTGAAAAGGGCCTAAGATCCGGTTCATTAACACACTCCCAGGTGAGGCTGATGCTGCTGGTTCACTGATCTCATTTTCAGTTGCAAGGATCTGGACCATTTCAAACTATTTTTCCTTTAAATCGACTCCATTTTTAAACCTTAAATACATTTATTTAAAAAGGGAACTTGAAAAATATCACTATTCAAATGCGTACAATGACAATTATATGGCATGTTAACTTCTAGGTAGCTCTTGGTGCCTGCTGGCAGGCCTGAGTTGCAGACTTATTTTCCTTTGTGACAGTGGAAGTTAATAAGTATACCAAGTGCTCAATATCCTGGCATCAAATCGAGACTTTCTCCTTGACTAGACCAGAGGATTAGGAGAGAGTTGAAAAGGAAATGACTTTCTTCTTCTAGGTTGTTTAATGCTGTATTCTAAAATTGTCTCCTCTGTCACCAGAGGTCACCAGGGAATCTCACTTTGGGGAACACTGCTTTTAAGTAATTTGCAGGAAGACATGCATTTATAAGCTGAAACCTATTAGTAAGATGGATGAATCTCTAGAGGGAAAATGACTGGGGGGATGTGTTCAAATTTTTGCCTACTCTAGGTTCTATTTACTATTGGGAAAAAAGAGGGGTACTCCCAATTTCTGAAGAGTTGCTAACCCCAGGCCCAGTGAATAATTACATCTTAGGTATAAAAGGGAAAATACTTTGGGAAATTGGATTTTAGACGAACAGAAAGTCAACCTGAAATAGTTGGAAACCTATCTCAGTGGGCCTGTTCCTCTACTCTGTCTCCTCTTCCTTCAATTTACTATTGATTATGTTCAATTTGTAATGAATTCATTTATTTGCTGCATTTTTTAGAATTTGTTGTTGTTGTTCAGTCGCTAAGTTGTGTCCGACTGTTTGAAACCCCATGGACTACAGCGTGCTAGGAGGCTTCCCTGTCCTTCACTATCTCCTGGAATTTGGTCAGACTCATGTCCATTGAGTTGATGATGTCATCCAACTATCTCATCCTCTGGCACCCCTTTCTCTTGCCCTCAGTCTTTTCCAGCATCAGGGTCTTTTCCAGTTAGTCAGTTCTTCACATCAGGTGGCCAAAGTATTGGAGCTTCAGCTTCAGCTCAGTTAGAATAGGGTACTTTACTTATATTTTTCTATTGTAAAAACAATACATCAACATTAATATATTTTTTTAAGAAAAAGAAATTGTACTGCATTCCCAATCATAACTTTCAGTTCAATTTTATTAAAAGTAGAGACTCTTAGTCAAATCCTCTGAGAGCAGTGAACAAATACCCCAAAATAAACAAAAAGCCCATCTCAGAGTTTTGGTGGCAGGCATCTACAAGTACTCGAATTTAGCAAACCACAGTTACTTAACTTTGTGAAGTAAAAATGTGCTTTTCCATCGCTAGCTTTTAAGCATTTCTTCTGACTTTACCAGTATTTCCCCCCTCAGGACAACATTTAGAGTAAGTATTTCAACATACAGAACAAATACCTTGTGAATAAACATCAATTTCACACAACAACAATGACAACAAAAAATCAATAAATCTGCTTTAGGCATTTGAAAGCCCCTGTAATTTTAAAGGAAGGAGTTATAGTGTTCAGTAACTGAAAAACAAAACCATCCAAACATGAGCTCTTAGCTTTAGATGTTTTTCAGCATGACCTTTACTTGGGCAGAAAAATGTAGTTGGGAACTACATTGTTCCCATTGAAGGTTTCATTGAAGGTATCCGCTTATTTAAGGATGGACAGCAACTGGCCACATGGCAACTCATGTGAATAAAGCTACTTAGCATTTTTTTTTTCTAATCTCATAACTGGAATCCTGGGGGTAATAGTGTTTTGTTTTTTTTTTCTTTTTAGTACTTTTTAGCTTTGTCTGTTGGTTTTTGAAAGAATAAATTGAGTGAAGAGGTGACTCGATAAGATCATTATATGTGGCATTTTAATTTTTTTCCTGTCTGTAAGATTTAATAATCCCTAGTATTCTTACTGTGTGGTCTGAGAATTTTACAGTTGCTCTCCAGTGAGGACCTGAGACAACTGCATAAAAGTTGGAAAATAATGTCTTATTCATCCTTTTATAGAAATGAAAGGATTGGTTTCACTAAAAAGAGGACTGAAATATCTTTTATATTTTGTGAAATACATATATTCCATTTAAAATTGATATATATCCTTGGAATTTTTGCATATTAAATGTTGATTTATGTCTTTGGCTTTTGTTTAAATAAGTAGATATGTGCTTTCTTTGGATAAAGAAAGAGACACTACTTAAATGACTATAAGACTTCCAAATAATTTAATTGGCAAGAATACTGGAGTGGGTTGCCATGTACTTTTCCAGGGGATCTTCCTGACTCAGGTATTGAACCCAGGTCTCCTGCATTGCAGGCAGATTCTTTACCGTTTGGGCTACCTGGGAAGCCCTAATTTGTGATAAAAGATTAAAATTTCCTTATTATGCTGCTGCTAAGTCGCTTCAGTCGTGTCCGACTCTGTATGACTCCATAGACGGCAGCCCACCAGGCTGTGCTGTCCCTGGGATTCTCTAGGAGAGAACACTGGAATGGGTTGCCATTTCCTTCTCCAATGCATGAAAGTGAAAAGTGAAAGTGAAATCGCTCAGTCGTGTCCGACTTGTCACGACCCCATGGACTGCAGCCTACCAGGCTCCTCCGTCCATGGGGTTTTCCAGGCAAAAATACTGGAGTGGGGTGCCATTGCCTTCTCCGTTCCTTATTATAGTTTCCTGTAAAAATGCAAGGGCTTCCCTGGTGGCTCAGACAGTAGAGAACCTGCCTGCTAATGCAGGAGATGTGAATTTGATTCCTGGGCTGGGAATATCCCCTGGAGGAGGGAATGGCTACCCACTCCAGTATTCTTGCCTGGAGAATTCCATGGACAGAGGAGTCTGGCGGGCTACATACAGTCCAGTGTGGGGATCGAAAAAAGTTGGACAAGACTGAGAGACTAACAGTATAAAGATGCAAACTAAATGAAACTTTTTTTTTTTAGGTTAAAAATAAAACTCAAGAGATCAGTCTTAGTACCTAATACCTAAGCAGGAAAAAACACTATTCTTGCTATTTTGGTTCTTGGATGAAGACTAGAAAATAAACTCTTTTGAAGTATGAAATTACTACAGCCTAGCTGGAGGTACCAACAAATCATTAATTATTGCTAGAAACCTTTCAGAATGCAGTTTTTTCATTTCAAGCATCGTTTCTATTGAATCCCCTCCACCCCTTCCCCCTTTTCTGTGAATTTAATTCCAGAACTGAGAAGATAGGACTTTTTGCTTTGGGGGTAACTGAATCTCTTTCTCATACTTTAAAAAGGATCAGTTCATAAAAAGGGTAGCCTGCTGATAAAAACATGGAAGGTTGGAATTATTTTGAAGAGGAATGGCTGTTCAAATATTCGAGTGTTCTTTGGCAAGTCTTTTCAGTGCTCAGGTATGGGAACTACCATTTAATTGGTCTTTTGCATTCTTGATTATATAATCTCAAGACTTACATATTGAAATGCACCTGAAAAATCGGTTCCACCTGTAGGTATTGGCCCCCTTCCCCACCTTTTTTCCCCTCTTAATAGAATCCTTTCTTTTTTCCCATCAACCTTTGCCTGAAAGCCCCCAATTTATAAAGCAGGGACAGCTGGTGCTCTGGGCGCAGAGCGTCTCCGTGGGCTCAGCAGTCCCGGCCTCTCCGCATGGGGAGAGCGTGAGGAGGGGACGGCAGCGGGCGTCCTGGCGGATTCGATGTCGTGCTGAGGACGATGGAGAAGGTATGTGTGTACCATTTATTCCTTGAACGAGGATGAAGTTGGCATTTGGCCTGGAAGCTGGGTGCTGGCTGAACTGCCCAAGTTTCCTGAGTTCCAGTGCCTGGGACTGACCGCCTTTGGTTTTACTAAACAGTTTGGGGCGGTCACTCTGATTAACATCAACCTTGCTTATGTTAAGTAAGTATTCAGGTTATTTATTATGCATTACTCTTGTGCTCTGGAATGAGCAGACTCAAAAACTCCTTCTTTGTATGGATTCCATATGTGGCTTTTAAGTCAACAGAGATGCAAAAGCTTCCAATTAAATTGCACATAAAGTTGAACATTGAATAGATTAAGCTTGATGGCATAGGTATTATCTGAAATTCTTTGTCATCTCTAATATTGCTCGTATTTCATTTAAACAAGCTATTAGGTGTTGGGTGATTCTGTGGTGATGAACTAAACCTATGAATTCACATGTGTCCTATTGGGGTTTTTTATTACTGAACGAATATGCCCATGGGATTTGTTGTTTGTTTTGCACTGATGTGCTCCAGTTAAAATTACAAGATGATTTTTTAAAAAATGATATATTTCCTCTTTATTTCTTCCTCACCCCAGCTTCCCACTCCCCCTACCCCCCGCCCCTGCAAACAATGCAGAGAACATTGAGATGTTTAAAATAGGAGTTAAGAATGAGACCACTTGGGTTCAAACGTTGGCCTTGGCACTGCCAAGCTTTGGGACTGTGAACAGCTGTGTCATCATGCTGGTCTGTTTCTTATGGGCAAAAAGTGGCAGACAGTAATGCTTGCCCCTAGGATAATTGTGAAGATTCAGTGAGAGGATGTACAGGCAAAGCCTGAGGGCGCAAGTGCTCTGTGACTCTGCTGACCCTGGAATCAGGTGTGGAATGGGTGACTGCTTGGGACAGGTGTAGGCTTTTGATTCATTATCACCTGATGTTGTCAGAGTCCAGGAGCCTCAACTTGCTCTGCTAGGGAAGTGCTGTCTGTATGACAGGACTTTTCTGGCAGAACTTTGTTTCCTTTGGTGTTTCACCTACTGGAAGAGATGATATCTCCAGGCTTCCTTTGGCAAGTTCCTTTCCTTTCCTTCCTCTCAGATCTGTCTGAGAGTTTAGGTTTCGAGCCAAGTAGCTGCTCTGTTCCCTTGCCTTCTGGACCCTGCACTCCTCTCCCCTCACATTTAGCTGTTTAGCTGCAGCTGTTCATCTTATCCATTGTTGGCGTGACCCTATCACCCCTCCGTTTCTTTAATCACAAATACCAGCATTTCTCATGGCTTGCCTTAGAGGGTCATTTTGAGGCCACGGACCTACCTGTTTTTTTTTTTAATGGTAGTATATGTAGAGCATTACAGTTCCAATAAAGTAATAATTCTAATAATAGAAATATGTCTGGAAAAATGCCTAAAATATAACAGGTATCCAGTAATTGTTAACTGAAATAAGTTAATTGAATCTATAGTAATTTTCTTTCTCAATAACCATTTTTCAATTGATGTATAACTAATTTACAATGTATTAGTTTCAAGTATACAGAAAAATGATTCAGTTATACATATATATATTCTTTTTCAGATTTTTTTCTATTATAGGTTATTGTAAGATATTGAATATAATTCCCTGTGCTATACAGTAGGTGCTTGTTGTTTATCTGTTTGGTCTATACTAGTCTGTAACCATTAATCCCCAAATTCTACTTTGTCCTTCCCTGTCCCCTCATCCCCTTTGGTAACCATAAGTTTGTTTTCAATCTGTGAATCTATTTCTGTTTTGTAAATAAGTTCTTTTTTTTTAGATTCCACATTATATGTGGATATCATATGATATTTTTCTTTCTCTGTCTGCCTTACTACACTTAGTATGATAATCTCTATGTCCATACATGTTGCTGCAAATGGGATTATTTAATTCTCTTTTGTGGCTGACTGTCCATTGTATATAAATACCACATCTTCTTTATCCACTCATCTGTTGATAGACACTTAGTTTCCATGTCTTGGCTATTGTAAATAGTGCTGCAGTGAACATTGAGGGTACTTGTGTCTTTTTGAATTATGTTTTTTTCTGGATATATGCCCAGGAGTAAGATTATAGGATCATATGATAGTTCTATTTTTAGTTTTTTAAGGAACCTCCATACTGTTCTCCATAGTGGCTGCATCAGTTTACATTCCTGCCAGAAGTTAGAGGAGGGTTCCTTTTTTTGTTTGTTTTTTTGGTACACTCTCCAGCATTTATTGTTTTTAGACTTTTTAATGTTGGCCATTTTGACTGGTGTGAGGTGATATCTCATTGTAGTTTTGATTTGCATTTCTCTAATAATTGCCAATATTGAGCATTTTTCATGTATCTGTTGGCCAAATGTATTACTTTCTTAGCTTCAGAAAAAGATTAGCATCCACCTGGACCCCTCTAAAAAAATTTGTTATGCACAAGTATGTGTATGAAGTTTAACTTATTAATATCTAATTTATTTTTATTATAATTACAGGTTTTCTAATTGTTTATTTAGATACAAGTTTTTGTTACAAATGGTGTTTTATGAGCTGTTGAACTTTAAGGAATCTGGCATTTTAAATTGTTTTCCACTGTATAGGAAGTAAAAAATATGTCTGAAAAATCATTCACATTATAGCAAAAGCAAGCAGTTTCTCTCCCTGAAGTTAGTGCCTTTCAGAGTGTGAGCATTTATCAAGCGGACTTTTGTCTTGTTTTTCGCTTCCCAAGTTATCATAAGTGATTTCTCCTCCTTCAGCTATATAGATGAAGATTTCTGGAGCTAAAATTTTGCCCAGATTGAGACTAGCTTCTGTCCTATTCACTATTAATTTATAGTTGTTGTTGTTCAGTCGCTGTGTTCGACTTTTTGCGACCCCATGGACTGTAGCCCGCCGGACACCTCTGTCCATGGGATTTCCCAGGCAGGAATACTAGAGTGGGTTACCATTTCTTTCTCCAAGGGATCTTCCCAACCCAGGAATCAAGCCCGCATCTCCTGCATTGGCAGATGGATGCTTTACCACTGAGCCACCAGGGAAGCCCCATATACACGTATATACGTATATATACACTTTATTTTTTAAATTTATTGTGCATTTCTAAATACAGATAAGTTTCCAAAAGTAGGGGAGGTGAAACAGGAAGGGGGCAGAGAGACAAAGGTTTTGGCTACTGTATTGAGGGAAGGATATGCTTGGGAGATCTTAGACTGTGCTGTTGAACAATTAAATTATGGGGTGTTTCACGGCACCTTTCCAACAAAGGGCATAATGCGGGTGCTTTTGCAACCCATGGCATGAAGAGTATAGGGGGCTTCCCGTGGAAGAGTTTTTGGGACCATGAAGCCCATAAGGACAGTCGTTCAAATTGAGGAGAACACACAGGTTGCTTGGAGACACTCCTCCACTTGTCTCTCGTGTCCTCTGTGTCTGGCTGCGTGGGCCAGAAATGCTCTTGGGCCGTTACTTAGGGTTGTGTTTGTGGCGAGCAACTTTGAAAGATGAGATCATGTCTCTCTGGGACAAAGAGAAGTCGCACCTACTGCTTGTTGTAAAGCAGCAGGTTCCCAAAGCACAGGTTCCACAGCTGTGACTCAGACATAAAGCAGCACTTCTGTGGCTTCCTTCTGGGCTCCTCAGTGTCACTGGCGTTGGACTTTGGCGGGAGGAGGACTGACAAACATGGCGCTCACATTGCCTGCTGTGCCGTGGATAATACAGTCCTTTGTCTCTGACCCAGGTGTTTATGTCTTCTGCCAGCTTCCATGAAACAGTCCTGAGGCTGATTTATTACCTTGGAAGTAGGGTAAAAGCAAATCAGGACCAGACACAGGTGTGCTGTGTGTAAGT
Source organism: Giraffa tippelskirchi (assembly GCF_054371585.1). NCBI lineage: Eukaryota > Metazoa > Chordata > Mammalia > Artiodactyla > Giraffidae > Giraffa > Giraffa tippelskirchi. The sequence goes on along the minus strand of NC_137275.1, from coordinate 84,176,199 downwards.
TGAATATATAGCCAGTTAAATGTGTTTAGATGTGTCTTGTTTAGGACATAATCACCTGGGCCTCACCTACCAAGAATGTGGTTAGGAAGGCCAAGTTTAGAAATCTCAGGGCTTCTCCGATTTCTCAGACCTAATGAGGGCTTCTCAAACACTTCATAGCTGTGCCCCTGCCCACTGTGACTCCAGGGAACCAAAGGAGACCAAGGCACCCTTTTACCAAGAAGTGTAGCATCCTGAGTTAGGTAAGACGGAGAGCTGACACACAGGAATGGCTGATGTTAACAGTGCCAGGCAACAGGATCCAGGATTATTAGTGGCAGTGGAGGAGGGCCCAGAGTACTGGGAGCCTCAGCAGCCCCAGAGGGCACAGACAGGGCAAGTTGCAGAGACTGTCAGGTGTCTGGCCTTGAGAGAAGAGAGATGGGAAAGTCTGGTCCAAGCCTAGGACCAGAGCTGAGCAGGAGCAGGTAGTGCTCATCTCAGAAGCAGGCTGCCTCTGCTGACTTGGATTGGGGAAGAGACTTTCTGTTTGCTTTTGATACTTGTGGAATGAATTGTTTTCAAGCAATCAGTGAACCGGCCTCTAGGAGAATGACACTGAGATCACCTCCAAGCCAGTATAAGTAATTTAGAGAAGCATTTGAAATGGCAACCTACTCCAGTATTCTTGCCTGGAAAATCCCATGGGTGGAGGAGCCAGGTAGGCTGCAGTCCATGGGGTCTCAAAGAGTTGGACACAACTGAGCAACTTAACTTTCTTTCTTTTAATTAACAGTGGTGTACCTATTAAAGCCAAGTAAGAACATTTGTTCAGAAGAATAACTTGGATGTGTGTTTTTTCAAATATAACTGTAAAAGCCTACTTAGTGGTTATCTGCAGTAGGTATTTACTTCTTCATCCATCAAAAGAATAATATGTCTGTGTGGTACTTGTTGTTCAGTTGCTAAGTCATGTCCGACTCTTTGCGACCCCATGGACTGCAGCACACCAGGCTTCCCTGTCCTTTACCATCTCCTGGAGTTTGTTCAAACTCATGTCCGTTGATTCGGTGATGCCTTCCAGCCATTTCATTCTCTGTCACCCCTTTCTCCTCCTGCCCTCAATCTTTCCCAGCACCAGAATCTTTTCCAATGAGTTGGCTCTTAGCATCAGGTGGCCAAAGTATTGGAGCTTCAGCATAGTCCTTCCAATTAATAATCTCAGTTGATTTCCTTTGGGATTGACTGGTTTGATCTCCTTGCTGTCCAAGGAAGCCTGCCATAAAGATTCTAGATGGAGAGAGGACCCTCAGGACTCAAATATATGAATGAGATGTTATTATGTTTCCCACTCCTGTTGTTTACAGTGTGAATCTTATAGGCAGCTAGTCAGAACCAAATTCTAAATAACTTTTCATTCACATAACATGTAAAAATTATTAACTTCCTTCAGTCATCAGCTGAAATCCATGATGACTGCTAGAATCTGGAGATTTATAGATCAGGTTAAAAAAAAAAATTCATGGATCAGGAAGTGAACTTTGATGGGCAGATATCTTGGGAGTGACCCCCTATCCCTGAGGGCTGCCATCACTCCTAGCTGCACAGGTTGTGAACCACACAACTCTCTGGGATGTGCATGGTTGGTGCTTGCTCTCTGGATTGTGCACTGCGGCAGCTTGCATGCATTGGGCAGCCATCCAAAGGTTTAAATAAGTGGCCTATAAAGTGGGTGATCCTTTTAAGTTGAGTGGATTCAGACATTTCTGTTAGTGTGATAAGCACCACCTGTGCCTTTCACCCCTTGAAGAAGAACCTGGTGGTGATGGTGGGGGCTTCTCATGGGGAGTGGGAACTTTCTGCTGAGGGAGAGGGTTCCCCAGGCTGACAAGGACTGCTCAGGTGGCTCAGAACCTTGAAGACTGAGCTAAGAAATCTCAGAAGAGAGTCCGCTGTCCAGCTGGTCGTTATTGACACCAGGGAGACCTGAAGTCCTGCATATGCCAAACATCTCTTACTGTCCCCTTGAAGCTAAGCAAGTCATTTTTTCACTTTTATGTTAATAAATGAATAAGCTTGATCACTCATGTCCAGAATAATGAATCCCATTTATGAAGTAACTCTCTGCAGTTACCTTTGATTCTTGAATCCAGTATGTTTGTTATCAAAATGAAGGGTCTGCTAACCAAGTTCTTTTCAGTTTCTTAATCCATCTACTTTTGCTGCTATTGTTTGGTGGCTGAGTCATGTCTGACTCTTTTGCCACCCCATGGATTGTAGCCCACCAGGCTGCTGAGCCACCTGGGAAGCGTATATATTTACTTTCTTTTAATTATGTCTGTGAAGTGTTAGCTAATTTAAATGCACAGATGAAGAGAGATTATCTTTGTATGGAAAGTTATTCTGTTTCATACCTCTGCAAGTAGTTTTAGGGAATAAAGACCGAGTATTAACATATAAACTTTCTTTACCGTTCTGATAGCATTTTCCCATAAAACTTGTAATTTTGCAGGGTGGATTTAGGAAGGGGTAACCAAGGACTTGGGAGAAGTTCTCCCCACCACATGGAGATGCACCACCGTTGACTTCTATAGCAGCCTAGTTTGGCTCTACCATTCAAGTTTTGAGATCCAGGAGCCAAGGAGAACCTTCATCTTTGGAGCTGGGCAGAGTTACCAGCCTCTAGTGTGTCCCTGTTCCCTTCTGGGCGAGCTGAAAACCTCCAGGAGAGCCTGAAGGACCCATTCATCGTCTCTATACGCCTTCCACTAGCAGAAGTCCCTATGTTTTATGTAATAGGATTTTGAATAATGGGGAGGGCAATGGGACTTGGCATCCTAAGGTCTGGGTTTGAATCTCGCTTCGGTTACCTTCTAGCTAGATTACCCTGACTCATCTTTAGCTTTTTGAGTCTTAGTTTCCTCAAAGTGAGGATGTTGGAAAACAATTCTCCATAAGGCTCATGTTTCTTGCAGGATACTGCAAGCTGAGGTATTGACCATCTTTGTTCTGGATCATCTTTTCAAGGCTGTTCGTAGAGTAAAAAGCCTTGGAAGATAGACGCACATGAAAAAAATATTTGGGCTCCCTAACTTAAGGGTCCTGTCTTGTAGTGCAATTCACGATGTGCTCCCCCTCTGCGTGGTCCTGTGGAAATTGTTGCTCGGGGGACTGGGGCAGATGCTGTGGCTACTGTATTGCTGTGAGTGATGAACCGGCCTTTGTCTCTGACCCAGGGATTGCTCGTGTCCTGCTGGCATCTGAAACTGTGATAGGCTGACTTGTTAGCTGACTAGTACGTTGAAACCTCAGAACCTGCACAGTACTGTCAGCAGTGATACTCGCTCCGTCTTAACTCTTATCAGCATGTTCTCTCATCTTCTCCACCACCTTTCTTTGCCTTGGCTCAGATCATCAGCATCTTCATCTGCAGGGTTGTAATTCTCCCTTCCTTCCCCCACACTCCATCTCCCAGAGCGTTCTCTAGTGGTAAATCTGATCCTGTCACATTGCCTGCTTTAAGTACTAGTGCTTGTCTGCTCAGTCGTGTCTGACCCTTTGCAGCCCCATGGCCTATATCTCCTCTGTGCATGGAATTTTCCAAGCAGTAATACTGGAGTGGGTTACCATTTCCTCCTCCAGGGGGTCTTCCCAACCCAGGGATGGAATCTGCATCTCTTACATCTCCTGCATTGTCAAGTGAGTTCTTTACCACTAGTGCCACCTGGGAAGCCCTTAAGTACTTAAATGACTCTTAATTTGGATGGGATTAAAGTCAAACTCCATTATAGGGACTTTGCTTATTTCTCACCTCTCATGGGTATCCTGTTCCCCAGCCTTACCTCTATGGAGCAAAGAGATAGGCAAATATGATATCCATTATAAAATATTTGAGTTCCCTGGATTTATTCTAGGTTCCCTAAGAGTATTCTGCGGTGATGTAGTCTGCTGTGTTTGCAGTTGTCACCAGGTTCTCTCTGCACCATCCTGTGCGAATAGGGGCTTGGTAACTGGCCCTAGATTGTGAACTTATTTATGTTTGCTGACTATAACTTTGCACTTACCTCTGCTTTCAGTCATGTATCTGCCATTTCTGTCTGCGTTCTACCAAAGGTGTAAAAAGTTGTAAAGAACAAAGAGGCTATGAGTGTAAAGCACTTATCTCAGGGGCTGGGGGGCTGCTGCTGGAGCTGCTATAATTGTTCTTACAGAGCTGTTTCGAGAATTATAACCTTAGGGAACGCTTTGCTAAACTTCCGCTAGGCTATCCCACCCCATCATTGCGCTATACTACATTTAGCCATTTTGTCCTTCAGCATATATTTCTTATAGCTCTTTTTTCAGAAATATTTTGAAAACCATGAAAAATATACCAACATCTACTACAATACTGAAAAAAAGGAGCTTACATATTTTGCTTCTGGCCAGTTGGATGGCATGTATAGAGGGCGACTGTGGGATGCTCTTAGCTACAGCGTGCCTGGCACTCTGCCTTTCTCAGTTTGAGTGGTTCTGGGCAATCTGTTTTGTTTTGTAGTCTCTCTTCTTCCCTTTTAACACTCAGTTTTTCACCTCACAGTCTTTGATTCACAGCAAATTGTTTGTTTTTAAAAGGATACATCAAAGGTGGGTTTAAACAGTTAAAATACAAGCTGGCTATTGTGAGTTTTACAAGCTGTCAGATCATATGGATTGTGTTCTATCTAGCTAGGTCCGTCCTTGGAACCATTTTAAACAATGGTGAAAAGATGAAGACCTGAGGCAGTAAATCCCTCCCTCCTGTAGGGATTCTTTTGGTGGAATTGCACCTCCGGGGCGCTTGTTGCAGTGGTCCGTCTCTGGTGCTGATTCAGTGAGGGGGTCCTTTTCCACTGGTCTCTAAGGTCTTTGTGGGATGTCCAGGACCTGAATGAGGTTTCATTCCAGGTCTTGACAGGGCCTGGCTCCTAGAAGGCATTCCAGAAATTGTTCTGCATGCATGAATGCCTAAATAAGAGAATGTGAGAGTGTCTGGTTAACTGTTAGCCCAACTCGGACTAATTTGTTCCCACTTCGTTGGTGTGGAAAGATGTACTGGTGCAGGAGCAGGGGCTGACAGTGAAGACTCGGGGCAATGGGAAATGCCTGTTTTGCTTGGCTTTTTCTCTGCTGAGCTCCCATCTTGCTTGACCTCTCCCTGGAAGCTCAGCAAGCTTGGCTGTGGAGGAAGCCCTCGGTACTCTCACCCTGACTTCTGTGATCCATTTTAGCTCAAACCTAGAGGGCTTTCCAAAGATTGGGTGTCTTTTGTCACTTCTCCCACACTCTCCAGTTGGGTTGATAACCTCTTTAATTCTTTAATTCTCTCCACCTCTATTCTGTTCTCTATCTGCAGAGACTTTTCTCTGATACAGTTTTGCATGTCCAGGAGACTGTATTGCCTCCCAGAACCACAGATTCCTCCTTTGTGTTTTAGGACCTTTCTGTTTTTGAGTGAGTTGGAATATGTCTGGTAAGATAAGAGAGAGGTGACTGTATATTTTAAAAAATCCTACTGGGGCAAAGCATCCAAAACAGATTTTCCTCTGTTTGTGGACTGCTTTTATAGCAAACCCTTTGTAATCAGCTTCCCTGGTGTCTCAGACAATAAAGAATCTGCCTGCAATGCAGGAGACCCAGATTCTATCCCTGGGTCTGGAAGATCCCCCCTGGTGAAGGAAATGGCTACCCGTGCTGGTATTCCTGTCTGGAGAATCCCATGGACAGAGGAGCCTGGTGGGCTACAGTCCATAGGGTTGCAAAGAGTTGGACGTTACTGAGCAACTAACGCTTTCACTTTGTACTCACATACAAATTAAACCGCATTAAATGAACTGGTTTTATTGCAAAGTATACATTTACTGAAAAAGGAAGAAAAAAAAGTGCACGTATGTGTATGTCAGTTGACAGTATTTGAATATTTGAAATCTGGAACACAGCACTCTCAGATAGGGAAATTTTACATACTGTCACCCAGACTTTGGTCCCAGACAGTCTTCTTTTGTTAGCTTATGTAGGGCCCTTGTGACAAATCTTGATAGTTGTGTGTATTTGCCTGCTTGTGCTTTCAAGGTCACTGGGAAAAAAAATCAGAGCTTTGCAAACTAGAGGGTATGATATGAATGTAAGTTGTAAGTAATTTTTACTATGATCATTTTTAGTTATGTGCATGGGACTTCTGACATACCAGAGAGGGTGGACACTGTTCTATTTTCTATTTGTGATATATTTCATGAAAAGCTAACCTTTTAGGGGTCATGATATGGGATGATATAACCACTGTAACCAAAATGATTCCTTTCCATTTATTTATCATATCCGTTCAAAGGGTGACCACTAATCATTTTTAGTTCTGTTCATCAAAGTGATGAAATAAATGGGGACCAGATCTGATTTTATAGATTTTCAATCCTAGATTTCAAATCCTAGGATTTGCGATTTGAATACCATCTCTAAAGATAAAAGGCAAACTACCTGTATCACTCAGAGCTCTTAAGAACTTCATTTTCAATTGTATTATTGGGTGATATAACTAAAGAGGTCACGACAGACACTGAAAATATTGGATTGTTGAGGTGAATCTCTCTTGTTTAGATGTGCTGAAAGATTCATTGGTTTGTGGAAGAGGGATAATTGTGGTAGGGTAGTTTTAGCATTTGTATTTCATTTTAACATTATGTTGCTCAGGGTTTCAGAGGCTGTATGAGCAAGGTTACAAGACAAACCTAGGCATTTTAGGGTTGTTTTGTGTAAGGAACTGACTTTGCTGTCTTCTGTTCAGGGCCCCCATTTTTTTCTGGCTTAACCTTCATGGCAACCTTTTCCCCGATCACTGGCATAATCCGACATTAAGTATCTTTTACATGTGCCCTCACTAGTCCTCTGACTAGCCATCGCCCGGGTCTGAGCCTTCATCTTCCTGGCTTCGCTGGCCTCCTGCTCTTTCTCCCTGTGGTCCACTCTTTGCCCTGAGCCATAGTGGTCCAGTCCCATGTCTGATCATGACACTCTTGTGCTTTGAGTGATCTCCTTGGTTTCCCACTGCCCTTGATCTCACCTGAAATCCTCCCTCTCATCTTTGCCTCCCCCCCCCATCCCCTGCCCCACCCAGTTTGTGGCCTTATCCCCTCCTTCCTCCTCTCCCACTCCAGCCCTTGGGCCTTTCTTTACTCGCTGAAACTCCTTCCTACTTTAGAGCCTTTGCATAGAGAGCACATGGAAACTAGGCTGCAGTAGTGTTAGTCCCTCAGTCTTGTCTGACTCTTTGCGACCCCATGGACCGTAGCCCATCAGGCTCCTCTGTCCATGGGATTCTCCAGGCAAGAATACTGGGGTGTATAGCCATTTGCTTCTCCAGGGGATCTTCCTGGCCCACAGATCGAACCCAGGTCTCCTGCACTGCAGGAGGATTCTTTACCATCTGAGCCGCCAGGGAAGCCCAAATCTGGTTAACCTTGGAATATTCTGTCACAACACCCAGGACTTTTCCTTCCAAGCACCCATCATAATCAGGTGAGATCATCATTACTTATTGGGGTGATGATGTGATTGTGCTCTGCACTGGTCAGTCAGTTTCGAGAGGATGGGGGTTACCCCATAAATGTGACTTCGATGGTAATCTCAACACCCAGGTTTGCATGTGCTCAACGGGTCTTGGTTTTCTGCAGCGCTTTCAGTTTATACCTGTAGGCCCCATGTGATGATTAATAGTGTCCCCTTTGACTTGGAAAATTATTCATGTTGGATGACAGGCTACATAGTGATCCTACTGAAAGCCCGAGGATGTTAATCACTCTGGTCAAGGGTTCTCCTGTCAGGCGTCTAGAGCAGGAGACCCTCACACAGGGTGGGGGTGGGAGAGGCTGTCATTGGGTTCTGATTCTGTCCCAAGGTAATTTACACTCTTGAAACCCTGGCAGCATACACAGACGTGCGTGTTTTTAACATTTGGAAGAGCTGAGAACATTCTCTGTGCACCTGGGATTTTAGAATGTGATAGTGGAGGCATCGAGGCTGTTTAAAAAAAAAACAGAAACGGAAAATAAACACAGGGTAGGGACAGGTAGGTGCTTCCTCCATCAGAGGCTGACAAACTTGATTGGAAAGGGTTGAGGATGCGAACAGCATCTTTTGGGGCCAGCCAGCGAGGTCCTTGCCATCCTCAGACTTGAACAAGCTGGTCTCCAGTGGGCAGTGTGTCTGGGAGTGCCTGGTGGGAAAGCACAGAGCTCATCTGTGCTCCAGTTTCCCTGCCCATCTGTAGACTCAGAGAAGGTGATGCAGACAGTGCCAAGTGATCTTGTTGAATTAAAGAAAAACAAAAAAACCCTGAGAGGCAGCATGAAGAAGGCCCAGGTTTGTGAGGCCTGCTGTGGCCCAGGCCCCTTGTGTCTGACTTAGAGCTGCCGTGCACCCGCCTCAGGGAAGACTCTGAAGATTAGAGCAGGAACATGCTCTGCGAGATACTTTCAAATTGCTTGGTCCCATTAGGGGAAACAGGCTTTTGTGGCACTAGCCTGAAGATAATTTTTATCAGATCCCATCTCCTGAGGTCTCACAACAATGACAGTGGCAGGAGCCCCTTTAGATCTGGCTTCTCTGCACATTAGCCCAGCCAGACGTTGGAGAGGTGGTTTCCTTCCTGCTGCCCCCGCAGGGCCAGAGAGCCCCCAGAAGACCTTCAGGAGCCCAGGCAGGCAGAGGTGCCAGGGAAGCAGACAGACAGCAGAACCACAGATGAGAGTGTGTGGGTGCACGCTCAGTCATATCCAACGCTTTGTGATCCCATGGACCATAGCCCAACAGGCTCCTCTGTCCATGGGGTTCTCCAGGCAAGAACACTGGAGTGGGTTGCCATGCCCTCCTGCAGGGGATCTTCCTGACCCAGGGATCGAACCCATGTCTCTTATGTCTCCTCCATTGGCAGGTGGGCTCTTTTTTTTACTTATTAATTTATTTTTTAGTTGAAAGATTAATTGCTTTACAGAATTCGTTGTTTTCTGTCAAACTTCAACATGAACCAGCCATAGGTATTATCACTGAGCCACCTGGGAAGCCCTGATGAGAGCACAGGTGGGATCATCTCGAGGATGTCGACTCGGCTGGCCGGAAGCTGGGGCGGAAAGTGCATGTTAAGGCCCTGAGCTTCTGGGATGTGCAGGCGGACCTCGAGTCCTGATGGGTTCCAGGAAGCTGAATGCAGCCTGCCTTGCTCTTCTGCTGTCTTTCAGTAGGAAGGTTGTGTGCGGGGGTGGGGGTGGGGGTGGGGTCTCTGTTTGCTTCCAGTCAGCTCAGGCCCCAGTATCAGCAGGTAGATGCGGGGCCTCGCAGAGACTTTGCCACTCGACTGATTTAGCAAAGCCCTTGCAAGGTTTCTCTATTAGTTAACTGTGTACAACAGGCGGTATTTGGATTGGCTGAAAAGAAAGGTGAAATGAGGTAATGGGAATTCTGTGATTTTTTTTTTTTTTTTAAGTTCTGGCATCTTGTGTTCTCTGCCTACCAGAAATATTCAGCAGAACCGTGATAATGCCTTTCATGTGCTAAGCCTTCCAGATGGCAGTTGCTCAGCCAGGGAGCGAGAAAGGGAGTAGTGTGTTGGAGATTTATGAGTAAGTTAATGCCCTTGCTTGCCGTGACCCAGTGAACTCTGGTCGCTCTCTATACGGTATCCCAAAGTGCTCAGGCCTGCAGGGCCTTTAAAAACCACCACCCCTCATTTTAAGGGGCGGGTTCACGTTCCTGCTAAAAGGAGTGTGTCATTAGAGAGCTTAAGGTGCTTTCTCAGACAGTTTTCTGGACTCTGGGTAGACTCTGAGTTCCTTGAGGACAGAGGCCCTCCCTTCTCTGGGGAGCACCTGTGCCGGGCAGCATGGCGTTGGACTCCGTGGGCTCCACCTCAGTGCCCCACTGTTTGTGGGGTCCTGCCCTTGGCTGAGGCATCCTCCCCTTACTCTCGCGCTCCAGGGCTGTTCACTGAGCCTGCAGGCCTAGGGTTGCAGTACAAGATGGACTGGAGTTCTTGGTGTGGTGGAGGAAAGACATAAATACACACATCATGGGAAGCTGTGTGTAAGCCCGAGGAAGGAGTGGTCAGGCAATGCTTCTCAGGAGGCTGTGTCACTGTGCGCTTCAAGGAGGATTAGGGATTTGTTGAGTGGAACAATTTTAGTATATATGCTGCCATGGCAAATAGATGGAAAAACAATGAAAACAGTGACAGACTGTATTTTCTTGGGCTCCAAAATCACTGAAGGTGGTGACTACAGCCATGAAATTAAAAGACGCTTGCTCCTTGGAAGAAAAGCTGTGACAAACCTAGGCAGCATATTAAAAAACAGAGACATTACTTTGCTGACAAAGGTCTGTCTAGTCAAGGCTATAGTTTTTCCAGTAGTCACGTATGGATGTGAGAGTTGGACTATAAAGAAAGCTGAGTGCCGAAGAATTGATGCTTTTAAACTGTGGTGTTGGAGAAGACTCTTGAGAGTCCCTTTTGGACAGCCAGTAGATCAACCCAGTCAATCCTAAAGGAAATCAGTCCTGAGTATTCATTGGAAGGACTGATGCTGAAGCTGAAACTCCAATACTTTGGCCACCTGATGCGAAGAACTGACTCATTGGAAAAGACCCTGATGTTGGGAAAGATTGAAGGCAGGGGAGATGGGGACAGCAGAGGATGAGATGGTTGGATGGCATCACTGACTCGATGGACATGAGTTTGAGTAAGCTCCAGGAGCTGGTGATGGACAGGGAGGCTTGACGTGCTGCAGTCCATGGGGTCCCAGAGTCAGACACGACTGAGCCACTCAACCGAGCAGAATACTTTCAGTTATTTATGTATTTTTTTTCCCAAAAACAACAAACACCCCCCACCACCCACCCCAGCTTGCTAGGATGCAGTGTCTGTAATGCATGTTACACTTGGGTGTGTGCAGCATGGTGGACAGACATGGCTGCAGTGATGTCTCACTGAAGACCTTCTCCTTGCTCTGGATCCTGTTTTTGTTCACTTTGAGGGCATTTGCACTGTTCCCTGGGTGCACCTCTCTGTGAACCCTTACAGTGGATACTTAGAGCTTGTATACTTAGAGGTTGTTGTTTAGTTGTTAAGTCGTGTCTGACTCTTTTGTGACCCCGTGGACTGTAGCCTGGCAGACTCCTCTGTCTATGGATTTCCCAGGCAAGAAGACTAGAGTGGGTTGCCATTTCCTTCTCCAGGGTATCTTCCTGACCCAGGGATCAAACCTGGGTCTCCTGCATTGGCAGGCAGATTCTTTACCAATGAACCATCAGAGAAGCCCATGCAGAGGTTTATCTCTGTTAGTTTTGTTCTTCCAACTAGATTTTAGATTCAGGGCACGGACCACCTTGTCAACATTGAGCACAGATACATCAGTGCATACGCAGATTGTTGAGGGAATGCTAGTTGAATATTTTCATATGTCATTACTACCTGGCTCTGTAAGTATGACAAGGCAGTTCGGCATTGACTCTTAAGTATAAGCATATTAGATTTTTTAAAAAGAAATTACAAATTTATGATCAGGTGCATATCTCCAGTTTGCTCATTTGTGGTCATTTGTTTAATTTGTTCATTCACTTACAAGGCTCTACCTTTGTGAATAATACTTGTCTTCCTGCATTGAGGATTTTTATTTTATCTTTTTAATGCTGTGTTTTTACTGTGCTGGGGGTTTTATTCTTCAAACTTGATAATTGTTTTGATAAATCTCTATCTCTTGGATACTGGCTTACAGTGAATTCTTTTCTACTAAGTACTTTTTAGAGTGGTTGACCATAAACCATTTGAGAAATCACTGCTTTTATTAAAGACTTTTGAGATTTAACTTAAGTTGATAATAATGGAATGTCCTTTCAGTAGAAAACTACATAAGACAGTGTTTCACTGTGCAAACCAGGGCAGAGATGAGTTTCTGATAAGAGAATATAATAACTTATCAATAATTTAGGTTATTGTATCAAGTAATGTAACGCCAGGCAATAGTGATTGTTTTTGATTTTTATATGATGTTTATGATGTGGTAAGCACTGTTCCTAAGTGCTGCTTGTATAGTAACTTATTTAATCTTCCTAGTGACCCCATGAGGTGTCTGAGTTCTTTACATTGTACTGATTTCTGCGGGACAGAAAGTTTGTAACTTGCCTGTGGGCATGGTCGTGTGCCCATGGACAATTACCCTGGGACTAAAGATATTCTGATTACATATAGAATGCAACTGGTAAATTGGGAAATATTTGGAAAGAAGTTAAAATATTCATTCTTCTGACAGTTTAGGGCAGTTGACGTTTGTTAAATTGTTTCCATTACAGTATGTATGTATTTATGATTTTTTTTCTTTTTATTTTCTAAAGTGTAGTAAGATATAACTGTGGTGGTTAGTTTCGAACTCATGTAGAGTGCTTCTAAAACAAACAGCTTCACATTTTGATAAGCTGAGAGACTTTCAAAGCATTCCTGTTCCCACAGCAAAGTGGTTTCAAATGATAAACTTTGCCTCAGACAGTGAGGCTTGTGAGAATGCCTTTGGAAGAATGTGAATGTAGTTTATTCTGCATAATTTTATTAACGTGTGCTTTCTCTCTGAAGTCTGATTAGTGCAGAATTTATTATATAAGACATGATTCAGTTTTGGTATCCTTGCAAGTTGGGTGTTTTGTCATCAGTGTTGTTCTGGAGTTTTTCAAAGCTGAGGTTGCAGGTTCCTCCACTTTGAGGGACCAGGCAAAGGAGAAGCCACTGAGGGTCAGAGGTGGGAGTGTGGTGAAGGGTCAGCCATGCTTCTGCCCAGTGTGTGTGGTAGGGGGTGGTGGCGGGGCTGCTTGCCCACAGCAGGTGGTTGCCCAGAGAACATGAGCCTGTGTTGCCAGATCTGACCATTTCCCAGGAACAGTTAGAATTTCACGTTTTAAAAATGAGCAGTTTCTCAACTTCACTGCTTTGGAATAAAACTTAAAACCATCCAATCTCAGAGAGCAAGCTTGGACCCCACATCCAGAGAATGGTAGGAAATTGGAAGGTGCTCTCTGCCTCTCCATAGACCCCTGCTGTGGCATTGAACTTCTTTCTCTTGCCTGTTGATGTTTGATTGTACATAGCTGCATCCTTGAGAAGTTGTATGTAAGCTAATTTCATTTCTTTCCTGTATTTTAAAATAGCCTTTTCCCTTACAATGGAAGATCAGGGAACTTCTGGTGAGTTTTTTTTGGTGCAGTGTATTTCTTTTGTATGTTTGTACTAATGTGTTGTTTCAATTGGAGAACACTGTTAGTTTTCACATAGTGCTTGAGATGAGGAGGTCATTAGTTAGGCACCCTTTGGGTCACTCAGAGATTCTTATGGCTGTGGTATTCGTCATAATACTATTTGACTTGTCAACGGAGCAGGAGATGTTTGGAAGAGTGTTCAGTCCTTAATACTGGTTTCTAAATTCTAGTCATGTTGCCTGTAACTTCCAGTTTCAAAAAAAAAAAACATGTCAATCTGTTTCTTGATACCCTGGTGCTGTTCCCCCCGACTCTTGTTTTATATTTAATCATTCTCTTTGGTTCACAACAATCCAGTCCAAAGATTTACTTTTTCTGTTTCCATCCCCATCATTATTTTTATGTAAGAAGTATGTTTTGAGTTACAGCAATTCATGGGGATCAAGCCTCTACTCTGTAGGGAGAAGAGAGATGTCATTTACTACAGAGTTGATACAGATGAATGTCCTGCTGTATGCTGTGTCTCCACTGTAATCCACGGGGTTTATTTGTGTTACACTTAAAGAAAAATGACCATATTTGGCCTGACTCTAAGCCAAAATGCTATGGGCCCAAAGTTTTTCTTGGAGGAATGGGGGAGCAAGGGGAATAGAAATATTTGGAAGAAATAGTCCTTTTTCTTCCTATCTTATTCATTGGGCATTTAATCCACAGATTATTTAATGCATCACATTCACTCATTCACTTGTGTTTTCCTCGCCTCCCCCTCCCCTGCCACCTTCTTTCTCCTTCTTTTGAAACAATTGAGAACTTAAGGGAAGCTGCAAGAACACTAAAAAAGAACTGCTATATATATACTTTTGCTGATGGGCTCCAGGTTTCTCTAGTTTTCCCAATAATGTCCTTAGAGCAAAAAGATCCAGTTCAGAATAGCGTACCACACGCAGCTATTATGTCTTTCTAGTCTCCATCAATCTGGAATGGTTCTTAATTCCATCCATGTTTTTCATGACACTGTTTTTGAAGATTGAAGGCCAGTTGTCACAGAGAGTGTCCTTCCTTTTCTTAGAGGGTGTTCTCTGTGCTTCCTTCAAAATCTGGCTTGCGTTACCTTCTCTGAGAGGAGCTGGGCTGTTCTGAGGAATTGGTTGTCTCTCCTCTAGTTTCCTACAGCACTCTGCTAATATCTTTATTTGAGCATTTATGATGCTCATTCATTCAGTCATCTATCCAGTGAGTACTTTTTAACTTCTGTGTGCCAAGTGGGACGCAGTTAGGATCAAAAGAGATTGAAAAAAAAAAAAAAGCCTGCTTCTTCTGAAGCTTATATTTTCAGCCACTAAGAAAGATACAATAAGTAAACTGGTAAGGGGACTTCCCTAGTGGTCCAGTGGCTAAGACTCTGCACTCCCAATGAAGTGGGCATGGGTTCAACCCCTGGTTGGGGAACTAGATCCCACATACAACTAAGAGTTCTCATGCCTCAACTAAAGATCCCACATGCTGCAGCTAAGACCCGACACAGCTAAATAAATAAATGAATATTAAAATAAAAAGAAGTAAACTAGTAAGTATTTCCCGAGAAGGCAATGGCAGCCCACTCTAGTACTCTTGCCTGGAAAATCCCATGGACAGAGGGGCCTGGTGGGCTGCAGTCCATGGGGTTGCTAAGAGTCGGACACGACTGAGCGACTTCACTTTCACTTTCACTTTAATGCATTGGAGAAGGAAATGGCAACCCACTCCAGTGTTCTTGCCTGGAGAATCCCAGGGACGGGGGAGCCTGGTGGGCTGCCGTCTATGGGGTCGCACAGAGTCGGACACGACTGAAGCGACTTAGCAGCAGCAGCAGCAGCAGCAGCAGCAGCAGCAGCAGCAGTAAGTATTTCAGATACTGGTAAGCACTAAAGAGGGTAAAATTAGAAATTAGTGTGTGTGGGGGAAGTGGGTAGGTGGACTGCTTCTTGATAGGGTGGCTGGGTGATGCTGGAGCAAGACACCCAAGACAGTGAGGTGACAGGCCATGACCCTATCTGCAAGAGAGCCTCCAGGAGAGGGAACCTGCAGGGCACAAAGGCTCCACCTCAGGTGGCCAGGTGTGAGAAGGGGCAGCTCAGTAACTAAAGCTGAGGGGAGGGGAGCATGGTAGAAAAAGAACTGGAAAGACAGAGTGGGAGAGCATTTAGAGCTATGGTCATGAAGGGGATGAGAGGCACTGGGGGAGTTTTGAGTGAGAAGTGATGGGATCTGACTTATGCTTTAAAAAGGAACCCTCTGTCACATAGAGGGCCTTCCCAGGTGGCACCTAGTGTAAAGAACCCACCTGCCAATGCAGGAGACATAAGAGGTTTGGGTTTGATCCCTGGGTTGGGAAGTTCCCCTGCAGAAGGGAATGGCAGTCCGTTCCAGTATTCTTGCCTGGAGAATCCCGTGGACAGAGGAACCTGGCGGGCTACGATCCATCCTTAGTGTCACAAAGAGTTGGACTTGACTGAAGCAACTGATCATGCAGGCACGCACACTGTTACATAGAGAAGAGCACCTGTGTGGGGATGAGGAGAAGGGTAGAACCAGGGAGGCCAATTAAGGGGCTGTGATAAGCTCTTTGCATAGTTGTCTGAATCCTGTCTAACTTCAGGATACCTAAGACTTGCATGCACTGTTGGTGAGTGATGCAGAGTTCTTCACCGGGAGTGAAATTTGTTAGCCTTCACCTGTGTCAGCAGCTCCCGGTGATTTTCATGTGAATGGTCCTTGAACCACAGGTTGATAAATAGAGTAACAAGTGATTTTGAAATGAGTGAATAATTGGTTTATGGAATATCCTTTAGAGACACTTGGATATGAAGTGTTTCCACTCTTATTGACTCATTTCTTATAAACATTACTCAAAAAATTATTCGTGGTAGTATAAATTTCCCCTTGCCACTTATCTAGTAGGTAAGGATATAACTAGGCAAAGCTACTTTTTTTTTTTTTTAAAGATGAGACGTGTGTTTTATGAAATAAACGTACTATTCTGACATGCTATTTTCCTGCCTCCAAACACAGGGTTTCAGAAGGAAGGAATAAATTGTGCTATAGGATTCATTCACAAAAAAGGTATTAAATATATTCAAGAGGAAATTGGATTCAGGGAGTAGTAGGTTGGATGAAGCCATTAAAGATATGAATGAGTATTTTAGAGCAGGAGAGAACCAGATCTGGCTTGGCATTTTATTGTACTAGAGGTTCACAGGACACGTGTCAGAAAGAGCCCTGGAAACAGAGTTGACTGTAAAGCATTAAGGGATTTCTGTTTCTTCTCCTTGGTGAAGTATGTTCAGTCTTGCGTGGATAATCCCGGGTTCACCGTGAAAACAAGTTGTGCCTTGTTTAACTGTCTAATGTTGTGGTCAAGAGCACAGACTTTGGAGCCCAACTAGCTTTGAATCCTCCGAACTCGCACTGTGACTCCGGGCAACTCCCAGACCTCAGTTTCCTCACTTGTTGTTCGGTTCAGTGACTAAGTCATGTCCCACTATTTCTTTACAACCCCTGGAACTGTAGCCAGCCAGGCTCCTCTGTCCATGGGATTTCCCAGGCAAGAATACTGAAGTGGGCTGCCATTTCCTTCTCCTGGGGATCTTCCTGGACCAGGGATCGAACCCATGTGTCTTCTGCATTGGCAGGTGGATCTTTATCACTGAGCCACCTGGGAAGCCCTAGTTTCCTCACAAGCTCATTATGGGCATTAACTGTCAATCCTCACAAGGTATGTAGAACAAGGTTGGGCATATTGTACTCATTCAATGATAATTCACATTTCTCTTCCAGCCTCTGTTACTGGTATGACTAATATTATATTTCAGTGCTTTCAAATGATATTTTGCCTTCTAGCATACATACTACAGATTTTCAATTGTTATTTTAGGATGAGTGTAGTTATTGTGGTTGGAGAAGGAAATGGCAACTCACTCCAGTATTCTTGCTTAGAGAATCCTGTGGACAGAGCCTGGTGGGCTGCTGTCCTTAGGGTCGCACAGAGTCGGACACAGCTGAAGCGACTTAGCAGTAGCAGCAGCAGTTATTGTGGCTAAAAATACGCTCATCCATGC
This sequence comes from Giraffa tippelskirchi, assembly GCF_054371585.1. NCBI lineage: Eukaryota > Metazoa > Chordata > Mammalia > Artiodactyla > Giraffidae > Giraffa > Giraffa tippelskirchi. The sequence goes on along the minus strand of NC_137275.1, from coordinate 84,158,878 downwards.
CTCTGTGTATATGAGGAACTTAAAGTCTTCTGTGTAGTGTTTGTCCTTTGTATTTATGACCAACACTTTCCTGGAAGTAGGTTACCATCACTTTTGTAACATTGCTTTCCCCCTCCTATGAAAGAGCACACATACCTGCTTCCAGGACGTGTGGTGAGAATTAACGAATGAGTTAATATTTGTGGCTCTACTCCATTAAGTGCTAATTAACATTAGTTACTGCTCTTTTATAATCTAAGTGCCATCATCAAGCCAATTCTCTGAACCAGGGGCATTGAGAGGACTCTTCTTATGTACTGTGGGAGATGGTGTTTTATAACACATTGGCTGTTTTATTACTTCCATATCTGAAACATAATGAAAATTACTCCTCATATCTAAAATTTTTATACCTCCCCAACAACAACAAAATCATGTAACCACTTCTCATAGAACTTTTAGTAATAAAATGTTACTTGGTAAGTATTAAGTGTTTGTCTTCTGGAAGATCACTGCCTTTCAGTTTTGACTTTATTTTCTGTCATCATTATGCTGTGGTTATGTCTGTACTTAGCAACATTCTGAAAAGTTCCACAACAGGTTTTTGAAGGCCTAGCATGGTAGAGACAGTTGTAGTATTCTGGTTCAAAAAAAAAAAAAGGATTGAATTTCAATTTCTGTGTCACCAGAGGCAAGATTTGGAGTTTCTACACTTCCAGACCTTTGTCTGCAAAACAGGGATAATAATACCTTTGCAATAACATATGTCAAGTACCAGTGCATGTGGCTAACTGGCTAATATTCATTATGATTTTATTACTTTTCCCAATGTGATTCAGTTGTCTAAAGTAACTGGAACCAATTTCCTAGTTTTCCTGTAAAGCAGAAGATATGTTTTAGGTCCTAATGTCCATTGGATTTCTGCCAGCCATGGACTTATAAATAGCTAATTTCCAGACTTACTCTGGAAGGACACCTCTTCTATCAATTGGTGGTATTGAATCTGAAAGAGATGTGAATATAGAGTGAATAAAGGAATTGTGTGTTTTGTTCAGATAAAGTAATTCAGTGTAGTGCGATTTTACATTCCCCGATTTTGTATCAGTGTGGCGGGTCACCAAAGGAGTAGGCTATCCAAGCACAAGTTTGTACCCAGATGTATCCCAAGAGGGTTGCAGACTTGGGTTCCTTTCTCTCCACTTAAGACAATGTTGGTTTAACCCCTAGAGATCTTTGTTCACCTAGAGTTAAAATTCAGTTCCTTGTAATGTAGGCCTGAAGGGCTTGGCTGCACCCTGGAGTGATATGTAAAGCTTTATAATCTCTGATATGGCTTTTGAGGTCTTCCCTGTAGCTCAAATGGTAAAGAGTTTGCCTACAATGCAGGAGACCAGGGTTCGATCCCTGGGTTGGGAAGATCCTCTGGATAAAGGAATGGCAATCCACTCCAGTATTCTTGCCTGGAGAATCCCCTGGACAGAGGAGACTGGCGGGCTACAGTCCATGGGGTTGCAAAGAGTCAGCATGACTGAGCAACTAACACTACTTACTACTATGGCTTTTGAGGAACAAAATAATCTAAACTGTAATTTTAAAATGGGGCAGATGTTATTACAGGTTTATTCTTAGGATTCTCATCTTTTGATTTTCCTCTGTAATTAAATATCTACTTCTTGGCTGGGAGGGTGGGTAGAGCAAGGATTTTTCTCCTGCTTGAATAGCTGAGGATTTCTTACTTTGAAGTCGTGCACAACTATCCTCCCTGGCTTTCAGACACTTTGATGAAACAATAGGAACTTGTTAAGTACATAACCAGATTCTTTTCATGCGGCTCCCTGATGGGAGGTCTATTTTAAATTAGGTTTGATATCCAGACTAAAAAGCATTTATCCACCAGTTCTGATAAAAGGTCAAGTAGTTTAACCTCTCACAACATTAAGACTGAGGGAACTAAACCAGTGCCTCTCTATTACACTCCACCTCCCTTCCCCACTAAAAAAGGATGGGGGGGTGGGGGTCGGTAGAGAAAAATGGAAAAATGTAGGAAGAAGTAAAATGGTGCTTATCTGATTCTTCAAGTATAAGGACTTAGACTCTTTTCAGATCTTCTGTTTCTTATTACAGTTTTCTCTTTTTCTGTTGTCATTTTTTTTTTTTGGTTGTTTGTCTCCTTTCTCTTTTTAATCGACGAGTTTTACAGTTTTGTTACATCCGGTTTATCATGCTCCTTTTCACAGACTCAATTTTCCTTTCTCCCACCATTCATTTGAAGCTCCTAAAAGATAGGACCTAGCCTGTCTTTTCCTGCATTCTGTATTTTCTCTTGAGAATCTCCTCTATGGTTCCGACTACTGAGTCTCAGAATTTTAACTCTGAGCTTTCTGGCCTCTTGTCTAAGACTCTCCTAGCTGACATTTCCACTTGAATGTTTGAAAAGGCATGTCAGAGCCAGGAGTCCCAAACGAACTCAGAATCTTTCACAAAAGTTGGTTGCTGTTTGTTTCAAAGCACACATCTGATGTTTACCCCATTTGCTTAAAACTTTCCAGGCAACCCTAAGACATCATTGGTGGGAATGGAAATGGTGCAGCCACTGTGGAAGACATTTGGTTCCTCAAAGAGTTAAACAACAAATTGTCATAGGACTCCACAGTTCCACTCCTAGGTGTATTCACCAGAGAATCAAACACTGGTGTTCATATAAGATATGTCTGGGCATGTTCACTAGCACTGTTACACGTAATAGCCAAAAAATGGAAACAATTCAAATACCATCAACTAATGAAAATGAATGGATAAATAAAATATACACAATGGAATATTATTCTGCTATATAGAGGAATGAAGCACTGATACAGGCTACAACATGGATGAACCTTGAAAACATTATGCAAGTGAAAGAAGCAAGACACAAGAGGCCACTTAATGTATGATACCATTTATGTGAAATGTCCAGACGCAGATCCATAGCGACAGAAAGATGATTAATGGCTGCCATTAATAGAGAAGGGAACGGGATTTCCTTTTCAGATATGAGAATGTTCTAGAATTGGATAGTAGTAATTGTTGCACCATAGTTTGAAATTACTAAAAATCACTAAATCACTTTAAAGTGGTTTAAAATGGTGACTATTTTGGTTCCCCAGGGCTCCTGTAACCAAGTACCACAACCTGGATGATGTAAAAAGCAGGCATTTACTGTCTCAGAGGTTCGGGAGGCCACACGTCTGGCAGTTTCCCCTGACGGCCATGAGAGGGACTCTGTCCCACGCCTTTCCCTAGCTTCTGGTGTTTGCTGGCATCCTTGGCCTTCCTTGGCTCATGGACCCATCACCCAAGTCTCTGCCTTCATCTTCGCATGACGTTCTCCCTGTGTGCTTATCTGTGTCCAGATTTCCCCTGTTTATAAGGACACAGTCCTGTTGGATTAAGACTTACCTTAATTACCTCACCTTAACTAATTACATCCCTGGTGGCACAGATGGTAGAGAATTTGCCTGCAATGCAGGAGACCTGGGTTCGATCCTAGGGTAAGAAAGAGCCCCTGGAGAAGGGAATGGCACCTCACTCCAGTATTCTTGCTTTGAGAATTCCATGGACAGAGAAGCTTGGTGGGTTATAGTTTTTAGGGTCCCAAAGAGTTAGACATGACTTGAGTGATGAACACTTCCGTTTCAATTTTAGGGTTTCCCTGGTGGCTCAGATGGTAAAGAATTCACCTGCAATGCAGGACACCCGACTTTGATCCCTGGGTCAGGAAGATCCCCTGGAGAAGAGAATGGCAACTCACTCCAGTATTCCTGCCTGGAGAATTCCAGGGACAGAGGAGCCTGGTGGGCTACAGTCCATGGGGTTGCAAAGAGTCAGACACTACTGAGCCTCCAACACTTACTTAGTTAACTAATTATATCTACTGTGACCTTCTTTGGAAATAAGGTCACATTTTCCGGTCCTGGTTTTGACTTCATGTGAATTTTGGGAAGATGTAATTCAACCATAAGTGACTTTTATGTGAATTTTTGCCTCAATTATAAAAACCCAAAACCCTAAAAACAACCCTCCAGGAGCTTCTCACTGCCGACGAGTAAGAAACCACAGCCCCGAATGTGGTCTGTCCTTGCCTTCCTCATCAGCCCTTTGCTCCTTTTTCCCTCTGTGCTCCGGCCAGCTGGCTTTTCCTCCTGTGCCGGGCATGCTCCCTCTGACCACAGGGCCTGTGCTGCAACCTACTTTTATTCCTTTTGGACCATCCCCTCGCCTTGTGTTTGTTGGAAGCCTTTTCACCCTTCAGATCTCAGCTCTAATGTTCCTTGTGTGTGTAGGACTGGCTGGTATAAGGCAGGCCGTTTTACTACAGACACTGCCTTTTACCGCTGGGTAACAAAGCGCTCCAAAACTTCCTGGTGTTGAACAACCATTTTGTTATACTCTTTGATCCTGTGGGCCCGAACCTCAGACACACTGAAGACGGCTTGTCTGTCCTCTGTGATGTCTGGAGCCTCAGCTAGGAGATTTGAGCCTCAGGGGCCGAGAATCATCTGAGTGCATCTCCCCTCTTGTGTCTGGGGCCTTGGCTGGCGCGACTCAAAGACTAGGCTTGTCTGGGACTGTTGACCAGAGCTCCCCTCCAGGGTTCCTTCACGTGGCTTAGACCTCCTCATGCAGGGGGTCCTTGGGGTAGTCAGACTTCTTACACAGCACTTCAGGGCTCCAAGACTGACTATTCTAGTAAATAAAAAGGAGCAGGAAGCAACATGACTTTTGTGACCTCGCTTTGCAAGTTACATAGCATCGTTTCCACCCGACTCTAATCATGGAAGCTGTAGGAGCCTACCCACATTCACAACAGGGGGACACAGACCTCACCTCTCAATGGGAGGAGTGTCAGAATCTGCAGCCGTGTGTAAAGACTGCCACCGTATGCACCGATCTGTGTTCTTTCACAGTGCTTCTTTGCAAATCACTCCTTTGTGTCCTTATTTGATTCATTTTTGCCTTTCCAGCTAGGCAATCAGCTTGTTTTGCTCACGCTAATATTCCCAGCATCTAACACAACAGATGGCACTTAATAGGTGCTTGGTAAGACTTTATGAAATTAAAGTTGACTGTGAAAAATTAAACGAGGTAGCAGGGGAAGACATTTGCTTAGATCATAAACATCACAAGCGTTCGCGGCTGATCCGAGCATGATCACCTAAGTAAGTGTGCCCTATGGCCTGTAGCTTTATTGTTCCATCCTTTTGATCTTAGCTGTGGAACAGTAAATCTGTGGCTGCCTTGTGACTATCGATATTGCATGAGGTGCCTAAAAGTTGCTACCCAGGAGAAAGTCATATTGAGGTTTGCCATAAAACATAGCAACAGTAGTATAAGTGAAGCCAAATGTTTGCTGAATGAATCCCCCCAAAGAGAATAAACAGCATTAAAAATTTAAGGTTTAAATAGGCTAATATTAATAGGGTTTTTGTTGTGTGTTCACGGATTTCTGTGCTTGTTAGGTGAAGAATGGGAGGTTAATAAGGGATACAGTTTATTATTTTTTTTAACCCACTGCCTATCAGAGCTGTATGGGGCTGATCATGTTTATTTAACATTCTCTGCAGAATTTAGAATGAGAGTCTCCCTCTCATCTCCTTGGCTTCTCATTTCTTTTAAAAATGTCAAGCCTGAGACAGATGTACACGTAACTTTGCCAGGCACACGATTCCCTTGTCCCCCCAGCTTCTGCACAGCTGCTTGACATCTGTGCTACAGACTTGGTAGATGAGTGCCAATTTCCCTTCCTTGCCTGTGAAAAAAAGATTTCAGGAAAGTCACTTACACAGAAGCTCATAAAATACAGAGGGATACAGTCTGATAAATCAAAATGCAGTTTTAGTTTTTGCTCCTACAAACCTAAGCTCCCAAGCCTGAGTGGAGTAATCTTAAGAACACTGGCTTTGGAGTTATGTGGACCCAGCTTTGAACCTTGACCCTGGTGCTTTTTATTGATGTGACCTTAGGCAAGATAGTTACCCTCCATATGCATCCTTCACTTTAAAAATGAGGAGAAAAGAATAGAGCTGTTTAGAAGAATCCAGTGAGATTGTATTTACAGAGATCCTAGTGCAGTCTGGCAGGCAGTGAATGCTTAATCAGTGTTAGTTAGTTTATGACTATTATTATACAAATGGAACTGCTTGGGGTTTACTTGGAATTTAAATGTAATAGTGTTGGAATGGCTTTCAAAGAATGCTCGGTCTTCTGGTTTTGCTCTTAATTAGAAAGTCAGTTTATGCTGTTTTTACGTCTGAGATATTTGTGTGTTATTAGTGTGATTGTTCCTATCTTGTCTTTAATACTTACAACTTTTGCTTTGAGAAATGACTGTTAAAAATAAATATAAATTGAAATGTAGAAATGGTTCAAAATTCTAGGACTTTTAACAAACGGTATGTGTTTTTCTGGGATCTACTGTGGTTAATGCCACCAGACAGAATACATGGAAGGGTTTGTTTCAGGATGTCTGATGTAAAACCTACGACCCCCTTGCTTCTGGACAAGATCACCCATGAGAAGGCTTCATCCTTGGCTCAGAAGGCTGTGGCTAATCCCCACTTGTGTAACCAGGGACAGTGGCAGATGCCACGGTGTGTTTTGAAGTGAAGTTGGAGGAGGGAGGGTTTTGTAGCAGATGGTTTCTTGATATCTGGGGCCTGTCCAGCTCTAAGCGTTGAGAGCGATGGGCTGGACCCCGGACAGGCGCACATGTAGCCCTGGCTGCCAGCACAGGAAGTGAGGGCCTGGGGTGATGTGTTCGCGGCAGCTGCTGCCGCTCAGCTGGTCGGCTGGCCCTGCAGCACTGGCTTCCCGAGGTTTGGTGAGGCCGTTGTGTGGTTCAGTAACAAGCTGTGAGGTGGACTCCGAGAACGTCATGACCACCTCGGAGCTGCTGGCTTGTTTTGGAAGGAGTGTTAGCTGCTGTGCCTCATGGTACTCGTGTGCCTTTGGTGCGGCTGGAGACGTGTGAGTGTGGGAGCCGAAGATATGTGCATCCTGCATCCATCTGCCCGGTGTTCCGGCTTCTGTGGAACAGTAAGCGCTGCTTTGTGGGAGGGCTTGGCTGTCCTCTTTGACATTAGCCTCCAGAGACGAGGAGCTTATCCCAGACCCTGCTAGCATCCTTTGATACCTTTTTGGAATGATTAGATCATTCTTGGCTGGGTCCTAGTGTTTGGCCTGCCACTCGGTGGCTGGGTGTCCTGGGACAAATTACTTAATCTCTCTGTGTCTAACTTTGTCTATACAGTGGAGAAGCTGGACTAGGTGAAGTCATAGGTAGGAGATGACCTTTAATGTCCAACTCTGATTAAACCATTTTATGTATATATTTGTATATCTTGGTATTTGCTTCTTTGACTACTGGGCTTCACAAATTTGCTTTGGTGCAAAGTGAGACATACACTCTTTCTTTTGCACTTTAATTCTTCCCTAAAGACTCAGGTGGTACTTCCCCATATCTAGTATATGGTGTAGAATTTTAGAGGTGTATTATTGCAATGGCAGTAGAGGCTGTCTGGTCAACTCGGTTATGTCGAGAGAGTCTGAGACCCAGAAAGGTTTTACCACCTGTCTGAGACTGTGCCTCTGGACCCCATGAAGACCAAGGTTGTACTTGGTTTGCCTTGACTTCTCCAGCGCCTCTTGGGCATCACATCCAGATAATTTATCTATCAGTGCTTGTCAGAGTGCCCTTAGGTAAAAGTGATTCAAATAAATTCTCACCTGATTCATTAGGTTCTAAAATGTCAAGTCACCCAATGTTCCAAAGTACTGTTTTTTAGAGCCAGTGCCAGGAGCCTTGGATTTCTTCTTCTGCATGGTCTATGTAATTGTGGGCTGATTCTCAGGAGGTGGGCTCAAGCCCTGGAAATACTCTTCATGAGAGGTCACTTCTTTCTTCCTCCTCCTCCTCTACTATCACTTTTTTCTCTGGGGTTTTAATTTGTAAGAGGGGAGCAGAGGTACAGTTCCGAGGAGCGATGCAGATTCTATGGAATGCAAGAGAAGCAAGAGCTAAGTGGGTTGGGTTAATAAGGAACTAAGAAACCATTGTGAAGGAAAAATGCAGCCAGAAAAGCCTTGCAAATCTACCTAGTGTTTGGATCTAGTACTTGTGTGAAGCTTTGGGAAATTGGAAACATTCTTGAGAGACTGCATACACATTGTCCAAAGTGAGTTTCAGGGTCTTTGTCTTGCTTCCTCTTGACTGTCATTGTTTTACTTACCTTGCTTCAGCCATTAAATGCTCTGTATGCCATTTCCTAGGACTCTGCTGCCAGCCAGATTTGGCCATTTCTGCTTCAATTCCACCACTTCTTCCTAATTGAAATGGACACATTTACCTTTTTTCTTTTTTTAAGGATGCAGATAGTTCTAAGTATAACATTTCTTCCAAGTATAAATTTCAGTAAACAGTAATAGAAAAAAAAAGGTTGATAAAAGGATTGTAATTCTGCTACACAATAGCAGATTAATTACTTGAGTGTGTTCTCTCAATTTATAATGAATAGTCTAAATGTGGCTAAGTTTTAAGTTATGTCAAGAAATTAACTTTGAGCCATCATGTGACAGCTGAGAAATAACTTTGTGGGAGGAAAGATAAAACAAGAGATGGCTTCTGCTTTCTGATGGCACTCACTTTCTGGAATCATGTCTCTAAGCTCCTCTGGTTTCCTTGAGGATCTTCCAGTCTCCTCCGATTATCTTCCTTCAGTCCCCATTGACTTTAATCCTCTTTTGGCCTTCTTGATTCAGTATCTAAAAGATTTAGCACTAAGTCTTGGCTGTCTTCTCTGCATACCCTACCCTCCACCCTGGATCATCCCAGACACTCCTGGACTTTAAACACCATCTGCATGCTAATGGCTCCCAAACTTACATTATTTTCTTCATTCTAAGACATTAACTTTTTGTTGTTGTTATTCAAATAACTCTTGAAATTCTTCCTTAGGTACTTGAGAGGAGTTCCTTCTCTTGAGAAGTGTTTTAACTCTTCCAGTGGATGCATGTGGGTTAAACCATTCAGTAGTAGTAGGTTTGATATAACCATGTGGTGGCGGTTTAGTTGCGAAGTCGTGCCTGACTCTTTGCAACCCCAGAAGACCCCAGACTCCTCTGTCCATGAGATTTTCCAGGCAAGAATACTAGAGAGGGTTGCCATTTCCTTCTTCACATTATAAAAGGTATTAACTTGAAAAAACATGTCTGAAATTCCAGTGAGTCCAAGAATCAATGTGTATATTTAATGTGGTGTTTTTATTTTCCCTAAAAGCACTGGTAGGAAATCTAGAATCCAGAAATAACAAGAGTTAAGCACTTGGGCTTTCTTAGTGAAGAGAGAAGCTGGGGGATTGAGAGCAAAATGATTAGAAGGAAAGCGCAAGAAAACCATAAAGGTGGGATGATTGACTAAGGGAGGTGGAAGAGCACTGTGTTCCCTGGCTTGTGTACATTTTGTCCAGGGACATCGTCTCAAGGGTTTTCAGAGAATTATGGCATTGGGTTCTCTTGATTCCAAGGCTATGGGTTACATGTGTCAAAGGAGATGAGATTCTTGGGACTGTCTAAGGATACAGATGGTGTCCCAGGCCTCACAGGTACTGGGCTGACAGGTTTGTTTTAGATCCACGGCAGCATTGGGATGGTCATCAGCAAGAGTTCATGATCACCACTTCCTCCTTGAAACCTGCGAAAGTGAGTTATTGTGGGTCTAGTTAATCACCAGCATCTCCATGTCAGAACTTTGACTTCGGTACTTGGTCCTCTGTTGCTGGTCAGCAGGGCCTCAGTGTGTGTGTGTGTGGTCAGGGAGGATGGTGGAGGTGATTAGCTGCAAGGCCATTTAGTTCAGGCTTTGCCTTCATAAAGGGCCTCAAATTTATCCCTTTAGTGTTCCCTCCGCTGGAACTTATACATTCAGTTGCAGAGAAAAACTGGCAAGATTGAAAGAAGATAGCATTCATCATCCAAATTTAGATTTGTTTCTCATTAACAGACATTCTGCCTGTAGTGCCCTATGAATTAATATGTTTTATAAATCTTCTGACTGTCTTATGAAGAGCATAATTAGTCAGAAGTGTTTGGGTGTTAGAAATGTTAATTTATTCAATGTAGGCATTAAAATGTCTTGCCGTCTCTTTATTTTTAACATAACTGGGAGCGTTAAGGGTTGAGAGTGGCTCCATCCTCTTGACTCTGAGAGGCCCTGCTGAACTGTCTTCCCCATTGGTTGTCCAGAGTCTCACTCTTGCTTCTGGTCCAATCAGCTGGGAGTGGGGCTGTCACCTGATACAGAAAACTTTGCCTCCTGGGTACCAACCTGGGACCTTTTACCTCAAAAAGTGCTGTGGGTGTGACAGGCTCATGACTGAGCTGAAGATGAGGAACCTGGAAGTCTGACTTACAAGATTGAAGAATAAAGCCCTCAGCAGAACTCTGATTTAGGCTTGAGATTCCTAAAGTTTTAGGCAGCTCAGTTCATTTCTCTGCATCTCCTTTTATAAACTACAGATGAATGACACCAAATGACTTTTGAAAACTGAAGACTGTAGAACTCATTTGTGCTTTGAGATATCAAGCCAGTGCTAAAATACTTCATTAAAAATGAAGTAATTGTTCAGGAAGTTGGCAGTTGTTTTGGTAAAATTTCAGAGCTCTATGGGAAAAACAGTTCCAGAAATAAAAAGGGGATAAAGAGATGCAAGGGGCCATTTAGTCGGCTAGATGAAGGCTGGAAGTGATAATTGGTTGTGCTTAGGGAGGGATAAAATTAGAAAAGTGATGTAAAAAATGCAGCTTGAGTCATTGTTGGGGAACTCTGAAATGAAAAACTGGTATTCAATAGTAATAGTGACCATGCATTTTGAATTCATAAATCAGCCTCCCTATCCCTACCCCCTTTTCTCTTCATCAAACTGTGATGATTTATGTTGTAACCATCACCAAGAAATACCTTAGGCAGTGCTGGATTGCATCAGTTCAGTTCAGGCACACAGTCATGTCTGACTCTTTGTGATTTCACAGACTGCAGCACGCCAGGCTTCCCTGTCCATCACCAACTCCTGGAGCTTACTCAAATTCATGTCCATCGAGTCAGTGATGCCATCCAACCATCTCATCCTCTGTTGTCCCCTTCCCCTGCCTTCAGTCTTTCCCAGCATCAGGGTCTTTTCCAATAAGTCAGTTCTTCACATCATGTGACCAAAGTATTGGAGCTTCAGCATCAGTCCTTCCAATGAATATTCAGGACTGATTTCCTTTAGGATTGACTGGTTGGATCTCCTTGCAGTCCAAGGGACTCTCAAGAGTCTTCTCCAGCACCAGTTCAAAAGCATCAATTCTTTGATGTTCACCTTTCTTTAAAGTCCGACTCAGGCACCATTTATGCTGTTGTTACACCAAAGGTTTGATGTCTTGCAGTAAGGACCAGAACTAGAAAACTTTATGGGGAAAGATTGGCATGTTCATAGACATTGAGGTAAGCAGTCTGGGACCTTGATGCATTATGAGAGAAGGGATTTTGGACCTTGCATGCACCTTTGCATGACTAGGGCGCACAGGATTATTTAGGGGCGAAATGGTTGTAACTACTCAACTAGCCAGTATATGTGGATTCTTGTTCATTCACAAAAATAGCTTTTCTGTGTGCTTGTGGAAGCTGTAATATCCTGGATAGGTTTTATTCCAGTCATTTGTGGTGTAGTCAACGTATCTGGAAATAGTATAAGAGAGTAGAGCATAGACTACTGCTGTGTCGGTAAGCCTGCTGCTTTCTGGGCAGATTGTGCTTACAAGAATTGTTGCATTACTGTAAATTTTTCTTCAGACTTCTTTCATACAGAGCAGTTGGCGTGGTATTTCAGTGTATCATTTTGCTAGGAAAATATCAGGTTAGTACTCCTCTCAATAGGGCATTGTGCATCTCAGTCACCTGTGAAATTTAAAAAGGGGCTCAGCCCTGAGCTGTTTGACTCAGTCTCTAGTCCTGGGCCCATCACTTTCCTTTTCATTCTAATGTTTCTTCCCGCCTCCATTCCTTCTGTAAATAGGTATTGAGCTCTTGACTGTCTCTGAGATGGATATAAAATGACAAACAAAACCAAAGTGATTCTTAACTTCTTGGTGTTTACGTCTGCAAGGGAGTAGGGAATAAATGTATAAATAGCGCAGGAAACAAATTTCTCCAATTTTGTGGATAGAGCAACAAAACACAGGGTGGGAAATGGAAGAAAAGGCCGGGAAGGGCAGTGTGGGTGGGAGGGAAGGACTCTCTGAGGAAGTGATACTGCAGCTGACCCAGGGATGGAAAAGGAGTAACCCTGGGATGGGAGGGGCAGCTGCTGAAAGGCCCTAAAGTGGGAGGAGGCTCAGGGAGTTGGAAGGGCTGAGCTGGAGGCCTGGGAACCCGGGGTGGGGGGTGTATTTCCAGCAGAGATGGCTGCTCTGTGTCTATTCTGCATTGCCTTGGCCTTGGGATTTCAAAATGACTTGCTTGAATGTCCCTTTAAAGGCAGAGGGGTCCTTGCCAGTGACAGCGGTGTCACTGTTTAGGTCTGCTAAGAAAAATCCCAGGTATCTGTTGGCTTTGTTTTGGGAGTTGTAAATGAATTTCACTTGAGAACATTACAAGAACTGAAAGATTAGTTTAAGCAAAAGACTTTAATTGAAGGCCGCATCATTGTTCTTGCAAATCCTCTGATACTTGGCTGTTGTCTCCTAGCCTTTTCATTCAGTGTTCACTCTGCTTGGAGTACTGGGCTAGAAGCCTTCACCTCCAACCTGTCTTTTTGTAATGCTTATAGCTTTCTTTTTTTTCCCCCAGCACATGGAAGGGAGATAGGAAAAAGAGTTCACTTAGCTGCTCTTCTTTGAAATGAAATGTACCTCCATTTCCAATGAAGGAATTCTGGTGGATTTAGCGACAGGTAGTGGGTTCTTTGGACAGGATTGGGATCCCCAGGAAACATTAGGTACAAGTACATTGTTGATAATGATGTTGTGCACGCGTGCATGCTCAGTCGTGTCTGACTCTTTGCGACCCTGTGGACTGCAGCCCACCAGGCTCTTCTGTCCATGGGATTCTCCAGGAAAGAGTACTGGAGTCGGCTGCCATTTCCTCCTCCAGGGAATCTTCCCGACCGAGGGATTGAACCCGCATCTCCTGTGACTCCTACATGGCAGGCAGTTCTTTACCACTGAGCCACTTGGGAAGCCCAGTGATGCCATATGCACTTAAAATTTGGGGCAGGGCCCTGTGTACAGTTGTAGGGTGTGTTTTTGGCACAAGGGCCACGTGGCTGAGGGCTGAATCCCCTGAAATGTAGCCCACTCCCCGCCTCTAAGGCTGTGGAGATGGATCAGCCTGGAGGAAGGGGTTGCCTTTTTGCAAATTTGTCATGAAAGCAACTGAGCAAGCCAAGCCTATTTCTAAAATGTCCCAGCCATAAGGGCTGGCAGTGGTCCTGCCTGGGAGAAACATGAGGACTCGGCCTTCCTGCCCAGGGACATGCTGCCGTGACCTGGTGGCTAAACCGTGTTTAGTCCTCATTACACCACGTTGGGTTGCCTCACTTTTCTCTTTTGGTGTGTCAACCGGCTTTAATGGACATAACTGTGCAGTTAGTGCATACAAATCACATTTGTAAGTATACACTGTATTTTAAAATATTTTCATCACCATGCTGAACTCTCATTTTAGCTTGTCCAGAATAATAGTAGTGTGGTATAACTCAAACCTAATTTCTTTCTGGGGCAGTACTTTCCACAAGTGTGTGGGGCCTGAATTAGTTGCAATTCATTATAGTTATAATTCATTCAGACGCTGCTTCTTAACTTTCCAAAGCATTTGTACTTTAATATTGCATTTGATTCTTCTTATTAATAAGATTGAGCAGGTACTTTTATCCTCAGTTTATAAAGGAGGAAATGGTGGAATGGGAGATGTTAAGGGGTCTGTGCTGCATGCGTGGTAAATCTCTTCATTCGTGCCTGACTCTTTGCGACCCTGTGGACGGCAGCCTGCCAGCCTCCTCTGTCCATGATTCTCTAGGTAAGAATACTGGAGTGGGTTGCCATGCCCTCCTCCAGGGGATCTTCATGACCCAGCTAGGGATTGAACCCAGGTCTCTTAAGTCTTTTGCATTGGCTGGCGGGTTCTTTACCACTAGTGCCACCTGAGAATCCCCAAGCAAATTAAAAGTTGGAATTAGGGCTGAAAGAGGAGTTCTCTGCCTCCTCTGGACTTAGTCATGAGGTGGATTAGTCTCTTTTTGTGACACATGTACCTCCAAGTGCAGTGGTCCTCAGATCATAGTCCAGAGGGGAGCAGTAAGGACTGGAGGGGTGGCTCTGCCTTCTTTACCCCTGACCCACGTAGCTCTGCTTGCCCTCATGTCTCAGCTAGTGGTTCAGGTGGCTGTGTCTTTAAGAAAGTGACCCTGTAGAGAAAAACAAGTATCATACAATATATTGCTCATATGTGCAATCTTAAAAAAGGCTACAGATGAGCTTATCTACAGAATAGAAATAGAGTTACAGATGTTAGAAAATAAACATGGTTACCAAGGGGGAAAGGGGGGAGGGATAAACTGGGAGATTGGGATTGACACATACATACTACTATATGTAAAATAGATAACTAATAAGGACCTATTATATAGTACAGGGAATTTGACTCAATAGTCTGTAATGGCCTATAAGGGAAAAAGAATCTAAAAAGAATATATGTATAACAGGTTCACTTTGCTATACACCTGAAACTAACGTGCATGCGTGCTCAGTCGTATGCAACTCTCTGCAACCCCATGAACGTAGCCCACCAGGCTCCTCTGTCCATAGGATTTTCCCAGGCAAAAATATTGAAATATTCTGGAGTATTCATTTCCTACTCCAGGGGATCTTCCCAACCCAGGGATTGATCCTGAGTCTTCAGGTCTTCTGCATTGGCATGAAGATTCTTTACCATTGCACCACCTACGGGGGCTTATTACCAAAAGGAGCAAGAGAAGATGCTGGGGGACTCTCTTGCAAATTATTCCTCATTCCTTTTCTGAAAATTGAGGTGTAGTTGATTTATAATATTGTTTCAGATGTACAGCATAGTGATTTTTTGCAGATTATATTCCTTTAGAGGTTATTACAAGATGAGTATAGCTCCCTGTGCTAAACAGTATACCCTTGTTGCTTATCTATCTTATATATAGTAGTTTGTATCTGTTAATCCCATACCCCTAATTTCTCTCCCCCTTTCCCTCTCTCCTTTGGTATTCACAAATTTGTTTTCTGTGTCTGTGAGTCTGTTTCTGTTTTGCATATACATTCATTTGTATTGTTTTTTGGATTCCACATATGTTGTTCAGTCACTTAAGTTGTGTCCAACTCTTTGAAACCCCACGGACTACAGCATATGAGTGATAATTATGTAGTATTTTTCTTTCTTTGTCTGACTTATTTCACTAAGCATAATAATCTCTCTGGGTCCATCTGTGTTGCTGCAAATCGCATTATCAGTCTTTTTTTATGGCTGACTAATATTCCATCATGTGCTTATGTATATGTGTATATGTATGTATGTGTGTGTTTTCATTTTTTTTTCCTGGATATATATACCCAGGAGTAGAATTGCTAGATCATATGGTAGTTCTATTTTTAGTTTTTAAGTAACCTCCATACTGTTTTCCACAGTGGCTGCACCACTTTACATTCCCACCAACAGTGTGTAGGAGGATTCCTTTTTCTCCACACACTTTCCAACATTTGTTTCCTATAGACTTTTTAATGGTGGTCATTCTGTCAGATGGGAGGTGATACCTGATTGAAGTTGCATTTCTGTAATAATTAGCAATGTTGAGCATCTTTTCATGTGCATGTTATTCACCTGTATGTCTTCTTTGGAAAAATGTCTCTTCAAGTCTTCATCCTTCTTAATACATTAGAGTGAAGGAGGGACACTCTGTGAGTGGTTAGCTAATAGATACATAAAGAATGACTTCAACAGAACATTTTATGATGGCTCTCCTGTAGTTGTCAATTTACCAGACTGCTTTTTATGCATAGACTTTCATGTTTTCCTTGGAGTCCAGCTCATTCCCTCAGCAAACACATGTTGAGTACTGACTCTGCCTGAGCAGTCCAGTGGTGGATGGTACCTGTAAGCTAGCCTGGGCCAACCCTGCTCATAACTCATGATAAAGGTCTTGCTTTGGTGGCTAATTTTGCATCCTAGACAAGGAGATTGGCTGACCTGTCATCAAGTTTTCAAAGAAAGATTTTTGCTACTGAGCGGAGCTCAAGAAGGAGGGAGGGCTGTGTGGGCCCCAGGCTTTTCCTGTACAGCAGTGGAGCTAATGACACTGCAAATTCTGTTGTCTGTTTGTGTTGAATGAGGGGCCCTCCCGCTTCTTCCATGAAGGCAAGGTGCTCACAAAGCCACAGAGATCAGATAGTCAGCCTCTTCTGACTTATGTGCGCTCTTCTTCTGCTCAGAACCCTCTGCTGCAGCAGGTTGTCATGCTCACTTTGGCTCAGCTCTGTCTGCCTAGGCTTGTGATTTTTGGGGGGGCGGGCCCTTCCTGTCTCATTAAGTAAGGTAGGGGACCAATTCTGCTTTGACCCTCAGGGAAGAGGAAGGAGTTGAGGGCATCAGGGGTGCTCTGAACTGAGAAGTGGTGGTGCCCAGTGCTGAAAGTGTTACCCTTTAACACACCCATGAGTCAGAGGGATATCTTCACCCAAGAGTTTGGGGACTGGGCTGGGGGCCGTTTCTTGTCCCCCATGCTACATGGGCTGCTGTCCGTCTCCACTGTTGGTCAGAGGACACGTACCCTGCAGACACCTGACTTTGTACCAACTTGGTGAATTTTACTGGGAGGACTTGCAAGAGGGACACACAGGGACAGCCTGATTTTTCCGTCTAGCATTCTAGACACCACTTCCGCTTTTCCCCGATGCTCTCTCCTGCCCACCACTTCCCTCCGCAGAAGGCCTGGTTTGGCTGTTTCTCTTCGCTGTCCCCTGTAGGGGAGTAACATGGGAGCTTTAAAATATCCAATGTCCGACTCCCACCTCCTGCAATTCTGAGTTAATCAGTTATGGATAAGGCTTGGGCAACGGTATTTCTTTCTTTCTTCTTTTTTTTAAAGTTGATTTTAGTTGAATTTAATGTTATGATTGGGGTTGAAAATTCTGGTCTAGGTGGACTATTCAGAGTTGGTGGGGTTTGTTTTTCTTTCTTTCTTTTTTTTTTTTTTTTGCATCCATTTGTTTTACTACCCTCAAGATCACTGTGATTTTCTGGTCTACACTGACATGCTATATAAAAACCATTAAATATGTCTTACACAAGGGAGTGATACAAGGTGTGATTTATGATAAGAGATCTTGTTCAATAAAAAGAATGAATACAGTGTATTGAAGACTGCAGATTTATCTGAGGGAACAACAGGAAGGATATTAAGGCAGTGGTGGGGGAAAATAAGAAAGAAGCATCTGTCTTTGAGGGCAAGAACTAAGGTTTTGGACTTAGTGGAAAAAATTCTCAATAAATTCAAATCACTGGTGAATTTTAACAAACATTTAATAAGGAATTAACCACAATCCTTCTTAAACTCTTCCACCAAGTCTCAGACTCATTTTATGAGGCCCCATGATACCAGAACCACCAAAGGACACTACCAGGAAAGAAAGCTATAGGCCAATATATTTTTATGAATGTGTACAATGAAATGTTATTCAGCCATGAAAAATGAGGAAACCCTTCCTTTTGCAAGATGGATGGACCTTGAAAGCATTATGCTAAGTGAAATAAATCATACAGAGAAAGACAGATACTGTATGATCTCATTATATGTGGAATCTTAAAAAAAAACAAACCCAAACTTAGAGAAAAAGGGTCAGACTTGTGGGTACCAGAAGCAAAGGTGGGGAGAGGGGAGTTGGAGAAAAGTGGTCAAAAGGCATAGATTTCCCATTATAGGACAAGTAGTAGGGGATGTAACATACAACAGAATGACCAGAGCTGACACAGCTGAATCATATATAAGAAAGTTGTTGAGAGAGTAAATTCTATGAGTTATCATCACAAAGAAATTTTTTTCCCTTCTTTTTATTGTATCTGTGTATGAGAAGTTGGATGTTAGTTGAACCTATTGTGGTAATCATTGACATCTACAGATCAAACCACCATAAAGTAGGTCTTATACAGTGATGTAGGTCCATTATTTCTCAGAACTGGAAAATAAACTATTCAAATCAGGGAGAAATACTCAGGGAGAGACTGAAGGCAGCACTGTGTGAATTTTTTGGTGGGTAAAAATAAGACACTCCATTTATACAATCTGTTTCCTCTGTAACAGCAGTAAAGTGTTAGAATGCTTCTCTTCAGGAAAAGAAAAATCTATATCACTTAATATAGAGACAGTGAAAATCATTGGAGTTCCGGGTGGGGTCAGGAGACCCAAGCTTCATTCTGCCCCTGTCAGCCGCTAGTGTTGGGAGCTGTTCTCTTGCAGATGGCAGGTCCTCGTGGCGATTCAGGGGGCAGGGACAGGGAGAGGCGGTGCTGGGCCCCTCGTGTGGAGCTGTTCTGCTGGGCATGTTAGTGCAGGAAGGACTCCATGTGGCTTCCTGCAGAAGAAACCAACCATCTTCCTTGCCATTTCTCTAGCAAGAAGGAACCCAGATGGGGTGCAGGGTCTGTGAACACCTTAAATTATGTTAGATGGTGTGTATTTGAGGGTGTGTGTTTTTCTGGAGGAGAAGTCCCATGGCTTTTAAAAACCAGAATCCTAAAGGGATTCAAGGACTCTAAAAGGAAACGAAGGATTCCTGTCATAAGTACGTTTGTCTGCAACTGGGGAAGAGGATGTCTGTGTAATGTAGTAGAGAATTCCGTGAATTGAAACAGGTTTTTTTTCCAGTCACGGTCTAGCAGCTTATGTCTAGCATATGACTCTATAATGCATATGGTTCCAAAGTTAAACTCTGACGACTTCTCAAAAAATAAAATGCCATTTTATTAATAGTTACAGTATATATAACTTTTACTGCAGGCATTACAAAGATTTATCAAGCTGTACTCTAACTGTAGGCAAAATATATTTAAGGAAGATTGTAACAATGTAACTGTAGACAACAGGACTGATAAAATACAAATAAATGTACTGAATAACTTAGGCTGATGAAGTTACTGCAAATGAGCATTACATTTAAGTTGGAGCTTCCTGGAAACCAAGGTAAAAAGAGAAACATGCTGGGTATTATAATTCATTCTTGAAGAAAGCAAATTATTTTGGTAGGTGAGATACTGTCTATGGTTAATTTCTAAGATTTTATAGCATGTCTTCATGTATGTGCCATCCTCTATGCTTTTACCAAACATAGGGAAATGTCACCCCCCCCCCACAGTTGTTTTATAGGGAAAGTCTTTGTGTGGGATACTTAGCTATTGGAATCCCAGCATGTGACTCTGAGTTTTCTCTCTCGTCTTCCTGAGAACTTAGTTTTCTTCGCTGCCAGCAATTGTAGTCACTGACAATGCAAGATTGGACTCTGGAACTGCAAGAGTACGGCTAATGAGGGATGGTGTGCTTTCCTTCAGGACCTAGCAACATCAGTGGTGACTTTCTGCTATGGGAAATCAGGATCTTGACCAAAATATCCAAGAACTGAGCTATGGGATGGTGCCTTGTTATGGCCAGTCTGCTGCTTGCCCCTTACGAAGAACTGTTTCTCTCACCTTCTTGCAAAGGACGTTTACTTCATGACTATTCATACATGGCTCAAGGTTGAAAATGTATTTTTTAATTTGGAATGTGAATCATAATAAAGCCTCTTTAGAATCAAATTATGTTTCTTTTCTGAACTTCAAGGCTTTCTTTTCCGGCTCCTTTTCATCCTTAAAAAAGTCATAAAAATTCAGGAATAGAAAAGACTTTTTATTCAGTTCCTCATTTTCTTCTGTATGTGTTCAATAATTGTGTAAGCTTTTGCACTTAAGGCATTACTAATAATAGCTTTTAGGTTGTTTCGGAGAACTAAAAACACCAAGTTTTCTAATACATAAGTATTTCAAGTTATATTTCCTTGATAACAGTCTTTGATCTGGAGTGAGGGGGTAGAGAATGAGATAGGGGGTGGGAAATATTTAAATACATAGTTTTTAAGAAGGATTGTTTCCATTATGATTTTTCCCTGAAATAATATGTAGTACAGATAGGTGTTTCCTTAGGGTCTTCCTGGGGTAGCTCATGAGGGGAACCTGATATTGCTTTAGAAAGTTTTGTTCTCTGAGTATTTTTGTGTTTGTCCTGTTGTCTTTTGAGAAGCACAGATCCGAGCATGAACCTTTCAAAATGAGGGTGAAGCTAGAACTAGCTTCATGAATGAATTAGCTTTATGTAGTAAAGACTGTTTTGAAGGTGCAGGTAATCTGCAGAAATAAAATCAAAACTTCTTTGGGTCTGTTTTTTTTCCTCTATCACATGAAAATGGCTCAGTAGATTTCCCTTGATTTGGAGAGTACCTTTAGGGTGTTCTGATGTAAAACGCAGGTAGACTCTTGTGATGTGCCTAATCTTAGATGGTCCTGGTTGCCTGGACCAGCTGAGAGCGCTATACAAAGAGACACATGTTTAATTGCCCTCTGGGAGAAATGTGCCAAAGGCATAAAAATGCCATAGAGACCACCAATAGTGGTTTCACCGTGAGCCCACATCAGGTAGCCAGGGCGCACTCTGTATTCCAGGGGCCGAGGAGCAGTGGAGCTGCTGCTTCTGAGGGTAACTCCGCGAGGTCCACCCAGCAGAGAGAGGAGCTGGGAAGGTGTGCATTTCACAGCGATGCTTGATTTTCCTGAGCAACCCTGGACAAGCCGCTAAGATATCAGAAACAAACAACCCAATGCAACAACAAAAAAATACACAATGCACATTAACTGAAAAGGGGTGAATTGTAAGTAGCCACATGTGTATCTCCAAGACAGTCTCTTTTAAGTCTCTTTTAACAGTCTCTTTTAAGCCTGTTTGGAAGTCTTAAAATTGGTTCCTCCTACAGTTAGTCACAGGGATGGAGTAGAGTACTACAGTGCTACATGGTCCACAGTTGATTGAATCCATGGATACGGAAGACCGACTAGAAGTCATATGGGTTTTTTCGACTTGCAGAGGTCAGTGCCCCTAGCCCCCACCTTGCTCAAGGGTCAGCGGTATTCAGAGGGAATGACTGTTTGGGCCTGAACTTGTTAAAAGCCTTGTCAACAGGAGGCATTTTAAATTAGCCTTATAAATGAACTGCAGTATCCTGTAGAGCAGTTGGCTAAAAATTGTATGCTTGTCTTCTGGGCATTCCTTGTTTTAAAGGCTCAAGTGAGTCATGCAGGAGGGCTTGATGAGGGCAGCTGCCATGGGAAGAGGTGAAAGGGCAAAGGGACCCTTGCTCATCTCACTTCTGTAGTTGTAGGTCAGGAGTCTTGTCCACAGGTCAGTCCTGGCACTAGCTTTGGAAGGGTGATGCAACATTTTTTGGTGAATTAGTTAGTGCCCCCACAATTGAACTTTAGCCAAGTTGTTGCTTGATAATTGGAATATTTTTTCCCTGATATGCTGATAGTCCAGTTATTGCTTCAAGGTTACGTTAAAATGTTTGACTCTTTCAAATCTTAAGGTTTATGATGATGTCAGCAGAACACTAGACTTTATGAATAGTTCTTTGTTTTAACAACAACAACCCCCCACCCCCACCCCACAAACACACAAACAAAACCCAAATGGAGGGAACATGAAGACCCAGTAAGCAGTAACCTGCTATTATTGATTGTTAAATGATCGTGACCTGTCTTCTCTCATGGAAAAATTTATTTAAAATATTTAATATATATACTGTTTAAAATGAGGAGCAAATGGAATGTGAATTCAGTTTTGGATCTGCTGCCTTTGCAGTGCCCGGAGCAGTTGGATGTTGTAAGAGTGAATCTGAGTGGGAGAGATGGGTGAGGAGTCCTAGCTCGTGTCTCTGGGCAAAGCTGCCTCATATCTTTGAGCCTTGGTTTCCAGTCTGTACGAAAGGCATGAAAACTCCCTTTTAACGGTCATATTAGAGATGAAACAAAGAGTCTTATAAAGAGTACTAAGAACATAGAATATATTCAGGAAATATTTTATTTTCCATTTCCTTTCTTATTGGATTTTGAGGATCATCGTAAAACCTTTGACGCATTAGGGAACAAAGCTTTCTCTAAGCCTCCTGGGCTCGTCCTGGTTCATTCACGAATCTTGAAAGCTGGAATCTCGGATGACATTTGGAACCTCAGATGACATATGGTGCGCCTGCGAGACGAATCCCACCACTCCCTCGATGATGCTAGGGTGGTAACTTCCCAGTCCTTACATGCCTTCTTCCTATGAATACGTCTCAGGTCATGTGAGCTGTTTTATAAGTTGATTCATTGCTGATTCATCTCAGCTTTTCAGTTCCAGGATGGCGTGGTGTCAAAGTGCGTGACTGTCATTTTGATGAGAATGTGTTAGAATGATTTTCAGTGTGAGAATCTGCTTGAGCATTACAAAACATTCATTTTTGTGGAAAGAAATCTTCATGAAGCCCGGAAATGGACTGAAATGACTCTTATGGTTTAGTATGAAGAAGAGAACATCTTTGAAGTTTGGGTGATTGATGATGGGGAGAGTGATTATATGAACGGTTTTGGCCTTGTTTCCTAGAGGGATGGTAACGAGCTGACCTGGCGCCGCAGCAGCCCCCGAGTCACAGAGCACCCCGAGCTTGCCGCGATGCTGGGTGATGGAGAGTGCTAATATCCTCACTATTTTCATACAGCTGCAAAGACTGAGTGAGTGTCAGGAGAGGAAATGGCAGGAGAACTGAGTGGTAGTTCAAAATGGCCAAATAATTCCCGAAATTCAAGAAAGGTAATTGTTTTTCAAGTGCCTATTAGGATTGGGCAGCCTGAGAGTCAGCACAACTCGGAAGTGATTAGAAGGGCTTTGTGGCTTTTCTATTCTCTGGTGGCTGGAGCTGGCTTCAGACTCCAGAGTAAGTAGTAGGGGAGGGAGATGAGAGATGCTGAGGAGTCAGCATGGCACCAGTTCTCTTTGCCATGGTGGAGAGCTGTGTCTGTGACCTGCCACAGGATTAGCCCACCGCATTAAATTGGACCCTCGTGTGGTACATTCACTTTCCATTACTTAATTGAGAGAGCTGTCGTCCACTTGAAAGTGTTTGTTACACTAGAACTCTAAGATGGTTGCGTAAGCCAAAAGTGGTTTATCCATTTCCTGGCTGCTGCTAAGCTCTGTGGGGAACTTTATTCATGAGAGTTTGAGATAGGAGAAGACAGAACCCACATTGGCATGGATGAATCAAAGGCACAGGGGTTTCTTTCTCTTCCATGCCCTAGTGTGAGCTGGCTACCTAAGAATGGTTTTAGACTTGCAGTCTATTGACAGCAGAATTATTTTGATAGTAAAATTGCTTGTAGGCTTGAGTTTCTGAAGTCTGATCCTCTTTTACAATAGGCCGGTAACAAATGTCCTTTGACAACATCATGAAAATGTGTGATGTTTATAGTATGGCTGGGGGATTCTTCTTCAGCAAGAGGCATGTGTATTTGTTGCTAAGGCCCAGAATGTCACATAGCAAAATGCCTGGTAGGGTGAAGGCTAAAGGAACTAGTGGCTAAAATGATTGTCCAGGATCTTATTCTAGTATAGATGGCAACATCCAGCTTATAAATGACATCTTCTTGCCCTTACCATGCCTTCCGTTACTATGGGTTCTAACATAAAAAGAATCTGAATTGAGAGGTACAGGAGAAGGAAAGAAATGGTGAAGAACAGAAAGAACCTTGTGGGACTGAGTATCACTAGGCAGGTCTAGTCTATAAATGCAGTGAACTTTCTATCCTAACATGATAAAATGTATCTTCTCCTGCCTTACCTTGTATACCCACCCTTCATTATTTCATTCTGTTGCACTGTTGTATGTCTTGCATGTTAGGGACTCATTTGGAATAAGAGCAATATTGTAGAATTATAGACAGCCATCTCTTTAACCTTTGTTTGAACACTTTCCTTTAACCAGTCCTTTGTGCTAAAGTCCATGTAATCAGATTGCCTCCCTCATCCCTAAACATGAAGAAGTAAACAGAGGGGCAGAAGTTTTGCTTTGCAGTGGGAGAGGAAGGTAAGGGGAAGAAGGTAGCTTTAGAAAATGGAACAGTTTGGAAGAGAGATGGGCCAATTCTGTAGCTTCATTAGGGATTTGCTTCTGCTAAGTCGCTTCAGTCGTGTCCGACTCTGTGCAACCCCATAGACGGCAGCCCATCAGACTCTGCCGTCCCTGGGATTCTCCAGGCAAGAATACTGGGGTGGGTTGCCATTTCCTTCTCCAGTGTATGAAAGGGAAAAGTGAAAGTGAAGTCGCTCAGTCGTGTCCGACTCTTAGCGACCCCATGGACTATAGCCTACCAGACTTCTCCGTCCATGGGATTTTCCAGGCAAGAGTACTGGAGTGGGGTGCCATTGCCTGCTCATTAGGGATTTAGAATAAGATTAATGTGAGGGCTGGGAGCACTGAGGCATCGATGGAAGTGAAGGGGTAGGGGAGACGTGCATAAATGGGACTTTGTCCAAAAAAAATTTGGAATGGGCAAAATGCTTCTAGTTTTGCCAGTAGAAAAACAGGACTTTCTTCTCAACAATCCTCTTATACTGCAGGGCCTTTTTTTTTTTTTTTAAAAAAAAAAAAAACAGCTCAGTGGTGATAGTTTCAGGCACACAGCAGATTGAAAAGACATTTGTGGGTCAGCTTTTAAACTATACCATTAATTACAATGTAAAATGGTACAGTTATGTTGGAAAACCATTTAGAGTTCTAGAGTAATTAAAACGTGGTCACAAAAGTCTTGTGTGTGAATATTCATAGCAGCATTATTTGTAATAGGTCAAAACTGGAAACAACCCATGTGTCATCATCCAGTGAAACAAACTGTGGTATATCCACACAACAGAGTCCTATTCAGCAAAAAAAAAAAGAATCTATGAATGCCATCTTCCCAGGCAGTTATCAGTAGGTACATAGAAGGTGCTCAGTAAATATTTGGTGATGAAAAAACAGACTAAACTATGGGTATAGACAGCAACATGCCTGAGTCTCAGAAATGTTGTGCCCGGTCAAAGCAGTGAGACACAAAGGAATATATACTACATGAATCCATTTATATGAAGTTCTGAAACAGGCAAAAGCAGTCTGCATTGATAGAAAACAGATCAGTGGTTATCTGGGGCTGGGCATGAGATTAACAAAGGAATTTTTTTGGGTACTGCAAATGTTCTATATCTTGATGTGGAATGACCACATGGTATATATAATTGTCAAAACACCCTTCACTGTCCTTTCTGAATGACTGTATTTTAAATAAATTATACCTCAGAATTGCCTTTTTTTAAAAGTTTTGGTTAAAAAGTAAAGACATTTCTGGTGGTTTTTTTTTTTTTTTGTAAATTTGCTACTTGTTATTACCTTGCTTCTATAGACATATTACTTTCCAAGTTTAAAAAACCAATTTAAAAAGTGACTTTAGATTATAATCTGTATGAAATTGAGGATTATATGTACTTTATATTTTGGTTGGTTTTGATTCTTTTTGAACAGTGTTCTGGATTATGTGCTATTTTCAGAAACCTTCTGAAGCCTTTTTAAAGTGTTTTAACAGGATTTTCCCGTAGATCCTTGGCACACTTTACACTTTTATTGTTTAAGGAGTATAAATAACAACAGGACAGAATTATTTTCTGGCACATTTTCTTCTCGTCCTGATTCTTTCATGTTAGGTAACTCTTCAGTTCCTGTAGCTCCTGCATTTGAACTTAGGAAAACAGACCATCTCTCATATACCTCAGATTAAACTGCAAAATACAGGAAAACCTGGCAGGACGAAGATGCTGGTTTCTAATGAGTTATCACTGATGGCAAAAAGCAAGGAAAGTTGATTTCCTACATGATGGACACAACAGATATTTGAGGTTTGCTGAATTACCCAAAATGTATGTTCCTTCTTGCCATCTCTGTTTCCTGCATTGATGGTTGGCTATTTGGAGAGTCAGTTATTTGAAGAACTCATACTTGAGGATCTCAAAATTTCTTAGCTATTATGTTGTCAAAGTAAACCTAAATTTGATGACCTGCAAATTAAAGGGAAATGTCTGAAGAAATCAGTATGTTGAATGCTGGGCATGTAAAACATGAGTTGAAGTGGTTTAAGCTGGGTTGTTGAGTTTTCAAGAGAGTGAGGTCTGCTCACTTAGATAATATGTTGGAGTCTAAGACCAACCTCACCTGTATTGCCAGACTATTTATGGCCTAGAGTTATCCTCAGAAGCAGATTAGATCACAGGCAATTATGAACTTCTTCAAGATCAATACTAGTCTTTTTTTAATGCTGGTCACTAGGTTAAACCACTTCATCCTGGTTTAGGTTATGAGTAGAAATTGCATTAGACTTGGAGTTTGACCCATGTTCAAATCATGGCACTGGCCAGCACTGTAACTTTGGGCAAATTAATTCATCTTTTGAGCTTTAGATTCTTTATCTGTAAAATGGGGATGTCAACTTCACAGAGTTTTCTGGAAAACGAGATGAAAGAGGGGATAGTGCTTGGCATTGTGCCTGACATGCAACGGGCAGGTGGTGAACCTGAGTTTGTTTCCTTTCTTTGTTGGGTAGCTTCCTGACTCTCATCCATGTTACATATCTACGATTGTAAGTCCAATAGCATTGTATTCATTTCATAAAATGCTTGAATGATAAGAATGAGGTGAGAAGGGTGTGAGACTGTGTGCTCAATGTTTATTAGTACATCTTCACTTTCTCTTTTCACTTTCATGCATTGGAGAAGGAAATGGCAACCTACTCCAGTGTTCTTGCCTGGAGAATCCCAGGGATGGGGGAGCCTGGTGGGCTTCCGTCTATGGGGTCGCACAGAGTCGGACACGACTGAAGCGACGCAGCAGCAGCAGCGCGTTTGGAGCTGGAGCTAAGCACCTTCATTTCTTGGCCTGTGTTGTGAACCTTACCTTCACAATGTACAGCGATGTGACTGGAATTGCAGACAGCAGGCTGGGATGCTGAGAATAAATCTGAGCATTGGAGACTGATTTACCTATGATTGCAGTGCCAGAGAGGGGAGATGTGACTGTGTAAATGGAGCTTGATGTGCTATTGAAATAACTCAGCAAATTCTTAAAAAGAGAAGAAAAAATCACCCCACTTTCCAAGGCAATTTTCTTGATATGTTTCTACTGATACTGCAATGCCAGAGAGAGTCAGTGTATTTTGCTCCAACATTTTACACTTTGGTCAGAGAAAACACACTTTTAACAAAAGGTGATGAAAGTTTTTGTGCCAGGGTAAAGTATTTGTAAAAAACTTAATTATTAAGTACAATATGAGGGCTTTCGTCCTGATTCTGGTAGTCTGTGTGTGGATGGCGTGCCAGTCCCCAGTTTTGGGTCTAGGCAGTTGGAGAACAGAAGCAATTATCCAGCTGATATAAAGAAATCCTGCTATGGAGGAAAGAAGGGCACCCCTCACCCTCTCATCAATTACTCCAAATTGGTGTTTATAGGGACTTAAATTCTTTGATTAATTGCTTGTTCTCTTCCTTTGTTAGCATCATCATCAGAGGCCTCATTGAAAACCCAGGGGGTATTTCCAGCCTCTTCTCTAAGTCAGGCCAGTGATCCTGCTGTTAAAACCCACTTGAGTGGGGGTGGGGGATCATCAGTGGTGCTTTCAGGCCAGGAGTGGTTTTAGTTCTAGGGGATTCTTTGACCCTTAAGAAATATTATGGTGCAAATATATGCCCACTCCAGTTTTCTGATCAGTGTTAAATGTGCAGAAATTCACACTGTGGTGACCTACAGTTGTCAGTATTAACGGTAACGTACATCTTGTTTACAGCAAGATGGACATCATGGACCATCGTGGACCAGTGCATGGTGATTTCTGCCCACCTGGAGAGCACTGGGGTCGGAGGGAGCTGCAGAACCAGCCCTGAATTAGGGGTCAGGGATGTGGAGCCGGGTCACCTTCCAGCTGTGTGTCATTTTCATGGCTTCTTACCTGTTCTGGGCCTCACTTTCCTTATCTGTAGAAGATATAGTAATAGCTTACTTTCCTACCAACCTTCTAGGGTTTTTATAAAAAAAAACTGTGACATTTATAATGATGCATTGTAAATGAAGACACCTTAAAAATCAGAGCACTCTACAAATGTGTTATTAAATGTAAATTCAATGACATTATTTCAGCGCTCATTGGAGGAACAACATTTGAAGTCTTCTAAGAGCACACAGATGATTGTAAAGCTTAAATTTCCACTAGGTGAGGCCCTTTTAGGGTGGATCAGTATGCTACAGGGCAAACTCTTCTCTCTCAGTATCATAACTGGACTTTTCTTTGGCTTTTTTTCCCCATTGTTTAATCCTATTGTCCTTTATTTTCAGTCATTGGGAATAATGGAGAAAACTGGAAAATTTTTACAAATAGTGAAAAATAAGTTGAAAGATCTCTGGAAAGAGAAAAGAGATTCTTTAAAAATGAAAAATGGTAATTTAAAAATTTCTTTTTTCAGAAGTGACAGACTTGGGAATAGAGTTGACTTTAAAAAAAAAAAATTAAAACCCAGACTGCCCTTTCTTTACTTAGTGAACATATGGTAGGAACAGACTTTGTGATCCTCTGCAGTCTCTGGTACCACTCACCGCATTCAGGTGACATTGCCACAGTTGGCTCATTTAGAAGACTCATTGATGTCTTGGAAGTCTAATGACTCTATTTTATTTTTTTCATCCTGCAGGACATGAAGGATGTCCTGTTAATTTCTTTTCAACTTTCAACCACTTTTACAAAACAGGAAAATGAAAGGGCTCTCAAAAGTGGAACACAGAATATCCAGTTTGCAGAATAGACAGTACAGGTCTGTGCTCCGCTGGAGGATGGGTTTTATTTAGGAACTTTGAGTAATAGGACAGGGTGGGAAGTGTAAGGAACGCCTTCAGGGAAATACCAAAGGGACTGATTATTATTAGAAAAGCTGGAAATGGCCAGGCCTTGGAGACCTGGGTTCAAGTGCCCTGGTCTTTGTGGAGATGGCATGAGCGCCTTGCTTCCCCGATGTCTGGACAGAGGAGTTTGTCTTCCTGACTCGTCTGTCTCTCCCACCCCTGCCCACTGCCTTTAGAGTAGTGAAATATGTTTGCTGTTCATGGAGCTGAGAAAAAGGCAGGCAGCCGAGGAAAAGACTAATAATTAGGCCTCTTTGGAAGGTGTGAGACAAATTGGCAGCAGGGATGCCCCGGGAAACACAATGGATCTTTGTTAGCCACTCAGGACCCTAGAAATCACGGTGTCCCAGTGCTTTGGTGAGAGTCCTGTCGCTGTGGGGAGCCTGGCCCCTCCTGGGCCAAGCAGGGCCCTCTAATTAGGCCACTGGTGCACACAAATGTTTCTTCATCGTTTCTGCCTGTGTCCCTCCCTGGCGTCTCTTTGGTTTTGTTACTGCAGTATTCTGAATTGACCCATCGCGCCCACCGCCCTTCCTTTCTTTGGCTTCTTCCGTTCTTCTTGGAAGAGGACTCAAAGCAGTCGTTGGTCTGTGTGATGGCAGCGCTGCAGGCTGGCCATCGGAGGATAACTGTCAAAGGGAAAGCCGCGCCCCCTTGGGCCCTTACCCCTGGTTTTTGGCCCCCTCTGCCTCCCCACTGCCAGCGCATTCAACTCCCTGCCTGTTTCCTATTTGGAAGCCAGAGTCACTCCTCCAGCTCGGGAACTGTGAGCCTCTTGTGAAGGCCGTTGGCTTGTTGCGAAGGTCAGGATGGGGACTCTGGCCGGCTGTTGTGTGCTGAGTTGGCCAGGATGCCTGTCCTGTGCTGGGCTGTTTGTTGTCTGTTATCTGTAAGCAAACCACAGAAACAAGCGTCTAGAATTAGATCCATTGCTCTGGAACCCCGTTCCTTTGTCCATGTAGACTTTCTCAACAGGAGCTACTTTTCGCTTGATTAACTGTAACAAACTTTCTTTGGATTTTTGTATTTGTTGCCAAAGAAGGATCACTGTGTCTGTTGTAAATGCCTCAAATTAATTCCTCCTAGTATGATAGAAACGGAGAAGACAGAACAGAGGGCTTTAATGTATCTTTTTGCCTATTAGTGAAATGCTACCAAGTGACCTAGTTCATCTGCATATTAAATGTGCTAGACCTCTCTCTGCTTTTTTTCTTTACTTGTTACCTTGGCAACAATGCCCTGGCTCAGGAATTGCGTGAGGCATGCTGCAGACCTTTGGGATGGCTTCTGCACACTGAGAAGGCAGTTAACAGGGTAAAGATTGGATTTTTCCAAAGGGTCTTCAATAGTTAATAGAGAAGAGAGAAGAAGGAGAAAAGTGAGAGAGGTTTATTCTTCTAGTAATATTTCCAGAATAATAATAATACTTTTAAAGTACTTGGAAGCAGTTTTACCGGCATTTCAAAAGAAAATAAGACTATGGCCTCTGATCACATCAGACTGCTTTGAAAGAAGAACTTTCCAGTGCCTTTGGCAGTACTGGAAGCACATAGGAAGATCGGCTACCAGTCGACACTGGATTCCCAGCTTGCCATTAGGGAGTCTTGCCTCTCACTGTTTGTTTAATAGCACTGTTCTTCCAGATTGTTTCATGGCATCTTATTTTCTCAGGCCAACTTTTTCAGGAGACTGAGAAGCAAACTTTAAAAATAGTATTCAGTCAGTAGCCAGAGAGCAAAACTGGCCCATCTTCCCAGCTGAATATGTAGGCTGTGTGTACAGCAGGAAACCTTCACATTCTTCTGCAGTCTCAGTGCCCAGGGGAGTAGATCACCCATGGCATGCCTCTGCTTGGGGGCGGAGTCTGGACTTCACATCAGAGTCCTTGTCTCCAGGTGGAGGGCCCTTTGGACCTCAGTCCCGACCTGTTAAATCACTTGCTCTGAGTTCTGTTCAAGGTAAAGTTGTGTGAAGCAAGTGTGAGATGAATGATCTTCTCTTGAGTAAAGGCATCCACCAGTCAACTTGGGAAGCTTGGGAAGGAAGGAGGTACTGTGTCCTCAAATTTTAAATCTCTTCTTGACAGTGTTTGTTGTTAATGGAAGGAATTAGAGCGAGTCTGGAACTGTGGGGTGCTCTGAGGATGAGCTCTCAAAAGGATACCTTGCCATTCAAAGCACATTTGGTTCTCTTGGTAACTCGTCTTTTCTGAAGTCCCCTTGACCATGCTTTGCTATGGCCATGGACCCCGTGGTTTGAGGAGACAAGATGTCCCTTAGGCTTTTTCTCTTGAAAACTTGAATATGGACACGTTAGCCTGAGGCAAACACAGAATCTTTTAAAAAGAGACTTCTAGCTAGGAAATGATTTTTTCAGTAGGACACAGGATTCCTGACTTTGAACGGGAAAGTCTGCAGGTCAGATAGGAAGCATATATAATATCTTTTGTGTATTCATTTCTCATTTATGTTTTCTTGGTGGTTTAGTCACTAAGTTGTGTCCGACTCTTACAACCCCGTGGACCGTAGTCCGCCAGGCTCCTCTGTCCAGAGGATTCTCCAGGCAAGAATACCGGAGTGGATTGCCATTTCCTTCTCCAGGGGATCTTGCTGACCCAGGGATCGAACCTGGGTCTCCTGCACTGCAGGCAGATTTTTTACCAACTGAGCTACCAGGGAAGCCCTGATATGTTTTCTTACCTGCTGGTTTTTCATTCATTCAACAGGTACTGGCTTGTACTGAGGGCTACATTCCATCGAAGATGTTAGGGAAGCAGAGTTGAGTATTATACATAATCTCTGGCTTCAGTAATACTGAGGCATATGCTTGTTCAGGAACTGGGAAGTTTAAAAAGAGATGAGCATTTTGACTGCTTACATTTAATGTGAAGGATTGAATAACTTTTTAAAAGATGGTGGTAGTTCAAGCATTCTTATTATACTGAGAATAATTAAGAAGGTCTTTCTTTGTAAGGTCTCACCTATAATTTTCCTCAAACAGGCTCTGGTGCCAGAGGGTATGTGGGGTCCTATGGCCTTTGGCTGAGGGTGTTACTTGAGATTGGGGGGTGGGGAAGGGCCAGGACAAAGTATAGCAGAGTTTGCGAGAATGTATGTGTGTATATACCACAAAGACTTATTGACTGAACAGTGGAGTTCAGAACATTGTGGAGGGAAAAGGGAGTGGGGAAGCAGTGAATAAAGGCAATATTTGGTACAATTTACTGTAATACCCACCGTGATCCAGGCTCCATGCTGGGCACTTCATATATATTGTTTTACTTATTTCTCTTAACAGCTCTGTGAGAGTGGTCTCGTTGTGTATTCCCTTATTGCTGGTTAGGACACTGATGCTGTGAGGATCAACATAAACCGGGTCGTGTGGCCGAGTGAGGGAGCTGGTGTTTAATCCAGTGCTCTCTGCTCTCCGAGCCCACCAGCTCTTGTCTCATACAACACTCCTTCCTCTTTTAATAAATTGCAAATTTGTCGGGACTACAGGGCTAATTTTTCCCCTCCTTTTCATCATTAAAATGGGATCTCTGTGGACCAACAAACTGGAGGAAAATTATACTGCCGTGTCCAGAAAAAAGCAAACATCTAGGACCAAAGGGGTAAAATGAAGTAGAAACGAAAGGCATCACATCCGTAGCTTCCATCCCACTTTGCCTCAATTAGATTATTTCAGTCGACAAGCTGCCTTTGGATTAGGATAATGGGCATAGTGAGAGGAGGGGCTGGTGAGTTCTGGATAGATACAGCTTTCCAAATTCTAGGTGGAAGTAGGTCTGTCCCCTCTTTTTGCTTTTTGTATGATACTAAGGAGTGTGTCTTGCTTTTGTCTCACATAGGGAGCTCATAATTAATGGTAGTTATTTTACCTTTTTAGTGGGTACCATGCACACTTTTCTTCCTTCTTGGGACTCATGCTTTGATGCAATAAAGCCAACATAATTTCCCCACCTTCAGCGAGTTTGCAGGACATGGCTGGTTACAATATAGTGGGATTGGTGCTGGGGAAGCACCAAGAGACATAATGTGAATTCATATTTAAACTTTAGTGATGTGGAAAACAAGCTAGTGGAAAGATATTTTGGACTTCATTTTACAAGGAGCTTGAGGAACTCCTTAAAAAATTGTTCTGCAGAATTGTTTGTCATAAGACTTGTAATTTTCAGTTGTGATTTAGTGTTGATCATGTGAGATTTGTCAGTGAGTCTTCTGATCAGATCTCTATGGTGGATGCCTTCCTTTACTTACTATCAAAACTGCAAGGAACCTTCTTTGGCAATCCAGTGGTTAGGACTTCACCTACCGATGCAGGGGGTACACGTTCGATCCCTGGTCGGGGAACTAAGGTCCCACATGCCTCGTGGCCTAAAAACCAAGACATAAAGCAGAGCGATATTGTAACAAATTCAATAAAGACTTTAAAAAATGATGCACGTCCAAAAACTGCAAGCAAGTCTCTTCTGACCCTTTTCCGTCTTGTTTCCTTTGTTAGTGCCTGTGTAGTGTGATAAAGAACCCACCTACCAACGCAGGAGATGTGAGACACAGGTTTGATCCCTGATTGGGACGGTCCCTGGGGAAGGAAATGGCAACCCACTCCAGTATTCTTTTCTGGGGAATCCCATGAACAGAGGAGCCTGGCAGGCTACAGTCCATGGAGCCACAAAGAGCTGGACCTGATTTAGCAACTAAACAACAACAGCAACAGTGTGCATTTATTTTCCTTTCTGGCTTGATGAATTTGGTCCTAGGTAGCACCACAATTTGAACCAGATTTTAGTGGTAATCACTCAAGGCATCTGAGTCATTCTGATCATCATTGGAGTTTTTCCCTACCGGGCCCCTAAGTGACCTCAGCTTCTAGACAGTCTTGTGAAAAATAGTATAATTTGGTTCCATGCAGCATAGCTTCTAGACAAAAATCACATCTATAGGCAAATTTATGGGCTGTGCAGTTTACTCCAAAATATTTTTAGTGCTTTAAAAAATCAGAAGGGCTTCCCTGATAGCTCAGTGCTTTAAAAAAATTCAGAAGGCCAGTAGGGCTGAAGGCAAAGGGAAATAATTATATTTTTCTTTTTAATGTCCAGCAAAATATGCACTAATGATACAATTACAGTATATTAAGTTAATACAATAAATACAAAGTTAATCCATTTGGACTTTATTGTGTTGTCCTTGTTTGTGGAGTAATGTAATTGTGACAGGGTAATTAATGTCCCACAGAGGGATTAGCAGTAAAGATTGAGATAAAAGTGCAAGAAGAATAAAAGGACTGAGTTGTCCAGAAGACAGGGGAGTTTAGAAAATGCTGAGGCATGGAATTGCCTGAGGCTGATTTTTAGCTTTCCTGGCTCTAATTATACATGTTCACATCTGCTAGTGATAATCAGCTGGGTGAGACAGATAAAGTGTATTAGAAATGATAGTGTCCTGAGATGATGGATCAGCAAGAATGACGTTCCAACTAGGTCGCTGGCCCTCTACTGGGACTTTGCTATATTCTCAAAGGCTTTCTCATCTCTGTAGTTCACATGTTGTCACTTTGTTATTAAAATATCTTTTGGGTCATTGTTTCATCTATACATGTCTTAGAAAACCAGGAGGAGTTCCCCTAAATGAGTGCTTGATTTTGTGTCAAGCATGGTGGGCCTCTCAGGGCCAACAAATTGTTGCAGTTAATTTTTCTTGCCCCTTTTATTGGCTTTAGAGTTTCCAGCAGTCAGCTTGTGCTTCAGATTGAAATCATTAGCTTGGACCCAAGTGAAATGGATTTGAGAAGAAGAGGAGGCAGTAGAGTTGAGAAAGGGGAGAGATCTAGCTAGAATTTCTTGTTTTCCACAGAAATAATTGCAGTTGGAAAAAACTCTAGGAATCGGATTAGGTAAGCCTTGCTCTTCCTCACAGCCCCTGCCCAGGCAGCAGAGAGAGAACTTTCTTCCTATTCCTGTGTCCACTAGGCTGACTTTGGTAAATATTCTAAAGTGGCAGGTGACTCATTTTTGAATTAAAAAATAGGCTTTCATGTTAAATTATTTAAAAGTCTGTGGTTTGGCTTTAAAATCAAATAATTTGTTCACAGATGATTTAAATGTTAGTTTTAGTTTTCTTCTAGTTACTTGCCCTCCAGTTCATCTTGGCCTTTTTGGGCATGGTCTTGATGTTCAGATGTCTGCTCTCCTTCTGTCCTCAGCTCTGTGGCAGGCAACTGTCTCCAGGTTGGTTTTTGCACTGTCTGCTGCTGCTCTCTGCGCAGGTACAGGTAGGATGTCCTGCCTACTTTGGAAGACTGAAGCCAGAGTAATTTTACCCTCAAAATCTTTTCCACAGTTGACATCAGAGTCACGGAGGTCAGCTGGACAGCTCAGCCTCACTGGACCCAAGCAGTCCGAGCCAGGTGATGTTTCCATGGACTGTTTTGTTGGGTCAGATGGACTTGTCTCTGTAGCCAACGTCCTCAGCCCCCATCTGTACTAGCCTGGTCCTAGTGAGTGGTCACTACCTATACTATCTTTCAGAGACTTATGCAAGTAAGACCTACATCTAAACATGTATATTTATAATTGTGATGGGCAAGAGCTTGAAAGTAGAAGTGTTAGTCACTCAGTCGTGTCCAACTCTTTGTGACTCTGTGGGCTTGTAGCCCACCAGGCTCCTCTGTCCATGGAGTTTTCCAGGCAAGAATACTGAAGTGGGTTGCCATTCCCTTCTCCAGCAGATCTTTCTGACTCAGGGATAGAACCTGGGTCTCCTGCATTAGTAGGCATATTCTTTGCAGTCTGAGCCACCAGGGAATCCCACTTTAGGTGGTGGTGGTTTAGTGACTAAGTCGTGTCCAACTCTTTGTGACCTCATGGACTGTAGCCTGCCAGGCTCCTCTGTCCATGGGATTCTCCAGGCAAGAATATTGGAGTGGGTTGCCATTTCCTTCTCCAGGGCAAGAGCTTACTATTCTTAAAAAGGATAATGGAAATTTGTTTCCACTACTAATTCTATTTCTATTTTCTAGGGAAAAGAGGTATGAATTTTTTTTTCCTAGACAAAAACATAGAGGAAATTGCTAATGGAAAAAATACTGTTCTGTACTGTTAAAATGTCACAAAGCAGATATCCTAGCTAGTTATCATATGTACATATAAATTCTTTTAAATGATAATTTAAACATCCTTTTGGATTTATTGTTTTAAAAAATGTTTTCCTGGCAGCTAGATACAAATGTATGAACAATTTTACATAAATTCTCACATAGAATTTCACATAATAATTGCAACCAAATTATTTGCTTTTTTTGAAAATGGCTTTCACATTGTTTATGAAGATTTGACTTGAATAAACACAACCTTGGGAGATTTTGCTTTCTACAGGTGAGCCCAAATGCCATTCTGATGCTGCATAAAATAACTAGGATTAGAAGAACTCTTGAAGAGCAAGATTGGTAATGGGGAAGGATAGCTGTGTGTGAAAGCCTTAATGTTGAATTATGTTCTTGTAAAGCAATTTCCTCGTCCTCCTTGTTATCTTACTGTTTTAGTGGGAAAACTAATAACAATGTTATTCAAAAACATGGTTTAAAAATAATCAAATTTAATAGAAAACGGAGCTCTGGCCTTTGGTTAAACATTCATTTATTTTGCTCTCTGTGAATATTTTTTTTGCACTGTTGCATGGATTGGTGTTAACTCTTTCTCAGGTTGCTCGTTGGTTTGGGGCTTCAGAGGTTTAACTTGCTACTGGTTCATGCGTGAAATGCTGCACTTGGGATAGGTTTGTGGGGTTGATCATTTATTTTTTTCCTTCAATTGTTTTATTCAATTTATTGAATAAATTCAATAAGTCGAATTTATTTTCTTCCTCCAATTTTTATTGGAGTTTGGTCTATTTACAATGTTGTAGTTTCAGGTGCACAGCAAAGTGAATCTGTTATACATTTATCCTCTCTCTTTTAGATTCTTTTCCCATGTAGGTCATTACAGAGTTTTGAGAAGAGTTCCCTGTGCTATACAGTAGATCTCTATATTAGTTACCTATTTCATATATAGTAGTGTGTATGTGTCAATTGCAGTCTCCCAATTTATCCCACCCCCTGTCTTTCCCCCCTTCCAGTTGGGTTTATGGTGCTTCAGACATGGGAAGAGGATGCTGGAGAGTGCCAAGAGGAAGCCAGGAGTGTGGAGGGACCAGAGCCAGCTTTGGCTCCTGGAAAAGCAGTACCATTGTAGATGTCCTGCAGCAGCTGCTCTGCCCTTTCTGGAACCTGGGGAGGTGGTTTTTCTGCTTCAGCCACTCTATGTGGAGGAAAGCTGCCCATCCCCCAGCACATTT
This sequence comes from Giraffa tippelskirchi, assembly GCF_054371585.1. NCBI lineage: Eukaryota > Metazoa > Chordata > Mammalia > Artiodactyla > Giraffidae > Giraffa > Giraffa tippelskirchi. The sequence goes on along the minus strand of NC_137275.1, from coordinate 84,121,448 downwards.
CCTCTTTTCCCTTGGCATTTATACCATATCGGGGATGTAGCTTCCCTGGTGGCTCAGACGGGAAAGAATCTGCCTGCAATACAGGAGATGCAGGTTTGATCCCTGGGCCAGGAAGATCCCTTGGAGAAGGGAACAGCTACCCACTCCAGTATTCTTGCCGGGAGAATCCCATGGACAGAGAACCCTAGCGGGCTACCGTCCATGGGGTCGCAAAGAGCTGGACGCGACTGAGCGACTTTTACTTTTCTTTCATGCCAGAACATAGGACAACATGGTCCATGTTGTGGGGTGTACACAGGTGAAAAACAGACCGTCCTTACCCCTTCAAAGCTCTCAGCTGATGTGTGTTGTGGGAGATGTGCCTTAGGGAAGTGCTGTATTCAGATGAGAGGAAAGGATTTCTGGGGAGGAAGGGGTGGGCGGGGAGGAGGCAAGAGCTTGCACCAGATCTGGAAGGAAAGAGGTGGCACTGGCCACCTAAGGACGTGGCACCAGAAACAAGACTCTTCCACCGCCAAGTGGGTACTTAACAAGGAGGCATTCCCTTACTCACAGGGGAGATTCGGGAAGAATGTTCAGGTGTGCGTGGGTATGTGGTTTGGGATGTACAGTTTTGTATGCCACGAGGACCCTTTTGTCAATGTTTGTTCCGCCCAATAGCCTGGCACCCCTGTCTGTTCCACATAACTTCACCTTACTCTGAGGTAGATTTTTGAAAACTTAAATCTAGGTGGTATGAATTTTCGAATAAGGGAAGGGACTATGGCTCTTTTGCTTGCATCCTGTTCCCAGAGCCCAGCACAGGGTTTGGCATGTAATAAGTGCTGATAAATATTGGTGGAAAGAAGGGAAAAAGTCTAGGGGTTATTATTTGGGGAAGAGCTAAGAGGGGAACTCATTTTTGAGTAGATAAACTGCATATAATTTCAGGATAATTTTCTCTTGAAGCATTTGGAAGGATTGTGATGAGCTTCCTTCACAGGTGGGTTGGCTTCGCAGGGATAAAGGGGGTAGAGTTCTCAGCTCTAGTTCCAAATTCATGTCTCAGGAGGTTCAGTGAGACTGAGGGCTGCCTCCTGACCATACAGCTTTGCATAATTGATTAACTCTGTGTAGCTGTTTGCATTTCTTTCCTAAAACAAATTTCATTTTCTGATGAACTCTCTGGAGTTAGTAAATGCCAAAACCCAAGATGTGTGTTGAGTCTTGTGATCTAAGGTAACACACTGAGCTCCTTGAAAAGGTATAGTTAATGATCTTGAGTCTCAGGGCATTCTTCGTTCCTGAGTTGGTAGACAGGCCTCTGAAAAAGCTAGTGTTTGTTGTTTACCGTGGGCCAGGCATTGTTCTGAGGTCTTGTCCTGATCACTCCCTTTGATTCTCTTTTTTGAAACCATCACGAACACCAAGAGTTAGCACTGTGAGTATCTCCATTGCTAGCTGTGGGAGCAGATTCTTAGAGTGATGAAGCCACTCCAAGTTGACACAGCCAGTAAATAGTAGAATTGGATTCGAGTTGAAACAGTTGGGCTTCTAAAGTCCAGGCAACACAGCTTTCTCTTGGGCATTTCTGTTTTCCTTAATGCTTCCTCACAGCTTCTGTCTGTTATCCTAACGCTTCCGTCAGACGTAATAAATAGCATTTGAGCGGGTATGGCACAGGTCTTGAATAAACAGACCCTGAGGCCATAACACAGGTTAAGTAAGATTTTGGCAGATCTCATCACTGTGTAAAGGTAGGCCATGATCACAGCAGTGCCTTAGAGGTGAGTTTTGAAGCAATACAATGAGGAAAAGGTGTGTAATTTACACCAGCAGAGACCTGTGGGCTGGGAGAAGCCCCCTGATGAGGGGACTTGGTTTCAAGGAAGAAAAGATGAAGGATTCTGGTCATCTAGTCTCTTGGAACATTTAAGAGTTGTAAACATTTTACTTTCAGTACATCAGTAACTTCTAGATGAGGTGTTCCAGGTACTTCACCACACTTAAATATAATGTGTGAGCATTGTGGTTGATAAATGGAGATGACACTGATTCTCTCTTCTGTGTTAACAGAAATATGAAAATGACAGAAGATAAAGAATTTTTTTAAAATTAGATTTTAGTAAAGCAGAATATAAAATAATTGAATACTAGGATAGGAGACTTAATGTGCTCAGTTGCTAGGTCATGTCTGATTCTTTGCAACTCTGTGGACTGTAGCCCACCAAGCTCCTCTGTCCATGGGATTCTCCAGGCGAGAATACTGAAGTGTGTTGCCATTTTCTCCTCCAAGGGATCTTCCTAACCCAGGGATCGAACCAGTGTCTCCTGCATTGACAGGCAGATTCTTTCATAAGTCTCCTGGGCCAGGAGACTTAATTAAAAGCAATAAATAAGTTTATGCTAGAAAAAAATCATCAGTCATGACATTTATTTGAATTGAAGTATCTAGAAAATCAAAGATAATCAATGTATTCAGATAACCTAATTTGATGTATGACTTATTTTTCTTTTTATAAAAAAGCAAATTCGGTGCATATTGTTGACTTAGTAATACAACTTTAAATAACTTTTGTAGCATTACAAGTTGATTTTGAGTTAATTGAATATTTTGAAGTTTCAGTAACATTGGGAAAGTGGATGTGAGCACATAAACTTAGGGAAAAAGCAAAAATTAATACTGCTTGGTTTTTAAAAAGATCCTCTTATAAATAATATGAATATCCAGAAAGTGAGAAGATAACACTAGGTCTTTGGAAACAAGATAATTTCTTTCTTTCAAGGGGATGGCATTTAATACAATATTCAGGTTATTATAGTTTTGAATGAAAGAAAAAAGTTCTCAGAATATTGTGTAAATATTGTTTTAAGTGCTGATTATTTAGGAAAAAAAATTTAAACCCTCAGGAGATGTTTTTCATTAGTTAGGTTATGTAAAAGAGTTTGCTGCTGCTGCTGCTGCTGAGTCGCTTCAGTTGACCCACCTTTTCAATATGAAGAAGCCCAGGGATAAACCCCCCTGGCTCTTGCTGGTGAAATCACTCAGTGAGTGATCACAGATAGGTTGTAAGCAGGCAGAGAAGAAGTAGAAAGAGCTGGGAAACAAGATGTGCTGGGGGCTCACAGACCGTCAGGTCATCCGTGTACTGAAGAGTTTAGATCTGAAAGATGAGCATTTCTCTTGCCTCATTGGGAAGGAGAATGACAGTATGGGCTCTTTTGTCTTTCAAAACAAATACCCCCACCTCCCATTATAGATATACTGTGTTCAAATCATTCCCCAAAACTTAAACTTGTGTATCAATATGAGAGAGAGAACGAGAGAAAGAGAGGAGGTGGGAGGGAAGCAGTGGGTGGGGAAGGAGAGAGTGTGTGTAGGTGTATTGGTTGTCCCGGTTGACCTATATTTTTAAACAATTTTCCATATTTCTGTGTTTTCCAAATATTTGTATATATGTATCCACACATTCTTTTCTTTTGTGGTTTATTTTTTTCGCTGGAGCAGTACATAGTGCCCCCATGTTGTTAGATGCTCTCTGAAGAGTGGCTTTGTAGGCTGTGAGCTCCAACGTGTCCATCTCTACTCGGCACTCAGTGTTCTAGCCTCTGCTCTGCGCTCAGCTTCTGCGTTCTCTATGCTTTTAACCTACATGGTACTCTTTAAAAAAATTAGATGGATTTTAATGCTTTGGAAATCGTGCAAAGACCATTTTCACTGGATTACGAAAAGTAGGCTTCTTTGGGCAGAACAATCTCTAACCTCTTCAATAACGTCATCATTTATTGGGTGTCCCTTGTGAGGATCAGCCCCTTGCCAAACACTCTTCATGCCTTCACATTGCATTCATAGTTACCCTGGCTGGGAGGGGCTGTTCTTATTTTAGAAAAGATGAAACCGGGGCTGAAAGTAAGGTATGAGGCGGAGCCAGGGCTGAAAGCCACTTCTGTCTCTTTGTCCTTGGATCCTATTATTTCTTTTATTTGTGACTCTCTAGGACATTGCCAGGAGCAGAGGAGGAGAAATCTTGGTAGGGCACTTGATGAACCACCACAGCCATAGTAACTGTTAGCTCTTAGCAACGCCCTGTTGGACTGGAAATAGTATTCATTAAAAGACCTCATCCTGAACTACCTAAAGTTAAGGAGGTCTCTGGGAGAATGTTGAAGATCTCTTAAGAAATAACTTAAAAATCTAAGGATTAGTCCTTTTTTTTTTTTCAACTGGAGTATAATTGTTTTACAGTGTTCTCTAAAACAGTTTCTGCTATACGGCAAAGTGAATCAGCCGTATATATACATATATTGGCTTCCGCAGCCGCTTAGGTGGTAAAGAAGCTGCCTTCAATGCAGAAGACGCGGGTTCACTCCCTGGTCAGGAAGATCCCCCTGGAGGAGGAAATGGCAACCCACGCCAGCATTCTTGCCTGGAGAATCCCACGGACAGAGGAGCCTAGTGGGCTACAGTCAATGGGGTCTCAAAAGAGTCAGACATGACTGAGTGACTGAACAAGAATAGCAATACATCCCTTCCCTCTTGGGCCTCCTCCCCACTGCCCAGCCCCCCACACATCCCACCCCTCTAGGTCATCACAGAGCACTGAGCTGAGCTCCCTGTGCTGTACAGCAGCTTCTGACTAGCTAGCTATTTTATACGTGATAGTGTATATATGTCAGTGCTACTCTCCCAATTCATCTCACCCTCCCCTTCCTGCTCCCCCTTACACCGTCCACATGTTTGTTCTCTACATCTGTGTCTCTGTTCTTGTCCTGCATATATGTTCATCAATACCGTTTTTCTAGATTCCATATATATGCATTAATATACGATTTTTGTTTTTCTCTATCTGACTTACTTCACCCTGTATGACAGACTCTAGGTCCATCCACATCACTGCAAATGACCCAATTTCATTCCTTTTTATGGCTGAGTAATATTTCATTATATGTATGTATCACATCATCTGTACCCATTCATCTGCTGATGGACATTTAGATTGCTTCATGTCCTGGCTATTTTAAATAGTGCTGATGTGAACATTGAGGTACATGTGAAAAATCTAAAAATTAGTTTTATGCTAAATGTGTATAAGGTAAATGACTGTGGTACAGAAGGGAAAATAATCTTTAGCAAAATCTCTGATCTCTGAGGAGGAACTCTACCCATCATTAACAATTGGTATATTTAAAGAAAATAAAGGAATGCAACTCCAGTCAGATCATGAAATATGATGTACTAAACTTTTAAAGGTTTAATAGGTTGATTGTTTCGGTGACAAGAGTTAACTTGAGGATTAATGAGTCAAAAAAGCTGCAAAGTTAAAATTTCTCTTCTTTGCACCATTCAGTTCAGTTCAACAAATACTTTCAACAAATACTTTCTTAGGCCAAATGAAATCATTAGCCTTGTAGGAAGGTAGCCTTTTTTAAAAATGATGAAATTGTGGTCAGTTTTGTAAATATAATTTACGCTTGACTCTGTAGACCTTGAGTCAGATGAATTTTGTGATGACCTGGGGGAAGCTGGTTAATGGAGAACTGGCTTCTCTACATCTTACCCACAGTGTTAATGACCCATTTCTACCATGAAATTCTGCTGTTCTTCATTATCTAAATGCTTTAGCGTTCCCTGTCATATAATTTTAAATCATAGGCGCATTTTTGGGTTACATTTTATTCATGTTTCACTTAAAAAACTAAACCAAACTAAACTCTAGAACATTTTGTACGGCTGCTTCTTATTAAGATTATTTAGTCATTGGTGTGGGATATGAAGAGTATTCAGCACTTTGAAAATTCTCTCATAAATCAAATGAGCATTTGGTGACAGATTTTTGTACTGCTTCAAATGATGGTTTAAAATCACTTGTATTCATGTCAGTGTATGGCAAAAATCACTACAATATTGTAAAGTAATTAGCCTCCAATTAAAATAAATTAATTAAAAACAACAACAAAAAAATCACTTGTAGTTATTACCTCCTTTAGAGTGGAGTTACTCTGATGGAAAAGTTGATATTTCGTGACTTGGAGTTCTAAAGTGCAGTAGACATTAAGAAGGATTGCTTGTAACATGCATTTGCCTGTGTGTGTGTTCCTCTTCACATGACCAGATCAAACCATAGAAGAGAACCAAAATTTGGGGGCTCTAAGCCTGTTCACCATGTGTTTCCTGGAAGAGACTTTAGAGACATTTCTAGAAATTGTTAGGGTTGGTAGCCATGGACAAGACATAAACAGAACAAATTAACAATTTTTTAAATTAAAAAAACACAGTGAAGGAGGAGTAAGTGTGCCCCCCAAGAGCCCTGCACCAGAGGGTTCGCAGCGTTTTTCTTGAAGAGGGGTGTATGTCACTCTGGTTCAGCTGTTGATGAAAACAACATATGGTTAGTTTTATGAGGACTTAGAGACAGATGGTGACCTATGGGCTAATTATGTAGTGGGCAAGATTCTTTAAACAAATCGCCATGATTGTGACACAGCTCTTTCTCAGGAGTTAGACAATCTGGACTGTTTATTGTCACACTAGGTAAGCAAGTTCTAGGTGAATGGGGAAAAGGTGCTACAAGAGGGAAGTATGTTTGCAACTCCTTTTCATCTTCTTATTCATTTTCATGGCAAAAGGGAAAAAAGGAAGAAAAGAGGTTGAGAGAGGCAGTTAAAATAAACCTCAGCTTGTGCTACCATGGCGCTATTCGGGACAGCTAACTTTCTGGAGTGTGCGTGCTCAGTCCTGTCCGACTCTTTGCACCCCATGGACTGTAGCCCACCAGGCTCCTCTGTCCATGGGATTCTCCAGGCAAGAATACTGGTGTGGGGTGCTATTTCCTACTCCACAACTTTCTGGAGAGCTAAGGGTTTTAAACATCAACATTTGTGTTTTCATTGTTTCGAATGGAATCTTGTTGAAGACTTGGTTGTGCTCTGAAAGCGAGGGGAGCAGAAGTAAGTTGTGAGATGGGCATCCCAGCCTCCTGGAGCGAATGCTGCTCCCTGAGGCTCACAGTTCACTTGGGCCCCTCCTGATCTAAGACTGCACCCCTTCCCAGGCTCTCCCTCTCCCTGACTTTAGTTTCTTTCACCATACTTTTCTGTCATCTGACAAACATACATATATATATTCTTTTTTTTTTTTTTTTACTTAAACCTGTGTTCATTTTACAGTTCTTTCTTCAAATGTAAGGTCCATGAGGGCAGGGGTCTTGGACTGTTCTCTGCTGTGACCTCGAGCCCTGGCACATGGCAGCTTTTAAATATTTACTGATAAAATTAATTGACTGGTTAGAGGTCCTTTACTCTTCACCACGGTGCCACACAGTACCTTGTTCTTTTGTCTGTGTGCTGGTCCGCCGACCCTCTCAGGCATGATTGCTTCTGTGCATATGGTTGTCGTATTCACTCACTGCCTTGTTGATGCCTTTTCTGGTCTGTCTCCCTCTATGGACTATCTCATCCTCAACAGTGGAAATTGTAGAGGTTCATCATTGTATTCACAATGCCTGGTGATAACTTACTGCTTGTTTATTTGACTATATATGTAAACTAATGCACCAAGAGAGATGGTCACTGCCCTTGGGTTCTTTCCTTCACAAAACCCCATGAGGTAGGTTGTTTCATGCCCATTCACAAATGATCAGCTGAGAGAAGCAGCCTTGATTTGAATCCGGATTTGTCTGACTTCAGAGCCCATCTTTGAAGATGTTGGTAATTCCTAGCCTTTTCAAGCAAAAGGATTTCCTTTTCATTGTCAGATTTCCCAGACCTCACACATGATGGCAGATGTACTTTGTTTTTATTTTTATTTATTATTGTTTTAAAATATTTTACTTTTGTAGAGCAGTCTTAGTTTTATAATAAAATTGAGAGGATGGGACCAAGATTTCCCATATACCCCTTGTTCTCTAGCATGCCTTTTGAAAAAAAATTTTTTCTATTTATTTATTTGACTGCATCGGGTCTCATTACAGCGTGGGGGATCTTCACTGCAGTCTGTGGGACCTTGTTCCCTGGCTAGGAATCGAACCCATGCCCTCCTGCATTGGAAGGCATATTCTTAACCACTGGACCACCAGGGAAGTTCCTCCCTACCTAGTGTGCCTTTTGATAACCTCTTCCATTGTCTGTATCACTTACCAGAGGGGTACATTTTTTAACCAAGGATGACCTTATGCTGCCATATCACCTAATGTCCATGGTTTACCTTCAGGTTGAGCTTCCCTTGTGGCTCAGCTGGTAAAGAATCCACCTGTAATGCAGAAGACCTGGGTTTGATCCCTGCGTTGGGAAGATCTCATGAAGAAGGGAAAGGCTACCCACTCCAGTATCTGGCTTGGAGAATTCCATGGACTGTATAGTCCACGGGGTCACGAAGAGTCAGACACAACTCAACGACTTTCATTTTCACTTTTTCAGTTTCACTGTTAGTGCTGTTGGGTGCTTTTAGTGCTGTGGGTTTGGACAAACATAATGACATGTGGGGGCTTCTCAGGTGGCGCTAGTGGTAAAGAACCTGCCTGCCAGTGCAGGAGACTAAAGAGACATGGGTTCAATCCCTGGGTTGGGAAGATCCCCTAGAGGAGGGCATGACAACCCACTCCAGTATTTTTGCCTGGAGAGTCCCCATGGACAGAGGAGCCTGGCGGGCTACAGTCTATAGGGTCACGAAAGAGTTGGATGCGACTGGTAACTTAGCACGCACGCATATAATGACACGCATCCATCATGACAGTAGATGCATTTTTTACTTATATGATTGAAAAATTCTATAATAGAAATGCTATAAGATTAGTAGTGCTTTTATTTAATAGTTTTATTAATGATACTAATGTAATTTGGAAAGTAGCCTGCATACTCCATGGGAAACTTCTTGCCTGTGACGATGCTTGGTGCTCCCTGGAGTTGGCCAGCTTCTTACAGTAACCCCAAGTCCCGCTGGCAGCCCTGGGTGTCCTGCAGCCACTTCTGCACCCCTGGGCATCCTCCCCTCCATGAGGGGCGCAGACTTCTGGACTAGCTTAGTCTCTGTACCGCCTTTCAGCCTGTGATGTCCCCTTGACTGCCAGTACAGCCCATGGCCAGCCCTTCTCATCAGTCCTAATCTATTGCTCTGTCATAAGACTCTGGTTTGAAAGACAGGTCATCAAGACTGCTAGAACTCGTTAGAATGGGAAAATGGACAGGTGGGCTGAGAGAAATTGGCGTTTGTTACGTCGAGCCAGGCTTTGGCTCTGGGAGGCCCAAATCTTGGGCCCTTTCAGGGTCCCTGCTGCCTGGTGTTGCCTGGACACTTCCTGCGCACCAACCAGTTATGCAGAACGTGGGCTGTGGACTTTGGCTGGGAAAAGCAAAGAAGGAGAAATGAGGTTCAAGATGAAAGAGCATGGCCCTGGGCAGAGGTGAGGACTCAAGGGGCGAGTCAGCGTTCTCAATGCTGCCTCAACCCCTGTCCCTCTGTCTAAGCTGCCGTCACCCTGAGTGTTTCAGATTCTATCTTGTGGCTCATCAGATACACGCTTCCCCCCACCCCTGTAAAAGGCTGAAATTTGCAGTCAGGATTTATATATACCCTATAAAACAGAGCAAATGAGGGGTGTACACATAAGACGTTGTCGTGGATTGTAGCCTTTCTACTACAGGGGAGTACTTAAATATATAAAATTTAATATATATTAAAAATACTTATTTGGTTTAAGGAGTCATGACATAAGAGATGTATGGATAGGCTATGATATTAGAATTCTAGTGATAAGCACTCAATCAATATTTGCTATTGAAGGTTATACTTTTTTTTCTTTTTGTTTATTGTTTTTAACTAGGAGAATGTGTGAAGGGAAGATCAGAGATAAAAGTAATACCTTTACACTGGCAGGTGGTTGAACTTGCTGAAAGTGTGCTGCTAATGTTTTCTGAGCTTCCTGTTAGCCAGTGCAAAAAGGGAAACATGTCAGACTCATGTTACAAAATACATGATACTGCTTAGAGAAGTCACAGGGCCTGGTAGCATGGATACTCTGTTATGAAGTGGAAAATAACTGTAGCAGAATCCCTGCAGTAAATACAATAAGGATTTTTTTCCTGTAATATTCCTCAGTATTGGCCATTGATGTTGTGTTGTTTGTAGTCACTAAGTCATGTCCTACTCTTTGTGACACCGTGGACTGTAGCCCACCAGATTCTTCTGTCCATGGGATTTCCTAGGCAAGAATACTGAAGTGGGTTGCCATTTCTTTCAATCTGTGTCTCCTGCATTGCAGACAGATTCTTTACTGCTGAGCCACCAGGGAAGCCCATGTTGGCCACTGGGACAACCAAAAAAAAGCTATCTCAGTAAGAGCAGTCCACCAGGGACAAAGTAGTTTTGAAGGTGTATTCTATAGAATGTATGATGGAAATATTTGCTGCCAGATGTTCCAGTTTTAACCTGCTGCAAATAGTGTATTATAAGACAGTATGTTAGTACTTTATACTAAGACTGGTGGAGTGTGGGGGGAGGGAAAAATGTAGGCAGGAGGTATGAACTCTAACCAATACTGTCTTTATTTCTGCTTTTTGACCTCTATCTCCACTTTTTTTTTTAATGTTTGTCATTCAGTGCTCTTAGTTATGTATTTTCCTATGTACCTCTGTCAACTCTATCATGGTGATTAAGGAAGAAGATCCTGTGTCTTTCCAGCATTTCCAATTTTTCATGGCCCTAGAATATTTTCTTTGATTTATACTCTGGACATCATTACTTTTTTGGAGAAGTCCATTGGGTTGCATGATGATAATATCCTGGATTTGTCTTGCTTTCTAATTTTGTCTTTCTTATCAACCCTGAGATTTTGTGATCTCTTAAATTCTCAGTGACTGGAACATTAAATTGTTAGTATGAATTGCATTTGGGAATTCTGTACCAGATGATGAAACTGGATGAGTGTGTGGTCTGTACGTAGGTAGTGTCTTCCGAGTTTGGTTTTGGCCTGATTATTGAAAGCCTGCATTTTCCTGGGCTGTCATAGATCTGGCATCTACCTTTATTTTATTATTGGGAGTTTTCTACACATGTTGCTACACATGTCTCAGCTAAGATCATATTTTTCAATCCTCTTGCTATTTCTTTTGCACCATTTATAGGATGAACGGAAGAAAAGTTAGATATGATTTGATGTCTGATTTAAAATTCAACATTTCATTGGATTCAGAAATTCAAGAGGGTGAAAAAGGGCATTGATTCTTCTCTTTGAAAAATAACTGTTTTCTTTTGGCTGAAAAACTTTGGTGTTCCTCCCCCATGTGCATACATGCTAAATTGCTTCAGCCATGTCCAGCTCTTTGCCACCCTAAGGACTGTAGCCCCCCAGGTTTCTCTATCCATGGCATTCTCCAGGTAAGAATATTAGAGTGGGGTTGCCATGCCCTCCTCCAGGGGATCTTCCCAATCCAGGGATTGAACCCTTGTTGTTCATTATTTCAGAGCATCGTACTCTGTGCATACCCTTATCATAGCACCTGTATTTACTAAAATAGTAAATTAACCTGTTAACACCACTAGACTGTAAGCTGTTGGAAGGTAGGGATTCCTGGGGCTGGTGGAGTAACATCCGGCATGTTGTAGGAACTCAGTAAACCTTTGTGGAATAAGAAGAGTGACCAGCAACATAATAAATGCCTTTATTGTCCCAGCTAGTCATTGGATTGGACAGAGCCATGGTTCTGACTTGCAAGCTAGCTTTGCTGACACCAGTCTCCCTTGCTGGCCCCACCCCAGGGAGACTGGCTTCTCCCACTATCCCTCCATGAGGTCACCCCTGGAGATGGTCAAAGTGGGTTTTCCCAGGATGTTTTGCCAAGCGGCCCATTCCAGTAGGTGTCCTTATGATGACCCAAAGCTCTAAAGTCTCAGAAACGGATTTAAGGAGCATAACAAGAGTTCATCTCTGTATTGTGTTAACCTGGTTTAGAAAGTGGCTATAGAAAGCCGGATTGCCAGCTTTACTGACTTAAAATGAGAAGCAAGCTGTTGATACTTGCATTTCATGGCCTGCGATTCCAGTGTGGGAACAACTGGTACACATTCTCTTCCTGTGGCCTGTGTGGGAAGCCAAATCATAATCAGATGCTTAGTTGGCCAGTACGGAGTAAAAACAAAGAGAAGTTAAGTGTCAGATGGCATCAGGTTAAGTCCGAGGCGTCCATTTCACGGTCAGCAGGCTCGCCAGCAGGAATACCCAGAGGGAGTTGGCTGCAGCTGCCTGCATCTTGCTCGGCGGTGGGGCAGACTTTGCCAGTGGGTCCTGCACTCTCCGAGGCCCAAGAATGTTGCCTATGGCTCTCCGTGTCTGTTGCTTAGAGTGGCAAGGTCACTGTGACTCTCTTTAGATCTCCACTTTTCTCCACTTTCAGATCTGACCAGGTCTCATCTGACAGTCATTCTTGCCCCTGGATTTAATACTATCAAGTTAGTAGGCTTTGGAGCTGTTTCTCTTTGTGTTTGTTTTTGTGGATCTTGACTTTCAAAGTGTAGCTCTGAGGGCAGCACTGTTTCCCTAATTTCAGAGCCTTAATACTACCTAACACCCCCCACCCCATAGCTCTTTTCCTCAGAAACCTTGCAAACTCCTTCCCTCTTGGTGGTGGACGTCTGGATCTCTCTGCTTTGCCATTGAGGTTCTGTTGGCCTTTGTGGCACCATTATCTGCTGTTCTCCTTGTTGGATAAGCCACCCAGAGCAGAAGCCCCAGTGCAAATTGCTCTGTGTCTCTGCTGCAGTTTCTTAAGCTCTAAAACTTTGTCCATGTCATAGGATTGTTGTTAGTGCCAAATAATGTCTGATCATTGATTTATCAGTGCATGGGTGAGGTGCCTGTTATTATTTTTTTTTTTTAAAGCTACCCTATGTTGAGCACAATCATTTTATATAGAACATAGTGCTTCACTTAGTAGGTACTATTATTGTCCTCATTTTACAGATGAGGAAGGTAAAGCTCAAATGTCTCAGTCCTGATAGGGGCTGCCAGAATCTGTCCAGCTCAGTTCACTCTGCACTTGCCAGTGTCCTCTGCTACATCAGGCTGAATCCTCCACTCACCCTCAATCCAACCCAGCCTATTTCTACATATCGGCCCTTCCTTCGCAGCCAAGATCTCCTCACCTTTGCAAGTCTCTTTCTCTCACTCCTTTCCTTTCTTCTCCAGCCCTCTTTGCTCACCATTATTCCTCAACTCCCGTGGTACTCAAGGATGTACTGGAGTCAGAGCCATCTGGGATTATATCCAGGCTCTGCTGTGCTGCCCTGAACAAGCTGATTAACATCTCTTGAATCACGGAAAAAATGGGCAGCTTCCTTATGGGGCTTCTGGATGATTTCATAAAAGAGTGTGTGTGGAAGTTCTTTGTAAAGGGCTCCATGTTCCTGTCTTCTACTACTTTCAAACATTTTTTCTTTGACCTGCAGTAAGGGGTGTATTTTAACACCATGACATGGTGGTAGTGAATACATATGTTTGAATCAAAAGTTCCACAAGCATGTTCTCTTTTATTCTTGTATGTGTGTGGTTGAAAAACAAGGCTGATTTTGACCCATTTAATTGATTTTGACTACCCGCTGTGGGAGGCCACCCACAGTTTGGGAAAAAACCATCTAGCCCAGATGACAATAAGCCCTTTGAGGGCAGAAGGAGTATTTCCCCAGTCTGCCCCCTCACATGTTGACAGGTTAAGAACACCTTGGCTGGGTCTGGTGGATGGGTTTTTCATCTGAAGGGGCCAGAGGAGGAGACTTGAACCAACTGGACAATCATGTATCGAGTGCCCCTTTGCAAGACTCGGCCAGCAGGACCCGGGGGCATTTTGTGTCTGCCCTGCTCAGGAACCTGCACCCTCTTGAGGACATGGTGCCGGCAGCCCTGCATTTGGCTGCCCTGGCTGCGGCACAGCTGCTTCGGCGACAATTGAGTCCAGTGTTCGATTCCTCCTCTCCCGGCCAAGGCATGTTTGCTGGCCCGGAGGGATGTGCTGTGTTGAATTTTGGATCTCCTGCCCTGGGGGCTCTGCCTCTGCCCAGGGCCCTGCACCCACCTGTCTTGCCAGCTGGCCTCTCTGTGTGCACCGTGTCTTCCCTGCTGTGCTGGCGGGGACAGCCTCCCGCAGCCTCAGCGAAGCCTGACTGTGTCTCTTGTCGCCTGCCGGCCCTCCCCAGCATCCAGGCTTCCAGGGTGAAAGCCTCTCACAGCTTACATCCTCAGAGCCGGAGAAAACAAGCCTGCCGCTTGTGGTGCCTTAGCACCAATTTGTCACCCACTTCACTCAGCGCTGGCCCCCGGCTTCTCCTCTGTATGGCATCTTTCTTTCCCATGGCTGCTCCAGCTGGGCTGAGGCCTGACATTGGGATCACATGTCTTGGCTCCAGCCGTTGGTATTGTTCTCAAAGTTGTCAGTATACCTCCCTACTGCCACCTTTCTCTAATGCAAAGGTCTTTGCATTAATAGACGTTTTTCCCTTTGAGACTTGTCTGGGCTGATGCTTCAACAAACCCCAACCCCCTGAGGATTTTCCATGCCAAGTCAAACCACCTTCAGAAAAGTGTTAAGGCTTTTTGCTTTGTTTTCAGCACAACTAGCACATGTAACTCTTGTTCTTCTTTAGTTACGTTAAATGTCACGTGCTTCTGACCCTAGAAAGAGTTTAGAATTACAGGTTTGGGATGCTAAGCACTTGTAATCAATCTCAGGAGCCAGAATAGGGAAAACTGTTCTGTACCGTTTTCTCCAAACAGGCTGAGCAGACAGCTGCTGCCCCACCTCTCCTCTTGTTTCCCATTCAAATGGATCCAAGATGCGCTCTGCCTCTTTCCTCCGCTTCTCAAAAGCCAAAGAACTTTCCCTTGTGTTTCCTTTTGACTTCTAAATTGCTCACTTGGCTTTTTATCCAAGCTTGTATTAAATTGCTTCATGATTTCATGCCTGCAGAGCCTTTGGCATAATTGGGCTCAGAGAAGTGGTTTTTTTTTTGCGTTTGGACCACTTCACTGCAGTGGCATCTGCTTATGTCTGAGTCGGGCATGTGGGTGAGAGGCTTGCGCTCTGGGCCAGTGGAAAAGGAGCGAACACAGGCATCCAAGCTGGCCATTGGCAGCTATGTTTTACTCAGAGATGGTGCTTAGGTGACTTTCAAACAGCCCCCTGGGGTCCTCAGCTGTTTGTTATAAGGGCTATGAAAAAGCAGGCAAATTCAACCCCTCTGGGAAGTATGTAACTTGCTTACTTTAAAGCAGGCTGAATTTAATGCAGAGCAATGAAATTAGATGTATATGAATGATGTCACACCAACAACAGAATCTTTCGTCGTGATTCTCAGCAATTCTATTTCAAGAGGATTAAGTGAATCTGGAAATCCATATGGGGAAAAATTTCTTAACCACTAAATGTGAGGTCTGCTATGTGTCTGTATTCTCTGCAGTCCTGTAAGACCCTCCCGACTCCTCCCCCCCTCAGCCAAATGGGAAGAAAAATTGCTCGAAAGTTCTCATGCAGAATTACAAGAGCAGGAGAGCTCATCCACATGGAGATATATTAGGAAATAATCAGATAAATATGTTGCTAAAATCCTATTAAAATGCTCAAAAGTTATATAAACCATGCAAATATTTAGATATTTTAAGATTTAATTGGCATGGGGAAATTGGATGTTCCTGTGATTTTAATTTAAAAAACACCCCCTAAGAGTCAGAAGGGGGAAATGCCCTTTATCTACTCAGGCAAACAGTTGCCTTATTCCTAGCTGTCACAGAGGACATGGTAAGCCATGTTGTGCAGGGTCCAAGGTTCATGAGAAGCAGGTTTGTAAGTGGCAGGTAGTGGGAAAGTGATTTATGTTCCATGAAAATCCATTCAGCAATTGTAGCACTTCCAGGGCATCTGATGCTTAAGGGAGCCATTGTCTGGACCTTGGAGGGACAAAAAGCCTTCAGTTACCGAACGTGCTGGTTTGGGTAGTAATATCCTTTTTCCCTTTCCAGTAAGGGCAGGAGCATGATTGTCTGAGGTTTTGTTTTGTTTTGTTTTGTTTTTTTAAAGAAAAAGCTTTTGTTCTTTCTCATTTAGTTACAATGGAAATTAAAATAGAATCTTAAAAATTAGGAACACAGTCAATTTCAGTGTCAGGACCCAAGCAAATGATGGAACATAAATCAGATGTCTCATTGCAAAATCTGTGACTGTAGTTCACTTCCATTTAAATTTGGGGAAAATGAATGGCTATTGAGGTTAGGCGTGGGAAGCAGTGATTAGTAATGGGATAAAAGGACTCTGAGTGACATTAACTTAGATCACATATTTAGCTTCTACTTTTATTTTACTCTCTGGTTTTTTAATTAATCTAAATTAACTCAGAATTGCATTTCTCAATATGGAGAACAATGGTGAAGAGGTGTTTGTATTTTATAATGGACCATTATTTATAAGAATTTGACAGAAATTTATAGAATTTGCTTTATCAGAAAGCACTTAACTTGTGTATATCATTTAGGTTTCTAACACTTTTTGTCAGCTTTTTTGTAATCTGAATTGGGAGCCTAAAAGGAAGGCAATAATAGCAGGAGAAAAAAATAGGTGGAATTGTTGCCTGTTTCTTCAATATAATGCAATAACTGTCTTCCATTTTACTTTGTCTTATCAAACACTTGGGCATCACAGGTACCTAGGCCTCAAGAAGCTTAGAGTTTAACAGAGTTTTTCTCAACCTTGACTCTACTGATATTTTGAGTCAGCTAATTCTTTGTGATGGGAGCTGTCCTGTGCATTGTTTGGTATTTAGCAGCATCCCTGGCCTTGATGCACCAGGGGCCAGTGGAACTAACCCCACTCCATTTTCCTGTTGGGACAGCCAGAAATGTCTTGATACGGTTAAACGTCTCACATAACTGTATGTGTGTTAGTCGTTCAGTCACATCTGTCTCTTTGCGACCCTATGGATTGTAGTCTGCCAGGCTCCTAAGTCCATGGAATTTTCCAGGCAAGAATGCTGGAGTGGATAGCCATTCCCTTCTCCAGGAGATCTTCCCAACCCATGGATCTACCCCGAGTCTCCTGCACTGCAGGTGGATTCTTTACTGTCTGAGCCACCAGGGAAGCCCATGGGGCAGAAACCAAATCATCCCACTTCAGAACCACTGGTTTGACTCAGTGCATCTTGCTGTAGAAACTCAGCATCATCCTGTGCCATTCCAGATTTTCAGTTACTTATGTTAATTCCTAGTTTTGGAAAAGCCATTTGGAAATGCCTAGAAGTGATTTTTTTTTTTAATTCTAGGCCAGGGAAGAACTGTTAATCATGTGTAGGGAAGTGTATAGGTGTAGCAGTGTTTTCTTTATCATCGTTAGTTTTACAAAGAAAATGCAGCCCTGGAACCTGTGAGCTGAAGGAAGACTCAGACTGAGATCTCATGAGTGAGCAAGCAGGGTGAGGATTGCTTTCAGTAAGCTCCTGGTATTCCCTATGGTAACAGAACCTGGTGAGACTATGAAACCTTTAAGGGTTAATACAATTGTTGCAGTCTTCAGTGTAGAGGATATAGGAGATTTTTATAGATCAATTTTGAAAAATGGGTTTGCTTTGTCCTGTTTCTCTCCCACCTGCCTTCTCCCTTTTTCTTCCTCTTGCCTCTGCTTGTTTAGGAGCAGCTCTTTTGCTTGGAAAACCTGTTGTTCATCTACACAATAACTCTGATGAGATAGAAAACGATGTCCTTCTCTCCAGATAATGCATGGTAGTTATCTACCAAAAAAAGTGCTGTGTTATCTGTATAAAACTGCAGTGACCTGGGGCAGCTGATGCCTCGGGAGTTGTGCAGTGCATAACTTGTGCAGCAGTACATGGTGGCCACGTTTGAGCAGTTTCTTTCATTCCTGTGACATTAACTGTCACCTGGATGCTGCTGGTTCTTCCATTTCTGAACCCAGACCAGATCTTTTCCTGGAACATCACACCTGCGTGCCCAGCTGCCTTTTGGACATTTCCTCTCAAAAAACCCTGGAGCATCCCAAATGTAACATATGCAAAATCAGATTACTGTTGTTTTCTCCCAGCTTGCTTTTCCTTAAATATAGGAGTCATCTTAGACTCTTCTTTGTGTGTGTGTGTGTGTGTGTGTGTGTGTGTGTGTGTATGTATACAAGCTCTGAGTCCTCCCCATATAATTCCTGAATCCTGTGATCTTCATTCTACCCACCCCTGCACAAACACACCCCTTATTTTGATTTCCATCTCCTCTCATCTGGAGCCCAGGCCCTTGCAGTCATCTCCTAAGGATCTCTTCTGATTGCACACCCCTTCCTGCACCTTTCAACCAGACAGTTCTTGTAGAAGGCAAATCTGATCTTGTCCCCCTCAGGATTTTCTGATTCCTTCTCTCATCCAGTCCCCTCCCCCTCCAGCCTTGTTTCTAAACTTAACCCTTTTCCTCCAAATCTCCTGATCTGCTCAGGGCAAGCTGCATTCCAGGCACTGGACATTCCGCAGTGAAGAACACAGTGCACACTCTCCTGGAGCTTACTTTCTAGAGAGAGGGCTGAGCTGTTTGCAGTTCATGAACACTCTGTGCCTGGTAAATCTCTGCTCCTCCCCTTCCTCTGGGGTGCCCACTGCAGCCAGTCTGCCCAGAGAGTTCTGCTGCAGCTACATGATCAGCCACGGCCTCACCATCTCCAGTAGAGTCCCCTTTCCTTTTTATGTCGTCTTTGCATCCTGTCCTTCAAGATTCCTCTCAAGCAGAGCCTACCCTTACCAGGCTTGTGCCTCTAGCATCTTGGATAGTGCCTAGCACACAATAGTTACTTAATAATTGCTTATTGAATGAAAGGTATACAAGTGTGGACACCTTTTGGGTCATGTCCTTCAAATGTATCCTATATTTTCTTCCTCTCTTTGCTCAGGCTCTTTCCTCTGCTCAGAATATCCACCCCTACACCCCACCCATCCCTTGTAAGTCACTCCCTCTGTCCTTTAACATGCCCTTATTGTGAACCCTTTTCAAATTCTTTTCCTTAGTTACCTTTTCACAGAACTTTTTTTCCCCCCACTATTTCAGTAGTGTTTGTTCAATTAGTGCTGAGAACCTGCCATTCACTAGAAGTTGTGCTGGGTTTTAGGGCTATGAGGATGAGAAAGACTGGTCTTAGTCTTCAGGGAACAAACAGTATAACAGGAGATGGCATTCTGTTTGTGCTTGGTCAGCAGATGCCTGTCCTGATGCAGGAGGCCAGCCCCTTCCACGAGGCTCTGCTGATGTCACCGTACTGTACTTCACAGAAGGGGAAAGCAGGCATGGAGTAGATAGGCCTGCTCTGACAGCCTTGCCTTGGAAGTGACACATACTATTACTCTCACATTCCTTTGACAAAGACAGGTCACAAGTTCTCAGCTGAAGTAAGAACAGCTGAGACTTGTGGTCTCACTGGGTGCCCTGGAAGAAGAGATGGGGTTTTGGTAGACATCTAGCAATCCCAGCCACACCTCTCATTATGCTGGTCACAAACTAGGTTATCATTAGTTGCCTGCATATTAGTTTGTTCTCTCTGTCTAGAATGCTTTAACCCCCAATATTTGCGAGACTTGCCCCCTCATTTCTTTTAAATCTAGTCTCATCTGAAAGATCTTCCAAGTGTAAGGCCACCTAGTCTAGAGAGGCTCCCCGGCTTCTTCACTGTTTTTTTCCTTCCCTATAGAGCCTCTGTCAATCACACTAGATTTATACATATACATATATATATATATAAAATATATATATAGTTTGTGTATATGTATACATTATATATATAGTATGTGTATATGTATACATTATATATATGTGTGTGTGTATGTTATATAAAATATTCCTTACCACTAGCATCACCTGGGAAACCCACATATGGGCTTCCCAGGTGGTGCTAATGGTAAAAAATCCGCCTGCCAATGCAAGAGACATAAGAGATGCAGGTTCCATCCCTGAGTTGGGAAGATCCCCTGGAGGAGGGCATGGCAACCTACTCCAGTATTATTGCCAGGAGAATCCCTCGGACAAAAAAGCCTGAATGGGCTGCAGTCCATGGGGTTGCAAAGAGTCACACAGGACTGAGCATCTGAGCATAGCAGACATATAATTTATTGTTTAAGTTTATATATAATTTGTTATTGTTATATATAATACATATTACATATAGTTTTAATATATTGTCTTCCCCATCTCACCCTCTAAAGTATAAGGGCCTTGAGGGCACAAAGTGTGTTGGCTCACAGCTTTATCTGCAGAGCCTAAAACAGTGCCTGACCCTTCAAGGATTATGAACTCTTTGAAGACATTCACATTTCAGAATTATATAGTGATACTGCCTTTTGCTGGGCATGCCTTGATGACACATACTGAACAAAGTATTGAAGCCCCTGTCCTCCTAGAGCATATCGTTTATTCAGTATCTCTTTAACCTTGTGCTAAGCATTTACAAGTATTTATATTTGTGGAGTGAAAAAAATTCATTAACAGCATGCTTAGGAAAACATCTCCCTGCTGTAAATATATTATTTAGTTTTAGAAAATCATGGTAATTGAAGTGAAATACTTTGTAGATCATGAGAAAAAAACTTGGATGAAAATCTGTGCTCTGCTCTAGCCTTTGAAAAAGTCTGCCTCTAAGTCAGTCTCTTCATTGCTAATAATACCACCAGTTGGAGGACACTTGAATAAAGAGGCATTTGTCACTAAATGGTAAGTTAGCAGCATGTCTTGTTATCTGGGTGGAACACATAGTCATTAAGCGGCATTTGGACTGAATCTGATTAGAATTTAGAATCGACTTGGGGACAAGCAGAAGTATGTTTCTACTTAGAAAAATTGCTTTTTTCCACGTCAAATGTTTTGAATTATAAAAAGATTAAAATTAATTTTTAAGGGAATGCCTTTGAAAGGATGGTTGTATGTTGGTGGAAATTCTCCAGGGAAGTGACATCTCAAGAGGGGGAAGCACAGAAACAGCTTAATACAGTCAGTCAATTCATTTTACTTTGAAGAAAAAAATAACTGAAAGTGCTTGTTGGCTTTCTGTAAGCTGTAACAGTTGGTTGATTCAAATTTTTACTTCCTACCAATTGTGAAAATTCAGGCTGAATTTAAAGAGTGCCTGAATGTTCTGATTCTGTACAAAGATACTGGGGCTAAGGAATATAGCTGTGGCTTGTGTGTGGTTAAAGTTTCAGCAAATGCAGAAAAGTTTTTGGAGGTAGTTACCACATTTTGAAGTATTTCCAACTAGTCGTTATGAAAGTAATTCAAGCAAAATCAGTGTCTAAGGATAGTAAAAAACTGCTTTAAAAATGTTCAAGAAAATAGTGTGTATATAATAATTTAGCATGTATAAAGCCTTAAAGGCGCTTGTGAACTCCTATTCAGCAATTTATATATTATCCTATTTTAATTTATATTTATAAATTCTCTTTCCTTTTTGGATAAGGACAGGAATAAATAAGGATAGATATAAATTCTACCCCCTTTCAGTATAACATTGCCTCATTAGACCATTACTACCAGCCACACATTTTGAATATGTGCTCATGTTTAGCCATTTGCATTGTATTTAAAATTATCCTGTACAATTCTCAAATTTGAGAGACTTGGGAGATTCTAGGCTGTTAGACATTTTGCCAAAACAGTGATGCCCTTTTGCAATAGAGAATGTAGAAGGCACACGGTCTTACTGTTTTCACTGATGCTGTCTGAATTCTTGAAGAGCTGTGTCCATCTGTGTGCTGCTGCATGGTCCTGGGGGGAAGGGAACACCCCAGCCAGAAAGAATACAGGTTTGGGGCAAAGAGGCATGGGTTAGAATTCTGCTCTGACATTCCTAGAGGGAGTTACTTCCCACTGCTGATTCTGTGTCATTGTTAGTTAAGTGGGGGTATTTCCATAACCTACTCCCTGGGTCCTGGGAGACTGAGTAAGAAAACATACAGAGACCTAGCAAAGGGTCGGGCAGGAACTCTGGGCCTTGCTTCTGTCCTGTGGCTAAAGAAAAGGAATGAAAGTTTTCAATTTGTTGTCTAAATGATGGTCTGACAAATCTTGCATTCTCTCAAGACTCTGGTCTATTCCAACCAGATCAGCTTGCCCATGAAGCTGGATACACATGAACAGGTGATCCTAAACACAGAAGGCTAAGGGAGAAGCTAGAAAAAGCTGAAACTAAATATCAGAATTCAAAAACTGCCTGCTAGAGAGGTCACATGAAAGGGGCAGGGGGCAGTTTGAAAGGCACTTTGGAATAGGCTACATATGTTAATCAGCAGCCTCAGAGCTGAGTTGGTAGAGACCTCTCAAGTCGACCCACTTCGAAAGCCCCTGCCTGGCCTGTGTGCTGGCAGCAGTGTACTGGTCCTCTTTCTGCAACTTTTAAAAAAACTTTCTGCTTAATAAGTTCAGTTCTGTGTTCAGTCTGGGCTGACTTTGTCAGCCAGGAGATTGAGATCCTGGGGCAATGCAAAACATAAATTTTAATTGCTAGTTTTCATTAAAAATAGCTTTTTAAAGACTTTTTTTGAGCTTTTTAGTTTTTTAGTGTTATACTCCAGTAGAATTTGATATGCTTTTAATGTTTCAGTGGCTTTTTAATATTAATAGAATTCTAGTAGCATAATATTTTAGAGAAACTTATTTTTCTTTTAAGTTGAGTATGCTCAGTTCTCTGAGAAAAACATACTTTTTATTTTTGTTAGTCTTTTTTTTTTTCCAAACTGCTATGTTTTTAAAACTGATACTTGAGTGATCAATAAAATAGCCTCAACTGCAAAGAGGATTCTAAGCTGATTCCTGTGTTCTATTCAGGGACTTAACTGGCTACAAAGTTTGGGTAAATAAAACCCTTCATCAGCCACATTCAATGACAGACATAATACTGTATACCTGCTACATTATAACCATGGTTAGAATGGGTAGGAAGGGAGATGATTTCTTTCAGTATTCATTAAATTAAATCTAATTAATATTTTGGAGTGCCATGCCAAACCTTCTATCTACATACTTATTTGATTATTTTTTTTTAATTCTACTTTTGGACTCTGTGGAAGAAGGCGAGGGTGGGATGATTTGAGAGAATAGCATTGAAACAGGTATATTATCATATGTGAAACAGATCACCAGTCCAGGTTCAATGCATGAGACAGGGTGCTCTGGGCTGGTGCACTGAGATGACCCTGAGGGATGGGATGGGGAGGGAGGTGGGAGGGGAGTTCAGGTTGGGGAACACATGTACACCCGTGGCTGACTCAAGTGAATGTATGGCAAAAACCACCACAATATTGTAATTAGCCTCCAATTAAAATAAAAAAAAATCTGTTTAGTGAAGAAATTAAATAAAGAAGAATGAATAAATTTGAGTAAAAAAAATGTTAGGTTTTTCACCATGTACTGATGGTCACAGCTCTTTGGCTGTTGAGTCCTCAGAGGATCAGTTCAGAAGGAACCCTAGGTCCTGATTCTTGGCTGAAAAAGTTCCTGTTCTTATCTGCAGTGACTGATTCACAATTTATGAAGAAATATTCCCAAAGTCCTATAACTCTTCCTTCCAAATTAAAGTCAGTAATCATATCTGTGGGGTGCATAGCAATGAGAAAATACACTCTTTGTAAGCTTTTCTTTCTCCCAGATAAAATCACATGTTAAAGCCTCCCACCCTGGCCTTTTAACTATAAACTTAGATAGAGAAGTGAAAAAGTTAGATAGAAATCTGGGCTTCCCAAGTGGTGCTAGTGGTAAAGAATTAGCCTACCAATGCAGGAGACCCAGGTTTGATCCCTGGGCCGGGAAGATCATCTGGAGTAGGAAATGGCTCCATTATTCTTGCTTAGAAAATCCTATGGGCAAAGAAGCCTAGCAGGCTGCAGTCCATGGGGCTGCAAAGAGTTGGACCAGACTAAACACAAGACAGAAGTCCATCTGCTTAAATAAATAAAAATAATACCTAGTTGTTAACTCTGTGGGGTGGGTAGATGCACAGTGTCAGGAAGCTAAGAATCCTGCAAGTCCTGGGTGCCATAGTGGGAGGCAGAGCTTGCCAGAGGAGGCTTTTATAGGAACTGTATTAAGAGCTCTGGTAACACTGCCTTCAGAGCTATGTTTCCCAAAATTAGACCATGACACCTACTCTCAGGGGATGCCTCCTCCCCACCTTCATCCCTTCAAAGTTTTCTGGTTGAAGAAGGTTGGAAGATGATGCAAAAAATATCATCCTTTTCACTGCACGTTGGATTAGAGACTCTAAGATGTTCACCCACAAAGGAGCCTATTTTACCTTGACGTTACTAATCTTGCCAAGAGATTTTGGCACAGAACTTCTGCAACACACACCCACATTGGATTCTTCTCTATAATAGCTCTGTGGAGCTGGCAGCCCTGCATCTACTTTGTACAGGAAGTTGGGAGATGCCTGTTAAATTTAACAATATAAGAGAGACCACTGCTTCCTGAGAGGGAAGTACATAATAACAAGTTCGTCTTGTTTTTTTTAAGGCCGTTTTGTGTGGCATATGGGATCTTAGTTCCCCAGCCAGGGATTGAACCTGTGCCCCCTGCATTGAGAATGTGGAGTCTTAACCACTGGACCCTCAGGAAAGTCCAAGGAGCTCATGTTTGTCTTGCTTCTTGGGATGATTTTGTTAGAATCTCTTTTGTTCTCATTCAACCTGGAACAGCGGGCTTCTGAACAACGATGGAAACAACTTTTAAAAGGTCGGCAGAGCTTTCATCAGCATATTTCAGTCTCGTCTGTGGGTATAAGGAAAGTGAAACATCAAGCTCAATCAGTTTTAAAAACAAACCTTATTTTTTTAGAAGAGTTTTAGATTTACAAAAAAAAAATGCAGAGGTAGTATTTTATAAAGAGTTAGTTCCCTTTATTCCACACCCAGCTTCTCATTATTAACATCTTAAGTGCGACTGTCGAACACTGGTTACAGTTAACAAACTGATGTCAATACATTGTTATTAATGAAAGTTCACATTTTATTCAGATTTCCTTAGTTTTTACCTTATGTCCTTTTTTTTTTTTTTTTTTGCCAAGATCTCATCCAGGACACCACATTACATTTAATCATCATGATTTCATTGGCTCCTCTTGTCTGTGACAGTCTCATAGACTTTGATTTTGAGGACCTTGACGGTCTTGAGGAGCTTCTCAAAGCTCTTTAGGTATTTTGTAGGATTTATCTGATGTTTTTCTTACGAATCCACTAGGGTTACAGTTTTTAAGGCAAGATCACAGCAGTAAAGTGCTATTGTCATATCAAGGGTACCTACTGTTATCAGCGTGACTTACCACTGTTGATGTTGGCCTTGGCACTTGGCTGGTGGAAGGTCTGTCATGTCTCTCCACTGTAAAGTTACCCTTCACCTCCTGCATTCCCCTCTATTCTTATTGGAAAGAAGTCACTATATAAAACCCTTACTTAAGGAATAGGGTTGTGCCATTGTGGGGAGAGTGTGTGCCATACTTTACTTTGGAGTCTACATATGTTATTTGGAATTCTTAAATATGCATATATTATCACAATATTATTTGGGGTTCTTAAATATATTTCTAAGTGTGTGACTTTGAAAACTACTTGGGTAGTAGGATAGTTACTGTTGAATTCATCATAGGTACCTACAAACTTGTTTTGATAAACACTTTATTCTAGCTAAGAGGGAAAGATAGGCTTCCCAAATTGAAGCCACCCAGCCTTGATGAGGGAATTTGTGTCACTGCCAGTGTTTGTTCTTAGTAGCATGCCAGAAGTTCCAGATGCTGCCCTCTCTTCTTTTCTGTGTCACGATTTAATCCTGTTTGTGCATTTTCTTCTGCTTCAGTTGCGTTGGTGTCATGTTTAGAGACCACAGACATGTTTGTGCATATGTTACTGTCAAGTGTGGACTCTGTTTAGAAAAAAGCTACTATGACAAAACTTACTGTTTTAACATCTTTATGTGTTTTAAGGGCGTTTCCATCAAAGACATCCTTTCATGTCTATTAATTGCTTTGACTTTAGTTATCCCCAGTAAGAGAATATAATTAGAGATTTTTCTGTGTAATCAGCTTTCAGATTACTTCATATTTGACATTTATGCACATTTTAATATGATGTCATTGTGGGGATCATTTTGCTTCTTAGTTCTTTCAAAATATTGGTGTAATTTTTAACAAATTTATTTTAGAATAGCCGTTTCACTTTTTGATAAGTATGTTATGAACTTGGTGAGAATTGGAAATTTCTTTCTAACATAGAAGTGTATATATATATATGTATATATATATTTTATATATATATTTCATTATCTTTATGTAACTATTAAAGATGAAAAAGAAAAGATTTTAAAATATTTAATATGAATATATCTTCCTGACCCAGGGATTAAACCCGCGTCTCCTGCATCTCCTGCATTGGCAGGTGGGTTCTTTACTACTAGCACCACCTGGGAAGCCTATATATACACACATACATACACATATACATGTATATGTAAAGAGGAATATTTTCTTTAGCAAAGAATGAAACAATGATGATATTTGGACTTTAAGAGAAGATTTCTCCTAAGGTAGTGAGTCACAGATGCTCTTACAACCCAGCAATTTTATTTCTAAAAAAGACTAATGCCCTATTCCTATTCATAGAAGAAAAAAATGGGTTAATAGAAATAGTTTTTCAGTTTAAAGTTTTTATCTTGTCAGCTTAAGCATTTGGCGTCAGCTTCCACATACCTGTTAAATATTAGTAGACATGAATAAGTTGTGAAAGAACATGAACAGAAAAACTCAGACAGCCAATGAGTTCAATAGCTGTCTATTAATTTTGTTGAACACATGAGTTTAGGCTGTGGTTTTACATGGCATTCATATTCTGCCTCTTCTGCCAGAAAAATTGCTCCTGGTTCCTAAGGAGCAGCAGAGTATTTCAATAGTTCATGTTTTTCCTCAATGGGCAGCATGGCTGTCAGGTGCTCCATCACTGGAGAAGTTGGAGACCCACTGCCCTGGTGAATAAGAGGCAATTAGGGAACCTCTGGGAGCTTCCTGAGACAGGAAAGCATGGGTCATCCTAAAGTTGTGTAATAATTGTCTGTATATCCTTCTGCAGGAAGAAAAGAATTGGCTTTCCCACCCACAGTTTTGGCATAAAATGTTTGTATCTCAGGCCAAGGTTGTGTGTAAGGATTATGAAGTCCCCAGTGGGTTGAGTTGTAGGTGGAAATACCAGTTCAGTGCTGGAGAACCATTCTCCACTGGGTGTGTGTCTGTGTGTGTGTGTGTGTGTGCACGTGCATGTATGTGTGCATGCAAGTGCCTGAAGTGTTCTTCCAATCTTTTTACAGGAAGGAAAAAATGAATTTATAGAGTTGCTTCTTTCCCCTAGTAACATCCTAACAGTGTGGTAGATCTTTTTTAATTTAAAAAGGGTGGGTTAGACTACTGAGAAGCTGTTAGCTTATTGTTTTATCATCAGCATTGTGTTGATACTGATTATGGTGGTGAGTAAAGCAAGATTTGTGAAAGCAGTCTTTAAACCTAGTTTGTATTCTATTTAATTTCAAGCTAATTCTTAATTTTTATCTACTTATTTTTACATCTACGTTTTAGCATAATGACTGGAAAAATTTTCATGTGCGGTCCCATTTATTCATTCAGCCAACTTGTTTTTGCACACCTATGTGCAAGGTGTTTTGTGGGGGAAACACAAGAGGAAATGACGTGTATGGGCTCCATTCTTGTGAAGGTGCATCTCTAGTGGGGGAAACAGCTGGGAAAACAACTACAAATACAATCAAAAGAGATAATTTCAGGATGTGGTGAGGTGAAGGGGGAAGAAAACAGCTAATAGAGTCAAGACTAGCAAGGGTGGGCCAAAAAAGACTTCTCTGAGGAGGTGTCATTTGAAATGAGCCCCTGGGTCATAAAATATCTCTGTAAAGGAAAAGGAAGCGATTTAATTAGCACAAGGATTGAAATGGGAAATTCTGTGGTGTGCTCAAGGAGTTAAAAACAGACGTGTCTTACTGGAGTGAATGGTGAGAAGTGAAGTTGGAGAGGTGGTAGGAAGGAGGACATGGAGATCCTCACGGATCATGAAGTATGATGTGTCTACAGAAAAGGGATTGTAGTGATAAGTTTTCACAAATTGAATATAACTGTAACCAGCATGCAGGTTGAAAAACCAACCATTTCCACTGGGGCCATTGGGAAGCATCGTTTGGGACTATAGTTCACCCCTGTTGTTGCTTGGGTGTATGGTCCAATCAGGTGTCAGGGTTTTGGTTTGATTTAAACTTGTAGTTTTCTCAGGCTGTTTCTTTTATAACAACCCAATGCCTAAATGCTTTTAGCAGCACCCAGGGTATTTTTCTGTGGGATTTTATCATGAAAGTGAAAGTGTTAGTTGCTCAGTCATGTCCGACTCTTTGTGACCCCATGGACTGTAGCCTGCCAGGCTCCTCTGTCCATGGGATTCTCGAGGCAGGAATACTAGAGTGGGTTGCCATTCCTATCTCCAGGGTATCTTCCTGACCCAGGGATTGAACCTGGGTCTCCTGCATTGCAGGCGGATTCTTTACTATCTGAGCCACCAGGGAAACCCATTATAGTGCCACATTTCCACCCCACCCCCACCAGCCTTCACCATGAACATAGACATGGAATTATTTGATAACTAGGATACATATATGTTTTCCGAAAGTCTTTTCTTTAGAAAGCGAGCATTATTCTATCAGGATTCTTTCTCAAAGTATTTGTGAATCTGCCCTTTGGGTCCAAGCTGAAATGTTTGTTTTCACTGGGAATTTATCTATGTTAACAGAGTTTATATTTTCTGTGATAATGGAATTTTTTGGGATTGTTGCTTCATTATATTTATAATCTTACATAAAACGCCTGCAGGGGCATCTAACTGAATTTAAGTTAGAAATAAAGATAATGCAGTAATTTCAAATAGTCATGTGTTCAAGATGAAGATTTTAAAGTGATGATTCCACAGTGAATTTTAATGGTTATTGTTTACAATGGCACTTATGGAACATCCGTTCAGTCACTAAATGAATATAACTAGTATGTTAGATTATGGATTTGTAATGTGAGATGAGAACTTTTAATAAGCTTTTTCTGTAATGGTTCATGCTGCAAACACAAAGTATGAGACACTACCCTAAATCATAGCAGGGTTTTTGAAATCAATAGGCTCATGTTTCAAATCAAGATGAGTTTCAAATTTTTAAAAACACAGCTAAAAAGTTAAAAGGCGGTTACATAACCAGATATTTTACATCCTTTTGGGGATATGGGATGAGATGTTTCTTTTTATAATGCGAAGAAAATTTTACTTTTGAAGGGATCAAGTATAAAATGGAATTGAAGTTACACTTTGAGAAAAACTTGTTGATTGCAAGACCCTGTTAGCATTTACCACATCACTGAAAATGCTTTTGACATTTTCTTTGGGAGACTTTTGGAGAAAAACTGGCTGATGTGTGAAATTTGGTTTCGTGTGGTCTTGTCCAAACTGGTGGTTAGTTATTTTGACCCCCTGATCTGGTGATTCCAAGAAACTTTCTGAAGACATCCCTAAAAATGCATGAATGTCTATTTCACCATTAAAGGTTCTTTCAGTAAAATCATATAAATAATTTTTTTAATGAAGTGAACCCATTCTTATGACATTTTGAAGCAGAAGCATATTATTATTTTCACTCTGTATCATTATCTTGTCTTTTATTTTTAAAAGCTCAATTTTTTCCCCCGTATCAAGACAATATGATTTAGATGGCCAATTTGGGAGAGACAAGATTCTTTTCATTCTCCTTTTCTGTAATACCGCCACCTAGAGAGAACAATTTTCAAACTATCTACTACTTAATGCATTGTTTTCATTTCCAGATAAATTTGAGTGTTTTAGCCTTGGACTTTTTTTTTTTCCTCTTGGAGATTTTGGTTGGCCTTAAAATACTATTATATTGTTTCAGCTTTACTTCATTTACTCATTACTTTGGACAACAAATCAGATAATTTTATACTAGTAGTGTTATCTAGCAATATGTTTTGCTTACTGAAACATTTAAAAGTGTTAACTCACAAAAAAGTTTTAAATATAAATGCATACTAAATTAAATATTGAAAATACATGCTTGTATAAATAAAGACCATTGTGCTGTTGACTTATCCTTGTAGTGGCATCAAGTAAAGTAACAATAAATGAGTCATTCATTGTTTTAAATCTTCCATCTTACATGACAAACTTAATACATTCTGGGTAGTTCTTGAGAGGTAAACCAGTTATAGGAAAGGGGTGGAGAAGTCTAGAAGCTGAACTTACTGTGGTGATCCGTGAAAGTGTTGGTTGCTCAGTCATGTTTGACTCTTTGTGACCCCATGGACTGTAGCCCTCCAGGCTCCGCTGTCCATGGGATTCTCCAGGCAAGAATACTGGAGTGGGTTGCCATTCCCTTCTCCAGGGTACTTCATGAGATTTGAGTTTATTAGCTCATACGCTTGAAAAGTGCTTCAGCCACAGCTGCATCCAATGAACAGACCACATCATAAGGGATCCAGCCATTGCTTGGCTCCATTTTTTCTTGGGTTGATTCCATTCTCCATCAGGCTATCCCCATATGGTTTCAAGATGGCCACCAGCAGCTCCTGGCATCTTTCCTGCTAGTTTAAAAACCCAAGCAAATGAGAGTTTCTCTTGCCAAATGCTTGAGTAGAAGTCCCAGTATTGAGTCTCCCCGAACTAGCTTTGATCACTTGCTATTTTCAAACCAATCATTGTGGTAAGATAGGTGGAATGCTGTGATTACCACTGTTGGATCATGTCCCTCCTATCTCACCCCGTGTGTTGCCTCAACGAAGAGCAGGATGATGTAACTAGAAGAGAAGAAACAGACTCTAAGCAGGAAGAAAAGTCCCTGGCTGTCTGATCTGATGATCAATAAAGTCTAGTTCCTATCAAACCTTTCGCTGGATGCCGTGTGACTTAGCATATAACTGTATGTGGACTTCTTTTTCCACCATTCCTTCATTGCATTGGTTTTGTTAAGATGAAAAACAAACTTCTACTGTTTTAAAATTTCCTTTCAGCACTAAGCATGGTCCTGAATAACTGACCCCAAATCCTTCACTGATTATCAGTCTCTGAAGTATAATAGAGTTAAGTAGGAAATGTTGAAATCATTGTTTAGTTTTGGTTTTTGGTATGTGTTTGAGAGAAATCACTTAACTCCCTAAGTGGGGAGATTATTATTTTTTGCCACAAGGATGTGGAAGAATTTTCCCTACAAATATATTTAATATTGTAAAAAGCAACAGATTTGGACTGAGCATAGTAACCTGAGGTTCATATGATTTCTGAGAGGGTATGGAGGGCCTTTTGGGTATCTGTGAACCCTCTAAAAATCCTACCAAATTTTTATGTGTGTGCACATCTGTACCTGTGTGCAACTTCCTTGAGAGAGCATCCATAGCTTTCAGTCGATCCTTAAAGGGGGATCCCTAACCCACAGAAAGTTCAGGACCCGGGAATGAAAATATCTTATACTGACTGATAGTTGCTGACTTTACCGAGGTTAAGCAGCTTCTTGTGTAGGGGAGAAGTTAAAGGAATAATGCAACTTTGGAGACACTAAAGGACTTCAGGCTTTAGGATAGACTGTTCACTTGTGTTAATAAGTTCAGTCTGTACAAGGTTCAAGTGAAATATACTATGGATGAACCTGTAATAAAATGGGCTTCCTCAGTGCTGCAGTGCCATGGTTAATGACAGGGAACGTGCTGCCAGCTGATTTTGGCTCAGGGCTCTGGAGCAGGTACAGGCCACCTCTCCTCGTTAGGAAGTAAAGGGAAAGTGATAAAATGCATTACTTTGCTCTCATAGGGCTTCCCTGATGGCTCAGATGGTAAAGAATCCACCTGCAATGTGGGAGACCCAGGTTCCATCCCTGGATTGGGAAGATCCCCTGGAGGAGGGCATTGAAACCCACTCCAGTATTCTCGCCTGGAGAATCCCATGTGCAGAGGAGCCTGGTGGGTGTAGTCCATGGGGTCACAGAGAGTCAGACACAACTGAAGGCACTTAGCACACACGCTCTCACAAGCTGTTTATGACAACAGATTAATAAAAGCGTGAGAAGCATCCTTTGCCGGGGTGAGGAGGGAGGCCTGGGTGGCAGTTAACATCAGAGATGAATCCCCTCGGCATTTCTTTGTGAGAAAGAGGGAGGAAGGTTGAGCCTGAAGTTTCATTTAACCCAGTCAGGGCTGCTGTTACGCTTGTGCATTTGGTTTTTCCCTCCAAACTCAAGTTGGCCCAGTGAGTCTAAGCTTCAGCCTTGTGTCTGTGGGGCTACCTGGAGCCAGGTGCGAACCTTCCTCGTTCACGCACGGGGCATTCTGTGTTCACATCGCTGACATCAGTCTTGTCAGTTTTGAATGACTACGTAAACATCAGATATTGAGGGTCTGGTGAAAGGATTCAGTCTCTCATATTTCATGAAGGAAAAAAGTTCTCCCAGACAGTCCAGTGGATTTGTGTGAAGGAATTCCCTGTGACAATGTAGTGCCGTGTGGGTTGGTTTGTTTTCCTCAACTCTTGAGGCCATTTGGTTTTCATGTCTCCCTCTGTCCCCACCCTGACCCTGTGAGTCCTGGTGTCAGTGACTTGACAGCAAGCATGCACAGAGCCTTTTGCTAATTAATGGCTTAAAACTCTTTTGGCGATGACCTATAGTGTAATATAATGTATATTTTACATCATGACCCAGTATATACCTGTATAAATGTGCATATTATTATCGTTGTTCCGTCACTAAGTCGTGTCCGACTCTTTGTTACTTCATGGACTGTAGCATGCCAAGCTCCCCTGTACTCCACTGTCTCCTAGAGTTTGCTCAGTTTCATGTCCATGGAGTCAGTGATGCTATCTAACCATCTCATCCTCTGCTGGCTCCTTCTTCTCTTGCCCTCAATGTTTCCCAGCATCAGGGTCTTTTCCAGTGAGTTGGCTCTTCGCATCAGGTGGCCAAAGTATTGGAGCTTTGGCAGCAGTCCTTCCAATAAATATTCAGAGTTGATAAATGTATGTGTAGATATATCGAAAAAGGTTTCAGAAAGCAATATTTACTCTTATACACTGTGTTCTAATACTATATTTTCTGTGCCATGGAGGGAAGTACTGTTGATCTCCTCTCATTGATTCAGTTTCATGACTTGCTAATAATAGTTTGCTACCTGTACTTGGAAAGCTCCCTTTCCCAGGGAGGTGCTACGGTGTATTGGCTTATATCACTGGGGTGATGGGGGCTCAGGGCACCGCCGAGCAGTTGAGTCTCTATGTGGCACAGCAGAACCAAGTTGTGTATTGGCAGTAGCACTTGTGATCTCTTAGAGGCAGTAGGTATAGCAGTTAAGTGAGAATGTTCCAGTTAGAGTGTTCCGTTCATTCTTGGCTTTATGACATTACCATTTGTCTTTGTTGTTGGGTAAGTTTCTTAACCTGAGTTGGTTTCTGTATATTTAAAAGAGAGATAATAAGAAAAAATTTAGCATAAGCACGTAGTGATGTTTAACAAATGTTTGCTGTGAATGTTGTCAGTATTATAGCTCAGTATTTACATGGACCCTTAGTTGGCTTGCATTTTCCTTCTGCCCTTTGGAATAATTTATATTGAGCCCATTTAGAGTATGTGGCTTAGGTGTAGGGATAAACCCTATGTTCCAAAGTGTGGGTTATAAGCCATGAAGTTAAGTGGAAACAATATATTGCAACCATTTACACCTTGAATGAGTCAGGGCTGCTTTCAATTACAAGTAACAGAAACCCCAATCATACTGGCTTCAGTGAAAACAGGAAATTATCGATTCACATAATGGAAAAGTCTAGGTGTATTGCTTTCAATGTTGGCCATATCCAGCTGCTGTGACAATGTCAGCGATGTCTTTCTCACCATCTCTTGCTCTGCCTTTCCCCGTTGGCTTCATTTACAGGCACGCCTGCCCCAAGCAGTGGCAGAAACAGCCACCAGCTGCTCTGGTTTTATATATCTTAGTAGCAAAAAGAGAAAGTCTCGTGTTTTTGACTTAGTGCTACTTGATGGGCCTTGACTTGGATTGTTACTGCAAACACAAGTCCATGAGCCCGAAGCACAGTGAGGCCAAACGATACTAAAACATCAGAGTTTGGAACAGAGAAAGGTTTATTACAGGGCCATGCAAGATGAGTGGCTCATGCCTTCAGAACCCCAAACTCCCAGAAAGCTTTCAGCAAAGCCCTTTTACAGGAAAGGTGAGGGAGGGGCATGGTGAGTTGTTGCAGACTTCTTGGTGTCAGATCGTTTGTTCTTAAAATCGAGTCATGATCAAGTAACGATGCTCCTGTAACTCTCTACCAAATGTATGTTACTGTCTGTCCTGACAAAGCAGGGCAAGACACCAAGAGACAGCTTTACCCTACAAGGTCCTAATCTGGACTAAGGGGAGATAGATCTCAGTTGGCAGCTCCCTCAGATCCCTAGACCCTGCCCCAGTTGTTATCACTCAGGGAGCCAGGCACCCAGGACTCCACTCCTCAGGTCTTCCAAACATCGGGACCAGGTCCCTCAGACTGCGACCTAGGCAGATGGCTGCTACTGCTAAGTTGCAGAAACAGGGATGGGGGAGACGTTCACTGCCGCCTCAAGGTCCAGGCCCAATCAGTGGGTGACCCTGGCAAGGGCTTTGGGGCCCTATGGGACCCAGTCCCCCATCCTGTTCCCTGGGCACCCTGTTC
The DNA here is from genome assembly GCF_054371585.1 of Giraffa tippelskirchi. Classification (NCBI taxonomy): domain Eukaryota; kingdom Metazoa; phylum Chordata; class Mammalia; order Artiodactyla; family Giraffidae; genus Giraffa; species Giraffa tippelskirchi. Next base: position 84,086,686 of record NC_137275.1, on the reverse strand, counting down.
ACCCACTGGCCTAAGGCCGGGTGAGCTGGAGAGCCTTGGCAGAATGCCAGGATTCACCTCTTACCTCACTCCTCCCCTGATGACCACCACCCCACCAACCAATGGCTGAATTGCCTCACTAATGGTCCTCTCATTGATAGTTAGTTGCTTATGGGTGGGGCCCACTGTGGCACTGCCCAATGGCAGAGCAGGACCACTAATGGTCACTCATAGACAGTTGGTAGCTTGTGGGTGGGGCCCATTGTGATGCCGACCAATGGTTGAGCAGGACTCATTGCCTAGTAACAGTGCAAAGTAATGATGCACAGCAGTGGCTGCATGCTAAACTCGCCTTGCTCTATTACAGGATGGACTCTGGTCACCCCTCTGACTTCTGACACCTCAGTCACTGGGTCAAGGTGGGCAGTGGTACCTGCCTGCCCCACTCAAACCACACAGGAATAACAGGGCAGGGCTGCTGTGTGGGGAAATCACAACAGGTGTGCACTCTGCACCTCTACCATTCCTTTCTGGAATGTAGGACTTTTTGCAGAAGATATTGTCTTTGACTAATCCAGCTGAGAGTAGTGTTATCACTTACTTCTCATTCCAAACTACATTTTATTTCCATTCATTACAGTACAGCTATGTAGGAAGATGAGCCATGCCTTCTTTTTTGATTACTGCAAAAAAAAAAGAAAGTCTTTGCCAGCCATCCCATCATTTTTGTGGCCACTTAAAAGTTATCATGTCCTTCTGTCTTATTTTATGCCTCCCTCTCTCATATGCTTTTGCAAGCTTTTAGCACTTGTTGCTCTCATGGTAAACAATCAAATACAGATATGTGACACCCCATTTCCTCAGTGGTCGCCCCCTTTCATTTTGTGATCTGGCCAGTCTGAGGGTCAGATTGTGTTTGCAGTACCCTTCTCAGCCCTGGCTGTGAGTGAGGATCATTGTTTGCCAGACTCCGTGAGGTTGGGCCTCTGAGTTGTTGGACAACCCCTGACTTAGTGTCTGTACCTGCATGCATGAATGCGCGCACACACACACACACACGCATGCACGCACGCGCACAACACACACACACACACACATTAATGCACACAGACACAGATGGGACCAGAGACATTGGGCACGGTGGACATTGGGGCTCCAGATGGTGAAGTGTGTCTGCCAGGTTGTGTAACAGAATTGTGGGTCTGGAGCCAGTGAAGTTGAGGTCACAGCCCAGAGCCTTTCATCTGCCATGGGCAAGATACGTTTAGCCCACTAATTAAATTAGAAATAAGATGCTGCTGCTGCTGCTGCGTCGCTTCAGTCGTGTCCGACTCTGTGCAACCCCATAGACGGAAGCCCACCAGGCTCCGCTGTCCCTGGGATTCTCCAGGCAAGAACACTGGAGTGGGTTGCCATTTCCTCCTCCAGTGCATGAAAGTGAAAAGTGAAAGTGAAGTCGCTCAGTCGTGTCCGACTCTTCGCGACCCCACGGACTGCAGCCTACCAGGCTCTTCTGTCCATGGGATTTTCCAGGCAAGAGTACTGGAGTGGGGTGCCATTGCCTTCTCCATGGACACTTGCTTATTTTTTATTGTATTAAAATACACGTAAAGTTTACCATCTTAACCATTTAAGTGCCCAGTTCAGTGATACATTTAGACTGTTATAGAGCCATCACCACCATCCATTCCCTTCAAGCTTTGCATCTTGTAAAACTAAAACTGTGTGTCTGTTAAACAATAACTTTCCATTCTCCCCTCCCTCTAGCCCCTGACAGCCACCATTGTACTTTGTGTCTCGATCATTTTGACTTTTTAAAGTACCTTATATAATTGGAGTCATGCAGTATTTATCTTTTTGTGACTGGCTTGCTTCACTTAGCATAATGTCTTCAAGGTTCATCCATGATGTAGCATATTAGAGAATTTCCTTCCTTTTTAAGGCTGCATAGTGCTCATTGTATGTGTATACTACCTTTTGCTTATCCATTGATCCATTGATAGACACTTGGGTTGCTTCTATGTTTTAGCTATTGTGAATAATGTTGCAATCAATATTACCGTACAAATATATCTTTGAGACCCTGCTTTCAGTCCTTTGGGGTATATATCCAGAAATGGAATTGTTGGGTTATATGGTAACTCATTAATTTTTTGAGGAACCTCCATCCTGCCTTCTGCAGCAGCTGTACCATTTTGCATTCCCACCAGCAGTGCAAAAGGGTTCAGATTGCTTCACATCCTTGTCAGCACTTGTCATTTTCTGTTTTTGTTTTTTTTTTTGATAATAGCCACCCTTTTGGGTGTGAGATGGTATCTCATGTAGCTTTGATCTACATTTCCCCAGTGATTAGTGATGTGGAACATCTTTCCATGCTCTTGTTGGCCATTTGTACATCTTCTTTGGAGGGATGTATATTCAAATTCTTTTGAAATTATTTGCATCCCTTTATTTTTAAACCCAATATTGTGCTCTAATATTTTATAACTGTGTAGGATAGATAAGCCAAATGTTGTGGCATACAGATATACACAAATATATGAATTTACTTATTCCCAAAGTGTTACTTTTGGGGCAAAATTAGGAAGTACCCTAAAAATATTTAAAAACTCTTTTTAAAGTCACAGAGTTTTTATGTGTAAGTTTATACATAAATGTACGTAAAACAAAAGTATATTAAATATCAGACAAGAAACAGATGTGACCTGGATGTGTTATCTACTGGGAGCTTTGTAACTCCTAGCATGTCCACTTGTGTGAAAGCACATTCACGCACACAGTTGCAGCCCTGTTGTCAAACTCAGAAGAACCGGTCACTAGTTAACCTGGAGAGTTGATTAAAAGGATGAGAATGCATGAAAACTGACACATACTTGACACATTTTGTTTTAAATGAGAAAATTTATAAGCAGCATGTTGATTAGCATTTTGATTTTTCCTAGCTAGTCGTTTACACATGGAGACCCTGATAATTTTTTCCCAGTGCTCTGTCACTTGGTATAAAATTTAGAGTACCAAAAATTTTCTGATGTTGGCTCAAGGACTTTTCCTAGAAGAAGGATCTTCTGATTGTAGTGTCTATTATAGAAACTCAGCCATAATCTATTGCCTACATCTTCCATTTATATTTCTTTAAGGCAGACCTAGGGTTTAGCAATCCTTGCAGAGGTAATCTACGTTCAGGATTCTTTTAGACTTTTTCCAGTCGTTAAGAATTCTCTCTTGCACATCTAATTCACCAGCAGAATTTTTCATGATTTGCCTTCACTGAGCCTTTACAAGGTATTTAATTTTGTTTTTAGAGAAATGACTCCTTTTTGACATTCATAGTTAACCGCTTTTACATGGTGCTTGGAGAGTATAAATGCAAAGCAAATACAATTGGCACAGAAAGGAAGCACAGTTCACCTGGCATGAGCACACAGCTCTATCGGTGGGAGCAAATGTGAGCAGGTGTGTTGGCGCTTTGACCACCGGTGACTGACACTCGTGTGGGAGTCGCCGTGTGTTCTGAGCTCTTCATGTGGATTGACTCATTTAATCTTCCCAGTACCCCATTGGGTAAGGCACTGTTGTTTCTTCTTTCCAGATGGGGAGAATGATGCACAGAGAGGCTGCGAGATTTGCCTAAGAGTAGTTTTCTAACTGCCAGCATTCAACCTGCCTTAGTCATTTCATTTTGGAAAAGGAATGAGAACGTTTTACATGGAGGTAAATTAAGAGCAGGGAGAGCGAGTAAGAGTGCAGCTGTGTAGAGATATTTGTCCCTTAAACAAAACCCCCGTCATAAGACATAAAGCCTTCCAAAACATTCTCCACAGTGTCCTAAAGTTAGAGTCTAGGCTTTTAGAGGTAGAAATGACCTACATAATCACTTATCCCATTGCCTACAGATCCTGCAGGGTAACCAAGGCACAAAAGGGTGAGATGATTTGCTTTACAAGGATCCAACTAGTTAATGGCAGGTCCTTTGTGAGATTAAGCTTCCTGGCTTGCTCCACATTTTCTTCCAGGAGAAAGGGATGCATGCCTTCCTGAGAGAAACATTCAGGAAATGAGTCAGAGCTTGCCAAAGGAGGAGGGGAAGGTTGGTAGATAGGAACACCTTAGTTTTCAAATCGAATCCACATCTGTCTCAAGCTAGTGTAGAGCTTCTACCAGAGATTCTTAGGGCTGGAAAAGGTCTAGTGATGTGGTTTTATCCATCCTGTCTAGAAAAGGAAGGAATGAGGCCAGCTGGGCATCTCCAAGGCAGATGATTCTCTCGCCACTTGAGAAGGCTGAGCCTTGAAGAGGTAAATTCATTATCCAGAATCACACAGACAGAAGGGAGTGGAAGCTGGGTGTGGACCGCCTCTTGATAAAGCTGAGGCCCAGGGTCTTTGTGATGCCCCTCATGGGGCAGGGCAGTTGTGTGACAACAGGTTCTCTTGTCAAGAAGTTCTTATAAAAGCTACTCCTAAATGTCTCTTTAATTTCAATGTATATCCTTCTGCATCACTTCTTGGCCTTTTGGCTAAGATCAGTGTGCATATCCTTCTGAAGTCCTCAGTAACAATGAAAGCAATTGGTCATAGTATTTTGGGTAATAATCTTTATATATATATATTTTAAATTGGGATATAAAGAACAATTTATATGTAATTTATATACAATTAATTCTTGTATAAAGAACAATTGTATACACTTAAGGTGTACAGTATGATGAGTTGATACACACATGCATTGTAAAATGGTTTTAAGGCTTTTTCTCTGTTATTGAACCTTTAAAAATTGAAGTATAATCAACTTTTCACGCTGTTAGTTCTTGGGGCATATCACAGTGGTTTGATATCTGTATATTTCAAGATGATCACCACCATAAGTCTCGTTATCATCTGTCATCACAAAGCCCTTGCAATACTGATGACTTATTCCCCTTGCTGTACCTTCATCCCCGTGACTCATTTACTCTGTAACTTGAAATTTGTTCTTCTTCATCTCCCTCACCAATTCTATTCACCTCCCCCACCCCAACCCCTCTAACAACCACCTGTTTTTTCTCTGTTTCTATGACTCTGTTTAGGTAATGTTTGTTCATTTGTTTTGTTTTTAGATTTCACATATAAATGAAATCATATGGTATTTGTCTGCTTTATTTAACTTAGCATAATACCCTTGAGATCCATCTATGTTGTCACAGATGGAAAGATTTCATTCTTTATTATAGCTGTGTAATACTAAATTTTATATATATATATACACAAACACGCACACACTCGCTACATATTCTTTAACTACATCTATTGATGGTTGCTTCCTTATCTTGGCTGTTGAAAATAATGCTGCAGTGAACATAGGGGTGTGTGTGTGTGTGTATATATATATATCTTTTTGAATTAATGTTTTTGTTTTCTTCAGAAAAAAATGCCCCAAAGTGGAATTGCTGGGACATATGGTAGTTCTATCTTTAGTTTTTGAGGAAGCTCCATACAATTCTCCTAGTGCCTGCGCCAAAGTACATTCCCACCAACAGTGCTGAGCATTCCCTTTTCTCCACATCCTTGTCAGTACTTGTTATTTGTTGTCTTTTTGATGATAGCCATTCTGATGGGTGTGAGGTGACCCCTCATTATGGATTTGATGATATTTTGTGAGTGAAATTGCACCTTGGATATTTTTGAGTCTACATGTGGGGGGAAAGAAGACCAGTTAGGAGTGTTTGGGTGCTAGTCGAATCTTGAGGTGGAGGGAATCTCTTTCAGATCACCACTGCTCATGCTCATATCTGTTGTGTAGCATCTCCAGCAGGCCTGTGCTGGGTAGTTTTCAGTCCAGGAATAAGAGATATATGACAAAGGGAACTCGCCACCTTAGACAGCCGACTCCATCTTTGGCTGGGAAGTCATGCTCACATATAATCTTTTCAGGATGAAACTTTTTAAAACATTACTTTAGATTTATGTTTACAAAAATAGTTCATGTTGAGCATGGAAACTTGGAGAACTGCAGAAAGCTCAAGGAAGAATATGAAAACCTATGCATACTGGTTATCTTTTGCTATATAACAAATTACCCAAAGCTTAGCAGCTTAGAGTGACTAACTCTTATTATTTCATATTATTGGAGAGTCAGGATTCTGGGAGTGGCTTAGCTGGCTCAGTGGCTTAGTTCTCTTGTGGAGTTGCAGTCATGCTGCAAGTTGAAGCTGCAGTCATCTGGAGGTTTGACTGGGGCTGGTGCGGCTGTTTTCAGACTCAGTCACGTGCGTGCTGGCAGGAGGCTTCCGTTCTTGCCACTCCTCTGCCTCGGGCTGCTCACGGTGTTGGCTTCTCTCTGCACCAAGGTGATCTGAGAGAAAGACAGCTTGCACTGGGGAGTGACCAAGGTAGAAGCCAGAATCTTTTATAAGCTTGTCTTAGAAACGGCATTCCATCACCTGTGTTGAATTCGGTCAGTCACATAACCAACCCAGATATGATGTCGTAGGACGGACTAGCCGAGGCTGTGAATACCAGGTGGTGGGGATCACTGGAGGCTGCCTACCACTGTTTGTCGATTAAAATTTTGTTAGAATAAATTACGTATGTTTTTACTCACTGTTCTTTCTATTCCCCTAAGAGTATTACAAAATAGAGAAGATCATTGGGGAAAAGAACATCCGAAGGGAACACAGTGTAGAGGGATGAATGCACCAATGAGCTGTTTAGGGCACTGCCATCCTTGAGACATTTGCTGATTTTATTCTGAGTCTGCATTATTGAGCTGTGTGTAGTCTGGGGAGAGGGGAGTGATGGGAGTGGCATGAAGGATCTGGATAAGCCTTGATCCTGAGGTCGTTCGTGGCTTGGAAAACTGGGGTCCTGCTGCCGCGGAGATGGGGTAAGGACTTGAGGATTCTGTCCAGGCTGCAACGTGGAGAGAGTCTTGACCCCTGGACCCCTTCACTCTCCTATTTTGGATGCAGTATAAGAAGCAGAGATTTGTAAGAGATACTCCAATTTTTACAAATAATTATTTGAAGAAAAATATGTAGGCACTTCAGTCATAAATGTATAGAAGGTGACTTAAAAGCGTTTTGGCGGGAATTTTGTTTATGAAAAACAGTGTACTGAGACTTAATAGGAAATTGTAACATCTGGATGAACAATAATGTTCTATAACCCCTTCCTTCAGCTATTAAGTCACAAAGATAATACAGGAAACTCACGGGTACACGGTAGGTAGTACATACTTATAGATGTGTGACATTTTAAAACCACGCATGCAGAGTGTTAAAAAGAAAAGCACATACCTGTATAGTATTTTGGTGAATCATGGTATTACAAAAGCAAACGGTAATATCGAATACATTTAAATGAATTCTCTTATAGTCAAAGGAAATTTGCAAGTAAAAATTGGCACAAAACAAATAGCACAATGGAATAAATTTGAATAAATACCTGCATAGGCAGTCACAGGACATGTTGATAAAAATTTGAAAATAAACTGATACAAGTGTAGCAAGATATGAATTTTGAAGGGATTCCTAGGTTATGTGTTCAAGAAAAGCTAATACTTCACTGAATGGTAGTGTGTGTGGACAAAGTAACAGCAGGGAAACTGCGTTAGTTTTCCCAGGGTGGCTTGAACCTAGTGTCTAGGACTGCTTGTCTGCTGCTTTGGGTTGCGTGTTACACTAGTCATACAGCTGTGAATCCTAGAGGTTGGGGGGTAGGGAGAAGCCCAGACCCGGCCTCTGGTCAGCACAGTGGTCCGTGGCTCCCTCCCCGCTCAGTTGAGGACGCTTTGGCAGACTAGGAGCTAAAACAGCAAACGGGTGTGACCTCCCCACCCTGCATGCCTCAGCCAGAAGCGACTCCTGGCTTTCTTCCTCCCAGGCCAGACCTGTTGGTGGCCCTGGGTGGACAGCAGGCAGGACAGCCACAGAGTAGCCACTGCTGCTCTTTGGCTGGACCCTGGGAGGTGAAGTGCCCCGAGGCATTGTTTTGAAAATGGAGCAACTTCATGACCAGCAGTTGTCTCGAGCCCTTTACACATCCTCCGTTTCAGGCCTGGAGCTCTGTGCATCCCATGATGGATCCAGATGTGGTCCCCATCAGAGAGTCTGAGGACCCTGAGACTTCCCATGGGTATGTTTGCTCCTGTTGCTGCTTATGCTTTAGAAGATTCTCTGTCAGGTGTTGAGCTGAGCCCCTTGCAGGCAGCCACACACCCCATCTTGTCCTGCAGTCAGCTGGAACCCAGCCAGCTCTGCCTGGACCATGCGAGAAGGTAGACCCTAACACCTCTGCCTGGGGAGCAGTGCTGCCCGTAATAACAGAGCCACAGGGAAGATGGAGCCAGGGCCCAGTGACAGGGTGCCGAGGGACGTGGCCGCAGATGGGAGCCACGGCTAGGCTTGTCGTGTGCAGGGTCCTCACAGACTCCTGGCATGAAGAGGCTGTGTTGCAGACCCAAATGTTGGCTTGTTCATTGGCCAACCCTGGGTGGGCAATGAGGACTTTGTGGGGAACACAAGGTTTGGCAGCAGAAAGATCTAAAATCAGTTACCTAACCTCATTTGCACCTTAGTATCCTTATCTGTAAAATGGGGCACCTGCCCAATGGAGTCACAGCGAGGATTGAATTAGGTCATGTGTTGGGAAGCACTAGGGTCATTGCTGGTACGTAGTGAGGGTTTAGTCATCCTGGTTGAAAATATAAACGTGTAATCCTGTGTGAATCTGATAACCTCTCTGTGCTGTGCTAAGCCGCTTCAGTCGTGTCTGACTCTGCAGCCCTCTGGACTGTGTAGCCCAGCAGGCTCCTCTGTCTGTGGAATTCTCAAGGCAAGAATACTGGAGTGGGGTGCCATTTCCTTCTCCAGGGGATTTTCCTGACCCAGGGATGGAAGGCGCATATCATATCTCCTTCATTGGCAGGCGGGTTCTTTACCACTAGCGCCACCTGGGAAGCCCAAGAACATCTTTGCTAAGCCGCTTCAGTCGTGTCCGACTCTGTGCGACCCCATAGACGGCAGCTCACCAGGCTCCGCCGTCCCTAGGATTCTCCAGGCAAGAATACTGGAGTGGGTTGCCATTTCCTTCTCCAGTGCATGAAAGGGAAAAGTGAAAGTGAAGTTGCTCAGTCGTGTCCGACTCGTAGCGACCCCATGGACTGTAGCCTACCAGGCTCCTCCATCCATGGGATTTTCTAGGCAAGAGTACTGGAGTGGGGTGCCATTGCCTTCTCCGAGAACGTCTTTAGTTTACTGTAAATGAAAGGACTAGACTGTTTGTTGGTTCTCAGTGTCTCTTCCTCAGATTAACTCCCCTTGCTTTCTCCCTAGGTCCAGCCTCCACCCAGTCTCCTTGCTCCCACTCCTGTAGTGGGGTACGGGTAGAGAGGAGCAGGCAGCTGGGAAAGTGGGAACAGCTGTGAGCTTTGGGGGGCCCTGGCCTTAAGCTGCTTCCTAAAGCTGTCTGCCTTCTGAGCTTCAGTCTCCTCGGCTGTGTGGTGGGTGGAGGCTAGCACCGTCTACTTCACAGGGCGGTGAGAATTCTTACTATATGGTCTGTAGTTCCTGGCACACACTGGTGACCAACATGAGGAAGCTGTTGTCGCTGTGTCTTAAGAGTCAAAGGGACTTCCATCCCCGGACATCTGAGGCTGTGTCATGGGGTGTGCTTATGAGACCTGTCTGCCTCGGACCTGTCTTCTGTCCCGGTCTCAGTGTCCTCGTCAGCCTCTGGCAGCACACGGCCACATCTGCCTAAAGAGTGAGGGTATGGTTGGGTGAACCCGAGCACGGGGCCTGAGGCTGGTGGCAGTCTGCAGCGATCCTTTTCCCACCAGGCAGTCAGTGCGAATGACTGGAGGAGCCAACCATGCTCTAGTTTTCTGACCAAAGCTGAGCTTTGTGCTTCCGTGGCAGGGTGGACCCCTTTGCTTGAACATTCTCAGACTCTTCATCTTTAGTTGCACCACTCCTTAGGGTCCTACTAGTGTTTGGACTCAAAGCCAGAAGGTTCTGAAGGATCATAAATCTATGATCTTCTGACAGAATGATCTCTCTTGACCAAACAGGACAGGCAGGTTACAGGGGAAGCTGGTTGCAGAAGTTCTTCTCTAGCGCTAATGTAGATGGGGTTCAGCCTCTGGAGGGGGATGCCTGGCTCCCTGCTCCAGGCCAGGTTACTTATGTCTTCAGGTTCTACACTTGGCACAGTGAAGGTGGTAATGGTGTTCACCTCAGAAGGTTGTTGTGAAATGTCAGTGGGATCATACAGAGAAAGTACTCACCTGTACCAGGGCCATTTCAGGGATTCAAATAAATGTTAGCTCTTGTTTCTATTTATAACGGGCATATGATTTTTACACTTGCTCCCACATCTGGCAGTTTCTTACTCATCAGAAGTAATCATTTCAAATCCTAAAATAGACCTTACCAGTTTGCAGGGAAAGTCTCTGGTCTTTGAGGGCACACCTGTCTTGGTTGAATGTGGAACCACCAAATGAAGATATCTAGTGGACAGTTACAGATGTTAGCAATCTCTGGATCACGTGCTCAACCACATTATAGATAGTGCTTGGAGGCAAGGGCTGCACCTGCCTCTGTGTGTATTCTCAGTGTGTGAATGGGGGCCACGTGGCGATTGCAGTGGTCAAGAAACATTTGCGGTTTAGAGCTTGGGGTCTGGAGTAAGGAAGGCTTCCTGGTTTCACATCCTGGCTTCACCACTGTCAATCTGACGGTGGTGACCTTGGGTGAGTCACTTAATTCAACTGTCTCCTCACCTGTTAAATGTAGATAAAGTACATTTTCTCCTGGGGTAATTGCAAAGATGGAATAAGATCAATGAGAAGCAGTTTGCACTGTGGTCACTCTGAACTGGCAGCGGTCAGCACCATACTCCCATCCCCTGCGGGAAGGTGGGCAGGACCAGCCTGGCTTGTGCACCTTGCACTGTAGTTTATTGGTAGTGAACATAGCTGGTAAATACACAATGAAAAAAAAATACCTGTTTCTCACTCTAGAAGTGATTGGATTAGATATCCAGTTAATACATAGTCTCATTTATATGTGGAATCTGAAAAAGTCAAACTGAAAAACAGTAGAATGGTGGTGGTCACCGGGGGTTGGAGGGAGTGGAGGAAATGAGATGTTGGTAAAGGGTACAAAGTTTCAGTTATGCAGGGTGAATAAGTCCTTCCGATCTAATGTACAGTAATGCGACTGTAGTTAATGATACTCTATAGTATGTATGAAATTTGCTGAGAGAGTAGATCTTAAGTATTGTTAACATACAGATACACAGAAGGGTAACTGTTTGAGGTGATGGCTGTGTTAATGAGCTTGATTGTAATCATTTCACAATGTATCAAAATATCACATTATTGAGTAAAAATTCTGTTTAAGGTGTACAATTATATCTCAGTAAAGCTGGAAAAATGCAAATCTCAATAATGTTGCAGTGCTACCTCTGAAGGACTTCCCAGCTGGCGCTAGTGGTAAAGCCTGCTGACACAGTCGACGTAAGAGACTTGGGTTCAAACCCTAGGTTGGGAAGATCCTCTGGAGGAGGGCATGGCAACCCACTCCAGTATTCTTGCCTGGAGAATCCCACTGACAGGAGCCTGGCGGGCTACAGTCCATAGGTCAGAAAGAGTCAGACACGACTGAAGTGACTTAGCACATGCGCACACAGACACACACGCGCACACGCACGCTATCTCTGAAGTGAATAGGGGAGCTTTGCAGAGTTATCATGATGCCTCATTATAATAATTGGCTGGCTTTGGGTTAAATATGAGGTCTGATCATTCCAATCTGGCCTCTGGGTTTTTTTTGCTATTTTATTCAACATTCTTTCATAAACTAAGTGTTGTCTAGGTAAACATTTATGAAAGTCAAAACACCAGAACAGATTAAAGCTGGAACCAGGCAGGATGCTACATCAGTGTTTTAGTGGCAGCGAAAAACATCATCTGTTACATTTAATTATTGTAGCTAGTTTGAGTTCTGTTAGTTTGGTAGTGTTTGGAGTTGATTTCCAAATGTATTCAGGATTTTATACCAGTTTCCTGATTCTGCACGCTTAAGGAATATCTTAATAAAAGTAAGTTAAGGTGACACTGAGAGTCGAAATTTTTCCTTTTAAAGAGGGTCCATACTTCAGTCAAGGAACATCAGCTAGGTCATTCAGAGTGTGCAGGGAAGAGTCGTGTGCTCAGCTGGCATTTCTGGTCTGTAGAAAACACTCAGTCACATTCTCTGTCCGGTTCACACACTGGACAGGGGAGAACTTTTACTGTCCTGGTTTCTCTGGGCATTGGGCGACTGGGTTATTCTGACTGTGTGGAGGGCTTTTTCGATTCTTGTGTGTGTGTGTGTTTTTTTTAATTCTTGTGTGCTGTTTTTAGCAGAAAAAGGGAAGCATATTTTCTCTCTTTTGCCGCTTACTACTCCTGCCTTCCATATTATATTCATCAGATACAGCCACTTCTTATTTTTCCTCTGTTAAATGAGACACACCATTGTTCTATCAGCTGTTACTTCTTTTTCACATTTTTGTGTTAGGAAGTTGACTGTTGGCAGGTTCTCAGCACGCATGCTTTCACCCCCACTCCCATGATGATATCTAGACTTTCTCCAACCTTTCTTTCTTCTGTGCTCTTTACAGATGACACTCTTAGTCCTCATGGTTGTCCCCAGAGGTAGGTAGGATCAGATAGAGCATCTGAGTGTGAGAATAGAGGGCCAGAGCGAGGGAGTCTGAGGAACGCAGTGGGTTACTTACTTATTTTATGTCGGTATTTCTGCTTTTGGCCGACTTCTGCATTTGGACCTATTTTTGTATTTTCCTCAAAGAGTTTTGCAAGTGATAACAGTCACCAACTTCATTACTGCAGAATGAAATAAAAGGTTTACTAATGTAGCTATTGAGAAATAACCTCTCAAATCTTTTTAGGGTTATTAAGAGTGCAGTTTTAACTGTTGATTTTGGTGTGATTCCCCCCTCCCCCCGCCCCGGGATTTGGAGTGTATTTAAATTGATCTTAAATTCTGAAACTGAATGATCAAAAGGAACCCCACTAATAATAGTTGCCTAAAGTCTATTCAGTTTAGCTGTTTGAAGGTACAAGATTAATATGCCTAAAGCCTGGCTCTGATCATTTCATAGTTTTGTTTTGTTTCTTTTTAAATATTATGAGCTTTGAAGTCAAAAGACCTGGCTTCATTTTATGGGCTGGTTATATAATCTGTCTGATTCTCACTTTCTTCCTCTGAAATGGAGATAATAATACCCACTTCAAAGGAGGGTTGTTGAGATTGAGTGAGGTCGTGTGTGTGAGATACTAAGCACAGTACATGTTAACAAAACCTAAAAATAAAAAAGGTGGAAAGCTAAAAACCTATAATGACCTCTTTGCCTTTAAAATGTAAAATCCATATTCTTTAATAGTATGTTCTAGACTCTTTATAGTCTGGCCTACAGTGACCTCATTACCAAGTTGTTATTTTCCAGCCAGATAGACAATTTCACTCTTCATTTTCCATAAAACTCTCAAACATTTTGACCAAGACCCTCAATAAGAAGTACATTTTACATATGAAACAAAAGTTTCATGAAGCAGTACTTCATCTTGCCACATGAAATACATTCTGTTCCGTATAGAACATGCTGGTCTGACCTGCTAAACTGATATCAGCAGATTTTCAACCAGCAGGTTTGAAACTTGCTGGTTGAAAACTCACCGATGTAGAAGACTCATCTTCATTTCTTGACATTCTCACCCTCTCTGGATACCCATCTCCCCCCTCCCCACCATGTAATCTTCCCTCATCTTGGCAGCTGATGGCCTTCTGTGAACTTCTCATTTTTTTCTCAGTCTCATTTATGGAATTTACTGCAAATTCGTTTTTAGGTTAATTATTGACTTATCTCTGTGACTAGATGGCAAATGGTTGGTCCCTGTGGTCATTTATCAGCCTGTGTGTGTAGCAGGAGTCCTGCCCATTGCTCTGAGGTTCAGACTCCAAGGTGTTTGTTAAGAAATTGCCCGGTGTCTTGGCTGCTTCAGTCTTTTGGCTGCTTTGCTGACATTTGAAAGCCATAAAACTGGGTTTGGTGTGGACTCGGGAGCAGCAGGAGCTTCTTGCCATGACTACTGCCTTGGATTCCTGTGTCTCTGGAAAAGAATGATACAGATTGGCATCAGAGTTCCAGCTTCTAAATGGAGATTCTCAATTTCCTGTTTTCTGACATGACTTTGCTAGATCTGAGGTGCCTTTCAGCCCCAGCAGTGTGTGAGCAAAGATCAGTAACAGCCTCCTCTCTGATTAAGCATAGCCTGGTATCTTTAAACCTCAGGCCTTTGCAGCATGGAACAGGTAATGATTTTAGCCTATGAGACCTGCATTTTATAACATAAGACACTTTTAGGTAAGTTTCCATGTGTAGATACACTGTTCTCTAGATCCTATATTGAGGGTATTTATACATAGTATTATTGATGTAGACCCTTTCATTTACCATGAAAAAATATTATATAAACCAGAATGGAGTATTTATATCTTAGGCATGCACCCTTATCTCATGTTTGGAGCCTAGTTTTGAGATTCTGACTAATGATGAGATTTAGAGGCATGCAGGACCCATTTTATGTTTACACAGATTATCTACCCAAAGGTCGACCTCATTTAAAGGGACTGATTTAATTCAGGAAAGTTATTTTTCTCTTTTAAATCTAATTTAAGAAGCTTGTCTGAAATAGTAATAGATAGCAGAGAACTGTTTGTGCAGCAATATAAACCAGCAGATCTAGACATAGTGACATCTTTCCACAATGAAATGGACACAGCAGAAATATCTAGGGAATTATAGATTAAAAACAAATTACTTAACATCCAATAAAGCAGTGAAAAGATAAATAACACACTGATAACTGCATAAAAAGCATCTAGTAGAAGTTACTGATGCACAGTTTTTATAATAACTTTATTTTTTAAGAGGCTGAGGGACACTTAGGTTTTTACAGTAAATCTGTTCATCCATAGACACGTTTTTCTTATTTGAGCATCAGACACTTGTAGGGACTTATGAAGTGAGCTTAGTTAAATTCAGCACTCAGAGAATTTGCACAGAAGCTTCCTTATTTTGATTCTTCCCCATCCAGTCTGCCATTTATCAGAGCTAAGATGTATGTCAGAGGAAGCGGGATTTGTCTTAAAAGAGATTTGGAGGAAATCTTCCTTCAATATTTATAGTGCTTGACAAAGTCATGTTCACACGGAAGTCAGTATGGATATGAGGAAGTTAAAGTCGGGTGGCTTATTTTACATTACTGGCTGAAAGCCTGTCTGATGGGATTGATGTGGAGCACTAATTAATCACCCAGGGTCTCCTCATTCACTAATCACATTGCATGAAACTTCCTTGCTGGCTGAGACTCAAGGGCAAACCATGGGCGTCCAGCCAGCTTATTTTTCATAAGCATTACGCTACCTTTATAAATTAGTGTGAACCTAATGTATACTGTCAGCAGTTTACTTTCCCATGGTAACCCTCTCTGGTTAACCAGCTTTAAATGAAATCTTACACTGAGAATAAGAAGAAGCTTCTTGAAAAATGGTGGGGGGGAAGGAAGGTTTAAAATCTTCTTTGTAATCTTTTTTTTCCCATGATATATAGATTTCAGTAAAAAATCTTCTGGATTGACTTAACACACAGATGACATGATCATTGCCTTTTGTTGTCTGAAAAGTGAGCCTATATGATCTTTAAGGAAGAGACTTTTTCCATAACATTTTTAATTGCAATAATAATTTGTTCATTGAGTGCATACTATACACAGAATACTTACCTTAACTGAGATATTCTCACATCAGTCCTGTGAGGATGCTGTTACTACCACCGCTTATGGGTGAGAAAACTGAGAGCTGTCAACTTGTCCAGGGTCATATCTATCTTGGCCAGGGCCCAGATGTGAACCATGGTTTGTCATCAAAGGCCATGCTCATTTGCTTGTGTTACTATTCATGGCTCTCATGGCTCATCTGGTCCCTTTATACTATCCCTTTTAACTTGAGGAAAAGGTGGTCTTAGTCTTTAAAAAATATTCCTATTTCCATATTCATTTGTTGCATTCATCTGGATTAATAAATCCTTTTAGAAGCATGTTGATCTCTAGCACATTGTTTTATGTCTTCAAATCATTTTAATGTCTTACAGCTTTGGCTCAGAGGACAAAAAAATTGTGGGCATCTTTAAACCAGAGGAAATAGGTACAGCTTATTTACACATCACTCACGCTGTTGTTCATCTTGAAATGGTTCCAGACAAGAAAAGGAAAATTCCAGAGTGCACATACATGGATAGTTTCCAAGGCAGTGCCTGTTGAGAACACAGTCTTCCATCCTGAAGCTGTGAATGGGTCAGGTACAGCTTGTCCTGTATGTAAATTAATTTCTGAGAGTCTGTGTAATAAACTCTTCTATGAAAGAACATATAGAAGAGTGATTTGTCAAAACCCACTTCCCCTATTAAAAATACCTAGCTAGAGAGACTGGGTTGATATTTGGTGGTTTATATGGGCCCTGTGTTAAGCCAATACTTTCCTCCTTAGTATGCAGTGCTGATGTTCCTGGTTGAAAAGAATCCATTCCATTTCTTTTTATGGTTTCATGAAAAGTTGGAAAGGGGAAAAACTGAGCTGAACATACCGAATAATAGCTAAATGGTGCCAGCAGTCTGCCCTTTTGTTTTCAGACGTTCTCCCTCCCCATCCTTTGTGAGTCATTGAGCCAGTAGGACCTATCAAAGACGCCTCAGTGTATAGAACATTTTATGTGGGGCTTATTTGTCATCCACAGCAAAGGCCTAATTGCCTCCAGGCCTCCTTTCACATGATAATCAATGGATTTGTATCTCCTGGGTGTGCTCTATGTATTCTACATTCATTTCTCAAGATGTCTTAGATTGTGATCAAATATAAAGCATCAGAAAGATGCTGTCAATCCAGTAAAAACATTAAGGGCATTTAAAAATGTACATGGAAATGTAAAAAGAGCTTGAAATGAAGGTACCTACTATTAGTCTTTTTTGTGCATATTTAATTGGATCAAAATTACAACATCTGTGATAGCTATGAAGAAGGCTAAATGGCATTTCTAGGGTGTAGCATGTTTCTCTTAGAACTTAGCATTTCAAAGGCCCACTGAGAGAAAATTCGAGTCCTGTTTTAATATGAACTAGTGGTTCTCAAAGGTGACTTCATGGATGCCTTTGTTACTGATGTTATCATTAAGATTTCATTTTATACATCCTGAATTCTAACAAGAGGTCAGTATACTCTGAATATAGTTTCCTGTAGTGGTTTTGCCTAAGTGGGGTGGGAGGAGGCTGTGCACGTGGGTGATGAGTGGGTGATGGGGGCGGAGAGGGTAGGCACCAGCATTCCACTCATTCTGTCTATAATGCCTGGAAAATTGGAGTTACATCCCCCTGGTGTTCCTTAACAATTATTTCTAGCTAAGACACATGATTACTAAAATTCATCTGAAATATGCAGTTATTTCTTAGAAAAATTTTTAATACTTACAGTTAAATGAGAACATTTTTAATTGAAAGAATTATACATTGACTATAGCAAAAAAATTTGTTCAGTAAGGGAGTCACTTTCCCCCCAGAAAATATACCACTATATTTCTCTGAAAAGAAAGGATATATATGTATGTGTGTATTTGATTTTTTTTTTTTTTTTCCTGTGCCTCAGGCTTCTGGTGTCTTAGTTCCCTGACCAGGGATTGAACCCAGGGCCCTGGCAGTGAAAGTGCTGAGTCCTAACCACTGGACTGCCAGGAAATTCCCAAGAAAGGATATTTTATGGAATAAGCAAACATTTTTTTTAAAAAAATGCTCTTTCTGTGCTCTGTTGCATCTGATTCTTTGCAACTCCTTGGACTGTAGCCCACTAGGCTCCTCTCTCCATGGAATTTTCCAGACAAGAATGCTGGAGTGCATTGCCATTTCCTTCTCCAGGGGATCTTCCCAACCCAGGGATCAAACCTGCATCTCTTGTGTCTTCTGCACTGCAGGTAGATTCTTTACCACTGTGCCTCCTGGGAAGCCCTTAAAAGGCATAACAAAAATTTAAAACACACAGGCATAGGAAGGATTTGTATTAGTTGTGTTTTTTTTTTTAAAAGAATACCAGAAATAACTCTGAGTTAATAGCTCCTCTGCCTCCTCAGCTCTGACCGAGCTGACTTCCAACATTGCAGACCAGGGCAAGCTATGGACACCAGGGAACAGTCTGTTGGGGGAGAGGGGAACACCAGCCCTCCTTCTGTAAAACAGTACCAGTAAATGTTAAGAGCTGGGAGGAAGCTGAGAATGTACCCTGCCCACCAGCTAGCAAGTTACCTATCTCAGTGTCATAGATGCTGGCAGAGACGCCAGACTCCTGGTTCAGATGATACAGGACACAATTTTAGGAGCCAGTGTATCAACATTCTTTACTTACTCTTTCCCTGAGCCCTAGTTTCCACAGGGTGATGCAGAGCAGGCCAGTTGACACCTGTGCACATAATGAGCTGTGTTATAGGCTGGGAGCCCTGAATTTAGGGAACTCAAAACTTTTATAATGGGTCGCAAGCCTGCTGCAGCCTTTGCAACATTTCTGGGAACATTGTCTCCATCTTCTAAGGCTGTCTGCTGTACATGTCTCTTGAAAAGATAGTCTGTCACAAATGACTCACTTGTAATGCCAATTGATTCATAAGGAGTGCAGAAACTCAAGAAAATGATCTGCCAACATAAAATACTCTGGAAACAGACCCCAAATAAGCACAGATTCCATGAACAGCTCCTGTGCACTGACGTTTACCGGCTGCATATGTTCCGATAACACAGCCAGTAGCAACAGTGTGTATCTCACTGTGATTTTATCAGATGGGTGAAATGTGATAATTTAATTATATCCGGTATCTGGATCACATATCCTTTTCAAAACGTCTTCCCTTCCCTCGTGTTGGTCACTGCAGTCCTGTGTATAGGAGTTGTTATTCTCCATCTATACTTGAGGAGACGGTTGTCCAGTGACTTGACCAAATTCACATGCTAGTATGAAATCTGGGGTTTCCTGACACCTAGTCTGTTAGTCTTTGAGACCTATGGCCTAACTCTTTCCCTTTTGTCTTTTACAAAGGCAGAGGGCATTACCGGCCATTACGGAGGTGACCCCAGTGCCGAGTTCCTTTGTGGTGGTCGCTGTCCCTCTCAGCTCATCTTGGGTCTTGCTCAGGCATCCTGCTGGGATTGTCTGGTGATGGTGCCCGTGGTCTCCAAGGCCAGGGATGAGTCTGAAATAAGGGAAGTGATTGTGTTGAATGTTTTCTTGTTGCTCTAAGTTTTATTTCCAGTTTAGTTGAACACAGGCAGTCTCCACTGTGTCAGCTCTTTTGCTTAGCAGAGCAGCCCCATCGGCTTCCCTAGTGGCTCAGAATCCACCTGCAATGCAGGAGACCCAGGTTTGATCCCTGGGTCAGGAAGAGCCCCTGGAGAAGGAAATGGCAACCCACTCCAGTACTCTTGCCCAGAGAATCCCGTGGACGAGGAGCTTGGCGGGCTACAGTCCATGGGGTTGCAAGAGTTGGACACGACTGAGCGGCTAACCCTTCACTTCAACATATAATCACAAGTGGCAGACTTTTTATCTTTGCTTTTGGGGGCAGCTGTCTGTCTTGGTACCTGCTGCCCCTCTGTCTACCTCTGTGACCCTCCCTCCAGTTCCCTCTGTGCACTTCACCGTGAATCTTACTGTCCTCTGGGATGATTCCTCGGTCCTCTTCTCTACAGACTCTTTACGTGGCCTTAACAATAACCACAGGAACAATTACTCATTGAGCATGTCCTGCATGCCAGGCCCTTTTCAAAGCACATGACGTGCTTTATTGCTTTCAGTCTCCCTCAGTGGCCCTATGAGATGGATACTGCTATCTCCACATTTAGAGAGGAGGAAATAGAGAACTGAGAGGGTCAGCTGTTTGTCCGAGGTCACACAGTAAGTGATGGAGCTGAATTTCTCACCTCTGTGTGCTCTCTGGCCTCCTGGCCCTCCTGCGACTATGTCAGGACACCTTAACTTGCACATCTGAGTCCATCTGAGTGGTAACGTGTCTGAAACTGATTTTGCGAAATGATGTTTCTCCTAAAATCTTCTCGCTCACCCACATTCCTAACTTTGAGAAGGACATCGTAGGCTATTAAGTTGCTTCAGCTAAAATCCTGGGAATTTTCATAGATTCCTCTTTCTTCCTCATCTCCCACCACTAATTCACTCATTCATTCAACAAGTGTTTATTTAAGACCTACTGTGAAGCGCACATTGTTCTAAGTTTAGGGGGTACAGAAGGAGCTGGAAGAATCTCTGCTTCCATGGAGCAGTGTTTTCGTGGAAATCAGTATCCTCATTTTATAGATTTGGAAACTGAGGAATAGAGAGATTGAGTGACTTGCCCATATTGTCACGTATTTAGGGTGGAAACTGAAGCGTTCTCGTTGAGAAAACCATGGTCTTGACCTTACACCCCATGCTTCCTGTCACCGTGTCCTGTGGAATCTCCTCCTTCATCTTCTGTCTTCACCTGACTGCCACTGCTTTTCTGGGCTCATATCACTGTCACCAGAGTTACTGCAGGAACCTCCTTACTCATCTCACCTGCAGTCTCACCTCCCTTCTCTTTATTCTCTGTACTGTACTGGAATCATTTTTCCAAAATGCAGTCTGATCCTGTCATTGTCTCACCAAAAATCCTTGGTTGGCTTCAAGTAGCTTGGTGGTGCCTTGGTCCCCAAGACACACACAGCCTACTTAGCAATGTCAGCCTTCACCAAGTACCACAGTTAGCTGGAGTCCTGGTTAAGACAGAGCTTGCAGAGCCCCATCCCCAGAGTTGCTGAGGAGGTGGGCCTGGGACCCCCTGAGAATCCGCAATTCTGACAAGTCTGTGGAGCAGGACCCACGCTGAGAATCGCTGCTGGCCCAGGGCCTGGCCTGATGTCTCCGCTCCAGCCCAGGCAGCACTTCTGGTTTCCTGAGGGACAGGCTATTTCAGGCTTTGTTCCTTTTGCACACACTGCTTCCTCTGCAGGAGACACTCTTCCTTTTTCCTTCCCCGTTGCTTCCTAGGAAGCTTCCTCTGACCCCCGCTGCCACCCCACCCTGCAGGGAGCCCAGGGCCTCACCTCTGTGTCTCTGTGGCTCTGCATCTCTGAGCAGGTGCCATGCCATTCCCTGTGCTTGAGTCTTGGTTTTGCTTAGAACAGTCCCACTTTCTGCCCCTCGACAGTTAGCTCTCTAAGACATCATCTGTTATGCTTTTCGCCTTCCTGTCCGTGGCATCTAGCATAGTGCCCAGTGTATATAGAAACTATGTACTTATTGAGGGAATTGAAATACATAATCCTACTTGTGCTTTTAAAAAAGAGTAATCCTATTGTAATTTTTCTCTGCATTTCCCATTAAGCCTTGCGTCAGATGTTTCTTTAAAACTTTACGATGTTTCAACACAAAAACAGTGTACATCTGAGAGTCTTTAACTTTCGAAGCTGCTGTTCGCTGGAGCTGCACTGCTTGGCGGCTTAATGCAAACAACAGGAGCTTATTTCTACAAAGGCTGATGTTTGTCTGCAGATAGCTTACTTCTCATACTTGTGTGAAATTCTTGAGTCCTTCAGTCCTCCTCAGCTTTCAGAACATCTGTGTGGTCTCTTCTTAGCCTTGGTTTTTATCTCAACAGAGAAGTATAGATGGAGTAGCCCAGGCAGTATAAGCCTGGCTTTGACTGAGACGAAGATCAGTGGTCTGTAAACTTGCAGCCTCCATGTTTCCATCCAGAACTGCACGATCCCCCATGTTCCTTTCTGTGTGCATGCATTGCCTGAGAGATTTCCAAGAGGAATATGGGTTTTATGGCCTGCAGAGCCCTCCCCGCCTTCCTCTCCCTTCCCATCTCAGATTACTGAGAAACTGAAATTGCACTGGTTCTTGCCAAAATGTTAAGCTCCAAACTCTTAACAAAGGAGTTTGTGAATGAGATTGTCCCTGGATTGTAGACATTTCTTCAAGAGGTGCTCTGGCTGTCTCCTGGTGCAGGGTGAGCTCAAAGGTAGAGAGAGCCCTGCCCTCCTCTCTGGGAAAACAAGAGGAGAAAACACAGGTCTATAATGCTTGGGAACCACATCTCTGCTTGGGAACCATTTCTGGAGTTCTGGCTGTGTCATTCTGCTTCCAAAATTCAGTCAGCAAGCAGAAGGCAGCCCTTTCTCTGAGGAAGAACATGGCTGAATCACGTGGAGCTTCTCACACCAGGTCACAACAGCTTTCCCGGTAGTTCAGAGCCACCATAGTCTGTCCTCAGCTATTGGGAAAAGCACCCTCCACCAGATCATTGTTAGTCTCTGGAGCCCCATCGTGCTCATGCCTGTTCCACACACTTAATTGTTTATAGCCAGCTTGTCACAAGACTAAGCGTGAGAGAAATTGGTCTCTTATTTCTGTCTTAGGACCCTCTTGGTAGCAAGTAACAGGAAGCCCCCAAAGTAATTTGAGTCAGGATGGGAGGATGAGATGTACAGTAGGGACCCAGGGGCATCGCGTGGAACTCAGGGTCAGGATGTGTGGCTGGGGTCCTGGGGATGAGGGGTGGAAAGTGGGCAGGAACAGAAGTCCCCCTTTTTTGCTTCTGTATCTGCATGCTCCCTCTGTAGCACCCCAGTCTATTCCAGCCTAAGGGAGACTGAAGCTGACAAAAATCACCATGTCCAACGCTCAATTTCTGGGCAAGAGAGACTCTGATCTTGTATTGGATAAATGGCTCTTTCTGAGACGCAGGCCCACCGCAGTCTGCTTCTCAGTCTACAGAGGGTGGGCCCTCCTTTGCATACATGACTGCAGGGGCCCACCCTTGAGGAGGGTGGCCAGTTTTCATAAAAGGGGGGTGTAGATGGAGATGTTGCCCCAGTCAATATTACTTACAATTTTTTTAGATTTTTTTTTTTAATGTAGACCGTTTTGAAAGTCTTTATTGGATATTACTTCTGTTTTATGTTTTAGTTTTTTGGCCATGAGACATGTAGGGTCTTAACCTCCTGACCGTGTTTTGAACCCATACCCTCTGCATTGGAAGGCAAAGTCCCAACCTCTAGACTGCCAGAAAAGTCCCGATATTGGTTATAATTTATATTCCACATTCTTCCCCAAAGATTCTGTTTTTTAGAATGGATATAACGGAACCAAAACAAATCATGGAGGGTGTAAAGTAAAAGCGAAGAGTGGTAAGGTTAGGGGGAAGGACGATGCATTGAGAAGCCCTGATGGGGAGAAGTTTAGTGTGGGGTTTCAGAATTAGCAGGTTTTTAAGTTCTGACGCCAGTGACACCCAGTATTCATGAACAAGACTGATGAGACAAGAAAAAGACTCAAGGTTAAACACGATCTCAATATCCTGACTGGAGTGTATTTCTTGTAAACGCGCAGGGGTACTTGTAGATGCTGTTCCTGGAAGGAGCCTCCCGCCTGCGTCAGGGGAAGGAGATGATTCATTGGAGGCAGGTGTTCCTGCCCCTTAAATAGGCACATGTTGTGCAGTTAACACAGCCCCCATCGCTCCCCGAGTCTGACCTCAGGCCGTGTGGCACCTTTTCAGCCCTGTGTGTGTAAATGTCCGGTAAGGGTCTATATGCGAGAGGTGCAGCAGCTAAGAGGAGAGGGGCCGCTGGTCACTGTGAATGAGGATGCTTTCTCATCCTTGGAGGAGGCAGGGCTGCACCTAGAGGAAGCAGGAGTCACCCTGACCTGGCCTAGGTCTGGGGAGAGGAGGTGGCAGCTAAGAAAGGACTAAGGATGGGGAGGGAACCGACATGTAGGAAGTGCCAACCATTCCAGGCATGTGAGTCGAGTTTTGAATGTCACCCAGGCCTTACACTGTCACATTGACCCCTGAAGTTGCTCTGTTTCCTCAGGGGCCCTTAGTATCTCTGTTTGACACATTAGGACCAGGGGGCTCTGGGAAATCAGGAAGCCCTCCCGTAGTTCTTTCTGTCTCCAGGAGAAACCAGTCACCGCCACGGCCTTCAGAACCCAACCAGTGTGGGTCCTGTTGCTCCATTAAACCTGGACACCTCAGCTTAGGCCCTTAGCCAGGCTGCTGCTTTGCCTCGAACTCGGTTCCCTGACACCTACCAGCCAGCTCCTTCCTGTCCTTCGTGTCTTTGCTTATGTGACTTTCTTGGTGGAGACTTGCTCTGTCCGCTCCATTTCAGCGTCACAGCAGCTCACTCCGCCCTGGACCACACCTCATTCCCCCATGCTGTTCTCTTTTCCCGCAGCGTTTCTCGTCTTCTACAGCTGTACGTGGTCTAACTCATGTATGCTTCTTTTTAGTGTCTTTGGTTCCTGACATGGCCCAATGAGAATGTCAGCCACAAGAGCAGGCACATTTGTCTTTTTCGCTTCCCAATGGTAATTATCCAGGGCCCCTAGAGGGCTACCTGGCTCATAGCAGATGCTCAGTAAATGTGTGCTGAACAAACAAGGAGCCTTTCCGAGGTCACGAAACCACAAGCCCAGCCAGAGCTGGGCTTCTTCCTGCTGCGTGTGTTCAGGCTGCATGAGGAGGCCACGAGGGCAAAGTGAAGTGAGAGGTTGACCCTGGCTCAGATGGGAAATATCCTGTTTACAAGTCTGGACTTTATCTGCCATGCCATCTTATCATGGGGATTCTGGACACTTTGAATGTGCAAATTGGGACATGGGGACCCAGTGGCAAAATTGGGATTGCCTTTCTGCGTATTGAATTTTCCACCAACCCGTGTCTATACCCCTCTGACATGGCAAGAATTATGCCCAGAGGCGTTTTATTCCTGCGTCAGCCCCTGTTTGATAGAGACAGTATAGATTTTGTTAACAGAAGTATTTAGCACACTTGTGTAGACTGCTCTGCTCATCCACCCCGCCAGACCTGGAGTCTGGGTCACACTTAAGTGTCAGAAAAACATCTTCATAAAATGTACACGTGCTACAGGTTCAGGAAAATACATCTCTTCTTTCCCTTTCCTCTCTTCTGTGCCAAAGGTTTTAAAGTGCATCTCTCCTGTTTATTCAGGCACAGCTTATGATTTTTAAAAACAACGTCATCAGAATGAATAACGAATAAAAGTTCTTTCCGTTGTTATTTAGGATATTTTCCAGGTTCCAATTAGGTGGGAAAATTGACTTGATTTTTATTTTCCTCTTCTGTGTTTACCTTGCTGCATTGTTATTTTGAGTCTGTTCACAGGGTGCCAGACAGATGTCATTGTTGTTATTTTTTAAGCAAAGAGGATCAAAAATGTCCATTTAAGAACTGCCTGTGGGGGGGTAAAAAAGACTTGCCTGTGAACTTTAACATACAGCTATACATAACTGCTTCCTTTTATGAATAAAAGTTGTAGGAGGTGATGGACATGTATATAGGTTTTAAATAATTTATTTTTTAAAAGTATGCAAGCTGAAACTTGCTTCAAAGAGAATTCAGAGAGCAGCCAAAATACCCATGAAAGAAAACTGTCCTTCAGAAATGCTGCTAGATCTCAAGCTAGTTATGAAATTGACACCTGAGAGTTATTTCTGTCAGAGAAGACATAAGATAGATTTAGAGGAGCCATAGTCTCCATTTAAAAGATGTCAGAAACACAGGCATTATCCTTAATATTATACTTCCCTCTCCTTCACCCTTACCCCCATGCCATCCTGTCACCATATCCAGGCATCTCTGAAGATGTCAGTTTTACTTCTAAATGCTCTCGATTCCATGTGCTTCTTCAGTACATTTCAGTCGAGGATGCAGTTGGGTCTTGTCTGCATGACAAAAGCTCCCTCCTTCTAGCTTCTGTGCATCTACTCTGAACTCTCAACTCATCTTTTCTGCAACTCAGGTCATTTTCCCAAAGATCAAATCTGATAAAAACCTGCTTTCTCACCCCATCTCAGCCAACTACATACATACAGCCCTGAATGTCTTCCTGTCACTCTTAGGGCGATGACTGGATTCCTTAATGTGGCTTATGAGACCCTGAATAGGCTGGTCCTGCTTCCATCTCTCATTGCATACCTGCCATACCTCCCTGCTTCCCCCATTGTCTGTGCATCTGTCATACTAGTCACCTTCAGACCCCTTTACTTGCGGTGCTTCTCTCACCCCAGGGCCTTTGCACATTCTCTTCCCTCTACCTGAATCATTCTGCATTCCTTTCTTTACCAGTTAACGTCTTCTCATCTTGCAGACCCCAGTTCCTATGTTGCTTACTTAGGGAAGCCTTCTTGGACTGGCTTCCCTGGTGGTTCAGCAGTAAAGAATCCACCTGCCAGTGCAGGAAACGTGGGTTCAGTCCCTAGGTTGGGAAGTTTCCCTGGAGGAGGAAATGGCAACCCACTCCAGTATTCTTACCTGGAAAATTCCATGGAGAGAGGAGCCTGGTGGGCTGCATTCTGGGGTCATGAAGAGTCCGACACGACTGAGCACACACACACTTTCTGGACTTCTATTCTAGGTCAAATCTCCCTCTTATCATTTGTATTGGTCTTATGTTCTTCTCCTTTAGAGCACCATCAAGGATGATTTTGTCTTTTACACATTAATTGGTAAAGATGTATCTTTCTATCTAGACTTTAAGATCTCTGGAAACAGGGACCATGTCTGTTTTCTTACCTCCATTTATCACAAGATAAAAGCAGTGCCTAGCACAAAGTAGGAACTCGAGAAATGTTTGTTGAAGGTTGTATATAGATGAGTGAATGGCTTCTTGAAGCACCCGTTGCCGTACCAAGTAGTATAATGGAACACTGGTCCATTTCTGATATGTTGGAAGCTCAGCAAGGACAAAAACAACAGATGGAGGAAGAGATTTTCTATGTGTAGGACCCAGAGAAAAGGGGGCAGATGTGACCTTCCTGGCAGAGAAGCCCCATCGTCCTAGTCTCATCACAGGGCCACTGTCCTCTCCAGCTTTTCTTGAGGATCGGCTTTGCTGGCTCTTGTTCTACAAAGCCTGGTGGGCTTCCATCCACACGCCACTCTCTGTTTCTGCCTAAGTGCTGTTCTCATTCCTAGTCAGGAAAACATACTTTGCTTTGAATACCTAGAAATTAAAAGAAGTACTTTTGAGTCGTAAAACATGAGTTTCAGTATAATTCTCCATCCTTTGTTTGGCTGAACAGACATTTTATGCACTTTAGCAGAGTATAATACTATAATAGCCTGGAGCTTGGACCAAGGAGTCAAGTTGCCTGAGCAGCCCAGCTCGGGCACCTATGTAATCTTGGGAGACTTACTCCATGTGTCTGAGTCTCAGTTTCCTTAGCTATAAAATGGGGATAATATTTCTACTGCATGGAATTATTGTGGTACACTTTAGAACAGCATTGTCCAATAGTAATATAGTCCAAGCCACATATATAATTTAAATTAAATGTTCCACTAGCTGTATTTTTAAAAAAATCTATAAAATAAATAAGCTTCATGGATATATTATACAGCACAGGGAAATATAGCCATGATTTTGTAACTTTAAATTGAGTCTAATCTATAAAAATATTGAATCACTATGTGATACACCTGAAACTAATATAATCTTATAAATCAACTACTTCAATAAACAGTAAAATGAAATAAGTGAAATTAATTTCTAATATATTTAACCCAATATATCTGAAGTATTATCATTTCAACATGTAATCAAAAATAAAACAGCTGTAAAAAAATAAGTTATAAAAAAGAATGAATGCCATTTGCAGCAACATGGATGGACCTAGAGATTGTCATACTGAGTGAAGTAAGTCAAACAAATATCACATGATATCACTTATATGTGGGGTCTAAAAAAATGATACAAATAAACATATACAAAACAGAGATTCCCAGAAGTAGAAAACAAACTTATGGTTACAAGAAAGGAAAGGTGGGGGTGAATAAATTAGGAATTTGAGATTAATAGATATGTACTACATATTTAAAATAGATAAACATCAAGTTCCTATCATATAACACAGGGAACTACAACATCTTAGAATAACTTATAATGGAAAAGAATCTGAAAAAGAATAGATATATTGATATATATGTATTACTGAATCACATTACTGTATGCCTGAAACTAAGACAACATTGTAAATCATCTATAGTCCAATTAAAAATAAATAAGCAGCTGTTAATGAGAGCTTTTACGTTCTTCAGAACGTTAAGTCTTTTAAATGCAGGGTATAGTTTACACCTGCTAGCACATAAGTCTTTTAAATGCAGGGTATATTTTACACCTACTAGTACATCTCACGTTGAACTAACCATGATTCAAGGGCTCAGGGGCTGGAGGCTGCTGTGTTAGGCAGTGCTGTTTTAACTCATTCATATAAAACACAGTACTTAGTATGGTGCTTAGTTCATAATTAGCATTTGACAAATGTTGGCAAAATTAATATTCATTTTACAACATCAAAGTTGGATAGACAAACATTTGACTGTGTGTTTGCATATATTGCCACGTGGGAGGATGCCTCAGATCTGGTCTTGTTTCTATTTCAAACGAGTAAAGAATTTACTTTAATGTTCTCATTTGTTCCCTGTAAGGTGGCCTTTGGGTTTCAGAACAAGGCCAGTTTGGGGGTTTATGGTCGCCTTTTCTTCTGGAGGTGGGAAAGGGGAAACTCAGTGTGCTTCAAGTGCTGCGTGCCTGTGTCTGTTTTTTTGGCTCTTCCCTGTTTAATTGTTGGAGCTGAAACAACTTGATTTTAAAAGAAAACATATGGGCTGAGAGTCATTGGGAGGATGTTTGCTGATGATGGAGCAGGAGAGCTATGTATGGGCTGAGGTCCCGGCCCTGCACCACTCGCTTAGTGGTTGAGTGCTTTCCTGGACTTGAGATTCAGTGTCTTTCTCCAAATCCTCAAATCTTGTTTGGGAGGTCACAGTTAAGGCAGGAAATATTGGAGCAAAATTGTAAAGGAAATTGTCTTTCAATCTTCTTTAGATCCTGATTTTTTTTTTTTCTCTCTTCTTTGTCAAAAATTTTGTTTCCAATCTGTTGATATGATTTGGGAAGGAAAAAGATTTTTCAAAGTGCCAAATAATTTTTCTTTTTCAAAGAAAAAGATTATTCAAAGAGGAGAATGACCCACCACTGAATTTGTTTTCTCTGTTACTCCGTTGCTGTCACCAGCATGGGGAATGTCTGTTCTATAACCAGTTCTTCATGTGAAGGCAAGGTTCTCATCTCTTTTTACCCTCTCAACTTCCCATTGCTTCCTTGGGTGGGAGCATATGATGTCCTCCTCATATCCCGTATACTTCTAACCTGAATGTATCAACTTTCTGTCCCACAGAGGAAAATGGGGACTTATCACTACTGGTAAGAACACAAACGTTAACGTTAACATTTGTGTTGGTCCAAATCTCTGCTTCTCCACTCAGAAGCTGTGTGCCTCTGAGCAAATTAATCTTTCTTAAAATGGAGTTAATAATAATGCCTCTTTCAGAATAAATTGTTGTGATGCTTAAGAGAGACATGGCATACAAAAAGCACTAGGCACAGTGCCTGACAAGTAATAAAGAGAAGTTAATGTTAGCAATGAGGCAGGGGACCTCCGCGATGACCTGTTTGCCCTCCTCAGCAAGAGGGACAGTAGGCCAAGGTGTCCTCTGTCACAGCATCCCACCATTGCTCGTGATGACACTGTGATTTACTGCATCAGGGGAGTGACCTGCCTTTGTCCGCAAAGCGCTTTAATATGAGAAAGTCTCGGATTTCCCTGGGCTGAGTTTGATGTCAATAAGGATGTAGGTCTGATGGTCTCCCGTGTGTGCACTTGTCTGTTACCCTACTGTGCTGGGACCTATGAAAATGATAGTGACATACTGAGTGGCATTATTTTTGTACTACAGAGACCCAGAAACGTTTTGAGTCATTTGAGAGACTGGTGAATTTGTGGCTTCGGATAGAAACTGTAAAGTGAAATAGCATTCTGGTCAGGGCAGTAGAGAGGCTGAGCATAGTGGTTTTTCATTGGCATGCTGAAAATACATTTTTCTAAATGTTCTCAGACGTCTGTGACCAAGGGTAGCTTGGAAGAAAGGGGTCCTTCGGTTTTGCTCCATCAAGGCCACGGTGCCGAGCTTTTCTGTGTGGGGACTCAGAATGCATCAAGTGCTGTGTCACTGCAGTGTCAGATAATTGTCCAGGGTTTGGGAAGTTCTGCTTATAAAAACACCACCACCTTTTCCGAGCAGTCACTCCTCTGTGTTATTTTCAGTTCCCTCTTTTCTCTCTGCTCCCGCTGTTTTCCCCTCCCCTTTTTGGATTTATTAGCCATTGCCTACAAAGTGTCAGTAACTCCCTGCTGCGAATGGCAAAGACCTCGCCAGGTGGACCCTTCTCAGATTTCCCTGAAACTGGAGAGAGTAACCACCCTCACTCATTTTCTCCACGGCTCCCTCTCAGTGGGCAGCTTCCCTGATGTTTAACTTGATCAAGATGTTAGTAAAATAAACAGCGTGCACCACGGCCCTCAGTCTCAACCTGCCCACCCTCTTTTCACCTCACTGTTTGGAGAGGAAACTCAGAGTTGCTGTGGATAATAAAGATGAGGACTAAGATGTGTCTTTCCTTGTGGCTAGTTGCACCCAGTCCTGATCACTGAGCTCTGAGTAGGTGGACAGCCGTGTGCCATGTGTTACCAAACCTGTGGAACTCTGGTTATAAGACATGCTATTATTTGAGGTACAGTCAAGGGGGAAAAAAGCAATTAAACTGAGACATCATCATTTTTAAGACACATCCCAATTTCAGAAATGTTTAAGTGTGCTGGAAAAATGTGTCTCTTAAAGGAGATGGAATGCCATGAGAATGGATTCAAATGGACTATCCCCCTGGTTACTGTTGCTCCCCTCCCTCGCCCCATAATCAGTGCAACTGATGGATGGCTGAGTCCGTGTATTTTCAACTCAACCTTGCATGTTATTTGTGTGCTCTGTGTTATACATAAAGTTATAGCACTGAGTTTAGGCCAAGTCATAGAAGCCCTTTCAACTACAATGTAAGTATTAGAAGTTTCTGACAAAGATTCCAGGTGTTTTCTTTGGATCATCCTGGACTTGATAAGGGTCCTATTCCTTTTTGAAGGGGTGATAAAGAGTTGACTGAGGGGCACTGGGGGTTTCTGCAGGCCCTGCCTGCCCCAGCCCCATTCATGATGGCATGATGACAAGGAGAAAATCTCCAACTCTGCTAAATTCATGCCCCAAGTTATCCATTTTCTAGTGAACATCATGCTTAGGTTTATGGGGGTACTCACTGCTTCCTCTCCAGTCCAGAAAGGCAGCGTTAGACATTATTGATGACTTTAATTTTATTCAAGATTCTACCTAATTATTATTCTTTATAATCTGAATGACTTCTAAGCAAGTGCTGTTCTTAATGTGGTAATAATTTTATCAAAGGGATGGTGGTATTTCTTTTCCCGTTGAAGACCGTTAGATTTTAGAGAAAACTTTCTCAGCAGATAAAGTAACAACAAAAAAAAATTGATTGAAACTTTGTACTAGTAAAAATACAGCATTTAGTCTCATACTTACACCACTTTCTCGCTTTCTTTCAGTTTTTGGGAATAGCATTTCTTGGAATCGGACTTTGGGCGTGGAATGAAAAAGTAAGTCAAACATCGTTAAAATGTACACATTTTGCTTGTAAGAAGCTGCACGTTATATGCTGTCTCTTTTTCCTTTTTGATGACTGCCAATTGTATGGAAACATGGCTCTTTAACGAAAAAGTACCCCTTAAAAAGTAATGTCACAGTTCAAAGACTCTTTAAGGATGGAGCCTATATTGGTCACTGCACCAAAATAATTACAGAAGTAACAACACACGTGCATAACACAGAATGTGTAATTGGAATTTTATCAGTTAGCCGGAGAGACGTGTTCCAATGGAACATGGCCTCACTCTGGCACAAGAATTTCAGTAATGCATATAAATAATACTAACATTACTAAATGAGCACCTGGAGCCTTTTTTTTTCTCTTTTGCTTGTTAAAAAACCATTTGGAAGATTATTCAAGCCATGAAGATGATATTTGAGTGTCAACATTATGTGCTAAGATATTAGCATGTAGTATGTATGGAGGAAACTAGATACAATTCATGTTTGAAAATCAGATAAACTTATCAGTGTTGCTAAAGAGTGTGAACATTTGTGTGCTGATTGGAAGTGTTAAGGAATATCCAAACTTTGTCATCAAATTTTGCACAGTAAAAGAATAAATCTGGATCTCTGGAGAAGGCTATATGAAGACACAGTGTTCTGGGCTGTTTATTATGTAAATAACACCCTCACGACAACACTGCCCTGTGTCCGTTCCTCCACTTCACTTCCCATCCATACCTTTGAAGTTTTTTTCTGCAGCTTCTCCTTCTGACGCCAAGCAGTGGAATTCAAAAATAAATACATACTCCTTTTTTCTTCCTTCTTTGGACATGAGATCATTGGCAGCATTTTATCTGTTCTGGTATTTGGCTACACAGTAAAGCTTTATCATTTCCCACCTATGAGAGTGAAGGAGTGGATGGATTGGTTAAAAGTTGTAAACTAAGACGTTAGCTGAAATTTTTCCAGAAAACCATTCTCTTATCACATTGACATTTCACCCTCTGAGCTTGACCAAGGCCTGAAGTCAGGCATTCCTTTGAAGTGGCCTGTGTGTTAGGAAAGGAGAGAAAAACTAAGAAAGTCCAGGAAACAAAAGCCCTTCAGCTGCAAGAAGGCATTTCCACAAGTAAAACAATGTTTAGATAGATTGTATCCAGTAAAACTCAAAGTAAATCCAGAGTTTTGAAATTGAACCGCCATCTGTTTATTTTCAGAATACTTGTACAGATTATGAAATGTTTATGGAAAATGAACCACCTTCCAGCAACCTTATGAGGAAGAGTGGTGACTATACATCAAGGGAAACAAATTAAGTTCCCAAAACAGAGAGAATTTTATCTCCAGAAACTTTTCTGTTGAATAACTGACCTTCTTTTGGATTATGATCAGCTTCTGCCTCGATCCCTTTATAAGCTTGGAGGTTTGTACTGGTGGAATCTCAGAAATTCCACTTTTAGAAGCCCTCTGTTTGGTTCAGGGCCAGATCATATAGCTTTGTATAATTCTCCTTTAATCAGTCCATTTCTATCTGCTCTGAAAAGATGCTGGAAGGCATTATGTGAACTAATTGTCTGTTCTAGCAATAAACAGACAATATGTTGTTTTGAAGGCTTTTCTCTTTGTGAAATATAATTATCCTTTTGTCTCATCGGTCACCCCATGTCTCTTCTTTGATAAAATCACAAAATTCTAAAACCGGCAGTATCGTACAAACATCAGAGCAAGGGGATGATGTGGTCTCTAGGGAGGGATGAAATAACAGTTCCCTCCTTTGTCAGGGCTGGTGTCAGCAAACGGAAGGCTTCTCTGCAGAGCTGGAGTTACTTGGCCAGGGTTGCCCAGCTACTGTGTAGCAGAACTCTGTGAGCTGGGACTACGTGGAGGTAGTGGAGGGTAAAGGACATGTTAACAGCACAGTATGGTGCACGCTGGCCATGTGTTTGGGCCCTGAGTCTGAGGGTGAGGATCCAGCAGCAAATGACGCTGAGTCCCTGTCCCGTGGGCTTTGTCTTTAGTAGGGGCACCAGCAGGAAGCAGTTAACTAGCCGGGAACATGTGTGCAGGTGTGGATGAGTGCTGAGAAACGCAAGGTATAGAGCAAGGGCTACTTAAAGAGTGGTGGGGAAGAGGGTCTCTCTTATTTTTTATTAATTCATTTTTGGCTGTGTTGGGTCTTTGTTGCTGTGCGGGCTTTTCTCTAGTTGTAGTGAGCGGGGGCCACTCTCCAGTTGCAGTGCAGTGGCTTCTCCTGTGGAGCACAGGCTCTAGGGCGCACGGGCTGCAGAAGTTGCAGCTTGTGGGCTTCATAGTTATGGCTCCTGGGCTTTAGAGCGCAGGCTCAGTAGTTGTGGTGCATGGATTTAGTTGCTCTGAAGCGTGTGGAATCTTCCTAGACCAGGGATCAAACATGTATCTCTTGTTCTGGCAGGTGGATTCTTTACCACTGAGCCACCAGGGAAGCCCCGAAAAGGATCTCTTTTAGATAGAGCAGTTGGGAACAGCCTCCCTGACAAGGGGGCGCTGGAGCAGAGACCTGGATGAAGTAAAGGGGGGTCTGCAGAGCACTGGGGAAGAGCATTCTAGGCAGAGGGAATGGCAAGTCCAGTTGCCCTGAGTCAGGCACTTAGCGATTCCGAGGAACAGGAAGGCCAGAAGGGAGAGCAGAGGTAAGGCAGGTGGCCAGAGAGGCAGGTGGAGCCCGGAGGGGCAGGGGCCTGTAGAGGTTGAATGAGAGGAAATTACCAGGGCATCAAGGGAGTGTCCTAATCTGGCTTTTGTTTTAAGATCACTCTGGTTGCCGTGAGAAAAAAAAAAAAAAGCACAGCTCTGGGGCTGAAAGACCAGAGTTCAAATACCGACTCCTTCCTTTGCTGTCAGTGTGACTTTGGGCAAGTGTTTTAGAGTCTCTGGGTACCCGTCCCTGGTTTATGCAAAGGACACTCATATCAGCTTGTAGGGTTGCTGTGAGGATGAAGTGGGGTGGCTCCCCACTCTGGGCCTGGTGAAAGGTATACACTTTCTGGGACATGGTTCCCTCCCTTGAATGCACTGGTGTAGTACGTCCACTTCTACATGGGCACCAGCACAGAATAGGGGCTTTGGAAGCTGCCTCAGGTTTTAGGAGTGTTCCAGGCTCTGATCTGTGGACTGAGAGTCAGCTTTGTTCTGGGGTCTCTTAAGGAGGGTGTGATGTTCACTGATTGAGTTGGTAGCTGCAGAGGCTGCTCCGCTGAAGCTCTTGGGGGTAAGTTCTAAGCTAGACCAGGCCACTGCTGGGGTGATGTTCTGAGGTGAACCGCAGCCGGCCGAGGGTGACGGCTGCATGCACCTGCAGGGCGGGTCACACCAGCCTGTGAATCAGTAAATCCCCCCAACGGAGATGTGGTGACATTTACTTGAAAAGAGGCCCGGAGGGTAAATCCCCAAACTGGGTCACGGCTGGAAGGATCAGATTTCTTTAATAGATGGGGTTTTGCACATTTTTATGTGGACCACAGAAACATTGGAGCCAAAAATCATTACCCCTCCTCCTTAATAACAGGCCGAGATTTAGGACTAATATTACAGTTGAATATTAGACATAATAATTAAATAATACATTTAATCTAACTTCCAGATCACTGTCAAGATGCAAAGAATGAATGTGTCTCCAGGGGAAACTGGTTTATGTGCAGTTTTTCAGAAATCATAGGATCTGCGGTTTTAGAAGGAACGTTAACAGTCACGTTGCATGAATTACCACCACAACAAGCTTGGCAGCGTCCGGCAGTAATCACCTCATCCATTCAAAGAACATTATTGAGCACACAGCATGGGGTATGGCTTGCGCTGCATCCTGGGCATGTAATTCCTCAGGGAATGTATGTTCTAGGATGGGCGTGCTTATATACATAAACTATGAGTGCTAGCTTGTTCTAGGACGGGCGTACTTATATACATAAACTACACTTCAGTCATGTCCGATGCTTTGCGACCCCATGGACCATAGCCTGCTAGGCTCCTCTGTCCATGGGATTCTCCAGGCAAGAATACTGGAGTGAGTCGCCATTTCCTCCTCCAGGGGATCTATAAATAAAGTAATACATTGCAATTCGTGCCAATTTGGAGTGTATAGAAGTTGAATAGTTCATGGGGCAAAGCACTCACCTCTTTTCTCTGGGTTTCTCTTACTATTAGAAAGACCTTCCTCCTGCCAAATTAGAATCATGTCCTACTAGTTTTCATTCATGGAACATAGGTCTGCCCCATTGGGTCCCATTGTAAGCCCTTCTCTGTATTAGTCCTTGGTGTGGTTCCTTGTGAGTTTCCAGGCTGAACATCTGCTTCTCTCTGGCGGAGGGGGGGATCCCTCCACCCTCTTGATCTCACTCCTCTGACCTCCCTATGGTGCCTCTGCTGCAGGGAGAGGATGCTTTAGGGGCCGTAGAGGGTATGGCCGGATCACGTCCCCTCTCCTCTCTGCTGCCAGTGCCACTTGAGGTCACACAGTGTATCACTGAGGGGTCTCGAGTTGGTCCAGGTCCAGCTGGGTTTTCTCCCTCTGTCTCACATATGGCTGATTTTCAGAGGCAGATGCAAGAGTCCAGATTGCCCCGGGTCTGTTCTACCTGCCTGTCTACCTGCAGAGATTTCTCTGGAGCTGGAAGCTCTGTGCTCTGTCAACCAGCATGTTCCCCACTCCGCTCAGCTTGGTTTTAGCCATAACTTTTGATCAACATCCTTGCTCAAGTCCTCCTTTTAACTCAGACCTTCCTTTAACTCCTTCCCCAGTGCTACCTGGCAAATTTGGATTCAGTAGGTCTGGGCTGTGGACACTGGGAGGCTCTGTTTTACAAGCTTCCTGTATTATTCTGCTTGCAGTCAAGTGTAGTTATCACTGATAGAAGGCAGTGATGTATTGAGCAGGCCGAGGACAGAACCCAGTGACATGTCACTGGAAATTTCCTTTGGGGTTTGACATCATTGACTTGTGTGTGCCCTTGGGTGTCATTAGTCAAGGAGTCTCTAATCCATCTACTTGTCATATCAGACTGTCTTTCTGCATCTTGTCTTTTCTCTGAATAATTAGCCTAGGACTCATGTGAACCTGGCTGGTACTTTCTCATTGAACATCATTTTCTTGCCCAGGTACCCAGAAACCTTTGTCAGTCAAGTGAGGACTGAGGCATGTTTAATCATTCTTCTCTTCTAGGAACACTTTCCTACTTGGCTTCCAAGATCCATCACATTCTTGGGTTTCATACCTCATTAGCAGTGCCTTCTCATACTTGTTTGCAAAGTCCAGCTGCCTCTTGAACCTGTGAATTCTGGAGAAACCCCTTGTTTCTCTTCACTCATGCTCTGGGAGTTCTCGTTCAGGCTCAGGGCCTCAAGCATCGTTGATCACTGATGACTTCCAAATTTACATCTGTGGTCCTGGCCTCCTCTGAACCCCAGTCTCATGCCCAGCATCTCTGCTGAAAGGCCCACCAGGCTTCTGAAGCTTCATAGCCCAGAGAAACACTCCTGATTTCTCCCCTCATACCTTCTCTTCCCAGTTGTAGGAGATGGTGGCTTGGTCCTCTTCACTTGCTTGGGTGTTCTTGACACCCTTTCGTCTTTTCTTCTCACACCGCATTCAGTCTGTCAGCAAACACTGTCGGCTCTATTTTGAAACTGCACTGGGAATATGATTTCTTCCAACCACCTCCACTTCTATACACTAGTCTAAGCTGCCACCTTTTGCCTCTGTTAGTGGAGATGCCTCCTTTGTTCCCCAGCCTCTGCTCTTGTGCCTCCACTCCCAGCCCTGGCCATCTCCAGATAGCAGCCAAAGTGATTCTTTTGTTTGTTTTTATTATTACTTTTTCTACTTTGGGCCACACTCACACCTTACGAGATCTTAGTTCCTTGACCAGGGTTTGAACTTGGGCCCCCAGCAGTGAAAGCATGGACTTCTAACCACTGGACTGCCAGGGAATTCTCCCGAGTGATTCTTTCAAGCATAAGGCATATCCTGTCCTATCTCTACTCCAAGCCCTCCAGTGCATTTACTGTCTCACTCAGAGCTGTGGACAGTACTGTGTTACTTCTGAGTCCTTATTTCCCACACTGTGCCCTCCCCTGATGCACTCCGGCGCCCACTCATCACCTTGCTGTTCCTCTGCCATCTCAGATGGACCCACCACCCCGGGGCCTTCATGCCACTCTTGCCCTGCCAGCTGTGCCCTTCCCCAGAGGTTCACACAGCTGCTTTTCTTTGCTTCCTGGTCTCCGCTCCAGTGTCACCTTCGTCTGTGGCCCTCCCTGGCCTATTTGAAGCAGCCACTCTCACGCTAGTCCCAGCCCCTTTCCCCACTTTCATGTGCTTTTCCCCCACTCTGTGTTGTCAAAGGACTTATCACTCACAGGGATTCCCCCCCCCGCCAAACAGGGACTTTGTTTTGCTACTACACTCTAGTGCTTAGAACATTAACTGACATGTAATAGACATTCAAGAAACATTGCTTGTGGGAGAATGAATGAGCAAAGGGAAGATGAAAGCATTCTTTTCAACCCTGGCTCTATCATTCAGACCTCTAGTAAACATATTATCAGTTCTTACAGCTTAAAAGGAAGTAAAGTGACATGTGGTTTCTGATCTCTGATATGGTAGGGGTTCAGTGTTAGAAACAGCAGATTTCTAACATCCAGGGGAAAAAAATTATTTCTGGCATATAAGTGGTAATCTGTGTATGATTGTCTTGACTTATGGAAGAATTGGGGATATCTTCCCTTTTCCGTTTTGCCCACTGTTTGTTTATACCTTTTCCCTGCTTTGTGTGGGATTTTATGCAATTTGAATTCCCCAACCCAGATTGAACCCTGGGCCCCCGGCAATGGGAGCGAGGAGTCCTAACTACTGGACTGCCAGGGAATTCCCATGTTAATGCTTTTGACTTAATTCTTAGGTAGGAGCAAGAGGCTGGGTGATAGATCACTAACAGTCGCAAATGGGGCTGCTGCCTCCAACACTGTTGAGGGCAAGGGGGAGACTCGGCTTTTCCAAGTGGGAAGAGTGCGCTTCCCTGGTCCTCGGTGTGAGCTCTTGGTTCCTCCTGCACCTCCTGCCACCCGCTCATGGAGCACCAGCCCTCTGGGTGGAGGGCAAACCTGGCCTGGCTTGTCTGACCTGGAAGCTCCTTGAGGAGCCTGTCTTCTTCAGCCCATTATGCTCAGGTCTAGCAC
The DNA here is from genome assembly GCF_054371585.1 of Giraffa tippelskirchi. Lineage (NCBI taxonomy): Eukaryota > Metazoa > Chordata > Mammalia > Artiodactyla > Giraffidae > Giraffa > Giraffa tippelskirchi. The sequence goes on along the minus strand of NC_137275.1, from coordinate 84,047,799 downwards.
AGTGCCTCCTGCATCTCGGACGCCCGAGTGCTCATGACCACGTGAATGAGAATGTGCAGGAGAGCTGTATACATTGTGGAAGACCCCATGGGGTCTCCCTCCCCGAGTCCCCTCTCTGGTCCTCCATCCTTGTCTGTCACTGCACTCTCCTGGCCTGGCAGGAGGGAGCTGGTGTGCAGTGCTGGCCCTGGCAGGCGGGATGGCCACGAGAGGAGCTCTCTAGTCTCTCTCACTTTTCTCCCTGGCTGTCCTGGGGACAAGGGTGAGTCCTTTTCCTGGAGGCCTTCCCCCTGACCACTGTCTGTAATGCCAGTCTCACTTCAGAACCCACTGGTTGCTGCCTGTCACGATTGTACAGTAAGCTCAACTTGAAGAACTTTCCCTATTTTCCCAGGAAGGAAAAGTTAGACAAGGAGATTCAGTGATTCAAGCAATTCATAACGGTGGTGGTCAAGGTAGCCAGAGGGAATTGATAGGTGGCAGCGGTTACCCAGGCAACTTAAAGAGAAAAATGCTTGCCTCCACTGAGAAAGTACTTTAAGGAGACATTTCTGAGATGCCGAGAATACTTTTGAAGGCTTCATTTCATGGACTGAAATGTAAGTTTGCATCTCTTTCTCAATTGTCCATGTAATCCCTGCAGGTTCTCTGTTGCAGTTGAAAATCTGCAAACTGAACAGCTTTTACTGAATACCAGGAAAGTCAACCTGTGCTCTGAGGTGCTGTAACCAGTATGCTCAGCAGAGGCATGAAATATGTTAGGGAAAAAAAAAACCTTAATTTTTCTCTTTTTGTATGTCCCTGTAAACTTTTTTGCAGAGAAATTTATCAGGAATGAAAATTTGGGTCGATCAAAAATTGAGTGTCTTTGCTGTCTGCCCTCGGATGCCGCAGTCCTACCCTGGGTCAGGAAGATCCCCTGGAGGAGGAAATAACATCCCACTCCAGTATTCTTGCCTGGAGAAATCCCATGGACAGAGGAGCCTGGTGACTATAGTCCATAGGGTCGCACAGGGTTGGACATAACTGAAGCGACTCAGCACACATGCATTCTCATTTTAGGCACCAGTCCAGGCCCAGTTATTAGAAATGAAAATACTAGTCACTCAGTCATGTCTGACTCTTTGCAACCTCATGGACTGGTGCCCACCTCTGTCCATGGAATTCTCCAGCAAGAATACTGGAGTGGGTTGCTATTTCCTTCTCCAGGGAATCTTGCCGACCCAGGGATTGAACCCGGGTCTCCTGCACTGTAGTCCGATTCTTTACCCTGTGAGCCACCGGGGAAGCCCAGTTATTAGACAGGGCTGGATAAAAATTGAAACCCCAAACCTCACTTTGCTTTAAAATGTTTGCCTTGCCTGGCACAGTCAACCTTCAGCCCCTGGAGAGAGGAAGGGGTGAGGCCTTTGCCCCCTGCTTCCTCCTGTCCCCCCTCCCCGACCCCCCTGAGGTTTCTCTCCCCACTTCCTGCCAGGGCAGAAATGTGGGTGCAGCTTTGCTCTCTGAGCCTGGCAGGTGGTAAAGGGGATGGTGCCTTGGCCCTTTTGAAGTTTCCCCGAGAGTCCCTCTGCCTTGCAGTTCCTTTCAGCTGGGTGGGCATCCCTGTTCTAGATGGCCACCCAGTACCCCTGCCCAGACCTGGTGTCTCCGAGCTTCCTCAGGGATCCTCTTGAAACTTCCTTACTCGGTTTTCGATAAAAAGAAATCTGCTCCCTTATCTAGGAAGTGGAGTCACACAACACAACAACTGCTTTCTCCAGAGAAATCTCATTCCATAACCCAGCCTCTCACCCCCTTGATTTCACTGAGGTGTGCAAGAGAAGGAAGTTCTTTGCTTCGTGGTGTGTGTCTCTGTGTGTGTGTGTGTGTGTGCGTGCATGTATGCAGCAGGAGGTCATCTCCTATTCACTTGGGTTGTCTGATCGTGATCAGTAAAGTCTGAAGTAAGACTATCATATTTTTATTAACATTTTAGAGACAGGTATATGTTTCCCAGGTGGTGCTAGTGGTAAAGAACCTGCCTGCCAATGAAGGAGACATAAGAGACTTGGGTTTGATCCCTGGTCAGGAAGATCCCCTGGAGAAGGGCATAGCAACCTACAGGCATAGCAACCCACTCCAGTATTCATGCCTGGAGATCCCATGGACAGAGGAGCCTGATGGGCTATGGTCCATAGTGTTGCAAGGAGTTGGACGCGACTGAAGTGACTTAGCACGCATGCACGCACATATGATGTTACTCTGGAAACAAGAACCGTCTTGCCCACTGCTGCTTTTTCTCTTTAGACAATAGAGCATTGTGGTTGGAACACTGCTCTGGGATCAGATGGTGGGGCTCAAACCCCTACTCTGCCACTTTCTCACCTGGGTCACCTGGAAAGGTAATTGTGAGGGAGAAATTATGCAGGTAGCTCTGTGCCTGGCAGAGTCAGTGCTCAGTCGTGTAGCTCTTACATGGCTTTCATCCCACAATTCAGCATCACCACAGGGCCTCCCAGCAGCTTCCTTAGCCCCTACCTGCTGCCCAAGGAGTGAGCTTTCTGAATTCACACGTGACCCTCCTCTGCTCAGAATGCCTTCAGAGTCAAACTCAGCCATGCTCCGCCAGCCTCTGTCTCCTCTCACCACTTGTGACAGTCACATGTACACCCCATAGTGGGCCAGGTCTTGCCATTTTGTCTGTGCACTTGCTGACATGACCTTCTGCCTTTCCCATGTACACTCATACAACACACACTAATACCTCTTCCCAGAACCCTCCTACTAATCTGTCCCCCCTCTAGACTAGCTCCTGAGGGTGACCTCATACGTTCACTCTGAATATCCATGACTTGCACAGTACCTGGCACCTCTCAGGTGATTCCCAGGAAACTGTTTGCTCAGGAAGTGAATGAGTTGTGCATCTCTAAAGTGATCACCTACCACTACGTTAGACTTTCGTTTGTTGTTTGGGTTTTTTTTGCTTTAGTTGCAGGGACATTGTGATCAGAGCCTCTATTACGTATTTCAGTTTAAACTTTTTACTTAGGAATATTCTGGATATGTTTCTCATCTTCTGAACATGGACGTGAAATACCTGGAGAGTGGCTCGGGACATGCTGGGTTTTTGAAAAGTGACACTTTTGCAGGTGGCTGTGTTTCCTTGTTCGAAGAGGCAGTTGCTCCACCGGGTGGCGGTGGTGGTTTCCTGGCCTGAGCGCGGTACCAGTGAGGGCACCACACGGCTGGTCTCCCCATCGGTGGCTCGGTTGCAGGATTTCCTGGAGCCCTGAGAGACGCCTGTCTCTCTTCTTCCTCACCACAAAAGCAGGTCATGGCCATTTTGTTATCTTCAAGAAAGGATTACTTGAATCTCACCATGACCTTTTCTGACAAGAAAAATACAGGAAACCACATGTCTTGAAAGCGTCTGGTCTTCCTTTAACCTCGTGTCTCTTTGCCAGGCTGTGAGTTATCCTGCCCTGCGCCCTTACATCTCCCTAAACTGCTCAGGTCCCAGCAAGCTCCTGTCTCTCTACATCCTCTCCCTGGATTCTGCCCCAGTTCCTTGGACAGACAGGGGTTCTGGGGTGTGCAGAGCAACTTTCCCCTGTAACATCTTTAGATGATGAGTTGTTGGGGGGCAGGTGGCCCTGTGGCCCAGCTTGGACTTCCTGTGGTCATTGTTGCCAGCACTCCGGGACCACCCCCTCCAAGTGGCTCATTTTCTTGAAACTGTCCTGTCTTGGCATTCTTTCTCAAGTAGGGAAATGCTGCTCCCTCTCTTACTCTAGGAAAACTGGTGCCAGTTTCACCCAATGTAGTAGTGTAGAGAGGGTGGGTGAGGCGGGACCCAGGGTCATAAATCTCAAAGGGGCCCATCTGGCCTGGCTGTGCCTGCACATTCCATAGGCTTGTTTCTCTGTTTCTCATCCAGCCGCTGGAAGGAATGCGCTCGTATATGCCAAAGCAGAAGAGTCCCAGACCGTAGGGGCTTATTAATGCTATTTTTGCATTTTTTTTTTTCTTTTGCTGTGTGAGTTGAGAGAAAAGAGAGTGAAGCTTGCCAGGTGGCACACAGAGGCTGCTGTGTGCTGCTGGGGAAAACCATAGACACTCCTAAGGTTTTTGGGTTTGAAACCCTCCTGGAGCTTTGCTTGCATGTTCATATCTGCACATGTGTAGAAACCTCTTACCAGAATAAACAGTGACACTCAGAACATAGTCCTTGATTTCAGAACCCTGGAAAGAAACGACTTAAATTCCAGATTATTGAATGTTTGAGGTGCTGATGAGGAGCTGGAAGGTGGAGGGAAGATGGGCTGGTTTTTCACATCCTTACTGAGACATACCAGGGTCTTCTCAGGTGGCGCTAGTGGTAAAGAACCCGCCTGCCAAGGCAGGAGATGTAAGAGACAGGAGTTTGATCCCTGGGTAGGGAAGTTCCCTTGGAGGAAGACACGGCAAGCCACTCCAGTATTCTTGCCTGGAGAATCCCCTGGATGGAGGAGCCTGATGGGCTACAGTCCATGGAGCTGCACAGAGTCGGACACAACTGCAGTGACTGAGCACACACGCTAAGACATACCATGCCTATCAGACCGTTGAAGGATGAGACCTCACAGGGAATGGGACGTGGTTTAGTAACTGGAAAGTCATCCAGGAGCCGTGACTCCGGTGACCAGAGTGCCTGGTCAGGTTTCTAGGCGGCAGCGGTGCCCCTGGCCTGGTTGAGGTGTGTAATCTCGGCCACGTGGCGGCTGACCTGGCTGCTTCTCACTGCTCTCTCCTCTGCTGCACCGCTTCTTTGTACTCTTGGCTCCTCTTGTACTCTTGGCTTCTGCTGACTCCTAGCTGTTGCTTACTTCTGTCCTCTCCCTTCTGCCTTTACTCTGAGTGCCTTTCGGGTGACCTCCCATTTCTCCGGAAAGAAGGTTGATTGGCAGGTCAGTTCCTCCCACCTCCGTACGATGTCATCCTACATGGGCGTGGCTTTCTTGGAAGCGGGGGTCAGGCAGGCCAAGTGCCAGAGCAAAACAGATTTCTCTCCAAAGCTGTTGGTTAGAGGCCTCTCCCATGTGCTTCTGTAGCAGCGGTCCCTGACATTTTTGGCACCAGGGACCGGTTTCGTGGAAGACAGTTTTTCCACGGGATGGGCTGGAGCCGGGGGGATGGTATGGTTCAGGCAGTAATGTGAATGATAGGGGAGTGGCACAGGAAGCTTTGCTTGTTTGCTTCTTCCTGTGTGGCCCCAGTTCCTAAAAGGCCGTGAGCCGGGGACTCTTGTTCTATAGCATCCGCTGTCATCCTCTTGGTCCAGTATAGTAGTGATGAAATGATGATGCTGATAAACTTTCATTGAATTCTTATTATTTGCCAAGGACGTAGCCTAATATTTCAATTTACTTGGATTATTTTCTACATCCTCATAGTAACCTTATGATGTAGTGTACCATTTCACAGATGTGGAAATTGAAGTTTAGGCAGGTTTGGTAACTTAACTAAGATCACTCAGGTGGTAAGTAGTGGAACTGAAATTCAAGACAACGTACTCTATATTGCAGCATCCTCTCTGTCTGTCTGTCCTACATTTAACCCTTGTCTGTTGTTCAGTTGCCAAGTTGTGTCCAACTATTCATGACCCCATGGACTGCAGTATGCCAGGATTCCCTGTCCCTCACCATCTCCTGTAGTTTGCCCAAGTTCATGTCCATTGCATCAGTAATGCCATCCAACCATCTCATCCTCTGTCATCCCTTCTCCTCTTTCTTCAGTCTTTCCCAGCAGCAAGGTCTTTTCCAAGGAGTGTCAGTTCTTCGCATCAGGTGGCCAAAGTATTAGAGTTTTAGCTTCAGCATCAGTCCTTCCAGTGAATATGCGGGACTGATTTCCTTTAGGATTGACTGGTTTGATCTCCTTGCTGTCCAAGGGGCTCTCAAGAGTATTCTCCAGCACCACAGTTTGAAAGCCTCAATTCTTTGGCGCTCAGCCTTCTTTATGGTCCAACTCTCACATCCATACATGACTACTGGAAAGACCGTAGCCTTGACTATACAGACCTTTGTTGGAAAGGTGATGTCTTTGCTTTTCAACATACTGTCTGGGTTTGTCATAGCTCTTGTCTGAAGTGAAAGTAGCTCAGTCGTGTCTGACTCTGCGACCCCATGGACTATACAGTCCATGGAATTTTCCAGGCCAGAATACTGGAGTGGGTTGCCATTTCCTTCTCCAGGGGATCTTCCCAATCCAGGGATCAAACCCAGCTCTTGTCTAGGCTACCCCTTTCTCTGGATTCCAGGGGAAATTGCAGATGAGCCAGGGAGCTTGAATACAGGATGGTTCGTGCATAAGGAGACTGGAATGCTCTCTGCCACACCCTAGAACAGGCTTGTCTGAGTGACTGGAATTTCAGTCTCCTTTGTATGGTGACAGATGCACATCAGTACATATCTTGTTTGTTGACTCTCTAAACTTCTGTTATAATGATATTGCCTCAGCTGTGTTCCATTAATGTATCTTATTTCTTAGACACCTATTGGTCTCCTTGCTTAGTTCTGTGAGATACTGTCTAGTACTTTGGGGACAGTGGAAATCGCCTATTTTCACTGGTGAATCATCACTTAAAAGCTCCAGATTGATACGCAAGAGCTAGTTGTCTTATAGCCAATTTGTGGACTGGCTAATTTGCTGAAAGTATTTGTTTCAACTTTTTAAATTGACTGCTATTCATTTTTTCTTTATAGCAGCACTTTGTTATGGTCAATTTGTTTTTGCTTCTGCTGCCTGCTGCAGCAACAGCTGTAGACTTGGAGGAGATGACTGAGAGTCACAAGAATATAGATACAGGTATAGATAGTATGGGCTTCCCTGATAGCTCAGTTGGTAAAGAATCCGCCAGCAATGCAGGAAACCCTGGTTTGATTCCTGTGTTGGGAAGATCCGCTGGAGAAGGGATAGGCTACCTACTCCAGTATTCTTGGGCTTCCCTTGGGGCTCAGCTGGTAAAGAATCCACCTGCAATGTGGGAGACCTGGGTTTGTTCCATCCCCAGGTGGGAAGATACCCTGGAGAAGGGAATGGCTACTCACTCCAAGATTCTGGCCTGCAGAATTCCATGGACTATATAGTCTATGGGGTCGCAAAGAGTCAGACACGACGGAGCGACTTTCACTTTCACGTAGATAGTATGAATATGAAGAATTCTTATGAATGCTCATTTATACTAATTTTTCTTAATATAATCTTAATATATTAACAGGCTTCCCAGGTGGTGCCAGTGGTATAGAACCCGCCTGCCAATGCAGGAGACGTAAGAGAGAGGGGTTCAGTCCCTGGGTTGGCAAGATTCCCTGGAGGAGGACATGGCACCGCACTCCAGGGTTCTTGCCTGGAGAACCCCATGGACAGAAAATCCATGGGTTTGCAGAGTCGGACATGACTGAAGTGACTTAGCATGCGTGCCATGTATTAACAAAAAATATGTGTATAGGAAATCCGCCTGTATTCTTGAGACTGTGGTGTTTGAATATATTCTTCTTGTGACCTGCAGTCTTGGTCTCTGGCTTTCTTTCTCATTCTGACTCTTTTCTGTCTTTGCTGCTGCTATTCACATTTTCACCTTCACATCAACCATCACAAATGACGAAAGGAATAAGTATATGCGGACAACTACTCCGCTCCTCATCCATTTATCCTTATTCCAATTAGATTCCACTTCAGAGGATATTTTCTGAGCTTAACCACACAATCTAGTACCCTTGACGTCTTTGACTCCCAGGGCTTTGCTGCAGGATACACGTAGGAGGAAGAGGAGGACTTACTAGTGGGGTGTACATGCAGGCTGTATGTGTTCTTTTCACATCAGCAGTCGTTTGGGGTGCAAAGGAGGGCAGCCAGGTAACATTTTGTATTAGTTTACTTTTTTCAATAAGTTTGAGTTTTAAAAAGTTGTTATTTAAACCCAAGGACTGAACATTCAAGTCAATGTGGAGAACTAGAGCTGAAATCATGTACATATTGTCGGTGACATAGACAAAACCTAAAAGTTCCTTCCATAACTGCTTGTCTCATAAATGATGCTGAGTTGATAGTGAGTCAACATGAATGAGACTATTTACACAGACTCAGTTGCTGTGTGGACTGGAAATACCAACTAGCTGAGTAAAGGTATCGTTAAATCTAACGCTTGTCTCTTCACCTTCCCATCCCACCTCCCGTCTGTTTCCCACCCCACCCCACCCCCAACACTTTTTTCCAGTGTAAATTGGGAGCTTTAGTTTTCTTTTTTTTTTTTAATAAAAACTCAAATGGATAAATTTTATTTCTTTTTTTTTTCATTTTTTTTTTAGATTGAAGGATAATTACAACACTGTGTTCAGTTCAGTTCAGTCACTCAGTTGCATCCAACTCTTTGTGACCCCATGAACCACCGCACACCAGGCCTCCCTGTCCATCACCAACCCCCGGAGTCCACCCAAACCCATGTCCATTGAGTTGGTGATGCCATCCAACCATCTCATCCTCTGTCGTCCCCTTCTTCTCCTGCCCTCAATCTTTCCCAGCATCAGGGTCTTTTCCAGTGAGTCAGCTCTTCGCATCAGGTGGCCAAAGTATTGGAGCTTCAGCTTCAACCATCAGTCCTTCCAATGAACACCCAAGACTGATCTCCTTTAGGATGGACTGGTTGGATCTCCCTGCAGTCCAAAGGACTCTCAAGAGTCTTCTCCAACACCACAGTTCAAAAGCATCAATTCTTCTGTGCTCAGCTTTCTTTATAGTCCAACTCTCACATCCATACATGACCACTGGAAAAACCATAGCCTTGACTAGACGGACCTTTGTTGGCAAAGTAATGTCTCTGCCTTTTTTTTTTTTAAATTACTTTATTTTCTATTTTTTAACTTTACAATATTGTATTTGTTTTGCCATACGTTGACATGAATCCACCATGGGTGTACATGTTTTCCCCTTCCAGAACCCCCCTTCCACCTCCCTCCCCATCCCATCCCTCCAGGTCATCCTGGTGCACCAGCCCTGAGCACCCTGTATCATGCATTGAACCTGGACTGGAGATTCGTTTCACATATGATAATTTGCATGCTTCCATGCCATTCTCCCATATCATCCCACCCTCGCCCTCTCCCATAGAGTCCATAATACTCTTCTATTTATCTGTGTCTCTTTTGATGTCTTGCATACCGGGTTATCTTTACTGATTAACTAAATTCCATATATGTGTTAGTATACTGTATTGGTGTTTTTCTTTCTGGCTTACTTCACTCTGTATAATAGGCTCCAGTTTCATCCACCTCAATAGAACTGATTCGAATGTATTTTTTTTAATGGCTGAGTAATATTCCATTGTGTATATGTACCACAGCTTCCTTATCCATTCGTCTGCTGATGGGCATCTAGGCTGCTTCCATGTCCTGGCTATTATAAACAGTGCTGCAATGAACATTGGGGTACACATGTCTCTTTCAATTCTGGTTTCCTCAGTGTGTATACCCAGCAGTGGGATTGCTGGGTCATATGGCAGTTCTATTTCCAGTTTTTTGAGGAATCTCCACACTGTTCTCCATAGTGGCTGTACTAGTTTGCATTCCCACCAACAGTGTAAGAGGGTTCCCTTTTCTCCCCACCCTCTCCAGCATTTATTGCTTGTAGACTTTTGGATAGCAGCCATTCTGACGGGCGTGAAATGGTACCTCATTGTGGTTTTGATTTGCATTTCTCTGATAATGAGTGATGTTGAGCATCTTTTCATGTGTTTGTTAGCCATCTGTATGTCTTCTTTGGAGAAGTGTCTGTTTAGTTCTTTGGCCCACTTTTTGATTGGGTCGTTTATTTTTCTAGAATTGAGCTGCAGGAGTTGCTTGTATATTTTTGAGATTAATTGTCCGTTGCTTCATTTGCTATTATTTTCTCTGTCTCTGCTTTTTAATATGCTGTCTAGGTTGGTCATAACTTTCCTTCCAAGGAGTAAGCGTCTTTTAATTTCTTGGCTGCAATCACCATCTGCAGTGATTTTGGAGCCCAGAATAATAAAATCAGCCATTGTTTCCACTGTTTCCCCATCTATTTGCCATGAAGTGATGGGACCGGATGCCATGATCTTAGTTTTCTGAATGTTGAGCTTTAAGCCAACTTTTTCACTCTCCTCTTTCACTTTCATCAAGAGGCTCTTTAGTTCTTCACTTTCTGCCATAAGGGTGGTGTCATCTGCATATCTGAGGTTAATGATATTTCTCTTGGCAATCTTGATTCCAGCTTGTGCTTCATCCAGCCCGGCATTTCACAAGGGTACTAGATTTTGTGTGTAAGCTCAGAAAATATCATCCTCTGAAGTGGAATCTAATCAGAATAAGGATAAATGGATGAGAAGCGGAGTAGTTGTCCGCATGTACTTACCCCTTTTGTCGTTTGTGATGGCTGATGTGAAGGTGAAAATGTGAATAGCAGCAGCAAAGACAGAAAAGGAAAGAGTCAGAATGAGAGAGAAAGGCAGAGACCATGTGTGTCTGTGTATGTACCCATACATGCAGCGATCAAGCAGAGTGTATTCAATGCTTTGTTTTGTTTTGTGAAACTCCTCAGAAATCGGCTCCAGACAGAACCAGTTTATGCAGTCATGGAGTCTAAGGATCCTGAGTGACTTGCAGAACTCATGGTCAGGCCAGGATCTAACATCGGCAGGATTTCTCTCCCTGCTCTCGTTACCTGTTTCTCACTGCAGACTGACTTTCTCTACAAAGTGAAAAACACACAGCACGTGGCTCCAGAGTTGAACCTTTTATAGCTTCAGCCACTAGAGACAGATATTTATTCTAAATCCTGGGGTCGAGAAAGGAAATTTTAGGCTTTCTGACTCTCACCCAGGTGGTGGGGTTATGTGAGAACTCTGAGTAGCTCTTGGAATGGGTTTGGGGAGAGTGGACCTTTACGAGGAGGAGGAGGCCCTGTTCCCAGAAGAAGAGGGTGGTGCCCTCTTCTAGGTTCCTCGAAGCCTAGGTGTCTGCTGCCGGAAGCCTAGGTGTCTGCTGCCGGCGGGCTTGCACATTCCTGAGGATTTACCATGAATCTGAATGTCTATTTTAAATCCCTTGGCTGACTTAACTGTAATCTTAGATTCTTTTTTTCCTTCCGGCTTCTTGTTAACTGCAAGCTTTAATTATAATTATTCTTCAGCTGGCATGTTCTAGCACTTCTTACTCATTTGTCAAATTGAGCTTAACACAATCAAAAAGTCCAGGGAAAGACCCCATCTTGGAGGCAGCAGAAGGCTAAACTGTCATTTTTGTAATCCAGTCTTTGTTGCCGCGATTATGTTCAGCTCCTCTTTGGTCGCTCTGTGTAGTTAGAAGCAGTAAGACTGCTCTTTAGTGACTATTTGGAGGCATTGTGCAGGTGAAAAAGTCTTTTTTTCTATCTCCATTCAGGTAAGCCATCCTAATCCTAAGGAAAAGAAAACTGGGCATTGACTGCCACACTTTGTGTTTTAAGATTTGAGTTGGTTTCCAACAGATAACTACCTGGAATTCATTAAAAATAAAGTTCTTGGTTGTCTTTTCTGTCCTTTGCAGAATTTTATTTCCTCCGAGCTCTCAGTATCTGGCTCCAGCCCTGTCTTTTGCCACAATGTAGGATTAAATGAGTAGCATCTGCAGTCCAGTTCGGGCCCCAGATGATTGTTGTTTCCATGGAAACAGTTGAAGGCCTCTCAATTAAAACTACCCCTGCAGGCTGGGGAATCTAAAAGTATGAAAATGAGTTTGTCTGAGAAGCCAAATTCTCATATTCCAAATTAAACCCAGAGAGGACAGTGCCCCAGGAATCTACTGACAGTTGGGATCGCACTTTTTTTTTGCCTTTAAGGGAGGGAATGTCTTGGTATTTCAGGCCCAGGTGTGTGTATGTGTATATGTGTGTGTTGGTTTGCTTGTTTTGCTGAATTCCCCAGATAACTGTCCTTGTTATCCACGGAGCTCTTTGTGTACAGCCATGGAGTGTTTGGGAACAATCTGATCTTTGCTCAGACTTTGGTGTGAATCACAAACAACAAGCCCATTAAACATGGATGAAATCATAGAATGGTCTTAAAGTTGGAAGGAACGTAAAGGTCAGTAAGTCCCTATTCCCCCTTCACTTTGAGAATCCCTCCTGGAGCCCTGCTGACAGAGGTTCACAGCTTTGACTCCTCCGTGAGGGGAAGCGCCCCCATGAAGGGAAGCCCTGGTTTCTCAAGCAGCCTTCTCTGACCCATGACTGGAGACCTGCTGGCATTAGAAAGATCTCTTTATGCTGGAACTGACATCTCTTCCTGTCTCTTCCAGCCTTGGTGCCAGGTAGATTGAATCTACTTCTCCCATGATTACGTTGACTTTATAAAGTGTAAGAATGTTATCACATAGCCCCAAAGCCCTCTCCTTTCCTGTCTGAGTGGGTCCAAAACATCAGGACCTGAAGTACTAACACCTATGTTCATGGGCATTCTGAAGGGAGAGGTTGATTTCTCCCCATTGTGCGACCCTCACCACTTATTGTCACATAGATTTTAACTGACTTCTGTAGCAATTTTTTTTTTTTTTTCCCTCAGCATCGTTTGTGTAGGTGGAGAATTGGTTATGGTATTTCTGTGTTTTCCTTTTTCCCTATCCAGTATTCATAGTTCAGAACTTGGAACTCTAAGAAACACAAGATTGGATCAAACCATTGGTCTATGCAGTTTCATGAAGGGTGTGGTTGCCTTGTATGATGTCACCCCAGACATTGGTGAATACACCCTACATTCCTAAGTGTTTAATAATCTCTCAGCCCTTCATTTATGACTTGATTTAAACTCTGGCCTTTTTCATAAGGTTTAATTGAACATTGTAAGAGTCCTTTATGCCTCATATGTACTATCATTAATATTCTATTATTGTCCTTAAGGTGATCCCTACTCACCCCCGCCCCCCACAAGAAACAAAAACCTTACAAACAAATTCTCTTGTTCAGTGTTGCTACAACCTTAAAATGGGTTAAAACATAAAAACCCTAAACTCGAGTGTTGATTAGTGCTGATTGAGAAGTGCTGAGAAGCAAATACATAGCTTCCGCTTGGTAGAGAAGGATTATTGAAGTAAGGATTCAGTTCTGGTTCTAAAAAATCAATAGCTGTGAGACCTTCAGCAAGTCATCAAACCTCTGTTTCCATTTTCCTCAAGTATAAAAGGAGATGAGTGCTTCCTATTCTTCCAGGTTGTTGGGAATGCTTTGAAAACAAATTGTTTAATTTTAAAGACTTTATAGCAAACTATATACCATGGTACCCTGGGGGTATTTTGGGAGCTCAAAACAAATTTAATAAGATAAAAAAAATATTGATGATCTTGGATATTTAAGACTCCCAAACTTCCATGGTTTAAAAATAACAGTAGCTGGCCTCTGTAAGAATGAATATTAAATATATACCTTCCATTATTGAGAAAAAAACTCATATAATTTCTAACATAGATTCTGGATGGTATTTGATGTGGTATCACACTTAAGGAAGAAAAGATTTCAGTAAAGAAGTGGTATTATTTATGGAGAGATGAAATTACTCTGGGTTCTTTTGGCAGGAGAATAAACAGGTTGCAAGCTGGGGAATAACCTTTGATTTGTAAGTCATTTAAATCCCAGTCCTTAAAAAAAAGAGAGTAAGGAAATACCCTAGTCAGTCAACATGGGCAGCCCATCAGCACCCACCACCCAAGTGGGCTTTGGGGACTGAACTTGAAGAGGTCTTCTGAAAGTTCAAGGGTAGGCCTGAGGTGAGTTTTTCTCTGGAAAACTTTTAGGGTCTTGGGGCTGGGGCTGACTGCCACATTAGCTTCAAGATTGCAGCTCTACCCCTATTTCCTGAGAAATGCTAAGGGCTCGGAGCTGGCCCTTGTCTGGCATCTGCATGCTCCGAGGCTGTAAGGATGACTCCTTTTGGGTGTTGAAAGGTGTTTTTCCTACACATCTGTTTTTTACTCAAGACCACTTGTATTTGGAGATATGGAAAGCAAAGGTAACAACCATATCTTTTCCATACAGGGTCTAGTGACAGTTTCTTGGGATCATGTCTTGGCTTTATATAGTTTTACCAAAAATATGAACCCATCTAGACCTTGGAAAGAAAGTAGTTTTTCTTCTCTTTTTCTTTTATCTATTTTGTAGTGTTTCTTGACGTGATGTGACTTGATCAGATCACCTGTGAAGTTTTTCCTGGGTGGGGCAGGGAGAGACCATGGCAATCATCTTTTCATGCTGGAAAACTGACCCTGCCTCCCGATGCCCTGTTGTGTGTTCTGTCCAACAGGGAGTTCTGTCCAACATCTCTTCCATCACCGATCTCGGCGGCTTTGACCCGGTTTGGCTCTTCCTCGTGGTGGGAGGAGTGATGTTCATCCTGGGGTTTGCTGGGTGCATTGGAGCTCTGCGAGAAAACACTTTCCTTCTCAAGTTTGTAAGTACCGTACTCCACCTACACACCGAGAGCCAGATCCTCCTCTCACATCAGGAGGACACCCTGTCGAGGCAAGAGTGAGCCGTAACCAAAGGCACTGGCAAGACTGTGGCCTGGGTAATGCTTTTCTTTTAGGAGAGCACTTTAGATACCCACCACCATCCTCCTCTACCCATGTGCCTGCGTGCTAAGTCACTAAGCTGTATCTGACTCTTTGCGACCCTGTGGACTGTAGCCTACCAGGCTTCTCTGTCCATGGGATTCTCCAGGCAAGAATGCTGTGAGTGGGTTGCCATGCCCTCCTCCAGGGGATTTTCTAGATCCAGGGGTTGAACCCATGTCTCTTATGTCTCTTGCATTGGCAGGTGGGTTCTTTATCACTAGCACCACCTGGGAAGCCCCCTCTACCTATACCTCCTTAATAACATCAGCACCACCTATGGCGGTTTTGTACACAGATATCACAAGTTTGCAGTCCAGCCCCTAAAATAGCTTTAGGACTAAGGTAGGTCTGTATACGTATCTAGTTTTCTTCTTTGGGGTGATTTTTGCCCCCTCTTTTAAGCACATAGTCAGTAGAAAGCTGACTGACTTTCAGGTAGTTGGTTCAGAGAAGCCAGACATAAGCACAGTGGCTGTGACCTGTCCAGATTAAATCTGTTAAACAGTAGGTTCTGGTGACTATAGAGAAACAGTAAACACACATTTCCTGTGTTCTCTGCTATTGCAAAGGCCTTCTTTGTGTGACCAGCATAATTTTTAGATTGCTTGCAGGATACTTGGTGTGATCTGTTATCATGAATATTTTTGGAGGAATTTGACTCAGGGGTAGGTAAGTATTAAAAGTCAAGAATGAAAAGGAAAAGCCTCTTCCTTTGGAGATTTCTTCCATAGAAGATCAAAATGGCATGTGCTTCCCTGTATGTCTCTGAAGTCAGTTTGGTAGGTGTAGTCAGTGGTCAGCGAGTGTGCCCGTCTGTCTGGAGCTTGGCATTCTGGTGGGTGTCTGTCTCATGGCACAACAGCATCCACTTCCCTCTCCAAGAACAGAAAATTGAATTTAAAAAAAAAAAAACACAAACCCACCTTCCCATGGTGGGGGAAGACAGTGGGACCTGGAGAGATCTGCATCAGTGTTACAGCCGCTGTCCCTGGGCTCCTCCTCTCCCTCTGCTGATGCAGCATTGTCTAGGGACATGTTCACCTCAGACAAGAACATTGACCGGAGCTGGTCCCAATAGCCATGCTGCATGTGATTCCCATTTTAGCACTTGCTTTGTCCCTGATTGTGACCTACCAACCCACCAGTCTTCTTGGCATGAGATATTTCTAAATGTTTGAGCTCACCTCACTCAGCTTTTCTATAGCCTCAGTGGTCTCAGATCATACTGCTGGCCACTATTTTATCAGTGTTAGTCTCCTTTTCCCCTTTAATGTGATTACTTGCATATGGTTTAGTTTATAAGAATAGTATCTTTAGTACAGCTGATGATGTTTGTAGTTGAAGATACCAGAGTTAACTGAACAGACAGAAATACATACATTTCTCTAGATTAGCATCTTAATTTACGAAGTCCCACATTGAAAATGAACAGAATTGTGTTGTTTCTTGTTTTTTTTTTTTTTTTTAAGACTTGGAGAATATTTTAAATGCCCTTTCTCTCCACTTAGTACAATCAAAACTGGCCTAGAATATGCTTTGAGCAGGAGCTGTGACAGAAGTGGGAAGTAAATGTCAACACAGGTCCAAACAGCCTCAAAGGTCGGATGCCAGAAGGCTAAGAGAACTACTGAGGGAAATCCAGGAGCTGGGAATGGAGCTTCCTGGTTGACTGAGGCCCTGAGATGAAGCCTGTGTGTCAGTCTCTGCCCCATAGGAAATGGGGGAAATTAGCTCATGGCATCCGAGGGAGGCAGATTTCTGCCAAATATTTGAGAAGAATTTTATTTGGACTCAATTTCTGATTATGTATATTATGATTCATTATGAGAAAACATCTCAGAGTGACTGGAAAGTGAACTTGCCTCACCTTGATGGAGGCAAGGACAGACATCTAATTAATACCTTTGCATGGCCCCTGGTTTCCGTGTACACGCCTGTGAACCAGCTACAGTTTTTCTCATTCCTATAGTGTGTTATCTGTTATAGTTACATGTGAAGAGTGCTCCCTGATAAAGGAGGGAGTAGTTTTATGTGGTGGGGTAGGCACTGTGTGAAAGTGATAGGATTTTTTTCCTCTTTTTTTTCTAGATTGAGGAAAGCTCACTTTGAAATTATTGGTACTACTGATGATTGTTAAGAGCTGTTTAGATTCCTTTTCTGGTGAACTCACCAAGGACAGATAGCCAGGAGCTCTGTGGAACCTGAGGGGCTGAGCTAGAAGGTGTAGAATTGTGGCCTAAACTGTGGGGTCCTAGACTTTGGCAGGCCTTTCTTTCTTCCTTCCGACTCTCCCTCATGCTCCTCCTCCCAGCGTTTTGGAAAACACTGTCTAATGTGGAAAGACCTGACCCCATGGTCCTCTCCAACTCCAACCCCAATCACAGAAGACTGTGGGCTCTTTGGAGGCAGGGCTGTGGTCTTACTTGCCCTTGACTCAGTAAGGCCCACCCAGGCCAGGGCCTGCCCTCTCGGGGGCCATTCAGTAGATGTTTGTTGAATTAAAAAAAAAGCATTTTTTTTTTTTGGTAATTAAATTATGAAGCTTCCTTTGCACCCCTTGCCAGTGTGTTTTCCTCTCCTGAGTGCTTGCTGTCTGCTCGCTGAAGGTAGACACAGGGGCAGCTTCCGCGCCTTTGCCCCCTCAGCCGCTCGCTGAGTGGCAGGGGCCCAGCAGAACAGGTGGCCCCAGGGTCACCCTCTTTTTCCTTGTCACCAGAAGTTTACCCTCTGGTCCTTTACAGCCTCATTTCTCATAATCCGTTTGAGTGAAATAGTTTGCAAAGGGTGAGGATGTGGGGGTGGGAGGAAATGGAAAGAACATGGGCGTGAGTGGGATGTAGATATGACTAAGATGAGGCACTTCTGGGTGTTAGATGAAAGGGAAATTTCTCCAGATTTATGGGCAATGACCGTGTATCCTGCGGTCTCCAGCTTTCCTCTTAAATTCTTATTGTCTATGTCAGCCGGAAGTCTTCCTCTGGCTGCGTGTTGATGTTATTTAAAATATTACGAGCCTGGTGCTTCACAAAGGAAGGCTGGCCTGGCTCGCATTCCCAAGAAAGCGCTCAAACCAGTGGTTTCATTTTGTTTTCATGATGGGAAATTTTTTTCGTGTCACGGCTTACCTCCTCCCCACCCTCTACTCCCCACCAACTTCCTCTTTGACCTCCTCCTCTAAGATGAACACATCTGCTCTTTTACCCCGTGTAGCAGATGCAAAGGCAAATTAGAAAACGGTGTCCTGAATCCAGAAAAGGAATATATTGCATCCAGAATCAAGGCCACAGTAGCAAATGACAGTCAGTCTTAAAAAATTGGGATAATTTATCTTTCAACATTACAAAAACTTACCAGAGGTAGGGGCAGGTCATTGTTCAAGCGTCTGACAAGTGCATTAATCAAGAGAAACTCATTAGGCCTTAATGTGGATCTAATGAGAAATTCCTATTATCCATGTTTGCTTATGGGCTTTGTTGGTGAATTACCAAAATGAAACACCAATGCCCCTAAAATGTGATTATGAAATGATTTTTAAAAATTCTTTCTTGGAGTGTAATACTCTATTAATGAATCTTAAGAAATTGAAGGTTATCTGCTTTGGGCATGGGTAATAACCCAATATAATTACAAACCTTTTTAGAAGAAACCATTTAACTATATATGACCAAAAATAGCACTTATAACTGTTCTCTGTATGTCTTTTGTTTTAGTTTTCTGTGTTCCTGGGAATTATTTTCTTCCTGGAGCTCACTGCCGGGGTTCTGGCATTTGTTTTCAAAGACTGGATCAAAGACCAGCTGTATTTCTTTATAAACAACAACATCAGAGCATACAGGGATGACATAGATTTGCAGAACCTCATAGACTTCACCCAGGAATATGTAAGTTTAAATTTGGCTTATTTTCAGGTTGAAAGCCTTCTTAGAAGGATGAACCCAATGAACGTTCCTCCTGGCTTCTGTGTCTGCCAGTTGCAACCTACCTCTGACTCTTCTGCGTGGCTTTTTCATTTGTTTGTTTGTGTGTTTATTATTTTCTAACTTGCTATGTGACTTACATGATTTGTATCCTAATGAGAAATGTCTGATTTTTCACTTATCTCAGTTTCTACTAAGAACAAAGAAGAAAACTCTTGGGCAAAGAGGTTATCATCAAGGGTGCTCACTCCTGTCAACATTTGAAGACTCTTGTTTTGCTATAGGTTTACCCTCTTTTTTTGGGGGGAGGGGATTAAATGTGGAATTTTTCTATTCTTGGTCCCCTTCCTGGTCATTCTCCATGCTTCATAGCTCATAATAATGTACTTAGCAATAGAATATTTATCCACCAAGTTCCTAAAATTATGCCCATCCGAATACCTGAAACTGAAAACCGAGAAACTTCTGAGCCTTGGTGACTTTTCACAAGTAAATAATCTATAGAGTAGGGCTACCTCCCATTCCAGTTTCTCAACATGTCTGTGAGACAGTGGCCTCTGTGATGCCAATGAGGCGGCAGATACCCTGTTCCACTCAAAATGCAACGTGGTATAAACAGGAGACCAGAAGACACACAGCAAGTGCCAGAATCTGATCAGCTAAGTGACCTTGGGCTAAAAGGACCTTGAGCTGTTTCCCTAAGAGTAAAATGGGAATAATAGTAGCCACTGTTTAACTCATGCGGACATTCTGACACTAATAAGAGGTACATGGTTTTATATTAGGCTTCAGGTGTTATTGTCCTGCAAACTGACAGCCTTTATCTGCATGCACTGAAAAGCTAGATAGGGTGAGCAGACCTGAACAGCTGTGTCCATTGACATTTGTGTATGTGTCATGTATGTGGCAGAACTGGAGGCCAGACAGGAACTCAGCGGACCAGTGGCTGTCTCTTGGTTGGCTGGTTTTCCAGAGTGAGCTGGGTCCCTTTGATAAAGGGAGGAGAGGGCTGCATCGGCGCTTGCCGTGGGGGAGGCCCCCTGCCCCATTAGGCACTCAGAAGTGAGCTGAATTGTGCTGGTTTTGTTCTATGATGAAACGACTGTCCTGGAGCCTGTTGTCCCTCAGGTGTGAAATTAAGCCCTTATTCATCTCCTCAGCAGACTTGACTGTTTTGTTGGGTCATAATGGATGCAAGCTCACACCTTGCCAAGTATTATTGCTGACTAGTTTGCATGACAGATCTGATGGAGCTTTGTAGGCCAACTGGAGATGCACAACTCAAGCCTTTGGAGGATTCAATGAGCTGGAAGAACATGCGGATACACGTTCTTTTGAGATGCTGTCTGCTTTATATGGGAATTCTGTTATTTCATGTGATTTCACTTTTCTTTCTTGGATTTTAATACTTTGAAGTAGCTATTGATCTTGAAACCCTTATGATGGTCAAGGCTTGATGTTTATTTAATTCAGAGAAGTCGGACTGGGCCAGCATGGGGGAGTATCAAAGGGGCTTGTGATGGAGCCACCCTGAAATCTACCCTTAAGACTCACTGAATTTAACAGCTTGTTTTATTATATTTTAACTGATTGCAGTTTTTAGGTTGAAAATCTAAATCCATGCTCTTGTTTTTAAAAATTCCGAATAGAAACAGATACAGAATAAAAAACATGTCTTTCAAACTTTGGGGGGGTTGGTAACAGATATGTTCACTATCTTGCTTGCAATGATGCTTTTATGATGTATAAGTATGTGAAAACGTACCAAGTTATACACTTTAAATATGTGCATTTTATTGTATGTGAATTCTATCTCAGTAAAATAGATAAAAACTGTGTAGAGATGGAAATTTAAAAAAGAAGTAAACCCATGGATCTCCTACCACGACCCCAGTTGCCTCCTTCAGACACTGCTGCTGCTTGCTGTCTTGCTGTCCTTCTAGAGTGTTCCTTCATGTACTTGAACCAAACAGACCTTGCTCTGACTGGGCCCTGCTGTACAATCCTTCCCTGCCCGTCCTCCACCTCCCACTACAGGTCTCATGGCTTTTTTGTCCATCACCAGCACAGGCTTACTACACACCCTCAGCCTTAACTCAGAAGCTTTTACGGTGGCTCTTTAGGTTCATCTTGGTTTAAAAGTAAAATTCTGGGACAGAGAGAAGGTTAGAGCTGGCAGAAGCTGGGTATGGGTCATTCTGGCAGGTGGAGCGTAGGCACCCGGTCACCTCCAAGTTGAGATGTTCTAATTCTCTCCTGTTTGCTCTAGTGGCAGTGCTGTGGGGCTTTTGGAGCTGATGATTGGAACCTAAATATTTACTTCAATTGCACAGATTCCAACGCAAGTCGAGAGCGATGCGGCGTGCCCTTCTCCTGCTGTACTAAAGACCCCGCGGTAAGTGACTGCCGGAGACCCACCCTCTGGCCGCACATCGCACCGACAGTGTGTGTGGGATGAGCAGTTTCTTTTTTTTTTCTGGAAACCTCTTCTTACCCACCTATTCCTAATTGTAGCTCCTCTTGCGGGGGGTGGGGAGTTAGAGCTCAGATCATCTCAACAGGAGTAATCATATATATATATGTTAGTTGCTCAGTCGTGTCCGACTCATGCCCAACATTAATTTAGCAGTGCGCGCTGGTTCCTCTTCTAAGCCTGTGTGCATGTTGGCTCATTTCACTTTGGAACCTTCCCGCTGGCAGATACTACCATTACCTTCCCTTTTCAGGTGAAATCAAGGCCCGTGGAGTTTAAGTAGCTTTCCCAGGCTCTCACTGTTGGCGAGTGATGGAGCTGAGCCTAAACTCAAGCAGCTGCTTGTATCGCCTGTATTCCTTCCTTGTGAGAAGGACGGGCTTGTATGGAAGCACTGTGTTGCTTAGGGTTAGTAACCCTTTTCTTGCTGACTCAGCTTTGAAGGAGTACTAGGAATAGGAGAAGAGTCTGAGACAAGCTAGGACGAGACCACTGCAGGAAGACTGTGGCTGCCCACTCTCTTGGCCAGAATGGCGACAGTCATTACAGTTTGTATTTTAGGAAAAATTGTAAAACCTGTCCACGAGGCACCCTCTTTACTGTGGATTTGATTGTATTTTGAGTCAAATTATTTGCCTGGTATAGTGAATGTGTCTCAGTCGAGTCAGATTCTTTGTGACCCCATGGACTGTAGCCATGGGGATAACTCCAGGCAAGAATACAGGAGTGGGTTGCCATTCCCTTCTCCAGGAGATCTTCCCGACCCAGGGATCGAACCCAGACCTCCCTCATTGCAGGCAGATTCTTTTGTCTGAGCCATCAGGAAAGTCTGATACATAGTATGGCTTAAAATGCAGCTTCCCAGCTGTCTATAAAAGCCAGAATTGAGGGTTAGAACAGTAAATATGAGAGAGAAGGTGCCCTTGGCCCTTCCTTGCTCCTCAGCCCCTCTCTGACCGGTCAACCCCACCCCCCACCCCCCCACCCCCCACCCCCACCCCCACCTCCCCACCCCCCCATCCCCCACCCCCCCCCCACCCCCCCATCCCCCACCCCCCCCACCCCCCATCCCCCACCCCCACCCCCCGGGTTAGAACAGTAAATATGAGAGAGAAGGTGCCCTTGGCCCTTCCTTGCTCCTCAGCCCCTCTCTGACCCCACCCCCACCCCCGCCCCCTGTCTTCCCCCAGACCCGCCCTTCCCTAAAAGGGACAGGGCCACACGGGTGCTGATGAGTGCAGTGGCTGGTTCTCCCCTGCAAGGTGGGGGGTGCGGGGCTCTTTAAAAGGGGCCGTTATTCATCTGTAAAAACACTGAATCATTATGCTATGCCCCTGAAGCTAATATAATATTGTAAATCAACTATCCTTCAATTTAAAAAACGAAAAGAGAGAAGGGGACAATGGTCTCAGGTAGCAAAGGAGAACTTCCCCAGGCTCAGCCTGGGCTGTTCTCTTTGTTTGAAGGAGACTAAGAATCCGTGAGGACTGTGCTCTGGACCCTCCCCTGGAAAGCCAGCCTTCCTCACCAGCTCACTTCTCCTTTCCCTTGGGTGGGCTGGGAGGCAAGAGAGCGCCCAGCACAGAGCCCAGGGCGCCTGCCCAGGCAGCAGACACAGCTGTGCTCTGTTTCTCTCCTGCCTCTGCCCTGAGTGAATATTCCAGCAGACTTCTGAAGATTCTCAGAAATGCGCCCCACCCCCCCATTTCAATTGCAGACCCTTTGGGATGAGATGTCTCATTCTATAAATGCTAAGCTAGTAAAATCCACCGCATGCCCTGCAGAGGAGAAACATAAACAAACCTGAAACAGCAGAACCCATGTCTCTTCTCAGGCCTGTGAGATGTCGGGGTGCCTATACACACACGTGTGGTCAGGGCATTGCTTTTAATTATCAAAATGATTCGTTCTCGTGGAAAAACCATTTAAACAATACCCAAGTGCATGTATTGTATCTTAGACACTTGGTCATGTCCGACACTTGTGACCCCATGGACTGTAGCCGCCAAGCTTCTCTGTCCATGGAATTTTCCAGGCAAGAATAACCTGGAAAAATGGAGTGAGTTGCCATTCCCTTCTCCAGGGAATCTTCCTGACCCAGGGATCAAACCTTGGTCTCCTGCACTGCAGGTAGATTCTTTACTGTCTGAGCCACCAGAGAAGCCCAGTATACTAGTTCAGTTCAGTTCAGTTGCTCAGTCGTGTCCGACTTGTTGCAACCCCGTGAGTTGCAGCACGCCAGGCCTCTCTGTCCATCACCAACTCCCAGAGTCTCCCCAAACCCACGTCCATCGAGTCCGTGATACCATCCAACCATCTCATCCTCTGTCGTCTCCTTCTCCTCCTGCCCCCAATCCTACCCAGCATTAGGGTCTTTTCCAATGAGTCAACTCTTCACATGAGGTGGCCAAAGTATTGGAGTTTCAGCTTCAACATCAGACCTTCCAATGAACACTCAGGACTGATCTCCTTTACGATGGACTGGGTGGATCTCCTTGCAGTCCAAGGGACTCTCAAGAGTCTTCTCCAGCACCACAGTTCAAAAGCATCAATTCTGTGGCACTCAGCTTTCTTCACCGTCCAACTCTCACATCCATACATGACCACTGGAAAAACCATAGCCTTGACTAGACGGACTTTTGTTGGCAAAGTAATGTCTCTGCTTTTAAATATGCTATCTAGGTTGGCCATAACCTTCCTTCCAAGGAGTAAGCGTCTTTTAATTTCATGGCTGCAATCACCATCAGCAGTGATCTTGGAGCCCAAAAATTTAAAGTCTGACACTGTTTCCACTGTTTCCCCATCTATTTCCCATGAAGTGATGGGACCAGATGCCATGATCTTAGTTTTCTGAATGTTGAGCTTTAAGCCAACTTTTTCACTCTCCTCTTTCACTTTCATCAAGAGGCTCTTTAGTTCTTCTTCACTTTCTGCCATAAGGGTGGTGTCATCTGCATATTCAAAGATAGAATTCCACACTGAGGAGCATAAATGGAGATAATCATTATGAAAGTCATTAGAAGAAACTTTTAACTGTGGTTTTTGTGTGTCTCCAGTTCCCTAAACCCGTAAGCTTCTTGAGGTTATCAACTTTGAATTCAGAGACTCCCGCATAATGGAATCGCTAGTCTTTCTGATATTTCCTGAGTCTCAGTTTTCCTCATTTGGAAAGGAAGGAATATTTAATGTCTCCTGAGGATTGCTATAATAATTCCATGGAATTTTGTATGAAAGTGTTTACACGGTGCCTGGGACATCTGTGTGCCCACATAAACATTTTATGACCAACATTTAGCAGGGTCTTCTGCTGACCGTGGATGGACTTTGTTTTCTGTTTTCTTTTCTCCACCAGGAAGATGTCATCAACACTCAGTGTGGCTATGATGCCAGGCAAAAACCAGTAAGTGGAATCCCATCTTGTCGCTTAGCACGAAGGGTGTTGGAGGAGCTTTTGAATTTGCGTGGTGACGCTGTGCTCTCCTCTTCCCTTGTGAAGGAAGTCGATCAGCAGATTGTAATCTACACGAAAGGCTGTGTGCCCCAGTTTGAGAAGTGGTTGCAGGACAACTTGACCATTGTGGCTGGTATTTTCATAGGCATTGCCTTGCTACAGGTAAGATGGCTGTCATGGGAGATGGTGCCCTGGGAGAGCCCTCACCAGGACAGATGCTTTGCTTAGTTCCTGCACGTCACGGTTGTTAAGACACCTTGGAGGGCTGGGGAATAAACCTCAGCTCTATTTGGTTTGTCTTTTGTTAAGGCTCTGATTTTAGATGCTACTATCCTGAAAGACGTTAGGGAACCTTTCTTCCTTTTCAAGATGGAAAAATTGCTGGGGTCACTAGTTGCCTACTGGCTTTCCAGCGTTTCCATGGGGTTAATGATGTGGCATTGTGACAGCTGATCAGACAGGAATGGTCAGATGGAGAGCCTTGCCCAGTGGCCAGGCTAAGGCTTTTTGGAGTTTCTCAGACACTCTGTGCTCCTTTTTCGCTTTGGATCATCTTTCCAAAGTTCCGGGAAGGGAAGGGAGCACCCACTTTTCCTCCTGGGAAGCCCCAAGAACTGGGCTTTTCTTCTTGTGGAGATGTGATACTTTCAACTGAGAGGGCCACAAATGAGGCACAATGGTTGAAAGAAATTAAAGAAGACCTGAATAAATGGAAAGTCATCTATTGTCACAGATTGGAAGACTTAATATTGTTAAGGTGGCAATACTCCCCAAATTGATCTACAAGATTCAGTGCAGCCTCTGCCAAAATGACAACTGACTGATTTGCAGAAACGGACAAGCTGATCCTACAATTCATATGGAAATTCAAGGGACCCAGAATAACAAAACACACTTTAAAATGCACAAGGTTTGAGAATTCATACTTCCCAATTCAAAACTTAGGACAAAGCTACAGTAATCAACATAGTGTATACTGGCATATGGTTGGACATATAGTTTAGTGGAATGGAACTGAAAGTTCAAAGAAAGCCTCTAGTCTATGGTCAGCTGACTTTTTTTGACCAGGGAACCAAGACCATTCAATGGAGAAAGAATGGTCTTTTCAGCAAATGGTGCTGGGCTAACTGTTTATCTGTATACAAAAGACTGCATTTGGGTCCCTAATCACATATAAAAATTAACTCAGAACTGATCAAATACCTAAATGTAAAAGGTAAAGCTATAAAAGTTTTAGAAGAAAGTATAGGTACAAATCTTTGTGATCTGGAATTAGAGTGTTTTCTTGGATATGATGCTAAAAGCACAAGCAACCAAAGAGTGGATAAATGGGACTTCATCAAAATTAAAAACTTTTGTGCTGAAAATGACACAGTTAAGAAAGTGAAAAGAAAGCCCACAAAAATGGGAGAAAAAATTTGCATATCAGTACATCTGATAAGGGTCCTGTGTGTGGAATATATAAAGAACAACTCAACAATAAAAAAAGACAAACCCAATTTAAAGGTGAGCAAAGGATTTGAATAGATATTACTCTGAAGAACATACACATTTAGCTCTTTGTAATGACATCATTAATTATTAGAGGAATTCACAACCACAATGAGATACCACTTCACACATAACTAGGTTGGCTATAATAAAGACAGACATTAATAAGAACTGTTAGGATGTAGAGAAATTGGAACCCTCAAACATCACTTAAGGGAATGAAATGGACACAGTATCTTTGGAAAACAATTTGCTAGTTAATGAGAAAATTAGAGTCACCATATGACTCAGCAATTCTGCTCCTAGGTATGTGCCCCAAAGTACTGAAAGCATGTTTACCCAAAAACTTGTACATCTATGTTCATAGCAGCATTATTTGCAATAGCCAAAAAGTGGAAACCATCCACATACCCATCATCTGATGAATGGATAAACAAAATGAAGTTTATCCATATAATGGAGTATTATTCAGCCATCAAAAGAATCAAACTACCGTTGCAACATGGATGCACTTTGAAGACATTTCACTCCATGAAAGCAGACCAGCACAAAGGCCATATATTATATGATTCTATTTATATGTCCAAAATAAGCAAATCCAGAGAGACGGAAAATAGCTTAGTGATTTCTAGGACTGCCAGGATGAGGGGGAGGGTGGGTCCCGGGGTACAGAATTTTTTTTGGGGGATAATGAAAATGTTCTGGATTCAGATAGTGTGGTGATGGTCGCACATTCTCATGAATGTACTGAGAATCACTACATTATACACTTTAAAAGGATGAATTCTGTGGGATGTGAATTCTATCTCAATTTTGAAAATCAAAGAGTTTTTAAAAAATGGGATTCAGTAGCCAAAAGAAAAAGTCTACACCTTCCGCCATTTGACACCTTTCCTCCCTTTCTCAGATCTTCGGGATCTGCCTGGCCCAGAACCTGGTGAGTGATATCGAGGCTGTCAGGGCTAGCTGGTAGAGCACCTGCCACAGCCACTTCCAGACACTGGACAGACCCAGCTTTCCTGACCCTCCAGTGCACCCACCTGATACCCATGCTGCACAGACTCTGATCTCAGAGGCATCCCGCAATCCCAACTGATGGAGCTGCCAAGAACTTAGTTTTTGGGGGGGAAGTAAAACTGGGAAATGCTGCTCACTGACAGAATTAAAAAATAACCAGTATGAAAGTCTTTGCGCCATGAATCTCTACTGTAGCCATGAATTTCTGGAAGGTTGGACACTTACCAAATGAAAAAAAGGGGGGGGGGAGGGGGAGCCAGATGTACTGAGTTTGTGGAAGAGTCTTGTCCCTGCTTCAGTGATGGGAAGGCTGTCTTCTGTGCTACGGCCTGAGGAAGTGTGTCGTTTCTGAAACTCAGCCCCTTACCTGAGAGGGGTGTGTTTTCAGCATCCCTTCGCTATACGTTTCAAGGAACTGTTAACCATCGTCCCAGGAAGAGAACAGCTCGCCTTTGGGTTCCCATTTTGTGACTGCATTCGACAAGGAGCTTGGGTGGACTCATCTGGTCTCTCCTGGAGTGTGTTCTCATAGAAGTTGTGTATTGCTTGTGTGCTGAGCAGGGGCTTTGAAACATTTCATGATGCTGAATTCTAGCAGGACAGATCTTTTCTGTAAGTAGGCCTGAGCTTTATTTATCAATGAAATCCAAGGAGAAAATGAGGTTAACGAAGAGGTAGTGAATACTGCAGCCCACCAAATTAGTTATTGGGTTTTCTGGAAACTCTGGAATACTCTGGGGTTTTGTTTTGTTATGCCCCCCCCTTTTTTTTGTCTTCCAGAAGTGAAAGCTATGATACAGTTTCTCTTAAATTTTAGATTTTTTTTTACTCAGCTCGAATATTAATTTTTTATGTAATCTCTCTGTATGACCTGTGAATCTGAATCCACCAGCTCCTTTTCATGCCGTCTTTCCTACAAGCCTTTATTAACGTTCTTCTGTCAGCATTTATTTCGTGGGTCCGCAGCCTTGAGTGGTGTGTCCTCCCCGTCTGGGAAGGGACCAGCTGGGCTTCACAGGTGCATCTGTGGACTCAGTCCCAGAACCATGTCGATCGATTGTCATGGCCTCTTCTGCAGGCTCCCCCTTTCTCTTGGAATGGAATTAAACCCAGTTCTGAAATGGTGTTGACGGAGTCAAAAGCTGCTGATGGTTTTTTCTTCTGGTTTTAGTTTGTTTTTATGAAACAACAACAAAAACGAAACCAGAGTGCAAGACCAGAGCTGCTTCTGTCCTCAGTACCGACTCACCAAGAGGATGGTAACAAAGCACAAACGTCTCAAGGGGAAGTGCTGATTGGCCAAGAGTTCTGTGATCGGTGGGAAACACTTGTGGAAACTGCCGCCTGCCCTGTCCCCACTCCAGGTAGTGGGGGACGAGTTTTGCCCCCAGAGTTTAATCCTAACTGGTGTCTACCAGGATGTCACCTACCCCGGGGAGCAGATATTAGTCTGTGGGAAAACCACAGGCATGTTTCACAGTGATGACACATTTGTCTACATAGAACCGGGCAGCCAGCTAGCATAGCTTGTGGAAACTTAGCAAGGTTTTCCATTTCGGCCCCATGTTGCATCGCCGTGGCTGATGAACGTGTCCGTCTGCTCAGAGAAAGGACAAAAATTCTTTGAAAATCTAGCCTCCAGAGTTAAGGTGTGTATGACTCTGCATGTGTGTCTTTGTGTCTCTGTGTAGTTAAGAGATGTTCATTCCATATTCTGGCTGTGAGATTATTTTATTTCACCTCTGTCCCCACCACTGTTGTCATTCCATATTGATTGTCATTCCAACCTGGAGAAGACTTGAGCCTCTGTTTGGCACTCTTGTTTGTTACCTCATTCATTCTCCAGTGAACGCCACCTGACCAGTTGATTCAGAATCAGGCCAGCTTCCCACCCTTTGGCACATCCAGTAAAAGGCCAAACAGCAAGTCCGAGTTCTAAATTTTAATTAATCACCCTTTTTTTTTTTTTTTTTACACTTGAGAGTGGTTGTAATAAAGGCTGTCATTAATAAACTTGGTTCTACCTTACATGGAGTTCTATCTGTCTTCATTCTCTCTTGTGGTTGTGAAATTCTCTAATTCAGTGGTGATCAGACGTTAGCATGCATTGGAATCTCCTGGAAAGCTTGTTAGCACACAGATTACTGGGTTTGCCACATCCCCAGAATTTCTCATTTAGTGGGTCTTGGGTGGAGCTTGAGAACGTGCATTTTTGACAAGTTTC
The DNA here is from genome assembly GCF_054371585.1 of Giraffa tippelskirchi. Taxonomy (NCBI): domain Eukaryota; kingdom Metazoa; phylum Chordata; class Mammalia; order Artiodactyla; family Giraffidae; genus Giraffa; species Giraffa tippelskirchi. The sequence goes on along the minus strand of NC_137275.1, from coordinate 84,018,608 downwards.
CAGGTGAACTGTTGCTCCGTGTCTGGGAAAGACACTTGTCAAGGCACCCCTCTGACGAGGTTCTCTCAGAGGGACAAGAGAGAGAGGGAACATTTTGTGTCTGGGGAAGAAAAGGTCCTTTGTGCTGCTGGACACAGACTAATGAGAGATGGGGCAGAATTGAGGATGTAGGAAATCTGTCTGCAATCATCACCTGGGGACCATGCAGAATACAGATCAGGCTTTGCCCCTAGCAATCCTGGAGTGGGAGTCAGAGCTTGTATTTTTTTTAAGAAGCTCCCATGAAAATTTAACACACAATAAGATTTAGGACCCATAGACCTAGATAAATCTTAATAATATTCACAAACTTTTTATGGGGAAATAATTTCTAGCAGTCCCTTAGAGCAGGATTCTTAAAAACCCACCTGAGTGTTTAAGATTAAAATACCAGCGTATTGATAAATGTCCTTTCATTGTGAACTATCTCTGCAGAAGGCTTCTGTCTTGCCAACTACTAAAGACTTTTTTCAAAGATCAAAAGAAAATAAAATTTGAAGGTTCATACAGTATTCTCAGACCTTGACACTGTGTTCCAGTACTTGTTTGAGAAACAGTGTAGCTCACGTCTCTGGATATTTGAGACAATGTTATTTTGTTGTTATGGCTATAAGGAAATTTATCAGGGGTAACTGGATATAACCAATTCATATTTCTTGAGTTTTCTTAGCTGTGCTGTAGAGATTATGTGTACATGTGAGGTAATTGGACCTCTTGGTTCAGAGCAAACTCTGGGCCAACAAGGGAGAAATGTCACAGCTCAGAAGTAAAAAAGATGCTTTGTCTACAAAGCTTAGAACTTACAGGAAGTTTCTTCCAAGTTTGGTAGATAGACGTTGGAGGGTGATTATTGGATTTGTCTTTATCTCTCTTGTTTGACCAGTTGCCCACACATATCATTCCCTTCTGTGATTTACAAATATCTAATACAGATTTTTTTAATGAATGCAGGAATTCAAAAGTAGAATTTCATGTCATGAAGCACTTGAAAAAGAAGTGCCTTTCCTTGTTCTTTCTCCTTTTTTTTCCTCACAAAGAATAAACCTCTCCTTCTCTTTCAGCTTTCTTCCTGCTCCAGGTCCCCGCCACCCTTTTCTCAAGGGGGTGCTGAAAAGTGTTGCTTGGCTTTTTCTTCTTATGCAGCCTGTTTCCTCCTCCATGTCCTGTGTGTGTGTCGGTGGGGGTCGGGGTGGGGGGAGAGCAGGCAGGGATGCACTAATTCTGCAGTTTCCTGTTTCCGGCTGGCTTGGACTGGAGCCCTGGGAAGCTGGTGAGCTGAACAATGAGAACCCCGAGCCCAGGGACCTGGCAAGGCCCTCCCCGGCTCTTTTGTCATTTATTCCACGAAGCCCTTCTCCTCTAGGGAGATCCTGTGGAGACCTCCAAGGAAGGACTGGGAACCTCTCCATAAACACTGGCCAACAGGGTTGGTGGCCAGCTCTCTCAAGGGAGGCCAGGGGGCTGTTTCTTTGTGATGCCCTCTAAGGAGGAGGAAGCCTAAGCTTTGAATGAGAAGGAAAATGCAGTGTTTGGAAATACTCTATCTTGGCCAGTGGTGACATGATAAAGTCTAGGCGTGACAACAGACAAGGCAGGTGTATCTGGTTTGCGGTAGGGATCAGAGAAGGGAAGCCAGACTGTTCAGGGACCAAAGCCATCTGTAGACTTGAGGCTTTCTTTTTGGAAGAGTTTGCAGCAAAAGAGTTTATAACATTATAGTTTTCAAGACTTAGTTAAGGAATTGAATACAGCTTCCTTTGGGGGATTTTCATGCGGAGAAGTTCTTGTGTAAGTTTGGCCTCCAAGGGGAGGGATGCCCGAGTGAGTCCATCCGGATTTCCTTTAACCCAAACCAAACTCCTCAGGACCTGTCCTGGCCGACGCTATTTACCCGTTCACTTCCAGGAACTCCCAACAGTAGAAAAGCTGAAGGAAGAACAGGTTAGTGCCTGGGCTTTACACTGTAAAGATACTCCAAAAAGAAAACGGTAGCATACAAACAAGGTAGCGGTTTGCATGCTGTTGCTCTTCATTGACTGTGTAGTTGCAGTTCATGTGCGAGAGGGCCAGCTAGAAAGCTGCCTTTTAAATGTGCAGCTCGTCAGCTTGTGTTAGCTTTTGCTTTTGCGGAACCTCTAGTTTGAAAGGAACGTTTTAATAGCCTGCCCTCTAGTGGCGATCATGTAAAAGCACTCCTGACACGTTGGAAGAGTGACCGCAGTCTATTCAGAGGCACTAGCTCTTTGGAGGAACTTGAGGGTGTACAGCCATATGTTGCTTGCTGAGAGTGGGTAGGTGTTTTTATTCCTTTGACATTCGTGAAAATGACAGAGCTTATTTTGGAAAGTCAGGGAGCAGGTGTTAAGCTCCCTTCACCATCTAAGTCCTGATATTGCTGCGGAAATTTTCCGGGGCACTGCGGCAATGTGTACAGGGTGAAGCTGGGCCCTGCCCTGCTGCCTCGGCTCAGAGAGTTTATAGATGGGGAGGTGATGGTCTGAAAATGCTAATCTGCGGGCAGGAGGCCCTGCCTTTGTCGGAATGCCTACCAAGGAGGAGAGGTGTGCTGAACTTTTATACTTTCCTCTACCCCCCACTGGCACTCAGGAGGTTTCTGTGGCCCCCAGGGTCCTGACCTGCATCTCAGTTCCTCTTCAAAACAAACAACACTCCTGAAACAAGGATTAGACATTCTTTGTATGAATATTTCCTCTGAAAGCACCCCTGTGGATCACCACGTGGAGTTCACTTTGATCTGAGAACCTGCAACCTTGGTTTTAAGGGCTGTGAAGTCTGGTGGAGTGTTCCCGACTGTACCTTGTATTTTAGGAGTTTGTTACAGATTGAACCGTGTCTTCTAAAAATTCATGTGAAGCCCTAACCTTCAGGACCTCTGAGTGTGATCTTCATTTGGAAATACGATGTTGGAGATGTAATGAAGATAAGATCATACTGGGTGGGTTCCTATTCCAGTAGGTTAATGTCTTTATATAAATGGGAAATTTGGACACAGATGCATACAGGAGAATGCCATGTGAATATGAAGGTGGGGATTGGGCGATGCATCTGTAAGGCAAGGAATGCCAAAGATGGGTGACAAGTCACGAGAAACCAGGAGAGAGGCACAAAATTGATTCTTCCCCAGAGCCTGCAGAAGGAACCAGTCATGCCAATACCTCGACTTTGGACTTTTAGCCTCCAGAGTTATGAGACAATAAATCTTCATGGTTTAAGCCATCTACTTTGTGGCATTTTGCTTCAGTAGTTTCTAGGAAACTAGTAGAGTCTGAACACCTATTGCTGGCTTTCAGGATGGAAATGTATAGAATATGTATGTGGCTCTTATTATTTGAATGGACATATCTGACTTGGGACTTCTCTCTGTATCTGCTTTAAGCTCTTTGAAAATAGCTTTGATGTGTTTTGTGGGACATTTAAGACATAAGCAATGTTTTATTACATGATGATTAAAAGTAGTCACACTGCTGTATGTATTTCTTTGAAGTAAACCATCTTAAATGCAACTTGTGAGAGGGATTAAAGTCTTATAAATAAAATGGTTGATGTCCACGACAGTGCTTTCTTTAGTCTTGTTACTTTGTGACCGAATCAGCCCACTAATTCACCAACCCCTGCTGCAAGCCAGCTACCAGGTGTGTGCGCTATTCCAAGCCTTGAAGTAAGAGGTGACATTCACTGAAAGTTTACTGTGTTCCAGGCACTTTGCTGTAAGCACTCTGCATGCATTTTTGAGGAAATGTAAACTGAAAGAATAAAACCATACTTGTGGAAAATACAGACTTCACCAAGAGCTTACTGAGGTGGTGCTGCTGAGATGGGATGAACACAGGCTAATGGAAGCAGGCCCAGCAGAAGAAGAGAGGCCTGACCTGGGCCCCTGAGGGAGAGCGCAAGAAGAGACTCCAGGGCAGGAATGAGGAGGTGAGTGCTGCTAGGGATATGGGGAGGCCCTGGAGCTTCCAGAAGAGGGGAGAAGCATGGATAAGCCATGAGAAGTTCAGGTACGGAGAGTCCAGGAATTGTGGCCAGTCTCTGGCCCTTGCTGGGCACTCAAAAACTTGCTGAGTGACTTGGGTAGGTAATTGTGGAGATGGATTTGAATGAGGAGGTAACTGATGCAAAGTAGAATTTTGGGTAAAGCTGGACAGTGTCTGCAGTTACAACCCCCCTGCCATCTGATTCAGAATAAAAAAATCTGTTTAAAAAATCAGACTTGTCTATCGAAGCATTTTGTGGAAGGCAATAATGAGTTTTTTGTAACACCCTGTGCCTTCTAAAGAAGTGACCCATAACTTTACAAACTGGCAAGTCAAACAGCCTTAGAGCTCTGCAGGTCATAGGAAATGCCATATTTTATCCCTGTTCTGAAATCTACCTTTTTCCTCCATCTAGTTCCACCACCCCTCTGAAATTTCTATGATCTGGGGGCTGGCGTGGAGCTTGCCGTGTGGCAGTAGGGGACATTGCCCTGAAGCAGGCAGAGGTTGCAGTTTGTGTGTTCCATGGTAGTTCTCAGCTCTAGCTACCCGTTAGGATCACCCAAGACCTTTAAACAAACCCTTGTGCAGGCCCTCCCCATCCCTGTTTTAAAGCTTCCAGGTAGTTCGAACATGCCACCGGGGTGTCTCAAACTTTATACACATAAATCACCTGGGTCTTAATTTACTTGGGTCTAAAGTATCTGGATTTGGGAGTTCTCTGGTGGCCTAGTGGATAGGATTCTGGGCTTTCACTGCCATGGCCTGGGTTCAGTCCCTGGTTGGGTAACTGACATCCCACAAACTGTGTGATGTGACCAAAAAAATAACAACAGCAAAAAAAGTAAAAATAAATTATCTGGGTCTGATTTAGCTGGTCTGGAATGGAACTAGAGAATCTGAGGCTCTGCAGGCTCCCGGGGACGTGGATGTCATCTGCAGAACACACTTGGAGAGGCAAGGACAGCCTAGAGGTAGGCCTTATGTAGAGCTGTGCAAAATTACCATCCTATTGATATTGCTGGTTGAGATCTTTCCTAAAAGTTCAGTTCAGTTCAGTCGCTCAGTCCGACTCTTTGTGACCCCATGGACTGCAGCATGCCAGGCCTCCCTGTCCATCACCAACTCCCGGAGTTAACCCACACTCATGTCCATTGAGTCGGTGATGCCATCCAACCACCTTATCCTCTGCCGTCCCCTTCTCCTCCTGCCCTCAATCTTTACTAAGCTGAAATTTTCAGGTCTGGGTAGGAAAATAAAGGGTGATTATACATGGGCAATATGCATATCTTTGTTAAACACATTTTATTTTGATTACAAAACAATGCAGACAACACAAGAAAACAGAAAAAGAAATAACCTGTATTATCACCACCTAGAGGCCTATGCTGGTATACACCATCTAGAGCTGTTCCTGTGTGTGTCTTTCCATTACTTTCATGTTTGTTTTAAATTGTATAAAACTGTTTATACTGTTCTTTAGCCTACTTTTTAAAAAACAGCAATTTCGATGTGAGTGAATATTTTATACAATAGCATTTTAAGTTTACTATACTCTATATACTAGTCTATTGTATTGATCAAGGGTCCACAAGACGTGGTGAAGAGAATTTGGGAGCTTCCTAAGACCCTCTCAAGTCCACAAGCTCAAAATTCTTTCATAATATGATAGGACATCACTTCCCTTTTTGGTACCATTTTTCTGAGTCTACAGTGGCATTTTTCAGAGACCTCATGATGATATGATATCACTCTGACAGCTAATGGAATGTGTGTGTATTTATGTGTTTAACTATTTCTCCCTTTTAATTTCTAATATAGTAAATATTCATGGAAATAACCCACATACACAAAAACTCTTCAGAGGCTTAAGCCATTTAAAGGGATCCTGAGACCAAAAAGTTTGAGAACTCCTGATGCAGATAAACTATAATTGAATTAATCAACCTCTCACTATTAGAAATTTAGACTCTTCCCAATTAAATAACTTTACAGTGAACTTTCTTATACATTGCACATAGATACCCTGGTGGCTCAGATGGTAAAGAATCTGCCTGCAATGTGGGGGACCAGGGTTTGATCCCTGGATTGGGAAGATCCCCTGGAGGAGGGCATGGCAACCCATTCCAGTATTCTTGCCTAGAGAATCCCATGGACCGAGGAGCCTGGCGGACTACAGTCCATGGGGTTGCAAAGAGCAGGACACAACTAAGTGACTAACACTGAGTCCTAATAGCATGGAATGACTAGATCAAAGGATTTAAAAGCGTCTCATTTGTGGCACCAAATGAATACTTTACCATAGACATTTAAATTTTAAAGTGAAAATTGTTTTAGTCAAGATTTGTACCCAAATAGAGGAAAAACTAATGTCTTCTGCTCCAGATTAACATTTTTGTTTACCTTATGAATTAGAATGCCAGTTACACTGCAACCCAGACCTGTTGCGATGGAGATGCTTAACTCCACAAGGTGTCTAGTGCAGAGCTGCATGCCCTCCCCTGTCACGTGCCTGGAGTGTGAAAGCTTGGATGACAGAACGACTCTCAACCGTCTGTCAGGCCATTTTAGGAAAGGTCGGCTCAGGACTCTGGCTTCACATTCTAATTTAATTTCTGCTGATGCTTTCAGTAGTCTGCTTCCTAGAATAATTGGTAAGGGGGACTCTCGGCACACATTTTTTTTTTTAACAAGAAAAAAAGCATACAAATTTATTGTTTTACATGTATATGGGAGTCTTCAAAAGGAAAATGAAGACCAGGAGTTATTAGGATCAAAAGCTTAAATACCTTGTTACACAAAGAACAATAATTTGTGGGGATCACAAGACAGAGGGGCCTGGGCTGGGGCAGTGTGTTGGGGGCCAGTGACCAGCAACTAAGGAGAGGGGAACTCAGGGAAGGTCATCTTAGTAGGTGTGTCTATATAGGTCCATTTTGGCATTGATTCTGCATCTCTGGTGATGTAAATGTTCTCTTCCTGGTAGAGGCCGGGCATCTTTCTCAGGGGCAATTTCATGTCCTGCTGTTTCTCAAGCTGAGTGCACATTTTGAGCCTTATGTATATCAAACATTCTATTAATACTGAATTCTAGAGCAAGAGAAGGGGAGAGCAGGAGGTATTAAAACAAGAACAAAGAGTAAGGCATGGCTCATTCCTTCCACCGCAGGGCAGAGCAAAGCTTGGAGGAGATGTTGATTCTTTTATTGACTCTGTCGTGGAAAGAACTGGAGTTGAACTGGACAGTGGAACATGTGCCTTAATGACTCAGTCTCTATGGAGACCCTAGGAAGCTGCTTACTTGCTGAGCCTGATGGATATCTTATAGTCTGTACTCGGTGGAAAAGCTCTTTAAGTTGCTTTAGTTCATGTGTAGCAAAATAAGAAAGTCACAGACAGTGTGTGCTGGTTGGACCCAGAGCTTTGGCCACTGATGACAGTGTGGGTTGGCCTTTTCTCTTCAGTCCTCAGTGCCTGCCTCATAAGATGGAGATAATCATGCCTTCGTCACGGAGACATTGCAAAGATGAAAAGGGTCGACCTGCTCTTCTCCCCCAGGCCTCACTTAAATCAGCTTTCTCAGGGAGGTCCCCTCAGAACTCTGTTAAGCCCACCAAGATGCAGTCTTGCAGCATCCTCTCTGGGAGAACTCACCACGTTCGAACTTACTTGATGACATCTCTTTTCCATGGAATTGGGAACCTCTGTCTCTAGCATCCAGACCAGGTTGTGGCTTTGAGCAAGTCAAAGGAGGATAAACAGATCTTTGTTTCTGGGTAGAGAGTACCCTGTCCACAGAGCTCAGGAACCTGCCCCCCCCCCCACCCCCCGCCTTTTGTTTTGGCCATGTCACACATCTTGCAGGATCTTAGTTCTCCAACCAGAGATTGAACCTGGGCCTACCACAGTGAAAGCACTAAGTCCTAACTACTGGACTGCCACGGAAGTTCCAGGAGTCCCCCAAATTTATAAGGGGTCTGCAAGCAATCCTGACCAACTTTTCCCAGGGGGCAAAGTCTATTATTCCACACGGTATAAAAATCTGCCCCTGCCTCCAGCGGGAGGCACTGTCTCTCTCTCACACAAGTATGCTACATGAATGTTCTCGAAGAGATTGAGACGAAAGCTCTTCACAGAAGTATAGAAATGTGACACCCATGAAGAATTGTCTCCCAACACTGGGGACGCAGCACAATTACCTGCAAATCTCTATTCGTCTTTGTCTTCCATTAGCAATAGTTCTGGTTCTAGATCAAAACATAAAGCAATCTGCCAATCTTCTGTTTAAACTTTAGTTTTCCACTATGTAATAACAAGTTAAAATGTCTAAGGCCCTCTTCTGTCTGCTCTGCTCTATATTTCCTTCCCTGTCTCTTGCTTCTTCTTTGCTTTCACGGGTGCCTTCTGCTGCAGGAGCCCCAGAGCTGAGTCATCTCTACAGAACCCCATGATTCTATTTATACAGCAGTTAGCATCCTTGCTTGCTTTACTATGATAGTCAGGTCAATGTCCCTCTTCTCCTCCCTCAGTGGCCCATATTTATCTAATATATCCAGAGTGCAACACAGTACGTGCTCAGTAAATCGCTGTGTAGTGAGGCAGGCTGCTAAGTCAGCAAATCAGGCTGTTTGGGGATTTTCTGAACTTTGAGGGTTAGAGTGTGTAGCCCCCACTGTTTCAATCCACTTTCTGAGTTCTGTGGCCATGGCCAGTAAGCACAAAAGTTGTTCTAGGAAGGTCTTGATGCTTTAGTGACTAGCCATGTGAATCAAGATTTCATCCCGGTCCAAGTAACAGAAAACCTTGCTCTAGGGGTTGAAACATGCAAGTGTGTCTCCTGCATTGTCTGAGGTGCCTTGGTATGTAGCTGGTCTTTTGGTTCATTAGTGCTACCAGGGATCTAGGCTCTTCACACCTTTCTGCTCCACTGTCGTTAATGTGGAGGCTTGCATTCTTGTGATTGTACCTCATGGTTGCAAGAGGGTTGCTGTACTTCTGGGACCCATGTCAAGGTTTGAGGAAGGGAAAAGAAAGAAAAAAAAGGTGAAGGGCCAAAGGTCTTCTAGCAGGTCTTTGCCTAATTCACTAAGGGATACCCTCCCCATGAACTTCTATAGAAGGGTAATGCCCACTTGGAAAGCCGGGGAACTGGAGTGTTTTAAGCTTGGTACATTGTCCCTCTGAACAAAATTGGGGTTCTGTAAATTGGGCAGAAAGGGTAGCTGGATGTTGGGTAAATCACCTGCCATATCTGGCCCCAAAACAAAATGTCTTTTTCTTTTATGTCTTTGTATTTTTTTAAAATTTATTTTATTGGAGTATAGTTGATTTACAATGTTGTGTTAGTTTCAGGTATACAGCAAAGTGATTCAGTTATTATATATATAATAGTTTGCATCTGCTGTGCTGTGCTTAGGCACTCAGTCGTGTCCTACTCTTTGCGACCCCATGGACTGTAGGCCGCTAGGCTCCTCTGTCCATGGGATTGTCCAGGCAAGAATACTGGAGTGGGTTGCCATTCCCTTCTCCAGGGGATCTTCCCAACTCAGGGATCGAACCCAGGTCTCCCTCATTGCAGGCAGATTCTTTACCGTCTGAGCCACCAAGGAATCTATATTATTTATCGGTTCTACCAACATCAGCCTTTGCTTAGGTCCACTGTTCCTGTCGCTGACTTTGAGTCCAGATTGATTTTTCTTCCTGTTCCTTTTCCATGTTCTTCCTCATCTTCTCAGAAACTGAAGGCAGTTTTGTTTGTGTCTTGTTTTGTTTGATGTTATTTTCACATTCAATATTGATATTATATTCAATCATGGCAGGGAGGTGGGGAGCCGTGGCATTTTTTGATTCTGGGCTAGTTGCCTCTAGAGAAGTTTTACAAGGTTTGACAACCATTTGTGTGCTAGTGCCGCACTTCAGCTCCTGATCTGCGTGACTCCTGGTGGTCAGAGGCATGGAGACTTACCTGGCTCTGGACTCCTCAACTCCAGGGGAAACGGGGAACATGCTGTCCTTTTGTGCGTGATGCCAGTGAAACATTTAGCAGCAGGCTGTTTCTCTTCATGGGTGTTTTGGCTGAGAGTGGATTGAAACTTTGAATTGTATGTGCCTTTTTCAACGAAGAGACTTATTTCTGAAGGGTTGAACTCTTGCTAAGTTGCTTCAGTCGTGTCCGACTCTCTGTGACCCTATGGATTGCAGCCCACCAGGCGCCTCTGTCCATGGGGATTCTCCAGGTAAGAATACTGGAGTGGGTTGTTGTGCCCTCCTCTGGGGGATCTTCCTGACTCAGGGATTGAACCCACAGGAAATTGTGGTTGATCAGGTTACCCCGGGAGTTTGGCAGGTTATTCAAATTGTCCGCTTCTCCAAGAACAGAGAGTAATTGCTTGGCTAGTGGGTCCCCCATTCCATAAGAGCCCCTTAATCATGGGGCAAAGGGGGTGGCAAGGGTACTTTGGGCCTCAGGAGAAGGGCTGCATTCCTGATCCAGCTGAGAAAGGATGTTCTAAATTCTTGCAGTCCCCTCTTGGTGCTGCTAGCCATGTGAGAGCACAGGAGGTCAGCACCAGCACCCTCCTGTCAGCAGGATGGCGTGGGTACACGTGTGGGCACGGCTAACAGCTGTCTAGGTCTCCATATTCCTGACACTTGACAGACTGCAGCTGTCACTGGTCTTCAGAACGTCGTCTTTTTTCTGAGGTGCTAAAAACAATGCAAGTTTGCACAGGTCATAAAAACGCTCTTGGGTCAAGTATCTGGACCTGTGTTTGACAAGGCCTTTCCCTTGGCACTGGTTTTCTCTCTCTAAAAATCCCCACCCCTTACTCCTGCTCTGGAAGTAGACAGATGGCACATGAGGTTTCCACAGGGTCAAGCCACATGGGCTTCCAGGGGCTGTGGTGTTGAGGGGAGCTGGGCCAGGTGGGGGGACTTGAACAAGCTGGAGATGCATGCTCTGTCCAGAGGCACAGGGTCACAGTCACACGCTGCCCTTCTGGAACACAGAATGGCTGGTTGCCAGCTCTCCCCATTATACAAGGAAAGTCAGTTAACTGGATTAGTGTGAGTGTGCAGATTCATCCAGATTTTCCATGTTTACAGCTGTTCATTTTCTTATTTTTTCAAAATACCATGTGGACCAAAGATGTATGAGGGCCCACAGTCTGCTGTCTCTGAGGAAGAAATGGGTTAGCCAGGTCACAGATGCCTCGGGAGGATGAAATGAGGATTCCTGTGGGAAAGGAGGCCCTCTACCGCTCTCCCTCCTCTCCTTGTGAGTGGTGCCTGGAGAGGGTTCATCACTGGGAACCAATCAGAATGGCAGTCACAGCCTATGGTAAGAGGTCTGTGTTGGGAGTGGTGGATGGCAGTGCTGAGAGGCAATTAGATTTCCATTAGCTACACACCAGCTCCAGCGGGTACTTGGAGGTGTGTTCTGTGCCCTCTCTAATATCAGGTAAGTGGTGGTGCTGAAGGATGAGTGGGTGGAATTGATTTAAGGCCTGGATGTCAGGAGGGAGGTGCAGTCACCCCACCTTTGTGACCCCACTCCCCCTTGTGGTGGGCTTCCCTGGTGGCTCAGCTGCTCAAGAATCTGCCTGCAATGTGGGAGACCTGGGTTCGATCCCTGGGTTTAGAAGGTCCCCTGGAGAAGGGAACGACTACCCACTCCAGTATTCTGGCCTGGAGAATTCCATGGGGTCGCAGAGTCAGACACGAACAAACGACTTTCACTTCTTTCCTCCTTGTCGTGAGTTTCCTTAGGAGACTAGGAAGGGCTGGGTGGGAGCCAAGAGTGTCCAAAAGGTGACAAAAGTACAAGTGGGTCAGGAAGAGTGCAAAGAGGCTGCACTGGGAAACTGATAAGGACCCTTGAAGAAAAAAGGAACATGGCTTTTAACTTAGGATGAGGGGCAGAAGGCAGAACGACTGACAGGTCAGATAGTTTTTAGTTGAGCATATGTAAATGTTCACAACTTAGCACTTGGGGTCTGTTTTTCTAAATTCAAAATACGTCTTTAATGTCCAGATGTGAGAAAATGGCTAAGTAAATTATGGTACATCCATATAGTTGAAGAACATGCAGCTATTAAAAATGAGATTATGAAACAGGGTTCTTAGTAATGTGGAAAAATGCTTATTGTATAAGTGGGAAAAAAAGAATAGAGCTACATGTGGCATAACACTTCAACTACTTAAAATACATACAAACACAGGGCCACTGCTGTGGAGAACACGCCAGGACATCCTTCCGAGACCGCACCAGACAAAGCCTGCAATTTAGAGTAAGGGCCTGGCAATTTAGGTTGTAGAGGTCCAGATGTACAGTCAAGGTCAAAGGCAGCTGACCTTCTCTGCTCCTGGTAGTGGGGTGTTGGTGACTGTGGGAGGGCACTGTAAAATGTCCTCAAAGGAGCAGGGGCTTTTCATCTGAGGTATGAACACCCCAAGGACAGCGTCTCAGCAGGCTTGGCTCCATCCTTTATAATACAGTCCATTAAAAACCACCCCCCGCCCCACCCCTAGTCCCACCATCTGGGTAGAAGGGAGGCCTATGTTAAAGTAGATACGGCTGTAAGATTCAAAGTAAGTATTCATATAGGAGTTTATTTTTGACAGTGATCTAAGGGTACAGCTAGAGTTTCTTTCCTTTAGGATTCCTGGGAATCAATAAATGACAGAATAACGACTGCAATAGTAAGTAATATCTGTCACATATACTTGAAAATTAGATTGTTAAAAAATTGAAGTATAGTTGATGTGCAGTATGTTAGTTTCAGGTGTACAACAGTGATTTGATATTTTAACACATTATGAAATAATCACATGGTAAGTCTAGTCATCATACAAAGTTATTACAATATTCTTGACTATATTCAAGAATATTTTATCACATCCCTGTGATGTTGTAACTGGAAATTTGTAGCTCTTAATCCCCTTCACTTATTTCGCACAACTACACACCCCTCTCCCCTGTGGCAACCACCAGTTCCACCAGTTTTTTTCTCTGTAAGTTTGTTTCTGTTTTGTTAAATTTCACAGTAAGTGAAATCATATGGCATTTGTCTGACTTATTTCACTTGGCATAAATACCATCTAGATCCATCTATGGTGTTGCCTATGCTAACATTTCACTCTTTTTTATGACTAATATTTCATTGTAATTTATAGTCACACCTAAACAAGGTTTCAACTGCATGGGTCCAGTTATACGTGGATCTTTTCAGAATAAGCTATGGCACTACACACTCCAAGGTTGGGTGATTCCATAGATGTGGGACCATGGATCCATGGTCCTTGAGCATCTGTGAAGTTGGGTATTCAAGCAGGTCCTGAAACGAGTCCTCAGTGGATATTGAGGTATGACTGTGTACACCACTATCTTCTTCATCCATTCATCTATTGATAGACACTTAGAGTGCTTACGTATCTTGAACATAGGGATGTGTATATCTTTTCAAATTAGTGTTTTTGTTTTCTTTGGGTAAATACACAGAAGGGGAACTGCTGGACCATAGTGTAGTTCTAGTTTTATTTTTTTTGAGGAATACTATATATGTATTTTAGAAGATCTGTGGTTGGATTTAAAATTTATATACTGGAAATCTGGCTTAAAGCTTTAAAATGTTTTATCTCAAGATAATAGAAATCTAAAGAAGATCTTTTTTGAATTATTTAAGAAAAAAATCCCAAACTTGACACTAAGCAGCTTCAAAGTATGACAGGATTAGGTTTTCAACTCCCTTGATGGAGATTAAAAATCCTAACTAATTTTCTTAAAACTGAATCCTGAAAACAGAAAATTCTCTATGTATGTGACCAAAACCAATGGAATCTTTATAGTGTTAAGCAGATTAATGTAAAATTGCACACATGCCTACCAGCAAAACCACAGATCTCTGAGTCATGGATAAATTTCAAGAATGTGCTCTGAGGTTGGGGGTGAAGGAGAAAGCCAAGTTTGATTTTTAGGTTGTATATGGTGTTTGAATTAAATCACTTCTCCCTTGAACCCCTGTTTCCATGATTCAGCCATCCAACTTGCTCCATTTTTACTCCCTGAAAGCTGCATTAATAATTATGGGATGAGAGAAACCATTTCATTTAAGTCACCTGGAAGAAGAGAGCATGGCTCATGACAGCTCCCTGATCCTCCAGTTTGCTTACGACGTGGGAGGCTCTCCATCTTTCTGTGGACAAACGTGACATCAGGCTGTAGAAAAGCCAGGGACTAGGGAGACAAATGGCAGCAGAACCCAGTCATCAGTTCCTCCCTGGCTTAAGTTTGGTCTAGTTATAATTGGTTCCAGTATATATAAATGAGTCGTTGCCATATTAAGTGTCTCTCTAGTGTTATAAATAGCAGACAGATGCACATTGCGCATTTTTTTGAAATGTTGTTAGATTACAACCTCTACGGCCATGGCTGAAAAGCTCAATTTGGTGAAAGGGTTTGTTTGTTTTTCTGGGAACAAACAGAGTAAGGATAAGGAAATAATGAACTTTAAAAAGTCAACTGAGAAAGAATAAACAAATTGAACTATTGAACTTTGGAGCATAAATTCCATGCAAAGCTCATTTTTTCTTTCAAATACTGTAGCTGACCATTTACAGTAGTAATACCTTACCCCTGAAACAGGGACTCGGTCTAATCAAGAAGCATAATGATAAATGGGTGGATTCTACCAGAGGATTCAGGGCACAGCTACCACAAACCTTTATGCAAAGCACACAGCAATTATATATAAGAAAAACACCAAGTGTGTATATTAAAAAGGTATATTGTATATATAAACAATTGGTAGCACTGAAAATGGGAAAGGAGGATTGTTTTGTTTCTATATTGAGAAAAAACTCATAGTACTACAGCCTTATTTATATTGATTTAGTAATTATGCTAATAGAAGCTAATATCACTGAGCTAGTACTGTGATTCCCACTTTACAGATGAAGAAGTCTGAGACAGGAAGAGGAAACACTACAGTGGGGAGCTACGTTCAAGGCCTGCTCTGCCCACCTGGCCACCTTTGTTTCAGGAAGGAGGTAGGGAGTTACGCATTCCACATTGAGGATAACTGGGTGCTCCTGAAACTATTAATTGTTGTTAGTTGCTAAGTCATGTCTCTCTTGTGACCCCTTGGACAGTAGCCCACCAGGCTCCTCTGTCCATGGGATTTCCCAGGCAAGAATACAGGAGTGGGTTGCCATTTCCTTCTCCAGAAACTATTAATAGACAGTATTAATCAGACAGAACCTAATATCAAAAGAAATTCTCTCAAGTCAGACAAATATCAAAATCTCAATTTCTCTACCTATCTAGAACTAGTTCTCTTGTTTGGCTCTTGTTCTTTGAATTCCTGTAGCCAGGAATCCTGCCAGCGCAAAGTGGGGAGTGTAGTTTAGGCCATGAGATGTCACAGTTCCCTCCAGCCTCAATGTCAACCTCTTTAAAAGTTTCAATTGTCAGAAAAATTCTAGAAAGTAGAGATTATTAAACTCGATGAGAAAACAGGCCCAGAGAGTTTAAGTAACGTGGTGATGGTCACATAGCCAGTAAGTAACAGAACCAGGATATAACTACAGAAGAGACAGTATCCAGAGACCTTACTCTTTCCACTTATCACACTTTTAAAATAGCTATTTCAACATTTTAGACACACCTTTAAAACCTATCTATGAAGCTATATGGCATATAACTATATAAACTAATAGACCACATCTGTGGGAAAAACCCTAAATTTTCCTGGTTATAGCCATGAAGATTCACCCCAAATTATCACCAAGTGTTTAACAAACACTTGTATAATTCAAATGTACGGCTTTCTCACATTAAGCAGTGTCTTTTAAGTGTACTGATTCTCGTAACAGTTGGATACGAAGGATAATGCTCACCTAAGTAACAGACATCTTCACCCTTTATGTTCAGCAGAATTAGATAATAAGCCCTCTGATGATATCAAAGAGTATTTCTTTTTGAAATGTTCACATGCAGGGTTTTTCAGAACAATTCACACTAATCCTTATATCCAAGAGCATCCTGTTGCACCCAAGAGGAAATTTAGAACTGAAAAATTTTGTTACACATCTCCACTGTTATCAGAGAGTATGCTCAAAGCATGTTTCATCAAGGAAAACACAGGGTTGTGGCCCAGTATTTAATCAATTTTGCTTTGAGCACAGTATGGGTACACTCTGGGTGGGGTGGTTAGCAAGATTCTAAGGAGCTAACAGGACCAGGAGGGAGGAATGGAGGACATTCCAGTGCATTTCACTCAGATAGCTCCCCTCTAATTTTTGGCCTTTTTGCTTTTCATCTGTGCTCTAGTCCTGCACAAACTGATAACAAAAGCTTTGTTGTGTGGCTCCTCCCATCCTTCCATCCATCAGAATGCACTCTCACGAGTAGCAAACTAATGTAAAGGTGGTCTCTAAAACTAAGTAGTGGGAGAGGGATGGTGGTCTGTGGGCTCCCACCCACCACACAGCAGCACATCCTGAGTTCGGTGGAGCCCTGTCATCCTAAGGGCACAGCCTCTGGTCTCTCTGTAGAACAACTGGTGAATTGAATTGCATTTCATTTTGCTGAAGATGAGAGTTTCTAGCATATCAGCAACTTGATTGCTGGCAGCTGGCTCATTTAGTGCCTTTTCTCAAATCCATGATTTTTGGATGCTTCTGTTCTGAGGTTTTCTGTATAATGTTTTTCAATAGAGACATCCTACTATCGAAAAAGTAAAAGAAATTCCTTGAAGTCAGACAAAAACCTACATCTCAATTTCTCTATATATCTAGAAATGGTTCCGGCACTCTGGAAGTTTCATGGAAGTAGGGAGTCACTCAATGAATACCTGCTGAGCACCAGCGATGAGCAGGCACTATTCTAGGAGTTGGAAATAGAAGTACAATACACAAATAAACCAAATGATGCCATTACAGTTTGATATACTATTTATTTAGTTATTAATATGGACAGCCTATTATGCAACATTATAGATATCTTTCAAAACCTAAAATACAGTCCACTATCCAGCCCAGGAGGAGACAATGAACAAGATCATTCTTACAGTAAATGTAGCAATAAGCACTCACAATAATCGTCCTTTTCTTGGACATCAAAGGGAATAGTCAGTCAAAAGGTTCTTTTACCTCCACTGGGGTTTTAACTTTCTTGAATGACAGCTATTTCAGAGTCAGAGTCCACCTTCAAGCACCCCACAGAGATGTGCAGCATCAATGTTGGAGAGCAAGGAGCCCGCCTTACCTTTCAGCCAGTATTTGTCAAAAACTTGAGCATACGGAGAAGGCAGGTATGTCGCAGGGTGTTCTGATTAATTTACAAAGATTGTGTTTCAAAGCTCTAAAAACCCGTTTGGTGGTGGTGGTAGTGGCAGTGAAGAGTATACTACATTTTGCCAAGGGGGTCTTCTTATCTCTTGAGTCTTGGCACTGTCACTTTCCATTAGGCTTTAAGATCTACTGCAGTTCTCTGAAAAGTAGAGGTGGGAAATGCTAACAGTTACTAGTATGAGGCCATCTGCAGAATGAACTGGACTGGCTGCTATGGCTTTTATAACCTGCTTCCCTTCTTTAGACAAACATTTCTGAAGCTTGTTCTTTATGTCCTGCTAGTTCTCATATAAAATTTAAAAGGGCTAAGACTGAGGAAACTTCTGGCTTTCAAGCTGGATGATAAAAAACAAAACAAAATCCATTCTCCAATGAGCTATACTCAAAATTCTCAGTTGAAAACAAATGCCAAGTGATTTTTAAAGACATGTGCTAGACAATATTAACTGATGGAAAAAATTCTGAGTTGAAACTGTACATATACCAAAATCTAAAATACAGGCAAAAAACAAGATGTATTAGTGTAATATTCTTCAACCCCTTAGTTTTATGTTGAAAACTACAAATGTTTTCAGCATCAGGCTACTGATGATGGCCAATTAAATATGAAATAAAAAAACCTCAGGAAGTCTTGCCAAGTTTGTGGCAGTTTCAAGAGTCTACAAAGGAAGAAGAAGAAACCATAGGGTAAAGAGTGAGAGCATTGGACTTTAACTCTAGGTACCATGGATTTGACATTAGTAGGTAAGACTAACGAATAAGCAGCCATACAGGTTTTTTGGTCACTGTGCTTTCCAAGCACCAATAAATGGAGCTATTTTTACTATTCAATCCCATCTTTCATGAGCTAATCAGATCCTGCTGCATTCTCATTTGTTTCTAATTTACCAGTACATTAGTATGTAGTTTACCAAGGGTGAGGAGCAAGTCACTGTGTAGTACCAAGTTTACGTCATCACAGGACTACAACATGCACATTCTACTTAATGTAGCTCGAGCAACAGGAATACAAGAAAACGGTTATGGGTGGAGACTTGTTCTTGACAAATTCATGTTCACACTAACTATGGGTTTAGAAATCTTATTGGGCAGGTACCTACAGCAGTTCTTCAGTTGGCATTGGAACGTTACACGCATGCACAAGTGATGTGGAAGAGAATGAAGCAGAAGAGGCAGCTGGATGGAGGACAAAGGGGAAATGAGAGGAATGTCGGGGAGGGGCAGTTCTCAGCTTTCCACAGCAAGTCTCTGCTCTGTGAGAGAGGCCTGTTGCGCAACGCTTTTGTTCTCATGACTGCGAAGTTTAGACACAACGTCTAGAAAGGCCAAATCCTGTACTTCCTTGTGCAGAGATTCTGGAAGACAAAAACAGGACAACAGGTATGCTTCTAAGCCTGGGAAGGGCGAAGCCAGAGGAAACTCTGGTGGAGGTCCGTAGCAGTCCTGACGTGCAAATTGGTTGTCTGACCTGGGTATAAGGGCGAAAGACTGACCGAACCATCTAGTAGCTGGTTGCCTCCAAAGTTTCCCTCAGGATAGCTGGCGCTCTTGCAACAAACCCGTGCAGTTTTATCCACTGAAGTGAATGATTAGAGGTCTTGGGGCCAAAACGGGTATGCTTCTATTAGATAGTTCTAATCTTACTATGCACACTACCCAAAACGTATACCCAGAATGCTTGGTTAAATGATGCTGAGTTATAAAAATAGATCTGTTTTAAATTTTGTAGCAAATAAAAAGGTTTTACCTCTCTAGAGGGAGGGGAAACAGGCATACTTACAACTGATTCATGTTGCTGTACAGCAGAAACCAACACAACATTGTAAAGCAGTTATCCTCCAATTAAACAAGTTATACCTCACCTCCTTTCAGATTTCCTATCTTCTTCTTTCTCTTGCTCTATTTAACTTCAATTACAGTAAAATACAGGGTTCCTCTCAAGTCCAGTAAGTTTAATGTAATTAGCATTCCTCAAACTGGTGTGTTTATTTTGATAAAACTGAGGTATAAAACCAGCTGGAATAGCAACACTCAGAATAGATTTTAAAATAATATTTGTAGAGCATTCCATCCAAAAGCAGCAGAAAACACTTTCAAGTGCACGTGGAACATTCTCCAGGACTGACCACGTGTTGGGCCACACAGTGAGCCGTGGTAAATTTAAGAAGCTTGAAATCATATCAAGTATCTTGTCTGACACAGTGCTATGAGACTGGAAATTAACTATAAGAAAACAAAATTGTAAAACATACACATGTGGAAGCTAAACAATATGCTATTAAACAACTAATAGCTCACTGAAGAAATAAAGAGGAAATAAAAAAAAATACTTAGAAACAAATGAAAACAAAAGCACAATAATCCAAAACCTATGGGACACAGCAAAAGCAGTTCTAAGAGGGAAGTTTATTGCAATACAATCTTACCTCAGGAAACAAGAAAAATCTCAAACAATTTAGTTGCATCTAATGCAACTAGAGAAAGAAGAACTAACAAAAACCCAAAGTTAGTGGAAAGAAAGAAAGACATAGCAGAAATAAATGTGACAGAGATGAAGAAAAGATCAATGAAGCTGGTTCTTTGAAAAGATAAAATTGATAAACCTTGAGCCAGACTTGTCAAGAAAAATGGAGAAGGCTCAAATCAATAAAATTTAAAATGAAAAAGAGGTTATAATAGACACCACAGAAATACAAAGGCTCATGAGACTACTACAAGCAACTATATACCAATAAAACGGACAACCTAGAAGAAATGGACAAATTCTTAGAAAGATACAATCTCCCAAGACTGGTCTGTTTATATTTTTCCATTTCTTCCTGGTGCAGTCACAAGTAATGAAATGGAAAATGTGATTAAAAACCTTCCAGCAAAAGTCCAGGACCAGATGGCTTCACAGGTGAATTCTATCAAGTATTTAGAGAAAAGTTAACACCTATCTTTCTTAAACTATTCCAAAAAATCAGAGGAAATCAAACATTCTATGAAGCCATCATCCCTGATACCAAAACCAAAGATACCACAAAAAAAGAAATTTACAGGCCAGTATCACTGATGATCACAGACACAAAAATCCTCAACAAAATATTAGCAAACCAAATCCAACAATAAAGAGTTCACCTGAAACTGTCACAACACTGTTAATCATTATTATACTCCACTATAAAAAAAATCTTTTTTAAAGTCAGTGGTATGTAATGTACACCATAGGGAATATAGTCAATAATATTCCATTAATTTTGTATGGTGACAGACAGCTTATTAGACTTATAGTGGTGATCAATTCATAACATACATAAATGTTGAATTGCTATGTTGTATACGTGAAGCTAATATTGTATGTCAACTATATTTTAATAAAAATTAACAAACAAAAACTCAATACATTAAAAAGATCATACACCATGATCAAGTGGGATTTATCCCAGGGATGCAATACAACCAAT
The DNA here is from genome assembly GCF_054371585.1 of Giraffa tippelskirchi. NCBI lineage: Eukaryota > Metazoa > Chordata > Mammalia > Artiodactyla > Giraffidae > Giraffa > Giraffa tippelskirchi. The sequence continues at coordinate 83,997,775 of NC_137275.1, read as the reverse complement.
TAAAGGATAAAAACCATACGATCATCTCAATAGATGAAGAAGCTTTTGACAAAATTCAAGACCTATTTATGATAAAAACTCTCCAGAAAGTGGGCATAGAGGGAACAGACCTCAACATAATAAGGGCCATATAAAACAAACCTACCTTACATCACAATACAAAAATTAAGTCATAATAGATCAAAGACCTGAACATAAGAACTAAAACTCTAAGAAACTTAAAACTTTAAAAAACTTTACGATATTAGGTTTAGTAATGTTTTCTTGGATATGCACAAAAAACCTAGGCAACAAAAGGAAAAAGAGAAACTGGACTCCATCAAAATCAAAAACTTCTGGGTGTCAAAGAACACAACAGTGAAAAGGCAACTCTTGAAATAGGTGAAAATATGTGTGAATCATATATAGAACATATAAAGAACTTCAACCACCAACAAGAAACAACCCAAATAAAAAATAGGCAAAGGATCTGAATAAACATTTCACCAAGAAGATAAGGTATACAAATGGCCAATGAGCAACTAAAGATCCCCAACATCACTAATCATTAGGGAAAAGCAAATTAAAATTACAGTAAGTTACTACCTGACACCCATTAGGATGGCTATCATCAAGACAAAATAGCATATTAGGACATAGAAACTGGAACCTATGTGCACTTCTGGTGGGAATGTAAAAATGGTGCAGCCACTGTGGAAAAGAGTACAGTGTTTCCTCAAAAAATTAAACATAGAATTGCTGTATGGCATAGCAATTCCCCTTTTGTATATATATGCAAACTAACTAAAAGAAGGAACTTATGTTTGTGCACCCATGGTCAGAGTGGCATTACTCGCAACAGCCAAAAGGTGAAAACAATCCAAATGTCCACTGACTGGGTGAATGGATAAACAAAGTATGATATATACAAACAATGGAACATTCTTCAGCCTTAAGAAAGAATGGAATTCTGACACGCTACACATAGATGAGCCTTGAAGATATCATGCTAAGGGAAAATAAGCCAGATACAAAAGTAAAAATATTGTATGGTTCCACTTTCATAGGGTACAAAGAGTAGTCAAATTCATAAAGACAGAAAATAAACTGTGGTTGCCAAAAGCTGGGGAGATGGGTGAGTAGGGAGTTATTGTTTAAAGTGTATGGAGTTTCAGTTTGGAAAGAAGAAAAAGGCCTGGAGAAGAATGATAGGGGTGACTTTACAGAGATGTGAATGAACTTAATCCACTGGACTCTACACTTAAAATGGCTCAAATGGCAAATTACATGTATATTTTACATTAAAAAATGTCTGAACAATTATGAACATTCTTGAAACAAATGATATCAGCTAGAAAACAGAAGCTAGAAAGAACAGAAATTTTTGGAACTCAGAACTATATACATGTAGTGCATATGTGTATTGCATATATACACAGAAGTAGAATTGCTAAGTCATACAATAATTCTGTTTAATTTTTTTGAAGAGACACTATACTCTTTTCTACAGTGGCTGCAATAAAAAGCTTGATAGGCTCAAGAACAGAATGGAAAAGACAGAAGAAATAATCATTGAACTTTAGGACAAAGCAATACAAATTACCCAATCTGAACAAAAGAGAGGTAATAAGCTGGAGAAAAATGAACAAAACTTCAGAGCCTTGAGGGATATAACTAAAAAGCTCACATCTGTGTCATGAGAGGCCTTGAAGGATGAGAGGAATAGGGTGGGACTGAAAAAGTACCTGAAGAAATATGGTTAAGAACTTTCCAAATTTAGCAAAAGACAAAAAGGCTATAGATTCAAGAAGCCGAACAAACCTTACATAGGGTAATCCCAAAGAAATTCATGCCAAGGCACAGTATAGTCAAACTTTTGAACACTATTAACAAAAGACAGTATAGTCAAACTTTTGAACACTATTAACAAAAGACAGTCTTAGGACAGAAATGACACCTTAGCTACAAGGGAAAAAAAAATCTGGAGATGGTGGATTTCTCATAAGAAACCATGGAGGCCTTAAGAAAGTGGCACAACATTTTTCAAGTTTTGAAAGAAAAGAACTGTCAACATAGAATTCTATGCAGAAAAAATATTTTTTAGAAATGAAGAGGAAATCAAGATACTCAAAGAAAATGAATAAGTGAGGAATAATAAAGGAAATGAGAATTTGTTACAAGCAGACCTAACCTAAAATAATGGCTAAAGGAAATTCTTTAAACAGGAAGAGAATGTTTTTAAAAAAAAGCAATCTTGGAACATCAGAAATAAAGAACAGATATAACAGAGACATAGATAAATACAATAGCTTTCCTTTCCTCAAGCATTTTCTGGATTATGTCTGATGCTTGAAAACAAAAATTGTAACAATACTAATGTGGTTCTAAGTGTATAAAGGGGAAATATCACTAAATTGAAAAGACAAATGCACCAGCACCTCCATGCTCACTGTAGCATTATTTACAAAAGCCAAGATACAGCAGCAATGTAACTGTCTAAGGATAGATGAATGAATAAAGAAATGATGGTGTGTTTGTACAATGGAATATTATTCAGCCATGGAAAAGAATAAATTCTTGCCATTTACGACAATTTGGCTGGACCTTCAGGGACTATTCTAAGTGAAATGACACAAAGATAAATGCCACATGATTTCTCGTATATGTGGAATCTAAATACCAAGTTCACTAGATACCGAGAACAGATTGGTGGTTACCAGGGGCAGGGATTGGGGGTGGGAGAAATGGGCGATTTTTTTTTTTAGTTTAAATATTAAAAACTACAGTAGTAAAAAAAATCCAAAGAAACAGTAAATGATTTTTGCTTACTGATTAAGCAACACACACTTTTTCCCCTCACTGCTCTCCAACTTCAATTTCATATTACAAAAAAAAAAACCCACAAAAAACAAACTTACCAGTAGAGCAAATAATATTTCTATTTTTGTCTAACAGAACAAAAACAGAAAATTCAGAAAATACCCAAAGACAACACTCCCTAATTAATTAAAGACTTAACACAAGAGCATCTTGACCATTTATTTATTGGTCAAACTGAGAATGGATGCACTCTTGTTAAGGAAAATTTTAACATCTGGGGGGTTGCCCAAGCAAGATTTGTGGAAAATATCAGCAATTATTTCAAAGCAGAGGAATACTGGGGTGTTAGTCAATGCACCAGATGTGCATCTGTGGTGTTCTGAGATAAGTGGTAGTCATACTTCTCATTATAAATGGGTAAACTACCATTCTGGTTTTGTACCTGGATGAGGTAAGCCTGTCCCAAGAGACAGATCCACCCTTGGTGTATGCACAAAAAAGTCTACCTAGACACCCAACCCTGCCCATCGAGGCTCAATTCCAGAGATGCTTTCCTGATACTCACCCCTCTCTACTGCCCACTATCTTGGCTGTTACCATCACCTTGAAAGTTGCTAACCAGACAGGACCATTTATATTCACCACTTCTCACCCAGCACCACTGTAACGTGGTGCTTATTTCCTTCACAGTCTTGGCTTCCTTTTCTAATAAATGGTAGTAATGATACTGACAACCAACTCTGGACGAAATTACATAATCCTTAAGCAGTAAAAAAAAAAAAAAGGGTAGGGGATGACAGTGGATTAAAACACATGACCTAACAACACACTGCCTACACTTCAAATACAAGATACAGCAGACTGAATCTAAAAGGGTAGAAAAGAACCATGTGAATGTTATTCAAAAGAAAGGAGTAGCTATATTAATATCACATAGACTTCAGAGTCAAGACTACTACCAGAGACAGAGAAAAATGTTACATATTGATGGAAAGGGGGATTCTCTAGGAAGGCACAGTGGTCCTAAAGGTGTATGTACCTACCAAGAGAGCTGCAAAATATATGAAGCAAAACCTGATAGAACTGAAGGGAGATAAAGACAGATCAACAATCACAGTTGGAAACTTCAACATCTCTCTCTCAATAATTGACAGAAGTAGTAAATCAGCAAGAGTATATCAACAGAAACACCACTGCCAAGCAAAAGGATCTTACTGACATTTACAACACTCACCACTTGATAACGGCAGGATGCACGCTCTTCTCCAGTGTCCGTGAAATATATAGCAAGATATGCCAATGATTTCTTGAACAAATTCCTTAGCTAATATCATGGTACACAAAATCAGAACTTGTTCTTTATGTAAAATAATATTTTAGGCTTAATGAAACTTAAACCTATTAATTTCTTAACACTGACTTTTACCTATATAGTGCTATATAACTTTTATTACTAAAAATCTTTTGAAAGTATTTGCAATGTAAAAGTAACCCTGTATCTTCCATAAATTTTTAATGCTTTTAAAACCCAAAGCCACCGTTTACTATTATTTTATATTTAATGTCAACCATATGTTGATGACTATCAAATGACAGAGGAAACACGTACCGGATCCCATGAGAGCACAGATCAGGACCATGGAATTGTATTTGATTTCAGGAGCACTTCTCTCATCTGCTAGCAGCCTGTGCAAGATCTGTACAAGTTGAGCACTTTCTAGGTCTTTCTCAGCAGTACCTGGAACATGAAATAATTAAAGTATCAGTTATATTCACTGGGTATAAACCTGGTACAGTCTGGCTAAAAATTGCTTCCCCTTTTAGAAAATGATCATGTTAAACCTTCCAAAAGGAACTGGTAAGCAGAAAAGATGGTAAGATACACTATATACTATCACCATCTTCAAAAATTATCATGACAAAATAGGCACATGAAAAGATGTTCAACATCGCTAGTTATTAGAGAAATGCGAATCAAAACTACAGTGAGATATCACCTCACACCTGTCAGAATGGCTACCATCAAAAAATCCACAAACAACAAATGCTGGAGAGGGTGGGGAGAGAAGGGAACCCTCCTGGACTGTTGGTGGGAATGTAAATTGGTAGAGCCACTATGGAGAACAGTATGGAGGTTCCTTAAAAAACTAAAAATAGAACTACCCTATGATCCTGCAATCCCACTCCTGGGCATATATCCAGAGAAAAACATGGCCCCCAAAGATACATAAACCCCAGTGTTCATTGCAGCACTGTTTGCAATAGCCAAGACATGGAAACAACCTAAATGTCCATCAACAGAGGAATGAATAAAGAAGACATGGTGTGTATATATACACACACACAATGGAATATTACTCCATTAAAAGGAATGAAATAAGGCCATTTGTAGCAACATGGATGGACCTAGAGAGTGTCATGCTGAGTGAAGTAAGTCAGACTGAGAAGGAGAAATATCGTATGACATCCCTTTATGTGGAATCTAAAACAAAATGATACAAATGAACTTACTTACAAAACAGAAAGAGACTCACAGACTTAGAAATCAAACTCATGGTTGCCAGGGGGAAGGGATAGTTAAGAACTTTGGGAAGGTCATGTACACACTGCGATATTTAAAATGGATAACCAACAAGGACCTATTGTATAGCACATGGAACTCTGCTCAGTGTTATATGCCAGCCTGGATGTGAGGGGGGTTTGGGGGAGAATGGATACACGTATATGTATGGCTGAGTCCCTTCCCTGTTCATCTGAAACTATCACAACTTTGTTAATCAGTTATACCCCAATACAAAATGTTTTTGGCATTAAAAGAATTTTTTTTTAAATTATCATGGCCAATTGTGTATCCTCTCTCTCTCTTCTTATCCAACTATTCTCACCCACCCCAAGGTATTTTGGAGCAAATCCTATAGTCACATAATCTCCTCTATATGTAGTCTAGAATGTATCTTTATGAGAATGGTACCCTGCAATTCCTATCAAAATCCCAATAGGATTTTCTAGAGAAAATAGATAAGCTTATACTAAAATCTGTGTGGGAAACCACAGGTCCTAAAAGAGGTAAACAATCTTGATAAAGAAGAATAAAGTGGGAGGAATTCCTCTACTTGATATGAAGATCACTATATAGGTACAGTTATCAAGACAGTGTGGTGTTGGTGGAGAGATAGACACACAGGACAAAGGAACTGAAAGAAGACCCTAGAAGCAGACCCACAGAAACATGCTCAACTGATTTTTGACAAAATCAATTCAGTGGAGGAAAGACAGCCTTTTCAACAAATGGTGCTGGGGCAAGTAGATCCATAAGCAAGAAAAAAAAAAAAAGAAAGAAACCCTGACCTAAACCTCACATTTTATATAGATATTAACTAAAAAAGGATGAGAGACTTAAATGTAAAACTACAGGACTTTCAGGATACAAATAATCCTTAAAACTCAATAGTTCAAAAAAAATTAGAAAATGAGCAAAAGACACAGGTATTTCACCAAGGAATATATAAGATGGAAAAGAAGTACATAAAGGTGTTCAACATCGGTAGTCTTTAGAAAAGTGGAAATTAAAACTACATGAGGTTATCACTATGTATCACTCAGATTGACTAAAATTTTAAAAATTAGGGATATTATTAAATATTGGTGAGGGTAAAGAGAAAACTAGGTCACTTATACAGTGCTGGCAGGAATGTAATGGTTTCCAGAGCCACTCTGGAAAACAGTTTGTTATTTCTTAAAAAATCAAACATGCAGTTACCTTACAACCTAGCAGTTATATCTCCTAGGCATTTATCCAGAAAAATGAAAATTTGTGTTTACATAAAATCCTATACATGAATGTTCTTTGCAGCATTATTTTTAAAAGTCCCAAAGTAGAATCAGCCCAGATGTCCTTCAATAGGTGAATGGTTAAACAAGTTGTGGTACGTACAAATCATAAAATACTATTCAGTAATGAGAAGAAATAAACTATAGACACACAAATCAATGACTCTTTAGGAAATTACGCTGATGAAAAAAAAGCCAATTTCAAAAGGTCAAATACTATATGATTCCATTCATACATTTCTGAAATGAAAAAAAAAAATTTAGAAATGAAGGGTAGGTTAGTGGTTTCCAGAGATTAGGAGGGTAGGAGGCAGGTGAGTGTGGTTATGAATGGAGGATCCTTGTGGAGTTAGAACTGTTCAGATACACCTACACAGGTGATCAAACTGAATTTGACATAAATAGAAATGAGTACAAGTAAAACTGGGGAAATCTGAACTAGAGGTAAATTTTATCAGGGGTTGGGATGTTATACTAGGTTTGCAAAATGTTACCACTGGGCAAAACCAGGCAAACTGTAAAGGCATCTTTATTATTTCTTTTAACTGCATGTGCATTTACAACTACCAAAAAAAAAAGAGAGAGAGAGAGAACTCTTAAAATGTTGCTTTAATACTATTATCATACAAAAATTTTATAATTCCTTAAGAGTATCTAAAAACCTGAAAGGATACAAGTTTGGAAAAATATGGTTTTCAAAATGTGTTGTGTATAAACAAGGTAGTATGGCCTTATTTTTAAATCTTAGGCGCAAGGAGCCTAGGAAATACTAGGTGATAATGACAACAAATGTGATTATGTATTATCATTTTATATAGTTCTATGGTAAGGTAATCTGACTCAGGCAAATGCTCAGTTGTTAAGAAGGCAAAATTAAAGCCTATTTAGAAGATACTAGTTATGAAGGGCACAAGACCAGATTCACCCCAGATTGGTAGGTCAAGGATATTCTAAAATTGCTTCATCACTGTAAGCCATTTTACAAAATCAAGTCATGAACTCTGTTTGGCATTCACTGTCCTAACCAGTTCTCACCTCTTCATCATAATCTCCCCTACCCATGGGGGAAATCATAGGCTAGGCCAAGACTCAAACTGACTTCCACAGCATCTTTAACTTAAGTGACTAAAGTGACATACATCTTCTTCAAGTCTTTTGTGTGCATGCGTGTGTGCTTAGTTGTGTCCAACTCTTTGCGACCCCATGGTCTGTAGCCCACCAGGCTCCTCTGTCCGTGGAATTTTCCAGGCAAGAATACTGGAGCCGGTTGCCATGTCCTCTTCCAGGGTATCTTCCCAACCCAGGGATTGAACCCACATCTCCTGAATCTCCTCCTTTGGCAGGTGGATTCTTTACCACTGAGCCACCTGGGAAACTTGAAGTCTTTTCTAGATTTAAAATTAAAGAAAATTTTACATCCTATGATTTTTTTTTAAAATTATATATGGTTTTAAAGTTTATAACCTGTTAAGAGGACAAAAAATTCAAATCTCTCATACCTGAAATCTGAGTAAATCTGACACTAGAGGAAGAGATTAGGAGGAGATGAGGAGATTTTTATCTTTTGGCTTCTCCTTCCTGGGATAATGGTTGGTGAAAGTGAGAATTCCCCACAGTGAGAGTTATGGACATAAGTCATGGCTTAGAACTGAAGTGATCAGTTAACAGTATTTACCTGAGTATCTCTGAAGGGAACAGGACATGTCTACTAAGTCTACAGGCCTCCTTTGTGTAAGGCAGCCTCAGGTCTTACCTCAGGCCATGTGACTTTCACTGTCTCCAGCTGACTGCATATCAGAGCTTGGTTCCTGACACAAAGTTGCCTCCCATAAACTAGATGTCTATGAGTGAGCTTTTCCTGAAGAATTCTGAGTAACAGGGATACTGCCAGGAAGAGACTAACTGAATCATTTAGACTCTGCTTTGGGGGAATTCTGAGTGTAAATACATGGAAGAGTGACATAAAAGGTGGAAATTTAGAATGAAGGTGATGCTATAAAGCAATAGAAACCATGGTGACAGAGAGGAGACCAGCAAGAGACAGAATCAGCAGTGTAGACAGAAGAGAATCTGAGTGGCTGGAAGAGTAGCAAACTCTTAAACTTGCTGTTGTATTCTAAATATTGTTTCATTTTTCCATGAGGCCTGCTGAAATTCCCTAAGTGCCTAAAATTTGAGATATCATTTAAAAGTCAAATTAACATTAAAGCATTGCCTTAAAAATGTTACCAAAAAACAACCAAAAGGGACATCTATGGTGACAATCTATAGAGTGTGACTTTCCATATACTCAGACATAGTATAGACACACACTGGCAAATGCTTCTAGTCAAAGGTTCTGTCTGACTTCTATTCCACTCCTGTGCTTCCTTTCATCCAGATAAAAATAGGAGAAAATAAGTTTGTCACTGGGGTACTTACCCAATTCTAAAGCTGCTATTAGTGCCAAAGCAACAAGGGCTTCATTCTGCATTATTACATGTTCACTAGTTGCCATGGTAACTAGATGCTTGATGCCACCACTTTGTACAATGGTTTTAATTACATCCTACAATAAATAAGTATCATGAAATTATAAACTTTAATTTTAAACATAAGCTGTATTACAATCAGTCAATTCACTGTTGAGTGGTTTTCTGACAGTGTCCCTATGAATCATTACATTTAACCATAATTTTTTTTCTTCACAGAAGAGAAGGAAAACACTTTTAGCTTTAAATAAATTCATCAAAAGATGACAACTTAAATTACCTAAGCAAAAAAGACCACTGCAGTTCATATCAAGGAAGAGAGGTCCAGAAGCTAACAAACAAAAGTGCCATTGACCCAACATGAGATCAACAGAATAAATCTTGGAATAATAATAATAAAAAGTTCCTCCTCTCAAATTTTTATTATTAATATAATACCAGGTGGCTGCTTTTCAGATGAACCAGGTGAAGCTCTTTATGTATGTATGTATGCATGTATCTATGTAGTCTTTTAAAACCTTTGTTGGATCTGACAAAGTAAGATTACATACAACAAGACTTGAGGAGAACTTAAACCAAAATTCTGTCTCCCTCATTTCTCATAGTACCTACAACTCTGTCCTTTCCAATGGCAGCGGGGCAATGGGCTCCAGACTCTATCTCACTGGCTTTGAGCAAATTACAAAAGCTCTCTGCATCTCAGAGATTTCACTTGAGATAATGTAAGTGTATATCTCATAGGTTTTTGTTATACAAAATTATTACATGAAAAGCACACATAAAAGTATACAGTAATGGCTAGATGAAAAGAAATGGCTATATTTATTTCTAGTACTCACTTTTGTCTTCATCTCACTTAGGGCTTTGTTGCCTTCAAACTCAAGTCTTTGTTGGCCTAACTGCCCCATGCAACAGGAATTTATCTGAGAGTTCCAGATTTAGATGCCAAAACATGTCTGTTTGTTTTAATCTAGTTAACAGAATTATGGTTTGCCTAAACGAAACCATTGGTAAGAGACCTAATGGAATGGAGCAAAGAATTAGGGTAAAGACTCCAAAAAGGACAGAAGAGTGATTTGGGAATAAGCAAGTTAGTTGGAATGTCAGTTCTTCCCATAGTCTCTCATTTTGATGAATGACATGATGACCCCACCTGGTCCTAAGCCCCAAACTTGCAATTATCTCTAAAACCTCCTTCTCCTTTGACCCCAATATTGAATTCTGTCAGTTCTACCACCCACATCTTTCTCAAATCCTTCTCTTCTTTTCCGTCCTCACTGGTTCTATTAGGCTGAACTATATGCTATTTGTTTCTTCGTGTCAAAATGGTCAAATATCAGCAATTTCAAATTACTCAACTCAAATCCTTAGTTCAGCCCTTCATCATCTCTCATGTATATTTTTGAAATAGCTTTGTTTTCCTTGCCCCTAGTCAATAAGCCGTAGAGTCATCTTTCTAGGAAAACCAAATAATGGCACCCTGCTGCTTAAAATCCTTTGGGAGCTTCTTAATTCTCTATAGAACCAACCTGGCACATAGTTCATCTTAATCTCCACTTCCCTTCCCCTTTGATGACTGTCTCTGGGCCCGACAGAGCACAGTTATGATGGAGAAGAGGTAAAAGGAGTACCACAGGAGTTCATTTTGCTATTCTTCCTCAATACTTTCCATCTCGTCAACAATATATTTGGTCCTATACTGGTGTCAATGAAATGGATGGGCTTTCAGGCTGCTCTAGGTGAGACAGGTGGTAGGAAGGTCCAAGTTACCAGCTGTTTCTGCTCCAGGGAAAGACACTACGAGATAGCATGTGATGGGGTGGAATGTTCCTGTGACCAACCAGCTGGAATAGCTACTGTGGTGAAGTCAATTATTTATATGAAGGAGATTTACTCAAGACAAGGAGTACCTTTAAGATTTTTTTCTTGCCATCTTCTAATCTGTTTCACAAATAAATGAATGGTTTCCTCAGACTTACTTTTGATTTACTGTGTCGTATGAGGGCAGAGAGCAGTCTGTTTGACTCTCCCATCACACCAGCGTGATCTTTGGCTTCACACCACTCCACTAAACGCTCCACTAATTTAACATTTTTTCCCAGTTGTTCAGCAGCTTCTGCTATAGGAGAGAAGGAAAACCACAAAGGAATGAGTCACTAATAGGCAATCAACTAAAACAGCTGGTTAAAGATGTAAGAGTGTGAAGGAAAATTACAGGTCTAAAAAACAGAACACAGCAATTTTGTTAAATAAGAACTGAAAAATACTCCGTATCTAATGGATTGTTGAGTTTTTTTATATAAAGTTATGGACTTTTATCTAAAAAATGAAATAAATAACTTTATACTCTTTTGGCTCAGCCTGGTAGTCTGTTAGTACTCTGGAAAACCGTACCAAAGAGTTTTCAGCAATACTCTAAGGAATCAATACAGAGAAAGTTTAGAATTTAGAAATAAATAAATACAACTCATTTCAAGGATTAGTTTTCATTATTGTTTCTGTAAACAGAAACATGATCTCCCTGTTTGTAAAACAAATTAAAAACTTTTTTGACTGTCACTGTATTGAAACAGTGATTTTGAAGACAAGGTAAAATCAGTATAGAAAATGCCAAAACATAAAAATTCCCTCAAGAACTGTTAATAAATCAATCTAAAACCAGACTATACCTACAAATGAAGAGACGTGCAATATAATTTCCATTTAAGTCAATTATAACAAGCATGGAAATTAATTATTGGGGATCTAAAACCAATCTCTTTTGCCTTTTATTTGCTACTTATCTCTATGATTACATAATTCTGAAAGCTAAAAACAAGTCCTTTTTCATACAAAACATACACCTTAGGAAAGCATTTCTCTTACCTTGTGCATCTATTAACATTCTTAATGTTCCCAAGAGTTTGAACTGAACTGGGGGCATTTCAGATTTAAGAAATTTCAAAACTGCCTCCGTGACTCCAGCTGATAACATCTTTGCTTTATTTACAACTAGATAGAGAGAGAGAGACTGGTTAAAATTCTGTTAGCATTTTTGATGATAATCATTCAATTCAATATAATTTTTGAGTGTCTTATTAGCTTTAATGCTCCATGTTACATTTTTCTACTTAAAAACAATCATATTACTTCTCTGTTAATTTTAAGAATGGGACTGGGAATGGGAGGTCTAGGGGATAAATATCTTCTGTCTGTAGAAGCACAGCATACAAAATCACATTTACTGGCTTTTAAAATCTAATAAAAACTAATAATTTGTAAAGGAAATTTGACAATGTTGCCTTCATACTTACAAAAAGCATGATTCCTCAACTTTAATAAATGTCTCTTTTTACCTCTATCCTTGACCCAAGTGCGTTAATATAGATATTACAGACATTAATAAGCAATCTTAATCTGCTACATGAACCAAATTTATTTTATATAGATTGCATTTTCATATGTTACACTATTTCTACCTAACCAGAAATTTACCATTACAAAGTAGAATAACAGGATAGTTTTAACTATATCCTGTATTATTTCCCAAGATAATGTTATTTTGAAAGACTAGTAATCCAAAACGGAGAAGGCAATGGCACCCCACTCCAGTACTCTTGCCTGGAAAATCCCATGGATGGAGGAGCCGGGTAGGCTACGGTCCATGAGGTCGCTAAGAGTCGGACACGACTGAGCGACTTCACTTTCACTTTTCCCTTTCATGCACTGGAGAAAGAAATGGCAACCCACTCCAGTATTCTTGCCTGGAGAATCCCAGGGACAGCGGAGCCTGATGGGCTGCCGTCTATGGGGTCGCACAGAGTCGGACACGACTGAAGCGACTTAGCAGCAGCAGCAGTAATCCAAAAAGGCACATTAAGGCTAGTTAAAAAAAGCTGTATGTCTTTACCCACTGCTATATTTAAAATGGATAACCAACAAGGACCTACTCTATAGCACATGGGACTTTGCTCAATGTTATGTGGCAGCTTGGATGTGAGGGGGTTTGGGGGGAGAATGGATACATATATATGCATGGCTGAGTCCCTTTCCTGTTCACCTGAAACTAGCACAACACTGCTAATTGGCTATACCTCAATACAAAAAGTTCAAAAGGAAAAAAATTTCATGTCTGCTTGTAGGGAAAAAAATTCTTTAAAGTCATCTGTAGGGGATTCTCTGAATTGATACCATTATCTTACCTCAACTGAAGATGCTTTAAAAATCTTAACTATACAGTATGATGAACATCTGGGAGTTCACAAAATGTAATAGAATATTTGAAAAATCTGAAAAAGAATATTGTGCTTGTATAGTCTCCCAGAAAACTTCTTTAACATATAATCTCCATTTATTAGTAAGAAAAATGTAAGCAATCTGAAGACTATGATTTTTCTTTTCTTGGTCAGGGTAGGTCCACAAATCACATAGAGTAAATATCTTTCCAAAACAATAGATTTTATCTCTTACACAGTTGGCTCCCATTCTCAAGACTTACCGGGGATGGCTAGGTTTCTGAGGGCACTTAGTGCTGCATGCTGAACAGTTACGTTTCCATCTTCTACATGTCTGTCCAATAAATCCATAAGTTTTTCTACAATTCCATTGTCTACCATATGGATACAATTTCCATCTAAATAACAACAGAAAACATTTTTTACCCTCTTTACAAATATTTATAAACATTTTGTAATACTCATGCCAGCCCATTATCTACATTAAGGAAAATGGAGCTACAGAAAAATAAAATGAATTCCATCTCTTTCTCACATCAGATTTATGAGATTTTTGTTTGTTTGTTTACTGAGTGAGAAGTCTGATTATAAGATTCTTAAAATAGATAAAGCTTTTAAAATTGGCCCCAAAAATCTCTAGCTGAGATCCTGATAGTAGGTCAGAAGATGAGTAAGCAGAAACCACATGCTTAACATGTCCTCCAATTGTTTCCATTTATAATGAAGTCTACCAGTGGTCTGCCAACATTACAGTAACAGTACTCTACATTTTGTTAGCATAGTTGATATTTAATTATTTTTTAAAGCAGAATATTTGAAACATTTATAAAACAGAATATTATAATGAATTACTATTTAACCCCATTTAGCTTCATAAATTATCAATATTTTGCCAGTCTTATTTTCATCATTAAGGAGTTAATGATGGTCCCCAAAAAGACAGAAGGAAAAATGGAATAAGTCATTATTAAAACATGCTATAACAAGAGTTAATACTCAAATAAAATCAAATTAAAAGCAAAAGTAGCTCATATTTCCTAGATACAGTATAAGAATAAATTTCTAGAATGAACAGCAGAAGTATCAGACTTCATTTTTTTTTTTTCCATAAATTTATTTATTTTAGTTGGGGGCTAATTACTTTACAATATTGTAGTGGTTTTTGCCATACATTGACATGAATCAGCCATGGGTTTACATGTGTTCCCCATCTTGAACCCGCCTCCCACCTCCCTCTCCATCCCATCCCTCTGGGTCATCCCATTGCCCCAGCCCTGAGCATTTGTCTCATGCATCGAACCTGGAATGGTGTTCTGTTTCACATATGATAATATACATGTTTCAATGCTATTCTCCCAGAACGTCCCACCCTCACCTTCTCCCTCAGAGTCCATAAGACTGTTCTATGCATCTGTGTCTCTTATTCTGTCTTGCATATAGGGTTATCATTACCATCTTTCAAATTCCATATATATGCATTAGTATACTGTATTGGTGTTTTTCTTTCTGGCTTACTTCACTCTGTATAATGGGCTCCAGTTTCATCCATCTCAATAGAACTGATTCAAATGTATTCTTTTTAATGGCTGAGTAACATTCCATTGTGTATATGTACCACAGCTTCCTTATCCATTTGTCTGCTGATGGACATCTAGGTTGCTTCCATGTCCTGGCTATTGTAAACAGTGCTGCGATGAACACTGGGGTACACGCGTCTCTTTCAATTCTGGTTTCCTCAGTGTGTATGCCCAGCAGTGGGACTGCTGGGTCATATGGCAGTTCTATTCCTAGACTTCAGAAATATACATGGAGGCCTGGTGCCTCTGAAGTATTCTTTAAGTAAATATTCCAGCCTAAACCAGTAGATCACTCACACTTAAGTTTTGTAGACATAAGAGTATAAATTGAGGCACAATAATGAATACTCAGATTATTAATTCCAAGAAAAAATCAAAATCCAAAGAGTATATCCTCCTAGATCAGATGTATATTAGCATGGGACTAAAGTTTATTCATCTCTGAAGTGTCAAGTATTCAAAAAGAAGGACTTCAGAGTCACTGTTCATTATCTTTAAACTATTAGCTCTTAGCTGAAGTGCATAAAACATGTAATTTGTTGGGCAAGTCGCTATTAGTATTTTAGATTTCTGAAAAATTAAGGTGGTAGTACACACAGATACTGCATATGCTTCTGAACGGTTCTAGGTTTAGTACATGTTATGGCAAAGAATAATTCTAAAATATAGAAAGTCTGGTTTAATAAGAATGAACTAATATGCTTACCATTTCTGGCAAAATTTGCAATTGCCAATGCTCCAGCAAGCTGTAGCTGGTGGTTATTTGATGGAATCCAAGATAGTACCCTTTGAAACACATTACCTTTTCCTCCTTCAAATAATTTCTGCATGGATTCATCTAGAGATAAATGAAAACAGATATGAGGGAAATACTTAGGAGTGACACATCCATATTCTTAACTGAATACCCAACTGGGAAATCATATACTTCACAATCCACAATTCATGAAAGGAGAAATAATGGCTCTTTTTATAATAAACTTTTAGTAGAAACTGGACAAAAGGGTTTAGAATTTTTCTATTCTAAATCCCAAGTAGCCATCTAGCTTTTAGACCTTTGGCATCACAGCTGTCTCTTCTAAATGACAGCTCTTTAAATACTGTGTAAGACAGTAAAGACTCTTCCTGTCCAGGTTCATTATCTCTAGTTCTCTTCATGATGTGTTTCAAAATCATCACATTAACAAGATTAAATGTGACAGGAAAATGAGAGAAAATGCCTAATGAAGTTTTATAAAAGAGACAATAAATTTTTAAAAATCTGACAATCATGTTCTTTTATTGGCATAAATTACAACTCACCTCCAAGAAGTAATAAAACCATTAGATCCGAAGCGGTTTTGAGCTCAGCAATATCCTCCTCTTTGTCACTGTCCACTTTCTGCTGAACAATCTCCAGTAGACATTCTACCAGGCCTGATTCAACGAGTTGTAGTTTAATAGCATCTAAAGAATAATGTGAACAAAATAACCAAAATTTAAGATGAAATAGGAGTTCTGGTGTAAGCAATTTATTGTTAAGAATTATAAGACACCAAGAAAGTACATGATTTAGATAATACTCCTTTGAAGATTTGAGTTTCAAAAGAAAGTATCAGACAGTGCAGCTTAAATACACAAAAGCTTTATTTCGTTTTTCCATTTGATATTATGTCACTTTTCACAATGTCTGGCAGCACCTAAACAAATTGATTCTCAGCTCTGAAGGCAAGTAATATCTACTGTTATTCTAGAGGTTATACTCACATTTAAAAGGCAACACTATAAAATATCCCACACTGTTTAAAATAAAACACACACCGATGATATAGTTAAAATATATCCACTAATGGAGTTTGAATACCAAGATATTGAAAAGAGATATTAATAAATTAAAAAGTATTTCCCAAGGTATATATATATTTGGATTCATATTTGTACATTGTTATTTTTCTAGGGCAGTTAATTTATAACTTTCTGAACTTGAAAACTCATGTTTTAAAAAAGAGCTTCAGGTCTTCATTAATTTGAAGCTTTCTCAAGTGATGGGAATGTGGTTCATTATATTATATTCACTCTACATTTGAATAGGTTCTTAAATTTTCATAATGAAAGTGGAAAGAAAAAATAACTTTGAAATTTTTTGATGGATAACTAACAAACTAAGGAATTTTAGACATATTTTACATCCCAATTGTATTTTAAAATACTATCTTCATAGCAAACTAATTTATTTGTCTACCAAATCAATATTGTTTACACTCCTAATATCTTAAATATCCTTTCATTATAGAACTTATTTCACTGAAGATTTTATATTCACATTCATATCTGTCTCCCCCAATATAGCAGATATTGTATATACTTCATTCATCCTTGTGTTTTAACCTAAATTGGTCTACTTAAATATTTTGGGTATATTTGATACTGCTTAAGATAAACGTTGATCAACTGACCTTAGATATACATTTGCTACACAGATATTTTCAAACTTAAATTTTATTGTTTAGTTGGATTTTAGTCTTCAGTTTCCCTAAGCTGTATATGCATGTATCTACAGCAAGGACAGTTTAAGCTTGTTATTTGGAAGAAACAGATTTTTTCTTTTCAAACTTAAGACTTTTTCCTTCAGACAATTTTAATGTGTAAAAATTTGGCTCTTTTCCCCTATCACTAGGACCACTGATCTTCTTTGGCATATTATTTCAGAATACACCGAGTATTCAACCTGGAATTTTTTTTAAAAGGTATACTTGCACTGTGCCATGCTGAAAGTAGGACGTTTCCTTGGTTACAGAATGATAGAACTAGAAATGTGTGGTGACTAGAATTGAAAGCCATGACGAAAAAGCCTTAAAAAATACAAAAAACCTTGAATTACAGAGATCCCAGTTTAAATGTTGGCATCACTCTGCTTTGCACACAAGGAAAACCAAGGATGATATGCTAAGGATAGTCCAGACACAAATTTTCAAAGGTATCATTCAGTCCGCTTCACGGTTATAAAACACAAGTGAAGATAGTGGAGAACAAAACAAATAAAAACGTAGATATTATGAAATACTGCAAGGAAGGTTACAGGTCGTTCTCTGGCTTAAAAACTACCTGAAGGTCACGATGAAAATTTCCTATTTGGCCAAACCAGCAAATGAGATGAAAAATAAATTTCTCCCTTAAGATCTAAGGCATTCAGAAAATATAACATGCGCTAAGGTTAAACTATGAAATCTTTCTTCTCACAGCTTAACTGTAATCACATATATATATGGGATGCTTAAAATGCCTTATTAAAAAGGATTAGCAAGGCATTCTGCCAAAGCAGACAGCCTAGCATACTTTTATCAGTACTATTCTGCCCAAGGACATCTAGTTATATCACTACCATTTATGTATCATGTTACATATATGTGTGTGTGTGTGTGTGTGTGTGTGTATCTGTATGAATGTATATTTAAAAATCTTTTCTAAGTGGTGGAAAAATCCCACAAATTCAACAAAGTGCATAAATATACGTTACACTTAAGTGTGAAAGTCGCTCAGTTGTGTCTGACTCTTTGCGACCTATACAGTCCACGGAATTCTCCAGGCCAGAATACTGGAGTGGGTAGCTTTCCCTTCTCCAGGGGATCTTCCCTACCCAGGGATCAAACCCAGGTCTCCTACATTGCAGGTGGATTCTTTACCAGCTGAGCCACAAGGGAAGCCCAAGAATACTGGAGTGGGTAGCCTATCGCTTCTGCAGCGGATCTTTCTAACCCAGGAATCGAACCAGTGTCTTCTGCATTGCAGGTGGATTCTTACCAACTGAGCTATCAGGGAAGTCCTTACATTACACTTAATCAACAATTATTATTAAATACATTAAATAACCACAGAACTATCACATAATTCAAGAAATCCATCACCAACAACCTGAGAAACCCCTCTGTGACTTTTTCCTATCATATATCCATCCTTTTCAAATCACTACCCTGATTTTTAAAGGTAACCGTATCCATACATATCCATACTTTTACAGTTTCCCCAAATCATCATTCCTAAAAAACTATAGCTTAGTTTTAGTTTTTGAAACTTCATATAAATGGAGTCATATATTTTTCAGTCCTGGCTTTTTCTTTTTAAAAGGTTTATAGGATTCATCTACACTATTGGTTATGGCTGTCTTCATTCCTTTCCATAACTGTGTATTTTTCCATAATATGGATATACCATGTTATTCTACTGTTAATGGATATGAGTTGTTTTAATGTTTCATTATTATAAACAATAATGTTATGAACATTCCTGGAATGGCTCCTGGTGTACATGAACATGTTTCTGGGTATACACCTAACAGCAGAATTTCTGGATCACTGGGAACACGTATCTCTAACTCAGTAGATACTGTTCTCCAAATCATACCAATTTATAGTCCCATCAGCATTTAATGCATTTCCACTGTTCCACACCTTCGTCAACACTTGGTATTATCATTTTTCCAGTGAGTACATAGTGGTATTTTATTGCGGTTTTATTTTGCATTCCCTAACTTTTAATGAGTTGAGCATATTTTCATGTGTTCATTAGCCACTTGGATTTTATCTTTTGTCAAGGGCCTTCTCAAATCATTTGCACATTTTCACCACTAAATTTTCTACATTTTTCTTAATGATTTGGGGGTGTTTTTCTACATATTGGACACATCAGCCCTCTGCTGGTTACATGTGTTGTAAATATCTCATCTACTGTCATACTTTTCTCAAATTTTTATTTTTAAAATAACCAAATTTATCATTTCTTCCTTTTAGTTAAGCTTTTTGTGACATAAGAAAATTTTCTGTATGCAAGCCTGTGATGATATTCTCCTATATCACGTTTTAAGATAAACTTTCTTATTTCAACTTTTACATTCAATAATGTATCTGAGATTTTTAAAATAGTAAAAAGTGGGATTGTATGTGTGTCTCCGATTGTATTTTCTACATTTCTAACACCATTTATTTAACAACCTGTCCTTTCCATATAGCTCCATAGTGATACCTTTTTTTCTTAGTAAAATAAACATCTACTAATGCATCCATTTGTTTCTGGGTTATCCTGTTCCACTGGTCTTCCTGTCCATCTTTGAACGAATACGACATTGTCTTTTAAATATAATAGAATTTTATCAGAATAAAACTTTATTATTGTTATGAAGTAAAATCAGTTCTGCTACCTTGTCTCCTTCACACTATCTTGGCTATACTTGGTCTTTGGGATTTTGATGAGAACTGCAATTAAGTCTTCAGATTAGTATGGGGTGATATAACATCATTACAGAATAGATATAGCTTTCTTGTTTATTTAGATCTTAGTTTCTCTTGATGATTTTCTAAAGTTTTCTGCCAGAGATCTTAGACACCTTTTATTAATTTATTCTTAAATATTTCTCTCTCTCTTTTTTAAAGCCACTCAGCTCGCAAGATCTTAGCTCCCAGACAAGGATCAAATTCGGGGCCCCCAGCCGCGAAAGCACAGAGTCCTAACCATTGGACTACCTAGGAATTCCCTTAAATATTTTGATTCTTATACTATAGAAAACAATGTATTTTAAAAACGTATTTTCTGTTTTTGCTGGTATGTAAAAATACAACGCTTGAGTTTTCAGATGTTTTTCTTTGTTTTGGCTAGCAACCCAAATTCTAATTTTCAAGATTATTCTTTTGTATTCTGGATGTAATCATATCATCTATGAAAACTGATAGCTTATTTCTTTCCAATATCTTTTCTTTCTTTTTTACTGTATACCACTGCATAGTTCCTACAATACAATAAGAAATAAAAATGGGGATGATCCTTCTCATTTCCAATCTTAAAAGGAAATGCTTTTTATTTTATCACTGAGTGTGATGTTTTCTATAGGATTCTGGTTATATATTCTTTTCACTCTCTTCTAGTAACGGTTTGTGAAGCTTTTAAAAACCAAATAAGGATGCTTAATCTTATGAAATGTTTTTTCTGGATGATAAGATCATATAATTGCACTCATCTCACACACTAGTAAAGTAATGCTCAAAATTCTCCAAGCCAGGCTTCAACAATACATGCACTGTGAACTTCCAGATGTTCAAGCTGGTTTTAGAAAAGGCAAGGGAACCAGAGATCAAATTGCCAACATCCAATGGATCACTGAAAAAGCAAGAGAGTTCCAGAAAAACATCTATTTCTGCTTTATTGACTACGCCAAAGCCTTTGACTGTGTGGATCACAATATACTGTGGAAAATTCTGAAAGAGATGGGAATAGCAGACCACCTGACCTGCCTCTTGAGAAATCTGTATGCAGGTCAGGAAGCAACAGTTAGAACTGGACATGGAACAACAGACTGGTTCCAAATAGGAAATGGAGTATGTCAAGGCTGTATATTGTCACCCTGCTTATTTAACTTATATGCAGAGTACATCATGAGAAACACTGGGCTGGATGAAGCACAAGCTGGAATCAAGATTGCTGGGAGAAATATCAGTAACCTCAGATATGCAGATGCTGCTGCTGCTGCTAAGTTGCTTCCATCGTGTCTGACTCTGTGTGGCCCCATAGATGGCAGCCCACCAGGCTCCCCCGTCCCTGGGATTCTCCAGGCAAGAACACTGGAGTGGGTTGCCATTTCCTTCTCCAATGCATGGAAGTGAAAAGTGAAAGTGAAGTCACTCAGTCATGTCTGACTCATAGTGACCTCATGGACTGCAGCCCACCAGGCTTCTCCGTCCATGGGATTCTCCAGGCAAGAGTACTGGAGTAGGTTGCCACTGCCTTCTCCAGTCAGATATGCAGATGACACCACCCTTATGGCAGAAAGTGAAGAAGACCTAAGGAGCCTCTTGATGAAAGTGAAAGAGGAGAGTGAAAATGTTGGCTTAAAGCTCAACATTTAGAAAACTAAGATCATGGCATCCGGTCCCATCGCTTCATGGCAAATAGATGGGGAAACAGTGGCAGACTTTGTTTTTTGGGGCTCCAAAATCACTGCAGATGGTGACTGAAGCCATGAAATTAAAAGATGCTTACTCCTTGGAAGGAAAGTTATGACCAATCTAGACAGCATATTAAAAAGCAGAGACATTACTTTGCCAACAAAGGTCCATTTAGTCAAAACTATGGTTTACCCAGTAGTCATGTAGGGATGTGAGAGTTGGACTATAAAGAAAGCTGAGCACCAAAGAATTGATGCTTTTGAACTGTGGTGTTGGAGAAGACTCTTGAGAGTCCCTTGGACTACAAGGAGATCCAACCAGTCCATCCTGGGGGAGATCAATCCTGAGTGTTCATTGGAAGGACTGATGTTGAAGCTGAAACTCTAATCCTTTGGCCACCTGATGTGAAGAGCTGACTCATTTGAAAAGACCTTGATGCTGGGAAAGATTGAAGGCAGGACGAGAAGATGACAGAGGATGAGATGGCTGGATGGCATCACCGACTCAATGGACATGAGTTTGGGTAAACTCCGGGAGCTGGTGATGGACAGGGAGGCCTGGTGTGCTGCAGTCAATGGGGTCGCAAAGAGTCGGACACAACTGAGTGACTGAACTGAAGATCATATCATTTTCCCCTTTATTAAGTTTTAATGTGATGAATTATATTGATTGCATTTGGAATACTAAACTACATTTCCAGAATAAATCCAATTTAGTATGATGATTAATTTTTAAATAGAAATTGTTTGCTAAAAGTTTATGGGAATTTTGGATCTGTGTTTATGGTGAGACTGCCCTTTAATTTTTATTCTTCTATGGTCTCTGATGGTATTTTATTAGCCTCATAAAATACATTAGTGAGTATATCTGCATTTCCTATTCCCTGAAAGAATTTAAGGTAAGATTACTCAACTTTTCTATTCTTGTGTCATCCATACTTGAAAATGTATGGGCATCAAATTTTTATAACATTCTTCTGGTATCTGTAACATCTGTGGTGAGATCTATTTTCTTGATTTTGGTTATTAGTGCCTTCCCTCTTTTTTTTCCTGATTAATCTTACTAGGGATTTACCAGTTTTATGACATCTTTTCAGACTCAACATTGGCAAGTATATGCTTATATTGTGTTACATATTTTCTATCTTATTAATTTCAGTTCTTTGTATTTCCTTCCTTCAACTTTCTTTGGGTTTCATTTATGTTTTTCTTCACTTAATTCCTGAGATTAAAACTGAGCTTATTGATTTTAGCTTTTTTCATTTTCCATTATATACTTTTAAAGCAAAAAAAAAAACAAAACAAAACAGCAGTTTAAGTATGGCTTTACATGCATCATAAAAGATTTGAGATAGTGTTCTCATTTTCATTATTAGAAAAAAAAACTCTAACATACTCTAAAATGGCAATCCTTTGTTAAAATTTTTTCCATGAGAAGTATACACGTTTCAAATGTTTTATATGTACTTGCAAGGTCTCTGAAGCAGGGTGCAGGGTTCCAAGTATGTCCAGTAAATCAATTTTCATAATCATGTTGTCCACATTTTCTATACTATTTTTTAAAATTCTATTTGTCCTATTATATTTATGGATATTTAGTTCTCCTCATAGTTCGGAATACTTTTGCTTCTAATTTTTAGGATAATATATATTTTTATAGCTTCCAAGTGAACTGGATCTTTCACCGTGATAAAGTCACCTTCTTTATCTCTAGCAAGTTTTTTAATAGTAATGTCTATTTTACCTGATGTACTTGATAATATGACTATCTCGGCCTTTTTCAGGTTTGAATGGTATGTTTTCTCAATCTTTTAAATCTCCTCATACTTAAGAAGTATTGCTTGTTTAGTTGGTTTTTAAAAATTCAGTTAACAGTTGGTCTTTAAACTAAAGCATTTAGGCCACATACATTTAATGTAATTACCAAAATACTGTGCCATAAATCTAGTATATTTTTTCACCCCTATTTTTACCTCCTGTTCCATTTTCCCTTTTCTCTCTGTTCTTCTGTTAGTTGATGCTGTATTAAAAAAAATTCTTTCCATAAATCCTTCCATTAGTTGCATTTGGTTTTAAAAATTATTCTAGTTCACCTTAAAATTTGGAATCATTAATCAGAATCTAATAGTACTTTCTTCCAGATAATACAAGGGTCTTGGGATTCTTCACTTTTATATCCCTCCAGATTTATACACTCATTTTGTGGTTCAGTTCAGTTGCTCAGTCATGTCCGACTCTTTGCGACCCCATTGACTACAGCACCCCAGGCTTCCCTGTCCCTCACCAACTCCTGGAGCTTGCTCAAACTCGTGTCCATCAAGTCGGTGATGCCATCCAACGATCTAATCCTCTGTCGTCCCCTTCTCCTCCCGCCTCCTCCGTTTTGTGGTATATAAAATATATATATACACACACACTTTCAACTTTACAATGTATTTTTATTATTTTGTATCTTCAACATTCATGAGATTTACATACATATTTACTTTTTTTTTTTGCTTCTTTCTTCTTCCCTGTACCTATAACCTTCTTTCTGGACTCAGTTTCCTTTTTTCGGGGGAATCATTTTCCTTTTATCTACAAAAATCCTTTATAATTTCCTTTCAGTGAGAATATGTTGGTGGTGAACTTTCAGTTTCTAATCTGAAAACATCTTCATTTGCTTTCAGTTCTGATAGGTAGTTACACTGGGATTAGAATTTTAGGTTGTATTTATTTTCTTTCAGCACACAGAACATGTTTGTCATCTGGCTTTCATTACAACTGTCAAGAAATTAGCAGTCAAACTTTTGCCTCTTTTAAGGTAATCTATTTTTCTCCTGGCTAATTTTAAAATTTTGTCATTATTTCTTTTTTCCAATTTCAATATGACGTATCTAAATGTATATTTCTTTGAATCATGTTTTAAAATTATTGGAGTTCTTAAATCCTTGATATCTTTCATAATTTTTGATAAGTGCTCTGCCAAAATTTCTGCAAACTTCTACCCTCCCATCTCCCTTCTTTCTGGGACTCCAAAAAATGTATGTGAGTCCCTTTCCCTCTTATTCTCTTTTATGTATATTGGTCCTTTTCTTTCTCTGTATTTCATTCTGGATTCCCTTCCATTCTGTCTTCCAGTTCACTGGTTCTCTAATTTAACTATATTTAATCTGCTGTCAAACTCATCTATTTAGGTTCTTAATTTTTGTTGTATTTCTCAATTCAGGAACTTCCAATTATTTCCTTTTCAGATCAGCTATTCTACTTTTTATAGTTTCTAGTTTAGTTGAAAATCTGAAATTTTCAAGTTTGTTTTTAACTCTTTGAACATAATAAGCATACCTGTTTTGAGTCAATGTCTAATAATTCCAGAATCTGGATATTTGCTCGATATTTGTTGCCTGTTCTTTGTGCTGCTTCTTGCTTACAATGTCTTGTCTCCTCATGTCCTCTCTGATTATGTGCTAGACACTGTATTTTAAAAATTATTATGGGATGGTTTGTTTCCTCTGGTTCCCTCTTATTCCTATCCCTTAAGATTTTTTGCCTAAAATGGTATAAAGACCACTTTATACCATTAAAGTGGTATACTTCACACTGTCCCTGACATGCCTTCTTTTAAAGGCCCTCCTCATTTCCTCTTGCCTCTTCACCACCTCCAACCTCTCACTCTAGAGCCTCAACCTCAGTGTCCACACAGTTGGTAGGCCTGGTGCTCCAACTTTTATGGCCTTTGCCCTGCAAGAGTATGTAAGTGGAGTAGAGCCTCTCAGCTGCCTTTTCCAGACTGGCATAAGAATGCGTAACCTACAGAACCACCTTTCCCAAGATTTTAAAATCAAAGAAATTTGGAAAGTAGTTTTGGCCAATATATATATAGTTATGAAATAGTTAATGCAGCTGAAGTTAGAGATATCCAAAATAAAACTTATCACATCATTAATAAAAGAAAGGAATTTGAGTTAAATAGCTGGCAATTAAATAATACTAGAAAAAAATGGAAAAAGCCTACATGATCAAAAATCAAGAGGTGCATTTATCTTCTCACCATTTTCTGCCAATGGAGCAAGAACTTCAAAAACCATTTCCCTCTTATCATGTTCTATTTGTTTCTTGAAGAGTTTCACCAGCTCTTCAGCAATGTTTGTACTGGCAAACTGTTCTTTACTTGACTCTGTAAAAAATAAGGGGAAAATTTTAAGTAAAAAAACAAAATTAAGCACAGAAATTGTTTTCTATTACTTTTAATACTTGGTCATTTTGTATCCTTACTGATAAATGCAAAAACTTTTCAAATACAGAAACAGTCTTTTTTTTTTTAATGCCTCTATAGAGGAAAAATGTCTAAAGCTTTAAGATGTTCTGACCCAATTATATTCAAGGCTATAAAGAAAAATGTTCACTAGCATAACATATAGGTAACCATAGCAATGATAAAATTACTGTTATAAATTCATAGTTTCAGGCTTTTAGCCAAAGAAGAAAAATTACTCATAACAGATTGCATTTCATGTGGCTGAATTAAAGGTGACGTGTCTTTATACCATTAGAGCGGTATACTTTCATACTGTCCCTGACATGCCTTCTTTCTTGTCTCTTCACCACCTCCGATCTTTCACTCTAGAGCCTCATCCTCACCATTTAAATATGCTTTAATATTTCTCACAAAAAAAGCAATGTTAAAATCGAATACCTTCCCTTTACTCCACTTTCATGAAGCTATCATCCAGTCTGTTGAATTTCACAAACAAGCTTCTTGACAGCACTGTCTACATACACTGTCTCTACTTCCTCAACTCACATGCATACCTAAACCCACCTCAAACCAGTTTTGGCCCACCTCTACATTCTGCAGTCTCCTTTGCGTGCTCCTTCTTTCCACCAGACCAGTATAAATCCTAGTTCCTTAAGACTTCATCTTTTGCTTTCTTACCTTTTTGATCCTTACTCTCACCCTAGGCAATCTAATTTCTTTCCATAGCATAAAAATATCTCCTATATGTTGATGCTTATACAATCATATCTCTAGTCCTCTTCTTAACTCCAGGCTATTTAAATGTCCATTTGATATCTCCATTTGAATATCTTTCTAGCATCCAAACACCATGCCTAAGGTAGACTTCTGATATATCTGTTCTTTCTCCAAACACCATGGCTAAGGTAGACTTCTGATATTCTGATATATCTGTTCTTTCTCCAGAGTTCCTTAATTTAGTGAATAAACATGCCACCTACCCACCTGCCACACAGACAGAAACCTGGGGGTCATTGCTCACTTGTTCTCACTCAGTGCATCCAAAGAATAACCAAAATCTATCAATCTACCTCCAAAACACAACCAGAATCCATTCTATTTCCTTTCTGATTCTCAGTTCTTTTGCTGCATCAGATATCCTATCAATTTATCTAAAAGTTTCTCTCAGAGAATCGACCAATCTAGTCGAGACTGCTTGCTCTCCATGTTTGCTGGGCACACTGACATCCTAGAATTTCTTTTTCATGATCTTGATGGATAGTTTCTTCTCCTTCCTGTATTAGATACTCTATTATCTATGTTCATTCACATTCACTTTTTTAGTTTCAGTGGAGGTATCCACCAGTAGCTTTCTGAGAAAGGTAAAGTACACTGTGTGAAGAAGATAAATATTTAGAAATCTTAACTGTCTGAAATGTTCCTTCCCACCTAGAATGTATATCTGTAATTTAAATTCCTTCCTTACCTTATTCAGTTATGTCCTCATACTAGCAATTATTGTAACTTACAATTATATGCTTATTTATAAGTTCATTTTAGAAATAAGTTTCCACATCACCTACTAAAATATAAGCTGCTTGAGAGCATGGCTACCACAAACACAGTATACAGTATGGTGCCTAATATAGAGCAAGTGTTCAAAAGAAATTTGTTGATTTTGAATGTGTGACTGAAAAAACAAGTAAACAAATGCAAGAGTTACATCCTATTCTCTAGTTTCTGGTAAATCTCCACCAATATCAAATAAAAAATATTACAAATTCAACTTTAAAAGAAAACGGGGAAACAAATGTTTATATTGCTTAAAACAGTTTTGATTTACTCTACTGTTACCCTGCTTTTGGCACATGTACCAGATCTATGCCAAAATGATGAGAATCCACTCCAAGACTTCTAAGTAAGATTCCTTAGTGCTACAAAAAAAGAGCAAGGGTGGAGTGTCTTTTCTAATAAGCTACCGAAACCCTCAGAAATCAAATTTTACAAACATCACACCTTACCCTAAAAATTTAGTTTGATTTAAACAGCAACGATTTAACTCTTCAACATTTGTGGTTGCTCTTCTGTTTCACACAACTCTTCAAATAAATGAAACATAAAATCATAGATGAAATAGACATCATTTATCTAGTTATGTACTCTTAACTCTTTTTAAAATAGTTGTAGCACTTTTTTCCAATCCATATTTTATTCTTCCACTTATTAAACTGAAACCAAATCACCGTTGTTAAGTAATTCAGTCCATTTGCCAGCATAAGGGAAAAATGCGCCATGATTAATACAGGAATTCATGAAGAAAACCTGATCATATCCTGTAGGTGGATACGGAGAAAAGATAGCATGAACTGTGATTGGGACATTATATTTGAATTAAATGCCACAGATTCTTAACAGACTTTCAGCAAGAAGGACTTTTTCTTAAGGGTTTATTTTTAAAGATTTTTTTTTTTGATGTGGACCATTTTTTAAAAAGTCTTTATTGAATTTGTTACAACACTGCTCCTGTTTTATGTTTTGTTTCTTTGGCTGTGAGGCATGTGGGGTCTCAGCTCCCCAGCCAGGAGCTGAACCCACACCCTCTGCATCAGAAGGCAAAGTCTTAACTACTGGACAGCCAGGGAAGTCCCCCCTTAAGGGTTTATTTTTTAACAAAATTATATATGAGTTTAAAGAGTTAGTTCTAATACTTATATTACCGGCAGAATACAGTCTCCTTTTCCCATTTCTTCTTCAAAAACAAGCACATAAAGCTCTTTTAGCTAATTCACTGGTATTTACCTCCAAATCTTTAAATGACATTTTATATTGACAATTTTTGCTTTTTTAGGTTTAGGTATTTTTGATTGACCTTCCACTATGAAAGGTGAAGCACTAGCTTTCTCTTTTTCCTGTCTCCACAATAACCTACATCTTCACAATGTAATTATATTGTAATTTTGGTTTGAAATAATTAGTGTTTCAATAATACTGTTTCATGTGGCTTGGAGTTACTTTTATTTCCTTGGAATTACTTTTTTTTCTCATTTACTTAGCTTTCAATGTACTTATTAATTCAACTCCGAACTCTCCATCAGTTGCCTGATTTTTTTCTTAATAAGCACATTCTCTTTAGGTGCTCAATTAACTTCATTTCGTGTAAGAGTTTCCCCAATCTGGACTGGTTGCTCTTTGAAAACAAGACATTTGGGGCTGTCATGTTACCATACTACTAGAAACTTCTATTTTCCTGTTGAATCTCTTGGCTCCTGATTCCTATATAGTCTTAAAACATTCCATTTTCTTCTGATTACCAGTGTTGTTTTGATACATCTGATGTCTACTGATTCACAATCTTTTCTATGTAACTTTTTTCCTTCCTCTCTCTCTCTGGAATTCTATAAAATGTTCTCTTTGTCTCCATTATTCTAAAATTTCACATTGATGTGCCATGATCTGGGGGCCTAATTTCATCCACTAGGCTGTCATTTGATAAGATTCTTCCTATCTAGAGAAATATATATTTTAGTTCTGTGACACTTGGGTTTATTCAGCTTTTTTTTTCCTATTTATCTCTTTCTAGAACTCTTGGACTGATCCTCTATCTATATACTCTCTTCTATTTTCCATACCCTTGCTTTTTGCTTTACTTCTGTAAATATTTCTCTACACATTTTTACTGTCTTTCATTTTAGCTGTTCTAGCTTTCTCGCTGTTCCTTTTTCTTTAAAAATAGCATCCTGTTATAGTTTCATGCTTACAGTATTTTTCCACTTGAGCATATTAGAGTCCCCCCCACCCCACCCCGACCCTGCGTAGTTTCTATTTCCTCCAAGTTACTTTTTTTAATTTCATTATTTCCCATGTTAGAGGCTGTCCTCACTTTTCTAGTTGTCTGCCAGCGATTAAGAACTGGGATTTAAAAATTGATTAGGATTTATGAGTGGCCTTGTAAGATTCCCTGTATATCTGAAGGCTCTGTGTAGAAGAACTCCAACATAAGTTATCTTTAAGTCCATATTCTAGAGAACAAACGGGATAATTCAGCATACCTACTTTCACTATTTTCAGAATGGTACTCTGGTACCTCTTATCAGTCTGCTGTCCCCAGTCTACTAACCCCTCTACTTTGAGTCTCTCCAGAGAGAAAACCGTCTTCTGCTTAGATGGGAAGGCCAGTTACCAGAGTGGGAAGGAAAAGAAGAAACTCTTGATGCCACTAAATCCTGAACCTTTTGAAGATACCAAAGAACAAATTGGTTAGTTCTTGGCTTTCCAATTCAGGATTCAAATTTCAAAGTTTTGCTAAGTGAGTTACTGCTTCTTTTCTTTCCAGATTCTAAGAAGTTTTTGTATCATCCCTTTTGTTTGTTTTCCCTCCCCCCTTTCCTTGATGGTTTTTCATTAAAAAAAACAATCTTTTTACTGTAGTTTTAGTTGGTTTCCAGAAGGGAGTAAAAGTGCAGATTTTCATCCTAACATTTCTACCTACCCCCCAAAATACTAATATTTTAAGCAGACAAGTTTATTTATAAAAGACTGCGAAGTGAAACAAAAAGGGGGAAATCTCATTCTGCTTAATCTATAATGTTTATAAGCATGCAAACTTTAAAACTGAATTCATCCTATAATTGTGAATATAGAATAATAATGTGCGCACATAAACTAGGAATCAAAGACAATAAAAAGGGCTGCACATTCCTTTTCTGTCCCCAATCCTGAACTAGACTGCATTCATTTATTTTCTGTTTTATCTTTAAGCTATATCTTTAGTGAACAAAAACACATAAATTTCTTAGCTCCAATTATAAACAATATAATCCTAAGATGTAATTGGATCTACACTTTAACACTGAAATAATGTATCTATGATGCTTCAAAATAATAAACTAAAGAATCTAAATGGATTTCCAGGTTAACATCTAAAGAAAAATGTATTATAAGTATATTAATCAGTTATGAATAATTACATTTTCATGTCTAGGACTTACCAAGTTCTGCTAAATTGCCAAATGCAACAAGACACATTTCTGTAAGAGCTGCATTTTGGCAGTGGATGCCCAGTAATTTAACTAAGGTAGGAATAACACCCATGTTGATAAGCTGAGCTTGAAGGGAATCTGTTAAAAAACAAACAAACAAACAAGAAAACAAAACACAAAAAAAGTGTTTACATATTAAATGGACATTAGTAAGAAGAAAAAACCTCTATACTCCCTACTGCAAACACAATACTATTTCGTACTATTTCAATTACGGTAAAGCAAGGTTAAGTTCACTCATAAGTCTTGAAAATGTTTAAGACATTAGTTCAAAGGAATTGAATTTTGAAACTTTTCAATGAAATTTTCAAAGAAATTCAGAAATGACAATAATTCAAGTAATATGTCAAATCACCAGTTTTTTTTTTTAATAGTCTTATACCTTTACTAAGTAGGTTTTAAAATACATAAACAATTAAACATTACCATTGGTTTTTAAGTTAAAAGGTTAGACAAAGTAACATTTGCATTACAGGAAGTCACAGAGTATATGAAAAGCATAAGAAAAAAGCAACTTTAATAAAGACTAAGAAGATAAAAGTCTTAGAACCCCTTAGAAACAGTTGCTTCATAATAAAGAATGAAAAACATATAACACACTCAAATTATTATTTATTTGCAGCAGAGTGTTCTTTGATGACTGTTAGGAAGGAAAGTTTTAACAAGGAAAAAATCTGGTTACTTAAAATATTTCTCTTTTCAAAGTTTTATTTAATAATAGTGACAATCATCTTAGGAAAAAAAGGAAGATTTGGCTTGAGAGGTAAAGAAGTCAATATGGCTTTGTTATCATTGCTTGCCTTCATTTTCTAACTAATTGATTTTAAAGTACTTAATATGCCCCGGATTTTCACAATGGCTCTTCATGAACAATGATAATAGAATACCTGTAGTTGAAGATAAATAAACCAAAATGAAAACCAAAAGTACTGCCTCTAAGAATAAGGTAAGAAGAAAGACACTCATATGCCTATGCAAAACACTATCACTACTAATAACTAGTTCATCTAAAGATAGAGGAAAACTTTCAAAATTTTTTTCTTTTCCTTTTAAAAATTATATGCCATTTTCAAGTTAATAATTTTCTCCAATTTTTTTTATGTATTTTTTTATCTAAAGATAAGAATCTGTTTCTTACAAAACACATTTTCCTCATAGCATGCATCCCTTGATGGAGTTTGTGTACTAATCTCTTTACCACTCTTCAGAGTTCTTAACTTCCCTGGTGGCTCAGTGGTAAAGAATCTGCCTGCCAATGCAGGAGATGCGGGTTGGATCCCTGGATTGGGAAGATCCCCTGGAGAAGGACATGGCAGCCCACTCCAGCATTCTTGCCTGGGGAATCCCCTTGGCAGAGGAGCCTTGAGGGCTACAGACCAAGGAGTTGCAAAGAATCAGACAGGACTTAATGACTAAACCATAACAACAACATAGTTCTTAACCTATAGATAAGGAGATGGTTGGGTGACTATCAGAAAGAATATAAAGGTAAGGTTGAGCTGTCTCACATGCCAATTGATTACTTGCCTAGAGGTCTGTGTAGTTAATTTTTCCTGCTTTTAGAATCAAATATGAAGAGATAGCCAACGGAGGCTTGTCGGCCCTGAAAACTGATGGTAATTATGGATATTATCTGGCTCAGTTGGGGGGGTCATCTATACTAGAAAGAGGCTTATTACCAAAATAAGAATAAAAAACAAATCCTGAGACGAAGTTTACATTGAAAGTTCAAATAGTCTAAAACAATTTCAAATTTTGCAGTGGAATTATGAAGTCTGTTCTAAAAGGACATATATATAAAAGAATGTATTCAATTAAATGATTCGTTTTTATGCTTCTGATGCTAATTATTTTTTCTAACTATACAATTCAGTAATTAACGAATGACTCACAACATTTACATTATCTTACAGGCAAATCGCCTATTATACCTATAGTATTACGCCAATTATCGTATAATATACCTATATGTTATACTGGCAGAATATTTGTATTTTGGTTATAGTATTTATAAAGATCATGCACCAAGAAGTTTTCCAAGTTAGAAATTATTTTGGTTACTTACCAGTTGATAGAGTGCCTTATTATTGGATCACCTCTGCAGATCCTTGTTCTTTAGCAATATTTTTAACTTTATTTATTTATTCATTTTGACTACCTCTTCAAATACTGCATAGCTGTTAAATCATTAAATCTCAGGTATGTAAGCGTGAGCACTAGCGCATGCATTGAGTGAGTCAAACTCCACTATATGTCTGCATATATGTAAGCATCACACACCCCCTCAGTACTGTTGGTACAAACTGAAAATCCAACAGTCCAGGGACATTAGAGGAATAACAAAATATAGGAAGGAGCTAAAAGAATGCCACTTAAATAATACTCTTCATGTTTTCTGAACTTGGCATCTCTACCACTTTCTTTGACCACTTTTACAACATTACGGATTTTGGTTCCAGGGATTAGAGGGCCAGAAAAAAAAGAAAGAAACATTACAGAGTTTCATACAATCTGTGACATACAAATTGAAGCAGCAATATTTGAAATTGTGGTCGAGAAGCAGAAAAAGTAGCATAGTCCAATGGCATATGGTATAAATTGCCATAATTCATGAAAATCACATTGCTTCATGAAAATGTGTTTTCAAGCTACCCAGGAGCCAAATTAATTGTGTATTCACATACAACACACATACCACACACAAGTAAAGAGAAAAAATATATAATCATCCAATGGACAGGCCTCATTTTAAACCACTTGGGTGCCCTTCTTTTATATCCATTTCTATGAAGGTAACTAAAACAAAAATTACAGTCAAATAATTCTAAAATCTGTTCATGCTAATTGCAGGCAAGTCATTCTCCTTTATTAATGGAGGCCCAGAAGAGGGAAATATCTTTACTTAAACAGGCTGATACAAATTTTTATCCCAAGATAGGCAGGCATCCTGGAACACAGTTCTCAAAGTGGAGTCCCCAAAACCCTTTCAGAGGATCACCAGGTCAAAATTACTTTCATAAAAATACCAAGATTTGATTTGCCTTTTTCACTGTGCTGACATTTCCATTGATGGCACAAAAACAGTAGTGAGTAAAACTGCTGGGGCATTAGTACGAACCCAGTCAATGGCACCAAAATGTATTAGTAGTCACTATATTCTTAACATCACACATTCACAGTAAAATAAATGCTATTCTTTACAGGAATCAAAGAAATTTAACTTATTTTTTCATAAAAAGATGCTATTTATGTTGACCTATAATGGGTTTTTATTATTTGAAAGTGTAGTACTAAATAATTTTTAAAATGTCTTCATTTTAATTTCCAATATAATATTGATAGATATAACTCATATATATAAACAAAAATTCTTTGAGATCTTTGGTAATTTTTAAGTGTCTAAAAGAGCCCTGAGATCAAAATTTTAAGAACCACTGCCAATGGATTACCTAATTTTTATAGGAACTGGGGGGAAAAACATAGAAAAGAGATCTAAAATTCATGATATGCTTGGCAGATGTGACAGAAGAAAAAAATTAAAATTAAAAGCACGGTAGGAATCCTAGATACTGGTGCTTAGATATTTTGAGTGAAATAACATTAATTAAGCACCAGAACACCTCATTTTGCTTATATGAGTAGATATTCTACTTAAGTCTAGGAGAATATTCCATGATTAGATCTGTTTGCCTATTTCAGTTACAACTTACTATGTTAACAATACATAGTTCTTTTGAGGGTTAAGTAGAGCTCCTGTTTGTGTGGAATAAATTAGTATTACTTCTTATTGCTGGAAGCAAATGATTAAGTTGAATCACTTTTTCTTATTGCCCAAAGAAAGCTGTAAATAGACTTCAAAGGACATGGCTAACACTCATGCTGTTGTGAACGGTATCAGGGAAATGACATAAATTAAAGACTAACTGGAAGAAATCCTCAGAACCAGTTCACATTCTCTAGATACATTTGAGAGAATAAGAGACACAATTCAAGACTGAGACTTATCGCATCCTTCAATGAATACCAGCAACTCCAAAAGAATGTCAGAGCTCAACAAATACAGTTCACAAGAATGCAACCCAGGCCCATACATAGCAAACACATATGTGTGTGAAAGACAGTCTTTAGACAGGACAATGTCATAACGTCTGAAGACTTTTAAAAATTGCTCCTGACACACATCACAGACAAATACTGACCAAAATACAGAATTACGAAATTACATAGTATCAAGATGACACAGGCCCTGCATGATCTATGGGGAGGAAGAGGAAGAAAGGCACTGAGGGGGTGCAATACAGATGCATATACAAAGAGATATATAAGGCAATCAACACATGCGCTGGTGTGAACACTTACCTACCTACATTTGAATTTCAATGGTTCCAAGTTCTTCAGGTCACACACACATGGAAACTCCAAAGAATGGAGATCTGGAGAGAAGATCTCAAGTTGAAGAACCTTTTTCCCCCTGAGTTTTCAGTTCAATGTTTCAAACATTGGTATAGACTATAGGTCCAGAAAAGTATGCCAAGAATTCTAGTAACTCAACTGAAGTTATGTGGATCAATTATAGGTTTTTAAAGAAGATAACACATGTTTATCTTATTCCTAAGAAAAGGTCCTTACAATGTTATAAAATTATTAAGCTGATTAATAGGACATAATGATGAAACTGTGTCAAAGTAACACACAAACATAGACAATTCAAAATACATAGTCTCTACATTAGTATATAGATTTGGTATGTATAGTATTCATAGTATAAACAGTACAACAGTCCTATTTATAGGCTTGCACAAAAACCACATCTATAGTCTAATTATATACAGTGGAAACAATAAAAACAAGGAAATATAAATCCTGATGAGTTGGATAAAAATCTTTTGGGTATAATAAAGAACAAAAAAAATTGCCCTTTACTAATGGCACATCTATAGTTCCCAAAATATATATATATAAAGTAAAAATTAGATATGATGTAACAGTGCAGTATAATTTGTAAGTTGAAGCAAGTTGTAGGTCTACCATCATGTTGAAAAGTAAACTGACTTAAACACAGCAACCAAGAGGATGGTCTGCGGTTAAAAACTTTATACATACACATGTGCAGGTACAAGTAAAGACTTCCTGATTTCAGTTAAACTTATTACCTAATATCTTTTTGTTGATTGATCAGGAAAGGGAAGAATTTTTATTCTAAATCTAATGCTGAGCAAATAAAATCAAAAGTATTTACAATTGTTTAAAATTAACTTCAAATCAATTTTGAAATTTCTGTTTACTCAAAACATGCATTTCATGTTATGTTTGCATAGAGAATACCTCTATAATTTAAGCCCCAGGTTAAATATCTCAATGATAATCAGCAATTATAAAGGGGAAAAAAAAAAGAATCAAGATTCATTAGTATTTTAGAGTACTAGAGGCTTAAAAATAATACATTTACACATTTCATACTTTCTGAAAGTTAACAATAAAAAATGAAAAGTTTCTTTCTAAGTTCTGAAACTAAAAGAGTCTCTACAGAGCAAAATTTCCCTTCTGTAAAAGTTCTAGAGATAAATGACAAAATTACATGAGTGAGTATAATGTAAAAACAACAATAACAATGGAAAACCTCAAAGCAAATCACAAGAGAAAGGAAAAATATTTTATTATTCTTAAGAGGCCTGTTCATTTACTGTTCTCAATCCAATGACATCTAGAATGATTATGTCTTAATCTAGTAGGTAATTTTTTCCCTAGACTCACTTCAGGTTAAATTACTTACTACAGATCACCTATTGTTATAATGAATTGTTACAAAGTAGATTCCTACAGATACATCTACTCTGATTAAGAAAATTCCATGCTTTTATCTCAGAAATAAACTGGTCTTTTAAAGGTTAAAGTTGTTTGTTTTTCACAAGAGGACTACAGTCAGCTATTGCTTAAGTAGCTCTTAATTGAGAGAAAAATATTCAGTCTTGGCTCTTGTATGGCATGGCTGAAAGGCCATATCTACAGTATGTATAAATTTAAGATTAAATTTTGTACAGCCAATTGAGCTGCGAGGCTAATTTACAGACAACACATATATCTTGCAATCCTATGTGTTTAAAAACATAAAAACTCTGTTTTACAAAAGAATGCTTTAGTTTTAACAATAACAACAAAACAAATAATAGTAGTTACCCTAGAGAATAACTATGATTAAGTTTTTACACTTAAAAGTTACATAAAAGTTATTTGCAACACACAAACTGTGTTAAGAAATATCTACATAAGCCAAAGATTTCTGACTTCTTTCTAGTAAATGTTTTTCAATTAAATTTATTTTTCAGTAAATAAAATATAGGCAGTTTGCTGTTAACTAGATTTTATTTGTAGTTAGAAAATAGGTGCTAATTTTCATACAAGTTAGTTTACATATGATACTTTTCTGCCCTAAGTTTCTTGCTGAATGAATTATTTCAAGTGGTCTACATTAAAGATGAGCTGATATTTGACCAAAATCCATTATATATATCTCTGACTTTTGCCACAGCTCTGTCAAACAAGAATGTTTATGTCTGTGTCATCTCTGGCACCAACAAATTTGTGCATAGTCAATGATCATGTGTTTGATACCATCATATTTCAACTAGTGTAATATAAATAATAAAAACAAGGCCTGGTCTTTCAGTTTTACCTTCACTATCTAAATGTGCACTTTCAAATACAGATAAACATTTCACATAAAAATCTCCCAATGTGCGTCCTGTGCTGAAATTCTACCAGCTGAAGTGGAAATGTGTATTTATATTGCAATATTAAAATGTGGCAATAACTAATGATAGTGAAAGCTATATAAATGTAAAAATTAAATCAGGGCAGAATAACAGAGATTTTATCATCTATTCTCTTCAGAGTTTACAACAAAAAGTAAATGCTAGTTTTTTTATTTTTAGTTAATTAATTCTATTCCAGCCATGAATCTTTCAAGAGAAAGTCCAATTTGAGAATTCTTTACATCTTATGAGGATGAGTTAAAATCAGAAAGCCGACTGCCACCTTAAATTTTCACTATGAGGGCATTCTCAAAAGTGATATTCAACAACATCTTATTAGTCACCTTTTATACATGTTTTTACATGTTAGAGAATGAGAAACCCCAAACATAATTCAGAATCTGTCCATTAAATAACAGCATTATTAGAGTAACAGTTTAGGAGGATTATGACGAAGAGCTAATACTCTAATTGGTCAAATTTAATAGGCAGAATTAGCAGAACAAGAACAGTTAAGGCACAAGAACAATTAACTGTTCTGTCCTTCAATAAAACAATTTATTTAAAATGACATTACTTGTAGCAGAACTTCATGAATGTCACCTGCTTCAGAATGATTAGAAAGCTCTGTTGGTCAAACAATGAAAATTCTGAAATTTTTACAAAGAGAACAGCAATTAGCAAATAAAGAATTCTAATATAAGTCTTTCATGCACCTCAACTTACTAGAGTAATTTGACAAACTGAGTTTCAATAGATAAAACTTAAAAGTACATCTCTCATGCTGTTTTAAAAAGAGAAAAAAAAGAACAGAAGGTAAAATGAAAACTATATATAGGAAAATTAATATAATTAAGAAAAAAGACAATAAATTGCAAAGATACACTGTTTTGTCTTTTCCCCTTTAAGTTAGCCAGAAAGTTTTTAGTGTTTA
Organism: Giraffa tippelskirchi; assembly: GCF_054371585.1. Classification (NCBI taxonomy): domain Eukaryota; kingdom Metazoa; phylum Chordata; class Mammalia; order Artiodactyla; family Giraffidae; genus Giraffa; species Giraffa tippelskirchi. The sequence goes on along the minus strand of NC_137275.1, from coordinate 83,959,032 downwards.
GAAAATTTGTGGAGTTATTAATTAGCTTATACCCACAGTAAGTAAATTTTGAAACTAGTTCCTCATTCATGCAAAACAAATCATTCTCTAAGCATCTAACATCTAGGAAGCATTCTCTCTTACCTATAATAAAGTAATACCAAAACATAAACAAGAGGTTCAGGCCAAAGTGCATTTTTAGTTTTTTAATCAGGATTATTCCTTATTAATTTCTATTCTTCCTATTTTAAGTAAGAATAAAAATCAATTAAGCCAAGTTAGTCGGGCTGAGTTCATTACAAAAGTGAAAAGTATTATTAGAATTGAGAAACCGCTGGTTGAAATGAAAGTAGTAGCTAATACTAACTACATATTAAGTGCTGTTTAAATTAGAGGAGAGAAGATATACTTTACAAGCCCATTTTAAACAACTGAATTTAAGTACTGGGCTTAATAATTAAATTCAATTTTTAGGCTCTGACATTCCAAGAAATGCACTTCTTAAATCACACAGAGGGCCTCCCTCCAAACATAGTTCAGTTATTGTAAGTCCACATGGCAAATACATTATCATGAGAGTATGCTAGAGAGATTTCAGGAAACATAAAAGAGAAATTAACTCTTTCAGTAACAAGGAATTATTAAGATATCACAGAAAAATCAGCTCTATTTGTAAAAATTATACACATACACACATATATGTGTTATATATATATGATACCGGTTGTCACATGAAGAAGCCTATCATAGACTGTGCATATTAGTCACTTTAGAAGAAAACTAACTTCTCCTTTCCTGATGACATGCTTATTTCTTCTACTTTTTTCTCTGACAGCATAGGTTATATAAAAAAAGTAACTTCTAGTATTTGCTTTAATGCTTAATATCATTAATAATTTTTCTTAGAGTTATTACAGATCTTTCCCTATATTTTATGTTAGTAGCATAAGTGTACTAAGACAGACTTAAACTCTCAGTTACGGAGTTTTCCAAGAAATGTATATTGGTTACCATGGTTACTTGTAATATAATAAAAATGGTGGCCATCCATAGATTACGCAATAAGGTGCTAAATTATTACGGTGCTTTGCTTTAGATAAGTGGTTTATTTCTATTCAAGCTGCAATCAACTTTCAAGTATACATATGCAGATTTGTCAAGTCTGTGGATCACCTACGGTAAATTATTAACCACAGATCTGGTACTATTACTGTCAGCTTGTTTTCAATGCCACTTTCTCCTACTGCCATGGATGTAACAGCAAATATAAACTAATGTGATAAGCAAGAGTTTATAATGGTCCTAACTTATGAAGAAAATGCATACCAGCAACATATTTTTCTTCCAATCATTGATTTTGCTGATTAAAAGAATTTAGACAATATAAAGCACCCAGAAAAGTCAATCTATTATATAAATATTTTCCAAACTCCTACTATATACCAAAATGGTGTTGTATTTGAAAACAGCTGGATATCTGAACAAAATTTTCAATCTTCAGTGCAATGTTTTGGCACTGGGTAACCAAAGCTAAGAAAAAAAATATCCAAGAAACTAATTAGATTAAAAATACCTACAATAATAAGTTTGAGTTCTGGTTTATATAATAACTAAAACTTTAAAGTTACAACTACATAAAGAAAATACAGTTCACATTTCCTCAAACTGAATGTCAAATTGTCAACACGATTTTCTCTAACCACAACAGTCAGATATTCAGAATATTTTGGAAGGCCACAAAACGGAAGTTCTTTCTCACCACGTGAAAAACAGGTATGACTTTTTCAAAAAGGAAAAATTTGAAATGATTTTCACTAAACAAAAAGTTTTATTCATGTTATTTTATTTAAATATGATTTCATTTAGCAATATAATTGATACAACTTTTCTAGCTAAGTAATAACTTTTTCTATTCAGATAGTCTACACTTAATTGTCTGAATATAAAAAGTTTTAGTTGCTTCACTAGTGGGGAAACAAAAGAATATATCTAGTTTTTAGCTTAAAAGTCTTAGCAGTTTCTAAAGTTTTAGAGCTCATGAACCTTGAGTTTTATACACCTTTATCAAAGGATATAAAAATGACTTTACTGAGTGTTTTCATTATGTATCTTTCCTGCATGTGTTTGGGAAACTTGATTTCCTATTTAATGTATTCCAAGATCTGAAATGCTCAGAGTTGTCCACTAAAAGGACAGGAATCGAGATATCCAGTCTCAGCCTGATGTCAAGCCACCTTTAAGACTAACAATCTGAAAATGTTCTCACTAGAGAAACTATGTTGGTGAGTCTCTGTGACCATTTCAGTACTTTCTTATCTTCGTATTTAAAAAACTTTTAACTATGAAGCTGAAGAGTACCTCCTAACTACTAAGGAGACAAGTTACTGGGCCTGAGGGTAGAGTTAATTTTTCTGTTAGAGTAACAAGGAGGTATTTATCGCTCAACTATTCTACTCAGAAACCAGCAGAGGCTTGTGTACTGAAATTCAATAGCAAATACACACAAAAAGGAATTTCATTTATCAGTTCTAATAAAAAGTGCCTCCTGAGTTTCAAAACGCTCTCCAGGTAGACGGGATCAATACTAAATGATCTGATCTTGTCCAAGATCTAAAATTAAGTTGGAAAGTATTAAACATATGTTAAAGAAAATAGTAATAATGGATACAACAAAGATGCTGAATAATTATACAAACAAAAAAGGATATAATTTAAGTTAAAGAGCATTATGAAGAAAAAGAAATACTTCACAAACTTTGATTCCCATGATAGACAAATGTAGAAGAAAGTGAAGGAATTGTTACAAGTTTGGTATTTCTTCTTTTAAAATACTAAAGGTAACTCTATTTCTATTTTACCTAATAAGTTTTTAAAAGTGCATTCAAGCTGCAGCTTTCAGAAGAAAGGAATAAAAACATCACTGCTCCAAAATAAGAAAAATTAATATAGCTTTCCAAAATATCTAAGTTATTTCCTGGGAATACTTGCACGCCTGGGGGTGGGGGGTGTGTGGGATGGGTAACAATGTTCACAAAAGAAATATATCAGGTGTTCAGACCATGCATTCTGCGTGTTGTTAACATTACCTTCTCAGTACATTCTCCTATACAGTGTAATACCCTAATTAATAGAGAGAATCACAATCTCCTTCAGATTAGAATGAGTGATGTTTCTGAAGACCATTTTGGCTATTTGATATGCTTTTGTGCAGATTTTTGAACAGCTTCCTCAAAGGATAAACAGCGAGTTTAGGTGCATAACACGACTAATTCTTTTACAGCCAAAGCTGTCATAATAATTTTACTAGTTTCTTTCATTTATATCTTTCTAAACCATTTTCCCACTTAGCTCTTGTCCCACTTTTGCAGATATCCAAGCTTAAATGAAACGGAAGGAAAAGGAAGTGACATGAACAACTGGCCAATGATTTCTTAATGCAATTCAGATACCTGTGTATTATGATCAAATTTCAATTCTTTAGGAACTGGCTATTCATTTTGTACATTATCCAGATTCTGCATTTCTGCTTTACCTATTAATATGTTTAGGACATTTTCTTTTCAAAAGTAAACCCACCAGAGAGTAAGAAAAAAGAGTGGAAACTGACCCTATAAAGACTACATCTGTTATCCGTTCAAGTTTGACAGGCAAGCCATTTAATGAATAAGAACTACTTATTATCATTATAATGGATAGTTTTAATTCATAAGTTTAAAACCAATGTTTCTTGGAAGGATGTGACTTGAGGACACATTCTGTTTAGCCTGTACAGTGCTAAAGAAGCAAATGTAATCCAACATTTAAAAAGAGAGGTCACAAAAAAGTTAGTTTTTTAGTTTCCTCCTACCACCAAATGAAAAGATTTGGCAGTAGTTGGCCAAATTGCCACACAGAAACAACTGGCTAGAGGAGAGCAGTAGCTCTCCTCTTTCAACGGGAAAAGGGCTATAGTCCCCACTGTTTGCTGTTGTCACTAACACCACGGTCAAATGTCAGTAGTCATTTGTCATCAATGTTTACCTTTTTTTTTTTTTTTATTATTCAGAATATTTCTTTGGACTAATGAAGAAATAACAAATATACCTAAAGACCCCCATGTTTCTAGAACATGAGAAAGGACACAATTATGTGTTCAGTATACAAGTAAATGTGTATCTGCAAGAGACTTAAAATATCATGACGAAATAAGTCACAAAAAGACCTTATTTGTATTAATTCTAGGAACACACCAGAAGTTGAGTGTTTGATCCATGCAGTAATTCATAGAAGAAGACAGATGATTTTTTTGTGATATTTAAAAGTATGGTGAAGAAGACTTCATTGTTTTTGTTTGTTTAACCACAACCATGTAGGCTCTCTGAAAATTGACATATCATTTGTTGCTGGGTTCTAAGAATGTTTTACAGAGACAAGAAACTTCTGTTTACAAGTACTTATTAAATTTCTAAAATTAAATATCTGCAATTGCTCTGAATTTTATTTTTCTAAGGCCAGATTTCATTATATATATTTTTTTACTATTACAAGTAAATTTAGTATCTAGAGAAAATAATTTTATTTATATAGACAGTGTTTATGTTCTAAAGTTGCTCCTAGTATTAATATAAAGTAATAAACAAAAAGCTATTTTAACATTGTATATTTTTAAAATGTTCATAGCAAGAAATCACAAACCATACCATTATTTTGTTTCTTGATTTTGGTATTGATTAACATGGACAACCCTTCAACAATTAGTCCCATTTAGTAAATTAGACCATTCTGAATTTTTGAAACATTGTAATTTAATGTTGGCTAGTTACTAATTTTATATGCTACTTATTAATATGAATGCTTTGTTCATAATTTTTCTCAATATTTTTAGTGTATACTAATGATGATTTTTAATTTCTCCCCCACAGATAAAGCAAGTTTTCAATTTTGTTTACCATTCTCATTGCTATAGTTCATCAGCATGCCACAAAAGACAGTCAAGAGCTTCTCACTGGCGGGATCTGTTTTACTGCACAGTGACCTTAAATGGTCAACTACAATCTGTGCACCACCTGCTTGGTCAACTGCATTTCTGCCCTCATCTGTAAAACAAAGAGTCAAATTAAAAATAAAAGAAAAAAGAAATGTACCTTAAAATTTCAAATACAAAACATAACAGAGTTATTCCTTATTTAGTAAGCAGAAAACAAACCAAAGTAGGGCATTAAATGTCTTCTTGGAAAGCAAAACAAAACAAATAAACATGGAAATGGGGGTGGAATGGGGAAGAGGCAATCACTTTTTAGGAGAAAAAAGATTATTCTCATTGGTATCATATAGGAATTTAAAGAACTTTTCTGGGTCCTAAGAATTTATGACTGACGTGAAATTTTTTGCCTTCTCTTTCACAAATGACAACTCTGTGCAAGAGGAAAAAAACCAGAACTAAAATTTGATTGGAATTTTTTTCTCAGCTTGGAAACCACTAAATATAATCTTTCTCTCAGTGGTTTCAAAGTCAGTTACTATCAAAGACAACCATCTGCAGTACAGCATAACTCTAGATTACAACATGTAATTCCTACAGATTAGTAACAGGGTTTTTTTTACTGGCATTTTCTATAGTACATATGCATGTTTCCTTTTTTAATTCTTAGTAGTTTGCATTTCATTTTTCCTTATTCTCTCCATTCAAGAACACACCAATACACTTAAACATTACAATCAATGGTCAAATGGTCAAACATACCTTCTGCTATGTGTACATCAACATCATATAGAAGAGATATCATTTAACTGTCGGAACATAGAAATCACTTTAAAATACTTTTACAAACCTTGAACACAGAATTAGAAAGAGATGAAAGAAAGAATATGTCTTTCTAAATCTGACTTCCTTATATAAAATATGATAGACTCTAGAATAGTTCATACAATAAAAATGAGAGCCACAAATGTGAACCAAATATATAATTTAAATTTACAAGTAGCCATATTAAAAACATAAAAAGTGAAAAATTAGTTTTAGCGATATGTTTTACTCAATCCAAAAACTCTAAAATATGATAGCTGCAATACACAATAAAATTGCTAGTGAAATATATTACAGTCTCGTCTTGTAATAAATCTTCTTTGTAATAAATCTTTGAAAGCCAAGTAAGTGTATTTTATATTTTACACTACGTGTCTATTCAGACTAGCCACATTTCAATAGCTCAAGAGTCAAACCTGGATAGTGGCTGCCATACCAAATTGTGCAGCTATAGAAGCATACAAAAGGATCAGTAAAAGAAATGCCTCATAGAAGAAATACTGCTATGAAATTAGTTAGTAAATGAAATCTAATAAAAGAACTGAAACTAAGGTCATACCTTTATAACTGTTGCTGAATCATAATAGAAAATGAAATAATACATATCATTTCTTGTGGCAGAAATACACACACAACTTATATAGCAGGGCTTCATAAATATTAGCATCATAATTTTTGAAAATTTTAAGGAAATCTGTACTAAAATGAAACAAAATAGTTGTGTTCACTTGAGTTTTGTGCCATGCCCACTTGGCTTCACTGTATTGTTATATACATGCAGAAAAGGACCCTACGCTAATTAGCTAATAAGATCAGAGAAAATTCTTAAGTGCCAGAGTAACTAGTCACATGAGCCAGCCAAGTATAATATATATCTCATTTAGATATCTTGGTCATATCTCATTTAGGGTTTTCTTTTCCAATAACATAAATGCTAATTATCTAAATTGTTGGGCAATTTGTATGCAGATCATGTCAAAAAAACCTAAATATCAGGATGACAAATCTAGCTCAAACCTTCAATATTATGCACATACAGTATTTGTTGTTGTTTAGTCACTAAGTCATGTCCGACTCTTGCAACTGTATGGACTATAGCCCTCCAGGATACTCTGTCCAAGGAATTTCCCAGGCAAGAATACTGGAGCAGGTTGCCATTTCCTTCTGCAGGGGATTTTCCTAACCCAGGCATTGAACCCACATCTCCTTCATTGGCAGGCGGATTCTCTACCACTGATCCACCTGGGAAGCCCACATACACAATATACCCCCATCCCTAAACGGCAAAGTTCAAATAGTTTTTGATTCTAACTGTTGAGTAAGTATAGGCTTTCAAAATATAAATTGTGTGTGCTTAGAAAACTAAGCTGGCTTCCTTTTGATATTCAGGTACTCAATATTCAAAACATTAAATTCAAGAAATTTTGATACAAATTTATTCAACAAATTTGTTCATCAAATTCAGTCCATCAAATTACTCTTCAGTTCAGTAGCTAAAACCAGGAAGCAATGAAATTTGTATATCATGTTTATCATGCCTCACAAATGAGAAAAAAATGTGAGCAAGTTGATATTCCACTATCAGATACAAGTTATGGACTAAGGCTGAGGAAAGAACCTGAAAACAACCGCTGAATACAAGCTCTGTGACATGTTACAGTATATCCTGCTTTCAGATATGCTTGTATCTTGTGGCTAAGCTGGTAAAGAATCCACCTGCAATGAGGGAGACCTGGATTTGATCCCTGGGTTGGGAAGATCCCCTGGAGAAGGGAATGGCTACCCACTCCAGTATTCTGGCCTGGAGAATTCCATGGACTGTATAGTCTATGGGGTTGCAAAGAGTCGGACGGGACTGAGCAACTTTCACTTTACTTTCCCAAATGCCTCATACATAGTAGGCACTCAATATGTATTGAATGAATGTGGCCTTAGGATACATTTTGGTAAATTACAATTCACCTTGGGGATGGGAGAGTGAGAGAGAGAGAAGGAGGGAGGCAGGCAGGGAAAAGGAGAGAAATGGGGATGAAAATCATTTACTTCTTTTTTAATGATTAAACCACAATACGGTTTAGCTTTTCTTGTGTTCTGAGCTTTACTTAAATGAAATCATGTTGTATTCATTCTTTTTGTGCCTTCTTACACTGAACAGTGTGTTTATGATATCCATCTACTCTGTTACACGCTTCTTTGCTGTACAATATTCATTGTATAAACACATAATTATTTATTTCTTTGCTGATTATTATTTGGGTTTTTTTTAGGTTTGGGCTATTATTTATAAGCCCAAGTGGTATTGTTGGTTCATAGACTCTGCACATCTTCTGCATGTTAAGATAATGACAAACAGGCTTCCAAAGACAGCGCACATTCCCTCCATTAGTGAGTTCCTGTCACCTCACTCCTTCACTACCACTGGCATTCTACTTGATTGTTAACAGGATTGTTAACTTGATTAACAATCTACTATTAGATCAACATTCTACTTAATTGTTAAATCTGATGAGTGAGGTTGAACCTACTGCAGAATACACAAAGCAGGTCTTTGCTGACAGCCAACTTTTCCATACATTTAATAAGACAGATAATTTAGTTTAAGAGTTTATAGCATGTACATAGAGGTAAAAACAGTTCATGCTGAGGGAGGGAGAGATATAAATGGATGCATACACAGATATTAGAACTTGAAAGAAAATGAAAAGAGAGCCAAGTAGCTGGTAGAAGCTGACTATCAAGCCTATGTACTAATTATGACTGGACAGGCACAATTCTGGAACTTTTTAACACTTGCTTATAGAAAGCCTTACTATAACATCAGCAAATACACTGTCTTTTTAAAATCATTTCAATAATCACCAGTTTTCCTGAGAGAGACTTTGGAAGGCTTAAATCTTTGAAAAGACTAAGGAGGAAGATTGGGGAAGCAGAATGGTGTTGGATGTCAAAGAAGCCTATAATTTACAACAGCAAATTTTATCTAAAATTAATTTTTAAAAGAATTTAGTTTTATAATCTAAATGTATGATTTCCATGCTACATTCTACTTTTGTGGTTTAAACATCATTTTTTCAAAATTTTTTCAAAAATTCTCAGTATCAAATACAAATTATAAAAATCTGTTTTAAAATTATGTCTACATATATATTTGATATGTTTTCCTCCCACCCTGTAATTATTCGTATAATAACAGGATCTTCATTCCTTAGTCATCCATCTGCTCAAACTACTTATTTCCCACCAGAAGTAATAATCCTCTGTGACATAAGGAGTGGTTACTGTGGTGATGATTATGATGCGGCAATTCAGAAAATTATGACTGCATGTGAGAAATAAACTACAGGAGCTGGTCATACCTATAATCTTTCATCTAAATTTTGTTAAAAATTAATATTGACAAACATGAGGAAAGTGTGTGTTGTGGAAAGACTACTGAATAAATTATTTTTTGTGTTTTCAAAGAAGTTTTAGCAACTAAAGGGTTCAGTTTACACGTTGTACTGTCATGGATTTGTGCACTACCTCACTCTCTTGTCTATAAAAGCATCCTGAACAAATGCCCTGCGAGTGTTAATTAACAATGCTGGCTGTGCACAGGCTGTGCACACACATAAGTGCTAGAGATTTGCCATAATTAAAGCTGGTATGGAGCAGAAAGCTAGCAGAGGTTTTTTAGGGTTACTGATGGCCAAAATGAAAGTTAAGACCCTTAGTAGAGAGATTAAAAATGACTTTTACTGTAAATCTACTTTAGAGATAGCACTATGATAAATTAGCTAAGAAGATAAATTACAAACGATATTTCATTTTTCTTACAGTTCAACTCATAATTTGCTTAAAGAAACTGTAATGATTAAACATTAGCATTCTGAACTAAAACTTGGAAAACTGAATTCTTATTCAATGTTCCCTTATTAAACATTGAAAACATATTTTGGAATACTTTTACCATTTAGTCCAGCAAGACAACAGCAGTATCTTGGTGTTAACTGTGAATCTTTTTAAAAGATTTATTCATGAAAAATTCTTGAGTAAAAGATACCCCAAATCCTTTTAGTGTATCCATGAACTTAACAAATAGTAAAAGCAATCTCCATTTGGGGTGGGGTACTATTTTATTTTTTCTATTTTTTGGCCTTGCCACACGGTGTGTGTGATCTTAGTTCCCGAAAAGAAATCAAACTTGTGTCCCCTTTGTTGAAAGCTCAGTCTTAACCACTGGACCTTCGGGGAAATCTGAGACCAATCTACACTGACAGACAAAATCTATTTCACATATAGACAAAATAGAAGAAATATACAAAATCTATTTCACAAGAGATTAAAGAGGCATAGTACGATACCACAATTTTCATATCCATATCAAAACTGACGGAGCATCACACACACATCCCTTGAGATCCATGTTGACAGTGAGATATTTCCAAATCTCTGAGAAAACATGCTTTGACTAACAATATTAGAATTACAGCAAACAATGAACAAATTACACAATCTTTTCTTTAACTCTGTAAAACTGATGGCCTTATGAACAATGACAAACCCTTAAATTATACTGCACATCTTTTCACACACCCCTGTCACATTACCTATGATGAGCCATCCAAATAGTCATAACTTTTCAAAGTCCCTCCCTTTTCCAACTTCTGCATTCTTGACAGAAAACATGCTTCCTTACTTTTACAGACAGAAAAGAGAACACAACAGGTACCATCTTTCTCACACTTTCACCTCCAGCACTATTAGACCGAGGATGATATGCTTCTTTCCCCCATCACTTTCAGAATCTCATACTGTAATTAAAGTTTGGCTATAGCTAATTAAGGGCGAAGAAGATTTCTTTTCAACAGAAAGTCACTTTCCTCTTCAAGTAAATAAAGTTGTAGACATGTAATAAACTGAGGACCTGAATGCAAAGAACGTTTAACGAGGAAATTCTTGGGACTACTTCTGGGTGTTGGTGTAGAAATGAGAATTTTTGTTACCTAAAATTTGAAATGTTAAGATTATTTCAATAAGGCAAGACAGAAGTTTTTAATATTTAAAAACCTATAGTATCACTGAGGTAATGACTTTTAAAATAACTATAATAAGGTCTTTAAGTTAAGGGTCTGTTAACTTTGCCCATAAGAAAGCTTCTTAACCTCTACTGAAGTCAGTTTCCTAATCTGGAAAGGAGGGGAAGAGGAGTAGAAGATGCTCAAACTCCTTTTTAGCTTTGACATTCTCTTATTCATTTCAGTTTCTATTTCTACTGTGTCCATGTTGTGCAAACAGGAAGCATTTAGTATATGCTGTGTATGTTTTTTTAATGTTTTAAATTTATCTATTTTAGCCTTCCAATGATTAATAATTATATTAGTAATTTAGGTACTTATTTTAATGTTCCCAAGTAAACACCACTAGAGACTATAAAGGCTTATGGCAAATAAATCAGAAATCCTTTTCATAAACTAAGCTAGAAAGTTGAGCTCTGAAAAATTATACTGTCTAGAAATAACAGTCATAATTTTTGATGTGCTTTTACTTAGTGAACAGAGAGGTGATTCACAATAGATGCTTAAAGTCAAAACAATTGTAACACAACTCTTCACTAGCACTGCTTTGGAAAAGACAAAGACATCACAGTAATATTTATTTTAATCATGTTTCTCATGTTTTTTCCTTCAGACTCTACTACTATGCCACTTTTAAGCCTCTATGAACAAATACTTTGTTACAATAGAATTTGAACATGTATAATATATACTAAACAAGGATTTTAAAACAAACAACATAAATCTGACTCATTCTAAATGCAGGGGCACAAATACTATTCTGAGCCTTTTTTTAGTCAATAACAAACTATAACTGAGATAAGAATCCTAGATTTTAAGCTTCCGAGAGCCCATCAAGCGCCCATTCATTTTCAGTGAATATCAGCCACATGTGTTATGAAATTCAGATGTCTTAGATGACTAAATGAAAAGTATTACTCAAAATCTCCAAACTATTTCACAGCTGAGTTAAAAAAAAGATTGAATTTCTAAAGTCTGCCAGAATTCTGTATGAATAATGCTACAAATAAGGAGTAAATATGATAAAGTTTGTAAATATTCTCATTAAAATATGATTTTAAAAAGTCAGCTGCTATCTTTAAATTTACCTGAATTGAAAAGTAATCAAATACCAAGTTTCTTCCTATAAAAAACAAATCTATGACACACAGATTTATTCATGAGTATAGTCGTTTAGATTCATTAGTTTAATATCTTTATCTGAGATAATGCTACTGATTAAAGAGTGTGTTTTTGAAACACAGACATTATTTCTGCTCTTTATGGGTCTATTCTGTCTTGCAAAAATGTATTTTCAAGTCCTAACCCCCACTACCTCAGACCTTATTGGGAAATAGGGTCATTGCAGAGAGTTAAGATGAGGTCACATTGTAGTTCAGTGGGTCCTTAATCCAATATGACTGTTATAAGAAGAAGAGAGAGATGCAGACAGGAGAATGCCATGAGAAGATACGAAAACACAAATGGAAAAGACATTTGTGAAGAGCATGTGATGACAGAAGCAGAGACTGGAGTTTGGGCCACAAGCCAAGGAACTCCAGATGCCACCAGAAGCTAGAAAGAGGCAAAAAAGGAAAAAAAAAGTCTCTGCCTACAGGTTAAAAGGGAGCATGGTCCTGCTTGACGTCTTGATTTTGAAGTTACAGCCTCTACAACTGTAAAACAAACTTCTGTTGTTTTAAACCACCAGTTTGTGGTACTTTGTTATAGTATTCCCAAGAAACTAACACACTGCTCTACTTAAACAGTGTAAAATATTCAAGCCTCAACTTAAAAAAAAGGAATATTTGACATTACTTGCCATTAAGTAAGCCTGTACTATATACTCAGATTTTACACATCTCACAGAAATTATAGTTTTCAGATTACTAACAATAATATTTCTCAAGCAATTATATAATATAGGATTTTAACTACTTAATAATATAGGACATTTTGTTATTTAATCAATACAGAGCTTTAATTATTTACTTACCTATTTAATTATTTAATTACATGTAGCAATTATGATATGGGTACAACCAATGGAAAATTATAGCTTCTTTCCTCAACATTTAATCTACTTTAAATTTTTTTTCTACTTAGTACTAGAATGTTTAGAAATGGGTTTTGCTCCAGGGATTAATACTAATGGTGATGGATGTTCTTTATGGTGCTTGTCATTAATAATCCACCATTGGAAGAGGAACAGGTGCATGGCAAGAATTTCTTTGTGGAATAGGCAGGCATGAATAGCTCAAGAGACAGCAGGAACACTAAAAAAAAAATCTTCTAGTACTCTTCCTCTAGGTACAAGGTAAGAACAGTCTATTACTAAAGTTCTGGAGTCAAGTAAGCAATAGCAAAACATGAATCCAGCTCAACTTCTGACTAGACTGGCTGCTCCTCCACCCCATATTAACTGCCTGAAATAAAAGGAAACTTGCTTATTTCCAGAGATTAATATTGTCAATTTCAGTTTCTATTGTTTTTCTACATACAATGTCCAGCATTCAATACAAAATTAAGAGGTACATTTAAAAAATAAAGGAAAAAATAATTTACTGCCAAGAAATAACTCAATCATCAGAATGAAACTCACAGGTAACTAAGATGTCAGAACTATCAATAGGGACTTGAAAAGAATCATGATTAATATGTTAAAGAATTTAGTAGAAAAGGTGAATAATATCCATATAGAGATATGGAATTTTGCAGAGAAACAGAAATTATAAGAGTTAAATGGAGATGTTAGAAATCAAAAACACTATCAAAGATAAAGAATTATTTCAAAAGGCTGAACAGTAGACTCGGCAAAACGAAGTAAAGGCTCAGCGAACTTGTAGAGCAATAGAAATAATAAAAAATTAAAACACAAACACAAGAAGAGGAAGGGAAACCCCAAAGCACCTACAAGCTGACAGAAAATAGCAAATGGTCTAACATAACTACAACTGGAATCCCAGCAGGAGAAAAGATTGAGAACAGGGTAGAAGAAATATTTAAAGAGCTAAAGGGAAACATTTCCAAAAAGTAATGAAAGACATCACACCACAAATCTATGAAGTTTAAGGGCCCTTCCCTGTCTCCCCAGCAAGGAAAACAAAATAAAAATACACACCAAATAGCCAAGCTGCTGAAAGATCAAAGGAAGAGAGACTCTTCTGAAGGCAGCCAGAAGGAAAAAAAAAAGTTATATTTATATTTGGAATAGCAAAAATAAGAATATAGCAAACTTCTCATCCAAAACTATGCTAGCTAGAAAACAATGGAATAATATCTTTGAAGCATCAAAAAATAGCAACCTGTTAACAAAAGCTTTTCACGCAGGAGGTTACAATACTGGACAAAAAGTCTGGATATATACAAAAACAAGGAACACTAAAAAGGATAAAAAGAAAATCAAAGTAAACACACAAATTTTTTTTTTTCTGTCTTAAAAAAATATCTGTCTAAAGTATAAAAAACAACAATATATTGTCAGGTCTCTAACATATGTAAAAACAAAATATATGACAATAATATCACAAAGAATGGAAGGAAGGAAATTAGGAGTACACAGTTGTAAGATGATTAAACTATATGTGACATAACAGTATTTGATGGTAAATTGTGGTAAGTTAAAGATATATATGGGCAACCACTGAACAATTAAAAAGATGCATAAAAGCCAATAATAATGAAAAAAATAAAAATTACCCAATTCATCCAGTGAAACTGACACATTTGATTATAGAAAAGGTACTATTAATGTTAATTTAGCCTTTATGTGAGGCACTGTGGATATAAACAGGAACATAAGAAGGCTTTCCTTTTACAGAGTTCCTATTTCAGTGAGGGAGACAGAATAGTAAACAATAAAAACTTCAATACAATTTTTCACAGGGTGTTATAGAAGCACAGAGAAGAGAACATATAACTCTTCTAGAGGAACAGGTGGGAAAAAAAGGAAAAAGGAAGTTTATATAAAACTTCACAGAAATTAAATGTTCATGATAAACATAAGTGTATTCATCTAAGACCTATAAATTATGAATCCAGAATAAAAGAGATTATGCAGTAAAGTTAATCTCTAGCCCACCTGTAATCTAAGTTAAACACTATTTAATAGGAGTAATAGATCCTTAAACTACTGATTAATGACATAAATTACACACTCAGTTTAATCAAGATATTTTAAGACTTGGGGCCAAATTAGCACTAATTATCCACTTTTATTAATCAAACTGTGTTGGGGGTACCTACAATGTTTCACAAGCTGAGTTAGATTTGGGGAATACAAAGATAACCAATTCATAGTTCAGGAGAGAAAATGAAGGAAAATATTGAAACAATAAGTACAATTAAGTTTTTCATAGTACAATGCAAGCACAAATGAAGTTTTACCTAGAAGAGTTAGAAAAACATTCATTGTCATATTTCTCAGAGTGTTTTTCAAGTCCTTACTAGTATTTATTAGGTCTATATGATGAAAAAAAACCTCAACTGTATACTTTTTTGTTTAGATTCTGATTGGATTCCCTTCCTTATTAACTATTGAGGAAAAATTTATGTAAAATAAACTACATAGATTTAGAATGTATGATTAATGAGTTTTGACAGTTTAGCACACCCAAGAAAATACCAATACAATCAAGATACAAAACTATCACCATCGAAAGATTCCTCATGTCCTCTTGTAGGCCACCTTTCCCTCTGCCTCTATCTTTAGACAACCAGTGTTTTCTGTCACTCTAGATTAGTTTGCATATATACATTCATATAGTATGATTCTTAACCACTGGACCACCAGGGAAGTCTATAGTATGATTCTTTTATGTTTAGCTTCTTTGCCTCAGCCTAATGATTCTGAGATTTATAACTTCAAGTATGTAAGTGATTTACTCTTCTTTATTGCTGAGTAGTATTCCACTGTATGGGTATGTCACAGGTTTTTGTTTTTAATCTGTTCACTTACACTGATAAGACACTTGGGATGTTTCTAGTTTGGGGCTATTGTGAATACACCTGCCCTGAATGCTGGTGTATAAGTTTTTGGTTAAATATCTAGAAATCAAATGGCTGGATCTTATGCTGCTGCTGCTGCTAAGTCGCTTCAGTCGTGTCCAACTCGGTGCGACCCCATAGACAGCAGCCCACCAGGCTCCGCCGTTCCTGGGATTCTCCAGGCAAGAACACTGGAGTGGGTTGCCATTTCCTTCTCCAATGCATGAAAGTGAAAAGTGAAAGTGAAGTCGTTCAGTCGTGTCCGACTCTTAGCGACCCCATGGACCGAAGCCTGCCAGGCTCCTCCATCCATGGGATTTTCCAGGCAAAAGAGTACTGGAGTGGGGTGCCATTGCCTTCTCCTGGATCTTATGAGGTGTACATTTATGAGTATATGGCTTCTGAGCACTACTACAACTGAAAGACTATGGTGTGCCACTGAAAATTTATATTTTAAAGTTCTCAAATACAGTAAAAATTGAAAATTCTTAAAAGAAAGGACAATGCATGTATTCTTGAGCATAACAGGTACTTAAATAAATGCATACCAAGTTAAGTGAAACCTTAGCTTCATACCTAGGAAAAAGCACCGGGCTTCTCCTGCTCCAAAATCAATTTGGCCACTAAAGAAAAGCTTCACCCTCATTCCACTGATTTAAACTTTAATATGTATCTCTAATCAACTTTACAATAATTAATTATGTAAATTACAAAATGAGAACAAAATTCAGGGCTAAAAGATTGATTAAAAAATAAAATTCTAGAAAGAAGTGCTAAGAAATTACGTCATAATGATTTAGAATTGTAAAGAGGAAAAAGGCAACTAGACCTTAATGCAAGAATGGTGCACATGATTCCATGCTCAGAAATCATTAAATATTTTCAACCTGTGACTTGTATTTTCATCAATTTTAACATGATCAAATTATTTTTTTTTTAAACTTGCCTCATTTTCATCTGCTTTGTTATGAAATTTGGTATACTTTCATTATAATATTTTATTATAAAACACTATATAATACTGATCTGGTCTAATAATGATTATCTAATACAAACTACATATGTACATTTCTGATCCACACTGTCTTATGTGGAAGAAAGAGGGAGAAAAAGAGCATCACCTGGTGTTCACTCAAATGAGAAGTTGTCCAAAGAACCTGTTCTTGTTATCACAGCTTAGTTTAAAGTTTTTCAGGTCACTTAGGAAATTTTTTTGTCCCCGATTTGACACATCATTATGGTTTTGCTACTTTAAACCCCAATTTATTTCATTTAGAGCACAATATGAGAAAAAAATTTAGGTTAGAGAGCTACTAAATAGAAAAGTTCGCTTTGCTATGCCAACAATTTAGAGAAATTTAAAAGGGTGTATTGATCAGTAGAACAGAAAACTGAAGTTTAAATATTAAAAATATGTAAGATGTATATAAATTCCTTTCTATTATTTTCCACTGCAGGAAAGGAAGAATTTATTCAGTATATTTGGTAAAGACAGTATAGTTTTAATTCTCTATATGCCATATATACAGAGGAAATATTACAAAGCAATCATATTTGTCTGAAAACTTGAAGGGTTTACCTATGTTCGTCTAGCTGGTTTACTGAGAATAATAAAACTCTCAGATTATTAGCTGGATTTCCTTAGCTTTTACTAAGAATACTGGCCAAATCAAAATGTTCCTCAGTTCCCAATGAATAGAATGTCAGTATTTCATACATTATTCTACATTTAGAGAAAATGAGAATAAAGGATCAAACATGGTAAAGTATGCTTGTATTCACATATACTTTTTAAAGTTTTTGAATTTGGAAAAACGTGAAAAGCTTTTCCTTTATCATTTGGTTCTACTCTATCTTCTTTCAAATTATGTAAAATTTACCTTGTTTTGACTTAGATTAAACAAAATATTCATTTGAGATTAGCTTTTAGCAAAATTCTTACAACAAATTCCTATATTTGGAACTCTAAGGGCTGAACTATTAATACTGAAGCATAAAATTATTTGATGAAATATTTAGGTATTTATGAAAGTGGTAATTCCTTCAATTACATTACTTTGAGAAAATAAACCAGAGGCATGAGTTTTAGATCAACACTACCACCCATTTAGCCGTTGATCCTAAAAAGTCATGTGAACTCTGAGGCCTCAGTTTCCTTATCTGTAGAATTTAGAGGAGATGGATTAGATGACTTCCAAAGTCCCTTCTATTAAAAAAAATAATAATAATAAATTCTAGGCAGCTTTATTCCCTTAAATTTTCTAATTTATCATGATTCCTTCAATCTACATATTCTATCCAAGTAACATCTGAATATTTTGCTGAACATCAGAGTTTGAACTTTTTGTATGTTTATCCTCAAAGTGTATGAGAATATAAAGATACAGAAACTGCCCAAATGCCATTTCCTGTTGCATATCTCTATTAAGAATCTTAGATTTATTACTGCCACCAACAAAACAAAACAAAAACAAGCAGCAATAACAAAATTCAGAAAAATGTAACAAAACAGACTCTGTTCTTTCCATTACCAGTAAACTGCCCTACCCTCTGGCCAGTTGCTCAAGCCCCAGATCTAAGCATCATTCTTGATTTCTCCCTTACCCTTATTCCTGATTCATCCACCACTCTAAATACTTCTCAAATTCATTTGATGCCTCCCAGCTTCACTATTACAACCCTAATCCAAGTCACCATTATCTCTTGCCCGGACTACTCCAAGTCTTATAATGGGTCTCCATGCTCCCTTTCTTAACTCTTCCATTCTTCTCAACCCACTTTTCATGCAGCTCCAAGAGTGTTGTCTTTAAAATCTGTATCAGATTCCCTTGGATAGTTTCTCATTGCTCTTGAATGGCCCACAAAGCTCTCTGTAATCTAGGTCTTATTTTTTTCTTCCACTTTATTAAACAACACTCTCCCTATTCACCACAGTTCATATACCTTGCTCTCTTTCACGTGGTTTGACCACACCAAGTTCTTTCCTCACTCAGGGGTTTGTAATTGCTATACTTCCCCAGGGAATACTCATCCCCTTCTCTTTATATGGTTTATTCTCATTTTTCAGACTTCAGCTCAAATAACAAGAGAACTTCATCTTCAGATACTCTCCATTATATCATCTTTTTTATTTTCTTGATACCAATGATCACTGTAAATACCTTCTTTTTGTAGTATTTACTCATTTATTATCTATCCTCCTTTGCAAGATCCACAAAGATAAGGAGTTCTTGCTCCTATTTTCAGATTACCAACACCTCCCAAAAAGTTGATAGTCATGATGTAAATTAATGAGTTGTATCATTATTTTTTAAGTCAGACCTATTGGCTATACTGATATGCATAACTACACAGGGTTTTCTGAATGCTTCTTAAATATACTGGCTTTTACTTTTGCCTAGTGATATTTTATTTTCCTGGAGCAGAATACTGGTAAATAGACACCCTTACATTGTTTTTCAAGATCAAGTCAAAAGATACCTATGAAATCTACCAAGGAAGAAAATTAACTTCTGATGCTTACATTTTCCTCTATAATTCTGTCAAAATAGGTAATTTCCATTATGTATCTTAGACATAGTCAAATATGTTTTAAGCATTCTAATGAAAACTTTAAATTCATCAACATCTTTGCTGAAATCCCAAAAAACCAATTATTCACCCTCCAGGTGCAGGTAAAATGCATGAAAGACTAGATATAAAAGCAAAAGCTATAAATATTATATCAGTGAAATTACAAAAATTAGTCATGAAGAAAAAACATCATGACCATTAAATACCCATATATCAAAAGGAAACATAAAGCTTTCAATTCTGTGGCAGAGTACTATATTCAGATTTAAATACTGTCTTTATTTAACGTAGGATAATTTCAAGTAGATTTATATATTTACATTTATAACATATGATCAGGAAAGGAAAACACTAGTTCCACAGATGCAGCTTAAAATTAGGTCACAGTGAGATATTTGATGGACAGCTTTGGTGTGCCCACTGATATCAGTATTAATTTCTACAGACCAATAGATTTCTCGTGTCAGTCAAAATTGTTGACAACTCTAATTTTTTAAAAAAGCCTTTAGATAATAGTAGAGCATCTGCAAATCACACTGCATTTGCTAAAGAAATCACTGAAGTACTCTATTTACTATAGCTTTATATTTCTACATTATCAGCAAAAGACTGAATACCTATATATTATACATTAATTAAATTCAATTGTTTAATAAATTTACCTTAAATCTCTTCTGAACAGCATTCAGGTAACAAGGTAAATAATTTATTGCTCCAATTTTTTAGTTTAACTGCTCCAGATCAAAATTAAATTTTATTCCAACTATTTTAAATAAGAGGCTTTTGTATCAAGTTATTTCATAGCTAAAAAACTACACTAGACTATATATATATACAACTCTGTGTATGTGTGTGCACATGTGAATGTAGTTAAAATTTAGAATTCAATGTGAATTGATAACAGCACATTTTCTCAAAAGGTACATTATTCCACTCATCAAGAAGAATATGAATTGTTCACCTTTAAAAAGTACTTATCTTTTATTATTTCTTCCCAATCAAGGGAAATACTCCCAATGCAGCAAAGATAACTTTGATTAAGAACAGAGAAAGTTTTCAGTACTTTAGCATGGTTACAAAGAAGAAAAACAGAAAAATTAAAACAGAATACAATTAAGAGCAGAGGATAATACATATTGACATGGTGGCAAAAGTAGACTAGAAATTTTATGTTTGATGTGTCTATATGTAGACTTGACCTTTAACGGGTGAAATCAGAGTAGTAAAGGTAAGGGGAAAAAACAGATCTAAACAGCAACAAGAAAAACCAAAAATCTTACTTTTGCATCATATTTAGAATTTTCCTACCCTTTTAAAGACTTGTTAATCAGGAAAGGCAAATTCCAAAGGCCATTTAGGTTTTGACTTAGAGGCAAGGAGAGAATCTGGTATCCAAGGGACAAAAAAAAAAGCTTTCTTTAAAATTTGGCGACCATAAATGACTTCCTGTTGAGCTAAACAAAAAAATCATTTAATACTTTTGCCACGTGCAAGACTCCCTCACATGTTGCCTCCACTTACCTGCCTATCTATAAAATTGATGACAACTATCTGAAAACTACTACTCTATCTCTTCAACAAGACATTCACTTTTTTATAACATAGTACTTGGAAATCAGTCAAGCATTGGAAAAAAGCAGCTTAATATTTAACATGTTCTTTGCCCTGTAAATCTGATTAAGGTAAAAATTCACAGACTGTTAGATTTTTAAATACCATTTTAATAAACAAAATGTATTTGGACGTAATACCAAGCACAAAAATGTAAAAATCATAGCTCCTCAAAGTATAAACTCTGTGTTCAGTTCTTCAGTCGTGTCCTCTTGTGCAACCCTATGAACTGCAGCCCGCCAGACTCCTCTGTCCATGGGATTTTCCTGAGAAGAATACTGGAGTGGGTTGCCATGACCTCTTCCAGGGGATCTTCCCAATCCAGGGATCAAACCCGTGTCCCCTGCAGCTCCTGCACTGCAGGTGGATTCTTTACCACTGAGCCACCAGGGAAGTCCATAAACTGAAGGGTTATTAAATAAATATTTAACACTGCTTACACCTGGTGGATACTTTATAAGAACCAACCAAATTAATGATAATCCAATTGTACTTTGTAATTTAATTTCATTCTTTCTGCTCCTGTATGTTCCACATCACATCTGGCCTAATATAATGGTTTCTTGATCTCTCTTCCATCTGACTTCTCTTCCCTTTCCAATACAAACTGGATTCCACAGGATTCCATAGGAGTGCCACAGAAGCCTTCTACGGAACTGAAAATGCCAATTTCAAGCTATTTTTAGTGGCTCTTTCCTGTTCACACATTACAGTATAAGACAGCTCTGTAGCCTACACAGATTTTAAGTGCAAAACACACATCAATAAATGGATGCAAAATCAAGATCTCTAAGTAATCCTTCACTACCATTTGCTTAGTTAACAATCATATCCTTATGACTATTTAAAATATTCCTCACAGTTCCAATTCTCAATTCTTCCCCACACCAAAGTTTCTTACCATCACTTTGCCAGTAACTTTTACTTAATAATGAGCTTTGACTTCTAACTTTACTGGGAAGATGAAGGCTATGCCAGAAAGACATTTCGACTGCCCTCTGTACTACTGTAAACATTTTAATAGTTTCATCTATCTGGTCCTTTTTCTCTAAGGCAGAAAGTCCTTTCCCATTCTAACACCAAAGATTTCATTTCTTTATTTATCTATGATTTTTCTCCAACAATCATCCACTCTAGGAAATTTACTCTGTCCTTGTACATTGGGTCCTAGCCCAACAAATAAGTTCCTGTTTCCACTACTTTAATTACTCTCACAAGGCTGCCCTTCCCACAGGTCATTACTGTCTTTTCTTTTCTCAATTTCTAGGGACTTAATTAATACCTTTGTTTCATTTCCTCATTGCCCACCATAGCCCTTGAAATTCTGTTTCTTTCTCTATAAGATTCAACGTAGAGATGTTTTTTAAAACGTGAATGTCTGTTAATTAAATCATCAAAATTCAGCTACATTTTTTTCTTGGCAGTGCTTGACAGAGCTTACTACTCGACTCCTGGGAACCCATGACACGAAATTTGTTTTCCTCAAATCTTTCAGTGCTTCCTCACAAGGTCCTTCATTTCTTCTACACTCTAATTCGGGCTGTTTGCCTCATGCTCACCTTTAAACATTTCTTCTATTCCCATGGGTCAACCATCACTTTTAAGTGAGTGAATCTCAAAGCTCTGTCACCTGAAGGTGAAAACAGCACTTCAAATTCAACCCACCTCGAAACATATCCACCTGGTTGAGATCTACTTTCTGTTGGTGTTATTCAGATCTGAATTTGGACTCATGGACTCCTTCTTACCTGATACCTTCCTGGATTCCTATACACACACACACACACACACACACACATCCTTCTCTTTCTATTCTCTCTTTCATTTACTCTTTAAGCTTGAAAAGAACAATAACCTTCCAACTGGTTATTCTTCATCTAGTCTACTGTTCAGTGGTTTTTAAGTACAAATGTGCATGAGAATCATCTAAAAAATATTTG
The DNA here is from genome assembly GCF_054371585.1 of Giraffa tippelskirchi. Classification (NCBI taxonomy): domain Eukaryota; kingdom Metazoa; phylum Chordata; class Mammalia; order Artiodactyla; family Giraffidae; genus Giraffa; species Giraffa tippelskirchi. Next base: position 83,936,122 of record NC_137275.1, on the reverse strand, counting down.
CAGGAATATACTATATAGGTTAGATTATAGTCTCAAAGCTTCTTATTTACTGATTCTAGGGTGTGGCCAAGGAGACGTATTTTGAAAAAGTTCCCTAAGTGTTTCAGATGCATCCTTTCTGTTAAGAATAACTGCCCATATAAGATACATCTTTTTCAAATTAACTTTCTATGGGATCAATTTGAACACAACTTTTTTGTTCAGATACTTCCATGGCTCCCCACTGTACAAGCCCTTCTTGAATATGGGTTCCAGATATATCTCTCTACTCTATTATCTACCTTTTAAAATGCTTTTCTGTGCTCCTGAAAAATCTGAATGCTTTCTCCAAATGTCCAAATACTATGGAGATTAACTGTTTCCTCCTCTATTAACACCACTGGAAGAGCTCCAATACAAATGAGTTCCCTCCTAGACCTCTATAGTGTATCCTCTTATAGCACTATCACTGGATCCTGTTTTTACTTATTTATATACATGATTCATTACCTTGAATCCACTATAATTTCTTTAAACCTAGGAGACACACTTGAACAATTAAACAGAAGCGAGTATCAGCAAAACCATTTTTCCCCTCATATTATTTGCATTGGCTTTTCTAGAACAAAGGTAAAGTATAAATTACTTACAGGCTGATCCTGACCAGAAATCTCATCTGAGGCTTGTGGTCCAACACAGAAATTCTCCTGAGATTTACGAATGCTAATATCTAACTTATCCCTAGTGGATGCATAGAAGGCAGAACCTCTTGATTATCTGCTCTGATCAAGGTTCCAAAAGTATGAATTGTCTCTCCCTAAATTTTCTTCTGGGGCTGTCAATTTTTTATTTTTTCCCTCAAAATCAAATTTGGAAGGAGAAAAAAATTAGAGACAGTTTTGCCCTCCACTTTAATTACACAAAACTAGTAAAAACACAATTATTGTTGCAGGTCATACTTTAAATTTCTACATGTCTGTGTATCTGTATTTAAGTTCATAATTATGTACCTTTTTTCTTCCCATTCCCTCAAGTAGGGCTGAAAGAAACAAGGTCATTCCCCAAAGAAGAGATTATGTGTGTCTCTTAGAAATGTGGTGTTTTTTAAAGTTTTAATTTTGAAATAGAGACTCACAGAAAGCTACCAAAAAAAATTAGTAGACATGTCCCATGTACCCTCCATCCAGCCTGCTCCTCGATAACACTTATATACCTCTATAACAATATACCAACCAGGAAACTTACAATCTACAGACCTTATTTAGATTTCATCAGTTTTTATACGCATTCGTGTTGTGTGTAGGCACATACAGTTTAAAGCAATTTTATTACATTCATGAAACCACCATTAATGTGGTATTCTTAAGTACTAACTATTACTTAAATCAAATTTTATCAAATCGATAACAGGCTTAAAAATCACAGATTAAGTGTATTTTCTGGTTTCAGAAAATAGAACTTTGATACATTACACAACACAGAAATTGAGTAGGCATAGTGAATCCAAAGTAGAAATGTATTCTGGTTTAAAATAAGCTAGGAAATATATTTAAGTCAAAACTTCTTGAAAATTTTAAGTTGTATGCTTGAATCAAGTTCAACTACCAAAAAACAACACATTTGGGCTATACTGTCCAAAGAGAACTACCTTTGCTAAAGTACTCCATATTATTTATTAGATTCTATCAAAGATTTGGTCCAAGAAATAATCACACGGAAACTATTTAAGCAACTTTTGTAGAACCGTTATTGAGGATGCTATCTGCATATTTTAAGAGGAATGTGTACAGAATCATCTAGGGAACTAATGATATCCTGATGATAAATCTCTTCTTGCATTTGTCTCAACAGTTTTTTGTTTGAAGACCTACAAAATTTCTCTTTAGCACAGCTAAAAAATTATATAGTATATCAAGTTTTTCACCTTGGCAAATGAGAAGCTCAAATTAAACTAGTGCTCCTTATAGTAAGCATATTATCCCCGATTCTTACTAGATTTATCTTTGTCTTTATGCAGCTTCTGTTCTTTATATCTTTATTTTAAATATCCTATGTACATTAGTGTACATATGTCACAGCATACCTTTTAGAAATAATGTTATTGAATGAATGTTTGAGTCCCCCTAAAATTCATATAACTGATATACTAACCCCTGAAATGATGATATTAGGAGGTAATTAGGTTATGCAGGTAAGGCCTGCATGAAGACACAGGAGAGTTTGCTTTCTCTCTCCTTTCTCTGTGAAGATACAGTAAAAATAAGGCCGTGGGCAAACCAGTAGTGTCCTCACCAGATACTGGATCTACTGCTGCCTTGACCCTGGGTAGATTTCCCAGCCTCCAAAACTGTGAGAAATAAACACTGGTTGTTTAAGCCACTCAGTCAATGGTATTTTGTTACAGCAGCCCAAACTGAATAAGACAAATGACTATATGCAAATGCTACATGTTCTCTTTGCACAGCAGTTCATAATTTATATTGTACATCTATATATAAACCTCATTTAATCCATTCAACAGCCCACTTTTCCAATGAGGAAACTAAAATTCAGAAAGATCAAATGACAAATGGTACATCTGGAAATCTTATCAATCTGTAATATTTCCCTTCCAGAGAGCATATTAAAATTTTATTTATTTATAATCTTATTAACTTAAAAATAAACTATACTTTATAAACGATGTACTATTTGCTTAATTTCTAAAAAAAGCCTCCAATTACTACTCCATTCATCCAATGATCTTCATTCTGATCAAAAACCACATATTTAGTGTGTACTCTGTAATTGTCCACAAGTTTATTCCTTTATGCACTTTATTTTCTCCACCATATTTAAAACTCTTTAATGGCATGAACCTTTTGTACAGCTTATGACAGTATTACAAAACAACATCTACCTCTGCTGCTGCTGCTCCTGCTGCTAAGTCGCTTTAGTCGTGTCCAACTGTGTGACCCCATAGACGGCAGCCCACCAGGCTCCCCCGTCCCTGGGATTCTCCAGGCAAGAACACTGGAGTGGGTTGCCATTTCCTTCTCCAGTGCATGAAAGTGAAAAGTGAAAGTGAAGTCGCTCAGTTGTGTCTGACTCTTAGCGACCCCATGGACTGCAGCCTACCAGGCTCCTCTGTCCATGGGATTTTCCAGGCAAGAGTACTGGAGTGGGGCGCCATTGCCTTCTCCCATCTATCGCTAACTACTATATATCTAGGACATCTTTACAATGAAGGATTTTCATGTGATAATAGCCATAACTATTATCTCTTAAAACAGCTGCCAACAGTTACTTCTTCTTAAATACATGATGTACTTTGATAATAAATTCATTAAAAATATAACATTAGTTCATAAAAGCTGAAAAGTTTTATTTTTAAACTTGTTGTTTGATAATTCTACTCTAAAGCTGAATACAAAAAAAAAAAGTACGACAAACATATAGACCTGCAAGCACTTTAATAAAATAATCAAATATTTAACCTAATTTATATCACTGAAATAAAAATTTACTTTAAATGTAAGACGTAAGTATTAGTAGTCCCATGTTGAATATAACTGCTGTAAATATACTCTATTTAGACAATTTCAAAGCATGTTTGTATTATTCTCATCCAACCAACTTACATTATGAAATATTACAGAGTTACTGCTAATTATTTTTCAGCATTTTCAGTTAGAATAACAGATTTTTTTTTTATTCCTTATACAGAAATACTGTAGCATAGTTAGAATCACTAACATGCAAATAGGTCCACACATGTATTGGACACTTGGGCACCCTTTCCTTTTTACACTTCTTGAAGTCACTGAAATAAACAATATTTAGTTCACTTCATAAATACTAGCTTCGGCAAGCCTGATTACCACTTCTGCTGCTGCAACTAAGTTGCTTCAGTCGTGTCCGACACTTTGCGACCCCATGGACTGTAGCCCGCCAGTCTCCTCTGCCCATGGGATTTCCCTGTGGGTTGCCATTTCCTTCTCCAGATTACCACCTCAGTTTGGTATATTTATTTGTTCAGTGAGCAAGAATTTAAGTTTCTTTATATCAAATAAGATAGCATATAATATAAGCTTCTGAAGTGTGCACGTTTCTAATAATACGACTCATTATATAATCACAAACATTAATTTTATTTCTATAAAGAGGTATGTTTATTTAATTTTAATATATATTATATGTAAGACATATAGGAGATGCGGGTTCAATCCCTGGGTTGGGAAGATCCTCTGGAGTAGAAAACGGCAACTCACTCCAGTATTATTGCCTGGAAAACCCCATGGACAGAGGAACCTGGTGGGCTACAGTCCATTGGGCTGCAAAGAGTCGGATACGACTGAGTACGCATGCACAATTTGAATTGTATATTATTCTTTCTCTGGTATACAAAAGGTGCAAATATTTAATTTCATGCAATCATATTCTTTTAGCCTCTACTAAACGGCTTTTTTAACCAGTATTTCCAATATCAATTATTTACTGACCTCAAGCAGTAAAATCTACAAACAGAAAGCTGAGACTCTAGTCACTAACTTATCCCTGCAAATTATAAACATTGAGTGGGAATTTAACATGAAGCTCTTCAATACTATAAGACCATTTAAGTATATGAGCAATTTTAAACGTACAAAGCTACATACACAAAACTAATCATTAGAAGAAGAAAATATCACAAAGATGGCTAGTTAAGGAGAAAGAAAGAGCTCATTTTTTTCCATATCACTTTTGAGAGAAACATGTAATTAAATAAGCCAAAGGTATGAATTTCTGAGATTCAAGATTACTTTTCTTTATTTAAAATCACACCCCCTAGCGTATCCCATCAAAGCTTTGCTGACTTCTTTCCAAATTAAAATGGAATTTTTTTCTCCTCTTTGATCTAAAAGGTGTTAAACTTCTTATAAAAAGAGTACTTTTGGCAAAGTTAAACGTAAAAGAATTTTTAAAAATGTTGCTTATATCAGAAGTCTGTTTGTATACTTGGAAAGAGAAATCCATAAATGCCTTGGTAGCTCTCTAGAAGCACAAGAAAAAGACTAAGCATTTTAAATGAAAAACGTTCCCACTCAGTAACTCTTTCATCCCTACATCCAAGAGAGAGACTGGGATTCAAAAGGTTTATCAGCAACAAAGCCTCACTCCGTACCATTTAATAGTTATATCATTCTATTACCTGATGTTAGGATTATATAAGACAGTTTCGTTCCATTAGGAAGAGCTCCTAAAATGGGCACTGTCAAAACTGGTAAAACTGAAATCTGACCTACTTTTTTCAAAAGATGGCCTTGAATTTTGTGGTAGGTGTAATTCTTTTTACAGTTAGAGCTCTTCTTTAAAAAAAAAAAAAAACAACAACTTTTAACTGAGATATGCTAGCAAATGCTTTATGTTTTAATTATCAAATAAAAATCTATAAAATATGAACACATTTCTTAAGCTTTTATCTCTAATACTGAATTCTCTATGTTACTTTAGCCATACATTGACTTTAGTATCTATTGTAGGCCCAATAAAATTCTAAATAAACCCACATTAAAAGATTATTCATTTGGAATACATTTGTAAAACAAGAATAAACTGACCAGTCCTATGGGTAAGTTTGATAAAATACACGTGTAAATTTTAAATCACATGTTATTTGTAAGAAGAAGATTCCTTGTAATTTCCAAGAATGTCATTTATAGTTGTCTACTCTCCTTTTAGGAATGAAGTATTACATTATTAAGAGGGAAGAAGGTTAACTAATTCATTAAAATAGAAGTTATTCAATACTTTTAAAAAAGATAAATCTAATTTCTTAGTTCTTTCAAACTCCCAATTGTCATAAAATGTCACTGGATTTTAATTAAATTAAAAAGTCAACCACATAGTATCACATTTGTAGATTGTGTTATCATTCTTATAATTAAAGGGGCCTACTCTTTCTACAACTATTCTGGAGAAATCACTGATAAGTTCACAGAGATTTAATTTCAAGTAAAAGGGTAAGAAAGCATATAGTATTATGGAAATTATATGCTTAAGATAGCATGGCACAGTGAACACATTTTACCACATGATTTACAGTAATAAATTGTAAAGAAATAAATTTTTGTATTCATTCATTTTAAGACTACTAACTTCATTTTCCTTAAAGAAGATCTAAAACTATAAAAATTAATCTGTATTCACTATGCTTAATTTTCTATTTAGCTATAATTTTCATTGAATTAAATGAAAATAAAGTGGTTATATTCACAAATAAATGAAACAAAAAAATTAACTTCATAGCGTAAAGCATAGCCACAGACTTTATAGACAGTATACCTCATAAGAACAGAGTAAACAGATATGACAAACAGTATTATAATGGACTTCAGTTTCATCAAAAATGATAATCTTATTAACTAGACATTTATTACCCTAACTTCAAGGTTCTTTATAGAGTACACAGGAAATAAAATTACTGCATGCCCATAAAAATCATACCAAGATGAGACAATAGATCACTATGGGTATTTCTTCCATTGTGCCAATGTTAAGTGAAACTCTAGAACAAGAGTACTCAAAACAGATTAATTCCTATGATGTTCAAGCAGTGCATAATTCAAGACTATCTAAACTGAACAAAGGTTAAAGAATACTTGATAGCCTTAAATTCTAGTAACAAACACAGAAGAATAAAAAGAGTAATGATTATGCTCCAAATAGCTGCCATCAATCTTTACCTATTATTCTGCAGTGGTCTATTAAATGCATATTGTTAAAATTAATCATATAAAATACACGTTCATTCTTGAAAGGTAATATTATAAACTGCTGCTACTGCTAAATCGCTTCAGTCGTGTCCGACTCTGTGCGACCCCATGGACGGCAGCTCACCAGGCTCCGCCGTCCCTGGGATTCTCCAGGCAAGAATACTGGAGTGGGTTGCCATTTCCTTCTCCAGTGCATGAAAGGGAAAAGTGAAGGTGAAGTTGCTCAGTCGTGTCCAACTCGTAGCGACCCCATGGACTGTAGCGTACCAGGCTCCTCCATCCATGGGATTTTCTAGGCAAGAGTACTGGAGTGGGGTGCCATTGCCTTCTCCGATATTATTATAAACTACGGTGTTTAATAAATACTCTAAATGTGAAAGCATAAAGTCATAAGCATTAAGATTCTGTAAACAAAGCTAATACTCTAGGATAAGTAAGAACTGGAATGAAGGCAAAGTAAGGTCAATTTATAAGCAATATTGGGGACTCAAATTCTCCAATTAAAATTCATAATAAAAGATATCTGTGTCATCAGCTATAACATGATATTTCAGAAAAAGGAAAGAATAAACGAGGCTAGCCTTATCACTACTGCTACAGAGAAGTTACAACTGAAACCTGTGGTTTCAATCTTTTTTTTTATATCTTTATCATAAGTGAATATGTTTGTGACTTTATTGAATTAAATAAATTCTTAGGAGATGCTAAAAGTGAGTGTTTAAAAATGTGTTTTTGTTTCAGAAAATAGAAATCTAAGGAAAATCAGGATAAATCTAATTAAATTAACTATACTCAAGATTTTTTTTCTGTATTTCATTTGCATATATATGGGAAGAAAAGGTAGAAAATGTAAAAACTTTGCAATATCTATACTCATGCCCAAGTTCTTGCTTTCTCTTTGCCTAGTAGGAACAGTAATATTGTATAAAGTGGTGAGGATGACAATGACATTATGACAAATAGGAATGGAGTCAATGCAAGATGCAATAAAGCAATCTAGCTCTTGAGAAGATAATGGTTTTTATGAATTGGCTTTACTGAATTGCAAGGAATTAAAATGTATTTGGATAGACTTAGAAACTAAAAAATGTGTTCAAAAGCAGTCTCATCCAGAGATGGTAGTTCAATAAGGCCTAACTGAAAACATATTTTTTCCCTAAAATTAAAAGCTCCAAAACTTAGAAATTTACTTACTTTCTTCTGAAAATATCATTTGTGAAATTATACACAAAAAAGAATTCATGTCAGATAAGCTTTAGTTTAGAATACTATGGCCCAAATTTCCATCAATTCAGTTTCATAAGCAGAACTAAGTCATACTGCCCCACCTTAATGTCTTAGGCTAGAAGAGATAGTGCTAACACTCAAAGCAGAATTATTACAAAAGTCATGACTCTTAAACAAAAGTTTGTAAGTGTACCACTGACAAACACTTACGGCTATCATAACATATGTTTCCTAGAGCCCTGCCCGTTTGAAGCAGCACTTCCTGGTCTTTGCTATTTAGCAGCTGCACCAGTGGTGAAATCAATCCAGCATCCACACATGGAATTCGCATAAATTCTGAAAATAAGAGATATGGGTAATTAAAAATATAAACATTAACAATTACATAAATGACTTTCCTTAATTAAATACTTACTTATTATTAATACTTATTATAATGTTTAAGATGGCTTGCTATTTGAAGAGTACACTTCTGTCCAAAAGTACTATTACAACCCTACTAAATATTTCATGAAATAAGTATACAAAAATGAGTGGGATCATATTTGTCTCGCTGATAGCCTCTACCATAAACCAAAACAATTTTTCATTAACTTTCATTATCCTAATTTATCACTATTTTCTTAACTGGATGTTATAAGAGGAGAAAGAGGAGGAGGAGGAGAATAAGATCTCAAGTTTTTACTTGCTTTTACAACTTCACTTATTAGCACTGTAGACACACAATAGCACCTAGTTTCAGAAATGTATTGTTGTTGTTATTATTATTAGATACTTTAAGAGTACAGTTCTAAAAAGGAAGAAATATTCATGGACACTTTCTCTTCTGCTTATTTCTTCTTTGCCCCAAATTCATTTTAAATCTGTTATCTAGAGGAATACTTACTTTAAAAAGTATCAAATCTTTTACTGTAACTGATGGTCATAGCTATGCTCTCACATTAAACTTGTACCTGGAACTTCTTACTAATCCTCTGGTTTTTGAACATCAACTCATAGTCAGTTACGTCAATTTTTAGAGGATATTTTTGGAAATAAAAATGTAAACAAAATTATATTTTATAATTAATTGAAATCTAACAAGTATATGCTAATATTTCTCTTCTGTTGTTATGTAACATGCATAGCAATGATGAACCTATCAACTTCTAATTTCTTTTTTTCTCCAGTTCACATAATTTTCTTTCATTGTCAAGTTTCTAACAAGAAGAAATGTAAGCCCAGTTAATATCTCTGTTGGGTCATGCTGCATTTCTGAAGATATTTATTTTAAAAAGAAGACTCTAATCTACTTTTTCAGCCAGTCACTTAAAAAACAACAGCAACAATGTGGTGGTTAAGCAATAAACAACCATTTTAATTGGGTCCCATTTATTTTAACCAGCAGGGATTAGTGACAGGCCCTTAACAAGCCTCTAATTAAAAGTATAAATGCTACTAATTATGTCTTTAAAACAGAGCTGTCATCTACTAAAGTGTTACTAGAAGCAAGCTCTAGCAGCAGAGTTATCGTGAAACTGTGACAAAGTATTACAAGGACTGATATTATTCAGTGAGATCATATAGGAATGGCAATCCATTTAAAAATTAGCTATTCAAAATTTCTGAATCTATGTTATGTGTGTGTGTTCATTCTTAAAAAAAAAAGCTTAAAGATAAAAATTGATTTCTGGAAATTATACTGTGTTTCTAATGAAGTTAAAAATAAACTACTTGATATAAAAAATCAAGCTACCTTGCACCTAAGAAGAATTTAGATAGTGGCTGGTCTAGGTTAACAATGTCTGGAGGGGTTTCATTTTCAAACTAGATCTGCCTCAAGAATTCTTTGTTGTCCCAAGGTAATTCCTATCTATTCAGAGCAATTCAAATCTGCTTGAAGTACACTAAATACTCCTAGACCCACTAGGAATCTCTCAACATTTATGACCAGCTCAAATCCAAAGCAGAACATAGTGATTATAACCATAATAGCTTAGATGTACATGCAAACAACAGATGATCAGTTTTCATTAACAACCAAAAAAATGATTTACCAATATAGAACCTCACTGAAATTTAAAATATATTTTGAGCACCTCTAAACAAATTAAACCTGCAAACAAACATGGACAGATATGAGAGCTGAACCATAAAGGCGGCTGAGGGTTGAAGTTTTGATGCTTTCAAACTGTGGTGCTGGAGAAGACTCTTCAGAGTCCCTTGGACATCAAGGAAAACAAACCAGTCAATCCTCTAAAGGAAATCAGTCCTGAATATTCACTGGAAGGATTGATGCTAAAGCTGAAGTTCTAATACTCTGGCCACCTGATGTGAAGAGCTGACTCACTGGAAAAGACCCTGACGCTGGCAAAGATTGAAGGCAGGAGGAGATGGGGGCAACAGAGGATGAGATGGCTGGATGGCATCAATGACTCAATGGACATGAGTTTGAGCAAACTCTGGGAGACAGTGAAGGACAGGGAAGCCTAGCATGCTGAAGTCCATGGCGTTGCAAAGAGTATGACACAGCGACTAAACAACAACAAAACAAATTTAAAAATTTCATGGCAATTCTTTTCAGTAACACACACATGAACAAGCTGTTTTACTGGGCGAAAAACAACATATACTGGTACTTTACAATGCCACCTGCACAGTGATTACACAATGTATAAAATTGTTTAAAACTGAGACCAGAATTTTAAAGTTTCTTCTTTTTAAAGTATAATATATGCAACTTACTAAAATAAAAAGACTAAAAATAATATCAAACTTTGAGAAATAGAGGCATACTAATGGTATTGCATTTAGCATGGCCTTCCCTTATGCTTAAAAACTGCTTTAAGAAGTCAGTGTTTCTAACAATGAAAAATCAGAAAGAGAAGTTAAGAAAATAATCCTATTCACCATTGCAACAAAAAGAATAAGATATCTAGGGAAAAACCTACCTAGAGACAAAAGACCTGTATGCAGAAAACTCTAAGACACTGATGAAAGAAATCAAAGATGACACAAACAGATGGAAAAATATATCATGTTTTTGGAAGAATCAATATTGTCAAAATGACTACACAAACCAAAGGAATCTACAGATTCAATGCAATCCCTATCAAACTACCAATGGTATTTTTCACAGAACTAGAACAAAAAATTTCACAGTTTACATGGAAACACAAAAGACCCTGAATAGCCAAAGCAGTCTTGAGAAAGAAGAATGGAACTGGAGGAATCAACCTTCGTGATTTCAGACTACACTGCAAAACTACAGTTATTAAGACAGAACAGTAGTGGCACAAAAACAGAAATATAGACCAATGGAACAAGACAGAAAGCCCAGAGATAAACCCATACACCTATGGCAAAGGAGGCAAGAATATACAACAGAGAAAAGACAACCTCTTCAATAAGGGGTGCTGGGAAAACTGGACAGCTACCTGTAAAAGAATTAAACTAGAACACTTTATAACACTGTACACAAAAATAAACTCAAAATGGATTAAAGATTTAAATGTAAGGCCAGAAACTATAAAGCTCTTAGAGGAAAACATAAGCAGTACACTCTTTGACATACCTCACAGTGGGATCCTCTTTGACTCACCTCAGAGTAATGGAAATAAAATCAAAAGTAAACAAATGGGACTTAATTAAACTTAAAAGCTTTCACCTAGCAAAGGAAACAATAGACAAGATTAAAAGACAACCCTCAGAATGGGAGAAAATAACTGCAAAGCAAAAAACTGACAAAAGATTAATCTCCAAAATATACAAGCAGCTCATGCACCTCAAAACCAGAAAAACAAACAACCCAATCAAAAATGGGTAGAAGACCTAAACAGACATTTCTCTGAAGAAGACATACAGAAGGACAAAAACACATGAAAAGATACTCAACATCCCTCACTATTAGAGAAATGGAAATCAAAACTACAATGATGTATCACCTCACACTGCTTAGAACAGCCATCATTTAAAAAATCTACAAACAATAAATGATGAAGAGGATGTGGAGAAAAGGGAACCCTCTTGCACTGCTGGTGGGAATGCAAACTGACACAGCCGCTACCGAGAACAGTATGGAGATTCCTTAAAAACCTAGGAATAAAATTACCATATGACTCAACAATCCCACTACTGGGAATATGCCCTGAGAAAACCATAACTGAAAGAGATGCATGTACCTCAATGTTTGCTGCAGCACTTTTTACAATAACTAGGACATGGAAACAACCTAGATGTCCACTGACAGATAAATGGATACAGAAATTGTGGTACATACATACAATGGACTATTACTCAGCTATAAAAAAGAATGCATTTGAGTCAGTCCTAATGAGGTAGATGAACCTAGAGCCTATTGTACTGAGTGAAGTAAGTCAGAAATAGAAAGACAAATATTGTATATTAATGCATGTGTATGGAATCTAGAAAAACGGTACTGATGAACCCAGGGCAGCAATGGAGATGCAGACATAGAGAACAGACTTGTGGACACAGTTGGGGAAGGAGAGGGTGGGACAAACGGAGAGAGTAGCATTGAAACACATACATTACCATATGTAAAACAGATAGCAAGTGGGAATTTGCTGTGTGACAGGGGGAGCCCACAAAAAGTTGGATATGACTGAGTGACTAAGCTTGTGTACAGGAAGCTCAATCCAGTGCTTTCTGACAACCTAGGAGGGTGGAAAATGGAAGGAAGGTTTCAGAGGGAAGAGATATATGTATACCTGTGGCTGATTCATGTTGATGTATGGCAGAAACCAGTAAAGTAATTTTAAAGTTTAAAAGTTTAAAAAAAAATTTTTTAAGTCAGTGTTTTTCTTAAATTGACTGAAGTGAAATCATATACGAATATTTCTGCTACAAAATATCCCCAAAATATCTTCCAAAGCATTCCCTCTCCCTTGGATATAAACCATATATAACGGGATGGCTATTATATAATCCATGCTTTGAGGTTGTTTCTCCAGAGTATATTTACATGGACACTTAAGAAATAAATGCCTCTCATGAAGGTGAACTCAGAACACATAGTATCTATTCTGACTGCACTACTGCAGTCAAGTGCCATGTCAGTAGGTTTGTCAGTAGGTCAGACAAATAAAAAAAAAGTGAGTTTATCTGGATATAACATAAAACAATGTATACACTAAAAAAGGCAAGGTCTCCTGGACAATGAAGATGAATGACTCAGTGACAATTCCAGAATCCTATAACCAAAGTAATAAATGACACAGGTACAGCAGGGACAAGCAGTGCTGTTCTTTACTCTGACAGAATGGAATAACAAATGGGAATGTATGCACAGAATGACTACAGTCATTTTAAACAATTACATGAAAAAAGGTTAATGGAAAGAAAAATAAATTTTTTTTAAAAAGGTCTAATCTACAAAATGGAAACATAAATTAATAAAACATACTGACAGGTAGGGTGTAAAACTGAAGATGTTCCCAGCAGAAAAGTTCTTGAGGAAAACCTCACCATTTTTGGCTATTTCTGCTATGACGTTAGCTACTTTGGCTGTGCAGGAGGACTGTGGAATCAACAGACTTGCAAACACTTGAAGTATTCCACTTCCTTGGATTTTTTCACTTGTTTCCATATCTGAAAGAGATACATACAAAGAACTTCAGTAAATGTCTTCAACACTAACACTGACAATTACATCTATAGTAAATTCTTTAAGAATTTTCACCATCTATAGTATAAATTATTTATTTATATTAAAATGTGTGTATTTATGTAAAATTATCTTCAGTTCCACAAGCTGCTTTTATCTTCAGTTTTTCCCAATGCGAAACACTTTTTAATACAATCTTTTGTAAACCTACAGTCAGATTACAAAGGAATCCTTTCTGAATATACCATTTGCATACCAGACTTACTTTTCAATGTTATTTCCAATCCTGTCTATTCAGAGTAGGAATGCTTTATTTTCTACTTCCCTTCTGAGTTTCCTAACAGTGTATTATTAAATACATATAAATTCTATGACTTCCAATAATGTTACAGCAATTAAAAGTGGCAACTACATGTGCAAAAAACTCACCTCATATCATTTTATATGGAGTGACAGAAGAGACCATTCAGTTCCATATGATTACTGTGTTTCTCACATAACATATTCAAAACACCACTAACGAAAAACGGAAGTAGTTTAGGCAGCAATAAAGCCATGGTATTCAGAATTCTGGGCTTCCCTGGTGGCTCGGCTGGTAAAGAATCCACCTGCAATGCGGGAGCTGGGTTCAGTCCCTGGGTTAGGAAGATCCCCTGGAGAAGGGAAAGGCTACCCACTCTCGTATTCCGGCCTAGAGAATTCCACGGACTCTACAGTCCGTGGGGTTGCAAAGAGTCAGACACGACTGAACAACTTTCACTTTCATTCAGAATTCTATATGGTTATATAGAAATTCAAGAGGCCTACTTCTTTGCTTTGCTTTCCATCTTTGTTAAACTATAAATGAAGAGCATTTGCATGAAACCAAGCCACTTCATGTAAAAAAGTATGACCTATTAAAAAACAGTAACTGGAATGATGTACACCTGGAATAATAACACCTGGAATGATGATGGAGATAAAAGCTCAAGGAAACAAAATCTAAAATTACTATTTGACTCAACAGTGAAGAGGAATGCCATGTGTTTAAAAATAGGAAGTAATAAGGCTCATGAAAACATTCTATTTAGGGGGCAATCCCAAGATGATGGAAGAATAGGACAGGAAAAACACTTTCTCCCCCACAAATACATCAAAAGATGACCTGCATGTAGAGCAACTTTCACAAAACAACTTCTGAATGCTGGCGGAAGACCCAGATACCCAGAAAGGCAAACCAATCTCTTCGAAATGAAGGATCTGACTACTGGCTTGATTGCTCTCTTCCCTTTTGCCTCTCCCTTTTCTCCCCCTGGTCACCTCTATTTCCCTCCTCTCTTCTTTATATAACTGTGAATCTCTTTGGATGTTCCTGGCCCTGGAAAGTCATTTCACCGTTAACCTAGGGGTTTTGCCTTCTGTGCTGAATGGAGGGAAAACTCTTGATGTTACTGTAAGAGGGGGACCAAAACCTAGAGGCAGGAGGCTCAACTCCAGAACTTTGGACCATCACAGAACTCCTGACACTGTGGAACATTAATAGACAAAAGCCCACCCAAAAGGCTCCCATACCTACCCTGAGACCAAGCTCCACCCAAGAGCCAGCAAACTCCCATGCAAGACACCCCACACCAATCTTCCAGTAAAACAGGAATACAAATCTGAACATTAAAAGACAGGCCATTCAAAGCCATATCAAACTCACAGACACCCCAAAACATTCTATTTAAATGTTGTTTCTATGTGTAGCTCCTCAATATCTTTTATAGCCTTTGAATATACATATAAATAAAAGAACTGTAAAGATTTCTTAAGTAAATGACAGCTGCTGTCATCAATAGAGAGTAGGAAATAATTTTTAATAATTTGAGAAAGTCTACAAAAATAATTATTTCTTTATAGTAAGTGCTGATTGTTCAGCTCAGTGTTTTTCAAACTGTGGGTCCCAATCCATTAAGAATCATGAAATCAATTTGGTGAATAAGGACCAGAAATTCCTTACAAAGAAAAATAGAATTAACAATATCTATAACAAAAGAATAGAAAAAAACATTTTGTTCATGCATAGTAAGGTAAAACACTGAGTGAAAAACATGCATATGTAACTGTATGTGTATGCTTACTGAATGCAAAATGTAGCCCTAATCATAGGTTCTGGTCAAAAAGCTAAACAGCAATGTTCTGTACAACCCATGACTACCCAGGATTCTGGGTTAGAGAGCTTTAATACCCTTAACGTCATCAGGAGAAGCTAGAATTAACAGCTGAATCAATAGGAAATTACATGGAAAAATTTGTAAAAATTGAAAATTGTAAAAATTCCATGGATTTATCATCTTAAAAACTTTCCTTTGCAAATACTGTAGTTATGTGTATGTTTATCTATCCAGTACAAAAGATCAAGTAATCAGGATTAGTTAATGTTGAAACTCCATCCATGCATTTCCTTTTCCTACCATAGGCCTAGTACACTTTAAAGCGGCTAATATCATTTTGGTTTCTTACATTTTATGTTCTGTAATAAAAAGGATTGTTTTGGAGATACTTTAAAACAACGTTTTTTATTAGGTGAAGAAACAGAGGTCCAGAAAGATGAAGTAAACTTGTCTAAAGTCACCAATCATACTAATCATAGAGCATAAGGAGCAAATTCAGACTCAACTATACTAACAATTCAACATGTGTGTCATCTGGCATCCACTGGTGCCATTCTTTACAACAGAAAATGTACTTAAGCATAAATAAATGAAATTTGTCTTTTTGTATGCTGTTACTCACTCATTTCTCACAATTCAGATTATTACAAACATAGAGTTTGCATGATAAAATATAAACACAGCAGCTGTCCTTTCTTTCAGCAAGCCCATTTATAAAATACAATGTGCCTTTTCACTTTTGTTTCTGGGATTAAAAAATAAGTTTTTATGGTACCACCTGAAAATCGGACACCAAATTTCCATTAATTTATTTTTTTAAAGCAAGAAGTCAAAAGAAAAACTCAATTTGCCACGTTAAAATTCTTCCTTTTCTGACCATTGCTACCAAAAGATGTACAACCTTAGAACACTGGGGCAGACTGCCCCAGGGGTCATGTCCCACCATCTGCTGGTGCTGGGATGACAGCAAGATTCTGGCATAAGGCATGAATCATGATTAGATGTGAGGCTGAGGCATTTGTGTGTGTGGAGGCGAGGAGTTAACTGCAAATCACCCATGCATTTCTCATTTTAACTATAACTAAAAGAATGGCTTAACATCAGAGCTGATGTCAGGGGCAAGGGGAATAAAAGAGAACAATACAAAACTCTTGCACTCTAATGAATTTCCATGGATTACAATCCAAAGTATTGGAAGGATAGTTGTAATACAATGAATCAAGATTTGGGGATAGTATCTTTTTTAATACTATTGTCAGAGAAAATATAATCTGGTTTTTCATATAAATCTGATTTACCATTTAGAAAAACTGAAAAGGAGTTCTATTTACTTGCTAATATGTGGATTTCTATGTAGGTCTAGAATTTAAATGAAAGCTGGGAATTATCTTCTTTCATCTGGCATGAAAACAAAGAGTCAAATACTGCTTATTGTTAAGATGCCACTATCCAATAAATAATTACAAAGTTTCATTCTCATTCTATATATGCTTTCTACAGTGGCATTCTACTCCACATTACAGTGTGTATCTGTGAACACCCTTAAATTGATTTTACGAGAGACAGTGAGTGTGGTGTATGCAGGTCTAAATGAATGGCTGATTGACTGCTTGCAAAAAAAAAAAAAAATGCCGTGATCAGGAGTTCTTAAAAAAAAAAAAAGGCATACTTTTCATTATCTTTACCCAGAGCACTACTGACACTGTAAATTCACTCCTTTTAAATGTTTGCAGGAATCAATCCAACTTCCCCCCTTCACATTTAGGTGCAGTCATAAAAATGTTTGAGTATGTCTACAAATTACAGGCAGCTGGCAGTCCTTGAATTTTGAAGGACCCAGACACAAAGGGCAACTGCTTCTCTAACATAATATCTGTGGGAACCACAGCCATTACAGTGCCCTTGCAGATGTGCAGGCACTCATTCTGGTCTCTGCAGTCATATGTTCATACTCCACCTGACCTCCTGATGGCAAAAACGCAGCTTCGTTATGAAACTGCCAGAGTCAAAAAGAAAAAAACAACAACCAGGCAATAGGGTCAGAGAAGCCTGAAAGAAAAGTAAATCAAGAAGCCAGGCTACAATGCTATAGGGAGAGGAGAAGTTAAAGCACAACTCAGAATTTCTCAAGGCAAATAACCAGCAGAAGGCAGAAGGCAGGGAACAGGTGGAATGAGAAGGACTCATAATTGAAGAGATGGCTGGAGAAAGGCTAAAGTTCCCAACAAAGCTGCCAAGTAAATACCTTAAAATAATTGGCATTATAATTATATATCAAGAGGGGGTTTTCAGGTATGCTACTATCATAAGGTGAATTTATGATGTTACGTTAGCATCTGGTTTCATGAGGATAAATTAATGAAAAGCATTTGATAACCAATTTACAGTAAACTCCAAGATAGAAAAACAAAAATAATGACTGTTATTACTATGACTCTACTAGATTAAAAATGTACTTGGATTAGATTTATAGTATTGTTTACTTCTAGTTATAAGAACAATAGGAAACTGTTAGTTTCATTTACATGTCCAGGGATTCTTGTGACTGTGAAGAGTAGACTCGGATTTGGGATTGACAGCAAGGACCAGGAACATGATTCAAGGGCCATGTGTATCCTTGTCTCTGGGGAACTATTTATTTCTCATGGGATAGACTTTTAGAATAAGGTATAACAAGAGACCTGGCCGCGTGCCTGAGAAATCTGATTCAAATCCAAGGCTTCATTTACTACTACACAGACAAGTCCCAAATCCTCTCTCCCTTCATCCAACTAAAACAAAGCATGTGCAGTTGAATATGGAATAAATACCTCAAGTTCAACATCAAATCAATTCTCCTCTTTTGTTTTCTTTCATTTTATTCTCCATAGCAGTTCATGGCAGGGAACCCAGCAAAGCCAGAAGCCCAAGAAGGATTATAAATTTTTTCTTTTAATAAATGCCTTTGTACCACCCATGTTAATCAGAGTGTAACTTCCATAGATCCCATCTGATTAGCATCTTTTGCATCTATTCTTTACTTGTTAAATTCATGTTACTTCCAGTTCTCAATTCTGACCTTTATTAAATGCAACAGCCTCCTCAAGAGTCTCCCTAACTCTAGCCTTCCTCCATCTGTCATCTACACTGACTGCAGAATAAGCTTCTGGAAATACAAATTTTATGTCACTCTCCTACTTTAAATGATCGTCTGTAACTTTTAAAGCACATCCATGATATTTTCCAACCATATCTCCTGATACTCCTCCACTGATATACTATATTCTTTCCACACTAAATTACTTATAGAGATCCAAATTAACCATTTCATTTCATATCTTCTTACTACTTCCCTCTCTGAAATGCCACTCACCCCACCACTTTAACTAATTCCTACACAAAGGTATAGTGTCCTTATTTAAAGGTACCTGACTGAAAGCTATTCTATCTTTTAAAGATACTATCATAAAAACTCATTTCTTAAAATAGCTATGTGACATAGGCATGACAGATTGTTTTCTTCATACTACAAATAAGGTCATATGATTATACTGGAAAAGCAACAACAAACCAGTTTTTCTGATACCTAATCCAGCGCTCTTCCTACCACAAATGTTAATTTAGAAGATATGTAGTACTAACAACACCTTGACCAGATTTGCCAAGTTATTATGTGATAAATATTTTTATATAATATATTTTGCAGAAGTAAGAAAGTAAAACAATTGAGTGAGAAAGGGATGCACAGTACCTTGAGACGGATAAACTGACTCAGTGACTGAAGGAGAGAAAGGGAACTGTGTATAGAGAAACTAAAACAGATTTAAAATAGATTTAAAACACATAAGGAGAGTATGCTGGGTATAAGAAGATTAAAGGGCCTGACAAATGAGAAATTAGTGTTTCTAAAAGAAAATGGAAGTACATGGTGGGGAGGAGTTACAAAATGCTCTTTCTTTCACTGATGAGAACTTTTCCCTCCCTAACATGGGTTTTAAGCAAATAAAAGGAATATGAAATGCAGGAGAGAAAAGGATGGATATAGTCATGAAAAGAAAGAGGCTAGAACAAAGACCTATTTGCACAATGACTCACCAACAGAGGTTTTACTAAAAGATTAAGTTGAGAGAGTCATTTTATAAAATTACAATAAATGATTTTTGACAGTCTTGCAGTCATTTCAATTCCAGAGATAATGAAAGCTGTGGGAGTTGGAGAAGTTATACGTTTGGAAATCATCACTAGAATAAGTAGGGAGATCTGCTAGTTTGAACTATTTTCTTTAAAGTTATCACTAACTAGGTCAAAAGTAGTTGCTAAAAATTGAGTTATATAGTTAAAAAAATGAAAGATATTTACTGAGAAAGTATATACCAAGAGGGACAACACTAATGAATGTGGTAAAAGCAGAGTATATAACTAGAACTGTTCAACTACAATTTCAGAGTGATTACTGAAAATATGGTCCCTAAATAAAGTAAATGTGGATTTCCTCACTTCATACTAAGAGAATAAGGATACTGTATAGTGAAACACACTGAAGGAATCTTTTCAGTAGAAGATCCATCTCCATCCTCTTGTGAAATACCTTGGGGAACAATACAAAGCAAACAAAGCTAAAGAGGTTGGCATCTGTACATCACAGGGCAGAGTCTTCATTGATGGGATCAGTGACCTCACAAAAAGAGACCCCAGAGAGATGCCTTGCTTTTTCCACCATGTGAGGTTCTAGTGAAGACAGCCATCTATGAAACAGAAAGCAGGTCCTCACCAAAATCTTCTGATGTCTGGTCTTGAACTTACCAGTCACCACAACTGTGAGAAATACCACACAGTCTAGGCTATTTTGTTACAGTCACCCAAGTGGACTAAGACACACAGCATCAAAGTCCTTTCATAATTTGACCCCTATTCCCTTTCCAATTATCATCTCTAGCCCCTTCCCTGAATGCATGCTTTTTGCTAGTTACACCAAACTTTTTTCAGTTCCTGGTTGAACAGGTTTCTTCCCTGTGAAACTGTATATGTGGCTTCCATTGCTTGGGATGTTCTTTCCATAGTCCTTCTGCCCTCACATTACCTAGGTAAATACACTGTATTTTCAAAATCCAGCACTTCCTGTTCCTGCTTAATCAAATTCACCTCTCTTTCCCAATATTCACACACAATGCTGTCATTGTTTTCAAGTTGTTAGAGCCTGTTGGTAGCTGAAGACTTGGAGTAGATGAGATTACCCACAGATGACGTATTTTTATTGAGTCCCTACTATATTGGGAATATAAGCTAGAGGAAACAAATCATACCCTCAGTGAGCTGTCTAGTGAGAGAAAGAGAGACGTAAATAAATTATCACCATTCAATGTAATTGATACCACCATGGAAGTTACATATAATGTATAATAGGTAGCAATCACAGCTCCATGAAGACAATGGAAATTTCCATAAATAAGGTTAACATTTAAGCTGTGTTTTGAAACCAGTAAAGCATGTTCTCAGCAGAAAAAGGAGAAAAATATATTCTACAAAGAAGGAATATGAAAAACCACTACCAGCTAAGGCTAAAGACCCTAAATTTTAATAGCATCATTCTGTACCACTGGGTGATTTTTTTTTTTTTTTTTTGCCAGCTGCTAGAGGCTACCAAAATTGAGAAATGGGAAAGGTAGATAAGTGATACTATAGAAGGTTTGGCAAAAAGCAGGTAAAAGGAGAAAAATAAGAGAATATACCAATGCAACACCTATTTTTCCATCAGAACCTAGGCAAAATGTTTATCTCTGTGACACTTTGAAAGACTCTTATAACTATGAATTGAGTCCAATTCTCTGAACACTTTGTAATAAACTCTATATAATGTGTTACACTGTATTAAAACTTATCTATTACTTGCTTATCCAATCTCTCCTGAGCAAGGTACCAACTAATGCATGGTGGAACCCAATTAAAGCTAGTTGAATAGAACTGTCCAGTCTTTAAGGAATATATACTGAATAAAAAAGACATACACAATTAGTATACACTGAAATAAGTTCAACTAAAGGGATATATTTCAATGTATATTAATTAGTCAAACTTATTCAATGTGTGTTTTTATACGCCTTTTTTATTCAGTTATAAACTCCTTAAAGTTTGACTAAAGGGATGTATCTGGGCTTCCCTGGTGTTCAGTAGTAAAAAAAATCCTCCTGCCAATGCTAGAGATGTGGGTTTGATTTCTGGGTGAAGATCCCCTGGAGAAGAAAATTACAACCCACTCCAGTATTCCTGCCTGGAGAATCCCCATGGACAAAGGAGCATGGTGGGCTACAGTCCATGGGGTTGCAAAAGCAGTGGACACTATTTAGTGACTAAGCAACAAAAAAGGCAAGTATAAGCTGTCAAAGAACACTAAAGATGAAGTAGTTGAGTTTTAATTAATGTTCTAATTGATAATGTTTAAGTTGAGTATTTATTAATATTGTAGAAGTTCTAATTACTTTTAACAGAAAAGAGGATTGAGCTTATAAAGAGACTGTCTTATATTTTAAGAATTCTCTCATGAAGAACAGAAATTTTTTTTTAATAGAATCACCAATCACTAGCTCATGCAGAGACTAAACTTTTCACTTTGCATTAAGCTAATCAGGTCTTGGATTACATTTTTTCAAAAGCAAACATATGCAAAAATGTTCTTTAAACCTTCAGAAATCATTTTAGAAAATTACCTTGCCTTTATCTCATCCCTCCCACATGCACACATCAGAAAGAAAAGCTGATCAATCCATAACTAAGTTATTATGAGCAAAATCAAAACATTCTGTTTGCTTCTTTAGTACAAGGAGAAGAAAAGATGTCTAACACTGAAATATGGGAAGAGAAAATTACTAGCATCTAAATGAACTCACCCCAAAGAACACTGTGTGCTGAAACCTAGAATTTAAATCCAGATGTCTCTTAAAAAAAAAACAAAAACCACTACTTGGCCTTCTGGAATTTCATTTCGGGGTTTATCACAATGAATACTAAAAAGCAGGTCACGATATCAATCTCAGTAAAAATCAACTATAGATTCCTCTGTGGAAAACTCTAATGTTAAGGGCATCATTCCTCACTAGCAGTTATCCCAACACACAACTATTATGCCACACAATTCACATTGATACATCAGTAGAATAGAGTCCACTCATGATGGTTACTTTTGTATGTCAATTTGATTGAGCCATGGTACCTGCACATTCAGTTAAACATTACTCTGGATGTTTTTGTAAGGGTGTTTCTGGATAGAATTAACACTAAAATCTGTACACAGTGAGCCAAGCAGATTGCCCTAGTCTATAGGTAGACTTCATTTTATCAGTTTAGGGTTTCAACAGAACAAGGGGCTGACCACCCGGACCTCTTTCCCACATGTGCCCTGGTGTAAGAGGAATTCGGCCAACAGAATAACTCATTTGCAGGGTCATGAAATTTCACATAGTATTCTCTATTACTGCTCCAACAGCCTTGTATAACTAGAGTCAAAAAAAAAAAAAACACACCTAAATGTGTGTTAAGCTTTCTAAAATCCCAAGAAATTACCCAATGCATTATTTGCTTTTTAACTGGTGATAAAACAGCACAAATATCCAAGTGAATGTATCTGACAATAAAAGGCAGTGAATACTACTAATCCCTAGTAAAAAAAAAAAAAAATTTGAGACTATTCTCTATATTACACAGTCCATTATATATTACCTAGAATATTATATCTAAAATATATTTTACTAAAAACATGAAATATTCACATTTTCTCAGTTATTAATGATGATTTTTGAAGAAAGAGGTTGTGTTTATTTTTCTCTATTTGCCTATTTTTTGTTTTTGAAATACAGCTGATTTACAACATTATATTAGTTTCAAGTGTACAACACCTGAAATGTTTAAAGATTATAACATTCCTATAGTTATATGTTATATATAGTTATAACAACATTCTATGTGTTATAGATTATAACATATAACGTATAAATCAATGTTTATAGATTATACTTCATTTAAAGTTATTATAAAACAATGGCTATACTTCCCTGTGCTGTACAATATATCATATAAACAGAAATGTGTGTCCTTTAATCCCACACTCCTATTGTGTGCCTCTTCCCCTCACTCTCCCCACAAGTAACCTACTAGTCTGTTCTCTGTATCTGTGAGTCTGTTTCTGTTTTGTTATATTCATTCATTTTATTTTTTTAGATTCCACATACAAGTGATAACAGGGTATTTGTCTTTCTATGTGTGACTTACTTCACTAAGCATAACACTCTTTAGGTTCATCAATGTTGTTGCAAAGGCAGGATTTCCTTCTTTTTATAGCTGAGAATATTCTATTGTGCACATGCGTGTGTGTGTACACATACACATGCCACTTCTTTATCCACTCATCTAACAATGGGCACTCAAACTGCTTCATATCTTGGCAACTGTAGATAATGCTGCCACGAAAATTGGGGTGCATGTATCTTTTGTTGCAGTGTTTTCTTCAGATATACACCCAGCAACGGAATTGCTGGATAATATGGTTGGGGAAGGAGGAATTAGCTCAAATGCCACAGCACTCACTTTGCATGTGAAGGGTAGCAGGATCAAGGCCTGCATTCTCCAATTTTGGACTTCCCAGGTGGCTCAGTGGTCAAGAATCTGGCTGCCAACAGGAGATGTGGGTTTGACCCCTGGGTTGGGAAGACCCTCTAGAGAGGAAAGGGCAATCCACTCCAGTATTCTTGCCTGGGAAATCCCATGGACAGAGAAGCCTGGTGGGCTACAGTCCACGGGGTCACAAAGATTCGAACACAACTTAATGACTGAGTAACAACAATGGTGATTCTATTTTGAGTTTACTGAGGAACCTCCATACCTTTTTCAATAGCAGCTACACAAATTTAAATCCCACTGACAACGTACTAGGATTCCCTTTTCTCCACATCCCAGCAAGCACTGGTTATTTGTATACTTTTTGAAGATAGCCATTTTGACAGGTATAAGTTGGTATCTCATGGTTTTGATTTGCATTTCTCTATTAGTGATGCTAAGCTCTTTTTCTGGTGCCTTTTAGCTAGATGTATATCCTCTTTTCAAAAATGTCTGTTCTGGTCTTCTGCTCATTTTAAAATTCAGTTCAGTCGCTCAGTCATGTCCAACTCTTTGTGACCCCATGGACTGCCGCAAGCCAGGCTTCCCTGTCCATCACCAACTCCCAGAGCTTGCTCAAACTCATGTCCATTAAAAGATACTTGCTCCTTGAAAGAAAAGCTATGACAAACCTAGACAACATATTAAAAAACAGAGACATTACTTTGCCAACAAAGGTCTGTCTAGTCAAAGCAATGGTTTAATCCAGTAGTCATGTATGGGTGTGAGAGCTGGACCATAAAGAAAGTTGAGTGCTGAAGAACTGATGCTTTTGAACTGTGGTGTTGGAGAAGACTCTTGAGAGTCCCTTGGACTGCAAGGAGATCAAATCAGTCAAAGGAGTGGTTTAGATCAAACCTAAAGGAAATCAGTCCTGAGTATTCATTGGAAGGACCGACTCATTAGAAAAGCAGCCTGATGCTAGGAAAGACTGAATGCAGGAGGAGAAGGGGACAACAGAGGATGAAACGGTTGAATGGCATCACTGCTTCGATTTTTAAATTTTTTTTTTTTAAACATATTGAGTTAAATGGGTTGTTTATATATTTTGGATATTAACCTCTATCATTCATGTCATTTACAAACATTTTCTCCCACTTGGTAGGTCATCTTTTAATTTTGCTGATGGCTTCCTTTGCTGTGTAAAACTTTTAAAGGTAAATTAGGTCCCCTTTGCTTATTTTTGTTTTTATTTTTAAGCCTTAGGAAACAGAGCCAAAAATTATTGCTACAATTTATGTTGTGATTTGCTATAAGACAGTAAAATGACCACAAACCACACACAGTTAAGAATATGGCATATAATATTACTGGCCTCAGTATTCTTCATCAAGATCTTATTGTACAGCAAATAGAAGATAATACAGTAGTTTGTGCATGTGTGCTAAGTAGCTTCAGTCATGTCTTGACTCTGCAATCCCATGGACTGCAGCCCACCAGGCTCCGCTGTTCACGTGATTCTCCAGGAAAGAATACCGGAGTGGGTTGCCATGCTGTTCTCCAGAGGATCTTCCTGACCCAGGGGTCAAAGCCGCATCGGTTTTTGTCTCCTGCATTGGCAGGCGGGTTCTTTACCACTAGCGCAACCTGGTAAGCTCAATATAGTAGCTTAATTGATTTAGCATATATCTCTTTAACTCTTTTTCAATGTGCTTCTAAAAAGTGTTTCTTAATTTGGGATATTTTCCCCCTTTCTGGCTATTCCTCCCTTACTTTGAATATTTCAAGCAGTGTGTTAATCATTTACTCTCTATTTTGTCTTAAATGTTTAAATTTTTCCTATTTCAACAATCTTTGCAGTTGGTCATTAATATTCACATACATTCTTAACTCAAAAAATGGAAAATGCAGTAAATAAATGAGTAACAATGAAAAGTGAAATAACTTTGCTTTTGTTTATTTACTTGGTATAAATATATTCCCATGGTATGGCATCTCTTCCAGTTTTAACATAATAGATAAACTACAGATTCATATGGATTTAGATTCATATAAAATCAAACCTCCAAAAGGAGAAGAATTTACTACAGTTACCTACTTTTCTGGCTAGTTTTCTTTTTTCCCCTCTAACCCAAATGTTAGAAACTTTAAAAATTATCTTTAATGTCAAGGATTAAAATGTTTTTAAATTGATAAAATAATTTATATCCATAATTCATTAAATTTTGGGATACCAAAATTCACATATTGTAAACGTCTCAGAGGAATCTATGTAAATTATTATATAAAACTACATGCAGAACTATAAATCTATGTAAAACTATTAAAATAATGGTAGAAGACTAATAAGCAATCACGTTCACATTTTCAGGATTGACTAATATATACAAACTAAAAAAAGATGAATATCTCAATTTACAACTACTGATATAATTCAAAGGCTGATATACTATGACCTTATAATTGCAACCAAACAATTATCTGGTAGCAAAATTAATGCTATACTGACTGTAATTTTGAAACTTAGAGGGATATAAATTACTAAATTGAGAAATTTCCTATATTGTTTATTGGACTATTTAATAACCATGGATTCTAAAATATATCATAATTAATATTAATTTTATTTGTTCTTTAGGTACTAATTCTCATTAAGTAAATGTCTGTCCCTGAATATACAAAGAAAGATATAAATTATACTGAACCTCATTATTCTACTAAATGACAATGACTCAGAGATTGTAAAACTACACTGTACTTTTCATTAAGAAAAACTTCCTATACAAATGGAACATTGTCCAGGATTGACCACATGTTGGTTCACAAGGCAAGCCTTGACAGATTTAAGAAACTGGAAATCATATTGGGACTTTCCTGGCAATACAGTGGTTTAAGACTTTGCCTTCCAATGGAGAGGGTGAAGATTTGATCCCTGGTCAGGGAGCTAAGATTCCACATGCCTCAGGGCCAAGAACCAAAGAGTAAAACAAAAGCAACATTGTGACAAATTCAATACAGACTCTTACCAAAAAAAAAAAAATCATATGATGCATCTTTTCTGATCACAACGCTATGAGATTAGAAATACACTATAAGGGAAAAAAAACTATAAAAAAAATCACAAACACGTGGAGGCTAAACATTTTGCTACTAACTAACCAATAGATCACTGAAGAAATAAAAAATACCTGGAGACAAAAGAAAATGAAAGCACAAGGATCCAAAAACCTATGGGATGCAGCAAAAACAGTTCTAAGAAGGAACTTTATAGCAACACAATCATACCTCAGAAAACAAGAAAAAAAATCTCAAACAACCTAACTTACACCTGAACCAACTAGAGAAAGAAGAACAAACACAACCTAAGGTTAGTAGAAGAAAAGAAATCATACAGATCACGGCAGCAATAAATGAAGTAAAGAAAAAGAAAACAATAGCAAAGATTAATGAAACTAAAAGCTGGTTCTTTAAAAAGACAAACAAAATTGAAAAGCCTTTAGCCATGCTTGTCAAGAAAAAAATGGGAGGTGACGCAAATCAATAAAATTAGAAATGAAGAAGTTAGAACTGACACCACAGAAATACAAAGGATCATGAGACACGACAAAAAGCAACTGTATGTTAATAAAATGGACAACCTGGAAGAAATGGACAAATTCTTAGAAAAGTACAGCCTCCCAAGACTGAAATAGCAAGAAAAAGAAACTATGAACAGACCAGTTCAGTTCAGTGGCTCAGTTGTGTCCAACTCTGCGACCCCATGAATCGCAGCACGCCAGGCCTCTCTGTCCATCACCAACTCCCGGAATTTACCCAAACCCATGTCCATCGAGTCAGTGATGCCATCCAGCCATCTCATCCTCTGTCGTACCCTTCTCCTCCTGCTCCCAATCCTTCCCAGTATCAACGTCTTTTCCAATGAGTCAACTCTTCACATGAGGCAGCCAAAGTATTGGAGTTTCAGCTTCAACATCAGTCCTTCCAATAAACACCCAGGACTGTATCTCTTAGGATGGACTGGTTGGATCTCCTTGCAGTCCAAGGGACTCTCAAGAGTCTTCTCCAACATCACAGTTCAAAAGCATCAATTCTTCTGGCTCTAGGTGAGTGATCATACAATCGTGATTATCTGGGTTGTGAAGATCTTTTTTGTACAGTTCTTCTGTGTATTCTTGCCACCTCTTCTTAATATCTTCTGCTTCTGTTAGGTCCATGCCATTTCTGTCCTTTATCAAGCCCATCTTTGCATGAAATGTTCCCTTGGTATCTCTAATTTTCTTGAAGAGATCTCTAGTTTTTCCCATTCTGTTGTTGCCCTCTATTTCTTTGCAATGATCGCTGAGGAAGGCTTTCTTATCTCTCCTTGCTATTCTTTGGAACTCTGCATTCAGATGGGAATATCTTTCCTTTTCTCCTTTCCTTTTCGCTTCTCTTTTCACAGCTATTTGTAAGGCCTCCTCAGACAGCCATTTTGCTTTTTGCATTTCTTTTCCATGAGGATGGTCTTGATCCCTGTCTCCTGTACAATGTCACGAACCTCCATCCATAGTTCATCAGGCACTCTGTCTATCAGATCTAGTCCCTTAAATCTATTTCTCACTTCCACTGTATAATCATAAGGGATTTGATTTAGGTCATACCTGAATGAGGTCTATTGGTTTTCCCTACTTTCTTCAATTTAAGTCTAACAAACCAATTAGAAGCATTGAAATTGAAACTGTGATTAAAAACCTTGCAACAAACAAAAGTCTAGGACCTGATAGCTTCATAGATGAATTCTATCAAAAATCTAGAGAAGAGGTAACATCTATCCTTCTGAAATTGTTCCAAAAAATTGCAGAGGAAGAAAAACTCCCAGCCTCATTCTATGAGGCCACCATCATCCTGATACCAAAAGCCGACAAAGATACCACAAAAAAGAAAATTACAGCCCAGAATCACTGATGAACATAGACACAAAAATCCACAATAAAATATAACCCAAATTCAACAATACGTTAAAAGGATTATACACACATGATCAAGTGGGATTTATCCCAGGGATGTAAGCATTTTTCAATATCCACAATTAAGTGTGACACACGAAATCAACGAATTGAAGAATAAAAACCATATGATCATCTCAATACAAATGAACTTATTTATAAAACAGATAGAGACTCCCAGACTAAGAGAACAAACTTATGTGGGGGGAAGGGATCCTTAGGGAGTTTGAAATCAACATGTACACACTGCTATGTTAAAACAGCTAACCAACAGCAACCAACTCTGTTCAATGTCATGAATGAGAGGGGAGGTTGGAAAAGAATGGATACATATATATGTATGGCTGAGTCTCTTGCTGTCCACTGGAAACTACCACAATATTGTTGACTATACTACAATATAAAATAAAATGTTTAAAAAAAAAGAAAAGAAAAACTTCCTCTAGTATTAATGTTCTCAACAAATAATTTCATTATAAACAAACTTCAAAATAATAAAAATATAAATATTTACTATTCTTAATATTAATTGATTAGGCTAAGGAGTTATGGTTTAAAGGCACCTGCTCTTGACTTTTTAAAGAAAATCATTCTTTAATAAAGACTATCTTAACATGAAATTATATATTAAGTCATTATATTGAATGGTGAAGCATTAGAAGGGCTGCCATTAATATCAGAAACTAAAATAAGATACTACTCATACCAGTGTTATTTACTATTTTGCTGGCAATTCAAGTCAATCCAATTCCAGTAAGTCAGCGATAGTCACAAGGGAAAGAGAAAACAAAATAACACTTTGTCGTATGTTCTGACTGCAAAATCCAAGAGCGCTAGCTAAAAAATCATTTTAACTAACAAGTGAGTTCCAAAGGTAGCTGAATACAAATAAAGATATAAAAATCAATCTATTAATAGCTTTCAAACTGATTTCCAACAAAAACCACCTAGAAGTTATAATGGGAGAAATTCATTTGCAAAAACAACCAAAAAATGTAAAATACATAGGAATGAAGCAGGAGGCAGATGGCGCTCCCCCAGGGTAAAGCAGTTGGAAATTCATTCCCTATTGACCAAAATTCCAAGATGAAAATGCAGACTAGCAGAACAATTAAGGGAGAAGGCTGGGCCCTGCCCAGACCACATATCCCTCATTCCCAAAGTCAGGAGACCTTCCTGATCACACATGCCGAGAGAAGCTCCTTGGAGGTCAAAGAGGAGTGATGTTAACTAATGCCAGGCTACCCATATGCCTTTGCAGTATAATCCATCTTGGCTAAGAGATGCGCGTGCACACATGGAAGGATCTTGAGATATATCAAATATGGACTGTGAACCAGGCACATCAAAATGACTGGCCAAAGGAAAACCAGAAGAAATGCCTCATATAAGTGATTTAAACTGCCACAAAGGTGCAACTTAGGGACTGTCCCTCTGAGTCTGCCCATGTGTCTATCCATACATACTGTACTCTTTTTCCTTTTAATAAACACTTTATTTGCTTCACTACTTTCCATCTTTGTGGAAATTCTTTTCTGCAAAGCCAAAGGGGCAGGGCCCTTGTCACTGACTACTAGTCTAGTGGCCAGGATCTGGTGCTTTCACCACCACAACTCAGTCTCAGTCTCTGGCTGGGAACCCAAGCCCTGATCCAAGCCACTGTAGGCCGAGATCATCTGAGATCAGGAATAGTACTTTAAATAAGATATATATAGAAAGTATGTGAACCAAATTATATAATCATAATGAGACATAAAAAAGAGAAAACTTGAATAAAAAGTATAATTATGCTTTTAGAATAACCAAAGTGTTAGTATTTTACTGGAGAAGGCAATGGCACCCCACTCCAGTACTCTTTTGCCTGGAAAATCCCATGGACGGAGGAGCCTGGCAGGCTTCAGTCCATGGGGTCGCTAAGAGTCGGACATGACTGAGCAACTTCACTTTCACTTTTTACTTTCATGCATTGGAGAAGGAAATGGCAACCCACTCCAGTGTTCCTGCCTGGAGAATCCCAGGGACGGGGGAGCCTGGTGGGCTGCCGTCTATGGGGTCACACAGAGTCGGACATGACTGAAGTGACTTAGCAGCAGCAGCAGCAGCAGTATTTTACTGAGGATGGTAGATCTTTTTCAGTATATATTTGGCACACAGAATCATTCCAAATCACGTTTGTCTAATGTATTTTACTGTTAAGAACGTAAGAAGTTTTTTCATATTTAGCAAACCTAAGAAGCAAAAATGGTATCATTTGTTAATTAGCTAGTATGAAAACCCAAATCCTCCGTCAACGCTTTAATCACAAACTATAAA
Organism: Giraffa tippelskirchi; assembly: GCF_054371585.1. NCBI lineage: Eukaryota > Metazoa > Chordata > Mammalia > Artiodactyla > Giraffidae > Giraffa > Giraffa tippelskirchi. The sequence continues at coordinate 83,904,579 of NC_137275.1, read as the reverse complement.
TACCAATAGAGGCTTATCTCCTTCTTGAGATTATACATAATGGAGCTTTCTTTGCCCCTTATGAAGTACAATGCTTAAAAACATAACAGAAAGCAAACAGCACCCAGTATCATGTTATTATCTTCTGTTACTAATCTTGTGGCCTGGGAAAGATTTCAAGATGATCTTTCTCGTTATTTCAACCAGATTCAAGTCTTTCTGTGACCCCGTTTCTATGAGCTCCTGAATATGAATATATTTGAGTATAATCTCTACTTCCTGCTTCTGACTAACATATACCCTAGACCTATATGCTATCACTTTCTTAGACTCTATCCTTAGGATAATGAACTTAAGGTTCATTATTTTAAATGGCCTCTTCTAAAAATGTCCTCTCCTCCACTGAATAACCCAATTGCATTTTATTGACGACAGTGATAATGATTTTGTCTCTAAGTTGTGTTTCCATCATGCCATACTGGCTGGCCCAACTCTTAAACCTTAACTCTTAAACCAAATTCAAGAAATGATGGTTTACAAAGCTTCAACAAAAATAAAATACATATAACTATTTTATAAAATTTAAGAAGTGAGATTCAATATGTAATCACTAATTTTAAAACTTTTAATGAGACATTTTACTTTTGGGGAACTACTAAGTCTTTAAAAAACAGTATGTATTTTATACTTACAGGATTGCTAGCTCAGACTAGCCTCATTTCAAATGCTCAACAGCCATGACAGAGAATGGATACTGTATTGAACAGCACAAGTTTAGAAGATTCTTCTGAAAGGCTAATGAGTATAGTACTCCCTGTGTTCTTCCATAGTTAGAATTTTTCTATTGCCTTGATACTGAGCCCTTTGGCTCAATATCAAATTCTTATTCCTTGAGTTTTCTGAAAATATTGCTTAATATTGAATTGTTCTGCATATTGTTGTTGAAGAGTCTGATGCCAATCTAATTTTCTTTTCTTTTTAAATAACCTAATCTTTTAGCACAGAAGCCTGGAGGATTTCTTTTCTGTATTTATTTTTACTTTTAAAGTAGCAAAGTTTTGCTAAACTTCCTCAAGATCAATTTTCACAAGCACAAAGTAGGCACTTTCAACATATAGATTCTGGTTTTCTACTTCAGAAAAGCTCATACTTAATTAAATATCAGTTCCATTTCAATGTTTTGTTTTTCTCCTTAAGGATTCCAATTGCAGGTAAGTTACATCTTTTTGCCTACCTTTTATATTAGTCCTTTTCTCTCGGATCCTTTATTTTGTCTTCATTTGACCCATTTTCCTCAATGTGCTTCACTAAATTTTCAGTCATTTCTATTCCTCCTTGGTACCCTGTAATTTACTCTTAATTTTTAAAATGATCCTTTTTCTTCATCTTCTAGTCAACTTTTACTTCATACCTTCCTAGTATTTATCCACTCTGGCTCCAAGTTTCTGAATTTCTTATTCATATATTCTTTTTCCTTTTCATATCTATAAAGGCTTAAGGATATTTAATATGGGTCATGGTGTTCTCTTACTGGTAAGTGCTTCATGGTTGGTTTAGAAGAAAAAAAAATTAATAGCTAAAATGTTTTGATTCTTGTTTTCTGCTTTTTCCTTGTAGCACCTAGGTACATATATAACCTGCAATTTCCTATTCAGTGTGTGAAAAGTGACAGTGTTGGTCGCTCAGTCATGTCCGACTCTCTGTGACCCTAGGGACTGTAGTGTGCCAGGCTCTTCGGTGTGCAGTTTTTCTTTAACTAGCAATAAAAGTTGTACACAGTAAGGGTAAAGATTTAGGATCAATTCTCAGGTTTTTTAGTTAGAAAGCTCCTTCTTCAAGTTCTTCTGAACTTAAACAAAGAGAGTTATTAGTGTGTCGTCGAACAGCATGATTTTCTTACTCCTATAGGACCCTTAAGTTTCCCCATCTGTGTCCTTCTTTCCCTTCATCACCAAGCCTACAAGGGAGAACAATTTCATCCTCAGAAGAGGCACTCTCCTGATCTGCTGCCTAGGGTCTTGTGTACCCTAGGAGACAAAAGTCTCCTTTTGATTTCCCAATAGCCAATGCTCTAACTGAATCTAAGCCCAAATCTTAAGATTTTCCCACCAAGGTAAGATTTTTCTAAAGGCAATTTTAATTGTAAATTATCATCCCTAGGGCTCCTGATTCAATCCCTCTTGTCTTTTCCATGTAGTCTCTGCAGTTTTCATGAACTCTCTCTAAAATGGGATCTGAAGCTGAGTAGGCCAGATATAGGTATTTATTTCTCTCTCTCCTAGTAATTTGAAGTTCTTAGTTTTCTCCAACACAGATTATGAATATTTTATTTTATCCGATTTTTTTGGTGATTTTATACAAAATCTTTTTAGACTGTGTAGGAAAATTCACATTTAGATGGCCACCACTACTATGGGAATATCAGATCACCTTGCCTGCATCCTGAGAAACCTGTATGCAGGTCAAGAAGCAACAGTTAGAACTGGACATGGAACAATGGACTGGTTCAAAACTGGGAAAGGAGTATATCAAGGCTGCATATTGTCATCCTGCTTATTTAACTTATATGCAGAGTACATCATGTGAAATGCCAGACTGGATGAAGCACAAGCTGGAATCAAGGTTGCCAGGTGAAATATCAATAACCTCAGATATACAGATGACACCACTCTTATGGCAGAAAGCTAAGAGGAACTAAAGAGCCTCTTGATGAAGGTGAAAGAGGAGAATGAAAAAGCTGGTTTAAAACTCAACATTCAAAAAACTAATATCAAGGCATCCAGTCCCATCACTTCATGGCAAAGAGACGGAGAAACACAATGGAAATAATAACAGACTATCTTCTTTGGCTCCAAAATCACTGCAGATGGTGACTGCAGCCACAAAATTCAAAGATGCTTGCTCCTTGGAAGAAAAGCTAAGAGAAACCTAGACAGTGTATTAAAAAGTAGAGATATTACTTTGTCAACAAAGGTCCGTCTAGTCAAAGCTACGGTTTTTCCAGTATTCAAGTATGGATGTGACAATTGGATCATAAAGAAGGCTGAGTGCTGAAGAATTGATGCTTTTGAACTGTGGTGTTGGAGAAGACTCTTGAAAGTCCCTTTGACTACAAGGAGATCAAACCAGTCAATGCTAAGGAAAATCAATCCTGAATATTCATTGGAAAGACTGATGCTGAAGCTCCAATACTCTGGCTACCTGATGCAAAGAGCCGACTCATTAGAAAAGATCCTGATGCTGGGAAAGATTTAAAGCAGGAGGAGAAGGGGAATACAGAGGACAAGATGGTTAGATAGCATCACTGACTCAACAGACATGAATTTGAGCAAGCTCCAGGAGATGGTAAGTGGACAGAGAAGCCTGGTGTGCTGCAGTTCATGGGGTCACAAACAGTTGGACACAACTTAGCTACTGAACAACCACTAGTAGTAGTGTAGAGTTAGTCGCTCAGTCGTCTCCAACTCTTTGCAATCCCACAGACTGTAGCCTGCCAGGTTCCTCTGTCTATGGGATTCTCTAGGCAAGAATACTGGAGTGGATTGCCATTCCCTTCTCCAGAGGATCCTTCCGACCCAGGAATCGAACCCGAGTCTCCTGCATTGCAAGCAGATTCTTTACCGTCTAAGCTACAGGGAAGATCCAGGAGATCTTAATTCATCAAGAACTCTCAGTGTCTTTTTAGTTGACCACAGTCTCTAGTTCAGTCTCCTCTACTCTTCAAATACTACCTTTATTTAGTAAAAACTGAACTCTTGGTATTTTATGATTAGCACCAGCCATAAGCCCTCATGAATGATGGACACAATAACTAAAAGAGCCACATAATACAAAAACATGCAAAGGAGGAGACCAACATAATTCAGCTTGCAAAAAAGACATATAACTCTGTGGTACATTTGATACCTTAGGGTAAAAAAGTGATATCTAGATATTACTATGAAAGAATTAAGTAAAATAAGCTTTCATTTCTACTAAAACAGCAGCAATCTTTCATGATCAGTAACTGCAGATTTAATAAGGCTATTGAAAAACAGTTGATAATAAATTTCAAAGTCCATTAAAAGGAAATAATTTTGATACATGACAATGAGTCTGTTCAAAAATATTAAAGGCATAAAGCAGACTAAAAGTAAATGACAACAGAAAATTCTTACTGTTAGAGAAGATTCAAAATCTACTTGAGCAGCTTCTGTACATTGTTTGATATGCTTAGGATTATAGCCTAATAGGGAACCAAAAATCAACATAATGAATAAAATAAAGAACAAGGGCTAAGAAATAACCCAAGAATTCAATAGGGAGATGAATATTATGAAGTTATAAATATGGAACTACATACTAAATATTTCCTTCTTTAAAAACAAGTAAACTGATGTTCTTTCATAAGGTTTTCTATAGATAATAAATAACTGCCACCAGGCAATTAACTCAAGTTAAAACACAAAGGTATATGAGGCAGTACGACAGAGGAACACAGTCTCATCTGTTAGGAAAAAGATGTAAAAGCTGTGTTGGTGATCATGCTGATATTGTTCTGTGGTTCCCCCAAACAATAAGAACATGGTCCCCATTCTCTTACAACAGAACAGAATTTTTATTACGAATGACTGTTAATTTTGCTTATTTTGAGGCCTTAAATTTATGCTGGTAGGTTGTCCTACAAGGTGGATCAGGCGTCATATTCTTTAAGGACAATTCCTGTCTTAATGTTTAGGGACAAAAATGTGGCCTGTTCTACATTTTCAAATAAGCATGAAATAGAGTACCAATACTACAACTCAACAAGCATTTACCGAGAATCTAACTATTCCCTTAATGAAGAGAGACCAGAATAAACCAGGCTGATTTCTTGACTGGTAGCCTTTATATATTTACTAAAAACATTTTAAAGCTGAGATATGAAGTATTTAGTAATAAATGAGTGACTGCTTCTATATTAATTCAGATCTCAGATGTACACAAAATGCTTGCTTAAACAAAATGTTTTCCATTAAGTCTAGCAAATACTCAAATTTTCAACTTTTGTCTCTTAAGATCCTTACATATACTAGATTTAATGCCCACTCCAAAATCAAAAAAACACTCTGAAGTCATGCAAAATGAAAATTCTAATTTCAGATTCTAATCATTTATAAATTCCCACAATGTAAAAACTTAAAAGCATGATTTCTTTCCTTTCAGAAATGTCCTTTCCAATGACAGGTTAGTAAATTATAAAATAAAACTTTTAGATTTCCATTACCCACATTACCATCTTGTACAGATAGAGAAATCAATCTTTCTTGATCAGGTGCAATACTAGTGCAAACACTGATATTTTTAGTTAGAACACTTGACACTAAAGGAAGAATTATGAAACTAGAACTTCTCTGTGTAAAAAAGCCAGAATAGATTCTAAGTTACATGCTTTATAATTTTACCTTTAAGAGCATAGAAGTAGCAATGGATCAAGCACTTTATTCAGAAAAGTAAAAACAACTGTATAAAATAAACATATCATTGATATTTTTTAAATATTTCTTGCTTAAAAGCTAGGTGTTAATTTTATAAAACACATCAATAAATATCTAAAAATATACAGCTCATGGGTTTATAAATCTCCTTCCTCTGTACTAACAATTTGAAACTACCTTTTTATAAAAAAGCAAAAATTTAAAACAGTATTAAAATCTAGCTTCTGAAAACACTTTCTTTCACATTCTATAAACTCAGAAAAAAGCTGCACTTTACTCAGAATGTAGTTTTTTTAATTTTGTAAACTAAGAGTTAAAATTCAAACTCTGGATTCTGCCAGAGCAAGGCAAGTAAACTTACAGGGACTGTTTCCCTATCTTTTAAATGGTGATGTATATAATACCTCATCATGGGTCTATAGGAAAGATCAGACAACAGATTAAGTCTGAAGTCTAATGCTGAGTGGACACTCAATCAATGATACATATCATTCGGAAGTTAAAGACAGAACATCTGAAGGAACTACCTCTTCCTATATCAAATTCTTTTGTGTCAACAGTCTCAGATGTGAAGACAATTACGAATTTTGTTACAGATTTTTAAGAAGACATATCCCTTTTATTCCCTTTCTGAAGAGTCAATGATTAAATTGGTAGTTTGTTGTTCTCATTACCATTGTGTAACTATTTGTCCTTAACACTTTATGAAATACAATTCAAGACCATTTTCAATAAATGGGGCTAACAACTCTGCAATGGGTCTGAAATTTAATCCAACACAATACACACTTGTCAATATTTCCTGAATCTGTTCTTTAAAACGCTATAAAATGTTGCTTCCTTTTTTCATTTCTCTTCACCAACTTTCTCTGGGTTTCAGCCTTTCCAGGAGAGAGCTGAGCACCCCTCAATGTAGGGCAAGGACATGGAATCCCTATCCTTCAGGTACTGAATGAATGGTCCATTTGGAAAATACTACATGTTTCTAACAAAGAAAAAACTGGGCCATTTAAAACAAAAGAAGTTATAAAAAGCAATGCTTCAAAAAAAAAAAAATGAACTTGACATACTCAATTTATGTAGACTAATTACATATTATGTAAATCGACCTATATAGGCATGGGTAAAAATCAGGTCATCATGTGGTTTTTTCTAATCCTTAAGACCAGTGCTACCCATAAGAATCTTCTGTCATTATGTAAATAGGTTACATTTATGATCCCAAATAAAGTAGTCACCAACCAAACAGGGTTACTGAAAAGTTAAGAGTAAAAAACTTAATCTTTTAATAAATTTAACTATTAAATTTTAATAGCCACATATATCTACTATAATGGTGAACAAAGCCTTACACATTCTCTTTTCTCTTTTTAAAAATGTTTTTTTGATGTGGACTATTTTTAAAGTCTTTATTGAACGCGTTACACTATTGCTTGCGTTTTGTTTTTTGGCCTTGTACCATGTGGGATCTTAGCTCCCAAACCAGAATGGAACCCAAACCACCTGCATTGGAAGCAAAGACAACCACTGGACCACCAGAGAAGTCCCTTTTTTATTGCTCCTTTTCATCACCATTGTGCCCTTTGTCCAGATGGTCTCACTGAACACCTTGTTTTAAACCCCTTCTGTGATATCTCTAAGATCAAACAGCTTGGCAAAACTGTAATCTCAAAAGCAAACAACTACTGAAACAGAATTTTAAAAGCCAGCTGTAAAATGCACTTTTTCATGAAGAGCACTGCAATCAACTATTTTAATTTTCTAATCACAGTTTACTAAAGAAAAAAAAAATGCATACATCTCAGAGTGCTTCAAATTTAACTTTAACAATACAGTATATAACTTCCCTCCTGAATTATCTGTCAGCTACATAATTATCCCCAGGGTAAAATAAAGGCATAATTAAAAACAAGTAAAGCATAAACCAAAGTACAACCAAGCAGAAATAAGAGAACAAATGAAAATTATTCTGTATCTATCTATTCTCTGTGATAATACAGAAATTAATGACTAGAAATATGATGGCTCAAATGCAACAATACAATGAATTAGTCAATGAAGAGCTGCGTAATTTTTATCTCTAGTATTATTTCTCACATCACCAAAGATCAAGAGTCACCTCAATTTTAAGGGATTTGTGGATGACTGATGATGGCTCTTTCCAATTAAATATAAGCATACATTATTTTAAAGTAAAATGATTAAAAAGCTATCATAAAAAATGTTAAGGGCTTTAAGTGCCCTCTCTGTTTCTTCCTTTTTTCATAAGCTTCCTCTTTGTTTCTCCTCTCCACATGTAAACACAGTCTTTTTTTTAAAGCACAAATGTAGGTGTTAAGAAGAAAAACAACTTTTGGTGCACGGCTGTTAAGCCCCTCTCTGGGACTGGTATTAATGTCATCACTACCAATCAAATCCTCCTTTCTTCTGCCTATCAACTTGGCTTTCAGTATCCTGGGGGTGGGGAGGTAGGTAGGAGGGTGGAACAAGTAAAACAACACCAGTATTCAAACATAGGATTCAAAAGAATTCAAATAATGTGAATGCAAGTTATTTGCTAAACTATATATGAATTTCTGAACGATTGCTGACTTGATTTTTTTTGTTTGGCATTTGAGTAAACATTAAAAAACCTTACTAAAGCGTAAAGTAAAGTGAAGTCGTTCAGTCGTGTCCGACTCTTTGCGACCCCATGTACTGTAGCCTGCCAGGCTGCTCCATCCATGGGATTTTCCAGGCAAGAATACTGGAGTGGGGTGCCACTTCTGTCTCCAGGGGATCTTCCCAACCCAGGAATCAAATCCACGTCTTCTGCACTGCAGGCAGACTCTACCGTCTAAGCCACCAGGGAACCGCCCCCCACCACCCCAAAAAATTAACTTACTATTTTCCGTCAAAGCTTGAAGTAGACAATCCAAGCATCCTTCTAAACTATCATCAGTTCTGTCAACAGCTGTTATCTTCAGCTTCTTCAAGGTATCACTGAGATTATCTGCTTAGAGAAAAAAAGAGAAATCAGAAACCTCACTAACTATCATGTTACACGATAAACCAGTACAAACAGGCAAAAGGCTCCCATTATGGTGAATTAATTTTCATATACGTTCCAAAATGGCAATGGACTATACAATTACTCATTTTTTAATAAAATTTTATCCATTTAACTCATATAAAATAGTCACTGGACCTGTATGATACCAAGAATATTCTGTAGTCACAGAACATCTTTTCAGCATTCTTATGCCTTATTTATTGTTCACGAACCAGCCATGTTTAACTGAAAAAAATGAAAAGTCCACAAAAACTTACATAAGCTTTGCAAGTAATAACGGATTACATTTTTTTGGTTTCCTCTGTTGCATTTTAAGTACATAAAATGAAAATGAAGCTTTAGAAAAGTTTCAAAATAATCTGACTTAAAATAAGAAAGTCTGTTTATTATTATGGGCTTCCTTGATGGCTCAGATGGTAAACAATCTGCCTGCAACGCAGGAGACCCAAGGATGGGGAAGATCCCCTGGGAAAGGAAGGGAATGGCTACCCACTCCAGTATCCTTGCCTGGAGAATTCCATGAACAGAAGCCCCTGTCTATGGGGGTGCTCACTAATATAAAGCTTTTAAAATCTACCACTTAAACACTTCAAAGTACTGCTTTAAGCCAAAACATGTACATTTTGGATTTTACAGCACTTTGCATGCTTAGTCACTAAGTCAAGTCTGACTTTTTGCGACCCCATGCACTGTAGCCCTCCAGACTCCTCTGTACGTGAGATTTCCCAGGCAAGAATACTGGAGTGGATTGCCATTTCCTCCTCCAGAGGATCTTCCAGACTCAAAGATTGAACCCACGTCTACTGCATTGACAGGCGGGTTCTTTACCACTGAGCCACCTGAGAAGCCCTTTAAAACACTGCTCTTCTCCTAAATTATATATAGATTTCTCTAGGCCATAGATTCTTAAAATTTTACATATTAAAAATTATTTAGGATGCCAAGGAGTTATTAAATTTTTACTGAAGTATATTTGATGTACAATGTTATGTAAGTAACAGGTGTAGAATACAGTGATTCACAATTTTTTAAGGTTATAATCCATTTATAGTTATTATAAAATACTTGCTATATTCCCTACATTGTACAATATACCCTTGTAGCTTATTATCTACATCATAGTTTGTACTACTTAATCCTCTACCATTTTATTGCCCATGCTTTATTCTATGTATCAGTGAGTCTGTTTCTTTTTTGCTGTATTTACTAGTATGCTGTATTTTTAAAATTCCACATGTAAATGATATCATACAGTATTTGTCTGACTTATTTCACTTAGCATAATACTCTTTAGGTCTACCCACATTGTTGCAAATGGCAGAATTTCCTTCTTGTTTTATACTGGAATACTGAGACAAACAATGTGTGAAATCATTTATATGTAGAATCTAAAAAATACAGCAAACTAGTAAATATAGCAAAAAAGAAACAGGCTCACCAATACAGAGAACAAAGTAGTGGTAACTAGTGTGGAGAAGGAAGGGGAGAGGGGCTGCTATGAACACTGGGATGAATTAGTGATGAATTAATCATTTTGAATTAGTGTTTTGGTATGTATACCCAGGAGTGGGATTGCAGGCTTATATGGTAGTTCTATTTTTAGAGAAATCTCCATAGTGTTTTCCAGTGGTGGCACCAATTTACATTCCTACTAACAGTACACAAGGATTCCCTTTTCTCCACATCCTCACCAACATGTGTTACTTGTGGTCTTTTTAATGACAGCCATTCTGTCAGGTGATAGGTGATATCTCATTGTGGTTCTGACATATTTTCCTGATGATTTTAATGATGCTGAACATTTCTTAATGTGCCTAATGGTCATCTGCATGTCCTTGGAAAATATCTATTCAGGTCTTCTGTTCATTTTTTAATCAGGTTGTTTGTTTTTTCTGGTTTTCAGCTGTATGAGCTATTTATGTATTTAGGAACAGGAACCCTTTATTGGTCATATTATTAGTAAATATTTTCTCGCATTCAGTAGGCTTTTTGTTTTCTTGATGCTTTCCTTTGATGCACAAATGCTTTTAAATTTAATTAGGTCCTTGTTTATTTTTGCTTTCATTTATTTCCTTTGCTTTAGGAGACCGATCCAAAAAAACTATTGCTACAATTTATATCAAAAAGTGTTCTGTCTATATTTTCCTCTAGGAATTTTATAATTTCTGGTCCTATATTTAGGTCTCTAATTCATTTGGAGTATAGCTTTGCATATGGTATTAGAAAATGTTCTAACTTCACTCTTTTCCATGAAGCTATCCAGTTTTCCCAGCACTACCTATTGAAGACACCATCTTTTCTCCATTGTGTGGTCTTGCTTCCTTTGTGGTATATTAATTGACCATAAGTGTGTCAGTTTATTTCTGGGCTTTCTATTCTCTTTCATTTATCTATGGTGCTGCCTGTGCCAGCACTATACTGTTTTGATGACTGCAGCTTTGTAGTATAGTCTGAAGTAAAGGTATGTAATTCCTTCAGCTCTGGTGTTCTTTCTCAGGATTGTTCTGGCTTTTCAGGGTCTTTTGTGCTTCCATACAAATTATTAAATTATTTGTTTTAGTTCTGTAAAAAATGCCATTGGTATTTTGACAAGGATTGCATCTGTAGATTGCTTTGGGTAGTATGGTCATTTTAACAATAGTAATTCTTTCAATCCAAGAATACTGTATATCTTCACCTGCTTGTGTAATCTCAATTTCCTTGTCTCATAGTTTTCCAAGTACAGGTCTTTTACCTCCCCAAGTTGGTTTATCCCTAGGTATTTTATTCTTTTTGACGCAATAGTAAATGGGATTATCATCATAACTTCTCTTTCTGATAGTTCATTGTTAGTGCATAGAAATGCAACAAATTTCTGTATAATAATTTTGTATTCTGCAACTTTACCAAATTCATTGATAAGGTATGATAGTTTCTGGTGGTGTCTTAAGGATTTTCTGTGTATAGTATCATGTATGAAAGAGCTCTTTTTAAAATAATTTATATTGATATTTAACATACTAAAAATTAAAAATGAGACTTTTAAAGACTGATTTTAGTAATTCATTCAAAACTAATATAAAACTATTAACATGATTATATTTTTAATGAAAAATACTTCAAAACTGAGAAAACTTACTGAAGAGCAGCATTGCTCTACATTTTCACAAGTCTCTGTAATGTCTGCCCTATAGAAAAAAACTGGATTCTCATATCTGCGTCTGTACTCAATCTTTTATAATTTGTTGTTTTGGTTGAGTAGATGAAAAAAACTCAGCCTCACACATATACACAGTTGAGAAACAGGAGAGTATTTTAACTGCCCCTTCAGATAATGGTGGGCATTATTTGATATCATACCAAAACTTAATGAGCAGTATTTTTTTAAATGTTGGTTGCCATGTGAAATCTGAAACAATACAAATGAGCACTGCCAAGTTACATGAAAATCCATTGCTCTTTTGCACTTTGAAGCTTTTATACATGCAATGTTATCATCGATGAATTGATCATTAAAAAAATTAGGTTATGGAGATACGCATATCTTCCAAACATTGACACATTTCATTGTACTATTTCAAGATATCATATCTGTTAATATCATCACTAATCCTTTTTAAAGACTAGGTATTAGGAAGCTATCAAGTTGAAAGTGATACAAGTTTTCCAAAGTTCCAATTTTCTCTTAAAAATTCTTAATTTTATCACTAGGAATAGATACTGTCAATTTTTTTCTTCAGTGACAAACTAACCTCATTCATTTGTGAGAAAATATCTGCCAAATATGAAAAGCCAGTTTATCTCTCAGTTCTTAAAAAAAAAAGTTATTCCATGGAAAAAAAGTATCTCAGTCAACTCACAACTCAAGAGTGCACAACTGCTTTCCTTAGAGATAACTATTAGAGTTTACAATGCAATGCAAGTGTTTTATGTGTACTTCCCATTTTATCACATAGTATACTTTCAAAATGTGTACGAAAAGTTTGAGAGCTTTAAAAACATGGTCTTTTTTTTTCTTTTTGATGTGGAACATGCTAAAAATCTACACTGAATTTGTTACAACACTGCTTCTGTTTTGTGTTTTGTTTTCTTCTTCCTTTTTTTTTTTGACCCTGAGCCATGGGAGAGCTTGGTTCCCAGATCAGGGACTGAACCCATACTTGATACATTGGAAGGCAAAGTTTTAACTACTGGACGGCCAGGGAAGCCCACATCATGGACATTCTTACATGAAATTAGGATTTTTTTCAACCTCAAGTATATGATAATAAAGAATACAATAACTACTAATTATTGCAGTTTGCTGCTACTACTGATGAGCACACACTGAAGCACCAGCAGTTTTCAACTCCAATTACTTTTAGAACACTGTGAATGCAAATGTCAACACAGTGAGAAAGAGAAAAAAATGTCTTCCTACTACGCAAACAGTTTTGATGTCACAGACACTCTAATAGGATACCAAAGACCCCTGAGATTGCTGCTCTAGTATTTGAATTTCAGGCATTTTCTTACTTCAAAGTAAGGTATAAATTTTAATAGAATTTTGTACACTGCCAGCTTATGATCTCGGTTCGTTTTCAAGGCAAACCACTCATTTTCACAGTAATCGAAGTCTAAACCCCAACCACTAATGCTGAAGAAGCTGAAGCTGAACAGTTCTATGAAGACCTACAAGACCTTCTAGAACCAACACCAAAAAAAGGCCCTTTTCTCACAGGGGTGTCAGTGTTAGTCACTTAGTTGTGTCTGACTCTTTGTGACCCCATGGAATGTAGCCCACCAGGCTCCTCAGTCCACGGGATTTTCCAGGCAAGAATCCTGGAGTGGGTTGCCATTCCCTTCTCCAGGGGATCTTCCTGACTCACGGATCAAACTCAGGTCTCCTGCATTGCAGGCAGATTCTTTACCATCTGACTCACAAGAAAAGCCTCATCGCAGGGGACTGGAATGTAAAAGTAGGAAGTCAAGAGATACCTGGAGTAACTGGCAAGTTTAGCCTTGGAGTACAAAATGAAGAAGGGCAAAGGCTAACAGTTTTGCCAAGAGAATGCACAGTCATAGCAAACACATTCTTCCAACAACACGGAAGACTACTCTACACATGGACATCACCAGATGGTGAATACCAAAATCAGATTGATTATATTCTTCCCAGCTGAAGATGAAGGAACTCTATATAGTCAGCAAAAACAAGACTGGGGGCTGACTGTGGCTAAGGTCATGAACTCAGGCATTATCTTACTTCAAATAAGGTATAAACTTTTTTTTTCTTTCTTTTTTTATTTATTTTTTATTTTAATTGGAGGCTAATTACTTTACAATATTGTGGTAGTTTTTGCCATACATTCACATGAATCAGCCAGGGGTGTACATGTGTTCCCCATCCTGATCCTCCTTCCCACCTCCCTCCCCATTCCATCCCTCAGGGTCATCCCAGTGCACCAGCCCTGAGCACCGTGCCTCAAATAAGGTATAAACGTTAATAGACTTACTGCAAAATTCAGACTTTAACAGAAGAAAGAAGGGAAAACCGCTAGGCCACTCAAGTATGACCAAATCAAATTCCTCATGATTATCCAGTGGAAGTCACAAATAGATTCAAGGGATTAGATCTGACAGACAGTGCCTGAAGAACTATGGATGAAGGTTCACAGCACTAGGAGATGGTGATCAAAACCATCCCTAAGAAAAAGAAATGCAAAGAGGCAAAATGGTTGTCTGAGGAGGCCTTACAAATAGCTGAGAAAAGAAGAGAAGCGAAAAGGAAAGGAGAAAAGGAAAGATATTCTCATCTGAATGCAGAGTTCCAAAGAACAGCAAGGACAGATAAGAAAGCCTTCCTCAGCGATCAATGCAAAGAAATAGAGGAAAACAATAGAATGGGAAAGACTAGAGATCTCTTCAAGAAAATTAGAGATACCAAGGGAACATTTCAAGCAAAGATGGGCACAATAAAGGACAGAAATGGTATGGACCTAACAGAAGCAGAAGATATTAAGAAGAGGTGCCAGAATACACAGAAGAACTATACAAAAAAGATCTTGATGACCTGGACAACCACAATGGTGTGGTCACTCACCTATAGTCAAACATCCTGGAGTGTGAAGTCAAGTGGGCCTTAGGAAGCAACACTATGAACAAAGCTCAGGGCCGGGGCAATGGGATGACCCAGAGGGATGGGATGGGGAGGGAGGTGGGTGAGGGGTCCAGGAAGGGGAACACATGTAAACTCATGGCTGATTCATGTCAATGTATGGCAAAAACTATTACAATATTGTAAAGTAATTAGCCCCCAACTAAAATAAATCAATTTATTAAAAAAAAAAAAAAAAGCTAGTAGAGGTGATGGAATTCCAGTTGAGCTATTTCAAATCCTAAAAGATGATGCTGTGAAAGTACTGCATTCAATATGTCAGCAAATTTGGAAAACTCAGCAGTGGCCACAGGACTGGAAAAGGTCAGTTTTCATTCCAATCCCAAGGAAGGGCAATGCCAAAGAATGTGCAAACTAATACACAATTGCACTCAATTCACATGCTAGAAAGTCATGCTCAAAATTCTCCAAGCTAGGCTTCAACAGTACATGAACCAGGAACTTCCAGATGTATAAGCTGGATTTAGAAAAGAGAGAGGAACTGGAGATCAAATTGCCAACATCCGTTGTATCACAGAAAAAACTAGAGAAATTTCAGAAAACCATCTACTTCTGCTTCACTGACTATGTGAAAGCCTTTGTCTGTGTGGATCACAGCAAACAGTGGGAAATTCTTAGAGATGGAAATACTAGATTACCTTACCTGCCTCCTGAGAAACCTGTACGCAGGTCAAGAAGCAACAGTTAGAACTGGACATGGAACAATGGACTGGTTCAAATTTGAAAAAGGAGTACATCAAGGCTGTATATTGTCAAACCTGCTTATTTAACTTGTATGCAGAGTACATCATGTGAAATGCCAAGTTGCACGAAGCACAAGCTGGAATCAAGATTGCTGGGAGAATTATAAACAACCTCAGATATGCAGATCACACCATCCTATGGCAGAAAGCTAAGAGGAACTAAAGAGCCTCTTGATGAAGGTGAAAGAGGAAAGTGAAAAAGCTGGCTTAAAATTCAACATTAAAAAAATGAAGATCATGGCCTCTGGTCCTATGACTTCATACTTCATAGCAAACAGATGGGGAAAAAAATGGAAAAAGTGACAGACTTTATTTTCCTGGGCTCCAAAATCACTGCGAATGGTGACTGCAGCCATGAAATTAAAAGACCTTTGCTCTGTGGAAGAAAAGCTGTAACAAACCTAGACAGCATGTTAAAAGCAGTGCTATCACCTTACCAACAAAGGTCCATATAGTCAAAGCTATGGTTTTTCCAGTAGTCATGTATGAATGTGAGAGTTGGACCATAAAGAAGGATGAGTGCTTAAAAATTGATCCTTTCAAACTGTGCTCTTGAGAGTCCCTTGGACTACAAGGAAATCAAACCAGTTAATACTAAAGGAAATTAACCTTGAATACTCATTGGAAGGACTGATGCTGACGCTGAAGCTCTAAAACTTTGGCCTTCTGCTGCAAACAGCAGACTCATTGGAAAAGACCCTGATGCTGGGAAAGACTGAGGGCAGGAGGAGAAGGAGGTGGCAGAGGATGAGATGGTTAGATGGCATTATCAACTCTATGGACATGAGTCTGAGCAAACTCAGGGAATTAGTGAAAGACAGGGAAGCCTGGCATGCTGCAGTCCATGGGGTCGCAAACAGCTGGACATTACTGACTGACTGACTGCTGCTGCTGCTAAGTTGCTTCAGTCATGTCCGACTCTGTGCCACCCCATATATGGCAGCCCACCAGGCTCTGCCGTCCCTGGGATTCTCCAAGCAAGAACACAGGAATGGGTTGCCATTTCCTTCTCCAATGCGTGAAAGTGAAGTTGCTCAGTCGTGTCCAAATGTTTGCGACTCCATGGACTGCAGCCTACCAGGCTCCTCTGTCCATGGGATTTTCCAGGCAAGAGTACTGACTGACTGACTGAAGAACAGCAATTATAAAATAAGTGGTCATTAATTTTCCATGCTAACACAGGAAAAGGTAAACTTAAAAATTTATGTTATATAATACTAACATGCTTCAGTGATGCCACATACAACTTGTGGCTAACCTAATAATCCTAAATAAACTTTATTAAAAATTTCAGCGTTATCATTCACAACCAATGCTAATATTTATTTTCTTAAGAGAGCTCAAATAGCTTAAGAAATTGATTTTTTTCCCTGAAGGAAAAGAAAACTATGTCCATATGTATGTATTCTGTTAACAGAAAAGAAGTCATAGGGAATCATATCTCAGATATACTTGTTCAATCTTAGTAAGTAGCTATTAGGTTGATTTTTCTGAAATAAAGTATGAATAAGATAATATCTAAGTTGATATTACTAAAAGTAACAAATATTTACCACAACACTGAGGAAAAAACAAGATATCCTGTTAGTCAAATTATAATAATCCATCGAAACTGTCAGTCAACAAGTAACAAATGCAGTTAAGACTTATTTAGTACTGTGTGTACAGACATCTGGACCTGTTTTACTTCTTTGCCTTCATTCCATCCCCAGTGCTCCTTGCTTGACATCCCCTTCTCATTAAATCTCAGCCTAACCGTCACCACCCTAGAGACCATCTGTGCTTGTCTAAACCTTCTCTTCCTCAACCCTCTAGGGTCATTTTCTATCACTGCACCCAGCCTTCGCAGCTGCTCCCCCACTATATCGTATGGGGCACCTTGTCAATTATAGTCATTGCACTATACCTATTACTTGGCACAAAAAGGTAGCCAGTCAATATGTGTTAAATTAACTCAGTACATAAAGGAACACATTCCTTACTTGCAGAAAGCTGTCTCGTTACCATCCTCTGTGTCACCCACTTATAAGCCAAAGTATACCAACGGGGAAGGGAAGGTATTCAATGTTACCTGTTAAATATGCATTCCATATTATCAGAAATATAAATCAGGATGTTATATTTTAATATAGAAAGATATTAATGAAGCCAATTTAAGTACTTAAGGATATAAAATATATAACTAAAAACTACATATATTTTTTAAAAGATTTCTAATCAGTTAAAAAAAAATCATCCAGTCTCTCCATAGAAATAATTATACATGTAATGATGTGAGACTTTTTGAGGAAAAGTTCACTAAATTCTCCATCCAGAGACAGTCAAAGCTGTCAACATAATTATTGCAAATTTAATATATCTTTTAAGCATTTTAAATGAATTAAGAGGCTACTACTTTAAAAACTTGCACCGTGAATCCATTTAAAAAGTGTTAGAATGTTGATATCTTGATGGGAATAGTGATTACATAAGTATGTACATTTGTCAAAGCTCAAACTGTACACTTAAAATCTGTGCATTTTAGTTTGTGTGAATTATACCTCATTAAAAGAGCATACTGAAAAATAAAATGACTGAAGCAGTAACCCCTCTTCCGCTGGCCTCAAGCTTCCTTACTAGGAATTGCTATTACAGTGACACATATGCCTCCTCATTTGGCAACTGCCACCTCCATTATCCAGGAGAGGAATGATTTATCTCACTAATAAGTTGAAAGAGAAGAACTAGGTATGCATAGCTCAGCCCCTTCTGGGCTCCTGATCTTTTAGCAGAAGGGGCAAGAATTTTGTTTCTCGCTCTCTTTGGCTGTCCAGCTGTACCAGTAACAAGATTATTAGTAAACATATCTAATTCAGCTCCAAAGTATTAGCTGTTACTTTGTGACTATGCAAATAAGCCCTGTCCTTCACTCTAGACTTTATCAATTTTAAAGCAGTTATTTTGAATTCCACCAGAGAATTCATCTGCTTATATCGCCAATGATTCTGAACTTGGGCAGGGATGCTATATGCTAAGTTGCTTCAGTCATGTCCGACTCTTTGCAACCCCACGGACCGTAGCCCGCCAAACTCCTAAGTCCATGGGATTCTCTAGGGAAGAATATTGGAGTGGGCTGCCAACAGAGGGTATTATTTTTGGACTCCCTCAACTATGACAGTACATCTCAGTAGTGAATCCTTACCATCTGAATTTTTTGTGCATACATTCATGTTTCTGTATTTTACATTTACTTATGATTTAAGACAGGCTTCCATGGTGGCTCAGTCAGTAAAGAATCTGCCCTCAATGCAGAAGACCCTGTTTTGATCCCTGGGGGTCAGGAAGATCCCCTAGAGAAGGAAACGGCAACCCACTCCATTATTCTTGCCTGGAGAATCCCATGGACAGAGAAGCCTGGTGGGCGACAGTTCATGGGGTCACAAAGAGTCGGACATGATTTAGTGACTAAACCACCACCAAGATTTAAGGCACTGTAACTGTTCTAATATAAAACTTCTAAGCTTCTGGCTGGTGGGGAGGGCATGTTCTAAGAGAAAATTTCTCAGCTCCTGGCTAGAGGGGAGGGCAGGGGCAGTAAGTAGAGCAGGCTAATTTTCATGTGCAGTTCTAGTATTAAGAAGTATTAACAACTAAAATGAATTTTTTTTTCTTAAAAGAATAATTTCTTATATGACAGCATACGGTCTAGCTTATCTTGTGAAAGAAAATATGACATCTTCGAAGAGTTAAAGGAAAACCGACTTTGGTCATTAATTCTGTGTCTCCTACTTCTTAACCACTCAATCACTCTTAAAACCACAATCTGATGAAGTTCTCTAAAACTATCAAAATTAGCCTTAAATGATATCTTGACAAATCCAATGGACTTTTCTCGACTCTCTTATTTAATATCCTTGCAACGAGACTCTTTGTTCTCCTCTTACTTCAAAACACCAGCGTCTCTGAACATTTGTTCTTGGTCATCTTCTTTTCTACCTACTCCTTTAATGTTAGTGTGACCTTGGTTTTGCCCCGAGTCCTCTTCTCTCTCTGGATAACAGACATGTTCACCAGAGAATTAGAATGGTATGCTGATCAGTGACAAAAATCCCCAAATAATCCAATCAAAGATGGGCAGGGGACCTAAACAGACATGTCTCCAAAGACATACAGATAGCCAACCGACATAACAGACATATGAAAAGATGCTAAACAATGCTAATTATTAGAGAAGTGCAAGTCAAAATACAATGGTTACCACATGATTCAGCAATCCCACTCAGCATATGTATCTTTTTTAATTAGAGCCTTCATCTTTTACAAATATACGCCTAGGAGTGGGATTCCTGGATCACATGGTAATGACCTATATGGGAACAGAATCTAAAAAAGTATGGATATATCTATATAACTATATATATATATATATATAAGAATGGAATATATATATATAAGAATGGAATATATATAATATATAATATATATATATATATAGCCGCTAAGTCATGTCCGACTCTTACAACCCCATGGACGACAGCCCCCCAGGCACCTCTGTCCATGGGATTTCTCAGGCAATAATACTGGAGTGGACTGCCATTTCCTCCTCCAGGGGATCTTCCCAACCCAAGGATCAAATCTGCATCTCCTGCATTGGCAGGTGGGTTCTTTACCACTGAGCTATCAGGGAAGCCCACAATGGAATATTAATCAGGCATTAAAAGAATAATGTTCTGCCATTTGCCAATAATGTGGGTGGACCTAGAGATTATCATACTAAGTGAAATCAGACAAATATTATACACTATCATTTATGCATAGAATCTAAAAATTAGTACAAATGAACTTATTTACAAAAGAGAAACAGACTCACAGACACGGAAAACAAACATGGTTACCAAAGTGGCAGGGAGGTATAAATTGGGAGTCTGAAATTAACAGATACACGCTACTACATATAAACAGCAAGGATTAACTGTACAGCATAAGAAACTATATTCAATATCTTGTAACAAACTCTAATGGAAAAAAATAGAAAAATAATAGATATATGCATATATGTATAGCTTAATCACTTTTCTGTACACCTGAAACACAATATAGTAAATCAACTATACTTAAACAAATTATTAAAAAAATAAATACATAGAATGTTATGCTGGCTCTCTTTCTGTCCTTCCTTCCTTTACCCAGTTGAACACATAACTTCCTTTATCTATCCAGCTATCTACCTATCAATACAAAAAACTGCCCCTTTTTAGGCCTTGTTAAATTTGGATAAAATGTGACTATAACTTTTGTTAACCATGATCAGCAAGCTCGCTCTCATTTCAGGTGTTTCCTCTTAGAAGCCCTTGTTAAAGGTATTAAGACATAAAGACATGAACACAGCTACACTTCCTGCTAGAACTTTTCAAACAACCTTGTGCAGTCTTTCCTCTTCTAACCCTGTACACCATCAGGCACCAAAGGCTCTTTATGCTCCGATTTCTCTTCTGTTAGGGAGAAAGTCAATTTACTGGTCTCTATGTGTGTATTGCAATGCAAGTGTTTTAGTAAGACCTAAAATTTCACAGCTATCAGTTTCTCTTTTCTTAGTATCAATCTAAAAAAAAAATGATGAGAAAAGTGGGGCTATTTTTATATTTAAATAACTGGACTACAGAAGTGCTTAAGATAATCACTATCAAAGAATATACTGTGCAAAATGGCCATTCTCAAAATGAGACAGTGTCATATTAAGATAGGAAGTCCTGAAATTCTTTTTCTTAAAAGAGAAAAACAACCACTGTTTATTTCTAATATAATAGTATAAAGTCAAGCAGTGTGTACTCTGCAACTTTTGCTTTATAGTCAATCTGAAGAGTGGGGTTGATGGTCAGAACAGTTGATGGTAGAGAAGACATACCATTTATTTTTAACAAATTTGTATTTTCCAAGTATTATTCCCTAATTAAATACCTGAATGCTGAAAGCACTATTTCATATGCAAGGATATTGATATTTAGTCACAAAATAGATCCAAAAGGGAATTATTTTAGGACCCAGAATTATTCAGCTTTCAGTGTTATGTTCATTTTTTCTTTCTGAATCTCATTAATCCAAAATTGTTTTTTTTTAATTGAAATATAGTTGATTTACAATGTTTCAGGTGTACAATAAAGTGACTCGGAGATATATATATGTATATATATATATATATGAAAAACAGTGTGTATGTATACATATATACATATGCACACTGTTTTTCAGATTCTTTTCCATTATAGGTTATTACAAGATATTGAATACAGTTCCCTGTGCTATACAGTAAGTCTTAATATTTTATACGTAGTAGTGTGCATCTGTTAATCCCAAATCCCTGATTTATTCTTCCCTCTCTTTCCCCTTTAGTAAATGCAAGCTTGTTTTCTGTGTGTTTGAGTCTATTTCTGTCTTGTAAATAAGATCCTTTGCAATGTCAGATAGTCAGAAAGAAAAAAGAGTCCAAGATGGTAGAATCATGCAGAGGGTTAAAAAAAAAAAAAAACCATGAAAGGGGGAAGTGGAGGACCAGAGTGAGAACCTCAGGCAAGAAAACACTGACCAAAACACAACCCCTTCCCTGATTGCTGCTGGGCATAACCAATGAGGCAAACACTGGTACCATCCTCTATTTTGCATTGAGCACAACCAATCCTACTCCAGCGGAGGAAACAGAAAGTACAAAAGAAGCAGCCAAGAAGGCTCCGTGCGCTTCTTTAGGGGTCCGCCCTCTCTCCTGTCTCAGGAGTCTGCTGCCTGCTTGAGCTATAACTAGTTTGTCATTAAGATTACTGCCTGCTTAATAAAATCCCGTGTTTGAGATACAAGTTCTTCAGTCACTCTAAATCTTTGTTATCAGCAGACAAGAACTGAGTGAGAGAAATGAACCAAACTGACAGTATCACTTTTTTATATTCCAAATGTAAACCCTGAAATTCTTTGTGTTATTCATGGTAGCATAATGTTAAGAGTTTATCTTCTATACAGAGGTTATCTAGAAATAATCCCTTTAGCTTCAAGGTCACTGGATGTAAATAAAAATATAGTGTATATTTTTACATGTTAATTCTATCATCTTACTATATAGTAGTGGATGGATGGACAGACTGATTGACAGATAGGTATTTATCTCTCTGGACAACTATATCACTACTGATGACGAATGCTGCTAACTGGGTTTGTGAAAGTTCACGATCTATTTGTTTATGCCCCAAATTCAAATTCCACTCAATATTTTCTAAATATACAGTCTCTTAGTAATAGCAACACTCTTATGAGAGAGATTAAGTATTTCTTGAAACTGAAGAGAATATAATCTTCATGTACATAAAAAGTAGCAAAGCTTTACCATATCATTATTACACCAAATAAAAAAATTCTTTTGTACTAACAAGCTTTTGAAGCACCTAGAATATAGCCAATGCATGCCTGGAAGAATTTCATATTCATCTCAAAATGAATGGCATTAAGTCAGTTTAGGGCAAGTGGCTTAGGGAGCTGGAAATAATAACAATCTCTCTTGAATATTTTATTTCACTTATCTAAAGGGTTTACTATCTGACAAAATTAAAGTATTTTATAAGTTTGTCTAGTAAAGTAGGAATAAATCATTGTTTTTTACTAGTGTGACAATGGAAAGTAGAATATTAAAATTCATAGTATTTTCAGCTTTTGTAAATTTTAACTCAGTTTCTTATTATTTTGCTTAATGTATCTTTATAGATTAAGTCCCAGGCCAAGTCTAAAACCCAGAACCTTTTAACAAATTAGCTTATTGTGTCTTCCATTAAATTATATGTGTGAGGAAATAAAAAACCTTTAAAACACATTTGCTTCCTTCTTTCTTTTAATCCATTTCTGCTAGTTGAAAGGAGAAAGCAATGGCACCCCACTCCAGTACTCTTGCCTGAAAAATCCCATTGACAGAGGAGCCTGCTAGGCTGCAGTCCATGGGGTCGCTTAGAGTTGGACATGACTGAGCCACTTCAAGTTCACTTTTCACTTTCATGCATTGGAGAAGGAAATGGCAACCCACTCCAATGTTCTTGCCTGGAGAATCCCAGGGACGGGGGAGCCTGGTGGGCTGCTGTCTATGGGGTCGCACAGAGTCAGACACGACTGAAGCGACTTAGCAGCAGCAGCAGCTAGTTGAAAACTCAAAAACCAACAGAGGACTTAAGTTCCCTCTGGTTATTATCCCTCCTCCTTTGCAAATAAATCTTAGATTCTGTAACTTTATTAACACTAAAATGAGTATGTTAAGATTCTTTCTGATTCTTATGAAACCTGGGTCAAACTTCTCAATTTCTATTCACCTGGCTAAATACCTCATAAATATGATCTTCTCAAAGCACATCACTATTCTTTCAAAAGTATTCAGTCATTAATAATTACTAAAGTTCAAAATACCTGACATCAAAGCCAAGAGCCTCAACTAACATTATGCCCTCATCTCTTATTTCTTTCTCACGTAACATTATATATGTCAGTCCCACTACATTACCGGCTTTTTTGCAGGCATACTCCCATTTTTATAACTGTGCTTGTTAAATTCTCCCTGTCTAAAATGCCTTTCTGTGCATTCTCCATCTACAGAATGACTACTTATACTTACTCCACAGAGTCAACTAATATTCAATTCTGATGTGAGATGTTCTATATTCTTGAAATCAGATCAACCCCTTCCTTTTCTAGGCTCCCATATTTTGTTCATAACCTCAATGATGGCACTGAGTTCACTGTTTTCTATATTGCCATTTTTTCACCATAACAAGCAACTCATGGACAAAGATGGCAGCATATTTTAATGATTAATAGCCTCTGGAGTCAGTTCATCTGGGTTCAAATCTTAGTTCCACCACTTAAATTGTACAAACTACACAAGCTTATTTTGTTTTCTCATATATAAAATGTAGATGACAATAATAAGTAACACATAATAATAATGTGCTGTGCTTAGTCACTCAGTCGTGTCTGACTCTTTGCAACCCCATGGACTGTAGCCTGCCAGCCTCCTCTGTTCATGGGGTTTCTACAGGCAAGAATACCAGAGTGGGTTGCCATGCCCTCCTCCAGGGATAATAACAATAATATCATGTGTGCTAGGGCTTATTGTAAGAGCATTATGCATAACCTCATTTAATCCTTGCAACACTCTGATGTGTTATTATTATATTATAATAATATAATATAATATGTAGTATAATAATATAATAATAACAACACTCACCAGAGTGTTGTGAGGATTAAATGAAGTTATACATTATGCTCTTACAATAGGCCCTAGCACACATTAAACAATCAACCACTGTTGATGACTGTTGATATAATAATAACTGTCAAAGTTGTACTACTCATTACACCCACCATGCTGTCTCTCATACAGTAAGCATTCAGTGAACAACTGCTGCACAGAATTTAACGGCACTCACCAGATGTGACCCATCAAATGAACTATTTTCAATTTGTTTTTTCAATGTTATATAATGTTTTATACACATATGCAAAGCTTAATTAAAATGTGTAAATGTGATAATATCATCTCCTTTTTTGCCTGGTCTACCTTGCCCCCATATCAATCTCTCTATTTACATGTCAATAACCTAAGTTTTTTAAGCTTTCATTTTTTTTTTTAAGAACTTTTTTTTTTTAACAGAATCATGTATAGATATATACAGTAAATTTGGGGAGCTTTGTTCACTAAAATGGGATTATATTACACAAACTTTTTTGCATCTTGGTTTTCTCACTCAATAACTCATAAATTACTCTAAGCCAATCTGGATAGTTCTAACTCATGTTTTTAAATAACTGCCATACTTCATAGTACAGACATATATCACAATTTAGTCAATCATTCCTGTATACATTTTCACTTTCTTCTGCTATGTTTCATTTTGGTCATTGGTACCACTAATGCAATAAGCATCACTGGACATGTACAGAGTACTTTTGGTTTTATGAGATAGCCTCTCAGGATGGAATTGCTGATATTTTAATTTTAAATGGGGCTGCCCTGGTAGCTCAGACAGTAAAGAATCTAAATGCTGCAAACAGCTGTCCAAAAAGGATGAAAGATCTCACTTTTCTTATAGCTATGTGTGATAGTATTCTTTTTCCAGTAACCTGGCTAACAATAAATATTGGTATCTATTTCTTGATGGTCTGATTAATTTGTATTAATTTAACCACTATAAGGGCTTCCCTGATAGCTCAGTTGGTAAAGAATCCACCTGCAGCGCAGGAGACCCCGATTCAATTCCTAGGTCGGGAAGATCCCCTGGAGACGGGATAGGCTACCCACTCCAATATTCTTGGGCTTCCTTTGTGGCTCAGCTGGTAAAGAATCCACCTGCAATGCAGGAGACCTGGGTTCGCTCCAAGGGTTGGAAGATCCCCTGGAGAAGAGAATGGCCACCCACTCCAGTATTCTGGCCTGGAGAATTCACAAAAAGTCTGACACAACTGGGCAACTTTCACTTCACTTCAACCACTATAAATGTCAGCATCTTTTCATGTTTGTTGGCCACTGGATTTGCTTTCTTGTAAAATGCTTATTCACATCCTTCACCTAGTGTTCAAATAGGTTTGTCAGTCTTGCTGTTATTGTACAGTACAAACATTAACCTTTTGTCTGTAATCCATTTAACTTTGTTTCTGCACATCTATTACTATTCCACCAAAATTGTTTACGTATTTTTTTCTACTTTTCCTTTATAGCATCTGGATTTCCAGCCATGGTTAAGAAACTCTTGGGCTTCCAGCAAATGCCTCAATTTTCTTACATTATTATGATTCTTTTAGCTTTTATTTAAGGCTTTGATTCACAGGAATTCATTTTTATATATGGCCCAAGATTAGGATTTATTTTTATTTTATTGCATCAGGAGTAGTTTTAATACTCCATCCTTTTCCTGTGGAATTAAACTACCACCTTTGTCTCTTTATACAGAAATGTATTTTCTGAAGTCTCTCTTCTTTCCAGTGACCTTTGTCTATTCTTATACTAACATCATATCTATGTAATCAATCACACTGGCTCTATCTAATATTCTGATTATCTGGTTAAGCTAGTACTGCCACTATGTTCTTTTTCAGCTAGCTTGACTACTGAGTAGTGTCTCAGATTTTTTCCTTCTATAAGAGCTTTAAGATCATTTCATCTCATCATTCCAAAGTGATGAATGAATAAAAACCCTCCTGGGATTATAACTGGAATTATATTAAATTCATATCTTAACTGGGATAATTTGCATTCTTAACACTATTAAGTCTTCTCTTAAATATATGTATTTGATTTTATTCTGATCGTTTTAGGTGTCTTAGTAAAATGTTCTATTTTTATGTAGATTTTGTAATTTATTATTACAAAACAATAATTTATTTTAATAATTTAAAAATAATTTTGTAATTTATTATTAAGTCTATTTGAACATATTTAAAAATTATGTCATTTGTGAGAACAATAATTTTTCCCAATATCATATGCAGGTTTTTATGCCTAGAGCAGGAAAGAGCTACTTTGTATAATTATTACATAATCAGCTAAATTTTCTTATTAATATGAAGTTATTAAAAAACAAGTACTTTTTAGTTTCCTGAGTTTTCTATATATACATTTATATGATTAGTAAAAACAAATCATGTTATCGCTTCTTTTCTAATGTTGAGACCCATTTCCAAGACAAGATCAAAGGAGAAAACAGTTCTAAACTCGACTAACTCATGGCCAACTAAGTTACATTTACGTTAAATTCATGTTGCATTTACGTTAAAATGCAATATAGAAAACTTTCTGTCCTGCTCTTAAAACCACTGCATCCTCCCTGACTCTCTGAAAGTGAGATACACTCACATAAACATACATACACACCTAACAAAACAGGGACTTATTTCTTGGCAAGTTAAAAAAGGTTTAGTAAAGAAGTTCATGACTCAGTCACTACTGCTAATACTATAGAATCCTGGGGGGTCAAAACATCAACTGGCAGGGGGAACATCTGAGAATATTGGAAAAGATTTAAAATTTAATCATTCATTATTATTTTCATAATTATTGTTTGGTCATAGAATAAAGAATTTAAAAATTAAAGTGAATGTAAAGCTAATGTAAACAGGCCACTTTCTTTAGTTTCCAAGATTAAGTTCCATAGAAGTGGTCTGACAGGAATCTACCTATTTAGTGAATACTAAACTTGACTTGAAAAAGAGATACCTGAGTAAAAATGTAACAGTTCGAAGTATATGTGTTGCAGTATTTACTTTCAATAGCAATTCAGGCAATACTTGGGGGAAATAGAAATATTTGTAATATTTAGAGTGAAACAAATGAAGGCTAGAAACTGTTCCACTTAATGAAAGAACTCCTAATTTCTACCTTAATTCATTAATCACTTTAACATGTAATCATACCTCTTCATACACATGGGTTCTCTCCCAATATGCTTCTCCAACTGCAATGATACGGTAACTCTGTCCATTTGCCAGTTACCCACACATCCATCTGCTGGATATGCCTTTTCATTCCACAAGATTTTAACAGCACATCTCACATTACTTCCTTCCTCATTTGAAATTACTAACTTAAGAGTTCATAAAAATGTAAGATCTTAGATGAATTTGATTAATCTCTTCTATATGTCAAGAGTTTGAACTACATGTAAGTAGACAAATTTCAAAATTTAAATTAAGTTCATAAATCTATTTAAGTAAGAAATCATTTTTGTACAGTATTATACCGTTCTATTCTGTATTTTTGACTTTGCTAGTTTTATAGTCCTAGGTTCATATAACTCTTTTAGTTTATTTTTACTATTTCTACTACTTGATGGAAATTCTTATACAACAGGAGATTCTTTGAGGATACTCACACTACTCTCCTATAGAAGAAACTTAAATTTTGAAAACCTACTTTACTGAGTTACTTGTACTTGCATTTTTTATTACAGATTAATGGTATAAACTGCCATAATTAAGAAACATTTTTATTAAGATATTACACTAAAAACAATGACTATGTTTCACTGTAAGTTTTCTTCTCTATTTCAGAAATCAGATAAAAAACTTTTTGAGCACTCACTTGTCATGCATTCTTAAACAGAGTTAAAGCCTAATTTAGTTTGAACCTGTAAAACTGCAGTCTTAGTAACATGTCATCTTTGATTAGAGGGTTGAGAATCTGAACGATAACCTTCACAACTACAATATTAAACCATAATGGATAAGAGCAAGGTACAGTGGTACAGTTTGTAAAATTGTATTTCACACAATGCCAAAAGACCTTTTCACTGAGAGTTCAAGAATTATCTCACTGGTTTATAGTTGTCAAATATAGCTTTAGCAGATAATGACATCAGCTTTTCTTTTTTATTTAGAGAATGATTTATGTTGAGATTCGGGATTAATTAATTCTTTGACCCAAACTGACCAAGAAAAATACCAGGGTAATTTCCTCTCCTCAACGATCCCCTAACAGAAAGATTTAAAATACTACCATACTAAATAGTCGTCAACACCCAGGATATAGTAAACCAACTTAGAAAATCAATGTGGATAAATCTACAAAGCATGATGGCATTTGTCAAAGAATTTTAAAGACACCCAATAATTATACTAGAATACTGGTGAAACTGCCTCATCTGTCGTTACAAACAGCTTCTATGTACAACTGTGGGACACAGGAGAAGCTGGAGAGTGGAAACTATATACTTTCAAACTTCACTTCTGTAAAGCTAATTGAGTCCATAACAAAAGAGAAACTCTCTAAACATAAAAAGTAACTCCTTGACATGTATTTGCCCTATTCCAGCTCTCTATACCTGGTGTGTGCCTGCAAACCGAGTCCTCACAGTATCAGCATTCTATCACCAGGATTCTTTGGAACAATGTTTTATCAGTTTACTTTATTATCCCCTATTTCCCAGTTTCTCAGGCCCCGTTTATCTTCAGGCTTTCATACTCTATTTAGTCCCTTAGAATAGTACATTGATCTTGGACTTAATATCTTAGCTGTGACCTTTAACCCCTCCAGGACACTACTCAAGTGTCTGCCTATAATGCTTCCGCTCCTGCATTTAGATTCAAGAGTAAAAGACAACCTGCCTCCAAGCTCTGCCCTGGACTGTAGGACATGCCTGACAAGGGTAGGGGAGGAAGAACATACAAGAGACAGATAATATAATTTCAATAAGAGGAAATCCTACAATAAACCAAAGTGTTTGGGGGCTATCTACTTACACTTCCAAACAGTCTTGCACAATATCTTCACTAGAATATACTTAAAGCTATGACTAATCAATTATGAAAGAGTAGAAGTAAATACCTTGCTTTAAATGTTTTGTAATAATAGAGAACTAGATTAAAGATTGACATAAAAGACCTACATAAATAGAACTTTCTTTAGCTAGAGAATAAAGAAGCACTTCATTAAGAGTGGCACAAGGCAAATAGTCTTATTTCATAACTGAATAAATACAAGGAAGAGATAATGTACACTGAAATTTATAAACTCTTAGGCAATAACTTTTCTGGGTAATAAAATGTCAACCAGAGAAAAAAGATATACAAACAAGGAGTTGTAAGTGTAACAGATGAATTTAATATAAGGCATATGTTAAGGAATATATTGGGCTTCCCTGGTGGCTCAGACTGTAAAAAATCCATCTGCAATGCAGGAGACCTGGGTTTGATCCCTGGGTTGGGAAGATCCCCTGGAGGAGGGCATGGCAACCCACTCCAGTATTCTTGCCTGGAGAATCCCCAGGGACAGAGGAGCCTGGTGGGTTACAGTCCATAGCGTTGCAAAGAGTTAGATATGACTGAACAACAAAGTACAAGGAATAGACTAAGAATTTTTAAAAAACCTAATAAAAATGATATTGTCTGAACTGTAAGTTATGAACCCACAAAGTAATGTTTCCCCAAGATACTGCTTCAGAAAGCAAAAAGAATCTTGAGGGTCAAGGTAAAGCAAAAGAAAATTTAGATAAAAATACACAAAACAGATAGTATGATATCTGTATCTAAAGCTGTATCTTATCTGTATCTAAAGCTACAATGTACCATGAATTTAAAAGGAATCCTATTCAAGCAATAGGATGAAGAGACATTAGGTTAGTCTTCAACTTATTTGTCTCTCAGCTTCAGATTCACTCTTATTGCCTGATCTGTAAGAAATGAATCTGGGCCTTCTAAATACTTTTTCTTTGCCAGAAGGTAGGATACAGGCTTTGCAGATGACAATGGATAGCACTGAAGAGGTATCTCCTTCCTGCCCAGCCTGCATAATTTTGTTCAGTATCAAGTGTCTGCAAGTAACTGCCTTCACTACACATATCTCCAGCTCTCAACTGAGGCAGAAGTGCTGTGTACAACAGTCCCACAAAACTCAAGTCTACATCCCAGGTTACTGCTTCCCACACCCTCTCCTCAGCCCTGGAAGTGTGCATGCCAGAAGCCCTTTGGATCTGGCCACCCAGAGACACTCTGGCCCAAATTGTACACAGGAGTGTCCTGGGTTCCTGCAGAAGGCCTCTCCAGCTCCAGGTCCCAGCAGTACCTGCGGGGGTGCTTCAACTTCCGCTGCATGCCCAACTGTCTGTGTGCCACCCATCAACTCCAGCTTGCTTGTTCTGCACATTCTCCAGAGTTGTTGCTGTGGGTCTGACTATAGACTGGCTCTGGCCTGGGCAATCCATGGAACTTCTATGCCATCAGGAGGCCTAAAGCTGTATCTTTTAATGAGAACTAACCTTTCCAAGGAAGTCTGTCCTTCCTTGGAGCTGTGTCTTTTAATGAGAACTAACCCTTCCAAGGAAGTCTGTCCTTCCTTAGATGTGCTCCTGCACCAAATAATTTAGAGTTTGCTGTCTACCTTTAAAGTTACTATCCAGTTATTGTTTAACAGCTTTATATCAAATGTCCCCTGTAACATTACTGTGAGTTGAAAGACAGTTCTTGGATTTCATGTGTTCCTGCACTGTTGGGGCACTCTGAACAAAGGAAATCAATAACCTATAATAAAGATAAGTCTCCCACTCTAGACACAATCTAGGATTGTCAAAAAATTTCAGTCTTCCAAGAGATCTGCTTTTAGCTTACTTTTCAGGTGACAAACCTAGAGATGCCATCTCCCTCCCTAGGGAGGCTTTGTTTCATTCAAGAGCAAAGATAAGGGGTATGGATACCTGTGTTCCTTGAATAACAGATATGCCAGCAACCCAATATAACCTCTCAGTGTCATAATTTTCAGATTCTGCTCTTAAAATTCTTCTCCACTACATATGCACAATAACCAGAACTAAAATGTTCTGTAAGTAATAAATTCTGTTCTATGATCTATGGACCTCATTTTCCTGTTAGAATATCTATACATACACATAAATTTAACATTATGTGGTTTGTCTTCTCATTGGACCTAGACTGATACAGATACATACTTAGTTGGCTTAGAAAAATGAGGAGTTATGCGGCAAACAAGAATATTAGCTCTCTCTGTCAACAATATCTTAATCAGATCATGAATATTATGTATTGGTGAATAAAGGTTAGAAAGATAACCTCAAACTTCTATTCATTCAACAATATAAACTAAGCAGCTACCAAGCACAATATAGAAAACGTTTTTTTTTTATTTCATTTTTGTGGGAATTACCTTCATATGTCCAATTTATTCCTAGAAGCAGTCATAACATTTTCTTATGTGTCCTTCCAGAAGCACTCTATGTATATCTATGCAATTATTTATATTTAGAAACACATACACACAGAAACTTTAAAGCATAATCAGGACTTCCCTGGTGGTCCAGTGGTTAAGAGTCCACCTGCCAACGCAGGGGATACAGGTTTGATCCCTGATCTGGGAAGATTCTACATGTCACGGAGCAACTAAACCCGTGCGCCACAACTACTGAAGTCCACAAACCCACAGCCTGAGCTCTGCGACAAGAGAAGCCACTGCAATGAGAAGCCCGGGCACCAAAACAAAGAATACCCCCTTTTCGCCATAACTAGAGCAAGACCACGTGCAGCAACCAGTGCAATAAAATAAACCAAAAATAAAAATCAAATAAACATTCTTGTTAAAAAAAATTAAAGCATAATCAATCCAAATGTTACCAGAGTACTAATTATCTTTCTCATAGTAATGATCTTAATAAAGTAGCCATTAATTACTATTAGAATCATTATAGTATTACTTTAGAAAACTTGATAACTACTATATATCTGAAATTCCTTGGTAATCATTTGACAAAGTATTATTTCATGTAGTGTTAATAAACTTAGAAAACCCACTGTGTTCCAAAAGTGATAGGAAAGATACAGATTCAAAATAATTTCATCAAATATACTATTATAAGCTTATTGTTGTAAGATTAATATTAACATCAAGAATAATTAAATTTTCATTTGGAGAGAGGAGTACAAATATTCCTTTGTTCCTATGAGGTTTTATTAGGCCATTAAGTTTTGAAAAAACATGCAATTTTCACCGGTAACTATCCTTATTAACTTAAAAGAGTAATTAATGATTGACATTTTTTATTAGCCAAACAGGTAACATTTATGAAAAAGCTATAGTAAAACCTATAATATTGTTTAAACATGCATATATGTCTTTTCTGATAGCCAAGACAGTCAACAGATAATTTTTCAAGGGAATTAATGTCACAAAGAAAAATACACCATAAGGAAATGTTACTTAATAGAAAAAATTCTGTTACTCTATCTTCATCTGAAATGAAAGAATTATTCAGCAGGTAGTTCCCACTTTGATGAGTTTTAACAGCAATCTGTTTCGTACTGAAACAATGTATAATCTTTCAAGTTTTATAACTGTTCCAATTATTACTGTTATGTAAAAAACCATCCCAAACTTATTGGCATAAAACAAAAGCCAATTTACTGTGCTCAGAGATTCCATGAACCAGGAATTCATAAAGGGCACAGTGAGGATTGAGGATGGCTTGTATTGTCTCCACAAGGTCTGGGGCCTCAGTGCAGTCTCAAAGACTAGGAATGTCTCTAGGAATGACTCAATGACTGAGGCTGGTATCATCTGAATCATCTGATCGTTCATTCACACACATATCTGGTGATCGGCCTGGAGAGACATGAATATTAGGATTGCTGACCTGAGATCTGACACTTGAGGTCTTCCCACATGGCATAGCTTTCTCACAGCATGGCATCAGTAGGGTCTCAGACTTCCAGGGCTCCAAGCAGGCCAGTGTCCCAACAAACAAGGGAGAAGCAACATTGCCTTTCACTCCTGAGCCTACTGTCACTAGTGTCACCTTACTTATTTAACTTATATACAGAGTACATAATGTGAAATGCCAGGCTAGATGAACCACAAGCTGGAATCAAGATGGCCGGGAGAAATATCAATAACCTCAGATATTCAGATGACACCACCCTTATGGCAGAAAGTGAAGAGGAACTAAAGAACCTCTTGATGAAAGCAAAAGAGAAGAGTGAAAAAGCTGGCTTAAAACTCAACATTCCAAAAAATAAGATCATGGCATCCAGCCTCATCACTTCTTGGCAAATAGATGGGGAAATAATGGAAACAGTGACAGACTTTATTTTCTTGGGCTTCAAAATCACTACAGATAGTGACTGCAGACGTGAAATTAAAAGACGCTTGTTCCTTGGAAGAAAAGCTAAGAGAAACCTAGACAGTGTATTAAAAAGCCGAGATGTTACTTTGCCAACAAAGGCCTGTCTAGTGAAAGCTATGGTTTTTCCAGTAGTCATGTATGAATGTGAGAGTTGGACTACAAAGAAAGCTGAGCGCCGAAGAATTGATGCTTTTTAACTGTGGTGTTGGAAAAGACTCTTGAGAGTCCCTTGGACTGCAAGGAGATCCAACCAGGCAATCCTCAAGGAAATCAGTCCTG
This sequence comes from Giraffa tippelskirchi, assembly GCF_054371585.1. Taxonomy (NCBI): domain Eukaryota; kingdom Metazoa; phylum Chordata; class Mammalia; order Artiodactyla; family Giraffidae; genus Giraffa; species Giraffa tippelskirchi. The sequence goes on along the minus strand of NC_137275.1, from coordinate 83,870,314 downwards.
AATATTTACTGGAAGGACTGATGCTGAAGCTCCAATACTTTGGCCACCTGATGTGAAGAACTGACTCATTGGAAAAGACCCTGATGCTGGGAAAGACTGAAAGCAGGAAAGGGGATGACAGAGGATGAGATGGTTGGATGGCATCACCGACTCTATGGACATAAGTTTGAGCAAGCTCTGGGAGGTGGTGATGGACAGGGAAGCCTGGCATGCTGCAGTCCATGGGGTTGCAAAGAGTCTGACACGTCTGAGCGACTGAACTGAACTGAACCTAGGAAATCAGAGCATCATCTCTGCTGCCTTCTATTGGTTACAAGTGAGTCACAAGCATGCTCATATCCAACAGGAAGAGAACTCCCAAACTTTCAATGGAGAGTGACAAGTTTTAGAAGACTACCTGGGGCCAGGAGATGTCCTTGTGGCCATGTTTGGAAAATATAATTTAATATTCATGAGGTAACTTGGTTAATATAATATTACAACCATTGGTTGGTTTTAGCTCTGAATACAAGATAAAATTTCCTAAAAAAGACTATCTTCAGCTTTGGAAACAGAAATTAAAATTTATAAGATTGTTATTTTATATAATATTTGCAACTACCTTGAGAAATAGATGTTGTATTATTACCTATATTTTAACAGATGAGAAAGCTGAATTTGAAAGCTGAATAAGTTGCCCAGAAAGTTAAATATCAAAGTTGAGATAAATCCAGACATGTGTGTCTTCAAAGTCCAGGCTCTTCTCACTGACCAAACAATCTGCACAGTGCCACGTTAAGTGAACCTCATTCAAATCTCATGTGCACCAGAGCTGTACAAAGCAAGGACTACCTGTATCTTGCTTTATATAGATGTAAGGTCTTCAATAATAGATTTATAACCCAACCAAGTTAGATGGTTATACTAGCTAACAACTGTTATGTATCTTCTGTTCAGTTCAGTCGCTCAGTCACGTCTGACTCTTCGCAACCCCATGAACCACAGCATGCCAGACCTCCCTATCCATCACCAACTCCCAGAGTCCACCCAAACCCATGTCCGTTGAGTCGGTGATGCCATCCAACCATCTCATCCTCTGTTGTCCCCTTCTCCTCCTGCCCTCAATCTTTCCCAGCATCAAGGTCTTTTCAAATGAGTCAGCTCTTTGCATCAGGTGGCCAAAGTATTGGAGTTTCAGCTTCAACATCAGTCCTTCCAATGAACACCCAGGACTGATCTCCTTTAGGATGGACTGGTTAGATCTTCTTACAGTCCAAGGGACTCTCAAGAGTCTTCTCCAACACCACAGTTAAAAAGCATCAATTCTTCGGCGCTCAGCTTTCTTTATAGTCCAACTCTCACATCCATACATGACTTAGTTATGTGATTAAAAAAAAAATCACAATGAAATTTATCAGGGAGCAGTCTCTGCCATAGTATTAATATCTCAAGGGTAGTACAATGTTGTTTAGTACAAATAAGTGTTTAATTGAATAAGTACATAAATTTTAGGAAAACTTTTCATGATCATTTTAAGTAGTGAGCTCTTGTATATTCCAGAGAAGCTGTACTACGGCTGAAAAGGTAAATATAATCTATCCTCTCATTTAAATTCATTGGGGAAGGGGTGTTTTCTCTTTTTCTAAAATCCAAATTATGGCCTTATCTGTTTCTATTACTCATTATTTTATATTATTCTTTATCTACTAGTTAGAGGTTAAGCTTTCTAAAAGAAACAAAAAATGGGACTATTTACATTACTTATTTTGTCACTTTCTGTAATGCCTAATATGGTGATATCGTGTTTCTGATTTAACTTATGGTAATTTGTACAAACCATAAAAAAGTCAGAAATATGACCCAGTGGACAGTTATTTTTTCTGGGAGCTTAACACTTCTCTCCCCAAAAATGTGTTCTGGCAACTGAAAGGAAATTCAGTTAATCAGCTCATATAAATTTTGTCTTTGTTCTAATTGATTTTATTTTTGAAGCCAACTTTATCTTATAACTTTAAAGATAAACCAACATTTATATTTCTGTGAAGCATAAATGTATCGTAAATTCTACTTTCTTATAATATCAGTTTCATTTTTTCATAATGGAGTTCCTTAATCCCCTGGAGAAGTAAATGGCAACCCACTCCAGTATTCCTACCTAGGAAATCCCATGTACAGAGGATCCTGGTGGGCTACAGTCCATGAGGTTGCAAAGAGTCAGATGTCATTAAGTGACAAACAAGGAATCTTCAAAGCAGAATATTTTTCAGAAGAGTTAAAGAAAATAATTTTTACAACCTGACAAATTTCTTGTTAAAAAGAATCTTAGATGGTGTGAGCTTCTCACAGTTTTGAAAACAATTTTTGTTCAAGTACAATGATAGCTGGTTACTTTTTTCTGACTACAAAAAACAAAACTCCTTAAATAAATTCAAGGAACTTATTAGTTATCTGAAATTATTCTATACAATCATTTTTATATAATGAAAAAATAATTTAAAATTTATTTTTAAAAATAATTTAAAATTATATGAGTTTATGAAAGTTGTTTATTAATCTTACATAATTCTTATATGTTAGAAAATACTAATATATATATATATATAAATATAAGAAAATAATATTCTCAGGAAACAATTTAGCAGTCTTATTGCACTTTGATGACTTTTTAAAATGGCATGCCATTATTTTCCCCTAAAAAGTGTATTTTATACTTGAGGTCAAATAAGAAAAGGAAAAATAAAACACATCTTTTATGGGGGTACTAGTAGGTCTTTATTAGGTAACTGAGCTTGAAGTTTTCCATATGATAATTTATATTAGTCCCCTATGAAACAGGCATACCCCTTGTATTTTTATTGAAATCTATTACGTGATTCCCCTTCAATAATAATGATAATATTTTAAGGATACATAGGAAATGAGGGGGCCTTCCAAGTGGCAAAGTGGTAAAGAATCTGCCTGCCAATGAAGGAGATGCAGGTTAGATTCCTAGGTCAAGAAGATTCCCTGGGGTAGGAAATGGCAACCCACTCCAGTACTCTTGCATGGAGGACAAAGGAGTCTGGTGGGCTACAGTCCACAGGGTCACAAAAAGTTGGACACAACTGAGTGACTGCACATGCAAGAAATGAAGATTTAAAGAGCTTAACCAACTTGCCAAAGGCTAGTTGCTGTTTAATCCCTAAGTCATGTCGGATTCTTTGTGACCCCATGGACTGCAGCCCATTAGGCTCCTTTGTCCATGGGATTCCCCAGGCAAGAATACTGGAGTGGATAGCCATTTCCTTCTCCAGGGGATGTTCCCCACCAGGAATTGAACCCACATCTCCTACACTGGCAGGTGGATTCTTTACTACTGAGCCACCAGGAAGCCTGTCAAAGGCGATATGAAACAATCAACTTTTGGAAGACCAGAGATTCTATCCTCTCTTTGATTTCTTACATTATTTGATCAACTGAAAATTCAGTTTAATCATTGCTGATGACCATACATATCACACAGTTAACTTTGCTCTTGATGAGTGGCATGATATAATCTTCACAACAACTTGTTGATTTTAAAATAAATGTATTAATTTTCAAAAAGTAATAAGTTCAATTTTGTCACAGGTGTGAATACAATTAACTCTTTAGTAGTTCAATAGCTATAATAGAAATTTCAGACACTGCAAATTTAAATCCTTTCAAGAATGAGAGAGTACCAAGTGAGTGACATCTGAGGATTTAAGATGAAAGCTTGTTTGTGTGTGTGTGTTATGAGCATACTTTTTAAGTAATGAACCGGGGACCTCATACCTTGCCTATAGGACAATTATCACTGATTGTCACCAATTGAAATACAGTAGGTTCAAGGATCCGAAATGTTTAATTTTTCAAGATAAGCTGAAACAAAAAAAAAAACCACAACAACAAAAAATAAAAGCTGAAGCAGATTTTTATCAGAGATTCCCTGATTAAATGTTAACAACTAATTCCAATCTCTAAGACTTTGCTAAAAAAATCCATCTGCAGAGTATGTTTGGCCCAAGTACTGCTGGTTTGCAAGCTCTATTAGAGACATGTCTATCATCACTATAGGATAATGTTGTTAAATTAGGAGGAGACCTGAATTTGCAGGGATTCTGTAACATGAACAAACAAGTATTTACTGAATGCCAATAAGAAATATAAAACATTGAGCAACTAAAATTATATTACTAAATGTGTTACAGTTCAAGAAGTGAGAGGTATCCAGAGAAATAAGAGGCCAGTATGAGAGGTCAGCAGTACTTTACAAAGAGAAAAAGTTCTTCCAGAAGGAAGAGTAAGAGAACAATGGTGTCTTGGTGGTATCACTGATAAAGAATATTTAGAGGATGGTAGGATTATTAAAGGAAGATGTATTTCAGACTAGTGAGAAATACAAGAGAGACAGCAGATTTCTATGGATCCTGAAAGCTAAGCAGAGTTTAGACTTGATGTAATAGGCAGCTGAAGCAACATTAGATCTTCAGCAGGAAGATGATATGATCGATTCAGTATCTTAAAGACTGATTACAGTATGTAGAAAAGATTGGAGAGCCACAGAATGGTAACAGAGAGGCCAACTAAGAAATGGTCTCAGTAGCACAGGAATGAGATGAGGGGCCTGGACTTTGGCAGTAGGAATGAGTGACGTGTTCTCCACCAACCTATTTACCTGAGTGAATCCTCATTGCTAGCTTGTTTGTGTGTGTGTGTTATGAGCGTACTTTTTTTTTTCATTAAATTGGAGCTGGCCTAGTATAATGAACAGAACACTAGGATAGGAGTTAGGAACTCAAGATTCTAGATCTGACACTGCACCTAACTACATGGGTGAAGCTGGGCAAGTCTCTTAACCTCATTAAACCTCAGTTCTATAATCTGGGTAGAAAAGGATAGAACCAGATAGATGTCATTGTTTGAAACTCTGGATCTTACAATTCTGAAAAGCAACAATCTGAAGTATTCAGATAAAAATGTAATTTCAGGTTTCTTTTCAAAGTCCAAAAGCTGGCTTCCTTGATTCCACCTTTGTACATGGCAAAACTGGCTGGAGTTGAGCAGTGAATTCCTCTTTTAGGCTGGGCACATACTCTCTAGTTTGCCACAGTTCCATCATTTCTTCAAGTGAGGCCCAGTGTTAGCTGCTATTCATCATGCTTTCACTGCTGTTTTTCTTATGGTAGAGAAACATTTTTCTCTACTTTTTTCTCAACACTTTTCTCTACATTTTCTAAACTTTGTCTTTTACCAGGGGTGAGAAAATGTAAGAAAAGAGGCATTTTTTTTTCCAAGAAAAATGAAAGCATACATTTTTATGAAAATAAATATTCCTTTAGATTTAACATGCAAAAAAGCTCATATGCATGAAAAGATTACCATTTAACCCTCTTTAATCAGACAGTTTCATTTAGTTTGGAAACTCTGTTACATATGTTGGAAAGCTATTGAAAAAAATATCTAAGGAGTGAAATAATTAGATTCACATTTTAGAAAGAGTACTCTAGAAGCATGCAAGAACTTAAAAGAGGTATGACTGAGAGAAAGAACATCTGTTAGAGCACTAAAGTGGTCTGCAGAGGTGAATTGACAAGTTTACAGTGGAGAAAGGAGGGTCTGATTCAAGGAGATAGAATTATTAGAATTGAGGGAATCCAACAAGTGTTGAAAGTAGAATGATGCTAGGTTTTAGGGATGGTTCACTAGATAAAATGGTGATACCATCCAGGGTACAGAATTCACAAGGAAGAAAAAGTCTTGGGGAAAGGTGAGGTGGTATAGCATTACTCTACAGTAGAAGCGGCCCAACTATATAGGTCACTGCCTGTTTTTATACAACCCACAAGTAAAATGGTTTTCACATCTATAAATGGTTGGAAAAAGTCAAAAGAAGAATGTATTTCATAACATGCAAATTACACAAAATTCAAATTTCAGTGTCCACAAATAGTTTCCTTGGGACACAATTCATTCCTTTAATCATTGTCTATACCTGGGTTCACTTCACTATGACAGAGGTGAGTAGTTGAGACAGCAACCATACGTGGTATTCTCAGGTACTACAAATTGCAGTGATACGGTTATGACTGCTCAGTATTTCAAGCACCATGTTTCATTTTGACCATCACATCGAAGGGCTTCTCAGGTGGCTCAGTGGTGAAGAATCCACCTGCCAATGCAGGACATGCAGGTTTGATCCCTGGGTTGGGAAGATCCCCTGGAGAAGGAAATGGCAACCCACTCCTGTATTCTTTTTGGGAAATCCCATGGACAGAGGAGCCTGGTGGACTACAATCCATAGGGTCGCAAAAGAGTTGGACACGACCTACCAACTCAACAACAACAATAACATCAAAACAAAAAGAGAAAACTATACTTCAAATATCAGACTTTTAATGTTTTAAGGGGCACATGGATTATTCTGCTACTGAATTAGATGGCAAAACACTTTTATCACACAATGACACTAAAGCTACACTAGAAAAATTTAACATATATTTATATAACCAAACTAAGTATCCATCATATTCATAATTCATAGGAAAGTAATCAGAGGAATTAGAAAATATAAAACAAAGTACTTCATTGTGAGAGAATTACTTCACAAAAATAAAAAGTGAAAATGAATTTGCAAACAAAGTTAAGTTTCTGAGTGGTGCACCTGTTAGTTAAGTAGAGAAAGCTATTTACTCATGGTATGTTAATTAAACTGCATTTTGACTACAGCAACCAAAAAAACATTTGCAGAGAGGGGAAGCATGTTTAAAAATAGTCTTTTGGTAAGACAGCTATGGTAAGAGCACTGGGAGCAATATTCAATATTCTATTCAATATCAATATTCAATTAGAAGACAATGCAAATAATTTTGAAAGCTTTTCTTTGCTTCTTGATAATTAACAGATACTTGAGATACTGCATAGTGTTCTTATTTTCGAAAAGGCAGTGATGAACATGAAGTCACTGAAGGACTGGCTCTCTGTAAAGACTGCATCACTACGAAGCATCACTACAAACAAAGCTAGTGGAGGTGATGGAATTCCACTTGAGCTATTTCAAATCCTGAAAGGTGATGCTGTGAAAGTGCTGCACTCAATATGACAGCAACTTTGGAAAACTCAGCAGTGGCCACAAGACTGGAAGAGGTCAGTTTTCATTCCAATCCCAAAGAAAGGCAATGCCAAAGAATGCTCAAACTACCGCACAATTGCACTCATCTCACACGCTAGTAAAGTAATGCTCAAAATTCTCCAAGCCAGGCTTCAGCAATACGTGAACCGTGAACTTCCAGATGTTCAAGCTGGTTTTAGAAAAGGCAGAGGAATCGAGATCAAATTGCCAACATCCACTGGATCATGGAAAAAGCGAGAGAGTTCCAAAAAAACATCTATTTCTGCTTTATTGACTGTGCCAAAGCCTTTGACTGTGTGGATCACAATAAACTGTGGAAAATTCTGAAAGAGATGGGAATACCAGACCATCTGACCTGTCTCTTGAGAAACCTGTATGCAGGTCAGGAAGTAACAGTTAGAACCAGACATGGAACAACAGACTGGTTCCAAATAGGAAAAGGTGTACGTCAAGGCTGTATATTGTCACCCTGTTTATTTAACTTATATGCAGAGTACTTCATTGGAAATGCTGGGCTGGAAGAAGCACAAGCTGGAATCAAGATTGCTGGGAGAAGTATCAATAACCTCAGATATGCAGATGACACCACCCTTATGGCAGAAAGTGAAGAACTAAAGAGCCTCTTGACGAAAGTGAAAGAGGAGAGTGAAAAAGTTGGCTTAAAACTCAACATTCAGAAAACTAAGCTCATGGCATCCGGTCCCATCACTTCATGGCAAACAGATGGGGAAACAGTGGAAACAGTGGCTGACTATTTTTCTGGGCTCCAAGATCACTGCAGATGTTGATTGCAGCCATGAAATTAAAAGACGCTTACTCCTTGGAAGGAAAGTTATGACCAACCTAGACAGCATATTGAAAAACAGAGACATTACTTTGCCAACAAAGGTCTGTCTAGTCAAGGCTATGGTTTACAGTGGTCATGTATGGTTGTGAGAGTTGGACTATAAAGAAAGCTGAGTGCCGAAGAATTGATGCTTTTGAACTGTGGTGTTGGAGAAGACTCTTCAGAGTCCCTTGGACTGCAAGGAGATCCAACCAGTCCATCCTAAAGGAGATCAGTCCTGGGTGTTCATTGGAAGGACTGATGTTGAAGCTGAAACTCCAATACTTTGGCCACCTGATGCAAAGAGCTGACTCATTTGAAAAGACCCTGATGCTGGGAAAGATTGAGGGCAGGAGGAGAAGAGGACAACAGAGGATGAGATGGTTGGATGGCATCACCGACTCAATGGACATGGGTATGGGTGGACTCTGGGAGCTGGTGATGGATAGGGAGGTCTGGCGTGCTGCAGTTCATGGGGTCACAAAGAGTCAGACACGACTGAGCGACTCAACTGAAAGACTGCATACAACAACAGGCAAAAATACGTTTAAAATTGAGAAAACATTAACTCAGTACAACCTAAAGTGGAAGCTACTAAGATGTGTTACAACTGATGGTTGTAAAAATATGTGAGGAACAGTAAAAGGCTTAGTAGAATAAATTCATAAAGTTTTTGAAAAGAAGGTGTATAAAGCCTATGTTTCTTTATTATATTATTCATCAGCAGTTATTTTATGGGAAAACATTTTAAACTAACATGTATTATTGAACTAATAGTATCAACTTCATTCACTCCTACAGATTTAACCACTGTCAGTTGTTTGTACTTTGATAAAAAATAGAAGCTGAATATCCTAACTTGCCTTATCATACAACAGCTTACAGGCTTAGCAGTTGTATGTTTTTATTGTGATTTTTTTTTCCCCAAGCTCAACAGTGAGACTGAAATTTCTGAACAAAAAGAAAAGTCTTCAAGCATTATTAAACAATGAATACCTTTGGAAATTATATTTTGCTGCAGATTGATAATGTTTCCTTGAATTTGACCTGAAAGTCTAGGCAAAATAGTACTCATATGCAAAACATACTATGTTAAGTCATTTTGACAACATTTTTCAAATCACAAATAACCATCAATCTGCTTTATATACTTCTTGTGCTGTCAAAATTAAAAACAAGATCTCCGTGCATATACAAATTTGCTACAGATATATTATGCAAGTTCAAACTATAGTTCCAGCAGTGTTTTTCAAACTTCACAGCAAGCGCAAAACAAACTTCCATATACCAAAACCCATTTAACTATGTAATCGAGGAGCCTCTAACTTTCAACTGGTTAATCTGCAATGTAAACAGCATACTAAATAGCAAATATTAAAGAGAATCTAAAAGAATTCTATATATGCCTTCCATACAATTAATATGATCACTAAGGTCATATGCCCATGACTGACAGCAGCATTTGGTGTCACCTATCTGTGTGAACACATTTCCAAGACAAAATCAGTTAGATGCCTTTACAGACCTGCATTAACAAATGAACAACTGCAATCAAATTTGATGATAGGGTAACTGTGAATCCCAATTAAATGAAATTGCTATCTCAAAACAATTACAATATTTTCATTAGGAGATCTGTATTACAATAAATCATGTTCAATTCATGCTATAGTCTGAATGCAGTCAATAAAAATTTTGTGGTTATTTGCTTTCTCTCATATGTATTTTCACTCTTATCTATGTATTAATAATATCTTTGATTTTGCCTCATGGCCTGTGAAGTCTAAATACTTACCATCTGGCTCTTAATGTAAAAAGTTTGCAGACCTCTGCTCTACGGAGATGCTATTCAAAGTGCAGCAGCATCTGGGAAATGTCTTGACAAGGCAAATTCTTGGCCCACCCCACATCTACTGAATCAGAATTTCTGAGGGTGAGCCCAGTAATTTTTTTCTTTTTTAACAAATGTAAGAATCACTCTTAAGGATTTTAGAGACTTGGTTCTGTCCCCTTGGATAATTTAATTCTTTGAATCAGTAAAATGGGAACAGTGTCACCCACTTCATAGAACTACTGAAGAGATTGAAACTAACTTTAAAAATCTGAGGAAAAAACATAAGGTTTAACATGGTAACTGACACTAGTAATTCTTAATAAATGGTAATAAATTTGAAAAGACCCTAATGTTGGGAAAGATTGAAGGCAGGAGGAGAAGGAGATGACAGAGGAAGAGATGGTTGGATGGCATCACTGACTCAATGGACAGGAGTTTGAGCAAGCTCCAGGAGATGGTGAAGGACAGGGAAGCCTGGCATGCAGCAGTCCACGAGGTCACAAAGAGTTGGACATGACTGAGGGACTGAACAACAACAATAAATGATAATTATTAATTCAAAGGTGTACTGGGGGGTCTCCATGCACCAGCCCATGACACATGAAAATTAAATTTTTAGAAATTTTGTGAGACAGTTATTTAAATTTCATAAACTTAAAACTAAGTAAATTACACTAAATCAAAGTTATTAACACTCAAAACTCATCACTACTTAATTACCTTACCACATTTTATCATCATCTGTGCTCATGCAGCTATTATGTCTAGATGGTAGATATCCTTATATTGGTGTGCTGCATCTCATTTCTTCCCAACTATGCATTCACAGGAAATCAACCACCACAAATCAGAGCTTTTTTGGAGAAGGGCTTCTGGCGAAACATTAATCAACACACTTCTGGTTATCATTATTAAAAATTACATAATGAATTCAGTTTTGAACTCAATGAGTCTGAATTAACTATGCACATAGGGATGTCTAACAATCTGCTAGTTAAAAAGATGTATTTTTAGGCACCAACAGCATATAGATAGTAGCTGAAGCCATAAACATGAACAAAATTGAGCAAAAGAGCATTTAGAGAAGGGATCAGATACAGAATGATATGGAACAAAAGTCAGAAAGACTTTGGAATTTATAAGTATAGCCAGTTATGGCTAGCAGCTCGATTTAACTATTCCCATTTATCACTATCCTAATTCTCAGCTTTAACTCCTGGAATGCTTCTACCAACAAAAGCTGTATAAATAGATGCACTGAATTACATTATTCTGCCATTTGAATTTAGCATCTATATCTTAGCCAGCATAAGTAACGGTATTTTAGGTCACCTATTTAGACAAAGCTAACAAGTTGGTTTATACTCTGAAATTTTTACCTCAAGTAGACATTAGCCTTTGAACAATAAAGAAAAACAAATTATACAGGGATGATAACATAGTTTAAATATCAATTATACTGAGCATATTTGAAAATTTAGTCTCAAAGAATCATAGAATTTTAGAACCAAAATAGACTTTATAAACTACTCTGGTATCTTAATTTTTTTGCTCTTCTCTCCATAAGAAAGAGCTATTTGTCAAGTTAAACATCTAGGAAAGCATTTTAAATTAATTTTCCATATCAGTTATCTGAACATTTGATTATCTGAAATTAACATGGAGTTCACAAAGGAGTGGATCTTCTTTCTCCATTCCTTCTGATGTTCATGAGTGGATGTTAAAATTTTACATAATTCTTTATGGCTGGTGACACCAATAATGCCAGAATTACCTGATTCAATTCAGCTGATCTCGAGTCTCCAGAGAGAGCACTAGTATTTTCTTAAAGGTACCTACAGGCTTGAATATTCTGCTGTGAAAATTAAAACTATGGTTCTCAAAGTGAATTAAGGCTATTACAACGTTCTAAATAGTAGTACTATCGATTTCAGAATATGACTCTACCAAGGATAGTGAATCTAACCCTCTCCCATATACAAAAAAAGGGGTATACGTACAAAACAAACATAAAGCCAACATAAGAAAAATTACTGAACTAGTCAATATATATGCTCTTTTAAAACAATACATTTTTCGTAATCACCAGCTTACAAAAATATTTTATTGCTCTACCCTGACTTGTAAAGAACAAGTAAAAGTACCAATATTAACTATTTTTTTATGAACCTATTCCTGGACTTAGAAATGCAAGACAAAAAAAAAAAAAAAAAAGACTTATCCATAAGGCTTATACTCCATGAGTTAACAGTATAATTAGAGGCACACATATAACTAGAGAAATCCCAAATTCAACAAAGACTAACAGTAAATAAAAAGTGATAAAACCATTCATCAGTAGAGATCTTTGATGCAAAATGTCATGTAAAATACAAAACCATTTCTAAACTCACTCTACATGACAGATACTGCAAAAATAAAAAGGGTACTATACTAAGTTACAGAGACATAAAACATAGAATGTCAAAGAAATGTGAGGCACTATGGTGAGATTACAAACTTTGGTTAGCCAAAAATTAGCACATGTCATTCCATGTAATGTGAAACATTTAAAATATGTTTACACGCTTATAGATGTTAAAACAGGGCAAGGAATACCGTACTACTTACTATACATAGTGAACTCTGTTTCTACTTATTCTATTCATTAGCCCCTTAGCTTTTACAGGTGACCTCCGTATCTATCATTCCTCATAAAGATGCTTTTTAGAAAATCCTTAACCAGCGGTAATACCCTAACCAAACCACATGAACCTGGAGCCTTTTTCTCAGTCATTATTACTCACTTTTCTGAAGCAGCAGTCATTGACCTTTCATTCTTGAAATCAACCAATTCTAGTCTTTCACTCCTACCTACTACAGTCTTTTTCAGTGTCAACTCATTTCATTCTTTTTTCCTAATGATGGGGCATTCCTCAAGACTCTTACCTTGGATATATTTTCTTCTTTTTCTTTGTTGGTTCTCATCCTCCTACCTAACTTCAAATATTACCTCAGGATATTGGTGGGTAATTTTCAGATATCTAGCTCACATTCTTTCTTGAGAGTTAAAATAACCACTATATATTCTTTAACCAGTTTTGGTCAGTCAACAAATTTTTACTCCCAGTTCCACGTATGATACATCAGTGTTAGAAATGTATTTCAAAATCTAGTATGAGAATCCTTGTCATCAAGAAGTAGAGAAGCTAAAAGAAAAGCTAAATAGTCCATCAGGTGCAAAACTGACCATTCATGTGTCCTCTTCCAAAGGACTGAATATATATTTAACAGATCCCACACACTCAGCATTTCCATGTAACAATGTATGACTCCTTTCTTAACTCTATATACTTTATGTGCCATATTCTATTCCTACTGCCATAGCCTGGTTCAGGCTAGAACATATTTTCACCCAACTGCAACAGCCTTCTTAACCATTCTCTAGTTTCTCATCCAATCCATCCTGCACTCAATTAACAAATTAATTTTCCTAAACCACAGATGTGCTTCAATACTTAACTGCATAAAATGTTTAACAGTCCCTCAATGGACAAGTTAAGTCCAAAAACAACTTCAGCTTGACATTAGAGGCCTTCCATTATCTGTTCCTTACCTGTTAATATTTTTTCATCTCTGTCACCCACTATTTCCTTACCTTTTGCTGTAGCCAAACATGATTATTTAATCATATCCTGAAACTGTCTGAATGTTCCTATTGCTGTATCTTCATTTATGTCACTTCTCTCCTTCCACCCCCATCCCGATCAACAGTCTCCATTCATTTCTACCTTTCAGAAGCTTAACCAAATACTGGTTCAAATAACATCATTTTTCTGAAAACTTCTCTCCATCGTCGGAAAGTATAAAATATATTAAGGTCTTCTGTATCACTCATACTTCATTTCTATTACAGTTATCTGTGTATGTATCATATTATTCCTTAAAAGTATAAGCAACTTGAAAAAATGTTTTATTAATCTTTATCCTCCCGTAGTATATTACATATGGTTGATATTCAAATATGAAGTATACACTGAATTTTAATATATACATAAAATAACAGCCAAGGTCCATAAGACCACATAAGAAGTTTCCTTCACTTTCTTATGGAGAAAATCACTGCCACAAGAATTTTTTTTTTAAACCACCTACATATTTCTTGAAAAGACATTAACAAGTGATTTTTTTTGCCCTACCAGTAATCAGTATACCCCTTATGTATGCATGAATTGTTATAATAACTTCCTTGGCTTAGAATATAAAATTGCTTCCCAAGCTTTCAGTTTTACATCATTGTATGTACCTACTGATCACAAACTAAACTGCCATACCACTGAAGACAGCAATGTAGAAAGAAATAGCTTGCCTAGTGGCTGCTCCAAAACCCATACCTCTTAAGACAACTTTTTTTTTTTTTTGAGAAAGAGAGAAGAGCAATCAGTGTAATAATACTTCTCTGTTCCCACTTCCTTCACACCTCCATTACCTCCCTAACATCTACCAACTCAAACGTTGTTCAGAGTCCATACTTACAGGTTCACAAGTTCACAATAATAGATGGGTTTCCAGTTCAACAATTAATTCAAAGATTTACTGAATACCTACTATGTGGAAGGCACTGTGGAGGACCCAAAAATTAATAAGACACAATTTTCATCTTCTGGAACACATGACTAAACGCACAACACACACACATAAACTCCATTATAAAGCTGATTATGTAAGAGCTAAAAAGCTTCCAACAAGGTACAAACAGAATGATATGAGGTGAGACCAATTGAATCAAAGTATACCTGAGAAGCTTCAAATGAGGAATGGATTTATTTTAACTTTCTTTAAAATCAAGTAATAATATTCAAGATTAATTATTTTTCAAGTATTTTTTCAGTAGTATTGCAATAGAATTTTTTTTTCCGCTGAAATGGTACTGATTCAACATGCAAGTTAAAATTTTAAAACGATTTTTATTAGCTCAGCTTGAAACATGGTGAAATATAGTTTATAGGCCAAACTTGTGGCCTATAATTAAGAAGAAAAATTTTGTTATGTTCAAGGGGAAGACAAACTTTGTCTCCAATAATCTGAACTAATATTTTACTCCCAAAGAAAGGCTAGGTACATATAAATGGACCACCCAATTTTTACAGAAATCTGTTCAGCATACCAATAGGACATTAAAAAGGAAAAACTTAAACAAGTGAAAATAAAATTCTGGGTCTTAGATTCATTCTTCATTCATACCACCTCCTCTTGTAACAATGACCTCTTCCTGATATAGAGCCAAAGGTCTGAATCAGAGCCTGGAGCATTTGCTTTTCAAGTAAGCTCCATCCACACCATTTCTAGATTTAGACACTTCTTTGAAGATTCTGGGTTGCCATGACCTAACTCTGGACGTGCTGAGTACTGTATTGACAGATGAAAGGACTACACTCATCTGAAGCTTAAAATAACTTGCAGGGAAGGAGTGGGAAAAGTCCGAGTTGACAGATGCCAATGTAGCAAATTTTAAAAAGAGGAAATTATAATAGACAGGAATGGAAACAAACTGGGGAACTTGGAGAAGCATGGTATTCCAAATTGCTACCATTTTTTAAAAACTTTGGTCTTTTAATTACATTACAGTATCCATGAAACGTTTTTGCAATTACTGAACTTCAAAATTAAGCAACATACTGTGAAAAAAAAAATAGGATAAATTACATGCACTTTTATAAAAGATACTTGCTTTTAAATATCCAAAACTCTTGACATTAACAAAAAAATAACTAAAATCAGATTATGTAGATTTCGACAAGGGAAGCCGGGAAAGAAAAACTAACATGTAAGTTCGGTAACATGTTACAGGGTGCAGTTTCCTACTACAGTAGGCAGGCGAAGGAACCAAGAAAATGGGTTGAGCACAGAATACTGCTACATTGTAGCCACTCAACACTAATTCAACAGCTAGCGGGCTCTATCCATCCTTCCTCACGTTCCTCGTGGCCTCTGACAAGTCATCCTTTCAACCTATGAGACTGTCCGCTCTCCCTCAACAAATATAATTCCCGTTCAGGTTGTAAAATCTCCCCCACAAACTACATGCTCACACCTCCTCGCCTTGGGTTGAGCGGTCCCCACAGTGGGGCACGGTCGCCCTGGCAGGGAACTTGGGTGAAGGGGTCTTTCTCGCGCTCCGACCCGAGCCTCCAGCCCAGCAGTCGCCGGGGAAAGGAAATGAGCCGCCACCGAAGAAACCGGGAAGGGGCAGCGGATGCGAGCCCGCGAGGCAGGCTCCGCGGTGCCCGAGCACCGGCGCGGGCAGGAAGAATGGAGGAGGGGAGGCTAGGCAGCGAGGTGCCCGAGAGCCGGGCGGCGGTCCGGCCCCGCGGCCCGACCCCACCCGCACTCGGCACCCTCCCAGTTCGCGGACCCGGCGTGCGTTCCGCGTGCGCCGACTCTCCCCGGAGGAAGAGCCACTGCCTCACACCCGTGGATTTGAGAAATCCGGCAACTTTGCGCGAGAAATGCTTCCCACCCTGCAACACACCGAGAAAGAGAAATATGTCAGGCGATGACGGGGGAGGAAGGATGACTTACCCATGTTCCTCCCAGAGGGTGAGGAGCCGGCAGGGCGAGGCGAAGGTCTCCGGTGCGGGCGGCGCGGCGCTGTGTCCTCCGTCTACCTCTGTCTCTCCCGCAGCCAGGGAGGGACCCGCGGGGGGCGGCCGCCAGGGAGGAGCAGCTGCCGCTGCTGCTGCTGCTGCAGACGGCGCGGCCGCGGCGGGGACGAGCGGCGGGGGGCGGGGTAGGGCAGGGCGGGGCGGGCGCAGCCTGCGGCGGGCGCGGCTCCGAGCGAGCGAGCGGGCGGGCGGCGGAGGCGCCGAGCCCAGCCGGAGGAGCGCCCGCCCCGACGCGCCGTCCGAGGGCGTCCCGCCCTCCCCACCGAGCATGCTCAGTGCGTCCCTTTCGCCCCGCCGCCCCGCCCCGCCCGGGGCCAGTGAATCCGAGCGTGCGGGTGGGCGTGTGTTTGCGGGCCGGCTGCAGCTGCGGCGAGGGAGCTTCATGGAGGCCGCCCGAGGGGCCGAGGGTGAGCCTTAAGAGGCTGGGCACCGGGACGCTGAGCCCAAGCTACTACACCTGGCTCTCTACCATGACCGCCGCCAACCCACACCCGGAAAACGGGCCCGCGCTAATTACGGGGCAGTCTAGGTGCACCGGCGGGAATTTCCCGAAGGAGGAGACGCTGGGCCTTCTTAGACCCGGGAGGGTGGTCGGGAAGCAAAGCGAACGTACTGAAATGAAGGTTGAATGGACGTACTGGCCATGAGGCCAGCGACTCTGAAGACAGATACCCGAGAACGCCCGTTTTCAGAGCAGCCTATGGGCCCGCTGGGCACAGAGGAAAGAGGCGGCCGTTGGGAGGGCGCTCAACATTAGGACTGTCTTGTCTGTGGCCAGTTAAAAAAAAAAAAGTTCGGGAAACGAGAGGAGTGACCATCCCGGGATTTCTTCAGAAAGTGGTGTTCTCCTTCCAGAAGAGTGCGGCCTTCCGTTCCCCGGAGGACACCTGAAAAGCTATGTAACTAGGGTGCCCTGGCCGTAGGGCGCCACCCTGCCGGGATGTGTCCGGCTCCCTTTGAACGCGGCAGGCACAAGGTTGCCAAAGTGGAAAATAAAAAAGTCCGCAGAGTTGCCTGCGGCCCCTCAGGGTACATCGGTCGGAGTTTTCCTGGGTCTGCGAGGCCGCCGCCTGCTCCCCACACCTCCCGGACAGCGGGGAAAACCTGAGCCTCGCGGTCCCCTAGTGAGGGCGCCCTCCCAACTGGGCATGCGCGCGGGGCGGAGGCTGGTCTTCGCTCCTCTGCCCTGGGAGAGGAGGCAGGGGGGACATCTATTTCGCCGCTCTGGTCGTTCCCTGACCCCACTTTGGTGGTTGGGGTGAGGAACCTGTTCGCTCTCCCGAGGCAGCAGCAACTGCAGTCCTGCAGGGGAAAGGGCGCAGTCAGCAGCACAACCTGTGAGAGGGAGATGATGAATAGCTAAATGGAAATTCCTTTCCTTTTTCAACTTTTTATATTCAGTGTTGAGAAAAAGCCCCCTTTTCATACATGGCCCCTTTTTAAATCAGCTCAGTTTCTATTTGTATAACTGATACCACACAAGTCAAAAGAGGTCTTGTAACTTGTTAAGTCGCAAAGTCGTGTCCGACCCTTATGCAACCCCAGGGACTATAGGGCGCCAGGTTCCTCTGTCCATGCGATTTCCCAGGCAAGATTACTGGAGTGGGTTGCCATTTCCTTATCTAGGGGATCTTCCAGACCCAGAAATAGAACCCCCATCTCCTGGGGTGGTGGATTCTTTACTACTGAGTCACCAGGGAAGCCCTTGTAACTTGTTGAGCAGAGGTCAAATTTTCTAAAACAAAAATGAAACATGATAAGTAAAAAGAAAGAGGTTTGGTAAAACAAAATACAATGTAACTACAGAAGTCAAAACTATTAGACTTTTCTGGCTGCTGCTTTTTTTTTTCAGGCTTAGTCACCTCTGCCTCTCAGCCCTAATTCTGGGTGAGGGGAATATGCAAAATTAGTTTCGTTTCTCTCGGTTGTAACGGTCTTTCAGCTGTTGATCCAAAGAAGCACTAACAAAAGCTGTTGCTTATTGAGCCCTTAAAGGACTTCAAATAAGTAAAGGCAATAATATTGAATAACAAAAGCGGGTAACATTTACTGAGTGCTTCCCAGGTGTCAGACACTGTTCTAAGCACTATTGATGGGGTGCAGGGCAGGCTTCCCTTTAAATATGCTACTATGGCATATTTATTATTTGAAATTATGATTGTGAAACATCCAGTGCAAAAAGACCACTGTGATCATTTGTTCCCCTGAAAGCATGAAATAAATATCCCATAGGAGATGTCCTCTATATATCAGAAAGACCAGTCAATCCTAAAGAAAATCAATCCTGAATATTTGTTTGAAGGACATTGATGCTGAAGCTGAAGCTCCAATACTTGGCCACCTAATGTGAAGAGTCGACTCATTGGAAAAGACCCTGATGGTGGGAAAGACTGAAGGCAAAAGAAGAGGGCAGAAGAAGATGAGGTGGTTAGATAGCATCACCGACTCAATATAAATTTGAGCAAACTCATGGAGATAGTGAAGGACGGGGTAGCCATAGGGTCGCAAAGAGTGGAACACAACTTAGCGAGTGAACAACAACAATCAGGAGTATAGATGGCATCCTTATTGCCAGAGATAGATAATTCAAGGCAAAGAACCCTTGCTATCCCAAGTCTGAGTCCCTGTTTTCTCAGAAAGAAGTCTTTCTGTGAAAGGTATAAAAGCTGCCTGCTTTGGCCAAAAAAACAGAAACACCGACTTTTCTGATGCCCGAGATGGTCAGGCGCTTCACTCCTTGTACACTATTTCCCTTTCTGTGATACAAAAATGCTCTTGCTGGTTACCTCAAAATAGTCTTACAGGCTTGAATTAGTTTCCTAAGTACCACAAGCTGCTTGGCTTAGAACAACAGGAATGTATTTTCGTACAGTTCTAGGGGCCAGGAGTCTGAAATCAAAGTGTGGGCAGGGCCATGCTCACTGTGAAGGCACTAGGGAAAGATTTCTTCCAGGCCTCCCCTAGCCTCTGGTAGTTTCTTGGCTTGTGCTTATGTATCCCCATCCTTCACATGGCATGTCTCTTGAAATTTTTCTTTTTTATGAGTACTCCAGTCATTTTCAATTAGAGGCCCAACTACTCTAATCTGACCTCATCTTTAATTATACCTTCAGTGACACTATTTCCAAATAAGGTCACATTCTGATATACTGAGGGCTAGGACTTCAACATATAAATTTGCAGGGAACATGATTCAATCCATAACACACCAATGCAAACTACATACACACACACGCCCTACCATGTTCCACTTTCATTTTGGACCTTTCCAGAAGACCACCCTGGGGCCTTTGTGTTGCTGCTCCTCATTTTTTGTCCCTCTCTCTTTCTTTAACCTACATTAATCTCTTCCAGATTCTCAAGTTCACTTGCTTTGCTTTTCCATGCTACTTCCATTTGTAGTTATATATTACAGTAATTTCTAAGAGCATCTTCTATCTTTTGTTTGGATGCATAAATTGAAACTAGCAAAAGCAGCTGAAGCGGTTTTGTGATCACCCACCTGACACTAGTTTAAATGCCTCCTTTGTTCTGCTTGAATCCACAAACCATCTGCTAGGCACCCCACCAGTTAAAGCCATAGGGCTGTCCCTGCGTATTGCATACAGTGAGCCCCAGTGCATTGCTGTGTAACATCTGTTGCTGTTGTTGTTGAGTCATGTCTGACTCTTTGCGACCCCATGGATGGTAGCCCACCAGACTCCTCTCCATGGAATTTTTCCAGTCAAGAATACTGGAGCAAGTTGCCATTTCTTTCTCCAGGAGATCTTCCCAACCCAAGGATTGAACCTGCATCTCCTGCAAATCTTCTGCATTGCAGGCAGGTTCTTTACCACTGAGCCACACGGGAAGCCCCCGTGAGACCCAATACTGACTGCTATGTGCAGTTGTGGGCTGGTATAACACCTAACTCTTTCACACACACACTAGCTCCCCTCCCCTTCCTTGTCTTCTCCTCTCATATGAAAGTAACGTTTTTCTCAGGTCTTCACTTTCTTGATCATTTATTCAAATGTTATCTACATGAGGCCTTCCCTAGCCATTTCATCTAAACTTTCAACACTAGCTCCACTTCTGTATTTTTTCCTATGCACTTACACTAAAATAATTCATATTTTGTTTATGAGCTGTCACTCCCATTTAAATTTAAGCTCCTCAAGGACAGGGATTTTTGTCTGTCTTATTTGCCATTATATCCTCAGTGCCAGAATGATGCTAGCATACAGAAAGTGTGCAATAAAAATCTGTTTTATAAATGAAAGTCTTTTCATGCTTTCAGAGCTTTTGTCTTAAAGTTGAGCGAGAATGGTATTATTATTCTTTTTATAAACTCCAGCACTTGACCAAGTAAAATAAGTTATTCAATAAATATTGATGATGATGACAGCTGCTATCTGTGTTGCTTCTTTCTTAAAGTATGAATCTTCTAAACGGTAGGGACTAGTTTTGTACTAATTCATTCACTCATTCAGTTAATACAGACACTGAATGCCTACTATGTATCAGGCACTATAATAGGCACTAGGGATAAAAAATAAACTATGGTCCCTGCTCTCAAAAAACTTATATATTAGAAAAATTTCTTTGATGAAGCTTCCAGTCATTGATCCCATAAATATTATTCTGATGTCAAAATAGTTTTCCAGAATAAATCTACTCATTCTCGTGTTCCAGGTAAAGCAATGCTCAGGATTTGATTATGCCTGCTACAAAATAAAGGAAGAAATTCTATCTAGAAATATCTATATATTCATGAAGTGTCACAGATTTATTTGAGTAGCAAATTATTATTGGGATGGGGGCAGGTGAGAAGAAGTATCAAGAAAAATGTTTATTAGAAAGGGTCAGAGCACTATATTTTGACGGTTTATAACAAAACTTACCTTATTGACCCATGTAAACTTTAAGAGGTTAGAAGTTGATTTAAATTCTATAAAGGAAATGTACTGGGAGGGACAGAGCAAGAAGAAGTAGAAAAAGAGAGCGAATGTTCTTTAAAAGAATAATAGGGAACTGATTGCTTCTTCTTCACCATGATGTTCTGAATAACATTTAAGGGAATCTCACTGGAGTAGTTAACTAAACTGTGCAGTGATGAAAAATAAAATGATTTGGCAGTGAACAGTCTTCTGCCTAAACTCTAGTTTTAAAAGGCCCCAATGAGGTTAGGCTAGTCCAGGTTGAGCAACTGAAATGTCAATCCCTAGTTTACTGTAACCCTATTCACCCTCTCCTCTCATTTACTTAATCTATTAACCGTTTTCTCAGTTCAGTTCAGTCGCTCAGTTGTGTCTGACTCTTTGTGACCCATGGACTGCAGCATACCAGGCTTCCCTATCCATCACCATCTCCTGGAGCTTGCTCAAACTCATGTCCATCGAATTGGTGATGCCATCCAACCATCTCATCCTCTGTCATCCCCTTCTCCTCCCGCCTTCAATCTTTCCCAGCACCGAGGTCTTTTCCAATGAGTCAGTTCTTTGCATCAGGTGGCCAAAGTACTGGAGTTTCAGCTTCAGCATCAGTCCTTCCAATGAATATTCAGGACTGATTTCCTTTAGGATTGACTGGCTTGATCTCCTTGCAGTCCAAGACCATTTTCTACATCTGATGAATTTTCTTTTTTTAATAGTCTGTCACTTCAAATTATCAATGTCTACCTATTTCAAACAATCATAAGCCTAGATTGTATGTGTGTATATATATACACATATATGTGTATTTATATATTTGTATGATATATATTATATATAACATATAATATAATATATAATAAATATATAATA
Source organism: Giraffa tippelskirchi (assembly GCF_054371585.1). Classification (NCBI taxonomy): domain Eukaryota; kingdom Metazoa; phylum Chordata; class Mammalia; order Artiodactyla; family Giraffidae; genus Giraffa; species Giraffa tippelskirchi. The sequence goes on along the minus strand of NC_137275.1, from coordinate 83,848,113 downwards.
TATATTTATAAATATATAATATTGTTATGTATATTGTATGTGTGTATATACACACATATATATTTATATATTATATTTATATAAATATTATTTGTATAATATATATATGTGCCTGCCTGCTCAGTTACTTCAGTCATGTCTGACTCTCTGCGACCCTATGGACTGTAGCCCACCAGGCTCCTCTGTCCATGGGATTCTCCAGGCAAGAATACTGGAGTGGGTTGCCATTTCCTCCTCCAGGGAATCTTCTGGACCCAGGGATCAAACCTACATCTCTTATGTCTCCTGCATTAGGCAGGGTGGTTCTTAACCACTGAGATACCTGGGAAGCCCATAATATATATATTTATATATATATATTAGATGGGACAAAATGCTTTACAACCAGTCAAGTAGTTTCTGAGCATTTCTTCTGAGCTCAGCACTCTGCTAGGTGCTCTCAGAGATAGATATAGATATGCAGCATGCAAAACAAGAGTAGGAACAGTCAATTTTTTGAAGTTTCTTCCTATTAGAAAATTACCTAAGTATGTGAGTATCAACATATAAAGAAATCTAGTCAGAGAAGTCAAAGCTTGCTCCATAAGGATGTGAATGGATATTTGAAGATATTATTGGAAGAAAGGAATCTATCCTGAGAGAGAAACAGTATGAGCTAGGGCACACATATGTCGTATTCATTAGACCATAAAAAAGATCATGTTGGGGCATACTGAAAAATAAGATTGAAGTTGTAGTAAGAGGGACAGATTGTGAGGGCCTAAAATAGCCAAGTGAAGGAATTTGAACTTGATAAGGTAAGAAATAAGAGCCACTGAAAGTTTCTGAGAAATGGAATGTAGTGATAACAATATAGGGGCCAGAGAAGAAGTAGTACATTAAAGAAAGCAATACTTAATAAGAGTATGTGACACTCTGTCTAGGAGTTAGGCACACAGCAGCGAATAAGAGTTTTGGCCCTCCAGGAGTACAGTGGTAGAGACAGACAAGTAGAGTCCAGAGCTATAAGTAACAGGAAGGGGTAGTGTGGAAGGATATAGGTAGGACATTTAACCCTACTGTGGAGAGCTTCCTGGAAAAGATGCCATCAAGCAGAGACCTGAAGGAGAAACAGGTCAAGGAATCAAAAGGCTTTATTTTATGTACATGGGCAAGGAGACAAGAATTTGAATCTTTGAGGAACCTATAGGCAGTTCATGGCTAGAGCGAGATGTGCACAGATGTGGGGAAAGGGAGAAGGTCATGGAATAAAAGTGGACAAGAAAGAGGGATCAGATCTTGCAGGGCCTTGATGGCTGAAGGTATAATCCTGAGTGTATTATCCTGAGGGAGTAGGGAGGGTTTGAAGTTTGAAAATGACATAGTTAAATTTATATTTGAGTAGCTGCAAAGTGGAAAATGTCTAAGAATGAGGTCTAGACGAGAAGGTGGGGGCCTATTGCAATATTCCAGATGTGAGCTGAACTAAAATAGAAGCAGTAGGGACAGAGAGTAAAGGATAGTCTTGAGAAATACTAAGGAAGTGGTATAGGTTTGGTGGTAAAGGTTTAATCTAATCTAAACATTAGATTTGTTTAGAATTGTTTATTTTAAATAATACAACAGTACTAAGGGTAGTTCAGTTCAGTTCAGTCTCTCAGTCGTGTCCGACTCTCTGCGACCCCATGAATTGCAGCACGCCAGGCCTCTCTGTCCATCACCAACTCCCGGAGTCTACCCAAACCCACGTTCATCGAGTCGGTGATGCCATCCAACCATCTCATCCTCTGTCGTCCCCTTCTCCTCCCACCCCCAATCCTACCCAGCATTAGGGTCTTTTCCAGTGAGTCAACCCTTCGCATGAGGTGGCCAAAGTATTGGAGCTTCAGCTTCAACATCAGACCTTCCAATGAACACCCAGGATTGATCTCTTTTAGGATGGATTGATTGGATCTCCTTGCAGTCCAAGAAACTCTCAAGAGTCTTCTCCAACACCACAGTTCAAAAGCATCAATTCTTCGGCGCTCAGCTTTCCTCACCGTCGAACTCTCACATCCATACATGACCACTGGAAAAACCATAGTCTTGACTAGACGGACTTTTGTTGGCAAAGTAATGTCTCTGCTTTTAAACATGCTATCTAGGTTGGCCATAAACTTCCTTCCAAGTAGTAAGCGTCTTTTAATTTCATGGCTGCAGTCACCATCAGCAGTGATTCTGGAGCCCAAAAAAGTAAAGTCTGACACTGTTTCCCCATCTATTTCCCATGAAGTGATGGGACCAGATGCCATGATCTTAGTTTTCTGAACGTTGAGCTTTAAGCCAACTTTTTCACTCTCCTCCTTCACTTTCATCAAGAGGCTCTTTAGTTCTTCTTCACTTTCTGCCATAAGGGTGGTGTCATCCGCATATCTGAGGTTATTGATATTTCTCCCGGCAATCTTGATTCCAGCTTGTGTTGCTTCCAGCCCAGCGTTTCTCATGATGTACTCTGCATATAAGTTAAATAAGCAGGGTGACAATATACAGCCTTGACGTACTCCTTTTCCTATTTGGAACCAGTCTGTTGTTCCATGTCCAGTTCTGACTATTGCTTCCTGACCTGCATACAGGTTTCTCAAGAGACAGGTCAGATGGTCTGGCATTCCCATCTCTTTCAGAATTTTCCACAGTTTATTGTGATCCACACAGTCAAAGGCTTTGGCATAGTCAATAAAGCAGAAATAGATGTTTTTCTGGAACTCTCTTGCTTTTTCGATGATCCAGCGGATATTGGCAATTTGATCTCTGGTTCCTCTGCCTTTTCTAAAACCAGCTTGAACATCTGGAAGTTCACGGTTCACGGATTGCTGAAGCCTGGCTTGGAGAATTTTGAGCATTACTTTACTAGCATGTGAGATGAGTGCAATTGTGCGGTAGTTTGAGCATTCTTTGGCATTGCCTTTCTTTGGGATTGGAACGAAGACTGACCTCTTCCAGTCCTGTGGCCACTGCTGAGTTTTCCAAATTTGCTGGCATATCGAGTGCAGCACTTTCACAGCATCACCTTTGAGGATTTGAAATAGCTCAACTGGAATTCCATCACCTCCACTAGCTTTGTTCGTAGTGATGCTTTCTAAGGCCCACTTGACTTCACATTCCAAGATGTCTGGCTCTAGGTGAGTGATCACACCATCGTGATTATCTGTGTCGTGAAGATCTTTTTTGTACAGTTCTTCTGTGTATTCTTGCCACCTCTTCTTCACACTAAAACTAAAACAACAGAAAACTAGCTAATCTGATCACACGGACCACAGCCTTGTCTATCTCAATGAAACTAAGCCATGCCGTGTGGGGCCACCCAAGACGGATGGGTCATGGTGGAGAGGTCTGACAGATTGTGGTCCACTGGAGAAGGGCATGGCAAACCACTTCAGTATTCTTGCCTTGAGAACCCCATGAACAGTATGAAAAGGCAAAAGGATAGGACACTGAAAGATGAACTCCCCAGGTCAGTAGGTGCCCAATATGCTAATGGAGATCAGTGGAGAAATAACTCCAGAAAGAATGATGGGATGGAGCCAAAGCAAAAACAATACCCAACTGTGGATGTGACTGGTGATAGACGCAAAGTCCGATGCTGTAAAGAGCAATATTGCATAGGAACCTGGAATGTTAGGTCCATGAATCAAGGCAAACTGCAAGTGGTCAAACAGGAGATGGCAAGAGTGAACGTTGACATTCTAGGAATCAGCGAACTAAGATGGACTGGATGGGTGAATTTAACTCAGATGACCATTATATCTACTACTGTGGGCAAGAATCCCTTAGAAGAAATGGAGTAGCCATCATGGTCAACAAAAGAGTCCGAAATGCAGTACTTGGATGCAATCTCAAAAACGACAGAATGATCTCTGTTCGCTTCCAAGGCAAACCGTTCAATATCACGGTAATCCAAGTCTATGCCCCGACCAGTAACGCCGAAGAAGCTGAAGTTGAACGATTCTATGAAGATCTACAAGACCTTCTAGAACTAACACCCAAAAAAGATGTCCTTTTCATTATAGGGGACTGGAATGCAAAAGTAGGAAGTCAAGAAACACCTGGCGTAACAGGCAGGTTTGGCCTTGGAGTACAGAATGAAGCAGGGCAAAGGCTAATAGAGTTTTGCCACGAGAACGCACTGGTAATAGCAAACACCCTATTCCAACAACACAAGAGAAGACTCTACATGTGGACATCACCAGATGGTCAACACCGAAATGAGATTGATTATATTCTTTGCAGCCAAAGATGGAGAAGCTCTATACAGTCAGCAAAAACAAGACCGGGAGCAGACTGTGGCTCAGATCATGAACTGCTTATTGCCAAATTCAGACTTAAATTGAAGAAAGTAGGGAAAACCACTAGACCATTCAGGTATGACCTAGATCAAATCCCTTATGAGTATACAGTGGAAGTGACAAATAGATTTAAGGGACTAGACTTGATAGACAGAATGCCTGATGAACTATGGACAGAGGTTCGTGACATTGTACAGGAGACAGGGATCAACAAAATCCCCATGGAAAAGAAATGCAAAAAAGCAAAATGGCTGTCTGAGGAGGACTTACAGATAGCTGGGAAGAGAAGAGAAGCGAAAAGGAAAGGAGAAAAGGAAAGATATTCTCATCTGAATGCAGAGTTCCAAAGAATAGCAAGGAGAGATAAGAAAGCCTTCCTCAGCGATCAGTGCAAACAAATAGAGGAAAACAACAGATTGGGAAAGACTAGAGACCTCTTCAAGAAAATTAGAGATACCAAGGGAACATTTCACGCAAAGATAGGCTCGATAAAGGACAGAAATGGTATGGACCTAACAGAAGCAGAAGATATTAAGAAGAGGTGGCAAGAATACACAGAAGAACTGTACTAAGGATAAGGTATTATTAAAATCTCAGTTTTACAAATGATGGAACATGTTGAGAGAGGTTAAATAATATACCTTAGAATCAACAACTGATAAATAAAATAAGCAGAAGTCAAATTTAAGCCTCTCCGACTCAAACTCCCACTGCAATAATATGTAGATAAAAATGCTGAAGGAAAATAACTTCTATTTTGGGTGACAACAACAGATTAAAAAATAGTATATTATAAAATTTTATTTGAAGCAAGTTTAATTGTCTCTAAAATAATTTTTTTGGCTCTACTTCTCTGAACCTTATGAATTTAAAAGACAGAATCTCTGTTACTATAATATTTTATTTATGAATATTTAATAAAGCTACTTTTCATTAGGCTATAGGTTCAGTTATTCTTGAAATAATATTTGGTTTATTTTAATTTCAGTTGCCTTTACCATTCCATTGCATTAAAAGGGGGGTTAGAAGTTTGCTATGCATCTAGGATTCTTATTATGACATGCAGGAATTTGGTACATTTGTATGTTTTTAGACCATTTGATAAGTATGGATAACCTACGTTTCCTTTTCTTCCTGTAAATTTCAAATTTAATTCAGTCCTTAAAATGTTGTTAGTGAGATATCAGTTCAGAAAAATGACATCTCAGCTTACAGTCTCCTTACTGAGTTCTCACTTCATTTTATTTCCATGTTTCATAATAATGAGAAAGTTGCACCAGAGTAGCATGAATACGTGGCTTGAGAACACTGAGATCTAATGGTTGAGTACGTTACCAAAGAGGCAAAGAGAGTTCAAGAAACAAGAATGCTGAGTCCTGGTCTACCTCTAACTACCTCTGTAGCAGTTAATTTTGCCTTTTGGGACAGTTCACTATATCACTGATTCTCAAATTCATTCTTTTTAAAAATTGTGAATTATACTAGATCTGTCAAAGGAAGAAAATATGAACTTTCAAATTTAAGGAATATTTTCTCATGGTCTCAGTTCTGATGGAAGCATTTAGTTCTACTACCTAAAATTATCTCCATGCTCTAACCCACCCACACACATGTACACATCCTCACAAACTTACTAGAAAAATCCTCCAACTCTGAAAACGTTCCATTGCTCCTACCTGTGCTGGGCTAAGGCAAAACTGGGAAGTAATTCAAATTCAGTTCAGTTCAGTCACTCAGTCGTGTCCGACTCATTGAGACCCCATGAATTGCAGCACACCAGGCCTCCCTGTCCGTCACCAACTCCCGGAGTTTACCCAAACCCATGTTCATCGAGTCGGTGATGCCATCCAACCATCTCATCCTCTGTCGTCCCCTTCTCCTCCCGCCCCCAATCCTACCCAGCATTAGGGTCTTTTCCAATGAGCCAACTCTTCGCATGAGGTGGCCAAAGTATTGGAGTTTCAGCTTCAACATCAGGCCTTCCAATGAACACCCAGGATTGATCTCCTTTAGGATGGATTGATTGGATCTCCTTGCAGTCCAAGGGACTCTCAAGAGTCTTCTCCAACACCACAGCTCAAAAGCATCAATTCTGCGGTGCTCAGCTTTCTTCACCGTCCAACTCTCACATCCATACATGACCACTGGAAAAACCATAGCCTTGACTAGATGGACTTTTGTTGGCAAAGTAATGTCTCTGCTTTTAAATATGCTATCTAGGTTGGCCATAACCTTCCTTCCAAGGAGTAAGCATCTCTTAATTTCATGGCTGCAGTCACCATCAGCAGTGATTCTGGAGCCCAAAAAAATAAAGTCTGACACTGTTTCCACTGTTTCCCCATCTATTTCCCATGGAGTTATGGGACCAGATGCCATGATCTTAGTTTTCTGAACGTTGAGCTTTAAGCCAACTTTTTCACTCTCCTCCTTCACCTTCAACAAGAGGTCCTTAGTTCTTCTTCACTCTCTGCCATAAGGGTGGTGTCATCCGCATATCTGAGTTTATTGATATTTCTCCCGGCAATCATGATTCCAGCTTGTGTTTCTCCCAGCCCAGCGTTTCTCATGATGTACTCTGCATATAAGTTAAATAAGCAGGGTGACAATATACAGCCTTGATGTACTCTTTTTTCTATTTGAAACTAATTCAAATTAGTCTGATGCTTTTGAGAATCTTGGGTTATTTTCAAAAAGTCTCATGTAACATAACATCTAATACTAACCACATGAATTAGATATTTTACAGATAAGGAAATAGAGAAACAAGATATTTTAATTAACTTGACTAAGGCTAGAGATCTCTTCAAGAAAATTAGAGATACTAAAGAAACATTTCATGCAAAGATAGGCTCGATAAAGGACAGAAATGGTATGGACCTAACAGAAGCAGAAGATATTAAGAAGAGGTGGCAAGAATATACAGAACTGTACAAAAAAGATCTTCACAACCCAGATAATCATGATGGTGTGATCACTCACCTAGAGCCAGACATCCTGGAATGTGACGTCAAGTGGGCCTTGGAAAGCATCACTACGAACAAAGCTAGTGGAGGTGATGGAATTCCAGTTGAGCTATTTCAAATCCTCAAAGATGATGCTGTGAAAGTGCTGCACTCAATAAGCCAGCAAATTTGGAAAACTCAGCAGTGGCCACAGGACTGGAAAAGGTCAGTTTTCATTCCAATCCCAAAAAAGGCAATGCCAAAGAATGCTCAAACTACCGCACAATTGCACTCATCTCACATGCTAGTAAAGTAATGCTCAAAATTCTCCAAGCTAGGCTTCAGCAATATGTGAACCGTGAACTTCCAGATGTTCAAGCTGGTTTTAGAAAAGGCAGAGGAACCAGAGATCAAATTGCCAATATCCGCTGGATCATCAAAAAAGCAAGAGAGTTCCAGAAAAACATCTATTTCTGCTTTATTGACTATGCCAAAGCTTTTGACTGTGTGGATCACAATAAACTGTGGAAAATTCTGAAAGAGATGGGAATACCAGACCATCTGACCTGTCTCTTGAGAAACCTGTATGCAGGTCAGGAAGCAACAGTCAGAACTGGACATGGAACAACAGACTGGTTCCAAATAGGAAAAGGAGTACGTCAAGGCTGCATATTGTCACCCAGCTTATTAACTTATATGCAGAGTACATCATGAGAAACGCTGGGCTGGAAGAAACACAAGCTGGAATCAAGACTGCCGGGAGAAATATCAATAACCTCAGATATGCAGATGACACCAGTCTTATGGCAGAAAGTGAAGAACTAAAGAGCCTCTTGATGAAAGAGGAGAGTGAAAAAGTTGGCTTAAAGCTCAACATTCAGAAAACTAAGATCATGGCATCTGGTCCCATCACTTCATGGGAAGTAGATGGGGAAATAGTGGAAACAGTGTCAGACTTTATTTTTTTGGGCTCCAGAATCACTGCTGATGGTGACTGCAGCCATGAAATTAAAAGACGCTTACTACTTGGAAAGAAGGTTATGACCAACCTAGATTGCATATATAAAAGCAGAGACATTACTTTGCCAACAAAAGTCTGTCTAGTCAAGGCTATGGTTTTTCCAGTGGTCATGTATGGATGTGAGAGTTGGACGGTGAAGAAAGCTGAGCACTGCAGAACTGATGCTTTTGAACTGTGGTGTTGGGGAAGACTCTTGAGAGTCCCTTGGACTGCAAGGAGATCCAATCAATCCATCCTAAAGGAGATCGATCCTGGGTGTTCATTGGAAGGCCTGATGTTGAAGCTGAAACTCCAATACTTTGGCCACCTCATGCGAAGAGTTGACTGGAAAAGACCCTGATGCTGGGTAGGATTAGGGGCAGGAGGAGAAGGGGACAACAGAGAATGAGATGGTTGGATGGCATCACCAACTCGATGAACATGGGTTTGGGTAAACTCCGGGAGTTGGTGACGGACAGGGAGGCCTGGTGTGCTGCAATTCATGGGGTCGCAAAGAATCAGACATGACTGAGGGACTGAACTGAACTGAACTGAAGGTCACAAGACCAATAAAATGTAGAGCTGGAATTTGAGCCAAGTCTGTTTGATCTCAAAGTCCATGCTCCCTCCCTTTCATTGCATTACTGCATGTAAATCTGTTTTCTTGCCCCAAACCTCACTTCCACTGTAATACTGCATGAAGAACAAACACCTGTATTTTATCTTACTTCGCCACACTGGTACAGTTAACTATCTGTTTCAGTTTCTAATTAAGAATGATTTTCTTTTCAGGGTTAATGGAAGCTAATCTGATAATCTATGCCAATAGGCTTATACCCATCCATTCCTCTTGTGAAACATGTGTAAGCACTTAAAGAGTGGTGTTTTAGATAAAAGTGAAAATTCAAAAGAGGAGTTCTGATTAGATTATCTTACTATCTTCATATACTTTTGTGTAGCCCAAATCACCAATAATTGCCCATTTTCCCCACTTAGGGTTTTTCCAGATCCTCTTGAAATCTCCACCATTTCCTTTTCAGGGGTCCTCTTTTATCTACTTTAAAATTCACTGAAAGATTTCCTTAAGGAGACACATTCTAATTTAATCTCATCCAACCCTGATTAAGTTCTTAGTGCTTACAAAACTTCTGCAATAAAAACTGGCTTATTCAGACTTCTGAATAGAAACACCTCATTAACCAGCATGTCTATTTACCTGCAGTTCACTGATAATTGATTCTTATAATGACGATCCTGAGGGGCAAGATTCTGAAGTATTAAAGACTGAATGAAGTTTGCTTGATGTACTTATATTTATTTTTCATGACTGCTGTAACAAATTACCCACAAAATTATTGGCTTAAAATAACACAAATTTATTATCTTACAGTTCTGGAGGTCAAAAATCCAAAAATGGAGTTCACTGGGCTACAATCAAGGTGTCATCAGGGTTTGCTTCCTTCCTTTCTGGAGGTTCTGTGTTAGTTGTTCAGTTGTGTCTGACTCTTTTGCGACCCCATCGACAGGCTCCTCTGTCCGTGGAATTCTCCGGGCAACAATACTGGAGTAGGTAGCCATTCACTTCTCCAGGGGATTTTCCTGACCGGGGTTTAACCCAGGTCTCCTGCATTGCAAGCAGATTATTTACCATCTGAGCCTTCTGGAGACTCTAGAGGAAATTTCGTTGCCTTTTTCAGCTGTTCAAGACTGCCTACATTCCTTAGCTAGTGTGCTCCTTGCAGTCTGCAATCACATCTCCTCCTCTCACTCTCCTGCCTATTTCTTTCCCTTATAAGGGCCCTCATGTTTATTGTGGACCCACTAAAATAACCCAAGATAATCTTCCCATCTCATGATCCTTCATTTAATCATATTTGCAAAGTCCCTACTGCCATGTAAGGTAATGTATTTCTTATTTTTTATTGCAATATAGTTGATTACAATGTTGTGTTTGTTGCAGGCATCCGGCAAAGTGATTCAATCATATATGTAAATATATGTGTATGTATGTGCATATGTTCTTTTTCACATTCTTTCCATTATAGGTTATTACAAGATATTGAATATAGTTTTCTGTGTTATACAGTAGGTCTTTGTTGTTTATCTATTTTATATTAATATAAAGTAGTGTGTATCTGTTAATCCCAAACTCCTAATTTATCCCTCCCCCTGTTTTCTCTTTTGGTAGCTGTAAGTTTATTTTTTATATCTGTGAGTCTGTTTCTGTTTTTTAAGTAAGTTAAAAAAAATTTGTTCCATTTTTATAAGATTCCATATATAAGTGATATCATATGATAGTTGTCTTTCTCTGACTGACTCACTTCATTTAGTATGATAATTTCTAAGTGATTGACAGATTCCAGGAACTTGAACATGGACATCTTACAGGTGAAGGGACATTATTCCGCCTACCTTGGTAGTACATATTAAATTTATTTTGTCCTATTAAATATATGACAATTAGTAAAAATATATATGTATATATGATACATAGGTGATATATATATGTGAATGTACATGATAAATCTATTAACTATTTCTTTAATCGTGCTGAAAAAAACACTTTAATTTTTATTTTACATATGAGTTTTAATCATTTCATGGATATGATACTTGTCTTTCTAGATCCACTATCCAGATCTCCTTTTTCATGTCCTTTTTCCCTTCATAGAATCTAGTAATAGCTCTTCATGTGTACATTTTCAATAAACTGACATATTCTTGAAGGAATCAGAGTGTGAACCAGGTTTATATGGTAAATAAACCAATTTCTGGTTTCAAAACAATGATAGGACTATGAAAAATTCATATGGAAATTAATTGGAATTTATACTTTGTAATTATCAAGTTAGCAAGCCAGGTTATTAATTCTGAATTGCTATTTCCATGTAATCATTCATTGATTCAACAAATATTCAATACTTAACACTAGCTTACTATGAGCTAAGATTTTTGGATACAACAGTGAACAATAAAGACTTGTTCCTTCATTGAGCAGATTTTAGTGAGGAGAAGAAACAAGCAAATAAACAGAACATAAAGATGGGATAAATATAGAGAATTTCTTGGCTATTCAGTGGTTAGGACTCTGTGTTTTCACTGCTGAGGCCCATATTCAATCCCTGCTGGGGAAACTGAGATCCTGCAAGCTGTGCAGTGCAGTCTAAAAAAAGGTGGGGGTCAGGGTGGATGAGTACTATAAGAGAAGCAGATAAGAAGCTAGGGCAGACAAAAATGACAGTGGGGAAGTAACTTACATGACGCCATGTGGGAAGGCCACTCTTAGAACATGATAACTAATCTGAGGCCTGAAGATAAGAGGCAGATCATGCGAAAAGCTAGAGGAGGAACTCCCTGGGCACAGGGAGCTGCAAGTGCAAAAATACTGAGGCAGAAAAATTGTGGCTGTGTTTTAGGAAATGAAAGACAGCCAGAATAACTGAAGCCTAGTAAGTAGGAGAGAGTGGCAAAAATGAAGTTGCAGAGGTAGACGAAGTCTAGTAATGTAGCATTTAGGGCTTTAATGGATGGAAAAAAAAAAACATGTGTTATTCCAGAAGTTAAAAACAAGAGGAATATAGAACTCAGGAGTGAGGATTAGATAGAAGTCAAAATAGCAGCTACGTTACTGATTCTGTTGATTGGAGAATCAGTCAAATAGACTTCTTAATACTCCTCCCGCTGTCATCACCCTGAAAAAATATCCCTCCCCTATTGTCCCTAGCAGAACTGAACTGCAGGTTTTCCTTCCAGGGGCAAGCTGGTTGCTAAAGGGCAGAGGAGAATTAAGCTATTCTGAAAGAAAGAACCTAAGAAGTCTCTGAGACACACATTCTCAGTTCCCACTGCCATATCACCAGTGAGATATTAATTATTTCCTCTTTATTCTCCAGGGAAGGAGTGCTAAGGGATGAGAGTCGGGGGGGTGAAGTTGCTGAGAGAGAATGGGACTATTTTCACTTTCTTCCTGCAGAGAGAAAGTTCTCTCCTTTCTATGGAATGCGTAGAGGAGAGGGAAAGAATAAATATTACTTTTACAGTTCCATCAGATGGATCTTACAGGCCATGATACAGAGTTTGAATTTCACTCTAAATAAAAACAAGTAAAGAAAAGTTTTTAGTAGCAGAGTTACAGACTGATATACAATTTGGAAAAATTACCCTGGCTGCTGTGGAGACAAGTGGAAATAAGGAGAGCATCTAGCAGGAAGAGCTACTGCCTCCTAGATGATTTGAGAGATGGTGTGGCTTACATCAAGGTATGGGAGGAGGAAAGTAAGAGGATTAACGGTCTGGAGGTAGAAAGGCTGTGCTTGGTGATGAATTAGATTTAGGGGAGACAGTCAAGGAGGACTTGAGGCTAAGTAATTGAGACTGGGATATCACATTTAAATGACTGGGTAGATGATGGAGCCATGTATTCAATTGGGAAAAACTGGGAAAGAAATAAAACAGCAACAGAATTATATTCCTTGGATTTGGCAAGGAAAAGATTGTTACTGATTCTGCAAGAGTAATTTTTGGCTTCCCAGGTGGCTCAGTGGTAATGAATCTGCCTGCTAATGCAGGAGACACAGGTTTGATCCTTGGGTCAGGAAGATCCCCTGGAGTAGGAAATGGCAACCCACTTCAGTATTCTTGCCTGGGAAATCCCATGGACAGAGGAGCCTGGTGGGCTACGGTCCATGGGGTCACAAACAGTCGAACACAACTTAGCAATTAAACAACAATAATTGTGAACACCGGGAAGTAAAACCAGATTTAGAATTTGGAGAAGAAATGACAGATAGGTGATTGCTTGTGTACATTTTAAAAAATGTATTTATTTATTCATTTGGCTGTATTAGGGTTAACATTAGGGTTAGTTGTTGGGTCTTAGTTGCGCACACAGGATCTTCACTGGGGGACCTTCGTTGTGTCTTGTAGGAACTTTCGTTGAAGCACATAGACTCTCTAGTTGTGGCACATGGGGCTCTGAGGTATGTAGGATCTTAGTTCCCTGACCAGGGATTGAACTCACATCCCCTGCATTGAAAGGCAGATTCTTAACGACTGGACCACCAGGGAAGTCCTGCTTGTGTACATTTTTAGAGGAAATTTTACTGCGGAGGTGAGTAGAGAAGTGGCGTAATAAGGGAGATAAGGGATTTTTTGAAGACTTTTTGTTTTTACACTGAAGTGAATGGTCCACTGATGGTGCAAAGTAGACAGAATAAATGGAGGTACAAAACCTTTGGAAAAGTGAGAGGGAATGGTACCCAGAGTCTAATTGGCTAATGGGCCCAAGATATGGACACTTGAAGTGAATCTCCATAAGAGGAGTAATGATACAGATACAGGTAGACTGGTATATTTGATGACAGGAAGATAAAGAGTCCCCACTGAATAACTTCTGTTTCATTTATGAAGCATGAGGGGACATCATTAATGGACGATAAGGGGAGAAGTAGGGCAGATAAGAGATTTGAAAAGAGAAGAGACATCATAAAGAAGTTGTATCCAAAATTATGAACGCAAACTTAATGCAGAAACAAAGTTCTATCACTAGGCAGTACTTAAAGCCCATGTAAGGTTTGTAATTATCTGTGAAAAGTATAATGTATCAATTTGGTTATTTTCTTCAACATTTCATTCTTTACTATATTCTGATATGGTCAAACAATTGTTGTGGTGCAGTTAACAGTATGTGTGAGCTAAAAGGATAAAATTTGAAATTTATATTTCAGAGGTAATTCAGTTTACAAGTTCTAGGTGTGACCATGGGAACAAGTGGCTGAAGAGGAGTAGAGGAAAAGTTAAGAGGTCAAGGAACTGAGAGGAAAGTTCTAGGCTGGGTCATCTACATGCAGGGTGAAATCACAGAGCATCCTGACAAATATAGGAGTGGAGTGTGAGCCAGGGGGTAGGTCATCTACTAATAAAGAAGAACAGCCAAGACATCAGCAGATGGCAGCAACATGATTTAGAGAGGGATATAGCCAGATGTCATGGCTTCAGAGAGCAGGGGTTCCTGCAGGAGGACAGTGGGGAGTGAGGAAAACACCTCCTCTATTGGCTCTGCGGTAGGTGGAGGGTAAGGGGAGAAAGCAGATGTCACTCGAGAGGCCTGTAGGGTAAAGTGTCCTCAACTAGAAGGTTTAGTTTTCAATTAAAAGATGGAAGTGAAAATTTCCATAAGATTGAGAATGTAACAGGGTTTTGTTATCAATTGCTGCTTGATAAACCATAACAAGCTCAATGGCTTAAAATAGCACTTTTATTATCTCTCAAGATACTTCAGGTTGATTGGGCTCAGCTGCGTGATTCTTCTGATTCACATGATGTCATATGAGGCTGAAGCCATTAGGGGCTATGATTGGTCTGGAAAATCCAATTCTCTGATTCACATATCTGGTGTCTTAGTGGAAAACACAGGAAAGCTGGGCTCAGTTGGGATGCCAATGCCTGTCTATCTGTCTCTCTTCCTTTTTCATCTCAGGGTCTCTCCCTCTCCACATGAACTTACCCGGAGTATAGCTAGACATCTAATCTGGCAGCTTAGGCTTTCCTAAAGCACAAAAGTGGAATCTTGCAGACCTTAAGGTTTATTCCCAGAACTGGTACATCATCATTTCTACCACGTCCTGTTGATTAAAGTGAGTCATGGGGCCAGTCCAGATTCAGGAGAGGAGTCTTACAATGATGTCAATACCAGGATTTGTGATCCATTGGTAGCAGTAACCATCAATGTCAATTAGCTACCATAAGAAACTTTTGGATTCAGACTCAAACTTCTTAGCAGAGTGGAAAGGCTGAGATGGGAGTGAGATTCAGTCACGTTAGGAGATAACAGAGCAGTGTAGGAATGGAAGAGCAGGTTGTAATGGAAGATGGAGGGACTTGAACTTCCAAAGATGACTGAAATAAAGAGGACCTTGAGGTATGATGTACTTGAGGGTCTAGTTGTACTAAAGCAGTGATTTCCATGTTTCTTTTTGATTATGCACCCCTAACTAACATTTTTTAACATTTTAATATATGATAATAACATAATTATTAATTAAGTATAAATTCTCTATTGTAATGTGTACTTTGTAGAACTTAAAATAGAAATTAATAATGATTAGATTAAGAGATTAAATAATAGTTTTCCTATTATTTTATTCTGTTTATCAATAGATCAGCTTCCTTGCCCTTTTTGGTGACAGCAATTTGGTTGACAATTCCTTGTCGGTTAAAAAAATCTTATTTTAATGTCTTGTAATACAGTGGCTCAGAGGTCTGGTTCTAAGTTCAGTTTATTCCCATGTTGGTTTTAATGGCTATTTTAGCTGAAGGAGCTTTCTCAAAAAAATAAGTACAGGGAGATGGAAGAAGTGCACCATTAGCTGTGCCTGCTAAATCATGATGTTCATTTTTCAAACCCATCCCCAATTATAAGAAGGGTTTTGTTGAAATTCAGCTGGCTGACATATATCATCCCCAATATATATCATCCCCAATATCAGTCAGTCCTTCTTATAAGCCAATCAGAATTTATTGCATTTTCATATTTTTAAGAAATGGATTCAAAACCCATTGAAACTACTTTTTTTTAAAGTGAGATTAAAAAGAAGATCTTTACAGAAGATTTTCACAAAGCAGTCTGAAAAATTCAATTTCCAAGTTTTTGTGTGCAGATAGTAAGAGTTTTACTTTTAAATTGTTTTCAACAACAAAATTACATAACAGTAGAACATTTCCAAGTGTTTATTTTAAAAATGCTCTCTCCTTAGCCCAAATGTCTTTGGAAACAGCAGTAACTTTCTCCTTCATTATTAAAAATGTCACACTTACCTTGAAGAAAATGGTTGAGCGTTATTTTTTCAAATATATCTGACCATTACTTATGTTCATAGAAAAGATTAGCATATTGGGCACACTTGTCAAGTTTACTTACAGATAAGTATTATTCAGCTTTTAGTTGGATAGTCCTTTCTATAAGAAAACCAGTAAACTGGCTACTCTGTGGTAAAAAGATTTTAATGGTTGGCCCTTGCTTATTACAAGGCTCCACTATTATTTTAAAGATCTTATTTTATTTAAAAAATTAATCACACTGACATTCTGTGTAGCACATAAACTGTGGTACATATCATACATGGAAAGGAAATCAATTTGTAGCAGCTTGATGCCATGTATTTGACTTATGGAGCAAGTGAGGACAGGAGTGCTAGTCAGTACATTGAGTATTAGACAAGCATAAATCCCTTCATATTTTTCAGATACAAAATAAATGTGTCAGGACCAATATTTTATTCTTCTTTTTTTCCCCTGCTTTTTATTTTTATTTTTGGCCACGCTCTGCAGCATGGAAGATCTTTGTTCCCCAACCAGGGATGGAGCCCGTGCCCCTGAAATGTCTTTTTTTTTAATTTTTGCAAATTTATTTTGGCTGTGCTGGGTCTCCATTGCTGCTCAGGCCTTTCCCCCTATATTTGCGGCAGGTGGGGGCTAGTTGCGGTGCATGGGCTTCTCATTGCCATGGCTTCTCCTGTTGCAGAGCCTGGGCTCTAGGGCAGATGGGCTACAGTCATTACAGTCCCAGGCTCTAAAGCACAGGCTCTGTAGTTGCTCCAAGGGATGTGGGATTTTCCTGGACCAGGGATCGAACCCGTGTCCCCTGTATTAGAAGGAAGATTCTTTATCACTGAACCACCAGGGAAGTCCTAATATTTTATTCTTGCTCCTCATGGTTTTGTTTTGCTCATTCCATTTTGGAAATTATATTCTTTCAGTAGGATGAAGAGGAGGAACATTTGGTTTTGGCAGCATGGTCCACAGTAAAACATTAAAACAGTGATTTTGGGGTGACTGCTCTTTCTGACACCACTCAGTATAGTAAAGACTTTTATGCTAAAAAAGTCTCATTGCAGCACAGTTATTATTGTATATAAGTACCAACTATGTGCAGACAATAGTTATAACAATGACTTTTACACTAGAAGACAGATGATCCAACTTTTGGTCTTCAGGTACGTACTATATACAATTTAAATTCAGTCATTCACTTAATATATTTTCCATAACTTTTGGCACATATTTTAGAAGTGAGGTAATATTGATATGAGTTTCAAGGATTTGCCAAAGATTACACTTACAGTGAGTGGTGAAGATTAAACTATATGCTGAAGATATTTTTTATCTAAACTACTTCCTTTAAGAAGGTCTTCAGGTACTAAGATGGAAATTAAACAGGCATAAAATGTTGAAGACAAAAACAAAATACAAAAGTCCCCCCAAGCAAAAAGTACAACAGGACTTATACTATCAGGGAAAACGTACATTCAGAAGCCAGACTTGGGTAGTGGAGCACGCTGAGTTCAGAAAGGACCGGCGTTGGTTTGCAGCAGCAGTGGGATCAGTCAAAGGAAGGAAGTCATTGGAAACACTTGTCTTCTTAGAACACATAAGCCTATTGGATTAGTGGCTCACAGGCAAGTCCTAGAATTTCTTCAAACAGTAACACAGGAAAAGGATATCTTGTTGGTTGTTTGGGAATGATTATAAAGCAGACATTGGATGTAGGAGTCTGGAACTCAGTGGACAAGAGGAGTTCATGCTCTGCTTTTCCTCTTTTCTTGGAGCTCTTTCTGCCCTGCTCACCTCTCAAAATGAGGTGGTCCCTCTTCTCTCTCCTTCTTTCTCTCCCTTTCTCTCCTTTACACAGTCTCCCCATTCATTTAAGCCCCAAGGCTATATGTCATCCCGGATCTTGATCCTGAGTTCCAGATTTGTATATCCACTCACTGACCGTACTTTCTCGTCTTATTAACACTTCAAATTTGATATGACCAAAAAAGAAATTTTTTTCATCCTTTCATCCCCAATCTGCTTTTTTCCTAATCTTTACTATCTTATTTTGCTTAAACCAAAAACCTGGAATGCACTCTTCTGTTTCATTATCTGTTTATTCTTACCTGCCCTCTATCCAATCCCTCTAATTCTCCTTCTTTCCAAACATTATTTCCTATCTGCCCACTTTTATCTCTGATATACAACCCTGGTCCAAACTTCCATCTTCTCGTATCTTGACTTCTCGAGAGTCTCTGGCCTTTTCTCTTGTCCACTTACGTTCTAACCTCTACATAGCAGCTGGAGTCATCATTATAGAATGTAAATCAGATCCATCGTTCCCCTACTGAGTCCCTCCTCCCTCCAAAACATCCTACCTCACTTAGCTGCTGCTGCTGCTAAGTCGCTTCAGTCGTGTCCGACTCTGTGCGACCCCATAGACGGCAGCCAACCAGGCTCCGCTGTCCCTGGGATTCTCCAGGCAAGAATACTGGAGTGGGTTGCCATTTCCTTCTCCAGTGCTTACCTTGGCTTACCAGGCCTCATGTAATCTATCTTGCTTCTATTTGTGCCATCATTTTAAACCCTTTTCCCCTCTCACTGCCTTTCTTTCTGTTTCTTGAAAATGCCAAGTTCATTCCTGCCTCAGAGCCATTAAACTAGCTGTTCCCCGAGCCAGGAATGCTCTTTCCATAACTGCTTCCTTCTTATTATTCAGGTCACAGCTCAATTATCGCAAAGGAACTCAGTTGCCTCGCTTCTATAATGTACGCAAACCAACAAATCTGAAGCAGTTACTCTATCACATCACTCTGATTTACTGTCTTTATAGCCTTATTATTATGTTATTTTCTTGTTTTATTTGTTTGTTTTCTCCCTGTACTAGAATGTAACAATAGTAAGAACAAGGATTTTTGTATTTCTTGTAAACTGGCACTGTTAGAACAGTGTCTGGAATGCTTTTCTTTTAAACATCAATTGCATGCTCTAATTTAGTGCCCTGGAAGAGAAAGCTTTAAAGACAGAATATCACAAGCCTCATTAAAAATGTCTAATATCTAATGCTGTTTAATGGGAGAAGGGTATATCCAACAACTGTTGTTTAGTGGTGGGAAGGATGTCTAATGGAACAGCTGTTTTCAAAAGAATCTTAATAGCTCTAGACTTCTGATTTAGGGAATGAATGAATAAACTTAAGGAGCTCTTCTGAGCATGTGCTATGCTAGGGACAGTCATAGGATAATATAGGAGGTAAGAAATGGTAGAAGAGAGCCAACTTACTTGTCCAGGTGATCATACTATGAAGGGTCAGGAGAATAGAACACAGAGATAATATTAAAATAGAAATTATTGGAAAAATACAAGTTACAGATGGGTAGAATCCAAATCGATTGCATAAACAGAGGTAGTTACTCTAAAACATGATTCGTGCCTTCAAGGAAACTTACAATATAAAAATGAAAGTGAACATATACACAGTTAAGTGGAATCCAAAATTCTTCTTGGACTAGCCTCAAGCACATCTTTAAGCCAGGCCACTTGATTTTAGCCCTTAAATAAATCTGACTGTGGGAGAACTGCTTAGAAACATAGCTTTACTAAAGATTTAATGAGAAAACAGAAAAGTGAAGTGTTAGTCACTCAGCCGTGTCTGACTCTTTCTGACCCTATCGGCTATAGCCCGACTCTTTGTGACCCTATGGACTATAGTCCGCTAGGCTCCTCTGTCCATGGGATTCTCGAGGCAAGAATACTGGAGTGGGTTGTCATTTCCTTCTCCAGAGAAATCTTCCCAATCCAGGGATCAAACCCAGGTCTCCTGCATTGCAGGCATATTCTTTACCATCTTAGCCACCACCAAAGCCCAGGAAAACAGAGGGAGAAGTCATATAGCAAAATAACCTAAAACTCTGCTCCTTTTCTCTTCCGTATAATTCCCTTAGTCCTTCCTCAGCAGCCTTTCTAATCACCTTGTTTAGTCCTCTTTTCCCCCATCCCCCTCTCTAGCCAGCTTGTGTAGTCTTCTTAGCAAACCAAAATCTAATTGTCAGCCAAACCATGACCACCTATTGTTTCTCAAATGAATTTAGGATAGTTTGTCTAGGGGTGTGTGTGGGGAAAATGACTCAACTTTTATGCCACAGATATGTCTGGAAACTAATTTAATATCACAGCTTAAGTTTCACACTGGTGTTTAGTTGGAAATAAATCTGAAAAGATAGCTCAAGGCATGATTAGCTTTGAATGCCGCCCCATTTTTACTTTTTGTAGGTCGATAGGGAATTTTGAAGATTTTTGAACAGAGATGTTTCATGATCAGATTTGTATTACAATAAGATAAGCCTGGGAACAATATGAAGGATGAATTAGAAAAATAATCCACCAAAGACAGGAGCATAGTTTGCACCTATTTTGAAGTTATTCAGTGATGAAGTTATAAAATAGAGTGATGGCGACGACATGGAGAAGTTGATTTCTAAACACACTTAAAATTCAAGAATCCTCAGAATTTTAAGTTTGAATAGATGTAGAAGGGTGAGAGGGTCCTCTTGTTTCCAGCTTCAGCAACCAGAAGGAAAGTGATGCAATTAACTGAGTTAGGGAGTGTAAACAATGAATAGCTGCTCTATTTTCGTATGTACCTTATGGTTTGTTTTCGTGGGCAGAGAAAATGATTTAGATGTCAAACCGGACAAGTGTGAGTAGGAAAGCAATACACCCACATGAAGATGTACAGCATTTGGAAATGCAGGTGTGAGGTTTAAAGGAACGGTCAAAGCAAGAGGAAATTAGCGGTACAGATGATAATGGAAGCTATGGAAGCAGATAAATGATGCATGAGCAAGTGTGAAGCTGGGAGAAAATTGTGCTAAGAACAGGTATATAAGGAAGTATTACATTTAAGATATTTGTGAAAAATAGGAACAGAAACAGATTGATCAAGAGTTGTCAGAAGGAGAAGGACTGTCGCTAAAAAGACCATTATTTTTGAAAAAGTGAGAACTTAGGGTAAAGAATTAGGATACATGATGTACAAGTGGTTCTGGAATTCTGATATACCATGGGTTTTTAACTACAAAATCTACTTATGATAAACTGGTCACAGTTACCAGCCCTGATTATAAAGAAGTAGGGGCAGGGTGTGGTAAAGGAGGGACGAGGGAGAAACTTCAGCTCTGATGTTGGAATAGAGAAAATTCCCATTTTCAGGGGCTTTTGGTACAAGTCTAGAAATCTAAATTAGACCTCTCTGCTTTCTCTATATTTTTTACTTTAAAAATTTTGCGTTGAAAAATAGTTGATTTACAATATTGTGTAAGTTTCAGGTGTACAGACAGTGATTCATTCTGATCAGTCACAGCACCTTCTCCATACACTGCACAATTTTTTTTGTATGTTTCAGTTGTGTTTTTACCTTTCTTCAAAAAATAAAAAATAATATGCCGAAAAGGTTGCTTTTTTTCTTCCATCTTCAATATTAAAATGGCTGCACAAAAATTTGCTAACTTTGGTAAGTTTTTTATGCACACCAATATGACAACTCTCATAATACAATCTAACAAAATTGCTTTGAATTAAGTTGAAGACAACTAGTGCTACTAGAGCCATCTTACAGAAAAAAAACCTAACAAACCTTTTGGCCAACCCAATGTTTTTGTCCCAGCTACTCAACTTTGCCATTGTATAATAAAAGCAGCCATAGACAATACATGAAAAAAAATGAACATGACTGTTTCCCTATAAAATTTTATTTATGAAACAGATGAAGGGATGGATTTGGTCCATAGGCTATAGTTTTCTTATCCTAGTTCCTGGTCAGTCATTCTCTGAGATTGATATCCGGTTAAGGGGTGCATGTTTGACCTCAGTATAGGTACGAACTAGAAATCTCCCAAGAATTAGTTCAGTTTTGTCCAGGAGGAAATCACTTTTATCTTCAGATCTTGATCGAGGTGTGGTAAACATAAATCTGGTGATCTTTGAAGATCCAAACAAAATGAGGTAATATTGTGAAAGCAGCAAGGGCACTTTTGATTTTGTTGAGACAGAGACCTGCATGATTAACAGAGTATCCACCAGGCCTTTTGATGTTCCTTGGGACCTTGACAACTGCATGTCATTTTTGAAGCTCCTTCATTATCTTTTATTCTCCAATTTAATTGATAAATCAATATATGTTAACAGGCCAATCCCACTGATATATTTTAGTTAGAAGAAAATTATCTATATTATTTTTTGTATTAATCCACAATTTGCTTATATGCCGTTATTAATCACTACAATTAAAATGGACCGAAAACATTCAAGATGAGTTACTATTACTTTTTCACTATTTAATTAACATTTTCCTGTGTGCTTTATTCAATTAGACTCTCTCCTTTAGTTACAGGTAAAAATACAATAGGTATTCTTTCATTCACTTATTCATTCATTTATTGAAATCTCACTGAGTGCCAGGTATCAATCAGAATGCAATGTGCTGGAAATACAAAGATAATCCTGCTTAATCTCTGTCCTTGAGATGCTCTCTGTCAAGGCATAATAGAGTTTCCAGAGGGCAGGACTGGTGAACAGTTTCAAATATGGCTAAAGGTCAGTCCTGAGAACAGAGGCCACTGGATTCAGCAATAAAAAATCATAGAGAGAGCCATTTCAGTGGAGTGTCAATGTAAGTGCACATACTTTTGGATTCTTCAAACTCTTGCCTATGCTACAATACTTAGATTCCCAACAATAGACCCCAAAGGCACTGTCTTTGTTTTTCATCAGAGTCTATATGATAAACTCTGATTTCCAGGTGAACTGGAGCTTAGAGCTGAATTAATCAGGAATCTTAGCTGTAAGCAATAATACCAGTTCTGCTAGGCATCAGCAGGAAAGGATTTCAAAATCTCTGGAAAGAAAGGAGAATCAGTCTCAGAAGCTGCGTAAATCGGAAGTGCGTCAGAAGTCTGAAGCCAATGTAGACCTGTAAAGACACATTGCCTTGACATGGTATTTTCTAAGACTATTTTTTAGAGCAGTTTGAGGTTTACAGCAAAGTTGAGAGGATGATACAGAGACTTCTCTTATGCCCTCTTCTCCACACATGCATAGCTTTTCCCATTAGCAACATCACTCACCAGAATGGTAACTTTGGGTTTACACTTGGTGTTATACATTCTGTGGGTTTGGACAAATATATAGTGTATGCATCAGTGGAAGAGGACATGGCAACCCACTCCAGTATTCTTGCTTGGAGAATCCCACGGACAGAAGAGCCTGGAAGGCTACAGTCCATAGGGTTGCTCAGAGACAGATGTGACTGAAGTGACTTTGCACATCACAGATAGTGTACATATAACAACAAATATTCATTATTATAAAAAACTCCTCTGTGCTCTGTGTATTCATCTCTGTCCCCCTGACTTCTGGCAATCCCTGAACTTTTTATTGTCTCCATGTTTCTGCCTTTTCAAAAAAAGTCATAAAATTGGAACTATACAGTATGTATCTTTTTCAGATTGTTTTCTTTCACTTAGTAATACGCATTTCATGTTCTTCTGTGTGTTTGCATCGTTTGATAGTTCATTTCTTTTTAGTGCTGCATAATAATCCATTGTCTGGATGTACCATGGTTTGTTCATTTACTGAATGAAATACATCTTTGTTGCTTCCAAGGTTTGGCAATTATGACCAACTATAAACACCTTTGGGGACTTCCCTGATGGTCCAATGGTTAAGAGTCCTCCTTCCCGTGTAAGGGATGTGGGTTTGATCCCTGGAGGGGGACTTAAGATCCCATATGCTGTAGGGCACGCAAGCCCACTTGCCACAACTACTGAACCCATGCTCCGGAGCCCAAGTGCCACAACTAGAGAAAGCCTGTGCACTGCAACCAAGAAACCATGTGCTGCAAGGAAAGATCCTGAGTGCCGCAACTAAGACCTGATGCAGCCATAAATAATTTTTTTTTTTAAAGAACACCTTTGACTATAAACACCAATGTGTAAGTTTTCAACTCCTCTGGATGAATACCAAGGATCACAATGATTGGATAACTGGTAAGAATATGTGTAGCTTTGTAAGAAGTTGCCAACTTCCAAAAGTCCTCCAACGTGGCTGTATCATTTTGCATTCCCAACAGTTATGTATGAGAGTTTCTGTTACTCCACATAGTTTCCAGCATTTGGTATTGTCAGTGTTTCTGATTTTGGCCATTTTAAAATGTATGCAGTGGTATCTCACTATTGTTTTAACATGCCATTCTCTAGTGACATATGATGTGGAGCATCCTTTCATAGGCAATTTGTCATCTGTATATCTTTAACAAGTATCTGTTCAGATCTTTGGCCCATACATTTTTTAAATTTTATTTTTAATCAGAAGATAATTGCTTTACAATGTGCTGTTGGTTTTTGACATACAACAATGATAATCAGCCATAATTATATATATGTCTCCTCCCTCTTGAACCTCCTTCCCACCCCACACCCCATTCCACTCCACTAGGTTGTCACAGAGCACTGGGTTGAGCTCCTTGTGTTACATAGCAACTTCCCATTATTTTACATGTGGTAATGTATATGTTTCAGTGTGTCTCTCTCAATTTGCCACCCCAATAGTGCCCACAAGTCTGTTCCCTATTCCTGCCCTGAAAATGAGTTAATCAGTACCATTTTTCTAGATTCCATATATATGTGTTGCATGCCGCATGCCTGCTAAGTCGCTTCAGTCATGTCCGACTCTTTGCGACCCTATGGATTGTAACCCACCAGGCTTCTCTGTCCATGGGATTCTCCAGGCAAGAATACAGAGTGGGTTCCCTTCAGGGGATCTTTCCAATCCAGGGATTGAGTCTCATGTTTGTTGCATTGATAGGCGGGTTCTTTACCACTAGCACCACCTGGGAAGCCCTATATGTGAATTAATACACCATAGTTCTCTTTCTGCCTTACTTCACTCAGTAAAACAGGTTCTAGATTTATTCACCTTACTAGGACTGACTCATATTCATTCCTTTTTAATGGCCCATGTTTTAATCAGGTTGTTATTGCTGAATTTTGAGTTCTTCATGTATTTTGGATAATAGTCCTTTATCAGATGAGTCTTTTGCAAATATGTTCTCCAAGTGTGTGGTTTTTTTCTTTTCCATTAATCCTGAATTTTTTTTTGAAACTTGACTTTTTCAAATCATATATTGGTAAAATAACTTTCTTTGGCTAGTATCTTTATGTTTTATTTTCAGCTTTTGTGTGTGGTCTTTTAATTTAGTATATTGTTAGAAACACAGAGCAAGATTTGTTGCCTTAATCCAACCTAATAATCTCACTGACAACTCTGGTATATCTGCAATGATTTTAACCATCTTATGTTTTATGCCTACCTTTCTTTTTCTGTTGATATTTTTTTCTGCCTTTTTTGGGTCCCAAAGTTTTCTATTCTGCACTTTTTGTCTGCTGAGTAATTTCTTATTGATTATGTATTTTGTCTATTAGTTATAATCCTTACTTTTTCAGCATAACATTTAACTATAAATATTTCTTACACATTTTAACCTATTTGGTGCTTCTATTTTTCAAACACAGAACAATCTTAGCCTGCTTCAATTATCCATAATTGTACTCTCCAATCTTATGATTGCTTGATATTTTAAAATACAAAAGTAGTCAGTTTTTTTATAGTTAGTAGTAATTAAATTTATTTTCATTAATTAAAAAAATATTGAATGTTTCACAAATTTGTGTGTCATCCTTGTGCAGAAGCCATGCTAATCTACTCTGTATTGTTATAATTTTAGTATATGTGCTGCTGAAGCAAGTGCTTCATTAATTTATTTTATTGAAGTATAGGCTTCCCAGGTGGTGCAGTGGTAAAGAATCTGCTTGCCAAAGCAGGAGACATAAGAGACAAGCATTTGATCCCCAGGTCGGGAAGACCCTCTGGAGAAGGAGAAGGCAACTCACTCCAGTATTCTTGCCTGGAAAATTCCATGGACAGAGGAGTCTGGTGGGCTTCTGTCCATGGGGTTGCAGAGAGTTGGACACAACTGAGTACACACACACACATACATAATTGATTTACAATATTTGTGTTAGTTTCAGGTGTACAGCAAAATGATTCACATATATACACACGTATATATATTTCAGATTATTTTCCATTTGTTACTACAAAATATTGAATATTGTTCCCTGTGTAATAGAGTAAATCTTTGTTGATTATCTATTTTATATACAGTAGTGTGAATCTGTTCATACCCTTAATTTATCCCTCCCTTTCCCTTTTTCCTCTTTGGCAACTATAAGTTCTTTTCTTTTTTTGGTATAATACTGGGATGTTGTGACTTAATTATTGAAATGGAACTTCAAAGTCTTACTCAGAAAGAATATATTACAAATTAAAAGGTTGGGGACAAGCTATTTCAGCATTCAGTAAAAATTCTATTCAATAAAAAATCATAGCCAAGAGAAAAGCTAGATATTTTTAAAAGACCCACGGGTTATTTGGATGTTAAAATTTCCAGATACTGAAATAGCTGTGAATAATATATTCAAGAAAATATATGATAAAATTAAATCTTAAAAAACTGGGAATAGAACTGCCATATGATCCAGCAATCCCACTGCTGGGCATATACACCGAAGAAACCAGAATTGAAAGAGACGCGTGTACCCCAATGTTCATCGCAGCACTGTTTACAATAGCCAGGACATGGAAGCAACCTCGATGTCCATCAGCAGACGAATGGATAAGGAAGCTGTGGTACATATACACAATGGAATATTACTCAGCCATTAAAAAGAATACATTTGAATCGGTTCTACTGAGATGGATGAAACTGGAGCCCATTATACAGAGTGAAGTAAGCCAGAAAGAAAAACAACAATACAGTATACTAATGCATATATATGGAATTTGAAAGATGGTAACGATAACCCTATATGCGAGACAGAATAAGAGACACAGATGCATAGAACAATTTTATGGACTCTGAGGGAGAAGGTGAGGGTGGGATGTTCTGGGAGAATAGCATTGAAACATGTATATTATCATATGTGAAATAGAACACCATTCCATGTTCAATGCATGAGACAAAGGCTCAGGGCCGGGGCAATGGGATGACCCAGAGGGATGGGATGGGGAGGGAGGTGGGTGCGGGGTCCAGGAAGGGGAACACATGTAAACTCATGGCTGATTCATGTCAATGTATGGCAAAAACTATTACAATATTGTAAAGTAATTAGCCCCCAACTAAAATAAATAAATTTATTAAAAAAAAAATTTTTTTTAATAAATAAATAAATAAATCTCATATCAAAAAAAAAAAAAAAAGAAATGCACAGAAATAGAGAGGGTTCAACAATGAATAAAGAATTCAACAAACAGGTTAAAGCAGATGAGACTCAATAAATAAGAGTAACAGTGAG
Source organism: Giraffa tippelskirchi (assembly GCF_054371585.1). Classification (NCBI taxonomy): domain Eukaryota; kingdom Metazoa; phylum Chordata; class Mammalia; order Artiodactyla; family Giraffidae; genus Giraffa; species Giraffa tippelskirchi. The sequence goes on along the minus strand of NC_137275.1, from coordinate 83,820,647 downwards.
TTTCATGTTGGATCAGAATACATACAGAACTAAAAGATATATTAAGAAGCAAAATAAGAAAATGATGTAAGAGACCCATGAGTCACAAAGTAAAACATCTAAGCAATGTGGTTGGGTTCCCAGAAAGCAACCTAGCTAAAGACTCACAAGTTCAGAGAATTAATACCTTATACTATGTGTGCTGAAAGCAAATTTATTGAAACTTTTCCCTGAAAAGAGATGTTATGTTTATTTTATGTTGCAAATTAAGAGTATACTGGAGCTTCCTCAAAAAAAAAACCCCAAAACTAGAACCACCATATGATCAATAATTTCATTCCTGGACATACACCAGAAGAAAATGAAAATATTCATTTGAACAGATGCATGCACCCAATGCTCACAGCAGCACCACCCACAATAACCAACATACGGAAGCAACCTAAGTGTTTACCAGCAGGTGAATGGACAAAGAAGACGTGACATATAGATAGATAGATATATACATACACACAGTGGAATGCCACCCAGTCACTCAAAAAGAACAAAATTTTGCCATTTGCAGCAACATAGGTGGATCCAGAGGGTATCATGGCTAGTGAAAAGGTCAGACAAAGGCAAAGACTCTATACTATCACTTATATGTGGAATCAAAAAAATTTATCCCTCTCTGTCCCCCTTTCTCCTTTGGCAACCATAGTTTAAGTGGTTTTTTTTGTTTTTTTTTTTAAGTAACTCATTTACTTATTTTTGTTGATCCTAGGTGGCACAGTGGTAAAGAATCCACTTGCCAATGCTGGAGATACTGCCAATGCAGGAGATGAAAGAGACTCGAGTTCCATTCCTGGGTTGGGAAGATCCCCTGGAGTGGGAAATGGCAATCCACTCCAGTTGTCCTGCCTGGAGAATCCCATGGACAGAGAAGCCTGGTGGGCTACAGTCCATGGAGTTTTAAAGAGTTGGACACGACTGCATGACTGAGCATGATATTTATTTTTGTTTGCACTGGGTCTTTGTTGCTGCTCATGGCGTTCTCTAGTTCCAGTAAGCCGGGGCTACTCTCCCTCATGGTGCACAGGCTTCTCATCGTGGTGGCTTCTCTTGTTGCAGAGCACAGGCTCTAGGCACATGGGCTTCAGTAGTTGCGGCACAGGGGCTCAGTAGTTGCCGATTCAGTAGTTGCAGGCTCATGGACTCAAGAACATAGACTCAGTAGTTGTGGTGCCCGAGACATGTGGAATCTTCCCAGATCAGGGATCAAACCATTTTCCCTTGCATTGCAAGGCGGATTCTTAATCACTGGACCACAAGGGAAACCCCATCCTTCTATTTTTTAAAGACATCTTCTCAATTCTAAAAGATCATGGATTCATAAAGACCCAGTCATTCTCCAAACACGTTCTAGTTCTGCTAAGAAAATCTAGGTAATTAGAAAGTTTATGAAATCTTAATTAATTAAATAGTGATACTTACAGAGATGAAGAGGGCAGTTTTGTTCACCTAGCTAGCTGACGACTTGCTTTTCTTCACAGTCAAAGAGCTATGCTTATTATCTTCTGTGCCTGGGCTTGAAGCTCCAGATGCAGAGCAGCAGATACAACAATGATTTTTCATTTGCCTTTTAGGAAGTGAGTTTCACCCCAATTTAGTTTGGATCAGTGGATGCGGTTTCAGCCCTTCACCTTCAATGGCATACATTCAGAAAGCAAATTCTAGTCACCAATGTTTATTTTTGGATTTAGAGTCCAGCAGAGCTTGTGGCATTTCTCTTCTGCTTCTTATCCATGGAGATTTATGTTTGAGTCTGATAGGCGTTTTTTGGTTTTCTCTCTTAATGTTTATACACATTACTGATTATTTTTGGTGCTGGGTGAGCACATGAAAACCTGAACTTCCAGTGTCATCTTGACTGTAAATCTCTCAATACTCTTTCAAAGCCTAATATTTTATATTCGCTCTATACCATAAAAAGAAGAGAACAGCACATTAGATTCTCTCGCCTTAAACTGTACTTTTCACTGATATGATAAGTTGTTCTGTCCAACCTTTGTGTGGAAAGGAAATTATACACTGGGTTGCATAGTCTTCTCATAAGTTTCATAGCTTCTCATAGGTAAAAGCTTTATTTTATGGTATCATTATCAAGATCACTCATTTGTGTGGTTCTAGAAATTCCAAAAATGTCAGGTACATCCATAAAAAATTATCCTCTAAAGTTAAAAGAACTGATTGTCTAGTTCTTTGGGTAATCTGCCATAACTCTCCACAGTACTGTTGGACTACATGATACTTCCCTCCTAGTTTTTATTCATTGCATTTTTAGTACAACCCTTCAATTGTACTATATTTTTGTTTTAATTTTTTCCTTATACTTTTTATAGTTTTCATCATTTATAAGTAGCTTAGCCCTTAAGCCTAAAAATAAGAAGCCCTTTATATTAACTGACATTTTCCATTAATGAGAAAACACTGTCACTTTAGCTCTTTATTTCCTGTTTGTAAAACCAGGCATATGAATTTTTTATTGCTGCTATAACAAATGACCACAAACACATTGGCTTATAACAACACAGAGTTATTTTCTTACTGTTCTGAAGGTCTGAAGTCTGAAATGGGCCTCCCTGGGTTAAAATCAAGGTGCTAAGCAGGACTGCATTCCCTCTGGAGGTTCCAGAAGAGAATCCATTTCCTTGCCTTTTCCTTCTTCTAGAAGCTGCTTGCATTGTCTGTGGTCCCTTCCTCCATCTTCAAAGCCATCTTCAAATCTCTCTCTGATTCTGACCCTTCTGCTTCCCTGTTCTACTCATAAGCACTCTTGTGATGACACTAGGCCCACCTAGGTAATGCAAGATAACCTCCACACCACGAACTCATCAGATTACAACGTGAATTCTATCTGCAACCTTAATCCTTAATTCCCTTTTTTCAGTTAAGTTCAGTTCAGTCACTCAGTCCTGTCCGACTCTTTGCGAGCCCATGGACTGCAGCACGCCAGGCTTCCCTGTCCATCACCAGCTCCCAGAGTTTACTCAAACTCATGTCCATCGAGGTGCTGATGCCATCTAACCATCTCATCCTCAGTCATCCCCTTCTCCACCCACCTTCAATCTTTCCCAGCATCAGAGTCTTAGCCAATGAGTCAGTTCTTTGCATCAGGTAGCCAAAGTATTGGAGTTTCAGCTTTAGCATCAGTCCTTCCAATGAATATTCAGGACTGATTTCCTTTAGGATGAACTGGTTTGATCTCCTTGCAGTCCAAGAGACTCTCAAGAGTCTTCTCAAACACCACAGTTCAAAAGCATCAGTTCTTCGGTGCTCAGCTTTCTTTATAGTCCAACTCTCACATCCATACATGAGTACTGGAAAAACCAAAGCTTTGACTAGACCTTTGTTGGCAAAGTAATGTCTCTGCTTTTTAATATGCTGTCTAGGTTGGCCGTAACTTTTCTTCCAAGGAGTAAGCGTCTTTTAATTTCATGGCTGCAATCACCATCTGCAGTTGATTTTGAAGCCCCCCAAAATAAAGTCTATCACTATTTCCATCGCTTCCCCATCTATTTCCCATGAAGTGATGGGACCAGATGCCATGATCTTAGTTTTCTGAATGTTGAGTTTTAAGCCAACTTTTTCACTCTCCTCATTCAATTTCATCAAGAGGCTCTTTAGTTCTTCTTCACTTTCTGCCATAAGGGCGGTGTCATCTGCATATCTGAGGTTATTGATACTTCTCCCGACAATGTTGATTTCAGCTTGTTCTTCCTCCAGCCCAGCGTTTCTCATGATGTACTCTGCATATAAGTTAAATAAGCAGAATGACAATATACAGCCTTGATGTACTCCTTTTCCTATTTGGAACCAGTCTGTTGTTCCATGTCCAGTTCTAACTGTTGCTTCCTGACCTGCATACAGGTTTCTCAAGAGGCAGGTCAGGTGGTCTGGTAGGTATTCCCATCTCTTTCAGAATTTTCCACAGTTTATTGTGATCCACACAGTCAAAGGCTGTGGTATAGTCAATAAAGCAGAAATAGATGTTTTTCTGGAACTCTCTTGCTTTTTCGATGATCCATTGGATGTTCGCATTTTGATCTCTGGTTCCTCTGCCTTTTCTAAAACCAGCTTGAACATCTGGAAGTTCATGGTTCACGTATTGCTGATTTTATTTTGGATTTTATTTAGGTCATACCTGAATGGTCTAGTGGTTTTCCCTACTTTCTTCAATTTAAGTCTGAATTTTGCAATAAGGAATTCATGATTGAGCCCTTTTTGTCATGTAACCTAATTTTCAAAGGTATTAGGGATTAGGACGTGGACATCTTTGGGGGGGGGGTCATTATTTCATCTACCTTAATACTAGTTAACTTATAAGAGTTCTTCCTATTCTATCAAGGATTCTAAATTTTGTAAGTACTCTATGAGGTATATTAGTGCAAAAAGATAGTATTTAAGTACTGGATAAAGCATAAGAATTTCAACTACCAAAATTATTATCAGTTTTTATGTCTTGCTAAATTCACAGAACTATTTTTTCCATTGGATACATTAAAACATAAAAAATCACAGTGATTACTTTCTACTAGTAATTCAGAAGGTATCCTAATTATCATATTTTAACATTTTAAGCTGTAAACCAAGTTTAGGGTGAGGATCATTTATACTCTCAAAGATCTACTTAAAATTAAAAATTAAGAGGCTTTTTCTATGTTAACCAGTCAGTGAGAATATAATGATGGTTCGGTAAGTACTTGAGAATTAAAATTTGGTAAAATGTTTTTAATTAAGTTCTTTCTACCTCATTTGCAATTGGCTTTGTTTTTTACACAGTGGGAAAATGCAAATGTTTCTCAAAGGAGCTTTCATATTCATAAAATATTCTCAAATCCCATGGGGTTTATCATGAACATTAAACTTGCCTTATTATTTTTCAGATCAGTGTAGCCAAAGAGGGAACTTTTTAAATAATACCATGCTTTTGGGTGTGGAGGCAGGTGTTAGTTTCATCACTATTATTAAATCAAATGCTATTATAAAAGCAATACTTTTTTAAAAAAAACAAGACAAAATAACTATAGCTTTCAATTTCCCAGTAATTAATATATCCTTAAAAGTAATTACTGCAGTCCCCAAACAGAGAGAATGGTTTAAAATGATAATGTGAAATAATTTTACTTTCATGATCCTGTATTGCTCTTTTAGCATTAACATTTTGGTTTAAATTCTTGAATACAATTCATTTGCTATGCTTGTTTTGTAGATGTTCTTTTCCCTGGAGGATTTTTCAGAATATTGCATCAGCTTGTGTTTTCCAGGTTCTCATTTCTGAATTTGAAAAGATGCTCCCAAAGAGATTATAGCTAAGTAAGACTTCATTATTTATACATCCTTTGTTTGAATATGTACCCTAGGATTTGAATCTATCATCAGCTCTTTCCTGACCTCAGTTATTAAGATAGTTCAATATTTTCCACACTCTTCATTGTAACTGAAAGAGAAATATCTTTTTTTTTTTTTTTTTTGGATTCAGTGTTGTTTTTATTCTTTTTTAAAAAATTTATTTATTTATCTATTTTTTACTTTACAATATTGTATTAGTTTTGCCATACATTGACATGAATCTGCCATGGGTGTACATGTGTTCCCCTTCCAGAGCCCCCCTCCCACCTCTCTCCCCATCCCATCCCTCTCAGTCATCCCAGTGCACCAGCCCCAAGCACCCTGTATCATGCATCGAATCTGGACTGGCGATTCATTTCACATATGATAATTTATATGCTTCAATGCCACTCTCCATATCATCCCGCCCTTGCCCTCTCCCATAGAGTCCAAAATACTGTTCTATACATCTGTGTCTCTTTTGCTGTCTCGCATACAGGGTTATCTTTACCAATTTACTAAATTCCATATATATGCATTAGTATACCGTATTGGTGTTTTTCTTTCTGGCTTACTTCACTCTGTATAATAGGCTCCAGTTTCATCCACCTCATTAGAACTGATAGGAATGTATTCTTTTTAATGGCTGAGTAATACTCCATTGTGTATACGTACCACAGCTTCCTTATCCATTCGTCTGCTGATGGACATCTAGGTTGCTTCCATGTCTTGGCTATTATAAACAGTGCTGTGATGAACATTGGGGTACATGTGTCTCTTTCAATTCTGGTTTCCTCAGTGTGTATGCCCAGCAGTGGGATTGCTGGGTCATATGGCAGTTCTATTTCCAGTTTTTTGAGGAATCTCCACACTGTTCTCCATAGTGGCTGTACTAGTTTGCATTCCTACCAACAGTGTAATAGGGTTCCCTTTTCTCAACACGTTCTCCAGCATTTATTGCTTGTAGACTTTTGGATAGCAGCCATTCTGACTGGCGTGAAATGGTACCTCATTTCTCCAAAGAAGACATACAGATGGCTAACAAACACATGAAAAGATGCTCAACATCACTCATTATCAGAGAAATGCAAATCAAAACCACAAAGAGAAATATCATTTTTTAAAAAGGCACACCTAACATCAGAGATGCAACTGGTTTAATCTTCATTGGAACTGTAATTAAAATATAATAATATATGCATATTCACTGTATTATTTTCATTTGTTTGAAATAGTTGAGGAGTATTTTGGTACTTAATGTTCTAACACAAATGAATTAGTCTCCTATAGATGTTCCATAGACACTAAATCTTCTACATAGAGATGCCTTGTCTACGGTCTTCAAATTGTCAATGATGATAGTAAAATAGCATATAACAGAGGTGAAACTGCTTTCTTCACCTCTGGAAACACCACTATTTAATCAAAATGTTACAAATTTTCTAACTACCTATGTCTTCTTAACAGAGTTACCATGTGTTTGGAGAATGACTGGGGCTTTATAAATTTATGATTTTTTAGAACTGAGAAATGCCTTTAAAAGATAGATGTTAAATTTTTTATTTGAAATGTAACCTGGATTATAATATTCTAGATTTGTTCTATTAAAAAAAGTAGCATGTGTGTGTGTGTATATGTGTTAACTATGGTTTGGGTCTAGGGACAGCATTCAGAAGTTCACATAAACACAGATTTTTCAAATTGTGTGTTAGAAAGTAGTAGTGACTTATATTAAAATTATATAAAACACAGTTTTGCATTGAAAATTTTAAAACATGGAAAACCTTTCATATTTTCTCTGTGTTGATGCTATGACTTCTGGCCAATTCAATATGGAGTGGAGAGAGATGTTATGAACCAGATTTTAGGAAGAAGCTTATTTCATCCCCAGAGTCTTACAACTCATTAAAGTTATGTTACAACTCCCCCTTTTATTCTGATTATAACAGAAATTTTGTCTCACTGCAACAGAAATTGCTGCAACAGCTTTTCTTCACATTTGTAAGTAAGGATATCCTTGGGATTGAGTCGCTTTTGGGGTCTAGGGGGTGTCAGATGATCTTACTGTTTGCTGCCAAAACACTCACAAGGATTCTGAAAGAGGACTTGTTTGATTTTTCTGAACCAGATTTCTTGCAGGTTGTCCATCTGAATTGGGAAAGTGGAGGTGGAGTTTTCTGGGGAGGTGGGAGAGGTGATTTTGAGAGGCAAATAGACATTCCTAAGTATTGTTGTTCAGTTGCTCAGTTGTGTCTGACTCTTTACAACCCTGTGGGTTGCAGCATGTCAGGCTTCCCTGTCTTTCCAATGAATAATTAGGGTCGATTTCCTTTAGGTTTGATCTCCTTGCTGTCCTAGGGACTCCCAAGAGTCTTCTCCAGCACCACAGTTCAAAAAGTGTCAATTCTTTGGTTGTCAGCTTTCTTTATGGTCCAGTTCTCAAATCTGTACATGATTACCTGACAGTTATCTGCCATAGGGACACAGCTGTGAGAAACCAGGTCCATGTATGTATATGAGACTTCATAAAGTTATTCTCTCAGCTCCAATCCAAAGTTAGAGGTGTTCGGTAAGAAAAAGTCAGATTGGGATCAGGAAATAATATTTTCTTTTCCCCCCAATGAGTTTAGTTGTGGGTATTCTCATACAAAAGCCACAATGGGTAATAAAGGTTGCCAGCCTGGCTCTGAGACCACAAGAAGACAATAGCTAAGGACACTGAACAATAGGTCATTTCAATAATTCTCAACCCGTGTCATACCCTGGCAATGCAGAGTGACATTAAGAAGTGTGATTGAGAAGCTGGAGGGCATAAAAATAACTAAAGCCTCTCTGGTGGGGGAGCCATCTTCTTATTGCCCAGATTAATTAGTTCAACTTTTCACTGGATGCCAAATTCTTTAATGTATTTATCACAACTGCATCAACTCTCATTACGATCAAATAATTATGAGTGTAATTTTTGGTTGAAATGTCTTACTCTTTCATTAGATAGTGGACTGCTTGAGGGCAGAGAGCATGACTGTCTTACTGCTACAAATCCAGTGGCAGGTGCATGTATGGTAATCAACAAGTATATATACTGTTGTATGGTAGTTAATACATACTTATTGAATGAACTGATAGTAATAAATTGAGTGAGAACAAAAAATGTCTTGCAGCTTATTCAAGCTATATATTCATGAAATGAACTTTAACTTAGCTTCTGCCTTTTGTCCTTCCAATCTGTTTCTCTTCTTGTATTCATTAACATGGCTAATGGTGTTATCACTTATCTGATCTCCCAAATTAGAAAGCTCAGAGCCATTCTACATTCCTCTCTCTTACCCAATCTATATATAATTGACTTTCAAAATTTTTTTTTTCATTTTGCTTTAGACTGTCTCCAGATTCTGATTCTTCTACCTTTGTAGTGCCACGATCTTAATCTAGGCTTTTATTTTCTATTATCTCAAATACTGCAACAGCCACCTAATGAACTCTGAGCCACTAATTTCTACCTATTTCAATCTGTACAATGCCATTGAGGCTGTCTTCCAAACCACTGGTGTATGAATACCTTGCTACTTATAATTTTTCATTTTCTCTTTATTAACCTAAAAAAATAGCCTTATATCACTTAAAGAGTGGTCCTCAAGGAGAGTAATACTGCTCCCTAGGGATATTTGCAAATTTGTGAGCACATTTTTGATTGTCATAAGGATTGGTAGTACTACTGACCTTCACTGGGCAGGGACCAGGGAGGCTAGATGTTCTCCAATGTATGGACAGTCTTCATTAATAAAAAATTATTTCATATTCTGCACATCTTTTAAATGTTCCCCAAGAAATCCATGTAAGCGGAAAACTTGTATAAGCATTTAAACAAATGTTTTACAGGAATGGAAGATAAATTCAGGGAAGTATCAGTTTTTATCAGAACTTTACTAAAGTCATTTGCCATTTTTGAGACTCATATCACTATTGGTGGATGCTGCTTGGGGTATCTGAGCTTCCAGAAACACATCTTCATTTGTGGCTATCACATTTATGGTGAGCCTATATATAGATGCAAGCATCTGACTATTTCATGTTTTCTAGTGAAGTTGTACCCAAGCATTGACATATTGAAATACATGTTATTTTACTTTGTTACTTTTATTTCTCTTATATATAAAACATTAAATATCATTTGGATTTTTAAACCATGTATCAGTCAGTTTTATCATCCTTGAATTTCATTTCAGAAAAGTAACAAGCACAAGGACATCCGGTGGATCACAGAAAAAGCCAGAGAGTTCTAGAAAAACATCTACTTCTGCTTTATTGACTACACCAAAGCCTTTGACTGTGTAGATCACAACAAACTGTGGAAAATTCTTAAAGAGATGGGAATACCAGACTATCTGACCTGCCTCCTGAGAAATCTGCATGCAGGTCAAGAAGCAAGTTAGAACCGGACACGGAACAAGAGACTGGTTGCAAATTGGGAAAGGAGTATGTCAAGTATGTCACCCTGCTTATTTAACTTATATGCAGATACATCATGCGAAATGCCGAGCTGGATGAAGCACAAGCTGGAATCAAGACTGCCCAGAGAAATATCAATAACCTCAGATATGCAGAGTATCATCTGCATAGAGAAAAGGAACTGAAGAGCCTCTTGATGAAAGTGAAAGAAGAGAGTGAACAAGTTGGCTTAAACTCAACATTTAAAAAACAAAGATCATGGCATCCGGTCCTATCACTTCATGGCAAATAGATGGGGAAACAATGGAAACAATGACAGACTTTATTTTCTTGGGCTCCAAAATCACCACAGATGGTGACTTCAGCCGTGAAATTAAAAGATGCTTGCTCCTTGGAAGAAAAGCTATGATAAACCTAGACAGCATATTAAAAAGCAGAGATATTACTTTGCTGACAAAGGTCCATCTAGTCAAAGCTATGGTTTTTCCCATAGTCATGTATGGATGTGAGAGTTGGACCATAAAGAAAGTTGAGCACTGAAGAATTGATGCTTTTGAACTGTGGTGTTGGAGAAGACTCTTGAGAGTCCCTTGGGCTGCAAGGAGATCAAACCAATCAATCCTAAAGGAAATCAGTCCTGAATATTCATTGGAAGGACTGATGCTGAAGCTGAAGCTCCAATACTTTGGTCACCTGATGTGAAGAACTGACTCATTGGAGTTGATCCTGATGCTGGGAAAGATTGAAGGCTGGAGGAAAAGGAGGCAACAGAGGATGAGATGGTTGGATGGCATCACTGACTTGATGGCCATGAATTAGAGCAAGCTCCGGGAGTTGGTGATGGACAGGGAAGCCTGGCTTGCCGCAGTACATGGGATCACAAAGAGTTGGTCACAACTGAGCAACTAAACTGAACTGAACAATGATGAATATTTATCATGAGAATTATTGGGCTTAAAACTACATATGAGGATGATATATCAGATTTATTAAAAGTGTATTCAGATGATCAAAGAAAACGAAATTTCTTTATTTTTCTCTAGGGCTGATCTGTTAAGTCCCTACTTACACTGTAGTAGATAAAAGAAAGTGAAAATTTTAATCTAAACCTGTAAATGTAATCCAGTAAAATAATTTTATACATCCACTTGGATGACTGTATAGTTTTTTATAGGATGCTCAGTGTGTCTCAGATTTCTTCTCCTTCTACTATTACTCTCTAAGAGTCTCTGAACTGGGAAGGGCGGGTGGTAAAGGATCTTGTGGTGGTGAGGAGAGGAGTCCTTGCTCTCTGTCTATATGGCCTCATCCTTCCTGTTGGCTTAAATACCATCTATATGCTGCAGATGATCTGTTGACTGACCTTCCATCTCCAGTCCTGAATTGTGCTGCTCTGGAATCATATTTCCATCTCCCAACTTGACATTTCCACTTGGATGCCTAATTGGTATCTCAAACTCACCATTGCCAAGACAAGACCCTTGATTCCACCTCTCCCCAAATTCACTCATCTCCTACCAAACTTTCCCATGTCAGTAATGGCTACTGTACCACAACTGCTCAAACCAACAGTCCCCATTCCTCTCTTGCCTCACATCTCAATCCGATCCATCAGCAAGACCTATTGACTCTACTTTCAAATATGTACTATTTCTGCTGTTATAACTCAGTTTCTCTAGCCTCCCTATTTTGTCCCTTATAGTCAGTCCTTCACACAGCACCCTGAATTGTCTTTCTAATGGGTAAACCAGATTATGTCACTTCCCTTCATGACTTCCCACTGGAATCAGAATAGAATCCAAGCTCTCTACCGAGGACTACAAGACCCTACCTATGTCTTCTCCTCTGCTTCCCTCTCTGACCTCCTCTCTTGCCACTGTCCTCCTCATTCAAAGTCCTATTGCCCACTTCAGACCTTCCCCCAGATCTACATGTACTGCCTCCTTCTCACAATTCACGGCTCAAGTCAAATATCACTTCCTCAGAAAGATTTGCCTGTCTTGTTCGTTTCTGTTTCCTCACATCAAAACATGTAGCTACTCAAAAAACCAGATTAGTTAGGTGACTGGCTCATTTCTGCTGTGACAAGTCTGGATGAGTATTCACCGTGGACTAGTGAGTACTGAGGTGCAACTTTGGGGGTGATATGGTGGCATCCAGTATTGCAGCCTGGTCATTTGCCCAGGGCCTTTAGGTACTCTCACAGTGTTCTTTCTGTGATTCCAGGCTATGCTGGTCTACTGGCATTCTCAGCACTTTCAGACTTCCTCCATAAAGCATTTAGGAACTTCTGGGGACATAGCAGGACATGTATAGGCCACAAGCAGCCAGGAGATGTGCCTCAAGTTTTATGTGGCCATTATATACCCCCTCTTACACACCATGGTTCCCATGCCATGTTGGACATTGTACTGAGTGAAAGGTGGGGCTCTCCCAGGCCAGGGGCCTCCCCAATACTGCTTCTAATGAGTCCCTAGGTCCAAAGTCCTTGGTCTTAATAATTTTTGTTTCAATATTTCTGAATGCCATTTTGTCAAATGAAGGGCATGAAAAGATGCTCAGCATTGCTAATTATTAGAGAAATGCAAATCAAAACCAGAATGAGCTATCATCTCACACCAGCTAGAATAGCCATCATCAAAACGTCTATGAAAAATAAATGATGGACAGGATGTGGGAAAAGGGAATGCTCCTACACTGTTGGTGGGGATGTAAATTGGTACAGCTACTATGGAGAACAGTACGCTGCTGCTGCTGCTGCTGCTGCTAAGTCTCTTCAGTCGTGTCCGACTCTGTGCGACCCCATAGATGGCAGCCCATCAGGCTCCACCATCCCTAGGATTCTCCAGGCAAGAATACTGGAGTGGGTTGCCATTTCCTTCTCCAGTGCATGAAAGGGAAAAGTGAAAGTGAAGTCGCTCAGTCGTGTCCGACTCTTAGCGACACCATGGACTGTAGCCTACCAGGCTCCTCTGTCCATGGGATTTTCCAGGCAAGAGTACTGGAGCGGGGTGCCATTGCCTTCTCCAAGAACAGTATGGAGGTTCCTTAAAAAACTAAAAACAGAGCTACCATATTACCTAGAAATTCCACTCTTGGGCATGTATCTGGAAAAAATGTGGCTTGAAAAGATACATGTACCCCAATGTTTATTGCAGCACTATTTACAACAGCCAAGACATGGAAGCAACCTGAATGTCCATTGTCAGAGATAAAGATGTGGTACATGTACACGATGAAATATTACTCAGCCGTAAAGGAATGAAATAATGCCATTTGCAGCAACATGGATGGATCTAGAGATTTTCATACTAAGTGAAGTACGTCAGATAGAAAAAGACAAATATATGAATATCACTTACATGTGGAATCTAAAAAAAAAAAAAAATGATACAAATGAACTTATTGACAAAACAGGAACAGACTCACAGTCTTTGAAAACCAACTTATGGTTACCAAAGGAGAAATGTGGGGTAAATTAGGAATTGGGGATTAACATATACACACTGTGCTAAGTGCTAAGTCACTTCAGTCGTGTCCGACTCTGTGTGACCCCAGAGACAACAGCCCACCAGGCTCCCCCGTCCCTGGGATTCTCCAGGCAAGAACACTGGAGTGGGTTGCCATTTCCTTCTCCAATGCATGAAAGTGAAAAGTGAAAATGAAGATGCTCAGTCGTGTCCGACTCTTAGCGACCCCATGGACCACAGCCTACCAGGCTCCTCCGTCCATGGGATTTTCCAGGCAAGAGTACTGGAGTTGGGTGCCATTGCCTTCTCCAATATACACACTGCTGCTGCTGCTGCTGCTGCTGCTAAGTCGCTTCAGTCGTGTCCGACTCAGTGCGACCCCATAGACGGCAGCCCACCAGGCTCCGCCATCCCTGGGATTCTCCAGGCAAGAATACTGGAGTGAGTTGCCGTTTCCTTCTCCAGTGCATGAAAGGGAAAGGTGAAAGTGAAGTCGCTCAGTCCTGTCTGACTCTTAGCGACCCCATGGACTGTAGCCTACCAGGCTCCTCCATCCATGGGATTTTCCAGGCAAGAGTACTGGAGTGGGGTGCATTGCCTTCTCCGGATATACACACTACTATATATAAAATAGATAATCAACAAGGACCTACTGTTATAGCACAGGGGACTCTGTTTAATATTCTGTAATAATCTGTATGGGAAAAAAAGCTGAAAAAGAATGGATATATGTGTCAGTATAACTGAATAACTTGGTTATATATCTGAAACTAATATAACCTTGTAAATCAACTACACTCCAATATAAAATAAAAATTTTAAAAAGAAAATAATTATAAACAAACAAACAAACAGGTAAATGCCCTTCTCCCTCTCATGTCCCACCTTTGCCTGCAGTCCCTCTGCTGTCTCAAAGCAGAAACCTGGAGGAAAGAGGAGAGAGACCTCTTTCAGGTGTCACTCTTCTTATTTTTTGCCTTTTGAGATAATGCACAAGACTGAAAGGAGCAGGTGCTTCCAATTTAACCTTCCTGCCTCTATTGGCTTGCCTTACACAAACTGTATAGGCTGGCTTTTGAAATATTAAGAGGGGAGATTGAGGGATTTATAAAGTCTTTTTCTCTCTCTTATAAAGCCTGGCTCTCTCAATTACTGTCTTCCTAAATAAGTCAAGAAAGCCTGCTTTGAGACCTAAAGCTAATCAAAGCCTATTTTATTTTACAGTATTTCCCCTACCATGGCGTGGTAAATATCATCGCTTGACTTTGGAAGTGCAAGAACACAAAGGAACATGCTTTAATGGGAACATCACAATGGAGTGATTTAGTATTTCTAAAATATTATCCCTACTACACATAACCTGTTCCCTATTTGCTTTATCATCTTGTCCTCATTTCCTGCTATGCTCCATCTGCTACACAAACCCAGTTCTTTAGACACCATACATTTCTTACCGTTTTCTGAACACAGCATACTCCATGAATTAGCACAGCTGTTTATTCTGCCTAGAACATCATTCCCTGATGCACTCTGCCTGGCAAAGTCTTTTTTATCCTTCCAGATTTAGCTCAAATGTCATCTCCCAGAGAAGTCTTCTTCAACCAACTTGTACTCCGTAATGTCGAAGCAGTATGTAAACATCACACGTTGTAGCATGCATCACAGTTAATTGTTTGTTTTAACCACTAGTTTAGTTGCACATCAGTGGCAGGGGCAGAGTTTTACACATCTCTTTACCAACAGACACTATTATTCTTGCTAAATATGTTTCTTCTGTTCTTATTTAAATTAGACAGGAGAACAAATTTAGTACTTATAGGAAAAGGTTTCCCAAGTGACTCAGTGGTAAAAAAAAAATCTGCCAGCTAATGCAGGAGATACAGGAGATGTGGGTTTGAGCCCTGGGTGAGGAAGACCCCTGAAGAAGTAAATGGCAACCCACTCCAGTATTCTTGCCTGGCAAATTCCATGGACAGAGGGCCCTGGTAGGCTCCATGGGGTCACAAAGAGTTGGACATGACTGAGTGACTGAGCAAAGATAAGAAAAGGAAAAGGTTACTGAATTTCTACAGTAATGGAATTTTCCCTTTAATTTGCTACATAAAAATGTAAAAGCAAGAAAGAGGAAGAAAAAGCTGGTTTAATAAATCTGAAATTCTTACTTAACCCTTTTCTATTTTTCATACAAATATACGAAGGATAAAGAATTCATGTTAAAAAAATTGTGGTGGATTTTTTAAAGCCCAAAACTTAATACAAACTTCAAAAAGAATTATAAAGTAATGTTTTAAAAATCCTACCCATTCTATTCTACATTAATAAACAATCAGAGTGTTTTAGATAAAATATTCCGATCAGGCTTCAGTGAATGAATAAGCTGAACTAGAGAAAGAAAGATCAAGATAGCAACTAATTGTACATTTTAAACATCAATTAACAACACAAAACAGGTTTTTGTTTTATGAAAAGGAAGTCAGATAACAAGCTTGTGGAATTATGTCCTATCTTCTTTCCTTCTTTTCCTTCCTTCATGGTGAATTAAAAGCAGGATTTGTCGACCACTAGTAGGGAAATGTATACATGTAAAAGTCACCACTCAGGGGAAGGCTGTGTTCTCAAGAGGCTAAAGCAGGAGCTCAAAAACCTTGCCCCTTCTTTAATGCCTTGTGCTGTTTTGTTCGATCAAAACATGCTTGGTTTAACCTACTCCCAGTTGTAGCCTTGTGGCTTTTATTTTCCTATTTCAGCTTCAGAATCAGAATACATTGCTTCTTTACCTTTGCAAAACTCGGCAACTGTAAAAATGCAATGTGAGTGTGTGAGTGTGAAAGTCGCTGAGTTGTGTCCGACTCTTTGCGACCCCATGCACTATACAGTGGAATTCTATATACATGGAATTCTCCAGGCCAGAATACTGGATTGGGTAGCCTTTCCCTTCTCCAGGGGAATCTTCCCAACCCAGGGATCAAACCCAGTTCTCCTGTATTGCAGGCGGATTCTTTACTAGCTGAGACACAAGGGAAGTCCTTGACATTGGACAGTAAAAATGCAATGGTTTCTTTAAAGATGTGACGGCATGTCTGTGACATATTTAGGTTTTTATTTAGGGGTGTGTGGTGGATTCAACAGTGTTCTCCCCAAATTCCAGTCCATCCAGAACCTCAGAATGTAAGTTTATTTGAAAATAGGGTCTTTAAAGATGCAATTAGTTAATGATCTTGAGATAAGGTCATATTGGGTTAGACAGGGCCTTAAATCCAATCAGGTGTCTTTAGAAGAAGAAGTGAAAGGCACAGAGACACACAGAGAATGCTGTGTGAAGACAAAGAGAGTAGAATGATGCAGCTAAGAGCCAAGGAAGGCCGAGGATTGCTGGCAACTACCAGAGCCTGGGAGAGGCAAGAAAGATTTTTCTCTGGAGCCTTCAGAGGGAGCATGACCCTATAGACACCTTGATTATGGGCTTCTGGCCTCCAAAACTGTGAGAAAAAAAATGTCTGTTGTTTTAAGTCACCAAGTCTGTGGTAATTTCATAGCAGCCCTAGGAAACTGCTGCTCCTGCTGCTGCTAAGTCACTTCAGTCGTGTCCGACTCTGTGCGACCCCATAGATGGCAGCCTACCAGGCACCTCCGTCCCTGGGATTCTCGAGGCAAGAACACTGGAGTGGGTTGCCGTTGCCTTCTCCTAGGAAACTAATATACAGTATACAATTCTTAGCTCATACTTTATCTTAGAAAGCAGAGAGACCAGAGATTTGGTGGGGAGAAGAGTCCTTCCTTCTCTGAACTTTCCTATCATTGTTTGCAACAATATAATAATCCTCCTGGTTCTCTTCCTCCTATTGGTAACTCATCTATGGATGACTGTCCCCTGGGAAGTTAAGGAGTCCTTGCAAAGAATCCATGAAGCCATGCTGAATTAGATAGTAACTGAGAACTGAATAAATGGGTTTCCTCCAGTTTTGCTCAACTATTTCCAAAAATGTGTAGATGCTCTAGTCACGAATACTGTGTACAGTAGGGTAGACTGTATAGACTGTGTACTGCACAACCCCAAGAGTAGCATTCATATCAGTGTCAATATGCAGAAGAGTCAAACTGTATACAGTGAAAACAGACATATGCTATTGTGATTCATAAAATACAATTTCATCAAAAAGCATTATTGAGTTAACGGCAGTTGTTTGTTATTTGGTATTTCTCTCCATCATTAGATTTTTAAGTTAAAACTACTATCCTATAGGTGGCTATGACTTTCTTAAAAAAAATGTCCTTACATAAAAATGTACATATATATTTGTAAGCTTTCCTGCCCTAATAAGTAAGCCAATTGCCTGATAATTTCTTTTATCTTTCATTCTTATTTTTCATCATGTCAGTCATAAAGCTCTGTCCATTTCTCCTTTAGAATATTTCTTAAACGCTATTTGCTTCTACATAATAACTACGTTACTTCAGGCAGTCAGGACCTCTGGCTAGGACAGCTATAACCAGATTCCTATATCCTCCTGTTCATTTGTGACAGAACTGCAGGTTAATCTTTGAGAAGATGATTTTTTATTATGTCAACCCTCTGATCAGGAAATTTCACTGACTTCCTTGACTTGTATTAATAGAATTAAATCCAAGTTTCTTAGTCTTTTATTCAAACCTCTGTTAATTTATTCTATCTGATCTCTTTTCTCACCACTTCCTATCACTGTTCTTTTTAAGTTAGTGAATTGACTTTACAATGATATTAAACAGCTGTAATGAAATTTTGATTTCTTTCTATTGCTTTCTTCTTCCATCTTTTGACAGTCACAACTTCAAAGGAAGCTCCAGAAGAATATACATGAGGCATATGGAGGAAAAGATGTGCTCACAATTATGTTTTCATGTTTATTTTTAGTTTCAGAGATCCTGTTTCATAAAGGTTGTTGTTGTTGTTTAGTTGCTAAACTGTGTACTACTTCTTTGAGACCCCATGGCCTGTATAGCCTGCTAGGCACCTCTGCCCGTGGGATTTTCCAGGCAAGAATATTTGAGTGGGTTTCCATTTCCTCCTTCAGGGGATCTTCCCAACCCAGAGACCGAACTCCTGCACTTGTGGACAGATTCTTTACCACTGAGCCACCAGGGAAGCCTTTCATAAAGGTACCTGTAAATAAAAAAACTAAATGTAATGTCTAACAATTGTAAATAACTATTCTCTGTTGAGCTGATGATATAACTATTAAGCAAGCAAAAAATTGATGAGTTTTTATCAGTAATCATCAATAATTATATTTCATCACATACAGGTTACAAGGCAAGTAGTTAAAATTAGATTTTAAGAAACTTTGTATCCACATGTCAAATGCATATATTTTGTTTAAGAACCTATTTTTTAATTGTTAAAAATATTTACACTTCTTATGCAATAATATTTTTAAAAACTAAATAGAATTATTATTAATTCCCAACAAACATCATGCTAGCAAGTAAAATTGCAGTGTTTTTCTTTTAGATCTTAGATAAAATAGATCTTCATATAAACAATGGTAGCAGTCCTTCTAAAATTGGCTGGATATTTATTTAAGTTCTGCTGCTAATATATCATATTTTATACATTAATGGTGAGGATTATCATATATGAAATATTATTCATTGTAGACAGTATTATTAAATATATGAAACTTCATATATTATTAGAGTTCCAGAAAAACATCTACTTCTGCTTTATTGACTATGCTAAAGCCTTTGACTGTGTAGATCACAGCAAACTGTGGAAAATTCTTAAAGAATGAGAAAAGCAGACCACCTTACCTGCCTCCTGAGAAATCTGCATGCAGGTCAAGAAGCAACAGTTAGAACTGAACATGGTACAACAGATTGATTCCAAACTGGGAAAGGAGTACGTCAAGGTTGTATATTGTCACCCTGCTTATTTAACTTATATGCAGAGTACATCATGAGAAATGCCAAAATGCTGGATGAAGCACAAGCTGGAATCAAGATTGCCGGGAGAAATATCAATAACCTCAGATATGCAGATGACACCACTCTTATGGCAGAAAGCAAAGAGGAACTGAAGAGCCTCTTAATGAAAGTGAAAGAGGAGAATGAGAAAGCTGGCTTAAAACTCAACATTCAGAAAACAAAGATCATGGCATCTGGTCCCATCACTTTATGGCAAATAGATGGGGAAACAATGGAAACAGTGAGAGACTTTATTTTCTTGGGCTCCAAAATCACTGCAGATGGTGACTTCAGCCATGAAATTAAAAGACACTTGCTCCTTGGAAGAAAAGCCATGACCAACCAAGACAGTGTATTAAAAAGCCGAGACGTTACTTTGCCGACAAAGGTCCGTCTAGTCAAAGCTGTAATTTTTCCAATAGTCATGTATGGATGTGAGAGTTGGACTATAAAGAAAGCTGAGTGCTGAAGAATTGATGCTTTTGAACTGTGGTGTTGGAGAAGACTCTTGAGAGTCCCTTGGACTGCAAGGAGGTCCAATCAGTCCATCCTAAAGGAGATCAGTCCTGGGTTTCATTGGAAGGACTGGTTGAAGCTGAAACTCCAATACTTTGGCCACCTGATGCAAAGAACTGACTCACTGGAAAAGACCCTGATACTGGGAAAGATTGAAGGCAGGAGGAGAAGGTGATGACAGAGGATGAGATGGTTGCATGGCATCACCAACTCAACGGACATGAGTTTGAACAAGCTCTGGGAGTTGGTGATGGACAGGGAGGTCTGGTATGCTGCAGTTCGTGGGCTCACAAAGAGTCGGACATGACTGAGCGACTGTACTGAACTGAACTGATGTGAAGTTATATGAAACTTAACACATTATTTAGTACAAATATTTTCTTATTTTATACAAATAAAAAATTCTAAGAAATACACCACATGTTAGTCATATCTGGCAGGTCCATAAACATATTTCAAAAGCATAGGAGATAATCTTAATGTGTAGCACAGGGAACTCTACTTGATGCTATGTGGCAGCCTGGATGGGAGGGGAGTGTGGGGGAGAATGGATACAGGTATATGTATGGCTGAGTCCTTTTACTGTGCACCTGAAACTAGCACAACATTGTTAATTGGCTATATTCCAATACAAAATAAAAAGTTAAAAAAAAAAAGCATAGGAGGTAGATGGGTTCTATGTAGAACCTGAACATACTCTGGCAAAAGAGAGTAATTAAGATTTTGTGATGGAAGGCAATAATGAAAGAGTAGATCATGAAGTAGAGAAGGCACTGCTACAATCTGTTCAAATGTTTACAACTTGCAGGCAATGAGTGGATCATTAGGTGTAATGATGCTCTGGAATGTCATTATCTGACAGGGCCCAGCAAACCACAATAATGATGGCCATAGCAATTTTTTCTTTCCAGAAAGATTTTGATCCAGCTTTTGATCCAAACAAATCCGTGGAATTTGTTTTCCATGGTAATATCTCTAATTCTGTAATTAAAATATCAAGTAAGGATATCACCAAATTAGCTTTCCAGACAGTTTTATAGAATCTCATTTGTCTCTAAGGAGTAGGGTATCTGAATAATTATTTTAATATGGTCTTAATATAATTACTGGAAAAAATAATAAGTGTGTTTTGGCTGTAGCAAACCACATTTATTAATTGGAATTGTAATACTACCACTGACATTTGCAGAGTAGGAAAAAAAAAATGCTATTTAGGCTAGTTCTGTTTTTTTCCTCCCGTTTAGTGTTTATCCACTTGGAGCTGAAGCAAGTATAAAGGCCAAATGGGAATCTGACAGTTAGTCAGCCAGAAGATGTCAACAAATCAGGAAGGTTTAATCTAGAAAACTCTGCTCAGAAATAGATGTGAGTTATAAAGGTAAAAATAAAGTTTAGGAAAAGCATGAAATGAGTTGGACATCAAAAAACTGACATATACGCCTATATACACTGTTTTATTCCTTGTGAAAATATCAGGAATGCCATCATTTATTACTGGCTATGTGTTAACAACTCAGGGTAAACGATCATAGTAACAGAGATGAAAGGTATTCAACCCAGACTTGAGAGGTGGGAGTAAATGCCAAGAAAGTGGTCTTTAAAAATGGTGAGGGGAAACCAACCATGGGGGCGAAGGGTCTGAAATAAATGGATAAAAAATTCTGCCTTGCAAACTACATATGGCTCAAGTAAATCTGAAATTATACTCCCTTAAAGAAAAGATATACCCATTTGAATGCAGAGTTCCAAAGAAAGCAAGGAAGATAAGAAAGCCTTTCTCAGCGATCAGTGCAAAGAAATAGAGGAAAACAATAGAATGGGAAAGACTAGAGATCTCTTCAAGAAAATTAGAGATACCAAGGCAACATTTCATGCAAAGGTGCACACAATAAAGGAAAGAAATGGTATGGACCCAACAGTAGCAGAAGATATTAAGAAGAGTGGCAAGAATACACATAACTGTACAAAAAAGATCTTCACAACCTAGATAATCACGATGGTGTGATCACTCACCTAGAGCTGGATGTCCTGGAATGTGAAGTCAAGTGGGCCTTAGGAAGCATCACTACGAACAAAGCTAGTGGAGGTGATGGATTTCCAGTTGAGCTATTTCAAATCCTGAAAGATATGATGCTGTGAAAGTGCTGCACTCGATATGCCAGCAAATTTGGAAAACTCAGCAGCGGCCACAGGACTGGAAAAGGTCAGTTTTCATTCCAATCCCAAAGAAAGGCAATGCCAAAGAATGCTCAAACGACTGCACAATTGCACTCATCTCACACGCTAGCAAAATAATGCTCAAAATTCTCCAAGCCAAGCTTCAACAGTACATGAACCATGAGCTTCCAGATGTTCAAGCTGGTTTTAGAAAAGGCAGAGGAACCAGAGATCAAATTGCCAACATCCGCTGGATCATCGAAAAAGCAAGAGAATTCCAGAAAAAATATCTATTTCTGCTTTATTGACTATGCCAAAGCCTTTGACTGTGTGGATCACAATAAACTGTGGAAAATTCTGAAAGAGATGGGAATACCAGACCACCTGACCTGCCTCTTGAGAAATCTGTATGCAGGTCAGGAAGCAACAGTTAGAACTGGACATGGAACAACAGACTGGTTCCAAACAGAAAAAGGAGTACGTCAAGGCTGTATATTGTCATCCTGCTTATTTAACTTATATGCAGAGTACATCATGAGAAACGCTGGGCTGGAGGAAGCACAAGCTGGAATCAAGATTGCCGGGAGAAATATCAATAACCTCAGATATGCTGATGACACCACCCTTATGGCAGAAAGTGAAGAAGAACTAAAGAGCCTCTCGATGAAATTGAATGAGGAGAGTGAAAAAGTTGGCTTAAAACTCAACATTCAGAAAACTAAGATCATGGCATCTGGTCCCATCACTTCATGGCAAATAGATGAGGAAACAGTGGAAACAGTGGCTGACTACTTTTCTGGGCTCCAAAATCACTGCAAATGGTGATTGCAGCCATGAAATTAAAAGATGCTTATTCCTTGGAGGAAAGTTATGACCAACCTAGACAGCATATTAAAAAGCAGAGACATTACTTTGCCAACAAAGGTCCGTCTAGTCAAGGCTATGATTTTTCCATTAGTCACGTGTGGATGTGAGAGTTGGACTGTGAAGAAAGCTGAGCACCGAAGAATTGATGCTTTTGAACTGTGGTGTTGGAGAAGACTCTTGAGAGTCCCTTGGACTGCAAGGAGATCCAATCAATCCATCCTGAAAGAGATCAGTCCTGGGTGTTCATTCGAAGGCCTGATGTTGAAGCTGAAACTCCAATACTTTGGCCACCTCATGAGAAGAGCTGACTCATTGGAAAAGACCGTGATGCTGGGATAGACAGAAGGCAGGAGGAGAAGGGGATGACAGAGGATGAGACGGTTGGATAGCATCACCGACTCAATGGACATAGGTTTGGGTGGACTCCAGGTGTTGGTGATGGACAGGGAGTCCTGGCGTGCTGCGATTCATGTGGTCGCAAAGAGTCGGACATGACTGAACAACTGAACTGAACTGATATTCTCTAGATTTTGTGGCACACTGAAGGCTGGGAAAGAAATAATTACCAATTTTACCTGCTGTTTTGTAATTGTTATGTTTGTTGTATGGTGTGAGTAAAAATGAGCTAGGTGTGTGTCTGTTCACCCAGCCCTAAACCATAAAATATCCATAGTAATTTTACAATTTTATAATAAATAACATGACAACAATAATAACCAGTTTGCCTCTTTAACCCTAAATTAGATATAATACAGTTATTGAGCATCTTAATGAAGCCAATTTTATTAAATATTCCTTTTTTTTAAACAATAGCTTGGGCCATCTTCCCTGGTGGCTCAATCGGTAAAGAATCCGCCTGCAATGCAGGAGATCTGGGTTTAATCCCTGGGTCACGAAGATCCCCTAGAGAAGGGAATGGCTACACACTCCGGTATTCTTGCCTAGAGAATTCCATGGACAGAGAAGCCCGATGGGCTACAGTCCATGCGATTGCAAAGAGTCAGACAGTACTGAGCGAAGAACACTTTTCCCAAGTGATAATGTTACTTGTTCTTCAAGTTTATGAAGTTTTGGTTGGACCTTCTTTCAGGTTTGGGTGCCAGTTAAGCAAGCAGATGAACCACAGGTTAGATCATATGAGGTGCTTACCTGGAGAGCTAGGAGAAACAAGAGCCAGACAAAATGCAAATCGAGTCAGAGAATTGAGAATAAAAACCAGGAAAACCAAATTTGTTATCATTTCCTACACTAGGAATGTAGGGAGATAGGCCTGGAAGATAGGAGTTCAAAGCTGGTGTTCTAGAAGATTGTGTTTTTTCATTTTAATTTAAATTATTAGGAATATTATAGAAAATACACACATGATAAAAAACTTAAATGAGTACATAGAGATATGAAATGAAATATAAAATCTCCTAACTCATTTACTTTCAGTTCTAGTCTCTAGAGATAACCATTGTTAACAGTTTCTCTTGTATCCCTACAGAATTTTCTATCCATATACTAGTAAAAATAATTTCTACTTTGAGAATTACCATTATATTATGAAATTATATTAAATATAAATGTAAGGAATATAATACTTTAAAAAAGCAGAGTCACCCTATATGTGTTATATATATATGTAAATATATATACTTATATATATTTACATATACATACATAAAATAAAGTTCTAAAAATCAAGCAGGCAAGTAAAGGGAATTAGTAATCATTAGTAATCATCTTGTATTATGTTCAGTGACAAGTGAAAGAAACAAATCAGTTAATTAGAACCAGATACAGAGAGAATGAGGGCTTCCCAGGTGGAGCTAGTGGTAAAGAACTTGCTTGGCAATGCAGGAAACTAAGTTTGGTCCCTGTGTCAGGAAGACTCCCTTGGAGGAGGGCATGGCAACACACTCCAGTATTCTGGCCTGGAGAAACCCATGGACAGAGGAGCCTGGCGGGCTATAGCCCATGGATTTGCAAAGGGTCAGACATGACTGAAGCAACTTAGCACATGCGCATGCACATGCAGAATGAATATCTTTAGAGCAAACACACATATGGCTTTTTAATTCTTTTAAATAACAAGGAATTATAGTATAAGCTGCTTTTGTTTTTAACTTTATTCTTTAAACTAACAATTATTTTGGAGATCTTTCCATGTGGGTCTATTTAGATTTACCTTAAATTTCTTGATTGCTACACAGTTTCTATTATATGGATTTGCTATAATTTACACAACCAATCCTGGGTTTCTCAGGTAGTGCTAGCGGTAGAGAACCTGCCTGCCAATGCAGGAGACATAAGAGATGTGGGTTTGATCCCTGGGTCGTGAAGATCCCCTGGAGGAGGGCAAGGCAACCCACTCTAGTATTCTTGCCTGGAGAATTCCATGAACAGAGGAGCCTGGTAGGCTATGGTCCATGGGGTCACCAAGAATCAGACATGACTAAAAAGACTCAGCACCCATACACGCACACACACACCCAATCCAATGCTACTGAACATGGATTGAGTTTTTAGTATTTCAAACAATGCTTCAAGAAGTAATTTTATAATATGATTTTTTACATTTGTGGAGTAGATCTGTGTGTTAAATTCCTTTTAAATGCAGTTACTGCACCAATTTTTAAATTTTAATAGGCATTAACAAATTGTCTTCTAATGAAGTTGTACAAATTTACATCCATTAAAAGCAGATGAATGTTCCTTTTCCCCTCAAGATTCACTCTCACTGGATGTTTCAACTTTTTAATCTTTGCTAATATCCTAGGTGGAAAAAAAATGGTATATCAATTTTTTAAACTCCTTTCAATTAATTACAACTGAAGTTGATTATTTTTTCATAAGATTTTTAGTTATTTTTATCCCTTTTTTCTATTAATATAAGATAGATTACATCAGTCTACTCTCAAAACCCTCCTTTAATTTTCCATTTTATCCAAAGTAAAATTGGAAGTTCTTACCACGGCCTAGGCTTCCCAGGTGACTCAGTGGGTACAGAACCTGCTTGCAATCCAGGAGATGCTGGAGATATGGGTTTGATTCCTGGGTCAGGAAGATCCCTTGGAGGAGGGCATGGCAACCCACTCCAGTTTTCTTGCTTGGAGAATCCCATGGACAGAAGAGCCTGGCGGGCTACAGTCCACAGGTCAAAAAGAGTTGGACACAACTGAAGTGACTGAGCATGCACCATGGCCTACAAATTCTAAAAGATCGGCCTCCTGTCTTCCTCTCTGACCTTGTCTATCAACCCCACTCTCTCTGTCTCCCTCTGCTCCAACTGGCGGCCTTCTTGCTATTCTTTACCAAGGCCAGACGTATTCAGCTTTCAGAATCTTTGCTCTTACTATTCACTCTGCCTGGAATTCTCTTCCCTCTAATAAAACAGGATGATTTCCTCATTTCAAGTTGCTGCTCAGATGTCATCTTTTCAGAGAGCTCTTACCCTACCACCCTGTTGAAAGAAGCACCTGCCTCTCTTCATCCAACTTTATTTTCCTTTTTAATTCTTCCTTATACTCTACCAGGCATTTATACATACTGGTGTTTGTCAACAGGGGCAGGAGCATTTGACAAAGTCTAGAAATAATTTTGGTTCTCACAACTGGAGAGAAGGAGCTGCTACTGCTGGCATGTAGTGGGTAGAGGCCAGAGATGTTATTAAATATCCTACAATGTACAGGACAGTCCCTAACATAAAGAACTATGTAGCCTAGAATGTCAATACCACAAAGGTTGAGAAACTCTGAAATTTACTGGTTTATTGTCTGTCAATCCTCTACCAGCAGAGAGGATATTTAATAACTAGAAAGGGTATGAGTTCTGATCAGTCAGGGCATCAGTCATAAGCAACTAGTATAGCCCTACAAGGACTTAGAAACTGAGCATCAGGCCTACCTACTAGAATTAAGACTCATTAAGGAGATTGTGTTTTATGCTTGCATCATTTCTTTGTTAAATAAAATATGTTAAATCTATTTATAAGTCTATGACATATATACTCTATGTCAATTTTTGTCTATGTGGTTGCTTTTTTAAAATTGATTAGCAGGTGTTTTTTGTATATTAAAGAAATTAGAATTTTACTGACATATATTACAAACAATTTTTCTCCAGTTAGTTGGTTGTATTTTATCTTATTTGACGTATTTGTTTTGTCTTGTGTGAGTCCTTAGTTTTTAATCTAGTAAAATATATTAATCTATTCCTTAATGAATTCTAGATTTTCAATGTTCCCATAAAAAGACTCCTACTCTAAAATTATTTTTTAATTCATCTTTTTTTAGTTTTTATGATTTTACTTTTACAATGAAATATTTACACATTTGAAAAAAATTTTTAAAATCTTTCTAAATTGTTCTCCCAGTTGTTCCAACATCACTTACTGAATAAGCCATTTTCCCTCAATAATTTGAAAACATTTATGTATTATGTAGCTTCCCAGGTGGCTCAGTGGTAAAGAACCTGCCTGCAATGCCGGAGACATGGGTTCGATCCCTGGCTTGGGAAGATTGCCTGGAGAAGGAAATAGCAACCCACTCCAGTATTCTTGCCCGGGAAATCCCGTGGATAGAGGAGCCTGGCAAGCTACTGTCCATGGGGTTGCAAAGGAGTTGGACATGACTTGGCAACTAAATAGTAAAAGCAGCATTTATTATATACTGAATTCCTTTTTGTTTGGAGGTTTATTTTTGAATTCTCTTTTGTTTCACAGAATTTTACTTGGCTAATAATAACATTCCTTAATATTGAAGTTATACATAATTAATATCTGGTAGGTATATTTCCTCCATATAAATTTTCTTTTTCAGAAATTTTCTGGCTCTACTCATTTATTTTTATAGATGAACTCTACTATCATTTTTGCAAGTTCAAAAGAAAACAAGAAGTCTCTTTGGGATTCTGTTTGGGATGATACTGTATAACTTACTAAACTTTGGAGAAATTTCACGTTTGTATTAGTATTATTTTTAACTTAGTTTTTATTCTATATTGGAGTATAGTTGATTTACAGTGTTGTGTTAGTTTCAGGTATACAGCAAAGTGGTTCAGTTATATACACACATACTAATATAGCCATTCTTTTTCCAGTTCTTTTCACATATAGGCTATTACAGAATATTGAGTAGAGTTCCCTGTGCTACACAGTAGGTCCTTCATGTTTGTGTTATTGAGTGTTTCTATACTGAATCAAAGTATAGTTGACTTTTGAATATCCTACTTTGTTGGGGTGCTGACCCTCTAAGCAGTGGAAAATCCAAGTGTAACTTATAGTCTGTCCTTTGCATATGCAATTCCACATCCTTAGATTCAAAAAACCACAGAGCATATAGTACTGTTCAGTTCAGTTCAGTTCAGTCGCTCAGTCGTATCCGACTCTTTGCGACCCCATGAATCGCAGCACGCCAGGCCTCCCTGTCCATCACCAACTCCCAGAGTCCACCCAAACCCATGTCCATCGAGTCAGTGATGCCATCCAACCATCTCATCCTCTGTCGTCCCCTTCTCCTCCTGCCCCCAATCCTTCCCAGCATTAGGGTCTTTTCCAATGAGTGAACTCTTCGCATGAGGTGGCCAAAGTATTGGAGTTTCAGCTTCAACATCAGTCCTTCCAATGAACAACCGGGACTGATCTCCTTTAGTATGGACTGGTAGGATTTATTATTGAAAAAAAAAATCAGTGTATAAGTGGATCTGTGCAGTCTGAACTGTTGTTCAAGTTCAGTTCAGTTCAGTCGCTCAGTCGTGTCCGACTCTTTTCGACCCCATGAATTGCAGCACGCCAGGCCTCTCTGTCCATCACCAACTCCCGGAGTCTACTCAAACTCATGTCCATTGAGTCAGTGATGCCATCCAACCATCTCATCCTCTGTCGTCCCCTTCTCCTCCCGCCCCCAATCCTACCCAGCATTAGGGTATTTTCCAATGAGTCAACCCTTCGCATGAGGTGGCCAAAGTATTGGAGTTTCAGCTTCAACATCAGACCTTCCAATGAACACCCAGGATTGATCTCTTTTAGGATGGATTGATTGGATCTCCTTGCAGTCCAAGGGACTCTCAAGAGTCTTCTCCAACACCACAGTTCAAAAGCATCAATTCTTTGGCGCTCAGCTTTCTTCACTGTCCAACTCTCACATCCATACATGACCACTGGAAAAACCATAGCCTTGACTAGATGGACTTTTGTTGGCAAAGTAATGTCTCTGCTTTTACATATGCTATCTAGGTTGGCCATAACCTTCCTTCCAAGGAGTAGGCGTCTTTTAATTTCATGGCTGCAGTCACCATCAGCAGTGATTCTGGAGCCCAAAAAAATAAAGTCTGACACTGTTTCCACTGTTTCCCCATCTATTTCCCATGAAGTGATGGGACCAGATGCCATGATCTTAGTTTTCTGAACGTTGTTCAAGAGTCAACTGTACATCTATGTATATTTTTTATATCCCACAATTTTTCCTAAGTAGATCTTAAATTTTTGTATGTTTACTACTATGTATTTTATTTAAAAAGATCTGATTTTGTAAAATGGGATGTTTTCCTTCATTTTATTTCGTAACCTATTTTTGTTCAAAGGTTTGTTTTCTCATTAGGTGCCAGCCACATAAGGAGTGCAACTGTGAATCTGGTTTGAACAGAGTTAAGACAGACAACTTCAAGTTCTGGGCTATACTGGGTCTTGTTTTTGTCTCGGTCTTCTCCTACTTGCCCCCATCCATTCCCTAGAGTAGGAAATGGCAACCCACTCCAGTATTCTTGCCTGGAAAACTATGTGGACAGAGGAGCCTAGTGAGCTACAGTCCATGGGGTTGCAGAGTCAGACACGACTGAATGAAAGCATGAAACTCACAACTTAACTCATTAGTTTGGCATACTTCATCTCATATTTGCAGGAACACCAATGTCTACCTCCTGTGGCCTCCCTGTAAGAAACTGTCCACTATGGTCAATAATCAAAAAGTCTATTGAGGCCTTTTGAACCAGACGTATTTTGCTATCATACTTGGTGTCTCTATTGAGCATCTGTTCTGCACAATCTGAGGAATACTAATCTATTGCCACAGTGATATCCTTTCTTGCCCAGACCTCTTCAGTCCGGTACAGTTATGCCATAGCTAGGCTTCAGATTTATGCTTACACATAACCAGCAACTTATCTCCAAAGGTGATAACATGGTAGGGTGTTACTGGAAGCTCCTGAAGTAATTTCCTATTTCTTACATGTGCCGTGACCAAAGCTGCTTCCCTTGGATATTGAAGTTCTTAGGTTGGCTGAATCTTAAGCACAAGTCACTGAGGGAGAATTCTACTTTGAAGCCCTTGCTGCTCTTATCCAGTGAAAAATCTTGGACTGAACCACCTCAATCTGTCAGAAAACTACTAACCTCAAAAAGGAAGTTTTTAAAAATCTAGTTCATTTTGTTTTTCCCCAAGCAGCTTTTTTCACCAGTATGAAAAATTTCCCAAGCCTTACTCTGGAGGTAGACTCTCTACGTCACGAAGTTGTGAGGAAAAACATCGGGTTGTGAGACTTACCCTCATGAGAACAGGTGTCTGAACATCTTACAAAACTAAGAGCAAAACAAAGATCTCCAAGGAGACTTGCTACAGGTACCTAAACCAAGAAATTCTGCCAGCTTGTCACTCAGTGTTCTAAATTCACCCACCTGAAACCCTGTTACACATGAGGCTATCAGAAAACCAAAGCATGTTAGGAGGACATATGAGTTTTGGGAGAGAGAAATTGGAAAATTTGAGGAGAGTTGCCTAAAACTTTTCTTAGTGCTTTCAGTTTGTCTTTAGGGTGTGTGGGTGAATTTGCCAGGTGTAAAAGACTGGAGACAGAAGGGACACTATATAAATATAAGAAGTTTAGTATGCAAGTTGTTAAAACGTCCACATAAGCTCTGTTATGATTAGAATAAAAATGCCACCTCTTTTCAACATTAACAGAATTATATTCTACCCCCACACATTGCTTTAGGCATCTCATTTACCAACACATTTGGACATCAGATAGGCATAAATTAAAGTATATAATTTATAGTGCATAAAAAGTCACAGGAATGCTTATTGATTTGTAAATTAGGATAATATATTTTAGTTGGTGCAGTCTTTTATCAATAAATCTTAATTGAATTTTCAAGTTAGAGCCTGCAGGGAAAATGTGCTCCAGTTTTTTTTTTTTTTTTTTTTTGGTTTCCAGAAACACTGAGTC
The DNA here is from genome assembly GCF_054371585.1 of Giraffa tippelskirchi. Lineage (NCBI taxonomy): Eukaryota > Metazoa > Chordata > Mammalia > Artiodactyla > Giraffidae > Giraffa > Giraffa tippelskirchi. Next base: position 83,789,694 of record NC_137275.1, on the reverse strand, counting down.
CAACATTGTGAATGTTCCCTGACTAAATGTAACTGGATCATTTTGCCACAAAGATGAATCAATTCTCTTAATTTGTTCAAATGAAAATCATTCATATATTCTAGGTCTGTTTTCAACTACTCTGTAAAGTAATTAGTTTTTCTTGTAAACTACATTTCAATCAGTTGAATATTATAAAATATTAATCTTCTTTTAAATGAATTCTCAAATATCAGCACTATTTTCTGTGCAAACATATTAAACCTTTACCTCTGGGATAAACAAAAAGATGATATATTAAAAAGACAATTCCATTTAGGGAATTTTATCAATTTTTTTTCAAAATAAAAATTTGTATGTCAGAATCATCAGTGGCATAGAAAGCTAGGGGAATGATCTCAACTTTTAAAAAATAAAATTCAGTATTTTAGCACTTTGAATAGCAGAAAATGAAAGTAGAGGAATCACTCTGGAATTTTAGTTTTGAATGCCTCTTTTTATCTGAAATGTTCAAAGTCAAAACATACCATTTTTCTTCCATTGGTATGGTCTATCTTCATTGTGTTCCCTTAAAAGCCAACCCTGAAACAAGGGCTTGGGTATATATGATGTGCTGGGGGAATGATCCACAGGCAAATCAAGAAAGCCAACTTGTGTGACAATATAGTATTCTGTTTCATTACAACACTAACTCTCTGAGGTAGATAAGTCAGTCATCACCCTCAATTTCAAGCACTTGAAGCTAAGTCTCTTTAGCTGATAAAGCAGGAAAAGGAGTTTATTAAAAGAATATTGGCTGCCTCACAGAACTGCTGCAAGGCCCAGAGAACTAAACTTGAAGTTTGGTGCCTGGGAACAGATTCTGACCATCACACAGCACAGCCGTCCCAAAGAGGAAACTGCTGCTTCTGTTGCTGTCTTACACAGCATTAGGGAAGGTGCTATCAACTCCCAGCTCCCCACCTAGTTCACTTCGGTGCCAGGAAGTAGACCTTGAAACCACAGAGAAATTGCATGTCCTGGGAATGCTACCACCGAAAGGAGTGGCACAGCGCCCACACCTGGATCTTAGCCCTGCAAGACTTATTTAGGATTTCTGACCTCTAGAACATTACAAGAATAAATTTGTGTTGTTTTAAGCCATTAAAGGTTGTGGTGATTTATTAAAGCAGTGACAAAACCCCCAATACACCTCTTTTATCAGAGAGATAAGAGAGATGAGAGAAATAGGGAAAGAGAGACAGGGAGATTGATGAAGACGATAACGCTGATGATTCTGATGGTGTATTCTGAAACCCTTGATTTATCTGTCTAAGCCAGCACCACTCCTGCACATTGGAGTTACTGGGTGGGTGGATCATTTGTTTCGAATACTAAATAATTTGTATTGTATTTCTGCCAACTACAACTGAAAGTCTTAAAGATACAAGGTAGCAATCTCATTTTCAAATTTCTATCTTGTAAAGTGTAAGGAAAATGAGAGTGCAGAACCAAGTTTCTTCGTTGTCATCCACACAGGTGAAGTGAATTTCTTGAAAGAAGAATACTTTCTAAATGTATTAATGCACATTAACCAAGCACACTCAGATGGAGACAGTATTACAGGTAAAAAATGTTCAAAAAATCTCTGAAGACCAAAGTAAAGTCAATGCTTCGGTTAGTCACTGTTGAGTATAGACATAATTATTATCTTGGAATAAAATAGCAAGCATTTAGCTTTCGAATCACTGAAGTTCATTGGTTTCAAAAGTGAAATTGTCATCTTGGCCAAGCACAAATTTTGTTTTTGATTTAGGAGAATCAATTCCCCAGAAATATTCTGGTCATGAAGAATTTAAAAAGGAGCAATACCTAGATCTTCTGGCAGTATGGTTAAATGTAGCCTAACATCTGATAAACATAGCATGAGCTGTGCTGTGCAGTCACTTCAGTCATGTCTGACTCTTTGCAACCCTATGGACTGTAGCCCACCAGGCTCCTCTTTCCATGGGATTCTCCGGGCAAGAATACTGGAGTGAGCTGTCATTTCCTTCACCAGCGGATCCTGCCAACCCAGGGTTTGAACCTGCATCTGATATGTCTCCTGCATTGGCAGGCAGGTTCTTCACCCCTAGTGCCACCTGGAAGCATACACTTTTACATTTTAGATAATATAACTTTCCTCTAGTTTAGAAGGCACTCATCAGTTATGTAGGCAAACACAGTTCAATCAAGGAACACAGCCACTCACACTTCAGCAAAAAGTTGGTCAGTTTATGTGGGAAGTTCATCTTTATTTTTATTTTGGGAGAGACATATGGAAAAAGGAAATATTCAAAGTTGAATCAGTTTTGGTTATCAGAGGGATAAAAAATATTGCAACTAAATTTCCCCTGGCATTTAGACATAGGTAAAAGGTGTTTTAAGCTTGAATTTAACAGAGGTTTTAATGTCATACCAATTTTACCTTCATATAATTTAGTTGGGGCTTCCCTGGTGGCTCAGAGGTTTAAGCATCTGCCTGCAGTGTGGGAGACCCGGGCTCGATCCCTGGGTCGGGAAGATCCCCTGGAGAAGGAAATGGCAACCCACTCCAGTATTCTTGCCTGGAGAATCCCATGGACGGAGGAGCCTGGTAGGCTACAGTCCATGGGGTCGCAAAGAGTCGGACACAACTGAGTGAAGTTATATACCTTTTCATATTCATGTGTAATTTATTATATTCATGACACTATACTAAAAACTTTACCTCATCATTCCATTTCATTGTCACAGCGACCCAATGGAATAGGTACTGCTATTATTTTCATTTTACCAATAAGAAAACTGAGGCTTGGAGAGATTAAGCATCTTTCCCAATGTCATACAACTTGTAAGTGGGAAAAGCAGGATAAAAATTTGACAGATTCTACAAACTGTAGTATACTTCCTTTCTAAACCAGTACTACCATATCAATCTCAGCTTGAACTTTTATATGCTACCTTTGTTTCATTTACATCTTTCTGGTGTTTATGCTATGTTCTGGAAGCATATATCTTTATGGAAATACCTGACTAACAGCTTACCTATGGATCTACTAACATGCTAGTTTTGTTAATTTAGAACTATGGGAGCAAAGATTATAAACTAGCATTTGGAAGAAATAATTTGTCATAGAATGATTAAAAAGAAAGGATTGACAGTTTTCTAAGACTACTGAAGTATTTTTGTATATAATTGAGACTAAACAGACATTTATTATATCATCTTAAATATGTGAGTTTTCCAGAGTTATATCTTAAGCCTGTTCATGTATTCTAAATATAAAACTCAACCTTCATGATTGCATCTCACCTCATAATTTTTTTTGTCCTTTGGCCACACCACACAGAATATGGGATGTTAGTTCCCTGACGAGGGATCGAACACACACCCCTTGCAATGGAAGCGGAGATCCTTAACCACTGGACCCCAAGGTAAATCCTGACCTCATAATTTTAAGCATCACTTATATTCAGACAATTTACACATTTGTATCAGTATCAATAGGCCAAACCACTTGGCCTTCATCCAGTTGCTTAGTGGTTATCTTTGTTTAGCAGAGCAGCAAACACCTTAAACATTATCAAAGCAGGATTTATTATCTCTTCCTCCTGCACACATCCCTTTCCATCATAACCTCTCAATTTCTTTTTATCGTGTCAGCCCTGTTCAGTCAGTGGTACCACTATCCATCATCTATTGATTCTTTCCTTGGTTTTGAAGCATCAGAAAGTTAGGTGTCTAGGAACTAGGAACACATGAATCAAGACCTTGGGGAGAAGGTGCACAAATTGAGATAATCCCGACAGGCTGTGCTGCTTATCACCCCCCACCCCCCGACTCCCCGCCCCAGACACGTGCTCATTGTGCATGGTATAGAGTGAGGGGATTAGACATCTAACAGAAATCACTGGCCAAGAGGTTGATAAACTGAGCAGGAATTTCATCCACTTTACAGTGCTGGAGAGACAAAATTCGGAGTTCAAGGACCATTAAAGAAAAGAGGCTATGGTAAACCCTCCAGACTTTCAGTTGAGACTCAGGAAAGGAAACACCCTGGAAATAGTACAAACTAAAAATATAGAGCTATCACAAAGGCTGAAATTCAGCTTAGAATTGATATAACTCAGAAGTACATTTAAGGTGATATATCCCTATTCTAACTGCTGACAGGGGAAAAAACAAAAACAAAAACCTAAATCTTTTTTGGAGAAAGAGAGAGAAAGCATTATCCAGAGCTTCAAGTTAGCACTACAAATTTTCATACACAACATAGGTATACTGGGACATGACAATAACCTAAGAGAGAAAGAGGAAAAGAAAAAAAAAACAGATACAAGAAACAAACACATAGAGATCCATATATTGTATTTATTACATATGAACTTTAAAATAACTGTAAATCAAAACATTTAAAAAAAAGTATGAAAAGGTAAGGGATTTCAACAGAAAACTGAAACTATTTTAAAAATTCTTTAAAATTCTAGAACTAAAAATTATAGTAACTGAAGAACTTAGCTAATGAACTCAGTGGCAGATTAGACATGACTGTTGATGAAACATAAGAAAGATCAGAAGACATTGCAGACAAGAGCATAAGAATTCTGGAGCATGATGACATATGCTAATATATACATAATCTGAATCCTAGAAAGAAGAGGACAGAGAAATATTGGAATACATGAAGAACTAAATTTTTAAAAAATTGTGAAAGATATAAAGTCACATAATCTAGAAGGTTATAAACTGCAAGCAGGATAATTAAAAATAAACCCACCTAGACACATTATTAGTCAAACTGCTGAAAGTGAAATATAAAGAGAGGATCATGGGGACTTCACTGGTGGTCCAGTGATTAGGACTCTGCTTCCACTTCAGGAATGCAGGTTCTATCCCTGGTCAGAGAACTAAGATCCCACATGCCATGTAGTATGGCCAAATAAATAAATACATACATAGAAAATTTTGGAAGTACCCAGTACAAAAACAATAAGACTTCCCAACATAAGTGATGAAAATAACAAAAAATAGGATGGTTTCTGTAAGCAAGTGAAAACAAGTATCTTAGAATTCCAAACAGGCAAAAATATCCTTCAAAAATTAAAATAATTTAATTTTAATTAAATTTGGTTAGATTTAATTGGTTAAATTTAATTTGGTTAGATTTAATTAAATTTAATTAAACCTATGGATCATAGAACTAAGTGTAAAAATTAAATGATAAAACTTCTAGGCTAAATAATTAAAAAAAAAAACTATTTTCATGGTCTTCTGGTAAGCAATTATTTCCTAAACAAAACACACTAAACACAATAAAGAAGATTGGAAAACTGGATTTCATTGAAATAAAGAATTTATGTACATCAGAAGACACCATTAAGGAGTGAAAAGGGAAGCCAAAAGAACAGAAGAATATAAGCATAAGACATATCTGCCCAAAGATTGCTATCTAACACAAAGGCTGGCTAAACCACAGGGTTAGTAAGGATGTGAAGAAATTAAGTCTCAAGGTTTGTGTATAGCACAACCACTTTGGAAATTTGTTTGGTGGTATCTGTTAAATGGTCTACTATTAAATGATCTGCAATTTCATTCCTAGTATAACGAGTGCCTATGTTCACCTAGTAAATGTACAAGAATAGTCAAAGTAGCTTTATTCATAATCTTAGTTTTCTAAAACAATCGAAATCTGCATTAATACAATGGATAAACCATCTATGGCATATTTATACAATGGAATACTATTCAGAAAACTACTACATGCCACAAAATGAATGAATCTCATAGACACAATGTTGTGCAAAAGAAAGCAGGCACAAAACAGTACATATTGCATTACAAGTCCATTTATATGAAGATTGAAAGCACACAAGACTAATTTGTGGTTATAAAGGTCAGGATAGTATTAGCTTTGGGGAAATATTGGTTAGGAGGGCATAATGGAGCCTCCTAGCCTGCTGAAAATTCTTCTAGAGTTCTTAATCTAGGCTGTGGCTACATAAGTGTTTACATATGTAAAGATTCATTTATCTGTAATAAATGATATTTTCAGAAAAAGAAAACTATTGAGAGACTTAATCAATAGTAGGCGTGCATTCAAAGAAATAAAAAAGCAGAGCTTCAGTTAGAAAGAAATGAGCCTTGATAGAAGCAAGCAATGCAGGCAGAAGTAAATAGCAACAGAAAGGGTCAAACGTGGGTTAACACTATAACCATTATTATATAACATTATAACATGTATAACATTACTGTATAAAACAATAATAGTAATGTCAAATGACATTTGTAATTTCTAGAACTAAAATACCTGACAGCAACAGCACAAGAGGAGACAAGGAGCAGTTAACAGAGTGAAGTGTTCCAGAATCCTTGCATTGTCTGGTACTTTGTAGAAATCCAAGTTTATTATAGACTTGAATAAATGAAGGATGTATGTCATAATCTCAAGAGAAGTTATGCCCAGTTGAAATATAGTGCAAGCTACAAATGAGCATAACATAAGTGAATCTTCAATTTCTAGCAGCTATATTTAAAACAAGTAAAAAGAAACGTGAAATTAATTTTAATAATATATTTCTAATCTAGTACATCTACAATTTAAATAAATATAAAATTATTAATGAGGATCCTTAAAATAATATTAAGTCTTCAAAATCTGGTGTCTTACTTTTTATTCCACATCTCAATTTAGACTAGTCACATTTCAAGTTCTCACATGTGGCTACTAACTAATATATTGGGCAACCCAACTCTAGAGCAGTGATTCTCAAGAAGAGAGATCATGCCCCACAGGGGATATGTGGCAGTGTCTAAAGACATTTTTGACTGTCATGTCTGTAGGACCATGGGTGGTACTATTGTTATCTAGTAGGTAGAAACCATGGATGTTAAAAAAAATCTTATAATATACACAAACAGCCTCTTCCTATCCCATAAAGAATTCTTCAGTCCAAAATGTCAGTCACAACATGGCTGAGAAACCCTGCTCCAGTGTAACCTCTAAAATAAAATTGAAAAATTATACAACTAGTAAGATAATGGTGGGAAGGAGAAGAATTAACAGTAAAAATTATGCAACTAATTCAAGAGTAAAGAATGAAAAGAAAAAAGGAATATAGAACAGAAAGGACAAATAGAAAGCAAACAGTTATAGCAGTAAATTTACACTAAATAAATAAATGGATTAACATTCTAATTAAAGATTAAGATTGTCAGATCAGGTAAAAGTCCCTACCTGTATGTTGCAACTTTTTTTTTTTTACATATTAGTATGCAGAAATGTTCAAAGTACAAACTTTGGGTTTGTATAGTAACAAACTATGATTACAAAGTCTATACCTTGCAAACTCTAACCAAAATAAAACTGGTATGGCTATGCTAAGATCAAAATAGGTTTTAATGCAAGATGTATTACTAGAAGCATAGAAAGATATTTCATAATGATACAAGAGTCCTCCACCAAAGTGATGGAAGTGATTGATTTAAAATGTCAGATGACCACATTACGTCACTGATATAAATCTTTCAGTGTCTCCCCACTGACCTTGAAGAAAGCTCAGACTACAATTATACTAGATAAGATCCTCCGTGAATCACCTGCTTTACCTCTCGTGACATTTCTTTCCACAAAATTCATGTTCAGCCGTGTTGAAGAGCATGCAACTTACTCAAAATTATCCTATTGTTTTATGCTGTCTGTGTTTTTGCTATATTAGTCCTTTTCCCTTAAATGCTTTTCTTTATGGAAATCCCTGAAAAAGTTCTATTTATCTTTCGAAGCTGTCTTCTGTCATATCCTAGCTAAATCTTTTCTTACTGATCTCTGCATATAATCCTTCCCTCCCCTGTGTACCTCTGTACCTCATGAACATATAAAAAAATAATTTCTTGTACAATTCTGCCTCTCCTGGTAGCCAGCAGGAAGATGTTAGGCACTCAATTTTTTTTTTTTAGAAGCTAAAGTATTTACCAAAGCAAAAATTTAGCTATGACCGTAAAGAAGGTTGAGTGCCGAAGAATTGATTCTTTCCAACTGTGGTGCTGGAGAAGACTCTTGAAAATCCCTTGGACTGCAAGGAGATCAAACCAGTCAATCCTAAAGGTAATCAACCCTGAAAATTCATTGGAAGGACTGATGCTGAAGGTGATGTTCCAATACTTTGGCCACCTGATGCAAAGAGCTGACTCATTGGAAAAGACCCTGATGCTGGGAAAGATTGAAGGTAGGAGGAAAAAGGGATGACAGAGGATGAGATGGTTGGATGGCATCCCCAACTCAATGGACGTGAGCTTAAGCAAACTCTGGGAAATGGTGAAGGACAGGGAACCCTGGCGTGCTGCAGTCCATGGGGTCGCAAGGAGTTGGACATGACTGAGTGACTGAACAACAGCAAGAGTCAGATGCTTTTTAAAGGTACCTATTTGACTTTCTAATTCTGATGTTCAAACCTGAGATTCAGCCTTTGTAATAACTCAGGTTTTTGGAGTCTAATTTCATGTTAGGCACTTACTTTTACTGAACTTAATCTATTTGTGTTGGTAAATGCAATAGCCTTAGAGAGATACTTGTTAGAACATTGTCTAAAATTTTTACCAATGTATTTTTCCAATTAATATAGTCCTTTTAGATTCAGCTCAAATAACTTGCAAATTGTTTATATAATGACTTCAATTAGTATCTTTTAAACTAAAGTCTCATTATTCTCTTCTCATTTTATTAATTTTGTACTTATGAATAGAGTCATGTCAGTATAATACCTGAGAAAGAATGTCTATTTATACAGCTCTTTTGTAATAGATTGCTTCTTTTTCATAGCTTGATTCTTTTACAGTAGTTTTCTAGACTGATCTAGTCAAATTATAATCAGTAAATGAATTATCTTGAAAAACTTGCATCTTAGGTATTTATAAAAAGCATGCATCCACATTCTGCTGAGAATTTAGAATAGAATTTTCAGAAGTTATTCAATGCAGCACTATTGAACAGGGTTATACCATTAGGGAAAAATGCAATGACAAGGTTTTAATTTCTGGATATTACTCAAAATATTTTCAGCTGATTCTACAGTTCTTTTTGCTAGACTCAGAAATTAAAATAACTTCTTGGATGAATTGATTTATAACCAGCATAATAATGCTTTCATAATTTTAAAATGGTTCAGATTTGTGTTACAGTAGACTAGTTAAGGACGAAAACTTTGGGTCAAACTGCAAAGATCTAAATTCAAGCTTTGCTATATCCTAGCTAAATAATTTTGATCAATTCCTTAACTTCCCTAAGGTGCAGTTTTTCATCTGTAAAATATAGATGATAATACTATGTACACCATAGGTTATTTTGAGGTTTGAATGACTTAATATAGATAAGACATTTAGTATGATTCCTCTTGCTCAGTCACCAAGTTGTCTTTGTGACCTCATGGTCTGTAGCCTGCCAGGCTCCTCTCTCTATGGAATTTCCCAGGCAAGAATACCGGGGTGGGTTGCCATTTCCTTCTCCAGGGGATCTTCTCAACCCAGGGATCGAACCCGCATCTCCTGAATTGGCAGGTGGATTCTTTACTACTGAGCCACCTGAGAAGCCTCATGATTCCTCTTACATAGTAAATATTCCTCCAGTACTCTTGCCTGGAAAATCCCATGGACAGAGGAGCCTGGTAGGCTGCAATCCATGGGGTCGCGAAGAGTCGGACACTACTGAGCGACTTCACTTTCATGCACTGGAGAAGGAAATGGCAACCCACTCCAGTGTTCTTGCCTGGAGAATCCCAGGGACGGGGGAGCCTGGCAGGCTACCGTCTATGGGGTCGCACAGAGTCTGACACGACTGAAGTGACTTAGCAGCAGCAGCAGCAGTAAATATTCAGTAGAAATGAGCTAACACAAAAAATATAGCTAGGCAAAATCAATAAATCATGTAGTTAATCAATGACTAATAATCATATAGCTATTTTATATCATCTACCATGTATCTAAGAGGTTTTCCCAGTGGTGCTAGTGATAAAGAACTCACCTGCCAAATGCAGGAAACATAAGAAATGCGGACACAACTGAAGTGACTTAGCATGCACCATGTGTCTAGGTACTATTAACAAAAGCTACAATTTAATGATCACTGTGCTATGTATTCTATATATATTATCACATTTAAATATTATAGTAACTTTGAGAGTTGACCATAATGTCCCTTATTTTATTGATAAGTTAACTAAGGTTCAGAGATTATAAGCTCAAAGTTGTAAGTTTGCATGCATGCATTCTAAGTCGCTTCAGCCATGTTCCACTCTTTGCGACCCTATGGACTATAGCCTGCCAGGCTCCTCTGTCCATGGGATTCTCCAGGCAAGAATACTGGAGTGGGTCACCATGCCCTCCTCCAGGGGATCTTCCCGGACCAGGGATTGAACCTGCATCTCCTGCATTGGCAGGTGGGTTCTTTACCACTTGTACCACCTGGGAAGTCCTCAAAGTTATAAGCTCAGTATGAATATTTTATATGTGGCTTCCCTGGTGGCTCAGAAGGTAAAGAATCACCTGCAATGCGGGAGATCTGGGTTCGATCCCTGGGTTGGGAACGTCCCATGGAGGAGGGCATGGCAACGCATTCCAGTATTCTTGTCTGGAGAATCCCCATGGACAGAGGAGCCTGATGGGCTACAGTCTATGGGGTCACAGAGAGTCAGACTAAGCACAGCATATGTAAAATAGCTAGCTAGTGGGAAGATGTTGTATAACATAGGGAATTCAACCTGGTGCTCTATGACAACCTAGAGGAGTGGGATGGGGTGGGAGGTGGGAAGGAGGTTTAAGAGGGAGGGGGCATATGTATACTTATGGCCATTTTGCATTATTGTATGGCAGAAACCAACACAACATTGTAAAGCACTTATCCTCCAATTAAAAAACAAAGAGTATTTTGACATGATCATTTGAAGCAGACATTTTATTATCAGAGATATTTTGGTGCAGCCTATAAAAACAAATCTTGAAACTTCCTATTTTCCCCTACAAAATAAAAATAACTTTATTGTACTCTTTCCCAATTAAAATAACATCACATATTGAAAACAATTTGGGCAATACAAGAAGGTATAAGACTTACCTATTATTTCTTTATTTAAAGGTGGCCATGGTTAATATATTTGGTGAACGAAAATAGCAGACACCACTAGTGGCCTATTAAATATCCATTGTCCCCATATTTCTTAACAATAAAATTCAAAATTTTGTTTGGATCAAGCTAATATATTCATCTACCCAGATAAACAGTGGACCTGTAAACCAGTTCCAGAAGAACAGAAATTACTGGGTAGGCACTGGTGGAAAGGTTTTTGATTAGGAAAAGATAATCACCTTTCCTTTTTTGCTTTCCTTTCCTTTTCCTGCATGGAGTGCAAACAGGCTATAAGTGCAGCCACCATTTTGTGGCTGCAAGTAAGAAAGTCACATATATTCTAGCATAATGAAGCTTGGATCCCTGGGGGCATCATGGAGCGATTTTTCCAGTCTTGGACTGCCTATGTTGGGAATTCTTGTTTTAAGTTTTAAAAAAAGCACACTTTTTGATTAATCCATTTTAATCTTGTTTCTGTTATATGCACCTAAATACAACCTTTAGTAATATACTGCCATTCTGAAATTTTTTCCCTGTTCAATTATATTGAATTTTAAAAGATAATCTTATTGTGCTTATTATAACCTTACCTTCCTCTTCTTATAGAAAATTATTATAATTATAAAAGGTAACACTATTAATAATAAATTTGTCATAAACAACATTTACTTAATTGTATGTTATGTACACACTAAATATATAGTTACACACAGAGAAATTCTCTCAGAAAGAAATCCATAAACTGGCTGAGTGACTATACACATTGTGAACGAGAAAGTACGCATATCAAAACGGTTAAAAGATGCTGAAACACAGTGTTACTGTAAATCCTAACCTGGAAGAGCAACATACAATGGGGAGGGGACTCAAAGCTGCCACTTTTCCCTAAGAAGTGAAAGGTTTGAACACAGCAACTGGTGCCCCAACTTCTAACACCTCCACTTGAGAGACAACTAAGAGCTTAGATCAGGCTGAACAAGTAAGTTCATCTCCTACATGAGATCACTCTGTCAAGATTGGGGGAAGTCGCTATTTTACTTGAGGTACAGAAAGCAATACAGAGAGACAAGGAAAACAGAAACAGAGGAATATGTCCTAAATTTTAAAAAGATAAAACTTGAAAATAGCCCTTAATGAAATGAACATAAGAGGGGATAACTGAGAAGAAATGCATAAATTTCTAGAAACATACAACCTACCAAGACTAAATCATGAAGAAATAGAAAATTGGAATGGGCCAATTACTGGTAAGGAGATTAAATCAGTAACAAAAAATTTCCAAGCAAAGAAGAGTTCAGAACCAGTGTCTTCACTGGTGAATTCTATCAAACATTTAAAGAAGAATTAGTACCAGGCTTTGCCAAACTCTTCCAACAAACAGAAGAAGAGGGAACACTCTCAAACTCATTTTGCAACATTACTTTGATACCAAAACCAGATGAGGACACCACATGAAATAAATGTTATGGACCAATATCCCTCAGGGCTTCCCTGGTGGCTCAGCTGGTAAAGAATCCACCTGCAATGTGGGAGACCTGGGTTTGATCCCTGGGTTGGGAAGATCCCCTGGAGAAGGGAACGGCTGCCCACTCCAGTATTCTGTCCTGGAGAATTCCATGGACTGTATAGTCCATGGGGTCCCAAAGAGTTGGACATGACTGAGTGACTTTCACTTTCACTTTCAATATCCCTCATGAGGAGTAGGGGAAATGGGTGAAGGTGGCCAAAAACATAAAGACTTCCAGTTATAAGATAAATAAATTCTGAGGAAGTAATGTATAGCATGGTGACTACAGTTAACTATACTGTGTTGTTTATTTGAAAGTTGCTAAGAGATTATATCTTAACAGGATTCAAGAATTGGAGAGTAGCATTGACATATACACACTACAATGTGTAAACTAGATAGCTAGTGGGAAGCAGCTGTATAGCAACAGGGAGCTCAGCTTGGTGGTTTGTGATGACCTAGAGAAGTGGGATCAGGGGGTGGTGGGAGAGAGGCTTTGAGGGAGGGGATAAATGTATATATCTGGCTGACTCACATTGTTGTACAGCAGAAACCAACACAACATTGTAAAGCAATTATATTTCAATTAAAAATAAATAAATAAAAATAAAAAGAAGATCCAAGAAAAACACTGTAACTATGTGAGGTGGTGGATGTTAACTGAAATACTGTTGTAATCATTTCGCCGTATATATGTATATCAAATATGTATATACCTTAAACTAATACAATGTTATATGGCTATTATAGCTCACTAAAACTGGGGAAACAAAAAGAATTTGCACAGTAAATTTGACACTTAACAATGCATAATTGTTATTGTCCTGAATGATAATTAGGAATCTGTGGTAAACAATTCTTTTAATGGTTGCAATTATATTACTGTCACAGAGTCCAACAGTTTTCCTTCTTTTTAAAAACTAAATTTCATGATTTTTTCAATAAAAATGGTACATATTAAAAGTCTACTCTGATTCTATAGACTTTTAATAGTTTAAACTTGATCACACTCATCTGACTGATTTGCATATTTAAAAATCCAAGATCTTGAACTCCTACCTCACAGACTTATGGAGGTTAAATGGTTCAAGTTCATGTTGTTGAAGACAAATTGTAATTGTGTGCCTCAAACCTCTTCCTCTATTATTCAGTCAAGACTCAAGGCAGATAAGACCATTCCTCTTACTGTACCCTTGCCATAGACAACCTAATTACATGAAGAAAAGGATCAGGGTGAATAAAGTGAAAGAAGGGAAAGATCCAGAAAAAAATGGCCTCAAGTTTTTCATTCATTCCTTCTTTCACAAATATCTGGATGTCCTTCTTAAAGCATTTGAACAACATGCCTATTCTCTCTTTCCTAAGGGCTTGCCTGAGAGTACAAGGCAGCACAGATGGGTCTCTGAAGCAGTGGAGATATGCTCAGAGTTGGGAAATAAATCTTACTCAGCTTTTCACATAATGCAAGTGCTAGCTATTGTATTTAGCTGCCAAGTGCACTAGTCAGATTCCTGGCCAACTCCCATCATACTTTCTAGTGGCAAAGCTTCTATTGCTGGGCATGTAGCTCAGACCAGGTCAATCAGAATACTTCTTCCTCTGGGGAGATAAGTCATATGATCCAAGTCACAGTGTTTCACCAGAATTGTTCTAGATGCAGATAGCAAGGAAAGCCTTATTTTTGAATACTGGAGTTAGAAGTTTGTGAAAATAGATGCCAGTGGTCTTATTTCTTGTCTTGTGGAGATAATGAAACCACAGAGAGATAGCAGAGTTATAGATGTGGTGAGATATGAGAGAGAGATAGAGAGGGGCCAGGAAGCACCGCCTGCTGTTTCCAGGTCTGAGGTTCTAGAAGCTGTCATTGCTCAGGGTGTTAGTCAATGAAAATTTCTGGGAACAGGCGGCTGCCTCCTCTGTATCACACTTCACCATCTGGAGCTGAAAGAGGCACTGTTCATGCCCAGGGCTCAGATTAAGTCTTATATAAGCAGTTCCTTCACCCTCTGGCCTCCAGGTTCTTATCTTCTACCAGCAATGTTTTCAACTCACATCTCCCAAGAAAGGAGTTTCAGTCTCAGTAAGGAGAGATTTACTCAAGGGAGCCAAATCTGTCGAAACTCAATTCCTGTCTACTAAGTGAACAATCTTTTACATAATTAAACAAGCACTTCTTTTAAAAATTGTAGTCTTTGCTGTACATTTACATAACAAAAAACTCAAGAAGCTTAATTAGAACAAAGGTGTTGTTTGTCCCAAATGTGGTTCCATGTCTTTTTGAAACAAACAAAAAAAACCATTGGCAGCTTTGAAATGGAAATTTTTTTCAACTCCTACTCTTCTAAACCAAGGTGTCAAGATCCCACCCTAGTTCTATCTCAAGATATCTTGCAACTTTCTTCCTCCTAGTAGTCTGGGCAAGAAGCTTTTCACAGCTCGGGCCTTACCAACTGGAATTTAATCTTTCAGCTGGTAGGGCAGGTGACTTTCCCGTGTTGTTCCAGATGTCACTCTAAAGTTCCAGTGCAGACTGTAACCATCTGACTGGGGTTATCCTGTGAGTACTTAGAATTGCAGGCCCCAAACAGTAAAATGTCGAGGAAAGACATAGAAACTCAGGAGAAACTACAGTGAAGGTAATTAGTTGGATTAATCGGCCATGTGATGGGCTCAGAGTGCTGTGACTTTTAAGGACATCTGTGGCACATTCTTGGGGGCAGGATAGAAGAAGCCTTCAAAAGAGACCAAGTTAGAGCACAGTGCAAGTTAGAAAACAATGCAGTCCTCCCAGTTGTATTTGGATGTGGTGCAAACCCTCCTAATTTCTTGCCCTGCCCCTTCACATTGTTGTCAATGTGATAACAGATGCAATCCTGATCAGTCTCTCATTTGAAGTTTTCACAACAGCTCTCTCTTCAGTCTTGATCCTTCTGCCTCTTGACTGGTTCCTGAACTGGTCCCACTCTCCTTTCTGCTTCTGTTATTTGTGTTCACAGCATAAAGGGGATTCTGACATGAGGTATGACATAAGACAGTCTGGATGTTATTTTTGTCTCTATGAAAAAAAAGAGAATTTTAAAGAAAGTATTTTAAAGAAAGACCCATAATCACCACAGGTAGGAGTGCTACAAAAGCTGAGCAGCAAGATTTCAGCTGGAGAGTGAGAACTAGTAACTGGACTTTTCCTCCAGCACCATCCTGCTTTTCCACAAGAGACTAGAAGCAGACACCAGCAAAGATTCAAGGTTTGGTGAGATACACAGGTCCATGGTATGATTAGGAAAGTCTAGTGTATTGAACTTCTGCTAGAAATGGCTGTATTAAATATTATCGCCTTGGAATCCTGGTGTTTCAGATATGATAGATTGGTTCACATAATGCCCATTCCACCCACTTCCTTGACTTTTTCTTATCTGACTCTACTGCAGCAGTTGTTAAACCTAAACACTCAATTCCTCAGCATTTCTTGAAACTGAAGTGCCATGTGACATGGTTCTAGCCCATGAGGCATAGGCAGATGTGATTTAGCATCACAATTTTCCCTCTCTTATTTTTGCCTGGTTTTTAGTTTCAAGAACTGAAGGCAATGATGCCATTTGGTACCATAGGGCAACAAGTAAGAGAAAAAATGTGAGCAAGATAAAGATGATAGACCAAAATGCAGAAGCCATACTACATCAGCCTGGAACTGCCTGTCCCAAGATTTGTGTCAGTGAGACAAGAAACTTCTACTCCTTTAAGCCAGTACTTGGGATCCTTTTCCATATCTTAGCACACAAGGAAATGATAATATTCATAATCCACATGGAGGTAGATAGACAAAGCTGCCTAGGAATGGAGACAATCTCTCATAGCTTAAATGCCAACTCCAAAGACTAAATGATCACTATCTCAGTTTACTTTTAACCATTTACAGCTCTCAGAGGATTGTGACTTAAGCCACTTTTAGTTGGGGTTTCCTTTTTCTGAATCTGAACACACATTTGATGTACTAGATTTTGAAGAGAGTCTTGGGAGGTAAGAAAGTAACTTTTAACTGGAGAAAGAGGGAATGGGTAGGTAACTGAAATTCATGATAAAGGTAAAAAGCAAGTTAGACTCTGTAAAGTAAAATGAAAATGTGGCATGTAAAAAGGAAATTCTGTTGAAAAGGAGGGATTTCTGATTTAAAGAATCAGAGGGTTGCTCATTGTAATGAGAAGTATAGGCTCTGCAGGTGTCTGGCTAATAGAATGGAGATGGAGATCTTCAGAATCAAGGAAGGAAAGAAATAAGGATTAAGGGAGTTGGGGCTGTTAAATCACCTTAGAGTAAGGAAGATACTAGTATAGAGGAAGAAAGTACTGTTGTAGGCTGAAGGTGTCCATGGAGAAGGAAGAGGTCTCTTCTAGGTAATGCTGTGAATTGGGGAAAGGGATTAGACTGAGGATTTACATTTCACGTGATAAGATTGGAAGGGAAGGTGCTCACTCTACTGTGTGGGAGTAGCATTGACAATCTAGAATAACATTAATTCTGAGGAATGGACCATATATTTCTCTTCTCTCAACCTTGTCATCCCTCCACTGCCCACATCTCCCCTTTGAACTTTTCCTGTTGCTCCTATTCTGGGCTATTTAGGTCAGACTGTAGCACTAAAAATAAGATATATAGATGAGTTTATTTTTCCAAACCTCCTTTCCTGATGACAAAGATTCTCCCCTTGACCAAACTCTACTTAGTTTCCATGGAACTCAATTTCAACTAGGCCTGACTTTGGATTTCCGTGTTCCTTTCAGCATTTTCCAACTTTATCAAGAATCTTGTTAGGTCACTTTAACTAGAATTCCCCATCCTTCATATCTGATCACCCTCAATATCTAATTTGGTTCCTTATCTGTCACCATCCCCTAAGTGGTGTCTGGCCTGCCTATAGCAAGAATCCTGTTAGGTCAGTTTAACCAGAATCCTCCCTACCCCTACTCCTGATGTTTCCTATTAGTAATCATCTCCCCTACCCAACTCTTTTCCTTGGCTAAAAGTCTCCCTTGCCTATGCTTTGCTAGGAGTTGAGTCTAATCTCTGTCTCCCACTGCAAGATCCCGCTGCAGTTGTCCCTATAAACTCTACAATGATCTCCCTTGAATAACATCTACCTTACTTACCAGTTTCAACAAAGGTCATGAATAACATTTTCTTTAACAACTTGAATAAATTTTTCCCTAATGTTTATCAGGAGTTACAACAATGAAATAATAATGATTATTAGTGTAGATAATATACATCTTAAGGATGATAAATTGTTGAACACGTACTAGATGTCTGACATCATTCAAAGTGCTATACAAATATTAACTCATCACCACTCCAGTATTCTTGCCTGGAGAATCCCATGGACAGAGGAGCCTGGTGGGCTACAGGCCATGGAGTTGCAAAGAGTCAGACACGACTGAGCGACTGAACGACAACAATCCTCGTAAAAACCCAACCAACTTTGTGTTAAGGCAGCATTGAGCATTATGATTTGGTGTGTGAAAGACAAAATGTACCCAACCAACTTTGTGTTAAGGCAGCATTGAGCATTATGATTTGGTGTGTGAAAGACAAAATGTACTAGACAATTGAGGAAATTATTCATCTGTAAGAGAGCAGTAAAGAGACTATTTAATGAGGGATGTCTTGAAGAACAGGGAAGGGCCTGGGATTCTAGAGAGACAGATAAACAAGAGTGTCATCTGCCGTGAGGGGGTTATAAAGAATGATAGCGACATCTCAAACAAGTGAGGCCAGAGTTGTGCTTTGCAGTTAGGCATTTCCCAGAACATGAGAACATACAAGGATTTCTGAACCACTGCTGTTCAAAACACAGGGTTCAAATAAAAGTTCAACCCTGTCAGGTGAATGAAGAATGAGAGAAGTATCGAATGTACCATATAATTTAATGATAATTGTCAAACTCTACACCTCTAACTTTAAATCTGTTAATATTGATTAAATGCAAAGACTATTACTCTACATGTTTTCTAAAATTATCTAGTGTTAAATTTAAGGACAATGGAAAACCTAGGGTTATCCTCAGTGCTACATTTTAAGAAAAGCCAACCAAGGTGCGATAGACAACCAGAAGGTAGTCTATTTATGATACAAAATGATGACAAAGTTTTTAACAAACTTCCCAATGATTTATTTTTGGAAATAGTATCAGTAGTGAAGGGCCACCTGAGAACATAATAATAAGAAAAATAATGTTGCTCTCTGGAAAGCTACTCTTATGGCTTTTTTAAAAAAAATAGGAACAGGTCTGTCTGTCCAGGTCATAGGTATCCCCAGAACATCAAATAGTGCTTTGCACAGAGTAGACTCAAATATTTCTTAAATTAGTGACTTTGTATGAGTAAAACCTGGAGACTATGTAGAACTACAGGACTAAAGAGTTTGGGAATACCCCAAACTCTAGTCAAAACAATCTAGGTGCAAAATCTGGAATGTGACCAAACTTTAATAAGTAAAACTCTAAGCAGTGGCATTATACCTTATTTAGAAAGATGATATAAATGTAGGGGTTCAAAACACGCCACCACAAAATATACCAATTTGGCACATTAACTGTTTTGAGTTACAAATACTAGAGAAACAACAGACATAAGAAAGGCACACTGACTGCCCCTTTTCTTTGTGAAAATAGGAGAGAAAACTCCCAGAAGAGATGCTCTTCCTGTACCTGGAGGAGGAGAAGTTCTTATCAGCAGGAACAGGGAGTCAAGGTTGCAAAGAAATTGCACAAACAAACTTTGTTAAAACAACCCTTCTCTTCCTTTGTGTAGTCTCCCCATGTATTTTAGGTACTTTTCCACAATTACTAAAGTGTGTTCAATCTATTAATAGTATCTTATATACTTAGTATCTATGTGCTTATCACATAGGCCTAAATACCTTGTGGGTCTTCATTTTCCTGTGAAGACATTCATACACACATGAAAATAAAATTTAAATGCTTTTCTCATGTTACTCTGTCTGTATCAATTTAATTCTCAGGCTCAGTCACAGACCCTAAGAGGGTAGAGGAGAAGTTTTGCCTCTCTTATACAACCAAAAGGTAAATTCTATTTGGGGTAGAGAATACGAAGCCCTCAAATACAAAGTTGTTAACATCCATCCAAAAACTGCCCAGGCAGAGAACGTTCAGATTAATGAAAATGGCCAAGGAGGTGAGAACTCCAAGCTTCTTTAACCTGATTCCCTTAACCATTTGAACTGCATAACTGTTACCCCTATTTTAACGACCCCCACCCCCAACACTTAATAAACAAGATTGTAATTCAATTTGGCTTCCTGTGGCTGTCAGAGAAACAAATCTTAGATTTAGCACTAACCATGGAAGAATTGAACTGTAATGATACATTTAGCTATTTATTTACAGATACATCATTAACTGACTTTTCTACCTTGGAAACTGAGAGGCTGAGAAACACAAGCAGTATTATGATTAGAATTAAATTTTAGATAGCTTTTCAGGCTGCAGTGTGGACACTGGATTTAAGAACTGAAAGACTGGGATCAGGGATACTAGCGAGAAAGGAGTTTTTGAGATTGTCTAGGTAGGAGATAATGAGGACCTGATTAAGGAGGCTATAGAAATGTGGACTTCACTGTTGGCTCATATGGTAAAGAATCCGCCTGCAATGAGGGAGATCTGGGTTTGATCCCTGGGTTGGGAAGATACCCTGGAGAAGGTCATGGCAACCCATTCCACTAGTCTTGCCTGGAGAATCTCCATGGACAGAGAAGCCTGGCAGGCTACAGTCCATGGGGTTGCAGAGTTGGACAGACTGAGCACCTCAGCACAGCACAAAGCACAGAGAAATGTGAAACCAAAACAGGAAACAGTTCTCTGCACCCTTACTGGTGCTAATTATTATTTTCTAAATCTGCTTATTTTACAGGTGACTAATGCTATCTCATTGATGTTTGGATTTCAATGTCTTCTATTAATAATGAAGATAAAATTTATCACTTGATTCTTTTGTTTAATTACTGTTTAATTTTTAAAGCTTAATTTTTCTTTTATATGCTTTAGACCTTAAATGTACAAGAGATTCAAATTATCTAGAATTAACCAACAATGGTAATAGTGACATTTAAAACACACAAAATTAGTCACACCAATTGAAATGCAAAGCAATCCTATTTTGCTTTAATGTAATACATTAAGTTTGGTCTGACCTTCAGCTTTGATTTACACAAAGTTGTCTGGGAGACAGAATTTACTGTCTCAGCAGAGATCAAAGGATTTGAGTTGTAAAACGTGTCCAAAAAATTAATTCTAAGAAACTGAGTAAGTTTATCCAGAATTCAATCAGTCCCAAGGCTCAGGAAAACATTTTTTAAAAGACATTAGAAGAGCAATTCATAAACAAACTCTCTTATAATAATTTTCTTCCTGATGTTTATTTATTGCAAAATAAGCAAAAATGATAGCAAATAAAGGACTTTGTTTTTAATTAGAAGAAAGTGAAATCCACAATCCTATCACCAAAACACATTTTATTTTAATTGTTTTAATACTTTAGTTTTTGTATCTGTGTAGCGATACAAGTTTGATACCTCTATAGTGTTTGGGAATTCACTCAAAAGAATATCTTCCCTTTTAAATTGTAAAGCTACTGGATTTCCTACAGCAATAATAGCTAGACAAAACTTTCCAGGTGGTGCTCATGGTAAAGAACCCTGCCTGCTCATCCAGGAGACGTAAGAGATGCAAGTTTGATCCCTGGGTGGGGAAGATCCCCTGGAGGAGGACATGGCAACCCACTCCAGTATTCTTGCCTGGAGAATTCCATGGACAGAGGAGCATGGTGGGCTATGGTCCATAGGATCGCACAGAGTTGGACACTACTGAAGTGATTTAGCATGCATACACAAGCATTTAATAGTATTAGATACTACTGCGGTGACTGCTGAGCAGTTTCTTTCCATGAACCAAAAATTCTTAGAACTCAAACTCAAATTTGAAAGATGTACAAATAGCATTTTAAAATCACTTTACAGATCATTTTGACTTTAGTCATTTTCTTTTCCTCTGTTCTCAAACACTTGCTAGTATGAGAGTAATATGGGACTTCCCTGGTGGTGCAGTGGATGAGAATCTGCCTCCCAGTGCAGGGGATATGGGTTTGATACCTGGTCTGGGAGGATTCCCCATGCCCGGTGCAACTAAGCTGCTGTGCCACAACTACTGAAGCCATGCACCCTAGAGCATGTGCTCCATGACGAGAAAAGCTACCGCAATGAGAAGCTTGTGCATCACAACTAGAGAGTAGCCCCCACTCTTTACAACTAGAGAAAGCCTGCATGGAGCAACAAAGACCCAGTGCAACCAAAAATAAACAATAATAATAAAGAAAGTAATATGAAAACACTGTAGTATTGTGAAAAGGATTATGCAATCAGAACTGAACTTTTAGCCCTGTAAGTCACCAATCTTTTTGAATTTTAGTTTTCTCTTCTATAAATAAAAACTGTACATCACTCTTCTAAGAATCGTAGACTGTGCAATTAGTGAACAAACTTGTGGTTATCAAAGGGAAAATGTAATAAAGGGGAGGTATAAATTGGGAGTTTGGGATTGACATGTACACACTACTATATTTAAAATATATAAGCAACAAAGACTTACTCTATAGCACAGGGAACTCTGATCAAAATTCTATAATAATCTAAATGAGAAAAGACTTTTAAAAAGTATAGATACATGTATACTTATAACTGAATCACTTGGCTGTACACCTAAAAATAACACACAACACTGCTAATCAACTATACTCCCATATAAAATAAAAATTTTAAAAAATGATGCTCAGTTATACTGAATTATGAATTGACCTAACGGGTATGGTCAAAATATCAATGCAGAAAAATCCATGCTTACTTGAGCTTTTTTGAGCACATGTAACGGTTTTTTGATTGGTGGCTATAATTAAGACCTGAAATATCTTCGCCTTTTTTTCCTTTTTTTCATCCAGCACCACCACCCCCAACCCTTAAGACTGCTTGATTAACTGCAAAAACTGAAAAACAAAGCAAAACAATGTGAGCAATAACAATGTGAAATGAAATTCATATTTTATGGCAAGACAAGAAAAATTTAAACATAAAAAATTTTCTCTGCCCTTTGGCTTCCTCTCCTCCACTGCATAGTATTTCTAAATTATGCACCAACCAAACCTCCCCATCAACAGAAATACCTGCTCAATGGAAAAGAGCAACATTTTCCTAGTATCAACAAGACAACTCCTTAAAAGACAATATTCTGCCTTATAAAGGGCCACAATAACGCTTACATCTGGATTGTGTAAACTGTCAATAATACATCATTTAATGTACAGTCCTCCGTCTCAAAAAACTTAAATAACTGTGCCATGACTTCTAATGGATGGGACAGTTCTCACAGCTTTCTGAGATGCTCTTTCAGAGTTATAATCTTCAAATTTGGCTTGGATAAAAATTTCCATTTCTTTTTAGATTGATTGATTAATTTTTAAAAAATAGTTTCTTGTTTTATTTATTTTGGAGGCTGTGTTGTGTTTGAGTTGTGGTGCATGGGTTTACTTGCTCTGTGGCATGTGGCATCTTAGTTCCTTGACCAGGGATTGAACCTACGTCCCATGCATTGCAAGGCATATTCTAAACTACGGACCACCAGGGAAGTCCCCGACTGATGAATTTTTCATCGACAACAAGCAACAGAGAATTTATGAAGTTACAAAAATTCTTTAAAGCTAAGAATAACTATACTTAAAAATTCTAGCCAGAGCACTTAGATAAGAAAAAGGAACAAAAAGCGTCCAAATTGGAAAGGAAGAAGTAAAACTATTTCTGTTCTCAGATGATATAATCTTAATATAGAAGCTCTAAAGATTCCACACACACACACACACAACAACCTGTTAAAACTAATAAATAAATTTAGCAAATTAGCAGCATAAAATGTTAACACACAAAACAAGTTGTTTTTCTATACCATGACAGTGAACAATCTGAAAACTATGAAAACAATTCTAGATACAATAGCATCAAAAAGAATAAAATACTTAGAAATTAACCAAGAAGGTAAAAGATTCATACAATGAAAACTACAAAACATAGAAAGAAATTAAAGAAGTCATGAATAAATGGAAACAGATTCCATGTTCATGGATTGGAAGACTTCTACTATTAAGATGACTATACTACCAAAGTAATCTACAGATCCAATACATCCTTATCAAAATTCCAGCAATGTTTTTTGTAGAAGTAGAAAACTCTATGCTAAAGTTCATATAGAGTCTCAAGGGATCTTTAATAGCCAATGAAATTTTGAAAAAGGAGAGGAGAGTAAAAGCTGGTGAATCTACATTCTTATTTTCAAAACTTACTATAAAGCAATTATAATCAAAACAGTATAGTATAGTACTGGCATAAAAACAGACCTATTGACCAGTGGAACAGAATAGAGAGCTGAGAAATACATTCTATCATATATGGTCAACTGACTTTTGACCAAGGTGCCAAGACCATTTAATGAGGAAAGATAGTCTTTCCAACAAATTGTCTTGGTAAAACTGGATATCCACATACAGAAGAATGAAGCTGAATCCTTACCTAATATCATACATAAAAGCTAACCAAAAAATGGATCAGAGATCTAACTGTAAGACCTAAAACTAAAAAAACCAGAAGAAACATAGGGCAAAAGTTTTACACCATTGGATTTGGCAATGGATATGACATTACACCAAAGGCACAGAAAACAAAACAAAAATAGACAAACTGAATTTCATGAAAATGAAGAAAATGTGTGCATGAAAAGATATCAACAGAGCAAAAAAAGGTAACCCACAGAATAAAAAAATTTGGAAATCATATATCTGATAAAAGAGTAATATCCAGAACATACAGAGAACTCCTAAAACTCAATTATAAAAAAAAGCAATGCAATTAAAATATGAGCAAAGGATTTGAATAGACATTTCTCCAAGAAAGATACACAAATGATCAATCATTAGGGAAATGCAAATAAAAAGTACAATGAGAGCCTACCTCACATTATGATAGCTATTAGGATGTGGAGATATTGGAACCCTTCTGCACTATTGGTGGAAATGTAAAATCCTGTTTCCATTATGGAAATAGTATGGTGTTTACTCAAAAAAGTAAAAATAGAATTACCATGCGATCCAGCAATACCACTTCTAGGTATATACCCTAAAGAATTGAAAGTAGAATTTTGAAGAGATATTTGTATATCCATGACCAAAGCAGCATTATTCACAATAGCTAAAACATGGAAGCAACCCAGGTGTCCATCAACTGATAAATGGATAAGCAAAATGTGGTATACACACACAATAAAGCATTATTCAGTCTTTTAAAAAGGAAGAAAATTCTGATATATGCTATAACATGAATGAACCTTGAAGACATTACGCTAAATAAATTAAGCCAGTCACAAAAAGACAATATTTATGATTCCATTTATATGAGGTACTTGGAGTTGAAATCACAGAGACAGAAAGTAGAATAGTGGTTACAAGAGGCTGTGGGGATGGAGGCAAACGAGGAGTTATCCCTTAATGGATAGAGTTTCAGTTTCACAAGATGAAAAGAGTATGGAGATGGATAGTGGTGATGGTTGTACACAATTATGAATATGTTTCATACCACTTAAAAATGGTTAAAATGGTAAATATTTTATGTATTTTACCATAATAAAAATGAAAAAAAGAGTAATAATTGTCCCTAAATTTTTGAAGTCTTATTTGTGCAAAGTTTTTGTTGTTTTTTAGCACCATGCCCAGGCTCACAGGCTGAGTATGATCTGAAGAAGCCCTGTAGCTATTTACAAATTTTCACTTGTAGAAATGTCTCCCTCTCTCCTACCAGGAAGAGGAGGACTCTTAACAACTCTTATCAGTGAAGAAAGCACCAACTCAGATCTACAATACAAACCTTAGTAAATAACCCTGTTTACCGTTAAGTTTCCTGGTCCCTTTTATTTATTTTTTATCTCTTGTCTCCCCTGCCCCAAAGCCCCCAAATTCCTTTTCCTTTGTAGGTCTTTAACCTCAAGCTCTAACTATCCATTTCTGTTCCTTATTACTGAGTGCTCCCATGTGCACACGTGCAATGCACATGTTAATACCTTCCTTGTTTTTCTAACACTAAGAGGCAGAGATTTTCTTTCACTTACATTATCTTCCATTTCTCTCTGTGGAGAAATCATAGATGTGCTCCTTCTCTATTTTGGTCCTGGGTTTTTGATTATCACAGGTAGTATAACTTTGCTACCTGTTTCCACTGTTTCAAGATCTCACCCTTAAATAGTAACAATGACATCAGTTATTCCTACCTGGAAGCCTGTTGTGAAAATCAGAAGTAAAAGATATGATACTATTCCACATGAAGGGCCAAACTGACAGAAATTCCTATGAGGTCATGGGAAAGAGCATATTCTGCCTCTAAGCTGGTGAATTTGTTGAAGTTTAGTTGTAATCTTGCTCTAAGGGAGTGATGTTGAGAGCTGCTTTTTCATTACAATCTTACTGTAAGTCTCTGACAAGAAAGAAGGTTGGTAACTTGGTTTGGGAAAACTAAACACAGACAGAAATGAAAAACTTGTAGAACAGCAGCAAATGCCTCCATAAACCTGACAATTTTTTTTTTCCTGCCTCAAGGATCAATTAGAAGTCTTCTCCTTTTCCTCTTAATCTCCATGGTACCCTAGCTACAAGTTGAATTATAATTTCTATGCATATATTTTCTCTGTGGTTTTCCCATCAGGAATAGCCCATACTCATCCCTGTATTTGGGTGGGTTTTCCCGGGTTGTCACAGTTACTCTACTTTCCTAGCCAATCAATACTCCCTTCCCTTTTTTATTAATACATTCTTTCATTAGCTATGTTAATTTATTTGTAAAGCATTTCAAATCCTGTAGACTTGGCAGGAATTGTCCTTCAGGTGACTTTGCTTATAAGTTGATTACGTGTAAATATATTGTTCAACTCTGAGGGCAATCTTATTTACTCAATATCCAAATTCTTGTGTGACCACTCACTATAGTGCTCTGTACTGACAACTGTAGAAAGTAAATTAATGTTTTACTTACAGCTGCATTTGAGGTTGATGCTATATCCTGGACATCAATAGCTATTCTGACTGTGTGAGATAATGATTAAGGAACTCTTTTAAGCATTGTTTTTCCTTATAATTATTTCATTTGCACATAGGTATCCTGCTGTTGTATTATTTCCATGTGCCCACATTTGCATATTTCCACTGTGATAAACATCTGCATTCATCTTTATTTCCTTCCCTCTTGTCTCAGAAGATGAAGTGTCCCTCCCACTGCTCAACCGACAACAATCTGGCTTCTGCTCATCCCCCATCTCTTTCACCCTATGAAAGAAATTATCTTTATTGAAATAAAATAATGCATTAAAATTGATAAATTCAGGGAATCCTTTCCAATATTTAATGAAACTCTTCTCTACTTCTGATTACTGGACAAGCCCTTCTCAAAATTATCATCCATGCACTTGGAATCCCTGACATTTCTTAGGCTTCCTTGGTGGCTCAGTTGGTAAAGAATCTGCCTGCAATATGGGAGACCTGGGTTTGATCCCGGGGTTGGGAAGATCCTCTAGAGAAGGAAATGGCAACCCACTCCAGTATTCTTGCCTGGAGAATCCCATGGACAGAGGAGCCTGGTGGGTATAGTCCATGGGGTCACAAAGACAGACATTACTTACTCTGACTTTAATCAAATATGCCTCACCGGTTTTATTATTTTCCTTAACGAGCTTCTCCTCTTTTGCCCACAGATATTTAATCTTGGCTGTTTCTGAGGGGTCTTTCTGTTTTCAGGCACTTTTCTTCTCTCTTTGTCCTCACACGTTGGGTGACAATCCACACGGGTTTAATTCCCTCTTATATGCTCTAGTACTTTGGCCACCTGACATGAAGAGCCGACTCATTGGAAAAGACCCTGATGCTGGGAAAGATTGAGGGCAGGAGGAGAAGGGGGCGACAGAGGATGAGATGGTTGGATGGCATCACTGACTCAATGGACATGAGTCTGAGCAAACTTGGGAGATAGTGAAGAACAGGGAAGCCTGGTGTGCTACAGTCCATGAGGGTGAAAAGAGTTGGACATGACTTAGTAACTGAACAACATACATCATGATCAAGTAAGCTTACTCTGTGATTGTAAGGGTGACTTAGTTTCAAGAATCCCATCAACACAATTCTTTGCACCCACATGTCAGTGTCAGCTCTAGCCATTAGATCCAGATGCAGCAACATTCAAAGAAAGAAGACACATCATTTTGTCCAGGGGCTCTTTGTTGAAGAAAATTTCCTCAGAAACATCAGCAGACTGTATTTTACAGCTCTTTGTCAACTGCATTAGCTTTCCACTGCTGTCATAACAAATCGTTACAAACTTAGTAGCTTACTACAATACTCATGTATTATTTCACAGTTATATTGGACAGAAATCTGTACTGGCTCTACCGGGTTCTCTGTTTAAGGCTTCAGAGGCTAAGATCAAGGTGTAAGCTGCACTGGGCTTCTAGCTGGAGGGTTTGAGGAAGAATCCACTTCCAAGTTCCTTCAGATTGTTCACAAAATCCAATTCTCTGTGGCTATAAGAGTGAAGTCCCTGTTTCCTTGTTGGTTGTCACCTGGGGATTGATCTCAGCTCCTGGGGCTGCCTGCATTCCTCAACAAGTGGTTCCCTTGAATCCTTGTGCTTTGAATCTCACCGATTTTCCTTTCTGCCATCAGCTAAAGAAACCTCTCTGCTGTTTTTAAGGCTGGTGTGGTTGGATTAGACCACATAATTTCCCTATCTTAAAACCAGCTGTGCCAAATCACAGACTATAATCAGGAGAGGAACATTTCCTTATATTTATAGGTTTTAGGGATTAGCGTGGGACATTTTTTGGGGGGCTATTTTAGAATTATGCCTACAACAGCCACAGCTGAGTCACATGCCCTTTCCTGAACTAATCATTGTCCAGCGAATTAATTACCATAATTTGCTCAGATAGCTTTCTGGGATGGAGTGGATGTGTTGGGGAATAAACCACAATGTACCTTATGTACTCACATAATAATGCTTCCTTTGTGAGGTGCTAAATAGGTTCATATATTCTGTCTGCAATGTACATATTCTTTTACAAAGAATACCATTATGTTGTTAATATTATATTTTTTTCCTTGTTAATCATAATGATATGGTACATGTTGGTTCGCATACCAGGTAAAAAGAGACTTTCTGAAGTGAAGCCTAGAATTTGAGAGCAACAGAAGAAAGTCTGCTTTTTCTGTCCTATCACGGTGAACTATTTTTAAAAGAGACAGCTGACTAACTTGTTAAATTCATAGATGGCAGCACCATTATGGTTACAACTTTGGAGCTTCTTCCACATCTTGTTTATGTAAAACATGTAGGATTTGGCAGATGTAGAACTGATATTGATTCAGCTGTTATAGGTAAGTCATTCTAGGTATCTGGGAACAACTTTCAAGAAGTCACTGTGTGCTCAGCATCAACTTTAAAGGACCTCCAGTATTGCTTTAAAAGTTCCTTTCTAGTAATTGTCTAATTTCCCTTTCCCTAACTCAGTCCATTGACACCCTCCTCTGCCTAGTTTGTTGGAATGTAAGGGCAATCTGGCTGTATAGCACATCACTCTGTGAATATCTAGTGTACCTTGTGACTGTCTAGCTAACAAGGTAAATGTTATTTCCTACTTCCCTCTTCATATGTGACCCTCTAGAAGCTGTTCCCTTTGGCCAAGACTCTGTCTTTGCCCTAAGAGGAGAATTTTTCATTAGACAAGTGTATCTAAGTATTTAAGTAGGGTTATTTCCTTATTTTGTTGTTGTTGTTTAGTCACTAAGTTGTGTCTCTTTCGTGACCCCATGGACTGTGTAGCCCACCAGGCTCCTCTGTCCATGGGATTTTCCAGGCAAGAATACTGGAGTGGGTTGCCATTTCTATCTCCATGGGATCTTTCTGATCCAGGGATCGAACACACATCTTCTGCAATGGCAGGTGGATTCTTTACCACTCAGCCACCAGGGAAGCCCTCATTTCACTATAGAGAGACTGCTATTTTCTTTGGGTTACTTACTCAACCAATGATGGAATTCTGGTGACTGTGTTTATAAACAAGGACATAAAACATGGCCTATTGGAAACATTATATTTTCAAGAACTTTTCTCTTTACTATTATAAAGATTGCTTGTTAAATTATTTAGGTGTAACTATTTATAAAGCTAAATTATTTTATTTTTGTATTAATAAGAAGACAAATGACTTTATTAGCATGAATTGGTGAAACTGTGCCATCTAGTGTCCTTTATGGAAAAAATTTATTTTTCAGCCCCTCGAATCCTACACATTACAGATTAAAAATGAGTCTAGAAATTGATTTTTCCAACCCTAAATATTACAGATAGGAAATATTAGGATATACATCATGAAAGAGTGTTCCACGTACAGGGAAAAATTCTAGCTAACCCTTAGGAACTGGTGTGATCACTCCAAGCATCTCCTGAGGTTTGTTTACTACATCGCGTATAATATCCTCCGTGCTGTGTCTATTAGTGGGGAGAATGAAGACCACAAGATAATAAGATGCTTGGTGGTTGGTGATGAAAGGGAGGAAAGATCTTGAACAGCGGAGTTTGAAGATTCTTCTTTCCTTCCTTGCCTTTCCCTGAGATCTTTTAATTAAAAAATTTTTTTGGCCATGCTGATGACATTCAGGTCTTAGTTTCCTGACTGGGGAACAAACCTGAACCCCCTGCAGTGTAAGCACAAAGTCCTAACTACTGAACTGCCAGGAAAGCCCTTCTCTTTCTATATTGCCCTATCCTCTGAAGTGAGATAAACAGAGTTGTGTGGTGTGGGTGCATGTGTGTGCGTATATGTACATATTTTGACGAGAGGAGGATGAGAGTCATTGTCAGTTGTATTAGAATAAATGGGGAAATGCAATGGAGAAGACAGAGACAATTTAAAAATTAAAGTTTAGGGTATTGGAAGCTGAAATTAATTGACAGAAAGCTTTGGAGTTACAATTATCCAGGTTTTGGTTTATGTGACTTTAGAATTATCTAATTACTTTTGGAGAATTAATTTTCATATTAAAAAAAGGTGGTAGTAGATGGAAAGAAAATTCAGATACCTTATATCAATAAAATGGTTGTGCAGAAATAACAATGTAATGAATATCAATTCATTTCAACCACAAACGTGTTAGGAAAAATTTCAAGTACCTACCTGTGTATGTGAGACACATGTACACACTTGTGTTAGTTATTATGCCTGTTCAATTAAGCTAAAGATTTTTTATCTAGTGACCTTCTCAACTATTAATCATGTACCATCTCGTGACTTCAGTTATTTTCTTGGCATTTTTTCTATCTTGAATTGCCATTATGCTTTTCAGGCTTGTGTCAACAACTGTGTCGTTATCTACAGATATCTACATATCTACCAAAATGTTTACATCCCTCTCAATGCTTTGTTCATAACAGGCAATTAATAAATCCTTGTTACCTTATACGCTGGGCTTCACTAGAATTTTCCCTTACCCAGGTAGATATGTTGTCAACAAATCCTTTATTTGGAAACTATGAAAGTATATTTCACCGAACACTTGTGATTTTCCAAGCACATATGAAAATTATTTAGTTATTTTATGTTTAATTTTAATTGTGAAAAAACATACAACACAAAATTTATCATCCTAACCACGTTTAAGTGCGCAGTTCAGCAGAGCTAAATATATTCATGCTGTTGTGCAATGGATCACCAGAACTTTTTAATCTTGCCAAACTGAAACTCCATATCTATTAAACAACTCTCCAATCCTCCCCTCCCTCAGCCCCTGGCAACCACCACTCTTCTTCCATTCCTATGAATTTGACTATTTTGGATACCTCATGTAAGTAATTATCACATAGTATTTGTCTTTTTGTGATTGACTTGTTTCACTTAACATAATGCCCTCAAGGTTCATCCATGTTGTACCAAGTAACAGCATTTCCTTGCTTTTTAAGGCTGAATAATAATTCAAGGCAATTATTTTTAAAGTACTTAGATTGCAGTCAGAAAACTTAATCAATGAGAACTGCTTATCAATTTAATATGGTCTGCATTATATAACAGAAGAATATAGCTACATATATTTAGTAAAACACTGTGCAATGCTGAGACAGAACTTTAATGATTGAATATCTTCTAAAACTTTAATAAGCTCCTTTGGGACCATTATGCAAGACGATAGGTTTTTTTAAAAAAATGCTATATAAATATGTGCTTAAATCTTTTATCAACAGTTTATAAATTGAGCCACATGAGATTTGGATCTTAGTACTATGCTTTCCATTTTTCAAATACTGAATCTAAATGATGAGAAGTGTCAAATGTACTTAAGTTTTTAAAAGCACACACCATCTTAAAAAAGACTTTTTCTTTGGTCTTAATTTACTTAAGGAGTATGTCAAGGGTGTATATTATTACCCTGCTTATTTAACTTATATGCAGAGTACATAATGTGAAATGCTGGGCTGGATGAAGCACAAGCTGGAATCAAGATTGCCGGGAGAAATATCAGTAACCTCAGATACGTAGATGACACCACCCTTATGGCAGAAAGCAAAGAGGAACTAAACAGCTTCTTAATGAAAGTGAAAGAGGAGAGTGAAAAAGTTGGCTTAAAGTTCAACATTCAGAAAACTAAGATCATGGCATCTAGTCCCATCACTTCATAGAAAATAGATGGGGAAACAATGGAAACAGTGAGAGACTTTATCTTTTTGGGCTCCAAAATCACTGCAGATGGTGACTGCAGCCATGAAATTAAAAGACACTTGCTCCTTGGAAGAAAAGCTATGGCCAACGTGGACATAGCTTTAATATGGACAGCATATTAAAAAGCAGGGACATTACTTTGGTGACAAAGGTCTGTCTAGTCAAAGCTTTGGTTTTTCCAGTAGTCATGTATGGATGTGAGAGTTGGACTATAAAGAAAGCTGAGCACTGAAAAATTGATACTTTTAAACTGTGGTGTTGGAGATAACTCTTGAGAGTCCCTTGGACTGCAAGGAGATCAAACCAGTCCATCCTAAAGGAAATCAGTCCTAAATATTCACTGGAAGGACTGATGCTGGAGCTCCAATACTTTGGCCACCTGATGTGAAGAAGTGACTCATTGGAAAAGACTCTAATGCTGGGAAAGATTGAAGGCAGGAGGAGAAGGGCACGACAGAGGATGAGATGGCTGGATGGCATCACCAACTCGATGGACGTGAGTCTGAGCAAGCTCCGGGAGTTGGTGATGGACGGGGAAGCCTGGCGTGCTGCAGTTCATGGGGTCGCAAAGACTCGGACACGACTGAGCAAGTGAACTGAACTGAATTTTACCATCTAGAAAGGAAAAGTAATATCTTGGCATTTCATTCACACTTTTTGAAACAAAAGTACTGCATTTGGTATTGTTTTCCTTATTTTCACACCATTAAAAGCATATTAGCAGTAAACTGTTACCTGGACTTATTCACTCTAGGAGGACCGAACCCAGAATAATGCATGACAGGGACAGGGAGAACAATCTAACGACTGGGTTGGTGCATTTGCCTCATCTCAAACCCAGTTTCCACAGGGCATCAGAGGAACGAGCAGCTGCTACTGCTTCCAGGCAGATGATTTATTAAGTACACTAATTTTGGTCGAAGTTAATAATAGAAAAATATTATCTGTCCTTTCTTGAAAAAATCCCAAGTACAAACTTCATTTATCCCATTTTTATGTAACGTAAATTATTCTCTTCATGACCCTACACTTTGCGGTAAAACTTCTTGCACCACATCTCCATATCTTCCCCATAATTGCCCTCATTAGAACACATGTGGCTCTGCCTCTAATTACTGTTTACCTCGTTTGGTACTGGGTTTTTCTCATCATGGTGTTGTCTGAAGCAGGTGGGATGAGCCATATTTTCCAAAGGAAGCCCAGGTGGTGTATGGGAGCATGTTGCAACATTTATTGCAAACTCTACATGATTTACATCTCACCATGTTTCTGCTTGACCTTATTCACGGCACTAAAACAATATCAACATTTCATAGCTCTGCTTGCTTGCTTTCTCTGTTTTGTTTCTTTTAATCAAGGTTTTACTTGTTTAAATTTTATTAAATAATTCTGACACATCTCCATTTTATAAACAATTAATAAATATGATCATTATTTACTCCTTTTTCACTCTTCTCTCCCGCCACATTTTTTCCCCATTTTAGGTAATCTATACTGAAGATCTAGCATGCTTTTCACATTTTCTCCATGTTTATGTAATCATATATGTAAGTATACATGCACATGTACATTTAACATTAATAGATTTTTTTTGATAATTCCTTGGTTTTAGAAAAATATATGACATATATTTTCCGAATCTTGCTCTTTTCAGTAAAACCTTATGGAAATCATGCCAAGGATTTGAAATGACTTTTATTGTTGTTTAGTTGCTAAGTTGTGTCCAACTTTTTTGTAACACCATAGACTGTAGCCCACCAGGCTCCTCTGTCCATGGAATTTCCCAGGCAAGAATAGTGGGGTGGGTTGCCATTTCCTTCTCTAGAGGATTTTCTAAAAAGGCTAGTGGAAGTGATGGAATTCCAGTTGAACTATTTCAAATCCTAAAAGATGATACTGTGAAAGTGCTGCACTCAATATGCCAGCAAATTTGGAAAATTCAGCAGTGGCCACAGGACTGGAAAAGGTCAGTTTTCATTCCAATCCCAAAGAAAGGCAATGCCAAAGAATGTTCAATATACTGCACAATTGCACTCATCTCACACGCTAGCAAAGTAATGCTCAAAATTCTCCAAGCCAGACTTCAACAGTATGTGAATCATGAACTTCCAGATGCTCAAGCTGGATTCAGAAAAGGCAGAGGAACCAGAGATCAAATTGCCAACATCCGTTGGATCATCGAAAAAGCAAAAGAATAGCAGAAAAACCATCTACTTCTGCTTTACTGATTACGCCAAAGCCTCTGATTGTGTGGATCACAACAAACCTTAGAAAATTCTTCAAGAGATGGGAATACCAGACCACCTGATCTGCCTCTGATAAATCTGTATGTAGGTCAAGAAGCAACAGTTAGAACTGGACATGGAACAACAGACTGGTTCCAAATTGGGAAAGGAGTACATCAAGGCTGTATATTGTTACTCTGCTTATTTAACTTATATGCACAGTACATTACGCTAAATGCCAGGCTGGATGAAGCAGAAGCTGGAATCAAGATTGCCGGGAGAAGTATCAATAACCTCAGATATGCAGATGACACCACCCTTATGGCAGAAAGTGAAGAGGAACTAAAGACCCTCTTGATGAAAGTGAAAGAGGAGAGCGAAAAAGTTGGCTTAAAACTCAACATTCAGAAAATGAAGATCATGGCATCCGGTCCCATCACTTCATGGCAAATAGATGAGGAAACAATGGAAACAGTGAGAGACTTTATTATTTTGGGCTCCAAAATCACTGCAGATGGTGACTGTACCCTGAAATTAAAAGATGTTTGTTCCTTGGAAGAAAAGCTATGACCAACCTAGACAGCATATTAAAAAGCAGAGACGTTATTTTGCCAACAAAGGTCCGTCTAGTCAAAGCTATAATTTTTGCAGTAGTCATGTATGGATGTGAGAGTTAGACTATAAAGAAATCTGAGCATCAAAGAATTGATGCTTTTGAACTGTGGTGTTGGAGAAGACTCTTGAGAGTCCCTTGGACTGCAAGGTGATCCAACCAATCCATCCTAAAGGAAATCAGTTCTGAATATTCAATGGAAGGACTGATGCTGAAGCTGAAACTCCAATACTTTGGCCACCTGATGGAAAAAACTATCTCCATGGAAAAGATCCTGATGCTACAAAAGATTGAAGGCAGCAGGAGAAGGGGACGACAGAGGATGAGATGGGCATTACTTAGCGAACAACAATATCACTTTATAATATGACCTCTAATAACATTGACAAAGTATACTCATTTGATTGATACATGCTAAATGATTTGTTACTATTGCTTGATTTTTTTTTAACAAAAAGCAAAACAATGGAAAAAAATGGAAAACCATCATGAGGTGAATAAATTAGTTTCAAAAACAATTCAGTTTTATATTTATAAGGTATTTAATGCTACTTAAAGCAGAATTCCCACTCCCATGCTTCATTTTAAAGTTTATTCTTGTGTAAGCCAGTATGGAGAAATGGAAAGAACCCAAATTTTGCAGTCAAATAAATCTGAATTCAAAGACAGTTTCCACCTTTTACTACGGTAATGGTAATACAGTGTGGTAATGGTAACACAGTGTGGTTGATTAGCATTAAAACTATTTTGTAGGAACTGAGGAATGCTGAATCAAATTATTTTGTGTTCATATATAATTATAATTCTATGTTAACATTGTAATTTTATTAGCAGCACACTCATTCTAAACTATGTAAGAAATATTTACCACGCTGAGAAATAAGCAAAAAGGTTTGCTGTTCTCATTTTAAAAGTATCTTCCAATTCTTAAATACTTTGTACCATTCTGGTTGCTGAACCATAAGATGGAAATAAAAGCTGGGGAAGTTAGACAGAACAGCCACAGTAATCATGGAAATAGATAAAGGGTTTTCACACTAAGAACTTTTCAAAGAAAAGCCTTTTGTTAGGAATACAGAATTCTCAGCGATCAAGTGTTAGAAAATTACGAAGACTGTAGAGGCTGTACCTCAGTGGTGCCATATTTAAAAAAGATCTGAACACAAATATTTAAACAGGATCTCACTACAAGACTCCGAAACATTAGAGTCTTGCCACTGATCAGCTATCCCTCTCTGTGAGGTATTTGAGGAAAGACCACACACTGAGGTGGCAGCAAGATATAAATTCTGTATTCCTAGCTGGTGGGTGTAAGTCGCTTCAGTCGTGCAGGACTCTTTGTGACACCCGTGGACTATAGCCCGCCAGGCTCCTCTGTCCTTGGGATTCTCCAGGCGAGAATACTGGAGTGGGTTGCCATGCCCTTTTCCAGGGAATCTTCCCAAACAGGGTCAAATCGGCATCTCTTATGTATCCTGCAGACAGGCAGGTTCTTTACCACTAGCGCCAATTGGGAAGCCCATTCCTAGTTGGTACACAGGTCCTAAGGTTACAAAATCCCCTTTGCTGCTGCTAAGTCACTTCAGTCGTGTCTGACTCTGTGCGACCCCATAGACGGCAGCCCACCAGGCTCCACGGTCCCTGGGATTCTCCAGGCAAGAACACTGGAGTGGGTTGCCATTTCCTGCTCCAATGCATGAAAGAGAAAAGTGAAAGTGAAGTTGCTCAGTCGTGTCTGACTCTTCGCAACCCCATGGACTGCAGCCTACCAGGCTCCTCCATCCATGGGATTTTCCAGGCAAGAGCACTGGAGTTGCTTGCCATTGCCTTCTCCAAAATCCCCTTTGGAGATTCGTAAACAAGCTTCGATAGACCCTATAAAGAGCTCCTTTTGTCTAAACTAGGTTGGCACCAGTGGACAAAAATCAAACCCAGACAGGAAGTAGAAAAGCCTCCTTTGTCACTTCC
This sequence comes from Giraffa tippelskirchi, assembly GCF_054371585.1. Classification (NCBI taxonomy): domain Eukaryota; kingdom Metazoa; phylum Chordata; class Mammalia; order Artiodactyla; family Giraffidae; genus Giraffa; species Giraffa tippelskirchi. The sequence goes on along the minus strand of NC_137275.1, from coordinate 83,752,439 downwards.
ATTTTCAACGGCAAACCCTTACCACAGGAAAAAGTAATGTAGACTGCTGCAGAGGAGAAAAATCAGAAGGGGAGAGCCTGCCCCAGTGCCTACAGCAAAATGGCCTGGATCTGAATTTGCTTTTTGGGGTCACCATAGAGGAGAAGGGGACGACAGATGATGAGATGGTTGGATGGTATCACTGACTCCTTGGACATGAGTTTGAGCAAGCTTCGGGAGTTGGTGATGGACAGGGAAGCCTGGCATGCTGCAGTCCATGGGGTCACAAAATGTCAGACACGACTGAGCGACTGAACTGACTGATACAATTAAGTATCAGTTTCTTAGTAGGAAGGGGCGGTATCTAAGGTGAAATTTTTTTTTAAATCATTTTATCCATCTCTCTTGCTATGGATTACACACGTCTCTTTCTCTCTTAAGATACAGAAGATTGATGAAGACTTTCGTCTATCTTTGGGTCCCCACAACCAAGCAACCCCTACAGTATATGCCAGTGTTTTTTAAGTGAGTAAACAATTATTCAGGTTATTGAGTAGGAAAAAAGGTACTACAGATACCTTCTTGAGACGCAGATACGCCTTGTATGGAGCTGCGCTTTCTCAACGCCTCTGTTTTACTTTACGAACAGAGTAATGAGTCTGCTGCTGTTGCTTGGTATCTGACAACAGAAGCACCTTTCAGTTACCTGCATTTGCATTGCTTCGGTTGGTGAGTTTTTCTTCTTCCCCCGGGTTTTCTGTTTCTGTCACCACCACCTTCTGGGTTTTTCTGAGCACCGTGTGGACTGTATCTGGGATAAAGTCATAAGTGCTTTCTTTCCCCCCGAGGTGCGAGTATAGATGTGGTGGGAGTTAGGAGCGTGGGCGCAGAATCGTTTCTTTTCGTAGTAAGACTTTTATTTAATAATTTTCGATAGTCTCTTTCCCAGCCGCCCTGATTTAAAGGGGAAATGGACCACGATCAAATTAGCCCTAACTCCTAATGCGTTTTCTAGAGGTTTTCTGACGAGTCAGAATCCAATGTAGTTAGAAAAGTAAGACGATCGCGGGGGCTCGAGCTGTTCTTTCCTTTAGGAAGCCAGGAGCGCCGGGCGGAGCGAGTCGGGAAGGCTTGCGGCTCGGTGCGCATGCTCCCAAGGCTCGGGCTGAGAAAACGCTCCAACCTTTCTTCCACAGACTTCCGGGAGGCGAGAAGTGGGCGGAGGCAGGGCCGGAAGCACCGGGGCGGGTGTCTAGTACTCAACCTCGTTCCTTGGAGCGGCGCTTCAGGTTTCGGTTGGTGAACCGATGATTGGGAAGTCCTACGTCTGGTTAAAGTGTTTTCAAGTTTTCCATGCGGCTAGAAGTCGCCTGGGAGAAATCTGACACCAATGAGCAGGTGGGGCGATAGCCCCCTGGGCTAGGGGCTCCATTTACAGAAATTCTTACCGGGCCTTCTGAGTTTGTTGACGACTTTTTGCTCCACCATTTCTTCTAGCTGCTCTGTTCTTAACCCCTTTGTAGCCGCCCACCCCTCCCCTCACGCCATTATGTATGACCGGGCTCCCCGTGTGCTTAGATTGGCTGAAGGTGGCAGCACTGAGGATCGTGTGGGTCCTGGATCTTACCAGGTTCCTTACCTGAAGCAGCCCGCAACAGGTAAGATATAGAGAAAGGCAAGCCTTTGGGACAGGCGCCTCACTTTCAGCCTGCCCCGCTCTTGTGTGCCTGAGTCAAACACTATAGTACAACTGCATAGGTATAACAGAACGTGAAGTAGGCAGGGAAAATTCTATCCCTATTTTTACAGATGGTAAACTAGTTTTTCCCGTTGCACTAGACCAGTAACCATATTGCCTTTTTGATTTTGCAATGGTTTTCTACATCTTAGTTTAAATGCTGCAGATTCGATCTGGGATTTTGATATCCCTGCCCCAGTTGACATTACTATCAGTCAGTTCAGTTCAGTCGTGTCTGCCTCTTTGCCACCCCATGGACCGCAGCATGCCAGGCCTGCCTGTCTATCATCAACTCCTGGAATTTATTCAAACTCATCTCCATTGAGTTGGTGATGCCATCCAGCCATCTCATCCTCTGTCGTCCCCTTCTCCTCCTGCCTTCAATCTTTTCCAGCATCAGGGTCTATTCAAATTAGTCAGTTCTTTGCATCAGGTGGCCAAAGTATTGGAGTTTCACCTTCAGTATCAGTCCTTCCAATGAATATCCAGGACTGATTTCCTTTAGGATGGACTGGTTGGATCTCCTTGCAGTCCAAAGGACTCTCAAGAGTCCTCTCAAACACCATAGTTCAAAAGGAACAATTCTTCGGCACTCAGCTTTCTTTATAGTCCAACTCTCACATCCATACCTGACTACTGGAAAAACCATAGCTTTGACTAGGTGGACCTTTGTTGGCAAAGTAATGTCTCTGCTTTTTTAATATGCTGTCTAGTTTGGTCATAATTTTTCTTCCAAGGCGCAAGCGTTGTTTAATTTCATGGCTGCAATCACCATCTGCAGTGATTTTGGAGCCCCCCAAATTAAAGTGTGACACTGTTTCCACTGTTTCCCCATCTATTTGCCATGAAGTGATGGGACCAGATGCCATGATCTTAGTTTTCTGAATGTTGAGCTTTAAGCCAGCTTTTTCACTCTTCTCTTTCACTTTCATCAAGAGACTCTTTAGTTCCTCTTCACTTTCTGCCATAAGGGTGGTGTCATCTGCATATCTGAGGTTATTATTTCTCCCGGCAATCTTGATTCCAGCTTGTGCTTCATCCAGCCCAGCGTTTCTCATGATGTACTCTGCGTATAAGTTAAATAAGCAGGGTGACAATATACAGCCTTGACATACTCCTTTTCCTATTTGGAACCAGTCTGTTGTTCCGTGTCCACTTCTAACTGTTGCTTCCTGATCTGCATACAGGTTTCTCAAGAGACAGGTCATGTGGTCTGGTATTCCCATCTCTTTCAGAATTTTCCACAGTTTATTGTGATCCACATAGTCAAAGGCTTTAGCATAGTCAATAAAGCAGAAATAGATGTTTTTCTGGAACTCTCTTGCTTTTTTGATGATCCAGCAGATGTTGGCAGTTTGATCTCTGGTTCCTCTGCCTTTTCTAAAACCAGCTTGAACATCTGGAAGTTCACAGTTCACGTATTGCTGAAGCCTGGCTTGGAGAATTTTGAGCATTACTTTACTAGCGTGTGAGATGAATGCAATTGTGTGGTAGTTTGAGCATTCTTTGGCATTGCCTTTCTTTGGGATTGGAATGAAAACTGACCTTTTCCAGTCCTGTGGCCACTGCTGAATTTTCCAAATTTGCTGGCATATTGAGTGCAGCAATCACAGCATCATCTCTTAAGATTTGAAATAACTGAACTGGAATTCCATCACCTCCACTAGCTTTGTTTGTAGTGATGCTTTCTGAGGCCCCCTTGACTTCACATTCCACGATGTCTGGCTCTAGGTGAGTGATCACACCATTGTGATTATCTGGGTCATGAAGATCTTTTTTGTACAGTTCTTCTGTGTATTCTTGCCACCTCTTCTTAATATCTTCTGCTTCTGTTAGGCCCATACTATTTCTGTCCTTTATCGAGCCCATCTTTGCATGAAATGTTCCCTTGGTATCTCTAATTTTCTTGCAGAGATCTCTAGTCTTTCCCAATCTGTTGTTTTCCTCTATTTCTTTGCACTGATCGCTGAGGAAGGCTTTCTTATCTCTCCTTGCTATTCTTTGGAACTCTGCATTCAGATGGGAATATCTTTCCTTTTCTCCTTTGCTTTTCACTTCTCTTCTTTTCCCAGCTATTTGTAAGGCCTCCTCAGACAGCCATTTTGCTTTTTTGCATTTCTTTTCCATGGGGATCGTCTTGATCCCTGTCTCCTGTACAATGTCATGAACCTCTGTCCATAGTTCATCAGGCACTCTGTCTATCAGGTCTAGTCCCTTAAATCTATTTCTCACTTCCTCTGTATAATCATAAGGGATTTGATTTAGGTCATACCTGAATGGTCTAGTGGTTTTACCTACTTTCTTCAATTTAAGGCTGAATTTTGCAATAAGAAGTTCATGATCTGAGCCACAGTCTGCTCCTGGTCTTGTTTTTGCTGACTGTATAGAGCTTCTCCATCTTTGGCTGCAAAGAATATAATCAATCTGATTTCGATGTTGACCATCTGGTGATGTCCATGTGTAGAGTCTTCTCTTGTATTGTTGGAAGAGGGTGTTTGCTATGACCAGTGCGTTCTCTTGGCAAAACTGTATTAGCCTTTGCCCTGCTTCATTCTGTACTCCAAGGCCAGCTTATGTGTGTGTTTCATTTGAAATCTGTATTTTGTTCTTTGGTTGCTTACCCCATTTTGGAACATTTCAACTTCTGTACTAGATTTTTCTGCTCTATCAGACAACCCTTGTAGTTTCAAAATGGACCTTGGCTTCCTTTTAAGGATTTCTGTTCTTGTGGTCCTTGTGTGGTTTTGTTTGTTTTTGTTTGAACAGCAAATTCAGACCATCAGTCACTAAATTAACACCCAGAGTTTTAACATCATTCATGAATTTTTTTCGAGTCACCTCAGTGTTGTCGAGAACTTCCCCTCCTTTTGACCCTCTGGGCGCTTTCGCACTTCTGATACTTTTACATTTTTAAAATTATTTTAGCACTTAATGCTTCACTACATTGTTTCTTTTTAAGGGTAAGGTATGTATTTTACTCACCTCTTTTGTGCTTCACACCTTACACAAATAAATCTTGATTTCAGTTGCATTTTAATACATGAGGGCCTCAAAAAAACATTATTTCTGGTTTAAAAAATATAGTTTATTAGTCCAGATTAGCAAGCTTTTAAACTTTACAAATTATTGCCATAAATCCTCAGCATGTACATTTTCCTTAGGTGTACAAGATTTTCACAGGTTTTGAGTCCTCACTTTCATCCTTTTATTACCTGTTGAATATAGTTGCTCTGTTTTCTCTCATTTTTTCTTGAATATCAATGTTACTTAAACTGTGCTCATTTTCTTGATATATTTCTTGAAAAGTTTTTTATCAGCCTTTCAGCAGACTAAGTCTGTCTAATAAGTTCATTTACTGAGTATGTCAGTAATGTCAGTAATCTTATGCTTGCATCTTGTATCCAAGAAATACTGAGTGCCAAACATGTACCCAAGCAAGGAAGTGAAGCTGAAAATGTTAGTCACTCAGTTGTGTCTGACTCTCTGAAACATTATATTAATTATTTGCTGTAAGCTCACTTTAAATTATTTCTGTCTAGGCTCCCTCTACAAATTCATATATGCTATTCGGTATAATTAATGAAAGTAAAAGTGTTAGTTGCTCAGTCGTATCCAACTCTTTGCAACCCTATGGACTGTATCCTGCCAGGCTCCTCTGTCCATAGCATTTTCCAGGCAAGAATACTGGAGTAGGTTGCCCTTTTCTTCTCCAGGGTATCTTCTCGACTCAGGGATCGAACTCAGGTCTCTTGCGTTGTAGGCAGACTCTTAACTGTCTGAGCCACCAGGGAAGCTGTATAATTAATAGGTTTCTCCAGTATATACAACTGTGATCTTCTGAGGATGAAAATATTTTATCAATTAAAGAGAACTTCCATTTTCATCACAACCAAATATGCTTAGTAGAAAAAAAGCTTTTATTTTATTTAGATATTTTTTTCTTTTGTTTAGTAAGTTCAATTCTATAGGTTCTTAATTTAATATATATTAATACTAATTCCACTCTTACATAGAATTTTTAAAATGCAACAACTTCTGTGGCTAGACATGAGTTCTGATAATATATAGTCTCAACAATTGATGTACCAAATGATTTTATATACTTTGAGTGCTTTTTCTCTGAAATCGTTAGAATCCTGTCTTATCTGCCAATGATATGATTTTACTTATAGGTGGCTATGCACCATTCCTGTCTCTGACTGCCAGGGAAAGTACTTTTACTGTCGTCTCTCACACTGAAAAAGATGTTCCAGGTCCAGGACACTATAATGTTTCAGAAAACCAGGTAAATTTACAGCAGTCATTATAATTGTCTGAGTTAATAAAAATCATGCTTTCTTCCTCTAATAAACTCTTATGTCACTTGCTATATTATATTTTCCCTTCATATCATTTTCTTTCACCTTTTGATCTGAATTTTGCAATAGAATAAGAGAAAAAGAAGTGTGTTCAATAGTAATTGTCTGGTGTGTGTTTGTCATTAGTCTATATAACCTATAGGACAAAAGCATTGTCCTTGAGATTCCTGAATGGGAGAATAGGGCTACTGATTTTATTAAGGCCCATGAAAGTTGTACAGATGGTCAAGATATGTAGAATAAGAATGGTAGCAAGGTGCAGGAATTGGTTTATGTGCTGTACTCTAAAGTTGTAACTATGGCCATTGTCTCCTATTTCTATACCGCCTCAAGAGTCTGTGACCAGAAAATCTTCAACAATTCATTTGTGTTCAGAAACAATGTTTTAATTCTAGTATTTTCATAATCATTGACATCAACTTTTACCCTTTTCACATACGTTTTGCACTCAGTCAGAAACAGTGTTTTAATTCCAGTATTTTCATAATCATTAACATCAAGTTTTACCCTTTCACATACATTTTGCAGTCATAGTAAGTCCTACCTGACCCAAGCAGACCTATATCTCCCCTGTTGGAGGCCCAGATACAATTGCTGATACATTAATTTTTGTATTAGACTTCTGAATTATTAATAGCAATGTTTTCTACCAGTTATGGGGTTTTGGTTGCAAGCAATCAAATGGATTTTTAGGACAGATACTAGGTTTCTAATAAATTTATAGAAAAGGCACTTGGTTGGCTCATAGACTTGAAGGAAGAATTGTTCAAACAGATCTTAAAGGATAAAGTGAAAGTGAAAGCTGCTCAGTGACTCTTTGCGACCCCATGGACTGTAGCCTGCCAGGCTCCTCTGTCCATGGAATTCTCCAGGCCAGAATACTGGGGTGGGTAGTTGTTCCCTTCTCCAGGGGATCTTCCCTACCCAGGGATCGAACCCAGGTCTCCCACATTGCAGGCGAATTCTTTACCAGCTGAGCCAGTAGGGAAGCCCTAAAGAAGCATAGGACTAAGACAATTCCAAGTATTTCAGTAGTAAGAACTTCTGCATTATTCAGTGGCAAACTTCCATTAGATAATGTAATTCCATAACTTCCTTCCATTTTTTTTTTTTTTTTTTTATGTCTAACAACACTAAAGATTAAAATTCTCAGTAGGGAAAATCTGGTCTGGTCTTACTATGGACCCACACCTGTGATTCCTGGGTCAGGGGTTCCTGTGTTTGGAAGTTCCTTTTAAAACACAAAATACGGTAGGTTTGATTGTCCCAAGAGTGGTAAATGTGCTATTTTGAGCAAATAATAGAAGGGATGCTAGACAGATAAAAGCAATAGATTTCCGTTATGTTTCATGCTTTGATCGCCTAGTTCTCCTCTCTCTCATGCCCACGACATATACACACTTCTTCCTGTATATGTAATTTTAAAAGTTCCGTTATTTTATGTATAATTTAATTAATGTTTTGCTACTACCTTTATAGATGATATTACAGTGTCACTGCTAAATGAATCCTGAATCTTTAGATTAAGACTACTTCTTGTTCTTGACATTCCTGTTTCATTATTCTGCAGTTTATAGATTTGATGGTAAATATAACATGAGCTTTTATAAAGAAGTGGTTAGGAGTGTGGGCTCTGGAGCTAGACTACCTAGACTCAAAATCTGTCTCTGCTTACTAGCTGTGAGACTTAACCTTAACCACTCATTTATTAAGTAGCGGCAGTAATTTGATAGGCTTTTTTTCCTAAGGATTAAATATATTAATAAGCATTTAGAATCGTACCTTAAAGTACTGAAGGTTGGCCTTCAGTAAATTTTAACCATTATTAGTGTTGCCATTTTACAATAGAAACGGGAAAGAAATAGAGGGAAAATTTTAAAAAAAGTGATGTATGAAGCAAGGAAATATAGGTAAGGACCTGTTCCGTTTCTGTATCTGAAAAGGCTATAGCTTAAGATTTTTCCATTACTCGTTCCATTTTCCTTTCACATGAACTTTATCTGGTGGAGTTCTAAGCCTAGTGAGATGAATAGACTCTTCAGTTCTAAGGTGTCTGAGCTCTTGGTTCTTAGGCTTGCTTTTTGTCCTTTAGATAAACTTGCTCTTAGCATTTTCACTGACAGTTAAAAGGCTCTGCAGGGTGTCCCCATCTTCCATCCTACCACACTCCTCCTGGTACTCATTAGTCCTGTTTTTCTGTCCTAGTCAGGACAGAAAATTAATTTCCCTAGTCAATACGCAAACCTCCTTATTTTGTTTTCTGCTTGATAGGAAAGAATGTTGAATGATCACTTGGTGGTTTCAACTTTCAGTTCAGGGGAACATGACTTGCTTTTCCATGGACTCTTAAAATTTCCAGAAAACTAGAGCCTAGAGCACAAAAAGCAAAACATTAAATAGTGGGATATTACATGTAGTCATTAGAAGTGTCACTCCTGCTTCCACTCCCTGACTTAGACCAGACCAGACCAGCGTGGGTCTGTGGGCTTGCTAATTCTGACAGTATTTCCCTCATTAAGCCTGATATGTAATTCTAGTATTCAAAGAGGGAAATACAGTAAAAATACATAATATATAGGTTTCAAACTTGTCAAATGTGATAGTTATCAGGATGTTGGCATGTTACTTTAATACTGATTTTAGTCAATTCTCTTGTAAAATAATATAAAATACAATTTAAGTAAAATTTTATTTTATTCCCAATTGGGTACATTTCTTGGATTTCAAGAGTAAGAAATAAGAAGTGTGTTTTTTTGTGAAATGGATGATCTGAGAAAAAGTTCTGGTATTCTCTATTTTTCTCCTTAAAACTATAAACAAATGCCTGGAAAATATTGATTTCCTTGCTTTAAAAAATGATTTATTACTTATTTACACAGTTGCTATTAAGTTTTGGAGTTTTAAGTTAAATTCTTGTAGAACTTTTAGAAGTTCAAGAATTGTGAATTTATCATACTATTTGAAAAATAAAAGTCATTTCATTTTAAACAACTGAATTAGGAAATGTGTTTGTAATGTGACATTGGTTACATGTTATGTAAATAATATATTAGATAATAAAGGAGTAATCTTACTGGAAATTAATGCATATATTTGGCAATTTATTTTTATACTTTTCTTTTGGAAGCATAGATTGAAATGTTGCTTTCTATGGGCAGTTAGTAAATATCATTTGAAGACTTCAAATGAAATGTTAAAAAACCCAAAATGTGGGTTGTATTTGTGAGAGCCTGCCTCCACTGCTAAATGTAGCAGTAGAATACTTGTAGAATACTTGAAGCTTTTATGAAAGCAGAAGATTTAAGAGTTGAAATTTTTTTCCCGTATTTGGTCTTCTCTATTTCTCTCTTCCTCTTATGGTCATTTCATTTTGGCTATGGTTGTGACCATTATTCTAAAGTTGGAGGTGGGGCATAACTTTTGCCTTTATAGCTCTTGGCCAGTTATAGGCAAAGCAGTTTCCTTTAGCATAACTGAAGTAAGTTAATTTTTTTCAAGAGGAAAAGAAAAGTAGAAAAGAACATGAAGGAAATTTGCTTTGTAGAAAAGAACGCAAAGAAATTAAGAAAATAAAAGAAGCAGAAGAATCAAATTTACACAGTGCAAACTTCTGATCCTTTGATAACTAACCTGTTAAGTCACATACTTTGTTTTCTTCATATCCTATTTCCTAGGATGATTCCCATTCCAAAAATTCAGTACAGATGTCACTGTTTTCTGGTTATCTTATAGCATCAGACCTGTCTCTGCAAGGTAGATACCATTTCATTCCTTCCTATATGAGAATGGCCCTGGAGAAGGAACTGGCAACCCACTCCAATATTCTTGCCTGGAGAATCACATGGACAGAGGAGTCAGGTGGTGTAGAGTCCGTGGGGCTGCAAAGAGTTGAACACGACTGAGTGACTAACACACACACACACACACACACACACACACACACACACACAGAAAAATGGTTCTAGATATGGGGATCTATTTCCTGTGCCTAGATAGTTTATGTCTTATTTTTCGTTAACTAGGCCTAGGAATAGATATCCAAATCTAGGTTTTATTTTTGATTGAAGAGATATACTTCATTAGAGCTGAATGATAGGCTATCATATGTGATACAGTGCATGGGCTCACACTTTAGATGAGACTCTGCCTCCTATAATGTTGAGAGATTGCTGACAATATAATAATTCATCAAATAACCATAGCACATAGACAAAGCACAGTTCCCAAGAAAGACTAAGACCAATTTCTCACAGGTGTTTATATAAAATGTATTATTACTTGGTAATATGATTTGACTCAGTTATCTGATATATGGAAGTTTCCTTTGTAAACTCTTGTAAAATTTGTAGAATTGGTAGTTATGAATAATGTGAAACATATCCTGGTTAATTTGTATGCAGTTAAAAAAATCAGATTAGATCTATCTAAACTTTTGTTGAAGTATTCAATATAAATTCAAATTCAGTATGAAATGTCAAATCTTAGAGACTATACAAATGGCTATCAAAGAATGAAAATTTGGAGATCTTCTCTTCACATGATTTTATTTTTTAATTTAAGTTATTAAATTTTTTACAAAATCATTAATATCTACTATTATAGATCCAAATTCTTTAAACATAGGAATTGTGATCTTATTAAATCAGTAATCAAGTAGTGAATTGAGTATCTAAGAATAATTTGACTTGTTTTTTACCAAAAGAACTCTTTTTGTGTATTTCTTAAACTCTGAATAAAGCCTAATAAAATGCAAACTAGAGATAGGTTCAGTCAATAGTGATTGTGAACAACTGACATGAACACATCATGTGAAAGAGTCTGTTGGTAAATTAATAACTTAAACATATCTGATCAATCAAATGCCAACAACTATTAATATGAATCATCGTTGAAATGACTGAACTGTGACTGTTTATTGAAACTAGCATGATTGAATTTTATTTGAATTAGCTGGCTTTTAGCCAGTTGATAACTTTCTGATTCTAGAGAATCCATATATGTGACATGGAGAGTCACGGAAGATTCCTTACAGGACTCTCCCTGCAATAAACAGTGTTTACAACTAATCTGAGCATAAAACCAAGCTGTTGCCAGTAAAACTGCATAAACATCCCTGGAAATGACCAAAGTGTTATTCATGAAAATAATTAATCCTAAACAAGATTGAAGGGCGTTCTTTCCCCCTGCAGTATGAGCATTTAATCTCATTTCAGAGGTATGGGATCGCTAAGAGTCGGACACGACTGAGCGTCTTCACTTTTACTTTTCACTTTCATGCATTGGAGAAGGAAATGGCAACCCACTCCAGTATTCTTGCCTGGAGAATCCCAGGGATGGGGGAGCCTGATGGGCTGCCATCTATGGGGTCGCACAGAGTTGGACACAACTGAAGCGACTTAGCAGCAGCAGAGGTATAAATTCTCCAGAGACCTATAACAAGCATGCACTCTTTATTCTTGCTCTATAGCTTTGGACATTCCTTTGTCTTTGATTCCTGTTTTAAAACTGAGTGTTGCATTCTTTTTGAGTGTCCAAAGTATAGCAAATTTTAGTTTGAGTTTGGCGTTAAAATTGACAGCTGTATTGTCATCCTTTCTTATTACTCTCTCTCATTAGAGAACTGTCTTCAGTCAAGAGCCTTAACTTTCTCAGGCTGAGTTTTAAAACTATTAATGTTTGTATTAATATGTAATATTTATCAACTAGATATTGATTTAAAAGTGTTTTTTTTTAATTCATGTTTTTCCTGTCCAATTTAGTGTAATATAAAAGGAGGCCAAAGTCTACAAAACCTGGAAAAGCGTTTTAGGAAGTTTATTTCAGATGGTCCAGGGCCAGCAAGCTATGATCGATCTTATCCTGGAACATTGGCTGTTGTGAACAGGAAAACTCTGGAGGCTAAAGAGCGTCTTCAGTCAGTATGTTGCTATTTTGATTTCTGTTCTTAATGAGTTTTTTTTAATAGTTAAAATAATGTAGAAATGGTATAATGTTTTATGTGATAAGTACATTTAAAAAACCTTATGGTAAAAATTATCTGGTTTATTAGTATCTATATTGTAGCTCATAATTAAATGAATACTCTGTTTACAAATTTTAGTTTTTTACCTGTATTAACATTTGACTTCATTTTTGCTTTTGATAAAAGTATAATCTCTTCCAGTGTCTGAGATGAACAGAAAGTAAAGGAGATTTTAAAAGTTGCCATAGTGATTTACATCTGTATATAGAGGAAACTATGTGTTAAGTGCTGTTAATAATATAGTGAAAATTGAAACACGACTCATGAAATAAATAAGCTTAAAATTTAGGTGAGAGAAAGATATATAGATCATTAATGTAAGATGAAATATGACAGATGCTAAGTGAATGATCATGTGATTAAGTGCCATAGGAATTTAAAAGAAGACTGATGTATTATGGGAAAGCATAGTTTGGAGATGGTTTATAGCAGAGGTTTGTTTTGAAGCATAGGATTGCAATATAATCTCCAGAGGATCAGTTCAGTTCAGTTCAGTCGCTCAGTCGTGTCCGACTCTTTGCGACCTCATGAATCGCAGCACGTCAGGCCTCCCTGTCCATCACCAACTCCCGGAGTTTACCCAAACCCATGTCCATCGAGTCAGTGATGTCATCCAGCCATCTCATCCTCTGTCGTCCCCTTCTCCTCCTGCCCCCAGTCCTTCCCAGCATCAGGGTCTTTTCCAATGAGTCAACTCTTTGCATGAGGTGGCCGAAGTATGGGAGTTTCAGCTTCAGCATCAGTCCTTCCAATGAACACCCAGGACTGATCTCCTTTAGGATGGACTGGTTGGATCTTCTTGCAGTCCAAGGGACTCTCAAGAGTCTTCTCCAGCACCACAGTTCAGAAGCATCAATTCTTTGGCACTCAGCTTTCTTCACCATCCAACTCTCACATCTATACATGACCACTGGAAAAACCATAGCCTTGACTAGACGGACCTTTGTTGGCAAAGTAATGTCTCTGCTTTTAAATATGCTATCTAGGTTGGTCATAACTTTCCTTCCAAGGAGTAAGCATCTTTTAATTTCATGGCTGCAATCACCATCTGCAGTGATTTTGGAGCCCCCAAAATTAAAGTGTGACACAGTTTCCACTGTTTCCCCATCTATTTGCCATGAAGTGATGGGAACAGATGCCATGATCTTAGTTCTGAATGTTGAGCTTTAAGCCAACTTTTTCACTCTCCTCTTTCACTTTCATCAAGAGGCTCTTTAGTTCCTCTTCACTTTCTGCCATAAGGGTGGTGTCATCTGCATATCTGAGGTTATTGATATTTCTCCTGGCAATCTTGATTCCAGCTTCTGTTTCTTCCAGCCCAGTGTTTCTCATGATGTACTCTGCATATAAGTTAAATAAGCAGGGTGACAATCTACAGCCTTGACTTACTCCTTTTCCTGTTTGGAACCAGTCTGTTGTTCCATGTCCAGTTCTAACTGTTGCTTCCTGACCTGCATACAGGTTTCTCAAGAGGCAGGTCAGGTGGTCTGGTATTCCCATCTCTTTCAGAATTTTCCACAGTTTATTGTGATCCACAAAGTCAAAGGCTTTGACATAGTCAATAAAGCAGAAATAGATGTTTTTCTTGGACTCTCTTGCTTTTTCGATGATCCAGCAGATGTTGGCAATTTGATTTCTGATTCCTCTGCCTTTTCTAAAACCAGCTTGAACATCTGGAATTTCATGGTTCACGTATTGCTGAAGCCTGGCTTGAAGAATTTTTGTCAGTATATTCTTAATAAGTAAATTTTTAGATGACTAAATCATTTAAATGCCAGTATTATATTTGATATACTTATACCAGGTGTGTGTGTGTTAGTCACTCAGTCTTGTCTGATTCTTAGTGACCGCATGGACTGTAGCCTGCCCGGCTCCTCTGTCCATAGATTCTCCAGGCAAGAATACTGGAGTGGGCTGCCATTCCCTTCTCCATGGCATCTTCCCTATGCAGAGATCGAACACAGGTCTCCTGCACTGCAGGTGAATTCTTTACCAGCTGAGCCACCAGGGAAGCCCTATATTCATACTAATAGATCTAATATATGTTACTCCTTCTTGTTTGATTTAAATTATAAAATATTTTATGTTAAAGGAAATTCTGAAAAAACAAATAATCGCCCAAAAACTTCTGAGTCTTAACACTGATCATTCTGTTAACTTTTTCAGTGTTAAACTGTATATGTATATGACTTTATTGTAGTGACTAAAGAGTCACTAAGTCGTGTTTGACTCTTTTGTGACCACGGGAACTATATGTAGCCCATCAGGTTCCTCTCTTCATGGGATTTTCCAGGCAGGAATACTGGAGAGGGTTGCCATTTCCTTCTCCAGGGGATCTTCCTCACCCAGGGGCTGAACCTCCATCTCCTGCATTGGCAAGTGTGTTCTTTATCACTGAGCCATCTGGGAAGCCATATGACTTTATACACTGACGTATAATATTACATAATTTAAATAGCTATAGTCAAAAATTTAATTTTAATTTATATTTTTGATTTCCATTTAATGTTATATCAGATATTTTCCTTGCTACACAGTCTGCAAAATTAGGATTTTTATACAGGGCACTGGTAAGATGAAGATAAGTCAGAAGCTGGGAAGGAACGAAGCCAGGAAATGTTATAGAAAACTGTAAAGTTTGTTTTGGCCTGGCAGATACTATGATTGCATAGCACAAGTCCACTTGGAATTGCTGATTATTGATGTAATTGTAGGAATGAATGCCTGTTTTTGAAATCACTAATACTTGATTTACTAAGCAAGATAAAAAACTGAGCCAAGTGAGAGAGATTCCTTATCTCTAATAGTGGCTTAAACAGTAATTTGGTTTGTAGTATGGTTTATGTTACTATTTAATAATAGTTTGATTAAATCTTGGTTTATATCATGAAGCAAGACTTGAATTCACTCTTTTAAATTACTTTTACAAATATTTTTGATTTATATTATAAAACTCATGAAGTCAATATTTAGTAGTTGTCTTTTGTAAATTTTAATATTTTATTATTCATTCCTTCTCCTGTCTTTGAGTAAATAGTATAATTTTTTTTTTAACAGAAAATGTCAAGGGCACTTACAGTTTCCAGAAGTGTTTATGTTCCTTCAATTCCTTTTGGACAGTCATATGGTTATGATATTAATGAGGATGACAGTATCATAAAACGTTTACCACCTGCCAATGACAGCACACTAGGTCCAGCATACTATAAACCTCAAATTGTAAGTATAATACATTTCACATTGACAGTTGGAAGACCATTTATGATTTTACATGTTTTAGTTAAGGTAACACTAATTGCATAAAACTCAGCAGTGGCCACAGGACTGGAAAAGGTCAGTTTTCATTCCAATCGCAAAGAAAGGCAATGCCAAAGAATGCTCAAACTACCGCACAATTGCACTCATCTCACACGCTAATAAAGTACTGGTCAAAATTCTCCAAGCCAGGCTTCAGCAATACGTGAACTGTGAACTTCCAGATGTTCAAGCTGGTTTTAGAAAAGGCAGAGGAACCAGAGATCAAATTTCCAATACCCGCTGGATCATTGAAAAAGCAAGAGAGTTCCAGAAAAACATCTATTTCTGCTTTATTGACTATGTCAAAGCCTTTGACTTTGTGGATCACAATAAACTGTGGAAAATTCTGAAAGAGATGGGAATACCAGACCATCTGACCTGTCTCTTGAGAAACCTGTATGTAGGTCAGGAAGCAACAGTTAGAACTGGACATGGAAAAACAGACTGGTTCCAAATAGGAAAAAGAGTATGTCAAGGCTGTGTATTGTCATTCTGCTTATTTAACTTATATGCAGAGTACATCATGAAAAACACTGGGCTGGAAGAAACACAAGCTGGAATCAAGATTGCCAGGAGAAATATCAATAACCTCAGATATGCAGATGACACCACCCTTATGGCAGAAAGTGAAGAGGAACTAAAGAGCCTCTTGATGAAAGTGAAAGAGGAGAGTGAAAAAGTTGGCTTAAAGCTCAACGTTCAGAAAACTAAGATCATGGCATCTGTTCCCATCACTTCATGGCAAATAGATGGGGAAACAGTGTCAGACTTTATTTTTTTGGGCTCCAAAATCACTGCAGATGGTGATTGCAGCCATGAAATTAAAAGACGCTTACTCCTTGGAAGGAAGGTTATGACCAACCTAGATAGCATATTTAAAAGCAGAGACATTACTTTGCCAACAAAGGTCCGTCTAGTCAAAGCTATGGTTTTTCCAGTGGTCATGTATGGTTGTGAGAGTTGGACGGTGAAGAAAGCTGAGCGCCAAAGAACTGATGCTTCTGAACTGTGGTGTTGGAGAAGACTCTTGAGTGTCCCTTGGACTGCAAGAAGATCCAACCAGTCCATCCTAAAGGAGATCAGTCCTGGGTGTTCATTGGAAGGACTGATGTTGAAGCTGAAACTCCCATACTTCGGCCACCTCATGCAAAGAGTTGACTCATTGGAAAAGACCCTAATGCTGGGAAGGATTGGGGGCAGGAGGAGAAGGGGATGACAGCAGATGATATGGTTGGATGGCATCACTGACTCGATGGACATGGGTTTGGGTAAACTCCGGGAGTTGGTGATGGACAGGGAGGCCTGGTGAGTTGTGATTCATGAGGTCGCAAAGAGTCAGACACGACTGAGCGACTGAACTGAACTGAACTGAATTGCATAATAAATAGACCCCCAAATCTCACTGGCTTAATGTAGCAGAAATTCTTTTTTTTTCTCATTCATATGAGCATTTCTTGTTGATAAGAGACTTTCTTCCATGTATAGATTCAGCAACACAGGCTTATTTCATTTGTGTTACTGTCATCTCCAAGGGTCTTGGTGTCATATTTATCCATCCTGCAGAAGGGAAAGAAGACAGAGAACTGCTAGTGGGTTTTTTTTTCCAGTTAGACCTGGGAGTTCAGGGCACACTGAACTTTATATTATGTTTATATACCTCATAATATAAGCATATAATATAAACTGCCAAGGAGCCTGGGAAATACAGTCTAGCTATATTCCAGAAAAAGAGGAAATAGGTTTAACTTACTAAAAGTCTTCTGCTGCATTGTATAAGCATATGCAGTACATAGATATTCTTTTCCTGAATTTGAAAGGGAAAAGCATTTTATTTATAAAATAATTTGTTTTTAAAAAATATTTATTCGTCTGTACCATGTTGTGGCATGTGGCATCTTTATTTGTGTCATGTGGGATCTAGTTACCTGACCAGGGATCATACTGAGGCCCCCTACATTGAGACTGTGGAGTCTCAGCCACTGGACCATCAGGGAAGACCTATGAAAGAATTTGAATCTAATAAGCATTCTTTCTTTCATAAGTGATCATTAAAAAAGATAAGGAGTCTCTCTCTGATTTAAAATATCAAACATAATATAGCATATCCATCTTACCCAGGTTTTAAACTTCAAATGAGCAAAAACTTATTCAATCAGTTGAAATGTATGAGTTATCCATGAATATAGATATGTCTGGTTTTACTTTATTATAAGACTGAAGCATATTGTGCTTTGAATCTGTTGTGTATTTATACTTTTATGGGATCTGGAAGAAGTAATCCTAGTGAGGAAAATGACAAATTTAGGGTAGAGTTAAGGAGAGGCTGAAGAGACATCTTGGGCAAAGAAAAGGTATGCTCAGAATTTGGCTTAGCTTTTATTCCCAGTACTCTCTAATGTTTGAACATGTCTCCATTTTCGGGTATAGGCTTAAGCACCTTGTGAAAACATTTGATTTTTGGTAACAGGTGTACTGGGGCATTTTGAAGTCTTAGATACTTTGAAGTGTTAAGTTTTTATTCCTGAAGTATTTTTATTGTAATTTATATAATTGCACGTTGACTAGTAAAAACATAGAAACTTATAACCATGTACCTACCATCACATATAATACATAATAAAATTTTATTACGCTTGAATTAGCTATATTTTAAAATATGTGCTTGGTTGCTCAGTTGTGTCCGACTCTTTATGACCCCATGGACTGTAGCCCACCAGGTTCCTCTGGCTATGGGGATTCTCCAGGCCAAGAATACTGGAGTGGGTTGCCATGCCATCCTCCAGGGGATCTTCTCAAACGAGGGATGGAACCCAGGTCTCCCACATTGCAGGCTGATTCTTTACTGTCTTAGCCACCAGGAAAGCTCATATTTTTTAAAAAAAATACATTATTGCAATTATTACCCTGCCCAAGATCCCTCCCTACCTTTGTCTCCCTTTGCAAAAGTAAACAGTGAATCTTTTAGTTCAGTTCAGTTGCTCAGTCATGTCCGACTTTTTGCGACCCCATGGACTGCAGGACACCAGGCCTCCCTGTCCATCACCAACTCCTGGAGCTTACCAAACTCATGTCCATCGAGTTGGTGATGCCGTCCAACAATCTCATCCTCTGTTGTCCCCTTTTCCTCCTGCCTTTAATCATTCCCAGCATCAGGGTCTTTTCAAATGAGTCAGTTCTTCGCATCAGGTAGCCAAAGTATTAGAGTTTCAGCTTCAGCATCAAGTCCTTCCAATGAATATTTAGGACTGATTTCCTTTAGGATGGACTGGTTGGATCTCCTTGCAGTCCAAGGGACTCTTAAGAGTCTTCTCCAACACCACAGTTCAAAAGCATCAATTCTTCAGTGCCCAGCTTTCTTTATAGTCCAACTCTCACATCCATACATGACTACTGGAAAAACCAAACCTTTGACTAGGTGGACATTTGTTGGCAAAGTAATGTCTCTGCTTTTTAATATGCTGTCTAGGTTGGTCATAACTTTGCTTCCGAGGAGCAAGCATCTTTTAATTTCATGGCTGCAGTCACCATCTACAGTGATTTTGGAGCCCCCCAAAATAAAGTCAGCCACTGTTTCCATGTTTCCCTGTCTATTTGCCATGAAGTGATGGGACCAGATGCATGATTTTAGTTTTCTGAATGTTGAGCTTTAAGCCAACTTTTTCATCGCCTCTTTCACTTTCATCAAGAGGCTCTTTAGTTCTTCTTTGCTTTCTGCCATAAGGGTGGTGTCATCTGCACATCTGAGGTTATTGATATTTCTCCCGGCAATCTTGATTCCAGCTTGTGCTTCATCCAGACCAGCTTTTCGCATGAGGTACCCTGCATATAAGTTTAATTAGCAGGGTGACAATTTACAACCTTGACATACTCCTTTCCCAGTTTGGAACCAGTCTGTTGTTCCATGTCCAGTTCTAACTGTTGCTTCTTGACCTGCATGCAGATTTATCAGAGGCAGGTCAGGTGGTCTGGTATTCCCATCTCTTGAAGAATTTTCCACAGTTTGGTGTGATCACACAGTCAAAGGCTTTGGCATTGTCAATAAAGCAGAAATAGATGTTTTCCTGGAACTCTCTTGCTTTTTTGATGATCCAGCGGATGTTGGCAATTTGATCTCTGGTTCCTCTGCCTTTTCTATATCCAGCTTAAACATCTGGAATTTAACGGTTCACATCCTGTTGAAGCCTGGCTTGGAGAATTTTGAGCATTACTTTGCTAGTGTGTGAGATGAGTGCCATTGTATGATAGTTTGAGCATTCTTTGGCATTGCCTTTCTTTGGGATTGGAATGAAAACTGATCTTTTCCAGTGGCCACTGTTGAGTTTTCCAAATTTGCTGGCATATTGAGTGCAGCACTTTCACAGCATCATCTTTGAGGATTTGAAATAGCTCAACTGGAATTCCATCACCTGCACTAGTTTTGTTCGTAGTGGTGCTTCCTATGGCCCACTTGACTTCACATTCCAGGATGTCTAGCTCTAGGTGAGTGATCACACCATCATGGTTATCTGGGTCATGAAGATCTTTTTTGTATAGTTCCTCTGTGTATTCCTGCCACTTCTTCTTAATATCTTTTGCCTCTGTTATGTCCATACCATTTCTGTCCTTCATTGAACCCATCTTTGCATGAAATGTTCCTTTGGTATCTCTAATTTTCTTGAAGAGATCTCTACTCTTTCCCAATCTGTTGTTTTCCTCTATTTCTTTGCACTGATCGCTGATGAAGGCTTTCTTATCTCTCCTTGTTATTCTTTGGAACTCTGCATTCAAATCGGTATATCTTTCCTTTTCTCTTTTGCCTTCACTTCTCTTCTTTTCACAGCTATTTGTAAGGTCTCCTCAGACAACAATTTTGCCTCTTTGCATTTCTTTTTGGGGATGGTCTGGATCACTGCTTCCTGTGCAATGTCACGAACCTCTGTCCATAGTTTTTCAGGCACTCTGTCTGTCAGCACTAATCCCTTGAATCTATTTGTCGCTTCCACCGCATAATTGTAGAGGATTTTATTTAGTCATGCTTGAATGGTGGCTCAGATGATAAAGCGTCTACTTCCAGTGCAGGAGCCCCAGGTTCGATACCCGGTCGGGAAGATCCCCTGGAGAAGGAAATGGCAGCCCACTCCAGTACTCTTGCCCAGAAAATTCCATGGTTGGAGGAGCCTGATAGGCTACAGTCCATGGGGTACCAAAGAGTTGGATACGACTGAGCGACTTCATTTTGAATGATCTAGTGATTTTCCCTACTTTCTTCAGTTTAAGTCTGAATTTGGCAACAGAAGTTCATATTCTGAGCCACAGTCAGCTCCTGGACTTGTTTTTGCTGACTGTAGAGAGCTTCTCCATCTCTGGCTGCAAAGAATATTATCAATCTGATTTTGGTATTGACAATCTGGTGATATCCCTGTGTAGAGTCTTCTCTTGTGTTGTTTGAAGTGGGTGTTTCCTATGACCAGTGTGTTCTCTTGGCAAAACTCTGTTAGCCTTGCCATGCTTCATTCTGTACTCCAAGGCCAAACTTGCCTGTTACTCCACATTTTCTTGAGTTCCTACTTTTGCACTGCAGTCCCCTATAATGGAAAGGACATCTTTTTTGCGTGTTAATTCTAGAAGGTCTTGTAGGTCTTCATAGAACCGTTCAACTTCTTCAGCATTAGTGGTTGGGGCATAAACTTGGATTACTGTGATATTGAATGGTTTGCCTTGGAAACTAATAGAGATCATTCTGTCGTTTTTGAGATTGCATCCAAGTACTGCATTTTGTTTTTGTTGACTATGATGGGTACTCCATTTCTTCTAAGGGATTCTTCCCCACCTTCGTAGATATAATGGTCATCTGAGTTAAATTCACCCATTCCAGTCCATTTTAGTTTACTGGTTCCTAAAATGTTGATGTTCACTCTTGCCATCTCCTGTTTGACCACTTCCAATTTACCTTGATTCATGGACCTAGCATTCCAGGTTCCTAAGCAATATTGCTCTTTACAGCATCAGACTTTACTTTCATCATCAGTCACATCCACAACTGGGTGTTGTGTTTGCTTTGGCTCTGTCTGTTCATTCTCTCTGGAGTTATTCTCCATAGATCTCCAGTAGCATATTGGGCGTATACCGACCTGGGATGTTCATCTTTCATTGTCCTATCTTTTTGCGTTTTCATACTGTTCATGGGGTGTCCAAGGCAAGATACTGAAGTGGTTTGCCATTCCCTTCTCCAGTGGACCACATTTTGAATCTTTACTACATTTAAATAACAAATATTGTATGATTTTAAACATTTAAGGAAGTGGTATCATCTGGTATGTAGGTTGCTTCCTATTTCACTTAATGCTATATTTTCTAGATTTAACTATATAAACATATTTTATCTAATTTATTCATTGTTTCCAGTTAGTGAAATTCTTTTTAAAAAAATATTTATATGTGGAAAAAATTTCAGATTGGGAGAAAAGTAACAAGAATAATACAAGTAATTACTACATACTTTTCACTTAGATCCTGCAGTTAACACTTTATTACATTTGCTTTGTCATTTCCTCCATATATATTTCTATCCTTATTTTAATTAAGCAATTTCGGAGTACTGCATTTCAAACATGATGCCCCTTTATACCTAAATACATTAATATAAAATTTATAAGAACAAGAATTCTCTGTTATGAACTCAATGTAATGATCAAAATCAGAAAAATGCTATCATCTAATCTATAGATTTTTTAAAATATTGCTAATTATCTCAATGATATTCTTTAAAAATGAGTTTTGGTCTAGAGTCTTAATCTAGTATTATAAGCCACATTTAGTTGTGTCTCCTTAGATTCCTTTAATTGGGAACAGTTCTTCAATCTTTCGTTGTGTTTTGTAGTTTTGACTTTTTAAAGACTGTGGAGTGTTTATTTTGTAGAATATGTTTCCATTTTGGATTTGTGATGTTTTATCATGATTAGGATAAGCTTATCTTTTTGGCTGGAATGAAAGTGATGTATCAGTGTATCACATAAAGAGGGGCAGGATGTTTACTTATCTGGTAATTGGTGATGTTAACTTGAGGGGATGTCTTCTAGATTTATCTACTATAAAGTTACTGTTTTTAAAATTTATGAATATTTTGGAGAAGTTACTTTAAGAATGAATAGATACGCTGTTCCTTATCAAACTCTCACCTATTTAACATCCACAGATGATGCCTGAATCAGTTTTATTGTGATGTTTATTAAATGATGGTTTTCTAATTCCATATTTTCTTTCAACATTTTTTGTTGGCATTTTAAAGAACAGCTTTATGTTTGTTCTCATTTATGTATTTAAATCAGTATGGGTTCTTAAATTCCTGTTTTACTCCAAAGGTTATAATTTACTAGTCTCACTTTTTATTTTGAAGTTAAAGTTATCTAATATTTGACCCTTGGGAGCTCTTTAAATCGCTTATTGTGTTTTTGACATTCATTGAGCATTTCTTTATTTTATGGGACAATAAAATGCACTGAACCCATCTTTTTTTTCCCTGCCCCAGTCGTTCAAATCAGTCATTTCCTCAAGGAGCCCTACTTTTTTAGTAGAGAATAATATTTCAAAACAGTATCAGTACACTAGATATGTTTAGGATATCATTCCTTCTAGGCCATCTCAATGGACAGAGTTATAAATCTATACTTTTTCTTACTTATTAAAAACTTTGAGCATATATTGATTTGTCTGATTCCAATTCAATGCCACATGTTTATTCCAGTATTTCCTTTGCCATATTTGATCTCCCTTCTCTCATATAACCTGGCTCACACTGTTCTCAGTATAGTTACTTATTTGCTTAATCTTGTAAAACACTGAAAATGGTTTCAGAATTGAAAACCATTTTCAGACTTGAGAAAGTACAAAGTTCTTACTTTTCTGTGTGACCATGTGGTTCTATACAAGTGGGAAGGGAAAGCTCAGGCAGACTTATAAACTGCCTACTTGAACGTTGAAGGTGTGTTTCAACACAAGCACAGAGCATGTCTGCAAAAGTTGGAGACTTACTGGTTCAAGGGCATTAAAAACCCCTGTCCAGCCATTACCTGACCAGTTAGCTAACCAGACCAAGACTTTAGTGAACACACATGACAGAGAATACAAAATTTAGAGAATTAGCTCAGGAAAATCATAGAACAAAACAGACAAACAAAAACACAATTAGGGGCAGGAGGGAGATTCTGATTTTTGAGTTTCCTCATTGAATTATCTCAATGGTCTGGTTTACAACATAATTATGAGATATACAAAGAACAAAAAGTATATGTCCCATACTCAGGAAAAGAAGCAATCATTAGAAACTGTTCTTGAGGAAGTCAGGATGTTGGACTTATTAGATAAAGTCTTTGGATCAACTAATTTAAATACAGTCAAATAAGTAAAGGACTTGGGCTTCCCAGGGGTGAAGTGGTAAAGCATCTGCCTGCCAATGCAGGAGACACAAGAGACGTTAGTTCAGTCCCTGGGTCGGGAAGATCCCCTGGAGTAGGAAAAGGCAACTCACTCCAGTATTCTTGCCTGGAAAATTCCATGGACAGGGGGAGCCTGGTGGGCTACAGTCCATGGGATTGCAAAAAGTTAGACACAACTGAGCAGCTGAGCACATCAAACCTCAAACATACTAACGTAAGCATGGTGAGAGACAAAGAAAGAAAAAGGGGCAGAGAGAGTATCTGAAGAAATAACAACTTGGAAACATCCCAAATTTGATGAAAAACAATCTACACATACAGGAAGCTCAATGAATTGCAAGTAGTGTAAATTCAAAGAGATGCACACCTAGATATAACTCAAAATGTTGAATACCAAAGCCAATGAGAAATCTTGAAAGAAGCGAGAGACATGACAAGGAATCCCTAAGAAGACTAACAGCTTACTTACCAGAGAAAATGGAGGCTGGAAGGCAATGAAGTGATATATTCAAAGTGCTGAAATAAAAAGCATTGTTAATCAAGAATTCTATAATCAGCAGAAAAATTCTTTGAAAATGAAAGCAAAATTAAGATTCCCAGGTAAACAGAAACCTATAGACTTTATCTCTAGTACTAAAATTCCTCAGGATGAAATGAAAGTTTATTAGATAATAGCTCAAATTCTCTTTAAAGAATTAAAATACAAAGGTAAAGGTAAATAGACAAGCTGGTATGATTTTATTTTTGGTTTATAACTCCTCTTTTTTGAAAATTTCTGTTGATTGTTGAACATAATAGAGATTATATGTTCAAATACAGATATTCTAAGACCTGATAGATTGCTCTGTAAAACTTACGAAGAACCAACTTACCTCTGGTAAAATGGAGAGTAAGGATTTTGAGGTTATAGATATGTCTCCTGTTCATACCCTGAGAATCCCCACTTCTTTGTGGCTATGGGACCTTTTGTCCCAAGATTATTTTGCGCCCCCCTCTCTATGCCATACCTGGTTTTCCAGGCCTTGACTGGCCTATCATCCTGTCAGTCATATAAAAATAGTTTTCATCAACAGACAGAGCTGCTGCTGCTAAGTCGCTTCAGTCATGTCCAACTCCATGCGACCCCATAGACAGCAGCCACAAGGCTCCGCAGTCCTTGGGATTCTCCAGGCAAGAATACTGGAGTGGGTTGCCATTTCCTTCTCCAGTGCATGAAAGGGAAAAGTGAAAGTGAAGTCGCTCAGTCGTGTCCGACTCTTAGCGACCCCATGGACTGTAGCCCACCAGGCTCCTCCATCCATGGGATGTTCCAGGCAAGAGTACTGGAGTGGGGTGCCATTGCCTTTTCCGACACACAGTGCTATTATCTCATATATTTGAGTAAGATATGCTTAGAAGAACAATGGAGATAGTTTTGTAAAAATCACACTGGAATGAATGGCAGTCCTGTGGTCTGATATGAGTATATTCTGTCCAAGGTAAAGGACAGTGATGAAACAGTGTAATGGAACTGGACTGCCTGGGTTTCCTTCTTTGCTTTGCTGCTTGATAGTTACTTGTCTTTGGCCAAGTTTCTCAAGCTCTTTATGATGTTTCCTTATCTAACGTATCCTGGGAGAAAACTTTGATCTAATACATTGGAACTATCAATAATATTTCTTTTTTTTTCAATAATATTTCTTTTTAACAATAGTCATTGATCCTTGGTCTTAGCTTAAACAGTTCTCTAGTCTTAAATCTCAAAATGTTACTCTTGTTTTAAAATTGTATTTTTTATATATGTATTTCTTTGTTTCAGAATAATATATCATCTCTTAAAAGGCTTGAATAATGCCTCCATGCTTTCCTAGATGTATAAAACCTTTTTCACATGTGAATAAACATTAACATATAACTTTTGATTTCTTTATGGCTAAATTATTATTTATAGAAGAGAAAAATAAGAAAAATTATGATTTTAATAGGTCCAATTTATCTGATGCCATGTCTGAGTAATTACTGAGTCAATTCAACTTGTATTTATTAGAATAAAAAGTCTAGATTGAATTTAAGAAAACATGTTTGTAGAAACATAGATTTACATATAAATTAAAGACATAATTGTTAATATTCAAGAAGATTCAACAAAGCATAGCTGGAATAGCTTAGTAGCTAGAGGCTTAAATTTCTTGTTTTTTCCTGCAAAAAAAAAACAAAACATAGGTGCCTCACAGACTATTTTCAAATTGATACTGTAGTAATGTTAATTCAAGTATTATCCAAATTCCTGATAATTCTGTGTATCTCTTTAGCTGCTTTGTGAGATTATGCTATATGTGGGCTCAGTTTCCAGATGTAAATATTAATAGAAAATTGAGAAAATAATCCAAGAGATAGGTAATT
Organism: Giraffa tippelskirchi; assembly: GCF_054371585.1. NCBI lineage: Eukaryota > Metazoa > Chordata > Mammalia > Artiodactyla > Giraffidae > Giraffa > Giraffa tippelskirchi. The sequence goes on along the minus strand of NC_137275.1, from coordinate 83,726,249 downwards.
ATTGTGATTATTCACTGAGTCATTGAAATAACATCTGCTGAAGGTGTTTTATATACCTTAACTATGGAAGCAACTATGAAGTTAAAAGCTATATAAGACTCAAGCCACCAAATAATTTTCAGCTATATTTAATCTATAAAGGGAAATTCTGTATAAGTTATTTCATATAACATTTTGAATTATAAAATTTGACTTCTTTCTCTTTTTAAAAAGAAGAGCCCAGGGAACCATTGGAAATTTACTTTTCAGAGGTGGATTTTGCAAGCAGGGTTTTGCGGCTGGAATTATGACACTGACATATTTGCTAATAATAACGTGTTGGGAACTACCTGTGTGCTGCCACACTGGAGTGCAGTCCATTAGTGTTTGAACTGCTGCACCTTGGGACTTGTAATTATTCACAAATTCTCTTTCTTCACTTAATTATGGAAAAGACATGAGGAGAAAGTTGCATAGCCCCTTCATTTATTTCACTGTCAGTGAAAGTGGCAGTTTGTAATTCTTCAGGTTATATTACATCATTCACTTAAAATAATGTAGCTCCTTGCTGAGTTTGCTTCAATTAAGTCATATTTTATTTGCTAATGATTTTACAAGTTGACAATGACCTTGAAGGATGGTGTTGTCAACACATCTCGACATAAAGAGAATGTGATATAGAACTAAGAGTACATCAATTTAGTCTTTATTTTCTGTCTTTATTTTTAAAAGACTTTTAAATTTGCAATTGAACATTTATGTGAGAACTGCAAAGGTTAGTGAATTAAGTAGTTCCTGTGGTTTAAATGAAATAAATCTCAGTGTATACACAGGAAAAGGATTTTGCTGGTGTCTTGAATGGTGTGTGTGTGTTTAAGTATGTTTGTGTGTGCATAACCTTTCCTTCTGTTGGATTAGTTTTAAGAATTGTTAAACAGTTAACCTGCAAAATCCCAATGATTAACCTGAAGAAAGCTTCTTGGACCTAATTCTACTTGAATATAATTTCTCCTGAAATGCTATGTTGAAACAGTTACTATAAAACTAACTTGTATTTTTTCAGTTCAGTTCAGTTGCTCGGTCATATCCAACTCTTTGCAACCCCATGGACTGCAGCACGCCAGGCCTCCCTGTCCATCACCAACTCCCGGAGTTTATTCAAACTCATGTCCATTGAGTTGGTGATGCCATCCAACTATCTCATCCTCTGTCGTCCCCTTCTCCTCCCACATTCAATCTTTCCCAGCATCAGGGTCTTTTCCAATGAGTCAGTTCTTCCCAGCAGGTGGCCAAAGTATTGGAGTTTCGGCTTTAGCATCAGTCCTTACAATGAATATTCAGGACTGATTTCCTTTAGGATTAAGTGGTTTGATCTCCTTGCAGTCCAAGGGACTCTCAAGAGTCTTCTCCAACACCACAGTTCAAAAGCATCAATTCTTTGACGCTCAGATTTTTTAGGCTATAAAAATAAAATGTTAAGGATGATTTGTCAAAATGTTCTGTTTTAAAATTTGAATTTTATTTTTAAAAATCTATGCTGCTGCTGCTGCTAAGTCGCTTCAGTTGTGTCCGACTCTGTGCGACCCCATAGACGGCAGCCCACCAGGCTCCCCTGTCCCTGGGATTCTCCAGGCAAGAACACTGGAGTGGGTTGCCATTTCCTTCTCCAAACATGAAAGTGAAAAGTGAAAGTGAAGTCGCTCAGTCGTGTCCGACTCTTAGTGACCCCATGGACTGCAGCCTATCAGGCTCCTCCATCTGTGGGATTCTCCAGGCAAGAGTACTGGAGTGGGGTGCCATTGAGCAAATCAATAGATATGCTCCTGCCTGAAATATCTGGCACATCTAACCTGGCTATATTATATTAAAAGAGAGTTCTACATTTATTTTATTACTTATTATGCCTAACGGAGAAGGCAATGGCACCCCACTCTAGTACTCTTGCCTGGAAAATCCCATGGACGGAGGAGCCTGGTAGGCTACAGTCCATGTGGTCGCTAAGAGTCGGACACGACTTCACTTTCACTTTCACTTTTCCCTTTCATGCACTGGAGAAGGAAATGGCAACCCACTCCAGTATTCTTGCCTGGAGAATCCCAGGGACGGTGGAGCCTGGTGGGCTGCCGTCTGTGGGGTCGCACAGAGTCGGACACGACTGAAGCGACTTAGCAGCAGCAGCATTATGCCTAAAATCTTCACAATTATGAAAGTTTGCTTTATTTCAAAGTAAAAATAAAGTACAACACAAATGAGAAAGCTTTCTTTCTGACATCAAAACTGTTTATGTACTTTAAAATCCATGCCTCTATTAAGTAATTTCATTTGAAAGGTGGTCTAGAACAGTTATCTTAGCAAAAAAAGTGTTGTATGGCTCAGCACTCTTTCCTTTCTGAAGCCCTCTGGGGTGCAGCAGTCTTCAGAGTTGCCACTGACCCAGAGGAACAGGCTGCTTTTCAGCTGCTCTAGTGGATAACTTGGTTTCTTCCAGGACTCCTCTTTTACTGTCTGCTACTCTGCTGGTAATGTCAGGCTGTGCTGTTTTTCTGTGCTGTTCTGCTAGATGTTATGGTGTTTCTCTTTGCACACTAGACCCAAAGCCTTTGGATGGTTTGACTACCTTTATTTACTTTTGTGTTACATTCAGAGGTACTAGAGTGGTGTAAGCTCTATGCATTAGAGAGATTGGTGGGATAGCCCTGTCAATTTTTATTTATAGCTCTGTTTCTTCTAGGATTGGCAAGGGTCTGGGTTTGGGAATCATATATCAACCTATTTATAATAATGTCATCATCTTACTTTGATTTGGTGCTCTATAGAGTAATACAGCTTCATAGTGTGTTCAAGCTAAGCATCCCTAATGAAGAAGGGAAATACTTCTCTGCTCTTTGCGTTGTAGTTCATTAGAAGGAATCTGTATACCAATTAGCTAAGCACAGCAAGATGACTTACAGTGCTGGAAATATTCCTAGTGGAAATAAGGATTAATCCTTTTTATTTATGTAACAAGTTTTCCCAGGCTTCATTGGATTGTGGGTACTAAAGAGCATCACAGTTATGTTAGTAACTCAAATATATGCATATTGTCTTGTCTCCTCCTGTTGATGTGGTGGAACTCGAGCCTTCTTCAAAGTTCTCCTTCGCAGAAGCTTCTAGAAGGGCTGTCTCAACCATGTTCCTAAACAAGTCTGTTTCCACTGAGACAGCTTCTGCTGCCCCAGGCATTTTAGTCTCTCATCAGATGGTGCTCTCTGCTGGGCATTTCTGCCCATTTACTCCATCACAGTGAAAGCTGCACGATGAGCTGAGGTGAAGTCAGGCAATAATGCTCTTCTCTCTGTGTTGTACTCTATTAGCTAGAAGAGTCTAAAAGTAGCACTGATTTTTACCAGTGTTATAATGAAATAGATCTTTTAGAATTTTATCATAGTCCTTTTGCACTCCACAGAACACAGGCATAAATCCATTGGGGGATGTGTTGTAGAAGGCAAATTCAGTCAGCAGAAAAGACTACTAAGTAGTAAGCATTGTCACTCTTTTGACTGTAAGATTTTCTTACTTGATATGGGTTATCATGATTAGCTGCTTCCCATAGGATTAGTTTTTGCATTTACCTTCTGGTTGATTTGTTCTGTTAGTTCACTAGACGTTCCAAAATATTTCTAGATCTTATACGGACATAGCTAGTAACTCCCTGTTTCTATACCCTCAGCTCCAACATCCTCTACCACCCCAAGAAAGGAGACTTACTGTAATTCAATTTCTGTCTCAGATTACCATCTATGATGAAAGAATCAACAAAAGTTCCATTTCATTTCATTCAAACATCAAAGTTCTGTCAGATGGTGTTCACCTCAGTTTAGTTCTTTAAGGTCAGGTGAGTGTAAAAGGAAAAGTTTAGTTTTATTGATTTTGTATTTTGTAGTATTTGAGGGCTAGTTGTTAGTGGTGAGTTGTAGGAAATAAAAGATGTTTTCACATAGTAGGAAATTTTAGTGCTGTAGCAGCTTATTTTTGAATTTTGTTGTGGCACCTTTCTGGAGTGATGTCTGTCTAACTAGGAAGTCTGTCTTTGTTAGGGCCTAATGGCAGTGCTTCCAGTTTATTTCCAACCATCTATGGCAGGAATGGAATGGGTTTTAGTCTTCTTTCTTCACTTCATGTAATGGCACTGGTGCAAATAAATCTCTAAAGTTATTAGCAGTTTTGAGAATTGCTCTGTACTCACTACCCATGAGTCTTTTCTTACCTCCAGTATCTATCTTCCTGGGGATGTTAATAGGGTTCAGCTGAGGTTTCTTTCGCATGCAGCGAGGTCTTTTTCTGGTTCTAGTCTCTGCTGTGCTATAGTTTCCAGAAATTCCTTGAAGTGGAACGTGAATGTGAATGATACCTTCTTTTAGTTTCTGAAGAAAAAAAAAAATGCAAGTCTTTCAACCGTGTCCAACTCTTTGTGACTATACAGTCCATGGAATTTTCCACGCCAGAATACTGGAGTGGGTAGCCATTCCCTTCTCCAGGGGATCTTCCCAATGCAGGGATTGAACCCAGGTCTCCCGCATTGCAGGTGGATTCTTTACCAGCACTGATAATTTGAGTCTATTTTACACTGTTTTGAGATTCTGGCGGGAATCTGATTCGATTCACCAGTCAGAACTAGAATTTTGTCTTTTTAACATTTAATCACTATTTATTTAATTAATATTGCTTATAATGGTAATTGAGAGAGATTGGTTCCACTGTTCTAGAATAGCAATGGTCACCTAGAACAACTGGCACACTGTTTTATGCAGTTAAACTACAAGTTTATGTTACTTGGATTTTACTCATTGTATATATATATATATATATATATATAGTTTTAATAATCCATGCCTATTTTAAAGCTGTATTTTTACAAATATGAATTAAAGCAAAATAGACTCGAGTTTAACTTTACATCAGTTAAAAAAATAAGATTTTATAAATTTTTTCAATGATTACTCAACGTAAGAGAATTCCTATAAGAAACACTACTGTTCTTGTTTCATATTATATTATTAGTGTCTAATGAAAACAGGTGTTTTTAACTTCTCTGAAACAAAATCTTCAGTGAGTCATGCTTAATTTTGGTATTTATTATAGCGGATATGAAGGAAGATGATTGCTTATTTCTCATGTCACAAATGACTTCATTGGTGTTAAAGTACTGATCCTGATCTCAAATAGTAACTATAAAATGAATTGAGTTTAATTTTTGTTGTGTATTTGTTACTCTATGAAAATTTTACCTGAATATCTTATAGACTTAAATATCAAGTAATTAGACATTATCTAATATCTGTTGGTGATGTTTGAATTCTAATTTCTTAAAATTAAGTTCTGTTTAATTAAGTCATTTGTGTTAGACTTTCCCTAAATCATGCAATTCTGCCCTTCCTCCCTGATTTAAGTGGTAAGGAGCTGATTTTCATTATTACCCTTAAGGATTTAGGTTGTTGAGTGTACTGCCAAGAGCAAAGCTGTTCATATTAGTTGAGGTTATGATGGAGAAGGAAATGGCAACCCTCTCCAGTATTCTTGCCTGGAGAATTCATGGACAGAGGAGCCTGGTGGGCTACAGTCCAGGAGGTCATAAAGATTCAGACACAACTGAGCAGTTTTCACTTTCATGCTAAGCTAGAGGTCCTTCTCTGGGTATCCTTGTTGACTTAGGAGTGGAGTGGGATACAGTGATAACATAGGTTATCTAAGCAACCTATATCAAAGAAGATTCTAGCATTTACCAGGGGAAACTCATTGACTAAGGCTATCCTTGCTTTAGACTTCAAGTTAAACTTTGTTTCATGATTTATATAAACTATCTCTCATCCTCCCTTTTTTTTTAAAGGATTTTTCCAATGCAACCTTGAAATACAAGGGGATACATTTTGGCACCTCTTTGGGAAGACTCCAGTTACCTGTATCGTCAGGGCCTGGTCCTGGACAGTATGATATAACCCAGTAAGTAAAAAAATGGTATACTTTTACTGTAGTTTTTGACTAATAATTTAGACTAGGTTATGCTGTTATGAAAGGAAAAATCAGTATAAAAAACTTAAATGTTATACTTTAGGCTGACCTATGTGAAAACTATTGCTTTTTCAGTCTGCCAGATCCTGTGCTACCTGTTTTACATGTGTTAACTCATTTAATATTCACAAGTCTCTGTGTAGTTACTATTGTTATGTCTATTTGTCAGTGAAAAATGAGTCAGAGAATAAATAACATATTTAATATCATGTAGCTATTCAGTGGCAGAACTTGATATATAGCCCATGTGTCTAAGTGCTAAAATATGCTGTCTTTAATTACAAGATAGACAAAAGTTCAGGAAAAATATAAAAATAGGTGACCCCAGGATTCTGTATCTTGTTCCTGGTTCTGGTGTCCATACTTCTGACTAATGATAGATTGAGAAGGCATTCTCACTTTGAGTCAGAGCCATAACATTAGGTTGAAGGTAATATTTACAAAATCTAACTAGGAAATACATTTCTTGTAAAATAACTTTCTTTATTTTTTTCCTCCTCTTATCTTAGACATGAGTAAGGTCTTAGACATGAGTCCATGGAGGGAAAAATTGAGTAATAAATACTATGTTGGTCTCAGAATCTATAACTGCTTTCCATGATTTATTTATTTATTTTTAAACAGGTTCCAGCTTACATGCCTGATCCTTTCTCTCTCATACAATGAATTTTCTCACAGGAAGTCCCACAGTGATTACCTCCAGTTAATTTGCTGGACACATTCAGATACACGTGTATACCAGCAGTGGACATAGCTTAGACTCTTGCTTAAACTCCTCTGCTGCTGGTCATTCATTGAACAGACATCGTTTTAATTCTTGCTATAACCTAGTAATGAACTTAGTAGCTGAGAATAAAAAGAGTAAAACATGGTCCTTATTTTGGGGAATTTATATCCTGTTCTATTGTCCTTTTCTTTTTTTCACTTTCCTAGTATGGGAAATATACCATGTATTTTTATTTTTTATTCTTTAGTAGTTGCACTAGAAACTTAACATGTATATACAGCTTAATGGGATCTAAATTTAATCTTTGTCATTCCAAATAAAACAAAGTCTGTCAAATGCTCTTAATGGTGCTCATTCCCTTGACATAATGCTTTTGGTAGTACTTTACTCTTTCTTCTTTCAGTTTGGCTGGTTGATTCCCTATCTGTCTGCTTATCTATCAGTTTTATTGAGGTTTTGTTAACAGTAAGCAAAATTAACCCTTTTTAGGGTTTGTAGTTCTGTGATGATTGTTTTCCATCCATTTCACTATACATCTAACTGAGTACCTCAGGCATGACCAGTATTTTAATTATTTAGCTCTAATTTTGCTTGCTCTTTTCTTCATAATGGCCACTTTTACTTCTCTAGCCCTGTTCGGCTCCCATTCTCATCCTAGTTTTTAAATGTTACTTTCTTTTTCATCTTTGTTATTTGTCTTGTTTCTTCTTTTTCTTCTGTTTCCATTTTCACTTTGCTAGTAGGAATGTATCCATATAGATTGCATTCCAAACTGCTTCAGATAGTTCATCATTTCCATAATTTGTCTACTCTTTGGTTTGCTGCCTTCACTGTATCTTTTATTTGGACTTGTCTTGGTTCCTTCTGGTAGTCAATATTTTCTACCATTTTTTCTTTTTTACTTCTTGTTTATTGGTTGAGTCATAATTATCTGGGAGATTTGATATGGTATAAAAATGGAAATACTTGCTGGATGGGAGGGGAGTTTGGGGGAGCATAGATATGTGTAGTTACACTAGAAGTATAGTGTAACTATACTTCTCAATCCTCACCCCAATTCCCAAGAAGGCTAGTACTAAATATTGTGCTAACCATTGGACAGTGGCACTCATCTCCTGTGCTAGTAAGGTCAAGCCTAAAATCTTGAATGCTTGGCTTCAGCACTATGTGAATCAAGAAATTCCAGATGATGAAGCTGGGTTTAGAAAAGGAAGAGGAACCAGAGATCAAATTGCCAGCATTCGCTGTATCACAGGGAAAACTGGGGAGTTCCAGAAAAACAACTACCTCTGTTTCATTGACTCTGCCAAAACCTTTGACTATGTGGATCATAATAAACTGTGGAAAGATCTTAAACAGATTGGAATGCCAGACCGTCTTACCTGTCTCCTGAGAAACCTATATGTGGGTCAGAAAGCAACAGTTAGAACCCTATATGGAACAACTGATTGGTTCAAGATTGAGAAAGGAGTATGACAAGGCTGTCTGCTGTTACTCTATCTGTTTAATTTATACGCTGAGCACATCCATGAGAAATGCTGGGCTGGATGAGTTACAAACTGGAATCAAGATAGGTGGGAGAAACATCAACAACCTCAGATATGTGGATTATACCACACTAATGATAGAAAGCGAAGAAGAACTAAAGAGCCTCTTGATGAGGGTGAAGGAGGAGAGTGAAAGACCTGGCTTAAAAATAAATATTAAAAAAACTAAGATCATGGCATCCGACCCCATTACTGCATGGCAAATAGAGGGGGAAAAGGTGGAAATTGTGACAGATTTCCTTCTCTTGGGCTCCAAAAATCACTGCAGATAGTGACTGCAGCCATGAAATCAGAAGACATTTGCTTCTTGTCAGGAAAGCTATGACAAACCTAGACAGTGTGTTGAAAAGCAGAGACGTTACTCTGCTGACAAAGGTCTGTAAAGTCAAAGCTATCATTTTCCCATTGGTCACATACACTGTGAGAGCTGGACTGTAAAGAAAGTGGGGTGCCTAAGACTGATGCCTTTGAACTGTGGTGCTGGACAAGACTCCTAAGAGTCCCTTGGACAGCAAGGAGATCAAACCAGTCAATCTTAATAGAAATCAACCTTGAATACTCATTGGAAGGACTGATGCTGAAGCTGAAACGCCAGTATTTTGGTCATCTGATGCCAAGAGCTAACTCATTGGAAAAGGCCCTGATGCTGGGAAAGATTGAGGGCAGAAAGAGAAGAGGGCGTCTGAGGATGAGATGGCTGGATAGCATCACCAATGCAGTGGACATGGATTTGGGCAATTTTGGGAGATGGTGAGGGACAGAGAGGCCTGGCATGCTGCAGTCTATGGGGTTACATGGAGTCGGGCATGACTGGGCAACTGAACAACAACAAGAAGATACATGTGTATGTATGGTTGAGTCCCTTGGCTGTTCACCTGAAACTATCACATTGTTAATCATCTATACTCCAACACAAAATAAAAAGTTAAAAAAATGGAAATATTTGACTATTCTAAATGGAAAGATAGGCTTATAGGTTTTGTTTATTTGTTTTTTTAATGTGAGAAACAGATCTAAATGATATGTGACTCTTTTGATATCCCTAATATAAATTTTTTTATCCATAAAACTATTTGAGGTTTTGAGAATGTTTGTTGAATTTCGTGTAAAAAAAATCAATGAAGTCAGCATTTAATAGTGAACTGAGATGTTATATGCATTGTTTAACTCATAGTAATGTGTAAACAAAAAAGTAATGACAATTATGTATCCTAAGCATTTGTTTTTGTTTTTCTATTATCTGTTTTATAATCTGCTTATATTCAATATAGCTCATTGGAAATGTTTAATGTGAAACTGTTTCCCCAGAATTCTGTTTAAGAATTAGAAAAAATGTATGCCACCAAACACTTCACATATAAATATCTGCTCTAATCTTTACAACCTTGAGAATTGGTTATTACTATTTATAATTACAGAAGAAAAATCAAATCTGACCTTTAGAGAAGTTAGGTGATTTGTGCAAGGTCGCAATCTTAGGATTGCGATAGCAATCTTAGGATTCACATCAGGCTGTCTGACTCCAGAGCTGTTGCTTGTTGCTTACTTGGTTTGTTATTCTCACTGGAAGTTGTGTAAATTTCAGGGAAAATAAGCTTCCTTTTCATTTTCAAAGATCTTTCTTTATGCCTTTTTTCTGATTGTTTTGTGATGTAAGTAGCATTAATTGTTTTTCCCTTGGGACTTCCCCAGTGGCTCAGCAGGTAGAGAATCTGCCTGCAATGCAGGAGACACAGGAGGCAAAGATTCAATCCCTGGGTCAGGAAGATCGCCTGGAGGAGGGCATGGCAACCCACTCCAGTATTCTTGCCTGGAGAATTCCATGGACAGAGGAGCCTGGCAGGCTACAGTCCATAGGGTTGCAGAGTTGGACACGACTAAAGTGACTTAGCACTCACTGAGGATATATTGGCCTAGCAACACCCAGATGTGTTTATCATCAGTAACATGATCTTACTGAATACTTTTTAAGCAGGAAATGTTGGTGTAAAAATATTCTCTTAGCTTATATAGACATTTATATATTTGAAATTGAGAATAAGTTTTTTTTCTTAATTTTTAAAGGAAAAAGTCACCTCATTATGAAAATGTAAACATCAAGAAAGATCAACAGCAAAATAGTTGCTCAAATCTCCGACGACTTTATGAAGTAAAAATATTGCAGGAGGAAAAAGAGGTAAGTTAAAAATTAGCCATTTCATCTACTTTTTAGATTTTAAGATCATTGAATCTTAAAACAAAGTTAGAGTACTCTTAGATGTACTGTGCCTGGTAGGTAGTTGTCATTCAGTGAATTTTGTGGAAGGAACTAAGGAACTGTATTTAAAATTTCCTTCAAGTGATAGCTGTTTCTGCTTGAGCACCTCTTGTGATTAAAAAACTCCATACCCCTGAGATTTCTTGTTCCAGTAGTAGACTACACTGTTTCTTGCAATTTCCTTCCTAAACTGACTTAAATTTACTTGCTTGCTGTCTACTTAATTGTCCCTTTTCCTATAACTTCTTTTGAATCTGCCTTTAAATCTTTTCTCATAAGGATAAATGTTCTAAATACCTTTGATTATTCTCAGTATTTAACTTCAAGATAACTTGTCTTCCTTTGAGGTTATCTAGGGATCTTCAGTTTTTGACTTTTTCTCTCTTTAAAATATGAGATTGAGAACTAAGAATAATATTCTTGGTACAGTCTGAATAGTACATAGTTTTTATTTTCATTGTTCTAGATAGCTTATATTTATTAATATAAAACTCTGCTGTTGCTGCTAAGTCATCTCAGTCGTGTCCGACTCTTTGCTACCCCATAGATGGCAGCCCACCAGGCTCCCCTGTCCATGGGATTCTCCAGGCAAGAACACTGGAGTGGGTTGCCATTTCCTTCTCTAATGCATGAAAGGGAAAAGTGAAAGTGAAGTCGCTCAGTCGTGTCTGACACTTCGCGACCCCATGGACTGCAGCCTACCAGGCTCCTCTGTCCATGGGATTTTCCAGGCAAGAGTACTGGAGTGGGGTGCCATTGCCTTCTCCATATAAAACTCTAAATGCCATTAACTTTTTTTTGTAACTATGCTTCAGTTTAATCATTTGGAACTTGTAGTCATAAAAACCTTGGATTTTTTGTAGTCACAGAAACCTTGGATTTTTTTAAAGTTTATATTTAAACGTAACGACTTGAAGGTTATAGGATAAACATTTCAAAATGGATCCATTTAGAGTAAAGATTAATGATTCTCAATTGAGAAATCAGTGAGTATTTCAATAAGAATTTTCTCTGCACTTGATTTCCTTGGTTTTCCCCTGAATATTAATCAGCAGTGAAAAATATTACTTATAGAGTTATTAGAAAAAGATACATTAACAGGGAAATATAATGCAGTTGCTTTCATAGAATAATAATTATAAATCTCAAACAAGATAAAAAATGTGTTAATTTAAAATCATGAGAGAGATTGGTCTGTAGTTATACTGTAATGTGTTTGTCTGGTTTTAGAGTTAAGGTAATACTGGCCTCATACAATGAGTTAAGAAGTATTCCTTCTACTTGTGTCGCCTGAAAGAGACTGTAGAGAATTGGTATAATTTTTTCTCCTAAATGTTTAGTAGAATTTACCAGTGAACCCATCTGGGTCTGGTATTTTTAGTTTTGGAAGGCTGTCTTGATTTCTTTAATAGATTTAGACCTATTCAGATTATCTGTTTCTTCTTATGAGAATTTGGCAGTTGAACCTTTTAAGGAAGTGGTTTGTTTCATCTAGGTTATCAAATTTATGGGCATAGAGTTGTTCATAACATTCCTTTATTCTTCTAATATATATGGGGTCTATAGTTATATGTCTCCCCCTTCATTTCTAATATTAGTGATTTATGTCTTCTCTCATTTTTCTTAGTTTGCCAGGTGAGAGGTTTATAAATTCTATTGATCTTTTCAAAGAACCAGCCTTTGGTTTTGTTTCTTTTCTCTGTTCATTTCTTATTTTTAATTTAATTGATTTTTGCTCTAATTCTTATTTCTTTTCTTGGGTGTTATTTTGGTTTTTAATATTTTACTTGGGTATTTCATCTTTTATTTTGTATTTGCTCTTTTAAAATTTTTTCCTGAAGTGGTAACTTAGATGCTCATATGTGTTTTCAGTGGTATAAATTTCCCTGTAAGAGCTGTTTATCCTGTATCTCACAACTTTTGATTGTTTCTGTATTCATTTTCATTTAGTTCACAATATTTTAAAATTTCTCTTGAGATTTCTTCTTTGACCCATGTGTTATTTAGAATTGTGAATCTTAATCTCCATGTATTTTGTGAGTTTCCATTGATCTTTCTGTTTTTGGTTTCTAATTTAATTCTACATGGTCTGAGAGCAGACGTCGTATGATTTCTAGTCTGTTAAATTTGTGAAAGTGTGTTTATGACTCAAAACGTGATCTGTCTTGGTAAATGTTCTGTATGAGCTTGAGAAGAATGTATTCTGCTGTTGTTGGATAAAGTAGCATGAAGGTGTCAATTACATCTAGTTGACTGATGGTGTTATTGAGTTCAAGCAGGTCCTTATGGATTTTATGCCCACTGGTCTGTCCACTTCTGAGAGAGGGTGAAGTCTCCAACTGTGATAGTGGATTCATTTATTTCTCCTTGCAATTCTATCAGTTTTTGCCTCATTTAGTTGATGCTCTGTTGTTAGATGCCTACACCTTAATGATCATTACGTCTTTTTAGACAACTGACCCCTCTACCATTATGTAATGACCTTCTTTATCCCTGATAATTATCTTTACTTTGAAGTATACTCTTTCGGAATAAAAAGCTTTCTCTGGTGGCTCAGATGGTAACGAATCTGCCTGCAATGCAGGTAGACTTGGGTTTCGATCCCTAGGTTGGGAAGATCCCCCAGAGAAGAAAATGGCTACCTACACCAGTATTCTTGCATGGAGAATTCCATGGACAGAGGAGCCTGGTGGGCTACAGTCCATGGGGTCTCAAAGAGTTGGACACAACTGAGCAACTAACACTTTCAGTCTTGCTTTCTTTTGATTAGTATTAATGTGGTATATTGTCCCCTATTCATTTACTTTACATTTATATGTCTTTATATTTAAAGTGGGATTTTTGTAGACAAGGCTTACTATACAAGAATAGTGATATCTTTGATCCACTCTGACAGTCTGGCTTTTAATTAGTGCATTTAGATTGTTGACATGAATGATTATTGATATAGTTGAATTAGTATACACTACTATTTTGTTTGCCCTTATTCTTTTTTTTTTTTTTTTGCCTATGCCACACACCTTGTAAGATCTCAGGAACCTAGGCCATGGTTGTGAAAGCCCAGAATCCTACCCACTAGGCCATCAAGGAACTCCCACTTTGTTGATATTTTTGTTGTACATTTTTTTCCCCTGCCTTTTGTGGCTTTAATTGAGTATTTTGTATGATTCCTTTTCTGTCCTTTCTTAGAATATAGCTATACTTCATTTTTGACTTTTTAAGTGTTAGTTCTAGAGTTTGCAATATATATTTATAACTAATTCTAGTCTACTTTTAAATAATACTGCACTACTTCATGGGTAGTGTGAGTACCTTGTAATTGAAAAAAAAAATCCTAGTTTTTCCTTTCCGTTGCTTGCATCATTGTTGTCATACATTTCACTTATATTTAAGCATACAGAAACATAGGCATATGCATGTGTGTATATATATATATATATATATATATACACTTACATAATTGAATACAATGTTGCGATTATTTTGAGCAAAATAATTATTTGAGAAAAATAATAATGTTAGACCCATAAAGAATAAGAAAAATGAAACTTTTTGTTTTACCTTTACTTATGCATGCTTCAATTCTCTTCCTTTATGCAGATCCAGATTTTGGACCTATATTACTTTCCTTCTTTTTAATAAACGTAGCATTTCTTATAAGGCAAGTCTACTAGCAACAAATTTCATCAATTTTCGTTTGTCTAAGAAAGTATTTCTCTTTCACTTTTAAAGGATAATTTCATAGGGTGCAGAATTCTATGGTTGTTTTTTTTTTTCCTCTCAACACTTTATTTCACCCTACTCTCTTCTTACTTGCCAAGTTTCTTTGGAGAAGTCAAGTGTAATTTTTGTTCCCCTTTATGTAAGGTGTTTTTTTCCTCTGGCTTCTTCCAGGATTTTTTCTTTATCTAATTCTGTATTTTGAAGATGATATGCCTAGGTATAGTTTTTTCAACAGTTATCCTTGTTTCGGGGACATTGGTGTTCTCTGAGCTCTCTAGATCTGTGGTTTGATGTCCAACATTAATTTGGGGGAAATTCTTGGTCATTACTTTTTCACATATTTTTTCTGTTCCTTTTTCTTTTTCTTCTACTTCTAGTATTACCATTTGTTATTGTTGTTTAGTCACTAACACATGTCTGACTCTTTTGCAATCCCATGGACTGTAGCCCACCAGGCTCCTCTGTCCATGGAATTCTCCAGGCAAGATTACTAGAGTGGGTTGCCATTTCCTTCTCCAGCAGGATCTTCCTGACCCAGGAATTGAACCCACATCTCCTGTTTGGTAGATGGATTCTTTACCGCTGAGTCACCTGGAAAGCCCAGTACTACCATTACACATATATAAAACCTTTGGAGGTGTCTCCCAGTGTTTGGATAGTCTGTTTTGATTTTTTTTTCCAGTCTTTGTTCTCTTTGCTACTTAGTTTTGGAGGTTTCTGTTGATATATCCTCAAGGCTAGAGATTGTTTTTTCAGGTTTCTCCAGTTTACTGATAAACCTACAAAGGCATTTTTCATTTGTGTTCTTGTTTCTGGTCTCTAACATTTATTTAAAAATTTTTCTTTTTCTTTTAGGATTTTATCTCCCTTCTTCCATTGCTTATCTGTTCTTATATTCTGTCATTTTTTCCTATACTGGATAAATTAGCTTATTAATCATACATATTTTAAATTCCCAATCTGATGGAATCCACCATCTCTGCTGTGCCTGGTTCCCAGTTGTGCTGCTTACTGCTGGAGTCCCGCTCCAGCTGGTCCAGGGGTTCCCAAGGGATGAACGGCGTCGGCGAAAGGAAAAGAGACAGAGAGTTTTTTTTGATGGCCTAAAGACCACACTCTTTATTGCTTTAGTCTCTATTTATATAGCATATGATCTTCTACATAATGATTCTTACAATATTTTTCCATTTAGATCAACATCCCCTGATTCTAAGATGTTAAAAGTTTTTTCCTAGTCTATTGTCACATTTTGGTTACATGTTTACCCCAAAACCTATTTTTATTTTACTAAAACATATCTATAAATCATACTATTCCATCTGTTTATTTTGTACAGCCTGCTGCTACAGTGAGTACAGCGTCTTGCTTCAATGACTAAAAACTATAGCGATGGCTAAGGGCAAAGTTTTTCATAGTACAGCCATTGTCAGTGGTGGCTTGTTTACCATCTACCCACATACCACAAGACTATTTCTGGCAAGGGGAAATCTTTTGCAGTTACCTAGAAACTATTTACAATACAATTTATATATATCTTTTCTGTTTGTGCTTAGATTTTGAGGGGAAAAGGCAATTGGCTTAGTTTCTGTAACTTTCCCTGATACATGACCCAAGTTTTCCAGTCATCAATAACAATTTCCTCATGAGGCCAGGTCACAATAGGCTTAGGGCTTGTTTTCCAAATGATCATGGCCTTATTCCCTGGCTGAATGTTAGGGACCCACCAGTCAGGGGCCTCAGTAGGTTTAATCATTTTTGGAATGTTTCTCTGGGGCAAGGGATCATTTTTCTTTTTATTGAACTCTCATGATCTCATCATGGAATCCCCTACAACTCCAGCCATCAAAGAATGAAACAGAGTTAGCCACAACAGAAGCATAGAAACAGGAAGGAGGGAAGGTTCCGATCCTGGAGAGAAACCGCTTTGCAGTTTCTTCTTGATTGGTGCCGTGACTTTGTCATCCGGCAATAGATCCAGAACGGCTCCCAACAGCTTACTACCTCTTCTAAAGGAGTTTTTGTTTTCTAATACTTGGTGTAATTTTTTCTTGATAACTGGATGTATTAGTCAGCTTGGATTGCTGTAAAAGAATGCCATAGACTGGGTGTCTT
Organism: Giraffa tippelskirchi; assembly: GCF_054371585.1. Taxonomy (NCBI): domain Eukaryota; kingdom Metazoa; phylum Chordata; class Mammalia; order Artiodactyla; family Giraffidae; genus Giraffa; species Giraffa tippelskirchi. Next base: position 83,709,856 of record NC_137275.1, on the reverse strand, counting down.
ATAGGCAACAGAAATTTATTTCTTATAGTTCCGAGAGGCTGAGAAGTCTAAGATGAAGGTGCCAGCAAATTCATTGCCTATTGAGGGCCTGTGTCCTGCTCATAGACATCTTTTTGTTGTGTTTTTGCATAGTGGCAGGAGCAAGGGAACTGTCTGGAAATAGAGAAGGCACTAATTTCATTCATGAGAGCTCTACCCTCATGAGTGAATCACTTCCCAGAGGCACTACCTTCAAATAACATCACGTTGGGGGAATAGGTTTAAATGTGTATCTTGCAGGGACAAAAACATTAAATCTCTAGCACTTGACATGATTTATCAGGTAAAGAAACTGATGAAAATATGCCTTTCATAATGTAGTCTGGGGAAGGAGGAGTTTTCTACAATCCTATGATTAGCTCTTAGTCTTTTAGTGAGCCCATGTCTCTGGACTGTGAACTTCACAAATGTTTCTCAGTGTTTTTCTCTCTCCTTAGCTGGAATAGAATGGCTAGTGTGGTCTGGAGTTGGGTATTTTCTTTGTTCTGTATGGAGGGCAAGACTGGATTTTTTTTTTCTTATACCAAGTTTACTAGATGTGAATAATAATGCAGCAGTTTAGACTGTGGTTAATGATATTCTCCTGAGAGCAGGCCTTGTTAAAATAAACAGAGTGTTCTGGTGTATTTCAAAATGATTCCTTTTCCTCTGTCCCTGCCAGACACTTAAGGAGATTTTACTCCAGTATTTACTGTGAGAATCTAAGTTGAGCTCCTGGAGTAGATGAAAATTGTGGGGTCCTCCTCTTTGACTGAGGCCCTGGAGTTTTTAACTTTCAGGCTTGTCTGCACTGAGCCTCCAGCAATACATCAAATGTAGTTCAGATTTTCCTGCCTTGGCAGTGGTTCCCACAGTGGTTTCTGCGTGTAAGTTTCTGCTCTGGTAAGCTGTGACGTCTTGTGTTGACTTGTCTTTCTCTCCAGTCTAGGGGGCAGCCATTTTGCCCTGTGTTCTCTGCTCTCTCACGGATTCAAGAAGAGTTTGATTTTTCATGCTGTTCAGGTTTTTACTTGTTGTCAGGGAAGAGTGTCAACATTAAAAGTTTCTTACGTGTGGAACTGGAGACTGGAAGGCAGGAAACAGGTTTTTTAAACATAAAATATTTTCTGGCAATGACATCGGCAAGATGGTGAACTCGGAGTCCCAACGTTCTTCTCTCCCCATAAAAGAGTAACGCTCAATAAACAACTATATCCTGATGAAAATAGCTCTAGGAAAGCTCTGCAGTACAATGAAGAAGCTATGGAGGCCTCAAGGAGCTTCAAAACTAAGGATGGTCACGTAGAAAATTGTAGAAGGCATTTTGCCTGCATGACCTTATCCCTCAGTCCATAGCTGTTATGAAAGATATACAAAATACTTAATCTAAAGTAAAAGTTCAATTATTAAGACAAAAGAAGAAGAAAATCATATCAGAAAGGTGATTTTCCCCATGCATTTTTCTCTCGGTGCCTAGAAAAAGATCCCATGGGAAAGGGAGTGGGAGTTCTCTTGGAGTTGGTCTGGTGTAGGCACATACCTGCTGCAGTTCTGGTGCCAGTGTCCGAGATGAGGACACACAGAGAACTGGCACAGAACTAGGGTCTTGGCTGTGAATGGTGGGTGGTGGATCCAGCCCTTGGGGGTGAGTGGCGGAGGCTGTGGCAGTTCCTTCTCCAAGGAGGCATAGTAACATGAAATAGAGGCAGTTCCATCAGCTGGCTTCTACTAACTTTGTGTTTTGTTCTTGTTTCTCTTGGTGTTGATTATTTGAGATTTTTCTTGTTTTCTAAGTTAGCTTGTATCACTGTAAGCTTCCCTGTTAGACCTGCTTTGGCTGCATCCCATAGGTTTTGGATTGTCATGTTTTCATTTTCATTTGTCTCTAGGTATTTTTAAAAATTTCCTCTTTAATCTCTTCAGCGATCCATTGGTGACTCATAACATACTATTTGTGCTCTTTACAGTTTTTTTCTTATAGTTGATTTCTAATCTCATGGTGTTGTGGTCACAAAAGATGCCTGATATGATTTCAGTTTTCTTAAATTTACCAAGGCTTGCTTTGTGGCTGACCTTATTTATTGTTTTAAATATTTTCTCTTTATCTTTAATTTTTGCCATTTCAATTGCAATCTGCCTTGGCCTGTTGCTCTTTGAGTTAATCCTGTATGGGACTCATGGTGCTTCCTGTACTTTGATATCTGTTTTCTTTCCCAGGTTAGAGAAGTTTTCAGTTATTATGGCTTTAGTAGTTTCTCAGGCCCTTTCTCTCTCTCTCTCATTCTTCTAGGACCCCTATAATGCAAATATTAATGTGTTTGATGTTGTCCCAGAGGTCTTTTAAACTACCCTCATTTCTTTTCATTCTTTTTTTCTTTCTCCCTTTCAGTGGCAGTGATTTCCATTATTCTGTCTGATCCATTCCTCTGTATCATTTAGTCTCCTCTTAATTCCTTTTAGTGTATTTTTCATTTCAATTATTGTGTTCTTCATCTCTGTTTGATTGTTCTTTACATTTTCCAACTCTTTGTTAAACACTGTGTACCTATTTCCTCAAATTCTTTGATCATCTCTACAATCATTACTTTGTAGTCTTTCTTGGTAGATTGCCTGTTTCCGCTTTACTTAGTTCTTCTTCTGGAATTTTATCTTGTTCCTTTGTCTGGAACATATTCATCACTGTCTCATTTTGTCTAGGTTGCAATTTTATTTTTATGTATTAGTTTTGTAATTTTATTTTTATGTATTTTTATGTACATTAATTATGTTTCTCAACCTTGTAGAAGTGACCTTCTGTAAGGGATGTCCTAGGTGTCTTAGCAGCACACTCCCCTCTTATCACCCAAGCTATATGCTGGAGGGGTTCCTCATATGAGGGCTGGTGTGTCCTTATTTGTAAGTGTTCAGGTAGGCTTTGATGGCCCCTTGTCCAGTGGGTTGCCCCTCCCCACCTTGTGTGGGAGCTACTGGCTGTTGTTTAGTGGGGTCTGGTCACCAGGTGGTTAGATTCAGGACCCTAGGGGACCCTGGGACTAGTACTGCCTCAGTGGTGGGCAGTGTAGGGTCCTGAAGACTCTGGGACTGTTGCTTGCCCACTGGTGGGTGATGCCTATTCCTGGGGTTAGTGCCAGATTCTTGGCAGGCAGAGCTGTTCCTGAAGTCTGGCTGTAGGGCCCAGGGATCTCAGAGCTTGTTTAAGACCATTTGTGTGTATGTGGGGGATTCTTCACACAGTTGGGTGTGGGATCTGGAGTGTCTTGAAGCTTGTGTTGGCCTGCTAGTAGGTAGGGCCAGGGCCCACCTGGTCCCAGGGTAAGGTCTGGCTTGCTGTAGTGGGGTGGATCTGCAAGCTGTGGGAGTTGTTTTGTATATGGTGTTTGCCCCCTGATGCATCAGGTTGTTTAGAGACTAGTGCAGGCTTCCCACAGGGAGGGGCCAGTGCTTGCATACTGATGGATTAAGCTGGTCTGAACCCTCTGGTGGGCAGGGCAGTGTCTGGAGGCCTGTTTAGAGCTGATTATGGGCTCTAGAAGTCTTTAGACAGCCTGTCTGGTGATGAGTGAAGTTGTGTTCCTGCTCAGTTATTTGGCCTGAAATGTCCCTACACCACCTACAGGCTACTGGGTGTGGCCAGGTCTTGGCACAGATGAGCTAAGAGGGCAGATACCAACAGCATTGTTACTACAGTAGAATGTTCCTAAGTATGGCTACCACCAGTGGTTTTGTTCTCCATGTGAGCCATAGCCACCTCCTAGCTCCATGGGAGGCGTTCCAGGACTAGCAGGAAGCTCTGGCTCAGGCACTTATAAAATTACTGCTTTTTCCCTGGAGTCCACCTTGTCTCGTGGTTCCTTCTTGATGACATTAGTTGTGGAAGATCTTTCCAGTCTAGAAGATCTTTCCAGTCTTTTTCCTTGATGGTTGTTCTGAAGATAGTTGTGATTTTGGTGTTCTCAAGAGAGGAGGTGAGCTCGAGGTCTTTGTACTCCACTATCTTGCCCCAACCTCAAAATTTACTTCTTTTTAATTTAGAGGTTTGCTTTGTTGGAAAAAATAGCTTTATTCAGATATAATTCATGTGTAATATAATTATTTAAAGTATATAGTTTCATGGTATAGTATGTTCTCAGACTTGTACAACTGTCACCACAATCAATTCTAGAATATTTTAATTCACCCCAATAAGCGGTCATTTCCACCCCCCTCCAATCCTCCTAGCTCTAAGCAATCAATAATTTATTTTCTGGCTCTGTAGATTGGTTTCTCTGAACATTTCATATGTATGGAATCATACACATTTGTCCTTTATTGACTTGTTTCATTTGGCATAGTGTTTTCTAGGATGTAGCATGTATCAATGTTTTATTTCTTTTTGTGGCTGAATAATACATTGTATGGATATACCACATTTTGTTTATCTATTCATTAGTCAGCACACATCTGGGTTATAATCACTTTTTGCAAGAAGAAAAGTAATAAGTATAGCAATATGCTAAATGAAAGTATAAGAATAATGCCATGAACATTTGTATATGAGTCTTGTATGGACATATGTTTTCAATTCTCTTGGATAGGAGTAGAATTGCTGTGTAATACTGTAATTCTAACTTTTTGTGGTACAAACAGGTGCACTATTTTACATTGTGACCACTAAAATATGAAGGTTCTAATTTCTTTCCACCATTGCAGCACTTGCTATAGTTTTTCTTTTTGATTATAGCCATCCTAGTGGGTGTGAAGTGATGTATTTTTGCAGTTTTGATTTACATTTCCTAAACATTAATGATATTGAGTATCTTTTCATACACTTATTGATCACTTGTATATCTTCCTTAGAGAAATGTCTAACTAGACTTTGCCCATTTAAAATTTTTATTGTCTTTTTGTTACTGACTTTTAGGAGTTCTGTAAATTTGATTTGTTTTTCTCTTAACTTATGATTAATTTGAATAACATATACAAGAAATAACTTATTTCTTGTATATGAAATCTTTTTAAAAAATGTATTTATTGTATGTCCCCAATTAAACCATTATTCTTAAGAGAACAGGAATCTTTCATTGTACTTTCTTTTTTTTTGTATTCCTATAGTTAGTGGAGTAAGATACATAATGTTTTTGAATGAATGATTAAAAATATGAAAAATGTGCAGTTTTATTTTAAAATATGAATTTAGAGAAACAATTCTAAAGTTTTCACTTGCTTCTCATTTATAATATTGCCTTTGAAGGATAAATTTTAAAGCAATAAAATAATGAGGCAAGTAAATGCTCTAATGTCTTTGGATTTAAATATTTTCTGATGGAACAGCAAAATACAATATATAATAATATGAATTGTTGTTCAGTCGCTAAGTCGTGTCAGACTCTTTTGTGACCCCGTAGACTGTAGCCCTCCAGGCTCCTCTGTCCATGGGATTTCCCAGGTAAGAATACTAGAGTGGGTTGCCATTTCGTTCTTCAGGGGATCTTCTTGACCCAGTGATCGAACCCCCATCTCCTGCATTGCTGGGTGATTCTTTACCACTAAGCCACCTGGGAAACCCAACAATATGAATATAAACATGAATATTCATAACTCAAATATAAATAGGATAATATGAATGATTGTTATTTTTATTTATTATATACTTGAAACCTATTTAATTCTGTTTTATGTACAATATTATTCCAATATATCTTGAATTTATTCTGGCATTTGACTCTACTGATAACTTCTATTAAGAAATACAAATATATCTCTAATGGTTTTTTAATTCTGTGAATAACCTAAAAACACCTGAGTTGTACATTTTAATGGGTAAATTATATAAGATATAATGTACAAAATTATATCTCAGTATAGCTAATATATACATGAGAAAAGAAAAGAAATCCAAATATTAACTTTTATTCAACCTGAATGTTTTCCACAGGAATATGTCTTGCCTTTGATAATGAAAATTCTTTTTATTATTCTCTTTAATATTAACGAAGTCTTTAATATATACAAATACTTAAGTTATTTCTGTTGAGACTCTTTGATTTGGTAATAAAAGACTTAAGAAATTGTTGTAAATAGCTCCTGATCAGTTAAAAACCTGAGTAAATGTATTTTTTTAATGGCTGAGTAATATTCCATTGTGTATATGTACCACAGCTTCCTTATCCATTCGTCTGCTGATGGACATCTAGGTTGCTTCCATGTCCTGGCTATTGTAAACAGTGCTGCGATGAACATTGGGGTACACGTGTCTCTTTCAATTCTGGTTTCCTCAGTGTGTATGCCCAGCAGTGGGATTGCTGGGTCATATGGCAGTTCTATTCCCAGTTTTTTAAGGGATCTCCACACTGTTCTCCATAGTGGCTGTACTAGTTTGCATTCCCACCAACAGTGTAAGAGGGTTCCCTTTTCTCCACACCCTCTCCAGCATTTATTGCTTGTAGGCTTTTGGATAGCAGCCATTCTGACTGTTGTGAAATGGTACCTCATTGTGGTTTTGATTTGCATTTCTCTAATAATGAGTGATGTTGAGCATCTTTTCATGTGTTTGTTAGCCATCTGTATGTCTTCTTTGGAGAAATGTCTGTTTAGTTCTTTGGCCCATTTTTTGATTGGGTCGTTTATTTTTCTGGAATTCAGCTGCAGAAGTTGCTTGTATATTTTTGAGATTAATTGTTTGTGTGTTGCTTCGTTTGCTATTATTTTCTCCCATTCTGAAGGCTGTCTTTTCACCTTGCTTATAGTTTCCTTTGTTGTGCAAAAGCTTTTAATTTTAATTAGGTCCCATTTGTTTATTTTTGCCCTTATTTCCAATATTCTGGGAGGTGGGTCATGGAGGATCCTGCTGTGATTTATGTTGGAGAGTGTTTTGCCTATGTTTTCCTCAAGGAGTTTTATAGTTTCTGGTCTTACGTTTAGATCTTTAATCCATTTTGAGTTTATTTTTGTGTACGGTGTTAGGAAGTGTTCTAGTTTCATTCTTTTACAAGTGGTTGACCAATTTTCCCAGCACCACTTGTTAAAGAGATTGTCTTTTCTCCATTGTATATTCTTGCCTCCTTTGTCGAAGATAAGGTGCCCATATGTGCGTGGGTTTATCTCTGGGCTTTCTATTTTGTTCCATTGATCTATATTTCTATCTTTGTGCCAGTACCATACTGTCTTGATGACTGTGGCTTTGTAGTAGAGCCTGAAGTCAGGCAGGTTGATTCCTCCAGTTCCATTCTTCTTTCTCAAGATTGCTTTGGCTATTCGAGGTTTCTTATATTTCCATACAAATTGTGAGATGATTTGTTCTAGTTCTGTGAAAAATACCATTGGTAGCTTGATAGGGATTGCATTGAATCTATAGATTGCTTTGGGTAGTATACTCATTTTCACTATATTAATTCTTCCAATCCATGAACACAGTATATTTCTCCATCTGTTTGTGTCCTCTTTGATTTCTTTCATCAGTTTTTTATAGTTTTCTATATATAAGTCTTTTGTTTCTTTAGGTAGATATATTCCTAAATATTTTATTCTTTTTGTTGCAATGGTGAATGGTATTGTTTCCTTAATTTCTCTTTCTGTTTTCTCATTATTGGAGCATAGGAATGCAAGGGATTTCTGTGTGTTAATTTTATATTCTGCAACTTTACTATATTCATTGATTAGCTCTAGTAATTTTCTGGTAGAATCTTTAGGGTTTTCTATGTAGAGGATCATGTCATCTGCAAACAGTGAGAGTTTTACTTCTTCTTTTCCTATCTGGATTCCTTTTATTTCTTTTTACACTCTGATTACTGTGGCCAAAACTTCCAAAACTATGTTGAATAGTAGTGGTGAAAGTGGGCATCCTTGCCTTGTTCCTGACTTTAGGGGAAATGCTTTCAATTTTTCACCATTGAGGATAATGTTTGCTGTGGGTTTGTCATATATAGCTCTTATTATGTTGAGGTATGTTCCTTCTATTCCTGCTTTCTGGAGGGTTTTTATCATAAATGGATGTTGAATTTTTTTTTTTATAAATTTATTTTAGTTGGGGGCTAATTACTTTACAATATTGTAATAGTTTTTGCCATACATTGACATGAATCAGCCATGGGTTTACATGTGTTCCCCTTCCTGGACCCCCCACCCACCTCCCTTCCCATCCTATCCCTCTGGGTCATCCCATTGCCCCGGCCCTGAGCCCTTGTCTCATGCATCGAACATGGAATGGTGTTCTGTTTCATCTATGATAATATACATGTTTCAATGCTATTCTCCCAGAACGTCCCACCCTCACCTTCTCCCTCAGAGTCCATAAAATTGTTCTATGCATCTGTGTCTCTTATTCTGTCTCGCATTTAGGGTTATCGTTACCATCTTTCAAATTCCATATATATGCATTAGTATACTGTATTGTTGTTTTTCTTTCTGGCTTACTTCACTCTGTATAATGGGCTTCAGTTTCATCCATCTCAGTAGAACCGATTCAAATGTATTTTTTTTTAATGGCTGAGTAATATTCCATTGTGTATATATACCACAGCTTCCTTATCCATCCGTCTGCTGATGGACATCTAGGTTGCTTCCATGTCCTGGCTATTGTAAAATTTTGTCAAAGGCTTTTTCTGCATCTATTGAGATAATCATAAGGTTTTTATCTTTCAATTTGTTAATGTGGTGTATTACATTGATTGATTTGCGAATGTTAAAGAAACCTTGCATTCCTGGGATAAAGCCCACTTGGTCATGATGTATGATCTTTTTAATATGATGTTGGTTTCTGTTTGCTAGAATTTTATTAAGGATTTTTGCATCTATGTTCATCAGTGATATTGGCCTGTAGTTTTCTTTTTTTGTGGCATCTTTGTCTGTTTTTGGAATTAAGGTGATGGTGGCCTCATAGAATGAGTTTGGAAGTTTACCATCTTCTGCAATTTTCTGGAAGAGTTTGAGTAGGATAGGTGTTAGCTCTTCTCTAAATTTTTGGTAGAATTCCGCTGTGAAGCCGTCTGGTCCTGGGCTTTTGTTTGCTGGTTTTGTTGAGATGAATGAAACTGGAGCCCATTATACAGAGTGAAGTAAGCCAGAAAGAAAAACAACAATACAGTATACTAATGCATATATATGGAATTTGAAAAATGGCAATGATAACCCTATATGCGAGACATAATGAGAGACACAAATGCATAGAACAGTCTTATGGACTCTGAGGGAGAAGGTGAGGATGGGACGTTCTGGGAGAATAGCATTGAAACGTGTATATTATCATATGTGAAACAGAACACCATTCCATGTTCGATGCATGAGACAAATGCTCAGGGCTGGGGCAATGGGATGACCCAGAGGGATGGGATGGGGAGGGAGGTGGGAGGGGGGTCCAAGAGGGGGAACGCATGTAAACCCATGGCTGATTCATGTCAATGTATGGCAAAAACTACTACAATATTGTAAAGTAATTAGCCCCCAACTAAAATAAATAAATTTATTAAAAAAAAAAAAAAAACCTGAGTAAAATTTCACTGAAAGTGAAAGTGAAGTCACTCAGTCATGTCTGACTCTTTGCCACCCCATGGACTATATAGCCTACTAGGCTCCTCTGTCCATGGGATTTTCCAGGCAAGAATACTGGAGTGGGTTGCTATTTCTTTTTTCAAAATTTCACTAGGTGGCGCCAATACTTTAAGTCTTTATTGACAGAAAACCTTATTTGTTAATTTCCCATATTCATTAAAATAAATGGTTAAAAATTATGTGGTATGAAAATTTGCCTCGTAGTTATCCTGAGCAGACCTAAATTGAAAGTTTTATTTCTTTGGAAGTTCTGCCAAATAGAAATAACTTGAAACTATATATTTTAAAATGTTATTTAAATTCTAGTTGCAGACTGAGATATAGATTTTTCATTTCATTTATCTATCAATATATAAATTTATGAAAACTGTTAGAATTTTAAAGTTATTTTAAAGTTGTAGTTAATAAACTTGGTTTTCCTACAGATTAGAATATACCTAAAAATAATGTACTTAAGTAAATATTAGGTAGAAATATCTACCTAAGATGTTAAGTAGAAATCTTCAAGTAGAAAGTTGTAGTTTGAAATAAGTAAAAATATGCTAAAAAGATTAATAACAACATAAGTGGCAGACATAATTTATAGCCTTTTGTGACTATTTTTGAAGTCTGTCATTACAATAATTCTAATGATTTTCTTTTATGGGTGAATGGTTCCAATATTTCTGATGCAAAATTTCACCTTTTCACTTTTCATTGCTAGCCTTTAATATTTATTATACTACCTGATTAGTGGGCATTATAACAGATACTTGGTAATTTATTGCAGCTAGCAGTATGTAGTGGTTACCTTGAAAGAAATGAACTTTGAGGATAAACAAACATTTAGGAAGATTTGCAGAAAATTATTTTCTCCCCAAACACAAATTAATTGTTTGAATTATGGTTACTGTATCTAGAAATCTGAGTGATCACTTTTCTTATCATTTAAGATATCTTTTCCAAGTTTTAAGTTATGGATTTCAAAGAGAAAAAAAAGATGTCAAAGAAAGGTTGGAGGAAAAGATAGAATCATTAATATATGAATGGAGTAAATTGTGTGAGAAAAGCAGTGAAGTTGAAGTTGGAAACTTTTTTTTATCGCTTAAACAGTGATTCAGTATATTTTAAAAGAGCATCTATCTTCAAGTGTAATTGTATAATAGTTTGTACTATTATTAGTGAGTTTTATATATACTGAAGTCATATTTGTGGTAGAAATCTAAGAACTATGTAAAATAAATAAAGCATTATTAGATTTATTTGTATTTTAGTGGTAAAGAGGTCAGGTTTTAGAATCACACTGCAATTTCTTGTGCCATTACATACTAGTTGTGTGAGCTTGGGCAACTTACTTTGCCATTCTAAGCCTATATCCTTTTCCTTCTAAATCTGTAAACTATGAATAATAATATATATATAAAGATGTCATTGTGAAAATTCAGTGAAACGTGATCACACACACACACACGCACACACTGCTTAATACAGTGTGTTTGGCATTTGATAATACCATGCTGTGTCTAGAAAGATGATGAATATTACAAAGTTTTCTGAATCAAAGGATTTACACATTGATGGATGATACAAGTATATAAAGAATTATAAAATGATATCCAAATAAGGTACAGTGAGACTTCAGAAGAGAAAGTCATTGATTCTGCTTGGGGAATGACACAGGTCAGGAAAGAATTCTAAAATGTGTTTGTGTTTTGAGTAATGAGTAGGTGTTTGTCAAATGGAGTAGAACATTATAGGCAAAGAGGATGTGCAAAGCCATAAAGTTTCAAGCAAAGCAGTTTTTATCTGGGTGATAATGAACTAGTAAATACTTTAAACAGAAGATTCATGAACAGTTTTGTAATTTCAGGAAAATAGGACAGTAAGCTGTGAATCAAATGGATGAAATGTGGGGAAAGGGAGGGAGATGTCATGAGGTGATGTGTAGTGATTCACACAGTGGATGGCCGTGTTAAGATAGTGAAATGAGAGGGTAGTGATATCTACCTGGATGTTAGCGTTGATTTTTATCTGGTGGTTAATTTGATATGGGATGATGACTGGCAAAGTTGAGGATGACATAGATTTCTCATTTAAAATACTGGGTAAATGGTGTTGTACAGAGAGAAAATATAGACAGAAAGCTTACCACACTTTGTGTGTGTGTGTGTGTGTGTGTGTACATAATACTGGGGGATCACATTCTTTTATGCATCTATTTGTTATATAGGTAGAAATGTTTTGAAGATAGTTAGAAAATTGAGGAAAATTTTGACTGGAGATTTAGGAATTAGTCTTTGGGTTCGTTATATAATTCATGAAAGGTGAGGATTGAACCAGGGAGATTGATAGAGTATTTAATGGATAAATGGAGGAAAAGGGATTTAAGAAAGGAACTAGGAGGATTAAAAATGGTAGGGATAAAATAAGGAGGAGTGATCTCACAGGGGCCAGATGAGGATTGTGTTTCAAGAAAGTAGCTGCCCCCTGTCTTATATACTTTGGATAAGTTAACAAAAATAAGAAATAAAAATGGTCCCCTGAACTTTACAGAAGTTTGAGATCAGTGTTTGCTTTAATAAAGCATTTCTGACGGACTATATTGAAGATAGCAGGGTGGTGGTGTATTGGAGAATGGATCGATGGGAAAAAATAGGATCTTGTGAATGTGCCTAAAATGAAAGGCAGAGATAAGCTTTTATCCAGTTTTTTTTTCCCCTAAAAGAAAGACACTATAATTATCTGCATATGCTATTTCAGTTCAGTTCAGTTGCTCAGTCATGTCTGACTCTTTGTGACCCCATCAACGCCAGGCCTCCCTATCCATCACCAAGTGCCGGAGTCTACCCAAACCCATGTCCATTGAGTCGGTGATGCCATCCAACCATCTCATCCTCTGTTGTCCCCTTCTCCTCCTGCCCTCAATCTTTCCCAGCATCAGGGTCTTTTCAAATGAGTCAGCTCTTCACATCAGGTGGCCAAAATATTGGAGTTTCACATATGCTATTTACTTTTTGTTAATTTAGGATTATTGCCAAAATAAAAGTTAGGTTAATGATTTTAAATAACCTGATAATAATTAGGTTATTAATATTTTAATTCAAGAAGCATTTATAGAAGTGAGTATTGTATGCTTAGCATTACAGTAGTTGCCTTAGGACTTCAGAAGTTTAAGAAAAAAGAAGTTTATTTTTTATTTGCCTTTGTAGACACAAATTATGTAGAAGAAACAATTAGAGAAAAATATATGGTATTCTCTCTAACATTTGCTGAATGAATGAATGACATTAATCTATGAAGGCTGAAAACAGGGTGTGTGTGAAATATGGGGATATACAGAGTGTTGTTGTATAGTCACTAAGTCATGTCTGACTCTTGTGACCCCATGGACTGTAGCCCACCAGGCTCCTCTGTCCATGGGATTTTCCAGGCAAGAATACAGGAGTGGGTTGCCATTTCCTTCTCCAGGGATATACAGAGTGAGATGGGCCTTAATACTTCTTATCTTGATATGCAAAACTGTTACAATCTGATGCTTTACTACTCCATCTGCACATATCATAATTCTTCTACATGCACTCAGGGCTTAGTCATATTGAACTGTCCCCTCAGCCCCTACCTCTCTCCCTCTGCATAAACTAGTCTTTTCCCTACAGTTCTCCCTTTCTCTTCATGCAGCTAACTCCCAGTCATCAGTTGAGATTCATCTCCTAGTTACTTATGCATACGTCAATCACGGCATTTATCATACTATATTATAATTGTCTGTTTCTGCCAAACCATGCCATTCTTGAGGGATTACATCTTATTGAATGTAAATCCCTAACATGTTGTAGATTAAAGGAATTATTGAATAAAGGAAAAAATCATGTTAAACTATCTCTTAAAGGGAATATTGGAAAACAGATCAATGGAGAGTAAGCAGATGAGGACATTTTGAGTAGAAATAGAAAACATAACATTTGTATAGCTGGCAGACTAGTCCGACTAATCTAAGTGAGATTGTTTTAGTGAGTACTGAGAGAGCTCTAAAGATGGAAATAATGCAGGGTTTTAATGCAAGCTGGAAATGTCCAGATTCCACATAAATTGTAATAGTCATTCTTAAGCAGGAAGATGTAGAAACATTTTTCAGGTTGTTTATTCTGATAGTTTATATTTTACAGACTCCCCTTTTCAAATCTAATCTGTTCCTAAAAACATACTGGATAGCAAATACTTGGGTAGCAGGAACTTTTGTTCTGTTATTTTATGTGACAAAAAATAATACAACCAACCCAAGTAAAATCGTACATCAATTTCCCAAAACACTCTTAAACAGCTATATAACAGTCACACAAGAATTTCAGCAAGGTATTTAAAACACCAGTTACCTAATTAAGGGGAAAAAAAGCATTTATTGAGCACATTGATATGTTTGTGTGCAGTAGACAATCATACTGTTCTATATCAGATATTACTTTTTAATTTGCAAAAGCCTATTCTGTATTGTAAATAAATAGTAAAATAGTATGTTATAGATACTAAAAGTATCTAAACTTTCTGGGTTGATTGTATCTTTAACCACCTGGCAAAAGCACAATCTGGGACGAGTGAAGTGCTAATCTTGGGGAGCATGGGAAGGGTGGGAGGGAGTGGGAATGTGCTGAGTGCAGTAAGGTGCTCTAAGCCAAACAGTAGTGATCACATTAGGCTAAGAGCTGAGATAGACTGCAGACTGCTCTGCACGCTCAGCCTACATTTGTGCAGGGTACTTTTTTTTTGCTGGCATGCATCTTCAGATTCATTATAATAAGTTCCTATTTAAGTATTGAATTTGGGTTAAGATATTTGGCAAGTCATTATTTAAATATTTGCTTTCAGGTAGTGAAAGTTTAGATAGTGATGTAGAACCTGTTTCATTGGGTTCTTTTAAAAATGAAGTGAAGTAGATGATCTTTGTTGTGGACTGAGGTTTTTTGATTTGCTAATCCTGTTATTCTTAGTATATACAAAAATGGAGAGTTCTTTCTTGCATTAGTATTTTTTTAAATGTTTTTTCTGATTCTCCTTTCATTAAAGTCTAAAACACTAAAAAACTATAGTGTGGACTTTGTAAAAGTCTGACTTGGGTTTGAATTCTATTTTAATATTTGTTAGCTGTAGCCCCTTGGGCAAATTGTTCAACTATTATGAGGCTCTCCTATAAAATAGAGACTATGTTATAGTTTGTTGTGAGAGTTAATTTGAACAGTGAAGGAGGTATGCTTACTAGAGTACTGACTATAGTGATAAATACCTAGTACTGAAATATTACTTTTTTGTAAAACTAAAAACGTAGCACATTTAAAGTCAAAGTATGGGCAAAACTTTTCTTTTGGATTGTACCCTACTGATATGTCTTCATTTAACTTTAGTCAAAGTAATAGATTGGGTTTTTATAATTAATACTTTTTTTCTCTGTTCATCTGAGCCATTGCCTACCCCTCCCCCCAAATTATTTTGTCTTTATACTGTAACAAAGTATTTATAAAAGGAACATGTATTCTGTGATAACCATAGCAGTTTTGTTCATTGTTGTGAATACTCTCCAAGCTGGCAACAACCTAATGTTTATCAGTATGTGAGTGGAAAAATAAATTGTGAATATTTATACAGCATAATACTATTTAGCAATAGAAAGAGCTAACCATGGAAGACTTATTCACAAAACTTCATGGTGAGTCTCAGAATTATTCTCCTGAGCCAAAAAAAACTGATACTAAAAAAATACTATATGATTCCCTTTATATAAAACTCTAGAAAGGACAAATTAACTGAAAACAAATTAGCTGTTGCCTGTGTCCTGGAGTAGAGAATTATCTGGAAGGTGGAACATGAAAACTTTTGCGGTGATAGAAATATTCTGTACCTTGATTATGATCATGGTTACAGAAGTTTTGAATCTTTTAAAACTCAAGAGTTTACATTGAAAATGGGTGTATTATATTGTTAGTAAATGACATTATAGTGTAAATTATATGATTTATATAGTTTACTGGAATGTAAATTGTGAGAAGGCATAGATTTTTGTTGTTGTTGTTGTTCATTGTGATGTATCCCTACTTCCTAGAATGGTCCTTTTGTGTATTTGATGAGTGAATTGATAAATCTGATAGACATTTAAATTCAATAAACTATGAACATTTCCTTTTCAGTATTTTTTCCTACAGTCTTTTTTTCCACTTGTTAGTCTTGTCTGTTTTTCATGTAATAATGTATTAGTTCATATTTTCCAAGAACTTCTATGAATAAAAGGATCCAACTCCACTAAAGATCTTCTTGACCTATTCAAAGTAAAGGGAAATTTATATCTGTATATTTTTATCAATGATTTAGAAAGAAGAAATTATGATATTCCTAAATACTTATGTAAAGGGAGTTCTTTTCACCAGGATTAAAACCCACAGAAGACTTACATTCTCTGATATGAGAACTTGGCAACCATGTATTTAGTCAGGCTCTCAGAGCTTCCCTGGTAGCTCACACAGTAAAGAAATCTTCCTGCAATGCAGGAGACCAGGCTTTGATCCCTGAGTTGGTAAGATGCCCTGGAGAAGGGAATAGCAACCCACTCCATTATTCTTACCTGGAGAATTCCATGGATAGAGGAGCCTGGTGGGTTATAGTTCATGGGGTTGCAAAGAGTTAGACACAACTGAGTGACTAACACTTTAACTTTCTCAGAGCTAAGGGGGCCTAGTAGAGGGCAACAGCCTTGAGAGCCAAGGCAAAGATATAAATGTGGTCAAGGAAGCATCTAAAATGTAGATAAGGAAGACAGGGAAAATTCAAAGGTAGCCGATTATTAGGTCTAAAGAATGAGGTTAGATTATAGGTAGGAAAGTGAGGGAACAGCTCAGAATCTGGGAAGATCAATATTAGGTTGGTAAAATAGTAAGAGATGGTTTAGGCAAAGAGAACAGAACACAAATAGTGTGAACATGTTGATGCCCATATTTGTGCACGGTTGGCTGTATGTTTTAAAGATGAACATAATGTCTTAAAGGCTAGATTACATATTACTCCACTGAATTTGTACTTCACCTTCTTTTTTCAAAAGCACAAACTCACCAGCCTGTTTTTCAATGTTTCCAACTCTGTCATTTCACTTGTAATGGGCCTCCTTTGTTGATAGCCCATTACACATGCTTTTATACCTGTGTACACCTCTGTGTATAAAATCTCTGAGCCATGATACATCCCTTTCAGTGATTAATTGGAAGACACTTAAGATTTTCTGGGTCTCTCGGGAATGCAAATAGTTCTAAATTTACAGATTCATCAATTTGTCTTGGAAAAATGTAGTTTGTAATGAGTTGGGATTTCTGTGCATCATTAGAGGATTGTCCTAGGAAAGTGAAAGGTTTCAATTCTGCCCTGATATCATAAAAGCTAAATGAAAAATTCTGCAACCCTTCTCTTCCATTAATGGCTTTCTACTGTCTGCTCCTAGAGAGTATACTTTTCTGGTTTGTAAATCCATCAACTAATCTATTACCCTGAGTCAATTATGGTATAAATAAACCAGAATATCCGATTATAATTAAACTGGAATTCCATATACATAAGAATGGACCTTCATTCCTGGTGAACTCTTGTTGTGGGGACATTCTGTCACCACAGCCCCTGAAGCTCATGTCTTCATGCGTGTGTACAGGGGACTGTGGTGTCAGATATCAGGAGACATCTTGAAGATAACTGCTGAGTGAGAGCCACTGCAAGTTTAAGTGGGCCATTCAGAGCAGCTTTGAAGAGACTTTATAGATTGCTCTCAGATCTGCTCTTTTGTTCTGATCTTTCACTGCTTTGGCTTTCTGTTTCTGCTACCTTATTTTGTCTATACTTTCTGTATCTACCCCACTCTAACCTTATTAATTATGTCATGCTAAACCTGCCTTTAAATTTGTTATTTTTGGTAGAGACGCTGTAGTCTCCCAGTTTTTATTTTTATTTTTTGAAAAATTGCATGCAGCTTGGGCCACTAAAACATTGTTTGCTTAGGAAATACAATATAATCAAACAGGAGCTGAATGAAGTTTCCAGCTCTACTTGACTATGAAAAATACCTAACAGTCTTAAATTTTTGTTATGGGATTTAAAAAAATCTTTATGTTGTAGTGTTGATCAACAGTGATGTGTTAGTTGTAAGTGTATAGCAAAGTGATTCAATTATACCCATGTAAGTATCCATTCTTTTTCAAATTCTTTTCCCATTTAGGTTATTACAGAATATTGAGCTGAGTTCCCTGTGCTATACCTTATGCCCTTGTTGGTTAACTATTTTAAATGAAGCAGTGTGTACCTGTCAATCCCAAACTCCCAATCTATCCTCTCCCTCACCCTTTCTTCCTGGTAGCCATAAATTAATTCTTTAAGTTTGTGAGTGTTTCTGTTTGTAAATAAGTTCACTTTTATAATTTTTTTTAGATTCTGCATTTAAGTGATACCATATGATGTTTGTCTTTCTCTGTCTCACTTACTTCACTTAGTATGATAATCTCCAGGTTCATCCTATGGGATATTTTTTATACTTATTCATAGATACCTTTTGCTTATATCTGGTGTTTACACTATGTTTCATATATCCATGCTAGCTGAATAAAAGGTCCCTAGGTAAGTGAAGTTGCTATAAAACAAGGTATGGTTATGATATAAATCAAGTAGACCTTGTTTTCAACTTTGAGGTGTAGTAAGAAAAAGACTATGGAGATTACAAGTTATAAAATATGGATGTGAAACTGATTCATCTCTTATTAAATGTGGATACTGAAAAGTAACTTAATGTTTCAGAGTTTTTTAATTTATAAAATAAGAGTTATGGTAATTCCTACTTCACAGGATTACATAAGATATGAGATAATGTACGTGAAAGCACTTATTGCATTTAAGGTACTACATATATTAATTGCTGCTGTTTGAAAAAAAAAATCCCTATCTACTTTTCTAATGTAATGCCCTAAAATTGAGTGAGAGAAGCATCCATGTGTAATTCATCTTTGTGTACTGTTCTTGAAGATAGAAATTGTGATAGTTACATCACTGCCTTCATGTGAGTGAAACTAATCTTTGCTATATTTCATAATGTGATTATGTTATTGCTGTGTTTATAATTATACTTTGAGTTTGCCTAATTTTAAATTATTTGAGTCATCCTATTCTGTTTTTTAAAAATTCACATTGATTTTTTTTATTGGATATTTTAGATTTGGTAGACTAAGAGAGACACCTTTTCTCTCTAAGAGAAGCTACTGGGGTGGTGTGTGTGTATATTTGTTGTGTGCTTGTGTTCACGTATGAATTGTAACTGTTAAGGATTGTCAGGTAGTATAAGTGAAGGTCAATCATGGTTACCAATCTAGTAAATAAATTTGCTCTAAGGGTAAATTATTCATTTGTGACTAAAGCAACAGGTTGTTTTAAATCTCTATACAGAAAGTGAACTTTATAGCAATATAGTTTATAAACTATAAATATTCCTTCAAACATAAACAATTGCTTGACATTAGATAATATTTCTTAACATTAGATAATACATAAAATACAGTTTTATGTATATATAAATGTGTATTTTTTAAAGTATGTTTTCACTTTTTGATTGTGTATATTTACCTTTTATATGTATTAATTTTTCTAAGAACCAATTTATGGCTATATTAGTTTTTCTTTATGAGTTTAGGTATAATATAATACAGATTTATTCTGAAAAACAGCTACATAAATTATGATTCTTGAGTCTTACCCATAGCATCTTTAGGAAAGTAAAATGAGCATGTCTATACATTTATATGGGCATATAAATATTTCATGAGGTGGTCTCTGTAAGTGAGCATTCTTTTTGGAACCTGGAATGAAATAATTTTATTTCAAAGCAGTTAATGAAAATATATTTTAAAAAGTAACATTATAGAGAGATTGTTATCCTATATAAATAACATATATACAACACATACCAATGTTCCTAAAGAATTTTGCTGTAAAAGAAAATGTTGCCTTTTGTGTTGCATATGTATAGTGTTGCTGTGTCACCATATGAAACTATCTTGTGGGTCAGTCAGTAAAGAAATTTAGGAGGAATTAGTTTCTCAAAAGTGCTAGTAGTAGTAAGTTTATTTTAAAAGGCTGAGTCTAATAAACAGTAGTAATATTTTCTAAGAATTGATAAAGGCAAGTAGTAAAGAATGAGTTTGTAAGAGAAAGTGAAAGCAGTGTCCTGGTAAGACTGATGAGTATGAAACACTCATCTTTGCTTTTCAAACCAAACCTTTTAGGTCATCAATCAGTTAAGAGTGGCAAGTAGTGACCATTAGGTGGATTCATTAACACCCTGCAGCCTGCCTGTACAGGGTGACCCACATCTGTCTTCATTAGAAGTTTTCTGGTTGCTGGTAGTGAACAGATGGGTCATTATTGCCAACACTGCCCTCTGGGGCTACCTGGAGGACATGCAAAGTCATCCTACATAGGACACATCCATATTTACCTACTAGGGTATACACAAAATATTTTGAGTAATGATGATATATTGAGATATTTTTAACCAAAAGGGTGCCCATGTGGATTCATATTTGTAAACTGTTTATGCAAAAATATTATTTTGGAGGAGAGGGAAATTGCTTAAATGCACATTTAAATATAACTGATTGAACATCTGTGAAAGCTCGGATACAGTTGAATTGTAAATTAGACACAAGTTGATAAATTTTTATTCAGATTATTTGAATTCAACAGTATATTGAAAAACTTCAGTAGAAACATGGTGTATAATAGACACGGTTTTGTTGACAATGCTTTTATGTCTACTATTTCAAGATTTCCTTCCATTTGTTTAGTAGGGTTCAAATAAGATTATACCTTAAAACATATGATACTAAACTCCAAATTTAAGATATTAAAAGCTTAAATACATATATTTGATCCATCTAACTGACTTAAATAAAAGGAAAATCATGTTTATAGTCGTAAAGTATGCAATTTTAGTATTGAATTATATCTGAGACTGTTTCTTTCAGAGGCAGCAAACACTTTTGTTATGGTAGATTAATTACACTGGTTGTACTTTCCTGGGTATAAATGATGGGAAGATACTGACTGTGCACATTTATCTTTGTATTATGCTTCTTTTTTTAATCTACTGAGATGCCTTTGTTCATTAATGTTCAGGGTTACCAGAAATGCAGGCTACATGTATAAACTTAGAACATTGAAAGGAAAACTATTTTATGAAATGGTTATTCTTCCCATAATACTATAATGTGGTATTTTAAATCTAGTGTTCTGAATTTAGAAATCTGGAGGCTGGTGTCCTGGGAAATTGTAAGACAGAAATTCTGGGAATTATTTTTTTCCTTAAATATGATTGCCTGGCTAGAGATGAATTTGGTTTCTCTCATGTAAGTTTTTAACAGAACTTTTATGAGGGCTCCTACATCATGATGATTCTGATGTTAATAATAACAGTAATTGTGGGCTAGCTTTCCCTTTATATTACAGTATTCTTAGAAGATAGTCTTTGCCTAAGAAGCCAAGTGAGGGTATACTGCAAGCACATTGCCCTACTTTTTGTTAAAAAAGTGAATGTTTTCTTCTTGTTTGTTGGTTTATTAGTTTTGGCAGTGATCAACTTGCTTTACAGTTAGGGAGAGGAAAAACGATGCATTCTTTAAGGATCACATTTGAAATGATACTCAAGCTCTGTGTCTAAAATAAAATTTATTTTATTTCAGGAAACTGCTTATATTTTTTCCCAAAGGAACAAAGACAATAAAAGAATTAGGACTGTGTTGTGGGAACTGTGTTGTGAGTGCAATATCTTTTTTCCATCATGTGACTCTCACTATAATAGTTGAAAATTATAGAAGGTTAATAGAATAACATGAAAATCTTCAGTCCTGTATATCAGTGTGGTAGGGTTGCTATAACAAATTATTATAGTGTTCAGTCAGTTCAGTTCAGTCACTCAGTCATGTCCAACTCTTTGCGAACCCATGGAGTACAGCATACCAGGCTTCCCTGTCCATCACCAACTCCTGGAGCCTACTCAAACTCATGTCCATCATGTCAGTGTTGCCATCCAACCATCTCATCCTCTGTCATCCCATTCTCCTCCCACCTTCAATCTCTCCCAGCATCAGGGTCTTTTCCAATGAGTCGGTTCTTCGCATCAGGTGGCCAAAGAATTGGAGTTTCAGCTTCAGCATCAGTCCTTCCAATGAATATTCAGGATTGATTTCCTTTAAGATGGACTGGTTGGATCTCCTTGCAGTGCAAGGGACTCTCAAGAGTCTTCTCCAACACCACAGTTCAAAAACATCAATTCTTCCACACTCAGCTTTCTTCATAGTTCAACTCTCACATCCATACATGACTACTGGAAAAACCATAGCTTTGACTAGATGGATCTTTGTTGGTAAAGTAGTGTCTCTGCTTTTTAATATGCTCTAAAAGATGATGCTGTGAAAGTACTGCACTCAATATGCCAGCAAATTTGGAAACTTGGAATGATTGGAATGAAAACTGACATTTTCCAATCCTGTGGAAAGGTTGGTCATAACTTTTCTTCCAAGGAGCAAGCGTCTTTTAATTTCATGGCTGCAGTCACCATCTGCAGTGATTTTGGACCCCCCAAAAATTAAGTCTTTCACTGTATCCATTGTTTCTCCATCTATTTGCCATGAAATGATGGGACCAGATGCCAAGATCTTCATTTACTGAATGTTGAGTTTTAAGCCAACTTTTTCACTCTCCTCTTTCACTTTCATCAAGAGGCTCTTTAGTTCTTCTTCACTTTCTGCCATAAGGGTGGTGTCATCTGCATTTCTGAGGTTATTGATATTTCTCTCAGCAATCTTGATTCCAGCTTGTGCTTCATCCAGCCCAGCATTTCTCATGATGTACTCTGCATATAAGTTAAATAATCAGGGTGACAATGGACAGCCTTGATGTATTCCTTTCCTTGTTTGGAACCAGTCTGTTGTTCCATGTCCAGTTCTAACTGTTGCTTCTTGACCTGCATACAGATTTTTCAGCATGCAATTCAGGTGGTCTGGTATTCCCATCTCTTTGAGAATTTTCCACACTTTGTTGTGATCCACACAGTCAAAGGCTTTGGCATAGTCAATAAAGCAAAAGTAGATGTTTTTCTGGAACTCTCTCACTTTTTTGATGATCCACCAGATTTTGGCAATTTGATCTCTGGTTCCTCTGCCTTTTCTATATCCAGCTTAAACATCTGGAATTTCATGGTTCACATACAGCTGAAGCCTGGCTTGGAGAATTTTGAGCATTACTTTACTAGCGTGTGAGATGAGTGCCATTATGCAATAGTTTGAACATTCTTTGGCATTACCTTTCTTTGGGATTGGAATGAAGACCTTTTCCAGCCCTGTGGCCACTGTTGAGTTTTCCAAATTTGCTGGCATATTGAGTACAGCGCTTTCACAGCATCATCTTTTAGGATTTGAAATAGGTCAATTAGAATTCCATCACCTCCACTAGTTTTGTTCATAGTGATGCTTCCTAAGGCCCACTTGAGTTCACATTCCAGGATGTCTAGCTCTAGGTGTGTGATCATACCTTCATGATTATCTGGATCATGAAGATCTTTTTTATATAGTTCTTCTGTGTATTCTTGCCACCTCTTCTTAATATCTTCTGCTTCTGTTAGGTCCATACCATTTCTGGCCTTTATTGTGCCCATCTTTGCATGAAATGTTCCCTTGGTATCTTTAATTTTCTTGAAGAGATCTCTAATTTTTCACATTCAATTGTTTTCCTCTATTTCTTTGCATTGATCACTGAGGAAGTTTTTCTTATCTCTCCTCGCTATTCTTTGGAACTCTGCATTAAAATGGGTATATTTCCTTTTCTCGTTTGCCTTTCACTTTTCTTCTTTTCTCAGGTATTTGTAAGGCTTGTCAGACAATCATTTTGCCTTTTTGCATTCCTTTTTCTTGGGGATGGTCTTGATCACTGCTTCCTGTACAATGTCATAAACCTCTGTCTATAGTTCTTCAGGCACTTTGTCTATCAGGTCTAAAACCTTGAATCTATTTGTCACTTCCACTGTATAATCGTAATGGATTTTATTTAGGTTATACCTGAATGGTCTAGTGATTTTCCCTACTTTCTTCAATTTAAGTTTGAATTGGGCAATAAAGAGTTCATGATCTGAGCCATAGTCAGCTCCAGTTGTTTTTGCTCACTGTAGAGAGCTTTCCCATCTTTGGTTGCAAAGAAATTAATCCATCTCATTTTATTGACCATCTGGTGATATCCCTGTGTAGAGTCTTCTCTTAAGTTGTTGGGAGAGGGTGTTTCCTATAACCAGTGCGTTCTCTTGGGAAACCTCTATTAGCCTTTGACCTGCTTCATTCTGTACTCCACGGCCAAATTTGCCTATTACTCCAGGTGTTTCTTGACTTCCTACTTTTGCATTCCAGTCCCCTGTAATGAAGAGGACATCTCTTTTGGGTGTTAGTTCTAGAAGATCTTATAGGTCTTCATGGAACCATTCAACTTCAGCTTCTTCAGCATTACTGGTCGGGGCATAGACTTGGATTACTGTGCTATTGAATGGTTTGCCTTGGAAACAAACAGAGATCATTCTGTCATTTTTGAGATTGCATCCAAGTACTGTATTTTGGACTCTTTTGTTGACTATGATGGCTACTCCATTTCTTCTAAGGGATTCTTGCCCACCTTAGTAGATATAATGGTCATCTGAGTTAAATTCACCCATTCTAGTCCGTTTTAGTTTACTGATTCCTAAAAGTCGACATTCACTCTTGCCATTGCCTTTTTGACCACTTCCAATTTGCCTTGATTCATGGACTTAACATTCCATGTTCCTATGCAATATTGCTGTTTATGGGATTGGATTTGACTTCTATCTCCCATCACATCCACAACATTGTTTTTTCTTTGGCTCCATCTTTTCATTCTTTCTGGAGTTATTTCTCCACTGATCTCCAGTAGCATATTGGGCACCCTCTGACCTGGGGAGTTCATCTTTCAGTGTCCTATCTTTTTGCCTTTTCATACGTTTCATGGGGTTCTCAATGCAAGAATACTGAAGTGGTTTGCCATTCCCTTATCCAGTGGACCACTTTTTGTCAGAATTCTCCACCACGACCCATCTGCCTTGGGTGGCCCTACATGGCATGGCTTATAGTTTCATTGAGGTAGACAAGGCTATGGTCCATGTGATCAATTTGGTTAGTCTTCTGTGATTGTGGTTTTCATTCTGTCTGCCCTCTGATGGAGAAGGATAAGAGGCCTATGGACACTTCCTGATGGGAGAGACTGACTGAGGGAGAAACTGGGTCTTGTTCTGATGGGCAGGGCCATGTTCAGTAAATCTTTAATCCAATTTTCTGTTGATGGGCTGGGCTGTGTTCCCTCCCTGTTGCTTGACCTGAGGCCAAACTATGGTGGAGGTAATGAAGATAATGGCAACTTCCTAAAAAAAGTCCCATGCGTGCATTGCTTCACTCAGTGCCTCCGATTCTGAAGCAGGCCACCACCAACCCACGCCTCTGCTGGAGACTCCTGGACACTCATGGGCATGTCTGGGTTAGTTCTTGTGGTGTCACTGCTCCTTTCTCCTGGGTCCTGGTGTGCACACAATTTTGTTTGTGCCCTTCAAGAATCTGTTTCCCCAGTCCCGTGTAAGTTCTGATGGTTCTATGGTGGGGTTAATAGCAACCCCCTCAAGAGGGCCTATGCCATACCCAGGCCTGCTGCACCTAGAGCCCCTGTGGCAGGCCACTGCTGACCATACCTCTGCAGGAGACACTCAGACACAGTTCTGGCTCAGTCTCTGTGGATTGGGCATGCATTTTGTGCCCTTCCCAGTTCTGAGCAGCTCAGGTGACCAGGTGCTTGGTGAGCACTGTCCCAGTTGGGCTGTGCGTCTTAATCACTCCCTTGTCCTGGCTGCTTGGTTTCTCAGGTACGCTGTGAGAGCACCGTCTCAGGTGTGCCATATGTCTGCTCTGGAGAGCTGATCTCAGGCTGCGACCCTCCTGGCGGATGTCAACCATCCAGGATCTCAGTAAGACATGGTTAGCAGCTGAGAGCCTGCTCACAGTTTGGTGGAAGATGCTGTCTCTGGGGCTGAGATTGTATCAGCCCCTTGCCTTCTGGCTCTGGCTGTGGCAAGCCTGCCTCTCTGCCTCTGGGTGGTGAGGGGCCGGTACACATCCAGCTAGCTCTCCTTTGGTATTTGCTCAATCTGTTGTTCTGTGAGCAGGCCAGGCTGCTCCTTAGGTTGTTAGGTTAGAGCCTTTCATGGGAAAGTTCTCTTTTCCACAGTTGCAGTTAGACGTGTTGGTGGCTTAAAAAGCACAAATTTATTTTTTCACAATTCTGGAGGCTGAAGTCCAAGATTAAAGTGTTAGCATGTTTAGTTTCTTCTTTTGGCTCTGTCCTTGGCTTACAGTTGTTCATCTTCTGGCTGTTTTTTTTACATGGCCTTTCTTTACATGGCCTGGTATCTCTTCCTCTTCTTATAAGGACACAGGTCCTATTGGATCATGGCACCACCCTTACCCTTATGACCTCATTTAACATTAGTTGCCTCTTTAAAGGCCCTGTGTAAATACAGTCACACTAGGGGAGGAGGTTAGGGCTTCCATATATGAATTTGGGGGACATACAATTCAATTCATATCATCCCGTGAGAGTAGGAATATTTAATATTGGTGAATTTTGCCTTTTGATTTAATTTTATTATATTTTATTGCTACACTTAGGCATTTAGGATTTATCAATGCAACTTGTAAATTAATTTTTTACTGTAGCTGACCCTTCAGCAACGCAGAGATTGGGTGCTAACCGTGCCTACTGTCAAAAATCTGTATAACTTCTATGTGGTTCTCTATATACATAGTTCCTCTGTATTCACCTCAAAGTTGGCATTTGTAGATTCAGTCAACCCCAGATCATGTAATACTGCAGTATTTATTGTTAAAAATCTGTAAGTTCACCCTTGCAGTTTATATCTGTGATGTTCATGGGTCACCTGTATTTTTACAGGTGTGATAGTTTACATGTGTGATATTTTAAAAAGTAGTTCTATATATGTAGGAACAATTTTTTGTTTGATCATTTTCTCTTTGAATTTATCATTTAGGTTGTGGGTCACTCAAAGTCTTTGGCCTCAGGACCTCTTTGCACTCTTAAAATATTGAGGACCCTAATGATCTTTTATTTATGTGGATTGTGTCTACTGATGCTAGTATTAGAAATTGAAACTAAGAAACATTTAAAATACAAGTATATATGTGCTTATGAGAGAGAGCAGGAGTCAAATAGGCAAATAAAGTCTTAGTATTTTCTAGAGACTGAATGTGCCTCTCCAAAATTCATATGTTGAAAACTAATCCTTAATGTGATGGTATTTGGAGGGGAGCCTTTGGGAGGTGATGAAGACATGAGGGTAAAAGCCCTCACAAGTCATGAATATGATTAGTGCTCTTATAAAAAAGACTCCAGAGATCCGCCTTACTCCTTCTACCATGTGTGGACACAGTGCGAAGATGACTGTCTGTGATCAGGAAGCTGATGCTCACCAGACATTGATATTTTGACTTCTTAGCCTCAGAAAATGTAAGAAATAAATTTCAGTTATTTAAGTTATCCAGTTAATAGTAATTTTTTATACTAGCCTCCATGGACTAAGACAATATTTCTATAAAATTAATTTTGATGTTGAGGATTCTCTGAAAGGAAATCAAGGACTCCCCAGAGGTCACTGGAACAAACTTTGATAACTGTGACTATAGGATCTTTGATGTTATAAATAGCATCATTTTGTTGTTGTTGATGATTAAATGCCAAAATTAAATGTTAATGGTTAGTAGTAAACATTCTATTACTATGTGTATTATTACATTGTATTTTAATATATATGCAACTAATAGAACTGTTTTTTAGTTAATAAAGTACAAGTTAATCTTTAAACATATAGTGAAACTAAAATTGAGAATAAGAATAGGTTTTCTAACAAAACCTGTTAAAATTATAGTGACCTTTAGAGATATTGCTGGCATTTGCAACTCTTATATCGAATGTCCTCCAACATCATACTGTCAGCAGTGAACATGAGGATTGACTAGTTTGAAATGGCAGTCTTAGGCAAAGCAGTAAACTTTGAAATACCCATAACTGCTCTTAATGTCAAAAATGACACATGGCCAGGGGGAACTTCCCAAGATGGCAGAGTAGAAATACTCTGAGCTCATATACTGTCTCAGACACACCAAAATTATAACTACTTACAGAACAACTGTTGATGAAAAAGCCTGGAACCTACCAGCAAAGCAACTGAAAATATAAAGAAGGAACAACAGTGAGATGGGTAGAAGGCATGCCGTTGAGGTATAGTCAAGATCTATACCCCTGGGTGGGTGACCCACAAATGGAGAATAATTAAAATCGCAGAAGTTCAAGGAGGAAGGGTTCTGACCCCACATTGGGCTCCCCAGCCCCAAGTTTCTGCACTGGGAAGACAAGACCCTGGAATGTTTGGCTTTGAAGGCCAGTAGGGCTTCCTGGGTGGCTCAGTGGTAGAATCCATCTGCCAATGCAGAAGATGTGTATTTAAACCCTGGGTTGGGAAGATCCCAGGAGGAGGAAATGGCAACCCACTCCAGTATTCTTGCCTGGGCAATCACATGGACAGAGGGGCCTGGTGGGCTACAGACTGTCCATGGGGTCTTGAAAGAGTCAGACACAGCTTAACACCTAGACAACAACAATATGAACTTACTTTCCAGGATCTTGAGGGTTGGGGGAAATAGAAACTCCACTCTTAAAGGACACACACAAGATTCCACATGCTCCAGGACTCAGAGCGAAAGCAATGATTTGAAAGGAGCCTGGGTCAGACCTACCAGCTAATCTTGGATAGTCCTATATCAAGAGGCAGGAGGCAACTGCAGCTCACTGTGGGGACATATAGACACTGGCGGCAGCCATTTGGGGAAGCTCATTCTACCAGGTGGATGCTGGTGCTGGCAATCACCATTTTAGAATCCTCCCTCTAGCTTATTAACCTCAGGACCCAACCTCATTCCCACCCAACACCCCAACCTAGTAGGCACCAGTACTGGGATACCTTATGCCAAGCAACTAACTGGGCAGGGACAGTCCCACCAACCAGCAGAGAGGCAGCCAGTCTCAAGACTCACTGAGCCTACAGCCATACCTAAACACGGCCCTGCCCACAAAAGGCCCCAGGATTTTATAGTCAGCCTAGCAAAGGAAAAAAAAAATAAAGGAAAAGCATCATAGGGAGGAGAGGTATCAGGATTTTCAGAGTTTAAATAGAGGAATTTGAGCTAGTCATGGAGATCAAGAAAGGAAGACTCACCTTTAGAAGTGAGGTTCAAGGAGAGATCTGAAGGAGAACGTGACTTGGAGGAAGGGTTCAGGAAAGGACATTCTAGACAAAGAGAGCATCAGAGACCCTGTGGTGGCAAGGGGTAGTGGATGTCCAAGGAGCACAGCCTGGATGTTTCTGGACATATATACACATAAGGAAATATGCAAAAATTATTAATTACTTTGTGCAATGGTTGCCTTATTGTGGAATTATGGTTAAGTTTAGTGGTTCAGATGGTAAAGAATCTGCCTGTGATACGGGAGACCTGGTTTGATCCCTGGGTTGGGAAGATCCCCTGGAGAAGGGAATGGCAACCCACTCCAGTATTTTTTCCTGGAGAATTCCATGGACAGAGGAGCCTGGCGGGCTACAGTCCATGGGGTTGCAAAGAGTTGGACATGATTGAGTGATTAATACTTTAACTTTTCTTTAGATGATCTAGGCTTTTTACAGCATACCATGAGGAAAATTTTTTACCAGAAAAGTGAAAAATTTAATAACTTCTTTTATATTCTTCTGACTCCAGTAATAAATGGCACATAGGATTTTGGATTTTGATAGGAAAAAATATATTGTAGGCTTAGGAAAAGAAAAACTCTTTCAAAATATGCTTGCTAATAAAGCATAATATTAACAAGACTTCAACCCCACAGTCTAAATTGAAAGACACATGTCTATGAGGAAACCCCTTTTATTTCAGTGCTCATTGTTGAAAACTTTTCAAAATATAAGCCCTCTCCTTCATTTCTTTTAACTTTATACCTAAGTGGTATAGTACAGGTAGGGAGTATATGGATATTGGTACTTTTAAGATATAAAGTAATATGTTAAATGTATTTTTTATATTAATATTGCTTTCCTTTTATGCTCTAAAAACTTCATAAAGCAGCAGAATCTTTTTTATATTTTTGAGTGAAAGACAATGAAGAGACTGCCTTACAGACATCTGGTTTCCAGAGGTATAATAAACAATAACATTCAAAAGGTTGGACTTCTCTGGTAGCTCAGTGGTAAAGAATCCACCTGCCAATGCAGGAGACACCAGCTTGAACTCCGGTCAGAAAGGTCTCCTGGAGAGGGAAATGGCAACCCATTCCAGTATTCTTGCCTGGGAAATCCCACAGGGTCTCAAAGAGTTGGACATGACTTAGTAACTAAACAACAACATTCAAAAGGTTAAATCTTTTAATTATTTATTTTTAATAGCTAAATTACTACATTGGCTCATTGGTTTTGAAATTTTCTTTGTAATTGAATATTATGGGAGTTATTTCAGAAATATAAACCTGAAAATTTATTTAAGATCAGTGATTTTTTTTTTTTTTTTTTTTTTAGTATTTTCATTATGGAATTCAGGAAGCACTTGTCTGAGATACAGTTCCAGATTGCTTTCTGAAAAAAGCCCATCTTACTCTGTTGATAACCAAATAAGCAATTTTAATCTTCTTTTTATAAGTGTTTTTATTTGAGAAGAATGTTTGGCTCAGTGAACTTGATTGATTGCTTAGATTCCTAAAAAGGAGAAGCAATAGGAAAAAAACATTTCTGTAATGTTTTGCTGTAATTGATGGGCCCGTGTTTGAATTTTGAGCCTTTTGACATCTGTAAATGCTGAACTAAAAAATAGAATGAAATTTCTTCATATTTCTGAATACATATTATACATTTAATAAAAAAGACCATAACTGATATTGATTGTCAGAAAAAATAAACTTGCGAATAAATAAAGCAGTCACTTGTACAGTTACAGGTAGAGAGACTAAATTAGGCAATTTGAGTACCGGTTATTTACTTAATAGTGAAGGTGATTTATGGATATTACCTATTCCTGACTTATGAATGGTAACATTAATAGTTGGTCTAGTAGAAAGGGAATATATTTGCAGCCATTTCTGATGTCTTTTATCAGTATTTCTACAGATGAAGGTATATTTTCTTGTTAGACTACGGTAAAAGAATATGACAAAAACACTTTCAAAATGGAATAAATATTAAAGTGTGGCTTTCTCTTTAAATTTTGACAAGTTCTGTATTAAGACATATTGTATATCCATACTCAATTTGCCTTTTGTGAGAGTCAGGTGAGATCACATTTTTCATTAAATGTGTAATTAAAAAAATTGTTAGTCACTAAATTCATTTAAGTATTAAGTAGATAATATATTTGATTATATTATAAACCATATATTTTTGGTATATGAAACAGACTTCCTTTAGCTTTGATATATATATATATATATATAAAATGAAATAAGTTGCTAAAGACTCTGAGGCATCAAATCTTTGAGTTATATTTAAGTCATAGCATAATCCAGTAGAAAGCATTAAATAAAATGAAATATTCATCAACCTCTACTCATGAAGCACACTATAATACAGTACTTTACTGAATTGCAGATGGATATCCAAAGTAAAATGTGGATAAATATATTTGCATATTTACTCATTCTGATACAGTTGTAGTTGTAAAAGCACACTGTTTACACATACAGTGTAATAGTATAAGTCAATGTCATAACTGATAGTGGTCATCTTAGTGCATCTGTATTCAAGCTCTGTTGTCTTATGATTAGGTAGTAGAAATAGCCTAGATATTGGGGCAATTATTTAGGCAGAGTAGCTCTGTGTTGTTTAAATGAAGGCTTGGTAGCAAGTGAGTCTCTGATTTATCTATATTGTTGAAATATTCAAGTATGTGTTTGTTTACTTTGTATACTCCTTAAAGGTACTTACTTTTCTTGGTAGGTGTATCAGGTGACAGTAAACAGCTCAATTTGTCTTAAATAGAAAACGAATTTATTGGTACATTTTAGAGTAGCTTTACCCTGGATCCAGTTTAAGGCTGTTTAAAGGCTCCAGTGATGTCACCAGGGCCTGATTTCTCTCTCTCGATTCTGAGAACCTCCTCTTCTGTACTTGTTTTGTTCATAGATGGGATTTTTCCTAATAGTGAAATGGAGGTCATTGCACTGAATAGCCTCACAGTCCCTTGTTCAAGTATAGTGAAAGAGTATCTCTGCTTCTGGATAATTTAAACAAAAGTCCATTTTGAACAATTTATTGGTTTGTGATTTTTGTTTGTCATGTATTAAATTCCTGTATTCATTAGGGTCAGTTTCTGGGCTATTTAGATTGCTCAAACAGCTAATATAGGATATAGGGATAGGGATATTGCAAAATAAATATTTTTTTATTTTATTAGAACTTCTATCTTTGAAATGAGTGTTGTTTTAGAGAATGGATGTGATAGCTCTTTTGTAATATTATTGGAGAATTGTTGTAACAATTGTAACATCATTATAACAATGATGTTTACAAGAGTTGTACCTTTTTGGCATGTATGAAACATTTTAAAGTGAGAAAAACACTTCTAACTAGGTATAAGTGACATAGAAAAATATTTTATATAAAATAGTTATCCAGTAAATGGATTCCTTGCAAAACTCTTTTTCTTAATTCTAAGAGATTTATAAATAATTCTCTTAGTTCTTCCTTATGTATGATCTTGTCATCGAAACGGTAATTTGGCTCCTGGCTTCGTTAGCATTATTTTTGGTTTGCTATTTTGCTGCCTTGGACAGAAATTGTAGGACAATGTTAAATGATAATGGTGGTGTCTGGTATTTGGCATCCTATCTTGCTTTTAGTGGGAATGACTTTAGTGTATTTAGTGCTTATTTTTGGCTATCTAATGAAGTCACCATGTGGAGGATCTCACTAAACATACGGAGAAATTTTCTTGTATTAATAAAGCCATATTTAATTTTTGAGTGTTGGTAGGTGATTCTTGTAAAATGCTGTTGAATCAGTTTTGCAAATATGCAACTGACTCATAGAACATCTCCTTGGTAATGCTTTCCCAGTAGACACTACCCCTTATTTATGAGTACAGTAATGTCATAGAATGTGCATCCTCTATACCCAATGCAAACATTTTAACAAAATGATATGCAGAGAAAGTTCCTAGGTATATTCTAAATACAACTTTGGTAGAATATTAAATTCAACTGTAGATGTTTTGTGAATCGACAGAAGTTATCAGCAAAGATTTCACTGTTGTTGGAATAAGAGAATATTAAAACATTCAAAGCAACTGTTTGTTAATAGCTATGTGAATTGTTTATCAGGAAGCTATGTTTTAACATTTTATGTCTTAACAATAGTTTGGTGAATATATAGATTTTTCTATAGGGTTTTAGTTACTACATAAAAAATTTTTAGAGGTTATAGGTTGATGTAGGTTGTGTCTGACTCTTCATGACCCCATGGACTGCAGCCCACCAGGCTCCTTTTTCCATGGAATTTTCCAGGCAAGAATACTGGAGTGGGTTACCATTTCCTACTCCAGGGAGGTTGATGTATAATGCATTATCATTGTTATTTTAACACAGAACATCTAATTTTTAGGAAGGAATGATGTTCTACACTTGATGCCTGTGTTTAATTTGGATTTTTGTACCTTTGAGATTGTCTATAGTAATAATAGCAAATATGTCAGATTATGATATCAGAATTATTTATTTCATAAAATAAATTGTGTAATTTAATCTTGACATTTTAAAGAGATAGGTGATGCATTTTCCTGTCCTGAATCATTTTTGAGTTACTAATTAACTTTTATAATTCAACTTTTATAATTTTCTGTTCAACCATCTTTTCCTACTGAATTTTGAACCAATTATCTTGGGGTTTTGTTTTGGTTAGCAGTGGCTAGGCTGGGGGGTCCCACATGCTGGTATGGTTTGAAACTCATGATAAGACTGAAGGAAGGATCATCCAGGTTTTCTTATCAGCTTGCTCAGATGTAGGCAGAAGGGAAAGAAGAAATGATGAGGCTTTAAAAGCTGTCAGCAGTCAGACATCAAAAAATAGAGTCAAATTTTTTATCTTAGTGGAGTTTACAAGAAGGAATACAATAATAAATGATAGAGTATTAGTTTGTAGGTTTTACACTTGAGAAGTGAAGCAGTTGATTTTGGATGGTTCTACAGAAGCCAGATGGCGCTAGTGGTAAAGAACCTGTCTGCCAATGCAGGCGACATAAGAGACATGGGTTTGATCCCTGGGTCAGGAAGATCTTCTGGAGGAGAGCATGGCAACCCACTCCAGTATTCTTGCCCGGGGTATCCCCATGGACAGAGGACCCTGACAGGCTACAGTCCATAGGGTCACAAAGAGTCGGACAAGACTGAAGCAACTTAGTGTGCACACGCATCTATAGAAGCCATAGTCACCTTCTGGCTCTTTATGATTTTGTGTCTGTTCTACAACTTAGCTGCAGGCAGATTTTGATAGTAGCTGCATTTCTCCATGCTAGATGGATTACAGATCTTTGTTCTTGAGAGAATGATTCCAGTGTATACAGAATTTAATTTTTAAAATTTCTGTGGAGAATGAAAATTTGAAACCCATCATTGGTTGGAAACTTCAGCCACATTCAAGGTAAGATAAGGGCCATTATTTGCTGTGGTACAAGCTTGAATTGATTGCAAATGAAAAATGAAATCAGAATTAATTTATTCTATCATGGCAATAAGTGTAAATGTTTTAAATTCATATGAAAGGCAAAGGCTTTAGGTTATAAATAAATTAAAATCCTGATTTTTAGAGGCACACACACACAAAGGTATGTAATGGCTATAAAAGAAAGAATGGACAAGGATATATCGAGAAAGCAGAAATAGAAAATGAAATGAGTGGCTATATTCATTTTCTACAAAATACAATTCAAGGCAAAAACATTCAAGTTGATCTTGAACCAAAGGCAGCTTTCTCTCTATGCCTGAATCAACATTAGGAAGTGCCACCTGCAACAGAGATTTGAAATTACATGTGTAGTGGAAGTAAAACTACCTCTCTGTGAATAGCAGTATTGTTTTTCCATATTGAAGCACATCTTCCTTTAGTGTTTGGCTTATAACTCGTTAACTTGGTGGAAGTATTCAATTAGGTAAATACTATAGGTAAAGATAAAGAATCAGCCTTTTCTTCAGACAAATATATCCATGTATTGGGTTTAATCCTATTCATAATTGCTTTCAGGTTTTCAAAAAAGTTCACATCATTATTTCTCTTATTATCAACATTATGTACAAAATGACATCTTTTTATTCTACCTGTGAGTGCAGAAAATTTAAGAGAATTTTATTGACAATGTAAATGGTTGGAGAACATGTAAAATGACAATCTGCAGCAGCTATGTTTAATAGGGTTTTTAAAACATTTTTACTTGAAGGGACCATTACATCTTAGGATATAACATTTCCTATCTCTCTTACTTACTTACTTTTTTTTTTTTGAGATACATCTCTCAGTGGACAGGGAAAGATATGTGTAGATGAATGATGAGAGATGGGGTGAAATAGTACTCTGGGTATCTCAAACTGTAGCATAGACCCAGTGGACGGATTATTACCCACATTTTTAGTTCATGATTTTTAACAAGAAAGCATCATAGGGAAGTATTGAAGTCATCCTTTTCTTTCAGGTTTGCTCTGTCTACCTTGAAACATGTGGAAATTCCTGTTAGATTCTGATGATATGTTTTCTTTGAATCCCACTACTCAATGATTTTATTTTTCCTTAAAAAAATCTACTTGAGAAGTACTATTGTTTATGAAGTCCTTGGTAACTTTATTAAGACTTTGTTAAGGTAGGTGTAGTTCCCCCCCCCGCCCCGCCATGAATTGTCTGCTTAGATTTTCAAAATTAAATGGTTGTGTATACTTTTATAATGGCTAGCTCAGTATTTAATGGAAGGAACAGTTGTTCTTTAATTCAGGTTACTCAGTACAGAAAAAGATACTGTCATCTCTGCTCTTTAGTTTTTTTTTTTTTCCAATTCATTCAGAAGAGAAACAAATACATTTAACCTTTTTTTTATTGGGAAACCTTTTTGTTTTATTGGGAAAGAGTTCCTCATAGGAAGATTATTGAGTGATAACTTCTTAAATATATAATTTTCACATGTACTGTTCCCTACTAAATGGAGTATTACATATGAGATTCAGGTTATGTGTTGTGAAAAAGCACTGCTTAAAGTCTGGAGGCAACTGTGAGGAATATACTTTGGAGCAATAATGACAAAACAACCAATACTGTTTTATATGAAATGATCTTTTTTCCCATAATTTGAATTTCATATGCACATCAGTCACCCACATCTAGTTGATTAAAGATCTTTATTGTATGCTCTACAAAGCCATTTCCATTTGTGTTTTCTTCTTTATGGAGGACTTTGTGGCCCTTCACATATTTCTTTAGCAAGCAAAGGGGTGCAAGTAAGGTGAGATTGGTGGTAGTGGCATTTACTGTTTAGCCACTTGTTGTTCTCAGCAGGTAACATCAGAGCTGGTGTCTGTTCACCCGTACCATACCACTGCCATAGTGGGCCATCTGATCCCTTTCAAATATTTATTGTGATAAACTGAGACATTTGGTAACTCTTATCTAGGACATGCCTTGAAATACACAGAAAGACATGGGATGTGTGAGGAATAAAGCAGACTTAGAAGTTATAACCTTAGGATTTTCTTGGACTTCCCCAACAGGGTTATGATTTGATTCTTATTCTTTAAGGCCTAATAAAGATTATTTATTGACTTTTCTGTCTCAACCAACTCTTAGCCATTACTACCTTAGCCTTTGGGGGAAAAAAGTGAAAGTGTTAGTTGCTCAGTTGTGTTCAACTCTTTGAAACCCCATGGCCTGTAGCCCGCCAGGGTCCTCTATCCATGGAATTCTTCAGGTAAGAATACTGAAGTGTTTTCCATTCCCTTCTCCAGGGGATCCTCCTGACCCAGGGATTGGACCTGGATCTCCTGCACTGCAGGCAGATTCTTTACTGTCTGAGCCACCAGGGAAGCCCACCTGAGCCTCAACTACCCTTTTATTTCCTTCTACAGCCTCTCCATCATTTCGTTTTAGATCAAGGGCTTATGTTGTATTGTAGTTTTGGAGCAATTTCTTTTAGTCCATTTGTGCAGAAATCTTAACTATCCTCTATACAGCTTTTGAAGACTGATGGCCAGCCAAGGTAATATCTTGGACTTTGAATACTTTTTACTTGTGTGTGTGTTCAGTCACTCAGTTGTGTCTGACTCTTTGCGACCCCATGGGCTGTAGCCCACTAGGCTTCTCAGTCCATGGAATTTTTCAGGCAAGAATGCTGGAGTGAGTTGCCATTTCCTTCTCCAGGGGATCGTCCTGATCCAGGGATCAAACCCACGTCTCTCGTGTCTCCTGCATTGTAGGCAGATTCTTTGCTACTGTGCTGCCTAGAAAGTTTCACCTAAACATTTGGACTCATAAAACTATCATAGACTATATGTGGCACTATCTGTCTAGAAGGATATTGGACAGGAACTACAACTTGCCTGCTGAAAGTGTCAGGAATTCTTCTATAGAAGTCTTTTTAGCAATCACAGAATAATAGCGCAGGAGTAAGGAGATTTGATTCGTATGAGGAGGTTGTGATATTCTCTCCCTGGTTTAAAAGTCTCATGTCCCACAGGAAATACTGTCTATTTTAACTACTCCAGGAATAACTTCCAGGATCCCTACAAGGGACATGCTTGGTACAAATTAGAAAGCCATGGTGCCCCCATTATGTATTTATAGTTCTCCAAGTACAATTACATCTTACTAATCAGGCAGCATGTAAGAAATGTTGCCTAGCAATCCAGTGGACTTATTATTTTCAGGTTATTGGAGGCAGGGAATAGAACTAGCTAGAGGGAAAGGGTTTTTATTAATCCTTTGCCTATGGTCTGCTCCTTGTACATTTGCTAACACATTCACATGCTGCTGCTGCTGCTAAGTCACTTCAGTCATGTCCGACTCTGTGCGACCCCATGGACTGTAGCCTACAAGGCTCCTCCGTCCATGGGATTTTCCAGGCAAGAGTACTGGAGTGGTTCCATTGCCTTCTCTGAACACATTCACATAGACAAGGACAATTGACACACATTTTGACCACCAGTATTGCATTATTCAAGGGGCATTACTGTTCACTTTCTACCTTAATTAACTGGAATAATCTTTTGAAAAATTAG
The DNA here is from genome assembly GCF_054371585.1 of Giraffa tippelskirchi. Taxonomy (NCBI): domain Eukaryota; kingdom Metazoa; phylum Chordata; class Mammalia; order Artiodactyla; family Giraffidae; genus Giraffa; species Giraffa tippelskirchi. The sequence goes on along the minus strand of NC_137275.1, from coordinate 83,671,876 downwards.
TTTTGTAGGGCCTACCATACTTATAATTCTGTAAAAGTGAAAGTAAAGTCGCTCAGTTGTGTCTGACTCTTTGCAACCCCATGGACTGTATAGTCCATGGAATTCTCCAGGCCAGAATACTGGAGTGGATATCCTTTCCCTTCTCTAGGGGATCTTCCCAACCCAGGGATTGAACCCAGGTTTCCTGCGTTGTAGGCGGATTCTTTAATTCTGTAGATCGCAGGTAAATTTACATCAGGGAAAAATACATGACAGGGTTTAGTAAACCAAACATGGTACAGTGATTTTTTTAAATATCCTTTTATATCAAACATGTCTCTTTCATTTCAAAAAATATACTATTAGTAAACCAGGGGATCTAGGAAGTCTGAAATTATAATCAAGATTTTACTTTATCTTCTTGGCTTGGGCTTTTAAAAGCACTGTTATTGCAGAAGTTACCTTATGAAGTTTATTTTTATTGGTAATTATAACAAGACAGCAGAAGATATAGGTAAAGAAAGGCCACCTTATACTCATGCCTGCCTCTGCTCACTGACACACACACAGAGACATTTCTTGAGTGAGTGTAATCCCATCCATTCTTCATGAGAATAGTCACAAAAATATGGATTCTGAGGCTTGTGTGCAACCTCAGTTCCCCAACCAGATGTCAGGGTTTATATATATTTTTAAACTGCATATTCAGCATCTGCTCAGATATCTAATAGGCATCTCAAATCACCTATGTCCAAATCAAAAGTTTTGATTTCTCCCCCCTGTCTTTCCCATTCAGTCCAACAAACCAGTCGCTAAATAGTACCAATTTAGTTTTCGAAGGAACTTAGGAGTTTTAACTGATATTTCTATATAATCTCTTCTGCATATATCATTCAGAGATATCTTTCTAAAATGACATTAGATCATAATCAGATCATAGACTTGTCTTGCTCAAAAGCTTCCAGTGATTTCCACCATTTTAAGAATAAAATTTATACATTTAGTCATAATCGGTAAGGTCTTTAATAATATAGACCCAGCCCATCTCTTTAATTTTATTTTCTACCACTTTTTGCCATACTTACTCTTAAGTATTCTACTGTTCTTTTATGGCTTCTTTGAACACATCAAACTGGATAATCTGGTGAGAGGAGTACGGTTAGTAAGGGCACTCCTGTACATTTATACCCTAGAGCAAACATGCTTTGGTTATCCTGGATAAGATAAAGCCGAAGCAGATGATTCTTTGCTGCATAACTAGTATTGTATAAAAGCAGGCCTTAAGCTCTTTCTTGTCTTTAGTGCTCTCTCTTGTCCTTCACAGATTTAGTCCTGAGCTACTTAACCTGAGCTACTAACCTGATGTGATGAACTCTGAGCTTTCTCATATTTGACCTACCTATTCTTTCTCTTGTTTATAGATTTGCCATAGGTATTTGCACTCAAAGCAAGTTTCTTGAGTGTGCAACCAGTGCAGTTGCACAGAATCACATTTAGAAGGACCACATGCTTGATTTAATGCTCAACTGCTGTTATCTTGAAACTCAATACTATTTGAACAAGCAATACCACATTTTCAGTTTGCACTGTGCCTCCAAGTTGTATAAGTAGTCTTATTTGTGCCCTTTGTTTGGCACTGTTTTCAGGATGCTGTATTGGCTCCCAGATTCTCCTATTATCTGTTTCAGGTTTCCCTGATCCAGACTTCTCCCAGACTGTTTATGATCCAGTTTAGTCCAGCTTCCTCTCACCAACATAGGTCCCAGAAACAGCACTGTATTAGCCTTGTCCTAGCCCTTGGCTCAAGACTTTTTTCCTCTTACATTTTGTGAAGAATATTAGAGAAAACATTTATTAAACACTTACTATGCGCTAGTTACTACAGTTGTTAACTCCTTATTTTATGACTAAATCTATAACTCATTGAAACATTGTGAAAAGAACTCCGCAAAAGGAAAATTGCAATAAAATTACTGAATAGTATGAATCAAAGTGTCATTCTCTTCATTATTTTTGGAGTTAATGACTTGGTAATATTTTCGATAATTAACAGCTTCTGGATAGACTTCAAAATGTATCAGTAATAAGAATTTCATTCTATGGTAAATGTAAAATTTATTAAGGTTAGTGAAAAGTTTTAGTAAAACTATTGAGTTAAAACTGTCTTTTAGTGGATAAAATAAAGATAGGTTACCATAGAATTTTGAACTCTAAGTATCTAGGGAAATCACATTTACTAATTTTTAACAAAATAAACCCTTATGCTGATTAATTTTTCTCACAGTTATAGTTAAAACTTGACAGTAATGCAAAGGTTATTTTTCATCATATATATAGTTTGTTAGGGATGTTCCTTTTGAAGAACAACTTTCCTCATTTGTATTTAGTTCTTTGGAGTAAATTGTATAAAAATGTAAAGTTCAAAATTAAACATGTGAGTAACACTTGCTTTTTGTATCTTGTTGAATGAGGTTATGCATTTTGATTTGATTTCTTGAGAAATATCTTCTGTTTTACATAAACTTATGAGAGGGCTACCTTGATAGCTCAGTTGGTAAAGAATCCACCTGCAATGCAGGAGACCCTGGTTTGATTCCTGGGTCAGAAAGATCCACTGGAGAAGGGATAGGCTACCCAGTCCAGTATTCTTGGACTTCCCTGGTGGCTCAGATGGTAATGAATCTGCCTGCAATGAGGGAGACCTGGGTTTGATCCCTGGGTTGGGAACAGCCCCTGGAGTAAGGGAATGGCTACCCACTCCAGTATTCTGGCTTGGAGAATTCCATGGACTGTATAGTCCATGGGGTCACAAAGAGTTGGACACGACTGAGCGACTTTCACATACGAGAACATGATCATGAGGAATGGTGAAAAATAAAAATAGGTGCATAACCTAAGCTATTTTCCCCTAAAAATTCATATTCTGTAACATATTTCTCCCCTTTATCATAAAATTTTAATTTTTATAAGAAATATATCTTGAAGAGATCAGAGAAAAGACTTAGCTAAAAGTAAGAGGTTTCAGGATAAACTAAAGAAGTGGATAATACATTTGATCTGAAATTAGCTATCTAAATAATTTAGAGAAATTGTAATTCACAGGAAAGAATGTGCACAATCATGATTAAAGCTTAAAAATGGAACTGTAACAGAATTCAAGAATGATTAAAGTCTTCAGCACTTCATGCATATCATTCAACAAGTGAATTTTAAGATGAAAGCATCTGAAAAATCAGTTGTATAGCTATCCTTGCTTACTTTTTAAAAGAAGATACATACATAAGATTTATATATCTTTAGCTTTCAGGTAAATGAAATTCACAAAAAAGCTGCCAAAAGAAATCAATCAGTGCCTTCATGATTATGTCTCAAGACAATTCACAAATTATGTGAGGGGAAAAAGGAAAATTATTGGTTGTCTAAACTTTTCATCTTTATAGAAGGAAATGGGATGAGGAAACACATTATGACCCAGGTATCTAATAAAAGCCTAAAATCAAAAAACCTGTGTTACTTTTACTCTAATTTAGATTTGGAATTATTTACTTGAGCTTCCCTGGTGGCTCAGCTGGTAAAGAATTATTTGCTTTTGTAAATATCTTGGGGATTGATTCTTAAAGGTGTTATGTGGGGTATAGTTAATGGATTTTGTAGAGTCAAGTCCCTGCTAGATGTATCTATAGGAACCAGAATATTAAAGGGTATGCTGTGTACTCAAAGTGTAATTATCAGCAGATGGGTTCTCATAAAGTGTTAAGAGTTGATCTCATTTAGCATGTTCTCATTTGCCAAAATCAATGACATTTTTGGAAGCTATTCTGATGATATTTTGCAGCTAAAAGAGAACACGTTTTAAAATTTTACTAATTTTACCTGAATCCTTATACCATTTTAATTATTTTTTCCCCAGTTCTTTGTTATAAGAAATAGAGAATGTTTGGTGTAAGTGGACCTCCCATCTTTTATCTAGCTTAACAGACTATCAGAGAAACTTACCAACTAGCCTTTGAGAGCTACTAGTTTCTGATGTTTCATAAGGTCTTGTGTATTGCTTAAACCTTAAAAATTTAAGTATACTTGGAGTACTCTTTCTGAGAATAACCTCAGTGAGGTTAGAGTGGAAAGAATGGACTCGGTCACTGAATTTCCTAGCTATTTCTTAATAGGTGATGCCTATTTATGGATATATCAATGTATAAAGATTCTTCTCCAGAATTGGCCCATCAGTTCAGTGTCTATTAAGTGATAGGCACTGTTAGGTATTTTAAATATATGATCTTGTTTAATCCTTCCTAATTACCAAATATTAATATCTCTATTAATTCTCCTATATTAGGTATAAATTGTTGACCTTTCTTATTTTTTCACTATTCATATAGAGCTTCACTAGTGGCTCAGAATTGGAGAAGGAAATGGCAACCCACTCCAGTGTTCTTGCCTGGAGAATCCCAGGGACGGCGGAGCCTGGTGGACTGCCGTCTATGGGGTCGCACAGAGTCGGACACGACTGAAGCGACTTAGCAGCAGTAGCAGCGGCTCAGAGGGTAAAGAATCCACCTGCAATGTGGGAGACCTGGGTTCAATCCCTGGGTTGGGAAGATCCCATGGAGGAGGGCATGGCAACCCACTCCAGTATTCTTGCCTGGAAAATTCCACGGATGGAGGAGCCTAGCAGGCTACAGTCCATGGAGTGACAAAGAGTTGGACACTACTGAGCAACTTTCACTTTCATATAGATCTCTACTTATTAAAGTGGAATTCTAGATGTCAGGAGCATAGTATTGAGTTTCAAAAAGCCATTACAAAACAGAAAAACAGATTTACAATTATCATACATATTTATATGCTTAGAAATCTTAAAGGATGCTTATCAAAATGTTAACAGTGGTTAGTAATTTCTTGGTGCTAGGAGGAAGGAGGTGTGCGAATTCATGAATACATAATATTTTTAAAATAAAGAAACATGCCATTTTAATTTTAGTACAAAAAACTAAGGCCAGTGAACCCTATCTTTGACAAGTATATTTGACAAATGTCTTTGCTAAATATATCAAGTATATTTAAATATCTTTCTCATTAAAAGATAAAGAAATAGGGGCAATAGGGAAATTCTCTCCCCCCGCAAAAAATATGTATATATCAAGCCATAAATTACATGCTTGTCAAAAAGAAGAGCTGCTGGGGATAGAGGATCTTGATCTATCAGATCCTCCTCATTCATCTCAGGAATTTTTTTCAAGAGAATACATTTTATAGGCCATTTATTAGTTGTTAAATGTGAATTTGTTTCCCATTTGTATGTAATAGCTTAACTTCTCTACCTCTATGCTGCTATCAAGCCTCCTGTCTTATCTTTCTTCTTCCCTTTGACAACCTCCGTAACCTCCAAAATGTTTATTTATTCGTTCTTTTTCTTCTATGCCATAAAAATTTTTTCCGTAGAATGATCAGTTATGTGTTCCAGTTTTGATAGAATCATCTTTAACTTTTGCAGATTAGGGAACTTCCTCCATGAGTATAGCCATGCCTGAACTGTCTAAAGTGGGGTCTTCCACTAATTAGGGCAAAGACCCAAACAGGATTCATCATTTATTTGAATCTGCTAATAAATTTTATACCTTTATTGTCTCTTTCTTTGAATCGACAAACCTGTGATGAGGTGAAAGATGCAAGAAAGATGTGGGGGAAACACTTTATACAGGTCAGGGGCACTTGGTCAGTAATAACTGCTTGCATGATGTTGCAATGCAGCTCATTGTACGCTTGGCACTCAGAGAAATTTCCTTCCAGCTATGGTGAAGCATAGCTATCCCATCTTCATTCTTGGTGCAGTCCTTCCCAGTCAGTGACTCTGTGGTCCATTTGTCGTTGTTGGTTGCTTCCATAGCACGTTTGTGGACTTTAAACTTGCACACTTCACAAGACAATCCTTAGGGTTTGGCAAACTGTGGTCCATGAACCAAATCATGGCCTATAGACTTGTGCTTGTTTTTGTATAGGCACCCGAAATAAAAATTTTATAGGGTTGTAAAATAAAATAAAATGTGCATTAGAGATAGCATATGGTCTACAAATTCTAAAATAATTACTATTTGGCCCTTTCCTGAAAAACTTTGCCAACTCCTGATCTGTGTGATATGACCCTGGATTAAACCTCTAACGCAAATTACAGTATGTTGGCTTAGCATGTGAATGGGAATACCAATTATACATTCCTGAGAAATGATAGTCATGATACTGAGCAGACTCAAAATGTTCCCTGTTCTGAACATTTTTCAGCCTTTCAATCCAATCTTCCATGTATTTTTTTGTTGTCAGTACATAAAATGAGCTTTATACATGGAGTTTTGACAACAAAACTTGGTGTTGGAGTCAACCACATCGGTGTCTGTCAGATCTATGTTATCACAGATGATTGCCTTTGTAAAGACTTATCTACCCACCCCCTGTTTTCAAATGTTGGTTTGGATTTTTATGTTTCATTAACATCATTTTTTTTTATAATTATTATTATTTTTTTTTAGAAAATCTGGCCCATGATTGAAACCTTGCAGATGAGTGTCTGCAGGAAACTGGAGTCTGTTTTGGACTCACTGTCTTGACTCTTCTGGGAGTGCCAGAGGCTATAAGGAACTCTGGTGAGAGGTGCCTCCCGACTGGTAGGAAGCCTGGTCAGGATAAGCAAGGCTTTCCAGGGAGGAAGAGGGGCATACATTTTTTTCAAATAAAAAAAAAAAACAAACCTTAATATGAGCAATTTAAAACCTGTACAAAAGTATAGAGAAACTAACATAATTTTCAGCACATAGTCAGTCATGTTTATCTCTTTATTCTCTCTCGAATTATTTTGATATAAAATCTAAATATTATATATTCTAATTGTAACCCTAATATTATACCTACAAAATGAAAATGATTTAATATTCACCAGTTGCCATTTCCTTCATAGGTCAGTTAGTAAAGAATCCGCCTGCAATGCAGGAGACCCCGGTTTGATTCCTGGGTCAGAAAGATCTGGTGGAGAAGGGATAGGCTACCCACTCCGGTATTCTTGGGCTTCACTTGTGGCCTAGGTGGTAAAGAATCCACCTGCAATGTGGGAGACCTGGGTTCACTCCCTGGGTTGGGAAGATCCCCTGGAGAAGGGAAAGGCTACCCACTCCAGTATTCTGGCCTGGAGAATTCCATGGACTATATAGTCCTTGGGGTCCCAAAGAGTTGGACCTAACTGAGCGACTTTCACTTTCACTTTCAGTTGCATTTAGGGCTTCTCTGGTGGCTCAGACAGTAAATAATCTGCACGCAATGTGGAAGACCCAGGTTTGATCGCTGGATTGGGAAGATCCCCTGGAGAAGGATATGACAACCCACTCCAGTTTTTTTGCCTGAATAGTTCCATGGATAGAAGAGCCTGGCGGGCTACAGTCCTTGGGGTCGCAGAGAGTATGACATGACCAAGTGACTAATACTTCACTTCACTTGATATAATAAAATGTTCCAAGCTCATCCTTATAATACATGTAGTTTGTGATTTCTTAAGGGAGTCTTGGTTCCTTTTAGTATTATCCTTATTTTAAAGCTGAGGAAGATGAAGTTTGGCATGTTTTACAATTAGTAAATGATGGGCTTGCTATTCTGACCCAGATCCATTTTATTTTAAAATTCCCAAATCCAGTAGCCATTGGAGACATGGAGAGAACCCCATGAGCTCAGTTCTTATTTGACATTTATTTAACTAATTTATGTATTTACAAGTTCTGCTTTAAGGGAAAAAAGAACTCAAAGCTTTTTATATGTGCTTTCCTTGCTTTATTATATATCAAACAGCCTACATGTAACTTTACTTGCTCTTTCCATTTCAAATTTAAGAGAAACTTTGTTCTTCACCTAGCATTAATTGCTTTACTGCTATCTCTAGTTATATGAACCCTTATGCAGTGCAGTCTCATTATTCTCAAGAATCTAGAGTTCTCTGTACATTCTTGTACTTATTTTATCTTTTGAGTTAAAAGAGAAAGCCACAAGAAACCAGGTCAGAGTATAATGTATTGCTTCATCCTTTCCAACCTTGAGAATTACTCCTTCTGCCCGCTTGCTCTGTATAGTAGTTCTTAACGTAGGAAGATCATTAGAATCATGCCTTAGAAAAAACACACAACTTTATCGTTAGCTTCTGAGTCAGTAGGGTTGGTAGAGGCTTCACTTGTATATTTTTGGAGAGACCTTCTAGTGATTCTGATACTACATTTCTCCAGGCAAGAATGCTGGACTGGAAAACTCTAGTAGTCATAAATAGGACACCAGAATTACAGATATAATGTAAGACTGTGTAAAACAGAAAAAGCAGTCATCCTAGAAATAGACCAGAAACCTACAATAATTTAACATATGATGAAAGTAGTGGGCAAAAAAAAATAGAATAGTAAATGTCTGTTGTTGGTGAAAATTAGTGGCCTTCTGTGGAAAAAACAACTTAATCTTTCCTAAAAATGAATCAAAATATATTTTTAATAAAGTCATAAAAGTACCAGAGGAAACCATGTGAAAAGTATTTTAGGACAGGAGAGTATAAAAGACATTTTAAATTATTATATAAAACTCAAAAACCATAAAAGAGAACAGTGAAATTTAACCACAAAAATATCATAAAACATCTGTAGTATGAAAGTTATCATGACAAACTGAGAGGTTGTACTTGCAACTCAATCGCAAAAAGGTAAACTCCAGTATGTACAAAGTTCTTGTAAAACTATTTTTAAAACCCTAATTTTAAATAAATGGAATACCAAGAGATGTATACAACTGGTTGTTAGCTATAGGAAAAGCTACATAATTTCTCATAATAAGAGAAATGAGCTGAGATGCCATTTTCACCTATAAAATTAACAAAGATTCAAAATTTGCATCCATATCACTTTGCTGACCATGGGGAAATAGGAGTACTCATATATTAATAGCGAGAAGGTAAGCTAATACAATCTCTGTGAAAGGCGATTTGGAAATATCTATCATAATTACAAAGGTATGTATCCTTTCAAAGAGCAGTTCTAAATTTAGGAATTATCCTACAGGTAGAATTATACAGCTGTAAGGAAGTAAATACAGGGTTATTATTTTTACCACTGCTTGAAATAGCAAAAAACCAAATGCAACATGATTTTACATCAGTATGGAACGGGCAAAGTAAATCATGATATATAAATATGATACAATGCTATATAGCTCTATTTTTTTAAAGGATAATCTTTGTAAACTGATATGAAAATATCTACCTTGTCAAATTTTTAAGAAAAGTTTAAGAAGCACATCTAGAATCCGTTACCATTTTCATTTTCTTTAAAAAAACACAAAAAAGTGAAAATGTGTATTTTTATTATGTACATAAAATTTTTCAAGAAGTAAAGGCTGGAAATGAAAATAAGTGGCTTACTTATTGGGGTGGGTTTTCAGATATGAACAGATAAAGAAAAGTGGTAGGAAATAGAACTTTCACTGTGTATTTTTAAATATGTATTGATTTTGAACCATGTAAAATATATTGCCTATTCAATATTTTTAAATTTAAATTATTTTATAAGGAAGCTAGAAGGAAAACTAACAATATAATAAACTCAAAAGTTTTTTAAAAAGGAAATTAATGCAAGAGATAATATTTGAGATAATCAAAGCTGGTTTTTTGGAAAGATTCAGTTCAGTTCAGTTCAGTCGCTCAGTCATGTCTGACTCTTTGCAACCCCATGAATTGCAGCACGCCAGGCCTCCCTGTCCATCACCAGCTCCCAGAGTTTACCCAAACTCATGTCCATCAAGTCAGTGATGCCATCTTGCCATCTCATCCTCTGTCGTCCCCTTCTCCTCCTGCCCCCAGTCCTTCCCAGCATCAGGGTCTTTTCCAATGAGTCAACTCTTTGCATGAGGTGGCCAAACTATTGGAGTTTCAGCTTCAACATCAGTCCTTCCAATGAACACCCAGGCCTGATCTCCTTTAGGATGGACTGGTTGGATCTCCTTGCAGTCCAAGGGACTCTCAAGAGTCTTCTCCAATACCATAGTTCAAAAGCATCAATTCTTCGGCACTCAGCTTTCTTCACAGTCCAACTCTCATATCCATACATGACTCCTGGAAAAACCATAGGCTTGACTAGATGGACCTTTGTTGGCAAGTAATGTCTCTGCTTTTAAATATGCTGTCTAGGTTGGTCATAACTTTCCTTCCAAGGAGTAAGAGTCTTTTAATTTCATGGCTGCAATCACCATCTGCAGTGATTTTGGAGCTCCCAAAAATAAAGTCTGACACTGTTTCCACTGTTTCCCCATCTATTTTCCATGAAGTGATGGGACCAGAGGCCATGATCTTAGTTTTCTGAATGTTGAGTTTTAAGCCAACTTTTTCACTCTCCTCATTCAATTTCATCAAGAGGCTCTTTAGTTCTTCTTCACTTTCTGCCATAAGGGTGGTGTCATCTGCATATCTGAGGTTATTGATATTTCTCCTGGCAGTCTTGATTCCAGCTTGTGTTTCTTCCAGCCCAGCGTTTCTCATGATGTACTCTGCATATAAGTTACATAAGCAGGGTGACAATATACAGCCTTGACATACTCCTTTTCCTATTTGGAACCAGTCTGTTGTTCCATGGCCAGTTCTAACTGTTGCTTCTGGGCCTGCATACAGGTTTCTCAAGAGACAGGTCAGGTGGTCTGGTATTCCCATCTCTTCTTGGAAAGATTAATGAAACATATTTTAATAACTTTAAGAAATTCTGATATTTAAATGTTAATGAAGCACAGACTTAAGCCTGAGCTTAAAGTGAATGGATACATGATACATAAATATGGCTGAAAAAATTTTCTTTGATAGGGAGGAAACTCTCAAAGAGATTAGAGAGTCCCTGGAACACTATTATGGGCTTCCCTGGTAGCTCAGATGATAAATCTGCCTGGAATGCAGAAGACCAAGGTTCATTCCCTGGGTTGACAAGATCCCCTGAAGAAAGGAATGTGTGCCATAAATTTTGACAAAAGGTAGTTCATCTCTTGGAGGGAGAGGTGAATCAAAATGTCTTGCTATTATTGTTTTATAGTTTGTCCTTTTACCTCCAGTAGTTTAGCTTCAAAACAAGGGATGTTCTTCAGACTCCCGCTCTTGGCTCCATATGCCATTTATTCATTTATTGTCTCCCAGCTCCAAATCTACCTTTTTTTATCTACCCTGTGATGTTAGAATTGGATAGTTGAATATTTCTTCTTGCCAACTGGCATAATTTTAGATTTTTCCAACAGATAGTATAGGAGGGTGCTTGTTCCTTGGAAGAAAAGTTATGACCAACCAAGACAGCATATTAAAAAGCAGAGACATTACTTTGCCAACAAATGTCCGTTTAGTCAAAGCTTTGGTTTTTCCGATAGTCATGTTTGGATGTGAGAGTTGGACTATAAAGAAAGCTGAGCGCCGAAGAATTGATGCTCTTGAACTGTGGTGTTGGCGAAGACTCTTGAGAGTACTTTGGACAATAAGGATATCCAACCAGTCCATCCTAAAGGAAACCAGTCCTGAATATTCATTGGAAGGACTGCTTTCAGCTGAAGCTGAAACTCCAATAATTTGGCCACCTGATATGAAGAACTGACTCATTTGAAAAGACCCTGATGCTGGGAAAGATTGAAGGCGGGAGGAGAAGGGTATGACAGAGGATGAGATGGTTGGATGGCATCACCAACTCAATGGACATGAGTTTGAGTAAGCTCCAGGAGTTGGTGATGGATAGGGAAGCCTGGCGTGCTGCAGTCCATGGGGTCTCAAAGAGTCGGACACGACTGAGTGACTGAACTAACTGACTGAGTGTAGGAGAGACAGAGCTAAGACTAGCAGAGGAAGGGGATTCTCCTTCTGATTCTGGTGTGTGTTTTCTTCCTTCTATAACATGAAGGCCAGCAGTGTGCAGGACTAGTGGTGCTCAGTCTCCACTAGCTTCTCAGGCACCCAGAAGGCTGAGCACAAGCCTCAGCCTCTCACTGCCTCAGTAGACCGCTTCCTGCAGATCAGTGTTAGCCTACCCCTATCACCAGGGAGTGGTTTCTGGAGGACCAGTGCTGGCTCACCAGGGCCTCAGTGGGCAGCTTCTTATGAAGCAGCTCCAGTCCTCTGGCACCCTCATTTACTTTTCCAGCTCTCTAGTTTGCTGCAGCCACACCCTCTCCAATTGGGTTAGAATCTTGGCCTTAGTTTGTTGGGGTTGCCTTTTTTCCAATTTCTTAGTTCTTTCCTTGCTTACTCTCTCAATCCTAGAGGTAATAAAATGCTTCTTCCAGTAACAACTACTATATTCCTTGGAGTCCTCTTTTACTACTTTCAGAGGATGACTAACTTTATTTAAATTATTATTATTTTTACTGTAGTATGAGAGTGAAAGTGAAGTCGCTCAGTCGTGTCTGACTCTTTGTGACCCCATGGACTGTAGCCTACCAGGATCCTCCGTCCATGGGATTTTCCAGGCAAGAGTACTGGACTGGGTTGCCGTTTCCTTCTCCAGGGGATATTCCCGACCCAGAGATCGAACCCGGGTCTCCCACATTGTAGGCAGATGCTTTACCGTCTGAGCCACTGTATATTCCTTGGAGTCTTCTTTTACTACTTTCAGGGGATGACTAACTTTTTTAAAATTATTATTATTTTTACTGTGGTATGAAAGTGAAAGTGAAGTCGCTCAGTCGTGTCTGACTCTTTGTGACCCCATGGACTGTAGCCTACCAGGATCCTCCATCCATGGGATTTTCCAGGCAAGAGTACTGGACTGGGTACTTTCCTTCCCTATGCTTTTGGGGAGCAATATGTATCACATTTGAGTGTGTTACTTTGGCCCATCTACTGAAATACTGGCAAGTCTGCTAGTTTTAAGTGGGAACCAGAGCAAGAGAAGGTTTGACCATATCCTTAGGTATTAATATGATAAATCTGGCCTGCATCATAAGCTATTCTTTTACTTGGGCCTTATGATTCAGCAGATTTGATTATACTTGAAGTTGTGTATCATAAATTGGGATGTTGTAGAAAACTTCTGACAAGTACCAATATGAGAATAAGAGTATCTACCTCTAGCTCCTTCAAGTACTTTGTATTGTCTTCTGCAGATAACTATTATGTTAATGAGAAACAGCTCTGGCTTGCTAGAAATCAAATGCTTAGTTATGGGACAGTTGATGACCATGTAACCTAAGCTTACCATCATGAACTGGTTGTTTTCTAACCAAATAGTCATAAGGTTAGTGTGTCTAGCAGTAATTATTATGAAGTGTAAATGGCATGTAAGGGGCAAGATTCAGGCATGGCTGGAAGATATGAATAATCTATATATGCTCAGATTGTTTCACACTGACTCCTATTGTACCAGAAATGGTAAATACATAAATCAATATGAACAATATTTCAAACTTTTAATTTCTTTAAAAGATAATTGACTGTCTAAAACATAATGAGTAATAATGCCTAGGGGATTTATGAAATATATAGAAATAAAATGATGATAATAATAACTTGAAGAAATAAAAATTTGTAGTGTACTGATATAAGATTCTAACACTATACACATAGTGCCATTCTGTTATTTGAAGTTAAAATATGATGTTACAGATGTCTAGTGCAGCTACTAAAAAGAAATCAAGGGGGAATAACAAATAAGGCAGTTGCTGTTCAGTCGCTAAGTCATGTCCAGCTCTTTGTGACCCTAACTGCAGCATGCCAGGCTTCCTTGTCCATCACTGTTTCCTGGAGATTACTCAAACTCTGGTCCATTGTGTCAGTGATGCTATCCAACCATCTCATCCTCTGTTGCCCCCTTCTCCTCCTGCCCTCAGTCTTTCCCAGGTTCAGGATCTTTTCCAATAAGTTGGTTCTTTGTATCAGGTGGCCAAATTGGAGCTTCAGCTTCAGCATCAGTCCTTCCAATGAATATTCAGGGTTGATTTCCTTTAGGATGGACTGGTTTGATCTCCTTGCTGTCCAGGGGGCTCTCAAGAGTCTTCTCAAGCACCACAATTTAAAAGCATCAATTCTTCAGTGCTTAGCCTTCTTTATGGTCCAACTCTCACATCCACACATGACTACTGGAAAAACCATAGCTTTGACTATACAGATTTTTGTTGGCAAAGTGATATCTCTGCTTTTGAATATGCTGTCTAGGTTTGTCATAGCTTTTCTTTCCAGGAGCAAGAATCTTTCAATCTCATGGCTGCAGTCACTGTCTACAGTGATTTTGGAGCCCAAGAAAATAAAATTTGTCATGCTTTTTGCTTTGTCCCCATCTGTTTGCCATGAAGTGATGGGACTGGATGCCATGAACTTTGTTTTTTGCCTGTTGAGTTTCAAGACAGCTTTTTCACTGTCCTCTTTCACTTTCATCTAACGGTTCTTTACTTCCTCTTCACTTTCTGCTGTTAGAGTTGTATCACCTGCCTATATGAGGTTGTTGATATTTTTCCTGGCAATTTTGATTCCAGCTTGTGATTCATTTCTAGCCCAGCATTTCTTATGATGTGCTCTGTATACAAGTTAAATAAACAGGGTGAATATATACAGCCTTGAGGTACTCCTTTCCCAATTTGGAACTATTTAGTTGTGCCATGTCTGGTTCTAACTGTTGTTTCTTGACCTGTACCCAGGTTTCTCAGGAGGCAGATAAGGTGGTCTGGTATTCCCATCTCTGTAAGAATTTTCCAAAGTTTGTTGTGATCCACACAGTCAAAGGCTTTAGCATAGTCAATGAAGCAGAAGCAGATGTTTTCTGGAAATTCTATATTTTTTCTATGATCCAAGGAATGCTAGCAGTCAGATCTCTGGTTCTTCAGCCTTTTCTAAACTGAACTTGTATGTTTGGAAGTTCTTGGTTCAGGTACTACTGAAGCCTAGCTTGAAGTGTTTTAATCATTACCTTGCTAGCATGTGAAATGAGTGCAATTGTATGGTAGTTTTAACATTCCTTGGCATCGCCCTTCTTTGGGATTGGAATGAAAACTTACCTTTTCCAGTCCTGTGGCCACTGCTGAGTTTTCCAAATTTGCTGACATATTGAGTGCTGCACTTTCACAGCATCATCTTTTAGGATTTGAAATAGCTCAGCTGGAATTCATAGTAATGCTTCCTAAGGCCCTCTTGACTTCACACCTCAGGATGTCTGGCTGTAAGTGAGTGATACACCATCATGGCTATCTGGGTCATCAAGACCTTTTTAATATATTTCTTTTGTGTGTTCCTGTCACCTCTTCTTAATATCTTCTGCTTCTGTTAGGTCCTTTACATTTCTGTCTTTTATCATGCCCATTCTTGCATGAAATCTTCCCTTGATATCTCCAGTTTTCTTGAAGAGATCTCTAGTCTTTCCCATTTTATTATTTTCATCTATTTCTCTGCATTGTTTACTTGAGAAGGCTTTCTCATCTCTCCTTGCTCTTCTCTGGATTTATTCAGTTGGGTATATATTTCCCTTTCTCCCTTGCCTTTTGCTTCTCTTCTTTTCTTAGCTATTTGTAAAGCCTCATCAGAAAGCCACTTTGCCTTCTTGCATTTCTTTTTTCTTTGGGATGTTTTTGATCACTGCCTTCTGTACAATGTTATGAACCTCTGTCCATAGTTCTCCAGGCACTCTGTCTACCAGATCTAATCCCTTCAATCTATTCATCGCTTCCACTGAATGATCACAAGGGATTTGACTTAGGTCATACCTGAATGGTCTAGTGGTTTCCCTACTTATAAGGAGTTCATGATCTGAGCCACAGTCAGCTCCCCGTCTTGCTTTTGCTGACTGTATAGAGCTTTTCCATACTCGACTACAAAGAATATAATCACTCTGATTTTGGTATTGACCATCTGGTGATATCCATGTGTAGAGTGTTCTCTCGTGTTGTTGGAAGATGGTGTTTGCTATGACCAGTGTGTTCTCTCGACAATACTCTGTTAGCCTTTGCCCTGCTTCATCGTGTACTCCAGGGCCAAACTTGCCTGTTACTCCAAGTATCTCTTGGCTTCCTGCTTTTGCATACCAATCTCCTATGATGAAAAGGACGTCTTTTTGGTGTTATTTCTAGAAGGTCTCGTAGGTTTTCATAGAACCAGTCAACATCAGCTTCTTCATCATTAGTGGTTGGGGCATGGACTTATATTACTGTGAGATGAACAGTGTGCCTTGGAAACAAACTGAAATCATCCTGTCATTTTTGAGATTGCACCCACTTAGTGCGTTTTGGACTCTTTTCTTGGCTATGAGGGCTATTCCATTTCTTCTAAGGGATTCTTGCCCACAGTAGTAGATATAATGATCATCTGAATTAAATTTGCCCATTCCCATCCATTTTAGTTCACTGATTCCTAAGATGTTGATGTTCACTCTTGCCATCTCCTGCTTGACCACTTCCAGCTTACCTTGATTGATGAACCTAACATTCCAGGTTCCTATGCAGTATTGTTCTTTCTAATATCAGACTTGACTTTCACCACCAGACACATGTACAACTGAGCATTGTTTCTGCTTTGGCCCATCCTCTTCCTTCTTTCTGAAGCGATTTCTCCGCTCTTCCCCAGTAGCATATTGTACACCTACTGACATGGAGAGCTCATCTTCTGGTATTAAATCTTTTTGCCTTTTCATACTGTTTTCATATGAAAAAGCAAAAAATTATGACATTGGTGATGAGCCCTTCAGGACAGAAGAGGGGTAGAGATAAAATAGAATTTTTAAAAAAATATTAACTATTCCAAAAGAATGCAGGAAAGGAGGAAAAAGTTCCGAAGGACGTCGGGTGGAAATGAAGCATATAGAAACAATATGCATATATTGGTAATATATTAACATAAACATATGAGTAATTATTTTAAGTGGTCTAAACATTTAAATTTAAATGGTCCAACAGTTAAACATTTAAATGGTCTGAACATTTAAATTTAAATTCAGAGATTGTCATATGGATATAAAAGCAAGAAAGAACTGTGCTATCTGTAAGAAACATACCTTGATTATGTAGATACACTTAGATTAAACACAAAAGGATGGAAAATGATATACCATGCAAACGCAAATAGAAAATGCAGTAGTGGCTGTATCCGACAAAGTAGGTATGAGAACAAGGAATATTACCAAAGGAAAAGAGGGGCCTTTCATAATAAAAAGGAAAGAGGTCATCAAGAAGACGCAGTAATCCTGAATGTTTATGCATGTAGAAACAGAGATTCAGAATACCTGAAGTGAAAACTGACAGATAGAATGACAAAATAGAGAAATTTACAATTAGAGCTAGATATTTCACCACTTGGGTCTCAATAATTGATAGAACAAGGGGATAGAGCATCAGTAAGCTTACTGAAGCTTTGCATAGTACTGTCAGTCATTTGACCTATTAGACATTTGTAGAGCACACCACCTGAAAGAACAGAACACACACATTGCTAGTGCACATAGGACACTCATCAGGAGGGACCATATTACGGGAAATAAGACAAGTGTCAACATATTTAAAAATAATGAAATCATCTTCTTTGACTATAACAGATTTGATTGAAATCATGTAAAGGTATTCTCATATATTTGTAAATTAAGCAACACTTTTCTTTTTGTAAGAGTGTATGATTGTATTTACTAATGGGCTGTTTTTGAAGTGCATTTATTTCCTCAATATTGTAGAGACAGTGGCATTACCAGAGTGTTTTTCAAAGCACACAGCCCATTGGGGTGCCAATTTCCAGGTCTCTTAGCAGATTTCATAAGCAATGGTGGTGTGGCAGAAAACCAAGATGGCTTTTTTGCTTCTGCACCTTGGCTTGTGCCCCCTTTCAGGGTTCTTGGTTACCTTGCATTTTCCTTATAATTCCTTGTAAAGGGTTCAAGAGTTCTAGTGTGGTGAGCATAATGTGTAAATGACAGTTTCACATGCTGATTTATTTTTACTCTTTGGGAAATTGGCTGTCTTCCAACAATTTCTAATACCAAACAATACCTATATTAGTGGCAGCATCAAAAATTGAAGTCGCTCAGTCGTGTTCGACTCTTTGGGACCCCATTAACTTTAGCCTACCAGGCTCCTCCGTCCATGGGATTTTCCAGGCAAGAGGACTGAAGTGGGTTGCCATTTCCTTCTCCAGGGGATCTTCCCAACCCAAGGACTGAACCCAGGTCTCCCGCATTATAGGCAGACACTTTACTGTCTGAGCCACCAAGGAAGCCTTGTTCAAAGATATCCATGATTGATTTACAGAGAAGAGAAAAAGCAAGGCATCATGAGAGTTGAGAAGATGGAAATTTACCCTCAAGGAATTTCCAGTCTAGTGGGTGGAGAGACATTGTAAACAACTAAAAGAAACAGCAGGTATGAATAAAACTTCAGGGCCAAAGAAAGCATCTCAAATGAAAAAATCAAGCAGTTTGATATTTTTAAAGTACAATAAACATAATTAATTTTCAGTGTTATCAATAATCATTTCCATAACATAAGTAGAGACTCCTAGACCTAAAAAGTGAGAAAAGCCAGAAGGAATTTTTTTTCTACCTCCTCTTTCCCTGATTTGTTTATTAAACTTATTTCTTGAGTAAATTTTTTAATAAGAAAATGCTTTAATTTCCCTCAATTTCTTCTCTGCCTCACCTCCTCGCTACAGGGCTTGGTGCTGAACTAACATGCATGTGTACTATGAGCAAAGTATCTGCCTAGGTAGATAAGAATTACAATGGTTCTTAAAATTTTAATCTCTTTTAAAAAAATACCTATTTAAGGGGGCTAACTTTTAAGCTGAGCTAAAGCAAATACTCTTTTCCCTATACAGTAGGGCCTTGCTTATACATTCTATATATAAAAGCTTACATCTGATAACCCCAACCTCCTACTCCAGCCCTCCCCCAGGCCCATCCTCCTTGGAAACTACTAGTCTGTTTTCTATGTTTGTTATTCTGTTTCTGTTTCAAAGATAGGTTCATTTGTGTCACATTTTAGATACCACATATAAGTGATATCATATGGTATTTGTCTTTCTCTTTCTGACTTAATTCCCTTAGTATGATAATCTCTACATTCTTCCATGTTGCTGCAAATGGCATTATTTTATTCTTTTTCTGGCTGAGCAGTATTCCACTGTGTATATGTACCACATCTTCTTTATCCATTCATCTGCTGATGGACATTTAGATTGTTTCTATGTCTTGATTATTGTGAGTAGTGCTGCTATGAATATATGTGTGCATGTATCTTTTTGAATTACAGTTTTGTCTGGATATATGCCCAGGAGAGGGATTCCTGGATCATATGGTTATTTTATTTTAGTTTTCTGAGGAAACTCCATACTGTTTTCCACTATAGGGAGGTTACACCAACTTTACATTCCTAGCAATATAGGAGGGTTCCTTTTTCTCCAAACTCTCTGCAGCATTCATTATTAATAGACTTTTAAATTATTTTCTTAATTTTAATTTTTAATATTTAAAAATTTTTATTGGAATATAGTTGATTTACAGTGTTTTAGTTTCAGGTGTACAACAAAGTATATTTGTCAACTTTTAAACGATGGCCATTCTAACTGGTGTGAGATGGTACCTCATTGTAGTTTTGATTTGCATTTTTCTAATATTTAACAATATTGGGCATCTTTTCGTATGCCTGTTGGCCATCTGTATTTCTTCTTCAGAAAAATGTCTATTTAGGTCTTCTGCTTATTTTTCAATTAGATTATTTGTTGTTGTTGTTGTTGTTGACTTGTATGAAGTCTATGAAGTTGTATGAAGTCTATGAAGACCTACAAGACCTTTTAGAACTAACACCCAAAAAAGATGTCCTTTTCATTATAGGGGACTGGAACACAAAAGTAGGAAGTCAAGAAATACCTGGAGTAACAGGCAAATTTGGCCTTGGAGTACAGAATGAAGCAGGGCAAGGGCTAATAGAGTTTTGCCAAGAGAATACACTGGTCATAGCAAACACCCTCTTCCAACAACACAAGAGAAGACTCTACACAAGGACATCACCAGATGGTCAACACCAAAATCAGATTGATTATATTTTTTGCAGCCAAAGATGGAGAAGCTCTATACAGACAGCAAAAACAAGACCGGGAGCTGACTATGGCTCAGATCATGAAATCCTTATTGCCAAATTCAGACTTAAATTGAAGAAAGTGGGGAAAAATCACTAGACCATTCAGGTGTGACCTAAATAAAATCCCTTATGATTATACAGTGGAAGTGAGAAATAGAGTTAAGGGACTAGATCTGATAGACAGAGTGCCTGATGAACTATGGATGGAGGTCTGTGACCTTGCACAGAAAGCAGTGATCAAGACCATCCCCAAGAAAAAGAAATGCAAAAAGGCAAAATGGCTGTCTGAGGAGGCCTTACCAATAGCTGTGAAAAGAAGAGAAGCAAAAAGCAAAGGAGAAAAGGAAAGATATACCCATTTGAATGCAGAGTTCCAAAGAATAGCAAGGAGAGATAAGAAAGCCTTCCTCAGTGATCAATGCAAAGAAATAGAGGAAAACAATAGAATGGGAAAGACTATAGATCTCTTCAAGAAAATTAGAGATACCAAGAGAACATTTCATGCAAAGAAGGGCTCAATAAAGGACAGAAATGGTAGGGATCTAACAAAAGCAGAAGATATTAAGAAGAGGTGGCAAGAATACACAGAAGAACTGTACAAAAAAGATCTTCACAACCCAGATAATCATGATGGTGTGATCACTCACCTAGAGCCAGATATCCTGGAATGTGAAGTCAAGTGGGCCTTAGGAAGCATCAATATGAACAAAGCTAGTGGAGGTGATGGAATTCCAGCTGAGCTGTTTCAAATCCTAAAAGATGATGCTGTGAAAGTGCTGCACTCAATATGTCAGGAAATTTGGAAAACTCAGCAGTGGCCATGGGACTTGAAAAGGTCAGTTTTCATCCCAATCCCAAAGAAAGGGAATGCCAAAGAATGCTCAAACTACCTCACAATTGCACTCATCTCACACGCTAGTAAAGTCATGCTCAAAATTTTCCAAGCCAGGCTTCAGCAGAAAAGGCAGAGGAACCAGAGATCAAATTGCCAACATTCGATGGATCATTGATTAGGAAAGAGAGTTCCAGAAAAACATCTGCTTCTGCTTTATTATCTATACCCAAGCCTTTGACTGTGTGGATCACAATAAACTGTGGAAAATACTGAAAGAGATGGGAATACCAGACCACCTGACCTGCCTCTTGAGAAACCTGTATGCAGGTCAGGAAGCTACAGTTAGAACTGGACATTTAACAACAGACTGGTTCCAAATAGGAAAAGGAGTACATCAAGGCTGTATATTGTCACCCTACTTATTTAACTTATATGCAGAGTACATCATGAGAAACGCTGG
Source organism: Giraffa tippelskirchi (assembly GCF_054371585.1). Taxonomy (NCBI): domain Eukaryota; kingdom Metazoa; phylum Chordata; class Mammalia; order Artiodactyla; family Giraffidae; genus Giraffa; species Giraffa tippelskirchi. The sequence continues at coordinate 83,650,538 of NC_137275.1, read as the reverse complement.
GCTGGAGGAAGCACAAGCTGGAATCAAGATTGCCCGGAGAAATATCAATAACCTCAGATACGCAGATGACACCACCCTTATGGCAGAAAGTGAAGAAGAACTAAAGAGCCTCTTGATGAAATTGAATGAGGAGAGTGAAAAAGTTGGCTTAAAGCTCAACATTCAGAAAACTAAGATCATGGCATCTGGTCCCATCGCTTCATGGTAAATGGATGGGGAAATAGTGGAAACAGTGTCAAACTTTATTTTTTGGGCTCCAAAATCACTGCTGATGGTGATTGCAGCCATGAAATTAAAAGACGCTTACTCCTTGGAAGGAAGGTTATGACCAACCTAGATAGCATATTAAAAAGCAGAGACATTACTTTGTCAGCAAAGGTCCATCTAGTCAAGCCTATGGTTTTTCCAGTAGTCCTGTATGGATGTGAGAGTTGTAGTATAAAGAAAGCTGGGCACTGAAGAATTGATGCTTTTGAACTGTGGTGTTGGAGAAGACTCTTGAGATTCCCTTGGACTGCAAGGAGATCCAACCAGTTCATCCTAAAGGAGATCAGTCCTGGACGTTCATTGGAAGGCCTGATGTTGAAGCTGAAACTCCAATATTTTGGCCACCTGATGTGAAGAGCTGACTCATTTGAAAAGACCCTGATGTTGGGAAAGATTGAAGGCAGGAGGAGAAGGGGATGATAGAGGATGAGATGGTTAGATAGCATCACTGACTCGATGAACATGAGTTTGGGTAAACTGGTGATGGACTGGGAGGCCTGGTGTGCTGCGGTTCATGGGGTCGCAAATAGTCAGACACGACTGAGCGACTGAACTGAACTGAACTGAACTGACTTTTATGAGCTGCTTATATTTTCCAGATTAAATCCTTGTTGGTCACATCATTTGCAAGGATTTTCTCCCATTCCATAGGTTGTCTTTTTGGTTATGGTTCCCTTTGCTGTATAAAAGCTTGAACTCTTGATATGGTCCCCTTTGTTTATTTTTGGTTTTATTCCTCCTGTTGCCTTGGAAGTCTGACCTAAGAAAATATTGGTATGATTCATGTCAGAGAATATTTTGCCTATGATCTTTTCTAGGAGTTTTATGGTGTCATGTCTTATTCTTAAGTCTTTAAGTCATTTTGAGTTTATATTTGTGTATGGTAAGAGGATGTGCTCTAACTTTATTGATTTACACGAGGCTGTCTAACTTTCCCAACACCACTCACTGAAGAGACTGATGTTTCTCCATTGTCTATTCTTGCCTCCTTTGTCGAAGATTAATTGACTATAGGTGTGTGGTCTTTCTGGACTGTTTTCTGTTCCATTGATCCATATGTCTTTCTTAAGCAATATTCTTCTAAATAAACCTTGGGAAGAAAGAAAAAATCATGAGGGAAATTAAAAAATATTTTTAGCTAAATGAAAGTGAAAAACACAACCTATCAATATTGGTGGGACAAGAGCTAACACAGTGCTTATTTGGTAATATGCAGAATTAATATTTATATTAGAAAAGAAGAAATAAGTAAAATCAATGAAATAAATTTCCATCTTTAGGAAATAGAAAAAAGAAGAGAAAATCAAATATAGAACAAGGAGAGGAAATACCAAGTGGATATAGGTGAAATAAAGCTCTGTAGCATCTATATCTCTATAGGAAATAAGGAACTTCTAAGAGTCAAAGTATCTATTTTTAAAAATAAGAAAAATTTATTAATATTTCTGAAAAGCTTAACTCCTGTTTTTTGGTTTTGGTCCTTACTTTGTGACCTAAGGTAACCTGTTCAGCTTATTTTTATACTTTGGTTTCTCATTTGTAAGATGAGATACTAAATTTTAAGGTCATAATGATTGAGAGGCAAATGACATGAATATATGCAAAGTTGATAGCAATTTAGAATTAAAATTTAGAACACATACTTTTAAAATCCTGCCTCAGTAAAATTAAAAAGCTAAAAAGAGTAAAATGTTTGTAATGACAGGAATCTTGAGGTACGAAGTTATTTATAAAAGCTTTTTTTTTTTGATTGAAGTATAGTTACTTTGCAATGTTGTGTTAGTTTCCAGCAGAGTTAGTTTATAGCAGAGTTTCAGTTTTGCGTGTATTCTTTTCATATTCTCTTCTATTATAGTTTCCTATAAGATATTGAATATAGTTCCCTGAGCTTCACAGTAGGACCTTGTTGTTTTGCACAGGGTTTTAAAAATATAGTTTACTAAGAAAGTATACAAAAGTACTGTATTTTGTATTAACTCTTTAGTTAAGGACAATTTAAAAAGTGAATAAAGAAATCTGCTTGAATATATTAAAACACTACAAGGCAATAAAAATTTAGTGATCAAGATTTTATTAGGGGAGAAAGGAAGCCCAAGGAGGTAAGCCTTGTATAGTAAGTACAATAATGACCCTCCAAAGATGCCCGTGTCCTGTTCCTGAGAACCTATGAATATGTTACTTTACATGGTAAAAGACCTTTGCAGAATTGTGTCCTACTCACTTATGTGGAAATTAGAATTTGTTAGAGATATTCTTGGATATTTGGATGAAGTAATTTATAAGCAAAGTGTTGAGGATACATTCAGGTTTCTTCTTGCTGCTTATAGTAAAATGTGAGAGGAAAAAGATAAAAAAGGGAAAAACTATTAAGCCAAAGGAACTAGGACTTATGATTTAAGAAGTATCCAGCCTTGAATGTCTAGATTGAAAAAGACACTAAAATAAGAAGATTCATGTCAGGAAAGAGTGCTATGGTGAGAAAACCAAGGTTGTGGCTGAACAATCTTCTTCTTAGAAAGGCCTGGGTATACAGTCACAGTGTTTAGTCACACTTGGAGAGCTCTTCTAAGAGACTAGGTTTGTGACTCATGGATCCCTTTAACGGTCTCAATTGAAGCCAAAAATAGAGACGGGATAATTTAGGGAAAACTGGTGAAAGAGCCTCTTGTGTGGAATGGATCCCTGTGTCAGATATGGGAGATCCACGTGGTTCTTTAGAACTTTACATCAACAACGGCAATGCCAGCTTGGACTAAAAGGGACAGAGAGAAGGTTAATTGAAAGAAGGCTGTGGATGCCAGGTTCTATAGTTAGGAAACAGGCTGAAAAGACTACTACTGGGCTGGCAGCACATGTTACCTTCATGAAAAAGGAAGGTTGACTCCCAGGGTGGAGCTTTGGCCCGAAGATGTGAAGCTGTGATGCACAGAGGATTATTTCCAGGGCTTCAGTTCTTATTGACATTGCCTGACAGGATTTTGAAATTCCTTGGGATAGCTGATTCCTTTTTGTTCTTCTATGTCCTTCCTTTTTGAATGGGATGTCTATGTTTGCTGGCATATGATTGTCTCATCCTTGTTCTTGGGAAGCTGATGACTTTTTTTCCAGTTTTCCAGGTCCTCAGGTAGAGAGAAATTTTGCCCCAGATGAAATATGTCTCAGAGTCTCACTCCTACCTGATTTATAATATGTGATTTAAATAGTGCAGTTTGGGACATTTGAGTTGATGTGATGTAGATGAGATTTCACACTTTGAGTTGCTTCCATAATTGATTCAGACTTATGGAGATGTTGGAATGGGGTGAATGCATTTTAATGTGGAATGGGTATGAATCTTTGGGGATCACAGGGTTTACTGGGATGGAAACAATAATGTGTCCTCAAAGATGTTCAAGTCGTAATTCCTGGAACATGTGAATATGTTAACATTGATAAAAGGAACTTTACAGATGAGATTAGGGATCTTGATATAGAGATATTTTTCTGGATTACTCAGATGGGCCCAGTATAGTCACAAGGATTCTATTTGTTTATTTTTGGTTGTGCTGGGTCTTTGTTGCTGCACATGGGCTTTCTCTAGTTGTGGCAAGTGGGGACTACTCTTCGTCGGGGTGCACAGGCTTCTCATTGTGGTGGTTTCTCTTGTTGCAAAGCACAGGCTCTAGGCACACAGATCAGTAGTTGTGGTGCTCAAGCTCATTAGTTGTGGCTTGTGAGCTCTAGAGCTTGGGCTGAGTAGTTGTGGTGCATGGGTTTAGTTGCTCCACAGCATGTGGAATCTTCCCAGACCAGGGATCAAACCTGTGTCTCCTGCATTGGCAGGTAGATCCTTATCTACTGCACCACCAGGGTAGTCTAATCACAAGGATTCTTATGAGGTGCAGAGGAGTGACAGAGTCAGAGAAAGCAACATAACAACAGAAGCAGAGAGAAAGCAATGTGATGATGGAGGCAGAGGTTGGAGTAATAATGCAAGGCCACAAGCCAGGGACAAAGACAGCCTTTAGAAGTTGGTTAAGGCAAGGAAGCGCAACCCTGCCAACATATAATTCGAGGAGTCATTATATTAATTGCTTGCCAGCTATATTAATTGATCCTCAAATTCAGCTGAAATTCAGCTGAATACTCTTCACGAAAGGCTCAGCTGTACAATAACCTCTTAATAATAAAGGACAGCCTCTTTATTCTTTGCTGTTTTTTTTTGTTCTTATACTTTCTGAATTGTAGATGGAGTAATGAATTTGTAGTAGTCTATAACCATGAGGTACCAAAATGAGAAAATGTTTAAGAGAGTCCCAAAGATTTGGGTACTGACATTGTTAAGTCACGGAATCAATACTTACATAGTTTATTTCTGGGCTTACTACTTTATGAGACAAATAAAACTTTATTTTTAAAGACAGTGTTGAGTTTGTTGCTATTTGTGACTGGATGCACTTCTACCTGATATTCTTATAAAACAAAATGAAAAGTGAAAGACAATAATTATGCTGAGAGAAAGCACAGTAAAGGCACAGAAAGCACAGTAATCTCTTTCGTTAAATGATATAAGCAAATGTCATATAATATTAGTAGCATATGTGTATGGGAGTACCTATAAATGTGTACTAATATCTGTACAAATGTATAGAATTATGGTTTATTCTTTGTTAAACTGCTGATTTGCAGAATATGAATCAACTCTTGCTTATGTGTGCTACCTACATATGTGGGGAAGAATTTGCCAACACTTACTTCTATTTATCTTTGCTCTAGCAAAGCGAGAAGTGGTGCTTCTTTGATTTAATGAGACGTGGGCTTGAAAACTTGCATTAGGTTATAGCAGCAAAAAACATATTCACAACATGGGAGAGTGCTGTGTAAATAAGAGAGATTCCACCTGAGTGGCAATCCATTCTGTGCTTTGTTTATAGAAAAGAGTTGGTAATCATCAGTTAGCTTTCTGATTTTAAATTGGATTTGAATCAGAAAGTGAAAAGTATGCATATATTCAAATTTCAGTCAGTGTATATGTGTACTTTAAGTGTGAATCATGAAGAAATAAGTAATGTTAGATTTAAGTTTCTGATCACACTGAAGTAAGAATGTTGACAAGGGACAGATGATTTTACGAGCTATTGAAATAAAATATAAATTTTCTGCCAGTAAAGACCATTATGATTTCATGTGGTCTTTTCAAGTGGCATATCTTAGAATCTTGAGTGGTCTGAACTTGTCATTTCCAAGCCAAAATACTGTTCTATTTAGTGTTAAGGTTATTTTCTCAGAATTTTTAAAGGCAATCAAACTGAAATACAAATAGCTTGAGACTGACATTTGGATCTTTTGCCAGCTTAGTGTCTCTTTTAGTCTGGCAAAAGAAACTGATGATATATTATTTAGCTAATATATAAACCACATCCAAATGCTGCAGCAGAGCATGAAGAAATAATTTTGAGAACTGAAAACAAGAGTGGATTAGAGATACATTTATTGTTGTCTTCCAAGTCGAAACAGCCAGCCTTCCAGCTTTTGGCTGTAAAATGTTAGAACTTATCATCTATTTGAGGCCTGAAAATAGTCTTCAGTGAGCCATTTCTCTATAATTTCTGGACCATTTGTGTTAATATGAAAATCTATATTTATCTGGCAGCCACTAAACACTTGGTGCCATTTATAATGATCTATGATTGTGAATTTAAAATTTCCAGCTTAGCAGAAGCCAGCATGAGAGATCAATTGCAAATATAACCTAAATTATAAATTAAGCTATCCACCATTGAGCTGCATAGCGCTACCTTGGTGAAAAATTGAAAATAATATTATCCTTCTCACTGAAATAAAACTTATTTTATTGCTTATTTAAAAGATATTTTCTTTTGTTGTCAAGAAAATAAACACACTTAATTTTTTTTTTTTATTTTTTGGAGAAAAATTGCTTTACAATGCTGTGTTGGTTTCTGCCATACAACAATGTAAATCAGCCATAATTATACATATACCACTTCCCTCTTGAGCCTCCCTCCCCTCCCAGAAACACATTTTCAGAAATATGTAAAATTGATGATATTCATGCACACTGATACCTATTAAGGAGTGTGTAGACCCCAAACTTTAAGAAATAGTACTATTGAAGCTATAGATAGGGAATCTCCTTTATCTTGAGTATTAAATGTCTTGTTTCAGGGTTCTTAGGTAATTACAAGAAGCTCAATTTAGCGAATTAGAATTTCTCTGTCATCTTCTTGACTCTCTATCTGTATGAAATTCATATTGATATTCCACCACACAGAATCAGAGAAGGTTCTTATTCTAGTTATTTCATAGCTTGGTGATTTGATCTATGATCTTATCTTCTTCTGGTATCTATACATATATCCTTCTGAGCCTACTTTCACACTTCATTTTCTGATTGCCACCAACATATCCTTCATTACACTGCTTAAAGAAGTATACTTGTGTGCATGCTCAGTTGTATCCATTTCTTTGTGGCCCCATGGACTGTAGCCCACCAGGCTTCTCTGTCCATGGAATTTTCCAGGCAAGAATACTGGAGAGGGGCGCCATTTCCTCCTCCAGGGGATCTTTCCAACCCAGGGATTGAACATGCATCTCTTGCGTCTCCTACATTGGCAGGCAGATTCTTTACCACCTCACCTCCTGGGGAAGCCTAGAGAAGTGTGGACAATTTTTACTTATTGTATTCACTGACTTTGGAATGTATCAGGAAGTTAGATCATCTCATAACAATGAGAATTGTGAAGACACAATTGGTCTCTTCATGGTATGAGGCAATGCCTTTGATGTGACTCCATAGTTTGATCACTGCACAATAATCTAGTGAAATTTCATATAAGTAATTGCTTTTCTTTCCTACATAGCCTTTCAGAGATTCTTTCAGACCTGGGCAATCCTAGTTTTAGAACTATCAGTCTATGTAAAGGTCATGTCTCTGCTCATCATTTATTATTATGAAAATTATAATTTCATCATGATGCTATTATAGCTAGGCATAGAAAACTCCAACTCATTTATCAAACTTCTTTTGGGCTCTGATTTTACAAGCTCTGGAGGTATATGCAAAAATTCATATAGGGAGATATATTCTAACATATTTAAACTTAGACTAAGATACGGATAGACTAAGAGCAGTGTGTGAAATCTGGTGGCTAGGTGGGCTGAAACGAACCTAAAGTGGATTATGGCCAAATCATTGCTATAAAAAACTGAATTAGTTACCAACATTTGTAACCTATAGAATTTCATAAATATAATCTAGATGTTCAGTTTTTCTTAAAAATGAAAGAGACAAAAGCCCAAATCTAACAGCAGTCAATAGGGGATGATTAAATGCTGCCCCTGGTGTGGATGAGTGATCTTTAGTGTACCATTTTACGTTCAGCACTTATTTACCCACGTTGCCCCAGCTGCCATTTGAATTCTCCATCCTTGTGAGTGTAATAATAATTAATCTTATAGGGTCCTTTAGCTTCATTTAAGAATTGTAATCCTTAACCTTATTTCATTTGGATATACTCAATTGTGTATTATTCATTAACTGTCAATTGTTTCTTTAGAAAGAGGAATTTGGGTTTTTAGGGAACAGGAAGAATACACTTGTGTTACATAACTCTAGGCAGAAGTTCATGTTGCACTGCACAGTAATAAATGTCAATGAATTCTGAACATTCACATAGTTCTAATTTCTAATATAAGCATTTTAAACCTTGAGCACAATTAGATCATCTGTCATTTGGATATATAATTGCAGGAAAACTATATGAACTATTTGTATATTTTCTCTTAGTGAAAAATTTTTGAACACAGAATCACATAATTCTTACATAATTGTTGATTATTGTGGTGACATTTTTCATTTTCAGGATATCCATGTTTACTCATATTTACTTTAGCTTAGAACTTGGCAATATAGCTTCAGATTTGCTATAGTAAATTTTTGACTCAACTGAATTACTAATACCAGTATTGACGTGAACTGTTATTTGAGCAACTGTATTAAGGAATCTTAGTAGCTTTTATCAGTTTTCCTCAATTTCACAAAATGGTTGAAACTTCACAAAACCATCTTCTACTCCAATGTACAGTCAAACCTAGTAGCTCACATTTGAATTCTGCCTCTCCTGATATTGTTGTTGTTCAGTTGCTGAGTCTGACTCTTTGTGACCCCTTAGACTGTAGTGCGCCAGGCTCCTCTGTTCTCCACTATCTCCCGGAGTTTGCTCAAACTCATGTCCATTGAGTTGGTGATGCCATCCAACCATCTCACCCTCTGTTGCTCCCTTCTTCTCCTGCCCTCAGTCTTTCCCAGCATCAGGGTCTTTTCCAATGAGTTGACTCTTCACATCATGTGACGAAGTATTGGAGCTTCAGCATCTGTTCTTCCAAGGAATATTCAGGGTTAATTTCCTTTAGGATTGACTGGTTTGATTTCCTTGCTGTCCAAGAGACTCTCAGGAGTCTTCTCCAGCACCACAATTTGAAAGCATCAGTTCTTCGATGCTCAGCCTTCTTTATGGTCCAACTCTCATATCCGGACATGATTATTGGAAAAACCATAGCTTTGAGTACATAGACCTTTGTCAGCAATGTGATGTCTCTGCTTTTTAATATACTGTCTCAGTTTGTCATAACTTTCCTTCCAAGGAGCAAGTTTCTTTTAATTTCATGACTGTAGTCACTGTCTGCAGTGATTTTGAAGCCCAAGAACATAAAATTTGTCACTGCTTCCACTTTTTTTCCCTTCTGTTTGCCATGAAGTGATGGGACCGGATGCCACGATCTTTGTGATTTTTTTTTTTTTTGAATGTTGAGTTGTAAGCCAGCTTTTTCACTCTGCTCTTTCCCCCTACTCAAGAGGCTCTTTAGTTCCCCTTCACTTTCTGCCATTGACTTCCCTGGTCATTCAGCTGGTAAAGAATCCTCCTGCAGTGCAGGAGACCCTAGTTCAACTCCTGGGTCAGGAAGATCCGCTGGAAAAGGGATAGGTTACCCACTCCAGTATTCTTGGGCTTCCCTGGTGGCTCAGCTGGTAAAGAATCTGCCTGCAATGTGGGAGACGTGGATTTGATCTCTGGGTTGGTAAGATCCCCTGGAGAAGGGAATGGCTCTCCACTCCAGTATTCTGGCCTGGAGAATTCCATGGACTATATAGTCCATGGCATTGCAAAGAGCTGGACACAACTGAGCGACTTTCACTTTACTTCCCTTCACTTCACTTTCTGCCATTAAAGTGGTATTATCTGCATATCTGAGGTTGTTGGTATTTCTCCTGGCAATCTTGATTCCAGCTTGTTATTCATCCAGCCAGGTATTTCTCAAGATGTACTCTGTATAGATGTTAAATAAGCAGGGCTACAATATACAGCCTTGAGGTACTCCTTTCCCAGTTTGGAACCAGTTAGTTGTTCCATGTTGGATTCTAACTGTTGCTTCTTGACTTACATACAGGTTTCTTAGGAGACAGGTCAGGTGGTCTGGTACTCTCATCTCTTTAAGAGTTTTTCAGTTTGTTGTGATCCAAACAAAGGCTTTCATGTAGTCAATGAAGCAGAAGTAGATGTTTTTCTGGAACTCCTTTGCTTTTTCTATGATCTAATGAATGTTGGACATTTGATCTCTGGTTTCTCTGCTTTTTCTAAACACAGATTGTACATCTGGAAGTTCTTAGTTCACATACTCCTGATATACTTGTCTAGATTTACATGGGGAAGCTATTTTCTATTTCTGTTACTGAAAATATAGTAAGTTAACTGGCTAACTAGTATAAGCTTCCCTAGTGGCTCAGTGGTGAAGATTTTGCCTGCAATGCAGGAGACACAGGAGATGCAGGTTCGATCCCTGGGTCAGGAACAACCCCTGGAGGAGGTCATGGCAACCCACTCTAGTACTCTTGCCTGGAGAATCCCATGGACAGAGGAGCCTGACAGGCTACAGTCCATAGGATCTCAAAGAGTTGAACATGACTAAAGCAACTTAGCACACAACTAGTGTATGGTTTGTTCTACAGAGCACTTCTGATCAGGTATTTATTTTTCTCATTTCAATGGTGTATAACCTAAGTGCTATATCTGAGACCCAGTGATACTTATAATACTATTATTGATTAACACAAATTTTTCAAATCTTTTTGGTTACTTTGAGTTCTTTTAACCATGCTTATTTGATTTAATTCTGTTTAAATTTAACTGTTTTTTTTAAAAATCAGAGTATTTTGCTTCCTGAGATCAGAAACTGAGGGTATTATGCTTTCTAAATGAACCACAGTTTATGTTGCAATTATGAAAATGAATATAATAAACACATGTTCTTTCCTATACTCTCAAGTCAGAGTTACATATTGCTCTGTCCAATCAATCATTATGACTGAATGACTTAACGAGTTAACTGTATCTGGTACATACTTATTAAATATATTCAATTTTAAATTAAGAAGATAATGCCAATTATAATCATATAGCAAATGTTTTGTTGATATCAGCATACTGAAAATATTTTAAGTTTCAAATCATCATTTTAAGTTCCTTATAAATTTATTTCTTCTTACTGTAAGATGCTCTAATAGGAAAGGATCCTGGACATCATCTTGTTTTAGAAACTAGAATAAAAACATTTTAATTAGCTTTGGAAAATGGAACAATCATCCATCTTACAAAAATATTAAATCTAGATGTTTTAGTATAGTAAATGCTCTAAATTAGAGTTGAAAGATTAGAATGATTCATAAATTCACAAGGGACATTAAAAGGATTAGTGATATTTAGAATATAAATTAATATTAAAATTAATACAATACTGAGATCACATAAATATTACATAGTATTCTTAATTCTTTCTCTTCTTTGTCTACACAATTTCCTCAGAAACCACCTTTACTCTGATGACCTCGGGTATCACTTGTATGTACTGATCACTTCCAAATACACAGATCACTCCCAATGTACCTTGAACTCTCCACTGAGCTCCAGTCTTCCACAAATTGCTGTCTGTATGATACCTCCAGCTTGACATTTTATAAGAACTACAAAAGTAGCATTTCAAAATTGAACTTGTCTTTCTTCTAACCCTTGGCCATTGTATTATATTTTCTCCACCTGACAAGTGCTTACTTCCCAGGTGGTGCTATTGGTAAAGAATCCACCTACCAATGCAGAAGATGCAACAGATGCAGGTTTGATCCCTTGATCTTGACATTCCTCTGGAGGAGGAAATGTCACCCCACTCCAGTATTTGTGCCTAGAAAATTCCATGGACAGAGGAGCCTGGTAGACTACACTCCATGGGGCTGCAAAGAGTCGGACATGACTGAGTGACTGAGCACACACACACTATATGACGTTAGCCAGGACAGTGTCACAAGGCTACCTCTGTCTGGCAGATGGTTATGGAAAGGGGAGTTGGAAATTGGAATTGTGCTAATAGCCGATAATATTTGAGTCACCTACTTACAAGTCATGTTGCTTTTGGAAATAATTTCTTTGTGTTACAATTTTTTTGTCTGTGAATTTATATAGCGCTGACAAAGAATGTGTACTCAGTAAATATTAGCTTTGTTTTGGTCACCTATTGCTGCCTAGCAAATTGCCCTAAAATGCAGTGCCCTAAAACAACTATTTGTTATTTTCATGATTGTGCTAATAGCGACAAATAGAGTTGGATTGCTAGAGAAGACTCAGGGCCCCAAATGGTGATACTTATATCTACAGTTTATTGCAGACAAAGAATACAAATAGCAATAGCATTAAAGTATTCTTTGTCATCAAAGGCTGCAAGGGTTCCAAAGAGGCCAGGAGTGAGCTCTAATTGTCTTCCCTCCATAAGGCCATATCAGGACATGCTTTCTGTCTTAGATAAGGAACTGCTAACAGATGTGTGGACATCTCAGAACCTGGGAGCTCAAAATGAAGTCTTTTATCAGAATTTCTTATACTTTACTGGTCAAGTAGTTTCTATTATATAACCAGCATCAACTATGGAACCCTCTATCTCACTGTGGCCAGGTGCAAATTATCAGGCTCACTGCTATCAATGAACAATGCTAACAAGCTGATGCTAACCACTCAAACTCATGAGGTGTTCATAATTTCAAAACAAAACTGTTAATCAGTAGTTTCTAATCTTGACCAAGGATCACTGCCTTGTGGATGTTTTAGGAGAACAACTCACACCAATTCTAGGCCTGCTGAAATTAACCTTCATAGTACAGTGATTCTCTGGATTTTGGACTCAGTTGGGTAATTTTTCTAAGCTATATGGTATCAGCTAAGACCACTCATCCAGCTGTATTCTAGAGTACCCAAGATGGATGCTTTCATCCATATGTGAGACATCTCAGCCGGATTTGCTGTAATGACTAGAAGCTAGCTGGACCTCACTTTCCATCTAGGTAGTTGGACTTGTGTAACAGGCTTAGGGCTCTGAGACTGCAAATTTGGAACATGTCAGGCCTCTTAAGACCTAGACTTGGAAATGGTGCTGTGTAACTTCCCATATATTCTCTTTGTCCGAACAAGTCACAGGGCCAGCTCAGATTCATAAACAGGGAGATGAACTCCATCTTCTGATGGGAGGTAAGGCTTGAACTTTTAGGGATAGAATGAATTTTTGGTGGGCATGTTTGTAGACAATCTGTCATGATGATTATTCTTGTTGTTATAATTATTGTATTATTATTACTAGAATTATTGTTTAGTCAAAGCAAGAAAGCATTATCTTGCCTGGACTTCTGAAATAGCTTCCTAACAGGTATCTTTGCTTCCAGTCTCACTCCCTTTTTTTTTCCCAATTAATTTATTTTTTATTAAAGGATAATTGCTTTACAGAATTTTGCTGTTTTCTGTCAAACCTCAATATGAATCAGCCATAGGTATACATATATCCCCTCCCTTTTGAAGCTCTCTTCCATCTCCCTCCCCATCCCACCCCTCCCAACCCCATCCCAGGGTTAATATAGAGCCCCGTTTGAGTTTCCTGAGCCATATAGCAAATTCACTCCCTTCTTTTATCTTCACAGGCAGGCAGTTGTATCATCTTAAAATGTTATCTGACAACAAAAGGACAAACAACACAATTGAATAATGGGCAAAAGACTTTTTGAGAGTATACATTTCTCCAAAGAAGATATACAAATGTCCAGTAAACACACAAAAAGATATCCAACATGTTTAGTCATTAGGAAAATGCATATCAAAATCACTGCAAGGTGCCATTTCACATTTACTGGGATTTACATAATAAAAAAATGGAAAACAACAAGTGTTGGTGGGGATGTGGAGAAATTGAAACCTTTGTTCGTAGTTAGTTGGAATGTGAAATGGTGTGGTCTCTATGGGAAACAGTTTGATGATTCCTTGAAAAGCTAAATATAGTATTACCATATGACTGGGAAATTTTACTCCTAGATGTAAACTCATTCCTGACAGCCTCTTCCAGGAATGCTGTACTGACCAATTTCCCCTTTGTGTATGCTTTTCTGTTCCATCCATTCTTCCCAAGATAAGCTCCTTCTTGTGTTTAAGTTTCAACATAAATTGTCTTTCCTGTCTAAGTTCCATTGTTACTTTCTAACTTAGCCCTCTATATTCTTCATACAAATTGCATTACTTTCAATTTATAAATAGTTTATTTATCTGTTCGGTGTTATTGGTCTGTCTTTCTCACTGGAATTTTCGCTTCCTGAGGGCACAAGTCTGTCCTGTTATACATCCAGGAACTTAGCATGTACCTAGCACAATCTGGCAATTCAGTTATTTGTAAAAATGGACAACCAAAGGAATTCTGTTATGAAATATAAAAGAGGATGTGTCACTATGTAATAGGTTAATGAAAATTTAATGGTCTTCAACCAGTTTTGCCATGATCTGTGTAATACACTTTTGTAGTAATATTCCTTGAAGAAAAGAAGCGGGGCTTTGTAGTTAGTCAGACCTTAGTTTTATTTGTGTTCCTACTAGTTGTCTTAGAGGTAAGTTCCTTAATCTCCATGGATCTTATTTTCCCAATTAGGCAAACTTGGGTAATTTTGTTTATCTTGCAGGATTTTTAAGGATTAAAGATAAGAGGAATAGTACCAAGTACAGTGCCTGCCACACAGTGATGCTCAGTAATTATAGGGAATTAATGTTTATTTTATTTGTAAGAAGGATCACAGAAAGGGAAAGTTAAAAACATTATCTAAGTAAGTACTGATCACAAAAGTGAGTTTTATAGACTAAGCAAAGCATCTAAACTACAGTAAAACCTTGTGATATCTGAATGGAGCTAGTAAAAAAAAAAATACCACCCCCTTATCTTCATCCTTTCTGCAATCTTATTGTAGTATACCTTGTATATATGTATTTGATTCTATATTTCCATATTTGATATATATTTAATAGATACATGAATTTATAAGGCAATCACAAACATTTGAACTCTGATAATTAGGAGTCAAATGTTGATTTTTTTAAGATAGAAAAATGGTTTTGTGGTTATGTTAAAGAAAGAGTCCTTTAGTTTTTAGAAATAAATCCTAAAGTATTTATTGATGGAAATTATATGATATTTTAGATTTGCCTGTACATCATGAGTGAGAATTGGGCAGATTGATAGGATTAGAAACACATGTGGATGTGAGTTGAGGATTATTGACCCTGGGTAATGTATATGTGGGAATTGTTTTGTGTATTTTACTTTTTCATAATTATAAGTAGGGAAGAAAGGAAATGGAGAGTTTAAGCTTATATAGAGAGTGGGGAGATCAGGCACTTTCCCACTCACCTACATTGTCAGCCAGGGTTGAGAAAAGGGTGACATTTGGGGGCCTGCCAATACAAAGGCTGAGTTGTGAGTCTGTCACAACATAATGAAGTTCAGTAGGTTTCAAGTCACATCTATTCACGTGTGAAATTTTAAGTAACATTTTTCACTGACTGACTCATATAGCTGAATGAGGAGGAAGGGATCACCAGACATTTGCGAGAACTCCCTGACATGAAACACAAAAGCAAAAAAAAAAGAAGCCAACATCAAGGAAACTCCAAGGAAACAGATAGTAAAGCAAATTATAAATAATTAAAATTATGCTTACGGAGTCTTTTCCAGTGAGTCACTTCTTCACATCAGGTGGCCAGAGTATTGGAGTTTCAGCTTCAGCATCAGTCCTTCCAGTGAATATTCAGGACTGATTTCCTTCAGGATTGACTGGTTGGATATCCTTGCAATCCAAGGGACTCTCAAGAGTCTTCTCCAACATCACAGTTCGAAAGCATAAATTCTATTTTACGTAAGTAGTGTGCATTTAGTAGATGTTTTCCTTGTATTTGTTGACAATATGAGTAAAACATGATTCAGACAGCCAAAAAAAAAAATTATGCTTAATATTCAGAGAAAGAGGATAATGAATGCATGAATAAAGAAGATGTCAAGAATAACAAAGATAATTTGAAAATTAAAAATATAATTATCAGTTTAGTTCAGTCACTCAGTCGTGTCCGACTCTTTGTGACCCCATGGACTGCAGCACTCCAGGCCTCCCTGTCCGTTGTCAACTTCCGGAGTTTACTCAAACTCACGTCCATTGAGTCTGTGATGCCATCCAACCATCTCACCCTCTGTCGTCCCCTTCTCCTCTTGCCTTCACTCTTTCCCAGCATCAGGGTCTTTTCCAATGAGTCAGTTCTTTGCATTAGGTGGCCAAAGTATTGGAGTTTCAGCTACAGCCTCAGTCCTTCTAATGAATATTCAGGACTGATTTCTTTTAGGATGGACTGGTTGGATCTCCTTGCAGTCCAAGGGACTCTCTAGAGTCTTCTCCAATACCACAGTTCAAAAGCATCAATTCTTCAGCGCTCAGCTTTATTTATAGTCCAACTCTCACATCAATACAGGACTACTAGAAAAACCATAGCCTTGACTAGATGGACCTTTGTTGGCAAAGTAATGTCACTGCTTTTTGATATGCTGTCTATGCTTTTTAATATGCTGTCTAGATTGGTCATAACTTTCCTTCCAAGGAGTAAGCGTCTTTTAATTTCATGGCTACAGTCACCATCTGCAGTGATTTTGGAGCCCACCAAAATAAAGTCTGACACTGTTTCCACTGTTTCTCCATCTATTTGCCATGAAGTGATGGGACCAGATGCCATGATCTTCATTTTCTGAATGTTGAGCTTTAAGCCAACATTTTTACTCTCCTATTTCACTTTCATTGAGAGACTCTTTAGTTCTTCTTCACTCTCTGCCATAAGCGTGGAGTCATCTGCATAACTGAGATTATTGATATTTCTCCCGGCAATCTTGATTCCAGCTTCTGCTTCATCCAGCCCAGCAATTCTCATGATGTACTCTGCATAAAAGTTAAATAAGCAGGGTGACAATGTACAGCCTTGACGTACTTCTTTCCCAATTTGGAACCAGTCTGTTGTTCCATGTCCAGTTCTAACTGTTGCTTCCTGACCTGCGTACAGGTTTCTCAAGAGGCAGGTCAGTTGGCCTGGTATTCCCATCTCTAAGAATTTTCCACAGTTTGTTGTGATCCATATAGTCAAAGACTTTTGTGGCATAGTCAATAAAGCAGAAATAGATGTTTTTCTGGAACTCTCTTGCTTTTTTGATGACCCAGCAGATGTTGGCAATTTGATCTCTGGTTCCTCTGCCTTTTCTAAAACCAGCTTGAACATCTGGAAGTTCATGGTTCACGTACTGTTGAAGCCTGGCTTGGAGAATTTTGAGCCTTACTTTGCTAGCGTGTGAGATGAGTACAATTGTGTGGTAGTTTGAGCATTCTTTGGCATTGCCTTTCTTAGACTTTGAAATGAAAACTGCCGTTTTCTAGTCCTGTAGCCACTGCTGAGTTTTCCAAATTTGCTGGCATATTGAGTGCAGCACTTTCACAGCATCATCTTTTAGGATTTGAAATAATAGCTCGACTGGAATTCCATCACCTCCACTAGCTTTGTTTGTAGTGATGCTTCCTAAGGCCCACTTGACTTCATGTTCCAGGATGTCTGGCTCTAGGTGAGTGATCACACCACCGTGATTATCTGGGTCGTGAAGATCTTTTTCATATAGTTCTTCTGTGCGTTCTTGCCACTTCTTCTTAATATCTTCTGCTTCTGTTATGTCCATACCATTTCTGTCTTTTTTTTGAGCCCATCTTTGCATGAAACGTTCCCTTGGTATCTCTAATTTTCTTCAAGAAAATATAATTATACAGTTTAATTATAGAATTTAAAATTATGGAACATGAGCTGAAAGAAATATCTGGAAGCCTGTTCTCACTATAGTCTTTATTTACAGAAGGGGACTCTGAAACTCGAGGGAAAAACGGCAGTTATGGAACCACTGGAAAGTGATTGTACCTGCAGGGTCCTAGCAGTGTGAGTTTTAAACTATTTTAGGCTTCAGTTGTGACTGCACATTAACATTAAACAGAAAGCTTTTAAAAATTTTAATAATGCCTGGGTCTCATTTCTATTGGTTTTAGTTTGAATAAAGTAGAATGAGGCATTATTATTTTTAAAAGCTCCCCAGATAATTTTCTTGTAAAACATGGGTTGAGATCTAGTGTAAGCTTCTCAAAAGCAAAGCCCATGCTTTATTTATTAGTATATACACTGCTTTGTACATAGTAAGCTTTTAGTATTTTCTGTAGAAATAACCATCATCACTGATGGTGGCTCCAAGTTAGAGGAGTAAAGGTTAAACTGTATGACTTTCCCCAGTCCTCGTAACTTCTATATACCATCTGATCAAATGAATGATTATACCCTAGTTTTTAAAGAGGGTTTTTTTTTTTTTTTGATCAAATCCTAGGCATTTCACTTCATCTGTAAACATTTCAGTAGTGATCTCCAAAAGATAGTCTTTAAAAAAACAAATAATTATCTTAAAAAATTAACAGTGTTTACTTAATATGATAGATTTTTAATTAGTGTTCAAATTTCCAGTGTCTCATAAATACTAGAAACAGGATCCACAGAATGTCTCTGCCTTTTGGTGTTGATTGATACATCTCTCTTGCTCTCTCCCTCTTTTCTTCTCTCTCCTTTCCTTGAAGTTATTTGCTGAGCAATTTATTTGTCCTGTAATTTCCTGCAAGAGGTGCTAAGTGCATCTGCCTCAAGCATATTCCTTTGCCTGGGGTAGGGGAAATACTGCTTTATAAGTGACTGTGTGTCCTTCCATTAGGTAGCACGTGGTCTAAAGAGGGCCATTTTTATTAGGTTGTACATGAAAAGATTACATAAACAATCTGCCGTAGTAATCTTTAAGTTTTCTTCCTAAAGCAGGATACTTTCAAGATCTAAGCCTTCTACTTTAAGATAGATGTGCTTTGCAGGAAAAGCTGTGGTAGGGACCCCTTTTTGGCTGAGCTGTGGTTCTTTATTGTGCTTGAGAATCCTCTGTGAGGCTTGTTAAAAGTGTAGATTCCTGTGCCCAAAAAGATTCTGATTCAAAATCTCAGAGGAGACACTGGGAGGCCATGTACTTAATAGATTGATATCAGCGCAGGTGTTTTGTTGATCACAATTTGTAAAAGCAGGAGAAATATCACAGCATTTTCATCCTGTGTCTAGGGTTTGGTCTTTGCAGAGTTTATTTTACCTTCTTACACTGTATAAGGGGTGACCTGCCCTTCAGTGGTCAGTGTCTCACAGTCCTATTTTGGAACTTATTTATAATTGGCTTATTAAATTCTAACTCTTTATAAGTAAAGACCTGATTTTACTGTTCTATGTTATTTTAGTGAAGCAAAGTTCAGTAATATTAGAAACTTTATGGAAAACAGAAGAAAAGGAAAAGGAAACATTTATTGAAGAGGTCAAGATTTCATTTAGTCTTTTAGCAAAATAGTTCTCAAGACTAAGTGTATTCACTTACCTCATTATTCACACTTAGTCTTTTCCCTTTGCTCCATATTAATGACTGCCTAGACAACTGTTCAGAACAGGAGGAAAGTAGTAGTAGTCCCTGTTTGTCAGTAGCTAATTATTTTTTATCATGCCTGCCTATACAGAGAGAAAACTGATACAGCATAGCTGTAAAATTCAATCAAACAGATTACATCATATATTTGAATATTTGTTCATATTTTTGTGTTTGATATATATTTCATAGGTTTATATACATTCAGAATTATACAGAAAATTTTTTTCTTCTGAATGTAAATTTCTGCAAGTTCATAGGAGAAAACAATCTTAGACGCCATGACCAAAGTGAATCTTTCTGTCAGCCATAAAATAATTGCATAAATCTGTTCATTTGAGACAATATAATATGGACTTTTGCATATATTTTTAGAATCTAATTTGTTTTTAAGAAGAGGTATTTATGTATAAGAATTTCTCCTAAATATTTTTTCAAATTATTTTTTTTACTTAAATTATAGATATTTTACTATTATTACAAATGGATAATGCTATTCTTTGGAGACATTATTAGTTTCCAGAGGGACATATCTTCTAAAATCATTATATGGCCAGTGAAAACATAAGATTCAATGCATGAGTTCATGCAAGTATTTACTGAGCACCTAGTATGCCCCAGCTACTCTTCTGTTCTCTAAAGATACAGCAACCAATGAAACAGAAAAAAAAAAAGCAAACAAAAACAAAGCAAAACTGCCCTCTTGGAGCTTACAACATAGCAGGAAATGATATTTTGGGTAGTAAAAAATGATAAGGTTGAAAAACAGGTAGGAGAGGGAACAGGGATTTTTTGGGGGAATCAATGAAATTTTAGTTTGGGTTGTCTGGAAATGGCTCAATCAGAAGGTAACATTGAGTAGTGAACTGATTGAATTGAAAGGGTGAGCCTTTGAGCTATCTAGGAGAACATTCCTAGCAAAGAGAATGGTAAGTGCAAAGGTCCTTAGGTGAATATATGATTGATCTTTTGGGAAACAGAGTGAATAGAGTGGAGAGAGTAGTAGGAGAGGAGGTTAGAGTGGTAATAGTGTGCCTGGAAGTGAAAATTCATTTCATATTTAGGATCTTGGTTTGTTTTTTTTTTTTTTGCTGAAAGTGAGATTGAAAACCATTGAATGGGTTTGAGAAGGGGGGTGGTGCAAACTGACTAAGGGCCTTATCTGGACCCATTGCTAGCTTCTGCGGTAGAAACAGACTGAAGATGGGCAATATTGGAAGCAGGGGAGGTGTTTAGGAAGATTTTTACAGTAACCTGGATAAGAGATGGTGGCTTGGATCAGAGTACTTGTAGAGGTTGGGAGACATAGTTGGATTTTGATGTATTATAATAATATAGGTGACAGAATTTACTGATAGAATTTCATTTTACATCCAAGTTATAAGCCCAGTATTTAATTCATAAATCAATGTATAATTCTTTCAACTATAGAAAAGTAGGAGAGTTATATATGAAGCAGATGATTTAAATCTTAACTTTTTATATACTATGAAAGGTACTTTATCAAGGTAATTAAAATATTTGATGATGAATAAATAGTACTTCCTGATACATATTTATATTTTAATAGCAGGATAATTAAAACTCAATCCCACTATTTACTGAGTTAATTTTATCTTTTGTAAAGTATCTAGTTAAAAGCTTAATGTCTTATATCTTCTAACATTTGTAGTTAAAATAGAAGAGCTGGTTGTATAAAGTTAAGTGGAAGAAATATATTTATTTAATGTAATGTTTAATCATGTGAAGAGCTCAGATAATTTTTTTTTCTGAGATCTATCAGTAGAGGGCAGCAAAGTTTCAAGCAGTGTGTATTTAGGTTCCTGGGAGGCTGTGCAAACGAAAGCGAAACCTTTCCGGGTTTTTTTTGTTGCTCTTAAGAAGTTTGTTCTGGCTTGCTTTTTAATGAAGAGCTTTGGTAATATCACTTAAAAACCCTGTAGCTTTGCTTCAGATATTTAACCAACTGTTCCCTTAGGTGCTATAGATGCTTTCTTAATGATAGCATGTCTTTTTTTCTTTCTGTAATTTAGGGAGTACCAGGGCCAGGAAAATATGACATTAAGAGTCAATTTCAGAAGAATAAAAGTACAACATCAAATGTAAATGATGCATCACCTGCTTTTCTTTCCCAATCCCAGGTAATGTTCTACAGTTGTTTCACAGATAGAGGATAATAGATAAAAGGTGACACTAGCAACAAATTCAGTGGTGTTAGGGAGATTATAAAAAGAAAAGTGGTATATAAACTAACTGGGAACAGATATAATCTAGGCAAATCATATTGCCAAAAAATGTGGGTAAACTTAAATGACATAAGATTACAATATTAAGAATATTTCAGAGATTAGTATTCAAATTGTAATTTTTAGTAAACATTTTCTACTAAGCAAATTTGCATATGTGAAAGTTCAGTTTATCTTATAAGAAATTTACTCTGGGTTTTAAAATATACTTTGCTAACAAGTTTATGACTGGAAGGTGATCAAACCAGTCATGAAACATCATGAAACATCATGAAAAACACTGGGCTGGATGAAGCACAAGCTGGAATCAAGATTGCCGGGAGAAATATCAATAACCTCAGATATGCAGATGACACCACACTTATGGCAGAAAGCGAAGAAGAACTAAAGAGCTTCCTGATGAAAGTGAAAGAGGAGAGTGAAAAAGTTGGCTTGGAACCCAACATTCAGAAAACTAGGATCATGGCATCCGGTCCCATCATTTCATGGCAAATAAATGGGGAAACAGTGGAAACGGTGACAGACTATTTTTTTGGGCTCCAAAATCATTGCAGATAATGACTGCAGCCATAAAATTAAAAGACACTTACTTCTTGGAAGAAAAGGTATGACCAACATAGACAGCATATAAAAAAGCAGAGACATTACTTTGCCAACAAAGGTCCATCTAGTCAAGGCTATGGTTTTTTCCAGTAGTCATGTATGGATGTGAGAGTTGGACTATAAAGAAAGCTGAGCACTGAAGAATTGATGCTTTTGAACTGTGATGTTAGAGAAGACTCTAGAGAGTCCCTTGGACTGCAAGGAGATCCAACTAGTCCATCCTAAAGGAGATTAGTCCTGAATATTCATTAGAAGGACTGATGCTGAAGCTGAAGCTCCAATACTTTGGCCACCTGATGTGAATAACTGACTCATTGGAAAAGACCCTGATGCTGGGAAAGACTGAAGGCAGGAGGAGAAGGGGGCAACAGAGGGTGAGATGATTGGATGGCATCACTGACTTAATGGAAATGAGTTTTAGCAAAATCCAAAGATAGTGAAGGACAGGGAAGCCTGCTGTGCTGCAGTCTATGGAGTTTCAAAGAGTCAGACATGACTGAGTGAGTGAACAACAATGAATATTTGAAGTGTTAACATGTAATCTATGAGAATATGCCAGTCTTTTGGAGAAGGTTCTAAAGGCTTTCTGGAGCCTGGCCATAGGTCACATCTAAACTTGCCACTGGAGTGTTAGTGATGCAAGAGTCTATTTCACAGTAATCATTTTATATTCTCCAAGGTCTATATTTAGGGAACTTGAATTGAAGGTGTCTAAGCTATTTCTTTGGCAAGAACATTATAATACTAACAAACCTTTATAATGTGGATCAAGTAGTTGTGATATTTCTCCAGTTGTACTGTGTAAAACTCTGATTATCTTACTTAACTAGGGAAGGTCATTAACCTTTAGATGACTACATGTGACTACTTTGGTTTCATTGTACTTAAGAGACACCTCCTTGGAGAGAGGTAGATTGCAGGTATATTTTGGAGACATAATTAACATGACTTTTTAATGAGTTAATGTTGTGGTAAGGGACTAGAAAGAATCGAGAATGAATACTAGGTTTCTGCCTTGAGCAGCTTGATGGTACTTAAGGTACAACACAGAATGGATGTAGGGGAGTGAGATACTGTGTGTGCCTTTGATTTTTAAAAATCACATTTTTGCAACTAGAACTCTCAGTTTTTATGCTATTCTATTCATCTAATATATAGTCCTAATGTGACATCACTTGGCATCGATTATAATGTTTTAAATATATTTTTCAGAAATGAAAAGGAGTATGGTATCAGTTTTGCTTAAAGATGTGGAAGAGTTAAAACCAACAGGACTGCCTGCTAGGGTAGTGTTAGTGTTTAGTTGAATATGGATAGATTTATTAATGACTATGATTGAAAAAGCAATAATGCAATTAACTAGGTGGACTTAGAAGACAATTTTTGTTTTTTAGGAATAAAGGCACTATTATGTTTCTGGGATACTTATTTTAGTCATTGACTTAAGAAGTTGCTTGGTATTTTAGCTAAATGCATTGAATTTTCTTATATCTTCAACTAGTAATTTTTAAAACATAAGATTTTCTTTATACTAATGCTTCTCAACTTTTACTGCAAATTAGAATATTTTGGGAAATTTTAATACAAATCCAATTGCTTTCTTTCCTATCTCCCAGAGATTGATGGAGCTTGTCCAGAATAGGGCCCGGGCAGACATCAATTTTTTTTTTTTTTAAACTCATGAAGAAATGCAGCCAGGGTTGAACATTACCATTTAAAAATATTGTACTCAGCATTTAAATAATAAGATAGTATTTAGGAAGGCTTTGGAAATGTTTCTACATGGAAGGAGGCTAAAAGCAATATCTGAGCCTAGACTAGATGATGTATTGGATGGGAAAATTGTATTAGAGGTATAATTAGATCAACTGACAGATTTGGAATATGAATGGTAGATTAAGTAAAAGTCTTATATCATTGCTACATTTAAGAAAATACATGTAAGAAAATATCCCTATTTTTAGTAAATGCACACTAAAGTATTTAGGGAGAAAGGGCCACAACACAACATATGTAACTTTCCATTAAATAGTTCTGTATATGTGTGTGTGCTTGTGTGTGTGTGTGTGTGTGTGTGCGTGCGTAGAGACAGAGAGAGGGAGTAATGGACATACAAACAGAAAAACAGAAATAAAGTGGGCAAATGAAAAAAGTGAATGGCATATTAACAGTAGGTGAATCTGATAAACATGGCACAGGAATTTTCTATATTATTTTTATTTATAACTTTGAATATTCCAAATTTTAAATTAATTCTAAATAAAAAGTTAAAAAATAAATTATACAATACTATATTATATAAGATTTCATAGTTTACGTATAGATACATTTAATCAGTCAGTTCAGTTCAGTTGCTCAATCATGCCTGATTCTTTGTGACCCTATGGACTGCAGCATGCCAGGCTTCCCTGCCAATGAATATAGCTTATTATAAGTTTATAATATAATAAATTTAATATTATAAGGTAAAGTGATATATGAACCACTTGAATCTATAAGATTTTTTTCTTAAAGTAGCTAATATTGTTGTGTTAATTGAGTATACATATTCAGGAACTTTGTCAATTTGTACAGTTTTATTACATAGAAGAAACTGTATTTGATCATATAGATTTTATTTATTATCTTAACTTTCAGAATATCTTAAATGTGGAGATTGTCTATACACTATCATCTGAATCTCATAATGAGATGATTTCCTTTGAAAAGCCTTTCTGGCTTAGCAAAGTATATAATGCATTACTGTATTAATATACATATGATTTTACTAAAAGTATATATTTTATGTTTTGATAGGTACAAGATATTAATTCATATACATTTTCTTCACTCCATTAAGAAATAAATTAAATTCCAGATGTTATATTACTAAAAAGGCAGCTTTTAACTCATGAAATATCAAAATGTACCATTACTTTCTCACTGGCATATTTTCCTGTTCTTCGCTAGAGGTTTGTCCCTATGAAATCAATCACTCCAGCTCCTGGCACATACAATGAATCTCGAACTGCTTTCAAGCCCTTGAAGAAAACATTAGGATTGAAAAATACATCATTTGGTCAAAGTGCTGCTCGATTCATACAAGACTCTAAGACAGAGAAAATGCCAGGTTGGGAATTAATTCATATATATCCACTCTAACTTTATGTAACTTAATATTCTTAACAAGATGGATGCACCAGAAAGTACAATTTTTTGTTGTTGTTGTTCTGTGGGTTGTGTTGTTAAGTCAACATTTTTTTTAAGCATTGACTATACACTAAACCCAGATAAAAATAATGTGCAATTTTAGTAAGATTTTAATTTAACTTATCATATATATTAATTGTAATTTTCTATTGCTTTCCTTTTTTCAATAAAGATCCTAATTTTCTCTTGGTAGATGAACATATATAATATATTAACTATGTGGTCACTGCCAGTAATGTAACTTATGATATTCAGTTTTGTTAAAATTTTATTTTGGGGTATGTCCAATCATATGTTCTAGTATTCTCAGTGGGTGTTCTTGTATATATATATATAATATGTTATATATAATTATATACATATGGCAGAAAGTGAAGAAGAACTCAAGAGCCTCTTGATGAAGGTGAAAGAGGAGAGTGAAAAAGTTGGCTTAAAGCTCAATGTTCAGAAAACTAAGATCATGTCATCTGGTCTCATCACTTCACGGCAAATAGATGGGGAAACAGTGGAAACAGTGTCAGACTTTACTTTTTTGGGCTCCAGAATCACTGCTGATGGTGACTGCAGCCATGAAATTAAAAGATGCTTACTCCTTGGAAGGAAGGTTATGGCCAACCTAGATAGCATATTTAAAAGCAGAGACATTACTTTGCCAACAAAAGTCCGTCTAGTCAAGGCTATGGTTTTTCCAGTGGTCATGTATGGATGTGAGAGTTGGATGGTGAAGAAAGCTGAGCGCCGAAGAATTGATGCTTTTGAACTGTGGTGTTGGAGAAGACTCTTGAGAGTCCCTTGGACTGCAAGGAGATCCAATCAATCCATCCTAAAAGAGATCAATCCTGGGTGTTCATTGGAAGGCCTGATGTTGAAGCTGAAACTCCAATACTTTGGCCACCTTATGCGAAGGGTTGACTCATTGGAAAAGACCCTAATGCTGGGTAGGATTGGGGGCGGGAGGAGAAGTGGACGACAGAGGATGAGATGGTTGGATGGCATCACCGACTCGATGAACATGGGTTTGGGTAGACTCTGGGAGTTGGTGATGGACAGAGAGGCCTGGCGTGCTGCAATTCATGGGGTCGCAAAGAGTTGGACACGACTGAGCGACTGAACTGAACTGATATATAATTACTATATATAATATATGTTACATATTTAAATATATAGACATATACTAGATTACAGTGGGTAATCTTTATATATCTTAGAATGTAACACAAAAATAACATAGAGCTTCCCAGGTGGCTCAGTGGGTAAAGAATTCACCTTCAGTGCAGGAGACATGGGTTTGATCCCTGGGTTGGGAAGATCCCCTGGAGGAAGGCATGGTGACCAACTCTAGTATTCTTGCCTGGAGAATCCCGTGGACAAAGAAGCCTGGTGGGCTACAGTCCATGGGGTCACAGAGAATTGGAAACAACTGAAGTAACTGAGCACAACACACTAACATATATGTTGTCTGTTGCTGCATGACAAAGTTAGTGGCTTAAAAAAATACTTTTTCTATCATATCTCATTAATTTGTGGGATTTCTAGAAGGCAGAGTTCAGATGAGACTGTCATTCAGATTGTGTGCTTAGTTCCAGCATTGCTGCCCCAGGGTAGCTGATCTTTTGACATAGTAGCACAGGGCTCTGTGAGACCTGGTAGGATGCTGTAAGACTTCTTATGACTGACCCTCAGAATATCCCAGGAATCATTTCTGCTACAATCTATTAGTCAATCAAATGACCCTGGGTAGCCCATATTGAACAGAAGGACATGAAACTTTATCTCTCAATGACATGGATGGCAAAGAATTGGTAGCCATTTCTAAAATTTTATATAAATGGAATCATACATTATTTAGAATTTTGTCTATCATCTTTCACTTGGCGTGATGTTTTTGAGTTCATTCATGTTGTTGCATTTATTTTTTCTTTTTATTATTGAGTAGTATTCCATTGTTTGGGTGTAGCACATTTTGTTTATCTGCTCACCAGCTGATGGGCATTTGGTTTGTTTTCATCTCTCTTGGAGAAATAATTAAAAGTAGAATTTCTGGGTCATATGGTAAGTATAAGCTTAACTTTGTAAGAAGTTGACAAATTGTTTTTAAAAGTAGCAAAGCACTTTGCATTCCTGTCAGCAATATATGAGAAGTCTTTCTAAAAAAATTACCTCAAGTTACTCTGTTTATGAAGAAGACGTATATAAACAACAGAATACTGCTCAGCCATAAGAAGAGTGAACTTTTGCCATTTGCAGCAATATAGATCGACTTTGAAGATATTATGCTAAATGAAATGTCAGAGAAAAAAACTACAGTATAATATCATTTATTTGTGAAATCTAAAAAATACAACAAACTAGTGAATAAAACAAAAAAGAAGCAGACTCACAGATAAAGAGAACAAACTAGTGTTTACCAGTGAGGAGAGGGCAGAGGGGAGGAGTACAGCGGCAGGGATAAGTAAAAGGGTTATTATGAGATTATATGAAGTCAGGTGTGTGAAACTTTTGAAAACTTTAAAGCATTATAGAATTTAAAGACTCATTCAATAAATGCAATACAATAAAATAAATGGTAAAGTTACTAAGTTTAAAAGAATTAAAAAGGTGCTTATTATTATATATTCTTCATAATTCTAGGTCCTGGGTTTTATAATATCCAAAACAATACATTCATCGACAACTTTAGCAATACCTACTGGAAGAAACCAAAGAAAAGTGCATTTGGTTCTTCTGTTCCTCGGACTCTCTTCCTGGTTCAGAAGGAAGTTTTTACTACTCCTGGGCCTGCTGATTATAAGGTAATATGTGAATACCAAAATTATATTATTTATATCTCATATGAAGAATTTAGACTTTACAGAATTACCTGTGGTATATGCACCTCATTATTATAAGCCATACAATTATTATTAAAATTACTTACATGTGGTCAATTATGGCATAAGAACAAAAACTAATTTGGTTCCCAGCTGCATTTGTGACTTCTTTTTCAGAAATAGACTTACTTAGGATTGCCTGGTGGTTAGGTCGCCAGCTTTCACTACTGAAGGTGTGCAGGTGTGGGTTCAGTCCCTGGTAGGGAAGCTGTGATCTCACAAGCCATGTGGTACGGTTAAAAAAAAGAAGTCTTATTATTTACCTCTTTGAAGGTCTCATATGCTTTTGGCATTTGGAATTTTCCCAGACCAGATATCAAACCCATGCCCCTGCACTGGCAGGTGAATTCTTATCCACTGTACCTGCAGTGAATTCCACACTTCAGTTCAGTTCAGTTGCTCAGTTGTGTCTGACTCTTTGCAACCCCATGGACTGCAGCACACCAGGCCTCCCAGTCCATCACCAACTCCCGGAGTGTACTCAAACTCATGTCCTCTGAGTCAGTGATGCCATCCAACAATCTCATCCTCTGTCATCGCCTTCTTCTCCCACTTTCAATCTTTCCCAGCATCAGGGTCTTTTCCAGTGAGTCAGTTCTTCCCATCAGGTGGCCAAAGTATTGGAGTTTCAGCTTCAGTAACAGACCTTCCAATGAATATTCAGGACTGGTTTTTAGGATGGACTGGTTGGATCTCCTTGCAGTCCAAGGGACTCTCAAGAGTCTTCTAAAACACCACAGTTCAAAGGCATCAATTCTTCAGTGCTCAGCTTTCTTTATACTCCAACTCTCACATCCATACATGACTACTGGAAAAACCATAGCCTTGGCTAGATGGAACTTTGTTGGCAAAAATGTCTATGCTTTTTAATATGCTGTCTACGTTGGTCATACTTTCTTTTCCAAGGAGTAAGTGTCTTTTAATTTCATGGCTGCAGTCACTATCTGCAGTGATTTTGGAGCACAAAAAATAGTCTCTCACTGTTTCCACTGCTTCCTCATTTATTTGCCATGAAGTGATGGAACCAGATGCCATGATCTTAGTTTTCTGAATGTTGGGTTTTAAGCCACATTTTTCACTCTCCTCATTCACTTCATCAAGAGGCTCTTTAGTTCTTTGTTTTCTGCCATAAGGGTGGTGTCATCTGCATATCTGAGGTTACTGACATTTTTCCCGGTGATCTTGATTCCAGCTTGTGCTTCATCCATCCTGGCATTTCTCATGATGTACTCTGCATATAAGTTAAATAATCAGGGTGACAATATACAGCCTTGACGTACTCCTTTTCCTATTTGGAACCGGTTTGTTGTTCCATGTCCAGTTTTAACTGTTGCTTCTTGACCTGCATACAGATTTCTCAAGAGGCAGGTCAGGTGGTCTGGTATTCCCATCTCTTTCAGAATTTTCCACAGTTTATTGTGATCCACACAGTCAAAGCCTGTGGCATAGTCAATAAAGCAGAAGTAGGTGCTTTTCTGGAACTCTCTTGCTTTTTCGATGATCCAGCAGATATTGGCAATTTGATCTCTGGTTGCTCTGCCTTTTCTAAATCCAGCTTGAACATCTGGAAGTCATGGTTCATGTACAGTTGAATCCTGGGTTGGAGAATTTTGAGCATTACTTTGCTAGCATGTGAGATGAGTACAATTGTGTGGTAGTTTGAGCATTCTTTGACATTGCCTTTCTTTGGGATTGGAATGAAAACTGACCTTTTCTAGTCCTGTGGCCACTGCTGAGTTTTCCAAATTTACTGGCATATTGAGTACAGCACTTTCACAGCATAATCTTTTAGGATTTGAAATAATAGCTCAGCTGAAATTCCATCACCTTCACTAGCTTTGTTCATAGGGATGCTTCCTAAGGCCCACTTGACTTCACATTCCAGGATGTCTGGCTCTAGGTGAGTGATCAGAGGATCATGATTATCTGGGTCATGAAGATCTTTTTTGTATAGTTCTTCTGTGTGTTCTCGCTACCTCTTCTTAATATCTTCTGCTTCTGTTAGATCCATACCTTTTCTGTCCTTTATTGTGCCCATATTTGCATGAAGTGTTCCCTTGGTATCTCTAATTTTCTTGAAGAGATCTCTAGTCTTCCCCATTCTATTGTTTTGCTCTATTTCTTTGCACTGATCACTGAGGAAGGCTTTCTTATCTCTCCTTGCTGTTCTTTGGAATTCTGCATTCAAATGGGAATATCCATCCTTTTCTCCTTTGCTTTTCACTTCTCTTCTTTTCACTGCTATTTGTAAGGCCTCCTCGGACAGCCATTTTGTTTTTTTGCATTTCTTTTTCTTGGGTATGGTCTTGATCCCTGTCTCCTGTACAATGTCATGAACCTTTTTCCATAGTTCATCAGGCATTCTGTCTATCAGATCTAGTCCCTTAAGTCTATTTCTTACTTCCACTGTATAATCGTTAGGGATTTGATTTATGTCATACTTGAATGGTCTAGTGGTTTTCCCTACTTTCTTCAATTTAAGTCTGAATTTGGCAATAAGGAGTTCTTGATCTGAGCCACAGTCAGCTCCCGGTCTTGTTTTTGCTGATGGCAGAGAGCTTCTTCATCTTTGGCTGCAAATATATAATTAGTCTGATTTTGGTATTGACCATCTAGTAATGTCCATGTTAGAGTCTTCTTTTGTGTTGTTGGAAGAGGGTGTTTGCTATGACCAGTTTTGCTTGGCAAAACTCTATTAACCTTTGCCCTGCTTCATTCTGTACTCCAAGGCCAAATTTGCCCGTTACTTCAGGTTTTTCTTGACTTCCTACTTTGCATTCCTGTCCCCTATAATGAAAAGGACATCTTTTTTGCATGTTAATTCTAGAAGGCTTTGTAGGTCTTCATAGAACCATTCAACTTCAGCTTCTTCAGCATTACTGGTTGGGGCATAGACTTGGATTAGTGTGATACTGAATGGTTTGCCTTGAAAACAAACAGAGATCATTCTGTCATTTTTGAGACTGCATCCAAATACTTCATTTCAGACTCTTTTGTTGACTATGATGGCTACTCCATTTTTTCTCAGGGATTCTTGCCCACAGTAGTAGCTATAATGGTCATCTGAGTTAAATTCCCCCATTCCAGTCCATTTTAGTTTGCTGATTCCTAAAATGTCGACGTTCACTCTTGCCATCTCCTGTTTGACCACTTCCAATTTGCCTTGATTCATGGACCTAACACCCAAGGTTCCTATGCAATATTGCTCTTTAGAGCAT
Organism: Giraffa tippelskirchi; assembly: GCF_054371585.1. Classification (NCBI taxonomy): domain Eukaryota; kingdom Metazoa; phylum Chordata; class Mammalia; order Artiodactyla; family Giraffidae; genus Giraffa; species Giraffa tippelskirchi. The sequence continues at coordinate 83,619,242 of NC_137275.1, read as the reverse complement.
CTGACCTTGCTTCCATCATCAGTCACATCCACAACTGGGTGTTCCTTTTGCTTTGGTTCCATCTCTTCATTCTTTCTGGAGTTATTTCTCCACTGATCTCTGATAGCATATTGGGCACCTACCGACCTGGGGAGTTCATCTTTCAGTGTCCTATCTTTTTGCCTTTTCATACTATTCATGGGGTTCTCAAGGCAGGAATACTGAAGTGGTTTGCCATTCCCTTCTCCAGTGGACCACATTCTGTCAGAAATCTCCACCATGACCCATCTGTCATGGGTGGCATAGCTCATAGTTTCACTGAGTTAGACAAGGCTGTGATCCATGTGATTAGATAGGTTAGTTTTCTGTGATTGTAGTTTTCAATCTGTCTGACCTCTGATGGAGGATAAGAGGCTTATGGACAGTAAAGGACAGAAATGGTATGGACCTAACAGAAGCAGAAGATATTAAGAAGAGGTGGCAAGAATACACAGAAGAACTAAACAAAGAAGATCTTCACGACCCACGTGATCATGATGGTGTGATCACTCAACTTGAGCCAGACATCTTGGAATGTGAAGTGAAGTGGGCCTTAGGAAGCATCACTACAAACAAAGCTAGTGGAGGTGATGGAATTCCAGCTGAGCTATTATTTCAAATCCTAAAATATGATAATGTGAAAGTGCTGCACTCAATATGCCAGCAAATTTGGAAAACTCAGCAGTGGCCACAGGACTAGAAAAGGGCAGTTTTCGTCTCCATCCTAAAGAATGACAATGCCAAAGAATGCTCAGACTACCTCACAATTGCACTCATCTCACATGCTAGTAAAGTAATGCTCAAAATTCCCCAAGCCAGACTTCAACAATACATGAACCGTGAACTTCCAGATGTTCAAGCTGGATTTAGAAAAGGCAGAGCAACCAGAGATTAAATTGCCAACATCCACTGGATCATTGAAAAAGCAAAAAAGTTCCAGGAAAACATCCATTTCTACTTTATTGACTATGCCAGAGCCTTTGACTGTGTGGATCACAATAAACTGTGGAAAATTCTGAAAGAGATGGGAATACCAGACCACCTGACCTGCCTCTTGAAAAATCTGTATGCAGGTCAAGAAGCAACAGTTGGAACTGGACATGGAACAACAGACTGGTTCCAAATTCAGAAAGGAATACGTCAAGGCTGTATATTGTCACCCTGCTTTTTAACTTATATGCTGAGTGCATGATGAGAAACACCTGGCTGGATGAAGCAGAATCTGGAATCAAGATCTCCAGAAGAAATATCAATAACCTCAGATATGCAGGCGACTCCACCCTTATTGCAGAAAGTGAAGAAGCGCTAAACAGCCTCTTGATGAATGTGAAAGAGGAGAGTGAAAAAGTTGGCTTAAAGCTCAACATTCAAAAAACAAAGATCATTGCATCTGGTCCCATCACTTCATGGCAAATAGATGGGGAAACAGTGGAAACAGTGGCAGACTTTATTTTTTGTGCTCCAAAATCGCTACAGATGGTGACTGCAGCCATGAAATAAAAAGACATTTACTCATTGGAAGAAAAGGTATGACTAATGTAGACAGCTTATTAAAAAGCAGAGACATTACTTTGCCAACAAAGGTCTGTCTAGTCAAGGCTATGGTTTTTCCAGTAACGTATGGATGTGAGAGTTGGACTTTCTAAGTCCAACTTAGAGAGTTGGACTTTTTAAGAAAGCTGAGTGCCAAAGAATTGATGCTTTTGAACTGTGGTGTTGGAGAAGACTCTTGAGAGTCCCTTGGACTGCAAGGAGATCCAACCAATCCATCCTAAAGGAAATCAGTCCTGAATGTTCATTGGAAGGACTGATATTGAAGCTGAAAGTCAAATACTTTGGCTCCCTGATGCAAAGAGCTGACTTATTTGAAAATATCCTGATGCTGGGAAAGATTGAAGGCAGGAGGAGAAGAGGATGACAGAGGACGAGATGGTAGATGGCATCATCAACTCAATGGATATGAGTTTGAGTAAATTCCGGGAGTTGGTGATGGACAGGCAGGCCTGGCGTGCTGCAGTCCAAAATGTTGGACATGACTGAGTGACTAAACTGCACTGATAACTATATTCTATATGTTCAGGAAGGTAGCGGAAAGATAGAACATATTATGTAGAGAAATGTCACAAATGAAGAGCCACAAATTGAAGTTCATGAAATGGGAAGTATACCACATGAAAATAAGTACACTCTGACTAACAGCAATTTATCCAGTTTAGACAAAAAGATTAGTTAATGTCAAGACAGTAATACAAACTACCTCAAATGAAATACAGTGAGAAAAAAAGACAAAAAAGTAATGAATAAAATATCAGTGAACCATAGATATATTTGAAGTGGCCTAAATGTGTAACTAGAATCCTTGAAGGGAAAGAAGGAGTGAATGAAGCACAACAAATAATTTTAAGAAATAATATGGCTGAAAATTTCCAAATTTTGATGAGATCTAAAACCACATATTCATAAAGTTCAACAAACTCATAGCAAAAAGGCATCAAAGGACGATTCCAAGGCAAATTACAATCAAATTGAATAAAATGGTAACAAAGAAAAAAATTCTTGAAAACAACCAGATGATAAGTAAACCTGAGGTTAAGAGGGATGAAGTTAAAAATGACACTACATTTCAGGTTGGAAATGATGCAAGTCAGAAGACAGCAGTGCAACATCTTTAAAGTATTGAAAGTAAACAGTTGTTAGCCTGTAATTCAATTGCAGGCTCAAATACCTTGCAAAAATGAAGACAAAGTGAAAAGCTTTTCTAAAAACTTCCATGTATAAAATACATGGAAATGTAATGCACAGCCAATGCAGGAGATATAAGAGATGTGGGTTTGATCCCTGGGTATATCCCCTGAAGGAAGAAAGAGCAATCCATTCTAGCCTTCTTGCCTGGAGAATCCCCATGGATAGAGGAACCTCACACGCTACAGTCCATAAGCTTGCAAAGAGTCAGACACGACTGGAGCAACTTAGCATGCATATACGTACTATACTGAATATTTGAAAGTTGTTATGTAAATCTTACAAGTTCTCATTGCACAAAAAACTTTGTGGTGATGGATGTTAACTTGACATTGTGATGACCATTTGCAATATGTACAAGTATCAAACTATTATGTTGTACACCTGAAGCTAATATAATGTTGTATGTCAACTCTACCTCTATAAAAAAGAAGACCTTTTCATATATATGAAAGCTGAAATACTTACCCACAAAAGTGTAAGAAATGTTAAAGAAAGTCCTCCAGGCAGAAAAAATGTTACCCAATAAAATCTGGATCTTTATGAAGTAATGCAGAGTATAAAAGATACTTGTATGGGTAAATATAAAAGTTTTGTTTGATTTCTCATTTCATTGAAAGCAAAAATTTTTCATTTTTTGATTTGCTGACAGTTTACCTCTGTAGAAAGAAGTGGAAGCCAATAGAGGAACTCTTATTCTAGGCTTAATTTTGATTAAATAGAGGAGAACTCATTTATGAAATAGAAGGGAAGAATAATTTTATAAATAGGGGTCATGTTATTTAAAAGTTAAGAATTGTCAAAGAAAGAGATTCTGGACATTGTTAGATATGTACAAGAAATACAGAAAATCCCTGTTTCAAAATGATCAGCAGAAAACAAAAAATGTTCCTAAGATAAGAGATGATACAAATAAAATTAGCCCATCAGAAACCACTCTTATGAGTAAAAATTCTGACAATGCAGTTTGCTGCACGTTAAACTTTTAAAAAATTAATTATTTTACATATAACCACTCTTTTTTAGATTTCCTGCCTGTTTAGGTCAACACAGAGCATTGAGTACAGTTTCCTGTGCTATACAGTATGTTTTCATTAGTAACCTATTTTATACATAATAGTGTGTGTATATATATGTATATATATAATATATATCAGTTCAGTTCAGTTGCTCAGTCATGTCTGACTCTTTGCGACCCCATGAATTGTAGCACGCCGGGCCTCCCTGTCCATCACCAACTCCCGGAGTTCACCCAAACCCATGCCCATCGAGTTGATGATGCCATCCAACCATCTCATCCTTTGTCGTCCCCTTCTCCTCCTGCCCCCAATCCTTCCCAGCATTAGGGTCTTTTCCAATGAGTCAACTCTTCGCATGAGGTGGCCAAAGTATTGGAGTTTCAGCTTCAACATCAGACCTTCCAGTGAACACCCAGGACTGATCTCCTTTAGGATGGACTGGTTGGATCTCCTTGCAGTCCAAGGGACTCTCAAGAGTCTTCTCCAACACCACAGTTCAAAAGCATCAATTCTGTGGTGCTGAGCTTTCTTCACTGTCCAACTCTCACATCCATACATGACCACTGGAAAAACCATAGCCTTGACTAGACGGACTTTTGTTGGCAAAGTAATGTCTCTGCTTTTAAATATGCTATCTAGGTTGGTCATAACCTTCCTTCCAAGGAGTAAGCATCTTTTAATTTCATGGCTGCAATCACCATCAGCAGTGATTTTGGAGCCCCCCAAAATATACATATATATATATATATATATATATATATAATATGTATATATTGCTCTGTGGTGAAGAATCCACCTACCAATGCAGGAGACAGGGGTTTGATCCCTGGGTTAGGAAGATCCCCTGGAAAAGGAAATGGCAACCTACTCCAGTATTTGTGCCTGGAAAATCCCATAGACAGAAGAGCCTGGTGGGCTATATTCCATGGGGTTGCAAAAGAGTCGAATGTGACTTAGTGACTGAACAACAGTGTATATATGTTGACTCTAACCTTCCAACTCATCGCCGCTCCCCTCTTCCCTTGGTATACGTAGTTTGTTTTCGAAGTCTGTGTCTGTATTTCTGCTTTGGGAATAAGTTCACCTGTACCATTTTTCTAGATTCCACATATGAGTGATATTATATGATATTTTTCTCTTTCTTCATTCAGAGTTCATGTTTAAAAAGACATCTTAATGTATGTATATATAATTATTCATTTTTCTCATCACTGCAGAAGTTGAGAAAGCTTAAAAGAATGCATATATGGAAAAGTTAAAGTAGCTAAAAATTCAGGTGGAAAATATGGAAAGAATAGATATGTGGATATTCTGTACATAGAATATAAACAGAAGTTAAACTTTGGGGAAGTTTGAACATAGTTGTCAGATCATCAAAGGGCATTTACAGAACTTTGCAACTATGTCTATCCTATAGTACACACTCAGGAAGTAATAATTGAATAAATGAATACAACAGAGAAGCATAGAAATATGATCTAGGAAGCTTAAAGAGAAGAACAATTGATTGTAAAAATTGATAAAGAAAATTAAAATGGGGACTTCCCTGGTGGTCCAATGGCTAAGAATCTGTGCTCCCAGAATCCTGTAGGGTAGGGTAGATGATATAGGGATAGCAGAGCCACTGAATTACTGAACCAGATTGGATTCTTCAATCAATAGGGGCAAATGATTTTCAACACAGAAAGTATGGAGCACACATAGTTGGAAATTGAATGTTAAATACTTAGTGTATAATATAGGGACTTTAAGTGGTATTATCTTCTAATAGAAAGATTTCACATTTTTCTCTGCAAAACAGAAGTCAATGGAGATCACCTTAATCTAATCATGGTTTGTGTTACTTACAGTTTTTCCAGACTTAGTTTACCTCGTGTGTTCATTGTATAAAGTATTGTCCCCTGGGGGTTTCAACTGTGAGCCTGATGTGTTTGACCACTCCCACTCCCATGTTCTGACTTCTAGTATTTAATGACTCTGCATTTCAGAGTTTTAGCTTAGATTTTTAGCATTATCTTGCTTCTTATCCCCTTGCTAACAGCTTAAGGGGAAAACAAATCATGTGTTTTGAGGCACTTCAATTCCAGTTTTGTCATGTGGCCCAACAAGACCATAATAAACTTATTTTCTAGCTCCTTAATAGCAGCCCTCTGCCAGATCTAAATCCAGATTCTTTCTGTTCTGTTATCAGCAATTATCCCAGGAAAAAAAAAGAACCTGCAGATTGATAGATAACCTTTCAGAGATTCTGTCCTCTTCAGAATCTTACCCCTCTTGTCTGTGCTGACAACTCCTAGATTTGGAAGCATTCACCACCCTGTGAAGACTTAAAAATATATATTTTATCTGGGTTTATAACAAATACATCATACTTATAACATATAAAAAATCAGTTTTATTTTGTTATATTTTATATGGATTAATTTGGTAAAAATACAGTGTTCTGCAAACTACATTCCCTCTAAAGCCAAAGTCATCCAATGAGTAATACATTCTTTGAGCTTGTTAATTTCTACTTTAAACAGTAAAAATTGCAAAATGCTTTTGAACCTATGTCATAATTTCTAATACCACAAACATGATAATAATACAATTATTATGATAGTGGATTGTTTTTCAGTTTCAATAAATTTAAAAATCACATGAAATAATAATGCTGGCTCAGATGCTCTGTTTGAAGGATTTCACATCTCTACAAGATGTAAAGTGTGATTTTTCTGTTTTTGAAAGTGACAGAACTACCTATTTATTTTTGAGTGACTATGCTGGAATAAAACATGAAGTAAAGAATGTAGAGGCACCAGCTTCAGCATAGTGAAGCATATAGTTTCAAAGATACAGTGAGAGGTGGATTTTTTAGTAGATCAATGTTCCTGAAAAAATGAGCAGAGAAAGAAATATCTAACTATTGTACTAGGTGTTAAATTCTGAAGTATTAAATACAAATATAAAATTCTGAAATAAAAACAGTGAAGTGGATAAAAACAGGAAAATAAATCCTCACCTTTTTGTATATAAAAAGAATGTTACTGTTGGTTATATGATTTAAATTATTAAATGAATACAAATGACTGAATTGTATAATAAATTAGGAGTATAATATCATGAGCATTAACTAATTGCTAATTAAAATTTTAGATTATCATCTTCCTCTTGCCTATTAATTTGCATCTTCAATGCATATAAGGAATTATAATATTTAACAAAGTGTGGATCATTTTACTAGAAAATTTGTTAATCCAGGATTGCCACATGATCAATTTAAATAGTTATTGTTAATGTATTTCTAGTTCATGTATTAATAATCAGGTAGTAACAAATAATACTATATAATTGACCAAATATCTTATATGTTATTGATATTACAACCAGTTATGAATCAGGACAAGAATTGGTTCTGAATTTAACATTAGAGTGTAGCTAATAAAGTCAAAGAGTTAGTTGCTCAGTCATGTCCAGCTCCAGAGAAGGCAATGGCACCCCACTCCAGTACTCTTGCCTGGAAAATTCCATGGACGGAGGAGCCTGGTAGGCTACAGTCCATGGGGTCGCTGAGTCAGACACGACTGAGCGACTTCACTTTCACTTTTCCCTTTCATGCACTGGAGAAGGAAATGGCAACCCACTCCAGTATTCTTGCCTGGAGAATCCCAGGGATGGCGGAGCCTGATGGGCTGCCGTCTATGGGGTCGCACAGAGTTGGACACGACTGAAGCGACTTAGCAGCATGTCCAACTTTTTGCGACCCCATGGACTGTATAGCCTACCAAGCTCTCTGTCCTTGGGATTCTCCAGGCAAGAATACTGGAGTGGGTTGCCATTCCCTTCTCCAGGGGATCTTCCTGACCACGCTGGTATTCTTGCCTAGAGAATTCCATGGACAGAGGAGTCTGGTGGGCTACAGTCCATGGGGTTGCAAAGGGTCGGACACGACTGAGCAGCTAACACTTCCACTTTATTAGCCATACTCTAATGTTAAATTCAGAATCAATCCGTGTCCTGATTCATAATTAACAGGTTGTAATTTGCCCCTAAATATGTTTCCTAGAGGTTCATATAATCAACCCTTTTCCCATTTTAATGTTTCATTGTTAAAATCTTTTACTATATTCCATTTAAAATGTTTAAAAAATAAATATATGTCTCTTTAGTGATAGCCATATTTTAAAAAAATTACTTTTTAAATTTAAATTTATTTATTGCTTAATTTAAGGATAATTGCTTTACAGAATTTTGTTGTATAAGCTTATTGTAGAGTTCTTTATTGTGCCCCTTGTATTGAGAAGAATAAGCGATATATACCTCTTCTTAAAACTCAGCAGTGGCCACAGGACTGGAAAAGGTCAGTTTTCATTCCAATCCCAAAGAAAGGCAATGCCAAAGAATGCTCAAACTACTGCACAATTGCACTCATCTCACATGCCAGTAAAGTCATGCTCAAAATTCTCCAAGCCAGGCTTCAGCAATACGTGAATCGTGAGCTTCCAGATGTTCAAGCTGGTTTTAGAAAAGGCAGAGGAACCAGAGATCAAATTGCCAATATCCTCTGGATCATCGAAAAAGCAAGAGAGTTCCAGAAAAACATCTATTTCTGCTTTATTGACTATGCCAAAGCCTTTGACTGTGTGGATCACAATAAACTATGGAAAATTCTGAAAGAGATGGGAATGCCATACCATCTGACCTGCCTCTTGAGAAACCTGTATGCAGGTCAGGAAGCAACAGTTAGAACTGGACATGGAACAACAGACTGGTTCCAAAAAGGAAGAGGAGTATGTCAAGGCTGTATATTGTCACCCTGTTTATTTAACTTATATGCAGAGTAAATCATGGGAAACGCTGGGCTGGATGAAGCACAAGCTGGAATCAAGATTGCAGGGAGAAATATCAATATCCTCAGATATGCAGATGACACCACCCTTATGGCAGAAAGTGAAGAGGAACTAAAAAGCCTCTTGATGAAAGTGAAAGAGGAGAGTGAAAAAGTTGGCTTAAAACTCAACATTCAGAAAACTAAGATCATGGCATCTGGTCCCATCAGTTCGTGGCAGATAGATGGGGAAACAGTGGAAACAGTGTCAGACTTTATTTTTTTGGATCACCAAAATCACTACAAATGGTGATTGCAGCCATGAAATTAAAAGACGCTTACTCCTTGGAAGAAAAGTTATGACCAACCTAGATAGCATATTAAAAAGCAGAGACGTTACTTTGTCAACAAAGGTCTGTCTAGTCAAGGCTATTGTTTGTCCAGTGGTCATGTATGGATGTGAGAGTTGGACTGTGAAGAAAGCTGAACGCCGAAGAATTGACGCTTTTGAACTGTGATGTTGGAGAAGACTCTTGAGAGTCCTTTGGACTGCAAGGAGATCCAATCAGTCCATCCTAAAGGAGATCAGTCCTGGGTGTTCACTGGAAGGACTGATGTTGAAGTTGAAACTTCAATGCTTTGGCTACCTCATGTGAAGAGTTCACTCATTGGTAAATACCCTGACGCTGGGAAGGATTGGGGGCAGGAGGAGAAGGGGACGACAGAGGATGAGATGGCTGGATGACATCACCGACTCGATGGACATGAGTTTGGGTAAACTCCGGGAGTTGGTGATGGACAGAGAGACCTGGCGTGCTGCAATTCATGGGATCGCAAAGAGTTGGACACAACTGAGCGACTGAACTGAACTGAACTGTACTGAACCTCTTCTTTCAACATGTTTTTTATTTTTGGAATTCACAAGTCCCTGAAATTTCTGATGAACTACCCAACTTGACTAACCGATATGCTGCTTTCTTGTCAAGAACAGAAAGAACTACTAAAGTATCAGATATGGTAAGAACACTTTTCTAACCAAATGTATATGTAATTTAGGAATTGTGAGGAGACTAGGAGTTATATTAGGACCTGAGGGTGGTACCTGGTGGCCTGCTGTAACATCTTCAGCTAGTGTGAAACTTCTATATTTTTAAAGTTCAGTGGAATTCTTGAAGTTAATCAGAAGTCTAGCATTGCTCCATGAGAAAATATTATGTGCAATATTTCCTTTAGGGTCAGAGAGAATCCATTCTTAGGACAAATAGGAAAATTCAACTTGTACGTGAAGTGGAAGATTTACTTTACATTCAAATCAGTTTACTCATAAGTGCAAATATTTACCCTTTTCAGTTTGAATCTCTCTTGAAACTTAAGGCTCTTTGAGCAACAATTTTTATCCCTGTTAATCTGTATTTTAAATTGTGTTGATGTGAACTTTGCTACCTGAATTTCCCTTTTTTAAATAAACAGCTAATATTGAATAAATTGAAATAAGGAAGCATGTGAAATTTTAAACTATATACTTAACTAATTCATTCAAATTACATTTATTAAAAGATCAAAGTGAAATTTAATGTTAAAAACTTAGAATTGTATGTACAGATAAGATATTGTTAAAATAAATTTTCATAGAAATTAGACTATTACAGGATATTATTAGTGACAAGAGGAAATTAGGACCATTAACCAGGTTTTAAAGTGTAGCCAGTCAACCAGAGTAGTAGCATTGCTTGCTGAACTAAAATTCTACTGGGTACATAATGCCAAGAGATCATTTACAGTGTTTTCAAATGGTGAAGTAACTTACAAGTGTAGGAAGAACTCATTTAAATGAAGTACAAATGCAAGCCTAGTTAAATACAGCTTTGAATGTTTAGGAATTTATAGAAATTAGATTAATTTGGTGAGAGTTATTTATGAATGGACTTATTTTTTTTCTAAGACATTAGTTGACTGAACCTGAGAGAGAGTCAAAATTAGCATTAGATCTAGCAGTGTCTTGACATTTATGAGATTCTCATAATTGTTTTACCAAATTATTTCTTCATTTTGAGGAATTTTAGGGTTGTGCTATGATTCTCAAGTGAGTCATTGTTATACATACATTTGGATCCATTGTGAAGTATGTCATGAGTAATTTATTACTAATATAAAGCTTTTTAGGGCATCCCTGGTAGCTCAGTTGGTAAAGAATCTGCCTGAAATCAACACTGCAGGAAACCAGTGTTTGATACCTGGGTTGGGAAGATACCCTGGAGAAGGAAATGGTAACCCACTCCAGTATTCCTGCCTGGGAAATCACATGGACAGAGGATCCTGGCGGGCTACAGTCCATGGGGTTGCAAAAGTCAGACATGACTTAATAACGAAGCCTCTATAAAGTTTTTTAGCTTTGGAATATTTAGAATGGATTCAGAGTTATTTCTATCATAGTATTATAACTACTAGGAAAAACCAATGCAGATTTCTGAAGGTAATGCATAGGAATGCATATGTAAATGTTATACCTTATGTTTGTAGTGAAAAAAAAAGATGATGGAGAGATCTGTTCTAGAGAAAGATGAGTTGCCTACCAATTGCTTTTACCTAACTTATACTTGCCTCTTTTACCTTTTGTCTCTCACTGTGTTTGGAAACTGCTTTTTATTTTTTATTTGAAAAATAATTTGTATTGAGATATAGTTGATGTATAGTGTTGTTAGTTTCAGGTGTACAACAATGTGACTCTATTATACATACATCCATTCTTTTATTAGATTCATTTCCCATATAGGCCATTACAGAGTATTGAGTAGGGTTCCTTGTGCTATAAACTAGATTCTTATTAGTTATCTATTTTATATATAGTAGTGTGTATGTATCAATCCCAATCTTCCAATTTATTTCTCCCCCACTTATCCCTAGCAACCATAAGTTTATTTTCTATATCTGTAACTCTATTTCTTATTTGTAGTTAAGTTCATTTTTAGCCTTTTTTAAAGACCCACATATCAGCAATATCATATAATATTTCTCTTTCTGTCTTTGACTTACTTCACTCAGTATGACAATCTCTAGGTCCATCCATGTTGTTGCAAATGACAATATTTCATTTTTATTGGCTGAGTAATATGCCATTATATATATATACACCACATCTTCTTTATCTGTTCCTTTGTTGATGGACATTTAGGTTGCTTCCACGTCCTGGCTATTGTAAATAGTGCTTCAGTGAACATTGGGGTGCATGTATATTTTTGAATTATGTTTTTCCTAGGATACATGCCCAGGAATGGAATTGCTAGATTATATGGTAGCTCTATTTTTAGATTTTTGAGGAACCTCCATGCTGTTCTTCATGGTGAATTTACATTTTTACCAGTAGTGTAGGAGGGTTCCCTTTGTTCTAGACCCTTTTCAGTCTTTATTGTTTGTAGATTTTCTAAATAGTATTTTCTTTTTTTTGGGCAAGAAACACTTGCATTTAAAAGTATTGGCTGGGATTCAGCTTATCCAAAAAGCAACATAATTTAGTCACATAGAATTCTTTGGATTTTGAATCCTTTCTACAAATGAGAATAACTTTCAAACATGTGGGTATATAATATGTATCTAGTGAAAAATTCAGATTATTGATTTCAATATATCAATATTGATCTCACACTTGTCTTGATAAAATAATGGGATTAATTTTATAATTTTCTTATCAAATAAAAATATTAGAATATTTACCTCCTATCAGTTCAGATCAGTTCAGTTCAGTTCAGTCGCTCAGTCGTGTCGGACTCTTAGCAACCCCATGAATCGCAGCACGCCAGGCCTCCCTTTCCATCACCAACTCCCAGAGTTTACTCAAACTCATGTCCGTCGAGTCGGTGATGCCATCCAGCCATCTCATCCTCTGTCGTCCCCTTCTCCTCCTGCCCCCAATCCCTCCCAGCCTCAGGGTCTTTACCAATGAGTGAACTCTTCGCATGAGGTGGCCAAAGGATTGTAGTTTCAGCTTCAACATCAGTCAGTCCTTCCAATGAAACCCAAGACCGATCTCCTTTAGGATGGACTGATTGGATCTCCTTGCAGTCCAAAGGACTCTCAAGAGTCTTCTCCAACACCACAGTTCAAAAGCATCAATTCTTTGGCGCTCAGCTTTCTTCACAGTCCAACTCTCACATCCATACATGACTACTGAAAAAACCATAGCCTTGACTAGACGGACCTTTGTTGACAAAGTAATGTCTCTGCTTTTTAATATGCTATCTAGGTTGGTCATAACTTTCCTCCAAGGAGTAAGCGTCTTTTAATTTCATGGCTGCAATCACCATTTGTAGTGATTTTGGAGCCCCCAAAAATAAAGTCTGACACTCTTTCCACTGTTTCCCCATCTATTTGCCATGAAGTGATGGGACCAGATGCCATGATCTTAGTTTTCTGAACGTTGAGCTTTAAGCCAACTTTTTCACGCTCCTCTTTCACTTTCATCAAGAGGCTTTTTAGTTCCTCTTCACTTTCTGCCATAAGGGTGGTGTCATCTGCATATCTGAGGTTATTGATATTTCTCCCGGCAATCTATGTTTACATTATATATATATGGATGTGCTACAGTCTTGGAAGGAATGCATATAGTTTAATTTTAAATATATTACATAAAAGTTTTACATAAATGTATTTAAAAACCCAGACTTCTGGTTTCATATGAGAGAACATATATGTATGTACACATATATGTATGTATCTCTCTTCTTTTTACAAGGTCCCAATGAAATAACTTTTTAAAGAAACTACAATATAAGCATTAGTTGAATATAAAAAGACAAAGATATTGAAAATATGATACAATGAGGCTAGACAGAAGCCAAATATCTGTTTATTAGGCATTCTAGGAGCAGAATGCTAGGATAGTAGTTTGAAGTGTTTGATGTAAAAAAGCAGTAAGTTATCTTGAAGGGAATAAAGACATGTGTTCAATTAGAAGAGCTTAACAAAATACCATAGATAGATTTTCAAAGACATTTATTTTTTTCCATTTTCTTGCATTTTCAGAAGACTAGAAATAAAATACCCTTGAAGCTTCCCCAGAGGAAAGTAACTGGGTCACCTACAATGGGATGAGAAACGTACTGTTAGCAACACTTTCTCATCAGCATTAGAGACTTTTTCAGAGCAGGAAATGATGGAATAATATTTTCTATAATTTCTAAGAGGAGATAATTTTGGACATATTCACAGAATTCTGTCTCTACCCAAAGTTTCAATTAAATTAAACAAAAAAAATTTTTCTGACATGCAAGATCTTGGAAAGCTTAGTAACTCCACATCCCCGTACGTGAAGATGGTCCAGCAAAATTAAAAAAAAAAAGGGAACAAGAGAAGGGTGATATAAACACAGAGAACAGAAATTGAGAATTTCTGGATGAAGTAGAGAAAAGTGAAAACAAATTAATAGAGAAGACATTTTCAGTTCATGCCTGGGACATTCTTCAAAAGTCAGGGGTTTGGTGACCACAGAATTTCATTTACTTCTCTGTGTGTTTTGCTGCACTATTTGATTTGATAGGAAATTATATTGATTGATTTGAAATCAATCTGTATACATTGCAGAGGACTTAATTATAGTATAACAATATAAATATTAGAAACCTTAATATCATTAATAAAGTAATAGACCAAGAAGTGTAAAGTAGGAGACAGTAGAATATGTTGGGTCTTTTATTTCATAGTGCAGAGCTAACAGATGTTATCAAAAATCGACAAACTACAGTATTAAGCCCTTCCTTATATTCAATTTGTAATGGTAAAGTCCAAAGAAAAAAATCACACCTCAAACTAAAAAACACAATTACTATTAATTGTGTTTATTATTTGTTGTGTGAATTATTTCTCCGAATCGAACCAGGGAGAGGTTGAGGATAATTTTACTATTTATTTTGACTCTTGTATTGATTTGATTTTTATTCATGATGTGAACTGAAGATATTTTTAAATAAAAGTAAAAATAATACTCATGATTTTATGATGAGTATGCATTTGGAATGGTGCCTGTACTGACTCATTTCTCTGCAAACAACCAAAATTCTAGATAAAATAGAAACAAAACGTATTCATGAATGCTTCCAAGAATTAGAAAGAGAGGAGGAGTACACAAGCTAAATTAAGGAAGGACCCAGAGTGGCAAGTAGAGCACTGACGCCAACTCTCACCCTGAGGGTGTTTGCCAAGCTAGATGATCTTGAGTTTTTATTTGTACAGCCTCAGAGACCTCCAGAGAAAGAAAGAAACCTAGGCAGGTTAAGAGTAAAATGCAAATAAGTCTACCTTTCTTACACACCAAAGAATTTAAAGGAAGTTGGCCGGTGTTGAACTTTTTGGTATAAGAATGTGTGTTAGAGGAATCAGCCCTGAAATCCTGTTACATTTCACCTTCATTTAATGAGGTGAATTGTTAACACAAAATACCTGTCTGTTAACAGATATTAATGAAATAAATTTTATTAATGAAAATAAGAGCTAGTGCTTATAATGTGCTTGTTCTATTCCAGAAACCATTTCACATATAAAGCATGGTACTCATTTGAATATTATAATTATGGCCATCTTTAAAAATGAGGAAACTGAGTTTAAAGTTTTTAAGTGGCAGAGTGGTAATTTCAAACTGAGGCAGTCTAACAATAGAATCCACTCCTTTAGGGATCTTTTTCTGCTCCTTTCCTCTAACTTGAAGAACAGGCTTAACTAGAATAAATATGACAACATAATAAATGATTTTTGTGATTTAAGACCAAAGAGATATGACTGTAAAGATCTCAGGCATTATTATAATGGATAGAACTTTTTTTGAAATGCAAAAGAAAAAAAAAGTTATGTTTATTAGAAACTGATGGAGGATTCAGCATTATAAAACAATAGTGAAGTTAGTAACTTTTCTCTAGTTACTGAGGCCAAAAATTAACTAAGGAATATCTATTTAGTGGGAAAAATCATTGGAAGAATTTGATGTACTTTCTTAGATTGGGTCATGTCTCAGAAAGGGGCATCATTTGGTTAGTGGCAACCTAGTATAAAAAAATCACAAAATTATACCATTTTATAAAAATTAACAAATGAAGTACATTAGAATTGCTTGCTGAACAGCTGTGCTGCCCCTTTTATCACTTGATAAGTGGTTTTATAATACTTACAGTTGAGAATGAAGGACATTTTAAAAGTAAATTTCAATATATGTTTATTCCTATATTAAATTTATGTTCATTTGATTTGTTAAATATTTTGAATATCATCCCTGAATAAAGTTTAAGAGCAAGTGCTTTGGCATCAGGAATATGCTTTTCTAGTCTCTAAATATATTTTTTCAAATGTGAAATAGTGATAATAAATTAAGTAGGCGTAACCTGATGGAGTCATAGTAAGAACTAAGTGTCTTACTGCATGCAACACTTATTTCATTGTGTTACCCATAGTAAGCTATAAGTAAGTTAGCTATAAAAATTGTGAATGGCAGGGTTATGGCTCAAAGCTAAGTAAATACCATTTCAAAGCCTGTGCTCTCTTTTCATCTTTTTATAATATGAATGAGGAGAATATATTAAAATATGGTAATATCTTTTGCTTTTTATATTTCCTTGTGACATTCACCTTCTGCAACCAGAGGCACCCTCTATCTTGCATGGTATTGCTGTGTCAGGAATGCAAAGCAGCAGAAAGGATAAATGTTCAGTTTTTTACTTTGGAAGCATTTCTTGAAGCTCATTTCAGAGACAATTGTTGTGGGGGCTATGGCTTTATTTGTTGTTGTTCAATTGCTAAGTCATCTTCTACTCTTTGTGACTGCATGGACTGCAGCATGCCAGGCTCCTCTGTCCTCCACTATCTCCTAGAGTTTGCTCAAATTCATGTCCATTGAGTTAGTGATGCTATCCAACCATCTCAACCTCTGTTACTCCCTTCTCCTCCTGCCCTCCATCTTTCCCAGCATCAGGGTCTTCTCCAATGAGGTGGCTCTTTGCATCAGATGGCCAAAGTATTGGAGCTTCAGTATCAGTCCTTCTAATGAATATTCGGGGTTGGTTTCCTTTAGGATTGACTCCTTTGATCTCTTTGCAGTCCAAGGGACTCTTGATAGTCTGCAGCACTGCAATTCGAAAGTGTCAGTTCTTCAGCTTTATGATAGAGCCTTAAATATAATGAAAATTATTTTCTAATTTTCAATTTCCTTTAAATATTCTAGGGCTAGAGTTGGCTAAGAGGTCCAACTTCTATATAAATTAGCTATTTATAGATAAAAAACTCAAAATCTTAGCATATAATAAAAATCTTTCATTACTCACCGACAAGTTTGCAGGTCTGCTAGAGCAGCTTACTTCCGGCTGCAGGTTTGCTGGGGAGACGCTGCTTCACTGATGCCATTTCACTGGGGTGGCTCTTAGGAGCAGCGGGAGGGGCCTAGCTGGAGTATGTTCTTTTCATAATGATGGCAGAATTAGAAGAGTTTTACTGTAGCAAAGAGAAGAGGAAAATTCAGGATAAGGGGATTTTCCTGTCACACTGAATGAGAAAGCCCATCCGAGACTGGAAGACTAGAGACAGAAAGCAAAAGGAGTTGAGATTTGAGCCTGAGGCCAGTTTCTTACTGTCCCACATTATGGGTGAACTCTGGTGAGACTGGGGGTTGGGTAGTGGTGGTGGAACACATAGAGACTCAGGTTAACTTGAAGACTCAGAGAAATTGAAGTATGAATTCCACTTCATATCTGAGAGCTTGGGAGGGTGTCTCCTTTCCTTATACTGGGTGGGTAGCTGCTGCAGACAGAAATGTTATAATGTTGTATTTAAGCAAAGCGGGTCTATACCAGTCAGGATCTGGTCAGGAGACAGAGCCATAGGAGTTATTTTGAGGTAGAGTAGTACAAGGAATTGTGGATAATGGAGAACTCAAAAAGTCAAAGAGGGAACACTAAAGTATCATGGAACTAGTGACAAACAACGCCACCATCCTTAGACCTTGGGGAGCAAAGGGAATAGATTGGAATTATCAAAACTTGAAATCTTGGAGAGACCTTTTAAGGTGATTTAAGTTCGTGAAGAGAATGCACAGCTCAGCTGATGCTAGTGGGTTGGGAGCTCCAAAGAAGGAACCCTTGGGTCTGGGGTACAGACCTTTGTGATCCTGGAGATGGTATATGTTAGAAATGGATTTCAGCTGAATCCGTAAGAATCAAACTTATTCTGACTAAAAACTGTATTCTGTTACTTTCAATCTTTCTTTTCTTATAGTATCTCACTAAACAGGTATAGAAAGTTCTTAGATTTTTACATAGTTTTTAATGTTTATTTTATTGGCTGCTAGTTTGCTTGTTGGTATCTTATCATTCACTGAACCATTGGTGGAGGAAAGCTCCTTAAAGTGAATTTTCTTACTGGAGGCCCGTCAGTGCAGGTAAAGGTTTTTAGGAAGAGGATTTCTGACATACTGAAGAGTGAGTCAGGCACAGTGCACTTACATACTTTCTCTTCTTCCATTACATTTTAAAGTCTCTATAAATTTTTCAAATAATTGTCTAACCTTATGAGTTCAGAAAATGGCCTTGTAATGCAAAGGAAAGAACAAGTGCTGCCAGATGCCATATCCCTCAAAGCACAGAAGGATGGTGAAGGCAACTGCTAAGCAAGATACAGTGTGATAAATCAGATTCTAGTAGCCTGCTTCTTGATTGCATGCCATTGCCTGTCAGTACTTACACAGATTGTGAGAAGAATGCGATTCTGCAGTTTTATATTAGTTGTTTTAATTGTCACACATAAGTGTCAGAAGCAAATAATAACTTTATGAAGAAATGATTTTATTTTTTCTCTTTGATAAAAAATTTTGCACATTACTGTGTTTTGAGGATGAAATCTGTCTTTAAAGATAACATGTTCAGTTAAAATGATCAACAGCAAAAGGACTCATATTCTACATAACTTCTGAGACTTAAGCTGTTTGTGGTATTCATCCCAATCTGATTCCTACTTTTTATATCAACCAGTCATTGTTTTATAGCTTATATGAGAATTGAGGGTAAGTATGTTAAAACTGATATGGAGATCACTAATCAAGACCTTAACTCCATCATTTAAGTCCGTGATGCCGACATGACTATATATGCAATCCTACACATGGTAGAGTGATGGCATTAATACCACTGAAATCTCTGTAAATTCACAACTAATGAAACACAACATTTAGAAATTGACTTCAATGTCTAATTATCTTAGGATACACATATTCATGAGTTATAAACCATTTCAGTATATTTAAGTGTTTAAGAATTCATCTTTTTTCAAAGTTATCTTCATTGATGAAGAAAGCTATAGCCTGCAGTGCTGGATTTATTTATAGAAATCTGATTTCACTGATGTGGCTAGCATAGTTATCTTTTGACCAATTCAGGGTATTAAACTTTTGAGTATGTGATCATCATTATATACAAAAATATGTATCTCTGTTTGGATTTCTAGGGGTAAACAATAATCTCATTCTATTTTTTATAAATATCTAAGAGAAAAGGCATTTTTCCCTCACATAAAGTTAAAACATAGGTACAAATACCATTATATTCGTATCATCACCACAAGCATATAGGGAACAAATATAGAAAAGTCTTAACAGGTTCATATAATTTTAAATGACATTAATGGAAAAATAGAAAAAGAGGGGAAAGGAAAAAGGACAGACATGTGCAAAGGAGTATAAAGAAGAGAGATAATGGGAAGAAGTACTCACGTAAAGTTTGAAAGGATGCAGAGTAACATAAGAAAAAGGTAAAGCAGAAGCATGTTGGAAAACTTACAACTAGATTCAGTTGCTACTATGGGAGTTTGAGCAAGCTCTGGGAGTTGGTGATGGACATAGGAGCCTGGCGTGCTGCATTCCATGGGGTCGCAAAGAGTCGGACGCAACTGAGTGCCTGAACTGATGGGAAGGAACTGCTGCTTCTGGAATGACGAAGCAGATCCAATGGAAGAAATTCCTTCTTCTGCCAGCCTTATAAAGACCCTGTAGCACCTCCTGTTGGCCAAGCCTAACATGGGACCCCATCTGACAAAGCACAAATAGAGTTTGCAGATTTCTAGGTTTGGAGCTGGGACAACAGATTAAAATCTGGTACATTTCACCACTTTGACTGCTTAACCTCTTAACTGATCTTTCCACTCATTTGGAGTTACATGTACTGTTCCAAACAACTGTGTTTCTGCCCCCAACAGTACAACTGTCTTTTGTATAACACGTTTTCTCCTTGTGCAGAATGAGAAGGCACACGTTTCCAACAGTGACTGTCTTCATCTCTGGCAAATTTAGTCATAGACCATCAAAATTTTTTGTTATCTAAGTACTTTAATAAATTGTTAAGTTGCAGTTGTTCACTATTACATGGTAAATCATGTATTGTTAATTTCAATGAAATTTTTAGAAAATAAGGAGAAGGCAAAGAAGGAAAATGAGACTAGTTAATGTGCACATATATACACACACACAAGGAAATTTATATGAATAGCTGCCACAATCTTTATTCTTTTTTTGAAACAAATACTTTAATGGACCAAAAAAAAACTATTTACAGTCAGTGAAAAGAGGTGTTGATAGGTATTGCTTAGGTATTTGAAGCCTGTAGCAAAAACATCCTGTTAAATTTTAAAATGTCTTGACATTGTATTTGAAAATTTTGATTCACCTGACCCAACCATGAAAAATGTCCTTAACTAATCTATGAAACATATTTTCTTTCCAGATCATTAAGAAGTGTTCACTGATAGGGTTGTGCACTATAGAACTGTTCTTTGGAGGCTAAAATAAAAACAATAATTCAGAAAATGGAATATTTGTTTCCCGTACCATAAACTTTTGCTGAATACACTTTAGGTAAACTAGAGACAGCAAAAGAGAGCAGGATGAGGACAGGTGTGTGTTGTTTAGCTATCACTCACACTAGCAATAAATCAATCCTTTGCGATGTTAATGTTAACATATTATAGCTGAAGTATATCAGCTGGGAAAGAAACCAATCCCTTCGATGGTTATTTATGACAAAGCACTCTTAACTGAAGCCCAGTTTGTTTGTCGAACACAATCCTCATTCTTATCTGGTCTGAGGCTGTAGATGGTATTTCTGACTCTTTCTTCTATCACTCTCTCCATATTTCTTTGGCTCTCAACTGTTCAGGGTTCATTGTCACGTGAATGAGCAAACCTTTCCTTTTGAATCTTCAGTGAGCCTTCCTTTTTTTTTGTTTTTTTGTTTGATGTAATTTTTCATCAATTCTTAATATTGAAGATAGAAGTATTAAGAGGAATCCCAGAGAATATGCTAACAGAGTTCTTCCTGCCTTCCCTGTGTTGCAGCAACTCAGATTCTACTTGTTCATTGTGACAAATCACCCCAGTCAGTAGAGTGACCTCTACTTTGTTTCAAGGGCCCCAAGTGCTAGTTGATGATCTTAAATTTCAATTCTGTAGAACCAGAGTCGGTTCTCCAGGTGGAAGCATTCTTCCCTCAGGAATCAGGATGTTGAATGAGTAGAGTTCAAAATTATGGAGACAAGTGGCAAAAGTTTTGTGAGTTATCAGGTGAAATAATGAGAAGATTTATTTGATACATATTGCATATTCTGCATTGTGTATGCTTAAAGAGGTCCTCTCAAGGTCTTGTCTCTCAATTGGCATCATTATTGTTTTCAGCTGGTCCTCTTGTTAGCTGCTTTTAAGTGGAGAGTTTGTTAGACCTAGTGAATTCTGTGAGCAAAAGCCCACATTTCTTTTGCTGAAATGAGTTACTTGATCAGAAATGATGTTGTCTAAAATATCCTGATAGTAAATAAGCCATTCTGTAAGTCCAAGGAGGGCAGTGTTGGCAAAACAATTATTGTCAGGAGGACAAATGAGGTCCTTTCTTGTAAGGAGCTTTTTTTTTTTTTTAAAGGTTTTGGAGTCAGATTATGCTGGGTTCTTAAAAGAGAATAAGTGTTCTTATTCCCCCAACTCTGTCAAAAAGTTTGCTTATTTTTTGCATGATTGAGTTGCTCTTTCTTAAATGTTTGTAAGAATTCACAGTTAAAACTTTCTGGACCTGGTATTTTATTTGGGGGAAGGTTTATAAGAAAAGATTCATGTCCCTTATCATTGTTTCTGATGCTTTGGCACTGGGGCCTTGTTGACCCTGAATAGACGGCTTCTCTAGCTTTAGGCAGTTAGTAGAGAAAGCAAGTAACTGGCAAGCGTGCTGTTTCTATGCAAACTAGCCAAACCAGGGCTCACAAGCTAACCTCCTCTCCTCTGGGCCGCACACACTTGTAGCTACTTCTGCTCTAATTACCCCAGGGCCTGGTACCAGAGAATTAAAGACAGTACCCTGTGCCCCAGAGTCTGCTGAAGTTTTTCAAACTGCTGCTGCTAAGTTGTTTCAGTCGTGTCCGACTCTCTGCGACCCCATAGATGACAGTCCACCAGGCTCCGCCGTCCCCGTCCCTGGGATTCTCCAGGCAAGAATACTGGAGTGGGTTGCCATTTCCTTCTCCAGTGCATGAAAGGGAAAAGTGAAAGTGAAGTCGCTCAGTCGTGTCTGACTCTTAGCGACCCCATGGACTGTAGCCTACCAGGCTCCTCCGTCCATGGGATTTTCCAGGCAAGAGTACTGGAGTGGGGTGCCATTGCCTTCTCCAGAAGTTTTTCAAACTAGCCAATCCTAAGCCTGCATACTCTGCCTTACCTGTTCCTTCCTGTGGAAACCTCAGTGAAGGCTCTCACCCATGTTTTCCCTTCATTTCTTCTGCCTCCTGACTAACCTGATCTTTACCTATGTGACCTCCATGGTGCAACATGCTGCTCCTCCTGAGACATGTGAGTATAACAAACTCTTTTCAATAATGATAAATAATAATAAAACCATCTTAGTAGATATTGGGCCATTTACATTTTATATATTTTTCTAGTTTTATTAATTCAACTTTTAGAGAAATATATCCATTTCTTTCAAATTGTCAAGTTTACTTTCTTGAAAAAGTGATTGCTATATTTCCTTTTTTGGTTTATAAGATCTACCATGATGACGCCCTTTCCTTACCCCCTGATTTTGGTACTTTGTGTTTTCCTTCCTTCCTTCTTGCTTTCTGTAATCAGTCTTACTAGGCATTTTAGCAATATTTATAAACTTTTTTTAAGGAAAACCTTTTGGCTTTGTCGATTTTCTCTATTACGTGTTTATTTTCTGTTTCATTGATTATTTTATAATTTCCTTGTTTGTCCTTTGAGTTTGATTTGTTGTTCTTTTTCTAGTTTCTTGAAATGGAAGCTAAATCAATGATTTTCAGCTTCTTTTTGATTATGTGTATTTCTAAGGCAATAAATTTCCTTCATACACTGCTTTAGCTGTATTCGACACATTTTCTGTTACTTAGCTTCAAACATTCTTTCATTCACATTTTTTCTTCTTAGACCTATTTAAGACTATTGTTTAATTTCCTTGAAGTGGACTCTTTTCCCTAACTATTTGTTATTGATTTCAAGCTTGCTTCCATTATGGAAATAGAGTAATATACTCAATTGTTTCAATCTGTTAACAATTTAAATGTTTTCTTTATGGATCAGCATATATCAGTTTTTTTGTGTATGTGAAAGGAATGACCCATCTTCACTTTGTCATATCTGTACTACTTTCCTTAATTCATTAAAATTTTCTTAATGTGCACTCTCTTCTGCTGGCTCTCTTATCGTGAGAGAGAGCTAATTAGGAGCATCAGATTTATTTTGGAACATCTTGATTATATTTGACAATTAAGTTTTTGAAATCTATTTTTATGAATCAATATGTGAATTTTAACTTTGATTAGGAATGTTACTTTTTGACAGAAAAGATGGGCATAAAATAGGAGTTTAGTATTTTTTTCCTCAATCTTCTAATAAGTCTTCTATGAACATCGTTACTCAAGCATACCTTTTAAAACCTTAATTTCACTTTGGATCATTCTGTCACACATTTATTTAAGAACATTGCCATGAGTTTTTTGTTTTACCATCTTTTTATATGAATGTCTTAAAAGTTAAGACTTTTATTTCTTAAAGGTGGAGATTCTATCTTCATTGCTACCCTTCATGGTTTGGTATCATGCTAGGTACACAGTAGGTTGTCAGCATATAGCTTTACATTTAAGAAAAAATATAAATCATTTTAAAAATTGCTCTAAAATTAATTAAAAAATAAAAATGATTAAAAACAAAAACCACCACCAACAAAAGCTAATTTGCTAAGTGGCTTCAGTTGTGTCCGACTCTGTGCGACCCCATAGATGGCAGCTCACCAGGCTTCTTCGTCTCTGGAATTCTCCAGGCAAGAATATTGGAGTGGGTTGCCACTTCCTTCTCCAGTGCATGAAAGTGAAAAGTGAAAGTGAGGTCACTCAGTCGTGTCGGACTCTTCGCGACCCCATGGGCGGCAGCCTACCAGGCTCCTCTGTCCATGGGGTTTCCCAGGCAAGAGTACTGGAGTGGGGTGCCATTGCCTTCTCCGAACAACAAAAGGAAAGTACATAAATCAGAGACTGCTCTTTTTTCATGGGAGCAGTACCTATCTCGAAGCATAGATGTACATAATTTAGAAATATTTAATTATCCTGAAAAGAAATGAAGTCTTTGTCAAATTAATATATAGTCCCCCCACAAACCCACTTGATACTGTCCACATAAAAATTTAGAGAATGGGTGTATCTTTTATATTGTACCTTTCACTTGGTCTAGTTGTGTTTCTGTGCCTAGGATTTCTGAAGTCCATGGCTGATTGAGGTTAGAGTATTTCTAGCCTCTGTATCATATAAGATAAGAGGTATCTTTACATGAACAAGAATATGTTTCTAAAAAATTTATTTTTTGAAGTATATTTGATTTACAGTGTGTTAATTTATGTTGTACAGCAGTGATTCAGTTATACATATATATATATTCTTTTTCATATTATTTTCCATTATGATTTATCATAGGATGTTGAATATAGTTCCCTGTGCTATACAGTAGGACCTTGTGGTTTAATCATTCTATATATAATAGTTTAAATCTTTAATCCGAAGCTCCCAATCCATTTCTCCCTCACCCCATATGAATATACTTTTAAAATATGACATTTATTGTATTTATATAGAATACCTTGTATATTGTTTAATTTTTAATCATCATTTGAAAAAAATTTTTAGCCAGGCAAGATAAAAAAGTGAAAGTCATTGTTTGTCAGTATTGAATATGTGTTTATATATTCTCAATTTGTTCTCTTACTTCCAAAATATTTCATGATCTAGCACTTTATTTTCCTGGAGAGTTATCTCATTTATACTTTCTTTAGGTTAGTTCGATGTGTTAATTCTCTTTTTAGTGATGATTAACCACCATTACAGTGGTTCTAACTGAGCTTCCAAGAATTCCCAGACTAGTTGTGTTTGCCTTAAAAGTAATTTCTAGAAATATATAATGAGTGTCAGTTTAACTTGAGATAAGAATTTTATCTCAGATAAAGATTATCTGAAAATAACTATATAGAGGGAGATTTTCTTGCTCATTTGGTTTCAAGCATTGTATATATCCAGTTCAGATAAATCATCTCAAAGAACTGGTTACCTTGCATGTGTAGGTATAGATCTCAGAACTGTTACAAGTTTTGAAAATTATATTTTTGGATCTGTTTGAAAAGAACAGTTTGATTTCAGCTTGAACATTCTTAAGATTTGCAATTATAATTTTATGTTATTTTTGATTAAAATACTCAGAATCAGGAAGCAACCTAAAAAATATATTGTTGTCAATGTTAAATTTCATCTTTAACTCGCTCTTTTAAATTTGCTTATTACATTTAAATATTTACACTTAAATTTCAAATTTAGCATAAGATCATATCATAAGATTGTACAGAAAATGTTGGGCTTTATGTGTGCATTTAGAAGCTTTAAAATTTGTATTGATTCTGTCTGATATTTGTTACACTGAAAGAATAAGATGATGCCCCTGTATTGAATGAGTAGGTGTACCAGTCAGTTCAGTTCAGTTGCTCAGTTGTGTGCAACTCTTTGCGACCCCATGGAACACCAACTCCTGGAGCTTGCTCAAGCTCATGTCCATCGAGTCGGTGATTCCATCCAATCATCTCATCCTCTGTTGTCCCCTTCTCCTCCCATCTTCAATCTTTCCCAGCATCAGAGTCTTTTCTGATGAGTCGGTTCTTCGCATCATGTGGCCAAACTATTAGAGTTTCAGCTTCAGCATCAGTCCTTCCAATGAATATTCAGGACTGATTTCCTTTAGGATTGACTTGTTTGATCTCCTGGCAGTTCAAGGGACTCTCAAGAGTCTTCTCCAACACCACAGTTCAAAAGCACCAATTCTTCGGCACTCAGTCTTCTTTATGGTCCAACTCTCACATCCATACATGACTACTGGAAAAACCATAGCTTTGACTAGATGGACCTTTGTTGGCAAAGTAATGTCTCTGCTTTTTAATATGCTGTCTAGGTTGGTCATAACTTTCTTTCCAAGGAGCAAGCATCTTTTAATTTGTTGGCTACAGTCACCATCTGTAGTGATTTTGGAGCCCAAGAAAATAAAGTCTCTCACTATTTCCATTGTTTCCCCATCTATTTGCCATGAAGTGATGGCACCAGATGCCATGATCCTAGTTTTCTGGATGTTGAGTTTTAAGCCAACTTTTTCACTATCTTCTTTCACTTTCATCAAGAGGCTCTTTAGTTCTTCGCTTTCTGCCTTAAAGGTGGTGTCATCAGCATATCTGAGGTTATTGATATTTCTCCCAGCACTCTTAATTCCAGCTTGTGCTTCCTGCAGCCCAGCTTTCTCATGATGTGCTCTGCATATAAGTTAAATACGCAGGCTGACAATATACAGCCTTGACATACTCCTTTCCTGATTTGGAACCAGTCTGTTGTTCCATGTTCAGTTATAACTGTTGTTTCTTGATCTTCATACAGATTTCGCAGAAAGCAGGTAAGGTGATCTGGTATTCCCATCTCTTGAATTTTCTACAGTTTGTTGTGATCTATACAGGCATGCTACTGCCCGTGGAGTTGCAAAGAGCTGGACACGACTGAGTGACTGAACAGAACTGAACACAGTCAAAGGCTTTGGCGTAATCAATAAAGCAGAAGTAGATGTTTCTCTGGAACTCTCTTGCTTTGTCTATGATCCAACAGACATTGGCAATTTAATCTCTGGTTCCTGTGCCTTTTCTAAATCCAGAACTTCCATCTGGAAGTTCATGGTTCACATATTGTTGATGCCTGGCTTGGAGAATTTTGAGCATTACTTTGCTAGCATGTGAGATGAGTGCAACTGTGCGATAGTTTGAATATTCTTTGGCATTGCCTTTCTTAAGGATTGGAATGAAAACTCACCTTTTCCTGTCCTGTGGCCCACTGTTAATGTAGTGGGTATATGTAGTAGGTGAGTAGGCGTATGGCCCACTATTGGCCATACACATAATAAGTAGGTATATGGCCCACTGTTAATGATATTTGGGAATAGTAAATACTTAGAATGATGCGCTATTATCTGCAGTGAAACCTTAATTGAGGATTTAAAACTGGAGTGGGTTGCCATTTCCTTCTCCAGGGGATCTTCCAGATCCAGGGTTGAAACCCACATATCCTCTGGCTTCTGCCTTGTCAGGCAGATTCTTATACCACTGAACCATTTGGGAAGCCCCAGTGTTTCTTGGCCATGGCTTAGAATAAGCTGCTGCTGCTGCTGCTAAGTCGTGTCAGTCGTGTCTGACTCTGTGCGACCCCATAGACGGCAGCCCACCAGGCTCCCCCGTCCCTGGGATGTTCCAGGTAAGAGTACTGGAGTGGGTTGCCATTTCCTTCTCCAGGGCATGAAAGTGAAAAGTGAAAGTCGAGTCGCTCAGTTGTGTCCGACTCAGTGACCCCATGGACTGCAGCCCGCCAGGCTCCTCCGTTCATGGGATTTTCCAGGCAAGAGTACTGGAGTGGGGTGCCATTATAAGCTAGTGAGTTTTAAAAAATACCAGTGCCAAGGCCCCATCCCTTACATATTAGGAATTAATCCTAAACAGAATCCCTGTTTTTTAAAACTCTCAGACAATGTTAAGACAAGTGCAAGTTGAAAACTGAGTTGGAATATCCTGTGATTTACACTAAATTTTACTCAATGTTCACCCTCCCTAATTTCTAATTAGTTCAAACCCAAGCATTAATTTACTAATGCTTTTGTTCATTCATTAGTTCAAATATTCAACATATACTTATTCAGGGTCTATCATGAGTATTTCTAGATGTTAAGAACACAGAAGTAGACATATAGAAGATTTTTGCCCTCATAGAACTAATATTGTTGTGCAGAGGGGATAAAGGCTATAAGTTAAAAAAAAAGTTACATGATATTTTTGTTGTTATTATGAGTAAGGAAGAGAACAAATACACTGCTGTGTAATAAGAGAGGAGTGACAGCGATATTGGGTGGGTTGATACTTCCAGAATGTTTCTCTGATGGGTTAAAATCTAAAGAATGAGAAGAAGCCAGTGGTGAAAAGAGCCTCAGGATGATTGAACCGGACAGGTATAGTATCATACCCCTAAGGAGGGAAAGACTTGATATATTTGAGGAACAGAAAGGAAACCAGATGAATGGCTTTCAGATGAGAAAAATCGCTTCTTGAATTGATACTGTCTCAGTGATAATGTATCATTTCTCTCTGATCCATCTAAAAAGATTTTTTTTGTCTTTAGTTTTTAGCAATTTGATTATGATGTGTCTGGGTGTAGATTTATGTGGTTTTATCTTATTTGAGGTTCTTGAATCTGTTGGTTTATATCTTTTGTCAAATTTGGGAATTTTTAGCCATTATTCCTTCACATACATATATTATCCCTACACTCTTTCTTTTCTTCTTTTGAGGCTCTGACATAAAAAAAAAATGTTAAATCTTTTGGTACCTGCAGATCCCTAAGGCTCTGTTCATTCTTTTAAGATCTATTTTCTCTCTGTTTTTCTGTTTGGGTAATTTCTATTGATCTAAGTTCATTGATTATTTAATCATCTCCATTCTTTCATTTAGCTCATCCACTGTAGTTTTTGGTTTGTTATTATATATTTCCATTCTACAATTGTCATTTAGTTTTTCTTTGTTTATTCTAGAGTTTTGCCAAGGGTTTCTAATTTTCCATTCGTTTCAAGAATGATGTAATTGCTTGTTTGTACTTTTGTACGATATCTGCTTTAAAATCCTTGTCAGACAATTCCAGCATCTGCTCTATTTTGGTGTTGTCATCCAGTGATTATCTTTTCTCATTTGAGTTGAGATGTTCCTCTTTGTTGATATGATGAGTAATTTTGGGTTTTGTCTGGACATTTTCAGTACCGTGTTATGCAATTCTGGTTCCTACTTAAATCTTCTATTTTAGTACAGTCAGCTTATTTGAATTTAGAGCACACATCCTTGGCTGCTTTTTTAGACTGTGATTCAAATGTCAATTTAGTATTTAGGTTATTCTGGTCTAGCCTGTTTGTATGCTACCCAGTGGTCAATTTAAAGCCTGCAAGGTTGTTCACATGATATTTTTTCTGAGAGGTTTTGTTTTGTTGTTTTTGGTTTCATCCATGAGCCAGCTGGGGGGTGTACCCAGGACTCCATACACAGGTTTAAACAATTCCTTTCTTCAGCTGCCTCTTTTCTGTACTCTACCCACTTCCTCCTCTCTCTATCTTGGAGAAGGTGAAGTGCTGCCTTTTTGCTGTCATTTACTTATTGTAGAGTGAGGTTGAGTGTCAAGGTTTTGCCTTGTAGTTTCTCAGCACCAGTTGGGGAGTGGGAGAGGCTTCATTCTTGAGCACAGTGCATAGATGCTCCATAGGCCTCTGCCTGACATCTAATGTCTCTGCAACATCTAATGGGGAAAAGGCAAGGTGCAGATTCTGTAATAGGAAATTGTTTCTTTTCATGTGTCCCATAATTTCTGCAGGCTTTCTTCTGCATGAATGAGTCTACTTTTGAAACATTTCCGTTATTATACTTTTTAACTGTAGGATTCTATATTTGTTTGGCTTTTTGACAGTTGTTGTTTCCTTGCCAAGCTTCTTGTTTTATCCATTGTTTTACTAATTTAATTTAGTTGTCTGTGTTGTCTTATAGTTCACTAACCTTCCTTAAAATTATTCTGAATTCTCTACAGTTCATATATCTCCATTTCTGAAAGGTCAATTATTGAGAGGTTTATTGTTGGGTTGTCATATTTACTGACTGTGTGTGTGTGACTTAGTTCTGCAGATGTGCAAAGCTGATGGTTGGGATTACTGCTTGGGCATTGCAGGTATGATCTTGGTCCACCAAGACCTGTGTACTGGTTGTTGTAAGCCTCTTTCATCTTCTCTGTCACAGTCAGATACCCTTGTGGCTGGTCCCCATAGATTCCCCTGCATTCTTGTGGAATGAGATCAGAGTAGAGGCTCTCACAAACTGATTCACAATGCCAGGGGAGGCTGTTAGCCTTCTCCTCTTACACACCACTCTTTCTCCACTGGAGGAACCACAGACCCAGGAGAGACGTCTCTGCTTGGCTCTGTCCTATCCAAGGGGAGGGGACACATGGTCAAAATGTACTTGCTTCCCTTATCGTTCTAATGTAGTCTGTCTTGGTCTCTGAGGTACAGTGGGATGGTTCATCTTCACCCCCATGTCTAGAATTCTCTCAGTAGTGTTGTTCTTGAAACTTGTTAGTGGTTCTTGTGAGGGGAAACCAAGTCAGGAACAACCTATGTTGGCATCTCAGTGACATCGCTCCTCTTTCCTTCAAAATTTAAAGGAAAGAACTTCAAAATTTCTGTTTATCTGCATTTTCATAAGTATATGATGTCATCATTGCACTTAAATAGTTTGCAATGTAATAATTAAAGAATTTAAATTACACAGTAGGCAGTGTCATGAAAAACTAAGTGCCTCTCCATGAAGTTTATTTTAAGCAAGGGATAAATGATGGTTTCTTGGGTGCTGTGGAAGTATTACCTTATATGAAAACATCCAGTTATTGGTATTTTTCATACATTTTAAACATTAGAATACCATACCATTGACATTTGCACAAATAATATTAACAAAGGTTTCATGATTAATGTTCAATTCTTGGCAAAGAAAAAAAATTTAGAAATTCAAGGTTCAGAATTAAGTGAAGGATTTTAGAAAGATTTTTACTTAACTTAGTATTTCCACTGATTGTGTAATTGAGACAATTATTGGTCTATTAAAGCTTTTTTATTTATGAGTAGTACATAATTAAAGAAATTTTTGAAGATAAGAAAGGAGAAAGAACAAAAGAAGTTTATATAGTTCCACCACCTAAACTAACAATGTTAATGTTTGAGTAAATTTTTCTTTCATCGTAATAATAGTGAAATATCCTGTTTGTACTTTGTTTTTGACTATCATTATTTAATGAGTATAAAATATAGGAATCTTTTATTCTGAAGAATGCATTACTAAAGATGCCCTATAATTCAACTCTTAATCACATTAATAATTTTCACATAGGAATAAATATAAAATGAGTATATTTATATTCAGTGATATAAATATCTATTGTAACTTAATAACAGACTAGTAGTTTTAATTTGGAGTCATATTCCCCACAGGCTTCAAAAAAAATGTTTCCATTATCCTTTCCTAGTTATGTAATGCTTTTTGTAAATCAAGCATCCGCAGTGTTTGTCCTTGTTTACTTTTGACACTGTTTGTTTGTCAATTTTTTGTTTTCCTTGTGTGTAGAGATGTATAGGCATTCTTCAGAGGTAATTGACACTTTTACTTTGGTTACAATTTTACAGTGTTCATTAGTTCTAGACATAAAATTTTGTTTTAATTTTATGTTACTTGATTTAGGTTAATCATAATAATTAGCATAATTCTAGTTCTTTTACCACAGTGATTAGGTCAAGTGGGAACAGAAACTAAGTTGGCCCAGAGAATGGCCTAAGACTGTTCTGTGGTAGAAGAAAAAGAAGCTCTCTCTTTTTCTGGATTGTATAACACATGGATATAAGGCTGTGGCCGTTATTCTATCATTAGGTAAACTGGCCTGCAAAAGGAATTGATGCATGGAAGAGAATAAGGCTTAGAGAATCAGAGATAAATAGATTCAAAATCCTGATTAAGTCATGTATGAAGCCCACCTTTCTTCTAAAATTGTGGTTTTAACCTTGTGTACACTTTGGAAATTATCTGGAACCTGGAAAACAATTATATATATATGTGTATACATAATGTGTATATGCACATGTATTTATAATATATATAATGTATATATGTGCATATACACATTATATATGTATATAATTGTTATGTATGAATATAACATGTATGCATATAACAATTATAATATGATTATAATATACATTAAAATATTAACATATATAATAGCATATGCATATAATTGTATATAATATATAAATTATATGTGTATGCACACACATACACATTATATATGTACATAACTGTATACATATTATATATATGTAGATAATTCTGTACACACACATATATTAATATATACCTGGAGAACTCAAGACCACTTAAAAAATGATCTCTGAAGAGGGGGCATTGGGATAAAGATCTGGGAAAAGGTTTTAAGAAAAACAACCCAGGTGATTCTAATATACAGACAGGGTCAGAAATGCTGCTCTTGATTTTTCAGTAATATGAGCCCATTTATTTTGTTTTATTATTTAAGTCAGCTTTGTTTATTTTTCTGTTATATGCAACTGAAATCAGCTTCAGTAGTATACAAGGAAAGGAGATTTCATTAGAAAAACTTAGGAAGGAAAGTTAGCGTGAAAAATGTTAGAAAGAATTCCTATACTAACATCCCAGACTCTAGGTCTAGAACTTATTAAAAATATATATAACAGCTATTAAGTTCATTTGGTTTGGAAAATTGGTAAAAAGGGAATGAAAACCATTGCAATGAGAAAACAACATGTTAAGCCTTATTGAGAAGATATAACTGTGACTTTGTAAAAATACTCCTATTTCATGTCAGATACTTAATGGAGTATATACAGAACTAGACATACATCCTCCAAAGTCTTTTCACTTGGACAAAAGAGAGAGAGTTTCATCATAAAGTTGAGTGTATCTCTTGAAAAATCATGTATTCTTAGACTTGACTTATAGTTAAGGAGATCTTTTAGTAACAAACCCTTATTTTATATTTTACTGGGGAAAATATAAAATGTCTTTTATATTTTACTCATGTGCTTACTGGGTCAGCATCATCAGACTTTATTTCAATTGCTTGACAGTATATCAGAAATGCATTTTCTTTTGGGGTTATACCTTGAGCCCATTATCGGTTTGATTTTTGAAATAAATACCATATTATTATTTTCTACTTGAGTTGGGTTATTTCCTAATTAAGCATCTGATCATGTTTATTTAAAAAATGTAATAACAAATTCACAAGATGACTCTGAAAAACATAAAATTGGGAATGCACATGGCATCAAATATTCTTGTGCCTTTATGGAATTTTTTTCTTGGCCACTGAGCTTCAATATTTTAAAAACAATATAGAGATCCACTTCTTACATTTTCTGTGAGGTGTTTTTGTTCTCCAGTCTGAGGCTGACTGTTATAGTTGAGACCCACTCAGGCCTCTGAACAGGGATACCTGTATTGGAAAATCTGTGCAAAATTCCTGAACTGCCATAAATTTCGATCAAGGAAGACTGCAATTCAGATGTGTAAACCAGTAGATACAGAGATGACTAAGGATGACTTTAAGCATTCTTCATGTAAATTGGCAACTAAAGTATATGGCTAAGACTGTGTAGAGCAGTTACTTGGGAATCCTGGGATGAATGAACTGAGAAGGGAAACGTTGAACTCTTTGGAGATCTTGAGAAAACAGTGGTGCTAGAAGCAAAGTTATAGCCAAAATAGATTGAAGTGATTTCTTATCTTAGAAAATAAATTAGTTTAGAAAATAAATTTTATTTTGCAACTAGGAGTCAGGAGCGGTTGCTTTGGTTTAAATGGCCTGTTTTCTACACCAGTCTACCATACAAGGGGCAATTGTACTACATTTTATTTATTAGTGTTCTGAGAGAAAATATGAAAGAATTTACCACTTTAAATTCCTTCTTGAGATGTGCTTCATGCTAAGTTGCTTCAGTTGTGTCCGACTTTTTGGGATCCTATGGACCTAGCCTGCCAGGCTCCTCTGTGCATGTAATTCTCTAGGCAAGAATACTGGAGTGGGTGGCCAGACCATCCTCCAGGGAATCTTCCTGACCCAGGGACCTAACCCATCTCCTGCACTGGCAAGTGGGTTCTTTACCACTAGCACCACCTGGGAAGCCCTTTTTGAGACAAGGTGACATAAATAAATGTTATAGAAAGTAATTTGGGAATCGCATATTATAGAATAGATATATGAAAAATGTGTGCTGTGCTCAGTTGCTAAGTTGTGTCCAACTCTTTGTGACCCCGTGGACTGTAGCCCACCAGGCTTCTCTGTCCATGGGATTTCCCAGGCAAGAATACTGGAGTGGGTTGCTATTTATGGCATTATAAGATAATGTCTGAATCCCAGATACAAGGGAACTATTACTTTCCATACCTGATCAGCTATTTCTCCAGTGGATCTTCCTTACCCAGGGAACAAACCCACCTCTCCTGCTTGGCAGGTGGATTCTTTACCACTGAGCCACCAGGGAAGCCCCATGTGAAAAATAGATTTTTAAAAATCAAGTAATATTTAGAAATTAATTTATTCATGAAACACACCTTTTAGAATGTGATTCATCTTTTATAATTCCATAGGTTGGACTTTTGGAACCTAGGTTTCTACAAAGTACCCTTCACTTTTGTCTGTATATTCCATATAATTGAATAGCTACATTGTTGTTATTGACACAGGAAGAAAAATACATGTTTTGTTTTCTACTCTTGAATTCTCTGTTTTACACTCTGTGGACTTTTACCCATTCTGTTATTGATGCCAGGACCCATCATCTTGCATTTCCATATTTATAAGTGGTATACTTTAGGGGGCTTAGAAAAATGTGACACATATGTGGCAGAGACTTGTATTCTCCCCTTCCCCCTTACTAGCAGAACCCTGATTCTTTTGAACCAATAATGCATCATTTGTAGTCAGTGACTAAGTTCTGGACAATGAAAAGTAAGTTGAATCTACTTAGTAACTGAGTCCAGTTTTCTCCTTTGTAAAATAAGTTTCTTATATTTTTCTGACACTTGCATTAAGTTTCTTCACTCTTGTAAAAAAAAATTTAAAAGAGAGGAGGTAACCTTTTCTTTTCCATTTCTTAGTAAGGACAAGGGCCTCACCTAGGGACTGCAAAGAAGTGAGTTAGAAGAACTTAGATCTCTGATAACTTTGAGGAGTTCCATAACAGCCCTGCCTAACCTACTCCTAGAATTATTTTAAGTGAAAGAGAAACAAGTTTCTGCCTTACTTAAGACACCGTATTTTGTACTTCTATGTTAAATGTAATCTAAATTTTGATTACCAAATGGTTCAATATGAGTAGTGTTTTAGTCAAAGTAATTCAGTAGTTCAGTCTAAAAATATATTTTGATCCTCTTTTGTGTCTCTTATGGTTCCAAATAAGTAGTCCACTATAATTATTTAACCTCTTCATCTTTCTTCTCCCAGAAGAATTCTCTCTTGCACCAACATCTTTCTTCTTGGTCATACTCATGGTCATGTGATACTCCTGCCACATGCAGTCTACTGGGGAATATAGTTGGTTTTCCTCTCTGACTGAGAGGAGATAAGTAGGTAGTACCTGAATGTTATGATCAGACAAAAAGTATAGAGCTATAAACCTTCAAAAATGAAAAAATTTCACTTGCCGCTTGTATTTTCTTATTTAATCCTCCTGTTGTTCAGTCACTCTGTTGTGTGACTCTTCGTGACTCCATGAACTGTAGCATGCCAGGCTTCCCTGTCCAGCACCATCTCCTAATCCTCCTAATCACACTTTTTTTTTTTTTTTTTTTTTGCAGATTTCATTTTTTTTTAGGAGTAAAGTAGGGCCCAGTTTTCTTCTTTTTCTTCGGTTGGACCATGTGACTTGTGTGATCTTAGTTCCCCAACCTGGGATTGAACACACCTCCTGCAGCAGGAGAATGAAGTTCTAATCACTGAATCTCCAGGGAGTTCCCAGGGCTCATTTTTCTTAAGTAAACTTGCCCACATTTTTGTAGTTAGTAAAACTGAGTTGGAGTTTGAACTCATGTCTATCTGATACCAAAACCCATGATTAGACATACACGTTTTGTTGTGCAAAGTTTATGATAGAAGGTGATAAGTGCATTGGTAGAGAAAATTTTACAGAAAAATTGAAACCTGATGGGAATTATCTAGCTGACTTCTGTAGTGAGGAGCATTTTTTTTGGGGGTGGAGGACGACACCATGGAAGTGCAAAAGTAGTTCAGGCAGAGGACCTCTCTACTACTTACCAGGTAGCTAGTGCTGGGGCAGTGTTGATCTAGTGAAAAAGGGGGAGATATGATGGTCTCTGGTCTCACAGAGCTTACTTAATGGTTTCTCTGGTTTTGTAGTTAAGCTTATTGCTTTTCCATTCAAATGAAAAACTGTTTTATTATTATTAAGTTTGGGTTTCCCAGGTGACTCAGTGGTAAAGAATCTGCCTACCAACTCAAGAGACGCAGTTTCAATCCCTGGGTTGGGAAAATTACTTGGAGAAGGAAATGGAAACCCACTCCAGTATTCTTTCCTGGGAAATCCCATGGACAGAGGAGCCTGGCGGGTTTGCAGAAGAGTTGGACACAACTGAGCAACTAAACAACAACAGCATTATTAAGATTATTATTCCTTCAGAGGTTTAAGTAATTCCAATTCAGAAAATAATCCTGTTCATTAAAATACAAGACTGAATAACATGCATGTGAATCTTGATGTTCTTTTCCTATCCCCAAAGATCTTTTTCTCTTTATAATAAAATGAATAAGAGGAAAATATGTTTTTGGTTTTCAGCTAGAACTGAAAATAATACCCAAAGCAAATTTACGCAAAGAGCAATAAGCATTAAATTAATGTGAAAGTGAAAGTCACTCAGTCGTGTCCGAGTCTTTGGGACCCTATGGACTGTATAGTACATGGAATTCTCTGGGCCAGAATACTGGAGTTGGTAGCCTTTCCCTTCTCCAGGGGATATTCCCAACCTAGAGATTGAACCCAGATTTCCTGCATTACAGGCAGATTCTTTACCAGCTGAGGCACAAGGGAAGCCATAATTTCCCCCAAATAACAACTTATTCTTTATTTAGTTGTCAATTCTTAATATATTAGTATGTCATTTCTTCAGTTGCTTGCTTTGATAAAGCTTTATTTCTTTAGTCTTAATGGTATAGTCAGCTCTCTGTATCTACAAGTTCTGCATCCCTGAATTCAACCAACTGCAGATGAAAAATAATTGGAAAAAAATTCCCAAAATTTCCAAAAAGCAAACTTGAATTTGCCCCTTGCTGACAGCTATTTACATATCATTTACATTGTATTTACAACTATTTATGTAGTATTACAACTATTTACATCATATTTACATTGTATTAGATATGATAAATAATCTGGAGATGATTTCAAGTATTCAGGAGGATATGCGTAGGTTATATGCAAATAATATATCGATTTCTAGAAGGGAGTTGAGCAAGTGCAGATTTTTGTGTTTGGTCCTAGAATCAGTCCTTCACAGATACCAAGAGATGACTCTATGTCAGCATAAATTGAGGGAGTCTATTACTATTCTTAAAATGCCAGTTTTGGGGCAAACTTTTATAGCATTTACATAACATTTACAGCCAGGCAAGTTTAGTGTATATTTCTTTTTTATAAGTCATTTTATTTAATGAACTAATAAATGGCAACCCACTCCAGTACTCTTGCCTAGAAAATTCCATGGATGGAGGAGCCTGGTGGGCTACAGTCCATGGGGTCGCAAAGAGTCAGACGCGACTGAGCGACTTCACTTTCAATCTTCTTATACAGACAAACGTGTTATGACCCCAAAATGAGATTAAATAATTAATTTAAACATAGTCACAGTTGATTACATCATTTATAAATTATGGCATTCCTGATTCACACAATGTTAAATATTACTTTAATACAATTCAAAAATCACATTGCATGACCTCTGTTTATGAATATAATATCCCTTTTAAAGTATGGATTACATTAGTTAATTAAAATGACTTTATTTTCTATACTTGATGCCTATAAAACATGACTTCGAATGAAAAGGAAAAAGTTATTTTCTTATTTAAATATATAATATAAACAGAGTTAATAGTCTTGTCAAGGTAGAACATTTCCTTTAAGAATGTCACTGTGACAGTTGATTTCTACATACCAGAAAACTATTATGTATTCTCCTTCCTCTTTGGTTGCATATGTATATCTCTAGAATAAAATGGTTAGTTTAACAGTCTCTCTAACCGTAGCTTAAAAAGTAATCTAAAAGTTTCATGGTTAGGATTCTCTGGAGATTTTTATCTCTTTATAGCCTTTGTTAGATCTAAGTCTTTTCAAAACGTCTCTTCACTGGCCACTGTACTACAGAACAATTCTTAACTGTTTAAATTTTAATCAATCTGTATACTTTATTTTTTAACCCTAAGGATTATGTGTGTATTTTGTGTTGCTTCATATGGAGCATCAGGTAATATTAAAGATCTGATGACTGTATACTTTTTAAAATCATTATTTTGAAAGAAATAGAAGGGTCCCCAGAAATCCAGACATATACTATGTCATCTAAAATAACCAAAAGAGAACAGCCTTTATTTGAATTTAAGTTTATTGTTAGTTATTCTCTTGCTGTGAATATTCTGTATAAGTATATTGTTGTTTAATTACATGTACAACGTGCAGTACTTTGATAGTGACTGTTTTGGAACGTAAAGTTCTCATTGAACATTAGGAATCCTAAACAAGATTTATGGTTGATTGTTATGTGGTACATAAAATTAGCATGTTATTACAGATGGATCACAGATGGAAAGGAAATACTTGTTTAGAAATCTGTAAGATTTCTATGTCATTTACTTAAATTCTTTAGAAACAGCTCTAATTTATTATATATTGAATAGGTTTAGAAGAATGATGTGAGTTTCTTTTCTTGTGAGTTTCCATAGCTTTTGAGATACTTGGAAGATGAAAGAAAATGTTTTTAAAGTTTTATGTTTTTGAAGATGTTGTTGGGTAGTCGCCAAATCCTGTCTGACTCTTTGGCAACCCCACAACTGTAGCCCACCAGGCTCCTCTGTCCATGGGATTTCCTAGGCAAGAATACTGAAATGAGTTGCCATTTCCTTCTGCAGGAGATCTTCCCGACTCAGGGATTGAACCCACGTATCCTGCATTGCAGGCAGATTCTTTACCACTGAGCCAGCCGGGAAGTCCTTTTTGAAAATAGCTAAAAGCTTTTCAGAGAATTCAGCTATATACAGTAATATTCTACCTTTAAACTGAAAAGAATGAAGGGTAGGGATAATGTGTTGCTTATAGAAAATTGCTACTAGCTTCTTGAAAATCTTTTTCTTTTTAATTTTAAATTAGTTTATCTATTTTTTAACTTTACAATATTGTATTTGTTTTGCCATACATTGACATGAATCCACCATGGGTGTACATGTGTTCCCCTTCCAGAACTCCCCTCCCACCTCCCTCCCCATCCCATCCCTCCAGGTCGTCCGGGTACACCAGCCTGAAGCACCCTGTATCATGCATCAAACCTGGACTGGCAATTCGTTTCACATATGATAATTTACATGCTTCAGTGCCATTCTCCCACATCATCCCGCCCTTGCCCTCTCCCATAGAGTCCATAACTGTTCTATATATCTGTGTCTCTTTTGATGTCTCGCATACAGGGTTATCTTTTCCAATTTACTAAATTCCATATATATGCGTTAGTATACTATATTGGTGTTTTTCTTTCTGGCTTACTTCCCTCTGTATAATAGGCTTCAGTTTCATCCACCTCATTAGAACTGATTCGAATGTATTCTTTTTAATGGCTGAGTAATATTCCATTGTGTATATGTACCACACTTCCTTATCCATTCATCTGCTGATGGGCATCTAGGCTGCTTCCATGTCCTGGCTATTATAAACAGTGCTGCGATGAACATTGGGATACACATGTCTCTTTCAAGTCTGGTTTCCTCAGTGTGTATGCCCAGCAGTGGGATTGCTGGCATATGGCAGTTCTATTTCCAGTTTTTTGAGGAATCTCCACACTGTTCTCCATAGTGGCTGTACTAGTTTGCATTCCCACCAACAGTGTAAGAGGGTTCCCTTTTCTCCACACCCTCTCCAGCATTTATTGCTTGTAGACTTTTGGATAGCAGCCATTCTGACTGGCATGAAATGGTACCTCATTGTGGTTTTGATTTGCATTTCTCTGATAATGAGTGACGTTGAGCATCTTTTCATGTGTTTGTTAGCCATCTGTACGTCTTCTTTGGAGAAATGTCTGTTTAGTTCTTTGGCCCACTCTTTGATTGGGTCGTTTATTTTTCTGGAATTGAGCTGCAGGAGTTGCTTGTATATTTTTGAGATTAATTGTCCGTTGCTTCATTTGCTATTATTTTCTCCCATTCTGAAGGCTGTCTTTTCACCTTGCTTATAGTTTCCTTTGTTGTGCAAAAGCTTTTAATTTTAATTAGGTCCCATTTGTTTATTTTTGCTTTTATTTCTAATATTCTGGGAGGTGGGTCATAAAGGATCCTGCTGTGGTTTATGTAGGAGAGTGTTTTGCCTATGTTTTCTTCTAGCAGTTTTATAGTTTCTGGTCCACAAATAAAGAAAA
The DNA here is from genome assembly GCF_054371585.1 of Giraffa tippelskirchi. Classification (NCBI taxonomy): domain Eukaryota; kingdom Metazoa; phylum Chordata; class Mammalia; order Artiodactyla; family Giraffidae; genus Giraffa; species Giraffa tippelskirchi. Next base: position 83,578,785 of record NC_137275.1, on the reverse strand, counting down.
CTACAGGCCAATTTCACTGATGAACACAGATGCAAAAATTCTTAACAAAATGCTAGCAAACAGAATCCAACAACATATTAAAAAGATCATACATCATGATCAAGTGTGCTTTATCCCAGGTATGCAAGGATTCTTCAATATCTGCAAATCAATCAATGTAATACACCACATTAACAAATTGAAAAATAAAAACCATATGATTATTTCACTAGATGCAGAGAAAGCCTTTGACAAAATTCAACATCCATTTATGATAAAAACTCTCTAAAAAGCAGGAATAGAAGGAACATACCTCAACATAATAAAAGCTATATATGACAGACCCACAGCAAACATTGTCCTAAATGGTGAAAAACAGAAAGCATTTCCCCTAAAGTCAGGAATAAGGCAAGGGTACCTGCTCTCACCACTACTATTCAGCATAGTTTTGGAAGTTTTGGCCACAACAATCAGAGCAGAAAAAGAAATAAAAGGAATCCAGATAGGAAAAGAAGAAGTAAAATTCTCACTGTTTGCATATGACATGATCCTCTACATAGAATACCCTAAAGACTCCACCAGAAAATTACTAGAGCTAATCAATGAATATAGTAAAGTTGCAGGATATAAAATTAACACACAGAAATCCCTTGCATTCCTATACACTAACAACGAGAAAACAGAAAGAGAAATTAAGGAAACAATACCATTCACCATTGCAACAAAAAGAATAAAATACTTAGGAATATATCTACCTAAGGAAACAAAAGACCTATATATAGAAAACTATAAAACACTGATGAAAGAAACCAAAGAGTACACAAATAGATGGAGAAATATACCGTGTTCATGGATTGGAAGAATCAATATAGTGAAAATGAGTGTACTACCCAAAGCAATCTATAGATTCAATGCAATCCCTATCAAGCTACCAATGGTATTCTTCAGAGAACTAGAACAAATAGTTTCACAATTTGTATGGAAATACAAAAAACTTCTAATAGCCAAAGCAATCTTGAGAAAGAAGAATGGAACTGGAGGAATCAACCTGCCTGACCTCAGGCTCTACTACAAAGCCACAGTCATCAAGACAGTATGGTACTGGCACAAGGACAGAAATATAGATCAATGGAACAAAATAGAAAGCCCAGAGATAAATCCACACACCTATGGACACCTTATCTTTTACAAAGGAGACAAGGATATCCAATGGAGAAAAGACAATCTCTTTAACAAGTGGTGCTGGGAAAACTGGTCAACCAGTTGTTAAAGAATGAAACTAGAATACTTTCTAACACCATATGCAAAAACAAACTCAAAAAGGATTAAAGACAGTTATATTTTTAACAGCTTTAGTTACTTATTATAAGGATACAAAGGAGCCTTGTATATGTACTAAGTCCCTTCAGTTGTATCTGACTGTTCGCTACACTGTGGACTGTAGCCTGCCAGGCTCCTCTGTCCATGGAATTCTCCAGGCAAGAAAGAACACTGGCGTGGGTAGCCATTCCCTTCTCCAGGAGAAAAGGGAATTCCTGACCCAGGGATTGAACCTAGGCTTCCTGCTGTGCAACTGGATTCTTTACTGTCTGAGCCACCAGGGAAACCCCATTTAAATAGGATATTGTACCAATAAAATTAATAATAATAATAAATATTGTGAAATTCCAGACATTCATGCTAAGACATGTGAAAAGCAATGAAGCATTCAAAAAAGTACTGTGTTGTTACTGTTGTTGTTTCTGTTATTATCATTACCAGCTGCTTGTATTGAACCTTTTTCAGTTCAGTTCAGTTCAGTTGCTTAGTCATGTCCAACTCTTTGCACCACATGGATTGCAGCATGCCAGGCCTTTCTGTCCATTACCAACTCCTGGAACTTGGTCAAACTCATGTCTATCAAGTCAGTGATACCATCCAACCATCTCATCCTCTGTTGTCCCCTTCTCCTCCTGCCATCAGTGTTTCCCAGCATTAGGGTCTTTTCTAAAGAATCAGTTCTTTGCAGCAGGTGGCCAAAGTATTGGAGTTTCAGCTTCAGCATCAGTCCTTCCAGTGAATATTCAGGATTGATTTCCTTTAGGATGGACTGGTTGGATCTCCTTGCAGTACAAGGGACTTTTAAGAGTATTCTAAAACACCACAGTTCAAAAGCATCAATTCTTCAGTGCTCAGCTTTCTTGACAGTCCAACTGTCACACCATAGATAACTACTGGAAAAACCACAGCTTTGACTAGACGGACCTTTGTCAGCAAAGTAATGTCTCTGCTTTTTAATATACTGTCTAGATTGGTCATAGCTTTTCTTCCAAGGAGCAAGTATCTTTTAATTTCATGGCTGGAGTCACCATCTGCAGTGATTTTGGAGCCCAGAAAAATAAAATCTGTCACTATTTCCATTGTTTCCCCATCTATTTGCCTGAACTGATGGGACCAGATGCCATGATCTTAGGTTTTTTAATGTTGAGTTTTAAGCCAACTTTTTCACTCTCCTCTTTCACTTTCATCAGGAGGCTCTTTAGTTCCTCTTAACTTTCTGCCATAAGGGTGGTGTCATATCTGAGGTTATTGATATTTCTCTGGGCAACTTGATTCCAGCTTGTGCTTCATCTAGCCTGGCATTTCTCACGATGTACTCTGCGTAAAGGTTAAATAAGCAGGGTGACAATATTCAGCCTTGACATACTCCTTTCCCAATTTGGAACCAGTCCATGGTTCCATGTCCAGTTCTAACTGTTGCTTCTTGATCTGCATACAGATTTCTCAAGAGGCAGGTCAGGTGGTCTGGTATTCCCATCTCTTTCAGAATTTTCCACAGTTTGTTGTGATCCACACAGTCAAAGGCTTTGGTATAGTCAATAAAACAGAAGCAGATATTTTTCTGGAACTCTCTGGCTTTATGTTGGTGATTTGATATTTGGTTCCTCTGACTTTTCTAAATCCAGCTTGAACATCTGGAAGTTCTCAGTTCATGTACTATTGAAGCTTCACTTGGAGAATTTTGAGCATTACTTTGCTAGCATGTGAGATGAGTGCAAATGTATGGTAGTTTGAACATTCTTTGGCATTCCCTTTCTTTGGGATTGGAATGAAAAGTGACCTTTTCCAGTCTTGTGGCCACTGCTGAGTTTTCCAAATTTGCTGGCATATTGAGTGCAGCATTTTACCAGAATCATCTTTTAGGATTTGAAATAGCTCAACTGGAATTCCATCACCTCTGCTAGCTTTGTTCGTAGGGATGCTTCTTTTTGAATTAATGTATTGCTTTCAGTATCACATGATCATGGTTGCTGCCACTCCTTTCATTGTGTGCTTCCAATGTCCTTAGGTTTTGTGAAGTGTGTTGACTACATCAGTTAACTGTATGCAGTGTTAAATAGATGAAAAAGCTCTTGGTTTGAAATATTTTCTCCAGTAATGACCACCAGTACCTTCACCTGGCATTCCAGTTTGATTTGCCTTTGTTCAAACTAAGTTGAGTCTGTTTCATGTACTACAGGGTTCTAAGTAGATATGCCAGCCTCTCGCAAGATACTCCCACAAAGGCTGCAAGGAATCCTGTGTCTACAGTTCTGATTCCCTAGAGGAACACTTGACCTTCTCCTGGCTGTAGTTCTAGAAGTAGGATATTTTCAGAGGCCAAAGGCTGGCATTGTATGGGGAAGAATATCTTTGTTCATAATGCTTGGAATTGATTTGTCAATATATGTTGAGTCTTTGTTGGAGCCAAAACCAATTGAGATAACTTTGACAGTTATTGATGGATCTGAGAGACTGTTCATCTATAAACCACAGATATCTTGTAGCATCTATTATCTCATGTTCAGAGAAAATAACAGCTCAAGAATGCCAAAGAAAATATCAAAATACCTTTATCTTCTTTAACTTGGACCCAGAGCCAGTGCTGCAGCTAGAGATTGAGGACTAAGTTGAGTCAGGGATAGTGAAAGTCAAATTATGGCACCATATTATTAATTTACCCATGAAACCACAAGCTCTTATGATAGAATGCCAGGAAAGATATTTTGATATGCACTTGGTGTGAATTAAAATGGTTTCCAGGCCAAATGGCATCATCATGCACTGAAGCTGGCCAAGGCTTTATTTAGATGACTGTTTTCTACTCACTACCTTCCTACCTTCCTGGTAGATGGTACATTGGAAATAACAGGTATAACTTTTTAAGGTGTTAACTAAATAGTCCAGATTATAAAATAAAGTTTTCTCCTTTTGAGCTTGTGTTGTTCATATTATGTGTTAGTTTTTTCTTCTATCAGACCCACTGTGGATATCAGGTGACCTATCTGCATGTTAATTTTAAAATCTCTTGGTACTATTCATAAAAAAATGTAAGTATCTCCCAGTGTGAAAAATAGATAATGGTTTTTGACACTTGTAAACTTGTTTCTGAATTAAGTTTAGCGACATTAAATGTAATTTGTTCAAGTTTTTTTTTTACTGTCTTAGTTTAGTCTCCTGAGTCATCTTAACGAATTCAACGTCTGTAAACTTAACACAGTGCTCTTTATAAATCAGAAAATGATGGTAGTTTGGAAAGATTTGAGGCATCTTTTGTATAATACAGAATTTTGTAAACTAATTTGACTTCTATAGACTATTATGATTTTGAGTTGTCAAATAATACAGTCTTTTGTTTATATGATTAATGTACTTTAAAAACTTTATATTTATAATATTTGTGAGACTATAATTTTCTATTTTATATAACACACCAAAGTTCAAAGTTTTCCTTAACGGGAAACTTTTTCTCAAGGCATGAAGATTTGAAAGGAAATATTTTGTAGCTGACTTTAATTATCTAGACTTCAATGGGTGCCAGTATTAAAAAAGTTAAAGCATAATGGCTATAAATACAAAAACCTTTTTTTGTCATATGGTTGGAAAGCAGTTTAATATTCCCATGCTGGGCACCCTTTTGCCAAATTTAATGAAAATCAGCATGATATTGTAGCAGTTAGTATTTGAATTCTCCAGTTATCTTTATGAGTACTGAAAAAAGAGAGATTCAAATAGCAGCTAATAAGCTAGTATTATCTTTATCATGTTCCTTATCTGAATCATAAACTGGCACGGGCCTTCAGTAAGTTCTTTCTCTTTTGATGGTACCCTTGTTTTCTCTGAGAGTACATTGGATCAGAATTGCCAGTTAAGAAGCTTTATTCCCAATTCAGTGAATATTCAGTTCAGTGAATATTAGTGTCTAGTTGTTCTCAGAGATTGAAAGCAGAACTCAGTGATTTGACTTGCAGCCTTCTGTGATGAATCTTGTGAAAGAGCTGTCCTTATGTCAATGTTTTTATACCTTTATCTCCATTAATACAATGGAGACAGTATTATTAAATTGTCTTAGCTTTATATACACTTTTCTTTCCCTTTTAAGTTAATTGTATCATTCCTATTTTGGATATCTTATTTTAAAATCTTATTTTTATTGAAGTGTAGTTGATTTAAAATGTTGATTTCAGGTATATAGCAAAGTGATTCAGTTATACATATAAATATGTATTTTCATATTATTTTCCCTTTAAGTTATTGCAAATTATTGGGTATAGTTATTTGTGCTATGCAGTATCTCCTTGTTGGTTATCTATTTTATGCATAGTAGCGTATATATATTAAACCTTAACTCCTAATTTATTCATCCTTCACCCCCAGATTCTTTTAAAATATTTAAAAAGTCAAGTAGTTTTTATTGGCACAGTGTTTGACAAGTCTTGTCCTTTCAGACAATCATAAAGAGTTAATCTTTTGCTAGTATGCTTTTTACTCTTTTAAAAAATAATGTATTTTCAAAATTTAGTGTTCAAAAATCTTGTGAATGGTACATTCTATATTGTCCTCTAGTTTTCAAATATGATAGCATTTTTATAAACCGTTTTGCAGTGACTTCACCCATTAATCACTCTCTCAGTGGTCTTATGGCAATCATGATGAACCTGATCTGTGAGATGGTGGGAAACATTTAGAGTTACCATGGTAACTCACTGTGAGCACTGTGAAAAGTTCTTGGGTCATGAGGCTTTAGAAAAAAAAGTTAGCTAGAAACAGACTATTTTGAGAAAACTGAAATAATACCACAAATCTGATATTTTCTACTTAGAAAAGGATGCCTAACCGTTCTTTTCTCAGAAATAATCCTAGGGGAAAATATTTTGAAGTAAACTTAAATTTAAAGTAAATTCAAAGTAATTTCCAATCACTGAAATTATAGTATTTTTAAATATTATGAAGGCAGAAGAAATTATATTATCAATATAGAAAAAGTAACATTACCTTTAATAATTGCTTATTATTTTAACTTTCCTCTTATATTTCATATTAATAGATTCTTTAAAATTCTACCTTCCATCTTCGTATGTGTCTGTGTATGTGTCTGCGTATGCTTTGAAGGATAAAATAACAAGTCTCCTATCTTGTAGTTAAGTGGGAGAGACTGAGAAATAGAGGGAATTTTCAATAAATAATGAAAGACACCCTGATAGGAATTAACATAGGTAGACTACCTAACTAGGCTTGAGGGTCAGATATTACTGAGGGGGGTTCAGTAATATTTAATCTGAGTCCTGAAAGCTGAGTGAGATGAATTAAAAGGAGGCTTTTCCATGCGATACTCAGTATGTGCAAAGGCGCCTTCGCTTTCTATTTTTCAGAACAAAAATAATTCAGAATATTTAGGGCAGAGACTGTCAAGACATTTGGTGGCTGAATAAGCTGGAGAATTAAACAGATACTGCACTAAATAAACGTCTCATCTGCTCATACACAGTGGATAGAACTTCATCTGAAAATGCAGTGAGGTTTCAGTGGTAGTTTTAAGCAGAAGAATGACAAAAATAGATTCATTTTGTAGAAGGATTACTCTGGAGTAGAGAAAGAGTTGGAGTGGGATACACAGGAATCAGCATGGCCAGTAAGGAGATGTTTTAGTTTTCTATAACTAGTCTCACAAATTACCACAAATTTAGCAGAAAACGGGAGCATCCATTTGTTATCTCCCAGTTTCTTTGGGTCAGAAGTCCAGGTGCAGCATAACTCAGTTTGTTCTTAGTTTCGAGTCTGCTAAGACCAAAATGATGCACTCTCTGGTGGCTCAGACAGTAAAGAATCTGCCTGCAGTGAGGGAGACTTGGTTTGATCCCTGGGTCAGGAAGATCTCCTGGAAAAGCAAATGACATCCCACTCCAGTACTCTTGCCTGGAAAATTCCATGGACAGAGGGGCCTGGTGGGCTACAGTCCGTGGAGTCAGAGTCGGACTCGACTGAGCGACTAACACCTACGCTTTCATCTTATACCATATTCTTCGTTTTTAGCTTGTTTTGAAATACTAAGTATTCTAGATTGTATATGGTCAACTGAGTGCCACCAATACTTTGTACTAAAGCTGAAAAGAGTATTTTCTAGAATTCCATTCCCTGTATGGTTCCAGGTTAGAGTTAGACGCTGAGAGAATCTCACATGCTATTTGGAATATGGAGATAAAAAGTCATTATTCTTGGCATGTAATGATGCCTAGTTGCAGTAGCTTTGGAGATCTTCCCACACATTCCTGTTTTATAGTTTTGGTGACCGGACCCAGCAGTTTCTCAGACTTTTCTGTGAGCTCTTGCTTCTTCACCAACTCTAAGGTTTCAGGCTAAATTTGTTGGAGACTGTTTCTTCAGTTCTCTGACTAGAGCCTCCCAGACATTTACTCTCCAGACTCCCTCACATTGGCCTATTTTCAATGCATTACTTCTTTCCTTGTCTGTGTCCAATCTATTGATGAATCAATAGAAAGCACTCTTCATGTCTGTTTCTGTGTTTTCATTTCTAACACTTCTATTTGATAATTTTCAAAGTCTGTGTTTGTTGTTCTGTTACCCCTTTTTCCACTAAAGCCTTTATCATTAATCACAGTTATTTTAAATTCTCTGTCTGAAAATTCCAACATCTGGACCATATCTGTGTCAGGCTGTGTTGATTGCTTTCTTTCTTGGCAGATGTGTGTTTTGACAGAATTTTTTTTTTTCCATTTATGTCTGATAAATTTTGGTTGAAGGCTGGACACGATGTAAAAGAATAAAGTAAGCTCTGCCTGGATTGGCATACCTTTTCTTCAGATATACTTCAGTGCAGAGTTGGGCTAGTCTTGTCAGGAATTGAGTTGGTTTGGGATTTTGTGTTGCTAGGATTTACTTAGTGCACTGTTGGCTTTATGTTACTCCATTGTCACCTTTTGTTTAGGGTGGAAGTTAGCTTCCAGAAGATTTTTCCTCATTTCTGTTCTGTCCTCCTTTTAGTCTATGCCTCATGTTGCTTGTTACTGAGGTCTTACTAGTGGTGTTGAGGGGCACGGGATCGATGTTCTACATCAACAGTCCCAAACCTTTTAGGTACCAGGGACTGGTTTCATGGAAGACAATTTTCCACAGAATGAGGGTTGGGGAGTGGGATGGGGGTGGTGCAGGTGAGCAATGGACTTACTGACCTGCTACTCACTTCCTGCTGTGCAGCCAGGTTCCTAACAGGCTGTGCAGTGGGTGGAGGGGAGTGGGTTGGGGACCCCTGTTCTACAGTGTCCTAGATCATCCTCAGCCTTAGACAGACCCATTTACCAGGTCATCTGGGTGGACCTTTCACAGTCATGTTGAGTTTGTGCAGCAGTCCTCTGGTTTTCTGCCTTTATTTATCTCAGAGGAACAGGTTTTAATTCCTGCCCCATTCCTCCAGCCATAATAGTTCTTCATCTGTGTCCTAGAGGCAGCAGGATTTACTGCCTTTCTTCTGGCAGCTTAAGGCTTTTGTCTCACATGAAAGAATGTTTTAGGTAGAGCTTTGGCCTGTTCTGCAATGACAGCTACTCCCTCCCCCAAGTCTCTACCAAAAGAGATGCTTTCTTTAGTTTCCCTCTCTGTCCCCAGTATTTCTTGTGAGCACATGGTCTGTAGTGTAGAGCCCTTGAATGAGTGGTAACTATCTTTGTGTCTGAAGGTCCTGGTATGGTATTCTATATTCTTATGCCAGCGCATGCTTAGCCTTAAGCAATTCATTAATTTTTTTCTTACCAGCTTGTATGGTGTTTCCTGTCTTCCCTTCATGCTCCACCTTGGATAAATCAGTACTTTAAAATGTCTTTTCTTGGGGACACTTGTCTGTCTTTACATTTTATTAATAGGTTAACTTTTTATACTCTGTGACTTTGTCTCTCTAATTGGTTTAAGAAAAATTATAACCATATATAAGAAATTGGCCTTTTGTTATTGTTAGGGTGGAAATGACACTCATTCTAGCTTTCTACATCCTAGGTAGAGGCTGAAAGTCAGTTTTGACATTAAAAACATTGTATAACTAAAAGAGAATAGATTTGAAGATTATGATGTAGTGCTCTTGATACTGTTTCAGTAATCTTTGAGTTATATAGTGATAACTGAAACCAGAGTAATGGGAGAAGTATGAAAGTTGGAAGTTTTTAGTTTTGAGGTGTACTTAGGAAATATTTTACTCTGAATCTTTTCTGATAAAGTCACTCTTTTAAACTATACAATTTAATTCTGAATGTCATTTTCTTATACTCAATAAGCCAGAATATTATTTCCTTATGTCTTTTTCTCTTGTCATTTAATTTATTAGTATAGGAATATTTAAAACTCTAGAGTGTTTTCTTGCTGGTCCATTTATGACTGTATGGTTACCTATTTCAAGAATATGTGGAAGTATAGAAAATGCATTCACAAAGTCCTTTTAATGAGAATTTGAGGGTAGAATGACTACTTTAAATATTGATGATAACAGTTTAGAGATAAAGGGACTTTAGGAAACTTTTAAAGTAACATTTTTACCTTTAGGAGATGAAAAAATTAAGAAGCAAAAAGATTAAGTGACTTACAGAAAATATTGCAAAGAGATTTCTCGAGGAAAGGAGCGAGTTGTCTTAGATGAAATCTGTCAGAGGAAAAGTTTTATGCTTGTCTTTTAATTTTTAGGATTAGAACTAAAGGTCTCAGACTTGCTCTAGCTACTTTGCCCTCCTTTCTGATTTTTAGCAAACCCAGAGCAATGGACCTCATTTTTTTTTTTTTTTAACTTATTTATATCCTTCCCTTATTTCCTGGGTCTACTTTGTGGCTGAGTTCAGGTGCATTCTTCAGTTTTGCTTTTCTTTTTTCTTCCAAATTGGTAAAGAGACCATTCATTTCCTTTTAAGGATAATTCTTATAGGAGGACAGACTGAAGATAGCAACAAAAATGCACATTTTAAGCTGTCAAATATTAAAATTATGTTAACCAAAATGGCTGACATCCTTCTAAACTGGAAACAAAAGTCTTAGTGTTCTTATTCCACATTTATTCTTAAGTGTGTTATAGGTTTTCCCTTCTGAGCTTATTCCCCTTTCCCTGAAGACATCTCTTCCTAGCGTGAAAAAATGCCAAAACGTCCAGGAAAGAATATTGTACTTTAGCTCAAGTGGGTAATTTGCATTTCTTACACACTCTGTAGCCAGTGATGTCAACTTCTTACCTACCTCATATATAATCAGTTCTTAAGGGACATACCTTCTTAACCAGCAGGGTCATTTTTGCTGTAGAAGTGTTTGATTCTAGGGCTTCTCTAGTGTTCCAGTTACATTTTAACAGACTCTGAACTAGAAATTGGGAATCTTGATTCTCTGCTCCTGTCTTCATTGATGCTTCATAGTGAAATCCATCTTCTTATTTTTACTGATGTCTGAAGATAATCTTACATCTGTGCTATTTCCTATTGGTTTGAACATACTTTCTCCATGTTTACTAATTGCTCTTTTGACATCTCTGATTTTTCTTTTTAACTGTACCTGCAGAAATAGAAACTCTCAATGAATCTGATGCCATTGATACAAAATGCAAAAGGTCTTTTATGAAAGTGTTTTATTCAAATGCAGCTGTGTTCTAGTCCAAAATTTTTCTTTTCCCTTACTTTTGACCATATTAAGAATACAGGAGTCTCTTTGAAGAAAGTAAGTAAATCTCTAATTCTCATCTAGATAGAATGCAAACTTTTATGAAATATTAAATATGATAACTAAAAGGGAAAAGTGAAGTTTTATGCATTCTACTAATTGTTTTATCTTCCCTTAAAAAACTTGCAAGACTTTTTTAAAGAAATATTTTAAAACTTCTATGCAATGAGATATCCTTAGCTTTTAAATGTATGTAATGATTAGTATGGAAAAGATATTCACAGAAAAGTAAAGCCGTTTCCTACACAGTGAAAAACAAAGGAAGCAGCATGTAATTTAATGATAAATATCTCTGAGGACTTTCTAATTACCTTCTAATATGGCGTTTATATTTAGAAAATTAATTTACCCGTTTGTATGGTCCCACATCCAATTCTAGAAGTATGCTTTTAAGACATCATTGCTTAATTATAAAAGAAGTATTAACAGAGTAGATTTTTAAAATCTGATTTTGCACATTTGAACATTTCACTAGGGTTTAATATCTTTCCTAGACCTTTGATTTGCTCTATATGAAGAAAAAAAATCACATATTAAAAAACTTGTCAACAATTTCCTAATGTGCGTTGTAAATACATGATTACATCTGTTTCTTCATATGAGTCTCATAGTGCACCCTGAGGGGGCTTTTCTTCTACTGGTATTCAATTGATTTAATTAAGCAAGTCCCACTAATGTGCTAATTGGAAGACAGACGTTTTAGCATTCGCCTGAGATTAGATTGCATTCATGGAATAATAATTATTTTGATGGCTTGCCACAGTGAAATAGATGAACTGTGTACCAGCTAAATTTTTAATGAAGTTAACTTTTTACTTTAATTCTTATGTAATTTCTTTATTTTGTATATACAGTTGTTTCTCAAAGTGTTCTTTATTTTATTTTTTTCAGTTGTCATTGTCTTTCTAATATGCCATATCTCAAATATTTTAATAAAATTTTATTGTATATTTACTAGACTGTAAAATTAAAGACAAAACAGTGTTGGTCTGAAGACTTAATGCTAGGAAATAGAAGTAAAAGAGATTATTTATTAGAGGCCAATTGTGGTTATAAAACATTTTATCTTGTAAGTTGTTAACATTTTACACATATTATAATTTCTGTTCATTTGTCCCCTTTATGAGCTCATCTAAGTTCATCATTCTAATAAACACTATTATGACCTTGATGTATTCTAATCACTGTGATAGTATTTGGGATAAAAGATAGCTATGATCTTTCTTCCAGAAGAACTTCATCCAAAAGTAGAATTGATGTCTTTGAAAACAAATTCTGAGGAACATAGTTTGTGTTTTTTATATCATTTGGGACAATTCTTTTCCCATTTATATTCATAGTCTACCTGTAATTTAATGTCATGATGAATCCCCATTTTTTTTTTCATTTTTTTTCTGATTAGTCATTAAGTTCTAATCTTTTTGCTTAGTATTTTAGAGGTTTTTGACCTTCAGAGAAAAATATATACCAAGATCAATGTAGCTGCAATATAAGTAATAACTACCCATTCTGCTTCTAGGTCTTTATTCAGGAAAAATGGGAGGCATGTATATGAATGTTTATGGCAGTATTATTAACCTAAACCAATATTATTTACCTCAAACTGGAAACAGCCTGAGTGTTCATCAGCTAGTGAATAATAAGCCAGCTAGGATATCTATAAAATGGAATACTACTCAGAAATTTAAATGAATGATATACAGATATACACAGGAACATGGTGAATCTTAAAATCATGCTATGTGAAGAAAGCTAGAAACAAAACACTATATAATACATGATTCTATTTATATGACATTCTAGAAGTGAAGATTAATATAGAGTCACAAAGAGCAGATCACTGTTTACATGTGAATGTGGGTAGAAGCTGGGGTGGCTTACAAAGGAACACAAGAGAACTTTGAGGGATAAAAAAATGTTTATTATCATGATTGTTGAGATAATTTCATGCAGGTGATATCCCCAAACTTGTCAAATTGTACACTGTAAATATGTGAAGTTTACTGTTTGTCAAGTATACATTAGTAAAGTTGCAAAAAATTACTTAGAGAGATAAGACAAATTGATGAATGTTATAAAAGTAAAGAGAAGATACATTAATGATAAACAAAAATAAGTCATTAAGATGATCATTGCATGAATTGGTAACCCCAGGGACTAATGGGTTTCATAAAGTGTTTCCAGTGGAGTTTCTAAATAACTAATTTTCATTTCACATGTTCACAGTTTTAAAATGACTATTTTATTTTGATTGATGAGAGAATAGAGTTTACTTTTGATATTGCTTTTACTTTATGGTGTAAATTTCTTTATTGCACAATAGATGGAATGTTTTAATGTTTCAGCTTTTCTTTCATTATCTACATTTCTGATTATCCATTATTTTACTTCAATTATACAGTTAGAGAAAAATAATGTAGAAAACATACTTTAACTTTTTTTTTTTTTACTATTTTCTTGGCATACTCCAATAACAGAAGCTTTCCAAGGCACTGGAAACTTAGTAGACCCCAGGGTCTAGATTCAAAGGTTCAATATAATAGAATTAATATGTAACGAGAATTTTAATTTTGCAAGAGATGGAAAATGTTTCTAATTCAGACATGTTAGAGTGAGTGGAATGCTTTTATTTCTTTTTTGTTTCTGGAAAATAAGTTGAACATAAGGTTTCCCAGGTGGCTCAGTGGTAAAAAGAATTTGTCTGCCAATGAAGGAGACTGAAGAGGCGTGAATTTGAGCCCTGGGTTGGAAAGATCCCTTGGAGTAGGAAATAGCATCCCGTTACAGTATTCTGGCCTGGGAAATCCTATGGACAGAGGAGCCTGGTGGGCTAGTCCATGGGGGTCATAGAGTCAGACATGACTGACCAACTGAGCATGCACAAAGTTATAAGAATCTTGGTAGTGGGGTATTTTTGAGTCATTAAAAAAAAAAAAAAAAGCACAACATGGTATTTCTTCTATGTGGTATGATATTTTTGTAGTATTGTATAGCATTGCACCTTAAAAAGAGAATATGTATGAGAGAAATTTCTTGTTCACTAGTGTATTTTATTGCTCTAATTTCCCTGCTATTTAAAAAATATTAGTAGTAGTAACCCAAATAAAATTTTGAACACAATACTTTCAGACTAAGGGCAAAAAAGAACTATAAACAAATTCTGAACTGTATTTAGTAGGTCTGATTTTCACAGAGGTGTAGGTTAGCGATTTTAAAACAACTTTCTGTGTGAGTTAGGAGTAAGTGAATGGGTCAATACATTGAGAATAAGAAGAGCTGTGTTTTTCACTGTTAGGAAAGAAAGTTACAAATTCGAAAAGGAAAACTCAAATGTATAGAGAGAGATACATGGATATAGATATGAACATAGTTATTTGTGTATGTATGTGTACATTCTTTTTTTTTTCCTATCTCTGTCTGCTTAAAGGACCATTGTAGCAATGAACACACTTTATTCTCAGATCTTGGTTTCTAAAAATCATTCCTCACCAAAAGGTTCTAGAGGTCCTTAGAGAAATGGCTGACTCCAGGGCAGGGGCAGGAATATCTTGTTGTGTTAAAAATCAGTGCTCACTTAAAAAAAAGTGATTGGAACATGTCAAAAAGAACAGGAGCTAGATTAAAGGTGCTCATAGGCTAAATCTGAAATAATTTGAATATCAAAATAAATAATGTAATAATGAATTGTAATCCATAGAATAAAATAGGAATCCACTAGTCAGCATGTCTGAACTGTGTTGAACTGACCATGGTATTTTAATGTTTCTTGTTATTAATGTGCTTCCATCTATTTATTCTCACATCTCCTGTAGTTCTATAAAGTGAAAGTGAAAGTCACTTAGTTGTGTCCAACTGTTTGTGACCCCATGAACTTTACAGTCCATGGAATTTTCCAGGCCAGAATACTGGAGTGGGTAGCCTTTCCCTTCTCCAGGGGATCTTCCCATCCCGGGGATCGAACCCAGGTCTCCCACATTGCAGGTAGATTCTTTACCAGCTGAACCACAAGGTAGGCCCAAGAATACCGGAGTGGGTAGCCTATCCCTTCTCCAGTGGATCTTCCCAGCCCAGGAATGGAACTGGGGTCTCCTACGTTGCATGCAGATTCTTTACCAACTGAGCTATGAGGAAAGCCCAATTGTTTTAAAATTATATTTTTTATAATTTTTTATAATAATTGCTGTTTTATTTGGTGCATAGACAGTTGTGAATTTTTTTTTATCTTCAAAATGAATGTGTCTTTTAGCATTGAAAGTTTTCTTCTTCATTACAGTAATATTTTTGGCTTGAGTTCTAATTTATCTGATATCATAAACCTTTATCTTATTTGCATTTGCCTGACATACCTTTATCTTTACCCAGCTCATTTTATTACTTTTTAGATTTTCAAAGTTACTTTTATGTTTGTCTCCTGTGCAGAGCATATAGTTGTTTGTTGACTGTTTTGTTACCCAATTTGAAAATTGTTTTATTTCAATAAGTGAATTATGTCTGTTCACACTTGTTGAGTATATACAAATCTTGGATATATTGTTGATTTGGTTCCAGACCACCACAGTAAAGCACATATTTCAATGAAGTGAATCATACAAATTTTTTGGTTTCCCAGAGCATATAAAAGTTATATTTTCACTGTACAGTAGTTGATTAAGAGTACAGTAGCATTATATCTAAAAAAACAATGTATGTATCTTAATTAAAAGTACTTCATGCTAAAAACTGTTCATTGTCATCTGAGTCTTTAGCAAGTTGCAATCTTTTTGCTGATAGAGGGTCTTCTGTCTGTGTTGATGCCTACTCACTGGTTAGGGTGGTGGTTGCTAAAGGGCTAGATGGCTGTGGCAATTTCTTGAAATAGAACAACAATGAAGTTTGCTGCATCAGTTGACTCTTCCTTTTACTGTCACTGTAGGTTAGTAATTGATCTAATTTCAACATTGTTGTGTTTCAGGGAATAAGAATGCCGAAGGAGAGTGAGAGAGATGTGGGAACAGTTAGTTGGTGGAGTAGTCAGAACACATTTATTGATTTAGTTTACTGTCTTAAATGAGTGTGATTCATGGTTCCCCTAAAAAATTACATCAAACATCACTGATCACAGATCACCATAAAAATATAATAATAGTGAAAAAGTTTGAAATAGTGTTAGGATTATAAAATGTGTCATAAAGATATGAAATGAGCAAATTCTGTTACAAAAGTGGTATGGTAGACTTGTCACAAGATGACACAAACCTTTAATTTGTGAAAAATGCAGTATCTGTGAAGCACAAAAAAACAAAATGTGGTATGCCTGTTGCTGCTGCTGCTGCTAAGTCGCCTCAGTCGTGTCCGACTCTGTGCGACCCCATAGACGGCAGCCCACCAGGCTCCGCCGTCCCTGGGGTTCTCCAGGCAAGAATACTGGAGTGGGTTGCCATTTCCTTCTCCAGTGCATGAAAGGGAAAAGTGAAAGTGAAGTCACTCAGTCGTGTCTGACTCTTAGCGACCCCATGGACTGTAGCCTACCAGGCTCCTCCGTCCATGGGATTTTCCAGGCAAGAGTACTGGAGTGGGGTGCCATTGCCTTCTCCGGTGGTATGCCTGTAGATTCTATTATAAAATTTTTTTAATAATTACTATATATTATATTAATTTTACTCTCTCAATGTTGTTTTTCTCTTTGGCCTTTCACAATGTCAATTTATTTATTTAAGAAAATTAGTATTTTTGTTGCAATTGTTATTTTTGTACTTAGAACTTTTGAAAATTTTTTAGTCCCATTTTCTTACTTTTTTTTTAATATCTGGTTTGCCACTTTTTAATGGTCTTTTTTTTTTTTTTGACTATCATCTGTGACCTATACAGCAGTCAATGGGCTTCTCTATTTTTCTTATCCTTTCCCTCCTCCTGCCATTATTCAATTGCATTATTTATACCCTGTTTTAGTCTTAGATGTACTATTGCATATACTACTCATGTTTGTTAGTACTTTTCCTAAAGTCTTATTTGTTGTATCTTGGTTGAGTGAGACTCATCTTTGTGCCCTTTTTTCATAAGGATGATATTACCTGGGTTCTTGAGTGTTTGGGTTTGTTTTCCTATAGTCTTGATACTTTAAGGGCAGCGTCACTGGCAATGTTGTTCTACACTGATACATATTTTTTCTGTTTATTAAAGGTAACAGTTATTGTAACTTAGCTTGGTACGTTATTCTGGAGAAGTCTATAGCCCACCTAATTTTATTGCCTTTGTATTGCCTTTGTTTTCTTTATTTTTGCTTGGAGATCTTAAAAAAGTTTTTTTGTTTGTTTAATGTTTAAAGTATAGTAGATTTATTGGCACATTTCCAGGGCTGAAATTTCAGTTTTCCTACATATAAAATGGTCACTTTCTTTATATATATAAATATATTTTTAACTTTCATATTTTTCCTTATTATTACTTTATACATTAGTTTGCTCTGTTAAAGTAGCATATAAACTAGAGATCATATTTGAGAATTTACTGAGATGTAAAAAACATTTAAGCCAAGCCACATAAGGAAAACTAGATCTTATTTCATGAAGATAACTAACCTAGGTTATTTCTTATAAATCCTCTGGCAATCATTAAAGAAAACATGTCATATTTCTAAAAATAGTATGAGGTAACTTTTAATCAATCCTCTGCTATCTAGGAACCTCCATTATAATAACCAATGACTGTAAAGGTTAGCAGCTTTCTCATTTTACTCTGTAAACCATAATATAACATCATACCCCCAAGCTTCATATCAGTTTTTATTTTTGGACACAGTTGCAAACTGTTCTAATTATGCACAATAAACTCTTACTAAATACTATTGATTGATTTGGTGATTTTAATTTTGGCCTTTCTAGGTTTTTGGCAGTTCCATTAAAAAAAATAAATTCAGGGATTCTGCTTATACACACATTGGATCTTCTCTCCCCATCTTCCATTTCAAATCACTTTTTCTCTGACTCTTCCCTTTTTACTTTATCTAATATTCTTCCTCTTGGTTCATTTCATGATTTTAGTCAACACTTCTTTTGAAATTTTTATGTGAAATTTTTTTCTTCTGTGTTTACCTTGTAACTTAGTCGGTATTTCTTAGATGCTTGTCTTTTTTCCTTTCACTTTTTTTTTCGTAAGTCAAATCAACTTTTATTTCTTTCATTTTTTGTTCATTTCTGTTCTTAATTTTTAAGTTGTATGCACTTATGTTTTGGTAATCACCAAAAGGTTTATTGAGGAAATTTAATTCATCTTGGAGTTTTGTGTTAAGAGTTTTATGTTTTGTTTTTTTCTTTTTACTGCTGTGTGTGTGTTGGAGGGGCATTCATTAGCTAGTGTTTTGTTGCTATCAAACTGTTAACATTTAATCAAGAACATACATAGTTGCCAGTTTTCCTCTAGATATGACTTTGAAGAGATCATGTGGCTAAAAATCTTATATTTGATGTTAATAAATCAGATTACTATGATGATGTCATTTAGCACAATGAGGAGAATTTATTGTATGCTTAGTGAAAGAAATGCCTGCTGCTGCTGCTGCTGCTGCTAAGTCGCTTCAGTCGTGTCTTTGTGTGACCCCATAGACGGCAGCCCACCAGACTCCCCCGTCCCTGGGATTCTCCAGGCAAGAACACTGGAGTGGGTTGCCATTTCCTTCTCCAATGGATGAAAGTGAAAAGTGAAAGTGAAGTGGCTCAGTCGTGTCCGACTCAGTGACCCCATAGACTGCTGCCCACCAGGCTCCTTTGTCCATGGGATTTTCCAGGCAAGAGTACTGGAGTGGGGTGCCATTGACTTCTCCAAAATGCCTAAGCCGACTTACAAATTGTTTAGGAAGGTTGTAGCTTACAGAACACTGAACTATAAGTGGAAGATCTGGGTTCTTGTCTTGACCTTGCCACTGATTGTTGTGATTAGTTGCTCAGTTGTGTCTGACTCTTTGAGACCCCATGGACTGTACCTTGCCAGGCTCCTCTGTCCACGGGGATTCTTCAGGCAAGAATACTGGGTGGGTTGCCATACCCTCCTCCAGGAGACCTTCCCAACTCAGGGATTGAATCCAGGTGTCCCACATTGCAGGCAGATTCTTTACCATCTGAGGCATCAGGGAAGCCCCACTGATGATAGGTAGTAAAATGTAGCAAAGTCATATTAGTTGTGGGCAAGATGTCTTACAATTTGGAGATAAATATTTGAGAATCTTAAACTATTACTAGATATGAAAAGACTCTAAAAATTATATTTATTTGAAATTCTATGAGGAAATTACCGAGTGCTGGTTGATTAGCTTTGTAGTATTGGAGGGCAAGTTAGTACTTCAGAAAGTTATGCTTCTAATAATAGATGATGACAGTGTTGCTTTCTAAAGTGTCAGGGACTGATTAAGTATAGGAATTTGGCCTTCCAGTGAAGTTTTGCAAATGTAGGGCCATGAAGAAGAAATTCTGGGTGTAAAAGAAAGCTGGAACCTTACTGATTAGAGGTTACCTCTTCCATTCATCTTACATACTGTGTTCAAATCCTAATCTAAATAAATATTTTAAAAAATACCTAAATGCTTTAAAATATAAAAAACTTATCTTTTAAAAAATGCTTCAAAATGCTTGTCTTCTTGGTCACTAAATAATTAGTCTACTTGGGCTCCACAGAATTCTCAGTCTAGTTCTGACTTCGAACAAGTAACTTAGCCCCTCTGTCTCTCTTTTTTTAAAATTAATAAATGAAGATGACCTTGAGGGCATTTTAGAACTAATTTTAGTTTTAAAATTCTAAACTAATTTAATAGAGAATATATTTATTAATGTTATCCTAATTTGTTACTAAGTTGTTATTCATTAAAATTTTTAAATAATATTAAGGTATTTTTTTTTTATAAACAGAGTATTAGGGGTTTAGTAATATTTTAACAAATAAACTCACCAGCAAACAATATAGCAGAATAATTTCTCAGCTCTTCAGATTGCCTTTTTTCCTGGCCATCAGATTGATTGTCTACAGACACATTTTTCTTAGAGTCACATGGTCAATTAATGTTGAAAACTATATCAGCGTTCTGACATAATATAAAATTAGATAACTTGAAACGCTTTTATTATAAGGGAAACATCAATAGCTATTAAATAATGTTTTCTTTGGTGTTCTACTGTTTCACTATGATGCACCTAGGCATGTATTTATTTTTTGCTTATCTTCATTGGAACTTGATTCAGCTCACTAAATCTGAGCGCTCACCTTTCATTTGTATCAGTATTGGAAAAATGTCAGCTATGACCTCTTCAGATATTATCTCTTACAGATTAATTATCTCAATTAACTCTCTGTGGAATTTCTTTTAGATTCATTCTGGGAATTATCATTTTTTTTTTTTTTTTTTACCCCCTTGATCTCTCTATTACATTTTCCAGCTAATTAACCTCTTTAGTATTTTGATCAATTTCTTCAGATCTTTCTTTCAGTATGCTAAATCTCTCCTAAGCTATTCATAATTTTTAGCTTTCATTCTACTACATATAACAAGCCCTATTACAGTGTTGACTAAGTAGAAAATTACTGGGGAGTTCTCTGGTGGACTAAAAGTTAGGATTCATTGTTTTCACTTCTATAGTCTGGGTTCAATCCCTGGTAGGGGAATGAGATGTCACAGGCTCTGTGGTGTGGCCAAAAAATTATTTTTATCACATAACGTGGTATCTGAAAGTGGGCAGCCCAGGACTTAGTGCAGCAGCTTTATGAGAGCATCAGTACCCAAGAACTTTCTGTACCTGGGAATGGAAGGAGAAACCAGGGAAATTAGAATCATGAGAACTGAATAGGTCATTGCTAATTTGAAAATGGAGACAGTTACATGGTGAAAAAGAATATGCACAGTCTATAGAAGAGAAACACCCTCAGCTATTAGCCAGCATGGAAGTAGGGACTTCAGACCTCGAGGCTCAAGGAACTGGAATTTGTGAACTACCTGCATTAGTTTGGTAGTGGATACTTCCCTTGAATTTTCAGGCTAAGAAGACAGCCAGGCTTACACCTTGATTTTGGATTTAACGCTACCCTGAGAATAGAACCAAGCCATGACTTCTAACCTACAGAACAACAAACTAAAGAACAGGAATTGTTTTAAACCATTAGATTTGTGACAATTTGTTGCTCAGCATTAGAAAGTGAATCCATTAGTCCAAAAGATGAGACCATTATTTTTTTCATTCTAAATTTGTTTGACAT
Organism: Giraffa tippelskirchi; assembly: GCF_054371585.1. Lineage (NCBI taxonomy): Eukaryota > Metazoa > Chordata > Mammalia > Artiodactyla > Giraffidae > Giraffa > Giraffa tippelskirchi. The sequence goes on along the minus strand of NC_137275.1, from coordinate 83,557,593 downwards.
CCCTAAGAAATAATTTTGCCTGTGAGTGTTCAGGAGTCTCCAGTGGAGGCATGGGTCAGTATTGGCCAGCTGCAGGGTTGGGGGCATTTGAGTGTAGCAGTGCATGTATGGAAACTTTTGAAGGAGATCTCCATTATCTTCATTACCTCCACCATAGTTTGGCTCCAGGTAAATAACAGGGAGGGGACACAGCCCCTCCCATCAACAGAAAATTGGATTAAAGATTTTTGAGCAGGGCCCCGACCATCATGGCATCTGGTCCCATCACTTCACGGCAAATAGATGGGGAAACAGTGTCAGACTTTATTTTTTTGGGCTCCAGAATCACTGCTGATGGTGACTGCAGCCATGAAATTAAAAGATGCTTACTCCTTGGAAGGAAGGTTATGACCAACCTAGATAGCATATTTAAAAGCAGAGACATTACTTTGCCAACAAAAGTCCATCTAGTCAAGGCTATGGTTTTTCCAGTGGTCATGTATGGATGTGAGAGTAGGACGGTGAAGAAAGCTGAGCACCGAAGAATTGATGCTTTTGAACTGTGGTGTTGGAGAATACTCTTGAGAGTCCCTTGGACTGCAAGGAGATCCAATCAATCCATCCTAAAAGAGATCAATCCTGGGTGTTGATTGGAAGGTCTGATGTTGAAGCTGAAACTCCAATACTTTGGCCACCTCATGTGAAGGGTTGACTCATTGGAAAAGACCCTAATGCTGGGTAGGATTGGGGGCGGGAGGAGAAGGGGACGACAGAGGATGAGATGGTTGGATGGCATCACCGACTCGATGGACATGGGTTTGGGTAGATTCCGGGAGTTGGTGATGGACAGGGAGGCGTGGCGTGCTGCAATTCATGGGGTTGCAAAGAGTCGGACACAACTGAGCGACTGAACTGAACTGAACTGAACCTGACCATCAGAACAAGACTCAGTTTCCTTATCAGTCAGTCTCTCCCATCAGAAAGCTACCATAAGCCTCTTATCCTTCTCCATCAGAGAGAAGACAGACTGAAAACCACAATCACAGAAAACTAACCAATCTGGTCACATGGACCACAGCCTTGTCTACCTCAAAGGAACTATGAGCCATGCCCTGTAGGGCCACCCAAGACAGACAGGTCATGGTGGAGAGTTCTGACAAAATGTGGTCCACTGGAGAAGGGAATGGCAAACCATTTCAGTATTCTTGCCTTGAGAACCCCATGAACAGTATGAAAAGGCAAAAGGATAGGACACTGAAAGATGAACTCCCCAGGTCAGTAGGTGCCCAATATGCTAATGAAGATCAGTGGAGAAATAACTCCAGAAAGAATGATGGGATGGAGCCAAAGCAAAAACGATACCCAACTGTGGATGTGACTGGTGATAGATGCAAAGTCCGATGCTGTAAAGAGCAATATTGCGTAGGAACCTGGAATGTTAGGTCCATGAATCAAGGCAAATTGGAAGTGGTCAAACAGGAGATGGCAAGACTGAACGTCGGCATTTGAGGAATCAGTGAACTAAAATGGACTGGAATAGGTGAATTTAACTCAGATGACCAGTATATCTACTACTGTGGGCAAGAATGCCTTAGAAGAAATGGAGTAGTCCTCATAGTCAACAAAAGAGTCTGAAATGCAGTACTTGGAGGCAGTCTCAAAAATGACAGAATGATCTCTGTTCATTTCCAGGGCAAATCATTCAATATCACAGTAATACAAGTCTAGGCCCCGACCGGTAATGCTGAAGAAGCTGAACTTGAATGGGTCTATGAAGACCTACAAGACCTTCTAGAACTAACACTCAAAAAAGATGTCCTTTTCATTATAGGGAACTGGAATACAAAAGTAGGAAGTCAAGAAAAACCTGTATGACAGGAAACTTTGTCCTTGGAGTACAGAATGAATTAGGGCAAGGGCTAATAGAGTTTATTCAAGAGAACACACTGGTCTTAGCAAACACCCTCTTCCAACAACACAAGAGAAGACTCTACACATGGACATCACCAGATGGTCAACACCGAAATCAGAATGATTACATTCTTTGCAGCCAAAGATGGACAAGCTCTATACAGTCAGCAGAAACAAGACTGGGAGCTGACTGTGGTTCATATCATGAACACCTTATTGCCAAATTCAGACCTAAATTGAAGTAGGGAAAACCACTAGACCATTCAGGTATGACCTAAATCAAAACCTTTACAGTGGAAGTGAGAAATAGATTCAAGGGATTAGATCTGATAGACAGAGTGCCTGAAGAACTATGGATGGAGGTTCATGACATTGTACAGGAGACAGGGATCAAGACCATTCCCAAGAAAAAGAAATGCAAAAAGACAAAATGGTTGTTTGAGGAGGTCTTACAAATAGCTGTGAAAAGAAGAGAAGTGAAAAGCAAAGGAGAAAAGTAAACATACACCCATTTGAATGCAGAGTTCCAAAGAATAGCAAGGAGAAATAAGAAAGCCTTCCTCAGTGATCAGTGCAAAGAAATAGAGGAAAACAATAGAATGGGGAAGACTAGAGATCTCGTCAAGAAAATTAGAGACACTAAGGGAACATTTCATGCAAAGATGGGCACAATAAAGGACAGAAATGCGGTGGACCTAACAGAAGCAGAATATATTAAGAAGAGGTGGCAAGAATACACAGAAGAACTATACAAAAAAGATCTTCACAACCCAGATAATCACGATGGTATGATCACTCACCTAGAGCCAGACATCCTGGAATGTGAAGTCAAGTGGGCCTTAGGAAGCATCACTATGAAGAAAGCTAGTGGAGGTGATGTAATTCCAGTTGAACTATTTCAGATCCTGAAAGTTGATGCTGTGAGTGTTGATCTCAATATGTCAGCAAATTTGGAAGACTCAGCAGTGGCCACAGGACTGGAAAAGGTCAGTTTTCATTCCTATTCCAATGAAAAGCAATGCCAAAGAGAGCTCAAATTAGTACACAATTGCACTCATCTCACACACTAGTAGAGTAATGCTCAAAATTCTTCAAGCTAGTCTTCAACAGTACGTGAACGGTGAACTTCCAGATATACAAGCCAGATTTAGAAAAGGCAGAGGAAACAGATCAATTTGCCAACATCCGTTTGATCATCGAAAAAACAAGAGAGTTCCAGAAAAACATCTATTTCTACTTTATTGACTATGCCAAAGCCTTTGACTGTGTGGATCACAGTAAACTGTGGAAAATTCTGAAAGAGATGGGAATACCTGACCACCTGACCTCACTCTTGAGAAATCTGTTTTCAGGTCAGGAAGCAACAGTTAGAACTGGACATGGAACAACAGACTGGTTCCAAATAGGAAAAGGAGTACGCCAAGTCTGAATATTGTCACCATGCTTATTTAACTTATATGCAGAGTACATCATGAGAAATGCTGGGCTGGATGAAGCACAAGCTGGAATCAAGATTGCTGGGAGAAATATCAATAACCTCAGATATACAGATGACACCACCCTTATGGCAGAAAGCAAAGAAGAACTAAAGAGCCTCTTGATGAAAGTGAAAGAGGAGATCGAAACAGTGACTTAAATCTCAACATTCAGAAAACTAAGATCATGGCATCTGGTCCCATCACTTCACGGCAAATGGATGGGGAAACAGTGACAGACTTTATTTTGGGGGGCTCGAAAATCACTGCAGATGGTGACTGCATTCATGAAATTAAAAGACGCTTGCTCCTTAGAAGAAAAGTTATGACCAACCTAGACAGCATTTTAAAAAGCAGAGACATTACGTTGCCAGCATGGATCTGTCTGGCCAAAGCTATGGTTTTTCCAGTAGTCATTTATGGATGTGAGAGTTGGATGGTAAAGAAAGCTGAGCGCCAAAGAATTGTTGGTTTTGAACTGTGGTGTTGAAAAAGACTCTTGAGAGTCCCTTGGACTGCAAGGAGAATCAACCCGTCCATCCTAAAGGAAATCAGTCCTGAATATTCATTGGAAGGACTGATGCTGAAGCTGAAACTCCAATACTTGGGCTACCTACTGCGAAGAACTGACTCACTTGAAAAGACACTCATGCTCGGAAAGATTGAAGGTGGGAAGAGAAGGGGACGGCACAGGATGAGATGGTTGGATGACATCACCAATTCATTTGATACGAGTTTGAGTAAACTCCAAAAGTTGGTGATGGACAGGGAGGCCTGACGTGCTGCAGTCCAAGGGGTCGCAAAGAGTGGGACACTACTGAGTGAGTAAATTACTACTACTAGTAATCTATTTAAATTAATAAATGTTCTAAACTTTGAAGGTAGAATAAAGAACATATGTTTTGTTTCATAATTATGTTTTCCCGCTCATGTAAAATGTAGTTTAATGTTTTCAGTGTTTCATATATATAAAAACTGTGTAGTTATGAGTACTTTTTAATCCTTAGGAACCTCATTAAATGATGTAATCACTGATTCATATGAAAACATCATTTGGAATAGATGAGTTCTGAAAATGCATATATGATAATGAAATGCAGATACTGAGAAGTAAATGTCTTTATTAACTTTATTGATTTGAAAAAAGTCAAAGCAGGGACATTTTTTATAGTTAATGGACAATCAAGCATCTTTATAAAATCAAGAGTAGAAAATATAGCAAATTGTCGCATATTAATTATTATATTTTTCAGCAGCATTGCAGGTAATATTTAAGAATTCCATTTGTACTATTGTTTGATTTGCTTTCCTGCATTTTCAAGTGGCACTATACATCAGCTTTAATTTGTGTTGTCTAGGTTTTAATGGTATACATTAAAAATTATTAGTATTAAAACATTATCTAATTTGCCTTCAAATCAAATTTCCATAGATCTTACATAATATTATATTTTTTGGTGTAAAAGCCTTTCAGAGGACAGTATGTTTTATAGTATTAGATTGAATAATTTCCTTGGAAAGAGAGAAGGACAAAGTCAAAGCCAGTATTTTTTACTAACTTTTGGGAGGAAGGAGGGGAGGAATAAAGATATGATGAAAATTTTGGAGTGACTTCATGTGAAATGGTAATCAGATGCTTTTACTAACTGAAACCACATTTTCTTCCTCTTACGCTTGTCTTCTTTTTCACATGCGTTGGTACATGCTTAGTTGATTTACTCTCTTAGTAAGTTCAGGTATTAATGTGGGCTTCTGGTGGCTCAGTGGTAAAGAATCCACCTGCCAATGCAGGAGATGTGGGTTCAATCCCTGATCCAGGAAGATCCTCTGGACAAGAAAATGGAAACCCACTCCAGTGTTCTTGCCTGGAAAAACCCCGAGGACAGAGGAGCCTGGCGGGCTATAGTCCATGGGCTCGCAAAGAGCTGGACAAGTTGTAATTTCATGTCAGTGTTTGTGCATTTTGTCATTTGAAACAGATACACTGATTGTTTAACTGCATGTTCTAAAATTAATTTATGGCATTGAAGGATATATTACTTTCAAGTAGTATTTGTAGTAATTATTTTGGAAAAATCAAGTGTTACCTAAATATATGAGATATTAGAAACTTAATATTTATAATGAAGTATAATAATAACTAAAAGTTGTTCAAGTAGTGCTCAGCTGTGTGCATGGCACGCTGTGTTGCACATATATTAACCTATTTATCCTTATAAGAACACCAAGAAGTGGGAACTATTGTTGTTATACCTCTTTTATGAATGAGGAAATTGAAACACAAGATTCACCCATTGTCGTATGGTTTTTCAAACATGCCAAGCCAGGGCTTGACCTCAGGAAGTGCCCTTCAGGGTCCATAATCTTTACTACTGGTGTGCACTAAGGCCAGTGCTTTGTAAAGACTCAGTATACTATTTTTGTATTTCACTGTAAGTTAGGGTAGCATTTAAAAACAGTATCTTTAAGTAGCTTTTTCTTTTTAGTACAGAAGAAACAATAGATCAAATTCCTGTAAAGAAGGGAGAAGAAGAAGTAAGGCTATTAACTTTTTTATTTTAGATGATTATTTTCTTGATTCCTTATGAACTTAAATAATATTTTGGATGTTTTTATATGCATAATCTTGGAAAATAGTAATAGCACCCTTGAAGCACTTTCATCTTATGTTTAATTTTACCTGTTTGGTTTTTTATCTAGTCAATCAACAAGCATTTAATGTTTCTAAGAAATATGCTATTAGATTTGACACCAAATACACAATAAACCTGCAGAGTTCATTAGTGTCACATAAGTATCATAGATTTGGAAGAAGATGGGATATTTAAAATATTTCATTCATCAAAAAGGATATTTATAGGAACATAATGGGGAGAATAATTAGATTTCCTTCATTTTAAATGTACAGTTTGTCTTTTGATATTGAGATCTACAACCTGTGTCATAAAATGTCATTTTTCTGTATGGTTAACATTACCAGAGCTTCCTATCTTGCCCTCTCTCTCTGTTGAGACAATCAATGTTCATTTTCTGTTGTTCTACATACCTTCTTTGTCTTAGTCACCTTGCTTTCTCTTCTCTCTTTTCATCTTTTTCAGTTCATTCTTATGTGTCATCATCTTTACTCTTGTCTGTCTATATATAACCATAATTATTTGGAGTAGATAATTGGATGCTGAGATATTTATAGCTTACAGAAAGCCAACGTGTGGATCATTCTGCCCACTCTTGGCTTACTGTGGATGGTGGTGTCAGTTTCCAAATATCAATAGTTCTGTGACTCAATTACTGCCAATCTCATAAGAAGAGAAAAGAAAAAAGACATGTTTCCTGTACAGTGACCCACTGAATCTTTCTGAACATGACCTTCAGCATACATTATGATGGGAGGAGTTTGGATGAGTGAGACCTTGAGGGCCTTCTTGAAGCTAATGATAAGGTTATGAATATAACCGAGCAATTCTGACTACAAGTTCTAATATATTTTAGTAGCATTCCCTTGAAATGATTCCTCTTTTTATGCAGTGGGTGGTTCTTGACATACAGAGCATTGATAGTTGATAATAAGGGTCATTTGATTTCACAAAGTTTAAACATGGCATCCTAAAGGAGATCAGTCCTGGGTGTTCATTGGAAGGACTGATATTGAAGCTGAAACTCCAATACTTTGGCCACCTGATGCGAAGAGTTGACTCATTGGAAAAGACCCTAATGCTGGGAAGGATTGGGGGCAGAAGGAGAAGGGGATGACAGAGGATGAGATGGTTGGATGGCATCACCGACTCGATGGACATGGGTTTGGGTGGACCCTGGTAGTTGGTGAAGGACAGGGAGGCCTGGCGTGCTGCAATTCATGGGGTCACAAAGAGTCGGACACGACTGAGCGACTGAACTGAACTGAACTGAATTGAAACATGGCATATTGACTGGACTCTTTCTTATAGATGTTTCTCTAGGGTTAATGTATAATTTTCACAACTCTATTATTCAAATTCACAGTTTCCTCACAAATCACACTGAAATTTTACCTCTTCTAAGTTTTCTAACTTTATCAAGGTGATTTTTAGTGCCTTATCCAAATCTGTTCAACTGGCTCTGGGAGCAGTTATGTTCTTTTTAAAGAATCATTTACACTAACTTTCTTTCTTTACACATTCTACTTACAGAGTAATTTACTTTTGGATTTTTATTGAATTGATAAAACTCTGTAGAAATGATGTAAGGATTATACCAGATAAATTTATGCCAGATGAATGATTTATACCAGATAAAGGATTATCTGGTAATAATCTATGCTTTTTCCCTGCCTGAGTAGTGTTAGCATTTACAGGAAGAAAAAAGTTATATAGGCTGTTTCTGCTCACATGTTTTACTTGAATCTGCTGAGATATATATATTTTTCTGTAAAACCAGTGTCAGAGGTGGTCATGAAAAGCTCAAGCATCAAAAGTAAAAGTCTACTTTTTTGATAGCGAAGAGAAAGAAATATGTATCACATGAAATAATAATCAAATTTAACTACCTGGAGATATATTATAATGATTTTGTGAAAGTTAGTCCTTGAACAGTTTGAATAGAAATACTCCTGCATCATTGCTGAGATTATAAATTTCATTTATCTTTACCAGAAACTGGAGCATCTTTAGGGAAAGCAGTACTTGAACAGTTTTACACAACACATATTTTAAAGAACTGCCTTATACATGAGGCTACATTTAATCACTGTAGGGGTTGAAACTGGTTTCAGGGTGTAGTGTCAACCCTACTTTTATGGAGAAACTCAGTGATAAGATCACACATGAGAGGGAAAACTTCAATATAGATACTGATAGATTCATTCACTCATTCATTAACTCATGTATCTACTCATTGATTTTAAAATATTCATTAATCACTTACTGTGTGCCACATACTTGAGGGTATGATGATGTATTGAGGGTATAATGGTGAACAAAACAAATGCTTTCTGAATCTTCAAGAAGTTTACCTTTCTATGGGAATGAGTGATGTTAAAAAATAATTGACTTCAATTGAAAATGCAATAATGACTGCAAACTTAAAAGCTATGTGTTCTGAAAGCCTATTGCAATAGCAAATGGATCCAGGGAAGATTTGAGACCCAAAGGATGAGCATGAATTAAACAAAGTCATGGGGAGGGAGGTGGGAGGGGTCAAAATAGTTTTTTATATAGTCTAAAATCCTGATAGTGTTCTAGAAGTGAGTTAATTTTTTATGGTTTGATTTACTCACAGGCAACTATTATGACTGAGATTACTAGTTCCCTACCTCCTCCTTATTCTTTTTCTTCCTTTATAACATTCCTCTCTAACATAACCCAATTCTATTTAGAAGAATAACATGCCCAGATAAAACAGTTACTTTTTAAAGTTGGCTTATACGGTGGTTATTTGACACAGTTTTAACCAATGGGAAGAAAACAGAAGTTACTGATTTGGGCTCCTAGAAAGTTCCTCTTGGAAAGTTTTTCAGATGTTAAACAGAATTTTGCCTTTTGATTTTTCTTTTGATTTCTAAAATGAGAATGCTATGGCAGGATGAGGGTCACAATCTTAGTATAGTAAAATAGAAAGCCTGAAAGGGCCTTGATTCCCTGTGTTACTCTGGAGCTCCTAAACTCTTGGATTCCTACTATTGTTTTTTTCTTTAATTTGAGAGAATGAAAGAAAAATTAATCTGAAAATATGTAGGGTCCATAGAATCCTACCTGTGGAAACCTTGACTGCCTTCTCATTAGATGACTTTATTATTATTTTTTTTTACTAATGAATTATATACTTAAATTATTATTATTATTTTTTAACTTTACAATATTGTATTTGTTTTGCCATACATTGACATAAATCCACCATGGGTGTACATGTTTTCCCCTTCCAGAACCCTCTTCCCACCTCCCTCCCCATCCCATCCCTCCGGGTCATCCCAGTGCACCAGCCCTGAGCGCCCTGTATCATGATTCAAAGCTGGACAGGCGATTCGTTTCACATAAGATAATTTACATGCTTCAATGCCATTCTCCCATATCATCCCACCCTCGCCCTCTCCCATAGAGTCCATAATACTGTTCTATTTATCTGTGTCTCTTTTGATGTTTCTCATACAGGGTTATCTTTACCAATTAACTAAATACCATATATATGTGTTAGTATACTGTATTGGTGTTTTTCTTTCTGGCTTACTTCCCTCTGTATAATAGGCTCCAGTTTCATCCACCTCATTAGAACTGATTCGAATGTATTCTTTTTAATGGATGAGTAATATTCCATTGTATATATGTACCACAGCTTACTTATCCACTCAGCTGCTGATGGGCATCTAGGCTGCTTCCATGTCCTGGCTATTATAAACAGTGCTGTGATGAACATTGGGGTACACGTGCCTCTTTTAATTCTGGTTTCCTCGGTGTGTATGCCTAGCAGTGGGATTGCTGGGTCATATGGCAGTTCTATTTCCAGTGTTTTGAGGAATCTCCACACTGTTCTCCATAGTGGCTGTACTAGTTTGCATTCCCACCAACAGTGTAAGAGGGTTCCCTTTTCTCCACACCCTTCCAGCGTTTATTGTTTGTAGTCTTTTGGATAGCAGCCATTCTGACTGGCGTGAAATGGTACCTCATTGTGGTTTTGATTTGCATTTCTTTCTTTTTTTTGTAATAGTTTATGAAATAATTTATTTTATTTTTTTTAATTTATTTATTTTAGTTGGGGGCTAATTACTTTACAATATTGTAGTGGTTTTTGCCATACATTGACATGAATCAGCCATGGGTTTACATGTGTTCCCCATCCTGAATCCCCCTCCCACCTCCCTCCCCATCCCATCCCTCTGGGTCATCCCATTGCCCCAGCCCTGGGCATTTGTCTCATGCATTGAACCTGGAATGGTGTTCTGTTTCACATATGATAATATACATGTTTCAATGCTATTCTCCCAGAACGTCCCACCCTCACCTTCTCCCTCAGAGTCCATAAGACTGTTCTATGCATCTGTGTCTCTTATTCTGTCTCGCATATAGGGTTATCATTACCATCTTTCAAATTCCATATATATGCATTAGTATACAGTATTGGTGTTTTTCTTTCTGGCTTACTTCACCCTGTATAATGGGCTCCAGTTTCATCCATCTCAATAGAACTGATTCAAATATATTCTTTTTAATGGCTGAGTAATATTCCATTGTATATATGTACCACAGCTTCCTTATCCGTTCGTCTGCTGATGGACGTGTAGGTTGCTTCCATGTCCTGGCTATTGTAAACAGTGCTGCGATGAACACTGGGGTACATGCGTCTCTTTCAATTCTGGTTTCCTCGGTGTGTATGCCCAGCAGTGGGATTGCTGGGTCGTATGGCAGTTCTATTCCCAGTTTTTTAAGGAATCTCCACACTGTTCTCCATAGTGGCTGTACTAGTTTGCATTCCCACCAACAGTGTAAGAGGGTTCCCTTTTCTCCACACCCTCTCCAGCATTTATTGCTTGTAGACTTTTGGATAGCAGCCATTCTGACTGCTGTGAAATGGTACCTCATTGTGGTTTTGATTTGCATTTCTCTAATAATGAGTGATGTTGAGCATCTTTTCATGTGTTTGTTAGCCATCTGTATGTCTTCTTTGGATAGATGTCTGTTTAGTTCTTTGGCCCATTTTTTGATTGGGTCGTTTATTTTTCTGGAATTGAGCTGCAGGAGTTGCTTGTATATTTTTGAGATTAATTGTTTGTGTGTTGCTTCGTTTGCTATTATTTTCTCCCATTCTGAAGGCTGTCTTTTCACCTTGCTTATAGTTTCCTTTGTTGTGCAAAAGCTTTTAATTTTAATTAGGTCCCATTTGTTTATTTTTGCTTTTATTTCCAATATTCTGGGAGGAGGGTCATGGAGGATCCTGCTGTGATTTATGTCGGAGAGTGTTTTGCCTATGTTTTCCTCTAGGAGTTTTATAGTTTCCGGTCTTACGTTTAGATCTTTAATCCATTTTGAGTTTATTTTTGTGTATGGTGTTAGAAAGCATTCTAATTTCATTCTTTTACAAGTGGTTGACCAGTTTTCCCAGCACCAATTGTTAAAGAGATTGTCTTTTCTCCATTGGATATTCTTGCCTCCATTGTCGAAGATAAGGTGTCCATAGGTGTGTGGATTTATCTCTGGGCTTTCTATTTTGTTCCATTGATCTATATTTCTATCTTTGTGCCAGTACCATACTGTCTTGATGACTGTGGCTTTGTAGTAGAGCCTGAAGTCAGGCAGGTTGATTCCTCCAGTTCCATCCTTCTTTCTCAAGATTGCTTTGGCTATTCGAGGTTTCTTATATTTCCAAACAAGTTGTGAAATGATTTGTTCTAGTTCTGTGAAAAATACCGTTGGTAGCTTGATAGGGATTGCATTGAATCTATAGATTGCTTTGGGTTGTATACTCATTTTCACTGTATTAATTCTTCCAATCCATGAACACGGTATATTTCTCCATCTGTTTGTGTCCTCTTTGATTTCTTTCATCAGTGTTTTATGGTTTTCTATATATAAGTCTTTTGTTTCTTTAGGTAGGTATATTCCTAAGTATTTTATTCTTTTTGTTGCAATGGTGAATGGTATTGTTTCCTTAATTTCTCTTTCTGTTTTCTCATTATTGATGTATTGGAATGCGAGGGATTTCTGTGTGTTAATTTTATATCCTGCAACTTTACTATATTCATTGATTAGCTCTAGTAATTTTCTGGTAGAATCTTTAGGGTTTTTTATGTAGAGGATCATGTCATCTGCAATCAGTGAGAGTTTTACTTCTTCTTTTCCTATCTGTATTCCTTTTATTTCTTTTTCCGCTCTGATTGCTGTGGCCAAAACTTCCAAAACTATGTTGAATAGTAGTGGTGAAAGTTGGCATCCTTGCCTTGTTCCTGACTTTAGGGGAAATGCTTCAATTTTTCACCATTTAGGATAATGTTTGCTGTGAGTTTGTCATATATAGCTTTTATTATGTTAAGGTATGTTCCTTCTATTCCTGCTTTCTGGAGGGTTTTTATCATAAATGGATGTTGAATTTTGTCAAAGGCTTTTTCTGCATCTATTGAGATAATCATATGGTTTTTATCTTTCAATTTGTTAATGTGGTGTATTACATTGATTGATTTGCGGATGTTAAAGAAACCTTGCATTCCTGGGATAAAGCCCACTTGGTCATGATGTATGATCTTTTTAATATGATGTTGGATTCTGTTTGCTAGAATTTTATTAAGGATTTTTGCATCTATGTTCATCAGTGATATTGGCCTGTAGTTTTCTTTTTTTGTGGCATCTTTGTCTGGTTTTGGAATTAGGGTGATGGTGGCCTCATAGAATGAGTTTGGACGTTTATCATCTTCTGCAATTTTCTGGAAGCGTTTGAGTAGGATAGGTGTTAGCTCTTCTCTAAATTTTTGGTAGAATTCAGCTGTGAAGCCGTCTGGTCCTGGGCTTTTGTTTGCTGGAAGATTTCTGATTACAGTTTTGATTTCCTTGCTTGTGATGGGTCTGTTAAGATCTTCTATTTCTTCCTGGTTCAGTTTTGGAAAGTTATACTTTTCTAAGAATTTGTCCATTTCTTCCAAGTTGTCCATTTTGTTGGCATATAGCTGTTGGTAGTAGTCTCTTATGATCCTTTGTATTTCTGTGGAGTCTGTTGTGATCTCTCCATTTTCATTTCTAATTTTGTTGATCTGATTCTTCTCCCTTTGTTTCTTGATGAGTCTAATGGTTTGTCAATTTTGTTTATCATCTCGAAAAACCAGCTTTTAGTTTTGTTGATTTTTGCTATGGTCTCTTTTCTTTCTTTAGCATTTATTTCTGCCCTAGTTTTTACGATTTCTTTCCTTCTACTAACCCTGGGGTTCTTCATTTCTTCCTTCTCTAGTTGCTTTAGGTGTAGAGTTAGGTTATTTATTTGATTTTTTTCTTGTTTCTTCAGGTACGCCAGTATTGCTATGAACTTTCCCCTTAGCATTGCTTTTACAGTGTCCCATAGCTTTTGGGTTGTTGTGTTTTCATTTTCGTTCGTTTCTATGCATATTTTGATTTCTTTTTGGATTTCTTCTGTGATTTGTTGGTTATTCAGAAACGTGTTGTTTAGCCTCCATATGTTGGAATTTTTAATAGTTTTTTTCCTGTAATTGAGGTCTAATCTTACTGCATTGTGGTCAGAGAAGATGGCTGGGATGGTTTCAATTTTTTTGAATTTACCAAGGCTAGATTTATGGCCCAGGATGTGATCTGTCCTGGAGAAAGTTCCGTGTGCACTTGAGAAAAAGGTGAAATTGATTGGTTTGGGGTGGAAAGTCCAGTAAATGTCAATTAAATCTCACTTGTCTATTGTATCATTTACAGTTTGTGTTTCCTTGTTAATTTTCTGTTTAGTTGATCTATCCATATGTGTGAGTGGAGTATTAAAGTCTCCGACTATTATTGTGTTATTGTTAATTTCCCCTTTCATACTTGTTAGTATTTGCCTTATATATTGTGGTGCTCCTATGTTGGGTGCATATATATTTATAATTGTTATACCTTCTTCTTGGATTGATCCTTTGATCATTATGTAGTGTCCTTCTTTGTCCCTTTTCACAGCCTTTATTTTAAAGACTATTTTATGTGAAATGAGTATTGTGACTCCTGCTTTCTTTTGGTCTCCGTTTGCATGAAATATGTTTTTCCATCCCTTCACTTTCAGTCTGTATGTGTCCCTAGTTTTGAGGTGGGTCTCTTGTAGACAGCATATATAGGGGTCTTGTTTTTGTATCCATTCAGCCAGCCTTTGTCTTTTGGTTGGGGCATTCAACCCATTTACATTTAAGGTAATTATTGATAAGTATGATCCCGTTGCCATTTACTTTGTTGTTTTGAGTTCGTGTTTAAACATCCTTTCTGTGTTTCCTGTTTAGAGAAGATCCTTTAGCATTTGTTGGAGAGCTGGTTTGGTGGTGCTGAATTCCCTCAGCTCTTGCTTGTCTGTAAAGCTTCTGAATTCTCCTTCCAATCTGAATGAGATCCTTGCCGGGTACAGTAATCTGGGTTGTAGATTATTCTCTTTTATTACTTTAAGTATGTCCTGCCATTCCCTTCTAGCTTGAAGAGTTTCTATTGAAAGATCAGCTGTTATCCTTATGGGGATCCCCTTGTGTATTATTTGTTGTTTTTCCCTTGCTGCTTTTAATATTTGTTCTTTGTGTTTGATCTTTGTTAATTTGATTAATATGTGTCTTGGGGTGTTTCGCCTTGGGTTTATCCTGTTTGGAACTCTCTGGGTTTCTTGGACTTCTGTGACTATTTCCTTCTCCATTTTAGGGAAATTTTCAACTATTATCTCCTCGAGTATTTTTTCATGGCCTTTCCTTTTATCTTCTTCTTCTGGGACTCCTATGATTCGAATGTTGGGGCGTTTCATATTGTCCCAGAGGTCCCGGAGGTGTCCCTCATTTCTTTTGATTCTTTTTTCTTTTTTCCTCTCTGCTTCGTTTATTTCCACCGTTCTATCTTCTACCTCACTTATCCTGTCTTCTGCCTCCGTTATTCTACTGTTGGTTCCCTCCAGAGTGTCTTTTATCTCCTTTATTTCATTATTTATTATATATTGACTCCTTTTTATTTCTTCTAGGTCCTTGATAAACATTTCTTGCATCTTCTCAATCCTTGTCTCCAGGCTATTTATCTGTAACTCCATTTTGTTTTCAAGATTTAGGATCATTTTTATTATCATTATTCTAAATTCTTTTTCAGATAGATTCCCTATCTCCTCCTCTTTTGTTTGGTTTGGTGGGCATTTCTCATTTTCCTTTACTTGCTGAGTATTTCTCTGCCCTTTCATCTTGTTTAGATTGCTGTGTTTGGCGTGGCCTTTCTGTATTCTGGTAGATTGAAGTTCCTCTTTATTGTGGAGATTCCTCACTGCGGGTGGTGTTGGATGGGTGGCTTGTCAAGGTTTCCTGGTTGGGGGAGCTTGTGTCGGTGTTCTGGTGGGTGGAGCTTGATCTCTTCTCTCTAGAGTGCCATGGAGTGTCCAGTATTGAGTTTTGAGATGTCTGTGGATTTGGTATGCCTCTGGGCAGCCTGTATATTGATGCTCAGGGCTATGTTCCTGCATTGCTGGAGAATTTGTGTGGTATGTCTTGCTCTGGAACTTATTGGCTCTTGGGTGGAGCTTGGTTTCAGTGTATATGTGAAGGCTTTTGGATGATCTCTTATTAATTAATGTTTCCCCTGGCTTTCAGTCTTATTCTTGCAGTAGCCTCAAGACTTCTCCATCCATATAGCATCAATAATAAAACTTTTAGGTTAATGGTGAAAAGATTCTCCACAGTGAGGGATACCCAGAGAGGTTCACTGAGTTACATGGAGAGGTGAAGGGGAGGGGAGGTTGAGGTAACCACGAGAAGAGGGGAACTCAAACATGGGGAGAGCAGTCTAGCCAGTAAGCACTTCCCTCTGTGCTCTCCACAATCTGGAACCCTCAGAGAGGTTCACAGAGATACATAGAGAGGGGAGAGGAAGGTAATAGAGGTGAGGATGAGTAGAAAGGGAGGAATCAAGAGGGGAGAGAGAGATCTGGGCAGTATTCTGTTCCCGAAGTGTTCTCCGGTGCCCAGAACACCCTCAGAGATTCACAGAATTGGGTTGAGAAGAGAATGAGGAGGGTGGGAGATAGAGGTTCCTTGGGGGAGAAGAAAGAGCGTCAATAGGGGGAGAGAGTAATCAAGCCAGTAATCCCACTCCTGAGTAAAAATGGGTCCTAAAGATTGGGTTCTTAAATGTACAAAATTGATATCAAATATGTAAAACAAAGATTAAAAACCTAGAGTAGAGGTTAGACTCTTAAAAAAATGCAATATAAAAAAAAGGAAAAAAGAAAACAAAATCACAAAAAGTATAAGATATATGTATGCAGTTTGCTTTAAAAATAGGGTTTTTTTTTTTTTGCAAGGTAATAGTGGGTAATAAAAATGAAAATTAAAGGTGTAATAGAGCACTTAAAAAAAAGTAAAAAAAATTTAAAAAAATTAAAAAGAAAAAACAATGATAATAGTAAAAATATATCCAGGCGTTTCTCTGGAGCTGTTGTGAGCAGTGTGGGGTCTGTTCAGTTTCAGATAGATCCTTGTTCCTGCTTCTACTTTTCAAGATCTATAGGCCCCTTTCAATGTAGTCGGTGTTAACTGCAGGGATTTTAATCTGTTTGCCTGTCACTTTCAAAATGCTTCCCTCTGTTTATTTGGCTTCTGATTGGAGGTCTCTTCAGTGTCTAATTTCCGCCCTGCCACAAAGGGGCGGAGGTGGTCTCTTTAGGTTCACTTGTTCAGTCGTGCTGTTGGGAGGGAGGAACACTGCAAACCAATATCACTGGCGTGTGTGTGGAGAACTCGCAGTGTCTCGGCTGCACTGGGTTCGCCCCGCTCACGGCGTGTGTGCTTTCCCAGTCTACCCTGCTCAGGTTTCAGGTTACTCGGCCGGGGAGTGGGCCCTGAGATGCGTGCACTTCCCAGGTCTAAGCCGCTCAGGTTCAGGTTCCTGGGTACTCCACAAAGGCGCAGACTTGGTTGGGCCCACGGTTTGTGCCGTTCCCGGTCGGAGCAGCTCAGGCAGCCAGGAGTTTGGCGAGTGCACTCTCCCCTTTTGGGGCAGTGCGGCTTATCACTTCCCTGGTCCCCGCCTCGGTCTACGGGCGCACCCGGCTCCGGTGTGCTTTGTGTTAGTTCTGGGGAGCTGGTCTCTGGCTGCGACCCTCCCGGCGGCTGTCGACCCTCCGGGATCTCAGGCAGTCTTTGCTTAGAAACTGGGAGCCTGTTTGCAGTTTGGTAGGGGGTGCCCTCTCTGGGGCCGAGTTTGCCCCTTTCTGGCTCTGGCGGGCCCCGCCTGCCTGCTGTGTCCGGCAGGGGATGGGGCGGTCCGCAGCCGGCTAGCTCTCCTCTGGTATCGCTCAGTTCTTTGTTCTGTGAGCGGGCCGGCAGTGCCTTAGAGTTGGGCTTTTCGCGGGATAGTTCTCTCTCTCTCTGGCTGTCCCACAGTTTAGGTTGCTATCTCATGTTAGCTCCCTCAGATTGCCCTCATGGCATTCGGCCCGGTCCTTACCCTAAGCAGTGCGGCCTGCTCTTCTCCGTTCAGCCCCCACTTGCTGGTGGCGGATGCGAGCGTCTAGGGTTCTTTGCTGGGAATTGCCTTTAGGCACATAATCTGTGGGTTTTATTTATTTTTTCTCCCAGTTATGTTGCCCTCCGAGATTTGAAATCTTCCCCCAAACCCGCCGGTGAGAGGGTTTCCTGGTGTTTGGAAACTTCTCCTCTTTCACGACTCCCTCCCCGGGATGGGTCTCCATCCCTAACTCTTTTATCTCTCTTTTTATCTTTTATATTTTCTCCTACCTCCTTTTGAAGATAACGCGCTGTTTTTCTGGATGCCTGATGTCCTCTGCCAGCGTTCAGAAGTTGTTTTGTGAAGTTTGCTTAGCGTTCAGATGTTCTTTCAATAAATTTGTGGGGGAGAGAGTGGTCTCCCCGTCCTATTCCTCCACCATCTTAGCCCCGCTCCCTGCATTTCTCTGATAATGAGTGATGTTGAGCATCTTTTCATGTGTTTGTTAGCCATGTGTATGTCTTCTTTGGAGAAGTGTCTGTTTAGTTCTTTGGCCCACTTTTTGATTGGGTTGTTTATTTTTCTGGAATTGAGCTGCAGGAGTTGCTTGTATATTTGTGAGATTAATTGTTTGTTCGTTGCTTCGTTTGCTATTATTTTCTCCCATTCTGAAGGCTGTCTTTTCACCTTGCTTATAGTTTCCTTTGTTGTGCAAAAGCTTTTAATTTTAATTAGGTCCCATTTGTTTATTTTTGCTTTTATTTCCAATATTCTGGGAGGTGGGTCATAGAGGATCCTGCTGTGGTTTATGTCTTTATTCTCTTTCTACCCTTATATTGACAAAGAAAGCAATATTCAAGTAGATATGGTATATTTATTTAATGTGCCTTTTATATGTTTGTGTGTCTATACAAGCAATAAGTACTAGAAGAATTAAAAGGTAAATAATATCAATTCCAGCTTGAGTCATCAAGAATGCTTCGTGGAAAATGTTCCATTTGAACTGAGCTTCAAAATTGTAAAATTGCCTTCACAATTTAAAAAGGTTTTTGCATACCAAGGAGAATGTTCTAAATGTTTTCCCTGTAGACACTCAGGAGCTGATGAATGCTTCCAGTGGATGTCTGTCATGTTTTAGTACAATAACTTACTTACTATTGGAATGCCAATGATTTGAGACTGGAAGACCTAAAGGTTAAAGAGGCAGTTATTACAGTTGTCAAGCAGTATTTTGGAGCCCTTACCAGGATCTTTTTGGTAGTAAAGGAAAGAGAACGTTGACTTTTATATATAGGATAGAAGGGTGAAGTGAGAGACAGCTTTCTGTTTTCAGGCCTAGCTACATAAAGAATTGGTAGGCAGGTGAGAAACGATAGATGATTGGATAGTTGTGGAAGGGAAGAAAGTGAATTTTATCTTAAGGCTATCTGAGAATAATGAAGTGGAAATGTACATCAAACAACTGGAAATTTGTGACTTAAGCATGATGAGTTGTATAATATTATGTTGGAGAAATTAGATGAGATTAATGGTTTTATTGCCAACATGATTTTGCCTGTCAGCATTTTTTTTTTTATTCTTTACTGGGTTTTGAAGTATCATAGTGTAGCTGACAATTCTACTTTCTTTCATAAAACAGCATTAGCATAAAAGGTCTTTTTCACTGTGCTGGAGATTACAGAAAATGAAATCCATGTTTCCTGTTTTTGACAATCACAATTAACGTTATATTACATCTATATTAAAATATTTTTCTTTCTAAAATAACATTGCTTTCTAAGTCATATATTTAAAGAAGTGTATGTTTAGAATGGTGAATATTAAGAATGCTGAAAAAAGGCAAGGATAACATGTTTGTAATTATAATTTGCAATATACAAAACAAAGATAATTTGATTATCATCTGAAATGCTTTTCTTCTCTATAAAGCCAAATGAAACAACTTGGATAAACATATTGGTAAAGTGTTTTAATCAAAGTTTTCTGCATATTCAGGCAAACTTCATTACATTTATATGGTCTATAAATTTCTCACTGTATATATTTGATTAAAGATTTTGATTTGATGCTTTGAATGAAAGTATCCTTTAAGTTTTCTTAACACACTTCACTGATATGACAAGCTTCATCATAAAAAATCCCCTAAGTGAGTCCTTAATAATTATATATTTGAAATTTTAAAATAGAATTTTAGACCAGAATATACCTAGCCTGGAAAATCCCATGGACGGAGGAGCCTGGTAGGCTACAGTCCATGGGGTTGCTAAGAGTCGGACACAACTGAGCGACTTCACTTTCACTTTTCCCTTTCATGCATTGGAGAAAGAAATGGCAACCCACTCCAGTATTCTTGCCTGGAGAATCCTAGGGACGGCGGAGCCTGGTGAGCTGCCATCTATGGGTTCGCACAGAGTCGGACACGACTGAAGTGACTTAGCATAGCATAGCATATACCTAGCTAGAAATAACAGCTAGAACAATTTGCCCCAAAACATGAAGTTAGTTTTAGCCCAAATCATAGTTGATTAGTGATTTATTATGTTACCTAGCTTTGTGTGTGTGTGTGCGGTACGTGTGTATACATATATACCTTACTGAAAGCAAAAAAGGAAGAATATTTGTTTCATATCTTGCAAGAAATAGTTCTTGTCTAATTTCCGAGAATGTTAACTCTTGTAGTGTGTGTGAATTTGTCACCTAGATATTATTCTTAGAGCTGTTGTGTATCACTGCGGACTCAACCTGCTGGTCAGAGTTTGTCTCCTCAGCAGGGCAAGACTGAAATTCCACTCTGCTTTTGTGGCTTTGCCTCTATTCATGTTGCCCTTCTTGAGGGTCTCGTTTTTTCTCCATGCAAGTCCTACCCTTTACAAATTTTCAGCTTCCTATGCTGTTTGGGTTCAAAACTTGACAAATATCTTGAGAAAGAGGCTTGTATTTGTTGCCAGCCCATACAATAGTGTGACTTTGGCTCCTAAGCATCAGGAGGCTGCACGCTTTATTCTGTCTCTTTAGCCCAGACTTCTGTTCTTTTGCTTGCTCTCAGTTCAGTTCAGTCACTCAGTCGTGTCCGACTCTCTGCGACCCCATGAATTGCAGCACGCCAGGCCTCTCTGTCCATCACCAACTCCCGGAGTCTACCCAAACCCATGTTCATCGAGTCGGTGATGCCATCCAACCATCTCATCCTCTGTCGTCCCCTTCTCCTCCCGCCCCCAATCCTACCCAGCATTAGGGTCTTTTCCAATGAGTCAACCCTTCGCATGAGGTGCCCAAAGTATTGGAGCTTCAGCTTCAACATCAAACCTTCCAATGAACACCCAGGATTGATCTCTTTTAGGATGGATTGATTGGATCTCCTTGCAGTCCAAGGGACTCTCAAGAGTCTTCTCCAACACCACAGTTCAAAAGCATCAATTCTGCGGCGCTCAGCTTTCTTCACTGTCCAACTCTCACATCCATACATGACCACTGGAAAAACCATAGCCTTGACTAGACGGACTTTTGTTGGCAAAGTAATGTCTCTGCTTTTAAACATCCTATCTAGGTTGGCCATAACCTTCCTTCCAAGGAGTAAGCGTCTTTTAATTTCATGGCTGCAGTCACCATCAGCAGTGATTCTGGAGCCCAAAAACGTAAAGTCTGACACTGTTTCCACTGTTTCCCCATCTATTTCCCATGAAGTGATGGGACCAGATGCCATGATCTTAGTTTTCTGAACGTTGAGCTTTAAGCCAACTTTTTCACTCTCTTCCTTCACCTTCATCAAGAGGCTCTTTAGTTCTTCTTCACTTTCTGCCATAAGGATGGTGTCATCCGCATATCTGAGGTTATTGATATTTCTCCCGGTAATCTTGATGCCAGCTTGTGTTTCTTCCAGCCCAGCGTTTCTCATGATGTACTCTGCATATAAGTTAAATAAGCAGGGTGACAATATACAGCCTTGATGTACTCCTTTTCCTATTTGGAACCAGTCTGTTGTTCCATGTCCACTTCTAACTGTTGCTTCCTGACCTGCATACAGGTTTCTCAAGAGACAGGTCAGATGGTCTGGTATTCCCATCTCTTTCAGAATTTTCCACAGTTTATTGTGATCCACACAGTCAAAGGCTTTGGCGTAGTCAATAAAGCAGAAATAGATGTTTTTCTGGAACTCTCTTGCTTTTTCAATGATCCAGCGGATATTGGCAATTTGATCTCTGGTTCCTCTGCCTTTTCTAAAACCAGCTTGAACATCTGGAAGTTCACGGTTCACGTATTGCTGAAGGCTGGCTTGGAGAATTTTGAGCATTACTTTGCTAGCATGTGAGATGAGCGCAATTGTGCGGTAGTTTGAGCATTCTTTGGCATTGCCTGTCTTTGGGATTGGAACGAAAACTGACCTTTTCCAGTCCTGTGGCCACTGCTGAGTTTTCCAAATTTGCTGGCATATTGAGTGCAGCACTTTCACAGCATCACCTTTGAGGATTTGAAATAGCTCAACTGGAATTCCATCACCTCCACTAGCTTTGTTCGTAGTGATGCTTCCTAAGGCCCACTTGACTTCACATTCCAGGATGTCTGGCTCTAGGTGAGTGATCACACCATCGTGATTATCTGGGTCGTGAAGATCTTTTTTGTACAGTTCTTCTGTGTATTCTTGCCACCTCTTCTTAATATCTTCTGCTTCTGTTAGGTCCATACCGTCTGTCCTTTATTGTGCCCATCTTTACATGAAATGTTTCCTTGGTATCTCTGATTTTCTTGAAGATCTCTCTAGTCTTTCCCATTCTATTGTTTTCCTCTATTTCTTTTCATTGATCACTGAGGAAGGCTTTCTTATCTCTCCTTGCTATTCTTTGGAACTCTGGATCAATTATGTATATCTTTTCTCTTCTCCTTTGCGTTTCACTTCTCTTCTTTCCACAGCTATTTGTAAGGCCTCCTCAGACAACCATTTTGCTTTTTTGCATTCCTTTTCTTGGGGATGGTCTTGATCCTCGTCTCCTGTACAATGTCACACACCTCCGTCCATAGTTCTTCAGGCACTCTGTCAGATGTAATCCCCTGTATCTATTTGTCACTTCCACTGCATAATTGGAAGGGCTTTGATTTAGGTCATACCTGAATGGTCTAGTGGTTTTCCCTACTTTCTTCAATTTAAGTCTGAATTTGGCAATAAGGAGTTCATGATCTGAGCCACAGTCAGCTCCCGGTCTTGTTTATGCTGACTGTATGGAGCTTCTCCATCTTTAGTTGCAAAGAATATAATCAATCTGATTTTGGTATTGACCATCTGGTGATGTCCCTGCTGGAGTCTTCTCTTGTGTTGTTGAAAGAGGGTGTTTGCTATGACCCGTGCGTTCTCTTCGTGAAACTCTATTAGCCTTTGCCCTGCTTCATTCTGTACTCCAAGGTCAAATTTGCCTGTTACTCCAGGTGTTTCTTGACTTCTTACTTTTGCATTCCAGTCCCCTATAATGAAAAGGACATCTTTTTTGAGTGTTAGTTCTAGAAGGTCTTGTAGGTCTTCATAGACCCATTCAAGTTCAGCTTCTTCAGCATTAGCAGTTGGGGCCTAGACTTGTATTACTGTGATATTGAATGAATTGCCCTGGAAATGAACAGAGA
Source organism: Giraffa tippelskirchi (assembly GCF_054371585.1). Taxonomy (NCBI): domain Eukaryota; kingdom Metazoa; phylum Chordata; class Mammalia; order Artiodactyla; family Giraffidae; genus Giraffa; species Giraffa tippelskirchi. Next base: position 83,534,516 of record NC_137275.1, on the reverse strand, counting down.
TCATTCTGTCATTTTTGAGATTGCCTCCAAGTACTGCATTTCAGACTCTTTTGTTGACTATGAGGACTACTCCATTTCTTCTAAGGGATTCTTGCCCACAGTAGTAGATATAATGGTCATCTGAGTTAAATTCACCCATTCCAGTCCATTTTAGTTCACTGATTCCTCAATTGTCGATGTTCAGTCTTGCCATCTCCTTTTTGACCACTTCCAATTTGCCTTGATTCATGGACCTAACATTCCAGGTTCCTATGCAATATTGCTCTTTATAGCATTTTGACTTTGCTTCTATCACCAGTATATCCACAACTGGGGGTTGTTTTTGCTTTGTCTATGCCTCTTCATTCTTTCTGGAGTTATTTCTCCACTGATCTCCAGTAGTGTATTGGGCACCTACCGAGTTGGTGAGTTCATCTTTCAGTGTCCTATCTTTTTGCCTTTTCATAATGTTCATGGGGTTCTCAAGGCAAGAATACTGAAGTGGTTTGCCATTCCCTTCTCCAGTGGACCACATTTTGTCAGAACTCTCCACCATGACCCCTGCGTCTTGGGTGGCCCTACAGGGCATGGCTCATAGTTTCACTGAGTTAGACAAGGTTGTGGTCCATGTGATCAGATTGTTTAGTTTTCTGTGATTGTGGTTTTCATTCTGTCTTCCCTCTGATGGGGAAGGATAAGAGGCTTATGGAAGTTTCCTGATGGGAGAGACTGACCGAGCAGGAAACTGGGTCTTGTTCTGCTGGGCAAGGCCATGCTCAGAAAATCTTTAATTTTCTGATGCTGGGAGGGGCTGTATTCCCTCCCTGTTATTTACCTGCAGCCAAACTATGGTGGAGGTAATGATGATAATGGGACCTCCTTCAAAGTATCCCATGCATGTACTTCTACACTCAGTGCCCCCAACCCTGCAGCAGGCCACCACCCACCCACGCGTCCACTGGACACTCCTAGGCAAGTATGGGACAGTCTCTTGTGGGGTCAAGGGAACTTCAGTTTAGATAACCAAAGTAAATATACTGAGTTAGACAGTAGAGAATGCCAATAAAAAAATAGAATCAAGCAAGCAAGCAAGCAAAAGAACCCCAAAAGAATCTAGAATTATAAAGAAAAAAATGTAAAGGAAAATTGACCAATGGGACTGAACAGCAGATTTGAGATGACGGAAGACAAAATCAGTGAGCGAAATAAAATATAGCTCAATAGAAATCATTGACTCTGAATAAAAAAATCGAACAAAATGAGAAGTTTCAGAAACCTTTGTGTCAGTGTCACATATTCCAGTATATATGAAGTGATAGTCTCAGGAGAAGAGTTGAGAAAGAAAGGGGTAGAAAAAAGTTTGAAGAAAAGATAACTGAAAGCTTTTCCAGAATGAATGAAAAACATGAATATACAAATCCAGGAAGTTCAGGGAACTGCTAAGTAAAATATATATAAAGAGAATCTGGTCTTAGGTATAACATAGTCAAATGGCTCGAAGCCAAAACAAAAAGAACGTCTTAAAAGTAAAAAATAGTTTACTACATACAGTGGAAATGATCTGATTATGAATCTCTTATCAGAAATAGTAGAGGCCCAATATCAGTGAGTGTTAGTCACTTAGTCACGTCCGACTCTTTGTGACCCCATGGACTGTAACCTGCCAGGCTCCTCCGTCCATGGGATTCTCCAGGTGAGAATACTGGAGTGGGTTGCCATTCCCTTCTCCAGGGGATCTTCCTGATTCAGGGATTGGACCAGTGCCTCCTGTATCTCCTGCACTGAAGGCAGATTCTTTCCCATCTGAGTTACCAGGGAAGCCCCCCAAATCAGTGAAATGACATGTTAAATGCCAGGAGAAAACTTAAGTGAATCAAGAATTCTGTATCCAGTACAAGTATCACTAAAACATGAAATGTGAAATAAAGACATCTCAAATCTTTAACCATAGCATGGTAAAAGGAAAATTCATTCTGAGGCTAACTTAGGTTCAGTCTTTGTTTATAGTGTACTACATCTCAGGAGTCAACTTGGTGATTAAATGCTCCATTTCTTGCTGGAGCTGAGGGTTTAAATGTTGGTATTTGGTAATCAGAGTTTTTAAAGATCAGAGCATACCTGCAGTTTAATATGTCCAAGATTAGAGAGTATATGAAATTTCACATGTCAAAATGGCAGGGAACAAGGATTGGAAAAATTGAATTTTTTGAAATGAACTGGTCTTTGAGGCTTCAGGTCAGTTAGCATTTTAAGTAGTTAAGAATTCTGGGCATGGGGAATTATGCAAGGCCTTAGAGTTTAATTTTGTTGTTTTTGTTGGTTGTTTGGGGCTTAAAATACTAGGAACTTTCCTTTTAACTATCCTATTGGTATTTCTCTGCAGGAAATGGAAATATCACTGAGGGTTTCATGTAGTCCCACAACTAATAGAAATAATAACGCTAATAATAATGATGATGGCAATGAGAACAAACAGTAGTTATTCTTATGTATCAGGCATGTTGATCTGAATAAATAGATTGCCAGATGTTTCTCTAGCAAAGATGTGTTTATTTGAGATCAGAGAATGGCAATTTGATGTCTGCAAACATGGTGTATGTGTGCATGCTCAGTCACTTCAGTTGTGTCTGACTCTTTGTGATCCTATGGAATGTAGACCACCAAGGCTCTCTTTCCTGGGATTATCCTGGCAAGAATACTGGAGTGGGTTGCCATGCCCTCCTCTAGGGGATCTTCCCAATCTAGGGATCGAACCTATGCCTCCTGCATTTCAGGTGGATTCTTTACCACTGAACCACCTGGGAAGTCCCTGCAACCATGGTGAATCACGTGCAAGTCTCTGCAGGCCAAGGGTTGGAGAACACTTTTGCAGAGATGAAAAGGAAGTTGGGAGGGCTATAGAAAACAGAGTCCAGGGTATTTCATTGGGTGAGTTCTTGCCAGGAAAGAAGAGGGTATTTCTGCCTGCAGGGCTTTACTATCATCCCAGGTTATAAGAGCTCCCTCTTCTGATCTTCTGACTATAATTAATTGAGGTTTTTGTTCATTAATGCTTTAATAGATTCCATTCTAAGAATTTTGCATACATCAGTTATTTTAATTGTATTATAATTTATGTCATTTTTAGATAGGGCCCTGGGTTTCCAGATGAATAAGTCAAGACACCTTAGACTTTAATTTGCATTAAAGCATAACTTTTAGTTCATCAGACATTTTATGGTATTTTCCCTCAGTCTCTATTTACGTCTTTCAGTTTGTCCTCCCACTGTAGCCTCTGGGAAATGAACATAACTACTAGCACTGCCAGTGCCATCACTGGGATAGATTTTTTTTTTTAACTCACTCTATTTAAGCTAAAAAATAAAATAACCTCTAAAATGGAAGTTTTAATGTTCTGTATTTTTTTAAATAACTGGCTGCCAGTTGAAAAGCTGGCATTTGAGCCTAAGGCTTAAACTCATGTCCTAGGTTTTAAAAATTAGACCAGGAAGATGAGAATCAAGTAGTTTTAAGTGCTGGGACTCAGATTGTACTGCAAAGCATGTGGGATTTTCCAAACACAGGAACAGGATTCAAATGCTGGGTAAAGAAAGACATGAGAAATGTCTATTATATCCACTCATCAAATACCTTCCCTATTTTCTGTGATGCATAAAGGATCACCAACAGAAATTTGATGATTTTATCTATACATACTATTTTCCCTGAAATGGTGTATAAAATACAATATATAGGTAGTGTTGTTGCTCTTTTTTAAAAAATTAATTTATTTTTTATTGAAGGATAATTGCTTTACGGAATTTTGCTATTTTCTGTCAAACCTCAACATGAATCAGCCATAGTTATACATATATCCCCTCCCTTTTGAAACTCCCTCCCATCTCCCTCCCCATCCCACACCTCCAGGTAGATGCAGAGCCCATGTTTGAGTTTCCTGAGCCATACAGCAAATTCTCATTGGCTATCTATTTTGCATATAGTAATGTAAATTTCTTTGTTACTGTTTCCATACATCTCACCCTCTCCATTATTGCTCTTAAACAGGCTTTCAGATTGGTCTTACTAATCCTAGAAATTAATTAATGAATGCCTAGAAAATTTGCCTGACATATCAATCTCTTAGATTAAATGAGAGTTGAAGATGAGTAAGAACAGCCTAGAAACATCAGTAAAGGACACAATTAGGGAATAAGACTTTATATTTTTGGGCTCCAAAATCACCACGGATGGTGACTGCAGCCATGAAATTAAAAGATGCTTGCTCGTTGGAAGAAAAGCTATGACCAACCTAGACAGCATATTAAAAAGCAGAGACATTACGTCGCCAGCAAAGGTCCATCTAGTCAAAGCCATGGTTTTTCCAGTAGTTATATATGGATGTGAGAGTTGGACTACAAAGAAAGCTGAGTGTGGAAGAATTGATGCTTTTGAACTGTGGTGTTGGAGAAGATTCTTGAGCGTCCCTTGGACAGCAAGGATATCCAACCTGTCCATCCTGAAGGAAATCAGTCCTGAATATTCATTGGAAGGACTGACGCTGAAGCTGAAGCTCCAATACTTTGGCCAACTGATATAAAGAATTGACTCATGGGAAAAGACCCTGATGCTAGGAAAGATTGAGGACGGGAGGAGAAGGGGACAACAGAGGATGAGATGGTTGCAGGGCATCACCTACTCAATGGACATGAGTTTGAGTAAACTCTGGTAGTTGGTGATGGACAGGGAAGCCTGGCTTGCTGCAGTCCATGGGGTTTCAAAGAGTCGGACATGACTGAGTGACTGAACTGACTAAGGGAATACGTTTTCAGAGAAGCATGCAAATGATATAAAAAGAGGTGATCATAAATGAAGGTAGTATATTTTCACTTGATAGAGGAGGCAGTGAATCTAATGAAATTTAGGGTAGCTAGTTTGACAAAGTTTTGGAGGTTGAACACTATCGTTAAAGAATACTGATCACTTGTGTAGTTACTTACCTTTTCTTCAATGCATTTATAAAAAAAGAAGGTTTTCATGGCAGCAGCCAAACCCACCACTCATATTTAGTCTAGGTACTAGAAGAGGGACTAGGTGGTGACTCCAGACAGGGTGTTAAGAGATGAGAATACCAGACCACCTGACCTGCCTTTTGAGAAATCTGTATGCAGGTCAGGAAACAACAGTTAGAACTGGACATGGAACAACAGACTGGTTCCAAATAGGAAAAGGAGTATGTCAAGGCTGTATATTGTCACCCTGCTTATTTAACTTATATGCAGAGTACATCATGAGAATCGCTGGGCTGGAGGAAGCACAAGCTGGAATCAAGATTGCCGGAAGAAATATCAATAACCTCAGATATGCAGATGACACCACCCTTATGGCAGAAAGTGAAGAACTAAAGAGCCTCTTAATGAAAGTGAAAGAGGAGAGTGAAAAAGTTGGCTTAAAGCTCAACATTCAGAAAACTAAGATCATGGCATCAGGTCCCATCACTTCGTGGCAAATAGATGGGCAAACAATAGAAACAGTGGTTGACTTTATTTTCTTGGGCTCCAAAATCACTGCAGATGGTGATTGCAGCAATGAAATTAAAAGACGCTCACTCCTTATGACCAACCTAGATAGCATATTAAAAAGCAGAGACATTACTTTGCCAACAAAGGTCCATCTAGTCAAGGCTATCGTTTTTCCAGCAGTCATGCATGGATGTGAGAGTTGGACTATAAAGAAAGCTGAGTGCCAAAGAATTGATGCTTTTGAACTGTGGTATTGGAGAAGACCCTTGAGAGTCCCTTGGACTGCAAGGAGATCCAATGTGTCCATCCTAAAGATCAGTCCTGAATATTCATTGGAAAGAATGATACTGAAGCTGAAACTCTAAAACTTTGGCCACCTGATGCGAAGAAGTGACTCATTTGAAAAGACCCTGATGCTGGGAAGCATTGATGGCAGGAGGAGAAGGGGATGACAGGGAATGAGATGGTTGGATGGAATCACCGACTCAATGGACATGAGTTTGAGTAAATTCCGAAAGTTTGGTGATGGATAGGGAGGCCTGTTATGCTGCAGTCCATGGGGTCTCAAAGAGTCATGCATGACTGAGACTAACCTGAACTGAACAGCTTTTGATAAGAAAATAAAAATGGGTAGTATAATCAAAATCTTTGTAAAGTTTCCCTAAATACTCTGAGTACTTTGCATATGAATGATTTCTTTTTGTTTTTGTGCTCTCTTGTACTTTCCTTTCACATACCACAGAGGCAGTCCTGAAAGATCCAAAAGTCATCTTTGGGGCTAATTTATTACCATTTATCCTCAACCTACTTTTACTAAATATACTCCTAGTATAGACAAGAAAGAAATAGTAATTGACATTTCTCAGTTGACTTATAGATTTTGGAATTTGTGTTTGAAATAGTATTTACACAAGGAATATGGAATTGCATGTAAGAATCTCCTCCACCAGTCATGATCCGTGCTTTTACCTTATTTAGTGATTCTTTGGAAGTGGGAGATCATGCTGTTGGCTTGTGCATGAAGGTGATGATCATAGGGATTTAAGGAACAAAAAAAGTATGTTTTATAAAGTATGGCTCCTAGATGGACTTAAAATGTATGCTTTCTCAGTATCCAAATGTGTTTGACTTATTTGAAACATTAAAAAAACTCTTTTCTGTTTGCCTATGGTTTGATTGTTCAGTCTTGTTTTCTACGTTGAAATTAGCTTTTGTAGAATAGTAAGGTTGTGTATTAGATATTCAGTCATATCCAGCTCTTTGCGACCCCATGGACTGTAGCCTACCAGGTTCCTCTGTCCATGGAATTCTCCAGGCAACAGTACTGGAGTAGGTAGCCATTCCCTTCTCCAGGAGATCTTCCCTATCCAGGGACTGAACCCAGGTCTCCTGCATTGCTGGCAGATTCTTTACCATCTGAACCACCAGGGAATAGTAAGATTAGCCAATCCTTTTGTAGATTCAGGGACCAATCTAAGTATTTGTTTTAACTCATTTAAACCTCACAGCAACCCAGTGACATAGAATATAAGTTCTATAGTTTTCCCATGTACAGATGAAGACACTGGGAATTACAGAGGTTAAGTAGCTTGGTTAGGGTCCTACAGCAAGTAAGAAGCAGATATGTGGAACCAAAAAGGTCTAGTGCTAGAGCTTCCACCCTTAGCCACAAAACAAGTCTCCTGCCTGCCCCAAAATTATTAAAACTTCAAAAATTTTGTCTTTGTACATAAAATAGATGAACAGATTTGTTATATATAAAACATTATTTTTAAAAATAATTTGAAGAAAATGAGTTTTAAAAGTTTTCATTGAGGTAATTAGCTAATGGTGTGTAGGCATTAATTGTGTAACAAATATATAATATTTTTATTTTGTTTAGATTAGAATTATTATTACAGTTATTAATATCCATGTGGTTTATGTTGATTAAAAATGTTAATATAACTGTAGAGCATGTTAAGAGCCATAAGTGATGAAAGGGGGAAGCCTTTTAACCTAATTGAAATCTATTAAAATGAAATAAGCAGTCTCGTTTGTGGATAAGTAAAGTATGCTCACATAGGACGGTAAAGCAGGAATAGTTTTGCTACTTAAGAAAATAAATAATCAGTGCTCTCATTTCTATATAAAATTTGATTTTTATTGTGAAATTTCAAAATTAGAGTTTGATGTATATTATGAAGGGCTTCCCAGTGGCTCAATGGTAAAGAATTCGCCTGCAATGCAGGAGATGTGAGTTGGATCCCTGGGTTGAGACGATCTTACGGAGAAGGCCATGACAACCCATGACAACTCCAGTATTCTTGCCTGGGGAATCCCATGGACAGAGGAGCCTTGTGGTCTACCGTCCGTGGGATTGCAAACGAGTCAGACATGATTTAGCGACTAAACAACAACAACAACTATATTATGAAGACTAATTTTTTAAGAATGTGAATCTGTCCTTCATGATTCTGTTCATGTTAATTTTTTGTGAGTCAGTTTATACTTCGTTTAGGAGAGCATAATTTAGGGATACTCTTTTAAATTTCTCTTTTTAATAATTAAGGAAAAGTTTTATATTTTTCTGTGTATACCATTTCTTAGTGTGAACATCCATGCTATATCTTTCTGGAAATTTCGTATATGTTTATGCTAGTTCATTGAACTCTGTTTCAGGATGTTCCAGCACCAGGTGCCTATGATGTTCAAAAATCATATGAGATGTCTCAAATTCAACATAAATACATGCCACCTCGTACTTCTGTGGCTAGAATAAAACACGCCTCCTTTCTTAGCACAACACCTCGGTGCCTGGACAAAGTGGATGATGGGCCAGGTAAGTAAAGATTGTCCTTTCAAAGATATGAGGAAAAAATCTAAGATTTCCTTATTAAAATAGATAATTGTAAACATACATTTACATTTACCATGTCTCTCTTAAGTTTGCAGGACAAAAAAAGAAAAAAACAACCTAAATATGCTTATTTAGTGAAAGATTTTAGATTTTTTTCAACTGTAAGGTTTGTTCGGAATTTTAGTCTTTTAATTTTTCCAAAGACAATTTTACTAATTTTACTACAGCTAATAAGTCATCTCCTATTAGAGAAAAAAACTCTAAATATGCTACATTATTAGAGGAGAAATAACTACTGATTTGGAAAATCAGTCATATACCAGATATATATCTTGTACATATCATGCCAGTCTCATGGAATTATTTAAATTTTCCTCAGGTATTAAGAAAGCAACTATTTAAAAGCTAAATGTTTTTATCAGGGCTTGAAATACCAAAAGAAATTTTGATTTTTAAAATTGCAATTAGTTCAGCTACTAGTAATTACACTTTTGTACTAAATATAATGAAATAGCTTTTCTTGGTAATGAAAATGAATGGGTAAGTCTGTTTCACACCAGTGTGCTAGATAAAGAATAGGAACAAGAGTTTTCAACAGTAATTTACAAATGTATTGCCAGTAAATAATCAAACTATTGTAATCTTTATGAGACTATGAAAAGAAAAAATGAAATAGAGAAAATTAAAAGGTTTTAAAGAAAAATCAAAGCAGGAGAATATGATGGGTGAAGCAAATAAGAATACTCAGGGAACTCTGAAATCCATAGAGGCTCGCTTTATTTTTCACTTTCAAGAATCAGGTGTATTACCAACTAACAGGTCCATTTTAAGTCCAAATTTAGCTTTACTTAGTTTCTTTTTCATGTTTTGAGTTATTGTGCCATTGTATATTTTGTCAGGTTTTAGCTTTGTTTGAAGTATCAATAGAATTCAATTACCTTTACTGTGTCCATAACCACACTCAATATATGGTCACCCAGAAATGTTTTAGGGAAATTAGTTCTTTGAAGTCCAGGTATTATCACTGTCACCAAGACCAAGACCAATCAATCAAGTAACAAACAGATATCTATTCTAGAGTTCCTTAAAGTAGATTAGGTTGTTCTTCATATTTTCTGAAGATTTTTTTCCTTTGCCTTTACTTTCATCTCCATAAAATGTATTATAGATAGAATGCATAGTAAGAGTTTGAGTTAAGTTCCAGAATTGGAATCTGACTTTTCATTATTTCAATATTTAGCCTCAGGCAAGTAAACTCACTAATTGTTTCATTAGTTTCTATTTTACAAAATTGAGATAATACTTGCCCCCTATTTGACTCTCATGAGAATATGAAAGATTAATAAAACTATACTTCAAAGTCATTTTCAGAACATATGAATCTCCTAGAAGTATAAAATCTTATTATAATATGAAACATGTTTCTTCTTAGTGCCAGGCCAGCAATAGCTTTGAAAGAATTTAGGATAGGGAAATATCTTCATTATGAAGACAGTTATTATTTGGAAGTCAAAGACATATGGGCTGTCAATGTCACTATACAACTGTAGATTAGCTAGTTATCTAAATGAAAAGAATTTATCACAATAAGCCAATACTTCATTAAGTTTGCCATCCTGCATCTTAAAGTAGCCTGTAATTCAAATAAATGATAGCAGATATCCCACATGCCTCTATAATCAACACATTCAAAAAAATATATGCATTTCAGAAGCTATTACCTGATGCCATGATTATGAAATTTGATTTCCTCTGACGTATGTAGATACTGTAATATTATAGAATGGTTCATTCTTTTGAACTTAATCTTAAAATATACAGTCCAAACTATGTCTCTTACACATATTTAATAGGTGACCAGGGCCAATTCAATTAATATCCATACCTTGTTTTGGTAATTGAAGATTAACTTCTGTTTATCCTGTTACATTGATTCAATCTAGGATAACAAGTCAGATGTGTGATTTTATCAACTCTCTGAGTAGGTTCATCTTATTTTGTTGATTTCTGTTTAGGCTAGACTTTTTATTGACTGATATGACAAGCAGTTCTTAATTCTATAATGAGAATAGCCCATTTATATTTATAGTTCTTAATACCATTTAACTTTTGTTGGGGACAACTGGTATGTTAAGTCTTTAGGTTTTTGTTTTAAATCATTGTTGTATGATCAAAAGGTACAATGATAGTAATTCTGTTGGTTATATGTTTTGTGTCAATGTTTATCATATGAATGATATTCTTTCTTATCATATCTTCTTAGAAATAGAAAAAGTGGGTTTATTTTAATCCCTAATATTTGTCATTTAAATCTTAGTAATTCAGATTTACCTTAATACCAGTGATAAGAGCCATTTGAGTTTTATGTCAAATTATTTATGAGCCAGATAAAATTATTTTCTGTTACTATGTCTGAGTATTTGTACACGTTTGAAACTGTAAGACTGAGTTAATTATAGAGCCTGATATACATGTTTCTTCCTTGAGTCATAACATTGGCAAGAAGAATTGAGTGCTTTCCCTTACAGAACATAAGAACATGTACCTATAATAGAATAATAGGCAAGTTAAAAATTTATTGCTGTCTGATATTTGTAGGTAAAAGTGGTAAGAACTGAGATTGATAAATGACATAATATGAGTATGGTTGATACATGAATAGTATTCTTGGGACTCACAAACTTATAGGACATTCAATCACTCAACATTCTATAGCTGTGTATTTATTTCAAATTATTTTAGAACTTTTATTAACATGATGGAAGTGATTTTGTCATGTTCAAATGAAGTCTTTTCTTTGAAGTTATTTAAGAAGGATAAAACTCATTTTCATTAGTCTATATTAAAGGGGGAAGTAGTATAGTTGCAGTCAGTATACTGTATACCATTAAATGTTGTGTAACCAATAAAAGCACATTTGAATCATTTAATGAGGAAGTTATTAAATGAGGTGTATCACATTATAAAGCAATCTACTCGTACACACCAAGTTTTAATTCAGGAATATGTAAATGACTTTGTGATTAATCCAGTTAAGGTAAAGTAAAATTGTTAAGTGTAAAGAGAATTAAACATTACTTTTTCTCTCATATTTGACCTGTTTTTGGACATTTGGAGGAGGAAAATACTCAGCAAATTTAAAAAGAAAATGAATGAAAACATTGAGAATGTGGAAAATTGGGGACTCTTGTATCACAGTGGAAGTATAAGTTGATATCAGTGATTCTAAAGAACAGGCTGGCAGAATGTTTCAAATATACATCCCATTTAACCTTAAAATTCTACTTCTGTGATTCCTCTATGAAATAATTGATAATATGCCTAAAGTTTTACACATCAAGTATATTCATCCAAGAATACTAAAAATGAAAAGTTTTAAATATATTAAATGAAAGAAAAATAGGCAATACTGAATAGAGTCCTATGAAAAATTTTAAAATGGTATATATCGTTTAAACCTGATAACAGGATAGGATTAATTTGATCAGTCATTAAACAAATATGTACTGAGAGCCTCTTACATATTAAGCACTGTTCCAGGGACTTGTGATAGAGCAGTGAACAAGATATAAACATTGTTTCATGGAGCAAAACTTTAGGATCGAGACATTTAATAAATAAATAAATAAATAGATCAATAGGTTGATAAATGAGGGAAGGAAAAGAAAGAATACAAGATGGTTATAAATACTATGGATAAAAATGAGAAAAAAGGAAGAATGGGAGTTCATTGTGGGTTCTGCATCAGTTTAAAAAGTATTATCAGTGAAGAGCTTACTTGGAAAATAATATGTGATTAAACAACCTTAGGCTCATGAAAGATTTTGTTTTGCTTTTCAATTTTTGCTTTCTCTGTATGAACATACACTGTTTTATAGTAAGTAAAAATGATTTAAAAATTTTTAATAAAACAATTGAAATTTAAAGCATAGTTTTAATTAAAATCAATATTTAGGTGAATAATAGATTAAACAATACATAGTATAAATATAACACTTGTAGGCTGAACATAACAGGTACTGAGGCTGTTTTTATATAGAAAGCATAGATCATTTCTAATGAAAATAGCGTGATTTATGTATCACATTCCCACGGGAAATTATTTTAGGGAACAAATATATTTCATCGTTGAAGTTAATTGAACATATCCCATGAAGATATTTTTGTTCACTTTTTCAATAAATATAAGCGGTACCTTTGATATAAAAATCAGTGTAGTGTGAAAACTAATTATTTATTCTATTTTCTCAGTGGTTTGTAATAGTATAGCTTCAGAAATACTATAAGAGTTTGTCAAAGTGCAGTTCATCCCACTGCTGAGTGCTATTGCAATAAACATGTAATTTTTTGGCTTGTTTTTCTGTAGCTTCCAGAAATGCTTTTGGGCTGTGAAAATGCAGTATAATTCTGCGTATAGGCAAAAATTGATCAGCTCAGTATTGGAGACTTGCTTATTTTATATTATTATTAAAAATGGTGGAAATTTTATTACTGAAAGTAAGCTAACTTTATTTGATTTGCTCTCAAATTGTTTTTGTTTCTTTGGGCACTTCATATATCAGATAAATTCTTATTTATATACAATTTGAGAAAGATCAATTTATTTACTAGGTGTATCTTAAAGGTAAAATTACCCTATATGTAGTATACAGAAAATGAATTTTCTGAGTCATTCACTTTTTGTATACTAAAGAATCTTTGAAGACTATGGAAAAAGCTTCATTTGAGGAGAAATTAACTGTTGGGGGAGGGGAAAAAGGATTGATGCAAAATATTTTAGAACAGAAAGGTTAACAGAGTCAAAATCTGAAATAGAATGGTAGCCTTAAAGCAGAAAACGGACTTTGTTTATTTAGGAGGAAGGTAAGGTGTAAAGAATAACTGAAATTGTATAGATTTTATATAGAGAGATAATACAAGTATATCTCTTTTTTTGTACTTTGAATTATTGTACTTTACTGATACAGCTTTTTTTTTTTTTTTTTTTTACAAACTGATGCTCTGTGGCCACCCTGTTGAGCAAATCTCTTCACACCATTTTTCCAACAGCATTTTCCCACTTCCTGTCTCTGTGTCACATTTTGGTAAATCTCACAATATTTCAAGATTTTAATTATTATTATATTTGTTACAGTGGCTTGTAGTCTGTGATCTTTGATGTTACTATTTTCATTGCTTGGGGACATCATGAACTACACCCATATAAGATGGCAAACTTAACTGGTAAATGTCATGTGTGTTCTGACGGCTCCACCAGCTTGCAGTTCCTCCTCTCCCTCTTTCAGGCCTCCCTATTCTTTGATATGTGGGGCTTCCCTGGTGGCTCAGAGGGTAAAGCGTCCACTTGCAATGCGGGAGACCTGGGTTCGATCCCTGGGTCAGGAAGATCCCCTGGAGAAGGAAATGGCAATCCACTCCAGTACTCTTGCCTGGAAAATCCCATGGACAGAGAAGCCTGGTAGGCTACAGTCCATGGGGTCACAAAGAGTTGGACACGACTGAGCGACTTCACATTCACATTCTTTGATATGTAACAATATGGAAATCAGGCCAATTAATGACCCTAAAATAGCTTATAAGTGTTCAAGTAAAAGGAAATGTTACATCTCTCACTTTAAATCAAAAGCTAGAAATGATCAGGTTTAGTGAGAAAGACATGTTTGAAAGCTGAGATAGGCAGATGTGATATAATATTGTTGCCTATAATCACTATGCTATGCATTAAATCTCTAAGACGTATTTATTAGTTTTAAGTTGTGTACCCTTAAATAACATCTCTACTTTTCCTCCATTCCAAGTCCCTGCATACCACCATTTTACTCTTTTTTTTTTTTGTTTGAGTTTGACTTTAGATTCCACATGTAAGTGATATCATGCAGTATTTTTCTTTGTCTCTCTGACTTATCTTAGTATAATGTCATTGAAGTCCATCCATGTTATTACAAGTGGCAGGATTTCCTTCTTTCTTGCAGTTGAGCAATATTCCATTGTGTGTGTGTGGCATGGGCCACATCGTCTATATCCATTTACCTTTTCGTGAGCACTTAAAGTTGTTCCCATATCTTGGCTAATGTGAATAGTACTGCAATAAATATGTGAGTGCTTGTATCTCTTCAATAGCAGAGTAACTCTTTATACAGATTTCTTAAACACTGAAAGTGATGTTACAAAGCATTTAACATGTACAGTAGATAATAGCAAGCTTGGAAAGTACATAGTGGCAAATCCTCCAATGGAATCTAAAATAATAAATAATCTATAATAAATAATCTAATAATAAAAATCTATAATAATAATAATATATAATAATTATAATATAATAATATTATATTATTATATAATATAATATTGAACACTTATAAGCTATTTTAGGGTCATTAATTGGCCTGATTTCCATATTGTTACATATCAAAGAATGTGAATGTGAAGTCGCTCAGTCGTGTCCAACTCTTTGTGACCCCATGGACTGTAGCCTACCAGGCTTCTCTGTCCATGGGATTTTCCAGGCAAGAGTACTGGAGTGGATTGCCAGTGGATTATAATTATAATATAATAATATAATATAATAATATATAATAATAATAATAATAATTATAATTATAATAATCTATAATAAATAATCTATAATAATAAATCATATGAATTTATAATTGCATGTATATATTTGTAGTAGCTCAAAGCACTATGCATTCAAAAAATTTTTACATTTCATATGTAACAATAAAATATTTTGCTTATTAAATGATATGGTAACTTCAAGGAAAAAAACAACTGTTTTATAAATTTATATAATCCTCAGTTATAATTTATGAAGATGTTTAGCTTTGGTGAGTGAAGTGAAAGTCGCTCAGTCGTATCCAACTCTTTGCGACCCCATGGACTGTAGCCCACCAGGCTCTTCTGTCCATGAAATTCTCTAGGCCAGAATACTGGCGTGGGTAGCCTTTCCTTTCTCCAGGGGATCTTCCCAACATAGGGATCAAATTGGGGTCTCCTGCATCGCAGGTGGATTCTTTACCAACTGAGCTCTCAGGGAAGCCCTTGGACCTTCAAATCTGAATGAAGCTAATCAAATTCAATCTTAGCAAAACTGTGTGAAAATTTTAGGCAAATATAATATAACTTTAAATGGTCAGGCTTTTCTTCTAATGGAAGAAGCTGTCTCAACAGTTAGGAGGCTTCTTATTACTGGAGGTCTCTATCCATGAGCTGAATGACTTAACTTTCAGGAATGCTTTGGGATGGATTTCTGCAGAAAGTGGGAAGTTGGACTTGAGAAACTTTAAGCCTTCCACCCCTTTGTACTGTGTCCAAGTCTAATAATTCTCTAGATTATGAGGAGGCAGCTAGTATAAGGGCTTCCCAGGTGGTGCAGTGGTAAACAATCTACCTGCCAATGCAAGAGATCCAAGAGATGCAGGTTCAATCGTTGGGTTGAGAAGATCCTCTGGAATAGGAAATGGCAACCCACTCTAGTATTCTTGCCTAGAAAATCCCATGGAAGAGGAGTCCAGTGGGCTACAGTCCATGGGATCACAAAGAATCAGACATGGCTGAGCACGCACATGTATGTGGCTAGTATACAAGACTGTAATTTATACAAGAATGTAAATTATAATGTGATTATAATGAGATTATTTAAGAAGGAAATTTGACTTTATAGAGAATAAGGGCAAATAATACCATCTCTAATCTGTATTCAAAATTTTAGGAATTTTTTCCTAAAGACATCATATTAAATATTTCATTTTCACCTATATAACGTAGGTCTAATCCCATTTTTATCACTAATGTCATTGATAATAATGGGTCTTGAATAGGACTTTTAGCAAGAACAATAATTTATCAGACACTTCATAGTGTCAACAGACACTTTTCAAAATGCTTTTTATATATTAACTAGTTTAATTTTCACAATAATCCTATAGTTGTCACACTTTACAGAAAAAGTAACCAAATCTTAGTTTATGTTACTTTCCTAAGTGCTCACATTTTGAAGATAGCAGGCATTCAAATACAAGATGTTGGCACATGGACCTGTGCTTTTAACTACTGTTTTCTAAGTATAGTTTTAATTAACAAATTGACATTAAATTTATAAATCCTTTGGTTATGAGTCTGATTAGCATGAATTCTTTCTCATTCCTTGGGGTTTTTATATACCTGTATATATAAATATATAAATGATCAAATAATTTCAGAACATATAAATGTGAGTCAGCTGTAAGATAGAGGCTCTATAAATAGATCAGTCCCTAGGCAATAATTCAACTTGACTTTATAAACAAGAGTTTCTGAGGATGACAAGCAGCCCCCTATACAGTTTTAAGTGTAGACATCATCTTCATTTCCTGGTACCTTTTGCATACCTTTATATAAGGGAAATGTATTTATAACTGAAGGATGAAGGAAGATCTCAGGGAAGAAGAGGATTAGAAGAAAACAGAAGAGAATGAAATGTATGATAATGCATCTGTTCTTAATATGCTTCTTGGACCAGGTTTTAGTTCCTATGGCAAGAGAAGTAAGAACTAGAAATGAGATTTTCATGAAAGATAGGTAAGGTCTGGAATAAAGGCATTTCTAGAAATATTTAAAAGGCAACTTGAGACTCTAGGTCCAAGCAGTACTGCTTTAGGGACCAAAACGTGATAAAATGGTGACGTGTTGTTGAAGACACCCTTCTCCTTCAGGGAGTATTTCATTAGGATGGGAAGGTAGAGCAGGATCTACATTGTTAAAAAGCACCCAGATTAAGTCTAATGCAAGTGAGTTAGGATTTATCATTTCACAATGTGTCACAGTTACCTCATTTAGGATTCGTCATATGTTTTTTTAAGTCATCCATAATTTTGAGTTATTTTCTAATTATTGAGTATGGAATTATTACCCAAATCTGTAGGTCCCAGCTCAAGCTAACAAAATGAGAGTGTTCCTATTCATTCTATTTGTTTTCCTATATACTTCTACCTTGGGCCTTAAGACAAACTGAAGCAACACCAAGAAACTTTATATATCGATATTAAGTCAGGTTCTCCAGAAACAGACCCTGAGATAAGAATCAAATTATTTATTAAGGAGCTATCTATGAGAAATTGGTAAAAGATTGGGAAAAAACAGGAATTGGAAGGGGTGGAAGCCCAGCAGAGATGCAGTCTGTGGCCAAGTCCTACAGAGGGAAGCCTAAGTTTAGCCTGATCTCCAAGGGAATAGGGGGCTTCCCTGGTGGCTCAGATAGTAAAGCATCTGCCTGTAATGTGGAAGACCTGGGTTCGATCCCTGAGTTGGAAAGAGCCCCTGGAGAAGGAAATGGCAACCAACTCCAGTATTCTGGCCTGGAGAATTCCATGGACAGAGGAGCCTGGTGGGCTACAGTCCATTGGGTTGCAAAGAGTTGGGTACGACTGAGTGACTTTCACTTCACTTCAGTAAGTTCTTAGATTATGATAGACATCACGATAATCACTTTCAAAGCAATACCTAATTTGACACTCCAAGGGGATACTTGCAATGCAAGCTATACCTAAAAGATGTCCTGTTCAGAAGCAAAAGCACTGACACTTTCATACTTGTATATCTGTCAGCCATTGATTAAGGGCTGCGTTGGGGGCACATAAAATCCCATGTACATCTGGAACTCTGAGCTTATAGGCAAACTGGGCTCCTGAGAACATTCTTCTGAAAAAGAGCCATAGATGCTGGCTGCTGTAAGGAAAAGCACACAATAGTTGGAAATGTGTAAAGTGTACTAACAACAATCTGAGAAATCTGGATGGAGCACTGACATTATCAGCTTACCTGAAGTTTATTTTTTATTTTTATTTTCATTGACTTAACTATCTTTTTTATCATCAGGTTTTTTAAAACTTATTTTTAATTGGAGGATAATTGCTTTACAATGTTGTGTTGGTTTCTGCCATACAGTGTGAGTATACATATATCTCCTCCCTCTTGAGCCTACCTCCTGTGTCCCATCCCACCCCTCTAGATCGTCACACAGCACTGGGCTGAGCTCCCTGTGTTATATAGCAACTTCCCACTAGCTATCTCTTATATGCATGGTTGTGTATATACATCAGTGCTATCCTGTCAGTTTGTCCCACCCTCTCCTTCCCCCTCTGTGTAAAAAATCAACAAATATTGTAAGGTTGTACTTTGGCCATCCACTGTGCTGCATACAATGAATTTGGAAATGCAAAAGGAAATTCAATTTAATCGAGTATTTGTAAGCTGAGTTAATTCACAATTTCTTTTTTTAAGGTTTTTTTTTTTAAGGACTGGACCTTTAAAGGAATTTAACAAAATGCACCTTAGAAGGTCCAAAATTAATAACCTAAGCATGGGGGTTGCTAGACTAATCCATTGTCTGATATTTAAGATAAATAGAAAAAGTATTTCTGTTATTCCATTTTATCAGAATACTGTAAGTTACTGAAATAAAGAAAATGACATCAGCAAAAGTAAAGAAAATTGTAACTGGACAGAGTTTGCATTTTATGAGGCCAATTATTTGATATGATTCTTCCCTTCTTCCATTAATGCATTCATTCTTCCAATAAATGTAGTGAGCAGCTAATTTGTACCAGGCAGTACCTAAATTTCTGAAAGTAAATAGAAAAATGATATTTCCTGCCGTGTGTGTGTGTGTGTGCACACGCACGCGCAAGCATGCTCAGTCATGTCTGACTCTTTGCAATGCCATGGACTGGAATTTTCCAGGTAAGAGTACTGTAGTGGGTTGCCAGTTCCTACTCCAGGAGGTCTTTCCAACTCAGAAATCCAAACCCACATCTCCTGTGTCTCCTGCATTGGCAGGCAGATTCTTTCCCACTGGGCCATTAATGGATTTAAAATAAAAGCTTTTTAAAGGTAATATGGTGGTACAGTGGTAAAGAATCTTCTTGCCAATGCAGGAGACATGAGTTCAATCCCTGGGTTGGAAAGATCCCCTGGAGAAGAAAATGGCAACCCACTCTAATATTCTTGCCCTGGGAATCCCATGAACAGAGGAGCCTAGTGGGCTATAATAATACACGTGGTTGCAAAGAGTCAGATAGACACGGCTTAGCTACTAAACTACAACAAACAACATGCAATTATAATTTATTATTTTTACAGTTTTGTAATTTTAAATCATGTTTATCATTAATTTTTAAATATTTTGGTTACTTTTTTTCTATTCATTAGAACATAAGTAAAAATATTTTCTGACAGTATTTTAGCATTTAATAAAAATACACACTTGTACTCACCATAAAAAAACCAAAATATATTGGTTTTAAATATCAATAATGCTTTGTGTGTCCATAGGGGCTATTATATCCTATTACTATTTTTGTTTCTTTATGAGCTAATATTTATATGTTGTGATAATTAAACAGTATATTTGTTGTTCTTTATTGAGCACATTCTATTGAAAGCAACTTGATGTACTAGGATAAAAATAAACTCTAGATTCTGACAGAATGCATCCTAATTGGGGCTTATTTATGAGCTAAATGACCCTAAGCAAGTATCTCATTTTTCCCTTCCGAGTCCTTTAATATGAGCATTCATCTCATTCTTAATGTGACCAATGTAGTCCTTATGTATGGGAAACAAGAGCACCTTTGATTAATTCACAAACTATGACCAATATCTTTAATTCATGTTTTGTTTTTTTGAAAATTTTGTTTGGTTTTCATGCTATACATACAAATAGTCTTCTTAAGGTATATTATTGTTTATGATGTCTGTGGGTCTAAACATTATACATTACTAGTGTATTTGTTTTTTGTTGCTATATATAACAAATTACCCCAAACTCAGTGGCTTAATTGATTGGTATTTCAATTACATCATCAAAAATTCCTTCATAGTAGTTCACAGATTAGTGCTTGTTGTTTGGTTAACCAGGAGATAGGAATCTTGAAATGATATATTTAAAATTCTGCTTATCAGAATTTGTTTGTTTCAAACAAATTTGTTCAATTATAGTGAACACATTCCTCAATTTTTCCTCCTTTTGATGTCATTATATCTCTAATTTATTTGTATATAGGACTTGAGATTTCTCCGTTAGTGCTGGTTAAGACATTTTAGTTATTTGATTTTTGTGTTTTTCCCCTTCCATATTTCACTTGGGTTTTAAATTTTAAATATTGACAGTGATTGTTCAGCACTTGGAAATTATCATTCAGTTGTATTTTAGCTTCCATTGTTTCTGTATAGAATTCAGAATCACCTAAATATTGTCCATCTAAGTATTGCTTCCTTGAAGATAATGTTTATTTATTCTCAAGATAATTTAAATATGTTTCTTTATCTTTGGTTTTCAACAGTTTTACTATGAGGAACCTAGGTATGCTTTTCTATATATTTATCCTGATACATATATACACTGTTTTTTGAGTTTATGCCTTGATGTCTCCCCCCTGCCCCAAATTTGGAAAGTTCTGTCAAACAAACAAATATATTTTTTGCTTCTAGGAGTTTAAAGGCAGAAATGGAAAATAGGTAGAAGAAAATATTAAAAATGTATAAACAAATTTATCAACTATTTTTAAGTGAGCTGTAAATATATTAAACAAATTAATGTTATCTGATCATCTTAACCATTTTAAGTGTATAGTTCAGTGGTATTAAATACATCCATTTCTTCAACCATTATTGCTATCCATCTTCAGAACTCTTTCCATCTTGTAAAACTGAAACTCTTACTCATTAAACAATTACTTCCATTGTCCCTCCCCCAGCATCTACAAATCTGAGAGTTCAGGGGAAATGGATGTCTTCCCCGGTATATACTATGGGCAAGTGAATCTTAAAGAAGAAAGAAAAAAGAAACAAATCTGGGGGTTTGAATATGAGCTCCATCTGGTGTAATTTTAGTTCTGAGTAGTACCAGCTATATCACTGGCCAGATTACTAACCCTGGGTTCCTGTCTGGCTTGCATGTTCATCATAGCTTGTGTTGTTTTGTTGATTGAAAGAAATCAGAATGCACCAGACACAAGTTATACTAGTACTTGAAAGACCATTCCAAAATGAAAAGAATGTTCTGAGCATAATGTGATATTAGCATTAGGGTTGGGGAGAAGTGTAAGAGTACAGAATATTGCTGCTGCTGCTAAGTCGCTTCAGTCGTGTCCGACTCTGTGCGACCCCATAGACAGCAGCCCACCAGGCTCCGCAGTCCCTAGGATTCTCCAGGCAAGAACACTGGAGTGGGTTGCCATTTCCTTCTCCAGTGCATGAAAGGGAAAAGTGAAAGTGAAGTCGCTCAGTTGTGTCCGACTCTTAGCGACTCCATGGACTGCAGCCTACCAGGCTCCTCCGTCCATGGGATTTTCCAGGCAAGAGTACTGGAGTGGGGTGCCATTGCCTTCTCCAACAGAATATTGAGTAAAGCGCATTTTCTTGATGTGAAGATGCCATAGAGTGCCCACCACAATCAATAAGCAAAGTCACATCATGAGATTTTGTGAAAATGAGCGTGAATAGAATTTCCTACAGTGTTTTGGAAAAGGGAAAAATAGAATGTATACACAATGTCTAAACATTAGAATGTTTTCCAGTTCTCAACAGCAACATTAGAAGCTTTAAGACTGTGCACAATGCCTTTCAAATGACCAGAGAAAATAATTTCCAATCCAGAATTCTCTTCTCACCCACAGGATCAATCTAGCATGAAAGTTAAAAAAAGAGGTTTTCAGATATACAAGTTCTTATCTTCCCTAAACACTTTTTCAACAAAATACCAGAGGATGTGTACCCCCAGGCGTGGGGACTATGAATGCAGAAGACATAAGATCCAGGATTCAATACAGAAAAGGGGTGAAGGAATTCCCAGGATATTGCTACAGATAAATCCTAGAAGACAGCCAAGCATCAGACCTAGCAGAAGGGCAAAACAAGAGTAGTGTCTCCAGGAACAAAATGAATGTTATAAGTTATCTGTTGTGCTTGACTATAGAAGAGTTACAGATGATATTTTATATTATCAATAGGGTCTATAGGCATGCTAAGAGCTTCCCTGGTGGCTCAGATGGTAAAGAATCTGCCTGCAATGTGGGAGGCCTGGGTTCTATCCCTGAGTTGGGAAGATCCCCTGGAGGAGGACATGACAACCCACTCCAGTATTCTTGCTTGGAGAATCCCCAGAGACAGAGGAGCCTGGTGGGCTGTGGTCCATGGAGTCGCAAAGAGTCAGAGACGACTGAGTGACTAAGCACTGCACAGCACAGGCATGCTGCTGCTGCTGCTGTTAAGTCGCTTCAGTCGTGTCCGAGTCTGTGCGACCCCATAGACGGCAGCCCACCAGGCTCCTTCGTCCCTGGGATTCTCCAGGCAAGAATATTGGAGTGGGTTGCCATTTCCTTCTCCAGTGCATGAAAGTGAAAAGTGAAAGTGGAGTCTCTCAGTCATGTCTGACTATTTGCGACCCCGTGGGCTGCAGCCTACCAGGCTCCTCCGTCCATGGGGTTTCCCAGGCAAGAGTACTGGAATGGGGTGCCATTGCCTTCTCCGACAGGCATGCTAAATACATGGAAAAGCAAAGAAGAAAGAAAAGTTCTCGAAGACTTAAAATGGAGCAGGAAAGACAATGAAATGAGTGGCACAGCTATGAGAAATATTTGTGTATTCATAATATAGACACTAAATATCAGTTTTAAGTGGTTCTACTTATTATGTCTAATTATTATAACTTTTTGGTCAGAAATTATGATTTTCAAGTTTTAATTTAACACGTTGAAAAGTGAAAGTGAAAGTTGGTCCGCCGTGTCCGACTCTTTGCAACTCCATGGACTATACAGTCCATGGAATTCTCCAGCCCAGAATACTGTAGTGGGTAGCCTTTCCCTTCTCCAGGGGATCTTCCCGACACAGGAATCGAATCCAGGTCTCCTGCATTGCAGGTGGATTCTTTACCAGCTGAGCGACCAAGGAAGCCCAATTTAACACATTAGTGGTGGTAGTGATAGTGGTTTAGTCGCTAACTCGTGCCCAACTCTTGTGAGTCCGTGGACAGATGAGCCTGACAAGTTACAGTCCATGGGATTCTCCAGGTAGGAATACTGGAGTGGGTTTCCATTTCTTTCTCCAGCGGATCTTCCCAACCCAGGAATCAAAGCCCGGTCTCCTGCACTATAGCAGATTCTTTACTAACTGAGCTACAAGGGAAGTTTTGCATGTAATAATAGGCAAATTGGCAGCTATGATTCCGGGTCTGCAGAGGTGAAAAAATCCCAATACAAGTGTCTCCCTGCAAAGGTCAGGGTCCCTGGTGCCTGCCCATTTCCAGATTCTGACTAGACACATCAGCTCTGGGGCAGGTTTCTCCTTCAGCGCTAAGAGGATCTGGCTCGCAGGCATAAATTTGGAGGAGCTCTCTCTAACGCCCATGTCAGCAGCGTCCTTTTCATCCCTGAGGTCAGCTCTGGACTCTTGCTGCTTCAACAAGATGCTGCCTTCCTTCTCCAAAGCCTGGAGGTAAATTTCCACGAGCTGTCTGGACTGACGAGCTTCCTTTCTCTGGTCAAGCACCTGCTGGAGTGTGTTCCGGAGCCCCTGGACTGCCACATGACTTTGACTGAGTTCCTGGGGCAGCTCCGAACATGGGACATCAATGAACATCTGGAGCTGCTCCTTGGACAGCAGGATGATGCTGGTTAGGTTTTCCTTCAGCTGCCTGGCCGCGTTCTTCCACTTCAACCCTACTGCACTGTCGGTTTCATCTCTGTTGAAGGACTCTTGGGTTATCCAAGCTGTACCTCCATCTGAATTGTGTGTCCACTTCTCATTCCCAGCCAATGCCACAAACTTAGTATTGGCAGAAAGACACAGGAACTAATCATCGTCATCCACTATGGTGCCATCCTCTGCCAGGACCAGGGTGACTGGCACCTGGGACTTATCAACGGCCAGAATATCACAAGCCTTGTTCCTCAACTCTTCGAGGCATGAGGCAGCCATGCCGTGCTGTTCCCGGCTGTTGTTGCGGCGCAGCAGACACGGCTTTAGAGCCCAGATCTCTCCGGGTTCTGGAGCTACATGGCTGCTGGCCACCTCCATTCTCTTCAGGGTGGGACCAGACTGACATGGAGAAGTCAGGGAGGCTGGGGCGCAGGAGTCCTCCCCAACTCCATCCCCCACGGCATGCAGGGAAATGGAGCTGAGCAACCAGGGAAGCCCAATTTAACACATTCAGTTCCGTTCAGTTCAGTCACTCAGTCGTGTCCAACTCTTTGCGACCCCATGAATTGCAGCACACCAGGCCTCTCTGTCCATCACCAACTCCCGGAATCTACCCAAACCCATGTCCATCGTGTCAGTGATGCCATCCAACCATCTCATCCTCTGTGGTCCCCTTCTCCTCCTGCCCCCAATCCTTCCCAGCATTAGGGTCTTTTCCAATGAATCAGCTCTTCACATGAGGTGGCCAAAGTATTGGAGTTTCAGCTTCAACATCATTGGAAAGCCAATGAACACCCAGGACTGATCTCCTTTAGGATGGATTGATTGGATCTCCTTACAGTCCAAGGGACTCTCAAGAGTCTTCTCCAACACCACAGTTCAAAAGCATCAATTCTGCAGCGCTCAGCTTTCTTCACCGTCCAACTCTCAAATCCATACATGACCACTGGAAAAACCATAGCCTTGACTAGATGAACTTTTGTTGGCAAAGTAATGTCTCTGCTTTTAAATATGCTATCTAGGTTGGCCATAACCTTCCTTCCAAGGAGTAAGCATCTTTTAATTTCATGGCTGCAGTCACCATCAGCAGTGATTGTGGAGCCCAAAAAAATAAAGTCTGACACTGTTTCCACTGTTTCCCCATCTATTTCCCATGAAGTGATGGGACCAGATGCCATGATCTTAGTTTTCTGAACGTTAAGCTTTAAGCCAACTTTTTCACTCTCCTCTTTCACTTTCATCAAGAGGCTCTTTAGTTCTTCAGTTTCTGCCATAAGGGTGGATTTAACACATTAGGATCAGATAATCCTGTTCCTAAAACTTAATTATTTCTATGCAGTAGAGTACTGCACTTGAATACATGAAAAATATGTTTTAGTCAGATATAACATTCTTTTCAAGCAAGCCGTGTTGAATTTGTGGAGCAGATCCTTTTCGGAAATGCTATACTGTTGTTCTAAAATTAAATTAAAATTCAAACACTTGGAACATAGAAATTAACTCAATTTATATTAGAAGTTATAATAAAAGATTTTACATGGTTCTGTGTAGGATAATTGTTATATAAAGTGTATCTAGATGATTCTACAAATTTATTACAACTCAATACTGCATGATATGATAGTTTTATATGGTAGCTTTCCAGAAAGCTCATATTATCAAATTTGCTATAATTATTGGAACTGCATTTCAATTAAACACTTAGCAATTTCCTTGTTCTTTTTGAAATATTTTGAAACCCATTAGTGTGTCAGTGACTTGGCATTGCTCTCTAATTGCAATAGATTTCAAGTGATAAAAATTGATTTTTTTGTAGCGTACTTTGTAGAGTCAGCATTGGTTACCTGAATACATTACAATTTTCTTAAAACATTATTTGATGTTGTTAGGAGGTTTCATTGTCTGAATTCAAGATTATATATGCAGATTATTCTTCACTGCAGAATGATTTGTATTTTGAAGAAATGTAATGAAATGTGAAATCCTAGGAAATATTAGGATATTGAAACATATTTTTTTTGAAACATATTTTAAAAGCCTCTTTACATATAAAGCTAAATATTGCCATCATAGGTTCAATGTATCTGTTAGCATTTTAGGGATCATAGATGTAATTTTTGTTATAAGTATATTACAAAGCAATAACAGAAATATTAAATTTATAATTTCAGAGGACAAACCTTTATTTACTAATTATAATCAGTAACTTCCACATCATGTACTTTTTATAATAAAAACATTTATTATATTAAAACATTATAGAAAGTACAAAATTATTACTTTATATCTCAATGGTTTTTTATAACTACCCATATAACCATTATCAAATGAAGAAATAGAACATTACAAGCATCCTTATCCCCCCTACTTACTTCTTTTGCCCCAAAGTAACCACTGTTCTGGTTTTTGACACCATTGGTTTATTTTCACTGTGTTTCAACTTATATAAAAATTGAATATGGTGGATCTGTTTTGTGTCTGGCTTCTTTCTCTGAACCTTTTAATTTGTAGGCTGTAATCTATGTTGCTGCAAGTAGCAATAATTAGTTCATTCTTAATATAATATATCACACTTTCTTTATCCATTTTACTACTGATGGAAATTTAGGTTTCCAGTTTAGTGCTTTTATGAATAGTGTTAAAGTTGTTGTTGTTCAGTCACTTAGCCATATCCAACTCTTTGTGACCCATGGACTGGAGCACTCCAGGCTTCTCTGTCCTTTGTCATCTCCCAGAGCTTGCTCAATCTCATGTCCATTGAGTCAGTGATGCCTTCCAACCACCTCATTCTCTGTCATCCCGTCCTCCTCCTGCCTTCAGTCTTTCCCAGCATCAGGGTCTTTTTCAGTGAGAGATCTCTTTGCATCAGGTGACCAAAGTACTGGAACTTCAGCTTCAGCATCAGTCCTTCCAATGAATGAATATTCAGGACTGATTTCCTTTAGGATGGATGAGTTGTATCTCCTTGCTGTCCAAGGGACTCTTAGTAGTCTTCTCCAGTATCACAGTTCAAGAGCATCAATTCTGTGGTGCTCAGCCTTCTTTAAGGTCCAACTCTCACATCCATACATGATTACTGGAAAAACCATAGCATCATTTTTTTTTTTCTCATTTTATTTTATTTTTTTTCTCATTTTAGCCATTAGTCTTTAGGAGTATTACATTGAGTGTTTAATATGCATTTTCCTGATGGCTAATGAAGTTTAATCTGGAGAAGGAAATAGCAATCCACTCCAGTGTTCTTGCCTGGAAAATCCCATGGACAGAGGAGTCTGGTGGGCTACAGTTTGTGTGTTCACAAAGAATCAGATATGACTTAGCAACTGAACAACACCACCAATGAAGTTTAATACCTTTGCATATATTTTTTGACTATTTGGATAATCTGTTGTAAACTGCCTTTTAATATCACTTGCATATTTATCTTTTATGTTATTGATTTTTAGTAGTGTTTGGTATATTAGATATATTTTATAGTTAT
This sequence comes from Giraffa tippelskirchi, assembly GCF_054371585.1. NCBI lineage: Eukaryota > Metazoa > Chordata > Mammalia > Artiodactyla > Giraffidae > Giraffa > Giraffa tippelskirchi. The sequence goes on along the minus strand of NC_137275.1, from coordinate 83,507,044 downwards.
ACATAATGTAAATAAATCTCTACGATTACACTTTTACTTTCTTAATGATTTCTATTGATAGATATAACTTCTTCATGTGATATCAAATTTATTCATCTTTTCCTTACAGTTACTGCTTTTAGCATCCTATTTAAGAATTCATTCCTTATCATAGTTCTTAGATAATTTTTATTGACGTTTTATTGTTTTGCTCTTCACAATTATTATCCCAGAGGTCTCTGACACTATTCTAATTTCCTCCCATTCTTTCTCCTTTATACTGCTCTTCAGCAGTTATTTACACTATTCTATCTTCCAGGTCACTTATCTGTTCTGCCTCAATTATTCTCTATTGATTCCTTCTAGAGTATTTTTAATTTCAGTAATTGTGTTATCATTGTTTGTTTATTCTTTATTTCTTCTAGGTCCTTGTAAAATGTGTTAAATGTTTCTTGGATTTTCTCCATTCTATTTTTGAGATTTTGCATCATCTTTACTACATTGCTCTGAATTCTTTTTCAGATAGTTTGCCTATTTCCTCTTTGTTTATTTGGTCTTGTGGATTTTTGCCTTGTTCCTTTATCTGCATGGTATTTCCCTGTCTTTCATTTTGTCTAACTCACTGTTTGAGGTCTCGTTTCCCCAAGCTATAGGGTTGTACTTCTTGCTTTTGGTCTCTGCTCTGGGTGTCTTGTGTAGACTTTGTGTTGGGAGGGACTTCTGCCTATGTTCTGGTGGGAGGGGGTGAGTTCTTTTCCTCTGATGGACAGGGTCATGTGAGATGGTGTGTTGTGGGGTGTCTGTGCAGCCTGTCTGCTGATGATTGCATTTGTGTCTCTGTGTTACTTGTTGATTGAGTGAGGCATCCAGCACTGGGTACTGCAGGCAGATAGGTGGTGCCAGATCTTGGATTTGATTGGAGGCATTCATGGGAGTTCTCACTAATACCCCTTGGGGCCAGGAGTTCTCTGACTGTCTAGTGTCCTGGACTCAGTGCTGCCACTGCTCTTTACAGTTAGATCTATGATATTATGTAAGTGGATGCTGCACATATGTTTATGGATGAGATTACCTGTAATAGGCTTCGTTAGTAGCTCAGCTGGTAAAGAATCCGCCTGCAAGGGAGGAGACCTAGATTTGATCCCTGGGTTGGGAAGATCCCCTGGAGAAGGGAATGGATACACACTCCAGTATTCTTGCCTGGAGAATTCCATGGACAGAGGAGCCTGGAAGGCTATAGTCCATGGGGTCGCAAAAGATCGGACATGAGTGAGAGACTTGCACTTCACTTACCTTGTAATATTCTTGAACTTTTTCTTATCAGTATTTGTTAACAGACTTTGCTCCTTTCTGGCTTCAAGAAAAATGATATGGGAAGTTTTAAATCAGCTATTGCTCTATGTGTAGACAATTTTAACATCTCAGTGGCTTAAACTATTGTTTAAGCCATTATGCTACTCTTCTTTGCTTATAGTATTTTCAGTATCATTCAGTTTTAAATATATCCTAATTTACCTTATAATATCATCTTAGACCTATAAGTTTCTTAAAATTCTGTTTAAATTTTATAAATGTTTATAGCCTTATTAACAATTTGTACAGTTTTTTGAATTTTGAATTTTGTAGTCTAGAAATTTGATCTATCTGTTGCTCATTTTTTGAAATCTCTTGAGGTTTGATTTAAAGCTGAATACTTACTATTTTTATAAATGTTCCATTCACACTTAAAAATATGTATTTGCCAGTAGTTGTATGTAATACTCTACTGATATCAGCTAGATTAATTAGCTTATTAATGAAATTTTCATGTCTTTTTTATCTTGCTTAATGTATTAATCACTTTGAGTAGTGTGTCAAAAATTCCCACTGTAGTGATATATTTTACAATTACTCCTTATGGTCTGTTCAATTTTTACTTAATAATTTTGAATCAATACTGTTATGTGTCTACCGATTATAGCTGTCGGTTAAGAATTGTACAAAAAGATCTTCATGACCCAGATAATCACGATGGTGAGATCACTCACATAGAGCCAGACATCCTGGAATGTGAAGTCAAGTGGGCCTTAGGAAGCATTACTACGAACAAAGCTAGTGGAGGTGATGGAATTCCAATTGACCTATTTCAAATCCTGAAAGATGACGCTGTGAAGGTGCTGCACTTGATATGCCAGCAAATCTGGAAAACTCAGCATTGGCCGCAGGACTGGAAAAGGTCAGTTTTCTTTGCAATCCCAAAGAAAGGCAATGCCAAAGAATGCTCAAACTACCGCACAATTGCACCCATCTCACACACTAGTAAAGTAATGCTTAAAATTCTCCAAGCCAAGCTTCAGCAATATGTGAACTGTGAACTTCCAGATGTTCAAGCTGGTTTTAGAAAAGGCAGAGGAACCAGAGATCAAATTGCCAACATCCATTGGATCATCAAAAAAGCAAGAGAGTACCAGAAAAACATCTATTTCTGCTTTATTGACTATGCCACAGCCTTTGACTGTGTGGATCACAATAAACTGTGGAAAATTCTTCAAGTGACGGGAATACCAGACCACCTGACCTGCCTCTTGAGAAACCTGTATGCAGGTCAGGAAGCAACAGTTAGAACTGGACATGGAACAACAGACTGGTTCCAAATAGGAAAAGGAGTATGTCAAGGCTGTGTATTACCACCCTGCTTATTTAACTTATATGTAAAATACATCATGAGAAATGCTGGGCTGGAGGAAGCACAAGCTAGAATCAAGATTGCCGGGAGAAATATCAATAACCTCAGATATGCAGATGACACCACCCTCATGGCAGAAAGTGAAGAAGAACTAAAGACCTTCTTGATGAAAATGAAAGAGGAGAGTGAAAAAGTTGGCTTAAAGCTCAACATTCAGAAAACTAAGATCATGGCATCTGGTCCCATCACTTCATGGCAAATAGATGGGCAAAGAGTGGAAACAGTGGCTAACTTTATTTTTCTGGCTCCAAAGTCACTGCGGATGGTGATTGCAGCCATGAAATTAAAAGACGTTTACTCCTTATAAGGAAAGTTATGACCAAACTAGACAGCATATTGAAAAGCAGAGACATTACTTTGTCAACAAAGATCTGTCTAGTCAAGGCTATGGTTTTTCCAGTAGTCATGTATGGATGTGAGAGTTGGACTATAAAGAAAGCTGAGTGCAGAAGAATTGATGGTTTTGAACTGTGGTGTTGGAGAAGACTCTTGAGAGTCCCTTGGACTGCAAGGAGATCCAACCAGTCCATCCTAAAGGAGATCAATCCTGGGTGTTCATTGGAAGGACTGATGTTGAAGCTGAAACTCCAATACTTTGGCCACCTGATGCGAAGAGCTGACTTACTTGAAAAGACCCTGATGCTGGGAAAGATTGAGGATAGGAGGAGAAGGGGATGACTGAGGATAAGCTGGTTGGATGGCATCACAGACCCAATGGACATGGGTTTGTGTGGAGTCCTGGAGTTGGTGATGGACAGGGAGGCCTGGCGTGCTGTGGTTGATGGGTTCGCAAAGAGTCGGACACGACTGAGCAACTGAACTGAACTTAACTGAGAAGTTAGTTCTATATCTGTTTTTATTTTTCATAAATGTCTGTTTTCGTTTGATCCTACATTTTACAGGATTTTGTAGGTGTTAGCTTATCTGTCTTAGGACATTAAGTATTCTGATTTTAAACTATGATTCTGAATGATGCTTTTGCTTATTTATTTGATTATGAGTTGGTTTTTTAAGATATCCTTTTAATTGAGTTGTCTTTCTTCAGATGTTTGTCAGTACTTGATTTTGTGTTCAGTTTTGTAATTGAGGTTTCTTGCTTGATAGTTCAAATGATCTATCTTTCGAACTTGGCTGCTGTTTTCAAAATAAATACTAAATTGGATGGGACATCAGAACTATAGATCCAGGTCAAAGTGCTGGCAATACTAGGAGCCATGTTCACACAATTGTTAGACTCTGGAGAGTCTGTGCTGTCAGAGCCCTCCTGGGCCAGGGGAGGGACTGCTGCTATTAGGGCTCTGAACTACTCTTTGAACTTGCTCTCCAGCAGGAAGGAAAGGTTGTTAATATGTGCCAATAAATGGGATCCTTGGACTTAGAGTCTTTACATACTGTGTTTCACTAGACACCTGAGACACTCTCTTGTGTCATTGTCCAAGGTTGTCCACTTTTTCTCTGTCTTCTCCTCACCTCCCCATGCCCACATCTGACCCATCACAGGGCCCAGCCTTAGGTGGTTTCTTCAAGAAAGAAATGGTAGTACCTAATTGTACTAGCTCAAACAACAACGTTTCCAGTTCTTCCTGAGTTGAATTCTACGTGCTTCTTTCTCCTTCAGTGCATCATCTAGACTGAGGTTTTCTTCAATTGTGTCTATTTTCAATTCCTCAGGAATTTTTCATGCCCATTAAAAAAAAGTGACATATATATGCTGCTGCTAAGTCGCTTCAGTCGTGTCCGACTCTGTGCGATCCCATAGACGGCAGCCCACCAGTCTCCGCCGTCCCTGGGATTCTCCAGGCAGGAATGCTGGAGTGGGTTGCCATTTCCTTCTCCAGTGCATGAAAGGGAAAAGTGAAAGTGAAGTCGCTCAGTCGTGTCCGACTCTCAGTGACCCCATGGACTGTAGCCTACCAGGCTCCTCCGTCCATGGGATTTTCCAAGCAAGAGTACTGGAGTGGGGTGCCATTGCCTTCTCCAGACATATATATCTGTTTTTCATTTCTTGACTTTGACTTTGCACCTTAATCCTGACAGTTACTAAATTCATTGTTACTATTGTTTAGGAGATATTTCCAGCTTTAGTAACTGTCAGTTTTAGAGTTGATATTGCTATGATAGTATTTCAAGGTGGTCATTACTGCTATAATGTATCTGGACTAGTCAAATTTTATGATATATATATATATATATATATATATATATATATTTCAGTAATCTTTCTAGAAATCTGATATGCAATATGAATAAAAGGTTAATATTGGTAAAAAAAAAAAAGTTGTAATTTTGGTATGCTGCTGCTGCTGCTGCTGCTGCTGCTAAGTCGCTTCAGTCGTGTCCGACTCTGTGTGACCCCATAGATGGCAGCCCACCAAGCTCCGCCATCCCTGGGATTCTCCAGGCAAGAACACTGGAGTGGGTTGCCATTTCCTTCTCCAGTGCATGAAAGGGAAAAGTGAAAGTGAAGTCGCTCAGTCGTGTCTGACTCTCAGCGACCCCATGGATTGTAGCCTACCAGGCTCCTCTGTCCATGGGATTTTCCAGGCAAGAGTACTGGAGTGGGGTGCCATTGCCTTCTCCGAAGTTTCGTATACAGGTATATTTATTTCAAAGACTGTAATTCACTCAATTATTTATTTGTTCACTCACTCCATCATGTCCAACTCTTTGTGACTCCATGTACTGCAGCACTCCAGGCTTCCCTGTTCATAACCATCTTCTGGAGCTTGCTCAAACTCCTCCCAGAGCTTGCCCAAATGCATGTCCATTGGGTCAGTGATGCTATCCAACCATTTCATCCTCTGTCATTCCCTTCTCCTCCTGCCTTTTATCTATCCCGGCATTAGGGTCTTTTCTAGTGAGTCAGCTCTTCGTATTAGGTAGCCAAAGTATTGGAGTTTCAGCTTCAGCATCAGTCTTCCAATGAATATTCAGGGTTGATTTCCTTTAGGATTGACTGGTTTGACCTCCTTGCAGTCCAGGGGGCTCTCAAGAGTCTTCTCCAACACCACAGTTCAAAAGTATCAATTCTTTGGCACTCTGCCTTCTTTATGGTCCAACTCTCACATCCATACACGACTACTGGAAAAACCATGGCTTTGACTATACAGACCTTTGTTGGCAAAGTAATATCTCTGCTTTTTAATACATTGTCAAGGTTGGTCATAGCTCAAGCATCTTTTAATTTCATGTCTGAAGTCACCATCCATAATGATTTTGGAGCCCAAGAAAATAAACTCTGTCACTGTTTCCACTGTTTCCTCATTTATATCCCGTGAAGTGATGGAACTGGATGTCATGATCCTAGTTTTGCAAATGTTGAATTTTAAGCCAGCTTTTTCAGTCTCCTCTTTCACTTTTATCAAGAGGTTCTTTAGTTCTTCTTTGCTTTCTGCCATAAGGGTGGTGTCATCTGCACATCTGAGGTTATTGATACTTCTCCTGGCAGACTTGATTCCAGTTTGTGCTTCAGCCAGCCTGGCATTTCTCATGATGTACCCTGCATATAAGTTAAATAATCAGGGTGACAATATACAACCTTGACGTACTCCTTTCCCAATTTGGAACCAGTCTGTTGTTCCATGTCCTGTTCTGTTGCTTCTTGACCTGCATGCAGGTTTCACAGGAGACAGGTAAGGTGATCTGGTATTCCCATCTCTTGAAGAATTTTCCACAGTTTTTTGTGATCCACACAGGCAGGGGTTTAACATAGTCAATGAAGCAGAAATAGATGTTATTATGGCTTTCTCTTGCTTTTTCTATGATCCAGTGAATGTTGGGAATTTGATCTCTGGTTCTTCTGCCTTTTCTAAATTCAGTTTGTACATCTAGAAGTTCTCAGCTCACGTACTATTGAAGCCTTGCTTCCTTGCTAGCGTGTGAAATGAGTGCAATTGTGCAGTAGTTTGAACATTATTTGGCATGGCCTTTCTTTGGGATTGGAATTAAAACTGAAATTTACTAGTCCTGTGGCCACTGCTGAGTTTTCCAAATTTGCTGGCATATTGAGGGCAGCACTTTCACAGCATCATCTTTTAGGATTAGAAATAACTGAGTTGGAATTCCGTCACCTCCACTAGCTTTGTTTGTAGTGATGCTTCCTAAGGCCCATTTGACTTCACACTCTAGGATGTCTGCTCTAGGTGAGGATCACCCCATTGTGGTTATCCAGGTCATTAAGATCTTTTTTGTATAGTTCTTTGTATTCTTGCCACCTCTTCTTAATATCTTCTGCTTCTGTTAGGTCTGTACCTTTTCTGTTCTTCACTGTGCCTATCTTTGCATGAAATGTTCCCTTAGTATCTCTAATTTTATAAAGAGATCTCTAGTCTTTCCCATTCTATTGTCTTCCTCTATTTGCTTTGCATTGTTCACTGAGGAGGGCTTTCTTATCTCTCCTTTCTATTCTTTAGAGCTCTGCATTCAGATGGGTATATCTTCCTTTTCTCCTTTGCCTTTCACTTCCCTTTTCAGCTTTTTGTAAGGCCTCTTCACACAACTTTATTTATAAAGTAAATCATAATATGTGTATTTGTGAGTAGAAACAGACTCCTGTATATTGAGGTCACCTTGCAAAAATTTTTTTATACGTTTATTATCTTGATGATTTCACAATTGTTCTACTTATGTCTTAACAGTAAAGGTTTTGGATGCCTAATCTGTCTTAATTGAATATAATAAAATAATATCACTATATTTGTAAAATAATTAAAACTGTTTACTTAAGGCTTCAGTATGCTATAAACTATTTCATAGAGATTATTTGTATTCTAAAGTATTTTTGACTTTGACAATTTTAAAATTGCATTCAGCACTAGGTAGAAAAATGGTGTTACATAAAATCAGAATATCTGAAGTAGAAATAATAGTTGTACTCTTAGCCATTTTATGTCTCTATAAATAAAATTCATTGTTCAGCATGGCCTCCTGAACTGTGTTTTCCAGTCAAAATATTTTGTAAAGATTAAATTCATTGCAGGGTACAAGCTTTCAGTGATTGTAACAATTCCTATCTGTTGGGACTATATAGTGAGGTTTTTATAGTGTAGGAATAAGTTCAGACAGAGAGTCTTCTGTCTCGGTGCACCTTTTCAGAACAGTTCTTGTACCTCAACCAGAAAGTTTTATCAAATACAAATTGAAGTGAACTTATGTTAATAAGAAATAATGAAAACAAACCTTCAAAGGTGTGCTTTGCATTATTTTCTTAAAGTAGGAGCATAAACTGTACTTCAGAATTACTTACAGAGTATGCAAAATTTGGAAGAATTTCAGTAACTGCTTTGTTTTGAGTATTATATATGCTCAGTAACTAATTTTATAAATCTTAAGTTTTGTAGACCGAATAATGCCTTCCTATCCCTCAACCTCACTCTCTCCAAGATACCTGTCCCTAAACCTCAGGTGCTTGTGAACATGTTTTTTTTTTTTTTTTTTAATCAGATTGTCTTTTACTTTTCTTTCTTTTATTGTGGTACAGTTGATTTACTATGTTATACCAGTTTCAGGTGTACAACATAGTGATTCAGAATTTTTAAAAGTTATTCTCCATTTATTGTTATTATAAAATGTCGTCTATATATCTTGTGCTGTATAATATGTCAGTGTAGCTTATTGATTTTATACATAGTAGTCTATAGATCCTAACCCCCTCTCCCATCTTGCCCCTCCCCTATTTCTTCTCACTACTGGTAACCACTAGTTTGTTCTCTGTATCTGGAAGTCGTCTGCTTCTTTTTTGTAATATTCACTATTTTTTTAGTTTTTAAATTCTGTTGTACACCTTAAATATATGTAATTTTTATTTGTTATACTTCAGAGAAGCAAAAAAAAAAAAATTGGTAATACAATTTCTGAAGCAGCAGACCTGGGGAAATCTAGGTGCTTAGGAAATCTAGCGCATTGTAAAAGTCTGGTGTTTTTAAGCTCCAGATCAGCAGCTACATTCCTTTGAACTTCCCCTCCTTTACTTAGATGAAAATTCCATTCTTTGAACACAGTAGATCTTCCTTTTGCTTTCATTAAACTTTTTTCAGGTACAAACAGTTGAGTCACAAGGGAGACCAGGCTTAATTCTGGGGAACACAGTATAAATGATCAAATTTCATGATTTTGAAATCCAGCAAAAAATATGTCATACTGTGGATGAGTTAGTGATATTGGTATCCAAGTGAAACATAATAGGGTCAAGCAGTGAGGAACATAGCAGTATTGAATGTATTTAGAAAGTATATGTTCAAACGAAAAGCAAACTTAGAAACATTGACTAAGAATTTCAATTCCATAATGTCTTGGTTTACTTGGTCAGTTTAATTTCTGTGCAGTAGAAATAAAAATTGCAGTCATATTCTCCAAAGTTTAGGTTGAAAACATCCTCTATAATCCAGTTACTTCCCACTATCTCTCAGGAGTTTCAGAAGGAAAAATTCATTTAATCTAAAAGCTATTTAAAATCGCCCTGCATCGAAGTGAGAGCTGCATTTCTGAGGTTCTCCAGTAATCAGTCTTCTTTGTATATTTCTGCAATTATCTGTTCCAAACACATTTCTATGGAAGATTTAACATACCTACCTAGAAAATTGTAGGAGTTAGAGATAAGAAACCAAAAGTGGATCTCTTCATTCTTTGGCTTGCATCTTAAGAATCTTGTATTAATGTAAAATATTTTGTCAAAGTCTGCAGAATAGCTTATTTCTGTTCTTATTTATTTATTTTTGGAGAGAATTTTCAGTTTTCCATGAGAAAAGGGAATTTAAAGAGAAATTTTGCTTTCCTTCCCCATAACTGCTTTTATTGGGGGGAGGAGAGAGAGAAGGAGACTCATTAATTTTAGCTACCTAATCAATTAATTCATTTATTTATCTCACAAATGCATTGCACAGTTTATTCCTGATGTGCTTTGTTAGATGCTGGACTCTAATGATGAGCAAAAGTAGAGAAGAATCCTGTCTACATGGGGTTTATTCTCTAGTGGGAGTGATAGAAGTCAAATGGGCAATCATTTCTTTGATGATGTTTGGTTTTTACATATATAGAGGTAAGAGAGACTAAGAAGAAGGAAAATTTGGAAGGAAGGAGTTAGAAAAAAATAACCTGCTATCCTTACAGGTCTACTGTCTTAGTGTAGTGGGCAGAGGCTTAGACTGTTTTTACAGGTAGTCCTAGATTGGGTGATATTTTATGCATTAATCTTTATTAGTAGGGGGCTAAAGGAGAAACCCATTAAGGAATTATGACTTAAAAATCCTTTAAAATCTGTAAATTTTTTCATCTATTAACCAGAAAATTGTGAGACTTAGTTTTGGTTTTATACAATAGTTTTCAAATAATTATCCATATTTTGAGAATTTTAAAGTTAATAAAATTTGAATATAGTGACTATGGTGCTAATATTTGATCACTGACATATGTAGTGATGGAATGTGGATTAAATAAAAGAGTGTAACAACTATAAAATGATTTTCCCTAGTTAATGGAAACCAAGTGGTCTTGAAATAATTTTTTGTTGTTTAACTTCAGAAGTTTTTGTTATAGTTGATGAAACAACAGTATATTTTGAATGATGTGTGAGTTGTATCTTTTTCATTACATTTTAATTAGGATCAGAATTAAGATAATTGATATATGAGTGTTTTACTTTTAGATGTGACACATTTTATTTTTTGTCAGCTTTTTATTTTTTTATTTATTTTCATTGAAGTATAGTTGATTGACTATGTTGTGTTAGTTTCAGGTATACAACAATCTATTCAGTTGTACACAAACATATATATATGTATTATTTTTTAGTATCTTTTTCATTATAGGTTATCATAAGGTATTGAGTATACTTTCCTGTGCTATATAGTAGTTCCTTGTTGGTTATCTATTTTACATATACTAGTGTGTGTATGTTAATTCCAAGCTCTTATTTTATGCCTCCCATCCCCTATCCATACTCTTGGCAACCAAAAGTTTGTTTCCTATGTCTGTGAGTGTATTTCAGTTTTACAAGAGTTCATTTGTATAATTTTTTTTTTTAGCAATATTAAGCAATTTAGCAACATATAAACAATATTCTATGAGTTTTGTCTCTCTCTGACTTACTTCATTTATAATTTCTGGGTCCATCCATGTTGCTGTAAATAGCTTTATTTTATTTTTTATGGCTAAGTAATATTCCATTGTATATGTGCCACATAATGTTTATCCATTCATCTGTCAGCGGATGTGTAGGTTACTTCCATGTCTTGGCTTTTGTCAATGTTGCTGCTATGAACATTAAGATGCATATATCTTTTCAAATAAGAGCTTTCTTGGGATATATGTTCAGGAGTTATTTTGCTGATCATATGGTAGCTCTAGTTTTAGTTTTTTAAGGAAGCTCCATACTTTTCTCCGTAATGGCTATACCGAATTACATTCCCACCAACAGTGTAGAAAGGTTTCTTTTCCTCCACACCCAGCTATATATATATATATATATATATATTTTTTTTTTTTTTTTTTTTTATTGTAGACTTTTTGGTGACGGCCATTCTGACTGGTACTAGGTGGTACCTCATTGTAGTTTTGATTTGCATCTCTTTAGTAATTAGTGATGTTGAGAATCTTTTCTTTTGTCTGTTGGCCATCTGTATGTTTTCTGTGGTGAAATGTCTATTTATGTTTTCTGCCCATTTTTTGATTGAGTTGTTTGATTTTTTGGTGTTGAGCTATTTCTATATTTTGGAAATTAAGCATGTGTCAGTTGTATCATTTGCAAATATTTTCTCCCATTCTGTATGTTGGCTTTTCATTCTTGTTACGGTTTCTCAAGATCCATCTTGGTTTCAAAATTGGTGATTTTTCCCCTATATTTTTTTCCCTATATATCTACTTTAATCAGCTATTTTTAATGTTTACATTAGAAAAAAGATTTAAATTCAATGGAACAAAAAGCAATGAATAATGAAACAAATAGCTAGTTATTTTTTAAAGTTAGTAAAGTGATGAACTTCTAGGTAGATTCATTAGAGACAACACACATTGAAATATATAAGGGATGTTTGCAACAAAACCGAACCATATTTTTATATACCAGCAATAAAAATTTTTATATTTTGATTAACAAAAAAAATTTCTTATGTGTAATCTAAGTTATTTAAAAGCCAACATCTTTATTTTCCACACATTAAAAGGATAATAATATAATTATTGTAAAAAACTTCATGCCAAAGAATTCAACAACTTAGATAAAATAACCAAATTTCTTGAAAGACATAAATTAATAAGCTGTCGCAAAAAGAAACAAAATCTGATTAGTTCAGTTCTGTATCTGCTAAAAATTTGAATTCTTAAAGAAAAATCTTCTGACTCAATACTAGGCATAAACATTTAGGGAACAAAAAATAAAAACTTTCCTAGAAAATGGAAAAGATGGGAAATTATATATTTTTTAATGATATCTAGCATATTTTGGGTAACAAAGAATGCAGATATATCCCCATTATAAGAAAACTAAAAATATCAGTTCCCTCATGAACACGGATACAAAATTTCTTAACAAAATATTATCAACTTGAACTTTGCTGTGTTTGTCTTAGTGTGTTTATATAATGATTATGCCTGTTGAATTTTCTCTTCCCAACTCTAGGCAGCTAATCAAGATATTTTTCTAATCAGAAATTCTCTTCCTAAGAGAAATCTGGTGCCAGATGGGGAAAAAGATTTTTGTGGTTGCTTGTGTGTGTGTGGGTTTAACCCTGATACACTTATTTTACTCTAACTTTTCTGCTATTTTCTCCTTTACATTTATCTTCCTATAATAACCACCATAACACTTGAACCACCATAACATCTGAACACAAACTTTAAAAAAAATGTCCTTTCTCTCTTAGTCATCAACTTCATTTGTATGAACATGTCTATATAAAATTATATTTATTACAAATTATAGTATAACTTGAAATGGAAAATGGTTTAGAAAAACTTATACATTGACTTAAATTCCTTCCTTTCATGGTAGTAAGAATAATCTGTGATAGTACACCTTAAGGAGAAACCCTGTCCTAGAAATAGACTGTTTATCACATGATGCTCTGATGTATCACATTTTTATATTATAATAAAACAAGGGTCTTGGAATTGCATTTCACAGTACTTTATGTCCAGGACACTATGTATTTTTAGATGAACAATTCTTAAATATATGTGAAGCTTTGTTTTCATCTACTATAATTTCATTAATTTAAAAAATTTACCAGAAAAATATTATATGATTTAGCACAATTATAAGCTACTTTAAATCCTAGTAAGATTATACCACCTGTACTTTAAAAGATATATATTTTTATTCTCTAGGTAAGTTATAGCAAATAAAAACTTTGTAGTGATTCTGTTTTTTCACATCAGAATGCTTTCTTTTATCTTTGATCAGAATGTTCAAAAGCATCTCAGGCAGAGTTCATTAAAAACATTTTTGTAAATGATTGTCATTTTGAAGCAATACAGAAAGTTTAAATTAGAATAAACTTTATCAGAATTTATAGATATAACTCACATAAGACTGTTTATCCGTTTCCCCTTTGTTGTTTAGCAGTGCTGTTTATGGTTTTGAAAAATAACATATTCTCTGTCATAATGTTATCTTACATTTTAGTAGTTTTTCTGATGGCGTGAAATGATATAATAAAGAGTACAATTACCCTATCTTGTGTATCTCTCTCTCTGATATTTATTAAGATTAATATTGTAAATATCATCATTGAGCTCTCAGTTGTTTTTTGTGGTACAGAGTAAAGTTGAACCATAAGCATCTAGGAGCAGATAATTATTGATTCATATTTCAAAAATAGTCTTCTAGTGAGCTACTGATAAAGAGTTGACTGTATGCATTCCTTTATATGCATTATTTAAAATATTTATAGAATTAGTTCATGTTATGGGACAATCTTACTAAGACCCATATATATTATTGGGATTAAAGTTACAAACAGGGTTGGGTGGAATAAACTATTAGAAAATTTTCACTCATGAGCACCTTATGGTAGTTAAGAATGTAACTGACAAACTGCTAAATCAAAAGTTGCATTTGATAGACATCTAGGTCAGAACTGATGGAATGCCTTGTCATCATGAAGAATTTAACAAATTGCCTTTATCAGTTTTAGTCATCTTTGATCAAAGTGAAAGAAAAAGAGAGATGACTCTTGTGAATTTTATCTTGCAGGATAAAAGCTTTGAGCACATCTTTAAATTATATGTCATGAAATTGTAGAATCCCAGAGGTAGAGAGGATTGTATATATCGTTTGATTCTCTCTCTGCTTACAAATCAGAAATGTGAGAGCCCAAGGGTTAAGGGATTTTCAAACCATACATAGCTTGTGAGAAAAAGAGCAAAGACTTAAATCTCTGCTTCTCTATGTTTAGATATAGATATAAACAATTTGACAGGATATATGATCATTAAGTTTTTTACTTTAAGGATAGATAATTATATCCATAAAACAAATAGCAAAATTGCATTCATAGATTATTTGTTAATTCACTGTTTAGTTCTCTTTAATCATTGCCAATTGATTATGTAAGTCCAAATTATTTGAACTAGAAAACTTTATTTCCTATGTTATTCATGTTATTTATCAGTGTTTTTCTTTATAATAATAATAATAATAAACATGAATCATTGAGTAATAAGGCAAGAAGAAATTCTGAAGTCAAGATTCTATGACATTTCTATTGATTCAATATTAAACTATGCTTAAACCATCTGTAGTTGTTTTATTTCTTTTAGTGATGATTCATGTTCAGAGATGATAAGTGAAAATTTTATTGGCAATGTAGCTCAGTGTTTTAATTTCTCTAATGATTTTCTCCCTGTATTTAGTAGCACAATATCATTATAGCAAAATGAATATCATTATTTAAATCTTTAATAGTGAAATGTTGTTATCATATATAATTGGCAGAGGAATTTAAAAGTGAATCTAGAAAGTTTGTTACCAAAAAAGTAGCTGACAGTCCTTTAGCAAAAATGTAATTTCTGACATATGGAAAATTACCCAAATTATGGGGCTATTCTATCATGTTAGTCCTAATTTTATGCAACTAAATTTTAATTTTACAAATAAAGATAGAACACATAATCCTTATCTTTGATTGATAGATTCTAAAAGCAGAAAATTAGTAGATAGTAACTTGATATCTTAGGTTGATGATCTACCAGAGGCATAATAAGAGAAATAAAGGAGAATGGTTAATCCACTGTGAATAACAGCAGAAGAAAGATAATTTCTATCCTACTTAAAGCAAGTATTAGGGCAAATAGTATATAATCTAAAACTATGAAAGGTAGAGAAGTTACTTGATTACATCTTTTAATCAACGGAAGGATAGGGGTTTACATTACTTTTTACATTTGAATGTAAAACCAACCAATGAGTAGCTCTATGGCAGAAAGTAAGAAACTGAAAAATCATCATTGGTATTGCAACTTTTTGTCTGGTTCCCTAGAGCTAATAGCACCTGGTTTAGCAACATGCCTGGAAAAACCTTGTGTGGAACCAGGACTCTGCATTGCTTTATACAGAGAACAGAGTCAGTATGGAAGATCTCTTGATAGGAATTGGAATTTCTTTGACTCAGTTTTTGTTGCCTGGGAGACATGATTCTTTGGGATTGGAACGAAAACTGACCTTTTCCAGTCCTGTGGCCACTGCTGAGTTTTCCAAATTTGCTGGCATATCAAGTGCAGCACTTTCACAGCATCACCTTTGAGGATTTGAAATAGCTCAATTGGAATTCCATCACCTCCACTAGCTTTGTTCGTAGTGATGCTTTCTAAGGCCCACTTGACTTCACATTCCAGGATGTCTGGCTCTAGGTGAGTGATCACACCACTGTGATTATCTGGGTCGTGAAGATCTTTTTTGTACAGTTCTTCTGTGTATTCTTGCCACCTCTTCTTAATATCTTCTGCTTCTGTTAGGTCCATACCATTTCTGTCCTTTATCGAGCCTATCTTTGCATGAAATGTTCCTTTGGTATCTCTAATTTTGTTGAAGAGGTCGCTAGCCTTTCCCAATCTGTTGTTTTCCTCTATTTGTTTGCACTGATCGCTGAGGAAGGCTTTCTTATCTCTCCTTGCTATTCTTTGGAACTCTGCATTCAGATGAGAATATCTTTCCTTTTCTCCTTTGCTTTTCGCTTCTCTTCTCTTCCCAGCTATCTGTAAGGCCTCCTCAGACAGCCATTTTGCTTTTTTGCATTTCTTTTCCATGTGGATTTTCTTGATCCCTGTCTCCTGTACAATGTCACGAACCTCTGTCCATAGTTCATCAGGCACTCTGTCTATCAGGTCTAGTCCCTTAAATCTATTTGTCACTTCCACTGTATACTCATAAGGGATTTGATCTAGGTCATACCTGAATGGTCTAGTGGTTTTCCCTACTTTCTTCAATTTAAGTCTGAATTTGGCAATAAGCAGTTCATGATCCGAGCCACAGTCTTCTCCCAGTCTTGTTTTTGCTGACTGTATAGAGCTTCTCCATCTTTGGCTGCAAAGAATATAATCAATCTGATTTCGGTGTTGACCATCTGGTGATGTCCACGTGTAGAGTCTTCTCTTGTGTTGTTGGAATAGGGTGTTTGCTATTACCAGTGCGTTCTCGTGGCAAAACTCTATTAGCCTTTGCCCTGCTTCATTCTGTACTCCAAGGCCAAACTTTCCTGTTATGCCAGGTGTTTCTTGACTTCCTACTTTTGCATTCCAGTCCCCTATAATGAAAGGGACATCTTTTTTGGGTGTTAGTTCTAGAAGGTCTTGTAGGTCTTCAGCAATACGTGAACCGTGAACTTCCAGATGTTCAAGCTGGTTTTAGAAAAGGCAGAGGAACCAGAGATCAAATTGCCAATATTCGCTGGATCATCGAAAAAGCAAGAGAGTTCCAGAAAAACATCTATTACTGCTTTATTGACTATGCCAAAGCCTTTGACTGTGTGGATCACAATAAACTGTGGAAAATTCTGAAAGAGATGGGAATACCAGACCATCTGACCTGTCTCTTGAGAAACCTGTATGCAGGTCAGGAAGCAACAGTTAGAACTGGACATGGAACAACAGACTGGTTCCAAGTAGGAAAAGGAGTACGTCAAGGCTGTATATTGTCATCCTGCTTATTTAACTTATATGCAGAGTACATCATGAGAAACGTTGGGCTAGAAGAAACACAAGCTGGAATCAAGATTGCTGGGAGAAATATCAATAACCTCAGATATGCGGATGACACCACCCTTATGGCAGAAAGTGAAGAAGAACTAACGAGCCTCTTGATGAAGGTGAAGGAGGATAGTGAAAAAGTTGACTTAAAGCTCAACGTTCAGAAAACTAAGATCATGGCATCTGGTCCCATCACTCCATGGGAAATAGATGGGGAAACAGTGGAAATAGTGTCAGACTTTACTTTTTTGGGCTCCAGAATCACTGCTGATGGTGACTGCAGCCATGAAATTAAAAGACGCTTACTCCTTGGAAGGAAGGTTATGGCCAACCTAGATAGCATGTTTAAAAGCAGAGACATTACTTTGCCAACAAAAGTCCGTCTAGTCAAGGCTATGGTTTTTCCAGTGGTCATGTATGGATGTGAGAGTTGGACAGTGAAGAAAGCTGAGCGCCACAGAATTGATGCTTTTGAACTGTGGTGCTGGAGAAGACTCTTGAGAGTCCCTTGGACTGCAAGAAGATCCAATCAATCCATCCTAAAAGAGATCAATCATGGGTGTTCATTGGAAGGTCTGATGTTGAAGCTGAAGCTCCAATACTTTGGGCACCTCATGCGAAGGGTTGACTCATTGGAAAAGACCGTAATTCTGGGTAGGATTGGGGGCGAGAGGAGAAGGGGACGACAGAGGATGAGATGGTTGGATGGCATCACCGACTCGATGAACATGGGTTTGGGTAGACTCCAGGAATTGGTGATGGACAGAGAGGCCTGGCGTGCTGCAATTCATGGGGTCGCAGAGAGTCGGACACAACTGAGCGACTGAACTGAACTGAGACATGATTCAGCTGCCCTTTAGCCCCATTTTTAAGTAAGATCTAAATAGGACCTTTCAGTTTGATTTAAAAGAAGGGACTATTTTGTGGTATCAGTTCACTTCAGATGCTCAGCTCTGTCTGACTTTTTGTGACCTCATGGACTGCAGCAAGCCAGGCTTCCCTGTCCCTATAATTTTGGTCAAAAATTGACACCGAAAAACTGACGAACCTATACAAGTAGCTATTGTTACAACTTAACTATAGAGTATAAAATGAATGGTCACTAGCATTTCCTGCATGACTAAATGGGCATTTGTTTCTGCATTTTTGTGGAAGTATTCCTGAATCAGTAACCAGTATAAAGTGCCTTGTGAAAATCCTATAACCTTCATTTCCTGAGCTCATGTATAGTGATGGTGATTAAGCATAATGATTTAACTTTATTTTTGCATAGTTTTTAATAGTTTTCAAAGTGTTTAAAAATAGTTTTTAATTCTTCAAATGAACTTGTAGGTAGCATAGGTTGATATATGAGTCTACTATTTCTAAACTTATTCAGTGGAAGAACTAGTATAAAATTCTATGCATTTTTGCATGTACTTCAGTGCTCTTTTGGTCTCACAGTGTTGCCTCACCAAACCCTCTACACTGAAAAATAACAATATTTATTTTTTTCTTTTGGAAGTATTTCCAGAGATAATCTTTCTATGTTCGATCACTTCAGTTGGTTAAGTCACTGAGTCGTGTCTGACTTTTTGTGACCCCATGGACTGCAGCACGCTATGCTTCCTTGTCCATCACCAACACCCCCAGCTTGCTTAAACTCATGTCCATCTTGTCGATGGTGCCATCCAACTATCTCGTCCTCTGTCATCCTGCCTTCAATCTTCTCCTCCTGTCTTCAGTCTTTCCCAGCATCAAGGTCTTTTCTAAAGAGTCAGTTCTTTACATCAGGACTCCAAAGTATTGGAGCTTCAACTTTGGCATCAGTCCTTCCAATGAATACTCAGGGTTGATTTACTTTAGTATTGATTGGTTTGATCTCCTTGCAGTCCAAGGGACTCTCAAGAGTTTTCAACACCACACTTCTAAAGCATCAATTCTTCAGCACTTGGCTTGCTTTATTTTTCAACTCTCACATCCATACATGACTACTGGAAAAATCATAGCTTTGACCATATGGACCTTTGTTGGCAAAGTAATGTCTCTGCTTTTTAATATGCTGCTAGGTTTGTTATAGCTTTTCTTCCAAGGAGCAAGCATCTTTTTATTTCATGGCTTCAGTCACCACCTACAGTGATTTTGGAGCCCAAGAAAATAGTCTGTCACCTTTTCATTTGTTTCCCCACCTATTTGCCATGAAGTGAAGGGACCAGATACCATGATCTGTTTGATGGATCTACTTAAATTTTATTAATAAGTGAACATTAAAGGCCTTAATGCTTTTAAAAATGCTCTTCTTCCCTATGTGCAATGTTCTTCTGTCCACATTTTATTGAATTTCTACCCATAACTCAAGTAACATACTAAATACCAGTTCCTCCACATCCTTGGAAAATCTCAACTTTTTTCTTCTCACACCTCTCTCTAATCCATTCATCTCCCTATAATATTTTGTTTGAAAATCAGCCCCTTTATAGTTGCTTAGGTTAAAGAAATTTTAATAGTAGCAGAACTAAAATTAATGGGAATAGAAAATAAGTGAAAATTTATATATTTCCTGAAGTTTAGTGAGACTTTGAAAATTCATTTTGCTTTGTTTTAGATAATACAAACATCAAGGAGCCATTTTATTTTAGGCTGGTCCTCCCACCAGCTATTTACAGTTATTTTGATTATATTGTTCTCATAGTATACATTAGAATACAAATTTAATGAAGGCAAGGATTGTATCTCTCTTGTTGGCCATTATGTACTCTGTAACCTAGTGTAGTTCTTGATATATAGTAGGCAAATAAATGAATGATTGCCTTTTGTTTTTATCCTGCTCTCTTCACCTTTATCCCTCAGCCATTTTTTTTTTTTAACATTGAAGTGCATTGCTTCAAGGACCATATTTACTTTGCTTCATCTTTTTCTGTTGGTCACAATGATTCTTCTGTTCTATCTCTGTCATATGCTTCATATTCATTTCTACTTAACAACCCTTTATATTATAACTAGATGATAGATAGGATGGGCTAGTTACATTTCAATGTCCTAATTTTATTCAGAGCAGTAATGTATTGAGATAAAAGACTGCAAACCTAGTAGTTCTTTCAAGCTGGTGTGTAACCATTGTCTAAGTTTGGACATCATTTTGTGGGACATGTAGGAGAGACTGCTTAAAGGGGAGACAGGCAGAAGATGCTCTTTGCCCCTTCCACTTTATCTTCTCCCCCCACCCTACCATGGAGCTCTAGTAGTCATTTTTCTTCCTGGAGCTCCATGTAACTTTGAGGTTAAAAATATATGTTCCATGTATGCTGGGAGAGGAGGATGGAAAGGAGCTAGGTTTCTCACTAGTGCTGAGCCAATACTCTCATTAGATATTGTTGATTTCTGTTTTTCTGTATGTGTGTGAAAAAGAGATAAAACTAATTTTTCTTTTGGGTTTTAAATTATGTGCACTTGAATTTTTTCTTCAATTTGAACTCACTGTGAATCTAATAATTTGCAGCAAAAATATAACCGTGTTGTTATTGGTGTAAGTGAATTTCGTTTGGAAGCTAGGAAATGGTAGAATTGAATTGTATTGAAAACGTGTATTTGTTGTTTGGTATAAAGAGGAGGAGTGGTGAGCATGAGCAAAATTAAGTGGTTCACTGGACCATAAAAATAGAGAAAGTCATAAGGAAATATATCTTAAAATTTACAGAGGTGTAGAAGGTCCTGTATCCCATAGGTTGTGAAATATGTTTTTATGCTAAAATAACTTTAAAAGGGTAAGAAGACCAAAAATTACATAAAGATAACAGAAAATATTATAAGAGTAGGTTAAAATCACTGTTTCATTTGTAATGAAATAAAAAGCTTAAGGACTAATGAAAAGTGCTGCAAACATAAAAGCACATTTTGATAGAAAATTGTATAAATAAAAGACTAAATTGCTTAAAAGAAGGGCAATATGATCACTGAAGTTCCATTGTGGCATCTATTGTAGTCTTTCTGATATTATTTTTAGTATTGTTTGTGCTTTTCCCCAACTGGTTGCAAGGTTAAGGGTGGGTTATAGTGCTTTATTAATCTTTCTTGTATTTCCTGCATCAACTTGCAGTGGTTATATTTAACACACGTTTATAAAATTTAATTGAAGTTTCTTCTTTTGTTCTTTCATTGAGCTTTTCAAATAAATATATGAATATATTAATTTTATAGTATAATGTATGTGTTTTTGCTAACATAGTTTTAATTTCTTTAAAAGAAGATAATGCTTTAAAGATAATTATCCCATGAAATATGAGTTTTTCACATTTAGTGTTTATACATGTTATGAAAGTCATAAATTTAACAATTCTGCTAATAAAATATATACCTTAAAAACTTTGAATTTTGTAATGTGAATGACATACATATAAAGTATATTTTACTTTCTGAATTAAATGATGTTAATTGGTAAAATAAAATTTACTTTGCTTTTTGATCAGTGTGAATGGAATGGCATGAATACTAGACTGGGCTTACCACTGAATAATTTTTTCTTAAAATTCTACCTTCTTAGAGTATGTGACATTTTTCTTTATGCAGCTGGCTTTAAATGCTGCAGTGTATACTTAAAAATGATAGTTATTTCAATGTCAATGTTAGAAATAACATCAGCTATAATCTTACTGTTGAATTATAAATGCATGATCGAAAGTATAGTCTTACGTCCTTCAATCATGGAGTTTTGTGTGGTTTTATAAAATGAAAAGTGGAAAGTATTACTTCTGAAAAGAAATTAAAAGTGAGATTGAAGCTTAGAAATCATAAAAAGAAGCATATTAAAGAAATATGTTTGTTGACTTTATAAAAACAGTGATGATACACATTCCATTAATGCACAAAACATAGATCTTTCTGAACATTTCTCAAAACCAACTTAAAACTGTTCCTCTTAATGTATATATTTACTATTTCACATAATGATTTAGGGAAAAGTTGTCTTTAATTCGTTAACCCTTGGGCCTAAAAATGCAGCAATGGAGAAGAGAAATAGATTTTCAAAACAAATTATCTCTGAATTTTCACCAATATCTCTAACATTTACAATTTTTCCTTATTTTTTTTTATGTTCCTTATTATGTTGGTAGAAGACAGTTCAAAATACATGTTGTATTTATTTCTGGAGGTTATCTTTTTGGCTAAATTGTGAGATAGAAAGATTGATACTCTGCTTTTATTTCATCCTTAAAATTTTGAGAATCCCCAGTAGAACTTTTTAAGATGTATAGTCTAAATAAAATTAAATGACTATAAGATAAATATATACTGAAAGGGTAATTTTATTTAATGTTTGGAGCTAATATACCAAATATTTTACAAAAAGTATAATTAAACTATGATGTAAGATAATGCTGTAATACTTTTTGTTATTTAAATTTCCATAGGCATTTACTCTGGAGAAGGCAATGGCACCCCACTCCAGTACTCTTGCCTGGAGAATTCCATGGAAGGAGGAGCCTGGTAGGCTGCAGTCCATGGGGTCGCTAAGAGTCGGACACGACTGAGCGACTTCACTTTCACTTTTCCCTTTCATGCATTGGAGAAGGAAATGGCTGCTGCTGCTGCTAAGTCGCTTCAGTCGTGTCCGACTCTGTGCGACCCCATAGACGGCAGCCCACCAGGCTCCCCCGTCCCTGGGATTCTCCAGGCAAGAATACTGGAGTGGGTTGCCATTTCCTTCCCCAGTGCATGAAAGGGAAAAGTGAAAGTGAAGTCGCTCAGTCGTGTCCGACTCGTAGCGACCCCATGGACTGCAGCCTACCAGGCTCCTCCATCCATGGGATTTTCCAGGAAGAGTACTGGAGTGGGATGCCATTGCCTTCTCCGAAGGAAATGGCAACCCACTCCAATGTTCTTGCCTGGAGAATCCCAGGGACGGGGGAGCCTGGTGGGCTTCCCTCTATGGGGTCGCACAGAGTCGGCCATGAGTGAAGCGACTTAGCAGCAGCAGCAGCAGGCATTTACTCTTAAGCGGAGATACGTTTTTCCTGAAGTTGTCTAGCTAACAAACTCCCTGGTAAGAGGAATATTAGCTGTCAATCTATTAACTATTTTTTTAAAAATAATTGAGAGTTAACAATTGTTCCGTGTATAACATTACAAGTTACACAACCGTCATTATTCCCTCTTGCAACAGTAAACAGTTACATTTTAAATGAAGCAGTTACATTTTAAATGAACGATAGAATTTCAACATATAATGCACATAGGGAATTTTACTTAAAGTTATTTCTGGAATGGTTGCCTATATTTGAGACTTATTGTTCAGATATTAATAAATCTTAACAACCAGTTATCAATTTATTACGTCGCAGATCCAGATTTACCCTTTAACACATGCTGGGTAAATGAACTGAATGAAATTCCTCAAAGCCTCTCTTCTTAACAGTGAGTGTGATGTTGAACTTTCTCAGTAGAGGGCACTGAAGGGATGTTGCAGGAGCAAGGGGCTCTCCTGCCGTTTCTGGCTGCTGGGTAATGGGTCAGCAGGTGCGTGGAAAGACATCTGGGTACATTGCTGCAGCCATCCACTCAGAACGCAGCCTTGGCTCTAGTCTGTCCTGGTGATAGCTCTAGAGCTATCCTTTTCCATAGCTCTCTCAACATGATACCACACACTCAAGGCCTCCTGCCCACATTGGCACCCCTGTCCCTGTTTGCATGTAAGCTACCCCAGGTTTGTCTCCCATAGTCTCTCTGCCATGGCCCTCTTGACATGGACACTCTGTGCTCCAGGCCCCCTGCCATGCCAGGGCACCTATTTCTTCTGCATGTTCATGTGCCCAGTCCCCTGGCAGCAGTGAGTCTGTGGCAGTCCCCTGCCTCCATTCCCTCTGCATGTCTACATGCTGGCTATTGTCAGAGGCTCACCTCTGCTGCATCGGAATCCCTATTCCCTCTGCATGCTCACATACCTGACTGTGCTCACCTGTGTCCCATGTGTACCTCCCCTTGGCCCTCCTCCACTCCAGAGGGCTGCTTCCTTCTCACCCACCAACTCCCAACAAACTCTGGACTGGGATAATCAGCAAATCCTTTGTCATCCTGTAAGTTGGATTACACCTTTCCCCAGGAGGTTTGAAATCCATTGTAGGAAAGGAAGTCTCCTTTTCCTAGTTTGAGTACTCTCTCTTTGCCCTAGGCAAGATACAGAGTTTTCTTATACAATGGAGTCATTTCTTTATCATAATTAATAATTATTTATATTAAATTTTCTCTGTTTAAATCACTGTGTACTTTCAAACACTCCTGATTGGCCTGGAATTCATACAGCATGCTTTACTTTTACTATAGTTGTGATGCTGACAGGACCTGATGGTAACATCCATGATCATAAATACCAGAAATAATGCCAACATTCAGTGTGTTCACTTTTCCAAAATTGAATAACAGTATTTTCCACAAAACCAAACCTCAAACTGAACTTTAGGGCACTCCTACTGTCAGCATTTAACTTTAAAATTTATATATCCAGCCCGCATTTCTCTTCTGAACCCCAATTTGTATATCCAAGTGCTTATTAAGCATTTCTACTTGGATGGTTGACAGACCCTCCTCCGCATCCCAAACCCAAATCAAAACAAGTGAAAAGAAAAGAAAAAAAGAGCTTGTTGAAAACCTACTGTCTAATCTGTCTTACCCTTATGTCCTACCTCATCCCCTTTAACTGTTCTCTCCATCTCAGTAATAGCAGTTTCATTTTCATTTTGTGTTTCTTACACTAGAACCTTCATCCTTGATTCTTCTGAAGCTCTCAATCCCAAATACAGTTCGTGAGCAAGTCCTGTAGGCTCTATCTTCAAAATGTATCCAATTTTCAATAGCTTTTTATCTCATCTAAAGATAACATTTGGTTCAAGCTACTGTCTTAACTGGATCTTTGCAAGCATTTCCTAACTAGTGGTCTTGCTTCTTTTCTTACCTATAGTCTACTCTCACGTTACTCCTCTGTTCAAAACCTCCAGTAGCTTCCAGTGTTAACTAGAGTAAAAACAAAGACCTTTCGTGGCCTCCAAGGACTTGGTAGACCTGGCTCTTCTCTCCCTCTGTGAACTCACCTCCTTCTCTCTCCCTTGCTCACTGTGCTCTAGGCCAACAGTTCCTTGAACTTCCCATGTAAGCTCCATCCTGTAGTGTTCCTCCTCCAAACATCCACATGGGTCACTTCTTCATCTCCTTCAGGATTCATAGTCCCCTTTATCTCATTTTATTTTGAGATTTTTTCATGGTGATTATTTAATATTTACAATTTATTTGTTTACTGTCAGTCTGCTATTCCTGGAAGGTCAACCTCATAAGGGCAACACCTTGTCTAGTTAGTCCACTGCCATATCCTCAGCATCTAAAATTGTGCATGGAGTGTGTAAATGCTCAATGAATATTTGTTGACTGATTGAATGAATGAATTGGTTGCCTATAATATTTCATTCAAATATTGATCTTATAGTGTATCAAATCCCAATTTACAGACAGAAAATTTGAGCAGAGAAAGTTTTAATTATTCTTGCATGGCAATAGTAAACAGCTATTAACATTAAATCAGTTCAGTTCAGTTGCTCAATGATATCCAACTCTTTGCGACACCATGGACTGCAGCACTCCAGGCTTCGCTGTCCATCACCAACTCCCGCAGCTTGCTCAAACTCATGTCCATCGGGTTGGTGACTCCATCCAACAATCTCATCCTCTGTCTTCCCCTTCTCCTCCTGCCTTCAGTCTTTCCAAGCATCAGGGTCTTTTTCAAGGAGTTGGTTCTTCGCATCAGGTGACCAAAGTGTTAGAGTTTCAGCTTCAGCATCAGTCCTTGCAGTGAATATTCAGGACTGATTTCCTTTAGGATTGACTGGTTTGACCTCCTTGCAGTCCAAGGGACTCTCAAGAGTCCAACACCACAGTTCAAAAGCATTAATTCTTCGGTGCTCAGATTTCTTTATAGTCCAACTCTCACATCTATACATGACTACTGGAAAAAACCATAGCTTTGACTAGATGGACCTTTGTTGGCAAAGTAATTTCTCTGCTTTTAATATTCTGTCTAGGTTGGTCATAACTTTTCTTCCAAGGAGCAAGCGTCTTTTAATTTCATGGCTGCAGTCACCATCTGCAGTGATTTTAGAGCCCTCAAAAATAAAGTCTGTCACTGTTTCCACATCTATTTGCCATGAAGTGATGGGACCAGATGCCCTGATCTTTTTGTGAGTGTTGAGTTTTAAGCCAGCTATTTCACTCTCCTCTTTCACTTTAGTAAAGAGGCTCTTTAGTTCTTCTTCACTTTCTGCCATAAGACTGGTGCCATCTGTGTATCTGAAGTTATTGATATTTCTTCTTGCACTCTTGATTCCAGCTTGTGCTTCATCCATCCCGTAAATAAGTAGTAATAAATGGCAGAGAGTATTTGAATTCAAGCATAAATGTAACCAAAGCCCATGCATGACTTTTAACTAAATCATATTGTCTCCCAGAATTTCTAACACATATATAAATAGAAGTAATCAAATGTATGGCAACATAAAAATATATATATAAAGTATATTTGAAACTGAGAATATTTTCTTTGCCACTTAGTTTGCAAGAGTAGGCCCCTTTAGTGTTTAAGTGTTATATTAGGTACATTCTATTCTAGTGAGAGTAACAGTTGTACTTAAGAATATCCAAAATTTGCATCTAATAATTATAGACCATCTGGTATTATTTTTTTTTTTACTTTTACTATGTAACAAACTACCCTAAAATTTGGTGGCAACTCTTTATAACTCTTGAAACAGCGAGGTGTTGAGACCGAGGCTCAGTTGATCTTGGCTGAGAATTAACTGTCTATTGGTTGGTCTAGACTGGCCATTTTTGGGGTAACTGGACCAGTTTAGGAGGTATTCCATGTGAGTATCACTCTCCAGCGGGTTAATAGGTATGCTCTGTTATTGGCAAGGTTGAAAGAGAGCAAGCGTCACTGTGCACATCCACTCATTTCAAGTTTCTATTCACTTTGTGTCTTTAAAATTTTCATTGGCATGGCACGTCATTTGTATGAGCCTGGAGTCAAGGGGTTTCTGCTATGGTTTTACCTTCATTACAATATTTCTGATTTTCTCTTTCCATCACTTGACTGTTAACGTCTACTGAGTTTCAGTCACTTTTTTTTTTCCCTCCTCTAAAATGCCAAATTTCCAGGAGAAGACCAAATCAAATTAACTCTCTTCTGTACCTGTTATAAGTATAACATGGAAAAACTGATTAACACATTATTTAAATGCTCATTATGTAAAGGTGTCTCCTAATTTTGAAGACAAAACAGATAACTAATTTCAGGGAAGATTACTTACAAAGTTGAAATTTTATGACTGTTAGACATGAATAACAAACTACATAGAAACAAATTATGGAAGATTTATTTCCTTCCTTTTGTAGTTACATATAACAAATAGTATAAAATTTAAATTCCAATAATGGCTGTATTTATTATTAAATCATGCTACCATGTTTAATTGTTAGAAATACTCAGGATCTTCTAAAAATTTTTTTCCATTTCCAAATTAAATGGGAGTCATTGAGGATAAGTGATAAAACCTTAACAAAATTAAAGAAAGGAAAATGAAACCAAACTTAGCCTGGCTCACTTACTGCACTCCTTTGTGGGCTTGTTATAGGTATAAAACGGAAAAACTGATTAAAAGAATGCATTGTACTTGGTATTTAGTAAACAGAGAGAAACAAAGTCAGTAATGAATCCCATGGACAGAGGAACCTGGTGGGCTACAATCCATAGGGTCACAGAGAGTCAGACACAACTGAAGCAAATTAGCATGCACATGGGACCCCTATCTTGACAAACATGTCATCATCAAGTAGAGACAGTTTTATTGGGCTTCCCTGGTGGCTCAGATGGTAAAGAATCTGACTGCAGTACAGGATACCTGAGTTTGATCCCTGGGTTAGGAAGATTCCCTGGAGAAGAGAATGGCTACCAACTCCAGTATTCTTGCCTGGAGAATTCCCTGATGGAGGAGCCTGGCAGACTACAGTCCATGGGGTCACAAAGAATCAGACACAACTGAGTGCTTACCACTTAAACACTATAAAGCCTCTCTCACAACTTATCAACAGCTGAGTTTCATTTGCCTTTTAGGTCATAAAATCCCTGAGCTTCTAAATTTGATGCAGAAAGAAAGTTTTTTTGTAAATGTCCAGAAATGTATTATACTTACTCATGTTGAATATTTTGTGATTTCAGATGACAGTGAGATATTTCGCACACTTTTAAATTACTTATACTTGTTTTGAACTTACTGAAATTGAATAAATATTTATTAAGTGAATTACCTATTTGAAAAAAAAGTGTGCTATAAAATTGAACATATGATGTCTAAAATTAAATATAGAAAAACTAATTAGAAGAGATAGAAGAAACAGGTATTGATTGGCAGTCACAATTTAGCATGTCAATTATTTAAGATTTTATGTATATATTGAATGTATCTGTTTGACAAAATCAAGTACCAGAAGAAAACTTACTTGATAGCTATTTTTCTTATAAAAGCAAAAATTAACATTCTTCTAAAGATGCACTTTGTTAATTTTTAATTGACATGTTGGTTCATTTTGATATTAAAATTCTTTACCAAATTCTATATTGGATGGAAAAATTGAAATCATTGAATGTCCTATTAGTTGTCACGTTAATGCCTGTACATACACAATAGACTCACAAATGAAGTAGAAATCATATTCTGAATACAGTGAAGGTTTATTTTGTAAATCTCTATATATTCATTAGTAAAAGTATTTTATTTTTGAGTGTTTAGTAACAATTTTGTAATTCCCTATTTTAATTTAAAATTTAATTATTTTAAATATTTAAATCTTTGTGAATGGTGCTATTTTCTCATATTTGGATGATATACCCAGGCTTAGCTTGGTAATTTTGGAGGCATATGATTTATTTAAAAGAAATTTTGTCTCTTTACCAGTAACTGCTCATAATGACTGAATAAGAACAGAATGAGGAGAGAAAACCAACATGTAAGAGACAGTGAGTCTTTGAGAAACATGTGTTTGAGTTGCCTGAATTTTGTTATAAAGTTTGCATTTTGTTTTAAAAAGAGGCCATATATCGATGCAATCAATGTTTACATTATAAAATATTCCCAACTAAAGGTGTTGAGCTAGTTGAATCTTCCAGTGTCTGGAAACTTTTCAAGCACCCTAACACTGCTAATTTTATTTTATTTTATATTTTTACCACCTCTGCAAGTTAAAAAACTCTAATACTCAGCTGATTTGAGGTCTATAA
Organism: Giraffa tippelskirchi; assembly: GCF_054371585.1. Classification (NCBI taxonomy): domain Eukaryota; kingdom Metazoa; phylum Chordata; class Mammalia; order Artiodactyla; family Giraffidae; genus Giraffa; species Giraffa tippelskirchi. The sequence continues at coordinate 83,477,873 of NC_137275.1, read as the reverse complement.
AAGTTCACTGTGTGTGTGTGTGTGTGCGCGCGTGTGCGCGCGTGTGCGCACAGTATATTGTGGAGGCTGGGTCTGAAGAGTGATCCTGGGAGAGGAACCCAGGATCCCAGACAGAATTTTCTGTCTCTCTGAACATAGAGCATTTCAAGTACTGAAAAAAGGAAGTGTGGCTAAAATGGAGAGCTGGGAAGGGTGGTACAAGACAAGGGCAGAATTGGGCTTGGGCCAAATCATGTAGGCCTTGCAGACCATGTTAAAAATGTTTAAGCTTAGTCTTTATGCAGTGAAAAGTGTGACTTCAGTATCGTCATTTAAGATAAAGATAAAAAATGTTGAATACAATGCTGTCAAGCAAATCAGGAGAAATATCCACACTGACCATCAGCAATTTCCTTAATAGTGTACAGAATGAATTCCCTTTCCTAGTAGGGCTTGTCCTACCAGGTTCACTCTACACGACTGGAGATAGACAAAGGAGTGCCTCTCTAGAATGTCAGCAATGGCTGATTTGGGGGCGGGGAGGGGCAAGACCCTGAAATGAATTTGGAAGCTGAGCTTAATAAACTGTGAATGCACAGAACAAATGAGCTAAAGAAATATTAATTTTTATAGGTTAAAAAAAATAACAACTGAGGTCAAAGAGTGAAGGCTGAAAGTGAAATGTAACCCAGCTTTGTCTAAGTAATTGCCTGGAATAGGTGTGCTTTTTTTTTCTGGGTTAATCTTACGAGAATTACAGTATAGAGTATCAGTTCAGTTTTGTCGCTCAGTCGTGTATCACCAACTCCCAGAGCTTACTCAAACTCATGTCCATTGAGTTGGTGATGCCATCCAACCATCTCATCCTCTGTTGTCCCCTTCTCCTCCTGCCCCCAATCTTCCCAAGCATCAGGGTCTTTTCAAATGAGTCAGCTCTTTGCATCAGGTGGCCAAAGTATTGGAGTTTCAGCTTCAACATCAGTCCTTCCAATGAACATCCAGGACTGATCTCCTTTAGGATGGACTGGTTGGATCTCCTTGCAGTCCAAGGGACTCTCAAGAGTCTTCTCCAACACCACAGTTCAAAAGCATCAATTCTTTGGCTCTCAGCTTTCTTCACAGTCCAACTCTCACATCTACACATGACTATTGGAAAAACCATAGCCTTGACTAGATGGACCTTTGTTGGCAAAGTAATGTCTCTGCTTTTCAATATGCTGTTTAGGTTGTCATAACTTTCCTTCCAAAGAGCAAGCATCTTTTAATTTCATGGCTGCAGTCACCATTTGCAGTGATTTTGGAGCCCCCCAAAATAAAGTCTGACACTGTTTCCACTGTTTCTCCATCTATTTGCCATGAAGTGATGGGACCGGATGCCATGATCTTAGTTTTCTGAATTTTGAGCTTTAAGCCAATTTTTTCACTCTCCTCTGGTGTACCCAAATGTGAAGTATAGATATTCACATACAAAGTTATATACCTTTTGTGCATTGATAGAGTATAAGATATCATTAAATGTCATGATAAACTCTGGATAGACTATATGTATGGCTCAGTATTCCACAGACTAACAAACTGAGGAGAGCTGAGGAGAACTGATCTATTGTTTGTAGAATATACTCTGATCCAATTAGAAAAAAACAATTGGAATTTAAACCATTTCCACTTCCTCACACTTGTTATATTCTGTTTACTTACTCTTAGACCACTGTAATGCTCCCATAATCTAAATTTCAATTAGCTTCACTTTCCTGGGCTATAGTACATCCAAAGTGGTAGACCTGAATTTCTTAAATTTGGATTTCTGAGCAGATAGGTGCATTCCCATTTAGATTTCTATTCCCCTTATTATCCACCTTTGCCTGCCAATTTGTTTTCAGTTACCTAAAATATACTAAGCTAAGAAAACCAACTTAGAGTTGGAGCCAACTTACAACAGAGATATCTAATATTAGCAAGTAGTACTATACTATGAATAAATGACTAGGTGTAAATAATATCTGTCTTGTGTACATATTTTTTATTCTCTTAAATGCAAACATAAACATTTTTAGAAAGTACAACTTATTTGAGGGAAGTTGGCCTTCTTGGTTTAATTCTTTTGGATAGAGTAACCATATAATATTGCTTGTCTAAGAGGCCTTTGAGAGTGAAAGGGATAATAATGCTCAAACAAAACGCATAAAATAAGACTGTCCTAGTCAAACTGCGACATTCGGTTATCCTGCTTATATGTCCTATATTTGTCCCTAGTTACATCTCATGAAGTTTTGGCCTGAAATTCAGTAAACTATGTAATAGGAACATGTAATATTTATTGACATTTAAATATACACAAAAGCTTTATTTTAAAATCCTTGCCATGGGATTTAACTCATCTTTTGCTTTTGTAGAATTTTAGCCTGTCTCTGTATATAAAATGATTAATTTCTTGTTTTCTAAAAATCCAAGATCCAGGAGTTAGGGCAGCATGTTTAAATTGACCAGTTATCACTTATATGCTATACAAATGACTAACACTTTATAGGAAACTATATGTTGGTCTTTATTTCATTCTTGGGGTATAAGTCACTGATTAATTTCTAGCATTAATATTTGTGCCCAATTTTTCTTTTTGAAAATATAACATAGATTATTATATTTATAATTAAGTCTTCTGAGAGTCAAGATCGACAAAATATTAGCAAGATTTAATAAAGAAGCTTTGAATATGAGAGAAAAGAGATGTATTAATATTTATGCAAAAGCTATAATACTTTGTTCATTTTTAGCCATATGATCTTAAGAATAATATCTTTTTATAATCTAATAATGATAGCTAAAACAAATGAAAATATTTCACAAGAAATTGAAGAATTTTTGAATGACTCATTCTGTTTTTTTTTTTTGTCTTGAGGCATTTTTGTTTTCAATTTGGAATACTTTAGGTCTATATTTAGTTTGGATTTAATGTAAACTATTTTTCAATTAGGAGTGAGGCAATAGTTTTGATTTTCTTTTCCACTGCTGTTGTAGAATAAGATTTGCTTTCTATGCCTTTTTTTCCTGGGGCATTTTAGCTACATGTTCCTCATAATTGAAGTAAGTATGCATATTTGTTAATGATGTGTACATCTATATGGCAAATGAGATTCTTTTCATAGGGAGAAAGCTTCCCATTAAGTCAAAAGCTCTAACTTTTTTTTAGCTATCTATGTTCACATTCTCCTGTTCATTCTATTATCAGCTACCTGTATGGGCAAAACAAGTCTGAACCTAATATTCCTATAAAGATTGGTCACCAAGGGGCAGCATAGAATGTGCTTTATCTCAAAAGACAAATGTGTTAATCCTACTCTATTAAGAAGGAAAAAGATAAATCTGACAGAATGAAAAAATGCCAAATGAGTCATTTTGTTTCTGTAGGGTTAAAAGATCTTTAGAATTCTATTTTTCTTTCAAAATAAGATAAAGGAATACTGCCACCTCTAAAAATGTTGTTAGACACCAACTGCACTGAATACAAATTTAAATATGTCCATAGAGAATAGACTTATGGACATGGGGTGAGGGGAGGAAAGGGTGAGATGTATGGAAAGAGTAACATGGAAATACACACTACCATATGTAAACTAGATTGCCAACGGGAATTTACTGTATGGCTCAGGAAACTCAAACAGGGACTCTGTATCAGTCTAAAGGGGTGGGATGGGGAGAGAAATGGGAGGGAGGTTCAAAAGGGAAGGGATATAATGTATACTGATGGCTGATTCATGTTGAGGTTTGACAGAAAACAACAAAATTCTGTAAAGCAATTATCCTTCAATTAAAAAATAAATACATAAAAAAACTCTAAAGCTTTTTATAGCAAAGGAAGCAGAGTGGAAAGATAACCTAAGGAATGGGAGAAAACATTTGCAAACCGTGTATCTGGTAGGCCATTAATCTCCAAAATATGTAAGGAACTGCTACGACTCAATAGCACAAAAAATAATAACCCTGTTAAAAATGTGCTGGGGACTTGAATAGACAGTGTTACTCCAAAGAAGACATATAAGTGACCAACAAGTGTAAAAAAAAAAAAAAAAAAAAAAGGTCTGTGTTACTGATCATCAAAGAACTGAAAATCAAAACCACAGTGAGATACTATCTTAAACCTATCAGGATGTATCTGATAAAGGATGGCCTTTATCAAAAAAAGTAAAGGACCAGTGTTGGGAAGATGTGGAGAACTGGAACATTTGCACACTGTCACTAGGAATGCAAAATGGTGCAGCTGCCTAGGAAAACAATATGAAGATTCCTCAACAAACTGAAAATGGAACTACCATATGACCTAGTAATCCTACTTCACTTTTTTATCCCCAATTAAAATAAGAATCCTGAAGAGGTTTTAGTACTCCCATGGGCACACAGAATTATTCACAATAACCAAGGTGTGGAAACAACTTAGTGTCTATTGATGGATGGATTAAAACAAAAACAAAACAAAACATGGTGTTTACATACACTGGAATACTGTTCAACATTAAAGAAGGAAATTTTGCAATATGGGACAATGTGGATAAACCCTGAGGGCATTATACTAGGTGAAATAAGTCAGTCACAGAATGACAAATACTGTATGTTTTCATTTATATGAGGTATCTGAAGTAGTCAAATGCGCAAAATCAAAGTGGAATCATGGTTCCCAGGGACTAGGAGGAGAGGAAATGGGGAGTTACTAATCAATGGCATAAAGTTGCAATTAAGCAAGATAAATAAGCTCTGTGTTGTGCTGTGCTTAGTTGCTCAGTCGTGTCCAACTCTTTGCGACCCCATGACTGTAGCCGTCCAGACTCCTCTGTCCATGGGGATTCTCCAGGCAAGAATACTGGAGTGGGTTGCCATGCCCTCCTCCAGGGGATCTTCCCAACCCAGGAATCGAACCTAGGTCTCCCGCATTGCAGACAAGTTTTAAATAATAACATACACTTAAAAATTATTGAGAGAATAGATCTTATGTTGTGTTCTTACCACAATAAGATAAAATTTAAAAAATTGAAACATGTAAATTATCATATGTGAAACGAATCGCCTGTCCAGGTTCGATGAATGATACAGGGAGCTCAGGGCTGGTGCACCGGGATGACCTGGAGGGATGGGATGGGGAGGGAGGTGGGAGGGGGGTTCTGGAAGGGGAAAACATGTACACCCATGGTGGATTCATGTCAATGTATGGCAAAACAAATACAATATTGTAAAGTTAAAAAATAGATAAATAAACTAAGTTAAAATTAAAAAAAAATTAAAAAAATAAAAAAGACAACAAGAAAAAAATAAAAAATAACCTTGAAAAACTGAAAGTGGAAACTTTTTCCCCTCATTGTTTCAAACTCAAGGACATTCAGCTGGAGTGGAGTTTTTTCATGGTCGACTAGTCTGTACTCAGCTATGCATTTTTAGTTTTAATTATGCTTTCCCAAATTGTAGCCACCTATATTAGTTAAGCGTTTAATTCACTTAATAGTAAAATCAGCAAAAAAAAAAAAAAAGCAGTGGTTAAAAGTTGTTGCTAAGTGATCTGGAATTCTTAATAGAAGTTCTAGGAAGATAAAAGCCTCAGGATGCTATGTAAATTAGAAGGAAAAAAAAGACCATAATTTCCATTTCTTCAAAAAAGAGATTTATCTTGTTCTTTCTTAATTAGAGGGCAAATATCTTCTATTTTTGTCATTTCCCCACTGATGGTTGTAGCAGAATAACTGCTTCTCCAAAGATGTCTATATCCTAATCTTCTGAACCTGTGAAATTGTGTATTCATCTGCTAAAGCTGCCATAGCAAAGTACCACAAACTAGATGCTTTAAAATAACAGAAATTTATTGTCTCATTGCTCTGGAGGCAAGAAGTTCCCATAAAGGTGTCAGCAGGGGCCGTGCTCCCTTTGAAACCTGTAGAGGAAAATCCATTATTGCCTTCTCCAGCTTCTGGGGTTTGCTGGAAATCCTTGACATTCCTTGGCTGATAGATGTATCTTTCCAATCTACATGGTCATATGGCCATCTTCCCTCTATGTTTCCTCTAATAAGAGTATAAGTCATAATGGATTATGAGCCCATCTAGTTCATTGGACTTCCTTGATAGCTCAGTTGGTAAAGAATCTGCCTGCAATGCAGGAGACCCTGGTTTGATTCTTGGGTTGGGAAGATCCGCTGGAGAAGGGATAGGCTACCCACTCCAGTATTCTTGGGCTTTCTTTGTGGCTCAGCTGGTAAAGAATCCGCCTGCAATGCAGGAGACCTGGATTTGATCCCTGGGTTGGGAAGATCCCCTAGAGAAGGGAAAGGCTACCCACTCCAGTATTCTGGCCTGGAGAATTCTATGGATTATATGGCCCATGGGGTTGCAAAGAGTTGGACACGACTGAGCGACTTTCACTCACAACAACCCTGTTTCCAAATAAGGTCACATCCAAATAAGGTCACATTCTGAGGTCCTGAGAGGTAGAACTTTAACACTGTTTTGGGGATGACACAATTCAACCCATAATGCATGGCAGAAGTAATTAATGTTGCTAGTCAGCTGATCTTGAGATGCGGAGATTATCCCAAAGTTTTCAAGGGGGTCCAGTGTAATCACAAGGGTCCTTATAAGTGAAAGAGGGAAACAGGAGTTCAGAGTAACACGTTGTTGGAGAGACTCCACTTGCTGTTGCTGGCTTCGAAGACTGAAGGAATCATGAGCTAAGGAGTGTGGGTAGCCCTTAGAAGCTAGAAAATGTGATAAAATGGATTTTCTTCTAGAGCTTCCAGAAAGAAATGAAGCCCCACAGTGAGACCAATTTTAAAATTTCTTCTCTCCAGGGCTTATAAAAGAGTAAATTTCCATTATTTTAAGCCACTATGTTTGTGTTAGTTTGTTACAGCTTCAGTAGGAAACAAACATACTGACCTTGCTATAATAAGGTATATGTTGTTGTTTAGTTGCTAAGTTGTGTCTGATTCTTTGTGACCTCATGGACTATAAGCCTGCCAGGCTCCTCTGTTCATGGGATTCTCCAGGCTAGAATAGTGGAGTGGGTTGCTATTTTCTTCTCCAGGGCATTTTCCCGACCCAGGGATTGAACCTGCATCTCCTGCTTTGGCAGGTGAATACTTTTACCACTGAGCCACCAGGGAAGCCCAACAGGGTATATACAGAGACAGTAAAGAATTGGATTAGTATAACTTCTCTTCCAATATGACTATCTTTAGATGGTTAGCATTGTATTTTCTTTATGATCCTCTTTTGTTTCCACTCATGACTTATTAAACATGGAATTGTTGGCTTAAAAGTTTGGAAGAAGCATCAAGAACATATAGTTCAACCCACTGTTTCAAGCTTTTGTTCTCTCTATAGCATTCTTGTGATGTTATAATAGTTTAACATGCATACCATGTAAATTGAAATTTACCCCCTCCTGAGAAATACATGTATCCAGATATAGTCTGGCTTTGCCTCAGTGACTTACTAGGGAAGAGATACTTATCACAACTTGGTTTACTGATTTAAACCCATATATTGATGATACATCTAGAGCTAGGTTCTTGGCAGGGTACCTTGTATGAGATGGGTATGTAAAACCTAAACCTTGATTCCTGTCCTTGAGCTCTTATATTGGTGGGGGAATTTGACCTTCAGTAGCAAGGACCTTATTGTAATAAGTTTTCCAGTAGCATACATTGGGAACAAAGTTTCCAACAAAGACATAGGAAAATCAGTTCTAAATAATTGGCATGTCTGAGGGATAGCAAGTTATGTAATGTGACACAGTGGTAAGAGCAGCAGAAGATGAGCATGTTAGGTTAAATCACAAACAACCTTGATGTGCCATCAGAAGCTATAAAGAAAGGAGTGACACATCAGGTTCATACTAGAGAGAACTTGTGCTAGTGTTGAGAAAGGACTGGAAAGAAGAGCAGATTGACTGGTTAGGAGGCTCTTGCAGTAGTTCAGATGTCCATATTTCCTAGAATTTCTGGCATTCCGAACTCTCTGATTTATTACCTAGATAGATAAAGATATATAGCATTCTTTCTTGTGATTCATTTTTAGAGTCCATCTGAAACTCAGTAAACAAGTTCCGGAAACTTCAGCAAGTGTGTGTGTTGCTGGTCCCCTTAAATATTTTTATATTTCCCTATGAACAGCTGATTTTTCTTGTCTTATCTGAATTGCCAAAATATCAATACTAACTATATGAGAATAAATCCTCCAACCTTCCTTTCCACATATGTTGAAAAATTCAGCTCCTTACTCCCTGGCGATGTAATATTGCTGAAGATTCTTGATAACTTACATTTCTTCTGATTACCTTTTAATTTCCTTTTTCCCACTCAGTCCTTGATTGGTACTTTATGTCTCACTATCCTTAATATTTTTTCATCCTTCCAGTCCTTTAATCTGAAACACAGAATTTGACTCTGTTCCTTCCCCCAAAGTACCATACACAGCAGACTTTGATAAAGGTAAGTGGCAAGAAATTGGGGTTATAAGAGAGTAGTGACAATGCTGACCTTTTTCCTGAGCCCTGTACTTTGGGAAAGCAGTGAAGATTAAGAAATCCCCCACCCTCTTGTGTTCTGTGTGACAGCTAATGACAAAAGACCATCCTACCCTGACATCCTTTGATATTAGACCAACCTCCATCGTTTCTCACGACACCCAAAAGACTCAGAGATAACTCACATTTAGCTTTCTCTATAAAACTTCAGGCCCCTTTCCCTTTCTTTGAGATATTTCTCATTAGTGACATCTTTTATGCAGTAGCCTTGTCAACTTTAAAAAAAATGTACAGTGTGAGAGTTATGAGTTAAGTTTTGTTTGGAGCAATATGAGGACTGTAGCCTGAGAGACAGCACCTCAGATAGCTCTGAGAAACTGTTTCAAAGAGGTAGAGGGGAAGGACAGTATATATGTGATTTTGGTAAAAGAGGAGTATGTGCAATCAAGCATGTTTATTTTTTTTTGGAAAGTTTCTGCTGGTCTCGTGAAGCTTCCACTAGTCATGAGAAACAATCACCATGAAGGATTTTAGTGCTTTTCTAGATATGAGGAGATACAAGAATTGAGCTCATAAAATCAGCACCTGAGAATATCTAACTATTTGAAAACCAGTTTTCTGAGAGCACAGAGTGCCTCCTTTCTGCTCTCCACCCTGGACTACTTCAGAGGGTATTGGAAATCAGCAGCTGCGGCAGCAGATAATTTAATGTAGAGGTAGATGGCAGCACACATGTGTACCAAGTGCCAGTTTGTGGTTAAGTTCAGTTCAGTCACTCAGTCGTGTCTGACTCTTCACGACCCCATGGACCACAGCATACCAGCCCCTCTGTCCATCACCAACTCCTGGAATTTACTCAAACTCATGTCCATTGAGTCAGTGATACCATCCAACCATCTCATCCTCTGTTGTCCCCTTCTCCTCCTTCCTTCAATCTCTCCCAGCATCAGGGTCTTCTCAAATGAGTCAGCTCTTCGCATCGGGTGGCCAAAGTATTGGAATTTCAGCTTCAGCATCAGTCCTTCTAATGAACACTCAGGACTGATCTCCTTTAGAATGGACTGGTTGGATCTTCTTGCAGTCCAAGAGACTCTCAAGAGTCTTCTCCAATACCACAGTTCAAAAGCATCAATTCTTCAGCACTCAGCTTTCTTTATAGTCCAACTCTCACATCCATACATGACTCCTGGAAAAACCATAGCCTTGATGAGACGAATCTTTGTTGGCAAAATAATGTCTCTGCTTTTTAATATGCTGTCTAGGTTGGTCATAACTTTCCTTCCAAGGAGTAAGTGTCTTTTAATTTCATGGATGTGGTCACACCTGAATAACTGTGCACTTAACTGTTTGTTGTATTTTGTCTGTTTCATCACCTAACAATTGAAATATAAGTATTATGTATCAATTTTTCCTGTATCTTTTGCCATGCCCTTCTCTAGCAGGTATATTATTTCCAACTTTCTGTCATCCTGCTAAATCCTTCTGTCATTTTTCCATCTAAATTTTCTTGTCTCTTTAATTTATTGAATTCCTCATCCCTTTCCTGTCTAGAATGCCAGAGCAAAGTAAAATTAAATATCCTTTATCTTTTAACCGAGTATTTTATTTTCTTCTTTTTTTTTTTGCACTTTCTTTGCAGATCTCTCTCTAGGGCCTCTCTCTTCTCACACGAATGGCTTTCTAAAATGCTTTGAGAAACTAAGGTCATTCTTTCTTGAAATATCTGCCACCACTTCTTAATACACCACTTTATGGCTCATTTAAAAGACTGAAAGCCAATAATTCAGAACCCCTAAAGTCTAGACTGACAACTTCAAATAATGTATGAAAATAACAGCTGTAATAATTTTAAGTAAAATTAATTTTTTTAGTATATATCTCATTTAGCAATGTTCACCAACAACATTGTAATGTCGATTTTTCTTTTCTTCATTGAAGGTGACTAAGGGTCAGGGAAGGTCAGTGTTTTGCTCTTACTTTTGTGTAGTAAAATGGGGCTAATATAAGACCAATGATATAGTCACAGATGCTAAACTCACAACTTATTCAGCCTATCTACATCTCTATTAAATATCAGTAAATGACAAGGAAAACACATTACACAGAAACAGTATGAATTCAATGACCATTAATCATGCATGAATATATTTGTTTAGAAACTTTATATGTTTGAGTTAGTGGAGGTTTTAGTCTCAATGTACATAAAGTGTTGCAAATACTAACCAGAAGGAGATCTATTGTCCTCCTGTGTTAGGGATATATATGAATATATGTGTGTATATATGCCTGAGTGTGTGTGGGGGGGGGATTTAGAAGTAGCAATAGAAAATGCTAAAATTCATAGACTTCTGGAAGGTTTTGAGTATAGTAAATTATATGTCAAGAAGGATTTACTCTGCAAAGTGCTTACTTTCATGTAACCACAACCCTGAGTTAAGCCTCTATTGCATTTGAGAGCGTTAATCTCACAGAGCAGAGCATTCACATAATTACTGCCTAATGTTAGTGATGATAAAATGAGAAAATGCATTTGTAGTTGGAGTAAGCTTAATTAGGAGAAGAGCTGCTTGTGACATAATTAACTTTATTTTAGGGGGAAGTCAGGGAGAAGTTTTCAAAGGGTTTTTTGTTATGGAGATAAAAGGATAAGGTAATGAAGAGATGGACACGAATTATCAGTTAGAAGTCCTGTAAGTTTTCATCTTCAGGGATGCTACATGTGATATGTAGTCAGTGTAAAAAGAGAAAATATCTATGATTCACGTTCTCTCACATCTTTCACTTGATGTTTTCAGTGCTTGGAGAAAAGTCCAGGGGTTTTGAAATGAGAGTGCATTCAAATAGTGGCTCTTACAAATTATTGGTTTGAGTTAGAATCAACAGTAGTAGCTTGCTGCCTTGATTATTTCCTAGCTGCCTGCTGTAGGAAAGAAGAGTGCATCTACCCAAAGCAGATAGGGTAGTAGAACAAGGAGGCAATGTGAGGAGCATATAGAAATTTAACCAGATGTATGAAGGCTTTAAAAAGTATTTCAAACTTTTTTCTGATTGTCTGTATTGGTTTTCTTCTACTAAAATTAAAAGGAGGAAAATACAAATAGTGGAAATGCTCCTATGCTTCTTGAATGAGAGGAGTGAACAAGAAATTGAGGTAATTCCTCCTAAGGAACACTAATTTCTTCTTGAACTAGGAGTCAGAGTCATTTTTCTGAAAGGACAGAATTGGAATAGTCTATAAAGAATGTAAGAAGCACTACTTCCTTTGTATTTTCTATCAATTTTATCTAATGATTTCTAAATAGAAAACATCACAGTATGCCAAGGGAGAATATATCATGGAGAGATTTATTCATGTCCTTCAAAAAGTGGGAGGCTTTAAAATAACTCTTGTAGTGAGAGAGGAAGGAGAAAAAGAAATTTAGAAATTTAAAAAACAGAAACAGAGTGTAGAGGAAAGAGAAAAAAAATCCTGGTAAGAAACAAATCAGAAATGTACTCAGGCAATGTTGATTCGTGCATTAGAAGCCATGAATCTGAAGAACTAATCCATGTCATAGTCAGAGTTTTTCACTGTTGATGTGAATCTTATGCCAGGTGTCATGAGTATTTATGTCTTTAGAGCATCTGTCTCCAGACTCTACTTCCTAAGACTTTTATCCAAGGACTTTTTAATGTTTAAAACCAAAGAACATAATGTGGAATATAGATAGGAATATATAAAAATAGGATGGATTTTATATATCTTTCACAGAGGGTCATCTTGTAAGAATTCATCCTTAGAGCTTTTCACTAGTCTGCAGCATATTCAGAGAGCCCAGTAGATATAAATTAATATAAAGGTTTAAATGATTTCTTTATTTAAGAAAGTTTTGGTCAAATTTAGATATACAGACAATGCTAGTCTATTCTTAAGAGCCAAATGGTTTATAAATAAATCAAATAAAGATGAAAAGAGATAAAGGGAATATAAAGCTTATCTTTATTTTTTCTTAAGGAAATGGGCAATTTATACTACTAGGGAAAAGAAAATGCAGTATGTCTGTGGAAAATAGGCTTATGTCAGAAAAATAAAGATACCTCAGTTGTAGAGCAGATATTAATAAATCCTTACAACAGAAAAAAATGCAAGAGTAAGCAGTATGAGCACATTTTTTTCCCGTTTGAACTATTATGTTGCTTTTCATGAACAAGTAATTAAGGTAAAATGTTTTTCAGGGTTTTATACATTGTACTCTGATTGCAGTTGTAAGTATATTGTTAGAGGACATGCTTGAATCACTAATAGACATGTAGCATTCTCTGCAAGATTTAAAAAATATTTTATAGTTGAGAATCTGTAGGTAAAGACTCATTATTTATTAGGTAAATGAAAATAATAAGAAAAAGTATATAACATTCCCCCAAAACTTGCCACAAAAAAAGATTTTTCTTGAAGTTTGAAAGTAAGCAGAAATCTCATATTAACCCTTTTGGTCATTTAATTTGACTCACTAACTTCATCACCCATTCACCCAGAGTGGTCTTTCCAAAAATATGGTAAGCAAAATATCCAGCGACAGGATGGATATTCCTATGTCATGAATGTGGTAAGTGGATTTCTAGGGTGGCCTCAATGATTCTCACTTCCTGGCATTCGTGGCCTTGAGTTAGGATCCTTGATAATGGACAGGGGAGAAAAAGGTGTATGTGTGGAGGCTGTTGGTCAGGCAGATGGGAATGGGGGTCTGTGAAGGTCTCCTCTGATTAATTTTCTCAGTGAGATAGAAAGTACTGTGATTGGCTGAGAGTGAAGATTTGCTGGGTGATTGAGAAGAGAGAAGGTGTGGAATAGTCATTTAGGAGTGAGAGACTACATAGACCAGGCAGGAAGGATATGACTGAATGGCAGTGTTCAGAGTCCTTAGAGGTGGAAAGGAGATATCTGAGACTGGGGACTGGGAGAGAAGCACAGGCTAGATGTGTGAAGTTGGGGATTAAGGACCCATTTTATGAGAAGCGAAGTCAGGGAAGATGATCGAGTAAGAAAAGTGCCAGGAATCTGCCTCTTCCCTAAAAATTCAATTGTACTGCTAGAAACTGAAGTGCTTGTTTTGGAACTCTGGAGTCTATTTGATCCCTGAACCCTCCAGAGGAAAGCTTGACTGATACATTGCTATTAATACCTGTCAATTTCAGCTTTCAGTGCATTGTAACAACTCTCATACTCTGCCCCATGGCAGGCAACTGTGGAAATGGCAACCTACGTTTCTGTATTGTGTTGCTGGAGCCAGGGTGGACAGTGAGGATCTTGTACTTCAATTATTGGGGCTATGTGTTCTGATTGCATATTGATTTTTCTGATCAGTTTGGTGCACAAAGGAAAATCACCATTGTTTTAATCCCTACTGGCTAAAGCAGCTTCTAGGAGATTTAGAAAGACAGAACTTGGTTATTTTTTGGACATTCAAAAATGGCCATGCACACAGGGTTTTATAAAGTGACTGGGCATGCCAGAGAAAGACTGTGGCTTAGAAAAGACCTGAGACCTGTGTTCATGAATAGGAACGTTTAACCTTGCTAAGATGTCAGTACTACTCAAAGTGATCTACAGACTCAACACAATCTGTGTCAAAATTTTAACAGCCATTGTCTCAGAAATGAAAAAGCAGTCCCCAAATTCCTAAGGAATCACAATGGGCCTTGTATAGCCAAAACAGGCTTGAAAAATAATAAAGTTGGCAGACTCACATTTTTTGACTTCAAAACTTACAACAAAGCTATAGGAATTAAAATAGTATGATGCTTGCATGTGGACAGACATTTAGACCAGTGAAATAGAAAGCCTAGAAATAAACCCTTAGGTATATACTCAATTAATTTTCAATCGGAATGCCAGGATCATTCAGTGTGGCAAAGATAGTCTTTTCAACATATATTGCTGGGAAAACTGGATATCCACATGCTTAGGAATGCAGTTACATATACATCTATATATCCTACAACTCAACAACAAAAAAGTTGTTTTAAAAGAATGGGCAAAGTTCTTAAAATGACATTTATCCATTGCAGATATGTAGGTGGCCAAAAAGCACATGAAAAAGTCTCAGAATGGAGAGACTTTGACAGATACTTGTATACCCATGTTCATAGCTGAAAAGGTGAAAACAAATTAAGTGTCCATAACAATGAATAGATAAGCAAAGTGTGTTACATGCATACAACTGAATATTGTTCAGCCATAAAAGGGAATGAAACCTTGATATATCGACTTTGAGACACCATCATTCTTTGTGAAAGGAGCCAAACACAGAAGGACAGATATTGTATAGTTCCACGTACATGAGGTACCTTGAATAGGCAAATGCATAAGAGAGTACTATAGAGATTACCAGGTGTTGAGGAGGTGGCAGAAGGGGCTGTTATGTAATGGGAACAGGATTGTTGAGGATGATGAAAACATTTTGAGTATAGATAGTGGTGATGGTTACACAACACTGTGAATATATTTAATGATACCAAATTATGCTCTTTTAAATTGCTGAAGTTATTAATATTGTGCTATGTATATTTTACCACAATGAAAAAAATTTTAAAAGGCACCTATCTGAAGTTTGCATTCATCAATTTAGAGTCCAGTCAGTACGACTGATTAGTTTTCTTTAGCATTGCAGGAATCATTGACATGCCAATGAATAATTGAGATAATTTACATCTAATAGAAATATATTCTACTATTCATATAAAAAGAAGCTTTAGGAATTCAGATAACTAAGAAATTAAAGAGTATGTTAGACTGGTTGAAAAAGGCTTTGTGAAGAATACAGGATTTGACTAGAGCCCTGGGAATTTTAGTATTTGGATATATGAGCAAAGAGGACATTAAATCTTGGTATGGAAAACAAATACATTAGTCTTGGATTCTGTAATTAGCATGCTATTAATATATTATAGGGTAATGATACAGGGTAAGTTTGAGCAGATAGTTAATGTAAAGACATGGTGTGGACATTTGGGACATGTATGGGATAAAAACATGGAAGGTGATGTAAAACTAGATTTTAAATGGTCATAAAACCCAGGATGAAAAGTGTATATTTTTTCTATGAAACTGGGAACAAATGTTGTATAACAGAAAGGAGATATGATATGATCAATATTTTAGGAATATTAACTGAGCAGCACTATGGAACAGAGGGCACTATGACTGAAATTAGTGAGAAGAGAGGGATGAATTCAGAGACAGGTGTAACTAGGCTGTGGCAGTCATCTTGCCAACACAAGAGGACAGCTGACAGAACCACACGCATACTTACTGGGCAGTTGACCCATCCCTGGAAGCCACCTAACTCTACACTTAAGAGAAATAATTACTTATTTGTTTAAGCCAGTGGGTGGGTTTTTTGTTTTCTGTTACTTTTTGACAAAATTATACCTGACAAAAATGCTTAGTTTGGTGGCTGGTATATGCAAGTATTCAAAGTATATTGGTGAATACAATAATGTGTGCGTCTCAAGATCAGGCACTCCAGTATGGTTAGCGGATAACAGGCCTTTAAACACAACAACAGTAAAAGTTCCAGTAGACAGAGTAACTGGAAGATGAATAGGGTGTTTAAAGAGCTTAGGAATTCCCCATTATTGTGCTAATTTGTGAGATATGTTAGAGGTGCACAGAGAGTTGAGCCTGCTGTGCCCTTCGCCATAGTCAATAAACAAAAAGTTTAAAAAGATGACAACAATTATGTCAGTTTAGTTAGTTTAAGGCCTTTAAAACCCTTAAAAAAATCCCACTGTTAGTAATTGATAGCCTTATGATTTAGCTGACTAGATTTTGGATATGATCTTATCTCAGAATGTCATCCACTATCTATTAAAATTCCTGGCACAGCCATCATCCAAGACTTTGGTTTTTTTGTATGTTTGATATGGCGAAATACAACTGCTTCTCAGTATTTTTCTTTGTGGATTAAGTTTTATCCCTTCTCTTTCTGCCAATAAGAGAACTTAGTGGAGAAGTTCAACTGTTAAGTTAGATAATCACTTCAAGTATATTATGGATGGAATCACATTGGGTAAAGCCTGGAACAAACAATATTTTAGTATGTTTAACTTCAAAATCTATGGACTTAAGTATAAATATTGTTTCAGCCAAGTTATTATATATTGCTTTGTTTTTAAGCTTTTTACAATGAGGTCCTTTAGTTTAGTAAGCTAAAGATACAAATTTATACGGTTTTGTGTGTGTACAATGTTACGGAATATATTAAAGTTTTAACTATGAATTAAAGGTAGTCTATAATTCTCATGAGTATGTCTGTTTCATAACTTTTATTCAGGCACACTTTATCCATCAGTATTAAATGATCATCTGTATAAAGAAAATGAAACCTGATATAAAGGTTATAATATTACATAGAAATGGCAATTAGAACATCCAAGAGCTTTTAGAAAAAAAAAGATGAGGTACTTAAGCCCAAAAGATAAATTAGTTCAAATGACTCCCATCTTCTCATACTACATTTTATATAGAAGAATAGAAATCCAGATGTTAAGATTAACTCTTCATTTTTCAAATAAGTATTGAATTGCAGTGTAATTTTGAGAACCTTCACTTTGTTACTCTTAACTGCTGTTTAATGTACTCCAAGGGAGTATTTTCTAAAGATGAAATCATATACACATATAATGTGAGTTTTCCTTGAATTTTCTTAAATAATTTTAATCGAGGTTCATTGACCAAAGTAGTCCTATGTAAATCAGTATAAGGCTCTTTTACTCATTCAAGGTTTTCCTGAATTCTGAATAAAACACATTGTATTTTCCCATAGATATTTAGATAACAGCTTTTTTGACACTTTATTTATGACTATTAATTTACTAAAGATCTTTCATGGTAAAAATTTTTAATGAGATTTGTAAAGCTATGATATTTTATAATTGTAGCACACTTTAATAACCTTGTGAATAAATGAGGTGATTTCATGAAATTCAATAGAGTAAGGGGAAAAATGGAGAAGAAAAAATACCTTTACTTTACAAAAATCTTTTGTACAGAGATTAACATATAATTTTATTGATTGATTTAAAAAGGAATAAAATTATGCCATAATTGCATTTTATTGATGTGAATTTGATTTATTGGACCAATTAAGAACACTTTTCTGTACAATTTTATAATTTTTGTGCAGTGAGTTCTCAGAGTAAGGTATGGATGACTTAAATTTGAAAGCAATTCTGGCTTAGGCCCTAGTTTTGAAGTGTCAATACAAGTTCATATATTATAACATATTGCAGGTGCACTTCTTAAATGTCTTCTTAAACCATTGGTAGCCTGTTTTTAGATTGACTGAATAGGCAACTTTATAAAGAACTATTTCTGGAAGTACTAACTCAGCATAATGAAGAAGAATAGAAATCTCATTGGTAATTGGAGTAACAATTTTAAAAGCATTGAATTGTTCTTTTATGTGAAGAACAGGTGGTAAAGAAGAAAAAGGAATTCACTGAAGTCTTCTATTTGAACCTTATAATTTAATTTTCAGAATATAGTAGTAATCAGCTCAATCAAAACGATTATCATATAAAAAGGAACAAGTTTGATAAATTTAAATATATCTAGAGCAATATTTTTGAAATTTAATATACAAATAAGAGGATACTAGTTGTCCTCTTTTCTGTCCCTCACCTCCTACAATTAAAGAGGCATTTGATATTAAAATAAGGTCACACAATAATTACCCATGGGTTTATTGTCACCATGTATTCTTGTCATACTACTTATCGATAGAATAGCACATATTACATATTATTAGTAGTATGGGTAAATTGTCAAATTAATTCTGTAGGAATACTGTGACAGAATGAAGAAAAAGAAAGAATCTCAGAAGCCATTTTTATTTTTCTAATATATGTGGAAAGATGAGTTGTTCAAGGGTCACCTAAAACACAGTTCTCATCATATCATTCCTAAGCTCGCCAACATTTCATGCCTTACTAATGACTGTTATATAAGTGCAAAAGTTTCAACTCATGTATTATAGCCCAGATTTTCCATTCTAGTCATATCTTCTCTATTCTTCATCTCTCCCTTTATTCTGTTCTTCTACTGTATCATCTAATAAAATTATGCTATTCAGTTCCCAAGTCATGCCTTATGCTTTTCTAGGTAAGGATTTTGTTTATACTGCTTCTCTCACCTAGAAATCGCTCATACCATTTAACAAAATTCCACTTATTTTCTTGATCTATCTCTAGTATCTCCTTTTGTGAAGCCTTTTCTGATTCTCCCAACAAAATGAAATCTCTTACTCTTTAAGAGCCCTATAGAACTAATAATACTAATCTTTCCTGCAATATAGATATTTGTGCATTTGTCTTATTTCCCTTTATACTTTACTGGAATTTCCTTGAGGTAGAACTTGATTATTTTTCTTCTTTGTATCCCCTGTGCACCAAGTACTAAATGAATTTACACCTTGTTGAGCAAAAGATGCAAGATATGAGAATCTTCCTTAACTTCACTTTCTACAGATTAGCCCTCCACAATATAAGATGAGAAATGAAATATTAATAGGTTATTCAAACTCTGAGTAATCTGGAAACAAATAATCACCTTTGGTTTATCAGTCTTCCAGAAAAATGATTTAAAATTTAGATTTCTTTGGTTGTGTAAATAAAAGGAAGTCAATACAAATGAAACAGTGGTCAAGATGTAAATATTTTTTTCCAAAGCTTGGAACTGAGTGTATTTAATCCAATCTCATTCCTTTATTTGCCCTGATAATATTTGAAAGCAACCACTCTGTACAAATGCATGATACTAGATGTGGAGTGATAATAACCAACCTTTTGGGCGGCATCAATCTAAATGACCGTTGTTCATAGTGCAACCAAAATGTAGGTCTTAGCTCTTGCTACTCTGGAATGCATATCTTAAAAAGGAACACAACACAAAATTTTTTTTAAAATAGGCTGGCTTTCTTACTGTCTCTCATTCAATCCATATGGAAACAAAGGTATTTTAAAATGACTTGGCTTTATGAAGTCGGTGTTTCTAGATGCTTGTGATAAATTTTATCAGAGTTGTCTGGTTCCTTTAGTATTTTTCTTCTGATGCATGCATTCTCAGTCATTCAGTCATGTCTGACTCTTTGCGAACCCATGGACTGTAGCCCTCCATGCTCCTCTGTCCGTGGAATTTTCCAAGCAAGAATACTAGAGTGGGTTGCCATTTCCTCCTCTTGGGATTGAACCTGCATCTCTTGTGTCTCCAGCATTGGCGGTGGATTCTTTACCACTGCGCCATCTGGAAAGCTTTTACCTAAATTCTTCTTTCTTTTGTGAAAGAAATTCTTGTGACCTTTAACCTAAATTCTTTCTTTGCTGTGCTTCTTAGAAGAGTTTAAGATCTTGGAGTCATCCTTGTTTTGAGACTTATATTGGTGAGCTAGTTCTAACCCACCTAATCTACCTTGTTCAGAATTTCAAGCCCCTTATGTATAGCAGGGGAAAGAACTCCTCCCCCAAAAGCCAGTCTGTAGAGGTACAGCATTCTCACATGGAACATATCTAATATGTTTCTAATTCAGTAATGAATTCAATGAATTCAATCAGTAATTGAGTTTCTAATTTAAATAATTCACTCTTCTATTTTGATGATTGACAAAATGAATCTAATTCTGTAGTTCAACTAGATCACCCATTCAGGTTGCTTCATCAAAATAAAAGGAACTATGTTGACACAAGTTTTATTCCATTCTCTGATTTTGAAAGATGGCAAATTCATATATTCTTCCCCATAATCTACAGGGTCCATCAAAGCTTCTGCTGAGTCTTGATAACAGGTGCTTTCTTTCCAGAAATCAGCTAAGGGCACAAGTCCTACAAATGAGATGAAGATTTTGCCATGGAAAGTTATGCACTATTTTCTCTCTTTTGACTTCTCCCCAGAGTCTTTTTGTCTCTTGTTCACTGTCACACACACACACACATACACTCATACAGATTTCTTGATTAAAAAGTTCTCCAGAAGATATTTCTAGGGAAGAATTGTTTTTTCTTTGCTTGTTTGTGTTTTGAATGATATTTTCTGAAGTCTAACACTTCTGAGCATTTTCAGAGTATCTGCTTAAAAGTTTGTTCAATTTGGTCAAATAATTTGCATGACTTCAGCTAAGCTTTTAGTTCAGCTTTTTTTCTCAGTTCTGGGCAGCTACTTTAACAGGTGTGCTCAGATTTTAAAGTGACCATTTTCTGGGTGAATTAAGCCTTTCGCTCAGTTTAGATGTAGGAATTTTCTCTGTATCATGAATAAATTATTCTGGCCAAATAGGAAAGGAAGTAAATACATCAAATAGAAAAATACTTCTACATATAAATTTGTTTAACCTAAAATGAAACAATTTCTATCTATTTAAGTGACTTTTTTTGCATCCTATGAAATTTTTAAAATACTAATAAAAGTAAAAATGTCATCAATGGAATGGAAAGTTTTTAAACCAACATTTATAAATAAACTTCATGACTTGAAATTATTTCATTTCTCTGAATACCCATATTTGCCTTTACTGTGCCATATAATAATTTTGTTGTACAAATTTCAGACAGACTATAGCCACTATGCTTCTAAGATATGTTTTTTAATTAGAGGATAGAGAGGTTGAAGAGAATATAAATGAATAAATTTCTTGCAGCTGGCCAATTATTAGAGAATACCATTCACTGTTGATGTAAATCTTTGGTTCATATTTTATGTTTATCTCAAGATACTACACGCTGAAACTGACAAAGCTATTGTCTGTTAGATAATAGCATGCATTGCTAAAGACGACTGATTATGCAATCTGAAGAGGACAGTTCCATAACATCCAAAACTAAATATGATGTAAATGGCTTTTTAAAATGTGAACTATTTAACGATAATTTACTTTCAGGTTTTTAATATCAGTGGATAAATGTTTTTATTGTAATTTTGTCTCTATCATCTGTGCTTTCTAACCAGAACCATAGCTAAGTTTTAAATGGCAGTTTCAGAATTAGTATATTGAAAAGTGACACTAGAAATTGGGTAACTAAGTTGGTTATCCTGGAAATTAAGATTTGCCAAAGTATGTTCCATAAATATCGATGCTATAAGATCATGGGACAAAAGGGGAGTGTGTAATGAAACTTGATGGGAGATGCACACATTGTGCTGATCCTTTGCTATGTATGAGTTAGAATTTCACAGACTCGACTATGATCTCCAATAAAGAAATCTGTTTTAATCTTGTTTAATCCAACTTTCCCCAAATTTATTTGACCACAGAACACTATATGTGACATGAACTCTTCATATATGCCAAATGATCTCTGGTATCTGTTCACATACTTAAAAGAAGATTCTCTCTCTATTTCAGTACTCTTTGTGTACATCAATACAAGAGGTACTATTCTCCTCTTCTCTCTTTGTACAACAGATCTGATGTACAACTCTATCTCGTTTGACAGAGGCAGGAGTTTGTTGAAGAGTGAGGTTTGCTTTAGGACGAATGAGGAGACCAGCCAGCTTCTTCCTACTGTCCTGTCTCATCCCACTTCCATGTGCTCTTTTCTCTGAAATGCCAGCATAAGGACCATAGAGGGTGATGGCCAGAAGAACATTGCATGTTAAATTACTTAGTCATCTAAGGGCAAAGATAAATCAACAGGAACAAAGATAAGAGCAGTTCTGGTTGTATTGCGTTCTAAGATGTTCTCATTTTTCTGTACAATACTGTTTAAAAAGTACTTTAATAAAGAGCTGCAGAAGCAATATCTTAAAAGTATTAGTGGCTTGGTAGTGTCTGACTCTTTGAAACCACATAGACTGTTGCCTGCCAGGCTTCTCTGTCCATGGAATTTTTCAGGCAAGAATACTGAAGTGGGTTGTGATTGCCTTATCCAGTAGATCTTCCAGACTCAGGGATCAAACATGGGTCTCCTGCATTGCAGGCAGATTGTTTACAATCTAAGCCACCAGGGAAGCCTATGTATAATAAACCTAAAGCTTAAACTAAATATTATTCTTAAAGGCAGGAAGACAGAAATAACCACTATTACCATACCTTCTTAATAAAGTAGGTAGTCATACATTATTACCTAGGGATAGAAGAGCTACGAATGCAGAGGAAATGGCAGAACTGGAGGAAAAGTGAGAACCCAGCCTTCAGTTTCAGATTAGAGCATTGTTGCAAAAAATGTTTTTAAATCAAGAAGCTACTAGAACTAATAAAATTAAGCACACTTGCTAGATATAAGAATGATGTAACAATGAGTAACATTTCTCTGTATCAACAGTGATTATATATTAAAAGGAACAAAATTTCTGGGAATTAACTAAGAAGGCCAAAGGTTTCCATAAATAGAATTTTAAAATTCTAATAATGGACAGACATATTGGTCTGAATAAATGAAGAGCCAATTCTAGTCCCTTGAATGGGATGTCCTTCTATAATGAAGATATTAATTTTCCCTCCTTTAATTTATAAATGTAACCCCACGGTAATTTATAAATGTAAAGTCTAGTTTGACTTTTGGAAGAAATTGATAAACACACTAAAATTTATGTAAAAATAAAGGCACATGTATAATTTTAAAAAAGAGTAAAGGAATAGGAGAAATCCCTATATTATTTAGTGAGATGTATTATAGAACTATATTAATAAAAACATTGTGGTTTTGGCAATAAGTAAGATAAATGAATAAGGAAACAAAGAAAAAGCTCAGAGATAGATCTATGTACATGTGAAGACAATTTATTATAAACTTGCCATCACAAATCAATGGATAAAGGAAAATTTTAGTAACACACACTGGGAAAATGGGCAGACAAAAGACTACATTCAGTGATGGAATCCAGGTGAATTAAAGACGTAAATAAAATGGTAAAACTACAAAGTTAGTAGAAGAAAATACTAGGAACACCACTGCAACCTAAAAAGTGGAGAAAGATTTCTTAATAAAAACTTAAAAAGTAAGAGCCATAAGGCAAAAAAATGGTATGAGCTTGAATATATCAAAAAACTAAATAATTCAACATTGGGTAGCCAAGGCAAAGTTAAGCAGATGACAGAGGGAAGAATATCTGCAGTGTTTAAAACCGATGGGGACTCAAATATGAACTAACCAAGGAATTTATGAGCTCAAGAACAAGATGAGAAACCCAAAGAGAAAATCTGCAGAGCATATGAAATTAATTTATAGTCTCTATTGATTATTGATTATTGCTTATTTTAGTCTTCTCCATAGAAGTTCAACTTAGTGCAGTAAGACTTATGTTCCTTCTTAAAGCTCATTTATTTCTATGTTACTGCTATTAGAGTATAAAACTGAATGTTAATGTTTTTAAACCTCAGGGAATAACAATTATTGTTAAGAGTAAAAATAAATTCTCCTAAGAAGTCTGGCAATTATGTGACAAATACATAGGACCCTAACTTCAAAGATAAGGTTCCCTAAAAGACTCATTGGAGTTAAAATTATCTAGTCATTTCTAAGGAGAGGATAAATGAATTTTATAAAACAAACTGGCATGAGAAACAATGTAGTATTGGGTTTCATCTAAGCGTAGAACTCACCATTTCCCCCCAAGGCTTAAACAAATATTACATGAGTGAGGACTCTTATAAAATGTTGTGTCTTGAAATAGATTTCATTAATGGCTTCTAGTGATAATTTATTTTTCCTTTAATGCACAAGTCTCTTCTCATACTAATAATGGATAGCTAATTTGCATATAAATAGATTTCAGTATTTGCTGAAGCAGAAACAAAACATGTTTCTTCCTCTCTCCCCTCCACCTCCGGACATTGTTAAACAAAACAAAATAAAAAAGGAGAAGGCTATATTGCAATAATTAACAATTAGTATTTCTAAATAATTTTCTTGATCGAAAATCTTTGCAAGCAACTTTCTTTCATGTTTTTATTGGTTTACCTCATGTCACAGGTTTTGACTCTATTAAAATAATTTTTTAAAAAAGAATCTGCATAGTTTTCTTAGTGATTTTTTTGATATAATTATGCTTCAAACAAGAACAAGTCAACTTCATATTGGTTATTGAAATGTTTATTATGACCCTCTGGGTAATTTCTCTTACAAAGTTTTTACTGTTTTTACTGATTAGTTAGCGTGTTCTGCTTTAGAGAAGGTAAATGTTGTTTTTGTGACTATATTGCTTAATTAGATAAATCCTTTATTTTTGAGATATAGCAAGTCATATGCTTGTAATATTTTGTTCCTTTCAGTTAAAAATGTGCAAATGTTACTCTTTCAGTTATCATATGGTTAAATGTATCAAGTATTAAAAAATGTTATCAGAACACATGTCCCCCCAAATATGTCTTATAATAAGGTCTTTTGAGCCCACTTCATTTCAACTAATAATGGTCATTAGTGGAAGAATGATTAACTCAATATATATATATATATGTATTAAAGATATCCTTTGATATTTGCTTTCAGCATTTGGAATAAGATATGTTCCTCTGTCATCTTTCATTAAGTGGATAGGAGGCATTATTTTGTGGAACACTTAGCATTTATTTTAAGTAATTCTTTCAGAAAATTTAGATAGCAGCTGTCGGTCCAGTGTCTATTAATAAGTGTGTCTTTCTGACCTGCAGAATCATTCAGTGGAAAGTGAATAAGGACTTCAGCTTGCAGAAAAGACAGGAAACATGACTATTACATTTGAGCAATTATATTTTACTTGATTTTTGTTATTTACATAAATACTCTTTTCATATCTTGGTATATACTTTTGCCAAGATGAATGAGGTGATTCCTGGGGGTTCAAAGCCCTTTCCAAAATGGAACCAAAAATATCCAGAAAGAGTAGCAAAGACACTGTATTGAAATTTATGTATTTTAAAAATATTATATAGAACTTTTCTACCAGTTTAAAAGAAAAGAGAGAAAATATTGTCCCCTAGAGAATATGACATGTTGCATTCTGCCACAGAGAGGCAGCCTTCACCAAAAGATGGGACTTAGGGGTATTTGATTTTTGGAAACTAACATTTAACTCTTGATTAAAAAAAATGTTTATAACAGGTTGAGAAAGTAGCAAGTAGGGCAGCCTTGACACCTGGGAGTGTGTGTGATAGCATGGAGATTGGAAGACAATTTGGCTTTCAAAATTGTGACATTTTTGTTTTCCTTAAATGTGTCAGTTCAGTTCAGTCGCTCAGTTGTGTCTGACTCTTTGCGACGCCATGAATCGCAGCACGCCAGGACTCCCTGTCCATCACCAACTCCCAGAGTCTACCCAACCCATTTCCATCGAGTCAGTGATGCCATCCAGACATCTCATCCTCTGTCGTCCCCTTCTCCTCCTGCCCCCGATCCTTCCCAGCATTAGGGTCTTTTCCATGAGTTAACTCTTCGCATGAGGTGGCTAAAGTATTGGAGTTTCAGCTTCAACATCAGTCCTTCCAATGATCACCCAGACTGATCTCCTTTAGGATGGACTGGTTGGATCTCCTTGCAGTCCAAGGGACTCTCGAGAGTCTTCTCCAACACCACAGTTCAAAAGGATCAATTCTTCTGCACTCAGCTTTCTTTATACTCCAACTCTCACATCCATATATGACCACTGGAAAAAACCGTAGCCTTGACTAGACAGACCTTTATTGGCAGAGTAATGTCTCTGCTTTTTAATATGCTGTCTAGGTTGGTCATAACTTTCCTTCCAAGGAGAAAGTGTCTTTTAATTTCATGGCTGCAACCACCATCTCTAGTGATTTTGGACCCCCCAAAAATAAAGTCTGACACTGTTTCCACTGTTTCACCATCTATTTGCCATGAAGTAATGGGACCAGATGCCATGATCTTAGTTTTCTGAATGTTGAGCTTTAAGCCAACTTCTTCATTCTCCTCTTTCATTTTCATCAAGAGGCTCTTTAGTTCTTCTTCGCTTTCTGCCATAAGGGTAGTGTCATCTGCATATCTGAAGTTATTGATATTTCTCCTGGCAATCTTGATTCCAGCTTGTGCTTCTTCCAGCCCAGTGTTTCTCATGATGTACACTGCATATAAGTTAAATAAGCAGGGTGACAATATACAGCCTTGACGTACTCCTTTTCCTATTTGGAACCAGTCTGTTGTTCCATGTCCAATTCTAACTGTTGCTTCCTGACCTGCATACAGGTTCCTCAAGAGACAGGTCAGATGGTCTGGTATTCCCATCTCTTTCAGAATTTTCCACAGTTTATTGTGATCCACACAGTCAAAGGCTTTGGCATAGTCAATAAAGCAGAAAAAGATGTTTTTCTGGAACTCTCTTTCTTGCTTTTTCGATGATCCAGAGGATGTTGGCAATTTGATCTCTGGTTCCTCTGCTTTTTCTAATACCAGCTTGAACATCTGGAAGTTCACGGTTCAGGTATTGCTGATGCCTGGCTTGGAGAATTTTGAACATTACTTTACTAGCCTGTGAGATGAGAGCAATTGTGTGGCAATTTGAGCCTTCATTGGCATTGCCTTTCTTTGGGTTTGGAATGAAAACTGACCTTTTCTACTTCTGTGGCCACTGCTGAGTTTTCCAGATTTTCTGGCATATTTAGTGCAGCACTTTCACAGCATCATCTTTGAGGATTTGAAATAGCTCAACCGGAATTCCATCACTTCCACTCCACTAGCTTTGTTCGTAGTGATGCTTCCTAAGGCCCACTTGACTTCACATTCCAGGATGTCTGGCTCTAGGTGAGTGATCATACCATCGTGATTATCAGGGTCATGAAGATCTTTTTTGTACAGTTCTTCTGTGTATTCTTGCCACCTCTTCTTAATATCTTCTGCTTCTGTTAGGTCCATACTATTTCTGTCCTTTATCGAGCCCATCTTTGCATGAAATGTTCCCTTGGTATCTCTAACTTTCTTGAAGAGATCTCTAGTCTTTCCCATTCTGTTGTTTTCCTCTATTTCTTTGCATTGATTGCTGAGGAAGGCTTTCTTATCTCTCCTTGCTATTCTTTGGAACTCTGCATTCAGATGAGAATATCTTTCTTTTTCTACTTCGCTTTTCCCTTCTCTTCTTTTCACTACTATTTGTAAGGCCTCCTCAGACAGCCATTTTGCTTTTTTGCATTTCTTTTCCATGGGGATGATCTTGATCCCTGTCTCCTGTACAATGTCACAAACCTCTGTCCATAGTTCATCAGGCACTCTATCAAATCTAGTCCCTTAAATCTATTTGTCACTTCCACTGTATAATCATAAGGGGTTTGATTTAGGTCATACCTGAATGGTCTACTGATTTTCCCTACTTTCTTCAATTTAAGTCTGAATTTAGCAATGTTAGATCCATGAATCAAGGCTAATTTGAAGTGGTCAAACAGGAGATGGCAAGAGTGAACATCGACATTCTAGGAATCAGCAAACTAAGGTGTACTGGAATGGGTGAATTTAACTCAGATGACCATTACATCTACTACTGTGGGCAGGAATCACTTTGAATAAATGGAGTAACCATCATGATCAACAAAAGGGTCCAAAATGCAGTACTTGGATGCAATCTCAAAAATGACAGAATAATATCTGTTCGTTTCCAAGGCAAACCATTCAATATCATGGTAATCCAAGTCTATGCCCCAATCAGTAACGCTGAAGAAGCTGAAGTTGAACAGTTCTATGAAGACCTACAAGACGTTTTAGAACTAACACCCAAAAAAGATGTCCTTTTCCTTATAGGGGACTGGAATGCAAAAGTAGGAAGTCAGGAAACACCTGGTATAACAGGCAAATTTAGCCTTGGAGTACACAATGAAGCAGGGCAAAAGCTAATAGAGTTTTGCTAAGAGAACGCACTGGTCATAGCAAACACCCTCTTCCAACAACACAAGAGAAGACTCTACACATGGACATCACCAGATGGTCAACACCAAAATCGGATTGATTATATTCTTTGCAGCCAAAGATAGAGAAGCTCTATACAGTCAGCGAAAACAAGACCAGGAGCAGACTGTGGCTCAGATCATGAACTCCTTATTGCCTTAAATGTGTACGCACTCATTATAAATATAAAAGTATAGATATGAAACCAAAATTACATCCACTTTGGTATGCTAATTAATTAATAATCCAGTAACAAAATTCCTGAATTTATCGTATAGCCCTTAATTTATTCCATCTGTTAGACCTAATTCACCTACTAGGGAAATGTAATATTCAGGTGAAAGCACAATATTTGCATTTAATTACTATGATTTTGGGGGCAAACTTGATATTTCTGGAAAGTGCTAGAGACAGCAAATGAAGATTACAAAGGCAGTGTGAAATATTGGAAAGAGCTGTTAAAAACACAGTCCAAGTCACAGAGTAGCTATTAACTTAATTTCCTATAAAATTTAAGTGATTTTATTTTTCTTTCCTCCTAGGGATGTTCTAAGGATTAAAAGTGGTTGAATGATTTGATTCTTACTCACTTTTTGACTTTGTAGAAGTTATTTAACTGATATCCACCATTTTATCCCCATTTCATAAAGAAAGAAACTAAAACTTGAGAACATTTACAGAATTTATGAAGCTAATATGGCTGGTGTACAGAAAGCTTGAATGTTTTAGGTTTAAAGATTTATTGTAGGAAATAATAGGCTAAAATAAGATAGAGATGAAATACATTTCAAAGAATTGTATCTTCCATGATAATGAAATACATATTATGTGTTATATTAATTATTTCATATTACTTGAAATAATGTAACATACCTACAACAGAATTCATGATGTGTTGAAGGATATATACTGAAAAGTACATCTCCTTACCGTCTTAATGGCACCAGTTTCCTACAACTCTCTATCCTTTCAGGCAGCAAGTGTTCTAAACTTGTTCACCAACATTTATGTAATATATCATCTAAATACCATTTTCACATTATAAGAAGAAATATGAATTCAAAGTATCAATTTTCTTTTTTTTTTTAAATAAATTTATTTATTTTAGTTGGGGGCTAATTACTTCACAATATTGTAATAGTTTTTGCCATACATTGACATGAATCAGCCATGGGTTTACATGTGTCCCCCTTCCTGGACCCCCCACCTATCTCCCTCCCCATCCCATCCCTCTGGGTCATCCCATTGCCCCGGCCCTGAGCATTTGTCTCATGCATCAAACATGGAATGGTGTTCTGTTTCACATATGATAATATACATGTTTCAATGCTATTCTCCCAGAACGTCCCACCCTCACCTTCTCCCTCAGAGTCCATAAGATTGTTCTATGCATCTGTGTCTCTTATTCTGTCTCGCATATAGGGTTATCATTACTATCTTTCAAATTCCATATATATGCATTAGTATACTGTATTGGTGTTTTTCTTTCTGGCTTACTTCACTCTGTATAATGGGCTCCAGTTTCATCCATCTCAATAGAACCGATTCAAATGTATTTTTTTAATGGCTGAGTAATATTCCATTGTGTATATGTACCACAGCTTCAAAGTATCAATTTTCCATAGACAGTTGCTGACAAAGAAAGGGAAAGGAAAAAAGAGTGGTTAAAATGCTTACAAGTAATGGGAGTGGTCTATAGTGGACTTACACATTGATTCTTCCTTCCTTTGGCTCAGTTCAGCATAACAAGCTTTAATTGAGGCACTGAGAATAAGGTAGGCATAGGCAGTAAGAGATTCAGACATATTCTAGAGGAAATGATGTGTTCTTAGTCACCCCTAGTGTCTGAATCTTTGGGACATCATGGAATGTACCCTGCCAGGCTCCTCTGTCTATGGGGATTCTCCAAACTAGAATACTGGAGTGGGTTGCCATGCCCTCCTTGAGGGGATCTTACCAACCCAGGGGTCGAACCTAGGTGTCCTGCATGCAGGCAGATTCTTTACTGACTGAGCCAATTCCTTAAGGTTTATTCTTTGATCACTATTTCTTGAGATTTAGGGAAAAGTGATTTCTTCGGTGTTTAAATATATTTGAGAACAGCTACATAAAAAGTTGTAGTTTAAAGGTTAAACAATGGGTTTTATGAAAATTACATTTTTTCATTCCACTTTCAGAGAATATGATTTATTATTTTGTCTTGAATCCAAGGGATCTGTACTTTAAATAACTAACCTGGGTAATTCTGATGCCTGTGGTCCATGAACTACACTTTGAGAAAGATTAGTTTAAAATGTATGATGCCCAGTATGATCCTTTGTTTTTTAGTCTTGATATTTCAAGCCCTAGAACAAATTCAGTCCAGAGGCCAGTGGAGAACATGTCCAAAGCTAGGGAAGGGCAGTGAATAGGACTTGTGGGTTATGTATTGAAGACAGATGAGGGAAGCCCTAACTATTTGGAAGTAAGCATTATTAATATAAACAAGTCCCACTGCTATTTGTCTTGGTTAAATTCATTAGTGTAGTTGATGAGAAGGCTTGCAAGGAAGGAATTTTGGTATTATTTCATGAAGGTATAGGAGCAGGGTTGGAAAATATTTATTAGTATTATATTCACAAGAACAGAATGAACAGAGACCACTGTTAAGGTGAAGAAAAAAAATCTTATTTAGATTTAAATATATGTGTAGATTTAAATTTACTGAAAATGAGGAAGAAGCTTTCTGAAATATTCAATGGTTAACCTAATAGTTTTTGTTTGATTTCTAATGAATCTAAGCAAAATATTTGTGCATGAAAGCCCCATTGTGTCATTCATTTAATCTATAAAAATGTTTGTTTTAAGATGCATAATGTATTCATTAAGTTGCAAATAAAAATGTTAACCATTTTTAATTGATTTGTCATTAAATAAATTCTCTAAGCTCTTCTTTCAGAAAACTCTAAACTCTGTGAACCTAGCTTTATTGTAAGCTATTTATAGCAGACATATTCAAAGGAAAATTCAAATCCAAATGCACTTGGGGGACTTAACAATTTTTAGCAAGTTAAGAAAATGGCAATAGTCACAATAAAATGGTAAAAATTAGCCAGTTAAAAAGTTTTGCTTAGGACTTCCCTGGTAGTCCAGTGTATAAGACTGCTCACTTCTAATATAGGAGGTGTGGGTCGGGAAACTAAGATCCCACATGTTGCATGGAGGAACAAAATAAAGCTTTGCTTTAAATTATAGCTCATTTACTATAGCTTTCTTAAATAATTTAGTTTGATTAATACTAATCAAATATTTAATTATTTAAAAAATAGAGTTGGTATTTATATTTTAAGAACTCTATATAACTTGATCTATGACATGACATGTTTTACAGACATATAACATTATCCTGATTTTTACATACAGTATTCACAGAGATAAGTACCAGTTTTAACAGGGGAAACCTTTCTATTTTAGCCCTGAGTGTTGATATATTGATGATGACCTAAGAAGACTTAGAATATATGTGGAGACTTCTCAACTTTTTGCTTAGGTAATATTCCTGGCATTCTGAATCCAAACCTTTAAATGAACAGTGGGATATAAAGCCCAAACTCAGTTATGAAAGGAAAATTTGCTACTAATTGTTATTGTTGTTCAGTTACCCAGTTGGTTCCAACTCTTTGTGACCCCATGGACTGCAGCATGCCAGGCCTCTCTGTCCTTCACCATCTCCCAAAGTTTGCCCAAGTTCATGTCCATTTCATCGGTGATGCCATCCAGCCATCTTATCCTCTGATGCCCTCTTCTGCTTCTACTCTCAATCTTTTCCAGCACCAAGGACTTTTCCAATGAGTCAGCTAGTTTCAGCTTCAGCATCAGTCCTCCCAACAAGTATTCAAGGTTGATTTCCCTTACGACTGGCTGGTTTGATTTCCTTGCTGTCAGGGACTCTCAGGAGTCCTCCAGCTCCACAGTTCAAAGGTGTCAATTCTTCAGTATTCCACCTTCTTTATGGTCCAGCAATCACAACTGTATGTGACCACTGGGAAACCATAGCCTTGACTATATGGACCTTTTTTGGCACAGTGATGTCTCTGCTTTTCAACACATTGCCTAGGTTTGTCATAGCTTTCCTGCCAAGAAGCAAACATCTTACTTCATGGCTGTACTCACCATCTGCCATGATTTAGAGCCCAAGAAGAGGAAATCTATCACTACTTCCACCTTTTCCCCCTCAATTTGCCTTGCAGTAATGGGATCAGATGCCATGATCTTAGTTTTTTTAATATTTACTTTTAAGCTAGCTCTTTCCCTCTCCACCTTCACCATCATCAAGAGGCTCTTTAGTTCCTCTTTGCTTTTTGTCATTAGAGTATTATCATCTGCATATCTGAGACTGTTGATATTTCTCCTTTCTATCTTGATTCCAGCTTGTAACTCATCCAGCCTGGCACATCTCATGATGTGCTCAGCATATACATTAAATAAACAGGGTGACAGCAGACAGCCCTGCCGTACTCCTTTCTCAATCTTGAAACTTTGCTAATAATGTATCAGACTAATTGTGAGGTATTTTATTTACCTTGAAGATAATGTCATGTTTTATTGATTAATTGATTATTTGTTCATCAATAAAAATCATCCATGTGTTACATATTTATACACTACCTACTCAAAGTGGTGTTAGATGAAAGGTGATCATCTTTCTTTCCAATTGGTGCATATAATTCATACAGAAAGGATGTTATAACTTCATTTCCAAGACTGGTGAATGTAATTCAAATTTGTATAATGTTACTGACCTTATCAGAGAGCAAAATTATCAGTAAGATCAAAGACTTAATCTGATAGGGTTTTTGATATGCATTTTGAAAAGTATTACTTGGAGGTACACAGTTAAACAGACTTCAGTATTTGAAGATATTCAAATTCAGTATTTAAAGATATTAGAATTGATTAAACAATTGAAGATAATGGAACTGATAAACAATTGATTAAAAATGGAAAAACAATTGATTAAAAATTGAAAAACCAAGAGAGTTCAAAAAAAACATCTGCTTCTTCTTTATTGACTATTCCAAAGCCTTTAACTGTGTGGATCACAACAAACTGTGGAACATTCTTAAAGAGATGGGAATACCAGACCACCTTACCTGCCTCCTGAGAAATCTGTATGCAGGTCAAGAAGCAACAGTTAGAACTGGACATGGAACAACAGACTGGTTTCCAAATCAGGAAAGGAGTGTGTCAAGGTTATATATTGTCGCCCTGCTTATTTAGCTTATGTGCAGAGTATATCATGCGAAATGCCGGGCTGGATGAAGCTCAAACTGGAATCAAGATTGCCGGGAGAAATATCAATAACCTCAAATATGCAGATGACCACCACCCTTATGGCAGAAAGCGAAGAATAACTAAAGAGCCTCTTGATGAAAGTGAAAGAGAAGAGTGGAAAAAGCTGGCTTAAAACTCAACATTCAAAACACTAAGATCATGGCATCAGGTCCCATCACTTCATGGCAAATAGATGGGGAAACAATGGAAACAGTGACAGACTATTTTCTTGAGCTCCAAAATCCCTGCAGATGGTGACTCCAGCGATGAAATTAAAAGATACTTGCTCCTTGAAAGAAAAGCTATGACCAACCTAGACAGTATATTAAAAAGCAGAGACATTACTTTGCCAACAAAGGTCCATCTAGTCAAGGCTATGGTTTTTCCAGTGGTCATGTATGGATGTGAGAGTTGGACTATAAAGAAAGCTGAGCAAGGAAGAATTGATGTTTTTGAACCGTGGTGTTGGAGAAGACTCTTGAGAGTCCCTTGCACTGCAAGGAGATCTAACCAGTCCTTCCTAAAGGAAATCATTCCTGAATATTCATTGGAAGGACTGATGCTGAAGCTGAAATGCCAATACTTTGGCCACCTGATACGAAGAACAGATTCTTTGGAAAAGACCCTAATGCTGGGAAAGATTGAAGGCAGGAGGAGAAGGGGACGACAGAGGATAAGATGGTTGAATGGCATCATCGACTCAATGGGCATGAGTTTGGGTGGACTCCGGGAGTTGGTGTTGGACAGGGAGGCGTGGCGTGCTGCAGTGCACGGGGTTGCAAAGAGTCGGACATGGCTGAGCAACTGAACAGAACTGAACTGAGTTTTCTGTCACCCTCAGATGAAATAAGGACTCTGTATTCATAAGCAAAATTGACTAAATGATTTATAAATTTTGGCTCATTATAAAGATAAGCATTTTTTAAAATATGAGGTTTTGCAACTTTATTCATAGAAGTATTTATTTTTGATCCACTCTTAGTGCACTTAAATCATTTTCATTTTAAATTACTCATTTTTCCTGTTATCTCTCATTTTTGCCTTGTAGCATTGGTTGACATTTCAGAGCGTGTGAGTTGGCATAGGGCTGAAAATTATATAATTGTAAGAATCACCTGCTCTTGAATTTTCCATTATATAGTAGTCATGATTCAGGCAGACTTTTCATAGGTGTTTGATTTGGAATGAGAAGTTTTTCTTCTTCTATGACCTGTGATTAAAATGTGGCGTTTTGGTAAATAAATAGAAGATAGTTTCTGCATAATCCAGATGTGACTCAGAGCTGTTGAAGCAATGTAAATCTTTGACCTGTATCATATAAGCAGTAATATACGTAATTGAAAATTTATTTTAAAATTAAGTTCAGTAAACCTTTTCTTTAATGCTCTGTAGCTCAGAGCAGTCTAAGTGCTAAAATGCAGCAAGCTGCATATTAAAGAAAGTTTTGCTTCACTTAATATTCCTCAAAGGAATTCCAATAAAAGAAAGTCTACTACAACTATATTTGAATATTTTCTTTTCTTTTAATGAGTTATAACCATGAATGTAAATATTTATCAGCATTATGATAAATAGCATTTAGCATTATGCCTTTTGCATTATGGTAAAGGCAGGGGATAGACTATATTTCATAACTGAAAATGGAACACTTGTACAATAGTGTTTGGATAATAACCTTACCTATTGCATTAACTTTTATAAATCTTTATGGTTAAAGTTGCAATTTTCAATTAATTGTGGAATTATATACCCATTTCCTGATGGTAGTTTGTGGTTTTTTACTGGATATTGTGGTTTTTTTCTGGATATTGAAGCAACTGATACATTTTCCTATGCATAGTTTGTGTATTTAAGATTTTCTGTTATGATACTCTATTTGTATAGATATATTATTTCTCTACACTGTAAATATAAATTGCTGTGGTTGTTTAGTTACCAAATTGTGTCCAATTCTTTTGTGACCCCATACACTGTAGCCTACCAGGGTCCTCTGTTACATGGAATTTCCCAGGCAAGAATACTGGAGTGAGTTGCCATTTCTTTCTCCAGGGGATCTTCCTGACCCAGGGACTGAACCCATGTCTCTTGCAATAGCAAGTGGATTCTTTATTGCTGAGTCACCAGGGAAGCCTTATAAATATAAGTTAATAGCATTTCAAAGAGTTGGACTCGACTAGCAACTAAACAACAGCCTACTGTCTTAGTCACTGTGGGCTGCTATAACAAAAGTACAATAGACTGCATGATTAAACAAAAGTTTATTTATCATAGTTCTGGTATCTGAGAAGTTCAAGATCAAGGTGCCCGGGGTTCTGGCCAATTCTATTCCTAGTGAGGGTCCTCTTCCTAGTTTGCAGATAGACATCTTACTTTGTCTTCACGTAAGAGAGAGAGAGAGTTGTTTGGGCAGGGGAAGGCGGGGGAGAGAGAGAGAGAAAATAAGCTCATTATGTCTTCTCTTATAAGGACGATAATCCCATCATAAGGGTTCCACCCTTATGAACTAATTACCTCTCAAAGTCCCCATCTCCAAATACCCTCACACTGGGGGTTAGGATTTCAAAATATGAATTGTAGAGGAACAGAAACATTCTGTTTGTGTTCTGTTCTGTAGCAGCCTCTCACAAGGGCTTTATAACTTTGGATATCTATCCTGTTAATTGAACTGATATTAGAATGGTTAATCTAGAGTCAAATGTTACGTTTTATTTAAAATTTTGAAATGTGCTTTGTAAATGAAGCTAAAGCTTTAAAAATGTTTCATGTGAACCTATCAATTCTAAAATACGTTGGATTCTAAAATATCAACAAGCATCTATTCTTCAAAGTCAGTGGTTTCAGATTGCATGTCTCCTAGGGAGATAGAGGCATTAATTTTGTATCCTATCTACTCTACTATTTCACTATTTATGTTCATTGTCAATATTCTGTGCTTCGGGTTTTTATTCCCTCACCCCACAGTGTCTTTTTAAGGCCCTCTAATTTAGTTTCATTTGTCACCACTCTTCTAAAGCTACATTCTATGTGCACTACTTCCCTGGTAGCTCAGATGGTAAAGAATCTGCCTACAATTTGGGAAACCTGGGTTTGATCGCTGGGTTGGGAAGATCCCCTGGAAAAGGGAATGGCCACCCACTCTAGTATTCTTGCCTGGAAAATCCGATGTACCAAGGAGCCTGGTGGGCTACAGTCCATGGGGTTCCAAAGAGTCGGACAGAACTGAGTGACTAAGCACAGTACATACACTTTACTATAATTCTTCTCTTGAAATATTTGATATGGTAGACATCTAAAGAATCCATCTGCAATGCAGGAGACGTGTGTTTGATCCCTTTTTTGGGAAGATCCCCTGGAGAAGGAAATGGGTACCCACTCCTCTATTCTTGCCTGGGCAATCCCATGAACAGAGGAGCCTGGCAGGCTACAGTCCATAGGGTTGAGAAAGAGTCAAAGACTACTTAGTGACTAAACAACAACCCTCTTCATATACAAGGCATGGCATGTTATAGACAGTAAGTATTGGTTAACATGGAGAAAAAAATAGCCTCTTTCTATTTATTGTCTATGATGTTGTAGTAGCTAGGTTTATTAACTAGACTGTTCCCTTCTTTGACTCTTCTGTTCCCTCTCTGTGTGCAGTTTCCCAAATTCCACTCCTCAGTTATTTGGTTTTCTCTCTCCATGCTCTTTCACTTAGAGAAACCTCGACTATTGCCTCTACATAAGTAACTCCATTCTTTCTCTCCAGGTCAGCTTTCTCATGAGTTTCAGTTACATATCTACAATTGTCCTCTGGATATCCTGCATCTTTTCATACATAACTGTCTCCAAATCAAGCCCAAAATCTTCCTCTGCTCTTTCTTTCTGTGTTTCTTTATTACCATCACAATATTACCTTTCTTGTAACCACTATTCATTTTTATCTCCTTCCAATCACTGTACATACTAAATGTTTATTGAATTTCTTAGAAAGTATTCTGAATTGTTCTTCTTTTTCCTTATCAATGTTAGTAAACTCCTTGTTAGTAACCCTGAAATAGACCATCTACAAGCCATTTCATTCTATAAACTATTGCCTGAGTTTATTTCTTAATTATCTTTTTCTTTATGAATCTCCTTTAGTCTAAAATCTTCGAGGGGTAGACTATGGAAGTGGTTTTTAAAAGCTTTTTTATAAAAAATTACTGAACAACCTTGGTTAAATAAAATTTTACATGGAACCCAAACAAAAGAGTGAATCTATAGTTGTTTTGGGTGAAAATATTTAAATGTAAGTGTTAGTCACTCAGTCGTGTCTGACTCTTTGCAATCCCATGGCCTGCCAGGATCCTCTGTCTGTGGAATTCTCCAGGCAAGAATACTGGAGTGGGTTGCCATTCCCTATTTCAAAATTTTATTTGGGCTCTACCTACACATTGTTCCCTGGGCAATTCTTTGGAATTTTTGGAAGATTTTAGAATAAAATTTGAAACTGTTGGCTCTAGTTACAAAATCTTTATTTAGGATTTAGGCTTGTTCCATTCAACCAATCTGTTTACACCATACAACTGTTCCATAGTTGTAAATTCCACCTTCGTGCCTTGACTTCTATCGTGTTTAGTGCTCAGTATGCTGTAAAACCACCTTTCTCCTTCTTTAAATCTTATTCATATTTCCAATGCAATTCAGTCATCGACTCTTCACTAAACATATGAATGTTGTTCAGTCGCTAAGTTGTGTCTAAATCTTTGCGACCTCATAGACTGTAGCATGCTAGGCTTCTGTGTCCTTCACCATCTCTTGCTTTGCTCAAATTCATGTCCATTTAGTCGGTTACACCTTCCAACCATCTCATCCTCTGTCATCCCCTTCTCCTGCCTTCAGTCTTTCCCAAGGTCTTTTCCAATGAGTATGAATGAATGAGTATGAATGAACATATGAATGAATATTTAGGAAATAAGACCTCGGTATCTCTTCTAACAATGTAGATGTATTTTGAGTTGGTATTATTTTCTTTTTTTGGAAATTACATGTGTTGTACATTTAATTACTATGTAAGCAGAGGTCCCTGCAAGTGTATCTTGGGATATTTCGGGTTTGGTTTCAGACTACCACAACAAAGCAAATATCCTAATAAAGAGAGTCACACAATTATTTTTGGTTTTCCAGTTCATATAGATGTTATGTTTACACTATAGTGCAGTCTATTAAATATACAATGATATTTTTGTCTAAAAATGTACATACCTTCATTTAAAAATGCTTTATTGCTAAAAAACACTACACATCTTCTGAGCTTTCAGCAAGGAATGCTCTTTTTGTTGGTATAGTGTCTTCCCTTGATATTGTCTGCTGACTGGTCAGGTGGTGGTTGCTGAAGGGCTAAGTGGTTGAGGCAGTTTCTTAGAATTAGGCAATAGTGAGGTTTTCTGCATCAATTATCTCTTCCTTTCACATTTTTTTTCCCCTGTATCACACATGCTGTTTAATAGCATTTTACATACAGTAGGACATCTTTCAAAATTGGAGTCAATCCTCTCAAACCCTGCTGCTTTATCAACTAACTTTATGTAATACTTTAAATCCTTTGTTGTCAAAATGTTCTTAACAGCACCTTCACTGGGAGTAGATTCTATCTTAAGAAACCACTTTCTTTGCTTATCTATAAGAAGCAACCCCTCATCCAGTTAAGGTTTACCATGAGATTGTAACAATTTAAGTCGTATCATCAGACTTCGTTTCTAATTTTAGTCCTCTTACTATTTCCACGTCTGCAGTTTTTTCCTTCACTAAGTCTTGAATCACTCAAGTCATTCAAATTCTTCCAACTAACTCCTGTTAATGTTGATATTTTTACCACTTTCCATAAATTGCAAATGTTCTTAATGGCATATGCAATAGTGAATCCTTTCCAGAAGGTTTTTAATTGAATTTGCCTGCTTCCCTGGTGGCTCAGACGGTAAAGAATCTGCCTGCAATGCAGGGGACCCAGGTTCAATCCTTAGGCTGAGAAGATCTCCTGAAGAAGGCAATGGCTACCCACTCCAGTATTCTTGCCTGGAGAATTCCATGGACAGAGGAGCTTGGTGGGCTACAGTCCACGGGGTCGCAAAAAGTCAGACATGACAGAGTGACTACTTTCAGTTTCTTTTCACATCTGTCAGAGGAATCAGTATTGATGGCAGCTAGATCCATTTGAAATATATTTATTAAATAATAAGATTTGAAAGTCAAACTGACTCCTTGATACTTGGGCTGAAGAATGGATGTTATGTTAGCAGGCATAAAAACATCATTAATCTCATAGTACAGCTTCATCAGAGTTCTTGGGTGACGAAGTGCATGTCAATATTTGGTAATATTTTGAAAGGAAACTTTTTTTTTTTTTCCTAAGCAGTAGGTCTCAACAGTGGGCTAGAAATATTCAGCA
Source organism: Giraffa tippelskirchi (assembly GCF_054371585.1). Taxonomy (NCBI): domain Eukaryota; kingdom Metazoa; phylum Chordata; class Mammalia; order Artiodactyla; family Giraffidae; genus Giraffa; species Giraffa tippelskirchi. The sequence goes on along the minus strand of NC_137275.1, from coordinate 83,437,837 downwards.
AACCACGTTAACAGATGCCGCATTATCCAGGTATTATACAGCATAGTTCTTAAGGGCCCTAAGGTTTGTGGAATGGTAAGTGAGTATTAGGTTCAACTTAAAGTCAACAAGTGTATTAGCCTTTACCAAGAATATCAGCCTGTCCTTGAAACTTTGAAGATAGCCATTGACTTCTCCTCTTTAGCTATAAAAGTCCTAGATGACATCTTCTTTCAAAAGAAGGCAGTTTTTTTCTACACTGAAAATCTGTTGTTTAGTATATTACCTTCATTAATTATCATAGCTAGATCTACTGGATAACTTGCTATGGCTTCTGTATCATCACTTGCTACTTTACATTGTAGTTTTATGTTATGGAAATGGCTTTTTTACATTTACCAGTCTTGGTTAGCTTCAGAATTCATCTGGCGCTTTCTTAGCTCTCTCAGCCTTCATGAAATTGAAGAGAATTAGGCCTTGCTCTGAATTAGGCTTTAGCTTAAGGGAATGTTGATCACTACCCAGACCACTAGAAGTTTCTCCATATGAGCATTAAAACTGCTTAGCTTTCTTATCATTGTGTGCTCACTGGAATAACACTTTTAAATTCCTTCAATAATTTTTCCTTTGCATTTACGACTTGGCTAGCGCAAGAGGCCTGGCTATCAGTTTGTCTCAAATTTTGACATGCCATTCTCAATAAGTTAATCATTTCAAGTTTTTGAATTAAAGTGAGAGTCATGTGACTTGTCCCTTCACGTGAACACTATGGTCATAACCCGTGGTACAGGTACAGATTGGGCTAATTGCATTATTAATGTATCTCAGGAAATAGACCCAAGGACAGGGAAAGAAATAAGGTAACAATCAGAACACACAAACAACATTTATCAGTTAAGTTTGCTATCTTATATGGGGATGATTTGTGGTGCCCTCAAACAATTACAATAGTAACATCAAAGGTCAGTTCAGTTCAGTTGTTCAGTCATGTCTGACTCTTTGTGACCCCATGGACTGTGGCACACCAGGCTTCCCTGGCCATTACCAACTCCAGGAGCTTGCTCAAACTCATGTCCCTTGAGTCAGTGATGCCATCCAACCATCTCATCCTCTGGATCCCCTTCTCCTCCTGCCTTCAGTCTTTCCCAGCATCAGGGTCTTTTCCAATAAGTCAGTTCTTTGCATCAGATGGCCAAAGAATTGGAGCTTCAACTTCAGCATCAGTCCTTCCAATGAATATTCAGGATTGATTTCCTTTAGGACTGACTGGTTGGATCTCCTTGCAGTCCAAGAGACTCTCAAGAGTCTTCACCAACACCACAATTCAAAAGCATCAATTCTTTAGCATTCAGCTTTCTTTAAGGTACAACTCTCACATCCATACATGACTACTGGAAAAACCATAGCTTTGACTGGAGAGACCTTTGTTGGCAAAGTAATGTCTCTGCTTTTTAATATGCTGTTTAGGTTGGCCATAGCTTTTCTTCCAAGGAGCAAGCGTCTTTTAATTGCATGGCTGTAGTCACCATCTGCAGTGATCTTGGAGCCCCCCAAAATAAAGTCTGTCATTGTTTCCATTGTTTCCTCATCTATTTGCCATGAAGTGATGGGATTGGTTGCCATGATCTTAGTTTTCTTAAAGTTGAGTTTTAAGGCTCTCCTAAAAAGTTTTAAACTCTCCTCTTTTACTTTCACCAAGAGGCTCTTTAATTCTTCTTCACTTTCTGCCATAAGGGTGGTGTCATATGTGTGTCTGACGTTATTGATATTTCTCCTGGCAATCTTTATTCCGGCTTGTGCTTTAGCCAGCCTGGCATTTCACATGTTGTACTCTGCATATAAGTTAAATAAGCATGGTGACAATATATAGCGTTGACGTACTCCTTTTGCAGTTTGGAACCAGTCAGTTGTTCCAGGTCCAGTTCTAACTGTTGCTTTTGACCTGCATACAGATTTCAAGAGGCAGGTCAGGTGGTCTGGTATTCCAATCTCTTTAAGAATGTTCCAGAGTTTGTTGTGATCCACACAGTCAAAGGCTTTGGTGTAGTCAATAAAGCAGAAGTAGATGTTTTTCTGGAACTCTCTTGCTTTTCCAGTGATCCAGTGGATGTTGGCAATTTGATCTCTGGTTCCTCTGCCTTTTCTAAACCAGCTTGAACATCTGGAAGTTCATGGTTCACATACTGTTGAAGCCTGGCTTGGAGAAATTTGAGCATTACTTTACTAGCGTGTGAGATGAGTGCAATTGTGCGGTAGTTCGAGCATTCTTTGACATTGCCTTTCTTTGGGATTGGAATGAAAACTGACCTTTTCCAGTCCTGTGGTCACTGCTGAGTTTCCCAAATTTGCTGACATATTGAGTGCAGCACTTTCACAGCATCATCTTTTAGGATTTGAAGTAACTCAACTGGAATTCCATCACCTCCACTAGCTTTTTTCATAGTGATGCTTCGTGAGGCTCACTTGACTTTGCATTCCAGGATGTCTGGCTCTAGGTGAGTGATCACACCATCATTATCTGGGTCATGAAGATCTTTTTTGTGTAGTTCTTCTGTGTATTCTTGCCACCTCTTCTTAATATCTTCTGCTTCTGTTAGGTCCATACCATTTCTATCCTTTATTGTTCCCATCTTTGCATGAAATGTTCCCTTGGTATCTCTAATTTTCTTGAAGAGATCTCTATTTTTTTCCCATTCTATTGTTTTCATCTGTTTGTTTGCACTGATCACTGAAGACGACTTTCTTACTCTCCTTGCTATTCTTTGGAACTCTGCATTCAAATGGGTCTATGTTTCCTTTTCTCCTTTGCTTTTCGCTTCTCTTCTTTTCTCCTTTGTCTTTAGCTTATCAAAAGGTCACTGATTACATATTACCCAAACAGATATAATTTTAATAATGAAGAAGTTTGAAGTATTGTGAGAATTACAGGACCAAATGCTTTAAAAATAGTGCTGATAAGTTTGCTAGAAGCAGGATTGCCGCAAACATTCATTTTGTAAAAACAAAAAAAAGAAGACAAAAACATAAAATCTGAAAAATGGAATAAAGCAAAGTACCATAAAATGAAGTATGCCTCTGTTTTATGCTTATCATATTTGAAATCCCTGAGCTGAATGACTTTAAGCATTCAAAAGGATGGATTCAAGATTGTTTGAAGCCAAATTTAAATGTTAAGATCATAAATCTAAGAATAATATCTATGTGACCAAAATCAATAATTTAAAATGTGCTTTATTTTTACATTTGTTTTCTCTTAGGACCTACAACATACAATCCTGTTTTAAAGAAATCCTGCTTCATACCCTCATTTGTTAAAGCATCAAAGCGTTTTAAAGATTCCAAAGAGATTACTCCTGGTCCAGCGACATACGAGGTTTGTCAATAATATTTCCGTTTTAATAATAACATAAGAATGAAAAAATTTCCAGAACATCACTGGAAATATCTTCATTAAAGTCTTTTCCATATGATATATTCTTATTACTAACCAAAATCTTTTAGCTGATAATAACTTTGAAAAAATATATTCTGACATTTCTTAAAGATTTAAGAAGTATTTCACAACTCATATGTAAATAGCCTCAACAGCATTAATGTATATATATAATTTTATATCTCTACAATTTTAAATATTTACTTGTCTACGTATACAAATTGAAATTTCCAAATGTTTATTGAAATCAAGAATTTATTAAAGAGCATGGAAGAAGAAAGCCCTGCAGATCTGGAAGAACAGGTTTGATCTTTTATTTTCTTTTAATAAATGTAGATGGTTTAGATTCATAATAAATAAATGTCTCATTCTGTTGTGGGCCTTCTGATTGTAAGGAGGAGGTTGAAATAAATTGCAGGGTTTTAGAAATTGTGTTCACTATAGGCTTTAATACCTGTTTGGGATGAAGAAGTTTTCCCATTAGCTTATAGCAACTAATTTAAGAGTGCAAACCATAGTGAATGTTCATATCTGAGATAGTTAATGCCAAATTTATTTGTATTGAATGTATGTTTTGCTACTTATCTAAAATGTCATAATCCAAAGTTTTTCAGCATTCTGTCAAAAGCACATTGATAATATAATACCAGGAAAGGAAGAAAATCAAATGAATTATGAAAGACTTGTTATTTTTACCCATTGGCTGTTGATTTTCCCAAAAGATCACTGTTAATATCTATTGATAAGCAAATAATTTTATAAGACTTACTTCAGAAAGGGAAAATATGCTAGATAGAGCCTTAATAGTAGTTCAGAATGTGAAGATGAAAGAATGATGCATTATATATTTAATGTTTTAGAGCCTTGGCTGTTTAATATAAGGCAAGACTTGCAAATTAGAAACTTGCAATTGTAAAGAGTTGGCAAAGTTTATGACATATTTACTCTTGATTGTTGGGTATAATGAGGAAGGGTCTTTAAGCAAGTATTGATCAGTAAACTGTTAGTCTTAATGAAGTAGATTAGGTATTATAGATGTTCATAGTTTGATCATATTAGATCATATTAAATCCTCAGTTGATTGCTTCCACACTCCTTTTAAAACTGATTTTAATGGTGTCCACAAAATACAAATGCCAGTAAATCTGATACTACCTTTTTCATTTTGTGATACACTTGTCAGAGAAGATGTACCAATTAGTCTTCCTTGTATTTAAAGATACTTTTCCTTTTTCCTTCCACTGAGATTAATAATTTGTATTTATACTTCAATCATTTGTTGTGGAAAATTATTTTCCACATCAGAAGAAAACATTTATGGATTTAACAATGAAGTATAATTAAGATAATGCCTGAAATTTCAAACTAATATATCCTTACATTATATAGTGTCTATAATACTGCAGTGCTTGGTAACTTTTCTATTGAAAACTACCTGTATTTTTTTGTCTTTGTAACACCATTTGTTTCCTTATAATTTGCTCTGATTTTTTAATTTGACACTTCTCTTTTCCTTTATTATGTTTAATTAATTTAAATTGATGACCTAAAAACATATTTGTGTTAAATATTTTATTTTTTTAATAGAATAAGATGATTCTATAAATTTATAACACTGTTTTAAGATTGCAATATGGGATTCTGTTTGGAAAATACCTAAATGTATATAATGTCTGCCATCGAGATGGTTAGAGGTTTTTTTAGTATCTCACGTCCAATTTGGATCCCAACTGTCAGGCATTCCTTTTCTTTACATTCTTACCAACCTTTGTTATTCTTGTCTTTTTGATGATAGCTACCAGTTGTGAGGTGATGTCCCACAACTCATAGTTGCTTCCATGTCTTGGCTATTGTAAGTAGTGCCTCAGTGAACACTGAGGTGCATGTATCTTGTTGGATTATGGTTTACTCCAGATATATCCCCAGGAATAGGGTTGGTGTGTCATGTGGTAGCTCTATTTTTACTTTAAAAAACTAAAGAACACCCATACTGTTCTCTGTAATCACTGTACCAATTTCCATTCCTATCAACAGTGTAGGGGGGTTCTGTTGTCTCTACACCCTCTCCAGCATTTATTGTTTGTAGACTTTTTGGTGATGGCTATTCTAACCATGTGAAGTGACACCTCATTGTAGTTTTGATTTGCATTTGCCTAAGTAGTTATGTTGAGCATCTTTTTCATGGACTTTTTGGCCACCTATATGTCTTCTTTGGAGAAATGTCTATTTAGATCTTCTGCTCATTTTTTTGATTCCTCTTTTTTTCCTTCTACTAATCTGCATGAGCTATTTGTGTATTTTGAAGTTTAATTCCTTGTTGGTCACATAGTTTCCAAATATTTTCTACCGTTTTGAGGGTTGTCTTTTTTTTATAGTTTCCTTTGATGTGTAAAAGCTATTAAGTTTAATTAGGTCCCATTTGTCTATTTTTGTTTTTATTTTCATTATTCTAGAAAGTGGATCCCAAAAGATATTGCTGTGATTTATGTCAAAGAGTGTTCAGCCTGTTTTCCTCTAAGAGTTTTATACCATCTGGTCTTACATTTAGTTTTTTAATTCATTTTTAGTTTATTTTTGCATATGGTATTAGAGAATTTTCTAACTTTACTCTTTTACATGATGCTGTCCAATTTTTCCAGCATCACTTATTGAAGAGACTGTCTTTTCTCCATTGTATAGTCTTGCCTCCTTTGTCATAGATTAACTGGCCATAGGTACATGGATTTATTTTTTGGCTTTCTATCCTGTTCCATTGATCTGTAAGTTTGTCTCTGTGCCAGTACCATGCTGTTCTGATTACTGTAGCTTTATATGATAATCTTAAGTCATGAAGCCTGATTCTTTAAGCTCCTTATTTTGTTCTCAAGATTGCTTTGGCTGTTTGGGGTCTTTTGTGTCTCCATACAAATATTAAGGGTTTTTGTTCTAGATCTGCAAAAAGTGCCATTAGTTATTTGATAAGGATTGGCTTGAATCTGTAGATCACCTTGGATGATAGTATAGTTATTTTGACAATATATATTCTTCCAGTCCAAGTACATGGTATAGCTTTATGTCATCTTTGATTTCTTTCATCAGCATCTTATAGTTTTGAGAGGACAGGTCTTTTGCCTACTTAGGTACAGTTATCTCTAGGTATTTTATTCTTTTAGAAGCAATAGTAGGTGGGATTATTTCCTTAATTTCTCTTTCTAATCTTTCATTGTTAGTATATAGAAATGCAAGAGATTTCTGTGTATTGATATTGTATCCTACAACTTTACCAAATTCATTAATGAGCTCCACTAGTTTCTGGTAGCATCTTCAGGATTTTCTATGTATAGTGTCATGTCATCTGCAAACAGTGACAGTTTTACTTTTTCTTTTACAGTTTTGATTCCTTTATTACTTTTTCTTCTCGATTGCTGTGACTAGGACTTTCAAAACTATGGTGAATAAAAATGGTGAGACTGGATATCTTTATCTTGTTTCTATTCTTAGAGGAAATGTTTTCAGGTTTTTACCTTCATGTATGATGCTATCTTGGAGAAGGCAATGGCAACCCACTCCAGTACTCTTGCCTGGGAAATCCCATGGACGGAGGAGCCTGGTGGGCTACAGTCCATGGGGTTGCGAGGAGTTGGACACAACTGAGCAACTTCACTTTCACTTTTCACTTTCATGCACTGGAGAAGGAAATGGCAACCCACTCCAGTGTTCTTGCCTGGAGAATCCCAGGGATGGAGGAGCCTGGTGGGCTGCCATCTATGGGGTCGCACAGTTGGACACGACTGACGCGCCTTAGCAGCAGCAGTATAAATAAAGCTTCCAGTGTACTTTCAGTTTTCCAAACATCACTGGTAGGGGATAATATCTTTTCCCATTGTGTATTCCTGATATCCTTTTCAAAGATTAGTTGACTGTATATGAAACAGGTCATTCTGGGCTCTCAAGTTTTTCCATTGGTTATGTGTCTTTTTTGTATGCCAGTTTTGACTACTATAGTTTTGTGATAGAGTTTGAAATCAGGAGGTATGAGGTTTCTAGCTCTGTTGTTCTTTCTTAGAAATACCTTGGCTACTCAGGATCTTATATGATTCCATGCAAATTTTGGGATTATTCTGTCTGTTTCAGTGAAAATGCCTTTGAAATTTTGATAGATTATATGAAATCAATGGATGACTGGATATTGCAGAGTGCATATTTTAATATTATTGATTTTTTAAATTCTTGGACATGGAATATCTTACCATTGTGTCTACTTCAAATTCTTTCATCAGTGTCTTATAATTTTCAGTGTACAGGTATTGTCTTGGTTACCTTTATTCCTAAGTGTTTTCTTATGTTTTATGCTATTGTAAATGGGGTTGTTTCATTTGTTTTTTAGATAGTTTGTGTTAGTGCATAGAAACATAATTGAATTTTATATGTTCAGTTTTTATTCTGAAACTTTTTTGAATGCTTTTATTTATTATTTTATTGTATTTACATTGATTTTTTTGTGGTATCTTTAGAATTTTCTATAAATTTATTTCATCTACAGACAGAAATAATTTTACTTCTTTCTTTACAATTTGGTTGGCTGTTATTATTATTTTTGCCAAATTGTTTTGGCTAAACCTTCCTGGGTATGTTAAATAGGGGTGGTTAAAATGGTCATCATTGCCTTTTCCTGGTCTTAGCCAGAAAGTTTTTAACTTTTTACTGTTGAACATAATGTTAGATGTAAGTTAGTTGTAAGTGGCCTTTGTTGTGTCAAGGTATTGTACACTTACTTTATACCCACGTTGTTAAGAGTTTTTTTTTTTAATGAAAAATTGTTGAATTTTATCAGATACTTTTTTTATACTGAGATGATCATACGATTTTTATTTTTTATTGTTTTAATGTGGTATATCACATTTATTGATATGTTTATGTTGAACCACTTTATCTCAGGGATGAATCCCATTTGCTAATGGTGTATGATCCTTTTAAAGTACTGTTGAATTCGGTTTGCTAGCTTTGATATTTTGTTGAGGTATTTTGCATGTATATTCATCAAGGATACTAGCCTGTAGCTTTTTCTTTTTGTAACCTTATCTAACTTTATTTTCAGGATAATGCTGGCCTCATAAAATGAGTTTAGGAGTATTCTCTTCAATATTTTGGGAGAATTTGAGAAGGATTGGCATTAATCATTTAAATGTTTGGTAGAATTCACTAGGAAAATGATCTGGTCCTATTCTTTTGTTTATTGGGAGATTTTTAATTATTGCCTAAATATCCTCAGTCATTAAGTTTTTTTTTTTTTTTTTAATTAGTTTATCTATTTTTTAACTTTGGTTGGTTGCTGGTTAAGTTGCTTCAGTCGTGTCCGACTCTGTGTGACCCCATAGACGGCATCCCACCGGGCTCCCCGGTCCCTGGGATTCTCCAAGCAAGAACACTGGAGTGGGTTGCCATTTCCTTCTCCAATGCATGAAAGTGAAAAGTGAAAGTGAAGTCACTCAGTCGTGTCCAACTCTTAGCGACCCCATGGACTGTAGCCCACCAGGCTCCTCCATCCATGGGATTTTCAGGCAAGAGTACTGTAGTGGGGTGCCATTGCCTTCTACAATATTGTATTTGTTTTGCCATACATTGACATGAATCCACCATGGGTGTACATGTTTTCCTCTTCCAGAACCCCCCTCCTACTTCCCTCCCCATCCCATCCCTCTGGGTCATCCCAGTGCACCAGCTCCGTTGTTGTTTGTTTTGTTTTGTTTTTTTAGGCTACATTGGGTCTTCGTTGCTTTATGTGGGCTTTCTCTAGTTGCAGTGCGCAAGAGCTACCTTAGTTGCAGTGCACAGGCTTCTTACTGCAATGGCTTTCTTGTTGTGGAGCACAGGCTCTAGGCGTGTGGGCTTCAGTAGTTGTGGTGCATGGGCTTAGTTACTCTGTGGCATATGGAATCTTCCTGGATCAGGGATTAAAGCCATGTCCCCTGTATTGGCAGGCAGATTCTTATCCACTGTTCTACCAGGAAAGTTCAGTCATTAAATTTTTTCAGATTTCTTTATAATTCAGTCTTGGTAGGTTATATGTTTCTAGGAATTTATCCTTTTTTTCCCCTAGATTATTCAGTTTGGAAGTGTACAGTTGTTCATGTTAGTCTCTTATGTTCCTTTTTATTCCTGTGGTATGAGTTGTAATAGCTCCTCTTTCATTTATAATTTCATTTATATGAATCTTCTCTCTTTTTTCCTTTGTCTAGCTAAAGTTTGGTCAATTTTCTTTTTCTCAGAATACCTCTTTCTTTTGTTAATAGTTTCTGTTGTTTTCTTGGTTTCTATTCCATTTCTGCTCCAAAACTTGTTACCTCTTTCCTTTTACTGACTTTGGTCCTAATTTGTTCTTCTTTTTCTAAGATGTATAGTAGATTTATTTATGACTTTTCTTTTTCTCTTATGTGGCATTTATTCCAATAAACAGTTTTTACTACATCTCCTAAGTTTTGGTATGTTGTTTTTCCATTTTTTGTTTGTTTGTTCCAGGATAAATACATAGTTTTGGCTACAGCATGTGACTTAGTTCCAGAACTAGGTATCAAACCATGCCCCCTGCTGTCAGAATGCAGAGTCCTAACCACTGGACTGCCAAGGAGTTCCCTTAAGATATGTTTTTACTTCCCTTTTGATTTTTTTTTTGACCCATTGTTGTTTAGGAGTATGTTATTCAATTTCCAGATACTTGTGAATTCTCCAGTTTTATCCCATTATTGATTTCTGATTTCATAGAATATGAAAATATCAGAAAGGGTATTTTGTATGATTTCAGTCTTCTTAACACTTGCAAAGGCTTGTTTTGTGACCTAACATAATTTCTCTCATAGACTGTCCCATGTGCCCTTGAGAATATGTTCTGCTGTTAGGTGGAGTGTTCTTTGTATGTCTGCTGAGTTCACTTGTCTAAGGTATTTTAAGTCTAAGATGCATTTTGTTTCTTCATTGATTTTGTATACAGTTTATGAAAGTATGGTATTGAAATCCTACTATATTTGAATTGCTGTCTATTTCTCTTTTCAAATATAATAATTTTTTCTTAATACATTCAAGAGCTGTGATTTTGGGTGTATATATATTTACAATTGTTATATCCTTTGGGTGAATTGACCCCTTTACCATTATGTAATGACCTCTTTTTGTCTCTTTTACATCATTTGACTTTGGGTCCATTTTATCTCATATAAATATAACTAATCCTACTGTCTTTTGGTTTCCATTTCCATGGAATATTTTTTTCCATACCTTCACTTTAAGCCAAGTGTCCTTAAAGCTGAAGTGAGTCTTTTGTAGGAAACACATATTTGGGTCTTTTTTTTTTTTAATCCATCTAAGCCACTCTATGCCTTTAGATTAGATAATTTACTAATTCCATCTTATTGTTTCCTGTATTGTAGTTTCCTTATTTCTTTTTCCCTCTTTTGCTTAAGAACGTTGCTTGGCGTATAACGTGACTCAATAAATGTTCAATTTTTGAATGAATTTTAACTTTTTTTCCATGTCATGATTCTAGTTAGATATTTTATAAGTTTAATTTTTATCTTTATTATCATCTACAACATTTTTAGTTCTACTCATGCTTTTCTTTAAGATCTTTTTTTTTTTAAGTGTAGTTTAGATTTGCAACAAAATTGTGAGGGAAATACAGATATTTCCCATGTACTCCTTACCCCTGTACATGTATATCTTCTCCCATTATCCACATTATTCACCAGAATTGGACTTTTTTTTTTTTTTTTTATCAAGGATGAACCTATAGTGACACATTGTAACCACGCAATGCCCATAGTTTACTTTAGGATTCATTCTAAGGGTTGTACGTGCTATCAGTTCAGTTCAGTCGCTCACTCGTGTCCGACTCTTGGCGACCCCATGAATTGCAGCACACCAGGTCTCTCTGTCCATCACCAACTCCCGGAGTCCACCCAAACCCATGTGCTATGGGGTTTGACAAATATATAATGATACATACCATCATTATAATATCATACAAAGTATTTCTACTGCCTTAAAAATTTTCTATCTTCCGCTTATCTCCCTATCCATTGACAACCACTGATAATTTTGTGATCATTGTTTTTCCTTTTCCAAAATATCTTATATACAGTATGTAGCCTTTTTAGGTTGGCTTATTTCACTTAGTAGCATGCATTTAAAGTTCTATATTTGCTTTTTATATTTTAGCTGTATTTAATTTTTTAATGTAATGAAACAAGGACAGTTGTCTGGATTTTGAAGCATTATCTGTTTCAACAGGAGTGGTTCCATATTCTATGCTTAGTAAATTACACATTTTTATACAATTACATTAGAGAAGTATTTCCACTGCTTAAAGTTAAAAAGAAAAAATTTAAAGCCACAGTTATAAAGAAAAGGTAGGTTCATTGGTCTAAGAGAAAACTTACTGACTTCAATCATTAATAACTGAGATGGCATCACCGACTTGATGGACATGAGTTTGGGTAAACTCTGGTAGTTAGTGATGGACAGGGAGGCCTGGAGTGCTGCAATTCATGGGGTCACAAAGAGTCGGACACGACTGAGCGACTGAACTGAACTGAAGGATAAAAAGTTACTAAAACTATAATACCAAAAAGAGTACCCAAAAGCCTTTATTGCTGTACTTGCCAAATAGGTGGATCCATAAATTAGAGTTATTACTAGTAGTATTTCATGGCTATATTCATTTATTTCTAGTTTATAAAAATGAATCCAGTCTGCCCAAGGCTCTGAGGATCTAAAAATGACCGAAAATGTAGCCAATCAGGTATGGCGAAAAAATATAGATATTTTCATTACAATAAAGTAATTATTATTTTGGAATAGGTGAAAGGTACCTGGATATAAGTTAATCAGATGGAGTTAGGAAATCTTCCAAAAGCATTTTATGTGAAATATGAGATTAGAGGGAGTTTTCTATTTGTATAAGCCAAGGGAACCTGTTGTAGGCAAAAGAAATGATATATACAAATTCAAAAAAACACTGAAGAATAAAATATCCTTGGCAAGTCTTTATTATCACTGTTTTTAAATATAAGATGGATGGCATGACATTACACATGCAGAGAATGCTAGATAACAAAGTGTATTAAGAAATATGAAGCTATTGTATTATTCCCCTTATTATAGGTAGAAACTCATGATTTCTGAGTAGAAGTAGTATTATATATTAATAGAAATTAAGCAAAATCCAGTTTTCACTTTTTAATGTTTCATATTATTTTTCTTATTTTTTCTTGATATATTGATAATAACTAATGATAAAGGTTGATTTATATTATGTAGATTTTGGATGACGGTTCTTAAATTTATTTTCAAATACTTATATTATTTCTGTATAAAATATTTTGTTATAGCTCTCAGTCAGTCAGTCAATTCAGTCACTTGGTCATGTCCGACTTTTGCAACCCAATGGACAGCAGCATGCCAGGCTTCCCTGTCCATCACCAACTCCCAGAGCTTCCTCAAACTCATGTCCATTGAGCCAGTGGTGCCATTCAACCATCTCATCCTCTGTCGTCCCCTTGTCTTGCCATCTTCAATCTTCCCGGCATTAGGGTCTTTTCAAATAAGTCCGTTCTTCACATAAGGTATCCAAACTACTGGAGTTTCAGCTTCAGCTTCAGTACTCCCAATGAATATTCAGGACTGATTTCCTTTAGAATGGACTGGTTGGATCTCCTTGCAGTCCAAGGGACTCTCAAGAGTCTTCTCCAACATCACAGTTCAAAAGCATCAATTCTTTGGCGCTCAGCTTTCTCTATAGTCCAACTCTCACATCCGTACGTGACTACTGGAAAAACCATAGCCTTGACTAGATGGAACTTTGTTGGTAAAATAATGTCTCCGCTTTTTAATATGCTGTCCTGTTTGGTCATAACTTTTCTCCCAAGGAGGTAGCATCTTTTAATTTCATGGCTGCAGTCACCATCTGCAGTGATTTTGGAGTCCCCTAAAATAAAGTCAGTCACTGTTTCCCCACCTAATTGCCATGAAGTAATTGGACCAGATGCCATGATCTTAGTTTTCTGAATGTTGAGTTTTAAGCCAACGTTTTCACTCTCCTCTTTCATTTTCACCAAGGCATTCTTTAGTTCTTCTTTGCTTTCTGCCATAAGGATGGTGTCATCCTCATACCTGAAGTTATTGATATTTCTCCTGGCAATCTTGATTCCAGCTTGTGCTTCACCCAGCCCAGCATTTCTCATGATGTACTCTGCATATAAGTTAAATAAGCAGGGTGACAATATTCAGCCTTGACATATACTCCTTTTCCTATTTGGAACCAGACTGTTCCATGTCCAGTTCTAAGTGTTACTTCTTGACCTGCATACAGATCTCTCAAGAGGCAGGTCTGGTGGTCTGGTATTCCCATCTTTTGAAGAAATTTCTAGAGTTTGTTGTGGTCAACACAGTCAAAGATTTTCGCATAGTCAATAAAGCAGAAATAGATGTTTTTCTGGAACTCTCTTGCATTTTTGATGATCCAACAAATGTTGGCAATTTGATCTCTGGTTCCTCTGCCTTTTAAAAATCCAGCTTGAACATTCGGAAGTTCATGGTTCACATACTGTTGAAGCCTGGCTTGGAGTAATTTGAGCATTGCTTTACTAGTGTGTGAGATGAGTGCAATTTTGCAGTAGTTTGAGGGTTCTTTGGCATTGTCTTTCTTTGGGATTGGAATGAAAACTGCCCTTTTCCAGTCCTGTGGCCACTGCTGAGTTTTCCAAATTTTCTTGCATATTGAGTGCAGCATATCCTTTCACAGCATCATCTTTTAGGATTTGAAATAGCTCAACTGGAATTCCATCACCTCCAGTAGCTTTGTTCATAGTGATGCTCCCTGTGGCCCATTTGACTTCGTATTCCAGGATGTCTGGCTCTAGGTGAGTGATCATACCATCGTGATTATCTGGGTCTTGAAGATCTTTTCGTATAGTTCTTCTATGTATCTTGCCACCTCTTCTTAATATCTTTTGCTTCTGTTAGGACCATACCATTTCTGTCTTTTACTGTGCCTGTCTTTGCATGAAATATTCCCTTGGTATCTCTAATTTTCTTGAAGAGATCTCTAGTCTTTCCCATTCTATTGTTTTCCTCTATTTCTTTTCATTAATCGCTGAGGAAGGCTTTCTTTTCTCTCCTTGGTGTTCTTTGAAACTCTGCATTCAAATGGGTATATCTTTTCTTTTCTTGTTTGACTTTAGCTTCTTTCTTTTCTCTGCTATTTGTAAGGCCTTCTCAGACAATCATTCTGACTTTTTGTATTCCTTTTTCTTGGGGATGGTCTTGATTATTGCCTCTAGTACAATGTTATGAACATTTATCCATAGTTCTTCAGGCACTCTGCCTATCAGGTCTAATCCTTTGAATCTGTTTGTCACTTCCACTGTATAATCATAAGTCATACCTGAATGGTCAAGTTGCTTTCTCTTCCTTCTTGAATTTAAGTCTGAATTTTGCAATAAGGAGTTCATGATCTGAGCCACAGTCAGCTCCCGGTGATTTTTTTTTGATGACTATATAGAGCTTCTCCATCTTTGGCTGCAAAGGATATAATCAATCTGATTTCAGTGTTGACCATCTGGTGATGTTCATGTTTAGAGTCGTCTCTTGTGTTGTTGGAAGAGGGTGTTTGCTATGACCAGTGTGTTTTCTTGGCAACACTCTTTTAGCCTTTGCCCTGCTTCAGTTTGTACTCCAAGGCCAAAGTTGCCTATTACTCCTGGTATCTCGTGACTTCCTACTTTACATTTCAGTTCTCTGTGATGAAAAACACATCTTTTTTTTTTTTTTTTTTTGGTGTTAGTTATAGGTATAAAATATATTTATTTTAAATTGTGACTTAAATCCCTGTTTTTAAAAACCCAGCTTTATGCCATAGTTTTACAGTTTGTGGTGTTAAGTATTTCATAGCCATTGAAAATGTGATTTAAACTTTGGTTTTAAAAGTCAGTTTTGCACTTCATTTGTAAGGGTCATAGTGCATTATTTAGAACCCCAAAGTGAAAAAGGTAATTGTCATTTGCTATTCCCCAAAAAAGGTCTTTGACTCTCCATGGACTACAGTCTTAGTTTAATTCTCCCTTTTCATTTCTGTTTACAGAACTTTTGATATTCCTCTGAACTTCCTAAGTTAACTAAGTTATGGGAGACATGTTAGGATCTGTTCCAGAAAATCTATTTTCAACCTATTGTATTTGTTTTTGACTTGCCTATCAGAGGCATAATTTACTCTATTATGTCGTGAAAGGATTCTCGGTTAATCATGTTACTAATAGTCATATTGAAATAGAAATAAATCTTTGGACCTTAAGGACTAGTTGCAACTTAGAAAAATTGTCTGGGTAATTATATATTAAAGATCATTCTTATGAAATCCATTAAGCCTTTTTTAAAAAGCAAAATACTGCTTTCTCATACATTTGGGTATTTCTGGGGATAGTTTTTATAATATTCTCAAAGATAACTGTATACCCCACTTCACAACCAAAACTATCAAAGTTAAGAATCATTGTTTATTGCCAAAAAAATACCTTTATCTCCTACTAATTCAGATAAAAAGTAGAGAATCACAGTTTCTATCCTGCATGAGGCAATGCCATTGAGATAAGAAAGAAGCTATACCTATGCTAATTGCCATAAATGCAGACCTCTTTCCTATATATGTATTCTTGATTTAGTGCAGAATTTATTTATGGAATTGTCTATCTAAAATATTCTTAAAACTGTGAAAATTGCACATTATATTTTGCATAGACAGTGGAGTACTGTAGTCACAAAGGTGGGTTAAATATATGATTTTTGGAATGGCACTGAGTGATGATTTGAATGTAACATCAAAAATGAGGAAAGTATAAAGGAACCAGGTCCATATCTATTTAACCTATTTTTATTTGAATCAGTGTCATTTTAATGTGTTACATTGAAATATATTCTTTTTTGTGTGCTTCAGTTTGCTAAAGTCTTTTAAGCCGTCATTGATTTTATTACCAAAAAGTGCTTTTGCTGAAGGCATAATTTAAGAATCTGTGGAGGTAGAAAAAAATCTTACCCAAATGATAATTATGTGCTTTCCTAGTATCTTGTTCTACTTATAATGTAGAAATTTCATTATTTGTTGATATTTAAACTTTAACTTCTTGAAATAACCATGTTTATAACCAATGAAAAGATACTTTTTAAGCAGTTAACAAATTCTTGGGGGCTCTTCTCTGGTTATCATAATAATTCATATTTTCATTTTCATATTCTCCTAAAATGCAAACTTTTTTTTTAACCATGCCATAGTATTTTGTATATATAATTGAGGTTTGTGGATTAGAATCATTGTTAGAGGAGAATCAAAGTAGTAAGAGAAATAGGCTTTGCTTTGAATTCTCAACAGTAAAATCATTAGAAATATCAACTATTTTCTTCTCCAAGAAAGTCAGAGATTAGTTTTGTGTCCTCTGTGACAGTTAAAATAATTATTTACTGACAAGTATTAAAAGGTATGCCCTGTGGCCCTGTCTTTCTCCTGATGCTACCTTGTTCCAAGGATGATGCTCCTCAAGGTCTGTGTGCTTCTTTCCTTAGCCTCTACCACACTAATTATTTTCTGACTGGATATTGGCACTTAGTGCCACAATGTTTCATCTTCACTGATTGTGTCATTGCTGTTGACCTAGTCATTCCTAGAACAATTGATATTGACCTGTTTATGTTCACATTCAATAGTTCTCTTAAAGAACATTAGGTATAACTACAAAATAATACATCTTTTCACTCAAAGGTTTTCAGAATCCCAAGTTACGTTATTTGTCTTGATCTTTCTTTTCCTTCCTTAGCATCTTTCTTTACTCTAGAGGTCGGAAGATAGAAATATTAATGGATCTTGTAAATTAATAGCCACTTGTGTAAAGTAATGCCACCTATGTTCAGCCAAAGTTGCTTAGAAAAGCTGCTAAGTCACTTCAGTCGTGTCCGACTCTGTGCGACCCCATAGACGGCAGCCCACCAGGCTCCGCCGTCCCTGGGATTCTCCAGGCAAGAATACTGGAGTGGGTTGCCATCTCCTTCTCCAGTGCATGAAAGGGAAAAGTGAAAGTGAAGTCTCTCAGTCGTGTCTGACTCTTAGCGACCCCATGGACTGTAGCCTACCAGGCTCCTCCGTCCATGGGATTTTCCAGGCAAGAGTACTGGAGTGGGGTGCCATTGCCTTCTCCTAGAAAAGCTAGGGTACCCTAAACCCTGTCTTCCTTCAGAGTGAGCTCTCGGCTCACCACATATTTTATGGAGAGAGCTATTATTTCCTCATTATTGGTTGAGAATGTTGGACCTCGTATATGCATATCAGTTTGTACAGTGATCATACATCAGGAATAGTCCTTGGTTTTTATGGAAAGAGGACCACCAGTAAACTACTCTTGGTGGTCTAGACTAGTCCTGACTTGCCCATATTCATGTTTTCCTTCTAATGACTACAATGGACCACCTTCTGGCTACCTCCTGTATCAACGGACTTAAAGTCTTGTAAGATAGTCTATTTTGTCTCCTGGAAAGCACTAGTTTTCTCATAATTGACTCTCATGTGGTAGCTTGAACTTAATAAGCATGAATCTGAAATATATGTCATTCTGAGTAGCTGCTGTCAATAAAATGTAAAAAAAAATTATTATAATTTACTTGGGAAAAGGGTGATAATAGTATTCACCCTGTAAAAGTAGTGTTTCTTTTATATTCCTGATTATTGGAAGTTATATTTAAAAAGTGCTGGCCTAGAAAAACTTCTGTTGCTTCAGTAACTCCTTTATTATTTTAAACATCCTTGAAGTGTAAAATTAGTTTTAAGCACCCATTTTAAGACAAAAGAAAGATTGAAAAACTTTAATGGGTATTATATTATGAAAAATAGATAAAATTATGGAGGGAGAAGATATACATGGTTTTAGCATTTTCTCTTCTAATGAAATTTGAAGGTGTCAAAATTGACAATCTGAATTATTTTAACTTATTTTAATGAAAACTGAAGAATTCCCAAGTGAGACTCCTTTGAGAGACTTGTGTCTTAAATGGGATTACCTGGTTAAAAACTAAATACAGTTTTTAAAGGTTATTTTCTTTAATATTATGACTTCTAAACATCTCTACATTTAAATTCTACTATCATGTAATGTCTATCAGTCCCAAAAAGGAGAGAAGTCTTCTTAAACTTTTCTAGCAAATACACTGCTTAATATTCATATAAACTATTTCCCTATTTGAAAGTTACTAATTATTTTTGTATATAAAATAGTAAGTGTCACAACCACCATCAATTATTGCAATATTTTCCCCTTGCAAGAACAAACAAACATTTACACTTGAAAGAGAAGAGAGAGAAGTAAATCTCCTCAGTGTACTTTTCACATATAAATGACAGTTTTAAATAGTACCTTTTCCTGTGTATGACACATAATGCTTTGTATTTGATCAAAATATTTATCAGTTTCTTGATGATAAGAAGGAAGATGGGGATGTAACTTCTTACAAGTACAAAGAGTTTCATGTCGTTTATTTTATATCCTCAGGTGCTTTTCTCTTAATCTTGCATTATTTCCTTTTGGTGGCCAAACTGTGACTAAAAAAGTAGAACTAAAATCAGACAGCATATTTAGATGCATGTAAAAGTTGTTTATTTAGCTTCTTTTGTGAGTAAGTGTACTGTTTAGTTCTAGAAGAATAAGCAGTCTAGCTTAAAATTATATTTTATTTCTGTAGTAGAAAATTGATATGTTACTAAAACTGTATATTTATATGTATCTTTCTGATCTCTGTTCTGAGTGAAAGATGTTTGATTAGATTTCCTGGTGTAATAAATAGTTAATAATTTGCTGAATTAATAGATGTGCTGCCAGCTTTTCCTGCAGTATTAAATTTTTATTTTCTTCACTGTTCTATGACTTTTACTACCTTAATTTTTTTGTGTGTGTTTTATTTATTTTAATTGGATTCTAAATACTTTACAATATTGTGGTGGTTTTTGCCATACATTTACATGACTCAGCCATGGGTATACATGTGTCCCCCATCCAGAACCCACTTCCCACCTCCCTCCCCATCCCATCCCTCTGGGTTGTCCCAGTGCACCAGCTTTGAGTGCCCTGTTTCGTGAATCAAACTTGGACTGGTCATCTGTTTTACATATGCTGCCTTCATTTCTGTATATTCAGTAATTTGTACTGAGTCCTGAGAGAGACATAGGTGACCTGTGTTTATTTTTAAATTCAAGTTGAGTTAATATACAATTTTATATTAGTGACAGGTGTACAATCTTGTGATTCAAAATTTTTAAAGGTTATACTCCATTTTTAGTTATAAAATGTTGGCTGTATTCCCTGTGTTGTGCAACATATCCTTGTAGAATATTTTATGTATAATGGTTTGTGCCTCTTCATCCCTGAGACCTATATTGCCCCTCCTCACTGCCCTCTTCCCTCTGGTAATCACTAGTGTGTTCTCTTTTATCTGTGAGTCTGTCTTTTTTGTTATATTATCCAATTTGTTGTATTTTTTGAGATTCCGTATATAAGTGGAATCATATAGTATTTGTCTTTGTCTGACTTACTTCACTTAGTCCACCCATGTTGTAAATGGCAAAATTGCATTCCTTTTTATGGGTAAATAGTAGTAGTTCGTTGTGTTTATATGTATGTATGTGGCCTGTATTTTTAAATAATCTAATGCCTATTAGACATAAGATCTTATCTTATTAAAAATTGTAGAATCATTGTCATTTCAATAACCCTGAATTATTTTGTTTTATTAGAAATCTAGCAGTTTTATATCTATACATTTATTTTCTTGATGTTCACTTGCCTAATTGAACTTAATTGTATTTAAGATCTCTAAGTATTTATGATTCCAACTGTATTTTGTATAATCTCCTTGATAATTTGGTACAAGTAGCAGATAAACAAGCAGACTTACAAAATTTTTATTATCATAATTTGGCTAAACTAACTTTAGTTAGTATATATTAAATATTTTCTTCATTTGAGTTTTAAATGAATATTTGCTCATATTGCTCTCTAATATTTGTATAAAGGTTACTAGTTAAACCCAGATGTAGCAGGTTGCTAACCTGAACAACTTACTGTGTATGTACATATCATGTGAAGATTGCTTTTAGATCATAAATTTGGGACTTGAAGGGTACCAGGACATTACCTAATTTATTTTTTAATATGCTCTCTAATTTTATTCTTTCATTGATCATCTATAGCATGAAAAGAATTTAGCTACATATTGTGAAGGATCCATGAATAGATTAGCCTTTAAGGTGTTCACAATTAAATTGGGAGATAAAACAAAAGACAAGTGGATTATTAACAAGATAGTGGTTTAGTACAGAGTAATTTCAGAACATACACCAATTTGTTTCTTTGGATGTGATATACCTGTTACATTAAGTTCCCTTTTTAATTCTGACTTTGTCACTGCTAATTTTATAAGAAAGAGATCCATCCTCAAATCTCTCTCCCACTCTGTGCAGGCTGGTAGAAGGAAAGACTGGGAATCTTAAAATTTCATGCATATACTTTAATTTTTCTCTTTATTCTGGTCTTATGTTAGAAAACATATTAAAATGTTAAATACATAATTTGAGAAAAATGGAAATTTCCACTTGGAAAATTAGGCATATAAAATAAGTTTAGAGAAAAAGTAAATATCCATTTATAAACCTAAGTACAGTGCACTTACCACTCTGATCTATTTCATCTAATGAGGTAAAAAATATTCTCAGGTAACTAGAAAATTGTGATTTTAAAAATAATCAAGAAAATAAAGCTATTATTTGTCAACCAATGAATTTAATATACAAATTAAAAGGGGGAATAATCATGTACCAAAAAAAAAGAAGAAAAAAGAGAGTGGGCAGAATAAATGGATAAATACCCACTGAACCTTGAGACTACCAGCCTTCTTCTCTCAGCTTATTTTGAGAAGGTTGGCATCCAAGATTCTAATCTCCAGGGAGGAAAATAAAAGAGGCTTCTCCGAGGAACAAAACAATCCAAACAAAAAAGCAAAAACACAAGCAATGTGTAAGGGTACTGACTTCAAAGTTCTGCTAACAAAATGTCTGAACCATCATCTTGGACACAAGATTAGGTTGACAAGTCCCAACTATGCCCAGAGAACTTCTAATAAACTTTTAATGTCCTAAGTAGAGGGACAAGAAATGAATGGACAAGAGATCAATGACATATGAGTCCTTAGTCTTTGATAAGATAAAGCCAAAAAAAAAGGGAAAAATCTTTGAGGACACACAGATCTTTCAAGGAGAAGAAAATTTTAAATAACCCAATATTAACGATTTTGAGACAACACGCTGCCCAAAACATGAGAGCACTTAGTGAACTTTTATTTTGTAAGGAGTGCTTATGAGGACTGAGTGCTGTTACCTAAAATAAATAACATGCTTTTTCTTTAGTTCTTTCTCCCAAACAGTCCTCACTTTTTGACCTCTCCTCCAATTCAGGTTGAAGCATATAAAATTACCAATTTTGTAGGTCAACAATGGTTAAATATTGGCAATTTCATATGGCTTGACCTAGTATTATTCTTCCTGTGTATATTGTACGCTCGATCAGCTAGACCATTCACCTTGCCTTTTAAAAAAATCAATTATATTTTTTAGAACAGGTGTAGGTTTACAGAAAAATTGTGCTGAAATTACAGAGTTCCCATATACTCTCCCCCTACACATACACAGTTTTTGCCATTATTAACATCTTACATGTGTGTACATTTATTATAACTGACAAATATTAATACATTATTATTACTTAAAGTTCATAGTTCACATCATTTTCATTTTTTTATATTGTACAATTCTATGGGTTTTTCCAAAATGAGTAACTCTACAGGATAGTTTCACTGCCTTTAAAAAGCCCTCTGCTCCATATATTCATCCTTCACTCTTTGAGCTCCTGGAAATCATTGATCTTTTCACTGTGTATGTAGTTTTACCTTTTCAACAATGTCATATAGTTTGAGTTACACAGTATGTAGCTTTTCACACTGACTTCTTTCACCTTATAACATGCATGTGAGATTCCTCCACTTCTTTTCATGGCCTGATAGCTTATTTCTTTTTGTTGCTGAATAATATTTCATCTTTAATATATGAATGTAATACAGTTTATCCATTCACCACAGAAAGACATCTTGGTTACATCTTTTGACTCTTTTGGCTAATATGAATCAAGTTGCTATAAACATTTGTGTATTAGTTTTTCTATAGATAAAAGTTTTCAGCTCTTTTGGGTAAACAGATGTGAGATTTCTGGATCATAAACATAAGACAAGAATATATTTACTTTTGAGTAAATATATTTAGAAGTTGAGCCTGACTTCTAAAGTGGCTTTACCATTTTTCATTCCCATTACCAATGAATAAATGTCTATTGCTACACATTCTCACCAGCATTTGGTAGATTTTAGTCATACTAACAGATATATCATGGTATCTCATTTTAATTTGCAATTCCCTGGTGACCTATAATTTTGAACATCTTTTCATATGCTTAATTTCCATCTGTGTCTCTTCTTTGGTTAAGTGTCCATTCATGTCTTTTTCCTATTTCATAATTCTTTTAAATTGTTGAGTTTCATTGTATGTTTTAAATACAAGTCCTTATTTATTTGATACATGTTTTACAAATATTTTCTGTCACATCTTTTCATCCTCCTAACAGTATTATCATAGAGTAGATATTTTTAGTTTTTAAATGGATTGTGCTATTGATATTATATCTAAAATCATTGCCAAGTTTGCCTAGATTTTTCTCCTATGTTATCTTCTAGAGGTTATATGGTTTTGTGTTTTACATTGATGTTTATGTTCCATTTTTAATTAGTTTTTGTAAAAGGTATAAAGTCTGTCTAGATTAAATTTTTTTTAATATGAATATCTATTTGTTTCAGAGCCATTTGTTGAAAAGAGTATCTTTTCTCCACCTAATTACCTTTCCTCCTTTGCCAAAGATAATTAAACTACGCTTGTGTGGAAGCATTTTCAGGCTATTTATTCTGTTCCACTGATCTATTTATTCTTTTGCCAATATCACATTGTCTTGATGACTAGCATTAGTCTTGATAACTATCATTAGTCTTGAAGTTGGGAGTGTTAGTAATGTCTAGGTTATTATAGAATAATAATATTCTATAATATTGTCATTTTGCCTCTCTGTATAAACCTTAGGATCAGTTTTTCTATATCTACGAAATAGACTTCTAGGATTTTGATTAAAATGCATTGAATCTATAGCCTTTTTGGGAAAAATTGTCATCTTACTAATATTGTCTTTGTTGTTGTTGTTCAGTTGCTCAGTTGTGTCCAACTCTTTGTGACCCCGTGGACTGCAGCATGCCAGGCTTTCCTGTTCTTCACTATCTCCCAGAGTTTGCTCAAACTCATGTCCACTGAGTTGATGATGCCATCCAACCATCTTATCCTCTGTCGCCCCCTTCTCCTCCTATTTTCAGTCTTTCCAAGCATCAGGGTCTTTTCCAATGAGTTAGCTCTTCCTGTCAGGTGACCAAAGTATTAGAGCTTTAGTTTCAACATTAGTCCTTCCAATGAATATTCAGGTCTGATTTCCTTTAGGATGGACTGGTTGAATCTCTTTGCAGTCCAAGGGACTCTTAAGAGGCTTCTCCAACACCACAGTTTGAAAGCATCAATTCTTTGACGCTCAGCCTTCTTTATGGTCCAGCTGACATCCATACATGACTACTGGAAAAACCATAGCTTTGACTACATGGACCTTTGTGAGCAAAGTGCTGTCTCTGCTTTTTAAAACACTGTCTTAGGTGTAGAGTTAGTTTATTTATTTGATTTTTTTCTTGTTTCTTTTTTGCTACGGTCTCTTTTGTTTCTTTAGCATTTATTTCTGCCCTAATTTTTAAGATTTCTTTCCTTCTACTAACCCTGGGGTTCTTCATTTCTTCCTTCTCTAGTTGCTTTAGGTGTAGAGTTAGGTTATTTATTTGATTTTTTTCTTGTTTCTTGAGGTACGCCTGTATTGCTATGAACTTTCCCCTTAGCATTGCTTTTACAGTGTCCCATAGCTTTTGGGTTGTTGTGTTTTCATTTTCATTCGTTTCTATGCATATTTTGATTTCTTTTTTGATTTCTTCTGTGATTTGTTGGTTATTCAGAAGCGTGTTGTTTAGCCTCCATATGTTGGAATTTTTAACAGTTTTTTTCCTGTAATTGAGGTCTAATCTTACTGCATTGTGGTCAGAGAAGATGACTGGGATGATTTCAATTTTTTGGAATTTACCAAGGCTAGATTTATGGCCCAGGATGTGATCTGTCCTGGAGAAAGTTCCATGTGCACTTGAGAAAAAGGTGAAATTGATTGTTTTGGGGTGGAAACTCCTGTAAATGTCAATTAAATCTCACTTGTCTATTGTATCATTTAAAGTTTGTGTTTCCTTGTTAATTTTCTGTTTAGTTGATCTATCCATATGTGTGAGTGGAGTATTAAAGTCTCCGACTATTATTGTGTTATTGTTAATTTCCCCTTTCATACTTGTTAGTATTTGCCTTATATATTGTGGTGCTCCTATGTTGGGTGCATATATATTTATAATTGTTACATCTTCTTCTTGGATTGACCCTTTGATCATTATGTAGTGTCCTTCTTTGTCCCTTTCCACAGCCTTTATTTTAAAGTCTATTTTATCTGAAATGAGTATTGCGACTCCTGCTTTCTTTTGGTCTCCGTTTGCATGAAATATATTTTTCCATCCCTTCACTTTCAGTCTGTATGTGTCCCTAGTTTTGAGGTGGGTCTCTTGTAGACAGCCTATATAGGGGTCTTGTTTTTGTATCCATTCAGCCAGCCTTTGTCTTTTGGTTGGGGCATTCAACCCATTTACATTTAAGGTAATTATTGATAAGTATGATCCCGTTGCCATTTACTTTGTTGTTTTGAGTTTGTGTTTAAACATCCTTTCTGTGTTTCCTGTTTAGAGAAGATCCTTTAGCATTTGTTGGAGAGCTGGTTTGGTGGTGCTGAATTCCCTCAGCTCTTGCTTGTCTGTAAAGCTTTTGAATTCTCCTTCGAATCTGAATGAGATCCTTGCTGGGTACAGTAATCTGGGTTGTAGATGCAAGCTAGTATAGCCACTATGGAGAACAGTGTGGAGACTCCTTAAAAAACTGGGAATAGAACGGCCATATGACCCAGCAATCCCACTGTTGGGCATACATACCGAGGAAACCAGAATTGAAAGAGACGCGTGTACCCCAATGTTCATCGCAGCACTGTTTACAATAGCCAGGACATGGAAGCAACCTACACGTCCATCAGCAGACGAATGGATAAGGAAGCTGTGGTACATATACACAATGGAATATTACTCAGCCATTAAAAAGAATACATTTGAATCGGTTCTATTGAGATGGATGAAACTGGAGCCCATTATACAGAGTGAAGTAAGCCAGAAAGAAAAACACCAATACAGTATACTAATGCATATATATGGAATTTGAAAGATGGTAACGATAACCCTATATGCGAGACAGAATAAGAGACACAGATGCATAGAACAGTCTTATGAACTCTGAGGGAGAAGGTGAGGGTGGGACGTTCTGGGAGAATAGCATTGAAACATGTATATTATCATATGTGAAACAGAACACCATTCCATGTTCAATGCATGAGACAAATGCTCAGGGCTGGGGCAATGGGATGACCCAGAGAGATGGGATGGGGAGGGAGGTGGGAGGGGGGCCCAGGAAGGGGGACACATGTAAACCCATGGCTGATTCATGTCAATGTATGGCAAAAACTACTACAATATTGTAAAGTAATTAGCCCCCAACTAAAATAAATAAATTTATTTAATAAAAACAAAGCAAAACACTGTGTATGTTTGTCATAGCTTTTCTTCCACGAAGCAAGTGTCTTTTAATTTCATGGCTGCAGTCACCATCTGCAGTGATCTTAGAGCCCAAGAAAATAAAGTCTGTCACTGTTTCCATTGTTTCCCCATCTGTTTGCCATGAAGTGATGGGACAGGATGCTATGATCTTCATTTTTTGAATGCTGAGTTTTAAGCCAGCTTTTTTCACTCTCCTCTTTCACTTTCATCAAGATGCTCTTCAGTTCCTCTTTGCTTTCTGCCATTAGGTGATGTCATCTGCATATCTGAGGCTATTGATATTTCTCTTAGTAGTCTTGATTCCAGCTTGTGCTTCATCCAGCCCAGCATTTCACACAGTGTCCTCTGCATATAAGTTAAACAAGTGGGGTGACAATGTACAGCCTTGAAGTACTCGTTTTCCAATTTTGAGCCAATCTGTTCTTCCATGTCTGCTTCTTTTGCTTGTTGACCTGCATATAGATTTCTCAGGAGGCAGGTAAGGTGGTCTGGTATTCCCATACCTTTAAGACTTTTCCACAGTTTATTGTGATCAACACAGTATTAGCTTGGGATATTTCTCCCTTTATTTATATCAACTTTAATTTCTTTCATCAGAATTTTGTAGTTTTCCTTATATAAATCTTGTATATATCTGTTAGAGTTATACCTAAGAGTTTCATATTTTTGAATACTAATACAAATAGCATTGTGTTTTTGATTTCTAATTCCAATAATTCATTCCTTGTATATAGTTAAGCAACTGACTTTTTATATAAATTTTGTATCTTGTAGCCTTGCTATTAGTTGATTCTTTGAGATATTCTACATAGACAACTATCTTATTTTCCAGAAAAGGGAATTTTGTTTCTTCTTTTTCAATCAATATTCCTTTACTTGGTTGTCTTTTTACAAAACAATATTGAATAAGGATGGTAAGCAGGAACATCCGTCTCTTGTTCCTGATTATAGGAAAAAAGCATATAGTTTCTCACAATGTTAGATTTAGGTGGTTTTGTAGATGTTTATCAAGTTCAGAAGTTTCCTTTTTATTCCTAGTCCTCTGTGAGTTTTATCATCTATGGGCTTCCCTGGTGGCTCAGATGGTAAAGAATCTGCCTGCAGTGGAGGAGATCCAGATTTGTTCCCTGGGTCAGGAAGATCCCCTGGCTTAAAGGAATGGCTACCTACTCCAGTATTTTTGCCTAGAGAATTCAATAGACAGAGGAGCCTGGCAGGCTTATAGTCCATGGGGTTGGCAAGAGTCTGACATGACTGAACGACTAACACTTTTTCACTTTTTATCATGAACAATCTGGATTTTGTTAAATGCTTTTTCTGCATCTGTTAATGTGATCTTATGATTTTTCTTCTGGTCAGATCTTCTTATAAACATGTTAAAATTGGACATCCTTGCAATCACACTAGTGGTATTTACCAGACAAAATCTTTACCCTTGAAATGCCTGTATAGCAGTAAGAACCTGATCTGTCAACAAGGCTGGTAATTATAAATAAGTCTAAAATTTATTAATTTATAAGGCACAGCTCTCTTCAAAATGTCACTTAATCTGTTTAATTATGAAAATATAAAATGGAACTCTTTTTTTTTTTATTTTTTTAATGGACATGAGGCTGCGTTTTTTTTTTTTTTTTTTTA
Organism: Giraffa tippelskirchi; assembly: GCF_054371585.1. Lineage (NCBI taxonomy): Eukaryota > Metazoa > Chordata > Mammalia > Artiodactyla > Giraffidae > Giraffa > Giraffa tippelskirchi. The sequence goes on along the minus strand of NC_137275.1, from coordinate 83,409,858 downwards.
TTTTTTATCCTTGGCACCCAGATTTTGATTTTTTTTTTTTTATAAATTTATTATTTTAGTTGGGGGCTAATTACTTTACAATATTGTAATAGTTTTTGCCATACATTGACATGAATCAGCCATGGGTTTACATGTGTTCCCCTTCCTGGACCCCCCACCCACCTCCCTCCCCATCCCATCCTTCTGGATCATCCCATTGCCCCGGCCCTGAGCCCTTGTCACATGCATCGAACATGGAATGGTGTTCTGTTTCACATATGATAATATACATGTTTCAATGCTATTCTCCCAGAACATCCCACCCTCACCTTCTCCCTCAGAGTCCATAAAATTGTTCCATGCATCTGTGTCTCAAAATGGAACTCTTTAATGACTGAATTGCTTCCTTCTGTATAAGTATTGTTTGTTGTGTATGCATCACTTAGAAACCCACATGTTTGTTTGGGCCGGACCCATCATGTGACAGGGAAGGTGGACTGACGGAACTCTTTAATGACTGAATTGCTTCCTTCTGTATAAGTATCGTTTGTTGTGTATGCATCACTTAGAAACCCACATGTTTGTTTGGGCCGGACCCATCATGTGACAGGGAAGGTGGACTGACATAAATATGCTATATGTTATTATTACAAACCATGCCTCTATTAAAAATGAGAAAGTAAAGGGGGGGATTTAGTTCAAAATTTGAGAATAAGATATTTGTGGAATTTTTCTGTGTGTTTATTCAAAGTGTTTTTGTATTGGAGAATCAATTTAGTAATATTCCAGGTAATTATTGCAAGCTGGAAACATAAGATTAGATAGTCATCCTTGTAATAATAATTTTTGTAATTATTTTAGGTTTATGGAGGTTTGCATTAGAAATTTAAATTTGGGCAGAAACTTAAAGTATCAGAAAGTTACATATGATCTCAACAAGGATAGAAGATCTTATAGAACATTCTAAGCTTTCACAGTTCAAAGAGTACCTACAAATATTATCAGAACATCCATTAATAGTTAAATGATAAGAGGAATAGTAGCAATGCTCAATTCATTCACTTCAGATTTTAAAAACAGAAAAACTAAATATGATTTTATGATTCTTCATGAATAAAAGGTTCTCAAGGTACTTTCCATCTGTCAGTTTATGATGATGATAGAGGTAGATTAATCATTCATTTTTTGAGGCTCTAATATTGACTATCTTGGCCACATTCTTTTGTAAAATGACGTATTTTTTGAAGTTGGAGCTCTTTTGAATGTCTAGTAAAGAGCTTACTATGGCCAATTTAACTTGTGAAATGTGATAAAATAAACTTTCTGCATTTAACCAACAGGAAAAAATAGGGATAACTAATAGGAAGGAGTCCATAAATCCATAAAGTAGACAAATGTCTACTTTATAATATTAGGAATTTGATCCTGAACATTTTCTGTAATATTGAATAAACAAGTGTTTTATTATTAGTGGTTATTTAGAAAAATACCATTTGACTCAAATGAGTCTTAATTCCATCATTGCTAAATTCTAATGAGAATATTAATGCCATTAGTACAGACTGGTTCCAAATCGGGAAAGGAGTATGTCAAGGTTGTATATTACCACCCTGCTTATTTAACTTATATGCAAAGTGCATCATGAGACATGCTGGGCTGGATGAAACACAAGCTGGAATCAAGATTGCTGGGAGAAATATCAGTAACCTCAGATATGCAGATGATACCACCGTTATGGCAGAAAGTGAAGAACTGAAGAGCCTCTTGATGAAAGTGAAAGAGGAGAGTGAAACAGTTAACTTAAAGCTCAACATTCAGAAAACTAAGAACATGGCATCCGGTCCCATCACTTCATGGCAAAGAGATGGGGAAATAGTGGAAACAGTGATAGACTTTATTGTTTTGGGCTTGAAAATCACTGCAGATGGTGACTGCAGCCATGAAATTAAAAGACACTTGCTCCTTGGAAGAAAAGTTATGACCAACCTAGACACCATATTAAAAAGCAGAGACATTACTTTGCCAACAAAGATCCATATAGTCAAGGCTATGGTTTTTTCCAGTAGCCTTATATGGATTTGAGAGTTGGACTATAAAGAAAGTTGAGCATTGAAGGATTGATGCTTTTGAACTGTGGTATTAAAGAAGACTCTTGAGAGAGTCCCTTGGACATCAAGGAGATCCAACCAGTCCATCCTAAAGGAAATCACTCCTGAATATTCATTGGAAGAACTGATGCTAAAGCTGAAACTCCAGTACTTTGGCCACCTGATGCAAAGAACTGACTCATGTGAAAAGAGCCTGATGCAGGAAGGATTGAGGGCAGGAGGAGAAGGGGACGACAGAGGATGAGATGGTTGGATGGCATCACCGACTCAACGGACATGAGTTTGAGTAAATTCTGGGAGTTGGTATTGGACAGGGAAGCCTGGTGTGCTGCAGTCCGTGGGGTTGCAAAGAATCGGACACGATTGAGCGACTGAACTGAACAACCAACCCTGTCTATAAATGCTAACTTGGTGCTACAGATTACTAGGTGATTCTATTGTTATATCGCAAAAAAATTAAACAAGGTTTTAAACAGAGCAAATACATGAAACAATGTTAGAGTAACTCTATCACAGAAATCTCTTTTAAATCTCATATAAGCCTGTTTCAACACCTATGTTATTTTTTTTTTTTTTAATGGAGATGATAGCTAGTAAAGATCTGGCTTCTGATTTGACTTTTTTTAAATTATGGCTTTTGCAAATTGCTGAATTGCTTACATAGTCAGTTCCAATTCTCTAGAAACTGAGTTAAAAGATATGTGCTATAGAATTCCATAAAAATAGTGACTTTCAAAATTAAATCCTAAAGTTAGTATGTCGGTTTATGAACATATTGAGTACCTAGTGACATTAATCACACTTAAAATGAAAGAAAACAAAATTTACTGTATTCTGGGCACCTAAAATCCCATGGACGGAGGAGCCTGGTAGGCTTCAGTCCATGGGCTCGCGAAGAGTCAGACTCGACTAAGCGACTTCACTTTCACTTTTCACTTAAATGTATTGGAGAAGGAAATGGCAACCCACTCCAGTGTTCTTGCCTGGAGAATCCCAGGGACAGAGGAGTCCGGTAGGCTGCCATCTCTGGGGTCGCATAGAGTTGGACATGACTGAAGCGACTTAGCAGCAGCAGCAGGGCACCTAAAATTGTTATAAAATCAAGCTTCATTGATCCCTGCCATAGCATCTAATTTCTCCCATAAACGTTTTTTGCACTGACTAGAGCATGTCCTGAAATATTCTAATAAGTTTCCTTTCCTCACTTCTGTATAGAACATGAAATGAGCCTATTCATACCAGAGATCAGAACCCCTGCTCAATTAAACATTCTCCACATTATCTAAAACTTATATTTTCTAGTTAAGAATAGTTGTTATCTTAGACCTTTTCACTTCAGTTTTGCTTCCATTGGCACTAATAGGTTTTCTCTTTGGGTCTGTATTTGTTCAGAAAATACAGTTATAGTTGTTACTGTGTAAGTGCATATGAGAGACAAATAGAAAATAACCAATTTTAATTGAAATGCAGATGGCAACATCCTAACAGTGGGTAATACTGTATACAATTGAGGAAAAATCACAAATCATATATTTTTAAAAATTCTTAAAGTAATTAAAGCTTTTTGTGGTAAATTCATTAAAACCAAATCCCTATGTGGTTGTGATTACAGTTACTATCTATGCATTAGCCAAGTGCAAGATGGTCTTGGAGGTTGGGAAAGCATAAGGGAGAAATGTTGTTGTTGTTGTTATTTTGTTATTATTGAGGGCCTTATGGGTAGCATAGTCTAATCATCAGGAGGTAACTTTTTTTGATAAAACAGACATTGGAGCTCTACTGACTTTTTCACCTCTTCCTCCTTCATTCATATGCAGAGAATTTGAAAACCGAGCCCCAGATTCCCCATATTTAAAATGAGGCTCTATTTAATTGTACAATTTAAGTGTTATGAAAAAAGTAGGTATGCTGGCTAGTCCATAGTAAGTGCTGATTACTTTATTTATACTTGTATTTTAATCTTTTTTTTTTTTTTATCATTGGTAGGCTCTATTTTAAAAACAAGAAATTTAGTATGTGTAATCTGTTTTTGTTTAGTCATTAAGTCGTGTCCAACTCTTTTGTGACCCCATGGACTCTAGCCCTCCAGGCTTCTCTCTGTTCATGAAATTTCCCAACCAAGAATATTGGAGTTGGTTGCCATTTCCTTCCCCAGGGAAATCTTCCAGACCAAGAGGTTGAACCCATGTCTACTGCTTGGCAGGTGGATTCTTAACCACTGAGCCACCTGGGAAGCCCGTGTAATCTATTAGTAAGTACTTAATTTTGAATTCTATTGTATTTGCATATAAATTATTTCAAAATGTTTGTGTATTAAGTTTATTCCTCTTAAATGGATCTTTCTTTAGTTTCTTTACTGTATGTTAGCAGAGAAATTGTTACTGAAAACTCCGTCCATGTCCATGATGCTAAATGAGAATGAGGAGGCCAAGTGTTTGAAAATAAAGGAAAGAGAATTTTATTGATTGGCCAGCAGATGAGGAGGGTGGTAGACAAACCCCTTAAGAACTGTTGTCCCGCCTTCTAAGAGAAGCAGTTGTATTTAAAGAAGAGTTTGGGGGGGGGGTTTACGTGACCATTGCCAGATATAGGTTTGTTGAGATTGGTTATTTCATGAATTATCTCTGTCTGTTTTGATCTCTGGTTGTTTAAGACCTCTGATTCCAGTCAACATGTTCCATTTTTGATAATCCTGGTTTGCTGACTTCGTGGCCTTGAGTTTCTGTGGTTAGGAGAAACAAATAGAAACAGTGAGAATGCTTGCCCAGGTTAATCAGTGACAAAGAATGTACAGTAATAAAGAATTTAAGTTGTAATCCCCAGCAATGGAGGGAAAAGACAGAAAAACAAAATCATTCATCTAAACGTATTAGTTTTGGGCTCCTATTGCATAATCTTTAATTTAGTGTACAGTTATTAATTAGCTCTTATGCTGATTCATTGCAAATATGATTTCATAGTGGTTTCAAGTAGGAAACTGAAAAAAATCAACTCTAAGTATTTAGTTCAGTTCAGTTCAGTCACTCAGTCGGTTCTGACCCCCTTTCCCCCCTGCCTTCAATCTTTCCCAGCATCAGGGTCTTTTCCAATGAGTCCATTCTTCACATCAGGTGGCCAAAGTACTGGAGTTTCAACTTCAGCATCAATCCTTCCAATGAATATTCAGGACTGATTTCCCTTAGGATGGACTGATTGGATCTCCTTGCAGTCCAAGGGACTCTCAAGAGTCTTCTCCAACACCACAGTTCAAAAGCATCAATTCTTCGGCACTCAGCTTTCTTTATAGCCCAACTCTCACATCCATACATGACTACTGGAAAAGCCATAGCTTTGACTAGACGGACCTTTGTTGATAAAGTAATGTCTCTGCTTTTTATTGTGCTGTCTAGATTGGTCTTAACTTTTCTCCCAAGGAGTAAGCATCTTTTAATTTAATGGCTTCAGTCACCATCTGCAGTGATTTTCAAGCCCAAAACAATAAAGTCTGACACTGTTTCCACTATTTCCCCATCTATTTCCCATGAAGTGATGGGACCAGATGCCATGCTCTCAGTTTTCTGAATGTTGAGCTTTAAGCCAACTTTTTCACTCTCCTCTCTCACTTTCATCAAGAGGCTCTTTAGGTCTTCTTCACTTTCTGCCATGAGGGTGGTATCATCTGCATATCTGAGGTTATTGATATTTCTCCTGGCAATCTTGATTCCAGCTTGTGCTTCATCCAGCCCAGCATTTCTCATGATGTATTCTGCATATAAGTTAAATAAGCAGGGTGATAATATACAGCTTTGACATACTCCCTTTCCTATTTGGAACCAGACTGTTGTTACATGTCCAGTTCTAACTGTGGCTTCCTGACCTGCATACAGGTTCCTCAAGTGGCAGGTCAGGTGGTCAGGTATTCCCATCTCTTTAAGAATTTTCCACAGTTTGTTGTGGTCCACACAATCAAAGGCTTTGGCATAGTCAATAGAGCAGAAATAGATGTTTTTCTGGAACTCTCTTGCTTTTTTGATGTCCAACAGATGTTAGCAAGTTGATCTCTGGTTCCTCTGCCTTTTCTAAAACCAGCTTGAACATCTGGAAGTTCACGGTTCACATACTGTTGAAGCCTGGTTTGGAGAAATTTGAGCATTACTTTACTAGCATGTGAGATGAGAAAAATTGTGTGGCAATTTGAGCATTCTTTGGCTTTGCCTTTCTTTGGGATTGGAATGAAAACTGACCTTTTCCAGTCCTGTGGCCACTGCTGAGTTTTCCAAATTTGCTGGCATATTGAGTGCAGCACTTTCACAGCATCATCTTTTAGGACTTGAAATAGCTCAAGTGGAATTCCATCACCTCCACTAGCTTTGTTCGTAGTGATGCTTCCTAAGGCCCACTTGACTTCACATTCCAGGATGTCTGGCTCTAGGTGAGTGATCATACTATCGTGATTATCTGGGTCATGAAGATCTTTTTTGTACCGTTCTTCTGTGTATTCTTGCCACCTCTCCTTAATATCTTCTGCTTCTGTTAGGTCCATACCATTTCTGTTCTTTATTGAGCCAATCTTTGCATGAAATGTTCCCTTGGTATCTCTAATTTTCTTGAAGAGATCTCTAATCTTTCCCATTCTGTTGTTTTCCTCTATTTCTTTGCACTAATCACTGAGGAAGGCTTTCTTACCTCTCCTTATATTCTTTGGACCTCTGCATTCAAATGGATATCTCTTTCCTTTTCTCCTTTGCTTTCTGCTTCTCTTCTTTTCACAGCTATTTGTAAGCCCTCCTCAGACAGCCATTTTGCTTTTTTGCATTTCATTTTCTGGGGGATGATCTTGATCCCTGCCTCCTGTACAATGTCAGGAACCTCCATCCATTGTTCTTCAGGCACTCTGTCTATCAGATCTAATCCATTGAATCTATTTCTTATTTCCACTGTATAATCGTAAGGAATTTGATTTAAGTCATACCTGAATGGTCTAATGGTTTCCTCTACTTTCTTCATTTTTTATCTAAATTTGGCAATAAGGAGTTCATGATCTGAGCCACAGTCAGCTCCTCGTCTTGGTTTTGCTGACTGTGTAGAGCTTCTCCATCTTTGGCTGCAAAGAATATAATCAGTCTGATTTCATTGTTGACCATCTGGTGATGTCCATGTGTAGAGTCTTCTCTTGTATTTAAATTATGTGTGAAATATATCTGATTAAAGTGAAATTTGGGTATTTTTGAGATATATCCTTCATATAATATCTAGAATTTCCACTTATTATTTTTTTCTCATTAATGGTCATTAGTATGATTTTTCTTAATACTTTAAGATATGTTTATTTACAGTTTTAATGAGAACTAAAACAACTTCTTGCTCTTAGAAATACCTAGTGGTAAAGAACCTGCCTGCCAGTGCAGGAAACATAAGACATGCGAGTTTGATCCTGGGTTGGGAAGATCCCCTGGAGGAGAACCTGGCAGCCCACTCCAGTATTCTTGCCTGGCAAATCCCATGGGCAGGGAAGCCTGGTGAGCTACAGTCCATAAGGTGGCAACGAGTCAGACAAGACTGAGGTGACCTAGCAAACACATTTGCAGCTGCATATGGAAGAAAACTCAAAATAGTTGTAGTAATTTCTTTCTCTCTCATGTAAAAGAGACAGGCAGTCTAGGGCTCTTACAGAGGATCCACAAAGTCATCACATACATGGGCTTCAACCAGCTTATCATTTAGCATTCCTGGCCATGTGGTCTTTATCTTCCTGGTTCAAGAGGGCTATCAGACATCACATCTTGTTCCATGTACCAGAGGGTGAGGGGAAGGGTATCCCCTCTTCTGAAGGAAATATCCCACAAACTTGCTACAAAAAGTTACTGTTGTAATTGGACAACAATTTTCTTTACTAAGACAGTGCTTTAGATACATGGCTACATTTAGCTATAAGGGGCCCAGCTAAAAATTAGGATATTTAAACCAATTAGCAGTCTCTGCCACACTATCTTTTGAAGAATACAGGTATATCTCAGGGTGTTAAAAATACTATTAAATCTGGCTTTGTAAACTATAGAAAATTGGTCAGGCTATTACAACTTAGTCATCATTATTTTTTCATGATTAAATTGTTATGATAGCTATAATTGGTTCTGCATCATCTGCTGAGAAAATGGCAGCGTTATTAAAATAACAGTGAATGCTGTGTCATACTGCTCAACTTTTCAACACATCAAACCATTTTAGAGTTCCTTTCAAGCATTTTTACTGGGTTGGTAACAACATTCAGTTGCAAAGAGCCTGTTATGGTTTATGAACTATAGTACCTAAATATCCATTAAGACTATTGCTTTAGGACAATATCCATATTGACTAAAATGCTTCAGTAATTGGCTTTCAAGAAAAAAAATTGTACCTCTTTTAATTTTGGAAAAAAATGGAAAACTACCAATCTAAATTTGTTAAAGATAGAAATAAAAATAGCTGTCTAATTCAGAAAATTGCTCGTATGAGTAATTCTCTTTATTCAGAGTAGCACTGCCTCTTCTTGTCTTCTGATGAAACTGCTTAGATATGAGACAAAAAAATCATCAGAAAAATTTTAAAATGCACATTTTTGTCTGTTCTGGTTATAAGGGAAACAAGTCATTTGCTTTATAAGTTAAGAAGATTATATATCAGTACAGCTAATGATTTAAATTTGATTAATTTAGCAAGACATAGCATTTTAGAATTTGTGGAAACCTTTGAGAATACGTCCTCCAAATGCCATCATTTTATGTTGAAGCACCATAATCTGGAAAGTTTAAGTGACTTTGCAAGGTCATATTATTGAGTCAGTGGCAATGCTGAAATCAGGACTAAGGTTTTACTGCCTTTTAATCTAGTGCGTTCTGCCTCCCGTTCCCTCCCTCCTTCCCCTCTCCTTTCCCTTCTGCCCCCCCCCCTCTGCTTCCTGTATTGCATTAGCATTAGAATTAAAATATTTGTGTATCAAACCAGGTTCATATGTGAAAAGTATATCAGGTCATAATGGTTAGTTAGTGGCAGTACTGAGGGGAAGCCTAAAGATTTCTTTGCTCTAATCTAATGCACCTTGTTTCCACTAAGTATGTTACATCACTATCATATCAAGAATTTTGTTTTATGTAACATTTGAATTTCAGGGTTTAGATCAAAATTATTAGAAATGTAAATGTTTCAAATGTGAGAATGAATAAACACCTGCTTTGGTTAATCTCTTTTAATGTTATCAATAGCGATATTGTGGCTTCCTGTTTAGAGCAGACTGTGTTAAAAGGAATTGACCATTTGAAGCTAGGGCAACTTGAATGTTCACTCATTCTATAACTCTGGATATGTTTAAAGGATTGGTTGCAGAGTATTCAGTACCATTCCTTCCATTATACTCTTCTGTTTTGAGTGTGAAAAACTGAGTCTAGGGTCCAGAAAATTATATGTGAAATGAGCATACTCAAGTAAAATATGATTATTACCTTAGCAGTTTGAGCTATTTTGACCAATTTGCTGCTAGATTATATCAGCTTCCCAAAATAACCAGCTGTAGTCTTACTTTCCTATGTTCTGAATTTTATGAATTACACTTTAAATTTTCAATATCCTTATAATAATATATTTCCTAAATTTCTGCTTCTGCCCCTTCTCTTCTTCCTCCTCCTTTTTTTCATTATCATCAGATCTTAAAAAAAAATTTGAACCTTTGTTACATGAATCACATGTTGCTATCTACAACTGGAGATATGACAAAGTAAGGCACTTTTGCCCTCAAAGAACTTCCAGTCTGGTTAGATGAACAGGACCTATCCTAGCAGAGACTAGTTAACATTTCACAAGCGGTATGAATGATAAGCGTTAGAGAAGATCACAGAAGGGAGAGATCACCAGTAAGTGGCTAAGTCCATTGATAGAAACTTCAGAGAGAAATATCCCTTATGCACTAGATTTAACGGATTTAATCAGAATATATTATAACATGCATAAATTGTGCTAAAGCCTTTGGGTCATTGTTAGATATCTTGATGGATATTTTGAGTACATTTGTGATAAACTACTTGACATGGGTAATTTATGATGAACTAAATCATCCTTTCAAGCAAATTCAAATTTAAAATACAAAATGAGAAATTTCATTCAGATGATATAAACTGATTACAAAAGTATATACTTAAAATATGTGTGTACATATATTACAAAATGTCAGATGTGTTCTACACTGTGATAAAGAGATAGGATATGATAGAAAAATCATGTATGTTTCTGCACTTTAATTCTTTTCATACTTAGTTATGGGAGCCTGCCAAAGTGAAAATAAAAACAATATAAAGCTTCTTATTCTTAATTTAATCCTGGTAGAAAATATAACTGAAGCCAGAGGGTGCAAACCTCAGTTGACAGTTTAATGAAGACTTTTGAAAGAATGCGAGACTCTTGGTGCTTTAAGACAAGCCCTGAGCAAATCATTACATCTGTTTAGATGAAAAAAGGGATTAATGAATATTTGTATAACAGTTACCAAAATATTTAAGTTAAATATGTTTATTTTTATCTCATTTTCATAAATTTGAATTTTGCTTTAAATCCATCAGCTACAAAAGGCAAAGTAATATTGAATCATTTATTTTTAAAGTCCCAAGGGCTGTTTACTTGTGACTGTGAAATTATTAAACATTTATTATAAAGGACTACATGTTAAAAAGTCTGTGTGAAATATCTGCCTTTTCATTTAAAATTGTAAATTCGATTGTTCATTGGAAGCTGATTTTACCTACTATATTTGTAGTATCAACTATAAATGCACTGATATCTGTTCCTGTAACTTTCCTATGTAAGTGGCTTCTGTTTGTTTCTTAGATGTAATGCATCAAGGATTTTTGCCTTACAGGATTATTTACAGTCGACCTAGTGATTCTAATTCACTCATTTCTGAAAAACATCATATGTACTAGTTTTTTTTTTTTTCAAACATTAAGTTGTATTATACACAGTACCTATTTTTGCTCAGGTTTAGAGACTGCTGCAAATAGAGAGATAACTGAGAAAATTAAAAAAGGCATTGATTTCCTGGATTTAAACATAACATAGAACCCAGTAACTGGATGCTTCCCCTATCCTACTAATGGATTTTTAACATGAATTTTACAGTCTTTTGGTGTCTTACACACACCATTATCAGATGCCTTCTTATGACTAGAAAAGATGACTGTAGCCTGCCAGGCTCCTCTGTCCATGGAATTCACCAGGCTAGAATACTGGAATGGGTAGCCATTCCCTTCTGCAGGGGATATTCTAAACCCAAGGATCAAACCCAGATCTCCAGCATTGCAGGCAGATTCTTTACTATCTGAGCCACCAGGGAGCCTGTCTTATTGCTCTAGGCAGTTCAAATTCATACTGAACTCCTTAGTATAAACTCAGCTATGTTGTCTTGAGATTCACCCCTAAAATTCCTTTCCTTTAACTCTAGATATCTTGGAAGTACCTTACAGTGCCTGACGTGTAGCTATCACAGCAGCAACAGTAGAAGTGGTAAAAATGATAATAGTAATGGTAGTGGTATTACTAAACTCAGGTCCAGGTGCTGCTCAGAAATCAATCCTTGAGAGGCAAGTGCCAGGAGGAATGGAAAAATTGCTTTAATCTGAAGGCCAGACATTTGGGGAGAAGGCGGATTCTTGTCCCAGACCAACTGAAGATTTTGCTCGGCCATGAAAGTTTTAAAGAGAAAAAGGAGAAACAATCTCAATCACTGAGATAGGGAATCAGCCTGGTCCTTATTTCCCATTGTGTCCGGATGTGTTGACTCCTTGTGATATTTATTTAAACGCTATCTTGTTCACACAGTCTGTTCACAAGTTTACTGAAAGGGAAGCTGGGAAAAAGATGTTTTCTATTTAGTTGCTAAGTTGTATCCATCTCCTTGCCACATCGTAGGCTGTAACACACCAGGCTCCTCTGTCCATGGGATTTCCCAGGCAAGAATATTGGATTGGGTTACCATTTCCTTCTCCAGGGGAAAAGATGTAGTCATCTGTTAATTACTTATTATTCATTTCTACTTTTTTGATTTTCGGAGAGAGTCAACAGGTTAGGCAAGACATTTTGTAATCAAAGGATTTGAAAGTTGTGCTTAGGTCAGAGATCAATAGAGCATGGAGGTGGCTGGTTTAAAAGTTAGTTGTAGCTTTATTACAATATATAGCTGGGGCTTCAATTCTTTGACCACCTGATGCGAAGGGCCAACTCACTGGAAAAGACCTTGATGCTGGGAAAGATTGAAGGCAGGAGGAGAAGGTGGCAGCAGAGGATGAGATGGTTAAATAGCATCACCGACTCAATGGACATGAATTTGAGCCAACTTGGGAAGATAGTGGAAGACAGAGAAGCCTGACGTGCTACAGCCCACGGGGTCACAAGGAGTCAGACATGACGTAGCAACTGAAGTACAACAACAACAAAGCTTTATTAAAGGCTTCCCTGGTGGCTCAGTGGTAAAGAACCCACCTGCCAATGCAGGAGACATGGGTTTGATCCCTGGGGCGTGAAGATCCCCTGGAGAAGGAAATAGCAAGCCACTCCAGGACTCTTGCCTGGGAAATCCCATCGACAGAGGAGCCTGGAGGGCTACAGTTCATGGGGCTGCAAAAGATTTGGACAGGACTTAGCGACTAAACAATAACAACAGCTTTATTAAAGTGACAAGACAAAAGGGGTGGGTCTGCTGAGGGTGGTTTTTGCAAAGAACTGCTTAAGGAAGTAGTACTAGTAGCAGTAATAGCTGCTAGATAGTTTTTTTTTTTTAATATAAAAATATCTCACATTGTTTTTGTTGTTTGTTTAAAAATGTTCTATAATGTGTGTGCTGGTAATATGGGCTTCACAATAAAATGTACAAGGCTTGAGTATCTAAGTTTATATGTGTGTAGAATGTTTACTTCTCATACATTGCTGCTGTTTTTATGATCCACACAAGAAATTCAGTCCCATCACTTTTCAGTTACATTTCCTTTCTGAATATGATGTGAACTAGAGGAACAAATTAAATGAGATGTTATAAAATACTTGCCTTTCTGGTGCAATCCTTTGATCCTTTTATTGTCTCAATGGAGCCCATTTTCAGAGGCGCTGAATAGAAGAGCTTGGGGTTTGGTATGTATTGTTTGGTCTTATTACAGTCATTAACCATAGTCAAGGTGCCTTTCAGGAAGAAAGGATGATAGATAGGTCGCATTCTCAGGATCACATTCACTGTCAGGGAGAACAAAAGTCAGGGAGGCGGGAGGTAGCAGAAGACCGAGTGCAGTGGGATACAGGTGCGCCTTTTCCAGAGAAGGACAAGATGAATGTCCTTATTGTCACTGCTCCCTGCATTTCCTTAATCATTAGTGTGACAGGCCTGTAATTGATGACACGACATGGGACCTGTTGTGAGGCTTCTCTCCCTTCCTTTGAAACTACTACTGTGTCCTTTAAATAGTATATGGTTATCCAATGTGTCGGTGCCTCTGCCGTCATATCTCAATCTAAGCTATACTGGTAATGACAGAAAATCACACCACTTGTAACAGGGAAGATGATATTAAAGTTTCATTGCTGTGTTAACTGCAATTCTCAGCAATGGTTTCTTACGTAATAATAGGCAAGGTCAAGAATAAATTTCTCAGAATAAGAGAAAAGAGCATAGGGTGAGCTCTCTTTCCTGCTCAGAGGAATGCTCTGTGGCCCACAGCTCATTGTTTTACTTATATGCTTTCTCTAGTTGCACTATTTAGATTAAAAAAAGAGTTTCAGAGTTCTGTTTCAAGAAATGCTATATTATATATACTATCTGAATAATTATTTTAATATTTGAGCAAAATAACTGAATGAGCAAATCATGACTAAACACTGATTCCTTTTTAATAATTGTTTGAAAATTATTGAATCTTTCAGGAACTGCTGGAAAATTATATTTTATTTAATTCTATATTTAGGCTTGTTTTATTATTATTTATTAATTTTGCCCATGTGGAAGTTTCTTGAGAAAACCACTGTAACCACAGGGATGAAACATATCTAATATAACAAAAACATGTTACATATTTAAAAAATGAATTCTTAAGATTAGGACTGTAATTATGCATTGAAAATGTTATCAATAATTTAATGTAGTTTGTTTTTCTTGGTTGATAGGGTTTGTTTTTTAATATTATAAAGGATATCTTTTTCTCTTTAAGTTTTTAGTAATATAGTGATTATAAAAATGTACTTTTCATAGCAGTTATCTATAATGAGAAGCCTTCCACATGTTGAGAATAAATTTAATTGCTTATATTAAATTTGGCTACTGCACATGTAGAGTTGCTTTACTGTAACTATTTTAATACGGATAACCTTATTAGCATTATAATGACTTAAGTGTCCAAAAGAAAAATTACAATGAAAGTTAAATAGAGCATTAGTGTTGGTCAAGTCAAAACTACATTCTATCAGTATGTTTCTGACTTCTTTACTATACTTCAGACTATACTCCCATATCTGATTCTATAAAGTTATATCTTTCATTGAAGCATTATTAGTCACCTCCTTCAGACCTATATCTAGTTTTAAATGCACTATACATAGACTGTAACCTATGCATCCTGGTGACCTTTAAGAGTTCATGAACCAGGACACGAGAGAATATATATATTTTGTTGACTAGCTAGATCAGAGTTTGTGAAGCATTTTCTTAACTAAAAATCTATTAGGTAAGCACCAAAATGCCTGGAAAGATCTTTAAAATACTTTTATCTAGTCTCCTCTTTATTTGCTAAATAATATATTTTCTTCCCTTTTGTTTCTGAAGCAATACTTCCTCCTTTTTCTTTCACTTCTTTGATGGTGCTGTTTTCCATGATGTTTCCTTCTTTGCCTGCTGCTTTATTATCAGTCTACAGATGGTTGCCCGAGTTCTATCTTACCCTGTTTTCTTCTCAGGTATGATAACTTTGTTCTCATTTTATATCGCTTAATCTAACTTTTTATAATTCCCTTTTTCTTGTGAAGATTGTGTATACATTTCTAGTCTTCTACTGAGATCTGCTCCTGAAATAACGCTGATAAAATGAACATTGTTCTCAGAGAGAGTCACTTCCTATTCTTTACCTGGATTATTTTAACGGGCTTCTAATTCTGTTACCAGCCTCTGCATATGATAGTCACAGTCATCTTTCTAAGGCATGGATCTGCTCATTTCACCCTCCTGCTGAATCACTTTTCTAGCTCTCCATTTCCAACATAGCGAAGTCTGAATTCTTTAGCACAACCATCAGAACATTGCAGTCTGGACACTGTCTATCTTTCTAGCGTCTTTTCCTGACAGTTTCTTATGGAGAACTGCTGCCTATTCTAAGAATGTGGTGTATCTCCGTGTCTTTCTTCCTTTACTTTGGTTTTAACTGCTGCCTTGAATACCTTACTCACTTTTTTCCTCCTGATACCCTTTTCCTTATTTTTAATTTTTTTACATAAATTGACACATACTACATATAAACTTTTGCAGCTGAGTCTTTTGACTTAATTTTTTTTGAGATATATCCATGTTGAAGTACGTGGATTTTGTTTATGTTAGTTATTGATAACATTCTGTTATAAGAGTAATTCATTGCTTTTCATTCTTCTAGTTAGGAACAAATAGGTTGTGTTTACTTTTTTTCCCTTTGCATAAAAATGCCACAGAGAACAATCTTGTTATGGTATCTTTGAGCATATGTGCACAATTCATTAAGTAATTAATGAATTAGTTTCAAATGGCTAATCTGGGGACCTGTGGAGAGTAATGAGAGGATGGTACAATGCAGACATCTATCATCATTTTCCAAATTTTCTTTACTTGAAATGTCCTCGCATGAAGTATGATAGTGTCAAAATTCCCATGTTATATTTGGTTTGCTATATAGTTATATTATGCAAATAAATGTAAGGAATGGAAGTTTTGAAAAAAAATCTATTAGTTGATGTTTTTTCTGTGTCATGTCAAAGTGTGACACCATTTTACCTAATAAGGCTCTCTCATTAACAGGCTTTAACTGCAAATGAAATACATTTTGAAAGTTAACCTGTATTGCATTGCCTTCTTTGTCCTAAAATGTGGAAATAGATTAGAGCTTTGGGAGTCATTTATTCCTAATAAACCTAATTATTTTTCACACTGAATTCTTACTGTATACTTGCTTGCTAATTGCATTAGGTCATACATTTTCAAATGCCACAAGATACAAAAGAGTAAGTGACTGCACCTATGCTTAAAATATTATCCTATTTACCCTTCTATTTATATTTTCATAGTCTCAAAAATGCTTCTTGAAGTATTTTAATAGTTGAAATACTTCCCTATAAATTGAGGCACTATTACATATTACAGTGGTCCTTTCATTTTACTTTGGGTAATAATTTCCTGGGTAGTGTGGTAAAATATATAGTTTTAGTTTCTACTGTTGAAAATTCTCTTTCAAGTGTAGATTTTGAATATTAACTTCATGTCCTTGCAACTACTACTACTCTAATTGTGCTCTGGAAACTATTTCTTCAGAAATACAAGTTGAGGCAAAGAATGGGGAGCTTGTGGTCATGGTGATAGCTGTAGTGATGATGGTAATGCTGGAGGTGGTGGTTGTGCGGGGGGAGGGGGGGTGTGGAATGGAAGTGGCATAATTCAGGCCTTTGGAATCGAATTGCCTTGAATCTGAATCCCAGCTCTAAGACTGTATTTAAAATCGTGGTTAGATTAGTTAACTTCTCTAATCCTAAGGTTCCTCATGTTTAAAGTGATGCTAATAATTTCTATAATTCTTAAGGTTTAGCACAATACCTGGCCTGTAGTAAATATTATATATAATAAATGCCAACTATTAAATACTCCTGAAGTGGCTTTGTTTCTTTTCCAATTTTGTAAACAACATTTTGAAGGATGGGTTTTCTATGGAAGAACAGAAGTATATCTAAAACTCTGTATCTTTGAATTTCATAAACCAGAGCCAAAGAGCATTCATGTATCTTGTTTTCCTTACTTCTATAAATATTACTTCGTGATACTTTAATATTAGAAAGCTTAAAAGGCCTTCTGAAGACCTTTTAAGTACCTATTCTTATTTATTAAGTACCTATTTAAGTATCTATTCTTTGTCCTGAATGTGAATCAATAAAATGACCTCATGTCAGAAGTGCATATTCTGGAGACAAAATTTCATCTTTTTTTTAACCAGTTATGAATATTCCTTGGTGGTAAAGAATCCTCCTGCCAATGAAGGAAACATGCTTTCAATCCCTGAGTTGGGAAGATCCCCTGGAGAAGGAAATGGCAACCCACTCCAGTATTCTTGTGTGAGAAATCTCATGGACTGAGGAGTCTGGTGGACCATGGTCCATGGGGTTGCAAAAGAGTCAGACATGACTAAGAGACAAAACAACAAGAATGAATATCTCATTCTCTCATAGGAGATACTAAAGTCAAAAACTAGAAAGCTTCTCATCAAAAATACACACATGCACACTCCTGAGAACTCTGGAGTACCTCACAGGGGGAATACTGTATGTTTTCACTTATATGTGAAGTCTAAAAAATAAAACACATGGAAAAATAGAACAAAACATAAAAAGACTTACAGAAACAGAGAGCAGACCTGGTGGTTGTCACAAGAGAGAAAGGGGCAAAATGGATAGGAGGATTAAATGGTACAACTATGTATAAAATAGATATATACAAGGATTTTATTCTTGTATAACACAGGGAATATAGCAAACATTTTATAATAGTTTTATATGGAACATACAAAAAAAGTGCCATGCCCAAGATATAGCAAATGTATATTTCTGTAACTAAACTCAAGAATCTGACTTTTAAAATAGCATCTGATGACTTTCATATGAGTAATCCATAGACCATACTTTGAGAAATACTAAGTAAGGAAAAGTTCTGGAACTTTAATACTTACAAGTAACTTAACCTTTGTGAATTTCTTCATCTGTGAAAAAAGAGAAAGTATATAAAGTGCCTGGCAGATATTAGATTCTTATCAATTTCATTCACCTTGTGGAAGGCAGTGTGCTTAGTGGTTAAAAGCATGAGCTTTGGGGTAAGACACACTTCAGGCTTAAACGGAGAAGGCAATGGCACCCCACTCCAGTCCTCTTGCCTGGAAAATCCCATAGACGGAGGAGCCTGCTAGGCTGCAGTCCATGGGGTCGCTAAGAGTCGGACATGATGAGCGACTTCACTTTCACTTTTCACTTTCATGCCCTGGAGAAGGAAATGGCAACCCACTCCAGTGTTCTTGCCTGGAGAATCCCAGGGACGGGGGAGCCTGGTGGGCTGCCGTCTATGGGGTTGCACAGAGTCGGACATGACTGAAGCGACTTAGCAGCAGCAGCAGCAGCAGGCTTAAATCCTGGTTATCCCATTGCTTGCCTGTGTGACTTTAAACAATACTTAAGCTTCCTAAGTATAAGTTTCTTATTTATGAAGTGGGAATAATAATTGTAGTAACATTTTAGGGGGCTATGAGGATTAAATGAGATAAAGGATGAAAAAGAGTTGCAAAAATGACTGCTATGCAGTAGTGCTTAATAAATTACATATGTGTCTAATAATAGGGCAGTAATACAGAACTATCTTTGGTATTGGCAAAGATTTGTACTTTTTAAGTGGTGATTATTTTCAGTATTAAAGCTAATGACATCTTAACTTTTTCAATATATATTCTTTTCTGGAGTTTTAAATTTAGCTATAAAAGGTCATTTCAGTTGGAGAAAATTTTTCCATGCAAAAAACTTTGTTTTCTCTATAAAAATGCAATATTAAAAATTGTGACACCATTGATTCCTGTTCCCTCTTATAAAAATTTTTAGGATAAATTAGTTGACTGAATTAGTGATTTAAGGTGGAGTATTTTAAATTAGTTTATTGTAGTCTCTAACTGTATTTTAAAAACTTGTTTATTTTTGTTAGTTTCATTTTTCTTTTTCCAATATAATATTTCAGATTTTTAAGCCTAGGTTTATATTTCCAGCATAAGCTCTTAGTAACAATAATGATGATGATATTAATGAGTAACATATACTGAGTATTAAATATTCTGACTTGACTTTATCTCAGTTTATCATACCAGTAGTAACATGAGATGGACACATTTATGATCCCTTTTGGTACAATTTACAATGACAGAAAATTTATATGAATGTATTCTAAAAAATGTCCACGTGAAAAGTTAGTAAACTTTAAAGTCCATGAAATTAAATGTGGTGTATTATATATTTAAATTTGTATTTAGCTCTAATCAGGCTTAAAAAAAACAAACCTATGAGCTCAAGATTGTTAAATGAAATTAAAGTAGATCTGTAAAATTATGTTCCCCAGGGTAGATATTTTCTAAAATGAAAATGAACAAAATCTATCATATTCACTATTATTATCAGTTTGTTCTTCTTAATGCTTGTCCCATAAGTCAATTTTCATTCGCTTTTAATGTTGTGATAATTTAAAATTATTTTTCAGTTAGATTTTGGTATTTAATTTACTTTCTCTGATGCATTGCCTTCTCAATTTATATTTAGTAATTTGAATATGGAAGAGCTATTTCTTTCTTCTTGGCTGATTATTTTCTTCATTTTTTAAATGGTTGCTTTCTAGTCAAACTAGGCTGTGAAATTCTGGAACTTAAAAGATCAGCTTGGATACTTAGGAATTTAATAGAATTTTTAAAACATTACCTAAATATTATTTACTAATTATAATTAAATTATTAATTAAATAATTAAAATATTATTACATTGGTATGTGTTAATGAGATGTTGAGGAGAGAAGTGATTGTTAAGATGATGGTATAGTGATGAAAGTAATCAACATAGGCCCCTAGATGAGAATGTGGTAGAACTTACACGAGGCACTCTGGCCAGTCAAGGTAGAGAATATACAAAGGTGACAGCAAAATTAGATTGAGAATGCTTACATTTCTCTAGGAGAAATAATAATCTCCTGAGAAGAAGTAGACTTACCCAGCACATCTGAAAGTAGAGGCTATTATTTTCATGATTAGAGTAGTGCTTTAGGTGTTGTGGAAATAAAGAATTGCCACACATTCTTTCACACTTCCTTTAATTAATAGGCGGTGCCTGTGTACTCTTTCTAATTTAGGTGGGCTTACAACCCACTCCAGTATTATTGCCTAAAGAATCCCATGGACAGAGGAGCCTGGTGGGCTATAGTCCATGGGGTTGCAAAAAGTCAGACACGACTGAGCGACTAATACTAGTACTATACAAATTGTTTATGGCTAACAGAATATAGCAGAAATGAAAGTGCATTAATTCAGAGGCCAAGTCCCTGGAAGTGATGCAGCTTTTACTTTATTCTCTGGAATATTTGTGTTTGGAGTCCAAAGATTCCTTATAAGAAATCTGACTACTTGTTAAGTCAACATTCTGGGAGGATGCAAAGCCACATGGTGGGGCCGTATTTAGGAGCTACAGCCAGCAGTCCTCATCTTTCAGTTATTCCTTCCCAGGCACCAGATATGTGAGTTAAGGAGGCTTTGAAGGATTCCAGCCCTCAGCTGACAAATGAGCCCCAGCTTCAGATATTCCTAGTTTGAGATATTGTTGTTGCTGTTTAGTAGCTAAGTTGTGTCTGACTCTTTACAACCCTAAGAACTGCAACACGCCAGGCTTCCCTCTCTTCCATTTTCTCCTGAAGTTTGCTCAAACTCATGTCCATTGAGTTGATGATGCGATCCAACCGTATTATCCTCTGCAATCCCTTCTCCTCATGCCTTCAGTCTTTCCCAACATCAGGGACTTTTCCAATGAGTAAGCTCTTTGTATCAGGTAGCCAAAGTGTTGGAGCTTCAGCTTCAGCATCAGTCCTTCCAATGAGTATTCAGGACTGATTTCCTTTAGGATGGACTGGTTTGATCTCCATTCAGTCCAAGGAACTCTCAGGAGTCTTATCTAGCACCACAATTCAAAAGCATCAATTCTTCAGCGCTCAGCCTTCTGTATGGTCCAGCTGTCACATCCATACATGACTACTGGGAAAAAACAGCTTTGACTATATGGTAAGGACATATCACCCCCTGCCTGTGTTTTGGATTCATAGAACCCAGGGGTTTAATAAATGTTTTTAAGTCACTAAGTTTTGGGTTAATTTGTTGCATCATATTAGAAACTGAAACAGATGTTAATTTACCTTGTATCTATTTTTGAACTGAAGTTGTATGGAGTTTTAGAGATGGTACTTGTTAAATCTATATTGTTTCTTTTTTTTTTTTAATAAATTTATTTTAGTTGGGGGCTAATTACTTTACAATATTGTAATAGTTTTTGCCATACATTGACATGAATCAGCCATGTGTTCCCCTTCCTGGACCCCCCACCCACCTCCCTCCCCATCCCATCCCTCTGGGTCATCCCATTGCCCCGGCCCTGAGCCCTTGTCTCATGCATCGAACATGGAATGGTGTTCTGTTTCACATATGATAATATACATGTTTCAACGCTATTCTCCCAGAACATCCCACCCTTACCTTCTCCCTCAGAGTCCATAAAATTGTTCTATGCATCTGTGTCTCTTATTCTGTCTCGCATATAGTGTTTCTTAATTGCTAAGTCATGTCTGACTCTTGTTGTGACTCCGTGGACTATAGCCTCCTAGTCTCCTCTGTCCATGGGAATTCCCAGGCAAGAATACGATAGTGGGTTGTCATTTCCTTCTCCAGGGAAACTTCCTGACCCAAGGATCAAACACTTGGTTCATGCATTGGCAGGTGGATTGTTTACCAATGAGCCACCAGGGAAGTCCTATTACATCTATATATGTGTGTATATATATAAACATATAAAAACATATACATATACACACATATATAATTTAAAACTTTAGGTAACAAGTACTATGGAATAAATTTGTGCAATTGTTAGAATTTTAGCATGATGCTTTTACATGAGCACTTAATGCCTTAGATTTTAGTTTAGAATTCATTCACAGCTCATATTTAACTTGAGAAATGTCTTAGATGGATAAGACTGTCTTAGAATAACAAGAAACTCATGTCTTCTATTTCAAATCCTTAAAAATTTCCTGCTTCAAGTCCTGCACATCTTGAATCTTCTTCTGTGTATTTTTTAATATACTGTTTTTTTGAGCACTTTTAGGGTCACAGCAAAATTTGAGCTGAAAGTTTAAGTATTTCCCATAAGTTCTTTAGCTCCAAACATGCATAGCCTCCTCTGTTACCAGTATCCCCCCTCAGAGTGATACAGTTTTTATAAATGATAGGGTTCACATTGACACATCACTGTTACACAGAGTCCATAACCTATAATAGAATTCACTCTTGGTGTTGTACACCAGTATGGGTTTGGACCAGCTTATAGTCTTGCCTGCAGAATACCATGGGCAGAGGATCCTGGTGGGCTACAGTCCATGGGGTCTCAGAGTCGACACAACTGAGTGACTAATACACACAGTCACATGTATTCATCATTATAGTATCATAGGGTAGTTTTACTGTTCTAAAAACCCTTTGTGCTCTGCCTATTCATCCTTCCCTCTCTCGTAACTACTGTCAACCAATGATCTTTTTTTTTCCTGTCTCTGGAATTTGCTTTTTTTCCAGAATATCAGATAGTTGGAATCATATAGTATGTAGTCTTTTCAGGTTCCCTCTACTATTTTTTTTCAACTTTTCATTTATGGTTTCATTTGTAACTTAAATATGAAGTCCTTTCCTCAAAAATGTCTTCATAAATCCACAATCTATATCAGACTTTATGTTAATTTTTCACATTGCAGTTTTAATTCTTCCTTTGAAGTACTTACCATTGTCTATGTAATTAACATCCCTATTAAAAGGTGAAATATTTAATTACTGGTGTCATTCTTATAGCTAGCATAGAGCCCAGCTTATTTAGGTACAAACATTTATAGCCTTTTTGAAATGAATTAATGAAACATGATTTTCATATTACAAACACATTAAGCATATCAGTATAAACTGACAAAGCTGATTCTACTAGCTATAACATAAATTCAAATTCCAATTTTATTGGTTTGCCATACCTTATACTTACATAGGTGCCCCAACAGTATTTCATTTTGTCTTATATTTTTAATCTACTATAGTTTAGTGTATTTTATTTTGAAACTAGCTAAAGTTGTTATGCGCAAGATTTGATTTCTTATGCGCATATTTTGGAATCTCCTTCAAATGTTTTAATAAACACCTTTCGCTTATCTCCTATTGGAATCTGTTTGCTGACAATTACTAAAATTACAAGTATATAGGTATTGAATTTCATAGCTGGTGGAAACTGTAGAATTAATGCAAATAATCCAAATATTCATTTTATAGAATCATCTCAGAATTCATGACTTGTTACTCGGTAACCGGGGCTTCCCTGGTGACTCAGAGAGTAAAAAAGCAGCCTGCGATGCAGGAGACCCGGGTTTGTTCTCTGGGTTGGGAAGATCCTCTGGAGATGGGAATGGCTACCCTCTCCAGTGTTGCCTGGAGAATCCAAGGACAGAGGAGCCTGGCAGGATACAGCTCATGGATTCACAAAGAATTGGACACAACTGAGTGACTAACACTTTCACAGAACTACTCAGAGTTGAAACCTTGAATTCTTCCAAAACTCTTTCTTAGTATATCAGACCTATAAAAAGTAGCAGAGGATTAGAAAAAATAGTGTGTGCAGTATAAGCCTAGCATTGAAAACTTCAAGATTTTCCTTTCTTATTCATGGTTTTGTCTTTTTTTCCCTCTACCAATATAACTTCTTACTAAAAGTACACATTGTGAAGAGAATTCCTCTTTGAAGTATTAAGATTGTAAGAAGTACAGAGAACTTACATTTTTCCCCCTTTCACCTGTGGTTTAAAGAACATTTAGTAGTAGGTACACTGTGTCTTCTAATTCAGTTTTTCCAAATTTATTGCAATGCCTGCCTTTTCTGTTCCTGGCATACAGATTTTCAGCCTCAGACAGTAAAATGTATTATTTTGATGTAGTTCATTCGAGAGAATTTTATGATGGATAAGGATTGTGTGAGACCCACTGTATCACAGTGGCCTTTCTATGCAATCCACTAATCCTAACAATATCCATGCCATTCAGAAAGTCGGATCCCCACTTTATTGATGAGGAAACTGGCTCAGAAAGTTTAAATACCCTGCCCAAATTTACATAGCTCATCAGCAGTAAAATTAGGTATATCTAGTCTAAAACCTACGTTTGTGTTTGCTTGGCTCTGCTTTCACTGCACTAAACTCCCTATATTATTATTAATTGTTTTCAAGAATGACAGTTTAACCAAGGAATCATTGCTGTATTTGTGCTCATTATGGATAGATTTCATGTATGATTTCTTTTGTTCTTTTAGCAATAGACAGGCATTTAAGTCATTTTTGGTTTCATAGAAATAACTCCTGAAATTAGTGCCAGACAATAATCTTTCCATTCAGATGTGTATTTTGTTATTTTAAGTAGCTTAGCTGAGTGTACTTTGTGGTTTTTACCTGGAATGTGAATCCTTAATCCAAGCAAATCTCACTTATTGGAATGCAGCTAATGAATTAGTAAGTAAATTGGTTAATCTGTGAAATAATTATAACTGAAAAAATTAACATCCTAGCCTCTTCCATTTACTAACTTTGAGATATAGGGCCATTTATTTAACCTTTTTGAATCTCCATTTCCTCACCTATAAAATTGGTATGATGACAGTAAAACCCTTATAAGATTTTTCTAAGGATCACATGAGAAAATGGATGTAAAATACTTGGCACCATGCCTGACCCAGAAAGTGCTCAATAAATCATTTAAGCAGATCTTACTTGTCTTGTCTGTGAATTGAGCAGTTATAATGATTTCCCTGGATCTGGTAATGTTGCCATTATTTAGTAGATGTATTTCATGAAAAAATATGGATAAAGGACATCCTTTTTCATCATGCTGGGAGTGTTTAAGAAGTCTCTCATACAGTGTGTCACATTCCTTTTTAATTTCAATAGGACTGTTGCGGGCAGTATTCTAGTTCTGGTAATTGTATGTGATGAAGTACACAAAAGCTCTTGGCAAGGGGGATGAGGAGGGAGGTGGAATTTTAGTAGCTCAATTGCTCAATAGCTACTAGGAAAAAAAATCTAATTTAACAGATCCATCAATATAATATGAAGCCTCATCTACAAATACTCTTCACCCTTAGGAAGATCATGTCCAAATTATTGGTCAAAGGCTGAAAGGAACCATATTATGATGAATTGTTTTTGGAATATGATAGATGTGTTCTATCTCAAGTTAACAGAACGTGCACTAGTGTGCTAGAGCTTACTCGTCCGATTCTTTCAAATGTGTGTCCACTATGGTCCGTTAAGCCTTGGCACTTTACCCTCTCACCCCATTTACTATTTATCATGTAACACAAAAAAGCTCATGTCCAGTACGGTAGATATGCTGTTCAGAAGCCAAAAGTAATCATTATTATATCACTGAACTGGCTTTGATACTTACAGGATATATGTAGTTGGCCAAAACATTTTCTTTTTCTCTCCTATTATGTAAATAAAGCTTTATCTGAAATAGCTGCTTCAAAAGTAAAAAGGTCATTTATTCCCAGGCTTTCCAACAAGCTTCAAGAGCTGACATGAAATCCAAGAGTATGTAGGAACTCACTGCCATATGAGAAACATCCTAAAACACAAGTTTACTTCTTTTTATGTAGTAGATCCCTCTCCAGTTCTGTAGGGATCAAAAGTTAACTTTTGTAAATGAAGTAAGAAGACCCTTGGATTAAACTATAATTCTGTTTTTAAATGGTTTGCAGTAGTTAGTCCAGAGACTGCATATGTTCTACCCAAACTAAATAACAACTAGAATGTCACTCTAAGAAAGCCTTCCTCAGTGATCAGTGCAAAGAAATAGATGAAAATAATAAAATGGGAAAGACTAGAGATCTCTTCAAGAAAATTAGAGATACCAAGGGAACATTTCATGCAAAGATGGGCTCAGTAAAGGACAGAAATGGTATGGACATAACAGAAGAAGAAGATATTAAGAAGAGGTGGCAAGAATACACAGAAGAACTGTACAAAAAAGATCTTCACGACCCAGATAATCACAATGGTGTGATCACTCACCTAGAGCCAGACATCCTGGAATGTGAAGTCAAGTGGGCCTTAGGAAGCATCACTATGAACAAAGCTAGTGGAGGTGATGGGATTCCAATTGAGGTATTTCAAATCCTAAAACATGATGCTGTTTAAGAGCTGCGCTCAATATGTCAGAAAATCTGGAAAACAGCAGTGGCCACAAGACTGGAAAAGGTCAGTTTTCATTCCAATCCCAAAGAAAGGCAATGCCAAAGAATGCTCAAACTACCGCACAATTGTATTCATCTCACACACTAGGAAAGTAATGCTGAAAATTCTGCAAGCCAGGCTTCAACAATACGTGAACTGTGAACTTCCAGATGTTCAAGCTGGATTTAGAAAAGGCAGAGGAACCAGAGATCAAATTGCCAACATCTGCTGGATCATCGAAAAAGCAAGAGAGTTCCAAAAAAAACATCTATTTCTGCTTTATTGACTATGCCAAAGCCTTTGACTGTGTGGATCACAATAAACTTGAAAATTCTGAAAGAGATGGGAATACCAGACCATCTGACCTATCTCTTGAGAACCCTGTATGCAGGTCAGGAAGCAACAGTTAGAACTGGACAGGGAACAACAGACTGGTTGCGAATAGAAAAAGGAATACATCAAGGCTGTATATTGTCACCCTGCTTATTTAACTTATATGCAGAGTACATCATGAGAAATGCTGGGCTAGAAGAAGCACAAGCTGGAATCAAGATTGCCAGGAGAAATATCAATAACCTCAGATATGCAGATGACACCACCCTTATGGCAGAAAGTGAAGAAGAATTAAAGAGCCTCTTGTTGAAAGTGAAAGAGGAGAGTGAAAATGTTGGCTTAAAGCTCAACATTCAGACAACTGAGAGCGTGGCATCTGGTCCCATCACTTCATGAGAAATAAATGGGGAAACAGTGGCTGACTTTATTTTTTTGGGGTCCAAAATCACTAGAGATGGTGATTGCAGCCATGAAATTAAAAGATGCTTACTCTTTGGTAGAAAAGTTATGACCAACCTAGACAGCCTATTAAAAAGCAGAGACATTACTTTGCCAACAAAGGTCCATCTTGTCAAGGCTATGTTTTTTCCAGTAGTCAGGTATGGATGTGAGAGTTGGGCTATAAATAAAGCTGAGTGCCAGAGAATTGATCCTTTTGAACTGTGGTGTTGGAGAAGACTCTTGAGAGTCCCTTGGACTGCAAGGATATCCAGCCAGTCCATCCTAAAGATAGTCCTGGGTGTTCACAGGAAGGACTGATACTGAAGCTGAAACTCCAATACTTTGGCCACCTGATGCGAAGAGCTGACTCATTTGAAAAGACCCTGATGCTGGGAAAGACTGAGGTCAGGAGGAGAAAGGGACGACAGAGGATGAGATGGTTGGATGGCATCACCAATTCAATGGACATGAATTTGGGTAAACTCTGGATGTTGGTGATGGATGGGATGCCTGGCATGCTGCAGTCCATGGGGTTGCAAAGAGTCGGACACGATTGAGGTACTGAACTGAACTGATAACATCACTCGAATACTGAAGTTATTTTGTTGTTTGTTCTATTTGTATAAATGGTAAGTGAATAAATCTTCAGTTCCACATAAGTAGAGATTTGGAAATGTGTTAATCCTAGCTTTGATTCCCAGATATTTTGCTCACCAGACACTTTATACTCTTAAAAGTAATTGACGATTTCAGAGAGCATTTATTTATGTGGGTTATATCTATATTCAATGCAGAAATTAAACAGATAATTGCTTTCAGTATTAATTTGTTGTTTTTATTCTGAGTTACTACTCTTCTAATGTACATAGAATGCCTAGTCAAATCAGTAGGGGAAGAGTGTGTGGATAATAGGGACAGAAAACTCTAGGATTTATATTTTTTAAAATGTTATTTCTGAAGCACCTGTATTTAGTTATGAATGTTTGTGTATATTTCCTTAATACAGCCACTACCTACAATATTCTTTGTTATTTTAAGTTTAAATCTAGTAAGTGCATATTTACCTACTTATGTATATGTATGATAATATCTGGTCTCGTGATTTTTTTAAAGAAAATTTAATTTCTTGGAAAAAACAATTTTCTACATAGTATAGTGGTCAAGTACTCCTTGCAATACAGAGTATCCCATTAAGGTCCATATTTTCTTGGTTAAGCCTGGTAATCAGTTCCCATTAGCATCTTTTTGCTTATCCTGGAAATACAAGTACTGTTGAGGTAGCCTTTGCTGTTTCATGTTCTATGAAAAGGCTAGACTTTCTTCTAGTAAAACAGCTGGTGCAATTACTCTACAACTTACTCTGCCATGAAGGTGGTTCAGGGGTCTATTCCCTGGTATTTTCCTTCCAGCTCTGCCCCATTTCCTTGCAGTTTACCAGTCTATCCTGTTTTTTACTAATATAGGACCTAATATTTTCTGTATATTGGCACACACATGGATGATTCTACTTGATCTTGCTTCTTTCAGTAGTTTTCAGTTCAACTTAATATATTTGGAGATTGTGTTGTTAAGTTATTAAAGAGTCATATATTTGGAGACAATGGGTAAAATTTATTTTCATATACTCTTCCTTAAAAACAAAATTCCAAATTTAAATATTGCAGGTATATGTCATATTTAGTATTGACCAACTATCAGAGCACATTGTAGCAGATACCATCTGTTATTCCTTCAAAATATTGGCATTCTAGCTGCTGGAAACCTTATCCATAAAATGTGATAAAATCTGGACATTTTTATAATAATCTATCATCATGAAATTATCCATGTTGAAAGGGGAAAAAAAACAGATCATGTATGTTCTTCCCATAGAATCTCATCGTTTTGTGCAGGTCACATTTTCTGTAGAAGCAATTTTGATCACATTTCTCCCACGATATGGAGCAGCGTACATGGTGCCTCATTGCTTTGTTATATAAACACAAAGTGAAAAATAATAGATGTTTATAGATGTGTTCATAGTTGGGATTTTTATTTTAGTTAGTTTGATTTTGAACTTCTTCCTTTAAATAATGATACCCTTGCAAGTAACATAGCTGACACATTTTAGGTACAACCCAGCTTTCATGGAATACTATGAAAATAAGTTACTATAAATTGGATTAACTGAAGTAATACTTTGAGTTTACATCGAAATTGTGGTGGAGTTGAAATCTACAGGTAAACCACTGTAGTGACCTGTTGGTCAGAGATTAGGTATAGGTTGATTTTGGAGCAGCCACAAAATAAGGTGAAGCAGAAAAGAGTTTTACCACCTGGGACCAGGTTGTTCTAGGGCCACCCTGCAAATGGAAGCCTACACTCCTTATATTCAAATGTTTTAAAGTTATGCATCAAGCTAAACTTTTAAATTCAGTATATTCTATCATCCAGTCTTAAAAGATATACCTTTATTACCCCAAATTAAGAAAAATATGTATAAAGCTATGGCTTTTATATTTGGAATTGGCAGATACCAATAATTTAATTACTATGCCTACCCGAGTGAACTGATAATTGGCAAGCAGCAGATTTTTCATGAGTAATAAATAAAGACATACATAATTACAAATCATCACATCTTTTTTCATTAAATTTATTTTTCTTGTTTTTATTCCAGTAAAATCTTGAATTCTATTGTTGTGATCAAGATCTTTCAAATAATTTTGTTCTCTTGACAGTAATGATTTAAATTAGGATTGTAAAGTATGTGGTAACTGCATTAAAAAGCACATGAAATATGGTTATATATTTTCAGAATTTTAAAATAAATGTAAAATGATTAAAATATTTTTCTTGTGTATTTTCAAAAGTATCTTCTAAAAACTTTAAATTATTTAAATTAATAAGTTAATTGCATTTGTTCTAAAATTTTCAATTATTAAAAGTAAAGGACAAATACATCATGGCTAGTGAATATAAAAATTTGGATTTAACACATAGAGCTGGAATTTATATTTAATAATATGAAAATCCAATTACATCTCATTATTTTTATAAAAATGAAACTATGCACAATTCTAAGATTATGTTAATTCATTGTCAATATAAAGATAATTTCATGTTACATGCATGTTGTGACACTTAAGTACATATTTAAGAGTAATATGCATTACTAATACTCTAAAATCTTCTGTGCCACTGTGTAACCTGAAACTGTTGTGAAGACAGTGCCAGTTTGTGGTACATAAAGGGAAAAGAGAAAAAGAGATCCTTCCTACAACTCAATAGCAAAAAATGAAACAACCTAAAAAAAAAAATAAATGAACAAAAGACCTGAATAGACAATTCACAAAAGAGGACATACAAATGGCTAACAGATATATGAAAAGATGCTCAACATCACTAATAACCAGGGGTGCAAATCAAAACCACAATGAGCCATCACCTCACAATTGTTAGGCTGTTCTTTACGTTGGCTATTATTTAAAAGACAAAAGATAACAAATTCTGGCAAAAATGTGGAGAAAAGGGAGCACTGTACACTGTTTATGGGAATAGAAATTGGTAAAAACAGCCATTATGGAAAATAGTATGGAAATTCTTCAAAAAAATTAAAAGTAGAACTACCATGTGATTCAGCAATCCCAACTTCTGGGTATATATATTCAAAAAATGAATTTAGTAACTCAAAGATACTGAACTCCCATGTTCATTGTAGCAATAGTCACAATAGTTAAGATATGAAAACAATCTAAACAGTCATAAAAAGATGAACGGATTAAAAAATTGTCAAACACACACACTCACACACACTCATACACACTCACACAATGGAATATTATTCAACTTTAAAAAAGAAAGAAATTTTGCCACTTGTGACAGATGGATCTACCTGAAGGACATTCAGTTCAGTTCAGTTGCTAGGTCGTGTCCGACTCTTTGTGACCCCATGAATTGCAGCGCGCCAGGCCTCTCTGTCCATCACCAACTCCCGGAGTCTACCCAAACCCATGTCCATCGAGTCGGTGATGCCATCCAACCATCTCATCCTCTGTCGTCCCCTTCTCCTCCCGCCCCCAATCCTACCCAGCATTAGTGTCTTTTCCAATGAGTCAACCCTTCTCATGAGGTGGCCAAAGTATTTGAGTTTCAGCTTCAACATCAGACCTTCCAATGAACACCCAGGATTGATCTCTTTTAGGATGGATTGATTGGATCTCCTTGCAGTCCAAGGGACTCTCAAGAGTCTTCTCCAACACCACAGTTCAAAAGCATCAATTCTGCGGCGCTCAGCTTTCTTCACCGTCCAACTCTCACATCCATACATGACCACTGGAAAAACCATAGCCTTGACTAGACGGACTTTTGTTGGCAAAGTAATGTCTCTGCTTTTAAACATGCTATCTAGGTTGGCCATAACCTTCCTTCCAAGGAGTAAGCGTCTTTTAATTTCATGGCTGCAGTCACCATCAGCAGTGATTCTGGAGCCCAAAAAAATAAAATCTGACACTGTTTCCACTGTTTCCCCATCTATTTCCCATGAAGTGATGGGACCAGATGCCATGATCTTAGTTTTCTGAACGTTGAGCTTTAAGCCAGCTTTTTCACTCTCCTCTTTCACCTTCATCAAGAGGCTCTTTAGTTCTTCTTCACTTTCTGCCATAAGGGTGGTGTCATCCGCATATCTGAGGTTATTGATATTTCTCCCGGCAATCTTGATTCCAGCTTGTGTTTCTTCCAGCCCAGCGTTTCTCATGATGTACTCTGCTTATAAGTTAAATAAGCAGGGTGACAATAAACAGCCTTGACGTACTCCTTTTCCTATTTGGAACCAGTCTGTTGTTCCATGTCCAGTTCTAACTGTTGCTTCCTGACCTGCATACAGGTTTCTCAAGAGACAGGTCAGATGGTCTGGTATTCCCATCTCTTTCAGAATTTTCCACAGTTTATTGTGATCCACACAGTCAAAGGCTTTGGCATAGTCAATAAAGCAGAAATAGATGTTTTTCTGGAACTCTCTTTCTTTTTTGATGATCCAGTGGATGTTGGCAATTTGATCTGTGGTTCCTCTGCCTTTTCTAAAACCAGCTTGAACATCTGGAAGTTCATGGTTCACGTATTGCTGAAGCCTGGCTTGGAGAATTTTGAGCATTACTTTACTAGTGTGTGAGATGAGTGCAATTGTGTGGTAGTTTGAGCATTCTTTGGCATTGCCTTTCTTTGAGATTGGAACGAAAACTGACCTTTTCCAGTCCTGTGGCCACTGCTGAGTTTTCCAAATTTGCTGGCATATCGAGTGCAGCACTTTCACAGCACCATCTTTCAGGATTTGAAATAGCTCAACTGGAATTCCATCACCTCCACTAGCTTTGTTCGTAGTGATGCTTTCTAACGCCCACTTGACTTCACATTCCAGGATGTCTGGCTCTAGGTGAATGATCACACTATCGTGATTATCTGGGTCTTATAATGAAGGACATTATACTGAGGGAAATACACCTGGAACAAAGAGACAAGTATTGCATGATCTCACTTATGTGTAGAATGAAATAGTCAAACTCAGAGAAGTGAATACAATGATAATTTTCATAGGTTGGGAGGTAGGGGAAATAGGGAAATCTTGGTAAAGGGTATAAAATTTCAGTTATGCAACATAAATATATTCTGTAGATCTGTGCAACTTGGTGACTATTGGTAACAGAAGTGTATTTTATACTTGAAATTTGCTAAGAGGGCAAATCTAAGTACTCTCATCACACACACACACACACACCTGCACATGCACACACAGAAAATGTTAACTATGTGAGATGATGGGTATGTTAATTAGCTTGATGGTGGTTCTCATTTCACAATATATATGCATATCAAAATATCACTTTTACATCTTAAATATAAAAATTGTATCTGTCAATTATGCCTCAGTATGGCTGAAAAAAAATACTGCTTTTGTCCTGAGAGGAAGGATCTGGCAGTTCCTTTGTCTCCTCTCTTAAGTATTTCCACTACTCAAGTCATCTCCTCTCTGAAATATTTTGAAATGTTTGTGTCCAGTGTTGAAGAAGCCTTCATGATATTTGGATGGAGTCACCTTTTATTTTTGAGGACATAAGGAGAAAATGTGAAATGTTCCCCTGGTGTAAATAATGTTAGTCATAGAAGAGGATTTGTAATGTTAAGGGTTATGTTGTGCCAGTACTGAGCACTGCATCCCAGAACGAGGGCGTTCATGCATACTGTAACATTTATCTTTGTGAATCTGTGATGTACAGAGTCTCTAAGCAGAGGCCCTTCTTGCTAGTTGTATGAGAATTTGTAATACATGGTCAGTGCAGCCATCACCTATAGACATCTTATTTTATATTCTAAGATACAGTCTACCTGAAGTGAAAATGCTTAGTCGTGTCTGACTCTTTGCAGTCCCACAGACTGGAATTCTCCAGGCCAGAATACTGGAGTGAGTAGTCTTTTCTTCTCCAGGGCGTCTTCCAAAACCAGGGATTGAACCCAGGTCTCTGGCATTGTAGGTGGATTTTTTACCAGCTGAGCCACAAGGGGAGCTTAATCTACCTAGCTTTTGTGATTGCCTCTAAATTAGTCATCTTAAAAATATGAAGTAAATACAAATGTTACTTACTAAGTAGAGAAAAGCGTGTCAGTCAGGTCAGTTCAGTCATTGTAGTCGTGTCCTTATCTCTGCGACCTCTTGGACTGCAGCACGCTAGGCTTCCCTGTCTATCACTAACTCCCAGAGCTTGCTCAAACTCATGTCCATCAAGTTGGTGATGCCGTCCAACCATCTCTTCCTCTGTCGTCCCTTTCTCCTCCTGCCTTTAATCTTTCCCAGCATCAGGGACTTTTCTAAGGAGTCAATTCTTTGCATCAGGTGGCCAGAGTATTGGAGTTTCAGCTTCAGCATCAGTCCTTCCAATGAATATTAAGGACTGATTTCCTTTAGAATTGACTGGTTTGATCTCCTTGCTGTCCAAGGGATTTTCAAGAGTCTGTTCCAACAACACATTTCAAAAGCATCAATTCTTCAGTGCTCAGTTTTCTTTATAGTCCAACTCTCACATCTATCCATGACTACTGGAGAAACCATAGCATTCACTAGATGGACCTTTCTCAGCAAAGTAATGTCTCTGCTTTTTAATATGCTGTCTAGGTTGGTCATATCTTTTCTTCCAAGGAGCAAGTGTCCTTTAATTTCATCACTGCAGTCACCATCTACAGTGATTTTGGAGCCCAAGAAAATAAAGTCTCTCACTGTTTCCATTGTTTCCCCATCTATTTGCCATGAAATGATGGGACCTGATGCCATGATCTTAGTTTTTTGAATGTTCAGTGTTAAGCCAGCTTTTTGACTCTCCTCTTTTACTTTCATCAAGAGACTCCTTAGTTCCTCTTTGCTTTCTGCCATAAGGTGGTGTCATCTGCATACCTGAGGTTATTGATAATTCTCCTGACAATCTTGATTCCAGCTTGTGCTTCATCAGCCTGGCATTTCGCATGATGTACTCTGCATATAAGTTAAATAAGCAAGGTGACAGGATACAGCCCTGACGTACTCCTTTCCCAATTTGGAACCAGTCCATTGTTCCACGTCTGGTTCTAACTGTTGCTGCTTGACCTGTATACAAATTTCTCAGGAGGCTGGTAAGGTGGTATGATATTCCCATCTCTTGCAGAATGTTCTACCATTTATTGTGATCCACACAGTCAAAGGCTTTGGCATAATCAATAAAGCAGAAGTAGATGTTTTTCTGGAACTCTCTTGCTTTTTCTGTGATCCAGCGGATGTTGGTGATTTGATCTCTGGTTCCTCTGCCTTTTCTAAATCCAGCTTGAACATCTGGAAGTTCTCAATTCATGTACTGTTGAAGCTTGGCTTGGAGAATATTGAGCATTACTTTGCTATCTTGTGAGATGAGTGCAGTTGTGTGGTAGTTTGAACATTCTTTGGCATTGCCTTTCTTTGGGCAAGAGAAAAGCATA
Organism: Giraffa tippelskirchi; assembly: GCF_054371585.1. Classification (NCBI taxonomy): domain Eukaryota; kingdom Metazoa; phylum Chordata; class Mammalia; order Artiodactyla; family Giraffidae; genus Giraffa; species Giraffa tippelskirchi. The sequence goes on along the minus strand of NC_137275.1, from coordinate 83,374,728 downwards.
TAGTACAAATTAAATTCTAGCTTTGCATCAGCTACCTGGTCTTAAAGTGTATTTCTTTTTACTTGTTCAATTGAAATGTGACAAGGGATTATGAGACTATATTGACATGAAGAATAGCGTAATTTCTCATTTTATAAAAACTAGCATGTAAAATTGAGGCAATATCAGTGATGGCTATACTATTAAAACTAAAGTAAGAAATAAAATAAATAGTTCTGCCAGCTGTTTTAAGGAATACCTAAAGTCTCTTATTTGGTGCTCTAGATGTCATTAAAATATAGTGAGTTTTATCTTGATAAACAAAAATGGGAATGTCTCCTTCCCTTGGGAGTTTATTGCCTCCAACATTAACGTAAGAGATTAATATTGGTATGAATTAAGAACTAACAAAAATGAAAAGTTATGCTTTGGTTTAAGTACTATCAGATCCCTGAAATGGTAAAAGAGAACAACTTTAATTGTAGTGTTTTTTGCCCTAAAAAATGCATGTAAATATATCCCATTAATGACCATTTTTTAGTAAAACTAATCCTCAGTAATGCAACTCTAATGTAAAGTCTGGTTATATAAAAATTTGCAAGTTCATATCATATGCAAATGTTTTGGTCATTCTCAAGTATTTGATGTTTGGTCAGTTCACTACATTGTAAAAATTAAAGATGTATTCTTTTAACTCCTATGGCTTTCATTAATAGATTCAGCATGTATTCACAATAAAAATCACCCTGTAATTCATTGTGATTAAAAAGGAAATACTATATAAAATTCATAGTGGAAAAAGTTTAAAAATTACCTGTAAATAGTAAATCAACTAGAGTTAGTATTTCTCTGTGTATTATCCTAGATTTATATTTATACTAAAAATATATTTATCCAAAACTGAGTTATACTGGATGTGATATTTGGTAAACTGCATTAACTTAATGATATGTTATGCCCAGTTTTCCATGATATTTCAGATTATCATTTTTAATCTGTGTAATATATGGGCTTCCCAGGTGGCTCAGTGGTAAAGAATCTGCTTGCCAATATAGGAGCCATGTGTTTGGTCCCTGGGTCGGGAAGATTCCATGGAGAAGAAATGGCAACCCCCTCTAGTATTCTTGCCTGAGAAATCCTTTGTTCAGAGGAGTTTGGTGGGCTACACTCCATAGGGTCACAAAAAAGTTGGACATGACTTAGCAACTAAATAACAACAATATATGTGTATATTATGCAAGCAGCACATTCTTTTGGACATTATGTTGTTTTCTGATTTTTGCTATTAAGAACATCAAGATAAACTTTGAGTATTTTTGTGATTAATTTTTCTATTGTTGTCTAATGATATATTCATGGAAAAACCATTCAACATATTTTGTTGACTATCTATTAGGTGTAAGCTAAACTTCTCAAGTCTATGTGCCAATGAATAAGACAGACAAAAATCCTTAACCTCATGTAGCATATAGTTTAGTAAAGATAACAAACTATAAAAACAGGTAATGATAATTAATAAATAAATGGTGATACATACTATGGAGATAAAGAAAATGAGGACGGGTGATTGAAGTGTCAAAAGATAGAATTGCAATTGTAAATAGGGTGGTCTGGAAGAAAAGCTATTGTGTCAATATATATTAAACACCATAAACATATTGGCTTATTATTTTCCATAAACCTTTTATAAATTACATTTCTACCAATGTATGAGAAACTATTTTTCTCACATTATAAAAAATAAAATTGTAAAAATATTATTTATTTTTTGTACTTTTCCAGTTAAGATATAATTGCCATAGAGCACTGTGTAAGTTTTAGATGTACAGCATAATAAATTGACTTACATAAACACAATTTTATTATGCAGAATTTGAATATTTAAAATCTGCATCACATGGTTACTAATGAAGTTTATTTTTCATTGTGGAACATTTGTGTATTTTTAATGTAAACTGTGAATTCATTTTACCAGTAGAATTACTATCATTTGCTCTTCATAGCAGAGACCATAGAAACACTGCCATTTCTCTTGGGATTAATCATTCCAGGGAGTGCTCACCAGCTTCCAACTGCCAGGATCTGCATCTGTTTCTTTGAGAGAGCTCTCCAACATAGCACACGCCACTAGAGAATTAACACTTTTAGGGCAACTTCGCACTGAAGGCCGACAGGAGTTGATGGTAAACACCCACCTTTCTTACCCCTGTGTCTATATTTCTGAGGCTTGTGTTCTACACCATTTCCTCAAGTTTCTCTATAGGAGTAAGCTGCTGTCGCCCACACTGGTAACTGCTGTAATAATGCTCCCTTTATTAGGTGTCTGATTCTCTTGTTTCAGTTTCTCCCTCTCTTGCCATTGCTTCTAGCACCTCCCACGTAAATTTTGCACATGTGAATTCTTTTCTTAGGATCAGCTTAAGGACATTGCACTCAGCAAGAGTTGTTCTATTTCTTTGCTGCTACAAGCTTTTAAATTATCAATAATAGAAGCATTTGTCAGTTACATAGCTTATAGATATTTTTCTAGCTTGTTGTTTTTTAATGGTGTTTTCTCAGAGACAAATTTTTCATTTCTGTTAGGTGAAATATATTCAGCTATTTCCTCCATAATTTCTGGCTTCAGACTCATACTTACTTTTTTTTTATCCCACTGTACAATGTTAAAAAACAAAACAACCCCCCTCTCCCCCCAAAAAAACTCAATACTTTGTTAGTACTTTTTTTTTTTCTATTTTACTTTCCATTTGGAATTTTGCTGCAAGTTGAGAAAGGTGAAGATTCAAAGTTAATTTTTTTTTTTTTTGTAACAGTAAATATTTTCCAAATACTGTTGACTGAGACATTGTTATATTATTGGAACTCAAACTTTACCTTTGGCCATGTTGTTAAATAACAAAGTTAGATCATCAAATCACTTCTTTTCTTTCCCCATTCTGTGTTGCTATGTGGTTCCCTCATAACTGAGTCAAAATGGGCATTGAGGAGTGAAATTGTTACTAATCATATATATACCATGTTGTGAATTTAAGTTCCCATATTACAAGCCTGGCATTTCTCATGATGTACTCTGCATATAAGTTAAATAGCAGGGTGACAATATACAGCCTTGACATACACTCCTTTCACAATTTGGAACCAGTCCGTTGTTCCATGTCTGGTTCTAATTGCTGCTTCTTGACCTGCATACAGATTTCTCAGGAGGCAGGTAAAGTGGTTTGGTATTCCCATCTCCTTAAGAATATTCCACAGTTTGTTGTGATCCACACAGTCAAAGGCTTTGGCATAATCAATAAAGCAGAAGTAGATTTTTTTCTGGAATTCTCTTGCTTTTTTGATGATCCAACGGATGTTGGTGATTTGATCTCTGGTTCCTCTGCCTTTTCTAAATCCAGTTTGAACATTTGGAAATTCTTGAACATTTGGAGTTCAAAAGTTCTTGAACATTTGAAACAGGTTCACATACTGTTGAAGCCTAGCTTGGAGAATTATGAGCATTACTTTGCTAGCATGTAAAATGAGTGCAATTGTGGTGTCATTTGAACATTCTTTGGCGTTGCCCTTCTTTGGGATTAGAATGAAAACTGACCTTTTCCAGTCCTGTGGACACTGCTGAGTTTTCCAAATTTGCTGGCATATTGAGTGCAGCACTTTAAGAGCATCATCTTTTAGGATTTGAAATAGCTCAGCTGGAATTCCATCACCTCCACTAGCTTTGTTCATAGTGATGCTTCCTAAGGCTCACTTGACTTCACACTCCAAGATGTCTGGCTCTAGGTGAATGATCACACCATCATTATCTGGGTCATTAATATCTTTTTTGTATGGTTCTGTGTTTCTTACCAATTCTTCTTAATATCTTCTGCTTCTGTTAGTTCCATACCATTTCTGTCCTTTATTTTTCCCGTCTTTACATGAAATGTTCCCTTGGTATCTCTAATTTTTTTGAAGAGATCTCGAGTGTTACCCATTCTATTGTTTTCTTTGTATTGTTCACTTAGGAAGACGTTCTTCTCTCTTCTTGATATTCTTTGGAACTCTGCATTCAGATGGGTGTATCATTCCTTTTCTCCTTTACCTTTCCCTTCTCTTCTTTTCTCAGCTATTTGTAAGCTATTTTTCAGCTATTTCCTCAGACAACCATTTTGCCTTTTTGCAGGTCTTTTTCTTGAGGATGGTTTTGATCACTGCCTCCTGTCCAATGTAATTGGTATACCTTGGACAAAGACCAGTGATTGCTGACTCTTCTGACAGGATGGAAATTTTTTTGCTAAGGGGGAGGAAGATGGAAGGAGCCTGTGGGAATAACATGGGACTAGGAGATGCCAGGGGTACAAATCCTTATCTTCAGCTTTCTCAGTTAAATATTGTTGTTGTTGTTGTTCAGTCTCTTAAGTTGCATCGGACTCTGTGACCCCATGGACTGCAACACACCAGGCTTCCCTGTCCCTCACTATTCCCCAGAGTTTGCTCAGATTCATGTCCTTTGAGTCAGTGATGCTATCTAACCATCTCATCCTCTGTGGCCCTTTCTCCTATTGCCTTCAGTCTTTCCCAGCATCAGGGTCTTTTCCAGTGAGTCAAGTCTTCGCATCAGGAGGCCAAAGTATTGGAGCTTCAGCTTCAGCATCAATCCTTCCAATGAATTTTGAGGGTTGATTTCCTTTAGGATTGACTGGTTTGATCTTGTTGCAGTCCAAGGGACTCACAAGAATCTTCTCCAGTACCACCATTTGAAATCATCAGTTCTTTGGTGCTCAGCCTTCTTTTTGGTCCAACTCTCACATCCATACATGGCTACTGGAAAAGCTATAACTTTGACTGTATAAATGTCTTTACTTTTTAATATGCTGTCTAGATTTGTCATGGCTTTCCTTCCAAGGATCAACTTTCTTTTAATTTCATGGCTACAGTCACCATCTGCAGTGATTTTGGAGCCCGAGAAAATAAAATCTGTCACTGTTTCCACTTTTCCCCATCTATTTGCCACGAAGTAATAGAACCAGATGCCATGATCTTAGTTTTTTGAATGTTGAGTTTTAAGTCAGCTTTCTCAGTCTCCTCTCTGACCCTTTTCAAGAGACTCTTTAGCTCCTTTTCACATTCCACCCTTAGAGTGGTATCATCTGCATTTCTGAGGTTGTTGATATTTCTCCCAGCAATCTGGTTTCTAGCTTGTGATTCATCCAGCCCAGCATATCACATGATGTGCTTCCCTGGTAGCTCAGCTGGTAAAGAATCCACCTGCAATGTGGGAGACCTGGGTTTGATTCCTGTTTGGGGAATATCCTCTGGAGGAAGGCATGGCAACCCACTCTAGTATTCCTACCTGGAGAATCCCATGGACAGAGGATCCTGGCAGGCTATAGTCCATGAGTTTGCAAAGAGTTGGACACAACTGAGCAATTAAGCACAGCACAACTCACTCTCCGTGTAAGTCAAATAAGCAAAGTGGCAATATACAGCCTTGTCACACTCCTTTCCCAATTTTGAACCAGTCTGTTGTTCCATATTCTGTTCTAACTGTTTCTTCTTGGCCTGCATTCAGATTTCTCACAGGACAGGTAAGGTAGTCTGGTATTCCCATCTCTTTAAGAATTTCTGAGAATTGTTGTGATCCACACAGTCAAAGGCTTTAGCATAGTCAGTGAAGCAGAAGTAGATGTTTTTGTGGAATTACCTTCCTTTTGAATCTGTGACCTAATGAATGTTGGCAATTTGGTCTCTTGTTCCTCTGCCTTTTATAAACACAGCTTGTAAATCTGGAAGTTCTTTCACATAGTGTTGAAGACTAGGTTGAAGAATTTTGAGCATAACCTTAGTGACCTGCATAATGAGCACAATTGTACAATAGATCGGTATTACCTCTGTTTAATTCGCTGCATGACAGCTAGTCACAGGTGTTAATAGCATCAATATTAATAACAAGTCATGGTCCAGATCACCATTCCAACACTATTGAGTCTTCCTCATTCAGTAGGCCAGGAAACTGAGGCACTAACAGACCATTTAAAACTTAAACAGCAAAACTAGGATTCTAACTCAGGGAGCCAGGCAACATGCCATGTTCTTAACCATGACTTTATGCCACCTCTCACATGACCTAAAGAATTAGATTAATCCTACTAAATATAAGATTCAAATTTATGTTGTCATGTTTTAGTTATAAAATAAAATGGAATCTATAAGGATCTCAAGCATGAACTAGAAAATACTTAAATGCATTTGCTATTCGTTTAACAGAAGCTGAAGGAGAAAGTGCTTTAAACAATATTGATCTGAAGAGACATTCTGTTTCTTGAGCTGTTTAATTACTATCAATTAAACATGATAAATTATTAGAAAACTTTGATATAGTTCTGTGTCAGGTCATGTATTATACTGAGGCATTACTTAGTGTTATTCATACCAAACAAAAAAGTACACTGGGTATTTCTAAAAAAAAAAGAATTGATTTTGAAATTATTAGGGTAATATAATTTATATAACTTATTAAGGTTTTATGCTATTTACGTAAGTAATGCTGATAATTTAGAGAATCAGCATGAATATGTTTCTAACAGTGTATGCATATATTGATTTACATAAATAATCAAAGCTTTTGAAATCTGTGAATACTTAAGATGGAGAAGTTAGATGATTCTGATTTGAATTGAAAGTATGGAATCACATGAGACTTTTCCATGAGTTCTTATGTTTCTGGTTTCCATTCTAGACCTGTGTTTAGTTAACTTTGATGTATAATTCAGGTTTTATATAAAAGACTAATTTTTCAAAGTAATAAGTTACAAGTTCCCATCATAAAATGAAATAAGATATATCAAAGAGAAAAAAAAGAAATGATCTCTTTGGAATCTACTGATAACAAGACAATAACATGAGACTTCGACATTGAAATACAGTGGATGGAGGACTAGATTTTGTTATAATATATCTGACTCCTGCATATAGCCTTGCAAATATATATATATATATGTGTGTGTGTGTGTGTGTGTATGTGTGTGTGTATACACGTATAAATATATATATATGTGTGTATACACATATATATATGTGTGTGTGTATATATATATATATATATATATATATATATATATATATAGCCTTGTCCATATAGCGTGGGCAAATAAAATTTCTTCATTAGTGAAATTACAAAGTGCTACTTGTCATAGAACTCAGGGACTCACACAAATCTTCAAAACCACACATTTTAATTTGTGAATACCAAACAAAGGTCTACTTCAAGCAACATAATGTTTACAATTGATTACACTTAGGAAAATCCACAGGACCATGGACTTATCCAGTGAGAAGAGATCGGATCACTCCGTCTCGTGCCTCATTACAAAGATGAAGCAACTGAGACCTGGAAAGAGTAAAATACATCCCTGGGCTTTAGAAGTCTGTCTGTGGCAGGGCTTGGACTAGAATTTAGGTATCGTGGAAACACTTTTCTCTAGTATAAAATGCTGCTGCTTCACTGAGCCAAACATGTGAGAAAAACTCAAATTATTTTTACCTCAGTGAAGTTTTAGAGGGAGTCCAGAAGCAATCTTTGTACCTATAGCAAATTAAATAAAACTGTAACTAAATGAACTTTTCTGCAGGAGTCATGAAGTTGGCCAAACAGAATTTGAAAGTGTCCTAGAAAGGATATCTTCCACACTGCAGTTTGTGGTAGGACGTACCATCTGGCCACTCTCTCAAACCCTGGAATCAGAGCAACAAAGGGCTGCCAACTTCCCGTGATCAAAAATGAGAGTTTCTGACAATGCCTATTAATTATGTCATAAAACTATCTAAACAAGCCATATTCAGATGCCACATGGCAGAGGTTAAAATGCATCTAGTGAAGCCTAAAGATGCTAGAATATTTGAAACTCTGATAGCTGCAGACTACTTGGAAATTAATAGCAAAATAAAAAGGCTTCTTGATATTATTTTATGAATTCTATCTTGAACACCCAAGTTTCAGGTCCTTCATCTTAAGAAGGCTATAGAGCTGCACTCACATTGTTGTGCTGCTGGTTTTATTGTTTTTCTAGTAAGATGCTTTCAGCCCACTCTATTCAACAGCTGCCATGCAGCAGAGGCTTTTTCTTGTGAATAGCGATTTTTTTTAAAACCATAGCTATATAAAACAATAGGCCACATTCAGTTCTCCATCTGTCTTTTATGTCTCTCTGGATTGCTTAAAGAGGCAACAGTGTATTTATAACCCTCATATTATACTCTAAATAACATCTGATGAAGTCTAGTTTTTAAGGTTATCAGAGGAATTGCATAACTGTACCTTTAAAATATGAGAAAAAGTGCAACGCAATTGCCCGTAACTTCCTCGACCCTGCTGTGCCATGCAATTTGCTTGTACACTTTATCCAATTTTGAACATGACATTGTGAGAAACAAAAAATGACACCAGTTCCTCTCAAATCTTTTGCTGTCACTGACAAAAAGCTTTAATATATCTAAACCTGTTCTTAAGAGAAGGGAAGCAAATTTACCTATCTTGATCAGAGTTTCAAAATAAAGAGGCTTTAGAAAATTAGAATACTAAAAAGCTATATTATTTATCTGTTCATTGTGCTTTTCAAGTAAGAATAATGAACATTATTGCACTTCTCCCAAGTGCTTATCTGAAAAATAGATTATATTATGTTTAGGGTTCCCAGCCTCTTAAGTGTCAGATTTAAGCCAGACAGTCTCACGAGTGACTAGAACTATGTGATATTTGCTTCCCTTCTGATTCTTTCAGTTTGGTATTAAAAGGTAGGACATAGTAACAAGTTGTGGGTCAAATAATACATATTTCTCTGGCACAACATCCAGACAGTTTGTCAGAGAAAATATTTCATTTGTTGAATGTTTGTTTCCTTTAAGGTGCTTATTTGCTTGGCTTGACTGAAGAAAAATAATTCTTTCGTCTAAATCAGTGATGCAGAACAGATAAAATGCTTATTTTCTTGATGATTTTCTGTGACCATCCATGTCTTATTTTCTTTGAAAGAGAAGGGAACTGATGTATTCTGATGTCTTATTTGTTCAAGATGTGTTAAAAACATTTTCTCATTTTATTGTCAAAACAAATATGTGAGGTAGGTACTTCTATTAAATAATATGTACACATGCCAGTTTAAAAAGAAAGATTTTACTAAAGTTATATTTCAGAGTTTTCTGAAAATCAAAAGATCAAGGGTACATCAAGTAAACATCACATTCTATTTAAATTTCATTCTCTTATAGAATACAGGGGCATGAATTTTTGTATACCAGTTCAAGTGTATATTTTCAGATTTCAAAATCCTTGGGATTGGAAATACTGAAAGTTTTTTTAAAAGATATTCACCTGCAGGGACTTCCCTGGCAGTCCAGCGGTTACAACTTCTTCCAGTTGTAGGGGGTACAGGTTCAATCCTTGGACAGGGAGCTAAGATCCTACACGTCTCCTGGCTAAAAAACCAAAACATAAAGCAGGTGCAATGCTGTAACAAATTCAGTAAAGACTTTAAAAATGGTCCATATACAAATCTTAAAAAAATATATTCATCTACAGTGTTCGAGATAAGTTCAGTATATCTCATTTCCTGGTGATGCCATTTTGTGTAGCCTAGTTTTCATCCTACATGTTTTATTATAACAGTTAGTATGGCTGAAAATAAGTTGAATTTTAGCAAAATTATCTTTGAAGTAGGAGTCATCTCAAATTCTCTTGTATCAGACACTCTCAAAATAAACTCCCATTTGGAAAAGACACATTAATACAACTTGAATCACTGCTAGATAGGTATGCTTATAGAAGTCAACCGAATGAGTTCCATAAGAAAAAGAGGCAAAGGAATTTTTCATTAACTTAATAAATGTATCTACTGGGTATGTGGGCTCACAATTGTATGTCTAATGTTGTTACAAACAAGCCATTTAAAATAACTTGAAAAACTAAACAGTTAAATGGCTATATGTTGAGATTACATACTTATAAATATGAGTGCAGAATTAATGAAGAAAAAACTACTATTGTACTGTGATACACAGATAAGCACATGTGGCCTAGAATAAAATTCTGGCCTGTCATAGTAACAAAATTTGTTTCAAAAATAGTTGTATTTTAAATTATGTAGATGAAAGTGAGAATAATATGTACCAGGACATTATTATATGACAAAAAATGTGTCTATACAGTGAGAAAGCTCTTAATGTCTAAAGCACACGTGAAGAGTTTTGATAAAACTGTTTCATGAAATGTAAGTGCAGAACCAAAGATAGTCTCCATTAATAATTTACATACCCTCGGTACAGAATTGAGATAATTTTGCCAATGTCTTTAAAAGCTTATGTACTCAAACCAAACAAATTCCTCTTTTAAAATTGTATCATTAACATTTTTACTAGACTATAAGCTCCCATGAGATTGCTTGCCTTCTAGTATCTCTGGTGCATAATTGGCATTCAGTAAATATTTCTTGAATAATGAATAAAAAGTGAGTTTATCAGTTCTAATGAAAAATAACAACAAAGGTCCATCTAGTCAAGGCTATGGTTTTTCCAGTAGTCATGTATGGATGTGAGAGTTGGACTATAAAGAAAGCTGAGTGCTGAAGAATTGATGCTTTTGAACTGTGGTGTTGGAGAAGACTCTTGAGAGTCCCTTGGGCTGAAAGGAGATCCAACCAGTCCATCCTAAAGGAGATCAGTCCTAGGTGTTCATTGGAAGGACTCATGTTGAAGCTGAAACTCCAATACTTTGGCCACCTCATGCGAAGAGTTGACTCATTGGAAAAGACCCTAATGCTGGGAAGGATTGGGGGCAGGAGGAGAAGGGGATGACAGAGGATGAGATGGCTGGATGGCATCACCGACTCGATGGACATGAGTTTGGGTAAACTCCGGGAGGTGGTGATGGACAGGGAGGCCTGGCGTGCAGTGGTTCGTGGGGTCGCAAAGAATTGGACACGACTGAGCGACTGAACTGAACTGAACTGAATGAAAAATATGCAATTGCATGATTTAATTGATTTATCTATTCATCAAGTAATGTTTACTAAATTGACCTAGGCATTTTTCAAACTGATTATAAGTATTTCCTTTATTCTGGAAAGTTCTGCTATTCAGCTGTTTTGAATTTATTTGGCAATTATTCCCTGAAGTTTAATTTTCTCTTACCTTGTTTTATTATTATCTAAATTTTCTGTTGATATATGCCAATGTGACCTGTATCTATAGGTATATATATATATATATATATATATATATATATATATATATGTATCTCATAAGAAAGATACATGAATTTTCTTATTCTTCATTATATAATATTTTAATTTTTAAGTTCAACAGAATAGAAATAGAGTATTATGATTATGTCTAATTCCTTGTTAATAACTGATATCAAGTAAAATCATTTTAGTACAGTTAGCAAACCACTTTAAATTTTGCAATGACAATCATATATGGAATTATTTTTAATTCTTTTCTGATAATATACAGAAATATGGCCTATTTGTATATGTTCATTTTGAATCTTACAATCTTACTAAGTTAACTTATTTGTGCCCCCCCAAATTCACATGTCAGTTGAGTTCTCAATGCTCATACCTTAGAACATGACTTTATTTAGAAATCAGGCCACTGAATCATTAAGGTGAGATCATTAAGGTAGGCCCTAATGCAACATGATTGATAACGTATTATAATAAGAGGAACTTTGGACACAAAGACTTAACACCCTGAGCACAGGGAGAATACCATGTGAAGATCAAGAAAATGATTAGGGTGATGCTTCTTCAAGTCATGGGACACTTGATTGCCAGCAAACCACCAGAAACTAGGGGAGAAGCGTGGAACAGATTCTGCCTCACAGCCCACAGAAGGAACCAATTCTGCCAACACCTTAATCTCCAACTGCCAGACTTTAGGACTATGAGACAATGAACGTCTGTTTTTAAGACACCCAGTTTGTGGTACTTTGTTACATTAGCCTTAGCAAACTAATACAACAATAATTTCCCATTTCAAGATCCTTAATCATATTTGCAAATCCTTTTGCCATATAAGGTAACATTCATAAATTCCAGGGATTAGAGAGTAGGTATCCTTGGAGAGTCTTTATTCAGCATGCTTATTGACAGACCATTTTAAATACTGGAGGATATGGGTTAAATAAAACATTCCTTTCCCTCAAGATTTGCTGTTATTTATAGTCTAGAAATCCAAGTGTCAAGTGGATTATTTGCAGAGACTTCTATAGACCTGGCATTGTGCTTGATATTTTAAAAAGGAAAATGAAGCTTGAGTGAAGTACATTTTCAGTATCACAAAACTATTCCTAAAGTTATCCCTTGCCAAAAACAAGTGATGCTTTGGCTTAATCTATTTTCCAGATTGACTACATTGAATGGACAAATTAATTTCAGAATAATAGGGTAATTTATTTGATTGCATTTCAGTAATAATCACATAACTAACACTATATCTCAATAAGTCATTCTGAATTCTGCATAGAAAGTAAAATCATTTATTGTTTTATTATACTATTACATAGTTCTAGTATTCTCAGATATATACAATCTTTGAAGATTTTTATATTATATAGAAACCTTGCATATGTTTATAGAAATACCAGGGAAGATCAACCCAGGAAATATAAACCTGTCAGTAACTTCATAGGGTTGTAGTTTGTTTTTTCAAATCTTCTATTTATATACAATTGATTATTTTTAATCTCTCAACTTCTCTTCCAAAAAGTCAAAATCGATACTCCCATATGTCATTTGCAAAAGAAGGCAGAAAATAAAAACCACTGTAGGTATTTCAAGCAGAAAGTTATTAGGTTTAGAGAAGTAAGTGCTTGTAAATTTATTGGAAAGGCTAGAGGATCAGAAATCTCAATGTCTCCATGGTATTTTAGCAGGCAGGAGGATACTATTACTACTAAAGATACTACCTTTCATCCATACCAAATTAAACATTGGATACTGAATGCAAAATCAGGACCCTGTCTTCCTACCTAAGTATTCATAACTCCACTATCTTGGTTGTCAACTGCTATAGCAGCAAAAGTATACCTTTTCTTTCCATTTTTCATTTCTCATATAAAGTTAAATAATGACCAGAATCTAATCTGCATTTAGACATCTAACTGTGATATAACATATAAGATGTCAAATTATTCCAGTCATTGAAGCAAAGAGATAGAAAAAGTATATAAATGAGAAGAGAAAGAACAGAGTCGGAGGCTTTAGTGAAAGGAGACCAACAATTTCCAGATTAATAGAGAACAGACATTTTATAGAGCAAGAACTAATGCTCAAAGCTTTTGCCTGAAACTATGAAACTATGTTCATCAAATCTAGAAATACTTCAAAGGAAATAATCATAATTTTAGTCTATTGCACTCTAAAAATTTCAAAAAATTAGGGTAAGTGATCCATTCCCAAGACATACTGAATCCACTGTAAACCAGCATTGGATGAGGAGTTCAGTGTGGAGAGCAGACATGAGGCACTCTGTGCTAGGGGGAAAACTGGCAGAACAGGTCTTCAGATAGCTAGATATGTTCAGGAGCTGATTTTATAAGCCCGATTCTTATATTTCTTCATATCTAGAAAAGCATTAAAATCCTTCATGGTAATGACTGTGCCTCATGACTAGTGAAAACTTCTGCAAAAAATATGTGCTTGTTTTCATGTACTCCCCCTTTACAAAAATCACATATATGCTGTTCTTCCCCCTGCCTCTTTGGAGCAGTTTCTCAGAGCTATCTGAAGTGCTGTTTCCCTGGCTGCAGTCCTCATTTTTCCCAAACAAAACTTAACTTGCAGCTCTGACATTGTGCATTTTTTTAAGTCAACAGAGATATATGCCTAAAGGTAGGTTTATTTCTACTTCTCTGCCAGACCTGCATCCCTAAAAACACAGCTTCATTTTTGCCCCTGACCTGTTGAAAACTCAGTGTTTCTTCAGAGGTAGAGTACAAGATGGACTCAGACAGAACCTGGTGATCTGACAAGAGGCCCATCAGCAGATGAAGGGAGTGCAGATTTCCCTTCACCCCCCATGTGGACTTTTAGCTAGGAAGTTATTCTTGTTCCTCAATGAGGAAGAAACATGTATTCAAATCAGAATTTCTCACATTTAAAATTCAAGTTTCCTTTGAGTAAAAATAAAAATTTTGTACTACTCTTAAAAAAAAAAAAGAATTGCCTTATATATACACCTTACATTTTTTTCATTAGTAATAATGTTGTCTTCTACAAAGAAATATCCTTACTTTGAGTATATTATTTCTTTTTTTTCTTCCTTTATTCACCAGCTGTTACCTCCAGTACAATATTAAATAGAAATAGTGAGAGCTAACATCCTCGCCTTTTTCCTAATTTTAGAGGGAAAAATGCCAGTATTTCACTTTATTTATGATGTTGGTTTTCATATTAATGTAGGTTCCACACACATTTTACATATTCATTTTAAGATTTCCTCTTTTACAAAACTGAACTTCTTTTTCTCTCATAATGCTTGTTGCGTTGCATGCTACTTAGTCTGATATTTACCCTTTGTTTTAAAACTATTTTTCTGCCCAGCTTTTACTATTTAATCTCCCTGCTATTTGATTTACATATGATTATCTCAAAGGATGAGGAAAAATATTTCACAAAATTCTGCAAACTTTCATCATAAAAACTCAGCAAATTATATATAAGAGGAATATATCTTGACATAATTAAGGCCACATAGTTATTATATGGGACAAGCCCATAGTTATTATAACATCATATTCAGTGATGAAAAATCAAGTGTTTTTCCTCTATTTCTCTGTTTGAAGAAGACATGATTTTATATATATATAATCTGAGAGACTCCACAAAAAAAAACCTGTTAGAACAAGTGAATGAATTCAGTAAAGGTACAGGATACAAAATCAACATACAAAAATCAGTTGTGTTTCTCTATACTACCAGTGAACTCTCTGATAAAGAAACTGAGAAAACAATCCCATTTACAATAGCATTGAAAAAAAAAAAACACTTTGGAATAAATTTAACCAAGGTGGTGAAAGATCATGTAGAGAAAACTAGAAGACTTTGATGAAAGAAACTGAAGAAGACACAAATAATGGAAAAATATGCTGTGACCATGCATCAAAAGAACTGATATTTGTTAGAATGTACTCAAAGGGATCTACAGATTTAGTGCAATCTCTATCAAAATTCCAATGGCATTTTTAACATAAATAGAGAAAACAATCCTAAAAATCTTCTGGAGTCACAGAAGAACTCAAATAGCCAAAGCTATCTTGAGAAAGAGTAAAATGCTGCAGACGTCATACTACCTGAATTCAAAATATACTACAAATCTGTAGTAATCAAAAAGGGCTTCCCAGGTAGAGCTAGTGGTAAAGAACTCCTCTACCAATGCAGGAGATATAAGAGACACAGTTTCAGTTCCTGGGTTGGGAGGATCCCCTGTAGGAGGTCATGGCAACCCACTCCAGTATTCTTGCCTGGAGATTTCCAGGCAGAGGAGGAGCGTGTTGTGGCTATAGTCAATAAGGTTGTAAAGAGCTGTGCACAACTGAAGCGACTGAGCATGCATATATTAATCAAAACAATGTGGTACTGGCATAAAAACAGATACACAGACCGAAAGAACAGAATTTATAGCCCAGAAATAAATCTCTTAATGACCCAGATAAGCACAATTGTGTGATCACTCACCTGGAGCCAGACATTTTGGAGTACGAAGTCAAGTGGGCCTTAGGAAGCATTACTACGAACAAAGCTACTGGAGGTGATGGAATTCCAGCTGAGCTATTTCAAACCCTAAAAGATGATGCTGTTAAAGTGCTGCACTCAATATGCCAGCAAATTTAGAAAACTCAGCGGTGCCCACAGGACTAGAAAAGGTCAGTTTTCATTCCAAAGAAGGGCAATGCCAAAGAATGTTCAAATGACTGTCTAGGTTTTAATCCTAGGCAGCATATTAAAAATCACAGACATTACTTTGCTGACAAAGGTCCATATAGTCAAAGCTATGGTTTTTCCAGTAGTCATGTATGAATGTGAGAATTGGACCATAAGGAAGACTGAATGTGGAAGAATTGATGCTTTTGAACTGTGGTGTTGGGAAAGACTCTTGAGAGTCCCTTGGACTGCAAGGAGATCAAACTAGTCAATCCTAAAGGATATCAGCCCTGAATATTCATTGGAGGGACTGATGCTAAAACTGAAGCTCCAATACTTTGACCACATGATGCAAACAGCTGACTCACTGCAAAAGGCCCCGATGGTAGGAAAGATTGAAGGCAGAAAGAGAAGGGGACGACAGAGGATGAGATGGTTGGATGGCACCATTGACTCGTCAGTGGACATGACTTTGATCAAGCTCTGGGAGATGGTAAAGGACAGGGAAGCCTGGTATGCTGCAGTCCATGGGGTCACAAAGAGTCAGACAGGACTAAGTGACTGAACAAGTGAACAGCGACAATAAATCCCTGCTACTAATTGGTCAACTTATTTTTGATAAGGGAGTCAAGAATATGTAGTAGGGTAAGGATAGTCTCTTGAATAAATAATAAGAGGGAAATTAAATATTCACATGCAGAAAATGAAATTGGACTCTTACAAAAGCTATAAGTAATAATTAACTCAGGATAGATTAAAGATTTAAATGTAAGACCTAAAACTATATGGAGAAAGAAGTGGCAACCCACTCCAGTATTCTTGCCTTGAAAATCCCACGGACAGAGGAACCTAGTGAGCTACAGTCCATGGGGTTGCAAAGAGTCAGACATGACTGAGCAACTAAACACACACCTGAAACTATAAAACTCCTTGAAGAAAACATAGGAGAAAATCTCCTGGACTTTGGTCTTAGCATTATATTTTTGGATATAACTCTGAAGCACAGGCAACAATAGTAAAAATAAATGAGTTAGATTACATCAAACTAAAAATGCACAGCAACAATAATAATCAACAATAAGAAAAGACAACCTATGGAATGGAAGAAATATTTGCAAACCATATATCTGAAAAGAGGTTAACGTGTAAAATATAGAGAAACTCCTACAGTTCAACAGCAGTAAAAACAACCAATCCAATTTAAAAATGCACAAAAGATCTGATTAGAGATTCTTCCAAAGAAGACATACAAATAGTCAATAGATATATAGTCAACATCATTAATCACCAGATAAATGCAAATCAAAACCATAATGAGATGTCACCAGATACCTGTTAGAGTGGTGTTTATCAATAGGCAAGAGATAAAAAGTGCTGGCAAGTATGTGGAGGAAAGAAACACTTGTACATTCTTGGTAGGAATGTAGATTAATATAGCCATTGTGTAATAATCAAATACTGTTGCAGCCTGGCAGAGCAGCGACCAGAACCTGCCCCATGACTCGAGGGTGTGGCAAACCGTGCCCTCGTGACTGTCCTAGTAGGCATGCTGAACGGACATACTTGGGGTGAGACTGTGCTCTCTGCTTCACTTCACTGCCAGTCCCTGCATCCGTTTCCATGGAAACAAAACAAGATGTTCCTGATTAACAGCAGAGACTTAACTTTCCTCCCTTTTTAGGGTGTGCTGATCAAACCCCCCAGTATAGCTATTTCCTAATGATATCATGTGAGACTTCTACCAATAAAAGTATGGGCTGAAAGAAGCCATTTTGCCTTCATGCCATGGAGAGCAGGAGGGCCCCCTGACTCCCTGCTTGCCAAATTATATGTGTCTGTCTTTTCATTATGCTCTCACCCCCATTACAGGTCTTTCTCACCTGCTGTCAGCACAGGTGAGAACAGGGCAAAACAACTGCCATATGATCCAGCAATCCCACTTTTGGGGGTATATCCAAAGGAAATGAAATCAGGATCTTGAAAAGAATCTGCACACCCACATTCATTGCAGCATCATTTACAATATCTAATATATGACAGCAATTTAAATAACAGTCAACAGAAGAATGGATAAAGGAAATGTAAAGACACAGAAAATAGAATATTTTCAGTCTTTAAACAAATCCTGGTATTTGCAAAAGCATGGATGAGCCTGGAGGACATTATACAAAGTAATTTAGATACAAAATGACAAACACTGATCTCACTTATATGTGGAATATAAAAAATCCAAATTCACAGAAAAAGAGAGCAGAATGGTGGTTGCCAGGGAAGTTGTGCTACATATATACAATGGAATATTACTTAGCTATAAAAAGGAACACGTTTGAATCAATTCTAATGAGGTAGGTGAACATGGAGCCTATTATACAGAGTGAGGTAAGTCAGAAAGAAACACAAATACTGTATATTAATGCATATATATGGAATTTAGAAAGATGGTATCGATGATCCTACATGTAGGGTAGCAGAGGAGACACAGATGTAAAGAACAGACTTTTGGACTCACTTGGAGAAGGCGAGGGTGGGATGATTTGAGGCAATAGCACTGAAACGTGTGTATTACCATATGTAAAATAGAAGACCAGTGCAAGGTTGATGCATGAAGCAGGGCACCCAGTGCCGGTGCTCTGCGACAATCCAGAGGGATAGTGTCGGGAGGGCGGTGGGAAGGGGCTCAGGATGGGGGAGACAACAGGTATACCTGTGGCTGACTCATGTTTCTGTATGGCAAAAACCATCACGATATTGTAAAGTAATTATCCTCCAATTAAATTAAATTGATTAATTAAAAAAGAGAAGTAGGAGTAAAGGGAAAGTTTGGTCACAGGGTACTAACTTTCATTTATAAGATGAATAAATTCTGGGGATCTAACTTGCAGTATTTACTGAGAGATCTTCTGTTCTCAGCATGAACACAAAGTTAAACTATGTGAGGTGATGAGTGTATTAATGAACACATTGTGATAATCATTTCACAGTAATTTGATACATGTGTATCAAATTATTATATTGCAGCTTGCAGAATCTCAGTTCCCTGACCAGGGATTGAACCCCAGCCCAAAGCAGTAAAAGCCTGAAATCCTATCCACTATGCCACCAGGAACTCTCAGTACACTTTAAATATGTACAATTTTTATTTGTAAATTATACATCAGTAAAGTTGTTCAGGAAGAAGGGATGAAAAAGAAAGTTTTAAGAAGTAGCCATCATTATCTATTGTTAGGGACCTGTAGAAAATAAGCAGAATTATTTTCCTGAGATATAAAAATCAAAAGATAAATAGCTATGTTGAAGTGTTAGCAGTCTCTATATTTTAACACTGATGATTACTCTTAAAATCATGCATTGATTTTCCATAGTTAAAATTCTCAATATGTGATTACCAAGTAAATCTTGAAAAGTGATATTAGCACAAACGTTAAGTATAATGAGCTTCCCTAGTGGCTCAGATGGTAAAGAATCTATGTGCAATGTGGGGGACCTGGGTTCAATCCCTGGGTCTTCAAGAATCCCTGGAGGTAGAAATGGCTACCCACTCCAGTATTCTTGCCTGGAGGATTCTATGGACACAGGAGCCTGGCAGGTTACAGTCCATGGGGTCGCAAAGAGTCGAACATGACTGAGTGACAAAGCACATTATGTGTAATACAGCATTAGTAAGGATATTTTCTTAAATATTTGGAAGAAATATCCATATCTGTGTACCTATGTACCTGTCTACCTGCCTACATATTTAATGATTTATCTATGCATTCCCTTTTAAATATAATTAGAATAGTATCTGGCACATAGTAATAATCCAATAAATTGTTGTTAAATGGGTTGGATTCCTGGGTTGGGAAATTCCCCTGGAGAAGGGAAAGGCTACCCACTCCAGTATTCTGGCCTGGAGAATTCCATGGACTATATAGTCCATGGGGTCGCAAAGAGTCGGACACGACTGAGCGACTTTCGCTTTCACTTTTCTGAACACTGCTGCATTTTATCACTATATTATTGATATAGACACTGATCCTATTTCTACTTTCCTTTATAGATTTGAACACATTCAGCACAAGCTGTGTCTCTCTGCATCTTCATATTGTCATTCTTCAGCACAGTGACCTGTACAGAATTTTTTGTTGACTTGTATTTGTTATGATATGATTTTTTTTAATTAGCTTATTTTCTATTTTTTAACTTTACAATCTTGTATTTGTTTTGCCATACATTGACATGAATCCACCATGGGTGTACATGTTTTCCCCTTCCAGAACCCCCCTTCCACCTCCCTCTCCATCCCATCCCTCCGGGTCATCCCGGTGCACCAGCCCCAAGCACTTATGATATGATTTTATAAAAGATATTGGTTCCTTTGAGTCAATGAATGTGTAACATCCTGGTCTTGGAAAACTGAGTTTTCTTGTATATGAATTGCAAGGACTCAGGATCAAAAAATGTCATTTTGTTGATGTATACCAGGCATAGAGTCCTGTTAGGTAATTAGATTTTATCATCAGATTATGAGTATCAGCACTAATTCATGATGTCATTTAATTTTTTTACTCTTATGAACATTAACTGGTATTTAGTCTTCATTGTATCTTGCTAGTTCATCTTTCCAAGAATATAGCCATCATCCATCTATTTTACTTTTTCCATGTCAATGGGAAACTCAGGAAAAAAAAAAAAAAAACTACAAGCATATTAAAGTTTCTATGTAGTTTTAGTAACCCTAAAAACAGAAAATGCTATCACTCTTTCTGTATTTTTTAGTTTATTTATTTATTTTAATTGGAGGATAATTGCTTTACAATGTTGTGTTGGTTTCTGCTGTATAACATTATGAATAAGTCATAACTCTCTATCCCCTCCCTTTTGAGCCTCTCTCCCAGCCCTGCTTCTGTATTTTTATACTTAATAGTGATTTTAAGAATGGAGTGAGATTTATTGTAATGAAAATGATGGCTTAGTTTTAATTAAACTTTTTTGACGGAAGTATAAGTCAAAGTGTCAATAAGGAAAAACAGCTTTTGTTGCTCTTGAATGACTAGATAAGAGTAAGGACTATTTTAATGTTTATCTCTTTAAAATATAGACAAAATTATGTGATGTATTTATTAACATATTCTGATTTAGGGATATGCTTTTACATATAACGGAAAGCATCTTTTATTCAAGATAGACTTCTGATCTGTTTCTGTTGTTCATTAAAACATTTCCTCTATCTTTTCTTATTCCTATTAAAAATTGAGGACTAGCAAAGAAAGAAATAGTCTACTTTTCTCAGAACCTATAGCCTTGCACTGTCAGAAATGTCACAGGTTAATGGTACAGCTCAGCTCCATTTATCTTATTCTGACAACTCAACCAACCTGGCACAATCTAGCAAAAACATTCATCCTAGACCAGGTGACATTTTCAGCCTTTGTTCCTTTAATATGGTGGCTGTGAAAGCATTTAGTGTGCAATAACTTTGTACAGAAACTCAGTGCTTTAGGTTTCTTCAGTATTCAATCAAGGACAAGAGTTTTTAGAATTTTAAAATGGTTTATCAACTATAAATATACAGAGTACTCTTTTACTTTCAACTAACTTGACCTTTAAATTTATTATTCAAAAGCTATAAAATTTACAGGATATATTTTAATTCTCTAACTTTTTGATTGCATAAACTTAGTTATTTTTTAATGCTAAAAAACTAAATTTAGCATCAAGATTGATATGAAGTCCCAGAAGCATTGCCCAGGTCACTGTTGTAAATGAGTCTGAGTATCTTTGAGGAATATTACTCACTGTGTTGATGGAAATTTAAACAAGTTATGACACCTGAATATTTCTAAAGCCATTTCTTTGTTCTGAATTTGATATTGAATAATATCTTTCGTGCTCTGTCTAGGAAATAATCATATTAAAATAGTGACTCTGTATTGCCTTCCTTCTCTATTTTTGATTGCTCAGGTTTGATAAGATATATTTTCCACTGTAATAGAAAGTCAATTAAAAAAAGGCAAGCAATGTTTTGGTTTCAGGAACAATATATACATAAATATGTGTGTCTATATCACTGTCATTTTCAGAGCAGTTTTTAGATTTCTTAAAATAAGAATGTATGTAGTCCAAACAGTCTTTGCCTCTTACCTGTTAATAGTAAAATCAAACATTTTATGTTATACATTCATTGTTTTATATAGTCAGTTTTATGAAGGTTTCATATTTAATTTTTCATAATGGCTGTGTAGCCTATGAACTGTTAGAAACACTGAATTTTTTAAAATCAATTTTATAATGTGATTTTTTTATTTTATAAGATTTATATAGGATTAATAAAGCAAAAATGATTAGCCATCTTTGAGTTTGAATAACACATCCTCTAATAGAGTACTTTTTCATAACTGTAATATTTTACAGTATACTTAGTTATTTTGGTATTTATAATTTCAATCCAATAGTTTCATACAGAAAACAAATAATTATTTTTGCTGAAGAGCAAATGTGTTTTATGTATATCTAATCTGAATTTCAGATTAATTTCTGATGCAATGCATAAGCAAGATGTAATTGTAATTTAAGTGTATGCATAAATAGTAGGTAATAATAGATAAGCTATTGCCTATAATTAAGGAAAAATCATAATAATATATCACTGGACTAACAAATAGAGTCAGTTTTTAACATATTTTATGATAATTTATATTGTTTTAAAAAAATAAACTGCTTTTGTCTTAACTGAATTGTAGCTAATAGTCCTCTAACATAATGGACATTGTGTGACAGCAGTTAAGGTTACTTCATGTATTCTCTGAGACAGATTGTTATAAAACAGCCACAATATACTGTTTCTACTTTTATTTTTTCTAAAAGTAGACTTATTTTATTTCAAGATTTATAGTAACACTAAGAATTAAGTAAGTTAATTCAAATAGACTCCGTGGCTTCTACTGTTTTTGGTGAATCTAGGCATTATTTTGGAGAAGGCAATGGCAACCCACTCCAGTACTCTTGCCTGGAAAATCCCATGGATGGAGGAGCCTGGTAGGCTGCAGTCCATGGGGTCGCGAAGAGTCGGACACGACTGAGCAACTTCACTTTCATTTTTCACTTTCATGCATTGGAGAAGGAAAAGGCAACTCACTCCAGTGTTCTTGCCTGGAGAATCCCAGGGATGGCAGAGCCTGGTGGGCTGCTGTCTATGAGGTCGCAGAGTTGGACACAACTGAAGCGACTTAGCAGCAGCAGCAGGCATTATTTTGTAGTTTTGCAGCAAAATTTGAATATCACATTGCATCATCATGTTGTGTTTTTGGAATTAGCCAATGAATTCCATTATTACTTTTCATTGATGAGTTAGCTTTGTGTGGAAAATGTTCACATAGTTATACAGATTATAGAACAACAGCTGGTGCTTGATATGTAGATAATTATTAATTTATTTCACAACAAGTCAATTAATGTCAGGGAAGATTGATTCATTGTTGGATTAACAGTTTGATATTGTCTATGGATTAATGGGCACATCAGCTTCACATAGCACTTTCCAGAGTTTGTGTGCTTTCATTAATCATATTTCACTTATAAAGTATCCTTTTGTTATGGTCCTGTTAATGATTATTTTCATCCTGTTTATTTGGCAAACCTGATTTCTTTCATTCTGTTACTCTTGTCATGTTTTAAATGTTGCTGCTACTCTCAGATATTACAGGTGAAATTATTTTGCAGCCAAATAGAGTTCTATTCTTTTCAAAACTACTGTTCCTTGTAACCCTTCCTCTGTTTGATTCATTCAACCATTATTCATGGGATATATACTTGGTGCAAATTAATGTGCTCATGAATTCACTGAACTGGCTTATATCACTACTGAATTTTTTTTTTTCACTGACATTCTTGAAATGTGTATGTTGGAACCAAGCCACTCATTCCTATTGTTTTTATATTTTTTTGCTTCTCAAGGACTCCACACTTCTCTGTTGAATTTTCTATAGCGTGTGTTTTTTCTATAGTGTGTTTCTTTTTTTTTTTAATCTGCTTTCTTTTTTTATCTCAACATTTATTAGCAGTATGTTCAACTGGCAAAATGGTAAAAACAACAATAAAAAAGCCTTTTTGCATTATTAATGAGTCATCATTGTATGGGCCCTTTGCTGAGATTTAGTACTAATGCTGCCTTCATAAAGTAGTTTGCCTTCTTACATAAAATCTGCAGTTGAAAATAATTATTCTGTTCTTTCTATAGCACATGTTACTGATGGGTTTAAAGTGTATTATTATTACTACCATTTTGACCTTCTCAGTCTTAATTTATTTTTCTAATTCATTTGCACCCTATTCAATTTAAGTTGGTTAGTGCACTGAATTAACTTTTATATATAAATGTGAGGGATCAAAGGCAGATAACATTAGATATTTAAAGATTTGTGCTCAATCATGTCCAACTCTGCAGTCCTATAGACTGCAGCCCCCAGGCTCCTCTGTCCATGTAACTTTTCAGGCAAGAATACTGGAGCAGGATGCCATTTCCTACTCCAGGGAATCTTCCTAACCCGAGGATCAAACTCGTGTCTCTTCCATCTCCTGCATTGGCAGGCAGATTCTTTACCACTATGCCACCTGGGTAGCCCCATATTTAAATATATAAATGGCTAATCAGATCCAAAATATTTCTAGTCTTTGCTTTGAAAGAGTGGTATGAGATTTCTATAAGAAATGATGAACAGTTGGAGTTGCTACCCATTAAAATGGAATACAAATTGTATTTTTCAGCAAAAAATTAATCTAGATACAATTTGACCATGAGTGAGAATATTGTAATTGCACCATTATTTTATGTACTGAGAACAAAAAATATACTACCAGTTTAACTATAATCTTTAAATGATTTGTTGAGTGAGGAATTTCGATTATCCAATCAAAACCCTAGGGATAAGAGTCAAGTTCATATATGTACACACAGTAACAACTGAATTCAGTTGTCTAACAGTTATTTTAAGATAAATCCATATTTCAGAGATATTAAAATGTGAAGAATATGTTTCTTAGAAGTGATAACATACAGTAATTCATATGAAGTACTAAATTCAGTACCTGACACAAATATTTAATAAAATATTAGAGTAGTATTATTGAAAAATAAAAAGCACAAGTTGGATGTATATTTGATTTTCCTCTCACTGTAAACTTTAGTTTGGTATGTATGTGAAAAATCTAGGTTTGTCAACCAGAACCACGTAGTTTAAGTTATTCACTCTGGCATAGTTTTGTTTTTGAGTTGCTAAGATGGTTGGTAGAAAATAGACGCATGCATGCCATTTGTCATCCAGCTTATAAAGGAGATTTTAAATTGTCTTGTTAAACCTCTACAGGTTCAATATCTTATTGATAGTCCTGCCAAAATCAGGGCAATATCCCTTAATACAAAGTCCTCAAAGAATAGCATTTTCCTGAGTATACTACAGACTGTGTAGAAAACAAAATTGATGTATGTATAAATAACTCTGTCCTTTCAACATTTTGTTATGAAATATAAAAAAGGAAAGCCATTTTAAAAACATTTGGCTAATTACAGAATGTCTGTCAGTATATGTCTATGAAAAAACCCTTCAAGATGCTTTATATTATACTCTATTTGCTATCCTACATAAAGTTTCAAAAATGCACAACTCTCTTCAGTTCAGTACATTAATTTAGCTCAAGTAGGTTAACATCCTAGTTTAAATAAATGTGTTAGCAGATAAAAGTTACCTTCTAATTTCATTTTTATAAAAATTTTGCTGCACTAGATGCCATACTAAAATAAAATACTTTTTTATGTTTTTAGAATTCTGAACTGAACAGGCCTATGCAATGAATCTCTAAGGGATGAAACTTTAACCCCTACAATACCCCATACTGTGTGCATGTAGAGACAAAGGGAATGATCTTTCTTTTTGTAAAGATACCAGCACTATGGTATCTTTGGCCCCACACTAATGACTTCATTTAATCTTGTCTCCTAATGACTCTATCTCCAAATATAATCATATTAGGAATTCAGTTCAGTTCAGTTCAGTCCTCAAGCGAAGACTCTGTAAGGCACAAGGCACTTTCGGAGTCCTTAGAAAAAGCAAAACAGCAGAACTGGAAGGAGTCAAGGAAGACTTCTTGGAATGGTTGACAGCTCATACATAAGTGTTTAGCCTGGAAATTATGCATGTGTGTGTAGGAGGTTGCGTTTTGTGTACTGATGAGAGGATAGGGTAACATTCTTCCAGCCAGAGAAACAGTATAAGGGAGGGTCCTGAAGGTGAGAAAGAGTATGAGAAGCATGTCAAAATCTCATCTTCTTCCTGTCAGCCCTCAAGCGAAAGCATATAATTGTCCTCCAGTGACTATCACATCATGTATAAATTCTTCAAAATTACAAAATCCTCTATGATCTTAAGAGCTATGTAGAAATAGCATTTTATTTTGTTTGCAAGTTAGCATGCCACAGTTCATGGATGCTGGCAAAAGTACAAGACACCTGGCACAGGGATATAGACCTTTTATTAATTGAAGCAGTAGCAGTAGCATGGGTATCAGCGATCAGCATTTGCAACATTTCCCTTAGGCCCAATTTGTTTTGGGTGGTATGAAGAGGTTCAGGTGATGCCTGAACATACAGTGTGTTGCCTTACATGGGAGAAATATCAAATTTAGGACATTTGAATATTTTATAAGGCACCGTAAGCTTGCCTGAACTTTGCACAAGGAGGCATTATCTTTATTACACTGAATAGTCAACAGACTCACCCTTAGCTCCAGAAGGATATACTATCTTTCAAGACTGTTCACTGTATAAACATCCTTGGAAATTTAGTTAAAACAAAAACAGTCAGTGCTTCTCCTGATAAGAAATGCAAAGGACCCATAGAGAATTGTTTCTCAACTATTTTAAGGCCTTCTATAACTTTGCTTTTTCTGAATATGAAGTTTTACTTCTTTTTATTTTTCAGAGTATTCCATTTTGACTCAGTTTCCCTGTCTAGAAAAACCCTAGCCTTTCCTCCTTTGCTTAACTATAAACTCCTAAATTGAGACAGGTCCAAACAAAGCTCCCCTTGCCTGTATCAAGAACTATTCAGATTCTTAGATTTTTCCATACCTGCTGGGTAACATGCTAGCCCATTGTTGTTGTTGCTAATCAGCCACTAAGTCGTGTCCAACTCTTTGCGACCCCATGGACTGCAGCACACCAGGCTTCCTGGTCCTTCCTTATCTCCTGGAATTTGCTGAAACTCATGTCCAGTGAGTCAGTGATGCTATCCAACCATTTCATCCTCTGTTGCCCCCTTCTCCTCCTATTCTCCATCTTTGCCAGCATCAGAGTTCTTTCCAATGAGTCAGGTCTTCCCATCAGGTGGCCAAAGTATTAGAGCTTCAGCTTCAGCATCAGGCTCTCCAGTGAATATTCAGGATTGATTTCCTTTAGGATTGACTGGTTTGATCTCTTTGCTGTCCAAGGGACTCTCAAGAGACTTCTCTAGCACCACAGTTAGAAAGCACCAATTCTTTGGTGCTCAGTCTTCTTTCATTACAGCTCTCACATCTGTACACAACTGGGAAAATCATAGCTTTGAATTTATAGAACTTTGTTGGCAAAGTGATGTCTTTGCTTTTTGATATGCTGTCTAGGTTTGTCATAGCTTTCCTTCCAAGGAAGAAATGTTACTATCCTGTTACTGTATCATGAATGCCAGCGAGACATGAGACTCATGGGTCAGCAACAAAGGACTTTATCACTCACAGCAAAAGCAGTCGCTAGAGATTCATGTTTGTTTTTGCCAGTTCTATGCTCATGAAGACAGGTTTGCTGAATTTAGCATAACTATATATGTATATATAGTTAAATTTGAATTTTAGTTTTTTATCATCATATATATGTGTCATTAGTAGACAATGGCACCCCACTCCAGTACTCTTGCCAGGAAAATCCCATGGATGGAGGAGCCTGGTAGGCTGCAGTCCATGGGGTCCCGAAGAGTCGGACACGACTGAGCGACTTCACTTTCACTTTTCACTTTCATGCATTGGAGAAGGAAATGGCAACCCACTCCAGTATTCTTGCCTGGAGAATCCCAGGGACGGGGGAGCCTGGTGGGCTGCTGTCTATGGGTCGCACAGAGTCGGACACGACTGAAGCGACTTAGCAGCAGCAGCAGCAGTATTTGAAACACACATGAAAAAAGCCCATTGTTTATCCAAAATTCAGATTTAACTAGGTGTCCTGTATTTTGTCTGGCACCTGTGCATGGGTCACAGAGGGCCCATGATGGGTGCCTGCACATATTGTGGGCTATGTTACAGATCAGAGGAGAGAGAACCACCACCTGGGAGATTTATTGCTTTCATAGCAAGTAGAAATAAGGCTGTTCTTTGGGAAGAGATGTTACTTTATCCCACCATGCTGCTCACTGGAAACAAACAAATATCCCTGGAAAATGGAATGGATTAGGGAAAGAGTGATCAGGACTTTACATCCTTCGCTACACAGAGAGAATGTACAGGAGTCCTCAGGGGTCACTGTAGACTATCTCCAACATTCTGAGTCATATAATTTAACCTAACCTTAATTCCTATCTGAAAGACTATACTTGAATATGACACTATAACTTTTGAATCTTTAGTATTTTTAGTTCAACCTAACTTCATCTTTTAACTTGTTCTATAATCTTAGTAAGGCCAGAGAACATGTCCTACTTTTTCTTTCTTTTTTTAAAAAATATTTCACAGTATTTTTATAATGTCTTATACATAGATACTGCTTAACAAAATCTTTTCAGATAATTAATGCCTTTGGGATTGTTAGCTATTACTTTTTAGGGATAATGGTAAAAAAAGAATAAATTCCTTGGGAAGATATTTATCTGATCTATTTGGATATTTGGAGGAAGCTTTTGCTTTTAGCCAGGAGCATGGCAGCCCACTCCAGTGTTCTTGCCTGGAGAAGTCCACGGACAGAGGAGCCTGGCAGGCTACAGTCCATAGGGTCACACAGAGTCAGACATGACTGAGTGACTAACACTTTACTTTTACTTTTTTTTTTTTTACTAATAATGTCTTGATCTATGCTCTATAATAGCTAACAAATTTCCCTTTTGTTCTCTTCTGTTCCTAATTATCTAATATCTTCTTATGTTATTTTTTAAATATACCAGCATGTGCAAATGAGTAAGCCTCCTTATGTTTAAGGTTGGATAGCTTTATGAAGTTTGGTGGGTTACCATACTGTTAAAGCCTCTAGATAGAATTTTAAACAGGTGTCCAGAGTCTGCCTCTCTGTATTTCCTTATGAACAAAATGAAAGGGTTTTGAATTTGAGTTTTGAGATAACCAGATGCTATAACTATCAAATACACTTGGAAGCACACACACACACACACACACACTTTCATTTTTTTCCTTCTCCCACCCATTGACTACTATTTGAACAGCTATAGCAGTGAGGTGAGGCTGTTCTTTATGTAAAAACATTTTCACCAGTCTTCAGTACCTACTTTGTCATTCCCAGTAGAAGAGATATGTGTACTTTTGGGGTAGGTGAGAAGGAGCATCTGTGATCAGGGGAAAAATAAGAAAGTGGAAACAAATGGCTCCCTGATTAAGTCCTGTGTCAAGTTGATGTCATCAGTTTTGAGCTGATTATTGTAAATAACTTAAGAATGAATTGTTGATCTATGTTCTATGTCTCTTATATAAATGAAAATAGAAATTTAGGTACCACTTACATCTACCAACACTCTTGATGGGTGTGAAGTAATAACTCATAATAAGAAAAGCCTTACTAGTAACTCATGGCATTGCTGCTGTTCCACTTACCTAACAATAAATGAGAATATAAAATACACAGTAAAACAGCCACCACAGCATGAGTTCTCAAATTGATTCTAGCAATAAAGCTCCTTACGGTGAATGCAAACCCTTGATTAACAAGAAAACAGCATCCTATTGAAAAACACAGAGCATCCTATAATCTTGTGCTTATACTCTTGTCACCCATTTAGATATTACAATTTTATCCATGAGCTGTTCTTGGAATGAGCTGGTACCCTGAAAGAACTCATTTATTCAAGGTTTCTCCTACCCTGATATAGTTTACATTCTTAATGAGTTGCAACGGCTTTGTATCTATTTATATTATCCTTTGCTATGGATCAAAATACCCAAATGTTTAATGGCTTAAAACAAAATTCTTTTATCTCTCATGATTCTGTGGGTTCAGCTGGGCACTTCTCCATTGGAGTTTCCCATTGGCTGTGATAAGATGTGAGCTGGAGCATCATGTGAAGACCTGACTGAGCTGGATGTCCATGAAGGATCTCTCATGATTGGAAGTGGATGCTGGCTTCTCACAGCATAACTCTTTCCCCAGAGGGAGTTTCCCAAAAAGAAGCATTCTAAGAGACCCAGGCAGGGGACTGCAGGCTTCCTATGACCTAGCTCCGGAAGTCCCAAGTTATCCCTTCTGCCACATTCTGTTGGTCAGGCAAGTCACAAAAGCCCCTGAGGTTCAAGAGCAGGGGAATTAGACTCCAACTCTGGATGGAGGAACAGCTAGGTCAGACTACAGAAGAACAGCCTGGATGCTCTTTGGAAAATATATTTGCCTGCAGTTCCTTTAATCACCTTAGTAAGCAAGTCTGGATTTTTATACTAAAGATTACTTGCTAGCAATATTAATTAGACAAAACTGAATGATAATAGAGACCTATCTAACCACCATTCTTATAAACCATGATGTAGTATTTGCATAATTTAATATAGATTTCCACAATTTCGAGCTTGCATGTCTCTCTCTCTCTGTTACCCTAGTACTCTTTGATAATATTATCTGGTCTACATCCACTGCTGGTATCAACTCACATTTCTCCTTTCCTATGCGGACTTGCTAGTTTATCATTTTCTCTAACACTTAAAGGGATTTGCATGGCTGAGAATGGAAGGGAATAGTCTGTGTATCTTGTTATTACTACTGATATGGTATATCCTGACTCTGGTTCTCCAGTTAGTAAGAAAAAAGGAGAGTAAGTGCAAAAAGAGATTTTGGTGAGGGGGGAGTTATCTCTGCTTTATCCCTAATCTCCATCAAACCTACTAAAGTCATATAATTTAAACATATAATTAAAATAAAATGAAAAGTTTGCAATACAAAAGAAATTTCCAGAAAGGTACTTGTGCGATTTCTCCAAAATGCTAGTCCCTTTTAAGAATTATAGAGATGTCACTGGTTCTAATTCCTAAACTTAAATTGGCCATAAGAATAAATATTTGGAAATAATACTCTCAGATTTCTAGCCTGAGACCTCGTGTTTTTCATATGAGATCAAAAGTTAGAAAATTAAATCAGATTTGTAAATCAATTATTACATATGTACTTTGATTTTCTTATCCCAGAAATAAGATGATACGTTTTCCTGTATTTTATTTATTAATTTGTGTACCTATTTAATGCTAGGTATTGGGGCTACAGCTTTCAACAAAATAGGCAAAAATTCTTTCCTTCATGAGCCTTATGTTCTAAAAGAAGGGTTTAACTTGACAGATATATATTTAAGTTTTTATAATAGATATATATTTAAGTTTATATATGTATTTGTTAGATATAAATATTTAAGATTTGTTGTTTGGTTGCTAAGTCATGTCTTATTCTTTTATGACCTCACATACTGTAGCCTGCCAGACCCCTCTGTCCATGGGATTTTCCAGGCAAGAATACTGGAGTGGGTTGTCTTTTCCTTCTCTATAAGTTAAGATAATGTATATATTTTATGTAAATAGTCCTGTTCTTCACTTTCTGTTACAATGTGAACATGAAATGGTTTGTCTAGTAAGGTCTATAAACCAAAATTAAAATAATACCAAAATTTTTATTAAGCTGAGAAAATTTGATAGAATTTATTAATTGTATTTATAATGTTTTCAGGCTTCAGATGTTTAAAATAGTATGTATCACTCTTCCTGCAAATAAGATCACTCTTACCTTTTGCTCATTTGATAATTAGTAAGTCTTCAAAGGATGCACATTTAAATTGGCGTTAGCTGGGCAAGCTTTTGCAAAGAAATAATTCTCTAAAGTAACTTCTGTTATTGTGCAAACTTAATGTCTTTTTTTTTTTTTGAGAGAGAAAGAGAATTTAGTGGTAACACCTATTTAAGCCTAAGTTAGCTAATTTTATTCCCCAAGCCATGCTTATATCACTACTAGTGTTTTTGACAAAACACCAAATTAAATAAATCAGTCTTCATGAAGTCTGTGCTCAGGAATAAATGGAGTAGAAACAAATCAATAATGCCAAAGAGAAAAAGACACTAGCAATAACAAAATAAAATGATTTTCTAGTGTTCAGGAGAATGTTATAAGCAATGGAAAGGAGACTTAAAAGTATGGTTCTAAATATTTATTTTGCTAGATATGTGGAAAACTGTTTTATTTCTGAAAATTCGTAATAGATAGTAAATACTCTAGTGCCATTTTACCTGTGAAA
The DNA here is from genome assembly GCF_054371585.1 of Giraffa tippelskirchi. Classification (NCBI taxonomy): domain Eukaryota; kingdom Metazoa; phylum Chordata; class Mammalia; order Artiodactyla; family Giraffidae; genus Giraffa; species Giraffa tippelskirchi. The sequence continues at coordinate 83,342,369 of NC_137275.1, read as the reverse complement.
ATGCAGCTACAAAAAATCAGAGCCTTAGTAAGAAGAGAGAATAAAAAGTTAGAAAAGTATTAGTCCCATTCCTTTTCTTGCTAAGTAAGTTACATCAGTTAATATTTCTTTTTCTTTCTGACCTCACTAAAAGGGTATAGGAAATAGTATTCAATTTTACCAGAAGCAAAGCATTTTAATAACCCAAAGTATAAAAGTAATATGCATGAGTCCAGACTGACATAAATCAGCGATTGAATAAACGAGGAAGAAGTGACAAATCTTCCTTAAAAGTTTTAAATAATTTATGTACTCCCCACTTCAAGAGGTAAAGAGGTAATCCTTCTTTACCCCACTCCCCAGACTTATTTGAGTGTTGGCTGGACTTAGTGACTCACTTCCAAAGAGTAAAGTATAGAAAGGGAACAAATAGTGACTTTATAGTGCAGAAATCTGGAAAAAACTACCTTAACCAAATGATCAAGGTTAGTGTGGTAAATCATTTTAATATCATGATACTTTTGAACTGTGGTATTGTAGAAGCCTCTTGAGAGTCCTTTGGACTGCAAGGAGATCCAACCAGTCCATCCTAAAGGAAATTAGTCCTGAATATTAGTTGGAAGGACTGATGCTGAAGCTGGAACTCCAATACTCTGGCCACCTGATGCAAACTGACTCACTAGAAAAGACCCTGATGCTGGGAAAGATTGAAGGTGGGAGAAGAAGGGGATGACAGAGGATGAGATGGTTGGATGGCATCAACAGCTCAATGGACATGAGTTTGAGTAAACTCCAGGAGTTAGTGATGGACAGGCAGGCCTGGTGTGCTACAGTCCATGGGGTCGCAAAGAGTCGGACGCAACTGAGCGGCTGAACGGACTGACTGACTTTCTAATATGGTGTGATGAGAAGGGCATTTCACCTTTTTAGTATTCTTCCCCCAAACCCATTACCCAAGTCTGATCATGAGAACAATGTCACAAAATCACATACTGAAGGACATTCTATAAAATACTTGAATGGTACTTTTCACAGTAGTGAAAGTGAAGAAAACCAAGTGTTTATGAACAACTGATTACTGTTACTTCGGAGTTTTTATTCCTTCCTCCCATTATTTTTTGTTTCCTGTCTTATTTGGATCTATTTGCATCTATTTAAAAAAAATTTTAATCTGTTCACATGCAATATTATATTAGTTTCAGGTATTCTATGTAATTATTTGACATTTGCATACATTATGAAATGATCACCACAGTAAGTCTAGTAACCATTTGTCCTCATACAAAGTTATTACAGTGTTATTGAATGTATTCCTTATGTTGTGTATTGTGTTCCTTATGACCTTATTACATAACTGGAGGTGCTGTACCTCTTAATCCCTTTCACCTATTTCGCCCACCTACTCCCTCCAACCTGTGCACCTCTCTTCTTGACTAGTGGTATTTGGGAAAGATGGTATGGCAGATTTCATTTGTGTTGATTAAAATTTGTTCACTTCACCTGGGCACACCCAGGTTATATTCCCCAGCCTCTCCGGTAAATAGCTGGGGCCCCACATCTGACTTCTGGCTAATGCAGTGTGGTAGGAGGTAACAGAATGCCACTTTCAGACCAGGACCATAAAAACTTCCCCACATGGTCATCGTTCCCTATAAAGTGTCTGAAGCGAGAGGGCACCAGAGGTTCAGAACTGTGTGCTTCCTCAGTGCGCCTGAATTTGAAAACTACTGCCAATGGCCTAAGTGTTTACAAGATTCTTTACACATACTGATAAATTATTTTCTAGAATGACTGTATCAGTTAAACTCAGGTCAACAGAAAATGAATTGTTCTGTTTCACAAAATCTTCATTGTTATTGAAAATTCTGTTTTTCTTTTTTTTTGTCATTTTTAAAGGCAAGGAAAATGTGTCTTGTTATAGTCTATTTAATTTGGTAAATAATGATATTCTTACCAGTTCTCCTTTTTTTGTATGTGTAAAGTGTCTCAGTTCAGTTCAGTTCAGTTGCTCAGTCGTGTACGACTCTTTGCAACCCCATGAACCACAGCATGCCAGGCCTCCCTGTCCATCACCAGCTCCTGGGGTTTACCCAAACTCATGTCCACTGAGTCAGTGATGCCATCCAGCCATCTCATCCTCTGTCGTCCCCTTCTCCTCCTGCCCCCAATCCTTCCCAGCATCAGGATCTTTTCCAATGAGTCAACTCTTCACATGAGGTGGCCAAAGTATTGGAGTTTCAGCTTCAACATCAGTCCTTCCAATGAACACCTAGGACTGATCTCCTTTAGGATGGACTGGTTGGATCTCCTTGCAGTCCAGGGGACTCTCAAGAGTCTTCTCCAACACCACAGTTCAAAAGCATCAATTCTTTGGTGCCCAGCTTTCTTCATGGTCCAACTCTCACATCCATACATGACTACTGGAAAAGCCATAGCCTTGACTACACAAACCTTTGTTGGCAAAGTAATGTCTCTGCTTTTCAATATGCTATCTGCTGCTGCTGCTGCTGCTAAGTCGCGTCAGTCGTGTCCGACTCTGTGCGATCCCATAGACGGCAGCCCACCAGGCTCCCCCATCCCTGGGATTCTCCAGGCAAGAGTACTGGAGTGGGTTGCCATTTCCTTCTCCAGTGCATGAAAGGGAAAAGTGAAAGTGAAGTCGCTCGGTCCTGTCCGACTCTTAGCGACCCCATGGACTGTAGCCTACCAGGCTCCTCCATCCATGGGATTTTCCAGGCAAGAGTACTGGAGTGGGGTGCCATTGCCTTCTCCGCTTCCAAGGAGTAAGTGTCTTTTAATATCATGGCTTCAGTCACCATCTGCAGTGATTTTGGAGCCCAAAAAATAAAGTCTGTCACTGTTTCCACTGTTTCCCCATCTATTTCCCATGAAGTGATGGGACCAGATGCCAAGATCTAAGTTTTCTGAATGTTGAGCTTTAAGCCAACTTTTGTACTCTCCTTTTTCACTTTCATCAAGAGGCTTTTTAGTTCTTCTTCACTTTCTGCCATAAGGGTGGTGTCATCTGCATATCTGAGGTTATTGATATTTCTCCCAGCAATCTTGATTCCATCTTTGCTTCTTCCAGCCCAGCGTTTTTCATGATGTACTCTCCATATTAATTATTAATGCACAAGTTAGTTGTGCATTAATGCCGTTTTTCAATTGGTGCATCTTATGGTTATTCTTTTCTTGATTTTAAAGACCTTTAGATATATTAAGCATGCTTTACCATTTCCTGTAATATATTTTGAAAATATTTGATCATAACTTATTTGCATATCATGTTGGTTTGTACTAATGGTGTACATATATGTTCACTATATGGTGTACATTCACTCTTATTTTGAAGTGCTTCCTATGCTTTTGTTCTTACAACGAATATAACCTGAAATTCAATACATACTCTTTTATGCTTTGTTTTTAATATTATTCATATTTTACACTTAACCCATCTTAAATTTACCTTGTTTTCTAGTGTAAAACTTAACCTTCTTTTTGATAATAAATAACAGTCTCATAACTATTGACTAATTCTTTCCTCTAAATTAAAATAGCAGCTTCATCATATACTGTGTTACATCTATGTATTCTATGTTTTGAAATCTGTTTTTACATTATTATTTTTGACCTATTATTTCCTGCAGATTCTATTTCATTCCAATCATTGTTTTTATGATTTCGTTTTGCCAAATGTTACATTTTGCAATCGATTTAACTAAAAACATGGCTTTCCATTTTTGACCTAATTATTTAATACACTTTCTAATATTATGTCAAAACTTTAATATTGGGATAAACCAAACTTGCCCTTTGTACCATCTTTTATTATAAAAGTCTAGTTTTTGTTTACTGGGGCTTCCTATGTGGCACTAGTGGTAAAAATTCTGCCTGCTAATGCAGGAGACATAAGAAATGTGGATTCAATCTCTTGGTTGGGAATATCTCCTAGAGGAGGAAATGGCATCCTGCTCCAGTATTCTTGCCTGGAGAATCCCAAGGACAGAGAAGCCTGGTGGTCTGAAGTCCATGGGGTTGCAAAGAGTTGGACATGACTGAGCATCTGAGAACAGTTATTGTTTACTAGCATTTGTTTTCTTAATTTAGCACCTTTGTTTATAGACGAGTTTTATCTATTTTTATGTGTATGCATGTATATGTGTATTATTATCATCAGGTTTTTATATCATGGTTATACAAATGAAGAAATTTGAAGTGCCCTGCCTTTTTGTTCTGTGCTTTGGACCTGTGGTCTCTCTGCAGACTAACTGTAAGCTCTGTGGAGATGATGGCCATGATTTTCTCGCCCACTACTTTATTCCTAGTGTCCCGTAGCCTATCAGCATGTGATGGGTACCACAGGATGCATCAGTTTACTCAGCTTGTACTTATCTGTTACTTGAAAGATTAAAGTTTCATGGTTAAATTCTTCTGCGTCAGTGTCCTTTAAAATTAGGAATTCTATGACAGTTTAAAAAATTCCTTCATTTAAATTCTGATTTTTGAATGTCTTAGTATAGAATTATAAATAATATTATCATATAAATGTAAAAACAGCTCACCTGTTTGATTTCTAAAATTTACCTTTTTTTGACTTATACTCCATATTATTAAAGAAGAATATTTGTATTTGTACAACCTAGATGCATTGTTCCTCTTCTTTTGTATCATAATTGACATGTTATTATTTTTGTATTCACCATTTAATGAAAAGGGGGTCATACTTGCCAGTCACCAAATATATTGATTCTTCTTGCTCTACCTCACTAATACCTGGTTGCTATTAGAAACTTTCTGCTAGGTCTAAAATTAAAAGATTCTTTGCTATTTAGTCATTAATGAGCTGTGCTGGACTGGCCCTACTGCTTTTATTCCCTCATTAGCTATGTCAGTGTATAGGTAGGAATTAATTTTAGGATAGTTTGAAGGAGTTGTGAAAACTCTAGCCCAGAGGGTGTAGTCTTCCCATGGTTGTTCTTGTCTTCATCTCCCTTTGCTACTGACTTCTTTCTGGGGAGTAATTTGTTAATTCCACTCTGTTTTGTCATGGAATCTGTTGGTTATTGGATTTGTAATCCCAGTTGTGGTAATAGAGGGCAACAGAGAATGGCTTGAGTTACTTAGAAAACTGTTTCTCCTCCTTAAAACAATGACTTATTCTGCTTTATTCAGTGATGGTACCATGTCTGTGAGGTAAGAATATGCATTAACATTTGATGGGCATAATTTATTACCTTCTCCTAAATGATTCTGCTTAATGGCTCCATCTAACCTTTAGTTATTAGAAATTCCCTCTGGAGTCAAGCAGATGCCTGGCCATTTATCCTGATTTTCACTGCTTTGTGGCTTTTGTTTTCTTTCTTATTTTTTAATATCTTTCTGTGGGAAAATTGAAGAAGAAAAATTAGGACCTCCTAGCTAGCTAATATTTTAACCTAAACCTCATCAGGAAAATTTCTTTTTTTCAATTAAAGGAGATTTTCTTGGTGGTCTGTAAGTAGTCCTGTTATATATGTATATACTATATGACATAAATAATAAATATATATGTTTTGCCTGTACATTTTCAGTGATGATAAATCAAGATGGGAAAGTTTATGATCTTTAGTATAAATCCACTTAGGCACAGAGGACAACATTAATTATGAAATGAATTCAAGTTATATATATGATTAATTTAAGTATAATTTCTAGCAAGATATATTCCAAACTATATTTCTGATCTAAATTTTTAGAGGTCCCTTGATAGAAGAGAAAATTTAAAATTAATTTAGAAAAATATTGAAATGACAAGATATTATATTAATTGCACTTTGTCTAAGTCACCACAGACATTTTGCTAGATACCCATTGTGTTGAAGAGAGACCATAGGAACAGGGTATAATAATGTTCTTTCTTTCACATGCTAACTTGGTTACTTACTGATATACTCATGATACTATGATACTTACCATAGTGGATAGCACTTTGCTGTTTTTGTCTGTCTTTCACTTCTTCCATCTCTCTCATGATAACAGAGCCCCTTTTACTGAATAAATGGGAAACTTACACATGCCTGGTTAGAGTACAACAGTCCCTTGAGCAGAGTTATTGATTCGAGAATGATTAAGTGACTCAGGAGGGCTTATCAGACACTACCCTAGGAATTTCCTATCTGAAGTTTTAAGGAATATTACCTGTTTTCACTGGCTAGTAGGTAAACTTTATAAAATGCATGTGTAACTAATAAGCTTAGTGAGCACATTGTGTGGATCTTTGTCTTTTAAGATTTTCCTTTAAAATTTAATCAGGTATAATATTTCCTTGACTCAATGGACATGAGTTTGGGTGGGCTCCGGGAGTTGGTATTGGACAGCGAGGCCTGGCGTGCTGCAGCTTATGGGTTCTCAAAGAGTTGGACATGACTGAGCGACTGAACTTAACGGAACTAAATATTTCCTTGCCCCTGGCTTGAAAACTCCAGCAGGATCATGATTTTTCTGCCCACCTTTAAAAAAAAGACACAGTGCTCTACTGTAGACACTTTATCCTGAAAGAAGTCTCCAATAAAAAATGAAATATCTCATTTATTTTACCCAAGCTGTGGAATTCAGTTGGTTGCAATTATTTTCCCTCCTTCCTCCAGCTTGTACCTGCAGTGTGAACAAGGATCAGTCAGTCAGTTCAATTGCCCAATCATGTCTGACTCTGCGACTCCATGGACTACAGCACGCCAGGCTTCCCTGTCCATCACCAACTCCCAGAGCTTGCTCAGACTCATGTCCATTGAGTCAGTGATGCCATCCAACCATTTCATCCTCTGTCATCCCTTTCTCCTCCCGCCTTCAATCTTTCCCAGCATCAGGGTCTTTTCCGATGAGTCAGTTCTTGCAATCAGGTGGCCAGAGTATTGGAGTTTCAGCTTCAGCATCAGTCCTTCCAGTGAATATTCAGGACTGATTTCCTTTAGGATTGATTGGTTTGATCTCCTTGCAGTCCAAGGGACTCTCAAGAGTCTTTTCGAATGCCACAATTCAAAAGCATCAATTCTTCGGCACTCAGCTTTCTGTATAGTCCAACACTCCCATCCATACATGACTACTGGAAAAACCATAGCTTTGACTGGACCGACCTTTGTTGGCAAAGTAGTATCTCTGCTTTTTTATATTCTGTCTAGATTTGTCATACCTTTTCTTCCAAGGATCAAGTGTCTTTTTATTTCATGGCTACAGTCACCATCTGCAGTGATTTTGGAGCCCCCCAAAATAAAGTCTCTCACTGTTTCCATTGTTTACCATCTATTTGCCATGAAGAGATGGGAACAGATGCCATAAACTTAGTTTTTTTGAATCTTGAGTTTTAAGCCAGCTCTTTCACTCTCCTCTTTCACTTTCATCAAGAGGTTCTTCAGTTCCTCTTCACTTTCTGCCATAAGAGTGGTGTCATCTGCGTATCTGAGGTTATTGGTATTTCTCCCAGCAATCTTGATTCCAGCTAGTGCTTCACCCAGCCCGGCATTTCTCATGATGTACTCTGCATATAAGGCCTATAAAGATAATACAATCATTGGGATCTAGTAGGAAAATAGGTTCAGTTCAGTACAGTTCAGTTGCTCAGTCATGTCTGACTCTTTGAGACCCCATGGACTGCAGCAGACCAGGCTTCCCTGTCTATCATCAATTCCCAGAGCTTGCTCAAACTAATGTACATCGAGTTGGTGATGCCATCCAACCATCTCATCCTCTGTAGTCCCTGTCTCCTCCTGCCTTCAATCTTTCCCAGCATCAGGGTCTTTTCAAATGAGTCAGTGGCCAAAGTATTGGAGCTTCAAAGTGAAGAAGAACTAAAGAGCCTCTTGATAAAAGTGAAAGAGGAGAGTGAAAAAGTTGGCTTAAAGCTCAATGTTCAGAAAACTAAGATCATGGCATCTGGTCCCATCACTTCATGGGAAATAGATGGGAAAATAGTGGAAACAGTGTCAGCCTTTACTTTTTTGGGCTCCAAAATCACTGCTGATGGTGATTACAGCCATGAAATTAAAAAAACACTTACTCCTTGGAAGGAAGGTTATGGCCAACCTAGATAGCATATTTAAAAGCAGAGACATTACTTTGCCAACAAAAGTCCATCTAGTCAAGGCTATGGTTTTTCCAGTGGTCATGTATGGATGTGAGAGTTGGACAGTGAAGAAAGCTGAGCGCTGAAGAATTGATGCTTTTGAACTGTGGTGTTGGAGAAGACCCTTGAGAGTCCCTTGGGCTGCAAGGAGATCCAGTCAATCCATCCCAAAGGAGATCAGTCCTGGGTGTTCATTGGAAGGACTGATGTTGAAGCTGAAACTCCAATACTTTGGCCACCTCATGCGAAGAGTTGACTCATTGGAAAAGACCCTAATGCTGGGAAGGATTGGGGGCAGGAGGAGAAGGGGACGACAGAGGATGAGATGGTTGGATGGCATCACTGACTCGATGGACATGGGTTTGGGTAAATTCTGGGAGTTGGTGATGGACAGGGAGGCCTGGCGTGCTGCAATTCACGGGATCGCAAAGAGTCGGACACGACTGAGCGACTGAACTGACTGAACTGAACTGAACTCGGCATATAATTTAAATAAGCAGGATGACAATATAATATAGCCTTCATGTACTCCTTTCCCTATTTAGAACCAGTCTGTTGTTCCATGTCTGGTTCTGACTGTTGCTTTTTGACCTGCATACAGATTTCTCAGGAGGCAGTAAAGTGGTTTGGTATTCCCATCTCTATAAGAATGTTCCACAGTTTGTTGTGATCTACACAGTCAAAGGCTTTGGTGTAATTAATAAAGCAGAAATAGATTTTTTTCTGGAATTCTCTTGCTTTTTCAATGACCCAATGGATGTTGGCAATTTGATCTCTTGTTCCTTTGCCTTTTCTAAATCCAGCTTGAACATCTGTAAGTTCTCAGTTCACATACTATTGATGCCTGGCTTGGAGAATTTTGAGCATTACTTTGGTAGTGTGTGAGATGAGTGCAATTGTGTGGTAGTTTGAACATTCTTTGGCATTGCCTTTCTTTGGGATTGGAATGAAAACTGACTTTTTCCAGTCCTGTGGCCACTGCTGAGTTTTCCAAATTTGCTGGCATATTGAGTGCAGCACTTTCACAGCATCATCTTTTAGAATTTGAAATAGAATGAAAACTGACTTTTTCCAGTCCTGTGGCCACTGCTGAGTTTTCCAAATTTGCTGGCATATTGAGTGCAGCACTTTCACAGCATCATCTTTTAGAATTTGAAATAGCTCAACTGGAACAAGAATATGTTATGGTTAGCATACATTTTCCTTTGTTTTGAGCCTTCTTTTTCTCTCTCCTGCTCTTGTGTTTTAGCTCTGGTTTTTGATCTCACAGGGATGGGAAATATGGAGAATAAGAAGAAATTGAGTTGAACAGTTCTTAACTGAACTGGAAAAGTTGCCTTCAAGCCCTCTGGGATGACAGATGCATAAAATTGAATCTTATGTACCCTTTTGTGGGGTCCTGGAGTTTCCTCTCAGACCTCTCTAGTTTTTCCATCCCAACAGACACTTATTTCTTTTGGATGGCTCATTGATTCTCCTTCTGCAGTCACTGAGTAACCCCTAAACTTTCTGCTTGATGTCCTCTTGCCTTTCTAGCGGCTCTGTTAGACCAGACTCAACACAACTTCAATCTATTTTTTTTCCCACAAACCCAGTTTTGACGAAAACTCAAGCTTTTCTAAGGCCCTCAACGTCAGGCAGTATAGGCCAATCACAGTGTCCTAAGCAGAAGTCTAATTAATGCATGGAATGCATTTCAAAACTCGAGTGCTTTTTTTAATGCCCCCTTTCTAGACTTGTTAAAATGATGCATCTTCTTCATCCCTCACAAGTGAGTCAGCTGTGAGTTAACAGCATAATGACAGATCTTCCCACTGATTTTCTTTTCTTCCCGCCACCCCCACGATGCCTTCTAGTATCCTTGATTTATGTGGTGAATACAGGAGTCATGGGAAAAGTTCTTCATCACTGCTTTTGCAAATTCCTCGTAACAACAATATAGTGTCAGAAAGAGCCCAACCACCCCCATATAATGTGGGCTCCTCAGGATACACAAACACTCACATACATGCATGCACACACACACGCACGTGTGCGCGCACGCACACACACACACACACATGCACGTGCGTGCATACACACACATACACACCTGGAAGAGGAAATGGCAACCCAGTCCAGTATTCTTGCCTGGAGAATTCCATGGACAGAGGAGCTTAGCGGGCTACAGTCCATGGGATTACAAAAAGTCAGACATGACTGAGTGACTAACACACACATACATAAGTATGTATGTATATATGAGAGAAGGAAAGAACTCTATCTATATATTCGCTCAGTTTTGATTGACTCTTTGTGATCCCATGGACTGTGGCCTGCCAGGCCCCTTTGTTTATGGAATTCTCAAGAATACTGGAGTGGGTTGCCATTTCCTTCTTCAGGGATCTTCCCAACCTAGGGATTGAACCTGGGTCTCCTGCATGGCAGGCAGATTCTTTAGTGTCTGAGCCACCAGGGAAGACTTACTATAGAAAAATATTTCAAGGTACTGGATTATATAATAACAGCAGCAGATCTAACTTTTGCTGCTGTTACTACTGCTGCTACTATTGCAGTAGTTGATACACATTTTCACAATATGTGTATCAGACTGTAGGCAAAATCAATACCTTGAAAATCTCCATGAAGTTATTCAGTGGAGATTCCTTTCTGTTGGAAGCAAAACCAGAAATATGTATAACCATTTTTTTTCTTTTTGCTATAAAGCTGCTTTCTTTTGTTCTTATTGCTTTCTTATAAAGTGGAGATGATACCGTTCTGTATCATTATTTCTGATATTAATTTTGGCCCACAAACGGCAATACTCTTGAAATTTAATTTTATAGAAGTTCCACAACAGTTTCTTATTTTTCTTAGAATTGTCTTTGTAAACAATGCTTCTGGAATTATAGGCATAACAAAAAGGATGAAACATCTAATAGAATCTAAGTACTTGAAACATATTTTCAAAGACAAAAGACAACAAGATATAAAGATTTGTAAAGATAAATTGCCACAATATTTATCTAATCATTAATTTGGATATAATATTGTATTATATATAATACAATAGTAAACTATTATTTTTAAAAATAAATTTTTCAAAAATTGCAATGCTAGAAATCAAATCAGTCAGTGGAAATCAAACATGTATTGTATTTAGTCTTTCTCATTGAAGCACATTTATAAGGTGAAAAAAACTCAGAGTTTGTATGTATCTCTGAACTTGACCTATGTAAGTTATGTTTTGTTGCCTTCTACCAATAAAATATTTTTTATACTGTCTCTATTTTGCACACAGCAAAGTTCCCTGACAGAGGGTTCCATTTATGAGATTTATAGAAAATGTATAGCCCTAGAGAGCAGGGCTCCTAAGTGCTCAATGGTTATATTCATATTCAGTAAGCAGATCAGCTAAGAAGTAAAATAAAATTTGCTTTAAAAGAAGGGTATTTAACAGTCTTTATTTAGAAAGAAGTGTCCACCTTGAAAGCATTGCTACTCATCAGAACACATACCATGGTGCAGTCACAAGTCATGCATTAAAATCCCAAATTCATAATACTATAATGCCTCATACAATGGGAGGAGCAAACATTTAAATATAGGCATCATCAACATCCTGTATTCTGGAAGGTCCTAGACCATTTCAGATCTTTCCAAAAAAGGTGAATAGGGCTGAGCTGCTGCTTGAAAGTAATTGGTCTTTCAGTTCTTATCTAGGAATGAGAATTAGATCTAAAAATTCCATAGCAGGAGATTTTATGACATATATAAAACTCCCACAATGAAATTTCCATGGCTCTGAAATAGTTTTTCAAATGATTATTTATGGAATGTTTTAGATGAGACTGATGACCTTGTGCTGGTACCTTTCTTTCTATGTGGAATTCAGTTTTCTTTTTGTAATAATACAAGTAAAATTGAAATCCCCAATTTGAATCTGATAAATGTCTGAATTAGCTGATAGGTACTGAAGCTATATAAGTTTATAAATACTGTACTTGATTATAGTACAGGGATAATGATGCTTCTATTAATTTATGCAGATTGTATTTATTTAATTTTTTTATTATCATCAGTCATTCACTGTGAAAAATTTATACAATGCTTCTGAATCATTGCTTATTTCCAAAATATTAATTTAATTGTTAACAATGAGTGACAACATCTGTCATTCAAACAAAAAGGTGCAGATCTTGGAATCATGAACTGAGTCTTAGTCCCAAGTCATGTTTTTGTGACTTTGAACAACTAGCAACATAAGCTCTTTAGGTCTGTGATATATACTTCCTAAAATGTTTCATGAGGGCATTTAAGTTGAATGAGATAGTGTATATATTTAGTGCATGTAAGCATATTCTAAGTTCCAATCTAAACACTTTCAGCACCACCAGATATTTGTGTATTGAAGTATTATATGTAGATTTTTCACTGGGTTAGAAATTTTCTTACACTATTGGAAATTCTTTATTTTGCAAAAAATGCATCAGATATAGCAGTTCACATCCCTGTGCTTCTATTAGTAGTAAAATTTTACAAGGTAATGAAATATTATAGTTCAGAGCTGGATGATTTATATCTCTGTGTATCAAGAAAGAAAGGCAGCAAATAGGTGTAATTATTGAACTAAGTAAATTGCAAATGGATACGTCATAGAGTTGAGAATAGCTCTGACAGTAGAGCTCTTCAATGAACTATTTTCAGTTACTCTAGGCAGTTAAAAGGTTAACATAGGGTCTTAGGTCAGCTGGAACAGCTTTGGTTTGTTTTTTCAAAAGTGTCAATGTATTCTAAAATTCTGCTTTTTCTTTTTTTAAGCTATAATTTTATTTACAAATAGCCTTTCACAAACACATCCAGTTAACTCTTACTTATCTTGTGGATTCAGCTCAAATCACTTCAAAGAAGCCTACTCTGACTGTTTTTAGATCCTTTTCTTGGCAACCCACTCCAGTATTCTTGCCTGGATTCTCCCAGGAGAAGAATCCTGGGGAGGAGCCTGGCTGGCTACAGTCCATGGTATTGCAAAGAGTCGGACATGACTTAGCAACTAAAACATAAAACAAAAGTATTTATACATGTTCACTGTACTAGGTTTCATCCCTATAATTCTACTTTTTTTTTTCCTTTCCTTAGAAGAGAAGGGAAAAGGAGAGGATATTTGCTGCCTGGGGCAATTCTTAAAGAATACTGTACTGATTATCTTGCCTTTGAAATGGAAAAGGGAAAGGCATATTAAATATGGTTATGCTCAGATATTTAGTTATGTTTGGGGGTAGAATGTAAGATAAATTAGAAGTAATCTTTACTTGGCAGCCAGAACTGGCTGTTAAGATATTTTAGTTCTCAAGTATTAATAAATTTGTCACCTTTAGAATGCTAAACTCTTTTTCTTTTGGATGGGTCTTAGGCCAACTAAACACGAGAATCTACCTTTGGAAGGAACCTGGCAAGACTGGGCTGTTTTCTTGGGATATCAGAAGGGAAGGAGAAAGAACTCCGAGTCTCATTCAGATAATATTTTGGCTCTCAACTGAGTCATTCTTCAAGAGGGACATCATTCAGTACATTCATCCTCATAGAGAAAGCTCAGATTATTCCTTAGAACTAGGGATAGGAAACTAAATTTTCAATGCTGCTGCATCTTTTTTTTTTCTTCTTTACCTTTCATAGCATATTTAAATGTCAATTTAGACATATATTCTTTTTTGAATTGTTGAATCCTCAATTCAATCTGCTGTGGATATGTTATAAAAGATTTTTATGTCATTTTCTTCTGGCCAGATTTCTCCCACAGACTCAGAGGACTTGCAAGATATGGGCCTATCCTTTCAGAATATGGATTACTACTTTACCATTTAGAATATGGAATTACTCTAGAGTAAAATTGAAACCAAAGATCAATATAAGAACACACTCAGATTCTCAACTTTAGGACTGGATTTTCCCTACTATGACAAAGATTTTCCCTTATAAAGTATTCAGAAATGGATAGTATCTTTTAAGATTAATTTAAAACAATTTTGAATGGTGGATATGTATATATAAAACATAAAATTCATCATCTTAACTTTTTGTGTACAATTTTATAGTGTAAAGTACATTCGTATTGTTGTGCAATATTCAAAGCTCTTTTCATCTTGCAAAACTGAAATTCAACACCCATTAAACAACAACTCACCATTCCTCCTCTCCTCAGCCCCTGGCACTCACCAATGTGCTTTCTGCCTCAGTATATTTAACCACTCAAGGTACCTCATATAAGTGGAATCATATAGTACTTGTCTTTTTATGATTGGGTTATTCACTTAACGCAGTACTCTCAAGGTTCATCCATATCATTGTATGTGTCACTATTTCCTTCTTTTTAAGGCTAAATAATATTCCATTGTTATACATATAACACATTTGATTTATCCATGTATCTATCAGTGACCCTGGGGTTGCTTCCACCTTTTGATTACTGTGAATAATACTATAAATATAAATCTCCACAAGACTCTTTGGGGTATATAGCCAGTTGTAGAATTGCTGGATCATATAGTAATCCTATTGTTAATTTTTTTAGGAACCATCATACTATTTTCCATAGTGATTACCCCACTCTATATTCCTACTAATAGTGATACTCTGATTTCTTCACATCTTTGCCAACACTTGTTATTTTTTTGAGTTTTAGTATTAGCTATCCTTTTGGGTGTATCACACTGTGGTTTTGATATGCATTTTCCTAATGATTAGTAATGTTGAACATTATTTCATGTGCTTGTTGGTCATTTGAATGTCTTCTTTGGAGAAATCTCTATTCAAGTTATTTGCCTATTTTTAAAGGATTGCTTTTTGTTGTTGAGTTATAGGAGTTCTTTATATATTCTAAATAATCTCTTATCAGATATATGATTTGCAAATATTTTCTGCCATTCCACAGGTTGCTTTTATTTTGAACAATTCATTTTTTAGATCAATTTTAGGTTCACAGCAATATTGAGGAGAAGATGCAGAGATTTCTCATATAGCCCCTGCCCCGACCCATGCAGAGCCTCTTCCGTTATCAGCATCCCCCACCAGAGCAGTATGTTTGTTACCAAGGACAAGCCTCTGTTGACATATAATCACTCAAAGCCCATGGTTAACCATAGGGTTCCTCCTTGGTGTTGGACATTCTATGGGTTTGGACAAATGAACAATAACATATATCTATCATTTTAGTATCCTACAGAGAGTATTTTCAGTGCCCTAAGAATCCTCTCTGCTCTGCCTGTTCATCCTTCCCTCTCCCATCGCCTCTGTTGATTACTGATTGTCTCATAGTTTTGCATTTTCCAATGTTTCATACAGTATGTAGCCTTTTCAAATTGGCTTCTTTCACTTAGTAATATGAATTTCTGGTTCCTCATGCTCTTTCATGGCTTTATAGCTCATTTCTTTTTAAAACTGAGTAAGATTCCATTGTATGTATATTACTTTTTTTTTTAATCCATTCATCTGCTGACAGATATCTTGGTTGCTTCCAAGTTTTGGCGATTATGAAGAAAACTGCTATCAACATCTGTGTGATTTAAAAAATAAGTTTTTTTGTGGACAGATTTTCTTTTGGGTACATATCAAAGAGTGTGACTGCTAGATCATATGGTAAGAGCATGTAATTAAGACAGTGCCAAACTGTCTTTCAGTGTAACTGTACCATTTTACGTTCCCACCAGAAATGAATAAAAATTCTAGTGGCTCTACATCCTTGCTATATTTGGTGTTGTCATTTTTAGGCCTTTCTAAATGATTGTGTAGTGGCAACTAGTTGTTTTAATTTGCACTTCCTGATGATATATGGGGCTTCCCAGGTGGCACTAGTGGTAAAAAAGAAACCCTTTTCCATATCATTATTTGTCATCTGTGTATCCTTCAGTGAGATGTTTGTTAAGGATTTGGCCTATTTTTTAACTGAGCTGCTTATTTTCTTATTGTTGAGCATTATCAGTTCCTTGTATATTTGGAAAACCGTTCTTTATTACATGTGTCTTTTATTTCCTCCCAGTCTGTGGCTTGTCTTCTAATTTTCTTGATATTCTCTTTCACAGACCAGTTGTTGTTAATTTTAATAAAATCCAGCTAATCAGTTCTTTCTTTCATGGGTGTGTCTTTGTTGTTGTATCTAAAAAGGCTTCACTGTATCCAAAGTCATCTTGGTTTTCTTCTATGTTTTCGTCTAGGAGTTTTATACTTTTGAGTTTTACATTAGGGCTGTGATCCATTTTAAATTATTTTTTGAAGGATATAATGTCTGTGCCTAAATTAATTTTTTTTGCATGTATTTGTCCAGTTGTTACAGCATCATTTGTTGAAGAGATTCTCTTTGCTCCATAATATTGTCTTTGCTCCTTTGTCAGAATTCTGTTGACTATATAGAGAGAGGTCTAATTCTGAGCTGTCTATTTTGTTCCATACAGTTTGCTTTTTCACTCTGCTGATTATGTATTTTGAGGCACCCTTTAAGGTTGATTTAGGCAAACTTTGAACTTGGTAGAAAGATAAACTAATAAAAAAAATATAACAAAATATAATGCTGGTTATGTCTAGGTAAGGTCATGTATTTCTATTTTCTTTTTCTATGATTTATGTTTCCTAAAATATCCTATCTGCTAGCATTTTTTTCACTTAACAGTGTATCGTAAACATTTTCCCATAACGTTAATAACTTATTTTTAAATAATTGTATACTATTAACATATATGTATTCGTAGAATCAGTTCAGTTCAGTCACTCAGTCATGTCTGACTCTTTGTGACCCCATGAACTGCAGCATGTCAAGCTCCCCTGTCCACTACCAACTCCTGGAGCTTGCTCAAATGGGTTACTTTCTTAAAGTGATCTACTGAGTCAAAATTAGTACACATTTTAAATTTTATTAGGAATGGCTACATTATTCTCCAAATAACTGGTATGAATTATATAGCAATCAAAAACATATGACGATAACTTTCTCCCCACAATAATGCCAGTATTAAATATTATCAATTTTTACATTTTGTCCAGTCAAGTAAAAAGAGGAAAGCTTGTTTTCAACTTATATTTTTGAAGTTTTGTATCTTTTACTATATGTAACCTGTTTGTATTTCTTCTTCTACATGGCTAGAAATATGTTTGCCTACTTTTAAATTTCTTTAATTGCTTTTGACTAGAAAAATGATAAAGTTCATCATATAGTAGAGATATAACATTATTCTTATGACTACATTTTGACTGATTCTTGTCTTTCTTGTTTGTGTATGTTTTTGCATTCAGAAGTATTTAAATTATATATATTTAAACCTAGCTATCTATTACTTCATAGTTTCTGAGTTTTCTTTCTTTAAGAGGGCCCCATTCCTTCCAAAGGTATAAAAATATTTTCTAATTTTTAAATAATTGATAGTTGTTATTCTTTTGCTTTATGGGAAGACCATTTTTTGTTTCTAGCTTTTCTTTGGTATATACAGGCAATTATTCTAACAACATTATTAAACAGCCATTTTCCCCACAATTTTTCTTGTTATATGGTTATTATACTATAATCCATTCATGGAACCTATTTTTTGACACTGATTTATTTTCTATTTCTATTTCTATATGTGCTAAAATATACTCAGATTACTCCTCTCTTTTAAGTTTTTTTTTCCCCTAAGAATGTGCCTGGAGAAACAATCTAATTAAAGACTTTTCTTATCGAAATTATTAAAATGAAAGAGGGAGGGAAGGAGGAATGAGAAGAGAGAGAATGAAGAGGAATATTTCAGCTTATCTTCCTTACCTTATCCTTTGGTTTTTCAGACTGTGTAGAAGAGAAGACATATGTCATTCTGTTTTGATATGCCCCAGTGAACATGAAGCAAGAGTTTTTTCTGAAATTTAAAAAACAAACAATAACCAAATAATGATATAACTGTCTTGAAGCCCTGTTGTTTTTTTCCCGTTTGTCCCTTGCTTGTCTACTTATGTGTCGATTTTATTCCTTTTTTTCTCATATGCAGTATTGTCTGTTGTAAAGCAAAAATATCAAGTCGAATCCAATTTATCTTTTGCACAGAAACTTTTTATGTATTACATATGACTAAGACTCCTATAAAGAATTTTAGTGAATACTGTGGTCACACTTTAATAACATGAAAGCTGTCCTTCATTGCATATATTGAGGATAGAAGATTGTTCTGGTACTCAAGTCACTCAAATGTCCTTAAGATAAAATTCTTACTTATTTGGTCTTAATAGTCAAGAGGCATCCCTTCTCTTTAGGTCTTTTTAAAGATTAGAGCAAACATCTTAGCTGGTTTCATCTTTATTCAGTTGTAGAAGAACTTTGGTCTTGCATTGAATGAACATGATTATTTTATCAACTGAAAATACAAACTTTTCTCTCAAGATCCATTACCTGTGCTACAGTTGACTTTGTCTTTATTTTAAGATTTGCTTTGGCCATAGTACTTTTAGAAAAGAGATCTGTAGCTTTTTTTTCTGATTTTTTTCTTTGGACTCTATAAACCAAAAATGTAATTCAAAATGTACCCCAAATCATTTTCCGTTACTTTACTACATTGTCATTCTTGTATTCAGATAATTAATGGAATTTCAAAGTTATTGCTAAAGTATTTGAAGTTTGTTAAGCATTCCCCCTGGAGAAGGGAGCGGCTTCTCTTCTCCCATGGGATCGCAAAGAGTCAGACACAACTGAGTGACTTTCACTCACTTCAAGCATTCCTGGAAGCCAGTTCCTTCTAAGTAATATATGTAACAGAGGAAATAACATACCAATCATCATTGGTGAGGATGAAATGAGTCAATATTCTTATTCAACCCAAGGTGGGATTTGTTGGAACTTCTAATCTGTAGCCAGTCAGTCAGAAGCACAGGTGACAACCTGGTCTTGTAATTGGCATTTTAAGTGGGTGTTTAGGTGTGAACACTTAATCTGTGAGATCTGATGCTATTTCCAGGTCCTTAGTGTCAGAGTTGAGTAGAATTGTAGGATACAAAGTTGATGCCAGAAAATTGATCTAATATGTGGGAAAATACCCACATATTAGAATTGTGTGCTGAGCCTTACCTAGTTCAAAAAAACCTCTTAGAAAACTATTAATAGATGGAAAATTTATTAATCTAATTGAATATTTACCCAAAACATGGGACAAAGATTGTATTCAGTGTTATAATCTTAGAAACATTTTATTCAAATTGAAGAAAAGAACAAGTATGTCTTATGATTTCCACTTCTATTTGAGAGAATAATGGAGGCACTGTATTTTTTTTTTTTTTAAGTTGGAAGAGCTGTATATTTTTTTCAATATTTATTTGGCTGCACTGGGCCTTATTTGTGGCATGTGGGTTCTAGTTCACTGACCAGGGATCAAACACAGGCCTCTTGCATTGGGAATGCAGAGTCTTAGCCACTGGGCCACTGAGGAAGTCCCAGAACCATCTTGAATAATAAGAAATGGGGAAAATGTGGACAAAGGTTGGCATGGAGTGGCTTCATAAAGATTGGAGGAGAAGAATGGATGGAGTTTTAAAGAGTAAAATCTATGACAGATTAGAGTATCGGATACACTTTAGAACTTGAAAAATGAAATTAATAGACATTAGATTTGATGAAGCATGTGGGAAACATTAGTGATACATGAAAGTTAATAAACTGAAAAAGAGTTAAAAACTGGCATTTTTTGAAAATTATATTGTTAACAGAAAAAATTTAAAAATCTATAGACAAATAAGAAAATTCATAAGAAATTTTGACAGCCTTTGATTATACAAAAAGTGATTGCATTTCTGAAATCAGCAGTGATTAGAAAATGTAAAATTACATAATAGTTAATAGCTAAATAGCTATAAATTAGGTACAGAGAAATAAATCCAACAAAAGAAATATAATTAAAACTATATGGAAAGACATTACAGAGACCTAAATAAATGGAGCAATGAATAGAAAGCTTCTCAAATATGAATTCTCTCAACTTAACCTGTAAATTTAGTGACTTTTCAAAAAAGATTTCTCAGCGAAGTTGATAAGATTATTTAAAATTTGTTTGAAATAGTAAAGAGTATATAAGAAACATCTAAAGAAGAACATTGCAGAGAAACTCCTGTACCACATAAGATTTTATAGTGCAGTAGTGATTAAATCAGTATAATATTGGTGTAGGGATCATCAATAGAGCAGTAACACTACCTCAAAATAGATATGTACATAAGAAAACTTAATATTATTTAAGAGGTGACCTTGAAGATCTTTGGGGGAAAGATGGACTTTTGAGACCTGTTACATAAAAAGTTAGCAATCCATATCAGAAAAAAAGGAATTGGATCTTTGCAACATGTCATATACAAAATTCACTTCTGGATAGATTAAATATTTATTTTGAAAAAATACTTCAAATCTTCTAGAAGAATATATAGAAACTATTTATGTAATAATTTTAAAATTTTAAATAATTCACAAAAGCACATGAGAAAATCTGGGAGGAAAATATATAACGGGAGTTCCAGAAAGAGAAAACAGGACAAATTAAACTAAGAAATTTATCACAGAACTGGTATGAAAAGTTCTCTCTAGATTTAAAGACATGACCTCCAGATTGAAAAAGACTACTAATGTCCTGATACAATGAAAGGAAAAGCAAGCAAAAACAGATGCACAAAGAAAGGCACATTGTTTTGTGGTTTCCAGAATGGCTGAAATAATTATACCAACAAAAATCTTAGGGTCAATTTTGACTTCATCTCATCCATTCCATGCCCATCCCTAATCAAATCAACTGCTAAGTGTTCTAGATTCTATTTGTGCCACATTTCCCACGTTATTCCTTTCCTTTCATTCCTTCCACTGCCATGTGGTTCAGCTCATTATCTTCATTTTTCTGGATTATATCAATAACCTCCAAATTAATCTTTGCCTAACATCTCTCTGCAATCTATCAGTTCTGTGCCACTAGACATTCAAGCTAACTGTGCCCAAAATTACTTGCTGCTTTCTGTTGCTTCTTAAATTAAGTCCAAATTCCTTATCTGGAGTTTTAAGAGTATGTGCAGAAATACTGTCACCCTGATTTTTGTTTTTCCCTCCACACATCTGTATACTTGTGCGTTAGCTGTTTTGTGAGGTAGGGTGAGTGACATCTTCTAGTCACTGCCTCTTAGTCACTTCTACTTCTCTGTGGATGCTCTGCCATCCATACCGTGTCTCTCTGTGCACCCCTTTCTGTATAAATTCCATCTAGCCTTCAAAGCCCAATCAAAGCTTCCTCCTTTATGAATTCTTTTTTTGAGCTCTCCACAAATGTGGAATACACACTTATCTCATTGAAAACCCATATTTACTTGAACATTTTCAAAATATTGGCCCTTTTTTAAACTTTATAACTATTTGTATAACTAGTTTGTTTGTTTGTTTTTACTTTATAACTACTTAACAGTATTTGATTTTAAGCCCTTTGAAGAAAGGGCTTTATTTTATATGTGCTTATATTCTGGCACCTAGCATGTGTCCTGTACATAGGGAACATTTGGTAAACATTTGCTGTATTGAATGAAATTCTTAACTTTATTCAGTTAGCACATACTTTTGATATCGAAAAGAGAGAAATATTTGATTAAAAACTCCAAATTGTGTCCACAATAAAAGTAAACCTGATATATGTGAATTTATTATTTGAACTTGGTGAATTGAAACCTCATAAAGGTTTCCCTGGTGGCTCAGGTGGTAAAGAATCTGCCTGCAATGTGAGAGACCTAGGTTCGATCCCTGGGTTAGGAAGATCCCCTGGAGTAGGAAATGGTGACCTACTCCAGTAGCCTTGCCTGGGAAATCCCACAGACAGAGGAGCCTGGTTGGCAACAGTCCATGGGGTTGCAAAGAATCAGACACGACTGAATGACTAACACTTTCACTTTCAAAGATATATTGACATGGGCTTATGTATAATAAAGATATATGTATAATAATTTCTTAGACTTTGGGAGAGAGTGAGGGACAGGGAAGCCTGGTGTGCTGCAGTCCGTTGGGTCTCAAAGAGTTGGACATGACTGGGCGACTGAACAACAACAAATTAGCTCTAATGATGTAAACCCTCTGAATGAACATTCTAATGTTTTGTTTTTCATTTCTTAGATTTTTAAAGTGGATAGATATATTCTCTTAGTTAGTAACTCAAAAAGAACTGCCTACACTAATTTGGGTTCCCAAGTGTCAACATGGTAATTTTAAAATTTTACATATTTTTAGGGCTTCCCAGGTGGCACGGTGGTAAGTAATCCACCTGCCAATGCAGGGTTAATTATCAGAATGATTATTATTTTTCTATTGCCCTTTCTAACTACTATTTCTTCTGAGGTTTTACTCAATTTAATTTACTCACTAAAGGAATATATCTTAATATATTTCCTTTGATACAATTCACTGAATTGAAACATTTAATCACAAAAATGATCTAAAGCTACTCAGGTATTTCTCAGAATTTTTTACCAAAAGAACAGTATGTTCAGGGAATTATTAAAGTCAGGTCTATATCACCTAGCTAAAAGAATGTTTTAAAGCTTTTCTTACTACTAGGAAAAAATAATATTCTGGAAATCTTCAGGTACATTCTTTGAGAAAGCAACATGGATCAGCTACTCATATCCTGACTGATGACATTCACAGGTGTAATGAGGTTAGTTTTTGCCTTCTGAGAGAACGCTGATTTGGATATGGATACAAGAAGAGAAAACCAATTTGGTTGCAGTGAACCATGGCAGACCAGGGTACAACATGCGCTTGAAGGAAATAAAAGGTACATTGTTCAGAATTTTATCCCCGTATCTCTTATTTCACATCATTTTTCATCTTCAAGTGTGATGATCTGTGGAAGAATCAGGTTATCCGAAAGTGTACCATTTATTTAGAACTATGAAATTTTCCAAGCTGCTAAAACTTTCTAGTTTCATGATTCAAAAATGGAACAAGTCAACTTATGGACTGACTCCCATGGGGAAGATGTTATGGAACTCAGGTCTTCATTATTATGTAAACTGATTAGTGTTAGAGAACATGGAACAAAAGATATTCTTGTTTTGCTCCCATGGCTATACCCTTTCTCATATGTATTCAATTGTATTTTTTATGGTCTAATTTTAAATTCCAGGATTTGTTAATGGAAGTTGATTTGTAAAATATGAATGTTGTATTTCATTTAAATTTTTTAAAAAAATTTGGCAAATGGACCTGCTCTCTCTCTACTTTTAAGTTTCTTATTGTCTTACAGTTGTTGCTTAGTTGCGTATATATTATTTCTTTGACTAAAATCACTTCTGTCTTTGAGCTATTTTTAATGCTGTTTCTTGAACAGCCTACAGGTTATCCTGTGCGTTTCTGGTACTGATATGTGCAACTAAAATGAGTATTCCAGATGCACATTCAATATAATTGTGTAGTGAAGAATTCATCACCTAGTTTTGATTTGGGATGTCTTTTGCTTTTCCCAAAATAGGAATGGCCTGTGTTCTTGATGTATTTTATCCAGATCACAATTAGTTTTCTCTTTAGTTCACCCACTGCTTTCTTTATGCAAAATCTGAGAATAATGCTGCATCATGTTTTCTCCTCAAAACTCTTCACTTTTAATAACTTACTTGTTATCAGTTAAGTATATAATCATTAATATTATTAATTTTTACATAACTCCATGGTATTGCATCTCTATCTTATACTTAAGCCAGGCATAACCTCTTAGTTGGTTCTTTTAAAATGATGTGTGTATGTGTGCTATCAATAGGCATATATAAATTATATGGATATGTATTTATTATAACTATACACACACATATATATATATATTTAGGCTAAGAACACCTAGAGAGATTAAAAATAATCACCTAAAACAGGAGTTGGCAAACTATATATACCAAACTGATTTGATTCCTATTTTTATAAATAAAGTTTTGTTGAAATACAGCTACAGTAATTTTTTGTATATATATTGTCTATCGTACAGTGGCAGAGTTGAGTAGTTGTGACCAAGATCTTATGATCCACAAAGCCTAACACATTTCCTATCTAGCTTTTTCAGAAAATGTTTTGACAACTCTTCACCGAGGAAATTGTTTATATGGTTAAGTGCTTAGTAAATATATAAATGATTAAATTAACATATGAAAGGAATAATTTAGTGATTGTTAGGTTAAAATTACTGGTTCATAGATTTTATTGCTAGCATTGCTGTTATTACTTTAAAATATGTCATTTTTGTGTTTTAAATGTATAAAACTACAAAGAGGTTAAAAAAAACAAGTTGTAATTTTCTTGCCTATACAGTGGCTATTGATGTTTCTAAATAAAAACGTGTTGTTGTTTAGTTGCTAAGTCATATCCGACTCTTTGCAACCCCATAGCCTGTATCCCACCAGGCTCCTCTGTCCATGTGGTTTCCCAGGCAGGAATACTGGAGTGGATTGCCATTTCCTTCTCCAGGGATTTTCCTGACCCAGGGATCAAACCCACATCTTCTGATTGACAGGCAAACATTTTACCTCTGAGCCACCTGGGAAGCCCAAATAAAAACAATACACGTACACAATCCAAAGTTAACTAGGTAATTATTAACTTATTTGGTAATTTTTTTCTAGAAAATAAAATCCAAACTAATTACACACACACACACACACACACACACTAACACACATGAAAGCATATTCTCATCTAGTTTACACCTCCTTTTTTCTTTTGGAGGTTTGTTTTTAATATCAACACATGTATGCAATGGTATGCTCAGTTGGGTCTGACTTTTTGTGACCCCAAGGACTGTAGCCCACCAGATTCCTGCATCCAAGGGATTTTCCAGGCAAGAATACTGGAGTGGGCCATCATTTCCTACTCCATAACACATGTATAACTACCTCTATTCTTTTTTTTCTTTTAAAAAACATTTTTAATTGGAGGATAATTGCTTTATACTATTGTGTTAGTTTCTGCCATACAACAATGCAAATCAGCCATAAGTATTATCTTCTATTCTTAACTATGATATTCCCTAAGGGTGGGCACTCTGTAATTGGTACAGGTTTATATCTCACCTCTGCTGCTTTCTATCTAAGGAAACTTGAGGGAGAACTCCTCATGCTTATGTCTTTCATCTTTAAAATAGGCATAATATCCCAATATTTTTGTACAGTTTAGGTAAAATTATACATATTAAGTGCCAGCTAGGCTGGGTAGCAAGTGTTAGCTGTTGTCTTTGTTTTTGCTGTTATTGTTGGACAATTTAGTTGTTCCCAGTACTTTTGCTATTACAATTTTGCAAAAGATAACTTTATAGTTAAAACCTTGATAGTCATCTCTGTAAGGTAAATTCCAAATTGTGAGTTTTCTGGATCAAAAGGGATGTCCAGTTCAATTTTCAAAAAAATATTGCCAAATTACTTTTCAGAAATGGTTCTCCAATTTATATTCTTACCAATGGTGTGAACTTTTTCCACCACACCCTTGCCTGCTTTCCTGTAGTGGATATCATCAAACTTTTAATTAAAACTTGTTAGGTTGGTGAATGATGCCTTTGTTTCCTTATTATAATGACGATGGAGGGTTTTTTTATTTTTTTTTAATATAGTCAGTGTTGGCTTATGTTTTTCTTGGTCTCTAAAATACTTACTCAGTACCCAGTGTCCATTAGGATAGTTTATTTCCATCATAGTGGTAATGAGCCTTTCATAAGTTAAAGAGAATGCTCAGATGGATGTCATATCTGTGCTAACTAAGATTTCTTGGAATAATGTAAGTCTTTCATTTGCATCTGTGGTATTTTTTCCTGTATTGAATATTTAATTTTTATCAAATTTATCAAGCTTCTGGTGAACATGGTCCTGAATTATTTCCTACACACATTCCTTTTACATCATATTACACATTGTGATACATTTGATTTCCTGACTCTAGAGAGCAGACCTTAGGACCATCTTTTCTTTGTATCACAACCATGATTAAAACGGCTTAAAGGTGAATGGGACTATGAAATTCATTTTTATTTAGGCTTGTCTGTGCATTTGGTCACTCAGTTGTGTCCAACTCTTTGCAATCCCATGGACGGCAGCCCACCAGGCTCCTCTGTCCATGGGAATTGCCTAGGCAAGAATACTGGAGTGGGTTGCCATGCCCTTCTCCAAGGGATCTTCCCAACCCAGGTCTCCTACATTGCAGGTGGATTCTTTACCAGCTGAGCTACCAGGAAAGCCCATTTAGGCTTGGGCATTCTTATAAGTTTACTGATGCACACCACTATCAGGAATTCATTCCACATTAAGTAATGTCAGGATAAGTCCTAATATATAATTTTCAAGATCCTAAAGAGATTCTTTTAGAAAATGCATACCTCCCACATTTCATATTCTTCAATGTGAGGAGGCTAGAAATACAGCAATAGAAGTTGGGGCCTAGCTTGGAGTCTAAAGTATGAAATAGAAACTTATGACATTCTAGGGCTACAGTGATTATTCTAGAAAACATCTCCAATCATTTCCAGATCTCAGAATGGAAACTTGGGCCCCTAACCTCCATGAGAAACACCGTAAGTTAAAAATAAGGCCATAGGACTTTTTTTTTTTTTTTTTCCTGTGAGGAATGGCCCTTTATTTGTAACTGCTTTGAGATAATGAACTATTCTCTCAAGTACATCTTTTTCATTTTTTTTTTACATTTATTTATTTATTTATTTATTTTAATAAATTTATTTATTTTAGTTGTGGGCTAATTACTTTACAATATTGTAGTGGTTTTTGCCATACATTGACATGAATCAGCCATGGGTTTACATGTGTTCCCCATTCTGAACCCCCCTCCCACCTCCCTCCCCATCCCATCCCTCTGGGTCATTCCATTGCCCCAGCCCTGAGCATCTGTCTCATGCATCGAACATGGAATGGTGTTCTGTTTCACATACGATAATATACATGTTTCAATGCTATTGACCCAGAAGGTCCCACCCTCACCTTCTCCCTCAGAGTCCTTAAGACTGTTCTATGCATCTGTGTCTCTTATTCTATCTCACATATAGGGTTATCGTTACCATCTTTCAAATTCCATATATATGCATTAGTATACTGTATTGTTGTTTTTCTTTCTGGCTTACTTCACTCTGTATAATGGGCTCCAGTTTCATCCATCTCAATAGAACCGATTCAAATGTATTTTTTTTAATGGCTGAGTAATATTCCATTGTGTATATGTACCACAGCTTCCTTATCCATTCATCTGCTGATGGACATCTAGGTTGCTTCCATGTCCTGGCTATTGTAAACAGTGCTGCGATGAACATTGGGGTACACGCGTCTCTTTCAATTCTGGTTTCCTCGGTGTGTATGCCCAGCAGTGGGATTGCTGGGTCATATGGCAGTTCTATTCCCAGTTTTTTAAGGGATCTCCACACTGTTCTCCATAGTGGCTGTACTAGTTTGCATTCCCACCAACAGTGTAAGAGGGTTCCCTTTTCTCCACACCCTCTCCGGCCATAGGACTTTTATACTAAGCAGTGTTACTCACATTAATTCTTAATGTTAACCATATTATTGAACTTGGCTGTAGTTGGTGCTAATGGTCAAGAACCTGCCTGCTAACTTAGTTAGGAGACCTAAGAGACTCGGGTTCGATCTCTGGGTCAGGAAGATCCCCTGGAGGAGGGCACAGCAACCCAGTCCAGTATTCTTGCCTGGAGAATCCCCTGGACAGAGGATGCTGGGATACTATAATCCGTAGCATCACAAAAGAGCTGGACATGACTGAAGTGAATTAGCACACATGCATGTGGAAGAAGGGTTCCTATATGATAAAATGAAGGTTCTTATTTTTTAAAGTATACATTCTTCTTTGTTCTTCTTTAGTTCCCATAAAGTTATAAAGCCATGAAATATTATTGAATGCTGTCTTAAAAATCTGTGAAATATTGTTGAATGCTGTCTTAAAAGTAGCATAACACAAAGAAATATGTTGGTGAAAAATTATGTGACTAGGTAATTAGGTATTTAATTATAGATCATAGTATTTCTCAGCAAGTTATTTTTCTTAATGCTTTTCATAATAGTCATTTTAATATTTGAATTATTTACCTAGTATTTAGAAGAGAGAGGGTGATGATAAATATTTTACTCTTCATTTTATTTATTCACTTAGTAAAATTTTATTGAATAATAATAAGTCCTAATTATTCTGAAAGATACTATGATGATATTATGATGGATATTGAGTTATGAACTTAGTTCTTTAGAGGCTTATGTTTTACTAGCAAAGAGAAAACAGTATTATCTGAATGACCACATTGATAAGTGCCACACATAAGACAGGTGCATGATATGTATACTCTCTCATTTTTGTTTTAATCATCATATGTAATTTAGGAAACTCATGAGGAAAAGGAAGTCTATTGTATGTATCCATATTTCTGCTTTTACTGTGGCTTCCCTTTCCTTGCTGATGCTTCAAGCTCTTTTATTGCAGAACTTCCTTTACTTAATGCTTAAGGGTAAGTTGGCCGGCAACAAATTCTTTTACTTTTCCTCTATCTGAAAATGTCATTATTTACCTTTCATTCCTCAGGTATAAAGTTCTCCCAGGTATAAAATTCATGTTGACAGTTCTTTTCTTTCAGGACTTGAAAACATGATGCCACTTCTTTCTGGCTGCCATGGTTTTCATATGAGAAATCTGCTGTCATCTAAATTGGTGTTCCCCTGTAGATGTCATTTCTTTCTAACTGCTTTCAAGAATTTTTCTTTTTCTTCAGTTTTCAGAAGTTTGTCTTGGCATGATTTCTTTGAGTTTATCACTTTTGGAATGTTCAGCTTCCTAAATAATCAGGTGTGTGTCTTTCATCAACAAGTTTCAGTCATTATCTTTGAATATATTTTTAGCACCATTTTTTTCTTTTCTCCTTCTGGAACTCAAATGATATGAATATTGGATCATTTCTTATTGTCCCTTAGTCTCCTTAGGCCCATTAAACTCTGTTCATGTTTTTTGATATATTTTCTCTGTTGCTTGAATTAGATTAATTCTACTGATTTGTTCTCAGTTTCATTGATTCTTTACTGTGTCGTCTCCACTCTACTGTTGATTCCATTCAGTAAACGTTTTGTTCCTGAATTTTTCAGTTCTATAATTTCCATTTGCTACTTTTAAATACTTCATTTGCAGAGATTTTTCTATTTTTATTTATTTAAAGAGATAAAACAATCAATATAATTGATTGTTGAGTAATATTTATGATGATTCCCTTAAAATTCTTGTTAAGTGATTTCAAAGTCTAATTCTTCTCAGTTTGGGATCAGTCTTTTCTCTTTAAGACTGTGATTATCTTGGCATCTGGTATGATAGGTGATTTATATATATATATATACACACACACGTATATACATATATATGTACATATATACATATATATATACATATATATATATATATATATAACCCTAACCCTAGGGTTATATATATATATATTAATATATATATATATCCTAGATATTTTATTTACTGTTACATTTTCTATTTTGTCTGGGTTCTGCTTAAATCTTTTATTTTAGCAGGCAGTCACCTTATTTAGATTTAGGCCACAGTTTTGACCTACTTTTGAGAGTTATAGTTGTAAAGACAGCTTATTTTTAGAGGCTTTGCAGGTTACAGTGATCTTTCTGTTTATCTGGCACTATTGGTGCTCCTACTGGACCCTTCTAAGGTGCCTGAAGAGGCAAACAGTGTTTGGTACGTTGGATCACAGTTTTCTCTCAGCGGTAGTGAGGTCTCCGACATGTGGAAATAAAGAGGCTTTCTTGTTGGATCAGGGCTACCCTGTCTGTGAGAGATCCATAACACTTTCTGGTCTGGATCCTTGTGACAGGATCTTCTCTACCAAGGCCCTTTAACCACATTAGTATTTTCAGATGTGCTTGGAAGGAGACTCTCAGAATCCCAGGGTCAAAAAAAAGCTTTGCTGGACTGCTTGTAGTGGCTCGGTCCCTCTTGCCAGTGCTGTCCCAGCTATGTTGGTATTTCTCCCTGGGTGAGGTGAATCTCGGGTCTGATGGTGAGAAAGGGCACCTCTCCTGGTCACTTAGCATTAGTGGAGCACTTTGATGATGCTTACTGACTATCCCTTCCCTAGTAGCTCAGTGGTAATATGCCTGACAATGAAGGAGATGCGGGTTCAATCCCTGGATCAGGAGGATCCCCTGGAGAAGGAAGTGGCAACCCACTCCAGTATTCTTGCCTGGAAAATCCCATGGACCTGGCAGGGCTACAGTCCATGGGGTCCAAGCATTCAGACACTACTTAGTGACTAAACAACAAGCAACAGACTATCCTATTTCTCTTAGAGGGAGAGAGGAGTCTCAGCCTACTGGCAGCACAAGGACTTCCTGGTTGTCTGTGTGTTATGCTTGGCTCCTTCTAGCTGGTTCTCTCTGCCTGCTTTAAGGTCAGTGGTTGAGAAAGGAGAGCCTCAGCTCCACTTGGAAAAAGATGCTTCTATTATTGAGTTTTGAGAATTTCCTATGTATTCTGGATGCAAGTATTTTATCATATATGTTTTGTGACTTTTTTAGAATCTGTGGCTTATCTTTTTGATTTCTTAATAATTCTGTTAAAGAAGAAATTCTTACTTATGTTGAAGTGTAATTAATATTTCTTTTATCCATTATATTTTTGATGTCATATCTAAAAAAATCTAACTCATGGACACAGAAATATTTTTTTATGTCTTCTTTTAAAAGCTCTATAGTTTTTAGATTTTACATTTGTGTAGGATATGTTGTGACTTATTTATATGCTGTGAGCTTTGAACTGAAGTTTTATTGTGTATGAACATCTAGCATCGTGTGTCGGAAGATTGTCCTTTCTCTATCAAACTGCCTTTTTACCTTTGATAAAATAGTTGTGAGCCTATTGCTATGCTTACTCTAGCTATTTTTTCTGTTCTGTTCCTTTGACCTATTTGACCACATGTAGCCAGTGCAGTGCTGTGCTGTGGTCAGTTGTGGCTCTGACTCTGTGACCCCATGGACTGTAGCCCACCAGACTCCTTTGTCCATGGAATTTTCCAGGCAATACTGGAGTAGGTTGTCATTTCTACTCCAGGGAATCTTCCCAACCCAGGAATCAACCCCAGGTCTCTTGCATCTCCTGCATTGGGAGGTGAGTTCTTTACTACTGCACCCCCTGGGAGGCCCCTGTAGTGCTACAGTGTTCTAATTAATGAAACTTTATGGTAAATGTGAATTGAAATTTTTCCAAATTTTTCTCCAAATGTTTTCTTTTATAAAGTTGTATTAGCTATATTAAATCCTTTGCATCCCATGTAAATTTTAAAATCAATTTCTCAATTTCTATTTTTAGAAAACTGTTTTTTGTTTAATTGAGATTGTATTGAATCTGAAGTTCTATTTGAGAATTGCCACCTTAATAATATTGAGTCTTTCAATCAGAAAATGATATGCTTTGATACAATTTAGGTTTTCTTTAATTCCTTTCAGTGTTTTACAACACATTTTAGTCTACAGGTATTGCACATCCTTTGTCATAGGTCTCCTTAAGTATTTCATATTTTTGATGCTTTTGTAAATGGTATTGTAAGAACATTCATTTCTGATTATTTATTGCTTATAATTAGAAAAGTGATTGATTTTTGTATATTAACCTTGTATCCTGCAATTCTGCAAAACTCATTTGTTAGTTCCAGTAGCTTTTCTTATAAATATCACAAAATTTTCTAGGTACATGATAATACCTTCTGTGAGTTAAGAAAGCTTTACTTCTTCATTTTCATAATGGAGACTGCTAACTCCTTTTTCTGGCCTAATTGCACTAAGTAGAACTTCCAGTTAAATATTAAATAGAAGAGGTGAGAGTGGATTTTTTTCGTGATATTAAGAGACTGTGTTTGAGGTTTTGTTCCTTTAATCCCTCTGGCTAGCATACATCATGTTTTCTTTCTTTCCCCCCAACCAAATACAAGTTCCCTACATGCAAATGAGTTCCATTCTGAGAGCGTGTTTGTAAGCCCAGTTTGTTCGTTAAGTCCAACAAAGTCAGCCCAAGTACCCAACTAATACAATCGGCTATACAGAACCATACTGTAATAGGTTTATATTACTTTTCGCATAAATAATACATTAAAAAAAGCAAAAAACACAAGAAATAAAGAAATTTTTAATCTTACAGTACAGTACCTTGAAAAGTATAGTAGTACAGTGCAACAGATGGCATACAGGGGTTGGCATCAGATGAACAGTTAAGAAGAGTTACTGACTGGAGGAGGGAGAGGAGGTGGGAGATGGTAGAGCTGAAGGATTGTGAGCAATAGAAGATGGAGGGCGAGCTGCAATTTCACTCGTGCCTGACATTGATGGCACAGGTTCTGGTGGATTTAATTCTACCTACCACTTGGAAAAGTGACCCATCGATGTCTAGGTAGTAGCTCTTTTTTTCTTGTCGTAGATTACCCCGTAGCACTGGATTGCATTCTGAATGGCTGCTGCAACCTTCGTGTACTGTTCTACATTCAGGTCCTGTGCCGCAGAAACTAACACAGTGCATCCTCAAATAAAGAAAATCTCTGTGCCATTTCCCTGTCGTGAATCTCTTCAGTTCTTCACTTACTTCTTCCTCTTTCTCTTTGTCCTTTCTCCGGGCCTCCAAGTCCATCAGCTTTCATTAGTAGGCTCCTTGTATTACACAGTGAGGAGTTCAGTGAAGTCATCCTCTTGCAGTTTTAGCTCCAGCTTGTACACAAAAGCACAACCGCATGTACGTGACAGTGTGCATCAGGCACAGGAACAAACGTGATTGGATGTGCGAATGCATGTTTGCCTCTTTAAAGGTACGCAACTTGAAGGTTCATATGCAGGGGACTTAACTGTAGTCCTAAATGGCTTATAGCTCTGGGGATAATTCTTCCCATATTCTAAAGTTAAGAAGTTGATTATAAAAGCAAGTGATTCTCCTCGAATGTTTCCCTATTAGTTAGTTCAAATGAAAATAGCAATAACTCTTAGATAAGCAAAATACTTCTTAAGCAAAAATTTTGCCCAGTTTTTGAATCGGCCTGTTTATTATGCTTAAGCAACACATTCCCCAAATTTGGATAATGAAGGCTCAATGCTATTATTTTCAAAAAGAAGTTCTGGCAACTTAATCTTTATTAATACTTGCATTATGACTAGAGTAATTCTGCACTTTACTCCAACATTGTAAAGGACCTCCAAGTGACCAATAATACACAGTTACTATTGCTTCAGCTTGTTCTGAATGACCCTAAATCGACTTCTTTCTATGGTTACTTTAGAAGTTTTTGTAGCTAATAATAGGGTAATAAGACTGGTAGCTTGCCACTGTGAAACTGGCATTTAGGACACATCGAATCTCTTATTCTAGTGAAAAATTCCATGTAAGTCAGTTTGTAGCCTTGGCAAGAAGCCATGGCAGCCTCAGTCCTCGAATCTGTGTTTATTTATAAATTGGGAAATGATGAGGGTCTAAAAAGTAGCATTACAGTAATAAGTAAGAGAATTTTCATTACTACTGTCAAGAATTGTGTGTTTATGCAAAAAGCAGTTTATGCAAAAAATATATCCCCATGCTCTTTCATTGATAAGCATATAGAATCTCAAAAACATCAGGAGATTGTCACATTCTTGATAATTGTCACTTCATGGACTTTCTTTTCTTTATGACAGCAGTTCACATAGCACTGACCTCATTTATCTTCATGCTAATACAGAGTTTGCTAGTGATCCAGGTAATCTAAATTTTATATTCATATATATTTTTAGGGTTTTTACTTGCATTTGTATACATTCAGTAAATAAAAAAGTTAAAGGAATAATTGTGAGTGCATGCTAAGTCAATTCAGTCATGTCTGATTCTGTGACTCTATGGACTATACCCGCCAGGCTTCTCTGTCCATGGGATTGTCCAGGTAAGAATACTGGAGTGGGTTGCCATGCCCTCTTTCAGGGGATCTTCACAACCCAGGGATCAAACTCACATCTCTTACGTCTTCTGCATTGGCAGGAGGGTTCTTTACCACTAGAGCCACCTGAGAAGCCCAGGAATAATTGTACCTGCAATCAATTTATCATTTAGACTGTATCTTTTACTCAGTTACAAATACTATGTTTAGATATGAGCTTTCCCCACCCCGTGTAATATATCAAAAACATTCTTTTCTGAGAAATAATAAGAAATTTAAATTTTGTTAGTGAAATAAAGTGAAAGTGTTAGTCATTCAGTCCTGTCTGACTCTTTGTGACCCCATGGACTGTAGCCTGCCAAGCTTCTCTGTCCATGGAATTCTCTAGGCAACAATACTAGAGTGGGTTCCCATTCCCTTTTCCAGGGGTTGTTCCTGACCCAGGGATTGAACCTGGGTCTCCCGCATTGCAGGCAGATTCTTTACTGTCTGAGCCATTAGGGAAGCCCTAATTTTGTTGGAGGCCAATTTAAGTTTGGTCTCTTGCTTTGGAAGGGCCTGTCCTCTGGAGATTGGCTAAAAAAGCCTGCAGCCTGGCTCCTCTGGGACCAAGTGTGCCATCAGGACTGTGGGGATTAATTTGCAAGGTGTTTGAGTTGAGCCACTTGTGCTATAAGCTGTTTGAAAATTGTTTATATTAGAGGAAGAATCTCTGACAAATGGGATCTGGGTTATTGAAGTATTTTGACAGTACATCCCTTCACCTTTCAGACACTTCGACTGATTCTCTGTTTTAAAACCTAGCTCTTTTCTCATGTGCACTTCTAACTGAATGGACTGAACTGACCAAATATCAGTGGCCCTAATGGGGAATGTTTGATTTCCCCACCCTTAATTTTCTTAAAACTGTGTTGGACTATAATAGCTCAAAAATTACAGAACTGAATGGAATGCTTATTTTGATAGGTATTTTGAAGGTAGCCAGTGTTATCAGGAGTCTAAAATTTGTTGTTGTTCAGTCTCTCAGTTGTGTCTGACTCTTTGCAACCCCATGAACTGCAGCATGCCAGGCTTCACTGTCCTTTTGGAGTTTGCTCAAACTCATGTCCACTGAGTCAGTGATGCCATCCAACCATCTCATCCTCTGCTGCCCCTTTCTCCTGCCCTCAATCTTTCCCAGCATCAGAGCCTTTTCCAATGAGTCAGCTCTTCGCCTCAGATGGCCAAAGTATTGGAGCTTCAGTATCAGTCCTTCCAATGAATATTCAGGGTTGATTTCCTTTAGGATTGACTGGTTTGACCTCTTTGCAGTCCAAGGGACTCTCAAAAGAGTCTTGTCCAGCACCATA
Organism: Giraffa tippelskirchi; assembly: GCF_054371585.1. Taxonomy (NCBI): domain Eukaryota; kingdom Metazoa; phylum Chordata; class Mammalia; order Artiodactyla; family Giraffidae; genus Giraffa; species Giraffa tippelskirchi. Next base: position 83,307,018 of record NC_137275.1, on the reverse strand, counting down.
GTTGGAAAGTATCAGTTCTTTGGTGATCAGCCTTCTTTATGGTTGCCTCTCTGCAAAATAAGATTTTTACAACTGAGGAAAACAAAGGATTAAAAAGATAAATGGATCCCAAGGTCTAGGGCTTTTCCTTGGCTGCTGCTTCTCTTTGTTCAGATTCTACCTCCAGCACCATCTTCCTCCTCGTCTTCTAAGCCATGGTATGCCTCCTCTACATCTTCAATTTCTCAATACTAATCTCGCACCAATCTTCCCTTATTTCTTAAACTCTCCCCACTTCCTTTTCCTGTGAACTTGTCAGAACCCATCCCTTTAAGCTTTCTGAAGATCCAGAAGATAAACCCTTAATTTTTTATACTCCCTGGACTAAAGCTGAACTTTAGTGAGCCATAGTCAAAGATTTTCCCAAACTAACTGAAGATCCTCACAGACTTGCTAAGGAATTTAATATAATCATTTAAACTCTTCACCCTCAACTCTCTAACTTATGTCAGTTCATTCATATGCCTTTTGGCAAACATCAGGCTCAGCATTGGATGAAAACTGATAATTGGGAAAATCCTGAAAAGTCTCCAGAATTACAACCAGGAGAAGCAGCCCACTAACTTACTATATGATCAGGCTAAATCAGTCATTAGACAACTTCATTGAGCAATTCCTAAGGCTTTACAAAGCCTGTTGATTAGAACAAAATTCAGGCTTGCACACAAAAATCTGATCAACCTGTTCCTGATTATTATAATCCACTTCAGATTATTTTTAAAGAAAATTCTAGTCTTCCTTCAGAGGTTCATTTATCCCTGGTAACTTTTAACCCTATGTTAATTAATTGACTGAATCAGGACCTTTCCCTTCTAGTAAAAAAGAAACAAGATAGAATGGGAAACTACGTTCACTCCAGATTTTGTTAATCTGGCAAACCGGCACACTTGCACCATAAACCCAAGAGTGCAAAACTCTTAATCTTCACCTGTAGCAAATGAAGGCTCCAAAACAAAAGCAAAACGTTCCTGGTTTCTGCTATAATTGCAAAGAGCCAGGACATTAGAAAAGAGATTGTTACAAATTTAACTACTTTATGTGCCTTCAGACCTCTAACCAACTATTCCATCCTCCTCCAAGGACTCAATGATGGGACTTAGAGGAACCACAGGGACTCTTTCCAATCTTCCCTCTTAATCAACTTGGGAAACATTTCTCCACATGGGGATGGATTTTCCAGTACTAGTTGACACTGGACCACACTTCCAGGGCCCAACCTCACTACTATAACACAGCCAGTGCCTTTTAGTCCTAAGACAGCTCAGATAGTGGGGATCTCTAGTGAACCTCAAGAGGGCCCTGTCTCTGCACCTGTTCCTTTTTGTTTAGACCCTCTGGGAGATACCCACTCTGTTCTCATTAGATCCTCTGCTCCATTTATGATGTTCATTAGTTCTTCTGCCCCTACCCATTTATGATCCTCCAACTTCTTTGAGAAGTATCATGCTAGAATTTCTTTTTCTCAAAAGGGAGAGATAATTCTAGAATTTGACAGTAGTTAAAGTAACAAACTAGGTGAATTAAATGACCCTTTTTTCGTCCTCTTTCTGATGATACCACCATAGATTCTGGAAACACGAATCCTTTGTCCCTGTAGAGTCAGCTGCCATTTCCTTATGGGCAAAAATCTCCAAATGATGTTAGCCCTAAGGCTGCACTACTGTTTCCTCACTGCCCCTCCTTTGTCTTTGTCTCCCTTCCCTTCCCAGATTGGAAGGGAATTTGTTGGAATCTGCCCTTTTGGAACTCAAGGAAAGTCCTGGAGGCTGGAGTCAAGAAGCAGAGAATAAATAGAAAGTCTTCTGTGCCTAGGAGCCCCAACAGGGTCCTGCTGGATTTCACCACTGGAAATAAATTTTTTACTGTAATTGATTTATGTGGTGAATTCTTCAGTATTCTAATTGATAAAACTAGCCAATACCTTTTGGCCTTCATTTGGGAAGAAAACAATCCGCCTTGACAGTAATGTCTCAGGGTTTTACTGAGAGTCTTTCTTATTTCTCACAATTCTTGAAGGTTTATCTGGATGCTGTAAAGTCCCCTAGAGGTTCTACTTTGATTCAATATGTAGATAGTTGCCTTTTTACTCTCCTCCTTGCCTCCTCACAGGAAGGCAGCATCCATTTGTTAAAACTTACTGCTTCAAAGGGAATAAGGTTGCCAAATAAAAATCAGTTTTCCCCTAAATCCAGATTTTGTATTTAGGACATCTGATCAGAACAAGGGCTACACCTAGATTCAGGTAGACTTCATGGTATCCTAAATTTCCTAAAACAAAGTACCAATTTGCAAGGTTTTCTGGGGCTAGTTATTGTCAAAACTGGATTCTAAATTTCTCTCTTATATTATTTCTCTGTTTTACCCAAAAATAAGAACTCCAACCTAATTTTATTGGAAAAATGAGACAACACAGCCTTTGAAGCCTTAAAGGAGCATTTGATAAACTCACTTGCCCTTAGATATTCCAATTATAAGATTCCCTTTTCCCTTTTTGTATATAAAAAGGAAGGGAGTGCCCTTCAGGTACTAACTCAAACACAGCACACCACCATTGACCCACAGGGTATTAAAGCTAGCAATGGGACCCTGTGTGTGCATGTGTGCATGCACTAAGTCTCTTCAGTCGTGTCCTACTCTGTGTGACCCCATGGACTGTAGCCCCCCAAGTTTTTCTGTCTATAGGTATTCTCCAGGCAAGAATACTGGAGTGGGTTGCCATGCCCTCCTCCAGGGGATCTTCCTTGACCCAGGGATTGAACCCACATCTCTTATGTTTCCTGCATTGGCAGGTGGGTTCTTTACCACTAGTGCCACCTAGGGTAGCATGGGTCTATGCCCCTTGCCTTAAAGCCATTATGGCCATTGCCCTTATAGTTAAACACACTTACCCCCTCCATAAAAACAATAATTGTGGGATTCCCTTTAACAATTTTTGTACCTCATGGATTAGAAGCTCCCCTGAATTCTCATCACACTCAACATTTCTCAGATAGCTGTCTCACCTCATAAGTCCTTTTGTTCACTGCCCCTCGAATAACTCTTTTACATTATAATAACCTTAACCTGGATACTCTTACCTCCTCCATTAACAATGAAGTCCCTCTGGACTGCTTAACACTGACAGACTACCTTCCGTTGTTGATCTACAGGAAATTCCATTGGTTAACATTAGCTTCTCCTTATGGTTCCTTGATGGTTCTTATTTCAAAGATGACAATGGAAAATACTGTGTTAGATATGCTATTGCAACTTCTTTTGATGTCACTGAGACAGCATCGTTACTTATGGCTATTTTGGCTGAATTTTACTCTCTGACATGGGTTTGTATTTTAGCCAGGGACAGAATTGCCATTATTTATACTGGTAGTATAAATAAATACGCTATCACAGTAGTTCGTGATTTTGAAATGCTGTGGAAGCAACATGACTTCCTACTTTCAGTGGAAATAAAATTTTAAATGGTCCCAATGTGCAGGAATTACTGGATGCAGTATGTTATTGCCTACTCTTTTGCTATTATCAAGATTCTGGGACATTCTAAATTGGACTCTTTGGAAGCTTGGGGAAATCATCTTCCTGATATTTCAACAAGGAATGTTTACTGTAAAGGGACTAACAGCAGGCAAACCTCTATCATGATTCAAAGGGATATTTCAAATGATATTCAAGTGATAATTGAGAAAATAGCAAAGCCCAACAGCTAACCTCAGAGAAGGAAAACAAAATTGGAAATTCAACAGTTGTTGATTTTGTTAAAAGTGAAATCATGGTTTGGACCAAATAATGACCCAGTTTTACTGGAGACTCTAAAATTCCTGGTTCTCACCTTTGCATATGTGTTGACTGTTGGTCTACTTCAAAATGATAGCCTTCATCAGTCAGTATTAGCAGGGTAATAAGGCCACAAAAAGCACCTACCTCATTTGTCCCACTTGCATGAATCAAAAACCAGGAAGTCTGTTCATATGGCTCCCAGATCTTTTAAACTGCTGCTCAGTGGGCCATTCAAACTCTGTCAAAAATGGGTTTCATACAGTTCCCTCCATCTCCTGTATATAGGTATGTTTTAGTCATGGTCTTTATATTTTCATGCTACACTGAAGCTTTGCACTGCTGCAGTCAGGCTATTGCATATTCTGTGGCTAAAGTTATTTTGCAGATGATTATCCCTGCTTGGAAAACTCCTCTCAAACTTTATAGTGATTGAGGAACCCATTTTACTGGCCAGTGTTTTGACAAGTCTATGCTGTTTTTGGTTGACTTTACAATACTTTCACTGTGCTTATCATACCATCAATCCCCTAGTCTAGTCAAATGCAGTGTGTGCAATATGAGTGAGATTAGTGTCCTTTTAAAAAGAGGATGTGAAGATACAGTAAGAAGATGTCCCTCTGTAGATCAGGAAAAAGACTCTCACTTGGAACCAAGAGGCCAGCATCTTGATCTTAGACTTCCTAGCCTCCAGAAATCAGAGGAAATAAATGTTCATTGTTTATGCCACTGAATCTAAGGTATTTATGCCAAAACAGCCTAAACTGAATAAGACAGTCCCATTTATTTGATGATAATATTTCAATAATTATTCTTCATTTGGCAAACAACAAAATTAAATTATAATTTTAAAAAACTGATGAGTTAAGTCCTAATGTTCTGATAAGGTACTAGGTATTTAGAATTTCAGTTCAGTTCAGTTCAGTCGCTCAGTCGTGTCCGACTCTTTGCGACCCCATGAATTGCAGCACGCCAGGCCTCTCTGTCCATCACCAACTCCCAGAGTCTACCCAAACCCATGTCCATCGAGTCAGTGATGCCATCCAACCATCTCATCCTCTGTCATCCCCTTCTCCTCCCGCCCTCAATCCTACCCAGCATTAGGGTCTTTTCCAATGAGTCAACTCTTCGCATGAGGTGGCCAAAGTATTGGAGTTTCAGCTTCAACATCAGTCCTTCCAATGAACACCCAGGATTGATCTCTTTTAGGATGGATTGATTGGATCTCCTTGCAGTCCAAGGACTCTCAAGAGTCTTCTCCAACACCACAGTTCAAAAGCATCAATTCTTCGGCACTCAGCTTTCTTCACCATCCAACTCTCACATCCATACATGATCACTGGAAAAACCATAGCCTTGACTAGACAAACTTTTGTTGGCAAAGTAATGTCTCTGCTTTTAAATATGCTATCTAGGTTGGCTGTAACCTTCCTTCCAAGGAGTAAGCGTCTTTTAATTTCATGGCTGCAATCACCATCAGCAGTGATTTTGGAGCCCCCAAAATAAAGTCTGATGCTGTTTCCACTGTTTCCCCATCTATTTCCCATGAAGTGATGGGATCAGATGCCATGATCTTAGTTTTCTGAACGTTGAGCTTTAAGCCAGCTTTTTCACTCTCCTCTTTCACCTTCATCAAGAGGCTCTTTAGTTCTTCTTCACTTTCTGCCATAAGGGTGGTATCACTCACATATCTGAAGTTACTGCTATTTCTCCCAGCAATCTTGATTCCAGCTTGTGTTTCTTCCAGCCCAGTGTTTCTCATGATATACTCTGCATATAAGTTAAATAAGCAGGGTGACAATATACAGCCTTGATGTACTCCTTTTCCTATTTGGAAGCAGTCTGTTGTTCCATGTCCACTTCTAACTGTTGCTTCCTGACCTGCATACAGGTTTCTCAAGAGACAAGTCAGATGGTCTGGTATTCCCATCTCTTTCAGAATTTTTCACAGTTTATTGTGATCCACACAGTCAAAGGCTTTGGCATAGTCAATAAAGCAGAAACAGATGTTTTTCTGGAACTCTCTTGCTTTTTCGATGATCCAGCGGATATTGGCAATTTGATCTGTGGTTCCTCTGCCTTTTCTAAAACCAGCTTGAACATCTGGAAGTTCATGGTTCACGTATTGCTGAAGCCTGGCTTGGAGAATTTTGAGCATTACTTTACTAGCATGTGAGATGAGTGCAATTGTGCAGTAGTTTGAGCATTCTTTGGCATTGCCTTTCATTGGGATTGGAACGAAAACTGACCTTTTCCAGTCCTGTGGCCACTGCTGAGTTCTCCAAATTTGCTGGCATATCAACTGCTGCACTTTCACAGCATCATCTTCCAGGATTTGAAATAGCTCAACCGGAATTCCATCACCTCCACTAGCTTTGTTCGTAGTGATGCTTTCTAAGGCCCACTTAACTTCACATTCCAGGATGTCTGGCTCTAGATGAGTGATCACACCATCGTGATTATCTGGGTCGTGAAAATCTTTTTTGTACAGTTCTTCTGTGTATTCTTGCCACCTCTTCTTAATATCTTCTGCTTCTGTTAGGTCCATACCATTTCTGTCCTTTATCGAGCCTATCTTTGCATGAAATGTTCCTTTGGTATCTCTAACTTTCTTGAAGAGATCTCTAGTCTTTCCCAATCTGTTGTTTTCCTCTATTTCTTTGCACTGATCGCTGAGGAAGGCTTTCTTATCTCTCCTTGCTATTCTTTGGAACTCTGCATTCAGATGGGAATATCTTTCCTTTTCTGCTTTGCTTTTCACTTCTCTTCTCTTCCGCGGCTGGCAGGGGCTAGGCCAGGCCAGGGGGCCGGGGTGAATTACCCAAGGCCCAAGGAGCAGGGGCTGCGTGGGCACAGGAGGGCCGAGAGGAGTTACACCACATTCAAGGTCAGGAGGGGCCATCGTGAGTAGATACCCATTGTCCAGGGTAAGGAGCAACGGCTGCACTTTGCTGGAGCAGCTGTGAAGAAATACCCCACGTCCAGGGTAAGGGAAACCCAAGTAAGACGGTAAGTGTTGCGAGAGGGCATCAGAGGGCAGACACACTGAAACTAAAATTACAGAAAACTAGCTAATCTGATCACATGGACCACAGCCTTGACTAACTCAATGAAACTAAGCCATGCCATGTGGGGCTACCCAAGACGGATGGGTCATGGTGGAGAGGTCTGACAGAATGTGGTCACTGGAGAAGGGAATGGCAAACCACTTCAGTATTCTTGCCTTGAGAACGCCATGAACAGTATGAAAAGGCAAAAAGATAGGACACTGAAAGATGAACTCCCTAGGTCAGTAGGTGCCCAATATGCTAATGGAGACCAGTGGAGAAATAACTCCAGAAAGAATGATGAGGTGGAGCCAAAGCAAAAACGATACCCAGCTGTGGATGTGACTGGGTATTTTTGAAAGTAGACTGATAAGAGGTTATATGAAACTATCATCTTTATCCAGTCCCATCACTTCAAGGCAAATAGATGGGAAACAATGGAAACAGTCACAGAATTTATTTTCTTGGGCTCCAAAATCACTGCAAGTGGTGACTGCAGCCATGGAATTAAAAGATGCTTGCTCCTTGGAAGAAAAGCTATGGCCAACCTAGACAGCATATTAAAAAGCAGAGACATTACCTTGCCAACAAAGGTCCATCTAGTCAAGGCTATTGTTTTTACAGTAGTTGTGTATGGATGTGAGATTTGGACCATAAAGAAGTCTGAGCACTGAAGAATTGATGCTTTTGAACTGTGGTGTTGGAGAAGACTCTTGAGAGTCCCATGGACTGCAAGGATATCAAACCAGTCAATCCTAAAGGAAATCAGTCCTGAATATTCATTGGAAGAACTAATGCTGAAGCTCCAATACTTTGGCCCCCTGCTGCGAAGAATTGACTCATTAGAAAAGACCCTGATGCTGGGAAAGATTGAAGGCAGGAGGAGAAGGGGACAACAGAGGATGAGATGATTGGATGGCATCGCTGACTAGATGGACATGAGTTTGAGCAGGCTCTGGAAGTTGGTGATGGATAGGGAAGCCTGGCGTGCTGCACTCCATGAGGTGGCAAAGGGTCAGAGACGACTGAGTGGCTGAACTGAACTGAACTGATCATCTTTAGCTAAGTATAAATTAATCTAAGTTTCTGTTTCCTGCTTTTCTTTAAAAATATTTCTGCAATGCTTCTTGTAGCTAGTTAGTTCGTCCACATACAATTTTTATATAGCTGTTTGTTACTGCTATACACTTATAAATTTTGATGAAATTGTATTGTTGACTAGAATATCTTTGGCTAATTGGCAGTGTATGCTTGTGTGCTAAGTCACTTCAGTCGTGTCCATCTCTGCAACCCTATGGACTGTAGCCTGCCAGGCTCTTCTGTTGAAGGAATTCTCCAGGAAATAATGGTGGAATGGGTTGACATGCCCTCCACCAGGGGATCTTCCCAACCCGGGGATTGAACCTGCATCTCTTAAGTCTCCTGCATTGGCAGGTGGGTTCTTTATCACTAGTCTCATACTCTTTGCCAAATACCTGCTATAGTAGGAAATGCAGAGTCTCTGGAGATGGTCTGGGTCAGAATGTTGGCTAAAACACTAGATGCTGATTGCCTTAACCTCGTGATCTTTTTGCTCCTTGTGGTAATTACAGAGTAGCTCTGCTCAAAAGAACTCTATGAGATAATACAAAAGTTCCATAATATCTGTTAGTTGAGCATTTAAAGTGTAGTTACTATAAACACTGAGGAAATGAAGTGTAATTTTACTTAATTTATATTTAAATGGATACCTGTGGCTAGTATCTATTCTGTTGGATATTACAGCTCTAGAGTGTAAAAGTAAAAAACTAACCACCATTGCAATCGTAACTAAAACCCCAAATAACTATATAAAATGAAGAATGATAAAGGATTAAGTTTTAATCATTAGTACTTTAATCAAAACCATTTATAATTTTATTTCTTCTTATTTGAAAAAACAGCATTTGACACAATACATTTGATCGTGACAAAATGCCCAACAAATTCAGTATACTATGAACATACCTCTACAAATAAAGGCCATTTCTGACAAGTTGACAGTTAATATCATACTCATTGGTGAAAGGTTGAAAGCTTTTCCTCTTTGCCAGTGGTTCGGGGATGTGGAAAATGAGGGAATTGTCCATCAAAGGGTACAACTTCTAGTAAAAAGACAAATATAGTATGGGGTTCTAATGTATTTGCTGTTGTTGTTCAGTTGCTAAGTTGTTTCCATCTCTCTGCTACCCTGTGGACTGCAGGATGCCAGGCTTCTGTGTCCTTCGCTGTCTCCCAGAGTTTGCTCATATTCATGTCTATTGAGTTGGTGATACTATCTAAGCATCTCATGCACTGCCACCCTCCTCTTCTCTTGCCTTCAATCTTTCCCAACATCAGGGTCTTTTCCAGTGAATCAGCTCTTTGCATCACGTGGCCAAAGTATTGGAGTTTTAGCATCAGTCCTTCCAATGAATATTTGGGGTTTATTTCCTTTAGGTAGGCCTGAATTTCTCTAGGAAATCAACCTCTAATGTACAGTATGGTGATTAGAGTTAATAATACTCTATTATAAATTTGAAAGCTGCTAAGAGAATAGATCTTAAATGTTCTCACCACAGAAAAGAAATGGTAATTATGACTTGATGGAGGTGTTAGCGAACACTATGGTGGTAATCATTTTGAAATATGTAACTGTATCAAATCAACATACTGTACACTTGCAGTTATGCAATTTACATGTCAATTATAGTTTAATAATGTAAAAAATTGCAAAAAATATCAAATGCACACAAAAATAAGAACAATTATCTTTACTCATAGAAAAATACTAAAAAAAGTGTATCTTTACACTGTAGACATGAAAAGGATCTTTGATGCTTGTTTGAAATAATCATATCTCCATGAAAATACAGTTCTATTTCACATAATGAATTAGACCATCCATCAGCATATCTGAAGAGGTAGTAAGAATAAAGTATTTATTAACTGACCCAACTTCCATCAAATTATAATTTTCTTACACTTAAATATTTATCTACTATAAGCAGGATTATATTTGTGGACTTTCCTTTTGCTCTAAGACAGTTTGTAGTTATCTGGAATCTCTTATTCTTGATTAGTATTTCAAATAGAATTTATTAAGAAATTTAAATGACTCTGTACATTTATATGTATGTGTGTATGAGAGAGAGAGAGGGACAGACATAGAGACAGATAAAGAGACAGAAATAGAAAGACAGAGAAACAAAGGAACATGCATGGACAAAGAGACCAATACAGAAATTTTTATGACTATTAATTATCCATGTAGGAAACCATCAGGGGTTGGGCCCTCTGAAACTGTCAAGTAAATAGGTAGAAGGGTATTGTAAGCTTCACTTAGATACAGGCACACAATTCTAAGTAATGGCCTATCAGTCTTTGTAGTTTGTTCTCTACTGGTGATTGCCTTAATGATATCTCAGGGATTATATTAGATAATCACAGCTTGTACTGTAAAAATTACATGTGTGTGTCACCTGATGATTCTGATAGGGTGGCTTCTTAAATGAATGAGTGAATACTATCTTGTGATGTTAGTGCAGACTAGTTGCAGGTAATAAGTGTCTTCATGTGCCTGCTTCTGAACTAGTTGCATAATTCTTCTACTATTTTATGGGGTAATCATTTGCTCTGTGGAACAGTGGCTTCCCTGGTAGCTCAAATGGTAAAGAATCTGCCTGCAGTACAGAAATCCCTGGGTCAGGAAGATCCCCTGGAAAAGGGAATGGCTACTCATTCCAGTATTCTTGCCTGGAGAATTCCATGGACAGAGGAGCCCGGTCTATGTCCATGGCGTCACAACTAGTCAGACATGACTGAGCGACTAAAACTTACTCACTCGTGTGGAACAGTATTATTTTGACTTTAATTATTCATATAGTTTATTAGTGTACTGAATACCCGTTGAAAAATTTAATGTAAACAACTATAATGATAAAGATTTTGAATAAGCAGTCAATCCAAACTTTCTTTCACAATATTTACCTGCCCAGTCAAATTCATTGTACATTTATAATTGATGATAGATAAATTATTTGTACATAATACTTAGATGGCTGCATATGTGTAAATCTACAATGACTTATATGGAAGAGTGGCTTCAATAAAAGGTTTGGTCAATTATAAAATATAATTGTTCTTTTAATTAGGCAGTTTACCCCAATTAGTCTGCAAAATTGTGTAAATCTGATTAAATGAGAGAAAAATCAAGATCCATTATTGAAGACCAAAGCATGAGCTTAATGACTATAGATTTCCTTAGTGTGGTACACTTGAAAGCACAGTCAAATAATGATCCCCACAAGTAAATTGATGAGTTAAAGTAAATTAAAAGTTTATTTTATAAAGGTGGCAACAGTTAAGTCTCAGCCTCCTTCTAAGGAAATGAAAAGCCATAATTTTGAAGTTTATCCAGAAATACTCAATTATAATCCCTTCTTCAACTTGTAATTGCTTTAAAATAGAGTTTAAATAAAACTGGAGCTTGTAAAATGAAGTAATAAATTTAACAGCCCAAAAATCTTTCAAAGAAAAGAGAAAGTACACATTTTATTTACTACCAAACTTCTGTTTGTATACATTTTAAATTCTAGGTTTAAATCTTGTCTGAGGGTTGAGGACTGAAATTTTTTTTTTTAGCACGAGTTATAATATTTTACTTTGAATTTTCAAGAACCATATATTAGTACCTAAAAGAAAAAATGTATTAGTCAATTTTTCCCTTTTGTTTTCCTGATTGATGGTTAATAAAAATAATTAATATTTTAACTCCCATAGGCAATGATATTTCCCAAGTGTGTGTTTATGTTAATATGAAACTCTAAGTTTTAGTGATATATACTTTTCTATTAATAAAATGTCAATGTTGGACATATTATAATATCATTTATTATCCATAACTAATGATCATTGCTATCAGTTTATTAAAAAAGAATGGAAGTTCTTTGTAGTAGATAACTTTTTTTTTTTTGCTTAGAAGACAGATGCAGTTTAAAGATTACAGAGAATTTATTGTAAATACTCTCTCTTTCTCTTTTAATCCTGAGTTGTTGGCTGCAATAGATGGGTATTTTATTTCTTTGATATGACAGATACTGTTAATTTGGTGATAAATGAGCCAGAAATGTCTAAATTCTGAATCTTAACAATTTCTATTCCCCAGGTGTTTGATTTCTAGTTCCTAGCCAGTGAAGGGTATGGCTGTGCCATAGTTATGAACAGAAGTACCTCAGTAGGTAGGTGCTTGATATAGATATGTTCAGCTTTGTATTGTTATAGGAAGAATGGCTACTCTCATTCTTGGAATTGCTGATTAAGCAAATATTTACTGGAACGCTTTTTTATTTAACGTTTGTTGAAAATTGCAGAGAAATTAGCTTTCTGTTACTGTAGGAAAGCTGAAGGCTGAGCTATGGGTCCACTGATGAGGATGTGGCTTTTCTGATGAGTTTGATTTACATCCCAGAAGAGTCAGAGGTTTTGCTTATAGAAAAGGTTTTTGAGAGAGTGAGATTTAGGCTAGTCTCTTGACTTTCAGGTTCCTATCTTGGTAGACAAACTCACTAAACAACTTTGAACTTAGAACAGAGACTAAGGAATAATCTCTAGGAGGCTGCTGCTGCTGCTAAGTCGCTTCAGTCGTGTCCGACTCTGTGCGACCCCATGGACGGCAGCTCACCAGGCTCCGCCGTCCCTAGGATTCTCCAGGCAAGAATACTGGAGTGGGTTGCCATTCCCTTCTCCAGTGCATGAAAGGGAAAAGTGAAAGTGAAGTCGCTCAGTCGTGTCCGACTCTTAGCGACCCCATGGACTGCAGCCCACCAGGCTCCTCCGTCCATGGGATTTTCCAGGCAAGAGTACTGGAGTGGGGTGCCATTGCCTTCGCTCTAGGAGGCTGCTGCTGCTGCTGCTAAGTCGCTTCAGTGGTGTCCGACTCTGTGCGACCCCAAAGACGGCAGCCCATGAGGCTCCGCCGTCCCTGGGATTCTCCAGGCAAGAATACTGGAGTGGGTTGCCATTTCCTTCTCCAGTGTATGAAAGGGAAAAGTGAAAGTGAAGTCTATCAGTCGTGTCCGACTCTTAGCGACCCCATGGACTGCATCCCACCAGGCTCCTCCGTCCATGGGATTTTCCAGGCAAGAGTACTGGAGTGGGGTGCCATTGCCTATTCCGGCTATTAGGGACTAAAGCTTTGGCTTGCTTTAAATTCTCTTTCTTTGACAAACTATGTGAGGAGTTAATCTAATCTAACAAACGGTATGATGTATTCATGGTCTTCTTGCCAATTTATAATGTACAGTGGACATATGCCTGTCATTGTACACATGTTGTGCCCTTTATTTTGTTTTTGAGGACTGTTAACATCCTTTAGATGATTTTGAATATTAATAATTATTGAGTTAATATATCAGATTATTTTTGCTGAAACGCAATTACAACTAGTGTTATGAGAAAACTTTCCCAGGTAATAGGTGTGAAAATATATAAAATAATTATTAAACAAAGATTTGTAAATATTTTGAAGGCTTTTAGAGTTCTTAAAGTAGTGATATATGTCTTTGATTCTCCAAAAGTAGCAGTTTTAATAGAGGATTCCATAAGGTTATTTGACCACATAATTTTTTATTCTCAGAAATCAGTAATCCCATTCCTAAACTGCAGTTACGTGAAATACTGTGTGGTAAGCAGAGTAATGTCTCCCTCATAATGTCCATGTCCTAACCCCCAGAAATTGTAAGCATTTTACCTTATATAGCAAAATGATTAAGGTTAAAGGCCTTGAGGTGGGGAGATTATTCTGTATTATCTGGGTGGACCCAGAATAATCATAGGACTTTAAAAAAGCAGAATGCCCCTTCGATTGATGGCTTGAAGATGAAGCAAGGGAACCATGAGCCAGTAGTTGCAGGCAGCTTCCAGAAGCTGGAAGACACAAGGAAACATTGTTTTTTTCCTGGAGCCTCCAGAAATGAACACATCCATGCTGACATCTTGATATTTGTCCAGTGAAATTTATTTTGGACTTTGGACCTACAGAACTGTAAGATAAATTGTGTTGTTAGTCACTAAATTTTCAGTGATTTGGGAAATGCAGGCTTCTAACTTCTTTCATTGATTAAAAAAATGAGGCCTACTGATGTTAAAGATGTTTGACAAACTCAAGAAAATTTGCTTTTGTAAGGGAGGCAAAACTTTTTCTTTATCTCTCAGGACCTCGTGCTAGGCTTGAGAATTAAGTTGACCTATGACATATTGACAGGAGGAAAGCATGAAAATTTTATTCAATATTTTTACATGTACATAAGAATCCTCACAGGAAAATGAAGACTCCAAAATAGGCCTTAGTACTTAGATACTATGTTGAACAGAGTGATAATTGTGGAAAAGTATCTAAACTCTGTATAGGGAAGACTAAAGAAAGGTTATTTTAACAAAAAGTGGTTTGTACGTCTTTCTCTTGGCCTTTGCTTCCCATCTATAGTGGTAATAATGTTCTTTTTCCCCTGGAGGGAAGGCCTCTTTCCCATTGGAGTTTTCTCTCTGATTTAAGGAAGAATAGAGGACATCAAGGTGTCCTTCTTGCAGTTGTTATTTTCCAGGTCACACTTGCCCAAACTGATCCCTATGCCAAAGTGGCACATTTTGAGGTGGCATATTCTGTTATCCTTCACTTGTTACTGTTAAAACATAGTTGAGTTGGCTTATAATCTCATACAGTTTCTGCTTAAGCCATGCTTCTAGTAGATGAAGAAAATAATGATTATGAAAGGACATAGGTGATACTGAGGACATTTAAAAAATTACATATTTATCTAAGTTTTGAGAAATAATGGTTTAATTTGCCTTTTTCTCCTAATATTAGAATGTAGAAAATTTTAAATTAATTGAAAGTTCAGAACTCTTAGTTTTGTCTTTAAATTATCATTTAATAATAATTATGATTGTGTTAACAAATGCATAGTAAAAGCCTGGTTTCTGCCACATAACTCTTCACAACCAGCACTCTGCCCATTTCCTCCTTCCCTTTTCAGATTCCCCATGTCCTTATATAGCTACCTCATGTTTTATCTGACTTCACATATCTGATGCTATTATCAACACTGGTCTAATGATTACTTGGGTGAAGTTGGGTGAGTGAATATGCTATTAAGTTCTGGAGCATCGTTAACAAATTATATGAGCAACTGTTTTTATTTCTAAATATTCAGAACACTTTGTGTTGCATCAGAATATTTTTTATATAATGTATATAGATTTGTTCTAATTATAAAAGCAATTTGCCATAGAAATTAGGAAGAAATATAAGGAATTCAGAAACTCAAAGTAAACAACAAAGTTAAAATAAATTACCCACATATAAGAATGAGATTTCACATTGTACTTAGGCTTAGCAAATGTCTGCGACATTTTTATTAAATCACTATGGAGAGGAGATAACAAACTAGGCTTCTGTCTCAACAACTACAAATCACCCTGACAATTTTTAGAATGTTAAAGATCAAACATGTAACGCTAAAGGGATGAAACTTTTTAAAAGCCCATTGATTTCATTTTAAATTTATTTACATATGAGTTTGATTAATAGTAGTTAAAATTTATGAATGATTACTACCTCTAATACTAATCATGTTTTCTCATTTCCAGCATTTATTTAGTATGTTTCTGAGAAATTTCATCCATATAAACTAGAAATGAATGGGAGCTTGAATTCTGTTTTATTAGCTAAAACATGCAATTTAGCTTCAACTTCAGGTCTCATACATGGGAAAACAAAATGGGCAAATAAATGCTCACTTCAAAACCATTTCTGACATCCTTGAACTTCCAGTGACTAGTGGTCAAAGGATCGTGCAGTTTTCCAAAGAATACTATCACTAGCACAAATGAGGCTTGACATTTGCCTTTATATCCAAAGATTAATTTCCAAATAGAGGTAAACATAGAAAAATTAATATATAATATGCTTCATATTTTGGAATTCTGTTATGACTTAAAAGATACTGTAAACTGATTTTATGCGAGATGTTCAAACCAAGATATAGTAACAGCTATTCAGGTAAGAAAAAAAAATTTTTAACCTATTGCTTGAAAAAAAATCTTATGAAATTCAGGATAACAGCAATAACTAACAAGCAATGGTTACTAGCAGAGAAAATAGTTTGATGAGACTATGGAAGCAGAAACCAAATGGCTGTGCTGTGAAAGTGCAGGTGTTTGTTACATAATACACCTTATAGACATGGCCCTGCTGTTAGACTTCACAGCCATACTGAAAACGTGCATTCAATGAAAAGTAAAATGATGACAAGTGATTGCTTAAAAAAGCAAGAGCGTGCAAAGGAATTAGAAATAAAAAATCTATTTAAGGCCAACAGTCTATCTATAGCCTTATAATTGTTTAGGTGGCATTTCATTCAGACATGTACAAACTTCAGTTTGAGAGATTATTTCTCTAAATTTGCCTCACTATTGTGGAGCAGAGTTCCAAAGAATAGCAAGGAGAGATAAGAAAGTCTTCCTCAGTGATCAGTGCAAAGAAAGAGAGGAAAACAATAGGATGGGAAAGACTAGAGATCTCTTCAAGAAAATTAGAGATACCAAAGGAACATTTCATGCAAAGATAGGCTCGATAAAGGACAGAAATGGTATGGACCTAACAGAAGCAGAAGCTATTAAGAAGAGGAGTCAAGAATACACAGAAGAACTGTACAAAAAAGATCTTCATGACCCAGATAATCATGATGGTATGATCACTCACCTAGAGTCAGACATCCTGGAATGTGAAGTCAAGTGGGCCTTAGGAAGCATCACTACGAACAAAACTAGTGGAGGTGATGGAATTCCAGTTGAGCTATTTCAAATCCTCAAAGATGATGCCGTGAAAGTGCTGCATTCAATATGTCACCAAATTTGTAAAACTCAGCAGTGACCACAGGACTGGAAAAGGTCAGTTTTCATTCCAACCTGAAGGAAGGCAATGCCAAAGGATGCTCAAACTACCACACAGTTGCACTCATCTCACATACTAGTAAAGTAATGCTCAAAATTCTCCAAGCTAGACTTCAACAGTACATGAACCATGAACTTTCAGATGTTCAAACTGGTTTTGGAAAAGGCAGAGGAACCAGAGATCAAATTGCCAACATCCGCTGGATCATCAAAAAAGCGAGAGAGTTCCAGAAAAACATCTATTTCTGCTTTGTTGACTATGCCAAAGCCTTTGACTATGTGAATCACAACAAACTGTGGAAAATTTTAAAGAGATGGGAATATCTGATGATCTGACCTGCCTCTTGAGATCTCTGTATGCAGGTCAGGAAGCAACAGTTAGAAATGGACATGGAAAAACAGACTGGTTCCAAATCAGGAAAGCAGTACGTCAGGGCTATATATTGTCATCCTGCTTATTTAACATATATGCAGAGTACATCATGAGAATGCTGGGCTGGATGAAGCACAAGCTGGAATCAAGATTGCCGAGAGAAATATCGATAACTTCAGATATGCAGATGACACCACTCTTATGGCAGAAAATGAAGAAGAACTAAAGAGCCTCTTGATAAAAGTGAAAGAAGAGAGTGAAAAATTTGGCTTAAAGCTCAACATTCAGAAAACTGAGATTATGACATCCGTTCCCCTCTCTTCATGGCAAATAGATGGGGAAACGGTGGAAACAGTGGCTGACTTTATTTTGGGGGGGTGCCGAAATCACTCCAGATGGTGATGGCAGCCATGAAATTAAAAGACGCTTACTTCTTGGAAGAATAGTTATGACCAACCTAGACAGCATATTAAAATGCAGAGACATTACTTTGCCAACAGAGGTCTGTCCTGTCAAGGCTGTGGTTTTTCCAGTAGTCATGTATGGAAGTGAGAGTTGGACTATAATAAAGCCGAGTGATGAAGAATTGATGCTTTTGAACTGTGGTATAAGAGAAGACTCTTGAGAGTCCCTTGGACTGCAAGGAGATCCAACCAGTCCATCTTTAAAGAAATCAGTCATGAATAATCATTGGAGTACTGATGTTGAAGCTGATACTTGGATACTTTGGCCCCCTGATGTGAAGAACTGACTCATTTGAAAAGACCCTGTTGCTGGGAAAGTTTGAAGGTGGGAGGAGAATGGGACGACAGAGGATGAGTTGGTTGGATAGCATCACTGACTCAATGGACATGAGTTTTAGTAGACTCCAGGAGTTGGTTATGGACAGGGAGGCCTGGCGTGCTGCAGTCCATGGGGTCGCAAAGACTTGGACATGACTGAGTGACTGAACTGAACTGACTGAACTGTGGAGCAGAGGGCTTCCCAGGTGGCACTAATGGTAAAGAATCTGCCTGCCAGTGCAGGAGACACGGGTTCGATCCGTGGGTCAGGAAGATCCCCTGGAGGAGGAAATGGCAACCGACTCCTGTATTCTTGCCTGGAAAATCCCATGGACAGAGGAGTCTGGCGGGCTACAGTCCATGGGTCGTATAAAGTCACACACGACTGATTGTCTGAAAAATTACTTTCAAACATATTCTGTCATCCCAGAAGTTCATTTTATGTTGTTGATATGTGTTTTTTTTGCCTCAGCTTTAACTTCAATGTTATACTGAATTTTTAACCATTTGTTTTGAAGTATTCTTTATTCTTAGACTAAATTACAACAATAGTAGAAAGTTTTCTGAACCATTGAGGATAGGTACATTCATTGTGCCACCCTTTAGGCCTTAAAATTTTGTGTGCATTTCCAAAGAATAAGAATAATATTCATAGAACCCAGTACAGCTATAAAGTTTAGAAAATTAAACATTGATACAGTAACTTTAATAATGCACACCTTATATTTGTACATTATCCCAATAATGTCCTTTAGATCGTTTTTGAGGGGATACAGAATCCAGTCTAGGATCATGTTCCGTGTTTAGTTGTCATATGTCTTTAGTCTTCCTTAAACTGGCATAGACTTTTCTTTGATGGTGATTTTTTTTTTAAGAAATTGAGGAATTTTTCTCAATATTGGTTTTTTTAGTGTCTTCTAATGGCTAGGAACAGAATATGTATTTGTGGCTGAAGTGCTACATGTGTCATGTGTGCTTGTTTCAGGATATCACATTTAGAAGCACATAATGACTATTTTTCTTTATTGGTAAGATCATTTCGTTAAGATTTTGTCTATTTCATCTACTGTATAAATGCTGTTTTTCTTTTTTGTAATTAATAAGTAATTTATAAGGAGATACTTTGAGATTATGTAAATACTTGTTCTTGTCATCCTTTCTCTATGTTCTATGTAGCATCATTTGATAATTCTTGCCCAAGATAATTTTTACTGTAATGGTTACCAAACAGGAATTTTTCTAACTCTGCCTCAGTCTAGATTTATCAGTTAGCTATTTATTGTAAAGAAGACCCCCTCCCATTCCCCTTTATTAGTTAATGTATCTACTTATATATTTATGATCAGTATTACTAATAGATCTATATTATATTCAATTGATTCTAATTCATTATAGCAAAAAATGTTTCTGATGCTCATTCATATTTGGCCAGTACTAGCCCCTTCAGACTACTCCTAGGATCTTTTGACATGCCTCTCCCCATCATTTATTTTAGCACTTTGGGGGCACTTCATTTCTGGTATAAGAAAATATTACAGGATCATTTTGTACCTTCCCAGATCAAGTCCTGGACTCAATCATTTTTCCAAGGAGTCAGCTTCCTTTAATAGATAATGGTATTTAGAAACTGAGATCTGAGTACTAGATGTGTTCATTGCTACTAGGTGGTTGTTTCTTGCCCTTTC
Source organism: Giraffa tippelskirchi (assembly GCF_054371585.1). Classification (NCBI taxonomy): domain Eukaryota; kingdom Metazoa; phylum Chordata; class Mammalia; order Artiodactyla; family Giraffidae; genus Giraffa; species Giraffa tippelskirchi. The sequence goes on along the minus strand of NC_137275.1, from coordinate 83,287,370 downwards.
AGGGCATGTAAGTTCATGCTGCTGCTGCTGCTGCTTAGTCACTTTGGTTGTGTCCGACTTGATGCGACCCTAAGACTGCAGCCTGCTAGCCTTCTCTGTGCGTGGGATACTCTAGGCAAGAGTATTACAGTGGATTGCCATTCCCTCCTCCAGGGGAATCTTCCTGACCCATGGATTGAACCCAGGTCTCCTGCATTGCAGGCAGATTCTTTACTGCTGCATCACCAGGGAAGCCCATGTAAGTTCATATTTGCCCCTAATTTCAATCACCTGCCACAGAGTTTTTCCTTTTCTTCATTCTTCATTCATTGCTCCTGGAAAATAGATAGAGAAACAATGGAAACTGTGACAGACTTTATTTTCTTGGGCTCCAAAATCACTGCAGATGGTGACTGCAGCCATGAAATTAAAAAACAAAAAAACAAAAAATAAAACCAATGCTTGCTCCTTGGAAGAAAATTTATGGCCAACCTAGACAGCATATTAAAAAGCAGAGACATTACTTTGCTGACAAAGGTCCATCTAGTCAAAGCTATGGTTTTTCCAGTAGTCATATATGGATGTGAGAGTTGGACTATAAAGAAAGCTGAGAGCTGAAGAATTGATGCCTTTGAGCCATGGTATTGGAGAAAACTCTTGAGAGTCCCTTGGACTGCAAGGAGCTCAAGCCAGTCAATCCTAAAGGAAATCAATCCTGAATATTTATTGGAAGGACCTATGCTGAAGCTGAAACCCCAATAATTTGGCCCCCTGATGTGAAGATCTGACTCATTAGAAAAGACCCTGATGCTGGGAAAGATTGAAGGCAGGTTCAAGATTTTTTGTAGTTTTCCTCTTCTTTGTACTGTGTTTAAACACTGGGATTATTTTTTCCTCTTTTAGTGTAGCTATGTTATTCTTTTTAAATAGTTAGGTTCATTTGCTTCTGTTAGCAACAGTATCTTTTTTATATGTAGAACATCAATATGTTTCTAAAAGTCAAAACTATTCAACAGTATACACCCAGAGAAGTATCACTCCTCTCTAATCTTTTCCAAACCATTTAGCATCATCTACCATTTGCAGGCAAATAATTTCAATGATTTTACTCAGATTCTCATCTGTTGTGGGTCTCATTCTTAGATAAGGGTCTCTATTCTTCTTTCTTGCCTAATTGGGACTTGCTTAAATCCTGTTTTCCAGGCTACCAGATGTTATTTTTTTGGATTCATAATTTCTCATTTTATTTAGTTTTGCTTTATTTTTGGCCTGTGGCAGTTGGCCTCTTCTCATGTAGATGGACAAAAGGGGAGTTTAGAACTATGGTTCCAGCTGTGACTCATCTGTCAGTCTAGTTTTGCATTAGAGAGACATATTTTCCATGACTCCAGTGTCTTTGAGGCCTTCTCCTCTTAAATATTCCCTTATTTCTAAAATGTACCTATTTCTTTCCCTCTCTCAAAGGCATGGAAATTCATTCCTCCACAAATCATATTCTTTATCACAAAAGATTTACTTTTCTTCTCTAAACACTTTTGTACTCCAAAGGGAAAGGAGAGCTGTCTTTCTGAAAGCACACAAATTTTTACAGTGTGGTTGATTAAACAGCACATTAGACTTTGTGTTTTAGACCCATTTTCTTAGTAATATCTCATCAGAGAAAGGTTTTCTTTTATAACTAGGAAACTGAGTAACTTTCCCATGGTCATAACATTTTCAAGGATGTCAGATGTTATGGCCTAGTCAGTGGAAACTGGCACTGTTTAAATATTATCCTCCAGGATAATATTGTTCAGGTTTGTCTGGTGAGTAGGGAGGACTGAGAATTATGGGAGAGAAATCACTTGGCTCAGTCAAGTGTTAAAGCAGAAGGAAGAGACAAGGGAATTAGAATAGGAATTGAAAGTGTTTTGTATAAGGTACAAAAAATAAGGTATGTTCTTACTATATATTTATTAAACGTTTGTTGTTGAGCAATGAAATGCTATTTAAAATATTTACTATTTTTATCAAAAGAGCTGTAGGAACTGCAGGTGGCATAGCATACAAACAAGTAAGGTAACTCAGACTGGAGCTGAAACTGAATCAGTCAAAACGCCAAACTAGAAACAAAGCATTGAAGGTTAAATACTTTTCAGTAGTAAGCACAGGATAAAGAAAGTTCTGAAAGTCAGAATTTAGGACAGAGTTCTTTGATTGTGAGTAGTCAAAATCAAAAACCAGTAGAAAAGTCCCTTGAAGCTGAATAACTCTTGCAGATTTCAGAGGCCAAATAAAGAAAAAGGATTATAGAAGGGCAGAGGGGCCTGAAACAGTTTCATTACTGAATAGAAGCACTAACTAAGCCATATCCTACTAGGGTGGGACTGCCTGACCTCTACTCACTTTATGCTTTCTGCTACATGTGCATGGGCAAGTAACAGTGCACAACACTCCTCCAGAAGTAAAAAGGAAAGTATTTTAATTTAATTTTAAAATATATTTTTAATTATTTTATTATATTCTCAAACATTTAAATTTTGAGTGACATAATATCGAAACAGGCTTTATTGTTTTAAACATATTTTATTTTCTACGTTCCTACATCCTCTAACTTTATAAAAATTATTATTCTTTGGTAATGCTTAAATAATAGTCAGATATTAATTTCCATTTCTAGATTACTTTTTCTTTAAAATAGATGGTTTCTCTCCTCACTCTTAACGAGTATCTATGTAGCTATGTTGAGAGAAAAAAATAAAGAAAATCTCATTGGTAAAATGACTACAGACAATATGACAAATTTATAGCAAGAAAAAAAGTCTTAGGGAGGCCAGTTACTCATTGCTCAGTAGCTTTAATATAGATTATTTCAAATTTAGATGTAATAGAGATATATTTTTTTACTTGTTCAGGCTTTGTTTAAATTTAGTAACTGTGACAAAGCCACAAAGTCATAAATATTAAAAATTTATTTAAATAGTAATATTATATATCTCTTTTGTTTAACAGATTAATCCAACATTTAATGGCTTAGAGCAGCATTTATCATCTTGCAGTTTCATTGGCTCAGGCACCTGAGTGAGGTTTCACTAGGCCCCCTAGCTCAGGGTCTTCGGTAAGGCTGCATCCATGTGTGTTGACTGGGAAATGATCCTGCTGTTACACTTGGCTTTCTCAGAGGCTGTCTCCTTGGCTGTTGGCTGGGGGCTGGCTTCAGTTCCTTGCCACGTGGATCTCTATAGAGCAGCACAGGCAAAGACACCTGTTTTCCTTCAGAGGAAGTGAGCATGAAGAGCAGAGATGCCATATGAGCAAGAAGGAAGTCACAGAATCTTGTAACATAGTTTCAAAAGTAATACTCCTTTTCCATGTCCAACCAACACCCAAGTGAAGGGGAATACAAAAGGTTGTGAATACTATGGGGATCATTAGGGCTACCTTAGGAGGCCACCTACTGTTTTGTCCCCACATTCTGGGATTTTGACTATTAGGATTTATGTGATCCACAGATCTATAAGTTACATTTTCCAGATTTGCCTGTTAAATCTCAAATTCATTAACCAGTAGACTATATAACTGAGAACTTCCAGATGTACAAGCTGGGTTTATAAAAGGCAGCGGAACCAGAGACCAAATTGCCAACATTCATTGGATGATAGAGAAAGCAAGGTAATTCCAGAAAAACATCTACTTCTGCTTCAATGACTATGTTAAAGCCTCTGACTTTGTGGATCACAGCAAACTGGAAAATTCTTCAAGAGATGGGAATACCAGACCACCTTACCTATCTCCTAAGAAACCCTTATATGAGACAAGAAGCACCAGAACCAGACATGGAACAATGGACTGGTTCGAAACTGGGAAAGGAGTACATCAAGCCTGTATATTGTCACTCTGTTAATTTAACTTACATGCAGAGTACATCATGTGAAATGCTGGGCTGAATGAATTACAGCTAGAATCAAGACTGCTGGGAGAAATATCAACAACTTCAGATATGCAGATGATACCATTCTAACGGCAGAAAGTGAAGAGGAACTAAAGAGCCTCTTTATGATGAGGGTGAAAGAGGAGAGTGAAAAAGCTGGCTTAAAACTCAGCATTCAAAAAGCTAAGATCATGGCATCCAGCCCCATTACTTCATGGCAAATAGAAGGGGAAAAAGTGGAAGCAGTGACAGATTTTATTTTCTTGGGTTTCAAAATAATGTGGACAGTGACTGCAGCCATGAAATTAAAAGATGCTTGCTCTTTGGAAGAAAAGCTAAGACAAACCTAGATAGCATATTAAAAAGCAGAGATATCACTTTGCCAACAAAGGCCCATATATTCAAAGCTATGGTTTTTCCACTAGTCATGTATGGATGTGAGAGTTGGACCATAAAAAAGGCTGAGCACCAATGAATTGATGCCTTCCAACTGTGGTGCTGGAGAAGACTCTTGAGAGTACCTTGGACAGCAAGGAGATCAAATCAGTCAATGCTAAAGGAAATAAACCCTGAACATTCATTGAAGGGATTGATGCTGAAGGTGAAGCTTCAATACTTTGGCCACCCGATATGAAGAGCTGACTCATTGGAAAATACCCTGACGCTGGGAAAGATTGAAGGTGAAAGGAGAAGGGGGTGAAAGAGAATGATATGGTTAGATAGCATCACTGACTCAATAGACATGAATCTGAGCAAATTCCGGGAGATAATGAAGGACACTATCCACCTGGTGTGCTGCAGTCCGTGGGGTTGCAAAGAACTGACACCACTTAGTGACTGAACAACAACAGTACACCAATGTGTGTGTGTGTATGGAACCCATACCAAGGAATGACAGTGTGTATGACACTGTATGATTTTATCATACAACTACCTCAGACACAGATATATACAACCACTCCAAAAAGTATACTATACGGTTATGATGTACAGTAATGATTCCTTCTTGCTAAGATAATGTAGGAAAGACATAGTTTGGCTTAGGAAGTAGTCTGTATTCCCCTTTAATTTAGATTCCTCTCTAGTGTATATAACTTTGCCCTTGTTTCTATGCCTTTTTTCTTCAGTGTTGGTATCTCCTATTTTAGGATCCCTATTCTGTTTGCAAGAAATTCTCAGTCCCTGCTAATGCAATTGCTCAAAGGTCACTTTAAGTACAGTCTTTATAAATTGATTTCTACCGAGTCTTTGCTTCCTTTGCTCAAATATGTCCTGCAAAATGCTTGCTGCCTGTGTTAGTTGTTAACCTTAGGAATGACTTCTGTCTATTTGCTTGGCCCTGTGTGCAGCGCTTTCGCCTGCCTGAGAAATCTGTGTCTGCCCTTGTGTCTTTTCTGCCATCTTATTTCTCTTTCTGATGCAGAGGTTAAGGTGATGTTTTATATTCTTTTGCCTTTGGCAAAATGAGTCAGTTTTTGGGTGTCTGCATTGAAATATAATCCCACTGTATGTGCCTAGACAACAGAAGAAGCTCAGGAATAATTCTCTTTATTTTATTGTCACTGTTTTATGTGCCACATGATGATGGTGGTAAGATAGTAACGATAGTTATTCTGTTGAACTCATTTGACAAATCCTCAAAAACTTGTATTGTTTATCATAATTCCAAATCTGAATAAAGTACTTCATTTGACTCCCTCTGTCTCTGATAGTGACTAGGGAATTAAAAGTAAAAGGCCCTTACTTACAAGATTAATTTTCTAAATTATTTAGTTTTATACTAACACAAACCTTCAAAGAATAAGTATTTTTTAAAAGGGAAATTAATGTATTCTATTAATATATAAGTCTTATCTCTTTGGTCCTTCTATACAGTAGAATATGAACATTAATAAAAAATATATGCACATATATTTTTTCAGTACTCTTTTTAATTTTTTTATTCCTTCAGGCTTACCAAAAAATATAACTAGAGAAACAGAAGAAGACTCATAATTTTATCCCAGAAAATGGAAAGAAATGATTGTAGTGCTTTTATAGTTAATGTTTGTTTCTCAAATAGAGCTAGATGTCTTATCTTTCTGTTTAAGTTGAAGCATCTTCATGTTAGTGTTCTGGATTATTAAAGATTTGGCTTTTTTGAGAGAAAACTGTATAAAAATATGTAGATTGTGTGAATTCATGTATGTGATGTTTTCAGCAGCCTACAAATCATAAAACGCAATTTTCTCCTTTTAGTGCCAAGCTCGTGATACTAAATGGTTTAGAAAATTGTATTAGGTAATTTTCTCTAGTGCATTTGATGCAAATTGCACTAATATTGTGAAGTGCCTTTGTTTAACACATTTTCTTATAAGTTAGATAAATTAAAATTTCTGAAGGGTGGAATTGGATCAAGATGATTATGATTAGGGAGATGGCTTATTCCTCTCTAATAACATTAAATATGGTTAATTCCATGCATTACCGATGTAAACCTAAGTAACTTCACCATTTACTCTAATGACCACTTTCTTTAGTAGATGGAGAGTGCTTTGTTCAAGAGTTCTGCAATAAAATCTCTTTATTTCTGCAAATGTGTGTAGGAGATGTTACCAGTTCCCATAAAAATATTTTTATTACTCAAAATAGCTATTTTTGGAGATACCTAATAATGACTTTTTTCATTTTTGAGGTTTAAAAAATCATGCTGGAACCTGAGCAAGACTCTCTCATGCCTTATAATGCTCAGGAAATGGATACGCATTATGTTAAAAGTATGTATGTAATGATAAAGACCTTTGTGGAATGATAAATAGATGTAATTGATGAAGTGATATTGGCAGATAAGAAAGATTTACCCAGAGCAAGAGTTTGTCTTTGTTGTCTCCCATCTTTAATGTTAGGTGTCTGTCTTAACCACCTGTTTCTATTAGATTATTTTTTCATGCTGCTCCCAATCTGTCCTGTACTACCTGCTTCAGGGCTTCTACTTGTGCAGAATCTGGTATGTACTGAGTGCTTGGCATGTAGTGAACCTTCAATTAATGTGTTGATTTTACAAATTAATTGATCTCTGAAGCTATCATTTCTCCTTACTCTTATGATAGCATACATAACCATAAATAACTTTTCTGAGTTACCTTTTAGATTAAAAAAAAATAGCATTAATGTATTAATGACAGATAATATGTTCTGTACTTCCCTTTCACCATCATTCTTTCCACAGTACTTTTACAGGGAAAAAAACCTAACAGGGTAATAAATTGTATATGAATTTCAGCCCCTTGAGGCAGACTGAGCTTCAGGGAGATTTTACCTACTACATTGTATTACCTAGTCAATGTCTTCGACTGAGACAGAATGAGATAAAAAACTGTTTGCAGCCAAGCCAATTTAAAGAAAATGATGCATCCTTAAAAATAGATGCTCTTTGAGTGCTCAAGTTGGAATAGCTTATCTAGCATAAGCATATAAGCATATCTTATGGTAGTATTTTCAGAGGAGTCTAAAAATCTTCCTGTTTTTCCATTCCTGAAATTCTAGACACATAGGTTTACATCTGAATGTTGTCCTCGGCTCAAGAATTTCTGTATTCATTCCATTTTGTTGAGACACAATTGGAAATTACAACAGAGAAAAAGTGTAGATTTAGGGATAGAAAAATGAAACTCTGCAGTTGGAAATATAAGTGTTATTTATCTTTTTAGGAGAAATTAAAAAATAATTGTAAGAAATTAAATATGGACATTGGAACATTTAGCAAGTAGGGAGTTGAGGTTGAACTTGAAGGTATGAACTGTCTTCTACCACATAGTTCTCAATAATCTAAGCTTTAAAGTTGAGATAATGAGATTGAGCCAGTAGTGAAAACAAAATCACATTTTATTGTCATTCTCCTGAGGTGTGGCTTGCAAATGATGTTGAATTGACTATTCTGAAGGTAGAATAGGCCAGACCCAAGAGAAAGGGCCTACACTCATACCTGATCAGAGCTGCCTACTATTGACCAGGAAGACTTAGGGCTGAGGCAAAACAATCCTATAGAATTGAGAGATTTAAGAGAGGTGGACGGATTTTCCAAATATATCATAGATCTTAAGTAGCAGAGTAAATGTGAAACCATTTATCTAATACCCAGTCAGTTGTTCTTCAAACATAATCAGAATCTTTTATTCCAACAACATATGTAATACTGAGAATTTTTAATGGAAGAGGAGACTTAGAAATGATGCTTAAATAAAAGAAGTCCTAGAATGTATTGACAGTCTGAATAGTTTTGAGCCTATATTCATAAAACCATAGAGACTCTATCTCAGTGTCACATGAAGAAATTTAGTAATATTTGAAAATGATGAAAAAAGGGTGACTTGTCCTCACTACATCTGCATTAGTCCGGTTGTTTTCCTAAGCATGTGCAGCAGTATATTATTCTGTAACAAAAATGAAATGGCCACGATATACCACAATGATAGAAATTAGAAGAAAACAAAAATAATTTTATTTTCTGCCATGACTTGGGATGTTTCCAACAACGTCTTTTGTCTAGGATATAATCACTTATCTCACAGACCCTTGCTATTAACATTCATGTCATAAAGAAAGAGAAGATAAGCTATTAACTGCTTCCACAATGGAGAAAATTAGAGATGTACTTGAGAACTGTAAAAAGGAGCATTGCCATCTACTTCTATAATGGAGTTAAATGATTCAGAAAAAGGATCCATGGAAAAGAGATTTATGATTGCAAGATATTACTCTAATGGGGGTGATGGAGAGTTAAGAGTATCAGTCTGGTTTGATTTGCTTTGAAACATAACTCATTGATAGCTTGACCTTTCTCAGGATTCAGGGTCCAGATATTAATAGCAGTGAATGAAATGATAGTGAATATTATGGAAAGCAACTCCCAGCATACTTTTGAGAACTTGAAAAAGTATGTTCTCATATTTTCTCCAATGTTAGTATCTGAAAACTCAATATAATGAGTATATTGTGCTGGGCAGCACAGGAAAAACCTGATAGTGTAAGGAACATATTGAGAGTGTGCATATGATGGATTGTCCCGCTTGTTAAATCCCTTTTGTTGTTGTTTGGTCACTCAGTTGTGTCTGACTTTTTCTGACCCCGTGGACTGCAGCACACTAGGTTTCCCTGTCCTTCACCACCTCCTGGAGCTTGCTCAAACTCATGTCCATTGAGTCAGTAATGCCATCCAACCATCTCATCCTCTGTCGCCCCCCTTTTCCTCCTGCCTTCAATCTTTCCCAGCATCAGGGTCTTTTCCAGTGAGTCAACTCTTCACATCAGATGGCCAAAGTATAGGAGCTTCAGCTTCAGCATCAGTCCTTCCAATGAATATTCAGGGTTAATTTCCTTTAGGATTGACTTGTTTGATCTCCTTGCTATCTAAGGGACTCTCAAGAGTCTTCTTCAGCACCACAACTTGAAAGTATTAATTATTCGCCACTCAGCCTTCTTGATGGCCCAACTCTCACATCCATACATGACTACTGGAAAACCATGGTTTTGACTATATGGACCAATAAATTTCTCCTATTTATGTGAACTAAGATTAGATTCTCCTTCTTGCCAGTCCAGTTACCTTCTTGGCATCAGTAGGGCTCATAGACAATCCCTAAATCTTTTTGACACACACTAATCTAGATGGTTATTACATCCTATATGTATTCTTTAAAATATATATCTTTATATTTATCTGTGTTGAAATTCACATTGAATGTATCCTAGTTTACTTAGGTATTAAGAATCTAGATAATATCATGCAACATGGATACGATTTTAAGATTTTAGATACTCTTAAATTCATTTAATAGTCACAGTAAGAGGCACCTTAGTCTTTGTCAGTGAAAGTGTCCATAAGCGAGTAACTATGATACAACGAACCCACCAAGCCTAGGTACCAGCTTGAATACTTCCCTGAACCTGTTAATATTGTCTGCACACTTGACAACTATCAAAGACAGCTAGAAAAAGAATTTTTATAGTAATAATAAGAGTTATTTCATCCAGATACACACGTAAGAGCTCCTCATTTTAAAAATTATAATTTACATAATAATAACCATAGTCACACAGCTATTAATGAGAGAGCAGAGACTAAAACTTAGGTATCCTATGGTGATGTTCAGTAGAGATTAAAATTTGTTCTCATGCAAACAAAAAATCAACAGCAGATTTTGATCAAAAGTGATTTAAAGCCACATTCTAAGAAAAAAATTATAAGTGAAAAACTCTCAGAAAGAGTAATGTTTTATTTAGTTGTGTGGATGGTCTAAGCAAATTGAAGGCCCTATTTATTACACAAAGAGAGAGCTAAGCACCACAAGTGATTGTTTAAAAAGAGCTTCATTTATTACTTTTATTCTGCAGTCATAGAGCATTTGGAGTTTTATTAATTTTAAAGAGAACTGACTTCCCTTTTAGAAATCATAAGGGATATATTGTTTTCCTGTATATTGTTAGAGTGGATAGTATTAACAACATAGGTAATTATAGCTATTAGTGTTATAACATTCTATACATGGTGGTTAAATAAATATAGAAATAGCCTAGTTCAGTTCAGTCGCTCAGTTGTGTCCAACTCTTTGCGACCCTATGAACCGCAGCATGCCAGGCCTCCTTGTCCATCACCAACTCCCGGAGTCCACCCAATCAGATAATTCTGATATGCATCTGGATTTTAAAAAGTGATTACAGGTTTTTCCATTAAATGGTAGTTTTGGTGATATAGAATTCTATTATCTTCTGTTGACTAATCATGATACAATGGTATTAAGCAAATATTGGTTACATAATCACAATATTAAAAGATTTTTTATAAGTTTTCATAATCAATAGCCAGACAAAAGATAAAAGATAATTATAACTGCAAGCCATAATGGAAACATGATTAACCTAACAATATGAAATAATTATGTACAATTTTGGGGGATTAAGTAGAGTGATTTGGTAAGTGGAAGTACATACATGCACATGTTTTCATCTGCCCAGCCAGTCTGTGTATTTTGATTAGTGCATTTAATCCATTTATATTTAATTATTGATATATGTGATCCTATTACCATGTTCTTAATTGTTTGGGGTTTATCTTGTGTAAGTCTTTTCCTTCCCTTGTGTTTCCTGCCTAGAGTAGTTCCTTTAGCATTTGTTGTAAAGCTGTTTTGGTGATACTGAATTCTCTTAATTTTTGCTTGTCTGGAAAGCTGTTGATTTCTCCATCAAATCTGAAGGAGAGTCTTGCTGGGTAGAGTATTCTTGGTTGTAGATTCTTCCCTTTCATCACTTTAAATTTATCACGCCATTCCTTTCTGGCTTGTGGAGTTTCTGTTGAGAAATCAGCTTACAGCCTTACAGGAGTTCTCTTGTATGTTAATTGTCATTTCTCCCTTGGTGTGCTTAATATTTTATCTCTGTCTTTAATTTTTGTCAGTTTGATTACTCTGTATTCAATGTATTCTTCCTTGGGTTTAACCGCCTGAGACTCTCTGCACTCCCTGGACTTGGTTGAATATTTGCTTTCCCATGTTAGCGAAGTTTTCAGCTATTATCTCTTCAAATATATTTCCTTTCTCTATTCTCCTTCTGAGACCCCTATAATTTGAATGTTGGTTTAATGTTGTCCCAGAGGTCTCTTGGGCTGTCTTCATTTTTTAAAATTCTTCATTCTGTATTGTAAGCAGTGATTTCCACCATTCTGTCCTTCAAGTCATTTATCCATTCTGCCTCCGTTATTCTGCTATTGATTTCTTCTAGTGTATTGTTCACCTGTTTGTTTGTTCTTTAGTTCTTTTAGATCTTTGGTAAACATTTCTTGTATCTTTTCCATTCTGTTTCTGAGATCCTGGATAAACTTCACATCATTATTCTGAATTCTTTTTCTAAAAGATGGCCTATATCTCCATTTGTTTTTCTGGGGTTTTATCTTGTCCCTTCATCTGGAACATAACTCTCTGCTTTTTCATTCTGATTAACATTCTGTAATATGGCATCACCGACTCGATGGACATGAGTTTGGGTAAACTCCGGGAGTTGGTGATGGACAGGGAGGCCTGGCGTGCTGCGGTTCATGGGGTCACAAAGAGTCAGACATGACTGAGCGACTGGACTGAACTGTACTGAATGTGGTTTTTGTTCTATCCACTGTGAAATTGTGCTTCTTCTTGCTTCTTTTGTCTGCCCTCTGGTGGATGAGGCTAAGAGGCTTGTGTAAGCTTCCTGATGGGAGAGACTGGCAGTGGGAAAAACTGAGTTTTGCTCTGGTGGGCAGGGCCATGCTCAGTAAAACTTTAATCCAATTATCCACTGATGGGTGAGGTGATTGTTAATTAGTCCCTGTTAATTGTTTGGCCTGAGGTGACCCAACCCTGGGGTCTACTTGGGTTCTATGGTAGGGTTAATGGCAACATGCAAGAGGGCTTATGCCAAGGGGCACCTTCCAGGACTGCTGCTGCCAGTGCCCTGGTCCCAGTGGCGAGCCACTGCCAACCTACATCTCTGCATGAGACCCTCCAACACTGGCTGGTAGTCTCCTAGTTCAGTCTCCTGTGGGGTCACTGCTCCTTTCCTCTGGGTCTTGGTGCCCACAGGATTTTGTTTGTGTCCTCCAAGAGTGGAATCTGTTTCCCCCAGTCCTATGGAAGTACTGTAATCAAATCCTATTGGCCTACAAAGGCAGATTTCCTGGGGATTCCCAGTCCCTTTGCTGGATCTCTAAGCTGGAACGCTTGATGTGAGACTTAGAACTTTTACAACAGTGAGAGAATTTCTTTGGTATTATATTTCTCCATACTGTTCATTGCCCTGGTGGGTATGAGGTTTGATTTTATCATGTTTATGCCCCTCCTATGATCTTTCTAAGGCTTATTCTTTGTCTTTGAACATGGGGTATGTTTTCTTTGGTGGGTTCCAGTGTCCTCCTGTTGATTGTTTTCTCAACAGCTAGTTGCAATTTTGGTGTTCTCACAGGAGGAGATGATATTGATTTTTTAATAGCATATACTTAATTTTATTTCTGTTTCTTTATAAGAATTGATAAATGCATATTTAAAGTTGTGTTTTTTAGAAACAATAGATGGAAAGAATTAGATCTACCTTGCTTGCCATGGTGAAATAGCAACCATTTTTTTTCTTTACATTTTTTTCTTTGTACTGCAAAGTATAGGAACAAAAGAAAAAATATTTATTTCTAACTGATCATATTATTTAATATACTGCATATTATCTTCAGATATAGCTATGAGCCATTATTTTTAAACCATGTCTGCTAATCTTGTCATTTTATTTACCTAGATAATACAATACAGTTTACAATAAATTTTTCATAGGAAGACATTTTTAAGAACCAGTATATCCTTTATTTGTAATATTTGTCTATTTCCTAATATAATTAGATTATATATTTTCTATTATTAGCAAATGGTCTTTAGAAATATAGGTAAATTAGAGTGCCCAATTGGTTTTTCCATTAGTATTCATTATTTTATATACTATTATATATCCTTTTAATTTTCCTTCTTCAACTAAATGTATTCTTTAATCTTTTATCATAAAGAGTACCTCATTTTCTTTGTAAGTGTAATAGTCCTCATTGCTTTCTGGTTCTCTGTTTTTTTCATATAGCCTCCTAAAGATGATATGACTAAGATGACTACTAGAGTACTATAGTTAAGATAAATAGATACTATTGATTTGTAAATTGAGGTATTATAATATGTGTGTCCTATTTCTGGCCTCTTTTAATATGGTTTAATACCTCATTCCATTTTTATTGCCTTTAGATAGTGAACAAATGTCTTCATTGAATTACACAAAGAGATACATAAATCTTATTTCTGAGAAAATTGCATTTAGTTCAGAGCTCATCAATGTGTATGAGTAATCTGAATTTATTTTTCAAATGTGCTTTGCCTTTACATATTTTAAATAGATTTTTACCAACCTTTATTCTTTTAATTACCTTATATTGTTAGGTGTTTTTGGAATTCAACCAGTTTCCCTAATCTCAAGAAAATTAAAATAAGTTTTTCCTGCAAATTTTAAAACTTCACCTTCTTTTCCAGATCATTAACAAAAGTATTGAATAGAAGACACAGTTCTGGATCCTAGACTAACCCTGCTAATTAACCTCTTTGCTTCTTAAGGATTTGGAACTTATTTCCACTCAATTTCTACCACTTAACTTGTTTTTAATGGCTTAGGGCCATCTCCAGTGGGGTAGAGGGCCCTGAGCAAATCATTTTACTGTCTCATTGCTTAACATTTTTATTCATATGAACTCATGTGAAAGTTAACATCAAGGGCATCCTTAAAGTATAAGGCTCCTGTGAGCTGTGTATAAAGAAAACTTGTTATCAGATAGCAAACCCATTTCCAAATCCTCTTCCAGTTTTTTTTATGAGTCAGTGCTTCTCAGAGTTTCGATTTCATAGAGAATAAGCTAGGGAAAGATGTTAAAAATGTGGATTCCTTTGCCTTCCTTTGGATCTGTTGAATCAGAACATGGCATGGTTTGGTTGACTTATTTTACCCTTTTAAATGTCAGGCGAGTGTAATCTCCTCGGTTCTGTCTCGTCTCAACAAAAATTTGAAGCGACAGACATTAAAGCCCTAGACACGTCATAGCTCTTGGACAGACCGTGTTATAGCTCTCGAGTCTCGAACAGACCGTGTTATAGCTCTTAGACAGATCAGTGTTACAGCTCAGTTTTATTTAGAAAATAGCAGGAAAAGACATCTTCGAGGTGTGAGGGCATGCCGACCCAAAGACGCAAAGAGAAGAGAGAGCCCCGGCCCTTTGGCTCCTCTTTTTATATGTTTTTTCCTCCCCCTTGGGCCTGCCCTATGTAAATTGGGCTAGCCAGGAGTGCTGTTTGTTTTACCTAAGGTCCTCACTCTGGTCCTCGGACCTTCCTTTGTTCTGTTTTCAGGGGCTTTTCCCTTTGTCTTTTAGCCACTGCCGTTTTGAACTCCTGTTTCCTGTTCTAACTCCCCGACATAAGAAACAACCTAGATGAATACTAGTTGCCTATGCTTTGCTTCTTAAATTCTTGCCCAAGGGTTAGAAAAATCAGCATCAACGGTTTATTTGAAATGCAGAATCTCAGACCTCTTCCCAGGCACTGAATCCGAATTTAAGTTTTAAAAAGTATTCTTACATGTCGTTTGCTTGTTAAAATTTGAGAAACACTCTGTAGACCACACTTTGAGAAACAATGTAGTGTAATAAAACAATCACATGTTATTTTTAGTATCAGCTATAGATTTCATTTCCTCCTCAGTTCCCTTCTCTCCTTTAGCATTTACCAGTTTACCTAGATCTAGGCTTTGCAGTGTCTATTGTTTGTCTTTTTTTTTTTTTTTACTGGATAATGAACTATACACTGTACTTAAATGATTTTTGCCTGATAGAACATGTCTAGCATATTATGTTTAACTTCCCATTATAGATTTTAGATTTAAGTAGAGATTAGGCATTATGTCTCCTTTATCTTAGTGTGCTAAAGAAAAAAGACATTACTCTTGTTAAAGATGAGAGAGAGTTTATTCAAGAAGGACTAATACAATGGGTTTTTGCAGTAGGGGAGAGAGATTGGGCTCAATTACAATTACAATAAGGATAGGTGTAGATTTACTGCCAAGGAAAGGATAGGGGTCAGTGGATGGAAAATTACTAGGAGGAAACATCAAGACTGTGGGTATTTTTTCTAAACCAACTCAATAGGATTCTTGTGGAAGACAGGCTAGGGGGATGAGATATTAAGGGTGGTGGATGAGGAATTTGATTAGGTATCTGCTTCAGTCGTGTCCAACTCTGTGCGACCCCATAGACGGCAGCCCACCAGGCTCCGCTGTCCCTGGGATTCTCCAGGCAAGAATATTGGAGTGGGTTGCCATTTCCTTCTCTAATGCATGAAAGTAAAAAGTGAAAGTGAAGTCTCTCAGTTGTGTCCAACTCTTAGCGACCCCATAGAGTGCAGCCTACCAGGCTCCTCTGTCCATGGGATTTTCCAGGCAAGAGTACTGGAGTGGGGTGCCATTGCCTTCTCCAATTAGGTATCTAGAGGGATAATATATTTAGAGTAGGGGATCTAACTAAACCGATTCAGTCGGTTTCTTGCCGAAACTAAAGTAAGTGGACAAAAGATTTACTTAGACCCCGAGTTTGGGTGGGGCCTGGTCAAAAAGAGAATTCAGATACACATAACTGAAATTTGGTGAATGAAAGAGTCTTTTCAGGTGTTACATATGTCTTTTATTGCCTTCAGTATGTTGGGGAATTTTTAAAACCATGTTAATTTTCTTTGATAATATTCTGGCTTCTTAGAAATTTCCTGGTCTGTATTTTTCTCATAAATATATTTAGAATAGCCGAGTTTAATCTGTATTGTTTAAAAAACTCAGATAAAAAGTATTTATAATTAGCAAAATTTAACTTGATTTTGTGATTCCACAATATTTAAGATTACCTTTTGCTCCTCTGTAAATGTAATATACCAAAGGAACATTTCATGCAAAGATAGGCTCGATAAAGGACAGAAATGGTATGGACCTAACAGAGGCAGAAGATATTAAGAAGAGGTGGCAAGAATACACAGAAGAACTGTACAAAAAAGATCTTCACAACCCAGATAATCACGATGGTGTGATCACTCACCTAGAGCCAGACATCCTGGAATGTAAAGTCAAGTGGGCCTTAGAAAGCATCACTACGAACAAAGCTAGTGGAGGTGATGGAATTCCGGTTGAGCTATTTCAAATCCTGGAAGATGATGCTGTGAAAGTGCTGCACTTGATATGCCAGCAAATTTGGAAAACTCAGCAGTGGCCACAGGACTGGAAAAGGTCAGTTTTCGTTCCAATCCCAATGAAAGGCAATGCCAAAGAATGCTCAAACTACCGCACAATTGCACTCATCTCACATGCTGGTAAAGTAATGCTCAAAATTCTCCAAGCCAGGCTTCAGCAATACGTGAACCATGAACTTCCAGATGTTCAAGCTGGTTTTTGAAAAGGCAGAGGAACCAGAGATCAAATTGCCAATATCCTCTGGATCATCGAAAAAGCAAGAGAGTTCCAGAAAAACATCTATTTCTGCTTTATTGACTATGCCAAAGCCTTTGACTGTGTGGATCACAATAAACTGTGGAAAATTCTGAAAGAGATGGGAATACCAGACCATCTGACCTGTCTCTTGAGAAACCTGTATTCAGGTCAGGAAGCAACAGTTAGAACTGGACACGGAACAACGGACTGGTTCCAAATAGGAAAAGGAGTACATCAAGGCTGTATATTGTCACCCTGCTTATTTAACTTATATGCAGAGTACATCATGAGAAACGCTGGGCTGGAAGAAACACAAGCTGGAATCAAGATTGCCAGGAGAAATATCAATAACCTCAGATATGCAGGTGACACCACCCTTATGGCAGAAAGTGAAGAACTAAAGAGCCTCTTGATGAAAGTGAAAGAGAAGAATGAAAAAGTTGGCTTAAAGCTCAACGTTCAGAAAACGAAGATCATGGCATCTGGTCCCATCACTTCATGGGAAATAGTTGGGGAAACAGTGTCAGACTTTATTTTTGGGGGCTCCAAAATCACTGCTGATGGTGATTGCAATCATGAAGTTAAAAGACACTTACTCCTTGGAAGAAAGGTTATGACCAACCTAGATAGCATATTTAAAAGCAGAGACATTACTTTGCCAACAAAAGTCCGTCTAGTCAAGGCCATGGTTTTTCCAGTGGTCATGTATGGATGTGAGAGTTGGACGGTGAAGAAAGCTGAGTGCCGCAGAATTGATGCTTTTGAACTGTGGTGTTGGAGAAGACTCTCGAGAGTCCCTTGGACTGCAAGGAGATCCAATCAATCCATCCTAAAGGAGATCAATCCTGGGTGTTCATTGGAAGGACTGATGTTGAAGCTAAAACTCCAATACTTTGGCCACCTCATGCGAAGAGTTGACTCATTGGAAAAGACCCTAATGCTGGGTAGGATTAGGGGCAGGAGGAGAAGGGGACAACAGAGGATGGGATGGTTGGATGGCATCACCGACTCGATGGACATGGGTTTGTGTAGACTCTGGGAGTTGGTGATGGAGAGAGGCCTGGCGTGCTGCAATTCATGGGGTCGCAAAGAGTCAGACATGACTGAGCGACTGAACTGAACTGAACTGAAAGGTAAGCAAGCATTTGTTTTTAATCATATACTAAGCGTTGTAGGCAGTAAATTCATTAACTGTTTCCACTTATATTTTATAGTTTATTGTCTGTCTCAAAAGTACCAATCCAAATGAATATGTAGATCTTGAATTAAAACCGAAAGTTTAAGTGCAAGCCTATACATTTAGTAGATTTGCACTGATAGGAAAATTGAGTTGTTTGCAGAACAATTATTTTATAAACATGAACTTACATTTAATACATTACATATTTATGCTTATAAATAAGAAAGATAAAGTGAAGCAGAAGAAGGTATTTGTTATTTACAATTCACCCTGAGGATTTCTGAGAGTACAGAATCACTCTGCATTCAGTGGCATTTCATACATATCAGAATGGTTCTAAGCAATAATGTGGAGGATGCACCATCAAGGGAATTGGTATTTAGCTGAATAGTTTAGCACCGAAAGCCACAAATATAGAGAGGTATATGTAGGTGGAGGGAGAGACTCAAACCAGAGAAATTTTTAGAAGCTATTGGGAAGAGTGGAAAGAAGGAGGCATGGAAGCTGGAAATGAAGAGGCAGACTTTTTAGGATAAAAGAGAAGTATGATTAATTATGATTAAATTGTTTGCTCTGTACTAGGTAATATACCTTCTTTTGCATAACTTTACCAAAATATTCAGTAAAAGCTATATTGTTGCCTTGTAATGCTTTGTAGAGAGAATTTGTATTTTGGAGCTACAAGGAAGTGTTGAGTTCAGTTGTAAGGTATGTTGTTGTTTAGTCACTAGGTCAGGTCCAACTCTTTGTGATCCCACAGACTGTAGCCTACCAGGTTCCTCTGTCCATGGGATTTCCCAGGCAAGAATACTGGAGTGGGTTGCCATTTCCTTCTCTAGGGGATCTTCCCTACCCAGGGATTGAACCTGCTTCTCCTGCATTGGCAGGCAGATTGTTTACCACTGAGCCACCTGGGAAGCCTTATAAGATATGTGCTTGTGTAGATATAGACCTTCCTTAAACAGTCTTTCTTCTGTAAGCTCATGTGAGCTTGTGCTAATATCATTTTTAAAATATGGCTAAAAAATTCAATTCTCCTTTAAAGAGTGTGCTTTTTATTTTTTTATTGCTACTTTGCAAAGTATGCTCCTCTATTTTTGCTAGATTTGTTCTTTTGTTCACTGAAACTCATCGTGAAATTTTAGATATGAAAGGGAACGTGAGGGTCATCAAGTATAACATCTTGCCAAGGTCAGGAACCCTCTCTCCTGACAGCTTGTACTTGTACTATTCTACTTCACTAAACAGCTCTAACTGCTGCAGGCTGTTTGTATTACACAATTCCCTCCTCACAACTTTCTTCAATTTTTCTAGTTCTCTACAACAGCTATGTGGCTGCAGTGTTTTCTTTGTGACTGTCCTTTGAATATTTGAAGAGAGCCCTGCTATTCCCATTGTTCTTTTAAAAATATTTAATCCATTTATCCTTTCTTTCAACCTGTGAATTCTACAATAAAGCACAATAGCCTATAGATATCATCTGAAAAGTTCTACTAGTCAGTGGTACTGTTATTTGACGCTGAACTGTATACTTTATGGATTTCTCTATAGATTCCATGAACTTTGTGATCACACATTCTGAAATATTGACATAGTTAATTGGAATTGTGTCTTTATACTATTTTTATGCATAGAGCTCTGTTTTACAATTTATTTTTTGATGACATATATTTGCTTAGTTAAGCTTGTTAGGAAGCTATTTGATAAATATGTTTAATTTTAAGTTAAACTTTCCATGACTACTTTGCAGAGTTTCCCTTTAGATAAATCAAATTATGATTAGGGGGAAAAAAGATTTTCGGTTTTTCTCTTTTGGATGTGTTTTTCATTACAGTATACCAATATGTGGCCAGTAGATCTCATATATCAAGGGGATTCCTAATTATGCAAATATTTGAATCCTATCAGGGACCTATTGATTTCTATTAAGTGATTTTTATTAAAATATTGTAACATTTAAAAGACTTTACTTATGACCTCAAGGAGACTGAATCAAGATTATGGATCATATATTCAATTTATTGTTATAAAATAAAATTATATAAACCTTGTATTCTTGGAACCATAAAATAAATGGTAACTTTAGCAGATGATGTATAATTTGATTATCACCTAAATCTAAATAGGCAGGATATTTTCTCTCATTGGTATTTTGCCATTTAGTATAGTGACCTAAATAAAAAAGACAAAACTCTAAGGCAAAATGAGACTTATATAATTACCTGGTATTAATAAATTATACATTTATTAACAATTAGGATTATATGATTGCTAAAAATCCTTTAAGCTCTGCATTATATTACTACATTAAAACTGCATTTTCAGAGTTGACAAAGAAGCAACCTTCAGTAAGAAAACTGACTACATAGACATACATGCCTTTTTCTTTTCACAAATGCATTTTAAAGCTATAAGCTATTAGTCTTTCTCTTTACTAAGTCAGAAAAATTGGTTTATTTCCACATATTTCTCCCAAAAGAAGTTTCTTCTTTACACACTAAATTTCTTTTCCGGACTATCATGCTTCAAGCAGTATGAGAAAGCCCTAGACCATTGATGTGGGGTTTATTATTATTGATTAATGAAGAGTCTTAATCTGATAACTTGTTTTCCAGAGTGAATTTCAAGGAAATATGTACATGAGAACCCGTATTTACATGGACCTCCTAGGAAAATCAAGGATAGGCACTTATAACTATGTGTCAAACACTAGAACTCATCCCCTCAGAAGAGAAGGTGAAAAAGGACACCCTCTATTCTTTTCAGGAATGTTCAGGAGCAAACCATTTATATTAAGCTTGAAGATGTTTAAAATATTTGGGTGCCATGATAGGAACTGTCTTAGATTATCAGCAGAGAGAGAAGCTCTTGGATGTATGTTTTGATTTAGCCACAGTGCTATGCCATTTCATGTTCTCTGTGTTCCTCCTAAAATGGGAAGCCATAAGCAAAATGAAAATGAAAGTCGCAGTCCTGTCGACTCTTTAAGACCCCATGGACTATACAGTCCATGGAATTTTCCAGGCCAGAATACTGGAGTGGGTGGTTGTTCTCTTCTCTAGGGGACCTTCCCAACCCAGGGATGGAACCCAGGTCTCCCCCATTGCAGGAGGATTCTTTACCAGCTGAGCTACCAGGGAAGCCATAAATTAGAATAATATTCAATCTTCTTGACATGTCTTTCCAGACTCTATACAATCTGGCTCTTACCTACTTTTGAATTATTCTCTTCCTTATTTACTATATTTCAGCTACAGTGATTTTCAGCTGGTTTTCTTTTAGCTGTTATTTCTTACCATAGGCTCATCCTAGAAGCTTTGCAGGCTGATTCCTTCATGTCTTTTTTCTCTTTTTTAACTTCCTCCCTTTTTCTTTTTTCCCTACAGTTATGGAGCTATAACTGACATAAAATACTGTATAAATGTAATGTGTACAATGTATTGATTTGATATGTTTTATATATTGCAAAATTATTACCCCTATAACATAAGCCTATACCTCTATCACACAACATAATTACCATTTATTTTTTGTAGTTAGAACATTTAAGATCTACTTTCTTAGCAACTTTCAATTATATAATACCTAATTATTAACTATAATCACTGTACTGTACATTAGATCACCAGAACTTATTCAGTTTGTAACTGGAAGATTGTACTCTTTGACCCAAATCTCTGTATAGTCCCAACCCACTCCACCCCACCCCAGTCTCTGGTGACCATCATTCTATCTGTTTCTATGAATTCAGCTTTTTTTTAGATTCCACATATAATTATATTGTTACCAAGTCCAAGCTCATACTGATAGTTGCACAACAGGTTAATAAATAAAGAGACAAGTTGTTGGGACAAGGAACAGTAACTTTATTCAGAAAGCCAGCAGACCAGGAACATGGTGGACTAGTGTCCCAAAGAACCATTTTCCCTGGGTTTGAGAACTAGTTTCTTTCATAGAACAAAGGGGGAAAGTGAGGAGATAAACTTAAAAGGCAGTAAGCTGCTTCAAATATTTCCTAATTCTGGCCAGACTCTGGGGAGGGGAGTGTTAATTTCTTCTTTCCTGGAATTGACCATGTGGGCCTGGTCAAGATGTTTCCTATGAGCTAAACAAAGGACTTTAGTATGCTCAGGCAAAGTAAAATAAACAGATCCAATATGTCAGATTTGTTCTTCTCTGTTACAATATTATCTTTCTCTATCCAACTTATTTCACTTAGTAGAAGGTCGTCAGGGTTAATCCATGTACAAACAGCAAGATGTCCTCCTTTCATGGCTAAATAATCTTCCATCATTATTATATAATTACAACATTTTATGCACATGTGCACACACAACACACATACAAACCAAATTTTCTTTATCCATTTTTGCATTGACAGACCACTTAGGTTTTTTCCATATTTTGGCTATTATGAATCATGCTAAAATGAATATGGATCATAGATTTCTCTTCCAGAAAATAATTTTCTTTACTTTGTATATTTACCCAGAAGTCAGATTGTTGGATCACATGGTAGTTCTGTTTTAATTTTTTGAGGATCTTCCATGGAGTTTCCCATAGGGGCTGTACCAATTTACTATCCACCAACAGTACACAAGGGGTCCCTTTTCTCACAATCCTCATTATTACTTTTTATCTCTTCTCTTTTGATAATAGCCATTCTAACAGAAGAGAAGTGATTTCTCATTGTGGTTTTTACTTGAATTTCCTAATGATCAGTGATGTTGAGAGGCTTTTCATGTATATACTTGGTAGTCATTTGTTTATCTTCTTGAGAAAATATCTATGCAGCTCCTTTGCCAGTTTTTAAATTAGATTAGTTTTTGGTTTTCTTTTTTCTATTTACTTCTATGAGTTTTTTATAAGATATGATTTGCAAATATTTTCTCCCATTCTTTAGATTGTCGTTTCATTTTGTTGATGGTTTCCTTTGCTGTGGAGAAGCTTTTTAGTTTAATGTAGTCCCACTTGTTTCTTTTTGCTTTTGGTGTCAAAGTAAAAAAAAAAATATAGTCCAATGTCAAGGAGTATGCCTTCTATGTTTTCTTCTAGGAGTTTTATGGTTTCAGCTCTTACATTCAAGTGTTTGAGTCTTTAATCCATTGTAAGTAGAATTTTATGTATAGTATGAGGTAAGGATCCAGCTTCTGTCTTTTTCATGTGGCTGTCCCAATTTTCCCAGCAACATTTATTGAAGAAAATGTCCTATCTCCATTGTATGTTCTTGGCTTTTTTGTCCTACATTAATTGACTACATATGCATGAATTCATTTCTGGGCTCTCCATTGTGTTCCATTGGTCTGTGTCTTGTTTTTATGCCAATATTATATGTTCTGACTACTATAGCTTTGTAATATGGTTTGAAATCAAAAGGGGTGAAGCTTCTAGCTTTGTTCTTCTTTTTGAAGATTGCTTTGGCTATCCTGGGTCTTTCGTTGTTCCCTGCAGAAGGATCTGGATATTTGTTTCTTAGGTTAAGGAAGTTTCTTGTCATTATTTCTTCTAGTTTCCTCAACCATTTTCTCTCTTTAATGGGATCCCTATAGTGCATATCATTATGGTAGTCCATAAATTCCATTAAAGCTATCATCACTGTTTTCATTCTTTTTTTATTTTTGTTCTTCTGATTGATTAGTGCTGCTGTGTCCTTGAGTTTGCTGATTGTTTCTTTGACTTCATCTAGTCAACTGTTCAATTTCTCTATTGAATTTTTAAGTTCAGTTATTATACTCTTCAGGTCTGTTATTTCCATTTAGTACTTTTAGATATTTTATCTTTGTTCTCCTGACCTCAATGAGCATCTCTATGACCATTATTTTGACTCTATATGAGTCGTCATTTCATTTTGATCTACTTCTATAGTTTCATCTTATTCTTTTGTTTGGAACATATGTCTGTGTTTCTTCATTTTCCATGATTCTTTGTATGGGTTTATGTGCATTAGGTAAAACAGCCACCTCTCCTGGGCCTGACAGAGTGGTCTCATGTAGGAGATGAATGAACCTTGTCAGCTAGACCAACCCGTGCTCCTGATTGTTTCTCAAATCTTTATGATTGTCCAATCCTCTTCCTTTGCTCTTAGTGGCTCCAACTAATTTGAGGGTGTGCCAAGATCCATCAATGTCCCCAAAGAGAGGATCACAGTCAGCATGTATAATTCATGCTGAGTAGAACTGGATCCCAGGCAATAGCTGGGAAATGCATGGTTAAGTCACTCCTAGGGGTGGGGTGTGACTTTTTGCCATCTCCCACGGTACGGGGCAAGCTTCCCTTGTAGCTCAGTCGGTAAAGAATCTGCCTGCATGCAGGAGACCCAGGTTCGATCCCTGGGTTGGGAAGATCCCCTGAAGAAGGAAATGGCAACCCACTCCAGGATTCTTGCCTGGGAAATCCCATGGGCAGAGGAGCCTGGTGGGCTATAGTCCATGAGGTTGCAAGAGTCAGACATGACTTAGCAACTAAAGAGAGAGAGGGTACTTGGCTCAGGTGTGTAGCTTTTTTGGGGGGGTGGGGGTGGGGGTACTCCTAAACCCATTAAGGACTCTTTTGTTTGCTATAGTCCCATGGGAATCCACTTAGAGCCAGACAATCTGGGGACCTGTCCCTTGGGTAGCAGCTGCTAAAGCTGGGGTGCAGAACTGTGTACAAGCTCTTTTGCAGGGGCATTACTTGTGAATTGGAGCAAGCAAGAGAGAAAGGGTGAGAGAGGTGTCCACTGGCTTCCCTGTTCTCAGCTGAGGTTCATAGACAGCCTGTGATGTATGCTAACTTAGAAGCCTGATTTTCAGACCACAGCCTTTAAAGTATACAAATAGTCCCCATTTAGGGAAAGACTGGGAGGTGGGCAATTTTGCCACTGTCTCTTCACTGAGCCTTCAGTTGATAGCTGCAGAGAATGCTTGATCCTGTTAATTACCTCTTTATTTGCTGTGGTCTTGTGGGTCTCATGGACTCAAGGTCCATTGGCTTTCCCAGGTAAATGTCTTGGGGGCCTGCCCTTATTTCAGTTCAGTTCAGTTCAGTCGCTCAGTTGTGTCCGACTCTTTGCAACCCCATGAATTGCAGCACACCAGGCCTCTCTGTAGGAGTCTTTAAAGTTGGTGTGCTAGATGTAGTGTACAAACTCTTTGCTTTTCAAGGAGAAGCTGGGAGTTTTTTCCTAATTTTATAGTCCTATGCTGGCAATAAGGTTTATGCTGGCAATAAGGTTTATAGTGAGAGCATGTCTCAGATTTTCCTACCCATTTCATTGTGGATGTTTTCTCATTCGCCCAGTGTGTAAGAGTGGCTCAGCTGATTTCTAGATTTCTTTTAGAGAGAACTGCTCCATGTATAGGTATTTATTTGGTATGTCCATGGGAGAAGGGAAGTTCAGGAGCCTCCTATCTCACTTTGTTTAAAGACTGCCTCCTTTCATGTCTTTAGTATCTCTGGTGAACTATGAATTCCTCAGAGAAACTTTTACTTTGAATTCAATCTAAGGTAGCTTCTGTTGTGTCACCCTATAATGTTTTATTCATGGTATTGATTACTCCCTATTTGTTTTATTTTTAATTTTTTTATTGTGATAGGTCATATAAAACATACTATTTTAACATATTGTAAATTTCAGTGGCGCCAAGTACATTCACATCATTGTGCAATTCTAACCACCATCCATCTCCCAAATTTTTCACTTTCCTAAAATGAAACTTTGTCCCCATTAAACACTAAGTTTTTCTTCCTTCCTCCAGTAGTACTTAAGATTTATGAGAACAATGTATGTAATATATACATATGACTTATACATATTATAAATATACAGGTATTACATATTATTATAATTTATAAGGTATAGTTCAATGAACTCACTTTATCCAAGAGTTTGGATTTTACATATAGAATATTGTACATGTTTAAATATAGAAATATCTGATTAAAATTAGCCTTTTTTTAATTGTTAAATAGTTACTTTTTATATATATGTTCTATATAAAAAAAAGTCTTTAATTTGAAAGTCAGCTTACTGCTTCACTTATCTTTTGAGTTACTGAAGTTGAATTCTTGGAAAGGAAAGATGTGAACACAGGCCTCTACTGAAGAATAATAAAAAAGTTGTCAGTGTGAAGAATTAGTCTGTGATCTGGGAATGTTAGCTTGCTTCAGCTTAGAAATCCAGTGATTGACTGTACAAAATTTTTCCAGATTGAAACTCAGAGATGGAGACAATCTGATCCTTACTAGGAAGATCTCAGTAGATAATGCTCCAAAAGATAGGGTTGCTGTTTGATGAAGTACATGTTAATCTGTCCATTAAAAATAAAATAATGGACTAACTTCTTAGAATCCCATTAGAATAAGATGCTTAGGAAAAGAGCACTGTTGTTCTTTTGAGTTTCAACAAAAGAGCGAGAATCAAGGCATTCTTAGTATAAACAGAAGGCAATAATAAAGGAGATAGAATATGGAACTTCCTGTAAGTTGAGAAGAATCACACCAATATAATACCAAATGTGTCTGGCTCATTAAAGAAATTTTGAAATATTGACTCAAGAAAATCAGAATAGCCCTGGAAAATCTCAGATTTGTTTACTCTGTGTTATAAAGTTAACACACTGTGTGTGTGCCTAGTCGCTCAGCCCTGTCCGACTCTTTGCAACCCCATGGACTGTAGCCCGCCAGGCTCCTCTGTCCATGGGGATTCTCCAGGCGAGAATACTGGAGTGGGTTGCCATGCCCTCCTCCAGGGGATCTTCCCAACCCAGGGATTGAACCCAGGTCTCCCGCATTGCAGGAAGATTCTTTACCATCTGAGCCATTGGGGAAGCCCATAAAGTTACTGCTTAGTCACTCAGTCATGTCCGACTCTTTGTGGCCCCATCGACTGTAGTCCATCAGGCTCCTCTGTTAATGGGATTCTCCAGACAAGAATACTGGAGTGGGTTGCCATTTCCTTCTCCAATGAAGTTGGTAGTACCAACCAAAAAAAAAACCAAGTCTGGTACAACTGTAGTGATAAATTTAAGGATTTGTTGAAGTAATGCTATTATGAAAAGATAATGGTATAATTGGCATATTAAATAGTTGTTAGCCATATTTATTTTAATTTTATTTCTTCCATATTTTGATAGCTTTTAAATTATAAAATAAATAGACCCTTTACACATTTTGTTGTAGTTCAGCTTCTGTAGTTGAACTACGCTGTGCTATATACCTGGAGTCTCCATTGTCTATTTCTGTCACAATAACTGATTAATCTGATCATTCAAGAAGTCATCCTAGTGCCCTGAACCCAAGTCTAATTCCCTCTTTAGAGACCAAGATGTTTTATCTAAGGTTTAATTATGTACTCAGTATTGTGATTGGTTTAATCTTATGTGTCTCCCCCACTTTACTGTACATTTCATGCCTCTGGGTCTGCATCCCTTTTTACCATTGCATTGCCAATATCCAGTTCAGTGACTAGATGATGAGTGAATGACCATAATTTGTTGTTGGGTGAAATAGAATTTCCTCAACCTAGAGAAGATGCACTTACTGATGAATATTTTTTTCCTCTGATGTTAGACAATATTTCCCCGACCTCTCCAACTTTACAATGGAATCTGGTGGAAAGTCAAATGATTACATAGTAACTATATGGTTACCTAATACTATACATTTTGTCTGATAAATAATCATACCTTTTAAGACTGTCAAGTCTAATAAACAATTTTTGACTGTCCATTCACCCTTTACTATTACTAATTTGCTAATAAACACAAATAATAAGTGGACTCATGACTGGTTTTTATTGAGCATCTATCATATGCTTTCTAGGCCTGTGTATAATAGTTATGTTACTTAATATTTATAACTATGCTAGGAATACTTAATCTTTATAAGTATGGCCTCTTCTGATAGGTGTTGAAAATGAGACTAAGTGTTTAAAACCTGTATCCAACTGGTAGGAAACAGAGGCTATATTACAACCCAAATCTATCTTACATCAAAACTTCTGCATACTCTTTAACTAAAATTTTGAACATTGAACTAAAGTTTTCTTCTGAAAACTTCATGTTATGTATCTAAATCCATAAAATAGTAGAAAAATGTCAAATACTATGTGCTATTTATACAGTGGATAAAAATGTTTTATATTACCTTAAACTTGTAACATTAAAGCAGCATGACATTTTATTTATTTTTTTATTAATAAATTTTATTAATAAATTTATTTATTTTAGTTGGGGGCTAATTACTTTACAATATTGTATTACAAATACAATATTGTATTTTTGCCATACATTGACATGAATCAGCCATGGGTTTACCTGTGTTCCCCATCCTGAACCCCCCTCCCACATCCCTCCCCATCCCATCCCTCTGGGTCATCCCATTGCCCCAGCCCTGAGCATTTGTCTCATGCATTGAACATGGAATGGTGTTCTCTTTCACATATGATAATATACATGTTTCAATGCTATTCTCCCAGAACATCCCACCCTCACCTTCTCCCTCAGAGTCCATAAGACTGTTCTATGCATCTGTGTCTCTTATTCTGTCTCGCATATAGGGTTATCGTTACCATCTTTCAAATTCCATATATATGCATTAGTATACTGTATTGGTGTTTTTCTTTCTGGCTTACTTCACTGTGTGTAATGGGCTCCAGTTTCATCCATCTCAATAGAACTGATTCAAATGTATTCTTTTTAATGGCTGAGTAATATTCCATTGTGTATATGTACCACTGGTACCTTATCCATTCGTCTGCTGATGGACATCTAGGTTGCTTCCATGTCCTGGCTATTGCAAACAGTGCTGCGATGAACATTGGGGTACACGCATCTCTTTCAATTCTGGTTTCCTCAGTGTGTATGCCCAGCAGTGGGATTGCTGGGTCATATGGCAGTTCTATTCCCAGTTTTTTAGGGAATCTCCACACTGTTCTCCATAGTGGCTGTACTAGTTTGCATTCCCACCAACCGTGTAAGAGGGTTCCCTTTTCTCCACACCCTCTCCAGCATTTATTGCTTGTAGACTTTTGGATAGCAGCCATTCTGACTGGTGTGAAATGGTACCTCATTGTGGTTTTGATTTGCATTTCTCTAATAATGAGTGATGTTGAGCATCTCTTCATGTGTTTGTTAGCCATCTGTATGTCTTCTTTGGAGAAATTTCTGTTTAGTTCTTTGGCCCATTTTTTGATTGGGTCGTTTATTTTTCTGGAATTCATCTGCAGGAGTTGTTTGTATATTTTTGAGATTAACTGTTTGTTGCTTCGTTTGCTATTATTTTCTCCCATTCTGAAGGCTGTCTTTTCACCTTGCTTATAGTTTCCTTTGTTGTGCAAAAGCTTTTAATTTTAATTAGGTCCCATTTGTTTATTTTTGCTTTTATTTCCAGTATTCTGGGAGGTGGGTCATGGAGGATCCTGCTGTGATTTATGTCGGAGAGTGTTTTGCCTGTTTTCCTCTAGGAGTTTTATAGTTTCTGGTCTTACGTTTAGATCTTTAATCCATTTTGAGTTTATTTTTGTGTATGGTGTTAGAAAGTGTTCTAATTTCATTCTTTTACAAGTGTTTGACCAGTTTTCCCAGCACCACTTGTTAAAGAGATTGTCTTTTCTCCATTGTATATTCTTGCCTCCTTTGTCGAAGATAAGGTGTCCATAGGTGCGTGGATTTATCTCTGGGCTTTCTATTTTGTTCCATTGATCTATATTTCTATCTTTTTGCCAGTACCATACTGTCTTGATGACTGTGGCTTTGTAGTAGAGCCTGAAGTCAGGCAGGTTGATTCCTCCAGTTCCATTCTTCTTTCTCAAGATTGCTTTGGCTATTCGAGGTTTCTTATATTGCCATACAAATTGTGAAATGATTTGTTCTAGTTCTGTGAAAAATACCATTGGTAGCTTGATAGGGATTGCATTGAATCTATAGATTGCTTTGGGTAGTATACTCATTTTCACTATATTAAATCTTCCATTCCATGAACACAGTATATTTCTCCATCTGTTTGTGTCCTCTTTGATTTCTTTCATCAATGTTTTATAGTTTTCTATATATAAGTCTTTTGTTTCTTTAGGTAGATATATTCCTAAGTATTTTATTCTTTTTGTTGCATTGGTGAATGGTATTGTTTCCTTAATTTCTCTTTCTGTTTTCTCATTATTGGTGTATAGGAATGCAAGGGATTTCTGTGTGTTAATTTTATATCCTGCAACTTTACTATATTCATTGATTAGCTCTAGTAATTTTGTGGTAGAATCTTTAGGGTTTTCTATGTAGAGGATCATGTCATCTGCAAACAGTGAGAGTTTTACTTCTTTTCCTATCTGTATTCCTTTTATTTCTTTTTCCACTCTGATTGCTGTGCCAGAACTTCCAAAACTATGTTAAATAGTAGTGGTGAAAGTGGGCATCCTTGCCTTGTTCCTGACTTTAGGGGAAATTCTTTCAATTTTTCACCATTGAGGATAATGTTTGCTGTGGGTTTGTCATATATAGCTTTTATTATGGTGAGGTATGTTCCTTCTATTCCTGCTTTCTGGAGGGTTTTTATCATAAACGGATGTTGAATTTTGTCAAAGGCTTTTTCTGTATCTATTGAGATAATCATATGGTTTTTATCTTTCAATTTGTTAATGTGGTGTATTACATTGATTGATTTGGGGATGTTAAAGAAACCTTACATTCCTGGGATAAAGCCCACTTGGTCAGCAGCATGACATTTTAAACTGTTCAACTAGCTGGCTTCTTTAAGGAGCTACTTCATTGTAGTGGAGGAAACTTTTCCATTCACATGTGACAAACATCTTGGTAGTACAACGGTATATGGTATTGCAAGAAATTAAAATTGTAATATCATAGCTGAAAAGACTTATAAGTGATTATGCCTTCCAGACATCTGTTTTGAGTCATAAGATTGTTCAAATTATTTAGTGTAGATGGTCAACAATTGTTTTTAAACTTAAAATCCCTCCAGGCCATACCAGTGTTTTATTTATTCTTCAGCTGTCCAACGAAAACTTCTACTGGTCTAATTTATACTTTCTATTGTTTATCTGTAGGACAACTCACTAGTGTGTGTGTGTATGTGTTTGTGTGTGTGTGTGTATGTAAATCAGCTCTCTTCTCTGAGCTAAAAATATTACTTAAGGCTATACAAAGTTCTCATATCACCTGCAGGATGTTTGTCAGGTTTCTCTAGTAAAACTTGTGTCATTATAAATGATTTAACTGTCACTAGTAACCCCTAAAGTAAGTATATATTAATAACTTTTATGGTAACTTATTGAATTTAAATAGCTACATGAATATTAATTGCATAGTGGAAAAATTAATTCCAACAAATTTTACTATACAGTGTTTGATTTTCCACCAAATTCCATCATAAAACTGGAAGTTGGGAAATTTTTAACTACTTGAAATTATAAAAGTGTGAAAACCTATTAAAATTCCCCTAAATTATATACTACAAGAAGCCTAGTAAAGTTTATGTAAAAGCAGCAGATTTTTATTTTTATTCTTCAATCGAAGAATAAAATATAGTTACAGTACTAGCAATTCTATAAGTGTATGTTTTAATGTTAATATTCTTTTTCTGTTTTAGTTGTAGCATCAAATTACTGTATAAAAAAACAGTCCAGAGTATCAAACTAAATATTTGTGTAAATATTATTCAATTAATTAGATATCTATGATTATTAGGTTTTACTAATAATCTCAGGATGTAGGTTTAAAAAAAATTATATCCTCTGAATACAGGAGATAGAGAAGTTCAGGCTTTAGATTGAAAGTGTAATAACTAACTCTGGCATTTACTAGTAATCATAGATATTCCATTAAAACTAATATTTTATAAAATATACTTGGATTGCATAGTTTGTTTCTGACTTTTTTAATGACAAGTTAACTTTGACTATGTAAAATACTTTTCTTTAAAGTTAATTTCAATTCATCCTGTTTTTAACTTCAGGATTCTAGTCTAACTCACTAATGCATGCATGCTAATATTAGTTCAATTTTTAAATATAATCTTTATTGTAAATTCTTTCTGAACAAATTAGAACTTATGTATGTTGAAGATGAGATTCCAGTTTGATTTTTCAAAAACTCTCCCAAAGATGATGAAATAATATAAGATAATGGGTCTTTGATTTTGTTGTTAATCCCAGTGTCACTGTCATGTTTATTTCATGGTGTCCACAGTGCATTTCTGAATACTGACTTACTAATGTGTCCGTTATGGATAATGATTAACAGAGGACCACTGGCATTATGGCAAGGCCAGGAAACATGGAAAAGACGGCTGGTATTTTTAATGTCTTTCTTTTTAATCTATGAAGTCACAGTATTTGGAGATTATGATTTTCATAGCTTTATCATTTTGTTATGTATTTTTTCTGACTTAGATTTCTAGTTATAAATTCCATTTGATTTTCACTGTCACTATCCTTATCAATGTTAGCATATTATTATGAAAATATGTGTATCTTCTATCATGTTTACCTCATTCTAGTACATCTCTTATTCTCAGTCTAACTAGGCAAGATTGGTCTTTCAAAATCTAGTGCTTTATACATGTGTCCTCCAATTTAAAGGCCTTCGTTGACTCCCCAATGTCCATTTTTTTTCATGCATCAATCATGTACCTACTTATATTAGACCCTCTGCGTGTGGAACACAAGATCTAGACCCAAGTCCTTGTCCTTTTTTATACTTAGTTCCTATCTAGTGCTCCATACTCAGCTCATTTTCTTTTCTGTACAATTATTCCACTTTAGCCAACTGTCTTCTACTTGCTACCCGGACATGCCATAATTATTCTATTCCTTTTTACCAGAATATCCTCTCCACTTGTTTAAAAGCTTTACTTTTATTCTTTTTAAGCTCTGCCTGTGTATTGACACATTTAATCTTATAGCATCTCTGTGAGTTAGGTACCACTGATATCCCCGTTTTTCAGATAGGGAATCTGAGGCACAAAAAGGTTAAGTAACTTGCTCGAGGTTACACAGCAAATAACATAGAACTGAGAATTAAACTCTGATATTCTGACTCAAAAAGTCTGATCTCTCAACTAGTTTATTTTGAGATTTTTACCCATCCTTCCCTCTTTCTCCTCTTTCGTCCTTTCTCTACTTCTTGTTATCTTTCCTTCTCTCCCTTTTTCCCTTTTACTCTTCTCTCATTCTTTCAGGAATAAGATAAATTCCTAGCTGTGTAGTATCCTGGCTAGAGATGCATGGCAATATTTGCTTTAGTGTCATCTTCTTTTCTGAGTGATCATCATCTTCCCAGGATCTTCCTTCTGTGCTGGCATTTGCAGAGGTGTATGCATCTCCATTTGATCCCATTTTTTTTCCCCGACTTCCTTCGTTATGTCCAAAATGCTCCTCAGTGTCTGCTGGCTCTGTGTTTCTTTTTTTTTTTTTTAATCCTTTCATGATAAGGAGAATTTGGCTGCCCTTCTATACTTTCTTGACATTCCAGGAATCTCCATGGGCTTTTCTACACCAATCTCCTTTCATAGCTCCCTCAATTCCATTTCCTTTTGACATGGAATTCTTGGCAACTTTCTGGACCTTGATACCTCTCAGGGCAAGCTAGGGAAGAGATCAGCTACATCCTGAATTATAGTTCTGGTTCTAAGCCTCTCATATATCCATCTTTTCTATGTTGTAATTTCTTATCTCTGTACTGTCGGCTCTGCAGTTCTTATTATTTTCAGTTCTCCTGTATTATGACTGAATTACCATTTTTTTTTGTTTGCTGATTTTAATGTTTTAAAAGGCAGGGGCTTGATGTTTATTTTTGGTTCCACTTTCCCTTAAGGCACCAAGTTTCTACAAGTAGCTAGGCCATTCATCAGGACAAGGAAAGGGGAAGGATGAAAACAAATTCTGTTACAAGATTTTAATGTAATGTCCTCACATTAGCATGAGATTGGAGGTAAAGAATATGTTTATATGAATGAGCTGGTAGGGAGCTAGATTGATGAAAATTTTGTTTTAATGAGATAAATAGAAGGAAGGCGTTTAATGTTTTAGATATAAGTAACCTAACAGGAAGGTTGTATGGAGGAATTTTGTTGTTTTATGCTGGGATATGATAAAATAAAAGAGGGGGACAACAGAGGGCAGATTATTAAATACTTTATTGCCTATAGCCAATTATTTCCTCCTGAGTGTGCCATATCTACTAGTTTCATTAATGCTTTTGTTTTTCATGGAAGACTAGTGTCTACCTTCCCACAAAAGGTGAAATAATTTTTGACAATTCCATTTTTACTGTATTAGGTGCTCCTTAAATGTATATTAAGTTGATAAACTACCAATAACTCATATGCTTTAGTATGTGATTTGTGTTATCATGTCATAACTTTTAACCTTATTTTATAAAAAGAAGATGAATACTTAAGTGTACCTGCCAGCATTTCTAAGTGACTGTCTCTTTTATTCATGGTTTTGTTTCCTCTGACGGGATTCTCAAGCAGGCAGTTCTTATCTCTGTTTTTATAGTTTCTTAATTATTCACTGTCATTTTGAAATGAATGCTCCAGGAATATTTGAGTATTTACATACTCTTTGTCACCTTGCTTAACTCTGCATATCTCATAGAAAGGTCTTGATAATTATTGTAATAGAACTTAAAAGAAGTTATGTCAGCCTGCACATACCATTAGTGCATTAGTGTGTCAAAATAGCAGTGAATGACACAGCTCTAGGCAGTCTTAAAAGCTCCTAATGGCAGGCCAACTCTAAGGAATTGATTTGTAAGCAATACTAAGGCTATAAAACTTTCTCCCTGATATATAGTTCAGAAAGCCTTGTTCTATTATTCACCTTATTTTTAGTAAATGAGTAATAACTCTTTGAATAAGAGAACAATCTATAAAGACAATATAGTTGATGTGCTTTATGTTAAAGTAGCAACAGAAAACTTCAAATAGCAAAACTAACAAGGTAGAAGCATGTTAAAATTAATTCAGTTGTTAACATTTAAACTGCAATTTAATCACAGGTCGAATATTATAAGTTACTGTTTTGTGGCTAATATAAATGGATGTGGTAATGTGGTTTGTCAAACTAATAGCTTTTTGACACCTAGAAGAAATTGAAGACAAAAGGATTTGAAATGTAAAATACACTTCATAAATATAAATTTATGAGAAATAATGTAATAAATATAAATATAGTTATATATTGGTTTTTAAAACTGGAAAAGTATATTTTAAACCTAAGGGTATACAAAATTCTAAGGCTAATACACTTTATGACCTAATACACTTTAGCTGTGTTTTAGTTTAAAATGTGCTTTTATTGTTTTTCCATACAGCAATCAGAAATTCCTATAACACTATGCTGTTGTTTGGTCTAAGTCTGTCTCTCTCGGAGCGGGGGGCTCCCTTAGAACAGGGACCATCCCTATCTTGCTAATCATTGTGGCTTCCAGGACTAAGCCAAATATATAACACAAACTGGGAACCCAGTTAGTACTTGATTTGAAAGAATATGTGCTCCCTCAAGGGCCAAACCATATCATTTTAATATAAAAAAAAACGGGCTTGTAAGTATCATAAGAATGGCAAAAAGGATAATTCAAGTGAGATATATCTCAGATTCCTAAAACTTGCTCCATATGGATAGTTGTTGAAAGAAAAAAAATGTAGTATATAGTACAATTGATATTCAGATTTGCACATAAAATAGATGAGTTCTGTTAAAGTATTTGAAATTTTCTCTTTAACCGTAAAATTTGTAACTCTGATTCAGATCCAAATTCATGGCTAAATCATACAAAAGTGACTGCAAGTAAATTGCTATTTTGAATGAATCTGGAAGTATTTTTTTCAGTGGAGAATGAGCTGAAATTGGTAATAGGCAGCTTCATAGCTCATGGATCCTATTCCATTGCAAGTGACAAGGATGGAGGAATTTCAGGTAGACCCTAAAGATCTTTGAAATTTCCTAGGGTGCATATGAGTGCAGAGAAAGAAAGATGACCTGGTTCATTTATTATTTATTTATTTCTTCCACTCTTCATTCATCTTGTGTTCTTTACTGGATTTCACTAAGGAGTTGAAAATAGTGACTTTTTGATACATTTTTTTTTTATCAGACTGAAGATACAGTTATTGCAATATCAGAACAAAAAATATTCCACATAAAATTTTAAAATTATCCCATTGCCCCGGCCCTGAGCCCTTGTCTCATGCATCGAACATGGAATGGTGTTCTGTTTCACATATGATAATATACATGTTTCAATGCTATTCTCCCAGAACGTCCCACCCAAACCTTCTCCCTCAGAGTCCATAAAATTGTTCTATGCATCTGTGTCTCTTATTCTGTCTCGCATATAGGGTTATCGTTACCATCTTTCAAATTCCATATATATGCATTAGTATACTGTATTGTTGTTTTTCTTTCTGGCTTACTTCACTCTGTATAATGGGCTCCAGTTTCATCCATCTCAGTAAAACCGATTCAAATGTATTTTTTTTAATGGCTGAGTAATATTCCATTGTGTATATGTACCACAGCTTCCTTATCCATTCGTCTGCTGATGGACATCTAGGTTGCTTCCATGTCCTGGCTATTGTAAACAGTGCTGCGATGAACATTGGGGTACACAGCAGTGGGATTGCTGGGTCATATGGCAACTCTATTCCCAGTTTTTTAAGGAATCTCCACACTGTTCTCCATAGTGGCTGTACTAGTTTGCATTCCCACCAACAGTGTAAGAGGGTTCCCTTTTCTCCACACCCTCTCCAGCATTTATTGCTTGTAGACTTTTGGATAGCAGCCATTCTGACTGGTGTGAAATGATACCTCATTGTGGTTTTGATTTGCATTTCTCTAATAATGAGTGATGTTGAGCATCCTTTCATGTGTTTGTTAGCCATCTGTATGTCTTCTTTGGAGAAATGTCTGTTTAGTTCTTTGGCCCATTTTTTGATTGGGTCGTTTATTTTTCGGGAATTCAGCTGCAGAAGTTGCTTGTATATTTTTGAGATTAATTGTTTGTCTGTTGCTTCGTTTGCTATTATTTTCTCCCATTCTGAAGGCTGTCTTTTCACCTTGCTTATAGTTTCCTTTGTTGTGCAAAAGCTTTTAATTAGGTCCCATTTGTTTATTTTTGCTTTTATTTCCAATATTCTGGGAGGTGGGTCATGGAGGATCCTGCTGTGATTTATGTCAGAGAGTGTTTTGCCTATGTTTTCCTCTAGGAGTTTTATTGTTTCTGGTCTTACGTTTAGATCTTTAATCCATTTTGAGTTTATTTTTGTGTACGGTGTTAGGAAGTGTTCTAGTTTCATTCTTTTACAAGTGGTTGACCCGTTTTCCCAGCACCACTTGTTAAAGAGATTGTCTTTTCTCCATTGTATATTCTTGCCTCCTTTGTCGAAGATAAGGTGTCCATATGTGCGTGGGTTTATCTCTGGGCTTTCTATTTTGTTCCATTGATCTATATTTCTATCTTTGTGCCAGTACCATACTGTCTTGATGACTGTGGCTTTGTAGTAGAGCCTGAAGTCAGGCAGGTTGATTCCTCCAGTTCCATTCTTCTTCCTCACATGTAAACCCATGGCTGATTCATGTCAATGTATGGCAAAAACTATTACAATATTGTAAAGTAATTAGCCCCCAACTAAAATAAATAAATTTATAAAAGAAAAAAAAATTTTAAAGTTAGATACACACATCCATATACATGTAATACATAGTTTGCATGTATAAAGGAAATAAAAATATTTTTCTAACATATAATTACAGGCTGAATTCATAGGAAATTTTATACCCAGTATTACTGTACACTTTTTTAGAAGCGGAGAAAAGCAATATGGCATAGTTCCAAAATTTTACCATACATTAAAATTACTTTAAAATTCCTTACTCCCATTTTACAACATTTTAATTTTTAAACATCTTAACATTTTAACAAACTGCACTCTATCCAACTTCCTGTTTCAAATTGCTCCCTCAACTTATCATTTACTACTCTGGACACAGTGGTTAACTTTTTATGGGGTGATTATTTTCCCGTTATTTCTTCTTTCAATTCCATTTTCTACTTTTCCCCTCTAAGGACTCACAAACACATGTATGTGTCTTTCCTCATTTACTTGATATGTGGTCTTTTTCATGAGACTGTCTTTCTGTGAAAATGAAATTTTATATCTGGTTAAAAATTCCAGAATGCAGTGTCCTAAGTGTGTATACATTTCTGAATACATGACCCTAAATCTGAAAAGCCAGACAGGAAAATGACTTACTTGTAATATCCATAACTACTTATAATAATGCAACCTTATAGATTTACTAAGGCCATGATATACAGTCGTGTAAATTCCTATAAGTAAGATTTTCATCTCTGAAAGTGTTCCATACCACAACGAACAGATTTGTAGTTTACTTAATTATGACTGTATATCTTCAGAGCACTTATTAGTCATGCCTCACACTCACTTTAGAGAGATCGTGTTCCACATACAGTTTTGGTTTTGTCCAAATGTCTCTGAATATTTTGCACTTAGCTTAGTTTCACTGAGACCTTGGGCTTAAATATACATAACTTTTTAAAAGACAGTGTTACAATGTTACTAACACTTTATAAACTTTTTGATAAGATATTCCAGTTAGTGACTATTTTCCCCAGCCTTGCTTCATCCTCAGCCATCATAATGAAAGAGAATACATTAAGATATGTATAAAAATAAACAGACACACATATAATATCTATTAAATGAGATTTTGCAGGGTAATGATAGGTTCAGGAGAGAGAAACTACAACTAAAGGAGTTCAGGCTTGACTGTGTGTTTCACTTTTGGTAGTAATAAAAAAGATGAAGGTACAAAATATAATAATTGAGGGCTGGGGAGAAAATTTGAGCCAACTACCATGAAGAAGTGGAACTTTAACTTTTATTCAAATATCTACAAACAGTATCTTCAAGTATTTAAGCCTGTATTCTTGAAGCAAAGAAATTATAAGGATAAATACAAGTGACTCAGTTTTGTGTACTATTAAGTAACACTAAGTCACATGCTGTATTAAAAATATTTTTATTGTCAATAAAATACGCAGCTCACTTTTTTTCTTCTCTGTAAGCAAGGATCAGGAAGAATTTCTTCAATTCATTTTTTGTAGACACTTTGGGAATCCACTTGCTCAGAGGAAAAAGAAAGTCTCTCCTTGGGTTTGAGGCTAGCTTTCATCTGTCTCCATGGTCCTACTTACATCAATCTCCTCTGTCCCATTTCTTCAGAATACTCCCTAATTCAATTATCCTCTTCCTCCTTTTTCTTTAACTTCTCCAGCAGCTGACACTCCCTTCAGCATGTAGTATATTCATGATTCCAGGACTATTTGGACCAAAATCAAGATCTCCTTCCATGACGCATTAACTATTTTCAGTCTCCCTTTCTTTGTGTTCAGGCTCTAAA
Source organism: Giraffa tippelskirchi (assembly GCF_054371585.1). Classification (NCBI taxonomy): domain Eukaryota; kingdom Metazoa; phylum Chordata; class Mammalia; order Artiodactyla; family Giraffidae; genus Giraffa; species Giraffa tippelskirchi. Next base: position 83,247,839 of record NC_137275.1, on the reverse strand, counting down.
GGAGAGTCTGACTCTGTTGTCTCTGTTTACCTTCTATGATGCCTCCACCTATTTTATTCTGTCTTCGACCACCCAGTCGCAACTGTTAAGTGCAGCAGTGAACTCTTAAACACAGAATCAAAAGAACAAGTTTTGAAGCATTGTTTCTTACTTTTTATTTTTTGTATTGTTTCTTACTTTTTATTTTTTGTTTGATTTTATTTTGTTTTTTCAGTATGGGCCACTGTGACCGCTTCCTCTGTATTTGTACCTGTCTGTCTTGACTTAGCTTTGTGACACAGACTGGGCAGGTACTATAGCATAGTGTTTGATTTCATGAAACTTGTCAGAAATATATGGATTTATTATCCCTATTGTACATTTAATATGTGGGTTACTTTGGGAACATTACCTAATCTTTCTAAACTCAGTTTTCTTTTCTTTGAAGTAGATAGTAATCATATCTAACCCATAGTGTTGTAAGGATCAATTTTTTTTAATTATTAAAGAGTCTGTTATCATATTTGATACATGCTGAGCCCTCAATAGGTGATAGCTATTATTCATATTTTTAAACCATGAGGACACTCCTCCCTCTCCCTTTCCTCTCTATATCCACTCCTCTGTCCTTCCCCTTTTTTTTTCTCTTCTCTTCTTTTTTCTTGTCCCCTGCCTCCCCTCTTCCTACTTTCTTCCTCCCTTCTTCTCAGTCTCTTTCTTTAGTCCTTTCAGATGCTCCAATCACTAGCATGGCTACTGCTACCAGTAAATCCCAATCTGTTTATTCAGGCACATTTTTCTCAGGTGCTTCAACTACATATTGAATTTCACACTAAACTTTTCCAGCTGGGGATTTCCTCAGGGACAGCATGTTCCAAGCTAAAGTGACCCCATCTCATCACTCACTCTACATATGCTCCATTACCTACAGTTCTGTGCTTTGTTATTGATGCCAGTCACTTAGTCCTGGAAGTTCTTTAATTTCACTATCTCTTAAATCTGTATCATCTTCTTCCTGCCTGTTCTTCTATTTCTAGCTCATAGTATTATTATTATTCATCTAGATTACTACAGTGGCCTGCTATACAAGCTCACTACCTTTGGTCTTGCACATTTCTCATCCAATATTCAAACTATGCCAGTTTGAAACATTCAAAGTACAGATCTGATTTTCATATAATTGTTAAAGTTTTAATTGTTCCTCGTACAATCTCAGGTTTAAAACAACTTCTTAACAAGGTATGCACATGAATGGTTTAACTGCTTTGTTTTCTATATATTTTTGTTTGGACCATTACTGTCTTATGTATGGCAAATGATACTCTAATGATATATACATCTTGGCAAATGTTCTAGGTGCAGTTGAAAAATAATTTCTGAAGATACTGTGCATAATTTTCTATATATGCCAATTATATCAATTTGGTTAAATATGTATTTCAAATTTTCAATTGTGTTACTGTTTTTTTCTGTTTATTCTACTAGTTATTAAGAGAGGTGCATTAAAATTTCCTACTATGATTGTAGATATATATATTTCTCCTTATTCCCCGGTTAAAATTTTGTTTATATACTTTACATCTCATTATCATTAAACAGAAACTAAGGATTGTTTTCTTATTGGAATTACTTTATCATTATGAATTATTCCTTTTTTATCTCTAGTGATTATTTTTACCTTCAAGTCATCTTAGTTAAATATTAATATATACACATTTCTTTTAATAAGTATTTTGTGGCATGTTTTTTCATTCTTTTACTTGTACTTTTCTGTGTTCTCATATTTTAAACATGTTTCTTGTAAACAGCAAGTGGTTTATGTTAGTTTCCATCTTTTTAATGTATTTTTAGTACTTTTAGATTTGATGCAGTTACTAATATATTTGCTAATATATACTAATGTCATCTTGCTATATATTTTCTATTTCTTCCATGTAATTTTTGCTGTTATTTATCTCTTCCCTCTTTCTTACAAAGGACTTTAATTATATTTGTATCCATTGTGTTATATTTTCTAATTAATTTACTTGTTTATTATTGTTGTTTCTTGCATTCATTTGTAGTGCTTTTGCTTTAGATTTTAATACACAACCTTGATTTATTAGTCTTCCTAAGCTAGTGTTATTAGCACTTCCAAAAAATACTAAAACCACACCTCACTTTAGCTTCATTTAGCCCCTTCTTACCTTTTGTACTATTGCTCAGACATTTTTGTTTCTTTGATGTACATCCACAAGACACAAATAATATTGTTGTTCTAAAAAGTCAATCTTTTTTCTGTATATCAAAAAAATCACCTTTTCTAGTGCTTGCTGTTCATTCATTCCTTCAGTTTCATCTTTCCATCTGAGGTCATATTTTTCTTTCAGCCTGAGAAACTTCCTGTGTATTTTTTTATACTGTAACCAATTGTCTCAGCTGGTGACTAATTCTCTGACAATACTTTGATTCCACCCTTATCTTTAAAGGATATTTCACTGGGTTAAAGTCTAGTTTGGAATTTTTTTTTTTTAATCTTTCAGAATTTAGCACATTTTCTACTGACTTCTGTACTTCTATTGATAAGTTGGTTATCAGTTTTATGTTACTCCTTTTATAATTTAATCTTTGTATTTCATCAGTTTACCCTTGATGTGGTTAGTTATGGTCTTCATATTGTTTACCCTGCTTATGATGCAATGATCTTCTTAAATATATGGGTTGATAATGTGGATCAGTTTTAGAAAAGTCTTGGTCATTATCTAATCAAAGATTGATTTTACTACAATTTCCCTGTCATTTCCTGTGGGTAGTCTAGTTACAAGTATGTTAGACCTTTGCTATTTCCTTATGTGTGTTGTACTCTATTTTGTTCTTGCCATGCTTTTTTCCGTCTGTGTTACAGTTTACAAATTTTTTATTGACCTGTTTTTTAGTTTACTATAGAAACTGTCTTCTTCTCCATCCAGTTTCTACTAACCTCATTCCATGAGCTTTAAATTTCAGATATTGTGCTTGTACAGTTTTTAAATGCCTACTTGATGCTTACTTTATAGAAATTTTTAATCTTTTCATGAAAATTTTCAATCTTTTCCTTAATTATTAATAACATTGATATTTTACTATTAATCTTGGAAAACTCAGTATCTGAATCATTATCTCTTATTCATATACTTGTTTACTTTTTTTCCTGACTGTTGATCACGATTTCCTCCTCCTTTGCATGACAGTAATTTTTTATTGTATGTCAGACCTTGTATATAAGAAACGTTTTAGCTCTATAATTTATTTCCCAACAGGGAAGGCTTACCCGTGAGACTAATCACTTCAATCCTGTCCGGGACTGAGCAGGATCAAGTTTAGGTGGCAATTTGAGTTAACTCTCAGTTTATCTTTGATTCATCCCTGTTCCTTGGACATGACCCTGTGAACTTTTCACTGAAAGCCTGATAGATTTTTGTCTCCTTAGCTGTGAAAGACTGCAGAGATTTAACTTTGGTATTTTGCCCCAGAAAGCTTCAGGATACGTCAGATGTGCGTGTGTGATGGGACTGTGGCTTCTTAATATTTGCCTCACAAGCACAGCAAGATGGAAAAGATTACACTCTTCCCTTCAGGCCCAGCACCATCCTTGTCCATTTACCTCTGATGTGGAAAACCAGCCACTCACCCTGTGACTTGTCTAGTTTGTGAACAGTTATCCTGGATCCACATGCCCACTGAATATTCTGCTGGTTTCTTCTTATTCCAGTAAAGTCACTTTGTGTGATCCTACTCTGATCTGCAGATCACACCCAAATGTCCTATAGAAGAAAACAGATGGTGATTACCTGTTGAGAAAAGACTCACCACTGTGGTATTTTAGTTTGTCTATTCTTTATTGTTTCCTCAATACTCTGATATACTTTAAAAATGTTTCTTTTTCAAGTTATCTGTTTTACTCATTTTACTAGTTGTTGTAGTGTGAATGTTGGCAACTGACTAGATCCTATGAAGAAATGGAGGCTCCCCACTCGTATCTGGGCTTCCCTGGTAGCTCAGCTGGTAAAGAATCAGCCTGAAATGCAGGAGACCCTGGTTCGATCCCTGGGTCAGGAACATCTCCTGTAGAAGGGGTAGGCTACCCACTCCAATATTCTTGGTCTTCCCTGGTGGCTCAGACGGTAAAGAATCTGAAGCTGTCTGTTCTTTCCTAGGGTTCTCATAACACTGTGATACTCTCTGCTTGTCTTTGTCATAATACTTTTCTCGTTTGATAACAATGATCCCCTCTGTGTCTGTATGTGTGTGCAGGAGATAGGGGTACTGGTTGTGTTTCTGTCTCTGCGCCTAGACTGTAGGGTTTCTAGAGTCAATGTCCCTAGCATGTGCCTATGAATGATGGAAGGTGAATACATGTGGAACAAATCAATGATTGGCAATTATACTCATTCTAGGACATAGGTTATTAGATGTTTGGAATTAGTTGTTGTCTGAAATATTTAAAATAGCTTGATGTAAAAGGTTCCAGTATCCATAACTATCTCCACTCTGACATGTAATCTTGGGCCAAAGATGTAATTTTGGCCCTGACAATAGTTTATCATTTTACCCTGATAAACATAGAACTTCCACTTTTGTAACTTTCACAGGGTTCAGCGAAGTGCTCTGCTCTGAGTAGACAATGTTTATAGGTAAGACTCTTGCTAAAGTTGCAGTGTTCTTAAATTTTCAAGATTTAATTCTGATAACCAACTGTATAACATTTTTACCTGGAGTACACTATTCTGATGTTATTTGTAATTCTGTAGCACAAACTCCTGCCCTTTTCCATCTCTTTACCATGTGACAGAAGTGTAGAAAACCACAGCAAAGTTTTATATATTTTTGTCCTTATGTAATGATAAAAGTACATATTTTTCTTGATTTAAAATCACAAACTATGAGTAACTTTCTAATGTTAACACCTACATAAGGGTTAGTTTTCAGGGTTTTTTTTTTTTTATATTGTAATTACACAAATCCTAATTAAGTTATTCTTGATCACACATTTCTTCCTCATTTGGAAATTCTATGATTCCCTGAACAATGTGCTAATGAAGCTTCACTGTTCTTTATGGTTTATTTTAAAGCAAGACACTATTACACAATTTCTTGTAAGATTTGTCTGAACCTAATTAAAATTTAGTGCATCAATTCTAATTTTATAGATTGAATGTCTAAAGTTCATAAGAAGGAGTAAAGTTTCATCCTAAAATTTTAAATGGAAACTTTTTCAGTATTATGTAACCCTACATCTGAGCCTTCTTAAAATTTTCTCATGAGTTGGGATTAATTGGTGAAAATTTTCTTAGCTTCATATCCCTAATGTAGTCAAATTGTAACTACTAATCTTTTTCTACTACAACCTTTTTTTAATATAACAAAATTCCTCACTAGTTATTTAAGAAAGGAAACAAATCATAAGGGATTAATGAGTGATAATGTGATATTAAAAATATCTCAGAAGTCAGATTTGAAGGACTTTCTATAAAGCTTCCTACATTATTTTTATTCCAAATAGTATCTTCTTTTGAATTAAGTGATTTGTCAATAGCCTATAAAACACAGTTTCAAATTTTTGAATATATAGAATAGACATGCTTGTTAAAAAACACTAGTTAATGAAATGGAAAACAGCAAACTATTTTGAGGAGCTCAGTAATACTGAGTTGATACTTTCTTGATAGATTGCATTTTCTTTATCGTTTAATTCAAAGTGTTACCTAATTTGCACTCAGACTTTTTTGACCCAGGAATTATTCAAAAATATGTTGCCTATATTTATGGTTTCTACTTCTCTGGATTATAGGTGGTAGGGTAGGGGAAGCAGCTGGTTAAATGTGCTTTTAGTAGATAGTTATTCAAAGAAATATATCAGTATTTAAGAGGAAAAATCAAGTTGTTTAGTTATAATTTCATATGCATAAATTGTAATTGGTTCAGAAACACTAGTATTTAACCTAATATTTTAACTTGTTTACTATCAAATATGTAATTGGTTCAACTAATCTAGAGGAAGAGGTGGATTAACTAGGGAAGCCAAGGTGGGTAATTCCCAGGAGATTCTAAAAGGTGGCACAACCCTAATAAATCTACCATCTCCCAAGGCCTGAGTCAGCTATTCTATTTAATAAATTGTTATTTTCTAGTACACCAAAGACATGTAAAATTCATGGGAAAACTTATGTTTACCAAGCTCAGGAGACTGACATATAAAACCCAAATAGCAGTTTACAATAAGAACTGTAATGTCTAAAGGTACTACTAAATAAGGAAAATTACCTTGCAAAGCCTAATTATAATCAAGGCACCAGTCTATAAATTCATGGTAAGAAATACAACTATCCAGGGAACTGGACACTTGAATCTTCTAGTAAGCACATTTTCTCTCTAGGTGCCATGTGAGAAACTATTATAATTGAAAGGTAGTTTGGTGAATGTCTAATCAGAATAAGGTAAATTAGCTATGTGATTTGAAGTTTGATACTCAAGTTAATATGCTTCTCAAGGACCATGAGAGTGTCTTATTCTTTTTTTTTTTTTTTTTAATCCTGATTGTGTGGAACATGCTAGAGATTTTTTAAGTCTGTTGAATGAACACTCTGTACAGAAGAAGACATGTGTTCCAGATGCTAGGAAATATTTCATTTCCTGCACTAAACATATTGTCTTTAACAAGTATATAATTGCTAACAATGATAGGAGAAAATACCTGTAAAACTAGTAGCTAATCAATTTTATATAAAAATCTCTTCAAAATGAACATGAATACCTAAGGTAGGATTGCTCATTACACAACTCCTGGGTCACCATTTAGTTAGAATGCCACGTGGAGGTGCACAATACAATAGTACTGACCTATGGTTAGCTCATTTTTACATTTTAAGATGAGTGACAAGAAAAGCAAAGTATATTATTAAAAATATGTGCAATTATTATAGACAAGGTGCTGCATTACATATTCACAACAGATAACTCACCATAAGAACACTGCCGTGCACAGTTTCAATGCACAGTGCTCCAAACAATGCCATCAAGAACTTAACGCTTTTGCACTATCCAGCACATAACCAATTAAAACTGCCTTTCTCACCCTAACCCCTCTGTACCTGAGTCACTCTTTGCTTTTGTTGTCGTTTTACTTTCTTTTCAATGATTATTCTTTCAATAACTGTTATCCCCAGAAATCATATGTCAAGGACTATCAACTTCTATTTTCAACTTCTGGGTTAGATAAGTATCTTGATTACATATTTGCTGTTGCTATTCATTGTAGGGGTGACAGTAAGCAAAGCACACCTGAGGGTAATCATCGTGAAAACGGGAGAAATGATGTTTAGGGAGAGGGGTCCTTTGCACACCTTGAGTTCATCCTGAGTAAATGCTTTGGGCTCTGCTTGGATTGGTACTTGTGTGCTGTCTTGTTTATTAGCAGCAGTAGACTAAATATCCGGAGAAGGCAATGGCACCCCACTCCAGTACTCTTGCCTGGAAAATCCCATGGATGGAGGAGCCTGGTAGGCTACAGTCCATGGGGTCGCTAAGAGTCAGATATGACTGAGCGACTTCACTTTCACTTTTCCCTTTCATGCACTGGAGAAGGAAATGGCAACCTACTCCAGTATTCTTGCCTGGAGAATCCTAGGGACGGCGGAGCCTGGTGGGCTGCCGTCCATGGGATCGCACAGAGTCGGACACGACTGAAGCGACTTAGCAGCAGCAGACTAAATATCCAACTCAGGTTATCTAAAGACATACCTCTAGAGTTTGTCACCATTTGTGACTGTCCTTTTGCATGTGGGCTTCAGACTTCCAGTTTTTAGCTGTGCTACTTTGGGCGAGACTAATTCCTATGAGTGTTGGCATTGCTTTAACATGTTGACAACAATAACTTTCAGAATTGTAAAAAGCAAAAACATATTGCAGTAGCTATTAAATCATTCCTAGGACATAATAGGTTTTTCTGTTGGCATTCAACCATTATTTGAAAGTAAAAAGGTTTCTCTTTAAAAACTCAAGCACTTTTTTTCTGTTTGTTTTGTTTACATTTTAACGATCCCTTAGGAAATTCCACATAAGCACTTTCATTACTAATCTGCTGCATTGTATGTGATTTTTGATTATTTTCCTCTCCAGTGACCAATGTAGGTTGATAAAAGAGGACATTCAGATTTTAAGATCCTGGAGAATAGAAAATTTAATATTTTTTTCTATTTAATGTAATAATTTGTTATGTGTAATATAGCTTAAAATTTTAAAAGATAATTTTTTCTCACATTATTTCCCTTCGGTACTTTTTCAGTTTTTCTCATTTTTCAATGACGTTCTTTTTTTACCCCACCACAAAATTTTTTAAGCTTATTTAAATGCAGAAGTATAATTTTGAACTGCAGTTATGACTAAATGATACATTTTGAAATATATTTTCTTTTTCCCTGCTGTTCTGTTTTCAAATGAGTATTTTTTAAGATATTGAAAACTATGTCTTATTTTTGGAAACATCTAAATTATTAAAAATATGTTATCTATAAGTTCTGTTCATAGCATTTGACAATTTCTATGGTGTAAATACTTCTACCATGACAATTTTAAACAATTAGTGGGTAAAAATTCTGAAACTTTAGACACTGTTCTGTGGTCTATGTCATTCTAGCATTTCAGGAATCTTACCATCCTGAAAACTAGGTACATAAAAGGAAAGAATAAAATATTTACAGTCCTTTACAATTGAATTATCTCCTTGGTAACCAAATAATATAAAGAAATATCTTCTTATAAATAATTACTTCAGCTACAAATGAATACAAAATAATAAAATTAACTATAACAACTTTCCTATCTTCAGTGAACTCAAAATAGATTTTGAACATCAATAGGAGAGAGTGAGTGAGGGAGAGAGATAGTCAACACAAAAGCAAAATAGACATGTTCTCTGCTACTGACTGTGTAATGGAGGAAAACACAGCAATTTTTTTATAACAATGTTTTTAACTACATGTTTCAACTTATTCTGCATGTAATGACTGCCTGCTCTGTTTTTTTCCATTCCTCTCACTTTAATTATTTTGATGCTAATACTATTTTTCTTGGTCAGGGTTTATATTATATATTCCCCTACAACCCTAATTTTTCTAGCAGGTATGTACTAGAGCACTAAGTGGATTCAACATTTGGTGTCATCCTTAAATAATCATAGCTATATCATTAAATTTTAATTCTTGACTTTTGAGTCATCTTTTGGCTGTCTAGATTTCAACACTGAACAGTTAATTTTTAAGCATCCATGAACACATATATATTGTCTCATATATTAGAGTGTTTGGCATTTGCATTTATACCTAAAAAGCAACTCATTGGGGAATAATAATATTCACTCATACATTTTTTTCCCCATCAGAAATTTGAATTTGAAAACAATGTTTGACCGAATTCTGGTGTTGAGTGTTGTGGTGATGAAATTTGAGACTAGCTTAAATTTATTTCTCCTTGAAGTTGACTTGTATTTTCTGCCTGTTTGCCTGAGGAACTCTTTATCATGGACACAGAGTAAGTTTAGACAGATTAGTGTCATTTCTGTCATTTATGAATGTTAAAGTCCTTTCTGGTATATAGTGTAACATCTTTAGATTCAGTTCTTCATTTATTCAGAGAAATGTTACTACAATACATGTCTTCAGTTTTTTAAATTCAACTTACCAGATATTTGATCACCTTAGTGTCTGTTTATCAGCATCTCTCAATGAGAAGCTTTAATATGTTTCTATTTCTATTTTTTCTTAATTTTTTATAACTACCTCAAATATTCTCTAAAGTCATTGGTGTGACTTTTATTAACTCTGACTCTTACTATTTCTAATCTGTACATTTGATTTCAGTATTTTGGCTCTTAATTTTGTTGTCTTGCATCTTATCTTTGTGAGTCACCTAATGACTTCTAATTTCTTCTATTGAATTTTTCTCAGATTGTTCTTGAGAATATGCTTTTAGTCCTTGTATTATGTTTCAAATTATGTTTTTATTTTGCATCTCTCTCACTTCTAATGCTTTTTCTTTTTTTCCTATTTATAGTATGTTTGTATAGTTTATATATGCTATTTCGTTTCATTTTTTAGAAATGTTAAAATGGGCAGCTTTGTTCAGAACTTTTATTTTCTCTGACTACATGTGATTGAATTATCCTTGACACTTTTGTATATTTTAGAGTGTTTTCTCTATTTTACTATTATCTAAAGGCTAAATATTCTTATCTATACACTTTGTGTATTTGCATATTAAGTAGTATTTATGAACTCTTCCTGCACCTACGTCCTCCTCTCTCTGTCATGTACTATTAATAGATCAGGTCCTCCTTCACTCAAAGGCATCTCTTCAGCAATTCTGCTTTCCTTCTTCTTCATCAGGCTTTTTTTCTCTTTTACACCATCTCAACATCAGGTTCTGGTATATTACATTTTTAAAGTGCTTGGTTGATCCCTCTTCCTCTCCAATCATTGGTGCATGTTTCTGTTTCCATTCACTATAACTTTCCTTAAAACATTTTCTGGACTTGTTTTCCCCACCTCCTCTCCTTTTATTCTCTTTTGTACCTAGTAGCCTTTTACGCTACACTGTACAGAAACCACTCTTGTCACGGCCAGTGAGAACTGCCATGTGGTTAAATTCAGTGTGGATTTTCAGTCTTCATCTTACCTATTAGCTGCATTTGATATGGCACTTGACACTCCTTCCTCCTTGAAGGGCTTCCCTGGTGGCTCAGCTGGTAAAAAAAATCCACCTGTAATGTGGGAGACCAGGGTTTGATCCCTGGATTGGGAAGATGCCCTGGAGAAGGGAATGGCTATCCACTCCAGTATTCTGGCCTGGAGAATTCCATGAACTGTATAGTCTGACTTGCAAAGAGTCGGACACAGCTGAGTGACTTTCACTTTCACCTCCTTGAAACTTCAATGCTTAACATATAGGACAGCATCCTGTGTCACTAACCACCCATTTTCAATTTCCTTTTCCAGTTCCTTCTGATCTCCCTAATTTTATTAAAGTGGGAGTGCTCTTAGGCTCTACTTTTCAACTTCTTTTTTATCTCAGAGCCTTGATGACAGCTTTAAATGCTATCTTTATGTTGATGAGGTCTCATGTTTTACCTCCATCCAGTCAGGCTCTTTTCACTATACTTCAATCATCAAACCCCCACTTGGAAGTCTAGTGGGCATTTCAAATTTTACATATCCAAAGCCAGACTTCTGGCTTGACTCATCTCTTCCTCACCTTCATGTAGTTGGTCAGAAATTCCTATTGAATATATAGGAATATATATATTCTCCTTTCAGAACATATATGAATTTCAACCTCTTTACAACTTCTAGCCCTACCACTGTCATCAACTTTTCTCTGAATGATAGATGTAACTTCCTAATGGGTCTCTTTGTGTCTATGCTTGCTCCTTCTAGCATTTATCCTCAAGACTGTAGTCAGAATGTGCTAATTAAAATATAAATTAGATTAAATCTCCCATCTGTTCAAAACACTCCATGCTTTACTTTTCATTCTATGTAAAAGCCAAAGTACTTACTTACAATGATATAAGATCCTATGCAATACACCTGCCTCTAGCTCCAACCCAACTACTTTTTTATCTCATCCCCTACTAACTTCTGCCGGGTTCACTCCCTGTAAGTGGCACTGTCTACCTGGCTGTTGCTCAGGCCTGCTTTTGTACCTGCTGTCTCTGCTGCCTAGAATCTCAACATTACCTGTTCAGTGGTTCACTCTCAGTTCCTTCCAGTCTTTCCTCATTTGTCACCTTCTCACAGAGGACTTCCCTGACTACTCTATTAATTGGAACACTTCTCCCCCAAGGACTTCTCCATGTCTCTTCTTTAACATTTAATCACATTTTAATAAGCTATAGACATATTTGAGTTTTGATTTTAATAACTTTCTAAATAAGGTAAACTTCATAAACTAAATATTTTTACCTGATTTGATTACTGCCATTTCTTTAGTACCTGAAGCAGTGCCATATACATAATAGATTCTCAAGAGTGGTTAAATAAACAAATGAAAGAATGAACAAATGAATGGTGCAAGGGCTAGATCTCAGCTATAGCTCACTATAATTCATGCTGGGTAACCTGGGTTCTTTTTCTTATTGTTTAATTGCCGTGTTAGGGCCCACTTATCCCAAGTAAAGAGGTGTGGAACTCCCATAGTTTTTAGATCTTTTACTTAACTCAATATGATATCCTGGAATATAGAAATTCCCGGTGATAGTTTCTCACTCTGCTGATTTTTTCCTGCATCATAGAAGTTGTTAATATTTGTACTTTCTTGGGTTTATTCTGATTTTCCCAGGGCTGATGAATCACTCGAGTAAGCTTTGCTCAAAATTAGAAAGTATAATGAGAATTAGCAGGATTTTCTTGACTCCTCATTTCCTAAGTATATATTAATTTCTTTGAGGGAGATGGGGCAAGGAGTGATACATTTTTTAGTTTGGGCATCTCATTGTATCCCATTAATAATTTAGGTCTTGCTGGTGAATTTTGTTGGAATTTTTTACTGTTTTCCTTCATTTTGTTAAATACAGAAGGAGTGAGTTTTTTTTTTTCAGTACTGTTTCAATCCTCTATAGTACAGGAAGTCTGTATATTTTAAAAAATGAAGCAATATTAAAAATAAACCAGCAATCTGCACTATTGGCATGTTTTTGTTTCTCTGTTTCTTATTTTAGTTAAAATGTGCAATTATTTGTTGCAAGTTTCAAGATCATTATGTTTTTGTTCAGTCTTCCTTTTTATTTTTGCAGCTGTAGATTTTACTGAGAATCTGAGTGACATTTTCCTAAACCATATGATTATGCATTTTTTCTTTTGTTTCATACATGAAAGCATTTGGTTTGTGGTTTATAAAAAGCCTTTATAATTAAACAACAGCAACATTTACCAGTATCGCTTCTCAGTGACAAAAAAGTCTTCTCAAATGCTAAATAAGATCTTTATGAGATTTCTCTGAACTAAACTGCATGCTGCTGCTACTGCTAAGTAGCTTCAGTCGTGTCCGACTCTGTGCGACCCCATAGACGGCAGCCTACCAGGCTCCGCCGTCCCTAGGATTCTCCAGGCAAGAATACTGGAGTGGGTTGCCATTTCCTTCTCCAGTGCATGAAAGGGAAAAGTGAAAGTGAAGTCGCTCAGTCGTGTCTGACTCTTAGCGACCCCATGGACTGTAGCCTACCAGGCTCCTCAGTCCATGGGATTTTCAGGCAAGAGTACTGGAGTGGGGTGCCATTGCCTTCTCCGACTAAACTGCATAATAGGCATTAAAAACAGAAATATAGACCAATGGAATAAGATAGAAAGCTCAGAGATAAATCCACATACCTATGGGCACATTATCTTTGACAAAGGAGGCAAGAATATATAATGAAGAAAACACAGCCTCTTCAATAAGTGGTGCTGGGAAAACTGGACAGCTACATGTAAAAGAATGAAACTAGAACACTTCCTAACACCATACACAAAAATAAACTCAAAATGGATTAAAGACTTAAAATATAAGGCCAGAAACTATAAAGCTCCTAGAAGAAAACATAGACTGTACACCCTTTGACATATATCACAGAAACATCCTCTTTGATCCACTTCCTTGAGTAATGGAAAATAAAACCAAAACAAATGGGACCTAATTAAACTTAAAAGCTTTTGTATAGCAAAGGAAACAATAAATAAGATTAAAAGAAAACCCTCAGAATGGGAGAAAATAATTGCAAATGAAACAACTGATAAAGGATTAGTCTCCAAATTATATAAGCAGCTCAATATCAGAAAAATAATTCAATCAAAAAATGGGCAAAAGACATAAACAGACATTTCTCCAAAGACATACAGATGGCCAATAAACACAAGCAAAGATGCTCAACATCACTAATTATTAGAGAAATGCAAATCAAAACTACAATGCAGTATCACCTCACACTAGTCAGAATGGTCATCATCAAAATCTACAAACAATAACTGCTCTAAAGAAGGGGAGAATAGAGAACCCTCTTGCACTGTTGGGAATTTAAATTGATACAGCCACTATGGAGAACAATAAGGAGATCCCCTTAAAAACTATGAAAAAAACTACTATATGACACAGTGATTCCACTACTGGGCATATACCCTGAAAAAACCATAATTGAAAAAAACACACGTACCCCATTGTCCATTGCAACACTATTTACAAAAGCTAGAACATGGAAATAGCTTAGACGTCCATTGACAGATGAATGGATACAGAAATTGTGGTACATGTATACAATGGAATATCAGCCATAAAAAAGAATGAATTTGAGTCAATTCTAGTGAGGTGGATCAAACTAGAATCTGTTACACAGAGTGTAGGAAGTCAGAAAGAGAAAAAGAAATATCATATATTAACACATAAATATGCAATCTAGAAAATGGCATTGATGAACCTATTTGCAGGGAAGGAATGGAAACACAGGTGTAGAGAACAGACTTTTGGACACAGTTGGGGAAGGAGAGACTGGGATGAATGGAGAGAGGCATCAACATATATACACTACCATGTGTTAAACAGATAGCCTGGCACTCTGTGATGATCTATAGAGGTGGGATGTGGGGAGCAGAGGAAGACTCACACAGAAGGGACTTATGTATGTTTGTGAGTGATTTTGTGTTTCTGTACAGCAGAAATCAACACAACATTGTAAAGCACTTTTCCTCCAATTAAAAATACATTTAAAAATATAAACTGAATAATATAAAAATTGAAGCAAATTGAAATTTTTATGGCTGCATCCTGCAGAATAAGGGATTTTAGATACCCAGTAAGGATCAAACCAATGCCCGTTGCAGTGGAAGCTCAGTCATAACCACTGGACTACCAGGGAACCACCACAAATGGACTTTTTATTAAAGCTCTTATAATTAGTGGTGTTGAACATCTTTTCACATACCTCTGGGCCATCTGTATGTCTTCATTGTATACATGTCTGTTTAGGTATTCTGCCCATTTTTGGATTGGGTTGTTTTGATGCTCTTAAGTGTCATGAGCTAATTATAAATTTTGGAGACTTATCCATTATTGGTCACATCATTTGCAAATATTTTCTCCCAAATGTGGGCTGTCTTTTTGTTTTGTTTACTGTTTCCTTTGCTGTGCAAAAGTTTTGAGATTAGTTCAGTTCACTTAAGTCACTCAGTCATGTCCGACTCTTTGTGATCCTATGGACTGCAGCAGGCCAGGCTTCCCTGTCCATCACCAACTCCCGGAGCTTACTCAAACTCATGTCCATAGAGTTGGTGATGCCATACAACCATCTAATCCTCTATCATCCCCTTCTCCTCCCACCTTGAATCTTTCCCAGCATCGGAGTCTTTTCTAATGAGTCAACTCTTCACATGAGGTGGCCAAAGTATTGGAGTTTCACCTTCAGCATCAGTCCTTACAATGAATATTCAGGACTGATTTCCTTTAGAATTGACTGATTGGATCTTCTTGTGGTCCAAGGGACTTTCAAGAGTCTTCTCCAACACCACAATTCAAAAGCATCATTTCTTCGGCACTCAGATTTCTTTATAGTCCAACTCTCACATCCATACATGACTACTGGAAAAACCATCGCTTTGACTAGACGAACCTTTGTGGCAAAGTAATGTTTCTGCTTTTTAATCTAGGTTGGTCATAACTTTTCTTCCAAGGAGCAAGCATCTTTTAATTTCATGGCTGTAGTCACCATCTGAAGTGACTTTGGAGCCCCCCAAAATAAAGCCTGCCACTGTTTCCCCATCTGTTTGCCATGAAGTGATGGAACCCCATGCCATGATCTTGATTTTCTGAATGTTGAGTTTTAAGCCAACTTTTCACTCTCCTCTTTCACTTTCATCAAGAGGCTCTTTAGTTTTTCTTCACTTTTCTGCTATAAGGGTGGTGTCATCTGCATATCTGAGGTTATTGATATTTCTTCCGGCAAACTGGATTCCAGCTTGTGCTTCATCCAGCCAAGCATTTTGCATGATGTATTCTTCATATAAGTTAAATAAGCAGGGTGACAATATACAGCCTTGACGTACTCCTTATCCCAGTTGGAACCAGTCTGTTGTTCCATGTCCAGTTCTAACTATTGCTTCCTGACCTGCATCCAGATTTCTCAAAAGGCAGGTCAGGTGGTCTGTTATTCCCATCTCTTTAAGAGTTTTCCACAATTTATTGTGATCCACACAGTCAAAGGCTTTGGCATAGTCAATAAAGAGGGGTAGATATTTTTATAGAACTCTCTTGCTTTTTCGATTATCTAACAATGTTGGCAATTTGATCTCTGATTCCTCTGCCTTTTCTAAATCCAGCTTGAGCATCTGGAAGTTCATAGTTCACGTACTGTTGAAGCCTGGCTTGGAGAATTTTGAGCATTACTTTACTAGCTTGTGAGATGAGTACAATAGTGCGGTAGCTTGAGCATTCTTTGGCATTGCCTTTCTTTGGGATTGGAATGAAAACTGAACTTTTCCAGTCCTATAGCCACTGCTGAGTTTTCCAAATTTGCTGGCATATTGAGTCCAGCACTTTCAAAGCATCATCTTTGAGGATTTGAAATAGCTCAACCGGAATTCCATCACATCCACTAGAGTTGTTTATAGTGATGCTTTCTAAGGCCCACTTGACTTCACATTCCAGGATATGTGGCTCTGGATGAGTGATCATGCCATCGTGATTATCTGGGGAGTAAAGATCTTTTTTGTATAGTTTTTCTGTGTATTCTTGCCACCTCTTCTTAATATCTTCTTTTTCTGTTAGGTCCACAGCATTTCTGTCCTTTATCGAGCCCACCTTTGCATGAAATGTTCCCTTGGTATCTCTAATTTTCTTGAAGAGATCTCTAGTCTTTCCCATTCTATTGTTTTCCTCTATTTCTTTGCACTGATCGCTGAGGAAGGCTTTCTTATCTCTCCTTCCTATTCTTTGGAACTCTGCATTCAAATGATTTTATCTTTGTTTTTTCTCCTTTGCTTTTTACTTCTCTTTTTCTCAGACAGCCATTTTGCTTTTTTGCATTTCTTTTTCTTGGGGATGATCTTGATCCCTGTCTCCTGTACAATGTCACAAACCTCTGTCCATAGTTCCTCAGCACTCTGTCTATCAGATCTAATCCCTTGAATCTATTTGTCACTTCCACTGTATAATCGTAAGGGATTTGATTTAGGTTATACCTGAATGGTCTAGTGCTTTTCCTTACTTTCTTGGACGTGGGGCATCTCCTCACAGTTGCTCCAGCACCGTGCAGCCACCACTCTAGCCTTTTAAGAAGATCTCAATGGATGAGTTAGGATGTTTAAATCTTTATTTTAGCTCCATCCAATTCAGGTTTTGAGTTTAAGTAGATACCCTTTTTTATTTTTGTTTTATTTGCATTATTCTGGGAGATGGAGCAAAAAATATATTTCTTCCATTTATGTCAGAGAGAGTTTTGCCTATGTTTTCCCCTAGGAGTAACTACAATGAGATAACCATTCTAGCTGGTGTAAAGGGATATCATCAAACATCCACAAACGGTAAATATAATGTAATGTAAATTGGTATAGCCAATGTATAGCAATGTAAATTGGTATAGCCTCTGTGGAGAACAGTATAGAGATTCCTTAAAAAACTAAAATTAGAGCTACTATATGACCCTACAATCCCACTCTTATGCATATATCTGGAGAAAAACATGATCCAAAAGGATATAAGCACCCCAGTGTTCATTGCAGTACTGTTTACAATAGGCAACATATGGAAGCAACCTAAATGCCCATCAACAGAGAAATGGGTAAAAAAAGATGTAGTACATTTGTATAATGGAATAATACTCAATCATTAAAAAGGATGAAATAATGCCATTTGTAGCACCATGGATGAACCTAGAGATTGTCATACTGAGTGAAGTAAGTCAGACAAAGAAAGAAATATTGTATTACATCCCTTATATGTGGAATCTAGAAAGAAATGATAGAAATTGACTTACAAATCAGAAAGGGACTCACAAACTTAGAGGATGAACTTATAGTTGCCTGTACATACTGCTATATTTAAAATGGATAACCAATAAGGACTGACTGTATAGTACATGGAACTCTGCTCAATGTTATGTAGCAGCCCAGATGGGAGGGGAGTTTGGGGGAGGATGGATACATGTATATATATATGCCTGAGTCCCTTTGCTGTTCACTTGAAGCTATCACATTTGTTAATAGGCTATACCTCAATACAAAATAAAAAACCAAAATTTTAAGAGTACTATTTAAAAAAACTTAATACCTTACATGAAAATTACATATACCTTCAAAAATACTTCACCCACTTAAGCAACATTGCTCCTTATGAACTCATTCTCTGTAATTTAAAAAGTCCACCCGCATGAAAACTTAGTCTTTGTTTGAGAGTGCTTAGCCCATGGAAGACTCACAAAGACTAAATTGAGAATTTCTTTCTTAAAATTCATTTATGTATGAACATATACCCTAATTCTATACCCTCATTTTTAGGAAAGTGAAGAGGTCTACTGGATTCTGATTTTTCTCCAGGGTTCATTTAGCAAGTGCTGTCTATAGCTGTTTCTCCCTGTTCCCATTCTAGCACATGGCAAGTAGTCAGAATTGTATAAGCTGCCTGCATATGTTTTTTTCTGTTTCGATTATCCTTAACACTTGGGAAGTAATGGAAATAAGTGCTACTTCTAAACGGTTTAATCATTTTTATTTTAAATAATGCTAATTTTTTCCTGTATAACTCATCTTAAATAATGCTTTTTTTATCCTATGTAAAACAATGTCAAGAACTCCTGCTTTTTAAAAAATATAGACTTAAACATGAGAAATTTATTTTTCTTAGCATTTTAATATAAATGTTGCTTTCTTTTCTCTCATGGAGTCATGAACTTCTAGCTAAACTATAGAGCAGAAAAACAACTTTTACAAAGATATTTGGCAGGCAAAATTAATGCCCCATTGTGAGTCTCACCTTTGAAGAAAGTCAAAGAACAACCAAGGTACATTTGCAAGGAATTATTAGATAAGAGAAATGATTCACACACTGCTGGGATACACATACTGCTCTATGGGAACTTCAGAGTTAGGATGCTTCTAAGAGACTGCATGAACTGTACAGTTATTTATACAAGCATAAAGGCTAGGTGTATGACTTTCCAACAGAAAGATCATTTTTCCCCAACCTAATGTTTTCTTTTTACCTTCCAGATTAAGCAGTATATTTCATATAACCATGGCAGTGCAGTAATTCTCTGGTTTAAGCTTTTTCATGCAACAAAGCTTACTTTTTTTTTTTTCTTTTGTTCTAGCAGCAGGAAACATTTGACTGAAAAGCAAATCACAATCTTTTGAGATTAGATGCATGCTGTGTAATTCTGAGTTCAGCATATGTCTTGAGGGTGTGTGTTTAATAATACTTTTTTCCTGAGGCAGTTCTATTTTGTCTGCCTGGAGATACAAAGACATTCTGTTCAACTGTTAAAGCTCTGTACTAGTATAAGCAAGAGCTTATAATTATTAAAATCAAGAGAAAAATTTCAAATTATTTTTAGATTCTCTTTACAATATATTCTGATTGAGAACACGTTCCTCCTTTTGGGGCATAGAAGCAGGGTTTGGAAGACATTTTCATATTTAGGGTAATAAAAGTAGAAAATGAGAGTACTAAAAAATATTGCCTTTACTAATGTTCGTCATATATAAAACACATTTGGTCCCTCTCTGATTTTTTAACACATGTATATGTAAACCATTTTCAAGTATTTATTTAATGTTTTCATGAAGTCTTCAGAGAGAATACAAAATAGTTCTCTCGTCTCTTAAAAAAAGAGAGTGAAACTTAAAAAAGACCCCGCAAGTATTCAGGCTCATGTGAACAATAGCTACTTATTGATATATACAGATGCTAATAAGCAAAAGAAAATAAATTACTTCATCTTTTTTTTCTTAACCAAACTTCTCAGATAGAATTCAATGAAATTTGAAATTTTGTTCATTATATTGCTCCCTTGGTTATTTTTTTGCCCTAAACAACTTTTTGCTCAAACATTTAATGTATATTTGGCAAACAAATTGCTTTATTGCCAAGAGTGAGTTTCTTTGAACATTGTAAATACAAAAAATATATAGTTTTTACCTATATTTACATCGTTTTTGAAATGTAAATTATTCCTTTGAAACTGACTGCATTTCTGTCACTCCAAGGAATGAGATAGGATTGTGTATCAGGCTTTATGCCATAGTTTAGAACTAAAATAAAAAAAAATGCTGGCAGAAAGTGTAGAGTCTGCCCTTCCAGGGGAAAACACAGTATAGTTGTAAAAGATATCCTGTTTCCCTGCACAGAGGCAGAGGTGCCTGCTATAGCGCCTAACACACTCTAACAACATATTAGAATGCTTTAGTAACACATGTACAAGGTTTCAGATAAATACATTAAATGTGATTTCAGTTACATAGCAAATCACCATCCATAGGCATTAGTTTCTATAAAAATCCCCAGTCAGTAATGTGTTAACAGACATAAATAGAAAAATTGACACAATAAGTAACACAATAATAATAGGGGACTTGAATACTCCATTTACATCATTGGGCAGATCATCCAGATAGAAAAGCAATAAGGAAACACAGGTCTTCAGTGACACATTAGAACAAATAAGTTTAATTGATATATAAAACATTCAACCTGAAAGATACACACTACATGTACATTCTTTTCATGTACACATGGAACATTCTCTGATATAGATTACATTCTAGACCACAAAACAAGCCCATTCTAAACCACAAAACAAGCCTCAATACATCAAGTATCTCTTCTGAACACAATGTTGTGAGACTAGAAATTAACTGTAAGGATAAGACTGTAAACACACAAATATATGGAGGCTAAAAAATATGCTACTAAACAACCAATGAATCACTGAATAAATAAGATAGGAATACAAAAAATATCTAGATACAAAGATGATGGTCCAAAACCTATGGGACACAGAAAAAGCAATTCTAAGAGGGAAATTTCCAGCAATACAAGCTTACCTTGGAAAACAATAGAAAAAAAGTCAAATAAACCTAACTTTTTCCCTAAAGCAACTAGAGAAAGAAGAAGAGACAAAACCCAAAGTTAGTAGAAGGTAAGAAGTAATAAAGATCAGAGCAGAAATAAATGAAATAGATTAAAAAAGATAGAAAAGAAATTAAAGCTGATTCTTTGAAAAGATAAAATTGATAAAATATTTAGCCAGACTCAAGAAAATAAGGAGAAGGTCTAAATCAATCAATCAGAAATGAAAAAGGAGAATTTGTAACTGAAATCACAGAAACACAAATGATTGTAAGACACTACTACAAGCCACTATATGCCAATAAAATGGAAAACCAGGAAGAAATGGACAAACTCTTAGAAAAGTATAATCAGACAGAAACAGGAAAAAACAGAAAATATAAATGGGCTAATTAAAAGAACTACAATTGAATTTTTGATTTAATAAAACTCCCAACAAACAAAAGTCCAAGACCAGGTGGCTTCACAGGTAAATTCTATCAAATATTTGCCTATACTTCTGAAAATTCTTCCAAAAATTGCAAAGGAAGGAGCACTTCCAAACTCATTCTATGATACTGCTATCACCCTGACACCAAAAGCAGACAAAGATACCATAAAAGAAAATTACAGGTTAGTATCACTGATGAATGTGATACTAAAATTGTCAACAAAATACTAGCAAACCAAATTCAACAATATATTAAAAGAATCGTGCACCATGACCAAGTGGGATGTATCCTAGGGATGCTAGAAATGTTCAATATCTACAAATCAATGAGTATATTACACTACATTAACAAACTGAAGCAAAAAATATCATCTCAGTAGATTCAGAAAAAAACATTTTGATAAAATTCAACATCCATTTCAGATAAAAAGTCTCCAGGAAGTGGGCATAGAAGGAACATACCTCAACATAAAATAAAGGCCATATATGACAAATCCAAGCTAACATAGTACTCAAGAGTTAAAAGCTGAAAGCATTCCCTCTAAGATCAAGAACAAGACAAGTTTGCCCACTCCTTCCACTTTTACCCAACATAATTTTGGAAGTTCTAGCCACAGCAATCAGAAAAGAAGAAGAAATAAAAGGAATCCAAACTGGAAATGAAGAATTAAAGCTGTCACTTTTCCAGATGACATGATATTATACATAGGAAATCCTAAAATTGCTACCAGAAAACTACTGGTATTATAATATCAATATCAATAAAGTCCATAAAGTTTCAGGGTACTAAATTAATTTACAGAAATTGGTTGCATTTCTGTATACTAACAATGAGAGAGCAAAAGGAAAAACTGGGGAAACCATCATATTGAAAAAAATAAAATAAAAACCTACCTAAGAAGCTAAAAGATCAGTATTCCAAAAACTGTGACACTGATTGAAAAAAAGCAGATGATGTAAAGAGATGGAAATATATACTGTGCTCTTGGATTGGAAAAATCAATGTTGTCCAATGACCATACTACTCAAAGCAGTCCATAGTTTCAATACAATACTTATGAAATTATCAATGGCATTTTTTCACAGAACTAGAACAAAAAAAAAATATCATGTTTGTGTGGAAACACAAAAAGGTCTCAAATAGCCAAAACAATTTTGTGAAAGAAGAATAAAGCTGAAGGAACCAGACTCCTGGTAAATTAGACTATACTACAAAGCTGCACTAATAAAAATGGTATGATACTGGCACAAAACAGAAACATAGATCAATGGAACAGATTAGAAAGCCCAGAAATAAGCCCATGCACTTACAGTCAATTAATCAATATCAAAAGAGTCAAGAATATGCAATGGAGGAAAGACAGTCTGTTCAATATGTGGCACTCAGAAAGCTGGACAGCTACATGTAAAATAATGAAATTAGAACAGTCTCTAATACCATACACAAAAATAAACTCAAAATGGATTAAACATTTAAATCTAAGACCAGAAATGATAAAACACCTAAAGGAAAACATAGGCAGAACACCCTGCCATCTGACATAAATCACAGCAATATTTTGGGGGATCTGTCTCCTAAAGTAATGGAAATAAAAGCAAAAATAAACAAATAAGACCAAATTAACTGAAAAGCTTTTGCACAGCAAAGGAAGCCATAAACAAAGCCAAATATAACCTATGGAATGACAGAAAATATTTGCAAATGATGCTAATGACAATGGCTTAATTTCCAAAATACATAACTCAACATATAACTCAACAACTAAAAGCAACCCAGTCAAAGGATGGGCAAAAGACCTCGAAAGACATTTCTCCAAGGAAGACATACAGATGGCCAACAGGCATATAAAAATATGCTCCACATTGCTAATTATTAAGATGCAAATGAAAACTACAGTGAGGTATCACTTCACACCAGCTGAATGTCCATCATCAAAATGTCTACAAATAGTAAATGCTGTAGAAAGTGTGGAGAAAAGTAAACTCTTCTACAGTGTTTGTGGGAATGTAAACTTGTGCAGCCATTTGGAGAACAGTATGGAGGTTAGTTTAAAAACTAAAAATAGAGTTACCATATGATCCAGCAATCTTACTCCTGGGCATATATCCAGAAAAGACAAAAACTCTAATTCAAAAAGATACATGCACCCCAATATTCATAGCACCACTCGCTACAATAGTTTAGACATGGAAGCAACCTCAGTCTTCACTGAAGGTGAATGGATATGGAATAAGTGGCACATATACAATGAAGTATTACTCAGCTATAAAAAAGGAATGAAATAATGCCATTTGCACCTATATAGATGGACATAGAGATTATCATATTAAATAAGTCAAACAGAGAAAGACAAATATCATGATGTCACTTATAGGTGAAATCTAAAAAAATGATACAAAATAGTATTTACAAAAGAGAGACTCACAGATATAGAAAAGCAACTTATGGTTACCAGTGGGGGGAAGAGAGAGGAAGGATAAATTAGGAGTTTGGAATTAACACTACTGTATATAAAATACATAACATCAGCCTCCTGTATGGCACAGGGAGCTATATTTAATATCTTTTAAAAATCTATAATGGAAAAGAAGCTGAAAAAGAATATGTATCTGAATCACTTTGCTATATACCTGAAAGTAACACAACATTATAAGTCAACAATACTTCACTAAAAAAATAAATGAGGGAAAAAATATATGGGATTCACTCTGGAGGAAGAGCAAATGACCAATGAACGTAAGATATTAAAAGTCTTTAACAGTGAAATGTGAATTGATACTCCACTCACGCATATGGATAGATCAACTAAACAGAAAATTAACAAGGAAACACAAACTTTAAATGATACAATAGACAAATTAGATTTAATTGATATTTACAGGAGTTTCCACCCCAAAACAATCAATTTTACCTTTTTCTCAAGTGCACATGGAACTTTCTCCAGGATAGATCACATCCTGGGCCATAAATCTAGCCTTGGTAAATTCAAAAAAATTGAAATCATCCCAGCCATCTTCTCTGACCACAATGCAGTAAGATTAGACCTCAATTACAGGAAAAAAACTATTAAAAGTTCCAACATATGGAGGCTAAACAACACGCTTCTGAATAACCAACAAATCACAGAAGAAATCAAAAAAGAAATAAAATTATGCATGGAAACGAATGAAAATGAAAACACAACAACCCAAAACCTATGGGACACTGTAAAAGCAATACTAAGGGGAAGGTTCATAGCAATACAGGCGTACCTCAAGAAACAAGAAAAAAATCAAATAAATCAACTAACTCTACACCTAAGGCAACTAGAGAAGGAAGAAATGAAAAACCCCAGGGTCAGTAGAAGGAAAGAAATCTTAAAAATTAGGGCAGAAATAAATGCAAAAGAAACAAAAGAGACCATAGCAAAAATCAACAAAACTAAAAGCTGGTTTTTCGAGAAGATAAACAAAATTGATAAGCCATTAGCCAGACTCATCAAGAAACAAAGGGAGAAGAATCAGATCAACAAAATTAGAAATGAAAATGGAGAGATCACAACAGACTCCACAGAAATACAAAGGATCATAAGAGACTACTACCAACAGCTATATGCCAATAAAATGGACAACTTGGAAGAAATGGACAAATTCTTAGAAAAGTATAACTCTCCAAAACTGAACCATGAAGAAATAGAAGATCTTAACAGACCCATCACAAGCACGGAAATCGAAACTGTAATCAGAAATCTTCCAGCAAACAAAAGCCCAGGACCAGACGGCTTCACAGCGGAATTCTACCAAAAATTTAGAGAAGAGCTAACACCTATCCTACTCAAACTCTTCCAGAAAATTGCAGAAGATGGTAAACTTCCAAACTCATTCTATGAGGCCACCATCACCCTAATTCCAAAACCAGACAAAGATGTCACAAAAAAGGAAAACTACAGGCCAATATCACTGATGAACATAGATGCAAAAATCCTTAATAAAATTCTAGCAAACAGAATCCAACATCATATTAAAAAGATCATACATCATGACCAAGTGGGCTTTATCCCAGGAATGCAAGGTTTTTTTAACATCCGCAAATCAATCAATGTAATACACCACATTAACAAATTGAAAGAAAAAAACCATATGGTTATCTCAATAGATGCAGAAAAAGCCTTTGACAAAATTCAGCATCCATTTATGATAAAAACCCTCCAGAAAGCAGGAATAGAAGGAACATATCTCAACATAATAAAAGCTATATATGACAAACCCACAGCAAACATTATCCTCAATGGTGAAAAATTGAAAGCATTTCCCCTAAAGTCAGGAACAAGGCAAGGATGCCCACTTTCACCACTACTATTCAACATAGTTTTGGAAGTTTTGGCCACAGCAATCAGAGCTGAAAAAGAAATAAAAGGAATACAGATAGGAAAAGAAGAAGTAAAACTCTCACTGTTTGCAGACGACATGATTCTCTACATAGAAAACCCTAAAGACTCTACTAGAAAATTACTAGAGTTGATCAATGAATATAGTAAAGTTGCAGGATATAAAATTAACACACAGAAATCCCTTGCATTCCTATACTCCAATAATGAGAAAACAGAAAGAGAAATTAAGGAAACAATACCATTCACCATTGCATCAAAAAGAATAAAATACTTAGGAATATATCTACCTAAAGAAACAAAAGACTTATATATAGAAAACTATAAAACACTGATGAAAGAAATCAAAGAGGACACAAACAGATGGAGAAATATACCGTGTTCATGGATTGGAAGAATTAATATAGTGAAAATGAGTATACTACCCAAAGCAATCTATAGATTCAATGCAATCCCTATCAAGCTACCAATGGTATTTTTCACAGAACTAGAACAAATCATCTCACAATTTGTATGGAAATATAAGAAACCTCGAATAGCCAAAGCAATCTTGAGGAAGAAGAATGGAACTAGAGGAATCAACCTGCCTGACTTCAGGCTCTACTACAAAGCCACAGTCATCAAGACAGTATGGTACTGGCACAAAGATAGAAATATAGATCAATGGAACAAAATAGAAAGCCCAGAGATAAACCCACGCACCTATGGACACCTTATCTTCGACAAAGGAGGCAAGAATATTCAATGGAGAAAAGACAATCTCTTTAACAAGTGGTGCTGGGAAAACTGGTCAACCACTTGTAAAAGAATGAAACTAGAACATTTCCTAACACCGTACACAAAAATAAACTCAAAATGGATTAAAGATCTAAATGTAAGACCAGAAACAATAAAACTCCTAGAGGAAAACATAGGCAAAACACTCTCTGACATAAATCACAGCAGGATCCTCCATGACCCACCTCCTAGAATATTGGAAATAAAAGCAAAAATAAACAAATGGGACCTAATTAAAATTAAAAGCTTTTGCACAACAAAGGAAACTATAAACAAGGTGAAAAGACAGCCTTCAGAATGGGAGAAAATAATAGCAAATGAAGCAACAGACAAACAATTAATATCAAAAATATACAAGCAACTTCTGCAGCTGAATTCCCGAAAAATAAACGACCCAATCAAAAAATGGGCCAAAGAACTAAACAGACATTTCTCCAAAGAAGACATACAGATGGCTAACAAACACATGAAAAGATGCTCAACATCACTCATTATTAGAGAAATGCAAATCAAAACCACAATGAGGTACCATTTCACAGCAGTCAGAATGGCTGCTATCCAAAAGTCTACAAGCAATAAATGCTGGAGAGGGTGTGGAGAAAAGGGAACCCTCTTACACTGTTGGTGGGAATGCAAACTAGTACAGCCACTATGGAGAACAGTGTGGAGATTCCTTAAAAAACTGGGAATAGAACTGCCATATGACCCAGCAATCCCACTGCTGGGCATATACACCGAGGAAACCAGAATTGAAAGAGACGCGTGTACCCCAATGTTCATCGCAGCACTGTTTACAATAGCCAGGACATGGAAGCAACTTAGATGTCCATCAGCAGACGAATGGATAAGGAAGCTGTGGTACATATACACAATGGAATATTACTCAGCCATTAAAAAAAATACATTTGAATCGGTTCTACTGAGATGGATGAAACTGGAGCCCATTATACAGAGTGAAGTAAGCCAGAAAGAAAAACAACAATACAGTATACTAATGCATATATATGGAATTTGAAAGATGGTAACGATAACCCTATATGCGAGACAGAATAAGAGACACAGATGCATGGAACAATTTTATGGACTCTGAGGGAGAAGGTGAGGGTGGGACGTTCTGGGAGAATAGCATTGAAACATGTATATTATCATATGTGAAACAGAACACCATTCCATGTTCGATGCATGAGACAAGGGCTCAGGGCCGGGGCAATGGGATGATCCAGAAGGATGGGATGGGGAGGGAGGTGGGTGGGGGGTCCAGGAGGGGGAACACATGTAAACCCATGGCTGATTCATGTCAATGTATGGCAAAAACTATTGCAATGTTGTGAAGTGATTGGCCCCCAACTAAAATAAATAAATTTATAAAAAAAAAAAAAAATGTGAATTGAAACGGTGGGCTACTGTCTTCACAATATGTTTGGCACAAGTAGGGAACAATAAAAATATCTAGTATTACAACATTTCTGGAGAAACAGTGTTTATTTGCCCCATCACATTCCAATTTTAGAAAACATCCTTAAAAATAATTTATAAAGATTTATTTCTAGAGATGGCTATTCAATATTTTTGTAGGCAGCAAACTCAAAACAATCCTCATGTCTATCTATAGCAGTACCTGAATAAATGATAGTAGTATCTATACTACAAATATGATAAAACAGAAAATGAATACTGAATTGATGCTGTATTGTCTTATAGAGATATTATGATACATTAAGTAAACAAGCAATTAAAATTTGTTATGTTATGTAATGCCATATGTTTATGAGAAATCTATATGTGTATAATTTAATTCAGCAAAGAGAAAATTACAGATGGATCCACATGGAAAAGTTATTTGTTGCCTGCTGGGAGAGGGTTAGTTGTTTTTACCTTTAAAAAATACAATTTATTCAAAAACTTTGGTGTCATAAAAGGGAAATTCATGATAGATATTAATTGAGCCTTTTGTTTGAAACTCAAAGTCTTCTGATCCACTGGTGAGACTTTCTCCTCTTTAAACATGTTCCATGTTTCTGGTGTACCAAAAGGAAGGGTGGTAGGAAAAGTCTGTCTTACATGCAAGTAATAAGAAAGTATATTGAAAAAAATCTAAAGATAATAATCACACTCACTAAAAGTTAGTTGGATTTTTATTATCACTATGAGCTGGCAATTCTAAATAACATCAGTGATGCTGCCTCTCCCTGCCAGAGTGTCCACTATCACCCTCCCTCCACGATTTTTCCATTTTCCACTTTCAGTTAAGAAATTAATATAATATTATATGTCAATTATATCTAAATAGAAAAATAAATGTTTGAGTAACTAATTACCAAACCTGTAACTTCTCTCATATCTCAATTTTAGACTTTTCTCTGCTTAATTATTTGCCATTAACAAAGAATGTGTGTGCACCTGTGTGTTTGTAGCACATATTGAGTTTTTTTTTTGTATATATATGTATATGTGTGTGTGTGTGTGTGTGTGTGCGCGCGCGCTCTGGGAGTGACAGTAACTATTATAAACAACATTTTTCTTTTTTTAAATCTACTTTCATCACAATAGAAATGTATATTCATAAAAATGAAATATTCAAGAAAGTTAATAGAATGTTGAATTCTATCTCAAAAAGGACAACCAATGTTAAACCCCTGGCGTATATCATTCCATAAGCAGATATTTCTTCCTTCTGATCTTTTTAGACTAAACATAAACAAATTAAACCATTTCAAAATTCAGTTACATGATTTTCTAAATGTTAAATATGCATTATCCTCTGTTGTGCTATTTATCAAATTATGTAACTTGACTTCATATGTATTCCAAATAGCCTGAGTTTTATACATGGTGCATACACTCAATATAAACATCAGTATTCTCAAACAGGCCAGTTTGAAATTTTGCATGATGTATATTTTATGCATATCTAATTTGAGAGTTCAAAAGGAAGAAAGAAATCTACTTACCAATTAGATCTGCTTGCCTTATAAAATTTGGTTTTGCATTATATGTGAAACTGAAGAAATAACAGTGCTTAGATAAATCAATAAACACTCAGAAAATGTTTTCTTCAAATTCAAGCGGTATTCTATTTACAGTATTAAGCCTTAACTGCTATGACTCTCTTCTTGGAATATTAGTTTTCATTTTTTCCCCAACAGTGAAATACTGTCTTAAAATTACTATTTTAATAAGTCAAATAGGATAAACAGATACAACTGCAGTTGTTACAGGGAATGGTTGGGTGGCTACCCTGCCCTGCATGCTACTCCTTTTCTCCTTAGACTCACATGCAAGAGAGTCCCTGGGGCACCTTCTCAGAATCGCTATGGGTCTCCTGAGTAGTATTTTAGTATTTTACTGTGGATACAATGTATGCCATAGAAAGGAATCACTTCAGTGACCTGTATAATTCTGAAGATTGTTTGAAAAACATCGAAATAATACAAATAGCATATTATTTTAATAATGTGACTATTACCATTTCCTTTTATTGTTCCAACTAGAGACTATGGTCAAGAGACACTTGTGGTTAGGAAACACAGATAAATCAGACTAAAGTTTAGACTTTGTGATAATCAATATATTCTACATGATATAATTGTTGTTGTTGTTTAGTTGCTAAGTCATGTCTGACTCTACAACCCTAAAGACTGTAGCCCACCAGTTCCTGTGTCCATGGGATTTCCCAGGCAAGAATACTGGAGTGGGTTGCCATTTCCTTCTCCAGATCATCTTCCCAACCCAGGGATTGAAACTGCGTCTCCTGCATTGGCAGGTGGATTCTTACAGCTGAGCCACTGGAGAAGCCCATAATAGTGTATACAAATTCTATAAAGATGCATTTTGTATCATAAATCATATATTTTAAGAATTACCTTTCCTAATGTCACTACAGATGGTGATTGCAGCCATGAAATTAAAAGACGCTTACTCCTTGGAAGGAAAGTTATGACCAGCCTAGACAGCATATTAAAAAGCAGAGACATCACTTTGTTAACAAAGGTCCGTCTAGTCAAGGCTATGGTTTTTCGGAGAAGGCATTGGCACCCCACTCCAGTACTCTTGCCTGGAAAATCCCATGGACAGAGGAGCCTGGTAGGCTGCAGTCCATGGGGTCACTAAGAGTCGGACACGACTGAGTGACTTCACTTTCACTTTTCATGTTCATGCATTGGAGAAGGAAATGGCAACCCACTCCAGTGTTCTTGCCTGGAGAATCCCAGGGACGGCGGATCTTGGTGGGCTGCCATCTATGGGGTCGCACAGAGTCGGACACAACTGAAGTGACTTAGCAGCATGTATGGATGTGAGAGTTGGACTGTGAAGAAAGCTGAGCGCCAAAGAATTGATGCTTTTGAACTGTGGTGTTGGAGAAGACTCTTGAGAGTCCCTTGGACTGCAAGGAGATCCAGCCAGTCCATCCCAAAGGAGATCAGCCCTGGGTGTTCATTGGAAGGACTGATGTTGAAGCTGAAACTCCAATACTTTGGCCACCTCATGCGAAGAGTTGACTCATTGGAAAAGACCCTGATGCTGGGAAGGATTGGGGGCAGAAAGAGTAGGGGACGACAGAGGATGAGATGGCTGGATGGCATCACCGACTCAATGGACATGAGTTTGGGTAAACTCTGGGAGTTGGTGATGGACAGGGAGGCCTGGCGTGCTGTGATTCATGGGGTTGCAAAGAGTCGCACACGACTGAGTGGCTGAACTGACCTGAATGTACACTGAAAAATACTATTATATATAAAACATATGACATTCTCCTTTGCAAAATTATGAAATTTTTCCTCATTATAAATCACAGAATATTTAGTGAAAAACTTTGACAAAGCAGCACATATCAGCAAAGCAAATATATGTCAGATCTCAATCAGGTGTTTTGTGGAATTACATAGCTCCCATTAAAGAGTTCATCCACAATATTTCCCTAATCTCATTGCTTCCATTTTTTTAAAAATTTATTGTTAATTCTCTGTCTCCTGAGAGAAGACTTGAATCCAAATCACAAAATAATTGTCTCAAGCTTTACTTTCAGTTTGTTTTATAAAATGAACACATGTATTGTACAAGCTGAAGTCTCCCATAATCATAGCTTATTAAATATAGTGGTTCTACTCAATGTTAATTTCCATTTCTCTATACTCATAGCTTTTAGAAATGACGCATGCTCAAAGTATTCTCCTTGTCTGTTCATTTGGTTACTGGTCCTTTAAATTCTGTCTGATCCTTCCCTCACAATGCCCTGACTAGGACATAAAAGTAGCAAGGAATAACAAAACCTTTTGTAGGCACTTGTACCCCCTCACCTTCCTGAGTTCCTGACAGAGGTTTCTGTCTCAATATTTTAGCTTCTGTACTCTCTATGTGTGCATTTCTCCAGTCTTCCTTTTTGGCTATTGAAGCTTGATCTTTCGATTCGGTTTTGCCTTTTTTTTTTTTTGTCTTCTTTGTAGTCATGAGCTAGAAACAACTAATTTTATCCCTCCCATCCTGTGAGTGATAGACTTAAATGGCCAGCTGCCTCCTGCCTTCATTGTCCTAGCTCTCCCTCAGACATCTCAGACCCCAGATATCTAGAACTAAACAGTATCTTTCTCTTTGATTCTGCTCTCCCACTATACCTGCTCTAATAGTGAGCTATAGCAACATCCCACCAGTTATTTTTGACCCTTTCCTGTACATCACTACCATATTTAACTGGAGAACTCACCCAATGTTTCCAATGAATCACCAACTCTCTATTCCAGATGTTATTATTGAATATCTCGATTCAATAATATAATTTCAGGTTTTATTTCATTTTATTCAAAATGTAGTAAAAAATGACAACAGTAATTCCAAATCCAAATTCTTCAAATTGAACTCAGTTTTTACTATAAGGTATTAAGATATATTTTAAAAAATGTATGAACATTATTGGGTTGTTATTATAGATAACTGAGCACTCTGTTCAGCCAGTAAGTGGGCAAATTTTAATACTACATGAATTTTATTATATATATATTTTTTACCTGAGTTTTTAAAAATGCTTCTTGCCATGTGGGTGTATTTCCAATCTTTGTTTTTCTGACCCATATTTTCTAGAAAAGTGGCAACACATTTAATTGTCTGACCCAAATACCATAAAGTTTTGAATGTACTAAACTATGGTCGTACATGTTTTTTGTTGAAGTTTTGCTATCAGTTCAGTTCACTCACTCAGTCGTGTCCAATTCTGCGACCCCATGGACTGCAGCAAGAGAAGCTAGACGGTACAGAGAAAGGAGTTTACAATTTGTAGTCATCTGTGAGAAATCTGAAAGCAGATTCACTAATAAAATACATCTCTCAAATATCTTTTTCTTCATTTTCCAGTTCCACTGCATAGACCAAATTATGGCAAGACTATTTGACCCATGGAAGAGCTTTCTTTGCCTAAAGGGAAGGAAATGGGATTCAGCTGAAACTAGGGAGATGGGGGGGGTGTGGTGGGGAGGACGTTTGCTGCTCTATAGTGTTTATAGGGCAAAGAAAGAAATTTAGTAGTTTAGGGATCAGGTTTATCATGACCACCTCCAGAGAAACTTGGAACTATTTATTACCACTTTAAAATATCTCTTCTTCCTAAAAAGCTCGAAGCCTTCAGACAGAACTTTATGTAGAAGTGCATGTTATATCGGAGAAGGCAATGGCACCCCACTCCAGTACTCTTGCCTGGGAAACCCCATGGACGGAGGAGCCTGGTAGGCTGCAGTCCATGGGGTCGCGAAGAGTCAGACACGACTGAGAGACTTCGCTTTCACTTTTCACTTTCATGCACTGGAGGAGGAAATGGCAACCCACTCCAGTATTCTTGCCTGGAGAATCCCAGGGACGGCGGAGCCTGGTGGGCTGCCGTCTATGGGGTCGCACAGAGTCGGACACGACTGACGCGATTTAGCAGCAGCAGCAGCAGCAGCATGTTATATATTTAGGAATTTAAGAGAGAATGGTGCACAGCATGGAAGGAGAAAAGACTGAAAATTTTAAATCACTTATTACTTTCAAATTTTAATAAGACAATACACATTTGTCATATCACATATTTTTAAATAAATCATTAAATGAGGAAAAATGTGTAACAGAAATATTTTATGCACTAATGTATTAACATCATAAACATTTATTTCTTTTAGCTTTCATTGTTTATACAAGACATTGATGGTAGGCTGTTAAAGTATAACTTAGTCACAGGATTTAGTTTTAAGAGGATATATAGTAACATTCTTTAAATATGCTAGTGCATCTTTTTCCTATCACCTTACTTTCTTCTATTAGAGATATTACAGTCTACAGTTTTCCGGAGAGAAGCTTTATCAAGTAAAGAATCCATTCTTACTGCAGTATACAGAGTTCTATCTTAAAAAGAGGAAAAAAAAAAAAGCCAAAGTAGTTTCAATAAACTTCATCAACCATATTCTTATTTAAGTCATAGCATGACTTTTATTTATTGTCCAGCTCCTGGCAGTGTTCCTTGATCACAATTTAATTATTTGCATTTGTCTACTGAATTTACAAATATTTCCTGAACCCAGTCATCAAAAATAGTTTAAATTTTTTAACCTATTTACTAGCTTTCTCATTTTTTCCTCTCCATTTTCCATTTTTAATATAATTGCTTAACAGATTAGTGTCCTTTCCATAGGTTTCAAAA
Source organism: Giraffa tippelskirchi (assembly GCF_054371585.1). NCBI lineage: Eukaryota > Metazoa > Chordata > Mammalia > Artiodactyla > Giraffidae > Giraffa > Giraffa tippelskirchi. The sequence goes on along the minus strand of NC_137275.1, from coordinate 83,213,527 downwards.
ATTACTTTGTTATTGATATGCTTTATGGTTCATATACCATGAGTGCTATATGACTGTAAAATGTCAATATAGTCAATATGACTGTAAAATGAATTTTTGAATATATTATACATGTAATTTAAATGGAAAACTTCTTTTGGTGAATCATCATCTGGTTAGTCTCTTCTACTTTTGTCATTAGTAAATGAACAGTGATACTTTTGGTAAAAGTGATACTTTTGATACTTTTATACTTTCTGTATAAATAAAAGAAGAGTAATTACAATAATATATAATTAAGAATTTGCATGCTTTTATCCAAATTAAAATATTTTGTATTCTTTTAATCCTATACTTTTTAACAATTTAATTACAAAATAAAAAAACTCTTTTAGAGGGATCATGAAAACCAAAAATGGTTATTTTAGAAGACTTTAAATGTATTCAGTGAATCTGGTTTCTAACTTCCATCTATAATAATGTCAAAGCACTGCCTGGTTAAAACTCTCCCATAAGATGGGGTTAAATTGAGTGGCTATGCAATTCTCATGACCTTTTTCAGATACTAGAGATAACTTAGTCATTTTACATTTCTCAGCTATAATATTTCTTTTGAATGTTGTGAACTTTTAAAAAATGTCACTAAAATGTTAACTTTTTTTTTTCTTCACACATTTGTGCATTTTGACTATACTAACATGGGTGCGAAAAAGTCTATTGCAAATATGTTTAACAAACTCTGTATTTCTCAACTTATAGATAATCTTATTTCACACTTCAATGCATGATTTATGGCATTGAATAATCTATGATCTAGTCTTCTGAAAGGACATGGAAAAAGATCTCCAGTTTCTTTTTTTATTCATTCTAACATTTTTTACTGTGTTCTTCATATACTTTTAGGATGATTTCATTAACCTCTAGGAGAGTGTGAATAATGGAATAATGTAACCATAAAATGGAAGAAACCCACAAAAGACAAATGTGATCAATTTATCTATCTAGAGAGTAAAAACTTTTGTATAAAAAATAAATAAGCATCTAAAATCCTCAGAGAAATAAAAATATTCAAATATTACAGATATCTAACAGATGTGGATCATTTACTATGTGCCCACTTCCCTTCTAAGAACTACTCATTCCCATCAATGGAAAATTAAACCAATCACCAATTCCCACTACTCATTCCCATCAATGGAAAATTAAACCAATCACGGATGCCTATTCACAGAACTATTAAGAGGCAATGCCTGGTTATAAGTCTACAAAAGTACAGCTTGAGAGAATATGGTCTTAACCTCTCTACTAAGAATTAAAAGAAATATAATTATTTCCATTATGAGTGAATGAGTTCAGAACATGCCACCCTAAAATAAGCCACTCTGAAAAACTCTCTATTCTGAGTTAAAGTCACTTGAAAAATGGCAAAGACAATAAACAAAAAAATACACCCCAACTTTCCAGGCAGGAGATGAAATTTCCGTGTGAAAGATATCCTCCCTATACCAGAAGAAAAGTAACATTCCCATCATTAAGGATGAGAAGCTAAGATTAAGAAAACTCTGTACAAGTAGACCTTGTTAAAATAATTCTTATCTCCCTTTGGCCTCTCCACATGGGTTAGTTCCTTTTTCACAATTGTCTCTCTTTTCTCAACCTAATACAGAAACCCTGGATTTTGCCATTTCTTTGAGTCCCCACTCATGAAGGCTTACATGTCATGTAAAATTTGTGTTAGATAAACTTATATGCTTTTTTCCTGTTTATCTGTCTTAAGTCAATTTAATTCGAAGGAGAATGGGAATGGCAACTCACTTCAGTATTCTTGCCTGGATAATCCCACAGACAGAGGAGCCTGGAGGGTTATAGTCCCTGGGGTCACAAAGAGCCAGGCACAACTGAGCGACTAAGCACAGTACAGCACAATTATTGGAGCAGACATAAATGTGACCTTTGGGCTATTAATATATGCCTACATGATAATGCATTTCAATTCCTCACAGATAACCTTTGAAATAATTCAGTTCACCCACTATTCATCACTACCATCATATAGTGATACATATCAGGCACAGTGACAGGGCAAATAAGCATATAAAATTTATCAACATTATTTATCATTAGGAAATGCAAATTAGAAGAGCCTATGATCCCACCATAAACCGATTAAAATTACTAAAATCTAAACAACTGTCAATGAAAATTGCTGATGAAGATGTGGAACTATAGGGGCAGGAACAAAATTCATTATTGTTGGGAATGGAAAATAGTTTGGAAAATAATTTTACACTTTCTTACAAAGCTATACAGTCTTACCAAGCGATCCAGCAATTACGTTCCTAGGTATTTACCCAACTGATGTGAAACTAATGTCTACACAAAAACCTGTACATAAATGTTTATAGACGCTTTATGCTTAATTTCTAAAGACTGGGAGAAACCAAGATGTCATTCAACAAGTGAGTGAAAAACAAACTGCGATACATCTATACAATGAAATAAAATTTAGTGACAAAAAGGAATGAGCTCTATGTACTCAAAGTTATGATGCACAAAGACGTGACTACTGAAAGTATAGATATGTTATGACCCAACAGTTACTCTTTTAGGTATATAGCCAACAGAAACATGTACATATGTACATCAAAAGACATGCATAATGATGGATAGCAGCACTATTTATAATTGTTAAAAATCTGGGGGAAAAAAACCCTATGAATTGTCCTTAGAAGTGGAATGGATTAAATACATTGTTTATATAAAAGAATGCAAAACAAAAGAGAATGAACTACAATCTGCATGAATACATATCACAAACATACTGTTGAATGAAAGAAGCCAGGTACAAAAGTAGATTCTCTGTATGATTCTACTTATGTAAAGTTCAAATTCAGGCAAAACTTATCTAATATGGTCTTAGAAGTCAGGATACTTTTGACTCTTACAGGCCCTGAAGTGGATTTGGGAAGTTATGACTACATATAGGAACCTTTTGGAAGACTGGTAATATTTCTTAACCTATGTCTGTCTTACACAATAGTATTTACTTTTTGGAGATTCGTTATATGTGTTTCTCTATTTTTCTTTGTGTATATTATAGTTTAGCAAACACTTAAACAAATGAATAATGTTTAAGAGGATTAAACAATGTCTAATAGTAGTTCCAGAAAAAGGGAATAAAGTGGAAAAGAGATACACATATAATCTTAGCTGAGAATTTTCCAGAAATTAATACCTGAAGTCCTCAGAATGTTAAAACAAAGAAACATAAAACTTCTCAGGTCTCTGGGTCAGGAATAGTTATTACTACACAGCAAAAGACAAAAACTACTTCAAGTAAGCTAGATAAGAAGTATAGCAAGACACAAAATAGAATATATAATATGTAAATTAGTAGTAAGTAGAAAACATAAAGCAGAGAGTCTATGAAATATTGGGCTTGGGAAGCAATGGTGAAATCTTAAGTGGAGTAGGGATAGCTTTACTGAATGTGAAGAGATATAAAATATAGAGATATAGGTAGGTGGGTAGATGTGGTTGTGGGGGTTGATAGAAGAGGATAAAGTCAAATATCCATTTACAAATACTGTAGCTAATTCTCTGTAGTTAAATCATAATTCAGTTACTATTACCCAGTTGTGAGGAATATTCCATGGTGTTTTATAAGGATGATGTAGAATGACTATATATATCAAATGTTAACATATACCATTTGCATCTCCTTCCCCCTCTCTGTGCCCTTTCTACTCCATGCCCTTAGTAAACGATGCATAATGTTGTTTCTCTAATCCTCTTGTAATATCACTCTCTAACTATTTGAAAGAGGAAAAGATCAAAAGGTCATACTATTTGAGAAGAATGACAGAAATATAGTAGGAAAAACATATCTATCTTTAGTACACATAAGGGTGGGCTTCCCTTATAGCTCAGTTGGGAAAGAATCTACCTGCAATGTAGGAGACCCAGGTTTGATTCCTAGGTTGGAAAGATCCCCTGGAGAAGGAAATGGCAACCCACTCCAGTATTCTTTCCTGGAGAAAATCATGGACAGACGAGCCTGGTAGGCTACAGTCAATGGGGTCGCAAGATTCAGACATGACTTAGCGACTAAACCACCAACCACCACCACACTTAAGGGTGGTAGATGGAGTTCATGCAAATAGACTTGATGACTAGCAGAACCCAAAGCAGCCAATATAGATTTTTACAAATTTTTAGGAGAAAAATAAATCTGAGGCTAACATCAAAGTTTATATTGTTTAAAAGAGGCATCCTGTGAACTGCATAGGATAAGACTGAGGAGCAGGCAGAGGGTTTCTTATTCCCTGGAAAGAGAAATTGTAACCAGAATATTAGCTAAGAGCCAGTGAATACTTGAAGTCCTGAAGAGAGCATGTTTTGAATTTAAATTTTGTTTCAACATTTTGAAAAAATTCCAGCTTTAATCACCAGTGGAAGCATTTTGTATCATTTGCACCTTCTCTGATCTTTTTATCTTTGTCTCTCTTACACACTGACTCTCACACATGTATACACATATTTTTCATGTTATTATTGTTATTTTGGAACTATGTACTGTGTAATCATTAGAATATACAAAGTATCACAATGTTTCATCTTCAAATAGTTCAATATGTGTCTTCTGACAATGAAGATGTTCTCTACATGACAACAAAATAGTGATCAAATCCTGGGATTTTACATTACTACAGTCCTTATTCTAATTTTTTAAATTAATCTAACAATATTCCATATCCAGGATCATCTAATGCCTTTAATCATCATGCTCCTTTACTTTCTTTTAATCTACAACTGTTGCTCAGTCTTTCTTGTCTTTCAGGACATTGACCTTGTTGAAGCTATTTAGTAAATTTAGTTTCAATATTTGTTCATTCTCTCTTCTAGATGCATACTTCTAATCAGTAGTACAAAAGTTATCCAGTAATTGTCCTTTCATCCTTCTCTGACAGGGAACAATGTAATGCTTTTTTTTTTTTTTTAACATTCCACGGTGGTATGAAAAGACATTCATCATGCCAGGATATAGAATAGTTGTTATCCTACCAAACATATAAATAAAAATATCCTAATGATTTGTTGGGACTAAAATGTCTTAGGCAGTGTGTTTTATTTCACATAACAAATGTATACGGTATTATTTATAATTTCAATGAAAACTGTAACATGGCAAATTAGAATGTAGGCATTTTAGCTTTTATTTCATTATGAGTTTGAAAGAGAAAATATAACTTTGAACACTGTATTGATTTTACTTCAATTATAATTCAAATTTCAAATGCACTTACCATAATTTCAATGAAATGGTACATACAAATTGTTCTTTAGTTCAGATTAATCTTAAATCAGTTTTACAAACCATAGAGCACAGAATGTAAAAAGTCTAAGTGGACATTAGGTGACTCTGCTGCAGACAAATAGTTTCAGATATTTTTATATTCTGAAAGCTACAATCTGAACATGACTTCAGTGCAGATCAAGTACACTTAAGAGCCATCTCATATTCATTCTAACTCCATGTGGAAAATGCTTGGAATACAAAATAAATGTTTTTGTCTCCACATAGCAAGGATAGCAGCCTTTCTACTTTTCCTACTTGGGTATGGTTTAAGAAAAAGCAAATTGTTAATTAGAAGATGTTTTCACCTAGTTAAGAACTCATGATTATGTGCTACCATTCATATGACTTCATCCTCAGTGGTAAAGAATCTGCCTGCCAAACAGGAGAGGTGGGTTCAATCCCTGGATCAGGAAGATTTCTTGGAGAAGGAAATAGCAACCCATTCCAGTATTCTGGCCTGGGAAATCCAATGGACAGAGGAGGCTGGTAGGCTACAGTCCAGGGGGTTGCAGAGTCAGACATGACTTAGTAACCAAACAACAAAATTAGAAAATGCTTTTGAATAATTTAGAACTCATGATTGTGTGCTATCATGCATACAACATTTTGTTTGTTTGCCTAATAGTATAAAGAGTGTTAAAAATTAGTTATTTGGATATTGTTACTTTGTCATCATGTAGTTTAGTTTTTTCCAAACCTAAGCTGTCTCTTCATACACTTGTTTATTGTTCTTTTGCAATTTATTTGCAGTATAATAACTTTTAACTCCTTATTTTATATTACATACCATCCTCAGATTCTAAGTTTGTATCTTCAGTCATAACAATAGATGTATTCTTGAATAATTACTATGAATGCCTTATTTTTATTTAACTTATATTAAAGAAAATTATATTAAATTACATTAAAAATTGTCCAAGAGGATGAATTAATGTTTGACAAGAGGTTAAGATTAAAATCGTAGGACATTGTAACATTTGAGTTTGATAAAAGTTGTTTCCACAAAAATTAGTCAATAGCAAAAATTATTTAAAGCAGGAAAAAGTTATTCTCCTTATTATTCTTTTTAAAAATTTACTATTCTTTTTGTCTGTTCTTTCAGATGAATGTCATAATTACTCCACATTTTTAATAGACTATTTTTAGAGCAATTTTATGTTCATAGTAAAATTGAGTGAAAAATACAGGAAGTTTCTGTATACTATCTTCCTCACCCAGCCTCCATCACTGTTAACATCCACACCACAGTGGTACATATATTATAATTGGTGAAACAACACTGATACATCATGATCACTTGAAGTCCATGGTTTACATCAGTGTTCACTCTTGGTGTTACATGTTCTGTGGGTTTGGATAAATGTATAATTAGTTGTATCCAGAGGGGAGTGATTAAGATTGTGGAGTAGTAGGACGTGACACTCATCTCCTGCCACAAATACATCAAAAATACATCTATACCTAAAAATACATTAGTGGAACCATTCTCAAAGAATACATACTGAACACTGGAAGAAGTCCTTGGACTTCTGAAAGGGCAAGAAGAATCCCCATGTAACTCTGTAGGACAAAATAAAAAAGAGAAAGAATCAGGATGGGACCTGTGCCCCCCGGAGGGAACTGTGAGAAAAGAAAGATTCCTGAGCCTAGGGGAGTCTCCCCCTTCATCACTGGTGGGGCAGTCAACCAGGATGGAGGGGGAGCTTTATATCCTCAGAGGATGGCACAGCAGCCAGTTTACAGAGTGGAGAGACCTGCATCCTGCTGGATGGTCCATGCCAGCACCCTGTGTTCCCCAAACTGAGACACGTGTCTACTTGGTGCTAAAGCTCAGGCTTCAGAGATCAGACCCAGGTAAAGGACTGGGGTTAGCTGCACAGAGACAGCTTGAAGGGGCTGGAGTGTGGTGTAGGCACCACTGAAGGCATATGTGGAGGGACCCTGGGCCTGCCATAGAGGTGAGCATTGGCCACTGCATCTACACAGCACCTATCAAGGGAATAATGGCTGGCACATACTGAGGAAAAAGGAGGCAGGCATCCATATTAGAAACAGCTCTCACACCAAAAATATTAAACCCACACAAGCTACAATTGGATGCTGTCATATAAAATAGACTTCCAAGACCATGGTAGGTGATTTTACTCCTAAACTTGCAGAATAAGAGAAATGTTAAAAAAAAAAAATGAAGCGTAGAAACCATTCCCAGTGAAGAGACCAAGAAATTCATTCCTATGAAAGAACAATGAAGCAGACCTCTTTGGTTTAATAGATACCAAGTTCAAAAAGAAGATAATGAAAATACTGAAGGAATTAAGACAAGCTATCAACAGAAATACAGCTTACTATAAAAAAAAGTAACTAGAAACTATAAGAAGGAGTCAAAGATTAGAAACTTCATTTGCTGAGACAAAAGCCGAGCTAAAGGCAATGAATAGCAGAATGGATAATTCAGAAGAATGAATAAGTGACTTGGAATATAGAATAATGGAATTCATTATATTATCACCCGGCTTATTTAACTTATATGCAGAGAAACATACATCATGAGAAACGCTGGGCTGGATGAAGCACAAGCTGGAATCAAGATTGCCAGGAGAAATATCAAGAACCTCAGATATACAGATGACACCACCCTATGGCAGAAAGCAAAGAACTAAAGAGCCTCTTGATGAAAGTGAAATAGGAGAGTGAAAAAGTTTGCTTAAAACTCAACATTCAGAAAACTAAGATCATGGCATCGGATCCCATCACTTCATGGCAAATAGATGGGGAAACGATGGAAACAGTGGCAGACTTTAATTTTGGGGGCTCCAAAATCACTGCAGATGGTGACTGCAGCCATGAAATTAAAAGACGCTCCTTGGAAGAAAAGTTATAACCAACCTAGAGAGCATATTAAAAAGCAGAGACATTACTTTGCCAACAAAGGTCCATCTAGTCAAGGCTATGGTTTTTCTAGTAGTCATGTATGGATGTGAGAGTTGGACTATAAAGAAAGCTGAGCGCTGAAGAATTGATGCTTTTGAATGGTGGTATTGGAGAAGACTCTTGAAAGTCCCTTGAACTGCAAGGCTATCCAACCAGTCAATCCTAAAGGAAATCAGTCCTGAATATTCACTGAAAGGACTGATGTTGAAGCTGAAACTCCAATACTTTGGCCAACTGATGCAAAGAACTGACTCATTTGAAAAGACCCTGATGCTGGGAAACATTGAATGTGGGAGGAGAAGGGGAAGACAGAGGATGAGATGGTTGCATGGCATCACTGACTCAATGGACATGAGTTTGAGTAGACTCCAGGAGTTGGTGATGGACAGGGAGGTTTGGCATGCTGTAGTCCATGGGGTCGCAAAGAGTCAGACACGACTGAGTGACTGAAGTGAACTGAACTAAGCCCCCCCTCCTTTTTTTAAAAAAAGCACCTAAGAGACCTATAGGATAATATATAGATTAGCATCTATGCTAGTCTATGCTAATAAGGATTCCAGAAGAAGAAGAAAGAGATAAAGGGATTGAAAATATATTTAAAGCAATTATGGCTGAAGATTTCCCCAGTCTGAAGAAGAGAACAGATATTCCAGTATAGGAAGCACAGAGGGTTCCAAAGAAGATGAATCCAAATAGACCTACACCAAACAAAATGAAAAAAAAATAAAGATAAAGAGGGGACACTAAAGGCAGCAAGATAAAACAGAGTTAATTACAAGGGAACCCCCATAGGGCTATCAGCTTATTTCTCTATAGAATCATTGCAGACCAAAGGATGTGGCAAAATATATTCAAAGTCCTGAAAGAGAAAAGTCTGTAACCTAGAATACTCTACCCAGCAAGATTATCATTTACAATAGAAGGAGAGAGAGAAAACACTAAAAGAATACGTCAATACTAAACCTATCCTTAAATGTTGAAAGATCTTCTCTAAACAGAAAAGAAATGAGAAGCTATATGAAAATCACAACTGGAAAGTATCACTTAAGTAACTCAGTATATGGTAAAAAAAATTTTTTAAATTTTTGACTGCACTATGCAGCTTGCAGGAGATCCCCTACAAGGTATCAAAGCTGAGCCCTCTGCATTGGGAATTCAGAGTCCTAACCACTGGACTTCCAGGGAAGTCCCCCCAAATTTTTTTAATTAAAAAAATGTTTTTGGAAACGATGATAATCAGAATTAACAACAAAAGGATAAACATGAAGATGTAAAAGTGGACATGCAAAATCATAAAATGTATGGAGGAGAGTAAGAAAATGAAAAGATTCTTCTGTTTACAATGTTGAAACTATATGACTATAGATCTACAGGAAATAGATATAGGAGGGGGTTACATACTTGAAAAACAGGGTAACTACAAGTGAAAAATATACAATAGATTCACAAAAATAAAAAAGAGAACACAAGCATAAAATAAAAGGAAATCACCAAACTGCAAAAGGAAAACCAATAAGAAAGGTACAAAGAAGAAACAGAATCAACTATAAAACAAGCTTTAAAATGGCAGTAGATACTTATCTATCAGTAATTACATTAGATGTCAACGGATTAAATGCTGCAATCAAAAGACAGAGTTGCAGGTTGGATAATAATAATAAAACAAGAGCCTATAACTTTCTGCCTATAAAAGTTCACTTAGGACAGAGGACACATAGACTGAAAGTAAGAGGATGGAAAAAGATATTTTATGCAAAGGGAAATGACAGGAAAGAGGGGAATCAGTACTTACACAAGACAAAATCGAGTTTAACACAAAGGCGATAAAGACACAATATAATGTTAAAAAAAGCAATACAAGAAGAGGATATTATTCTTATCGACATATATGCATCTAACATAGGAGCACCCGAACACATAAAACAAATACTAACAAACATAGAGGGAGAAATTCACATGAATACAATAATAGCAGGGAATTTAATACCCCGTTCACATCAATGGAATGATCTTCTACATAGAAAACCAATAAGGAAACTGATATCCTAAATAATACAACAGAAAAATTAGACTTAATATTTTCAAGACATTACATTCCCTAGAATGAATGCAGTCTTTTCAAGTGCACATGGAACATTCTCTCAGATTGACTACATACTAGGGCACAAAGCTATGACAAACCTTGACAGGGTATTAAAAAGCAGTCCATATAGTCAAAGCTATGCTTTTTCCAGTAGTCATAAATGGATGTGAAAGTTGGACCACAGAGAAGTCTGAGGGCAAAAGAATAAATGCTTTTAAATTGTGGTGCTGGGGAAGACTTTTGAGAATCCCTTGAACAGCAAGGAAATCAAACCAGTCAATCCTAAAGGAAATCAACACTGAATATTCATTGGAAGGACTGATGCTGAAGTGCCAATACTTTGGCCACCTGATACAAAGAGCTGATTCATTGGAAAAGTGCCTGATACTGGGAAAGGTTGAGGGCAGGAAGAGAAGGGAGTGACAGAGGATGAGATGGCATCATCAACTTAGTGGACTTGAGTCTGAACAAACTCCAGGAGACAGTGAAGAACAGGGAAGCCTGGCATGGTGCAGTCCATGTGGTCACAAAGAGTTGGACATGATTTAGTGGCTGAACAACAAAGAAGGGCACAGAACAAGCCTCAATAAATTTACAAGTATAGAAATTATTTCATTCATCTTTTCTTACCACAATAGCATGAAACTAGAAATCAACCACAGGAAAAGAAATAAGACAAGGTTGACTACATGGAGACCAGATAGCATGCTACTAAAAAATCAGTGGTTCAATAATTTAATCAAAAAGGAAATTTAAAATTGCCTTGAGACAAATGGCAGTGAACACACAACCATACAAAATCTATGAAATATAGCAAAAACAGTTCTTAGAATTATATAGCCTTCTTCAAAAAAACAAGAATAATCTCAAATAAACAATGCACCTACCACCTAAAAGAATTAGAAAAGAAGAACAAACAAAATCTAAATCAGCAGAAGAAGGGAAATAATAAAAGTTCAGAGAGGTAATAAAATAGAGATTTAAAAAACAAGGAAATAAATCAATAAGACCAAGGCCTGATTCCCTGAAAGTGTAAACAGAAGCAACATACCTCTGGCCAGGCTCACCAAGAAGAAAAGGGAGAGAACCCAAATAAAATGAGAAATGAAAAAGAATTAATAATGAATAATGCATAAATTAAAAATATATATGTGAGACTATCATGAACAATTATATGCCAACATATTCAACAATCTAGAAGGAATGTTTCTAGAAACCTACAGCCCACCAAAATTGAATCAAGAAGAAACAGGTAATTTGAAGACACAAAGCATTAGAAGTGAAATAGAATATGTAATTTATATATGTGTGTGCATATATATATATGTAGATTATATATATATATATATATATATACACATACATATATATATATATATATAAACTCCCTACAAAAGTCCAGGAGCAGATGACTTCACAGGCAATTTCTCCCAAACATACAAAGAACTCATATGAAATTTTTCCAAAAGACTAAAGAGGAGGGAGCATTCCCAAAGACATCGTATGACATTGTATGAAGCTGCCATCACCATGATAACCCACACCAGACAAAGATACCTCCAGAAAGGATTTTTCTTGTTTTTTTGAAGAAGGCTATATAATTCTAAGAACTGTTTTTGCTATATTTCATAGATTTTGTATGGTTGTGTGTTCACTGCCATTTGTCTCAAGGCAATTTTAAATTTCCTCTTTGATTAAATTATTGAACCATTGATTTTTTAGTAGCATGCTATCTGGTCTCCATGTAGTCAACCTTGTCTTATATGTTTTCCAGAAAAGAAAATTACAGGCAAATATCTTTGATTTTTGTAGATGGAAAAATTCTCTACAAAGTATTAGTAAACTGTATCCAACAGCATATAAAGAAGGTCACACACCACAATCTAGCTGGAGTCCTCCCAAATTCACAAGGATGGATCAACATCCATACATAAATCCATACATAAATCCATACATAAATCATACATACATCCATACATAAATCAATACATACATAAATCAATCAATGTGGTATACCACATCAACAACAACAACAAAAACCCCACATGATAACCTCAGTAGATGCAGAAAAAACACACGACAAATTTCAGCATTCATTCATGATAAAATCTTTTACCAAAGTGGGTATAGATGGAACATATCTCAACATAATAAAAGTCATTTATGACAAACCCATAGCCGATATCATAATGGTGAAAATCTGAATGTCTTCCCACTAAAATTAGAATAACACAAGTATGCCCACTCTCACCACTTCAGTCCAACATAATATTGGAAGTTCTATATACTGTGAGAAAAAGAACTAAAAATTATCTAAATTGGAAGGGAAAAGGTAAATTTTTCATTATATATGCATATGGCATTATGTTCTCTATAGGTAGTGATGATAATACTATCTATGTATCTATCTGAGAAAACCTTAAAGACTCCACATAAAAACTATTAGAACTGATAATCAAATTCAACAAGATAGCAGGATACAAGGTTAACATACAGAAACTGATTACATTTATTTATGCTAACAATTAAATATCAGAAAGGGAATGTAGGGAATTTCCCTGGTGGTTCAGTGGTTAAGAAGCTGCCTTCCAGTGCAGGGGACATGGGTTCAATCCCTGGTTGGGAACTAAGATCCCACATCCCACAGGGTAACTAAACCCATGCACTACAGCTACTGAACCCTCATGTTTTAGTTCCCATGCACTGCAACAAAAGATCCCACTGCTATAATAAAGATCTTGTGTACTACAAGACCTGACACAGCCAAATTAATTAATTAAAAGAAAGGAAATATTAAAAAAAAAACTTTTAAAGTTGCACCAAAAAAGTAAAATACTTCAGAATAACTTGACCAAGGAGGTGAAAGACTTATATGCAGAGAACTATAAAACATTAATAAAGGAAAATGAATGATGACTCAAAGAAATGGAAAAATATTCCATGCTCTTGGATGGGAGGAATTATATTGTTATAATGGCTATTATACCCAAAGCAATCTACAGATTTAGTGTGAACCCTATTAAGTTACCAATGAAAATTTTCAGAGAACTAGAGCAAATAATCTTAAAATTTATATAAAAACATTAAAGACCCAGAATTGCCAAAGCATTCCTGAAGAAAAAGAACAAAGCAGGAGACATAACCCTCCCAGACATCATACAATACCACAAAGCTACAGTGATCAAAATGGCATGGTATTGGTACAAAAAACAGACATATAGGTCAATGGAACAGAATAGAGGACCCATAAATAAACCCAAACCAGTACAATCAATTAATCTTTGACAACAGATGAAAGAATATACAATGGGAAAGAGTCTCTTCAGCAAGGGATGTTGGAAAAATTGGACAGCAGCATGTAAATCAGTGAAGTTAGAATACACCTTCAAACTATACACAAAAGTAAATTCAAAATGGCTTAAAACCTTAAACATAAGACACAACATCATAAAACTTGTAGAAGAGAACATAGGCAAAATATTCTCTGACGTAAATCATACCATCGTTTTCTTAGGTCAGTCTCCCAGGCAATAGAAATAAAAGCAAAAATAAACAAATGGAACCTCATCAAACGTACAAGCTTTGTATAGCAAAGGAAACAATAAACAAAGTGGAGAGACAACCTGTGGAATAGGAGAAAGTATTTGCAAATGATGTGACTGACAAGGACTTAATTTCCAAAATACATTAACAGTTCATACAACTCAACAACGTAAGACAATCCAATCAAAAAATGGGCAGCAGACCTTAATAGAGATTTCTCCCAAGACAACAGAGGATGCCAGTAGACGTATGAAAAGATGCTAAACATCACTAATTATTAGAAAAGTGAAAATAAAAACTACCTTGAGGCACCATCTCAAACTGGTCAGAATGGCCATCATTAAAAAGTCTAAAAATAACAAATGCTGGAGAAATTGTGGAGAAAACGGAACCCTCCCTACACTGTTGGTGGGAATGTAAGTTGGTGCAACCACGATGGAAATAGAATGGAGGTTCCTCATGAAACTAAAAATAGAGTTGCCGCATGATCCGGAAATCCCACCCTGAGCATATATCCAGACAATTTGAAAAGATACATACACCCCTGTGTTCATAGCAGCACTATTCACAATAACCAAGACATTGCAGTAACATAGATGTCCACAGACAGGCGGGTGGATAAAGAACATGTGGTATCTGTGTGTGTGTGCGCACACACACACACACACACACAATGGAATACTATTCAGCCATAAAAAGAATGGATCAATGCCAATTGCAGCAACATAGATGGAACTAGAGATCATTGTACTAAATAATAAAGAAAAAGACAAATACCTTATGATATCACTTACATGTGGAATCTAAAATATGACACCAATGAACTTATCTATGGAACAGAAAGACTCAGACTCACAGTCATAGAGAACAGACATGTGGTGTGCAAGGGGGTGGGAGGGGTTAGAGTGAGAGTTTGATAAGCACCAAGATCCTACTGTATAGCACAGCAAAGTATATTCAATATCCTGTGATAAACCATAATGGAAAAGTGTGTGTGTGTGTACGTGTAACTGAAACACTTTGCTGTAGAGCAGAAATTAACACAACACTGTAAATCAACTATACTTCGGTTAATAATAAAACATCTACCCTGCATTCTAAGATCATAAATATTTGTTTTCCTATTCTAAAAAATCCTTTATATTTCAACTATTTATCCTTTGTGCCCCACTAATCCTAGGTAACCTCTCATCCTTTTTACTGTTTCCATGGTTTTGCCTTTTCAGAATGCCATAGTTGAACTATACAGTATAATGTCTTTTGAACGTCTCTTCTTTTGTAATATGCATTTAAGTTTCCTCAGTAGGTTTTATGGCTTGATAACTCATTTCTTTTTGGCACTGGATAAAATCTCATTGTCTGGGTGTACCACAATGTATTTATCCATTTACCTACTGAAGCTTATCTTTGTTGCTTCCATGTTTTGGTAATTATGAATAAAACTGCTATAAATGTCTGTGTTGAAGTTTTTTGTAGACAAAAGTTTTCAAATCATTTGGGTAAATATTAATACAAATCATGTGGCCTGTCTAGTAAGAATAAGTTTAGTTTTGTAAGAAGTCACCAAAGTGTCCCAAAGTAGGTGTATCCTTTTATGTTCTGATCAGCAATGAATGAGTTTTTGTTCCACATCCTCACCACTATTTGGTGTCAGTGTTTGAGATTTTGGCCATTCCAATAGATGTGTAGTGGTATAATTGGTTTAATTTGTAATTCCCCACTGATATTTGGTGCTGAGCATCTTTCCACATGCCTATTTGGTATGTGCGTACCTTTGCTGAAATATCTCTTTAGATTTTTGGCCCATTTTAAAATCAGATTGTTCAGTTTTAAGAGTTCTTTGTATGTTTTGATAATGTTCGTTTATCAGATATGTCTCTTGCAAATGTTTTCTCCCAGTCTTTACTTGCCTTCTCATTTTCTTGACCAGTAGCATTGGTAGAACAGAAGCTTTCAATTTTAATGAAGGCTTATTAATCAATTATTTCTTTTACGGTTATGCCTTTGACATTATACCTAAAAAGTTATCTCCAAACACAAGATCATCTAGTTTTTCTACTATGTTATCCTCTGAGTTTCTTGGTTTTGCATTTTACATTTAGGTCAATTTAGATAGTTTTTATGAAGAGTGTACTATGTGTTTTCAGATCCGTTTTGTGCATTTGGATGTTCAGTTGTTACAGCACTGTTTGTTGAAAAGACAGTCTTTGTTCTGTTGTATTATCTTTATTCCTTTGTCAAAGACCAGTTGACTACCAGAGGAGTGGAATGAGGAGGGGTGGGTGGGAGAGAGGCTTAAGAAGAAGGGGATATATGTCAACATATAGCTGATTCATGTTTCTGTGCAGCAGAAACTAAGACAACATTGTAAAGCAAATATACTCCAATTTAAAAAAAAATTTAAAAAGAGGAGTTGACTGCATTTGTGTGGGTCATTTTGGGGGCTTTTTATTCTGTTCCATTTATCTCTTAGTCTGTTCTTTCACCAGTACCACATTATCTTAATTACCGCATAGAATGTATCGTAGAGTAAGTCTTGAAGTAGATATTTTTGTAAGCATTGTAGCCATTTTAGAATCATATAACTAATTTTTTTAAATGACCATTCTGTTTTGCTATATTGGGCATAATCTATAGCATTATCAGAAGTTCTTTCTAGAATATGTAAAAGACTATCAGTATACTTATTAAATAAAACAATGCAATTAATATCATCTCATATACTAATTTGTGAAGAACCAGGATGATTTCTTAAAGTAAAATCCTAGACCTGATATACACTTTTGTTTTCTTCTACTTATTCTAATGTTCCATTTTAAAAAGTTAAACATTTAAATTTGCATGAGCCCAGACTGTGAAGGTATGATACATAATCATTTACAAATCTCATGATTCTAGTACCAATGAACTTTGAGTATATTCTTCTCCTGTTGACTTGAAATGCCAATTTTACCATATGCTAAATCATATGTTTAAGCACAACAGGCTACTTTTCCATTGACTTTCCCAATCTATACTGGGGTTTGAGCCATTGTTTTAAATATTATAGACATATTATTTTATAAAGACTGGTTTTATAATCTCCCACACCTCCCCAAATCCTTCTCACATGGACATTAAATTTCACACCCTTTCAGATCCAGAAGGCTTTGGGGAAAGATATAGAGAGAACTGGTACAATGAATAGCCTCTGGAAGACTTTCTTTTCTTTCCTCTACTCTAGATAAAGCTTGATATATCTCCACTCCACTTCTACATCTCTGCTGCCCAGATATAGACAGGCTAGTTCCTCAGTTTTGTCTTGCTCCTATTGTCAGAAGCAAAGTTGACCACGTGCATGTCTAAGACTGTTTAGTGTGCTGTGCCATGATTGAAACTAGAGGCCTCACAAAATTATACTGAATCCAGAGGTGAGAAGACAAGTCAGCAGAGTAGGAGACTTTGAACTCATGTCCTCTCATGAGAACACCAATATCACAACTAATTGCTGAAAACCAACAATAAAAAAGACTGGAACCTACCAAAAAAGATACTCTATATTGAAAGACAAAGAATAAATCACAATGAAATGGTAAGAGGGGTGTACTCAAGATGTAATCAAATCCCATAATCACCAAGTGAGCAACCCACAAACTGGAGAATAAATATATCACAGAAGTTCTCACACAGAAGTGAGCCCCACATCAGGCTTTCTAGCCTGAGAGCCCCCAGAGCATTTGGCTTTGAAGGCCAGTGGAGCTTGATCGCAGCAGCTCCACAGGACTGGGCCAAACAGAGACTCTACTCTTGGAGGATACACACAAGATCTCCATGTGTCCTAGGATCCAGGGCAGAAGCAGCAACTTCATGTGATCCTGAGCCAGACCTACCTATTGGTCTTGGAGGGTCTCACTGGGAGGTGGGGGGATGACTGTGACTCTCTCTGGAGGTAAACATATTGGGGAGCAGTTATCTGAAGGCTGACATCTTACTTGAGACATTAACACCAAGACCTGGCCCGACCAAACAGCCTGTAGATTCTAGTGCTGCAGTGACTCAGGCCAAACAACCAACAGCACAGGAACACAGTCCCACCCATCATCAGAAGGTCAATGATCAACACCAACCAGTATGCAGGGATGAGCCCCTCCCACTACAAATTTCTAGACCAATGTCACCCACGAGGGAGCAGAAACCAGAAGCAAAAAATATACATTCCCACAGCCTGTGGAACTGAGCCCACAAACATAGTTGTAGGCTAGCCCAGCCTACAACTGGACAGGTCCCTGGCCAGTGGGTGATGGCAGGGCAGTGTATTGCTGACACATGTAGGACATCCCCTACAGTGGACAGCTTCTCTAAGGTAAAGGAATGTACTAACTTTGTACCTACATAAAAATACAAGTAGAAGTGTAGACAAAATGAGATGGCATAGAAACATGTTCGCAATGAAGAGACAAGATAAAACCCCCTAAGAATAACCAAGTGGTGTGGAGACAGGCAATCTACCCAAGAAAGAGTCCAAAGATGATCAAAGAACTCAGGAAAAGAATGTGATATAATTATTCTCCAGTTTGTGGGTTGCCAGCCTGGTTTTGATTATATCTTGAGTACACCCCTCCTACCATCTCACTGTGATTTCTTCTTTGTCTTTGGATATAGAGCATCTTTTTTTGATAGGTTCCAGTCTTTTTTATTGTTGATGAACTGATCGAGAGGTTGTGAGAAAATTTTAACAAACAATTACAAAAAATAAAAAACACCAAACAGTTGAAGAATACAATGAAATGAAAAATACAGTAGAAGGAATTGATAACATAATAAGTCAGGTAGAAAAACAAATAAGTGAGCTGGATGACAGAGTGGTGGAAATCATTACAGAAGAGGATAAAGAAGAAAGAATTAAAAGAAACAAGAACAGGGCTTTCCTAGTGGCTCAGTGGTAAAAGATTCCATCTGCCAATGCAGGAGACACAGTTCTGATCCCTGATCTGGGAAGATCCCGCATGCTGTGGAGCGACTAAGCTGGTATGGCACAATTACTGAGCCTGTGCTTTAGAGCCCAGGAAGCACAACTATTGAAGCCCCCATGCCCTAGAACACATGCTCTAGGCACCATAAGAGAAGGCACCACAATAAGAAGCCTGCCCACCATAACTAGAGAGTAGCCCCTGCAACTAGAGAAAAGACCACACAGCAACCAAGACCCAGCACAGCCAAAAACAAATAAAATCATTAAAAATAAAAAGAAACAAGGACAGCTTAAGAGACCTCTTGAACAATGTAGAAATGCACCAACAATTGCATTATAGGGGTCCTAGAAGGATAAGAGAGGAAAACGGCTTGGGAAAATGTTTGAAGACATAATGCAGAAACTTCCCTAATATGGGAAAGGAAGCAGTCACACAAGTCCATGGAGCAGAGAGATTACCATAATGAATCAATCCAAGGAGAAACACACTGAGATATATAATAATCAAATTGACAAACATTAGCGATAAAGAGAAAATATTAAAAAGAAGTGAGGGAAAAGTGACAAATAATATGCAAAGGAACCCCCATAAAGTTATCAGCTAATTTTTCAGCAGAATATCTGCAGGCCAGAATGGAGTGGCACAAAGTATTTATAGAAGAGAATAAATAAAGGAATAAAATCTTTCCTTTTCATAGAAGGGGAAAACCTACATCCAAGAATACTCTACCCAGCAAGGCTCTCACTCAGATTTGATGGAAAATCAACAACTTTACAGATGAGCAAAAGCTCGGAGAATTCAGCACTACCAAACCAGCTTTACAACAAATGCTAAAGGAACTTCTCCAAACAGAAAAAGGAAGAGCCACAACTAGAAACAAGCAAATTATGAATGGGAAATCTCACCCGTAAAGGCAAACATATGGTAAAGGTAGCAAATCATCCACACACAAATCTGGTATCTAAACCAATAGTATGATTATACAGTGGAAGTGACAAATAGATTGAAGGGATTAAACCTGATAGATAGAGTGCCTGAAGAACTATGGACAGAGGTTAGCAACATTGTACAGAAGGTGGTAACCAAAACCATGTCCAAGGAAAAGAAATTCAACAAGGCAAAATGGTTGTCTGAGCAGTCCTTACAACTAGCTGACAAAAGAAGAGAAGCAAAAGGCAAAGGAGAAAAGGAAAGATATGCCTATCTGAAAGTAGAGTTCCAAAGAACAGCAACGAGAGATAATAAGAAAGCCTTCTTAAGTGAACAATGCAAAGAAATAGAGGAAAACAATAGAATGGGAAAAACTGGAGATCTCTTCAAGAAAATTGGAGATACTAAGGGAACATTTCAAACAAAGATGGGCACAATAAAGGACAGAAACAGTAAGGACCTAACCAAAGCAGAAGAGATTAAGAAGAGGTGGCAAGAATATGCAGAGGAACTGTACAAAAAAGGCCTTCATGACTCAGATAATGATGATGGTGTGGTCACTCAACTAGAGCCAGGCATCCTGGAATGCGAAGTCAAGTGGGCCATAGAAAGCAATAGTATGAACAAAGCTAGTGGAGGCAATGGAATTCCAGCTGAGCCATTTTAGATCCTAGAAGATGATGCTGTTAAAGTGCTGCACTCAAAATGACAGCAAATTTAGAAAACTCAGCAGTGGCCACAAGACTGGAAAAAGTTATTTCTCATTCCAATCAGAAAGAAGGGCACTGCCAAAGAATGTTCAAACTACCACACAATTGCACTCATTTCACATGCTAGCAAGGTAATGCTGACAATCCTCCAGGCTAGGCTACAACAGTGTGTGAACCAAGAACTTCCAGATGTACAATTTGGATTGTACAGAGGAACCAGAGATCAAATTGCCAACTTTTGTTGGATCATAGAAAAAGTAAGGGAATTCCAGAAAAAACATCTACTTCTGCTTCATTGACTACCCTAAAGCCTTTGACTGTGTGGATCACAACAAATTGTGGAAAATTCTTAAACAGATAGGAATACCAGAGCACCTTACCTGCCTCCTGAGAAACCTGTATGCAGGTCAAGAAGCAAGAGTTAGAACAGACATGGAACAATGGACTGGTTCAAAATTGGGAAATGAGTACGTTAAGACTGTATATTGTTGCGCTGATTATTTAACTTATATGCAGAGTACATCATGCGAAATGTCGGGCTGGATGACTCAAAGCTGGAATCATGACTGTGGGGAAAAATATCAATAACTTCAGATATGCAGATGACACCACCCTAATGGCATAAAGCAAAGAACTAAAGAGCCTTTTGAGGAGGGAGAAAGAGAATAGCAAAAAGTTGGTTTAAAACTCAACATTCAAAAAACTAAGATCATAGAATTGGTCCCATCACTTCGTGGCAGACAGATGGGGAAAAGTGGAAACAGTGACAGACTTTATTTTCTTGGGCCCCAAAATCGCTGCAGACATTGACAATATCCCTGAAATTAAAAGACTATTGCTCCTTGAAAGAAAAGCTATGACAAACCTAGACAATGCATTAAAAAGCAGAGACATCACCTTGCCAATAAAGGTCCATCTAGTCAAAGCTATGGTTTTTCCAGTAGTCATGTATGGATGTGAGAGTTGGACCATAAAGAAAGCTGAGTGCCAAAGAGTTGATGCTTTCAAACTGTTGTGTTGGAGAAGACTCTTGAGAGTCCCTTGGATGCAAGGAGATCAAACCAAGCAATCCTACAAGAAATCAACCCTGAATATTTATTGGATAGACTGATGCTGAAGCTGAGGCTCCACTACTTTGGCCACCTGATAGGAAGAGCCAACTCACTGGAAAAGACCCTGATGCTTGGAAAAATTGAAAGTAGGAGAAGGGGATGACAGAGGATGAGATTATTGAATGCTATCATTGACTCAATGGATATGAATATGAGCAAACTCTACGAAACAGTGAAGGAGAGAAACCTGGAGTGCTGCAGTCCATGGTGTTGCAGAGTGGGGCAAGACTGACTGAACAATGAACAAAAAACCCAATAATTTTGTGAAGAGTACAAATGCAGGATATTTGAAATGGATTTGAAATTAAGAGATCAGCAACTTAAAACAATCATGTATATTTAAACATGTAGCAAGAGAGTGCTATATAAAAACCTCATGATAACCACAAATCAAAAATGTGTAATAGATATACACACACATAAGAAAACAATACAAAATTAAAGAAAGCCATTAAATCATATGAAAAGAGAATAAAGGAGGGAGTGCATAAAAAAGAGCTACAAAAACAAAACCAAAACAATTTAAAAATGACAATGAGAACATGCATATCGATAATTACCTTAAATAAGAATGGATTAAATGCTCCAACCAAAAGACACAGACCAGCTGAATGGATACAAAAACAAGACCCATATATACACTACCTATATGAGACCAACTTCAGATCTAGGGATACATGTAGACTGAACATGAGGGGCTGATAAAAGGTATTCCATTCAAAAGGGAATCAAAAGAAATATGGAGTAGCAATACTTTTATCAGACAAAATAAATTTTAAAATAGACAAAGAAAGACACTACATGATGATCAAGGGATCTAGCCAAGAAAAAGATAAAGTAATTGTAAATATATATGCATCCAACATAGGAGCATGTTAATATGTAGGGTAAATACTAACAGCCTTATAAAGAGAAATTGACAGTAACAAAATAATAGTGGGGGACTTCCACATCCCACTTAAATCATTGGACAGATCATCCAGACAGAAAATCAATAAGGAAATACAGGTCTTAAGTGATGCATTAGACCAAATGAACTTAACTGATATTTATAGAGCATTCCATATGAAAGAAGAATATACATCCTTTTCAAGTGCACATGGAACATTCTCTAGGATAGATCACATGCTGGGCCAAAGCAAATCTTGGTAAATTTAAGAAAACTGAAATCTTATCAAGCATCTTTTCTGACCACAACACTTTGAGATTAGAAATCAACTGCAAGAAAAAAATGCAAAAAGCATGAACACGTGGAGGCTAAACAATATGCTGAAAACAACCAATGGTCACTGAATAATCAAAGAGGAAATAAAAAGAATACCCAAAGACAGATGAAAATGGAGACATGATGATCTAAAACCTATGGGATACAGCAAAGGCAGTTTTAAGAGGGAAGTTTATATTGATACAAGCTTACACCAGGAAACAAGAAATATCTTATAGAAATAACCTAAGGATACTAGAGAAAGAAAACTAAACAAAACCCAAAGTTAGAAGGAAAGAAATCCTAAAAATCAGAGAAGAAATAAATGAAATAGAAATTAAAAAAACAATAGAAAAGATCAATGGAAAAAAAAAACTGGTTCTCTGAAAAGATAAAATTGACAAACCTTTAGCCAAACAAAAAAAAAAAGGAGAGAAGATCCAAATCAATACTGTTAGAAATGAAAAAGGAGACGTTACAACTTACACTATGGAAATACAAAGGAACAAAAAGGCTACTACAAGCAACTATATATATGCCAATAAAATGGACAACCTATAAGAATTTGTCCATTTCTTAGAAAGATACAATCTCCCAAAACAGAACCTGGAAGAAATAGAAAACATGAGCAGACCAATCACAAGTATTTAAATTGAAACTGTGATTTAAAAATTCCAAAGATCTAAAATTCCAGGGCCAGATGCCTTCCCAGTGAGTTCAATCAAACATTTTGAGACAAATTAACATCTATACTTCTGAAAACTATTCCAAAACTTGGCAAGGGAAGGAGCACTTCTAAACTCATTCTTTGAAGCCCCTATGGAAGCTAAACAAAGATACTACAAAAAAAGAAAATCACAGGCCAATATTTCCGGTAAATATAGATGAAAAAATCCAACAAAATACTAGCAAACCAAATCCAACAATATATTGAAAGGATCATTCACCATGGTTAAGTGGGATTTATCCTAGGGATGGAAGTATTTTTCAATATCCACAAGTAGATCGTTATGATATACCACATTATCAAATTGAAGAATAAAAACAATATGATCATCTCAATGGATACATAAAAAGCTTTTGATAAAATTCAACATCCATTTATGACAAAATCTCTCCAGAAACTGTCCATAGAGGGAAACCACCTCAGCATAATAAAGGTCATTTATGACAGACTCACAGCTAGCATCATACTTAATGGTGAAAAATTGAAAGCATTTCCTCTAAGTCAGGAACAGGACAAGGACGTCCACTCTCAGCAGTTTTACTCAATATAGTATTGGAAGTCCTAGCCATGAGCAATAAGAGAAAAAATACAAAGAATCCAAATTTGAAAAGAAGTAAAACTGTCACTGTTTGAAGATGACATAATGCTATACATAGAAAATCCTAAATACACTACCAGAAAACTACTAGAGCTCATTGATGAATTCAGTAAATTTGCAAGATACAAAAGTAATACATAGAAATCTGTTGCATTTCTATACACTAACAATGAAATAGCAAAATGCAAATTTATGGAAACAATCCCATTTACCCTTGCATCAAAAAGAATAAACCCTAGGAATACACCTACCTAAAGATACTTCAAACTGTAAGATGCTGATTAAAGAAGTTAAAGATAACACAAGCAAATGGAAAGATATACCATGTTTTTGGATTGGAAAAATCAATACTGTTTTTAAAGAAAACACATACTACCCAAGACAATATACAAAATACAATCTATAGAGTCAGTGCAATTCTTATCAACTTACCAATGACAATCGTTCACGGAACTAGAACAATTTTTTTTTTAATTTGTGTGGAAACACAAAAGACCCATAAAAGCCAAAACAATTGCCAATATCCATTGAATCATAGAAAAAGCAAGTGAGTTCCAGAAAAACATCTACTTCTGTTTCACTGACTACCCCAAAGTCTTTGACTGTGTGGATCACAGCAAACTATGGAAAATTCTTCAAGAAATGGCAATACCATACCACCCTTACCTGCCTCCTGAGAAATCTGTATGCAGGTCAAGAAGCAACAGGTAAAACCGGGCACAGAACAACAAACTGGTTCCAAATTGGGAAAAGAGTACATCAAGGATGTATATTGTCACCTTGCTTATTTAACTTATATGCAGAATACATCATGTGAAATGCTAGGCTGGATAAAGCCCAAGCTGGAATCAAGATTTCTGGGAGAAATATCAATAACCTCAGATAATGCAGATGACACTACCCTTATGGCAAAAAGCAAAGAGGAAACAAAGAGCCTCTTGATGAAGGTGAAAGAGGAGAGTGAAAAGCTGGCTTAAATTTCAACATTCAAAAAATGAATACCATGGCATCTGGTCTCATCACTTCATGGCAAATAGATGTGGAAACAATGGACACAGTGAGAGACTTTATATTTTTGGGCTCTGAAATCACTGCAGATGGTGACTATAGCCATGAAATTAAAAGATACTTGCTCCTTGGAAGAAAAGCTGTGACTAACCTAGACAGGATATTAAAAAACAGAGACATTACTTTGCCGACAAGGGTCCATCTAGTTAAAGCTGTAGTTTTTCCAGTAGTCATGAATGGATGTGAGAGTTGGACCATAAAGAAACCTGAGTGCCGAGGAATTGATGCTTTTGAACTGTGGTGTTGAAGAAGACTCTTGAGAGTCCCTTGGACTACAAGGAGATCCAACCAGTCAATCCTAAAGGAAATCAATCCTGAATATTCATTGGAAGGACTGAAGCAGAAGCTCCAGTATTTTTGCCACCTGATTTGAAGAACTGACTCCTTGGAGAAGACCCTGATGCTGGGAAAGATTGAGGGCAGGAGAAGAAGGGGATGACAGAGAATGAGATCGTTGGATGGCATCAATGACTCAATGGATATGAGTTTGAGCAAGCTCCAGGATTTTGGTGATGGACAGGGAAGCCTGGAGTGCTGCAGCCCATGGGATTGCAAAGAGCTGGACATGACTGAGTGACTGATCTGAACTGAGCCAAAGCAAAATTAAAAAAATGAAGATGGAGGAATGAGGCTGACTGGGTACAGACTATCCTACAAAGCTACAGTAATCAAAACAGTTTGGTTCAGGCACAAACATATAAATCAATGGAACAGGATAGAAATCCCAGAATTAAACCTATCCACATATGGTCAATTAACCTCAGACAAGGGAGGTAAGAATATATAATGGAGAAAGGACAGTCTCTTCAGTAATTGTTCATGGGACAACTGGGCAGTTGCATGTGAAACAATGGAATTAGAATGTTCTCTAACACCATACACAAAAATAAACTAAAAATGCATTAAAGACCTAAAAATATAAGACTGGGTACTATTAAACTGGATTTCCCCAGTGTCTCAGTGCAGAAGTCTCAGGAGATATAGCTCCAATTACTGGGTCAGGAAGATCCTCTGTAGAAAGGAATGGCAACCCAGTATTCTTACCTGGAAAATCCCATGAACAGAGGAGCCTGGTGGGCTATAGTCCATGGGGTTGAAAAGCATCAAACACAACAAAAAGAAACAAAGAGGACCTAATTAAACTTAAAAGCCTTTGCACAGCAAAAGAAACCATTAACAGAACAGAAAGACAACCTATAGACTGGGAGTAAATATTTGCAAATGATGCAACTGACAAGGGATTAATCTTTAAAATACACAAATAGCTCCTACAGCTCAATATTAAAACAAAAAAGAAACAAAACAACCTAATCAAAAAATGGCATAATATCTAAAAAGACATTTCTGTAAGAAGACATACAGATGACCAACAGGTACATGAAAAGATACTCAGCATCCTATGTATTAGAGAAATGCAGATCAAAATTAAAATGAGTTATCATCTCATGGGTCAGAATGGTTAACATCAAAAAGTCTACAAATAATAAGTGATTGAGAGGGTGTGGAGGAAAAGGACCTGTTGATGGGAATGTACACTGGTGTATCCAGTATGCAGAACAGCATGGAGTTTTCTTATGAAAATTGAAATATAACTTCCATATGATACTGAAATCCCACTCCTGGGCATACATTTAGAAAAAAATCCATAATTTGAAAAGATACATGCACCTCAATGTTCTTTGCAGCACTATTTACAATATCCAAACCATTGAAGCTATCTAAGTGTCCATTGACAGAAGAATAGATAATGAAGATACCACTTATATGTTGAATCTAAAAAAAATGATACAAAGGAACTTACAAAACAGAAAGAGACTCACAGTTAGCAAAAAGGAGGGGAGGAGGAATTAATTAGAAATTAAAATATGCACTTTGCTCTATATAATATATATATATTATAGATATAATATAGATAACCAACAAGGGCCGTACTGTATATAGGAACTATATACAAGGAACTATACTTGATATATTATTATATAAGGGAAGAGAACGTTAAAAAAGAATATATAACTGATTCACTCTGTTGTACAGCTGAAACTAATACAACATTGTAAAATCAACTATATTTCAATGAAAAATAAAATGCAAAAATTTTAAAAACATCTACTGACTCCAGTATTTTACCCTCAATGACACTGCACTAGTTTGATCATCTCTAGATTGAGAATGACAAAATTTCAACTTCCTGAAGTGAATATTTTTACTTGGAAATCAGCTCAGGATAGGGGACAGGAAGTCTGAATCATCCCTCTAAATCTCCTTCAGTCCATCTTCATCACTATTATATCTGCCTGTAATTCTTTGAAACTTTCAGCATAAAAATGTTCTATCCTTGTTTTTACTTAACATAAAGTTTTTCCAAATCATATATTTCCTTGACCATTTCCATGGGAATTTGAGTAAGAGGAACACTTGATGCCAACTATAGAGAAAAACAAATCAGCAAAAATACATCAGATGGAAAGTAATTTATATTTTTTTAATTTATAAATTTATACATATCTAGATTTATCTCATAATCATTCCCAAGTGCTATAACAGAAGCTCACTCATTTTTTTTAATAATAACTCCAAATACGGATTTTATTCTCTTTCTAAATTTTATGGCACATTTTACTATCAGTTATGCCCCCTTATTCTCACCAATAGGGTAATTTCTCTTGTCTTTAAATAGTTTCAAATATCTCCTGTTAAACAAAAAATAAAAACAGAAGTTATAAGCCAGTATTTTCAGACTCTTTATGTATCTCTGGTTCATTTTCTTCTCTTTGACGATAAGTTCTTGAAAAAGTTTCTCATTACTGTTGTACTTTATTCTCCTCAGTTTCCTCCATTATGGCTTATATTCACTTTAATTTACCTCAACTAAATTAATTAGTGTTACTTTTCTTTCAAAGTGAAGAATGTTTTTCATCCACTTATTATTAGACTTCTCAGGAGTGCTGAAATCTTGGTATACTCTCTTCTCTTGGCTTTGCTGACATACCACTCTCTGCTATTCCTCCTACCTCTCTACTTGCTCCATTTTTTT
The DNA here is from genome assembly GCF_054371585.1 of Giraffa tippelskirchi. Classification (NCBI taxonomy): domain Eukaryota; kingdom Metazoa; phylum Chordata; class Mammalia; order Artiodactyla; family Giraffidae; genus Giraffa; species Giraffa tippelskirchi. Next base: position 83,185,297 of record NC_137275.1, on the reverse strand, counting down.
TATCTTTCATAATTTATTTCCCCATATATGGCCCTGAATTTGGTTCCATAAATTTGACCTTGGGTTCTTCTCTTGTCCTGTAATTTCTCCATAGTCTGTTCACAGACAATCTGCATTATTTTCAACTTTAACCCATTCTTCTCCTCTGAGCCTCAGACTATACACTCTTCCCTGGTTCTAGAAGATAATTTTGAACCTGAAAAACTTCTTCCTGAGTTATTCTCATTTAAGGAATAAATAAAAATGAATAATTCCCATTTGAATCAGTGATACATGATTCTTTCATTAATTAGATAAATGTACATATGCTATTCAATGTTTTCATAATAAAACCATTAATGAAAACTATAGTAATGAATGCTCTTTCTAGAAAACAACCAGAAAATCATCTCTCACCCTCTTTTTAATAAACCTCAATGGTCTCTAATCACTTTTATTATAAAGACTCCTAAACTTGGCCTGTTTATCCTCAAAGCAACATCTCTTATGATGTGTTTCTTTATCCCACTCCAAGCCTACTAATCTTCTTTTAGTTACTAGAACATGTTTCAGAGTCTTTGTTTACGTCTCTCAGCCTGGAGTGCATTCTTCCATCCCCCATCACCACTGCCTAGCTGAGTTCTGTCTTTTCTTCAGATTTCAGTTCAATCATCATTTCTTTGATGAAGCCTCTGATTGCCCTTCCTTGGCCAAATCTTCCTGTTTGTCTTTATGTGCCTCTTAAGAATTCTTATCACTCTTTGATTTTACATTTATTTTATGATTATCTGATTATTTGGTAGTGGATTTCACAAGGCCTGATACTTTGTCTTATTTCTTGAAAATTTTATCATTAGACCCTAGTATAGTGCCTTGTGTGTTGTAAGCACTTCATATCCACTTGTGGAATAAATAAGAAGAAGGAGGAATAAATAATATTTACCCAGTTTTCCTTCTTTAAATCATACAAATTTTGGATTAGGACTATAGCTTTGGAAGCAATTCTATAAACATTCAGTTCAGTTCAGTTGCTCAGTTGTGTCCAACTCTTTGTGACCCCATGGACTGCAGTATGCCAGGCTTTCCTGTCCATCACCAACTCCCAAAGCTTGCTCAAACTCATGTCCATCGAGTTGGTGGTGCCATATAACCATCTCATCCTCCATTGTCCCCTTCTCCTCAAGCCTTCAATCTTTCCCAGCATCAGGGTCTTTTCCAATGAGTCAAGTCTTCACATCAGGTGACCAAAGTATCAGAGTTTCAGCTTCAGCATCAGTTCTTCCAATCAATATTCAGGGCTGATTTCCTTTAGGATTGACTGATTTGATCTCCTTGCTGTCCAAGGGACCCTCAAGAGTCTTCTCCAACACTATAGTTCAAAAGAATCAATTCTTTGGCACAAACATTGGTTCACTGTTATTTCCATTTTGTGAATAAGTTCATTTATATCATTTTTTAGATTCCACTTATAAGTAACAAATGATATTTGTCTTTTTCTGTCTGACTTATTTCACTTAGTATGATAATCTCCATCCATTTTGCTGAAAATGCAAATTTCATTCCTTTTTATAGCTAAGTAGTATTACATTGCAGATATACTCCACATCTTCTTTATCTATTTCTGTGTTGATGAACACTTCAGTTGCTTCTATATGTTGGCTATTGTAAACAGTGTTGCTATGAACATAGCAGTACATGCATCTTTGCAAATTAGTGTTAATTTTCTTCAGATATACACCCAGGAGTGGAATTGCTAGATCATACAGTAGTTCTAATTTTAGTTTTATGAACCTCTCTACTATTCTTCTTAGTGGCTATTCCAATTTACATTCCCACCTATGCTTTCTAGGGTTCCCTTTTCTCCACATCCTGGCCAAATTTTTGTATTTGTAGACTTTTCAATGATAGCCATTCTGATAGGCACGAGGTGATATCTTGTTGTTTTGATTTACATTTATCTGATGATTAACAATGTTGAACACCTTTTCATGTTCCTGTTAGCTATCTGTGTGTCTTCTATGGAGAAATGTCTGTTCAGGTCTTCTGTCCATTTTTTGATTTTTTTTTATACTGAATTATGCGAGCTGTCTGTATTTTTGAATATTAATTGCTTGTTGGTTGCATCATTTTCAAATATTTTCTCCCATTTCATAGGTTGTCTTTTTATTTTGTTGATAGTTTCTTTTTTTGTGCAATAGCTTGTAAGTTTCATTCGGTCCCACTTGTTCACTTTTGCTTTTGTTTCCTTTGCCTTAAGAGACAAATCCAAAAAATACATTGTCATGACTTATGTCAGAATATTCTGCCTATGTTTTCTTCTAGGAGTTTTCTATCATCCCATCTTACATTCAGGTCTTTAATCTATTTTGAGTTTAATTTTTATATGGTATTAGAGAGTGTTCTAATTTCATTCTTTTACATGTAGCTGTCCTGTTTTCCCAGTACCACATGTTAAAGAGACTGACTTTTCCTCATTGTATATTCTTATTTCCTTTGTCACAGATTGACCATAAGTGCAGGGTTTATTTCTGGGCTCTCTGTTCTGTTTAACTGATTGATGTATCTCTTTTTGTGCCAATATTATACTGTTTTGATTACTATAGCTCTGTAGTATAGCCAGAAGTCAGAGAACATGATAAATGCAGCTTTTTTTTTCCTTCCAAGATAACTTTGGCTATTCGGGTCTTTCATGGTTCAGAACAAATTTTAGGATTATTCTTTCTAGTCTGTGAAAAATGTCAGGGGTATTTTGATAGAGATTGCATTAAATATGTAAATTGCTTTCAGTAGTATAGACATTTTAACAATAGTGCCCTGTGCTTAGTTGCTCAGTCATGTCCAATTCATTCTGACCCCAAGAACAGTAGCCCACCAGGCTCCTCTGTCCATGAGATTTCCCAGGAAGAATACTAGAATGGGTTGCCATTTCCTCCTCCAGGGGATATTCCAGACCCAGAGATCGAACCTGCATATCCTATGTCTCCTGTATTGCAGGAGGATTCTTTACCTGCTGAGCCATCAGAGATTATTATTCCAATCCATTTATACAAGATATCTTTCTATCTCTTTATATCAGAATATTTATTTTTAGTAACTTGATGCAAATGTTCACTTTTTGGGAGGACACTATATAAGTATTAATAATAATACTTGATGCATAATGGTGTTGATGTGCCAGGTTTAATGTGCTTTAAACATTTTAATTAATTTAGTCCTTAAAAAATATTGTAAAATAGGTATTATTTTATCATCTTCATCTACCGAATGTCAAAACCAAAGAGTAAGTTGAGTAAGTTGCTAAAAGTGAAAGTGTTAGTCTCTCAGTCATGTCTCTGACTCCTTATGAGCCCATGGAGTACGGCCTACCAGGCTCCTCTGTCCATGGAATTCTGCAGGCAAGAATACTAGAGCCATTCCATTCTCCAGGGAATCTTCCCAACCCAGGGATTGAACCTGGGTCTCCTGCAGTGCAGGCTCATTCTTTATCATCTGAGCCACCAGGGAAGCCCATAAGTTGCTTAGGATACAAATAAAGCAGATATCAAGGATGGATTGGTAGATAGTCCATGCTTTTAACTGCTGCGTTATACTGCTTCTTAAGAACAAAGACTAGTTTACATACTTATATTCAATTAATATAACCATCAAGTTTGTATAAAGTATATAACATTTTCTCTATTTGAAAAATGAGGAAATCAAGGTTCAAAAAGGGGAAATAACCTTCCAAATGCCACAGATATTATAAATGTACAAGTCCAAATTTTCACTGAGATCTGTTAAATACCCTTTCTTTATGAAACCAGTTCTAAACCTGTAATTATCATCCTGTCTATCACATGTAGACAGTGAGAAATGCAGTATTCTCAAAAATTGTTTACTGATTAATTACTCATCCCAATACCCAACTTCTGTGTATACCTAAGTTATATAATGTTCCTGGCAGGGTCATTTAAAAAAAAAAAAAAGGATATGTGTTGATAAGGTTATGGTAGAACTGGTACCAGTCACATGAAAGTCAAAGTTAGTCACTCAGTTGTGTCCAACTTTTTGCAACCCCATGGACTATATAGCTCACCAGGCTCCTCTGTCCATGGAATTCTCCAAGTAATAATACTAGAGTGGGTTGCCATTTCCTTCTCCAGGGAGTCTTCCCGACCCAGGGATCAAACCTGGGTCTCCCACATTGCAGGCGGATTCTTTACTGTCTGAGCCAGCAGGGAAGCCCTGCCAGTCCCATCTGAGGTACTCAGTACATATCGGTTGAGTGAAATTCTATAATTTTGTTTATCAGCCATCTCCTTTTAGCAAGAGATTCGGTGGACATTCTTCACAGAAGCTGAAAATTAGACACTGGGAGGTTTATTTGATTTTTAGTTTTTGAGTTGTTTCAAATTTTTGTCTTTCTTAATGTTTTCATTGGAATGTAAATGCTGAATATAAGTAAATAAACTTTTGTTACTGGATGTTTACAGTACGAAAGATAGTTTTGGGCAGATGATAAGAATGTAGTCACTATCTGATGGAAGGATAAGGTTGAGAGAAGACATCTGAGAAACCAGCATCTACTTTCATTGGAAGCAAAACCTGTTTTCAGAATAAAATTATGTGATATTTGTTGTCATTCTGTATCTCAGTCACGTCCGACTCTTTGTGACCCCATGGACTGCAGCACACCAGGCTTGCCTGTCCTTGACCATCTCCCAGAGCTTGCTCAAACTTGTGTTCACTGAGTCAGTGATGCCATCCAACCATGTTGTTCCTATGTTGTTTCCTTCTCCTCCTGCCTTCAATCTTTCCCAGCATCAGGGTCTTTTCCAATGAGCTGGCTCTTCACATCAGGTGGCCAAAGTATTGGAGCTTCAGCTTTAGCATCAGTCTTTCCAATGAATATTCAGGGTTGATTTCCTTTAGAATTGACTGGTTTGATCCCCTTGCAATTCAAGAGACTCTCAGGAATCTTCTCCAACACAACAATTTGAAAGCATCAACTCTTTGGCGCTCAGCCTTTTTATGGCCCAACTCTCACATCCATACATGACTACTGAAAAAACCATAGCTTTGACTAGATGGACCTTTGTTGGCAAAGTAATGTCTCTTCTTTTTAATACACTGTCTAGGTTTGTCATAGCTTTTCTTTCAAGGAGCAAGTGTCTTTTAATTTCATGGGTGCAGTCCCCATCCACAGTGATTTTGGAGCCCAAGAAAATTAAGTCTGTCAGTTTCCATTGTTTTCCCATCTATATGCCATGAAATGATGGGACCGGATGACATGATCTTAGTTTTTTGAAAGTTGTGTTTTAAGCCAGCTTTATGTGATATTAATGTATGCAAAAATCTATGTATTTCTTATTAAAAAATGGTTAAGATCTCATCCAAGATTTTGGTCTTTCTCAAATATATGTGATTTTTGGCAAAACTATTAAACATACTTTACCTCATGACTAGTAACTTTTTTACACTTTACCATACATTTACAGATATTAACCCTAAAAATCTAAATTATATTCCAAAATTAGTATATCCCCAAATTCCTTTTTAATGTAAGATATTAATAAATAGTGTAGGTATGTTACAAAAATTATTTCCATTAATGAATACATTATTCATTTTTGTAAAACAAATTTTTTTTAAATTATTATGAATAGTGTAATTATTGTATTTATGAATAATATAATTAAGACATGTTATTCTTTTGTTTGACTTCCCATAGCTCAGTCCATTTTTAAGACATTCTGTTCTGAAAAGAACATTTAATGTTACTCTACCAAATCCTTCCCTGATTAAAATAGAAGATGCTGCAGTTATACTACAAAAAAAACAAACAAAAATGTCCAGGAAATCAAGCAGGGTCTTCTGAATGGTAAGTATGCTTGCTTGTCCTCACTGAATCATATGGCTGGTACATTTTTACAAACCATAACTTAACTGTCATACAGACTCTATGGGTGAGACTTTTTGTTGTCTTCAAAGCAATATATATACATCCCAATTCTAAAGATTGGTTATATTCATGGGCCCAAGGAGTAATTTGGCTTCCCTTGTGGCTCAGATGGTAAAGAGTCCACCTGCCATGCAGGAAACCCAGGTTCAATCCCTGGGTCGGGAAGATCCCCTAGAGGAGGGCATGGCAGTCCACTCCAGTATACTTGCCTGGAGAATCCCATGGACAGAGAAGACTAGTGGGCTACAGTCCATGGGGTCTCATAGAGTCAGACACGACTGAGCAACTAACACACACACACGGAGTAATTAAGAGATTATAGTTGAGCACAGTCTGCATGCTTGTAGAAATAAGTGATAATCTTATCAAGAAGAGCTATTGTATTTTCAGTTTTATAAAGCTTGCTTCTCATTTACCTTTGATGCCACAATTGATGTTTCCTTAATGAGGTGAAGGTGACAGGCTTTATTTTAATTAACTTTTTAATACCAAGTCATCTAAAAATTAAGGTCATGCTTAAGTAAGTTATTGTGAGATTACATCTCTTGACATTTATGTTTTGTTCACCAAATTGTACAATCAAGCAAGTTTGCCTTTAGACAAATCAGTTCAGTTCAGTTGCTCAGTCGTGTCTGACTCTCTGCGACCCCATGGACTGCAGCATGCCAGACTTCCCTGTCCATCACCAACTCCTGGAGCTTACTCAAACTCACGTCCATCGAGTTGGTGATGCCATCCAACCATCTCATCCTCCGTCGTCCCCTTCTCCTCCTGCCTTCAATCTTTCCCAGCATCAGGGTCTTTTCTAATGAGTCAGTTCTTCGCATCAGGTGGCCAAAGTATTGGATTTTCAGCTATATAATAATGACTGTGACAGTGTTTTGACTTTGATTTGGGGGGAGGGGCTGGGTGTGAACAATTTGATATTATTGTATTCCAGAATTCCTTTTTACATCAGTATCCATACTGCCAATTAGCATTATATTTCAGGAACTGAGATAATATTAATTGCTGGGGAATTAGATTCTAAGCAGAAAGTTATTTAAGTAATAAAGTATAAAGTTTAATATATCATTAGATGACTTACTGGTCAGGAGATCTAATTCATATAGATTCATCCAAGTTTATTCCTGCTACATTTTAGACCACAGACTATTGCCCATGATGGTAGCCGCTAACCATGTGTGAGTATTAAGCATGTGAAATGTGGCTATTTCAATATGAAATGAGCTGTAAGTCTGAATGCATACCAGATTTTGAAGACTTAATTTGACAAAAAGAGTATAAAATATCTGATTAAAAATATTTTATATGTTGAAAGAATATTTAAGATATATTTGTTAAAATATTCCATTATGCTTATTTTCATGTTTATTTTTACCTATTTAATATAATCATAGGCTCATGTTATATTTCTATTGAACAGTGCTAATCTAGAACATCCATATTTAGGAATAGTGAAATTCTCAGTAAATTATGTTGAAAACAAAGTCTGCAATAATGTTTCATTTTCAATTCCATTTCATACATTATACTTCTGCTTCTGTTATATGTTTTGATATTACTGGGAGCAATAGCCCATTAAATTTACTCATAATCATTATTAGTTATTAATATGCAGTATTTCCTCTAAAATGCAAAGATTTAAAAGCTATTTCATTTAAAACTATTGCCTTACCATTTATGCTCTGTCATATTTTCAATTCCATATCTATTTTTGACCCCAAAGGGGTTATTATTATCATTTCTTGAGTCATATTCATTTAAATTTACCCACAGATTTATCTGTTACATTGCTCTCCATTCTTTCTTTTCTATACTTCTCTTTGGGATCATTATTATTCTATCTAATGAACTCCTTTTAATGTATACATTCATGCAGATTTTCTGTTGATGAGCCCTCTCAGTTTTTGTCTGGAAACATTTTTATTTCATCTTTATTTTTGAGGAATATTTTTCCTGGATAAAAATTGCTGGTTCACACATATTTTCTTTCAGCATTTGAAAGATTTCATTGCATTATCTTCTGCATGCTTTTTATGAAATTTTTTTCTTTGAATATAGTGTGTCTTTTATTTATCTGACTACTTTTACAAATTTTCTTTATGCATTTTTAAAAATGAATTTTAATCTAATACACCTAGGATTTTTTTTCACTCCACCACAATCCTGCTTGGTATTTGCTAAAGTTCTGAACTGTGTGGATTGATGCCCTTTAATCAGTTGTGGAAAATTCTCAGGTATTATCTGTTAAAATATTGCTTTTATCACATTTTATAACCTTCTCTCTCTTCTTATTCTGAAACTACAGTTACAGATATTAAATCATTTTATTGTATGTCATGTCTTGGATTTCTTTTCTATATTAGATACCTTTTTGCTCTTTGTACTTCAGTCTGTGTATTTTCTAACAATCTCTCTTCTAGATCACTAATCATCTCTTCAATAGTCTAATCTGCAGTTAAACACATCTGTTGCATTCTTAATGTCAATTATATTTTTAATTCTATAATTTCCATTTAGTTATTATTTATAAATTTCAGTTATATGGTAAGCTTCTTCATCTTATCAACAATTTGTTAAGCATTTTCCTCTTCATTAAAGGCCATAATACATAAAAGTGAATCCAACTCTGATTCACCTTTGGATCTGCTCATATTGTTTATTTTCTTAGTTGCTGTCTTTTAATTCTATTTCCTAGCATGCCTAATAAGTTTGATCAAGGTTTGGTTATAGTTTGTGAAAAATTATAGAGATAATTTGATATTTTGTTTCATATTATCTTCCAGACAGAATATATTTCTGTTTTCTATCAGGCACCTTAAATATGGGGCAAATAATTCTTTTTGTAGTGTGAGATTTTGTTTACGACTGAGATTCCCATTTTTGTGAAAATTGATCTAATTCTCATCATCTATGTTCCTAGGGTTTAACCTTTCTGTGATCCTAAGAGGAATTCAGTGATAATCACTGGAGTTCCCCCTCCAGTGTTTTTTCCTCAATCCTGTGAAATTACCAAACAGTGTACAGCTGCCCAGATCTTTACCTGCTACTTCTGATCTACTTCTTAGACCTCAACCCTCCATCAAATAAAATTTAATAATGACTTGAGGGGGAAAAAATGACAATGCCATACTTTCATCTTCTCTTTTCTTTGAACTTTTGTCCCCTCAAGTCCTGCCATCTCGGACCTGAACTAAACATTTGTTTCTACAAACCCTAAGAAGCGTAAAATCTCAGCCTAGATTTGTACCTTCAGGCTGTCTTCTTAGCCTTAGGTAAGAGTCCTCCAAGGCAATGTAATGCTCACCTCGGTGTTGTTTCCTCCACACCCTACTCACCATGTTCCTGGCCCTTATAAGACATTGCTGCCTCTGTCACTCTCCATTCTCCTGATTAGACAGAAACAAAAATAAATTCCCTAATTTTTCCCAGAGACTTGGTTTACATCAAGTTACTCTGCCATACCTAAAATTCTTCCTTTACTTTAGTTTGCCAAGTTCTTTGCATTTTACCACTCAAACAGGTCTTGAAATTGTGTGTCTTTGCTGAACATTTATAACTAAAAAGAATATTTACTAGACATGTAACTATATGCTCATCATCCTACTAAAATTATACATTATTTTTAAGGACTTACATTTCTCAACTTTCTTGCATATTTATTTCCCAGAGGATTATTATTGTCACATTGTAAACTAAAAGAACATGTTAAGATTATATGTTTAGTTATTTAATTATTTTATACTTGGTGTCACAAAATAAGTTCCTCAAAACTGTTTTCATGTCCCAGATATGCCTGCCTAATCCCAAACCTTTTGTGCAATAAAACTGCAGAAGATAAAGCAGTCTAGTTCCTTGTTCAAGATTACCATTACAGATGAACAGAAAGACTATCTTTTCTGTTTAAGTACACTCCTACCATCATTACCACTAGAGAACCTCAGGAAAAAAGACATCACAGTTGGATACAGAATTATTCTCTATTTCAGAAAATGTGGTGTCATTTAGAGGCCCTTTCCTTTAATTAACTTTCAGGAAAGACAATTTTATTTCATAATTAGAGAGGAGTTTAATGCTTGGCTGAGCCACTACATTAACTCTAAAGAAAAATGAGTGAGTTAACATGTTCATATATCAGCTCCACACATGTTTGGGTGAAAGGGAAGCAAGCTAGATAACAGTAGAATGTTGGATGATTGAAAATTAGGAAAGAATCACCAATTGACTGTCAAATAGCAAGGGTGATATCACCAGAACAGTGTTTCTGGACTTCACAGGTTTACCTTGGGTCAAATAACCACATTTTGTTCAACTGTTCCTGGTCATGATGGAAATGAACATAAAATATTTTGACATGCACAACACAGCACATAGCCATATACACATGAAACTTAGTGAAAAAACGGATTTCTCCTAAGATGAAATCTAGTACAGTTTCCTATGTGCCACAAGTACATTTGAAAACCAATTATAAAGGATCTTCATTCCCTAAATATTCATCAGTGAATAAATCAGTATATCAAGTTACATTTTGAAAGTTGTAGCAGCTTATTTAGTTTCATCTTCTGTTCTATCAGTTGCTATTTCATCTCATTAAATTATTATGATATAACATCTAAACAGTTGCAAGTATAATATGTATTTTAATATATACTTTCAACTGGCCTGAGTCTCCAGCAGAGTCATTAGGACAATACAAAAGCTAGGATTTTTATATAACGTGAACTACTTGGTATCAGCGATACTTAGTTAACTTGGTTACAGGAGGAGGGGGGAAGGTATTCTGTGATACGTTTGTATCTTTTTTTATTTGAGGTACTGTAACTAGAGGAGCAATCTGAGAGAATATTTTGGCTTAGGTTGAGAAGTACAATAGAGACATCACTTACTGAAGCAGCCTTTCTTTTCCCACAGATATATTCTAAAGGTATTTTTAATATAAAGGTAAGCTGACATTCTTTCACAAAGAAGTAATTCCATTTTGATGATGTCTTCCATCAGCTGCTCAAAGAAACATAATTGCTCTTCTAACCTCAAGAGATAGAAAAATTTGTTCTTATAGGACATTTAATTTTCTATATTTTCCTCAAAAAATTCCTATTACAAAAGCAGTGTGTGTATTTGTTGCATCCTTTCTGAATATATATTACTACTACTTTCATATAAAATACAATGCTGGATAAATACATCTAATGAAAAGCCTTTCTTTTTTATTTTAGAATCTCATTCTGTGACCAGAGAATGCAATTACTTTCCAAATACTCAGTTCAGTCACTCAGTAATGTCTGGCTCTTTCCAAATACTAGGCATGCTGAAACAAAGTAAATGATGTTCTCATGTGTGTTATCTACTTATTTCCTTATAATAAATACTTACAAATGTGGAGAATAAAAATCATAAAAGGAATACTCAGTATGCTTTACATTTTGTGAATGTTATGTCCAAATAAGAGGGCACGGAAAAGGTGACTGAATTGTGGCAACACAATTTAATTTCAGTAGCTAACATATTTGGGGAAGATAAATATTAACTTACAAGCCTTTTGGGGTTAATGCCCTATTTCTAACATGATCTTGGAAAGCAAATCAGAGATATCAATGCCTCTTAATTTTGGTGGGGGGCGTCTATTTCTCCCTTGAAATGGCAGAAACCAATACCACATTGTAAAGCAAATATTCTCCAATAAAAAATATTTTATTTAAAAAAAGTAGACTTATGCAGATAACCTAAAATTTAACCTAATTTCAAAAGATTCAAGTCTTAAAATCTCTCAATATGTTCTGGTTTAAGAAAATTTTATCTAAAATATCTCCACTAGTGTACCTAATATTACTCATCAAAGATTGGAACAATAAAACCCAGAATAAATGATCTATGAATACTTGCTCTTCCATTGGATTGATGAATTTGGAAAACAGCACAAAGTTGATAGTTGAATGGAAACCTTGAGCTCAGGTCCTGGCTAGGTAACCCTAAGTGAATTACTTAATCACCTAGTTTTTTATTCTATGGCTGTAAAATAAAGCAGTTGGTGTGCCAGGACAGTAATTTTCAAACACAGACACTGCTTCACAATTACTAAATGAGTTGATAAAACAACACAACTTCCCCATCTAACAACTCCCCAACTCCTGTGGTCTGTATCCTGGAATGGAGCCCTGGAACCTCTACTGTCCTTTAGGTGTTTATGTGGTGAAGTTAAACTCTAGCTATATAATCTACAAGGTTTCTATTATCCATATGGTGTTTTTTTCAGCAGTTATCATTTTCTATGTCATGTGAACCATGTAAAATACAATTCTGGTGCCAGAAAATTCAGATGACTAGAGGCATTTGAAGCATTACATATGTTGTGATACCCTTGCATGTATTAAGATAAAATTTATAGAAGGATTTTTATCGACTTTGTCTTAACACTATAATTCTATATTACATGATAAGAAAATTTGTTCATGAAAGAAAAACAGAAAAATGAAAATTTAGAATGTGGGAGAGAGTTACCAGTCACAGCTCTTAAAAACAATCCTTACCTCTATAATCTTAAATTCTTTAAAAGCTTGCTAGACCAGAACTAGCTGGAAAAACAAAACTAGTTGGAAAAGACACTTACCCACCCTCCAACTAATCCTTTGCAACAATTTCACCAAGTTTCCTATTTGTTTTAATTCATTATCATCTCTTTCATTTGAAATAGCACTATCACTTAACATTAGGTTTTTTTGAGGAAACTCATCCCTTATTTGATGATTATAGAGCTTGTTTTGAGGAGGCAAGGGCTTTTTTTTTTTTTTTTGGTTTATTTAGGAATTTTAAAAATCATATCTCACCTTTAGAGTTACTGGCAAATTTAATCTTTGCTTAATATGTTAATGTTTGGGATATTAAATGTTATTACAAAAGGGATCTTTTGTATACTTCTGTTAGGTAGTTAGAATAGGAAAAAGGAGTCCAGAATGGCAGTGGCTAAAAGACAAACGAGGGAAAAGCCCATGAAAATAGAACAAAGGAAGGTCCAAGGACCAGAGTGAGAACCTCAGGTGAAACAAACAGCCCTCCTGGCTAGCCCAATTTACATAGGGCAGGCTCAGGGGGAGGAGAAAAACATATAAAAAGAGGAGCCAAAATTGAGCTGTGGGCTTCTCTTCTCTTTGCTTTGGGGTCAGCCAGCCCTCATCCCTCGAGGATGTATTTTCCTTTGCTTGCCAAATAAAACTGAGCTCTAATACCAATCAGTCTGTAGCTTCAAATTTTTGCTGCAGCGAGACAGAACTGAGGAAATTAAAAACTCCCCTGACATATATGATGCCATTTCTCAGATTTAACCTGGCTGAAACAACCTCGGCTTGGCCCCCGTGAGGTGAAGGCCAAGCACAGCAGAAGGGCAACTAGGCAAAAGCTCCCGCAGGGAAGCTGAATGCAAAGAAAACCTAGCACAGTGAAAGTGACAAGAAGCCCAGTGTGCTGGAAACCAGGGCAGCAAAAACAAACTTGGCAGAAAACTCATGCAGCTCAGTCTCAGATTCCAGAAGATCTCCAGTTGGGGTAGGAACTCTTCGCTCCTATGGCTAGAAGGACATATGACTAACAAAATCTTAATTCCTTTACAATCTCTCGTTTCTTGTTTCCTCGAACCACCTGTGAACAGGCAAGTGGCAGTGGGTACAACTGAGGGATCTGGCAGGGGCTACTTAGTAGCTGTTGCCCAAGGGGGTTGAGGTTCTTCTGTCCTTAATCTTCTTTGTGCCAAGGATCAGGCCAAAGAAAACTGTGAGTACAGGTCAGGTATTTAGCAGATTTTCTGGCAAGTTATGAAGGGGATTCTGAGTCACGTTTTTCCCACTGCTTTTTCCTCCTGTCCTTCAGCTCCTCTCTCCCAGGACTTGAGCCTGGCCAAAACCCAGGGTGTCTGGCTTCAGGGCCTAATGAGTGCAGTGGCAATGGAATGTGGTGTGGTTAGTTTTCACTAGCTGGGTGATTTCATATGCTAATGAGTGGGAGGATCATTCCAAAAATTGGGGAACCACCCACTCCTTGGTCTTTTGACAGTGCCTTGGAACTGTCCTAAAACCTCTGTGTGTCTCATTTAGCTTGCAGATTGAGGATCAAGGTTCAGTTGAAATTGACTTGTCTGTCATATTGGACCCAATTGATTTTAATCAGTTTATGTGATGTCTTTGGGCTATGTCATTCTTTCAACAGTTGTGCCCTGCCCTCTTCCCTCTTGTTTCATGCTCTTTTCCTGAGCCCTGTCCAGGCCCACAATGTTGCCTCTACATTCTTCTGGAGGGACAACCAGAAAATACCTGGCCCTTGGGAGGGAAATACTGTATAATATCCAATCTCTCTAGATATTCAGGCCTTCATCTTCCATGTTTCCTACATGTGCAACAACAGCATCTCTCAGTGAACCTGCTAGGGCGGGTTCACATATCAAATCTCCACTCCACTTTTATGGAACATCTGGTTTGTTGCCTCTTATCAATTTGTTTTTAAGCCACTTACTAACTCCTACAACCAGGACCCTGCCCCCTTGTAGACAACATCACTCCACCCCACTTATTATTATTAAAATATTCCTAATGCCCCAACAGGACCAGATAACACGTTCCTTTGTCATTACTTCTGTTATTACCTAAAGTGGGTCTATGACAATGAGATGTCTACCACTGGAAACACCCTAAGCTGTTCTTATGGAGGACTAGAGGAGGAAAATCAGTGACTTACATTCCCTCAGAGCAATAAGAGGATAAGGCTTATGGGTGATTCACCAGGTTCCCAGTCTCAGGGCACAGGCTTGGATTGCTTTACATCATGATACCTATTCCCATCTGCAATGGACAAACCAGCAACGAGTTAAGATTACAACCCTTTCATCCTACCCAGCACTGGTCGCGCTGGAGACCTTGGAGGTGCCCAACTTCAGTCCGGGGGTTCCAGGAGGTCGACCTACCTCGAGCTGCCTAGAGAGCTTGTCCTCGGAAGGTTGTCACACCTGTGCAGGGACCTGCCAGTCCAAGGGTCCCAGGAGGCCGACATGCCTCAACCTTCCCAGGGATTCGATCTCCAGGAGGCTGTCATGCCTCAGCCTGCCTGGGGATCAGCACCCTGACCCAGGGATGCTCGGCTCTCATGTTGCAACAGTACTGGGTAGGATAAGCTTCAGAAAGACTCACCCCTAAGGAAGTCCACCCATGGAAATAGAAGGAAGCCTATTAGTTGTGAGAATGTTCCTGGTCTCAGCAATAACTCAGGAGCTCAACAAGAACACCATTGCCTTTCTGGAAAGACTAAAAGAGGCCCTCCAAGAGTTTACCAATCTGGACTTAGGCTCTTACAATGGACAGGCGATTTTAAAGGACAAATGCCTGTCCCAATGTGCATCAGACATCAGGATAAAGTCACAACAGTTACAGCAGCAGGACCCTGCTGCCTCTTTAGATGAGGTGGTTCAGACAGCCACCAATACCTTTTACAATAGAGAACAGGAGAGGGAGGCCAAGGCCCAGGAAAGGGAAAAAAAGGAAAGAGAAAAGGCATACCCAGATACTGGCCACCCGCCAGGGAAGCCCTATGGTAACCCTGAGTCCTTGAAGGACAAGGCACAAGGCAAATGCCTAATCTCTAGACAGGCAGGACATTGGGCCAGAAGTGTCCAAACCATGACAAGTCTCCTAAAATGGCTTGCTACAAATGCCATCAGCTGAGACATTGGGCAGCACTCTGCCCTCGGGAGCCAAGAGCCTCAAAGTGAAGTGCCAAGCCTTCCCACACAATGGTTCAACAGGACTGAATTGGCCTGCTCCAGCCAGCCCTCCTGTCACAGATAACCATCATAGGACTAGAGCCAAGGCTGCAGCTGGATGTGGCAGGTAGGTCAGAGAATTTCTTGTTTGACACAGGGGCTACCTACTCTGTTCTGACCTCCTTCTCCAGAGCCTTCTCCTCCCAAACCTGTACCATTTTGGTTGCTACAGGAAAATAACTACAAAAAGATTCACCCGAGCATATCTTTGTTGCTGGGATGGACAAATATTTTCCCACCAGTTTCTGGTGGTCCCTGAGTGTCCTACTCCCTTATTGGGAAGAGATCTTTCCCTGCCTTCAAAATCTTGCAGCTATTGCAGTCCTGATAGAAAATACTTTAAAACTCTCTCTTGGGGACAAACTATTTTTACCAGCCACCAAGTGAACAACTCCTGAATGGGAGAGGCTGTTAATGGATGTCTGATCAAAGAATCCTTAGATATCAAGTAGTGCTGATAGAAAATCCAGGCCTGCCTATATCCCCTTGTGAGGTTCTTAACTCAGCTACCCTGCCGTCCCCCAAGGCTCTCTCCCCTTTCACTCTTGCCTAGAAACCTTGGACCACTGGACAAAACCCCAAGAGGAATTGTCAGAAGACCATTGACCAATCCTGAGGAAATCTGGTATGCTGATGGAAGCAGCTTTGTCTTGGATAGAAAAAAGAAGAGCCAGATATGCAGTAGTCTCCAATTTTGAGACCATAGAGACTAAACCTTTGCCACCAGATACTTCAGCCCAATTAGCTGAGCTCATAGCCCTGACTCAAGCTTTAGAGTTGGGAAAAGGAAAAAGAATAGCCATTTACACTGATTGCAAGTATGTCTTTCTGGTGCTACATGCACATTCTGCTATTTGGAAAGAAAGAGGCCACTTGACCACCTGAGGGTACCCAATCAAATATGGTGATCAAATCCTTAGACTCTTGAAGGCAGTCCATCTGCCCACTGAGGTTTCAGCGTCTCATTGTAAAATACACCAAAAAGGGAGCGTGGAAGTGGCACAGGGGAACCAAGCAGCCCATCAGGCAGCTAAGAGAGCAGCATTACAGAACAATGACCTAATAGGGATCTGCCACCTCAGACTAATTTTCCAGAAACTCTTTCATATACTCATAAAGCTAAGAGTGAGGGCTTTCGAGAAGATCATATGGGATGGTTCCAAAAGGAGGGACTCCTTTTTCTCCCTAGGAACCTCCAGTGGAAGTTGGTTAGCTCCTTACATGCCATCACTCATTTAGGGGAGAAGGCCCTCCTAAGATTACTAGAAAGGTCCTTCAGAGGAACAGGCCTCCAAACGACTATAAAGCAAGTGATCTCCTTTTGTCCCACTTGCCAATTAAACAACCCTCATGGAGCTTGAAGACCCCAGCTGGCTCAGCCTGTCCAATGACGTGGGGCCTGCCCAGGAGAAGACTGGCAGATGGACTTCACTCAGATGCAAGTTTCTCAATGGTATAAATACCTACCAGTCATGATACATTCATAGGATGGATTGAAGGCTTTCCCACCCAGACTGAGAAGGCTGAGGAGGTGGTAAAAAAAACTGCTCCATGTCTGCCCAGGTCATTACAAAGTGACAATGGGACATCATTTACTTCTAAGGTCACCCAAGGGGTCTCTAAAGCATTGGGCATTATTTAATATCTCCATTGTGCCTGGAGGCCCCAGTCTTCAGGAAAAGTAGAAAGAGCCAACCAATTCTTAAAATCAGTGATAAAAAAGATAACCCAGGAGACCTCCCTGGGATGGAAGGAGGCTTTACCAATAGCTCTTCTCCACACCTGTATTGCCCCTAAGGAACAGGTTGGTCTTAGTCCTTATGAGATGCTATATGGGAGACCTCTTGTTTATGTCAATGACCTCTTCCTAGATCCAGAGCCTCAGACCCTCTAGTCTTATACCATGACCATTGGGCAATTTCAACAAGATAAACACTTGTGGGGTATCAACCAGGACCTAAAATATTCTAAATAGCCACCACTATATGCTCCAGGGACTCAAGTCCTAATAAAGTCTGGAAAGATGGGTCGCCAAAGGCTCAACTCCAGCAAACATGGAAGGGCTCCTCTCCTGTAATACTTTCTACCCCCACAGCAGTCAAGGTACCAGGACACAACTCCTGGATTCACTACTCATGAGTCAAGCCATGGAAAAAGACAGAAGAGGACACTCAATATACCTGTGAGCCCCTGGGAGATCTCAGATATCTCTTCAGGACTACAAATGAGTGCCATTCTAATGAACACCTCCAAAGTAAGTTTCTGGGGATAAGATTTCTCAGGATAGCTCTAAAGAGCCAACACAGCTTGTCAGGTGTTGCAGTCCCAAATAGACAGGAGATATATCTGATCCCTGAACAAGGAGGGACTTGAGCCATCTTGAATGAGACGTGCTGTTTCTGGGTAAATACCTCTAGCTAAGTTAGTGTCTCACAGTCCTCAAGAAAAATATTCCAGATCCTACAGGATCTCAAAGAAAGAGCTGGAGAGTTTTCAGAGTGGCTACAATCTCTCTTTGGGGGATTCTTCTCCTGGTGAGGGGGAATTTGGAGTTGGGTAATGCCCCTACTAATCCCTGTTATCACCATAATGATGCTGCTTATGATTGCTCCATGTATTATCGATTGTCTAACCTGTTTTGTCTCTGCCCAGGTCAACAAGCTACAACATGCAGTGCCAGTTCAACAAGGATATATAAAACTACACCTGACCACGGAAAATACCACTCATTCTTAGATGGACACCACTATAAGG
The DNA here is from genome assembly GCF_054371585.1 of Giraffa tippelskirchi. Classification (NCBI taxonomy): domain Eukaryota; kingdom Metazoa; phylum Chordata; class Mammalia; order Artiodactyla; family Giraffidae; genus Giraffa; species Giraffa tippelskirchi. The sequence continues at coordinate 83,166,818 of NC_137275.1, read as the reverse complement.
ACACTGAGGCTTGAGACTAGCAAGAGGGGGAGGCCCAATGCCCCTCACTGTCCCAGTTCAACCTGAAGTAGTCAGAGAGACCTCAATGTACCTATTCCCAAAGAATTGGGCCTCCCATCTCTTAAGGGGAGAATGTTAGGTAGTTAGAATAGGACAAAGGAGTCCAGAAAGACAGTGGCTAAACAACAAAGAAAGGGAAAGCCCACAAAAATAGAACAAAGGAAGGTCGGAGGACCAGAGTAAGAGCCTCAGGTGAAACAAACAGCCCTCCTGGTTAGCCTTGTTTACATAGGGCAGACTCAGGAGGAGGAGAAAACCATATAAAAAGAGGAGCCAAAATTGAGCTGCAGGCTTCTCTTGTCTTCACTTCTTTTGGGTCGGCCCACCCTCACACCTCGAGGACAGATGTATTTTCCTTTACTTGCCAAATAAAACTGAGCTGTAATACCGATCAGTCCATGCTTCAAAATTTTGCTGTAGCGAGACAGAACTGAGGAAATTACAGACTCCCCCAACAGTTCTTCTGTTTATTCTTGCCACCTCTTCTTAATATCTTCTGCTTCTGTTAGGTCTATACCGTTTCTGTGCTTTATTATACCCATCTCTGCATGAAGTGTTCCCTTGGTATTTCTAATTTTCTTGAAAAGATCTCTAGTCTTTCCTATTCTATTGTTTTCCTCTATTTCTTTGCCCTGATCACTTAGGAAGGCTTTCTTATCTCTCCTTGCTATTCTTTGGAAAACTGCATTCAGATGAATGTATCTTTTTATATCTCATATATATATATATATATATATATATATACATACATCTTTTTATATATAAGATATATGAATATATCTTATAAAGGCAAATATATCCTTTGCCTTTAGCTTCTCTGCACTTCTCAGCTACGTGTAAGGCCTTCTCAGATAACCATTTTGCCTTTTGGCATTTATTTTACTTGGGGATGGTCTTGATCACTGCCTCCTGCACAATGTCACGAACCTCCATCCATAGTTCTTCAGGCACTCTATCATATGTAATCCCTTGAATATATTTGTCACTTCCTGTATATAATCATAAGGGATTTGATTTAGGTAATACTTGAATGGCCTTGTGGTTTTCCCTACTTTCCTCAATTTAAATCTGAATTTGGCAGTAAGGAGTTCATGATGTAGGCCACAGTCAGCTACTAGTCTTGTTTTTGCTGACCGTATAGAGCTTTTCCATCTTCGGATGCAAAGAATATAATCACTCTGATTTCGGTATTGACCGTCTGGTGATGTCCATGTATATAGTCATCTATTGTGTTCTTGGAAGAGGGTATTTGCTATGACCAGTGTGTTCTTTTGGCAAAACTCTGTTAGACATTGCCCTGCTTCATTTTGTAGTCCAAGACCAAACTTGCTTCCAGGTATCTCTTGACTTCTTAATTTTGCATTCCGGTCCCCTATGATGAAAAGGACATCTTTTTTTGGTGTTAGTTCTAGAAAGTCTTACAGGTCTTCATGGAACTTTCAGCTTCTTTGGCATTAGTGGTTGGGGCACTGACTTGGATTACTGTGATAGTGAATGCTTTGCCTTAGAAACGAGCCAAAATTATTCTGTTGTTTTTGAGACTGCACCCAAGTACTGCATTTTGGACTCTTTTGTTGACTGTGAGGACTACTCCATTTCTTCTAAGGGATTCTTTCCCACAAGAATAGATATAATAGTCATCTGAATTAAAATTTCATGCAAAGATGGGCACAATAAAGGACAGAAATTGTACGGACCTAACAGAAGCAGAAGAAATTAAGAAGAGATGGCAAGAATACACAGAACTTTACAAAAAAGATGTTAATTACCCAGATAGCCACGATGTTGTGATCACTCACTTTGAGACAGACATCCTAGAGTGTGAAGTTGAGTGGGCCTTAGGAAGCATCTGTGTAAACAAAACTAATGGAGGTGATGAATTCCAGCTGACCTGTTTCAAATCCTAGAAGATGATGCTGTGAAAGTGTTGCACTCTATATGCCAGCAAATTTGGAAAACTCAGCAGCGGCCACAGAACTGTAAAGGGTCAGTTTTAATTCCAATCCCACAAAGGGCAATGCCAAAGAATGTTCAAACTAGCACAAAGTTGCATTCATTCCTCATTCTAGCAAAATAATGCTCCAAATTCTGCATTGTAGTCTTCAACAACATGTGAGCTGAGAACTTCCAGCTGTTCATCTGGATTTAGAAAAGGCAGAGGAACCAGAGATCAAAACGTCAACATCCATTGGATCATAGAAAAAGCAAGAGGATTCCAGAAACGTCTATTTCTGCTTCAGTGACTACCTGAAATCCTTTGACTGTGTAGATCAAAACAAACTGTGGAAAATTCTTAAAGAGATTGAACTACCAGACTGCCTTACCTGTCTCCTGAGAAACCTGTATGAAGGTCAAGAAGCAACAGTTAGAACCTGACATGGAACAATGGACTAGTTCAAAATTGGGACAGGAGTATGTCAAGGCTATATATTGTCATCTTGATTATTTAACTTACATGCAGAGTACATCATACGAAATGCTGGGCTGGATGAAGCACAAGCTGGAATCAAGATAGTTGGGAGAAATATCAAAAACCTCAGATATGCAGATGACACCACCCTTATGGCAGAAAGAGAAGAACTAAAGAGCCTCTTGATGAACGTGAAAGAGGAGAGTGAAAAAGCTGGTTTAAAACCTAACATTCAAAAAACGAAGACCATGGCCTCCTGTCCCATCACTTCATGTCAAATAGAGGGGAAACAATGGAAACGGTTACAGACTTAATTTTTTGGGTTCCAAAATCACCGCAGATGGTGACTGCAGCCATGAAATTAAAAGACTCTTGCTCCTTGGAGGAAAAGCTATGACCAACCTAGACAGAGTGCTACAAAGCAAAAACATCGTTTTATAGACAAAGTTCCATCTAGTCAAAGCTATGGTTTTTCCATTAGTCATGCATGGATGTGAGAGTTGGACCATAAAGAAAGCTGAGTGCTGAAGAATTGGTGCTTTTGAACTGTGGTGTTGGAGAAGACTTATGAGAGTCCCTTGAACAGCAAGGAGATCAAACCAGTCGATTCTAAAGGAAATCAACCCTGAATATTCATCGGAAGGACTGATGCTGAAGCTGAAGCTCCAATACTTTGGCCACCTGATGTAAAGAACCAATTAATTGAAAAGAACCTGATACTGGGAAAGATTGAGGGCAGGGGGAGAAATGGATAGTAAAGGATGAGATGTTTGGGTGGCATCACTGACTCAATGAACATGAGTTTGAGCAAGTTCCAGGAGATGGTGAAGAACAGGGAAGATTGGCATATGTATTCCATAGAGTCACAAAGAGTCAAACACAACCGGGCAACTGAACAACAACAAAAGGGAATTGACAAGTGGGACAATTCATCATATGGGCACTCTCAAGATGTATGTACCTTACACTGTCAGGTTTTTCCTGTGGTGCCCAGGGTTATCATTAGCCATGGTAACATAAATTCCTGCTCTTACTCACACCAGGATATGTTGCCTAAAGTTCCTTATGTGGGGAGCAGCTAAATTGCTATGATTTGAATGATATTCCCTTGTGACTTCTAATTCTATGTGACAATTTAAAGACATTTTTTTTCTTGCTCTCTGGCATTTTAATTAATATAGCTTATTTCTCCTAATCTATAGCTAATTAAAAGCTAGCATTATACTTCAGTTTTAGCAGTTCTGGAAAATTATTATTTACCTCTGTATCTCCAAATGTATTTTATGTGACTTATTTTAAATCAGACCTTGCCAATGATTATCCACAATAAATACTACAGTACTAAAGAAGATGTGCAGTTGGTTGAAGCCACAGGTGTGGAACCACAATGTGGATAGCAAAGTTGCATGCAGATTTTCCACTGCACATGTATATTGGCACCCGTAACCCCTACAGTGTTCATTGCACTGTATGTGTGTGTGTGTGTGTGTGTGTGTGTATATATATATATATATACACATACATGCATATATATAAAACGTGACAGGGAAGTGCAGATACGTTGAAGGAAATGTAGCCATTAAAAATAATTTAAATATATATATATATAAAACTATATATATATAACAACATATATATGGATACATAGTACAGTTTAAAATGTGAGTTTTACCTATAAAACCCAAGATTAAAAAGGTTCTTTGATTTGTAAACTTATACTCAGAAATACTGAATATAATATTTATTTATGTAGGTTATGCGTGGTCCTTAATATTGCTAATACCTAGAATTCTAATAAATGTCAAACACTAAGAGAATCTTAAGAGTTTGTCTGTAGGATTCTCTCTTGTATGTATTTATTGAATTTATAGTAAGCTAACTCTCTAAATTTTTTAAACTAATTCTTAAAATGATAAGGCATATGTTTCCTTTATGCTCTTTGGAAAGTAAGATACTTACTATAAAAGAAAGGATACAGAGATTTCAGGGACAGTTTTTGAGCCAATGATACTCAGTTGGAGATAAAATTTGAGTGATGGAGATTAGCACAATGAAGAATATAATTTTCTGAACAATAAGAAAACCACATAAAAGAAGGTAACATCAAATCATGAGGAGGTACCAATTAATCTTTCACAAGGCAGCTTTTATAATGACACAACTGATGATTAAAAAGAAAACTGAAGTCAAGAAAGAAAATTCAGGGCTCATGTCTTGATCAGGGCCTCCTCAGGACTAAATCTCTTCATTATACGTCTGGTCTAAAATCATATTTCACTGTATTAAATAACAAATATTAAATAATAATGGCTACAGTGTCAAGAAAGTTTCATTGCACATCTTCTGCTTAGCATGACAGAGAAGTACAGATTGGTTGAAGGAAATGTGGCCATTAAAAATAATTAAAAATTTTAGTTGATAGTATTTAAAAGGTTATACCTCAGCTATCTAGATAATTCAGATATCCACAATGATATATACTCTGTGGATTATGATTTTATCTTTCTGTGATGTAGGTCCTAGTCATGAATTGTCTTCAGTTTTCCTTGGTGGCTATACATATAATTTTCTCTACAATCAGAGATCTGAAGTTGGATTTAACATTATTCTTAGCAGATGATATCATGAGGGAGGCATAAATTCTTTACTGAAGCTTGTCTCTCTTCCTGTGGCTAAATGTCTTAAATCTTACTGTAAAATGATTTGGAAAAAAAGACACTATTCCAAAAATACAAATTATCTCATTTTGGATTTAATCTTATAAACTGCTTTGAGGGTGAACAGGGATCTGTGTAATCTATAGGATTATGAAAGGCTGTTGCTGAGCCGTGAAAGACACCAGGATTCTTGGCCTCCAGGGGAGAGGAATTCAATCCTTCAATCCAGGGCCAGTGATGAGGCTTGATCACTCAAGAGCTTTTGTGTGATAAAGTTTTATTAAAGTGTAAAAAAGATAGAAAAAGCTTCTGACGTAGACATCAGAAGGGTGCAGAAAGAGTGCCCCCCTGCTAGTCTTTAGCTGGATGTTATATAGCTACTAGCAGTCTGGTAATTAAAGAAAGGAAATGTCTCAAAACACAGAGACTGGCACCAGGCCCCTCACCCACTACATGAATTCTGAGAGAACTTTGACACAAGGTGAGTTGTCCCAGGCCATAAAATGATTGACATGAATCTTGAAGAAAGGCAGGTTTCCAAGCAAACAGAATCACATTAACATAGTTTAAGAGAATATTTTGCATGAATAAAACATACTGGTTTGTCAAGTCAGTTCTGATTCTTAGGCAGCCAACTTGAAGACAGAGTCTAGGGTAAATACATAGTTCATTAACATAGTTTAAGAAAAAATTTCCATAAGAAAAACGCATTGGTTAGCTCAAGGTTTGAGAAAAGTTAAGTTGAGGTGGAACCAGGTGAATGGCAACTGAGAATTTTAAAAGAAACCTCTTTTTAAATTTGTATACAGAAAGGGAAAATATCTGACACTTGTAGTTTGTTTCCTCCTGCCGCTTAAGAGAGAGATAAAAAATGTCTGACACTCGCAACCTATTTCCTCTGTTTGGAGACCCCTGGCCTTCCTGCCTTTTACCCCCTCAATTATATGGAACATGACACGTAAAACCATTTTCTTAGAGAGTGGTTCTTACTTGCCTAAATTTTTATTCTTTTTTAAACAATAGTGAGACAAGGAAGTTGAATATAGCATTAATCAGAATTTTATGTAAGAATGGTAATATATTGTATGTTGTTTGCTAAGGGGTCACAAAGCCAATTTTTAAGCAAATAAAAGATTACTTTCCAGATCCTGTACCTGAAGCTGTTCATTCTCAACTAAAGTCATGCAATTAATATTCAAGGATAATTTTTCATGAATGTCAAATGAACCATAAGCTGCTGATCCTATAACAAGTTTACTATCAATTGTAACTTTAGTGTATTGAATCATTGTTTTACTCAGCAATAGAAATGCTTTAAATTTCCTTTATCAATTGAAAAGGTCTTGTTCTATTATAGTCATTCTCAGTTTAACTGGTGGTATAAATTCACAGAATTACACATTCAAGGACTTTTCACAACTTCCAGCTCTCAGAGTATAAACCAAATTCTGCAGTAAAGAATGCTATACAAAGCTGAATAACTCTATAACATTTTTTCTTAAATTGCAGATCGAAATGCCTTTGTACCCTCGATATTTTTATAAATATGAAATTGTTGTTGTTCAGTTGCCCAGTTGTGTCCAATTCTTTGTGACCCCATGGACAGCAGCACGCCAGGCCTCCCTGTCCCTCATCATCTCCTGGAGTTTGCCCAAGTTCGCATTCATTATATCAGTAATTTATTTACATGTAATTATGAAATTACATTGGAGAAGGAAATAGCCACCCACACCAGTATCCTTGCCTGGAGAATCCCATGGATAGGAGAGCCTGGCAGGCTATAGTCCATGGGGTCGCAACAGTCAGACATGACTTAGCAACTAAAGCACCACCACCATGAAATTACATGTAAATATGAAGTTACAAACTCTTAAAAAGCAAAGTCCTCAACTTGTACATCTTCATATCACCCAAAGTGCAAAGCAAAAATGTTTTGCATGTAAAGGTTGATAGGTTAATACACATTAGAAATTTTACTTTCTCTCTTCTAATTTTCCATTCTTTTTGTCCCTTTTCAGTTTATTAATAATCCTGATTTTGTCCACCAAAAATAAAGTGTATGTGAATTCTATTTTCTAATGGATGGGAGGAGAACAACTTTTTCTTTTTTAATTTCCAGTAATATTCATTAAAAAAAAAAAACAACAGGAAAGGCATATCATTTATGGAATATTCACACATTCTCCCTTTAACCATTATGTCTGTGTTAGCTTGAACCTTAATTTTCTACTTGATATTATTTAAGTACTTCCTTTTTTTATCATTTTCTGTCAATCCTCTATTATCTCTGAAAATAATGTATATATTTCAGCAACCTGGACACATTTTTATTTACAAATTTTCTGTAATCTGTATTTTTTTGCAATCTGGATACATTTTTTTTAATATACATGTTTGATGTGTCTTCTAAGTTAGAAATGGGACTCCTTGGGATACAGTCTCTGGTATGCGGTTTAGTGTGCAGAATGTCTTTTAAGGATCCTTGTGATCAACACTTAGGGAAGGGAGGGAGAGGAAGCAGGGTTGCCCAGAGGAAGAAGTTAAACTGCAATCTGAGCCCAACAGCAATTCTAGTCAACTCAGCAGGAGTGCGTTGGAGAGAGAATGGGCTTTCAGAATTGTGCTAATTTGGGCTAAGACAGCTGGCCTTTGTACTCCTATGCAAGTCAGTCAGTGTACTGGGCCACTCCTGAAATGAGTGTGACCTTGTGCAGGGTGGCTCTGCAGCTGAGTCTATCCCCTGAAGGGGCTGACAGTTCAAAGCTGTCTGCCAACAGCACTTCCTGCAGCTGAGGCAGCAAGTACTTCACTGAAAGGAACCTAGGCACTGCATTACAGTGCCCATTACATGGGAGAATGAATGTCCCCATGCATTTCTCTTGTAAAAGATACTCTTAATAGTCTCTACATAATCTTTTTAATTGGAACTATTTTAATTATGAGATAAGAGATGTCACATTTAAAACTTATATAAATGAAAGATGCTTTATTTCATAAAGGAAATAACCACACACTAATTTAGATATCTGGCTTCAAGATAACCAATATATTCACATGTTGACCTTGCTGGAGGCAGGGCTCTTCTCTATGTATGAACACTCTGTGAAATTTTGAATGCTAAATGCTTTCCTACACTGATGGTTGCTGACCTGAGCGTTCAAACACTATTAGATCAGCATGAAAAAGCAGACTTGAAGCAAACTCTAAAGAGCAACTCACTGTTATTTTGTCACTGATCACCTCTTACTGCTACCACTTGGGAATTTAAGCTAGGACTTTAAAACAAAATTATTTCAAATGTCATGTCCTTGATGCCATAAAATGTATCATGTTTTACTTGCCTTAAAAATATGTTCAGCCAGTCACTTCACACTTCTGCCTAGAGGGCGCAGGTTCTACCTGTACCATGGATAGGGATGTTATTGGTTGATAATTCCACTGCTTAAGCTCTCAGCACATTACTTACTTTGTTCATTAAGCTCTTAATGTGAAATCTGATTCTTCCCCAGGTTTTGTCACTGTATTTGGCCATGAACCATCTAGCTCCTTCAATTTTGCTTTGTGACGGATTCCATTCCTGAGCCAACCTATTTCTGCTTCACTTCTTTTTCTTTATAGATAGAGAATGAAGTTCTTAGTCCCACCGTTTTAATCACATAATTATCTCTGGCTAGATTTTTTCAGTGGAACTTGGTCTCTACTCTCTTATCATTGCTAAGATTTTTAATTTTTCATTAATCCCTTCTGCTTTAAATTCACTCAACTTTTTATAATATAAATTTTGTGTGCTTATTTTCTTTGTAGTGGCAGACATTCTGATGCTCTGATTTAAACTTGTCTGCAAATACTGTGAACTTTTTACCAACAGACAGGACATGTGACATCAGCAGAACTCAAATGCACAAGAAATATATCTGAATCTTAAGTGTTAAAACATGTTTTTATATCTCATCACCATTTCTTTAAAAATCTATTTTGCTTAGCTCCTAGGTTCTTCTTTGCTTTCTTAAGTGGTTATTAGGTCTTGGGCTGACAGGTTTATTATTTACTCACAAGAAAAACAATGTTTTGTTAACATAAATAGTCCTTCTGAAAGCAAGAGAAATTAGTTGGTCTGGTCACATTCAGAGGGTTTTATTTTAAATTCACTATTATTCTGTGGAAGAGGTATATAATAACAGTTCAGTTCAGTCACTCAGTTGTGTCCGACTCTTTGCGACCCCATGAACTGCACCACGTCAGGCCTCCTTGTCCGTCACCAACTCCCGGATTCCACCCAAACCCATGTCCATCAAGTCGATGATGCCATCCAACCATCTCATCCTCTGTCGTCCCCTTCTCCTCCTGCCCTCAATCTTTCCCAGCATCAGGGTCTTTTCAAATGAGTCAACTCTTCGCATCAGGTGGCCAAAGTATTGGAGTTTCAGCTTCAACATCAGTCCTTCCAATGAACACTCAGGACTGATCTCCTTTAGGATGGACTGGTTGGATCTCCTTGCAGTCCAAGGGACCCTCAAGAGTCTTTTCCAACACCACAGTTCAAAAGCATCAATTCTTCGGCACTCAGCTTTCTTTATAGTCCAACCCTCACATCCATACGTGACCAGTGGAAAAACCATAGCCTTGACTAGAGGGACCTTTGTTGGCAAAGTAACGTCTCTGCTTTTTAATATGATGTCTAGGTTGGTCATAACTTTCCTTACAAGGAGTAAGTTTCTTTTAATTTCATGGCTTCAATCACCATCTGCAGTGATTTTGGAGCCCAGAAAAGTAAAGTCAGCCATTGTTTCCACTGTTGGCCCATCTATCTGCCATGAAGTGATGGGACCAGATGCCATGATCTTAAGTTTTCTGAATGTTGAGCTTTAAGCCAACTTTTTCACTCTCCTCTTTCACTTTCATCAAGAGGCTCTTTAGTTCTTCTTTACTTTCTGCCATAAGGGTGGTGTCATCTGCATATCTGAGGTTATTGATATTTCTCCCTGTAATCTTGATCCAGCTTGTGTTTCTTCCAGACCAGCCTTTCTCATGATGTACTCTGCATAGAAGTTAAACAAGCAGGGTGACAATATACAGCCTTGACACACTCCTTTTCCTATTTGGCACCAGTCTGTTGTTCTATGTCTAGTTCTAACTGTTGCTTCCCAACCTGCATACAGGTTTCTCAAGAGGCAGGTCAGGTGGTCTGTTATTCCCATCTCTTTCAGAATTTTCCACAGTTTATTGTGACCCACACAGTCAAAGGCTTTGGCACAGTCAATAAAGCAGAAGTAGATGTTTTTCTGGAAGTCTCTTGCTTTTTTGATGATCCAGCAGACGTTGGCAATTTGATCTCTGGTTCCTTTGCCTTTTCTAAAACCAGCTTGAACATCTGGAAGTTCACGGTTCACGTATTGCTGAAGCCTGGCTTGGAGAATTTTGAGCATTACATTACTAGTGTGTGAGATGAGTGCAATTGTGTGGTAGTTGGAGCATTCTTTGGCATTGCCTTTCTTTGGGATTGGAATGAAAACTGACCTTTTCCAGTCCTGTGGCCACTGCTGAGTTTTTCATATTTGCTGGCATATTGAGTGCAGGACTTTCACAGCGTCATCTTTTCGGATTTGAAATAGCTCAAGTGGAATTCCATCACCTCCACTAGCTTTGTTTGTAGTGATGTTTCCTAAGGCCCACTTGACTTCACATTCCAGGATCTGGCTCTAGGTGAGTGATCACACCATCGTGATTATTTGGGTTGTGAAGATCTTTTTTGTACAGTTCTTCTGTGTATTTTTGCCACTTCTTCTTAATATCTTCTTCTTCTGTTAGGTCCCTCCCATTTCTGTCCTTTATTGAGCCCATCTTTGCATGAAATGTTCCCTTGCTATCTCTAATTTTCTTGAAGAGATCTCTAGTCTTTCCCATTCTATTGTTAATATTAATTAAAATACAATTATGATAAGAAAACAGTCCTACTGTTTTTTTTTCTTTTTTAACATGTAATGGTTTTTCTAAAGTAACTTATTGTAGCCAGGATTTCCAGGCATTCTCTAGTCTGTTTTTGACTAGTAAGTATAACATAGAATATAGTTTTATGAAAGGAATTGAGCAAAGTCAGAGGATACAAGACTGACATGCAAAAATCAACTGTATTTATATATACATATCAATGAACATTCCAAAAAGGAAATTGAGAAAACAATTGCATTTATAATAGCATAAAAAAAGATTGAAATATTTAAATTTCACCAAGCAGGTACAAGACTGGCACATTTAAAAGTATAAAATATCATTAAAAATATTAAAGATGACTTATGTAAATGGAAAGACATTGCATGTTCATAGGTTAGAAGACATGGTATTGTTAAAATGGAATTATTCCCCAAAGCAACATATAGATTAGTGCGATCTCTATCAAAACCAAAAAGAATTTTTTTAAACAAAAAAATTCTAAAATTCATATGGAATTGCAGGAGAGCACAAGTATTCAAACCCATCTTAGAAAAGAACAAAGTTGAAACACTCACACTTTGTAATCCCAAAACTTACTAAAACCTACAATCATCAAAAAACATGTGGTGCACTCAATACAGGAGCACCTTAATATATAAGGCAAATGCTAACAGCCATAAAAGTGGAAATAAACATGAACACAATAATAGCAGGGGGTTTTAACACCTCATTTTCACCAATGGACAGATCATCCAGGAACAAAATAAATAAAGAAACACAAACTTTAAATGACACAATAAACCAGGTAGACTTAATCGATAATAGGACATTCCATCTGAAAGCCTCAGAATATACTTCCTTCTCAAGTGCACATGGAACATTCTCCAGGACAGATGGCATCTTGGTCACAAATCAAGCATCAGTAACTTTAAGAAAACTCATGACATAAACCACAGCAAGATCTTTTTTGACCCACCTTCTAGAGTAATGAAAATATAAAAATAAAAATAAACAAATGGGACCTAATTTAACTTTTAACCTAATGAACAGCAAAGGAAACCATACATAAGACAAAAAGACAACATTTAGAATGGGAGAAAATATTGGCGAATGAAGCAACTAACAAGGGATTAATCTCTAGAATATACAAACAGCTCATGCAACTCAATATCAAAACAACATACGACCCAATCAAAAAAAAGGAGGAATACCTAAACAGACATTTCTCCAAAGAATACATACAGATGGCTAAGAGGCACATGAAAAGATGCTCAACATCACTAGTTATTAGAGAAATGTAAATAAAATTTACAATAAGATATCACCTCACACTTGTCAGAATAAGCCATCATCAAAAAAATCTATGAACAGTAAATGCTGGAGAGGGTGTGGAGAAAAGAGAACCCTCTTGCCCTCTTGGCAGGAATGTAAATTGATATAGTCACTATGGAGAACAGTATGGAGGTTCTTTAAAAAACTAAAATTAGAACTACCATATGACCCAGCAACCCCACTCTGGGCATATACCTGGAGCAATCCAAAAATTCAAACAGATACATGCACCCCATTGCAGCACTATTTACAATAGCTAGGACATACAATAGAAGCTACCTAAATGTCCATTGACAGATGAAGGGATAAAAAAGTTGTGGTGCATATATACAATGGATTATTACTCAGCCATAAAAAGGGACAGAATCAGGTCATATATAGTGATGTGGATGGATGCTAAGTAAGTCAGAAAGAGAAAAATAAATATTGTATATTAATGCTTACATGTGCAATCTAGAAATATGGTATAGACGAACCTATGTGCAGGGCAGAAATAGAGATACAGACATAGAGCATAGACATGTGGACATTGGGGAGGGAAGGAAGTGTGAGGTGAATTAGATTAGGATTGACATATATACACTACTGTGTTTAAAATACCTAGCTAGTGGGAACCTGCTGTATAGTATAGGGAGCTCAACTTGCTGCTCTGTGATGGCCTTAATGGATGGGGAGTTGGGGTGGGGGGAAGGAGGTTCAAGAGGGAGGGGATATAGGTATACATAGAGTTGATTCACTTCAGTTCAGTTCAGTTCAGTCATGTCCGACTCTTTGCGGCCCCATGAACTGCAGCATGCCAGGCCTCCCTGTCCATCACCAACTCCTGGAGTTTACCCAAACTCATGTCCATTGAGTTGGTGATGCCATCCAACCATCTCATCCTCTGTCATCCCCTTCTCCTCCTGCCCTCAATCTTTCCAAGCATCAGGGTCTTTTCAAATGAGTCAGCTCTTCGCATGAGGTGGCCAAAGTATTGGAGTTTCAGCTTCAACATCAGTCCTTCCAATGTACCGCAAAGACTTAACACTGTGCTTTATACAACATTGTAAAGCAACTATGCTTTTAAAAAATGTGGTGCTAACAGAAGGGTAGACAAATAGATTAATGGAATATAATTGAGAATAAATCAATATATCTATGATCAATTTATTTTGACAAGGTGCCAGAACAGTTCAGTGGGAAAGAATAGTGTCTTTAATAAATGATGCTGCTGCTGATAGTTGAATAAATACATGCTAAAGAATAAAATTAGTCCCTTCCCTCATGCCATATACAAAAATTATGACAAAATGGAGCAAAAAACTAAGTGCCAGAGCTAAACTATAGCACAGGGAACTATTATATATTCAGGGAACTATATTCCTCTGATAAACCATAATGGAAAAGAATACACACACACACACACATATAACTTAGTTAGTTTGCTATACAGGAGAGATTGGCAACAACATTGTAAATCAAGTATACTGCAATTAAGGCAAAAAAAAAAAAAACCTCTTAGGACAAAACAGAAGTAAATCTTCATGACCTTGGATGTGGCAATATTTTTTTAGATATGACACCAAAAACACAAGCAACAAATTTTAAATATGTATTGGACTTCATCAGGACTTCATCAAAATTAAACATTTGTACAAATGATGCTGTCAAAAAAGTGAAAAGGCAACCCACATAATGGGAGAAAATATTTGTAAATCATATAAATGATGCTGTCAAAAAAGTGAAAAGGCAACCCACATAATGGGAGAAAATATTTGTAAATCATATATGTATATATATATAGAGAGAGAGAGGATGTAGTATTCACAATATGTAAACAACCTTACCATTCAACAACAAAAGACAACTCAGTTAAAGATTTTGTGAAGTACTTAGAGATTTCTCCAAGGAAGATTCATAAATGGTCAAGAAGCACATGGAAGATACTCAACATCATTTTTCATTTGAGAGATGCAAATCAAAACAATAAGATACCACCTAACAACCAGTAAGATGACTATAAAAATAACAATAAAAGTAAGCAATAATATTGCAAAATCATGGAAAAACTGGAATACCCATATATTGCTGTTGAGTATGTAAAATAGTGCTGTGACTGTGGAAAACAGTGTGGATTTGCAGTCCTCTATAGCATTGCCACATGACTCAGCTATCCCATTCCTAGGTAAATACTCTAAAGAATTAAAAACAGATGTTCCAATAAAAACTTATACATGAATATTCCTATCAGTACTATTCAGAATAGTCAGAAAGATATAAGCAACCCAGATGTTGATCAACTTATAAATGGATAAACAAATTGTGATGTATCTACACAATAGAATACTATCCAGCCATAAAAAGGAATGAAGCACTGATATAATATATAACATGTATATCCTTAGAAACATTATGCTAAGTGAAAAGTTAGACACAAAAGACCATATTCAGTATGATTCTGTTTATAAGAAATATTCAAGAATAGACAAACTGGTTGTAGTCTGCCAGGGCTTGTGGATAGGGAGGAATGGGTAGTGACTCATGAATGGATATGGAGTTTCCTTTTGTGGTAATGAAAGTGTTCTGGAATGAGACAGCGGTGATGGTTTCATAACACTGTGAATAGTATATTTATTTGTTGCACATATTGATTAGTAAAATGCCACTGAACTGTATAAAGTAGTTCAAATGGTCAATTTTATGCTGTGAATTTTAGCAATAAAAACATTTAAAAATGCCCCACCAAATGGATTGTGTACATTCATTTTAAGTTTTATTTCTCATTAAAGTATAAACTTTTCCCCAAATATTTATAATGGAATTTTATCTTAAAATGCAGGTGAAAGAGCATTTGAGAGCTTTCCCTTATTTATTCTATGTGAGAGCATATAATGCTAATTTATTTGCTTGGTCTGTTACAAAGTTATTTAACTCAGGAGATACTATGATCTAACCACCAAACAAGAAATTCTGTGATTATATTAAAGAGTGTGGTTTGGATCATACAATTAGGTCTAATTATGGTTCATTTCTTGAATTGTAAAATCACTGAAATAAATATTGGTATGCTCTGTTTTGTACATCTGTGGCAGCTGTTTCCACACTTGTCACCCCCAGTTTGTAATTTCTCTCTCTAGGTCTTTATGCCAGAAGAGCTCTAGACCTGAGTGACATCTAAATAGATCACCACACTGATTCTTAAGTTTTCTGCCTTACTGTGGTAAAAATTGATCAAACTCAGAAGGGTCATCTTTACCCAGAGCTTGCTTTCAAAGAGCAATCCTGTTCTCTAAAAACCGGCTGCACAGCCATTGATTTTAGATTCAATGGGACATCAGGGCAATGCTGGATCTCTGATTGGCAGCAGGAAAAGGGGTGAGAACATTTCAAACTTTATAAAATAAAGGCAAGAAAACATTAAGCTACATGAAATTACATCTGCTCTGAGTGCTTGCATTTTAGGATTTAGTTTGAAGCAGACGTGAAATGTCCAATATTCAACTTCAGAAATGTGAAAATCAGCCAGCCGTGCTGACCTTGTATCCCAATGTTCAACATTCCAAGTTGAGACTCAAATGCTGACTTACCCTTAAGGGTTCCTTCTGATACCTCATTTTGAAATTTTTATCAGTTTTCAAGCAATGGGATCCTAGGTTGGTAGGCTGGTAGGATCTGAGCATTCCCAGAACATTTTTAACACAAAGCCCAACACTGTTTTATAGGAAATAACTTGACAAATGCTAAGTGTACATGCCACAGAGTCGGTGAAACATGCTTGTTCAAATAAATGCCAAGTCGAGGCTTGACCTCACTATTAAGTGACAAAGTGGAAACTGATTTTTTTTCAAATTAATATAAAATTTTAGATTAAATTATAGTAAAAAGTTGAATACTTGTTCTTTGTACTTTTTTTCTGAAGCTTTGTCTCTCTTGGCCCCCTTGCCATGTTACCACTGATACTTTTAATTGGATTCACCTGTCAAAATAGTGGCACAAAACTCTGGAAGATATTGAAGGACAGGGGAGGCTGGTGTGCTGCGGCTCACGGGGTCTCAACGAGTTCGCCATGCCTTAGCGACTGAACAACAGTAGAGTGTCCTTAGTTCTCTGGACGCTGTTTTGGGAAGTTGACTTTAAGTTACAGTGTGTTTCGTTTAGATTCTAACACACTGCGTAATTTGTACTTAACTTTCTCTGTACCTTTTGTTTCTTTGACAGATGGATGCTGCTGCCAAGAATCATCTTGGGTGTGGAGTAGAGTTCCAAGAAATGTAAGAATTGCAGGTATAGTTAATATCCTTTAGGTTTATGTTTGCTCTCTACATGATAAACAGAGACCCAAGCTGCAGCTCCTGCCTTCTGGGACAGTCCTTACCAATGATGGCTTTGTCTCTCGCGTGAGTCCCAGTTCCCCACTCTGTAAATCAGACGTAATTTGTTTGAAATCCCCTTTACTTCACCAGGGGATTTTAAGAATTGAGAAACCACGTAGCACTTGACAATATAAAATGTTCTTTTAATGGTTAAAATGACAAATGACCTTGTCCAGCCAATGAGTCATTTACTCCGAGGGAGTAAGTTCGGTATCTGGGATGCGAATTAACTCTCTCAGGCCATTTTCAGATGAATGCTAGAGAGCATGAAAGAATACACTATTTCTATGAGAGCCCAAAGTACTTCTGCCCTTCCCACTATGCCTACGTTTTTAAAGCAACTAAAAATTTAAAGGAGATATTAAACACTCTTGGGAAATACCAAAATTAAATTTGGAAAAGCATCCTAGTCTTACAATTATTGAAATAACCTTGAGTGTTTATCCCTTTGATATAAGTAACTAAAATTTTGTCATGCTTTCTATTAGGATCTCCCTCTGAAGTCAGCCTCAAAGACTAGAAGCATGAACATATCACAGTTGTCCTTCACAGCTCATTTTAGCTTTATGAATTTATACAAACTTTCTATCTTATTGATAGGCAGATTATCACTTTGTGGTGGTATCTAATAAGTTTACAACTTGTTTTCTAAGGTAATATTTAGTTTCTAATAGTTTTGTAGGGCTGCTGTAACAAATCACCAGGAACTGGGTGGCTTAAATGACAATAAAGTACCAAAAAGTGGGTGCCTTTGTCTCTTGGCTCTGGAGGCTAGAAAATAGAGATCAAGTTGTCAGCCATATCAGTTCCTCTTGAGAGCTGGGAGAGAGAAATCTGTTCATTCCTCTCTCCTAGCCTCTGGTGGTCTGACAGCAATCTTGATCCTTCACTAGCGTCTGCTGCATCACCTTGATCTCTGCCTTCATTTTCACATGGCAATCTCTGTGTGCATGTCTGTGTCCAAATTTCCCCTTTTCATAAAGATTCCTGTCATATTAAATTAGGGGCCCACCTTACTCCAATATGACCTCATCTTAATTTAACTAATTACATCTGCAACAACTCTGTTTCCAAATAAGGTCACATTCTGAGATACTACGGGTTAGAAATTCAATATATGAATTTGGCATTGGGGCACATAATTCAAACTATAATACAATTTTATTTAATCTAAGTTAAATTTATTCAAGCAACATGAAATAATAACTCATTATAGTCTAAAATTTATATTTAAATTATATTCATTTTTCTTACACTCTTCATGGCTTTTTAGATTTGTCACATGTTCTTTCAGCATTTATTTTCAGTGTCTATAATGTTCCAAATGCTTCTATGCAGGTGCCTTACAGTGTTCCTTCTTATCCTTTCTAATTTCTACATTCTTAGGGTCCTCAATTTCATTGTTATTGTTTGGGTTGTCATGTCATACATGTGTTATATATAACTTGTTCATTCCAAAATTCATAAATGCTTCAAAGCCTGGCGCCTGAAGCAGGAATTTTAATTTGAATCTGCCTGGTAGTAGATCTACAACCCTGGGCAAGTGAGCTTCCCTACTGGTGAAGGAATTCATATTTATAATAGGGATTCAGAAAGGACTGAACACAAAACTAAAAATAAAATCAGTAAAGCTGTTAGCATAATGCTTGAGACTTAACAAATGTTCAGGTAATTTACTCATTTTCATTTTATTATTCAAAATGGCTTAGTGAAGGAAAAACAGTGCTGGCCTTTCTCCAGGTCATTCAACAAAATTTACATAAAACTGTTTCGATTTTGTTCTAGGTTAGTTTGCTGTAACAAACGACCCTCCCCCAAATCTCTGGTAGTTTATAAGAACAAAGAGGTTTTGCTTTTTGCTTTGGTAGTTTTGTTTTTTGTTTTTTCCCTTATTCCTGTTTTGCATTAGCCACTTGTCACACTAGTTCTGTTCCTGCTCCACCTTTCTCCCTCTTTACAGAATGCTGGCTAGAAATAGTGACTGAAGGACCTATCTAGAACATGCTGTTCTTGTATGTTCTATATAGGAGAGGAAAGGAGACCAAACAAAAGTAGTCAATGGCTCCTAAAGCTCTGCTCACAGCTGGCATATTCTTACTTCTGCTCAAATGCCGTTGCCCAGAGCAGATCGTTTGGGCCTGCATGGTGCTGGGAGATTGGGAAGGCACTGCATAGAAAGGCACTGCAAGTCACATAATAAAAGATAAAACTGAACAATCTTCTAACAGGAAAAGAGAAAGAAAATAATTTGGAACATAATACAATCAATTACAAAGACAAATCATAGTTCTGATACCTGAAAAACACCAGTATTGGTATTTTTTTCTCCATAGATGTTCCCCTTAACATTCACCTATTTTTGTTGTTGTTATTATTATTGTTTCTAGTCTGGAAAAATGTAATTGTAATCTTGAAATGACTAATATTGATAGCCCTCATAAAAGACCTTTTGAAAAACATCTAATCAGATTACTTTAATCCACATTCATGATTAATCTCTTCAAGCTCTCCAAATAAACAAAAGATTTCCTTATATGCTGATTTATATTACCTTTCCCAAAATTTATACCCAAATATTTAGTGGCCTGTTAGACATTTTTTGCTTCTTCCTACTTCAGGTAACATTCCAGCTTCTTCCAGTAATAATACTCCAATTATTAAAAAGTTACCCTTTCACCATTTTCAGCCCCATGTCCCAGCTGGTATTCTGTGCTTTAAAGTGTATGAAAATTAAAAACAGAAAAACTCATCTAAAATTTGAGTCAGGAAGGCCCATAGAGGAAACTCTCACACCCAGTCATTTTTAGTCATCTACATACCCCTTCTGAAGGAGATCGTCTTGTGCTCCTAAACAGGTAGTGTTACTGCTTTGCTAGCCAGCAGGGAGAAGGAAGATTTTCTTCCTGCCCAGCAACAAGCCCAGCCAATGGATCTGCCACAGTTCAACCATCGAGAAACTATTATCACCTGAGCTCTTATTTTCTTTCAATGAACTTTCATTTCTCTCTTGCTTTGATAACTTCCTTATCCCATTTTCTATAAAAGCCTTCTAATTTGTATAACCCCTCAGAGCATCACTCTACTTACCAGATAAGATGCTGCCCAATTCATGCAAATTTAACTTAAAACTTCTGCAAATTTAGGTTTCAGATTTATTCAGTTGAAATTTGGTTGTTAACAAATGTCACTCGAGTGAATATATGAATCAGGCTGAGCTATAGAGCCAATAGCTATGAGCCAGACTATGGGGAAAGACCATCTCTCTTTTGTACAGGGCACATGAGGTGCCAAGATCCATACTTGGAACTACTGGTAACTCTGTGGGCCACCATGAAGGTATAGCTTATCTGAATTATCCAGATCAGAGAAAAGAATGTCTGACAGTTGAAGAGAAAGAGAAAAGAGAAATATTATTTAAGTACCCAGATACAACCTTAACTGAAGCTCTGTCCTCTAGACTTGTGAATCAATACATTTCTCTTTTTTGCTTAAAGTGGTTTGAGTTGGGTTTCTGTCATTTGCACCTAAAATAGTCTTGCTTCATATGCAGTTTTCTAGAATTTTCTGATATGCAAATGAATATATGCTTTCTGTTTCACTTTTGTTTTCCTTTTTCTTCTGTAACGGTTTTCATTTGATCAGAGTTGTATAAAGCTTGTTTTATTTGTTCACTTGACATCAAATTAATAAAACCAAGATTAAAAATCTATCCTATGACAGGAAACTTTTACTTCCGAGCTCCAAGATAGAAAGAAATGAAAGCGTTTGTAACAAATAACTGACTATAAATTATTTTCAAGTTTTAAGAGAAGTTAGTGGCATTATGATGTCAAAGGAAAGATTAGAATTTACAGTTAATGGACCTGTGTTACAAATCTTGTTCTACTGTTTACTACCATTTTGACCAGGGAGAATCATTTATACTTTGTAATATCATTTAATTTTTAAAATAGGATAATACTAGAATTCTAAGAGAGCTATTGTGGGGAATCAAATAAAATGGTACTTGTGAAAAGAATTTCTAAAACTTTGTAGAAAAGTCCATTATTCTTACCACAAGGCCAGCATACAGTTCCAAGACTAGCATCCTTTGCATCACCTGGGAGGTTGTTAAGGTTTCAAATTCTCAGATTCTTATTCAGCCCTACTGAATAAGAATTTTTGAGGATGGGGCTCAGGATTTCATATTTTAAGAAACTCTCTAGGGAATCCTTGTGAATGTTATAGCTTGAAAATGATCATCTAAAAATTACTATACAAATAGAAGAAGCAGGTCACCAGAATATCTATATTGCTGAGGACGAGTCAGTGAACTATAAAGGAAGCCCATTTATCAAAATCTTTCTGACTTAGCCATAAAGATAAAATGGACACAAGTTTAAAGAGTCATTACAAAAGGTAATGGTAAGTGAGATATAAGGCATTATACTTAATTATCAAAGCAGTGATATGTTGTAAGTGATATGAAATTAAAAAGAAAGGATCATTAAGCACTACAGTTTTCTCTAAGCAATATATTGGAATAAATTTTTCAAAGTATGGTAGAATTGGGGCAAGTAAAGTGAATGAAAAGAATTACAGATAAAAGAATTAGAGTGAAAAACAAAATGGAAGGGCAAGGCCAGGAGTAATTTCAGTATGAGTAGGGCATAGAGTGCTTTGGTGGAAAAAAAAAGAGGAGGAAAGGCTAGTGGGTTTTGGTGGTAATTGGACTTCATCTTTTCAGCAGTGAGGAGTTCATAAAGAGGGATAGAACAGTGCTCACACTTCATGCCATAGTGGGTAAAAGCAATGTCTCAGTTTTGCCTGGATTTAAATCCTAAATCATTACTGATTATCTGTATATATTTAAAATATATTTAGCTACTCTATCTCAAATAGACTGTAGGAATAAATTTACCTGATAAGTTTAGAGCTCATCTGCAGTTATTACAACCACTCGGCCAGTTTATGTATCAGTTCAGTTCGGTTGCTTAGTCATGTCAGACTCTTTGTGACCCCATGGACTGTAGCACACCAGGCTAACCTGTACATCACCAACTCCTGGAGCTTGTTCAGACTCATGTCCATCAAGTCAGTGATGCCATCCAACAATCTCATCTTCTGTCATCCCCTTCTCCTTCTGCCTTCAGTCTTTCCCAGCATCAGGGTCTCTTCCAATGAGTCAGTTCTTCACATCACGTGGCCAAAATATTGGAGCTTCACCTCAGTATCAGTTCTTCCAATGAATATTCAGGGTTGATTTCCTATAAAATTGACTGGTTTGATCTCTTTGCAATCCAAGCAACTCTCAAGAGTCTTCTCCAACACCACCATTCAAAAGCATCAATTCTTTGGTGCTCAACTTTCTTTACAGACCAATTCTCACATGCGTACATGACTACTGGAAAAACAATAGCTTTGACTAGACGGACCTTTGTTGGCAAAGTAGTGTCTCTGCTTTTTAATATGCATCTAGGTTGGTTATGGCTTTTCTTCCAGAAGCAAGTCTTTTCATTTCATGGCTGCAGTCACCATCTGCAGTGATTTTGGAGCCCAAGAAAATAAAGTCTCTCACTGTTTTCATTGTTTCCCCATCTATTTTCCATGAAGTGATGGGACTGGATGCCATGATCTTCATTTTGTGAATGTGAAAAAAACATCTTTTTCACTCTCCGTTTTCATTTTCATCAATAGGCTCTTCAGTTCCTCTTTGCTTTCTATGATAAGGGTGGTGTCATCGGCATATCTGAGGTTATTGATATTTCTCCCAGCAATCTTGATTCCAACTTGTGCTTCATCCAACCTTGCAGTTCACATGATGTACTCTGCATATAAGTTGGATAAGCAGGGTGACAATATATAGCCTTGTGTACTCCTTTCCCAATTTGGAACCAGTCCGTTGTTCCATGTCTAGTTCTAACTGTTGCTTCTTGACCTGAATACAGGTTTCTCAGGAGGCAACTAAGGTGGTCTGGTATCCCTGCCACTTTATTTTCCACAGTTTGTTGTGGTCTACACAGTCAAAGGCTTTGGCATAGTCAATAAAGCAGAAGTACATGTGCTTCTGGAACTCTCTTGCTTTTTCTATGACCCAGCGGATGTTGACAATTTGACTTCTGATTCCTCTGCCTTTTCTAAATTCAGATGAACATCTGGAAGTTCTCAGTTGATGTAATGTTGAAGCCTGGCTTGGAGAATTTTGAGCATTACTTTGCTAGCATATGAGATGAGTGCAATTGTGCAGTAGTTAGAACATTCTTTGGCATTGCCTTTCTTTGGGATTGGAATGAAAACTGACCTTTTCCAGTCCTGTGGCCACTGCTGAGTTTTCCAGATTTGCTGACATATTGAGTGCAGCACTTTCACAGCATCATCTTTCAGGATTTGAAATAGCTCAACTGGAATTCTATCACCTCCACTAGCTTTGTTCATAGTGATGCTTCCTAAGGTCCTCTTGACTTCGCTTTCCAGGATGTCTGGCTCCAGGTGAGTGATCCACCATTCTGCTTATCTGGGTCATTAAGGTCTGTTTTGTATAGTTCTTCTGTGTATTCTTGCTGCCTTTTCTTAATATATTCTGCTTCTCTTAGGTCCATACCATTTCTGTCCATTATTGTGCCCATCTTTGCATGAAACATGCCTTTGTTATCTCTAATTTTCTTGAAGAGATCTCTAGTCTTTCCCATTCTATTGTTTTCATTTGTTTCTTTGCATTGATCACTGAGGAAGGCTTTCTTATCTCTCCTTGCTATTCTTTGGAACTCTGCATTCTGATGGGTATATCTTTCCTTTTCTCCTTTGCCTTTAGCTTCTCTTCTTTTCTCAGCTATTTGCTTATGCATGGAGAGGGTTACTACAGAATAGTAAATGACCTTTAGAAGCAATGGCTGGACGGAAGAAAACAGCCTTTATGCTGAGTTTTAAAAATGATGCCCAAAGCCACTGTGGAGTTGAACCAGCATTGATGCTGCTGCCATAGTCAGGAAGCCACTGCTGTGTCAACAAGTCACCATGGCTTCTCTCAAGTCCAGAGTCACAATATCTCTGCTACAGTTTGTGATAGAAAACATACACCTCTAGTTCTACATCTCTCTCAAGTTCTCTCAGTTCTGAATCAAGTTTTGCATGAATGTACATGAACGATGCACTGATACCTTTGTTGGAAATGAGTCTGGGGAATGTGGCGTTTAGCTTTCCCACCTCTAAGCCCAGGAAGGTCCACTGGGAAGAAGTTAGACTAAACGTTGAAGGAGTCAATTCACTTACCACCTCCCAGCTTTCAGGGTGACTGTGAGGATTAGATGAGCATCTGTGTTTCATGCCTTCACCAATGTGTATGACATGAAGTAAATGCTCAGCAAATGGTAGCTTGCAAAAGATTTTAGAATCAGAGATTTGAGTAAAACAGATAATATAGTTATTTATGTAATAATTGCTTTAGTTTAGAATAGAAGCAATAATGGCACAGAATGAAAAAACCTTATAACTACAAACAACAGAAAGGATATATGTACTATTTCAAAGATACTATCGACAGGGTTTGATGAGAGACTGTAACTGATAAATGAATTCAGCAAAGTAGCAGGATACAAGATTAAAATATAGAAATCTGATGAATTTCTTTATGGTAGTGGTGGTGGTGGTTTAGTCGCTAAGTAGTGTCCAACTCTTGTGATCCCATGAACTGTAGCCTGTCAGGCTCCTCTGTCCATGGGATTCTCCAGGCAAGAATACTGGAGTGGGTTGCCATTTCCTTCTTCTAATAATGAAATAGCAGAAAGAGAAAGTAAAATCACTTTTTAAAATAACACTGAAAAAATTACTTAGGAATAAGCCTAACCAAGGAAGTGAAAGACTTATATGCTAAGAACTATAAAACATTGATAAAGGAAATAAAAGATGATTCAAGAAATGGAAAGAATTAATATTGTTAAAATGGCCACACTATGCAAAGCAATCTACAGATCTAATAGGATCCCTATCAAATTACCCATGACATTTTCTCCAGAATTACGATAATCATAAGAGTTAGATGGAAGAACAGAAGACCCAGAATTGCCAGAGCAATCCTGAGGAAAAGAACAGAGCCAGTGGCATAACCTTCCCAGACCTACTACAAAATTTAAGAAGTCAAAACAGCATGGGATTGGCATAGAAACAGACATGTGGATCTCAATGGAGAGTCCAGAAATAAACCCACATCCCCACAGTCAAGTAATGTTTGACAAAGGAGGAGGCAAGAGCTGCTGAGCATGTGGGCCAGATGCCCACATTGTTTTCATTAATATATAAACAATACAGGCTATTTAGTTTAATTTCTTCAACTGATCCCTGGTTTCTGTCTAACCCTGATCTCTGTCTAAATCCAACAGCTTTTTGTATTTTAATTTTGTGTCCTACTACTTTGCTCAATTCATTTATCAGTTCTGGTAGTTTTTGTGTGGAGTCTTTAGTGAATGTTCTAAGAGAAAAGATGCAACAGTTTTCTAATCTGGCCCATATGCTCAGCAGCATAAAATGAAGAAAACACAGTCTTTTTGGCAAGTGGTGTTGAGAAAGCTGGACAGCTGCATGCCAATCAATGAAGTTAGAACACATCCTCACACCATACACATACACACACACAACCTCAGAATGGCTTAAAAACTTAAATATAAGACATGACACCATAAAACTCCTAGAAGAGAACACAGGCAAAATGTTTTCTGATATAAATTGTAGCAATATTTTCTTAGAAAATAAGGCAGAAGAAATAAAAACAAAAATAAATAAATGAGACCTAATCAAACCTATAAGCTTTTGCACAGCAAAGGAAACTATAAATAAATGAAAAGACAACCTATAGAATCGGAGAAGATTTTTGTAAACTATGTGACCAACAATGGCTTAATTTCCAAAATATGCAAACAGATTATAAAACTTGATACCAAATAGGCAAACAACCTAATTAAAAAATGGGCAGAACCTTAATAGACATTTCTCTAAAGAAGACATATGAATGGTTAACAGGCACAAGAAAATACATTCAACATCACTGATTTTTAGAGAAATGCAAATTACAATGAGGTATCACCTCAGACTGGTCTGAATGGCCATCATTAAAAAGTCTACAAATGATAATCCTGGAGAGGAGTGGGAAAAGGGAATTCTTATACTGTTGGTAGGAACATAGATTGGTGTAGCCATTATGTTGAACAGTATAGAGGTTACTTTAAAAACTAAAAATAGAGTTATCATATGATCCAGCAATCCCACTCCTCAGTATATATCCAGAGAAAACCATACTTTGAAAAGATACATGCATCCCAATATTCATAGAGCACTACTTACAATAGCCAAGACATGAAAGCAACCTGTGTCCATCAACACATGACTAAAAAAGATGTAGTTTGTGTCTGTGTATGTGTGTGTGTATTTATATACACAATGGAATATTACTTAGCCATAAAAAAGAATGAAATAATGCCATTTGCAGCAATGTGGATGGACCTAGAGATTATCATACTAAGTGAAGTAAAGCAGAAAGAGAAAGATAAATACCATATGATATCATTTATATATGGAATCTAAACAATGATGCAAATGAATTTATAAAACAGAAACAGATTCAAAGACTTAGGTAACAAACTTATGGTCACTAAAGGGGAAAGAAGTAATATAAATTAGGAGCTTGGGATTAGCAGATACAAACTCTATATATATAAAATAGAAAACAAGATTCTACTGTATAGTACAAGAAGTATATTCAATATCTTATAATAACCTATAATGGGAAAGAATTTGAATAAATATATACATGTATGTGTGTGTGTGTGTGTGTATATATATATATATATAAACTGAATCACTTTACTGTATACCAGAAATTAACACAACATTGCAAACCAGGTATACTTCAATAGAAAGCAAAAAATCAAAAAACTCATCCAATGGCACACACATGCAGCAAGTAAGAGCAGTTCAGGTATTTTAAAAAGACAGATGAATTCCAGAATCAAGGGAAATAGATATGCATGTTTATCATGTGAACTAAGATTTCAAATTCTTAATGCTGATACGAAGTTGATTCAATAAACAATTTCTTAGGAAAATTAATACTAAATGTCACAACAGATGGAATGTTAGTTTGTTTTCTTATTCTGTCCTTTGCTGCTTCTAGCTTCAAAATATCAGTTAAAAAGTCATAGTTAGAAAAACTGAATGAGAAAGAATAGAACCACAAGGGGGCAAATCTATCAAAGACAAATTCAGTATATTCTTTAATAAGAAAACAAAGGGGACACTGTTTATTTCTAAACTACTTTTTAAAGAAAAAAAGTTTTAAGGGAAATAATGTTTATGCCATTTTTTCTGCAGAATTTCAGTAATACATGTCATGGTGTCTATGTGTAGGATGCATTAGTATTGCTTGCATCTGCAGAATCCAGAAACTTAGCTATCATCTCTCTGTTCCTTTCCCTCTTTTCATACTTAATCACATGTATTGAGAAAGCGGTAGTTTGTGGCCAATGAAATGCCTACTCCAAGACATCTGGCAAAGTGGAGGGTATTTCTAGCACTCCTAGAAGTCACATGGATATTTCAAGACAAAGAGACACAGGAGCTACTGGCATCTTAAGGCTTCATCCCCAAAAATGATTGTCATAAATACTAGTGATCACTGTCACAGAAGGTGTCAATGTAATTTCCTTTTGATTTCTTGCCATTTCCAGGTTTTACAAAAGCTTACAATAGTAGCTCAGTAAGCTAAAGGCTTTGAGCAAATCCTAGGCTTCTTTTAGTGTTTTGTTTTGTTTTTTTTTGTCCAACTTTTGACAGTGAAACCAGCCTGAAGGGCCCAGCCTGGCAATGCAAATTCCCAATGATTTATGCGATGTCACTTTTTTGATGATTAACCTGAATAAATCATGCTGGTATTTTCAGCATTGCCCTTTATATTCTTATCAATTTTCAGAGCAAGAAGAAATTAGCCCAGTCCTCTCATTGATCTTGTGTGGGAAATTGTTCACAACCGGGCTTCTACTGCTAAACAATGAACACTACAAATAAGTTATCAGTTTACTTTTAATCAATAAAGCTTCTCACGATGCATTATTCTGGCAAGTGGTCTAAATCACTGTGACTATAACCGTTGTTTTCAAAACCTTTTAATCTAATTGGAAAATCTTCCTTTGTACTAGTAATAAACACTCACTAAACTGTCTGCACCTAATTGAGCTATAATAATTTATGGGTGCTCCCTACTGTTGTCCCCTTTTAATCAGACAGACCGCTTTATGTCTTTAACTAATGAAACCTAAGAATCTACCCTGTAGATCTGGTCAAATGTCACTAGTGAATAAATCTTCATTAACACCGGCAGGTTCTAAACCTAGTCTCCATCTTAATTTAATTATTTCCTCACAATTGTAATTCTGTCAGGTTGCAAACACTTTTTCTCCATTTCTTCAAATAACATGCTTTCATCATCAGATCTACTTATGCAGCACAGCCCCTGGGCAGCACGAGTCTGTGTATCCCTTGGAATGAAAGCACAGCTGACTTGGTAGCCTAAGCAAGACCATGTTTCCAGTCATGGGTACTGCTTCTGTTTCGGCTTCCTCTGCAACTTCTACTTACTACCTTTGTCAGTGTAAAAACACACTTTCATCAGTTCTCTCAAGGTGTCTAAACCCTAGTAAATTAAAGCACACCATCCAAATCAGAAAAGAACACAAGATAACCCAGAATTTGTTAAGAAGAATATAAAATTCCCCAAATAGCTATTTATCCCAGTAGGAAAGTTTTCTTGGGAAACTGAGGTCAGAGCACAAGGAGTTAGTTAAATGATATTAAGATTGGAGGAGTGTCACAAAGCTGGCACCTACCAACGACCGACCAGATCCTCTGGAAAGTCTCCATTAACTATATTTGTGACGAGCTGACATAGAACTTATTTCCATGAACTGTTCTCAGAAGCACTGACTGATTATGCTTATTTTAAAAGTTTTCTTTTTTGAATCCCATCTGCTTCATTTTGAACCATGACATTATATGATTTATATGATTCCAAAAAAAGCATACCACCCACAAGTGATTTGGGTACCTTAAAATTAGTAAAAGAGAAATAGATGCTAACAAGCAGGAGCTGGATCAAAAGAAAAAGCAATAATATTAGCCATGAGAGAGCTAGTTTAATTGCTACTTAACAAATGCTTATGTAGTTTTAACCATATGTCAGGTACTCTAAGTCCTTTGCAAATTTTAATATTTAAAAAACCCCAAAGAGGTTGCTCTTATTTTAAAAAAGTAACATTTTCCAGCTGAGGGAACTGAGACACAGAGAGTTTAAGTACCTTGTTAGAGTCAAAGCACTAAGGAGAGGTAGAACTGGAAACTGAGTCCTGCAGACAGGCTTTGGAGTTAATTCTTCTTCCTCTACATTACGCTATCATTTTGCACAACTGAGTATCTGGCTTGATTCTGAGCTCCAGAATGTAGGGCAAAAATGGAGCATAATGATACCTCAGGGAAGACATTCCTCTTGGTATTTAATTATAAAAAGATGTCTTTGCACTTATTCCAGAGAACTACAGTCTCTCAGAATAATCATCCAAAAAAGATTCTGTGGCTTAATGAATAGGGGAACTTTAACCATCTTATAACTTCTTTGGAAATTCACAAAGCACATTAGTATGCTGAAGGCTTTGGGTGTGCAATGAAGACATTACATGGGTGTAATCTAGTATTTGCAAACCTGCTCAACATCGGAACAATGTTTTTTGGAACACTCACTAAAATCTTGCAGAACTAATGACTCACCATGAATCATTTTTATGAGAAAGTTGTGAAAGTCTTATTTAGTGTGGGTCCTTAATGGGGCGCTGAATAATATACTCAACATATCCCTGGCACAAATCCAAAACACAAATACTGCATTGGTTTTTACATACTTTCATCAACTTTTTCTTTTAATTGAATGATTAACACTGAAGTACAATGTGTTAAAGATGGTCCTAAATGAAGCTGCTGCTGCTAAGTCGCGTCAGTAGTGTCTGACTCTGTGCGACCCCATAGATGGCAGCCAACCAGGATCCGCCGTCCCTGGGATTCTCCAGGCAAGAATACTGGAGTGGGTTGCCATTTCCTCCTCCAGTGCATGAAAGTGAAAAGTGAAAGTGAAGTCGCTCAGTCGTGTCCGACTCTTCGTGACCCCATGGGCTGCAGCCTACCAGGCTCCTCCATCTATGGGGTTTCCCAGGCAAGAATACTGGAGTGGGGTGCCATTGCCTTCTCTGTAAATGAAGCTAGACTATACATAATCTTCCTATGGTCATTATATGAAATGGAAACTGAGTACTTGCCACAATTTTCAAAACTATTACTTATATTATTCACGTTTCATATTAGTCGCTTCCCAATTGAAATTTTGGAAAATGCTTATTAAGATAACCTTAAATCGTGCATTAAATGGGAGTAAAGTAATTGTATGCCACAATACAAGAGTTTTTATGTCCATAAGGGAGGTCGTTTTTTCTCCCCATTGGGTCAATTACTGACCCCCCAAGCCTTGTTTTTCTAATAAGTTTTACATAGCCTTTTCTATTTTAGGCCTACAGTTGACCTTTGTGTAGTGCCTACAGTGTATCTTTATACAGTATTGGAGAAGTTTTTATCTTTGCCATTTATGCTTGACTATTCTTCAGTGGTTCGGAGTATGAGCTTTAGACTGGTCAGAATGTGGTTAGACACCTATCACTCACTTGTTAGTTCTGCAACTTTGGTCAAGTTACTTTACCTTGATAAGCATTTACTGCTTGACTTATACAGTGTGAGTAAAGATAAAAAACAATTCAAATGGTTATTGTGATGGCTGACATATGCTTATGAAATATCAAGTGTGGTATGCAGGTATCACTCAGCAACTGGTGTCTATCCCTATTACAGCTTCAAATTAAAGTTTCCATTGGTCACACAGGAGGGCTTGTTAACAGATTTCTGAGGTTTATTCCTGAAGTTGCTTTTTCAGTGGCTCTGGGACAAGGCCTAAGTATCCTTATTACCAATAACTTCCCAAGTGATGCTGCTGCTATAGGTTTGAGGACCATATGGTGAGAATTATTGCCATAGAGTTCCTAACAAATGTTTTATAAAAAGAGATGCTGTCAAAGTGATCATGCTGTATCTGGGACATTTATCAGAGGTGTTTAACATATACACCTATTAGATATGTTAAATAAAAAGGCCTTTAGGCAGAATTATTGTCTTAGAGTCTACCAAGAATAGTATTTGTGAAGAGGTACACAAACATCTGGGCTTTCCTGATAGCTCAGATGGTAAAGCGTCTGCCTACAATGCAGGAGAGCCAGGTTCGATCCCTGGGTTGGGAAGATCCCCTGGAGAAGGAAATGGCAACCCACTCCAGTATTCATGCCTAGAAAATCCTATGGACCGAGGAGCCTGGTGGGCTACAGTCCACGGGGTCGTAAAGAGTCGGACACGACTGAGTGACTTCACTTTCTTTCTTTCTTACACAAATGTCTTCAGCTGGTCTGCATTGGTCTTGTATTGGCCTGGGATGATTTCTTCTTCCAGAACAGCATTGCCTTCAAGCTTGGTGCTAAGTAGCAATGTTTTGTTTCATTGTTATTTTGTATCAAAGTCCCATGCTGTCACATTATGGTGGTCTGACTTATTAGAGACCATTTTACACTCTCCCAGGTCTGTCTCAATGGTGCCATCAGGATGATTCTCCCCTAAAAGTTACCCGATGAGAAGTAACATTCCTGAGTCACTGTGGGCCCCTTAGCATGCAGCCTGACAAGAATCATTGAAAAGTTCATCTTTTCACCTTAGAACAGATGGAAGCAGCTGGAGGAGATGATAGACAGAAGAGGAACAGACTTCATTATACCTTCTGAGTTAATATGGACCTGGGAAAAATACAATGATTTCAAAGTTTGTCCTGATAATTGGAAAAACCTTCTTAATTAGAGATAATGTCAGAAAGGTAGCTATTCTCCCAAATTCCAGCCCACCTACCATCTGCTACTGATAAAGGTTGGCAATTAAGGAATGTTAAGAGTAGGTTCTAATTTCCTTCCTACACACATATCTTGTTCCCTTGTTGCTCTTTGATAGCCTTAATTGAAGCCCACATGTGATTCACATCTTCTGCTGCATGCTGGCTCCTTCTGCCTGAATATGCAGAAATCATCATAAATCCAAAGTTGCCCTCTCCTAAGTGTCTGTTGTTAGAAACATAATCCTATACTTTTCAACTTTTCTGTGTGTACTCATCTTATTTATCCATAATTACTCTGAGTGTGGCAGTGATAGCAGTTCTAAATTTAATTCCCCAAGAATGGCGCTGGCTAGTAACCTAATCCTTCTCATTGGTAAACGCTGGAGCAGTGAAGTGGCAGCCTTTCTCACCAAGCCCTCACCAGTGTACTGAAATCTGTGTGGTCACATTCTATCCACGTCACCTCTTTTATAAGTCCTAGAAACAAATTTTAGCATCTCTATTTTTAGTAGGGAAATTTTGCTTCCTGTGCTTTGGGTACTGCCAATGGAGAACAGAAAGAGAAGAGCAGTATTATGCTGGAAGTAATTTATGACTGCCTGCCAAGGCTCCGGTTGTGTGGGAATCAAGAGCTTGTTTGCCCTCCTACTGTCAGATAAAACTGGGACATTTGGCTCCATGTTGCCATGGTGTCTTTTAGAAGAGAGATTCACCTCACTGCACTGACCTGGAAAAGTACAAAATAACTGTTTCATTGAGGCCATCATAAATACATCTCTACATCTCTATGAATGGTGTCTGGAATCCACAGAAGATCTCTATCTGCATTTACAAAATTTATTTATATCCAGCATCTGTTCGATTTTTCAGTAATTATTTGAGCAGAAACTGAAGACCCATATCCTGATAATTTTTCACTTTATCACACAATGTAAAAAAGCAGCAAAATGCAGGCAGTTATTCTTTGTGGAGCACTTTTAGAAGCAAAACCATATGCTGTTCTTATTTGGAATAATTATAAATCTTTAAATATTTAAATGTAGTTGTCTTTAATTTTTAAAAAATTAACTCCAAAACAAACAACTTAATGTTAACAACTCAATACCTAGAATGTCTTACATACAAAAAATTTAATTATGTTTATACATATACCTGTGCAGACGATTGCAAATGGCTTTCATGTGTTTGCATGAATCATCAAAGTAGACTATACAGTAATACATATTTTTTTCTTTTAAAATAGTCCTCCTAGGACTTGAAGTTATAGAATTTTAAAGTTAGGACTTCAAAACCATCTACTCTAGTGATTTGCAAGCTTGAATATTTATTATAATAAGCTTTGGAGCGAAAGCATATATACCTGAACCCCAGGTAGGTATGAATAGGAATTTGAGATTCTTATTCACTGGATGGATAAGAATAGGAACCTGGCATGTATATTTTTAGAGTTTTCACAGATCACTCTGATGGGCACTTGTATTCGTTTCCTAGAGCTGTCATAAAAAGTTATCATAAACTGGGTGGCTTAATACAACTGAAATGTATTCCCTCACAGTTTAGGAGGTTGGACATCTAAAATCAAGATGTCAGCAGAACCATGTTCTCTGTGAAAGCCCTGAAAAGAAGAATACTTCCTTGCCTCATTTTAGCTCCTGGGGTTGCTGGCAATCTTTATTATTTCTAGGCTTGCAGCTGCATTGCTTCATTCTCTGCCTCTGCTGCCACATGGTCTTCTTTCCTTTGGGTCTGTGTCTCCATGCTGCTGCTGCTGCTGCTAAGTCGCATCGGTCATGTCCGACTCTGTGCAACCCCATAGACGGCAGCCCACCAGGCTCCTCTGTCCCTGGGATTCCAGGCAAGAATACTGGAGTGCGTTGCCATTACCTTCTCCAATGCATGAAAGGGAAAAGTGAAAGTGAAGTTGCTCAGTCGTGTCCGACTCTTCGTGACCCCATGGACTGCAGCCTACCAGGCTCTTCCATCCATGGGATTTTCCAGGCAAGAGTACTGGAGTGGGGTGCCATTGCCTTCTCCTGTGTCTCCATATTTCTCCTTATAAGGATACCAGTCATTGGATGTAGGGACCCAGCTATCCAGAATGATCTAATTATATCTTGATTACTTCTGCAAAAATCCTATTGCCAAATAAGGTCACATTCACAGGGACCCAGGGTTAGGAAATCAATACACAGGTGTGGATAGGGAAGTGACACAATTTAACCAACTAAAGCACTCAAAGTAAAAAGTTCTGAACTAGTGTCTAAAATCCACTGATATAATTGTGTTTAAAACAGAGAGGTTAACAACTTATATTAATTCTTTCTTGCTCTGTAAGAAACTGCTTCCCCCACACACAATTAAAATAATAAGCTTTGATTATTTAACAGTTTATGAGGATCAAAGAATCCAGAAATAACTTAGTTGGGTTGTTTTAGCTCAGGTTCTCTTATGAGGTTTTAGTCAAACTGGTGTTTGAGGTTATAGTCATCTGAGGCTTAAGTAGGGTTGGAGGATCCACCTGGAATCTCACTTGGTTCTGCAATGTCAGTTGGCTTTAGATCCCAGTGCCTCACCAGGTCAGCCTCCCAAGAGGGATGTTTGTGATATGGCAGCTAGCATCTACCAAAGTGAGGGATCTCAGATAGAAATGGAGAAACCAAGACAGAGGGCCTTTGGTAACCTAATCTTGGAAGTGGCATACCATTTATTCTGTCATATTAAATTGGTGACACAGACAAAGGAGAGGGCCACACAAAGTTTAATACCAGGAGGCATACATCAGTGAGGGCCCTGTTGGAAGCTGGGTAGCATGGGTGGGGTGTCAGGCGTTTTAACTTTAGGACCAGAGACACAACCTTTGCCACTCAAGATGTGATCCAGGATTGACATTACTTGGGAGCTGAGTAGAAATGCTGAATCACAGGCTATATCTCAGACCTAGTGAATTAGAACCTTTAGTTTAATGACATCTCCAGGTGATTTGCACACACACTATATTCTGAGAAGCACTAGGCCAGAACAAGTTAATGACTCAGACACATTGCCCTTTACAAAGTAGTGCTTTGAGCAGTACCCCTAGTCCAAAGAGACTGCCATTGCTTGAAATCTGCTATGAACCTGACTTTGGGACAGAGCATAAGACACTCCAAGAAATCAACATTTTCCCCTGGTGGCCACACTATCTTACTGTAATCATAATGACAACTTACCCTTTTGGTCACACAAATTTTATTTAACCGAAGCATCAAAGGTATTTATTTTTCGGGGCTTCCCTGGTGGCTCAGTGGTAGAGAATCCACCTGCCAATGCAGGAGACATGGTTCCATCCCTGATCCAGAAAGATCCCACATGCTGTGGAGCAACTAAGCGCGTGCCCTACAACTATTGAGCCCATGCCCCAGAGCCCGGGAGCTGCTATTGAGCTCACATGCTACAACTATCGAAGCCCACGCACCCTAGAGCCCATGCTCTGCAAAAAGAGAAGTCACCACAATGAGAAGCCTGGGAATCACAGCTAGAGAGCAGCCCCTGCTCTCAGCAACTACAAAACAGTCCACACAACAACAAAGACCTATGTGCTCCACACACCAACCACAGCCAATAAATGAATAATTTTAAAAACAAATCTTCTTTAAAAAAGATATTTACTTTTAAAATACAAGAGTCCACTTAAAAGCAAAAAATCTACAGTAACAATATTAAAAATGTATCACATCCTCCACAGGTCATATGATCCCAAACTGTAATGCTCTTTTCGGAAACAATGCCATGCATTTCTAGCCTCTCAAATTTTGAAGGAAAGATTATGACCTTGCCCTCAAATCATTGAAGCCAGTGGTGAACTGAATCTAGCTAGAAGCACAACAAAACTCAGACCAAAATAAAAGATTATATTAACTCAGGGCTTTGTACCAATAGTTTAAGAGAAGAGGCATAATGTCCAATAAAACATTGTACACTGCTTCCCAAAGCCAAGGAAAATTTCTCAACTACATGGAGGATAGCAAAGACCATCACTATGCCAAACACCACAGACGGGAGTCCAGACGCTCCTACCCACTTCATCTTGTTATCAGAGTTTCCAGGGAAAACAACGCATCAAGCAATAGATAAAATGATACTTTACTTACACAGAGATGGACAAAGCGTGATCAGCTTCTAAAATGGGTGCTGATTCCTCATGGCCTGCAGGTCTCTCTTGGCAGCCAATGCAGGGGAGTTCTCCTATGTACAGCCTTGTGCTGCAGTGGAAGGGCCCCGTGCCATCCCTGTAAAAGACAGACATAGTGGCAGGGTTGGTCAAGGGCCCTAATGGCACATATTCAAGCAGAACCACAGAGAACCCACTGAACATGAAACAGGGAAAGGTTATTTCTACATGCTAAGCATGACACAGGCAGTGTAAACACTTACATTTTTTTTCAGTCTTTTAAAAATTGAAAGATTCTTTAATTTCTATAATGCTTTACAGTTTTCAAAAATTTCACACACATGATTTTATAGAATCCCATAATAACCATTTTTAAAAGTTCCTTACTCCTATATTGCCCCTCCCTCTTCCCTTCTCACCACTTGTAACCACTAGTTTGTTCTCTCCCCTGCATTGGCTGCTGAGAGAGACCTGCAGGCCAGGAGGAATCAGCACCCATTACTCTTGCCTAGAGAATTCCATGGACAGAGGAGCCTGGTGGGCTACTGTCCATGGGGTCTCACAGAGTCAGACACGACTGAAGTGACTTAGCATGCATGCATGCATTGGAGAAGGAAATGGCAACCCACTCCAGTGTTCTTGCTTGGAGAATCCCAGGGACAGAGGAGCCTGGTGGGCTGATGTCTATGGGGTCGCACAGAGTTGGACACGACTGAAGCGACTTAGCAGCAGCAGCATAGAAGCTGATCACGCTTTATCCATCTCTGTGTAAATAAAGCATCATTTTATCCATTGCTTGATGCATTGTTTTCCCTGGAAACTCTGATAACAAGATGAAGTGGGCAGGGGCATCTGGAGGACTCCTATCTGTGGTGTTTGGGACAGTGATGAGGCTGTTTCTTTTTCTGTTTTGTTCGCTAGTTTGCTGTATTTTTTAGATTCCACATATAAGTGATAACTTATAGTATTTGCCTTTCTCTGACTTATTTTACTTAGCATAATGACCTCCAAGTCCGTCTATGTTGCTGTGAATTGCAACATTTCATTTCTGTTTATGTATGTGTGTGTTATTTGCTCAGTCGTGTCCGACTCTTCGCGACCCCATGGACTGCAGCCCACCAGGCTCCTCTGTCCATGGGATTTTCCAGGCAAAAGTACTGGAGTGGGTTGCCATTGCCTTCTCGGTTAAGAGGGTGAGTGGGAGTCAAAAGACTAAACATGAGACTGCCTTTCCCAACACACAGATTTTTCTATGTGGAAAATAATATTTATTTAATGTTATACATTCTTAATACTTTTATGATAAAAACTTAAGACACATAAAGAAGTTAAAAATACATATAGTCAAAAGAGGAAAGAGTCAATAAAATCAGACTCAGAGATGGCTCAGATGTTGTAATTTGTAATTTTCAGATATGAGAGAATAACTGAGAAATAATGTTGACTGTTCTAGCGGAAAGATTAGTAACTTAAGGGGACAACAGGAGAGAGGTAGAAACTATAGAAAGAACCAAGATTGGAGTTTCTATGGATAAAAAATATGATATAAATCACAGAGAATTTATTTGATGGGCTAATGTGTTCTGGGCAAGATGGAGGAAGATTTGGTGAACTTGAATCAATGTCAATAAAACTTGAATCTGACACTTATGAACACAAATACAAAATCCTCAACAGAATATAGTGAATCAAATTATGCAATACATAAAAAGGATAATCCATCATGATCAAGCAAAGTTTTTCAGAAATGCTCAGTTAGTTCAGCATTAACATTTTTACCAACTTAATTACCATATTATGAAGAAAATATAAATTAACCTCAATAGGATCAGGACAGGCGTTTGATAAAATTTAGCACTCATTTTAAAAAGAACTTTCAGTAAGTGAGGAATAAAAAGAGGCTTCCAAGGCCTGATCTATGTATGAAAAACTTCATACACCCAACACCATTCGCAGTGATGAAATATTCACTTTTCCTTTGAGACTGGGAATAATGCAAGGATATAGACTCTGACTGCCATGCTATAATATAGTGCCACTAAGTAAGCTAAGGTATTCTTATCCAGGGAAGTCTTATCCTCTACTTGTCTTTTTCTTCCATCCTAGAATTTGAAGATAAATGTACCGTAGTGATAGGAGATCAAACCAGTCAATCCTAAAGGAAATCAATCCTGAATATTCATTGGAGGGACTGATATTGAAGCAGAAGCTTTGATACTTTGGCCACCCGATGAGAAGAGCAGACTTATTGGAAAAGACCTTGATGCTGGGAAGGATTGAAGGCAGGAGGAGAAGGAGATGACAGAAGACAGAAGATGGTTGGATGGCATCACCGACTCAATGGACAGGAGTTTGAGCAAGCTCTGGGAGATGGTGAAGGACAGGGAAGCCTGGCGTGCTGCAATCCATGGGGTTGCAAAGAGTCAGACACAACTGAGCTACTGAACAAAAATGACAAATACAGTAGTGATAGTCTCAGACTCTGGTGTCCTTCAAAGTCTTAGGACATCATTCACTTTATTAATTCAGAGTCTACTATGTGTCAGGTACTGTGTTAGGTGATAATTATTTGTATTTTTCTTTAAAGAACATAAAGATAGGTAGAGGAAGTAAAAATAAATAAATAGAAATTCACAAGAGAAGCTGACAGTGTGCTCCTACAGAGATCAGCACAGGCTGCCCTGGGCCCATAGGAGGGCACTGACCTAGCCCCGGAAGGAAAGGCCAGAGGAAGTGGGGAGAGTCTTCCAGGAGCAGGTGAATACTAATCCTCAGCTTTGACTATGATTAAGTAGTTTCTTGTTATAAGGTCCCAGGTCCACAAGCACCAAGTCCAATTTAGACAGACAAATTTCCTAGGGGCACAAGTACACTTGTCCTTCTTTACTAGCAATAAGCCAGAGACAACACACATTCATTTATACCCCACTTAAGAGCAAGGGGTGTGTATCCAGCCTCAGCCTAGCCAAAGCTCAATGTCTATTGCAACATACTGTTGGATCTGGGTACCGAGTATGCCCACTCATGCTGATCAGTCCTTCCTGATCTTGATCTTATGTTGTCTGGAAGCATCTGATTCATAATTTTCTGTATTCACTCCTCCCGATTCATGCATATAGAGAGGACTAGATAATAGGTAGATGCTAACATCTTTACACATTCCCAAAGGAAAGAAAGAAGAGTGAAGAGGTGTTTTACAGAAAGAATAACAAATACAAAGGCTTGAAGGCAAGAAAAGCTGGGCTCTTTCAGGGAACTGCTAGTGCTTTAGATGGAGTGGATTTTGAGTGGCCAGCGTAGGAAGGAGGGAAGAGAGGGAGTTGAAGAGGGAAGCAGGAGAGAGGCCATAAAAGAACCTACATGTCACACTGGAATTTAAACTTTCCTTTCCCTTAGGCCAATAGAGAGCTATTGAAGGGTTTTGAGAAAAGGATTGTGTCGCTACATAATTCAGTGTAAAGAAATATTACCCTGGTGACAATGTGAAAAGTGAACTTAAGGGGGCAAGATAGGAGTCTTGGAAACCATTTAGGAAATTGTTACCATAGTGGACGGTGAAATGATGATGCCATAACTCAAGGTGCTGTTTCCCCAAGTGGAGAGGACAGATTTGAGAGATTGAACAGACAGTCTTTAGTGGTTAATTGGACATGAGGAACGATATAGGATAATTATGCTTTTGTAGCCCTCCTTCATCATTCATCAAAGGATGTTTTTGTAACACTATGTTACTCTCCCATGTTTTATACTTCTTCACCAAGCATGTATTTAA
The DNA here is from genome assembly GCF_054371585.1 of Giraffa tippelskirchi. NCBI lineage: Eukaryota > Metazoa > Chordata > Mammalia > Artiodactyla > Giraffidae > Giraffa > Giraffa tippelskirchi. Next base: position 83,127,168 of record NC_137275.1, on the reverse strand, counting down.
ATTACATTGTTAAAAGCCTGAGAATGCTCACTCATTTATGTTTTTTTTATTGTCAATGCCTAAGACAGCAAAGATAAAAATGTATCTTTGAACAAACTATCACATCACTTTCCAGCAAAAGAAAAAAAAAAACAACCTTGAACATAATACTCAGGTATAAATAAAATAAACATAAGGTACAGTTTCCACCTATTGTGATCGGCTTTATTGTTATTTCAGTATAACCCTGAACTAAAAGAAATCTAAGAAAAGATATATTTTAAATTGTTTTCTGGTTAACCTGAAATTAACCAGAATTTTCTTTTTATATCAATATTTATAATTGAAAATCTTATTAAACTTAATCCCTTGCTTTACTAACTGCATGATACCAAACATAATTTAATCTTTTGTTGAATCCAGGTTATTTTTGTACTCTTTAAGTCATTATTATAAATAGGAATGATTAATCACCTTTCAACCCACTCTATATTCAGTAATGACTTGGTTCATGAAGTATACCAAAGGAAGGTAAAGAAAGCTTCTTTAAGAAACAAATAATGTAGCATTAAAAAAAAAAAAAACAGCAGTTTCAAATGGGATCTTTTAGAGTAAGCTTTCAGGAACACTATGGGATTTAGACATTGCATGTGCAGTCATGGCAGAAGGTGAGGGTTGGGGTGCAGTAGTGCAAATTCCCCAAAAGGAAGGGGCCTGGCTAGCATGTTTAAGACCAAAAGGGAATGAGTATAGTTAGATTTGAATGAGCAAGGAGAAGAGGCACAGGGATAAGTCTGGAGAGGCTGCCAGCTTTGGTGGTTTCAAAACCTGATTACCAAATGCTTTGACAGGCCCCTCATCAAGAGCTGGGGCCTATAGGTCTCAGCCTCTTGGACGGAGGCTGGTGACTGACTGGCAATGTGGGTGGAGTTCTGCTGTGCCAACTTCCAGGTCCAGACCTTATGAAACTGGTGCCTTCTCTTACTGTTCCTTGGGAAGCTTGCTCTCAGAACTGTGAGATGCGCAGGCTGTGCGAAGGGACTACATGTAGGTTCCAGCTAACAGACCACCACAACCAGGATATTAGTTGTCAGACTTGTAACTGGGAAAGCCTGTCAATGATTCCAGTCCCCACCACCATGAAAGAAACACAGAAATAACTACCTAGCTGAGCCAAGTCAACCCCAGAACCATGTGAGAATAAAATTATCACTGTGGGGTGACATCACACAGCAATGGGTCATCAGAACACCAGGTTCTACGTCTAGTAAGGCTTTTTAAGCTATTATAAGGCTTAGACTCTGAGCTATAGGACCTGCCAATTTGAGCTGAAGATGGGTAAGATTTGACTTTTTTTTTTTAAAGGTACCCTTGATAAGTGCCGATTTGGTAAAACATTATGAAAGGTGAGGGGTAGAAGCAAGGAAATTAGGTCACTGATGTAACTGGTGTGACTTCATAGTATTTCCGTTCAAGGTGGTAGCAGGGAAGTGGGTAAGAATAGATCACAGGCAAGATATAGGGAGAGTTATGATATATCCTGACTTAATTTTTTGGAAACAGTGTGCGTATGAGCCATGTTTATAAGCATTGTTCTCCCAAGATGATCCTGACTTATAAACATTTTCCTCAGTACAGAGGAGGGTATATATTGGTTTGGCCAAAACGTTTGTTCAGTTTTTCCGTAAGGTAGCTCTAGTAGCGCTTTTCTTTAACTTCATTCAAATCAATTTTATTGGATTGTATGGTGACAGCTGTCATATCAGCATGCATTTAAAATAAAATACTTATCAAAATTGGTGAATTTTTGTGTATCTATTTTAATAATGAAGATGGAAGGAAAAAAGCAACATTTTTAGCATTTCTCCTGAGAAACCTGCATGCAGGTCAAAAAGCAACAATTAAAACCTTACATGGGAACAACTGACTGGTTCCAGATTGGAAAGGAGTACAAGGCTATATATTGTCACCCTGTTCATTAAACTTACATGCAGAGTACATCATGTAAAATGCTGCACTGGATGAAGCACAAGCTGGAATCAAGATTGCCAGGAGAAACAGCAACAACCTCAGATATGCAGATGATACCATTCTTAATTAATGACGGAAAGTGAAGAGGAACTAAAGACCTTCTTGATGAAAGTGAAATAGATTGAAAAAGCTGCTTAAAACTCCACATTCAAAAAACTAAAATCATGGCATCTGGCCCCATCACTTCATGGTATATAGATGCATAAAAAGTGGAAACAGTGACAGTGACAGATTTTAATTTGTTGGGTTCCAAAATCACTGTGGACAGTGAGTGCAGCCATGTAATTAAAAGACACCTGCTCCTTGGAAGTAAAGCTCTGACAAACCTAGACAGTGCATTAGTAAGGAGAGACATCACTTTGCCAACAAAGGTCCAAATAGTCAAGCTACAGCTTTTATAGTAATCATGTACAGATGTGAGAGTTGCACCATATAGAAGGCTGAGCACTGAAGAATTGATGCTTTTGAATTGTGGTGCTAGAGAAGACTCTTGAGAGTTCCCTGGACTGCAAGGAGATCAAACCAGTCAATCTTAAAGGAAATCAACCCTGAATATTCATTGGAAGGACTGATGCTGAAGCTCCAATACTTTGGTCACCTGATACAAAGATCTGACTCATTGGAAAAGACCCTGATGCTAGGAAACATTGACAGCAGAAGGAAATGAAGGCAGCAGAGGATGAGATGGTTAGATAGCATCACTGACTCAATGGGCAAGAGTTTAAGCAAACTCAGAGATAGTGAAGGACTAGTGTGCTGCAGTTGATGGGATTGCAGTTGGACATGACTTAGCAAATGAACAACAAAATGCTTTATTATTTCAAGAAAGGTAAAAACAAAACTTGAACACAAAAATAGATCAGAGTAGTGTATGGAGAAGGTGCTTTGACTGATTGAACTTGTTGAAAGTGGTTTGAGAATTTCATGCTGGAGATTTCTCACTGGATGATGCTCCATTATCAGATAGACCAGTTGAAGTTGATAGGTATCAAATCAAGACACTGAGAACAATCAATATTATATCGGCTTCCCAGGTGGCACTAGTGATAAAGAACCCGCCTCCCATACTAGAGATGTCAGAGACATGGGATCGATCCCTGGGTCAGGAAGATCCCCTGGAGGAGGGCACAGCAACCCACTCCAGCATTCTTGCCTGGAGAATCCCCATGGACAGATGAGCCTGGCTCGCTACAGTCCCCTAGGGATGCAAAGAGTCAGACAGGATTGACGAAACTTAGCACACAGAAGAATGCTATACCATGCAGGAGATAGCCAACATACCAAAAATGTCCATATAAGCACTGAAAATCATTTGCAGCAGCTTGGTTATGTTCATCGCTTTGATGTTTGGATTCCACGTTAAGCTAAGAAAAAAAAAAAGGAAAAAAACAAAAAAAAACATCCTTAACTGTATTTCTGCATGCAATTCTCTACTTAAAGGTAACAAAAATGTTCTGTTTTTAAAACAAATTATGACAGGTAATGAGAAATGGATACTGTACAATAATGTGGAACAGAAGAAATCATGGGGCAAGTAAAATAAATCACCATCCAACCACACTGAAGGCTGGTCTTCATCCAGAGAAGGTGATGTTGTGTATATGGTGGGATTGGACGGGAATACTCTACTAGGAGCTTCTTCTAGAAAACCAAGCGATTAATTCCAATAAGGAATGCTCCCAATTAGACCAACTGACAGCAGCACGCGATGAAAAAGTGACCAGAATTAATCAACAGAAAACACATAATCTTCCATCAGGATAACTCAGGACCGCATGTTTCTTTGAGAACCAGGTAACAACTATACAGCTTGGCTGGGAAGTTCTGATTCATCTGCCATATTCACCAGACTTCCCAGGTGGCAAGAATACTGGAGTGGGTTGCCGTGACCTACAGGGTGTCTTCCCGACCCAGGGATCAAACCTATGTCTCTTATGTCTCCAGTATGGGAGGCGGGTTCTTTACCACTAGTGCCACATGGCAAGCTGGTAGTGCACCTTCCGATTTTTGTTTATTTCAGATTTATAACAGTCTCAATGGGAAAAAAAAAAAAAAAAAAACAACTCCCTGGAAGACTTTAAAAGGCCTAGAAGAGTTCTTTATTCAAAAAGATAAGTTTTGGGAAGATGGAATTATGAAGCTGCCTGAAAAATGGAAGAAGATAGTGGAATAAAATGGAGAGTGCACTGTTCAATAAAGTTCTTGATGAAAATGAAAAATGTGTCCTTTACTAAAACATGGAAGAAACTTTTCGGCCAACCCAATATATTTTTGCCTTGTTTCAGTCTATTTATTAACATATTTGAATATTGAAACAGCAGGCAATTGCTGCTTCTATACCTTCTACTTCATTCTATGGAGCATATTTCATTTGTTACAGTGGCCACTTTTACAGCTTTCTTTAAACTTCCACAAATAAATGCTCCCACTTCCCTCTTTGTTTAAAGTAAGAGAAATGAAAATTAGAAAAAGAGTGGACTAGATGTTATCTGGAGCCAACCTCAATGTTTTCATCTGATATCTGTCACTAGGGGAAGATTTAATTAGACAGCTACTGTTCTCACTGTTATGCTGTGAAAAATTTTATTTCAGTGGATTAGTTTGTCTTCTAAAAATAAATATATAATGCAGGCCTATGGGAAACCACACATACTTTGTAGCAGCTTCCACATTTTTTATATTCATATAAAAATACAGTCTGCCAAGTTAACTATAAATTAAAACAAAATTCACTTTATATAAGTAATTTGTTCAAAAATTAAGAAAAGAATGAGTTTAGAGCAGGGACTCAGGAGGTAAAAAAATGACAAATAATGCAAAAGTACAAATAACAGAAAAGGGAAGGGTTGGGGGACACTGGATATGAATGTGTTTAGGGACAAAGAAATTATGAATTGTCACAGAAAATAAGTAACTGGGCTCTCTGAGACCAAGAGCTCACAAGCTGCCTCTAACACTAAAGTGCAAGCATATATCCCATCAACCTGAGTTCAGTCTGTTTCATGCAGCCCGGAGGTCAGAACCATTTCACTCATCATTCACACAACTTTAAAGCACAATTTCCCAACGAAGAGAACCAGTTTATCAGGCACTGCTAATTTTGCTGATGAGATCTCAAAATTCAACTCAAGATACCAAATATTTACTAGCCAAATAGAAAGTGCCCTTCACTCACAGCTTGCCTCTTAAAGCATTAATTGTGGAAAGTGGGAAAAGAATATTTTACTTTGACTGTAAAGATAAGAGTGACTATCAGAATTTCTACAAAATTATGCATTGTTATGGTTATAACAGCTGCTGGACAATTTGCAAAACCATTTTGGTGGGGAGGGAGGTGGGTACGAGATGAAGCATGAAAATGTAGTAGAGGTACCAGAAAGCCACATGAAGAATCTTTTGAAATTATAACCCAGTGAAGCCTCTGGGAAGCGAATGCCTTGCCAAATGCAGGTATTCATCTATCATACTCTGAAATATTGTTTCTTCTTTTTAATGTTCAAATGACTTTATTGAAAATAAGCTTTGTAGTACTCATTGTCAATCAAGAAAAAGTAAAGAACCACATAGTGGGAAGAATTATTAATATTCGAGTTTTAGACCTTTCTCTGTAACTAATGGTTAAACCTGGATAATTCATGACCTGTCTGGTCACAGTTTCCTCACCAATAAGACTGCAGTTAAATACCTCTTCCCATGCTCCTCAAGCCCCTGTTTTGTAGGTTGGCTTACCATAGACTATGGTAGGGAAATGCAGATGTTGGTTCTTGGTTGCTTTTGATTTGCACATGTCCCAGCATCTCTGGGACCTCCACTGATAGTGATCCTGACCACGTCTGCAACTCCTCCTCTCTTGGGTACAATCTGTTGACCATGGGTGTTAGTGGAGAGGTGGAGGTCGCCTTCCTTGTCATCTAGGTCCTTCAAGACCACAACACCAACACAGTGGGGCAAATGACTGTCTTACTGAAGGACGGGTATGTTACAAGGGAAATTATGATAAGGAGGGCAAACATCAGTAGCACAAACTCAGTATCTTCCAGATTAAGTGCTGAGAGGGAGAGAGTACCATTCTGAAGTGTATCTTTCTTTTTAGCTAGGCTTGCCCGCCCTTGGGTTCTACAGGACAGTGGAGGTGAGAACCAAGAAGAAACTTTGTATCTCAGACTTCTCAGAAAGAGTGGAGATGAATCTTTGAGGCTCTGTTAATTGTTCAGTAATGTAAACTGCAATAGCGTTTGTTTCGAGAGCTTTTACTAATACTTCTAAAGTTTTAATGGTTACATATGTTGAATTATAATATATGTTCACATCTTCCCAAAACAATTTCATTCACTCATTCACTTTTCCAGTATTAAATGAGAGACTGTGATATGCTTAGTTGCTCAGCTATGTTCAACTCTTTGGGACCCTATGGACTGTAGCCTGCCAGGCTCTTCTGTCCATGGGATTCTCCAGGTAAAAATACTGGAGTGGGTTGCCATGCCCTCCTCCAGGGGATCTTCCCAACCCAGGGATCGAACCCAGGTCTCCTGCCTTGCCAGTGGATTCTTTACCAGCTGAGCTACCAGGGAAGCCCAAATGAGCGCCTACTCTCTGCCAAAAGCCTACTCTCTGCCAAGTTGATAGTAAAATAGTACACAAATCACTTGAGTGAGAAAACCTTGACGGTGACAGGTGATTTTAAGATACTATTATAAATAGGGAGATGAATGAAAGTTGCATATAGGGGGTACTACTTATAATAATCATGAAGGTCTCTCTGAGGAAATAATATGAGTTGAGATTTTTCTATGAAATTATGATAGTAATTGCATCTAACTTTGAAGTCTTTTGTTGAGGGTTAAGTGAGACTATATGACTATATACATATACACACACATATATGTATATATCAGCTTCCCTGGTGGCTCAGTTGGTGAAGAATCTGCCTGCACAGGAGGAGACACCGATTCAAACCCTGGGTGGAGAGGTTCCCCTGGAGATGGTAATGGTAACCCATTCCAGTACTCTTGCCTTGAAAATGCCATGGACAGAGGAGCCTGCTGGGCTATAGTCCATGGGGTGACAAAGAGTTGGACATGACTTAGCGATTAAACCACTGCCACATATATATGCACATAATTAACTGAAAAGAATCAATAGGATTAATATATACAGATAGAGATATATCCTTATATTCCAGCAAGAGTAGGTGTTGCAGACTTGAGCCTGAAGGTCATCTGGAGGGAGAAGAAACTTTCTTTTCAAGGATCTCAATCATTTAAAGCTTTCACCTGACTGGATGAGGCCTATCCACTTAGGGAGAGCAATCTGTTTTACTCAAAGTCTACTGATTCAAACGTTAATCACATCTAAAAGATACCTTCACTGCAATATATACTCTGATATTGCCAAAAACCTGCACCTTCATCTGGTCAAGCTGATATATGGGTTTCAGAGGTACAGGCAGACTCAGATTCCTGGCATTCTTCCATGGATGCTCCTTGATAGAAAGTGCTTATACTAAATGCCAGTATAAATCATACTTTATTTTAGTTACATGCATTACAGCGCATGTACACCACTGTTCCAGGTATATCGTATAACTATTTTTCCTTCAGCTTAGTTGAACAAACAAAATGCTTTCACAAAATAATTTCCCACAAGTTTAGTCCAACATAACAGTATCAAAGAGACCCTGGGAGGAGAAAAGTAGTCTTTCCTTTGTGTATATGAAGGTATGGGTTTGATTCTTGGTCATTTATTAAATGATATAAAACAAATATTTTGCAAGTTTGATAAAGAAGTTGGTTGTCAAAATAAGGTATCTCAGTTCTACTCACTGTTTCTGTAATATAATGCCTAGACATTTAAGGTAATAATCTGCAATGTACATAATAACTTATGTACATAAATATTTAGAATTATGAAAATGAACATGAACTAAATATTTAATAGGCAAATGCCTAATTATACTAGAATGTTTTTCAGTCTTTCAAAATGTTTTATGAGTTTTTATAAAAGCATGGAAAACTGCTTATAAATTTATGCAATTAAAGTAAAATTCTCTTTGTCTCTATAATACCCCAATTATGTAAAAAATGCCTAAACTAGAAGGATATTTTCCTTAAAAATATACAGTAATTATCTATAATGACCATTACCTCTAGATGGAAGTATTATGGATGATCTTATTTTGCTTATTTATATTATTAAAATTAGCTTTTATGCCATATACGTACATTTTTATAGTAAATAAAAAATTAGCCTAAAATTAAAAATTAAAAAAAACCCTAGGTATCCTAGCCCCATGTGGTGAGCTTAAGTGGCATATTTGTGGCATATGATTTCTTTAATGCTCAGTCTTTTTTATACGAATAAAATAAGAAAAACATAGCAATAAGCCTAGTCCATTCTATTGGTTATCACACTAATCATTTAATTTAGGGGAGAAATTCCAGGATAAAAAATAAAACCATTTCTCAGTTTCAATCTGTACCTCTAGATCTTTACAACATGGTCTTAAAACTGATGACCCGTTGTGTGACTGTGCTCACACTGTTTCCCTGCCTGGCATGCTCACATCTTTTCTTCCTTCACTTTGTTCTGCCTTCAACATCCTCACAAGACACCTCCAAGAAGTTCTCAGATACCTCAAGCCCAGCATAATCTTCCTTTCTTATATTCAGCACATGTTTTACAACTGATGTAAATTGGACCTTTAACTCCACCTCCTCTCTTCATTAATTGCCTTTTATTTCCATTGACCTTCCTTCAGATTTATCATCAAGTCTTCTCAACAAAGCTTACTAAAAGCACCATTCTTGGAATTAGTTTTATAGCAAGTGTTTAATATAGCAGGCTTCCCAGATGGTGCTAGTGGTAAAGAACCTGCCTGCCAATGCAGGAGACACAAGAGATGCAAGTTTGATTCATGGGTTGGGAAGATCCCCTGGAGAAGGGCATGGTAACCCACTCCAGTATTCTTTCCTGGAGAATTCCGTTGGCAGAAGAACCTGGTGGGCTACAGTACATAGGGTGGCAAAAAGTTGGTCGTGACTGAGCATGCACTCATGATGGCATGATAGCAAGACTATACAAACTAGAGTTAGTCAAGAGAAGAGATAATAGGGCAAAGTTGAGGAGAGTTCCAAAAGCAAAGTTTCCAGGAATGTGTTACCTTCTCAGAACCAAAATGTGACAAAACTCAAAAAATGTCACCAGCCAGTGTACTTCACCTTAGCTACACTGTCCAAGGTTTTGCTGAGTCTTCATTCTGTGGGCTTGACTGATTAAAAAAAATTGGCGATGTGACTGGACTAAATCTCCATCCTCTTACCCTCCTTCCTCAGAGGTAGGACTAATATCATCTGTCTCAAAGCTCCATCTCTCTACTTGCACAAATGTTCTTTCTGGCATGACCAGCTTCCCTCTTGAGTCATCTCATTAGCATAAACTATCCAAGAGCCCAAGATTTGCCTTGTCAGCATAAACTATCAAATGTGGTTCAGGGACCCACCCTGGAAAACACAATCCTATCACTCGGGAAACTTGAAGGATTAGAAGGTTATTTCTTCAGTACTGGGGACAACAGCCAGCCAAATCCTTTTTCACACAAAATTAAAAACACAAGGTTAACAATCTTATTCTTACAAGCAGAAGAAAATTTGGCTCCTTAGATTTCCATGTGTGCATTCTTAAACTTAATGAGAAAAGGGTCAGTGTCCATAATTTATCTAAATCTTGACTCTGCTTACATTTGTTAAAATGAACAAAACACAATATCGAGCAATTAGATACTGTTCATATCTTAAAGATTTTCATTTGAAACAGAAGGGGAGATATTTTTGCTGCCAAGCGCTGAAAAAATGTGAACACTTTTTGCTATCTGGATTGAAATCTTGAAAAATGAAAGAGTAAAAAATAAGGTTAAAAGTAAGTGAACTTAAAACAGATCAAAGACCTAAACTTAAGAGCTAATACTATAAAACTCTTTGGAAAAAAATAGGGAAATCTTCATGACCTGAATTCAGCAATGACTTTTCAAATATGACATCAAAATCACAGGCTACTAAAGAAAAAAAAATTGAAATTCATCACAACTAAAAACTTTTGTGCAAAGTAGACTATAAAATGTGAAATGGCAACCGACAGGAGAAAAACTTTGCAAATCACATATCTAATATGGATGTAATATTGAGATTGAAAAACACCTACAACTTAATAGAAGAAAAATAGCTCAATTATAAACACAAGTGGGGGGTGGGCAGAGGGGAAGCTAATAACTAAATGGAGCAGTGTTAAATAAGAGGCAAACAACTGTACCCAGAATATTAGAAATTATAACTAGCTAATATATTTGCAAAAAAATGTATGCCTAGAAAAGTCAAGAGGAATAGACACAAAAGTGTTTATCAATTGTTAACGTGGTGGTGGGCTTTTAATTTCTTGTTCATACTGCTCTGAATATGTCAAAATTGCTAGAATGAGTATGTACTGATTTAATAAGACATTTGAACTAAATAACATGAGATTAAAAAAATGGGCAAAGGACTTGGGTAGACATTTCCTCAAAGATACACACACAGACAATAAACAAATGAAAGGATACACAACATCACTAATAATTTGAGAAACCAAGTTAAAACCACACTGAAATACTACTACCTCACACTCAATAGGATGGCTATCATCAAAACACACACAAAAAAACAAAAAAGTCTCAGAAAATAAGTATTGGCAAGGATGTGGAAAAATTGGAATCATTGTGCACTGTTTTTGGGAATATAGAGTTATGCATCTGCTATGGAAAGCAGTATGGTGGGCCCTCAAAATATTGAAAATAGATTTAATAATTCATAATCTGATACTTACACTTTTGGTTATATGCATGTAAAATTAAAAGTAGGGAGTCAAAGATACATTTATCTACTTATATTCACAGTGGCATTATTCACAAACGCCAAAAGACAGAAATAACCCAAGTGTGCATCAACAGATGATTGAATAGACAAAATGGGATACGTACATACAATGGAATGTTACTCAGCAACCAAAGGGAATGATGTTTTGATGAGACACGTGGGTTTGATCACTGTGTCGGGAAGATCCGCTGGAGTAGGAAATGGCAACCCCCTCCAGTATTCTTCCCTGGGAAATACCAGGGACAGAGGAGCCTGGTGAGCTGCAGTCCTTGGGGTCACAAAGAGCTGGAAATGCCTGAGCGCACACACACACACACACACAACAGGATGGACCTTGAAAACATGCTAACGGAAGTAAGCCAGAATTGGAAGAAAAACTATTTATAATTCCACTTATATGAAGTGTCTAGAATAAAGAAAATTCTTGGGGACAGAAATGGTTACCATCCCCTGCAGGCTGGGGCGACAGGGAATTGTTGCTTAATGGGCATAGAGTTTCTATTTGATATGATGATAAAGTTCTGAAAATAGATAGTAGTGATGGATACACAGTACTGTGCATGTACTTTACACCACTGAATTGTACACTTAAAAATGGTTAACATTTTATGTTACGCAAATTTCATCACAGTTTTAAAAAGTCAGTAAAGAAAAAATAGAAGACTATCATTATTAGATAACTAGATACTAAAAGCAAAGTATATGACAGTTGATAACTACAGAGAGGCTTTTAAACTGGCCTCTACACAGAGTGGAAAAGAAAGTGAGGGAATCAATTCTAAACAAAGATCACAAAATTTAGCCACCTGAAAACTCCTTTGAGAAACCATTTCTCCCAATTTAAAGATGGCGTTGGCTCTACGCAGCTGTCTATTGTAAAATGATAATTTAACTTGAATAGTGTAGTAGGCACAATAACGGCCCCCACACAAGATGCCCAAGCTCTCATCCCCCAAACCTGTGACTGTTACCAGTTACACAGCAGAAGGGATTTCACAGATATGATTAAGGTTACAGTAGGTGAGATAGGGAGATCAGCCTGGCTTACAGAGATGTTTTCAATCCAGTCATATGACCCCTTAAAAACAGGGAAATTTCTGTCGTTGTTGTCAGAGATGCAACAGAAGAGAAGGGTAGCAGATATTTTCCAGCAGGCAGGTAGCTAGGTATGAGCAGAAAAATAAGGGCAGGGAAGGGCAAGGTGGCAGAAAACCTGGTATCTTATAAACAATGGGGGTCCATAGGCAGACAGAGGAAAGCAGCGACCTGCAGACTAACAGGAAACTGCACATTTGGGGTGTTAAGTGTCTGCCTAGCAGACAAAAAAAGGTGGGGAAAGGCAGGAATCTCCTGTGAACTGATGTAGCCTGTTGCATTATGCTCTCAGTACAGTAGAATCAGACTTACAGGTAAGAAGTGCCCATCATGCACTGACGCCATGACACTTCTGATCCAAGCTAAATAAGGAAAAAATCACTCCTCCCCTTGGGAAATTGGGGCTGGGACGAAAATCAGGGAATATGACCCCCCACCCTCCTCCTTCCCAGTGACTATTCCTCCCCTTCATCTGTGTGTCCCTAACTGGCTTGCCAAGGAAACCCAGGGCAACAGCTCTTCATCTATCTGCCCGCTCTCCCTGTGAGAGCATATCCTGCTTAAAATAAACTTTGTTTCCTTTCTTAATGTCTCTGCTTCATCTCTGAATTCTTTCGCAATGAAGAAAGGACCTTAAATTCACCAGAAACAGATAGACGAAGCAAAGAAATTTGAAATGTGAGAAGAGCTGGAGCCCCTTTGAAGATGGAAGGAAGGTGGTCATAAGCCAAGAAATGAACTCACCTCTAATGTTACCGAGTCCAAGCTTGTGCTGCTCGACCCAAAACAGGCTGACAATCAGTCATGAAACAACTTGTTGGAGTAAGGAATATCGACTTTTTTCAGAAAGCCAGCAGATGGAAAAGATGGCAGACTGGCGTTCCTAAAGAACCATGTTCCCCAAGATGGTATTCTGGCTTCTTTTATCCTAAAAGGGGAGAGGATAAGGTCTTGCTTCTGGCCAGACTCCGGAAAGGATGTGTTAATTTATTCCTTTCCCTAGCCATTCACAGGTGGCCCTGGTCAAGATGCTCCTGGGAGTTAACAAAAAGTATTTTAGCTTAACCTTCATTATCTGGGAAGCCAGGTTCCCAGAACTGGATTATTATGTATAATTTAAGCTTGTAGGCTGGTGATCCCCAACTTTTTTGGCACCAGGGACCACTTTTGTGGGAGACAGTTTTTCCATGGACCAGGATGAGGGGGTGGTGAAGTTTTGGGATGATTCAAGCACATTACATTTATTGCACACTTTAATTCTATTATTAATATATCAGCTCCACCTCAGATCACCAAGAATTAGATCCCAGGAGGTTGGAGACACCTGTTATAGGCAACATCCCTTTAGTGATTAACTTGTAATAGAATCTCCCCTATTACACATCAGTTGCTCAGCCAACAGCCAGCAAGGGAATGGGAACCTCGGTAGTACAAACCGATGGAACTGAAATTTTGCCAGTGGATGGATTCTAAAAGGATTTGGAAATGGATTCTCCCCAAGAACCTCCAGAAAAAAAAAACCCAAAAAACAGAACCCTGATGACACCTTGATTTTGGCCTTGTGGGAGCCTTTGTAAAGAAACCAGCCAAACCTACTGTATTTAGGACCCATAGGACTGTGAGACAATGCATTTGTGTTGTTTAAATGGCTAAGACTGCAGTGATTCTATATGGTTGTGATAGAGACTATACACAATAAGTCAGGAAACACTTTGTAAATATATCTACATTTTTTTCCAGACACTATTTAGAATTTAACATCAACATTACCTTTCCTTTCAGATGGTTTCCTGACATTTAATAGTCATTGAAAGTAAGCAACATAACTCCAAGTTTTCTGAAATTCAGTTATTTTTCCCTGGGTATGTCTTGACTTTTTATAAAGGGCACCCGAGAAAATCAAGGGACAGCAAGAAAAATAAAAGAATATTGTTATTTTTTCCTTGTGCATTAGCAAAATCTCAACTCAAATATTATATATTTGATGTTGAATAATAATGACTCAGGAGATGAATTCTCACTTGCAGAATTAAAAATAGTTTAACTTGAGAGAAAGCAAAACTTCTCTCCACTTGACATGATGGAACTCTAAGTACTGTTCGTTTTGGGATTTGCTCTAAGCCTCAAGGTCGAGATCACTGAGGTAATTTCAGAAGTCTAGAGTCTGTATTTCAAGGATTGATAGTGCACACAGATATGGTTCAGATGCAAGTGAATTAAAATAGAGATGTCATTTTCCTTTCTGAAATATTCCTGCCAATCTTGCTTCTCACCCAGGGCATTAGTTTTATATTCTTCACAACAAGTTACCATGCACCTAGTGGGTAACAGAACACATATTTATTACCTCTTAGTTTCTGTTGGTCAGGCATCCTGATACAGGACTGGGTCCTCTACTCAAGATGTAGCAGGGTTGCAAACAAGTTTATGAACTGCATTTTCATCTGGCTCAACTGGGAATGTATCTTCTCTTAAGCACATCCAATCAGAATTCATTTACTTGGGGCTGTAAGTCCCAAGGCCCTTACTTTTTCTTGGCTGTCAACTCTCAGCTGAGGTTGCCCTCAGGTGCTACAAATCAAACACCAGTGATTGCTTGCCAGTGGGCTTTCTCAGCATAGCTGTTTACTTCATCAAGCCAGCAAAGAAAAGCTCTGAAGCAGTTGGACTCGCAAGACTTGCCTCCATGCCAAGTTGCTTCAGTCTTGTCCGACTCTTTGCAACCTTATGAACTGTAGCCTGCTAGGCTCCTCTGTCCATGGGATTCTTAGGGCAAGAATACTGGAGTCCATTGTCATTCCCTTCTCCAGAGGATCTTCCTGATCCAGGGATTGAATCCACATGTCTTACGTTTCCTGCATTAGCAGGCAGGTTCTTTACCAGTAGTGCCACCTGGGAAGCCCAGTAAGACTTAACACCATGTGATATAATCTCAGGAGTGCCATTCTATTACCTCTCTGTGTTCTATTAGTTATAAACAAGTCACAGGTCCCACCCACCCTCTAGGGGTGGGGATCTGAAAGGCATGAATGCCAGATAGCAGAGATCACTGGGGTTACTTTAGGGTCTACCTGTCATATCCAGTTAAAGATTTCATGATTTTATGTTGTTTTTCTAAGCTTAAAAAATGAAAAGACAACCTGACTTGATTTTTTAAAAAAATTCCTGTACTCATTTAGAGGCAAATATGGTAAGCATTGGTTAAAAGCACCGACTCTGGAGTATTTACATAGGCTTGGGAACAAATACCAGTATACTAATATGCAATTTGGAGCTAGTTGCTTAATTGCTGTAAACTTTGACTCACTCTTATAGAAAATGCAGATAAAATTACCCATCTAATAGTTTTTCTGTGAGAATTAAGTGACAGGATGCATACTTAGTAAAGTGAGAAAATAAAAGTTATTTATTTTGTGTATTTTTCATTTTTATGGAAAAATTCTTCCTGGTCCATAGATGAGAGTCAAAGTTAATATAGGCGGTGAGAGATAAAGTATCATTTTTATGGAAAAAATCCTCCTCATCCACAGAAGAGAGTCAAAGTCAGTACCTGGGTGAAAAGTTAGTGTACTATGAAAAATATCAAGTAAAATATCTATTTTACATAGTATCTATAGCCTAAACCAATCTGTGAAACAGATGCAGTATATGCCATGTGAAGAGACTTCATTGAATACATGTTTCTTTATAAGTCATTCTTTAGCAGTCCATAACGTCAGTTTTTGGAAATTTCACAAATTTCTATCTATTATAAGGTATACCAAACACAAAGCTTACCTTTTAAATTCTTCTTTCTCTAAAAATGGATGGAACTGGATTGACTTAAATGACATTACAAAATAACTGAACTCCAAAATAATTTTTTTCTTTTTTTTTTCATTGATCCCCCTTTAAGTAATGACTGTATGCATGAAGTGTGAAACCATGGGAGTATTTAAACATACAAATCAAGTGGAGGTTGTGCAGGCAATTTTTCTGAAAACCATTGTTTTGTTATGCCATGTGGGCACCATTCAGTTTCACAGAAATTGTGGGAATATAAAGCAGGGTTCATGGTATGTGTTCATGTACCAGCTGAATTTATTTTTGTCAATTAACAGCTGCATATGCTGCTGAGTTCCTTTGGCTAATATATTGCATTCAGTTTATATTACAGCATCCAATATGGATCACACCAGGCCATAGCTGTCCTGCAGTGAACAATTTTATTGTAATCATTACTGTGGTCAGGAAATATTTCCTTTTAGCTTTTTATTTTTGTACTTCACACCTTGTAGACATATAAATAACTAGATAGGTAGGTAGGTAAATAGATAGCTCTTGTGGGTGATTCATATCAATAGATTATTGGCCAAGTGAGCCATATTAAAGGTCATATTAAAAGTGCTATACTAAGAAGTTTATTAAATAGAATTTTTACAAATCAGAGAAAGCATACATTACAATCAAGAAAGAAAGTCCATTTTTGATGTGATGGGTTTTATCTATTCATGGCATCTGGTCCCATCACTTCATGGCAAATAGATGGTGAAAAAAGTGGAAGCAGTGACAGGTTTTATTTTCTTGGACTCCAAAATCACTACAGATGGTGAACTGAAGCCATGAAATTAAAAGACTCATGGTCCTTGGAAGGAAAGCTATGACAAATCTAAACAGTTGAATAAAAAGCAGAGATATCACTTTGCCAACAAAGGTCTATATAGTCAAAGCTATGTTTTTTTCTAGTGATCATGTACAGAGGTAAGAGCTGGACCATAAAGAAGGTTAAGTGTCAAGAAATTGATGCTTTTGAATTGTGGTGCTAGAGAAGACTCTGGAGAGTCCCTTGGACTGCAAGGAGGTCAAACCATCAATCCTAAAGGAAATAAACCCTGACTATTCATTAGAAGGAATGATGCTGAAGCTGAAGCTCCAATACTTTGGCCTTCTGATGAGCCAACTCACTGGAAAAGACCCTGATGCTGGAAAACATAGAAGGCAACAGGATGATGAGAGGCATCTGGATGAGATGAGGATGAGATGGTTAGACAGCATCACCGACTCAATGAACATGAATTTGAGCACACTCCAGGAGATAGTGGAGGAAAGGGAAGCCTGGCATGCTGCAGTTAAAAGGGGCCACAAAGAGTTGGACATGAATTAGTGACTAAACAACAAGAACAACATTTATTCTTGCTATGTTATTACTATTTTTTCTTTATAAATTTTTGTCCTTCATAATTATATTAATATGAGCATGAAATTCAGGAAAGAGATTCAGATTTGTAGTCTTAAGGCCTAGGGCCATGTCTCAAAACTAATTATTCATTTTGGCAAATCATAAAATTCTTTTTAGCTTCAGCTTCCCCTTCTGTAAAATGGAATTGTTAAACTTCTGCCATACCTACCACACACAGTAGTTAAAATGAGCAAAATATATAAATAGGAGCTTTCCTGGTGGTCCATTGGTAAATAATCCACCTAACAACACAGGGGACATAGGTTCCATCCCCGGCTCGGGAAGATTCCATACACCACAGAGCACTAATCCTGCACCACAACTACTGAGCCTGCACTCTAGAGCCTGTGAGCGACAACTACTAAGCCCACATGCTCTTGAGACTGTGCTCTGCAACAAGAGAACCCACGACAATGAGAAGCCTATGCACTGCAAGGAAGAGCAGCTCATACTCACCGCAACCAAAAGCCCTCGTGCAGCAATGAAGATCCAGTGCAACCATAAAATAAAACAAAATGTATAAATAATGTATTTGGTGTGTCTCACAGTTTTTATCTATGCAAGATTTATCGTCCTGGGATATGGATGTATAACCTTGAGACTGTGAGGATAAATGTAAACCAGCTGTACAAACACAAATTTTCTTTGTTTTACTTGCTTTTTAAAATAAAAAATGCATATGACTTCTTAATTCTATTCCTTAATATATTGAACATTATGTAATAACATTTTTATAGCCACCTCTGAGTAAAATTAATGCCGTGAAAAGATGTACTTTGGCTTTAAAAATTTCATGACTTACGGTTATTCTGTAAATACAACTGCTTTGTACATTGTGGACATTTTACACATCTGAATCATTTTTATAGATAAAGAAGGAAAAAACCTCTGTGAAATAAGCTAATAATAATTCTCATTTCTCTAATAAAATAATATGCTTGAATGAGATTAAAGAAGGCCAAAATATGTGACAGAGTGATAAATATAAATATTCTGTAATGGTTACTTAAAGTCCACATAAAGTAGTTATTAGCAACAGACAGCAGAATACCTAAAGAATATCTATAAGAACAGTATGACATAAATGTCTTTTAGATAAGGTAATACTAAATACTTCATAGGTCTCATCAAGAACAATAGCCTTAGCCACCACTTTACATAATATGTCAGTTCAGTTGCTCAGTTGTGTCCGACTCTTTGCAACCCCATGGACTGCAGCATGCCAGGCTTCCCTGTCCATCACCAGCTCCTGGAGTTTAAGCTCATGTCCATCGAGTCAGTAATGCAATCCAACCATCTCATCCTCTGTTGTCCCCTTCTCCTCTCGCCTTCAATCTTTCCCAGCATCTGAATCCTTTCAAACGAGTCAGTTCTTCGGATCAGGTACCAAAGTATTGGGCTTTCAACTTCAGCATTAGTCCTTCCAATGAATATTCAGGACTGATTTCCTTTAGGATTGGCTGCTTGGATCTCCTTGCAGTCTAAGGAATTCTCAAGAGTCCTATACATAATATAGGAAGCCTTTTACTGATTCTGGCAAAGTAATAGAAGAGGGCAATTCAGTGGCAATTTAAGCAATCCAGTCTTATCAACAGCTATCAAGCCATTTCTAAGACCAATGGATATGTTAACCACTTTAATCTGACACTCAAGAGGAGAATTGGTTCAAGGTATAACATGATTTGCCTTTGTATGGGAGTTCATCGGATCATTCCTGACTCATTCTGGTTCTTTTACAGAGAACCAGAGGAGGTTCTCTGCATTGGGGAGGGTGGGACTCCATTGCTTTCCAAATGTGCACATTTATCCAGATGCCTTCTTCATTCAAGAAAATCTTAGGCTAGTGAACATTTAAATGTCATTATTTGACTGATGTCCACAGAGCTTCTTTGCATTTTAAAACTATTGAAGAAATCATACAAGGCCATCTGGAGTGGATAGGGGGTCATGTATCCTTAAGTTACTACTCCAGGTTACCATGGCTATATCACTGGGGCTATTCTTTAGAAAACAAAAAAATGAGCTTCCATGGAAGCTGAATCATATGATATATGATACAATAAACAGAAGAGAGAGTATAAATATAAAACGGATGAAAGTTACAAGGTGACTGTACTCTTTCAATTTTTATGCTTCTACATTATACCATTACAATTTCATTCAGCTGTTCATTCTTAATAAAGTTGGTTAAACTGCTCCATTTAAGAATTTATGTACTAGATTCCTTACAAATGTGGAACATAATGTGAATTCTATTCTGAGCTTGGCAATTCTGAATCATTGTCACTTGAGCCTCAAAGATAAAAATAGGAGGTCATCTTTATGTTTGCTTGAACTTACTGCATCTAATGGACGTCCCAGGTGGCTCAGTGGTAAAGAATCCACCTGCCAATGCAGGAGATCCAAGACACACATGTTTGATCCCTGAGCGGGGAAGCTTCTCTGGAGGAAGAAATGGCAACCCACTCCAGTATTCTTGCCTGGAAAATTCCATGGACAGAGGAGCCTGGCGGGCTACAGTCCATTGGGTTGCAAAGAGCCTAATATCTAATTTTCTAATAATTTTTTTCCATCTTTAGCCAAATACTGAAAAAGTTAGATTCCTCAACACTGAATATACTATATCTTGCCTAAATCCTTTCCAGCTCAAAGTCCTGCAAATGGTGATTATAAAATAATGTATGTATCCTTTTCAGCAATTTAGCTTTCTATTATGTAAATTCAAAGACAAATGTACCCCATGTCCAGATATTGTAGAGTCCACTCTCTGAATCATGAATCAGCTGGGAATAGGAGCTGGGAGAGCAATTCAGTTGTGGTAAGACTGCCAGAAACTGACCAACCAAATGCACTTAGGTTCAGTTCAGTCACTCAGTCATGTCTGACTCTTTGTGACAGCATGGACTGCAGCGCACCAAGCCTCCCTGTCCATCACCAACTCCTGGAGCTTGCTCAAACTCATGTCCATCTAGTCGGTGATGCCATCCAACTATCTCATCCCCTGCTGTCCCCTTCTCCTCCCACCTTCAATCTTTCCTAGCATCAGGGTCTTTTCCAATGAGTCAGTTCTTCGCATCAGGTGCCCAAAGTATTGGAGTTTCAGCTTCAGCATCAGTCCTTCCAATGAATGAATATTTAGGACTGATTTCCTTTGGGATGGATTGGTTGGATCTCCTTGCAGTCCATGGGACTCTCAAGAGTTCTCCAACAACATAGCTCAAAACTATCAATTTTTCAGTGCTCAGCTTTCTTTATAGGCCATCTCTCACTTCCATACATGACTACTGGAAAAACAATAGCTTTGACTAGATGGACCTTTGTTGGCAAAGTAATGTGTCTCCTTTTTAATAAGCTGTCTAGTTTGGTCATAACTTTTCTTCCAAGGAGCAACCATCTTTTATTTTCATTGCTGCAGTCACCATCTGCAATGATTTTGGAGCCCCCAAAATAAAGTCTCTCACTGTTTCCACTATTTCCCCATCTATTTGCCAGGAAGTGATGGGACCAGATGCCATGATCTTAGTTTTCTGAATGTTGAGTTTGAAGCCAACTTTTTCACTCTCCTCTTTCACTTTCATCAAGAGGCTGCTTAGTTCTTCTTCACTTTCTGCCATAAGGGTGGTGTCATCTGCATATCTGAGGTTATTGATATTTCTCCTGGCAATCTTGATTCCAGCTTGTGCTTCATTCAGCCCAGCGTTTCTCATGATATACTCTGCCCTTCAGTCTCTGAATATATGAGCCAGGTTTAGAATGAGGCTGGTTGGCTGAGAATGTGAAACAACACAAAATGGCCAATTTTAACTTATTTTCACCATCTATTAATTCACTTGATGGGAGAAATAATTCAGCTACATTTCCCAGTTCTTAAACAAGCAAGATTTTATCTTTAGTCCCTCTTTTGCCTCTACTCAAATTTCTATAAGTTATCACCATCATTCCATGGGACATTCATTTATCAATTTAAGAAATATTTGCTGTGTATCAGCTATATGGAAAGCATCTCTCCTTGGCACTGGAGATGTGGAAATGAACGAAATAGACAAATATATCTGCCCTCATGAAGATTATATTGGGAGAGGAGGGTGTAAGATATTAAAATAATTAAAGTGCTGGTTAGAAAAACAAAGCAGAAAGGGGGATTAGGGAATTTCACTGTGGGAGGTGGGGGTTGCAATTTTGGCCAGGCTGGCCAGAGGAGGACTCACTGAAAAAGTGGGCATTTGAAGGGAGATCGAAAGGAAGAGTTGGGATAAGCCTTGCTGCTATTAAGGAAAAGAACCCAAGTACAGCAGAATAACAATCTCTTCTCTTGTTCTGAGAACAAGAGGAGGAGAAACTTAGGACAGAAGTGGGGAGATCATGATTCAGGTGAGACATGGGTGGTGGCAGTGGAGGCAGAGAGAATTGGCCAGATTCTTGAAATATTCTTAAAGCAGAGCCAACAGGATTTGCTCAAAGATCACATATGAGTGTGAAAGGAAAAAAATAAAATTAAATAAAAGATAAGAGAGACCATCAAGATTTGGGCCTAAGCCTCTGAGAAAAGAAAACTAAAGGCTGTAAAAGGAACAGTGAAAACTCTTAGGAAGCCAGTTTTAAATATGTTAGGTCTGTGGTGTTGACTGGATATCCAAGTGAAGAGAGTGAAGAGCTAGTTGGATAGATGTCTGAAATTCAAGGGAGTGATCTAAACCGGATAGATAAGATTTAGAGACACAAGCCCAAAGATGGTATTTAATCCTCTGAACTGGATAAAATCACCTGATGAATGAATATAGATGGTAAAAGAAGTTCATTGATGGATTCAACTCTAAGGCTGATTTTAGTCTGTTATCTTTCTGTTTCTTAAATTCTTTGTATCTTTTAGTTTGGTTCTTTTTATGGGGGGAAGAGGTAAGTATAAGCATGCTTTTTATTACTAACTTTTAGTCTGGCTTATATCATTTGGGACTTAATTGTAGCTAAAATAGTTTAGTGATATTTTACTGTGAATTTTGTATGTATTTTCAATACTCAACATATAGAGAAAAATAGTACATTTTAATAAATCTCATAGTAAAAATTTCCATAATACATGTATCTTGTTAATAATATTTTTCATTATTTCAAAAAATAATATAGGAGAGATTCATAATTCAAATCCTGGAACGTGCCCCAAACATCTAACATCCTGTCTCATGTACAGAATGTGTTCACTATACATTGATCAAATGAGTATAGTTATGCATATTAGTTTATTGGACATATGAGAAATTTGAAAAATAAATTTTATTAACTGAATTTTAAAAATAGTGTTTTAACTATTCCTTAATAATAAGGTTTTTTAAATTATTTTTAATTTTGAAAGTTATCAATTATAGAAATACAGTTAATATAGAAATTTAAAAGGAAAGAAAAAATAACCCAATCTAAAGAACACTGTTAACATTCAAATGTATTATTTTCTAATCATTTTATATTTATAAAGTTAATGATTGTTTTATATATATATATGTATATTAGTTTAATCTTGCCTTTCTCAGCAACATCACAACAAAATATTTTCTAGCCATTTTGTTTAAAACTATACCAATTAAACTAAACTATTATTCTCTTTTTAGGATATTTTGGATATTTTCAATTTTTCATTATCAAAAAGCAATGTTCAATGAATATCTTTGCACATAAGTTTATTTTCTGAATTAAAAATTATTGACATAAACACACTGTAATATTTAAAATAGATAACCAACCGACTCATTGGAAAAGACTGATGCTGGGAAAGATTGAGGGCAAGAGGAGAAGTGGGTGACAGAGGATGAGATGATTGAACGGCATCACTGACTCAAAGGACATGAGTTTGAGAAAAGTCCAGGAGATAGTGAAGGACAGGGAAGCTTGGCGTGCTGCAGTTCATCGGGTCACAAAGAGTAGGACACGACTTAGTGACTGAACAACAACAACAAACCAACAAGGATCTACTATATATTAATAGCATAGGAAACTCTGCTCAATATTCCATATAACCTAAATGGGAAATTAACTTGAAAAAGAATAGATAAATGTATATGTATAACTGAATCACTTTTCTGTATACCCAAAAGTAACATAACCACCTGAAACTAACATACCATTGTTAATCAACTATACTTGAATGCACAATAAAAATTAAAAAGAGAGAGACTATGAAAGAATAGAAAAAATTATTTTCTTAGGTGATATTCTAGACTTATAATGTAATAAAACTTAAAATGTATTTTAAGATGTTTTAGAGCCTCAACATTAGATTATGTACATTGTATCTTTATTCAAACAGTAGCTGCCAAACTGTATAACTTGAGATGTAGGAGATGTGCTTTCTCAAGCATGAAGTCATTACACTTGTGTAATATTTCTTAAGAATAAAGTGTAATATTCTAACTATA
Source organism: Giraffa tippelskirchi (assembly GCF_054371585.1). Lineage (NCBI taxonomy): Eukaryota > Metazoa > Chordata > Mammalia > Artiodactyla > Giraffidae > Giraffa > Giraffa tippelskirchi. The sequence goes on along the minus strand of NC_137275.1, from coordinate 83,103,535 downwards.
CCTTCAATATGTACCTTTAAGATATATGTTGAATATAACTATGCCTAGATCTGTCTAGTCAAAGCTATGGTTTTTCCAGTAGTCATGTATGGATGTGAGAGTTGGACTATAAGAAAGCTGAGCACTGAACAATTGATGCTTTTGAACTGTGGTGTTGGAGAAGACTTGAGAGTCCCTTGGACTGCAAGGAGATCCAACCAGTCCATCCTAAAGGAAACCAGTCCTGAATATTCATTAGAAGGACTGATGCTAAAGCTGAAACTCCAATACTTTGGGCACCTGATGCGAAGAACTGACTCATTTGAAAAGACCCTGATGCTGGGAAAAATTGAAGGTGGGAGGAGAAGGGGACGAGAGAGGATGAAACAGATGGATGGCATCACTGACTCTATGGACATGAGTTTGAGCAAGCTCCAGGAGTTGGTGATGGACAGGGAGGTCTGGCATGCTGCAGTCCATGGAGTTGCAAAGAGTTGGACAGGACTGAGCGACTGAACTGATATCTATACATGGGCTTCCCCAGTGACTCAGATGGTAAAGAATCTGCCTGCAATGTGGGAGATCTGGGTTTGATGTCTGGGTTGGAAAGGTCCCCTGGAGGAGGAAATGGCAAACCACTCCAGTATTCTTGCCTGGAGAATCCCCATGGACAGAAGGAGCCTGGAAGGCTATAGTCCATGGGGGTCACAAATAATTGGACATAACTGAGTGACTAAGCACAGTAAATATCCATATATATTTATATGTTGATATATATATATATATATGTATATACATATATATATATTTTAAAATAACACAAATATATTAATGCTTTCAAGAGAAAAAGAGAAAGTTATTATTAAACTATTGTAATAAAATCTTTGTATTTGGAAATGCCAATGTAGCATTCCAGGGACATGCTGAAGTAATCACACAATTGTTCAGACATGGCCAGAAATCAGAGATGAATAAAACAGTACAGCCCTTAAGAAGTTCAAAGTTTAGAGAGGTAGATGTACAGATAAAATGAGTATTATATTAAGACCCACAAAACCTGGGGCACTGCGGTTCCGCGTCTGCACATCACACTTGGAGAAGCACTGGACAACAACTGTGTAAGTTAAAAGAGTTTCATTGTTTCACTCCTGTCTCCTGAAGAGCCCAGGGTGATACATCTCAAATAGCCCATTCACTCATTCCCAACTCATTTAGAATCTCTCACACCTCACATCCACCATTCTTGCCATCTCAAGTTCTCTTTTTCTCAATTTCTTCCTCTACTTCCAGTTTTTTATTGTATTGGTTGTTTAGCCTCTGAAATCAAGTCCTTCACTTTTGCCTCCACTCTTTCCTAATATCCTGTTTCTTCATTTACAAAATATCTAAAAATTATATCATTCATATGGAGGAAAGGGAAGGACTAAGTTAGACCAGGACACTGAAATATTTCTATGATAATGAATCTAGTCCTTATCATGTTTTCCCCACCTTTATTCTAAAATGTACTCAAAGAGATGCCTGACATTTAATTGTGCCACTAAAAAAGCACAAACCCCTTTCTTCTAGAGTAAATGTAACTTCATATGGTCACTTCTGGAGGTGCTGCCAAGCTCAGCCTATTAATGGAAGTCAAAATCCTTTTTGGGAAATTTGACAAGTGGTGTGATTGGGAGGGCAGAAGGCAATGGCACCTCACTCCAGTACTCTTGCCTGGAAAATCCCATGGACAGAGGAGCCTGGTAGGCTACAGTCCATGGGGTCGCTAAGAGTCGGACACGACTGAGCGACTTGACTTTCACTTTTCCCTTTCATGCACTGGAGAAGGAAATGGCAACCCACTCCAGTGTTCTTGCCTGGAGAATCCCAGGGACGGCAGAGACTGGTGGGCTGCCGTCTATGGGATCTCACAGAGTGGAACACGACTGAAGCGACTTAGCAGCAGCAGCAGTGATTGGGAGGGTAAGGGGCGTGTGAGTATCAGGGTTTCAGTACTGGAGGTCCCAGAAGGGTTCTTATCACTACAGGCCCTTCTTAGTGAAAACCAAACATAAACAGCTTTTATTGTTGTGGGTTTGGGATTTGCCATATGCCCAGCCCTGAAAGCAGACCTGTTACCTAAGCCAAATGGCTTCCTGAGAAGCAAATGAGCAGGCAAGCCTGTAAATGACTGTCTCTACAGAGAACCACTAGAGAACTCTCTAGTGGAATTACTTTTCTAGCTTTTTATCACCCATGGGTACCTCCCATAACAGAAGTGCAACCTTATGTACCAGAACTGACCTATCCAAGCATCCTACATCAGCATTTTCCTTCAACGTTGACTAGAATTCACTGGTGTGACAAAACTGGACATAATATAAAAATCCTGGATTCCTGTTTCTCATTTTTCTACTACTATAAGAGTTTGTCTCCTAAGACTACACACTGGTTAAATTCTAGATGCTTAGACTTTGTTCATATTAAAAAGAAAAAAAAACTACGGGAGAATTTTAAGAGCAGATATAAGAGGGTACTGAAGAGAGACACCAGGGTGTGAAATATTTTAGAGCAATCTGTGAGAAGTGATAAAGAAATACAGTAATAAGAAAATAGAAATTGGCAGCTAAATGGTAAGCTTAATAGGTTTTGACCATATAAGGAGATATTAAGTGGCTTGCCATAGAATTCAATAAAGAATAAGTGAATCTTCTGTAACAGCTTTAAGAAAAAACTGTGTGTGAGTAAAATAGCCACATCTTCTGTGAATGATTTGATAGTTTTTCTGAGAAGGTAAAAAAAATAAAGATACATCCTGAAGCCTCATTTAGCCTCATGATTTTATGTATAACTTCATCTTTCTTTATTTATTAGCATGTCTGAATAACTTTCTAGGAGCAGATGTTGATTTGTCAAGATTTTTGTAAAGTCTCAAAATAATTTGCAAATTTGATTCTATTTGCATTTGTTATCAACAAGTTTTTCATATTTATAAGGCACAATTTTCTGACAAAAAGGTTGTTACAAAAGAAATGATAGTCTTGAGTGCAGATAATAATGTTTGTTTGTCCTTCTGTATCATTCCTTCAGGAATTTACAAGATTTTAATATGTTAGTTATCTCAGAACCCCACCACACATATAACAAAGAAAATATAGGAAACTCTGTTTGAAAACCATCCAAACCATTATGAATCAATTACTCCAACACCAAGATTTGACACCCAGTGGGTGTTCAAAAAACATTTGTTGAATTTAAATGAATTGACTCAACAAATTTGAATCGAGCCTCCTGTGGTTGTTCATTTCTCTTCACAATCTGCATTTTACAAAGAAAATGACAAATTCACTAAGAAAAGTCATTGCCCCGAATCCACAAATTCTAGCTCAGACAGGCATGATTATATAAGATGGCTTTTCTTGTATATTGAAATTTTATATAACATCCTTTAGAAAGGGATTCTATATATGTAAGGGATTTCATCCAGGATTCAGCTAATACTGTGATTGTTTCATCCTTGTGATTGTTTCATTCTCTTCCCTATTTTCTTTCTCTCCGCTCTGTTTATGAATAATGGGAATTACTGTAATCTTTTTTATAATATTTTCATCAGATGTTACTGTAATCCTTTTTATAATATTCAAATCAGATATAGTAGTCAAAGTTTGTAAGTTGGAAATAAAGGCCAACATTGGAAAAGCAAAATAAATTACCCTTAAAATGTGCTTGTGTGTGTGTGTGTTAGTCGCTTAGTCGTGTCCGAATCTTTGCGACCCCATGGACTGTAGCCTGCCAGGTTCCTCTGTCTATGAGATTCTCCAGGCAAGAATACTGGAGAGGGTGGCCATTCCCTTCTCCAGGGGATCTTCCTGACCTAGGGACTGAACTCAGGTCTCCCACATTGCAGGCAGATTCTTTACTGTTTGAGCTACCCAGGAAGCCCAAAATGTACTTAGGGAAATAAATAAATAAATAAAAATTTTATTTATTTACGTTTAGTATGTTAGTGTATGTTTTTTGTATGTTAATGACTGGAGGAAAAAAAGCAATGCAATTTTGTTGTTCATGACCAGATTCTTTTAATCATTAGTATCAGTCTTGTTTTGGGGATCAATGGATGCATCAAGCCATTATTTTCACTCAGGCTTTTACTCCAGATTTATAACTTGCACACAGCAGGTTTTCCATAAACATTTATTGGGTCAATATATGCAAATGACTTAGCATGAATTTCTATGGAAACCTTAGCAAAATCATCAAGATAAACATATTCTTTGCAACCTGACCAATATGTTTTGCAACATTTTTAAAATATGAGAATTGCTTTTATTTTTTATAAGAGGAAAGGTAGACCTAAGAGAGGCATTCCAATTTTTCCTCCATTTTTGTAACTAGCTAATCCTACTAAATGGCAACCCACTCCAGTATTCTTGCCTGGAGAATCCCAGGGACGGCGGAGCCTGGTGGGCTGCCGTCTATGGGGTCGCACAGAGTTGGACACAACTGAAGCGACTTAGCAGCAGCAATCCTACTAAAGGAAGGGCAGATAGAACTTGAGAACTTATTAAAAAATAAGTTTAAAAAGGTTTGTTTAGGTTCAATTTAACTGCTAGTGTCAGAGAATTATATAAGCCATGTAAGTTATCATGTACTGCTTTACATGGCAAAAGTGTTGTTTTTGTGTTAGACTTTTTATTGCTACTAAAAGGAAAATTTTAGCAAATGACCATGCACATACGCTTTTCATTATTTTTTTTTATTTCTTTATTATGGATTCTACTAATGGAATTGCTCCCTGTGTTGATTCATATGCCAACTTTCCTTCCAGTGTAGCAAGATGATTCAGCTTGAACTTCTACATGAAATCTGCTGTTCATTTCTCAAAATCATGCAAACACTGAATAGCATTGTCTAATTATTTGACCAAGTAAAAAGTGAAAAAATTTTATTAGCCACCAATGCACTTCAAGAAAAAAATTCTCACATAACACTATAAGAACTAATACTATTTTTCTTTTATAAATAGACACTGAGACTGAAACTTAGAATGCCATGTTTCTATCTCACCATAGGTCACAAAGCTAGAACCCAAGTCCTTCTCACTTAAACCTAGTGCTCTCAACAATATATTATTCAACCTTTCCTACTGAAAAGAAACATTTCAAAATTTCATGTCCTGGCTACTGGTATGCTATAAAACCCATCACTTATTTTTTTAACTCATTATGTTTTCCTTTGGACTATCATCTTTTTATTACTGATTTTTAAGAAACTTATAAATGTAAAGCAACAACTCTGTTTTACTGCATTTTGATTTGCATTTGGATCTTATTCAACTTTGCATAATAACTCAGTATATCTGTAGAATTCTACAAAGTTTCCACAGGCTGGAAATCAATAGTTTTGACTATTCAAAATTTGTGACTTCCAAATAAGTAAAATAATGGTTGAATTGACATAGTTTACAAAATGAATCTCTAAAGGCTCTTTTCCAACTAGGTCCTGTTTATCAGAATATTCTATATTACAATTCATGCGTTAAACATCTTGCTTAATTTCTCTTCCACAGTTTTCCTTCTATGAATAATAGAGTTCCTTACTGTCTTCCTAAATCTTTCCAGATAAGACATACGTTTTTTTTGTTTTGTTTAAAGTGCTTTCATACACATACACACACAGACACATTTTATGAGTAATATTTCATTTTGAAAAAAATATTTCAAGGCATTCGTCTTTAGATTTAAGAAAAATTATCTTTAAACACTTTTGCATATGACTGAAAATTAGGTAATTGATATATATTTTGAATACATAAAGAGATCTGCATCATTACCAGATTAGAAGTTGCTTTTATGAAATGGTCCAAATGAAGGAAAACTGAAGGAAATTAAGGGCAATTTCTGAGTAGAATTGTTTTCTCTCTATTGAACATCACCTTAAATTTATTAGAAAGCTTCCTGAAGTTGTTCAGCAGGCATCCTATAAAATGTATCTTTAACCCCATTTTCCCTTCTTTTCTCTCATCTAAAAACAGCTTGAGGATACTTGCCCAGTTGGCTGTCATCTTGAGAGGGCCTTTTAGTAAACATGTTCTGAGCAGGAACTCCCTGGCTCTGTAGGAGACAGCTGGCTCTTATTAACAAACTTTGCATTACAAATAGAGGCAGGCACATCACACATGGCGGCTTATGCATCTATTTTTCTGCATTCCAGGCAGGTGTTCTTCCCACAGAGGCCAACTCTCGGGCACACTTATTTTAACTCTAGATGAATTATAGGGAACGTGTGCTTTTCCTTTAGAGAGTAGTAAGTAGCCTAGAAGCAGTTACCCAACTTCAACCACAAATGTGACACAACAGTCTGCCAGAGTAGGAATAAACACAGGACCAAATACTCCTGGGAAAGAAATAACAAATATCTATTAAACTTTATGAAAAGATGCATAATATCATTAATAATAAAAGAAATACAATTTTGTACTTTTTGTAAAGATTACTGGTAAAGGTGTGTATGGATAAAAATGCACTTTGATGCAAAATTTGATGTTTATATATATCTACATACATATATATGCAATAGGCACATAATAAATACACAATACTTACATGATATATATGTGTGTGTATAAACTTATTTGTAAAAACATATACATACCTGTATAACATATCTATATGCATATATAAAATTTGTCATCAAAATTTATATTTCTCCATTTGTACTCTTATCAACAATCTTTCAAGAAACAAAAGCTGTTTTTCTCCTGTTGGTTTTATTATGTACAGTTGACCTTTTAACAACATACGTTTGAACTGCGTGGGTCCACCTACACGTGGATTTTTTTCAATAAATACAGTAGCACTACACTACCCACTATTGATTGAGTCCTCAGATGTGGAACCACAGATATAGAGGAATCTTGAATATGGAGGGCAGACTATAATGTTATACATAGATTCCCCTGCTTGAGGTTGATATCTGTGCGACCCACCACGTAATCAAGGCACAGCAGTACAGCAGTACATGTATTTCTGTATATCCTTGAGTCCAGATAGTCTATTTATCCTACGAAATTATCCTATGAAAATGATTGGACAAATATACAAAAATACATGTACAGAAATGTGTATTGCAACATCTATTTTAATAGTACAAATAGCTTACCTGTTAATCCACAGGGGATTAATTAAATAAACTAAGGTGCATTTATTCATTGGGCTGCCAGTAACTGTAAAAGAGGATAAGTGTGTTTGTGTGTGTGTGTGTGTCTGTCTGTGTGTGTGTGCTCAGTCACTCAGTCATGTCTAACTCTTTGTGACTTCATGGACTATAGCCCACCAGTCTCCTCTGTCCCTGGGATGTCCTGGGCAAGAATACTGGGGTGGGTTGCCATTTCCTTCTCCAGGGCATCTTCCCAATCCAGGGATCAATCCCATGTCTTCTGCATCTCCCATATTGGCAGGTGGATTTTTTGCTGCTGTGCCATCTGAGTCCCCTGTTATTCCACTTAGTGATGTAATCTTTGACAATTCACTTAACCTCTTTGCACATCATTTCTCTCAACTTTAAATGAGGATAATAATTGTATCTAACACACTGATTATTACAAAGATAAAATGAGTTAATGTCAAGTGCTAACAAAGATACCTGGCACATAGCTATTATACATGTTGGATTTTTATCACCTACAGTACATTTTGAAATGGGCTTCCCAAGTGTTGCTAGTGGTAAAGAACCTACCTGCCAATGCAGGAGACGTAAGAGATATGGGTTCAGTCCCTGGGTTGGGAAGATCCCCTGGAGGAGGGCACAACAACCCACTCCAGTATTCTTACCTGGAGAATCCCATGGACAGAGGAGCCTGGAGCTACAGTCCATAGAGTCACAAAGAGTCAGACATGACTGAAGTGACTTAGCATGCGGGCACACACACGTTGAAATAGAACTGCATTGCATAATTATGTGAATAAATCAGATTATAGAATAGTCTCTAATATGTGTATATATGTATTTATAATTATATGCACATTTAATGTATGTTTTATATATACATATATATGTATATGTATCTCAATATTTGATCATGTACATAAATTATATACAACTGAGCAGTGATGATCTCTAGGGTGATTTAAGGAGCAACTTCATTTTCTTCTTTACACATGTCTTTAGTTTAGACATTTCTATATATGATATAGGGCTTCCCAGGTGGCTCAGTGTTAAAGAAGCCTCCTGCCAATGCAGTAGATGCAAGTTCAATCCCTGGGTTGGGAAGATCCCATGGAGAAGGAAATGGCAATGCACTCCAATATTCTTCCCTAGGAAATCCTATGGATAGAGGAGCCTGGAGGACTACAGTCCTTGGGGTCGCAAAAGAGTCAGACACGACTTAGTGACTAAAAAAAAACAAAAGCAATATATATTTAATAATACCCATGCATTACTTTTAAAAATAGAACAAGATTACTTTGATTATAGAAATGATCTGAAAAGCAAAAACACTTGCAAATAAAGGAGAAATTTTAGTTACATATGCAAATTTGGCCCAATAATTACTAGTAATTTAACAGAAAATAATTGTGATCAGATACTATTCTATAGATGCAAGTATTAAAATCAGATGCAAAATCATTTGATTGTTGTATACGTTATCAATTTCCATCACATCTTCTTAAGAGCGGTCAGAGTTAAATATTTCTAGGCACATTAGTTTCCTGCAGCTACACTTACTTCTGAAAAATCATTGTGGTTTTTATGTTGCATTTTTTCTTAAAATTTCATTCTTTACATTTGTTTGTCTTGCTTTATTATAAGGTTTTAATAATTGAAAACTAATTTTTTAACTATGCCAACACTCTAGTATTTAAATTACAACTTAGCACACACGCATACACAATTTGAAATAGAACTGCATTGCATAATTGTGTGAATAAGCAGATTACAGGATAGTCTGTAATATGTGTATATATATGTATATTTATACCTATATCCATGAGTTGATTTCATTAATAACATCTATCCCCAGCACCTAACCTCCCCTTACAGACTTTCAGTTGTCAGAATGGTAACTATAGCACTGTGGACTCCTGGGAACTAAATGTATTTACCAGCTGCTGCCTATATCATTCTGGTATTGCTGTAAACTATTTTACTGAAGATGAAGGATAAAATGGGAGTGGTGGGGAAAAATTAAAAAAAAAAAATTCCAGATAAAAATGAATCACAGTTGATCGAAACTCCAAAAATAGGAATTAACTCTCAGTGATCGTGAAAGATATAAGAGCATTTCTATTTCGCATTAGAAGGACTAGTCATTTCCTTGTGCTTTTAAAGCTATATACCTTGAAAGCTTTTAAAGCTATGGCTATATATCCACAATCTTGTTTCCTGTTGACATCTGAAAGTTTGCCAGACTGATCCAGTTGTACATCTTGATGATGGGCCATTTAAGTGTTTTTATTTCCTACTATTTTCTGATGTTTTTGATTTATTATGGTTATTAATTTCTAGTTAACATTATCATGGCAGAAACACTATTCTGTGTTATTAGTTCAATGCTTTGAAATTTATTGAGGCTTGTTTTATGAACCCAGCATGTTGTCCTTCTTGGTGAATGCTGTATGTCTGCTTACAAAAAGAGTGTATAACTGTTTGGTATAATTCCACAAATATCAATCAGAACAACTAAGTTGATACTTCTTTTCATGTTTTCCATCATAGTACTGATTTTTTGTCTACTTGTCCTTTCAACTACTGAGAAAAGTTTCTTAAAATATCCAACCATGTGTGAATTTTGTCTATTTCTTCCTTTAGTGTTTAGCTTGTGCTTCATATACTTGAAAGTTTTGTCTTTATGTAATTACAAATTAAAATTTTCTAGGTCTTCTTAAAACTCAACATTCAGAAAACTAAGGGCATCTGGTCCCATAACTTCATGGCTAATAGATGGGGAAAATGTGGAAATAGTATCAGATTTCATTTTCTTGGGCTACAAAGTCAATGCGAATGGTGACTGCAGCCACGAAATTAAGCAATTGCTCCTTGGAAAACTAGCTATGACAAACCTAGACAGCATATTAAAAAGCAGAGAGATTACTTTGCTGACAAAGGTCCATCTAGTCAAAGCTATGGTTTTTTCCAGTAGTCATATATGGATGTGAGAGTTGGGCCATAAAAAAAAGCTGAGCACTGAAGAATTGACACTTCCAAACTGTGGTTCTGGAGAACACTCTTGAAAGTCCCTTGGATAACAAGGAGATCAAAAGAGTCAATCCTAAAGGAAATCAACCCTGAATATTCATTGAAAGGGATGGTGCTGAAGCTGAAGGTCTGATACTTTGGCCACTTGATATGAAGAGATGACTCAGTGGAAAAGACCATGGTGCTGGGAAGGATTGAGGGCAAGAGGAGAAGGGGGTAACAGAGCATGAGATGGTTGGATGGCATCACTGACTCAATGGACATGAGTTTGAACAAACTCAGGTAGATCGTGAAGTGAAGGACCGAGAAGCCTGGTGTGCTACAGTTCATGGGGTCGCAAAGAGTTGAACACGACTTAGCGACTGAACAACAACAACAAAGTTCTTCTTAATCAATTCTCTCTTTTATCATTATGAGATGTCTCTAGTTAGAGTGAAAATCACCATCTTGTTAATATAGCCATGGTAGTATTCTTGTGCTTAGTGTTTGCATGCTGTATATTTTCATGCTTTTATTTTCAACATCTTTGTTAATATATAAACTGTGTTTCTTGGAAAAGCATATAATTGAATCCATTTTTTAAAATCTAGTTTAACAATATGTGCCTTTTGTGTGGAGTGATTAGTTCTTTTTAATTTAATATATCATGGTTGAGGTTGTCTATCATCTTCATATTTGTTCCTATTCCCTGGTAGCTCAGATGGTAAAGAATCTGCCTGCTTTTTGGGAGACCCAGGTTCAATCCCTGGAATGGGATGATCCCCTTGAAAAGGAAATGACTACCCAATCCAGTATTCTTGCCTGGAGAATTCCATGGACAGAAGAGTCTGGTGGGCAACAGTCTATGGGGTTGCAAAGAGTCAGAAATGACTGAGCGACGAACACTTTCAACTTTTTTTCATATTACTGTTTTAACAGTGTTAAAAAGTACAATGGTATAATTCCATGCTCTTATTGTAATATATTTTATTTTTGTATATGTTAGAAACATATTGGTTTAACAAGTCAGCATTCTTTTTAAAATATTTAAAAATAAATTTGGATGTTAAGTAAAAAGATGTTTTATAATTACGCACATTTTTACCCTATCTGGTCCCCTTAATGGTTTCTGTATACCTGACTTCTCTATGATATTGATGAGTTACATTAACATTCTAGCCAGTACAGGTCTGCTAGCAATGAATTTGTTTCGCTTCTCTCTGTCTGAAAATATCTTTTTTGCCTTCATATTTGAAGAATATTTTAACTTAATTTTGAATTTAATTTGGTGGTTCATTTTTGTTTTTCTTTCAGCACTTTAAAAATGTCATTCAATTGTACTTGGTTCTCATTTTTTCTGATGAGAAGTCAGCTACCAATATATCTCTATGTAGTGATTCTTTTTCCTTTAGCTGTTTTCGTTTTCATCAGTTTGTGTATGATGAAACAAGTTATGGTTTTCTTTGCATTTATTCTGCTTGAGATTGGTTGAGCTTTGTCAGTCTGTGAGTTGATACGGTTTATCGGTTAGGAAAAATCTTGCCAATAATCTCTTGAAATAGTTCTGGCCCACTTTCTATTTTTTCTTCTTCAGGGACCTGAATTACACATATATTGCCTAAATATTTGATATTGTTCCACAGAGCTCAGGTGTTCTTTGCCTTTTTATTGTCTTTGGGTTACACTTTGTATACTTTTGTCGACAGGTTTTCAAATTCATTGACTCTTCTTTCTGTTGTGGCCTGTCTTCTGTTAATCCCATAGGGAAAGTATTTCTGATATTGTACTTTTAATTTTCTTCATTTTTATATTGTCCACCGCTCTGCAAAAATCCATCACCTGTATATGCATGTTGTTCACTGTTTCCACTAGGTATATTTTTCCGTTATTTAAAAGTTGCTGTCATAGATAATTCCAGCATTGTGGTAATTCTAGTTCTTTCCATTGTTTAGTTCTTCTCTTTATCAAAGATCATATAGCTTATTTCTTTGTGTTCATTATTATTATTATTGCTTTTTATGACAATTTATACATAAGAGGCCGAAGTAAATAATATTTGTCTCCATAAAGGTATGCTCTTCTTATGTCAGCCATCGGTGATGAGAACTAAATCAGCCTAACACATATTTGACCGCTGTCTGAGTTTTTTGCAGCTTTAGTTAAATTCAGTTAAGCACTGATTTAAAATACTTTGGGGAACAGACTTAAAATGCTTCCCTTTAGCAAGGCTTGGGATCTGAGCACTGGTAAGAGTTGGCTACCCTCTTTTTCACTAACGTCAACTTTCCAACTTTCTGGGCCATTTGGGAGTTCTCTTTGCTCTCCAGTGCTGCTTCTTGGGAGAACTCTCTCTGTCCTGCAGCCCAGTTCATAGGCTTCGGTACTGCTGCAGTGCTCTTGGTGTAGGGCTAGAGTTTCTCTGAGGGATTTCTCTCTGCTCTCCTGCCCTGTCCCCAGCCTTTGGCATGCTGCAGCAGTGCAGTCGGCAAAAGCTAAGAGAACCTCTATGAATTTCTCATGACTCCCTCCTTAGACCCAGCCTTCAGTGTACAGCTGCCTCACCTTTGGAAAAGGTCCAAGTACCTTGAGGGGAATCTCTCTCAACTTTGCTGCTCTGTCTCTGGGCTTCAGCGTACCCCATTATGTGAATACTTGGAGGAGAATTGGGTGGCTGGGTGCAGACTTACTCTGTAGCTCAAGTGCTCTGTGATTCTCACTCATCATACTGATCTACATCCTGCTGTGAAAGTTCATTAAATTTTGGTCAGATTTCTACAAATCTTGCTCTTATCTCTGGAAAATTTCTCTACTTCTCCCTCTGTTAGCAGTGAAAACAGGTGCCCAAGCACTCATACTTTTCAGGATTTTAGTTCATTTTGGTTTCTTTGCATAATCAATTCTCTAACTTTTAAAACACCTGATTTTGTAGCTTACCTAGGTTGTTTTTATTGTTAGGATGGAGTGACATTCACTTGTGACTTTCTAGATACTAACCTCCAGTTGATAATGAAAAATTAGTATTACTAATTTGAATTCTGGTGCGCTGGGACAGTATGAAATTCACACCCAACCTCAGGACACCCTAAGGAAAAAATCAAGCATGCTGTAATTGTTACCAAGCACCACCTTTGTTTCCAAGTTCCTTTTTCTTTCTTTTTTTTTTTATTAGTTTATTTTCTATTTTTTAACTTTACAATATTATATTTGTTTTGCCATGCATTGACATGAATCCACCATGGGTGTACATGTTCTCCCCTTCCAGAACCCCCCTTCCACCTCCCTCCCCATTCCATCCCTCCGGGTCATCCCGGTGCACCAGACCCAAGCACCCTGTATCATGCATTGAACCTGGACTGGCGAGTTCCTTTTTCATACTAGGTGTTTGAACATTTTAGTTTATTTCTTTAGTATTCATTTTTGTGCCAACTTCCTCAATTGATTTGAATGTATTCTTTCTTCTTTAGGTCAGTTTTTCTTTATATAAGGGCATGTGAATCCTTCTGATCTTAAATCTGAGTTTTACGGTAATTCTCTTTTCTTTGAAAACCCTTCCTGTCTTTTGGAGGAGGTGAGTGAAAGGTGAGGGAGATGAAGAGAAATAAACTTCCAAATGCAAAATAAATGAGCCACAAAGATGAAATGTACAGTGAGGGGAACATAGGTAATAATAATGTAATATTTTTGTATGGTGACAAATGGCAACTTAGACTAATTTGACAAATGGCAACTAGACTAATTGTGATCATTTTGTAATGTATAGAGATATCGAATTACTATGTTGTGTACCACAAACTACCACAGTGTTGCATATCAATTATACATCAAGAACAAACAAGCAAACATACAAACTAATAGAAAAAGAGATCAGATTTGTGTTTATCAGAGGTAGGAGGTGAGTAGAAGGGGAAATGGATGAAGGTAGTCAAAAGACACAAACTTCTGGTTGTAAGATAAATAAATTCTAGGGATGTAGTATACAATATGATAAATACAATTAACACTGTTGTGTGTTATTTATGAAAGTTGTTAAGAGAGTAAATTCTGAGTTCTCTGCACAAAGAAAAAAATATTTTTTCTTCTTTTATTTTTTAGCTACATGAGATGATAGATGGTCACTAAACTTATTTTGGGCAAAACATTTTATGCTGTACATAAAACAAATCATTGTGCTGTGCACCTTAAACTTATACAGTGTGTGTGTGTGTGTATGTGTGTCTGCTGAGTTGCTCAGTAATGTCTAGATCTTTGACACTCCATGGATTGTAACCCTCCAGGCTCCTCTGTCCATGGAATTTCCCAGGCAAGAATACTGGAGTGGGTTGCCATTCCTACTCTTCCCGTCCCAGGGATTGAGTCTATGTCTCTTAAGTGTCCTGTATTGGCAGGTAGATTCTTTACCACTGTGCCACCTGGGAAACACATCAGTAAAACAGGAAGAAAAAAAAAAATTAATCCCTTCCCAACTTTTGGCAACTTCATGCAATTAGGTACTCAGCACTATTTCTATTGAGAATTTTTGTAAATTATGTTTCAAATAACGCATGGCCCCATGGATCTACCATGTAACTATATTTCTATGATTAATCAACACATAGATTATCAATTTGCTTTATTTCATTGAACTTCTTTGAATCTATTTACTGAGAATAACAAAAAAGCTGATATGTTCTAAAGAGTTTCTATGTATCCTATTGTTTTATATTCCCCTATATGTGATAAACATATATAGTTGAATGCTGATTGTTCGATGATTTGTATATTAAGACATTTTTATTTTCAGGATTATTAAGGTGGTTAAATATTTGAAGCAACACTACAAGCATAGACATTTCTTTCAATCATTATATATAGTTGAAGTACGGAATTATCAAGATAAATATGAGATGACTGAATCATCTTTTCACTAAGGTTAAAATGTGGCTATGCTGGAGTGTTCACACCACTGTACAGAAAGCCTAGATTTTAAAATATAGTAGTGGGATTTAGAGATTAAACTGTACAAAATCAGTAGTGCTGCCTGAACATGTAATGAATGCACTTAAACACATTTTGGAATTTTAAAAATGGATTTGATTAGGACAAAAAATACCATATAATTTCATTCAATAAAACATCACTTAGTTAATTCTTAATCTAATTAAATACAGAAATTTAAAGATTCATTTCTCCTATATAGCACATTATTACCCATTTGCAAGAAGCAAATGATCTAGAAATATTTGATTTGAAAAATATGTGATAAAAATGTGAAATTTGTTTAAACCCCATGTCTGAGCCTCACTGATTATTATTCAAATGGGTGTTTCTAATGTGTGTGTTAATCACATAATAGGTCTGAGTTAATCAGAGACTAGGATATCTAGTATAACACCTTTTAATTCTTTAGTTTTCAGAAGAGAGGAGAAAAATCCCATCCCACCATGTCACATAGAATACTTTGAGATGAACAGCTTCTTAATGAAGAGTAGAATGAGAGCTATGATAGACTATTATCTAGAGAAATGTCCTAGCAAGGAAAATAGAAGTTGCAGAAACATCTGGGTTGGATTTTTGGCATAAGCAACAAAATGTACTCATGAGGAGCAAAACTTCCCAAAGAAAACACGACTAAATCTGTCTGCTTTTATTAATGTGCCTCACTGGTGAATCCCCAGTGGTGATGGATCACCCTCATTTAAGGAATGATGTGCCGGAAAAATGCATTATTTTCAAGAGTAACAGTGGATTAATGCAAGTGTGTACTGAAAAAAAAATCAAAACTCTCTCATGATACATGCTGATTTTCGGGTGTTCCCCATTTTGCACGGCTGTTTAAGCAAGCACTCTAAATGGAAATGCACTTGACTTTTTTGCAACGGATATGATCAAACAACATTAGAATTTAGCTGATTTCTCAGAAAATGATTAAACCAATTTCTTTCTCATTTCCACTTCTTGCATGGAAGCAGGAGGAATAAAAGACATTTAATAAAATAGACGCCCTAAATAAAACACTGCCTGGGAACAATATAAGGGGTTTGATATCTTTCTTCTTCTTCCTTCATCTATCACAATAGTCTTGTGCTGCATACATCATCAGAGGAAAATTTTGATCATCTGTTTCCAGGCCTTGGTAGAGTTATTCACGATAAATGTTCCATAAGGTACCTTGAGACTGAGTTATGCTTTCCATTAATACTTATGTCACAGGGGCTTGTTAATACAGAAATATTCTTAAACATTCTCTAATAGATGATTTTGGCCTTCCAGTACCAGGTAGTAGGCAACTGAGCATTAAATTCTGCCAGGGAAGTAAGTAATAATACAATATGATATTATGTCTGCTGCACAAGATCACAGGCAGGAGACATAAAGAAACTTGGGTTCCATCCCTGGGTCGGGAAGATCCCGTGGAGGAGGGATAGGCTACCCACTCCAGTATTCTTGCCTAGATAATACCCTGGACAGAGGAGCCTGGTGGGCTACAGTGCACAGGGTTGAAAAGAGTCAGACACAACTGAAGAGACTTAGCATGCACACACGCATGTGTTTGCACTTTTTTACCTACAGCAGGATTCTTTGAACTCCTTCTATTGAAAATAAAATAGATCAATTACTACTTTAGCTACTATTGTCTCATAATAAATTATCACAAACTTAGCAGCTTAAAATAACACATATTTATTTCCTAATGGTTTCTGTAGTCAGGATTCAGGGCATGGATTTGCTAAAGCCTCTGCCAAGGGTCTCACAAGGCTGCAATCAAGGTGTCTTCCAGGAATGGGGTTACCTCTGAGGATGGATGGAGGAAGGATCTTCTTGTAAGTTCACATGGTTGCTGGCAAGATTCAGTTCTTTGCTGGCTGTTGGCTGGAGGTTTTCCTCAATTCCTATACAGGCCTTTTCACAAGACAGATTGTTTCATCAGAGCCAGCAAGAGACAGAGCCAATAGTGAGAGTCTTCTAGAAGATTCTGCCCTACGGGAGGATAGATCACTTCTGCTATATACTGTTGGCTAAAGGCATATCACAGGGGCTATCCATGTTCAAAGGCAGATGATTACTTTGAATGCTATCCACATTCAAAGGGAGAATTAGTAGGCTTGAGAAATCCTAAGTGATTTCTCAACAACCTCAGATATGCAGATGATACCACTCTAATGGCAGAAAGTGAAGAGGAACTAAAGAGCTTCTTGATGAGAGTGAAGGAGGAGAGTGAAAAAGCTGGCTTAAAATTAAAAATTAAAAAGAAAAACTAAGATCATGATATCCAGACCCATTACTTCATGCAAATAGAAGGGGAAAAGATGGAAATAGTGACAGATTTCTTCTTCTTGGGCTCTAAAATCACTGCAGATGGTGACTGCAGCCATGAAATCAGAAGATGATTGCTCCTTTGCAGGAAAGCTATGACAAACCTAGACAGTGTGTTGAAAAGCAGAGACATCACTCTGCTGACAAAGGCCCATATAGTCAAGGCTATGGTCTTCTCAGTGGTCATGTACAGTTGTGAAAGCTGAACTGTAAAGAAAGCAGAGTACCAAATAATTGATGCCTTCAAACTGTGGTGCTGGAGAAGACTCTTGAGAGTCCCTTGAAGAGCAAGGAGATCAAAACAGTCTATCTTAAAGGAAATCAACCCTGAATACTCATTGGAAGGACTGATGCTGAAGCTGAAGCTCCAATATTTTGGTCATCTGCTGAAAAACAGCCAACTCATTGGAAAAGTCTCTGATGCTTAGAAAGATTGAAGGCCGAAGGAAAAGAGGGCATCAGAGGATGAGATGGCTGGATGGCATCACTGATGCAATGGACATGAACTTGGGCAAACTTCAGGA
The DNA here is from genome assembly GCF_054371585.1 of Giraffa tippelskirchi. Taxonomy (NCBI): domain Eukaryota; kingdom Metazoa; phylum Chordata; class Mammalia; order Artiodactyla; family Giraffidae; genus Giraffa; species Giraffa tippelskirchi. The sequence continues at coordinate 83,085,584 of NC_137275.1, read as the reverse complement.
GATGGTGAGGGACAGGAAGGCCTGACGTAATGCAGCCCATGGGGTTGCAAAGAGTTTAGCACAACTGGACGACTGAACAACAACAACAACATGTCTAAATAACTTTGTATTCCTGAAAAGTTTTGTACAAATATTTCTGTGATGGAGCGTTCATAGGCTTGAGAAATCCTAAGCGATGTATTATTGAATCTGTCTAGAAATTAGAGAACATATATATTTTAAAATTGTTCCTCAGTCTTTGCCAGCTATGTAACATAGGTTAATTTCATAATCCACTATACTTCAGTTTTGTATATATGAAATAGGGAAATTATGGTTATCTTTTCCACCTCACAGACATATTCTTATAATTAATTGATATAAACAAAAAAAGTACTCTGAACAAATAATTTGCCTATAACAACTTATTTGATATATGCACAGGTAACCTAAATTTCCTCAGGTATCACTAGTCTGAGATCCCAAATCTTAATATGTCTTGACTGTTTTGATCCCCCATTTCATAAGTTCACTATATCTCCTCCTAAAATTTCTTCTTTGAGTTTTAATATGAGCATCCAAGGGATGGGCTTCCCTGATAGCTCAGTTGGTAAAGAATCTGCCTACAATGCCAGAGACCTGTGTTCGATCCCTGGGTTAGGAAGATCTACTGGAGAAGGGATAGGCTACCCACTCCAGCATTTTGGCCTGGAGAATTCCATGGACTGTATAGTCCATGGAGTCACAAAGAGTCAGACACAACTGAGCAACTTTCATTTTCACTTCCAAGGGATGTCTCTTACATTCTTGTAAACATTTTCAATGAGTTATCAAATGTCATCCACAGTTTTTTTTTTACCTTTTCACCTGCCATGGTCTCCTTGTGTAAGGCCCTAGGAACCTGCCAGGTCCATTGCTTTCTCTAGGTACAATGCCCTTGAGCTTTAGAAGTGGCAGACTTGTGAGTTGGGAGCTTAAATAGAGCCAATGTAGTACACACTCCCTCCCTGTGAAGTGTAGAGTCAGTTGAAAAACAGATACAGGAGCTTGATCAATCTAGTCTAAAATATCAGTTTAATCACCAGCGGAGGCTGATTAGAAAACACAGCTTGGGTTTGTGACTGTGCATGGACTTCCTACTAACTCTTTTCTGATCTTGGAAAACTCCTTTTAGGAATACAGGGTATGCAGGCCATTTCATACCCTCTACCCTCTGAGAGCAGGGGCAGAGAGTGAGACCCAGGACACCAGCCACTATGGTCTCGCATTTTGAAAGGTTGTTCTAAGACTGAGGATAGAAAGAAGGTACTACTTTAGTCCTGGTGAAGAGTCTGAGAAAAGAGTAGGCCAGCCAAGATGTAGCTCTGTTACCTGTATGTAATAGAGAGAAAACATTGGCATATTATGATGTTTGGGGCTTCCCTGGTGGCTCAGACAGTAAAGAATCTGCTTGCAATGCGGGAGACCTGGGTTTAATCCCTGGGTCAGGACGATTCCCTGGAGAAGGGAATGGCAACCCACTCCAGTATTCTTGCCTGGAGAATTCCATGGACAGAGGAGACTGGCGGGCTACAGTCTGTGGGGTCGCAAAGAATCAGACTTAGTGACTGACACTTTCATATTATGATGTTTACTCCCTGTGAGATGGATTGGAGCACTGGCTGGAATTTGACAAAAGTAAACCATCACAATACAGCAACAGCAGCAACTTCTTGCTAACATAGGTCTATTTCTGTTGATTCAGTTTGCAAAGTCACATACCCTGGCTAGTTGAAAGTCAGCGATCACAGTTAACTGAAAACTTAAAAATAATAATACATGGCATGGTGCTGTTTACTGAGACTAATTTTTCTCTTTTATTATCTAAGTCATAAGTGGCTTAATGTGTCTCCCAAGAAGCTTTGAAAAATTACGACAGTGCTAAAGAAGAACAAGTACAAAAAAAAAGGAGGTGGTTTATAAGCTATTTCCAGAACTCCAGGTTTGATTCAAACAAGGGAAATTAAATAATGTTAACTTGTTTTTTAAACGATATTAAAAGAGAAAATCAATTTCTCTCTGCCATCATTAACTGTACACTGAATGCAAAACTGTTTTAAACCTGTTTGAGGAAGTCACACATAAAACCGGTGCAGGGAACTCTTATGTTCCAGGCTGGTCTGTGTCTAATTGAGTTCTTAGCAAAGCAGAAGTTTTGGTTTTTATTTATGAGATATTCCACTTAGCTATATATCCATGGGGGCCATCTTAATGACTCTTTGCTCTTGCCCTCCAAGGAAAAAAGGTTTGTTAGTATCTCTTAGCTTGAGTTATTTCCCTGGAAATTTTTAGTATCTCATAAATTTAGGCTTCTCTTCAAGTTTCCAATTTTCCCCAAGAACACCAACAGCCTGAGCTCAAGCCAGGACTTGTCTATATTCCCATTCTCTTTTCCACTTCTCTTTGATAATAACTTGGAAACTTCATGGTGGAAATGAAACTGAAATTAGGATTTAGGAATAAAATGTGCCCACTGATCACTTTTTCTATGTTTGTAGTGGTGGGAGAAGTCAGGTTCTGTCATTTGGATTAGATCACTTTATTTCTATATGTAAACAGGTTGGTATTATCAGATGTTAAGAATCTGTCATAATTTGGCTAATTTTTTTTCTTGTGATGTCCAGCCCATGTGTTTTGTTAGGTGGCCACACAATCATAATGGCTCCACTAAGCTGAAAGGAAATCTGATTGAACATTTTGCTTTTGAGCAGGGTGATCTTGCATTGAAATTTAAAATGCATTATATTGCAAGTTTCGACCCAACCCTTGCTAATGCAGAGGAAAGTGCACCCCCATGACAGGAAAAGGAGCTAAAAATGTTTCCTGCTGTGCTTATAGCTCTGTCATCACTGTCCATTATTTTTTATAGATGGATTTATTGGCTGCTTTGCTCCACGACTCTTCTACTAAGCAGTTCTTACCTCAAAAACAACTCAATCATCTACCTGTCCATCACGCACGATGAGTACTGTTGTGTCGTAACCAGATGGAAAATTGCTGAATAAAATACCTCACTTTTAACATTGAACCAAAGCAAGACAATAAAGACTCTATTTTTATCTTTCTTTAAAACTGACAGTGCTAATTCAAACTAGCCTCTACAACAGATGCTGCTGCAACTATGGATATTTCTACTGAAAGTATAACTCTTTGGGTTGTAGTCCTAATTTGCACCTCTTCTCAAATGCTGGGAGCAGTTATGACTAGGGGAAGTTCATAAGGAATAAGATGTTTTGGCTTGGCTTTCAGAGTTTTCGCTTATTTCATGTTACCTAAAATCATACCTTGAAAACACTGACATGGGCCCAGATAGGGGCTGGTTTAAGGATCATTTTTATAAAGTCACTCATGCTACATCCTTTTTGGGTAAATGTAAATAAAACATTTAGAGAAAATTGCTGAGAAAGGTAGAAGTGTGTTACCAATAACATAAAAAAGTTGTTTTACTTGTAAAAAACTGAAAAAGTCTCCCATTTTTCTTATTTTTAATCCAAATTACAGATTAGAGAATTTGTGTGTGTTATACACTCTTTTTGCAAACCTTATTTTCTGAAAAGGACTTATATATAGACTGTGATTATTAGAGCTTTAGACTCTGTGATGATAGCCAGGATTTCCCTGTACACCCTCAGTAATTCTTACATTCACTTTTATCACTGCTTTCCTATTTCAATGGTAGTCCATAGAACTTTGCTGGATATGCTGGATAATATAATCAGAACATATTTCTGATTAGTCAAACGCTCTGTCAAGTTATTTGTTTGTTTAAAATTGGGATGTTTCTTGAATTGAAATAGGTTCATAAAGATTTGGCCACTGTGAATCTTATAACTGACCATAGCTTCTTTGTTGCCATTAGAAATCTAAAAGCCCATATCTAGAATGTGAGAAAGTCCTTATATGTTTTTAGACTCACTTTAATGTGACTTTATTTTGTGTGTGTGTTTGTCTTTGCTGCACTTTACAGTGTATATATGTACAGTCACACACTCATATATATACATTCACAGATGCACATGTATTTTCTAAGCTTTGCATACAAGAGATGAGTTTTAAGTTTGAACTAGACAATAAATAATTAATTAATTGGGCTTCCATGGTGGCTCAGACGGTAAAGAATCTGCCTGCAATATGGGAGACCTGGATTCGATCCCTGGGTTGGAAAGATCCCCTGGAGGAGGGCATGGAAACTCACTCCAGTATTCTTGCCTAGAGAATCCCCTGAACAGAGGAGCCTGGAGGTTACAGTCAATGGGGTCGCAAGGAGTTGGACCATGACTGAGCGACTAAGAACAGCTGTAAAAGTGTGTATCTAGCATATGAAAACGTCCTTATGTTTTTAAATTCACCTTAACGTGACTTTATTTTGTGTGTGTTTGTCTTTGTCTTTGCTGCAGTTTACAGTGTGTATATGTACACTCTCACACTCATATACATACATTCATGGATACACATGTATTTTCTGTGTTTTGCATACAAGAAATGAGTTTTGAGTTTGAAATAGGCAACAAATAATGAATTAATTAATGAACTAATTAAAGACTGTGAGGCAAACAACAATTCAACTCAAATCACCTTTTTGTTTGGATGCTCTTTGTGCTACTGCCACTGTTTGAAATCTCCTGATAGATGGTGCTGGTGGTTTATTTTAGTATGCTAAAAATGGGTCAGATATTCTTTTTTTTTTTTTCCCCTAAATCTCATGGGTTTTGTTTTGTTTAATAGATTCTTTCAAAAAGATGGGATCTTGCCGGTAGTTTCTAACAAAGCCTTTTGTTAAGTTCAGGCCCAGTAATCACAAACAATGTAGAAGGTAATGGTGCGTGAGAGACATAGTTTACTCTTCTAAGGATTTCAGTTCCACTTCAGTTTTTATATTCAGCAAATGAGAATGCCTTTAAAACCTCTTATCTATACATAAAAGTGAGTACAAAATAGGAAGGAAGTGAAAAGGAGCTACAACTACAGAATTCATGATAGAAATATAGAGAACAAGATGGCATTGATTAATTAAAGAAACAGAAAATGTGCTTTTTATATTTTTGTAGAAAAAAACCCTTCAGATTATGATTTGCATTGTCTATGTTTAGCACAGGTAATTGAAAGGGTGTTTGACAGTAGTGGTATCCAAATCAGCCTGAGAGGAGGAAAGGCAGTTACTAGATGGTGCTGGTGCCATCACCCTCCCCGCTGCCCCTGCTGACTCTCTTGCCACTGTGTCTGGAGGCACCCCTTCTTCGCGCTCAAAGCGCAGGCAGCTCTCTCTAGGTGATCTGTCACCGTCCAGACCCTCATAGACCCAAGCTTACTACAGACACCCTGGGTGCTTCTGAGTCTCCTTAGTTTTTAATCATGCAGAGTTGTATTGTTGTGTTTGGATTTCAAAATCCTAATTTAAATTCCTTCACTATCAGAAGTTGATTTTTTTTTTTTTTTAACTGCAAGGGTAGTTAGAAAATAACTCAGTAAAGAGGATCTTAGCTAATTTAAGCTGCTTATAATTCTTCCCTATTTAAAAAAAAAAGAGAGAGAGAAATAAAGGAGGAAGGAGGCAGGGACAAATGTACTTAGCCCATTATACCCTCTGAATTAAAATTTGGAGGTGAAATCTATCTATCCTTCAATACCCCACTCGATGTGGTAGCCACCCAGTTACTCAGTGAGAACATGGGAAGATTCTTCTTTGCCTTAGTGTGCTCAGCACAGAGTGAGAATCCTATTATCTCGACTATTCCATTGAGACCCTGCACCCACATTTTCGTTATCTGAAGAATATGCTACTGTGGCATAACAGGTATTTTCAGCTGAAGACATTAGAGTTCCTGAAATCCCTTATTTGCCTAAAAGTAGAGCCTCTAAAAAAACAAAAAACAAAAAAAAACTCAGTTGTCATGAATTCCCTCCAGGAAGCCACAAGGGACAGTTGATTCTTATCACTGGAGACAAACAATGAGACGTCAGCAGCACACCTAAAAATGGACACTGTCACAAAGTTATCCTAACTCCTGTCTGTTCTGCGAAGGTTTGTCTTATCAAAAAGTCATTTGTTTTCCCATAAGTACCTTTCTCATGCGGCACTGCCCACCCCCTGCTTCTAAGAAACTATTCTTTCCTATAAGTTTTCTTCCCATTCCCTTCACTTATGTGTTCTAACCACCACTTTGAGTCACCATTTCTTGGTGAACATTCTTATGTACATATGTGTTTAAAATCTGTTACTTTTCTTGTTAATCTGTGTTCTGTCAATTTCATTTGCAGCCCCCCCCCAAAAAAAAACACATCCTAAGAGGGTAGAGGAAAAGTTTTTCCTTGAAGACAGGGTTTTATGTTTATGCTTAACAACTTCAGCAAAAGTTCTCTCTGCCTTTTAAAAAAATATATTTATTTATTTTTTAATTAAAAACAATTTATTTTTTTAAATTTTAATTGGAAGCTAATTACTTTACAATATTGTGGTGGTTTTGCCATACATTGACATGAATCAGCCATGGGTGTACATGTGCTCCCCATCCAGACCCTCCCTCCCATCTCCTTCCCCATCCCATCTCTCAGGGTCATCCCAGTGCACCAGCCCTGAGCACACTGCCTCATGCATAGAACCTGGACTGACGATCTATTTCATAGATGATAATATACATGTTTCAGTGCTATTCTCTCAAATCATCCCACCCTCACCTTTTTTCACAGAGTCCAACAGTCTGTTCTTTACATCTGTGTCTCTTTTGCTGTTTCGCATACAGGGTCATTGTTACCATCTTTCTAAATTCCATATATATGCGTTAATATACTGTATTTGTGTTTTTCTTTCTGACTTAGTCACTCTGTATACACCGAGGAAATCAGAATTGAAAGAGACACATGTACCCCAGTGTTCATCGCAGCACTGTTTACAATAGCCAGGACATGGAAGCTACCTAGATGTCCATCGGCAGACAAATGGATAAGAAAGCTGTGGTACATATACACAATGGAATATTACTCAGCTATTAAAAAGAATGCATTTGAATCAGTTCTAATGAGGTGAATGAAACTGGAGCCTATTATACAGAGTGAAGTAAGTCTCTGCCTTTTTTTAAGGTGGTTTCCAGAAGTTAGTGTATTATAGAATTTCATCCGTGTGTATTTTAAAAGAGAAGGTTGTAACACGTAACTCATATGTATATGGAGAAGGCAATGGCACTCCACTCCGGTACTCTTGCCTGGAAAATCCCATGGACAGAGAAGCCTGGTAGGATACAGTCCATGAGGTCGCTAAGAGTCGGACACTACTGAGCGACTTCACTTCCACTTTTCCCTTTCATGCACTGGAGAAGGAAATGGCAACCTACTCCAGTATTCTTGCCTGGAGAATCCCAGGGACAGTGGAGCCTGGTGGGCTGCCATCTATGGGGTTGCACAGAGTCGGACACGACTGAAGCGACTTAGCAGCAGCAGCAGCCAGCATATGTATATGTAAATTTATTCCATGTAATTTTTGCATATGTCCATTCATATAAACCCATTATTTCTGAGATCCCCTTAAAACAAAAGGAATCATGGGTAATGTTGTCTTTAGTAAAAATTATGAACTCTGGTAAATGAGGATTTTCCTCAAATCCTTTCTTACTACAGAATCCAGTGATTACATTTTTATAATGTATTTAAAAACTAAATTCCAGTTCATATTACCAAATAATTTTTGATTTGGTACTTTCTTTCCTTCAATTTTTTTTTTTTTTGTAGCTTGATGCCAAAAGAAAAGACAGAAATTTGCCCCTCTTTTTTATTCCTTTCTTATCATCTGTTTGTTTTAGACCCTGAGTGGCTAATTTATGGATGTGATAAAAAACAACACCCATGCAAGTTCTTGCAAAGAGCATATGGAAATAGATACATAAAAATCTGGACTTCAAGCAAAAGAAAGATTGACACTGCCCTATCTAAAGTGTTCTTCGTTCTGCAATAAAATGCTCTATAGGAGTCTTTCTTTCTTTTTAGCAAAATGTCTAGTCATTTAATTTCCCTATATAAATAGTCTGCAGGATATTTCCAAGGTATTTTACATGGCATTCGAGTCTAATTATTTGTCTTCATCTATTCCTTTACAGTTCCATCATAATACCTATCACATTCTATTATGATTATTTGTTTTCTTTTCTGTACTCTTGATTAATATTGCATAAAACAAAAACATTTAATGTCACTATATCCCAAAACTGACACCAATTATATCTGTATGCCAGCATCTAACTCATGTTTAGCACATAGCAGGTACTCAATACATGTGTGCTGAATGAATTGCCATTCGGAATGCCTCCTCTGATCTTTCTGCCTGCTTCATTTTTATACTGTCATTAATATTAAATTCAGAAAATTATCTTTGTAATGGTTAACCTGGTCTCACAGGCTGAATCAATCACACACTAATCTATGTCCCCAAAGCACTCTGGTCATACCACCAGTATCACATCGAAACACGGTATTTTAATTGTTTATTTCTATATATCCTTTTCTAACTCATTTTTATTGCTCAGAATCCACCATTGTGTCTATCAAAAAAAGACTCGCTGAATAAACGTCTGTGAGATGGATAAAGGAGCAGCTTCAATGGTGGGAAATATACAAGGTTTCATTTCCCTGGGCTATGGGTGGAACTGTGTCCCCCTAAAATAATGTGTTGATGTCCTGAATCCCAGATCTCAAAATGTGACCTTATTGGGAAATAAGGTTGTTGCAGATGTAACTAGTTAAAGTGAGATCATGCTGGAGGAGGGTAGGCTAGTGTCCTTATAAGGAGAGGAAAGACAGACACAGAGGGAAGAAGGCCATAAAGACAGGGCTAAAGATTGGAGTTATGTTCCTATAACCTGAGGAGCACCTAGGGTTACCAGAGACAAGGAAGATCCTCCACTAGTGGTTCTGAAGGAAGCACGGTACTGTCAACATCTTGATTTCAGACCTCTAGTGTCCAGAACTGAGAGAGAATAAATGTATGTAGATTTAAGCCACCTAGACTGCAGTGCTTTGTCAGGACAATGCTAGGAAACCAAATACCTAGTATGTTTAAGTGATCTTATCTACGTTACTCATGGTACATTCTCTGTTGTTCAGTCGTGTCTGACTCTTTGTGACCCTATGGACTGGAGCCCGCCAGGCTGCCCTTTCCATGGGATTTCCCAGGCAAGAATACTAGTGTGTTGCCATTTCCTTCTTCAGGGGATCTTCCCGACCCAGGGATCGAGCCCATGTCTCTCACTTCTCCTGCACTGGCAGGCGAATTCTTTACCACTGTATGTTACTCAGGGTTATCTCTAAAATGGGATTAGCTTTGGACAAGACAATAAAAGCATTTTTTAAATTTAAAGATTGCCTCAGTTCTGTAAGGTGTTAACAGTCTCCGAACATGGTATCCACCTGAAATGTGAGCTCTTTGAATTGAACAATCAAATGAATGAATGTGTATTTACAAACTAATGGGTAATAGTAACATATGGAATGTGATGCCCTATGGTTCCAAATGTCTCAAAATTGGGAGCAAACTGTCTTTAGAATCCTAAAAGAGCAATAACAAGTTTTTACTTAGAATCTATTGTAATGGGAAGACACAAAATGAAAGAAAATAGATTCATCTATCCGTTTATTCATTCATTTACCCATCATCTATTCCTTCATTTACCCATCATCTATTCATTCATTTACTCATTATCCCCCAATTTAGGAATGCAGTGGTGGACAGTAAAATGAAGGTTCTTTCTCCTGGAGATTATATTTTATTGGGGAATAGTAGAAAAAAAAAAACAACAACATATAGGTCACATTGACTGATGCTATGAAAAAAAAAGGAGGAGGATAAGAAAATAGGGAATATTGAAGGGAGGTTACTCTTTTAGTTGGGGTTGTCAGATGGGTTTATTTGATTAGATAGCATTTGGATGGAATGAGGGAAAGAGCCATATACGTGGATCTATAGCGATATATATGCATATATCAACTCCAATACTTTGGCCACCTGATGTGAAGAGCCAACTCATTGGAAAAGATCCTGATGCTGGGAAAGATTGTAGGCAGGAGGAGAAGGGGATGACAGAGGATGAAATGGTTGGATGGCATCAAAAACTCAATGGATATGAGTTTGAGTAAATAAGGGAGATGGTGAAGGACAGGGAAGCCTCAGTTCAGTTCAGTTGCGCAGTCATCTCCAACTCTTTTCAATCCCATGGATTGTAGCACGCCAGGCTCCCCTGTTCGTCACCAACTCCTAGAGCTTACTCAAACTCATGTCCATTGAGTCAGTGATGCCATCCAATCAACTCATCCTCTGTCGTCCCCTTCTCCTCCCGCCTTCAATCTTTCTCAGCACCAGGGTCTTTTCCAGTGAGTCAGTTCTTCATATCAGGTGGCCAAAGTATTGGAGTTTTAGCTTCAGCATCAGTCCTTCCAGTGAATATTCAGGACAGATTTCCTTTAGGATGGACTGGTTGGATCTCCTTGCAGTCCAAGGGACTCTCAAGAGCCTTCTCCAACACCACATTTCAAAAGCATCAATTCTTCGGCGCTCAGCTTTCTTCACTGTGCCATTAATTACATTTGTGAATAATAAAGGAGAAATATATTGTGGGGGTGGAGGGTAGGAAAGACAAGAAATCCAAGAAGAGACTTCCTGGGTCTGTAATTCAAATTTAAAACCTGTGTTTAGAGCCCTTAAATGAGGTCTTACTTCAATCATACATATGGATGCCATTAGGGAACACAGGAGATCCCAGAACGAAGTCAAAATAAGGAGACAAAAGAGTCAGGGAATAAGTTTAAGAAACATCAGAATGTAAATTATAGTTAGTGGGAAGTTGCTATATAACACAAGGAGCCTAGCCTAGCTCTCTGTGATGACATAGAGGGGTGGGATCGGGGAGAGGAGGGAAGAAAGTTCATACATATATATATAATTATGACTGATTTGCATTGTTGTATGGCAGAAACCAACACGACATTGTAAAGCAATTTTCTGCCAATTAAAAAATAAATAAATAAAAAGAAAGCACACCATTCTAGAAGAGGAGACTGAGACTGAACTGCTGGCAAGATAGTAAAACAAGGAGAAAGTGGATCTTGGAACCCAAGGGAGAAGGGATATTTATAGGTTGCAGAGAGACCCACTGAGGAAAAGAATGAAAACTCTCCACTGGATTTAACAACAAAGAGGTCATAAATGATGTTAGGTGTAGTCACTGTGATAGTGAGGTAGAGAAATCAGATTTCAATGGATAATTAAATAGCAGGTTAAGCACTGGTTGACAGCACATGGTTAGCATTCTTTCTGATATACAAGTTTTTTGGTGAAGGAGAGATCAGATGATGGCTGGAGGAGAATATTATATCAAAAAAGATTTATTATGTTAAACTGAGGCATATTAAACTTTTTAAGAATTTATTTGAGCAGAAATCAATTTGAATAGAGCAGCATCCAATCTAGCAGATAGAAAGAAGCTCTGAAAAGCTGAAAAAATGGAAGACTTTTATAGGTAGAAGAGAACAGCAACAAGGAAGTTTAATCTGAGGCAAAAAAAGCAGAGTGGTTATTTCAAGATTGCTTTCCTTTAGGGGATGGCAGGTAATCAGGCAGATTACCTAACAAGCACTGATCAGGCAATTCTTGATTGACTGGTTTAAAATTCCATTTCTGGAAGAGCTGAAACTGTAAAGTCTGTTTGGTGACATGTGTGAAAGTCACTTAGTCATGTCCGACTCTTTGCGACCCCATAGACTGTAGCCCGCCAGACTCCTCTGTCCATGGGATTCTCCAGGCAAGAATACTGGAGTGGGTAGCCATTCCCTTCTCCAAGGGATTTTCCCAATCCAGGGATCAAACCCTGGTCTCTTGCATCGCAGGTAGACTCTACCATCTGAGCCACCAGGGAAGCCTGTTTGGTGGCATGGGGCTCAGCATAAGGGACTCCATTTGGGGTCTGTTGTCTTCTTTTTTAACAATTATGTGTAGCAGATTTGTAGAATGCTAGTATGTTGAGAAGAAAAGCAAATCTTAAGCAAGTTTTTAGAGGCTTCATTTGAACATGCAACAGATACATCTGGAATAAGCTATAGAGTGAGTCACTGGAGAGAGCGGACGTCTGCATTATTCTAAGGCTTAGATTTTGCCTAGTGAGTTTTCTGGAAGAATATTGCACTGGGTGTTAGAAGTCATTTTGGGGAGAGTGGTTTATGTATCAGTATAAGTAAATCAAGTCCAGGATACCTGGAGTTGAAACCAGGAGTGGGTTAACTCATTAAAATCATGCCTTCGTCCTCCCAAGAGCTGGGAAGTTAAAGCGAGGAAATGGTAATGTGCCACATAGTGAATATCCCATCAGTGCTGGTTCTCTTCTGAATAATCTGAAAATATATATATATAAGAACATGAGATCTCCAAATGTGTCAAAATTAGAGAGCTCATTATCAGCTCTAAGAAAACTTGTCTCCAATAGGACACTGCAGAAACTGGGCAGTAGTCTTAACAAAGGCGAATCAGTCATTCACAGTCTCTGTGCACCTTAATAAAGGAAGGGGCTTGAGGAAATCCATGGCACAATGGCACCTGATTCACACAGCTCATCAAAAGTCCATGAAATGCTGCACTTCTGAGTTTTGTCAAATAGATTCTATAAATGCTAGACTCAGGAGAAAAAGAACTGCTAGAAATATATCTAGTGATCTCTGAGATAAACGCAGCCGACCAGCTCTCTGACTGATCTCACTCTTATTCCTATTTCAAGGAAAATGCTTCTAAATATAGATCCATTCACACTCAACAAAGAATTCCTATGATCACGTATGGATTTTAAAATATGCTTTAAATTTTTTCACTTATCTTTATTTTTCATATTTTCTTTTTTTCCTTTGCACTTTTCCACAATGCTTTGAAGAATGAGCCTGTGTTGAAAGAGTCTAGATTTCAAATAATCCCCCTCTATAGCCTTTTGGTTCAGTATTACTTTTCTCTCTTAGGCTATCCTCTCCCAGCCCTCTAGATGACTGACTTCCTTTCAGGCAGATAGCCTTGGCCAGTGCACCTTTCAGGTCATCATTAGTTATTTCAAAGATTTTACAGGGGAATGATAAAGAAAATTATTACTTGAAGGACTTGGTTGGGCTGTGTGTGTGTGTGTGTGTGTGTGTGTGTGTGTGTGTGTGTGTGTGTAGGCTTTGACAAATACCCATTGGTAAAATGAAGACTTCAAAGGGCCTTCATTAGGGTCTTAGAAAGAAACCGTGGGAAAGTTAATTACCTGGAGCCCAAAATCCTATTTTCCCTTCAACAACCCAGGGCTGCACTTTACAGGCAATCAAATAGAGTGCTGGTTGGAAAATAGTCAGCCTTTCTTGAAATGCAGAGTGTAATTAGATGCTCTCCTGTCTGTCATTAAAGACAAATTGTTTGTAAATGGTTAACATTTGAGTACTGCACTGTGTATTCAACCTTTATCATAATCATATTTCCTATATTGACTGAAATATTCTAAACTGAGAAATGGGAGCTTATTGCAAGGTTAATTTGTTGATAATGAATTACTGTTGCTCTTAAGAATACTCACATTGTTTATTTATTTTGCCTTCATTTTCTTTAGGGGTTTTGACACTTGCATTTCAAATATACTCAGAAGAAGTCTTCTGTGAAAAGAATCATCCATCCCCTGATAGTAGCTAATTTTGTTCCTAATTGGGGCTCTGAACCATTCAGAGAAAAAAACTCTCAACCCTGTCCAAAACTCACTGGCTTGAAAGAAACCCAGATGTCATTAGGGTTGTCAGTGCTCCCTGATGAGAGAGAAGGGTGAATAAAGTATTTTTGACTTGCAGAGAATGTTGTGATTGTAATGTCATCAGCTTCTCCCATGCTTGACAGCAGTTTACCTCATTATATCGTATTTTAAGTATTCAAAGCACTTTTCTAACCTGTTTATTCAACTACACTATTCTTATTCAGTCACTAGGCCCCTTACATAAAACTAGGAAGTTTAGACAAAAGGACATAAGAGTCAGCTTCCTCAACTTCTGGTGATGCCAGTTTAGACTCCTCTGCATCTTTCAAATGATAAGTTTTCAAGCTGGTGCTTGGGTTTATTTCATCGGTACTATTTCAGTACTTTCATCTTAGGAATTGAATCTAGGAGAGTTGATGAGTAGATTTTTGTACAAAATTCTGAAGAAAATTGTGTGCATATGTTCCTGGTTACAAAATTCAGAGTTGCTGTTTCTAAGTGGTTTGTTCTGCTGTTCGGTTGCTGAGTTGTGTCCAGCTCTTTGTGAGCCCACGGACTGCAGAACGCCAGGCTCCACTGTCCTCCACTATCTCCTGGAGTTTGCTGAAACTCCTGTCCATTGAGTCGGTGATGTTATCTAAAGATATCATCCTCTGCTGCCCCCTCTGCCTTTTGCTTTCAGTCTTTCCCAATATCAGAGACTTTTCCACTGAGTTGGCTCTTCGTATCAGGTGGCCAAAGTATTGGAGCTTGAGCTTTCAGTACCAGTCCTTCCAATGGTATTCAGAGTTAATTTCCTTTAAGATTGACTGGTTTGATCTCTTTGCTGTCTAAGGGACTCTCAAGAGTCTTCCCCAGGACCACAATTTGAAAGCATCAATTCTTTGGCGCTCAGCCTTCTTATGGTCCAACTCTCACATCTGTGCATGACTACTTGGAAAACCATAGCTTTGACTAGACAGACCATTGTTGGCAAAGTGATGTCTTTGCTTTTTAATATGCTATCTAGGTTTGTCATAGCTTTCCTTTAAAGGAACAAATGTCTTTTAATGTCATGGCTGCAGTCACCATCTGCAGTGATTTTGGAGCCCAAGAAAATAAAATCTGTCACTGCTTTCACTTTATTCCCTTCTATTTGCCATGAAGTGATGGGACTAGATGCCATGATCTTACTTTTTTGAATGTTGATTTTCAAGCCAGATTTTTCATCCTCATCAAGAGGCTCCTTAGTTCCTCTTCAGTTTCTGCCATTAAAGTGATATCATCTGCATATCTGAGGTTATTGATGTTTCTCCTGGCAATCTTGATTCCACCTAGTGACTCATCCAGCCCAGCATTTCACATGACATACTCTGCATATAAGTTAAATAGACAGGCAACAATAAACAGCCTTCTTGTACTGTTTCCCAATTAGGGACCAGTCAGTTTTTCCATGTCCAGTTCTGTTTTATTTCTTGACCCACATCCAGGTATATCAGGAGACAGGTAAGCTGGTCTAGTATTCCCATCTCATTAAGAATTTTCCACAGTTTGTTGTGATCCACACAGTCAGTGGTTTTAGCATAATCAATGAAGCAGAAGTAGATGTTTTTCTGGAATTCCCTTGGTTTCTCTATGATCCAACAAATGTTGCCAATTTGATCTCTGGTTCCTCTGCCTCTTCAAACCCAGGTTGTACATCTGGAAGCTCTCAATTTATATACTGCTGAAGCCTAGCTTGAATGATTTTGAGAATAACCTTACTAGCATGTGAAATGAGCGCAACTATACTGTAGTTTGAACATTATTTGTACTGCCCTTGTTTGAGATTGGAATGAAAACTGACCTTTTCGAATCCTCTGGTCACTGCTGAGTCTTTCAAATTTGCTGACATATTGAGTGCAACACTTTAACATCATTAACTTTTAGGATTTTAAATAGCTCAGCTGGAATTCCATCACATCCACTAGCTTTGTTTATAGTAATGCTTCCTAAGGCCCACATGACTTCACACTCCAGGATATCTGGCGCTAGGTGAGTGACCACACCATCGTGATTATCCAGATCATTAAGATCTTTTTCATATAATTCTTCTGTGCATTCTTGCCACCTCTTCTTAATCTCTTCTGCTACTGTTAAGGCCATTTTTTATTTTTTATTTATTTATTTAATTACTTTATTTGTCTATTTTTTAACTTTACAATATTGTATTTGTTTTGCCATATATTGACATGAATCCACCATGGGTGTACATGTTTCCCCCTTCCAGAACCTCCCTCCCACCTCCCTCCCCATCCCATCCCTCTGGGTCATCCCGGTGCACCAGTCCTGAGCACTCTGTATCATGCATTGAACCTGGACTGGCGATTTGTTTCACATGTGATAATTTATATGCTTCAATGCCATTCTCCCATATCATCCCACCCTCGCCCTCTCCCATAGAGTCCATAATACTGTTCTATTTATCTGTGTCTCTTTTGATGTCTCACATACAGGGTTATCTTTACCAATTGACTAAATACCATATATATGTGTTAGTATACTGTATTGGTGTTTTTCTTTCTGGCTTACTTCACTCTGTATAATAGGCTCCAGTTTCATCCACCTCATTAGAACTGATTCAAATGTATTCTTTTTAATGGCTGAGTAATACTCCATTGTGTATATGTACCACAGCTTCCTTATCCATTCATCTGCTGATGGACATCTAGGTTGCTTCCATGTCCTGGCTATTGTAAACAGTGCTGCGATGATCATTGGGATACACGTGTCTCTTTCAATTCTGGTTTCCTTGGTGTGTATGCCCAGCAGTGGGATTGCTGGGTCATATGGCAGTTCTATTCCCAGTTTTTTGAGGAATCTCCACACTCTTCTCCATAGTGGCTGTACTAGTTTGCATTCCTACCAACAGTGTAAGAGGGTTCCCTTTTCTCCACACCCTCTCAAGCATTTATTGCTTGTAGACTTTTTGATACCAGCCATTCTGACTGGTGTGAAATGGTACCTCATTGTGGTTTTGATTTGCATTTCTCTAATAATGAGTGATGTTGAGCATCTTTTCATGTGTTTGTTAGCCATCTGTATGTCTTCTTTGGAGAAGTGTCTGTTTAGTTCTTTGGCCCACTTTTTGATTGGGTCGTTTATTTTTCTGGAATTGAGCTGCAGGAGTTGCTTGTATATTTTTGAGATTAATTGTTTGTCTGTTGCTTTGTTTGCTATTATTTTCTCCCATTCTGAAGGCTGTCTTTTCACCTTGCTTATAGTTTCCTTTGTTATGCAAACCTTTTAATTTTAATTAGGTCCCATTTGTTTATTTTTGCTTTTATTTCCAATATTCTGGGAGGTGGGTCATAGAGGATCCTGCTGTGGTTTATGTTGGAGAGTGTTTTGCCTATGTTTTCCTCTAGGAGTTTTATAGTTTCTGGTCTTACGTTTAGATCTTTAATCCATTTTGAGTTTATTTTTGTGTATGGTGTTAGAAAGTGTTCTAGTTTCATTCTTTTACAAATGGTTGACCAGTTTTCCCAGCACCACTTGTTAAAGAGATTGTCTTTTCTCCATTGTATATTGTTGCCTCCTTTGTCAAAGATAAGGTGTCCATAGGTGCGTGGATTTATCTCTGGACTTTCTATTTTGTTAAGGCCATTTATCATGCCCATCCTTGCATGAAGTTTTCCCTTGATATCTCCAGTTTTCTTGAAGAGATCTCCAGTTTTTTGCATTATTTTTTCCCTCTATTTCTTTGCATTGTTCATTGAAGAAGCCCTTCTTATCTCTCCTTGCTATTCTCTGGAACTCTGCATTCAGTTGGGTATATCTTTCCCTTTCTCCTTTGCCTTTCATTTCTCTTCTTTCCTCAGCTATGGGTAAAGTCTCCTCAGACAACCACTTTGCCTTCTTACATTTCTTTTTCTTTGGGATGGTTTTGGCCACCACCTTTTATATAGTGCTTCAAACTTCTGTCCATAGATCTTCAGGCACACTGTCTACCAGATCTAATCCCTTGTATCTATTTGTCACCACTGTATAACAATAAAGGATTTGATTTAGGTCATAGCTGAATGACCTAATGGTTTTCCCTGGTTTGCTGAGTGCCAAGTCACTTCTGTTGTGTCTGACTCTTAGCAACCCTATGGACCATAACCCACCAGGCTCCTCTGTCCATGGCATTCTCCAGACAAGAATACTGGAGTGGGTTGCCATGCCCTCCTCCAGGGGATCTTCCCAAACCAGGGATGGAACCTGCATCTCTTACATCTCCTGCATTGCCAAGTGGGATCTTTACCATTAGTGCCAATGGTTTTCCCTTTCTTCAATTTAAGCATAATTTTTGCAATAAGGAGTTCATGATCTCAGCCACAGTCATCTCCAGGTCTTGTTTATGCTGGCTATATAAAGCTTCTCCATCTCTGGCTGCAAAGACTACAGTGAATCTCACGTTGGCATTGACTATCTGGTGGCATCCATGTGTAGTGTCATCTCTTGTGTTGGGAAAGGGTGTTTACTATGACCATCATGTTCTCTTGACAAAACTCTGTTAGACTTTGCCCTGCTTCATGTTGTACTCCAAGGCCAAACTTACCTGTTACTCCAAGTATCTCTTGTCTATTTTTGCATTCCAATCCCTTATGATGAAAGGGACATCTTTTTTTGGTGTTAGTTCTGGAAGGTCTTGTAGGTCTTCATAGAACTGGTCAACTTCAGCTTTTTCAGCATCAGCGGTTGGGTCACAGACTTGGATTACTGTGATGCTGAATGTTTTGACTTGGAAATGAACCGAGATTATTCTGTCATTTTTGAGGTTACATTGAAGTACTGCATTTCAAACTTTTTTCCTGACTATGCAGGCTACTCCATTTCTTCTAAGGAATTTTTGCCCACAGTAGTAGATACAATGGTCATCTGAATTAAATTCACTCAGTCTGGTCCATTTTACTTCACTGATTCCTAAGATGTGGATGTTCACTCTTGCCATCTCCTGCTTGACCATGTCTGATTTACCTTGATTGATGGACCGACCTAACGTTCCAGATTCCTATACAATGTTTTTCTTTGCAGCATCGGACTTTACTTTCACCACTAGACACATCCATAACTGGGCATTGTTTCTGCTTTGGCTCAGCTGTTTCATTCTATCTGGAGGTATTAGTATATTATTGCCCTCTGCTTTTTCCCAGAGGCATATTGGACACCTTTTGACCTGAGGGGCTCATCTTCTGGTGTTTTATCTTTTTTCCTTTTCATACTGTTCATGGGGTTATCATGATAAGACAACTGGTTTGCCATTCCCTCCAACAGTGGACCAAGTTTTGTCAGAAGTCTTCCATATGACCTGTTCATCTTGGGTGGCTTTGCACGCATGCCTCATAACTTCTTTGAGTTATGCAAGCACCTTCACCACAACAAGGCTATGACCCATGAAGGGGTTCTAAGTGGTAATTATAATCATTAAAACTGAATATTTTAAGATGCAGATGTCAAAGCTATTTTAGGATATCAGTAGAACCAAACGTTCATTTCACTATTGTCTGTCCAGTAAAACCTCTACTTACCAATAAATGATAAACTATAAAACAACAACTTGTGTGTGTGTTCACTCAGTTATGTCTGACTCTTTGTGACCCCATGGACTGTAGCCCACCAGGCTCCTTCATCCAAGGACAGGCAAGAATACTGGAAAGGTTTACCATTTCCTACTCCAGGGGATCTTCCCCACCCGGGATTGAACCTGAATCTCTTGTGTCTCCTGCATTGGTAGATAGATTCTTTACTTAGTGTGCCACCTGGGACACCACCATAAAACAATAATTTAGCCATTAGTTATTTAGAAGTACTTTGTGCTTAGAGAGTATGCTATCTCCTTCAGTATATTTTTCATTTAATTTTCATAATAATCCGCTTCCCTTGTAGCTCAGTTGGTAAAGAATCTGCCTACAGTGCAGGAGACCCAGATTCGATTCCCGGGTCAGGAAGATCCCCTGGAGAAGGAAATGGCAACCCACTCCAGTATTCTTACCTGGAGAATTCCATGGACAGAGGAGCCTGGCAGGCTACAGTCCATGGGATCGCAAGAGTCGGACACGACTTGGGGACTAAACCACCACCACCACCTATGAAACAGATTGTATTCTTTCCCTTTTATAAATGAACAAACTGAGTCTTGGAAACATTATATTCCCATAACTAGTAAATGACAGCCAGAAATCTGAGCAATATTACTGTTTTCAAAGCAATGTTCTTTCAAGTGACAATTTTCTAATAATCTGAGCATTATATGCTATTGTTTTCTACCTTCTCAAAAACATTATAAATACTATAGAAATACAATATTGAAGGCTCTTGACAGACTAAGTATAGGAAACTAAGTAAAACTTTGTTCACAAGATGAATCTTATCTGCATCATCTATATTTAATGTGTGTCCTGAACTTACCGTAGAAGTCTAGAGTATGGTCTGCAGACTACAAACCCCTAGTTGATGACTGTTTTTGTAAAGAAAGTTTGATCAGAACATAGCCATCTCCATTCACTCGCATACAGTCTATGACTGTCTTTATTATAAAACTATGAAGGGTCCTAGAATTTAGGATTGTGGCATAAGGATTATTTAGAGCTGAAGACACTTGAGAATCAATGGATAAAGGAAGAGGCTTTTTCTGAACTCCCTTTATCTGCTTAAAAGCAGAGTCTCCCAAAAGAATTCAACTGTCATAAAATCCCTCTCTGTAGTTTTACAACCAGGGAAGATTGACTCCTATTACTAGAAAGAAGTCAGCAATGGGGATAAGAAATAAACAGAAATTGTCACAAAACTATCATATCTCCCATCTATCCACCTAAGGACCCATTTATCTTTCCTAAAAGTCACTTGTTTTCCCACAAGTGCCCTCTTTTCCTCCACCTCTTTGCCTATTGAGATGGTATGTAAATCCCCAATTCTGTCTCTCTCTCTCTGAGATGTATTTTTTGTTTTTGTTTTTGTTTTATAATCATGTGAGTAAACTTATTTTCTCTCTTGCTAATTTGTCTTGTGCCAGTTTAAGTCACAGGGGTCCACGTGATAGACCTAAGAGGGTTGAGGAGTTTCTCCTCCCTGATGACTGCAATGTCAAGTTGCAACAGAGACTCTATGGCCTACAAAGCATAAAATATTTTCTATCTGGCATTTAAGAGTAAGTTTGCTGATCCTGGTAAGCCTGAATGATTATTCAGAAATGGAATAGAGAACTTCACATTTCAGCCAAGTTCACAGTGAACCTGAAGTTTATGTTAAAGGACACAGCCATATTATCTACTTACAAATAATCATATATCAAATAATCACAAATAATCATTATGAAGGAAATATATAAACTTGTTTGCTGCCATGTTGCTTGTGGGGTCACAAGCAATGAGAATCTAGGAAACTATTTCTTGTCCTAAAGGTTATTGTATAATTGTAAAAATTTTATCAACTGTGTCTAGTTTAAATTCCACTCATATATATAGTGTGTGGAATGTATGTACCACAATAAATATTCAAATACAAATAATCTCAAAAATCACTGTTGTTTAATTTCTATTTTAAAATTTTTATAGAGTTTCATTATCTAATAATACAGCTATGCCTGCTTCTTCTTCTGTGAATTTTCTGTTTACATTTTATTGATATTCTCATAAATATTTATAAACATTAGTTATACATGAGTATTTGCTTTTACTACTATATTGAATAAAAGTAGTGAGAGTGGGCACCTTTGTTTTGTTCCTAATCTTTGAGGAAATGCTTCCCACTATTTACCATTGAGTATGATGTTGGCTGTAGATCTGTCATGAAAGTTAAAGTGTGAAAGTGAAAGTTGCTCAGTCATGTCCGACTCTTTGCAATCCCATGGACTGTAGCCTATGTCCATGGAATTCTTCAGGCCAGAATACTGGAGTGGTTTGCCATACCCTTCTTCAGGGAATCTCCCCAAAGCAGGGATGAAATCCAGGTCTCCCACATTGCAGGCAGATTCTTTAGCATCTGAGCCACCAGGGAAACCCAAGAATACTGGAATGGGTAGCTGATCCCTTCTCCAGAGGATCTTCCCAACCCAGAAATCAAACCAGGATCTCCTGCATTGTAGGTGGATTCTTTACCAGCTGAGCTACCAGGGAAACCCCAGATCTGTCATATATGGCCTTTATTATGTTGAGGTATGTTCCCTCTATACCCACTTTGTTGAGAACTTTTATTATAAATAAACGTTGAATTTTGTCAAAAGCCTTTCTGCATCTTTTGAGAAGATCACATGATTTTTATTCTTCAGTTTGTTAATGTGGTATATCACATATATTGACTTGCAGATATTGAAACTTCCTTGCATTCATGATTTAAGTCCAGCTTGATCATGGTGTTTTATTCTTTTAATGCCTTTGTGAGTATGATTTGCTAATATTTTGCTTAGGATTGTGGATCTATGTGCATCACTGATATTGGACTGAAATTTTCCTTTTTTGTGCTCTCTTTTTCTGGTTTTGGTATCAGGGTTATGCTGGCCTCAGAGAATGAGTTTGGAAGCATTCCTTCCTCTTCAATTCCTTAGAATAGTTTGAGAAAAATAGGTGTTAACTCGTCTTTAACTATTTGATAGTATTCACCCCTGAAGCCATCTGTTTGCTGAGAGTCATGCATTTGTTTGTTTTATTAAATGCGGATTCAATTTCATTACTGGTAATCAGTCTATTCATATTTTCTGATTCTTCATGATTCAGTATTGGGAAATTTTTAATTTCTAGCAATTTATCTGTTTCTTCTAAGGCTGTCAATTTTATTGATATGTAATGGTTTATGGTACTCTCTGGGGGCTTCTCAGGTAGTACAGTGATAAAGAATCTACCTGCCAAAGCAGGAAATGCAAGAGATGTGGGTTTGATCCCTGGATCTGGAAGATCCCCTGGAGTAGGAAATGGCAACCCACTGCAGTACTCTTGCTTGGAAAATTCCATGGACAGAGGAGCCTGGTGGGCTACAGTTCATGGGGTTTCAAAAAGTCAGATACAACTGAGTGACTAAGAGACTGAGTGACTAAGAACTCAGTGTACTCTCTGATGATCCTTTGTATCTCTGTGGTGTGGGTTGTAACTTCTTTTTTTCATTTCTGATTTTTTTGACTTGGGACCCCTCTCTTGCTCTTGATGAGTCTGGTTAAAAGTGTATCAATTTTTTGTATCCTTTCAAAGAACCAGTTCTTAGTTTCATTGATCCTTTCTCTTGTCATTTACTCTTTATTTCATTTGTTTCCCCAGTGACCTTTATTATTACTTTCCTTGTATTAACTTTGGTTTTTTTTTTTAAGTTCCTTTAGGTACAAAGGTTAGGTTATTTGAAATTTTTGTTTCATAAGGTAGGCTTTATTGCTATAAACTTTACCCTTAGAACTGCTTTGCTGCCTCCCATACATTTCTTGGTTACTGTGTTTCCATTTTCATTTACCTACAGGGTTATTTTTTTTTAATTATTTATTGGTTTTTGGCTGTAATAGGTCTCCATGACTGGGTAGACTTTCCTGTGGTTGCCAAGAGTGGGGGCTACTCTTCACTGTGGTGCACGGACTTATCGTGGTGGCTTCTCTCGTGGTGTAGCACAGGCTCTAAGTGCTTGGGGCTCCAGTAGGTGCCGCTCCTGGGTTCGAGAACACAGGTTCAACAGTTGTGGCACACAGGCTTAGGTGCTCCAGGGCATGTGGGATCTTCCTTGACAAGGGATTGAATCTGTGTCTCATGCACTGGCAAGCAGATTCTTTACCACTGAGCCACCAGGGAATCCCTACCTCCATTTTTTTTTTCTTTTTTCTTTTTTGATTTCTTCAGTGACTCATTGGTTGTTTACCAACATACTGTTTAGCCTATACCTGTGTGTGTTGTCATCCTCCCCATCTCTCGTGGATCCTTCTTTATGTCTTTAGCTGTGGAAAACCTTTTGTGCTAGCCTTCAGGTTGTTCTCGTAGATAGCTGTTTTCTAAATAGATTTTGGTGTGTCCTTTGGAGAAAATGAGTTCAGGGTATTTCTACTCTGCTATCTTTTCCATCTCTTGTTCACTGATTTTATTTTTCCAGAAATATATTAAGTAATTTAGATAAATAGGTAAGCATCAAATCATATCAGAGATCCCAATTTTCCAAATCTTTCTGTTAGCATAACAATGATCATTAAATGGTGCCCCATTGAGGAATACTCAAGGTGTCTCCTGCCTTTTGTTTGGCAGATACAAGAGAAAAATTATTAGAAGATTAATCTTTCATATAATAACTGTCCAACTTGGTATAAATGCAGTAGTAGCAAAACTACAATTCTGCATAAACAGTGTGGGAAACATTCAACATTTGAAGGACAATGACAGGGTAACTTGGCTAAAAATCTTTTATGTCCTATTGTCGTTACTCTCCTCCATTTTTTTCCCCTTAAGGTATTATCTAGAAGTTTTATCCACAATACGTCTTTGATAAAAGATTGTTCTTTCTCTTCACCCATTTCTCCCAAGCTCTTCTTTTCTGTGTTTACTATCTTTTTACATTACTAATAAAAGTATTTTAAGTGCAAGTCTTTAGTGAATTCCTGGTGACATCCTTATAAACAGTATTTTAAAGGTTATTTCTAGACCTTAGTTAAATGTTATTAAGCCTTTAGGGAAAGTGTCAAGTATATTCAGTGATACAAAGTTAGGATCTTTTAAGAATGATTCAATAACCTAAGACAAATGGAAATAACCTCCTGGGGAGAGAGAAGACATTAGGGTCACATCTATAATGGGGATATTGCGAGTTGAGGTCAGAGAAGAATTCGATGTTTTAAAGCAGGCAAGAGCTTTATAGTTGTGCCTTTCTCACTCCCCTACTTAAGCATGGGGGGATAATTACCTTTATTTGCACTATTCTAGGAAAGAAAAACCAGAGACACCACAGTGAAGCCAATCAGAGGTTGCAGGGTAACACCAGTACAGACAGGGGTCCAGCTGTGGTAGAGAGCTCATAGTATCTAGAGCTAATAAGGGGGAGTAGCTCCTAAGAATTTTCTTCTCATCACTCTTTGTCTAAGTGATTTTACCTGAAAGAAGCTGTTCAGGGCAAAGAATGAAGCCAAGGATCAAATAAGATATACCAGGAAATTATTGATTAAAGAAAAGCTGTGATACTGATTTTAAACTTAGCCAAAATATAATATACAAGTTTGGAGATCCTAGCTAAAATATAAATGGACTAGAAAATATTTCTTATTTTCAGATGACATGATTATCTACATAGAAAGTCCAACAGAATCAATAAGTTGTTAAAGCGAAAAATAGCTTGCTAATTACAAAAGTCCGTCTAGTCAAGGCTATGGTTTTTCCAGTGGTCATGTATGGATGTGACAGTTGGACGGTGAAGAAAGCTGAGCGCCACAGAATTGATGCTTTTGAACTGTGGTGTTGGAGAAGACTCTTGAGAGTCCCTTGGACTGCAAGAAGATCCAATCAATCCATCCTAAAGGAGATCAGTCCTGGGTGGTCATTGGAAGGACTGATGTTGAAGCTGAAACTCCAATACTGTGGCCACCTCATGCAAAGAGTTGACTCATTGGAAAAGACCATAATTCTGGGAAGGATTGGGGGCAGGAGGAGAAGGGGACGACAGAGGATGTGATGGTTGGATGGCATCACTGACTCAATGGACATGAGTTTGGGTAAACTCTAGGAGTTGGTGATGGACAAGGAGGCCTGGCGTGCTGCAATTCATGGGGTCACAAAGAGTCGGACACGACTGAGCGACTGAACTGAACTGAACTGAACTGAACTGAATTGCAAAATATCTTGCAGATATCATTATCATTTTTCAGATCTAGTAGTAAGCGACTAGAAACTATAACAGAACACAGAAACTGGCCTGTGTAAGCTTGTGCGTGTATGCTAAGTCACTTCAGTCATGTCTGACTCTTTGCGACCCCATGGACTGTAGTCCCTCAGGCTCCTCTGTCCATAGGATTCTCCTGGCAAGAATACTGGAGTAGGTTGCCATTTCCTCCTCCTCTCTGCCAGGGGATCTTCCTGATCCAGGGATTGAACCTGCGCCTCCTGCAGCTCCTGCACTGCAGGCATATTCTTTACTGCTGAGCCACTGGTAGAAGCCCCATGTAAACTTAGTAACTAAGAAATTTGATTTCTTGTTCTTGTTATGACTATTAAGAGAGAACCAATATGTTATTTACTGAACACTTATTGATAAACAAGTACAGCAAAGCACCATCCCTGGGGATTAGCAGAGAAAATTGTCAAAAAGACAAAATATCAGCCTTGCTAGTAAGATGGAGAATGATATCTACCAAAGAGGTTATGTCTGTATGTTTATACCTACTACGATAACAAAGTACATTTTTCTTAACGGTATTGCTTTTGAAACTAAGTTGACTGAAGATGCACAAAATAATATCATATGTATTTGCCTCTTGAGAATATTAGTAACTGGTTTTTTTTTAATATGTTCCCAATTATCCAACATAAATTAAACATTCATTGTGTAATCTTACAGCTAGTAGTGCACACAGGTCTTTTAGATAGGAATATAAAATAGAAAATATGGTTCCTGATTATGAGGCCCTTAGAAGCTAGTTGAGGAAATAAAACATAGGCACAGGAAACAACATGATAGCAATTACAAAACAACTATCAACCTATGCAGTAAAACCTCTGTAATGAGAGCCAACTCGAAATAAGCTAATTTAAACTAGTTAAATATATACATTCGTCTTCCAAGTATGTAAAATAGCTCAAACTATGCTAAATAATGTTCCATAAATTAATATGTGCTAAATAATTATGCATAAATTATTTCTGTGGTGAAAATACCTCCACTGTGGACAATTTTGAGCTATGAATGGCTTAAGAGAATTCCTTTGGGACTTCTCCAGTGGTCCAACAGTTAAGATTCTGAGCTTCCACTGCAGATGGCACGGGTTCCATCCCTGGTCAGGGAACTAAGATCCCACTCACTGCATGGTGTGACCAAAAATAGTAATGATTATAATAATTCCTTAGTATTTACAGAATTACCTTAACGTTCATGAACCAGTGTGAGCTGGCTCCAGCACACCACAGTCTGTATTTTAAAAGTATATTCTCTTTCATTATCTCTCTGCTACTACTTCCCTTCCCACTCTGACTATTGGAGAAAGATGTGGAGATGTTTTCTCTATAATCAACTTGTCTCAGAATGTCTTATTTCTCATGTGTTAGAAAAATATCTACAAACGTCATCTGAAATATTTGAATCCTAGGTCTATGAAACCATACCCTTTAGCCACAAACTTTGTAAGAAGATATATGTACAAATATAATATTACATTTGTTAATGATAAGATTTTTTTGCATTTCATTGAGACTATTTTCTTCAGAGAGTATCCTCATCCTAGAGAGGATTTTATCTTTTCCTCAAGATCCTCCAGCCAAATTCATTTTTCCCATTTTTTTTCATGTTGCTATTTCCTAAAAATTCAGCATTTACTTGTAAAACATCTTGGACTTGGTTTGTCTGAGATACTACAATGTGGATTTTTTGTGATAGGAATATTAGAGAGTTAAGCTGAATACTCTTCTTTTGGACAGGTTTTCTGTTGATTTTTTTCACCAGACTTTGGAAAATTTGCTGTTCCCTGGAGCCCTTTGCCATAATAATGTTAGTGCCACAAACAGGCAGTGGTAGTGGTTTTGAGCTTGGGGAGTCTTGGAAGCCGGGGAAAAAAAAAGTCGATTTGCCTGAAGTTCCAGCTATCTGCTCCCCTTTATACATGAAGAGGTAAGGTTGAAGCCCAGATTATTTTAGTTTCCAGGAAAGACTGTGGGGATCAAATTGCAAATGCAGTTTTACATCAAATCTTTTATTAACATTAAAGTCATTGACATTTAGTCTCCATAAATCTCAGTAGGTCACTTACGGAGAAAATAAGAATATGATGTACAGTAATATAATGTGGGCAGGGGTAAGGGGAAGGTTTAGAGAGAGAAAGAGGAGGAAGGAAAATATTTTGCAAATGTATTGAAATGCATTTGTATCAAAAATACTCATTTTAACTATATGGTTTCAGTAAGGAAAGGAAAAATAACTCATTTATATCCAGGGCCATGAATAAGTACATGTAACATATATTGAAATCTCAAATAATGGCTGATATAATAACTAATTCAAGTAAATTGAATCCATTCCCTGGAGGAAATTTCTTCATTTGATACATTATAGTGTAAAATAAGTAAAGGTAATGATGGAAAGTTATGATCTTACTATGCATGGTTGTTAGAGTATATGAGAAGATGTTTGACACTCTTAGACCTTTAAAAGTATGATCTGACAGAATGAAATAGGTAATGATGAGATGGTGCTTTCAGCTGAAATTGAGCAATGATTTATTGATAATGTAAATATGAAAATTATTCTATGGGTCCTATGGTGATCACAGTTATTAATAAACTGCATGTCCTTAACCATTAAGATCATATAATTTGGCAGAGGAAATAAAAATCATATATAATTAAATTTAAAATGTGGCACACCATAATAAGATCCTTATACAGTGATACAAATAGGCCTTAAGAATTAGGGAAGAAAGAACTTAATTCTGAGTGGAGGGTACCTGGGAAAATTTTGGTAAACATATATAGCTTTGAAGCAGAATGTTAAAAGACACCTAAAAGTTATATTGGAGAAGGTAATTGCAACCCACTCCAGTATCCTTGCCTGCAGAATCCCACGGACAGAGGAGCCTGGTGGACAACAGTATTTGGGGAGTGAGGACATTCAAAACACACACCTTTGCTTTTTATCATTAATTTATTAATCAAATTTCATGGGGTGTTCTGTTATATGTTAGGTCTTGCGTCAAATGCTGGGAGGAAGGAAGAATAAGGTGTGGTCTCTACCCTCAAAGAAATAATTGTGTGGTTCATTTTATGAAAGCAATTTATCTATTTTCCTTTTCTTCTTGTAGTATAAATATATTGATGCAAACTTTTAAAAATTGTGTTTAACCAGTCAGTTAGGGTTACAAGTGGAGAAGATAAGATAGAAAAAAAGACATTAAAATTAATAAATCAGAGCAGGTAACAAATAAATATGATAAAATGGGGAAAAGTCAACTTAATTCTTGACCTTTAGCACCAGTGCTATGATGGACCTAGCATACTTAACATATTTTTAACATCGCTCCTTTCTCTGTAACAAAATTGTTTTCAGTAATAGTTATGTAGCATTTGATAATTAGTTTTATTTGTCCTTTATTAATAAAAATAATAATTTAAGAAGAATTACTTTCAATTTTAAAGCTATTAAAATTTATTAACATATTTCATGTGTGAGCTAAAATTGTACTTAACAATTTCAGTTTCCTATAGCTACTGTAACTAATTATGACAAACTAAATGACAATGCAAATTTACTGTCCTATAATTCTGGAGGTCAGAAGTATTATACTAAATGGATTTCATG
This sequence comes from Giraffa tippelskirchi, assembly GCF_054371585.1. NCBI lineage: Eukaryota > Metazoa > Chordata > Mammalia > Artiodactyla > Giraffidae > Giraffa > Giraffa tippelskirchi. The sequence continues at coordinate 83,056,383 of NC_137275.1, read as the reverse complement.
GGACTAAAATCAAGCTGGTGGCAGAGCTGTGTCCCTTCTGGAAGCTGTGGGAGAGACTTTCTTTACCTTTTCCTATTTATAGAGGTTGCCCCTCTTCTTTCTTCAAATCCAGCTATTATATCACTCCCACCTCTTGGGCCCTTGTGATTACATTGAGCCCACCCCATCTCAAGGTCCTTAATTCAATCACATCTGCTAAGTTCTTTTAGCTGAGTAAGGTAATGTATTCACAGATTCTAGAATTCTGACATGGACATCTTAGGGAAGGGGCCGTTGTTTTGCCTATTACTCAAATAAAAAAAAATTATTATGACTTAGAGTTTGCCCTTTCTTTCATTTTTTTTTTTTTTTAATTTTAAACACAAATAAACCTCCAAATGCTGACGCTGAAGCCATGCAAAACCCTGCCAGGCTTTCTCAAAGCCAACCCCCCACCTCAACCATGTCCCCTTCCTCTTATTTGTAATAAAGTGTCAGCCTCCTAGACCTTCCCAGAGTTCCAAAGAGCAAATTTAATCAGAGAAATACAGAATCAAGAGAAAACAGTCAAGCAAGACAAAATAATAATTTAAAAATAAAACAAAGTCAAGGACCCTTAGTTCCTCCTCAAGGAATATATCATTGAGTTATATCTTTGACTTTTGTTGCAGATACAAAAATCCCTACCAGGTGGAAGAAATTAATTGCTGACCACTAGGATGTAGACCCCCGACCAGTTGGAACCAGAAGGTTGATGGTATTGACTCCCAAAATACCACCCTGTTACCTTAATATCAATCATTCAGAGAATGGTACACAAGCAGAGCACAACTCTATACTCTGAGAGAGGAGTAACCCTCTCCCTCACTGTCTTTAAAAATTCTTCTCGGAAAGCCAATAAACGCTATAGTTTGCTTTGCCACAAACCTGTGTCAGTAGATTGGCTTTACTGTGCACTGGGTGAGTAGACCCAAGTTTATTTCAGAAGCATCGTGCATGGATTGACGGAACTGAAGGAACTCAAGCATTGGATTTTTTTGTTTGTTTGTTTTTACAATTACTGTGCTCTATTGCAGTACCCCTAGACGAGGTACTGGTCCATGGCCTGTTAGGAACCGGGCTGCACAGCAGGAAGTGAGTGGCGGGCTAGTGAGTGAAGCTTCTTCTGCATTTACAGCTTCTCCTTACTGCTCACATTATGGTGAGTTGTATAATTATTTCATTATATATCACAATGTAATAATAATAGAAATAAAGTACACAATAAATGTAATGCACTTGAATCGTCCTGAAACACAGCCCCCACCCTTCCAGTCCACAGAAAAACTGCCTTCCATGAAACCAATCCCTGGTGCCAAAAAGGCTAGGGACTGTTGCTCTGTTGGTTTATTTCTGTCAAAACAGATAAACACAAAAATATGTTCATTTCTAACCTAATTTATTAAACAGAATTTTTCAAGGGATTAGATAAATGAACTGCACCAAAAGTGAAAAAAAATGAATTCCTATGAATTTATACTTGAAATATATTTGCATAGTTGAGCCTACATGTGTCAGAGCCAGTTGTATAACTTGAATTTGCCTGAAATAACTTTAATGAAGAAAATGATATTTATTAAAGGATAAACAACGAAAATGTGCTAATGTTAAACTCACTTGTACATTAGTGAAACTCAACAGTAACTATAGAACTTGTTTAAAATTTTGACTATCAAAAGATCCTTTTCACAGAGAGGCAATTTACTGCTAACACTGTTTAGGATCATGATGAGAAAAAGCAGATCAATGGACCTCCTTTCACCGTCTCTACATAGGAGGCACTATTCCTGCTGTTCCACTTTTGGTTTGGCACTGAATCAATAATATTCTTTCTAGGTGTATTTTTTTTTTAATGTCTGCTTATCAAAATCTAATCTGGCTATTTTAGGTACAGTAAGTAATGCTATAATGAGACATATATAGGCCGAAAAATCACTATAAAGATTCTCAATATTGTGACTTTGTTAAATTAACAATTGTTAAGTAAAGCCCTGGGTATCTGATGATATCAGAATGGACTTCCCTGATAGCTCAGTTGGTAAAGAATCCACCTGCAATGCAGGAGACCCTGGTTCGATTCCTGGGTCAGGAAGATCCCCTGGAGAAGGGATAGGCTAACTACTCCAGTATTCTTGGGCTTCCCTTGTGGCTCATCTGGTAAAGGATCTTCCCACAATATAGAAGACTTGGGTTTGATCTCTGGGTTGGGAAGATCCCCTAGAGAAGGGAAAGGCTACCCAGTCCAGTATTCTGGCCTGGACTCCTGTACAGTCCATGGGGTTGCAAAGAGTCTGACATGACTGAGCGACTTTCAGTTTCACTTTTCATCTGATGGTAAGCTATGGTTCAATAAAAGACTCCAAAAAGAGTGAAACAGAGAAATGTATTGCTCACAGATCTTGTGGGAGGAAAAGGCATTTCTCAGAGACTTCATGGTGAAATCAAGGTAGAGTGTGGGCAGAGAGAACAGCTGGACATGGGACACATGTCTTCACTAGGATCCATGGCCAGAGTGCTTTGGGATTCCAGGGCTAAGGCCAAACTGGCTTTGAAGGGGTCTTATCCAAGGGGAGACTTATCCAAGGCATAAGGCAGGACCCTGGGATGTGGGGAGACTGCTTATCATGAAGGTAGATGCTGGGAGTCATATCAGCACATACATTTACTTGCGACTCTGCAGGCTACCATTCAAGTATGACTTAAATCAAATCCCTTATCACTATACAGTGGAAGTGAAAAATAGATTCAAGGGATTAGATTTGATAGACAGAGTGCCTGAAGAACTATGGATGGAGGTTTGTGACATTGAACAGGAGAGGGTGATCAACACCATCCCCAAGAAAAAGAAATGAAAAAAGGCAAAATGGTTTTCTAAGGAGGACTTGTAAACAGCTATGAAAAGAAGAGAAGCAAAAGGCAAAGGAGAAAAAGAAAGATATACCCATTTGAATGCAGAGATCCAAAGAATAGCAAGGATAGATAAGAAAGCCTTCCTCAGTGCTCAATGCAAAGAAATAGAGGAAAACAATACAATGGAAAATACTAGAGATCTCTTCAAGAAAATTAGACATACCAAGGGAACTTTTGATGCAAGTTCAGTTCAGTTCAGTCGCTCAGTCGTGTCTGACTCTTTGTGACCCCATGAATTGCAGCACGCCAGGCCTCCCTGTCCATCACCAACTCCTGGAGTTTACCCAAACCCCCGTACATTGAATCAGTGATGCCATCCAACCATCTCATCCTCTGTCGTCCCCTTCTCCTCCTGCCCCCAATCCTACCCAGCATTAGGGTCTTTTCCAATGAGTCAACTCTTTGCATGAGGTGGCCAAAGTATTGGAGTTTCAGCTTCAACATCAGTCCTTCCAAAGACCACCCAGGACTGACCTCCTTCAGATTGGACTGGTTGGATCTTCTTGCAGTCCAAGAGACTCTCAAGAGTTTTCTCCAACATCACAGTTCAAAAGCATCAATTCTTCAGTGCTCAGCTTTCTTCACTGTCCAACTCTCACATTCATACATGACCACTGGAAATACCATAGCCTTGACTAGACGGACCTTTGTTGGCAAAGTAATGTCTCTGTATGCTATCTAGGTTGGTCATAACTTTTCTTCCAAGGAGTAAGTGTCTTTTAATTTCATGGCTGCAATCACCATAGCAGTCATTTTGGAGCCCCCAAAAATAAAGTCTGACACTGTTTCCACTGTTTCCCCATCTATTTCCCATGAACTGATGAACCAGATGCCATGATCTTAGTATTTTGGACATTGAGCTTTAAGCCAACTTTTTCACTCTCCTCTTTCACTTTCATCAAGAGCTCTTTAGTTCTTCTTCACTTTCTGCCATAAGGGTGGTGTCATCCGCATATCTGAGGTTATTGATATTTCTCCCGGCAATCTTCATTCCAGCTTGTGCTTCTTCCAGCCCAGCGTTTCTCATGATGTACTCTGCACATAAGTTAAATAAGCAGGGTGACAATATACAGCCTTGATGTACTCCTTTTCCTATTTGGAACCAGTCTGTTGTTCCATGTCCAGTTCTAACTATTGCTTCCTGACCTGCATACAGGTTTCTCAAGAGACAGGTCAGATGGTCTGGTATTCCCATCTCTTTCAGAATTTTCCACAGTTTATTGTGATCCACACAGTCAAAGGCTTTGGCATAGTCAATAAAGCAGAAATAGATGTTTTTCTGGAACTCCCTTGCTTTTTTGAAAATCCAGCAGATGTTGGCAATTTGATCTCTGGTTCCTCTGCCTTTTCTAAAACCAGCTTGAATATCTGGAAGTTCACGGTTCATGTATTGCTGAAGCCTGGCTTGGAGAATTTTGAACATTACTTTACTAGCGTGTGAGATGAGTGCAATTGTGCGGTAGTTTGAGCATTCTTTGGCATTGCCTTTCTTTGGGATTGGAATGAAAACGGACCTTTTCCAGTCCTGTATCCACTGCTGAGTTTTACAGATTTGCTGGCATTTCGAGTGCAGCACTTTCACAGCATTGTCTTTGAGGATTTGAAATAGCTCAAGTGGAATTCCATCACCTCCACTAGCTTTGTTCATAGTGATGCTTTCTAAGGCCCACTTGACTTCACATTCCAGGATTTCTGGCTCTAGGTGAGTGATCACACCATCATGATTATCTGGGTCATGAAGAACTTTTTTGTTCAGTTCTTCTGTGTATTCTTGCTACCTCTTCTTAATATCTTCTGCTTTTGTTAGGTCCATACCATTTCTGTCCTTTATTGAGCCCATCTTTGCATGAAATGTTCCCTTGAAGATGGGCACAATAAAGGACAGAAACAATATGGACCTAACAGAAGCAGAAGATATTAAGAAGAGGTGGCAAGAATACACTGAAGAACTATACAAAAAAGATCTTCATGACCCAGATAATCATGATGGTGTGATCATTCACCTAGAGCCAGACATCCTGGAATAAGAAGTCAAGTGGGCCTTAGGAAGCATCACTACGAACAAAGCTAGTGGAGGTGATGGAATTCCAGTTGAGCTATTTCAAATCCTAAAAGATGATGCTGTGAAAGTGCTGCACTCAGTATGCCAGCAAATTTGGAAAACTCAGCAATGGCCACAATTTCATTCACTTACACACTAGTAAATTAATGCTCAAAATTCTCCAAGCCAGGCTTCAACAGTACATAAACCATGGACTTCCAAGCTGCATGTTCAAGCTTGTTTTAGAAAAGGCAGAGGAACCAGAGATCAAATTGCCAACATCCACTGGATCATCGAAAAAGCAAGAGAGTTCCAGAAAAATATCTACTTATGCTTTATTGAGTATGCCAAAGCCTTTGACTGTGTGGATCACAACAAAGTATCAAAAATTCTTAAAAAGATGGGAATACCAGACCGCCTGACCTGCCTCCTGAGAAATCTGTATGTAGGTCTAGATACAACAGTTAGAACTGGACATGGAACAACAGACTGGTTCCAAATCGGGGAAGGAGTATGTCAAGGCTGTATACTGTCACCCTGCTTATTTAACTTATACGCAGAGTACATCATGCGAAATGCTAGACTGGATGAACACACACTGGAATCAAGATTGCCAGGAGAAATATCAGTAACCTCAGATATGCAGTTAACAGCACCCTTATGGTAGAAAGCGAAGAAAAATTAAAGCCTCTTAGTGAAAGTGAAAGAGGAGAGTGAAAAACTTGGCTTAAAACTCAATATTCAGAAAACTAAGATCATGGCATCTTGTCCCATCACTTCATGGCAAATAGATGGGGAAACAGTGGAAATGGTGACAGACTTTATTTTTGGAGGGCTCCAAAATCACTGCAGATGGTGACTGCAGCCATGAAATTAAAAGATGCTTGCTCCTTGGTAGAAAAGCTATGACCAACCTAAAAAGCTTATTAAAAAGCAGAGACATTACTTTGCCAACAAAGATCCATCTATTCAAAGCTATCATTTTTTCCAGTAGTCATGTATGGATGTGAGAGTTGGACTATAAAGAAAGCTGAGTGACAAAGAATTGATGCTTTTGAACTTGTGTTGTTGGAGAAGACTCTTCAGAGTTCCTTGGACAGCAAGGAGATCTAACCAGTGCATCCTAAAGGAAATCAGTCCTGAATACTCATTGGAAGGACTGATGCTGAGGCTAAAACTCCAATACTTTGGCCACCTGATGAGGACTGACTCATTTGAAAAGACCCTGATGCTGGGAAAGATTGAAGGTGGGAGGAGAAGGGGATGGCAGAGGATGAGATGGTTGGATGACATCACTGACTCAATGGATATGAGTTTGAGTAAACTCTGGGAGTTGGTGATGGATAGGGAGGCCTGATGTGCTGCAGTCCATGGGGTCACAAAGAGTTGGACACAACTGAGTGACTGAACTAAACTGAAGGCTATCTAGGGCATGTTACCGAGGGTGTGGCTAGTGTCACTTCACGGTATCTGAAGGCTGTTTGCCGTGTAACACAGATGCTGGATGTCAAGACAGTAATATAGTTAATGGTTTAGCTAAGCTCTTAACACTGATCAAGATCATAGGACTTATAGGAACAATGGGGTGAGAGTCACAACACTCAAAAACTTCTTCAGTGACATTTTAAAAAGATCGGAATCTAATAAAAATGTCAGAACAGTTTTACACATTTTAAATTGTTAAGAAATATATAAGTAATTTGTATGACACTTTACCTTGACAGAGACCTAAAGTTTACTTGGAAGGGGGTTTTAGAAGGACTGTAGCCTGAGAGTTATTGTGAAATAGCAAAGGGAGTGTTATCTGAAATCAGTCTGAAATTTGTGATGGCAGCTGTGGGTAGGTATGGCTTATAACACACTGGATGAACTGAGATAATTATTAAATATTTGAGGTGTGTGCATGTGTTTGTTACATACACTCATATAGGTCTTAATTCAGCAGGGCAGTTTTTTCCCATCACATAGCTTTTCTCACTGATGAACTTACACATAAGATCATGATGATCAAAATGTTCCTTAATAAATCAATCTCACTGGCATGAATATATGTTTTCAAAACTAGCATTATAGCAAGGTCCACCATAATGTCACTTCAACTCTGAGTGGAATTATGGAGAAATACAAAAATGGTTTCCAACTTGCAGATCAGAGAAGAGGCCTGATCTTGAGGGACCAAATGATTTCATGTCAAGTACATGGCACCTATGACAAAACTCCTCCCGTCCCCATTTTCTCAGTTAATACTACTAGATCCCTAGATCCTGTTACATGTCTCTTTTGGGTTTTAACTTTACCTCGGAATCTTTCTAAAGACAAAGAAGTTTCAGAAATCCACTGCCAATCAATTGAAGTTGGCATCAAGAGACAGGAAACTGCTTTGCCATACTCATCAACAGTGAAAAAAAGGAAGGGCTATGAAGTCTTTTAGACTTGGATTCAAATGTTGACTCATGGCTCTCTCTTACAAGTTGTGAGTCTTGAAGTGTTACCTAGACCCCCGTAGCCTATGTTCTCTGAACTATAAAATTGAGCTAACTCTTTCAAGTTGTTGTGGTGAGAATGAAATAAGACCTAAACAAAGTACCTATTGGAGTGTCTGCATCTGCCCACCTCCAGTAGTTTTCTTAACTTCTCCTTGGACAAGCAAAGAAGGAGAGAAATAAATCTCGATTGGGGGTTGAGGACAAGATGGAACTAAAATTTATCATGAAACTTACAAACCAAAATAATCATCTTACTTTTAGGGGTTCATGCTTTCTGTGCCCTCTTCATGAAAACAAATTTGAATGAAATGTTACCAAAACACAGATACATGGCACGTATATCCTGGGATCACATAGTAATCCTGGGCAAAATACAGATCCTCTGAAATATTGCTTATCACTTCTTATCATCTGCCCTAGCTTCTAGGCAATGCTTTATAGAACTGAACTTTGAACAGACTATCTTGGCTGCTCCTCATGGTCAGCAGGTGTATGTGAGATGGACTTTAAAGCTAAACCCAAAGACAAAGGTGCCAATGAAGAATGTTTGGTTCTCTACTCTCTAAAAGTGTTAACAATTTATGATATGAACTCAGGTGCACTTCACAGAAGAAAAAAAAAGGCTTCAATTCACAATCATTTCCTAATGATACCACAAAATTTAAGCACAAAAAACAGGGAAACTCTTGGTTATATTATTCAAAATATCAGGAAATAGTTGGACATTAAAATAATTGTAAAAGCTGTTGATGAAAGGCAATGAGTCTATTTACTTTAGCTGGTAAAATACAAACCATTATAAACTGATTACAATCTGCCAAAAACAAGTGGGTACTATTGCTCAAGGATGTACATTGCCTGGCTACAATTTTTGCTATCAAAGGCACCACATTCTAAAGCTTTAGTCCTCATTTCAGAGGCATAGACCTGCTTCTTTTGTGTTGTAATGTTTAGACAAGAAGATCGTTGTTATGCCCATCAACATGCATAACAATGAAGCCACCCAGGACAGATGAGAAGGGGCCTCTGGCAGAGCACGCTGTTGGCTGTTGTCTCTGCCATGGCTGGGCCAGTTACCTACTTCCTACTGGAAGTTATTTCGTTGACTAAGACATTATTTCAATTCAGAAGAATTGAATACCAGTGAGATTTCATGTTCTGGTATACAAGTGGAGATGCTGAGCTAAAATTAAATACAAGTCAGATCTCCAGGAAAATAGAAGAGGAAATAATTTCTGCTCCAAGCTATTGCTAAGGATATACAACAAATTCATGCCAAATTTAGCCTGAATTTAGACTGAATGGAATGTAAGATATGTTTTCATTTGGTAAGAATACAATACTGATGGAGAATTTTATACATTAGGAATATACATTATACATTTTATACATTAGGAATTTTATACACGAGGAATTTTATTACATTTTACTTTCACAGTAAAATAATAGAAGTACTTGCCATTATTCTAGCCAACTATTGGTGGTTGGAGAGATGATTGGAAGATAGCATCACTGACTCAATGGACATAAACTTGGGCAAACTCCAGGAGACAGTGACAGACAGGGAGGTCTGGTGTGCTGCAGTCCATGGGGTTGCAAAGAGTTGGATAAAATTTAGTGACTGAACAACAACAGCCAACTATATTGCAGGAGGTAAAGGGAATATAGTATCACTTTTTCTTCATCCTGATAAAAAGTTATGGACTGTGTGTCTGATGCTGTAGAAAAGATGCATTCTAAACTGTTAAACCGATAGTTCATTCACAGCGTGGACAATTCATTCACAATGCACATCTCTGTTTGAACAGTTAAAGGACAGGACTTTGCTTGGAAGCTGGGGTGTTTTGAAATTAATCTTCAGGAGTTTACTGTTTGAATATCTCAATCACTGCCTAAGTTTCTGAGCAAGTAGATAGCCTTGTGGTATATCAAGGTGGAACCAGTGTTCAATGAAATTGACTTCCTGCAGGATGATGTCACTTAATATGGCATTATTTAGACTACCCACCTAAACCCAGTTGACTTGCCATCTGCTCCACAGTGAAACTGGCACAGTTTCCAAGAGGAAATCTCCTGCCATCCTATATAGTGGCCTTTGGGATGGAAAGCCAATTGACCATGATGAGTTAAGTTGATTAATTGTTGACGTTAAAATTAAGATTGCAAGCCAAAAAAAAAAAAACAAACCTGTAAGACTCTAGTTCCTCCTGATTTTTTTTTTCAGTCTGAATTTTTATGCTGAAAATCATTCAGGTTGTTTGTTCAGGTGCTATATTTTTGCTCAGGTGCTAAATATATTTTGCTCAGGTGCTTTATTTATTTCACATTTACAGTAATATTTATATAAGATTTGTGAAATTATTAATTATGCACTTCCAGATCTTGATACCAGAGATCAAACTGCCAACATCCATTAGATCATAGAAAAAGCAAGAGAATTCCAGAAAAAACCATCTACTTCTGCTTCATTGAATATGCTAAAGCCTTTGACTGTGTGGATCACAACAAACTGTGGAAAATTCTTAAAGAGATGGGAATACCAGACCACCTCACTTGCCTCCTGAGAAACCTGTATGTAGGTCAAGAAGCAATAGTTAGAACCAGACATACAAAAACAGACTGGTTCCAAATTGGGAAAGGAGTACGACAAGGCTGTATATTGTCATACTGCTTATTTAACTTCTATGCAGAGTACATCATGCAAAATGCTGGGCTGGATGAAGTATAAGCTGGAATCAAGATCACTGGGAGATATGCAGATGACACCACCCTTATGGCAGAAAGCAAAGAGCAACTAAAGAGCCTCTCGATGAAAGTGAAAGAGGAAAGTGAAAAAGCTGGCTTAAAACTCAACATTCAAAAAATGAAGATCATGGCATCCGGTCCCATCACTTCATGGCAACTAGATGGGGAAACAATGGAAACAGTAGCTGACTTTATTTTTGGGGGCTCCAAAATCACTGCAGATGGTGACTGCAGCCATGAAATTAAAATTAAAAGATGCTTGCTCCTTGGAAGAAAAGCTATGACAAACCTAAACAGCATATTAAAAAGCAGACATATTACTTTGCTGACAAAGGTCTGTGTAGTCCAAGCTATGGTTTTCCACAGTAGTCATGTATGGATGTAAGAGTTGGACCATAAAGAAGGTTGAGCACCGAAGAATTGATGCTTTTTAACTGTGTTGCTGGAGAAGACTGTTGAGAGTCCCTTGGACTACAAGAAGATCAAACCAGTCATTCCTAAAGGAAACCAATCCTGAATATTCATTGGAAGGACTGATGCTGTAGTTGAAGCTCCAATACTTTGGCCACCTAATGCAAAGAGTTGACTCATTAGCAAAGATCCTGATGCTGGGAAAGATTGAAGGCACGAGAAGAAGGGGACAACTGAGGACAAGATGGTTGGATGGCATCACCGACTCAATGGGCATGAGTTTGAGCAAGCTCCGGGAGATGGTTAAGGACAGGGAAGCCTGGTGTGCTGCAGTCCATGGGGTTGCAAAAAGCAGGACACAATAGAGAAAATGAACAACAGATCTTGATATAGAATGTTAATTTTGTAGTTTTTTATACACTACATGCAGACTCAAGACACAGACTCATGCATGCGTATCTGTATTTGCACTTACCATACTATATTATCTGAACATAAGGTATTCTCTTGATAGGCAATTTTTCCTATGCTACGAGAAAATGATCTCAATGTTTCATCACACGTTGATCAACTCACATCAGTGTACTTCTCTCAAAATAGTTCCCTTTGAAAGGATTTACGTTATCTGAACTGGCGTAGCCCCAAGAATACAGAACAAACTTAGTGATTATCATTTTTATTTCAGATTACTAAACTTATGAACTTCTAAGCTTGTATTTCAATGACATTTGGTTCTGCAGCCACTAGAGCTGTCATTTTTCTTAGTGTATGTTCTTTACCTGTGATGTGCTGTTGCATTCAAGTCTATGTCTCAGAGTTTATTAGTAGTTTGCAGTTATTCCTATCTTACAGCTTATGCCTTTCTCCAGATTGCAGTTTAAGTCTATGCTCACTTTATAGGTATATATGTCCATGTATGGTTAAGATCAGTTTTTATTTTGCCTATATTATGTTTAAAATTAGTCATACTGGTTTCTTTATGAATTTGTTTTCATAACTTGTTTTGATTTCTTCATGAAACTATATTTCATCTAAATGATTGGTAGACTTATGTTCAGGGTAGGAGGCAGCTCTACTCTGCAGGAGCAACAGAGAGACTAAAAAGACAAATCTGGATGGCCCTTGGTCTGACATGGGCAGGTGCACCAATCAACCCCACAGTGAGAAAGCTATAATGATGAGATATGTTATGGACTTGTTGGCTTCAACTCTATCAATCGTGGAACACAGAGCAATTAGATTTGACACTGATACTCCTTCAATACTCAAAACTCTGAGGGAAAGAATCCCCCTGCCAACTGCTTTCCAAACAGGATCTTTAACTGTCTGTGTAAAATGTCTTGCTCCTTAAAGAGTGAAGGTATCCAAATTAAACCTAAGCAAGGGGGCTCTGTTAATTCTGCACTGAAATTTTATTCTAGGCAAGAAGGTGAATGGCATTTGGAAAAGAATTGTAAGATGATCCCTGAACATCCTTTGCATTTTTTCTTTCCAGATATGCAGAAAGACATTTTTAAAACTTAAGGGAGGGCAAACCATGTTGGTAACTTATCAAATTGCCCTTTTGGTTTTATCAGTGCTTTTGAACTACTTGTGGAGTGTGAAATCTTCCATAATTCTCTTGTATTTGTAAATGTACAGGCGTTTCCTATTTCTTTACATTACAGAAGATTTTGAAAATTTATATTTGGAGTATTCACATATGTGTAATACAGATATATTGTGGAATGAAGGCAAAACAAACCAGGGAATCAGCTATGGTAAATGCTAATGTTATGCATAGTATTTAGGTTTAAGCATTGCTCTGAAGACAATGTAAAATATTTCACATACTGAATGTATTTTAGTAATTCTGGCTCTTAAACATTTAAGAAACATCTATTTCAAAAAGCAAATTTACCAGAAAAGAAAAAAAAAATTTAAGAATGACTTCCTTTTGCTATTTGCTTAAGATTCCTAAGATAAATCATATTGTATGAATGGTTGAAAGATGATTCTAATTGTTTTTCAAATGTACTTTTTCTTCATTGTTTAAAAAACTGCTATGTCATTTCTATTGGTCAAAGCCTTTGAAAAGGTGAATTTTTTTCCCTATGCGATCCTAAGTTATTAAATAAAATGCATTTCAAAGATATTTGTTGACTTTTCTAAAACAGCTAGGGACAAACTGTATAAAGACAAAAATCTTTAAGACCACCTGATCTCTGCTTCACAGCCAAAATGACATATGTGAAATTGGTTTCTAGCTTATCATTCAAAAAAAAAATCTTAAGTCAATTCAAGTTATTGCACCTTCAAGATCATTTTAGGAAAAAGATATCAAGACAAGAAACAATATTCTTAGCCAGCATATTTCTCTTCTCATGGTGGAATCCCTGGGAGCAGGTATATAGGATCTTTCACACACTCGCCATAGCAGTCAGTACAAAGAAGACTTCCTGTTTGTGCCCCAAGAAGGGACTTCTACCTCCCCTCTCCACCTGTTTTTATTTGTTGGTTTAGGATTGATTAGATATTTTATTAAATGGCAGTAATAAGAGCAAGATAGGAATTTATTAGTTTCTTATACAAAAGAAGGCTTCTTTGATTCTAACTTTCTGCTCCTAGGATGATGACATCATGTTAGTGTCATGACATTTGAATTTCAGGCCCACAGAGGGAGAAAACAAAAGGCAAAAAGGGATTCTCAGAAGAATTCAGAGAAATAGTTCACTGAGAATAACTTTATGTCTAAAGATATGTTGTATACTACATTTACCTCTTTCACTAAACTATTTATTAAAATGTTTATTAATGTATAGAAAGGAGATTTTCTAGAACTTGACAGCATTGGTTTATTCTTTTCCTTGTCTAGATTTATTAAAATTATGTGGAGGAGTATGGATATATATAGTTTTAGTTTTCTATATATATTTTGTAACATAGATGAAAATCAGTTTGTTCCAAAATGACAGATCAGTCTTTCCTAAGTTTTGTGGTTTTGTTTTTTTTTTTTCCATTCCTCACGCAATAGTAATTGGAGAGAATCCCTTCATGCAAATGTAGGAAAAGGCACTGTGGGCACTGGCTCACTGCCCCAGTGATCTGATTGGACTGAGAAAGTAAGCACCACTTTTCAGTGGTACCTGAAAAAATAAATTTTTTTAAATTAGGTGCCCTCACAAATGTAAGCTGCTGCTGCTGCTGCTGCTAAGTCGCTTCAGTCGTGTCCGACTCTGTGCGACCCCATAGACGGCAGCCCACCAGGCTCCCCCGTCCCTGGGATTCTCCAGGCGAGAATACTGGAGTGGGTTGCCATTTCCTTCTCCAGTGCATGAAAGGGAAAAGTGGAAGCGAAGTCACTCAGTCGTGTCTCTTAGCGACCCCATGGACTGCAGCCTACCAGGCTCGTCCGTCCATGGGATTTTCCAGGCAAGAGTACTGGAGTGGGGTGCCATTGCATTTTCCGCACAAATGTAAGCACTTCTTTATTTTTTTTCCTGCTTATTTCTGAAGTTTGATGTACGGCAGAGTCAGCACATATTTATATTACTTCAAAGACCTAGGGAGACGCTTCAAGAACATATTCAAATCTAGGGGTTTGCTGTAACATAGTTTCCCTAAGAAATCTGTTGAGAATCTAAATTTACATGAAGAAAGTCCGTGGCGGGTTAGGGGGCTGTCAAAACTAATCTTTCTTTCTTTCTGCATCGGTTATAAGAAAACCCGAGATGTGTTGATCTAGCTAGAAACTCAGTTATCTATGACAACAGCACCCCTTCGTTTGACCCAAATACACAAGTGGAAAAGAGAGCAACAATTCATGTCAACAACTTCTCAGTGACAGAATTTAGAACTGCTATTACATTGTACAAATAATTAATCTAACTATCCACACAAGCAACCAAGCAAATTTTGTAAAAAGAACTATTTTTATTCACATCTTTCAACCAAATTGTATGTTCAGGAATCAGCATCAGTAAAGGATATCCTTATATGTACAGTACACTAGAATCCTGAGGTCCAAGGCTTAGACTTCTGATGTCCTATGAAAGCATAATTCCGAAGATTTTAATGTACAGCTGCACTGTGAATGCACTGTAAATACCGATGCTTGTCCATTGTATTAATTTTGTAAAGTCGGAAAATCTGTCCTTTGTGGATAGAGGCAAGTGGACACAAGCTTATAATATTTGCAGAAGTATCAGTTGTATTATGTGCAGCTGTGAAAGAAGGTTGGGTGCATTTCATTAGGTTATTTGCAGTATGTTGTTCAACTAAGTGGATGCTCATTTCAACATTCTGCTTTATTATTTTTGCAGATCTGCATGGATGTCTGGGCTGAATTAAATGTGAGGCATATAGAGCAGACCTGTATACTTCAAAATGTACATTTTTATTGCTTATCCAGAATGAGTCTGTTAATCTAGGAAGACATAAAATTTATATTTATCATTTGGACTGGACTAAAATTTATGTGCATTCCCTTAATATATAAATTATGAAAAGTCAAATGTGTATAAGGGACTCATTACTGTGCTCGATTAGAGGTATTTTACCATGTTTTGCTTGCTTTTGTGTTTATATTTTTAATATTCTAATGTGTGTCAATAAACACTCTGTGGAGTGTTACTAGACAAAATTTGAATGAAATGAGAGGGCAAAATTACATGAAAATAAAATGGAAAGGGTTTTCAGGCAGAAGATCTTTAAGTATAAAGGACCTGATTGGGTACAGGTGAGTTGAGTCTTAGCTAGCAAAGAATGAGATAGAGAGTGGTTAAGAGATGAAATCTCAGGATAATTTGGGACCTCATCAAGTAAAACCTTTTAAGGACATGGTAAGGACTTTGAAATTCATTCTAAATGTGTAGCAAGTCATCAGAGAATTTTGAGTGAAGGAGTGATGTGATAAGCATTATGTATTAAAAGGATATATCTGATTGTGTGTGGAGTAGGAACTCACTATTCATAGGAACTGTTCATGAATATTACTTTTTTCTTTAATATAATGGTATAATTAATTATACTGATGTATTTCCTGATACTAAACTATCTATGCATTTCTGAGGTAAACTGAAATTTATATACATCCAGGTGATTTTAGGTTGTTATTATTTTATTTAGATTCATGAATGAGGTTTATTTTCCAAGCTTTGTCAGGAATTTGAGAGAAACTGAAGTAGTTTCTGTTAAATTAAAACAATTTAAACTGGGCATCTTATTGATAAATGTCAAAAGTATCTAAGAAAATGATCAGAAAAGAGCTTGCAAATGTAAAATTATATTTGGATTAGCAAAGTATAATTTGAAAATGAATAGGTTGGAATCAGTATTAACCACTCTTTGCTGTTAGACAGGAAGAAAGAAGTCAATCTAGCATCTGAAGCAATACAAAGGTTTGATTAAACAGCATTTTACTGATTTTGATGCTTTCATTCTTTAGTGGAACAAAGGAGTAAATGAATAAATGAATGGATGGATGGATGAATAAATCACCACTATTTGCATAGTACTTTCCAAAATACAAATCTCCCTACCCAATATCATTCACAATTTTGCAAAAAAAAAAAAAAAATCTAAGAAGTGAGCTATTCCAGGGTTTTAAGAGAAGCGATGCATTAAAGTGGTTAAGAACACCCAGAATGCCAGGGTGCAAGTCCTGTCTGTGCCTCCCATCACATGGGTAATTATCTAGTAAACAACTTCTTTGCTCCCAGTTACCACATCTGTAAGATGGAAATACTAATAAAATTGTATGGCTTTATTGTTAATATGAGTAACATTAAATGAGTAAAACATTTAAAACAATACCTGCAGAATAGTATGTGTTTAATAAATATTTACTTTAAAATACTTTAAAAGATAGTAAAGGTAATAATTGTATGGAATAGAACTGGCCTCAAAGAGGTGTTTCAAAGTAGCACTCTTTTCATTAATAAAGCTAATGAAAATACAGTCATGAAGGGCATGCTAAATAATTTGCTGTATCAGCTCAACAGTCTCATAAAAGAGATAATGAATATTTAGCATTTGCACATTAACTGGCACATAAGTGTCATTTGTTACTACAAGCGCATTTAGCCAAGTTAAGGACCTAATTATTGTAAGGCTAAAGCATTTATATAAATATAGCATGTTGTTATAGAGACAGTAGTAAGCTATACACTAGTCAGAGATTTGCTATTTGTCTCTGCTAACTATTGATAGCTCTTTTCAAGGAACAGCTTGTTATGTCATCCTAAATGCCACTCAACCCAATTTTCCTCGAGGTGTCCATATGGGCGATGGTATTTTGCAGTGTTACTCATCTATTAGGAAACAATGTCATTTTCAGAGATTAGAGATGACTATGTTATCTGGCCAGGGCTGTTTGTCACACCCCTACATTCATCAGTAAACATGGCAACAGAAGATTCTGCATAAGTGCCACCTGTGTATTCAAAAGCTTTACTCCCCTTTACTCTGAGTTTGCTCATTTTGGAAGCATGACCAAACTCTAAAAGTCATATACCAGCTGGGTGGGAGGAGAAATAAAAAACAAGCCAGAAAAATTCTTCCCAGACCACCTGAAGATGTATTTCTAAACATATCACCAGACCTGAAAATGTTCTATCTGAAATGAATGCATGTTTTACCAAACATCAATGAATATATAGTATCAATAATTTTGTTCATAGTGTAATAAAATTAATACAGAAGTGTGAATAGTTAGTCCTGTTTATGCTATCATCTCATATATCTGACAGTGATCATTAAGAACTGGCATTTGACAAGTTTTTGCTATAATAGCTATAGTGCCTTTGTGTGTGTGTGGTCCAATAATAGATGGCCATTTTAGCTGAACATGTAGTAGTCTCCAGAAGTTTGCTTTTCTTTCTCTCTCTCTGTTTTTGTTTTTTTCTTCCCATTTTTGGTGTTGAGGTATTTTGCCTTTTATGGTAAGTGCTTTATAATGTACTCTTGGAGAAAACACATTAGCCTTATTACTATACATTCATGCTAAGTGGCTTTAGTTATGTCTGAGTCTTTGCTATGCTATGGACTGTAAGCTGCCATGTTCCTCTGTCCGTGGGATTCTCCAGGAAAGAATACCAGAGTGGGTTGCCAATCCTTCCCCCCAGGGTATATTTCCGACCCAGGGATCAAACCCACATCTCCTGTGGCTTCTGCATTGCAGGTGGATTGTTTATTGCTGAACCACCGGGGAAGCTCTTTTATAACTCTGTTAATCGTGAATAAATGCATTTTACTTAAATTAATAAAAATGGAAGCTCGAATAGAGAAAGATTGAAGGCTTGGGATTTTTTAGGGGGGAGACATAGAAGCTAATATTTCTTGGAATTCATATCCTCATGAAATACTTCAGTAATATCTTCCCATTATTCTTCTCTGTGGAATAATAATTTATCCCATAAACCCTTCTGCAAATAAAAAGTTTTCTGTCTCTACTACTTAGTGAGTTTGTTTTTAAATTTAGTTACTGCTCTTGCACCTTTAAGTGTCTTTTGTTAAAATATTAATAGTTTTAATCATGAGGAAATTGAGTGAACTCATGACTAAAATTCTTTAGAGAATAGTCTTATATGTCTGGCTTCATATTTCCCAAGCAGTCTCTCTGCATCAGAAAATGATTTATTAACCAGAATTCAGCTGCTTTTTGCTTTTGTTGTCTATGACAAAAGGCATGTTTAAGCATGTTAAATTGGCTTAATATAGTGGACAGAAATGATGGTTTACCGTAACAGGATTTGCTGCCAATGCATATTTCTTCTTTGTGTTACATATACGGAATAGTTAATCTGACCTCAAAGAAAAGAAACATATGCTCCCCTAGATAAGGTTCTAGAGATGAATGAGTCTGTCTGCTATACTGCATTTGTTGGTCAGAGAGAAGGGAGAATAAAGAAGGGTGGAAAATAAGCAGAAAATGAGACTCACCAAAGGCCTGATTCTAAAGGGGAAAAGTGAAATAAAACAGAAATGACACATAAAATGGAATGGAAGAGGGGTGAATAGATGCAGAATGTAAAATAAGTACAGGTATGTTGGCAGTCAGCAGTCTCTCTGGGGTCACATTTGTTATTTGTCCCTGAGCAAATGATTCTGGAATGTTAAACACTCAATGTGCCTGTTTCTAATGAATTAGGCTGTCAAAAATAAATAAATAAACTCAATATGGGACTATAGTCTATCAATTATATAACCCTAACAGGCACAACCATTATCCAAATTCTATTTTGGGCAGCATTTTTATGTACTGAATGAATTAAGACTGCAATCTTAATTGGCTCAGTTTTGTGTGGCTCATGTAGCTGGAAGCTGAAAGTGGTGGTATCATCTCCTTCATATTACTGGGCCAGTGCAGGATGGCTGTAGTCAGTTCCACAGCTGCTGTCCCATCTATGACACTGTTTCCTTTTGTTCCTGCTTCTCTTTTACCGTTTTCTCACTCTCTTCTATTCTACTCCATTTTCCAAGTTGGTTATATTTTATTTTGTTAGAAATACTTATGTCAGGCTACTTCTCCTTGATCTTTCAACATTATTCCATTTACTGAACACCAATTTATTCTTAAAATTGATCCTTTTATTTTCAAGATGCTTCACTTACCTGGTTCTCCTTCTACCTTCTGACCACTTCTTGTTTGCTTTCTTTCTTTCTCTCTCTCTTTCAAAATGTTTATAAACCAATAATAATCAGTGAGAAAGGTGCTCCTTTGTTGAATAAATTTGGAAAATACTACAAGTTATACTTTTTTCTTGGTAACTTACCAAAGCATATTAGACTCTTTTACAAGTCTTGGAGTAAAGAACCTTGTTTGTGTTTAACTTAACATCTAGCACTCTTCTTGGTTTCCTGTTTATTACTATACTTTAAAGGATCATGTATTGGCAAATAACTGTGTATAATGGGTCCCAGTTTCTATGTCAAGCATTAATCCACATTTCCAGTTACCTGTTGAATAGCTTGGATGGAATCTTATACCAAAACTTTGAATTCAATATTAAAAGATACATCACTTTTCCCCTTAATAAAAAAATATATATATTTATCAGTTGGCTTCAATGAACCAGGCACTGGTAGGTGCTAAGGATGAAGTAATAAACAGAATGTAGTTTCTGTGATGGAGATAAGTAAACAGAAAGTGGGGTGGGTTTTGAAAGAGATGAGGGCAAGAAGGGCAACAGATCTAAACCAAGATCAAATTGTGAAAAGCAACTGAATATCAGGCTATGGAGTTTGAAGTTTTCTTGACAACAAAAGGCAGCCCATGAAGAATTTTAAGGCAAGCAATGATCAGATTTTTTTGAAAGACCAATATGATTCCAGGACGAGGTATGCAGTAAAGCAAGGCAAGACTGGAGTCTATGAAATCAATTACTGTAAGATGAGACAATTATGAAATTAATCAGAATCTGCCTCTTGTTATTTGTAGGTGTGAGCACTTTTCTATTTTCTCAGTTTGAGATCCTTAAGGACAGTAGCTTTATCTTATTTAGTCTTGTACACTTGCCTGTCCTTAGCATGTTTCTTTGCACATACTGGATGCTTTCTTAATGATTGCTTGGTGAGTAAATAATATGAACTTGTTCCTGTTCAAAACATGTTGAGAGCACACTTTCTCAATGGACTAATAAACAAATAAATGAAACCAGTTAATGAGAACCAAGAGAAATAGGGAATTAGTGATGAGTGAAATACAATCATAAAGACAGAAAATAAAATCTGATGATAGAAATTGCCTACTTAGGAGACATATGAGTTCAAAGGCCTGGTAATTTAGTAAGAAGAGTTTCACTTCTAAGTCACAGAACTTGTCTTTACATCTCCATTAAACACACACACACACACACACACACACACACACACACACAAACACACTGTTGGGTAAGCAGCCATTGCTTAACCTGCCACCCTCTCTCTGGGACTGCCCAGTTAGTGTCCTGGGACTGGAACATTCCATTATATGGAAGACAGGTGTTGAGGTGTCAATTGGCTCCAGATTTTTCTTTATTAGCAGGAAACTTTCCCACATTCTGCATACATGGTGAATTCCCTTGAATTACTTACATGTTTGTTGTATAGACAAGACCACCAATAAATCTGCACTTCCTGCCCAAGGTAAAGAGGTCTTTGCCTGCAGCACAAGAAGGGTAGTGAGGCCCCCTGCCTTGTGTTGGAAATCAGACTTCACACATTGATCTTGCTCCATCTCTTCTCCTTTCTGAGTAAGGCTTCTTCCAACCAGCATATTATTGAGTCTTCTTTGGCAACTCTGAAGCCAGAGAAGATGCAGTGGGCAGAGGGCTGGGGGCTTCTACTTCTGGGGGTTAGCATTGTTATGGTCTCTGCTGTCTTTCATACAATGGAAATCCCAACTTTGCATTGGCAACTCATTCTTCCTGCCCAGCATAAACCCATAGTTTGTCAGAACTAGAACATGGAGTCAGTCAATGGGCAGAACTGCCTCAAGTTGTTCATGATTTGGTAACCACATCTGAGGTAAAGCTCAGTCCGGAGTGCAGAATATGAGGAAAAGGGAAGCTTAAAATGCTGATGGCCCTCTCTCATGCCTGTAGAGAGTATGAGGTTGAAGGAATGTTTGGATACATTGGTTATTATGTTTTTGAATGATAAGATTTAAGCTAAGAGTCTAGAACCATTATCTGATACCAGTGCACTTGGAGGAACTCTTCTATGTTCTCAGCAAGTGTTAAAAATATATAACATGGTATCAACAGTTTCTTGAGTATTTTTGATATGCTAGGATCTATGCTATCTCACATGAATCCTCTTCATCTATCCATTATTATTCTTACCATAGAAATAGGAAAACTGAGGATCATAGGGGTTGTGTGCATGCTTAGTTGCTCAGTCATGTCTGACTCTTTGCGACCCCATGGACTGTAGCCCACAGTCTCCTCAGCCCATGGGATTCTTCAGGCAAGAATATTGGAGTGGGTTGCCATGCCCTCCACCAGGGGATCTTCCCAATCCAGGGAAATCATGGGGGTTAAATAACAGCTAATGACTGGCAAAATATAGCTAATTTCAAAATTTGTGGTCTTAAACTCTGTATTTCATGCTTCCTCATTTCATTTGAAATAACTAGCTTTCTCATGAGGTCAGCAGTGCCTAGAAGCACTTTTGGCTTCAGTTTGAGTTAAAACAGCTAAAAAGCTATTTATTTCAGCATTTTATTAAAAATTCTGTCATGCTAGTAAATATATTAATAAAAACGGAAATTAAAAGTCACCATTAGAAAATATCTTTTCCTTTGGTTATACATTCAACTGGATCAAAGATATATCTTCCTGATACTAGGAAAAGTGGCTCAGTTTTATCCAACAAAAGCTTGAGCACCCTGAAAATTTATGTTACAGTAGAAAAGATTTATACATTTTGATTTGATCATATAAAAATGTAGGAATGTTGCTATTAGCCATATCACCAAAATAAATTAAAATCAAAGTACAAAAAGCTTCAGTGATGACAACAAGTAACTAATATCATTTCCTATGTTTGATGACTATCCCAGGCAAAACCTGATAATGCTTTATTTGTAAAAAATACTTTATTAAAATAGTATTTTAAAATGTATTTTTAGCTTTTGAAATTGTCTTGGGTTTTGAATAGTCTTGCCTTCTGGATAGATAAAGGTGCCACTGAATTTAGTTTTGTGTATTGTGCTTAAAAGGAAATAAACACACTGTTTTAAAATTTCAGCCAGGATATATATAAAGAAGGAAGCGAATTGTGCCTGCAAAGAGTAGAGGAGTCAAACAGTCTCAAATTGATGCATTAAAATTAACTTCATCTAGTATCACAATCAGAGCCCAGGGAAAATCTATGGTATCTACTCTGTGGGCAAGAAATAGCTGTGTCATATTTTAAAGGAAAATCATTGATCCTGTATTTTTCTCAACCTTGAAACACATAATAAAATACAGAAAGGAAAAAAGGAAGCTGGTCTGATTATTTCCCCTGAGATAGGGAATAGAAAGGCCTGGACCTAATAGGCAGGTCATTTTGGGAAAGCTATGACTGTATCAATTTCAAAGTAGTATGAATGGATGCTCAACCTTGAGTGGCTTGAACAAAACACTGCAGAACTTGTGGATGCCCAGAGAGCACACAGAGAAGACAGAATGAGCAAGGCTTTTCAATACAGGTAGCTCATACATTTTACCTTAGGTTTGCTTTTCTTTTTGCTGCAGCTGAAGGCTGAAAGAATAGAGATAGACAATTCTCAGCTTGGTGACATTTACTGACAGCAAAAATGTTGTTATGAATAGAGCTCATTCTACAAACCTCTATAAACCAAGCCTTTTACTCTTAAATGGGAAACATTTTATAGGCAGAGGTTATGTTGAATTAATATATAGAGCAAGAACTGAATTCTTTTTTAATACCATCCCAGTTAGAATGTCCTTTTTCAGAAGTGTTCTAGGGAAGTTTGCTTCCTTAGGTCGTAAAATTTTCCATTTTTGTCTCATTCAATGAAGTTTTATATTTCTTTTAATGGGGGTTCCAGGACTTTTTTGTTTCCATGATTAGAGAAATGGCTTAAATATCTATGGAAGTATAACTGAATATTGGCTAACACTCACTCATATTAACCTAAAGTTGATCCATTTTGCTTTATTGATTGGTAGTAGGTTGGTGAGATAAGAGAAAAGATACCTACTTTGGGCTCAGATGTTGAATGGAAGAAGATAATTAAAAATTGGAATAAACAAGCGGAGAAAAAGTTCAGCTGCTTATATTGGGACAATATGCACTATTATAAAGCTTTCAGAGGCATTTCACACAGGGAATCTTACTTTTGTTTTGAATTTAGGGCTCTGGAACAGAGGAGGTAAGGGAACAGCCAAAGTTCAAATTCATTTCCCCTGGTCCAAGGAAGTAAGTCTTCCTATTTAGAATGGAGATGTATTTTAATAATGTCAAGATAATGTAGTAGGACTAAATTACCCATGGCATTTTTCACAGAACTAGAACAAAAAATTAATAAATTTGTATGGAAACACAAAAGATCCCAAATAGCCAAAGCAGTACTGAGAAATAAAAATGGAGCTGGAGAAAAATCAGGCTCCCTGACCTCAGACTATACTACAAAGCTACAGTAACCAAAACACTATCTTACTGGTGCAAAAACAGAAATATAAATCAATGGAATAGGATAGAAACCCCAGAAATAAATCCATTCACCTATAGTCAACCAATCTATGACAAAAGAGACAAAAATATACAATGAAGAAAAGATAGTCTCTTCAATAAGTCATGCTGGGAAAACTGGACAGCTGCAATGTAAAAGAATGAAATTGTAAACCCATGGCTGATTCATGTCAATGTATGGCAAAAACTATTACAATATTCTAAAGTAATTAGCCCCCAACTAAAATAAATAAATTTATAAAAAAACAAACAAACAAACAAAAAACAAACAAACAAACAAACAAAAAGAACATTCTCTAACACCATACACAAAAATAAAATCAAAATGGATCAAAAACCTAAATGTAAGGTCAGACACGAAAACACTCTTAGAGGAAAACATAGGCAGAACATGCATTGACATTAGGCACAACAATATCTTTTTGGATCCATCTCCTAGAATAATGAAAATAAAAATAAAAATTAAAAAAAAATGGGACCTAATTAAACTTAAAAGCTTTTGCACAGTAAAGGAAACCATAAGCAAAATGAAAAGACAACCCACAGAATGGGAGAAAGTATCTTCAAACAAAGTGACCAATAAGGAATTAATCTCCAAATTACACAAATAGCTCATGCAGTTCTGTGTCAGAAAAATAAATGACCCAATCAAAAAATAGGTAGAAGATCTAAACAGATATTTCTCCAGAAAGACATATAGATCACCAACAAATAAACAAACACATGAAAAGATGTTCAACAGAGAAATGCAAATCAAAGCCACAATGAAGTATCACCTCACACAGGTCACAATCAGTTCTGTTCAGTTCAGTCACTCAGTTGTGTCTGACTATTTGCAACCCCGTGGACTTCAGCACACCAGGCTTCCCTGTGCATCACCAACTCCTGGAGCTTGCTCAAACTCATGTCCATCGAGTCGGTAATGCCATCCAACCATCTCATCCTTTGTCACCCCCTTTTCCTCCTGCTTCAGTCTTTCCCAGCATCAGTGTCTTTTCTAATGAATCAGCTCTTCACATCAGGTGGCAAAACACCAAAAAAAAAGGTCACAGTAGCCATCATCAAAACGTCTTCAAACAATAAATTTTGAAGAAGGTGTGGAGAGAAGAGAACCCTACTGAACTGTTGGTCAAAATGTAAACTGGTACAACCACTATGAAGACCAGTATGAAAGTTCCCTAAAAACTAAAAACAGAACTACCATATGATTCAGCAATCCTACTCCCAGCCGTACATTCAGAGAAAACCATATTTTGAAAATATACATGCACTCTAATATTAATTGCAGCACTATTTACAATAGCCAAGACATGGAAGCAACCTAAATGTCCATTAACAGAGGAATGGATAAAGAAGATATAGTGCATATATAAAATAGAATACTACTCAGCCATAAAGAAGAACAAAATAATGCCATTTGTCACAACATGGATAGACCTAGAGATTATCATACTAAATGAAGTAAATCAGAGAGAGAAAGACAAATATCACATGATATCACTTGTATGTGGAATCTAATTTTTAAAAATGATATGAATTAATTTATTTACAAAACAGAAACATTTCAAAACCAAACATGTTTACTAAAGGGGAAAATGGGAGGAGTGGTGGATTTGGAGCTTGGGATTGACATACACACATTATTATTCACAGAATAGATGACCAACAGGGACCTACTCTATAGCACAGGGAACTCTACTCAGTATTCTTCAGTGGCCTACATGGGTAAAGAATCAAAAAAAGAATGAATGTATGTATATATATGGGTGAATCACTTTTCTGTACACTTGAAACTAACACAACGTTGTAGATCAACTATACTAAAATACAATTTTTTAAAAACTGATAAGACAGTCAGAGTAAGGTCATTTAACTTAATCCCTAGGCAGAGATTTTTTCATGGCAATATCAGTTACTTCCTAAAAGAAGGAAATGCTAAAAGCCATGTGAAAACATTCTTCCCCCACCTCTCTACACAAAATACAAGTTCCTCCATAGGCCACTGAGTAAACCCACCATTTCCCTTGTAATACTTGAATAGAAATCAGTGCAAAAGCAATATTTGTACTGCTTAAAGAAACTTACTGAAACCTGATGACCGAAATACTGTTTGAGCTTTATTAAGGATATGCCAGTCTAATAGTTTCTTTTATCTTTCAATATGAAGAGAGAAAAGTAACTTTTACTTTTTATTTTAAATGGAATCAGAAGAGGATATATATGCAGGACCATCTCAGGATCTTGTTGCATTCAAAAGTGAACTTGGATCTGGTACTCAATCATTTGCTTGGCTTAGATTTGGAAAAGATTCTCTGTAATTCAGGTAAATTGGTTCTCAAAAAATAGCAAAAAAAGACAAGTTTTTAACCTCCAAGTTGCCCATAGATGAAGCTTGTTGCTCCATAGGCTTCCCAGCTGGTGCATCTGGCTCCACAACAGGGTGTGTCAGGTTCTATCTGTCATAATGCTCCACATGACCTCATGGTTCAGAGATGAGTGCAGATGATGAAAGGAGATGGTGTCACTCACAATATGAGGTCTCAGCTGGGGAAAGTCTCAGAAAACCTCCAACCCATTTTTAAAAGTAAATGAAAAGCTCAGCTTGTTGGGCAAAATCAATTTTATTTGGCTCAAAATTTTATCTCAGAAAAAGTTAAGAGCACGTGAGAGTGAACAAAGATTGCAAAGTTGGGTTCAGAGATTTCATTTAGTTCAAGGATAGGTATTAGAATTCTCCCACTTAGCTTAGGCTTCATCTCACTTGCTAAATTCTTTGATTTATCTCACCATTATTTAAAAAATACATTTAAGTTAGAAAACCTATGTGGGTTTTCTAATTGATGATACAATCTATGATATCACTTAAACTCACACAGTCCTTATTACCGTTCAGAAACAAATGCTTGTTTTATGTTCTTTTGCAATTGATGCCCAATGACACCAATAAATATCTCTGTGTTTATATGATATCATTTTTCATAGAGGAAACTGAGACCGGTCTCAGTTAAAAAGAAGATTTAGATAGAAATAAAAGAGAGATCCAGGTAGTAAAATGTTAGGAATAAAACTACAGTTATTAGAGTTGGAAGTTTTCTTAGAAATCATCCATTTCCTAAAATATAAAAACTTAAGAATAATATTTCCACAAGATGTTCTGAAAAAAGTCTCATTGTTAAAGAAATATAAGTAGTAGTGTATAATATACCATCATCTGGAGATGCTCATTGTATATCAGTGTATTAAAGACCTAAGAATTTTTTAAATTTTTTTTTCAAAAAGCTCTTTAACATGTTTCTTCATCATTTCCTCAAGGCAATGTGTAGTGGTGACAACTCATATAGATTTGGCTCAGAATCATAACTTTACTACTAAGCGTGTGTACCAGATAAGTCAGTTAGCAACCCTAAACCTGAATTTCCCTCTTTAGTAAATGTGCATGCTAAGTTGCTTCAGTCCTGTCCAACACTTTGTGACCCTATAGACTGTAGCTCACTGGGCTCCTCCGTCTATGAGATTCTCCAGGCAAGAATACTGGAATGAGTTGCCATGTCCTCCTCTAGAGGATCTTCTGGACCTAGGGATTGAACCCGTGTCTCTGTGTCTGCTGCATTATCAGGCAGGTTTCTTTACCACTAGCACTACCTGGAAAGCCCCTAGTAAATGGGGGATAATATTATTTACTTCCTAAGGTTGGAGTGAGGATGAAACAAGAAAATGATAGTGAAGATCCTAGCTTTGCAGCACATCACATATAGTGCATATCGTCTTCAAATTGAAGTTTAATTAACAGCAAGATACCTTTGATGTAAATAACACAGGAAAACATAGTTGTTATAGGAATTAAAACAATGCATAGTCTTGGAAAGGAAATAGATTATGAGTAAAAGTAAATGGTACATGATGCATAGAGTTACCAGCAGGATGTGAAATCTTTGGACTTCTAATATTGTTCTCTTTCCATGATTGTTTAGTCATCTTTCATGGGTTATGGATTAGGTGATTATATAGAGGAATGATGTGAAGTGAAAGTCGCTCAGTCATGTCCAACTCTTTGTGACCCCATGGACTATATAGTCCATGGAATTCTCCAGGTCAGAATACTGGAGTGGGTAGCTTATCTCTTCTCCAGCAGATCCTCCTGACCCAGGAATTTAACAGGGGTCTCCTGCATTGCAGGTGGATTCTTTACCAACTGAGCTATCAGGGAAGTAATGATAAGGATACACAATTTGGTACTGTATCATCTAGATTCAGATTCTAAACTGCAAATTCTTAGTGCTATAAAGTTAGGCAAGTCACTTGACTTTTGAGCCAGTTTTCCTATTTGTGAACCATGAGTTAAAATATTCTTCTTTGTAATAGGTGCTGAAGATAATTAAATTATAGAAAATTTATCATTTGTTGAAGGTTAATCATATCCTAGGCCACAATTCCTAGGTAATAATGCAATAAATATTTTGTCTATAGTAAGTGAGCAACTGTTTATGAATACTGTACAAACTATAGTGCTATTTGTAAATATTAGTTAATAGTAACAGTGAATGCTACTTGGCATCCCACTGTTTCTAAGTAGTTAATTAAATATCTGTATGACTTCAGATATAATTACTATAATGCCTAGTAATTATACAGAAGAAGAAAAGAAGATACACTCAGTCCCCAAGTATTAACAATTTTGAACTCTTAAAGAAGTTTTAAAATCTGTTCTATTATCAAATTTCAAATAATGCAAGAAACCAGATTCAATTTGCTCTATGCTATCTGGGAATCTCTGTTCTCTTAGCTCAGACTTTCAAAATGCCCATTCCTAAGAAACTGAGGATACATAAAACTTTTGTGAGTGGACCCAATAGGAATGAGAGTACGTATTATTATTCTTATTTTTCATAAGAGGAAACCGAGTTTTAGCCAGTCCAATGAACAGGAAGTTAGAGAGGATATAAACCTAATTTTTAAATTTCAAAGTCTAAAAGCCACCTTCTACTGTGTCCAAGATATGACAAAGAAAAGATAATTTAACAGATGATTTCTAGAGCTCAAGCTCTATCAGATCAATTTTATTAAAGGATTGATTTACTTTTAAAAAATGACCCCTGGGCATATGTCATGTAGTAAAGAGATAAATTTATTCCAGGAAGTTTTATAACAGTTAATTATTTTTATATCCATAAGTGGTTATCAGAAATGCTTGAGGAATGTTCAGTCTGTACATTTTTGAGGATAAGAATTATAATATCCCATATGCCCTCCATGGAAAGAGAAATTAAGCTGGGTAATCTTTGTTCAGCTTTGGTGCTATATTTGTTTTTTTGTTCACATTTGTTTTTCCTCCTCTAAGTTTTATACATATGCTCTCTAAAACTCAAGACAAATATTGGATAATTAGATATATAATTTCCCAAAAATCCCTTGTGAGTGAAAAATCTTTTTGGAAATGACTTTTCATCATATAATCTATATAGAATTTTCAGCAGTAAACAGATATTTCAATGAGTATTCATCAAACATCGTTATAATCAAGGTGTTGTGCAGGGTACTAAATGACCTTACTGCTTTGAAGGAAGTTAAGAATTTGGTGAGTGAGGTGGACAAAGACAGGAAGTATTTAACTTGTAAAGGATGTATTGGGCCAGCACATGTACTGGGTCCTTTGCTCTGCCTGGATGTACATGCTAAGGTTCTCCTAATGCTCTGTTCATTCATTTATCCAAGGCACACTCACTGTGAGTCAGTCGGATATTAGGAATTTTACCAGTCTCTCATGACATTACTGTAAAAAATTAGCATAGGTCTATAAACCTTGTCCTTAAGGAATAGGAATCTGATTGACGTTAGTAACTATGCTATTACAATATAGATTGACATGATACAGGCAGTAGAAGAAGCTATTGGAATATATGAAATGAAAACCACCCAAACTTGGGAACTCAAGGAAGGCTTTCTCAAAGTGACATCTGAACTGATAATTGAAGTCAGAGAAAGAATAGCCCCAGAAAAGAGGGGAAAGTGAAGGAAATATTCCAGCCTAGAGAAGAGTATATAAAAAGAACAGCCTCAACCTCATACTTTAAAACAAATAGAATTGAACCAATTGAGTAAAATTTTTGAGAAAGGGAAAACCGTATGTGAAGTTATAGAGAAATTAAATCCACTATGTATATGAGGAAGCAATAGTATTTTGGTATAATTCTATAAAATTCTGCAGTCAAATAACAGAACATGAATCCTGAGGAGGGGAGGAGGGTCAAGATTGAAATGGACCTTGATATTATTAGGTAGTAGCAAACCACTGACAGGTATCACACAAAGTAATTGCTTCCTCAGATTTACAGGTAATAAAATGGAGGACCAGAGAGGTTCTATGACTTGCCCAAAGGCATACAGCTAGTTAGAAAAAGAATTGGCTACACATGCCTCACCTTCAGGCATTTAAATTATTTGGGAAATTTAAACCAATGACAAATTGATTGTCAAGTAACTGATATCAGTGGCTCCTTCTCTCAAGAAGACTCCCTGAAATATGTCCTTCCCAGAGTAAATCCTGGGATGATGTCTAGATAAACACAAAAGAAGGCCATGCTTGCTTGATTTGCAATATTCTTCCCTTGCATCACTCCCTTTTCGCCTCACTTATGTTTGATTATTCACTGTCTCTCACACTGAATATGAGTTTCAGAAGGGTCACTGTCATCTTGTCGCAGAATGAGAACTGTCTCCCCTGAGTTCCCCAGCACCTGCAGCACAGTTTACATTGATTCAGATTAGCTCTGGGTCAGCAGTGCTGTAAGAAGAGGGTTTTAACTCCTTCTAGCCCTGGTTTCTTTCTCGGAGTGAGTCTTAGGACAACACATTCAGAGGGTTCCTCTTCCCCTGATCTTTCCTGCTCACTTCCTGCCCTCTCTCCAGAGTAGGCTGGGTTTTCTCCCTCAGCCTGCAAGCTTCTGTTTTCTGCCTGGCTGAGCTCACCGCCTTCCTATGACACCTCAGGGAATTGCCCTCTTATTACCACAATTACAATCTGTACACATTTCATTAAACTAATATCACTTTGCACAGGCTTTCTCCACAGAACTGCACAGCTGGAGGCTCATTTCTTTTCCTCAGCTTAAACACTTTGACAGGTTAAGAAAGCTATTATGTCTGAATAACAGGTGTTGCAAAACAATGTGCATTTGATGTTTAAATGAGAGAGCTTCTTTATTGACTGGCTTTATTGCAGCTAAGGCTTTCCTTTTTCACAATGACTGAATTTTTATTGTTTTTACTGCTTTTTAAAGTGTATTCTGTTGTTTCAGAATAGGTCTGAAGTGACTGTGTGTGGTTATTTGTTATTCTGCTGTCCTCTCCTTTTATTATTATTAT
Organism: Giraffa tippelskirchi; assembly: GCF_054371585.1. Classification (NCBI taxonomy): domain Eukaryota; kingdom Metazoa; phylum Chordata; class Mammalia; order Artiodactyla; family Giraffidae; genus Giraffa; species Giraffa tippelskirchi. The sequence continues at coordinate 83,025,249 of NC_137275.1, read as the reverse complement.
TATTAGTGCTTCTTGCTTTACTTCTCAGGTGAAAAAGAATTGCAGAAATAGAAGGGTTTTGTTGGGTTTCTCTTTCTCTGTACTAGAAGCACACCCACTTCATGAACAACTCCCAGAGGATCGCTAACGGCCTCCTTCTCTATTATTTTCCTTCTGTTTTTATTGCCTTCTCAGTCCTCTCACCTACCTTCTAGTTACTGAATGAATTGGTTCCCAAATGAGAAACAATAAAATACATAGAGAGAGCTTACTGTTATGCTTCGTTATCTGAATATCATTGTCACGTTCTTTGTTTAGGATTTTGCTGCATAGAACATATACAGGGGTATATAATATTGGGTATTTATCCTTTTTATCTCTTAACATTTTGTTTATTTTTCCTTACATTTACCAGTGTTAAGCAAATCCTTATTCCTTTTCTCTTTTTCCTCACACAATATCATGCTCAGCAGGGTATAGTCTGCTTTATTATTTCAATAAGATGACTTTTGCTGAAGAGACAACCATGTGTTAAAATACCATTTTTCAAAGGTAAGTGCTCAGTGAGAGAGAACACATGATTATGAAAGCATAGAAATGGATGGAAATAAAAGATGACTTTGAAATATTTAGATGTGTATTCTTACAATATCTAGTGTAGTGCTCTTCATATTGTAGGCACTCAAAAATGATTATTAATGCAAAGATAAGCAATAATGTACTTTTTGAAAGCAAAATGTAGATTTCATGTTTACTTACGTTTTATGGTATTAAAAAGCACAAAGAGAAAAAAGGAAGACAAAAGAAAAAGCTCACTATTTCTTTTAGCTGAATATTTTCAATTCTCTTAATATATTCAAAAGTTGTAATCATCCTAATTATCACCTTTTTTGTGTCTGTGAAGCCAAATGAGGTCATATCTTTGACTAGATGAGATTTACATTTTACTCAATATATGTATATCACCTACTAGAATTGGGGCAGAGCCTAGTTCCCTGTGCATCTTTAGTATCTAGGGCATATTTGAGAACAAAGTAGGTACTCAGTAAGAGATTGCTGAATGGATTAATCTTAGCCCCTTTAGAGGTGAATTCTTTTTTAGAGGGGTGGGCTGTGCTGTGTCTTTGCTGCTGTGCAGGCTTTTCTCTCATGGCTATGTGCAAGGGCTACTCTCTAGTTGTGCATGGGCTTCTCAAAGCAGTGGCTTTTCTTTCAGAGCATGGGCTCTAGAGCACTTGCGCTTCAATAGTTGTGGCACGTGGGCTCAGTAGTTTTGGCTCCTGAGTTATAGAGCACAGGCTCAATAGCTGTGGTTCACAGGCTTAGTTGCTCCAAGGCATGTGGGACCTTCCTGGATCAGGGAACGAACTTGTTCGTGTCTCTTGCATTGGCAGGTGGATATTTTACCACTGAGCCACTAGGAAGGTCCTAGGAATGAATTCTTCACCTGGATTTCAGATGGCTCCAAGACCTCTTGAAATTCTAAGTACAATTTTGTGTATACACACAGGAGTGGGACAGTGAGAATTCCTGGTTTTCACCTGATTATCAAAGGAATCCATGACTCCAAAGTTTATGAATCCCACCCTAAAAAAAGTGTTTTGAATGATAATGATAACAATGAAACATTTGGCAAATGCAGAAATTATTTATTGAGCTTGTAGCTTAAGCATATTTTTCTGTTGTAAAATTATGCTTAGTTGAACATGGAATTTAGGAAACTAGGTAAATTTTACTTTATCTTATAAAAGTAATTTAAAAAGTGCTTTCTCCACAGAAGTCCATCCCACTAGATTACTGATTCACCAATATCCCTGGGAACAGATGAGACCAGTTCTATTTTTCAGGGATTTCCAAGTACATACAGTCTGTGTCTAGATCTCTGTGATGTCTATTTTTGTTAAAGTAGTAATTCTGCATTTATGAGGCACATTTCTCCAGAGAATTTCAAAGAACTTCATCAAGTTTCTACAAACTATGTAGAGCAAGACTCTGAGTCTTCTCACTTGACAGGTAAGGAAACTAAAATGCAGATACTGTTTAATGATTATTCTCATAGCTATCTGGACCATGACTGGATATGCAAATCAAAATATTAATCCTGAATTTTTCATTAGTTGGTTGCTTCTAAACTAATAAACACAGAAAAATTAAATATTTATAGATTTATGAATACCTTTGTAAAACATCTCAATATATATTTCTTTCTGATTTAAAACTGAGAAAATAATTTTACCTTAGGAAATTGGTTTTAAAATGAAGGAAAATGTTGTATAGGTTTGAGCCAATGGATTTAAATGAAATGTTATGAATTCCTATCAATATAATAAAATCTAGTAAAATAGTATATGATTCAATAGATGATGGAAATCCATTAAAACAGCTTTATAGAAATATCTGCTCTCTTCATATAACTCCACAGATGTGGGTGATACATGAATTTTCAGAAAAAAGGTTTTGCTTGAAAGATGATGAATGAAAGATCAGATTGAGAGAGTTTTGCTCTCTAGTTTCTTTACATCTCAACTATGTTAATTAGATTATTTAACATGACATATATTCCCTTTCCAGATTTATACTTTAGGCCATTTTGAAACTTTACATCTTTAGGTATTTATGTGAAGGAATATTAAAAAGTTATATTCAGCTTTGCCTCTTTTACACTCTTCCCTTTTAAATATTATTACAAGGTATGACTATGCTTCAACTTATTCTCTGATTCAGCCTATTGAAAATAATAGAATCAGTTGTCCATAACAGTTCTGTCAATTAGATTGTATCTGTGCTGTCTTTCTCTTATCCTAGAAATTCATCTTCTTGAAAGCATTTGTGTTATTGAAAGCAATGGAGCTGGGTAATGCTGGCCATTACCTTTACTTCATTTGCATTTTTGTCCAATATTTAATCCCCAAGTTCCCTCCTCTCTCCCGAAGCCCACATCACTCCACTGCATCTCATCAGGTGCCCTCTCAGCCACACAGAGGCAGCTTGCTGTGTGGAAACAAACTGGGTACAAACAGTTTCCCAAGTGTCTGGAGCTTCTCACGCTTGTTCCTTAAGCCAGCAGCAGCTGGGATGACCCAGATACTAGAACTGTTTTCCTCTCTCTGGGTTTCCCCATTTCCAGGAATGACCATTGTTGCATTACCTCCAGGATTTGAAAACCCAGCATGATCCCTGTGGGTGGTACAATTTCCTCTGCTGGAAAAATGAGGGCACAATGGGAAACTTAAAGCCCCAAAGAGCAGAAGGGTGAGTGTAGCAAAGCAGAAAATGTTAGCACAGTGTTCCATTGTGCCAGCAAATATTCCTTCCTATGTGTGTGAAACCAGTAAGAGAATTACACACTCACCTGCCCAGTTACAGGCAACTGTCACCAAGAATAAATGCAGCTTTCAAATACAATAGGGAAACAAGAATTTATTCAGTCTGGGGATTAAATCTAAGCAAAAAAGAAAATGTCATGAAGAAAAAATATGTATGATTAATTTAATAAGATTTATTTTCTGCCCAGTAAATCCTAAATAACTTATAAAGAACAGTCCCTGGTCGTAGAAGGAAAATAAGTCTCTAAGTTTTCTTTTGGCTTATGATGAAAAAGGACTTAAGTTATTAGTCAATATCCCTAAAAGATTTTATCTAAACCCATGGTTCCTAAACTTCAGCATGCATTACAGTCACCTGGGGAATTGGTAAAAGTACAGTGGCTCAGATCCTATCTTGCATCAATTTGTTAGCCTCTATACTCTGGTAGCTTTCCAAACAATTCTCCAAACCCAAGTTTGAGAACCACTTTTCCAAACCATGAAGGGAAACAACTAAAACATTTCAATACTATACGTTCTTTAATTTTAACTTTTTTGTACAATTTTAAGTTACAAAATTTAATAGTAACCTTGGAACCATCTTAGACTCTCTTATATCCCACATCCAACCTATCAGCAAATCTTGTTGGCTTTTCCTTTGAAATGGAGCCCAAAGCTGATCGCTACTCATTACCTTCACCTCCATCATCCTAATCAAAATTCAGTATGAGCCTCATATGTACTTGTTGTTCAGTTGCATAGTCATGTCCCATTCTTTATGACTACATGGATGGCAGCACACCAGGTCTCCCTGACCTCATCATCTCCCAGAGTTTCCCCAAGTTCATGTCCCTTCATCAGTGAAACCATCCAGCCATTTCATCCTCTGATGCCCTCTTCTCATTCTGCCCTCAATCTTTCCCAGCATCAGGGACTTCTCCAAAGGGTCGGCTGCTCACATCACGTGGCCAAAATACTGGAGCTTCAGCTTCAGTGTCAGTCCTTCCTTTAAGATTGACTGATTTGATCTCCTCACTGTCCAAGGGACTCTCAGGAGTCTCCTCCAGCACCGTAGTTTGAAAGCATCAACTCTCTGGAGCTCTGCCTTTTTTATGGTCCAGCTCTCACAACCATATGTAACCATTGGGAAGACCATAGCCTTGATTATATGGACATTTGTCAGCAGAGTGATGTCTCTGCTTTTCAACACACTGTCTAGGTTTGTTATAGCTTTTCTGCCAAGAAGCAACTGTCTTCTGATTCCATGGCTGTGGTCACCATCTGCCCAAGATTTTAGAGCCCAAGAAGAGGAAATCAGTCACTGCTTCCACCTTTCCCCCCTCTATTTGCCATGAAGTAATGGGGCCAGATGCCATGATCTGTTTTTTTAACATATAGTTTTAAACTGCCTTTTTCACTCTCCTCCTTCACCCTCTTCAAGACATTCTTTAGTTCCTCTTCGCTTTCTGGCATTCAGTTCAGTTCAGTCGCTAAGTCATGTCTGACTCTTTGCGACCCTGTGGACTGCAGCACACCAGGCTTCCCTGTGTATCACCAACTCCCAGAGCTTGCTCAAACTCATGTCCATTGAGTTGGTGATGCCATCCAACCTTCTAATCCTCTGACATCCCCTTTTCCTCCTGCCTTCAATCTTTCCCAGCATCAGTGTCTTTTCCAGTGAGTCAGTTCTTCACATCAGTGGCCAGTATATTGGAGCTTCAGCCTCAGCATCTATCCTTCCAATAAATATTCAGGACTAATTTCTTCAAGATTGACTGGTTTGATCTCCTTGATCTCTATTCTATTCTATAGAATAGAATCTCTCTATTATACCAAGGGACTTTCAAGAGTCTTCTCCAACACCACAGTTCAAAAGCATTAATTCTTCAGCACTCAGCTTTCTTTATGGTCCAACTCTCACATCCATACTTGACTACTGGAAAAACCATAGCTTTGACTAGACAGACATTTGTCAACAAAGTAATGCCTCTGCTTTTTAACATGCTGTCTAGGTTGGTCACAGCTTTTCTTTTAAGGAACAAGCATCTTTTAATTTCGTGGTTGCAGTCACAATCTGTAGTGATTTTGAAGCTCAAGAAAATAAACTTTCTCACTCTTTCCTCATCTATTTGCCATGAAGTGATGGGACTGGATGCCATGATCTTAGTTTTTTGAATGTTGAGTTTTAAGCCAGCTTTTTCAGTCTCCTCTTTTAGTTGCAAGAGGCTCTTTAGTTCCTCTTCACTTTCTGCCATGAGGGTGGTATCATCTGCATATCTGAGATTATTGATATTTCTCTGGGTAATCTTGATTCCAGCTTTTGAGTCATCCAGCCCAGCATTTCACATGATGTACTCTACAATAAGTTAAATAAGTAGGGTGACAATATACAGCCTTGTTGTACTCTTTTTCCAATTTGGAACCAGTCCGTTGTTCCATGTCTCATTCTGTTGCTTCTTGACCTGCATATATATTTCTCAGGAGGCAAGTAAGTTGGTCTGGTATTCTCATCTCTTAAAGAATTTTCCACAGTTTGTTGTGATCCACACAGTCAAAGGGTTTGGTGTAGTCAATAAAGCAGAAGTAAATGTTTTTCTGGAAATCTCTTGCTTCTTTGATGATCCAACAGATATTGGCAATTTGATCTCTGGTTCTTCTGCTTTTTCTAAATCCAGCTTGAACATGTGGAAGTTCTCAGTTCATGTACTGTTGAAGCCTGGCTTGGAGAATTTTGAGCATTACTCTGCTAGCATGTGAGATGAGTGCAATTTTCTGCCATTAAAATGGTATCATCCACATATTTGAGGTTGTTGGTGTTTCTCCTGCCTATCTTGATTCCAGCTTGTAACTCATCCTGCCTGTCATTTCTCATGATATGCTCAGTGTATAAGTTAAACAAACAGGGTGACAACAGACAGCCCTGTTGTACTTTCTCAATCCTGAACCAATCAATTTTTCTATACAGGGTTCTCACTGTTGCTTCTTGACCTACATACAGGTTTCTCAGGAGACAGGTAAGATGGTCTAGTACTCCCATGTCTTTAAGAGCTTTCCACAGTTTGTTAAGATCCACACAGTCAAAGGCTTTAGCATAGTTGATGAAACAGAGGTAGATGTTTTTCCGGAATTCCCTTGCTTTCCTGGAATGTTTTCCTGGAATCATTTGCTCTATGATCCAGCAAATGTTGGCAATTTGATATTTGGTTCCTCTGCCTTTTCTAAACCCAACTTGTTCATCTGTAAATTCTTGGTTTGCATAATGCTGAAGCCTAGCATGCAAGATTTTAAGCATGACCTTACTAGTATGGGATATGAGTGCAACAGTCCAATGGTTTGAACATTCTTTAGTACTACCCTTCTTGAGAACTGGGATGAAGATTGACCTTTTCCGGTCCTGTGGCTACTGCTGGGTCTTCCAGATTTGCTGACATATAGAGTGCAACACTTTGATAGCATCAGCTTTTAGGGTTTTGAATAGGTTTATTGGAATTCCATTACATCCATTAGCTTTACTGACAGCAGTGCTTTCGAAGGCCCTCCTGACTTCACACTCCAGAATGTCTGGCTCTCAGTGACTGACCACATCATTGTGGTCATCTGGTTCATTAAGATCTTTTTTTGTACAGTTCTTCCATGTAGTCTTTCCATCTCTTGATCTCTTCAGCTTCTACTAGGTCCCTACAATTTCTGTCCTTTATTCTGTGCCCATCTCTGAGCAAAATGTTCCCTTGATATTTCCGGTTTTCCTGAAGCGATCTCTAGTTTGTTCCCTTCTGTTGTTTTCCTCTATTTCTTTGCATTGTTCATTGAAGAAAGCTTTCTTGTATCTCCTTGCTATTCTTTGGAATTCTGCTTTTATTTGTGTGTACCTTTCCCTTTCTCCCTTGCTTTTTGCTTCTCTTCTTTTTTCAGCTATTTGTAAAGCCTCCTCAGATAACCACTTTGCCTTATTGCTTTTCTTTTTCTTTGGCATGGTTTTTTTGGTTGCCTCTTGTGCAATATTACAGACCTCAGTCCATAATTCTTCAGGCATATTGTTTACTAGGTCTAACCCCTTGAATCTATTCATCACCTCCACTATATATTCATAGGGGATTTGATTTTAGTCATACCTGGCTGGTCTAGTGGTTTTCCCCATTTTCTATGCCACAGTCAGCTCTAGGTCTGTATACAGCTTCTGCATTTTCAGCTACAAAGAATATAATCAATTTGACTTTGATATTGACCATTTGGTAGTGTCCATATGTAAAGTCATCTCTTGTGTTGTTGAAAAAGGGCATTTGCTATGACCAGTGCATTCTCTTGGCAGAATTCAGTTAGCCTTTGCCCTGCTTCCTTTGTACTCCAAGGCCAAACTTGCCTGTTACTCCAGGTATCTCTTGACTTCCTACTTTTGCATTTCAATCCCCAATGATGAAAAGGATATCTTTTTTTCTGGTGTTAGTTCAAGAAGGTCTTCTAGGTCTTCATAGAACAGATCAGCTTCAGCTTTGGCATTGGTGATAGGGGCATAGACTTGAATTACTGTAATGTTGAATGGCTTGCCATGGAAACAAACCAAGATCATTCTGTTGTTTTTGAGGTTGCACCCAATTGTTGCATTTTGGATTCATTTGTCAATTATGAGGACTACTCCATTTCTTCTAAGGGATTCTTGCCCACAGTAGTAGACATAATGGCCATCTGAATTAAATTCGCTCATTCCCATCCATTTTAGTTCACTGATTCCTAAGATGTCAATGTTTATTCTTACCATCTCCTGCTTACCATGTACAATTTACCTTGATTCACGGACATAGCATTCCAGGTTCTTATGCAATACAGTTCTTTGCAGCATCAGATTTTACTTTTGTCACCAGACACATTCACAACTCAGCATTGATTTAGCTTTGGCCCAGCTGCTTCATTCTTTCAGGGGCTATTAGTAGTTGTCCTCTGCTCTTCTCCAGTAGCATATTGGATACCTTCCAACCTGGGAGACTCATCTTTCGGTGTCATATCTGTTTGTCTTTTTATACAGCTCATGAGGTTCTCATGGCAAGTATACTTGGGTGGTTTGCCACTCCCTCCTCTAGTGGATCATGTTTTGTCAGAACTCTCCACTTTATGACCTGTCTGTCTTTGGGGGCCATACACGGCATGGCTCACCTAAGCTACAACAATAGGACAGTTTCCTAGAATCCTCCCAGTCCCCAGTCCCAAGTCATACGAAAGCCTGAGTGATCCTTCTAACACTAAATAAGACCATGTTACTCTCCTTCTAAGAATCCCTCATGGCTTGCAATGCAATTCAGAGTAAAATCCTGTGAGTTATGGACCTATTACCTCACTTTCCTCTTTCCCTCATTTATATGTCTTAACACATTGCTTTTCTTGTTGTCCCTTGCACATGCCATTCTTGCTTCTGTCTTGGAACTCTTGTCCTGGCCTGTTGTTTTGCTTGGATCACTCTCTCCCATATTAACCACCTCAATCACTGATCTGTTTCATTCAGACCTCTGCTCAGCTGGCTTCTTGTTCACCCTTGGTAGAATAGAACAGAATAGAACATGAGCTTCCTGAAGCTGAGACTTTGTCCTTTTTGTTCTGAGGAGTGGTATATTATTAGCATTCAAAATGGTTCTGATAAATGAATGGATATATAATTTCTTCTAGAAATAGCCTCAAATCACAATCTGGATAGTATTATTGAGAATTACATTAAGTTTATGAGAGTCATTTTATAGATGAGAGAACTAAAGTACAGATTCATCATTTATTTGAGGGCATTTATCTAACTAGCATTTAACTATCTAACTACTATCTAACTAGATAGAATTATATTTTCCCCAAAACTCATTAGACCTGTGTCTGGAATTCAGACCTCTCATGACTTCCAAAACAACATTGTGTGCCATGGCACTTCCTTTGGGCTTCACATTTTAAATTTAAAAATTACATTTTTGAAATAATATTATACATGTTAACAAAATATTTTGGTAATCATTCTGTGAATGCACAGAAAATGCAGCTTATTACTTAAAATAAAATTGATGACTGTGATACTTAAGTGTTAGTTTGTTCGGAGTTCAAATCAATATCTATTCTCAGGCAATGTTTTCGTGAGTGTATTTCCTTGTTATTATTCTTCCACATACCATACACTCCAGCTTCTACATCTAGATTGTGTTCATGATGGGTGACTTTATAGTCTTGTATCATCCTGTTATACCTAGGTCTGTCCGTACTTAATGTTTCATTCCTAGAAAGTCTTTATTCCATAGTCATTAAACAATCTAATTCCACATAAGAAGGCTTTTGCTTATTTGGGAATATTCAGTGTAATCCCAGGATAAAATCCTTAGATACTAAGGACAGTAAATATAAGCAGCAAGAGAAAAATGTTAAACAAATGTTTCAGTGAAGTGGCTATTAAATTTAACAGTGAGTGAATTAAAAAGCAATTCATTAATGTCAATTAGCTAAGTGGATAAGAGTTGACTTTTTCCTGTCTAAAAGAGGTTTTCCACATAACAACAGTCCTTGCTTTCAAGAGCTATTCATAACGCTACTGTCATCCTACTGAATGTATTTAGAATGGTGAAAACTGGAGTGTGAGACTGGAGCTAACACTGTGCCATGAGTACTACAGGAAAGGGCCAGGGAGATGGCTTCAAAGCTGCATCAGCATGCTAAGCGTTTGCAACAAGAACTCCAGAACAGTGTAGTCACTCTCCACTAAGAAAGTCACAGCTGGTTCCAATAAGCCTCATGCCCCTACTTTCTTTTTCCAGAAATCCACACAGTCTGAGTGCATGTAGAATCCAGAGAGAAGCTAAAAATATATTCTCATAATTGATAAGAGTGTTCAGAAGTTAATATCTGAAAGTGCAGTCCAACAACAGTTATGTGCTCAGTCGCTCAGTTGTGTCCGACTCTTCGTTACCCCATGGACTGTAGCCTGCCAGGCTCCTCTGTCCATGGAGTTTTCCAGGCAAGAATACTGGAGTGTGTTGCCATTTCCTACTCTAGGGAATCTTCCTAGCCCAAGGATCAAAACTGTGTCTCTTTCATCTCCTGTGTTGGCAGGTTGATTCTTTATCACTAGCATCACCTGGGAAGCTACTAACAACAGCTATAAAATGAAACTTATATTAACAAGTCACCTACAATAGCAATAAAAACTATAAAGAACTTAAGAAAAAGTTTATTGGAAAACATGCATTAAAGTATAATAGTGTAGCATATTAGTTAATAACCTAATACTAGTTTTCATAAATTTTCTATGTGCTTATAGTAAATTTATCAAATCATTAATTAGGGAAAATAGATATGTACTGTATATGTCCTTCAGTAGAAGCTTGCTTAATTGTGCTGTTGACATCTTTTGTAACCTTACTATTTTTTACGTTGTTTTCCAATATGATATTTTTTTGTAAATAATTGTGATTATCTTTAAGCATGAGGACACTGCAATGGATACTATGGAGAAAACAAAAATGTCAACAAAATGTCACTATCATTAGGATCACGACCTAAAATGAATGAAAATATGGGTGCAATTACCTATAGATGTTATTACTCGGAGGAAGGCAAGCAAGGCAAAAGGCAGGAAAAAACAAACCAAAAAAACCCCTACTTTTTCAGGTGAGTTCTACTAAAGCCTCAATATAATTCTATGTTTATATTTTCCCCACTTACTAAGAAAAACGCGGCTTTGAAACTAAGAACTTTTCCCTCACTGAACTTTAAACGTGTTTTTTGTAGAATATCTCAAAATCTGACCCAGTTTTTTATTTGTCTGGGGTTTTTAACAGCCGGAGAAAACTCCATGAAAAGCAATTGTAAAATAGCCTTTGTTTGTTTCCAATTGCAATTTTTCAACTTCTTCCACCTATTAATAAAGAAAGTACTGCTTTTCATAATAGGTAATTACTTTAGATAATGTTATAGGTGGTTTAACAAGTCTTATAGTTCAAAAATTGATTTACCTTTTATAATAAAAGGGAACTCAGTAAAGATGGCAATGAAATCTTTTGGTTATCTAAGACATTTATGTTAAAATAAGATAAGTACACAAGGTAGTTGAGTTCAAGTAATTATTTGTCAAATTGATATGATTCCCCTCCTTTTTTTGCCAAATAAGTAGAACAAAGTAGAAGTGATGATACATTACTTTTCAAGGACAAGCCATACAAGGTAATGTAGCTTCTACCTGGCTCAACCCCTACCCCAGCTTTCTCTTAAATGCTCACCCTTAGCATCCGGCCACTGTGTATGAAGAATTTCAGGCCATGTGCAGTAGTCATGAATAAGTGTTCTGATCAGTATTCCAGTTAAGATATCAAATGAATGACATCAGATTCTAGACATGTGAGTGACCAAGCCTTGAGATGATTACAATTTCCAGCCTTGAAGCCACTTCAAATGATGCTGAGTACAGCAGAGATAAACTATCCCTGGTGTTCTAAGTTGCTTCAGATGTGTCCAACTCTTTGCAACACTATGGACTGTAGCCTGCCCCGCTCCATCTGTCCATGGGATTCTCCAGTCAAGAATACTGGAGTGGGTTGTCATGTCCTCCTCCAGTGGACCTTGCCCATCCAGGGATCAAACTCACATCTCTGTGTCTCCTGCACTTGCAGAAGGGTCTTCACCACTAGTGCCACCTGGGAAGCCCTGCTCAAATTGCAGATTTAAAAGCAAAATAAATGTTTTAAGATGCTAAGATTTGAGGTTTCTGTTGTACAACATAAGGTAATTAGAAAAAGGAGAAATAAGAATTTAACATCAGGAGCTCAAACCAAAAATTCTTCATTATTTTTTACATATTATATAAGTTGATATGTTGATTTCATATAAATCTGTTAACTTTTGTTTTCTGTATTATGGGATAATAGTATACAAGATGCATTTGTTATTGTTCAGTCACTAAGTTGTGTCCAGCTCTTTGTGACCTGATCAACTGCAGCATAACAATTTCCTTGCACCCCAAGAGTCTTCTCCAGCACCACAATTTGAACGTATCAGTTCTGTGGTGCTCAGCTTTCTTTATGGTCCTACCCTCACATCCGTACATGACTACTGGAAAAACCATAGCTTTGACTATATGGACCTTTGTAAGCAAAGTGATGTCTCTGATTTTTAATATGCTATCTAGGTTTGTCACAGCTTTCCTTTCAAGGAGCAAGTGTCTTTTAATTTCACGGCTGCAGTCACTGTCTGTAGTGATTTTGGAGCCCAAGAAAATAAAATCTTTCACTGCTTCCACTTTTTACCCTACTATTTGCCATGAGGTGATGGGACCAGATGCCATGATCTTAGTGTTTTGAATGCTGAATTTTAAGCCAGTTTTTTCATTCTCCTCTTTCACCTTTATCAAGAGGGTCTTTAGTTCTTCTTCATTTTCTGCCATTAAAGTGGTATCATCTGCATATAATTTAAGTAAGCAGGGTGACAATGTACAGCCTTGACACACTCCTTTCCCAAATTGTTCCATGTCCAGTTCTAACTGTTGCCTCCTGACCTGTGTACAGGTTTTTCAGGAGGCAGGTAAGGTGGTCTGATGTTCCCATCTCTTTTAGAATTTTCCACAGTTTGTTGCGATCCACGCAGTCAAAGGATTTAGTGTAGTTAATGAAGCAGAAGTAGATGTTTTTCTGGAATTCCCTGGCTTTCTCCGTGACCCAACTAATGAATGCATATTTTGAATTAATATATATTATTTTTGATGAATCAATTAATATTAGATGTATACATATATAGATTCATAATATATTATATATGGCAAATTAGTCAGTATTTCATATGTTGAAAGCATTGTTTTCCTAATAAATTCTTCATCACTAAATTAAAGTATCATTATTTGACATTCATATCTCCTTATCAACTGCATTCTGAGGGTGTATCAGTTCAGTTCAGTCATTCAGTCATATACAACTCTTTGCGACCCCATGGACTGCAGCACACCAGTCTTACCAACTCCTAGAGCTTACTCAAACTCATGTCCATATAGTCGGTGATGTCATCCAACCATCTCATCCTCTGTCTTCCTCCTCCTCCTCCTGCCTTTAACCTTTCCCAGCATCAGGGTCTTTACCAATAAGTCAGTTCTTTGCATTAGGTGGCCAAAGTATTAGAGTTTCAGCTTCAACATCAGTTCTTCCAGTGAATATTCAGGACTGATTTCCTTTAGGATGGACTGGTTGGATCTCCTTGCAGTCCAAGGGACTCTCAAGAGCCTTCTCCAACACCACACTTAAAAACCATCAGTTCTTCAGTGCTCAGCTTTCTTTATGGTCCAACTCTCACATACGTACTTGACTACTGGAAAAACCATAGCTTTGACTAGATGGACCTTTGTTGCTAAAGTCTGTCACTGTTTCTATTGTTTCCCCATCTATTTGCCATGAAGTGATGGGACCAGATGCCATGATCTTAGTTTTCTAAATGTTGAGTTTTAAGCCAACTTTTTCACTCTCCTCTCACTTTCATCAAGATGCTCTTTAGTTCTTCGCTTTCTGCCTTAAGGGTGGTGTCATCTGCATATCTGAGGTTATTGATTTTCTCCTGGTAATCTTGATTCCAGCTTGTGCTTCATCCAGTCCAGCATTTCTCATGATATACTCTGCATACAAGTTAAATAAGCAGGGTGACAATATACAGCTTTGACATACTTCTTTACCAATTTGGAACAAGTCTGTTGTTCCATGTCCAATTCTATCTGTTGCTTCTTAACCTGCATACAGATTTCTCAGGAGGCAGGTCAGGTGAGAAGGCAAAAAGATAGGACACTGATGGATGGTGTATACCTGGTGCATTTTAACATTCTGGTTTTTTATTATTTACTTTATTATTATGCTATAAGTGTGTCTCTTATTTTAAAAACATATAGCTGGATTGTTAAAAAGTGTCAATATTTGAATCAAAACTGATAAATTTAATTCCCTTCTATTTGCTGTGATTATCAACATATTTATATTTTTTATTCGATTTTATTTTGTACTTTCTTTTTACCCAGCTATAACCATGTTTTTTACTCCTCTTCTTCCTTGCAACCAGGGTTTCTTCTCTTTCATTTATTAATTTTATTTCTCCTTTGGATTGCAAATTATACATTGTCTATTTTTTTAGTGCATACTCACATTTTCAGTGTCCATATGTAACAAAGGTGAAGCCACATCTCAACTCTACTCCTGAACAATTTTATGAACTTGGAATGCTTAACTCTGCTTTTCTTCCCTCACATCTTTCATGCCATTAATTTTCTATATTTTAATTCTATGTTGTTATCCTAATACTATAGGAAAAGCACTGACTGACAGTTTTATGTCATAAATATGTATCATATACTACCAAAAATTTTCCTCATTATCCTCTGTTATATCACAGTACACCTTTTGAGGTTCAATTTTCATGTTCCTAAGATGAAGCTTTTAGAACATCCTTTAGTGAATGTGAGGGTAGCAAACACTGTTTGATAATTAGAAAACAGGTTTACTTTGCCTTCATTCTTTAGTAATAGTCATGGCAGAGATTTTTTTTTAATTTTATTTTATATTGGAGTATATTTGATTTACAATGTTGTGTTAGTCTCAGGTGTACAAGAAAGCGATTCAGTTAAGGGTTCTGATTTCCAAAGCAGGGGTGTCTCCACCTGGACGCATACACAAAGTTCCAATGATTTCTATAAGTTATGACTTTTCCTGACAACTTAAGGCTCCTTATGGCATGAGACAAGAGGACAACAGGATGACTCACCATCCTGGCAAGGATAACTGACCTGGATTATCAGCCTGATGTTACACAAGAGGGACAGGGAGGAAAATGTTTGGCACCAGGTGATTCGCTTCAGTACCTTTTGCTACTTCCTTGCTCATCTTTGACAGTAAATGGATTAATGTAGAAAAACAGCCTAAAAAGGGCAAGCTCAGATCCCACAGGAATGTCACAGTCACATCCCTTAGTAAGCCACCTAGACAAAGAGAATCAGCTGAGGATAGAAAAAGCTAGAATGTATCAATAGTATACATTGTACACTCTGTAGTATATACAGTTGGTGAAGGACAGGGAAGCCTAGTGTGCTGCAGTCCATGGGGTCGCAAAGAGTAGGACACGACTGAGTGACTGAACCGAACTGATCAATAGTACAGAAGGAAGACTTGTGCATAATTTGTGATCCTAAAACCAGCTGTATCAGTGGGGCTGTAGTTTGACCCATTAACCTTTCTCTTCTAAGTTTTCCTAAGGAAAATAAGTACACCAGCATCCTAAAAGATTTGCTCCAAAAATTTATACATACACTTGTACCTAACAGGCACATATTTCCTTTCAGAACTCAAAGACTAACTCTCCCAGCTCTCAGCTCATCCTTCTGGCTGTCTGGGCCCTCTGGGAACTACCCACAGTTGGAGAGATCTGGCTTGTCCAAAATAAACACTCCTTCCTGGGCAAGTCTGCATTCAGTTGACAGGTCAGTATGAGACTACAAAGACTCAGTCCTCTTTGTTGCAACTCTGAGGCTCGTCTCAGCTTCAGAGCTCCCCCTCTTGGCTAGCTGAGGCCTTCGCTGAGACAGCCTCCAAACCCAGGCCCTCCCTTGGCTGTTGATCCTGCAAACACCCTCTGATGCACTCTCCATCTCAGAGTCTCCTTCCTGTGGAAATCAACACCTTCAAATGCCCTTGACTCTTCAAATATGTATGTCCCTCCAGGAGGACCAATATGTTTTCTGTTTAAAAAAAAGTGTGCCTTACTAATCTCTTAGTTCAAAACCTCTGCTAAGGGTGTCTGCCTTCAATGCTCACCTTTTCTTCAGTGCCAATCCATACCATACCCCATTTACAATGCACAGTCTCAATCCACATTAACATTCCCCTGCCCAGTGTCTAAAAGACTATTTATGCTCCTTATCCCACTAAGTCATATAGTTTATATTTCCCTGTAAATGTATTTTTCTGCTAAGTAAGAAATATTCTTTAAAATTTGAGATTATGTTTTAAATAATTTGTGAATTCTGTAATGAATCTTGTGTAACACTAGGCACATTATACAACTGCAAGTATTTGCTAATTTGTAGATTACCTAATAGATGTAATCCATACCTTTATCTCTCTACCTCTCCCTCTGTAGCTCACTAAACTCAAGTTCTACCTCCCTCTCTAAACTACCTTCCCTTTCACCCCATCTTCAATATCCATTGCTGAGTTAACTATGGCAGAAAGAATCCTCAGCTATTGCGGTTTCTCCATAAATGGTGGCATTTAAATGAGTGTCTGAATAAATAAATGATTAACCTATTAAGTCAAGTTCCCCCAGACCTAGAATCGTCTTACCAAACCATAATTAACAGATCCTTGCATAAATCTATATACACTCATGTGAACCCTCATTACCCCTATCCCAATGCTCTGTTGTCCCCACATCATGTCTGTGGCCATCAGGAGAAAAGATCTGGTGTACCTGTAAGGAGAATGGTAAAGTGGAAGAAAGCCAGGGCTCACTGAGCCTCTGGGTTATAACATGTCCTATCTTCTTGTGACACTTGGGCTCACTGTTCTCCATTCTACTCTACCTGGTAATCAAGGACTGCGGCCCTCCTCTACAACTAACCCAGTACCTAAGGGTCCTAGGACTTCACTAATTCCTGCCAGTCCTCTTGTTGTTCAGTCACTCAGTCATGTCCGACTCTTTGCGACCCATGGACTGCAGCACACCAGGCTTCCCTGTCCACCATATCCTAGTTTGCTCAAACTCATGTCCATTGGGTCAATAATGCCATCTAACCATCTCATGCTCTGTTGCCTCCTTCTCCTCCTGCCCTCAATCTCTCCCAGCATTAGGGTCTTTTCCAATGAGTCAGCTCTTCACATCAGGGGGCCAATCCTCTTACCCTAGATCTAAATCCTGCTTAGTTCACCTCTGGCTCTTATCAGAAGATCCTCCTTTGTATGGACAAACCACCGGACGTAGAACAAAACATCACTCTGCCCCATTTCAGAACTGAATTATTACCAAATCCTCCTTTACTGCTATGTCCCAGAATGCAGATTGATATGCTTGGTATGTAACTGTGACTATGCTTATGCTCACTAGGTACAGGGCTTCAAATGCATACTGGCTCTCTTGTGCTCCATTTGGGTAAACGTGGGGTAGGAGAAACTTCTACAACAAACATTGTTCCCTTAGTTCCATCTGGATGCCATTGCATTTACTTCTAATGGGTCTTGGCCTTCCCTAATATATTAGTTATCTAGGGCTGCCATGACAAAATACCACAGAAAGAGGGGACCTAAACAACAGAAATTCATTTTTTCATTATTCTGGAGGCTAGACGTCCAAGGTTAGATATTGAAGGGTTTGGTTTCTTCTGATGCTTCTCTTCTTGGCTTATACATGCCTGCCTTATCGCTGTGTCCTCATATGGTCTTTCCTCTGTGCACAGTATCCCTGGCATCTCTCTTTGTATCTAATTTCCTCTTTTTAGAAAGCAAGTCAGCTTGGATTAGGGCCTACCCTGGGTTTCATTTTAATGTAATCGCCTCTTTAAAGACCCCATCTCCAAACACAGTTACGTTCTAAGGTAACTGGGTGTTAGGACTTCAACATAAACATTTGGGGAAGGGCATAATTCTACAGTTCTAACAGTAGCATATACACTACTCTGTGTTGCTGATGTCTTAGCAGTTCTTTCATTTGAGCCATCCCATTTAACAGGTAATCTCTTCCATAGCAACTTACCACTACTGAAAAGCAAACTAGATAGCTCCCCCAAATACTCTGTAATCATTGCTGCTATTAACCCAGTTTAGTTTTTTTAAAATAAATAAATTCACTGGCCTCTACTTCGATTTGTTAAGTAAAAAATAGTTAACAATTCAAAAATAAGAAACTCTCACCCCCACCCCCAGCCCCAGATCCTAAGTATTTCTATATATTCCAGGAGAACATATTATATTTTGTTTAATTAGATAAACATTTCAGAAACAATATATTCTTAACTGTTTAAATTTGTGGCTTTGACCTCTGTTAGTAATTTTTCTATTTCAAAATATCTGCATTCATTCTCAATAAACTCTCCAGGAAAATGTGGAGATTAATCACTTTTCTGTGTGAGTGAAGAAAATTTTACTGTTTACACAGTCTAACAATGTATAAGAAATTTATTATAACGTAATAGGAATCTGAGACACCAGGGAGATACTGAAGATTTGGAAATGTTAGTATAAAATGTCATCTATTTATATACTCCTTCCTAATTCTATCAAATCCCTGACTGAATTTCATTCCTATAGTACTCTGATACACAGACACAGGCAAGATTAAAAGAATACAAACCACAATAATGTCATAAAGATTGTCTGCAATGCTAAGGGAAGTACCAGGATTTGTTCTATTTTATCACTGCTCAGAGACTGACTACTCCAATTTCAGATGATAGATTTGTCAGGAAATTAAAATGCCCAGGAGTGGATATTGGAGGGCTATCTAAAGGATCCCATTATTGACATCAGAGAAAAGAAAACTTGCAAAGATATATAATCTTAACTGGACTCTGTCATAACAGGCTGACCACTTGCCAACAGTTATTCTAAGAAAAATAACACAAAAGTGTGTAAAATTTGCTGTATGTCTTCCCAGGTTGGTTGGAAGAGCTGTGAGAGTTTTTAATTCATTTAAAATGTCCTTTAATTTTTTTTTATTTTGTGGCGGGGGGGGCTCCAAAATCACTGCAGATGGTGACTGCAACCATGAAATTAAAAGATGCTTGCTCCTTGGAAGAAAATTCATGACCAACCTACATGGCATATTGAAAAAGCAGAGACATTACTTTGCCAAAAAAGGTCCATCTAGTCAAAGCTATGGTTTTTCTAGTAGTCATGTATGGATGTGAGAGTTGGACTATAAAGAAAGCTGAGCACCAAAGAACTGATGCTTTTGAAGTGTGGTGTTGGAGAAGACTCTTGAGTGTCCCTTGGACTGCAAGGAGATCCGGCCAGTCCATCCTAAAGGAAATCAGTCTTGAATATTCACTGGAAGGACTGATGCTGAAGCTGAAACTCTGATACTTTGGCCACCTGATGTGAAGAACTGACTCATTGGAAAAGACCCTGAATCTGGGAAAGATTGAAGGCAGGAGGAGAAGGGGGAAGACAGAGGATGAGATGGTTGGATGGCATCACCGACTCTATGGACATGAGTTAGAGTAAGTTCCAGGAGTTGGTGATGGACAGGGAAGTCTGCTGTGCTGCAGTTCATGAGGTCACAAAGGGTCAGACACGACTGAGTGACTGAACTGAACTGGGCTTTCATTTTTGAAACTTCTTTGACAAAGAAGTAATGGAGAGGGGGGCAGTCAACCAGTGCGAAAAAGTCTAATGAGGAAACTTTACACTAGATATTACATGGGAAATATAAACAGTCCTTAGACTGTGTGTTATAAAAAAGTGTATGTTCCCTTATTTCATGTTTTACTATGTGTCAGATGGCAGAAGTGCTTTTAAATCTTCCCTCTCTTCCCCCGAAACTTTTTATTTCAGTAGTGAAAACCAAGGATAGAATGCAATCAAATAATACACTGGATTTACCATGATAACATCACTTTCTTGGGTCCTTCAAAGCTCTTAATCATGGTTGTATTGAATTATCTGTTTGTCTTGTAGTTCTTAGAGAACAGAGGTGGTATAATCTGGGTCTACAAGACCTCCAGCCTTGAGGGCCATTTTGTTTGGCCCTCAAAATGCTGGCCTCTGAAGCACTTAAACAAATAAACTTTAGCCGGCTATTTTAATATAGGCCCAACCTCCTTGAAAAATGAAAATTGGAAGATCATTTCCGCATGTTAAAATACCACCTGGGAATTTATTATACTTATAAAATTGAAGGGAGAATGAGTTCTGTTTCTCTTTTCTAAATAGAGTCTCCATTTCTAAATAGAAAAAAAAGACTGATGATCATATTTTCATTTTTAATTTAGTTCATTTTCCTAGATATTGTTGTAGGGGAAAGGAAATAAAGTGTTTATTATCTTTGCCTTGAGATCCTCAAAAAGACATTCTGTCTGAGATCATGCAAGAATCCATGAATGTAAGCTTGAAATGATTATAATTATGGGTTTGATCATCACATCTTACACATTTCTCTTTTCATTTCAACATCTATTATTGAACACCTGTACTGAGGTCAAAACGGTACCATAGGCTTTGAGAGATACAAAAAGAATATGTGACAGTATTTTCTATTACAGGTGTTAAAAGACTATTTGGAGAAAGAACAAATGTACAAATGAAATAGTACCAAAATAATACAAAACCATGCATATTTGGAAACCAATGAAGATTGTACAATGTTGTAACTTCAGAGAAAGGAGATATTAATCTAAACCACAACAAACAATAAAGATACCAAGACAGAGGTGACTCATAAATGGTATATATTAGACATACAGTCTCATAAAACAAGAAACAATATTTAAAATAGCAGAAATATAAAAGCTCCAAGGCAGAGATGATTTTAAAAATATCTAAAAGGGGATTTTGATATTAATATTTTGAGGTAGTGATGAAAGAAAAGGATGAATACATAAGACATTAGAAAGGCATGATGCAATGTAGTAATTACTTGAAACATAGAAAACAGTGTTATTTCCATCATCACTTTTATTTCATCTTTATAGTGGTTTTCAAATTTAGCATAACTCACTAGTGTTAATAGCCAATATGTCATTGGAATATCCATAATAAAATCTGGTTAAAACCCCAAAACCTTCTTAAGAAGCTATGATCTTAGGTAGCAAAGTCTAGAAGGTCCACTAAAGTTCCATTCTTCATCTCTGACATCTAGACCCAGGAGTGATGAAGAAAACCATGTTCTTACAAATCATTCAAGTTAGGGTACAAAAATAAAGGTGAACACATATGTGCCACTAACGGTGCACATATACTCATTCATAGGTAAAAACACATATCCTTGCCATCAAGAATGTCACAACTGTTAAGAAGAGACAAACATAATATTAAAGCTTTCTGAATATAAGAAACACACGTACTATTTTAGTAATAGAACTGTGTATAAGACATGATAACACACTCTTCCTAGGAATATTTATAAAATACTACAATGGAAAAGGTGATTTCTAATTTAAACAAGAATAAGATTTTGCAAGATATACTGAGACTGAAAGAGTATGCGAAGCAAGATAAATGACATGGGCAAAGGCAGGAATGCATGCAACATCTATAATGTTAGGGTAACCATAGGTATTTTTTTTATTATTGGAGCCTGGAAAAAAAAAAAACAGGAGGGTAGTGCTGAGAAGTAGAAGAGAGGCAAATCATTAGCTATAGCTTTGTTGTATTGGACATGGAGAACCACTGAAGTGTTGAACCTGGGAAGAAACATGATCAGATTACTCTGCCTGCACTAAAGAAAACAGATTAAATATGGTCTAGAGGCAGGAAATTCAGGGGGCCATTGCAAGAATCCAAGTGTAAGATGATTATGAGGGATTGGATCAAGGCACAATAGTAAGTATAGAGAGGAACGTATGTATCTGAGAGATTTTTAGGAAATAAGATTTACAGGACTTGATTACTTTACTACTGATAATAATGAGGATGGTAATGATCATAACAATCGTTGTTCATTCGCTAAGTCATGTTCTACTGTTTGCAACTCCATGCGCTGCACCACATCAGGCTCCTTTGTACTCCACTATCTCCCAGAGTTTGTTCAAATTCATGTCTAATAGGTCAGTGATGCTATCCAACCATCCCATCCTCTGCCATCCCCTTCTCCTTTTGCCTTCAATCTTTTCCAGCATCAGGGTCTTTTCCAATGAGTTGGCTCTTTCAATCAGCAAGCCAAAATATTGGAGCTTCAGCTTTAGCATCCATCCTTACAATGAATAGTTAGTGCTGATTTCCTTTAGGATTGACTGGTTTGATCTCCTTTCAGCCCAAGGGACTCTCAAGAGTCTTCTCCCTCACCACCATTTGAAAGCCTCAATTCTTTGGCGCTCGGTCTTCTTTATGGTCCAACTCTCACATCTGTACATGACTACTGGAAAAACCATAGCATTGACTAGATAGACCTTTGTTGGTAAAGTAATATGCCTGCTTTTTAATATGCTGTATATTTTGGTCATAGCTTTTCTTCCAAGGAGCGAGTATCTTTTAATTTCATGGCTGCAGTCACCACCTGCAGTGATTTTGGAGCTCAAGAAAATAAAGTCTGTCACTGTTTCCATCATTTCCCAATCCTTCATTTGCCATGAAGTCATGCGACCAGATGCCATAATCTTAGTTTTTTGAATGTTGAGTTTTAAGCCAACTTTTTCCCTCTTCTCCTTCACCCTCAGCAAGAGTTCCTCTTCTGTTTCTGCCATTAGAGTGGTATCATCTGTATATCTGAGGTTGTTGATATTTCTCCTGGCAATCTTGATTCTAGCTTGAGATTCACCCAGCCCAGCATTTCATATGATGTACTCTTCTTAGAAGTTAAATAAACAGGGTGACAATATAGAGGGTTGTCTTACTTCTTTCTCAATTTGGAAGCAGTTAGTTGTTCATGTAAGGTTCTAGCTATTGCTTCTTGACCTGCACAAAATTTGCTCAGGTGACAGATAAGATGGTCTGGTATTCTTTCAGAATTTTCCAGTTTGTTGTGATCCACACAGTCAAAGTCATTTGTGTAGTCAATGAAGCAGAAATGGACATCTTTTTCTGGAATTCCCTTACTTTCTCTATGATCTAGTGAATGTTGGCAATTTGATCCCTGGTTTCTCTGCCTTTTCTAAACCCAGTTTTTACATCAGGAAGTTCTCAGTTCATGTACTGCTGAAGTCTAGCTTGAAGGATTTTGAACATAACCTTACTAGCATGAGAAACGTAGGAAGGCACTGTATGGTAGTTTGAACATTCTGTCTCATTGCCCTTCTTTGGGACTGGAATGAAAACTGGCCTTTTTTAGTCCTGTGGTTATTGCTGAGTTTTCCAAATTTGCTGACATATTGAGTGTAGCCCTTTAACAGCATCATCTTTTAGGATTTGAAATAGCTCAGCTGGAATTCCATCATCTCCACTAGCTTTGTTCATAGTAATTCTTTCTAAGGCTGTTCAACATCATAGTAATCAAAGTCTATGCCCCAACCACTGACGGATGAAGAAGCTGAAGATGATAGGTTCTGCTGAAGATGATCGGTTCTATGAAGAACGCTAAGACCTTCTAAAACTAACACCATAAAATGATGTCCTTTTCATCATAGGGCTTGGAATGAAAAAGCAGGAAGTTGAGAGATATCTGGTGTAACAGGTAAGTTTGGCCTTGGAGTACAAAATGAAGCAAGGCAAAGGCTGACAGAGTTTTGTCAAGAGAACATGCTGGTCATAGCAAACACCCTTTTCCAACAACACAAGAGACAGTCTACACATAGACATCACCAAATAGTCAATACTGAAATCAGATTGATTATATTCTTTGAAGATGAAGATGGAGGAGCTGTATACAGTCAGCAAAAACAAGACCTGGAGCTGACTGTCACTCAGATTATGAGCTTCTTATTGCAAAATTCCAGCTTAAATTGAAGGAAATTATGGAAAACCAATAGACCATTCAGGTATGACCTAAGTCAAATCCCTAATGATTATACAGTGGAGGTGATGAATAGATTCAAGAGATTAGATCTGGTAGGCAGAGTGCCTGAAGAACTATGAATGGAGGTTTGTAACATTGCACAGGAGGCAGTGACTGAAACCATCCAAAAGAAAAAGAAATGCAAGAAGACAAAACGGTTGTCTGAGTAGACTTTACAAATATTAATACCTGAAGAAAGAACAGAAGCAAAAGGCAAGGGAGAAAGGAAAAACTATACCCAACTGAATGCAGAGTTCCAGAGAATAGCAAGGAGAGATAAGAAGGCCTTGTTAAATGAACAATGCAAAGAAACAGAGGAAAACAGTAGAATGGGAAAGACTTGAGATCTCTTCAAGAAAATTGTAGATATCAAGGGAACATTTCATGCAAGGATGAGCATGATTAAGACAGAAATGGCAAGGATCTAACAGAAGCAGAAGAGATTAAGAAGAGGTGACAAGAATACACAAATAAACTATACAAAGACCTTAATGACCCAGATAACCACGATGGTGTGGTCACTTATTTAGAGCCAGACATCCCGGAGGGTGAAGGTATGTTTAATTCCCCAAAACTTGTTGACCACTAATGTGTCTCACCTGAGTAACTGGGACTTGCTTTCACCTAATAACTTGAGTCTTGATTAGTATTTCCCTTCTATCCTTCCTCCAATTCATCAGTAAAGAGTACAGTCATTCCTTACCACTTCCATAGCCACAGCCCTTGTCCACTCTGCAATCATCTTTCCTCAGTATTAACCAAAACTTCTTGCTAACTGGTTTGCCTGTTCTTGTCTGTTTCCCTACATTCTATTCATCCTACAGTACTTGGAGTGACATTCCCCAGGCTTCAGAGACATCAATTGATTCTCAGACCTAAACCAGAACTCTTTCTGAAGATCATCAAGGCCCTACCTGAGCAATCACTGGTTACTTCTCTGACCTAATGTTTACCTTTCCTCCACCTCTCTCATTCTGCTCAACATACAGTCTTTGTTCTTCTGTGAATACACACAGGCAAGTTCTGCTTCAGGGCTTTTGTACTTGTTTTCTCTGCCTGGAATTGTATTCAGAGAATTCCTTCCCACAGACAGATCTCCGTTCAAACATCATCTCTTAAAAAATGTCTTTCCTGACCATTCTATCTAAAACAGCATTCTTTTCTTACTCCACGGTTGCTCTCTAGCCTCCAACCAACTTCGTCCTTATTCATTTGTAATTGAGTATTTTTATTCAATGAATATACCTATTATTTGTTAACTGACTATCTCCCCTGGTAATATAAACAGAGATTTTCTTTGGCTTGTTCCCTGTTATATCCCCCCGGGACCTGGGATAAGCCTCCTGCATTCTGCAGGTATATAATGCTTGCTGAATAAATTTAAAAAAATGAAGGAAAGGATGAATTAATGCTCTTTTTATAGATGAAGAAACTGTAGCATAGAGAAATAAGTAAATTTTCTAAACTCCTACAGCTATTAGATGTCAAGAGCTGAATTTTAAGCCTAAGCAATATCACTAAGAACATGCATGTTTATATGCTTTGTGACTGACAGTGGAAACTGATTCACAAAAGAAGGTACTAGAGAAAGACAAATAAATTCCCTCTCCTTCCCTTGTTTATATATTCCAGTTAAAATTTTAGACCAGATATGATTTCATAAGAAGAGAATATTCAATATAGCAAACATAAAAGCAGATTGAAAACAGAGTCAGTCATAGTGGTGTGCTAGAAAAATGATGACTTGGAGTGAAAAATACAGCTTTCATATTAACCTCTACCATATAGTCATAAAGATGGGCTTCTTTCCTCCTATATGTAAAATGGCTAAAGAAAATTCCTACCTCAGATATTGTGAGGATCAAATGAGATCATATATGTGAGATATTTTGTAAAATAGCAACATTGGTTTTCTTTATCTCTATAATAGGACATGATCTTGCCTAAGTGCATGCAATGATTGTGGGTTAGAGCATATTGTTATAGCCATGCATTCCGGGAAACAAACTCACTCAAAAGAACAATGCAGAAAGTGGAGTGCAGTGTATTACACCAGCGGGCCCAAGGTAGTATCTCCTCTTAGCCAAGGACCCCGACCAGTTTTTGTGAAAACCTTATATACCCTAAGTGTACGTGCCCAAACCCACCTCCCGAAATTCCCTGAAACTAGTCTGAACAAAGGAAAAGAAAGATACAATCAAAGTTAACCGTTGATTCATATGCCTTAAGCCTAGGTAGTTAACAGTGGACAGTTATCAATAGGCCTGTGGTCATACCCCAATAAGCATAATAGAATTTATGATTCTATTTGGTTACACAGATAATTAGGGTATTCTTTTAGGTGACAGAGAGTCTAGGTACGAGCCCTGGGGCTCTTCCATCCGGGAGTTCTCATTTTCCAGTTGGTATGTTGTTTCCATAGATACTGGGCATATAGCTCAAAGTCCACTGTCTGGCCCAAGATGGAGTCCTGCTTTCAAGATGGAGCCTGTTATGTTTCCTCCTTCAATACAATTTCTTCTCTTTCTAACATGCTATATATTTTATTGTGGCATAGGTGTGTTATATGGTTAAACACCATTTGCCCAGATGCTTTCGGCTCCTGCAGACTTACCCAGTCTCCTGAGGAACCATGGACATACTAGGAAAAATTTGGCTCAATCCGTGCTAACTGGCTGATGTAATTGACCTTCTGTCTTACAATGCGTAATTACAGCCCTTGTATAGAGAGTTGCTAACAATGAGATCTGCAAAGAATTTCAGAGACAAGCTAACTCTTTGCACTTGTTTTCCCTATTAAATCCATTGTCAATTGTTGTGGCTGAATAGTTTAAACAAGCTGAGAATGAGCCTCTTCTGTGTATAAAAAATATGTAATGTAAAGCGGTGTCCCTCGAGTTGTTCAATGTTTATTCAAATCAGAGGTCTGAAAGGACTTGTTTCATGAGAAGTAAAGGGAAAAGTTTAAAAGCTTAGCCTTGGCAATTACAGGGAGCATGTTTTCTGTCTCTTCTCGTAGAAACACATGCATCTTATCCTCAATGGCTGCCAGCCTTCTTGTCAGATCAATTACTTTAAAACAATTGTTTCATTTGGAATAGATGCCACAGCCCAAGTGATGTCCCTTGTCAGTGACACATTCAATTAAAACAGCTCTGAATAGGAGTTCTGGGGGCCTACTGTGCCTTGTCCAATCTTATCAGTCAACAAAGAACAACCTTGGAGAATTCAGTGCCGACTGGTTCCACTGTCAGGTGGTTTGAACATGTTGCACCTTCCCAGGGTTCCTCAGAGTCTTTCGTCCCTGTGCCTTTTACAGCCAATGACAGGCGCCATCTCAGCAGTGTCTGGGTCCACAATGCCAAGAAAGCTTATGGCAGTAAATACGATGGCAGCTGTGACAATCCTGACAGCTGGCTGGAGCTCAGGGTGGCAGGCTGAGCCGGACTGTGAGCAGTTGGAGCAGCAGTGAGGTATGACCACCATTACTGGTTGGCAGATGTCAGTTTCCACACTACCAGTTACTACATGAAGGGACAGACACACTTGTATTATTATATAGGCAAGCGGAACTTTAAACAAACTCCGGGCACATAGCATGCTGTTTACCTTCCTTTGCTTTCAGGAAAATGTAAACGTTCTCTTCAAAATGAAAATTCCTTGCCTTTATAGTACGTGTACAATGGAAGAAGAATTTTATGAAGTAGCAATATCAGAGAATTGACACCTCCATATGAGAGCTGGGATCCGTGAAAGTAAAACTGATTCCAAAGAGAGGTTTGGTGTGTTGGCTGCCATTTTTGGAAAAGCACTGTGAGTTCACGTGTATCTTAAGACTCCTTTGTGTAAACATTGTACATGTTCCCTGTACATTTTGAATGTTCTCCCATACTTCTTTTCCTAGGCAAACTTACCATATCTCTACATCTGAATTATCTTTCTCATTTTTGAAGAACTGATTATAGAATTTCCTATTATCAGAGGAGATGGGTAATGTAAAATATATATTATCAAAACAGTTAAATGAAAAGAAGTTGTTATATTAACTAATGTGCACCATTGTGAGTTTATAGATAGGGCAAAATAGATTTCTGTGGCCATGTCAAATCTGTGCAGAATACAGATTTGCCACTTAATCATCAGGTCAACCAAGGTGGGCAAGCAGGCTCCAGGTCTGAAAATTTGTCATGGAACAGAAGTTGCAAGCTGTCAGACTAGATCTGACAGCAGGTAGTTTCAGAGCTGAACCTAGTCTCAGAGAAAAGTCAGTAAAGTGACTCAGGCACAAACTGGTACCACTGTTCTCACATCCCGACCCTGTGAGAGATTGAGGGTGCTTTACCTAAAATCAATTCTCTTAATTCCCAATCTCTCCAAATACCCATTAGCCTAATGATTAGATTCCTAACAAAGATCTGTCATAGATGTAGCATTTCTTACATAATAAGATGCCATTCTAAGCATTTTAAGGATACAGTGGGCTTTTAAAATCTACTTTATAATACTTTCAACATTTACTTTTAATTGGGTGAAATGTTTTGAAAATCCTCAAAGGTTGGCAAAATAGTCACTATGAAAGTTAACAAAAATGCCTCTAAGCTAGTATTATTTTAGTATACATGAGAAGTTGCATATTTGGTAAATGAACATTTTAGATGAATGTGTCATTAGGTAAATTGATCATTATGCCAACTAATTTTAAGAAAATCACTTTTAGGGAATTTGACATTCTCCCCTTTCTCACTTTGAAATTCTAGGATTTTTTTTTTTTTTATGTGCATAACAAAGCCACTGCCCAAGACAAGGTTTGCTTGGCTCTAACCCCAAGTAAGATCAAAGTCTCTAATATAAAGTCATGATAAAAATAGTACAAAAGCAAATGAGAATTTGCTACAAGCCTGGTATAGGCCAATGCACTTTGCATCCATTTATTCAATAACCACAGCTGTATGCCAGGCACTATTCTGAATTATCTCATGTCATCCTCACAGTGACGTTGTAGTTTATTCCCAAATGGGGATAGGGCTGGGAGCTGAAGGAAAGAGACACTACATAATTGCTTAATTAAGTGGTGAAGGTGGGTTTTAAACCCAGGTAGTCTGGATCAGTGCTTTACAGCCTCAGCAGATAAGCTCTGCTGAGAAGACATTAACGTGAAGCTCCAGTGATTTTTCAAACTGAGCAGGTAGTGGGGATATAGGTGATATCCCCTGTATGGTTAAAAAAAAATTGTTAGGGCTATGCCTTCTCAGCAATAGCATTACTGGAAGGTCAAAAATCACTGCTTGAGAGTGATTCTTTTCTCTGAGTGCATCTAATAATCTCCAGATCATAAACAGATGAAAGAGGACTCATCAAAAGGAGCATATAATGAGTAAGAAACTCCAGATGAATCCTATTAAAAGAGTAACCCTATGACATGCCGATAGTGTTCATACTCCTTCTCCATGCTGCTGCTGCTGCTAAGTCACTTCAGTCGTGTCCAACTCTGTGCGACCCCATAGACGGCAGCCCACCAGGCTCTGCCATCCCTGGGATTCTCCAAGCAAGAACACTGGAGTGGGTTGCCATTTCCTTCTCCAATGCATGAAAGGGAAAAGTGAAAGTGAAGTCATTCAAGTCATGTTCGACTTTTCGCTACCCCATGGACTGCAGCCTACCGGGCTCCTCCGTCCATAGGATTTTCCAGGCAAGAATACTGGAGTGGGTTGCCATTTCCTTCTCCATTCTCCATGCTATCTGGTTGTTTATGGAGACCCAAAGTGTTTCTATACCTCTCTATCTTAATACTCGTGCGATGGATGGGAGCTGAATATTTGAAGGATGTCACTCCAAGAAGGACTTTTCTGCTGCCATTCTGATCAAAGTGCCATAAATCAGGGCTGATGATGGGAATCATGTATGCATTTTTATGCCATTGATTAGGTGAGTGACCAGAACCCATCAGAAATGTACTATACTAAGGCAATATCCAATATTTGGTGCTAAACACCTTCTGGACAATGGAAAACTGTTCAGTTCTAAAATTACTATTGGCAGTACTTTTGGTGTCCTTAGTTAAATAAAACTTTCATTATGAGACAATTATAATGAATTCTAATACATAGTTCTTATGTAGATTTGTTAGTAACAACTATATAGGGGTGTGTGTGTGTGTGTGTGTGTGGTGTATATCTGCGTGCGTGCTCAGTCATGTCTGACTCTTTGCAAGCCCGTAGACTATAGCCCACCAGGCTCCTCTATCCATGGAATTCTCCAGGCAAGAATACTGGAGTTAAATTGTCATTTCCTACTCCAGGGGATTTTCCTGACCCAAGGATCAAAATGGCATCTCTTGAGTCTCCTGCATTGGCAGGTGGGTTCCTTACCACTGTGCCACCTAGGAAGCCCGTAACAAGTGTGTACATGTGTATGTGTGTGTGTGTGTGTGTGTGTGTGTGTGTGGCTAATTGGAAATTTAGGAAACAACAACAAAAGGCAAAAAGAAAGAAGAAAACTTCAGATAGGAATTATCTTAAAACTTAAAATTAGTATTGCTTGATGATTTAAGCTTTAATTTGCAAGATGAAGATAAAGACAAGAAAGAAATGTTAGTATGGCTAAAGAAATACTTGCAAAAGTTTAAATGTTCCTGCAATGCAACTTACACACTGGGGACAGTTTTTACAGAAGCAAAATGTCTTCCTGAGCCCAGCTGGAGATCAGTTTATGCCCTGAAGCATGATTATAATGTTAACCTTGAAAGGTCCTAATGAAATGAGTTTGATGGTCTCAGCCTATATATTTTTATATGCACTGGTGCATGCCTTGGAACATATCTTGATGGACTGTCTGCAGAATGGCACAGCATGTATTTGAGATTACAGTGTGACCCACAGTCTCCACACCATAACTCCTATTTTTTTTTCCCACATGATGCATCTCTCAAAATTCAGCCCAGGAGGGAGAAATGACTACTTAATGACAGTCTGTACATTATTGATGGGGCAGTAGGGTGGTAAAGAGATAACCCTAGGTGTCTTGTTTGCCAGTTGATTAACCAGAGTGAGTGCATTCCCTAGGGAAAACATGCTTTGCAGTAAACCAGTTATCCATTCAGTCTCTCACTAATGACAATAGTGCAAAAATTTGACACCCTCCTCTTTCCTCAAAAGCTTGGTGGAGTATGACTCTTTCAATCAGACTGCAAATTAAGACATAAAATGAAAATTGAGATGCATGCACACCACTTGGGTCAATGAAGTACGATTAAGAGCCTAGGTTGAGGTAAATGATTGAGTTATATTATTTGTATTTCATTGTAAAGATGACTGGTCTCCTGGGTAATCTTTCTATGTTTTAAGGCAAGAAATCTTTATATGTCTGGAAGGGATATGAGATTGCTATATGTATTACATAATATTCAGAAGTAATCACATTATAGGTTAAAGCTTTAATATTTTAAGGAATGTCTGGTCAAGTTCTAATGTGATGGTGCCGCTCTTTCTTAAAACAGGGGTGATCGACTTGTAGCTGTCCAATATTCTTATTCACTTTGGAACCAGTTTGGTAAAGTCAGCAGTTTATTTTCAGTATCCTGGAAAAAAAGACATTTAACTTCTCTTTAATCCATTGCTTCATGACATACACCAGCTCAGGATGCCTTCCTGTTATATATTTGATAAAATTTAGTAGCAAAACTTTCACAACTGAAAACTTTGTGTGTCTCACTCCTTTGAAC
The DNA here is from genome assembly GCF_054371585.1 of Giraffa tippelskirchi. NCBI lineage: Eukaryota > Metazoa > Chordata > Mammalia > Artiodactyla > Giraffidae > Giraffa > Giraffa tippelskirchi. The sequence continues at coordinate 82,993,635 of NC_137275.1, read as the reverse complement.
ATGAGTGTCAGGCTGATAAATAGCTTGCATTCTTTATATTTAACTACTTTAAATGGAATTCAAATTTTTTGCTCTGAGGCCGTTAGGAATTTATGAACCATTTTTCTTTTCCATAGTTTTCAGAGAGGAATCTACTTGTACAAAGATGACTCCAAGGCATTTGTCATTTCATACAGTGAGACCATTAGCAGTTATTGAGTATGGACCTAAGATTTTAGGAGTTCTGAGGAACTGTGGAAGCAGGACACATGTAGTTAAAGAATATAGACTAAACACAACCATTTTATTCTCCTTCATTGAGCATCTTTTCTTCTGTGTCTTACAGAAAACTCAAATTATAAAATTATTCAGATGTTAGCAATTTATTTGAAAATTTCCATCAGTTATCATGTTTTAGTAGTGCTATCTCCACACACCACTACTGTTTTCTTATTACTCTTAATATTCTTAAGGAACGTTAGGTTCAAAATCCCCTGTGACTCCAGCATTTCTCCTCCTGGCTAATGCAAGAAACTCAGATAAAGACTAAAATAGAAGAAGGAGATGAATTATTTAGCCAGCAGAAGACTAACTGGGTTTGAGGATCATTAAGAAAATCTAATAATGGTTTTCATGTATAGAACAGATATTATTCAGAGATTGATGGCTAGCTATTCTCTGCATTTTCTGAGAGTGTAAGAAGAAGTAAAATAGGAGAGACTAAGGCAGCAATGAAGAAACATTTCCTGATGTTGAAATTTGTTGGTTATGAATATGTTCAGTTATTTATTCAATATTTATTAAATTTCTACTATATGAGGTCATACTTGCTTGAGATGGAATTATTTACTTAGGTCTTTTTAGAATATATTTACATTATACTTGAAATGACTTATCTGGTCTTGTTTAGAGACAGAGAAGCAAATCATTGGTTTTATGATTTTTGTAATTCCTTCAAAGACTCGTAATAGAAAAAATAAGATGCTGATACAAATGTTCACACTAACATAACATGGATTTTTCCAACATCCATCTTAAGAAACATAGAAAAGAGTAATTAAGTATAAGCACCCATCAATGTAATCACCGAAGCTCCAATAGATTTAAATCCCTTTTTTAATCAAGGTCCAATTATGGCTGATTAATCTCTTTGCCCTCTTCATAGATTAAGCCTTGTTGTGGTAAAGGGGATTGCATAAATCAATGAAGCAATGAGCCATGCCATGCAGGGCCACCCAGGACGGATGGGTTATAGTGAAAAGTTCTGATAAAATGTGGTCCACTGGAGGAGGAAATGACAAAACACTCCAGTATTTTTATTTGATAACCCTATGAACAATATGAAAACACAAAAAAAATATGACACCAGAAGATGAGCCTTCAGGGTCAGAAGGTATCCAATATGCTGCTAGGGAAGAGCAGAGGGCAATTACTAATAGCCCCAGAAAGAATGAAATGGATGAACTAAAGTGGAAAAGATGCTCAGTTGTAGATGTGTCTGGGGGTGAAAGGAAATTCCAATGCTGTAAGAACAACAGTGTCAAGATAATATGCTGGTCATAGCAAACACCCTTTTCTAACAGCCCAAAAGATGACTCTACACATGGACATCAACAAATGGTCAATAACCAAATCAGATTGATTATGTTCTTTGCAGCCGAAGATGGAGAAGCTCTATATAGTCAGCAAAAACAAGATCTGGATCTGACTGTGGCTCCAATGATGAGCTCCTTTTTCCAAAATTCAGGCTTAAATTGAAGAACATAGGGAAAACCACTAGGCATTCAACTATGACCTAAATCAAATCCTTTATTATTTTACAGTGGAGGTGATGGATAGATTCAGGGAGTTAGATCTGGTAGACAGAGTGCCCGAGAAGTATGGACAGAGGTTCATAACACTGTATAGGAGGCAGTGACCAAAATCACCCCAAAGAATAAGAAATGCAAGAAAGCAAAGTGGTTGTCTGAGGAGGCTTTATGAATAGCTGAGGGAAAAAGAGAAAATAAAGGCAAAGGAAAAATATACCCAACTGAATTCAGAGTTCCAGAGAATACCAAGAAGGGATAAGAAAGCCTTCTTAAATAAATAATGCAAAGTAACAGAGGAAAACAACAGAATGGGAAAGACTAGAGATATCTTCAAGAAAACTGGAGATAGTAAGGGAACATTTCATGCAAGGATGGGAATGATAAAGAACAGAGATGGTAAGGACCTGAAAGAAGAGGTTGCAAGAATACACTGAAGAACTATACAAGAAAGGTCTTAATGCCTGGGTAACCATGATGGTGTGGTCACTTACCTAGAGCCAGATATCCTGGAGTGTGAAGTCAAATGGGCCTTAGGAAGCATTAATACAAACAAGGCTAGTGCAAGTGATGGAATTCCAGCTGAATTATTTAAAATCCTAAGAGATGATTCTGTTAAAGTGTTGCACTCAATATGTCAACAAATTTGGAAAACTCAGTAGTGGCCACAAGACTGGAAAAGGTCAATTTTCATTCCAATCCCAGAAAAGGCAATATCAGAGAATGTTCAAACTACTGTACAATTGTACCTATTTCACATGCTAGCAAGATTATGCTCAAAATCCTTCAAGCTAGACTTTAGAAGTATGTGAATCAAGAACTTCCTGATGTACAAGGTGTGTTTAGAAAAGGAGAGGAACCAGAGATAAAGTTGCCAACATCCTTTGGATCGTAGAGAAAGCAAGGGAATTCGAGAAAAAACATCTACTTCTGCCTCACTGGCTACACTAAATCCTTTGATTGTGTGTATCATAATGAATTGTGGAAAATTCTTAAAGAGATGGGAGTATCAGACCACTTTGCCTGTTTCCTGAGAAACCTATATTCAGGTCAAGAAGCAGTTAGAACTGTACATGGAACAATGGACTGATTCAAAATTGGGATAGGAGTATGACAAGGCTGTATATTGTCACCCTGTTTATTTAACTTCTAAGCAGAGTACATCATGAAAAATAGTGGGCTGGATAAATCGCAAGCTAGAATCAAGATTTCTGGGAGAAATATCAACAATCTTAGATATGCAGATGATACTGCTCTAATCACAGAAAGTGAAGAGGAACTGAAGACCCTTTTGATGAAGGTGAAAGAGGAGAGTGAAAAAACTGACTTAAAACTCCAAATTCAAACAACTAAAATCATGGCATCTGGTCTCATTACTTAATGGCAAATAGAAGGGGGAAAAGTAGAAGCAATGACAGATTTTGTTTTCTTGGGTTCCAAAATCACTGCAGACAGTGATTGTAATCATAAAATTAAAAGACACTTGCTCCTTGGAAGGAAAGCTATGAAAAACCTTGACTGTGTATTAAAAGTCAGAGATATTACTTTGCTGTCAATGGTCTGTATAGTCAAAGCTATGGTTTTTCTAGTAGTAATGTAAGGAAGTGAGAGTTCGACCATAAAGAAGGCTGAGTGCCAAAAAATTGATGTTTTTGAATTGTGGTGCTGGAGAAGACTCTTGAAGAGTTCCTTGGGCTGTAAGGAGATCAAACCACTCAATCCTAAAGAAACCAACCCTGAATATTCATTCAAAAGACTGATGCTGAAGTTGAAGCTCTAATACTTTGGCCACCTGATGCAAAGAGCCAACTTATTGGAAAAGACCCTAATGCTGGAAAATATTGTAGGCAAAAGGAGAAGGGGATGGCAGAGGATGAGATGCTTATCAAAATAGCATCACAAACTCAAACTGACATGAATTTAAGAAAATTCCTGGAGACAGTGGAGGATGGAGGACCCTGGTGTGCTGCAGTCCATGGGGTCACAATGAGTCGGAAACAACTTAGTGACTGAACAACAACAAATCTTTTGCATTCCATTAATATTCTCTTGGATAGCAGACTATATGAAGTCCCACTGCTTTGTTGGTCTTAGCTACCATTTTAGTGGGTCCCCCTAAATAAAACGATGACCACTGACTTGGGCTAAGATACTTATCACTCTGGTTTGCTATCAATGCCACACTAACTGGCTGTTACTCAACTCTAATTTATCTTTGATAGATATCACACGTCTCTCCATGTAAGACATTTATCCTCTGACCCCCAAGTCTACATTATCATTAAAGTTAAGGAAGGTCTCTTCCTCATGAAAAAAATCATCACTTAAGCTCCTAAGTGGTGAGGATGTATTCTTTCAGTCAGGACATTTTCTACTTTTTCTGAGTTGGAGGAAAATACATGAGTTGCAATACTTAAGGTGGACATAAAACTGAAAAGCCCAATTGACAATTTAGCAGTATGTAATAACTGATTTCAAACAACATTACTTTGAATGAGTTCCTGCCTCCCAAGGCACCCACCCCTTCTCATGTTTGCTATATTTTTGGTTGTCTCCATTGTTAAGAAGTATCTCAAGTTATGGATCCTAGGGCTGTCAGTTACAAAATCATTCTACCATTTTCCAGTTACAAATTAGCTCATCTTGTAAATACAGCACCTAATTACCAGTTTTTAATTGTACTTTTGCATAGTCTTATCACTTCCTTTTTATTCAGATAGGTAGAAGTATTGAATTTTAAAAGATCTGATTATAGTTACAAAGATAAAGACACACATAAAATATTTGCTTTTGCATATGATCCTTGTAAATAACTTGCAGCCAGGATATAATTAAATAGCATATGTCTAGGCCAGGTCAGGGAGAAAATGGGATCAAAAATGTGTGCTTTTTTAAAAGTGACCCCAATTCATAAATGTGATTCTACCCTTATTGGAGGAATAAATAAAGGGTTATTAAATCATAGCTAAAATTAAACAGTTTCAAAACCTAAATAGTTACTGAACAGTACTTTGATCTATTGTAGCCTGACAACACATAGGAAGCTGACAAACAACTTCAGGGGAAAACCAGAGGGAGTCCTTTCCTTAGGAATCTGAATTATAAAGAAGGTATGCAACTTGCCCAGGGCACACCCTGAGTAGCCCAAAGGAGGTCCATATATGCAAGTTTAAGTCCAAAATCCATACTTTTTCTTCCTTACAAATCAACTTTTACAGTGAATATAAAATGATCTTACTAAATCATAAAATGCTTCAATTCAAAATTGTAAATGTGTTGATAGCTTCAGTTTGTTAGGTAGTTAGAATAGGAAAAAGGAGTCCAGAATGGAGGTGGCTAAAAGACACAGAAGGGAAAAGTCCAAGAAAATAAAACAAAGGAAGTTCTGAGGACCGGAGTGAGGACCTCAGGTAAATCAAACAGCACTCCTGGCTAGCCCAATTTACATAGGGCAGGCTCAGTGGGAGGAGAAAAACATATAAAAAGAGGAGCCAAAATTGAGCCGGGGGTTTCTCTTCTCTTTGAGTCTTTTGGGTCTACCTGCCCTCATGCTTCGAGGATGTATTTTCCTTTGCTTTCTAAACAAAAATGAGCTATAACACAGGACGGTAGCACTGGTCCCTCTGTCGCTTCAAACTTTTGCTACAGTGAGACAGAACCAAGGAAATTGCACACTCCTCTGACACACATGGTGAGGTTTACAATTTAACCTGGCTGAAGCAATCTCGGCTCGGCCCCCTGTGAGGCGGAAGCCAAGCACAGCAGAAGCCCAACTTGGTGAAAGCGCCTGTGTTGGAAGCTGAACGTGAAGAAAACCCAGTGACAAGCAGCCCAGCGTGCTGGAGACTGGGACAGCAAAACAAACTCGGCAGAAACTCATGTGGCTCAGTTTCAGATTCCAGAAGACCTTTGGTTAAGGTAGGAGGTCCTTGCTCCTGTGGCTGGAAGGACATATGGCTAACAAAATCTTAATTCCTTTACAATCTCTCGTTTCTTGTTTCCTTGAACCCCGCTCGAACAGGTGAGCGCCAGTGGGTGCAAATGAGGGACTCTGACAGGGGCTACTTAGTAGCTGTTGCCCAAGGGGGTTGGGGTTCTTCTGTCCTTAATCTTCTTTGTGCCAAGGATCAGGCCAAAGAAAACTGTGAGTACAGGTCAGGTATTTAGCAGATTTTCTGGCAGGTTATGAAGGGGATTCCTCGGCACATTTTGCCCACTTCCTTTTCCTCCTGTTCTTCAGCTCCTCTCTCCCAGGACTTGAGCCTGGCCAAAACCCACGGTGTCTGGTTTTAGGACCTAATGGAGCTCAGGCTCTGGATGTCTCATTGCAAAAAAAAAAAAAAGAAAAGAAAAATTCAGTGAGAGACACAGTGATAGGTGAAAGGTGGATTTGTTTAGATTTAGAGAGAAGAACACTCCAAAGGGTGTGGGCCATTGCAGAGGATGAGTGTAATGGCCATGGAATGTGGTGTGGTTAGTTTTTGCAAGCTGGGTGATTTCGTATGCTAATGACTGGGAGGATCATTCCAACAATTGGGGAACCACCCACTCCTCTGTCTTTTGAAAGTGTCTTGGAACTGTCCTGGCACCTCTGGGTATCATTTAGCTTGCAGATTGAGGATCAAGGTCTAGTTGAATTTGACTTGTCATCTTGGACCCATTTGATTATAATCAGTTTATGTTATGCCCTCGGGCTATGTCATTCTTTCAAAAGTTGTGCCCTTCCCCCTTCCCTCCTGTTTCATGCTCTTTTCCTGAGCCCCATCTGGACCCCAACAATGTTGCCTCTACAATCTTCTGGAGGGACAACAAGAAAATAGCTAGCCTTTGGCAGAGAAATGCTGTATAATATACTATCTCTCTAGATATTTAGGCCTTCATCTTCCATGTTTCCTGCAACATGTGCAACAACAGCATCTCTCAGTGAACCCGCTAGGGTGGGTGACAGGCACACAATACCTGTTAGAGGTTTATCTGTTGGTGGCATCCCTTCAAGGGCAATTGGGCTTCTAGGGATAATGTTTGCCACTTTGGGAGTTAGCCCTGCAGGCTGTTTGGGCCCAAACCCTTGCCACCCTTCTCCTAAAGTTAACAAACATACCCCCGAATCAAATCTCCACTTCACTTTTATGGAACATCTGGTCTGTTGCCTCTTATCAATTTGTTCTTAAGCCACTTACTAAGTCCTACAACCAGGACCCTTACCCCTTGTAAGCAACATCACTCCACCCCACTTCTTATTTTTAAAATACTCCTGACACCCCTAACAGAATCAAATAACCCGTTCCTTTGTCATTACTTCTGTTATTACCTAAAGTGAGTCTATGACAATGAGATGTTTACCACTGGAAACACCCTAAGTTTTTCTTGTGGAGGACTAGGGGAGGAAATCAGTGACTTACATTCCCTCAGAGCAATAAGAGGATAAGGCTTATGGCTGTTTCACCAGGTTCCCAGTCTCAGGGCACAGGCTTGGATTGCTTTACATCATGAGATCTATTTCCATCCACAGTGGACAAATCAGCAATGAGTTAAGATTACAAACCCTTAATCCTACCCAGTACTAGTCATGCTGGAGGCCTTGGGGATGCCCAACTTCAGCCTGTAGATCCCAGGAAGTCAACCTGCCTCGAACTGCCTGGGGATCTGCACTCTGACCCAGGGATGCCTGGCTCTCAGGTTGCAACAGTACTGGTATGATAAGCTTCAGAAAGACTCACCCCTAAGGAAGTCCACCCATGGAAATAGAAGGAAACCTATTAGTTGTGGGACTGTGCCTGGTCTCAGCAATAACTCAGGAGTCCAACGAGAATGCTATTGTCATTCTGGAAAGTCTAAAAGAGGCCCTCCAAAAGTTTACCTATCTGGACTTAGACTCTTACAAGGGACAGGTGATTTTAAAGTACAAATGCCTGTCCCAATGTGCATCAGACATCAGGATAAAGTTACAACAGCTACAGCAGCAGGACCCTGTTGCCTCTTTACATGAGATGGTCCAGACAGCCACCAATACCTTTTATAACAGAAAACAGGAGAGGTAGGCCAATGCTCAGGAAATGGAGAAAAGGAAGGAGACAAGGCATGCCCAGATGCTGGCTGCCCTCCAGGGAAACTCTATGGCAAACTCTGAGTCCTTGAAGGACAAGGCACGGGGCAAACGCCTAATCTGTAGACAGGCGGGACACTGGGCCAAAGAATGTCCAAACCATGACAAGTCTCCTAAAATGGCTTGCTACAAATGCCATCAGTTGGAACATTGGGCAGCATTCTGCCCTGGGGAACCAAGAGCCTCAAGGTGAAGTGCCAAGCCTTCCCTCACAATGGTTCAACAGGACTGAAGCAGCCCACTCCAGCCAGCCCGCCTGTCACAGATAACCATCATGGGGCTGGAGCCAGGGGTGCAATTGGATGTGGCAGGTATGTCTGAGAATTTCTTGGTTGACACAGGGCCTACCTACACTGACCTGGCCTCCTACTCCAGAGCCTTCTCCTCCCAAACCCATACCATTTTGCGTGCTACAGGAAAAACAATTACAAAAAGATTCACCTGAGCACTTATTTGTTGCTGGGATGGACAAATATTTTCCCACAAGTTTCTAGTCATCCCTGAGTGTTCTAGTCTCTTGTTGGGAAGAGATATACTCACTAAACTGGGGACAACCCTTGTGATGGGATACTTTTCAGCCCCTAGAACCGTACAGCTTCTGGTTACTACTGAGGAATCCATTACACCCTCTCCAATAGGGAGGGACCAAAAACTATAGGAAGACAAAATTAACCCCCAGGTGTGGGATCAGGGGACTCCTGGATGAGTCCACCAAGCTGAACTGGTCGTCATTGTCCTCTGAGATCCCACTTGGTTTCCAAACCAGAAACAATACCTTCTTAGAAGAGAAGTTTGGGAAGGACTACAGCCTCTAAATAAATAAATAAAATAAATACAAATAAATAGAAATAAAATAAATAAATTCCTTGCCTGTGGGCTATTGGTCCCCACCAGTTCTCTGTGTAACACCCTGATCCTCCCTGTAAAGAAAAAGGATGGGACCTGGCCAATGGCTCAAGATATTCGGATCATAAATGAAGCTGTAGTCCCCCTCCATCCCACAGTACCTAATCCCTATGTAATCTTGAGAGAAATCCTGCCCAGTGCCAAGTGGTTTACAGTCCTGGATCTCAAAGATGCATTCTTTTGCATACCACTGGCTAAAGAACCCCAATATCATCTTGTCTTCAAGTGGGAGGTTCCAGGAGAAAAACACCAACAGATGATTTGGACAGCATTACCTCAGGGGATCAGACATAGCCCCCACCTGTTTGGGCAGGCTCTTAGCTGGGATCTCCTAGATCTGGATCTGGGACCTAACAGGAAAATATTAAAATACTTAGGTGACCTACTAATCTGCTATCCAGATGAGAAAAGTGACCAACAACATGTAATTCAGGTTCTAAACTTTTTGGCAGAGAGGGGTTACAAAGATTCCCATGCTAAGGCACAGATAGTCGAGACGAATGTCACTTACCTGGGAGTTCAGATTACACACGGGTCTAGGAGGCTGTCCTCTGATCAAGCACAAAGAATCCTGCAGTTGCCCTCCCCCATGACTTGAACACAATTGCAAGCTTTCCTGGGGCTAACTGGGTATTGTAGAATTTGGATACCTGACTATGGTCTAATTGCCCAGCCCTTATATGAAAGCTTGAAGGGAATGGGAAGATTCAATTCCACTGAGGTGGGGAACTCCTCAAAAGAAGGCAGAGGCTACACTAAAACAAGCCTTAACTCAGGCACCTGCCTTGAGGTTGCCGGACCCAGAAAAACCATTCCAACTTTATGTCCACAAAAGAGAGGGAGTAGCTTTGGGAGTGTTAACTCAAAGGCTGGAGTCTGAGCCCCAGCCTGTAGCTTGCTTATCCAAGAGGCTCAACCCAACTGCCCGAGGCTGGCCTCCCTGCCTTCGAAATCTTGCAGCTATTGCAATCCTGATAGAAGATGCTTTAAAATTCTCTTTGTGGGGAAAATTAACTATTTTTACCAGCCACCAAGTGAAACAATTCCCAAATGGGAGAGGCCATTTATGGATGTCTGATCAAAGAATCTGCTGATGGTGATTGCAGCCATGAAATTAAAAGACGCTTACTCCTTGGAAGGAAGGTTATGACCAACCTAGATAGCATATTGAAAAGCAGAGACATTACTCTGCCAACAAAGGTCCATCTAGTCAAGGCTATGGTTTTTCAAGTGGTCATTTATGGATGAGAGTTGGATGGTGAAAAAAGCTGAGCACCGCAGAATTGATGCTTTTGAACTGTGGTGTTCGAGAAGACTCTTGAGAGTCCCTTGGACTGCAAGGAGATCCAACCAGTCCATCCTAAAGGAGATCAGTCCTGGGTGTTCATTGGAAGGACTGATGTTGAAGCTGAAACTCCAATACTTTGGCCACCTCATGCAAAGAGTTGATTCATTGGAAAAGACCCTGATGCTGGGAAGGATTGGGGGCAGGAGGAGAAGGGGACGACAGAGGATGAGATGGTTGGGTGGTATCACTGACTCGATGGATATGGGTTTGGGTAAACTCTGGGAGTTGGTGATGGACAGGCAGGCCTGGTGTGCTGCGATTCATGGGATTGCAAAGAGTCGGACACGACTGAGCAACTGAACTGAACTGCACTGATCAAAGAATCCTCAGATATCAAGTAGTGCTGATGGAAAATCCAGGCCTGCCTATATTTCCCTGTGAGGTTCTTAACCCTGCCACCCTCCTGCCTACCCTCGAGGGCCCTCTTCCCTTTCATTCTTGCCTAGAAACCTTGGATCACTGGACAAAATCCCGAGAGGGACTGTCAGAAGATCCTCTGACCAATCCTGAGGAAATCTGGTACATTGATGGAAGCAGCTTTGTCTTGGATGGAAAAAGAAGAGCTGGATATGCAGTAGTCTCCAATTTTGAGACCATAGAGGCTAAACCTTTGCCACCAGTTACTTCAGACCAATTAGCTGAGCTCATTAGCCCTCACTCGAGCTTTAGAGCTGGGAAAAGGAAAAAGAGTAGCCATTTACACTGACTCCAAGTATGCCTTTCTGGTGCTACATGCACATGCTGCTATTTGGAAAGAAAGAGGCCACTTGAGCACCCGAGGGTCCCAAATCAAATATGGTGATCAAATCCTTAGGCTCTTAGAGCAGTCCATCTGCCCACTGAGGTTTCAGTCTCCCATTGTAAAGTACAACAAAAAAGGGGCACGAGGGAACCAAGCAGCTGATCAGGCAGCTAAGAAAGCAGCATTACAGAACAATGACCTAATAGGGGTTGCCACCTTGTTTCCACAGACTAATTTGCCAGAAACTCCTTCACATACTGAAGGTGAGACTCTTAAAGCTAAGAGTGAGGGCTTTCAAGAAGATAATATGGGGTGGTTCCAAATGGAGGGACTCCTTTTTCTGCCTGAGAACCTCCAATGGAAGTTGGTTAACTCCTTACATGCCACCACTCATTTAGGGGAGAAGGCCCTCCAAAGATTACTAAGAAGGTCCTTCACAGGAACAGATCTCCAAATGACTATAAGGCAAGTGGTCTCCTCTTGTCTCACCTGCCAGTTAAACAACCCCCAGGGACATCGAAGACCCCAGCTGACCCAACCCATCCAATGGCATGGGACCTACCCAGGAGAGGACTGGCAGATGGATTTCACCCAGATGCCAGTTTCTCAAGGGTGTAAATACCTATTGGTCATGATAGATACATTCACAGGATGGATTGAAGTCTTTCCCACCTGGACTGAGAAGGCTGAGAAGTTGGTAAAAAAACCTGCTCCATGAAATCATTCTGATATTTGGTCTGCCCAGGTCATTACAAAGTGACAATGGGACATTATTTACTTCTAAGATCACCCAAGGGGTCTCTAGAGCCTTGGGCATTACTTATTATCTCCATTGTGCCTGGAGGCCTCAGTCTTCAGGAAAAGTAGAAAGAGCCTACCAATTCTTAAAATCAGCAATAAAAAAGATAACCCAGGAGACCTCCCTGGGATGGAAGGAGGCTTTACCAATAGCTCTCCTCTGCACCCATATTGCCCCTAAGGAACAGGTTGGTCTTAGTCCCTATGAGATGCTATATGGGAGACCTCTGGTTTATGTCAATGACCTCTTCCTAGATCCAAAGCCTCAGTTCCTCCGGTCTTATAGCATGGCCATTGGGCAATTCCAACAAGATGTATGCTTGCGGGATGTCAACCAGGACCCAAAAGATTCTAAAGAGCCACCCACCACTATATGCTCCAGGGACTCAAGTCCTAATTAAAGTCTGGAAAGATGGATCCCCAAAGGCTCAACTCCAGTCCACGTGGAAGGGCCTCTACCCTGTAACACTTTCTACCCCCACAGTAGTCAAGGTACCAGGACAAAACTCCTGGATTCACTTCTCACAAGTCAAGCCATGGAAGAAAACAGAAGAGCACACTCAATACACCTATGAGGCACTGGGAGATCTCAGATACCTATTCAGGACTACAAATGAGTGCCATTCTAATGAGCGCCCCCAAAATTAAGTTTCTGGGGATAAGCAGAGTCAGACACAACTGAGTGACTGAACTGAACTGAACTGGGGATAAGATTTCTCAGGAGAGCTCTAAAGAGCCAACACATCTTGGCAGGGGTTGTACTCCAGAATAGATGGTACTTGATCCCTGAACAAGGAAGGACTTGAGTCATATTGAATGAGATGTGTTGTTTCTGGGTAAATACCTCCAGCTAAGTTACAGAAAGTCTAAAAACATTCAGATCCTACAGGATTTCAAAGAATGAGCTGGAGAGTTCTTGAGATGGCTACAGTCTCTCTTTGGGGGATCCTTCTCCTGGCAAGGGGGAATTTGGAGTTGGCTAATGTCCCTACTAAGCCCTGTTATCACCATAATGATGCTGCTTATGATTGCTCCATGTAGTATCAATTGTCTAACCCATTTTGTGTCTTCCCAGGTCAACAAGCTACAACATGCAGTGCCAGTTCAACAAAGATATATAACTACAGCCAACCATGGAAAATATCACTCACCCTTAGATGGACACTGCTGTAAGGACTCTGAAGCTTGGAAGTAGCAAGAGGGGGTGGCCCAATGCCCCTCGCCATCCCAATTCAGCAGGAAGTAGACAGAGAGACCTCAACGCCCCTATTCCCAGAGAATTGGGCCTCCTATCTCTTGAGGGGGGAATGTTAGGTAGTTAGAATAGGAAAAAGGAGTCCAGAATGGTGGTGACTAAAAGACAAAGAAGGGAAAACCCACAAAAATAGAACAAAGGAAGTCCGAGGACTGGAGTGAGGACCTCAGGTAAAACAAACAACTCTTCTGGCTAGCCCAGTTTACACAGGACAGGCTCAGGGGGAGGGAAAAAAAAAAATATATATATATATATATATATACACACATATATAGATAGATAGAGGAGCCAAAATTGAGCTGAGGGCTTCTCTTATCTTCGAGTCTTTTGGGTCAACCCAAAAGACCTCCTAACACCCTTCCATTTTCCACTGTTGCTTCCTACAGCCTATTCCCAGCAGAGCAGCTGGCTGATTCTGTTTTACCATGGACTGTGGAACAGTTCTACTCAAACTCTCCAGATTTTCTCTGTATTTCTAAGAGTTAAAGCTATAATCCCTACAGAGTCCTTCCAAGATCTATCAGATTTGAACTTCTGTTACGTTTGCTGATGGTGCTGCCTACTACCTGCTCCCTTCCTTTTCCTGTCACCTGTGCTAGAATTCTTACTAATTCCTCACACACTCCAGGTAGCACCTGACTCAAAGTCTTTGCTGGGGCTGTTGCCTCTTTCTCCAGATAGCTGCATGGCTCACTCCCAGATTTCCTTCAGCTCTTCCTTGTGTGTCAGTTGATGAGGCCTTTGACTACTCCTCCTGTCCTCCCAATCTTCCTTATCCTGCTGTATTATCCCAAGCCATTTGTCACTTCCTAAAGTACTATATAATTTAATTACTATGCTCATTTTTTACATTTTTGTCCCTACTCACTAAAATGTAAGCCCCACAAAGAAAGTTTTTCTCGTGCTTTGTTGTTGGATGAATTTCCACAGCATGGGATGATATCTGTTGCAGTTGGCAGTCAATTAATATTTTGAGAGAGAAATGAATGAATAAATGAAAACAGAAACAAAAGAGGAAAGAAAAAAAAAGAAGGAAACTAATAACAAAAAATGTTTATTACTATTATTATGGAATCTATATATTATCTCTTATGGTGATAGCTCACTGTGTGATTAAACTATGGGAATTTAAAACTTTGGAATAATAACTTATAGTATAATTATAGTGAGAATATTTGGGGTGATTTTGAAAATATTAGATGTGAATTTAAAATACAGATGTTTACAAATGCCAAGAGGTGCCTAAGGAAACATGAGAACCAAATGTAACACCTCCTGAATGGGATTCTAGACACCTCACCACCCAGCTACACATCTGAGATTGACTCAATCAATTGCCTGTTATAACTTTCCTATATTCAAGTTTTTTTTCCTTTAAAGTAATATTTCTCCTCTGGCTCACTTACTATCTCTTTATTTTAAGCCACCATTCTACTTTGAAACTCCATCATTTATTTTTGTCATCTTCTGTTATTCTCCCATTATATTAGTAATACCAAGGACTAATAAACTCCCACTGCTCAAAGTTTCTGGTATATAGTATACAACAATATTTCTTATGCAAATAAATAAGAGATACATAGATAATAGTCATTCTCAGGTTATTAAGTGAAAATCATATTATTCCAATCAAATTCTAAGATTTATTTAAAAGTTGATAGAATACTCCGGTAGCATCAAAGGTATAAACACTGATTTATTCTTTTTGATTTTTCTTAATATAATTTAAGTGAAAGTGTTAGTTGCTCAGTTGTGTCTGACTCTCTGTGACCTCATGGACTATAGTCCACCAGGCTCCTCAGTCCATGGAATTCTCCAGGTAAGAATACTGGAGTGGGTTGCCATTCCCTTCTCCAGAGCATCTTCCCAACCCGGGGATCAAACCTGGATCTCTGGATTGCAGGCAGATTCTTTCCTATCTGAGCTACCAGGGGAGCCCTAATATAATTTTTATGACAATGCATCAAAACACTAAAATGTGTTATATGTGGTGGTTGTCACTATTTCCTTGTGTCTTTGACTGATTTTTTAAGATAAAAAAGTATTACAAAAGACTGTGTATATATTTTACTTTCTCTGTTAAAAATATCATCTAGCTATTTTCTCTTCATTAGTTTTTATAGATATTGTTTGTTTATTAATTCTTATGTTAAAATTAAAAATTTACAGCTACCTGTGAATTTTTGGGTCTGACCAATAGTTCAGAATCCAATCACTAGTAAAAGCTGCAGCATCTGATAGTGATCTGATCTCAGATTTGAGTAGATAATTCTATCCAAAATTCTTTTTCTGCACTGGGATTTTAAAGTAACCCCTTCAAACCAAAATGTCTATGTTCTATTTTGAGAACTTGAAACTAACCACACCCATTTTTAGGCTGTATTCTTAGACCATATGTAGCTCCCTCTCTTTCTTCTGCTCTTTGTTGATACCTGTGTATTATTTGTGCATATTCCTGCATCTTCTTAAAAGTAGAGAAAATATTTCTTCTCCTACCCAATAGCTAGCATAGTATTTTGTATGAAATGCATGCTGAATCCATTTGATTAAATACATTACAGGCAATTTGTGAAATGAATAGAATTAACATTACACTATTTCTACTAAAATTTATAATGCTTCAGCATGTCGCCAAATGGCCACGTCTATTCTTCATTGATTTCCTGTCAATAATTAAACACATATTTTATTGTTTCATTTTACTTAATTGTTCAGAATTTCCCATTTCAGCCATAATTTATTACTTGTTCTATGTTATTTAGGCCTGCTTTCTGGTTCTAAATGACCACAATATCATTTTACAGATATAATTCATATTAGATAGAAAGCTTAATATAGCTTCTCAACATTTGATCACTTCATAATGTCATGTTTTTGGATTAATGGTAGATTGTATCCTATTTCACTAAGTTAAAATGAGGATCTAATAAAAATTATAGTATCTAGAAAGTATAATTTTATTAAAATAATTGAGGGAATATATATCTAGAAGTCACATTCCCCTTAATTGGTCACTGTAGGAATGTTCTGATGCTGCTGTTGTTGACTGGATGTCACTATCAAGGAATGTGAGGTAATATAAAACAGAACTGATAGGGAGATGTCAATTGAAACTGACTTTTCCAGAATCTTCCTGTCTTATATTTCTTTATTGCAAGGAAATGTATGAGCACCTAAATTTTCAATTTTATATAAACTTTTTCATTTGTAATTATATCATTTTTGAGAAACCACTGTCTTGAATCACATTTTTTCCTATTTTGGGTTGTTGGCTGTTGAGTACCTAAGCTACTCCGTGGTACTGCTGCCTTGACATCCATTTTGTTTTGGCCAAGTGACCTGCAGGGATCTTAAACTGACACCAGCCGCTCATGCAAATGCATGCCCTAGATAAGAACTCAAAGAGTCAGAAGCAAGTGTTAAGTTCCTGATTTGCCTCCTCCAACTGCCCTTGTAATTAACAGTCTGCCATTCTCTCAGGGCCTTCCCCTTGTGCTTAGATAAGACCCCCATTCAACTTACCAAAGCTGTACTCTTGGTTTCAATTGACCAATCTGGCCTTAGCCTTGGAACCCCAAAGCAGTCTGTCCCCAGACTGTAATATAGGCATGTGCCCCAGATCCTATGGCTCCGACTGTACTCTGTCTTGACCTCCCCATGTAGCCACTTTAGGCATGCCATGCTTCCCTCAGGACTGTGAGTAATAAACCTCTATTTCAATTTCTCTTTTGGTCTATTGCTAAACTGTGATTCAACATCTGGCACCCAATGCTCCTCTTAACAAATGTTAATTTAACAAAATCAGAACATGGGCAAATTCATTTGTTAAAATAAAATATAAATATCAAATTGAGCAAATTCTGTCAGATATTTTCTTTTAATGTACAGAAGCTCAATAGACATTAAGCCCCTTAAAGGAGAACTATAACTCCAGTGTGAAGAAATATATTGGATTACATGATTATGGAAAAAAATATGAAAACACTTAAGCAAGTACAGAATGGTATGGGGAAAACTTAGCATGGATTAATAAAAAGAAAGGTGAATGTCAAGCTTAACAAACCAATTAACTTTCATCAGGCAAGAGAGTCAATGAGTTCCTGACAGGGGTAAAGCGATAGACAAAATTTGTTTACAGATTAAAAAGCCTCTTTGGCATGCTACCACATCATAGACAAGTACTTGAAATTAACAAGTTATTTATGGAGAAATTATACATTGAATGAAAAAAGTGCACAATGGTGAAGAACATTGACAGGCATTCCAGATTACACAGAAGGAAGAACAAAATGGAACAAGAGGGCTACAGCTGTGCCCACACACTATGTCTGTTCAGAGAGACATCTGTTAAAGGGAACAAAATTCAAAGTTGGGAGAGAACTAGCATTGCCAATCAAGAGTACTGATTCAAACAAATTAGGTTTGTATTAGAAATTTATTTCCTTGATATTTCACTGGCTTTGAATTTCTTAGAAAACATGAAAGAATTTTTTATCAGCAATAGCTATATCTTTCATGCCAAAATGGATTTCACACACTAATGGATAATTAGAATATTCTGTTTGAAGGACATATACAAGAAATGGCAAGGAAGATCTTCACTGCCTTTAGTTATATATTTAGACATAATTTCTCCTCTTTCTTCCTCACTCCATGTTTTCTTATGCCTATACACCCTTTCCAACATAACATTATGTCCCATACATTTTGTATATTCCAATAAAGTCCCATTTTTCTTATTTTCACATCAGTATCAGATCAGATTCCAATATTTTTATACTTTATGTATTTTAATAATTTTCCAAGATAAAATGAATTCTTAAGTATGTAACTCCAAACCTGGCTCACTGGTAAAGTATCTGCCTGCCAAGCAGGAGACGTGGATTTGATCCCTGGGTTGTGAAGACCCCTAGAGAAGGAAATGGCAACCCACTCCAGTATTCCAGTATTGCCTGGGAAATCCAAGGGACAGAGGAGCCTGGTGGCCTACTGTCCATGGGGTTGCAAAAGAGTTGGACACAATTCAGTGACTAAACAACAACAAAAGCTGAGTTACTGATATAATCCCCCTGAAGGTTAATTTTGACACCTCCTTTTCTTCTCCTATCCAGGGGTTTCCTTAATATGTTTATATTTTCTTTTCTTCATTATTCTCAAACTGATTTTATTCAAGTCTCTAATACTGCTAACCTATATTATTTCAATTGGTTCAAACAGTGTCCAATTTTATCTTTATTCTTTAAAGCATGCGCCATGCTAATGGTTTTATGCTGCTGCTGCTGCTAAGTCGCTTCAGTCGTGTCCGACTCTGTGCGACCCCATAGACGGCAGCCCACCAGGCTCCGCCGTCCCTGGGATTCTCCAGGCAAGAATACTGGAGTGGGTTGCCGTTTCCTTCTCCAGTGAATGAAAGGGAAAAGTGAAAGTGAAGTCGCTTAGTCGTCCAACTCTTAGCGACCCCATGGACTGTAGCCTACCAGGCTCCTCCATCCATGGTATTTTCCAGGCAAGAGTACTGGAGTGGGGTGCCATTGCCTTCTCCGAATGGTTTTATAAGCATTATTTTTCATAATTTTTATAGTACTATGTCAAGAAAGGCATTACTATGCCAGTTATACAAACAACGGGAAGGAGAGTTAGAAAAGCCAACAAACTTGCCATAGGCCATTCAATTGGTAAAAGAAGGATCCAGGATTCAAACGATACTCTAAGGATATGTTTCTGTGATACTTCCTATAATTGTTTCCCATCAGTTGTCCTTTCTTTACTCAGCATATCCTTTATATTACTACAAAAACCTTTTTAAAAAAATTATTTGACTTTGAATTTAAATCCCTTCAGTGTATCCCACTCTTCTTATCCATATTGCCTTCTGGATAAAGTCTAAACCCTTAGCATATCATATCAAGTTCTCCCCAACCTGGTCTTTTAGGTCCCATCTCCCCTCATTCCCCACCTAACAGCTCCAGCCATACTAAACTATTAAATTCCTTTTGACAAGTTCTTGTCCTAACCTTCAAGTCATTACAGTTCCCTTAGAGTCTCCTCCCTCATTATCCACTAGGTAATGTGGATAATTTCATCTTCTCTGCCATATTCCATGGTTTGTGGGTAAGCCTCTTTCAGGAGAGTGGCTTACTCTCCCAATGCTTAGCATACTGACTCTAACATAGGAAATGCTCAATAAGAAACAGCTGAATTAATGTACATATATATCCCAATGATTTCCTTCCATCTTATGGTATGAATTTTTAATAATTTAACTTTGATTTATACTCTGAATTTTTAAAATGATTTGATTATGTGTGTTCATGTTTAATTTTTGTTCTTATGTATACAAAATTTTGTGGTCTGAATTTTTCACTTAATCTCACTTATTTAAAAATAGATATTTAGATAGTAATATCTATTTTTCAAAATTATGTTGGGACAGATGCATAATATTACCTCTATTTGGTGTACTTGACCAAATTTCTTTGTCATTGAGAATTAAGACAATTACAATGTTACCCATTATGGATAACATGGCAATAAACATTAGAGTGGAAATATATTTTTTAAATATATTCTTGTCAGTACCTCTCTTATGGTGCATACTCATGAATAGGGTTAGTGGATTAAGGCAACAATTTTTACATGGCTTTAGAAAAGGGTTCAATAAACTAGCCTGTGGGTCAAGTGTGGCCCACTGCTTATTTTTATAAATAAAGTTTTATTGTAACACAGGCACACATTCATTTAGGTATGACCTATGGCCTCTGTCACATTTCTAGGGCAGAGTTGAGTAGTTCAGCCCGTACAGCTGAAAATATTTATTATCTCGCTCTTTACAGAAAAAGTGACCAACTTCTTCTTGAAGACATATTACTCAACTAATTTCTGAGAGGCAGGTTTCATTACCAACAAAGTAAGAGTTGACTGATTTCACCATACCTTCAACTGCGATGAGAGTTATGATTATAGTAAAACATTTATGAATTGCCTTTTCTCCATGACGGTCTCCCACTTTGTACTGAGAGGAAGGATGAGAGATCAAGACTTTGTACCAAGGGGTTTGGCAGCTTAGAAAATTTCCCGGAAGCTTGGTTATGTATGCTTCCAAGTCTATTACTTTGGGAGGCACCATATTAGTACTTCAGTGACTGCCAGGTGCTTCCTTTTTCTAGTTAATGAGCTCTATGGAGTGCTCATTCTCATCGACTTTGCAATGCTAACAAATCCAAGAGAAATGTAAGAAATCTACCCCATCAGACTTTGTGATATTGTCTACTTTAGCATACTGAACTGTTGCAGATGTTTTGCAGTCTAAGAGTACAGTTTAACATATACAGAAATGCCTTAAAGCAAAATTTAGGTTATTGCATAAAGCTTTGCTGACTTGCTACAGCATGGCATTATGCTGAGATTGCATGCCAGGTGCCAAGGGGCTATCAGGTTTCATCATTTCTGAGTTGCAAAATCAAGTAACATGGGTATATAATAGGTCAGATTATCGTCTTGTAATACAATGTGACCCAATTTGCCAAATAAAAATGAAATGAAAACAGCAGCTTGTAGCAACACCTAAAATATCTTCTGAGTCATTATCTCCCTAATGAAAAGCAACACTGGACAATTTCAATGCAAACTGTGGTTTAGCATCTCATTGACTGAATAATGGCTTTTACACATGATGCATTTGCAAACACTTGAAGTGTTACAAAAATGTTACACGGAAATGAGTTAAGGCCATGCTTCTATCCATCCTCAGATGACAAGTAAGATCTTTCTGTCCTTTGTTATTTTACAATAATAATTTGCTTTTTCTTTTATCTTCCACAGATATTAAGTAGAACAGAGTAAGGTTTCCAAGCAGCCTATTTGCTTTGTTTCTGTGTATTTAGATATTATTTCCACTATGGATTATGTGGATATTTGATTCTGACTTAACATTTGACTGATATACTTTTTTCTCAGGAGACTTAGGGAATCTCAAAATAAAAGAGGAGTTGACTTTGTGTATGAAAGTTCTCTCAGGACATAAATTTCTACTGGGCATGTTCTAGTGCCCATAAAACACATCTTGCAACTTTTTAATTGAAGCCTACTGAGACCAGTATGTCTCTATTTTTTAGTTCATTTAAAACATCCCTCTCCAGAAGTGATATTTTCCTTTCAGTAATCAAACAATTACTAGGCTGATTTCACTTCTTTTGAAGAAACTTTCTTGTGTTCATCAGTGTGTTTCTTTCACCCTGATAAGCCCTAGCTACTGGGGCTGGAATAGCTGTTCCATACCAGGCTTGAATATCTGCAGGCATTTTCCTCCTGTTTCACACTGAGTTAGCAATCAATCCCATCTGTTCTTTATCATTAGGATTTCACAGTGTGCTCTAAGCCATTCTTCAAATAAGGTCTTAAATGTCAAGACAGATTTCTAGATAGATATATGCATGCATACACACATAATTTTTTTAATATTCTATAATTCTTACATAGATATTACATAATATGGACACATAGACATCTGGACATAATTATTTGTGAAAGAAACCTCACTTTTATATGCTCATCACTTTATCGTTCTCCATGAAATAGTATTGGATGACTAACTGTTTCATACATCATGTTTATACTATTAGTAAAAGACAACTTATACTTTTTTCAAAAAAACCCATGGATCAAGGCCAGATAATCAGGTGTTAAAACTCTTTGATTTTTATTTTGAGCAATTCTTCATTGACTTATACAATATTTTTGTATTTGATATATTGTCAAAGTCAAGAATATTCAGTACCTAATTCCTCACAGTCCATATTGTTAGGATATCAAGGTTAAAATATAACAGTAGATAAATTGGCTAGTGTATGACATGTGTCTTTAAAGACAAAAAGAAAAACAAAAAACAGTATCCAAGAAAGCCCTACAAAATACTGTCTTCGCACTTTTTAATAGAAAATAAACTCCACTTAATATTTACTTCAAAATATGAACAAAGTTGAGCTGTTATGAATCCTTAAGAGTGCTGTTTTATTGTGTATGGTGTGAAGGTCTTTTAACCCAAAACTTTGCTTCACACAGTGAAATCTGACTACTTCCACAGATTAATACTTTCAAGTAAATACAATTATTTAATGTCTTTAATGTATCTCAAATGCTATCTAATATTTGATCCTTTATCCATCTCCTAAGTCTTTAAAACTATCTTGATCAAAATACTAGATCTGTTTTCATAAGTTCAGTTCAGTTCAGTTCAGTCACTCAGTCGTGTTCGACTCTTTGCAACTCCATTTACTGCAGCACACCAGGCCTCCCTGTCCATCACCAACTCCTTGAGTCCACCCAAACATATGTCCATAGAGTCGGCAATGCAATCCAGACATTTCATCCTTTGTCGTCCCATTCTCCTCCTGCCTTCCATCTTTTCCAGCATCAGGGTCTTTTCCAATGAGTCAGCTCTTTGCATCAGGTGGCCAAAGTATTGGAGTTTCAGCTTCAACATTAGTCGTTCCAATGAACACCCAGGACTGATCTCCTTTAGATTGGACTGGTTGGATCTCCTTGCTGTCTAAGGGATTCTCAAGAGTCTTCTCCAACACCACAGTTCAAAAGCATCAATTCTTTGGCACTCAGCTTTCGTTATAGTCCAACTCTCACATCCATACATGACTACTGGAGAAACCATAGCCTTGACTACATGGACCTTTGTTGGCAAAGTAACGTCTCTGCTTTTTAATATGCTGCCTAGGTTGGTCATAACTTTCCTTCTAAGGATTAAGCGGCTTTTAATTTCATGGTGCAGTCACCATCTATAGTGATTTTGGAGTCAAGAAAAATAAAGTCAGCCATTGTTTCCACTGTTTCCCCATCTATCTGCCATGAAGTGATGGGACCGAATGCCATGATCTTAGTTTTCTGAATGTTGAGCTTTAAGCCAACTTTTTCACTCTCCTCTTTCACTTTCATCAAGAGGCTCTTTAGTTCTTCTTCACTTTCTGCCATAAGGGTGGTGTCATCTGCATATCTGAGGTTATTGATATTTCTCCTGGCAATCTTGACTGCAGCTTGAGCTTCCTCCAGCCCAGCGTTTCTCATGATGTACACTGAATATAAGTTAAATAAGCAGGGTGACAATGTACAGCCTTGACGTACTCCTTTCTTATTTGGAACCAGTCTGTTGTTTCATGTCCAGTTCTAACTGTTGCTTCCTGACTTGCATACAGGCTTCTCAAGAAGCAGGTCAGGTGGTCTGGTAGTCCCATCTCTTTCAGAATTTTCCACAGTTTATTGTGGTCCACACAGTTAAAGGCTTTGGCATAGTCAATAAAGCAGAAATAGAAGTTTTTCTGGTACTCTCTTGCTTTTTCGATGATGCATTGGATGCTAGCAATTTGATCTCTGGTTCCTCTGCCTTTTCTAAAACCAGCTTGAACATCTGGAAGTTCATGGTTCATGTATTGCTGAAGCCTGGCTTGGAGAATTTTATGCTTTACTTTACTAGTGTGTGAGATGAGTGCAATTGTGCGGTAGTTTGAGCATTCTTTGGCATTGCCCTTCTTTGGGATTGGAATGAAAACTGACCTTTTCCAGTCCTGTGGCCACTGCTGAGTTTTCCATATTTGCTGGCATATTTAGTGCAGCACTTTCACAGCGTCATCTTTCAGGATTTGAAGTAGTTCAACTGGAATTCCATCACCTCCACTAGCTTTGTTCGTAGTGACGCTTCCTAAGGCCCACTTGACTTCACATTCCAGGATGTTTGACTCTAGGTGAGTGATCACACCATCATGACTGTCTGGGTTGTGAAAAACTTTTTTGTACAATTCTTCTGTGTATTCTTGCCACCTCTTCTTAATATCTTCTGCTTCTGTTAGGTCCCTATCATTTCTGTCCTTTATCGAGCCCATCTTTGCATGAAATGTTCCCTTGGTAGCTCTAATTTTCTTGAAGAGATCTCTAGTCTTTCCCATTCTATTGTTTTCCTCTATTTCTTTGCACTGATCACTGAGGAAGGCTTTCTTATCTCTCCTTGCTATTCTTTGGAAGTCTGCATTCAAATGGGTATATCTTTCCTTTTATCCTTTGCTTTTCGCTTCCCTTCTTTTCACAGCTATTTGTAAGACCTCCTCAGACAGCCATTTTGCATTTCTTTTTCTTGGGGATGGTCTTGATTCCTGTCTGCTGTACAATGTCATGAACCTCAATTCATAGTTCATCAGGCATTCTGTCTATCAGATCTAGTCCTTTAAATCTATTTCTCACTTCTACTGTAAAGTCATAAGGGATTTGATTTAGGTCATACCTGAATAATCTAGTGGTTTTCTCTACTTTCTTCAATTTCAGTCTGAATTTGGCAATAAGGAGTTAATGATCTGATCCACAGTTAGTTTCCAGTCTTGTTTTTGCTGGCTGTATAGAGCTTCTCCATCTTTGGCTGCAAATAATATAATCAGTCTGATTTCGGTGTTGGCTGTCTGGTGATGTCCATGTGTACAGTCTTCTCTTGTGTTGTTGGAATAGGGTGTTTGCTATGACCAGTGTGTTCTCTTGGCAGAACTCTATTAGGCTTTGCCCTGCTTTAATACTGAAAATGAAAATAAGTAAGTATATTTTCTACAAAAGTATCATCAAATCTCTTATGAGAATGCAGTACTTGGATGCAATCTCAAAAACAACAGAATGATCTCTGTTCGTTTCCAAGGCAAACCATTCAATATGACGGTAATTCAAGTCTATGCCCCGACCAGTAACGCTGAAGAAGCTGAAGTTGAACAGTTCTATGAAGACCTACAAGAGCTTCTAGAACTAACACCCAAAAAAGATGTCCTTTTCATTATAGGGGACTGGAATGCAAAAGTAGGAAGTCAAGAAACACCTGGAGTAACAGGCAAATTTGGCGGTGTTTCTTACTTATTTTCATTTTCAGTATTTTAGTAACATTATAAAATCCACTTGTACCACTTACTAGAGTATAACAAGATGTCCTAAGTTTTTAAAAATAAATTCAAAGAGCTGTATAAGCTCCTTGAAAGCATGAACAATGAAGTACAAAAAATCCAAAAACTATCCATTTTATACAAATTATATTTTCTATCACTTATTAAGAAACTCCCGGAATAAGCATCAACTTTAATATATCATGTTTGAAATGGAATTTTTCTGCAAACAATAGAAATTAACTAACTACACTTTGCCTAGTAATTGTTACATGGGACTTGCAAATGTGTCTCATGAAAGGGAATAAGCTTAAAGGCTCTTGAAATAAGATTATAACTTTTTAAAAGTATGCCTTTTTGCTTTAGTATTATTAAAGTATAACTACTGGAACCATTGAAAGTCAATGTACCTAAGAAAGAGCATTATAAAAGCATGAACAGGGATAAATTATAAAATTACAATCTTCATTGGTGATGCAGCTCTATAGGGCAAAAGAGATTTTGTGTATACTTTCTTTAATATATCATACCCATATCCACTATATAATTTCTTTGACTTTTTTAAATTGATCTTTTAGACACTTTATAATACTGAACTTGGGAAAAATGTGATTTGAAAGTACAGAGACATGTGTTACACAAGGTCTATTGGGGTAATTAATGTTTCACATTTTTCTTGAAATTTCATTGAGGGTGGAATAGGTCAGAGAAAACTGAAGGGAATAATAGAAGGAGCATAGCTGAAGCCATGGGCTTTGTTTAGATACCTGAAGACAGAAGAGAAACAGCTTGAGACGATATTCTCTTGTTTTTCTCAAGTTCTAATGGAGAGGAAGTCAATGAAGTGTACCTTATTTTTCTCCCTAGTTTGTGACATTTTGTTTAACTATATTTATTGAAAAACTCTTACCTTTGAGTTTCAATTTAAGATAGTCATCCAGCCTCTAAATTTTGAATAAGATGTGACTCATTCCAATTCTTTTTAAGATCCAGTTAGTCACCAAATTCTATCAGTTATTCCTTCAAGATATCACTAATCCAAGTTCTTTTCACTTTAATTCATTGTCAACATCCTAATTCACAGTTTTATCACCTCACACAGAGATGAATCAAAGAGCTTTGTAGGTGTTCTAACTTCAGTCTCCTCCATCTGCTCCATCCTCCATACAACTGACAGATGAACCTTGCTTAAATCCTTTCTATACAAATTATGTCATTATCTACACACCCTTCACAATGAATTTCAACAGTACATCCTGTAATATTTCTCTATCTCCATCTAAACAACCATATATGATTTTTCAAAGATAACTAGCTAAATTTATAAAACCCTCTATATCTTAGGGTTTATATATCTACTGGAACTTGGGTGGATTTGGCCTATGAATTGAGCTTTAAATACAGAGATATGATACCATTACTAAAAATATTCATTTTTTTCTATTTGTTCTCAGATTTTTCAAGTTTCTCTTTTTTTGATATAGTGGCTGCATTATTTGTTTTTACAGTGATTTTCTAGTTTTTGATTTAGAACTAATGACTTATTAGTTATCTATTTCTCACTTAATATTTTTCAAGATATAGGTATATTCTAATTTATATTAAAATGAAATAAATTAGAGATGTTAAGTTGTTATAAATAGATCAATACAGAAAGGATATTTTTTGATTCCAAATTATACAAATGTTAAACTTTTTTTTAGTAGATGATTTTGTATTATAAGACAGGATTAAGTATAGCTATTCCCTAGGCCCAGAAATAGAGGAAATCAAGATGTTTAAATGAATTCATTTGAGTGCAAGTTTTTCTAGTTAAACAAATCCTGATGATATTCTTCCTTTGGAATTTTAGATAAGAAAATCAATTCGTTAAGATGAAAATATCACTATAGATAATCTGTTATTTTTTGTTGAAAAAAAATAAACTAAGCATATCAAAATAGATTTCTGTTACAGGTTTGATTGTGTCTGCCAAAACGATACATTGAAGTTTCAACTCCCAGTACTTGTGAATATAACTTTCATTGGCAATAAGGTCTTTACAGACATAACCAAGTTAAGATCACATTGAATTAGAGAGAATAATCCAATGACTAGTGTCCTTATTAGAAGAGAGAAATCTGTACACAGAGTAGACAGAAACACTGGAAAGAACTCCATGTGACAATGGAGACAGAGATTGGAGAGTTGCATTTAAGTGGCTCAGATGGTGAAGGGTCCACCTGAAATTCAGGAGACCTGAGTTCAGTCCCTGGGTCAGGAAGATAACTTGGAGAAGGGAATGGCAACTCACTCCAGTATTCTTGCTTAGAGAATTCCATGGACAGAGGAGCCTGGCGGTCTACAGTCCATGGGATTGCAATGAGTCAGACACGATTGAGTGACTAATACTTTCACTTAGAAGTCAAGGAATTCCAACAATTGCCAGAAACCACCAGAAGCTAGGAGAAAAGCACAGAATAAAATATTTCCCAGAGCCCTCTGGAAGGAACCAACTTTGCCAACATCTTGATTCTGGACGTCTAGCCTCCATAACTGTGACAGAATAAATTTGTTTTTCTCAGCCACCCAGTTTGTGATAACCTCAGAGTAACCTTCAGAAAAGAAAACAAAAATGTCTGTGTATAGCTAATTGCTGGTATACCTATCTATCTATGCACCCATCTATCTCTCATCATCAGCAATCAAGTATTCAAATTCCTTCCATCCATCCATCTACCTGTCCATCCATTCTAACAAAGAGAATAAATTTTGTAAACAGTCAAAGCCAAGTTGCAAGATTCTCAGATAGTTCTTAGTTTTTCAAAGCCTCAGTTTTTTCATCTGAAACATGAATAGGTTTAAGAGTAAATAAAGCTAAGAACAATACCAGACATATTAGTAAGAAATCAATAGTTACACACACACACACATAAATACACACACAGATACATACACACACACATTGTCTGTTTATATTGATAGCCCCTTTATTCCTCCGCAATATCTCTCTAGCTCACTATGTGTTTTTCTGCTGCTGCTGCTAAGTCGCTTCAGTCATGTCCGACTCTGTGCGACCCCATAGACAGCGGCCCACCAGGCTCCCCTGTCCCTGGGATTCTCCAGGCAAGAACACTGGAGTGGGTTGCCATTTCCTTCTCCAGCGCATGAGAGTGAAAAGTGAAAGTGAAGTCGTTCAGTAGTGTCCGACTCCTAGCGACCCCAGGGACTGCAGCCTACCAGGCTCCTCCGTCCATGGGATTTTCCAGGCAAGAGTACTGGAGTGGGCTGCCATTGCCTTCTCCGATGTGTTTTTCTATATGCATATATATATATACACAAATACATAAGTGGTTTTGTAGCAGAAACTGCTAGTTGTTCCCCAGTATCCACACTTTACTCCTTTCTTCAGAGCTTCCCTTGTGTACATAGAAATATGGAAAAAAATGGTTATTTTCCAGCAGCCCAAACTCACAAACTGTGACCACAAAATTCTATTCTAGCCATTAAGTATTAAAATGCTGCACTAACTCTCAGTGAGACTGCTTCAGAGGAGATAGTGCATCTTTCTTTGTCAGATCAAATCAGATCCTACTTGCTGGCATCCTATCAATGTGATTAGTTAGAGTTCAAGTAGTCATTTTGACAATCAGGTGGAAACTGCATGTTGAGAATGGTAGAGTAAAAGATAGAAAAAGATTAATTATAATTTCTGTCATAGCTAACAAATTCTAACAGATGTTCATGTACTAATAACTTGAGAATATTTAAATCTCAATATAAAACTTCTCATATAAAAAATGAAACATATAAATAGGTTGACTATAGGAGCTCCCATATGAGTCTATTTTTCATTATCTCCATTATTACTACCCTAGTCCATGAGTTTACCACCTCTTCCCTAACCCACTTCAATTGCCACAAGTAGTCTTCCTGCTTTCACTTATTTTGAACCACCATGGGCTATTATCTTCATAGTAACTTGTTTTCTTTCTTAAATAACGGATCAAGTTATATATTTCTCCTTCTTAAGCTGTTCCAGTGGCTTCCACTGCACATACATCAAACTCCTTAAAATTTACAATAAATTCCTTTTTGGTCTGACCTGGTTTTATCCTTTCATTTCATGCAACATGCAACATTGTCCTTAAACAAAACATGTTCAGTTCAGTCGCTCAGTCGTGTCCAACTCTTGGTGACCCCAAGGACTGCAGCACGCCAGGCCTCCTTGCCCATCACCAGCTCCCAGAGTTTACCCAAACTCATGTCCATTGAGTCAGTGATGCCATCCAACTATCTCATCCTGTGTCATCCCCTTCTCCTCCCACCTTCAATCTTTCCCAGCATCAGGGTCTTTTCAAATGAGTCAGCTCTTCGCATCAGGTGGCCAAAGTATTGGAGTTTTAGCTTCAACATCGGTCCTTCCAATGAATATTCAGGACTGATTTCTTTTTGGATGGACTGGTTGGATCTCCTTGCTGTCCAAGGGACTCTCAAGAGTCTTCTCCAACACCACAGTTCAAAAGCATCAATTCTTCAGTGCTCATCTACTTTATAGTCCAACTCTCACATCCATACATGACTACTGGAAAAACCATAGCCTTGACTAGATGAACCTTTGTTGGCAAAGTAATATCTCTGCTTTTTAATATGCTATCTAGGTTGGTCATAACTTTTCTCCCAAGGAGTAAGTGTCTTTTAATCTCATGGCTACAGTCACAATCTGCAGTGATTTTGGAGCCAAGAAAAATAAAGTTAGCCACTGTTTCCACGGTTTCTCCATTTACTTGCCATGAAGTGATGGGACTGGATGCCATGATCTTTGTTTTCTGAATGTTGAGCTTTAAGCCAACTTTTTCACTCTCCTCTTTCACTTTCATCAAGAGGCTCTTTAGTTCTTCACTTTCTGCCATAAATTTGGTGTCATCTGCATATCTGAGGTTATTGATATTTCTCCCGGCAATCTTGATTACAGCTTGGGCTTCATCCAGCCCAGCGTTTCTCATGATGTACTCTGCATATAAGTTAAATAAGCAGGGTGACAATATACAGCCTTGACGTACTCCTTTTCCTATTTGGAATCAGTCTGTTGTTCCATGTCCAGTTCTAACTGTTGCTTCCTGATCTGCATACAGATTTCTCAAGAGGCAGTCAGGTGGTCTGGTATTCCCATCTCTTTAAGAATTTTCCATAGTTTATTGTGATCCATACAGTCAAATGTTTTGGCATAGTCAATAAAGCAGAAATAGATGTTTTTTTCTGAAGTCCCTTGCTTTTTCGATGATCCAGAGGATGTTGGCAACTTGATCTCTGGTTACTCTGCCTTTTACCCAACATGTATTCACTCTAGATTTATTTCCTTTTATCAAATACTTAAGGCTTATGTCATGTTACTTTCTTAAAGAGAACTTCTTATCCAAGATTATATCCCTCTCACATATACGCACCCTACCAGCAATCTGTATCAACACTGTATTTTTTATTCAGTTGGCCCAAAATTTCTTTGGGTTTTTCCATAAGACGTTATGGAAAAACCTGAATTAACTTTTTTGTCAACCCAATATTTTCTATGATACTTTAATACAGTCTAAAATTAACTTGTATATGTATATTTATACATACATGTATAATTTTTATCAGCCCTAACTAGAATAGAAGCCTTATGAGAACAGAAACTTATCTATCTTATTTATATCTGTATCAAAGTTCTCACAACATACTGCTATATAAGGGATGCTCAATAATGAACAAATGATGATTAATTAACAAATAAATGAAGTAAAAACTAAAGCTTATAGAAAATACTTTAAAAAGCTGCACATGGTTATCCTGAACAAAGTAGGATTCAAGGGAAATATTTGAGTAGCTCTCATGAAAATAATCTAAAGACATTTCAAATGGAAAAATAATTTTTGCTATACTCTTAAGACTAGGATACCTATTTTGATTTAAAAGAGATAAAACCATTCCAAAAATCAAAACTGTGGGAAGATAAAATGGGTTGTTTGTGGATTTTTTTGAATAAAATCTGGATGACTACAGGGAGGGTTTCTCTAGAAAGGACTGAGGCTCTGTATAGATAATGTAGCTGATTTATATACATTACATCTTCTTATACTGAGGAGGTGCTTCCTCTTTAGTTATCATAACCCAATGTGGCATTATGTTATCTTAAAAGATGATGCAAGTAATCTAATTAAATTGATTTTACTTTCCTCATTAAGCCAGTAAGTTACTCTGAGTACTCTGTCTCAATGGTATATGGAGATTTACATAGGTTACAAGAAATCCAGATCTTCAAAAGATTTTTTAATAATTTATTCCTATTTTTGGTCTCCTCTCAACCTATCACCATGATCACTGAATCATTTTTCTGATGAATGTGGAAGGAATATTATTAGGAGAGGCAGTGTGAATCATCCTGGCACTGGGATTATTACCATTTTTTCTAAGATCTTTTCCATTTCTTGTTTTTGATGCTTTATCATGTTCAGCAGATGACCATACATACTGGGGAATATAGGTTCTAATGTGCACTTTGATCCTTTGTTCTTAATCATAAGCAGTATTAATTGCCCAATAATCAAATGGCAAGCCTAGCATGAAAGTGAAAGCCACTCTGTCATGTCCAACTCTTGGCGACCCCATGGACTATACAGTCCCTGGAATTCTCCAGGCCAGAATATTGGAGTGAATAGCCTTTCTCTTCTCCAGGTGATCTTCCCAACTCAGGGATCAAGCCCAGGTCTCCCACTTTGCAGACAGATTCTTTACCAGCTGAGCCACAAGGGAAGCCCAAGAATATTGGATTGGGTAGCCTATCCCTTCTCCATCGGATAATCTATGATTTGAGGGAAAGGTGAAAAGCACAAATTAAAGTGGATATGAAGACTGTTCCTGAACAGCATGGTCTGAAGGTAGAAGATAAGGAACTTCAAGCTGGGGTATCTAATAGTGCAGCACATAATGAAAAGAAACAGAAATACTGACTAGATTCTTAGCTATAATGAAATCATGTAAAATAGTCAGAATAGTTACTCAGAATTCAGGCCCTGCAATCAACCCTCACAATCTGACTCCCTGTTTTACCACTTAACTAGCTGCAAGACTTTGGGCAAGTCACTTAAATTCTCTTATTTTTTTCACTGTAGAAATGAAAATAATGATGTCACACACATAATAGGGTTTTGGGAGAAAAAATAAGTTAATTCACATAAAGCCCTTATCAAAGTGCTCGATGCATCATAAAAGGCCCACAAATGTTAACACTCTGGTTCCTGTTTTATATTTTATGTGCTTAATAGCCTCTGCTTTCCTAAGCCTTCTACCTTTACCCGTTCTTTGAATATCTATTTATTAACTAGCTGAAAACAGAGACAAAATTATAGAACTTAACATCAAAAATTAAGAGACAGGAACTCAGAAGAAGAAGAGAGAATAAAGGTTGGGGACTACAGAAGCATGTCTTGTGACTATAAGGTAATGAGGTTCACAGTTTTCTTCCACAGGAAATTCTGAAGGCAAATTCTTAAGAATTTCACTCTAAAATTGCTCCGGGCAAAGACAGCGAGTTTGAATAAATTCTGTCACCACAAGGGATTCCTTTGAAATAGCACACTTGTTTTGGTTATGTATCCTATAAAACATACTAAAAATAAAAACCACTTGGCATTTTATGGACAATCTATTTAATGCTTAAAATTGCAGGAGAACAACTTGTAAGTAAAAGAAATATGTACATATGCACATTCACACATGACACACAAGTTCTTGTCTAGTAATTGCATAAGGCGGAGTTCAGAGTTCAGATGCAAGTACCTTTGATGTTAAGGATTAGGATCGAATTACAGTCAGCTTTCGTGCTTGGCCACAGTCAAATAATAGCTTTGATACTTCAGGTCAGTTGAACATACATTTATTATCTACTGTATGCATGCAATGCAGGAGGAGAGTCCCTCTATTATCTAGTGACACATTAGACATATCAACAGCTGAAACAATGCTGCTGACAGCTTCCTATGGTAGAAACGGCATATGAGTACAAGATAGTATGAGGGGTCGGTTGACAAAAAGCATGTTAGTAAAAAAGGATGTGAAGTTTTCTTCAGGAAGTACAACTTCAGCTATGCCTTGCAGAATGAGCAAAACTCTGGTAGCTCCAAAAAGTGAGGAAACAGGCTCTGAAATGTAGGATTTAAAAGCCATGTTTCCCTTGATGTCTTAGTCACTTGACAACTTTAATTCTTTATCTCTGATGCCTTCTGGTGCTAATCCTAGATTTCCTGTCACCCTGTTATAGGAAATCTACCCAATCACTGATTTCACCACACCCACATGTTTTTCACAAGCATGTTTTTTGAAATGATTGAACTGACCAATGAATAAATGGTCAGAGGCCATTTTGGGAAGAAGACTTAAGTTCTGAAGAAATGCTGAACTTTAGATAAAAAAAATATATAAAAGATACTGGCACGAGCTCTCCAAGATCAGGGGAGAGAGAGATCTGTGCATCATCTCACATGTTCTGCACCACTACCAAATTTATTTTAGTAATTCACTTCAGAGCCTGGATGCTGCATCATCAATGACTGTACAGCAAAGCCAAGCAAAAGGGGCTGCTCAGTCATTCCCTGACACTCTGCCAGCACCAGTCTAAACTTAGAATCGACCCTGCTGCACATACATGGAGTTCCTATTATGCAATGGCTCATTCTAATTAAAAGGAATACATCTCCTACTTGAAATGGCAGACAATTTTTGTGTATTTTTCATTTAGGTAAACCATACAGAGGAAAACTCATGTGGACTGAGGACATAAAACATGGAGATAGTGAGACCACTTCATTGCCCTAGGAATGACTAGAAAAGACGTAAAAAGATCAATTAAAAGGTTTGATAAGAAGGGACAACTAAAAGCTCAACCACTCGGCAAACAATTTGTCATTTGATTGAGTCTAATGGAAAAGCAATGCAGTGAATGCCATGACAATATTAAGAAACAAAATAGTGAATGATTAAGACATGACAAATTCAGGAGGAAAAAAAAAGGTACAAAGATAAGTTGACAAAATTTTTCCCCCAAGAGTAAACAAAATATTTTTTCTCTGCCTTAGTGGAACAATATAACATAAGGAGAGTCATTCTATTTTCAAAGAATTTTGTGTGGAGTAAGTTAAATTTTTATATAATTTTAATAATTAAGAATTGCAAATATATATATATATATAAAGAATTTGGACTTTTAATGATGTAAACTATATGAAAACTGTGCAACATTTATTCAGAGTGCATTAGAAGTAGAAAAAAGCTGATGAGTACATTTCCAAGTATAAATAATATATGATATATTTTATTTATTAAAATGGAAAATTAATAAAATATATTTCACATTGAATATAGTTGGAAAATTTTAGACTATACATTTTATAGAATTAATATGTATTATTGGACTTATAATTCCAAGTATTTTAAAACTCTCTTACTTCTTTTAAAAAGAAAATTATGTGTAATATTTTTTATTGACTTAGATCACAACAGTGGAACATCATGGAAGGATGTTGGCCTTAGGATATCTGGTCTTGGATTCAAATCTTAAGCACTATTATTTTTCTAATGTAGGCTTGTAGTATCTGAAGTTTTCTGAGTTTCCTAAGACTCGGTTTCCTTATATTCAAACTTGTTTGTGACAAAAACAAACAGAAATACAAAACCTACCAGAAAACTGCTGCTGCTGCTTAGTCACTTCAGTCGTATCCGACTCTGTGCATCTCTATGGGCTACAGCCTGCCAGGCTCCTCTGTCCATGGGGATTCTCCATGCAAGAATACTGGAGTGGATTGCCATGCCCTCCTCCAGGGGATCTTCCCAATCCAGGGATTGAGCCCAGGTCTTCCACATCGCAGGCAGATTCTTTACTGTCTGAGTCACCAAGGAAGCCCAAGAGTACTGGAGTGGGTAGCTTATCTCTTATCTAGGGGATCTTCCTGACCCAGGAATTGAACTGGTGTCTCTTTTATTGCAGGCAGATTCTTTACCAACTGAGCTACTAGGGAAGCCATACCAGAAAACATACATCCACAATATTAATTTCCTCAGATTGTTCCATTATGTCATCTCAACAAGAAGCTAAAAATCTGATCTCTCCTGAAATCCAATTGATAAGAGTGAGAGAAATCAGAGAAATCTGTTTCCTATGAATTCAAGTGCAAAGTATATTGCATTCTACTGAGAGTTAAATGATGCAGAAGACCAGATTTGAGTAGAATTTGGTTAGCACAAATAAAATAATATAATTTTCCTTGAGGATGTTAACATTTAGTAAATGTTAATGATAAAACAAGTATTACATGCTTAGTCATATGCTACAAATGACTAATCTGAAGTAATCTTTAAATAAGGAACAAATCTTTAAATTTAAATAAATCTTTAAATTTAAATTTAACACATCTTTAAATCTTTAAATAAGGAACAAAAAGAATAAATCTTTAAATAAATAATAAGTTTAAATAGCAAATTCATATTTGGGGTTCCTATTCATAACATATAATGTTAATAATTCATATACTAAGTCGCTTCAGTTGTGTCCGACTCTGTGCAACCTTATGGACTATAGCCTGCCAGGCTCCTTTGTCCATGGGATTCTCCAGGTGAGAATAGTGGAGTGGATTCCCATGCCCTCCTCCAGGGGATCTTCCCAACCCAGGGATCAAACCAGCATCTCTTATGTCTCCTGCATTGGCAAGTGAGTTCTTTTACCACTAGTGCCACCTGGAAAGTGTAATTCATATATTTCAGTAAAACTTCATGTCTCTTGAAATATCTTTATGTGAATATGTTGACTGAAAATGGATCATTTGACAACATATAAAGGTTGATAACTAGAAAAATAGTAAGAATGGTTTAATTATATAAATAATGCATGCAAGATAATGGAAATATGACTCATTGATTTGTTAATAATATTTTTACCTTTAAAAATACAAATATGTTACCTGTCTCTAGAGGCAATATGCATATGCACAATGGGAGGAATATTTTCTAACTATGCCTATGGAATGGCCTCAGAATATATGCTCCAAAAGTTATTTGGTTTTTGCTATGGACATTTAATTTAATGACACTCTTTTAGAAAAATAAAACTTATTTTAATACATAAATGGCCATTCTGAGTTAGAGCTTAGAACTAATTATGTATATTTTTAACATTTTAAAATAACAAATAAGATTAGGAATAACAATGGGTAATGAGTGAAGGATGAGGTTAAGGTTCAATGACAGGGTGATAAATTGAAAAGGCTTCCAGGGTAGAATTGACTGAATGACCCGGGGCCCAGGTCACTTGACTCCTGACCTAATCATTTCCCATATAATCAGGTTTTATATTCTAGGCAGAGACCACTTGCATGCATGTATGCATGTGTGTATTTTAGATAGGAAAATCTTCCTGAATCTTATTACACATGCTTTGTGAGAAATTTTTATCAGTATTAGTTATTCCTCTGAGTTGTAATAGAATGAGCCATTTGAGCTGTGTTGGAAAGTTATTCCTTATACATAAATGGACCCAGACTGTTATTTTGTTCTCAGTGTTTAATCCTGCAGTTTTTGATTCTCTTTTGATGTCAAGCTTTCAGGAGCCATGCTGTGGTCAGTACATCTGCCACAGTAGTCACTTCTCCACTTCCCAGGGGAAACACAGTGTTACACTTACAGTGAAAACAAAATGAGTCGCTGATGCAGAGAGACCTGAGCTATACCCTGGATCTCTCACAGTGAGCGGATTACTCAAACTAAACAAGACCCACTATCTTCACCTGTAAAATGAAGATAATAGACCTACCTGTTGTGTGAATTAAATGAACAGCATCCATAAGATATTTAACAGCATTCCTGGTACATACAAAACACTCAATAGATACTTTTCCTTTCCACACTCTTCCATGCTGTTAAAAGTATGCCTTTTGTTGCTGTTTTTGGAGAGTGTTAATCTAGCTTGATAAAATGTTTCCTAAAATAATGTTAAATTGCTGCTGCTGCTACTGCTGCTAAGTCGCTTTAGTCATGTCCGACTCTGTGCGACCCCATAGACGGCAGCCCACCAGGCTCCCCTGTCCCTGGGATTCTCCAGGCAAGAACACTGGAGTGGGTTGCCATTTCCTTCTCCAATGCATGAAAGTGAAAAGTGAAAGTGAAGTTGCTCAGTCGTGTCCGACTCTTGGCGACCACATGGACTGTAGCCTACCAGGCTCCTCCGTCCATGGGACTTTCCAGGCAAGAGTACTGGAGTGGGGTGCCATTGCCTGAGACATTTCCCTATGGGTTTATATTTGTCTATTATGGCTGCTTACTTGTAGGCTTTTGGGTGTATTCCAAACAATTGAGATTTTTTAAAAAAAAAGTGAATTGTTGCTACAGTATTGCAAAATCTTAATATCCAATGTTTTTTGTGTTCTGCATCAAGAAAGTGCGTGTGTTAAACTGAAAACCCGAGTTTTCCTATTCACATATGATGTAAGGAAAAAGTGTAAAGTGATATTTGGGGATCAGATGGATGCACTGTGTCAGAGGTTGCTATGAGTTCACTGAAAGCTATAACCCCTTTCCGCTGGGGTACACAATTAGACCACATTTTTCATGTAGGTATGTCCTGGTGACTGAATAATGGCCGATGAAATATGGACACACATGATGTGTGATATCTAAAGGCCTAATTCCTAAAAATCCTCAAATGATTCTCCATTCTTCTTCGCAGCGTATACACCAGAGGAGCCCACCTCCCTAGGGAATGCAGAGTGATTAGAGAGAAGTAGCCTCAGGCTCGGAGAAGGCAATGGCACCCCACTCCAGTACTCTTGCCTGTAAAGTCCCATGGACTGAGGAGCCTGGTGGGCTGCAGTCTATGGGGTTACTAAGAGTTGCACACGACTGAGCGACTTCACTTTTACTTTTCACTTTCACACATTGGGGAAGGAAATGGCAACCCACTCCAGTGTTCTTGCCTGGAGAATCCCAGGGATGGGGGAGCCTGGTGGGCTGCCGTCTATGGGGTCGCACAGAGTCGGACACGACTGAAGTGACTTAGCAGCAGCAGCAGCAACAGCAGCCTCAGGCTCTAAAACACCATTTGGAGATCTCCTTTACTCATGACAGACTGGTACATGACAAAGAAAAATTTTATCTTATGAAGCCACTAACTTTTGAGGTTGTTACAGTACTTAGTACATTCTGACTAACATACCATGTCTGGCTGTGTCTCTATGTCTCTGTATCTCTATTTCCCTCTTATTATAAGGAAACCAATCATATTAGATTTAGGGTTCACTCCACTTCAGGATCGGAGAAGGCAATGGCACCCCACTCCAGTACTCTTGCCTGGAAAATCCCATGGATGGAGGAGCCTGGTAGGCTGCAGTCCATGGGGTCACTAAGAGTCGGACACGACTGAGCGACTTCACTTTCACTTTTCACTTTCTTGCATTGGAGAAGGACATGGCAACCCACTCCAGTGTTCTTGCCTGGAGAATCCCAGGGATGGGGGAGCCTGGTGGGCTGCCATCTATGGGGTTGCACAGAGTCAGACACGACTGAAGCGACTTAGCAGCAGCAGCAGCAGCAGTAGCAGCAGCCACTTCCAGATAGCCTCATCTTAATGTTAAATTACTGCAAATGACTTTATTTTCAAGTAAGGTCCCATTCATAGGCTCCAGATGGAAAATGAATTTTGGGGAGACATTATTCAACCCAGATGGTTCACCCCAAAATGCTGTTTATTTCATTTTTTCTACTTTCAACAAGATCAAGTAGTTCTCAGTCACACTGTCTTTCCATTATAACGTAGTACTTGTTATAACCAGAAGTTGCTTCACTTCTGAAATATTAAATTCAAACTTTCTATTCTCTGACGGGTTATTTTTTCCTTTTTGTTTGTTTTTCTCTATTCCTGCAACACCTACACTTCAAAGTCTTTGAGGTTTTCCAGTCAATCCATCCCTCCAATTCTCCTGTTTCATCAAGCCCTTATCTTTTCCCAAATTAATATTCTGTCCCAGACTCTGTGGTCTGTATGTTGGAAATGTCTTTACTATCTCTCTGCCTTATTACTGTCTTTTTGTCAAACACACCTAGCAAAACCCCAAACCCTTGATGAACATGACTATCTTCGTGCTCAGGATCCTCAACTTATGTGCAAAGTTATTATTATAATCAATTAGATTTCTATCACCATGAATTTGGTACAAAAATTGAGCTTTCAAAATTCCTGAGTAATTATATAATTATAATTATATCTATTTAGGTCACTTTCTCACTTTCCTAAATTATAGGTTTTAGTCTTTCTGTGACTATTCTTATCAGCAGTTAACACTGACTATAGCCTCCTCTTAGAAATGTCCCTTTCTTGGCTTTCACAGCCGTTTTCTTCCCTAGTCTCTCTTTCTTAGTCCTCTTTGCAAGACCTCTTTGTATTTTTACTTCCTCTTAATATTGATAGACTAATGAAACAAGATTCTGTTTAAACCTATTTTTA
This sequence comes from Giraffa tippelskirchi, assembly GCF_054371585.1. Classification (NCBI taxonomy): domain Eukaryota; kingdom Metazoa; phylum Chordata; class Mammalia; order Artiodactyla; family Giraffidae; genus Giraffa; species Giraffa tippelskirchi. Next base: position 82,954,275 of record NC_137275.1, on the reverse strand, counting down.
TCTCATTCTGCATACATACCAGTAAGGCAATAGTATTCATTTCCATGGTTTCAATTATATTTCATATATTGAAGATTTACATTTATTTAAAACATCCGATTATTTCTTTCTTCTAGGCATCAGGTCTACGTATCAAATTGCTTACTAGATAACATCACTTATATGTTTTATTGGTTAGCTGAGGTTGCCATGGCAAACTACCATAGAGTGAATGGCTTAAAAAACAGAAATTTATTTCTGGAAGTTCTGGGGGCTTAAAGTCCAAGTTCAAGGTGCCAGCATGGTCAGGTTCTAGTTTCTGCTCTCTAGCTTTGTTCTCACAGGGTTAGGACAGAGAACAAGTTCTCTAGTGTCTCTTTTAAGAGAGCTAATTCCATCATGAGGGTCCCATCCTCTTAACCTAGTGAAGTCACTCAGTCGTGTCCAACTCTTTGTGACCCCATGGACTGTAGCCTCGGAGAAGGCAATGGCAACCCACTCCAGTACTCTTGCCTGGAAAATCGCATGGATGGAGGAGCCTGGTAGGCTGCAGTCCATGGGGTCGCTAGGAGTTGGATACGACTGAGCGACTTCCCTTTCACTTTTCACTTTCATGCATTGGAGAAGGAAATGGCAACCCCCTCCAGTGTTCTTGCCTGGAGAATCCCAGGGACGGGGGAGCCTGGTGGGCTGCTGTCTATGGGGTTGCACAGAGTCGGACACGACTGAAGCAACTTAGCAGCAGCAGCAGCAGCAGGACTGTAGCTTACGAGGCTCCTCTGTCCATAGGATTTTCCAGGCAGGGGTACTGGAGTGGGTTGCCATTTCCTCTCCAGGAGATCTTCCTGACCCAGAGATCGAACCCATGTCTCCCGCATTGTAGGCAGACCCTTTTCTGTCTGAGCCACCAGGGAAGTCATTAGGAACTCTTGACCTAATCTAAATCTAATTATCTCAACAAAGTCTCACCTCCAAATACCATCATGTTGTAGATTAGGAACACAATTTATTCCATAGATGTATACAAGTGTATCAGCTACATGATTATCTCCTTGTCTTTAACACCAACTTATCTATTCCCTGAAATACATAATTATACCAACATTCATCCTTCTCCTCAAAGCATAAAGCTTAACATATTTGACCTTTCCTACTCCTTCAAACAAGCTTTTCCATCTAGCCATTGTAAAAACACTGAATACCAATAGGATACCAGGCCCTGTGCTAGAAACTGGGTTAATAGAGAAAAGAATAGATGCAATTCCATCCATAATGGTACTAAGATTCTGGTGTCAGACACAAATCATAAACATTAGTTCTATAACAACACAAGTATATAAAATATTTTTAAAAAGTGTTATGAGTGTTATGAATGTTAGAGACACTGCAATAAAATAACAGTTTAACTTAGGGATATCAGAAAAGATAGCCTGAGTGAGTGAAGATTGGTCTGAGATGTGAAACACAAGTAAGGATTTTATCATGCAAAAAAAAAAAGAAAGAAGAGGTACAGGTCTTTTATCTTAGATTTATTTCCAGGTATTTCATATTTTTTTATGTAATTGAGAATGGGGTTAATTTCTTAATTACTTTTTCTGATAGTTTGCTATTAGTGTATAGAAACACAACAGATTTTATTACATTAATCTTGTATCCTGCAACTTCATTATGTTGACATATGTCCCTCTTTGGGCTTCCAGGTGGTGCTAGTGGTAAAGAACCTGGCTGCCAATGCTGGAGACATGAGACATGGATTTGATCCCTGGGTCGGGAAAATCCACTGGAGGAGGGCATGGCAATCCACTGCAGTATTCTTGCCTGGAGCAACCCCATGGACGGAGGAACCTGGCAGGCTACAATCCACAGGGTCACAAAGAGTCGAACACAACTGAGCATGCACGCACATATCCCTCTTTACCCATCTTTATGAGAGTTTTCATCATAAATTGATGTTAACTTTTGTCAATAGTTTGTTTTATATCTATTGAGATTATCATATAGTTTTAATATTTCAGTTTGTTAAAGTAGGATGTCGCATTGGTTGATCGCAGATATTAAACCATCTCTGAATCCCTGGGATAAATCCTATTTGATCATGGTCCATGATCCTTTTAATATGTTGTTGAATTCAGTTCGTGAGTATTTTATTGGAGATTTTATATGTTTTCCTGTAGTACTAGCCTATAATTTTCTTTCTTTCTTTTTTTTTTTTTTTTGTGGTGCCTTTGTCTGGTTTTGGTATCAGGGTGATGCTGACCTTGTTGAATGAGTTCAGAAGCATTTCTTTCTCTTCAATTACTTTGGAATAGTTTGAGAATGATAGGCATTAACTAGTCTCTAAATGTTTGATAGAATTAACCTGGGAGGCCATCCTGTACTTTGCTGGGATTTTTTTCTATTCAGATTTAATTTCATCACTGGTAATTAATGTGTTCATTTTTTCTCTTTATTCCTGATTCAAACTTGGGAAATTATAACACCAGGAATTTATTCATCTAGGTTGTCCATCTTTTTGGTGTATAATTGTTCATAAAAATCTCTTATGATTATTTATATTTGTGTGATGTCAGTTGTAATTGCTCCTTTATCATTTTTTTTTATTTTGATTTGGGCCCTCTTTTCTTTCTTGATGAGTCTATCTAAACGGTTTATCAAATTTATCTTTTTAAAGGGACAGCTCAATATCACTGATCTTTTCCATTGTTTTTTAAATCTTTACTTCATTTATTTCCACTCTGATCTTTTCTATTTCTTTCCTTCTAACTTGCTTGTTCTTTCTCTATTTTCTTTAGGTGTAAGGTTAGGTCGTTTGAGATTTTTTCCTAGTTTCCTCATGTAGGCTTGTATCACTATAAACTTCCCTCTTAAAATTGCATTTGCTCTATTCCACAGATTTTGGATCATTGTGTTTCCATTTTCATTCATCTCCAATTAGTTTTTTATTTCCTTTTTGATTTCTTTCATTTTATGTTTAGTAGCATCTCATGTAGCTTTCACATGTTTACACTTTTTGCAGTTTTTTCTCTTGTAGTTTTTTTTTTTCTAGTCTTATACTGTTGTGAATGGAAAAAGATGCCTGATTTGATTTCAGTCTTTTAAATTTATTGAGTTTTGGTTTGTGACCTAGCATGTGATCTATCCTGAAAATGACCAATTTGAATTTGAAAAGTATGTGTATCTGCTTCTGGATGGAATTTTCTATGTATCTTTATTAAGTTCACCTGGTACAATGTGTCATTTAAGACCAATGCTTCCTTACTGATTTTCTGTCTGCATAATATGTCCATTGATTCATTGATTTAAGTAGGTTATTAAATTCCTGTATTATTGTACTATTGTCAATTTTCTCTTTATGTTTGTCAAGTTTTGGTTTACGTATTTAGGTATGTTGAGTATGCATATATTTAAAACTGTTATACATCTACAGGGCCTAGTAATGCATTCACCTTTGGTCACCAGAGCTATGTGCTCTAGGGGTGCTTGCTGTATGGGTACCTTTTCTATTGTAGCAGGGCTGACTACTGTCAGCATGCTGGTAGGTTGGGCTGGCCCCTAGCCTGTTTTCTTTTTCTTTCTTTCTTTTTTTTTTTTTTTGAGTCCATGTCTTATGTAGTGGCTCTCAGGCCAGCTGAAGGGTGGAATAGGGTTTTCACAGGATTGTTTACATGGCTCAGAGGGGCATGGGGCAGTTGCCAGCCTCCTAGTGGGTGGGCTGGGTCCCTGTGCTTTTGTTTGGCTTGGGACATCGTATATTTATTTCAATTTTAGTGTTTACTTTTTAAATAATGTTTATTTTAAAATTTATTTATGTCTTCCAGGACTATAAAAACTTTGAATGCAGAACCCATATTTTATTTATCTCTCTAGAACTTAGCATTATAGTCCCTCAATAAACAACTGTTGAAGAGTAAGTCTGCATGGTTAAATAAATGGATGAATACTATTTAATTTGTATGTTCCAGTGCATAATATTGCCAGTACTATTCCAGAAGAGTTCCTTAATAAGATATAAACCTTATCATATATTTTTACATTTTCCTTTCTTTTTATAGCCTGAATTATGTCAACTTATTGAAACAGTGTCAGACTTTATTTTTTGGGGCTCCAAAATCACTGCTGATGGTGACAGCAGCCATGAAATTAAAAGACGCTTACTCCTTGGAAGGAAGGTTATGACCAACCTAGATAGCATATTGAAAAGCAGAGACATTACTTTGCCAACAAAGGTCCGTCTAGTCAAGGCTATGGTTTTTCCAGTAGTCATGTATGGATGTGACAGTTGGATGGTGAAGAAAGCTGAGCACCAAAGAGTTGATGCTTTTGAACTGTGGTGTTGGAGAAGACTCTTAAGAGTCCCTTGGACTGCAAGGAGATCCAACCAGTCCATCCTAAAGGAGGTCAGTCCTGGGTGTTCATTGGAAGGACTGATGTTGAAGCTGAAACTCCAATACTTTGGCCACCTCATGCTAAGAGTTGACTCATTGGTAAAGACCCTAATGCTGGGAAGGATTGGGGGCAGGAAGAGAAGGGGACGACAGAGGATGAGATGGTTGGATGGCATCACCGACTTGATGGATATGGGTTTGGATAAACTCTGGGAGTTGGTAATGGACAGGGAGGCCTGGAGTGCTGCGATGCATGGGGTCGCAAAGAGTCGGACACGACTGAGTGACTGAACTGAACTGATTGGCTAGTATCCCAGAGAATACTCTGTGTTATTCAACAGATTGTATGTACATATTCCTTCTTTTATATGAAAAGTATTTACATTTTTCATATAGTTAACATCTGTTGAACTAGTATTACACATACAGTAGGCAGTATCCCAGGTAACTTGGATGTATTAATTACTGTAATTTTTACAAGAAAGCTATATAGGAAATATTACCAGTATTGTTTTGTATATGAGGAAAATGAGACACTGAAAGGTTAAGTAACTTGAGCAAAGTCACACGTTTATTAAGGGCCAGAGTCAGGACCTGCATCCAGACATGCTATCTCTAGAGAGTGTGCTCTTCTTTATACTCCATTACCTCTCAGTCTCAAATACATCTTAGAAGAAATAGAAGACTTATTTATGTTAATCATGTTAGGCTTGATAGAGAATACAGAGTACTCAGAGTAGTTATTTAAAATCAGTGCATGTTTTCCCCAAAATTATATGTGGTAGTTTCACTCTGTAATTACACATGCTCCATACATTTCCATAACTTCAAGAATATAGTCTGAATACAGGAAGCAAAAGGAATTTTGTTCAGGATCAGAAAAAAATGATCAGAACTAATATGAAAATAAGAAAAATGGGAAAAAATTAAAAGGATCTTTGGGCCACACACAAATTCCTTTATACTTCAGGTATCAGTAAATGCAGTATGAGGAGCTATTTAGGTTGGTGCAAACATAACTGTGGTTTCAGATCATGAATTTTAAATCATCATAACTAGGCTCAAACATGTCTTTATTAATCAAAATAGGAACCATTACAATCAAGATATTTTTGCCAATGAGAAATAAGTTTGTTTATTCCTGTAGCTAAAAATCTGTACCTCAGGATTCATCAAACTCTTGGAAAGCATTTTCTGCATCCTGCTGGTTGCAAAAAGTTGCTGAGATGCTTGAAGAAATGGTAGTTGGTTGGTAAGAAGTCAGGTGAATATGCCAGATGAGGCAAAACTTCACAGCCCAATTTGTTCAAATTTTGAAGCGTTGATTGTGTGACATGCAATCAGGCATTATTGTGGAGAAGAACTGGGCTCTTTCTGCTGACCAATGCTGGTAGCAGGCCTTGCAGTTTTTGTTGCATCTCATCAATGTGCTGAGCATACTTCTTAGATATAATGGTTTTGCTAGGGTCCAGAAAGCTGTAGTGGATCAGATGGGAAGTGGACCACCAAACAGTGACCACGACTTTTTTTTGGTGCAAGTTTGGCTTTGGAAAGTGCTTTGAAGCTTCTTCTTGGTCTAACCACTGAGCTCATCATTGCCAATTATCATAGAAAATCCACTTTTTGTCTCATGTCACAATCCAATGGAGAAGTGGTTCCTTGTTGCATAGAATAGGAGAATATGATACCTCAAAATGAGGATTTTTTAAAAAATTTCTGGTCATCTCACGAGGCACCCACTTACAGAGCTTTTTCACCTTTCCAATTTGCTTCACGTGCCAGAAGACTGTAGAGTAGCTGATGTTGAGTTTTTCTGCAACATCTCCTGTAGTTGTAAGATAATCAGCTTCCATGATCCTCTCAATTGGTTGTTGTCAACTTCTGTTGGCTGGCCACTAAGCTCCTCATCCTCAAGCCTCTCATCTCTTTTGCAAAACTTCTTGAATCACCACTGCACTGTATGCTTGTTACCAGTTCCTGGGCCAAATGCATCACTGATGTTGCCAGTTGTCTGCTGGTTTATGACCCATTTTGAACTTGAATAAGATAATTGTTCAAGTTTGCTTTTTGTGTAACATCTATTTCCATAGTTTAAAATAAATATAAAATAAACAGCAAGTATCAAGTCATTAATAAAAAAAATAAAGTGAGAAATGTGCATTTCAAATTATGTATAACATAATCACATTTATTTAAGAATGTATTCTAATACCAGCTGGCAAATTTCAATAATGCAAAAACTGCAACTACTTTTGCACCAACCTAATATGACTCTAAGTTCTATTTGAGAGAGTACTTAACAGAGATACATTGATAAATCTTGATAGAGAATATCATTTGCTGTATATATCAAGGCTCATGTTTCAAAGCTATTTTTCAGTCTACACTAAAAGACTGAAAGAGTGATTGAGTGATATCTTTTTTCTTCAGTATGTAGTTATTACCTGTTCACAATTAGATGTTAGTTACATGCAAATATTATATAATAGTAATAGATTTGGCAATGAGAGTCATAACTAGCACTAATTGTTATTCCACTTACTTAGTTGTTCTATAAATACTAGAATAATGGAAAGAGGGCTTATATTTACTCCTAATTAATTAATTCATACATTTCTTTAGCAGATATATTCTAGGCATGTTTTATTGGCAGCTTGAGATAAGTTTTATGGAGAAAAAATATAACAAAGAAAGAGGATAGAAAATGCTAATGAGAGGGATAGCAACTTTTTTTAAAAAAGTAATCAGAGAAGGCACATAGGTAAAGGCTTAAATGAGAAAGCAAGCAACATGAGTACATGGGAAATAGACTTTCTAGGTGAAACAAAGAACAAACTGTATTTTAGGGGCATTTGTGCAATAAGGGTGCTCAACTGCCTAAATTTTAAAAAGGAAAGGGAAAGAGCAACAGGAGATTTAATAAATAATGGGACATCAAGGTCTAAGACATTTTATCATCAGTGACAGAATATACCATTGTAAGGTATTGAGTAGCAGAATGAGTTCACCTGATATATTCAAATAGGATCATCTTAATTTCTATGATGAAAAGTAGGCAAGGGAGAGACAGGGAAATTAGTTTGGAAGTTAGAATATTAATACAGGCAAGAAATGACAGCTTTCAGTTTGGGTGGGTGAGAAATGTCCAGATTTCAGAAATACTTTGATTGTAAAGTCAATGAGATTGAACATGGATTATGAGAGCAAAATCAAATCAAGAACGACTCAGGTTTTTTGTACTCTACAATTGAAATTATAGCATTTGCTATTAACTGAGATGGAGAAGAATGGAAGATGAGATTTTCTGTGTGTATGTGGAGATGATCAGGACTTTCATTTTGGGTGTATTAAGTCTGAGACAAGTCCATAGGCATTCAGGTAGAAACATCAAGTGGGTAGTTTGCTTAAAAGTACAAATTTCAGAAAAGAGATTTGGCCTTGCAATATAAGTTGGGAGTCATCATCATATAGATGATATTTAACAACATTAAACAAGAGGAGAAACAAAACAGTGAAGATATAGACCTATACTGTCTAATATGATAGCCACAACCAAATGTGGCTATTGGGCACTGAAATACAGCTATCCTCAAGTGTGAAAAATAAATTAGATTTCAAAGACTGAGTGTGCCAAAAAGAACATAAGACAGTTTTCTAGTAACATTTATAGATTATTAAATATTAAAATAACATCTAGAGCTATTCAAGTAAATATATTACTAAGATTAATTTCACTTATTTCTTTTGTAGTTCATATTTGTAGCTCATATTACTACTGGACATTATAGATACAGAGAAACTGAAGTCCAAAGTTTGAGCTCTGGGAAATTCCTAGATTAATGTATTTGATGAGGGGGGACTAAAATGTAGACTTGGATGGGGCAGATAATGATGTGCGACAGATGCTAGGAGATGGTTGAATCCAGAAATTCAAATGAAGAGAATATCTCACGGTGGAAGGAGCAGACATGGAGTTTGATCCACCATATTTAATTTGTAACTGACTGTGATACCTCAAGTAAAGCTAGGGTTGAGAATTAAGTATCAGATTAACAACATAAATGTCATTGGTTCTTGGACAAGAGACATAACTGTGGAGCTTTGGGGTGAAAGTCCAATTGAAATGCCTTAAAAAGAGAGAATCAGAGGAAACATGGGAGAAAATTAGTATAGAAAGCTCTTTTGATGTTCATTACAGTAAAAGGGAAGCAATCAATGAAATAATAGTTGAAGGTGGCAGTGTAATGGTGTTGAGAGCCATCTTTTAAGAAAGAGACTTATAGCACCATGTTTTTATGCTGACATGAATGATTCAGTATTGAGGAAGTGAATGTTCATGTCAGAGAACTCTTCGGTGATATCCTGATTAGTCTACAGGAGTTGGAATGTATAGCTAAATGCTTGATTATGGGCAGCTGATTGCTCACAGAATACTTAAAATCTAAAGAGGGTTGTGACAAAGCATATCTGCATGGAGCAGTTTTGTTACTTAAGAATAAACATAGGTGGGGGTGAGAGTTCTCCCTTTAAAAATGTGAAGAGGTGAGATATGGAAAAAGAGGTAGTTAAGTAGTCCAAAATATTCAGAGCTTTTACATGAAAATCTACTTTACATTCAGAAACAATAAAAAGTTTATTATCGAGGAATTACAATGTGGAGTGTGCTTCACAGTATTATTTATTTTATTTGAGCAAGTGGTAAACTCTAAGGGAGATAAAGCCAGCACTGTGGAAGACCCCAAACTCTGCCATAATTTCATAAAATCTTGATAATTCAACCATCATCATACCTGGCGAAGAACAAGCTTCTAATTTTTTTTTGAAATCATTAAGATTTAACTGTCATTACATTGGGATGAATCAGTAATGCAAATTCCCTGAAGTTTAATCAGCATGATCCAAAAAACTAAAAAATTTCAACACATACCAAAAAAAAAAAAAACCCTCTAAGGGAGAGAAGGATTAAAGAAATAACAGAGTTTCCATTTCATCAGTAATACTTTGACGTTTCTTTGCTTTAATTTCAGGAGCTCACCTTGCAGGTTTTGTTTTCACTACTGATTGGAGTTACATTAACTAATAATAAACAATTCTTGACATTAAAACCAACATAGAAACTATGGTTGCTTAAAGATGAAGGAAAAATAGCTGCTTTACAAAATAAAAACTTTAAATTTTTGTATAAAGAAATAGAGTCCAAGTTGTACTTCTTCAATGTCCACTAAATAATTAAGACTCCAATACACCCTATATATCTGAATACTCACTTTTAAGAGAAAGTGTAATTATAATGCACATTTTTTACTACTTAATTTTAAATTGAACATTTATTTTTGAATATTAAGTGCCAAATGCTGTGATACAAAAGCAGATGAAGACATTTCCCTTCTTTGAGAATCATATACATAAGCAGAAGTCACTCCTATAAACAAATAATATGGTAACAATAATACTGAGGTACAGATCTCACAACTGTGCAATATATGTATCAAATTTAGTAAAAAGAAAATGCATTGTAAGTTGTCAAAATGTGGATAGAATGGTAGAAGTAGAATTGAACTCAGTTTAATTGAGTTCCAAAACTTACTTCTTTCCTTTAATCCACATTCCCACTGACAAGCAAATAAAATAGAAACAGTATGTATTAGTGACCTATTGTTCGGTTATAAGTTACCTCAAAACTTAGTGGCTTAAAGCAACATTTACTGCCTCAAATATTCTATGGGTCAAGAATCTGGAAATGGCTTTGCTGAGTCCTCTAACTCTGATTCCTCACATATTGCAGTCAAGTGTCAGCTATAGCCACAATCATCTCTAGGTTCTACTGGAGGTGAAACCACCTGCAGACTCATTCATGGGGTTGTTGGTAGGATTTAGTTGGTAGGATTTAGTTCCCCTCATGTTGCTAGCCAGAGACTTGTCTTAGTTCTCTGTGACATGGGCCTCTCCATGGAGTATCTCACAACATGGCAGCTTTCTTGATTAGAGTGAGCAAGTCAGAGAGCAAAAGAGGTCTAATAAGATGGAAGCTGAAGTCTTTTTGCAAATTAAACAGGTGTGACAGTTCATCCCTATGGCTGTGTTCTATTCATTATAAGTATTTCAGTTCACATTCAAAGAGAAGTGATTACATACAAGCATGCATACTAGAACTCAGACATCATTGGGAGCCACTTTAGAAACAGTCTACTGTAAAATATATAAAAAATACAACAGTAGCTCAGAGGAGAAGTTGTTAAAACTTTTCAAGTAGGGGCAAGATTTGAAAAGAAGCAATATATACCTGAAATGCATATTGAAGATCTCATAGTAGTTAGGCAGTAATTTTGTTTTACAGGTTTGTTTGTTTATTTAGAGGAAGTGTGCTTAAAACAAAGGGGTAAGGGAAGGGCATACTTAGAAGCTATAATAACATGGGAAAATATGTTGAGTCATAAAGCTATGGAAGCACATTGGAGATGAAATTGAGAAAAGTAGTCCTTAAATTTGTGAATGGCCATGATCAATTTAAATAATTGATGCAAAATAATTATAGTGTTCTCAGAAGAAAATTGACCATAAATATAATATTTGTTGCTTGTCTAAAATTATCTGTGGATCCAAGTTAAAAACTAACAAAATCTCCGTAGTTAATCCACGGAAAAATTTTGAAGGACCTACTTACTAGGAAATTGGGATTTTATCCTACAAGGCAACAGTCAGTTTCTGAAGAAATTTTAAGCAAGAGAATGAAATGATGACGTTCACCAACAATAGGTGGAGTGTCACTAACTGATTACAGGAAAAAAGCCATATTATAAGGCTATTTTAGTAACCTAGGCAACAAAGAGATCTGACTGGAGCTGTGATGTTTAGGTAGAGAGAAAGATTAATCTCTAGGAGACACAATCAATTGGACTCGTTGACTAATTTAAAACTTGAGGGATACAGAAAGGAGAAGGGTTTTAGATTTCTGGTTTTAGAAGCTGCATCAATGAAAAGAAAATCACAGTGGAGTAGGTATGGTTAAGAAAGTCTGTAAAATGCAGCTGAGAGGCCACTGAGGAAGTGTGACTTACTGTATGTTTCAGACCAGATGGAACCTAAACTTTTGACCACTTATTGTCTGAACCAGGCATCCAGAACACCTGCCAGAAACTCAAGATACTTACTGAACACTTACCTAAAGTAACTTGTGACAGCCTATTCCTTAGGGACAAATATTTCTTTTCCTGCATCACAGTCAATCTCAACTCCTGCTAAACAACTTTTAAGAACCATGCAAGTTTTGTTTTTATAATCCCCTAAATCTTTCTCTTCTTCAGAACACTTTAATTTTCACCCAAATCAATGTCTTTGGAATTGCAATTTTTAAGATTCCAAAGAAAGTTCTTTTTTTTTATCGCAGCCTTGACACTGATTATTGTTCAACAGTGATAACATTTAGAGAAAATCAAAAATCCTTATTTCCTTCCTATGGAGGGAGAAACCTAGTTCTTTACTATGTTTTTCTTCTCTGTGAGTCCCCTTTACTATTTACACAAAATGTTTCACTTTTGACACCTTTGGTCACCAGATGTGTGGTGATTTTTCCTCCATAAGTGGCAGCAGGTCTCCAGGACACAAGCTGGTTGCTCTACAATTTAACTTGATCTTAAACTATCTACCTGGAGACAATGGCTGATCCCACAGGCTAAGACTCAGTCCCACAAGACTGCTCCCACCCCCACTTCAGATGACAGTCATAAGCCTAACTCATCACCTATACTTCTGGCAAAATAGCTATAGGTTGACGGTTCCAATGACCTCCTCCTCAGGTTTAATCAGCTTGCTACAGTGGCTCACAGAACTCAGGGTAAACACTTATGCTAACTAGTATATTAAAGGATATGATAAAAGAATCATATAAACTGAGATGAAGAGATATATAGGGGGATGTCTGGTTCTGGGTGCAGAAGCTTCTCTGCTCCTGTGGAGTTCGGGTGTGTCACCCTCCTGTATGTTTGCCAAGCTGAAAACTCTCTTAACTCACACTTTTGGGGTTTTATGGAGGCTTCTTCATGCAGACATGATCAATCTTTAATGCTATTTCCAGCCCTCTCCCTTCTCAAGAGAATGTGGAGTGGGTGCTTCTAATCATGACTTGGCTTTGCTGGTGAGCAGCCCTCATCCAGGAACCCACCCAGAGTTGCTGACTCATTAGAACCAAAGATACTCCTATCACCTAGGAAATCACAAGGATTTTGGGAGACCTGTGTCAGGAATACATAGATATAGATACAGATATAGAAATATAACATCTATCCCCAGTTACATTATATATAAATAATATATATCTATATATTTCTATTATCTCAGAGTATATATTAACACACATACTATTTTTTCTTCGGAGAAGGCAATGGCACCCCACTCCAGTACTCTTGCCTGGAAAATCCCATGGACAGAGGAGCCTGGTAGGCTGCAGTCCATGGGGTCGCTAAGAGTCGGACACGACTGAGCGACTTCACTTTCACTTTTCCCTTTCAATCACTGGAGAAGGAAATGGCAACCCACTCCAGTATTCTTGCCTGGAGAATCCCAGGGACGGCGGAGCCTGGTGGGCTGCCGTCTATGGGGTCGCACAGAGTCGGACACGACTGAAGCGAGTTAGCAGTAGCAGTATTTTTTCTTAGAAATAAAAGAATAAATGTAACATTGGTAAAACAGATATGCCTGTATTGGCTATTTCTAACATTGTTAGAAATAAGACTGAGAGTCCCTTACACAGCAAGGGGATCAAACCAGTCAATCCTAAAGGAAATCAGTCCTGAATATTCACTGGAAGGACTGAGGCTGAAACTGAAGCTCCAATATTTTGGCCACCTGATGCGAAGAACTGACTCATTGGAAAAGACCCTGATGCTGGGAAACATTGAAGGCAGTAGGAAAAGGGGATGACAGAGGATGAGATGGTTGGATGGTATCTCCAATAGGAAAAGGGGATGACAGAGGATGAGATGGTTGGATGGTATCTCCAACTTGATGGATGTGAGTTTGAGAAAGCTCCAGGAGTTAGTGATGGACAGGGAAGCCTGGGGTGCTGCAGTCCATGGGGTTGTAAAGAGTCAGACACGACTGAGTGACTGACTGAACTGAATATTTTTTAAGTACAATATCTGCCTATAATAGAAATAAATTTCATGGCACCTGGAGAAAAATGAAAGTAGACAGGAACTGTCTACCATAAAAATGAGATAGAAAATGCTGAAAATGCCCAGTGCTTCTCTTAAAATATTGTAGACTAACTAATGGAATTGCACTTCTTAATTTAATTAATGAAGTTCGCAGCCAGAAAATGCTTCTCTCTATGTTATGAGTCTGACATTCATTTGATTTATGTAAGCCAAAGAATATTTCAAATCACCTTAGGTTTGGGGTTTTCCATCTGATTTTATTCCTTTTTTTCTTGTTCCTTATCCAACTCCAATTCTCCTTGAAAAATGCAACTGAGCTATGATAGACAAAAGGAATAGAAAATCATAGAGGTATGAACTGTATCCTTTCCCTTGGCAGTGCCAAACTGGTTATCTTTTAAGAATCAAGGCCCTGAGAATGACCTAGGTCTAGGTTTCAGAGATCAGTTCCCTGTCCTTCTGCCCTCTAGCCACCTTCTCTGACCTCCGACAGGTTTAAGGGTTGTTATTTAGGGAGCAATACATTGACTCTTGTAGAAAAATTTCACAGTGAAAAATGCCCTATGAATTCTTACGTTCTTTCATCTGAGCTTTGGCCTAATAATAACTTCAATTTAATACACTAAGAATGTTAGGGTCATTTGGCTGAACCATCAACAGTAAAACACATGTTTACCGAGTTTCTGTACATGGAATATAGGAATGGATATAATATATTTACAAGCTACAGTCATTCTCTTTAAGAATTATAAACCTAGTAGAAGTCCTAAGGGTATACAAATACGAAGAAAATAAAATTTATAAACACGACACTATTAATATAAAGTATTGTGAAAATCCAGAGAAAGAGATCATACATTTCAATAAGAACTCAGAACTATTTCATTTAGTAGGTGGCATCTTAGACAACCTATAAGCAACCAGTAAGATTTTTGAGAAGTAGAAACAAAGCAGAAGAAATAGGAGAAAATACACTCATGAGATTTCAGTAAATGTTACTATTTATTAAAGCTTTTCCAAGGAAAATAAAAATGAACTTAGAAAGATATAGTTGAATTAAAATTAGTTTAGGCTTGATACTAAAAATATTTATTGATCTCTGCTGTAGGAACTGGCTGGCTGTTTACCAATCCTGTTTTTTCTTCCTCCCTTGCATAGAGCTAACTTGCATTTACTAGCATACTTTGCAGTTGGGTGTGGCCAAGTGACTGAATTTTGACAATAATGCAAGTGTGCTACTTACAGAGGTGTCCCATAAAAGACTGAATGTAATCCTCCATGTTCTTTCCCTTCAGAGCAAATTCGGAATACTCAGATTACCTGATTTGATGACTTGGATTAGTCACGAGTTTTTACATAAGGCACTAGGAACATGATATATAAGATAAAAACTGTTAAATTAGACTTCTTCAAAATTGAAAACTTGTGTTCTATGAAAGAACTGCTTAGAGAATGAAGAGATCAATCACAGAGCCAGAGAAAATATTTAAAAATCACATTTCTGACAAAGGACTTTTAACCAGAATGCATAAAATTTTCTAAGCCAAACAATGAAAGAAAACCCAATATTAAAAAGCAAAAGATTTGAACAGACACCTCACCAAAGAAGATATTTTGATGGTATCAAAGCATAGGAAGAGATATTCAAGAAAGCTAATCATTAGGGAAATGTAACTAAAGTCACACAAGATACAGGTATACTTATTGACACTGCTACAGTGAAAAAAAATTACTTACCATATCAAGTGCTGGAGAGGATGTGGGGCAACTGGAACTCACATTTTGCTGGTACAAATGCAAAATGATACAACTGCTTTGGAAAGGAGTTTGGCAGCTTCTTGTAAAGTTAAACTTACACTTGACATATGATCCAATAATACACCTCCTAGGTATTTGGCTTAGAGAAATGAAAGTGTATAATCACACAAAAATCTGTTTCTGAATGGATATCAACTTTATTGCTAATCAGCAAAACTGAAGTCAAATAGTATTTCTGTTGTTGAATAAACATACTTTGATACATCAATGCAATGAAATTTTACTTGGCAATAATAGGAATAAAATTTTGATTCATGCAATAATACAGATATATCTCAAATACATTTTGCTAAGTGAAAGAAGTTAAACACTCAAATACATTGAACAGCAGAGGAATTCTACAATTATAATAACTTCTAAAACAAAAACAAAAATAGTATTTTCAAGTTCCTGAGTTTATGAACCTCTATATTCTCCTACGTCATACAAAATAACATAGGAATTTTTTAAAAAGAATATTTCTGTATATTTTTATTTTTAATGCTCAAAGTATCCTAAATAACTCTCATCAAAATGGTAAAAGGCGAGTTAGAAAATTAGAGAATAATTAGATAGTAGGGTAGTATTCTAAATAACTCTCATCAAAATGGTAAAAGGTGAGTTAGAAAATTAGAGAATAATTAGATAGTAGGGTAGTTTATATGTATTTGGTTAGGGAATTAACCTTTTATTTGTGGCCCAACCACAAAATTGCAAGTTTGACATATATTATTGGTATTAATAACAATACTTCTACTTGTCTTTATTTATTACTGCATCTTCAAAGTTATACATTTCATTGAACGTTATAGCTGATTACATCATATCAAACTTTAATATTCAGATGATACTCTGGTGACAGTCTAAATATTAATACTAATGCAAAAAGAAGAAGTAACAAGATCTAAAAGAATAGGCAAACTTTTTAGTAAAATGCTCTCTGGCATACATTTGTCTTTCTTTTCCTAAAACAAATATATATACATTTCAAACCTATTTCTCAGAAAATAATTTGTATCAACTTCATGCATAATTCAACAAGGTAAATTCTGACATTTTAAAACTCTTTCTGTAAGTGTTAAAAATGTTTTCAAGAAATAATGTTACCAGATACAGGAGGAACACAGTCATCACTTAACTATTAGAAATTCTGCATGTTCCACATTCCCCCGCAAGCATGAGATATAAACAAAGGAAATGACAATCACATATTTTGCAATTTCTAGATTTGCTATTCTTATTCATATATACTAACAGTTATAGATTTTTTCATTAATAATACTAAATTAGAACACATGAAAAAAATCTTTTTTTTTTTAACTTACAGTCTTTCTGTACTACTTATTAGATTTAAGAGAAAGAAGAGAGAGTGAGAGAAGAGAGGAGAGAATGACTGAGAAGATTTGGGGAAAGAAGAAGGAAAAAGAAAGAAACCTAAACTAAAACTTGAACATTCAACTCTAAGTTGAATTTTGATTTAACCTACTAACACCTTGATTGAAACTAAAATGCCCATCACAAATATGAATGTCTTTTGCTCCCAACAATTTACAGCACTTTATGGCCTATTTCATTGCATCATAAATGTCATAATGACCAAATGTTCCATGAAATGTCATAAAATGACATGAATTACAGCTATCATCTAGTCTATGTCTGAAAAAAACGAGATACTGGCTCCTGCTCAGGTAACATTGTGCTTTCTGTGTTTGAAATCTCTGTGTACTGTGACACTGAGTTAATTAATTTTATCATTCAAATGTACTGTTGTCCTCTCTCAAACAGTAATTCATTAGTTTGGAGAGTACATACATAACTGAATTAAGTATCTTTCAATTACAATGCTGTTATTTCTTTAAATATCAGCTAGTAAAAGATTCTTAAAAATCTCATCTTAACAAAGCTCTCTGGCATGATAATGCTTTACAACTAATGTTTCATTTTCAATATTAGGACATTTGCTGCTCTGGGAGTTATTAATGTGCATGAGATTTTATCATACTGTTCAAATTCAGTAATGAATGCCATGTTCTTTGGCTACCCCATTTTCCCATTATTGTGTGCATGCCAGAATGCAATTTAATAGTTTCCTAAATATGAATAAGGAAAAAGAGAAAAGATCATAATGATGTTATTCACACACTTGTTCTGCCTGTACTTTTATTACTAAACCTATTTTTCACAACTTGGTTTTACTATTCAGCTTTGATCCAGCTGGAAATTTAGCTTGCTAGCTACAAAGCCGTTTTTGAAATGTTAATTTTCAATTTATATCAATATTTTCCTTCTCTTTTTTCTTAATCCAAATAGAGAAATGATATAACTCCTAGACTGTACCTAAGGGTACATTTTAATGTACCTCTTTATTCAACAAGTACTTACTGAACCCCTTCTGAATCTGGGTACTGCTGCTTAGAGGAAGAAATAAACATAGCAATTGCTGTTTCTGCCTTCATGACACTTATCCAGGAGCTCAGCAAACAAATCTGTAATTGTACATCCAGTTCTAAGGGTTTGACTTTGGTAAGCTAAGGCATCCTCTACAGAATGCCATTACTCCAGATCCATAGAGGAATAAAAATTGAAACACTCGAAACAGCATTTTCAATTCTGCTATCTATTTCTTTTCCTTCTTAGTGAATTTTCCCTGCATTTTTCCATTGAGTAAATTACAGGCAAAATAATTCAATACCTTCTTCTTTGTAGGGGTGCATATTTGTGGACAACCAAGGTAACTGTAATAGTGGACATTTTACTATTCTTGATTTTCCAGTCTCACTCAGTATATTCCTGCTGGTAACAGAAAGTAGTGAGTACCTGAACATCCTGAGTAGTAATGAACATCCTGGGCCTCTGCATCTATTTAGTTCTCTCTCCTCCTCTTACCTTCTTTAACAAAACATTTGTGTCTCAGTTCTTTCAACACCCAATTAGTTCCTAACCAAGTGGTAATTGCCAATCACAGAAAACTAGCCATCTGATCACACGGACCACAGCCTTGTCTAACTCAATGAAACTAAGTGATGCCGTGTGGGGCCACCCAAAATGGACAGATCATGGTGGAGAGGTCTGACAGAATGTGGTCCACTGGAGAAGGGAATGGCAAACCACTTCAGTATTCTGGCCTTGAGAACCCCATGAACAGTATGAAAAGGCAAAATGATAGGATACTGAAAGAGGAACTCCCCAGGTCGGTAGGTGCCCAATATGCTACTGGAGATAAGTGGAGAAATAACTACAGAAAGAATAAAGGGATGGAGCCAAAGCAAAAACAATACCCAGTTGTGGATGTGACTGGTGATAGAAGCAAGGTCCGATGCTGTAAAGAGCAATATTGCATGGGAACCTGGAATGTTAGGTCCGTGAATCAAGGCAAATTGGAAGTGGTCAAATAGGAGATGGCAAAATGAATGTCGACATTCTAGGAATCAGCAAACTAAAATGGACTGGAATGGGTGAATTTAACTCAGATGACCATTATATCTACTACTGTGGGCAGGAATCCCTTAGAAGAAATGGAGTAGCCATCATAGTCAACAAAAGAGTCCAAAATGAAGTACTTGGATGCAATCTCAAAAATGACAGAATGAGCTCTGTTCAATTCCAAGGCAAACTATTCAATATCACGGTAATCCAAGCCTATGCCCCAAACAGTAACACTGAAGAAGGTGAGGTTGGACGGTTCTATGAAGACCTACAAGACCTTATAGAACTAACACCCAAAAAAGATGTCCTTTTCATTATAGGAGACTGGAATGCAAAAGTAGGAAGTCAAGAAACACCTGGAGTAACAGGCAAATTTGGCCTTGGAGTACAGAATAAAGCAGGGCAAAGGCTAATAGAGTTTTGCCAAGAGAACACACTGGTCATAGTAAACACCCTCTTCCAACAACACAAGAGAAGATTTTAAACATGGACATCACCAGATGGTCAACAACAAAATCAGATTGATTATATTCTTTGCAGCCAAAGATGGAGAAGCTCTATACAGACAGCAAAAATAAAACTGGGAGCTGACTGTGGCTCAGATCATGAACTCCTTATTGCCAAATTCAGACTTAAATTGAAGAAAGTGGGGAAAACCACTAGACCATTCAGATATGACTTAAATCAAATCCCTTATGATTATACAGTAGATATGAGAAACAGATTTAAGGGACTAGATCTGATAGACAGAGTGCCTGATGAACTATGGATGGAGGTTCGCGACATTGTACAGGAGACAGGGATCAAGACCATCCCCATGGAAAAGAAATGCAAAAAAGGAAAATGGCTGTCTGAGGAGGCCTTACAAATAGCTGAGAAAAGAAGAGAAGTGAAAAGCAAAGGAGAAAAGGAAAGATATTCCCATTTGAATGCAGAGTTCCAAAGAATACAGGAGAGATAAGAAAGCCTTCCTCAGCAATCAATGCAAAGAAATCGAGGAAAACAATAGAACGGTCAAGACTAGAGATTGCTTCAAGAAAATAAGAGATACCAAGGGAACATTTCATGCAAAGATGGGCTCAATAAAGGACAGAAATTGTAGGGACCTAACAGAAGCAGAAGATATTAAAAAGAGGTAGCAAGAACACACAGAACTGTACAAAAAAGATCTTCATGACCCAGACAATCACGATGGTGTGGTCACTCACCTAGAGCCAGACATCCTGGAATGTGAAGTCAAGTGGGCCTTAGGAAGTGTCACTATGAACAAAGCTAGTGGAGGTGATGGAATTCCAGTTGAGCTATTTCAAATCCTGAAAGATGATGTTGTGAAAGTACTACACTCAGTATGTCAGCAAATTTGGAAAACTCAGCAGTGGCCACAGGACAGGAAAAGGTCAGTTTTCATCCCAATCCCAAAGAAAAGCAATGCCAAAGAATGCTCTAACTACCACACAATTGCAGTCATCTCACATGCTAGTAAAGTAATGCTCAAAAATTCTCCAAGCCAGGCTTCAGCAATATGTGAACTGTGAACTTCCAGATGTTCAAGCTGGTTTTAGAAAAGGCAGAGGAGCCAGAGATCAAATTGCCAACATCCTCTGGATCATCAGAAAAGCTAGAGAGTTCCAGAAAAACATCTATTTCTGTTTTATTGACTATACCAAAGCCTTTGACTGTGTGGATCACAATAAACTGTGGAAAATTCTTAAAGAGATGGGAATACCAGACTACCTGTCCTGCCTTTTGAGAAACCTGTATGCAGGTCAGGAAGCAATTGTTAGATCTGGACATGGAACAACAGACTGGTTCCAGATAGGAAAAGTAGTACGTCAAGGCTGTATATTGTCTCCCTGCTTATTTAACTTATATGCAGAGTGCATCATGAGAAACGCTGGGCTGGAAGAAGCACAAGCTGGAATCAAGATTGCCAGGAGAAATATCAATAACCTCAGATATGCAGATGACACCACCCTTATGGCAGAAAGTGAAGAGGAACTAAAAGCCTCTTGATGAAAGTGAGAGAGGAGAGTGAAAAAGTTGGCTTAAAGCTCAACATTCAGAAAACTAAGATCATGGCATCTGGTCCCATCACTTCATGGGGAAACAGTGGAAACAGTTTCAGACTTTATTTTTTTGAGCTCCAAAATCATGGCAGATGGTGATTGCAGCCATGAAATTAAAAGACACTCCTTGGAAGGAAAGTTATGACCAACCCAGATAGCATATTAAAAAGCAGAGGCATTTCTTTGCCAAGAAAGATCTGTCTACTCAAGGCTATGGTTTTTCCAGTGGTCATGTATGGATGTGAGAGTTGTACTGTGAACAAGGCTGAGCGCCGAACAGTTAACACTTTTGAACTGTGGTGTTGGAGAAGACTCTTGAGAGTCCCTTGGACTGCAAGGAGATCCAACCAGTCCATCCTAAAGGAGATCAGCCCTGCATGTTCATTGGAAGGACTGACGTTGAAGCTGAAACTCCAATACTTTGGCCACCTCATGCGAAGGGTTGACTCATTGGAAAAGACCCTGATGCTGGGAAGGATTGGGGGCAGGAGGAGACGGGGACGACAGAGGATGAGATGGCTGTATGGCATCACCAACTAGATGGACATGAGTTTGGGTAAAGTCCGGGAGTTGGTGATGAACAGGGAGGACTTGCATGCTGTGATTCATGGGGTCGCAAAGAGTCAGACACAACTAAGCGACTGAACTGTACTGAATTGCCAATCCCTACCCTGACATATAATAGTAATTCAGCAAATGACACCACCCTGGAAATAAGCTACAGAGAGTTTAAAAAATATCTACAGAATCATGGTTCATTCCATTTGGCATGATATTTTTACCTTGTGTTTTCCTTAAATAGTTTCTTACTTCTGTGCAGAAAGAAGTAAAACAATGTTTTAAAATTTTTGTCAGGATTAGACAAAAGAGCCATAAAACAATGGAATTTGTCATATTGGAGGCTTATGTGATTGGACAATGAATTTTAAGGCAAATATGCTTATTACAATTCCCCAAGAGAAAATCCTAAAGCTCAACTCAGAAACAATAGTCAGAGTTTACATAAGGCAATTTACATATTCCAAGGGAGGAAATCACTGCAATGCTTGGGGCACTTCTTAATGTGGAAAAATACAGTGAGAAAAGCTGTGAGCCTAATGTTTCAATCATACTAAGTGTATACAGGAATAATTTCCTTGACTTCAATTTTTCTAAAGTTGCTCTTAATCAACAAAGAAAAAATTGAGAGGAAAACATCTGCTTAAGTTTTTGTAAAGTTCTGAAACTTGCATCTGTGTCCGTTGTGTAAAATCTGCCTGTTGTTTCAGTACAATTTATAATTTTTTCAAGGAATTTATTTTTCGGTTTGGCATATCATGAAATCCATGCATTTAGAAAAACTATGCAGACAAAGTTTGAACTACTTGTGGTTTTCTAATTAGTAATTCCAATTGCAAGAACTTCTGACTCAGGAAAAAAAATAAAATATCTGTAGGAACATTTAAGTACTTGGAAGAGAGGTGTTGGATAATGACAAATGAGATATTTGGCCTTGCATGACTAAGTCAGTGAGGAATGTTACAATATACTACTTTAAGTTTGCACAGGCAATCATATTTCCTATATGGTTTGTTAGGTTCCAATACACCTTTTAAACTTTCCATCTGATTTGGTCTCTTAATTTCATTGTTTTATATTTGTATATTTCTGGTGATCTTTAAAAAGAAAGTTAAATGTATTTAGGGAAAATTTTACTTTGTGAGTGACATTATGCCAGGCATATTAAAAGACATACTATGCCATGAAAGAGTTTAAGTAGTCTATAAGGAGGAAGAGCTCAGTCCATTTAGTAGAAGAAAAATGCATAGTAGAATATAGTAGGGAGATGTTTTGAATATTAAGTATTTTCCTCATGTTTTCATTTTTAAGGGTACGCTGAAAATCTCAATTGTTAATAATAGAAGAAAGAGAAAAACATTGAGGGTTCATTTGTAAAACATGAGTAAGAAAAATATGTGCATTCATTACAGTCCCACTCTTGTTCAGTTCTTTTGTTTTTGAAAGGACAGAACACAGGTAGAAATTTTCAGGCCTTTGAAAACATTTTATACCTTTTCACATGTGAACATTTGGTGCACGTCTTTTCTATCTTATTGTTTTCTCTTAAACTCTATCATTTCTGAAAAGACAAAATTAACATTTTAATGTTTACTGTATGGCTATAATGTTCAAGGCTTGAATATTCTGTGAAAGTCAAGACTTGTGAGGATAAATGAAAGTCAAATTGAAGAGTTCTTCAGAAAACCACAGAATTTGACATTGAACAAAATACTGTTGTTTGTATGATACATTATAGCTGCTTTTTGTTAAATCTTTGGCATGAAATACTATTAGGTTCTTCTAGTCCTCATGACTTTCAGCAGGCTAGTGACTTGTTGCTTTGCTATGATGACTGAACTTGAGTCAACATGTGTTGACTGCCTGAAGAGTTTTGTATGCTAACTTGCTGTTGAACAGACAAGGCTTCTCTTCTCTCTAAATTTCACAGAATTATTTTGCAGAATAGAAATAATAAACATGCAACTTAGCTGAAATAGAAACACAAATATTCCATAAGATTTGAAGGAATGGCATTCAGCTAACAATACTGTTATAAGAGAATTCTTTCCTGTATGTTGATTTTATCTCACAGTGGGGGGATCAATTGTTGTTTCAGAGAAATTGTTTAAAGAAAGCTTTTTCTTTCATCATTTGTTCTTGGTCAGATCCAGAGATTTCTTCAACTGCATCGCTTTATTCATTCACTGAACATAAATTCACAGAGTATCTGTTATGTGGCAAAGTCTATGCTAAATATTAAATGCACAGAGATGCAAAACTTGGTCTCTAAGCTGAAGGAACTTGCAGGTTGAGGGAAACACAGTTAAGAATCAATTAAGTGCAACATGAAAACCATAAATTTCACTAGCCCTTCAAGGAAGCTATAATTCTTATTTAAAATTTCCAAGATCTTCCAACTAATTTTATAAGTTGAGTAAAACACTGATACCAAAACAATAAAAATAATGCAAGAAAAGTAGAACATTTTCACATATAAGTAAGAATGCAAGATTCAAAATAAACACTGTGTCAAGGGAAAACAAACACCTCAAAAGGTAGTCATATTACCTCAAAGATTAGTTGATGTCAGGAAATCTATTAATGTAATTTATTCCAATTACAAGATTAAATGGAAATAAAATAATATCGATACATTGATAGGTAACCAATACCATATTTTGCATTACTGAAACATAACTTCATTTTTTTCTGAATACCTGTCAGAAAACTATGGCAAAAGCTTATCTTCAAATACATTTATGCCTATTTTTACATCTCCTTTTTCAGTGTTGAACTAAATATTTGCCTAAAGTTAAATGAATATGGCTGACAATTTAACACCTTAAAAGTTGATGATATTGAAATTTCTTTCCTTAATGATGCATTATGTGTTCTTAAGCCTCAGATCTTTGGATTTATCTTAAGCTCCTTTATGGGTATTTATAATTGCCTTGTATTATTTACCCACAACCACCCCCAAAATTCTCAAATTAAAAAGTCTGCATTCCAAAGATTAAATAATTTGACTGATATTTGGAATGTATTTTCCTGTAGAAAATGGTCTAGATAATTATATAAAACCTATTAATACTAGGGTATAAACTTAATGAAGAAAACAAACCTACATTCTATGTAAGTGAAAAACAAAATTAATATTAAAGTAGTGAAATAAAATACTTTGTGATACAAGTAATACATATATAAATAAAATATGTAATGAAAAAATTTCAATTTTCCTTGGATTCTTCTCCTTGAAGCACATAAGTTGAGGTTCTAGACCCTCCATGGACAATTAAAAATCAATAGAAACTGTTTTGGGCTTTTCTGTTTTGATTTCTTTTCCCCCATGTATAGTTTCACTTCAAAGTAAATATTTTAATTGTTGAAAATACTTTAATTATTTTAAAATTAAAATTTAATTTATTTAAAATTAAAATTAAATCTTAAAAGAAATTTATTAAATGTTATTCTAGTCTTTTATTGGATTACAACTGATGTTTTAAAAGATAAGTAAATGACTGAATTTATATAAGAGCAAAAGTCAGAGGACAGAAAAAGAGAGTATACCTGACTGAGATCATTTTATACAATATGAAATGAGGATGACTTAGGGAATATCTGTACCCCCTCTTTGAGAGAAAGAAAGGAACAATGCATTAATCTGTTCTCCTGCCAGCCGCTAGTCTGCATCAGTATATGTCATCTTGGTTATTATCCAAAGCAGGGGTGAATAATCCTGGGGTGCACATCAAGATGTACAAATAGTCGAAAATATAGAACATTAACTATACGTACACTTGTGGCAAAATTTTGATAACTACATAACTAAATGGACTGTTTCTAACAATTTTGCTAGAGTTACAATGTAAAACAGTAAATTTCAATGTAATTTGCTATTTTTGTTCAAAAACTAATTTAAATATAATGTATTTCTTCTTTCATTTTAATTGAGTTGTACAAGATTACCTTTATTTAAAAAAACAAAAACTCCAAAATGAAACCTGCATAATCTTTTCAACATACTATTTATGAGTACCTATTGTTGGTATTCAACAAAACACGTAGTTTTAGTTATCTTAGAATGGCATTAAAAAAAGAACATAAATTCACAGTTGAAACTTGTGAAAAACACAATGAAGGAAAAGAAAAGGATGCAATGATACACAGCAAAAGGAAGAGGGGGAGGGAGTTTAGGGGAAGTAGTTGTAGATGAAGTGAAGTGAAAGTCGCTCAGTGGTGTCTGACTCTTTGCGACCCCATGGAATATAGTCCATGGAATTCTCCACGCCAGAATACTGGAGTGGGTAGCCATTCCCTTCTCCAGGGGCTTTTCCTAACCCAGGGATTGAACCCAGGTCTCCCACATAGATGGCAGATTCTTTACCAGCTGAGCTACCAAGAAATCCCTTATGGTCTTGCTCAAAATGACATTTCAGCTGCAGCCTAAAGGGTGACTAGAAGTTATGCATCTGGAGAAAAAAAGGATGTGCAGAATAAATAGTTAATTAAATAATAATAGTTATAACAATCAATTTGGATGAAGGAAGAGCTTGTGAAAAAACTCCAGGTGGGTTGGAGGATTTCTGAGCAATGGGGGCAGTGATACTGAGACAGGCTGGGACCTGGGAGCCTTTCCTGCATTGCTTGCACCAGGACAAAAATCTCCTCAAGCAACAGAATACAAAGAAACTATAAGGGACTAAAAATGACTGCATGCCTGAACAATGGGACAAATTATGAGCAACAAGATACAAAAAGGCCAAAACCCCAACTATGACTTCTGAGGTGCCAGGAGCAAAAACAGGGTACCACACATGATCTCTGCATATAGCAGCACCTAATGGTGGGCAGACACCTAAGACACCTCTCTGGTCCAAACACCAGTCTGCTCCCACCTTCACCCTATTTAGGGAAACAGCTCACCAGATCATCTCCCCTCAACCCCCACAACTCGCCCCCACTAAAGCAAGCAGTAAAGGCACTTGTTACTTATTCTCGCCCTCTTGTGCTACAGCAGGAGTCTCAGTAAAGTCTTGCCTGAATTTCTCATCTGGCTCCTTATCAATTTCTATTGATTAAAGAGTCCAAGAACCCAGTTTGGTAATAATATGAGTTGAGGTTGGAATTAAATCTTGAGGTTTTTACGTTATTCTGAATTTAAAGAGGAGGTTAAGGCTGTGACACCATTATTGCCGTGACAGACATTTCTTTTTTTTTCCTCTTTGGAGGATCAAATACCTATATCATTAATTGGGTACAGAGTAGTCAGAAAGGAGGAAAAACATAGGATCTTAAAGGTAAGGTACTCACAAGCCAGGAAAGACAACTACATAATCTGTTATTGTATCAACAAATAACAGAAACACACAAAAGGGAATTTATGGATACATATAACAGGAAAGTTAAAGGCTTGTGTAGCTTCAGATACATTGTATTGACATGCTCAAACAATGACTGCAAAAAAAAAGCTATGTTTCATTATCTCTTAGCTGTTTTTCTGTGTGTGATTTTATTTTTCATATGAAGTGACACATTGCCAGCATCGTCTCCAAGGTCATATTCTACCCATCTAGTGAACCCAATGACATAGTGTATCTTTCTCAATAATTCCCATAATAAAGCCTCCTTTAAATCCAAATCACCCACCCATCCTTGAACCACTCACAACTAGGAAATGATCTAGGAAATGGAATACCCTCCTTGTTCCAGGCCTGACTCACATCCCCAATCCTCAGTGGGCATGTGGTTAGGCTTTTCTGAATCAAACTGACTCAACATGACTGAGGTTGCAGAAGTTGTTCGCCAAGGAAAAAATCAGGATGATGTTATTGGAAGAAGTAGAAATGTATGCTAGGTGGTGGACAAATAAGGATGTAGGGGATTATGAAGGCAATCAGAATAGGGAGAATCAGAAAAGGACCAGAAGAAATTAACGTTGGGAGACTGAGTCCATGAGATTTGTAAAAACAAGTCCAAAGATAGGATAAAAGTAAAAATACACATATATGCTACAGATAACCAACAAAGACAGCACAGGTGACCATATTCAATATTTTGTAATAACATATGAAGGGAAAATAATTTGAAATCACTTTGCTGTGCACCTGAAACTAACAAAACATTGTAAGTCAACTATACTTCAGTGAAAAAAAACAATAGGATACAAGGACATATTAATAACCTCACTCAAGATCTGCCGAATCTGAACCAGATACTCTAGGCTGTCTCCTGTTGACATGCACTTTTAAATAAGAACACCAGGATCCCTGAGCACTCTCAAGTTTGAGAATCACTAGATTAAAATTATAACCATGCGGATGCCCGAGTCACTCAATAATTCAAAGTGTAGAGTTTATCTGAGTTGTGAATTTATACGACTTTTATGTCACTTGTTATCTAAAGCAGGACAATAACCTGACCATGAAAAGGACACCTACCACATAACATTGATTTTTTAAAAAATGTTGGTACTTCTATTAATGTATTGGTATGTTGAGAAAATTTGTCCAAATCAATTTAAGGCCAGTAAGACCTCTTGGTGATTTTGCTTCTATCTCCAAACTTTCAGATTTTCTCTACAGCAGATGAATTGAGTTCTTGAAAACAGGTGTGAAAACTTGAAAATGAATACCTATGAGTACCTTTGAACATGAATACATTGCAAGGTTTTGCTTCAACTCTGCATTTCTTACTCTGTTTAGACTGGAGTTAGTGGTTAGCACTTGCTCCCTGTCAAGTGTGTTGCAAATCCTGGATTAAGATTTATTGCAAAAAAAGCTCATCCTTGATTATTGTGAAGTCTGTTAAGATTCAGCCACCAGGTGTCAGTAAGACTTGCAAAACAATAGGGTTTTGCCAAGTCCAGTGATGTTCATTCAGCCTCTACGAGCAAATTAACATAGTCTTTGGTTATGTCTTCTCTTTTTATTGTTGTTCCAGGGAAAGAAATGCAATCCATTGACAGGCCCATTGAACACAAAATATAAATCTTTCCCACCAACCCCTGCCCCTGTCCATGACAATACCCTGCTTCCCCATACTTTTAAGAATATGGGCTAGCTTTTAATTTCCAAGAATTGAGTACCTCAAGATTCATAGTGAATGAGGTAGTTTTTCCAACCTAGTAGGAAAAGGATACATCTGAAGCAAGTGACAAGGGGGTGAGTTATCTTGCCAATTACATATAATCTACTATGAAATGTCAGTTAATAAAAAATAAGTAGAAAAGTTGAGTGCTCTCAGACTATATATAATGCCAAAAAGAATATGCTGAGGCACTTGCAAAGCTTAAATAAAATACGGTCTTTTTTCTTACTAATCATCCAAGGTTTTGTGTTAGTATTCTCACTTATTATTGATATTATCATCATCATTATTGTTTTTCACTCTGCTATTGTTGCTTATAAGACAAACAAATCCATTTGACCCTTATACAAAGCCACCTGAATAACTCAGTTTATTTTTCGTATTTCATGTAAACCTTGAATTAAAACTTGAAATCAAATATGCCACAGCATATCAATGATATCATTATAAAATTTATTCTATTCTCTATAGTTTTGGGTAGAAAAGAGATTTTGCAAAATGTACTCTCACCTTCTTGAGAATTATTCTAATAGTTACTGTGTTCTGGTAAATTGGTTTATTTCACTCCAAGTTTCCTCAGAGGTAGATATTTCAGGCCTTTGATGTAGGCAGCCTATCTAGTTAAAGTCTGACCAAGGTCATAACGTCTATTGACTCATATGGCAATTCCTGTGTAGAACACAAAATTCTACATCATCTTTGAATGAAATCCAATGCAGCAAGATCCCAGCTGTCCTAGTGTCTGTTGAAAACACAAGACTGACCTAGTTTAAATTGGTTCTCAGCATTATTTTGGAGAGCATTTATGTTTTCAAGACTGTAAGAATGATACATGTATATTTTAGAAAATTTAAAAAGTAAACTTCAAAATGAAAAATAAGACAGTGATTGTTAATATTTTGACTCACAACTGTCAAGATTTTGATTATCTTCTATGCCTCTGTGTTTACAGTATTTAAAAAGCAGCAGCAACCAGAACAGCTAGTTTTGTATAGAAATTACCTGTTTATGAACAATTTGAAAGACTATATAGAGCTTCTCTTCCCAGGATAATAAATGGTTAGCTACAATGGCTAGATTGTATTGTTCTTATGCCTTAGCAAGGTGAAGTCCATGATAGCTATCGCCGGACATATAGCACTAACACGTCTTTTCTTCTCCTTCAAATACAACGTTTTTAGAATTTGAATTAAGAAAAAATTATTGTAAAAGAGGTGTGGGGCAGGGACAAGGGTTAGAACCAGCTTTAAATGCTGTATAAACTAGGTCCAATATTACAAGGGGGTGACTTACTTCCCTGCGGCCGCAAAAGAGTCTGGGTCTGTTGGGGGTGAGTGATTGCAATATTGGTGAGTGAAATGAAATGTATACTCTGTTTTTTCATTGTGTGCACTCGCTGTTTGCCTCAAAGCTTCAGTAGAAATTTGGTTAGTGAACATTCTCTTGATATCTATCATGTTAAAAAAAATATACTTCCAGTGCAGTTAAATATTTTCATATCACTTTTTATTTTGTGTTTGTTTCAGTGGGAGTATGAGTGTGAGGAGGGGTCAGTCAGGTACTCCTAAATTTCTGCCATTTAACTCAGAAGGCCCTCATTACCAGCACTATGATGGCCTCATTCTGAGTCATTAGTGAGCACTTTTCCATTTAGCACTTTCAGAGTAACCTAGTTGAATGTATTTCCAGTGCCTATCACAGTCCCCAGGACAGAGTAGATACTGAAAAAAAATATGAAAAGAGTTAATAAACTAATTTTTTAAGAGATAGCAACCTGTTGTCAGATATTAATGATACAAAACTAATCACATTTTTCATCTGTCATGCTTCATCAGTTTAGTTAGGACATCTGGTAGAAATAATTCAAAGCAGACACTATTAATATATGAGTAGCAAGGTACATGTGTACATGTGAATGATAAATATTGGACAGAATTGTAATAAGAAAATATTGAACACTTGGAACATATAAAACATAAATATAATTTCATTTTTAGAAATGAATAATATAAGAACTAGTGGAGTTCAACGAATGGGTATGAGTGGGTAAGTGGAACTTGGGTTAATAGAACCTGATATTGTGAAGAAGGAAACCATACTTTGATAATATATAAGAGAGAAACTGGATCACAAATTGAACTTAGGTTATACTCAAACTGTGAAGTTGGAACATGACCTGGGAATATCACTAGATTTATCACTTTTGATGGTTTTCAGATTATTTAGGCGGCCAGGATGCCCTTTTAAACTCTCCATCTGACTGACTGTCTGCATCCTTTCCTACAGAGCACAGGCTCTGCTACAGTGACCGCTGCATTTATCATGTTCAGATGTGTCTATTTCAACGTGTTTTTCTGAAACTGGAGGAAAAAGCCATGCGGAGATTGCAGCTGGTACCTAATGCAGTACCTCACCTCATGGCATAAGACAATCTCCAAGAGATATTACTCAGACTCCCATGTACACAAAGAGAAAACATCCCTCAGGGAAGACTATCTAGTTCACTGCCTGGGTATCTAGGTGAAGATTTTTTCCAAAGTGACATCTAATTTCCAAAAAACCCTACAAGTATCCTTAAATATTACACACAACACACAGGCACTTTCAAGAGGATATGTTGTTATTAAAAACACTTATATTTGAAATACTATTTAAGAAATAATTCATTTTATATTAATATCTTCCTGATATATAGGCATGTTTCTTTTATAGCCTATTGTGTTTGGTACTAATATGCATTTGTGACTTTGGCTTCATAGGATATAATTATGACTTAACGCTTTTTTTTCATTCATTTAATAAATATTTACTGAGCACCTCTACCTTTATATGTTTACTATACTTCATAGGAGATACAAAAATGTTTAAGACAAAAAAATAAATAGACCCTCAGGGGCTTACAGAGGAGGACACAAAACAAGAATATCACTCAGATCTTTTTATAATAGATAAAGCAGTAAGTTCCCTGTGAAAGGTGTCCATCACTTGTTCTCAGTCAGCCAGAGAGAGTGGTGAAACTTTCTAAAGGCTTTTCTTGTAAAACAAACACTGAATTCCTTAAAACACAGCAAATTTGAAATCGAGTCAAGAATTAATTGAAGTTGAGTACCAGTAAACATAATAGTCCCAGGCCCTGAGGCATATGCATTTACATTTAATTGACAAAAGTTACCTGATTGAAAATCTGTCAATCATAATATATGAATGGCTAACTCAATCACTTGAGTGACTGATACAGCATTCAATGAAGAATATTGTTATTAAAATACCTGGGAAAAGAATCAGGTATAAAGAATTCAATTGGTTGGCTGGGAATAGACTCTCAAGTTTATGTGGCAGGTAGGAGTCTCTGTTTTATAACTTTGCTTATTTTCTATAACTACTCAAATTTCTGCCATATTGGCAGATACAACATTTTAATATATAGCCAACCCATTCTCTTTTTCTAAATGCATCCTAAGTCTAGGGAAATCTTACAAAGGACAAGGCATTAGAGAGACTCATTGGATCCTCAATGTCCTCTTCCTGCCTGAGTGAGGTCCATTGTTTTATCTGGACCCATTTACCAATCATGTTTCATCCTCATAGTCATCTCTTTTCCCATTTCTTTTTCCTCTGTTTTCTGTACTTTCAGGTCAATTCATAGGCATAAGAATCATGCTGCTATATCCATGCAAAGGCACAGAAATCCCTGGAAGGCTGTCTGAGGGCCTGCCTTTTTTTCTCCGCTTCCACGGTACTGACTGGAAAGCAAAACTCAGAGTGTTTTTCTGGGAGGAAACCACCCATTTCAGTATCCAGTCCTCATCATGTCTCATCTCTCACTTGCCTCTTTTCCAAAGGAAATTTTTCTATTTAAGTGTGTGTGGAGAGTCCCCTCTTCAATTTACCCCTCTTAAATTTATATTATATATGTAGTATTTCTCCATTTATTGAAGCAACCAGTGTCTTGGGAGATAATAGTCAGGACATGTCTTTTTCTGCTTTCTCTCATCTCTTCCATGAAGTATTGAGTAGGAAAAGGTCTAGCAACTTGACATAGAAGAATGCAGCAAAGTAAAAGGAGTAATATCCAAGAAAAATCACAATGAATAATGTCAAATATGGTTATTCCTACATTTATGTGTATTATAATCACCTCATAATTTTTGATCAAATAGAAGTCAAATATATAATAAACAAAACTATAGAAATGGAATAACAGATCAGGACATGTATTCTTTATTTTAACATTAATCTTTGAATGAACATTTAAGGCACCGTTTCTAGTGACTCAAGATGCAAAAAAACTAATTAAACTGTCTTTTTTTAGATGCTTATGAGCTGTTGGAGATGCCAATACATAAATAAGAACACAAAAGTATTATAGAATATGAAAATATATAGAAAGCAGGCTGTGGATGAAGATCTAGTAGTGGTCAATTCTACTTTGGCGGAGAAGGATTAGGCAAGTTTCATAGAAATGAAGAATCTTGAGTTGAGTGTTGAAAGGTAGCCAGGTGTTCTCTAGCTGGTCAGAGCAGTGAAAGTATTCCAGGAAGAGCAAGTAGGAATATAAGAGCCATGGCATCATAACCAAGTAGGATGCAGACTGGAGTAAGGGAGTCTGGTTATAAAGAAAATATAAACAGTTTGACAAAGCAGTGACACAGGGTGGGCTATATTAAGAGGAAACTAGCTGAAGACATAATCTGAAGGACCCATATTTCATTCTACAGAACTCTGTATGACATTTTGAAAGATCAGGAATTTAGTTGAAAGGTGTTGAGGAACACTGTATGGTTTTATGGGGGGGGGGAGTTGGTGATGGACAGAGGCCTGGCGTGCTGCAATTCATGGGGTCGCAAAGAGTCGGACACGACTGAGCAACTGAACTGAACTGAACTGAATAAGACTGAACTGGAGCTTAGGGGTATCATGTTGGTTTCAATTATGGAGGACAAATGTGAAGGGAGCACAGATAGAAGCAGGGAGAATATTTTGAAGAATTTTTCAGAGACACTGGCAAGCCATATTTAAAAGCAACCTGTAGTAGCAATGGGGAAGCAGTAGCTTCATAGTGTTATAAAGAGGTTGAATTCACAAGACTTTGAGTGCATATAACAACTACAGCCTAAAAATGAACCCTAGGATAACCCTAGATTTTTGGCAAGGGTCTCCAGCACAGTGGTGTATTTTGCAAAGATTAAAAAACTAAAGAGAAGCAGGTTTCTTTGGGGAGAAAAGTAATCTAGTATACAAATGAAAGGTAGATTAATTAGGCAAACTGGACCTTTTTAATGCTGAGAATGATTATTTTTTTCATATCATTATGTAAATAAAGGTTTTGAAATGTTAAGTTTAATGCACATAATACCTTATTGACACATATATTTTCTCAATAATCTCCTGTAGGTAATTTTAGTACTTCATTTCAAAGTTCTAGCTGCCACATGGAGCTTATGTATCTAGTCAGACCTCAACATCTAGAATCATTATCTACTCTTAAGTTGTAGCATACTACACTAATGAATATTTTGTGTTATTTGGAGGGCAAGATTTCAAATTGATCACACTTTCTCTCTCTTTTTTTTTAAGATTTATGAACTTTATAAAAAGCTTATTTCAGCTGGCATTGTCCTGTGTCATGTTCTGGACTATGTTCTTCATCTAATCTCCCATGAATATTAAACCAAAGTCAACAACAACAACAGAGTCTTACAAGAGAAGGTTTATAATTCTGGGGATGCAATTATCTTTATGCATGTAATAGCATGTTGCCCTTTATGACATTTAAAAATTAACAGAATTACATCTTAAGTCACCAGTTAAACAGATGGCATTAACCTGTGGGAATTTAACAAATGAAATTGCTTTTAAAATTGTGCAGGTGAAAGTTGGCCATGGCATTTATGAAAGATATTCTGACGTTAGGCCTGTTAAAGGATGGAGCAAGGGACAGCAGCATGCTAGTGTCAGTTTCCTGTAGCTGTCACTTTAATTTTAGGGCAAATTTTGTTTTCAGTCAAAGAAAAAAAGTACTGTTTTTTTCTCTCTCTAACCTTACCACTCTCCTGTGTTTTTCATTTCTGATGATTGTCACTGTCCAGACATGCCTACCATAAAATAAATCAATCAAATAACATTCAATTATGTTGCTCATTCAATAAGCATTCACCGAGCTACTGAGTAAAAGTGGGGAAGCAAACATAAACTATAAGGACTGATATGAGTGACAACTTCATACTGGCCTTCGCTACTTGACTACTAGAATGATTGATTTTCTTATGCTAATTTTTTTGGCTCCCCAAGCAGAACAATGCAATTAGACCAATAGTGATGTATTTCCACTTCTTATGAGTGTGCACTGTGGGATGAGTCAATGTGAAATAGATGAGTGCTTATAGGGGCAGTTCTGGGAGAGGTAACCCAGTGAGGAACAGAACATGACAAAAATTATGCAAGGAAGCTACTTAATCAGGGGTGGAATCACCCCATTGTGGGTCCCTATGACTTCAGAAAAGCAGACCAACCTTGTTGACTTCTCTTTTGGAGAGAAACAGGTCATAGTTCTAGAAAGGACATCTAGCTCCAAAGAGAAGACCCAGGTTCAAGCTGTGGGAGTATCACAGCTTGAACCAGAGAAAGGAGGGAAGTAGGAACACAACTGATGTTGTTGTTGTTTAGTCACTAAGTTGCATCCTACTCTTTTGAGACCCTATGGATTGTAGCCTGCCAGCATCTCTGTACATGGGATTCTCCAGGCAGAATACCATAGTGGGTTGCCATTTCCATCTCCAGAGGATCTTTGCAACCCAGGGACTGAACCCATGTCTCCTTCTTTGGCAGATGGATTTTGTTCTACTGAGCCCCCTGGGAAGCTCAGGGAAACATTTACTGGTGCCAACAGATTCCTACTATCCTGGCACTGAAGCCAATAAACATGTCCTGTTACTATTTGTATTAGTTATCTGTTGATGTATTGCAAACTTCCATAGGCTTAGTGGCTAAAAAAAACCCCTCATATTTATTATTTCATAGTTTGTATTTTGGGAATACACAGACACAGCTAGTGGATACTCTATTTCACAGCTTCTCAAAAGGCTGAAGTGAAGGTCTTGACCAGGAAAAGGGATTCATCTAAAACTCAAATAGGAAAGGATCCACTTTCAAGCTGAAATAATGGTTGGCAAGATTCAAATTTAGTTTCATTATCAGGCAGAGGCCTCAGGCTCTTGCTGATCATTGGCCAGAGGCCATTCTCAGTTCCTTGCCACATAAACCTTTTCAATGGCTGGCTTACTTCATCCAAATGAGCAAGGGCAAGAGTCAATAAAGTCTCCCAGCAAGACAGAAATTGCAATCTTAGAAGTGACTTACCAGTTTTTTGCCTTATCCTATAGCTTAGAAACAAATAATAGGTCTCCTTCCATACTTAAAGTGTGAATGTCGATAGGTAGCAATAATAAGGGTACTGCAAGCATACAACAGAGTAGAATATGTGACTAAGACCATAAAATTAGGAGCCATACACCGTGGGTTCAGATCTCAACTCTGCTACTTACTAAGCTGTGTACTTGACACTGAGTTACTTAACTTCTTTGTATCCAGTTTCCTTGTTTATAAGACAGAGAAAATAATCACATTCACCTCATAGGACTGTTGTGAGGATTAAATGAATTCAGATGTTTAAGCAGTAGGAAAGTCTCACTAAATGTTTGTCATTACATTTTGTGAGTAATATGGCAAAAACAGATGTATTTATCACCCAGCTAGACCATGGGTCATCCACTCAAGAGCATTTTTGAGTTTGTAGAGAGAAAGGCATGAATATCAGGAATCAACGCTTCACAGAAAGAGCAGACCAATAGATCTGCCTCTACATAACAGAACTGGGCCCTAGCTCTCCTCATGAAGAACAGGGTATGGAGAGAATTACATTCATCCTGAGAGCCCTTAAGCCAAAAAGAGGATGCACATGGGTCTGAGCCTTATATATTCTATTTTTCCTCTTAGGTAAAGGGATAAGAGTCCTCATATTTTGTTTCCCTCCTGAGAAATGAAAATTCTCATTTTTCTGTAGCACCAAGAGGAATAAGAATCTTGTAGTGTCCTCAACTTCCACCTCAACACTTCCATGACCTATATGTTATTGTGTATACCTAGCTCTATCCTCCAACGTCACGTCACTACCTCTTTTACAACATTCACTGTCTCCAGCAACTGACTTCTTCTTTGTTCCCTGAAGCCAGGACCTTTTTTACCTCAGGATTTTACATAGGGTTTTATTCTAACTGAATATTTTCTCCACATCTGTTCATACTGTCATTCTTTGGTCTCAATTTCAACATCCTCCTCAGGGAGGACACTGCTGAGGGAGTCTCAACCCTCCCACAAAGCTGTCAAGCATGTAACTCTCTCTTCCATAATTTCTTTACTTCCTCTCCATATTAGAATCTAAACACCAGAATTACCAAACTCTTCTCTATCTGGTTTTGTGCAATACTGGCAACATCTATCGGAGAAGGCAATGGCATCCCACTCCAGTACTCTTGCCTGGAAAATCCCATGGACGGAGGAGCCTGGTAGGTTACAGTCCATGGGGTCGCTAAGAGTCAAACACGACTGAGTGACTTCACTTTCACTTTTCCCTTTCATGCACTGGAGAAGGAAATGGCAACCCACTCCAGTATTCTTGCCTGGAGAATCCCAGGGACGGTGGAGCCTGGTGGGCTGCTGTCTGTGGGGTCGCACAGAGTTGGACACGACTGAAGCGACAGCAGCAGCAGCAGCAGGCAACATTTATCATAGGTGCTTGTAATGAATATTTGTTGAATAATGAATGATACAGATGTAAAGATATGCTTGCTGAATTCAATTACATTTTTACAAAAGGTAGAAAATTCATTTTTAGCCATTTTATACTCTCAAGATTTTCAAATAAAATACACTCCAAAAAATAGTCACATAAACATAGAGTTAATTTTTTTTTTTGTAACAATGACTTAAAAATTATGTCTTACTTTTCCATAAGGTGTTACAGAAAAACCCAAAGTGTTGGGTCAACCCAAACTTTTTAGACTGTCACCAGAGTATCATTTGAATATTAAAGTTTGATATGTTACAAAAATGCAATCAGCCACAATATTCAATGAAATATATAATGCAATAATATATGAAGTAGGAGAATTGTTATTAATACCAATAATACAACATTCCAAACTTCTCATTTTGTGGTTGGGCCACAAATAAACAGTTAATTTCATCACCAAACACATATAAGCTACTCTCTATCCAATTATTATCTTATTTTCTAACTTACCTTTTACCATTGTAATGAGCGTAATTTGAAATACTTTGAGTATTAAAAAGTAAAACATATAGAAATATTCTTTTTAAAAAAATTCCCAATGCTATTTTGTATGCTGTAGAAGAATACAGTGGTCTGTAAATTATGAACTTGAAAATACTATGTTTTATTTTTTAAAATGTTATTATAATATTACAGTAGAATTACTCTTATTGTTCAATGTATTTGAGTGTTTAACATTTTTCACTTAGCAAAATGCATTTGATATATGTCATATTACTGCATGAATTAAAATTTTATTCCTCTTATTGCAAAGTAAAATTCCATTGTATCAGTTTGTTTATTCAACAACTGAAATACAAATTTCTTGATTTCAGTTTTGGTGACTAAGAAAGTTGACATCCATTTAGAAACAGACTTTTGTGTGATTATACATTTTCATTTCTCTAGGCCAAATACATCAAAGGAGGTGCGTTACTGGATCATATGTCAAGAGTATGTTTAACTTTACGAGAAGCTGCCAGTTTTCCAAAACAGTTGTATCATTTTACATTTCTGCCATCAAAATATGAGATATTTCTCAATACTTGGGAAAATATTCACAGCATACAGTATTACTTAGTTAGTTCAGTCACTCAGTCATGTCCAACTCTTTGAGACCCCATGAACCACAGCACGCCAGGCCTCCCTGTCCATCACCAACTTCCGGAGTCTACCCAAACCCATGTCCATTGAATCGGTGATGACATCCAACCATCTCATCCTCTGTTGTCCCCTTCTCCTCCTGCCCTCAATCTTCCAAGCATCTGGGTCTTTTCAAAAGGGTCAGCTCTTCGCATCAGGTGGCCAAAGTATTGGAGTTTCAACTTCAACATCAGTCCTTCCAATAAACACCCAGGACCGATCTTTAGGATGGACTGGTTGGATCTCCTTGCAGTCCAAGGGACTCTCAAGAGTCTTCTCCAACACCACAGTTCAAAAGCATCAATTCTTCTGCACTCAGCTTTCTTTATAGTCCAACTCTCACATCCATATATGACCACTGGAAAAACCATAGCCTTGACTAGACGGACCTTTGTTGACAAAGTACTGTCTCTGCTTTTAAATATGCTGTCTAGGTTGGTCATAACTTTCCTTCGAAGGAGTAAGTGTTTTTTTAATTTCATGGCTGCAATCACCATCTGCAGTGATTTTGGAGCTCAGAAAAATAGTCAGCCACTGTTTCCACTATTTCCCCATCTATTTGCCGTGAAGTGATGGGACCAGATGCCATGATCTTAGTTTTCTGAATGTTGAGTTTTAAGCCAACTTTTTCACTCTCGTCTTTCACTTTCATCAAGAGGCTCTTTAGTTCTTCTTCACTTTCTGCCATAAGGGTGGTGTCATCTGCATATCTGAGGTTATTGATATTTCTCCCGGCAATCTTGATTCCAGCTTGTGCTTCCTCTAGCCCAGCATTTCTCATGATGTACTCTGCATATAAGTTAAATAAGCAGAGTGACAATATACAGACTTGATGTACTCCTTTTCCTATTTGGAACCAGTCTGTTGTTCCATGTCCAGTTCTAACTGTTGCTTCCTGACCTGTATACAGGTTTCTCAAGAGGCAGGTCAGATGGTCTGGTATTCCAATCTCCTTCAGAATTTTCCACAGTTTATTGTGATCCACACAGTCAAAGGCTTTGGCATAGTCAATAAAGCAGAAATAGATGTTTTTCTGGAACACTCTTGCTGTTTCAATGATCCAGCGGATGTTGGTAACTTGATCTCTGATTCCTTTGCCTTTTCTAAAAACATCTTGAACATCTGGAATTTCATGGTTCACATATTGCTGAAGACTGGCTTAGAGAATTTGGGGCATTATTTTACTAGCATGTGAGATGAGTGCAATTATGCCGTAGTTAAAGCAATCTTTGGCATTGCCTTTCTTTGGGATTGGGATGAAAACTAACCTTTTCCAGTCCTGGGGCCACTGCTGAGTTTTCCAAATTTGCTGGCATATTGAGTGCAGCACTTTCACAGCATCATCTTTCAGGATTTGAAATAGCTCAACTGGAATTCCATCACCTCCACTAGCTTTGTTCATAGTGATGCTTCCTAAGGCCCACTTGACTTCACATTTCAGGATGTCTAGCTCTAGGTGAGTGTGAGTGATCACACCATCATGATTATCTTGGTCATGAAGATCTTTTTTGTACAGTTCTTTTGTGTAGTCTTGCCACTTCTTCTTAATATCTTCTGCTTCTGTTAGGTCCCTACGATTTTTGTCCTTTATTGAGCCTATCTTTGCATGAAATGTTCCCTTGGTATCTCTAATTTTCTTGAAGAGATCTCTTTCCCATTGTATTGTTTTCCTCTATTTCTTTGCATTGATTGCTGAGGAAGGCTTTCTTATCTCTCCTTGCTATTCTTTAGAACTCTGCATTCAAATGGGTATATCTTTCCTTTTCTCCTTTGCTTTTCGCTTCTCTTCTTTTCACAGCTATTTGTAAGGCCTCTTCAGACAGCCATTTTGCTTTTTTGCATTTCTTTTTCTTGGGGATGGTCTTGATTCCTGTCTCCTGTACAATGTCACGAACCTCTGTCCATAGTTCATCAGGCACTCTGTCTATCAGATCTAGTCCCTTAAATCTATTTCTCACTTCTACTGTATAGTCATAAGGGATTTCATTTAGGCCATACCTGAATGGTCTAGTGTTTTTCCCTACTTTCTTCAATTTAAGTCTGAATTTGGCAATAAGGATTTCATGATCTGAGCCACAGTCAGCTCCATATATACAATATAGCTAAACACAAAGAATAGTACATAAATTCTATGTACTCTGTGAACTCAATTTTTTTTAGAGAGAAAGATTTTTTAGAAATATAGCCAATTATTAAAGTGATCATTTTTATGGGCTGTTTGGAGTATGAGTGATTTAATCTTATATAATCTGCTTTTAT
Organism: Giraffa tippelskirchi; assembly: GCF_054371585.1. Classification (NCBI taxonomy): domain Eukaryota; kingdom Metazoa; phylum Chordata; class Mammalia; order Artiodactyla; family Giraffidae; genus Giraffa; species Giraffa tippelskirchi. The sequence goes on along the minus strand of NC_137275.1, from coordinate 82,913,609 downwards.
GTTTTTTCACCTTACTTCTACTGTAAATTATTTTTAATAAGGAAATTTTCTAAAACAATGACATAAAGTTTCTCTTTGGACATTTTAATGGTTGAAAATCAATGAATAGTTCCTTTTGCAATGAAAGACTGATATGAATCAGCTGCGTTAATTAAACCTCCAGGACAGGACTAAATGGAGGAACAATGGTTAAATAAAGTTTGGACAATAATCTGAAGGAAGTGTTTTAAGCAGTGGGTGGTGCCTGTGTAAAATAACACCCTGCCAAGAGGAACAGTAGAGTAGTTCCCTGGTGCCACTTCAGGAGAACAGAAAGAACACTTAACAGGAGAGACCCCTGAGGACTATTTTTATATTAATGGCTAAACTCACCACTGAAGTCAGGTGGGAATTTGGCCAGGACTCTGCTACCTCTCAGGTGCTTGACGTAGCTCCCTTTAGACAACAACAGGTTTTCTGGAGCATATATAGGCCAAGTTCACAGAATTTGGTGGTAACTGCTTTTTTTGTTGTTATTGTTGTTAGATTTGTCAATTCCAGTGATTTAATCCCACAGATTAGTTCAAAATTATTTCTGAGCCTTTATATTTGTTAATTTTCAAACATGTAGCACAAAGGAAGGAAAAAGTCCTTCTTTTTATAGCTCATTCATTCTTACACTTTTTTTCTCTGCTCTATCCCTGTTCTATTAACACAAAGACTTCTATTTTATATAGCTATAAAAACCAGCAGGCTTCTCTCTTAATCAGTGCTGTCTAGGTTCATTGCCTGAGGGCCTAGGTCGTTTGTAATAAAGGTCATTAGTTGATGTTTCCAACATCCATAGACTGTCAGATGATCCCTTCCTTTAATCTCCCCATGATTAGAAACAGGCCCAAGCTTGTGCTATTTAGTAATTTTATTTTCTTGTTGTGGGAAAAGTAAAAGGTTACCTCTTGGAAATGAAAGCTTTTTAAAACTAATAGCTGCTTCACAGTAGACATGAAGGAACAACAGACTATATATAAAGACACTCAAAGCGGAAACAAGAGAAAATGGAGGGAATTGGTATCTGCTGCACCCTAGGTTTCTTCAAGGAGCTGAATTAAATCGAGCCATAGGCAGCCTCAACTTGCCTGCCCTCATTACCTTACATCTTAGAGCATTGTCTGATTTCCAGCATTCTAATTGAAAAGACCCTGTGTAGTAAAAAGCTCTGTTTGAGGCACTTTGAAATTATGATCCTTGAGTTTTCTTTCTGGCAAATGTTTCTTGCAGATCACTAACCTTATTAAACAGTTCTGTGTTTGGAGGCTTCTGATGTTGGAACAGGCATAATCCAGACACCTTCCTATGAAAAAAAATAGCAGTCAATTCCCCATAGATTTTTTGGAAAGAAGCTGTGTGCTACTCTCTCTTCCTTGACCTATATCTTTGGAAGTTCAATGCCATGTACACAGGAAATACCTGGTAAACAACTGCAGTGGCAGATCATGGTTATGTAATTATATTAGTAACAGAACAAATTGGTTTTTGTTCTGCAGTGTTCTTCATCTTATTTCCTCCATGCCCTCAAAGGAAGAATGGAAACTTGCAAAGCATCAGAAAGTTTTTAAAGAAGGAATAATAGTTCTATTTGAGTGAAATTTAAATAATCTTTAGGGAGTTGAAGTGTTTATGAAGTCTGAACACCTAACAGAATTGTTCATAGTTCATTGTTGAATGTTGAAAAATAAGATTAATGAATGTAATTATAGGTTTGTCTCTCTATTCCAACACTTTACTCAACATTATGCTATAGAATGAATACTGCCATATAATAATTCTCCTAGGAAAGTGATTTTTAAAGAAAGGTCTTTGTTTTCATAGTTATTTTTCAGAACAGAAAAATCACCTGTTTTATTTTTTAAAATTCCTTGAGACAGGCAATACATGAGCCAGTTAAAAAGAAACTGGAAAACTTACAGGATTTAAAGCCTCAAACTGGTAAAAAGCATAATCTGTTGCATCACATGTGACGACCACCTTTGGTTATATACTGATTATTTATCTCAGCTGAATTAGCTACTCCTGGAAATTGGCTTCTACTCTCCATAGTTGTACTGAAGTCCATGGGGTTGCAAAAAGTCAGATATGAGAGACTGAACTGACTGAATGACTCTACATAGTTAGCATCCCTTTGAACATTCAGGGCCTCATTAATGCAAAAGAGATGCAAAGAATTCTGTAGTCACCTGCTTATTGATACATATCACCTTTTAATTAAAGGCGTTTGTGGAAAAATAAAGAGAAAAAAAGAACTCAGTTGTTGCAGTGAAGGAAGAAAGTACTGGGGCACTGAGGAAGTAATGCTGGGAGATCAACCAATAGGATGGTACTTATGTCCAGACCAATGATCAGTCATAGATGTGATCATTCATTTAACTCATGCACTGGATTCCTAGTATGTGCCTTCCATTGTGCTGGTACAGGCCTTAACACCAAGCACCATAGCATTTAATGCGACAAGATTTAATTCGAATCAGTTCTAATGAGGTGGATGAAACTGGAGCCTATTATACAGAGTGAAGTAAGCCAGAAAGAAAAACACCAATACAGTATACTAACACATATATATGGTATTTAGTCAATCAGTAAAGATAACCCTGTATGCGAGACATCAAAAGAGACACAGATAAATAGAAGAGTATTACGGACTCTATGGGAGAGGGCGAGGGCGGGATGATATGGGAGAATGGCATGGAAGCATGTAAATTATCATATGTGAAACGAATTGCCAGTCCAGGTTCAATGCATGATACAGGGTGCTCGGGGCTGGTGCACAAGGATGACCTGGAGGGACGGGATGGGGAGGGAGATGGGAGGGAGGTTCTGGAAGGGGAAAACATGTACACCCATGGTGGATTCATGTCAATGTATGGCAAAACAAATACAATATTGTAAAGTTAAAAAATAGAAAGTAAACTAATTAAAAAAAAAAAGATTTAAACATGAAGGAGGGAATGACAAAGAAAGTGATATGGACACTATGATGAGGAGAGACATTGGTGAGGGTCATAACCAAGTTGGTTCTGAGGTGGTGGAAAAAGAAAGAAGCTTCAAAAAGAAGCAAAACTTAAAATGAATCCTGGAATCCTAAATGAAACATTTGAGTACAGGGTCCACTACGTAAGGAAGAAGATTTATCTGTGGTTCCAGTCTAAAATGTTGGCAGATGCTAGACTGTGATTTCTGAAGGTCAAGGCCTAGAGAAGATAATTTTGTATAAGCCTAATGGAACCATGGAAACCAGCCCTTAATATCCATTAGAAGGACTGATGCTGAAGCTCCAATACTTTGGTCACCTGATGCGAAGAGTCGACTCTTTGGAAAAGACCTTATTGCTGGGAAAGACTGACAGCAGGAGAAGGGGATGACAGAGGATGAGATGGCAGAGGATGAGATGGTTGGATGGCATCACCAACTCAATGGACATGAGTATGAGCAGACTCCGGGAGATGGGGAAGGACAGGGAAGCTTGGCGTGCTGCAGTCCATGGGGTCACGAAGAGCCAGACACAGCTTAGTGACTGAACAATAACAACCAGAAGGGCAGCCTTGGAGTAAAAGGCTGAAACACATTTCACTTTGCTAACTGCTTCTAGTCAGCAGTCACTTTTAAGTCACGAATGATGCTTTAGTATTCACAGACAGAACAAAACAGCTCTATTCTTCTGCATTTGGCATAGGTTATATTGGCTCTTCACTTTTTTTGGATAACTTGTTAGGTGACTGAACTATATAATGGTAATCACAGACCAGTTGAATATGACTCCCCTGTCTGACAAAAGGTTGGGAAACTTTGAAGTAGATACTTTTATCAAAGAGATGCCACTGTAAGCAAATTATTCATTATACATTTAAAATTAGAAATTTTCTCTAAGCAGAACGTCTAGCTATAGAGGTTACATATTTATGGCATTATGTTTAAAATTTGATGAACAATATAATTAAAGAAGTAAATCAAATGTATTTTTATCATATGCCTGAGAATCACTGAAAATAATGGTCTTGGAAACAATAATTTAAAAAATACATTGTGTCACTTATGCTTTATGAATTACTGTTTTATGCATGTACTAAAAAACTGAAGACGGAACCAACCTTTAGTATAGGTTTAAAGATAATTTGGGAAATGAAGCATTAAGACACACCCTAACTTGATACCTACAGTCAATAAGAATTGGCTACTGTGTTTAATGCAAATGATGATAAGTGTAAGTGCCCAGATACCCTCTCTAATACTGGTGAATACAGAAAATGTACATTCTATAAGCATAACAATATTCTTTCAAGCATTCTGTAGCATTTTCCTTTCCTTTTCCTCCCCTTCCCCTTGTTCTTGCCTCCTCCTCTCCATTCTTCAATTTCAAATGGGTATCTGCCTGTGAGATATATATTGATAGGAATTCAAGAAAGTTTTGATTTACCTCTCATCTTTCCACTCCAATTGAAATTTTAACAGCCCACAAATTCTGCATTCAGAATTACTTATTTAAAATAAATTTACAAAGAAAAAGATTGGCATTTTCACTTTATGAATCAAAGAAAGTTCGAATTTGCCCCCAAAATAACCTTGCATAGATGAGAGAGGCTGAGTAAACTAACCCATGACTATTGATTCTGGCTTAGTTCCACAGATACCTCACCTCAAGGTCTTATCTGGCTGAACTGAGTGCTTGTTTTAGGGGAGCAAATCCTCAGCAGGAGGAGGCAAATACTAAGAGGGGTCCTTGATGGTCTTTGAGAAACCGGGAGTACTACGGTAAGAAAGAATGAAAAAAAATTAAGAAACCCCTTTGAAAAGGTTTAGTTTGTGAGGTGCTAAATCGGTAGTAACTTTGGGCCAGGAAAGTGACCTAAGCGATTTTATTTAGAAGTTATCAAAGAGAATGTGTCTGCTTAGAATTTTAGGCTGAGTAGGCAAAAGATGGTTTGGGAAGGCGTGCATTAGTCAATAGGCTACTTTTAAATCATGGAATTATTTATCAGTATCTGAGCTGCTTTTGAACTCTCACACAGATTTACAGAAATAAAAAGACAAATACAAAATCAGGAACTCAAGTTCTACTCCAAGAGGCACCATTTAGAGATAATAGAATGGGAATGATGCTTTTGGAACTGTATAACATGGTAAACTTCTTGAACATTTACAGATTTTCTTGAATATTTACAGTAAATTTCTTCTATAATCTGATATATTTCTGATATAATGTATATCAATCTCCAGTATGGAAATTTTAGAAAAAAGATAACTTTAAAACATCCTATTTAATTACTAGACAATCAGCATGCTAATTATATGGAACTGATAACCAGATCTGGAAATATTTAAAGTGACCAAAAATACATATGAGTCTTGCCATAGTTTTAGAACTAATTTTGATATAATTTGACATCCATTATGGACGAAAACTCTCATTAAAGCAGAGATAGGTATAAAGTTCCATATATATGTGTGTGTCTGTGTATACAAATATATATATACACAAAATATATGATCATATATACACATGATGTATAATATGTATCTCAAAGTAAACATGTTAAAATACAGGCTCCTGATTATTTCACAAAAATCTTGGTTTATTTACAATCTTCTCCATGTGTGTTAAGTCAACTCCATCCTTTCAGTTTTTCAAACCAGAAAAATTGGAGTCATACTTGACACTCAGAAAATCCTGTTAATTCTTTCAAATAAATTCTGAATGTGACTACTTCTATTGCTACAAGTTTGGTAGCAAGAATGAGACAGACCTAATATTAATATTATGAAAAGATGTATATTGATATATTAAGTGGAATAATCAAGTTACAAATAATTTTTATTTATGTTACCACTTGTGTTCCATAATTTCTCACTATATATAGTAATATATGTATATATGCATTTGTTTTGCTTTTGTAAGTAATAAGTAAGAAAGAATATCTTTGGAAGACTGATGGAGTATTTGTTTGAGATAATGAGCTGATTGGGGAAAACATGGGTGAGGGGTTCTTTTAATTGTATAATTTCCAGTACCTTCTGAATTTTATACCAAGTGAATGTATTATTAACTATTAAAATTAAAATTTTAGAAGACTATAATTATTTAAGGAAATATTTAATTTACTTTTCTCTTGGAGGTTACTTTATATGGTACTTTGGATGATAAATATCTTAAGATTTTCATTTTTACAATCAAATAGGTAAAATATCAATTCAACATTATGTAGTATAGATAAAATTATGCTTTGATAACTTTTTATTGCTATCTTTTGTATAGAATGTAGTTAGAAAGTGGAAATAAATTACTTATGCCATTATAAGTTAATTTATCTAGTGAAACTTAGATAAAATTAAGAAAATGAAATGTACATTTTGTGTTTAAAAGAAAAAAAATCACAAAATCCATAAATTTAACAATAGGTCAAATGATCTTTCAGGGAGAATGATACAGCTAAATACAGCTATAACCAAAAAGGACAAAGTACACAAAATATCTTTAAGGGAATAATCCTAGTATTGCAGAGAAAATACATGACTTCAGAGAATGATTTCTTTCTTCTTCCTCAGTGATAAAATACTATGATTATGAACAGTAATTAACTCTAAAACAACATGGAAGTTGGATGGAAAGAACTCTACCTAAAATGTTGAATAATTAAAGTGAATGAAATAGGAAGCACGCACTGGGGACATAAAACACGCTACTCTAGCAAAGCTGTTAACTGTTGCATTAGAGCCCCTAAATCATATGCTCTTTTTACCTTCATTGACTTAGGTCAAACTAGATCTTTCCACTAAAGGAGCCAAATGAGCTTAATGTTTCAGCTGGTTGATGCCAATGGCAAAGAGACCTTCAGATGCACTTCGAGAAAGATGTATGATCAAGGAGTAATAAGCTTTTCTCCATTAGTGTAACAAGTCAAAATATCATTTAATTTATTTCTGAAAGTTTTTTTCTTTCTTTTTTACTGTAACAGATATAGCTCATCACTTAACTTCATTCACCAAACATTATGCACTAGCATTTTACTATAGTTTTAGGAAGAGAAAGGAGAAGCAATTCAGGGGTGATTCATTGATATTCCTGAAAATAGGATCATTGCTTCAGGATTCTTAAAATGTTAAGCAAGGTGGATACTGAAGGCAGTACAAGTGAATACTGAATTTAAGGTTTTCTGTTGCTATTTTAACTGCATGTTGTACAGATAAATGCTTACAAAATCCACATAAAGCATTTTGAAATTTCAAAGAAGAGATAGAAAGTATAATTGATGCCACCATTGAAGGCCAAAGAGAGGCAATGAAAATGGAGTAAAATATCAGTAAATATTAATGTAATGCTACTAAGCACTCCATGACTATCTGTGCTATATATAATTAGGGCCATTTTCTCATGTCATAGATTATCTGCATGAGAAAATGCAAGTATCTAGATGTTATCATCTCTAGATTCTTGGTTCCATACAGAAGAAAAAAACCTATTGTGAGTTCAGTTTTTCAGTCATCTTAATAACATTTAGATGCTATGGTATCTTTTTGGTCAAAAACAAAAAGTCTGGAACATAGAGAAGATAACTGACATAATTTAGATTGAAATGGGGGGGGACTAAATAGTTATACTGTGAATCTAGATAAAATGGGCATTTATATACAGTATTACAACAATGAATAAACATAGTACAGGTAGTATAAACAATTATCAGGTAGTAATGAAGTATTTTTGCATTTCAGTTTACTGAAGAAATAAGAGCATCTGGAATTAGATTCAGAAAATCATATTTATATCATTTTCTTACTTTGAAAATTGTCATTAAAGTCACTAAACATCTCTTAAACTCTATTTATTTATTAGGAATTTAGGAATATACTAGGAATAATAATTCTTACATCATAGGGGTATTACGGATATTAAATTAAGTAATGGGTAGCACTTGGCACAAAATAAATGCTCAATATATTACAGCCATTATTCTGTGCAAATTTTGCTATGTTAAGCATTTCTTGTAAATGTAATTGTAAATGCATTTTGTTTCTTTTGACAGTCAGTGACCTAACTATAACTGTTAATCAAGTGTTAGCCTGGTAATGTGTAAGTATGGTATAGGCTTGCTTTGAAAAGAATGCATGGTGATTAAGCCATGTGAAGAAACAGATCTGACTCTGACTTTTGACAATGAGGTTGACTCTCTTTTTTCTATCATGCTTTTGAAGTATTTTGCAGTTTCACCTTGTAGATGAACTCCACCACCACCACCACCTGAAGCCTGTTGGGTTTTCCCTCAGAGAAGTATCACACGGTGGTTAGAGAAGGGACTCTAGTGAAGAGTCCTGACTCTGAATTCCACACTACCTTTGAAGAAGTGACTTTTGTGTAGCTTAATTTTATTATGCTAAAATAAAGATAATAATAGCAAACTTTTATTTGAGAATTAAATGAAATGATGCATTATATGTGAAAATAATTTACAAAGGCCTATCACAAAAATCTGTTTGTAAAAGTTAGCTATCATCCTTAGTCATTAGGCATTTGGCTTTTCTCAACAATTGAAAAGAGAATTGGGAATCTAAAGGAATCATGTTCTATCCTGAAACCTATATTCAAGTTCTAATGAAGTCATATTTGTATGATTTAGGAGTGAATTTGATTCTTATTAATAAAATTAAGCACAGTCATTTTAAAACTTGGTAACATTATTATCTAAACTTGATTATGGCTGCACACTCTGACTTGGCTTAGAGTTTACAAACTTGTTTTCCATCAATTGATTCCTCTTATTTAGCTCATTGGTAAAGAAGATGCCTGAAGTGCAGGAGATGCCAGAAATATGGGTTTGATTGCTGGGTTTGGAAGATCCCCTGGAGGAGGGCACAGCAACACACTCCAGTATTCTTGCCTGGAGAATCCCATGGACAGAGGAGCCTAGTGGTCCACAGTCCATAGGTCACAAAGAATCAGACACGACGGAAGTGATTGAGCACAGCCCATTTTGCCCACACTACTCTCCATTTGTAAAACAGATGGTGAATGAATTATAATTTCTATTTTTTAATAAACTGAATATATAGACATTCCCTTGCAAATTTATGTATAGCAAAAGTTGACTGTTAAGATACAACCAAGAAATTAATACAAAGCTAAGATATAACAGATACTTTATATTTTAAATACAAGATGTTTAGTTTACTTTTCTTTTGAATTGATGTAACCAAGTCATTTTCAGCTATCTATAATTGCATTACATACAAGTAACTGCTTTCTTCATTGGATAACTGGAATAATTATCCATTTAATCACAAGTTAATATATGGTACATTTTAAACTAATTATGGTTACTTAGTAAATATTTTTTTCTCTACATACCATTGTTTATATGATAATTGTATAATATTGTCCTTCTTTGCTAGTATATAAATAGTCCTAAAATTTCAGACAAATTAAAACAAGGTTTCCTTGCCATCTTGTAAGAATATATTAAGTAAATGTTTTTAAAATTAAAGTAAAATAGAATTAGTTTAAGAAAGGCAAAACAGTTTTAAAAAGACTCAAAAGCCCAAGGGAAACAAACTGCTTCAATGTATTTAGTACAATGTTTGATATAAATTCTGCTAAATGCGTTAGAGGAAATTATATGACATACAACACTAACTGGACATTTTGGTGAAACAATCAGAACACTAGATTTACCTTGTTTTTTCTTGGGTAAGGCATAACGGACTATGTAGGACTAGAAATAATAGAATGGGCTCATTTAAATATGCTTTCAGAATCTTAGTTTTTTATTTAAGTATTATTTTTATTATCCTTCCTGCTCTTTGCTTCTCATTAAAACAAACTCTCTTTTCAGAATGTAGACATCTGTTTTAATAGAATAAAGTGAAACTAAATCTGTAGATCTAGGCTACAGAACATGTAATTAACTGGAAATCATTTTGAACCAAATATAATATTAACTTCTGATTACTTCTGTGTTGTAAAAAATTACTGTTGATTGTACTTTTTATCTTATTGCTTATTTTCTTATTCTACAATTAATAACATATATATCTTGTATAGCATAGTAATTTTTCAAACCAATGATATAAATAAATGTTTGTGTTATACCTATATATTTCAACTCATATGATGTAGTCTAACTATAGGTCAAACTGAGGGAGATTTTAATTAATCAAATTCTATTTCCTTTGTGTAATAATGTCTTCAATTCTCACCAGTATAACATTTTAAACAGCTATTATTTAGAATAGACACTGGCAAACAATAATGGTACTAAAATAAAATTTGGGGTTTTAAAAAGAAAATGCTTTTTTTGTGTTACTGAATATTTTCCTCCTTATAAAAATACTAAAATACTGAAAATCAAATCAAATTAAGGCTTGATAAAGTTGTCCACTATAGACACAGTCTTAAACAAGATTACTACACACTAGCGATCTACCTCATTTAAATATAAATCAAAATTCACTCAATGATCATCCACGCTGTACATCATACTCTTTAGGTGTACTATATGGGAATACTTAAGTATTTGAAAAATATAGCTTACTAAGGAGGAACTTCAAATCATCAAAGATTGGCTATGAGAAGCAATTCCTAGATTCACCTTACTACTGCAAATTGTCTTACATTTAAAATGAAAAAAAAAAAAAGATGTATCTATCTTGGTACTTTAGGGGAACACCTTCTTGGAGTTTGGAGGATGCAGGACCCTGCAAAAAGATTTAGATGAAGAAGATCCTGAGGATCTTGGAGGCTCCTAAGACCACAAAGCAATCAGCTAATCAGTAATGAAAAGATGGTATCTTGCTTTAATAGTTTTGTATACTCATACTTGAAAGGACTTGCTAACCAGTGGGTCTGATCATGGGACATTCGAGCTTCCTCATATTAAAACAAAACAAAACAAAACTGTAATTTGTTGCAAACATCTTTTGGATAAGAGACACTATGAGCTAACTTTGGGTCAGTCTTAGAATGTTTATTTTATTTTCACCTCAGTTGCTATTCCGTTAAGCATTAATACCTCTTACCTCAAATTCTATCTCATTTTTGTATTTGTAACTCAGCCTCAAGTAGGAGAACTTGATGATCCATCCCTATGAACAATGTTCTGAGCCAGTGATCTTGCCTGGTTTCCTGTCCCTGGGCATGTAACCATAACCCTTCATAAGCTTCCTCCTCAATAAGCTCCAGGCACCAGACCTAAACCCCAGCTCCTGGTATGGTTGTGGTTACAATTGTGTAATAAAAGCAGATGCTTTCATACAATAGTAACAGTTTAATATATATTTTAGAGCAAACAAATTCATAAGTAAATGTTTATCAGAATGATTATGAATCATATGTGGTTAACCTATTCTACCATTGTATAAAATCGGTGGAATAAAATTCATATTTTGTGGAAAGAAAAGAAAAATTTAAACATAAAAATCTTCCGCACCTGTTTGGGTCTCCTCCCTCATCTTTAGTGGTAACTGTGCATCTGCATTAACTAGACCTCCTTAGGAGATAACATTCATTCTTAATCTCATAAAGGGCCACAACTCCTCAAGAGATAACCTCCTTTCTTAATCTTGTAAGAAGTCACAGTGACCCATGACCCATTACTTGCTCTGTAAGTTCAGATCTGGATTGTGTAAACTATTAATACATCATTTGATACATAATATTTTGTCTCAAAACTTTTACAACCATGCTTTTATCTCTAATGGGGAGAATAATTATCAGAGATTTTTGGAAGACTTCCTTCCAGGTTATAAACCTCAGTTCAGTTCAGTTGGCTCAGTCGGGTTTGACTCTTTGTGACCCGATGGACTGCAGCACACCAGGCTTCCTTGTCCATTACCAACTCCCGGAGCTTGCTCAAACTCGTGTCTATCAAGTCGGTGATGCTATCCAACCATCTCATCTTCTGTTGTCCCCTTCTCATCCTGCCTTCAATCTTCCCCAGCATTAGAGTCTTTTCCAATGAGTCAGTTCTTCGCATCAGGTGGCCAAAGTATTGGAGTTTCAGCTTCAGCATCAGTCCTTCCAATTAATATTCAGGACTGATTTCTTGAGGATTGGCTGGTTTGATTTCCTTGCAGTCCAAGGGACTCTCAAGAGACTTCTCCAACACCACTTTTCAAAAGCATCAGTTCTTCGGCACTCAGCTTTCTTTGTGGTTCAACTCTCACATCCATACATGACTATTTGAAAAACCATAGATTTGACTGTATGGGATTTTGTTGGCAAAGTAATGTCTCTACTTTTTAATGTGCTGTCTAGGTTGGTCACAGCTTTTCCTCCAAGGAGCAAGCTTCTTCTAATTTCATGGCTACAGTCACCATTTGCAGTGATTTTGGAGCCCAGGAAAATAATGTCTGTCACTATTTCCATTGTTTCCCCATTTATTTGCCATGAAGTGATGGGACCGGATGCCATGATCTTAATTTTTTGAATGCTGAGTTTTAAGCCAGCTTTTTCTCTCTCCTCTTTCACTTTCATCAAGAGGCTCTTTAGTTTCTCTTTGCTTTTTGCCATAAGGGTGGTGTCATCTGCATATTTGAGGTGACACCAGCATCAGGGTGTTTTCTAATAATCCTCAGGTTGGCTCAAATAAAATTTTCAAATTCTTTCTTAGATAAATTGACTTTTGATTAATTATTCATCACCAATGTATTTTTCAATATTTATTTACTTATTGACTCATTTGGCTGTGTTGGGTCCTAGTTGCAGCACATGGGATATTTGCTGTGTCATGGGGCATCTTTTGGTTGTGGTGCATGGAGTCCCTAGTTGTGTTGCACAGACTCAGTAGTTGTGGCATACAGGCTTATTTTCTCCCTCGCATGTGAGATATTAGTTCCTCAACCAAGGATCAAACCTGCATCCCCTGCACTGCAAGGTGTATTCTTAACCACTGGATCACCAGGAAAGTCCCCATCAACAATATAAAACTGTTATATTATTTTCTCAAATGTTTCTGTACTATCTCTTAAACACAGGTTTAATAAACCTTCATAAAGTAAAAAAAAAAAAAAAAAAAATTCCTTTAGGATCATAGAATCCTGTCTAGTGTACATATAATTAGACAGTATATTTCCTACATCCTAACTGAGAATTTATTCTTATTTAGAATCCTTCTCCTGCTCTTAAAAAAGAAAGTGGTATTTTAGGAAAATACACTTATCTTAAAGATTCTCAAGTCACTATCAGCTATTTTTATATAGGCCAACATACAGCTTTATGTTCTAACTTTTATTAAGAGAAAATGATTTTCTTTCCATTCTCACATAATTTACTTTGAGTGAGAGAGTTGTCTTCAGCACATATGGTTGCAAGACAGAACAATGAGGTGTTTATAACAAAATAATGTTGCATAATGAAGCACTTCAAGTATATGAAAAGTGAATCTCCAAAGAGATTAGAGCTGTAATTTGTATTTGGTTCTGAAGATGAACACCTGTAACAGTCATTTTTTTTTTCTCTGTGACAGCTATCTTTCTAAAATTAACAGTGATTTAGATTTGAAGATTAACCCATATTATATTTGCATGCTAAGCAATTTCAAATAAGTAAAAATGCTTTTTCTTTAGGTCAAAAACAAGTATTGTGAGAGTATAAGACTATTTTTATAAATGAAATGCAATTTTTAGAAAAATGACATCCATTTCTTTGGCTAACAAGTTTTTCTTTGAACATGCAATGCCTGTAAAGAAAGGAGACAAGTGGTGAGTGTTTATTTGCCATTAACATTTTACTGTGTCTTTGTTCAATCAAATGATTTCTTCTTAACACCAAACTGAGATGATATGGAAGAATTCTTGTGAAATATTGTTATTTTTCATAAAAATATTTTTCTTTGAGTTGATACTAAATGTATATGTATATACTTATCTCCTCTCTACATAGAAATTTATTTGATCTTTGATAACTATGAGGTAAGTATTCAGGCTATTCCTAAGTAGTTATTAGGTAAATAAAAGTCAGAATTGTATTCACTGAATTTGATAAATCAAAATAATTCAATAGAAACAATTCATATGAAGCTTACATTTGACCACACAACCCAATATATGATCACTGACAAGCCACACAGAATGGTAGTTAGAAGCTCTACAGCCCATCTGACTGTACTTAAATTGCCTTGAGAACCCCATGAATAGTATGAAAAGGCAAGAAGATATGACACTGAAAGATGAATCCCCCCGCTTGGTAGGTGTCCATTATGCTACTGGAGAAAAGCAGGAAATAGCTCCAGAAGAAATGAAGAGGCTGAGCCAAAGTGGAAATGATGCCCAGTTGTGGATATGTCTGGAGGTGGAAATAAAGTCCAATGCTGTGAAGAGCAATATTGCATAGGAACCTGGAATGTTAGGTCCATGAATCAAGGCAGATTGAAAGTAGTCAAACAGGAGATGGCAAGAGTGAACACGGACATTTTAGGAATCAGTGAAATAAAATTGGCTCTGAGACTCAATGCATTAGTTTAACTTCTTTGAATCTCAGCTTCCTTATTTCTAAAAGAGAGATTGATAGCTCCTACATGATAGAGCTATAATTGGAATTCAGTATATCAGTGCAGGCAAAGTTCTCAGAAGGATGCCCAGCTCATAATGTAGCAGTTATCCTTATTACCATCTCAGAGACACCACACAGGAGAAATGTACTGATGTTATATTTTTATCATAACTAAATTGATTTGCAAGTTGGGAGAATTGGAACTTAACCTTTAAGGTGCTACAGAGTATTTAAGGTGATTTAAGCTTTAAGATGCTACAAATTGGGCTTCTCTGGTGGCTCAGATGGTAAAGAATCTGCCTGCAATGCAGGAGACCTGGGTTCAATCCCTGTGTTGGGAAGATCCCATGGAGAAGGGAATGGCAACCCACTCCAGTATTCTTGCCTGGCGAATCTCATGGAAAGAGGAGCCTGGTGGGCTACAGTCCATGGTGTTGAACTGAGCATGACTGAATGACTAACACAAAGTATCTAAAATATTCAAGTGTTATGTGTTGAATATTTGCCCCTCCCCCCAGTTCATGTATTGAAATTCTAACTACCATTATTATGAAGACATGGGGTTTTTAAGAGGTAATTGTGTCATAGAGCCCTCATGAATGGGATCAGTGACCTTATAAAAGAGATTCAAAAGAGCTCTCTGGCCTCTTCCACCAAGTGAAGAAACAGCAAAAAGATATCCATCTAAGAACCAGGAACCAGGCCCTCACCAGAGAGTGAATGTGCTGGAGCCTTGATCTTGGACTTCTCAACCTCCAGAATTATAAGAAAAAGAATTTCTGTTTTTTAAAGGGTGCCAAGTCTGCAGTATTTTGTTATAGCAGCCAAAAGCCAGAGGAACCAGAGATTAAATTGCCAACATCCACTGGATCATTGAAAAACCAAGAGAGTTCCAGAAAAACATCTATTTCTGCTTTACTGACTATGCCAAAGCCTTTGACTGTATGGATCACAATAAACTGTGGAAAATTCTGAAAGAGATGGGAATACCAGACCACCTGACCTGTCTCTTGAGAAATTTGTATGCAAGTCAGGAAGCAACAGTTAGAACTGAACATGGAACAACAGACTGGTTCCAGATAGGAAAAGGAGTATGTCAAAGCTGTATATTGTCACCCTGCTTATTTAACTTATATGCAGAGTACATCATGAGAAATGCTGGGCAGGAAGAAGCACAAGCTGGAATCAAGACTGCCGGGAGAAATATCAATAACCTCAGATATGCAGATGATACCACCTTTATGGCAGAAAGTGAAGAGGGACTAAAAAGCCTCTTGATGAAAGTAAAAGAGGAGAGTAAAAAAGATGGCTTAAAGCTCAACGTTCAGAAAACTAAGATCATGGCATCTGGTCCCATCACTTCATGGCAAATAGATGGGGAAACAGTGGAAACTGTCAGACTTTATTTTTTGGGGCTCCAAAATCACTGTAGGTGGTGATTGCAGCCATGAAATTAAAAGACACTCCTTGGAAGAAAGTTATGGAAAACCTAGATAGCATATTAAAAAACAGAGACATTACTCTGCCAACAAAGGTTCATCTAGTCAAGGCTATGGTTTTTCCAGGAGTCATGTATGAATGTGAGAGTTGGACTGTGAAGAAGGCTGAGTGCCAAAGAGTTGATGCTTTTGAACTGTGGTGTTGGAGAAGACTCTTGAGAGTCCCTTGGACTGCAAGGAGATCCAACCAGTCCATCCTAAAGGATATCAGTCCTGAGTGTTCATCGGAAGGACTGATGTTGAAGCTGAAACTCCAATACTTTGGCCACCTCATGCGAAGAGTTGACTCATTGGAAAAGACCCTGATGCTGGGAAGGATTGGGGGCAGGAGGAGAAGGGGCGACAGAGGATGAGATGGCTGGATGGCATTACCGACTTGATGGACATGGGTTTGGGTAAACTCTGGGAGTTGGTGATGGACAGGGAGAGCTGGTGTGGTGCGATTCATGGGGTCGCAAAGAGTCGGACACGACTGAGCGACTGAACTGAATTGAACTGATAGACTAAGACTTGGTGTAATTTGATTATGACCTATGTTTGAACACAAATATATGTTTTATAATTTACAAAACACTTTTATAAGCAATATCTGTTTTAATTTTCCTGAGTTTTTTTATAATAATATATTTTTTACAAAAGTTATATAAGCAACTAACTATGTTATACAGAACGAAATGACTATAATACTAGGTAAAAAAGCAAAGTGATTACATAATCTTGGAATCATCTTGGAATTTATAATACACATAGAAATGAATGTATTGTCAGATAAACAGTTTAGACTTTAGGGTAAATGATCTCAAAAGCTTCAATATAGAATAGGCTTAGATAGGACAGGATATTATAGAATAGATAGGATATTCTTAAAGGAGATGGATCAGGAGAAATGTGAGGTGATATAAAAAGTAAATACTTATAAGATAATTGAAAATAATTCAAAAGATAAAGAAATTTGGCAATATTTTTCAAATTATGGTCTAGTTACTGTATTCATTAAAATGATATAGGCTATTTCCTAAAAATGTGAATTCTAGAATCATACTCAAGTTTGGCTGCATCATTATCTGGAGCTGAAGTTCAAGTCGATATTTTCTTAACAGTGCACTAGGTGATATTCATGTATGCTAAACTTTGAAGTTGGGAAAATACGAAGCACTTAAGTAATACAGGATGGACTGGTAAGAGGCCAAAGAAGAATCACTCCTCCCATCCTTCCCAAACAAATGATCTTAAAATCAAGGATAAATAAAACTTGGTTGAGAAAATATTTGAATTTCATAAGTGAGTTACTAAACATTAACTTATTATTTAAATACAGTCATCCTTCCATATCTGCGACGGGTTGATTCCAGACTCCTACAAATAACCACATCTGCAGATGTTCAAGTTTCATACTACAGTGTGCTTTTGGTTTCCCATTCTATTTCCTCAAAGTCCGCCAGTCCAGCAGTCATGGATTCTGAATATAGAAATTCAAAGTTGAATCCATGAATATGAAGGCTTATTTTAATTTTCAACTTCTTTCCCATATAAATTATACTCAAGAAACAAGAATCTTAATTTCAACCCACTACTGGTGATAACAGGGTCTTCCCTGTAGCTCAAATGGTAAAGAATCTGCCTGCAATGCAGGAGACCCAGGTTCAATCCCTGTGTCGGGAAGATCCCCTGGGGAAGGAAATCGCAATCCACTCCAGTATTCTTGCCTGGGAAATTCCATGGACAGAGGAACCTGAAAGGCATAACTGAAGAATTATGGATAATTTCAAAAGCAGTAGAAGAGAGTTGTCTACACTTTTTTCTTTCCTTATTTCTTTTCTTTCTTTTTCTCTCCCTCTGCCCCTCTCCCTTTGTCTTCTTCCCCTGCCTCTTTCATTATTTTCTTGCTTTCTCCTTTTTTCTTTTCTCTTCTTTTCTTTCTATTTTGTGGAAGCTTATCTCGAAAGTATAGATAAGAGATCTTGGCAAAAATCTCAACAAAATTAAACAAAATCATGTCAGCACTTAGGAAAGAGGATTGGTAGTTATGACTGTCTCTGTTCACTGAGAATTTAAAATATATATATTTTACTTTTACTGTTTTTTTCTCCTATTTTGACAAGATTATTTAGCTGGCACAGTGAAGGCCACAGATAACTGTATTTCATTAAGATTGCTTAAGGTGTCTCTTGTTATGAGCTTATGGTTACCAGGGTGGGGTGAGAGGAGGACAGTTAGAGAGTTTCTGATTGACTTGGATACATGCCTATATTGAAATGGACGACCAACTGTATAGCAAAGGAAACTCAGCTTAATATTCTGTAACAATCAAACTGGAAAAAGAACAGATACGTGTTTATGTATAATTGAATCATTGTGCTGTACACCTCAAACTAGGAAAAAAAATGTTAATTAACAATACTCCAATATAATATAGAAAGTGAGAAAAAGAAAAAAAAACCATCTCTTGTTATGTTTTTATGAGAACTCTCTTAATTGAAATTTAAATAAGAATGACCCAGTGGTTTTAATTGACTATAATTCATACTTAGACCAGAGAAGGCAATGGCACCCCACTCCAGTACTCTTGCCTGGAAAATCCCATGGACGGCGGAGCCTGGTAGGCTGCAGTCCATGGGGTCGCTGAGAGTTGGACACGACTGAGCGACTTCACTTTCACTTTCCACTTTCACGCATTGGAGAAGCAAATGGCAACCCACTCCAGTGTTCTTGCCTGGAGAATCCCAGGGACAGAGGAGCCTGATGGGCTTCTGTCTATGGGGTCGCACCGAGTCGGCCACAACTGAAGTGACTTAGCAGCAGCAGCAGCAGCAGCAGCATGCTTAGACAGTAGTGAGCTATGGCTGCAAACAGAGGCCACCCCCACTTCATCTTTCCTTCAGACAAGAGAAAGAAAATCAATCATAAATAAAACAAATTAAAAAATCTACAAAGTCACATTTGTCCCCTTAAGCAGTAATTCTCAAACTTGTAATTTTGACTTTTGGTATATATTTAAGCCTTCCCCTTTATTTTTTCTTCAGCTTCTGGGTGTTTAGCCCATGAAATAAATGAAACTGGAATAGGTCAAATCTGATGCCAGTTGCATTTGATGAGAGAGATACCAGGAAATTGTGAGTCGTTCATCAGGGTGAACATCAGGCCTTTTCTATACTGCAAGAGCTCTAAGATGGGGACTTTCTCCTGGGTGCCACGAGGGCAGTTAGGACTCTATGCAGAAACTGGAAAATGTGAGCTATAAAGCAGACTGTTCTTTTAACTCCTGAGAGACCATAAGTGACGATCTGTCAGCAATATCATACCATTTAAGAGTTGAAATATCATTGCTTCTATTTTTTAAAATGGCAGCATAATTTGTCAAAGAAAAGTATATCACAGAATTCCAGTATCTAAACCTGACAACAGCCAATATAAAATGGAATTCTCTGGTTAAAGTCTGACGGGAATAAAAGCCCCACTCTACTCAATCTCCCCCACATACCCTCAGGTAGACATTATGGTTCTCCCAGAAATCTCTGAGTTCCATATGGCCCTTGGAATTGACAGAACATGGTTGGAAGCTTCTTGCTTATTTCACCTCCTTCCATCTCCTTCTACCATTTTGCAAGTTTGGTGCTGGATGAAGAAATTGAGAGCAGAGAGTTCCAATAATTTCCCCAAGATTACTATTAATATCAGAAGGAGAAGTGAACTAGACTACTGTCTTTAGTTTGTTGTTTCATTGTACAACACTGTCTGGAAACAACGGGATTGATTCTTAACATTATTTCAAACTCATTTTCAAATCATTTCCCATCTGAATATGTTAAACTGCAAAGAGAGTGGCATTTGTTGCATACTTTTGGATTACTGCAGAAACTGAAGAAAACTATGGTTAATCACTGAGGGAGTAATTTAGGGACCCAGTCTTAGATTGCATGAAAATTCAAGACAACCACAGACAGTTCAACTGATGAGAATATTATTTATTCATCATCAAGAGTGTGGACAGGATTCTAGAAGATATTCAAGGAACATAAGACATGGCACCTTAAGGAACTATTTTGTTAGGCAAACAATGTATGTGTGTGTGTCCGCACGCTCTTGTGTGGGCATGGTCCTGTGCATTGTTGTGTTCAGAAGTATCAACTGAACTGTGTAGGATTTAACAAAAACTTCATTGCAGTCTGTGAAAGAATACAATCAAATTCTCTTACTCATTAATTTAAAATAAAAAAATGAGAGAGAGAGAGACAGAAACAGAGATAGAAAGGCAGAAAATTTCGGGAATTTGGTTTTGATCTTTGAAGCTATCAGTGGGTTGACAGATCTACAACTGTTCAAAGTTTCTATCGTGTCAAATTCATGGAAAGCAGAAGCCAAAAAGTTTGCAAAGAAAAATGTACAGCATGAGATGAAACAGATTTTGTATGAAAAGAGAAGCAGAAATAGAGAATGCAGAAATGGAACTGCAATTTTGGAATGTTCTAACTACTATATTTCCTGAAGTTAGGCTTTGTAAGATTGCCTTCAAAATTTTAGACTCATGAGTCATTCTTTAAGGTTTTTTGAAGGGTTTAAGTTGCATTCAATCAAACTTTTCTTGAATAATTCAGAATAAATGGATACAAATTGCCTGGTAGAGTGTATAGTACATTAAAAGCAAAACATGATATATATCGTTATTACATTGAAATATTGTAATTTCTGGTACCCAAGATTTCACATGGTTAAGGCTATAGGAACAAAAAATGCAAAGCTGCTGAGTGCATAGCGTAAATGGAAAAACACTGAATGGAATTTGGGAGCTGGGACCCTTAGCCCCATTTTTTTTTTTTTTTTTACCAAGTGTCCCATTGCCCTTTGGTAAGACTAACATAAAGAAGCCTCATTTTTCTTTTCTGATGGATAAAGGAGAAGATGAGTGATTTCAAAGACGTATTCTGTCTTTAAATTTATGCAAATCTGGGGTTGAATCAAAGGCCTGGCATAATCTGCAAGCACTTTTGTTATTTGTCCTGTGAAACCCTCCATGCATATATTTATGTGACTTCAAAATAAAACAATTTTTCTTTATGTGAGCTTTTATCATGTTAGCTTTTCAGCCTTGTACTGTAGGTGTAAACCTTGTTTTGGAGACTTCCAAATAATTATCACTGATTAAGAGATGGGAATTTTAGTTTCTAAATCATAATGTGTGGGAAGTGTATGCTTGTTTTCCTTGACATTAACAAGATCTTAATTCCATCTGAAAAGCTGCCTTAACACAGGTTTAATCTTGTATATGTGTTATTATTGAAAATGGATATGCCTTTATATTTGATAGAAAATATGATTGTGTTCTGATGAAAGTGACATCTAAAATTAGTTTCCCAGACTCAGTGTGCCCATCGAAACCTCACAGATGGAAGAGGAGAAAAATGTCAAAGAAACTCATAAACTTGGATTTGTTTCTGCTGCCTACACTTGTCTCCTGATACCTGCTTCTTGGCATTGCCTCTAGTGCCTCTAAAGGAAAATATGTTGCAAAATATGTTAGAGAATTGTATGATATTTTAATACATTTTTTAAAAGGTGAATAACTTTCTCTGCTCTCCTATTGCTGACCTCTCCACTTCTATATTCATCTTCCTCCCTTTTCTTGATTCTTCAGGACACTGTAGTATTTCCTGAGGGATAAAAGCGAAAAGAAACTCCTGGTGCTTTAAGAGGTTTAGATACTGCAGGGAATTACCATTTCTCACAATTCTTCTTTAAACAGCAGTTCAAGGACTCACTGCTGCAAAGACTGAAGTATGTATTTTAAGCAAAAGCAGCAAGGAGAAACAAGAGGCTGACATCTCTCTGCCCACCACTTGGTAATGCTGTCTTTCTCTCTAAGGCAAAACTTCAGAGCTTCACCTTCTAGTATAAGCCTATGACAAGTGACCTCTGTGGTGTTAGTGGCTGGAATTGTTACAGCTTGTAAAATCACATAACATAAGGGAAAAATCTGACCCTGAAATAAAAGGATATTTTATTTGTTAGACAACTTTAGTTTGGAAGAAACAAATTCAAAACAAACAGATTAAATAATCTGGCAAAAATTATGGTTCATCTTGGATTCATGTATTTCTCAGTGATGATTTCATGCTTACTTTCTTATTCTCCATTGTCATTATTCATTTTAAGTGCCAACTTGACTGGGTTAAGAGATGCCAAGATAGCTGGCAAGAATTATTTCTGGGTGTGTCTGTGAAGATGCTTCCGGAGGAGATTCACATTCTAATGAGACACTCAGTCAAGAAGATCACCCCTCTCCAGTACCCAAAGTGAGCAAACATCATCCAACTTCCTGAGGGTTTAAAGAGACCAAAATGTAGACGGAGGATGAATTCTCTCTCTCTCTCTTTCCTTGAGCTGGGACTTGCTTCTTATCCTGCTGTCTTTCCTGGGTCTTCAGATTCTGGAACTTGTATCAGTGCTTCCTGCCCCTACTCCCCATCTGCATTTCTCAAGCCTTCAGATTTGAGCTGAATTATACAGCTGGCTTCCCTGGTTCTCCAGCTCACAGAAGCAGATTGTTGAATTTCTCAGCCCCCACAACTGTAGGAGCCATCCCTAAACGAAATCTCCTCTCACACATATCCATATGTATCCTATTGGTTCTGTTTCTCTGGAGAACTCTGACTAATACATCCATCATTCTCATCTTTTCTGAGCGTTGGATATAAATTCCCTGTATATTTATCCATTTTCAGTGACACTGCTCTTAAAAAAACTTTGTTAGATTTCTGTGGGATATTAATCTCATCCAAATTTCAGTAAAAATACAAGGGTTAACACTAAAACTCCTAGGATATCATATCTTTTTCTGCAATAAAAAATTATTATTAATGTTCTAGGCCACCTTTAGTAAAAACTAATGTGCTCTTTCCAGAAGCTCAATTTTCCAGCATCCTAATAATTGTGATTTAATCAGGTAGCCTGAAACTGTTTATTTTAATAGAAGTTTCTGAACTAAATGCCTTGGGTAACAAAAATCGGAGGAAGAATATTGTAGTGATGTAGTCCCTTAACAAAGCAGTAGCACTGAACTTGAGAAGACTCCAGTCTGGCTACAGAAACTAAAGAAAAATTGCTATTTTAACAACTGTGAAGTAGGAGGAAACAAGGGGTTGAAAGTTAAATGAGGTTTTTCCTTCTAGAATTGAAAAGCAAGTCAATCCAAAAGACAAAAATGGATGGACTTTCTTACAAAATTGTGGGCTCCCCATTATTGTGAGTGTTCAGACAACAGATGGACACTCTTCTAGGGGAATCCCACAAGAGGTTGGGATTGTACCAGGCGAACTGTAAGTCCCTTCTAATGCTGAGATTCCGCTGTTCTAAGAACCATATGGTGATGGCATTAAAAACAGGATTGGGAGGAAAGAGGCACTGTTAATCCTCCAGTTATCTCCCAATTTCTCTGTACTTGCTGCTTCCCTGGAAAGGCAGCCTCTCTTTACAACAGAGATGCTAAATTTAACGGGTATGTCTAACCTCATCTATAATCTACTAGCCTATTTCCCCAAGTTCTTTTCTATACTATTGCAGGCATCATTTAAAAACCATTAATAACTGTGTCCATTAACTATGTTTTCAAATGTTCTGAGACAGTCTCAGAGATGAGGCATGTGAGGTGCCTGGAGCCTGCAATGGAGAAGAATATGAATTGCACTCAGTTTGTGGCAGAAGGGAAGAGCATAGGAGACTATTCCCCAGTTCAGTTGGTTTTTACCTGATGATTTACAAGGTATGTAAATTAGGAGACAGCCACAGAAGGTACATTTAATGACATCTTAATGCATCATGGAATTTACGACAAGGCATGAATAGCTTGTGCACTCAACCATTGGAAGCAGATGCTGCAATAATTCTACTTAATACGCAGAAGCAAAGTAAAGCATATTGTTTTTTGTACAAATGTTTATGAAACATTAATAAGAATAATATGCACCATTCAATGCTGAACATATAATTTGAAATCCTTTCCTATAAATATTTATAAAGAAGACATTTTTGTTATCAACGTAAATTGATTTTAAGCCCAGATTCTGAGATTCTACATTTTTTTCACCCCGTCTGGATATATATTTAACTAGAGTAAGACTAGCTGACTCATAGGACAGCACCACTTTTTACTGTACCCACTTAGTGAGAGCCTAAAGAGATTGCTTTGAATTAATTCATAAAATATATTCTCTATTACAACAGCTAGTCACTTGGAAATGGAACTTTTACTGGTGTGTTAGCTGGTAACTACTTACTGTGTTACACAGAATTAATAAGCTTTATTTGGTTCAAGGAAGTACACAGTTTTTAAATTACACGGTAATATTTGATATGTGTAATACAAATAATTTTAAAAATGCCTTTACCATCAATACCTCAAATGTTGGCTTGTTTATTCACAATGACCAATAAGAAATATTAAAGAAGCTAGAATATATTTAAGAGAAAAATCTGCATTCCAATATTATATAAATTTGATTTACTGTGCAAAATGTTGTAGTTCCTTACTGCTAACTATAGTTAACACGTTATTTTCTTTCTGACAGTATCTTTTCTATCTGCAATTATATTGTGTTTCTTCTAGTGACTTTTACTGGCCAATGCCAGGTTTTGTTTGTCTCTTCCCCTCCCCTTAACAGGGGAACCACTTTAGAGAAACAGAATATCTGTGATTTTCTTCCAGTTAAGAGAGTCCTAACTGCTAATTGCTCTTCAACACTGTAGTTTTGTCCATCCTTAGCTTCCTACATTTGGTTGAAAATGTCAAGATTATGAAATGAATCATTTTCATAACTTTATTTGTATAAATATATAAATAATGAGTGAGTTTTACATGCCAAAGTTAGCTTTCCTAAGCAACACAGTGAACTTATTGAAAAGTACCAGGTAAAATGCGAGCCTTGGGAAAAGTGAAAAAGACTTCATGATGTAAAGAATATCCCACAGCAACAAAGCAGAAAAAGAACAGATTGAAGGTGGTTAGGAGTTATGTATGCGAGTGATTTTTAAACTAATACAGAATTTGCCCCATTAGCATCACTTAAATCCTTCTAACCCTTTTGAATACAATATGATCGGTCATTTAAACCAGACTTGACACATTTTATCACAGTATAATGACATCTCTAATCCACTCACTCATGTATTATCATTTAAAGATGTTAGGGTTTGTTACATCTTCTCCGACCTTTGTGTTTGTCTTGGATCTCCAAATGTTGATATGCACACTGGATGTCCAAATCCAAAGAAGTCAAGTACCATAAAACTATGCCACATTGGGATATTTAAAAAACTATTTCTGACCCACCCTTGTCCTCAATTTATGACTACCACAAATTGAGACATTGTAAAAAAGATTTGGTGATTATTTTTTTCTTTTCTATTGCCATGCATCTACTATATGTCATGAATTTAGTTTTCAACAAATTTTATCTCAACTTCATCTAGAATACCTCTGTGATATAAATTTCAACCCTAAAGTAAATGCTTGTAAGAATGCACTACTAAACAATTATCTAAATCATTGGTACTTAGCAGATATTTGCTCTAATTGGAATAAATTAGACTAAAGTGAATCTACGTTAGAAAATAACAAAGGTTATTTTAAAGCACCAATTGATATTGTAAAATAAAGCCTTCATAAATATTTGAGCTTTATCCATTTCACATACCTGTCTTTCAGTGGGAAGAGAAAGTACAGTAAATAATGAATATATTCTCTAGCCCATTTTAAGGCAGTTAGAGACAGAGATTATGGATTAAATAAATGTTACAGGCTAGGATAGCAGTATTCCTGAGTCCAACTATGGTCTGTATTTATCTTTTAAGGTTTTACTGTTAATTCCCTCATTAGACTCCATTTTCACAACATTATCAGGAAGCTGGTCTGGTTTATTGCCTAGGTTCAAACCCCATGTCAGCGCCTGCTTAGTCACACATACTGGATCATGGGATTCCAACAGTTATTAAAGCACTATTCTTTTCTCTACTACCTTCATCACCATTTATGATCTGGAATGAAAAAAAATTCCTGTCCTCTAGCTATTGTCCCCAACAATTCCTGAGAATGTCCTCTCTCTGCTATTTACACTTGGATTCTGGGGAAAATAAAAAAAACAACAACAACAAAATGGCAACAGTAGCAGTGGAAGAAGAACATGCAATTTTCTATATTCTAATGTATTTAATATTACCAAACCCCATATGGAGGGATCAGAGAAAAGGCTTTGGGAGGTTAAATGCTTTGCCCAAAGTCACATAAGCATGAAATGATATAGCTGGTGTCTCTGGACCAGTTTTTTATTTCAAAGCCCCCTTTCCTCCTACTGGATCACAGTCCTGGCAACAAGAATGACCAGTGACCAAGTACGTCTTACATGCAAATAAACCTCTGACATTTTCACAAGACCATTATCTACCATAATTTCTGGTTCCAGAAATTAATCAGGGCATTATAGCATTTAATTTACTAATAGATTATGAACTAAGTTTGACATCTTCAATTAGTCTTAGAAATTAGCTATTTAATGGAAACCCAAAGTCTTTTTCAAAGTTAGTTTTAAATGGTTATTTTTGAGTGATGAACCCAAAAAATCAGAGTTCTGTGGCAAAGTTCTTAACCAATTACTTCCCTGAGAGTTTATTTTCTCTGAAAATTTACCTTTAGACTTGACATTTGGCATGTGAATAGGAGCTTGAAAGACAGAATAAGCTGGAGGTAATAAAGGAATAAATGATTCTAGGAAAAGGCTTGAGGAAATGTCAAACTCAGGTTATAGATTGTTGGGACTGCTATTCATGTAACTTATTTTCCTGGATACACACTTTGACATGTTTTCATAAATATTTTCTTTGTCTCTCCAAATGAATTTCAAACTCCTGAAGCTTGGAGGGCAGATAAAGTGCTTTATTAGCAATATACCCCAGGTCTCACATTCAGTTGCTGCTTAATAAATATTTCCCGAATAAATGAATATAAATAAAAGAATCTACTTTAACTTTTGTATATTATATGTCACATCATATTTGCTTGACTATGCACTGTCAATTGTCTTTGAATCATGAATATAAGGAACAATAATAAAATCTATGCAGCAAAGATATATTAATCAGAACAAAATCCTTTAAAAATACGTCTATCAGTTGGCATGTATATGTGTAAGAGGATGTGGATTACAAGTATGTATATATGTTGATGTTTGTACTCTTATCTCCCACATAGTGGGTTTTCAAATGTACTTTTTTTTTTTTTTGGTAACTCACTTGATCGAACAACATTCACATTATGCTTTTACTATCAGCTATAATGCACAGGTATTCTAGAACTAACTCTGTACTTTAGGAACTTGAGAAGAAAACTTTCAGATGCTGTTTCATCATATCAATGGCTGATTAAGGTGACAAAAGTGGTAAGAAACTATCAGAAATACTGGGCTCTTATATTGCTGATGGTAACAGAAGTAAGGCCATTATCCTGGAGCAGGGATTAGAAGCCTCAAGTGCTGAGATGCTTGAATTTTATTATTGTATCACTGTTAAACAACATTTACTTTTGAAATTATAACCCCTGACTACTGTTTTAAATTGAAACAACATCTTTAAAATTTTTGATAAGCACTATTTATTGGAAATGCGTTATACTTTTATAATCAGCCAGGATCAGGACTTTTGATTCTGAATTAAAATGGGATAAATTCAATTCTCCTTATTGCTCCTGATGAGTACAGTTAAAAACTCCAGAGATTATACATATACAAAAAAAATTAGAAAACCCTGGAAGGTGGGGAGAAGAGGGCAGACATGTAGGGATCTTGGGGACCATGAAACAACTCAGTGAAGTTCTCAGAGTCTTCTTTTTGCCTCATATATCCAGGACTGGGAGCTAAGGCCAAAAACTTGGAAACACCAAAGGGAGCATACCAAAAAACAAATAAAACAATAAACTGTCATGTTCTAGTCAATGGACAAGGAAAAGGTCAAAATACCAAGAGAGAAAACTTTTAGTCAATAACGTCCCTATCCCAGCCAAATAGCACTAGTAAAAGATATGCCTCAACTCACCCCTGCCAGTAAAAGCTGAGTGAGGTTATGTAGATGTTAACCAACACTGTAACGAGCATTACCTCTCACATTTCTCTCCTACCCCCTCCGCTTCCCCACCAGGTGGGGATCAAGGAAGACTGAGTGGGAAGCTGGGCCTTTTATTCCTACCTGGTGGTATTGAGCTTACTACCCTCATGGTGTTGGGTGTAGGCTTCATGGAGAACCTAGACTCCCATGCCAGGCTGCACACCCTCTTCCTTTCTGACACAATGTCAGAGGAGACTTGAATAAACAAGATTTAAATAAGACACAGGGCCTTACAATATAATACCCCAAATGTCCAGGATACAATTAAAAGTCACTTTCACACTAAAAGCAATGATACTATCAGCTTGCATGAAAAAAGGCCATTACAGATGCTAACACTGAGATAACACAAGTTATCTGACAAAGATTTTAAAGCAGCCATCATAAAAAGGCTTCAAAGAGAAATTATGTACTTGGTGCCTGCTCAGTTACTACAGATGTGTCTGACTCTTTGCGACCCACTGGACCATAGACCTCTAGGCTACTCTGTCAATGGGATTCTCCAGGCAAGACTACTGGAGTGCGTTGCCTTACACTCCTCCAGGGTATCTTCCCCACCCATGGATTGAAATCTCATATCCTGTATTGTAGGTAGATTCTTTACTGCTGAGCCACTGGAGAAGCCTGTATGTACTTAGTAAGTACACATTAAAAAATAAAAAGTATAGACAAAGAAGTATAAAATGTAAATAGTAAACACGCAGAAGTTTACAACAAAAAATAAGATAAAAACAGCAACAAAAGCCTCAGTGAATGTGCTCAATAACATAATGTAAAGGGCAGAGGAAGAATTAGTGAATTTGAAGATGTTGTTGTTCAGTTGCACAGTCGTGTCCAACTCTTTGCAAATCCATGGACTGAAGCACTGCAGGCCTCCCTGTCCTTCATTATCCCCCAAAGTTTGCCCAAGTTCATGTCCATTGCATCAGTGATATCATCCAGCCATCTCATCCTCTGATGCCCTCTTCTCCTTCTGCCCTCAATCTTTCCCAGCATCAGGGACTTTTCCAATGAGTCAGCTGTTCGCATCAGCTGACCAAAATACTGGAGTTTCAGCTTAAGCATCAGTCCTTCCAAAGAGTATTCAGGGTTGATTTCTCTTAAGATTGACTGGTTTGATCTCCTTCCTGTCCAAGGGACTCTCAGGAGTCTTCTCCAGCACTATAGTTCAAAGGCATCAATTCTTCGGTGCTCTGGCTTCTTTATGGTCCAGCTCTCACAACCGTACGTGTCCACTGTGAAGACCATAACCTTGACTATATGGACCTTTGCTAGCAGAGTAATGCCTCTGCTTTTCAACACACTGTCTAGGTTTGTCATAGCTTTCCTGCCAAGAAGCAAATGCCTTCTGATTTCATGGCTGCAATCACCACCTGCAGTGATTTTAGAGACCAAAAAGAGATCTGTCACTACTTCTACCTTTTGCCCCTCTACTTGCCATGAAGTAATGGGGCAGGATACCATGATCTTAGTTGTTTTTAGTATTTAGTTTTAAGCCAGCTCTTTCACTCTTCTCCTTCACCCTCATCAAGAGGCTCTTTAGTTCCTCTTCACTTTCTTCCATCGGAGTGGTAACATACACATATCTGAGGTCATTGAACTTGAAGATAGATCAATATAAATTACTTAATGTAAACAAGAGAGAAAAAATGAGTTGAAAAACAAAGTAAACAAGCTCTGAGATTATGTGGGACCATAAGAAAAGATCTGATATTCATATTACTGGATTCTCAGAAACAGAATTGAAAGAGTGTGGCTGAAAATTTATTCAGAGAAATAATGGCTGAAAAAATTTCCAAATTCAGCCAAAATAACAAACTTATGGATTCAAGAAGCTGAGTGAACCATAAACTATATAAACCTAAACAGTGTCATGTCAAAACCAATAATAACTTAATTTTTGAAAACTAAAGACAGAAAAAGATTATTGAAAAAAGCATAGGAAAAATAATACCTTACATACATTAGAAAAACAGAATGCCCTAGACTTCTATGTCCAATTAAATATCCTTCAGGGGAAATCAAAATATCCTCAAGAGAATCAAAACCATGAGAATTTGTCATCAGCACATCTGCCCCAAAAGGATGGCTAAAAGTAGCTCTTGAAGCAGAATGAGGACAATTAAAATTGATAGTAATAAAAACAACAAATCTTAGAACATAAAGAGAGAACAACAGAAAGAAAACAAATGTGGACAAATGCCATATATTTTCCTTCTCCTGATGAGTTTCTAAATTGTGCTTGTTGGCTGAAGCAAAACATTCCTTTTGCTGATGTGGTTCTCTATGTAAAGGAAATATTTAAGGCAATGCTATTGTAAATTGAAAATGGATTTAAAAGAAGGTAAAGCTTCTTTCTGGTGATGAAACTGTTCTTTATCTTGATTTTGGTGGCTGTTATACAAATATATGCATGTGATAAAATGACATAAAACTATATCATGCATTATACCAATCAATTTCCTGATTTTGATATTGTGCTACAGATATGTAAAATGTTACTGTTAGGGAAAAGGGTGAGGATCCATGGGATGTTTCTCTACTATTTTTGCCACATCCTGTGAATCTAAAATTATTACCAAAAGACAGTTTAAAAAGGCTTGAATGTATTTATATATATATATATAAATTATACATATATAAATTATATATATATAAATTATATATATATATATAAATTATATATATATATATATGTGTGTCTTTAAAAAATAAACACATTCCATGTCCTGTACACAAAGACCTGTTCAGGACAGGTCACTCAATCTGGCTCACATCCAAACTTGGTCCTGATTCAATATTGGATCTTTAAAGATGAAAGCCTGGATCAAAAGAAAATTCTACAGGACTTCCCTGGTTGTCCAGTGGTTAAGAATCTGCCTGCCAATGTAGAAGACACAGGTTCTATCTCTGGTCTGAGAAGATTCCACAAGTTGTGGGGAAGCTAAGCCCATGCACTACAACTACTGAGCCCGTGCTCTAGAGTCCATGAGCCACAACTACTAAGCATGATTTCCACAACTACTGAAGCCTCTGGTCCCTATTAATCCATGCTCTGCAATAAGAAAAGTCACTGCGATGAGAAATCTGTGTACCACAACTAAAGAGTAGCCCCTGTTCCCTGCAAGCAGAGAAAGCCCGCATGTGGCAATGAAGACTCAGCACAGCCAAAAATAAAATAAATAAATATTAAAAAAGGAAGTTCTACAGAGATATCTATTATTAATATAAAGTGAAAGTGATAGTCATTCAGTTGTGTCCGACTCTCTAAAACCTTATGAACTGTAATTTGCCAGGCCCCTCTGTCCATGGGATTCTCCAGGTAGGAATACTGGAGTGGGTTGCCATGCCCTCCTCCAGGAAATCTTCCTGACTCAGGGATCAAACCTCAGTCTCCCGCATTGCAGGTGGATTCTTTATCATCTGAGCTACCTGGGAAGCTCATTATTAATACAAGGATTCTTCCTAATAGTTTTTTTAATACCTACCATGTGCCATGTACATTAAATATACCATCATATTAAACTTCACAACAGCACTGCAATGTGGATATTATTTTGTCTATCTTTTATTCAGAGATAAAGATAAAGCTTAAAATATTTAAATAACATATCTGGGATTATCTACCTAGTTAGTGGCCAAAGGCAATATTTAAACTTAAGCTGTATCAGGCAGCCTAAAACCAGGAAAACAGAAACCATATTATGTATTTCAAATAGAAAATAATTTAACACAAGGAATTAGTTATGCAGGTTTTGAAAATGGAAAAGAAGAAAAATTGAAATGTGTATTAATTCAGAAATTAGAAATTGTGAGAAGCCGCTATTACCTGAAGGGGTGCAGAATACAAGGGGAGAAATGTTAGTTCCAGACCCTGGCACACAGGAAAGACTCCCACCTTTGGTGGCCAATGCTCCAGAAGCAGTGCCGCAATAAGGAAAAGAGCTAGAGTGATAGTGGGTGAGAGGGAGTATGAGAGCAAGAGGAGGGACAGGGAGACAGAGACAGAAAGACACAGAGAGCGGACTATGGTTGTTTCTTATCTGCCAGCAGTGCCTCCTATGGGGCACACTCAAAGAGATTCCATCTGGAAAAATACCCTGGGAGACAGTTTGCAGACCTCCAGTGTAGATGGGTGAGGGGATAGAACAAAGGGTTGAAGCGATAACAAAAAAATGCCATAGATTGTCTCATGCATCGAACAAGGAATGGTGTTCTGTTTCACATATGATAATATACATGTTTCAATGCTATTCTCCCAGAACGTCCCACCCTCACCTTCTCCCTCAGAGTCCATAAGACTGTTCTATGCATCTGTGTCTCTTATTCTGTCTCGCATATAGGGTTATCATTACCATCTTTCAAATTCCATATATATGCATTAGTATACTGTATTGGTGTTTTTCTTTCTGGCTTACTTCACTCTGTATTATGGGCTCCAGTTTCATCCATCTCAATAGAACCGATTCAAATGTATTTTTTTAATGGCTGAGTAATATTCCATTGTGTATATGTACCACAGCTTCCTTATCCATTTGTCTGCTGATGGACATCTAGGTTGCTTCCATGTCCTGGCTATTGTAAACAGTGCTGCGATGAACACTGGGGTACACGCGTCTCTTTCAATTCTGGTTTCCTCGGTGTGTATGCCCAGCAGTGGGATTGCTGGGTCATATGGCACTTCTATTCCCAGTTTTTTAAGGAATCTCCACACTGTTCTCCATAGTGGCTATAGTAGTTTGCATTCCCCCCAACAGTGTAAGAGGGTTCCCTTTTCTCCACACCCTCTCCAGCATTTATTGCTTGTAGACTTTTGGATAGCAGCCATTCTGACTGGTGTGAAATGGTACCTCATTGTGGTTTTGATTTGCATTTCTCTAATAATGAGTGATGTTGAGCATCTTTTCATATGTTTGTTAGCCATCTGTATGTCTTCTTTGGAGAAATGTCTGTTTAGTTCTTTGGCCCACTTTTTGATTGGGTCGTTTATTTTTCTGGAATTCAGCTGCAGGAGTTGCTTGTTTATTTTTGAGATTAATTGTTTGTCTGTTGCTTCGTTTGCTATTATTTTCTCCCATTCTGATTCATGTCAATGTATGGCAAAAACTACTACAATATTGTAAAGTAATTAGCCCCCAACTAAAATAAATAAATTTATTTAATAAAAAAATGCCATAGATTGATTTTTTTTAAGTTATAATATTTATAGTGGAATATGCTGCTTGCAAACAAGGGACTATGTACAAATATCTAAAATTTGAAATCTAAAGCCCAAATTTGTTTGCTACATTATCTAAGATTTTTTAAATGATGTAAATAATATATAATTTTATCTTTTTTCTTCCTTTTCCACCAGCCTTCCAGAAATGCAAAGATATGTAATTTCACTTTTATATTTAAACAGTTGTGAACTTTTTTTTTTTTACATTAAGAAATAATTCTAAACTTTGACATAATCCAAACACAAAAAGTGCTGACTGGCTTCACTTTCTTTTCATAGATCCCTGGTTAGCATTCGAAGTGCTAATAAGGCCAAGGTCTCAGGTATATTTCTTTAATGTGCCAGTTAGCATTACTGCCCTCATGTCCATAGATGATCTGTAAAGTTATTTAGGCGTGTTAACAGATGCTATTGTTCACCGGAAATACCCTGGGGATGGATGGGTCACTGCCAAACTTACTTGGTAGTATTGGTAGAAGCTGTTATACCTGCAGACTAGTAAATATTTAAACATCAAGAAAATACACTCCTCTTCTGTGTATTGGCATTCAATGGGAAAGAAAGAATTCTTGTTATTTTCTCGGGGCAAAAAGTTCTTTTTAAAAAGCTGACTCTCAGAGATGTCAATGAGGCTTAACCAATGGACTCTTGTCCCCACCACCTTTCTCCACCCCTCCCCTGGTATGTTGTTGCCTTTGAACCAACATTGAATGAAAGTAAAACAGTTTTGTATTTACTGGGTTTCTTCTGTAAAAAGTCAGTGTTGTCAGGATACAGTTTAGATTTTGAGATAATTCTATATGAAAAGAATGAGGTGCATTAGAGAAGGATTTTACACTTGGGAAGTACATGCTAATTATTTATATAAATCACTAAGAAGCAGAAACTAAATGGACAAAAATATGCTTGCATCCCCAGTGGCGTAAAGGAAAGAAAGAGAAGGAGAAGTTTATTTTAGTACCATAACATTTAACAATGTCAGATATATGAGATGCAATAAATAAAGATAATTTGATAGAAGAAAAAGCTTTTCTCTGACTTTTGTTTTTATTTTTTTATGTGCTAATTTTTATTGAGGTATAATTAACATGAAACTTTTATTTCAGCTGAACAAAAGGATGATTCAATATTTGCATATAGTGTGAAATGCCCACTACAATGTCTTGTTAACAGCCATCACTATACATAGTTAGAATTTTTTTCTTGTGGTGAGCACTTTTAAGATACTCTCATAAAAACTTTCAAATATACAAAAAAAAACCTTTGGAATATGCAATACCTTATTATTAACACAGTTGTCATGCTGTACACTACATCCCATGACTTATTTATTTTATACCTATAAGTTTGTACCTTTTGAATCCCTTCATCCATTTCCCTACTCCTCATCCTCCCATCTCTGGCAACCACCAATCTGTTCTCTGTATTTATGAACTTTTAAAAAAGATTCCATATATAACAATCTTATAGTATTTGTCTTTCTTTGTCTGAGTAATTTCACTTAGCGTAATGCCCTCAGTGTCCAACTGTATTACATACTCAAGATTTCATTCTTTCTTATGGCTCAATAGTATTCAATTACATATATATGTAATTGTGCTATAAATGGTTGATACATCTATCTATATATCTATCTATCTATCTATCTATCTATCTATATATATATATATATCACATTTTCTTTATCCATTCATTCACTGATGAACAGTTAGGTTGTTTCCATTTTGACTTCTGCTTTTAAAACTGTGTTGCTTAGATGCTGATGGTGACAACATGTAATGGGAGATTTAATTCTTATTATGTCATTTTAGACTGACTTTGATTTTGTAAATATGACTAATATGAGAACTTGAGCAACATCTCACCAGCAAATTGAGAGTAGGTGAGTGATTTCCATAGTACCAATTAGTAAGTCATAAAATAATTGTAATGACTTAGTAGACGTGGTACATCATTTTGGAAAATGTAATTGCATAAAATATGATAGAATAAGACAGGATGGGATAGGATAACATAGGATGAAATGGAGAAAAAATATAGAATCCAAATAGATCAGGAGGTGAATAATATTTGGTGAAATGCTTACTTTGGTTGTATATATATACATATATTATATATATATATATATACATATATACATATCTGTGTGTGTTCTGGGACATGATATTAAATGAGCTGCTCACTATAAATTGTGGTCAAAAATATTTTAATCTGAAAAATACAGTGAAAGAGATCTCATTGAAATAATTATGTACTTCCTAGTTACTTACACTAGTCAAACCACTCTGGCTAATTTTCTTCCTCTGTTAGAGGAAGGTAAAAGGAGGATGAACTTGATGTCTTAAAATGCTAATTCTGCATAAAAATATCAATTTTGACTTGAGCAATTCTTTCTGTCCTCATTTTACTACAGAAAAAAGCAAGAATTTAAACCTGTTTCAACATTTTTCATCATCTGTAGGATTACTGTTACTCCAAATCACATAGATTTACCCTTAGGTCTGAAACACCTTTTATGTGGTGGTTAGTTTTTAGACTGTCTTTATATCTGATTATACAATGCATTCATTACTGGATATTTAGGATGTGGTAGGGATGGAAAGAGCAGTTGTGATTGTTCTAGAAAGTAGAAGACTGAACAATACTGATGTGTTGTAGTTTGTGAGCTGTTAAGTTTTGCCAACTTGACTGTGGTAAGCAGACTTTAAGATGGCCCCCCCAATACTTCCCACTTTCTAGTGTTCACAGCCTTATTAATCCTGTCTCCTTTAGTAATGATTCTTACTAATAGAATACAGCAACACTGAGGGATACTACATCATATTACAAAAGATTGTGACTTCTGTATTGCTGGGAGATTCTCAGTATCGCTTTCTCAGCTTGCACAATTTGATGAAGAAAGTTGCCATGTGGAAGAGGTCCACATAGAATGGCCTCCAGACAATAGCCAGCAAGGAACTGAGGCCCTCATCTCTCTAGGAGCCATTCTACATGAACTAAATGTTGCCAAAAACTAAGCATTCAGAAGCAGATTCTTCTCCAGTTGAACCTTTAGATGAGACCTCCCTCTCTTGCCAGTAACTTGATTGTGGCCTTTGGAGAGATTCTTAAGGAGAGGACTCATTTATGCCATATCTAAATTCTTGACCCATAGAAATTGCTAATTTTAGGGTTAATGTGTTACCCAAAGCCCTGATAATTAATGAATTGGCATATACTCTGGTTCTCAAATATGGGTCATTTGGCACTGGCTGGAAATACCTTCGGTTCTCATGACTTTAGGGGTGCTACTTGAATCTAGGAAGTAGAGGCTGAAGATGCTGAAGATGGTAAACACAGTAGAGTCTCCTAACAACAGAGAAGATTCTGACCCCAAATGTCAATAGTGCTGAAATTGAGAAATCTTGGACTAAAGCAGATTACAGTAACTTTAGATCATTGATTTTAGATCTCATTTTCCACAAAACTATTTCTAATATCTACTACCTAAAGCAAAATTGCTTTTAAATACATTTCTGGGAATCTTGTAAAATCATAGGAATTTCATTCATTTCTGAAACATTATAACATTTTTCCTTAGGAATGTCACAACGAAGAAAGTATGAAGCATGTCTCCATTAAAATCAGTTCAGTTCAGTTCAGTCGCTCGGTCGTGTCCGACTCTTTGGGACCCCATGAATTGCAGCACGCCAGGCCTCCCTGTCCATCACCAACTCCCGGAGTCTACCCAAACCCATGTCCATTGAGTTGGTTATGCCATCCAACCATCTCATCCTCTGTCGTCCCCTTCTCCTCCCGCCCCCAATCCTACCCAGCATTAGGGTCTTTTCCAATGAGTCAACCCTTCGCATGAGGTGGCCAAAGTATTGGAGTTTCAGCTTCAACATCAGACCTTCCAATGAACACCCAGGATTGATCTCTTTTAGGATGGATTGATTAGATCTCCTTGCAGTCCAAGGGACTCTCAAGAGTCTTCTCCAACACCACAGTTCAAAAGCATCAATTCTTTGGCGCTCAGCTTTCTTCACCATCCAACTCTCACATCCATACATGACCACTGGAAGAACCATAGCCTTGACTAGACAGACTTTTATTGGCAAAGTAATGTCTCTGCTTTTCAATATGCTACCTAGGTTGGTCATAACCTTAAGTTTATTAATCCTAGACCTATGCCCATTCTGAAATACATAGGCAAGCTAGAAGCTGATAATAAAGCATCTAAATGAGGCAGAGAAATTTTACATCATATTAATCTCACTGTGGTAATACCTGAACAGCCAAATTTATCTTTCTCTATATTTGGTAAGTTTGCTCCCCCTCAGGCTAAGGCTCAATATGCCAAGTTATATCTTACACTGGAATGGTTGATGTACAATGAAAGGAGATCCTAAAATCTTGGTGGGTGTGCCTGTAACTTTTCACACTTAAACTAAAGTGCTTCATGAATAAATCTATGAAGTTGTCACAGAGAGAGGCATACATTTTTCCACAAATGGAACTATAAGCAACCAGTGCACACTGTGAATAGCCAGTGTGTTTCATTTATGACCTGTCCTGTCAGAGAAATAGCATAATTTGTATTGCACACAACTGATATATTTCCAGGATATAAAAACAACTTGAATAGTAATATAATAAATACTGATATAACTGTGTTTCTGCCTTATTCAGAGCAATAATATAATAACCAATTTTTTTTAAAGGAAACAAGAGTGACAACTGATAGTCCATTGAAGAAATAGCTACTCACACTAAAGCCAAGAATTGTATTGCTAAAAGTTACCTTAAGCACACTGTACCATGTAGCCATGCTCCATCACCATCAAATAAGCTATGGAACCCTTTAGTCTTGAATGCATATATAACACTTCACTTTTGCCAGCATAGATCAGGGGATACTGGTTAAGGACATAGCTGTCAAGGTCTACCCTTCAATCATATTCCTGTCATAAATGTATTATCTAGGGTAAAGAGAGCTAACCGAAAGGCTGGTTCAAGCCCACATTGTGGTTTTGACCATGATCATGAGAAATTATGATTGATCAGCACAGACTTGAAAAGAGGTTAAAATGCACAACATGTGAAATGAAAGATATAGGCTCAGTATCCCTTCTGTTCACTATTCAAAAACTCTAATGGCTCCTTATCCTCTACAAAAAAGTTTAGACTCTGTCTGACATTTAATGATTTCCTTCCAACTACTTTTTAAAAAATTTGTTTTTAGTACTTCCCATCTTGAAGTCTTTGCTTCTGTTAAATTCAATCAGACTCCTTTCTCTTTCTTATGTCTGTGTTACAGCTTATGGGGTTCCCTAAATCTTAACTAACACTAACATTTCCTGCACAAATTGTAACCATCCTCAAAAGTCTAGGTAATGTATCACTCCTTCAATGATGTCTTCTTAGATCTACAGGAAGAAGATAGTTCTTTCCTTTCCCTAATATCATAAAATGCAATTTATATGTATGTTTCAGTTCTTATTTTGCATTTAACTGCATTTCTGAATTACCTTTGTATTTCTCCAATGCACAATGTCTGCATATTTAATACATATGCAATCGCCTGACCTAGATCCTAGTGAAATCTAAAGCACTTAAATTTGCAAATTCAAATTTTTATTGCCTAATTATTAAAACTATATTTCTTGTATGACTAGTTTGACTTGATTATTCCTGAGTATCTTTCACTTTACAGAGAAAGAAACAAAACTGACAGACAGTAGTATTTACATGGTAATTTGTTAATTAAGTGATTTATAGAAAGTCCCTCAATATCTTGTATCAAACTTTAGTCTGGCACTACTACCAAATAAACATACTGATATTCCTTATTTCTTTCCTTGGTAAAGGAAGATGATCTAATTCATCCCAAAGATAATGTTTGAAATACTAAACTTACACTGGAATGAAGCTTTATTTTCTAGGACAGGAAAGGCAATGTGGTTAGTGTGCAATTGCTATAATGTAAGGAAAATACAATTGCATTTAATTAAGCAGGTTTAGTGATGAAAATGGTAATACAGTTCTAGCTTATAAGCCTTAATGTGTGCTTTGTGTGATGAATTTATAGTGCATCCCAAGATTTATTTGGCTTGACTTTTCTGCCTGTAACAGAAGGAAGCTGAATGACTTAGAGAGAAGAACAAACAACTATCCTTATTGTATACCATGTTTATTTATGGCATATTTGGGTTATAATAAAAGTTAGGCAAATTAGTATCTATCTTGAAGAATAAGATGCGAGAAGCTAACAATGAAGATAAAATGAAGAGAATATAAACACAGTTCAGATAATTATGCTTCCTCATTAACTCTCACTGCAGTCTTTTAAATGAAACGAAATATCCTTCTATGTTTAGAAGATTGAATCTACTCCATTACTAGAATTTACCTGCTAATAAAATAGAAATATTTTGCCTTATAGATTGAAATTTAGCTTAATTCCGTTGTCTTGCCATCGTATCCTAATGGGACCAGGCGACTAACATTTGCTAAAGGCATCAAAGTTACCTTCTAAGAACAAGTACAAAGTCATAAAACTTTATAAACTGCATGCAAAAAGACTTTGTGTATACTTGTTTTGTGAATTTGCCTTTTACAGTGAGGAGTTTATATGTGTGATTCTTAAGAGGTAGTTTCACTATAAGTTTCCTTTTGTCTTTAGAATAGAAATCTAATAAGAACATGGCTTTTTTTTTTTTTCCTTTTGGAGAACAACAGTTTTCAAAATACATAGATCCTCACTGAATGAGTAGCTCCAATTCCAATTTAAATAAAATACATTCTATTACTATTTTATTTTGGGGGGATTTAGATATGTGGTTGATAGGTAACTGGACAGAAGAGAAGCAGAGGTATATTTTTTACTTGTTTCACATAATATTATACATAGTAAACACACACAGTGCTTAAAAAGGAGATTTGTTTCTTGGGAAGCAGTTAGATGACAATGATGCTGGGAAAGGAGCTCATAAAAGTGCAGCACTTTTCAAACTGATTCTCATACCACATGCACTACAATATACAGGAATGCTTAATAAATATTTTAATTCCTGGCCCACTCAAAACATGTTGGGTCAAAATATTTCACGGCTGGACAAAAGCATCTGGACAGACATCTTGGTGATTCTGAAGCACATTAAAAATTTAGAACTATTGCCAATGAGAGCACACGTTAATATTTTTTATAATAATAACTGTTTTAAAAAGCAACAGGGCACTCATCACTTTAGCACTTTCTCCATCTCTTCTTACCTTTTTAATTTAGCAATTCTATTTCATGGTTCTCTGCAGATTGTCTGCAATTCATATAGCCTACCAGGTGGAAGATAGTCACATCATAAAGCTCATATCTTTATATCTTTGTTCAAAAAGGCAGTCAAATACTTCCCTGGTGATGCGGTGATAAAGAACCCACCTGCCATTGCAGGAGACGTGGGTTCAATTCTTGATCTGCCAGGTTCCCACATTTTGCAAAGCAACTAAGCCCTAACACCACAACTATTGAACCTGGGCTCCAGAGCCTGGGAGATGCAGCTACTAAGGCCATGTGCTTCAATTACTACAGCCCTTGCATCCTAGAGCCCGTGCTCAGCAACAAGAAAAGGCATTGCCATAAGTCCATGCATTGTAACAAAGATGCATGCCACAACTAGATAAAAGCCCACACAGCAACAAAGACCATAGTCATAAGTAAAGAAAGAAAACTATTAAAAAAAAAAAAGAAGGCAGCCAAGTTAGAGACTACGTTCATTTGGCCTCAATTCCAAACTTCTAGGGAAGGGATTCTCATTGGCTCAGCTTGAATTAAGTATCCACCCTCTGTCCAATAAGGTATGGGAGGCAAGAGGGCCAAGAAATGAAACATGGTTACATGGTCCCTACCCAATTACCTATGAATTAATTTACAAAAATACTAAGCATAGGGGATTCCCTGATGGTCCAGGCCTGAGTTCAGTCCCTAATGGGGAACTGAGATCCCTCAAGCTGTGCAGTCTGGCATATATGTCACTAAGTCATGTCTGACTCTTTGCAACCCCATGGACTGTAGCCACCGGGCTCTTTCTGTCCACGTAATTTCCCAGGCAAGAATACTTGAGTGGGTTGCCATTTCCTTCTCCAGGGGATCTTCCTGGCCCAGGAATTGAACCCACATCTCCTGCATTGGCAAGTGGATTCTTTACCGCTGAGCCACGAGGGAAGCCTACATATATAAGCCTATATGTATATATATATATATATATATATATATATATATATATATATATATATATACACACACCCATATACATACAGAGAGAGAACATATACTGTTTGAAAAAGACAGGGCACTGCAACCAAAATAAAATAGAAATGAGGAGAGAAATCCCAGAAGACAAAGAAATCATTTTATTCTGGGCAGATAAAACTCATCCCTTAAACATAGCAAAAGGGTTGTAAGATTCTAAGTGCTCAACACCTGGTTAAAGTATAAGATACATCTATGAAACAGTAATCAGGGGATGTAGCTCAGTGGTACAGTGTATGCTTTGTATGTATGAGGCCCTGGGTTTGATCCCTGGCATCTCCATGTGGTTCTGTTTGGACTTCCCTGGTGGCTCAGACAGTAAAGAATCTGCTTGCAATGCAGGAAACCCGGGTCTCCTAATTTATATTTCCTTTTAAACAACCGTGGGTAGCTCAAACAGTAAAGAATCTGCCTGCAATGTGGGAGACCTGGGTTGATCCCTGGTGGGGAAGATCCCCTGGAGAAGGGCATGGCAACCCACCTCAGTATTCCTGCCTGGAGAATTCCATGGACAGAGAAGCCTGGTGGGCTACAGCCCATGGGCTTCTAAAGAGTCGGACACTACTGAGCAAATAACACACACACACACACACACACACACACATGAAATAATAGAGTAAAACTCATTCTTAGGAGAATTTATAGAATGAAGGAAAACTGTTCAAGAATATTTTATGCTAAAAATATGCACAAATTATTAAATGCCTAAAAAACGACCTTATTTAAAAGTAAATGCAAAAAGACATAGGGAGATATACTAAAATAGCATAGTGAATGCCACTGGATTTTTTCTTTTTTCTTCAAACGTTTCTGATTTTACAAATTTCTACAGATTACTATTAAATTAGAAGATGATAAAAAGGAAGAGATAACATTTATTCTGCAGCTTGCTGCTTATCTACTTTTAAGTCTGACAACAAAGAAACCGCTTTCTCTCAGTGTTTTTGGAGCCACAGACTGACTTGCTGAACACACCTTTTCTTGAAGCCAACCATGGACAGACAACACAATTTGTATTCATTGCAAAGCCTAGACTAACCGTTAGGCTGTCACAGAATAAATATTCCTCAGGATTTGATCCTTGAGACATGGTAAACCCACACATGTCTTCTTCTTGAATCCACATGGTATTTTGGTTGACATCAATATGAAAATTAACTATACTCAACTAAGTACACAAAAATGTCAACTAGATTATAGTGATAAGTTACTTTTTTTTCTTTTCCATTTTTCATCTGTATATATTTTTTATTTGGAGAAAATTTCAATATGGGTAGGAGGTGTTATCTCACCTTCCACTATAAAAGTAAAGTGAAATAAATATTTTTTCTCCCAGTCTAGAGACTGCTATAAAGTGGACTTGAAGCCCAAGTATAGACACCTAGGTATTCCTATCCAGAATTTTGATTTCTGTGATCATAATACAAAGATGCAAGAAACAATCAGGAGTTTTCAGCTGTTGAATTGGCTGGTTCTAGATTTGAGTGGCATTTGGAGAGTGGCATTCTGATGGGGTCAACAACAAGCTATGTCACTCGTCCTGTTATTGTGGCCACACCTTAGCTATGCCTCCCTTCTCCTGATCTCCCTTGTTAACTAGTCTTTCTAAGGGTTTCATAAGGTTGCAGAGATGGTTAATTTTACATGACAACTCGAAAGGTCATGGGGTGTCCAGATTAAACCTTATTTCTGGGAGTATCTGTGTTTCTAGATGAGATTATATTTGAAGGAATGAATTTAGCAAAATAAATTGTTCTTCCCATTGTGGGTGACATCATCCGATCCATTGAGGGCCTGAACAGAATAAAAGGCAGAGGAATTTTTCCTGTCTCATTGAAATGTTTTAGGTTTTAAATTTAAAAATCCTAAAGTAAAAAAAAAAAAAAAAAAAAAAAAATCCTAAAGTAAATATATATGAGAAATAAAAATAGAAAGGAAATAAAAGGAAGGGAGGGAAGGAGAGGTTGAGAGAGGAAGGAAAAGAATAATATTCAGAAACCAAAGCTCTGAGATTAAGCTGAAACATTACTCTGTGTTGTGTAATTTTAGGCAAATTACTGGAGCTCTCTGAGCCTTAGTTTTACTCACTTGAAAGAAGTAAATCAGAAAGAGAAAAACAAATACCTTATACTAACACATATATATGGAATTTAGAAATTTGGTACTGATGAGCCTATTTGCAGGCAACAAAGGAGATGCAGACATAAAGAAGAGACTTGTGGACACTGTCAGGGAAGGAGAGGGTGGGAAGGAATGAGAATAGCATTGAAACATGCATCACCATGTGTAAAACAGATAGCCAGTGGGGATTTGCTGTATGATGCAGGGAGCTCAAAACCAGTCCTCTCTGACGACCTAGATGGGTGGAATGGTGAAATGAGAGGTTCAAGGGGGACGAGACGTTTGTATACCTATGGCTGATTCATGTTGATGTATGGCAGAAATTAACACAATATTGTAAAGCAATCATCCTCCAATTAAAAGGAAAAAAAAGAAGTAATAACGTTCTTTTTAATCTGTTGGAAGAATTAGAAGAGATGTTATGTAAAATAGATAATAAAAATAAAAGTTTTACAATAATAGATATTAGTTATTTCTCCTTTCACCAACATTCTGAGTGGGTCTGATCCTTCTAGTTATGCTTCTCTGTCACAGGTATAAGGAAGGATGGACTCTAAAACTAGCTCAAGAACTTGTTATCTTGACTCACAGAAACATCTTGGTAAC
The DNA here is from genome assembly GCF_054371585.1 of Giraffa tippelskirchi. Taxonomy (NCBI): domain Eukaryota; kingdom Metazoa; phylum Chordata; class Mammalia; order Artiodactyla; family Giraffidae; genus Giraffa; species Giraffa tippelskirchi. Next base: position 82,869,225 of record NC_137275.1, on the reverse strand, counting down.
TGGACTTTATTTCTGCACTATAACAATAAAGTCTAGAAGATACTGGCTCAAGCTGTGTAATTTCTGGGAGACTGAAAGTGAAGATGAGAAGTTTGTTTAGCAATATCTGTTCTGTGTACTAGCCTTTAACAATCACATGGTGCATTGCATTATAGATTTGATGCACTCAGCCCAGGTACTGGGCTCTTCAGCATCAATCTAGGCAAGACTGCATGGTGAACTCTTTTATATATATTGGGCCTGAAGAGGGCAGTTGAGCTTCCAAGTCCTGATATTTATTCTTTCAACTTAATTATCCACAAATGTTGGTCTACAGTTCAGTCCCCATCTAAATGTTTTTAGACTAAAATGCTTTTTACCTTCATATGTCATTGTGGAAAGTTAATGAGCTAAACTATATATCCTATGCAGTACTGGAAGGAACACTGCTTAAGAATACTCAAGAATATAAGAGGATATTGTGATAGTCATAAAATGAAGCCAGCAGCTCTATTATTTTGTTAATCAGATGTCACAGAATATCTAAACATATCATTTTTCCTTTGGAGACATTGATTGATCCAGAGAAATGATGTAACCTACAGAGATGTTGAGATGTTAGTCAGAGTTTTAAAATAGAAGACCCTATTCTTCTAGAAAACCCATAGCCCTTGTGGTACCCATGTGGCTCCTAAGAGGAGATTGTAATTAAGACAAAATATGGAAAAGGAGAGACCACAGATGGCAGCAGAATCGGTCTAAACATCCATTAGCCCTTCATATGCTATGCTACATCGCTTCAGTCCTGTCTGACTCTGAGATCCTATAGACTGTAGCTTACCAGGCTCCTCTGTCCATGGGATTCTCTGGGCAAGAATACTGGAGTGGTTGCAATGCCTTTCTCCTGGGGATTTTCCTGACCCAGAGATGAAACCCATGTCTCATTATGTCTCCTGCATTGGCAGGTGGTTTCTTTACCACCAGTGCCACCCTCGAAGCCCCTATTAAAAGGAGTGGTAACCATTCCCTTCTCCAGAGGATCTTCCCAACCCAGGGATGGAACCCAGGTCTCCTGCATTGCAGGTGGATTCTCTACAATTTGAGCCACCAGGGAAGCCCATTAGGTCCATATCAAGCTACAATTGACCAGAACTTTTCCTGGACTTTTTAGTTATGTAAGATAATGTGTGTGTGTGTTAGTCGCTCAGTCATGTCCTACTCTCTGTGACCCTATGGATCATAGCCCACCAGGCTCCTCTGACCATGGGATTCTCCAGACAAGAATACTGGAGTGGGTTGGCATTACCTTCTCCAGGGGATCTCCCTGACCCAGGGATCAAACCTGGGTCTCCTGCATTGCAGATGGATTCTTTATGATCTGAGCCACCAGGGAAGGGCAAATGTAAGACAATAAATTACCTTTTTTCCTTTAGGCATTTTTAATTGTGTTTTATTTTGTAACTTGTAAATGAAAATGGGATGAAATTTTTCTTTATGGAATTTGGTAGCCAAAAGAATTATCTGGTTAGCTGTAGGTAAGAAAATGGCAGCCCACTCCAGTATTCTTGCCTGGAGAATCCTGTGGATGGAGGGGCCTGGTAGGTTGCTGTCCATAGGGTCGCACAGAGTTGGACATGACTGAGGCGACTTAGCATGCATGCATGCATTGGAGAAGGAAATGGCAACCCATTCCAGTATTCTTGCCTGGAGAATCACAGGGATGGAGGAGCCTGGTGGGCTGCCATCTATGGGGTCACATGGAGTTGGACATGACTGAAGCGACTTAGCAGCAGCAGCAGCAGCAGGTAAGAAAGAATGTGTGATGGGGCTTATGAATTCTTCCCAGCAGTACTGAATGATGTCCTGATTAATACCCACATTCTCATTTAGGATTTAAGTGTGTTCTCTCTTAACTCAATCTATTCTTTGATTCTTCTGTATGGTTATATCTTGCTTCCTATAATCCCCTATCCCTAGAGAGTCACGGTTTGTTGATTGTAGACAGATATTTTATTTACAAATCAATAGTCTCTATGTGATTTCCTAGTGTTATGTGCTGCTTAACATATTGAAATTTTTGTTATCTCTAAGTACCTGAAGCTTTCATTCTAGACTATTTTTCTTTGGAGCATATGCTGATTATTTTGCAACTAACAGACTGATCTGAGGAAATTCTGGGCATGGCTAGATTTTAAGACTGAAGTGTATGAATACAGGGACAAATAGATCCTCAACTGAAGATGGTAGGGTCTTAGAGTACTATGGAGGAAGGCAAAACTAGTACCCTGAAATACACCTATAAAGAAACTAAGGGTTAAATAACCATGGAAAGAGTTGAATCTAAAAGGAAGAACCACAAAACAAAAATGTTTCATGACAAAGGTAATGGAACATCTATAGGAATAAAAGGATTCAAGCAAATTTAAATATGAGTATAGGGCAAAATTATGAAAATAAAAGAAGCAAACTCACTCTGCTAATTCCAATAACTCTTTTTCAGCTTTATCCATGTGTGGAAATTTGAGCTGCTTCACACAGACTTAGCAGCCTCTGAAGAAGTAATCTTTCCTCTATTCCAGCAGAATGTGATCTTTCCACCAGGCATACAGTACCTTTCCTCAGGCTGCTCTGTCCACGTTTGCAGATCCTAGTGCAGGTACTGGAGAAGGTGGTGGCACCCCGCTCCAGTACTCTTGCCTGGAAAATCCCATGGATGGGTGAGCCTGGTGGGCTGCAGTCCATGGGGCTGCGGAGAGTCGGACACAACTGAATGACTTCACTTTCACTTTTCACTTTCCTGCATTGGAGAAGGAAATGGCAACCCTCTCCAGTGTTCTTGCCTGGAGAATCCCAGCGACGGGGGAGTCTGGTGGGCTGCCGTCTATGGGGTCGCACAGAGTCGGACACGACTGAAGCGACTTAGTAGCAGCAGCAGCAGTGCAGGTACAGCCTAGTATATGTTGGTTTCAGGGAACGTGGAGACTAAACTTTACTTGCCATTTTCTAAATCTAGAGCTAAGTCTTTTTTCCAACAGTTTTCTAACATCCGACTGGTTTAATAATTCAATTTAATTCTGACAGTAACTATCCTGAGTTTGCCCAGATCCCATAGTTGAAGGACTCAGCTCCATAAAACTACCTCAATCAAATGGGGGAATCAACATAAATGGGGCCCTTTGTGTAATCCATACATCTGCCTGAGTGATTACAAATGTGACGTTTCCCTCAACGTGCCACTCAGGTTTGATAATTCACTAGAACAACCCACAGAACTCAAGGAAGCAGTGTGCTTATGACTACAATTTCATTATAAGGGATACAACTTAGGAACAGTCAAAGAGATGGATCCAACAAAGTATGCAGGGCTCTGGGTATAGGGTGAGGCTTCCATGCCCTCTCTAGCAGCTCTGAATCTCAATGTATTCACCAACCCAGAAGCCTCTCAAAACCTTTTCATTCAGTTTTTAATCAAGGTTTCATTATAATAGGCATGACTGATTAGATCCTAGACCCCAGACAACTAAGCTTGATCTCCAGCCCCATTTCCACTCCAGCTCCATTCCCAGGAGGTTGGGGGATCAGGGAGAACTACCCTCTAATCAGCTGTTGGTCCTAGTCTTCTTCCAGAAGCTACTGAGGGGTTTACACTGAGTCAACTAATTAGCATAATGTCAGGCAGGATGCAAAGAGGCTCCTTATGAATAGCAAAAGACACCCATCACTCAGGAAATGCCAAGGGTTTTAGGAACTCTATGCCAAGAACCAGGAACAGAGCCAAATATATTTCATACTATACAACAGAATTTCTCCCTGAAATCCCAGAGGTTACATGTAGACCAATCAGAACATCCATCTCACCCTCGTAAACTCTTGTTCTCTATGCTTGGATCATTATTTTCTGAATAGATTAAAAAACAGTGTCTGAAAATATTTAGAAATGCATGAGCTGATTAGTAATTTTCAATGACAAAAAAGTTTATTTATATAGATTTTACAAAGCTGAAATATAAAGTTCTTCATGACCTTTATGGGTTTTTCTTTTTTTTCCTAATTAAGCATTATGCCCTGAAATGGTATAAATGAAGCTAAAGGTCTTAACAGTTATTTCATGATTGGTTGCAGTTATTCATGATTTTCCTATTTGTATAGTATTTGCTGTTACCGTTTCACTTTTTTAGTTTGCATTTCCAGAGTTACTACTATATCTTCAATTGCATATCTTCATATCTTCAATTCTAAAGCTGATTGTATTATTCAAGATATGTTAGATGATAATGAAAGTGAAAGTGAAGTCACTCAGTCATGTCCAACTCTTTGCGACCCCATGGACTGTAGCCTATCAGGGTCCTCTGTCCATGGGATTCTCCAGGCAAGAATACTGGAGTGGGTTGCCATTTCCTTCTTCAGGGGATCTTCCCAACCCAGGGATCGAACCCAGGTCTCCCGCATTGCGGGCAGACGCTTTACCATCTGAGCCACCAGGGGAGGCCCTAAGATGATAATAAATAACCACAAAATGCAGTGACTTAATAGAATCCAATGTTGCTCTTATTTTTTGCTTCGTATCTAAAAGACCAGAAGGGTGTTCTTCTCACTATAGTCACCAGGACAAAAGGCCTTCAGAGGCTTCATCCTGATACCTGTTTCTTAGATTACCATGGCAGAGGAACAAGATCCTGGCAGTTCATGCACTGCCTCTAAAAGGTCTGCCCAGAATGGATATGTCTCATTTGCTCACATGTTATTGACTAAACCTCCATGAATTTTTCTCTTGACTTAACTGCAGGTACCATGATCCTATCAGGTTTTGGTAGGAAATCTAAAAGGGATTCCCTGGAGGCTCAGCAGGTAAAGAATCTGCCTTCAATGTGGGAGACCAGGTTTCGATCCCTGGGTTGGGAAGGGAGAAGGGAATGGCTACCTACTCCAGTATTCTGGCCTGGAGAATTCCATGGACTATATAGTCCATGGGATCACAAAGAGTTGAATGTGACTGAGTGACTTTCACTTCACTAAACCCTTAATTATTTTCCTGGAGAGATTTTGACTAATTGAAAGGACTTTTTTTTCTTGTGTTGCCATAAATGGTTCAGAGCTTTTGATAATGAGTTTAATGACCAAGTCCTTAATCTGATGCTCACCACAAGTTTGAATTTTAATTGGCCCTTTTAATCAAAGAATTTCTCCATTTTATTGTTTTTATAGTTTGGAATTGAAAAGCAGTTCTGCTTCAAAACAAATAAGTCCCTGAATTTGTGGATTATTTCTATTTCTTTAAAATTTGTTTTCTTTCTTGAACTCCTATTTTTCATCTGATACCTTGAAAATACAGTCAATAACAACTATAAACCATTACCATTCTATTTTTCACTATTAGATCAATTCCAGTACTAAAAGTTCATGTGGTAAATGAGCTGCCTTCCAAGCAAAGGTGGGAATGTTACCAAGTACTTTGACCCTGCATAACATGGACTATCATTTCAGGCTCCTGTATTGGTTATCTCCCTACTTATTACCTAGTCCTTGTATTAATCCCACATGTTTTAATCTTAATGTCATAGAAGCATCCATTATCAATTTCTGTATAAGTCAGAATAGGATATTTTCATTTGCCCCTCTGCAGTTCATGGGGTCACAAAGAGTCAGACACGACTTTGCAGCTGAATGACAACAACAACAATCACCTGATCACCTATGCATTTCTCTTCACTACTTTGAGACTTGCTATGGGGGGAGACAAGAGGTAGGGGTTGAGGGGTGTGACATGCACAGAATTCAGTTGGCTTGATGTTATTACCTGCATCAATAGATTCTTTTGTCTTCCAGATTCCCAGAGAAATCAATAGAAATCAATGGAAGGCAACTGGGAGGGTAAAAGGAAAGTAGGTTATTTACTCTCCTGGATTCTTCCCCTTCAGGTTACTATAGGTTGACCAAATTCTACTACTGAAGAATAGGCCAATCTATTGTAGGCCCTTTCCATACAACTGTACTATATAGGCTCTAGAAATTAACCCTTCTCCTTGCCCCTTCAGATACAGTTGTCATAACATCTATCCAATGTCATGAGGCCTAGGATACATCATTCCTGGTTAGTTTACTTAACATCTAATGGCTACAACTTTGTAAATGCTTCAATCATCTAGTTTAAAGGGGCTTCCTTTTAGGACTCTGATTGATTAGGTTATGTTTCAAGAGTAGAATATCCCTGAATCTTTGCAGCTTAACATAATAAAAGTTCTTTTCTTTCCTAGGCTACCTATCCCATGTGTGTAGGTAGGGAGATCTGTTCCTTCTAGCCACTGAACATTACAGGCTTCAGCTTGGCTTATGCTTCTGTGATCAGTGGAGGCATAGGAAGAGTATATGCTACTCATGTAAGGGGATTTCTGCTTCTGCCTGGATGTGACATCTGCCACTTTTACTTACATTCTAACCTTAATGGTTTAAAATTTACCACCCTATAGTGTGCAACCAACAGGGGTAAAACTGGAGAATTTAATGATTACAAATGGTTCAAAAGTGGTTTTTTATGATGAAATTAAAGCAAGCAATTAAAACTCATGCTCAGCTTCATACATATACATAGCAAGAATTGTGACAGTGCCTATACAGACTGAGTCTGTTTGTCCTCAAGGAAATAAATCTGCTAGTTTAATGATGCCTCACAATCAGTCCAAAAGAAAAGTGTAAACTCACAGACAAGTAAAAAATGGAAATTGAACTATGCTCAGGCCAGTTTATGAGTCATCCAGTTCTCTCAGCTCTGCTCTAACCCTGGGCATGGGCCTTGGCCATTTTCCCAGTTTTCCACATAGAGCAGCCCCAGTGATGGCTTTCAGTCTTCCTAAAGGCTCAAAGCCAAGCCTTATTCACTACTGTGTTTGCCTCATCTTCAGAATACCCTATCATCCCAAGAGTGAGAGTGGAGCTTCAGCAAGAATTCTATTGTACCCTCATGGTATGAGATGATGCCGCTCTGGCTCTTCAGCGTGGCCAAAATAGACTCAAGGAACAGGCAGTTTCCCCAGCAGTTATCCAAAGGGATCAGTTAGTAAAATTCAGAGGACTGGGAGAGGAAATAGCACATGAAATGATCTTTGATCAAATAAAGACAGAGTAGGAAGAGTGTACTGAGAGATTGCTTTCCCTTCCTCTCCTATCAGTTTTGAGATGGTGGTATCATAGAGTCTCTCTGCGGATATTCCATGCAACTAAGCAGCTGACGGCATTTCCTGGGAAGCTGGGAGAGTTTAGTAACATGCAACTTTAAACTCACTTGCCTTTCTTCACTGCCTCACGTTCCTTTATACTCTTGTTTCCCTCTGAATGTACTGCCTCTCTCAATATAGTGTTTACACATAAGGTTTGCTTAGGAAATATTTGATCTAGTCTTAGAAAACTAGTACCAAGGATGGTCATAAAGAGAAAACCTTCAGGAGGAAATTTGGTGTTGAATTTCCCACTTGTCTGAAAGCAATAAAGACTCTATCACTTGGGGTACATTTTACCGGGAATGCACTAATAGTACCAGTATTTAACATTTTAGCAGTAAATAACAGAATTTAGGTATATTTGTGGGTTTTGGCCCATTATTATAACTTCAATTTTTCATTGACCTATTATCACACTTTGTCCTGTAAGAGTTTCTTTTCTTTTTCTTTGAAAATCCTTCGTCAGATTGTTGCTCTTGTTTTTAAGTAACAGACATATACTCTTTATTAAAAAACTATAAAAATCGTTGAAATGTTGCTATATTTATAGATAGGTAACTTTTAATCACATTTCCAGAGAGAATTCAGTTGTTAATAGATTCATTCCAAAGAAAATTCACTGAATTTTATTTCGAATTATCATTGCCCCTGTGTTGGTTTTGCAGCTGCCATTTGAATTTTCTGACCCAAATCCGGCTGTTTTACTTCATCTGGACTGACAGGTAAACATATTGATCCAGGTTTTGGTAACAGAATTCTTCTCATGCCAAACTCTGAATCAGGTCAAACTCACTTGTGAATCAAAGAAAAAGGAAGAATGTTCTAGATAGCGACAGAAGCTAGTAGACAGTCTGACTTAAAAGGGCTCAAACAGGTAGGAGTTACTTATCTCACACAAGTCTGACATTAGGCAGTTACTGGTGTTGGTTTACCTACCCAAGCCTGTTAAGTCTCCCTGCCAGGTCATTCTTATATGTTGGCTTGGGTCCACTGTTTATTAGCTTTCTAGGGTTGCCATAACAGAGGACCACAGACTAGGCAGGTTAAAACAGAAATTGATTTTCTCATTATCAAGTTGTTGGCAGAGTTAGCTTCATTCTGAGGCCTTTCTCTTGGTTTATTTATGGTCCTCTTCTCCGTGTGTCTTCATGTGGTCTTTCCTCTGTGCATGAGTGTATGTTCCAAGTTCCTTTTCTTATAAGGACTCCAGTCATAACGGATTGGGGTCCATCCCAATGACTTTAACTACCTCTGTGAAAATTCTATCTCCATATATAGTCATTCTTATGAACTGGAGGTTAGGACATCAGCATACAAATTTTGGTGGAGGGGCACTATTTCAGCCCACATGACTATGGTTATCACTTTGTGATCTTAAGATGAATGCCATGACTCTAATATTTACTATAAATATAGAAAAGAGAGAGAAAGAAAAAGTAATGGGTCTGTTATCTTTATTCCCTTTTGAACAGGAAAACAAAAGCTTCCCATACCACCATGCTTTCCTCATGTAGTTGATTCATGTATTTGGTTCAGTAGTAAGAACTGTGTCACTTGGTCACTTCCAGCTGCAAGAATGGCTGAAAAAGTGACAGGGCTTTTGAACAGTTACATGAACTCCAACTATAGATCTACGGTACAGGAGAAAAGGAAAACGATGATTAACAAAGGATTTGGGGCCACTCAACCTATACAATCTGTTCCAGAGAATTTCACAGAATGTTAAACAAATGTATATTTATTCATTACTACTAATGGCATACTATGCTAAACACTCAAGATATATAAATTGAAAAAAACACCCTGCCATCAAGGAATTTATAGTATGGTGTGGAAAAACAGAAAATTAAAATAAGCAATTACAGTACAACATGGCAATAAAAATGATGGAGAGCAGCACAGCGTGCTAAAGACAATCCTAGGAAAGGCAACAAAACTGGTCACAGAAGATCCTGAAAGGCTCCACAAAAAAAGTGACATCTATGCCTCTCTTGTCATCAACATGCAAGTGACTGATTAACAATACATACTTTGTAGAGGTATTTTAAGCAGTAAGTAAATAAATGTGCCAGAAATCACAAGCACAGGACTAAGCACAAAATAATTACAATGTCTGTGTACCTTTTTTGATAATTGTGGGTGTTTTCTTTTTATTTTTTTACTTTTTTTGGTTTGTTTACTTTGTCACTAAAGAACTATGGATGGAGGCTTGTGACATTCTACAGGAGGCAGCGATTGAGAACATCCCCAAGGAAAAGAAATGCAAAAAGCAAAAATGGGTATCTGAGGAGGCCTTACAAATAGCTGAGAAAAGAAGAGAAGCTAAAGGCAAAGGAGAAAAGGAAAGATATACCCATTTGAATGCAGAATCCCAAAGAATAGCAAGGAGAGGTAAGAAAGCTTTCCTCAGAGATCAATCCAAAGAAATAGAAGAAAGCAATAGAATAAGAAAGACTAGAGATCTCTTCAAGAAAATTAGAGATACCAAGGGAACTTCTGATGCAAAGATGGGCAAAATAAAGGACAGAAACAGTATGGACCTAACAGAAGCAGAAGATATTAAAAGGTAGGAAGAATACACAGAAGAACTATACAAAAAAGATCTTCATGACCCAGATAATCATGATGCTGTGATCACCCACCTAGAACCAAACATTCTGGAATGTGAAGTCAGGTGGGCCTTAGGAAGCATCACTATGAACAAAGCTAGTGGAGGTGACGGATTCCAGTTGAGCTATTTCAAATCCTGAAAGATGATGCTGTGAAAGTGCTGCACTCAATATGCCAGCAAATTTGGGAAACTCAGCAGTGGCTATGGGACTGGAAAAGCTAAGTTTTCATTCCAATCCCAAAGAAAGGCAATGCCAAAGAATGTTCAAATTACTGCACAATTGCACTCATCTCACACGCTAGTAAAGTAATGCTCAAAATTCTCCAAGCCAGGCTTCAACAGTACATGAACCATGAACTTCCAGATGTTCAAGCTGGATTTAGAAAAGTCAGAGGAACCAGAGATCAAGTTGCCAACATCCGCTGGATCATAGAAAAAGCAAGAGAGTTCCAGAAAAATATCTACTTCTGCTTTATTGACTACACCAAAATTTTTGACTGTGTGGATCACAGCAAATTGTGAAAAATTCTGAGAGAGATGGGAATACCAGACCACCTGACCTGCCTCTTGAGAAATCTGTATGCAGGTCAAGAAGCAACAGTTAGAACTGGACATGGAACAACAGACTGGTTCCAACTCAGGAAAGGAGTATGTCAAGGCTGTATGTTGTCAACCTGCTTATTTAGCTTATATGCAGAGCACATCATGCGAAACTCTGGGCTGGATGGAGTTCAAGCTGGAATCAAGATTGCCAGGAGAAATATCAATAACCTCAGATATGTCGATGACACCACCCTTATAGCAGAAAGCAAAGAAGAACTATAGAGCCTCTTGATGAAAGTGAAAGAGGAGAGTGAAAGACCTGGCTTAAAACTCAACATTCAGAAAACTAAGATCATGGTATCAGGTTCCATCACTTCATGGCAAATAGATGGGAAAACAGTGGAAACAATGACAGACTATTTTCTTGGGCTCCAAAATCACTGCAGATGGCGACTTCAGCCATGAAATTAAAAGACGCTTGCTCCTTGGAAGAAAAGCTATGGCCATCCTAGATAGCATATTAGAAAGCTGAGATAACTTTACCAACAAATGTCTATCTAGTCAAAGTTATGTTTTTTACAGAAGTCATTTATGGATGTGAGAGTTGGACTATAAAGAAAGCTGAGAGCTGAAGAATTGATGCCTTTGAACTGTAGTGTTGGAGAAGACTCTTGAGAGTCCCTTGGACTGCAAGGAGATCCAACCAGTCTATCCTAAAGGAAATCAGTCCTGAATATTCATTGAAAGGACTGATGCTGAAGCTGAAACTCCAATATTTTGGCCACCTGATGTGAAGAACTGACTTATTGGAAAAGACCCTGATGCTGGGAAAGATTGAAGGCGGGAGGGGAAGGGGACAACAGAGGATGAGATGGTTGGATGGCATCACCGACTCAATGGACATGAGTTTGTGTAAGCCCTGGGAGTTGTTGATGGACAGGGAAGCCTGGTGTGCTGCAGTCCATGAAGTCACAAAGAGTCAGACACAACTGAGCAACTGAACTGAACTGAACTTACCTTGACACAATAGTAAACACTTTTGTACTTCTTAAGTGTTCCCTTTTGCTCAGTTATTCCTTACAATAATTAAAGAGGTAGTACTATTATTGACCTCATTCTAGATGAAGAATTAAAAAATTAAGTAATTGTGGAAGGTCATATAACTTTTAAAAGACAAGGCTATGAATTTGAGTCAAGTCAGTTCAGCCCCAAAGCTCACACTCTTATCTACCCTGTCATCAAAGTTCTTATTTCACTCTGCCTCTGATACTTACTTCAAGTGATGTTAAGAATGCACTCATGCTAAAACTATGGGCTTCCCAGGTGGCTCAGATGGTAAAAAATCTGCCTGCAATTCAATCCCTGGGTCAGGAAGATCCTGTGGAGAAGGGAATGGCAACGCACTCTGGTATTCTTGCCTGAAGAATTCCATGGACAGAGCAGCCTAACGGGCTACGGTCCATGGGGTCCCAAAGAGTTGGACACGACTGAACCCGTAACACTGATACCCTGATGTCTGAGTTTCTGTTTCTGGCAATCTATCTACCTGTTAGGCTATGTAGACTAAGTCATGTCCAACTCTTGTTACTCCATGGACAGTAGCCTGCCAGGCCCCTCTGTCCAAGGAATTTCCTAGACACAAATACTAGAGTGGGTTGCCATTTCCTTTTCCAGTAGATCTTCTTATCCCAGGGACTGAACCTAAGTCTCTTGCACTGCAGGCAGATTCTTTGCTGCTAAACCACCAGGGGAGCCCCACAGGCTACTGTACTACATATTTTTTTTAAAGGTATCTATTTCCAAGTAAGACCATGTAATAACAATATTTTCCTCAAATGGCAAAATTATAAATTCCATCAGTGCATAAAATCCCATCATTTTCCAAAGGCTGGTCCTTTTCTCCACCCATGTTTTCTCTTCTTTTGGGATATGTTATAAACCAAATATTGTCAATTTGACATTCGGACAACTTGGATTCAGACTTTAGACACTGCTTTTGGTTATTTTGGGGAAAATAAAAATAGTTTTCTTTCTTTGCAGCAACCATCTCTTCTCTTGTTCTTTTTATTTTTATTGTTTTGTTTTCATATTTTGTTTCATTGTTATCCAAACTTAATATGGTTTCTATTTAGTTCTTTGTTTCAGGATATAATTAAAGGAAATATATTCACTAACTATAATACAACTTGTAATTTTTCAATGACACACATTTTGAAGTTAGTAAAGCCTCAATTTTGTTTATTTTCCTCTGGCTGGGAAAAGAGCCTGCTAAGTCATGTGCAACAATGGGATTTGAAGAGTACCTCTGAAAAAAAAAAAGAATAGAAGAGAATCGGTCTTCACTTTTCATTTTAAATATCAACTATTAAATGTCTACACAGTACTGGGAATTATTCATAATCAAATTCTATGCTTTGAGAAGTCAGCAAATCCACAATCCTGAAAATGATGGTTATTTTTATGCAAATATGTACTGTGTATAAACAATTGTAACTCAGGAAACGGACTTTTCTTTGTAGCCAAAGGCGGTGTTAGCAAGTTTTTAACTATAGGTTTTAGAGTTTGCTGCTACCTACTATTAATTTTTTTATAGTGATCTCTTGCCTGTGTATTTTCCAAAATCATATTTATTTTTTATTTTAATTTGATATAGAAGGTTTTCATTTCTTACTAACCTATTATGCTTTTTTGATTTTTATGGAATGAATAAATTTAAAAAAATTGTGTCAAGAATTATCAATGTCCTTGATAATTTCCAAGGATGTATTCTTTTGTTTTACTTGTTATGATGCTGCTATTTCCATGTTACATTGATATAGCAGTGTGCAATTCTTACACCGCCTATGATAAAGTGTGATTTCTATTAAAATTGCAATTGATTCTGAATAATCACTACATTTTGAAACAGACCTTTTCACTTTTCTCTTGGCAATGCCTATTTCTATTTTAGAATCTCTATGGACTTAATACTTGAAGCCAACTGAGTTTATTACATTTTAATGTTCCCAATACTGTGATGGCATAAATTAGCTAACTTCTAACCTGTTACAGCCTTCTGTTAAGATCTGACAAACAAAAATTTTTACTGTGTATTATGATGGTTATACAGTTCTAGCTCTGCTAATTTCCAGCAATCAATGCTGTGGGTGTCATGGTCACTCTAGGCCTCAAATTTCATGTCTCTAAACTAGTAATGGATCTCTCTAGAATGATTCTTTCTCTGAATTGCTGTGAGAGTCAAAGGACATAAGATGCAACTTGGTTTCTCAAAGTGAAGAACAAGGATTCCTAGGAGGAAAATTAGTAATTAGGAGGTAGAGAATTCTTAGAATAAAGAATGTGCATCCTCCAACAGGAAGGATTTCACTGAAAATTTGGGGGAAGAAAAATGAAAAGAATTTATAATAAAACAAACAACAGTATTATGGTATGGAATTCAAAACTTACATGAATGTTTAAGATAAAACATTCAAAACTAACACTGATAAAATGTCTCTCATGGAACTAAAATTCGCTTTTTTCCCTCTCCTCTGTTTGTCTCAACCACCTACTCTCCTATCAAGCTTGTATATTTACTTCTCTCTACCTTACGAGGACTTGACTTGAGAAATAAGCATACAAATGTTCCTAACTATGTACAAAGCTGACATTCAAATGTGACATATTACTATCACCTTTGGTCTTTCTGAAATTGTGTTCAATATCTTGAAAATACTTCATTATCTGCAGTTTACCACTTAATTCAAGTTGGTATCTTTACTCTGTGATCACTGTAACTACCTTGCAGCTGACCTACTGTATCTATTCTGGTTTCTCTCAAAGTTAGCTTCCAGCACTCAAATAAAATAATGCTTCTGAAACTCTAATCCAATCATGGCACGTTCTCCCTTAAAACCCAGCTGTGACTTTCCATTTTTCTGGGGAAAAATATTAAAGTGTTCAACTTTTAAGCCTTCCATTCCAGATCACCTAATTCTTCCTCACTCTCTCTGTTCCCACTGTTCTTATCTTTCAGCCCCTAGTAATGTTTAAGCTCTGTCTTGTTGCCACAGGGACTTATCACATGATATCCTCTTGCTGAAATGGTTTTCCTTCCACTCCATCTAGTGACTCCTCCTCTTGCTTGAGATCTTTCATGAAAAAGCAAACTTCCTATATAAAGCTTTCCCTGTCCATTACAGTCAGGTAAAGTAAGGCTCTGTAGCACCTCATATGTCTCTTTTGTCGTATTTACTACAGTTGCAACCAAACATTATTTGGGCAAGTATTTTACTCAAGTTTTTTTTTTTATTACTTCTCTGTTTAAACTGCATCAGTCTACTTTGTTTCATAGTAGCACATAATAAATCATATATATATATATAATATATGTATATATATATTTGATGAATGAATGAATAAATGAATGGATACAACTACACTTTAAATAACGATTTTCATCACTGTCATTCTTCCTAAGTATTTTATAGCTACTGCTGCTGCTAAGTCGCTTCAGTCGCGGCCAACTCTGTGCGACCCCATAGACGGAAGCCCACCAGGCTCCTCCGTCCCTGGGATTCTCCAGGCAAGAACACTGGAGTGGGTTGCCATTTCCTTCTCCAATGCGTGAAAGTGAAAAGTGACAGTTAAGTCGCTTAGTCATGTCCGACTCTCAGCAATCCCATGGACTGCAGCCTACCAGGCTCCGCCGTCCATGGGATTTTCCAGGCAAGAGTACTGGAGTAGGGTGCTATTGCCTTCTCCGATTTTATAGCTAAATACCTACAAAGTGGGCTTCCCAGGTGGCACTAGTGGTAAAGAACCTGCCTGCCAGTGCAGGGGATATAAGAGATGCAGGTCTGATCCCTAGGTAGGGAAGATCCCCTGGAGGAGAGCATGGCAATCCACTCCAGTATTCTTGCCTGGAAAATCCCATAGACAGAGGAGCCTGGCACACTGCAGTTCATAGGGTTGCATAGAGTTGGACACAACTGAAGTGACTTAGCATGCACACATGTACTTACAAAGTAGAGTTATAAAATTCTTCCAAGATAGTAACATTACATACTGCATGTCTCATTTATGTAAAATTCTATTGCTGACATAGTGTTGTTATAGTAGAATTAAAGTGACCTTTTATTCAAATGAATTGAATGATGCAATTTATAGGGAAATGAAGATCAACCATATGTTTGATATTAATTTGTTTACTGATATTCTCTGATTGAGATAAAACTATATGTATTCTACTCAGAAACAGTATATTACATTACCATCTAATCTCTAAAAACTATCATGGAGAAAGGAAGAATGATCCCAGATAGAATATATTAACGATGAGTGAAAATGTAGAAAACAATTAGCATTTAGCACTAAGTGGATAATTACCTTTGTTAGAAATTAGATATAGACATTTGAAAGCTGGAACTGAAAATTTAATTACTTATGTATTAAGCATTCACCATAGGCAAGAAACAGCAATAGGCATTGTGAGGATATCAATTTAAATTAGAGGGTATATCTATCCCAAGACCGTTAAGTTCCCATTAGAGAAAAAAAAAAAATGCAAAATAGAGCCAGACTGCTGTAATAAATGCTATAGTACAGTGTTATAGGCTAAAATTTGTACCTCTCCACCCTCTATCCCCAACCTATCCAATTCATATATTGAAGTCCTAAACCTTAGTACCTCAGAATGTGATAGTATTTAGAGATGGAGCCTTTAAAAATGTAAATAAGTTAAAATAAGGTCATTTGGCTAACAGGTTTTAATATTCAATAAACAGATGTCCAAAATACAGGTGCCCTTGTAAAAAGAAGAATTTTAAATACAGATATACACAAAAGGAAGAGAACGTAAAAGCATAGAAAGAAGATAGCCATATACAAGGCCACGAGGGAGACCCTCAGGAGGAAAACGACATGCCAAAACCTTGATCTTGGGCTTCTAGCTTCTAGAACTGTAAAGAAATAAATTTCTATTGTTTAAGCCACCTGGTCTGTGGTACATTTTTAATGGCATTTCTATCTAACTAATACATATAGTTATAATCAAAATTTTTTAGGAATACCAAAAGGAAAAAAAAAGTTCTTCTGGAGGCTTACAAGTCTGTAGTGGAAGTGGCATCTCTGCTGATTTTTTGACATTTGAATAAGACTTCCAGTAGCAGGATTACATTCTTCTCTGTTTCTACTGATCACTCAGTAAACCTCTCAATTTCAAGTTTTGCAAAACGACTCCAGTTTTGGTCACCTGTACCTTAAATCTTGACACCTACAGTCCTCTGTATTAGTTTCCTATGGTTACTATAATAAATTATCACACACTCAGTGGTTTAAAGTAACACAAGTTTATTTATTTATTTTTTTATAGTTTTAAGGGTCAGAGGACTAAAATTGAGGTGTTGGCTGAGCTTCTTCCTTCTGAAGCCTTCTGAGGATTTATTCCTTCTCTTCTCCTTCTGGAAAAGAGAAGGAATAAATTCCTTCTCCTTCATAGCAGTGTAACCTCTTGCTTCCTTTGGTACATTGCCTACTGATAACTTGGATCTTTATCTTCCTTTTATAAGAACCCTTGTGGTTATATTGTTTCACTTGGGTAATATAGGATAATCTTCCCTTTTCAATATTCTTAACTTCATAATATTAGGAAGTCTTTTTTTCCGTGTTATATAGCCACAGGTTCTGGGTGTCATGATGTGGACATCTTTGGGGGACATCATTCTACCTAGTACATCCTATGAGACAGATCTCTCATATTTCAATACCCTGCTCTTCAAACTTGGTCTTTCATTTTCCATTTTCTCATTCCTATTAAGCTTTCTCATTGAACTCTAAGCAACAGCCAGTATTGTATCATTCCTTTTCTCTATATTGTAGCTTCTGCTTTACTGTTTACTCTAATTTGATCATCCTTATTACTCTCTTCCCAGGTACTTCAATTCCCTTACTTTACTGCCATGCCATTGCCCAGGCCCAGACACATCCCAAACTGATCAGTCACCTATCCTCTCTTCTCCCATACACTGGTGCCCCTGCAGAGTAGAGTGCCACACAAGAAGGGTCTCCAATCTGAGTCAGTTTGCAGTATTAATTTTACTTATCCCTTTCCAGTTTCAATGTCTATTAAAAGAAAAGAAAACAAAAACAGGAAAATAAACTTTTACCGTTCACCTTAAACATTTCCAACCCTCACCATTTCTCAGTAGATGATGTAACTTCCTATTTCCATGAAATAATTGAGCCCATCAGCACAAAATATCTGATTCTTTGACCCCCACCCACAGAATCCGAGAAAGGTGTGTGATCAATCTCCATTCTCCTTAGAAAATGCTGGAAGGAACATAAATTTGATTATGTCATATTGCTGTTTAAAAATATCTATTGGTCCCCAGCTATCTACAGAGTAACTTACAGCATCTTAATTTAGCAAGGAAAAGTGTTCAAATCATTGAAATAACTTACTGTTTTGCATCTTCATCTTACACTATATCTATATTGCACTTATTATTATTATCTAAACAGGTAACTGTACATTATTATACATACTTGATCAACTTTTTCTGTCTGTAATGTTCTTACAGTACATTTGCCATAAACTAGCAAACTTCTCCTTAACAATCTAAGTCATATTTTTCCTAGGATATCTTCCTCAACTCTTGGATAAATTAGCAGATATTCCTCTTGACTGAAGTACTATAAAATACTACTACTGCTCTTGCTGCTCTTACTACTCTTAGTAGTATCCAGACTGTTATAAGTAATGTAATGATCAGCTACCATCAGCCAAGTTAACCAATGCAAATAATATTTCTTTTGTATTTCCCTAATTACCCCTGAATTTGAGTACATTTATTATTCCTTTTACTCTTGAAATCACTGAAGCTTAAGGCAGTTAAGTGTTTTGCCCAAGGTTACACAGATTCAAGATTTACGCTCAAGTCTGTCTGATCTAAAATTTTTTTACTAAATGTTATATTCTATTGCTTCTCTTATAAATTTATCATATTTAACTGCAAGGCCACATATTCTATATTATATTGATTACATACTCTAAAGATTAGCAATTCTGAGGAGAAATTTGTATAAATCAAATTATTTTTTAATACTTCCTTAATGCCAAACTAACATGTTACTGACAAAGAATATGAAAAACAATTATTATTATTTAAAACCTGTGCTTTCTTCTATTAATTGAGGTGCTTTAAATTCACCAAATGATGCATAATCTACAAACTCATTTACATCTTTCCAGTTCCTAATGAACAGAAAAATGCTTCTCTGAATGTTTATAATATCATACCCTTTTGTTTGTATAAACTACATAAATGTTATTAGAAATATTTAAGATTATATGTACTTGATTTATTTTATTCTGATAAAAGGAACTGGACAATTATAGTACAGTTATTTTCCCCATTTATTAATTCTTACTATTTTTAACTTCTCATTAACACCTCCCATGTAATACACAATTCAAGGGAGACTTCTGTGTATAGAAAATAATTCTAACCGTGCACAGAATATCACATTAAAAGATGTTAAATCACTTACCTATGATATCTTAATCTTACTGATGCTAATTCTGCAAGCTGCATATACTTACCTTTAAAAAAAATCATCACTTTGCAAATTATATTTTCATTTACAATGATAGTGGGGGCAACAGGAGATGAACAGCCAGCTTTTAAAGGTTCCTCAAAGGATGTAGTCAACCGATTATATGCTAGCCCATAGCATTGCAGAACAGTAGACAACGGGATGCAGAACACTTCATCTCTGCCAACAGACACTACCACTGACTTTTTATAGTTAACATTTCCTGAAACAGCTGGAGTTTGAAATTTCCTAAACCCAAGCCCACTCAGCATCTATTTCAATACATGGCAGTCACAACTGAAGATCTAACCAATAAAGCCTAAACCAACTGGCATTATATTTGAAGCCATATATCAGATGCATAGTTAACTATACTAATCTCATCCTGAAAATGAATGAATTAAAATACATTACCACAGGGTTGGCTAGCTAAACAAATACCATAAAGTTTGAAACTATCACTGTCTTATTCATGCCTGTAATTAAATTTTAGGAGTTTATGTACCAAAAACCTTGAATGGTCTCCTAATGATCTCTGGAAGCCAGGTCTTTTTTTTTGCCTTCCACATCTTTTTTTTTTTTTTTTTTTTACTTTACAATATTGTATTGGTTTTGCCATACATTGACAAAAATCCGCCATGGGGGTACATGTATTCCTCATCCAGAATCCCCTCCCATCTCCCTTCCCATCCCATCCCTCTGGGTCATCCCAGTGCACCAGCCCTGAGCACCCTGTATCATGCATCAAACCTGGACTGGTGATTCGTTTCACATGTAATAATTTACATGCTTCAATGTCATTTTCCCATATCATCCCAAAAACCTTGAATGGTCTCCAAATGATCTCTGGAAGCCAGGTCTTTTAAGCTGAATGCACCCATGGACATGATTGGCCCCAAATCTGACCCATAAGTCTTCATGGTTTACTTTGAGGGTGAAACTGATAATTGTCCTGATTCCTGAAAGATCCTTCTTTTATGTTCTGCACGTGAATGTAATGTACTTCATTTTCATTAGGAGAAAGTATAGAGCTTCAAGCAGAATGATCTACTGAGACACTGCAGAAAATGCATGTAGCACTTACATGAGAGCACATTTTGAGAGAACACACTTAGTATGAACAGCCTTTCCTATGAATCAAGGTTAAAAACTCCAAAAACTACATTAATTTTTTACCTTTAGAAAACTGCACTGTTTTGAAGCCATCTTTATGTGTAACTTAAAGAAATGTGAAATTAGGCAGCAGTAATAGTGTTATTTCTTTCATAAATTCAGACAGATTATTGGAGTTAATACCCAAGAGCTTTCTATTTACTTTAAAATCATTTTTTTGTTATTTTCCCCAGATTGGGAGGCGTGAATGCATAGATGTTTGTAGCCATAGGATCCACCCTTTCAGCAGCTGCTTGGATTATGCTGAGGACTTTACAAGAGCATTTAGAAAAGCATGAAAAATCCTGATTGCTAAGCATAAAAAGGAGAGTATGCATAATATGGGAAAAGGTTATGAATTTTTATTACCCACTTCTCAGAGCTCCATTTTTCAAACACGTATATGGAGTCATCATGGCCCTGTAGACAGAATACTAGACCAGGAGCAGCAGGACTAGATATTACACTCCCAGCTTTTACACAAACCAGATTTATGCTCTCACATAAGCACTTAACACCTTAGAGTTTGAACTAATGATCTTTCATATTCAGTTCAGATTTAACATTTTGTTACTCCATTTTGCAGTTTTTTTTCCATAACATATCATCTGCCTACCTATCTATCTACAAACCTATCTTATACCCATTTTCAAAAAACACTTATTAAATAGAATTTACTTTATCTTTAGTTAGCAGTACCAATTTCCAAAATCTACTGAAGTCCTGGGTAATTTGGAAATGTGTGGTTAAAAGAAACTCTTGGCTGTTGGCAAAAATATTCCCAGAACTGTAATACACTGTATGATGAAAAAAATGTGCCAGATTGAGACAGTTATTTAAACACAAGTTGATGCTTACTGGGTAAAACAACTGTTTATAAATATAATGAGCTTATCATGGAGCCAAGAAAAAGGATTTACACAACATATACACAGGGGTCAGAGACTGAGTATATTAAGTTAAGAAATGATGGCACATTAAGGGGAAAAAAAACAAACATTTTTTAAGAGCTTATGGGTTTATCTGCTTGAAAAGTAAATTTCTTATTATTCTTTCTCTTGTGTTTCTTTGAAGACCTATTATATTGTGACCTGTATACATTAATAGGATAAAAATAGAAGAATATTTTATTTTTTCATCTATAATATTTACTACTACATTTAAACATTCTATTTCTCATAACTCTAGCTACCAAATTTTCTTTAAAAAAGACTAACAGAAAAAAAATATTGATAGAATAATTAAGGAAACAGGATACACACACAACAGAAGAAAGGGGATTGTTTGTAGCATTTTTTTCTTCAGTTTCCCCACTTGCTTATGTTTTTGATATCAACCTTCAAATAATAGTTTTCAGATATTATTTAAGACATATTGTTATGGTCTTTAGTCACCCAGTCATGTTCAACTTTGCCATCCCATGGACTGTAGCTAGCCATGCTCCTCTCATCCATGGAATTCTTCAGGCAAGAATATTGGAGTGGGTTGCCATTTCCTACTACAGGGGATTTTCCTGACCCGGGGGTTAAACTTGTGTCCCTTCTGTCTCCTGCATCAGCAGGCAGATTCTTTACCACTGTGCTATGCCCTTAAGAATTCATAGTGATAAACAATTTGTCTAAATCACACTGTGGCTGACATATTCTCAGGTAGCTTTTAATGATCAGTGCCTCATGGTGTTCACACCCTTATATAATGTCTTCCCCTTAAGAGTGAGCAGAGTCTGATTTTATCCAATCAAATATAGCACAAGTGGTGAAATGTCACAAGCTTATGATTCATAGCTCAGTTGGTAAACAATCCACCTGCAGTGCAGGAGACCCTGGTTCAATTCCTTCAGGAAGATCCCCTGAAGAAGGGACAGGCTACCCACTCCAGTATTCTTGGGCTTCCCTTGTGGCTCAGCTGGTAAAGAATGTCTGCAATGTGGGAGACCTGTGTTTGATCCCTAGGTTGGCAAGATCCCCTGGAGAAGGGAAAGGTTACCCACTCCAGTATTCTGGCCTGGACAATTCCATGGGCTGTGTAGTCCATGGGGTCTAAAAGAGTTGGACACAGCTGAGTGACTTTCACTTCACTTTTATGTTACATTATGTGGACCTTGGCAGTGCATTTCTGTTAGAGACTCACTTTGCCACCTTGCTGAAGTAAGAAGCCATGCTGGACAAGTGCAGGTGTCAAGGAGCTGTGGGTGGCCTCCAGGAACTGGGGGAGGCCTCGAGAAGAGATATCTTGGCTGTAAGCAGAAAACTGAAGTTCTCAGCCACACTAAGTTATTTCTTTCAACAAATTGAGGGAGCATGAAAATAGATTGTTACCTATTTGAGCTTCTGGGTGAGAACCCCGCCCTGGTCAACACCTGATTCTACCCTTGTGAAACCATAAGCAGAAGATCGAGATAAGAAAACCCCAGCTCCTGACCTACAGAATCCGTGAAGTAGTAAGCGTGTATTTTTTTAAGTTGGCAAGTTATAGTTATTTGTCATGTAGCAATATATACATATCACATAGCATTTGAGAAAGAAGCAGAATTCAAACCCAGGTCTGCCTGACACTTAAACCAATTTTCTTTCCATAGCATCAGTGTTATACAAGTTTGGGTCTGAGAATTGCTTCTATAATAATTACCTGGAAGATTTATTAAAAATATTGTTTTGAGGATTTCAAAGCTGACCTACTGAGACAGAATCTCTGGAATAAAGGCTGAATATCTGTATTTTTTACAAACTCCTGAAGTGATGGTTATATACAGTAATGTTGAGAATGTTTCACTATACATGTTGCTTTTATAAGCTGTAGATTTATTCCAATTATGTATAATGGCTATAGATCAGAATATCCTTTTATCTTCTAAAAAATGGTTCTTTTGGAAAGTTTATCACTCTAGAATTTTTATTACAATATAACCAAATTATTAACTGATAGTAGAGATAGAATTGCATGTTTACAATTTAGTTTGCATATTTTCACATTATCATCCAAAAATAAAAATATTAGGCCCTTGTTTTATGGCTTAAAATAAAAAACAACAAACAAACAAAAAAACACATGGGATATGTGAGACCCTTCATAGATTAAGAATTAAGTATCTGAAATATGAACTGCACCTATATTGTTAATCTCCACTGTATGTATGCAACAGCTGTCAGTCACAGTGCTGGATACACAGAGGGTACTCAGTGAATATTTTTCAACCATTAACTAAAGCTTAAAACAGGCAGACACACCAGTCCTTAGCTTTTTCAAGTTTTAATCCCGTAAGATAGAACTTCTTAACCTGAATTACAGGTATATCAACATAAAGACCCTCTCAGCTCTGCCTGGTACTCAAGTTTGTTCCTACTAGACCTAAGTAGCATCGCTCATTTACCTTATTGTGCCTCTTACTATTTCTACGTGTGTCATAACTCTAAACAGAGGTGGAGAGTTCCACATTAGAGTTTATATGACATAAAGGGTACAAAAACAACTTTCAGTAAAAATGTCTTTTAATTTATGAGAAACAGAATCTCACCACTTTAATTTTGTATGTCTGTTTGACTTCTGAATGTGACTGGCAGGTTTCCCAGAAACATCACCAGAAAAACCTTTGTATAACCAAGTAGATAAAATCATCCCATTTCCTGTGATCTGCAGTGAACCAAATGTGAGTTTAAATAATAAGGAATTCATGTACTAAGACTATAATGTCATAACACTATAATCTGTAAAAGACCTCTTACTTCTGATTGTATAAAAGACCAAAATTTGTTCAAAAGAGTGAATAGTCTTATCCAGGCCAAGAATCCTCTTCCAATGTTCTTTCTTTAATACTGATTTCAAGTTTTAAGCAGTGCGAGCCTCAGTGACTTTGGAAATAAAAGAAAGAAGTCTCGAGATTGAGTTAGGCTAGGAAACAAAGAAAAACAAGTTCCCTAGTACTAAAAGTGTCCCATGATAGCAGGGGAGATATACACATAGACAACTATAGGCAAGGAGGCCTCTAGAACTTCAAATAGATCCTCAAATGGCTTGGGTAAATGCCAAATTTAACTTCTATGTTTCTGTATATTTATCACATATGTTGGGCTTCATTCTTCCTCTTTCTCTTTCTCTAAGTACATACACAAGCATTCTACCTCTCTTTTAGCAGGGAAATTCCTACCCTTTACTTTCGGGCACACAGGAAGACTATACTTCTTCATTCCTCTTGAAAGTAGATAAGACCAGATGACTTGTTTTAGGCAATAAAGTAAGAGCAGATTTAGCATGTCCTTCATAGGTAGAAACATTTAATTGCCAGAACTCATATCTCCAGCAATATATTTTCCAGCACCAATGATCACAGCACAAATTGATGTGAAAATGCTCTTAATTCAAACCAGCCTAGAATGCTGAGCCAAGACAAAGAGAAAAATGGATCTGAAGATTTACTCAGATGTACAAAGCACTGAATACAATCAAGAAATACTTTTTGGGTATAGTTGAGGCACTCATCTTTTGGGATTATTTGTTACTAGGACATAATCTAGTCCAGTCTGATTAAAACATATCCAGAGGATAGATAATAATCCTTAGACAGAGCTTAATCTTAACTTAGAAGTACATAGTAAAACTGTGCTATAATTTTTAATGCTAATTCATCTCCAAGTGAGAATGGAATTACTTTTATCTAGTAGAGTACTGTTATTTTTTTCTTTGATTATATCCCCTAATGGCTCCACCTTCCATACACTCTCATTCTATGTCTCCTTGGATGTGTTTAGAATAGATAATAGACCACTTTTCCCAACTTTCTTGAGGTATAATCAACACACATCATTGTAAATTTAAGGTGTATGATGTGTTGATCTGATATATTTATGAACTGCAAAATGATTACTACCATAGTATTAGCCATGTCCTCCTCCAGGGGATTTTCCCAATCCAGGGGTTGAACCTAGGTCTCTCATGCTTCCCTGGTAGCTCAGACATAAAGATTCTGCCTGTAATGCAGGAGATCTCAGTTCAATTCTGGGTGGGGAAGATCCCCTGGAGACGGGAATGGGAATCCACTCCAATATTCTTGCCTGGAGGATTCCATGGACAGATCATGGGGTTGCAAAAGCTGGACATGACTGAGCAACTTTCACTTTTCACTTTTATAGTATTAACTACCACCTCCACCCAATCACACAATTACCATTTTTTTTTCTTATGCTGAGAACACTTGAAATCTACTCTCTTAGCAATAAGAATATGATACCGTATTATCATCTACAATCACTGTGCTGTACGATAGACCACCAAATTTGGAGCTCTGAGACCATCCATGTCCCTACCACACACATACACACACACCTTGGAGCATGAAGAACATACAGCAGCAGCAATTAGAAGCAATAGACCACTAATGCACATAACAATGAGGATAGACTTTTAAAGGTAATACAGAATGAAAAACCTAATGTAATTTATACCACATTGGAGAATACAGGGAAGACCAAGAATATCTTCTCATATTCAGGAGAACCATATTAAAAAGGAACTGGGTTTACTGGACAGTGCTGACACTCAGTCATGTCTGACTCTTTGTGACCCCATGGACTGTAGCCCACCAGGCTCCTCTGTCTATGGGATTCTCCTGGCAAGAACTGGAGTGGGGTGCCATTTCTTACTTCAGGGGATCTTCCCAACCCGAGGATCAGACACACGTCTTTAATGTCTCCTGCATTGGCAGGTGGATCCTTTACGACTGAGCCAGCAGGGAAGTCCTTGTTGCAAATAGGATTCACCAAAGGCTGTAATGCAGAAAGTTGAAGCAAGAAGTATAGTGTGGTTACCAGACTCTTACCTGGTGTTAATCACTGCATTTACTTATAAAATTCTTGCCATATAGAAAAGGCAATAATTCTCTATCTCATTGTTTACAGTATGAAAACATAAGGAAGTTAAATGATTTGTGTGTGTATATTGATTATAGTCTTTGCAGCCAAAGATGAAGAAGCTCTATATAGTCACCAAAAACAAGACCGGGAGCAGACTGTGGCTCAGATCATGAACTCCTTATTGCCAAATTCAGATTTAAATTGAAGAAAGTGGGGAAAACCGCTAGACCATTCAGGTATGACCTAAATCAAATCCCTTATGATTATACAGTGGAAGTGAGAAATAGATTTAAGGGACTAGATCTGATAGACAGAGTGCCTGATGAATTATGGATGGAGGTTCATGACATTGTACAGGAGACAGGGAGCAAGACAATCCCCAAGAAAAAGAAATGCAAAAAAGCAAAATGGTTGGCTGAGGAGGCCTTACAAATAGCTGTGAAAAGGAGAGAAGCGAAAAGCAAAGGAGAAAAGGCAAGATATACCCATTTGAATGCAGAGTTCCAAAGAATAGCAAGGAGAGATAAGAAAGCCTTCCTCAGCGATCAATGCAAAGAAATAGAGGAAAACAATAGAATAGGAAAGACTAGAGATCTCTTCAAGAAAATTAGAGATGCCAAGGGAACATTTCATGCAAAGATAGGCTCAATAAAGGACAGAAATTGTATGGACCTGACAGAAGCAGAGGATATTAAGAAGAGGTGCCAAGAATACACAGAAGAATTATACAAAAAAGATCTTCACGACCCAGATAATCATGATGTGATCACTCACCTAGAGCCAGACATTCTGGAATGTGAAGTCAAGTGGGCCTTAGGAAGCATAACTATGAACAAAGCTAGTGGAGTTGATGGAATTCCAGTTGAGCTATTTCAAACCCTGAAAGATGATGCTGATTGCTGCACTCAATATGCGAGCAAATTTGGAAAACTCAGCAGTGGACACAGGACTGGAAAAGGTCAGTTTTCATTCCAATCCCAAAGAAAGGCAATGCCAAAGAGTGCTCAAACTACCACACAATTGCACGCATCTCACATGGTAGTAAAGTAATGCTCAGAATTCTCCAAGCTAGGCTTCAGGAATACGTGAACTGTGAACTTCCAGATGTTCAAGCTGGTTTTAGAAAAGGGAAAGGAACCAGAGATCAAATTGCCAACATTCGCTGGATCATCGAAAAAGCAAGAGCGTTCCAGAAAAGCATCTATATCTGCTTTATTGACTATGCCAAAGCCTTTGACTGTGTGGATCACAATAAACTGTGGAAAATTCAGAAAGAGATGGGAATACCAGACCACCTGACCTGCCTCTTGAGAAACCTGTATGCAAGTCAGAAAGCAATAGTTAGAACTGTACATGGAACAACAGACTGGTTCCAAATAGGAAAAGGAGTACGTCAAGGCTGTACGTTGTCACCCTGCTTCTTTAACTTATATGCAGAGTATATCATGAGAAATGCTGGGCTGGGTGAAGCACAAACTGTAATCAAGATTGCCAGGAGAAATATCAATAACCTCAGATATGCAGATGACACCACCCTTATGGCAGAAAGTGAAGAAGAACTATAGAGCCTCTTGATGAAAGTAAGAGAGGAGAGTACAAAAGTTGGCTTAACACTCAACATTCAGAAAACTAAGATCATGACATCCAGTCCCATCACTTCATGGCAAATAGATGATAAAACAGTGGAAACAGTGGCTGACTTTGTATTTTTGGGCTCCAAAATCAGTGCAGATGGTGATTGCAGCCATGAAATTAAAAGACGCTTACTCTTTGGAAGGCAAGTTATGACCAACCTAGGCAGCATGTTAAAAAGCTAGTCAAGGCGATGGTTTTTCCAGTAGTCATGTATGGATGTGAGAGTTGGACTATAAGGAAAGCTTAGCACAGAAGAATTGATCCTTTTGAACTGTGGTGTTGGAGAAGAATTTTGAGAGTCCCTTGGACTGCAAGGAGATCCAACCTGTCCCTCCTAAAGGAAATCAGTCCTGGGTGTTCATTGGAAGGACTGATGTTGAAGCTGAAACTCCAATATTTTGGGCACCTGATGGGAAGAGGACTCATTTGAAAAGACCCTGATGCTGGGAAAGATTGAAGGCAGGAAGAGAAGGGGATGACAGAGGCTGAGATGGTTGGATGCCATCACCAACTCAATGGACTTGAGTTTGGGTAAACTCTAGGAGTTGGTGATGGACAGGGAGGCCTGGTATGCTGCGGCTCATGAGGTCGCAAAGAGTCGGACACGAATGAGCTACTGAACCGAACTGATGTGTGCACATATGTGTATAAAGAAAGTAAATTATTATTTTCTTGAGCAGTTGAAGAAAAAACTATGACTATTAAGGAGTAAAAGAAAATTTTCCTTAGATATAAAATCAGATATAGAAGAAAAATTTGGAGGAGAAATTAAAAAAATACATAAAATGAGATTGAACATTGATATTTCTTTTCACTTGCATAAAAGTTTATATTCACAATATGAAAACTTATTGATTGCATTATGATTTCATATTTTAAAGTTTAAATTGGATATATAACCTACCTTCATTGGAGATATGTGCCAAGAACTTAGATGCTCTAAATTACCTATCCAATTTCAAATAATCTATTGAAATATTAAACCATATTATAATAGGTCAATAGAGTATATAATTTCAATATAGCATAACATTTCAATAGCACTAAAACAAAAAAAAAGTAATTTTGGATCTTTTTCTTAAAAAAGAGATTGTTTTTATCGTAATTTTTAAAACTTCTTATAGGCTTCTGGAAAGAATTCACTTCAAATTTATATTTTGTGAATGCTACAAATTCTGCCTTTCTTCAAGGAAACAGAAAGAAAAGTAGAAATAGAAAAATATGTATTTTTCTACACCAAATCTGGAAAAATTTAATTACTATTTCTTTTGAAAATTTGCAGTTTAAAATCATATAGTATCTCATGATATTTTATTAATAATATAAATTATATCTAAATTTCACAAAAGGTATCAGTAAATTTGAATCTCTTTTTGTTGTATAGTGTTACAAGAAAGAAAGTGGAGCCAGAGATGATGCTCACAGCCTAGATTTCAGGCAAGTCCTTGCGACAGGACTTGGGCCCGTGGATTCTTGGCCCTGTGCAGGTAAGAATTCAAGAGCGAGCCACACTAAAGTAAAAGAAGGTTTTTTCAGGGAGACACACACTCTACAGACAGGTTGGAAGGCAAGAGGCCCTGAAATATGTGGTGGTTAGTTTTTATAGTCTGGGTCATTTCGTAGGCTAATGAGAAGGAGGATTATTTCAAATATTTTGAGGAAGGGGCAGATATTTCTGGGAATTGGGTCACCACCCACTTTCTGGCCTTTTATAGTTGGCCCCAGAACTGTCATGGCAGCTGAGGATGTGTCATTTAGTGTGCTGATGTATTACAATGAGCTTATAATAAGGTTCCAGGTATACTGAAAGTCAATCATATACTGTCTTGGACCTAGTTGGTTCTAACCAGTTTATGTTGTATCCTCAATGGCTGTGTCATTCTTTTAAAGGTTGTGCCTGCCCTCTTCCTGTCTCAGTAGGACTGGGACATAAAGACACTTTTATGTTAAGAAAAATATTCTACCTATTCTTTTCAATTTCACTTTCACATAAATATACATATCATTTACTAGCTTACAGATTTCAAGGTATATATTACCTGCATAATAAAATAATAATAGCATCTATGGAGCTTAAGCACTTACTATTAATACATTCCAGTCACTGTTCTAAGAAGTTGGCACATAGTATGTCATTTAATTTTTCACCCTGTGAAATAATATTCAATATTATGGAGAAACTGGGGAACAAGGCTCTTATGCAAGGTCACAGAGAGTTAATGACCTAACTGAATTACAAACATGTGGTCTGGCTTCAGAATTTGTATTCTTAACCACTTGGTATCTTTATTGCTCAGCGTGGTAGTCATGACTCTTGTCATCCTGTAGGAGAGAACCTTTCTAGAATCATCACATATTACTCTGCTATAGCTACTCAACCTCACAGTCAATCTGCTCCTCGGAACTATATCATGTCTTCTCTTTCTTGTGGTTGTTTTCATTATCCTTCCTTACTTAATGCTTGTCATTTTTATAATAGCCAGGTCAAAAATCAAATTTCTCTGATTCCCCACCAACCCCTGTTCTCCATCCTACCAACCACAGTGGATTCCTCTTTTCCTTCTTCATGCCATTATAATCATCTAGCACTTAGCTTAAATCACTTGTAGATCTCTTCCCACCTACTGCTTTCTACTTTGCCTTGCGGTTATATGTGCACATCTTTACATTCCTAAATAATCTTACAATGTTTTAAGACAAGGCCTGTTTATTTTTAGTCATAATATCTGATCTTTCCTTTGAAAGCATATCTTTTGATTGAATAGGTTAATAAATGAATAGATAAGTGATTTAAATTAAAAAAAAAATCAAAAGCTATGAAGGCAATCAATCTTGGAGAAGTAATTAAAATGTTCACAGTTGGGCAGCATATCATTGGTTTTTTCAGACTACTGGGACTCTTTTGTAAATAAATTTCAAGTGACACTTAAGGACACATTCACTCATGAAGTGAATGATGTACTTTTTACATCATAAAACTGAGTCAAAGACATGTTAAAATAAGATATAATATCCTAATCATTCATCAAAATTTATGAAAATGTAAAATGTGTAACAAAGCATGGTAGTACCTCTATTTCTCCTAAATATATTCAGGACTACTTGAGCATAGGAGCTATGTTTTGCTCTCTACTCTTATAATATTTCATAGTGCACATCCATAGAATTATCAATGTATTTTTGGCTGAGTGAAATAAAAAAAGACAAAAAATGAGTAAAAAAATTAATAAATGATGAAAAAGTGTTAGATGCTCAGTCGTATCCAAATCTTTGTGACCCCATGGACTGTGGCCTGCCAGGCTCCTCTGTCCATGGAATTCTCTAGGCAAGAACATTGGAGTGGGTTGCCATTTCCTTCTACAGGGTATCTTCCCAACCCAGGAATCAAACCCAAGTCTCTTGCAATGCAGGCAGATTCTTCACCATCTGAGCCACTAGGGAAGCCTACTAATAAATGATGAGAGAACATCAAAACTTAAGAAATAACCAAGGCATATGAGTTTGTTTAAACTCTGATCCTAGAAAAAAGTATTTTTTGCTTAGAGAGTAAGGAAAGTTTATGGTCACTAATAAAAAAATTTTAAGCTCTTGCTGTTGATTCAAATTGTTATAGTTAGTAGAAATTGAGACAATATCTCCACCAAGAATGACATACTAAATCGACATGTAAACATATCAACTGGCACTTGAAATCAGATTACTAGATTGTGGTTGAAAAAAAAAATGTAGTGTTATGAACTGGCCATGAACAGACAAAGCAAATAGAAATTTCTTTGGATTTAGGAATATACTTCCAGTCTTTTCAACTATTGGAGAACATGATATTTTTCTGTACTTTCCATTTTAACTCTTATCTCATGCAGAAGTATCATATTGTAGTTACAATGACCATTTTCCTAATGACTAAAGATGTTGAGCAACTTTTCATGATTATTTTCTATTTTATACTGTTTTTGGTGAAATACTAGTTAACGTTTGTTAAGAGATACAATTAGCTTGTACTTCCTTTTTTATCATCTGACAATTTTGGTACATGTGACTTTTTCTCTTATAGATGGATAGATTGATAGCTAGATATAGAAATAAAATATATATAGCAAATAACTTCTCAATCGCTTTACTTTGTTCTTCACACTTTAATGTATTCTTGATGAATAAGTTCTTAATCCCATTATTATCTAATCTATCATTTTGTGCCCTGTGTAAGAAACTTTTGCTTACTCTAACATCATAGTATGTTTTCCTATGTTGTTTTCCTAAAATTCTTATTATTTCTGCCATTGACATTTAGATTTGTGATCCATATGGGATGGATTTTTAGGAAAGAGTATATGCGATTCTTAGGAAAGGTGTAAGACTGAGCGTGGGGAGGAGGTACTATATACAAGTTTTCCTCATGAGTGTCCAATTGACCCAGCATTATTTATTGAAAAGATCATCCTTTCTACTTTTCATTTCTGATTAACATCTATCAAAAATCAGTATGTTGTGTACAGATCTGTTTCAGTACTCTGTACAATGCTCTAATACACAAGGAGTTACACTGTTAATTGGTGCCATCACTTTGGAAAGCTATTTGTCAATACCTGCAAAGTTTGAACATATGCATATACCATATGATTTAGCAATTCTATTCCCAGGTGGGCATTCAAAAATAAATCTGTGCATATGTTCACCAAAAGGCATATACCTGAATGTTCAGAAAAATATTACTTGTAGTAATTAAGCGCTGAAAACTACCATAATGTTCATGAATGTTGCATTGGATAATTATATCATACAGAAAAATATGCAGAATGATAAAAATGAATCAACTACACTTATGCACAACAACATGGATAAATTTAAAAAACACAAAGTTGAGAGGGAAAAGCAAGTAAAAAAGCAGAGTAGGGTGTGGTGGCGATCTTTAAACAATAAGGTTTTACTATAGGTAAAACTAATCTATAATATTAGCAGTAGGAAGTTACTAACCATTGGGTATATTAATGTCTGAAAACAGGGGGTCTTCTAGGCTCCTGTAAGGCTCTATTTCATGAACTGGATGCTAGTAACACTGCTGTATTCAACTTGTGAATGTTCACTGGGTTGTATGCTCATGTGCATTTTTGAGGAGATGTTACATTTTAATAAATACATTTTTAAAAGGAAGAAAATATTTAAATAATTTATAGTTAATGAATAAATTATAATAAAATAGGAAATCATTTAGAACAAAATAAAAACATGTGGAATGCAATCTATGCTCTGCTTAGAGGGAATTCTGGGATAGTTTTAAATGCTAATTTAGGAAAAAACCCTAAAAATGATTTAAGTAAGCAGACAACTTAATATGGGAAAATAGAGCAACAGAATAAATGTAAAGCAAGTAGAAAGAAGAAAATATAGACCAGATGCCATTAAAACATAAAACATGCATGCAATAGAATGAATTAAAAATATAATAAGTGTGGGGTTTTATGAATAAAATTAATAAATTAGCAAGGGTGATTAAGATAAAACATAGGTACAAATAAAAATATAATTTTTGGAGTGGAAAATATTATACAGCATTGAGGATGTTTAAAGGATAATGAAATAATATCACAAGAAATTTAATGCCAAATTTGAAGTTAGGTTAAATAAGCAAAGGTATACAAAAACAATTTTTGCAAAATAAGATTCATTTCAAGCAACAACCAATTTTTCAGGAACAAAGATATGTTCTAGCTTGATATTAAAAGGTACAGAGGAAAGTCATGAGAAGTATGGTTTAAAAAAATCAGTTGAAATTGTCTTAGATGACTATCTGTACAAACTGGCATCTTCTCACCTACTCTGTACTACTTTATCCTATCTCATGCATTTGACTTTTGTTGTTGTTTTAGTTGCTAAGTCATGTCTGCCTCTGCGACCCCATGGACTGCAGCCCACCAGGCTCCTCTGTCTATGGGATTTCCCAGGCAAGAATACTGGAGTGGGTAGCCTTTCTCTTCTCCAGCACTTAGCTTTTAACCCTAGGTAAAACCCAACCAAGCAAGCATACAGTAGAAAAACTGAAATCAATAATAAATAAGAACAACAACAACAAAAATACCTAGAGAAGATTCAATGTTCTGGCATTACAGAGCAAAGTCATATCCATTCATGGTTTCTCAGACCACTCACTTCTTAAGCAATGTCTACTAATCGTCAAGCAAAGCCAGTGATACAGAATTACTGGTCAACATTCCTTTATGAGAGAGACTTGGCTGAAAGCTGATTTACCTAAGTAAGAGTAAGAGAAATCTACAAATGTAGGAGTGAAGGGAAATCACAACTATCTGAAAAAAATCAACCTATAACAATCAAAACCTTGAAATATAAAAACCACAACAGATAAACATTGGAATTGACTCTGGAGGAAAGAGGCATAGTCCAAGAAACCACAAGATTATTTAAAACAATATTACTGATACCACCAATAATAATGACAACAAATCCTTCTAATTATTAAGACTCCCTTCTTAAAAACTGGGCTTTCCTGGTGGCTCACACGGTAAAGAATCCATCCGCCTGCAGTGTGGGAGATCTGGATTCGATCCCCGGGTTGGGAAGATCTCCTGGAGAAGGGAACAGCTAGCCACTCCAGTATTCTGGCCTGGAGAATTCCTTGGACAGAGGAGCCTGGCAAGATACAGTCCATGGGGTCACAAAGAGTCAGACACGACAGAGCGACTTTCAATTTCTTAAAAACTGGTACTTTTACTTATGTACTAATTTAGGGCACATGCCTTACAATCATCCCTATCCACTTTTTCTCTCCTACTTCCCATCTGATTTATCAGTAAATCTTATTAACTCTAAATCAAAAATATAATTAGATCCCAATATTTTTCTCATAAGCTACAGAATGACCACTCTGTTCAAGACATCATCATTTCACCAATGGACTATTTAAGTTTCCTTCTAGCTTGTCTCTGGTTTCTTTGCCCTGCTGACTTCGCACCTCCCTCATCATATATCTTTCTCTTTATACTTGTAGCTGTGATCATGCATATCTCCTTCAACACTCTCCATTGTTAATTCATATATAAAAATAAAACCTAAACTTTATGCCATCATCTTTAAATAAATTACAAAAGAAAATGTAAAAACTACCAATCCTCTCATTGTAAAATTAAATGTTTAGTTGACAGAGATCAATGACTACATAGATGCAAAATATCAAAATGTCAAGTGAAGTGTTAGTTGCTCATTCATGTCTAATTATTTATTTAACTCTATTTAGATAAATGTTATCATCCCTAACAATATAATTTTATGAGAACAATCCACTATATTAAAATAGGAAAATATTTTTACATAAAATTATATAAATTGTTTATATACTATATTTTACATATATACTGAATTATACTTTGGTATTTTGAAAGTTTTAATAAAAATTGAATGCAATTTTAAAAGAGTTAAAAATATATACAATGTTATCTGTGGTTACTTCTGAAGGAGGACATAAACATAGTGATTTATGTGCTGTTTTTGTTCAGTCATACTTCCTAAACCCCTCAGTCTAGTGTTAAATTACTGACAATAATAGAGTATAGTTTCAGCTTAGTTATATTGCTGTGAGACAGTCAAGAGATATATGTATACCTATGGCTGATTCATGTTGGGGTTTGTCAGAAAACAACAAAATTCTGTAAAGCAATTATCCTTCAATAAAAAAAATAAATTAAAAAAAATCAAAAAATTACCCCCCCCAGACACAAACTCATTCCCTAAAGTTTATACACATAAACTGCTTCTCCAAACTTACGTATCATGACAACATTACCTCAGGATTTCAGAATTGCTATGGACGAATGACTACAATGTACCTCTCATTCTTTCCCCCCTTGAGTGCCACTGAGTTTACAGTGGATGTCTCTGTTCCTCCTTTGTAAAGGTCAGATAATTTGTCTTTTTATACAAATTATATTGTAAGAGACACATCAGAATCTGATGTAAGTCATGAGATACTGTACTTTGAGCATAATACTCTAGGTGGATCAACATTTTGAGATTCTTAGAATAGATGTAAACAATTGTGGTCAGGATGTAGACTGTGGAATATCATTTAGAAAAATAGTTACAATTAATATTTTCTTTATAATCATACTCTGTTTGCAATATGACACTGTAAAATTATACATTAAGCAGTAGAATTTATTTCTTACCCCTTGAATCTGTTCTGTCCTTTTAATTCATGGTGGCCAGCAGAGTACAACAGAAATCATATCGCGTGAATTCTAATTGTTTCTGCTTTCTCTCTCATGGAAGCCTGAAACTGCTATGTGAACAACACCCACTAATATACTAGATGGTGACAGTCTTGTGGTTTATTTTATCCTATTTTCACCACTGACAACTGACTTGTGAATGAGGCAATCAAACACCAGCCAGCCCCTAGCCAACCTGACAATAGACCCCATATGTAAAACAATTCAAGTAACCCGGGTTAGCCACAGAACAGCCTGGCTGAACTCTAGACTTATAATAAATGGCTGTTTTATAATTCACTAAATCTGGGAAATGTGTGTTCTACAACAATAGTTAACTAATATACTGGCTTAGGGGTAACTGCAGTTGAAAAATCACAACAGTGGAGCATCTATAAATTTGGAATGAGAAAAAAGTCATGTAGATGCATGCTACTACTAAAATTGGAAGCAAAATACTATAGAGAATACTAACACACAAGAATTGGATTCACTAGTCAAATGGTGAGCGATGCCTACCAAATGTGGTTCAGGATTCTATAGTTTCTCAGTTTTATTATTTTCTTATGCAAAACAATTTAAAAATCTGTAGCAGAGACATGAATTCTTATATATATATATATATAAAATTATATATATATATATATATAAAATAAACAATGGATGGATGAAGCTATGACAAATAAATAATTAAAAATAATTAAATCTTCCATATTTATATCCTTCTCCTCCCACCCTAACAGTCATATAAATGATGGCTGTACTTAATATATATTTTCCATAATATCAATACATTCTCTGTCATCTAATTCAAATAACCAAATAAATCTCAAGTCATTCAAGATAAAAATTTTTTGATTAGATATAGAAAAGAAGAATCATACTAGTTTAAGCAGTGTGAAAGAGAAGCTTGAAACATATTGAATACAACATTGCTACCTAACTTGGTATAAATCAGGTGAGCAAATGGACTAGTTTTACCCTCGTATATTTAGAAATATATGAGGAGCAAAGCGGGATAAAAAGGCATGTTCTGCAGAAATTTGAATAAACCACATATAAATGAAGGAAAAAATAAACAGAGCAGAATAGCTAAGAAATGTTTTCTATTCAGAATTGTATAATGCATAAATAGGTCTCTTGGCACGATCATGGTCAAATTATCAATAGTGAGTTGAAGGTTATACAAACAGAGAAGATAGCGTTTTGAAAAGTATCAACAAAATGAGAAAATGCTAGATTTGCATCATAAAGGATGCACACCTTGCTAGGCTTTGAGCAGTACAGAAGAAATGTATTTACATGAAAAATTGAAAGATATTCTGTCAATATGGGCAAAGTGATGTGGAAAATGGGAATAATTATCTGGATAATTCAGGCCAAAAATGCTAGTGAGGTAAATTAGTTCTTTACAATCTGATTTATCTAGGTCAACTGTCTACATTTATTAAATAAACTGGACAGTTACTCAAGTCTCCATTTTTCTAAGCTCGAATACACTTTAGTATTGATTCCCTCTTTGCTGGCTGAAGCAGAAGAACCTTGGTGCATTATTGGCATTTCCATATTGGTTACAGATTGTGCTCATTTTTAATCTCACAATGCACTTAATTACAGTAAAACATTGCTGCATTATACTTAAATATTTACACCATTCTTTAAAATTTTTTTGTTAAATGTCAGTTTTCAAGCTAGTCTTTTATTAAGAGTAATGTCCTAGGGACAAAGCAAGTTGAACTGCACTTAATGGCTATAAACCACTGGATAGCTTCATAAGTCTCATAAATGCTTGACAAAATCAGATAAGATAGTGTTCTGTGTATTTCAAGGGACAATTTGACTCTAGGATCTTGATTCAATTTGTTAAAATCATATCAATTCAATGATTAATTTTATCTTTCTACACAATCCAAATATTGATTTTTTTCTTTTGGCATTGATTATGTAGGGGTAAATGGAATATAATGGCATGAGACCTTTCTAGATATGTGCAAGAAAAGAATGAAGCAGAAAACTATTATAGTTCCACCCCCCAAACACTTAATGTTTCAATTTCAAGCATTTTTACCACAAGTAACCATGAAGCATGTATTTTATTTTAAACATATGTGGGCTGAAACTGGAAGAGAGAAGATAGATCTTAAACACAAATTAACAAAGATCATTGTACTTGGAAAATTCAACCAGATTGCAAAAGGTTCCCATTAAGCCTGTTCAGACTAGGAAGTAATATAGATACTTCTAAAGGCTTTGTGCTTTGATAAATATTGCAAAACAAATGCATCCTTAAAGATATCATCCCTAAAAATCTTTCATCTAAGGTTTGCCTCACATAACTTACTATTAGAAGATGCATAAATTGGAAAAAAAAATATATTCAATGCCTGTGAAGATGAATGAACCCACAGAGCTGTTTTTTGCAAAAACACTGGCAGCTTTGATATTTTGGGCCAGATAATTCTTTGTTTTGGAAAGCCTGTCTTATGCATTGTAGGATATTTAGTAGTAGCTTGCCTTCCTCGTCGTCTCTTTCCACTAAACGCTAGTATCATCAAATATATATATACATTTGGTAACACATATATTACCCCCAAATATAACAACTAAAAGTATTTCTAGATATTGACAAATGTCCCATAGAGGGGCAAAATTCCCCATGGCTGAAAATCACTGCCATAGAGTGCACACCTAGTGTTCTCAGTGCCACTATACCTGTGTGACTAGCTCAAGCTCTTTCCCAAACGAGCATGTTGCCCTCAGAGACCAAAGCTTTTCACCTTTGTCCCAGGTGGAGGACAGATCTAGAGGCTGAAAAGGAAAAAAGTGTCAAACAGTGACTTTGCTATGAAGAAACTAACTGAACACTCTACAGGCAAAGCACAGCCCTTTAATTGTCTTAAACCCTTAAGAAACTTTCCAAAGAAAACAAATGAACCCAATCCTGGACATGTGGATTTACAGCCACTCTGTGTGTAAGAACCTCTCCTGCTGGGAGATCTCTGGTCAAACAGGGAATGCTACAGGCACTAGGGCTTCTCAGGTGGTGCAATGGGCTGTGCAAATAGAGTGACTTCCCGCCCATGCTTGGAGTTTCCCCTCCAGACCAAAAGTCTGAGCTCCGGAGTCCTTGAAAAGAAAGCACCAGATACCTATGCTCAGTTGGCAAATCAGGGATGCCTGATTTCTGTGAGTTTCTGTCATCTCTTGATAGGGCGTTTGCTTTCTCCAACGATAAGGGTCTGTAAAAAAATTCTGAACTGTTTTAAGTGTTGCAGTGATGCCTGAAAGCCATTATTTGTTTCCCTGCAACCAGTGAAATAAATATTTTGGTTTGAAAATATCTGGCAGTAAAGCAAGTTTTTTTTTTTTTTTTTTTAATTTTGGTAATCTATGATTTTCCTTTCAGAATACTTGCTGAAAATGCCTTTTAGTATAAAAACTATCTTTGTTATTCAAGTTGTCTGTATCCAACAATATCAATAAAGATATTTTTCCCCTTCTGATTAATTAGATAAATGGAAAATTATTTTAAACAGTCTGACATAGGTAAAAAACAAAAAACGTCAGAACAAGGTTTCTCAATCTCAGCACTACTGACATTCTGGACCAGATAAAAGTTGTGGGGGAGCCTGTCCTGTGTACTATAGGATGATTACCAATATCCCTGGCCTCTACCCAGTAGATGCCAGAAGCACGACCACCCCACCATCACACATACACACACAAACACAACACACATACTTTTGGATTATAGGAAATGAAAATGGCTCCAGAGATAGCCAAATATCTCCTATGGGGACAAATTTGCCCAAGCTGAAAACCATCATCTAGAAAAGTCCTGCTTTGAAATGACATAGGTATCAATTGGCAGTTACAAATCCTTTGTCATAAATAAACTTATGCCACAAAGATTTTCTATTTTTTTTTTCTAAATGTGTTCAAACTTTACATTTGGAGCTATGATCTATTTTGAATTAATATTTATATAAGATGTGAAGTTGGTATCCTTTTTTTTTTGCATTTAGATGTCTAATTTTTCCTTTTATTGAAAGCTACACTTTCTCCATTTAATTGCTGGTACATGGGTGTCAAAAATCAATGAACCATATTTGTGTGGATCTATTAATGGAATAAGCAAGAGATCTAGAAAAACATCTATTTCTGCTATATTGACTATGCCAAAGTCTTTGACTGTGTGGATCATAATAAACTGTGGAAAATTCTGAAAGAGATGGGAATACCAGACCACCTGACCTGTCTCTTGAGAAACCTGCATGCAGGTCAGGAAGCAACAGTTAGAATGGGACATGGAACAACAGAATGGTTCCAAATAGGAAAAGGAGTACGTCAAGGCTGTATATTGTCACCCTGCTTCTTTAACTTATATGCAGAGTACATCATGAGAAATGCTGGGCTGGAGGAAGCACAAGCTAGAATCATGATTGCTGGGAGAAATATCAATAACCTAAGATATGCAGAT
This sequence comes from Giraffa tippelskirchi, assembly GCF_054371585.1. Lineage (NCBI taxonomy): Eukaryota > Metazoa > Chordata > Mammalia > Artiodactyla > Giraffidae > Giraffa > Giraffa tippelskirchi. The sequence goes on along the minus strand of NC_137275.1, from coordinate 82,828,969 downwards.
GACACCACCCTTATGGCAGAAAGTGAAGAAGAACTATAGAGCCTCTTGATGAAAGTGAAAGACGAGCGTGAAAAAGTTGGCTTAAAGCTCAACGTTCAGAAAACTAAGATCATGGCATCTGGTCCCATCACTTCATGGCAAATAGATGGGCAAACAGTGGAAACAGTGTCAGACTTTATTTTTAGGGGCTCCAAAATCACTGCAGATGGTGATTGCAGCCATGAAATTAGGAGACGCTTACTCCTTGGAAGGAAAGTTATGACCAACTTAGATAGCATATTAAAAAGCAGAGACATCACTTTGCCAACAAAGGTCCGTCTAGTTAAGGCTTTGTTTTTTCAAGTGGTCATGTATGGATGTGAGAGTTGGACTATAAGGAAAGCTGAGTGTTGAAGAATTGATGCTATTGAACTGTGGTGTTGGAGAAGACTCTTGAGAGTCCCTTGGACTGCAAGGAGATCCAACCAGTCTATCCTAAAGGAAATCAGTCCTGGGTGTTCATTGGAAGGACTGATGTTGAAGCTGAAACTCCAATACTTTGGCCACCTGATGCGAAGAGCTGACTCATTTGAAAAGACCCTGATGCTGGGAAAGATTGAAGGCGGGAGGAGACGGGGACGACAGAGGATAAGATGGTTGGATGGCATCACTGACTCAATGGACAAGGGTTTGGGTGGACTCCGGGAGTTGGTGATGGACTGGGAGGCCTGGTATGCTGTGGTTCATGGGGTCGCAAAGAGTCGGACACAACTGAGTGACTGATCTGAACTGATTAACGGACTGTCTATTCTGTTCCACAGATCTGTATGTCTATCTCTCTGCCAGTGAAAGTGAAAGTGAAGGTTGTTCAGTCGTGTCCCACTCTTTGCAACCCCATGGACTATACAGTCCATGGAATTCTCCAGGCCAGAATATTGGAGTGGGTAACTGTTCCCTTCTCCAGGGGAATCTTCCCAACCCAGGGATCAAACCCAGGTCTCCAGCATTGCAGGTGGATTCTTTACCAGCTGAGTCACAAGAGAAGCCCAGTAACACACTGCAAATAACAGTATTTAGTAAGTTTAAAAATTGGGCAGTGTTTTCTTTTTTTCAGTTGTTTTCTTTTTCAAAATTATAATACATATATACTTGCATACATACACATATATTTATTTTTGGATTATATGCAAGCTTACCTTGAATGAAAAGGCAAAATAAATAACATAGTTAAAACAGCTTTGAAAACGAATACAATTGAAAGATTCAGACTTCATTCTGAGTTGTTCTTTTTTTCTTTAATGTGTCTACACAGACACACAAGAGCACATGCATCTGAATCACTACTGCCCTAGCCACCCAGTTACTTTCTCAGGTATCCATTTCACCTAACACCCAATTACTTTTGCAGTTATCATTTCTCCTCAAAGGGTCAAAAACAGTGGAGTAATTTAGAACTCAGGCTTTGGAATCAGGTACACCTGAATTCAAACTTTGTCTTTGACCTTGCTGGAAGCAAGATGATTAGGGCTTTTATCAACGACCTTAACTCTTTAAGACAAGACTTCTTATCTGTAATACAAGAAAAGCAATACTTAATTTGTAGAATTTTTGCCAGAAACAAACATGTTAATATTACATAATTCTTAAAAATAATGTGTAAAACTTAATAGTATATATTACTATATCCATTATTAATGTGTTATTTATGATCTTTTATTGTAAAATGTCCATCCCTTCATCATATCTTTCAAGGCTGTTTTCTCTGATGTATTCTCCAACTGAAATTAATCTCTTCTGTAATCTGCTTCCATTTTTTATCTTTATTTAAAATGACTAAATAATATATAGTATTGTACGAATATAAAGCTGAGCAGGACACCGTTGGGGACTTCCCAGGCACAAATTCTTTCCATCTCCTCCATTTCTTATTTGTAGGAAATAGGCTTCATTCAGCCCCCTAAGGCCTTCCCTGAGTTCCAAAGGGCAGATTCAACAAGTTGCTAAGAAGGAAAGGGAAAGAATGCAAAAACAAAGGAGGAGCCAGTCAAGAAACAATAGTGCATCCATAAACCAGGGTCCTCGTTCCTTTTCAAGGAATATACATAACACTGTATCTTTGAGTTATTCTGCAAGAACTAAGACCCCTACTCAGGTGGACAGCAACTTCAGGTAGAGCATAAGAGTCCTGGAGCACCACCTTACCAGCAAACAATCAGAAGAAAGTTTGCACAGAGTGAAAAGAAAGTGTTAGTCACTCAATCATGTCTGAGCCTTTGTGACCTCATGGACTGAAGCCCATCATGTTGCTCTGTCCATGGGATTTCACCGGCAAGAATACTGTAGGGGGTTTCCATTCCCATCTCCAGGGGATCTTCCTGACTCAGGGATCGAGTCAGGGATCTTCCTGATCCAGGTCTCCTGGATTGCAGGCAAATTCTTCACTGTCTGAACTACCAGGGCACACAGTGGAAGACAACAAAGACTCTGACCCTCCTCCCCTAATAATGAACTGCAATTAACTCTCCCTTTATCCCTTTACAAACTTTCAGGGTCAAGCAAAATCTTCAGAGTTGGTTCTTAGAATGAATCATCCTTCTTCTCAGGTTGCTGGCCTACTGAATAAAGTAACCTTTCCTTTCCAAACAACACTTGTCTCTGTAAGTACTGGTTTTCAAGCAGAGAGCAGTCAAACCTGAGTTTGATAACAAATAGTTATTTGTCCTATTGTAACTTAAGCTATTTAATGATGACCACATATCACATCATCATTAAAATCTCCACAATGTTTCTACCAAAAATGCAGAAGGTACTTTTAGCAAATACATAAATAAATGATCTGATTTAACTTTGGTAAACAATGAATGCATATGTAGATACACAGTTATTATTATTTTTATTCTATCTATTGAAAGATGATTCCTCTTCCAGAAAAATAATAGATGAAAATATGTCCTGCATTTATTAACAAAGTTGCCATTTGTTAAGCCATTCTTTTCTTAACACATTCACAGCATAAGATCCCCTTAAGCAGTGAGCTCATTATGACATATATACTTTTGCTGTGATCACAGACATCTCTTTTAACCAACACTTTTGATTTGGTTAGAAACACTTAGTATACCAACTTACCGGTATATAGATGAAATGAGGTGTGTTGAGGCAAGTCTCAATGGCATAATGATATACTTATGAAAAGGTATTTTTTATCTTTGTGTGTGTGCTCAGAAACCTCTGGAAACATTAGAATGCAAATGTCAACATTCCTCAAAGGAGGTAAAATAAATAATGAACTGTTTAGGTACTTAAGAAAGAAGCTGACTTGACAAACCTTTCTGAGATAATGATAAGAATTTATGTGATTACTTCACTTATATTTATTTAAGCTATTTTAAATGTCAAAAATCTTTTTGAGGGCATTATTTTAAAAGGCTACAAAAGTAATCCTCTCTTAAAAAGTGAAGATCTCTTTTCTCAAGAGAAGATTCAATGATGAGTCTTTATATTACTAAGTACCCAGACAAGTGGTTTTAAATTCTAGAAAACCTAGTAAATGTATTAAGCCTAAGCTAATAAAATATACAGTGACATTTTATGTAATCCACAGTTCAAAGAAACATAAATTTGCGCTTGATAATTGTATGTCTTTATATTCCATATACTAATAGGTAAAGTTCTACTAGAGATTAGAAACAGTATAGCCTTGATGCAGTGACACAAATGATGGAAGAAGAGGTAAATTTATAGCTTCTTAATAAAAAGGAATAGGTCTCAGTTAATGTCAATCTTAGTTGCCAAAACAAGACTATAAGCCTAAAATGAACTCTGTAGACTATTGACTGTATCTTCACTCATGCTTTTACCACCCTTAAATATCAGTCTTTAACAACAAATTTCTGAATGCTAAATTCACTTGTAGTACACAGAATGCAGAACTCTTCTTTCTTTCTGGAATCCCCACACCCATGTTTTCTCTGTCAATTTCTCCCCTCTGCAGACATTAGCATGTTTATTATTATAATGTGCTGATGGAAGGGGACATTTTAAACTGATTTTCTACTTGGAATTCTTGCTTAAAGTACAGTCACCTCATGACATTTCTTGATGTGCAGGAATGTAAAATATGACTGAGAGTAGCAGCATTCTTCGTCAAACAATATTCAGTATCTCTTGGGCTACAAAAGCAATTTGTCTCAATTTAAGGAAACTTAGATGGGATTTAGGCAACTGTGACTGAATAAGGCAGTCTGAGGGGATCTGAGATTAGATGATTATTGTAGAGAAAAAGATTAAACTTTGGGTGCTGAGAGAAAAGCCACACAAAGAGGTATGGCACCAAAAGGCTATATTCCAAGTCAGCAGTGCCAGTGCGCTGGATTGGTCCAAAGTAGCGGTAGGTAGGTGAAGCATTCAAAGGCAAGGATCTAGAGGAAGAGAGGCAGCTGACCTTCAGGAAATGTGCTGAGGGGAAACAGGTGGCTTCATTTTTTCACTGCTTATGTAATATTGAGTATCTGTTATGTGCCAGACCCTATGCTAGTGACTCAAAAAGGAGTTTTGAACAGGTACTAGCAAAGTAATGCTCAAAATCCTTCAAGCTAGGCTTCAGCAGTACATGAACTGAGAAACTCCAGATGTACAAGCTGGATTTAGAAAAGGCAGATGAATCAGAGACTAAATTGCAAACATCTGTTTTATCAAAGAAAAAGCAAGAGAATTCCAGAATAGCATCTACTTCTGGTTCATTGACTATGCCAAAGCCTTTGTGTGGATCACAGCAAACTGTAAAAAATTCTTAAAGAAATGGGAGTACCAGACCATCTTTTCTGCCTCCTGAGAAACATGTATGCAAGTCAAGAAGCAATAGTTAGAACCTGGCATAGAAGAATGGACTGTTTAAAATTTGGGAAAGGAATAGGTCAAGGCCATATATTGTTGCCCTGCTTATTTAACTTCTATGCAGAGTACATCATGTGAAATGAGAGGCTGGATGAAGCACAAGCTCGAATCTAGATTGCTGGGATGAATATAAACAATCTCAGATATGCAGATGAAAGCACTCTAGCCGCAGAAAGTGAAGAGGAACTAAAGGGCCTCTTGATGAAGGTGAAAGAGGACAGTGAAAAACTGAATTAAAAATAAACATTCAGAAAACTAAGATCATGACATCCACTCCCATCAATTCATGGCAAAAGTGGAAGTGAAAAGTTGCTCAGTCGTAACTGACTCTTAGTGACCCCATGGACTATATAGACTGCCAGGTTCCTCTGTCCATGGAATTCTCCAGGCAGGAATACTGGAGTGGGTTGCTGTTCCCTTCTCCAGGTGATCTTCCCAACCCAGGGATCGACCCAGGTCTCCCGCATTGCAGGCAAATTATTTACTATATGAGATACCAGGAAAGCCTGCTTCATGGCAAACGGAGAAAAAATGGAAACAGTGACAAATTTTATTTTCTTGTGCTCCAAAATCACTGCAGATGGTGACTGCAGCCATGAAATTAAAAGATGTTTGCTCCTTGAAAGAAAAGCTATAACAAACCTTGACAGTGTATTAAAAAGTAGACACATCACTTTGCCAACAAAGGTCTGTGTAGTCAAAGCTATAGTTTTTCCAGTAGTCATGTACAGATGTAAGAGTTGAACCATAAAGAAGGCTAAGTGCTGAAGCATTGATGTTTTCAAATTGCGGTGCCGGAGAAGACTCTTTAGAGTCCCATAGACTGCAAGGAGATCAAACCAGTCAATCCTACAGGAAACCAACCTTGGATATTCATTGCAAGGATTGATGCTGAAGCTGAAGCTTCAGTACTGTGGCCACCTGATGTGAAGAGCTGACTCACTGGAAAAGACCCTAATGCTGGGAAAGATTGAGGGCAGGAGGAGAAGGGGGCGACAGAGGATGAGGTGGCTGGAGAGCATCATCAACTTAATGGACATGAGTTTGAGCAAACTCCAGGAGATAGTGAAGGATCACGAAGCCTGGCATGCTGCAGTCCATGGGGTCATAAACAGTCAGACACGTCTTAGTGACTAAACAAGACATGATGTTGACTTTCACAGAACAAATAGTTTATTGAGGAAGATAAATGAGTATTAAGTTTAAATATATGACTATATAAGTATAACTGGTGTGAGAATGTCTTAAATAAGTGCCATACTGTGCTATGAGACCATATGGAAAGAAAATACAACCTACTCAACATAATTATGGAAGGTTTCCCTGAGGAGGTGAAATGTAAGCAGAGTCCAGTCTACGGGGAAAAGGCTGTCAAAAATAAGACAGGGACAATTCCATAGAGACTGGGCTCCTAAGTCATTGCTAAGACACAGATTCAGAAATGGGTCAGGCAGAAGCCAAGTTTTTAAAAATTGAATCAAAAGTGCAAAGTTAATACAGCTGTGAGAACAATTTGATATCAAAAAAGGGAGCAAAGTTAGTATTAATACAAGTTATATTCTTTTGTTCTTTCATTCTTGCTTTTCTATAATCACTTTACAACTCCATTTCCTGTTTGAGCTGAGTTGATCTTAGACAGTGGAGGAATGACTGAACTAAATGACTTTAGTTATAGAAAGAAAAAGAGTGCAAGAATTTGAATTTTCTGGGACCTAAAGGGAATTTTTTAAAAATAGAAGATATTACTTCTCTATGACCCATGAAATGAGGACAAAGAGATACTGAAGATGTACAACTATTCTAACCAATTAAAAAATATCAGTGATTATTGAGTGACTATAGCATGTCTGATACTATGCAATTCCTTGAGGATGCAACAGTGAACAAGATTAGCTTTTGCACAGAGATGGTTATACTCCAGAGACATATCTGACACATGATATAATAAGGTAAAGCTGTCAAAGGTCACACAGAAGGACAAATAATCTAAACTTAGAAAGTAAAAAAAATAATTTATTGGAGAAAATATTGTTTAAGTTGAAACAATTAGTGAGTAAAAAATACATGATTTTGAGACTCTAGGATCACCCAGGAGAATGTGTAGAGTGAAAAGGAAACAGTGAGAAGGAGAGTTAGCATAAGGAAGGAATAAGGGCTTTTATGAAATGGGTAATTAGAGAAGACTCTTGAGACTGTAAGGAGATCAAAGCAGTTAATCCTAAAGGAAATCAATCCTGAATATTCATTAGAAGGATTGATGCTGAAGCTAAAGCCCCAATACTTTGGCAACCTGATTCAAAGGGCGGATACATTAGAAAAGACCCTGATGCTGAGAAAGACTGAAGGCAGGAGAAGAGGATGACAGAGGATGAGATGGTTGGATGGCATCACTTACTAAATGGACATGAGTTTGAGCAAGTTCCGGGAGATGGTGAACGACAGGGAAAACTGGTGTTCTGCAGTCCATGGGGTTGCAAAGAGTCAGACACAACTGTGTGACTGAACAACAACAATGCAATGGGTAGAAAGAAGAAGGAAAGTATAAACAGGAAATGATAAAGGATTATCCACAGATAAGACACACACACACACACAGAAAGCAATCACAGAATGTAATGAGAGATAGCATTTCAAGAAGAAAGGAACTACAGACAATGTCAGAAGTAGCAATTAAATTTCTTAATAAGCATTTTCTGATTTTAGTAATAGGCAGTTTGTTGGCCACCCTGGATAAAGCAGTCATAATGACCGTCTAGAGGAGCAGAACATAAAGATGAAATATAGACAACTGAACAAAGTTCCCTAGGTTCTTATGAGCTGTGAAACACATGAGGGAACCGTCCTCTGGTTCAGTCTACACTGGTCCTAGTTGATGTGCTCAGTGTCTAAGCCAACTTAGTCTTACTAATGCAGATACCAAGATAAACCATTATCGACTTGCAAGGTGGCGATGCTGAGTTTCAAGTGTTTAGTCTCTCTAAGTGCACTGCACAGACATTCTCCCCTGAGACCCTGCGATTTCCAGGATGCTATGGTACTAATAAAATTCTTGTTCCTTTTACAGGTTTGGAAGAAGTTTCTGCCAACAGTTCTTCATTTAGTAACTTTTGTTGTTTTCCTTCTTTCCCTTCTGGGATAATTGTATGGAATTTTAACTCTTACAGGCAAAACCTAGAAGATCACTTAGCTTCTTGTGCCTAGGGATATCTCCTTTGGACCTGACTGTTCTGCAGCCCCTGAGTGAAGAAAAAACAATACTGACCATCTTCTTGGAATCAGGAAGAGAAAGCATTTATAGAAATCCAAGAAAAATCCAAGTTAATGTTTCAGTAAATCATTCTGCCACGTTAAACGTCTTTTGTGCAAATTTCATATCCCTTCTTTATAGGCTATACTGTTGGCTTTTTGTTTTTCTGTGGAATTTGGAGATAATTTTTTATTTATATTAAACTATCTTAAAGATACATTAGACCATTCCACCTCTAGGCTTACATATATATAGCAACATGTTGTGCTGTGTGAAATTTCTCTTAAACTTTTTCTTCTCTTCAAAATAGATATGCTTAGTTCTTATGCACTAAAAGCACTAACAATTTTAAAGAATTAATGCATGGTTGCAACATAGTTTTATCTTTACCCAAATTAGCTATGTAGACATTTTAAATAAAAGGAACATAGAGACTTGATATTTTTAACTATAACGGAAGGAGCAGCTGCCAACACCAAAGGAAATTCATTTAAATGCAATCTCTGGGGGAGTTAGATTATCATATGGAAGAGTTTCCTTGTGTATATAGAAGTCTTTAAAGATCAGTTGTCTTTCACAAATGTTCTTATCCTTTAGTTTATTCGATTATGCTGGCCTTGCCACCAATGGCTAAGCTGAAGGAAGATGGTATTTCCGAGTTTGCTTTTTTTCCTTTGGGCTCCTGAATAACACTAGAGGTTGCAAAAGTTCAATGAAATTTCTGTTTACTTGTAATATCCTCTTCAATTTTTGCAGATTTATAATAAGATAATATTAATGCAAATTATGATGCAAATAATAATTCAAATCCATTCTATGTAATTTACTTGCTACAAAGTTCTGAACAAACATGCCTCAGTCATTTGAAAAATAATTAATTATAGCACCTGGAAGGTGGTCACACATTATTCACAGGCAATTTTAGTTTGGTCTGCATGATTTTTTTTTTTACATACTTTAAATACCCAGAATATTTCACATGTATAAAATCTGAAATTTATACTATTATTTTACTACTGAAAAATGGTATTTGGAAAAATTGAGCTACAACAGAGAAGTTTCATTCAAACTGAACACTCCCACTGACTGGTTCAGAGAATGACTGGCCTGGCTACTGTGAACTTTGAATTTGCAACATTGATTTACATAGTTGATTTCTGCTAACAAGATTTTAATTTTCACACTACTTTTAATAGCAGACCAATGCTTTAAAAAAAATGAAAGCAACAATAAGAGAGACTTGTCACTTGGTCTGAAGTGAGGTTAGGGTGTCTGTGAGCTCACCTTTTGATCTCTTCATAACAGTCTTCACTAAACCTCTGAGCTATCCCCTATGTTGAAACTGTAAGCCTCAAACTGGGACTTGAACCCACGAAGCCTGGCCTCAAACCTGGCCAAAATCCATGGTCTTTTGACTGAGATCACACACCTGGTTTCAGGACTTAATGAAGCTCAGGTTCTTAATGTCTCATGGCATAAAGAATTCAATGAGAGGCAAAGTGATAGATAAGAAGTGGATTTATTTAGGTAGAGATACACTCCACAGACAGAGTAAGGTCCATCTCAGAAGGTTAGAGCTGGCCTCGAGATATTTTAGGTTTGTTTTTTATAGGCTGGGTATGAATGGGAGGATTAATCTAACCATTTCAGGAAAGGGGCAGGGATTTCCAGGAGTTGGACCACTGCTCACTTTTTGGTCTTTGATGGATGACCTCAGAACTGTCATGGCACTGATGGGAGTGTCATTTAGCTTGGCAATGTGTTAAGATGAGCTTATACTGAGGCTCAGTGGTAGAGAACTTCCCTGCCAAGCAGGAGACATAGGTTGGATCTCTGGGTCGGGAAGGTTCCCTGGAGAAGGAAATGGCAACTGTCTCCCATATTCTTGCCTGGGAAATCCCATGGACAGAGGAGCCTGGTGGGCTACAGTCCATGGGGTCACAAAAGAATCAGACATAATTTAGTGAACAACAATATACTAAGGCTCAAAGTCTAGTGGAAGTTGACTCATTCACCATCTTGGATTTATCTGGTTCTAATCAGTTTGTTTTGTGACCTTGGGCTTCATCATTCTTTTAAAATTTGTGCTCTGCCCCCTTCCCTCCTATTTCATTGGTACTCTCTAGGCAAATTTCCATGCTCAGTTGTATGGAAAATACTATTCTTAAAACATCTCTAGTGATTTTCTTTCATGACACTGGTCAGAGCTATTTTTGTTCTTTCTCACTTTATCTGGCTTTGTAGTTGGATACTTGCAATTCTGAATTGTGTGTAAAATATTGACAAGAAATAAGATACCTTCCCTTTTGTTGGGTAATCTATTTCCTGCTGAGACAGGAAGGAAGGGAGCAGGGCACAATTGTTAAAAGAAGGAAGAGTTGAGCAAACCATTGAGAAAAACAGGATATAACAAAAACTAGCTGGAACCAGCTAAAACCAAAATGGCAATGAGCCTGGTCTGGTTACTGATCTTTAGCTCATTATACCTTCACGAGAATACTGGAAAAAAAACAAACAAACACTCCTCCTCCTTCCAAGACATTTCCAGAGCTGACCATAAAAGGACAAGAAGTAGGTAGTGTCCCAGCTTCTAGAAATTCCCACCCCCTTCCCTGGAACAGCAAGAATATTCTTCCCACTTGTTATCCTATGAAATTACCCAGCTCATAAAAACTAACAACCACATACCCCAGGCCATCCTCGTCTTTTTGAGGCGGGAGCTAGGCGGGCTCCAGATTAGACATTTATAACCAGCCTCCTGTTCACATTTCTTAAAACAGAAAAAAGGTAGGCTTCAGGCCTGATGCTTACAACTAACCTCCTGTTTTTATTTCCTGAGACAGGAGATTGGTGGGCTCCAGGTTAGGCATTTACAATCAGCCTCCAGTTTGTACTTCAAATAGAAATAACAACATTAACAGGGTAAATAGCCAGGCTTTGTCTCCTAAGGACACTTTAATATAAGAGTATGGCAGAAACAAAGCGGGGCTAAACTCTATTTGAGTAAAAGATGGGTTGTGTGTGTTCAGTCATTTCCCATTCTGCGATCATATGGACTGTAGCTTGCCTGCCTGGCTCTTCTGTCCGTGGGATTTTCTAGGCAAGAATACTGGATTGAGTTTCCATTTCTTCCTCTAGGGTATCTCCCTGACTCAGGGATCGAATCTGTGTCTCCTGCGTTGGCAGGCAGATTCTTTACCCCTGAGCCACCTGGGAATCTCGAGTGAAAGATTGCTGCTGCTGCTGCTAAGTCGCTTTAGTCGTGTCCGACTCTGTGCGACCCCATAGATGGCAGCCAACCAGGCTCCCCCGTCCCTGGGATTCTCCAGGCAAGCACACTGGAGTGGGTTGCCATTTCCTTCTCCAATGCATGAAAGTAAAAAGTGAAAGTAAAGTCGCTCAGTCGTGTCCCACTCTTAGCGACCCCATGGACTGCAGCCCACCAGGCTCCTCCGTCCATGGGATTTTCCAGGCAAGAGTACTGGAGTGGGGTGCCATTGCCTTTTCTGGAGTGAAAGATTAAGAGGTCATAAATGTCCCCTCCTTGGGGCAAGGGAGACACTACACATGCACAAAAGGCTCCTCAGGAGTCAAAAGACAGGGGACACCAGGCCATAATAAGTCTGCCATTCTCTCCCTTCCCCCGCCCAACTCTTTCATTGAAATCTCTCTTAGCTCAGGAAGGTGGAACACATAGGGGATGATCCTGAAGCAAATTAGCCATGGTGGCAAAGCAAGATGATTGGCCAGAAAGACAACAAAGACCTGGAATACCCTCTTAAAAATGATTTAAATGTCCCCAAATGACTCTCTCACTGCGTTCGCCCTTGCATCTTTTTGCATATACTCTGCTTTTCAAAAGTACTCTTTACTTTTCTCTTTCCCTTCTGTCTCATCATGAGAATTTTTTTTTTTTTTTTTTTTTTTTGTCAAGGCATGCAAGGACTGGGGATTTAGCTCTAGCCACTAGCCTTTGTGGTATGGCAGTTAGGGCTTCAGGTTTTTATCCAAGTGACCAGGGTTTGATTCCCAGTCAAGGAACTAATATCTTGCTTGCAGCTACTGCTCACTGCCACTGCTTACTGCAAGCTACCACTCATTGCTGCATGTGTCTGAAAGTCATTCTGTCTATGGAATGTATATCTTCAACCTGTTTTCACTCTACTTCCTCTCATTCTTGAATTTCCTGCATGAAGCCAAGAATCCTCACTTAGTGACCCGGCCCAGGGACTTACGTGTGTCTTAGGAACAGATATTACCTTTTGCACCACTACCATCCAAAACAGATTTTGCTTCTCCAGTTCAATGGAAGCATGATTCTATAATTCAAGACATAAATTTGGTCTAGCACAAGACAAACGTATTTGGCCCAAAGTGACTACAATGAGATTAAACTGAAAATTTGGACACGTGAAACATGGAAAACAATTTAACTGAGTCTTTAATATCCTATATTCTACATCATTTACATTCATAGTAATTTAAATTATGTATCAGTGTAACAGTATCATAGCCCACAAATATGTGACTTTTGAATTTTTTCTCCTTTTTTGGCTTTTAAAATTCTCTTCAGTTATTTTTAACTGCTATATTCTGGGAGAACTTTTTTTTTTCTATGTTTGTATCCTGAGACTTTTAGAGATAAGGAGTTATGAAGAATCTTAATAATCACATAGTTAAAACACATAAGAACATGCAGTTACAGGTTTTGGACTTTTCATAACCTAGCAATATCTAAAATCCCTTTTTCTCTCTGCCTTTGGCCAAGAGAGCAGATGGATAATTACACTCCTCAAAAGACAAATTAAAGAAAAATTTGGACCAACTGGGTTATTGAAATATAGTGCTAATGGAGGGTTGTAGAGAAATGGCCAAATAAGAGTCTCGAATGACCTTATTTTCCTCCTGGTGACAGTGCTTTCCAGATTAAAAGCTGTTTTCTTTTATTGAAATAGAAAAGTGCCAAACATTGAACCTGTTTTGTAAGACATACATCAAGAGAGAAAATATTTCACCACAATGACATGACCTGACATTTTAAAGCAGATAACAAATGACATCTTGTCAATGGCACCAATTTATTATTCCCTCTCTTGTACCTTGGTGCCACAGCAGGATGCATGCTCCTTTTAATCATGGGATTGTGTTAAACAAATTTTTACCAGCAGAGACTATAAAATGCCCCTCATCATTTCCGAGTATCCTGACCTCTTGACTGTCCCCACTGTAGCATATAAAGACAAAGGCTATGCTAAATTTTTCATCATTTTATTTCATTTCAGATCCAATTATGTGAGGGTCTTCCATCACTTACAGGGGTGTATATGCTATAACAGAAAGTGCCACACATTCATCAGACTCTTTTTATCCAGCAGACACCAGTGCTAAATCACATTACTTCACAAAAAAGGAATTTGAAATAGAGGCAAACGTACAAGGAGGGTGCTCTCTTTTGTGCAGTTACAATAGGAGGTGACTTGTGTGGGTGGCCTTCCCATCAAGTCCCAGAGAGCATCAAAGTGCATTTTGTTTTTCATGTTTTCTACCACATTCCTCCCCAAAAGGACCCTCTTCTCCCACTTGCTTTAATGTTCTTCTGCCAGTTTATATCATAGAATCCACCACTTTAAACACTGCCCTGGGCAATGACTTTCTAGTTGAACTGTTGTAACTAATCGGCCTGTAAGCTGAAAAATGACCAGCTTGACACTTGTTCAGCCCTCTTAGCAATGAAAATTCTCCCTTTATCTCAGCAGTCTCTTTACAAGCACATAGGACAAAGACCTTAGATGTTGAATATTTCTGACAAATGACATTGAGATTGTGGATCTGAGAGAAGCAGGAAGATTTACATTACTAAACAATCTTAACTATTTTGGAGTTAACACTTTCTTACTAATATTTCAAAATTCTATGTGATAGCTTAACCATTATGAAGATAAGTTGTTTATGATATCAAAGATATATATATAAATATATTGTAAAAGTTAAATAAATTTCATTGAAAAAATAATGAAAAATATAAGGATCTCTTTATACAAAAAGGGATAAGGCTTATAGTTCAAAACAGACATACTTATAAATACTAATAACTTGTATTTGGGCAAGTTACGTCATCTTTCAGAGTCTTGATTTGTTCCTTGAAGAAACAGGAATAATATTATCATTTACTTCATAGAGTTGGGGCAGACTAAATGAGCTAATATCTGTAAAGCATCGGAATAACAGTTGATAATGCCAGCCACTCAATAAATATTGTTCTTTGTTAATATCATCATGAAATTCTAAAATATGCCTAGAGTAAAGAAATAAAATATAATTGTTGCTTTGACTTCTTCCAAGGACTGATTGGAAAGAGTAATCTCAATTGCTTTAGATTCAAACTGTGGATTTAGTTAAAATATCATAATTTTCTTTAAGATACTCTTTCATAAGAAAGTTTTAATAGCCTAAGAAAAAAATAAAATCAAATTTCTTAAAAATCTATCTATAAATTAGTGGGTGTATTAAGATAATTTCCCCATATCAAGGATACCTCCACTTAAGATAAAATATTCAAAAGATTTTTGAACTCTATGCATTTTAGGAGTATTTTATTAATAAATAAGAAATACATACTTTGTTTAAAGACTAAGTCAAAGAGTGATAGAAATGGATATTTAGGATGTAGTAGAAAAGGGACATTGCTAATAGAACAAATTTCTGAATGCAATAATATGAGAAATGAGTGATAAAAGAACAGAAGTGTTGACACTGAAAAAAGGGAAGGACACCTCTCTTCCTAAAACTGGGAGCAAAGGAATAATATGAGAGGGGGCATAGTGAGATAAACTTATTGGTGTGAAGGTAAAAAGATGAGAGAAATATACCTGACAACCTCAACTATGTTTTTAAGGTTGAAAACAAAAATCATACCTGAGATTAAATGGAACAAAAACAGATAAAATGACTTATGGGGAATGGTAAAAGTTCAGACTGTTCTGAAAGTAAAAGGGGAAGAAGAAGCTGATTTAAAAATAATGAATTATTATTGCAAGCCTAGCTACCCTTCGTGACCCTGAATTTACAAAATTGTATGATTTTCTTCCAGCTTTCCTGGTGGCTCAGTGGTAAAGAACTTGCCTGCCAATGCAGGAGACTAAGGTTCAATCCCTGGGCAGGGAAGATCTCCTGAAGAAGGAAATGGTGACCCTCTCCAGTACTCTTACCTGGGAAATCATGTGGACAGAGGAGCCTGGCGGGCTACAGTCCACAGGGTCTCAGAGTCTGACTTAGTGATTGAGCACGCATGCACATGATTTTCTTCAGTAATTCTCAGCAGTCTTAGATGGAAGAAAGGAGCAACTGTGGAAATAATAATTGGCTTTCCTGGTGGCTCAGCTGGTAAAGAATCCATCTTCAATGCAAGAGACCCTGGTTCAATCCCTGGGTTGGGAAGATCTCCTGGAGAAGGAAATGGCAACCCACTCCAGTATTCTCGCTTGGAGAATCCTATGCATTGGAGGAGCCTGGTGGGCTACAGTCCATGGGAATAATTGAGATAACAGATTTTCCTAAGCAGGCTCTAGACTTGTGCTAAGACTTCAGATAAATTATCTCAGGCTATCCTCACACCAAACCTGTAAGGCAGCTATATTTAATTTATAGTTTACAGATGAAGAAACTGTAAATTTTAAGTGATTTGCTGAAAGTCACAGAAGGTAGTACAATCTAGGTTCATCTGAACACCAAAATCTTTGTTCTTTGTTCCACAGCTAGTCATAATAATGGAGGGTACAAAGGTGAATCTATGCTGAAGAAATAACAGTGGGAATGCAGTGGGCTAAAGGGTAATGACAATTCATTTTGATGTACGGCAAAAATCACCACAATACTGTTAATTATCCTCCAGTTAAAAATAAACACATAAAAAAGAAAGTCTTTGATTCATTTTATATGGTAAGTGAGACAAAAAAAAGCACATAATTAATATGTATTTTGTTCAGGGGTTCAAGAGAATGGAGGGTTAATCTGGCAATGGTATCTGGCTTAAGGAAAAGTTGACAAGTTCAGTTTTAATATGTTGTGTTTGAGGCTATAATGAGGAATATGACTAGTGATACTAGGACTATCTGTATTCCAGGTAGCAGTTTGGTGTTCACAGTATGAATTTTAAAGAGATATGGTTTGGGATAAAGATTTGTATCTTATTTTATTTGAGAGATAACGTAGAGAGAAGAATGAAATTCCGATTGTAGGAAATAAAAGAGGGGAAAGAGAAAAATCCAGATAGAATATACATTCAAAGTTGAATGGGATACATTCAAATTTTGGCAGTAAAAATGCAGCAAAAAAATTCAAACTAATAGGAGGAGAACAATGAGAGGGTTGTTCTCATATAAACTAAAAGTAGTTTGGTGTTTAGCAACTGCTCCTTGGAGCCTAAGAACAGAAATGCTAATGATAATCTAGATACATCCACATTTCATTGTATGATTATTGACTTCAGAAAGACCAAATTGTCAGAGGTATGAAGAGATTCTGGATTAAAAAGTTACATATACACTCATATATAAGTATTATTTATTTACTTAATAGACTCATATTTTGGTCACAATGTGCAAAAACGCAACTTCCAAATATTACCCTTTATAATTTCCTTATACTTGACGTACCAACCTTTTAAAGGACAAACTAACCCAGGTTCTTTATAAGTCATCCTTTGCCAGTACAAAATGTATTCATTTTCAGTTTAGTCCAGTCTCATTTCAGCTCACTGTCTTCAGGGTCCTCTTGCTGTTTCTCATCCTGCTTCTGTTACTAATCTCCAGGGGCCCTGACTGCTACCAGCAGAGTAGTTGAAGAGGAGCAATCCTGCTTCACTCTCACCTGAGGGCCACACTGGTCTTCTTCTCCTGATAGAGAACGCCCGGTATAGTTCCTGATGTTGACACCTCTGTCCTTTGCTCTGCTGGTTCTGTTGCAATAATCCCAGCCACAACATTGTCCCTCAGTGTACAGCCTCTGAATCGCCAGCCATGTACTCCTGGGCCTGGTTGCTGAAGAATTTGCTATTTATCTACACCTTTCTGAGGCCTGCAAGTACTCAACGGTCAGTGGTTACTCTTATTTCTCTATAAAGCCCTCTTCATCACTTTTGTGAGGCTACTGAGTACTGGCTCAGACATAGCAGGACATGTGCAAGCTGGCCCCTACACTACCTCTTACTCCAGTTTCTTTTTTCTTTTCTCTTTTGCCTCTTTCCACTCTGAGAATTCTCTATGTGGTAACTGGAAGAAAAACATTCTCTATGTTCATTTCATAGCTTCAATTATTATTATTATTATATCTGATGAATCCTTTCACAATTAGAAGCTGTGAATGAGGGGCTTTTTGTTCGTTTGTTTTTCCAGTCTATTTATGACAACTGCCCTGGTGCCAAAGCTCAGAATCTCTCAGTCAATGAGTCAAGTAGGGGACTCACATGAGAAAATGAAAAATATATGCTGCTTATTATCTCATGTTATTCATCTTCCTTATGTATCACATCTTTTCCAGAAAAGGATTTATGGCAGCTTTCAGATATTTAGATAAATTGAAGTAAAAAGTAAATGGCAGTGGGGGAGAAGGAGAGCAAAAGAAAAAAATATGAGATGAATTCAAGAATGCCATAAAGGCATCTAAACTTGCTTGCAGCCAGCCACACACCTGACTCTTGAGTTCTGAAGCAGTCAAAGGAAAGAGGACATTAGAGGAAACATGTTGCCCAGTGCCAATAAAAAAGAAGCTCACTTGTTGCCTAGAAGAAGCACAATTATTCCTAGCACTGAATCCAGAGAAAAATTTCTCCTTTGAGTTCTCATAAAAAGGGACACTGTGACACAGTAAACAGTATCCTCAAGAAACTGTTGCAGTAACTACATCGAAGTAGTTTTATGGAACTGTTTATTACTGAGTCCTGCAGTGCAGACCCAGGGTACAATGCCAAGGGGAAAGCATAACTGACCAGAAATATTTCTGTGGGGGACAAAGTTTGGTTGTCTGGGTGTGTATTTCTCTTGTTTGTCAGCCTTAACCCATGGGTTGATTTTAATGGTTCCTCTATGTGGATTCAATTACACTTCAGAAATTTTTCCAGATATTATTCTCTTAACTAAAGTTTTGATGGCTACTGAGCGGCAGTAATTTGTAGTTGGATTCCCTAACAAGTGCTTGGAGTGCAACTGCTTTGTATTATTGATGAAGATCAGGGTTGCACACTTTATTGTTCTGTGGCCTGGGAGTAGACCAGCATTTCTAAGGAAGGAGGAGGGGCCTTTAAAGGAGCTGATATAAGAGCTACCCCATTTCTCCTTAGAAAATGCCTGTTGGGAAGGGTTGGTCCCAAATTTCCTCAGGAGGCACTTTGGAGTCTGCTTTAACCCATAGATAAAAAGGCCCTTTGAATCTGGCCACAATAATTTCAGCCTGAAAAAAATGTATACTTTGTGTATTTAAATACTCAGAGCAATTATGAAACGCAGCTCAGCCTCTACAGACCATTTAACCTTGGAGCTTTGCAATTTCAGAGCATGTCTTGCAAAATAAATTGATGGCAAATCATATATAGAGGTAAATAGATGAGTCAAGATTAGTCTAAAATTTGAGTCTAAAGTCAAATAAATGTTGCCTTTTACCTAACGAAAAAAATAAGGTTGTTTTTAGTGGGGCTGATTAGCACCTCTACTTTGACAGTAATTAAGTAGTGGATCAATGTGGAATTTTAGAATCATAAAAGTAAATTTCATTCATAGCCAATAATGTAAAAAATATATTTTAAAAATAAAATTCTTTAAAAAATGGAGTTCTGTATGTTGAGATATTTTATCTCTTTAGTGTGGCAATAGGGCTAACATTATAGAATCAGCTGTGGTAAAGCATGGCTGCTGTCCTCAGCATATAGGGTTTGCTTGTTTTATTTGAGGTATAGTTGCTTTACAATGTTGTATTAGTTTCTGCTGTAGACTGAAGTGGATCAGCCATATGTATACATTTATCTCCTCCCTCTTGGACCTCCCCACCAACCCATCCTATCCAGGTCACCACAGAGGACCGAGCTGAGCTCCTTGCACTACACACTGGTTTCCACTAGCTGTTTTACACATGGCAGTGTACATCTGTCAATCCCAGTCTCCCAATACCTCTCACCCACCCCCAGCCATCCTCCACCTGGTCCATCCTGTCCTGTGCCCACATGTCTGTTCTCTACCAGTGAGTCTCTAAATTGTTAGAGACACCATGGAGAACAGTACTGAGGTTCTTTTAAAAAAAACTAAAAATAGAACTACCATATGCTCCAGCAATCTCACTGCTGGGCATATCCCTTGAGAAAATCATAATTCAAAAACTATACATGTTTTTTAAAATTCATGTTTAGACAAAACTATACTAAAACAGAACATTTTCTTTTTGACTGTTACATCTCTAGCCCTCAGAACAGTGCCCAGAACACAGCAGTTATTAAAAGCTGAAATACGTGCTGTAATTACAATAAACAGTATTCTCTGGTAAGACAAAAAAATAAACAGCATAAAGAGATGTTATAGTTTCTGAGTAAGTAGTACACATTTAAAAGTATACAGTGTAAGTTTGTATTAAAATCATATTGACCTTTAATTGGTGATTTTTCTTCCCACTTTAATTAAAAAATTGGCTATCACATTTTAATCAATAGTCTGTCATATCCATGGAGACATGCTATAACCATTATGATATTTTTACAAGGCATTTTTTCTTGCTTCTTTGAAATCAGACCTCTAAACATATGATCTTAACACACTTTATAGCCCAATTATGATCCAATTTAGAAACTGAAATATACAGAAAAGCTTATTGTATTAGAAAGATTAATATGATGAGAGAAAAGCTCCCAAAATTTTAGGGACAGTGGTTCTGCATTTGCAGGTTATTATAATAATCAAAATATGGTAAATGCCAGTTGCTTCTTATGTGCTTAATCTGATTATATATTCATGTTACTGTGATGTCTTTATAAAGCTCAGTACTGAGTATCAGATTAAGTGTTTTAGCAGGCTCAAAAACCAAAGTCAGAACCCTGAATATAAATTTGAATTAATCCAGGTTGCCATTTGCGTATTTTTGATAGTAGCTCACCTAAAATGACATGAGTAGTAGAGATTTTTATCTCTGAATGATATCCCTGCCAGCACCACCAACTGTTGAATGTTAAATATGAGATTAGGCAGGTGCAGAGATTTTTAGTTACCTACAAAAAGCAGTATATAGACACCCAAGCCAAACAGCTCATACACTAACAAAAATCAACATCCAAACCGTCTGCCAATGGAACAAACATGTCAGTCATTTTTCCATTTGACTGGCAGTATTTCTAGAAATGGATGATTTTAAACATTATTTCTGATCCAGAGAAAACACCACCACCACCACCACCACCACCACCATCACAGAGCTTTAGTTTTATTTACCTGGCAATTGAGCTGATTCTAGACAAAAGTATGAGGTTAAAAAAGAGTCTTCAGCTTGTGCCCCTTGCTTTTTCATTTTCCTGCTTCCCCGTTACCAGTTTATACCTACATGCTCATTCTCACATTTGTTATTAACTATTGCCAGCTGCTGTACCAGTGACTAGGATAAGTTAACGCTTGCATCTGATTTAATTCCTCTTAGTCAAGGTATGTTTTTTAGGACTCTACTTATAGGTGATTATATGTAGTAATTAAATCAGGTGGATCAATTCTTGATGATTAGACTACCTATTAAATTACAATTCCTATGTTAAAAATGACTTATCTTTATAAAATATGCTTCCTCCTCACCATTAAAAATCTTTAAAGAGTAAGTTAAATTCTTAAAATATTTGTATATCTCTAGTTTGCTTGGGAAATATTTGAGAAACTGTTCGCTTACTCAGTGCCCCTAAAATTAGAGGTTTTAAGGAACATTGCAATGTCTATTCATCTCTGGCATACTCTGCTTGGAAAACTCTACCAACAAATGACTCTACCTCGATTTGCTAGAGGTAGCAGAAGGTCAGAGTCTCTGAAGTTTGGCAGATTCTGAAATTTTAAAAGGACATAATTCCTCACTGAACAGACTGAAATTCTTATTCATTTAGTGAGATGCTAGACTGGATTTAACAATAACACCAAGAAAAAATTTATCTTCTAGTCTGTATGTTTAAATTATGGACTACTTGAATCATAAAAAAAACAAAATAGATGTTGACTTGTATCATTTTATATTTTATTTTCTACTTTAATGTACTCTGATGCAGTTTATTTCTACTTTTAAAAGGAGAGGGATTAGGTATAGGGAATTCTGTAATATTTATCCTGTCTTTCTCTCAGGATAGAGTATCCAATTATATCTTTTGCATAATGCAAAATCTTCACCATCACAGAGAACACATTTTAAATTTATGGCTCAGAGGGATTTCAATCATCTCTGGCATTCAGCACTCAAGGCGTTTCAGATATTTATTCAGAGCAGTATAGCAGAAAGTACACAACAGATTGCAATTTAAATGCTGTACTTTTTGCAACATATATTTGCAGTAAAAACTTGGAGAATATATAAAATAAGAATGCATTATGAGTACTGTACATTTGGACTACATGTTTTGAGAGGAGAATTCTTACATTCTTCCATTTAACAGACATTTTCTCAGGATAGCTCTATGCATAGAAGAACACATCTGATGTTCTGATCCTAAAGCCATGTACGTTGTTTTGTATCCACTTTAGGGACATCTCCATGTGGAGATCATTACTCTATGCAGTAGAGGTCAAATAAAAATACTGTAATATTGGAGTTATTTTTTGGCATACAACCAAACAATAATGCAGAAGATATACTTGAGGATTGGGTGCCAGGAAGCTAAGAAGTCATTGCAGGGACTTCCTTATTGATCCAAGGAAGAATCCACCTTGCAATGGAAGAGACATGGGTTTGATCCCCGGTCAAGACCTTTTAGAACACCCAAAAAAGATACATTTTCATTATAGGGGACTGGAATGCAAAAGTAGGAATTCAAGAAACACCTGGAGTGACAGGCAAATTTGGCCTTGGAGTACAGAATGAAGCAGGGTAAAGGTTAATAGAGTTTTGCCAAGAGAACACATTGGTCATAGAAAAAACACCCTCTTCCAACAACACAAGAGAAGACTCTACACATGGACATCACCAGATGGTCAATATCGAAATCAGATTGATTATATTCTTTGTAGCCAAAGAGGGAGAAGGTTTATACAGTCAGCAAAAACAAGACTGGGAGCTGACTGTGCCACAGATCATAAACTTCTTATTGCCAAATTCAGACTAAATTGAAGAAAGTAGGGAAAAGCACTAGACCATTCAGGTATGACCTAAATCAAACCCCTTACGATTATACAGTGGAAGTGAGAAATATATTTAAGGGACTAGATCTGATAGACAGAGTGCCTGATGAACTATGGACAGAGGTTTGTGACATTGTATAGGAGACAGGGAGCAAGATCATCCCCAAGAAAAAGAAATGCAAAAGCGCAAAATGGCTGTCTGAGGAGGCCTTACAAACAGCTGGGAAAAGAAGAAAAGTGAAAAACAAAGGAGAAAAGGCAAGATATACCCATTTGAATGCAGAGTTCCAAAGAATAGCAAGGAGAAATAAGAAAGCCTTCCTCAGTGATCAGTGCAAATAAATAGAGGAAAAAATAGAATAGGAAAGACTAGAGATCTCTTCAAGAAAATTAGAGATGCCAAGGGAACATTTCATGTAAAGATAGGCTCAATAAAGGACATAAATGGTACGAACCTAACAGAAGCAGAAGATATTAAGAAGAGGTGGCAAGAATACACAGAAGAACTGTACAAAAAAGATCTTCACAACCCAGATAATCATGATGGTGTTATCACTCACCTAGAGCCAGACTTCCTGGAATGTGAAGTCAAGTGGGCCTTAGGAAGCATCACTACGAACAAAGCTAGTAGAGGTGATGGAATTCCAGTTAAGCTATTTCAAATCCTAAAAGATGATGCTGTGAAAGTGCTGCACTCAATATGCCATCAAATCTGGAAAACTCAGCAGTGACCACAGGACTAGAAAAGGTCAGTTTTAATTTCAATCCCAAAGAAAGGCAATGCCAAAGAATGCACAAACCACAGCACAATTGCACTCATCTCACATGCTAGTAAAGAATTGCTCAAAATTCTCCAAGCCAGGCTTCAGCAATACATGAACTGTGAACTTCCAGAAGTTCATGCTGGTTTTAGAAAAGGCAGAGGAACCAGAGATCAAATTGCCAACATCCGATGGATCATCAAAAAAGCAAGTGAGTTCCAGAAAAATATCTTCTGTTTTATTGACTATGCCAAAGCCTTTGACTGTGTGGATCACAATAAACTGCAGAAAATTCTGAAAGAGAGGGGAATACCAGACCACCTGACCTACCTCTTGAGAAATCTGTATGCAGGTGAGGAAGCAACAGTTAGAACTGGACATGGAACAACAGACTTGTTCTAAATAGGAAAAGGAGTACATCAAGGCTGTATATTGTCACCGTGCTTATTTAACTTATATGCAGAGTACATCATGAGAAATTCTGGCCTGGAAGAAGCACAAGCTGGAATCAAGATTGCCCGGAGAAATATCAGTAACCTCAGATATGCCAATGACACCACTTTTATGGTAGAAAGGCAAGACATACTAAAGAGACTCTTGATGAAAGTGAAAGAGGAGAGTGAAAGAGCTGGCTTAAAACTCAACATTCAGAAAACTAAGATCCTGGCATCAGGTCCAATCACTTCATGGCAAATAGATGGGGAAACAGTGGAGACAGTGACAGACTATTTTCTTAGGCTCCAAAATCACTGCAGATTGTGACTGTAGCCATGAAATTAAAAGACGCTTACTACTTGGAAGAAAAGCTAGACCTAGACAGCATATTAAAAAGCTGAGACATGACTTTACCAACAAAGGTCCATTTAGTGAAAGCTATGGTTTTTCCAGCAGTCATGTATGGATATGAGAGTTGGACTATAAAGAAAACTGAGCTCTGAAGAATTGATGCTTTTGAACCGTGGTGTTGAAGACCCTTGAGAGTCCCTTGGACTGCAAGGAGATCCAACCAGTCCATACTAATGGAGATCAGTCCTGACTGTTCATTGGAAGGAGTAATGTTGAAGCTGAAACCCCAATACTTTGGCCACCTGATGTGAAGAACTGACTCATTTGAAAAGACCCTGATGCTGGGAAGGATTGAAGGCAAGAGGAGAAGGGGATGACAGAGGATGAGATGGTTGGATGGCATCACTGACTCAATAGACATGAGTTTGGGTAAATTCCAAGAGTTGGTGCTGGACAGGGAGGCCTGGCCTGCTGCAGTCCATGGGGTTGCAAAGAGTCAGACACGACCGAGTGACTGAACTGAACTGAACTGAACAGGGAACTAAGATCTCACATGCCATAGAGCAGCTAAAGTCTGTGTGCTGCAACTACTAATGCCTGTATGCCACAACTAGAGAGTCTGTTTGCCACAAAGAAAAATCCTGCATGATGCAACTAAGACCCAACACAGCCAAATAAATAAATGACTTTTTAAAATAAACTCATTTCAATGATCCATGAGGCCTGAAAAAGTCGTCAATTAAGAAGAAAGAGAGAGAAAGAATAAGTGAGTAATGAGGAGGGGTTAGCATTTTCAGAAGATAAAGAAAAGAATGGTGATCCATGTGAAAGAATGAGCTACATTAGCAAATAAATGGGATTAAGGCATGTAGCACTATATGAGAAAAATTTTTGTAAAACTTATATTGGAGGAATTTTAAAAAAGAGAAAGATCCATCAGAAAAAGAGTTATTATCAAGGGCCGTTAATCAAGAGCTTAAGAGTTTCAGCTTGTTGAGGGTGAGTACAACAGTGTGGGAGACCCGGGTTCTATCCCTGGGTCGGGAAGATCCCCTGGAGAAGGAAATGGCAACCCGCTCCAGTACTCTTGCCTGGAAAATCCCACGGACGGAGAAGCCTGATAGGCTCCAGTCCATGGGGTCGCAAAGAGTCGGACACGACTGAGCGACTTCACTTCACTTTCACAGCCTCCCTGGTAGCTCAGCTGGTAAAGAATTTGCCTGCAAAGCAGGAGACCCCAGTTCGATTCCTGCATCAGGAAGAGCCCTTCAAGAAGGGATAGGCTATCCAATCCAGTATTCTGGGGCTTCTCTGGTGGCTCAGAAGGTAAAGAATCTGCCTTAATGCAGAAAACCTGGGTTTGATTCCTGGGTTGGGAAGATCCCCTGGAGAAGGGAAAGACTACCCACTCCAGTATTCTTGCCTGGAGAATTCCATGGACAGAGGAGCCTGGCAGGCTACAGCTCATGGGGTTGCAGAGTCGGACACGGCTGAGCAACTTTCACACACACACACAGCTTGGCTGGTACAAATATTGAAAGTAAGTTGGTCTTGCTATGAAACATCATAGATGAATAGAAGCCTTATTGTCTCTGCGTGCCCACAGATCTAAAGGAAAAGGAAGAGCAAGAGAATAAAAGAGCATTAAAGAAAATGATTTGGTGGTTGACAATACAAACAAAAGCTTTAGACATATCAAAGAGTTTGGAAACAGTCCAACTGGATTTGGAAATCAGGATCTCTTGTAATATCTGTGAGTAATTTTATTAGAATTTTGGAGATAGAAGTCAAGTTGCAATTGACTTAGGTGGTGGGGAACTGGGGAAATTAAAAGTGATTACTATGGTCACTAAGAGAAATAGGGAGACAGAGTCAACTTCACGGATGTGAACGTTCAGAAAAAGTACAGTTGTTCATTAAAAAAATAAAATAAATATGGAAGGAAAGAAACAGTATATTTCTATAAATGAAGGGCAAAAGAGAGATATAGCCAAAATATCTGGAAAAGGCTAAAGAACATTGATGAGGCAATCCAAGATAGAGCAAAGTGTACAGGTGACAATGTGACCCTCAGGAGTAGGAAACATGAGTACTGTTAGGTATAGATGGGAACTGGAGAAGGAGGTGGCTTGGCACTTTCCCCAATGACAGCACTATTTTATTTATGAAGTAACAAAAGATATGCTGATGGTAAGACATGTAGAACTCCTTTAGGAAACTTGGGGAGAGAGAATATTTGAATGCAATGAGCACCTTAAGGATAAATATTCTAATCACTAAGGAATCTCTGAGAATGGTGGCTGTTTTTAATATTGCTCCCACTAGCGCTTATCACTACACTCTTTGCTGCTAAGTCGCTTCAGTCGTGTCCGACTCCTAGCGACCCCATGGGTCTGCAGCCTACCAGGCTCCTCCACCCATGGGATTTTCCAGGCAAGAGTACTGGAGTGGGGTGCCATTGCCTTCAATATGTCCCACAAATATTTATTGAGATCAGCGTATTTGTGCCTGGCACTGTATTAAGTTATAGCTAGTTTTACAAGACAAGGAGAAGAGGTGGTTCTTCAGGGAGCTTGTGCTTCTGTCCTGTCAGGTAGCATTAGGCCAAGGAAAATAGCTTATTTCAGCCCATTCTCTTGTACTGAACAGTATTTCATTGTCATATTACTCTATTTGCTGTTCCTATGTGAATGCTTCATGGTTTCCTTGTACTTCCCTGGGCATGTTACCCGTATTTTGAGAATGGAGAAAGGATCCATAATGATAACATTTTGTTCTTTCTTCTTATGCCTTCAAATTTATTTTGTTGGTTATTTATTAGTGCTGCCTGCTGTGAGCAGCTCTATCTTGATTTAGCATCATCAGTGATGACTGTATTAAGGTGATCATCCCTTTGTAAGATCAGTAACCAGGACACTAACCACAAAGCTCATTCCATTAACTCACGAAAACAATGTTCATTTATTTTTAGCTTATCCAGTAATCTTTAAACTGCTTTTTCAGGTATACATCACCACACTTCCTATATCTATAGTGTTTTCAACATTTATTATTTTTTCAGTATAGTAATTTAGAATGTTTGCCTCTCTCAAATTTTATGAAATAAAACTACAATCATTTAGCCATTGCCATTATGCTAATTTATGAATTTATTCATTTATTTATGGCACATGAAAGTGAAAGTGAAGTCGCTCAGTCGTGTCTGACTCTTTGTGTCCCCGTGGACTGTAGCCTATCAGGCTCCTCCGTCCATGGGATTCTCCAGGCAAGAATACTGGAGTGGGTTGCCACATGAAATGCTTCATAAATAATAGGGATATAATTAGCTGCTTAAAAGTAAAAAGCACTTACTAGAATAAAAATACTTACCTGACAGAAAGGTTTAAAAATATAATTTTTTTTCTATATATTCACTCCATGCTTAATATAAATGGTAGTGGAAATTACTGGTTCCCCTTCTATCCCTGCAAGCATTCATACCTTTTCTTTGCCACCAGGAAGCAGTGATTTAGTTCTAGTGGGTTGATCACATCACTGACAGCAGAAAAGGAACTCTACCATTCAGTGTAAATCACACATCCCCATCTCAGTGACTGTCCAGGGAACTTGCGCTAAGTTGGTCCAACCAGAATGAAGGGCACAACAGTTATTCTCTGGTTGGGGGATTTTTCTCCCTGATGGTGTGGTACCAAAATGTGACATGTGGCCCTACTGCAGCTGAGTGGAGGGGGGTTGGTTGAAGCAAGGGGCTGACCCACAGAACAGAAGCGATCAATCCCATAATGAGCCAGGTCTGCCCTATCTCTGGTTATTTCAAGCATGTGAGCCAATAAAATGCCTTTACAGCTTTCAAAACATCATCTTCCTAATTATTACAAAACCCCGCTATAAAAAAAACTGCGGTAGAAACCCTTTGAAGCTAGGCACACTGATGAGTTACCCTGACTCAATGAGATACTGATGTCTACATGTTTCTGAAACTCAGATTTTTCCCTGGGTAATGGGGATAATCATACTATATTGTGGTTATCATAAGAATTAAAATAATATATGTAGAAAAGTTACCACATAGTACATTTATTGTTACAAGGTAGTATAGGAATACTATATCAAAGAAGAGACTTTTGGACACAATCGTCTAAGTAAAATATTCCCTAGGTTGATTTTTTGAAGTCTCAATTCATGTAGCTAAGGCACTGCTATCTGCAGATGAGCAGCAGCCATAGTAATTGCATGCCCATCGGCACTGGAACTAGTTTTATAATTTTCATGTTCTGGAATTTCTGTGCCCACTGAGTGAAATCTTTCTTCACATATTACATTTTACTGGTTTCTCTGAATGGTTATCAATATCCTCATTGCATTCTAAGTTTTTGGCAAAAGAAATGAAGAATTCTCCAGCCTAATTTTTTTTCTTTTTCTTGAGATGCTAACTACTAACTATTCCTGGATACCAGGTGCTGGATCTGATCCTCTAAATTCTTATCCAGAGCAGTGTTTCTTCAGAATGGTCAGATAGTCTATGACCTCCCTGCTGCCTCATCTTTGTGAATCCCTGGAATTATCTGGAGACTTCTGTGCAATTTCTCTCTCATCAGACTCTGGGCACTGACCCTAGGTTAGCTTGAATTTTATCTTCTTCTTTGCACATTGCAATAGAACCTGAAGACCACTTCCCCATTCCTTCTTCAGGAGCAATCCTCACAGCAAGGTTGGATTTTCAGGGCTCAGCACTACTCTTCTTTGCATTTTCTTTCTCTTAAGGCATGCTACTCAGAGAGCTTAATGGGCTTCATGAGTTCTCTTAAATTCAGAAAAAAATTTAAACATGCATAAATATAAATATTTTCAGAAATCGTTAGAGTTAAACAATTGATATACATTCCATTTTTTTTTAATTTCAAAAACTTTGGCTAACATTACTGAGCCTTAATTATACACCACTAATTAGGCTAAAATTTTATATATACTTTCTCATTCCAAAGAAGGCATTCTTTAAAGACCTGTGTTTTCATTTCTCCGAGAATTGCAATATTTGGGAATGTTAAACTCCCTCAAATAGGATGTGACTAACTTTAAAAGTAAACAATATTGACAAGGAAAAGCTATTTCTTCCTATTATGTACATGTTCAAAGTCAAAATAAGAATTAAAAAGTAGTAACCTAAATCTAAGAGATATAATATCTTTGCACTGTGACAAATTTTGTAACAGAAAAATTTAAAGGAAAAAATCTCATAGTTTTAAATATAGCAGCCTGTAAATTTCTCATACTAATTATACTTTACTTTACCTTATGAAACTACCTTAAATTTCACTTTGGCATATGAAATTGCCTTACATCATATAAACTGAACTTATGAAACTAAGCAATTTTGTTTTTCCTTTTGGGTTATGATATTGAGTATTCTTTTGTCCAGTAATCAACAAATTCCAACTGTAAGTATAAAGCTGATAGTTGCCTTCAAGTTTTCGTATCATTTTATATCATCATTTCCTTGAATGACTTAAGGAAGTTGTTTCTGTAGTAAGTCACTTGGAATGATTATGATAATGCAATTACATTTATGAGTTTGGGTTTCTTTTTCTAGTTACTCTAGAAATTAAATATAAAAAGTATTTTGTGTAAATAATTCTTCTTTTTTAGGTCTTCAATTTAGGTGATACTTACAAATTTAGGTAAATAGAATCCAGTGAGAATTGTTGGTGGAATTATGTAAACTTTATAATATTTTGAGCTGAGAAAATCAAGAAAATTCCACTTCCTGACCTATGTACTCAAGGGATGTTCTGAAGATTAATGTGTTTCTTTCAGAGCACTAAGGTACATTTAGAGCACTAAAGAAGTCATTTACTAAATGGTGCCCCTGGGACTTGAAAGAGTTAATGTACCTCTCAAAGGTGAGCAATGAACTCTCAAATGTGTGCAAGGATCAGTACCAGAGCTTATAAAGAATTATAAGAATGTTAGTCAAAAGCAGCTGTTAGTCATAGCTCTATTACTCATGGCTATAACATTTAGTCAGTATATTTGCTAGCATTCAGTGGGTCCCTTATAAACAATGCAGAGAAATGAGAATCTCCTTACTTTTAAAAGTGAAAACATGAGGTGAGATAAACATTGGCCAAGAGAAAATGTTGTAAATGTGTAAATGTTATCCAAATAGCTTGAATTTCAAGAATGTGACAAATTATGGAAAGCTAGGGCTTCAATCCAAAAGTGCTTTTTTCCCCAGTTACATCAGAAAAGTTATTAAATCCATTGCATATTTTCTTCTAAAAAAGTATTAAAGATAATTCTGAGAAAATTTACAATATGTAATGTTAAGTGATAAAATAAGGATATAAGACTGCCTATAGAATATAACACAATTTTATTTAGTATATCAATCTAAGATATGAAAAGCCAAAGGAAATACAGCAAAGGATTACAAGCTTTCACTCTAGGTGATGGGATTATAAATTATAGTTTATTTTCTTACAATTTTTCTGCCCTTATCTAATTTTTTTTGCAATGAACATTTTTCTTGTGACAGTTAAATGTTGAGAAAATGTGAAAATAGGTTAGTGGCAACTTTAAAATGTTAAATAAATGTTGCTACTTGGCTTTTTTTCATCTGAAGTAAGAAATTTGAGCATCATTCTATGCAGGATCCTTGCTAAAAGCGAAAACTGTGCTCTCCTCAGTGATGCTTATGGAGAAATCAATTATTCTTCACAGGCTAATCCAAGTTGCTCAGTATGGAAGTTGGGCACAAAGAAGAGAGACAACTCTGTACTTTGAATGACGGTAGACCCTGAAATCCTCTCCTTACCTTTCTTCTCAACTTCTTATCTTTCTGGGTAATAAATCTACACTCATGGCTTCAAATGTTGATCTACATGCTAAAAGCTCTCAAATACTTATCTCTAGAATATGACTCTCTCCAGTTTTCCCTATTCAAATACATAGACATCTGTAAATACGGATAACTTAGTATTCAATTCAAGAAGAAAACAGACTCAACTGAACTCAGAAGCTTCCCTAAAATATCTCTTCTTTCAGTTTCCTCTCCCAGAGAATGGCATTACCATCCTCCCAATTTCCTAAAGCAGAAACAATGAAGCCACACTTGACTCCTTATATCCCCGTTCACTAACTCTTCTACAAATATTTTACCTATGTATTTCTGATTTTTTTTTTATTTCTCTTGAACTCACTCTTACAACACCTACCAGAGTCCTCAATTTGTCTTACATGAGTTACTGCAATAACTGAAAATTTTCAATTCTGAAATTGTTTCCCTGCATTTGGCTTCCTCTTTTCATATTTGTCATCCACTTTAAAGCTGGAATCACATGAAGTCATAATTTAGGCCCATGTTTATCTCTGATTCCTAAGCTCTTTCCACTGTAATTTTTGCTTCCCTATGATAAAGAATTTGGAAAAGCTTCAACCATCTGTTTAGAGGGGAGAAAATGTAGCCTTCCAGTTAAAGATGGCAGCTTGAACTCACGCATCAGCTTTCACTTCCTCCTCAAACCCCACAAAAATAATAGAAAGCATGATTTTTATCTTTTGTTCATAAATTCAAAAGCTAAATAGAAATTTCAATATACATCTGAAAGTTGGAAAATGACAACTTATAATCTAGCGAATTTGGGGGAAGTTTAAGAAACAGTTAAACGATCTTTTCATTGACTCTGTCCTCTCTAAGCTGCAACTGTTCCTCAGGAAACACTGGATGGTTATATTAGTTTGCCCAACAACAGAAGGATACACTTCATCATGTGGGTCCTGCATGCAAAGCAATATATTGATTGGGGTCTCAAAGAAACAACATATTTATAAGTGTAAAAGTAAGTTGCTTCCCCTCATCACGTACTGGAGCTTCCCTGGTGACTCAGATGGTAAAAATCTTCCTGCAACATGGGAGACCCCTACTCATTCCCTTGATGGGGAAGATCCCTCAGAGAAGGGAATGGTTACCCACTCCAGTATTCTTGCCTGGAGAATTCCATGGACAGAGGAGCCTGGCAGGCTACAGTTCATGGGTTGCAAAGAGTCAGACATTACTAAGCAACTAACACTGTCATTTTCACCTTGTACTACATTTAAAAACAAAGAATGAGAAACAACCAGCCATAATACAACGTGACAAATTCTGCTATATACTTATGAGTTAAATGCAGCCAATCTGTACTGGTGGCTGCCATAGGAAGAGTTTTCTTTTTAAGTTCAGCTGTATCGATTTTTGTAGAATTCTTAAGAAAAGATGCTAATCAAGCAATGATATAATGATGATAATGTTTATGACCTGCATAAACAATGCTTGCATTTACAATAAAAATGCTGCTAGAGAACAGGAACAGATAAATCACCCAACAACAACACGTGTGCCTTAGATGTCAGGCACATAGCAAATTTTGGAGAAGGGATATTGTAATGAACTACTCATTTCAGATTTTATTCCATTTTAATGACCACAGTTTAGCCCAAACAGCAAAGGTGCTCTATCCATAAAAGATATAAAGAACTCCAGAAAGTATTCAAATACTCAGTACAAATTCATCTTGGCAATTAGAAAGAGTGAACATATATCTGCATCTGAATTCTCACTGTATCTGTAATTATCTTATTTCCAATCGCTTTTACTTCATAATCAGATGACAGATATTTTTATGACATTTTTATGACTTCCTCCCAAATATATTGTTAGGTCTTGAATGGGAAAACCAGGAGTCGTTTATTTTTCTGCCTCCTGAACCCAGCAAAATGCTCAAACAAATCATGGATACTCAATAAATGATGAATGACTTAGTTGACCCTAATTCCAATACCAAAAATTATTCATTCTTCTTTGTGACCAAGGGTCCTTTTTGTCAACTGGATGAACAGCTGAATTCTTGTGTTACAAATCCTGTGCCAGGGTCCCTTCCACATAGCCCAGTTCCCTTGGTCTAAGATTCCTATTCTCTGGGAAACTAGAACTAGTTTGGAATTCTGCTCCTCAAAATCGCTATGAAACTTTCACTATGACACTTAATATACTACTGTGGTCCTCTATTTATATGAGAATACTACGTATGTTTATCTAATTTTTGTGTTCACTTGAGAGTGTTGCTGAGGCACTAGCATGTTGAATAACCACTATAATGCTAGTCACTTTCAGATGCTGTACTTGTTTTGTCATGACAAAATATCATACATAAAGTGGCTTCAACAATTGAAATACAGTCTCATACTTCTGGAGGTTAGAAGTTCAAAATCAGGGTGTGCAGGGTCTATTCTTTCTGAAGGCTGTTGAGGAAGGATATCTCCTAACTTCAGGTGGTTTACTGATAGTCATCAGTGTTCCTTCTTGAGTACATATATCATCCCAACCTCTGCCTTTATCTTCATGGGTATTCTTCCTGTGTATTCACATTGTCTTTCTTTGTGCACGTCTCTGTATCCAAATATCCTGCCTTTTATAAGGTCAGTCACAGCAAATTAGGGCACAATCTAATGACTTTATTTAAACTTGACTACTTCTCTAAAGATCCTGTCTCCAAATAAGGTCACACTTGGAGGTATTGGGTGTTAGGTTTTCAACATCTGAACTTTGAGGGGGCATGAGTCAACCCATAACAATGTTCACTGTCTACAGGGAATTATGCTGAATGTCTTTGGTATGGGAGCATACCTGGTACAGTTGAGAGTGGTATTATCATTCTGAAAATTTGGGAATAAAGTAAGTGCTATATATTATGTCTGTGACCCTTACACATTCATCTCTGCCAGACTCCAAGAACTGCGTGGGTACAGATAGAATCAGGCCTTTTTTAGCTTGAATTCATAAGTGCTTTCTCTGGAAAATGGGCTTCCCTCATAACTCAATCAGTAAAGACTCAGTGAAGTCGCTCAGTCATGTCCGACTCTTTGCGACTCCATGGACTGTAGCCTACGAGGCTCCTCTGTCCATGGGATTCTCCAGGCAAGAATACTGGAGTGGGTTGCCATTTCCTTCTCCAGGGGATCTTCCTGACCCAGGGATAGAACCCAGGTCTCCCACATTGGAGGCAGACACTTTAACCTCTGAGCCACCAGGGAAGTCCCCAATCAGTAAAGAATCTGCCTACAATGCAGGAGATCCAGGTTCATTTCCTGGGTCTGGAAGATCCCCTGGAGAAGGAAATGGCAACCCACTCCAGTATTCTTGCTGGAGAATCCCATGGGCAGAGAAGCCTGGCAGGCTACAGTCCACGGGGTCACAAGAGTCAGACACAACTTAGCGACTAAACCACCATCTCTGGAAAATGAGATTAATGTAAGAAAATATACTAACATCAGGGATTCTAGCAAGGGAATACCCCAAAGAATCACCCTACTCTAGAATCCACAGTTTACTAGCACTGCCCAGTATCACATAGACAGAACTTCTAATCAACGTTTGGCTGTCCAAGTGAAATACGAACAGATAGCCATAGGTCACCACAGTTTCAGAAGTCCTTTAATATCAAAGACAGAAGCTAAGATAAATAAACAAACAGAAATGCCAAATAAAAAAAAAAACCTTGGAGGAAATAGAATATAGGAGAAAAAAAGCTCCAAAAAACTGTTAGTGTCAAGGGTGAGGGAGGTACAAAAGCAGAGCAGGAGAGAATCTGAGAGGATGATGTAACAGTTCGGTATTATGAATGACTGTGGTAGTGGATGTATGATTTTATTCATTTGTCATAATGCATACAAATGCACATCATAAAGAAGAAAGTCTATTGTATTAATATATGAAAATTTAAAATATCACTTGGATATAAGTAGAATCCAAAAAAAATAAATAAATAAAAGATGGGTTTCCCTGGTGTTCCCTGGTGGCTCAGATGGTAAAGAATCTGCCTGTAATGCAGGAGACCTAGGTTCAATTCCTGTTTCTGGAAGATCCGCAGGAGAAGGGAATGGCAACACATTCCAGTATTCTTGCCTAGGGAAACCCACGGACAGAAGAGCCTTGTGAGCTACAGTCCATGGAGTCACAAAGAGTTGGACACGACTGAGCAACTAACACTTTTTCACAGTATCCAAAATAGAATGTAAACTGTAGCAAATGAATCTAACTGTAAAACATGAATAATATTGCCAATACTAAGAAGTTGAATTGTGTCCTCTAAAAAAGATATGTTGAAGTGCTACCTCCAGTACCTATGAATGTGATCTTATTAGGAAATGGGGGTTTTACAGATCCAATCAAGCAAAAACAAGGCCATCAGAGTGAAGCCTAACCCAATGTTTGGTGTCCTCATCAAAAAGGGAAATTTGGACATAGAGGCAGACACACACAGAGGGAAGAAAATTTGAAGCCACACAGAGAGAAGAGGACCATACTGAACAAAATGATGCATCTACCAGTCAAAGAATAGGAAGAACTGCTGGCAAACACTATAAGCTAGAATAGGCTGGGCAAGGATTATCCCTCTAAAGCCATCAGAGAGAATATGGCCCCTTAGTTACCTTGACTTCAGGCTTATAGCCCCTTAAACTGTGAGAAAATCATTTCTGTTATTCTAAGCTATTCAGCTTTGATACTTTGTTATGGCAGCCCTAGGAAAATAATACAGTAAATTACTTTGGAAAGCAGCATTTTGATTAGATTCTATAAGGCTAATAACAAAAAGAACAGTGTACAAATACTATACTCTTGTTAACAGATTTGATTCTCATAGGAATATAGTTTAGAATTTCAGAACTACTTTACATATACAGTAGGGGTGAACAAACAAATAAATATATAGCTGATAATGCAAAGTGTCTCTGCTTTTTTTAAAAAAGCAGAGACATTACTTTGCCAATAACAGTCCTTCTAGTCAAAGCTATGGTTTTTCTATTAGTCGTGTATGGATCTGAGAGTTGGACTATAAAGAAAGGTGAGTCCCAAAGAATTGATGCTTTTGAACTGTGGTGTTGGATAAGACTCTTGAGAATCCCTTGGACTGCAAGGAGATCCAACCAGTCTATCCTAAAGGAAATCAGTCCTGAATATTTGTTAGAAGGACTGATGCTGAAGCTGCAATATTTTGGCCATCTGATGTGAAGAACTGAACATTGGAAAAGACCCTGATACTGGGAAAGATTGAAGGCAGGAGGAGAAGGGGACAACAGAGGATGAGATGGTTGGATGGTGTCAATGACTTGATGCACATGAGTTTGAAAGAACTCTGGAAGATAGTGAAGGACAGGGAAGCCTGGTGTCCTTCAGTCCATGTGGTCACAAAGAGTTGGGCATGACTGAGCAACTGGAGAAGGCAATGGCATCCACTCCAGTACTCTTGCCTGGACAATCCCATGGACAGAAGAGCCTGGTAGGCTGCAGTCCATGGGGTCACAAAGACTGGGACACGACTGAGAAAATTCACTTTCACCTTTCACTTTCATGCATTGGAGAAGGAAATGGCAACCCACTCCAGTTTTCTTGCCTGGAGAATCCCAGGGATGGAGGAGCCTGGTAGGCTGCCAACCATGGGGTCGCACAGAGTCGGACACGACCGAAGCGACTTAGCAGCAGCAAAGCAACTGAACTGAATGCAAAGTGAGAGTGATTTTCATGTTTTGGAGAAAGACAATACATATATGTAAAGACAAAATTGAGATGGACTCTGTGGTGTTGGATTAGAATTGCAGCTATCAATATAAAGTGGTTTTAAATGGTTGACCAAAAGTTTATCAATAATCGATCTAAGAAAGAAACAGAACTTTTTATTTGAGCAAGTCACTGCTACATGGAACAGCAGACTGTTTCAAAATTAGGAAAGGAATACATGAAGGCTGTATATTGTCACTCTGCCTATTTAACTTATTTAACTTAGAGCTTCCCTGGTGGCTCAGATGGTAAAGCATCTGCCTGCAATGTGGGAGACCCAGGTTTGATAGCTGGTCAGGAAGATCCCCTGGGGAAGGAAATGGCAACCCACTCCAGTACTCTTGCCTGGAAAATTCCATGTAGAGGAGCCTGGTAGGCTACAGTCCATGGAGTCACAAAGTGTTGGACATGACTGAATGACTTCAATATCTTTCTTTCTTTCTTATTTAACTTATATGCAGAGTACATTATGTGAATGTCATGCTGGATGAATCACAAGCTGGAATCAAGATTCACAGGAGAAATATCAACAACCTCAGATTTGCTGATGATACTACCCTAATAGTAGAAAGTGATAAGGAACTAAAGTGTCTCTTGATGAAGGTGAAAGAGGAGAGTGAAAAAGCTGGCTTAAAACTCAATATTCAAAAAACTAAGATCACAGCATGCAGTCCCATCACTTCATGGTAAATAGATAGGGAAAAAGCGGAAGCAGCAGCAGACTTTATTTCCTTGGGCTCCAATTTCACTGCAGACAGTGACTGTAGCCACAAAATTAAAAGATGTCTGCTCCTTGAAAGAAAAGCTATGACAAACCTAGACAGTATATTAAAAAGCAGAGACATCACTCTGCCAACATAGGTCTATATAGTCAAAGCTATATTTTTTCCAGTAGTCATTATGTATGTGAGAGCTGGATGATAAAGAAAGCTGAGAGCTAAAGAATCAATGCTTTTGAATTATGGTGCTGGATAAGGCTCTTGAGAGTCCCTTGGACAGCAATGAAATCAAACCAGTCAATCCTAAAGGAAATCAACCCTGAATATTCACTGGAAGGACTGATGCTGAAGCTGAAGCTCCAATCCTTTGGCCACCTGATGCGAAGAACCAATGCAACGGAAAAAGATGCTGGGGAAGATTGAGGGCAGGAAGAGAAGGGGGGACAGAGTATGAGATAGTCAGATAGCATCACTGACTCAATGGACATGAATTTGAGCAAACCCCAGGAGTTAGTGAAGCACAGGGAAGCCTGGTGTGCTGCAGTCCATGGGGTTGCAGAGAGTTGGACACAAATTAGTGATTGAAAGACAGCAACTCACATGGAATGGACACCTTAGTGAGTGCTTTCAGTGCTTTTCCAAGTATGGGAAGATGGAAGACTTCAGGCTCATAAAAAATTTTCTTATGAAAATACCTAACTATATGAAGGCCTGTACTGACAGTTTTTCCAGAGTAAAAATTGCCTCATCCTGATCTTCAGTCTGAATTCCTTTGTAGATTAATAACTGCACTGATTAACAACTTGATTATTTTAGAACTGGATGGTGGACAACGTTCTTTATTTTACAGTCTCTTCCTTTTGATCTTAATTGTAACCAAGCTCTGGGAGGCATTTTGTGACCAATTTGTCCCAAGGCAATAGGAATGCTCATCCCCAGGTCAAGTGAAGATTTCAATAATAATTCGCAGCATGCTTTTATTGGACAAGGCCCTGTTAATAGTAAACAGAAAGTAGCTGGACTGTCTGTCTTACTACTTTGTCATGGTCTGGGAAATGGTTCCCTCTTATTTCTTCTTCCCATATCTAGAGTTATACTATCACGATCATTGACCTTACAGAACTATATATTTGGTCGATCTTTTCAAATTTCCTAATCATTAATTTTATCTGAGTTTCAGTCACACATTTGGTAATTCAAGAAACAATATTCTTGTAAAATAGAATACAAGTAAATCTGAATGCCAAGTTCCAAAGAATAGCAAGGAGAGATAAGAAGGCCTTCCTCAGGGATCAATGCAAGGAAATAGAGGAAAACAACAGAATGGGAAAGACTGGAGATTTGTTCAAGAAAATTGGAGATACCAAAGGAACATTTCATGCAAAGATGGGCTTGATAAAGGACAGAAATGGTATGGATCTAACAGAAGCAGAAGATATTAAGAAGAGGTGGCAAAAAAGAAGAACATAGAAGAACTGTACAAAAAAATCTTCATGACCCAGATAATCACAATGGTGTGATCACTCACCTAGAGCAAGACATCCTGAAATGTGAAGTCAAGTGGGCCTTGGAAAGCATCACTACAAACAAAGCTAGTGGATGTGATGGAATTCCAGTTGAGCTATTTCAAATCCTGAAATATGATGCTGTGAAAGTGTTGCACTCAATATGCCAGCAAATTTGGAAATCTCAGCAGTGACCACAGGACTGGAAAAGGTCAGTTTTAATTCCAATCCCAAACAAAGGCAATGCCAAAGAATGCTCAAACTACCACACAATTGCACTCATCTCACACGCTAGTAAAGTAATGCTCAAAATTCTCCAAGCCAGGCTTCAGCAATACGTGAACTGTGAACTTACAGATGTTCAAGCTGATTTTAGAAAAGGCAGAGGAACCAGAGATCAAATTGCCATCTGATGGATCATCAAAAAAGCAAGAGAGTTCCAGAAAAACATCTATTTCTGCTTTATTGACTATGCCAAAGCCTTTGACTGTGTGGATCACAATAAACTGTGGAAAATTCTGAAAGAGATGGGAATACCAGACCACCTGACCTGTCTCTTGATAAACCTGTATGCAGGTCAGGAAGCAACAGTTAGAACTGGCATGGAACAACAGACTGATTCCAAATAGGAAAAGGAGTACGTCAAGGCTGTATATTGTCACCCTGCTTATTTAACTTATGTGCAGAGTACATCATGAGAAACGCTGGGCTAGAAGAAACACAAGCTGGAATCAAGATTGCCAGGAGAAATATCAATAACCTCAGATATGCAGATGACACCATCCTCATGGCAGAAAGTGAAGAAGAACTAAAGAGCCTCTTGATGAAAGTGAAAGAGGAGAGTGAAAAAGTTGGCTTAAAGCTCAACGTTCAGAAAACTAAGATCATGGCATCTGGTCCCATCACTTCATGGGAAATAGATGGGGAAACAGTGGAAACAGTGTCAGACTTTATTTTTTGGGGCTCCAGAATCACTGCTGATGGTGACTGCAGCCATGAAATTAAAAGATGCTTATTCCTTGGAAGGAAGGTTCTGACCAACCTAGATAGCATATTTAAAAGCAGAGACATTACTTTGCCAACAATGGTCTGTCTAGTCAAGGCTATGGTTTTTCCAGTGGTCATGCATGGATGTGAGAGTTGGATGGTGAAGAAAGCTGAGCGCCGAAGAATTGATGCTTTTGAACTGTGGTGTTGGAGAAAACTCTTCAGAGTCCCTTGGACTGCAAGAAGATCCAACCAGTCCATCCTAAAGGAGATCAGTCCTGGGTGTTCATTGGAAGGACTGATGTTGACGCTGAAACTCCAATACTTTGGCCACCTTATGCGAAGAGTTGACTCTTTGGTAAAGATCCTAATGCTGGGAAGGATTGGGGGCAGGAGGAGAAGGGGACGATAGAGAATGAGATGGTTGGATGGCATCACCGACTCGATGGACATGGGTTTGGGTAAACTCCGGGAGTTGGTGATGGACAGGGAGGCCTGGCGTGCTGTGATTCATGGGGTCACAAAGAATCGGACATGACTGAGCAACTGCACTGAACTGAACTGAAATATAGCTAGTAACATTAATAAGGTCATAAGTAAGTATTTTAACTAAGAATTTCCATTAGGTACAGCCCAGTATCTCCCCATCTGACCAGTCTGTTCTATACCAATCACTATCTTTAAGGGAAATAATATATTGACATTATGCATAAAAAGTTTACCAAAGATGTCTGCACATACAAGTGGTAGGTCATTGTGACCCCTTATAGGATTGAGAAATGAATGTTATATTTTAAGGAGTTATATAATGATGCCAGAAAGAGAAAAATTGATCTTTGCAGTTAAGGAGGTCATTCTGCCATTGGAGAGGTCTCAATAACACATGGTGCAAAGGTACAATGCACACTAGAGGGTGAAGGAGGAGGCAAAAGGACAGATGGGGGTATAGATATGTGCGTGTATATGTGACTTAACATGTATACATATGTTTTCAAGGTCTGTTCACTGAAAGGTCCTATAACCAGTCCTAGACTTAGGGCCAGGATTTAGTTTCTAAATATCATTATTCAGTTAAGTCTAACCAGGGCTCCTTAGAAAAGATGTTGATTCCAGGGCTGGGACAATGTAAACAAATGATGAGCCTGGAACATCTTGCTGTGCTTTTTGTATATATTGCATAAGTAAAAAAGTGCTCAAAATAGGTGAATGCATGCTAAAATGTCACTGAAACCAGAATGACACAATGGTCAAGGATCAAATCTAGTACAATCAGAGCAAGAAAATAAATCATAGTAGTATTAAACTCAGAGAATAAAATAAATATCCATGACTCTATACTTATACAAATAAATAAAAAGTGGAAGAGAAGACAAAACTCTTCCTTATAAAAGAATTCAACACATTGTTGTATAGGCGAAACTGACACAGCAGTGCAAAACAACTATACTCCAATTAAAAAAGAGAATTCCAATTATTAGATGAAGAAGACATGAGAAAAATAAAAATCACAATTATACATAAAGAAAATGATTATTGTGAGTAATATATATCCCTGGCCATGGAAGCTAAAACTAAGGTGCAAATGTGTGAGATGAAATAGAATATCGCAGTCTCAAGAATCTCTCTTAAAATATTAATTAATTTCAAAGTGTAATAAAAGAGAAAAAAGTATTTTTACAGTGAATAAAACAGGCAGAAACCACCTTACCCAGAAAATCAAGGTAACTGTCATCAGTAATAAGACATATAAATATCAGGTATCTTTGAGATGAAATACTGAGAAGTGTACATTACCTTGTTTTCTCCAGAACTCATAACCTCAATCTAATCATGTGAAAACACTACATAAACACATACTGAATGATATGTTACAAAACAACAGATCAATACTCTTTAAAAGAAAGATCATTAAAGACAAGGAATGACTGAGGAACCGTCACAGATCTAAGGAGACTAAGGAGACATGATGGTTAGGTGTTCTGTGGAATTCTGGAAGAGATAAAATACATTAAAGGAAAAAAATATGGTAAAATCTGAATGAAGTCTATAGTTTAATTTATAGTATTTTATTAATGTTAATTTCTTATTTTGATCATTGTGCAATGGTTATGAAAGATATTAGCCTTAGGGGAAAATGAGTGTCGGTATATGAGAACACTCTGTACTATTTTTGCAACTATTGTAAATCTACAAAATAAAAAAATAAAATAAAACTGATAATTATAACCTCAGAGATGTATGAAAATATATTGAGATATGAATAAGAGCATAATACTATAAAAATAGTATTTAGGGAACAAAAAGATATCCCCAGAAAATTAAAATGATGAGAGTAGAAAAACTGCACATAAAAGTTGATGAAATCTCTCAGATGGTAGAAATCTCTCAGAAGGTAGAAAATTAAAGAAAAAATAGGAGAAAAACATTAAAAAAAAAATTAGAGGAGGACTTTAAAAGATCTAGCATCTAAGAGAGAAGAAATAATAAGAAGCTATCAAATTAATAACAAAATGTTTTAAGGAAATGTCCTAATTAAAAGATGTAGAGAATACCTTTATTTATCTAATAAGTATGGCATGAAAGTGAAAGTTGCTCAGTCGTGTCTCTTGGCAACCCCACGGACTATATAGTCCATGGAATTTTCCTGGCCAGAATACTGGAGTAGGTAGCTGTTCCTTTCTCCAGGGGATCTTCCCAACCCAGGGATCGAACTGAGGTCTGCTGGATTGCACGTGGATTCTTTACAGCTGAGCCATGAGGGAAGCCCAAGAATACTGGAGTGGGTAGCCTGTCCCTTCTCCAGTGGATCTTCCCAACTCAGGAACTGAACTGGAGTCTCCTGCACTGCAGGAAGATTCTTTACCAGCTGAGCTACCAGGGAATCCCAGTATAGTGTAATTGATATTTATTGATATCCAGTGCTACTGCATTGTATGAAAATACATTTTAAAAAGACACATTCCTGTGAAATTTCAGAACATTAAAGGCAAAGAAAAGATTTTCAGAGAGAGAAAAGATGTCTTACTAAGAAATTCAAAGATACAAAAGCATTTTATTCTTTTGGTCTTTTGAGCAGCAGCACTAGAAACTAAAAAAACAATAGAAAATGTTTAGCATAAAAACACTTTCAAATTGGAATATAAACAAACTAAGTGAGTGTATAAGTGAAAGTGTTACTAGCTCAGTCCTGTTTGACTCTTTGCAACCTCATGGACTGTAGCCTCTGTCCATGGGATTCTCCAGGCAAGAATACTGGAGTGGGTAGTCATTCTCTTCTCCAAGCGATCTTCCCAACCCAGGAACTGAACCCAGTTCTCCCACATTGCAGACAGGTTCTTTACTGTCTAGCCACCAGGGAAGCCCATAAACAAACTAAACTTCATTCAAATGTGAAAGCAAAATATAGACATTTTTACACAGGCAATATCTCAAACATTTACCTTTAACACACTTGTTTTAGAAAGCTATAGCAGGATATACTTCATAAAACCAAG
Organism: Giraffa tippelskirchi; assembly: GCF_054371585.1. Lineage (NCBI taxonomy): Eukaryota > Metazoa > Chordata > Mammalia > Artiodactyla > Giraffidae > Giraffa > Giraffa tippelskirchi. The sequence continues at coordinate 82,785,664 of NC_137275.1, read as the reverse complement.
GGAGTAAACATAGAAGTCATGCGCTTTGGCACAAAGAAGCAAAGGAAAAACCCTGAAATGTTTAAGGGTATTGCTCTCCAACTCACTCCTACCCTCAATGAAGAGTCTGTGAAAGAGATTTTCAAGATGAAATTTCATAGAATACTATACTGAAGTATTCAGTACATTAAAGAGAAAATTATGCAACTGAAAAATAAAGGAGGATAAATTTGTGTTCAGTGTATAGAAAACCAAGCAGAAAAATAGAAGTAATTACTAACTCCAGCAAAAAAAGAAGTTGTGCAGCAAAGGAAGAGTTATCCAGATATTACTGTGTATATGGCTCAGCAATGTACATATAAAGTTGAATACAGAAATGAAAAAAATTGCTATGTTTACATTGAGAGAGTGGGAAATTAGAAGCATGAATATGTGATGTGGAGGCAGGTATATGACAGAAAGCTAAATACTAATACTTCCATTGTGGGTAATCCAATGACAATTCTTACTGTGTTACGAGAAATACCAATGAATTGCATGGTGTTTAGAAATATAGGAGAAAATACTGAAAGAATAAATTCAAAAAGTTGAATAATCTTTAAGACATAATAAGAAAATACAAATGCAGAGTTTTTTTAATCTTTAAACAATGTTTATAAATAAAATCCACAAATATTGAAAACTCAGTATAAAAAAAGAAGAAATAACTAGTTGATTCACAAAGTAAAAAACAAACACATTCCAAAGTTATTAAAATTGTTTTGGCTAGCATTAAGAGAACATTTACTGTGTGCTACGTGCTTTTCTAAGTATTTCACATTGATTAACTTAATCCTCTTAATGGTTATTACCATTTAATAAAGACAGTATATTTACAGATATTGGACACACATAATGATACAGCAGCAACATAGTGTGCACCCAGTTAGTTTTGAATATGTGCATTCTTGATAGGAATACTCCAAAATCTCTCACATGATAAAATCTATTAGCAGAATGCTGCAGTCATGCGGTCAGATCCATGGAGGTGGTGCAAGAACACCTGGCTCTACATTTTGACCCTACAATTTACTAATTATGAAGTTTTTTACAATGCAGTTAATTTCTATGAACTTTAGCTTTTTTGTCTGTACTGAATAACTTTTTCCAAGTGCTGACATTAAAATAAAATAAGGTGATATAAAGTCAAGCATAGGGGAAAAACAATACAAAGCCTACATAGGGAATGGCAAGTAGCAGACATTCAATAAATTCACTCAATAAATGTTAACTGATTTGAATTAAATGTTACTGAAATGGATGTGAAGTTCAATGTTATATTGGTACACCTATAATTCTCAATCTAGCTATAGCTCCTTCAGAGTGTCTAAGGAAAAGCTATGGATACTTTGGGAAAGCTGAACCATACACATATTATGATAATTGAAAGTAGGTAGTCTAAGTTTTGTTCTACGTATATTATTTTCCCCAGAATCAATTTAGGATAATTGTTAATTAAGCCACCACGATATGCTTGACAATTTTTTTTTAAATGCTCCTTTTCCAAAAATATCTTGTTGTTTGAAATTAATTTATGCATCTGACTTAATTGAACTTGTTAAAATTATTCTCTTGGGTTGTTCTGCATGAATAATAGGTTCAGTCAATACTTTTACATTCCAGGAATGAAATGTTGACAACTGTAAAATGAATTTGCTTCTAAATAATCAGACTCTAGAAAACATTTTTGTAGAAGAGCAGCTTTTAAGTATTCAAAATAAGACATTTTTGTTGTCTGAGCATTTCCAATATGTCCAGAGAAATATTTGTGCCTTAGGAAGTTATGAGAAAAAAGTGTTCTGTGATGATAGAATATTTGGAAATTACTAAAAAAACATTAAAGTAAGATAGGGTTCTTTTTTGGGAGACTTTTCAGAACCTCTTATGTGGTAGCTTATGCTTGGATTTCTAATGGCATGTAAAATGTACACTGTTACCTCAAATTATATTGACCACAATATCTTTTTTGTTTGGTTTTGGTTTGTTTCTGAAGCTTACCTATTTCCTATTCCATTAACTTGACATTTTTATCTAGAAGCCAAATGAGTAATAGGTTTGATTTCCCCCAATTATTCTTTATATTTATTTTTCTATTTTACAACAATAGAAAGAAAGACATCAATAAATTCAGAAACCTAAATGAGTTGACATGTAGCTATAATTAAAACTCAAATAATATGTAAGAGTGAATTTTACCAAGAAAAGTATTCCTACTTTTAAATTACAAATATAGAAAACAAACATGGTTACCAAAAGGTGGAGGGAGGGATAAATTAGGAGCTTGGGATTAATAGATACAAACTATTAAATATAAAATCAACAACAAGGACACACTATCAAGTTTCCTGTCACAGGAACTATATTCAATATCTTGCAATAACCTATAATGGAAGAGACTCTGACTGAATCACTTTGCTGTACAGCTAAAACTAACACAATACTATAATCAACTATATTTCAATTAACAAAATTATAAACATAGAAGGAGTTAGTTTTGAATAGTGGTTCAAGCTATACTAAAATTTGGGTTGGAATTAGATCTGGGTGCACAGCTTTCCAAGATTAATTTGGTAAAACAGAGAGATAAATCTAGCATATTTTCTCATTTGGGTGAGGAATTTTGTTTTTCCAAAAGATACTTCCTTCTCAGAGAATGAACTGAACAATAACATACAGTCACTATCTAGAAAGCAAATTTGTACACAACCATTTTATTTTATATATTAAGTAAAAAGTAAAATATGAAAAATTTGTTTTTTCCAGGTGGCTAAATGTTAAGGAAATGGCAACCCACTCCAGTATTCTTGCCTAGAAAATCTCGTGGACAGAGGAGCCTGGTGGGCTGCTGTCCATAGGGTCACACAGAGTCGGACACGACTGAAGTGACCGAGCATGCATGCATGCATTGGAGCAGGAAATGGCAACCCACTCCAGTATTCTTGCCTGGAGAATCCCAGGGACAGAGGAGCCTGGTGGGCTGCTGTCTATGGGGTCGCGCAGAGTCAGACATGACTGAAGTGACTTAGCAGCAGCAGCAGCAAGTGGTAAAGAATCTGCCTTCCAATGTAGGAGACAGAAGAGACATAGGTTCTATGCTTGGATTGGGAATATTACCCTGGAGGAGGGCTTGGCAACCCACTTCAGTATTCTTGTGTGGACAATCCCATGGACAGGGAAGCCTGGCAGGCTACAGTCCATGGTGTCACAAAGAGTTGGACACAACTTAGCAAACGAACATGCACACATGCATGAGAAACTTGTTTAAAGAATTTAGTTATGAGCTCCTAACTTCACAAAATTGGACTACTCACATTCTGACCTGTAAAATATGGAAAACAAGAAAAAATATCAAGTTTCTGTTTTCCATGTAAGCTATGATAACAAATCATTATTATATTTAGAAATATATTGGATTTAAATTTAGATGCAAGTGGATAGCATAGGCAATTATCTGGATCATGTGTGGTAAGAAAAATATTCTAAATGGACTATCCAGATAGTGAATTAATAGACTTTATTATGTATAAAATGGACACTATATCTACCCAAAACATCTATTAACCTCAGGGACATCCCAAAGAGAAAAACCAGATAAGAGACACCCAGGTGTGCAGCCTAGTCTCTGTTCTTCTTAAGTCCCTTTCTGTAGAACTTAAGGGTAACATTAATCATACAGAGCAGTGTTTTTCTTTGTCTTAGTGACACCATAACATACACTACAAACTCACCACCTTTTCCCACTGGAATATAAGATTGCAGAGAAGCCCACCCTTCTTGCATCAAGAGTTGCCATAGATGTAGCCTCTTCTACAGTAAACATAGAATAGAAAACACCAGGGAAAGTGCTAGGTTTCAAGAATATGCAAGACATGTTGATTTCCAGGCTTCTGTGATAAATATAACAACATCAGAAATATTTATACTTTATATTTTCTTCATATAGATTATCTTCACAGAAAAATATAGAAATTTTATTTAATTCTTTTCAGTGTATAACATTCATTGAAAGAAATGTTTCAGTGGCTCTCTGATTTTTTTTAACCTAATGCATATAAACATTCTAACAATTTTCACTCTTTGAAGAAAATATTTCCTTCAATAAGTGTTATACATGCATCTCATTTCTTCACAACTAAAGTTTAAATAAAAGCAAAAAGCCACTAACACAGGACTAATTTTACAATGCAAGAAGATATTGTTCTTAAAACATCTTCCACTGTTAGCCTGTGGCTCCAGTGACTACCATCCAAAGAACAGGGAAGAAGAAACAATTTGGAGAGCAAGATAAGCTGTTTGCTGGGGGCACAGAATATGATAACTAGTGGGAAGTCATTAAATTATAAGTGCCTATAAGTGTGACTCATAATCTCTTCATTATATGTGTTTCAACTACAGCTCACCTTTTATAAACATCATTTCTCATCATGGAATTATTTCATAAATTTTAGAAATTAAAGAAAATATGATACCCTTAACTAATTGATATAATTTAACTTGAACTTGTAGTTTTATTTAATTTAAAGCCTTCATTAGAATTTTTTTTCCATTTCACTAGAAAGAATATGAAGGTTTTTACATGTAAAATAATGAACAACAGCCTTGAGATTTGTTTTAACTTTGCATACATGGGAAGAGAAAAGACAAAAATATTCCCCACCTTCAGGAACACATGCACAGATACCCTAAAATTTCAGTCCTATATGACTAGGTATTTTTCAGGATTGATAGTTTATTGAATTAAACATTATGTTCAAGTATGCATAGAAATAATAATAAATAATTCATAAATATCTGTAGTCCATTGCAAGAGATGGCCAAAGATCATTTTTACATCTCTACACATATTTCTTTGCAATGTGTCTACTAGCACTTTTTTTCATCAAGTGGTAAAGTCTCTTTCTACTCTTCTTGAATTTGAGCTGGCCCTGAGGATATTCTTCAACCAAGAGAACATGGTGAAATTGATGCTGTGTGATTTCTGGATCCAGACTTCAAGAGTAATTGTAGATTCTGCTGGAACTATCTTAGAACATGCTGAACCTTGTAAACAAGCCTGAGATAAGCTCCTTGAGGGTGAGATACTAGTGGAAAGAGAGACCCAACCAACAAAACAACAGATGCCCAAAATGTGTAGGGCTATTAATATTTCAGACCATCTGTCCTTCTGGAGCCACCAGTTGACTGCAGATGAATACATGATTCAGGTGAGACTAGCAGAAGAACTACCAGCTGAACCCAATCCAATTGCCAACTCATAGAATCATGGACAAATAGAGTTGTTCTTTTAAGCCACTGTTTTTTGGATGGTTTGTTTTGTAAAAATAGATTACTGAGACAACAGCATTTTACCAAAGGCATAATATATGGAATATCTTGCAAACACCCAAAGAGATGACATTATGCATACTGCTTTTTACATAATTTATAAACTGTATATTTATAATGTTCTAATTAAGAATTCATTAAAGATATTGGTGCTTGTGGTAAATAAGCAAACAAACAAAACACTCCTTGCCAATGCAGGAGATGTTAAGTGATGCAGATTTGACCCCTGGGTCAGGAAGATCCCCTGGAGGAGGGCATGGCAACCCACTCTAGTATTCTTGCTGGAGAACCTCATGGACGGAGGAGCCTGGTGGGCTGTTAGAATCCATATGGACGGAGGAGCCTGGTGGGCTGTTAGAATCCATAGGGCTGCAGAGGGTTGGACACGACTGAAGGGACAAAGCACACACACATGCAAAGATATCATTCTGTTCAGTCATTCAATCGTGTCCAATTCTTTCCCACCCCATGGACTGAAGCACACCAGGCTTCCTTCTCCATCACCAACTCCCAGACCCTGCTCAAACTCATGTCCATCAAGTCAGTGATGCCATCCAACCAGCTCATCTTCTGTTGTCCCCTTCTCCTCCTGCCTTCAATCTTTCCGAGCATTAGGGTCTTTTCCAATGAGTCAGTTCTTTGCATCAGGTGGCCAAAGTATTGGAGCGTCAACTTCAGCATCAGTCCTTCCAATGAATATTCAGGACTGATTTCCTTTAGGATTGACTGGTTGGATCTCCTTGCAGTCCAAGGGACTCTCAACAATCTTCTCCAACACCACAGTTCAAAAGCATCAATTCTTGGGCTCTCAGCTTTCTTTATGGTCCGATTCTCACATCCATACATGACTACTGGAAAAATCATAGCTTTGACTATACAGACCTTTGTCAGTAAAGTATCGTACCAGCTAATATATATATATATATATATATATATATGTATATATATATATATATATATATATATATGATACCATTTTAAAATCAGTTTTTGAATGATTCTCATCATTAATTCTTTTTCTGATTTCCTTATTCACAACAAAACTTTTTTTCATATTGAATTTGTTCAGCTTGATTTCCTTTTGGTTAAGTATATTGTCCTGAATTCTACTTAATGAATTTCATTATATTGTTGTAGAATGTTGTTTCTAGGGTCATTTGGGACTCTCCTGTCTTTCTTAGATGTGCTGTTCACACTCCTTAGTTTAGTGTCACTGACATTCTATCATCACGTTTCTTGTTTAAAATGTGAAATCTCATTGAGTGTAAGGTTAATTACAGAGGAATATTTCTTGGATCTCCCCATGCAGAAGACACAGCTGCAGTCCTGACAAGAGTGTTTGCCTGCCCCTGCCCTGTCTCTATCAAGAATAATTTGTTCCTGTGGAGCACATTGCCAGACATTGATACAAAGGTATTGTCCTATATCCATTGTGCCTGTGGTGAATAGAGCCCCACATCATTATGTATATTTAGCAGAGACACATTACTTAGTCTCTTTTAGTATTTCTCAAATTATCTCAGATAGAATGTTGATCTAAAATCACGGATATTCTTTATTCTAATAAAAGTTTCATCTCCTAGATAACCCACCACTAAGCCAGGTCTAAGACTACATGAAACACACCCCTTCATTTGGGATGCTGACCAGAATCAGATTCAATCCTGTAAGAGTTTGGAATTTGCAGTTTTGCACTCTGCAGACAAAATCCATATTTGTTCTTTCTTTGCAGCATGACTACATAGGCTAAAGTAAATAGCCACTTCTTGGGAAGAGGCTTCTTGATTTATTCTAAAGGATTATATGTTAATTAGGATCCTAGGAAGAAACAGGTTGTACCCTCAAAGGGATAATTGAAAGGAATTTAACAGAAGGATACTTTTCAGAACTGGGGATAAGATAAAACCATTACTGTCCCTGAAGAAGTGCGTGTAGACTGTGGACTAGAGCCACAGTCATAGAAAGTGAACCATTGCCAAAACACTAGTCCTTCAAAGAAGGAATGGATTTGAATAGTATCTTAGATATTATTTCCTTCACACTTCTCATCTTCAGTTGATTCCTTCCACTTTCCAAATCCAACAGAAGCCAGAGGGCAAGACTGCCCTGGACTCTTGGGGCATAGAACAGGGCAGTGAATGATAGAATGGATATGGGAGAACACAGAATATCCATCACAGCTGGGGTAGAATAGCTATTTAATACAATGTTCAAGATTGAACTGAGGCTTTTTTTCTCCTACTAAGCAGATCAAGTGTGCTCAAGTACTGCTAAAGAACAAGATGTCCTCTCTGTATACCAAATATGAAGTGTTAGAAAGGAATTTAGCTTCATTGTATATACACAATAAATGCATCATATTAATACCTTTGCTTCTCTGGTGGCTCAGAGGGTAAAGCATCTGCCTGCCATGTAGGAGACCTGGGTTTGATCCCTGGGTAGTGAAGATCCCCTGGAGAAGGAAACGTCAACCCACTCCAGTACTCTTGCCTGGAAAATTCCATGGATGGTGGAGCCTGGTAGGCTACAGTCCATGGGATTGCAAACAGTCGGACACAACTGAGCAACTTCACTCTCATTAATACCTTTGCTAGACTTGCTTTTCCTTATCTAGAGAAAGATGTGAGGAATAAGCCTAGGCTCTGAATATCAGAAAAGTTGGCTTTAAATCCTGGTATTGCCACTTCAAATCCTTGTATGATAAACTTAATTTTTTTGTTCTTTTTTTCTTTACCTCTATCAAATGGAGATATCTATACCTGCTGTATAGAATTACTACAAAGATTAAACCAAAAGATGGTTGTAAAAAAATTGTAACATGCTCAGAATTTAGTAAGTGCTGAATAAATTTAAGGCATTGGTTTTAGCTGAAAGCTGTTAGAGTTAGTAACCTTGATTATCGCTACTTTTTTTCTTACTTAATGACTGAATATGTTCCTAAATACGTGGGTCTGTGGACTCCTGCACGTACTAATAACTTTCTTTCAAAAACTGTGAGCTCATCTTTAAAAATAAATAAATGATTGATAATAATACACTTAAGAGCAATTAAGCAAATAAAACTTCTTTTAATCTAGTATTAAGTTAATAACAATAATAATAATATTATAATTATTAATAATAAGATGTATATTAGGCACATTGACCTGCCACTTGATAGAAGTTTATGACTTAGGTCCTAGACCAAAATGGATTAGATTCTTTACTCATAAGAGTTTCTCAGCATGTTTTAATTAAAATTCTTATGGCCAAGTCCATAAGCTGAGATAGTTGGAGCAATATCTTACTAAGAAGATACTTATGGCAGTCGGAGACATAATGGTAATATTACCAAGAAATTGACCAAAGCATTTATTGCAATGAGAGGTTTTTCATTTGAAATTTTAATAAAATAAACTCACATTTGTATGAACAGCATTTTTACAATCACAATTTCAGATATTACTTTTTTCTCTCTCTTGAAGATTTTGAAAATGAAAGTGAAAGTCACTCAGTTGTGTCTGGTGTCTGACTTTTTGCAACCCCATGGACTGTAGCCCGCCAGGCTCCTCTGTCCGTGGAATTCTCCAGGCAAGAATACTGGAGTGGGTAGTCATTCCCTTCTCCAGGGGATCTTCCCAACCCAGGAAATGAACCCAGGTCTCCTGCATTGCAGGCAGATTCTTTACTGTCTGAACCATTAGGGAAGATTGTGGGATAAATATAAATTTGAAAACCTTTCCTATCACATTCACATGCTCTGTTTTATGATAAGCTCTCATAGCTTTTTCTTTAAGAAGGATCAATGGTATAAGATAAAAAACATTAGATGAGTCCAGGATTAGAACAAAAAAGTGATGGTCCAAAATGTTATACTTCAAAAAAATCACTAGAGTGTTAAGTGATGATTTATAAACACAGCCAAGCTTTCAACATCAAAGAAAATCTGGGAAACATTTATCAAAACCAATAAATAGTAATTTCTTCAGGGTACTTTTCAAATGGTATTTCATCACTAGTTTTATTTTGATCTATTTTTTAAAACTTCAGTTCCTCATGAAAACAAGTTGTATAGCTTATGATATTACTCTAGCAAAATGATTTCCATAAATAAAGCAAGATGCAATGGAAAGGAACATATATAAAGATTAATGCATCAGACTTATAGGCTTATGGTGACTAACTATAATTCCTGAGCCTGAAGTTATGGGAAAGAAAATCTCTCTTATGGAAACAGGCAACAAATACCAAACTATCTGGGCAGCACAAGCAATTTACTTTCCCTTGACTTAAAGAATTGTGGTTTTATAGCTATTTTCCCTGAGTTTATTGATTTCATATGCAGTTTTGTACAATGACATAATGCATCTGGACTTCACACACAGAGACAGAAAGGATAACTAACATTTATGTCATTTGTCAACCCAAAGTAATCAATGGGACCCATCTTGACTTAGATGTGCAAAGCAACAAGGCAAATCCTCTTCAATCAAAGTGTCTCAGGGACAAGAAAGGTAAGAGGACTGCAGGAAAGAAGCAAAAATAAGAAAAAAATCCTAATGTTAAATGCTTGTCAGAAAATATGTGTAAGTTTTTTAGGCATCTTTCATCATATGTCACATTAGTGGCATTGTAAATGCTAGTCATTTGTCTGTGAATGTCCACACATTCACAGACAGAATTGTTTGCTCTATCCACCAAGAAAAACTGTGGGTTCCTTAAGGTTATTAATGTGTGTACTCAAGGAATGTAGATGAACTTTAAAAGAATATAATTAGAGAGGCATATATGCTGCAACATCAAAGTGCTATTATACTTTATAAACTAAAATTTAAAGTTTTTCAGTTCAGTTCAGTCACTCAGTCATGTCTAACTCTTTGCAACCCCATGCACTGCTGCACACCAGGCTTCTCGGTCCATCATCACCTCCCAGAGCTTCCTCAGACTCATGTCCATTGAGTCAGTGATGCCATCCAACCATCTCATCCTCTGTCATCCCCTTCTCCTCCTGTCTTCAATCTTTCCCAGCATCAGGGTCTTTTCCAGTGAGTCATTTGTTCACATCAGGTGGTCAAAGTATTGGAGCTTAAGCTTCTGCATCAATCCTTCCAATGAATATTCAGAACTGATTTCCTTTAGGATTGACTGGTTGGATCTCCTTGCTGTCCAAGGGACTCTCAAGAGTCTTCTCCAACACCACAGTTCAAAAGCATCAGTTCTTAAGTTCTCAGCTTTCTTTATGGTCCAACTCTCACATCCATACATGACTATTGGAAAAACCATAGCTTTTACTAGACAGATCTTTGTTGGCAAAGTAGTGTCTCTGCTTTTTAACAAGCTTTTTAGGTTGGTCATAGCTTTTCTTCCAAGGAGCCAGTTTCTTTTACTTTCATGGCTGCAGTCACCATCTGCAGTGATTTTGGAACCCAAGAACATAAAGTCTGTCACTGTTTCTATTGTTTCGCCATTTATTTGCCATGAAGTGATGGGACCGGATGCCATGATCTTAGTTTTTTGAATGCTGAGTTTTAAGCCAGCTTTTTTACTCTCTTCTTTCACTTTCATCAAGAGGCTCTTTAACACTACTATATGTTTCATATTTCTATATCAATAAACCCATTCATCATGTCAGAAAAAATAATAAAATATTCAGTAGAAATGATAGCATTTGATATCATTGATATCAAATGATAGCACAGCAAATGATAGCACTCAGAGGCAGACTTAGTAAGAATTCTAGAGTTGGTAAAATTGTTTTTTCTTCTTTCTAACCCTTTTCCTGCCTGTGCTTTCTTCCATGACTCCACTGTGCCCAGGATCCAGTGTCTTCATGCCATTTCACTGCTGCTCTCTTGTTATGGACAGAATGTTTGTGTTGTCCCAAAATTCATGTGTCAAAATCCCATAATGCGATGGTATTAGGGAGAGGTGATTAGGTCATGAGGGTGGAACCCCTATGAATGAGATTGGTATCCTTAAAAAAAGAGATCCCAGGCAGTTATCTACGAATCAGGAAGTAGGACTTCATCAGACTCTAAATCCGCTAGTACTTTGATCTTGAACTTCTCAGCCCCGGAGCTAAGAAAAATAAATGTCTTGTTTAAGCCACCCAAAATAAGTATTTTTGTTATAGCAGCCCAAACATAATCTCTAGATTGCACAAGGTAATCTATCAAAGATTTTCTCAGTGTTGTAAACTGCTGTTTCTACTTTACTTTTTCTCAAAGAACTTGCCTCTCAGTGTAGCCACTGTAAGTAGGCAGAGGACTTTTTGACCACATTGCTACAGATAATAAGACCACCGAGGAAGTATGATTTAAATGGAGCTAATGGACCGACTGATAGCTCATGATTTATATGACCTTCTTCATCATGAAGAACAAGTTCAACCAGATCCCTATCTCAGAAATTTTAAGCAATTGGTAGATAGAAGAGAGTCACAGTGGTAAATATCTGCTTGAGCTTATAAAAGAGAAAAAATAGAGTTAAAACTGCAAATATGAGGCATTGTGCACATAAGGTTATGAGGAAGGAAAACAATTAACAGAGAGATAAATAGGATAGACCAACAGAAAGCAGAGCACTAAGAGAAACCCTATGACCCAAGAGATGTGACAGAAGATCTTTAATACTTAGTTTTTATTCTAGTTCCTATTCCCATGAGACCTAAATTCTGATTATCACCTGGACTTTGAAATCAATGATCTTGCTGTACTCAGAAAATGCCATTCCATTTTTTCTTTTGAAGTTAGTATTATTAGGTCTTTTTTCCTTGTTACAAAACTGTTCAATATATTATTCATCAAATTAATTTGGAAAACAATAATGCTTGCATTTGTAAAGCATTTTATAATTTACCAATCACTTTCATAAGCATTATTCTGTTTTATCCATACAACAAGAAAGTGAGGCAAGCAGGACAGGCATTGATATATTCAATTAAAATGAGAAAATACAGTATTTTAAAATAATTATATAAACTCTCAGGACTTATAGGAGTAAAAATAGGACCAAAATCTTGAATTTACTTTGACAATTATTTCGTTGAAGCATAGATGAACACACACACATATACACACATACACACACACTTGGATTCCTAGATCACTTAATCCTTTATTTCTAAAATAAATTTGATCATAGTTATAAGCATAAAACTTCTTTGTAGCTCTTTCTCTTACATTATCTAAAAAATTTTGGACTCCTCTTTGAAACTTCTGATAATCTCCATACATCAGTCCTCCAGTCTTCCACATAACTTCTCAGTTTCCTCTCTTCTTCTTCTAACTTGCTTGTGGACATACTCTGTTGCCACTGATGGTGAAAGCAGCAACTGTACCAACAATGGTCCCTAAAGGTGCAGCTGTGATGTGGATACTAGCTATCCAAAGCTCTATCAGCACTGCTGATGCCCTATGAAAATGACAATATCCACAGTCATTCTATAATATCTTCCTGCTGGCTGCTCACAGCTTGAGTTTGAAGAAGCAAATACCTGCATGCATGTGTGCATACATGCTCAGTCATGGCTGGCTCTTTGCGATCCCACAGACTGTAGCCCACATGTCTCCTCAGTCCATGGGATCTCCAAGGCAAGAATATTGGAGTGGGCTGCCATTTCCTTCTCCAGGGGATCTTCCTGGCCCAGGGATCAGAACCACATCTCCTGCTTTGGCAGGCGGATTCTCTACCACTGAGCCACCTAGGAAGCCCAAATATCTGCATGTTGGGCACCTATTGCCAGTGTTAAAACCTTTGAAGATGTCAACGACCAATGCAAATGCTGTTGTCAATTCCATTTTTAGTTTTTCTTGGAAATGGAGAGCAAGTAAAAAAATTGGGAAAGGAGTACACCAAGGCTGGATATTGTAACCTTGCTTATTTAAGTTAAATGCAGAGTATATTGTGCAAAATGCCAGGCTGGGTGAATCACAAGCTGGAATCAAGACTGATGGGAGAAATATCAACAAAGTCAGATATGCAGATGATCCCCCATAAAGGCAGAAAAGGAAGAACTAAAGAGCCTCCTGATGAGGATAAAAGAGAAGAGTGAAAAGCTGCCCTGAAACTCAACATTCAAAAAAATTAAAATTATGGCATTCAGTTCCATCACTTCATGGTAAACAGAAGGGGGAAAAGTGAAAGCAGTGACAGACTATATTTTCTTGGGCTCCAAAATCACTGCAGATGGTCACTACAGCCATGAAATTAGAAGACTACCACAGTGTATGTGGTGGGGGTGTCTGTGAGAAAGAGCAGATAATTTAATAAGAAAAATTAAGAAGCTATATAACATAACTTGGTGTAGTAAAAACAAATTTGTCAACCTCTTTGTTATGTTTAACTCATAACAAAAGAAATATATTTGTGAAATATGGATCATTGCTTTTTATCAAAGTTATGTATGGGCTTTTATTTCAAGTACATTTTCAAAAGTACTATTATTGCTTCATTAAAAAATTTAAGTCTAAATTATATAGCAGCTAAATCACATAGTAGTTAAAACTTTCAGTCAAAACCATTTCAATATATGCCTATTTATACACTGTTATTATATAGGGTCTCTAATGCATATAGAGATTGCTCATGATTCCAGGTTACAGGTGATATTTATGGCATACAAAACTCTGAAATATTCTTTGCAATTTTCCTTTTTGATGTCCAGTGGCCCTATGTGCAGCTCAGCTAGCTGGGCTACCTCTAATAGTCAGTCTCAGGTAATGGGTGCAAAAGCAGAATCTGAGTCCAAGGAGAATAGTTCCTAGTGTTTTTAATTTCCAAATGTAAGCTCTGAAGTTAAGGTTTTAAGAGAGCTGTACTAGATAAGGCTCAAATGTCTAAGCCCTAGAATCTCTATGATGATAATCATATCACAAAAATAGAGTGAGAAGAAAAGCAGCAGTGTCAGACTCCTACTTCCCTCATGCCCACAAGAAGCAAAAATTCCAAGAACCCAGGAAGAAATGAGGGAGCACTATACAAGGCTTAGAGGTATGTGGGCTTCTGCTGGAGAGAGAAGATTAACGACGCTGTGGACGTGACTGAGTCTGCAGTGAGTGAGTGTCTGTGCTCCACCCAGGTCACAACCACTCATTGCGGACTCCCAGGGAGACATGTTGGAGACAAGCCAGTTTCCCAGAACATTCCAGGAGTATCTATACCATATCACCAGTGCTAAGGATGATATTCAATATTATTCAAAAAAGACATATTTTGTAGCGGTTGGAACATCTCTTACTGTTCACACAGTAGCACTGACATCTTCCTGAACCCTGAAAATTTGCTTAACCATATATGAACTACCCTTCCAGAACAAATGGCCCTATCCATTCAATATCTTGCTGCTGGTGTGCTGTGTTCAATTGTGTCCGACTCTTTGTGACACCACGGACTATAGCCTGCCAGTCTCCTCTGTCCATGGAATTTTCCAGGCAAGAATACTGGAGCAGGTTGCCATTTACTACTCCAGGGGATCTTACTGACCCAGGGATCAAAGTCACAGCTCTGTGTCTCACGCATGGCAGGCAGATTCTTTACCACTCGCCACCTGGGAAGGCTTCAGTGTATTGGGATTCTCTTAAATTCCAAAGTAGGGAATGGAAGCCTGGAAACCTGTACTTACATGGATGTGCTGGTTTAAATCACTTCAAATCTCCCCTGAGCCTGAATCTATGTATCTTTACAAAATTAACTGTCTTTGGAAACTGAGCTGACAGCTTGACAATGGCATTTAGTGAGCAACAAACATGCTTCTCACATATGTAGGAAAGAAGAAAGTGTTAAAGAGAATTTTCTCTTTACGGGGGGAATAGTTATCCATCAAAACTTTAAGTAGACAGAGATAATGACACTGGGAAAATGAGAGCTTGAAACCTTCTTTTGTAGCTACTGCTGAAGTGCTCTCTCAATTTTTAAGAATATGATCCATCTAGATAGTTGTCGCCTTTGTGGGGTGCTTCCTTGCCTTAGGGTTTTCCTTATGTATTATGGCTGACATAGTGGGTGGTCCTCTCATATTCCTTAGCCCACCTCTGAAGTCAGATTCTGTTTTGGTGAACTGATTTTACTCATACCTACAGCTTTCTGCTCCCCTTTTCCTGAGGTCAGTCTTTGGCATTGGGACTGTGTTTGGCAGGAAGTTATGCCACCATGAGTGTCTATCAACCAGTGAACAGCAGTAGGTATGTAGCTTCTTGCTTTCCTCCCTTGACTGCAATAATTCTACAAAATCTCTTCAAAGGATCCAGAGCAGGACTGAGCTCCAGTTCCCAACTGCAGTAATCCACTCACTAATGAAACCTTAATGGTTGCCCTCCCTTTTGTTTCTTATCTGTTCATTCCTTCACTATCCAGATATATTTGCTTTAGTATTTGCTTTTGACCGACTCAAACTAAGAAATAGGTGGTGTTAGTGGTAAAGAACCCACCTGCCAATGCAGGAGACATAAGAGACACAGGTTTGATCCCTGTCTCCAGCAGATCCCCGGAGAAGAGAATGGCAACCCACTCCAGTATTCTTGCCTGGAGAATCCCATGGACAGAGAATCTTGGAGGGCTGTTGTCCATGGAGTCACAAGGAGTGGGACATGACTGACGTAACTTAGCATGCATGCAACTAAGAAACATACACTGTGGAGTCAATGTACTTATGTATCACAGTCCCTGATTACTTCAATTGTAAGAAACGCTATGTGCTGATACACATTATTCCTAAAACAAAACATCATTTTTATAGCTTCATCTTCATGGATTTGCTTTATTATGAGAAAAAGTCATGCTCTTAACTTTGTAAGGAAATTACAACAAATGTCAGCTAAAGGAATTCTTTAAAAATTGAAATCTCAAATACAGATTAAGTGCAAACCGTTTGCCTGAGTACATCATTCTATAGTGTTTATACTTGTTTCAGTTCAGCTTTATCTCTAAGCTGGGTGCCTATCATTTTCTATAAATAGCCATCAAAATTGACCTCTGGATCCCTTTATAGCACTCCAAAGATATGAAGTTCTCATCAGAGTAAAGCACAAGGAAATGTGAGTTTGATTTTGCTGAGTTGAGAGATCTGTCCTTGGGAAATGTTTGTTATGTTTAATTATGTACCCGTGTGTCTTCATGAAGCACTCTCTCTGTTAAAGCAATATTGATCTACGTTCCCTTTCTACCTGGGCATGCTATTTCACAGATCATTGTAGACATGTCAAGCATTCCAAGAAATCTAAGTATAGAGAAAAGTATATAGGGCCAAAGGGGGAAAATAGAACTAGTTCTTGTTCTTATAGTTTTGCATTATTTTGTTGATAAAATATGATGAAGCAAGGGTGATTTTTCACATTGTACCCTCTAGAATTCTTAGAGTCTGTAAGGTGAAATGAAAAAAAAATCAAATGAAAGCACATAGTGCATTTTTGGATCAATTTACCTTGCTCTACACCTAGGATCAGCTTCCCGTGGTTATTATGGACAGGTGTCTGTTGGCTCCTTTTTGAATTCACCTTTGCTTATGGATCTGAGAAGGCACTTGTCATTCCAACCACATCTAATATCATTTATAGACTATGACAGAGAATAAAAGAAAAACAAATACTGAAATAGGAAGGCAGCTGGCATAATTCAAGGTGAATATCACACCTGGGGACAGTCTGCCTTTATAAGAAGGTAGTGTAAACAATAGCTATAATTTGTGTCAGGGCACATTCTTGAGAGCTTTCAAATTGTCTGATGGCAAAATGGGAATGATAGTAATAAATATGATTAAGGTCTAACAGGAAAAAAAACTGAGGGCAACTGGCTAGCTAAGACATTTAGTAATGGAATATGACACTGTTTGTTTCTAGGTCACTAGTTCCAATTCAGTCAAAATCAGAAGCAGCTGAAAGCTGTAATTATGTAATGTGTGCCTGGTGGCCTATGTGAAATAGTGTAATGGTCACAGTTCAGGGAAGATGTGCTCCCTGCAGCCATAAATATATCGAGTATCAGTTAAAGCTTTTCAACATTTTTAATCATTCTGCAATTATTATAAAAAGACCAAATATTGCTTAGGACTAGATTCTATCTTGATCTTTCCTACTGGAATCTCATCGTTGTCAAAAGTGGCTCCTCAAAAATGTGAGTAGTCAGTCCTCCATATCTACAGACACTGATACCGATCTCACAGATACAGAGAGACATCTGTACTATGCCATTTTCTACAAGGGATCTGGGCATCCATAGAGTTTGGGATTCACAGGATGGGGGAGGTGGTGGAAGTTGTGGAACTGATCCCCTGCATATATCAAGGGATAATCAGAACAATCTTTTCCCCTGGAGACTTTGGGAACTGACTGGTGACCTAAGAAGATGCCATGAAACTCAAGAGAGAAAGATTGAGTCCCTGACCCAGGTCTAGTGTTTTTAAAATTTTATTTTTATCATTTTTGGCTGCATCACATGACATGCAGCATCTCTGTTCCCCAACCAGGATGGAACCTATGCCCCTTGCAGTGGAAACATGGAGTCTTAACCACGTACCACCAGGGAAGTCCCCCAGGCACAGTTTCTGTGGAAATGACTTTACATCTCTATGCCTCAGTTTCCTTCTCTATAAAGTGGAGATGACTAGATAAATATTATACAGGGCTCTTTGGAAAATTATATGAGTTAATGTTTATAAAAACTTGAGGCGTCACTGTCTTCTTACCTAAATGTGAGAAGTGGGATGGGACGGGTGCCTGTTTTAAGAGCTTGGATACTAGTGTAGTACTTGAACTAACACAAATCAATAACCTTAGCTACAATGTTGAAGAGTGTGTAAGGCGTGGAGGGAGAAGCTACACGTGTTCATTTTCTTATTGCTCATTCCTGGAGTAAAGCAGACCCTGAGCCTTCCAGTGAAAGAGGAAGAATGAGAGACAGTGCTGCTCTCTAACCTCAAATAATCATGTCATCAGCTTTCTGAAGTTCCCAGGTAAAAGCATGTCTTTGGGTATTGTGAAATACAGCACCTGAAATGTGTATCTGTCACACTCATCTATCCTTGGAAGAACAGAGAAGGGTACACTTCAGAGAAAGGAGTCTAAAAAGAAACCGTTCCCGTCTGGGTGTTCCATTATTTATGAAAAAATTTAGAAAGTACCTCCATAAGATCTTCCAGACTGAAAATTTCATTTACTTCCCAGAAAAATGATGAAGTTTTTTTTAATAATAAAATTCATGGACTTAGTAACAGATCCAGATGAAGTGCTACTTAACTGCAGTATAATTTGAAAATATGTACTTTTAGAAATCACAGAAGACTAACTGGGTTGAATTTACAAATATTTGAATACATTGGATTTATAAATATTTAAGTATATTGAATTTATGAATATTTGAATATATGACTTATGGGAAAAAGTTAAATTCAAAGAGATTTCCTATAGGCAAAGGCTGAATCCTCCTGGTAGTAAAAGTTAACAGCAGTGACAGAGTTTTCAGATTATTTTATATGCATTGCCTTATTTGATTATTTCAATAGCTTTGGGAGTTAGGACACTGTTATTGTTTTTTTCTTTTCTGCTGTTGTTGCATGCATGAGAAATTTTTACCTCAGATAGTTTGTTTTGATTGTCCTTGGTCACACAGCTAGAAAGCAGAAAAGGCAGGAGTCAAACCACAGGGCTTCACATCTCTTGCTGGCTCAATATCCTGCCATTAAGCAGTTATGATTTCACTTTCCATTTTATTGGGCATTGAGTTAGATGTTTTATCCCATAAATATCTCTTAGAAATTACAGTGCAAACTAAGAGAGGGTCATTCAGTTTAACATATATATATATACATATATATATATATAAAGGCTATTTCACAATGCACTCTCTTTTCATAGTTCTCAGGTACACAAGATGAGATCAGCCTACACTATACACTTGCCCCTGTAAAGAACTGTTATTTAGCATTTCAACTACTACTGTTCCTGTAGCAGGGATCTCAGGCTAAATGTCTTCTGAATGGAAAACTGAACTGACAAGGCTGTATACTAAAACAAACTACTGAGCCAACTAATAGATCTCTAACATAATTGAAAGTTATTCCCACAATATCTAAGCCCCTTTGGGTTTAGAAAGATATGTGACTATTTTTAAGTTATTTGTATTTTGTACACAGATTTGACAGACTGAATTTGTTGTTGTTGTTCAGTCGTTCAGTCATGTCTGGACTCCTTGTGACCCCAAGGACTGCTGCACACCAGGCTTCCCTGTCCTTCACCATCTCCCAGAGATGGTGGTCCATTGAGTCAGTGATGTCATCCAATCATCTCCTCCTCTGTCATCCCCTTATTCTCCAGCTTTCAATCTTTCCCAGCATCAGGGTCTTTTCTAATGATTCAGCTTTCGCATCAGGTGGCCAAAGTACTGGGGCTTCAGCTTCATCATCAGTCCTTCCAATGAATATTCAGGACTGATTTCCTTTAGGATGGACTGGTTGGATCTCCTTTCAGTTCAAGGGACTCTCAAGAGTCTTCTCCAACACTACAGTTCCAAAGCATTAATTCTTTGGCGCTCAGCTTTCTTTATGGTCCAGGTCTCACATCCATACATGACTACTGGAAAACCCATAGTTTTGACTATATGGATCTTTGCTGAGAGACTGAATAGTAGGCTCAAATCTTGAAGGCCTTTTGCATGAGATCATATACAGACTGACCTGATGTTGAAAGATGCCCTAGTGAAAGATCCATGGCTTACTTCATTCCTCTACACCTTCCAAAGTTATAAAAATGAATTAGCCTCTCTTCTTAAGAACTATTTTTGAATTCAACACTGAATGGTAAAGTAGAAAAATCTTGATAAATGTTTTAATTTTAGGATTATATTTTACAACTTCTGAGATAAATATAGTTACAAAAATATTTATCATGAAAATACAGATAAAAAAGAAAAGGGTTTATCCATATGCCTTTCTTTCCAAGAAATTTCTCATTAATCTTGCATCATCATCTCTTACACACATCATTGTAGTGTCCTTCTAACAAATCAACCTCTTCAACTTTTGTGCCTCTATAGTCTACTTTTGCTTTCTACTGTCTCTTTAATATGTGTATTCGTTATTTACTTTTTTTTTTAATATAAATACTTCAGTGATTTATCATCATAGTAAGAGTAAAACCCCAACTCCTTACTATGGTTAATAAGGCATTCCGTGATCTGGTTCTAGCCTGGCATGACAGTTTTATTGCACACCACTGTCCTTTTTTTCATATTAAGCAACAGCTATAGTTTTTAGCTGACAAACCAAGCAAAGTTTTCCATGCTGGGGCCTGTGTACAAGTTATTTCCTCAGCAACTTTAATGTAGCTGGTTCAGTAATACTCCTTAGATTCCATCTCTGTTGGGTAGTCTTTCATGAGCTAGAGTAGACAGACATCCTTCCAACCACCAGCCCCAAAATAAGAACAAAATAACTTTTTTCAGTGTTGCTTTGTGGACTTAGTTTCTATAATAATTGATCTTGGTCATACTCCCCATAGCCTACTTTTTTTATTTTCTTTTTTTGGCCGCATCCTGCACCATGTGGAATCTTAATTCATCAACCAAGTTTCAAATGAGTGTCCTTGCGGTGAAAGCATGGAGTCTTAATCACTGGACTACCAGGGCAGTCCTCCCACACCCTAGTTTTAAAAAAATATTTTAATAGATTCTAATGAAATATTTGAACTCATTTATTAGAAAAAAAATACATTCAAAGATTTGAATACTTTTTATTAAAATATCCTTTTTATTGGGCTCTCATAGTGGCTCAGTTGTAAAGAACCTGCCTGCCAACGCAGGAGACTCTGGTCCAATACCTGGGTTGGAAAGATCCCCTGGAGTAGTAAATGGGAATCCATTCCAGTATTCTTGCTTGGAGAATTCCATGGACATAGGAGCCTTTTGGGCTACAGTCCATGTGGTCACAAAGAGTCAGGCATGACTGAATGACTAACACTTTCACTTTCTATTCCACAGACATTTTTACTCACAATTTGACTCTTTTCCCTTCCAATTATACTGAGATATAACTGACATACAGCACTGTATAAGTTTAAGGTGTATAGCATAATGATTTGACTGGCATATATCATGAAACGATTATCATAATAAGTTTAGTGAATTCCATCTTTTAATATACATACAAAACAGAAATAATAATTTCTTTATATTGAGAACTCTTAGGATTTACCCTCTTAGCTTTCATATGTAAAATTCAGCAGTTTCTTATCATGTTGTATACATTACTGAATACATTCCTAGTACTTATCTTGTAACTGGGAGTTTGTCCTTTTGATTGTTTTTATCTAACTCCTTCTCCTTCCCCTGATACCTCTGGTAACCCCAGATCTGATCTCTTTTTCTGAGTGGGTTTTCTTGTGTGTGTAAAGTATAATTGACCTACAACATTATATTATTTCCTGGTACACAACATAGTGATTTGATATTTCTATACATTTCAAAATGTTCACCAAAATAAGTCTAGTTACTTGTCGCCATAAAAATATATAACAAAATTATTGAGTATGTTTTCCACACTGTGCATTTTATATTCATGACTCAATTATTTTACAAGTTTTAGTTTGTACTTTTTAATCTCCCTCACCTGTTTCTTTCTTGTCCCCAGTACTTTCCCTCTGGCAACCACCTGCATGTTCTGTGTATCTATAAATCTGTTTTTATTTTATTATGTTTGTTCAATTCTTTTGTATTTTAGACATCACATATAAGTGAAATCATACAATATTTGCCTTTCTGTCTGACTTATTTCATGTAGCATAATACCTTGTAAGTCCATCCATGTTGTCACAAATGGCAAAATTCCAGTTCTTTTTTTTTTTTTAAGACTGAGCAATAAATACTCCATTGTATAAATGAACCATATCTTCTTTATCCATTCATCTATCAATGAGCATTTAGGATGTTTCCATATCTAAACACTGTAAATAATGCTATAATGAACATAGGGGTGCATATATCTTTTCTAGTTACTATTTTGGTTTCTTCAGAAAAAAATATCCAGAAGTGGAATTGCTGGATCTGCTGGATCATATGGTGGTTCTATTTTTCATTTTTTGAGAAACCTGCATACTGCTTTCTACAGTGGCTATACCAATTTACATACCTACTAACAGTGCATGAAGATTTCCTTTTATTCCCCACATTCTCACCAACATTTTTTGCATGTTGTCTTTTTGATAATAGCCATTTTTACAGATGTGAGATGATATCTCATTGCAGTTTTGATTTGCAGTTACCTGATAATTAGACTTCCCGGGTGGCTCAGACATTAAGAATCTGCCTGCAATGCAGGGGACCCGGGTCTGATCCCTGGGTTGAGAAGATCCCCTGAAGAAGGAAATGGCAACCCACTGTAGTATTCTTGCCATGGACAGAGGAGTTTGGTGGGCTACAGTCCATGGGGTCACAAAGAGCTGAAAATGACTGAGCAACTAACACTTTCTCTGATAATTAGTGATGTTGAGCATCTTGGCATGTGACTGTTGTCCATCTGTATTTCTTCTTTGACAAAATGTTCATTCCCATCCTCTGCCCATTTTTTTTACCAGGTTGCTTTTTCTTATTGAGTTGTGTGAGATCTTTGTAAATTTTGGACATTAACCTCTCACTGGATATACCATTTGCAAATATATTCTTTCATTCAGTAGGTGGCTTTTCCAGTTTGTTGATAGTTACATCTACTGTTCAAAGCTTTTTTATTTTATGGAGTGCTTTTGTTTCTTTTTGCTTTTATTGCTTTTGCTTTTGTCGTTAATTTCAAACAAATCATCATCAAAACTTGTGTCAAGAAGTGTAACTACCTATGCTCTCTTCTAAGACATTTATGGTTCAGGTCTTATGTTCAAGTGTCTAACCCATTATGAGTTAATTTTTGTGTATGTTGTCAGATAGCTGAGTGCTGAAGAATTGATGCTTTTGAACTGTGGTGTTGGAGAAGACTCTTGAGAATCCCTTGGACTGCAAGGAGATCCAACCAGTCAATCCTAAAGGAAATCAGTCCTGAATATTCATTGGAAGGACTGATGCTAAAGCTGAAACTCCAATACTTTGGCCACCTGATGTGAAGAACTGAGTTATTGGAAAAGACTCTGATCCTGGGAAAGATTGAAGGAAGGAGGAGAAGGGGACAACAGAGGATGAGATGGTTGGATGGCATCACTGACTTGATGGACATGAGTTTGAGCAAGCTTCGGGAGTTGGTGATGAACAGGGAAGCCTGTGTGCTGCAGTCTATGGGATCCCAAAGAGTTGAACACGACTGAGCAACTGAACTGAACTGAACTGTCAGAAAGTGTTCCAGTTGTATTCCTTTGTATGTGGCAGTATAATTTTCTCAACACTATTTATAAAACAGACTGTGTTTTCCTCCTTGTATATTCTTGCCTCTTTTGTCACAGATTAATTGACCCTATATGTGGGTTTATTTCTGAGCTCTCTATTCTGTTCTAATGATCTATATATCTGAATTTATGCTTGTAGCATTCTGTTTTAATTACATCATTGTATTATAGCTTAAAATCAGGGAGCACGATGTCTCTAGTTTTGCTCTTCTTTCACAAGATTTCTTTGGAAATTCATGGTCTTTAGTGGTCCTATACTAATTTTAGGACTTTTTGTTTTATTTCTATGAAAAACACCATGGGAATTTGATAGAGATTGCATTGAATCTGTACTTTGCTTTGCATAGTATGAACATTTTAACAATATTAATGCTTCCAATCCACAAGGCTGAAATTTCTTTCCATGTATCTTTCAATAGTGTCTTATATTTTTCAATATACATGTCTTTCACCTCCCTGGATAAATGCATTCATAGATATTTTTTTTGATGTGTTTGTAAATGGGATTGTGTTCTTAAATTCTCTTATAGTTCATTATTAGTGTATAGAAATGCAAGTGATTTTTGCATAATGATTCTGTATACTACAACTTTACTTAATTCATTTATTAGGTCTAAAAATTTTATTGACTGAGTCTTTAAGGTTTTATACCTATAATATCATGTCATCTTCAAATAGTGACAGTTTCAATTCTTTCTTCCCAATTTGGATGCCTTTTGTTTCTTTTTCTTGACTATTTGCTCTGGTTAGGACTTCTAATAGTGTTTTGAATAAAAAGCCAAGAATGAGAATCCTTAGGGGCTTCCCAGGTGGCGCTAGTGGTAAAGAAGTTGACTGTCAGTGTAGAAGAGTCTTAAGAGACACAGGTTTGATCCCTGGATCAGGAAGATCCCCTGGAGGAGGACATGGCAACCAACTCTAGTATTCTTGTCTGAAGAATCCCACAGACAGAAGAGCCTGGTAGACTACAGTCCATAGGTCACAAAGAGTTGGTCACAACTGAAGCAATTTAGCATGCATGCAGTAGCATCCTAATCTTGATCTTAGAGGAAAAGCTTTCAGTTTTTCACTGTTGACTATGATATTATCTGTGAGCTTGTCATATACCTTCATTATGTTGAGGTACATTACCTCTATACCTGCTTTGTGGAGAGGTTTTTTTTATCATAAAAAAATTGATATTTAATTTTGTCAAACATAGTTTCCCACATCTACTGAGATGATTATCTGATTTTTTTAATCTTTCATTTTGTTGCTGTGGCATATCACACTGACTGACTTGTTGATGATAAAAACATCCTTACATCTTTGGAATAAATCCTGCTTTATCATGGTATATAATCTTTTTAACATATTGTTGAATTTGCTAATATTCTATTGAGGATGTTTACATCTATGGTCATCATGGATATTGCCTGTAATTTTCTTTTCTTGTGGCATTATGATCTGGTTTTAGTTTCAGAGTAATGATGGCCTTGTTAAATGAGTCTGGAAAATTTCCCTTCCCTTCTATTTTTTGTTAGAATTTGAAAAGGATTAATTTTAATTCTTTTTAAAATTTCGGTAGAATTTATCAGGGAAGTTATCTGGCCCTGGACTTTTGTTTTTCTGGATGTTTTGATCAATGATTTAATCTCCTTAGTAGCAACCTATAAGTAAAAGTTCAGATTTTTGACTTCATTATGATTCCATCTTAGTGGGTTATATGTTTCTAAAAATTTATCTATTTCTTCTAGACTGTCCAATTTTTTTGTATATAATTTTTCATAGTAAGCTGTTATGATCATTTATATTTCTATGGTATCAATTGTATTATATCCTCTTTAATTTCTGATTTTATATATTTGATTCATCTCTTTTTTCTGATGACTCTAGATAAACATTTTTCAATTGTATCTTTTTGAAAGTGATAGAGTTGATAAGAGTATGTTTATTATTATAATAATCATCATAATATATATGTGTCCTGGGTTCCTGACACAAGAGGCTTCTAAAATACTTAAGATCCCCAGAATGGATGAGGAGAGTCATTGTGTATGCTAAGCAGATGACTGGTGCTGAGAGGCCCACAGATAGCTTCCTAATGTGGACTTGTCTCTAGAAAGATCAACATGTGATTAGAGAGTTGGAACTTTCAAAGCGAACCATTCATTTTCTCTAGGGAGGCGAAAAGGGCTAGAGACTGGCTTAGTCAGCAATGTCCAATAATTTAATCAATCATGTCTACATTATAAAACCTCAATAAAACCTCCTAAACTATGTGTTTGAAGAGCTTCCAGACTGATGAATATATCTACTTGTTAGGAGACTGGTGAACCTCAAATTCCATAGGGTCAGAAGTGCCCCTGGGGACTCTTCTGGACCTCACTCTATGCAGCTCTTCATCTGGCTGTTCATTTGCATCCCTTATAATAACCATTATAATAAGCCAGTGAATATAAGTAAAGTATTTCCTTGAGTTCTATAGACCATCATAGCAAATTATTCAACTTGAGGAGAGAGCTCTGGGAATCCTCCCCCCAATTAATATGTGGATGATTAGAAGTATAGATGTTAACCCAAGATTTGTGACTGGCATATGAAGTGGGGTGGCAGTCTTGTGGGACTGAGACCATAACATGTGGGATTTGTGCTATCTCCAGGTCATTAGAATCAGAATTGAATTTAATTATAGGATACCTGGTTGGTGTCCAGAAATTTGGGGAATTGATATTTACTGTCGAAGAAACACACATTTGTTCTCAGAAGTGCTGAGAGTAAAAACAGTTCACAGACCTTGAGATTATATAGCTAAATTCAATAATGATTAAAAACATCTCCAAAAAGAAGTACCTCTGTTAAATTCAGATGGTTAGTCTCCAGCCTATTAATCTCTTAAATGCTGAGACAACCATGGAAGTAAAAATGTGTAATAGAATTGCATTTGATATTAAATATGAGAACTGTTATTAAGACTATGTTGAGAGACTTCCCTGTGGTCCAGTGGTTAAGACTCTGTGCTTCCAATGCAGAGGGTGTGTGTTCGATCCCTGGTCAGGAAACTAAGATCCCACATGCCGTGCAGTTGGCCAAAAAAAAAAAAAAAGACAGTGCTTCTTAATGCATTTTATTTTAAGGTTTAGGTTCAGAAAGGCCAGATATATCCTTGGATGGGCTTACTGAGTGTTGTCATTTTAGTAAAACTGGTACTCCTCTCCCATCCTCTATCCTCACAAATAATGTTAGAGAAGAACTAAGAGGGAGAAAGAGTATGGATAATGCATTTTCATGAAAGGAAAGAAGGGGTAACTCATAGGAACTGCTCATAAAGCTTGAGATTAAATAATGTAGTAGTGGAAGTCAGTATTATCCATCCACTCCACTTAAATTTCTAATACAAAGAAACATGTAGGTTAGAATCTAAAGGTACCTATCAGCTCCAGGTCTAGAGGACTTCCAGTGTTTGAGTTCAAGAATGCGAGCATCAAAGAAATGTCTCTAGAGGCCTTTAGCTGTAAGTCAACCTTAGGTTAGCAGGGAAAATATGGCCACCACATCTTTTAAAGGATCACTAGAATTTAGAAGAGCAATTTAGGAGTAATATCTCTACCAGTGGGGCTTATTCTAATCACCATAATTTTACATCATTTCCAATAGCAGTATGGTAGGCATAGCAATATGTTTTTCACCCAGTTCTTTCTTCAAGGAAGAATTTGTTGTCATACCTCTTGGGCATTGCTGTAAACAGCCTTCAGCTGTCAGGCCCTTGAGGAATTGTTGCAGATGCAGAGTATTACCTCTACAAAGATCAGGGCTGCATTCCAATGATGTTCAAGGCAAGGTGATAAAGGTCCAATTCAAAGCAATTCTAATTCCAGCCCACTTTAGGTCCAGAGCTTTCTATGGTATATGCAGTAGCTGTTCCTGGGCCTAAATTGTTGTTCAGCTTCCCTTTCTGTCCACTTATACTTTCTTCTCAAGAGCATTTTCAGATAAATTTTCTGTAAGTTAAATATCTAATTCTACTTTCCAGAAACACAACCCGGTTCTGCAGGTTGGAATGAGATGGTAACAGAAGGACTTGAGTTAACCTTTCTCAAGAAAACACTGAAATTACAACTAACTGCTGAATGACTATCAATAAAAAAAGACTGGAATCTATCCCAAAAGATATTGTACATCCAAAGACAATAAGAAGCCACAATGAGATGGTAGGAGTGCCACATTTGCGATATAATCAAATCTCATCTGCCATGTGTGTGACCCACAAATTGGAAAATAATTATATTGCAGAGGTTCTCCCATAGGAGAGTTCTGATCCCCATGTCAGGCTCCCCAGACTGGGAGCCTGACATTGGGAGGAGGAGCCCCCAGTGCATCTGGCTTTGAAGGCTAGGGGAGTTTGATTGCAGGGAGTCCATAGGAATGAGGGCAAAAGAAACACCACTCTTGTAGGGCACATATAATGTCTTGTGCACACTGGGATCTGGGGGAAAAAACAATGACTTCATAGGAGCCTGGGCCAGACCTACATGCTAGAGTTGAAGGATCTCCTGAGGAAGCAGTGTGCAGCTGGGCTCATTGTGAGGACAAAGACACTAGCAGCAGAGAGTACTCCTCTGTGAAGGCTCTCCTGGAGGCTGAAATTTTGGCACCAAGACCTGCCCCCCTCCCCCAGCACTATCAAATGACTACTGTCACTCTTTACAGACCTAGAACAAAAAGGTCTTAAAATTTGTATGGAGACACAAAAGACCCTGACTAGCTAAAGCAATCCTGAGAAAGAAAACATAAAGCTGCAGGCATCAGACCTCCTGACTTCAGACAATACTAAAAAGCTACAGCAACCAAAAGAGTATGGTATTAGCACAAGGAAAGATTTGTAGATCAAAGGAACAAGACAGAATGCCCAAAATAAACCTATGAATCTACGGTCATTTAACCTATGACCAAGGAAGTAAGAACATACAATGGAAAAAAAAGATAGTATCTTCAATAAATGGTGTTGGGAAAACTGGACTACTACACCTAGAACAACAGACTGGTTCCAAATAGGAAAAGGAGTACGTTAAGGCTGTATATTGTCACCCTGCTTATTTAACTTATATGCAGAGTACATCATGAGAAACGCTGAGCTGGAAGAAACACAAGCTGGAATCAAGATTGCCGGGAGAAATATCAATAACCTCAGATATGCGGATGACACCACCCTTATGGCAGAAAGTGAAGAAGAACTAAAGAGCCTCTTGATGAAGGTGAGGGAGGAGAGTGAAAAAGTTGGCTTAAAGCTCAACGTTCAGAAAACTAAGATCATGGCATCTGGTCCCATCACTCCATGGGAAACAGATGGGGAAACAGTGGAAACAGTGTCAGACTTTACTTTTTTGGGCTCCAGAATCACTGCTAATGGTGACTGCAGCCATGAAATTAAAGATGCTTACTCCTTGGAAGGAAGGTTATGGCCAACCTAGATAGCATGTTTAAAAGCAGAGACATTACTTTGCCAACAAAAGTCCGTCTAGTCAAGACTATGGTTTTTCCAGTGGTCATGTATGGATGTGAGAGTTGGACGGTGAAGAAAGCTGAGCGCCGCAGAATTGATGCTTTTGAACTGTGGTGTTGGAGAAGACTCTTGAGAGTTTCTTGGACTGCAAGGAGATCCAATCAATCCATCCTAAAAGAGATCAATCCTGGGTGTTCATTGGAAGGTCTGATGTTGAAGCTGAAGCTCCAATACTTTGGCCACCTCATGTGAAGGGTTGACTCATTGGAAAAGACCCTAATGCTGGGTAGGATTGGGGGCGGGAGGAGAAGGGGACGACAGAGGATGAGATGGTTGGATGGCATCACCGACTCGATGAACATGGGTTTGGGTAGACTCCGGGAGTTGGTGATGGACAGAGAGGCCTGGCGTGCTGCAATTCATGGGGTCGCAGAGAGTCGGACACGACTGAGTGACTGAACTGAACTGAACTGAACACCTAGAAGAATGAAATTAGAATGTTCTCTAACACCATACACAATATTAAACTCAAAATGGATTAAAGATCTAACTGTAAGACCAGATACTATGTAACTCCTAGAAAAAACATAGGCAGAACACTCTTTGACATAGATCACAGCAAAATCTTTCTGGATCCCCTTCCTAGAGTAATGAAAATAAAAGCAAAAATAAATAAATGGGATCTAATTAAAAAAAGCTTTTGCAGAAAAAAGAAACCACACACACACACAGAAAAGATAACCCACAGGTACCAGCAAGTATTCCTCTGTGTAAGCTCTCCTGGAGGCTGTCAGAATGAGAGAAAATATTAACATTTGTAAACAATGCAACTGACAAGGGATGGATCTCTAAGATATATGAACAGCTTATGCAATTCAATATAAAAAAGAAAAACCAAAACTCAATCAAAATATAGGCAGATCTAAATAGACATTTCTCTGAAGAAGACATACAGATGGCCAAAAAGTTCATGAAAAGATTTTCAACATCTCTAATTATTAGAAAAATGCAAATCAAAACTACAGTGAGGTATCACTTCATTCAGAATGGCCATCATCAAAAAGTCTGTAAACAAATACTCGAGAGGGTATGAAGAAAAGGGAGCCCTCCTATACTGTAGGTAGGAATATAAGCTCATACAGCCTGGAGAAGACTTTGCAAGTTTCTTAAAAAACTAAAAATAGACCAATATGATCAAGCAATCCCTCTCCTGGGCATATATCCAGAGAAAACCATACTTTGGGAAGATATGTGCACCCCAGAATCCACTCTAGCACTGTTTACAGTAGACAACACATGGAAACAACCTAAATGTCCATTGACATATGAGTGGATAAAGAAGACGTGGTACATATATACAAAGGAATATTACTCGGCCATAAAAAGAATGTAATAATGCCATTTGTACCACACAGATGAACCTAAAGATTATAGCATACTAAGCAAAAGAAGTCAGACAGAGACAAACATCGTATGATGTAACTTATATGTGGAATCTTAAAAACAATGAACTTATTTTTAAGAGAGAAACAGACTCACAGATATAAAAAAACAAACTTATGGTTACCAAAGAGGAAAAGTGGGTGGGAGGGATAAATTAGGAGTTTGGGATTGACATATACACACTACTATCTATAAAAGATAACCAAGAAGGATCCACTACTGTATAACACAGGGAACTCTTACTCAATACTATGTGAATAACCTAAGTGGGAAAAGAATCTGAAAGCAGAATGTGGAGCACTGATCATAGCAAACACCCTCTTCCAACAACACAAAAGATGACTCTACACATAGACATCACCAGATGGTCAATATCAAAATCAGACCGATTATATTCTTTATAGCCAAAGAGGGAGACGCTCTATACAGTCCTCAAAAACAAGACCAGGATATGACTGTGGCTAGATCATGAACTCCTTATTGCAAAATTCAGACTTAAATTGAAAAAAAGTAGGGAAAACCACTAAAAAAGTAGGCTTCCCTGGTGGCTCAGATGGTAAAGAATCTCCCTGCAATGCAGGAGACCTGGGTTCAATCCATGGGTTCAGAAGATCCCCTGGAGGAGGGCATGGCAACCCATTCCGGTATTCTGGCCTGGAGAATCTCCATGGACAGAGAAGCCTGGTGGGCTATAGTCCATGCGGTCGCAACGAGTTGGACATAACTGAGCAACTAAGCACAGCACACAGGGAAAACCACTAGAGCATTCAGCTATGACCTAAACCAAATCCCTTACAATTATACAGTGGAAGTGAAAAATAGATTCAAGGGATTAGATCTGATAGAGTGCCTGAAGAACTATGGACAGAGGTTTGTAACATTGTACAGGAGGCAGTGATCAAAATCATCCCCAAGAAGAAGAAACGCAAAAAGGCAAAATGTTTGTCTGAGGAGACCTTACAAATGGCTGAGAAAAGAAGAGAAGCTAAAGGCAAAGGAGAAAAGGAAAGAAATACCCATCTGAATGCAGAGTTCCAAGGAATAGCAAGGAGATAAGAAAGCCTTCCTAAGTGATCAGTGCAAAGAAATAGAGGAAAACAATAGAATGGGAAGACTAGAGAATTCTTCAAGACAATTAGAGATACCAAGGGAACATTTCATGCAAAGATGGCACAATAAAGAACAGAAATCATATGGACCTAACAGAAGCAGTAGATATTAAGAAGTGGTGGCAAGAATACATAGAAGAACTATACTAAGAATATCTTAATGACCCAGATAACCATGATGGTGTGATCACTCACCTAGAGCCAGACATCCTAGAGTGCAAAGTCAAGTGGGCCTTAGGAAACATCACTACGAATAAAGCTAGTGGAGATGATGCAATTCCAGTTGAGCTATTTCAAATCCTAAAAGATGATGCTGTGAAAGTGCTGCACTCTATACGCCAGCAAATTTGAAAAAGTCAGCAGTGGCCACAGGATTGGAAAAGCTCAGTTTTCAGTCCAACCCCAAAGAAAGGCAATGCCAAAGAATGTTTAAACTACCACACAATTGCACTCATCTCACATACTAGCTGGAGAAGGAAATGGCAACCCACTTCAGTATTCTTGCCTAGGGAATCCTGTGGACAGTGGAGCCTGGTGGGCTGCCATCTATGGGGTTGCACAGAGTCGGACATGACTGAAGCGAATTAGCATGCATGCATACCATGCATGCATGCACACACTAGCAAAGTAATGCTCAGAATTCTCCAAGCTAGGCTTCAATACTACATGAACTGAGAATTTCCAGATGTACAAGTTGGATTTAGAAAAGGCAGAGGAACCAGAGATCAAATTGTCAACATCCACTGGATCACAGAACAAGCAAGACAGTTCCAGAAAAACATCTACATCTGCTTCAGTGACTGTGCTAAAGCCTTTGAGTGTGTGGATCACAACAAACTGGAAAATTCTTCAAGACATGGGAATACCAGACAACCTTACCTGCCTCCTGAGAAATCTATATGCAGGTCAAGAAGCAACAGTTAGAACCAGACATGGAACAATGGACTGGTTCCAAATGAGGAAAGGAGTACATTAAGGCTGTACATTGTCACCTTGCTTACTTAACTTATATGCAGGGTACATTATGCAAAATGCTGAACTGGAGGAAGCACAAGCTAGAATCAAGATTGCTGGGAGAAATATCAATAACCTCAGATATACAGGTGATACCACCCTTGTGGTAGGAAGTGAAGAGGAACTAATGAGCCTCTTGATGAAAGTGAAAGAGGAGAGTGAAAAAGCTGGCTTAAAACTCAACATTCAAAAAACGAAGATCATGGCATCAGTCCCATCACTTCATAAAAAATAGATGGGGAAGCAATGGAAACAGTGAGAGACTTTATTTTTGGTGGCTCCAAAATCACTGCAGATGGTGACTGCAGCCATGAAATTAAAAGATGCTTGCTCCTTGGAAGAAAAGCTATGACAAACCTAGACAGCATATTAAAAAGCAGAGACATTATTTGCCAACAAAGGTCCATCTAGTCAAAGCCATGGTTTTTCAGTAGTCATGTATGGATGTGAAAATTGGACTATAAGGAAAGCTGAGCACCAAAGAATTGATGCTTTTGAACAGTGGTTTTGGAGAAAACTCTTGAGAGTCTCTTGGACTGCAAGAAGATCCAGTCAGTCAATCCTAAAGGAAATCAGTCCTGAATATTCATTGGAAGGACTGATGCTGATGATGAAGCTGCAATACTTTGGCCACCAGGTGTAAAGTACTGATCCTGGGAAAGATTGGAGGCAGGAGGAGAAGGGGATGACAGAGGATGAGATGGTGGATGGTATCACCAACTCGATGAACATGAGTTAGAGTAAGCTCCAGGAATTGGTGTTGGACAGGGAAGCCTCTCGTGCTGCAGCCCATGGGGTTGCATATAGTTAGACATAACTGAGTGATTGAACTGATTAAAATACACAAATGCATAACTGAATGACTGTGCTATGAACTTGAAACTAACACAACATAATAAATCAACTTTATTCCAAAGTAAAATAAAGTAAAGAAACCTGAATCTACTGAAAAACAGTTACAGCTAACTAGAGAAATGACAATAACCTCTCTTGGGTAGTTTACTAAGTATGAATATCCTTATTTATCCCTTTCTAAAGTATATTCTAGTATTATTTGCTGAGACAGGGGAAGAAGAAAATGTGAGAGAACTTTCATGTGGGGTAGGGGAGAAAGTTTAATATATGAGAGAGAAACTTTGTAATGACTGTCTTCAAGGTAGTAATGAGAATTTTTTCAAATAAGAAATAATTATTGAAAAGTCATGGTTTCAGCCAGATATACCATTAAAATGCCCAGTCCCACACAGGAACATGTGTATTTCCATGTATGTTTTGTATATGTGGTTGGTATAACTCCAACTGTGATGAAGATCAATTTTGTGTCATCTTATTTAGAAATGCCATATTCCAAATAAGGATGAGGTATATGCAATATAAATCCACCATCATAATATGACTCCTTGTTTAGTCAAATGAGCTTAATAACAGTAGCATAATTATTTGTTTTTTAACCATTAAACCATGCCAGATATTATATACACATGATTTTTAAAATTCATTACATATAGGTAGGCATCTTTTTCCAAGAATACCATGGAATCTTCAGTTATGAATTGTCCAATACCACTGCACACAAATTTAAAAGGAATTTTGAGTCTCAAAATTTAAAAGTCATGTTAAATACTGATGAAGTGTAAACTACAATTCTGAGGGCACTTTGATTTTCCTTTAGTGGATTTTTCTCAGAGATTCTCTTTCTTAAAAATATCGACTGTGTTACTAAGTTATAGCAGCTCAACATGCAAAACTAAATTTTGAGATGGAGATAATGAAGAAGCATAAAGTCAAGTAATAAATAAAATATTATAATCAATAGTGGCCATGAAAACACATGATTCTGAGATCTAACTTTCTGAAAAACTTAAAAAATTCCAAGAAAAAGAAAAAAGAAATGATTAAGGCTGAGAAAAATGAGACTGCTAAATAAAAATATATAAATGAATAAAGAAAATAATTGAATAATGGGTGAAGTAATCAGTAATCAAAAATATGAGAATTGTTATATGTGTGTGTATATACATACACCCTATGTCTATATGATTTATATGATTTATACATAAATCTCCCAGGTATATTTGATTGTAGGATTGTAAGTTGAACACAAAGTCACCAGTGGAAGCAATATCTTAGATTTAATTATTTGTCTCTTCTAATAACATCCAATAAATACACAGATTAGAACATGTAGTTATTTAAATACCTTTGGGAAACACACAAAGACCAAATAAATACAGGAAATATGTGATTAGTATTACAGAGAAACAACTTGGAATAAAGCAGATGCTGGCATATGGTAGAATTGGAGGGTTATATATTTCACATTCAGAGGGATCCAAACATGGAATGTGATTGCTTCTGAGATATGGATAAAAATGCAAATGGAGCCACTAGACTGAATCCTCAGAGTAAGATAAATACTCCAGAAGATGCAGATGTCAGTTTGAACAGTAATGGTGATTAGTGTGATTTGGTAATTGAAGAGAGACAGGAAAGCAGAATCTGAAATCTTCCACATTTAGGTTCTATGACATGTTATTATTTGACTCAATTAAATTACTGAGATATAACTGAATATGTTTTATCATGAGGCATGACTCATCTAAGCACATGTTAGTTAGTTAGTAACGAAATTCAGAGTTTTGTTAACCGTAAATTGAGTTACTGGGAATCTGCAAACAATATTTGATCACAGGAGCACATCTTTCTATTTTCTTAAGGAAGATGGCTTAAAATGGCATCCTGCCTCACTGGTTAAACAACAGAATGAGAAAACAGACTGAAATCTAATTTTGAATAACGATTCATCTCACATTAGGTAAAGTAATTAAATTTGGTTTACTTGGGTATAAAATGGAACAAATAATACCCAAATACCTTGTGGAAATATTTTAATGAGAAACTCAAGAAGCATACTTGTAAATAACCTAAAAAATATAGTTCTAGATAACTAAGTAGTAATATTTTCAAATTCACCAGTCATATACAAAATATATTGGTAGTTTATGCTACATTATTAAGTTAACAACATAAAATAGTGTGGGAATGCATAAAGGTTGTCTTTATTTTCTAGATGAAATGACTATGAGGCAAAATTTAATTTATTCAACGAATTTCAAATTTACAAAATTTAAGAAATAATGGCATTGATCCATAGAAATGGATCACCACAGTTCAAAAGCATCACTTCTTCAGTACTCAGCCTTCTTTTGAAAAATTGACCAATGGAAAAGAAAAGTATGCAGAAAAAGAGCCATACATATATAATCACTGAATACATCAAAATAATTACTGAAATACAGTGAGGAAAGAATGGTCTTTTTGGTAAATGATGCTGAATAATTAGATATAATATGGGAAAAATCTGACTGTACCACAGCTACAACTATACTCTAAATAAAATCAAGTATAATTGGATTATGGACATAACTCTGAAATGTAAAGCAGTTAAACTTCTTAAGGAAAACAGAATATTTTTGTGATTTGGAGAGGATTCAGAAATTTCTTACATTGGACAAAATAAAGAATAATCCTAGAGAAAAAAATTGATGATTTGGACTACATTAAAAACAAGAGTTTCCATTTTGCAAAAGATTCTAATCAGATAATAAAAATCAAGTGACAGAATTAATAAAAATATCCATGTCATATTTGACAAAATGTTCACATCCAGAAGATATAAAGAAGTTCTATAATTAATGAAAAAAAGATAACATAATAGAAAAATGGGCAAAGTAATTAACCCTGAACTTGACATAAAAGGTTATATAAAGCACTACTAAACATGTAAAAAAGTCCTTAACCTCACTGGTCATCAGGTAAATGTAAACTGGAACTATAGAGGGATAATTTCCACCAGGAAAGTTAAAATTGAAAAGACTGCTCTTATGAGCCGAATTGAGTCCATCAAAATTCATAAGTTGAAGTTCTAATTTCCAGTACCTCAGAATGTGACTGTATTTGGAGAGAGGGTCTTTAAAGAGGTTGTCATTGTTGTTCGGTCACTAAGTCATGTCTAACTCTTTGCGACCCCATGGACTGCAGCACACCAAGCTTTCTTGTCCTTCACTATCTCCTGGAGTTTGCCCAAACTCATGTCCCTTGCATCAGTGATGCCATCGAATCATCTCATCCTCTGTCATCCCCTTCTCCTCCCGCTTTTGATATTTCCCAGCATCAGGGTCTTTTCCAATGAGTTGGTTCTTTGCGTCAGGTGGCCAAAGTATCAGAGCTTCAACTTCAGAATTAGTCTTTTCAATTCAGGGTTGATTTCCTTTAGGATTGACTGGTTTGATCTCCTTGCTGTCAAAGGGACTCTCAAGAGTGTTCTCCAGCACCACAATTTAAAAGCATCACTCCTTCAGCACTCAGCCTTTTTTACAGTCCAAATCTCACATCCATACATGACTACTGAAAAAAAAAACAGCTTTGACTATGTGGACCTTTATTGGCAAAGTGATGTCTCTGGTTTTTAACATGCTGTCTAGGTTTGTCATAGCTTTTCTTCCAGGAAGCAAGCATCTTTAAAATGAGGTGATTATGGTAATCTGAATCCAGTATGACTGGAGTCTTTATAAGAAGATTTGGACACAGACACACATGATAGCAGAGACACAAGATGAGATCACAGGGAGAAGAAAGGACACTAACAAGCCCAGGAGAAGAAAACAACCCTGTGGATATCTTGATTTCAGACTTTCAGACTACAGATTCATGAAATAAATAAATTTCTGTTGTGTGAGCCACTCAATCTGTGATATTTTGTTACAGTAGACTTAAGAGATTAATACAATAACAATACCAGCTACTGGGAAAAACTGCATCCTCATACACAGCTAATGCATATCCACCAAGCTTGCTGTCACTTCAGAGCCTTTGCATAATAGTATGACTTGCTTCCTCACTTAATAATAGGTCTTTGTACAGACATTACTCTCTTGTGAAGTCTTTGCTGACCTCTCTGCCTAATACCTTATCACTCTTACACATATTCTTTATTTTCTTTTCTTGCTTCATTCTGAGTAATTATTTATCACTATATTTATTAGATATTTATTACACATCTCTCACACAGCTAACCTGTAAGTCTCTTGAAGGGCATAGATTTCATCTGCTGATTTTTTCTTTTTTTGTTCACCTTACTTGGAATACTGCCTGGTATGTAGTTGGCAGTCAGTAAAAACTTGCTTGAAGGGGATAAACAAATCAGTTTTCTCTTTATTTTAATTATTAGGCTTCAACATTACTCTGTCATCAGTAACTTTCAGTGAATGGATAATTGTCAAGTGAGAATAATTTGTGGGTTACCTTAAATTATGAATAAAGATGTGAGGAAGAACCCAGGATAGAAAACATTTACTAATATTAATCAAATGGTTTGATTTAACACTTTTCATTTTAACAAATCACAATGATCTCTGCAGTGGTTTGTTATAAAATTACTATATCAGAGGGAAAAATCACTCCATTGTTTACTTCTTCTCAAAGTAGCTGTCTCTTATTATGTAAGTACAAATTGCTAAATACATGTCTTTCCAAAAAACAAGAATTGTTTAAGCAATGTATTTGGAGATCAATTATGCAAATTAAATTTTAATGTAATCAGTGGGACACATGAAATGCTGGAACAAAGTGGTTTATAGTGTTGGTCTCATTTCTGTCATGCACAATATTTTATTTTCCCACATATATAACTATAATTAATAATTATAATTACTTAGCATGACTCAGATACAATTTCCCCTCTATATAGTCAAGGCAAGAGTGGACTGAGTTATTCAACAGAAAATTACTTTCTCCAATTCTGCACATTTTTACCAAAACAAATCTTATTCCTACTGCAAATATATGTGTTTGTTTTTTAAAAGATACTATAAATTATGTTTTATTAACATGGATGCAAATTCTATCTAAGTTTGGAGATAGAATTTCCCTTTTTTAAAGAGTCCAATTAAATGCTCTAGCCTAATCACTTGCTTCATGAGTTACTGTCCATAGATATTTCTCATTCATAGCTGGCTGATTTGTTTCTTCATTATAAACACTCTACCATAAGCATTCAGACTGTCCTTTTTCCCCTTCACCAGAATTGGCCCACAACCTGCTTGAAACCGTTTCCACAGAGCTACAGAGAAACATCAGCAGGTCACCTTCTACTGATTTATTATTTTTATTAGGATTTGAAATCATTACCATGGAAGAATGCATGCAAGTTACCTTATTAAATCAAGATCAAAATTTAACTCACTAACCTACTCTTATCTGGTTCTAAACTTGTTATTTCAATCTGTTTTGTTTCTTTTCCATTTAAATCTCTAACTCAGAGGCCTCTTACCTCATTTTTTGCTGTCCTTTGGGCATTCCACCAACTTCTCTTACTTCGGTGACTAGATTTTTTTTTTTTTTGCTTCTATTGTCTTTTACATTTTGTTATTGTGGTTGGTCTTTCAGAATGTAAAATGGAATTATTCCATAAATATTGGCTATTTCAAAGCTTCTATGCCAATATTTGGTGAACCACAATCTATTGAAAGGTCAGAAGAACAATAATCTGTAAGATTAAGTAACTAGTATTAGATATTTAGCATATGGCTCTATCACAGACAATGATCCTTAGGTGAACATGATCATCTCTGTATTGCTCATAATGAAATATCAGTGACTACCTCAGTGCTTGTCACATAGATAGTGCTCAATAAGTGTTTCTAAATGGATCCTGTTTGCTTGCTTTTACTTGACACTCACATAGCACATCCACATTTCAAAGCCTTATCTATTTAACTCTATTTAAATCTCTGACTAAAATAATTTCAATTGAAATGCGTTCTTTGAATGTTCTTCTGGTCAGAGTATGGAGCTTTAAATAATGGGACTCTACAGTTTTATTTTTATTAAAATATATATTGTTCCTACAATATAATTCTCAGTAAACTAAGAGAAAAATAATCATTTCAACCTCTTACACAAGTGAAAATATAATTGTCAAAGAACTAATATTGACATTGGGGAGTATTATGCAAGAAAAAGTGAATTAAAATTGCATGATGTTTACATTTACATGTAAAAAATCACTTGCAAATACTAAAGCTGTCATATTGAGAAAAGATGCAGCTTTCATTAACCTAAATGAAAAGATGCTTGCAAGGTCAAATTTTCAGTGATTTGTCCAACAGAATTCCCCTATGTTCTTTTGGGAAAATTGATCTAGGCTGACACACAGGATTAAAAAATACAGAATTTCAGTATCTAGTTAACTACCCTGAGATATGCCAACTAAAAAGTGGCACCTGCTATCTGCCTCTGAAAAGATTAGGTCACTTGCTACTGCAGCCACTGACCTTCAACAACACCCTGAAAGGAGTTCAGAGTGGAGATCAGGAATGAGGCACTCCGTGCTCTGGGAAAACTGGCAAAACTGGCAAAACTGTCTTTAGATAATTAGGTACTATCAGGAGATTTTACGAGCCCAGTTCTTGCACTAACCGAGACATCTGCTCCTCCTGAAGAGAAGCAAACCTCTTCCAAAATGAATGCCTGACTGCATGTACTCCCATCCACTAAAATCATATATAATACTGACTTCCTCCCTACTTCTTTTTGGTGAAGTTTCTCCACCTTTCAAAATTCTGCCTTTCAAGCTATAGTTCTCATTTTGCCCCAGATAAAATATTTAACAACTCTCATGTTCTACTTTTTTTTTTTAGTCCACAGGTAGATGTATAAACTTCGCCAACAAAGGTCTGTCTAGTCAAAGGTGTGGTTTTTCAAGTAATCATGTATGGATGTGAGAGCCAAGCTCTCTACAAAGAAAGCTGAACACTGAAGAATTGATGCTTTTGAAATGTGGTGTTGGGGAAGACTCTTGAGAGTCCCTTGTTCTGCGAGGAGATCCAACCAGTCCATCCTAAAGGAAATCAGTCCTGACTTTTCACTGGAAGGACTGAGGCTAAAGCTGAAACTCCAATACTTTGGCCACCTGATGCGAAGAACTGACTCATTGGAAAAGACCCTGATGCTGGGAAAGATTGAGGGCAGGAGGAGAGAAGAGGGCAACAGAGGATGAGATGGTTGGTTGGCATCACTGACTCAATGGACATGAGTTTGAGTAAGCTCCAGGAGTTGGTGATGAACAGGGAAGCCTGGAGTGCTGTAGTCCATTGAGGTCGTAAAGAGTTGGACACAACTGAGCAACTGAACTGAGATGTATAAACAATAAGAAATATTTTTCTCCTTTATGAAAAGCATTTCAACACAAGAAGAAACAAAGACCCAAGAAAGGGCTTCAGAGGATTTGTACACTCCTTTTTCCCTTTTTAGTTAATTAAGTGACCTCAATAAAATGGAGGGCATCCATTATTAAATCTCAGGATCTCTGAACAGTAGATTATATCTGAAAATCAAAACACAAAACACCACCTCTGCTGTCAAGGGAAAGGCAGATTCATGGTAGATTAATTTAGCTTTTTGTTTCATCTATTTCTTTCATTAATTTTTGCTTTTATTCTACTTATTGCTTAATTTTTTTTCAGTTTTAATGAGAGATATTGAGAGAGATGACATTTTAAACTGATGGCTGAAATTACGTTTTTTGATGGTTTCTTTCATGTTTTTTCTCCCAGCTGACACACTATAAAATCAATTATTTTAGAATTAAATAAATTAAAGACCTCTAGAGTTAGACGGTGAAGAAAGCTGAGCGCCGCAGAATTGATGCTTTTGAACTGTGGTGTTGGAGAAGACTCTTGAGAGTCCCTTGGACTGCAAGGAGATCCAATCAATCCATCCTAAAAGAGATCAATCCTGGGTGTTCATTGGAAGGTCTGATGTTGAAGCTGAAGCTCCAATACTTTGGCCACCTCATGCGAAGGGTTGACTCATTGGAAAAGACCCTAATGCTGGGTAGGATTGGGGGCGGGAGGAGAAGGGGACGACAGAGGATGAGATGGTTGGATGGCATCACCGACTCGATGGACATGGGTTTGGGCAGACTCCGGGAGTTGGTGATGGACAGAGAGGCCTGGCGTGCTGCAATTCATGGGGTCGCAGAGAGTCGGACACGACTGAGCGACTGAACTGAACTGAACTGATTGTAATCATATGTGAAAAGATATTTTTAAAAATTAAATATGGGAAAAGGTTTTTGTTGTCTTATAATAAAGTGGAAAATCAAGTATCCTACAAGCCACATCTAACAGATGTTTTCATAAACCTGGCTTTTAAAGAGGCCTGTTTTCTGAATCTCAAGGCTGCTAAAAGCATCTCCTGGCTATGGGAAGTTGTAGGTGGTGCAGAGGAAAAGAACCTGACTCCAAGTCTACAGAGATGTGGAGCCTGAAAGAAGAAAGTTTGCAGAAGTCCAAGGAGATTAAAGAGGAAGATGAGATTGAAAGACGGGACTAGGGACGTAAAGAATGGGAGGTTTGGCATATGACAAAGTGGTGCAAAGTGGTTCAGTAGATCACCCACAAATCCAGCTTTATGTGCTTGCATCTTATAGGCTTCCCGTGTATTTTTTTAAAGATCTGAAAATGGGTGTTCTATTATTACTACAATAAAGCCACTGTCATATTTAGCTTTATGTTCCCCTTGGTGTTTTATAAATAAGTACTCATTCAATATATGTCTCAGGGACGGTGGAGCCTGGTGGGCTGCCGTCTATGGGGTCGCACAGAGTCGGGCATGACTAAAGCGACTTAGCAGCAGCAGCAGCAATATATGTTTAGTTTAATTTAACTATAGATAGACTCTCCCAGTAGTCACAAATCACAACAGAGAAATGATTTTCCTTTCTTTTTTCACTTTAGGATAACACTGACACTTTGTAGGAAGGTAGGTTTACTTATATTAGAGAATTTCTTTAATTATTCAATTAAATATAAGAATAATAGCAAATCTTTCTAAATGTAATTTTTTAAAGTGTCTTAAAATTTTTGCCTTAGTTAATTTTGTTATTTAACTAATTTTGTAATTAGGTTAATTTTGATCGGTGTTAATATAGTATTACTATATATTAAGGCAGCTTTAGTTCTAGATACAATTTTATCAGGCTTAAAAAGATAATTGTGATAGCATTATTTGCTTACTCAGAAATAGAAAATGGTGCTCCATATTAATCTGGAATATCTAAGAAAAAAGAAATATCGTATGCTAATTTCAATGTCTCTGGCTGTCTGAAAAAAAGATGATTTTATAGTCCGTGCATGCTAGGTCGCTTCAGTTGTGTCGGACTCTATGGTCTTCTCTCCATGGGATTCTCCAGGCAAGAATACTGAAGTGGATTGCCATGTCCTCCTCAGGGGATCTTCCCAACCCAGGCATCAAACCCTTATCTCTTACATCTCCTGCATTGGCAGGCAGGTTCTTTACCACTAGAGCCACCTGGGAAGCCCTGATTTTATAGTACAGTACCGTAAAAGTGAATTTTAGTATGTAAATATTTAGCATAACTTTTCTGCTTGGAAACTTAAATCATATTGCTGATGCATAACATCATTTTTGAAGATCTTTAAAAATGTTTTATTGTTTAGAGTGGTAGCAAACTAGCTATTACTATACATAAAATAGAAAACATTGCTCTTTCACAAATATCTAAATGTTGTTGGTATGACTCAGTTTTAACTTATATTTCCTCTTATTGCAACCTACCACAATGCACAAAATGTTATCAGGTAGCTATCACATAATTAGACTATTTTATTATAATACAGCAATATCAAGAAATTCATATAAAAACAAACATAATTCAAAAATTAAAATTCCCTGTTACAAAGATTTTTTGCTAGCATCTCAATTAGGACAGAATTATTCGCCAAAGGCTTAAACAATACATGCATGTTGACTACTCTTGAGAAACCTATTACATTTCATTATTCAGAAAAGTGAGCATTGACTGGGAAGAATGTTGCATTTGGATTACATTTTGTCCTTGGGTCATGATGTTCCTTGTCCCTATCTTCAGTATTGTTAACTACTTAATGCACATCATCCTTTTGCTCCTAGTAAGTAAAATGCTCTTGACTGAATCTAAGGATGATTGATGTCAGCAGAGTGTAAAGATATATGAATGTATAATGTTTTTGGACATAAAACTTGACCTTCGTTTGTTTTTTCTGCCTTTTTTTTTTTTGGTCTACTTTATTCGAACTCAATTGACACACCATTGACTGTCCCCACCCTTCGCTCAGGATTGAGTGCCAAATTTCCCCCTCTTGTCTGGAAAGTAGTAACCAGACATTTTTTTTTTTCCGTCTAACAAAAGACCTTCCTAACTAGGGGAAAGAAAGAGAGAGATAGACAGAGAGACTAATTTTGGTGTGTTTTGTTCTATTTATTTTCTTTTTATTTAGTAAACTAAAGAACAGGCCCAGCACAGGGTGGCTGCCCTGGAGGTTATGTCTCATTGTCTCAGAGACAAATCAGTGCTAGTGCTAGTGCTGAGGAGTGTGGGAATTTTATTTTGTTACATAGCGTGTCCTTACCAGTTGACAGCAGTAACAGGGATAGTAGATCCACATTACCAAACTTTCTTCTCACTGCCTTATTTATCTGTGAAAATTATTTCCCGCAATGCATTTCAAGATTTCCATAACACCAAATCATAAAGCCCCATTCCAAGTATTCATTTCTACATAAAGTGGCTGTTGTTTGAACCATATGTGTAAAGTGGAATCCATTTGTGCTACCATGACTGCAATTAATTACATAAAGTATCTGACCAAATAGTAGCTATAGTTTCACCTGAATATGAGAACTACAACAGAGTGTGACAATTTGTTTCAATAAAATAAACTCTTATATAGTATGAATGCTGTGTG
Organism: Giraffa tippelskirchi; assembly: GCF_054371585.1. NCBI lineage: Eukaryota > Metazoa > Chordata > Mammalia > Artiodactyla > Giraffidae > Giraffa > Giraffa tippelskirchi. The sequence goes on along the minus strand of NC_137275.1, from coordinate 82,741,134 downwards.
CACACAAATAAAGTGGGTCATTGAAGCTCATGCCATATCACAGCCATCTGAGCAACATTTATGGCTCTCTACCTGGCTTTCTCTGCACCCCAGTGTTGGATCTGATTTGATCACATGATACATATTGCTAAGGAGATGATATCCAAATACTTCAGTCTTTAAAGATAGTAATGGCAAGTAACAGCAATGACATCTTTCCTGTTCTGACACTTCTGTTTCTCTCTTCCCAATTTAAGAGTCCTTATGATTTCATAAGATCTATATGGATCATCTACAACAAATTTCTAATTTTAAGATCAGCTTATTGTGTGATGTGAAAGTCTCTCAGTAGTGTCCACCTCTTTGCGACCCCATGCACTATACAGTCCATGGAATTCTCCAGGCCAGAATACTGGAGTGGGTAGCTTTTCCCTTCTCCAGGGGATATTCCTAATCCAGGGATCCAACCCAGGTTTCCTGTATTGCAGATGGATTCTTTACCAGCTAAGCCACTAGGGAAGCCCAAGAATACTGGGTGGGTAGACTATCCCTTCTCTAGTGGATCTTTCTGACCCAGGAATTGAGCTGGGGTCTCCTGCATTGCAGGTGGATTCTTTACCAACTGAGCTACGAGGAACCCTTAATTTTATCTATAACCTTAATTCCTCTTTGCCATGTAACACGTTAGCATGGATTAGGGATCAGGATGTTAACATCTTGGAAGAGCATTATTCTGCTTACTATAAAAAGGCATTTTATAAAAACTGAGATAACATTTCAGAGTACACAGATGAGCAACTCTAATTATGTAAAATTCTTGGTAGCTTGAGACAGTAATACTAGTTCTAGACCCAACCAGGCTGTTGTGGATGTGATTTCTAACAAGTATTACACATGGTAGCTCCAGGATTGGATGAGGTTTGAACTTTAGGGAGACAGTCTACTGGTTAATAGCTGGAGAAAGTGGGGTAGTCAGAGAATAAGATTTTCTCATTATTAAATAAAATATATCCTAGCTAACTATTTTATTTCTGTTATCTCTTCCACTATTTTTTTTTTTTCTTTTGAAGGCTTTGCAGGATTAAAATAAGCCCTCTCTTATCTCTAAGACTTAAAAATGATTCTTGCACTAAACCATTCAAAACACTGAATAACTGAGCTTAAATTATTTAAGATTTCTAACTTTTAAGTATTAAAATGATTCTTGCTGTGGAATGCTCTGAAACAATGAACAGCAGCATTTAAAAGATTTAGAGTCAGGTGTGTTAAGTGTTGGTGAAACCGAGTATGGCCCTATGGAGCTCTAGACATGGAAGACTTTCTGTACCTCATTTTCTTGTCGGTCGTGAACAGACTCCAGCCTTCATGACCTTCCCCGAGTTCCAAAGGGTAGATTCAAACAGTTGCTAATCAAGGGAGAAGCAGCCAAGAAACCACCTAAGGTGAGATTAAAGGAACCAGAGAAGCTCATCAAGAAGAGAGGACCGCAGGCCCTGCACACAACTAATCTTAGAGCAACCCCACCCTTTAACTATTGCTGTAAAACTCCTCATCAAATCCTCCAGGATTGGATCACATAGTTTTCAGGGCAGGAGCCTGCTGTGCCCCACTTTGCCTGGCAAAGAAATAAAGGTATTCTTTTCTACTTCATCCAAAACTCTGTCTCTGACATTTGATTTAGCACCAGTGCACAGAGGTCAAGTTTCTGGCATCACTGATGCATCTGCTCTATTCCATCATCAGTTATATAATTTAAAAAAGAGACACTGTTAGCCTCCTTCTTAACTTCCTAATCATATATATATATATAAAAGATAACCAAAGCACAAAATTTACTGTTTTTGTAACACTGAAGTGTGCTTTAGTTTCTATACTGTGAGGCTGTGGGGATACTTTTTACCAGGTTTTTCTCTCCAGATTGTTCACACACACAAACACACAGATTTTCTTCATATATATCTTTCTTTAATACATCAGGCTATAATAATAAATGTAGATATTCTTTACCTTTGGTTAATATTCTTCTATGCTTTCAAGATAGCCAGAGTTTGGTTTTCTTCAAGGAAAACACAAAGCAACTTCCAAAATTTATTTATAGGTGAACTATTAATTATATACTCCATATTTTATAAAGATTTAAATATGGCAGAGAAGACGTATTTATTTTGTGAGTGTTAGACAATAGTTTAAAGCTATTTTTCTCCATGTAAATATTGTTGTCAAGACTATTCCTTATATTTTATACCCCACAATCTGCTTTTTGTGGCATCTCTTCCTGTCTTTATCAGCTGCTCTATTATTTCACTTGAAATGAACACTTATTTAGGCTGAAGACTTTTAAGTGAATCAAAATGCTCTGAGTTCATCTGCATTGAAAATACTGATTGTCAGAAAACAGATCAGTGCTGGGACAGAAGGCATTATCTGTGCAAAAAAGGGCAAGATGATTTTGCCATGTAATTCCTAGTTCAGTCTATATCCAGGACAGACTCCTGATTTGTCAATGACAACTGCATACTAGTTTGATTAGGTCCCATTGGTTTATTTTGTTTTATTTCTATTGCTTTAGGAGATTGACCTAAGAAAACATTATTACAATTTATGTTAGAGAATCTTTTGCCTATGTTGTTTTCTAGGAGTTTCATGGGGTCATGTCTTACGTTTAAGTCTTCAAGCATTTTGAGTTTATTTTTGTGCATGGTATGAAGGTGTATTCTAACTTAATTAATTTATATGCAGCTATCCAACATTCCCAGCACTACTTGCTGAAGAGGCTTTTCCCCATTTTATATTTTTTTGCCTTCTTTGTCAAAGACTAATTAATGGAAGGTGTGTGGGTTTATTCCTAAGCTCTCTATTCTGTTTTACTGATTCCTATGACTGTTTTTGTAATAATGCAATGCTGCTTTGATTTTTGATTACTGTAGCTCTGTGGTATTGTCTTAAATCTGGGAGAATTATGCCTCCTGATTTGCTTATTTTCTTCAGGATTCCTTTGACAATTCTGGGTATTTTTATGTTTTGATATAAACTTTTTGGATAGAAATTTGTTCAAAACAGTTATGTTTTGCTATGAAGGAAATTTTAAAAGTAAAATCTACTTTAATTTTTCTATGTATTTCCTCATTTTTAAATATCAGAAAACACATACATATTGAAAAAGGAAATCTTATTGAAAACAAAAGTATGCTTTAATTGAGATATTTACCAAGTATGAATCACCTGCTACTGCTGTTGCTCTTCAGTGACTAAATTGTGTCTGATTCTTTGCAACCCCATGGATGCTAGCATGTCAGGCCCCATGGGATTCTTCAGGCAAGAATACTGGAGTGGGTTGCCATTTCCTTCTCCAGGGGATCTTCACGAACAAGGGATCAAACCCACATCCCTTGCATTGGCAGGCAGATTCTTTACCACTTAGCTTCAAGGGAAGCCCCATGAAACAGAATGTTTAACTCTTACTTTCCTAGTTTGGACCTGTGTCATAATAACTGTCCTGATATTAGAGTATTAAATATTTGGTTTTTTAAGAAGATAGTTTTAAAGCAAAATTCAAAAATCTATGAAAGGTTATAGACGATAAGTAACAAATGTAAGCTCAGTCTGACACATTCAATCTTTTGAATGCACAGAGTAATAGACTCAAATAACTTCACATATGGAAATTCATTTGAGGACCAGTGATCTGTGAACTTTCTCCATATATCAAAATTACTGCAACACCTGGACCAAATTTCTCTGTAATGATGCACTGCAATTGCACTGTGAAGTGTTCAACAGTTTTCAGAATCATTCTTATTCAAATTGACTTCCACTGATGTAGTACTGTACTGTATTTCAGAAGTTATTTCAATTGACTCAATTTTGAATGTTACTCATAGAAGGACTCATCTATGCATCTGAATTTATAAATGAATATTTCTTCTGATTTTCTGCTTTTATCTAGAGTACTCCTTTTGTCTAGAGTATTGAATGTACTGATTATAAAAATATATTTAAAGTTGGTTTATGTATTTGTAATAGAAGTGATCTTTAGGAATTTTCATTTTACCCTAGAGCATTCTGAAACAAAAATAGAGATATGGAAAGAAGACAAAAAATGTTGAAATGATGCATTCTATTTCTATTTGTTACTTAAAACACGCTCACATCAATTAAGTAATAAAGTGAAGATTTGAGAATAGGAGGCTAGCCTAGACTCAGTATTGCTAACTGTAAATTTGAACATATTTTAACCAAAGTGGAGAAGGCAATGGCACCCCACTCCAGTACTCTTGCCTGGAAAATCCCATGGACGGAGGAGCCTGGTAGGCTACAGTCCATGGGGTCGCTAAGAGTCAGACACGACTGAGCGACTTCACTTTCACCTTTCCCTTTCATGCACTGGAGAAGGAAATGGCAACCCACTCCAGTGTTCTTGCCTGGAGAATCCTAGGGACGGCGGAGCCTGGTGGGCTGCCGTCTTTGGGGTCGCACAGAGTCGGGCACGACTGAAGCGACTTAGCAGCAGCAGCTAGCTCAAAATGTCTATGCCTTGACTACAGGCACTTGAGTAAATTTTCTCTATTTTAACAGCATAGCAGAGCAAAGGGATTCCTTTACTGGTTTCACAGAGATATACGTAATCAGGCTGGCAACAGGGAGAGCAGCTTTCCCAGACTGCTAGTTGTTGTTCAGTTGCTAAGTCCTGTCTGACTCTGCCACCCCACGGACTGCCGCACACCATGTCTCCCTGTCCTTCACTATCTCCCCAAGTTTGCTCAAATTCATGTGCATTGAGTCAGATGTAAAATCATCTCATCCTGTGCTGCTCCTTCTCCATTTGCCCTCATCTTTCCCAGAATCAGGGTCTTTTCAAATGAGTCAGCTCTTCGCATTCAGCAAAGTATTGGAGCTTCAGCATCAGTCCCTCCAATGAATATTCAGGGTTGATTTCCTTTAGAATAGATTTGTTTGATCTCCTTGCTATCGAAGTGTCTTCTCCAGCACCAGAGTTAAAAACCATCCATTCTTCAGCATTCAGCCTTCTTTATGGTCCAAATTTCACATCCATACATGACTACTGCAAAAACCACAAGCTACACAAACCTTTGTTTGCAAAGTGATGTCTCTGCTTTTTAATATGCTATCAAGATTTGTCGTAGCTTTTCTTCCAAGGAGCAAGCATCTTTTAATTTGTGGCTGCGGTCACTGTCTACAGTGATTTTGGAGCCAGAGCAAAAGTGAAACTGTCTGGCTGATTCCACTTTTTCCCTATTTGCAATGAAGTGATGGGACCAGATGCCATGATCTTAGTTTTTAGAATGTTGAGTTTTAGCCAGCTTTTTCATTCTACTCATTCACCTTCATCAAGAGGCTTTTAAAGTCCTCTTTGCTTTGTGCCATTAGTGTGGTATCATCTGCATATCTCAGGTTGTTGATGTTTCTCCTTGCAATCTTGATTCCAATATTTGAAAAATAAGTGATGCCACAGGAGCTACATTATGATGCGTTTCTCCCTTTGGCTACTGATTAGAATTTGCATGAGCCCTTTCAGTGGTAGTAGATAGGACCTCTTTACTGTGGCACCATACATTTCTAACAGAGGAAATTCCTTCAAAGTGATGCTACAAAGGTATACTCTACAAATATGCCTCATGGAATAGTAGTTGGGTAGGATTTCTTTTTAATTTAACATATTTGAATCCCTTAAATGTGTCCAGCTAATTATTATTACTTAAAAAGAAAATTAAGATAAAAATAAATATCTTATTCATCTGAATCTTATTTTATAAGCAAAAGTTATAAGAAATGCTATCAATTTATAAATCAAAATAAACTCAACTTTGGGCTACCCATCTTGACAGTTTGGCAGAAAATTCAACGTTAGTTATTATTAGGATCTCTCTATTTCTTGCCTACAATCTCAGATTGGACAAGAACACAAGAAGTTTAGAATGCTCTAGCAAAAGATGTGGAGCTCTTTTGTAAGCTCATGACTGCAGACAACCTCACTGTCTCAGATCATGTGATCTCATATGGAAGGCTTTTGTGCCCAGCCTGGGCCACATAATTTTATTTTTTTCTTTTTCTAAAGCTTAAGACCCTGGGACCTAGGGTCCTACCACACAGCCATCACTCTTTAGGTTTTATCAACTGTCAAGATGATGCCACAAAACGAGAATTCATCCCTGTTATATACCCAGGTGGAGAAGGCAATGGCAACCCACTCCAGTCCTCTTGCCTGGAAAATCCCATGGACGGAGGAGCCTCGTAGGCTATAGTCCATGGGGTCACTAAGAGTCTGACACAACTGAGCGACTTCACTTTCATATTTCACTTTCATGCATTGGAGAAGGACATGGCAACCCACTCCAGTGTTCTTGCCTGGAGAATCCCAGGGATGGGGAAGCCTGGTGGGCTGCCATCTATGGGGTTGCACAGAGTCGGACACGACTGAAGCGACTTAGCAGCAGCAGCAACAGCAGCAACATATACCCAGGACTTTGCTGATTTCAGGCCTGGTTCCCAGTCTGGGAAATTTCTCATTTTTGTCTCTGTTCAGAACTCTCTCTTTCCCCCTTTAGATCACTATCATTCTTTCTAAAATAATCTTAGGCTTTCACAAAGAGAGAAAAAGAAGAGAAACTGATCCCTTTGCTTTCAGCCAAGACACAACAAAACAGAAAGGGTTTGGCTGTTTGCTTGAATAAGGAGAAGAAGGCCTTGCAGAAAATTTAAAAAATGAGCTAAAACCTCAATAAATTCTTCTGTCACCAAAATTAAACACCTTTCTATCCTACATTACTTCTTAGAATATTTAATCTCTATGTATTATAATCTAAACAGAGGATTCATTATGTAGTATTTTCAAAATGTCTTTGTCCACAAAAATTTTGACAGTTTTTCTACTCTCTGAAGAGAATCTCTCAAGAACTAGTTTGGAAAACATTTCTCTTGGAAAATGTCTGGACCTCTAAGATTCTTCATGTCTGGGTTTCTCAAACTCCACAGGTTCCCTCTGCCTCCATTCCCAGAGAACATGAGACGATAGCTTGTTGTATAAGACTTACCTCAATATCGTTTATATTTAAAAAGGAGCTGAAATGTTACAAAGAAAGTTAATGTATGCTTTTTCTGAAGTTCCTTCATAGGTAATTAATAGCATATTTTTTTTTCTAAATCTGCTCTCTACAGAGGAGGGTTCCACATCTTTTCAGGATGAACAAAGGAACAGGTGAGGGGAATTGTGTTATTTAATGATTCTGCCATTAATTCTGCCCTTAAAGAATGATACCAATAAAACTGAGTACAGGCAAGGTTTCTTCTTTTGAATCACTGGATTTCTTTAAAGTTAAGCAACAGGGAAAACAGAAACATTTCTTTTTTCCTATAATCCAAGGAAAATAAAGCTGAAAAAGAAAGCACAGAAGAAATCTGTCAGTATGTAGCAAAAGGAAGTCATCTGTGCATTCCTTGGATTAGGATTTGGTAATATATTGAAATGTTGGATAATTGGATATATTGAAAAACTGTATAATATTGTCTAAAATGCTTTGCATCAATCATTTGAATTCAGAAGTGTGTTTTTATTTCTTTTTTGGTGGCAATATTATTTCATATAAAGAACAGTCGTATGTAGGGCTTATAGTATGACTTTGGTCAATTAGAAAATTGTGGCCAGTTACTTTTTTAAATAAAGGAAAAAAAGAGAAAAATATCACTTGCCTAGTGACTTTTCAGTCAGACACTGCATAACTATTGGGTATAAAAGGAACTTCAGTAGCCCATAGAACATAATATCTGTCTGGTCAGACAGATAAAATCTCACCTTCATGTATCTCACAGCCTTATTTAAGGCAGATAGACTTTATAAAATCTGGAATAAATTGATTCCAGTGTATAAAATGGTATGGAAACAAAAAGTATAGGGCAGGTTAAAATGGGGTCTGGAAGAAAGCTAAACCAGGATTTAGCAAGAAAACAGGAAGTCAAGGACAGGAGAACACCCTGGTAAGTCAAGAACATCCAAGGTAAGTCAAGAACATCTGTTATTAATGCTGGAGAAAGAAGCCAAACCTTATGTGTATGTCACATAATACACAGAGCACACTCATTTCCATTTCTACTCAATTTGTTCTGGCAAAAGATTTGGCAAATTGAAAAGCCACTAGTCTTATATATTTCATACTTGTATCCTGTTCCACAAAACTTCTACCATACATGTTTAATTTCTCATAAATAAATTAATGAAAGAAAGGATATTTATATCTGTTCGCTTAGGCCAGTGGTTTTATAATATACTTCTTTCTAAATGCCTAAGAAAGAATTAAAATATATTGATAGATATTACCATCATAAAACAAGCAAAAAAATACAAGTAAAAAAATAGGTAACTTAGAAATGCTTGAAGGTTTTACAAATTTATAAAAACTCTTTCTTATGTGCACAATTTTTTTTCATTTTTTTCACAAAATTTATAATTCAAGTCTTTATAGACTTCTCCTAATGACACTGGGACTCAGTTGACTTTCTCACTTCACCTTTGGGGTCTCTTTCCCTTTCTCCTCAGAATTAATTAAGAAGGTACTATTTGGGTCTCTAGACTTAAATGTACAATTAGAATGACTTTGTGTTTCAACTTCACTTCCCAGCTCAGTGGCACATGCACAGATTTTCTCCTTTTCTCATCCCCCTCAACCCCCAGAGAAGCAGTGTGAAGTCCTTCTTAAGGACTGTCTCTTCCTTCCTCAGGTGACTAAAGGTAGGGGCATCTTGGTGTCACCATCTTGTAGGGGAAGTTCCGAGAATCCCAAGGGTATTTAGAAAATCATCCAGAGGATCTGAGATGCTTGCTCCTAGCAATGTATTGGAGAGAAATAATGGCTCTATCAGTCCCATCCCATCAATATTGAGTCACTGAATTTATCTGTCACAGAACAGCCCATGGCATTACTGCTGTCAGAATAACAGGAAAGAAATGCTGTACTGAATTGAATTAACTGGGAAACTTTTCTCAGTACCACTAGTAAATCCCTCTTCTTAAACTGTCTCTTGTTTATATCAGAACCAGGTAACTAAGGTGCTAATGATTGAAAATGTTCAAATAATTAACCACATGTTGAAATAATATGCTGATATTACTGACTATAGGAACTGACTCACCCAACTAGGAATCTCAAAATATTTTCTGAATTTTCCTCAGATAATAACCTCCTAAAATAAAGCAAGGTTAACACATCCTCCCTTAACAATTTTCTAATATTTAGGAAAATCTGAAACATGGGGCAGACAATTTTAATACTGACTTATATTAGTGAATGAAGTGAACCTAAATTGATATTAATTAGGTTCTGGCACAGCAAGCTGACTATCCTCTAAATTAAAGAATTTCTAATCCATGCAAGTAATACTTGAAGGTATGTAGATATCTTAAATATACTTAGGCTTCCTTATCCTGTGTCTGTCTATTGTCTTTCTTACTGTTCTATGTTTTTCCATTGTCCTCATGAAGATACTCATCTTTAGAGGACCAGCAGTGAATTCCTGGGTTGATGGTCTCAATTGTTTCTGGGTGGACATCATCTGTTCCTAATCTGTAGCTTACATTGTCAATTCCCAAAGATAAAACAATAGACAAGGTTTTTGTTTTCTGCTTTTCTTACTGTCTTTTCCTGTCTTCATTCCTGGAAATCTCTGCTCCATCTACCAGTTAGCACATCATTTCTAGTCTCTCTTGGTGTTATTCTACTCAGTCAATCCACTGAGTCTTTCCATCTGGCATCCTCTAAAAACAAAGACCACGATGGCTTCTACTTTAAGTTTTGGTTTATTTGTTTGTACTGATTCAGTTACGCAGATTCTCTTCTTCATATATCTTGTCTTTGATGAGTCTTAATGAGATGACATTTAATGATATGACTGAAGGGCACATTTTCTTTTGGACACCTACACTAATGGTAAAGTTTCTTGGTTTAACAAACCTGTGTGCCAGTTTTTGTAGGAAAGCAATAGAAAATTAGTTATATTTGTGAAGATTTTGGAATTGCTGTTATTGCTTCTCATTATTTACTAAATAATAAAGAATCTTTGGTTTATGATTGTAGAGATATTCAACTTGTTGCCATGGCAACAAATTATTTGCTGTTTTGAAAGTTTACATTTAGATTTGAACTATAGAAAATGTAAAGCTAAAAACAGAAATTATATGGCCAAGAACTATGGGTAATAAATATCAGTTAAGTTTATCAGGGATGAAAAGTTACATAGTATTTTCTGCAATAATATTTTAGCAGGATTTTTAAACACTTAATTTGTACTTAAGTATTTATATTCTATATTTAAATATATTTGTGGATTTAAGAAAACATGTAATTAAACTTTTCAATTATTTCTCAAAATATTTGAATAAATGATTAATGCTAATTAAGTTAAATACATGTCATTTGTAGACAGTGGAAATGATTGTCACTGCTGTGCTATTAAAATTTATGTAAAATTATACACATTGAAAAATAAGCCAAGTTTGAGGCAGCAAAATGCTACCACATTTCACTCACTTTTATGTTTTGTTCTGCACTGTTTAGTTGTCAGGGCAGCATAACATTTAAATACTACCTGCAAGTATCCTTTATATCAGTACAAATGAGTTATATTCTTAGAACTGAATTTTATATTATTTTCTCAGACGAAAACCCATCCTTTGAGAGAAAATCTGGCTTGTGTAAAATGAGGGTAATTTACAAGAATCATATTAATATCTATGGACACAGATTTCCTTATAGAGCAAATTAAAACTCTTATTTTCCCACACTGTAGTCATAATTATTAAAACTTATTTTCTGACTGTTGTATAATATATTGAAATGCTAAAAAGATAAAACCTCATATTTACTTGTGATGTGAAATGCTTTCTCTACTTTAGAGAAAATAATGAAAAAGTATGTCTTTCCTACTTTAGAGTTTACGATAACTGCCATGTTACTCTGACAGTTTTCATAGTAAAAGCTTCTTCCGTTAAGTAGTGGTTTTTGTATCATTTAATCCAATAAAACAGTGACTTTTAAGTGTTTTTGCTTATGTACTACCTAAGAGTTTTCAAAAATGATATACTCCAGATTTTCAAGTTATCTAAAATTTTACATTTAAATAATTTCCAGGATCAATTTTCCAGATTGTTACATATTATAGCTCTGCTTTAAATGTATTTTCATCAAAGTCTTTTGAGGTACAAATTTAACACATTCAATTTACTTAAAATAAGTTGTAATTTTCAGTCTTTGTTATATAAAGCAGCCAAATGGGACTATTCTACCTGAAATTGTGTGCCTTTATTTTAAAATATAGGTTTATGTTTTGGCATGCATTACTGAGAAGACAATCTTTTCTCTAGAATGCTAATTCTAAGATAGATTATTTGTGTACATAGATGGAATGTTGTTCTAAGTCTGCTACATGTATGGAATTTGGTGCTTATTCCTTTCAATTTTTTAGAGACTCTATTTGCTATGCTCTCACAGAACTCCTCTTGGTGGCACTGGCATGGTATTCTTAAAACACACCTTGTTTTGTTTCCTAGAGCTAGTTGTGAAGAACTTTCTGCCTGCATTGTAGAAAACAGATGAGAGTGAATATGAAACCAGACTGAGAAAAACAGTCTGATGGTTGCTGCAATTATGATGGGCTGAAAGTTGCAATATTCTGGACTTCAATAGAGCAGTAAAGATGGAAAGAAATAAACATATCTAGATATATACACAAAGGATGATCAAGAGAATATACTGATTGCTTGGATGAGTAAATGTTAACACCCAGGGCACTGGCTTGGGAAACTGAATTGTTGATGTTACCATTTACGAAATCAGGAAACAAACGATGCATTTGGGCCAGTCAGCAGGAAGAAGAGATAATGAGTTCAGTTTGAGAAATAGCTTTGATGTCCTCTCTGACATCCAAGTGGAGATCAAAGAAGATAGTTAGTCATGAAGTTCTGATACTCAAATATATCTTACAGGGGTGAATATTTCCTGTCTTTAGTCAAGCAATTTCAGAAATTTGCTATTCATAACTTTTCTTGATATAAAGATGGTGATACTGGTTTGAAAACATACTTTCTATGATTTCTCCTCTACCTGCTACTCTACTTATTGAACATCACTGTTTACTATATATTACAGTAGAAGTAATTCATTTAGCTTCTCATCTTTCTTTAATACACTTTTTTGATAAACATATACTGAGAAAATTACACAAGCATGCAGATATCATAAATGAATTTTCATAATCTGAATATATCTACGTAACCACCACCCAGAAAAAGAAATAGAATACAGCCAACAGTGCAAAAGTCCTACCATATTCCCTGCCAGTCACTTCCATGTCTTCAAAACAGTAACCACTATGTTTACTATTAACTTTATAAATGTGCCTGTTTTCTTGTTGCTGTTGTTGTTTTTATTTTCTTTTAACTTGATATTGCAGGGCTTTGCCTGGAAACTCAGAACTGGCATGAATATTATTTTCACCTAAAGAGATTGGAGGTTCAACAGATGCAGAAAGAAGCATTCTTGGAGCTTCCCTTATCTGACTAAAAGTGACAACTGAGAAATGAAGCTACCATAAATCCCACCTAATGGGAAGTTTCATGGCCATGTACAAGACTGAATGACACTCACACCTACATAAACAAATAGCACAATCTTTCTTACCTCCCATTATTGGCCTAGAAACTCATTTATCTTTTCTGAAGAAACCTATTCGTTCTTCCCACAGAAGACTTTTCTGCCCCATTCCTTTTCCCAACTAAGTTAGGTATATAAACCTCTCTCTTTGACCATTCAGCAAAGGGGTTACTTCTTTTGTTAGCTTCTGTATGCATATGAGTAAATCTTTCCTCTCTTGATTTGTATTTTGTCAGTTTAATTCCCAGGTCTCTGAGAACTAAATCTAAGAGAAAAAGTTTTTTCTCCCCTACAGTATCAATGGAAACAGATACTATGTTCCTCTGTGTGTGTGGCTGTACTTTTTGCTCAAAACTATATTTGAGTGATTATTTTCATTGCTGAATAACATTCCCTTATATATGAAACTGGACTTCCCTGTTGGTTCAGTGGTAAAGAATTCACTTGCCAATGCAGGAGATGTAAGAGATATGGATTCTATCCCTGGGTGAGGAAGATCCCCTGTAGAAGGAAATGGCTGATCACTCCAGTATTTTTGTCTGAAAAATTCCATGGACAGAGGAGCCTGGTGGTCTAGAGTCCACAGAGTCACAAAAGAATCAGATACATCTTAACAACTAAACAAAAATATTGTTGTTATTGTTGTTGAGTCGCTCAGTCATTTCTGACTCTTTGATACCCCATGGACTGTAGCACGCCAGGCTTTCCGGTCCTTCACCAACTCCTGAAGCTTGCACAAACTCATGTCCATTGAGTCGGTGATGCCATCCAACCATCTCATCCTCTGTCATCCCCTACTCCTCCTGCCTTCAATCTTTCCCAGCATCAGGGTCTTTTCTAATGAGTCAGCTCTCAAGAGTCTTCTCCAACATCACAGTTCAAAAGCATCAATTCTTCAGCACTCAGCTTTTTTTTATGGTCCAACCTTCACATCTATACATGACTACTGGAAAAGCTTTGGCTTTTCCCTTATTGGCAAAGCAATGCCTCTGCTTTTTAATATGCCATCTAGGTTGAACATAGTTTTTTTTCCAAGGAGCAAGTGTCTTTTAATTTCATGGCTGCAGTCACCATCTGCAGTGATTTTGGAGCCCAAGAAAATAAAATATGTCACTGTTTCATTGTTTCCCCATCTATTCGCCATGAAATGATGGGGCCAGATGCCATGATCTTAGTTTTTTGAAGGCTGAGTTTTAAGCCAGCTTTTTCTCTCTCCTCTTTCATGTTTGTCAAGAGGCTCTTTATTTCCTCTTCACTTTCTGCCATAAGGGTGGTGTCAAACAAAAATATATGAAACTATAATTTATTAATTCTGGGATCGAAACAGTTTTGGGTTGTTTCACTCATTCATTAATGTATCAATAAGCATGACATACACTTTTGTGGTTTAGTTGCTAAATCATGTCTGACTTTTTGTGACCCCATGGACTGTAGCCCACCATGCTTCTCTGCCCATAGGATTTCCTAGGCAAGAATGCTGGAATGAGTTGCGATTTCCTTCTCCAAGATCTTCCCAATGTGAGGATTGAACCTATGTCTCCTACATTGGCAGGTGGATTCTCTACTACTGAACCACTAGTGAAGCCCATGATATACACTTACTATCAATTTAACATTAGGCACTGTACTAATTAAAGACAAAAATATTGATAGGATTGGTAAGATATACTTTATGCTCGCAGGGAATTTACACTTCAATAGCAACAATAAAATATGAATAAATATAATCAACTGTAAGAGATATGAAATTCTATGAACAAAATACAGTATACCATGGCAAAGAATATAGGTAACACTGTTCAAGAAATGAGATTATAGAATCACTAGAGAATAAGAAATGTTTCATCTAGAAGCCTGAGAAAGTAGAGGGTAGTGGGAACAGCATGTGAAAATAATTTTAGAAGAGAAAAAAATATGGCAGATTTAGAAACAGTAATTCAAAATGAATATTAACTTAAAAACTGTGATTATAAAGATAAGTATTGATAATTATGCTGCAAATGAAGACTAGGACTAAATAATGAAGTTATATCTACTCTAATCAGATTTTTGTTTTAGAAAGAGTACTTGTTACTATAGATGACAGAAATTATACAGACAGGGGAGTAACAATAGAAATTAATGCTAGAGGACCATCAAAAGATGAAAGTGGAGCGGATGTGTAGCAATGAGATATAGAGAGAATAGGATTTGGCTCTTGATTGATGAAAGACTCTAAGGTAGATCTTTAATTTCTTAGCAAATAATGATGATCTGAATATTTAGGCTGAGGAGGAAATTTTGCAAATAGATGAAGTTCAGATTTGTCTTACTGAATTTGAACTGATCTAATTAACTGGTAAGTAATTGGTTCCACAGGACTGGAAAAGGTCAGTTTTCATTCCAATCCCAAAGAAGGGTAATGCCAAAGAATGTTCAAACCACTCTACAACTGCACTCATTTCACATGCTAGCAATGCTCAAAATCTCTTAAGCTAGGCTTCAACAATACATGAACTGAGAACTTCCAGATGTACAAGATGGGTTTAGAAAAGGAAGAGGAACCAGAGATCAAATCACCAACATTTGCTGGATCATGGAAGAAGGAAGGAGGTTCCAGAAAAACATCTGCTTCTGCTTCATTGACTATGCTATATCCTTTGACCATATGGATCACAAAGAACTGTGAAAATTCTTAAGAGATGGGAGTACCAGACCAACTTAACTGTATCCTGAGAAACTTGCATGTGAGTCAAGAAGCAATACTGGATATGGAACAACAGACTAGTTCAAAATTGGGAAAGGACCATGACAAAACTGTATATTGTTACCTCGCTTATTTAAGTTATATGCAGGATACATCATGTGAAATGCCAGACTGAATGAATCACAAGCTGGAATCAAGACTGTCAAGAGAAATATCAACAACCTCAGATATGCAGATGGTATCACTCTAATGGCAGAATGTAAAGAGGAACGAAAGTGTCTCTTGATGAAGGAGAAAGAAGAGAGTGAGGAAGCTGGCTTGAAAACAAACACTCAAAAAACTAATATCAAGGTATCTGGTCCCATCACTTTATTGCAATGGAATGACAATGGAAATGGTGACAAACTTCATTTTCTTGGGCTCCAAAATCACTGTGGACAGTGACTACAGCCATGAAACTAAAACATGCTTGCTCCTTGGAAGGAAAGCTATGACAAACCTACACAGTCTATTAAACAGTAGAGACATCACTTTGATGACAAAGGTCCATATAGTCAAAGTTATGGTTTTTCCAGTAGTCATGTACAGATGTGAAAGATGGACCATAAAGAAGTCTGAGCACTAAAGAATTTATGCTTTTGAATTGTGGTGCTGGAGAAAACTTATGTGTCAATCTTAAAGGAAATCAACCCTGAATATTCATTGGAAGGATTGACACTGAAGCTGAAGCTCTAATACTTTGGCCACCTGATGCAAAGAACCAACTCATTGGAAAAGACCCTGATGCTGGAAAGACTGAATGCAAATGGACAAGAGGGAGACAGAAAATGAGATGGTTAGATAGCATCACAAATTCAAGGGGCATGAGTTTGAGCAAACTCTGAGAGACAGTGGAGGAAAGAGGAGCCTGGGGTGCTGTTGTCAATGGGGTCACAAGGATTTGGATACGACTTAGGGACTGAACAACACTAGTTTAAATTCCAATCAAATATGTGATTTTGTATGAAAAAAAGAGTCATGGACAATAATTATCTTTATAGTGTACATACTTATCTCCAATCTATATAGCACACATATACAGCTTTTGCATTTTTAATGCTAATTAGTCATTTTATCTTCTCTTTCTGATATTAGGTGAGGAAGTGAGAGATTCAATCATTCTTCTCATGTCCTAGAAAAATACCACTTATCAGCTCCTGAAATATCAACAGAAGACATCTCTTTTGTTTTAAACCTTCATTTCCATTCCTATTATAGACAAAGTTTTGTGTGTGGGCTTTTGCAAAATATATATGATTTTTTATTTAAAGGAAAAGTCCGTCTAGTCAAGGCTATGGTTTTTCCAGTGGTCATGTATGGATGTGAGAGTTGGATGGTGAAGAAAGCTGAGTGCTGCAGAATTGATGCTTTTGAACTGTGGTGTTGGAGAAGACTCTCGAGAGTCCCTTGGACTGCAAGGAGATCCAATCAATCCATCCTAAAGGAGATCAATCCTGGGTATTCATTGGAAGGACTGATGTTGAAGCTGAAACTCCAATACTTTGGCCACCTCATGCGACGAGTTGACTCATTGGAAAAGACCCTAATTCTGGGCAGGTTTGGGGGCAGGAGGAGAAGGGGACAACAGAGGATGAGATGGTTGGATGGCATCACTGACTCGATGGACATGGGTTTGGGTAGACTCTGGGAGTTGGTGATGGACAGAGAGGCCTGGCGTGCTGCAATTCATGGGGTCGCAAAGAGTCGGACACGACTGAGTGACTGAACTGAACTGAAGTGATTTATCTATCAATTCTGTTTTTTAAGGTCTATTTCTGTTCATTTGGATGTCTACTCATTGCTTGTAACTGCTAAATAGTACACTGAGATGTACATCCACCATATTTTCCCACTTCTTTTCCTAATAAGAGACATCTTTCAAGTTACTACAAACAGAGAAATCAGAGGTTGTATGTATTTCTGTGGTCTAGATATACTCAGGATCAGAATTGCTGTGTTACAGTATAGGCTTATATTTAATATGGCTAAATAATACCATGCTGCTCTTTGGAAACTCTTAGCCAATCTGGAGTATGAAAGAAGTGTTGAAACCAGAGTACTCTCTTAAAAGAAGGCACAAATATAAAATAAAGTATCAAAGTGAATATGAAATTAAAGCAAGAATAGAAATAAGAACAGACTCCAATCTAGAAGTAATTGACAAACCTGAGGATATCATGACATTTAGGAAAAAAAAAAAAAACTTTATTACTTAACCACTTAGCCCACTCATAAAATACACTTTGCTTAGTTTTTTTTTTTTAACTCATTGCCCTTCTTTATCTATCAACAATTCTAAAATATCATTTTCTCTAGATAATGGAAACATCATTTAGATCTCTTCTAGAATTAGGTTGAGTCAAATAACAGTTGAGATGCATAAATCCTATAATATGTTCAGTAATGAAAATGTAGTTATTTTCATTTCTGTAGTAATAACATAATTTTAATGTATACGTTGGTGTAGAACAGTATATTAAGACAAAATAATGTTCTTACTAAATAAAGTAACTAAAGAAATGAAGATGACATATAATTGAAATTGGTTGTGGTATTCATTACTTTTTAACTTCATTTTAACAACTCACAGTGTTTTCTCAGTTGAAATAGAAGGTACAGTTGTAACAACATACAGATATACTTGTATATATTTCAAAACTTAAATTATGTCAGTTATTTCAGCATGGATTTTTGCCCTTAAACTTGTCCTAATTTTGATGATATAAATTGTGTGAATGAACTGTGGTGTTGGAGAAGACTCTTGAGAGTCCCTTGGACTTCAAGAAGATCCAACCAGTCCATCCTAAAGGAGATCAGCCCTGGGTGTTCACTGGAAGGACTGATGTTGAAGCTGAAACTTCAATACTTTGGCCACCTCATGCAAAGAGTTGACTCATTAGAAAAGACCCTAATGCTGGGAAGGATTGGAGGCAGGAGGAGAAGGGGACGACAGAGGATGAAATGGTTGGATGGCATCACCGACTCGATGGACATGGGTTTGGGTAGACTCCAGGAGTTGGTGATGGACAGGGAGGCCTGGCGTGCTGCTATTCATGGGGTCGCAAAGAGTCGGACATGACTGAGTGACTGAACTGAACTAATTTGCCAAAAACAATAAGCAATAAATAAAACCAAAATACTGAAAAGTGAAGTTTGTAGTTTTCATGATGTTCCATTAAAAAGATACATACCATTATTTTATGATATTTACTTCTAGTAATTCTCAATTTATTTCAGATTTCAACAGGTGACTCTGGGTAAAAATGCCATCTCCTGTAATCTCTAGTAAATTCAACTACCCCACACACTAAAACAACAATTTTAAATGAGAAACATAAAATCAGCTTCCCCTTTGGCACAAAGCTTGAGCTTCTGCTCCTATACTAGTCTTCATAAATGTATCAGCCCCTCAGAATGAATTTTTGCTCTACTTTAGAGTAGATATACATTTTATGACTTACTTGAGGAATTCCTGACCCGTTATTTTAAAAAAAATATCCATAATGCAGTTGTGAAGATAAACTCTGCTCAATATATCAAAGATCTGAAGAAAATGAGGGTTAGACTATTAAGATTTGGGCAACAGCCAAGAGAACTGTAACAAACTCTATTTTCATTGTACCTTAGTTTTATGGATATATGACTGTCCTTAGAGCTGTAAGCAAAAGAATATTTAGTAAAATTTAGACAAAATTTACCTTCCAGATGGAACTGCCCTAGACAAGTGATTTTTTTTGAACTTCTACAAGACTAAAGTAAAGTGAAAACTTGTTAATACAATTTTTTTCTGAGTTGAATTTTATATCTGAAGTAATTTAATGGCTTTCCACTTGAAGACTGAAGTTGGGAGCAGAGAGATAATAGAGAAGTAATGAAGATGAAGCAAAGAATACAGGTGATAAAGGAAGATGTGTATAACTTAAAACCAGCTAAAACATTTGCCATGGTGTTGAAAACCTCTACTGAAATTCAAGTTGATTTCAATGACTCCTACCCTTTATATGAATCTGTTTTGTGCTGAGAGCTCCTGGCCTCAGGATCCAAACCTCTAGCATAGTTTCATCCACAAGGCATTGTATTGACCACAGCAGATAACAGTTGTACCATCTAAAAATAATGATAATATCAGCATGACACCTTTAGATAGACTTTTTAAAGCACCTTTTTAAAGCAGCAGCTTGAAGAGTTAGAATGTAATGCAAATAAATTATAAGTACACCCAGTTTTCCTTGTGTATGGGCAGTTAATTTTAGTGTAGTTGGAAATTTCTGAGTTGGTAGGTAATTTAGCATAATACCTAAAAATACTCCATTTTATTATGGAATATAGCTTTTCCTCTTCAGTGATTAAACAGTGAATTGTGACTGTGAGTGACCACTTAGAGGACTCTACTCGTGTGTGTGTGTGTGTGTGTGTGTGTGTGTGTGTGTGTGAAAATAAATGATAATGTAGCAACTGACCAGAATACATTTTAAATAGCTTTTATAATATTAAAATGACAGGAATTTTGAGAGAAGAATTTAATATCCTTTTTAGAGACACATAAGATTGTGAATCATTCACTCACAATTATGTGTTAGTTTACATTTTCTTCTCTTCGTGTTGTGGGGCCACCTAGACACTTTCATCTAGTGTACCACCTGGTATTCAGCAGGAAGGGATAAAACTTTGCAAAATGCACCCAGTAAACAGAGTATCAGATAGAAAAAGGGAGTAAAACAGAAATCAGGATTTTGTGCAGAGGGCTCCTCTCAGATATTTGTAGGATATTACACTTGAAAATTGATGTTGAGAATTCATCTAGTTTTGTCAATTCAAGTCCAATCTTCAGTTAAGCTGTTGTCAGTATTACTAATTTGTACATCAGTGGTCTTTTTATATTGTGCACCTAATCACTTCAGTCATGCCCAACTCTTTGCAACCTCATGGAGTGTAGTCTGTCAGGCTCCTCTGTCCATGGAACTCTCCAGGCAAGAATACTGTAGTGGGTTGCCATTCCCTTCTCCAGGGGATTTTCCTGACCCAGAGATCAAACTCATATCTCTTACATTTCCTGTATTGGCAGGTGAGTTCTTTACCAGTAGAGCCATTAATTCTGTTCTTAACTCTATTTTATCTCTGAATTTTTATCTCCCCTAGGTTTCTCCAAATCAGCCAATGGCACCATAATTAATGAAACTTCTCAAGCCTTAAACTCATCCTGATTCCTCTATTTCTTACCCTTCATATCTAATCAAACAGGGCCAATTATAGTCCACCAATGTATTTTAAGTCTACCCACTTATCTCTAATTTGACTGCCATCATGGTAAACCAAATCATCACCAATTCTCACCTAATAAAATTACTCTCTAACTGATCTCAGCATGTCTACCTTTACTCTCCTTAAACTAACTGCGCACAAAGCAGCCAGCAAGATTAAACAACTTGAACTAGGCCTTGCTTAAAACCTTCTGATGAGGGACTTTCCTGGTGGTCTAGTGGTTAAGAATCTGCCTGCCAATGCAGGGGACATGGGTTCAATCCTTAGTCTGGGAAGATTCCACATGCTGCGGGGCCACTAAGCCAGTGTGCCACAACTACTGAGCCTGTGCTCTAGAGTCAGCCAGCCGCAACTACTGAAGCTCATATGCCTAGAGCCTGTGCTCCAAAGCAGGAGCAGCCACAGCAATGAGAAACTCACACACCACAACGAAGAGCAGCCCCTATTCACTGCAACTAAAACTGCATGTAACAATGAAGACCCAGCACAGCCAAAAGTAAATAGTTATTAAAAAAAAAACAAACAAACAATTTCTGAGGGCATCTTACTGCAGTTAGAAGGAAATGAAAATAACTAGTCATGTCCTATATAATCCTTCCTGAAGTAATGCTGCCAACCTCTCCATCCTCCTTCATATCTCTATACCTTTCACTCTCTATACTCACGCCCCATTGCTCTCCTCAGTTTTTCAAACATACTGAGTTTTTTTCTCTGCCCAGGGTCTGTGCACATTTCAGTTTTTGTTTGTTTCACTTGCTATGCTTTTGTTCCTGCTCTTAACACATTTTTCAATTAATTAATTTTTGCTACTTCATTAAAAATTAAATGAAAAAAGGCATTTTTTCAGAGAATTATTCACATATTTAAATGACCTTGAAACTACCAACCAACTTTAAGTGATATTGCATAGGTTATCTCAAGATGAGAAACAAATTTCTCTAGACTCGGGGTTGAAAAATATTTTGAGCATCATAACTTTGAAAAACAGAGGTGAATATAATAAACAAAATGAGGTCAGTGATTCTGTGTTCCTATTCAGTATAAAGATATACAAAAAGAAATGTAAAAAGAGAAACCACAAAAGTCATAGTTAACTTTTTGAAAAGGTTGCTGTCTAGAAAACTGCTTACCACTGATCTATTTTCTTAGAGAGCAAGAAGAAAGAAAAGCAAACAAACAGGCTTTAATAAGCCCTCATATTCATTTGCTATCTTCTTTTTCCTTACTTCTCTAACAATGTGTCTCTTAAATTGGGGACAAAACATAGTTAGTAATTTAAAGCATTTATTAAATTTCTAAGGGAAAAAAAAAAGAGCTATTTAAAGTAGTAATTACAAAAAGTGACTCCAGCCAGCTGTAAGATGACCTCTTAGCCTAAAGACTGACTCACTCAGTTCATCTGCCACGTTTTTCTTACTGGTCTGCTGTGTGAAAGGATCCCCTTTCTCAGTGCATTCTAGTCACAACTCAACTAGCTTCCATGATGTAGTTCAAGTCCTACCTTTACAATAAGGCTCTTGCAGACCATTCTATCCTGTATGTGGACTTATTCTGATATGTGTTGCTTTACAACTGTGACCACCTGATCACTTCTTTTATCTTTTCATAAAATAAGTTATTAGGGTATTCTTCTTCCTGGTGACATTCTATATTCACTGAAGGAAGTGATAATTTGTTTTTTGTTTTTTTAGTTAATATATTTTCTAGTGCTACCTTGCCCTAAGCATTTATTTTATAATAAATAATATGATTCATTCTGCAAACATTAATAGCAAGTTCTGCCATGAGACTATAACATGCTATATACTGCACTGGGAATATAGAGTTAACATATATTAAGTATTTCATATATGTAAAGTATTGTTCTTTGTGCTTTACATTTGAAAACTTATATTTAATTATCACTCTCAAGATATGACATAGACACTATTATTATCCCCTCCCTCAATTTACAAATTAAGAAACTGAGACACAGTCACGTTAAATAACTTGTTCAAGGTCATAGGGTTTAATAAATAATGTCAAGATTTGAATCCATGGAGTCTCATTATAGGTATAAGCGATTAACTCCTTAGCTCATTGTACCTAAACACTTGTGAAGAACACAAAAATTTAATGAGCAATTATAAGGCAACATAAATACTGTAACAGGGTATAGACAAGGTATAGAGGAACACGAAGGAAAATATTTAATGTAGACCTGTGGACACAAGGTCTATATATTCTGTGCATACAAATTGTGTGTGTAGAGAGAAAGAAAAAGACAGTGAGGGAGAGAGAGAAGCTGTATATATACATACACACATACACACTGCACACTACATTAGTTCTTAGGTGGTCTTGGTTTTTGGTCTTCAATTTGTTTCTATCTTTTGCATAATAACAGTTTTGCATTAAATCCATTTAAAACTGGATATACAAAAAAAAAAAAAAAAAAATGACTGCCCTGTCACCAGCAAAATCTTGTTATCTACATTTTCCAACTGAATTCCTAGGGAATATAATAGGTTTAGATCAGTTTACAGAATAAAACATGCTTATAAATAAAACTTCTAAAATTGTATAAATTAGTTTCTTCTAAAATGAAGAGTCCCCTGGACAATAAGAAGATCAAATCAGTCAATCCTAAAGGGAATCTATCTTGAATATTCATTGGAAGGACTGATGCTGAAGCTCCAATACTTTGGCCACCTGATACAAAGAGCCAAATCATTGGAAAAGACCTTGATGCTGGGAAAGATTGAGGACAAGAGGAGAAGGGATTGACTGAGGATGAGATTGTCGGATGGCATCAATGACTCAAAGGAAGGACGTGAGTTTGAACAAACTCTGGGAGATAGTGAAGGACAGGGAAGCCTGGTGTGCTGCAGTTCATGGTTTCATAAAGAATAGAACATGACTTAGTGACTGAAGAACAACTAAAATAGAGAAAACCATTTGATTACAAAGTCATATACAAATATATTGCCCTCACTCAAATGATTGTCTTCTGAATTAAAAATCCTAGAATATTTACTAGGAAAAATATCCAGAACTTTTTCAGATCCTATTAATTTTTTAGCAATGGAATTTCAAAATCTTTACAAATGTCTTGCCAAAGTAGAACTCTGGATATGTAACAGCTGTGCTTAATTTTTCAAGTTTGTAAATCCCTACGGTGCTCCCTTGTGGCTCAGATGGTAAAGAATCTGCCTGCAATGCCAGAGACCAGGCTTCAATCCCTGGGTTGGGAAGATCCCCTAGAGAAGGGAATGGGCAACCCACTCCAGTATTCTTGCCTGGAGAATTACATGGACAGAGGAGCCTGGTGGGCCCCAGTCCATGGGGCTGTAAAGAGTTGGGCACGACTGAGTAACTAACCGGCTTCTAACAGCGCTCCAAAGAGTTTGGCATATTTGTCATCTGTGAGAAGACCCAAAATCTTACTCAACTTCTCTCAGCATTCTTTGAACCCAAAAAATAAATTACTTCAACAAGGGGCAATTTTCATTGTCCATTCACTGTTTGTGTATTAAGTGCTAACATATAAAAGTAATTCTGCCATTAGGGGAGCCAGATACTTGTGCAGAAAGAGATTCCTTGATTGTTTTAATCTTTTTCAGATCAACTATCAGTACAGCCTAAGTCTGAACCTCAGTGTCTTCCCAAACGTGCCAGAGAGGAAACCCTGATGTACAGAGAAAATGTGATGCAGAGGATGAGCCATAGATGCACTGATAAAATAATGCTCCGAGAAAGACTGCTACACTGCACAATTCAAGAGGCACAAGTCACTTTATCGCCTATATATATAATGCTCCCTGGAGTTAAGCAGTTTATAGCCTGCTTAACCACACCTGGCAGCCCTGACTAGGGCTTCACTTAATGCTCCAAATAATATTTCCAATGAGTTCATTTTAGAGACATGAAAACATTAAACAAGTTTACTCTTCAGCTTCAGAAGCAGCTGATTTTCAAGATAATGCAGAGAAAGCATATCATTATAAAATTCAACATTTACATTGCACACCATCAATGATTAGTTTAAGAGGCTTTTTTTTTTCTTTCTTTCTTTCTTTTTTAAGTAACCATCACTGCTAGGGGACATGGTGCCAAACTTCTGTGAATGATTTCATCTTGCTCTCCAATAAAACTTTTAATTATGGTTACTTTTTAAAGTGCATTATATTAATTAGCCATTTGCTCAGCAGTCTCCTTCCCAGGGCTCCTTCTTGCAGTTCCCTTGACCCTGTGGCAGGACTTGGCAGTCGCTACAGCAAGAGTTCAGATGTCTGAAAACAGAATTCAATGATTTTTTGCTAACATGAAGGAGATAGATATGAGCATAAGAAAAAAACGCATTGCTCTGCAAAACACTGCTTCATTTCTCAAACATAGAGGGAGGGCAGAGAAGACTAAATTGCATTGGGCTGCTTCTCAGGCTTAAAATAGAGGTTTACAAAGCAGTTTTTTTTTTTTTTTTTTGTTCAATTCATCATTAGTTTAATATTATTTGGATAGGAAACTGATTTAACTCAATTACCCTAACTGAATTCAGGGCATTTTAGTCACGCAAACAAGAAAGGAAGAGTGGAGTAGACTGAGAGTTACTAGGGTTGAGACAGAGAAGAAATGTTCCACCCCGCTCAGCTGCCCATTAGTGCCCTTACTTTTCTCAACCATAATTACATTCTATCCGCAATTTTATTCTCTTCACAGAGTCACATAATCTGACTTTGGACATTATCTTTTTAAACCCATAACATCTGGAAAGCCTCGTAGTTTCACCAGCCTTACTGAAAATTCTGGATGTTTCTTCCCCAACTGTTTCCTCTTAATTATGATTTAAAAGTCCAATTTAGGAGCCTAAAAATTTTGTTTTTTCAGTAGCATCCTCCCTACATTGCACAAATATGAGTTTGTTACAGGAAAATCTGGCTGCAAAAGGAAAAACACACACACACACACAACATGGAGGGATTAAGAACCTGGGAGGCAAGACTACTTCAGGGGCAAAATTTAATATCAATTCGAGTTCCTCGGTAAAGCAAAGTTCATCATCTGCATTGTTAAGTTCCTGCCAGTCATCCCCAATACCATCAAGTTCTCTCTTTTGCATCTTTCCATTCTACTTTCCCTACACCCAGAGGGCAATATTTACAATCAAGTCATAAGACAGCTAACCTTCTCCAATATATACGAGCTGAATCGCCTGGTTTCATATTGTGGAGTTATCCTAGGTAATTTATTTATTTACAACATTGGCTAATAAAGCCTTAAATGTTTGAAGCACTTATACAGATATCACCATAGAATTCTGTGGGGATGAGCATAACTCAAAAGGGGCATCCTGGTAGAATCTCAGACTTTTTTTTTAATATATGGTCTATTTAAATAAGGTGAGAGAAAAAATATATGCCAAGCACTTTTTATTTTGCCACATTGATGATGGTTTTTATGGGGAAAAAAAAAGCTTGGTCATTTTCAGATAGTCTCAATATTTTAAGCATAGAAATGAACTGCAAAAATAGCCTGCACAGAGATAGAAGCAGAAAGAAGGCAAATGGACTGTGGCTCCATGGAAGGTTCCTCCAAGCTAGTTCTTGTGCTCAGATGTTTCCAGGAAGGGAATACTTTGACAGAGCCTGCTGGGTGGACTTTCCTTGGTGTTAGCACTCAGATCTGTTGAACATGCACTAGTACTCTCCACTGTACAATATAATGTCGTTTTGGCCTAACTTGTTTTGATCACAGACAGGCTAGACAATTTCTACACTAGGAATGAATATAGGTAATAAGAGGAAAATGCCTTGTACATGAAAAGTGGCTCACAGTTTACAAAAAGCTTATTACAAATGATTGTTTGTCCTAATCCTCTAACAAATGTATTAAGGAAGAATTATTAATTTCATTTTTAAAATGAGGAAACTGTAGCTTGAAGAGGTGAAAAGGTTGGCTCAGAACCCTATAAAAACTCAGTGGCAAGGTAGAAGCTCAAAGGATTTTATTTCTAAGTCCAGTTTTGGTTTAACTCACTGCCAGTCTCTACACTTTCATGAAACCTTAAAATAATAAGTGCTTCCTAAAAACGTTCTAATGAACTCAAAGAGATGATATATTATATACTAAAATTAGGTTATGATTTTCATGCTTTTCTGGGGAGCTCTTTAATTGTTTGATAGGATCATAGAGAAACTAGAAGAGTCATGAAAGAGAGGACAATTCCCTGGAATCAAAGAATAAAATTAGGCTAATCTGTTTTTAGTGCACCAAAATATATCTTATGAACAAATAGCTGCTGAGCAGAAGCTGTATTCGTGGTAGTGACATACACAGGCACACTCAAATTGTGATGCACATAACCAAGTCTTTCTGGTCATTGGAGTATGTAGGGCAGTGAAAGTGAAGCTCATTGACAAGTGTGGTTTGGTTTTCTCCCAGATTTCTCTATTTCCTTAGCTTCTTAATATTTTTGACTCTATAGGTAATTTTTAATTAAGCACAGTTTTGAGATGTCTATTAATTACTTTTTTGCCTTAAAATAATTTTTAAAAGATGTTATTGGATATCTTGTGTTTTTAAATGGTCATAAAAGATTCTCTTTCCTTGCACAATGTTTCTTCTTTGCATAAAAAGATATTTATTTTAATTAATTGATTTTACTCTACTCACATTTCAAATTCCAACGCTTCAATTCTAGTCAATTATCAACTTGATCAATGACACCTAGATATTTATCTTTAGTGCTCACATCCTCTCTGTCCTTTCTCGTACTTCCTAGTCATTGATTTACCTCTGAAACATTTCTCAAGACTGTTCATATTAGCCCGTTTTCCTAAAACCCCTCAACACTTCTTACTTGAATAGCAACAATCACTTAGAGCTCCTGGTTCCACCTCTGTTTCTTCCATTATAAAGATAGGACCTATCTTTTGTCAAAAATTAATAAACAGAAACCTTAAATAAATAGTTGAGGACCAGAGAGGGAGCTCTCATGCCCTACCACTTTGCGGAGCCCAATAGGGAAATGAAAGACTTCTTGCCTGGCGGGAACTCAGCCAATGAGAGACTATCACACCTAAGCCAATGAAAAGTCTTGGACTCTGTTTACTATAGTTACCCCAACTTTCTTTTCCACTCTGTAAATTGGTTTTCATTTATGCTTGGGGACTGTACATGCCTTGATATGGTTGTAGACCTCAAACTGAAACTCTTTGCTGATCCTGAATAATCCATTTTTGCTAGAGAAATAATTGGTAGTCTATTTGATTTATGTCAACACTTTCTAAAATGTAAATATAAGTATGATAATCTTTTGTTGAAATGTCTAATATCTTAATAAAGAATTTAAAATATAAAAATATTTATCAGATAATATTAAATAAAAGATTAAAAGTGCTGTCTGCAGTGTTAGACTAACTAGATAAGTATTATGCAAGCATGTAGGCAACAACACACAAATTCCTCAGGAGTTGTGTATTAATGTGGACAGAAAATATATTTGAATGATATCTTTATTTTTGTGTAACTTTAAAATTGTGTGTGTGTGTGTTATTCACTCAGTCACCTCTGACTCTTTGGAATTCCATGAACTATATAGCCCACAGATTGCTCTGACCATGGAATTCTCATTCCCTTCTCCAAGAGATCTTCTTGACCCAGAGATCAAACCCATGTTTCCTGCATTGCATCTGAGCCACCAGGAAAGCCCACTTTAAAATTATCAATAAATAATAAAAAGATATATTTAATAATTGTGCTGCCTAGCATATTTAGTCCAATTACATTGACATAGCACAGAAAATTCTTTCAAAACTGAATTCAATTTAATTTTCCCAGAAAAAAAGTTTAAAAAAAGTAATTGTATCCAGGCATACAATGCTATTCAATCTTTAAAAATGCACTTTAATTCCTTTTCCATATTCCTGCCCTATGTGCCTACTTGGTACATAAATCCCATTTTTCAGTGCTTGTCTTTTATTTCTGTCCTAGATCCTACCCAAATTTTCCAGGCAATAAGGTTCTTTACCATTTATGCTTCTAATGCTCTGTTCAACCACAAAAAAAGAAGGAAACACTGCTTTTTGCCAAGACACAGATGGGCCTTGAGGGCATTATGTTAAGTCAGCTAGAGAAAGAAAATTACTATATGATTCTACTGATATGTGGAATCTTAAAAAACAAAAACAAAATCTTGTAGATACAGAGAGCAAATTGGTGTTGCAAGAAGCAGGGATGAGGGTGGGGGAAATGGATGAAGAGGATGAAAACATAGACGTCCAATTATAAGATAAATCAGTCCTGGAGATACAATGTACAGCATGGTGACTAGAGATAACAATAGTGTTGTATATTTGAACGTTGTTAAGAGAGTAAATCTTAAAAGTTCCTATACAAGAAGAAAATTTAACTATGTGAAGTGATTGATGCCAGCAAACTTACTGTGATAAACATTTTGCAGTATATACATAAATCAAAGTATGTTGTGCATATTGGATTGATACAATGTTAAATGTCAATTATTACCTCAGTAAGACAGGACAAAAAAGTCTTTGACATACTAAGCCCATCACTGAACCTCTTTGAAATGAAAGATTTTAACTTTTCATTTCTGAATGTCTCTTTTAATCAATAAACTCCTCTAGAATACTTCTTTTCCCTCTGAGTGACCTGTCATCCCTCTTAACCCAAGCCTCAGTTTATAGCATCACATATAGATTGGAGTTGAAGCTGGAGCTTTTCCCTAAAATTATGTATTCCATCAGAGTTATAATGGTTATAACAGAAGCAACATCATTAAAAAATATAACAGAACCCAAGTAAAGTTTTGACTTGTCCATTCTAATGTGTAGAAGAGCTAAACTTGGAGGAACTTTTAATTTATTATGTGAAATAGTTACTAGGTCTCATATAGATGTCATAGAACTACAATGAAGACACATGAAAGCCAAGAATCCAATGAATAGTCCCTAGTCATGTCCAGCTATAATAAAAAATATGGTTTTCCTTTGTGAAGGACTATTCTGGGTCTTTTGCAAATTTCAAAAGTGCTCAGTATAGTGTGTGCCTCTTCATTTGTGCTCCATAAATATTATGTGTCATTATACTTATTATTGTGTATCTGTGGTATATCATCAACTGCTTTCTCTGAACATATGATGATAATTCTTGAATCATTGTTCTGAGTTACTCAGTTTCAAACACAGATAACCTCAGCTCAAATTTTTATATAAGCCATCATCCTATAACAGAAACTCACCCTACATATTTTGCCTTAAAGTTAATAGAAAATAGAGAAGGGAATGGCAACCCACTCCAGTATTCTTGCCTGGAGGATTTCATGGACAGCAGGGCCCAGTGGGCTACAGTCCATGGGTTTGCAAAGAATCGCAAAGGACTTAGCGACTAAAGAACACCCTACCTATTTTGCCTTAAAGTTAATAGAAAAAGTCACCTTCTTGAAAGATAATTCTTGAGCTCAGCTTTATTCAGTGTTTTTCCATCTGGATCTATACTATTTTATTTGCCTCCTTAAGGATTATATGCTGCAATAAGCAAACCATGAGGTAAAGTTATATTTGATAATTGTACTCTATTTTTTTAAAAAGCAAAACATAACTTGTTTACTGAAAAAGTTAAATAAAAGTTAAAAAGAAAAAAAAAAACTCAGAATACATTAAGGAACATAATGAAGCAAATTTTCACAATATGAGAGAACTAGGTCTGGTTAGGAAATCAGTTATAAATGCATTATTAAAAAAACAGCTTAATAGTTAGCTCAAAGTTCTAATCAGTGGTAAGTCCTTAACTAGCATGGATTTTTATGTTTATGAAAATATAATGAAATGAGAAGTGATCTGGTTAGACTGGAGTCCCCCTAGTTTCTAAAAAATATGGTTTTGGATCTTAAATTTTTGGATTTCATTCTAAGAAAGAAAATTAGGTTGTCAACTCT
Organism: Giraffa tippelskirchi; assembly: GCF_054371585.1. Classification (NCBI taxonomy): domain Eukaryota; kingdom Metazoa; phylum Chordata; class Mammalia; order Artiodactyla; family Giraffidae; genus Giraffa; species Giraffa tippelskirchi. Next base: position 82,710,575 of record NC_137275.1, on the reverse strand, counting down.
TCACTGGGGGTATGGAAAGTTCTTACACATTCTCCTTATGAAACTCATGAAGAAATCAAACGAAAATAAATTAACTAAGCCAATGCATATGAAACTGGATGTAAAGTTTATATTAATTGACAGTTTCAGGAAGTATTTACTAAAAGCCTTGCTTTAAACTTGGTCATAACTAAAGTAATTTTAATTATTTTTACTGTTAGGTTATGAACTTAATGTGTATTTGAAATATTGGTTAATTTCCTTCAATGTTGAATAATATATTTTCCTTTGCCTCTCATTATGTATACAAAGAAAGAACACATATGAATATGAATGCATAGCATGAGAATGAAGATGGCACAAGGGAAGTAAACTAGGAACTTGGAGCACTAATTGTCATAATAACAGACTTAGTTTAGGTACATTGAAGCCTTATTTTTCTATTTTTTTTTTTTTTAGCAGCGTTTGCCTTGTTTAACAACAGGAAAATTTTTACATCATCTTGAAAATATTAGTCTTTGAGTTTTCTCAGCCAGACAATCCTGCAATCATAAGCCATATTCCTTGAAGACTCCAAGGCTAAATCACAAGGACTCAATTGAATGATGTGTGTTAGTCACTCAGGCGTGTCTGCCTCTTTGCAACCCCATGGACCATCAGGCTCCTCTGTCCATGGAATTCTCCAGGAAAGAATACTGGAGTGGCTTGCCATTTCCTTCTCCAGGGGATCTTCCTGATCCAGGGATCAAATCCAGGTCTCCTGCATTGCAGACAGACTCTTCACTGTCTGAGCCACCAGGGATTTAATGATAGCCTTTCTTTTTGTATGCTAGGTGATTATGTCTTAGCCAGAACTCTACAGCTCTATCTTTGTGCCTCCATCTATAAGGAAGGCAAATGCACCTTGTCACCTATTTGAAATACACAGAATCAATAAAACACATTTAGATCTCTATAAACTTGGGTAGTAGTATGATTTCAAAGCACTTCTGTTACACATAATCCCTCAATAAGTGATGAGAATTGCGATGATTCAGCCATAACTTGGGTCAAAGTGAAGTGTTAGTTGCTCAGCTGTGTCTGACTCTTTGTAATCCCATGGACTGTAGCCACCTCCCAGGATCCTCAGTCTATGGAATTCTCTAGGCAAGAATACTGGAGTGGGTAGCCATTCCCTTTTCCAGGGGATCTTCCTGACCCAGGGGTTGAATCTGGGTCTCCTGCATTACAGATAGGTTCTTTACCATCTGAGCCACCAGGGAAGGCCAAAGCAAAATAAGTGATGTTATTGCCATTCTGATACACACACTCACTTTTATCATCACACTCTTCATCTCTCCAGTCTCTCCTTATTTTTCCTTTTCAAACACTGTGTTAAAATCACTTAGTTTCACATAAAGTTGGCACTGAACCCTCTCTTTCTTCCTTCCAACATATTATGTTACTTCAGCAGCAGCATCACTATCAGATATCAAGTACCTACTACATACAGGGGTTTCCAAATGACAGAATAAAATGGGTTTGAGGGGAAATCCACTTTTCTCCCATAAGTTCAGAAGTATCATAACAGCTCCTCATGCTCATGTGTGTGTGTGTTAGTCACTCAGTTGTGACTGACTCTTTGAGACCCCATGGACTGTAGCCCATCAGGCTCCTCTGCCCATGGGGCTCTCCAGTCATAAAATACTAGAGTGGGTAGCCGTTCCTTTCAGCAGGGGATCTTCTCGACCCAGGAATTAAACCTGGGCCTTCTGCATTGAAGGCAAATTCTTTACCATCTGAGCCACCAGAGAAGTCCTAACAACTCCTTATAGAAGTGTTTAATCATTATGAGTCACAGAAAATCCTCTTAAAAATGAGCCCATTAAAAAAGAAAATAACGTGGTATATGTCCCTTTTCTATGGCCAAATATTAATGACACCATGTTCTTCCTCTTCCTCACTACAAGCAGATTGATAGACCTATTCCTTCTTGAGAGGCACATGCAACACCCCTTTCAACTAACAAGTTCTATGTACCCATATTTCTAGTGCACTTTTTCTCTTTCCTACTTGTTCTTATAAGATGGAGGGACATTTCTCATTTTAATCACGATGCTCTTCAGAGTTTATAAGAGCTATCTGACATGTTCTAAAAGCCAGAAATAAAGTGTACACTGTGTTATTTTAACAAAGTTCATTCCTTTAGGTAGAGCAACAACAGGACTTCAGGGCAGTTTATTCTAATTTCTTTACCAGATATCTCCCACACTTTAATAAACATTCAGCTTTTCACAAGCAAAGGGTCTTCATCAGATGTACAGTCACAGGTACTCTGAAGAGATTCTTCTCCAACAGCTAATCAAAGAGTACACTGCAGGATATCAAGATATTTTACTCTGATCCATTGACTACCTGATATTTTTAAACATTTCCGTTTTTTTTTTTTTAAACCTAATTATCATCATTACCAGAGAATTTGGTTCTTTCTTCCCTTTCTAAACTATCACTACATTCTACCTTGTTTTCTTTTCATGGAGTTTCCCAAGCAGCTACATCTTCCTAAACACACTTATTCCAGCAAACTGAGAGGAAGGGGACCTAATATAAACCTGCATAAGGACACAAAGTGTCTTGGGAGGATGATAGAAAGACCACTTGAAAGAAAGCCAAACACTTGATCTGTGAGTGCACTTTAAAAGTGTCAAGGTCATAAAAAACAAGGACAGGCTGAGGAAATGTTACAGCCTAGAAGAGGCTAAGGAGAAATCACAACAACATAATCCTGGAACAAAAAAGGCCCACAGTGGCAAAAATGGAGAAAATCACATCAGGTCAATACATTAATAGTTATTATACCAATGTTAATATTCTGTTCTTACCACTGTGCTGTGGTTGCATGAAGATGTTAACATTAGGGGAACTCAGTGAGGTGAGGACTAGAGGAAATTATTCAGACTTTATTTTTGCAGCTTTTCTGCATTTTTTTTAAATCAGTTCAAATTTTAAAACAAATAAATTAATAAAAAAAAAAAACTGAAAGCCTATGCAAAAACCAAGGAAATTTTGGTGGAAGCTTAACTTACAGAGAAACTGGAGAATCTAGAGAGAGAAATGATTAGACATATATGTGGAAAATCAAACTTTACACTGTAGCAGAGCAATCTAAATGAATCATCTAATGAGTTCTGGAGAAACAGTAGAGTAAAGGGCCAGGCCTAGAAGGCAGAGAACAGGAATCACGATTCTTCACGATACTCTTCAACATTCCCAGCAACAGAGGAAAGAAAACAAGCTTGAGTAAGCAGCAAGCCATCTGCTGCCATTCTGTGAGTGCTTCTCCTCCCTCCGCCAGCATTTAGTTTGTGCGTCTTAAAAGGAAAAATGTGCGGTTGTTCACTGAGATAGAGTGCCTTTCATTAAGAGCTCTTGATACACCTACCAATATTAATGTTTATGGAGATAAAAAGTATTCCTCTTTCAGAATCTCAAGGTGAAAAAAATAATCTACTACTTCACACAAATTGTTCTGCACAGTGATGATCTACATTGAAGAGAAAGATTTTGAATATCCTCTATTAGAAGTGATAAAATATGAGTATCTAAGAAAAGTTTTAGTTGTTAATAGTATATTGAGTTTACTTAGCATAGCAGATTATCAAAGTGTTTCAAAATACATTATGCCATCATGACATCCTTATAAAATATATCTAATTTTTCATATAAAAAAAGTAAAATTTCACAAGGTGTATTAATTGCACCATCTACATATGGCAGCAACTGACATTTGGCTTGAGTGCAGAGGAGCTCCACAGGCATGGTAAACAGAGAGCCTGTGCCCCTGGGAAGGAGGAAGCTGATAAGCAGCTCTGAGCTGGCTGTCATGCAGGACTGCAGGCCTGATGTGATCATATCTGCCAGTTTTTCAGGAGGAAATCAAAGTTTCATCAAATAAAATTTTGTCAGCCAAAAATTGAGTGTCTTGTTTCTACTCCAACTCAGGTGGTAATGGAATTTTGGAAATATATATTTCTAGATATAATACTACATTAATTTTCACATTTTACATCATATAACTATTATGCAATATTTTTTAATATTTAAGGATTTAAATCTTAATATTTTTAAAGAAAAGAGTGCTGTGCCTGCCAAATTTTGTGGATTTACCAAAACATCTGAATTGTATTTTTTGTAAAAATTCTTGAGAATTTTTAAAGAGGAAGAGAAAACAGAAACTCTGGAATAATTTATCTCTCCACTACATCATTGATTTGTTATCAGAATCAAGTAATAAAATGCATGTGGAAGGGATGATATTTTATAAATGCTGTACAAGAATAAGGACTTATTACATCTGCATTTTACTTTACTTTATGAAAAAATGTTTGTCCTAGAACTTTTATCCTGGCACTCACAAACTATCATAGTATACTATCACAGTTGAGTAAAAGAGTGTATGCAGGACTGAGTTCACTTTTATAGATTTTTACCTTCTTGCTTACAATAATGTTCTGTGTAGGAAATGAGGTATAATGAAACAGATAAAATTTAGCCTTTAAGTCAGAACTGATAAAGAACTTAATGCATATAATATGTATGAACATGTATTTCAGAAATAACCTTGTCAAATATCAGAATAGAAAAAAATATGAGAGTTTTTTTCCACCAACTAGTCAATTTGCTATGAGATAAAATTAATAACTATATAATTCTTATCCCTTCCCAAATACATGGGAATACCAGAAAACTAATGAAGAAAACTAAGCAAATATGTATGTGTCATTGCATTTCTTTACAGAGCAAGGGTAAGAAATAGGGACTTATTTTGCAGATATAAACTTGAATAAATAGCTCTGGGGCCAAACCATAGTCCCTCACAGTTCACAGGATGTCTCATGATGAACTTCTGCTTTACCTCTTAAGAAAAGAGAATCTGAAGCAGGTTTTAATCCCCAGTTGTTACAGAGCTTTCCACTCAGACTTTAGAGCCAGACTGACTAGATTCTGGTTAGAATGTGCAAGTTATTTAATTTTCTTGTTGTCAGGTTCTTGATACATAAATGTCTGGTATTAAAAATTACTTACCTTTTAGGTAAGGAACATCTAAAACTGACTCCAGTTTATTAACAAAGCGTATTTTTTAGATTTTTGTGCTCTCAAGAAACATAGCTATTTTTCAAACAGAAAAAGAGATTCTACTCTGCATTGTCTGCTGCTGTATGTTATTTTGACAAGCAAGAACTATTCATTGTGTGGGTTTTGATAGTATTCAAGAGATATTTATTATTCTCTTGACTTCAGTTTTAGAAAGAGGTAATTTCATATACATGTATAAATTACATGCTAAAAAATAAACATTAATAAATTATATATGTAACTTTCAATGTCCCAGTGTGTTTTCTTTTCCACAATGTAATTGCTATTATTCAAAAATATTCTGTTACACAAATTGGAGTGTATTTTAGATTCTAATAGAAATATTTGTCAGCAATTACTTAGGAATCTGACTGTGTGACAGGCACTGGGCTAAACATATCACACACAACATTGTGTTGGTAAGGAATAAAAGTAGAAACTTTGGAGTAGGTATCCTGAGTTCAAATTTCAGCTCAGCTAATTTCTATCTAAGTGAATAAGGGGAAATTATGTAACCTCTCTGTGTCTCAGTTTGCACAACTGTAACATGGATCCCATATATAGAGCTGTTAAAAGGGTTAACTAGCTAGAGCTTTCAGGTCAGTGCCTGGCATATAAAAAACACAGAATTAATGATTATTAGTATTAAATATTTTGACACTTCTGTTTTATTTTTTTTCAGAATCAGTATAGTAGGCCTAAATAGCAAAACTGGTTATGAGAAGACCTGAATTTCTAGACTCAAATTCTAATATTTGTTGTGACCTTGGTTGAGCCATATGAAGTCACTGAGCTTTAATTCACATATCTGTAAAACATAATAAGATTTTACTAATGAGCTACTATTATTGTCAAGTAGAATAATGTACCAAAATTCCTCAAAAGGTAATAAAATCATAATGAAAATACAAGCATCTTCTTACCTAAACACAGGAAAAATGAATATTTATTATATCTTGCCTTTTCTTTCATAACATTTCCCTCAGTCCACTCTAACCCCACCAATAGAGGGCTTCAAAACTACAAATCCCAAATCGCAATGGTTTCTATATGTGTTTGAAGACACAATGTACCAAACAAGAAATATTTAAAGTAGCTGCTTTCTTAAAGAAAAAACTATAATTTGGAACAAGTTCTTCTATGTGCAAAAATCAAATAATGGTATGCATTTTCTAATTCACAAGAGGAAAACAATGATAGCATTTTCTCAAGATTGAGACTTTCTTTTGTTTATTTTTTTCCTTGTCTTTCCTTCCTGCCTATTCTTTATCTGCTGGGGAACCTGAAAGTGACAAAATGAATTGTTGAGTATCAAATACATGTTAATTAAAAGCCTCAGACTCAGCCATCCTTTTTCCTTGGCAGCATCTTTTCTGATTGATACATGTACCTGTGGTTTTGCTCTTATATTTTGCTGATAAAATATCATTTTTCCTGCTATTTAGTGGTTATGACACTGGGTGGAAATGTTCCAGGGTAACACATCGTCCAGGGAGAATCACTTATGTGTTACTTCCCACACTAGGCAGAAGAACTTTTCAGTAATCAGGTAGGATTTTACCAAACCAAGTAGAAATTTGTGAAAATAATTGGAGATATTCTTTGCTTGGGATGGAGATTTTTTAAATGACTATAATGTAAATTACATAATTATCTAAAACTTAATTTTTCCAGCAACTCTGGAAACCGTATATTGGTCTGATTTTTAAAAAAAAAACTTAGTCACTGAAATTCACTAGTGGGAATCAATATGTGACTAGTTATCAGATATGACTAAAACAACTTTTCTCTTATTTTCCAGTAGAGAAGAGAAAATTCTGCTAATAAGTCAGAATTTATTTGAGTTTTCAGTAGGGACCTGTGATTGGATGGTGTTTTGGATTTAAACTTTGTTTTGTAATTCTTCTAAATCTTTTCTTACTATGTACTCATAAACGTAGAAAAATGCGGATTTTTTCTTAAAGCATGAAATTTCTTTGAAGTTTTCTGTTTCATTTTTTAAAGTTGTGTGAACTTTGCATTCTGTTTCTTAATATAGGTAAAACTCTTTTAAAAGAAAAAGACATATTAAAAATAAAAATAATAAAATTAATAGTAATGTATAGAACACTAATGTATAGTAATGTATACAAGGAAGATGTTTATCAATGAAGACAGTGTCTCAAATTTTTATGTCTATACAAATCTCCTAGTAATTTTGTTAACGATATAGATTCAAATCCAGTTGTCTTGAGAAGGGCCTAATATTCTGCATTTCTGAAGGCTCCTGTGTGAGGAGATGCTGCTGGTCTCCAGACTATATTCTGAGTAGCAAAGTTTTAAAAGGACAACTGAAAAAATATCCAGATGAGTCTCATGTAGATTTACTACAGAGGTGTGAAATTCTGAAGTTATGTAGAAATATAAAGGTAATGCATATGAGTAGTGATTTTTAAATTATAAACAAAACATAAAAATTCCTCATTTCAATTAAATTCTAGCTACCTAAATAATTTCGATTACTCAAAAGAAAATTGGTATCACTTAGTTTACACATATACTTTAGATTCTAATTTAGTGTTATATTGAACTGAACAGATTCCTTTATGCCCTTTCTAAGTAATGCAATTTCTTCCTTCAATGAAGCCAGTCCTTCCACTCTGACCCTAGCCAGGGTTTAAGGATCAGAGTCATAAACATAGGTTTGTAAAGCCCCAGAAACAGTAAATGATGGGTCCAGAATTTTAATTCATTTTGACTCTAGAACCTGGCCATATACAGTATAAGGCTTATTTCCTTTGCTGTAAACTCTAAAACTCTAAGTTGTAAAGGCATTACAAATGGAAGAAGTTAATATATTGAATAATTATTTTTCTTGAGCTTGTGCTAAAGGCAATTGATAGCACACACCTTTATATACAAGGTATGGGCTTCCCCAGGTGGCACTAGTGATAAAGCTCCTACTTGCCAATGAAGAAGATAGAAGAGATGCTGGTTCAATCCCTGGGTCAGGAAGATCCCCTGGACGAGAGAATGGCAACCCACTCCAGTATTCTTGCCTGGGAAATCCCATGGACAGAGGAGCCATGCAGGCTACAGTCCACGGGGTCGTAAAGAGCTGGACACGACTGAAGTGACAGCACAGCACAGCACCCAAGGTACTAAAAATATGTTGAACTGAATAGATTTTTTAGGTACGTTCTAAAATAAAGCAGAATTCCATAATATCTGATGTAGATACTATTCAGTCTCAGAAATTTGACTTGATGTTTACCTAATGCAAGATACAGCATAATCATATTATGAGAAAAGTGAGGATCTGAATTCATCATTCAAATCACTTATGAAGTTATTCTAGAAGAACTCTACCATTTTGAATAGTTTCGAATACACTTGTTACATTTTCCTGGTCTGGGAAACAGATGTTTATATACTATGTCTATTTATTAGAGATAGTTTTTTCATAGTACCTTTAAAATCAGTACTTCAAGAGGAGGAGCAGTGAGTGTCCAAAAATCCTACTATTTGTTAGTATTAGTAAAACACTAAAGTGTTAGAAAATCATCTAACACAGCTACATTTTTCTCCAAAATTTAAAATATTTTAAGTTTCTGAGAGCTTAACTTGTGCAATTAGATCAGTGACAGCTGAGGAAGACAAGTTCAGAGTGGCTCAATCAAACCACTAAACCAGGAAAGTGGAAAATTGCATTTTGTTGCTTTGAGTTAGGTAGGTTATTACCTGAATATGTATGCACATGTTTGTTTTCTATGTTTATTAATTTGGAGTTCTTCACTTCTCTTTTACCCTTTCTATAGCCCCTTATTTAACCAAGTTGATATTTTGGTTTCATTTCTTTAATCTCTTGATGGCATTTCTCACACTATAAGCTTTTCCTCATCTCATTTTAATATCATTTAGTATTTAAGAAGAGTACCTATTTGCAAACCCATTTATTAGTCATGCTCCAAAGGAAACATTCTGTATGAGCTCTCTGGAATCCCTGAAATTAAACTAGATAACTAACTCAAATGAATACAGGGCTGATGTGCTTTCAATCAGATAGCAATGTGCAACAGATGATCCCATTTTGATTACTTGTGTATCTTCATGCAAAACCATGGTATTTACCTTGGATTTTATAGGCCCATGAACTGATTTCAGGGATCCATAAACTAGTTGATAATAGGTGGAAATTATCTATCTATCTATATATCTTATATATATATATGCGTGTATATATATATATATATCTGTGTGTGTATATATATATGTATATATATATATATATGATTTGGATGTGTATCTTTCTGGAAAGAGGAGATATTGCTCTCAGGAGCTTCTCAAAAGGGGTTAAAGCCCTCTAAAAGAGTAAGAATCACTGTCATAAGCCAAGAGATATGTGGTCTGACATTCAGATTTGGTATTTAGCAAGATAATAGGAAGTATAAATTATGCAAGCTAAGGTAAGATATGGAAGAATATGGTGAACATTACCAGCAGTCCAAAAAACCCTCAAGCGGGCAGAAAACACTAGCATTGGTTGAACTACTACTATGAAGCAGGTTCTGTGTCACATGCTTTTTGTATCTCATTATATCTTAACTATATCTCTGTGAGATGATTCTCCTTTACTCTATTTCACAATTGAAAAATTTGAGAGTCAAAAGAACTAAATGTTTTTCAATTTGTTGTTGTTTTTTAGTCACTAAGTCATGTCCAACTCCTTTGTAACTCCAGTGACTGTAACCTCTCAGGCTCCTTTGTCCATGGGGTTTTCCAGGCAAGAATACTGGAGTGGGTTGCCATTTCCTTCTCCAGGGGACCTTCCCGACCCAAGGATGGAACCCACATCTCCTGCATTAACAGGTGGATTCTTTACCACTGAACCACCTGGGAAGCCCAATTAGCAATTAGACCTCAACATTTATTGACACAATTATTTGTACTGGTCACTACTTAATGCATTATTTAATATAATCCTCACAACAACCTCCTGAGGAAAGTGTTGCTGTTCATTCAGTTGTGTCTGACTCTTTGCGACCCCATGGACTGCAGCACACCATGCTTCATCCTCATTTAATAGATGAGTAAACAGAAATTTAGAAGTTTATGTTGCTTACTCAAAACTACACAATTAGTGAAAAGCAGAACCAAGATAAAATCAAACAATAAATAAAACAAATTCTAGACCTATATATTAGTATTTTAAGTCAGATGTAACTCAAAATTCAGAATTAATCTTATTAGGGCACAACTCCTAAAAAAGCAACAACATTAATTTATAATTATAGTCTACCAAAAAGATTTTACATCTTAAAGGGAATAAGAGTAGGAGAAAATAGCATTTTAGAAGACCTGTAAGAATGGCCAAAACTCTTTAGATAAGAGATGAGTTCAAGAGATTCTTCTTTGTTTTGAATTTCAGGACTTAAGAGAAAAATTCTAATATATAGTGCAACTGCCATTTGATGCCGAATTTCCTCTACTCTATCTCATTCAGATCAGTATCCAGCTTTTGCTTAAAATTTTCTTTGGGTAAAAACTCATTATCTCTTGGATAGCCCATTATAACATTTTAAACTTTCACAGTGGAAAAATTATTACTGTTCTTTTTCAGTTACTAAATCATTTGCAACCCCATGGACTGCAGCACACCAGGCTTCCCTGTTTTTCACTGTCTCCCGGAGTTTGCTCAAACTCAAGTCCATTGAGTCAGTGATTCCATCCAACCATTTCATTCTCTGTTTCTCCCTTCTTCTCCTGCCCTCAATCTTGTCCAACATCAGGTTCTTCTCCAAAGAGTTGTATATTTGCATCAGATGCCCAAGTATTGGAGTTTCAGCTTCAGCATCAGTCCTTCCAATGAATATTCAGGGTTGATTTCCTTTAGGATTGACTGGTTTGCTCTCCTTGCTGTCCTGGATAAGGGAATGGCAAGCCACTCCAGTATTCTTGCCTCAGGAACCCCATGAACAGTATGAAAAGGTAGAAATTATAAAGGAAATAAATTATTTCCTGACCTGGAATATAATTCAACTAGGTTGAGCAACCCAAGGCTAAATTCATATAGAGAGCATGTAAATATTCTCTTACTTTTTTTCATTCCATTTGAGCATTTGCCTCTCTTTGGTTTTATATATCCTTTTATGTTTCAACACTATTTTTATTGATCAAAAACAGATGCAAAATATCAAAGATCTTTATTCTTAGTCACTGACTGACAGAAACAACATTTGCCCTTCTTTAATTTTTCAAATCCAAATTTATCTGAGATCTGCTTGTGCAGTTAGATGGTTCTATCTGGGAAACTAATCATTCTCTTACTCATCAGAATCTTTTGAGATTACAGAATTAAAATTGCATTTGTGATAATATTTTCATCTTTTAGAAGCCTCATGACACGTTTTGATTCATAATTCTTATATTTTTTAACAAAATATATCAGAAAATAAGCTTTCACCCTTTCTTCCAACTGTCTTATTTTTTCTCTAATGTTCTCTTGTGTGATAATTGTCAGGGTCACCCTCAGATAGGTGGTGCATTGGCAATTAACAAGTGAATAGACCAGACTAACTGAAAATGCTGGTAATGAATTATGAAGAAACAAAATACAAATTGGTAATAAGAGATTTCTGTTACATTCACCAGTGTGAAAAGAACCTATAAAGAGTAAAATAGTCTTCCAATTTTTAACATATGTCTTCAAGTTCTGATCACGGTTGATCATAAATCTGATAATCTAGTGATATATTAAGCTTGGTGTTTCAGTTCAGTTCAGTCCAATCACTCAGTCATGTCTGACTCTTTGAGACCTCAAGAACCACAGCACACCAGACCTCCCTATCCATCACTAACTCCCTAAGTTCACCCAAACCCATGTCCATCGAGTTGGTGATGCCATCCAGCCATCTTATCCTCTGTTGTCCCCTTCTCCTCTTGCCCTCAATCTTTCCCAGCATCAGGGTCTTTTCCAATGAGTCAGCTCTTCGCATCAGGTGGCCAAAGTATTGGAGTTTCAGCTTCAACATCAGTCCTTCCAATGAACACTCAGGGCTGATCTCCTTTAGGATGGACTGGTTGGATCGCCTTGCAGTCCAAGGGACTCTCAAGAATCTTCTCCAATACCACAGTTCAAAAGCATCAATTCTTTGGTGCTCAGCTTTCTTTATAGTCCAACTCTCATATCCATACATGACCACTGGAAAAACCGTAGGCTTGACTAGACGGACCTTTGTTGGCAAAGTAATGTCTCTGTTTTTTAATATGCTATCTAGATTGGTCATAACTTTCCTTCCAAGGAGTAAGTGTCTTTTAATTTCATGGCTACAGTCACCATCTGCAGTGATTGTGGAGCCCATAAAAATAAAGTCAGTCACTGTTTCTACTGTTTCCCCATCTATCTGCCATGAAGTGATGGGACCAGATGCCATGATCTTAGTTTTCTGAATGTTGAGATTTAAGTCAACTTTTTTACTCTCCACTTTCACTTCATCAAGAGGCTCCTTAGTTCTTCTTCACTTTCTGCCATAAGGGTGGTGTCATCTGCATATCTGAGGTTACTGATATTTCTCCTGGCAATCTTGATCCCAGCTTGTGATTCCTCCAGCCCCTCTTTTCTCATGATGTACTCTGCATATAAGTTAAATAAGCAGGGTGGCAATATACAGCCTTGACATTCTCCTTTTCCTATTTGGAACCAGTCTGTTGCTCCATGTCCAGTTCTAACTGTTGCTTCCTGACCTGCATACAGGTTTCTCAAGAGGCAGGTCAAGTGGTCTGGTATTCCCATCTCTTTCAGAATTTTCCACAGTTTATTGTGATCCACACAGTCAAAGGCTTTGGCATAGTCAGTGAAGCAGAAACAGATGTTTTTCTGGTACTCTCTTGCTTTTTCGATGATCCAGCAGATGTTGGCAATTTGACCACTGGTTCCTCTGCCTTTTCTAAAACCAGCTTGAACATCTGGAAGTTCATGGTTCACGTATTGCTGAAGCCTGGCGTGGAGAATTTTAAGCATTACTTTGCTAGCGTGTGACATGAGTGCAATTGTGCGGTAGTTTGAGCATTCTTTGGCATTGCCTTTCTTTGGGGTTGGAATGAAAACTGACTTTTTCCAGTCCTGTGGCCACTGCCAAGTTTTCCAGATTTGCTGGTATATTGAGTGCAGCACTTTCACAGTGTCATCTTCATTTAAACATTGAATAACCTGATTTTCTCCTTTTTTCCCCCATAATATGTTTGCAACTCAAGCTTCTGGAAAAGTCATGGTAGAAGCCTTTTGTACGCTGTGGGTCTGCCTAAGCCATCAAAAGTTTCTTCAATAAGAGAGAGATTTTTGAGCCATATTTAATAAAGGAAAAAAAAAAAACACCCTTAATCACTAGGATTCTCAACCATCATCTGCTTTCATATGTTACAACAATGTAAAGTTTAGAGAAAAATGTAACTGTTTGCCCAAACAGAAATAGTGTAGTGTAGTATAGTAAGCTGGTTCCATCTACTTTCCTACATATAATGGAAAGAACTTTCAAGAATATTATCAAGATAATATATCTTTATCCTAAAGATATGGGGGTACAAGTTTATGGTCACAATTTTTTCTCTTGAAACATTCCTACAACATTCCTATTCTTGTTATTTCTAAACTAATTCACTTCCAATAGCCAAAAATGGCATAGTTTTTGCTTTTATCTATTTTCTTTCTCATATAGGTTGTTACTCAACATCATCTTCTGCCTTTACAATAGTCTTCAGACATGTGTTATCATCACTATATTAACATCCGTTCACAGAATGAGCTTTCAGCTTTCTGCATGCTCTGTTCTTGCCCATTATCTATTTCAAGAAGTATGGTATGGCAAAAATCACTAAATGACATAAACACCTTGCTTGTAATAAATTGATTACAGGAAAACCAATAATAAGATATTATTCTATGTACTTCTGAGGTTTAGAAATATAATTTAAGTTTGTTTTTCGATAATCCAGAGGAAATACACAATCAACTGTCCCTTTTCCTTAGCTCAGTCTCTTGTGACAGCTTATCTGTACCTTTCAATATTTTAAACGTATATGTAATATCTTGAAAAGAATAATTTTCTATCCATCTTCCTGCCTCCATAGAATCTACAGGTGTGTAGGCTTCAGTTCCTAAATAAATTCTGGGGCATCTTGTCATCTAATTCAGCAAAGGAAGTTCTCTCCTCAGTTTGGAAACATAACTTTTAAAAATCTCATTAGAATGGATTTTGTTTGAGAACAGGAAACTAAAGGGTGGAAGACGACAAAGTTTAAGTTCCCAAGCAAGCAAATCTGGTGCAAGCAATCTGGTGCCATTAATGCTAGAGCTGTCAGAAACGTAGCTTGTAATAACAGGAACAGATAGCACTTTTTTCAGAGCCTAAACCTAAAGCTTCAACAGTAAGTGGGGAAATGACATTTACATTGAGATGCAAATTACAGCCAGTGACACTGTTCATTTATGTAAGATGAATTTATTTTGGTATTCAGAAATATAAATTGAAACCCTGTGTTTTCTTTTAAAGAGACTGCATAGAAAGTAATGCTTAAACTTGCCCCTGACATACCAGGAAAATGCAAAGGCCATTTCTCTGCCTAAATGTGAGTATTGATACAGTGCAAAAGTAATTCTGTTTTAGAAGATATCTAAATTAGTAAGATTATTTCTAAGTTCTCTTGGAAAGGCCATCACTTTTGAGGCAATGGAAAGTCTCTAAAACAGTAAAAACCTTCCATACAGAAATATGCAAACACTTCTCCCTTAGCTCCGAACATTAGGTAAACAAGTTCACAACTGTATACCCTAAGAGACAACTCATGTATTTCATAGGACTAAAAGATTGAAAGACATTTTGAAATGCTATTTAATTTTAATTTCTATCTCCTGGTACAAAGAGATTATGGGTTTATTTTTTCTATACAAATTCCTAGAGAATATGATTCTCTAATACCTGTGATACTATATTAAAGCAGTTTATCATTTGGAAACCTGGGAGATCAACCCTATACTAAATCCTTCCATTTTGTACCCTGACTTAAACCTTCCTTAGTGGAAACCCAAAACAATGATCAACTACCATATAGTGTATATTTAAATTTGCTCCTTCAATAACTCTCTGCATAATCCTATCACAGCATCAATCACAATGGAAAAAAGCTACATCTGTCTCTCTCACCTGCTGGACTGGTCACCCTTCGATGGCACTGTATCTTCCTAGTGTCTATCTTAGTATCTGGAACACAGTATGCATTCAGTAAAGGTTGAGTTATGTTTGTTATTTTCTTTTATGTATACTATTTTTTAATCTAAATACTTTCAAGCACTTTAGTTATTAA
Organism: Giraffa tippelskirchi; assembly: GCF_054371585.1. NCBI lineage: Eukaryota > Metazoa > Chordata > Mammalia > Artiodactyla > Giraffidae > Giraffa > Giraffa tippelskirchi. Next base: position 82,695,143 of record NC_137275.1, on the reverse strand, counting down.
GAAGAGTTATTTCTTAAACTCTTTCTGGAATTCATCAACACAATTTATCAACAGCATCCCAATAAATGTTTTGCAGTTATGATAATAACACAAGCTATAGCTTTTTAGTTGCTTTGCTATTATTTTCAAGGCCCATCAAGTTGTCATGTTATACACTGATTATAGTATAATCTTCATGACTAATATGTAGTATGTATTTGAGATAATTTGAGTTGAAAATAAATGCTGCTTAGTACAAACCACTCTATTTGTTGATTCTACCTTAACATATTGCTATAATCCTCAGTTATGTTGGAAGAAAAATGATCAAGGCAAATTTAACAATAAATAGAAGGCAAATATCAGTAATAACAATAGCTAAAAAAGAGATAATGTCAAAGCTATTTCCAGAAGTCATCTTCTCATTGCTTTAGAGCTTGTGGCAGTTCTTTCTTGGGTTCCAGTTAACCAGACTCCTTCCATCACTTTCCCCACTTTGGCACCTATCAGGGGATGTTTAACAGGAGGATTTCTACATGCTGTTTCTCATGAATCCTCAAATTGTCAGGGAATGTTTAACAGGAGGATTCCTATGTGCTGTTTCTCATAAAACCTCTGTTCCTTATCAAGTGGAACGGCAAGCTGCTCCCAGGACAGAGGTCATGGAATGAGACAGGCTCTGGTCTCCTTCAGTAGACATTCTCCTTAGGCAAAACTAGTCAGTCTCTATCCTCTTTCTTGAGATATGGTTTGTCTCCTGACCTTGTGATTATTATTATTCCCTTGTTCCCTTGGCAACGGTTGCTGTACGTTTGGTTTTCTGATCTTTGTCATTGTCAAAAGAAATTTCTTGTAACACAGCATATATATACTCATAGAAAGATCATTAAAGTACCCTTCCTCCATCAGAGGCTTGGGTCCCTGTGTCTTTCTCTCTCTCTCTCTTTCCTTTTCTCTCTATCTTTCTCTCTTTCATTTTCTTATCATCGACTCCGGACCACCAGACCCCGGTCCATTAAAGGACCTCAACAGGCACCCTGAGTGACTTTGACAAATCTCACACCAGCCTTGCTGCAGCAAGGGTATTTCATAAACATCAAACTCTGATATAGTTCCACTATAATTAAGATTATTAGCTCATTCATTCAATTAATATTTTTAAAGCCTTTGTTATTTATCAGACATTTTTCTGAAAACTAAACAATTATTAAAAAGAAAAACTCTTTACTTTGGAGTTTATATCTAGTACAGACAGACACTTAATATATGTGAATACATACACAGTATATTAGATTGTGTTAAGTAACACAGGCTGAGGATATAAACAGGCTGAGGTGATCATACAAATCATTGTGCAAAATGAAAGATTTTTGGACATAAAAGGAAAGAGGGGTATTTATAATAACACAAGTAAATAGTCGTAAACTAGAACTGCCCCATGTAAACAGGACACATAGCCACTGTAGGTGACGAAGATTAGAAACGTGTTGGGGTACAAGAAAATGCCATAATTCCTATGATTTAGAAATTTGAAAATTAGGTAGCTAACTCACAGGCATTGAGCAGCGGTACTCTTTAGAGAACATTCTCCATAGTATCTCATCTCATCATCGTTGTTGTCATTGCTCAGTCGCTAAGTTATATCCGACTCTTTGCGACTCCATGGACTGCATCCTCCACTATCTCCCAGAGTTTGCTTAAATTCATATCCATTGAGTCAGTGATACTATCTAACCATTTCATCCTCTGCCGCTCCCTTCTCCTTTTGCCTTCAAGCTTTCCAAGCAGCAGGGTTTTTTCCCAAAGAATTTTCTCTTCCCATCAGGTGGCCAAAGCATTGGAGTTTCAGTATCAGTCCTTCCAATGAATATTTACAGTTGAATTTCTTTAGGGTTGATTAGTTTGATCTCCTTGCTGTCCAAGGGACTCTCAAGAGCCTTTTCCAGCTCCACAATTAAAAGCATCAATTCTTTGGCACTCAGCCTTCTTTATAGTCCAACTCACACATCCATACATGATTCCTGGAAAAACCACAGCTTTGACTATACAGACCTTTGTCAGCAAAGTGATGTCTCTGCTTTTTAATATGCTCTCTAGGTTTGTCATAGTTTTCTTTCCAAGGAGCAAGTGTCTTTTAATTAAATGGGTGCAGTTACCATTTGCAGTGATTTTGAAGCCCAAGAAAATGAAATCTGTTACTGCTTCCAATTTTTCCCCCTTCTGTTTGCCATGAAGTGATGGGAACTGATGCCATGATCTTAGCATTTTGAATGTTGTGTTTTAAGCCAGTCAGCTACGGCAATCCACTCCAATATTCTTGCCTGGAGAATCCCACAGACAGAGGAGTCTGGCGGGCTACAATCCATGGGGTTACAAAGAGTCAGACATGACTGAGTGACTAACACTAACTAACTAACAAACAGCTTTTTCACTTTCCTCTTTCATCACCATCAAGAGGCTCTTTAGTTTCTCTTCACTTTTTGCCATTAGAGCGGTATCATCTGCGCATCTGAGGTTGTTGATATTTCTCCTGGCAATTTTGATTCCAGCTTGTGATTCATCCAACCTGGCATTTCGCATGATATACATCAACATTAAATAAATAGGGTGACAATAAACAGCCTTGACATACTTCTTTCCCAATTTTGAACCAGTTAGTTGTTCCATGTCCAGTTCTAACTGTTGCTTCTTGACTTGCATACAGGTTTCTCAGGAGACAGGTAAGATGATTTGGCATTCCCATTCTTTAAGAATTTTCCACAGTTTTTTGTGATCCACACAAAGGCTTTAGTGTAGTCAATGAAGCTGAAGTAAATGTTTTTCTGGAATTCCCTTGCTTTATGATCCAGTGAATGTTGGCCATTGGATCTCTAGTTCTTCTTCCATTTCATCATTATCATAACATTATGAGATATGTGCTATTATTATTTCTATTTGATGGTTCAGGAAAGATACGCATTGTGATTTAAGAGTAGCATTTTCTTAAGAACCTTTTTTCATTACCTCCTAGCTCTACTGCCTGTTCTGGACTCCTTTACCCATTACCCTGAAATGCCCATGCCCACATTTTCTCTTTCAAGGAGGCCTCTGCATATGATTCAATAAGATACCATGCTTACCAAATATGGTGAGTTAAAATAAAAACACTGAATTATGATCATAATTACAGTGTTTGTGAAGCTGGGGGTATAATTGTTTTCATGGGTCCTTTTTGGTGATTAAAGTCCTTAGAGCCTCCGGTGTTTAACCACAAATCTATGTTTTCTTTCTCCTGATATACCTGTGTATTGAGTCTTGATGAATTTTCTCATATCATATGCATAGTTTTTTTTTCATTTTTATATATATTAAGAAAATAAGAAATAAAGTCAGTTTTTAGACAAACCTAGTTATAAAATCAAATCTGTGCCTTTTCTCTAGAGACACTTGTAAGCAGAAATGTACCTTAAAATGTTTCTTCTAAGTAGAAACTATTTTAGAAAGTTATTCCCTTAAATAAATGGTAAGAAATAATCATATGCTGTCCACATATGAGTCAGTGGATATCTGCGTTTTTACTATAATTAAATCAATAAAACATAAGCAAGCCAATAATAGACACTAGATTATTTATATTATATCAAAATAATAAATATTCTGAAAATATCCAGTGTTGTAAGAGTATTATCACATGAACACAGGCATATTTTCTGGTGGTAGAATAACTTGTTATACTCCACTTAGAAAGCAATTTGATAGCAGTTTCCAAAAAAAAAAGGTAGAGTTTATAAACTTAGTCTCAGCACCTAGACATAGGAAAATTATATTAAGAAAAATAAACAAATGATGTATAACTCTATTGACATAAATAAACAAAAGTTGGAAATAATCTAAATGTTCCAAAATGAATGGAGGTGAATTAATTCATTGAGTTATATCATCTCTATAGAATATTTTGTAGAAATTAAAAATCTCCTTTTGGGAAGTTTTATGCCATTGATGTAAGGTAATCTGATGTAGAAATATTAAACTAAAAGAAAGAAAATACAAAGTTTCATTTGTTATATAAATATATTTGTGTAAACCATGGATATTAGTAGGTATTGAAAGAAACCATGCAAGATAAAAATTAAAATGAAGTAGATGTATTAGAATTATGGGATTGTATATAATTTTAATGAGTTTTCATTATTATTAAAGATTGAACATTAATATAATTTTTTTAAATCACTGAGCATAAGTCTTATTCATATATTAGAATCTCTAGAGAGGCAATTTATAGTCCTTAGATTTTTAGAGGCCATTACCATTACCATTTAAATTAAATGGTACTCTTTTTGTATTATACTTGGATTGGTTTAAAGTCTTACTTATCAGTTAAGCATTCTAAACTTACACAGAGTGAATTGGAGAAAGGGAACAAAGTTGAGGAGAAAAATAGTCAGTGACCTTTGATGAAATCTGTAACAAGTGTAAACTCTGATAAAGTGTTTTAACAGAGACCTTTTTAAAGAAAAAGGCTATGATTTGACATCCAGTCCATTTGTGTATTTTGAGGGATGTCTGGAGAATTTGCTGGTGACCTGCAGAGAGATAGATCCATGATACTTAGAAACATAAATGTCTCTGAGAGTTCTTCATGGATAAAATTTGATGGTTATTTATGCCCACAGCTCGGTTTTAAATGAATCACTTTGAAGCTATGACAGGCTTTATATACATATCTCTTCAAGTTGAAGCTATACAAATAAATAAAGATATATTAAAATTGTTAACTATATATATGTTCGAAATTATGAGTTCTCTACAAAAGAAATATTTAAAAAGCAAGATTAAATAGAGTGTTGAGAATAAGAAGTTAAGAAAGCTTAAATGTCTTATCCTTGCATAGACTATACATTTGTCATTTAATATTTAGAAAAACAGCTCTTTGACTTGACATTTGAAAAATATTGTATGCATATGTTCATTTAAAAAGTTCTGTCTTAACAATGTTGTCTAGGAAATTGAGGAAGTACTGTTTGTCAATTTCCCATTCTGGAAGATTAGAATGTAGCAGACGTTAACCCAAGAATGGAAAGGTTACTGCAAAATACATGAATGTGGATGCTTTGAATATCATTTGGCTCAAAGTTCTGTTAAATTTAAACCAATGCTAAAAAAGCCCTTGTGATATAGCCATTAAGGTTTTTTTATTTCCCAAGTAAGACTAAACTTTGTTAGCTTCAGCAAAGGAAATAATGTAAAGCCTCAGGAAGATGAATAATGATTAAATGTCCCTCTGCTCCAAACAGTCTTTGCATTGGTCTTAAGGAGAAAGAAGAAAGAACAGATAAGTTCTGGTCTGAAGATGGTCTTATTCTTTTGGCCAAGGGCCAAGAGGGGCATTCTCTAGGGGACTTACTCATCCAAATAATCTTTTAAGGTGAGCTTGCTTTTCAAAACTCCCTGTTTACATTGAGAAACCTATGCATACTATTGGATCAAGTAACTTGGCCATGGTCAAACCTCTGTTTCAAAAATATTATCTATATTATATGACATCCATTATCAATCCCTTAACCAATTCTTTCTGTGTCCAGAGTTCAAGGTTGAAGAATGAAAGGTTGGGGGAGGAGAGCATAAAACTGGTTCCATTTCTATGTTTTCATTCTTTGTATGCAGCCTTTACTTCAATTAAGACAGCATTAAAATATCTCCCATGCCCAAATTATAAAAATAATAATCATTTGGTTGGCACTTCTACCACAATGATGATCAGCACAAGAGTAACGATGGGAAAGAACTCCACAGAAACCAGTTGGAATGGCGTCGTATGCCATGGGATGTATGTGCTGAGGGAATGACTTAAAAGTGTATGACTGTATTACTAGGAATTCTCTATAAAATGAACAGCAATATTTATGGATAATTTAAGCTAAACATCTAGTTAGCAAGCAAGACAAAAAGTTCAAGGTAAATCAATAATTTTGATGTAATGGGAGTAAGAACATTCCAATGCATTTAATTCAAGTATGTAAACTTTACTAATAAGAATATTCTTAGTCTTTTCTATTAGGTTTTTATTATGACATTGATTGTGAAACCATAATAAAACCTTGTTGAGACATTATAACCAAATAAAATGTGCTGACAAATGAGTTACCTAACACATAATGCATAGTCCATAAGGGCAACCACTTTTTAAAATCTTGGCAAGCACATTTAATCAATAAATAAGATAGCTGTGTGTTAGGCACAGCTAGCATCATATTCAATACGATCTGTAATTCTGAATTCATGTTATAAAAACATTCCTAATACCTCAAGGAACAGAGTGGATGCATGATACAGAGATAATAACTGATAGAGGAATTCACGATATTTGAGTAATAAAAACATGTTTGATGATGAAGAGCATAACTGAGTTAGTCTTTAATAAAGGATGAGAATCTGAAATAGTTAAAAAGGAGAAAGGAAAGGCATTAGAGGATAATATGTGCAAAGTCCAGGCTTCACAGACGGCGCTAGTGGTAAAGAACCCGTCTGTGTATGGTGTTAGAAAGTGTTCTAGTTTCATTCTTTTACAAGTGGTTGACCAGTTTTCCCAGCACCACTTGTTAAAGAGATTGTCTTTTCTCCATTGTATATTCTTGCCTCTTTTGTCAAAGATAAGGTGTCCATAGGTGCGTGGATTTATCTCTGGGCTTTCTATTTTGTTCCATTGATCTGTATTTCTGTCCTTGTGCCAGTACCATACTGTCTTGATGACTGTGGCTTTGTAGTAGAGCCTGAGGTCAGGCAGGTTGATTCCTCCAGCTCCATTCTTCTTTCTCAAGATTGCTTTGGCTATTCGAGGTTTTTTGTATTTCCATACAAAATGTGAAAACATTTGTTCTAGTTGTCTGAAGAATACCGCTGGTAGCTTGATAGGGATTGCTTGAATGATTGCATTGATTCTTCCGATCCATGAATACGGTATATTTCTCCATCTATTTGTGTCCTTTTGATTTCTTTCACCAGTGTTTTATGGTTTTCTATATATGCTATGCTATGTTAAGTCACTTCAGTTGTGTCCGACTCTTGTGCGACCCCACAGACGGCAGCCCACCAGGCTCTGCTGTCCCTGGGATTCTCCAGGCAAGAATACTGGAGTGGGTTGCCATTTCCTTCTCCAATGCATTAAAGTGAAAAGTGAAAGTGAAGTCACTCAGTCGTGTCCGAATCTCAGCAACCCCATGGACTGCAGCTTACCATGCTCCACTGTCCACAGGATTTTCCAGGCAAGAGTACTGGAGTAGGATGCCATTGCCTTCTCTGAGTTTTCTATATATAGGTCTTTTGTTTCTTTAGGTAGATATATTCCTAAGTATTTTATTCTTTTCGTTGCGATGGTGAATGGAATTGTTTCCTTAATTTCTCTTTCTGTTTTCTCGTTGTTAGTGTATAGGAATGCAAGGGGTTTCTGTGTGTTAATTTTATATCCTGCAACTTTACTATATTCATTGATTAGCTCTAGTAATTTTCTGCTGGAGTCTTTAGGGTTTTCTATGTAGAGGATCATGCCATCTGCAAACAGTGAGAGTTTTACTTCTTCTTTTCCAATCTGGATTCCTTTTATTTCTTTTTCTGCTCTGATTGCTGTGGCCAAAACTTCCAAAACTATGTTGAATAGTAGTGGTGAGAGTGGTCACCCTTGTCTTGTTCCTGACTTTAGGGGAAATGCTTTCAGTTTTTCACCATTGAGGATAATGTTTGCTGTGGGTTTGTCATATATAGCTTTTCTATAGCTTCTTCTCCAAAGAAGACATACAGATGGCTAACAAATACATGAAAAGATGCTAAACATCACTTATTACCAGTTCAGTTCAGTTGAGTCGCTCAGTCGTGTCTGATTCTACGCGACCCCATGAATCGCAGCACGCCAGGCCTCCCTGTCTCTCACTACCTCCCCGAGTCCACCCAAACTCATGTCCATCAAGTTGGTGATGCCATCCAACCATCTCATCCTTTGTCGTCCCCTTCTTCTTCTGCCCCCAACCCTTCCCAGCATTAGGGTCTTTTCCAGTGAGTCAACTCTTCACATGAGGTGGCCAAAGTATTGGAGTTTCAGCTTCAACATCAGTCCTTCCAATGAACACCCAGGACTGATCTCCTTTAGGATGGACTGGTTGGATCTCCTTGCAGTCCAAGGGACTCTCAAGAGTCTTCTCCAACACCACAGTTCAAAAGCATCAATTCTTCAGTGCTCAGCTTTCTTCCCCATCCAACTCTCACATCTATACATGACCACTGGAAAAACCATAACCTTGACAAGACAGACCTTTGTTGGCAAAGTAACGTCTCTAGTTTTAAATATGCTATCTAGCTTGGTCATAACCTTCCTTCCAAGGAGTAAGCGTCTTTTAATTTAATAGCTGCAATCACCATCAGCAGTGATTTTTGAGCCCCCCAAAATAAAGTCTGACACTGTTTCCACTGTTTCCCCATCCACTTCCCATGAAATGATGTGACCAGATGCCATGATCTTAGTTTTCTGAATGTTGAGTTTTAAGCCAACTTTTTCACTCTCCTCTTTCACTTTCATCAAGAGGCTCTTTAGTTCTTCTTCACTTTCTGCCATGAGGGTGGTGTCATCTGCATATCTGAGGTTATTGATATTTCTCCCGACAATCTTGATTCCAGCTTGTGTTTTTTCTAGCCCAGCGTTTCTCATGATGTACTCTGCATATAAGTTAAATAAGCAGGGTGACAATATACACCCTTGACGTATTCCTTTTCCTATTTGGAGCCAGTCTGTTCTCCCATGTCCAGTTCTAACTGTTGCTTCCTGACCTGCATACAGGTTTCTCAAGAGACAGGTCAGATGGTCTGGTATTCCCTTCTCTTTTAGAATTTTCCACAGTTTATTGTGATCCACACAGTCAAAGGCCTTGGCATAGTCATTAAAGCAGAAATAGATGTTTTTCTGAAACTCCCTTGCTTTTTCTATGATCCAGTGGATGTTGGCAATTTGATCTCTGGTTCCCCCGCTTTTTCTAAAACCAGCCTGAACATCTGGTAGTTCATGGTTCACATATTGCTGAAGCCTGGCTTGGAGAATTTTGAGCATTACTTTACTAGCAGTGAGATGAGTGCAATTGTGTGGTAGTTGGAACATTCTTTGTCATTGCCTTTCTTTGGGATTGGAATGGAAACTGACCTTTTCCAGTCCTGTGGCCATTGCTGAGTTTTCCAGATTTGCTGGCATATCGAGTGCAACACTTTCAGAGCATCATCTTTCAGGATTTGCAATAGCTCAACTGGAATTCCATCACCTCCACTAGCTTTGTTCATAGTGATGTTTTCTAAGGCCCACTTGACTTCACATTCCAGGATGTCTGGCTCTAGGTGGTGTGAGTGATCACACCATCGTGATTATCTGGGTCGTGAAGATCTCTTATGTACAGTTCTTCTGTGTATTCTTGCCAACTCTTCTTAATATCTTCTGCTTCTGTTATGTCCATACCATTTCTGTCCTTTATCGAGCCCATCTTTGCATGAAGTGTTCCCTTGGTATCTCTAATTTTCTTGAAGAGATCTCTAGTCTTTCCCATTCTGTTGTTTTCCTCTATTTCTTTGCATGATCGCTGAGGAAGGCTTTCTTATCTCTCCTTGCTATTCTTTGGAACTCTGCATTCAGATGGGAGTATCTTTCCTTTTCTCCTTTGCTTTTCACTTCTCTTCTTTTCCCAGCTATTTGTAAGGCCTCCTCAGACAGCCATTTTGCTTTTTTGCATTTCTTTTCCATGGGAATGGTCTTGATCCTGTTTCCTGTACAATGTCATGAACCTCTGTTATAGTTCATCAGACACTCTGTCTATCAGATCTAGTCCCTTAAATCTATTTGTCACTTCCACTGTATAATCATAAGGGATTTGATTAAGGTCATACCTGAATGGTCAATTGGTTTTCCCTACTTTCTTCAATTTAAGTCTGAATTTGGCAAAAAGGAGTTCATGATCGAGCCACAGTCTGCTCTCGGTCTTGTTTTTGCTGACTATATATAGCTTCTCCATCTTTGGCTGCAAAGAATATAATCAATCTGATTTCAGTGTTGACCATCTGGTGATGTCCATGTATAGAGTCTTCTCTTGCGTTGTTGGAAGAGGGTGTTTGCTATGACCAGTGAGTTCTCTTGGGAAAACTCTATTAGCCTTTGCCCTGCTTCATTCTGTACTCCAAGGTCAAATTTTCCTGTTACGCCAGGTGTTTCCTGACTTCCTACCTTTGCATTCCATTCCCCTATAATGAAAAGGACATCTTTTTTGGGTGTTAGTTCTAAAAGGTCTTGTAGGTCTTCATAGAACCGTTGAAGTTCAGCTTCTTCAGCATTACTGGTTGGGGCATAGACTTGGATTACCGTGATATTGAATGGTTTGCCTTGGAAATGAACAGAGATCATTCTGTCGTTTTTGAGTTTGCATCCAAGTACTGCATTTCTGACTCTTTTGTTGACCATGATGGCTACTCCATTTCTTCTAAGGGATTCCTTCCCACAATAGTAGATATAATGGTCATCTGAGTTAAATTCACCCATTCCAGTCCATCTTAGTTCACTGATTCCTAGAATGTCAACGGTCACTCTTGCCATCTCCTATTTGACCACTTCCAATTTGCTTTGATTCATGGACCTAACATTCCAGGTTCCTATGCAATATTGCTCTTTACAGCATCGGACTTTGCTTCTATCACCAGTCACATCCACAGCTGGGTATTAGAGAAATGCAGATTAAAACCACAATGAGATACCATTTCACACCAGTCAGAATGGCTGCTATCCAAAAGTCTACAAGCAATAAATGCTGGAGAGGGTGTGGAGAAAAGGGAACCCTCTTACACTGTTGGTGGGGATGTAAACTAGTACAGCCACTATGGAGAACAGTGTGGAGATTCCTCAAAAAACGGAATAGAACTTCCATATGACCCAGCAATCCCACTGCTGGGCATACACACTGAGGAAACCAGAATTGAAAGAGACACATGTACCCCAATGTTCATCGCAGCACTGTTTATAATAGCCAGGACATGGAAGCAGCCTAGATGCCCATCAGCAGATGAATGGATAAGGAAGCTGTGGTACATATACACAATGGAATATTACTCAGCCATTAAAAAGAATACATTTGAGTCAGTTCTAATGAGGTGGATGAAACTGGGGCCTATTATACAGAGTGAAGTAAGCCAGAAAGAAAAACACCAATACAGTATACTAACACATACATATGGTATTTAGCTAATCGGTAAAGATAACCCTGTATACGAGACATCAAAAGAGACACAGAAAAATAGAACAGTATTATGGACTCTGTGGGAGAGGGCGAGGGTGGGATGATATGGGAGAATGGTACTGAAGCATGTAAATTATCATATGTGAAACGACTCATCAGTTCAGTTTCAATGCATGATACAGGGTGCTCGGGACTGGTGCACTGGGATGACCTGGAGGGATGGGATGGGGAGGGAGGTGGGAGGGGGGTTCTGGAAGAGGAAAACATGCACACCAATGGTGGATTCATGTCAGTGTATGGCAAAAAAATACAATATTGTAAATTTAAAAAATTGATAAATAAACTAATTTAAAAGAAAAAAAATAAAAGAACCCGTCTGCCAGTGCAGGAGAGATAAGAGACGTGGGTTCTATCCCCGGGTTGGGAAGATCCCCTGGAGGAGGGCATGGCAACCCACTCCAGTATTCTCACCTGGAAAATCCCATGGACAGAGGAGCCTGGCGGGCTATGGTCCACAGGGCTTCAAAGAGTCAGACGTGACAGAAGTGACTTAACACACACATGCACACATGCACAAAAACCCCAGATGGTTGACAGATTGGGAGGAGATTGTTATAGTTAAAACAAAGGCTAGTGATTAACTTTAGAATGTGTAAAGAACCCAGGTGGATGAAAAAGACAAGAAGCCTAAAGGGATATTAATAGGCTCAAACCGGAAACTCAAAGTATAAAATATGCTCAATCTCATTACAAAGACAGATGTGAAATTAAAACAATAGAGACCATCTCCTTCACAAACATTATTTAAGCAACATGTATGGATCTAGCTCATACTAAGCAAGCCAGAAGGAGAAAGACAAATATAATATGATATTATTTATATATGGAATTTAATAAATGATACAAACAAACTCATTTATGAAACAGAAAGAGACTCACAGACATAGAAAACAAACCTATGGTTACCAAAGGGGAAAGGTGGTGGGGTGTGGATAAATTAACAGTTTGGGATTAACATATATATACTACTATATATAAAATAAATAATAAACAAGGACTGACTGTACAGCAGCACAGAGAAATCTACTCAATATTCTGTAATAATTTATATGGGAAAGAATCTGAAAAATAATAATATATGTACATGTATAACTGAATCACTTTGTTGTACACCTGAAACTAACATAACATTGTACAACTATACTCCAATATAAAATACATACAGTTTTTAAATATCAATCATAATACAGCAGTTTGCAACTCAGATTTAAAAGGTGAATGTTTTCTCAACAGGCAAGAATCCTCAGTATTAACATCTAATGTGCACATGGAAAGGCAGATTTGCCTGCGCCAAATTTTCTTACCACTATGTCAATCTGGTTTCCCTCAAGTTCACTGGAAAAGTTGGGCAGTTTCTTTTTTGCTCAGCTATGGCCCTGGGTCAGGAAAATCCACTCGAGAAGGGATAGGCTACGCACTCCAGTATTCTTGGACTTCCCTGTTGGCTCAGCTGGTAAACAATCTGCCTGCAATGCAGGAGACCTGGGTTTGATCCCTGGGTTGGGGAAGATCCCCTGGAGAAGGGAAAGGCTACCCACTCCAGTATTCTGGCCTGGAGAATTCCATGGACTGTATAGTACATGGGGTCGCAAATAGTCGGACATGACTGAGCGACTTTCACTTTCACTTTGGCCTTGTTACTCCCAGTATCTTCCAACCCTCAGCCATTGACTCCTAAACAGTGTCCTCTGAACTTTGTCCATTTTCTCCATTTTCTCAGGTCTATATTTCAGGGGAAAAAAACCCCAAAAAACTCAAGGCCCTCAATCAGCCCTCTAAACCTGCTGATTTAAGCAATGTTGTACAAAGTATATGTTAAAAAATGCAAGATAACATTAAACAAAATTTTATTACTTCTGAATAGTGCTTAACAGTATGCCTAGAAAACACAGAAACTATTTGACCGTCCTTTTTTGGGGACCCAGGTATTAAGAGACAAGTACTCCCCAGTTTATTGTCCCTTTCATCTCCAATCTCTGCAAATCGCTTTCTTATTTTTCTTTCATCACAGAATCCTTCTTATTTATCCTTCCTAATATATGTATCTACTTCTGTTTGCTATGTATCTCTGGGATATTAATGAAAGGCTATCAGCGTTCCCCAACATGCATCCCGTTCTCTGACTCTTGTTTTCCAAGACTGTTTTCTTTAAAATCAAAGATAATAGTGTCAGAGCATTTTAAATCTAACTGCCTCCGAATCTATAAGCTACCTGAGCATATCATGCTTCCTACTGCACATTCTTCCTCCAGATCCTATGCTACTCAAATCCATCCCTAGAGCATTTCCTAGGCCAAGCCTCTCTCCCTTTTAAGTCCCATCCTTGGTTCTTAGCCTAAAATTTCATCCTCTACCTACCCAATATAATTACCCCATTCTTCAGACTCTGGCTCAAAGTTTCACTCTGGCTCTGTGGTACAAGTCAGCCCTTTGTTCTTCCCTCAAAACATACAACCTTTTGGGGAGTTGTGAAAACATTGGTTTAATAGTTTGAGGAAGGACATTAATGGGGAAACAAACATAGAGGAGACTACAGACTATAATGTTTTATTCTGTGTGAGAATTGCAGATGAATCTTTTTTTCTTCAACTGATATGAACTATGAGTTGTTCTTATCACATGAACCATCAGAACTCTCAGCACTGCCTGAGCAGCTTCTCATCAAGTCATTATGAAAAAGGAGTTACAGTGTATGAACTCAAACTCACAAAAAGGCATTTTGATTATTGATTTTCACATCAGTTGCTTACAATTTTATACCCAATTACTATACTGTAGAATAATGATCATGTAGACCATTAAATGTTTCATTAACATTTTATGATTTTATTTGATTACTATAGGAAACTCTGCTCATGTGTGTTCTATATTCACAGTTTCTTAAATGTGCAACATGGTTATTTGCTCATAGAGCTTTATCCCCCCTAGTCTACATATAAGGGCATTTTAAAATGTACAGCCTTTAAAAGATTCCTTTTTTTTTTGGCCTATGTTAGAACATAGAGATGGAACCATGAGACAAAGTTGTGAGAGATTTCATATAAAAATAATGCAATAAGAACCAACTTTTTGAAAAAAATAAATACTTTGGATGTTGTGACAAATGAATTGAGTCTTTCAACATCCCAGCTCCAGGACTTTCTGGCATGTAGCATGAGTACAAGTGTCCTCCTTATGGGTTACACAGTTCAATTAAATTGAGTGTGTGTTAACTGATAGCATACATTTATAATAGTGACAACAACTAGAAGCATGTCCTTATAAAAGATCTGAAGGAAACCAGGCTTGAGAACCTTATAATATCTTACTCATGCCCTTTAATGAATCTAAAAGAACTCTATTTTATAGCTAAAACATTTCATATATTTGAAGAAATTCTGATTTCATGCACTTGATTTATGATAAATTCAAATTCAGGATTCAAAATCTCATCTTTATCTTTAGTACAACTCTAAACATTGATCAATGGAGATCATTTTAAGAGAATGACTGAAATTGAGACTAAATGATTTGCATTGTTTAACAATTAAATAGAGATTGTATTTGAATCTGGACTGCCCAGATGATGCTAGTTGTAAAGAATCTGCTTGCTGATGCAGGAGACATAGGAGACTCAGGTTCAATCCCTGGTTCAGGAAGAACCCCTGGAAGAGGGCACAGCAACCCACTCCAGTATTCTTGCCTGCAGAATCTCCATGGACAGAGGAGCCTGGATACAGTCTATAGGGTTGCAAATGAGTCATCCACAATTGAAGCTACTTAGCATGCACACATGTACTTGAACCATCAGTTTATACAATCTAGTTCTTGCTTAACCTCTGAATTTCTTTAATGGACTTCAACAACATGAATCTATAACTCTCTGCTCATGCTAGTTTTTCTATATTTTCTTTATTTCTCAGTTATTCTATTATTCTGTTTTTCTAGCTTGTTGATGTCCTTAGTTTCTCCACAGTAGTTGTAATATTTTTTCTAATAGTTTCCTGTGACCTTTCACTTTATTTATGCAATCACATTTGTCTTACATGAGAAATTAGTCTCAATACTCACTGCAGTTTGAGATGTTTTCCCCAAATTTTTGGCTTGGCTAGTAGTAGTAATAAAAGGAAGAACTATTTAATTTATTGCAATCCAAAGTCATCTTTCCTTTCTTTACCATTGTCACATACATTATAATGAGGCAAATTTTACTTATTTCAAGGGTATGAGAATAGTTTGCAAATAATTCAGACAGCATTTGAAATTTTTGTCAGGTTTGTCATTGCTAAAGAAAATATGAAAATAGACTGAATGATCCAAGATTAGGAAATATCATCGCAAGAAGATTGAAATATCATCAATACAAGAAGTACATGTGTGCATGCTACAAAAACAGACTCTCTTGAGAGAACTTAGATGCTTAGCATTAATACAGAAAAACAAAGAAGCTTCATGGCTGTGATGGTTAATTTTATGTGTCCACTTAGTGAGATCATGGTGACCAGTTGTTTGGTCAAAACACTAACCTAGATTTTTCTGTAAAGGTACTTTCTAAGATGTAAATAACATTTATAATCAGTTGACTTTAAGTAAAGCTGATTACCCTCCATCATGTAGGTGAGCCTCATCCACTAAATGAAATGCTTAAGAGAAAAAACTGAGGTTTCCTGCAGAAGAAATAATCTTGCCTCCAGCTGCCAAAATAAAAATTCTTCCTAAGTTCCCAGCCTTTGGACTTCAGACTGTAACATCAAATATTGCTGGAATTACCAACCAACGAGTTTGCCCTTAGGAATTTTCAGTCGTCACTTACCAGCCCTAACAATGGCATGAGCCAATTCTTTCAAATCAATCCCTTCTCTTTCTCTTTCTGTTTCTCCCTTTCTCCATCCCCTTTCTTATCAGTTTTCTTTACAACTCTGACTAATACAATGGCCACTAGAGAACCTTCCAATTTTAGCATAAAAAACAAACAGGAGTTACTCGATCATAATTTAGTCACATACTCAAGATGTATGATGCTTTCCTTCCTTATGGGGTCATCCCTCACTGTGATCAAATCATTTTCTTGACAGAGGGCTCAAACAGAACTATCATTAGCAAAGGTTCATTAATACAGGTAGTTGTTATTTTATTATGACAGTTGATATATTAATAGAGATCTTGTGATATTTTTTCAACCTATTATCTATTTTATTTTTCTGAAAACTTCCCTCCCATCCCATAATATTAGACAATCTTCTGTCATGTTTGCATTATGTGAAACCTACCTCTGGTGGTTGCTGATTGGGCCAGAGATGGGCACTCAATTCAGACACATTCACCATGTCTTTCTCCCTTAATGATCAGTAGATTGTTTTCAAAGTCAATAGCCTCTGTAAGTCTTCTTGGAAATGGAGAGAAAACTGGTTTCAGAAAAAAAGGAGATAAGAATAAATCAAAATGTAATAAAGAGCAGAGACAGCAACTTCAAGACCCACAACAGTGGGAGAAAGTAAAATCCTAAAAGATTAGTCATTTTAATTGCAATTAATAATTACATTTAGTAAAAATATAATCAGTAAAAACCAGGTTCAGTTCTTGAGATCTAGATACATGTCTTTCTTCAGATTCCATGAAATATCTTATTCTGAAGTCCTTCCCCTTTTTAATTCTCCTGATTTTTTTTCCTTTTTCTTCAAGAAAATTTGAATGGCTTAATCACAAGAGCTCTGATTAAGATAGATAACCAATTTCCTTTTGATAAAATTAACTGATTTTATCATTTGCTTCACCATACTTTCATTTTTAAGCATTTTGAAAAGATAAAGTCAATACCTTCCTTTTAATTCACTGTCAGTTAATGAAACACATAATTGTTCCTAATAACACTGAATATGTTATCTAGAACAAAAACTCAGATGACACCATAATGCAGGTTTTGATTTTTACTGACTGTTTCATTTAAAATATCAAGAACAAGGGTTTACAAATCAAGTGTTGACAAGTCTGGAATTGATTATATTGTGAAATAATTGCAAATAGTCCAAAACACAGTAACTGGAGAAATGATTCAATATACTTAGTATATAAAATTTATCAAATAAAAAGTGATTAGAACTTAAATATGATGGCATCTGAGGTAAGAGTTCAACTGGGGCATATCCATAAACATTTCTTGTCTGATCTTCTGGATCTCATCCAATGTTATTCAGTCCAAAAAGGACCTTTAAAATGGGTAATGCCAGAGTGTAGTAGGAGCAGACTGAGTAAACACACAGTTCCAGCATGGCAATCTGGGAGACTCAAGTTTGTGAGAAAGTCAATACCCTTAGCAACCATCCACCTTACCCACTGTTTTAGTTTAATAAAGAAATTGTAGGTATAGTCCATCTGACAGTGACCTGGGCTTCTTCAAAGTAGAGGTTCAAATCAAGAATACTGTAATCTCTTTCATCCTTGATATATGATTTTCTTTTATAACAGAAGTTCAGCAAAGAAAACAAAATCTTGACTCTTTCCCAGAAAACATGTTCCATCTCAGGAGTGGTAGTAATAAAGTATTTGTGAACATGTTATATAGAAGATAATGTTTAAGAAGAGCAAAAATAATAACTATATATTTTACTATTCCAGAGAAGAAGTGACATAATGACACTAACTTATGCAAAAATTTAAGGGTGAATACATTCAGGTAATGGATCTGTCATTTCAGATTTGTGTGACAAAATTTTCAATGAGCCAGTCAGATCTGAATGTTTCTAAATAACAATTATACACTGATGTCAGACATATTTAGGTGATTAATATATCAAAACCTCTTTAAAACAATTCATAAATAATTCACTTCATAGGCTGAATCTATGAGGTGGAAATATAGGTGTATTTACCATACAGAAAAAAAAGTTTTCTAAAGATGCTACTGAATGTATGACCTTTGCTGCTTGCTTATTTTAAAAACCTTCATGCTTTATATGGTGCATATCACATAAATTTAAATGAAGATGCTCATGTAACACAATTCTACTGAATAACAAGGTGTCCTTTATTGACATGGCTTTTATTATGTTTCTTTGTACTGAGGCAATTACAGCATCAAGTATTTCCTATGCAACTCACAGGAATATTATATTATTTGGGCCTAATGTAATAAATCTTAAGTGAAGCAAGTCAGTCTAAAAATCTTGGTCCAATGACACTGCTCTGTGGTTGAATGAAGAGCAATGCTGAGTACAATACGGCATTTACCGTGCAGACTTGTTCTATGCATGAGCTCTCATTCTCATGTGCCTACAGCTTGTCTCAGGGAAGTCTTCAATTAAAAAGGAAAAGAACTTAGCAGTTCACATAAAACTTCCTGTGGGAAGCAAAGGAACTAGAACAAATTGGCACAGCATACTGATAATCAGTTGCTAAGTCATGTCCAATTCCTTGAGACCTCATGGACTACAGTATGCCAGGTTTCCGTGTCCTTCACTATCTCCCAGGGTTTGCTCAAACTCATGTACATTGAGCTGGTGATGCCATCCAATCATTTCATCTCCTGTTGACCCCATCTCTTCCTGCCCTCAGTCATTCCCAGGATGAGGGTCTTTTCCAATGAATTGACTCTTTGCATCACATGGCCAAACTATTGGAATTTCAGTATCAGTCCTTCCAATAAATATTCAGAGTTAATTTCCTTTAGGATTGACTGGTTTGATCTCCTTGCTGTCCAAGGGACTCTCAAGAGTCTTCTCCAGAACCACAGTTCAAAAGCATTAATTCTTCAGTTCTCAGTCTTCTTCATAGTCCAATTCTTACATCAATACATAACTACTGTAAAAACCTCAGCTTTGATTAAATGGACCTTTGTTAGTAAAGTGAGATCTCTGGTTTTTAATACACTGTCTAGTTTCATCATATCTTTTCTTCTAAGGACAAGAGTATTTTAATTTCATGCCTACAGTCACCATCTGTGGATATTTTGGAGCCCAAGAAAATAAAATCCATCCATGTTTCCACTTTCTCCCCTTCTGTTTGCCATGAAGTGATGAAACAGGATGCCAAGATCTTTGTACGTTGAATGTTGAGCTTTAAGTCAGTTTTGCACTCTCCTTTTTCAACTTCATCAAGAGGCTCTTTAGCTGTTCTTCACTTTCTGTCATTAGAGTGGTACTACCATCTGCATATTTGAGGTTATTGATATCTCTCCCAGTAATCTTGATTCCAGCTTGGGATTCATCCAGCCCAGCATTTCACATGATGTACTCTGCATATAAATTAAATAAGCAGAGTGATGTACTCCTTGATGTACTCCTTTCCCAATTTTGAATCAGTTCATTGTTCCATGTCTTCTTCTAACTGCTGCTTCTTGACCTGCATACAGGTTTCTCAGGAGGCAGGTAAGGTGGCCTGGTATTCTCATTCCTTTAAGAATTTTCCACAATTTGTTGTAATACACACATTCAAAGGCTTTTGCGTAGTCAATGAAGCAGATGTTTTTTCTGGAATTCCTCTTGCTTTATCTATGACCCAATGCATGTTGGCAACTTGATCCCTGGTTCCTCTGCCTTTTCTAAATTGAGCTTGAACACCTGGAAGTTCTCAGTTCACATACTGCTGAAGCCTATCTTTAAGAATTTTAATCATAACCTTGCTAGAATGTGAAATGAGTGCAATGGTACGGTAGTTTGAAGATTCTTTGACATTGCCTTTCTTTGGGAATGGAATGAAAAGTGACCTTTTCCAGTCCTGTGGCCATTACTGAGTTTTCCAAATTTGGTGACCTATTGAGTGCAACTTTCCAGGTGGCACTAGTGATAAAGAACCTGCCTGCCAATGTAGGAGACCCGGGTTTGAACTCTGGGTCAGGAAGATCCTCTGGAGTAGGAAATGACAACTCACTCCAGTATTCTTGCCTGGGGGAATATCATGGACAGAAGAGCCTGGCAGGCTAAGGTACATAAGGTCCAAAAGAATCAGACATGACTGAAGTGACTTAGCCATGCAGTGAGTGCAGCACTTTACATCGTCATCTTTTAGGATTTTAAATAACTCAGCTGGAATTCCATCACCTCCACTAGCTTTCTTCTTAGTGATGCTTACTAAGGCCCACTTGACTTCATACTCCAGGATGTCTGGCTCTAGGTAAGTGACCACACTGTCATGGTTATCTTGGTCACTAAGGCATTTTTTGTATAGTTCTTCTGTGTGTTCTTGCACATCTTTTTATCTCTTCTGCTTCTGTTCGGTCCTTGCCACTTTTGTCCTTTATTGTTCCCATCTTTGCATGAAATGTTCCCTTGGTATCTCTAGTTTTCTTGAAGAGATCTCTAGTCTTTCCCATTCTATTGTTTTCTTCTTTTTCTTTATATTGTTCACTTAAGAAGGATTTCTTATCTCTCTCCTTGCTATTCTCTGAAACTGTTTTCGGTTGGGTATATGCTTCCCTTTCTCCTTTGCCTTTTGCTTCTCTTCTTTTCTCAATTCTTTATAAGGTCTTCTCAGACAACCAATTTACCTTCTTGCATTTCTTTTTCTTTGGGATGGTTTTGGTCACTGCCTCCTGTACAATGTTATAAACCTCCACCCATAATAGTTATTCAGGCACTTTGTCTACTAGATTGAATCTCCTGAATCTATTTGTCATTTGCATTGTATAATCACAAGGGATTTTACTTAGGTCATACCTGAATGGTATAGTGGTTTTCCCTGATTTCTTCAATTTAAACCTGAATTTTGCAATAAGGAGTTCATGATCTGAGCCACAGTCAGCCCAGGTCTTGTTTCTGCTAACCATATAGAGCTTCTCCATCTTTAACTACAAAGAATATAATCAATCTGATTTTGGTGTTAACCATCGGGTGATGTCCAAGTGTAGAGTTGTCTCTTGTGTTCTTGGAACAGGGTGTTTTCTATGAACAGTGTATTCTCTTGGCAAAACTCTGTTAGCCTTTGCCCTGCTTCATTTTGTACTCCGAGGCTACACTTGCCTCTTATTACAGGTATCTCTTGACTTCCTACTTTACATTCCTCCCCTGTGATGAAAAGGACATCTCTTTTTTGGTGTTAAACCAGACCATCTTACCTGCCTCCTGATAAATCTTTATGCAGGTCAGGAAGCAACAGTTAGAACCAGACATGTTACAACAGACTGGTTCCAAATTGGGAAAGGAGTACGTCAGGGCTATATATTGTCACCCTGCTTATTTAACTTATACACAGAGTACATCATGCAAAATGTCAGACTGGATGAAGCATAAGCTGGAATCAAGATTGCCAGGAGAATATCAATAACCTCAGATATGCAGAATACACCACCCTTATGGCATAAAGCAAAGAGGAACTAAAGAGCCTGTTGATGAAAGTGAAAGAGGAGAATGAAAAGGTTGGCTTAAAACTCAGCATTCAAAAAACGAAGATCACAGCATCCAGTCCAATCACTTCATAGCAAATAGATGGGGAAACAATGGAAACAGTGACAGACTTCATTTTCTTGGGCTCCAAAATCACTGCAGATGGTGACTGCAGCCATGAAAGTAAAAGACACTTGCTCCTTGGAAGAAAACCTATGACAAACCTAGACAGCATATTAAAAAGCAGAGACATTACTTTATCAACAAAGGTCCATACAGTCAAAGCTACGGTTTTTCCAGTAGTCATGTATGGATGTGAGAGTTGGACCATAAAGAAAGCTGATCACCAAAGAATTGATGCTTTTGAAGTGTGGTGTTGGAGAAGACTCTTCCAAGTCCCTTGGACTGCAAAGAGATCAAACCAGTCAATCCTCAAGGAAACCAGTCCCGAATATTCATTGGAAGTACTAATGCTGAAGCTGAAGCTCCAATACTTTGTCAACCCGATGTGAAGAACTGACTCCTTAGAAAACACCCTGATGCTGGGAAAGATTGAAGGTAGGAAGAGAAGGAGATGACAGAGGATGAGATGGTTGGATGGCATCACCAACTTGATGGACATGAATTTGAGCAAGCTCTGGGAGTTGGTGGTGGACATGGTAGCCTGGTGTGCTGCAGGCCATGGGGTCACAAATAGTTGGACATGGCTGAGTGACTGAACTGAACTGAACTAGAAGGTCCTGTAGGTCTTCATAGAACTGCTCACATTCAGTTTCTTCAGCATTAATGTTTGGAGCATAGACTTGGATTACTGTGATGTTGAATGGTTTGGCTTGGAAATAAACTGAGAACATTCTGTTATTTTTGAAATTGTGTCCAAGAACTGCATTTCAGACTCTTGATGAATATGAGGGTTACTCCATTTCTTCTAAGGAATTGCTCACAGTAGTAGATATAATGGTCATCTGAATTAAACTTGTCCATTCCCATTCATCTTAGTTCACTGATTCCTGAAATGCTGATGTTCACTCTTGCCATCTCCTGCTTGACTACGTCCAATTTACCTTGATTCAGGGACCTCACATTCCAAGTTCCTATGGAATATTGTTCTTCACAGCATCAGACTTTATTTTCACCACCAGTTACATCCATAATTGAGTGTTTTTTCCACTCTTTCTCAGTCTCTTCATTCTTCCTGAAGATATTTCTCTGTAATTCCCCAGCAGCATACTGGACACCCAAAACCGGGGTGCCCATCTTGTGGTGTCATATCTTTTTCCCTTTTCATATTGTTCATGGGTCAAGGCTAGAATACTTAAGTGGTTTGTCATTCCCTTCTTCAGTGGACCACATTTTGTCAGAAGTCTCCAACATGACCCATGTCTTGGGTGGCCCTGCAAAGCATAGCTCATAGTTTCACTGAGTTACACAAAGCCTGTGATCCATGTGATTATTTTGGTTGGCTTTTCGTGATTGTGCACAACATAGGATAAATGAATTATCTTCAATGCTGCAGTATATTTTTGTTGTCTCAAGAAGATATATCATAGGTGGTACTTGTGACAACAGTTATGGTGGCATTAGGGTCAGATAATTTGGCTTAAGAGTACATAGTAGCAATCAGGATTGCAGTGCCTCTATTTTTGCTATAGCAGTTTCTTTTCAACAAGTTTTCTGGGACACCTAGCACAGTTTTGGAGTTTTCAGAGTGCGGCATTGTAGCAACTCTCATCACTCTGACAACAATAAGACCCAACATCAACTACAGGACCAGCAAGAGAAGGCAACTCCATAGCCAGACTCAGTGGCAGGAGTGAAGATTCCTCTATGAAGCTTGTGGAAATCAAAGCCTTCTGAGTAAACTTCATTCTTAATTAGTGCATGTCCTTTCATACACCACAGATATAGCTCATCACTTCCTCTGAGAAGCCATCTCCAGGTCCCCACATATGCTTCTGTGGTGCTGTTAAAACTTTCAACGAACACATCACACTTTTAGTTGTTTAGTGCCTACCCTTCTCTTAGTTCCTAACTGGCAGGAGAACATTCACCTGTCTTCTCTTATTTCGTGCTCTATCCACAGAACCTGACATATAACAGGGGCTCAAAATCTATTTGTTGAATTAATAAAAAGGATTTCCTGGCTTGGCCAATCCCAATGTCCCCAGAGGTCTTCCATATATAACGAGCAAACAAAATCACCTTGAACATAATAGACTGTTTTGTGGTACAAGAATAGGGGCTGAGCTTCTATTTCTTAATTAGCCAGGAGCATAGGAAGCCCTGAGAGTTTCCTAGGTGGTGCTAGTGGTAAAGAATCCACCTGACAGTGCAGAAGACATAGAGACGTGAGTTCAATCCCTGGGTCAGGAAGATGCCCTGGAGTAGGAGATGATAACCCACTCCATTATTCTTGCCTGGAGAATCTCATGGACAGAGGAGCCTGGTGGGCTATACAAACCATGGGGTCGCAAAGAGTCTGATTCGACTAAAGTGACTTAGCATGTATGCATGCATAAGGAGCCCTGACAAGGAAATAAAACTTTGCTCACAAGCAGGGATCATGTACATATGCATTCATCCAGCAGTCTGATGGGGTTTCCCAGGTGGCACGGTGGTAAAGAATCCTCCTGCCAGTGCAGGAGACACAAGAGAAATGGTTTTGATCTCTGGGTTGGGAAATGGCAACCTACCCCAGTGTTCTTGTCAGAAAAATCCCATGGAGAGAGGAACCCGGTGGGCTATAGTCCATGGGGTCGCAAAGAGTCAGACATGACTAAACAACCAAGCACACAGTTGTCTGATAGGTAGATGTCAACAACGGCATTGGAAGAGGGCATGGTAGAACTGGAGCAAGTAAAATATTTGGAAGACCTAACTTATCCATGAGATAGGATCACCTTTAAACCAAATACTCTTTGGGCCCTAAGATGTCTGGGCCTTGTATAACATCAGTTATACAAATTGCTCCCCAGATCTGTTGAAAAGAGCTCTTCTTCATGCCAAGAGAAAAGACCAAAGTTGTATCTATTTGTAAAATTTTCTAGAAATGGTCATGTAAATGGTGTGAGGAGGACATTGTTATTTATAATCAGAGCTGTTCTTTTATTTTCTTTGGCTAAAGCCCTTCCAATCTCTGATGCTATTTTTCCCTGAACCTCATCACATGTTTCAGATACTATGCTAGTCCCTCAGAAGTCAATAGTGAGGAAAACAAAACATAATTTCTGCCAAGGAACTTGGTCTAGTAGAGCAGATGGATATGAAAATGGGCCATTTCAAGCCCAATTTGTAAGTAGTGTAATAAGAATAAGCAGAGAATACCCTGGGAGCAGAAAAGGTCACCCAAAGTACTATCAGGGATGGATTCTCAGAGGAAGTGACATCTAGGTTGAGACTTACAGAATGAATAGAAGGAGGTTACAATATCCATGCCTAGGGCAAAGCTTGTGCAATGGTTTGCACAACATAGTTCATTGAAGAAATATCAATTGGCAGATATAAACTACTATATATAAAATAGAATAACAAGGTCCTACTGTATAGCACATATTAGGGAATATATAATATATAGAGAACTAATATATTATAATTATAATATAATTTAATTATATTATAATTATATGTGTTACAATTATAACACATAATATTGGGAACTATATTAACTATCCTGTAATAAATCATAAAGGAGAATAACATGAAAAAGAAAATATGTATATATCTGAATCAATTTGGTGTACACCAGAAACTAACACAATATTGTAAATCAACTACACTTCAATGAAATTTTTTTTCAAAAAAAGAAATACTAGTTGTTTAGTAGAGCTAATTGATCAGAAGATCATAACTGGTATAAAGGTATAGGAGAAAATTAAGAGATATAAACAAAGCCAGATCATGAGGGCATTAGAAGCTATGATAAATGCTTTTAATGATAATAAATTTTTGTTAAAATATTTTACTAAAAAAAAAAATCTCAGTTTTCCTTTCCAACCAATATAATAAAGAATTGTGGATCTGACAGAAACAAAAAAATAAAAATTAAAAAAAGAGAGTGAGAGAAAGAGAAGCTATGCAAGAGACTGGACTGATGGACTTTATCCTGGAAGTATCTGAGAGCTGTTAAAGGTTTTAGGGGCTTCCCAGGTGGTGCTAGTGGTAAAGAACCTGCCGGCCAACACAGAAGACATAAGAGATGCCAGTTTGATCCCTGGGTTGGGAAGATCCCCTGGAGGAGGGCAACTGGAAGTGATAGTATCAATTTTGCATTTTAGAATGATGATTCTGGCTATAGATAGTAAAAAAAAAAATGATCATACAATTAAAGGTTAGAAGTAGAGAAATAAGTTTGGAAGCTCTTGCAAAGTTCTAATAATACCAATGGCAAATGAGAATGATTTGAATGCCAAGACAGGATATTGCAAACTCGAAAGAGAAGTAAGTCTCAACAGTTGCTAAGGACTGGTTGATTGAGTGAGGGATAAGAAAAAGGGAAGATTTTTGCTTGCATATTTGTGATAATAAGAGTGCTCTGGCTCTAAGAAGGAGAATCCACTGGGCCTGAATGAAGTTAGAACATGACTGGTATGCGTGTGGTGTAAAACTGTCACATTACATGGATGCAAAGAAGGTGCTGACAGAAAGCTTCCATGGTGCTGAGGGGGAAGTCCCCTACATTTCACAAGTACTTCCCGGGATACGACCAGCTATCATGCTGTCCACTGAAAATATTAAGAGACATATCTTCATCAGCTCTTTGTATAACTACTCCCAGATTGCCTTTGTTGCATTGTTTCCACAATCTGGTTAAGAAATCAAGGCCCCTTACCTGAGCAAATTGCTTCCCCTGACACTCTCTAAAGTGTGTCAGGTACTCTCTGCCACTTTTTTCCACATCATGGATATTAGTGCACGTGGAGATGGCTTTCCCTTTCCTGTTTCATAGAAACATAGAAGAAATTGGAAGCAAAATTATAAACTCTGCCAAAGCCACACTTACAAATCTACCTGCATTGGAAGCACAGAATCTGGCTTTCCTCCTGTCACTGGAGATGAATGCCTTCGTTTCTTCCCTGGACTCTAATACCTTTCACCTGTTTGTGCCTCCTCCATCTTGATGTTCTCAGCAAATAATATCTCTATTTATCCATGTTCTCAGGCAGAATGCCTTTTAATCCTTGATTCCTTGCTTTATCTTGTCCAATGAATCCAACTCAAATATCATCCCTGTGAGCACTACCACCAAAATATATCCCCAAATCATCCAATTTTTTTGGTACTTCCTCTGCTACTACTACAACCCAGACACCAGCATCTACAGTAGAGACCCCACTGTGATAGCTTCATCCCAAATCTTCTTCATACTGATCATGACCCCTCAGGTTATTTTTTCATACAGCAGCAGAAGTTAGCTTTTAAAATATACATTTGAGCATGTCAGTTCACTGCTCAAAACCCTCCAATGACTTCCTCTTATATACAAATAAAACCCTAACCCTTTTCCATGTCCTGCAAAGCCCTACAAGATCTGATCCTTGTCTTTCTCTGCATCAACCATACATAACCCTCTCATCCATGAATTCATATCAGAAATAGAGGCTTTTTTTCTATTCCTCAAACTCTCATTTCTTCCTCAAGGTCTTTCTTATCCCTCCATCTAAAACACTCTGTCTGAAGCCCTTAAAATAACTCATTTCCCCAGGTCACTGAGCACTCCACTTAAATGTTAACATACCATTTAGAGTTCAGTCAGAGAGTTTTATATATATAAATATATGAAGACTATCTCCACAAGCATGAAACTGTTGTTCACAGAACTGCTCCTGTCTCCCACGAAAGCCTCAACTCTGATTTTAAACCTTCCAATTGATTAAGTCAGCCCATTCATCATAGTCAGTCTTACTAAAAGATAACCAATGAGAAATTATAATTAAATCTACATGATTTCTTCATAGGATCATCTAGATTATTGTTTGATTGAATAGCTAACTTGGGACTATAGCTTAGAAAGATTGATACATCAAAAAGTCATCACAGTTACCAATTGACAGAGGCCTTCCATAGTCATAGTAACTGTATCAGCAACCTGTCAATCTCCTTAGTCTGTGTCCATAATCTGCTTTATGTTTTTCACAGCATATAAGATGACATTATTTATTTATATATTCATTTCATGAATCCTCCAGTAACTCCAAGAAATTAGAGATTTTGTTTCATGTACAACTTTACTGTCATTTAAAAAATTTTAAATGAATGAATGAATTGGCCATTGGTGGGTGATCTTCAGTGTATGATATAATACTCTTCTCAGAGATCTTTTCACAGTGATTGGCAATGAGTGTAGTTATATCTTTCACTAGGGACTTACTGTCAGAAAAATTTGAAGGTATTGTCACCTACAACCCAAAGTAAGAGAGCAAGGACTGATAATGATCTATTTTATTTTAGTCTAAAACATTTTGAACACATGTGATTGTTTATTTTAAAGACATGTGATAATGCATGATTATTTCACTCTTCTGACATCTGTTAATATTTTTTCTCTAAAATTCAAATCTTAGCTTTGCTTCTGACTAGAGAAGAGCAGCATGTATAGGTATAGAAATTAACAATGTGGTTCTCAGATATAAGAAAGAGAAAAAAAGATAAAGGAAAGAAGTGAAGGAAGGAAGGGAGAGAGGGAGGCAGGGAGAGTGAGTGGGGGGAGGAAGGGAGGGCCCTAAAATTAATCCACCATCAATTTCAATTTTTTTTTTGCTTGATTAATTTTTCTCTTGTGTTTCAAGAATACAGTCAAGTGTTATTTATAATCATTGTGTTTTTTGTTTCATATAAATATCTTTAAAAATACAAGTGATACTGCTGTCAATAAATTTTACTTCATTCAGTTTCCTGTTACAATGAATAGCCTGCATAGTCTGAAAAGAATGAAAACAGTGCTAATTCAATGTATTTTTACAATATACTTAAACTGTATTATGTGATAGGCACTCAAGAGGTTGTGTGAGGGATACCAAAAATGACCTCTGGTTTTCTGTACCTTATATCTACTATATGTATAAAATTTCCTTTCACTTTTCTCTGAATTTACTAAGCACAGATTCCCTTTGCCATAGTTATATTTGTTTTGAATTAACTTCAGTTAATGAATGAATAAATAAATAAATAAATGTCACAAACCCATTTAAGACATTTATCTTTTCACAGGGGATCTATACAAACAATTGTTGATATGAGAGTTTAGGACATATAAAAATCAAAACCTATGCAGGACAAGTAAGCAAACCTACAAATTCTGAGCTCCTCAGAAGGAAAAAAGAAAGCTTTAGTTATACTGAAAATAAATACTTCATCAACCAATTCTCTAGTAGGATGAATGGATGAATTATTCCCAGGGAGCGGTAAATTGGGTCACTGCAAAGGTCTAGTCTCTCAGGCCACTGCAGGCACATTTAGAAAATACTGCTAAGTCACTTCAGTCGTGTCCAACTCTGTGCGACCCCATAGACGGCAGTCCACCAGGCTCTGCCGTCCCTGGGATTCTCCAGGCAAGAATACTGGAGTGGGTTGCCATTTCCTTCTCCAATGCATGAAAGGGAAAAGTGAAAGTGAAGTTGCTCAGTTGTGTCCGACTCTTAGCGACCCCATGGACTGCAGCCTACCAGGCTCCTCCGTCCATGGGATTTTCCAGGCAAGAGTACTGGAGTGGGGTGCCATTGCCTTCTCCCTTTAGAAAATGAGGGTGTTGTATATAAACTGTATCCAACAGATTAGAAATCAAAAGTCCTCCCTATCTCACTCACCAGGAGAATCTGGCAGATTGAGAATTGTTTTAGAAGACAGCATATTAGGCAACAAATAGCTTCCTGAATTATACCCAGTGTAGGAAATTAGAAATGTTAAGGAAAAAACTCCTTTGAAACCAGCAGTATACAAAGATACTTAGGAGAGTAAAAAGCAGGGTTCCAGAATAAATGATTCTCAATGGCTTAACATGTTATAACAAATTCCTACTAAAAACAAATTTCAAAACTTGTATGAGTGACTGCTCAAACAACAGTTCAACCCCTGGGCTGGGAAGGTTCGACCCCTGGGTTGGGAAGATCCTTATAGTTACTTTCTGGATGGGAGATTCTCAATGTTTTGTACTTGTTGCACACTTTCAAATACATATCTTTTCCTCATAAATCATATTTTCATAATGCAAATTTGGTATGACTTGATCAATTAATCTTGGAGAATAATTATTAATTTCTCTCAGATAGAATGAAATAATAAAACTTGCTCTATTCTAAAGTTCATTAAAAAAGATTGGCACACACATAGAAAATAGACACAATCAAACACTCAGTCTCTCAGTGAGATTTGTATTAATTTGTAACAATTGAAAATATAATTATCATTGAAACTTCCTGTGAATCATTGGTTAGCCCACAAATGAAAGTGGAATTTCTCTATCAATAAGAATCAGCAAAGAAAAAAAAAACAGCCTTGTTTATAGAAGCCAAGACATGGAAACAACCAGTGCCAATTGATGGATAAATGGATAAAGATATTGTGGTATATATAACGGAATATTATTCAATCATAAAAAAAACAGGAAATTCTACCATTTGCAACCATATGGAAGGATCTTGAAGCTTTTATGCTAAGTAAAATAAGTCAGAGAGAGAAAGACAAAGGCTATATGATTTCACCTATATGAAAATTCTAAAACAAAGAAAGTCATAGAACAAGACATCAGACCTAGAGGCAGAGTGTCGGGGGAAAAATTGGAGGAAGGTAGTCAAAAGGTATAAACTTTCAGTTATAAATAAGTATATCCCTAGTATTTATAACTCTAAGTTTACACCCTTTGACTACATACTAGGGATATAGGGGTTTCCCTCATTAGAAAAGATCCTGATGTTGGGAAAGATGGAAGGCAGGAGGAGAATGGGACAACACAGGATGAGATGGTTGGATGGCATCATCGACTCAATGGACATGAATTTGAGCAAGCTCCAGGAGATGGTGAAGGACAGGGAAGCCTGATGTGCTGCAGTCCATGGGGTCACAAAGAGTCAGACACGACTGAGTGACTGAACAACTGGTAGGTCAGTGGTAATGCAGGGGATGCAGGTTTGATCCCTGGGTTGGGAAGATCCCCTGGAGTAGGCAATGACCCACTCCAGTATTCTTTTCTGGAGAATCCCATGGGCAGAGGATCCTGGCAGGCTATAGTCCACAGGGTCTCAAAGAGTTGGCCACGACTGAAGCAACGTAGCACGTGTGCGCGCGCGTACACACACACACACACACATATGGTAGCCCTATTTTTAGTTTAAGGGACCTTCATACCATTCTCCACAGTGGCTATACCAATTTAAACTTCCACCAACAGTGTAGGAGGGTTCCCTTCTTTCCACACCCTCTCCAGCATTTATAGTTCATGGATTTTTGATGATACTGAAAAATCTTTGCATCCCTGGGCTAAATTTCACTTGATCATAATATATGATCTATTTAATGCAATATTAGATTTAGAATACTAGTATTTTGTTGAGAATTTTTACATCTATATTTATCAGTGACATTGGATTGTAATTTTCTTTTTGTGTGTGTTATCTTTGTTTTTTGTATCAGGGTGAAGATGTCCTCATAGAATGAGTTTGGGAGTATTTGCTCCTCTGTAATTTTATGGAAGGGTTTCAGAAGAATAGGCATTAGCTCTTCTCTAAATATTTGATAGAATTCACATGTAAAGGTATCAGGTCCTGAACTTTTGTTTGTCAGGAGTTCTTACATCACAGGTTTAATTTCAGTGCTACTGTTTGTCCCTTCATATTTTCTATTTCTACCTGGTTCAGTCTTGAGAAATTGTACCTTTCTACGAATATGTCTATTTCTTCCATTTTATTGGCATACAGTTGCTTGTAGTAGTCTCTTATGATCCTTTGTATTTCTGCAGTGTCACTTGTAATATATTCTTTTCCATTTCTAATTTTATTGAATTGAATCATCTCTTTTTTTCCTGATGAGTCTGGCTAAAGTTTATCAATTTTGTTTATATTTTCAAAGAACCAGCTTTTAGCTCCATTGATCCTTACTATTATTTTATTTGTCATTTATTTCTGCTCTGATCTTTATGATTCTTTTTGCCTTCTACTAACTTGAGGTTTTACTTGTTTTTTTCTACCTAGTTATTTCACACTAGGTTAATTGTTTACTTGAACTTTTTCTTCTTTTTTTGTGGTAAGATTGTATTGCTATAAATTTCCCTAGAACTGCTTTTGCTGCATCCCATAGGTTTTAGATTGTCGTGTTTTTTGTTGTTGTTGTTTTTGTCTCTTGGTATTATTTGATCTTCTTCTTTGCATTCTTCAATGATCCATTGGTTGCTTAGTAGCATATTGTTTAGCCACTATGTTTATGTGTTTTTTTTAAGCTTTTTTTTCCTTGTAGTGTATTTCTAAATTCACAGCATTATGATGGGAAAAGATGCTTGATGTGATTTCAATTTTCTTATGTTTGCCAAGGCTTGCCCTGTGGCCCAGTGTAGAGCCAATCCTGGAGAATGTCCTATGTGCACTTGAGAAATTTTTGATGGAATGCTACTAAAATATCAATTAAATCCATCTGATCCAATGTGTTCTTTAAAGCCTATGTTTCCTTATTAATTTTCTGCCAGGATTATCTGTCCATCCATGAAAAGTGGTGTGTTAAACTCTTCCACTATTATTGTGTTAATGTTGATTTTTTTCCTTCATGGTAGTTAGTATTTGCCTTACATACTGAGGTGCTCTGTTGTTGATTGTGTATATATTTACAACTGTTATATCTTCTTGGATTGATCCCTTGATCATTATGTAGCATCCTTTATTGTCTCCTGTAACAGTTTGTGTTTTAAAGTCTTTTGTCTGATAGGAGTACTGTTACTCCAGCATTTTGATTTCCAATTGCATGGAATACCTTCTAACACAACACTTTAAGTCTGTATGTGTCCCTAAGTCTGAGGTGAGTCTCTTGTAGACAGCATATATATGGGTCTTATTTTGTATCCATGCACTGGTGCATTTAATCCATTTACACTTAAGGTAATTATTGATATGCATGTTCCTATTATCATTTTCTTATGCAAAGAAGTAGAGAAAACAAGAAATTGGGAAAGATTACAGATCTCTTCAAGAAAATTGGCGATATCAAGGAAACATTTCATGCAAGGGCGGGCATGATAAAGGATAGAAAAGGTAAGGGCCTAACAGAAGCAGAAGAGTTTGAGAAGGAGTGGCAAGAATACCCAGAAGAACTATACAATAAAGGTCTTAATGACCCAGATAATCAAGATGGTGTTGTCAGGTCACTCATCTAAAGCCAGACATTCTTGAGTGTGAAGTCAAGTGGGACTTAGGAAATGTTACTAAATACAAAGCTAGTGGAGGTGATGAAATTCCAGCTGGGCTATTTAAATCCTAAAAGGATGATGCTGTTAAAATGCTACACCAAATATGTCTGCAAATTTGGAAAACTCAGCAGTGCCCACAGGAGTGGAAAATGTCAATTTTCATTCCAATCCCAAAGAAGGGTGATGCCAAAGAATGTTCAAACTACCATTAATTGTGCTCATTTCATATGCTAAGCAAGGTTATGCTGAAATCCTTCATGCTAGGCTTCAGCAATATGTAAATAAAGAATATCCAGATGTATAACTGGATTTAGAAAAGGAAAGAGAACCAGAGATCAAATCGCCAATATTCATTGGATCATAGAAAAAGCAACATAATTTAAAAAAAAAAAAATGCTTCATTGACTAAGCTAAAGCCTTTTACTGTGTGGATCAAAACAAACTATAAAAAAATCTGAAAGAGATGGGAGTACTAGACCACCATACCTGAATCCTGAGAAACATGTTTGTGGGTCAAGAATCAACAGTTAAAAGCAGACATGGAACAATGGACTGGTTTAAAATTCAGACAAGGCTGTGTAATTTTCACCCTGCTTATTTAACTTTTATGCAGAGTTCATGCATGCCCAGTTGCTCAGTTGTGTCTGACTCTTTGTGACACCATGGAATGGTGTCAGGCTCCTCTGTCCATGGAACTTTCCAGGCAAGAATACTGGAGTGGGTTGCCAGCTCAGTTGTGTCTGACTCTTTGTGACACCATGGAATGGTGTCAGGCTCCTCTGTCCATGGAACTTTCCAGGCAAGAATACTGGAGTGGGTTGCCATTTCCTCCTACAGGGGATCTTCCTGACCCAGGGATTGGACCTGGATTTCTTGTGTCTCCTGCTTTGGCAGGTGGATTCTTTACCACTGTGCCACCTGATACATCATGCGAAATGCCAGTATGGATGAATCACAAGCTGGAATCAAGATGTCCAGGAGAAATATCAACAACTTCATATATGCTGATGATACCAATCTAATGGCAGAAAGTGAAGAGAAACTAAAGAGCTTCTTGATGAGGATGAAAGAGGAGAGTAAAAAGCTGACTCTAAACTCAACATTCAAAAAACTAAGATCATGGCATCTGATCCCATCACTTCATGGCAAATAGAAGGGGAAAAAGTGGAAACAGTGACAGATTTTATTTTCTTGGGCTCCAAAATCACTGCAGATGGTGCCTGCAGCCATGAAAGTAAAAGACACTTTCTCCTTGGAAGGAAAGCTATGACAAATCTAGACATCATATTAAAAAGCAGAGATATCATTTTGCTGACAAAGGACCGTATTTTCAAAGTTTTGCCAGTAGTCATGAATAGATGTGAGAGATGGATAATAAAGAAAGCTGAGCACTGAAGAATTAATGCTTTCAAATTGTGGTGCTGGAGAAGACTCTTGAGAGTCCCTTGGACTGCAAGGAGATCAAACCAGTCAATCCTAAAGGAAATCAACCCTGAATATTCATTGGAAGGATTGATAATGAAGCTGAAGTTCTGATACTTTGGCCACCTGATGCGAAGATCTGACTCATTAAAAATACCCTGATGCTGGGAAAGATTGAAGGCTCAAGGAGAAGGGGGCAGCAGAGGATAAGATAGTTTGATAGCATCACCGACTCAATGGACTTGAGTTTGAGATAACTCTAGGAGACTGTAAACAACAGGGAAGCCTGATGTGCTGCAGTCCATGGAGCCACAAAGAACTGGACATGACTAAGCTACTGAACAACGACATCTGTTTTGTATTGTTTTTGTAGGTCTTTTCCTTTTCTTATGTTTTCTCCATAGAGTAGTTTCTTTAGCATTTATTTGTGGTGATGTATTCTCTTAATATTTGCTTGTCTGTAAAGCTTTTGATATCTCTGTCAAATCTGAATGACAGACTTGATGTGCAGGTTCTTTCTTTGCATCACTTTAAATATACTGTGCCATTTCTTTCTAGCTTGCAGTTTCTGATGAGAAATCAGCTGTTAACCTTATGGTACCTCTCATTTCTGTTGTCTTTTTTTCCTTTTTTGCTTTTAATATTTTACCTTTGTCTTTTATTTTTGTCAGTTTGATTACTATGTGTCTCAGCATGTTTCTCCTTGGGTTTATCCTTCCTGGATAAAAATGAATGTTCCTGAACTTGGCTGAGCATTTCCTTTCCCATGTTAGGGAAGTTTTCAGCTACTATCTCTTCAAATATTTTCTTGGGTCCTTTCTATCTCTTCTTCTGGAACCACTATAATACAAACCTTGGTGCATTTCATGTTATCCCAGAGGTCTCTTAGGCTGTCTTCATTTGTTTTCATTCTTTTCTCTTTATTCTGCCCCACAGCAGTGATTGCCACCATTTTGTCTTCCAGGCCACTTATCTGTTCTGCTTCAGTTGTTCTGTGATTGATTCCTTCTAGTGTATTTTTCATGTCACTTGTGTTGTTCATCTCTGTTTGTGGTTTAGTTCTTCTAGGTCTTTGTTAAACATTTCTTGCATCATCTCAATCTTTGCCTCCATTCTTTATCGAGATCCTGGATCATCTTCACTATCATTATTCTGAATTCTTGTTCTGGTAGGTTGCCTATCTCCATTTCATTTAGTTGTTTTTCTGGCATTTTATCTTGTTCCTTCATCTGGGACATAATCCTGTCTTTTCATTTTGATTAACCTTCTGTGATTCTGTTTTTTGTTCTGGAGGCTTCAGGAATGTAGCTTCTTCTTGTTTTTCTTGTCTTCCCTCTGGTGAATGAGGCTATCTAAGAGGCTTGTGCAAGCTTCTTAGAGACTGGGAGAGACTGGCAGTGGGTAGAACTGTATCTTGCTCTGATGGGTAGGGCCTTGCTCAGCAAAACGTTAATCTGATATTTTTGCTGATAGGTTCTGCTGTGTTCCCTCCCTGTTAGTTGTTTGACATGTGGCAACCCAGTCATGGAGTCTACAGCGTCTATGCTATGGCTAATGGTGACCAACCTCCAGGAGGGTTCTGACAGTGGGTACATACTTCCTAGGACCATTTCTGCCAATGCCCTTGTCCCTGTGGTTAGTCACCAGTGATCTATGCCTCTGCAAAGGACCCTCCAATACTAACAAGCAGGTCTGGTTCAGTCTCCTATGAGATCACTGCTCCTTTCCCCTGGGTCCTGGTACACACAAGATTTTGTGTGTGTCCTCCAAGAAGAGGAGGAAAATCTTGGTTTCCCCCAGTCCTGTGGAAATCCTGCAATCAAATCTGCTGGCCTTCAGTTTCCCTCAGGATTGCTATTTGCTTTGCCAGATCCCCAGGCACGAAAGCTTGACATGGGGCTTAGAACCTTCACAACAGTGCGAGAACTTTTGTGGTACACTTGTTCTCCTGTTGGTAGGTCACCCATCTAGCTGGCATGGGATTTGATTTTATCATTGTTGCACCCTTCCTACCATCTTGTTGTGACTTCACCTTTACCTTGGATATGCAGTTTATTTTTTGGTGGGTTCCAGCATCCTCTGTCGATGATTGTTAAATAGTTAGTTTTGATTTTGGTGCTCTTGCATGAGGAGGTGAGTATGATACCTCTACTCTGCCATCTTGAAATGAAATCCTTAATTGTGATTAGACTATTTCACAAAAGAACTGTACCACATTCCAAACTCTAATGCTTAGCAGATAATCAATAAATATATAAATGAAAGACAATCAGTAAAAAAAAAAAAAAAGATACAATTTCATTTATAACACAAAAAGGCTTACAGGACTAGAAATGAGAACTTTCTATCAGGACTAGTTAATAGTAAAACAAAATTTTAAATGTTGAGGCAAAGTGAGGCTCTTGTTGGGTTAAAATTCAAATGTACATCACCTATGTGATTCATCCCCATAACAGCAACTTACCATTCCACTTCCTCCATGATGAAGTAGCTGATGCAATAAAATTGAAAAAGCATGTGTGCACACATACACACACGTTTTTGTTTTTTTTTTTTTCCTGTGTTACATTCTAGTATGAATGCACAGTCTCATAGATTGGTCTCTCGTCTCTTTCATTTTGGAAGGAAGAAGTCAAGTTTACCAAGTTATAATAATCATAATGAAGGTGTGGCTGAGTCTCCAAGAACTCTCAATGTGAGACCTGACTTCCACCTTAAAGCCTTGCAACCTGTTACAAAGTTTCAACATTTGTAGAATGGCTTGTCAATTGGAAGTTGATAAGTGCTACTACTAATATCCTCCACCTTCTTGCAAGTTAACTAGGCTCTTGTCAGCTGAAAAATGACCAAAAGCTATTTATTAGTCAATATATTGAATTACTGATTTCTCATTTTTAGAAACTGCTTTGGATCATTTAATTATTACATAGATCAAAGTATAGCAATCTATGACCCATGGGCTGAATAGAATTTACTAAAGCTTTAAAAATGTGTTTATATAAATAAAACCTTTTAGGTAGCAAACACCTCAAAACCAGAGACTCTAACATCCAATTTGTTTCTGTCTCACAATAATACAGTACTATGACCATTAAGAGATCGCACAATGATGTGTATGTGTGTGTATCCCCAAATTTGAATTAAATTATTCTCCCAGGTAAGGAGCTTAGCTTTCAGAGCACAGAAATATAACTCATGCTGTCATCTGTTAGATTTAGACATGATTATTACTCTGTAGTTATTCTGAAAACACAAGGACAGAGGGACTCTGAAATCTAGCATCATTAAGACCAATCTCTTCTTTTTCTCTTATATTTCCTTTTTTTCAGATTTCATGTATGCCATTCACTCCTTTACCTAAGACACATTCTTAAGGTCCTGGGTATATATTTGTGTGTGTGTGTGTGTGTGTGTGTGTGTGTGTGTGTGTGTGTGTGTGTGTGTGTGTGTGTTGGTTTCTCAGTTATTTCTGACTCTTTGTGACCCCATGGACTGCAGCCTGCTAAGCTCCTCTTAAGTATCAAATGTTGTGCTAAAAATATAGCCCTTTCTCATAGCAAGTGCAAGTGTGATGAAGAAATATGTGAATGCATGATACAACAGTAATCGCTATGTTTTTTAATTGTCCAGTCGTGTCTGACCCTTTTGTGACCCTATGAATTGGGGTTCTCCAGGCAAGAATATTGGAGTGGGTTGCCATTTCCTTTCTCCAGGGGATCTTTCTGACTCAGAGATTGAACCTGAGCCTCCTGCCTGTGTCTTCTTTACCTCTGAGCCACTGGGGAAGCCCAGAGATTGCTATGGATAGTATTTAAATCATAGTATAATGATGAGCACTGCCTCAAGGAATAGAGTTAATCTTTGAATCACGTTTTGAGCCGAAGTAGGAATTTTCCAAAAAAACAACCAAGGGCATTACCATTCAGGAAAAAGTATACATGATTGTTCCCAGGTAACAAAATAGCTCAGAATTCTTAAGGACACGGGTTACTTCTAATTCATCAATAGACAATAAAGCAAAGAAATGTTACTTACTTTCTTTACTTTAAGATTATTTATTGATCCTTAAAACTGGGGGCCAAAGGTTGAATGATCAAAATTATAAGGAAATATTTCTATACATATAGAATAATTGAATGATACAGACAGAAAATATATGAAATTTTTAATAATGTGAAATAGCATTTGAAATTGCATGTAATGAGATATTTAAAGGACAGAGTGAGGGAGAGAGATACTATGGCTAGAGTAGGACTTTGAGGATGAGTGGGGTTTTGGCAAGTAACAGAGTGGAAGTATGATGTCAGTGAAGGATGTCTAAGAAGGGCTACGGTGTTGCAAAGTTCTACAGTATAGAAGTCTGATTGCAATTCTGCTGTGGGGAGAACTATTTGTATAGACTAAAATGTGAATATGTCATTCCCACTTTTCCTCCTAGATTTGTTGAACTCAGCAGTACCAAATAACACACTCTGAATATCCCCTGAAAGCCTAGCCACAGAATTTGCAATTTAGAGCATCAAAACTTGTTTAAGGCCTAAGGAGCCAATTTCTTGTTTGAGTTTGGGATCAAGCCACCTTAACACTGAATCTCCAGAGAGTCCTAAAGGTCACTAGCTTTCTGTGTCTTGCTTCTGCTGATCCAGCACTTAGAATTTTCATTTCCATTTTGAAACCAATAAATCAGCATATCTTACCGGAGGAGTTTTAACCTCTTACGATGCAATCAAATTGCTCAGTCAGAATGACTCCTGAAAATTGATCTGTACATTGTTAAGAATAGAAGAGAAAGTGTTTCTAAGGAATATATATATATATTTCTGATTTATAGAATAATGTTAGCTGGATCCTGAAGAATTGAGTAATACTGTTGCAATCAGAAACATTATGAGATCATCCATACCAAATAGAACAGAAAGTTGCCAATCAGTGATACTGGCCAATTGTACACAGTTAGATAACCACTGTAATCAGAGTGTTTGCTGATATATTGTTTGGTAATTATCTCCATGTCAGCTTGCATGTTTATTGTCTCAGATCACTGATAAGAGTGATAAAATACAAAATACATCTTTAATTACTGAAGTACCCCTCTTGGTGATTTAAATCACATACCAAAGGCTTGAAAGTTGCTTCAAGGTTTTTGTTTTTTGTTTCTTTTTTTTGGGTCACATAATTTTAATTTTTTATCCTTATTTTTTCTATTTTGACCCAACAAATTATCAATAATTAATTTTCACCAACATTAGGTCTTTGAATGAGGCAATTTTACTTTTAATATGTTAGTTTTCTCATTCAATTTATGTTTCAAAGCAGTAGTTTTATCAATATGTTGCATCTCAGTTTTCTTCATCCCAATCTCATTTCTTTGGTCAGAGCTGGCCAAACCTCCCAAAACAATCTTAAAGTGATCATTTATCTCCCTGCCTGAATATTGGGAGGGAGTTGAGAAATTACCACCTCCCTTGGGGCCCTATATCCCTCTTTAATGAAGCAATATCCATGTAATTAATTAAATCAGCTATCACAAAGATTAGCAAGGTAACATGTCCCAAGTGTCCTGTGTTAACTAGAGAAAGGTACTCTGTGCACAGAAGAAGCAGCATGATGTTATCTGTGCATTATTCCCTCAGCCCTTAAACTCGTTGGCTGGTTTTCAGCTTCAGTGCTCAGAATCAAGTGAGCATAATATTAATTTAGGAAGAACACATGAATTGGCAACCACCAAATAACACTAAGTAATATCTGAAACATATGAACATGAAGAATAAGTCTGCTATTGGGAATCTCAGAATAGAATTTTTTTTCTTACAGATTTTGGCATTAATCTCTCCCCTCTTCACCTGCTCAATGTCATGTAAAAAGTATCTTGTACATGTTTTACTAAACTAGCAAGGCAGGTAGCATTGTTGCTGTCTTCCTGTGAAAAGGAACTTAAACTTCCC
The DNA here is from genome assembly GCF_054371585.1 of Giraffa tippelskirchi. Classification (NCBI taxonomy): domain Eukaryota; kingdom Metazoa; phylum Chordata; class Mammalia; order Artiodactyla; family Giraffidae; genus Giraffa; species Giraffa tippelskirchi. Next base: position 82,654,831 of record NC_137275.1, on the reverse strand, counting down.
CCATTGTAGGCAAGGTAATCAGGTAAGTATAATGGAGCAATCTTTTCCTGTAAAATTTTGTATTCTTATGAATATAATATTAGTGTTTTTGTTAATGTCGCTAGCACCAACTCATTTTCTGTTTGAAGGCAAAGACTGCTAAAATATAAATGAGAAAAGGGAATAGAAAACTGAAGGAGTCATTAAAAGAGGGATGTGAAGCTAGTCTAGTAATACAGCTGCAATGCATTAAATTGTAGTTTAATTATTTCAAAATTGTATAGGAAGAATTGTAGGCATATGGGACAGGAAGGGCCAAGTATCTAAAGAAACTATTCTAAGTTTCTCAACCTCTCTTACTTTTCTTGTGCTTTTTGTAGCACAGGGGAACGAAAGGAAATAGTAGATACCATCCTCATCCCTATGGCCTAGTTCTTGGTTGCAAAAGTCTCAAGAATGTGCTGCTGTCCCTTTGAGCTTGCTCTGTAATCATGATATGGGCTTTTCTACGAAGGGACACTGAAGAAAAATCTTTTAGTGTCACTTTGCCCAGAAGTTGTTTTCATTTCATCAGAAGCTATACAAATTTTTTCTTGGGCCCTCAAGAACCGTAGAACGTGAGGCTGATATTCGGGGAAACTTTACTCTTATCCACATTTATGAACCTCTGAAAGTGAAGAGCCTGTATACAGAAAGAGAAATATCAGCATTGGGCAGGGTAGCAGCTCTGTCCAGTTACTACAAGTCAATTGTTAAATGTTCTGGCATTTGATGACTCAGTTTTTAAGCCATTGGTAACTTCAAATTGGGCCTGGCAGGAGTATTTATACATGATAAACATACCACATCAGTCCCCTAGTTTATAAGCACACTAGCATGCTGAAAGAAGTGGCTAGTGTGACAGTGACTGCCTTCTGGATCTTACGTACTTTAGTAAAGATACTCAAGTGTAAGGGGATTCATGTGGAAGACTTTGTTAGTCTTGAGATGATCATCACAGTGGCTTTCAGAAAGACAATGGATTCAGGATGATACAGTGGATGATAACGCAAGAAAAAAAATGTCCAGAAGTTGTTTAAAAATGATCACTAACCACCCATGATGGATGTTCATTCCTAGACAGGAAACTTTGCCTTAAATATCACCATGCTTGACTGTATTAACTAAATGTCAAAACTGTATGCAATTTAACCAATTTCCTCTCTACATACCCCTGTCCCCAAGCAATTCTTAGTGGTATCCTAAAACTCAAATTTCAAAAAAATCATTTTGTGTGTTAGTTGCTTAGTCATGTTCAACTCTTTGCAACCCCATGGACTGTTGTCCACCAGGCTCCTCTGTCCATGTAATTCTCCAGGCAAGAATACTGGAGTGGCTTGTCATTTCCTTCTCCAGGTGATCTTCTTAACCCAGGGATCGGACCTGGGTCTCTTGCATTGAAGGCAGATTCTTTACCTCTGATCCACCAGGGGTTGTTTTTATTTTTTTGCTTAAATCAAATTACAATGTGAACTTTCTGGAGGTCACTGCCTCAGGTTTTTGCAGACAACAGTGTATATGGGTAACTGAGCAAATTTAGTTGTTTATTTATGCTCATAAGAGGACAGTTGTAAGATAAATAACCGATACAGATTTGAAATTATAGTTAATGTTTATACACGGCTTACTACATACTACATGTATTAAATACTGTATCCTCATATGATGTAACTACTTCCATTTTACAAATGAAAAACAAAATGAAAACCTGAGTCATAGGGAATTACATTCCTTGCCTACTATCTCACAGTAGCAAGTCTGGAGCAGGATTTTGAATCCAGAAGGTCTGGCTCCAGAAGTGAAAAGCTTAAACATTACACCGATGCTCTTCATGGAATCATTATGATTGTGGCATTCAGAAGTACTACTGGCTAAGAATGTTCCAACTCAGTTGCCTCTTTTGCTGGAATAAAGTATAATGTGATGTGCATTATATTTCCTCTCTTTTTAAAATAAAGACTGTTTTTATGACAAGATTTTGACATATTTATCAATTGCTATCATTACTCTAGTAATTAGTATAAATATGAATTTCTCTACTTCAGTTTAACTTAACAAACAAGAATTTACCAGAAATGATTCACTCTACTGAGCACTATGAAGAATAGAAAAGCAAGATAAACAGTAACATGATATCTGAACCAGACATTATTACAAAAGAAGAGCAATGCTTATACACTTGGGACATTGAAGATTGGAATAAGATGATATACAATAAACTACTTCCTCTAGGGAAGTGTGCATAAGAGACAATATTAAATCTAGGTACAAGCCATAAATATTTTTATAGAAAAAATAAGGTAAAACAATTAAACATTAGCAAAATAAATGAGAAACTGTTGCTTTGACATATAAAGGAGAATTAAAGAAATGATGATATAAACAAAGGATTTTCTAAGAAAAGTTGACACTGGGGGAAAAAGAAAAAATTGAGATGATATATAAAGGAAACATTGCACAGAATCCTGAAAAAATGAAAAGAAAAGTGTATAATGCAAGAAGAAAGCAGAGCTGTAAATATAATATAAAGCTGAAGCTACAAGGGAGAAACTTAAGTTAGAAATTCAAGAGGTGCCAGTATTTCTTTCAGTATATTGAGGTAACTGGATTAACAGCACTGACAATTGTCAAAGTAGATGAATAAAGAAATATGTTATATATTTATTCAAAAATAATATTTTAAGTATATTAATGAAAAATATTTTAACATTAGATATCCTTTGATGATAGTTTTGACTGAATTTAAGTTATATTTGAATTTAAATAACAAAATTATTGAATTTAATGGGTTATAAGTTTCTAACTTACTGTCTATGTTAATGGGATGACTGAGGAGCTAATAAACATTTAAAGATGAAGACAGAAGTAAGGATCCATGGTGTCATCTGAGGAAGACATGAACTCAGAAAAGAAATGATGGAATGGACATGTAGTCAAATATTTTCCAATAAGCAAGGAAATTGATCCAATATTCTTCCAAGGCTTGGATGTATACACAGGAGGATAAGGGTAGCACTGTGGAACAGCATGTGTGAGAACAGAAATTCTAGAGGAATCGAGCAACTTTCATGATAAAAATCAGATGAAATTTTACCTCATAAGGGCATTTATTGGTAAATTGATCACAAAAAAAGCAATGGTGAAATCTTAAGGCCTATTATCAAATGGAATTTTATCTATTTCTAGTTGTAAGTCTATAGTGGTTAGGCTCATGTCAAAAGTATTAATTAGAGTAAGCAACCCTGGCTATTGCAACAGATAAATTCTAGAATTTTAGAGGTTTAACAAAAATTTGTATCTCACATGTGCAAAGTTTAATGTGGGCCAGTCAATTCTCCTTCATCTTGTACTTATCACACCATCTGTAATACCTGGCCTCCAGGGTCACCAGAAGAGGGAAGGCGTGACCTGGAGTTATGAATAATTTTGTAAAAAGTTCAAGCCAATAAACAGCACACACTGTAACTATCCATATCTCATTGGTCAAAACAGTCACACAACCTAACAGCAAGGAAGTATAATTTTCCTGTGTGTCCAGGAAGAGAATGTATTAAAGTGGAAAATAGTTCTGTTTCTACCAATATAAATTATTAGCATATAAGAAACAATAAATATGCTTAGATAAAATTCTGCTTTTTATTACTCATGACTAGGAGAGAAAACTGAGCAATGGGATAGAACAATTAATCACCGGTGCCATCTCTATGAAACTAAAAGAACTGTGAATAAAGCACTGTCTGTACTATGTACAGTGAGCCAGGCTTAAGAGAGAAAGGAGAATGCTAACTAGCCAAATTTTAAAAATGTGGCTCATAACACATCAATCATCAATAAGAATGTATATATAGTCTCTCTAAATACACACCATCCTGAAATCCTTTTGTCTCTGTGTCCCTGTACCATTTTAGACACAAAGTTGGACCTCTCAAGATTTTCCAAGAAGTCATTCAATGTAGAATTACCTGATAATTTGATGGAGAAAGGTACACCACGAGGAATAATTTGACATCTTCCTTGAGATGCTTCAAAATTTGCCTCCAATTTGCACTCAAATATATATATTATATATATATATACATATATGTATATATAATATATATATTTGCTTTGTTTCCTCTTATTTTTTAATTGAAGGATAATTGTTTTACAGAATTTTGTTGTTGTTTTCAGCAAGAATGAGCCATAGGTACACCCATGTCCCCTCCCTCATGAACCTCCCTTCCATCTCCCTTCCCATCCCACCCTTCTAGGTTGTCACAGAGCCCCTGTTTGAGTTCCTTGAGTCATACAGCAAATTCTTATTGGATATCTATTTTACATAAGGTATTGTAAGTTTCCATGTTACTCTCTCCATACATCTCACCCTCTCCCTAATGCCCTCTCCCCATGTCCATAGGTTCTCTATGTCTGTTTCTCCATTGCTGCCCTGCAAACAAATTCATCAGTACCATATTTCTAGATTCCAAATATATGCATCAGTATACAATATTCATATTTTTTCTGACTTACTTCACTCTGTATAAAAGGCTCTAGGTTCACCCACCTCATTAGAGCTGACTCAAATGCATCCCTGTTTATGGCTGAGTAATATTCCATTGTATATGTGTACCACAGCTTCTTTATCCATTCATCTGCTGATGGACATCTAGGTTGCTTGCATGTTCTAGCTATTGTAAATAGTGCTGCAATGAATATTGGGCTACATGTGTCTTTTTCAATTTTGGTTTCCTCAGGGTATATGCCTATGAGTGGGATTACTGGGTCACATGATAGTTTTATTCCTTGTTTTTTAAGGTATCTCCATATCATCTTCCATAGTGGCTGTGTCAATTTCCATTCCCTCCAACAGTGCAAGAGCATTCCCTTTTCTCCACACCATCTCCAGCATTTATTGTTTGTAGACTTTTTGATGATGGCCATTCTGACTGGTGTGAGGTAGTATCTCACTGTAGTTTTGATTTGCACTTCTCTAATAATGAGCAATGTTGAGCATCTTTGCATATGTTTGTTAGCCATCTGTGTATCTTCTTTGGAGAAATGTCTATCTAGGTGTTTTTTCCCACTTTTTGATTGAGTTGTTTGTTTTTCTGGTATTGAGTTGCATGAGCTACTTTTATAATTTGGAAGTTAATTCTTTGTCAGTTGTTTCCTTTGCTATTATCTTCTCCCATTCTGAAGGCTGTCTTTTCACCTTGTTTGTAGTTTCCTTTTCTGTGCAAAAGCTTTTAAGTTTAATTAGGTCCCACTTGATTACTTTTGTTTTTATTTCCATTACTCTAGGAGGTCAGTCATAGAAGATATTGTTTGATTTATGTCATTGAGCGTTCTGCCTATGTTTTCCTCTAAGAGTTTTATAGTTTCTGGTCTTACATTTATATATTTAATCCATTTTTAGTATATCTTTGAGTATGGTATTAAGAAGTGCTCTAATTTCATTCTTTTGCACATAGCTGTCCAGTTTTCCCAGCAGCACTTATTGAAAAGGCTATCTTTTCCCCACTGTATATTCTTGCCTTTATCAAAAATGAAGTACCCATAGGTGTGTGGGTTTATCTCTGGACTCCCTATCTTGTTCCATTGGTCTATATTTCTGTTTTTGTGCAAGTACCATACTGTTTTGATGACTGTTGCTTTGTAGTATAATCTGAAGTCAGGAAGGTTGATTCCTACAGCTCCATTCTTCTCTCTCAAGACTGTTTTGACTATTTGGGGTCTTTTGTGTTTCCATATGAATTGTGAAACTTTTTGTTCTAGTTCTGTGAAAATGCCATTGGTAACTTGATAGGGATGTATATTTTTATTACACAAAGAAACTTACATTTGGAGAAATGCATTCAGAAGTTTGAATACTCAGGATCATCATTTCTCCCAGGATAGGGGGGATAAAAGCTTGGTGACATTACCAAGTCCCTCACCCCTAACTCTTTAGAAGGAAGAGGGAAAGTAAATAAATGTATAAATATATTTTTCTGTTTTGCTGAAAGGGAAGAGAAGAGGAGGGGGAGGAGATAGGGAGGAAAAGGACTGGTTAGCTCAGATCCGATATCTCTATCCCCTGAAATAACTGGATCAGGGATGGACACATCCAAACAGGCCAATTAAGAATTATGCCTGAAATTTTTCTGAAACTGTCAAGAAATCTGTCCTAATTTGATAAGTTTTGATAACATAAGATGGTAGATAGAGAAGAACCCTTGTTCCACGATATGTAGAAAAAATCTAAGAATAAATTAAGTAAAATTAGACAAAGTCGCTGAGAGATGGAAAAATAGAGAAAGAAGAGGAGGCAAGGGAAGAGACAGAGAGAGAGAGGAAGAGAAAGAATCTTACATTGTTCCAGAACTGAAAATATTTCTCAACTTTTCAATTACTGAGCTAATAAGTTTCTACACTATGCTACTCCCACAATTCACATAAACAGTTGTTTGTACATATAATATAATAGATACATTATCCACTTAACAATAAAATTAAGCTTATAAGAGAAATATGTACATAAGTAGAAATAAAGGATGAATCAACCCTGAATATTTTTTGGAAGGATTGATGCTGAAGCTCCATTACTTTGGCCACCTGATGCAAACAGGTGACTGACTCATTGGAAAAGACCCTGATGCTGGGAAACATTGAAGGCAGGAAGAGAAGGGGACTACACAGGATGAGATGGTTGGATGGCATCACTGACTCAATGGACATGAACTTGGGCAAATTCTGGGAAATGGTGAGGAGAGAGAAACCTGGTGTGCTGCAGTCCATGAGGTCACAAAGAGTCAGACACAATCTGGCAACTGAACAGCAAAAATCAATAACTACAAAACTTTATAAAGCAATATTTTAAGATTTTTGTGTTAGTGCTTACAAAGCTTCATAGTTATGCAATCCTTTGTACTTATTAAATTTTCTCATAAATTAATTAATTTAACTTTAACTGTACAACACTTACTATAACCCCACTCTACAAGTAGTAAACTTGTGGTTCAGAGAAGGAAAATGATTTACTCAAGGTCATATAATAAGAACCTGAGGAAGAACTCAAACTAATGCCATCATTCCTGCTATGTGATTACAAACTGCTCATCTTAAAGCCCAAAACTGTAAGGTCTAAATTAAATGTAACCACATATGGTCAAAAAAGGTTACTTCCACCATAAAAAATAATTATAGAAAAGAATTCATCTTAGTCAGTAAATGTAACCACATATGGTCAAAAAAGGTTACTTCCACCACAAAAAATAATTATAGAAAAGAATTCATTTTAGTCAGTCATCTTGGTTTGAGTTCACATGAAAGCAGCGCCTGAGATAAGGACTTGAGCACAGATATTTTGTTATTTTATAGGAGGTGATTCTATGGAGCTAGAGTGAAAGAATGGGGAGACAGAGAAAAAGAAGAAGAGAAAGATAGTAAAAGAGGGAATACTGAGCTTGTCATCATTATGAGCTACTGAAGCTCAATCCCATTTGGGAACATCTGATAAATATTACTATATGTACACAAAGATTTTGTGGGAAGCGTTGGAAGCTGGGGCTTGTATTTGCCAACCCTGGATTTGTACTCTTTATTGTCCCCATATCTCTCCCCTACATCAGTACTTTCACCAGCTCCTTGATGACACAATTGCAAATGGGCCATGAATGACTGTCTCTGCTGCTCAGAGAAAGACCTATGAAAGAGCTCAGCATTTCAGTGAAGAGTCCCTCACAGCTGCAATAAGACTCAGAGGTGACCTGACACAGGACACTATTGTGTCTTCTACAGTCATACCCAAAACACACTGGCATGAAAGTCAATGTGTTGCCATTAGTCTGAGATTTGACGTGGAACAAATCTTGGTAAGTACAAAAAGAATAATGGAAAAGTCTCTTTCAACTCTCTTGGAAAATAGGAAACTTTTTCTCCTTATCAATTAAAGTTCAATACACAACTTCCTAAAACAATTTGTAGTTCCAGAGAGATTCAATTTCAGACTTGAGTGATAAATATCATTATTAATAAGCAAAGAATGAAAATGAGTAAAAAGAAGACCAAACTACTATATACAGATATAAATATGTTTCATCTGTCTCAAATTAGAAGTTCTAACAGATATCACCACTACAACTGAGTCATAACTCATAGACCAAATTACCTTTAACACATGCATCAGGAGGGCAACTTCTTTCAGGCAGTAGACAAAGATAAATGTCTCAAGAGAAATACAAGGACTTAATATCTTTTCAGTGTTACATACTAAAGATAAATTGTGTGCTGCTAAATTTAAAATTTGCAAAGTTCTGTCTAGTTTGAAAAGAAAACTTAATTATAAAAACTTAACCCTTTCTATTTAAAATATCTTGCTTGTTTATAGCCTTAAAAGTCTTCATAAGCACCAATACTTCTAAAATATTTTTAATATTTGCAAATAAGTCAGGACTAAACAAACAGGAAATGGAAATTTCTAATGGGTAAGCCATGTATTAGTAGTGAAATTAGTGTGATATCAACTATACCAGCTGCTCAAGTTCCATTCCTTCCTAAATTATGCTTTTGTTGACTTCAGGAGTTAATACTCAAGATCATATAAAAAGAACCAGACAATTGTTTAGGCAAATCTTCTAGGTTATTTTAGCTTGAAATAAATTAAGCCAAGCAATTTTAAATATCAGATAAAAACTATTAAATAAGGCTAGTATTTAAATCCTTCAAGATTTTTAATCAAAATACTTGAAATGAAACTGATTTGATGAATCTTTCCTATTGAAGTACAAATGCTTCACACAGAGGTTATAATGCTAGAAATAAGAAAACTTAGGGAAATTCTCATATAGTCAGGTATATAAGTATAGGTATTATTCATAAATGCTTTCAAATTTTAAATCAACCTTATTGAGGTATAATTTATATTCAACAAAATATATCCATTTTAAATGAACAGTTTCACAAGTTTCAAAAAATGTATTCCAGTACACCACCATAAAGATATATAACATTTTTTATATTCTTAAGCAGTCAGCCTCTACCACCATACCACTGTTGGCCCCAGGCAACCATTGTTATTTTGTTTTGTTACTGTACATTATTATTGCCTGGTGAATTGCATATAAATGGAATAATATGTATTGTAATATTTTTGGCTTGCTGAAATAAAGTCCTAAACATAGAATAAAAATAGGCTGAGAATTACTGTCCCCCTCATTGAAGAATGAGCTAGAGAATAGAATCCACTCTTAGGAACAACCCATCAGGAGCTCTTAGGGTTTACAGTTGTCAGTAGTGATGGCTGCTTGCTTGCTCCAAATTTTCACTTAGTAGGTCTCTCCACTCAGGGAAACTCTGGGGAAAAAATCGCTTCTAAATTATAGTTTCTACTTCTCTTTAAAGTCTTCTGTTCTAAAATCTGCCAAAATCGAGAGACTATTCTTTCTGGGATAACCAATACTTTTGATTCATCTATTCAAAATAAACAAAATACTTCAACAACAACAAGCAAAACTGATCAAAGGATATCATACAGTGACTTAATTCCTGTCAGAACTAAATAACATCCTACACAGATTTCAGTTCTCTTCGTGAAGAGGGGAAATTGCAGTTTTGTCAAAGGATCCTATGCTCTGAGCAATAGTTGCTTGATAATGATGATCAGAGAGGAGGCAAAAAGGGATTGGATTAAGAGGCAACAAGTGGGAAAGGAGTAATCTAAACTTTTCATATATTCTGGGGAAGTGGCTTTGCGCCTCCATCTACATCCCTATTCCCTGGGTTATGGCCATGCAAATTTTCATTTTGCATGATTTGTGACTATTTTCTCCTTAATCTTGTGAGTAGGAATACATATCAAAAAAGGACAAGCCATCTGGGTTTCCATGAAATGAATTTTAAATATGGAATCTGCATGCTATTTATTCTCTCTCAATGAAAACGTGTAAATGTCTTAGGGGAAAGGCTACAGTTAATTTCAGAATATCTTATTTAAGAGTGATCTTTATAATATTCATATGCTTTATTCCCATAAAACATCTTTATGTGATAAGGACCATGGAATTTCAAGATATACTTGGAGAGGGCTGCTGAGTTTTCCTATATGATCTATATAGTCATGTAAAGTCAATGTTTTGTGTTAATACTTGAGGACTTTCTCAAACTTTGCTTTTCCTCCATTTTAGTTTTTGGTCAGCCTGTGGTATTTCCCCAAATTGCTCTTTGCACCATACATTAAATCTCTGAGTGAATTAAGCCACTGTAATTTAGTTTGACAGTCTACATCCTTATACTTCTTTATCTTGCCTTTCCTCCTTTTGAAAACACCTGCTATTTCCCCTACTTTGCCTCCTCACTTTCTCTGCTCTTTCAGTGCAGCACATGGGTGGTTGCTGAGGTCCAATGAGAGCATAGTTAGCCACAAGCAAATGTGTAAAAGAGAATAGAAAAAAAAGTCATTGGCATGTATTAAGAATAAGGGAGCTTACTTGTGGAGATGGAGAAGGCATATTGACAACCAGAGAAAACTGACACTGTGAAGAGTCATGTAGGTAAGAAAAAAATATCATTAGGGAAGTGGTGGCAGTTAAGATTTGTGAGATGGATGACAGCATATCTCGGATGTCCATCACTGCAAGGTGAAAGATTTAGATATAACTCTATAGATAATGGATTACAATTGACTGTGAAAAATACAAAACTTTGAGTGACTGAACACGCATGCAATCGGGAAGAAACTGTAGCATGGATATTTTAATGTGCTATTGTCATTGTTGTTTAGTTGCTAAGTCATGTCCAATTCTTTTGTGATTCCCTGGACTGTAGCCCACGAAGTTCCTCAGTTCATGGGATTTCCCAGGCAAGAATACTAGAGGAGGTTGCCAGTTCCTCCTACAGAGCATTTTCCCACCTAGGAATCAAATTCACATCTTCTGCATTGGCAGGCAAATTCTTTACCATTGAGCCACCAGGGAAACCCAAATGGCTATAATGTACCCTAAAATGCTTAAGTTGAGTGACATGTGTGTGTGTGTATAAGTTAACGTTAATTTATACATTAAGGGCAGTTGGTTAATTTAAGTGATCCTGATCAGGATTACCTACTGAGAGGTGGTTGGTTAGTTAGCTGAAGTTCAAACTCCAGAATTGACCTCAATTTCTTCCATTATCTTTAGCTCCATCTGCTCTTGTGGGTTTGTTGGCTAATACATAATATGTCAGAAATAATTTTTCATCAGTGATATGTGTTATTCAAAGTATCATAATTTGCCCAGCAGATTATACATTTCAGAGTAGTACCCTAGACACAATACTTTTAATTCAACCCTTGGTTCAGATATTTAATGAAGGATTCTGTCACTGTATTCCAACCAGGACAGCTGAATTCTGCTGCTAGAAGATTATCACATATGCCTTGAGCTAACCTTTCATGTTACAGTCTCACCAGTATGCCCAAAATGATAATAAGCTGGAGTTCACTGAACTTCTAAGAAAAGTTATATGATTGTTTTTGTCACTATTTTTTTAAATGCATTTCCATAAGTAGCAGTATTCTGAAACTTGCATTTATCATATTTACTATAAGGTAGGAGTATTGTAAAAAAGAAAAAAGCATATTTGTGGCTCTCTCACTTAAATAATAATTTAATTGGAGACTCATTATACTTATAAAAATGAAAACCAAAAATCTAATAATTGTGAATGGCTAAATGTGGGCCAGCATGCAAAAAACATAAGATGAAGATCTATTTTGAAAATAGATCAACAGTATCCATGTGAGGGAATGATGGACTCCATTATATGTGGGAATCAAAATATTTTGGAAATACTGAGCTCAAAGTCTCTTTGTAAGCATTAAACAAAAGGAATTTAACCTCAGATTTAATTAAACTTTCCAACTTAAAGAATAAATTTAATTCAAGAACATTAAATTAAGAACACTATTATAAAATATAAAACATATGCCTCAAATTTTATTTAGTCATTTTGATTAAAGTAATAAGGATTAGTAGGAAAGTAGAACTGGAATAATACAAGAAGTAATTAGAAAAAATAATTATATCATGGGAAAAAAAGGCAGAATTCGAAAGACTGCCAGTGGTTTATCTAGAGTCATATTACAGGCCCTGTGGAAGAGTATCTAGCATTGTGTGGGATGATGGAACTGTACTGTGTTATGAAAACACAGCTGCACATCCTGTTCTATATAAACTGCTATGGCTAGGGCAACAGATTGTACGTAGGTGCAATGTGTACTCAGTTTGTTCTTATAAAGGACAATTTTATGTTTTGCCATTTCTACATATATTTCTACATAGTTTAGTCCATTCTGAAAATTACTGTCTATCATCCCCAAGGAACAGCAAGATAATTTTGACCTATTTCTTTTGTAAAAAAAAAAAAAAAAAAAAAGCAATTGAATATTCAGGGGGAAAATAAGAAGGTAAATATCACGTATCTCACTCTATATGCTCCTCATTTAATGAGGCTCTTCCCCAAAATTTGACTGGCTCTGTGATAAGCAGAATAAAAACTATTCATATGAGATGATTCCAAAAGTATGGAAAATCCCTTTAGTGCCCAAAGGATTTCTGTAGTACTTAATGATATTATTATGTTTGACATGAAGAAATTAGCTGAAGCTATAGTTTGACATGTAAAATTTCATGGTGCATGGTAGATACCAATGAATCATGTTAAATTTAAATGTATATACTCGAATGATGGTAGAATAAAAGATTATTAGCTCATTTTTACAAATCAAGAGATTGGTTTATTTAATTAGTATTAGTTTCTTCTTAGAAGAACTAGGTCCTTTATTTCAAAGAAGATCAATATAGAGTATGTCTGAACCTTGAACAATTATGTAGGGATGCCAGGCTGGGGAAGAGGCAGTCTGGAAACTGTCAAAAAGTGAATGAGCAAGACTAATAGAGGAATAATTTAATATTATTTAGTTCAAATTATTGTAATATTAGAATTTATTGTAAAATGATTTTATTTTCTAACTCTAACCATAGAAGGAAATAAAATAAAATACATTAATGCAAGCCACTTGTTTAAATCTTTATAAAGTTATTTTTTAAATATTCTAATTCTAGTTAGTTAATAAAAGTTAATTTGAAACAGGAGGGAAGGGGCTAGGGCATAACTTTCAATGAATGACACAGCCCTTAAGAATACAATCTAAACTGGATAGAATCAACTAGGTCTAAAATGGCAGAAGATTCAACTTCCAGTAGGCCTTGAGTCTCACTATATACTCATTGTAATACATCAGCACACTAAATGACACACCCACAGGTGCCATGATTGTTCCAAGGTCACCATAAAAGATTAAAAAGAAGGGGTGACCCAGTTCCTGGAAATCCCCGCCCTTTTTTCAAGATAGCTGGAATAATCCTCCCACTCATTAGCCTATGAAATTACCCAACCAGTAAAAATTAATCACTTCCCCCATTTTGGGGTCCCTCATCTTCTGAGATGGCCCACATTCTATCTGTGGAGTGTGTTTCTTCCATAGCCACTCTCACTTCAAGATATTTCCATGCCCTGCTCAAAGGCCTGCTCTCACCTTCTGAGAAAGACCTAGGTCTGTCTATGGAATGTGTATCTGTCTAAATAAATCTACTTCTTACCTATCACTTTGTCTCTCACTAAATTCTTTCTGTGACCAGACACAGATAACCCTAGTTTCAGAAAGTCCTGATACCATGTGAGAGAGATTTTATCTAAAAGACAGTGAGTTTGACCCCCCAATCAGAGTTAAGAGACTCAGTTTGTGGGTTCAAGTTCCAGTCTGGGTTTAGGCTGGGTTCAAGTCCCATCTATGTTGTGTGGTTTTAAAGATAAGATCAATGTAATAGATTAGAGTCTAGGAATCAACCTGCCTGACTTCAGGCTCTACTACAAAGCCACAGTCATCAAGACAGTATGGTACTGGCACAAAGATAGAAATATAGATCAATGGAACAAAATAGAAAGCCCAGAGATAAACCCACGCACATATGGACACCTTATCTTCGACAAAGGAGGCAAGAATATACACAAGGGAGAAAAGACAATCTCTTTAACAAGTGGTGCTGGGAAAACTGGTCAACCACTTGTAAAAGAATGAAACTAGAACACTTCCTAACACTGTACACAAAAATAAACTCAAAATGGATTAAAGATCTAAACGTAAGACCAGAAACTATAAAACTCCTAGAGGAAAACATAGGCAAAACACTCTCCGACATAAATCACAGCAGGATCCTCCATGTCCCACCTCCCAGAATATTGGAAATAAAAGCAAAAATAAACAAATGGGACCTAATTAAAATTAAAAGCTTTTGCACAACAAAGGAAACTATAAGCAAGGTAAAAAGACAGCCTTCAGAATGGGAGAAAATAATAGCAAATGAAGCAACAGACAAACAATTAATCTCAAAAATATACAAGCAACTTCTGCAGCTGAATTCCAGAAAAATAAACGACCCAATCAAAAAATGGGCCAAAGAACTAAACAGACATTTCTCCAAAGAAGACATACAGATGGCTAACAAACACATGAAAAGATGCTCAACATCACTCATTATTAGAGAAATGCAAATCAAAACCACAATGAGGTATCATTTCACACCAGTCAGAATGGCTGCTATCCAAAAGTCTACAAGCAATAAATGCTGGAGAGGGTGTGGAGAAAAGGGAACCCTCTTACACTGTTGGTGGGAATGCAAACTAGTACAGCCACTATGGAGAACAGTGTGGAGATTCCTTAAAAAACTGGGAATAGAACTGCCATATGACCCAGCAATCCCACTGCTGGGCATATACACCAAGGAAACCAGAATTGAAAGAGACGCGTGTACCCCAATGTTCATCGCAGCACTGTTTACAATAGCCAGGACATGGAAGCAACCTAGATGCCCATCAGCAGACGAATGGATAAGGAAGCTGTGGTACATATACACAATGGAATATTACTCAGCCATTAAAAAAATACATTTGAATCGGTTCTACTGAGATGGATGAAACTGGAGCCCATTATACAGAGTGAAGTAAGCCAGAAAGAAAAACAACAATACAGTATACTAATGCATATATATGGAATTTGAAAGATGGTAACGATAACCCTATATGCGAGACAGAATAAGAGACACAGATTCATGGAACAATTTTATGGACTCTGAGGGAGAAGGTGAGGGTGGGACGTTCTGGGAGAATAGCATTGAAACATGTATATTATCATATGTGAAAGAGAACACCATTCCATGTTCGATGCATGAGACAAGGGCTCAGGGCCGGGGCAATGGGATGACCCAGAGGGATGGGATGGGGAGGGAGGTGGGTGGGGGGTCCAGGAAGGGGAACACATGTAAACCCATGGCTGATTCATGTCAATGTATGGCAAAAACTATTACAATATTGTAAAGTAATTAGCCCCCAACTAAAATAAATAAATTTATAAAATAAAAAAAAAATAGAGTCTAGGAAATATATGACAACTGATTTTTGATAGAGGTACTAAAACAATTCAGTAAAGGAATAATAGACTTTTTCAACTGGTGCTGAAAAATTAGATAGCTATTAAAAAAAGACTTCAAATTATATCTTGCACTAAAAGTAGTTTATTAACTTAATGTAAATCTAAAGCTTATAGAAGTAAACAAATCTTTGATTAGGAAAAGCTTTCGTAGATATAGCTATAAAATGTGATTCATAAAATAATTTATATGTTAGACTTCATAAACATAAAAAATATTTCTCCTCTGTGAAATAACAGTTTGAAGGATGAAAAGCTAAGCATAAATTAGGAAAACAATATCTGCAAAGCATATATCTGATGAAAGATTTGTGTCTAGAATATATAAAGAAAAGTCCTAACTCAATAATAAGTAAACAATTAAAAACACACAAAAGATTTGGACACTGAAAGAAGTGACAAATTAGCCCATAAATAGATGGTTAGTGTCAGTTATCATAGTAAAATGATGGAAAAGGAAAATGAAAACACAAAGAAATGTCAATGAATGCAGGGAAATCAGAACTCACTGCTGGTGGAAATAGTACAGCTACGTTGGAAAGTACTTTGACAGTGTCTTAACATTATAAACATATACCTACCATATGACCCAGTCATTCAACCCTTAGGAAATAAAAGATTTTCCATAAAAAATGTCCATAGCAACTTTATTCATAAAAATGTCCCCAAACTGGAAACAACCCAAATGTACATCAGCAGATAAATCAATAAACAAATTTTGGTATATCCCTTTAATGGAAATCTGTTTAGCAATAAAAGGTTAGGGACAACTGATACAAACAATGACATACAATTAATTTCAAATTGTCTGTGCTAAGGGAAAGAAGCCAGGCAAAAAAACAGTACCTACTGTATTTTTTTTCTAAAATTCTAGAAAACATAAGGTAATCTATACATAGAAAAAACAAATCTGTGACTTTCTGGGGATAAAGGATAGATGAAAATTGCTGGGAAAGGGAAATAAAAGAGTAGCATGAGGAAATTTGGAGAGGTGACAAACATATTCATTATTCTGTTTGTTTATACACACAAACACACATAGATGCATATTTCACAGTTTAAACATCTGAAGTTGATTGTATATCAGTTACACCCCAAGGACTTTTCTGGCCAAACAATGGTTAAGGCTCTGCACTTCTAATGCAGTGGGCACAGATTTGATCCCTGGTTGGGGAATTAGAATCCAACATGTCCCATGGTGTGGCAATATTTTTTTTAGTTATAAAAATTAGAACTCAATAAAGCTATTCTATTAATACAAAACATATTTCCAGCTTCTGTGAGATGCTTACATAAACTTATATAATGTTCTATGAAAGCATTTTGATGTAGCTCATATTTCCTTTAAATTTATCACAGAAAAGTGTGAATTAAGAATAAAATTATATGGCAGAAAAGTCAAAGGATATAGTTAAAAATGACAATTTTATGCTCTTGAAGGGAATCGCAAATACTAAACAGCAGAGCACTAGTTCCTAGAATATTACTGAATTTGAAATCATAGGAAATAATAAAAGAGAAAAACAAAGCTTACTGTAAATTGATCAATGAATTGAAAAGAATTAGGAAATGGTAAATTTCTTAAAATACTGCTTTTCTCTGCCTTTGGAGAGATGACTGCCAAACTACAAACTGAAAAGATCACATTTTCTGCTTCAATGAGAATTTGAACATGGTCATTTAAAAGGTAACCAAGGAAGTGGTTTGAAAGTAATTAAATGCTCGAACCTCTTTAGAGGGTTCTCTATAAACAGCAAATGATCACAGGTCCTAAAGAGAGCTACAATCATAATGTGAGCTGCCTTATAAATATGCTAGTAGTGAAAGAAACTTCCTAAACAATTAGTCATTTTTTTCTACAATGAAACAAGGATTTTTCCTAAGGAAATGAATGGTGAACAGTCTGAAATTTATAAAATATTTTTAAGTTCTTAAAGATCAAGAGACTGGGGTCTTACTCACTTTTTTCTTTTTGGTTTTTAACCAGTTCCAAACACAGGCATACTGGTGGAGTACTCAACAAATCTTGGCTAAAGTACACTTTTTTTGTCCACTTTGTTTTGTTTTTCACATGGGAGAACCATCTTTTTAGTGCATTGAGATGTTATACAAGGCCTTATTGGTATAATAACAATAATTATAAAAAAAAAAGCAACTCTCATCTCTGGTAGCACATTTCTACTCTTTCATAAGTGAGATTAACCAAGTGAGCACAGGTCAACACAAAAGAAACCAAATACGACAGAGGTATCACCAAGACAACCGGAAGAGAGGCTTATTAGAACAGATGCTAACAAGTTAGGGAGTTGAAATATGACAGAAAAGCTATAGAATCATGGAGAAGGCAAATAACTTCCAAATTAGTAAATCAATCTAATGCAAAGATTCAAAAGCCCTTCGTAATTTCAAGGTGTTACACTACTCAGAACAGTAATAATGCAGAGCAAGGAAATAATGCAATGGTCAAAACTAATAAACTGAGGAGCCATGGGTTCAGAGTAATAAATGGCAGTAAAGTTTAAGGGCAAGGAATAGCAGAGAAAAGAACAGGGATGAGAGACCGGCTGAAAGGTTACTTGAATAAGGGGAAATTGAAAACACCTTCACTTGAAGGGATTGGGGAGTTTGATAAATGGAATGAAGAATATTTCATCTGGGCAGCCATTTCTCAGTAATATTGAGGGTGGGGCACACATGCACATTAGAAGGTTAATGACAACTGATGCCAATATTCTTGCCTGGAAAATCCCATGGAGAGAGGAGCCTGGCAGGCTACATACAGTTCATGGGGTTTCAAGGAGCTGGACATGACTTAGCGACTAAACAACAATAAGAGTAGATTAGGACTTCAAAGTAAATGAGCTTTATTTTTACTCTTGGATCATATGTAAAAATGAATTGCCTAGAAGCATAAACAAAGGACACATGTAAGTAACCAGAAGTTGGGAGAATCCTGATCACTTCAACACTGCTTTCATTTACCCAATGCCAAATGCGTTCATAAAATATCTTTTCATCACACCTTATATTAGCTTCCTAGGGCTGTCATAATAAATTACCATGAACTAGTTGGAGTTCAAACAAGGGAAATTTACTTTTGCATAGTTCTGTAGTCCAGCAAAACAAAATTAAGGTGTTACAGGACCACAGTCTTGCCACAGGCTCTAGGGGAGAATCCGTTTCTTGTCTTATGCAGCTTCTGGCGACTGCAGGCCAATCCTTGGCTTGTGGCCATTATCACTCCAAGCACTGCCTCCATGATGACATTGCCTCCTCCTTTTCTGTGTCTTCTCTGTATGTCTATTTTATTGAGGGTACATAGATTGTATTTAAGGCCCACCCAGATTATCCAGGATAAACTCCTCCTCTCAAGAGCTCGATTTAATCATAATTTATAATACTAAGTAATATTAATTCTTTTGCCACATTATGTTATAATAAATTCTGAGATTTAAGACATACTTTGAGGGGACTACTATTTAACCTACTACAAACATTTTTCTGGGAAAAAATCATATAATAACAAACAACAAAAAGTCACAATTTATAAAAAATAATGAAATACACAATACTTTTTATTGTAAACTCCATATTAATCAATTCTCATGGGATGTTTTCACTGATTTTTGCTGAACTGTTGTATCCACAGCCAAACTACAATTTCAGTTAACACAGAAAGTTGATTGACATTTTAGTTTTTAAGTTGTATGAGGATGAAATAATGAGAATAAATGTGGGAACTTTACTCATTCACCAATGCAGTGAGCAAATATTTGACAGGTAGTATATATCTATCTATATACAGAGAGAGAGAGAAAAAGAAGAAAGGTATTTTTTTAAATACTGAAAGGGTTTTTTCTCAAATATTTTTATGCTAGTCACAATGTAACAGCAACAGATGGCACATACTTTGAAATCTAATCTGCATTATTAACATTTTCTCTATCACTTTAAGTCCAGACAATCAGCAAAACAACAGTCAAGTCCTGATTTGTAACATTTGCTGATTTCTGTGGTGTAAACATTCCCAACATGACTAAATTCAGCATAGTAATATGAAATCACTAAATGCAGAGTTGGGAAGTGATATTTCATAGCACACAATTATACAGTATTTCTTCTGTGAGATACATAAATGACCTCAAGAGCATAATAATATTTAAATATACTAAAATAATTAAGAAGTGATAAACATTGATATTTGTTTATTTTCAACAGAGTTTTTGAATTTTACGTTTATATAATTTAATTTTCAATAATAGTTATGTTTAAAAACTGTCTTTTACTATTCCTGAAAATTTAAGTTGGCTCTTACAAGTTATTATGAGCTTGTTCCAGCATATTACTCTATAACATGACAATGATGAATTAGAAGAAATATTTTCAGATCTTTACATCATTAATTTTTAGTTAAAAATTAATAATAAGTTAGCAAGTTTAGCCAGAGCAAATGCATCTTAAAGTCTTTATCTTTCCCAGGACTATTGATACAATTACCAGTAAGGGCTGGCTCCAAAGAACAATACCAAGTTTTACGTTAAAGGTCTCAATAATTCAGTTATAATAAGCAGGAAAAGAAGCTGATTTTCTTGTTATACATTTCTAGAGTTTCAGCTATACTTACTGATGAGTCTCCAGGTGAATTTCATGAGGGAGCTTACTGATAAGTTCTGATTATTGCTAATTCCATATCCACCAACAAATTCAAAGTTTTGCGGTGTGACATTAGGCAAGTCACTTCCTCTTCCCTGGCAATTTCTTAATCTACAAAATGTGGATATCTTAGCTCACAGGGGTGTAGTAAAGTATGAAAAATTAGAAAATACTATGTATCCAAAATACAATTCCTTTTAAAATAGTAATTAAGAAAATTAATGTAGGGAACTATGACAATTCCTTTGGAACCAAGCCATTAATTTTTAAATAAGGAAAGGAGAAACATAAAGGAGTAACCTCATCATGATCTTTTATAACCTCTCTTTTGGGAGAGAGGAATCAGGCAACAGTTACTCTCTCACAGAGAAAAATAGAGAGGCATGTGACCCTTAGCCTATTTCTATTATGCCAGCATCTGCAATCATTAGGTTCAAGTGGCATTTTAAAAAATTATTTTCTGCAAAAGAGTCCCAAGGAAACAATAATTATCATTTAGTGGAATTCACAGTGGCACAACAGCATCACTACTCTTCCCCACCTGAGTTCTGTACCAGTTGAGAAAGGCAGATGGGCACCAAAAAACCATCTTTATTACTCATAACAGAAAATGCAGCTTTTAATGGAGGGTAACTGGGCTTTCTTATAATGAACAAAACATTAAAACTAACTTTCCTACCATGACAAAGGCAAAATTAGATTGCTGCACACTGCACACAAGGGCCAGAACAAGGCCCTTGAATACTTACAGCATGAAACATCTGCACAGGATACATGCTTCCCAAGACAGTAAGGGACAAAGGGTCAGCCCCTCACCCCAGCATCATCTTCTAAATTCGCCCTGCCTCTTTACTGAGGGATAAAGGAATGATGTTGCAGAAAAAGTCCTAAAATGTTATGCTAAAGGAGTTCCTTTAGCATAAAGAAGGAAACCTCAGGAGTAGAGAAAGTTCCTCCTTTTCAACTCCACTCCACCATCATTTAAAACTACTGGTATAAGAAAAGAGAGATAGGAATTGTCCATGAGGTATGCACACCTTAGCAAAAAATTTAGGATCGATAAAGAGGATAGTTCCTTTTAGTTCTTTAATAGTGTCAGTCTCAGTGCTAGGTGCTCAGAGAAATCAAGCAACTTAAGTAAGGTTATACAGCCAGCAGTAGTATATGACTAGACTGTGTGCTCTCTGAATGCAGAGATTATACCTTAATAACTATATAATAGCTACGTAGTCTAATAACAGCCTGGAACATTGTAAATATTTATAAAAGGAAGTAAGAACGGAGGAAACAAAGAAGGAGAAATGAAATAAGTGAGAGAAATAAACTTATACCCAGTTTTGAATAGGTTCTCTTGCCATTCTACATTGCCTGGATATGGGTGTTGTAACTGGGCCTTGTGATTCCTGGCATTTTATTTAACATTTAGGAAGGAGTAACTCTTGAATGATCATATTCTTATTCTTAAGAACAGTAAGTCTCTCTAAAGGAAATAAACCCAGCGTTCCAACAAACTCAGATACAATTCTGGCTGCATGCTGAGATGATATATAATCTCATGTGTCCTCAAACCAGATGAGAAAAACAAAATGAACTGCATCTAATACATAATGGTGTTTATAATCATACTTAAGATCAGCATGTTATGCCATAAATAATAGTGTAACTGCAAGCTTGCATTAGCATATTTTAGGCATCCTCTCTCAACACAATACACAAGGCTAGCGCTGTCATTCTTTTACGCTTAAAGATTGTTCTTATAACATTCACAAGCATTGATATACGGGATTAATACCTGTAACTCATTTACTCAAGAGATTATTCTCTACCACGCCCATGACTGAATAAGCAAACAATAAATATTATTTAAAAATCATCAGTAATCATTGGTCAAAAAGTTCAGGTAAGAAAAGAAGTCAGTCATAGAGCTCAAGTAGTTTTTCTGCTCTTCACATATTTTGGGATTTAGGGAAACTATTTACAAAGAAAAACTAAACCTTCATTATGTATGATGAGCTATGTAAAAAACTCAGGTGAAATTTCAAAAATGCTTTATATTAGAGGAAAAGATACTGATATACCTTTTAAGCCTACATATTTGGTAATTGTGAGTCTCTCCTTCATTGAAGATTCTTACATAAATGTGCCCTTGAGAGGGAGGGGACATATATATACCTATGGCTGATTCATGTTGATGTTTAACAGAAAACAACAAAATTCTATAAAGCAATTATTCTTCAATTAAAAAAGCAAATTAAAAAATGTGCTCTTGAATCTGCATTTTAGAGTCTACTCTATTGATAACTGGTGGGACCACATTAGACATATGATGGCTTTCCTCTGGGTCTCAGTTATAGTATTTTGTTCATAAGTGAAAGTCACTTAGTCGTGTCTGACTCGTTGTGACTGCATGGTCTATACAGTCCATGTAATTCCAGGCCAGAATACTGGAGTGGGTAGCTTTTCCCTTCTCCAGGGGATCTTCCCAACCCAGGGATCGAACCCAGGTCTCCCACATTGCAGGCGGATTCTTTACCAGCTGAGCCACCAGGGAAGCCCTTTGTTCATTAGGATGATAGCAACTGGTTACAAGAAGACAAAGGCCTAGACCAAGCAAACTATTTTTATCTTTTATAGCATTAAATATCATGATCTATGATTATGTGTAAAAACTTGCAAGTTCAGACAACTGGGGTCTTAGGAAGTTAAGTGACAAAATTGCTGTTCTCATTCATCTGCCCTTCTGCACCCATAGCAGCTTTAAGAACAGTGCTATCTCTCTTTGACTTAAGAGAGTTAGCTGCATCAGCCTCCACTGCAATAACATGAAGGCAGATGCCTAAAGGAAGCTTTATCTTCCATTCCAGTCAAGCCAGCCTCCTCTAGTACAGGAACACTGCATAATCAGGAGTGCAATTCAGTTCTGCCTGAAAGTGAAAGTGAAAGACACTCAGTCCTGTCTGGCTCTTTGCAACCCTATGGATTATACAGTCCATGGAATTCCCCAGGCCAGAATATTGGAGTGGGTGTTCTGCTTACAAAACACTTATTCATGTCCTATTCAGGCTGTAAATCACACCTCCCCAGTATTAGTTTCCTATTACTACTGAAACACAGACTTAGTGGTTTAAAACACCACACATTTATTATCTTCAGTTTCTTAGGTTAAATGCTCTGCATGGGTCTTTGCACCAAATGACGTAACAAGGCTATGTTCCTCTATGGAGGCTCCAGAGAAGATCTATTTTCTTGCCAAAAGGCTGCCTACATTCCTTGGCTCATGGCTTCTCCTCCATCTCTAAAGCTGGTCACTAACTCTTCTTTCATACTCATATTACCCTCTAGCTGTAGCCAGGAAAGTGTTTCCATTTTAAGGACCCATGTGATTAGATCAGGTCCACCTGGATGGCTGAAGATAATCTCCCCATCTCAAGGTTTCAAGATCTCTGTTTTTAACCACACTTTCTAGATCCCTTTTGTCACTGTATTAGGGTTCTCCAGAGAATCAGAACTACTGGTATGTACGTGTGCGCACACACACACACACACACACACACACACACACACACAGATTCATCTTAAAGAATCAGGAACTGGGTCACAGGATTGTGAGGATTGGCAAATCTGAAATCTGCAGGATAGGCCAGCAGGCTGGGAACCAGGGTAAGAAATGAAGTTGTACTTTGAACCCGAAAGCAATGTGAAGGCAGAATTCCTTCTTCCTTAGGGGAAAATCTTCCATCTTTTTATCTTTCAAGACCTTCAAATGATTATGAGGCCTACTGATTGAATCTACTTTACTCAAAGTCTACTTATTTAAATGTTAATATCATCTAAAAAAGAAAAAAAATACAGTAACATTTCAGTTCAGTTCAGTCGCTCAGTCGTGTCCGACTCTCTGCGACCCCATGAACCACAGCACGCCAGGCCCCCCTGTCCATCACCAACTCCCGGAGTCCACCCAAACCCATGTTCATCGAGTCGGTGATGCCATCCAACCATCTCATCCTCTGTCGTCCCCTTCTCCTCCCGCCCCCAATCCTACCCAGCATTAGGGTCTTTTCCAATGAGTCAGCCCTTCGCATGAGGTGGCCAAAGTATTGGAGCTTCAGCTTCAACATCAAACCTTCCAGTGAACACCCAGGATTGATCTCTTTTAGGATGGATTGATTGGATCTCCTTGCAGTCCAAGGGACTCTCAAGAGTCTTCTCCAACACCACAGTTCAAAAGCATCAATTCTGCGGCGCTCAGCTTTCTTCACCGTCCAACTCACATCCATACATGACCACTGGAAAAACCATAGCCTTGACTAGACGGACTTTTGTTGGCAAAGTAATGTCTCTGCTTTTAAACATGCTATCTAGGTTGGCCATAACCTTCCTTCCAAGGAGTAAGCGTCTTTTAATTTCATGGCTGCAGTCACCATCAGCAGTGATTCTGGAGCCCAAAAAAGTAAAGTCTGACACTGTTTCCACTGTTTCCCCATCTATCTCCCATGGAGTGATGGGACCAGATGCCATGATCTTAGTTTTCTGAACGTTGAGATTTAAGCCAACTTTTTCACTCTCCTCCTTCACCTTCATCAAGAGGCTCTTTAGTTCTTCTTCACTTTCTGCCATAAGGGTGGTGTCATCCGCATATCTGAGGTTATTGATATTTCTCCCGGCAATCTTGATTCCAGCTTGTGTTTCTTCCAGCCCAGCGTTTCTCATGATGTACTCTGCATATAAGTTAAATAAGCAGGGTGACAATATACAGCCTTGACGTACTCCTTTTCCTATTTGGAACCAGTCTGTTGTTCCATGTCCAGTTCTAACTGTTGCTTCCTGACCTGCATACAGGTTTCTCAAGAGACAGGTCAGATGGTCTGGTATTCCCATCTCTTTCAGAATTTTCCACAGTTTATTGTGATCCACACAGTAACATTTAGACTGACTAAATATCTGGGTACCCTGGCCTAGTTAAGCTGATACATAAAATTAATCATCACAGCCACGCAGGTGACATATTCATAGGTTCCAGAGATTAGAGCAGAGACATCTTTTCGGGGAGGGAGTATTATCTTGCCTGTCACTTCCTCTATGAAACTTCCCATAATCATTCCAGCCCTCGCTAATTAAACTGTACCTGACACTACTGGAGTCTATAATCCCAAGTATTTAGCAAGTCATTGATTACTGCCTTTTTCAAATCAGATTGTTTTCAATGTGGTGTGGCAACTATAAAATTTCTGGAAGACTTTCTGCTTTATGTGTCCTGTGACTTCTCATCCTTTCCTTTTCATGTTCAGAGTGCTCAACACATAGTAATCAGCATATCTCTTAGATAATTCTTTAAAACCAAACAACATATTTCAGCTTTGAAAACATTTTATATTATCTTTTTCAAAAAACTCAAATTGAGTACCAGACAAGTCAAATGAAAATCTAAGGTGACATGGAGCAAGACACAAGTTTAGGATCTTTACAAAACCCATCAGTACTCTTCCTATTACCTCAAGTTAAGTGCTTATAAATAATACCCATACAATTATAGTTAGATAACAGGCAAGGACATTGTACATGGGTATATATTTCCCATGATTTATCAGTATGAACATATACCATTTTCATAACCAGGTTCATCTACCATTACAAAAAAAAGTTTTTAACAAGAGAATATAAAGAATATTCTAAAAATCCAGGGATACTGTGATTCACTATGATGGTTACTATTCTTTTCAATTCTTATTGTTATATACAATGATTTTTAACATATGTTAAATTCAAAGTAGTTTGCAAAAATGAAGTCTTGCTGAAGTCTTCCTTATTCCTTGCAATATTTTAATCGTGCTTGCTTGCATGTGTGTCCAGTAAAAAAAGAAAAGCTTGCTGACTACCAGGGCTCATGGAGGACACTTTAGTCCCTGGTACAGTTCACTCACTGAAGTTTGACTGGCCTTAAGAATTTTCTGGGTCAATATTTAAATAACACTGAAGTTAATCAATGATTCTTCAAGGATTTATAGATGGGATAAAAGAGGTAAAAGAAGCAAACACATACCCACACACACATACACTTTCTAATTACAGTGAAAAAATGATATATTATTTTCTAAGTGATCTGCAAAATAGGGATTCTTAAGATGATCTCATCTGACTTAAAGATATAGAGCCCCCCATTCAATTAAATAGTGATAACGTTTTCATACAAACACAGTTTGGATTTAAAATTGTGTAATATATGTAAGTAAATAATATTCATGTTTGCTATATGAATTTTATTTATTTCTCTAAAATTCACATATTGAAGCCCTAATCCTCACGTGATTACATCTGGAGATAGGATAGTAATTAAGGTAAAATTAGTTCATAAGGGTGAGGCCATAATCCAATAGAACTGTAGATTTATAAGAGGAAGAGAGAAATTTCTCTCTCTCTCTCTTCCATCTGTAAACATAGTCAATTTCAGTCAAAAAAGAGACCTTTCTTCAGAAACCAAATCCTGTTTGAGCCTTAATTTTGGATTTCCAGCCTCCAGAGCTGTGAAAAAAAGTACTTTTCCTGTTTTTTAAGTCATTCAGTCTATGATATATTGTTATGGCATCCTGAGCCAACAAATACAACTTTTAATTTATGAAATGGTTTCAATGGTAATATAATACAATTAACCACAACAGTTGAGTAAAGGTAACTCTCTTCAGCAGGAAATAAAGCTCCAATCAACAAAATAATAGGTCTTATTGAAGGATAAATAAAAAATAAATCTACATGCAAAAAAATATCTACACACTCACCCTAATCCTTTCAAAAACATTAATTCAAAATGGGTTAGAGACCTAAAACAAAAACTGTAAAACTTCTAGGAGACAATAATGATGAAAATCTAGGTGATCTCTGGTTTGGCAACGACTTTGTAGAAAACAACTCGAAAAGCATGATCTGTGAAAGGAAACTTTGATAAGTTTGATTGCATTATCACTAAAAACTTCTGATATGAAAAATACACTATTAAAAAATGAAACAAGCCACAGACTTCAAAAAAATAATTTGCAAAACTCATATCTCATTGACTACATTCAAATATGCAAAAAGCCTTAAAAATCAACAATAAGGAAACAAACAACCCAAATGAAGTGTGGGTAAAATACCTAAATAGACACCTGACCAAAGAAATTAGATGACAAATAAGCATATGAAAAGATGTTAATATGTGTCCCCCATCCTGAACCACTCCCCTCACTCCTCAGGGTCATCCCAGTGCACCAACCCTGAGCGCCCTGTCTCATGCATCGAATCTGCACTGGCAATCTATTTCACATATGGTAATATACATGTTTCAACGCTATTCTCTCAGATCATCCCACCTTAGCCTTTTCCTACGGAGTCCAAAAGTCTGTTCTCTACATCTGTCTCTCTTTTGCTGTCTTGCATATAGGGTCATCATTACCATCTTTCTAAATTCCATATATATGCGTTAGTATACTGCATTGGTGTTTTTCTTTCTGATTTACTTCACTCTGTATAATAGGCTCCAGTTGCATCTACCTCATTAGACCTGATTCAAATGCATTCATTTTAATAGCTGAGTAAGATTCCTATGAATGTATGGCAAAAACCATTACAATATTATAAAGTAATTAGCCTCCAATTAAAATAAATAAATTAATTTACAGAAAAGAAAAGATGTAAAATATTATTATTAGAAAATTTCAAATTATAATAAAACTATATACCTATTGGAATGGCTAAATTAAAGAAAAAAACTGACAACAAATGCTGATGAAGATGTAGAGTAACAGAACTCTTATTCATTGCTAGTGGCATACAAAATAGTATTGTGCCTTCTGAGGACAGTTTGCCAGTTTCTTACAAAGCCAAACAGTCTTAATTATATCACCCAGCATATGCATTCCTTGATATTTATCCAAACAAACTGAAACCTTATGTCCACACAAAAACCTGCAAATATTTTCAGAAACTTGACTGATAATTACCAAAACTTGGAAGCAACTAAGATGTCCTTCAATAGGCAAATGGATAAACAAACTGTTGTAAATCCATACAATGTGATATTACTCAGTGCTAAAAGAAGAAATGAGGTATTCAAGCCATTAAGCCACAAAAAAGAAACGAAGGAATCTTAAATGTATCTATGTGTGTGTGTGTGTGTATATATGAAAGAAGCCAGCAGGACAAGGCTGTATGTTTTCAACTATATAATATTCTAGAAAAGACAGAACTATAGAGACATTTAAAAGAATAAAGATTGAAGTGGTTTGAGGGTGACAAATAGGTAGAGCAAAGGGTTTGTTGTTTTTTTTTTAGGACAGTGAAACTATTGAATATGATGTTGTAATGGCATGTGATTGTGTAATGGTGGATTCATGGCGTTATGCATTTGTCAAAACCAAAGAGAACAGTACAACACAAAGTGTGAACCCTAAGGTAAACCATGGACTTTAATAATAATGTATTGACATTCATCCATCAACTGTAACAAGTGTACCACATCTAAGAAAGATGTAAATAATAAATGAGGGAGAGGGAATATACAGGAGCTCTATTTTCTATTCAACTGCATGTAAACCTAAAACTAAATAAAGTATATTGACTGTTAATAAATAGGCAAATCAAGATATAATCTACAGCAAATAAAAGATGTAATTTTATAATAAAAATATCAAACATAGATGGCAGATATTTCTTTTACACATTTGCATGCATTACTAGAAAACACAATTCTATGAAATATCAGCTTATAATCCTAAATGAATAAGAATTATGGGGATAGAGAAGAAACACAATTATAGATATATGAGTAAAGTCTTTAAAAACAAACATGTTTATTCTTAAACTCCTTCACAGATTGAAAATTGACTATATTTTAACTCCTAAGAGTAGCGCAAAACTAGAATGACTAGAATTATGTTTAGATTCTTAACATAAAAAAAGAATCTGTATCTTGACTGATGAACAACACTGGAGTGCATTCAGTAAAAGGTTTTCAGAAATTCAAATTGTTCTCTACAGAGGCTATGGGATGCTCTCTGGCATCTGTTTTACTACATCTTCACACTGGGAAGAAGTAGTCTTTGTTTTTACAAAGGTGGGTCAGAAGGGGAAAAGTTTTCCAAGCTTCTGTCATGAGTAACTGCAAAGTTGTAAGTGTCATGTACCATCTCAGGAGGGAGATGGGGCAAGTGCCATTAGAATGTTGTAAATTTTGTGACTGCTACTTGCTCATTGCTTTTTAATATAATAACAGTTTTTGATCCTTTAATTGATTGCTGAGTGATTCATTCATTCAGAAAACAGCACTGGAATTTCTACCATCCATTCTAGATGCTGGTAGTAAAGTAATAATCAAAGTGTACCAGATCCTGGCTCTCAAAAGATGGAAATAAACCCATAGTTCTTTCAATTAAAACCTGTGCATGCATGTATCACTCAGGAATGATCATGCCATTGTCTTCTGGAATCTGCTGTTAGTGAAATAACTCCTTTCAGTCTAACCGACTAACTAATTCTTCAAAGTAATCTATTATTTTCTCTGGTGACTTCTTTATTTTCATCTCCCAGATTCTGTAGCTTCATTGTGACATGTTAAGTGTCGATTTGCTTTTATTATCTTTTGTATGCTTGGTATGCTCCTTCAATCTGGAAAACTTTATGCCGTTGCCTCTTGAAATACTGATGTACCTATACCCTCTCTATTTTCAAATATTCTATGAGAACTATTTGGGGCTTCTTATTCTACATAGTATACTTCAATTGCTCTTTCATTTTTTCTGATTTCTTTTCTTTTGCATTCTGTATTTCCCGAATATTTCTTACAATTTACTTATCCTCCCTCTCTGAATATTGATTTGGTTTGACTCAACCATAATTAAATATTTATTTCTAAAAATTCATTTCATCTTCAGAGTATATGCTTCAATTTTTAATAAATCTGTTCAACTTTCCTATTTCCTTAAACAGTAAGCAATGAAAAATGTAAAAAAAAAATATGGGAGAAGAGTTTGTCATATTTAAGTACAAAAGAGAGGACAGTGTGAAAAGGAAAGAATGGTATAAAATGAAGTTGTAAAGGGTAGGCGATAAATAACCAGATCTTGCTAGGTTATCTAGGCCATTTTAAGTAGTTTGGATTTCATTCTAAGGTTGAAAGAAGTGTTGTAAACTGGGACATAACATGACTATTTATGTTTAGAAACATGTCTTCTATGAAAATAGGAAAAGGATGAAGGGAAAGGTGACAAACAGCATTTTAGAAATTTAGAAAAGACAGTGTAATGGTTTCAATTTGATCACTACAGTGAGAATGTAGAATAGTAAGAAATGGTCTTTAATGTGTTATATGTCGGCCAATGCTCACAGCTTTATGTACATTATTCCTTTTATCTTCACAATAGATGTTACTATCAGTCTAATTTTGCATATGTGCAGAGGCTTCATACTAGATAACTTGCTAAATTTGCAAGGATGTCATATAGGGCAAACGGTTTTTGACTAAAGTCTCTTAGTCCAGTCATTTTATAAGCGAGAGAAATAATGAATGAACAAACAAGATATATTCATATTACAACATGTGTTGTGAAGGTAATGTTGTTGTTCACTTGCTAAGTCATATCCAACTCTTTATGACCCCATGAACTGAAAACATCAGGCTTCCTCTGTTCTCCACTATCTTCAGGAGTTTGCTCAAATTCATGTTCACTGAGTCAATGATGTGATCTAGACATCTCATCCTCTACCACTCCCTTCTCCTTTTGCCTTCAATCTTTCCCAGCATCAGGGGCTTCTCCAAAGAATCGGCTTTTTGCATCAGATGACCAAAGTGTTGGAGCTTCAGCTTCAGCATCAATCCTTCCAATGCATATTCAGTGTTGATATCCTTTAGGATTGACTGGTTTGATCTCTGTGTAGTACAAGGGACTCTCAAGAGTCTTCTCCAGCACCACAATTCAAAAACATCAATCTTCAGTGCTCAGCCTCCCTTATGGTCCAACTCTCACATCCATACATAACTAACAGGAATAAACAAACAAATAGCTTTAACTATACAGACCTTTGTTGGCAAAGAGATGTCTCAGGTTCTTAATACGCTGTCTTGGTTTGTCATAGCTTTCCTTCCAAGAGCTAGTGTCTTCTAATTAAATGGTTGCAGTCGCCATTCACAGTCATTTGGAGCACAAGAAAATAAAATTTGCTATTGTTTCCACTTTCCCCCCTTCTATTTGCCATTAATTGATGGAATCAGATGCCATGATCTTAGTTTTTTGAATGTTGAATTTTAAGCCAGTCAGCTTTTTCACTTTCCTCTTTCACCCTCATCAACCCATGGCTGCTTCATGTCAATGTATGGCAAAAACCACTACCATATTGTAAAGTAATTAGCCCCCAACTGAAATAAATAAATTTTAAAAAAAAGGCTCTTTAGTTCCTCTTCACTTTATGCTATTAGTGGTATCATTTGTATATCTGAAGTTGTTGATATTTCTCCCAGAAATTGATTCCATCTTGTGATTTATTCAGTCCTGCATTTTGCATGATGCATTCTGCATATAAGCTAAATAAGCAGAGTGACAAAATATAGCCTTGCTGTACTCCTTTCCCAGTTTTGAACCAGTCAGTTGTTTCATGTCAGATTCTAACTGTTGCTTCTCGACCTGTAGGTTTTCCAGGAGACATGTGAGGTGGTCTGGTACTCCCGTCTCTTTATGAATTTTCCAGAGTTTGTTGTGATCCATACCCTTGATAATTGATAGAGACCAGTTTGAAATGGTGATCATTTAGCAGACTTTGAATTTGAGAATAGGTTGAAAAAAATCATGATTAATCTGTTAGGAGGATTTCTATAAAGATTAAAAATTGAAATTAAAAAGAGAACCCCCAGTATAATACTCGATATTTCGACTTTTAGATCCAACTTAGAGCCACTCTTTTGATGTGTTTACATCTCTCCATATCTGCAGGGAGCAACACCTTAGCCCCTGCTATCAATCTCATGTCATATTTCTGTGTCTATTAATGACATATCCCTTTAAAAGAAAAGCTCCCCCCCGCCACTAACTCTGGGTATAATATGAGGGGGTTGACTGCTAGAAGTGTAAGGACACTGATAAAAGAAACCCAGATTCCAATCTATAGATATGCATGGTGAACATTTTCTGGAAAGATAATAGCCGAAAGCTATTGAGAATAAACAACAGGTATCTTACTTATGGAAGGAGAGCAGGAAAAATAGATCTGAGAATGAGGTTTTGGCATCTAACCATATTTATTGATTCATAAATGTCCCTCAAAAAATTCATTTCTATTTTAATAGTGTGTCACTATTTTAGAAGCTGTCCATCTGTCTTTATGTTCATTGGAAAAATCAACATGCTTTTAAGAAAAATTATTATTATGTTTAAATTACATAATTTAAAATTTTCTCTTGGCAGTCTTTGCCTTTGGGAATTCAATAGCATTAGGGAATTCATTAGCAGAGTTAGTAATGAAAATTGTGGCCTGATATATATCTCAATGTGTTTTACTTTTTAAAACTTTTTAGTTTATATTGCAATGTAACTGATTAACAATGTTGAGATAGTTTCAGGTGGATAGCAAAGGGACTTTCCCATACATATACATGTATCCCTTCTCCCCAAAACTCCCCTCAGTGTATTTTAAATTTTGGAACACAATTATAGAAGTAATATATGAATATATAGACACAGGTATACACACACACACACTCTGTATGTTTCTGTCTGGCAATCTTTTATTGACTTATACCAGTCAAACTGTTTATTTCCTGGTCTAGTCTTCTGAGAATTATAAAGAAACTAAAAAATAAAACACTACTTGATCTGATAGCCGACGGAACTGAGAAACACAGTTCATGTGCTTGACTGCTGTGACTGCAATTATTTTCATTTAGTGATAAAGTACAAGTCTATATCTGAGAATATCTTCTTCAATATTCACCGACTATAAAACCAAAGACAATGTTCTCTCTCATCAATAGCTCTGTAGAAAGAAAACTGTCTGGATAAGGGGAATGTTGGCATTGCAATGAACTAAAGCCTTGGCACTCTGCCCAGAACTCTATGTGCATTTAAAACCTGTACTTATTCTTTTCCATATGCAAGATGAGGAATAATAAGAAATTCAGCCATGCAATATCAATAGCTCATATTACAGAGTCAGAATGCCTGTTTTAAATCCCCTGAGTCCTTCTTGTTAGTCAAATGTGCTTGGGAGAGTGACGGTGTCACACAAACTCTCAGCTGCCTCATCAGCAAATGGCTTGAATAACTGAATCCCTCTTCCCATACAAGAGATATTGTGAGGATTAAATGAAGACAACTTGAATGTTCCATAATTATGTGATCAATAGTAAGTATTTTCAAAGCACTTTCTTAGTATAAGACATGCTCATGCTCGGTCACTTAGCTGTGTCCAATTCTTTGTGACCCCATGGACTGTAGTCAACCAGATTCCATTGTCCATGGGATTTTCCAAGCAAGAACACTGGAGTGGGTTGTCATTTCCTTCTCCAAGTAAAAGACATAGAATAAGCAATTAAATTATCACTGTAATAAAGGAATTACTGCTAATTAATATGGGTACCAGACCCTTGAGTAAAACTGTTTATTGGGTTACATCATCCCCTGGAGAAGGGAAATGCTACCGACTCCAGTATTCTGGCCTGGAGAATTCCCTGGACTATCCATGGTGTCACAAAGAGTCGGACATGACTGAACGACTTGCACTTTCACTACCCAATATATATGACTATTTTAGTGATATTTGATTTTCTTTCAGTCCAGGACTTCACAAACACATAGTGGAAGAAACTATCCTGCTGCTGCTGCTAAGTCGCTTCAGTCGTGTCCGACTCTGTGTGACCCCATAGACGGCAGCCCACCAGGCTCCGCCGTCCCTGGGATTCTCCAGGCAAGAACACTGGAGTGGGTTGCCATTTCCTTCTCCAATGCATGAAAGGGAAAAGTGAAAGTGAAGTCGCTCAGTCGTGTCCGACTCTTAGCGACCCCATGGACTGCAGCCTACCAGGCTCCTCCGTCCATGGGATTTTCCAGGCAAGAGTACTGGAGTGGGGTGCCATTGCCTTCTCCGGGAAGAAACTGTACATTGTTTACTACTAAGTATTAACTCAAACATAAACACATATTTAACAAGCTGCAAGTAGTATTTAATTTGGCAATTATATTGATTTTCTATTTTCTCTTTCTTGAGTTAACGGGACATTTTAGCCAGAAATCTCTGAGTATCTCTCTCTTCTGGTTTCATTTATATCACTATCTTTCATTGTTGAATGCTATAATGCACAGAATAACTCTCCTGTGTATTCAATGTAGTATTAGAACTTTCAATACAAATTTCTGGGATTCTTTCACCTCTCCTGCCTCAATAAATGCTCTATACAGAACTGGGATTTAAAAAGATTTTTCTATCCTTTAACATTTTCTCTTGAAAATTCTGGGTACAGATGTGTATTCCTTATTACACAGGCTACAACCCAGGAAATGACTAGTCTCTTTATTTGCAAGCTGTTGCAGTTCTGTACAATAGCTCTTGATCAGAATTCAAGATTCTATAATCTTGACCCTGTGTCATTGTGAGAATGGAAAGGATTTTTATTACCAGCTGCTTTTAGCCAAGAGCAAAACTGTTTTCAGGGTGAGAATAACATCTAGGTAGTTAATGTGAACATCGACATCTTAGGAACTGATGAACCAAAATGGACAGGAATGAGCAAATTTAAATGAGCAAATTTAAGATGACCATTATTTCTACTAATGTGGGCAAGAATCCCATAGAATAAATGGAGTAGCCCTCATAGTCAACAAGAGTCCTAAATGCAGTACTTGGTTGCAATCTCAAAAACAACAGAATGATTTCAGTTCATTTCCAAGGCAGACTATACAACATCATAGTAAACCAAGTCTATGCCCCAACCATTGATGCTGAAAAAGCTGAAGTTGACCAGTTCTATTACCTACAAGACCTTCTAGAACTAACACAAAAAAATGTCCTTTTCATCATAGGACACTGGAATGCAAAAGTAGGAAGAGGTACCTGGTGTAACAGGCAAGTTTAGCCTTGGGGTACAACTGGAAGCAGGGCAAAAACCTAACAGAGTTTTGTCAAGAGAACACACTGATGAAAGAAAACACTTTTTTCCAACAACTCAAGAGATGATTCTACACATGGACATCATCAGATGGTCAACACCAAAATCAGATTGATTATATTCTTTGCAGCCAAAGATGCAAAAGCTCTATACAGTCAGCAAAAACAAGACCCAGAGCTGACCATGGCTCAGATCATAACCTGCTTATTGAAGAATTCAGGCTTAAATTGAGGAAAGTAGGGAAAACCTCTAGGCACCAGGTATGACCTAAGTAAAATCCCTTGTGGATATACTGTGGGAGTGACAAAAAGATTCAAGGGACCAGATCTGGTAGACAGTGCCTGAAGAATTACAGGTGGAATGTCTTAACATTGTACAGGAGGCAGTGACCACAACCATCCCAAAGGGGGAAAAAAAAATGTAAGAAGGCTAACTGAGGAGGTTTTATAAAGAGCTGAGGAAAGAAGAGAAGTGGAAAACAAGGGAGAAAGGGAACTATATACCCAACTGAATGCAGGGTTCCAAAGAATAGCAAAGAGAGATAAGAAAGTCTTCTTAAATGAACAATGCAAAGATGTAGATGAGAACACTAGAATGAGAAAGACTAGAGATCTCTTCAATAAAATCGGAGATATCAATGGAAGATTTCATGCAAGGATGGGCATAATAAAGAACAGAAATGCTAAGGACTAACAGATACAGAAGTGATAAGGAACAGGTAGCAAGAATACGGAGAAGGCAGTGGCACCCCACTCCAGTACTCTTGCCTGGAAAATCCCATGATGGAGGAGCCTGGTAGGCTGCAGTCCATGGGGTCGCTAGGAGTTGAACACGACTGAAGTGACTTAGCAGCAGCAGCAGCAGCAGCAGCAATACACAGAAGAACTATATACAAAAGGTCTTTATGACCTGGATAAGCCTGACGGTGTGGCTACTCACCTAGAGCCAGATATCCTGGAGTGTGAAGTCAAGTGGACCTTAGGAAGCATTACTATGGACAAATTTAGTGGAGGTGATGGAATCCCAGCTGAGCTATTTCAAATCCTAAAAGGTGATGCTGTTAAACTGTTGCAATCGATATGTGACTAAATTTGGAAAACTCAGCAGTTGCCACAGAACTAGAAAAGGTCAGGTAAGAAGGGAAGAAAAGTGATCAGGTTGGGACATGTGCCCTAGGAGGGGATTCATGGGAAAAGGGAGATTACATGGGTGAGGACCCTGGTTGGTGAGTGAGTGATTCAAGCCACACATTGGGCATCTCAGCCATGGAATCCATCAAAAGGAATTCAAACCCCTTGGCTGGTGGAGGGCCAGTGGAACTAGCAGCAGGGCTGTGGGAATTCTGGAACCTACTTCAGTGCAAATGCTTGTTTCAACCCAAAGCAGGAGGGAGGGAGTGGAAAGGCAGGATTGAAATTGTGTAGCCCCAATAGAAGGAACATACCTCAACATAATAAAAGCTATACATGACAAACCCACAGCAAACATTATCCTCAATGGTGAAAAACTGAAAGCATTTCCCCTAAAGTTAGGAACAAGACAAGGGTGACCACTCTCACCACTACTATTCAACATAGTTTTGGAAGTTTTGGCCACAGCAATCAGAGCAGAAAAAGAAATAAAAGGAATCCAGATTGGAAAAGAAGAAGTAAAACTC
The DNA here is from genome assembly GCF_054371585.1 of Giraffa tippelskirchi. Taxonomy (NCBI): domain Eukaryota; kingdom Metazoa; phylum Chordata; class Mammalia; order Artiodactyla; family Giraffidae; genus Giraffa; species Giraffa tippelskirchi. The sequence continues at coordinate 82,617,901 of NC_137275.1, read as the reverse complement.
TCACTGTTTGCAGATGACATGATCCTCTACATAGAAAACCCTAAAGACTCTGCCAGAAAATTACTAGAGCTAATCAATGAATATAGTAAAGTTGCAGGATATAAAATTAACACACAGAAATCCCTTGCATTCCTATACACTAACAACGAGAAAACAGAAAGAGAAATTAAGGAAACAATTCCATTCACCATCACAAAAAAAGGATAAAATACTTAGGAATATATCTACCTAAAGAAACAAAAGACCTATATATAGAAAATTATAAAACACTGGTGAAAGAAATCAAAGAGGACACAAATAGATGGATAAATATACCGTGTTCATGGATCAGAAGAATCAATGGATAAATATACCATGTTCTCTGATCAGAAGAATCAATATAGTGAAAATGAGTATACTATCCAAAGCAATCTATAGATTCAATGCAATCCCTATCAAGCTACCAACAGTATTTTTCAGAGAACTAGAACAAATAATTTCACAATTTATATGGAAATACAAAAAACCTTGAATAGCCAAAGCAATCTTGAGAAAGAAGAATGGAACTGGAAGAATCAATCTGCCTGACTTCAGGCTCTACTACAAAACCACAGTCATCAAGACTGTATGGTAGTGGCACAAGGACAGAAATGTAGATCAACGGAACAAAATAGAAAGCCCAGAGATAAATCCATGCACCTATGGACACCTTATCTTCGACAAAGGAGGCAAGAATATACAATGGAGAAAAGACAATCTCTTTAACAAGTGGTGCTGGGAAAACTGGTCAACCACTTGTAAAAGAATGGAACTAGAACACTTTCTAACACCATACACAAAAATAAACTCAAAATGGATTAAAGATCTAAACGTAAGACCAGAAACTATAAAACTCCTAGAGGAAAACATAGGCAAAACACTCTCCGACATAAACCACAGCAGGATCCTCTATGACCCACCTCCCAGAATATTGGAAATAAAAGCAAAAATAAACAAATGGGACCTAATTAAAATCAAAAGCTTTTGCACAACAAAGGAAATTATAAGCAAGGTGAAAAGACAGCCTTCAGAATGGGAGAAAATAATAGCAAACGAAGCAATGGACAAAGAATTAATCTCAAAAATATACAAGCAACTCCTGCAGCTGAATTCCAGAAAAATAAATGACCCAATCAAAAAGTGGGCCAAAGAACTAAACAGACACTTCTCCAAAGAAGACATACAGATGGCTAACAAACACACGAAAAGATGCTCAACATCACTCATTATCAGAGAAATGCAAATCAAAACCACAATGAGTTACCATTTCACGCCTGTCAGAATGGCTGCTATTCCAAAAGTCTACAAGCAATAAATGCTGGAGAGGGTGGGGAGAAAAGGGAACCCTCTTACACTGTTGGTGGGAATGCAAACTAGTACAGCCACTATGGAGAACAGTGTGGAGATTCCTCAAAAAACTGGAAATAGAAGTGCCATATGACCCAGCAGTCCCACTGCTGGGCATACACACTGAGGAAACCAGAATTGAAAGAGACATGTGTACCACAATGTTCACTGCAGCACTGTTTATAATAGCCAGGATATGGAAGCAGCCTAGATGCCCATCAGCAGACGAATGGTTAAGGAAGCTGTGGTACATATACACAATGGAATATTACTCAGCCATTAAAAAGAATACATTCAAATCAGTTCTAATGAGGTGGATAAAACTGGAGCCTATTATACAGAGGGAAGTAAGCCAGAAAGAAAAACACCAATACAGTATACTAACACATATATATGGAATTTAGTAAATCAGTAAAGATAACCCTGTGTGCGAGACAGCAAAAGAGACACAGATATATAGAACAGTATTATGGACTCTATGGGAGAGGGTGAGGGAGGGATGATATGGGAGAATGGCATGGAAGCATGTAAATTATCATATGTGAAATGAATCGCCAGTCCAGGTTCGATGCACGATACAGGGTGCTTGGGGCTGGTGCACTGAGATGACCCGGAGGGATGGGATGGGGAGGGAGGTGGGAGGGGGGTTCTGGAAGGAGAACACATGTACACCCATGGTGGATTCATGACAATGTATGGCAAAACAAATACAATATTGTAAAGTTAAAAAACAGATAAATAAACTAATTTAAATAAAAAAAAAAAAGAAAGAAATTGTGAAGCCTGCACCACCCTCATGATATCCCAACCTGAGCCAAGCAAACAGTCCAGCCCTGTTTGCTCCACAATTGAGCAACAGCTGCCGTGACTGAGGAAACAGCTTAGTTGTGAGACACTATGGTCACTCAAACCCTAAGCAGCATATGAAAAGGCAATTACATAAGTGGCTATCAGAAGCACTCCATATTTCTGACGGTGGCCTGACTGTCACACCCTGTACCCTGACCTAAACCAAATGATGTTTCTAGCCTCTCTCACTCCAGCCCCGGCCCTCTTTGGGACTGAGGGTCTTCTGCTGGGAGGGGGAACAGCATGCACTTAAAAGGACCCAAGCCACCTTGGACCCAACCCTCAGGGCTTCTGCTCTAGTAGTTGAGACCTGACCCTGCCTCACACCTCCAGCTGTAGCCCCTCTTTCTCTAGCCCCATCTCCTACCAAGGTAATAGTTGCCAGCACATTCTGAGTAAAAGACATGACTTGTGTTCTCATCAAATTCAGCTCTCCCACCAAAGCCACTAGGCACACACGACTGTATAGGGATGTGCCTATGTATGAACATCACTTTGAGACTGCCACAGGTAATTGACCTAATTTAATAAAGACAAAGATAAGCAAAATGGGAAGACAGGAACTTGTCTCAATTGAAAGACCTAAGAAAACCTCTTAAAAAAACAGTTAATGAAACTGAAACAGATTATATAAAGAATTCAAAGCATTAGTAATATGAATGTTAATTGAATCAAGGAAAAGAATAGATGTATACCGTGAGCATTTTTATAAGAAACTAGAAAATATAAAAAAAGAACCAGCCATAACTGAAATAACACACAGGAGAAGGAATCAATAGCAGCCTAAACAATATAGAAGAATGCATAACTGATCTCAAAGACAGAATAATGGAAACTGGGCAACCAGAACAGTAAAAAGAAAAAATTTCAAACAAATGAAAATGGTTTACAATTATCTTTTGGGATAACAGCAAGCATACCAACATTTGCCTTATAGAAGTCTCAGAAGGAGAAGAGAAATACAAAGAGAAAGAGGTCAAAAATGTATTTAATGAAATTATGGCTAAAAATTTCCCTAGCCTGAGGAGGGAAACAGATGTCCAAGTACAGGAACCATAGAAGGTCCTAAACAAGATGACCCCAAACAGACCCACATCAAGACATATCATAATTAAAAAGGCAAAAGTTAAACATAAAGAGTGAATTGTAAAAGAAGCACAAGAAAAACAAAGACTCAAATACAACAGAACCTCCATGAGGCTATCAGCTGATTTTTATGCAGAAACTTTTCAGGTCAGAAGGCAGTGACAAAATATATTTATAAATATTTCCTCCCAGTCTGAAGGTTATCCTTCTGTTTTGTTTATGGTTTCCTTTACTACGCAAAAGCTTTTAAGTTTAATTAGGTCCAATTCGTTTATGTTTGTTTTTTATTTCCATTACTCTTGGAGATGGATCCAAAAAAAAAAAAAATTATTGCTGTGATTTATGTCAGAGTGTTCCTCCTGTGTTTTTCCAGGGTGTTTTAGAGTATATGGTCTTATGTTTAAGTCTTTAATTCATTTTGAGTTTATTTTTGTATATGGTGTTAGAGAATGTTCTAATTTCATTCTTTTACAAGAAACTGTCCAGTTTTCCCAGGACCACTTATTGAAGAGACTGTCTTTCATTTATTGTATATTCTTACCTCCTTTGTTGTAGATTAATTGACTATAAGTGTGTTGGTGTATTTCTGGCCTTTCTATCCTATTCTATGATCTGTTTTTGTGCCAGCATCATAATGTTTTGATTACTGTAGCTTTGTAGTACAGTCTGAAGTCAGGAAGCATGATTCTGCTAGCTCTATTTTTCTTTCTAAAGATTATTTTGGCTATTCAGGGTCTTATGTGCTTCCACACAAATTTAAATTTTTTTTGTTCTAGTTCTATGAAAAATGCAACTGGTAATTTGATAGAGATTGCACTGAGTCTGTAGATTGCTTTGGGTAGTATGGACATTTTAACAATATTGATTCTCCCAATTTAAGAACACAGTATATCTTTCTACCTGTTTGTGTTGTCTTCAATTTATTTCATCATTCAGAAAATATTAAATATTATGACAGTTAATAACATGATTTAGTTAATCTGAGGCAGAGAGAAATGAGAAAGATTTCCCAATGTCACAAATGAGTACTGCCCAAGCTGATAAAAAAAATCCTCATGTTATCACATTATTATTATTCACTTAAATTGGGTGAGCAATCAAATGTCCTTGTATCTAGAAACATTTAAGTAGAATGCATTCTTGGTATTATGAAGAATTAAAAACAAAGGATAAATGGCAGACATGTTCTCCAGAGATAGTTGCTGTACTGGTGGTAAATCAATAGTGAAAAAATGACATTTTATCTTTCACTATCATAATATAAAATATAAGCTGAAGAAAATATACATATTTCTAACATCTAGCCATGAATTCTCACTTATCTCACATAACTTATTTATAAAATAAGAGTGTTAGACTAATAAATATTTACCAGTTTAGTCATGTTTCTATCCTATGATTGTAGAAAGAAAACACATTCTAGAACAATAAGGCTACATTTTTAATTTTAGAGGAGACCTGAAGCTCAAAAATATTTTATTAAGATTGTGAAATACCTGTTGAATTAAGTAGAGGCACTAATTCACACATTTGAGAAGAAAATAAAATCATTGCTGTTAATTTCAATATTTGATCAATTGATGAATCCTTTTAGCCTTCAACATGAATACTGTGTGCCAAGCAGTTAGAAACTGGAAAATAATGACTCAACTATTCTACCTTTTCTTTAAAGCTAATCATAATTTGCTACCTTCACATATATGCCCTACTTACTATTCTATAAACCAGAAGGTTCCTCTCACAGAAAGAGAGCTCTCTGAGGCTCTACCACAGGAGAGGCATTTTGAGTTCTCACCTGTAGATAAAACAAGTAGATAATTTCTTCTCATTTTTTGCATCCAAAGGATTTAGTATTATTTTCTGAGAAGACAAATAGGAGGAAACAATGCTACTACAAGCTTAATATCATATCAGTCTCTAAGGACATTAAAATTTTTTCCTCTAAATCTTTATAAGATTCTTGGAACAGATACACCATGTCTTAGATTAAATTTAGTCACTTGACAATAGTAAAAAAATTGCCCATGACATTTTTTAAATAGAGATGTTATATTTCCATATTCTTATATAAATTGCATTCTTAAGTTTAATTCGCTACTGTATAATTGTTATAATTATATAATATACAATGAAATCCAGGCCAAAAACATATCACAGAGGAGGCTTAGCCAGCAAAAGATATCTTTTTTAATTTCATTTCTGCAATTCTAAACTTGGGGTTGAAACAGCCCCATTGGGAAGACTGCTGTCTGGAAAAACTAGACTTAACCTCATGTCAAGGGATAGATAAGACTGTACAATGCAGGATTTAAAGTATGTGTGTCTATGGAGAAGGCAGGGGGATTGCTTATGATATACATACTACAACAAATACTGACATCACTTTGACAGTGGCACCTCAGTTGGACATGATAGAAAATAGAGTAGTAGTTGTTTGCACTGTGTGTGGACATTAAAAAGGATAGTTCTACTAACTTAAAAAATACCAAATCTAAATGTTTCCTGTTTCATGTGTGATTAATGGTGGCTCAAATTCATCTTCACTCAGGAATGAGAATAAAGGAATGCAGGAATCATTGAGCATTAAAGACTCACATTCTTTAAGCATTTATTAAAGTGATTAATTTGAATATCTGACCCATAATTTTAGTATATTTATAAGAAGATTCCAGGGGACTTTACCAATTTAAAACATTATTTTTCTAACTTTTATTAATATGTTTAAGATAAATTTAAATATATGCATAATTAAGTTCTGACTATAATACTTCAAAAAGCCCATATCACACAATAATTTTATATATTTTCAGTTAATAAATTATTAACTCCAAGCACACTGTTTTTCTGGCTCCCTTTTGGTTTGCTTAACAAATGTTTTCCCATTTAGATATAGTACCCGTTTGCAAACTGCACTGATTTATCAAGTGAACTAAAATGATGTAAAACCTAATAATGCATTTAAATTCCACTGAATTTCCTTTCTGAACCTGCATTTTCCACCAAACTGTTAAGAGTCCTATGCAATAAAGCATCCCTCTGCCACCATAAAACAACCTACCTTTCTTAACTGTATTTTTGAGCTATATATCAAGTCTGAGATGAGCTGACTATCTGAAAATGGCTGTATCATAGCACAGAGAAGCAGAGGAGATGGTGAATAGAAATATGTATATCAGCGAGAGACACCCAAAGCACCTTCCAAAGAGTCTGCCATTGGAAAATTAATTCCTTAAGAAATAGTGGCAGACTTATCAGTGTGAACAGTGTGCAATTTATTTTAAACATTCTGTTCCTCTGATTATGATTTCATCAGTTTTTACTATAACTGAAGAAAATATTTCCTAGACACCTAATAGGATAAAAGTTCTATAGCCAATTCCCCAACAAAAGAGTGCTTGTTACCATCCTTTATCAAAATTTATCCAACCTAAAAATAAGATGAAATTTGTGTTATAAAAATTAAAAATTAAAGAAAATGACAATTTTCTTATATGGGTATTTTGATAAAGTAAGTTACCAAAATATTAAATCCTTATGCTATTTTAACTCAACATTAAAAAACTCAGTATTTAAAAAAAAAAAAAAAAAACAACTGAGACCATGGCATTTGGTCCCATTAATTCATGGCAAACAGAAGGGGAAAAAGTGGAAGCAATGGAAAAAGTGGAAACAGACTTTATTTTCTTGGGCTTCAAAGTCACTGCAGCCATTAAATTAAAAGACACTTGCTCCTTGGAAGGAAAGCTATGACAAACCTAGACAGTGTGTTAAAAAGTAGAGACATCACTTTGCCAACAAAGGCCCATATACTCAAAGCTATGGTTTTTTCAGCAGTCATACATGGATGTGAGAGTTGGACCGTAAAGGCTAAGCACCAAAGAATTTATGTTTTTGAATGTGGTACTGGAGGAGAATATCGAGAGTCCTTTGGACTCCAAGGAGATCAAATCAGTCAGTCCTAAAGGAAATAACCCTGAATACCCATTGGAAGGGCTGATGATATAGCTGAAGCTCCAATACTTTTGATGCCAAGAGTATACTGATTAGAAAAACCCATGATGCTGGGAAAGACTGATGGCCAAAGGAGAAGGGGGCAGCAGAGGATGAGATGGTTAGATAGTATCACTGACTCAGTGGACATGAATTTGAGCAAACTCTAGGAGATAGTGGAGGACAGAGGAGCCTGTCATGCTGCAGGCAATGGGGTCAAAAAGAGTTGGGCATGACTTAGGGACTAAACAACAAGTCACCAAAATGTTAAATCTTTATGCTATTTTAAACAAATCTTTCATAAGACTTTTATAATTTCATTCTGAAATACAGTAAACACACGTTACAGGTGGGTTGAAAAACCATGGCTAAAGAAATATAATCAATGCAACTTTATGAACTCGCATTGTCCTTTCAACATTTATCCATAGAAAACTTTCCTGGTTGTTAACTTAAAAAACCATATGGTAACTTTATTCCACAGAAACCCTTTTAATAATTTCATTATAAATGCCCAGTGCAATAGCTAAAATCTTCATAACTCACTGAAAAGTAAAGTTTCTGGTTACTTCTCCCCACAAGCCCCCGCCACTCTTCCCTTCTCCACCAATATTGCTGAGTAGTAAGTAGAGCTTTGTTTTGTTTATTTTTTAATGAAGGGGTATGATTGGCTTTCCCCCTTTATTCCATTCATAATTTTACTTCATGCTTTTAGTCTTTTGGGGGTTAGATTTGGGGAAAATGGAATACAGAAAATTCCTGTTAACTGGAACAGTGATAAGATAATCTTTATAGTCTTTCAGCGTGACATAGGTTAAAAATCAATCCTGGTCTTCAAGTTGCTTTCCTGGAAAGCTCCAAGAATGGTTATTGGGATTCTCTGGACAACGCCTGAGTGGACCACACAATTTGTCCTATATCTGTCCTGCTCCGGATGTCTCCTCAGTCCTCTCATCCTCCTATTCCCCACTCCTTCACTCCTAGCCTTCTAGTTACCCACTGTTACACAGTTTCTTGGGCAGGAATCAGGAGGGATTCATTCTTGCAATCATTTTCCTGTGGCCCATTTTTTTAAATGGACAATTCTTATGGTCTTTTCTTCTTCTGAAAAAGAGCAGGCCACCATTCTGCTGCTAACATCACTCTGGCTTTCTTAACCTGTGTCGGGCACATATTCTAAGTCTCCAGGGTGGGCATAACTTCTGGGTGGTCCCACTGGGGTTGTTCCAAATGTCTGAGGCTAAGAGTAAGTCCTCCACTTAACTGGGTATCCTGTATTTTATCTGGCTACTTTAGTCACCCTTCCTTTGTAGCTGAGAACGATGTAAAAGCACCTCTCTTCACCATATCCTTTCCAAATCTCACTCCAACTTCCCTATTAATCTGGGCTATATCCAGATTAGTCCTTAGTCCTTGGATATTTCTTTTGATTAAGTATTTTGGTATATCCTATAACTCATTAAGTACAAGATATCTATCTTATCTCAGCATCGCAGCTGAAATTTTAATTTTAGCTTCTTGTTTTAGTAAGTGTGATGTATTGTGCCTTTGTGGGCTATTTTAAAATCTCTAAAACTTCATACATTTTAAATCCTACTGTGTAGCCATTTACTATTATGATATCCTTTTATTATAATAAGTTTATATATTTATATTTCTTTTATTTTATTCTTGTTTATATGTTTATATGTATGTGAATGCATAAAATTATAATTTATATAGCTTATAATGCATGCAATAATTATATTTTTTATTCTAATGCCTCAGTTTTTCCAGAACTATAACAATAGCCCCGTTCTTTCTGGAATTTCCCCTATCCTCGTCACAATCATGACCTTCTATGACTCTGTTTCAGTCTCTTTGACTAACTCAAGATGGTCTGGGATCAAAGCCAAGCACACCTGAGTTACAGTCAAGCCAATCATTGTCCACTGGTAATTTATAGCAAATCTGAGAAAAATTAGTTAAACTAAACTTTAACATACAAAATTCAGAGGCTATAATTAACCATATGTTTTACTTTCTAGAGATAACAGGATTTTAATAACAGCTAAGGAGGAATCTGAGACTCTGTTCTATTTATTTCTGTGGTCTACGTGCTACTCTTGACCTTCTCACACATGGTATGTTTAATTTTTCTTTGTATTTTAGAATGATTATTGATTTGTAAAATCTAATCTAGCTGGAGTTACAATCAATAGATGAAACCAATCAATTGTATCTTGCCTTACAATCAACAGATTGCTTAAATGTTGCAATTCATTATTTTAAATTGTGGCCAAAAAGTATTATCAAGGCTTTTACAAAATGTTGTAAGTAGGGAAGATGATAGGTTTAAAATAGATGAACTAGCATGAATTGGTCCTATTTTAGGAACATAGAAGAGAGACAAACAGAAGAGCATCCACAACAGACACAGTTAATACTTGGATACACCTCACAATGATGTTGAAGCCACGAAATAGTTATAAAACCATATTATAAATGGGAGGTAATGCCTGAGTGGAATTATAACTAACTAGGATAGAAAAATAAAAGCTAAGAGTACAAGTTCTAAAAATTCTTAAACAGATCATCAAACATTCTTGAATGCTTTTTAAAAATTGATTTTATATAAGGAATTAAAATTAGAATGAAAATCCCTGCCTATATGAACATTAAGCAATGGCATTGTTTGATACTTTTATTGTGTGTGTCCCTAAATCACACTTCTCACAATGACATCTGGATAACTGAAAATGTACAATTACTTATCTTATCTTCATTTTAACATATACAGTTCTGGCTCTAATAAATATTTTAGGCAAATGGTTTGGTAGTCTATTCCTTGCCTCTTTCAGAGCTTTCCCCCTCATTTTATTAATGTCTCTCCAAAAGCTTCCTGGAGCTCTTTTGCTATTTTCTATGGCACAGATACTTAAACGGTTATTTCTGCACTCTGCATTACCACTCACAATAGTTAACACACCATGATATAGTCAGGTGTGAATCTGGTAAATCACCTTTATAGACATTCAAATAAAGTGTTTTCTTTGGCAGGCAACATACAGACAATAAAAAATTTTGTCCGTTTTACAATTCTTATTTCCATTTTTACGTTATTTTATTCATATTTTCTGACTTCCCAGGTGGTGCTGGTGGTAAAACACTTGCCTACTAATGCAGGAGACAAAAAGATGCCGGTTCAATCCCAGGAAGATCCCCTGGAGGAGGAAATGTTAACCCACTCCAGTATTCTCGCCTGGAGAATCCCATGGACAGAGGAACCTGGTAGGTTACTGTCCATGGGTTCTTAGAGTTGGACATGACTGAAGAGGCTTAGCATGCACACATTCATATTTTCTCAGTTCAGTTCAGTCGCTCAGTTGTGTCTGACTCTGTGACCCATGGACTGCAGCACGCCAGGCCTCCCTGTCGATCACCAGCTCCTGGGGTTTACTTAAACTCACGTCCATCGAGACGGTGATGCCATCCAACCATCTCATCCTCTGTCGTCCCCTTCTCCTCCTGCGTTCAATCTTTCCCAGCATCAGGGTCTTTTCAAATGAGTCAGTTATTCGCATCAGGTAGCCAAAGTATTGGAGTTTCAGCTTCAACATCAGTCCTTCCAATGAATGTTCAGGACTGATTTCCTTAAGGATGGACTGCTTGGATCTCCTTGCAGTCCAAGGGACTCTCAAGAGTCTTCTGCAACACCACAGTTCAAAAGCATCAATTCTTTAGTGCTCAGCTTTCTTTATAGTCCAACTCTCACATCCATACATGACTACTGGAAGAACCAGAGCCTTGACTACATGGACCTTTGTTGGCAAAGTAATGTCTCTGCTTTTTAATGTGCTGTTTAGGTTGGTCATAACTTTCCTTCCAAGGAGTAAGCGTTTTTTAATTTCATGGCTGCAGACACATTTTCTGAACAGAGAAAAATTGTTTCCTCTTTCAGATCTACTGTTTTGCAAATGAAATCCATGTAATTTTTATGAAAGAATTTTAACTTACAGAATTAATATAGAGTTCATTTAATATTTATCAAGTTTGTTATGTATCTTCCTTCATTTCAGAGGTCACATAACCAAAAAATAAACAGAAAACAGGATCTGAGATGTTATACATCGCATATACTGTAAACAAGGTAGAGAGCTGCAAATAATCCAATTGAAAAAAAATAAGTGTAAAACATCTGTATTCTGAGGAAATCAACATGCAGCTGTATTAGAATATTTTTTCCTGTGGTGTTCATAAAAATTTCAAAAATTCAGAAAAATGCAATGACAAAAATATGGAGCCCTCTAAGAACTCTGCCTCTGAAAGAACAATAGAGGGGAAAGAGGTGATGAGTAATGGCATATCCAAAGAAGGAAAACAAGACAAAATAGCTAGTGAAACACAAGGAGAATCTGATTTTCTCCTTGAGGGCAAACTTAACATCAACCTGCTTGACAAGTGAAAGACACACAATTGAATATGGGAGATATTACAGTTGGCAAAGTACTTATTATTGCAATATGGATATAGAAAATAACAGCTTCCATACAAAGGGATTTTGAAAGGGCCAGACTTTAACATAAATTAATTAAGGTTAGGGGAGGAGGTCTCTTTGATAGAGCAAGCATTAGGAACTCATCTTTTAGTTAAGTAATAAACCTAGTAGTAGGCTTCACACTGACTATTTCAAAGCAAAAAACAAAGCAAGTAGCAGGGAAGGGCTGTTATGGTACATTGCAGTTAATTTCTCACACTATGTTTGAAAATAAGAATTCAATATGGTTATTTGTAAATTAAGTTAGTTAATTTTACTTGTTAAAGGAAAAAAGAAAAAAAGTGAAAAAAATTTTTTAAAAGTTGCCTATCTGCATTTTATATATTTTGAAAAACAACTTCCAGTTTTCTCTTATGAGCTATTAGATAGTGCTGTAACTTCTACTTTCCATTTACTACATTATTAAAAAGTTGACATGTTATATATTAGTGGTATGTTTTCTTTTTAATATTTAGTCTTTGAGGAGCCACTCCTTCTATATATATATGACTGGACCTGGATCCTGCAGTCACAGTGACTTTTCCCTGCTTTTATTTCACTTCCACCTCATTCCCTGGCTCCAACAAATGATGATCCACAATGACCAATGAGCGTAGTCTTCTTATACAGTTTGTTGTATCTAAGGACGTCTGGCCAAGGCAGTAAGTGGGGCCTGACATTTAGCCATGTTTCTCTTCCCAAGCTGTGTACTTTGGCATGGGGTGTGTATGCCCGAAGAAAGGTCACCTTTCTCTAGTTCTCATAAAGGCTCCATCTGTTTGCCAAGCTGTTCACCTGCAGGGCTACCTCTACCTAGTAGGGAAGTCATTTGCTCATTTGTACAAAGGCTATGGAGCCATATGGGCTAGCAGAGGCCCCGCTAATGAGAGAAACTCCATACTCTTTGCCTCAGGAATTGTCTCATGGATGTATCCAAGCGCAAATCTAGCCAATCAGAATATTCCCTTGAACTTTTACTTCACTATTAGCTTGAAATACTGCATTTGATGGCTAGGGTTGCAAAATTGAAGGATGATTGCAGCCATGTTCCTCATCATTTGCAGGGTCTATTTGCAGCATTAAGCAAACATGAGGAAAGAGAGCTAAGAGATGGGAAAAAAAGAGAACAAGCTCTGGTTTGAATCCCTGTTTCCAGCCCTCGCTGAAATAACTACCATCATTTCCCAGCTACAGGAGCCAGTGGATTCTTCCTTAATTAACTTGTTTCAAGTTGAGTTTCTGTTATGTTCAAACAAAAGAGTTCTGATATACACCGGTGGTATAGTGATTAGTTCAGTTGTTGCAATTCATTAGAAAGGATGTTGTACATGACCGAATGCTACTAACCTCCCCCTAATAGCAGTGCTCCAGTTTCTATGCAATAACAAGCATCTGTTGCCTTTCAACCTAAACCTGTATGCAAAGGCAGGTGTTTTCAGATTAAATGACTGAGTATAGTGGTGTGAAGTTATTCAGGAAAGGATCTCTGAAGACAGATGAATGCTTTTTCCTAATCTCAAAGTAAAGAAACTGGATTGGCAAAAGCATTAAATGGAAGATTCCTTAATTTGAGGAAAGAGCAGGAGAAAAGGCACAAAGAAACAAGTTAGAGAATATATATTATGACTCTCTTTTAAGTTTCAAAGGAATGAATATATTAGCTCACTACTGAAAGTCTCCATGGATAGTATGGAAGCAGGATTGTTCTGATTTGTATTTAGATATGATTGTCTGGAGTCTCTCTTTTCCCTCCTCTCAGAGAGGGAACTGCTCCTTCTTTGTTATTCTAGCATAAGTCTTAGGAGTAATTATTACTGAGTTATTATGCTGCTTAGGCCATATTACTGAGTAATATATTAGGTCATATTACTGATTAATTATGCTGCTTAGGTCATAGGTCCAAGATTCACTGGATCTGAATGGCCAAGGTAATGTGAGGCTCTGATCAGTATTACCTGTAGTTGAGGATAGAGGCTCACCATCTGACCAAACACATTGATAAATGTTTGCCCAAGAAAAGAGGCGGGCGCTATTACTAGAAAAAGGAAAATAGATGTTGGATAGGTTAAACATCCAAGGTCCAAAGAAGAGGATAAGATGATTGGCTAGGTGACAAGGAGTGAATCTATTAGACAGCATTAAAAAATGAGGTTAGATAAATGAGGGGACCAAATTCAAGAAATACTGAAGTGTTTTAAATCTGAAATATTTGAATATCAGTATTGCACATAAAAATGGAGTTTAAACATAGTTATCTGTTTAGCACTGGAGAAATATCTGTAACGAGGCGTGCCTCTTTTGAATAGGGAACTCATGTAATTTATATTCCAAGCTGTGACACTTTCAAGAGTAAAAGGGGAGTAGTCTTAATGATTATACTATAAAAAAGAAGCATAAGTTGGGACTTTATTCCAGAAAACAGGGGACAGATGGCTATTCTTTTTCCTAGGAAAGTGGCCAGAAAGAGTAGTTTATACACTATTTCATGTGCAGTGGCATTTGACCCTGTTATCATAGCCAGAATCAATTCCAAGCATTTGTGACTAACCTTAAGGCAGTCACCTATAGATGAACATAAGAAGGACCAGGCGATTGTCAGGAAAATCTGTGCTAGAATGAATACTTGATCAGATGGTAATCTATGAATACAAAGCCAACTGGATTCTCTTGAGGAGTGTTAGATTCAAGACATACAGAGCAAGAATGGTTGGAATGAAGAAAAAATTTTTAAAAAAATCAGGGATAACATAGTATATTAGTTAGTGTGGGCTAAAGGTCTATAAAAGACAGAAACAAATATAAGTCTAAACCAATGGAAGTTGTATCTTACTCCTGTGACAATCCTAAATGAGTGTCCCTAGCTAGTGGGAACTCTCTTCACACAGGGATCCTGAGAGTAGGACTGTTTCTACTCTGTGACTTTGTTGTCCCCAAGTCACAGATAAGAATTACCATCTGTACCATCAGGAGGGATTGATAAGACATTGGAGGAACCAAAAAGTTTTCTTAAAAGTCTTGGCCAGGAATGGCCCATATCATTTCTATTCACTGTTCATGGATAAGAAGTAGTCAAGGGATATAACTACCACCAGAAGCAAGGATGGGAATAGGGTCCTCTCTTGGGAAAGGAAGTATGGCTAAGATACCTCTATACCAAGTAAAGGACTTCAGAAGTCTACCAGTGGTCTTTGTCCCAGGCTGTAAACAGAACCTCAGCAAAACACCTGAGAGGTGGAAAGATGGGCAGTTTGAGTGAGTTAAAAATGGACATTTGCATAAAAAATGGAGACAGAGAAATGTTGACTGAGCCTTCTCAGCCCAGCCTCCATAAATTGGTGTTTGGAGGATTTTCTCCTGACCTGCTCTTTTTGTTTACAGCAGTATGTGCTTACATGCGTTAATTTGGGGGAAAGTGTCTACGAATTCTGTAACCTTATTAAGCTTAAGATCCACCTCTCTAAACTCCCCAAGCAATACTGTCTATTCCTATGGATTCGATTACACTTTACATTGTTTATGTCTTCAGGACAGACTTTTCTCCTGAGCTCCAGCCTGGCATATCTAGTAGCACTGCACAGCTCCACTGTATCTCATAAACACAACTCAGCATCCCTGCACTGAATTCATCACTCACTCTCCTCCAGCCTGCTCCTCTGTGTTTGCATCTCAGTGAACAGCATTACCATTCATCTGCATGTTCTGATGGGAAACTTGGGAATCACCCCTAAATCTCTTTATTTCTCACACCTCATAGAATTGATCAGGAACTGGAGCTCACCTCCTATGGCTGGAATCCACCCGCATGACTCCATGTATTGCAGGTTTTATAATCCAGGTCATCTCTTCTTGCCCAGATTTTAACAGGAGACTTTAAAGTATTTTTCTATCATAAGTTTTGTCCATCTATTGATTCTTTACATATCAGACAGAGTGATCATTCAAGTTCTATATATATATATTGCCATCCCTTCTAAATAACTCTTATTTAACATAATGTGGCCTGTAAGGCCATTTTATCAGTCAGGTTCCAATCAGGAAAACAGAATTCACCCAAGTTAATTAAAAAAAGGACAGTGAATACAATAAACAATTACAAAAGAGTTGAGGGAAACAAAAAGAAATATAGGCGATATTGAGACAGGTAGAAACTGGCAACAGCAGGAAACCACTACCACTCTACAGTGGCATGAACAAAGAGATCAAGTAATACCGTCCGAGTCAAGAATTACTAAAAGAAGACGGAAATTCTGCAGGAACTTTTTGACAGGAGTTGGGACTATGGATGAGGAGGGTCTGGTGAATGCAGGAATCATGAAGAAGATGCATCCTCTTCAGAAAAAGAGAGAGAAGACCACTCTGACTTCTCGTCTCCTGCTCTGCACTACTGCACCTTCAATCACTTAACTTACCTGGAAGCCAACTGGCAAGGAGCCTGTGTAACATACTTTCAGAACACAAGAATATTAGGAAATGAATGTGCACAACTTCATAATCTGGCCCTGCTTATCTTTCTGGCTTTAGCCCTGCCACAACTCCCTCCCTAGCATACTCTGCACTTCATCCCAAGAACCTCATTTCAGATTGTGCCGTACTCTTTGTTCCCTCTGTGTTTGTACACCCTTTCTCCCCAATTAGAAAGGGCCAGAAAAGAGGACACCCTTTTGCCTTCTCTCAAGTGCCTGAATATCCCCAGTAATGCTTTGGGTCTTAGCTTAAGTATCACACCTCTGGAAAGTCTATTTTTGTCTCCAAATGTGAACTAGATACTCTTAACACATGAGCTCTTAAGAGTCTATAATAAATTCCCATTATAGCATTTATAAAAATATTAAAACATGATATAAAGATATTTTCCAATTTACTATGTTTTGAGTCAGCTTATAAATTCTATACATGGAACAACAGACTGGTTGCAAATCGGGAAAGGAGTACATCAAGGCTGTATATTGTCACCCTGATCATTTAACTTATATGCAGAGTACATCATGAGAAATGCTGGACTGAGTGAAGCACAAGCTGGAATCAAGATTGCTGGGAGAAATATCAATAACTTTAGATATGATATGATACCACACTTATGGCAGAAAGTGAAGAACTAAAGAGCCTCTTGATGAAAGAGAAAGAAGAGAGTGAAAAAGTTGGCTTAAAACTCAACATTCAGAAAACTAAGATCATAACATCTGGTCCCATCAATTTCTGGCAAATAGATGGGGAGACAGTGGAAACAGTGACAGACTTTTTTTTTTTTTTTGGCTCCAAAATCACTGCAGATGGTGACTGAAGCCTTGAAATTAAAAGATGCTTGCTCCTTGGAAGAAAATACATGACCAAACTAGACAGCATATTAAAAAGCAGAGACATTACTTTGCCAACAAAGGTCCATCTAGTCAAAACTATGGTTTTTCCAGTAGTCATGTATGGATGTGAGAGTTGGAGTATAAAGAAAGCTGAGCACTAAAGAATTGATGCTTTTGAACTGTGGTGTTGGACTCTTGAGAGTCCCTTGGACTGCAAGGAGATCCAAGCAGTCCATCCTAAAGGAAATCAGTCCTGAATACTCATTGGAAGGATTGATGCTGAAGTTGAAACTCCAATACTTTGGCTACCTAATGCAAAGAACTGACTCATTTAAAAAGACCCTGATGCTGGGAAAGATTGAAGGTAGGAGGAGAAGGGGATGACAGAGGATGAGATGGTTGGATGGCATCACCGACTCAATGGACATGAGTTTGAGTAAACCCTGGGAGCTGATGATGGACAGGGAGGCCTGGCGTGCTACAGTCCATGGGGTCACAAAGAGTCAGACATGACTGAGTGACTTAACAGAACTGAATAAATTCTATGAGAGTAGGGGTCCCATATTTGCTAGTCACCATAGCATACAGTTGGTGCTCAATAACTATCCCTTAACTGACTGTGTGGATCAACAGATGAAGTTGGTAAGTCAGAAAATAACAGAGGTTGACAGGGAGTGGTGCCCATCGCTGCTCTGAAACTGCAGTGAGGATTTCACTGCTGTATATTTTGAAAGACAAAGGACACTGTTCAAATTCTCCATGATTTCTGAATGTATGATAGCTACTTGGGTTTTTGAATATCTTATTTCACTTCTACCCTTACTTCCTCACGCCTTGACTTAAGACAACACACAACTTACTGTATTAAATAGATGAAGGAGAAGGACACAAGAAACCAGAAGCCCAGCTAAAGGGCTATTGTAGAAATTTATGTGTGAGTTTATATGAAAATAAATTAAATATGAAAAAAGAATAATAAGGAGGATAATATTTAAACATGGAAATAGTTTAATTTGGAAATAAAGGGGAAAAAAAGGAGCAATCAGAGAAAGCCATGCTTACCTGAGAAATTACTAGAAAAAATTATCCCAATCCAGTTTAGATGCTTCCCTTTTTACTCATTTGTGAGAAAACAACAACAACAAAAAGTTAGCTAAAGAAAAGCTAATACTACCACATTCTAGAAAGAAAAAAGCACATAGTTCACTAATAGTTATTTTAAATACAATATATACCTCAAATTAAAAAAAAAGAGTTAGTATGGTTCTGTCTTTAGTCATCATTTCCTCAGCTACAAGTGAATTGTGTGGTTTCTCTGTCCCTCTTATTCCCACATGTTGATTCTGCTGCTGGAAGATGAGAAAAATCTTCTAGGAAGTGCTATTATTGCTCTCTGTTGGAACGATCATCTTTTATTATGATAGTCCTTTTGTCTGCAGTTTTTTTTTTATTTTAGTTCACTGATAATTTCTTTCTCAGCCACGTAGATTTGTTCTTGGCTCTTCTATTTCTAAACCTAATTTCTGTTACACAAATTAATGATGATGAAATTCTTCAGGGTTTCGAGTGTGACTGACTTAGTCTGTGAACGTGCTGTGCTTGTAATCTTCTATTCTGTGTTGGAGAGGGTTTCAATTACTCCTATCTGTGAGCAGAACATCTTCTAGAGTAGTTCATGAGGAACATTTCTTGATATACAATGCTCCTTTCCAATGGCTTCTTGTCTGTAAGCTATAATTATTAACCTGAGCAGTTAAAGATAAAAATCTCATGCTCTGTAATAAAACTCTGCTTCACTAGGTCTTTGCTTACTGTATATTGGCTCCATATGTTCTCAATATTAAATAAAGAAGCAAATAAAAATTGAAGTAGGATATATTTACAAAAGATTACAGAGTTCAGTCATGAAAAAACAACAAGATAGGTATGATACGTTTTTTATGTTCTCAAACAAACACTACTTGAACAAACTTGTCATTAAATCTGACCTTGTGACTAGGGATATTAAAAATCAATAACATATACGCCTTAAAATATAAACTTATTGATTTTTTAAATTCAAATATAAGATCAACAATGATATTACTTGTAAAATAATTCAGTACTTTGAACCTGGCTTTATGAAAAGTGAAAAATATCTTCAAACGAGAGAAAGGAAGCTAGAAGTAAAGGTAGAGATCAGCTTGCATGATTTTGTATGAAAACTTCCTATATCTCATATATCTTGTCACCGAGTTTCCCACATAACTGTACACAAAGCAACTGTACAGCCAAGAAGACAAATAACAAAGAAAAACATTAAAAGAGTTCATAGCTGTATTTCACAGTCAGACAGGAGTTCTACTGAGGAAGCTGATTTTATGATGCTCTGAATAAGATAAATACATTTTCCAAACACAGGCATAGCAATGTCACCTGAAAATTCTGGTTAGATATAACCCACAGGCAATTTTTATCTAATGGAGATAAACATATTAACCTTATGGGGTTTGTTGTGAGGATTAAATAAGATAAAGTATATATAACACTTTCTATGGGTTGAATTATGTTCCCCTATGATTCAAGTTGGAGTCCTAACCCCCAGTACCTCAGAATGTGATCCTACTAGGGTTGTTACAGACATAATGAAATTAAGCTGAGGCCATACTGGAGTAGAAAGGGCCACTACGCCAATGACTGATGTCCTTATAGAAAGGCAGATGAAGGCAGAAAATACCTTCAGTCTTTTACAAGCCAAGGAAGACCAGAGATTGCCAGCAAACTGTCAGAGGTAGGATATAAGCATGGAACAGATTCTCCTCCACAGCTCTCAGAAGGAACCAATCTTGCACCACTTTGTTGGTGGACTTTTAGCTTCCAGACCTACGAGACAGTGTATTACTGTTGCTTAGGCCTCCCATCAGTGTTATTTGGTTATGGTAGCTGTAATAAATGAATATGATATCTAAGAAAGACTGGTACATAGTGGAGGTCAACTGATGCCAGTGCCACAATGACAAACTTGTGTGAACACATTCACATACATAAAGGGATATAGAGGTATATATTCCTGTGTAAAGGAATGTAGAAGCATATTAAGTGCTGCATCAGTTGTTTCATAGTAATTTTAAGGACTGGGATGCCAAATCTCTAATTTCTTGGAGGAGAAAGGAGAGCAAGGTAGGAACCTGGGACAAAAGGAACTGAGACATTTGACAAGACCATAACAAAGCACTCATAATTTAGGAATTCAGCCATTTGTCCAGTTGACAGAATGATCTTTGGACAAAAAGAATGAAAATGTGGGTACTGGAATTAGGGTCACATTAGTCATTCATCGGAGAGGGCAATGGCACCACACTCCAGTACTCTTGCCTGGAAAATCCCATGGACGGAGGAGCCTGGTAGGCTACAGCCCATGGGGTCGCTAAGAGTCAGACATGACTGAGCGACTTCACTTTCAGTTTTCCCTTTCACGCACTGGAGAAGGAAATGGCAACCCACTCCAGTATTCTTGCCTGGAGAATCCCAGGGACGGCGGAGCCTGGTGAGCTGCCGTCTATGGGGTCGCACAGCATCGGACACGACTGAAGCGACTTAGCAGCAGCAGCAGCAGTCATTCATCATTTCTAGAGTATCCATCATATGTTCAAGCATTTTGCTAGATACAGAGGGCACAAGAATAAACAACTCCTGGCTTTTATGCTCAAGAGCTAACAGCTTACTTGGGAGAAAGTCATAAAGATGTCATAAAAAGTACCATTAGGATATAAAGTAGAAATAATTGGTAATAAGCAAAATAATTCCAGATTCAACGAGGATTCAGATGTGGAAGGAAACTGTATGTGGTTAATGTTACCAACTGTCACTATGAAGCCATACTGAGGCAACACTTTATGGAGTCCCTTGCATCATTTCTTAGAGCAACTTTGTTGTTTGGGCTAAACTATGGTCACCAGAATTGAATAAAATCTGAGTAATTCATTATAATATCTTTTCTCTAGAGTTTGCTATGTGCCTGACACCTAAGGCACAAATGCTTTTGGTGAGTAATTTATTTGTTCCTGCTGTCTAGCAGCGTCTTTATTATAAGCAAAAACATGTTTTTTGTGGGCCTAGTTAGAATATTCTCAATGACCTTTCTTGAAAATTCTACAAAAGTAGATACTAAACTCAAAAAAGCTTCTCATAGCACCCACCATAGAGATTGGTGGTGGTGGTGGTGCTCACTCACTCAGTTGTGTGCGACTCTTTGAGACTCCAGGCTCCTCTGTCCATGGGATTCTCCAGGCAAGAATACTGGAATAGGTTGCCATTTCCTCCTCTAGGGGATCTTACTGACCGAGGGAATGAATCCATGTCTCTTGCCTCTCCTGCATTGGCAGGTGAATTCTTTACACTGTGCCACCTGGGAAGCCCACTGCCATAGGGATTAGCCCCATTTAATTCATAACTATATAACAGAATAGGTCAAAATATATTATGGTTAGTCATTTCTAGTTCTTTGTGTTTAAACATTGTGTATAATGAAAGGAAACAATTTGCTTTTGCACTCCTAAATATGTTATTTCCTTGAGTACAGTATGTTGTTTTACATGCAGGACCCATACCATGAAGTGTGTCCTCCTGTTGTTGGGGAATAATACAAGAAAAGGACAAAATCAAGGCAATATGGAGTAGTATCAGGAGTACTCAGGGTTATTCTTGTTGCACAGGGACTGCACCTTTCAGGAGGTGGGCATGCATATTGACATAGCATAAAGGAGCAGTCTAGCAGCTATGCAGTTCAGAGGTTTTGCATACAGGTGGAGGTGAGGTGACGGGCTCAGCGACAGGTCATGAGGCTTGCGGCTCAGAGACAGTACTTTGGTTCTGGGCCATGTTATGAAGGCCTGAGATGTGCTACAGGTAGTGACAAAATGACTCCAGCTGTGGGGATTGGCAGAGGAGAAAAGACAGATGTTTACATGGACTAAGAAACAGAAGCAAAGAGTCATACCCTAGAGGATCAGAACAAAAAGAGTCATTACACAGGCCAGAACTTCCTTATAAGAAAGGATCTAGATGAGAGGGATGACAAGAAGTTGGGGCCAACAAGCAACAAAACAACATTTCAATAGTTATGATAATATGTAGACTTCCTGTGCCAAAAGAGTCTAATATTCTTCCTACCCTCCTTCCAGGGACTAAAAATGGCCTCAGCCAAATGGATGCCAGCAAAAACACCTGGTTAGAGAAGACGTGAGGTTGTCAAAATCAACGCAGTTTATGAAAAAAGTGTGTACATAGTTAGAAAGATAAGGGTAACATATAGTTTGCAAGTTGCATTTTAAAGATGGAATTTTGAAAAGCTCCTGAAAAGTTTTTGATTCATGTTTAGCCAAATTAATATAATCATGCTTCATATATGTAAGAGTATTACTGCCCCTTTAAACATAGCTAGCATATCTTATTTACATTTTATAGGGGAAAAAAGATGATGGTGCAGGATAGCAGATGTCATACTTTAGTGTCCCAAGAAACTCATTCTCTTTTCAGGCTAAATTCAGCTACTAAAACTTTATAGTCAAGCATTAAGATGCCTGGGGAAACCAAGGTACTGGGCAAAGATCCTAGCAGATACTTTTGGAAGCATGAGAGCAGGTGATCTTGAGTCTAAAATAAAATGAAATCATAAATATAGATTCACAACTAACTTTGAGTCATTAGGAAAATCAAAAAATCTCTACATATTTTAAATAATAAGAAAATGTTTCATTAAAAGGTAAGATGTAAATAACTTTAAGTCAGTTTTTTAAAAAAATGGACTCAGCATTATTTTAAGGCAATGGTTCTCCAAGTATTTTTCCGGAACCGACAGTATCAATATCCCCTAGGAAATTTGTGAGAAATGCAAACTCTCAGCACCTATTCCAGACCTGCTGGATCAGAAATTCTTAAAATGGGGTCAGCAACCCAGGTTTTAACAAACCCCCCCAGGTGTACAATTGCCAAATTTAGAAAATGAATGTACAGTATACACAGCTGAATGGAATTTCAGATTAAAAAATGATTAATTTTTAGTATGTCCAATGTGATATTTGGGACATACTTATACTAAAAAAAATGCACTGTTTATATGAAATTCAAGTTTAACTGGGCATCTTTCATTGTACCCTACAAACTTATCCAGGCAGCTCTGATACAAATTAAATGCTGAGAATTTTAGTGTAAAAATAACAGCAATGTTCAAAAAATAGTATCTTCTATGCCCATAGAGCAGATGATACTAAAAGTATGTGTCTGGTGCAAGCATCTGTCTGCATCTGTCTGATAGAATGTTGAATTCAGTTTTAAAATATTTTTGTTTGGCCAAATGTATATGTTTTTGGTTGTTCTTTGTGTTTGGATATTTAATTGCAACTATCCAAATATTTTCAATTATCCAAATATCCAAAAATTAAATAATATTATTTTTAAATATTTAAAATATTGTATAATTATACACAAAATTATGATTTTGATCACATACCAGTATGGCAACAATTGAGACTTTTAATAACCCACATTATTCCATATCATTCCACAATCCATATCATTCTCTATTGTGTCTCTACCATGAATCTAGACATTGCTGGTCTATTCCTGCAATTGTACTGTTTTAACGTATTAATATTACTTGCCTCTGTCCTTGTAGACATACAAGGTCTTCTTAAAGTTTTCCCCCTACATGTGGACCCTTTGTAATATGAAACATCTCAAAAGGAAGGTCTCATGTGGGAAATGGTATCTTGTCACTGGTTATATCACCCAGAAAATAAGTTATTAGAATTAGAAATCAGGGTTGTAAAGAACCAGCCTAAAAGAACCAAGCCTGACTTACATAAGGATCAATTTAGAGGGAAAAAAATGTTGGGTTCCTTTTGTTTATTTCATTTAAATTAAAAATATTATTATTGATTCTCCAGATGAAAATGCATATTCAAAATCTGATGATATACTTTAGTAGTGAAAATAATATCAATATAAAAATTAACAGTGATTTTAAAGGACTAAAATATTAACACTGAAAAATATTTAAGAAATAAAACACAAAGGGTGATTTTCAATCTTCCACACTAAAACTAAATTTTGGGTCATATCTTGCATTTAGGCCACATACATGCACTCTAAAGATTGTGACTTACTAATCATTTCTCTATACCAGCTTGAACTAATACATGGGTGTGTAGAATCAATAGGTAATGCCTTGTTGGAATTGGTTCCTATTGCACTTCAAGAACTCTTTTGGCTATTGAAGGAATACCATTTAGCTATTGTTCCATTTATTTTAAGTAAGTGTATTAATTCATCTAGTTTGTTCTTAATGCAACTTTGTGCCTTGAAGATTTGAATTCTGCAAAGTCACTTTTGATTCAAACTTTTGCATCAACATCCCTTCTACTACCTCAAAAGTTTTCCCAGAATAAATCTTTCCACTTCTAATCTAGACTTGGAGAAAATGTGCAATGCTTTTGTGACATATCAGCCTGTCTAAAGTAATTAATTTCTAATTCAGTTCAGTCCAGTCGCTCAGTCATGTCTGACTCTTTTCGACCCCATGAATTGCAGCACCCCAGGCCTCCCTGTCCATCACCAACTCCCGGAATTTACTCAGACTTATGTCCATTGAGTTGGTGTTGCCATCCAACCATCTCATCCTCTGTCGTCCCCTTCTCCTACCTTCAATCTTTCTCAGGATCAGGGTCTTTTCAAATGAGTCAGTTCTTCGCATCAAGTAGCCAAAGTATTGGAGTTTCAGCTTCAACATCAGTCCTTCCAATGAACACCCAGGACTGATCTCCTTTAGGATGGACAAGTTGGATCTCCTTGTAGTCCAAGTGTCTCTCAAGAGTCTTCTGCAACACCACAGTGCAAAAGCATCAATTCTTCTGGGCTCAGCTTTCTTTATAGTCCAACTCTCACATCCATACATGAATACTGGGAAAACCATAGCCTTGACTAGACGGGCCTTGCCTCATGTTAGCGACTCTTGTTATCTTATTAAATGTAACATTGTCAAATATAAACAAAATATTACCAAAATAATGATTATTTTTTCAAAGATGTACACACTTCATAATTCCTCTATTGTATCAATTATGACTTCCCTGGTGTCTCAGATGGCAAAGCGTCTGCCTACAATGCGGGAGACCCAGGTTCTATCCCTGAGTCGGGAAGATCTCCTGGAGAAGGAAATGGCAACCCACTCCAGTATTCTTGCCTAGAGAATCCCATGGGTGGAGGAGCCTGGTGGGCTACAGTCCATGGGGTCGCAAAGAGTTGGACATGACTGAGGGACTTCGCTTTCACTGTTCACTAAATATTTCCTAGCCTCTTGATCTCAAATGCATTGCATGTCCCAATTTATCTTTTTAATTATATTGATGATTAGTTGTGTTCTGAATATACTGTGGAGGCAGAAATTAGAGTCAATTTTCTTTTCTCATGATATTTTACATATATCTATATAGAGATCTAAATATATATATATATATATTTTTTTATATATATCTACCCTTATGTGTTTTATTTTATTCCTACCAGTCAGGCAAGTAGAAAACCCAGGTGTTTTTTTTATTTTTATATAAAGTAGATTAGTGTTCCTCTCTGATTAGTCTTGAGGAAGGGCATTTTGTCCACTTAGAACTCCCTCCTTCAGATTGGTATATGCATCTTTAATCCATCTGGACTTTTTTCTTTACTGCATTTCCATTTAATCCAAACTCCAGAGTAGTAGCTTATAGTAAAATTTGGTTTGAGATAATGTAAACAATTCAGGCATTTACAAAGCTTGTCAGTTGTTGCTTTGTCACAATTTACAACAGAGAAAAACCCCTGAGGAAATGAATTCATTACTCTCCAGATGTGTGAGACATTTCTACAGCAATTCCCTAAGTCTCACATAGCGTGTTATAGGATGTCCTTACATGTCTCTACATGCCTAATTCTAAGTTACCCCTTATTCATCAAAATACATTTTATATATAAATAGTAAAATAGTTATAAACACGCTGTTCTCATTTCTGAAGTCTAATATACTACACTTTTGAAAAATCATATGAAATTTGCACCGCCTTCACAAAAATGTTCATCTAAAGCAATAGTACACTAGACAGGACCTCTCAATTTACTAAAAAAAAAAAAAAAAACAATAGTGAGGGTATACACAGGTATATGTGCAGCAGTGGGGAGATAAAATAGAGCAGTATCTCCTTTCTACCTATACGCCTCCCTGAAAACAGGCCGTGTTAAGGGATGGAAGGTAGAGGCATTCTAAATTTCTTTAGTCTGGAAGATTTAGATCATATATATATATATATATATTTTTTTTTTTTTTTTAAGTAAAGAGAAAAAAAATGCACTTTCACTTGGGTATTATGTTTACTACCACAGGGATTAGCTGTCAGAACTACAAGAAGGGAAAGCCCAAAAGCCTGAACCCAGCACTTCCATTCGAAATACTGCAGGGGATGGAAAGAAGGGAGAGAAAGGCGAAACAAGTATGTCGGGTAACTGGGACACTTGTCTTGGCAACCCCACCCTACCTTTTCATACTAATCCTGTGGAGACAGGGAGAGGGGCCTTTAGTAACGTCCAGAGAGCTCTGGTAGAACCCGGACTTACAGGCCTACATCTGTGTGTGTGTGCGCTTGGGAAGGAGGGAGGTGGACTGAGAGCTCTTGGCAGAAGCCTTGCATAAGGCCAGTGGGTGACTGTGCATAAGGAGAGCCAAGAGAAGGGATGCAAGCAGTGAGATAGTTATGGGAGAGGTGGTAATTTTTAAAAGCTAAATGTCAAGGTTGTGAGGCCTACCTTAAAGTGCAGGATGTCGGAAAATTATCTCCAAGACCACCGGACACTAGTTTCTGAAGACCATCTACAGTGGAGTAAGTGCATCACGGATTAAGAAGGCCAAGATTCAACTCTTCTGCCCATTTACTTCCCTTGTTACAGGGAAAGCTTTCAAAACACAGACACTTCTGTTCCTTTGGGCACAGGCAAAAGGCAATTAAATCGGCCAAGCTAAATTAAATCCAGGTGATGGTGAAGGGCACAGCGGGCTTGAATCAAGGCTGGTGGCTGTACGCAGAGGTGTTATCACCGAAGGCTGACTGTCCTTGCTCTCGCTGCTGTTACTGCCCAACAGCTGGAGCTCTGCAATGACCGTGGCTGAGAACTCTCACTTGGACGAGGAGTCCAGGTCGCCCTGGCCTCACCGGGGCTCAGGCTGCGGATCCCATCATCCCCTGCAGGACGTCAAGTGATGAGGGCAACAGAGCTGGAGCTGAGCTGTCCGCAGAGAACTTGGATACTCAAAAGGCAGGCGTGAATGGCTGGCGAGGTTCACCTGGGGAGGTCTGGAGGCCTATGATGACTGGAATGTTTCGGCAGCCTCAGGGTAGCTGTCACCAGGCCCTGCCCTTGGCTGGTGCCCATTCTGGAGGATGCATGAGTCTGAGAATTCTGAAGTTCTCATCTCCTCACTGTCCTCGTCATGAACACTCAGGCTGTTGTCCGTCCGCAAGAAGATGGCGTGCTGACGAAGTATGCGGTGCCCAGGTGGAGCGCGGGGTCTGGACGCTCAGCACTGGCCATGGCCTGGCCATGGTGGGCGTGCCTGCCGTGGGGACAGCCAGCCCACCAAGCCCAGCACCTCCACACCGCACGTCAAGCGCTTGAGCGGCTCATCCCGCTGCTAATTGTTGCGCGACAGCATAGCCACTGCGCATGCGGGTTGACGTCAGGCTCTTTACACGCGGCAGCACCTGCAAGTCCCCACGTCAAGCAGACGCACGTCCTAGTGCTGCGAGCATCCCGCACCCCAGCGTACCGCGTCGGCTGCAGGAAGCTCCAAGGCCAGCGCGGAATGCAGATGTGAGAGCGGCCTGGGCTGAGAGACTCTGCAGAGACGTATGTATGTAAGTGTATTTATATGCTTCTCTATTTACATTTGTATTATATATGTTATGTATAGCATGTTTTATAGACAGCCCTCTCTGTTGGTCCGCGGCGGGAATGTGGATATTCATTTATTTATGAAATCTAACAACTGTTGTCTCATGCTCTGTCGTGCCTCTTTGGAACTTCCCGAAACATTCATAGCCTCTAGTAGGAGTATAGCCTGACACAACTACTTTGGAAAAGTGTGTGTGTGCTCAGTACTCTCCAACTCTTTGCTACCCCATCAACTGTAGCCTTGGTGCATAGGTGTACCATATTGTAATTAAAAAGAACTTCTAGCAGTGATGTTTTTAATGACACAAAATTGAGAGAGAGAGGAAAAAAAAGCCCATCCACAGTTAAAATTGAATTTTATATGTTCAAACATGAAAAATACAATTTACTTAAGAGTTTTATTTGATATGTTCACAGAATAGGATATAATCCAGTTTGAAAAAAAAAACACAGAGGTGTGTGTGACAAAGGTGGATGGATTTTGAAATAATAATTAAGAGCAAGAAGCATAACAGAAGTGTTGTCTTATGATTTCCAAAAAAAGTTAAAGGTAATAAAAGCTTAGTGTAGACAAAGAACAAATTAGCCAAGATGGTGTGGTCAGGCTCTCCGCCGCCACGTTTCCTAAATACATGGTTATGTAACAGCTGAGATCACTTACAGCGCAGTGAATGTATATCACGCACGACGTACCCGCTCAGTCAGGGGCCACTTTTGCTCTGTAAATACGTATAAGCTCCACCTGAAAAGCCCTTGCTGCGACCTTATGGCTGTGTCTCAGCTGGGTCAATGGGTCAACTAGGACAGGAGAGAATGCAGCGTGTCTGCTGCTCTGGCTGCTGTGCCAGTCAGGCGAGAATAAACGTGTCTCCAGTTCCTTTTCTTCCGGTGTGCCCGCTCTCACCTTGCTTACCCTGTGTTCAGTGAACAGTGAGATACAGCAAGACACTAAGCTATAAATTAGATTGTTTAGGAATGTATACTTTGATGTTATATCTGTTCAGGAAAACAATAAATGAACTGCCACAATGGTCCTGGTAGTGGTTACTTCTAGGAGTTGGAAAAGGAAGATGTTTGTAGGGGTGAAAAGTGGCTTCCAGGCTGTTAGAAATGTTCTAATTTTTCACCTGCATGGTGAGTACATTCCTGTCTGGTTTAGGATCATTCTTCATACAACTTGTTTATGTTTTAGGCATGTTTCTATAAATTTTTATAGTTTCAAGCTGGGAATTTTTTTCAGACGGCACATAATTTTCAAAGTCTTCTTATATAAAGGATTCGCAGTGGGCTGCCTGCTTGCCTGCTAGGGCTGGACCCATGGTCCTCACAGCCAGACTTCAGGGCATTTCCCAGGACCAGCCACAGACTTCCAGATGCCAGCCATAGTTACTTTTGACAGTTTATCGAGGAACCCATACCCGCCACCCCTAGGCAAAATCCAAAGGTTATTTGAAATGAAGAAAATGTGTGTGTGCGCTCAGTCGTGTCTGACTCTTTGCGACCCCATGGACTGTGGCCCACTGGGCTCTTCTGTTCATAGGATTTTCTAGGCAAGGATACTGGAGTGGGTTGCCATTTCCTCCTCCAATGGGATCTTCCCAATCCAGAGATCGAACCTACATCTCTTGGGTCTCCTGCATTGGCAGGTGGATTCTTTACCACTGCTCCACCTGGGAAGTCCTAAAGGTCATTTAGAGCACAGCACATTTATGCATGGTTACCAGATCCCTTCCACCTTGGGAAGGAGCAGGGTAGACCTCTGAGCATTTTTATTTAAAGAGGTTAAGCATTTACCAAAAATAACTCTAAATAATTCCATTCCCAATGCTTACCCAACTGGACTAACATTTATACTTTTTTATTTCCCACTAAACTGAAAAATGTGGAACTATAAAGAAATTTGTATCAGTAACACACAAAATTAATTGCATTTTCTTTGAACATCTAAATGTAGTTTGAGTAAGTCTTTGACTTAGCAATAAATATATGTGCATTTCTAAAGGAAAATGGGAAGGAAACAAATAATGTGCATTGTTTGTAAGTATTTCATTGGAACAAAATTGAGATTCAATTTACTCAATAATTAATTGCTGTTGCAGCTAATTCTCTCACCCACTTTGGTTCTCATGGTTGTATATCTCTTAAATTTGGTGTGGCAAAGTTTTATATATGTACTTTGTTTCTTTAGCTATGGCCTATGTGCAGAACCACACTTGATTGCAGTTAGACCTTGTATAGAGAACATCACAATATGAATATGGACAGTAATAGTTAATTGAAGTACTGATATTCTTTAATAACACTGTTGAAATTGTGAAGTAAAATAATGAAGCAAAGATGCTTATAAGTCTTTGAGGAAAAAAAAATGCCTGCTTCAATTATTTTGAAATCCCTTATATGACATTCTTTTGTTACTCTGAATAATACTCTAATATTATTAAAAGTTATAAATAGATTATGAATTAGAATAGAAACTTTCTATAACACATAGTCTGACACAGAATGTAGCTGTTACCACAATGAGATTAGCTCTGTGCATAGCTTATTTCAAAACTCTTATGAAGCAAGAATCTCATTAAGTATAACTTTATACCCTTCATACCATATGAATATGTGAATGAATTAATGAACAAATAGTTTGAAATCTTGCCCAGTTTGGAATTTATAGTTCAAAGTAATATAGTAATTACTTTAAAATTATTTTAAAAATCCAAATTTTGCCAAAATGTTATATATCCAGCTGCATTTCTTTTTTTGTTTGTTTGGCCATGCAGTAGATTTCCGCAACCATGGATCAAACCCAATCCATGCTCCCTGGAGTGGAAGCATGGAGTCTCAACCACTGGACCACCAGGGATCTCTCTTTATTTTTTTATGCAGATATAATTGACTTGTAACACTATGTTAGTTCCAAATGTGCAATACAGTCATTCCCACTTTTTTCTACATTACAGTATGATCACTGTAAGTCCAGTTACCATCTGTTACCATACAGTGTTATTACAATATCATTGGCTGTATATCCTATGATGTACATCTCACCCTGATGACTTATTTATTTTTTAACTGGAAGATTGTACCTCTTAATTTCCCCTCATCTATTTCACTAATCTCTCTGATCCTTTCCCCTCTGGCAACCTCTTGCCACCTTTTGTCCTCTGTATCTGTGAGTCTGTTTCTGTCTTGTTATGTTTGTTCATTTGTTTTTAGGGTCTGCACATAGATGAGATTGTATGGTATTTGTCTTTGATTTATTTCACTTAGCATAATACCCTCTAGATGCATCCATGATGTTGCAAATGACAGAATTTGGGTTTTTTTTGGTTGAGTAATATACCTTGTATTGTGTGTTTGTGTGTGTTGATAGATAGACAGATAATCAGATAGATAGATATGTATATATGGCTTCCCTGGTGGCTCAGCAGTAAAGAATCTGCCTGCAATGCTGGAGATGCACAGAAGATGTAGGTTCAGTCTCTGATTGGGAAAATTCCCTGGAGTAGAGGCCTTCCCTGATGGCTCAGTGGGTAAAGAATCTGTCTGAAATGCAGGAGACAGAGGAAACAGGGGTTTGATCCCTGGGCCAGGAATATCCCCTGGAGAAGGAAATAGCAACCCACTAAATGGCAACCCACTCCAGTGTTCTTGCCTGGAGAATCCCAGGGATGGGGGAGCCTGGTGGGGTGCCATCTATGGGGTCGGACAGAGTCGGACATGACTGAAGCAACTTAGCAGCAGCAGTGGTATTCTTGCCTGGAAAATCCCATGGACAGAGAAGCCTGGCAGGCTACAGTTCATAGGGTTGCAAAGAGTTGAATACAACTGAGCATTCATGCACTATTATCTATTATCTATTCATCTTTATTTATCAGTGGACACTTAGGCTGTTTCCATATCTTGGCTATTATCAGTAATGTTTCAGTGAACATAGGGGTGCATATATCTTTTTGAATTAGAGTTTTTTTGTTGTTGTGTTGTTTGTTTGTTTTTCATAAAAATACCTAGAAGTAGATTTGCTGGATATGCTGGGTATGGTAGTTCTATTTTTAAAATTTTTAAGGAACCTCCATACTGTTTTCCATAGTGTCTGCACCAGTTTACATTGCAGCCAAGAGTACACAAGAGTTTCCTTTCTCTACATCCTCACCAACACTTGTCTTTTTTGATAATAGTCATCCTGAAAGTTGAGGATGGTATCTCATTGTGGTTTTGATGTGCATTTCCCTGGTGACTCATTATGTTAAGCATCTTTTCATGTGCCTCTTTGTCATCTATATGTCTTTGGAAAAATGCCTATTCAGTTCTCTGCCTATTTTTAAATTGGGTTATTTTTTTTTTTTTGATGTTTACTTATATAATTTCTTGTGTATTTTGGATATTAATCCCTTATCAGATATATTGCTTACAAATGTCTTCTATCAATTAGTAGGCTGCCTTTTTGTTTTGTTGATAGTTTTCTTTACTGTGCAAAAACTTTTTCGTTTGATGTAGCCTCATTTGTTTATTTAATGTTTTAATTTTGTTTCTCTTCCATGAGGAGACATAGGCAAAACAAACTGAAGTTAAAGTGTATGCTGCTTATGTTTTCTTATAGGCGTTTTATGGTTTTAGGTCTTAGCTTTTAAGTCTTTAATATATTTTGAGTTTTTTTTTTTTTTTTTTTTGGTATATGCTGTGGGAAAGTTGTTCAGTTTGATTCTTTTGCATGTTTCTACTCAGTTTTTCTAACACCATTGAAGAGACTTTGTTTTCTGCTTTTGTATACTCTTGCCTCCCTTGTCATAGACCAATTGATTTTAGGTGTTTTTCAGTCACTAAGTGACACGGCTTAGCGACTGAACAACAACATGTGGGTTTATTTCTTGGCTCCCCATTCTGTTCCATTGATATAAGTGTCTGTTCTTTTTTTTTTTTCTTGCCAGTATCATAACGTTTTGATTACTAATATCTTTGTTTTATAGTTTGAAATAAGGGCATATGATATCTCCAGTTTTATCATTGTTTCCTAAAATTGTTTTGGCTATTTGGGATATTTTGTGTTTCCATACAAATTTTAGAATTATTCTAGTTCAGTGAAGAATGCATTTATATTTTGGTAAGGATTACACTGAATCTGTAGATTGCCTTGGAGAGTATGGTCATTTTAAAAATGTTAATTTTTCAAATCCATGAGCATGACATACTTCTCCATTTGTTTGTATTGCTTTCAGTTCCTTTCATCAGTGTCTTACTGTTTTCAGAGTATAGGTCTTTCACCTCCTAAGATTCCTAGTCATTTTAAGTCTTTTTGATGTAAGTGAGATTGTTTTTTTCTAAATTTCTCTTTCTGGTAGTTCTTTATAGGTATATAGAAACACAACCTATTTTTTTGTGTTAATTTTGTATCCTGCAACTTTACTGAATTCCTTTATCTAATTCCCATCAGTTCTAATCATTTTTGGTGGTATCTGTTGAATCTATCTGGTTCCTTTCACAGGCTTTTTTTTTTTTCCTGTATCTGGTTTATGTGTTGCATGTCTCATTATTTATTTTGTTAAATACTAGCCATTTTACATAATACATTGTAGCAATTCTGGATGATTGTTGTCCTCCCTACTCTCTGGGGCTGTTCTGGTGGTTGTTAGTATTCATATTTGTTTTGTGACTTGATTAGGCTCCTTGGTATAGTATTTTCCTTGCACCTTTAAGACTTTGGTGTCAGTCCTTTGAGGACATAACATTGGGGATGTGGCCCATGCCTAGAATAATAGTGATTTTTACCAGGGCTCTCTTTGACTGTCTTTCTCTGATCTTTCTGATAAGCCATCTGCTTCTTTTGGTATTACACCCTGCTCATAAGGCTTTATTAATCACTAATTGATTATCATTTTTAGCATCACCCTACAGCATAAACTGCTTGGCAATCTAGTCCAGTTAATTTGGACAGTGATAATTTTTGAGACCAAACTTTAAGGTTTTTTTTCTCTCCCCAGGAAGACTCTTTTCAGCTGTTTCTTTCCATGCTTGTCACTGAAAAATTAGATGGCCAGTGGTTTAGCTTGTCACTCTTAATTAAGAGAAACTGTTATTTTTGAGAGCACCCTTTGGCTTGAACTCATTTCAAATAAAGAACCTAAAGTAACTCCTTTAGATAAAAGCTTCAGAGCTCTCTTCTTAATGGACTGACTCTTTACCTGGGACATCTCTGAGCCACTACCCTGGGCTCTGAGTGAGACAGTACTCTCTAGTTTTCTTGGCTTGCCTCTTGCAGAATGGAATCTCTGCTGTAAGGAGGAGCTAGGTTTAGGGCCAAAGGGGCCTCAGTAGCCTCAGCATGCTGCACATGGGGCAGTGCTTCTGTCAACTATTAGCTGGCATTCACCAGGAATTAGTCATTTTACCTCGGAATTGCAGTAAATGAGGAATAATGATGGCTTATACGTCCCTTGGACTGCAAGGAGATCCAACCAGTCCATCCTAAAGGAGATCAGTCCTGGGTGTTCATTGAAAGGACTGATGTTGAAGCTGAAACTCCAATACTTTGGCCACCTCATGCGAAGAGCTGACTCATTGGAAAAGACCCTGATGCTGGGAAAGATTGAGGGCAGGAGGAGAAGGGGACAACAGAGGATTAGATGGCTGGATGGCATCGCCGACTCGATGGACATGGGTTTGGGTGGACTCAGGGAGTTGGTGATGGACAGGGAGGCCTGGCGTGCTGCGGTTCATGGGGTCACAAAGAGTCGGACACGACTGAGTGACTGAATTGAACTGAACTGGTACCTCCGTGAAATACGGTAACACTTGATTGGGAGCTGAAGGAAAAGGGAACCCCATCCTCTTAGGCGACACCTGCCTATAGTGGAACTTTCCTCAAGCTGAGTTTGGTGGGTGGAGAAAAGCAGAGGATTGTAACTCAAATGCCTTGTCTCTCACTGTTTTTACTGAGAAAAGTAAAAACTCACTTTATCCTTGAACAATTTTTGTTTCCATTTGCTATATGTCCTTAGAACGATTTCTAGAGATTTTTTTTTTTTTTAAGTTTTATGGTTATCCTTAGCTTTGCTTATTTCACTGAGGAATGGATTTGCAAGTTTCTTCACCTTGTTAGATTGAAAATGGAGTTCCTGTAATCTCATTCTTTAAATTTTTATTTTCTCTTATTCCAAGGAAATATGAGGTGAATGTGAGGTGGACAGATATGTTCAGTTGGCTATCTTGATCTAACCCTTTTCATCTCTTTTTGAGACTATTTCTTCTTTCCATGTCTCCTTTGTTGCCCAGGTAGGAGACTTTGATTTGTATAGTCCTGTTACTGGCACTTAAGAGAACCAGTTCCAGAAACACTCTTAGTAAACCTGATTTAAAATCCAGCCTTCTCTTACTAGTTGTTTGACCTTAACACCATATGGGATGTTTGAATTTCTGCTCTTTCACCTGTAATAAAAGGAAAGAGCACTTACCATGTATTGTCCTTAGAGATAATGTAAAAAGTTAATCTGGACATTACTTTTAGAAAAAATCAGATTATCTCATCTCAATTATAGGAAATATAAGAAAGAATATGGCAGAATTTAGCTTCATTATCTAATAAGCTTCAAACTACTCTTGAGTTAAAAAAAACTATACACAGCAATTACTACTTCATTAAAATGTTTCAAAAGAATGCAATCAAACCTATTTTTTAATTCTTAATTAATCTCTACAGTGCTTTGAATTCACATGTAAGATGCATTTAAAAGCTCTTGATTAGGAAAAAATAATTTCCTTTTTTGTATGAATGCTCTCAGATATTTTGTTGCTGCTTTTGTACAGATTTAGACAAAACAGATGATTTTCAAATTCTAGTACCAGTGGGTTTCATTTCAGAAACTATTACTATTTAATCCCACAGTGACTGATTCCTGTGCCTGGAGTGCTTGATTTAACTTAAAGGTTTATAACTTCAGCATTTTCCATAATGTTAAGAAATGCCATGCTATTGTATTAAAATTTTACTGATTATTGCCTCATTTATTTGAAATCTGAAAAATTTACATGTGGATTGTGTGAAAATTTACCTTTGCTATTCTTTTTTGTATTGAGGTTTCCTAAAAATTTGTCAGTGCAAAAGAAGACAAAAAAAAAATAAAAGAAAAAAGAAAAAAAAAATTTGTCAATGCAAAACCTAGTTGAGAACCCTACAAAAGTATGTGGCCAATTGCTATATTTAATAAATTGCTATAATTAAGAAACATGCTCTTATTAGAGGGAAGCATTTGATAAGCAGGAATTTGCCACATATTTAGCCAAGTGACAAATTATACATTTCTAAAAATATAGAGTATAGGAAAGGTCTTCAGGACCTTGTTTGGCAATACTTTCTTACCTTAGTTGTTGTCTGAAAGCTGGAATTTGCCCCATTATCCAGATTTTTCTGTAGTTTTAAAATGGTGCATCAGCACATCTTTGCAGAGTATTCAAGATCCTTTAGTGATAGAAATTGATAGTATATAAAAGTTCCAAAAATTCATCCTTCTTCAACGTTTGAACTGTTTTGATTTTACAAATTTCTATATGTTTCATTCATTCAAACAAAGGGTCCTGTGATGGTTAATTTTATGTCCATTTGGTTAGATGCCAGTAACAAGATATTTGGTCAAACACTAGTCTGGATATTGCCATAAAGATATTTTTTTAGATGCTATGAACCTATTTTTAGATGAAGGTATTTTTTAATTCAGTAGGTTATTCTCAATGATGTGAGTGAGCCGTGTACTAGCAACCAAAGACACTGAAAGAAAACAGACTGTGCAAAGTTCCCTGTGTTATACATGTCTTTGGGAAAAGAATCTAAAAAGAGTGGATATGTGTGTGTGTGTATGTATAAATGATTCACTTTGCTGTACAGCAAACACAACAATTTAAATCAACTAAATTACATTTTTTAAAAAGCAAATCAGACAGATCTCTGAGGAAGAGTTTTGCCTCCTGACTGCCTTTGGTCTTGAACTGAAGTATCAGCTCTTCCCTGGCTCTCCAGCCTGCTCTGCAGATTTTAGATTTGCTGGGCTTTACCTGACCCAATTCCTTAAAACAAATTTCTCAATCTCCCTCTCTCTCTCTCTCTTTTTTTTAATCTGGAGAGCATTTAGAGTTTATTTTACTCAGTATCTCACCCTCACAATTTTTACCATATTAACATCCCTTCTGTACAGCTCTTACCTTAATATTTGTCTTGAGTCTGTTTAACTTTTATTTAAAGACCAAGATCACATACCATAAATAGAAACTAACCACAAAAATTAATTAAATCAAAAGAAAAGAGTAGTATTACATTCTAGAAACTGGGCTTTGTATTGAGGTTTGCTTCCTTCTTTTTTTTAAATTAATTTATTTATTTCAATTGAAGGCTAATTACTTTAAATATTGTAGTGGTTTTTGCCATACATTGACATGAATCAGCCATGGGTGTACATGTGTCCCCATCCTGAACCCCCCTCCCACCTCCCTCCCCATCCCATCCCTCAAGGTCGTCCCAGTGCACTGACTTTGAGTGTCCTGTTCCATGCATCGAACTTGGACTAGTGATCTGTCTCACATATGGTAATATACATGTTTCGATGCGATTCTCTCAAATCATCCCACCCTTGCTTCTCCCACCGAGTCCAAAAGTCTGTTCTTTTTATCTCTGTCTCTTTTGCTGTCTTGCATATAGGGTCATTGTTATCATCTTTCTAAATTCCATATATATGCATTAATATATTGTATTGGTGTTTTTCTTTCTGACTTACTTCACTCTATTTAATAGGCTCCAGTTTCATCCACCTCATTAGAACTGATTCAAATGTGTTCTTTTTAGTAGCTTAGTAATATTCCATTGTGTATACTTACAACAGCTTTCTTATCCGTTCGTCTGCCAATGGACATCTAGGTTGCTTCCATGTCCTAACTATTGTAAACAGTGCTGTGATGAACATTGGGGTACACGTGTCTCTTTCAATTCTGGTTTCCTTGGTGTGTATGCCCAGCAGTGGGATTGCTGGGTCATATGGTAGTTCTAGTTTCAGTTTTTTAAGGAATCTCCATACTGTTCTCCATAGTGGCTGTACTAGTTTGCATTCCCAGCAACAATGTAAGAGGGTTCCCTTTTCTCCATACCCTCTCTAGCATTTATTGTTTGTAGACTTTCTGATAGCAGCCATTCTGACTGGTGTGAAATGGTACCTCATTGTGGTTTTGAGTTGCATTTCTCTGATAATGAGTGATGTTGAGCATCTTTTCATGTGTTTGTCAGCCATCTGTGTGTCTTTTTTGGAGAAATGTCTGTTTAGTTCTTTGGCCCATTTTTTTATTGGGTCGTTTATTTTTCTGGTATTGAGCTGCATGAGCTGCTTGTGTATTTTTGATATTAATTCTTGTCAGTTGCTTCATTTGCTATTATTTTCTCCCAGTCTGAGGGCTGTCTTTTCACCTTGCTTATAGTTTTCTTTGTTGTGCAAAAGCTTTCAAGTTTAATTAGGTCCCATTTGTTTATTTTTGCTTTTATTTCCATTACTCTGGGAGATGGGGCATAGGTCATAGAGGATCCTGCTGTGATTTATGTCAGAGAGTGTTTTGCCTATGTTTTCTTCTAGGAGTCAATCTCTTTTTCTTTCTCAATATCTTTTTGTATCTCTCTCCCTCCCCTTCCCTCCTCTCTCTCTCATACACACATACACACACACCCCTAATCGGTTTTGTTTCTCTGGAGAACCCTTACTGATACAAGCACAAGCCTTTTGCTAGAAATATTGACTTGTTTCAAACTTCTCTTTGTCCAATAAACTCTTATTAAAACACAGATTACTGAGCTTCACTTACTCCCTGATAGAATTTTTAGTTCAATATATTCAAAGAAGGACTTCCCAAATTTGCCTTTAATTTCTTTTTTTTTTTTTTTTTTTAATAAATTTATTTATTTTAGTTGGGGGCTAATTACTTTACAATATTGTAATAGTTTTTGCCATACATTGACATGAATCAGCCATGGGTTTACATGTGTTCCCCTTCCTGGACCCCCCACCCACCTCCCTCCCCATCCCATCCCTCTGGGTCATCCCATTGCCCCGGCCCTGAGCCCTTGTCACATGCATCGAACATGGAATGGTGTTCTCTTTCACATATGATAATATACATGTTTCAATGCTATTCTCCCAGAACGTCCCACCCTCACCTTCTCCCTCAGAGTCCATAAAATTGTTCCATGCATCTGTGTCTCTTATTCTGTCTCGCATATAGGGTTATCGTTACCATCTTTCAAGTTCCATATATATGCATTAGTATACTGTATTGTTGTTTTTCTTTCTGGCTTACTTCACTCTCTAACAAGTTTCCCTGTGATGCTGGCCCTGCTAATTTAAAGACCACACTTGAGAACATCTCCTCTAGATCATAGTGTAAAATATGGGGAAGCAATGAAGGAGCCTCATTATACTACGGGAAAAAAAAGATCACTAAATAAATCATTTAACGTGGCCACCTTCTTGGCCTTTTGACTTCTATCTACTGCAATTTTCATCCATATTCCTATACCTCAGATTTCTTATTAGTAAGATAAAGACTTTAGATCGAATTATATTTGATGTTCCTCCTTAGTACAGTTTATAAGATTTTATAAATACTACTATTTATTGTGAGAATGAAAGAAAAATACTTAAGGAAATTCTGGAAGTATCTTCTAACAATGAGGAATGTTTGATAGCAGGTAACAGTGAACTTTGTAACTGTGATTTGAATAAATTGTTTTCTCACATGAAAAATATCTACAAGTAGATGAGTATCATTGTTTTCATTACTGAAAGCTGAGTTCTCTGGAGCAGAGTTTGAGATGAAATTTGGGTTATAAAATCCCCACATTTTACGATGTGGAGATGAACACCTAAGGGGAAAAGTGGGAGCAAGCAGGATTGGGCAGATAAAGCCTGAAATGTGTGCCCAAGAAAATCTCAGCCATTCTCACAGAACACTGCCTAGCAAAGGGTCTTGTGTTGGCCTGGAACAGCTGGATTTGTCTTAGTTTGTGAACTCCATCTCACTCTGTCACTGGAAGAGTGTGACCTGAGCCAGGTGGCTCTCAGAAGCTGAATTAGGCCCTGAAAAATTGATGTTTGGTTGCTGTCTACTGATTCTGGGGCTTCCCAGGTGACACTAATGATCAAGAACCTGCCTGCCAATGCAGGAGACATAAGAGACATGGGTTCAATCCCTGCATTGGGAAGATCCCCTGGAGGAGGGCATGGCAACCCACTCCAGTATTCTTTCCTGGAGCATCCCATGGGCAGAGGAGCCTGGTGGACTGCAGTCCATGGGGTCACAAAGAATCAGAAGTGACTGAAGCGACTTAGCAGCACACACTGCTGGTTCCACTCTCTACACCTAGCAGTCAGTTCTTCCTTGAAGGGGGTAATGGGCGGTACATTGTTTGTCTACCTCACATATCAACACAAGTCCTCTCTGGCTTTCTTTGCTTTCCTCTAATTCAGAAAATGGCTCCTGCAGTAGCAAGTATTACATGTCATTCAGAGCACCAAGGGAGAAGAGAAGCAGTGATGTCCATCTGTTTTATCAGGAAACAAAAAGGTTTCCTAGAAACCATTTGAGCATATTTTGCTTATGCTTCACTTACCAGAAAATAATCACATGACTAGATCTGTAGCGGTTGGAAAGGTGAATAGTTTCTGTCTTTAGTGTCTACAATGGAGCAATGAAAGGGAAGGATGATTGGGATGGATGTGGGATTCCAAGAAGGTCTTTGTCACTCATTTTGCTAATCACCTAAAATATCTACCAGTTACTTTTCTAGGTACAATGTGTTAAATCCCATAAAGATGTGCAAAATCAGTACTATTATTCCCAATCCCCAGAGAAAAGCATGAAAACGAATTTCTTTCTTTTTATCTCTCTCTCTCTTTTTTTTAAAAATATTTTCCTCAGTCATTGTCCTGACAACAAGAATTAATAATCTTAGGCTTTAGAGAATTTATTGGAGCAGTGAGCAAGGAAGTTTCCTGGTATTGTATGTAGAGTGTAGTTTTACTAAGAACATGTTCATGCTCCTATTGTAGAAAAATAGCATTTACTAAACTTAGTATTTTTATTTTTCCTTTAGAGTCCAAATAAGTTTTCTCATCTATCCTGAGAAAATATAGGCAGGTACCTCACAAATGTGGGATGAACTGAAGGTTACAGGAGCTGTAATTTATATCAAAGTCAAACCAACAGGACTCCTGTTATCTCATTTCCGAATCAATATTATCCCAACGTATATGCTATTTCACTGTAAACCAAGGAGTTCATGCTCAAACATGCAGCTGCCAGCTCACAATTTAACATAAAACATCTTAAGGAAGCAAGAAAGTAGGTGGGAAAGAAGCTCTACAAATCTCAGGAATCCCTCCTGTTCTTAAGTAGCCAACATTGTGCTAATAAACAAATGAAGATGAGTAATGACCGAGTGAATTATAATAATGCAGATTGTCAAGTGGATACATCATAACTGAAAATAAGGACCATGCCTTCATAATTGCTGAAGCGGATAGGAAGGAGGAGGAATCTAATTATCTTATTTCTATAGCTTGTCTGATTGAAATTTAGCTATATTCAAACTCACTTTCCTGTAAATATATTTCTAGGTCAATTTTGACCTAGTATTTGAATTTTTTTTTTTCTGAAAACCTAGGGATTGTATAGAACAGCAGAATAATGTCAGAATAGTAACATCAAAATTATTGTAATAAGAACTATGTTTCTAATAACAGTGTGTATATAATGTCTCAAAATAATTTAGATAGCTATCTTTTATGGGGTGCTTTTAGAAATTGTTAGAAAAATAAATACTTTGATATTCTGGAAAAGAATATGCTGTTTTCATAGTGAAACTGTAAAATGTCTCTTTGCAACTTTAACAACCAAAATAGACCAATCAATTAGCAGCTTTGAATGAACTGACTTCCAGGAGGCAAAATAAACAGTGATTTTAAAAACTTGTTATTTTAAATAAGAACAGTAGAGGACTCTAAAAATGATGAAACAATCAACTGCTAAAGCTAACTTGATTGAGTCTCAACTAGATATGACACATTTTACACACATTATCATATATAAAAGAAATATGGAAGCTATGAATAAATTATTAAAAAACTAGCTGTTTATGAATAACTTTCCACACAATATTATTTATCCTTTTAAGCCATTCCTTAACTATTTTACTTTTTTTTATTATTTCTCAATAAAAATTCCAAAGAGGCAATTTAATCACTTACAGAAAGATTTCAAACATATATTCTCTTGGTGTTATTTCTTTAGGGAATAGTGTTCTCTGTCTTGTTTCAATATTGATTTATGTGTTAATTTTTTTTTGCCATAGAACATCAATGGATGTATTTTTCAAGGGGCTATATCTCTAAATTATATTAGAATAGAATTTATCTACTTTCATAATTAAAGTTCCAGGAGATATTTTTCACAGGAATAGAAACATAATTTTTAATATCCATCTTAATGCTACTACAAATAATTGCATTATTTTCCTAATGAACTACTATCTCTAAGCCTCCATGTTCAAAGAACTATATTAATTTTGACTCAGTATAATTTTGTGTACATATTTCACTCGGGTAATTTTCTAAATAGAGGATACATTTATTCAATATGGAAAATACGTTTTGAGTGTTGTTTTTAAGGTGCAGTTATAAATTTGATAATTAATAAGATGGAATCAATTGATTATATTTAATGTTCAGCAACATCCCTCTCCCCTATTATAGATGATTAGGGAGCAGCAAGATGGCTGAACATCTGAACTTCTAATTTTTTTTATTTCTTCAGAGTTCCCAAAGGTATATATTAAAATACAGAAATGACAAGTTTAGAGCCACAAACACATGCAGAACTCAAGATAAGTTCATGTGAAAGGAATTAATGGCAGCATAACCAGAGTTGTAATGTTAAATATTTCTGCAATGTGAGAGGCAGCACATTGTTATAATGGGGGCACAGACTTGGAGCAAGAATACCTGAGACAAAACTAGGCTCTACTCACCATCTGCATGCCTGTAGGCAAGTTGGTGCCTCTCTATCAATGTGGAACATTACCATAATATACTTAATATACTACTGACTTAAAGCATTAACATAACTTTCCAAGGGACTTATTTTATTAATAAGAGCCAAGTTTAAACCCAAGGACAGTTGAGTTTGAATAATAAAGCATGGTTAACTATTTCAAAGTATGAAAATATTTTTTAATTTTATGATATTAATGAGCGCACAGTAATTTATATATTTGAATCTCTTGTTTCTGTTCTTCAAAATTCATCTCTTCTTCTCTCTTTTAGCTATAATCTGACACAGAGGCAGGACAAAAGGAAAACGCACACTCCTAGAACATTTCTTAGAAATAGAAGTCCTGTGAATATCATACAATAACTTTTAAAATTAGAATATTAAGAAAAATATCTGAACTACAAAAACAAAAAGCTAGTCCCATTCTGTTTTTATTTCCTTCCTAGGGTAAAAATCAGAAATATTAGAATTATATACAAAATATACTTCCCTGGTGGCTCAGAGGGTAA
Organism: Giraffa tippelskirchi; assembly: GCF_054371585.1. Classification (NCBI taxonomy): domain Eukaryota; kingdom Metazoa; phylum Chordata; class Mammalia; order Artiodactyla; family Giraffidae; genus Giraffa; species Giraffa tippelskirchi. The sequence continues at coordinate 82,574,270 of NC_137275.1, read as the reverse complement.
AGCGTCTGTCTGCAATGCAGGAGACCCGGGTTCGATTCCTGGGTCAGGAAAATCCCCTGGAGAAGGAAATGGCTACCCACACTAGTACCCTTGCCTGGAAAATCCCATGGATGGAGAAGCCTGGTAGGCTACAGTCCATGGGGTCGCAAAGAGTCAGACACGACTGAGCGATTTCACTTCACTTCATGTACAGAATATATATAAAATGAGAGACCGAATGCATCCTTTCATTTTCCTCTACCCTTCTGTCTTCATTCCCCTTACACATAATACTGTTTATTAAACTAAGAAGACGTTTTGTCAGCTTTTATTTTTCAGCAACCACTCTCAATTAGTATGTGACACAACTAAAAGCACTGTCAGATGATATTAAAGATAGGCAACATTCTAAATGAACATAAATTGAACAATTTAATTATCTGCCACCAGTATTATCAGTGTACCTCTGTTGTGCTTTTCCATTTCACAGGAAACAGCTGCCTATCCAATTATTCCTATCTGGAATCTCACGACGCAGTTTCCTAATATCGTAGTTACTGGACAACTGAAATAGATACTTTTCCTCGTTTATGAATGAACCCTAAAAAAGATTATTCAGTTAATCATGGAGGGATTTAAGTAAAATCAGTTTGTTTTGGAAAATGATTTAATGTTGAAGGGTATAGGGCAGGGGCTCAGGTTAGCTTTAACAAAGTGTACATTTCTATTTGCTTCCTCTTATAGAAATGAGAGAAACAAAGATAAATAGATATATTAACTATAAAAATCTATGGCTCAAGGAAGAGAGTTATTATTTGTGCTGGGAAAATGAAACAGTTTTTACACTAAAAACTACACTTTTATACATGAGTGTATATACATACACACATGTATAAAATCACAGCACTGTATAATTACAACTTCACTGTGGGAATTAGTTGTAAATATATGGGGCCTTTGATACCCTGAGAGTGGCATTGAGAAAATAATATTCTAAAGAAGAGACAATTAGAAAATATACTGTTTGATTTTATTGTGGAAATACTAGTGTTGGGGTGGGAGAAACTATAACTGGTTTTAAATGTTTTACATAGATTGACATATTTATACCCTCAAGACTGTCACAAACAGTTACTATATAAATCTTTTCTGGTCTGAATATTTCTGTTCTGATAGATCAGTGAGCATGAGAGGTGAAGAGAGTAATGAAACTTCAAATATCTTAATAGTACTGTCACCTTTAGTAGCCTTTCTATTCTATTACCTTCTGCGTTTAGCAAGAGGTTACTTACAGAGGCAGAAAACACTTATTTTATCTGAGACTCAATTAATTGTTTTGCTCAGTGATTAGGTTTGATTAGATGTTCTCTTAGTACCTTTATATTTAAACTTTGTGATTAAAACACAAAATAGAAAATAACCACAGATCCAGAATGTTTTAGAGACACAGTTACAGATATCAGTACTAAAAATTACCTGAAGAGATAAAAAGGGAGAGAAAAACCGAAATCTGTGCATATGAAAGTCTTAGGGGTATGAATGAAAAAGTAATTGGTGTTGTATTCTCCTTTTCTTATATTCAAACTAGTAAGACATAAATATATTTCAAGGGGTTTCAAATTGACTGGAACTTAAATAATATCCATACAGAATCATTCATTTTATGGATTAGAAAACCATAACCTAGAGAGGATTAAATAGATTAAACCATGGGTCTTATCACTAATCTTTTCATTAATTCATTTATCATTCATTTAAATAAACACTAAACACTATTGCATAGAACACTTTGTTAAGCACTCGAGAACAAATACAAATATGCCATTGACCCTGCCTTTGAGAATATTTTATGTTCTTGGAAGGAAAAGCAAATTTCCTGCAGCAAATGTCTCATAATTAAAGATAAAGTTGTTCATAGTTAAAAATATTCTTTTATTTAAATATGTGTATATATATATATTAATATGAGAGATCATTGTAAGTTCATCAATTTTAGAAAGCATGAAAGTATTATAAATGTTCCAACAAAGAATAGTCCAGTCCCAGATGGCTTTCATAATGTATTCTCTCTAACATTTAAGGAAATAAATGCCAATTCTATTCAAACTCTTTCAGGAAAATAGAAAAGGAGGAAATAATTTCCAACTTATTTCATGAGGTCACTATTAACCTAATATCAAAGCTCAACAAATATATTTCAAGAAGTAAATGTTATAGACCAATAGTTTTTATAAGGATGCGCACAAAAATCCTCAACAAAATATTAGCAAAATCAAATCCAGTAACATGTATAATGTCCAGTACATCATTACTAAGTTGGACTCACCTCAATAATGTAAGATTAGTTTGACATTTAAAATCAATCAGTGTAATTCACCATATCCACAATATAAAGAAAAAATATGACCATCTCAATAGATGCAGAAGTATATTTGACAAAATTCAGCACCAAGTCATTTTTAAAACTTTAAGCCACATGCAAAAAGAGAACTTCCACAAACTTCTAAGGGCCATTATAGGAAATCTGCAGCTAGCCTCATAATTAAGGGTGAATATTTGGTGTTTTCTCCCCATGATTAGGAATAAAGCAAGGATGTCTGCTCTCCCTGTTACTATTCAACTTTAATATTGGAGGTCCTAGCTATTACGATAATGAAATGAATATCAAAAAGGCATAATGGTTGACAAAAATTATGTAAAAAAAGTTCATATTTCAGTAAAACATGATTGTTTACATAGGAAATCCTCAAGGACTTAACAAAATAACTACTAAAAGTAATGGGTTAATTTTTCAAAGTGGTACAAGGTTAATGTATAAAACTTTTGCATTTCCAATTGGAAGCAAATTTCCTGCAGCAAATGTATCATAATTAAAGATAAATTGGAAAATTAAATATTCTGTTTAAAATAGTGCCAAAATATAAAGTAACAAGTAATTGATTTAATAAAATATAAGCAAGACTATTCACACTAAAAGCTATAACATGTTTTTGATAGAAAGTAAAGAAGACCTAAATAGAGATATTCACTATGTTCATGGATTGGGAGAGTTAGCATTGTTAATATGTTAATTTTCTTTAAATCCATCCATAGAACTAACCCAATCTCAATCAAAATCTTAACATTTTTTGGTAGCAATTAATAAGTTGATTTGAAAATTTGTGAAAATGCAAGCATTTCAGAAGAACGAAAGTCACTTTTAAAAAGAACAAAGAAGACATACCTTACCTGACTTTAAGACTTGCTATGAAGCTCCATACTATGGTCACCTGATGCAAAGAGCTGACTTATTGGAAAAGACCTTGATGCTGGAAAAGAATGAGGGCAAGAGGAGAAGGGTGTGACAGAGGATTAGGTGGTTGGACGGCATCACTGACTCAATGGATGTGAGTTTGAGCAAACTGCGGAAATAGTGAAAGACAGGGAAGCCTGGCATAGTGCAGTTCATGGTGTGGCAAAGAGTCAGACATGATTTAGCGACTGAACAACAACAAATGAAGCTACCTTAATCAAGACAGCATGGCCCTGATGAAATAATAGATATATCAAATGATTAATCAAACAGAATAGCGAATCCAGAAGGAAATCTGTGCATATATGATCAGTTGATATTTGTCATTGGTCCCAAAGCAATTCAATGGCTGAAAAAAAAAATCTGTAACAAATAGTGTTGGAACCACTGGATATCCCTGAAGAAAAAGAAAACATTAAACCATATCATATATAATACACAAAAGTTCTCTTGAAATGCCTCACAATTATAAAAATATAAAACTTCCAGCAGGAAAAATCTTTGAAAATTTCTGTTAGCTATTGTTTTCTTAGATAGAACATAAAAGGCATGAACCGGAAAGAAAAAATGAAAAATTCAACTTGATGAAAATTACGACAGTTAGCTTTTAAAAAGACACCTTAAGATAATAAAAAAGCAACCCATATAAATGTGAAAATATATGTAGCAATAAGTAATTAGAAAGTGATTTACCATAGTGCCAAAAACATAATTTGAATAAATATATGGTTGAGCAATAATAAAGATTTATAACTTAATAATGAGAACAAGTAAGCTAATTATAATGGGCAAAAAAGTTTGAACAGATTTCAAAATAGAAAATTTTTGGTAAATAGACTCATGAAAATATAATTAATAAAAGTCATAAGGGAAGTATAACTCATAATGAGTTATCACTATCTATTCATTAAGGTGCCTAAAATAAGTAATATTGACAATACCAAGTGTTGGGATGGGTGTGAACAACATCAACTTTTCAAAATGTAGAAGTGGAATAGCCATAAAACTTTAGAAGAGTTTCTTAAAATATTAAATATCTATGTGCCTTATGACAGCACTGTTGCACTCCTAAGAATTTTCTCAAGTGAAGTGAAAAGGTATTTTCTATATAGATTTTTATGTGAATATTCATATCATCTTTATTCACAATAGACAAAAGTCCTAAGCACACAGATGCTGTGTTAACAGCACAACAGAGGAAAGGGGCCTTTCTTTCTTCATCTTGTTCACCATCAGATGGCTGAGCAGCCCTTATACCTTGGTGTTTGAGAACATTTACTCCTGGGGCATTGTGTTCAGAAATCGACCGGATATATCTTGGATGATATCATGATGTGGCAGGTACAGGTGGTGGTTTTGCTAGTTCAGAGCAGCAAAATGACCCACCACCGAAGTAGAAAACATCTGCAAACAGGATGAAATATTGTGAAATAGTGGCCTGAGTGGCATGTTGCTATGAGAGCCTTTGACAAGTTAACTGGAGGAGACAAGCTGAGGTCAGAGAAGCAAACAGCAGAAGCAGGTCCAAGTTGGATTACATGTAGCAGATGGCATGTGCAGTATACCTTAAAAGAGGGTTGAAATCCTCCTTATCAAGGTAATAGGGAATCAGATTAATACAGTAATATCAGTATTTTACTCTAGTAGATAAATTTGGGAAATTTTATGTTAACTAAACATACCAGAGGATTCCTACCAGTAGCCATGAAAATTAGCATGCCAGACAGAAATATATGCATCTTGTCTCTCAGTGAAGGTCTTGTAAAGTTGGGATACCAGATGTAGGGTTCAAACCCTTCTTTTTTCAGGAAGATCTGGATTCTAAGTTCCGTCATGATTATGGGTCATTATGCTAGGGGTGGGTTTTATGGCAAAACTGAGTCCCAGCCTCTCCTATATGTTTCAGTGTAATTTGCTTCTCATTTGCCTTGTGTGTAGTTGTCACTTAGCCAGTATTTTTTTTTTTTTTAAGAGGAAATTGTTCCATATTGTAGCTGTAGAGTCAGTGTGTCTGTGGGAGAGGTAAGTTCAGGATCTTCCTATATCACCTCTTGAACTGAAACCCCCTTTCCAACCTCTGCATCCCTACCTCTGCATCATCTGACTTTGGTGGTCATTGAGGTTTATGCTTGCTCATGGTTCTTTCCCCCAGGATGGGGACCAACAGAAAAAAATTCCTTAAACAGCTACTATGACCAGGACACATCAAAATTAATAGACCCAGGAGCTCAGTCTTTCTGTGAAGGAGGCCTATTAGCTAATCATGATGACTGCAGCCTGAGGGAGCCGGCTTCTAATTAACATATATCTAATGGCAGACTGTAGTTCTTTCCAGAGACTTAAGATGGGGGTGCTATCTTTACGCTCATCCTCTGTCATGCTCCGGAGCACCAGTGTTTTCTGAAGGGGAGCTTTATATGCATCTGACACCTGGTTTGTAGATCTAGCACCTTATTTCATACAGCTGACACTCAGAGGAAACCTCTTGATCACCTGGCTCTGACGACCAGAGAGATAAAATTCTTGGATTCCAGAGGCTGTGGCAATCAGAGAAACAGTTATTGGTTGACTACCACCCCCAGGGCAGTGCACCACACAGACAGTGATTGGAGACAAACTACCAAACCCTTTTGTGAAGAAGGCCTCCTCTTGTCCTAGTGCTTTGGCCTGAGAGCAGGCTTCAGATTTAGCATACACTTAGTGGCCTATAGAACGGGTCTAAAAGGAATACAGACAGTAGACACTTATCTCCTTCTGCCTTGCTCCAGCCTACTGATATCTCCAAGAAAAGAACTTATACTCATTTTGAGTCCCCATTTTTTTTTTTTGACTGCTATCAAGGGATCATTTCTAGATTACCTGTCTGATGGCCAGTAGGATTTACACTTGTGGTATTATAGAACTGTATATATTTGCATAATTTTAAAATCAGCTCCCTGAGGTCTGATTCAGCTTGATTTTCAGTTCAATTCAGTCACTCAGTCATGTCTGACTTTGTGCAACCCCATGAATTGCAGCAAGCCAGGCCTCCCTGTCCATCACCAACTCCCGGAGTTTACCCAAACTTTAGCAGCAGCAGCAGCAGCAGCATGTCCATCGAGTCGGTGATGCCATCCAGCCATCTCACCCTCTGTTGTCCCCTTCTCCTCCTGCCCCCAATCCTTCCCAGCACCAGGGTCTTTTCCAATGAGTCAACTCTTCGCATGAGATGGCCAAAGTATTGGAGTTTCAGCTTCACCATCAGGCCTTCCAATGAACACCCAGGACTGATCTCCTTTAGGATGGACTGGTTGGATATCCTTGCAGTCCAAGGGACTCTCAAGAGTCTTCTCCAACACCACACTTCAAAAGCATCAATTGTTCGGCGCTCAGCTTTCTTCACCGTCCAACTCTCACATCCATACATGACTACTGGAAAAACCATAGCCTTGACTAGATGGACCTTTGTTGGCAAAGCAGTATCTCTGCTTTTTAATATGCTGTCTAGGTTGGTTATAACTTTCCTTCCAAGGAGTAAGCGTCTTTTAATTTCATGGCTGCAATCACCATCAGCAGTAATTTTGGAGCACAAAAAAATAAAGTCTGACACTGTTTCCACTGTTTCCCCTTCTATTTGCCATGAAGTGATGGGACCAGATGCCGTGATCTTAGTTTTCCGAATGTTGAGCTTTAAGCTAACTTTTTCACTCTCCTCTTTCACTTTCATCAAGAGACTTTTTAGTTCCTCTTCACTTTCTGCCATAAGGGTGGTGTCATCTGCATATCTGAGGTTATTGATATTTCTCCTGGCAATCTAGATTCCACCTTGTGCTTCTTCAGCCCAGAATTTCTCATGATGTACTCTGTATATGAGTTAAATAAGCAGGGTGACAATATACATCCTTGACATACTCCTTTTCCTATTTGGAACCAGTCTGTTGTTCCATGTTAAGTTCTAACTGTTGCTTCCTGACATGTATACAGGTTTCTCAAGAGACAGGTCAGGTATTCTGGTATTCCCATCTCTTTCAGAATTTTCCACAGTTTATTGTGATCCACACAGTCAAAGGCTTTGGCATTGTCATGATATTCTTTCTTTTGGGACACTTACAGTTCTTGGTACATCATTTACTAGGATCTTTTAAAAATATAATAGGACACTTGGACAAGCACAGAGGTGCAAAAGATGGCAGATACTTGGGGTAGGTTAAACAATAAGGTTCACTTCCTACATGAGGTCATTCCCTCAGGACTAGGGGAGATAGTTGTTTTATCTACCGTATAGAAATTAACACATGGTGTCATGCATAATGAAGTAACAGAGGAATATGTTGCAAATGAGAAATAAAAGGATACATCAGAAAAAAACTTTAATGAAATGGAGAGAAGTAGCTTAACTGATAAATAATTTGAAGTAATGGTCATTAAGATGCTTACTGAACAAGGGAGAAGAATGTATGAACACAATGAGAACTGTGATAAATGTTTGGGCAGTATGCTGCAGGACACAATAATGGAGCTGACAAATACACTAGAGAGATTCAACAGCAGATTAGAAGAAGCGGAGGAAAGGATCAGTCAAGTCACAGGCAAAGCAGTAGAACTCACCCAATCAGAGTAGCTCAAAGAGAAAAAAAAGAATGAAAAAAGTGCAGATGGTCTGTGGGATTTATGGAAGAACATCAATCAACTAACATTCACATTACTGTATAGGTTCCCAAAAGAAAAGAGAGAGAAATGAGCAGAAATCTTACTTGAATAAATAATGGCTGAAAACTTACCTAACTTGGGGAAGGATACAGACCTCCAACTCCAAGAGTCGAAGAGAGTTCCAAAGATGAACCCGTAGTGACTTACACCAAAACATGTTATAATTAATACGTCAAGAGTTAAAGACAAGGAAAGAATGTGAAAGAAACAAGAGCAAAATCGCATACAAGAATACCCCCTTAAGACTATTGGCAGACTTTCCAGCACAAATTTTGCAGGCCAGAAGTGAGTGGCACAGTATATTCAGAGTACCGAAAGAAAAAAAGAAATTCCAACTAGGAATACTCGATCTGGCAAAGTAATCATTAAGAACTGAAGGTGAAGTAAAGCCTTTTCTAGACAAGCAAAAGCTAAATGAGTTCATCTCCACCAAAATTACCTTTAAAACAATATTAATAAGACTTTTTTTAAGTTGAAAGAAAAGGTGATAGTGACAAGACCACATATGAAGGAATATATCTCACTGGAAAGGTAAATATCAAGAAAAAGTAGTGGATTAATTACTTTAAGGCTAACATGAAGGTTAAGAAGTAAAAAAAAAAAAGTAAAAATAATTGTGATTACAATAATTTGTTAGGGAATGCACAGTATACAAATACTCAAAATGTGGCATTAAAAGCATAAAATGTAGGGGTAGAAGTAAAAATGTTGAACTTTACAATGGAATTAAACATAAGTTGTTATCAACTTAAAATAGACTGTTACAGATATAAGGTGTTATATGTAAGCCTCATGAGAACTAGGAAGCAAAAATCTGTGGTAAATACACAAAAAATAAAAAGAAAGAAATGCAAGTATAACAGTAAAGAAAGCCATCAAACCACAAAGGAAGAGAGCAAGAGAAAAACAAAGGAGAAAGAGGAACTACAATAACAGCCAGAAAACAATTAACAAAATAGGAATAACACATGTATTATTTGGTCGGTTGTGTCCAACTGTTTGTGGCCCCATAGACTGTAGCCCACCAGGCTCCTCTGTCCATGGGATTCTCTAGGCAAGAATCTCTAGGCAAGAATACTGGAGTGGGTAGCCATTCCCTTCACCGGAGGATCTTCCTGACACAGGGATTGAACCCAAGTCTCCTGCATTGCAGGCAGATTTTTCACCCTCTGAGCCACTAGGGAAGCCCAATAAACACATACCTAGCAATAATTACTTTAAATTTAAACAGACTAAATTTACTAAAAGAAATAAAGTGGCTAAAAAAAAAAAAGACTCATTTCTATGCTGCCTTAAAGAGATTCACTTCAGATGTGAAGACATGCAAGACTAAAAGTGAATGGATAGAAAGAAATACTCCATGTAAATACTAAGCAAAAGAAAGCTTGAATAGTTACATCATACAAAATAGACTTTAACAAAAGACTGTAGTAAGAGACAAAGGCATTAAATAGTGATAAAGGGCTCAATCTAACAAGAAGATATGATATCTGTAAATATTTATGTATCTAATTAACATCTAAATATAATCAAGCAAACATTAACAGACCTAAAGGAAGAGATAGCAACACAATAATAGTAGGGAACTTTAATACTCCACTAACATCATGGATGGATCATGTAGACAGAAACTATAGGAAACATAAACCTTTAATATAACATATTAGAACACATGGGCTTACATATTTACTGGGCTTTACATCCAAAAGCAACAGAATACACATTTTTCTCAACTGCACATAGAACATTTTCTTAGGTAATATGGTAGGCCAGAAAACAATTCTTAAATAACTGAAGTGAGTGGAAATCATTAAAAATAAATCATCTTTTCCAACAACAGTGCCATAAAGCTAGCAATTAATTGCACAAGGAAAACTGGAAAATTTATAAATATATAGAGATAAAATGCTACTGAGCAACCAATGGGTCAAAGTAAAACTCAAAAAGATACCTTGAAACAGTTGAACATGATAATGTAAAACAACAAATTTCATGGGAGGCTGCAAAAACAGTTCTAAGATGGAAGTTGATGTGTCTACTTCAAGAAATAAGAAAACTTTCAAACAACAACCTAACTCTGCACCTCAGTGGAATAGAAAAGAAACAAATGAATGCAGTAGTAGAAGTTAGTTAGTAGAAGGAAGTAAATAACAAAGGTTAAAACAAATAAATAGAGACTTAAAAGACAATCAGTTCAATTCAGTTACTCAGTCGTGTCCAACTCTTTGCCACCCCATGGACTGCAGCACACCAACAGAGAAGATCAATGAAACTAAGAGCTGGTTCAGAGTTTTAATAACTGTGTGTTAGGATTCTCAGATATTTGTTTAGATTGAAGAGTTTTGTTTAGTTGTGATTTTTTTTTCTTTTTTAGTGTGTGTTAGTCAGACTTTCCCAGAGAAACACAACCAATAGGTGATTTTAGATATACATATTTAATATACACACATATAGGTATGAAAATATTTAGTATAATGTACTGGTGTACATATTTGTGGAGACTGAGAAGTACCAAGATCTGTTGTTGGCAAGATGGAGACCCAGAATAGCTTGTGGTGCAGTTCAAAGGCCTGCGTAATGGAGTTCAGGAATCATTGAGCTGGTTCATAAATATTTCCTTTGTTTTAAACTTTCCTTTGGTTTCTTGATTTTTTTTCAATTTAATTTTTATGATTATTTTTTATATAAAATTTAGATTCTGAAACTGATTATTCATGTCAAAAATAGCTAGTCTAAAATGATACAGTATTCTAAATATTGCAGTGTAGTGTCATAAGAGGCATGGCACCTGGAAATTACGACTTTCTGAATAACTCATTCTTGCTCAACATCTAGATAGTTGATTTGGATAACATTTATCTAAAAGTATCTTTCTGTAATATGAGTTGATGACATGAGATGATATCCAAGATCCCTTCTAGCTCCAGCACTTTTTACTTCTATAAAAAGAGTAATACTATTTTTATCACAAGCAGTGATTACTATGTTGGAAAGAAAAAAAGGTTATAAAGAAGAGCTATTGAAAAATATAGGGACAGTGAAAATAGTTTCTCTTACCATGACTAACAGGATTAAACTGTAGTAAACACAGAGTTTATAGTTAATATAACTTAATGTCCTAATTATACCTTTTGTTTTAACCATTTGTCAAGTGTTATTTCTTGTTGATTTCTCCAGTTTTTATTATAAGCCTTCAATACCCTCCAAAGTCTCCATCCTAGTGAATTCTATGCATTCCTTGGGCATGTTTCACATGTGAACCAAAATTATCGTTCAACTATCAAACCTAAATACTCTTGCCACCTCTAGTAACAGCTACTCCTCCCTTAAGTGTTCATCTTTGAGGCCATTCTAGTGGGTTCTCTCTCTCCCACTAATCTATTTACTGTCAGGCAATCACTGTCATTGCCTCCCTCTGGGTATCAGCATTGCTTCTGTCAGTATCCACTGTTGTTTGTGCTTTTTAAAGACCTTTGATAAAGTCAGTGTGTGAACCTTATAGAAGCTGGCAGTTTTCCTCTCTCTCTCTGCTTGAGTGTTGTTTTTATCCTCATGGGTACCAAAAGCCTTAGTGCTTATACTGCAATGTCTTAGAAAAACTTTTGTGAAATGAATGTTTTGGATTTTATCAGTAACTATTGTCATGTACTCCCACCATAAATACATATACTATTTCAGCTTGTCCTTTGTGATAAATGGCTGGAATGAGAAAGTAAACAAAAATTAGTTACTGTGATAAATGAATGACAATTTGTGCTTGGATTCTAAATTGATTGTGAGGAAAAAGAAACAAGAGCAGGCATAGACACATGAAGAGCAAGAATTCATGAGTGTGTAGTGTGCCTGTACTGTGGTGCTTAAGAGGTATGTTGTTGTGCTATAATGTTCTGTACATATAAGAGATATCATCCAAAAACTAAATCAAGAAGGAGTTGTCTTAGAGTAATGTGGTCTGTATTCATCTGAAGGAGATGACTAGGGGATGACTAGGTTATTTAATGAATTCATTATTCCGTAACCATTTTTGGTGATCAATTGGATGGAAGCTAAAAGCATCATGTCAGAGTTATATATGATATAAAACTATGTATAGCTATACAGAATGAAGGGCAGAATATGCCATCCCAGATATGCCACTTTGGCATATTAGTTATTTTGAGTTAAAGTTACTTAAGAAACAGCCAGTGCAAGAAAGACATTACAACTCTCCTTTGTCCCTCTGAAAGCAATAAATAAATCTCCCATGAAATGTACCCTTCCTGTGCCAGGAGGGTGGAAGAGGTATCCTTATTACCAGAGATAGGGTACCAGGAGGGTGGAAGAGGTATCCTTATCAACATAGTTATGGTGCCAAGGGGTTAGAAGAGGTATCCTTATCACCAGAGTTAGGGAATTCAGGGCTGAGAAGCCTGTATAAACAGACCTTGTTAGTTATTCACTAATTTACTACTCCAAGCCCAAACTCCTTTGTCTTATCAATTCTCCACACATTTATTGTTTCTTTGTCTAAGATATAAAATCTGCCTGCTTTAATTTGTCTTTGAATGCTACACTTTTATGAGCTCCCATATGTAAAAAAATTAAATTTGTTTTATCCTCTTAATCTCCCTGATATCAATTTAATTATTACGACCACCAAAAATCCTAAAAGGGAAGAAAGAAAAGTTTTTCTCCCCTTCAGTATCTATAAAGGAGGTGGCTACTACTTTTACATCAGAAGGTGAAAAATATTGCAGTTGTTGATGTTGTCTTTTTAGTTAGGTCAACTCCAATAGCTTGGTTTGTGTTCTTTAGCATAAAGGATCAGTGCCTGAGAGTTTTGAAGCAACTACCCATCTCCCATGAAGGAGTGAGCATAAAGATAACTTGAGTTACATACAGTATGCTAAGCTCTTATTATCTCCTGCTTCTGATGACTACAGTTTTATTATTAAGTCAAATGTGTCTTCTTCACTCTCTTTTCTTGGTAGAAATGCATTCCCAAGAGGCTTTTAAGTTCCTCATGCAAACAACCTTTGAATCAATCTGACCCAATTTGTTTGTTTTTTCAAGGTATGTACAAATATTAGTATTGGATTTAGTTGGGTTGCAAGGTGGACTATATCCATCAATCAATATGTGTCTAGATAAATTACTCAGCTGCTTTGTGTCTCTTATATCTCACTTGTAAAGTGAAGAGTAGTATCTATTTTAAAACTTTAACCAACTTCCTATCACAAAATGTCTTAAGTAGATTAAAATTAATGTATGTGCTAAGTTAATGACATGATAGAGTAGAAAAATTGAGAACAGCCATTATTAATGTAAGTAAAATAGTAAAGCTAAAATTTTGTTTGAAAGCGTAAGTAATCATCAAGATTAATTTTGTTATGAGCCGTCATCATCTTAGTTAAATAGGGAGACACAGTGAATTATAGTTTGCAATATCAAAAATAAGTTTGAGTCCGTTTTCTACTCAGAAAGCCACAAGAGGAAGATGTTGCTCCCCATCAAGTATAAAGCCATATAAATTATAAAATTAAAGCTTTTTTTCTTAAACTCATTAGACATGTTTTTTTATAAGGCTGAAGTAGTTAGGCAAGCAGATGAACTGAATTCCAAAGGTTACCCTTTGGAGCAGAGGAGGAGATAGAGCATATACTGAATGTTACATGTCTGGCAGACTGTGGGAGGAAGAAATGTTAGGCATGAACACAAGTACAAGCATGCACACCTGTGCATGCAGGCCTGCAGGTAGTAATTGCTTCATGCTGGGGGACAGGACTGAGTAATTCCTATGTATTGGGATCTTTTCTTATACAAAGTAAAAGCTGACTTCTCCTAGGAGGAAAAGGAGAAAAGCCTTTAACCCTATAGCCCCAGAACAACATCCATTACCACTGGAAAAAGGATAAAAACAGAAGCCCTCTAATGCTAATGGAAAAGCTGGAACCTCCCCAGTACCTCTGACTCAAGAAAATCTTGGCAGCTGTTTGTTTCCCCATCTATTTTGTGCTGATACTCAAGAAAGGGCAGTGTTGAGGATCCTTCATTGATTCAAAGCAAAGATTGCCTACTGCTGTTCATTATTAAGCAATAAATTAATCAGTAGAATTAGATTAGAGACTGAGGGTCCATACAGGGGATGTGAAGTAATTACAATTAATATATTGAAGGATATATTAGTAGAAAAAGTGAATGAAAAGAGTAAGGATTCCATGAAAGAAGTAAAAAAGAAATCAGTCACAGAAATGCTTGAAATTAAAACCAACTAATCAAATAAAAAATAAAGCACTGAATTAGAGATTGTGTAGTCCATATTCTCCGAAGATAAATGCTATTAGCAACATGATGCTAGTGATGGAAGAAATGTATCAATAGAAATCCCTATGAAAGAAAATGGAAAGTGAGTCAAGGGATGCTGGCAGAGCCATCAGACAAAAAGGAAGTATGATTCTATATGAAAGAGAATGGAAAGGAAGGAAGGAATGTTTTGCGAAAGTTTATTCCACATATGGGTTATAAAGAAACTCTCCAAGGGTACATAAGATGACTTATATAAGAATGTTTAAAATGCTTTCGGTTTTTGTAGCAAAGAATTGCAGATAACCTAGGCATCCCTTACTATGAAAAATGAGAAATTAAATGTGATATTAGCATATAATGGAAGATTTAACAGTAAGTAGCACACGTGTACATATCTATGTCGCAAAACACTGTATATGTCCTAGGACACATTTACAACTAAATAAGCATATTGGCAATGGAATGGATTGGAAAACTATGTACTCAATATTCTAGAGGTAGGATTGAAAGAAGAGAGGATTGTGACTGGAAAAGTCTGAGGACAAAGAAAAATAAAATAAATTCAAGGAGGGCTTTGGACATAATGATGCTGATAATGTGATATGAACTTAATTCTGTATATATGATATATATGAGGTTCTTTTAAAAAGAAAAGAAAGAAAAAGAAAGATCTATATCTTCTTCCTTTAGTTAAACAGCGTTTTCTGACTTCTTACTATGAAGATGAGAGTATTGGTATGTGTACTATTCCCTATACCTTCAACTTCAATAATCTATACCTTTCATCTATACCTAAAAAGATAAGCTAATTTTATCTTTCTAGCATTGATTAATCCCTTTAGGATCTATATTTTAGTCTTCTATATTTTGTCTACCAGTTGATTCTAAAAAATAACAATAAAGGAGTTTTTTAATCATCGTGACTATGTGAATAGTATGCATCGCAAAGCCAAATGGTATCCCAGGATTACACCTTCTACTTTAATTGTTGAGTGTTAACAATTACCAAACCACTAAAATGGGAGTGTTCCTTGGATCTACATCAGATAGTTCAACTTTTCTTACTTAGCATCAACTATGCAATACCTGTAGCCGTTTTTATTTGCATCATATGTGGATGATACTGTTTTTTGAAGGGAAGTGACTGCTAGTTTTTTATAATTTTTAATTTGTTGAGAATAAAGACATATGCTGTCTACTAATCCATTAATATCATCCATTTCACAATTAGCTATCTGTTATGTGGAGTCTAGTCAAATGTTCTTGATAATATTCTTCCTAATGCTTATTTTTTTTCTATTTCACTTGGGAAAAAGTTTCAAAAGTAGAAAAACCATGGAAAATACTAGAAACAAAAGCAAAATTGAACAGTAAAAATAGAAATTAAACCCATATGAATTTATTTCTGAATTTGCATTTAGTAATTAAATCTGATTAGGAGATAATTTATTCTGATGCTGTGAAATAGCTTATTTTATAATTAGTGATTTGAAAAACAACATCATGTACTGTGTGCTTACTACCTGATTTGCTATATGCTAAAAGTTTTACATTCCTCATCTCATTTTTCACAACACATCTAGTTGTGAGGTTTAATCATTATTTCTATTAGATAAGATGAGACTTAGATCATAATGCTTTTTACAAAAATCTTAAAAAGTAAAATGACTCTGGTTGTCATGATCTAATGCAATGAAGATGTGGGGGATATTGTTGTTAATATGAACTTTTTATCAGTTAAGATTGTACGTGACTGTATACTATAGTTTTCTACTTCTGCCATAATGAAATACTACGGATTGGATAGCTTAAACATGAAAAATCAATTTTTTCACAATTCTGGAGACTAGCAGTCCAACATCAATGCATGATTAAGTTCAGCTGTTTCTGAGGCTTTTCCCCTTGGCTTGCAGTTGGCTACCTTCTTGCTGTGTCCTCACATGGTCTGTCTTGTCTGTGTCTCAATTTCTTTTTATAGTAACTCCAGTCACATTGGATTAGGGCCTACCCATAAAGGCCTCATTTTAACTAATCTTCTTTAAGCCCACCTCTGTCTTCAGATATAATTATAATTCTGAGTACTGGAAGTTAGGACTTTAGAATTTGGGGGAAGTACAACTCAGCCATGACACCATATATTCTTAATACAGTGAAGAGCAACAAACGTATAGCAAATGGCTCAAGAAAATGGATGCTAAAGCTAGTTTTCTTGGGCTCAAAAACCATGTTCTGTACGATTTCTCTGGTCTGTGCTGGACTTCTTCATTTATAAATTGAGGATAAAAATATAATCTTATATCAAAAATCCATTTCAAAGATTTTCTTCAACACATGCGTGTAGAATATAGCCTGGTATATCATAAGTAGTGAATAAAATTTAGCTTGAAAAAGCTTCACAAAAAGTGTTTGATTTCTAAATAGGTTATGTAAATATGACACAAAGTTTGCCAATATGCATTGAATAGACAATAAAAGTAGAAAATTTATACCCCAAATCTTTATAATTAGACCACAGATATTGCCAGAGTTCAAATTCTTATGTTTTGAGAAGTCTACAAGACCCATGGAATTAAAATTAAATTTAATAATAAATATATAATTTTATAACAGAATCATAAATATGTGTCAAAAAACAATGCTTAAAGGTACTAGCAAGGTCTATCTTGACAAGTTAATTTCTAACAAGGGTTCATAATAAGTATGGGGTTTGCATATTACTATAATTTTGAGGATAAAAGATAAAACACTGTTTTAACCACCAAATATCCAATCTGTTTTTAAACTTTTGTAAAACAAAGATATTCTTACCCGAAAGATTTATTTTATTTACATGTTTGATCTTGTAATTCTAAAAAGTGAAAAAAAAATTCCCAAATTCAAGTAATCAGCTCATTCTTTTAAAAAAGCATTTGTATTTCATACTGTTAAAGGGGCATATTTAAACTTAAGGTAAATAGAATTCACTAGTAAAAAGAGAAAATAAAAGTATACAGAATATTTTATGTTTCAGGAAAGAGGGTCAGATCACTAGCTTTATATTTACACTTTTCTTTTATCCACTTAAAATGATTTAATATATTTGAATAGCTCTCAGACAAGGTAGATTCTGTAGTGTTTTAATTTGTATGTATGTGTGTATTGGGTTTTTTGATTGACTCTATTGGGATTTCTGTTGTTGTTTTTTTTTTTTTTTTTTTTTTTTTAGTAGGAGGTGGTTTTTACTTGGATTTCTCTTTGTTTCCAATTAGACCATATTAAGGAAAAATAACTGTACTTTATGAAATGCTTCTCAGCATTAAGTGGGTATTGTTTTTCCTGAGAATCTATGGGTTATAAAGGAGAAAAGTAGAAAACATTTCCTAGATTTATGTGCAAAGCATTTAACAAATATATTTAGTTAGTAGAGAAGTCAAGCACTTTGCCCATGATTACATAACTAATAATAGTCAGTATTTGAATGATCGCTTCACTACAAGTCCCATAAAGACTTGGTGAATATATTCATGACAATATTGTATTTATGTATTGTTTTGTTAACATTTGTGCTTTTATATTTTGAATACTTTTAAATTGTGTATCTAATGACACTGTAGGGAGAAAATTTTTTCTCTTTTACAATCTCAGGTTCTATGGGTCTATGAAATATACTGACAATAGGTAGACTGATAGGAGATAAACTATATAAATTTATAAATTAAAAAATAGTCTATTTAAACTAAAAAAGAAAACAAAAGCAGTTTATCTTCCATTTCTCCCACATCACAACCTCCTCCTTCCCACCTTAGGTAATCTGCAATCGTTCCCTGTATCTTTGAGCTTTTTTTTAAAAATTATTTTCTTTTGGATTTTACGTATAAGAATGATTATACAGTATTTTTATTTCTCAGTTTGACTTATTTCACTTACCATAATGTCCTTGAGGTCCATCCATGTTGTTGCAAATGGCAGGATTTCATTCTTTTTTATGACTCAATAATATTCCATTGTGGTGCATGCATGTGTGTGTCTGTGTATGTATACATATATATGTATATACCAATTTCTTTATTCATTCATCCATCAATGAACAGTTATGTTGCTGACATATCTTGGCTATTGTAAATAATGTTTCAGTGAATATGGGGGTGTATATATCTTTTTGAGTTAGTGTTTTCATTTTTACTGGATAAGTACCCAGAAGTGGAATTGTTAGATCATATGGTAGTTCTACTTTAAATATTTTGAGGAACTTCTGTATGGTTTTCCATGTGGCTGCACCAGTTTACATTCCCACTTGCAGTGCACAAGGATTCCTTTTTCTCCATATCCTCACAAGCATTTGTTATTTCCTGTCTTTTAGATAAATAGTCATCCTAACAGGAACGATTAATACCTCATTGTGATTTTGATTAGCATTTCCATGATGATTAATGATATAGAGCATCTTTTTCTGTACCTGTTGACCATCTGTATACTTAAAAAAGTTTATTCAGATCTTCTGCTTGTTTTTTAATGGATTTTTTCACTATTGAATTATAAGAGTTTTTTATATGTTTTGAATATTAGTCCCTTATCAGATGTATTATTTGAAAATGTTTTTATTCATACAGTAGGTTGCAGTTTCACTTTGTTGGTGGTTTTCTTTGTTGTGCAGAAGCTTTTTAGTTTGAGCTCATCTCCCTTTAAAAAATGTTTGCATTTGGTGTTTTTGCTTTTGTCAGATTTTTTTAAAAGTAGTACCAAAATCTCTGCCAAAGAACTTATCACCTAATTGCTTTGACCAGGACTTCTTATACTGTGTTGAATGAAAGGAGTGCGAGTGGGCATCTTTATCTTGTTCCTGATCTTAGAGAATAACCTTTCAGCTTTTCACTATTGAGTATAATTTTAGCTGTGGGGTTATTGTAGATGATCTTTTTTATGCTGAGATATGTTCCTTTACATCTGATTTGTTGAGAGTTTTTATCATAAATGTATGTTATATTTTGTAAAATGCTTTCCCTGATATGTTGAGAAAGTCATATGGTTTTTATTTTTCATTTCATTAATGTGGTGTATCACACTGATAGATTTGTAGATTTCAAACTTCCTTGCATTTCTGGAATAATCCCACTTGATCATTATGTATGATCCTTTAAATGTATTGCTAAATTTGATTTGTTAACATTTTGTTGAGAATTTTTGTGTCTATGTTCATCAGGAGTATTGGCCTGTGCATTTCTTTTCTTGTGGCATTCTTGTCTGGATTTGTTATCAGGCTAATGCTGGCCTCATAGGATGATTTTGGAAGATTTCTCTCCTTTTCTGAGAAGAGTTTTAGAAGGATCGCTATTCATTTGTACTTGAATGTTTGGCAGAATGCATTAGTGTAGCTGTGTGACCCTGGACTTTTGATTATTGTCAGATTTTTGGTTACTGATTCTATGACCTTACTATTAATTGGTCTGTTGAGATTTTCTGTTTCACCATGATTCCCTACTGTCCGTGAGAGGTGATCTGGTGGTTAGTCACAAAAATTGGGGCTCCTGATGAGTTTAAGTGCTTCGGGTTGATACCAGCAACATGGAATGAAGCAGAGGGAGAGTAGCAATATGGTGTCCACAACTTATTTTTCTTGAGAGAAGCTCCTTAGGTCACTAAATATGTGCCAAACCTGAAACGTGTCCCTAACGCTGAGGCTCTGGCACAACCAAAAGGCCCTTTTCACAGAAAGACTAGGTGGGGCGGTGGAGAGGTGCCTCAGGCTGCTTTCTATGTAGAGTCCTGGGGTTGGTAGCCTATGAAGAACTTTTTCTCTGATTTCCACAATCCCATGAGATCCAAGAATGCAAGCCCTCAGCCATCAAATTCAGGAGATGAAGGGTGTCCTCTGAAATACAGTGGTAGAAACCAGGGCTTAGACATTAAAAATCAAACAAACAAAAAACAGAAGACTGCAAAACTTCCCTGCAGGGTTCACTGATACTCTGGAACATTGTGGAGGTTGAGCACAAAGATAATGCCCACCCTTTCAAGGTGTCTGGAGAGGATTACACTCAGTTCTTAGATGCACATTTAATTAGAAGCTGCTCATCAGTCCACAGTTATGATGATTAGCTAATAGGCCACTTCGTGGAAAGACTGAGCTTCTGGCTCTGTTGCCTCTCATTGTGCCCTGAGGATGGTAGCTATTTAAAAACTTTCTCAGTTGGTTACAGTCCCATGGACTTAAACCCCACTGGCCATAAGAATGAGGTGATATTGAGGTATCACCTTAAAGTAGTCCCAAAAATGGGGGCCTCCAGAATTGGTAATGAGATCCTTTCTGAATAACATCAATTATTACAGATTAATATAATCCCAGGGAACCAGGAATGTAAATTCCTTTGGCCTTCAGTGCCAGGCAATCAAAAAATGTTCCCTAAGTGGAAGCCATAAAATTTGGATCACAGGATGCTTATAAAAGTTCCCTTGCAGGAGTTATGAGTGCTCTGAAGCATAGCAAATGTTGTGCCCACCAGTTTCTATACCCAGAAAGTGTTTCAGCAGGCTTTTAAGTGTCTGTGTTAAATTAGATG
Organism: Giraffa tippelskirchi; assembly: GCF_054371585.1. NCBI lineage: Eukaryota > Metazoa > Chordata > Mammalia > Artiodactyla > Giraffidae > Giraffa > Giraffa tippelskirchi. Next base: position 82,553,489 of record NC_137275.1, on the reverse strand, counting down.
CCTGCTCCTTAGTCCAGTGCTTTAATATAAGAAGGTGAGCCTCCTTTACCTTAAGCCTCTGAACAATTGCCTGCCTCTGAGCTGGGCCCTGAAGTGGGTGAGTCCACATGTACAAGCCCTTAAAGAACATTTTCTCAGATTGCTTCAGTCTTAAGGGTCTTGGGATGCATACCCTGCTGGCTTTTAAAGCTAGATGTCTGAGAGCTCATCTCTCAAGTGTGTGTCTTAATTAGGATGCCCAATGTAAGCTTTGAACCCTTTGCTCCTCAGAGAGAAGCTCCAGGTTACGAGTTCCCACCAATTGGCAGTCACTGTGCCATGGAGGGAGTTTATGGTAAGATTGTGACCTAGCCTCTCTTTCTTGCCTCAGTGTGGTTTTCTTCTTGCTTGCTTGATGTGTAGTTTCCATTCAACCAGTAGATATAGTCTCAGCATGTCTATGGGAGGATATGAGTTCAGGATCATCCTATATCTAAGGTAGAACCCCCTCCCCAATTTGTGTGTGTGTGTGTGTGTGTTTTAGTCGCTCAGTTGTATCTGATGCTTTGTGACTCCATGGACTGTAGCCTGCCAGAATCCTCTGTCCATGTCCTCTGTTCACTCATGCCTCTTCTCTAGGCATGCATACTGGATTGGGTTTCCATTCCCTTCTGCAAGCTTTCTTCCTAACCCAGGTTCCAACCTAGGGATCAAACCAGACTAGAATTCAGGCAGATTCTTTGCTATCTGAACCACTGGGGAAGCCCTAAGATGGAACCCCCTAATTTATTAATTTTGAAAATTAACTGAATGAGCGTGTACAGGAAAAAAAAAAAGTGAATACACCAAAACTGGTGCAATTTTGGAGCTCATATTCTATGTAACACCACCAAAACATGTCCTTTTTATAATTGGGGACTGGAATGCAAAAGTAGGAAGTCAAGAAACACTTGGAGTAATAGGCAAATTTGGCCTTGGAGTACAGAATGAAGCAGGGCAAAATCTAATAGAGTTTTGCCAAGAGAACTCACTGGTCATAGCAAACACCCTCTTCCAACAACGCAAGAGAAGAGTCTATACATGGACATCACCAGATGATCAACACTGAAATCAGATTGATTATATTCTTTGCAGCCAAAGATGGAGAAGCTCTATACAGTCAGCAAAAACAAGACCGGGAGCAGACTGTGGCCCAGACCATAAACAGCTTATTGTCAAATTCAGACTTAGATTGAAGAAAGTAGGGAAAACCACTAGACCATTCAGGTATGACCTAAATAAAATACCTTACAATTATACAGTTGAAGTGAGATATAGATTTAAGGGACTAGATCTGATAGACAGAGTGCCTGATGAACTATGGACGGAGGTTCATGACATTGTACAGGAGACAGGGATCAAGATCATCCCCAAGAAAAAGAAATGCAAAAAAGCAAAATGGCTGTCTGAGGAGGCCTTACAAATAGCTGAGAAAAGAAGAGAAGCAAAAAGCAAAGGAAAAAAGGCAAGATATACTCATTTAAATGCAGATTTCCAAAGAATAGCTAGGAGAGATAAGAAAGCTTTCCTCAGTGATCAGTGCAAAGAAATAGAAGAAAACAATAGAATGGGAAAGACTAGAGATCTCTTCAAGAAAATTAGAGATACCACGGGAATATTTCATGCAAAGATGGGCTCAATAAAGGACAAATGGTATGGACCTAACAGAAGCTGAAGATATTAAGAAGAGGTGGCAAGAATACACAGAAAAATTGTACAAAAAAGATCTTCATGACCCAGATAATCATGATGGTGTGATCGCTCACCTAGAGCCTGACATCCTGGAATATGAAGTCAAGTGGGCCTTAGAAAGCATCACTGTGAACAAAGTTCGTGGAGGTGATAGAATTCCAGTTGAGCTATTTCAAATCCTAAAAGATGGTGCTGTGAAAGTGCTGCACTCAGTATGTCAGCAAATTTGGAAAACTCAGCAGTGGCCACAGGACTGGAAAAGGTCAGTTTTCATTCCACTCCCAAAGAAAGGCAATGCCAAAGAATGCTCAAACTACTGTACAATGGCACTCATCTCACACGCTAGTACAGTAATGCTTAAAATTCTCCAAGCCAGGCTTCAACAATATGTGAACTGTGAACTTCCAGATGTTCAAGCTGGTTTTAGAAAAGGCAGAGGAACCAGAGATCAAATTGCCAACATCTGCTGGATCATCGAAAAAGCAAGAAAGTTCCAGAAAAATATCTATTTCTGATTTTTTGACTATGCCATGCCTTTGACTGTGTGGATCACAATAAACAGTGGAAAATTCTGAAAGAGATGGGAATACCAGACTACCTGACCTGCCTCTTGAGAAATCTGTATGCAGGTCAGGAAGCAATAGTTAGAACTGGACATGGAACAACAGACTGGTTCGAAATTTGAAAAGGAGTATGTCAAGGCTGTAAATTGTCACCGTGCTTATTTAACTTATAGGCAGAGTACATCATGGGAAATGCCAGGCTGGATGAAGCATAAGCTGGAATCAAGATTGCCGGGAGAAATATCAATAACCTCAGATATGCAGATGATACCACCCTTATGGCAGAAAGTGAAGAACTAAAAAGCCTCTTGATGACTGTAAAAGAGGAGAGTGAAAGAGGAGAGTGAAAAAGTTAGCTTAAAACTCAACATTCAGAAAACTAAGATCATGGCATCTGGTCCCATCACTACATGGCAAATGGAAACAGTGGCTGACTTTATTTTTCCTGGCTCCAAAATCACTGGAGATGGTGATTGCAGCCATGAAATTAAGAGCCGCTTGTTCCTTGGAAGAAAAGTTATGACCAACCAAGACAGCATAATAAAAAGCAATAACATTACCTTGCCAATGAACGTCCGTCTAGTCAAGGCTACAGTTTTTCCAGTAGCTGTGTATGGATGTGAGAGCTGGACTATAAAGAAAGCAGAGTGCTGAAGAATTGATGCTTTTGAGCTGTGGTGTTGGAGAAGACTCTTGAGAGTCCCTTAGACTGCAAGGAGATCTAACCAGTCTATCCTAAAGGAGATCAGTCCTAAACATTCATTGGAAGGACTGATGCTGAAGGTGAAACTCCAATACTTTGGCCACCTGATGGGAAGAGCTGACTCATTTGAAAAGACCCTGATTCTGGAAAAGATTGAAAACAGGAGAAGAAGGGGATGACAGAGGATGACATGGTTGGATGGCATCACCGACTCAATGGACATGAGTTTGAGGAAACTCTGGGAGTTGGTGATGGACAGGGAGGCCTGGCATGCTGCAGTCCATGAGGTCACAAAGTGTTGGACACGACTGAGCGATTGAACTGAACTGATTCTATCTAAGGAGCTTCCTACGTGATCCTAGTGGTAAAGAACCCACCGTTCAATGCAGGAGACCTAAGACATGTGGGTTCAGTTGCCTGGGTCAGGGATATCCCTTGGAGAAGGGAATGGCTACCCACTCCAGTGTTCTTGTCTGGAGAATCCTGTGGACAGAAGAGCCTGGTGGGCTGCAGTCCGTAGGGTCCCAAAGAGTCAGACACGCCTGAAGTGACTTAGCACACATGCATGCGTACTATCTAAACAGGGGGAAAGGAAGAAGGGATGTAAGCAACTAAGGGTAGAGGGAATGATTTTTAGGAAAGGTGAATGGGCCCTTAGAAGAACAGATGAGAAATATGATAGTTTGTGACAACGTTGTCTGAGTGTGAAGTGGACTTCCAGTTTCCTCTTCTGTGATGAGAGTCAACCTCCTGTAGTTGATGCAACTCCCAAGGAGGACATCAATGATACATGAGTTCATTTTGGAGGATCTGTCTTTAGAAAGTCAAGACAAGTCAGAGAAAGTCTTTTCCTGCAATTTTCCCAAGTGCCTTTGAACTCAAAATAATCAATATACCATAGTCACTTATCTGTGGCAATATGTCCTGAATTCTTTCAAAACAAATAGAACCAGACTTTTTTTTTCCCTTTTTGCGGTGCCATCATAGCTTGTGGGAACATTTCCAGACCAGGGATTGAGACCGGGCCGAGACAGTTAAAGACCAGAATCCTAACCACTAGGCAACCAGGGAACTCAAGAAGCACCTTTTTCTTATTTAGCTTGTATATAGAATGGAATGTTCTGGTAATCCAAATTCATTTTTGGAAAAGTTTAACTTTTATGTGTATATACACAAATAAACTTATTATTATTGATAAAGAATATAGACACAATTTAATATAGGATTTTAAAATTTTTTAAATATTAAAGTATAGCTATTTATTTCAAGACAATTTCAAAATAATGGAAAAAGTTGCAAGAGTTTACAAAAGAAACCCCTTTACCCTTACCCTAGTTTCATCAATTAAATTTGCTAAAATGAGTTTCATACTTTCTATATATACATATTATTAGTTTTTCTGAACAATTTTAGAATAAGTTACATATATTATATACTTTTAACTTTTGATTTCTATATCTGTTTTCCATTATCTTTGAATATGATAGAACTCTATGAATGATATGAATATGATAGAACTCCATATGAATGATATGGTGCTATTATCATTAGATTTACTGATCTGATCATTATTTATTCAAAAATATTTGTTGAGGACTCTATATGTAACTATAGTGGTGAACAAATTTGCTTAAGTCAGTTTTACAAAGGAAAAAAGTAATTACAAGAAAATTATATTGAGGATTATAGTAATAAAAGTAAAACTGATGTGAATCACAAAGCAAGAACATCTAATATATTTTTGTGTACCTAAGAAATCTGGAGAAAGGTACATTTAAGAAAGGGCTTAAAAAGTAAAACCAAGAGAAGCAGGGAAAATGGTCTTCACAGAGTGGACTGACTCTTTGTAGAGCTCCAGAGGTGAGATAATATACTCAAGGTCAAGAATATTCATATCCTTGGGCTCTTGTATAATTGTTTTAGCTATTTTTACTTAGAATTATTTCCTTTTCTATATAAGGAAATCAAGGATAAACTCTTTCACTAGTAATCTCAAGGAGCAAAAGTGAGAATGCTTTTGTGGTCTTTTCATGAATGGCAAAGTAGAGAAAGAGATGTACTTCTTTAGAAGGTAGCACAGCTCCTGTGTTGTGGTTTAATCAGATAGGAGAAGAACTTTAGATAGCAGGCATTTCCAGGAGACCTTGGATAAATGACTGATGCAGTGAATTAATTTAAAGGCTTTTCCTAGAATAGAAGATGTCTCCTTGGTTCATATGAGTTAATGTTCCAGAAGAGCACTCTGACCTGTAGAAGAGAGGTGAGTGCCTACCAGCTGAATCGGTAGCAGTGCTCCCATCCGCTGAGCCACCATTATGGAAGGCAGCCAGAGAAAAGTCATTAGCCAAGTGAATTGACCAAAGGCATTACCTTTAAACATCCAGGCCCAGTCAGAGAGACCTCAGGATAACCTCAGGTCAGTCTTTTTATGGTGTGGTTTGAGACTGTAGAATCATGTAAAATTGCTCATCCTCTGGACTTGGCTATTGCAAATCATATGTGCCTTAGCAAGTGAGAGGACTGGAGACAGGCATATGATAGTCTCACTCCACATCTTCCCTGAACAAAACTAAGCTTGGTACTTTGTATGCAGACACCTGTTTGTGAAAGAGACTATCAAGAGACATTTGGAAGAGTATGAATGCTTGTTACTGAAGTATAAAATGTGGGAAATACAGGCATACTTATGAAAATTCAAGCATGCTCAAAAATAAGCATGAATACTAATGCTTTTAGTGAAAACAAAATATTATAAAGCAAATCTCTGATGAATCTTAGAGCTGTAAGTGCTCTCCAATTATAAATACAGTTATATATGTGTACATATATACTGATTATTTCTGCTACAGTCTTTAATACAGTAGTATAATTATTGGCTATTTTCCCATCTCTTCAATTTTAATGTGGGCCCCATGTATTGTTTTTATGTTTCTTACATTGCCCAGTATAACAGTGAATATTACCTGATATATAGATGAAGCAATCCATTCAGTTTTACCAAAGTCATATTAATTGGTATTAATTTATCTAATCATTGGAATTACCAACAAGATTATATAGAAATGAGATATTAAATTTAGCAATATTCCCCAGTATTTAAAGTAATATATTTGCATTTTGACTATAAATATTTCAATAAATTAAATTTAATTAAATTAAACACAATAAATAGTTTAAGAATCTAATCCTTCTTACCTCTATCTGTACTTAGAGGAACATTTGAGAAAACCTTGGAGAATACAATTAATTTGTGTTTAGTTTCTAGAAATAGCATTTATTAAGGGCTAGATGAGCTTCCTACTGAAGAACTACTGGAACTTTTGTGACTATTCTGTTCTGCCTGACTTGAAAGTGCTAGAAAAGCAGCAAAGCTTCCCAATTGATGCCTTATATTTCAATTAACCATCTAGAGTTCTCCAGTCAGTCAGCTAATGAAATTTTACTTCCCAATTGTGATTAGAATAAAGAAATAGTATGTTTTAGTGGGGTGGGTCATTCAATACCCTGACCTAAAGCAAAGATGAAATTTTCAGCAAACCCCGACTCATTATCTCTGCAGGCTGAGGTCTAAAGGGCAAGGTTATTACTGGTAACTTCCAAAACAACTTAATGTATGTTTCACGGAAATGGAAAAAAAAAAAAAAATAGTCGTTTTAGCGAAGGAAATGCCACATCATTTATTTGTACGGTTTCATTCACAAAAAAGCCAGAATGATAATATAGGGCAAATGATTATTTTAGCCTGATGATTTTCAGGAAGTTCATTAACATTGCTAGGAATTCATTGTATTAAATTATTCTTCTTTATGTAGAGATGAAAAGTTTTAAAAGTTACTTTTCTTTTGGAATATTTTAAACTTGAATTTTTCTCATTTTATTCTGTGTGAGCAAGGGTCACAAAGGTAACCAGGAGAAAGAACTCGGTAAAGCTGTCCATACAACATGAATTACTGGGAGATGCTCGGAAACCAGAACATTAACTATTTTCATTCTGAAACTTATCTCCCAAGAAAGCTACACAGATGAATGCGTCGTACATTAAAGTTGCAAGTTGAGTCACATACAAAGGTTTTAAACCTTTACTCAAAAGGAATCTGCTGTTCAAAGCGTCTCTGTATGTGAATGTGTGGGCAAAAATCAAAGGCATTATCCTTCAAAATTATCTATTTGATTTTTCTGGTATGACATTTATAGTAAGGACATTTTAACATACATGGATGTAAGAAAATGACTGACTCAAGGTTACTTGTAAGGACATAATTTTTAATTATAATTTTTTAACAGGAGCTAGTTGGATATAACATTGATTTTGGGTCACATGCTCTGAATTCACCCTTCCCCAGCTTGTCTGTATTTAAAAGTCATTAATAGTAAAACTAATTTCTTTCATCTTTCTGGGTGCTGACAATGAAAAGTGAGCAAACAAGTTGAAGTGAATATAAATATTAGATGCCAAAGTGTATTGCTGATTTATCGTGGAATGGGGACTGGGTGTTATGTTGATCAGGATACATTCTACAGCATCTCACAGAGCCATTTCAATTCCTTTCAAAATGATGTCAAAGCTCTCAACTACAAGCTAGTAATTTGTACAGGATCTAGCTCTCTATACAAAAAGGCCACAATTTTTTTGCTACATTAATCTTTTTGCAAAATGAAAGATGGAAGGGAGGAGGAGGGGTGGAAAGCAGAAGAGAAGGGAAGAAAGAGGAGAGGGAGGGAGAAACTGAAGAAACTCATACACTGTCTGAGTCATAGATACTAAGGTTTATTCTCTCACTTTTTTTTTCTTCTTAGTTTGCGAAGAAACACATTTTCATCTGCTGTAGGGCTTTTGAGATGGAAACAAAGTGTAGACAAGTTAACATTAAAAAATAATAATAATAATAACTTATAATGTATCTTCCTTCTCCAGGGGATCTTTCCGACCCAGGGATCTAACATGCTTCGCTTAATGTCTCCTTTCTTACATTCCAGCCTATAAGAAGTACCGGCACCATTCTCAGAAACTATTCTGGTTGTCTCCACTTCTGTTTCTCTGCTTACTTTATTATTCTTTACTATAAATGAGCCTTTATCCTATTGTACCTTCAATTTTTCCCACTTTAGGAAATCTTACTGAATTATTACAAGCTCCATTAGGGTGGGCTTTTTTTGCTTGTTTTGCCTTGAGAAATATCTGGTGCTTAGCGGAGTTCAATCAATAACTGTTGAATGAATGAATTGCTCATTTATTTTGTAGTCCTTTCAGTGCTTCCTAACTTTGTACATGGTAAATATTCAGTAAATGCTTACTGAAGTGTGATTTTCTTTTCTTACTTTTCCTTCCCTCCCTTCTGCCTCCCTCCATCCCGCCCTTCCTTCCTTTTTCTTAAAAATAATACAAATGCAGTGTTAGTTGCAGAGATCTAGTTTTCAAACTTAATTTACGTGTCTTTCTTTGGAGCCTTGAATGTTTTGGAAGCAGTTCTCCCAAGGACTGGGCATTAGGATTTGGACTCCCTGCAAGACAGAAGGGCCCTCCTGAGCTCTTTTGGTTTTATGATAGCCTCAGTCTGCAGGAACGATCCCATATCTTAGGTTTTCTAGTGGGAAGTAGCTTTCACCACAGCCAAAATTTTTCCTTTTCTATCGGGTTAAATGAAACTTATCTTATTTTGATACCTAGATTACTCCACTTTAGGGGTTTTCTACTAGTGTTCTCTGAAATTTTATGGACAAAGCTTACACAAAAATTTTAATCACGTATTACAAATTTGTACAATTTATTTTTTAATTCAAAGTAAGCTATTAAGTGCGCTTCCCTGGTGGCTAAGACAACCTTGGAGAATACCCACTCCATTATTCTTGCCTGAAGAATTCCATGGACAGAGGAACCTGGGGGGCTACAGTCCATGTGATTGCAAAGAGTCAGACTGACCGACTAACACTTTTACTTTCTTTTTCAAGCTATTAAGTATTCAAGTATTGTAGGGAATTTTAACATGTTGGAGATAACACATGGATAAATGTGTGCTTTCAGTTTAGTTGAATTTTTGTTATTCTTATTTTTTCATGATTATTCATATATTTTGAAGGTTTTGAAAAAGTATTATGAATACAGACGTGAGTGACCATGCACAAGTTTTGTTTTGCTTTGTTTTGAAACTCAAGTTGTATAGGTTCATACATGGATACAGATATACAGTACTTCAACACATCCATGAGTTAGCAATTAATAGCAATGTGATCTTAAAAATATCAGTTTATGGTATGTTCTCCTCATTAACTCATCCAATAAATATGCAAAATAATATTTCTTATATGTCTATGACCTGCCCATAGAACTCTAGGCCCTGGGGATATAGACATAAACAAAACTGACAGTCTCTGTTCTTATGGAATTTTAATATTAATGGAAGTCAGGACAGAATATAGACAACTATGTAATATTCTAGGTCATAATAAGAGTGTATGAACAAAAAATGAGCAGGGTAAATGGTCTGGAAAAGCCTCTTTGATAAGATAATTGAACAGAGATCTGAGAAGAAGATAAACATCCTTAAGGTTTCTTAGGGCGGAGAGTTCTGAGAAGTGCCAGTGTGAAAGCCCTAAAAGAGAAACCTTTAGTCACAGAAGAGTAAGATGATCTGGAGAACAAACATGAAATCAAAGATCATTTTGAGATTGTAAGAGTTGTTAAAATGAAGTGAAAAGTGTTTCTTTGTGGGAGACCAGAATATTATTAATTTGATGTAACCAAAACAAAAGTAAGTTCTAAGGCTAATACAGAGGATGAGATGGTTGGATGGCATCCCTGACTTAACAGACATGAGTTTGAGCTCCGGGAGTTGGTGGTGGACAGTGAAGCCAGGCGTGCTGCAGAGCACATGGTCACAAAGAGTCAGACACAGCTGAGCAACTGAACTGAACTGAAGACTAATAATACAGGGACAGATGATCCACTAACAATCTAAAATCAAAATGTTATTTTCCTCTACAGAATCAAGATTTTCACTGATTTACTTTTTGAGATTATTTATTTCAGACTATAAGTGAATGCCTATGTATCAAATATCACTTTATCTCCTCTTTGTTTTTCAGTGCCCAATAATATTTTGTTAAAATATAATTATCAGCTAAAAATATATGTAACTTACAATTACTGAGTCATTAGGAACTTGGATAACTTAATCAGGAATGTTGTAACTGCAAAAAACAAAAATTGAAAAGGAGACAAATTATATTTATGTGTTAATACTGGAGAGCAAATTATCAGAGCCACCTATTTTATTTTATTAATTTTTGTTTGTTTTTTCTTTTTCCCTTACTATAAGTAATAGACAACTGTAATCATGAAAGAGAATACAGTCAGAAAGACATGGGTAAATTTAGTAAATGTTCCCTGCTCTGTTTATAACTGAGATTGACTACTGCTTGTTTCCATAATGCAATAAAGTATCATAAGGTCAATTTAATTAACTATCTCATGATTCTGTAAACCCTAGTATTTGTATGGTAGGCTGGTAACATGTTTCAAATTTGGTTTATAGGTTTATTTTCATGTACAAAATAGGGATAAAATAGATTTTTTAGTTTTAAAAAATTGGCAAGATTTTCAACAATGTGGATCTTCTTACAAAGAACACCTGATGTTATAGTCAAGTTTTCTTGAAAATATATTCATGTTTGAGACTAGATCTTAATATACATATATATATATGGAAAACAGGGAAGTGACGATACAGAAATGATATGCTTAATATGCTTATATTATTTAGAGGAATAACAATAGCGTGATAATAGTACAATAATCTACTTAGTTTATTGAATAAAAATTCTGTAGAGTTTTATGTAATAATAAAGTATATAATATTTGCAACTAGTTTAATATCTGCAACTATAAAGAAATAAATTCACTGCTGTATATCAGATAATAAGCAATATGTAAACAATAAAAGGTACTTGGAGTGTTATACACTCCTCTCTCATTGAATGATGGAACATACAGATAGAAAATCGTTAATCCCTGAAAAACATAATCAAATTTATTCTTCACTCAACAATAACAGAATGCATATTTTCTCATGTGCACATTAAACATTCAAATAGACTATTTTCTAGGCCATTATATAAGGCACAGCAAACTAAAGCATATATAATTACACAAAATAGACTGCAACTTAAAATCCATAGCAGAAAGTACTTAGAAAATCCAAACATGAAAATTAAATAAGACACTTCTGAATAACCCAAGAGTCAATAGGAAGTCTTGAGGGAAATTATCAAATATTGAACTGAATGAAATAAAAATACAGCATATCAAAATTCATGAAGTTCAGTGAAAGCAGTGATTATATACACATTAAAAGTATTGGATACTCAAGTCAGAATAGAAGAATAGTCTTAAATAAGTAATTTAAATATGTTCTGTAAAAAACAAATAAAACAAGAGAAATTAAATCCAAAGAAAGAGGTCATATTATATAAGAAAGGGGAGTGGAATCAGCAAAATTGAAAACAAGAAAATAATAGCGAATATCAATAAAAATATAAATAATTAAAAATAATTTGTACATTTCTAATAAGATGGAAGGAGTACATCAAGGCTGTATATTGTCACCCTGCTTATTTAACTTCTATGCAGAGTACATCATGAGAAACGCTGGGCTGGAAGAAACACAAGCTGGAATCAAGATTGCCGGGAGAAATATCAATAACCTCAGATATGCAGATGACACCACCCTTATGGCAGAAAGTGAAGAAGAACTAAAAAGCCTCATGATGAAAGTGAAAGAGGAGAGTGAAAAAGTTGGCTTAAAGCTCAACATTCAGAAAACTAAGATCATGGCATCTGGTCCCATCACTTCATGGCAAATAGATGGGGAAACAGCAGAAACAGTATCAGACTTTATTTTTGGGGGCTCCAAAATCACTGCTGATGGTGATTGCAGCCATGAAATTAAAAGACGCTTACTCCTTGGAAGGAAAGTTATGACCAGCCTAGACAGCATATTGAAAAGCAGAGACATTGCTTTGTCAACAAAGGTCTGTCTAGTCAAGGCTATGGTTTTTCCAGTAGTCATGTATGGATGTGAGAGTTGGACTGTGAAGAAAGCTGAGTGCCGAAGAATTGATGCTTTTGAAGTGTGGTGTTGGAGAAGACTCTTGAGAAGAGTCCCTTAGACTGCAAGGAGATCCAACCCGTCCATCCTAAAGGAGATCAGTCCTGAGTGTTCATTGGAAGGACTGATGGTGAAGCTGAAACTCCAATACTTTGGCCACCTCATGAGAAGAGTTGACTCATTGGCAAAGACCCTGACCTGATGCTGGGAAAGATTGGGGGCAGGAGGAGAAGGGGATGACAGAAGATAAGATGGCTGGATGGGATCACCAACTCGATGGACATGGGTTTGGGTAAACTCCGGGAGTTGGTGCTGCAGTTCATGGGGTTGCAAAGAGTCGGAAACAACTGAGCAACTGAACTGAACTGAACAAGAAGGATCAGAAACAAAAGAGAGAGTATATATGTCAGTTTTAGAAATGAGGAAGTATTGATCACTATATAGTATATAGATATTAAAATGATAAGGGAATTTTACAAATAACTCTATGCCCATATAATTGACAACCTAGATTAAGTGGGTCAATTTCTTAATATTAAAAAAATACCAAAACTTACTCAGAAAGAAATAGATGATTTTAATAGACCTATATCAATTAAAAGTTTTTATATGTAACTATAAACTTTTTAACAAAGAAATCAGCCTTAGATGTATTCACAGTGAATTCACATGTCCTTTAGGGAAGAAATCAAATTCGGCCAGTCTCTTGCAAGAATATATGACAGACAAGATGAAAACAATACCCATTTATTTAATGATTCCTATGTTTCCCTAAGGGCTTCCCAGATGGATCAGTGGTAAAGAATCAGCCTGCCAATTCAGGAGACACAAGAGACACAGGTTCAATCCTTGGGTCAGGAAGATCCCTTGGAAAAGGAAATGACAACTGACTCCAGTATTCTTACCTGGGAAATCCCATGGACAGAGGAGCCTGGCAGGCTACAGTCCAGGGGGTTACAGAATCAGACACTACTTAGCAACTGACCATGAGTACAATGTTTTTCCAATGCTAAAAGCAGATAAAATATATTAGAAAAATAGGGAGTTCTCCGGTGGTCCAGCAGTTCATACTCAGGTTTTCACTTCCATTGACCTGAGTTGATCCCTGGTCAGGAACTAAGATCTCACAAGTCACATGGTCTGACCAAAAACAAACAAACAAAAAAGATATTGCATGAAATACAAACCAAATACCAATATACCTCATGAGCACTGACACAAAATTCTCAAAAAAATAACACTTTGAATCCAGCAAAATACAATGCACTATAAGCAAGTGGAGTTTACCCCAAGAATTCAAGCTGGTCCAAAATTCAAAAAACAATATAATTCATTATATTAAGAAACTAAAAATAGAAGCCTTATTGTCCCTGCAGTCCAAGGGACTCTCAAGAGTCTTCTCCAACACCACAGTTCAAAAGCATCAATACTTCGGCGCTCAGCTTTCTTTATAGTCCAACTCTCACACTTATCTCTCATCACTACTGGAAAAATCATAGCCTTGACTAGACAGACCTTTGTTGTCAAAGTAATGTCTCTGCTTTTTAATATGCTGTCTAGGTTGGTCATAACTTTCCTTCCAAGGAGTAAGCGTCTTTTAATTTCATGGCTGCAGTCACCATCTGCAGTGATTTTGGAACCCCAAAAAATGAAGTCAGCCACTGTTTCCACTGTTTCCCCATCTATTTGCCATCTCTTTCAGAATTTCCATGAAGTGATGGGACCCAATGCCATGATCTTAGTTTTCTGAATGTTGAGCTTTAAGCCAAAGTTTTCACTCTCCTCTTTCACTTTCGTCAAGAGGCTCTTTAGTTCTTCCTCACTTTCTTCCATAAGGGTGGTGTCATCTGCATATCTGAGGTTATTGATATTTCTCCCGGCAATCTTGATTCCAGCTTATGCTTCATCCAGCCCAGCATTTCTTATAATGTATTCTGCAAATAAATTAAATAAGCAGGGTGAGACTATACAGCCTTGACATACTCCTTTTTCTATTTGACCAGTCTGTTGTTCCATGTCCAGTTCTAATTGTTGCTTCCTGACCTGCATACAAGTTTCTCAGCAGGTCAGGTGACCACCTGACCTGTTGGTAGTCCCATCTCTTTCAGAATTTTCCACAGTTTATATGATCCACACAATCAAAGGCTTTGGCATAGTCAATAAAGCAGAAATAGATATTTTTCTGGAACTCTCTTGCTTTTTCGATGATCCAGCAGATGTTGGCAATTTGACCTCTGGTTCGTCTGCCTTTTCTAAAACCAGCTTGAACATCTGGTACGACTTCTTAAAAACCTATCTCCTGAAAGCCTAAACTGCCTTCTGTTGGGTGGAAGCCTTATTAATAACATGAACAGACAATTAACATATTGTCTGTTATATGATCTATATACTGTTTTCTTACAATAAAGTAAGCTAGAGAAATGTTATTAAGGAAATCATAAGGAAAATACATTTATAGTACTGTACTCTATTTATTGTTAGTGTAATTCTATAGCGTCTGTTTACAAGTTGAATCATCTGTCAGTGTCTGCATCAGTATTATTTGTATGATACTGTTACCAGATTTGGGAGAGTGAGGATTGAAGAGGACCCTCCCTTGTGGGCCTCCGTTCTTGGTAAGGACACAAAGAAGAATCTGAGGTCTTACCCATAGCAAAAACAAGTTCATTGAATAAAGAACAAAAAGAGCAGAAAGAAAAGAAAGAGCACCTCAAGGGAGAGGTGGGCCATGCCAGGAGAGGCACTGGTACCAGAATAAAGAGGTACAGGGTTTTCAAGACTGTGCTTTTACATGTATATTTAGGCAGGCATGGACTGACAGTTGCAAGTTACATAACAACAGGCTCTGTTGTGCATGTCTTTCCCATAATTCAGTCTGTTATAATCAGATGTATACATATATAGAATATTTATGAACCCTTAGTGGGCTCCTGGCTGCCTAAGGTCACTTGAGAACACAGCTGTGCAGCAAGGTCACATTTGGAGAAAACCCTGTGGTTAGTTTGTATCCACTATGTGCCTAGGGTGCATACATATGCCAGGAATTGGATAAATCTCTGTGGTTATTTTGTAGCATATCTATGAGCTCCCTTGGGCTATATTAGGGGGTGTCTGGGGTGGGGCTAGAGATCAGCTTGCATTGCTCATGTCTAACTTCCTACCTAACGGTACAAAACACTCTGGATAATATAAGTATTACTAACACTAGACCTAAAAAATGAAAATATAATGTAAAGAAGAAATTTTTATTTGTTTACAGGTATAATAAATTGCATATTGATAATGAAGAAACAACAATATGTTTGCTTTATGGTGACATAGAATAATAGAATTGCTTCCTGATAACCTAGTCTATAAACTAATGAATAAATTATTATAAAATTTTTATGGCATACAGTATAACAATCAAATCCATAGTAAAATACTGGAAACACTGTTACATTATTTTAAAGCCATTCACCTGTGATGTTAGGCTGATAACGCAGTTTCTCCAATTATGAGAAAGAGGCATACAGTATTGTAAAATAATTATTTGAAAGTGAAGTTACAAAACAGTAAAAAACTTAGCACATTATTAATTTTATATTAAATATCATCACCCCATGCCTAAGTAAGCATAGGCTATCCACTTCAATACAAGTCCTGCACACAGTGTTCTACACAATGAATTTTTCAGTTCGATTCATTCACTTGCTTTGTCTGACTCTTTGCAACCCTATGGACTGCAGCATGCCAGGTTTCCCTGTCCATCACCAACTCCCGGAGCTTGCCCAAACCCATATCCATTGAGTCCATGATGCCATCCAACCATGTCATCCTCTGTCATCCCCTTCTCCTCCCACCTTCAATCATTCCCAGCATCAGGGTCTTTTCCAGTGAGTCAGTTCTTCGCATCGGTGGCCAAAGTTTTGGAGCTTCAGCTTCAGCATCAGTCCTTCCAGTGAATATTCAGCGTTGATTTCCTTTAGGCAGTGACAATCATGATGATGAAACAAAAACTCTCATACATTTCTTGCCTTACCATTATTGAATTTTCACATGAAGGTACATGTATACACAGCATTTAAGTTTTTTAACTATATAGTGTAATGATTATTTACTATTCCTCTATGGGGTCGCACAGAGTCGGACACGACTGACGCGACTTAGCAGCAGCAGCAGCATGTGGAAATGGATAATGGTAAATGTCTTCATCCTTGTTGTCTTCACCTTAATTAGGTTGGGGAGGAGGAGGAGTAAGAGTGTTGGTTTTGCTGTCTCTGGTAGCAGAGATACAATAGCTGGAGAAGGTGAAACTTCAGGCAGGAGAAACAGGCACTCCTGGTGTAACTTTATGAAAACACATCATAGTTTGTCTGATTTTTTGCTGTTTCATTTCTCTAAAATTGTTTCTATATGGTTCCACCACTTGCCTTACTTGTTTTGCCATATTGTAGGAGCATCGGCATCATAAAAGAAGTCAAAAGTAGTCTTGAATAATTAGAACCCTTCTACTAGATTGTCAATTTGTTTTTCTTGCACTCCTTCTATCTTCTTCCTCATTGTCTGACACTGCTTCGGAAGTAGTCATCTCCGTCAAGACATCTCTGTTAATTCCTCTGGTTCATTATCTTCTGAATTTCTCTAGGATGCATGTGTAGAAATCCTTCACCGCCATCTTTTTTTCCCCAAATCCACAATCTATTTCATAATTTCCTTGACTGGCTCTGTTGTAAATCCTGTGAAGTCATTCATAATTTTTGGACAGTTTTCTCTAGCAGGAGTTTATTGTTTTAGACTTGATGGCTTTCACAACTTTTTATACCAATTATGACATTGTTAGTTATATAGTATTTCCAGACTTTATAATGTTCTATTGGAATAGTCCTCTCCATAGAATATGGTGTGTAATGAGTCTTAAAGGTCTTTATGACCCAATAACCTAGAGGCGGAATTAGAGAGGTTGTGTTTGGGGGCAAGCAGATCGCTTTAATGCCGTTGCTAGTAAACACATGGGATTCTTGGTGGCCAGGGGCATTGTTCAATATCAAAAAAGCTTTAAGAGGTAGTTCCTTACAAACAAGGTACTTCTGGACTTCAGGGACAAAGCATAAATGGAACCAGCTCAGAAAGAGGATTCTCATTGTCCAGGCCTTCTTGTTGTGGTACAGCCAAAAAACTGGCAGCTTGTGTTTACCTTTTCCTGTCAAGGTGCTAGTCTTGATATGACTCCATTTGAGTATCCCTTTATGCCTTAAATCCTGGTGTGCAATTCACTTCCTTACTAATAAATGTCCTTTGTGGCATTTTTTTTTTCCCCAAAATAGGGCACTTCTCTATGCATTAAAAACCTATTTAGGCAGAAATCCTTTCTCCTTAATGATTTTCCAAAAAGCACCTGGGAACTTATCTGCTGTCTGTTAGTCTGTGGAAACTGCTTTTCCTGTTATCTTGACATTGTTTTAAGCCAGACCTCTTTTTAAAATTATCAAATGATCTTTTACTGTCATTAACTTCTCCACTTTTAGATCCTTCACCTTCTTTTTGCTTTAAGTTTTTATATAATGACTTGGTTTTTAATCAAATCAATTTAGAGTCTTTAGGTATGCCTTTCTTATAGCAATCCTGCACCTCCATAAAAGCTGTGTTTTCAATAGGAGATAAAAGGATATTTCCCATAATGTCCAAGGTTTTTGTGCCTGCTGGCATAGCTGCAGCTACAGCTTCACGGATTTCCTTTTATTTTTTAATGTTGGTCCTTATGCTGTATTTATTTATGTTTAAATGATAGACAGTGGCAGCTGTAGACCTCAATCTATAGTACATAATCAAGCAATTCAACTTTTTCTTGTAATATCATGACTTTTCTCTGTTTCTTGGTAGCACATCTAGCATCACTAGCGGCACTTCATATGGGTTCCTTGGTATTATTCGGAGTTTACTGCATGGCACTAAACACAATGAAAATACATGTAAACTGAGAGATACTTTATTGTGATGTGCAATTTACTGGAGAGTTTTAGTGTGTATGTGGAGATGATTAGTACTACATGATGTTTTAAGCTGATGCTCTCAATACTTGACCTCACCACAATAGCAGTAGGAAGTGGTTTTGAAATTATTACCATGATGCTGTATGTACTGCAGTTAATTTTATGTAGTTATGAGTTAATACATTTGTTTACATTTCTGTCCACTGCAAATGGCACCATGTAAGGTCTGTAAGTGTTTGTGTGCATAGAATTTGATAAATGTTAACTTTTTTTCATAGATTTGTGCGTGCTTTATGATAGTAAATGATAAAATGAATTAGTATTTATATTTTATGCATTCATGATATACCTTTTTCTTAATTTTTTCGATATTTCTAGGCTATGAGGTTCATCTTCAAGTTTATTTAAATTGTTGCAAATCTCCAAAATTTTTTTCCAATATATTTATTTTTTTAAAAATCACTTGTAAGTGGACCTATGCAGTTCAAAACTGTGTTGGTCAAAGGTCAGTTGTGTATTATTTTTACAGTGCTTTGAATTATTCTGTAGGTCTAGAGTTCAATTCTTTTGGATAGATTGTATTCCTGTCCTTCCAAGTTCACCGATCCTTTGTTTCCCCCTGCAATGCCAAATCTACTCTTAGTTTCACCCAATAAAAATTTAATTTTAGATAATCTAGTTTTTATACCTAGAAATTTGGGGTGTTTTAAAAAAATATTCCATTTCTATTTATTAGGTTTCTATTTTATAAATGCTTATGTATATTTAGAATAGCTCTTTTAGCATTTTTTGATGAATCCATCATCCCGTAATTTCTGGGTCTTTTTTTAAGTCAGTTTTATCCTGATTTTGTCTCACTGTTTCTGGCTGTTTGTGTAGTAATTTTGATTGGCTGTTGAACATTGTAATTTTATTAGTGTTTGTTTTTTTTTAATTTTTTTGCCCTAAAATTGATTATTTGGATAAATTTTACCTCTGTTTGTTTTTAAGCTTTGTTAGTGCATGAATATTCATAGTCAAAGAGTATCTTCACTCCAGAGCCATCTCAGCACCGGTCTCCACTGATTACTGTAGTGTCTCCACTTGTGGTAGGTTGAAGCATGAATGTCTGCCTGCCCTGTGTGAGTTCTTGGAATTGTTATGCATACACATCATTGGTCTTTCTTTGTCCTGTCTTTTAGAGTTTTGCTCCATGTATGCACAGCCTAGTACACAGCCTAGTACAAAGACTCAGGAATCTCTAAACAGATTTCCAGAGTCCTCTGCGGACATAGTTCCCTCCTTTCCAGAACTCTGACTTACACTTCTAGCTGACACAGACTCCCCAAAAACCTGCTCTCCATCTTCCCATTTAGGATGTCAAAATGCCAGGGCCATTTGGATTTCCCTTTTTGCATTAATGGTCTGAATTGTCTCTAGAAAAGAAATGGGAGACTTGTTTGTCTCATATGATTTATATTCCATCTTTCAAGGATTGCAAATCTGCACTGTATGTTGTCCGAGGTCTTGAGATAGTTTCATGTATTTTGTGTAGTTTCTAGTTGTTTATGGTGGGAAGTTCTGTCCTTGTTTATTCTTCATGGATCATAGCAGAAATTTGTTGTATAAAATTGATAAGAATAAATCTTAAAGCTTAAGACCTATATTAATGGTAAAGCCTTTGTGATATTAGTTCTAAGAGTGAAGTTAAGGCTTGAGATAGTGGTAAAATATGGAGTTTACAGTCTCATACACCTGTATTTGGATGTTGGATAAGCTACTTAATCTTCTCACTTTCAATTTCTTCCTTATAATATGTTATTATAAAACCTACTTCAGCTTTTTATGAGGGTTTAATGAGGTTTTAGGCCTGCATCTTAGCTTGTCATTATTTTAGATTTGATGTATGAAATCAAAAAAGATAAAAATGTAATCTAAAAATGTTTATGCTTATATTAATTTTATTCATAATTTGAGCAATTTAATGCATTTAAATTATAAAACTCCTCATTCTCAAGTATAAATGAGAAGAGAATAAGTTGATATTTGCTATAAATTTAATTTTACTTATTATGTCCTCTGCAAGATTCAACAATAAATCAAGCACAAATTCCCAAGCACATGGTTTGTCAGCTACAAAGCAGAAATCTTTCATTTCTATTAGTTAGATGTGTGCTGCTAAGTCGCTTCAGTCGTGTCCGACTCTGTGCGACCCCATAGACGGCAGCCCACCAGGCTCCACCATCCCTGGGATTCTCCAGGCAAAGTTAGATGTGTACCTAAGCTCAATTTTCACATTACACATATCTAAGTAGAAAACTGTTTTTAATCAACATGTTGTAATTTTCCTCTCAGAAGACTGTCTTGTTTTTATAATTGTAGTATTTATTAGTTTATCTGCTATAGGCTCTGTCCTTTCAGCTATACTTTGATGAAAATGACAGAGGTGATCAGTAAAAATATATTGGGTGACCAAAAGGCTTCTTGGGGCTTTCTGTAATGGTTTATGGAAAAATATGAATGAACTTTTTGGCCAACTCTATAAAATAGGAAAAATAAAGTACAATCTAAAAATATTCCCCTTACGCTCTGTAATGACCAGAGGGGTGGAATGGGGGGTGAGAGGGGGGTTCAAGAGGAAGGGGATATGTGTACATGTATGGGTGATTCATACTGTTGTACACTAGAAATTAGCACAACATTGTGAAGCAATTATATGCCATTAAAAAAGAAGGCAAGATAAAAATATTCCCCTTCAGTTTGATTGTAAATGTTGCTGCCTTCCCTTCGCTCTCCCTTTGCTCCATTTTGAGAAGAGTTAGAGTATATGACAGTTTGTGAAAGACCACTGTAAGTTGTTTGTGACAAAATAAAATCAGAGAACCTTTGGTGACTAAGGATAAATTCATTCTTAAAGCGAGTCTTTGTTCTCCATGTGCCAGATGTGTTACAGGTCTGAAGATGCAGTGGTGAAAAACAAAGCTTTACCATCATGAAGATTCATCATTAAAGCTAACACTTACACAGTGTTTATTGTGTTCTAAGTACTTTTAAAATAATTAATTTAAACTTCAGAACAATCCTATGAGATAGGTAGCCTTATTATTGCCAGGGACACTGAGGCACAAATATTATTAATTTGTCCCAATTCCCAAGCTAAGTAATAGGCAGAGCTGTAATTAAAACCTAGCATATCAGACTGCAAAGCTCATATTAATATATGTGCTAGTGGGGAGAGAGAGAGAGAGAGAGGTCATATTAAATATATGCTGATGTGCTTAGTCGTGGCCAACTTTTTGCAACCCCATGGACTGTAGCCCACCAGGTTCCTATGTCCATGGATTTTTCCAGGCAAGAATACTAGAGTGGGTTGCCATTTCCTTCTCCCATATTAAATATAAAGCAATAAAATACAGTCTGTTCTTCAATCCACAGGGTTTGCTTGTGCATATGGGGGGCTGACAGTACTATGCCATTTTATGTAAAAGACTTGAGCATTGGCAGATTTTGGTATCTGCAGGGGTTCCTGGAACCCATGCCCCACAAACACTGAGGGAATAATTAGATAATTATTCATGTCATGGAGTAAAATACAACAGGGGAGAAAAATAAGGGAAAACGTGTATGGGGAACCTGTTTTAAAGAAACTTATCAAATGCCACTGAGAAAGTGGCATTTGAGTAAACCTGTTGGGGAAAAATATGCCTGTGTATTTAAGGTATATAATATATGTGTTTATATATGTGTGTAAGTTATGTATATGTATATTCTATTTTATAGAATAGAGGCTAAATAATAAAAAAGGCTAAAAATTTCAGGTCATTACGCAGATTAGTTTAGCACATCTGTTTAATTTGCAGATACTATGTTTAAATGTAACTGCTTCTGTCAATCAACATTAATTCAAACTCAAAAACACCCAAAATATTCAAATAGTTGTTACTAATGGGAGAGTTCAGTGACTTAAAATGGGAGCAAAAAAGCCTGTTTTCTTAAATTTGTGGATGATTACTAACACATTCTTTGGTGATCAGTTCTAGCCATAAAATTGAGTGTGACTGATCATTATGAAATGTGCACTAATGATGATTAATTGTACTGACTAAACACACTGTTAAAGCCTGCAATGATTCAACTTGTCATTGTTGAAAAAACTTAAATGCGTTAATAAGCTGATGCAACTTGTTTTATTTAAGCATAACATTTTTCTGGGTTTCAATTAATACTTTGGTCCCCTGATGTGAAGAGCCAACTCATTGGAAAAGACCCTGATGCTGGGAAAGATTGAGGCCAGGAGGAGAAGGGAGCGACAGAGGATAAGATGGCTGATGGCCTCACTGATGCAAAAGTAGAGTTGGATAGACACCTAAATAACTTACAAATGATGACTGCTATTTAATATGATTTTCTAAATGAATATATCGTAATAAATGCCAAAAGCATCATGATTTGGTTAATAATGAATAATATGGTTTGTAAGAAAAGAGTTAATCATCACAGAATAAGAAGTTGTATGTTCAATTGTTTGTTTTTTCCCGTACCTAATATTTTGCATAATAGTGGCATTTGTTTTACTCTAAGTCAGTTAACTTGCAGAAGCATAAGCAAGATTTTAAAGCACATAAAGACAAAATAAAATGATTTTAAATGAAAACCATCAGTGCTGGAGAAGGAAGGTCTATGAACAAACAGAATTATGGTGGAGTTTCTCAGCTTCAGCCTTGGTCTCATTTGGGAATGGATGACTTTTCCTCATGGAAGACTGTCACAGACATTGTAAGATACTTAACATCATTCCTGTCCTCTACCCACTAGATGCCAGTAGAATTTCCTTACCCATCAACCCAGCCATGACAACCAAATATCTTTCTAGACTTGGCCAAATGTCCCCTGGGGGACAAAGTACCCATGGATAAGAATGGAATCAGTATTAAAAATGCCTTCTTGTATTAATAGTCATATTAATAATGATAAGTAGATTCTTGTGTGTTCATGCTCAGTTGTGTCTGACTTTTTGTGACCCCATGGATTGTAGCCTGCCAAGCTCCTCTGTCCGTGGGATTTCCCAGGCAAGAATACTGGAGTGGGTTACCATTTCCTTTTCAGGGGATCTTCCCAACCCAAAAACTGAACCTGAGTCTCTTGCATCTCCTGCTTGGCAGGTGAATTCTTTACCACTGAGCCACTTGGAAAGCCCAATAAATAGACTAGCAAATTTATTTATTAAGAACAAATTATATTCCAAGTGTTTTGATAGGCTAAAATATACATCGCCTCATTCATTTCATCTGTCCATGTGAGGAAATACTCTTGTGACAGTTGTTTGAGAGATATGGGAACTGAGCTCCAAGAGATTGACTTGCATGTCCAAAGCCCTATAGCCAGTAAATAGCAGAGAAAGCATTTGAAGTTAGCAAGTCATAGCTGTCTGATTTAAGGAATTATACTCGCAGCCAGTTTTCTTCACTCTCTTCATTTCCTTAAAGTTTGAATTTAAAATGATTTCCGTGGATTCAAGAATCAAATGTAAAAAGAGAAAGTTATAGCCAATAAAAATGGTTGAGACTTTTTATACAACCCAGTAAATACTATGGGTGACATTTAGAATATGCAAAACATACATTATACCATTTCACTGCTGCTGCTGCTGCTAAGTCACTTCAGTCATGACATACTCTTTGTGACCCTATGGACTGTAGCCCACCAGGCTCTTCTCTCCAAAGGATTCTCCAGACAAGAATCCTGGAATGGGTTGCCATGCCTTCCTCCAAGTTATTTTCCTGACCCAGGGATCAAACTCAAGTCTCTCTACATCTACCTGCATTGGCAGGCAGGTTCTTTATGACTAGCGCCACTGGGGAAGCCCAATATCACATCACATCATTCATCAGTTGGTACTTGGGAAAGTGTTTCACTGCTTATTGGATTTGGCTTACACATTCAAGGAGGAAGAACACATGGGCAGGAGGACCTCTCAAGAGGTTGCAAAACTCTCAATACTGGGACAAAGGCAAAAAATAAAGAAAAACTAAACCGAGTGGGAAAAAAAGGCCTCATGCCTCTCTGTAGAGAGTATGTTAAACTTGCCAGACTAACAGAATAAAATAGAAACATGTGTCATTCTCTGTTAACCGTACATGCTTACTGTCTCAGTTTTCATGGGTCAAGGATAATCTGAAATCCAGGTATTCACGAGGTCCACATTCTCATCAGAGCCTGGAGTAGAGAAAAATTCACTTCCAGACTCTCACAGATTGCTGAAGGCATTACAGTTATAAAACTAAAGTCCTCACTTTCTTGATGGTCTTTGAACTGGAACTGCTTTCAGATCCTATAGGTTGCTTTTATTTTCTGGACACAAGCCCCTCTCATAAGTGTTCTTTTAAAATGGTAGCTTATTCCATCAAAACCAGGAAGAGAAAGACATCTTCTTGACAGGCTTGTATACAAATACATGCTTACATATTTTTATAGAGAAGTACATGCTTGCATAATAAATATGTTCATAAATATGTGTATGTGTATTTTCATATAGGGAATATAAAGGGATAAATAAATAAATAAATATACATATATATATTATATACTGGTATATACATTTAGAACTGGACATGGAACAATTAACTGGTTCAAAAGTGGGAAAGGAATACAACAAAGCTGAATATTGTCACCCTGTTTATTTAACTTATATGTGGAGTACATCATGAGAAATGCTGGGCTGGATGAAGCACAAGCTGGAATCAAGACTGCAGGGAGAAATAGCAACAAACACAGATATGCAGATGATACCACTCTAATGGCAAAATGTGAAGAGGAACTAAAGAGCCTCTTGAGGGTGAAAGAGGGGAGTGAAAAAGCTGGCTTGAAGCTCAATATAAAAAATAAAAACTCAGACCATGGCATCCAGATGCATCGCTCCATGGCAAATAGAACAGGTTTTCTTTTCTTGGGCTCCAAAATCACTGCACATGGTGACTGTAGCCATGAAATTAAAAGATGCTTGCTCCTTGGAAGAAAAACTGTGACAAACCTAGACAGCGTATTAAAAAGCAGACATCACTTTGTCAACAAAGGTTCATGTACAGTCAAAGCTATGATTTTTCCATAGCTTTCCAAAGCTTTCCATAGCTTTTTTCCATGTGAGGGTGTGAGAGTTGGACCATAAAGAAAGCTGAGTGCCGAAGATTTGATGCTTTTGAACTGTGGTGCTGGAGAAGACTCTTGAGTGTCCCTTGGATAGCAAGGAGATCCCATCAGTCAGTCCTAAAGGAAATCAACCTGTAATATTCATTGGAAGGACTGATGCTGAAGCTCCAATTCTTTGGCCACCTGAGATGAAGAACTTACTCATGGGAAAAGACCCTGATACTGGGAAAGATTGAAGGCAAAAGTAGAAGATGGCAGCAGAGGATGAGATAGTTAGATATCATTATTGACTCAGTGAACATGAATCTGAGCAAACTCCTTGAGGTAGTGGAGGACAGAGGGACCTGTTGTGTTACAGTGCACATGGTCACAAAGAATGGTACACAGCTTAACAACTGAACAATAGCAGTGACGTAAAAAAAAAGTCAGTGTCAATGTGGATACAGATTTATATCTACATATACATATATGTATATATGTTGGAGAAGGCAATGGCACCCCACTCCAGTACTCTTGCCTGGAAAATCCCATGGACAGAGGAGCCTGGTAGGCTACAGTCCATGGGATTGCTAAGAGTTGGACACGACTGAGCGACTTCACTTTCACTTTTCCCTTTCATTCACTGGAGAAGGAAATGGCAACCCACTCCATTATTCTTGTCTGGAGAATCCCAGGGACGGCGGAGCCTGCTGGGCTGCCGTCTATGGGGTCGCACAGAGTCGGACACGACTGAAGTGACTTAGCAGCAGCATACATATATGTATATAATATATTTATGTGTATTATATATATATACACATATGTGAATATAATCATAGGAATGACATAATGACATTTCAGCACCTTTCCCATGTTTTAACAGTAAAAAGCAAATCATGGATCCAGTGCACATTCCAGATTAGGAGATTTTACAGAGTATAAACATAGGAGTCATCATTAGATTGTTGAAATTACAGTTTTAAAACTAAGGTCCTCACTTTCTTGTGTGAAGACACAACTAGTCTGAGAAGCATTAGTTCAGAACAACCATGACAGTTTCACAACTTTTATCTTTTTTTTAAGAATTCAAATGAAAAAGCAAACAGGCAAAACATCAAAAATATAACCATGAAATTAGAAGAAAATACTCATTTTAAATAAAAGAAAATTCATGTCTTTATAGAATATAATTTCCTGAATATAACATTAGCATCTATTTGTAACAAACTTCCTCACTCAAAAAAACATTTTCAGATCTCTGCATGAGAGAGAAGAATCCTTAGAAAGAACTTTTACAAAAACTTATCTCTACTCCTTCAATTTACAGAACAGTCACAAATACGTCATCAAATCAAAGAATCAATGACAAGATACATCATTGCTTTGTATTTCCTCTCAAAGGAAAAACCTGGTAATTAAATTGTTGCCCTATATTATTACTCATTTTGTTAAAATTTTACTAGTTAATACAACTCCTTTAAAATTAGCTTACCTTTATTTTTTTTCACTCTTATTAAAAGAGAAAGCATACCTAAAATGTTGGTTAATATGGTCACAACATTTATTTACTTTCAGTCTGACTCTTTTTTTTTTAACTTTATTCAAAATTCTGTTGTGTTTCTTCATTTGTTTTGTATCTTGGATTCCACGAATACTTGAAATCACACAGTATTTGTTTTGTCTGACTTAATTCACTTAGCATAACATTTTCTGTGTCCATTCATATTGTCACAGGTGGCATGGTTTCATTTTTTATTTTCTGTCTGAGAAATATTCCTGTGTGTGTATTATGTGTATAATATCACGTCATTTTTATCCATTCATCTAGAGATGAGCTCTTAGGTTTTCACTTATGTAAAAAGGGTTGCAGTTCACTTGGGGGTGCATAAATCTTTCTTAATTAGTGATTTTATTTTCTTCAGATAAATACCCAGGATTGAAATTGCTGGATCATGTGATAGTTCTATTTTTAATTTTTGAGGAGTATTCATACTGTTGCCTGTAGTGGCAGCACCAATTTACATTTCCACCAAAAATGCAGAAGAGTTCCCTTTTCTCCACATCCTTGCCAGCACTTGTTATTTGTCTCTTTGGTAATAGCCATTCTGACAGTATGAGGTAATGTCTCATTGTAGTTTTGATTTACATTTCTCTAATTAGTGATGTTAAACATTTTTTCATGTGTCTGTTGTTCCTCTCTATGTTTTCCTTGGGAAAATGTCTATTCAGATCCTCTACCCATTTTTTTAAATCAAATTTTTTGTTTGTGCTTTTGTGTTGAGTTGTTAGAGTTGTTTGTATAGTTTGTATATTAACCCCTTATCAGACATATTGTTTGCGAATATCTTTTCCTGTTCAGTAGGTAGGCTTTTCATTTTGCTGTGTGAAAAATTTTATGTAGATCCATTTATTTATTTTTGTTTCTGTTTCCCTTGTCTGAAGAAATGTTTCCAAAAAATCAGCTCAAATTTAATGATAATTGCTTTGAAGAATACTATAGTGCTCAATAGTATATCAAGAGAAATAGAAATTCAGCATATATTGAAAGAATATTTCACTCTTCTCTAAGAGAAGAGTAAGTTCAGTTAATTGACTTTCATCTTGGGTAAATGAGAATCTCTGTTTTAGAGTGTATGTTAAGTGAGGTTGTGTTGCTCTCCTAGGGGTGCCATAACATTACTGCAAACTTGGTGACTAAAACATTAGAAATTTATTTTCTCACAGTTCTAGAGGCTACATACGTAAAAATGTGGTCAAGGTTGGTACCTTCTGAAGGATCTAAGGAGTAGCCCAGTCCTTGTCTCCCTGTCAGTTTCTGGTGGCTGCAGGCAGTCCATGCCATACAGATAACATCCAGTCTCTGCTTCTGTCTTCACGTACCCTTCCTCTCTCTGTGTCCCAAATATTCCACTCCTTTCTATTATAAGCATACCAGTCATTGGATTAAGGCCCACCCCAAATCCAAGAAGATACTAACTCAAGATCTTAACAGTTATGTATCCACCTACCTTATTTCCACATAAGGTCACGTTCAAAGGTACAGTGGGTTAAGACTTGGACAATTCTTTTGGGAGGATGCTGTCTGGCCCATTATAAAGGAGACACTGAATAGCTGCTGTGTGTAAACAAAAGCAAATTCTAAATTTAAAGAGCTATAAAATATAAATTTTGGCATTTTAAAATCAAGTTTGTTTATGTTATTAGCATTAACTACAGTTATTTGATCATTTAGTCTCAGTTCTCATAGTGTTACCAACAAAATTTTATGGATACAAATCAGGAACCAGAAGACCAGGGCTACACGCTAGTATTTTATATGCAACTAACAAGAAAATAGCATGAAATTATGCTTATTAGAATTAAAAACGTAAACACCAGGATTTTTAGAGATATGAATGACAGATAACATTTTTTTTTTTAATTTGGCCACTCTTCCATTTCCATGAAAACATGTAAAAGAATTGATTGATTACATTGGTTACATTGATTACATTGGAAAGAAGGACATTTAAAATTGTTTTCCTTCCTCAGTTGTTATTTACATTTCTCCCTCCCATGGATACCAAATTATTACTAAGTGCTTTATAGCAGATTACGTTTGTGATGGTTCAAAGAGTAGTTTCAATGTCTAGTTTCTTAGTTTTCAAAGATATTCTAGTTAAACATTGCAAAGATTAGCTCCTAGTTTCTCTTTTTCAAGGAGAAATGATTCATATATGTTCTTAATTTTTAAGTCTTATTTTCAGGAAAAAAAGATCACACAGTGGAACTGGTAATAGTATTTTGTTTTAAATCACTGAGGAAAATTCCATTTAAGTAGAAAACAATAAATGCATTATTTCATATGAACATAGTCTTTCAGACACACACTTACGCTTATAGGAATATCTATTTGAAAGTTAGCATAACATGTTCATATATATATAAGTGTGTGTGTGTGTATGTATATGTGCATGTGCAAAACTTTTGAAACTGAGGATATACATCTCTATTCATCAATGTTTGTCACTACCAGCAAGCCACTAGCTCAAGAAGCACTGCATTAAAGTGATGGCCAACAATATTTTCATATAAAAATGTGATGGTAATATTAAACCAGAGTATCTGTGGTTACCTACGAAAAGTGTATTTCTTTGTGAACAGCTTACAGTCATCTTGAAAAATCAGCAAGTCAAGACAGGTGATAAATAGAGATAGTTAGATATATAATATTGAATTCTTCACTAGATTGAGTAAAGCAAAGGTTATGCTACTTAGAACCAATTCAGTTGGTTTAAGAAATAGGAAGTTATTACTCACTATAAAAAATTCATTTTTGTGTTATTTGAACTCTTTTTTTTTCTCAAATGGTTTATAGTAAGAAAAATTCATGTAGCTATTTGGAAGATATAGAAGTGCTAACTAGAGTCTACCATAAAGAAGGCTGAGTGCCAAAGAATTGATTACTTTTGAACTATGGTATTGGAGAAGACTCTTGAGAGTCCTTTGGACTGCAAGTAGATCAAGCCAGTCAATCCTAAAGGAAATCAACCCTGAATATTCATTAAAAGGACTGATGCTGAAGCTTCAATATGTTGGCCACCTGATGTGAAGATCCGACTCACTGGAAAATACCCTGATACTGGGAAAGATAGAAGGCAGTAGGGGATGGGGCAGCAGAGGATGAGGTGGTTGGATGGCATCACCAACTCAATGGGCATAAGTTTGAGCAAGCTCTGGGAGTTGATGATGGACAGGGAAGCCTGGCGTGCTCTAGTCCATGGGGTCTCAAGAGTTGGACATGACTGAACAACTGAACAACGAGAGTCTGTGGATTAAATAGGAGGCAGCCTCTAAGATAACCTAAGACCTCACTTCCAAGCATTTACACCTTCATGTAATCCCCTCCACTCCAATGTGTACTGAGTCTAGTGTCCCACTACTGATGAATAGAATGGGGCAAAAGGAATTCAATATCATGTCTGAGATTAGATTACAAAAGGACTGTGACTTCTTTCTCATTCACTTTCTCTTGCCTTCTCACTTGCTTGCTCAAATGGATGCCACCTGGCATGTGTAAGCTACATTATAGAGAGACTTAAATAGCGAAGAATTGATTGAGACTTCTGGCCAACCCTTGTGGCTCAGCTGGTAAAGAATCTGCCTGCAATGTGGGAGATGTGGGTTTGATCACTGGGTTGGGAAGATCCCCTGGAGAAGGGAAAGCTACCCACTCCAGTATTCTGGCCTGGAGAATTCCATGGACTGTATAGTCCATGGGGTCACAAAGAGTAGGACATGACTGAATGACTATCACTCACTCACTCTGGCGAACAGCCAGTGATGAACTGACCTCAGTCAACCCACTTGTGAGGAACTGACTCCTGCCAACAACTGGTGAGTGAGCTCTGGAGTGGATCCTTCCACAGATGAATCTCAAGGTAACTGTAGCCCCAGCCAGTATCCTGATTGTCTTATTGTAAGAGACTCTGAATGGGATGACTCAGCTAAGGTGATACATAGGAACTGTGAGATAATAAATTTATGTTGTTTTAAGATATACAGTTTTTGGATAATTTGTTATGCAGCAATAGATATTTTAACACACTGTTTCTATATTCTGCTGAGAAAATAACAACTAATATGTGTAAGGAGTACAGAAAGACAGTAAATTCAATGTCACTTTATTCCTATTTGAAGCTGGGCCAGATGAGAATATTTTGATATAGAAGTGTATGCCCATGGTTTTTACACTTGATGTTAAATATATGTCTCTTTTCCTGAAACCTGTCATATTTGTTTCATAATTTTATAGTCATAGAAAATGGTAACATTCAGTGTTAACTCTTTTTAAATAAGCGATTTTAGCACATAATAAAATCTCTACAGTCTATCTGGCATGCACTAGTTATTAATTTTAAATACACTAAGAATTACTTTTAAGATAAATTATTATGTCTTTTATAATGTTTAGAAACAGAGATATGACATTCATTGAATGTCACACAATGAATGTGTCACATTCAACAAGCATGTATCTCTTTTAGAAACATGAATCAGCACTAATGAATTTAAAACATGGGGAAAGTATTAATATAAGTCAGAGTGAATAACTTCTCTAAAATGTTTTAGAAAATTTTCAGCAAGAAAAACTAGCTTCACTTTGTTCATTAGGGAGAAGGGAATCTTGGGGAAGTCTTTAAATTTAAATAGCTGAAGCTTATAATAAATATTTTCTTCCTTTATAACCACATAAACTTTTGAATATATGTACATACATTTGTACATCTTTTGTTGTTGTTTGGTCTGGAAAAAACATACATATAAAAATTAAGGCACTTCTTTTTCCTAGTTCCAATATGACCTCTTGTGGGAAATGGATTTAACATACAGAGTTAGACATTCCCTTGCTTATATTTATAACATGTATTATAATTCTTGTTTTGTTCCTTCTCCAGGAAAGAAAATAGAGGATTGGAGATATTTGATTCTGTATCTAAAAATATGTGGCCAAGTCTCAACACAATGAGGGTTAATTATGCTTTTCTGGAACAAATATCTCATCACATTGTTACTTTGTGCTTAGTATTATATTAGTACAAAAAGAGTAACAATTTTCTTTCATATATTTATTAGCTGCTTTTTAAGGAAAAGCACTACAAAATGCGAGAACATGTCCCATTTTTTTTGTATTTATTGGAGTGGGGGATGTAAAGAGATGTATATAGTGTCCTCATTCTTGTTCTGATCTACAGTTTGTACCTAGTTGCAAGGAAGAAACATGGCTTAATTTTCAGAGTACTAAACTCCACATTTTATTGACTCTGAAAAGTGGAAGACATATCAATAACCTCAAATATGCAGGTGACACCACCCTTATGGCAGACAGTGAAGAAGAACTTGATGAAAGTGAAAGAAGAGAGTGAAAAATTGGCTTAAACTCAACATTCAGAAAACTAAGATCATGGCATCCGGTCCCATCACTTCATGGCAAATAGATGGGGAAACAATGGAAACAGTGAGACTATATTTTGGGACTCTGAAATCACTGCAGATGGTGACTGCAGCAATGAAATTAAAAATGCTTGCTCCTTGGAAGAAAAGCTATGACCAACCTAGACAGCATATTAAAAAGCAGAGACATTACTTTGCCAACAAAGGTCTGTCTGGTCAAAGCTGTGTTTTTTAAGTAGTCATGTATGGATGTGAGAGGTGAGAGTTGGACTATAAAGAAAGATGAGCACCAAAGAATTGATGCTTTTGGATTGTGGTGTTGGAGAAGACTCTTGAGAGTCCCTTGGACTGCAAGGAGATTCAACCAGTCCATCCTAAAGGAAATCAGTCCTGAATATTCATTGGAAGGACTGATGTGAAGCTGAAATTCCAATACTTCGGCCAACTGCTGCAAAGAAGGACTCATTGGAAAAGACCCTGATGCTGGGAAAGGTTGAAGGCAGGAGGAGAAGGGGCCGACAGAAGATGAGATGGTTGGATGGCACCACCAACTTGATGGACATGAGTCTGAGTAAGCTCTGGGAGTTGGTGATGGACAGGGAAGCCTGACATGCTGCAGTTCATGGGGTTGCAAAGAGTCGGACACATCTGAGAGACTGAAGTGAACTGAACTGAATTGAAGAGTGGAAAATTCTACTCTCTCCTAAGTAAAACCAAACAAGCATATAACAACAGAAAATTAACAAGTTAACTTACCAAAAAATTTCACATACTCTTACCTTTTCCTTAGTAACTTGATATTCCTTTCAATTAAATATATAAAAATCTATAGACATTTTTGAAAATGGGCTTCCATGTGTTTTAATGTTGGTGACTTCATTTTGTGTTCCTGTGTGATTATGTTTTTCTTGTGAGCACTGGCTTCATACTAAGAAAAAAAAAATAGAAGAAAATGTATATCTATGCCTATCACCCATATATTTTGGGTCAGTTTATTGAATTTATTAAAAAATGATGTTTCCTTCACTAAAATAGTACAGAGATTATAAGACCTATGAGGTGTTATCTTTATTACTTTATATAATTTATTTTATTCAAGTAGTTGCCCAACATTTTAATATGTTCAACTACAGGTATGCTCCATAGGAAATTGAATTTTACATTGATATCTCAACTACTATATCGAAGATTCTATCTTCATCAAATCCATTTAAAAATGGTGAACATTAGAAACACTGTTTGTACTTTTTAAATGGTAATATAATCTGTGAAGATAATTCCAAAAGGGCTGTACATATTTTTGAATTATGTTAATGTCTTAATTATATATACATCCAAGTTGACTCTTTGGAAATGTCTGCTTAGATCTATAAATTCCAGTTTGTTTCTTTAAAAATTATTTACATTATTATATATATAAAATCCTACCACATTTAGTGTTTTAGACTCATACTGCTAAAATTCATTCCAAAAGGATATGATCTTAATTTTGGCATAATTTCTGAAATAGCTTAAGACTATTTTCATTTTATTTTATTTGAACATCACCATGATTGAACTCAGTTTTCAATGTTATTAGCTAAATTTTTGGTACCAGATTGAATTACTTTTGTTAATGGTTAAAACAAATTATTATTAGAAAAGTCATGAAAATAAAAATTAGTTGACATCTTGAAAATTGCCCCCAAAATGTGAAATACAGTAAGAAATTAGTTTTATTTTGCAACCTGGATAGATTAATTGCATAGGAATATATATATTTAAGCTTACAGGAAAACTAAGTGGGTCAAAAATATTTAAATAACTAACATTTAAATAATTTTAATAATTGATACTAGCCAATAATATTAATAAAAAAGGGTCACTCTTGCTATGTAGATGTTTTCCTATATGTCAAGAAATGACATAATTGGTAATTATTAATATTTCATATGGTTTGACTGTAATTACACTGTCTATTACAAAATAATCCCCTTAATTGATGCTAATTGAAACAGTTAATATCTAGTTTTATATGTAATATTTAAATATAACAATACAGCAATATGATGACTATTGGTGGAATATAATCTTCCTGATAAGTTCTCATATATACCTATTTAACGCTTTCTCTTTAAATGATATAGTGCCCTTTATTGCTGTTGCTATCAATAGCTTTCATAATGTGGGGCGAGGAAAGAGGACATTTTCTTTTCCTTTATAAACAATCTTCAGTAAAAGAAAGACTACGTAGAGTTTAGAATTTTCTGTTTTGAAGCACCGCTTCTTAAGTGTTAATATGTATAAAAATCACATGGGGAACTTATTAAAATGAAATTCTCTCAGCAATTCTGAGATAGGGTCAGTGATTCTACATTTTTAAGTTCTCAATTACTGTGAATGTTGCTGGTTGATAAACAATTTTTTAAAGAATAACATCATATTGTACCTTCTCTTTTATGGTTAATTGGTATAGACATGTGTATATTAGACTAGACTAGTAAGTTTACATACTCATAATGAATCTATATATTCTCCTCAAAGAAATATCAAGGTATTATATATGTTTCTTATTTTATGTCATAGAATCCTTTCTTTTTTTTAAAATTCCACTGGCTAAAAAAATTCTTCCCCCTTTGAACTGGAAGCCCCATTTAGATGTTTTTCATTTTTGTTTCTCTTTAGATTTGAACATAGTTTATATCTGGATTTGAGTATAGGATAAAGGCTCAGTAGTGATTGGCAGTCACACTGGATATTATATTTTACATTTGGGAAACAGGGGTGTGTTTGGAATCTGTGATAAGACAATTAGCTTTCTCTATTTTCTAGTAAGTTGTCTGTCCATCTTCATTGCAAGACTTCCATGGAAGCTATGAACTCTGTGTGCAGTAATTTCAACTAGAAATTGAGGTTGATTTAAGAATCCAAAGTCCTGTGCTATGATTATGAAATTCAGATACTTATCAAAAGATCAAATTTGAAGAGTGAGGCTTGCCAGTGCTAATCCTGGCAATGCTTATTTCATAATGCTGACATGCCCAGTTTCTAGTAGGGCATGCTTGGAAAATATTTGAAATAAAACACTGCCACTTAGACTTAATTTTGATCACTATAAACCAAAATCTGAATACATGGAAGGAAACCACATGAAAATATTCAGTTAAAAGGGGTTTACACAAATCGTCCAGAAATAAGTATTTTTTAAATTATTTTTAGATAATAAAATAAGAACATAAATGAAATCTGATACAGAACACAGAAACCAATATATTCACATAATAGCTTTCAAATAATGTTGAATTTGGCAAGTACTGTTCACAAAGTAATATTTTAGATTCTTGAGTAAGAACTTTTCAAACAGAATTTTGTGGAGCTTTCTGTTTCAAATATATTCTCAAGATCTAGGCTTAATCAAGCTGGAAATACTCGTCCTTCTCCAGACACTTATATATTGACCAAACTTTCTTAGTTCTTGAAATAATTAGGCTAGTGAGATTACATTGTTAAACTCCTTTAAGACTCCATAGTAAGGATAAGTAACTTTACCTATACCACTCATGTAAAATTTAATTTTTTTCTGATTGGCTCTCAGTATGGTGAAGGCAGAGGAGTACATGCCAGGGTTTGACTTGTAAAAAAATGTATTAAAAAAATCATTTAGTTTGCAAACAAGCAAAAAATTCTAAAGGGGGTAGAATTGAACCATGGATGTCATTTGCTGACCCTTGATGCAGACAGTGCATTGAGAGGATCAGGATTTGACTGATTGATGACTAGGGCATGTTGAAAATAGTGCTGGATTTCAAAAGTTAGATTGAAACATAGAGTTATGGGGGAGGTATTATGCATATTAGAAATAAACATGGTTTGAAATACAGGGAAGATAGACACAGAGAGATTTGTGTTTGGCAAAGGAGAACACTGAGTCATGATTGTGAATGTTATTCAGAAACCTTTTAGGTTTGTTCTGATGAGGGATAAGCACCTGATGAGGGTTAAGCACTACAGGAAGAAATTAATCTGATGGTGATGTGCAGAATGAGATGATTTTACTGAAGGCTGGAAACTGTTAGAAAACTAGTACAATTATCCAAGCATGAGAAGTTGATCTAGAAAAATGGCAATAAAATAAAGAGATAATAAAGAGGTTACCAGTATCAAAATAATTGGAGTCTGACCTAATGAGGTATCTTAAGTTAAAGAGGGGGAAAAGAAATTCAAACATATTTCTAAGAACTTGATTTGTAAGAAGAAAAGTGATGGTACCATTATTGTTTCTGACAGTAAAATCTGGAGGGATGAGCAGTTTGAAAGGAAAGGTTATTGTGATTTTAGCTAAACATACTTTAGTTATTGAGCCTAGGATTTCTCAATGAAAATGCCAACCTGCCAGTTAAATATAATAAAGCCAGTATTTATCAAACAGAAAGAAGAACTTTTGAAAGAAACTGGAGTAATTAAAACTACAGAATTACTAATACATGATAGTATTTCTGAGATTGGGGAGGTGTTAGAGGAGGCAGAGGTAGTCCATTGTGTCAAATGTATATCTTATAAAGCTATGTTTTTGGCCCCAGGCTTACAATTCCATTTTGAAGGTGCAAATAGCCATAATCTCACCCTTTGGGAATGTTCAATTTCTTTTCAAACATAACCACTTGCTGTGTGAGTGACTGCTTCTCACTGTTTGCTAGTGTGAGGCAAAGTCTCAACGCAAGGTTAACAAAAGATTTTTTTCGGTAGGTGTATTTTCCTGCTAGATGAAATATAAGCTTCATAAACTGAGCATTATAATCTCAAGAAGGATTTTGCTTTAGGCACATCTCTTCTCCCATGGGCTATGGATATGTGTGCATGAGCCAATTTGCACCCCTTCACAACACTTTCATTCATCTAAAATTGCAGTACCATCCTTATGTGGTTTTAATGCACCCAGAGAAATTAAGCTTATCATTGCTATTATGACAGTAGAGCTCTCATAAGAAGTTGTTATGTTGGGAATTTTCCCAAATGATTCATTCATATTTTTCACTGCCTCAAGTATATAATTTCTCGTTTTCATTTTTTTAAGATACTTAACATATATTGTAACTGGTGTTAAGAAAATTTTAGCAAGATATGCATGGTTTATAGGAAACAAACTATATTTTGGACAGCATATTTTTTGTGTTCCCAAAGTGTGCATATGAAGGGAGGAGTTTAGAATTACATAGTTATCCCAAATAAAGATAGATTAAGAGCTTTTATTTCCTGATGAAGGCAAGCTAAATGTCCGTTGAACACATCCTCCAACCACAATGTGTCTATCTTTCACATATTTTATCTTAAACATAGATCATTGAAGTGGTACCTATATTTAATCCTCAAGAACAATTCAAAACACAGGAACTTTGATGAATATGGGAGTTTTTTGTACATCCTTTTTGATTAGATCAGACATCCTTTTTTGATTATTTAAATTTGCTTTGTTTTTAGAGCAATAAAAATGAAGTTTCAGAGGTCTTTTATTTACTTTTATTTATTTAATTTTTATTGATTTATTTTGTTTTTTAAAATGTGTTCTATTTATCTGTGTCTCTTTTGATGCCTCACAGATAAATAGAACAGTATTATGGACTCTCTGAGAGAGGGTGAGGGCGGGATGATATGGGAGAATGGCATGGAAGCATGTAAATTATCATATGTGAAACGAAAAAAAAAAATGAAATAAAATAAAATGTGTTTATTTTAAATGGAGACTAAACAGTGTCAGACTTTATTTTTTTGGGCTCCAGAATCACTGCTGATGGTGACTGCAGCCATGAAATTAAAAGACGCTTACTCCTTGGAAGGAAGGTTATGGCCAACCTAGATAGCATATTTAAAAGCAGAGACATTACTTTGCCAACAAAAGTCCGTCTAGTCAAGGCTATGGTTTTTCCAGTGGTCATGTATGGATGTGAGAGTTGGACGGTGAAGAAAGCTGAGTGCCGAAGAATTGATGCTTTTGAACTGTGGTGTTGGAGAAGACTCTTGAGAGTCCCTTGGACTGCAAGGAGATCCAATCAATCCATCCTAAAAGAGATCAATCCTGGGTGTTCATTGGAAGGTCTGATGTTGAAGCTGAAACTCCAATACTTTGGCCACCTCATGCGAAGGGTTGACTCATTGGAAAAGACCCTGATGCTGGGTAGGATTGGGGGCGGGAGGAGAAGGGGACGACAGAGGATGAGATGGTTGGATGGCATCACCGACTCAATGGACATGGGTTTGGGTGGACTCCGGGAGTTGGTGATGGACAGGGAGGCCTGGCATGCTGCAATTCATGGGGTCGCAAAGAGTCGGACACGACTGAGCGACTGAACTGAACTGAACTGAATTACTTTACAATATTGTGGTTTTTGCCATACTGTCATTCAAACTTCTGCAAGATAAAAATACTAAGTAAAACAGATAATGGGGTTTCCCCATGGCTCAGTGTTAAAGAATCTTGCAAGATAAAGAAACTAAGTAAACAGATAATGGGGCTTCCCTCCTGGCTCAATGTTAAAGAATCTGCCTGCCAATTCAGGAGATGTGGATTCAATCCCTGGGTCAGGAAGATCCCCTGGAGAAGGAAATAGCAACCCACTCCAGTATTCTTGCCTGGGAAATCCCATGGACAGAGGAGCATGGCAGGCTACAGACCACTGGGTCACAAAAGAGTTGGACACCACTTAGTGACTAAACAACAGCAAAACAGATAATAATCTGTTTTCACTTGACAGCTAATTCTCTCAGTTATCCTTGTCAGCTGGGAATGAATTATTCCTGTAGCTGTGCTTAGAAATACTGATGAACATGGGGGGCTGTGCCCTATGTTTTCCCACCCGGAGGAGGTGATAGGAACTAAACACTGTTAGCTTATGAGCTTATACCTCATCCTCACTGGAGAAGGAAATGGCAACCCACTCCAGTGTTCTTGCCTGGAGAATCCCAGGGACGGCGGAGCCTGGCGGGCTGCCGTCTATGGGGTCCCACAGAGTCAGGCATGACTGAAGCGTCTTAGCAGCAGCAGCAGCACTGTACCTAGTTACTATGTGTACCATCTTTGGAAAAGAAACAGTTTCTGAGGAGATAATATGTTCATAAAAAGTCCTATTAGTAATAACCTAAGCTTCCTAGACGGAGAAGGCAATGGCACCCCACTCCAGTACTCTTGCCTGGAAAATCCCGTGGACGGAGGAGCCTGGTAGGCTACAGTCCATGGGGTCGCTAAGAGTCGGACACGACTGAGCGACTTCACTTTCACTTTTCCCTTTCATGCACTGGAGAAGGAAATGGCAATCCACTCCAGTATTCTTGCCTGGAGAATCCCAGGGACAGCGGAGCCTGATGGGCTGCCGTCTATGGGGTCGCACAGAATCGGACACGACTGAAGCGACTTAGCAGCAGCAGCAGCAGCAGCAGCAGCAGCAAGCTTCCTAGATTACTCAGTGGTAAAGAATCCGCCTGCTAATGCAGGAGATGTGGGTTTGATCCCTGTGTTGGGAAGATCCCCTGGAGGAGGGCATGGCAACCCACTCCAGTATTCTTGCCTGGGAAATCCCATGGACAGAGGAGCCTGGACTGTAGTCCATGGGGTCACAGAAAAGTGGACATGGCTTAGTGACTGAGCAACAGCAATAATTGCCTACACATACTATTACCATGCACATTATATCACTTGCTCAATAAATGGGCAAAATATAAATTATTCTAGTTTTGTTGTTCAAGGCCATAACAGAAACCTGTGCTTTTGTAAACAAGCACATCGCTAGAGGGAAGGTGATTAAATAGTGATGTGTCCTGACTTCTACAAATGAGGAACTCAAGTTTAGTTGAGTCTAAACAGAAAAAAAATCTTTCCATACTGCCTGGCACCTATATAGATATGATAGAGTGGAAATGTTCAGAGCAGGAAAACACTGCTCAAAATGGAGAGAGTTCTGGCACACCATGTAACTCAAAGAAACAGTGTGGAAGCATGGTTTAGATTTCCCTGGAGTGAAAATGAGAAGTCCAAGAATTCAGTGGTAAGGTGTCCAGAGTTTAGCTAAGCTACTCTGGTATTACTGCCTTGGCAGCATCCATTTCTTTTGGCCAGGCTAGCTGTGGAAGCCTTAAACTGACTGTAGCTCCAGATGCGAACACATGCTTTAGACAACAATCCACAGTCACAAGTAAGTGTAAGTTCCTGTTATGACTTTGCCAACGGCCCTTGTGATAGTCTCCCCTGCCCAGCCCCTGATGCAAACACATGCTTTAGACAACAACCTACAGTCACAAGTGTAGGTTCCTGTTATGACTTTGCCAAGAGCCCTTGTAATAGTCTACTCTACCTCCCAGGGCCCCTAACCTTGTGTACTGCTTAGCTAAGACCCTCAGGGCCTTTATTCAATCTGACCTTAGCAAAGGAGCCCCAAAGCGTTTCACTCCTGATAAAGGCATGTGCTCCAGATCCTATCTTCTTTTCTGTCTACACCTTGCTTTGACTTCCCCTTAATGTATATCTCCTCCTTCCTTTAAAACCTTTTAGTAATAAACTTGTCTACTTCAGTTACCTTGTGGTCTTTTGTTAAACCTAGCTCACTGTCTCATGGATGACTCAGGAAGGGGAGTTTACTTAACAAAGTAGTTTAACAAAATCACCAAATGTAGCAATATCCTATGGTAAATTTTGCTGGTTCAGGATCATGTCAGTTGCCTTAGGAAGAAAAAACCTGATGAATAATGTCCTTTATCTTTTACAGCCTTTATTGTTCATTGAACCACGTATATACTGCAAAATGATTACAACTATTGCATGAACACCTCCATCACATCATATAAGATCAGCTCTCTTAGCAGCTTCAGATTGTATGATGCATATATTATACTCACCATGAACACCAGTAACTATATAATTCTCATTATTGAATATAAGGTCTGCTGTTTCGAAAGATTTCTTTGTTTCCTTCACACAGTCTTGA
This sequence comes from Giraffa tippelskirchi, assembly GCF_054371585.1. NCBI lineage: Eukaryota > Metazoa > Chordata > Mammalia > Artiodactyla > Giraffidae > Giraffa > Giraffa tippelskirchi. Next base: position 82,512,449 of record NC_137275.1, on the reverse strand, counting down.
GTTAAATAAGTCTGGGATATAATACTGTATTTAGATTCTAGACTGAATGGATCAATATTTGTTATCACGTTCAAGAATGTATTCATTTTTGGCTTCATACTATTGGTCTGGAGAAAATGTACACCAAAATAACAGCGATTATTCTTGTTGAGTGAGATAAAAATATTAATTTATTTGTATGCTTTTGCATACTTTTCAACTGTTTTATTAATAACAGAAGTAAGGTAGCCAAGAACTCAGCTCTAGCTTAAACTGCCAAAATTCAATTTCCAACTTTTCCATTTATTAACTGTGTGTTCATGTTAATTTCTTTATGTTAAAGATTCCTCACTAAAATGGGTGGGATCTTGTGAAGCTAAGCTTTAAATGTACAAAGACATGAAAAGTTTAATACTATCACTATTGATTAATTATTAAGTAGTTAACTTATTTTGCAATGAAGGAGCAAAAACACTCCTTATTTTTTAAGTGTTGGAAATCCTGAGAACTAAGAAATAAATTGCACTAGTGTTTTTTGTTGTTTTTTTATTTTTAAGTTTATGGTATACAACATGTTAATTTGATCCACTTATATATTGCAAAATGATTACCACCATAGCATAAACTAACACCTCCATCACATCATGCAAGATCCGCTTCAAAGTGTTAATACAGTATTACATTCATCACGCTGAATTTTAGTTCCCCAGAACTTATTCATCCTATAACTGGAAGTTTGTAGTCTTTGACCAGTATATCTTGATTTGCCCTACCTTCTAGCCCTGATAATCACCTTGCTACTTTCTGTTTCTATGAGTTTGGTTTTAATATTCTTTTTAACTGGACTTATTTCATCAGTGATTTCAAATTTATTATAAGCTGCAATAATCAAAACAGTGGAGTATTGGCTCAAAGATGGAAAATATTGATAAATAAATGGAATAGAAATCCCAGAATTAGACTCACACGTATTTGAAAAAATGTTTTGACAAAGCTTAAAAGGCTTTTGGAATTGATATCCTCAAATTGCCTTTAATATGCAGCCTACTTAATCCATAAATAGTAATGGAAGCCTACTTTTCCTACATTATTTGTTAATCCAATACATACATATTAGTACTATCTTCTAATGATGGGTACCTATGATTGAGTATTGTGGACAATCTGTAATATTTATAATAACAAATGCAAATCATGTGCTTTTAAATTCAGATGACCCATTTAAAAAAAAAGAAAACCTATGTAGAAAAAAAAAAAAAACAATTTTAGGAAATAAAACTGTGGTGAAATGGAAAGAGGATTACTTTACTAGCTATGTGACCCTGAAGATGTTGTCTAATCTCACTGTAAAATTTGGATCTAAAAGGCTAACCACACAGAGATGATATCAGAATAAACAAATCAAACTAGCATGCCCACAAATAATCATTATAAACTCTGGAAAATACACACAAACATAGACACACACATGTATGTGTATGCACCCACTATTTAGAGGCATTGTGGAGTGACTAAAGCAAGAGGAAATGAATGGGAATTTGACACAAAGATAAGCAAAAGCTAGCCGAGACTATCTTGCTGTGCAGTATACATTGACGTAGTATTTTGCATATGATGGCTAGAACTCAATCAGAAATCTAAGATTTTTATCTGCTTGAGGAGTTAGAGGATATAAATAGTTTAATAATACCAGAACAGCTGGAAAATCAAGCATGGGGAAATACCAAAGAGGATGGAGAAGTTCAAAATGTTCCTAAAAACTGTCTTCAAATCTTTGACCACAAAATTGTGTAAGTTTTGGGAAGACTTTAAGAAACCGAATGGATAGACACAGATGGAATATTGAAAACCCTGAGCAGAAATTGCAGCTACTGCCCATCTCTTGGGAAACATAGTATTACGTTTGAATACCACCAGAATGGAAGTACTTGGAAACACCTTGGGTTTTCCATTGCAAAACCCAGAGAAATTTACATCAGGCAGAAAAGGTACATCCCTGAGTTAAAGGATTCACTCCAAGAGCAAGGAAAAATCTAAAACAGATCGACATCAGTAAATCATAAAAGCAAGTTCCCATTTTTATTAAAAAGTAAGCAAGCAATTTAAATGACTACTAAACAAACAAAAAGTAATGCTCATCAGAGGAAAATAATAGAAGCTAGAGTCTCTCCAATGTATTATCAGTAATTACAGTGTATCACTATACACTTGAAGATACAAGAAAATCTACTTCATTATATTGAAATTAGAATAAATGATATTTAAAACTACTATCAAGGAATTAAAGCATATGTTCTCAACTGCTGTATTTCTTGACCCCTAAATTAGACAATGTGTATCATTGATTGTTATGACTGGTGACTGTGTTGCTGGCATTCAGCGAGTAGAGGCTGAGGATCCTGCTAAACATCCTATGAGGCACAAAACAGCCTCCCCACAGAGTTGTCTAGTTCAGCGGTAATACTGCATTAGAAACAATGGCTGAGAGGGAAATAATGACATAGTGAAAAAAAGAAAACATCTGGGAATTCTCAGTAGAAAATATAAGCTATAAAAAAATCTTAAAAATAGTCAATATCTCTGTTATAAAGGAAATAAAATTTAAAACCACAAGATACCATTTTAAACTGAATATGCTAGCTATAATGTTTAAAAGATCAAAAAGTGTAAGTATTGAGGATGAGGAAGAACCATAACTCTCATATATTGGGGATTAGACTGTAGAATAATACAGTCATTTTGGAAAATAATTTGTTGCTTAAAAAGTAAAGCCTAAACTCACCATAATTCACAGAAACATAATTCATATGTATATACACACAAGTGGAATGCACATGTGTGCACATACGTATACACACAACGATTTTTACATTTATTTCCATAGCGACATTATTCACATGAAACAAAAATTTGGAACAGTTCAAATGTCCATCACTGATGAATGAAAAAAATATAGAAAATGAAAATGTTATGTGTTGTAATATGGGTACATATCATAAACAGTGTCTTTAGTGAATGAACCCTGATATAAAGGACTTTACTTTTATGATACCACTTATATATATTTAAGAGAGAAATCTTTAAAGACAAGAGGCAGATGTGTTGCTGCCTGGATTTGGAGGTAGCAATGGGGATCAACTGCAAAAAGGAATCACTCTGAAATGATGGAAATATTCTAAAACCAACTTTCCAACATAAAAATTTTGTTTAAAGTCATTGTATTATATACTCAGGAAAATTGTATGCTATGTGATTACACTTTAATAGAGTTCTTTTTAAAAATAAAAGTGTAAGTAGACAATTACAATATCTGAAATGAAAAATTCAACAGACGAATTTTACAGCCTATTGGCGATGACAGAAAAAAAGAGGTAAATTGCAGTCAGATCAATAGAAGTAATCTAATCTGAAGAATAAAGAAAAAAGTTATCAAAGCCTTAGGGGACTCATAGAACTACATCAAACAGTCTGACATGTGTAAATGAAATCCTCAATGGAGAGAGACTGGGGCAAAATATATATTTTAAGATATAATAACTGAAAATCCTCTAATTTTATGAAATAAATACACTTAAAGATTGAGGAAACTCAGACACCCCCAAGTAGGATAAATACAAACAAACCCACATCTAGACACATCTCAGTCAACTGCTGAAAACTGAAGTTATGGAGGAAATTTGAAAGTAGCAGAGGAATAAAAAGACATAGAGCAAACAGCAATATGTAAGACTACTCATTTGATCAATGGACAAAAATAGAATGACATCTCTACTGAAAGAAAAAGGAACACAGAATTCTCTAGTGAAAATATTCTAAAATGAAGAGAAAGGAATTTTCAATTAAATGCAATATAAGGAGATTCATTACTACCAAACCTATGCTAAAGGAAGTTATCTGGGATGATGGCAATGATATCAGATGAAAACTTGTATCTAATAAAGGAGGGAAGAACCCTGGAAATGGTATATTTGGGTTAAATATAACGCTTTTGTTAATTTTATTAAAAATAAGCTATTTAAAGCAAAACTAATACCTTTGTTTTGTGGAGTTACTAACACATGTAGTTGCAAATATATCAAAAAGTAGCAAAAAGTCTAAAGATGAGAATAGTTTTACACTATACATGAAATGGTATTAATTCAAGCTAGACAATGGTAAGTTGAGTGCTTATTATTATAATCACTAAGATAAGCACTGTAAAAGTAACATAAAATAAAAACTTAGAAGCAGACTAGATGAGCTAAAATAACAAAAACTACTTGGTTAACTAAGTGAGGTGAAAGTCATTCAGTCATGTCCGACTTTTTGCAACCCCTTGGACTGTATTAGTGAAATGTGAAAGTTGCTCAGTCGTGTCCTATTCTTAGCGACCCCATGGACTATGCAGTCCATGGAATTCTCCAGGCCAGAGTACTGGAGTGGGAAGCCTTTCCTTTCTCCAGGGGATCTTCCCAACCCAGGGATTGAACTCAGGAATCTACACTGCAGGCAAATTCTTTACCAGTTGGGCCACAAGGGAAGCCCAAGAATACTGGAGTGGGTAGCCTATTCCTTCTCCAGCGGATCTTCCCAACCCAGAAATCAAACCTGGGTCTCCTGAATTGCAGGTGGATTCTTTACCAGCTGAGCTGTTAGGGAAGCCTTGGTTAACTTGTAGTATAGATTAAACCCAACCATACCAATAAAATTGTAAGTGGACTAAACAGCTTGGTTTTTAGGCAATGATTGTCAGACTAGGTTAAAGAGAAGACTTAGCTAAACAGTTTTTATAAGAAACAAATATTAATTAAAGATAAAGATAGAGACGATTTGAAAGCAGAGCATTACTCATCAGAAAACTACTGTGGTGCTATTAATATCAGATAGGCTCTTTTTGTCTGTATTTTCTGGATTATTTTCATAGGAATAGAAATTTTATAATAAAAATAATCAATTATATATGTTTATTCACCTACTAACAATTTCAAAATTTTTAAAGCAAAAATTGATGAATAGTTGTTTGGTCCTCCTCTCTCAGTAATTCATAGAATTAGCACACACAGATCTATAAGGGCTTAGAAGATTAAAACAGCAAAATAAACTTGTGGCTCAGTGCTAAGGAATCCACCTGCAATGCAAGAGACATGGGTTCGATCCCTAGTTTGGGAAGATCCCCTGGAGAAGAAAGTGGCAACCCACTCCAGTATTCCTGCCTGGGAAATCCCACAGACAGACGAGACTGATGGGCTACAGTCTATGGTGTTGCAGAGTTGGACATGACTTAGTGACTAAACAACAACAAACTACCTTTACCTAATTGATATTTATAGAACATTACACTCAATACCTATAGAATGCACATTGTTTTCAAGTGTATGTGTTTAATACAGCAAAACAGATACCTTAAAAATTAGTTTCTGTAAACTTCATGTCAAAATAGTATAGAATGTGTTCTCTGACAAAAGCAGAGTTGAAATAGAAAACAACAGCAAAAATACATATAAAAGTAACCATCTTAAGCATGTAATCACAATTATTGTACCAGGAGTGATTTTTGAGGAGATGACTTGTGAAATTAAAGTTTATGTGAAAATGCAAATGATTTAAAATGGCCAAGCCAACTTTAAAAATGCATAAAAAGATGGATGATTTCTACTGCTCAATATTTAAAAGTACTGTAAAGGAGCAGAAATTAATAAGGATATATAAATAAATTAATATAATTGAACATGAAGTCAGGATGTCTCTAAGTTCACATAACTGTGGAAATTGATTTTTAACAAAAGTGACAAAGCAAGTCAAAGAGAAAGCACAGTCTTTTCAACTATTTGGTGTAGGGACAAATAAATATTAAAATCAAGGAAAGTGAATCTACTTCCATATCTTGGTCTCGGCTGCCAGTGTGTTAGTGGCTCAGTCGTGTCTGACTCTTTGTGACCCCACAGACTGCACTCACCCCACCAGTCTCCTCTGTGGATTTCTCCAGGCAAGAATATTGGAGTGGGTAGCCATTCCATTCTCCAGGGGACCTTCCTGATCCATGGATCAAACCTGGGTCTCCTGCATTGGCAGGCAAAGTTTTTGCCATCTGAGCCACAAGGGAAGTCCTCCATATTTTGAAACATATATAAAATTAATCAAAGATGTGTCATAGTTCTAAATATGAAAGGTAAATTTTAAGATATATAGAAGAAAACATAGGAATATAGCAACAATCCTGGGGTAGGCAGAATTTTCTTCAGATGCAAAAGCACTAGCTATATGTTAGAATTTTAATAAATTAGGCTTCATTAAGATGTGACAAGATGTCTCATTAATAAACAGTATTAAGTAAATGAAAAAGCAAGACAGATTGGGAAAATATTTGTGAATTTTTCTTGCAAAGGACTTGTATTCAGATAATCTAAAGATTATCCTTCAGTTTATGAATGAAAACATGAATACCCAATTAAAAGACTTGAACCAGCACTCTGCAAAAAAAAATAAGTGTGTGGAAGGAGCTCAACATAGCGCTTCATCACAGAAGCAGATTAAAATAATGAAATATCACTATAGTCTCTTTAGAATGACTAAATTTTAAAATGATTAAAAAATGTTTTGAAGGTGTGAAACAACTGAGGAATCTCGTGCTGTATATTGCTGATAGAACCACAACATGGAGAAATACTTGGTACTCTCTTATAAAGTAAGTTGTGCTTGCCTGGTGGCTCAGCTGGTAAAGAATCAACCTGCAATGCCAGAGACCTGGGTTCGATCCCTGAGTTGGGGAGATCCCCTGGAGAAGGGAAAGGCTACTCACACCAGTATTTTGACATGGAGAATTCCATGGACTATATAGTCCATGGGGTCACAAAGAATAGGACACGACTGAGCAACTTTCACTATAAAGCAAGTTAAACATGCACATGCGCTGCACCCTTAGACATTCACTTCTTGGTGTATAATGAATGTACATGAATGTGTGCATATTCACCTGCCAATATATATGAAGAAGTGTTTAACATCTTTCTTTGTAATAGCTCTGAACCTGGGGGATGGGAGGGGTGGTGGGGAAAGAAGTTATATATCCACATGAAAATGGATATACACATTTGGTACATTTATGCAGTGGTCTGCAAGTGTATGACACGACTCAGCAACTAAACCACCACCACCACCATAAACTAAGCAAGGAAAACTAAATACTAATAAGGATTCATCTCATAGCTGTTATAGACAATGATAATATCAATAAAAAGTAATATGTGCCCTATGATTCCATCCGTATAAATTTCTAAAGGAGGAAGAAAAAGAATGTTTGTTGATAGGAGTCAAAACAGTTCATCTGTGGGAGGAGATTGGATCAAAGGAACAGCGAGGGTACTCTGTTGGGTGGAGAAACATTCTGTTTTGAGTGTTTTATACACAAGTGAATATAGATTTGTCAAAAACCCGAGGGACAAACTTGAGTTACAATGTTATCACAAGGACACTTAAGAGGGAACTCTGAAGGACAACAATGATTTATGGAGACAGTAAATATGGGTGAGGGGAAACTGAAGATGTTGTACCTCTGACCTAATGCTTTTGTAAAAGTATGAAAGAAAACCTGATGCTTAAAATAAACATGCAGCCCAGTGCTTTGAGCGAGAGACTGCATCATTTTCTCCGCCGAGATGCAGTCCAAATGAGTGAGAGGCTGCATCATTCGCCGACCCCGTTCATCCCTTCAGGGCGATTCCCTGGCTGCCGGAGCTGGACTCCGGCAAGTGGCGCCTGAACGGGGAACACCTGAAGGGCACACAGGGGCAGACTGCAATGATGAGACACTGGATTCCTGAGGGGGCTGCGACTCAGCCCCTGGTCAAGTGGAAAGACCTCCTTACCGGAGAGTGGAAAGGGCCAGATGTGCTGTTAACTTGCGGGAGAGGGTATGCTTGTGTGTTTCCGCAGGACTCCACTTCTCCTGTTTGGATTCCTGACAGACTGATTCGACATGTCCAGCCCCATGAGATCTCCAAGACCACAGAGACCGCTGAGGTCGCTGAGATCCCTGGAGTCCTGGAGTCTGGGACTAAAGGATAATGGGGAGATCAGAAGCTTGTCGAGTCCGGACTTGAGGGAACCAAGGAGACGCCGAAGGGCGGGTGACCCTTCACCTGAGGCTTCACTGCTAATACATCGCTTCAGGCACCTGACGCTTCAAGAGAGGCATACTGATCAAGTCCAACCGTATTCTGCTCCACCTCGTCGCCGTCATCGTACTCAAGCAACTACCTCCAGCATGGTGCCAACATGGAGCCAGCTGAAACACCTCGCTCAGCAGGCTGAAGAATTAATAGAAAGGGGGAGATATGAGGCCACTCCTATGGTAATGTTTGTGGCTATGCTTGCTGTGTTGGCTTGTCAGCCAAGGCCCTCCAGCTCAGAAAAAGTTCATTGGGCCTATTTGCCTAATCCACCTTCTTTCCAGCCTGTAGATTGGATGAATGAGCCCATTCGTGTTTTTGTTAATGATATTCATCTTTGGGGCGGGGCTTCCATCTATCCTAATAATGTTAAAACAGTGGTCAGCGCTCCCTTCAATTTTTCAGGCGTGTCCATTTATCCACCTATTTGCTTTGTCATACCTTCCTCCTTACCAGGATCAGCTCCGGTTTTGAATGGATGTGTTAGCACTTCCTTAAAAGGCATGCTTACTGATTCTCCGAGAGGCGATGGCAAGAGAGACTTTTGGTCCTTACAGCTGCTGATGCCTGGGGGCGGGGGGGGGGGCAAGAAAGACAATATGATGCCATAAAACAGGCAGCCCCTCATTCAAAGGACTTTCCGAGCTGTGCACTCCCCACCCTGGATTCTGATGAACAAGGACTACAGGCCTGGGAAAGTACAAGCAAAATTTCCGGCTTTCCAAGTTGGAACGAATGCATGTATGCCCTAAAGTTATTTATTCCCATTGTTGCCACCAGACATTCTCTGATTAAATGGGGGTGCCCCTATCTTTTGGATCAACGGTTGAATTTAATTTTTGAAGAACCTTATAGATCCATATAGAATGATTCATTTATCCCTTATCCTTTAGCAATTACTAGGTGGCATGTTAATGGATGGGTTCCTCCTTTAGTGAGTTTCGATGAAACAGGTCCCATACAACCTGAATTATGGAGAGCATTGGCTGCTATGGCACCTGTGATTTTATACAGACCTTTAAATGAACAAAGGTATATTGTACGAGCCTGCATGCATTCTCCCTATGCCTTTCTGTTGGCCAAAAATCGGAATGATTTGAGAGTTCTTTTTTTTTTTTTGATTTGAGAGTTCTTAAAGGAGAAACTGTTTATAATGTTAAAAAAAAAAAAAGAACACATTCTATTTATCTGTATTTTTATGACATTTATATTTGTGATATAAATATATGACATATATATATACATATATATACATATACATATATATATATATATAAGTCATTGCAAGTTAAAAGATCAAAATGCTCTCATTCCCTATTTCTCTGCCTGTCAAAAACACTATACAAAGACTTCTTTGGACACGAACTTAACACTTTCTTTAGAGCACTATCAATAGTTAGCTTCAAACTTCTAAGGAAAAAAGGAGTATTTTGTAGCCTGCAAGTTCCCAATTATATGCATTAATAGAATGGATAACTGAGAACATGTCCTGAGACCCTTATTTCTTAAAAAGAGAATATCTTTTATGTCACTCAACAGGCAGTATTTCAGAAAAGATTATTAATATAAGAACATGAAACTTTAAATATTTAATTATCTTTGGATAAAATTGAAATAGAGGAAACAATACAGGCAATATATCCTTCAAATTCACCATTTCAGAGTTTTCCTAAATTCATTTCAGTAGTATGAATTTACCTAAAGAGTATACTCATTTGCCCTGATCAACAGACTTACTTTCAACTCTTCAGTAAAGTTTATAAATCACTGGACAGTTGTACCTAGTCCTGTGACTATTTCACTTTAGTTTTTTTTTATGGTAATAAATCATAAAAGAGTCATTTTCATAGCATATATAAAATACTAAAGCCAGTTACTGAATAAGAGTTGTAAAGAAGTATGCAATTTATTCAAAATTAAAATGGTATGTGGTTTATATGAAAGCAAAAGTGGTAATGATGCCTTATACTCCTACAATTCTGTTGCATACACACTCATACATAGACCCAGTGCCAAGAATTCTAGACAGAAGACATGGAGGTTACATAAAAGAGAACAATAACACGTTAAAATATTAGTATAATAAGAAATGGGAGTAAAATTTGCATTTTTATAACACTAGATATAAAATATAATCTTAAACTAATTAAAATCTGTGTTCTGAACACATGATTGGTGAGGAGAGATTGGATCTATGTTAGAGTTGCTTGAAAAAGAAAAATTATTTGTATCCGCAGATCTCAGCCATTCCCTTTTTATCTTTTATCAAAATTCAGTTGCTAGTGAGAAATATCCACTTCAGGATTCAGCTGATTTATGTATTGCCCCCAAACTTTGGTCTAGAAGGAAATGGATCGTTTTGATTGCCTCCTAGAAAAGCAGGCTCATGGAAAATAAACTGTTCCTGAGAAATCATTAGGACAGAAATTGAGAACAGGTAGATTTAAGTGCCTCACCAAGAAGCTGTAATAATTAAAGAGTTCTAAATTCTTCAATGGTCTAAAGGGTAATTTTAAGTTTCAGGGCACTTTAAAGCTAATCCATGTCTTTTATTTATTTATTTACATTTCTTGGTCCCTCAATGGAATTTGGTTCAGATCTGCATCTAGGAGTGTTCAATGCAATGAGTTCAACTTTTGACTCCAGCTGACTCTGTCCAGACTTGAGAAGTGGAAACTCTGGGGAGACTGAAAAGAGATAGATAAAATGCAGCATAACAGGTTCTTATCTTCCTTCTTGTCAGTTATTTTGATACATTGGGATCACTGGAGCCATAGAAAACACTTGTAGCTAGGGACATATAACTCTGGAGGTATCATCTATTTACTTTAGATTCTGCCTGTATCTATTGACCTGTACCTTAGAACTACTGTATTCTCCATGCAGAGCTCTACAAAAGATGTGGCTCTGGGTTAATATTACTAATAACTAATAACCATTGACCACTTCCTATGATCTAGGCACTGTTCTATCATCAATTATTTAATTCTTACAAAAAGAGGATGTAGTTAGTTCTTCCTGCTTTTCAAATCTGAATGTTAAATGAAGAGAACTTAGGTAACCAGGGAGAATGAATAACTAGCTCAACATGGATCGGTGCTACACTCATCTTCTAGTAAATAGAAGACTTGATTTGAGCCCAAATGATCAAACACCACTGTACATGCCAGCCACTATACTACTACTGCTGCTACTGCTAAGTCACCTCAGTCGTGTCCAACTCTGTGCAACCCCATAGATGGCAGCCCATCAGGCTCTGCTGTCCCTGGGATCCTCCAGGCAAGAACACTGGAGTGGGTTGCCATTTCTTTCTCCAATGCATGAAAGTGAAAAGTGAAAGTGAAGTTGCTCAGTTGTGTCTGACTCTTAGCGACCCCATGGACTGCAGCCTACCAGGCTCCTCCATCCATGGGATTTTCCAGGCAAGAGTGCTGGAGTGGGGTGCCATTGCCTTCTCTGGCCACTATACTACTGCTTCTCAAATTTGACTACTGTTGTAGGTGATAACTGGAGAAGGAAATGGCAACTCACTCCAGTATTCTTGCCTGGAGAATCCCAGGACAGAGGAGCCTGGTGGGCTGCCATCTATGGGGTCACACAGAGTCGGACACGACTGAAGCGACAGTAGCAGCAGCAGTAGGTGATAACTCTGGGGACAGAGTTGTTTCTGAAACATTCTAAGAATTTGATTTGAGCCATTTGGCACTGGACTCTTCTGAGAGACCTTACTTTAAGGAATGCTATCTTTAGACTTTCCTATAATTTATGCCTTTACACATAACATGTATTTTTCTAGTCTAGTCAAATACTTTGACTATTTTTCTGGATTGTTACTATGCTTTCCTTTACTAGTTGTTTTCTACAGAGATGCGATAAATTTGTCATCATGTTTTAAGGGGTGTAGGAGTGCTGATATAAACTTTATTTTAGGATCATTTTGGTTTTATATACTCTGTTTTTATATACCAGAAGTAGCATATTTTATTGTGGACTGAGATATGTATCATCCATACAGCTTTTATTAATGGTCTTGTGCTATCTCATTTAAATCTTACAGTGACTCTGTAAAATAAATTTGAGCAATATTGTACATGTTAGAAAAATATATATCAGAAAATTGGTACTTCCCTATAGCTCATATGGTAAAGAATCTGCCTGCAATGCAGGAGATTGATCAAGGTTTGATCCCTGGATCAGGAAGGTCCTTTGAAGAAGGGAATGTCAACCTACTCTAGTATTCTTGCCTGGAAAATCCCTTCAGACAGAGGAGCCTGGTGGGATACAGTCCATGGGGTTGCAAAGAGTCGAACACGACTGAGTGACTAACACTGATATTATACCAGAAAATTAAGATAGTTTACCCAAGGTCACATGCAGCCACTATCAAGGGAATAATCAATAACATCATGTAGGAAATGATGGAGTAACCTAAGCAGAAATTTGAAGGATGAGCTTTCAAAACAGAAGGATCAGGAAAGCAAAGATGACAGCATATTGGGCATCATCTAGGAACTGAAGTTTAAAGTGACAGTTGTTATGAGCAAAGAAAAAGTGAATTCAGAAAAGTAGTAGCAAATGTTATCTTGTAGCCCATTGAAAGAAAACATGTTTTTTACATTTGAGCAATATGGGATGCCATCGATAATTTGGAATAAAAGAATGCCATGATATTCCTTGAATTGTAAAATGATCATTCTAGCAGTTGTATTAACATACTGCTAATATATCAAGTGTGGAGAGTTAAAGAACCTGAGGAGTCAGATGAATCCAAGGTTTTGTGCTTCAATAATGATAAAATGGATATTCCATTTATTAGGTTTAGGAAACCTGAGGAGGAACATACTTGGGGGGAGATCAGGAGTTTTGTTTTGAGTGTAAGTTTGGGATGTTTATCATTCATTAGAATTAAGGTAAAAAGTTAGATATAAAAGTTAGGAGTACAATCTAGATATGCAGGATGAAAGGCTTCAATTTCTGCGTCATAGAAATTATGAAAGTATTTAAAGAAGTATGAAAGAATGTAGAAAGTATTTAAGACTCGGAGACTGGTAATCAGTGTAGATAGATGGGAAATATATAAGGACTGAGCAGCAGGATATGTAAATGATTAGAAATCAGGGAAATGCAGATAATCCAAAAAACTCAGAATAAAGCAGAAGAATGAGTCAGTGATCTAAAATGAAAATCAGGGAGCAAATATTCAAGTAGAAAGGGCCTGGAAACCATGACAATGTTACTACCAGATCAACTCATGAGAATTGACCACTGGGTTTTAGCAACAGGGAACAACTTGATAACATGGGGACATTTTGGAGAAGTGGAGACAATTCCTGATTAGTGTGGATTCTCAAGAGAGAATTAAAAGAAGAGATAAATTAAAGATCACTATATACCTTTGAATCTTAGTTACCTGAGATTTATTTTTGGATTTTAGACTCCAGTCTATTATTATGACTAGATCTATTTCATTGTTAAATTTTTAAACTCTGATGTATAGATATAAGTAAATATTGATAGAGGTTTTCTAAATATTCTAAATATAGAGGCTTTCTAAATATTTTGTTTATTTGGGTAATAGCAAGTAGAACTATAGTGTTTATTACAAGTTTATTTCCTAGAAATAACTAGCATTATAAATGAGAAGCTATCTCAAACTTTTAAAATATTAAATATTAAGAATCAGACCATTCAAAGATAAATTAATTGAACAGAGATTTTAATATATCAAGATTAAAAGGAATGATTTATTTTGCCTCAGCCTTATACCAAACTTTCTTTTGTTTAAATACTTGTGCATGAAAAGCTTGCATTTTTCATGTTGGTTAGATTGTATCTTTTAGTTTTTGAGTTAAATTATACACATTCTCTCATTACACACTAAACAAAGTTGCAAAGCTTGTCTTCTAATACTTCAGAAACAGTTTCAAGGAACCTCTGAACTAACTTATATAGGAAATTATATTCACACATATCAGTCTCCAAAGCTATGAAAGTCATCTTTATTTAAGCATTGTAAATAATAAATATTTACAATAGGAGCATACTTTTATATGGAAGAATCACTGTGCTTTATTTTCTCTATAGATGAAATCTTGTGTGGATAAATTGTAGATTACATTTATCTTTTGAAACTTACTACTGAAATACTTAAGAAAAGACAATGTGACATTTGAATACACTTTGAAGTTCTTTCAAAATTCCACACTTTACAACTTTTATCTCTTTTGCATCAACTGCTTTCATTATATTTCTCTAGCAACACCGTTTTTGTTTAAAACCAATTTTCCTTTCGTCTTGTTTTATTTCCTCCCCTATTGCATTTTTCTCTGTTACTTTTGCTCTTCACAAGGACCAAATATTCTCTGTCAAAGGTAATAAAACATTATTCTAAATAAACCCTGCCCTTTGAAAAGAGTGATAATGGCTTTGATCATTGTATTTGTATAATTAAGGTGCAGGCTTTTGCTTTAAAAATAGTTCATCTCGTGTGTTGAATCTGGGAGGGCATGAAGCACTTACTGAGATGAGTACTCAGTTGGAAAGTCCCTGGTCTCCTTTGGTGTCACATCTATCTATGTCCCCAGACTGCTCATCCAATGTTCCGATGACAATGATTAGTGGGACCCCCCACGAGTTGCAGATGGAATGAGGCAGAGTGATAAGGCAAGCTGCCTTTCAGATCGGCAGAAAGAAAGGCCCTCTTCACGGGAAACCCAAGAGGAAGCCATTTAAACAAGCGTGCAGAAAATATTGGGGTAATTACCAAGCACCAGGAGGGGGTCTCAGCATTGAGAATGGATTTAAGAATTCATTCAGCAGATTAATTGATGTTTTCCCTGCAGCTTGTCTTTGGAAATAATTCCCATGGAAATTCATAACTGAGACTGGGGAAATGTATTATAAAAAGATATTTTCATTATAGCATACATATTTACTAATGTTTGAACCACATTTATTTCTACCAGAGAAGCTCAGTGCTTTTGATCACTCAGCTTTGCAGTTTTGCTTTTTGAAATAGGACTCTTGCACCTACAGCAGCCAGAAAATCCTGATGCATGAGGATGTATTATAAGAAGCTTAAGGTACTCTGATTATTGAAAATATCTAGGCAAGTTTTGTGACTATTTCTTTCTAACATAGCAAGACTTCATTGCCATTCTGATGTTCGATTCATCTAGAAAAAAATATGTTGTATTTGAGCAGGAGGTGCCCTAAAAGAGGCGGACTGGCCTCACTAGCCCCACAAGGCTACTGCAGTGGAACATTAGTGATATGACAGATTTGTTTCTAGGGAGAAGCAAATCGACCTTTGCCTGTTTCTTTCCTAACCAGCTGGCACATAAAGGACCTTGACAGCAAAAATATAGAGATAGACACTTATCAAATGTACCAGTTTGGAAAAGATATCAGAAAGCAAAAAATATGTGAGTGGGCTGTGTACACACACACACACACACACACACACACAGACACACACACACACATATGTATATAAATTATGCAAAGTGTTTATGGAATACAGAGTTAGGCTTAAAAAGACACCTTTCTTTAGGAAATATTGATCTATCATTTTGAAAAATGAAAAGAAAAAGCTGTTAAAATTATGTTGCTGTATTATCATTGACACCTCTGGGAAAACCTGTGTGTTATGACCAGTTTAATTGGAAATTGGCTTGAAATAAATTAATCTGAGTATCCTTACTGCAGATGTCTGCTTCTGCACATTAATGATTCTAGGACCACTTGGGAATTTGAGCCTATGGCTATCCACTCAGAAAAGGAATGATTCACCTTTCCCATGAACAATGCATATGTTGTTCCCTTCACGTTGAATGTGATTCCTCTCAGTGCACCTGGCATGCTACACTCATGCAACTAGGATTGTATTTTGATTTCCATGTCAAACCATTTACCACAGATTAAGACTTGAACCCATGTGCTGGAACTCAAACCCAGCCAAAACCCAGTTTGGGACTTGAACGCATGTGGCTGGGACTCGAACACATGTGACTGGGATGTGAACCCAGCTAAAACCCTGCTTGGGACTAGAACCCACATGGCTGGGACTCAAACCCAGCCAAAACCCATGGTACCTGATTTCAGGACCTAATGAAGCTCAGGTTCTTGATGTCTCATCACAGAAAGAATTCAGCGAGAGACAAAGTGATAGGTAGGAAGTGGATTTATTCAGATTCAGAGAGAAACACACTCCCCAGACAGAGTGTGGGCCATCCCAGAGGGTGAATGCAGCCCTGAAATTTGGCGTGGTTATTTTTTATAGGCTGGATAATTTAATATGCTAATGAGTGGGAGGATTATTCCAACTATTTTTTGGGAAGAGGCAGAGATTTCCAGGATCTGACAGTGCCTTGGAACTGTCATGGTGCCTCTGGGTGTATCATTTCACTTACTGATTGAGGATCAAGGTCTAGTCTTGTCTGCCATCTTGGTCCCATTTTATTCTAATCGGTTTATGTTGTGTCCTTGGGCTACATCATTCTTTTAAAAGTTATGCTCTGCCCCTTTCCCTCCTGTTACCCATGGGCATCTATTACTATAAAAATAATTTAAATTTGTGGTTCACAGTCACATTGCTATAAAGATGAATATATTGATTTTACAGACTAAAATATTTTCTTCTATATAAATTTTTTTCTGACTTAAAGGAAATTAAACTATTTTATTGACCCTAAATTCATTATGTGTCCTAGGCTCTATATCTTTTGTGCCTTGTGGATTGGTAGGTCCTGCATGTATCAAGTCCAAGGTAAAATACTAATAGTTCTGTGTAAGCTTCCTGTAGCAGACCTGCTGAAGGCCTCACAACAACTATTTCCTTCCTTTCCTGGCTTATAGATCCTGGATTTTGTTTAGGGTTCAGGCAATAAAAGGCACAAGGAGCAGACTGTTCCCCGGTACACAGGAATAGATCATGACTGGCCCACTGCCATCATGGAAATTCTTTTTCCTTTTGTCAGTAAGGGGTTTGAGCTTTGGGACCATCTTTTGATCATAAGGGGAGACATAGTTGAGCAGATGAATGGAAGGAATCTGAGTACTTGATAACATTGTTGAACCACCTGTGATTCTTTTTAAGTTATGTGATATTCTTGATGATTTTGCCTTGTTTGATTCAATATTCTGTTATTAGCAGCTTAACTGATATATTTTTTTGGTACTTAATAGTGTTGTAAGCATGTTTCTTGTTGTGTTGTTGTTCAGTCACTAAGTCATGTCTGACTCTTTTGTAACCCCATGGACTGTAGCCCTCCAGGCTTCTTTGTCCACGGGATTCTCCAGACAAGAATACTGGAGGGGATTGCCATTTTCTTCTCCAGGGGATTCTCCTGACCCAGAGATGGAACCTACATCTCCTGTGGTAACTAAAAAGATAAAGGCCACACATTTCTCTGTCTATTTTTGTTCATTTCCCTAAGGAAAACATGACATACATCATGGAAACTTAGGGACATACTGGGCTCTACCAATCTATAGTACATATGCCAGAACACTCTGGATTTATAAAACTTTCTAATCGCAACATGGTATTGGATTTGTAACAGACTGGCTCACGTGAGTGTGTTCTCAAGGACAGTTTCTTCCGCTTCATGTCTGTACTTCCCCTTTAGCCTCCAGAAGTGCCATGTTTCCCAGCTCTTGTTGAATGGGTACTGGAACCTCAGTTTTCCCCTCTCAATCCGCTCTCATCTTCTCTGTTTTCCCTGCTGTTGCCTGATATGACTCTTCCTGGTGATAGATACTGAGAAATCTTCTTATATAACTGACCCATCTGAACTCGAATTTAGGTGGCCTGGTCCAGAAAATACTCTTTGATCTCAATTACTAGCAATATGTCCCACTATCAAATAGAAAAGCTTGGTTCCCATCTTTGGGGAGATTGGCTACGTTAAAAATTATGGCTTCTATAGGAACAAGTCTGGTAGCAAAGTGAATAGCTGTCACAATAAATATTAAGATCAATAAATAGACTCCCTGGAGAGTCTGGGAACAAATTAGGGCATAGAGTAAATATGGTTATATACATGTAATGTATCTGGCTTGGGGTTTTAACTTAAGTGTCTTGCTCAAAGTCTATTTATACAGTTAATCACTGAAAAAGAAAACAATTAGAGCCAGCATTTTTGCACTGCTGAATAAAGAATACCTGCTAGTTTGCAGTTCTTAAACAGTGTGCTATTTATAACTTGCTCAATAATCAGCTAACTATTGACTATCCAAAGTGGACAATCATGGCTTGCTTTCAAACAAAAGTGAAATTTTATCATAATGGTGGTACCAGTGTTCAATTTATCCTTTTGTTTCATGTTTACATTTAAAAATTATCTTGAAAAGTAAAATTTAATGGAGTTCAATAACAGTCTGACTCATCCAATTCCCTTTGTTGTTTTCTCCTGTCAGGATATCAATATCTAAGAAAACACTAGCAGAAATTAATATTGGCAGGTATTAATTTGTTTAATGCAGGCAGTAAACACAGGCACACACAATGGAATCAAAGAATAATGGCATAAGTGCAGTGAATGAAATTTCTGAAGACTACTATAAATGCTTCTTAAGCATAAATTACTAGAAATAAAATGTTTTTGGAGTAAGAGTCTTTAAGATGTAAAAATGTCTCAAAATATTTGAAATTAACTAGTTACCCAGACAATAAGAGTTGGACTTTCTAAATATTTTAATAATCAAAGCCTGTAGGATATCGGTATTTCATAACCTTTGAAAGTGAAAGTCGCTCACTCGTGTCTGACTCTTTGTGACCCCATGGACTATACAGTCCATGGAATCCTCCAGGCCAGAATACTGAAGTGGGTAGCCTTTCCCTTCTCCAGAGTATCTTCTGAACCCAGGGAGTGAAACCAGATCTTCCACATTGGAGGTGGATCCTTTACCAGCTGAGCCAACAGGGAAGCCCAAGAAGACTGGAGTGGGTGGCCTATCCCTTCTCCAGGGGATCTTCCCGACCCAGGAATCTCCTGCATTGCAGGTGAATTTTCCCGCTGAGCTACCAGGGAAGCCCTCATAACCTTTGCTTCCACATATGTAACAATTTGGGACATCTGACTGAGGAAAATGAACTGGGTAGGACCAATGACAGTGGGCTGGCCAGATTTTCCTATGTTACCTTCAGGGGTTATCTTTCTTTTGCCCATGATTCAGTTTTTCAGCAATTTGGTTTAAACCTTAAATTCTGCGGTTATGGTACATGTAGTCTCTTCTTTCCTTTTATTCATTTAAATACCCCAAAGATATGGATTCATTAAGGAGCCAGTTTGGTTTTCATACACTCCCTTCTTTTGTTCCTCTTTTGTGGTATTTTAAATTATAAGCATTTCATGGTATAGTGCTTCTGCTCTCCATCTCTGTCCATTTTATCTTTGAAAAGCTCTGGCTTTGGAGGCTGTTTCTTTGAAGTTTTTCACATAATTTGATATAAGGTAGGAGGCCAGGTATTTCTCTAAAAGGGAACATTAAAAGTTTCAATTATGCTTCGGTTTTTTATATTCATATGTGGAATTAGAAGAACTGTTCTCTTCATCATTGTCTTAAGAGAATCAATAATCAGTCTAGTCAAGAATTTACCAGCATTCTCAGTAAGTTGTATAAATCCCCACATAGTCATCTCAGATTAAAAAAAAAGAAGAAATAAAACATTTTTAGTGTTGAATTCTAAGATTAGCAGGTGATGGGTGAGAGCATGTGTTTAAAATTTAGAGCGATATTACAGAGACAGGATGGGTAATGCCCTGGTTCAAGTTCTGAACTTCTTAGAATTTTGTCGTGCTTCCTTATTTTCATCCAGAGGGGAGGAATATGTTAGGCAATTCAGTCAGATGTCGTTAAATATTTAATTATCTAATTCATCCTTTCTTACCAAGCAACAACCTATTGATTATAATATGATTTCTCATAATTATGAGAAAATTCAACTGAAAGACATAGTTATCTGGTTGTATTCTATATATTTATCATTTAAGGTAGCCAGTTGAATTTTGTTCCTTTGTAAATACTGTACATCTTACTTTTTTGCTCACTTAAGTAGCCCTTGAGAGAAAAATGAAGATAATCTTGGTGAGCTGGCAATGGCAGTTTCTAAGCCTACAAAACTGAAGCACAAAGTTTGGACCAAAATAAAGCAGTGCTATGCTATTAAACATCTTGGGATAGATCCACGTAGTTTTGTGAGAAAATCCTTTTCATCATTGTGTGTAAGCTGTTTCTGTTTGCTACCTGTATGAGTGGTGGTTGTTTATTCAATATTAAGATGTCTGGGTCAAAATTATTTCTTGCCACTGCATAAATTTGTGATTTTAGGAAAGCCTACCCTGTTACTGTAGTAATAGTCCCTAGTACATTCCTTCTGTTCCCCCCACCTTAGTTTTTTTTTTAATTGTTTTAATATTTCTGACTTTTTGTGACTCTATGGCCTTCCCACTTATATCGAGCTATCTACTACCCCTTACAGTCACTTACAGTCAACTTACAGTTGACTGATCACAGACAGTCAACTAAGCCTTCTTTATATCTGTGTGTATTGCAACTAGTTAGGAAAATCAGTTTGTTCATTGCCAGTTTTAGTTTTTGTTCTTCAGTGTCCAATATCCCTCACTCTGTTTATTTACAGTGTATGATCTCATTTCTTACTTACAGTATATTAGATCTTTACTATTTTAATTTCCCACCAAAATTTTTTTGGAAACATTATTATTCCTTTGTCTATTTCTATGCATAGATGTCCTTTCCATTCTCCAAGCAGAAACAGGAATAAGGCAATATTTCCAGGCATTCGATGTATTTTTTCTCATATCCACTTCGAGTGAGAAAAAATGACATTCATCTACTATCCTGTTGTTGAGTCAATACATTAAAGAACATTACTCATTCATAGGCTAACTGCTTGATGCCTTCTCCTTCTCTCTCACTTATTTTCTCAACAGCTGTTCTATGTACAAGTTAAAAGTTAAGTACAATTCATGGAATGGTCTGGTAGACCACACATATAAAACCTTATTCCAGGCTGTTTTTCAATTTAACTTTAATACAAATAAAAATCATTCATCATTTATATCCTCATTTCATTCTCAGATTGCTTTCTTTCTCAATCAGTTCAAAACATGACAGAAAGAAGTAGTAATCCTCAACATTGCTAACATTTCCTAAAAAAATCATCCTAACTGCATTATATCACTATCACAATCTTTATATTAAAATGTACACGTATAAAAAGTTTAATAAGAAATGTGTACATGATAAAGAATTAACTTTATTAACAGCAAACAACTTATTTAACTCACTGGTCAATTTTAAAGTTCATTGATTAGACTGTTTTTATTTGTAAAAAGATAAGTAGATGATATTTAGCCCATAAAATTCCCTGCTTCATTTCTGTTGCCAAGTTTTCCAAAGGTGAAAGCATACACACACACACACACACACACACACATACACACACACATACGTATATATATTCTTTTTTTCTGGCAAGAATCCATTCCAGTACTAAGTAGCTAACAGATGTAGACTTTCTGTCTGTAGCTATAGGGTTACTTACTCATACTCTTGGTCTTGTCTTAATGTACTGTCACCTGGGGGTTGCCTCCTTACCCCCAAAGAGATGACTGAGTCCTAGTTTGAAATGTTGGGTACAGTGGAAAGAACCTAACTTTTGGTTCTTTTGCAGTTTATATAGACTCAGAATTTAATGCTCCCTATAATTCATACTAGATATGCTATATTTAAACATGTGATTCTCCCTTTCCTCAATGTTAAAATTATTGTGAGGATAATGTTAGATTATCTATCATCACCTAACACAATGCATGGGTTCATTGTAGATGCACTCAATAAAAAATGGACCTTAATTTTTTTCATTATTGCTGTTATTTTGAATTAATGGCCTAGTTAACAAATAAGTCAAAATCCTTGCTTCTGTTCAGAAAACAAACAAAAAAAGTAAACAAACATGCAAAAAAGCTCAACAAATGTCATAAATTAATGGAAATAGAGCTGGAAATAGGCCTTTGACACTAAATAATAAATTTATGATACTTATTCCATTTAGAATGAGGCAGAAGTTCCTCTGTATCTTAGAGAAAATCACTAGTTTGCTATTATTTATTTTACAGAAATCCTTGTAAAGCTGTGTTTACCATTTTGCAAAGTGAAAGATACCTATCTTTTAAAAATTACACTGCTGGACTTACACCTGTTGATTGCTAAGAACCTGTGGAAATCACATCCTTAATTAGAAGTTCAAGTATGTCCAGTTTCAGCATGTTGTTATAAGCAAAGCATGTTCAAAAGGCTGTCAAACAGACCAATAAGGATAGGACGAAAAATTATGAAGACACAACAGGACATCCAAAATTAGAAGTTAAAAAGGGTGGGACAAAATCTAAGCTGGGTTTTTTAGTGAAGAGTTTGTGTGAATGAAATTAATTAAGTCCAAATATGTACATCATCCCAAGAATAAAAAAGTAAAGCAGTATTGAATATAACAACATTAATTATACCTAACAAATTATTAGTTATTTCTCTGTATACTCATTATAATTATAAATACTTGTTATCCTGGTATTTGTCAAAACTACCTCTTGATATCATGATCTCAGTGTCTCAAAAGTGCTCAAATTCAGACAGGTATATTGTCAGAAATAAGGCCACCAGCAGTATAATGGGGATTGAGAAAATAAAAGTCATTCACCAGAGAAACAAAATTTGTAAGAAGTCAATGGGAGAACTGAGGGAACATGAAAATTACTCCTGGTTATCCACAATCAAGACATTTCTCTGGCCACAGGTCTCAGCCTATATATGTTCATCAATTTGGTTAACTCTCAGTTAGAGAATGCAAAGGCACGGGGTTTAAAAAGCTATTATAAGAATTTATCATTGTTGTAGGTACCAGGCTATGCCATTAGTTTGTTTTCAGCATTTAAGCAGCCACGTGGATAGTCAGATTCTTTCCTCCAGACACATGCACCTCCAGGTAATGAATTGAGAATGAGTTTCCTTCCATTCTCAGCCTTAACCATAAACTGATTCTTTATGCCATTTCTAATAGAAAGTGTCTTTGCTATAGGTAGCACTCCCATGAATACTTCCCCTGTTGTACTTGAGAAGGGAAAAAAGTGTGCATAAAGACTGATGTCTTTTACTGTATTAGTGTTTACACAACCCAATAAAGCCCATCTTATATATAACTTATGTATGTAAGTCAAGAAACAAGGTATGGAAAAATGAGGGAGTACTAAAATTCATGGAAGTAAAGATAACTTTTATTAAAAATTTATAACAGCATTTAGATATTTATTTTTTTATATTACCAGAAAAATCTTTCCACATCACTCTCCATTTGATAACCCTACATTTACTTCAAATAAAAGCCTGTGATCATTGGAATGAATAAATACAAACAGGTTATTAAAATAGAAAGTGCTCCAAAGTTGATGTGTGTCAGCAGCCTGGAAGTTTTGACCAAGCAAAACATACTCTCAGAAACCCTTTTAAAGCATCTTAGTTTTTTAAACTGAGTACTTTTATTTAGTAATAACAGGAAAGAATAAGTCTTTATATAATAGCATGTGATGCATTCAGTTAATCTGTACCTGAAACATCTTGTAAGGATTTAGAAGTGACTTCCATGGAGCTGAGATATTCCTTACTAAAGGCTTCTTTTATTAAGCCACATTTCTGTCTCTGGATGCAAAACACAAATGTATTTGTTTATTTAAGCTTTAAAATATTTGTTGGCAGGGTCAGCAAAAGTATGCTTCAGCTTGTTATTCTTAATGTACTTTAAAATATATTAAACTATAAAATGTCTAGTGCACTTTTAATAACAATGATATGAATATTTATTTCCATTTTCAAAGATCCATTAACAGTCAATCCAGGAAAAGTTACTGATGTAACAGGCATATAAGATATAGTTTAGCTAGAATTGTATTATAGCTTTTTTTTTGATGATTGCTTTTAGATGCAGTTTGGGTTAAAGTATCTAGTACTAATCTTTGATCTGACCTAATAAATTTATAAAATATACTGTGTTGGGTCCTCTCAAAAAGGGTTGATTAGATTCCTAAATGGTCACATAGAGATTTGATTAAGAGGTTTAAGCTCACTTTTAAGGAGATCTTTAAAAAATTATAAGCCTCAGTGACATTAACTATATCTTTTGTATATTTTACAGCAAATAATGCAGCATGCTGGTTGTTGTCTGGAACATAAAAGTATGTCTCCATCATTAATTAATGATTTTGTTGAATTCTCTTAAATTCAGCCATAATAGAGCAATGTTTAAATTGTGTCTGGGAATTAAACTAATCTCTAGTCCTTTAACAATTCCCCAAACTGAGAAGTATCGAACAGACCGTATAATATTTCAGTGAATGTTTGTCTGTTTATAACTTGTAAATGTGTGAGCCAAACTAAAAATATGTGTGCAGAAAAGTAAAAAGTGTTTGTCATCTCAAATCTTGATCTGAAGCAGGTGCCACTTCTCTATTTCTTGTTAGTTCATTTTCCAGGATTTCTTTTGAGGATCCATCATAGAATTTTAAGTGTTGTGTCCACTGGGATTTACACCACTTGTTCAATCTATTTATACCAAGTTAATTAAGTGATAATCCCAAAGTATCAGAGGACATATGAAGTAATAAATGTCTGATTCTCTCACAGACATGCCGAGACCACATGGTGAGGAGTCACAGGATGGAAGACTGTTTTATTGCCTCATATCATATTCTCTTGTATAGGGAATATTGCTATTAAACAATCTTGTTCTCTTATTTCCTGAGGATTTATGCCTTTCATTGCATAATATTCTTTTGACAACTGTGATGCTTCTGAAGGAGAGTTAAGCCAAAGGCTTGCATACATGACATTTTGCAATTTAAGTAAGGGATTACTCCTATTTAGCAACCTTGGTCAAATCCATTGCTGGAATTAATCAAAATATAACTTAATTTTCTCTTTGTTAAGTGATTTCCATGAACAGACAAAGAAAAATCTGAGATGCCTTTATTTTCAACTCTACGTTGATCCTGTGTGTGCATACAAACATACATATGTACATAAAGAAACAAATTATCCATTTACTAAATTAATATACCTGATCGTCTGTTTAGCTGTTTATTAATCTCATTCATTTTGTTGAATAAGCAAGAAGGAAGTAAAATTCATTGTTCTTGTATTACCACTAAAAACATGTATGAGAGATAAGAAATACCTGAATATGTCCTAGAAATTCCATGAGTGATTTTTAGCTCTCTCTATAAAACTATTTCCAACAATTACAAAAATAAATAAATAAGTAAAAGATTGGACCTAGAAAACTCACTATTACATTGAAAGTTATGTAGTCTGATAAAATTTAAAAAAAAATAGTATAACATCTATCAAAAATAACATACAGCAGTCCTTTAAAGATGAAGGACTCCCTTCACACCAATTTAAAATGTTAATGATAGGAAACAAAGAAGCTTAAATGCTACTTACAGGTTTATAAATGGGTGAAATTTGGGAATGATTCAAGTCCTGGTTCTCCTGGATTAATTAGTTTCAAAAATATGAAACATTTTACAACATTGGCCATAATTTTTTCCCTCTATTAAGTGTAGCAATGCTGAATTGGATTAGCTCCTAGATATTTTTATCCTAAAATTAGATTATTTGAAGTTTGGAATTCAGAAGAAAAGCTTCAATATCCTAGTTATGATTATTTGAGTAATGTATGAGTAATGTATGCCATAAAAAATAAGATGGCTATTAAAACCGTGCTCTGTGCAGAAAAAAAAAAACAACCCTAAAAATCACTTAGTCAGACTATGGGTACTGGATTATTTGGCTCTAAATGACCTACTGCTTGTCACTGCTTTGATCCATATAAACTGTCCAGAACCTTTGGAGCCACATCACATAATAAAAATTTTAGAAATTGTTTACAAGCATATGTTAGCATTGTCTCCCTGATGTTATTGTTAGTCTTAAAGTATCACTTCAGTAAAGCAAAGGAGTTTATTTTAACCATAGACACTATAATACTGCACTAAAATATTAACAAACAAATACTTCTAAGTTGATTGTAAAATAATAATTAAATAGGTTCCCCTTGCATTAACAATATCAAGAATATCCTGTATTACAGACTGAAATGTCACATCAATAAATATATTTGTTACGTGAATTAGTTTGATGCATAAAATAATATTCTCAAGGCAAGCAGTTGATGCAGAAATGTATTGATTATAGATACATACTAACTTTGTTTCTCTTGTGTCTTTGGGAGTCTTCCCATCAGAATGTAAGCTCCATCACAGCAGAGATTCTGTCTTTATTTTTTCTGTTCTCTTCTTGCTGTATTCCATGCATACCAAGTATATAATATTCAGTGATTTTCCTTCCTCCATTAAAGGGCATTGTATTTTATTTTGCCAGGTATATAAGTTGTTGGCTTATATTGATAACTTTAATCCTGTTAAATCTGATCTATGTTGATATAAGTCTGTGTTAAAGAGATTCTAGTTCTGCATTGTTCTTAGTATTGGTACATGGCACTTACCACATGGTATGGTCCTTACTTTGAGGCTAGGGCATTTTCTGGAATCTTGACTGAATGTTCAGTGCACTCATGGGTGTCTTTCCATTCTGATCAGCAGGAGACTCAAATGTCCATCTGAAGTGAACCACTCAGCCCTTATCCAAGGGTGCATGATGATTCCCTCTAGAGACATGTGGAGCCCCCTTCTCCTGGTTCCCTCTTCTTAACGCAACTGTACATTTTGCCTATTCTAGAAGCCAAATCTGATGTCTTCTGATGTCTTCCTCCTCAGCTTAGCAATGTCACTACTCGTTTGCCCCCTTATTCTGCAGCACACAAATGACTCCAGACTGAGAGTCGGGGCCCTTGGGGTACAGTCATCTGGCTACCTCCCTGTGTTTCCCTTCTCTCCACAATCACAGATCTGCTCTGCCTATTGCCCTGTGCTTGAAATGTTTTGTCATATAGCTATTTACCCTGTTTTATGATAGTTTTTGTGAATAAATCAAATCTGGTATCATTTATTCTGTTGTGATTGAAAGCAGGGGTCCCATTATAGTAACTTGTAACAAATACAAATTAAATCATTCCTCTTTCTTGATTAAATATCTCATTGAATTCAGTTCTTTATCAAGACCTATTATGTTCTGGGTTCTGCCTTATCTCCTGACTCCTAATACCTAATACAAATCTCACTACTCCAGACACGCTGATTTCTTGCTGTCACTATTTCAACACATTCTCAAAGGATGTTTCATCTGCATGAGATAATTTTTTTCTACTCTTTGTCTACTAACTCTTTAAGTTTCAGTTAAAATTCTCTTCCTCTTAAGGAACTTTTCTGACTACTTATATAGCTATATTTCTTTCTTACATTACACTGTATTTTTTTTCCTTTTATACACTTTCTGCTATGCTGTCAGAATATTTATGTGAGGGTTTATTAGTAGATAATATACACTCAGTGTTTTAAGTAAGCATTGTCTAGAGAAAGCAGATCAATAAGATGTACAAATATGTTTGTATATGTGTGTTAATAAGGAGTTGGCTTGGTGTGATTATGGAGAATGAGAAGTCCTGAGATCTGCAGTCAGCAAGCTAGAAATCCAGGAGAATTAATGGTATGGTTCTAGCCAGAATGGCTTAAGGCCAAGAGAACCTATGGTAATAAGTTCCATTTCGATACTAAATCCAAATGCAGAACAAGACTGATGCACCAGCTCAAAGACAGTCAGGCAGAGAGAACAAATTTTCCCCTACTCCACCTTCTTTATTCTGGTCAGGACTTCTTTGATGGATTGGATGAAACCCACCCATATTAGTGAGAGCAATCTGCTTGACTCAGTCTACAGATTCACATGTTAATCTCATCTCATTTGTCAGATGAATGGGAGAAGTTGAGATTAAAAGAATGCAGGGAATTAGTAGTATAAAAAGTAGTAAAGAAGATTCTAGACAGATTAAACTCTGCATGAAATAATATGGGCATGTAAAAGGTTGATGTTCTGAGACAATGAAGGAAGTCAAGGTGCTTGGAGCCACGTAGGTCAGATGCAGTGTTGGGTGATGAATTTTGAGAGGCTGCAAAGAGGTCAATTATGTAGGATTTTGTAGGTTCATGTTATTCAAAGTGTGGTCTCAAACCATCAACACAGGTATCACTTGGCATCTTTTTAAAATCCATAGCCTTTAGTTCCACCCTAAACCCACACAATCAAAATCTAAATTTTAATAAGATCTCAATACGAGGCGTGTCCCAGATGTGTAATTTTGATAGGACATGGTGATGAAGTACATATTGGTGATGATGATTCAGGGATAACATTCAGATTATGTACCTTGATCAGAAGTATTAATAAAGGGCCATGTACTCAGGTGGAGAGCTCTGTAGGAAGGGCAAAGTGCGTGTGTACATATATAGAATTCAGGATTACAGTTTTGCCTTATTATGTCTGAACTGACTATGAAATATCCAAATAGTGATGACCAGTGTGCAAGGTATTAAGGTCTAGAACTCAAGAAAGATAACTGAGTTAGTTGCATTAAAGAGGACGTAAGCTAGAAAAATGTAAATAAGTTAGAAGAACATTAGACAGTTCAAGAAAATGTTAATGAGAATCTGAACAGTGATTTACAAGTAAGAATTTAAAAAAATAAATATTTACCAGATTAACCTATTGAAAACATAAAACTAATTCAACTTAGGGAAAAGGGCAGAGAGAGTGAACAAAGATGACAACAACATGCCATCCTGCATAGAATGTGTGTGTGTATGCTCAGTCATGTCCAGCTCTTTGTGACCCCATGGAGTACAGCTTTCCAGGCTCCTCAGTCCATGGAATCTTCCAGGCAAGAGTACTGAAACAGGTTTCCATTTCCTACTCCAGGGGATCTTCCCCACTCAGGGATTGAATCCAAGTATCCTGCATCTTCTGCATTGGCAGGAGGATTCTTTACCACTGAGCCACCAGCAAAGTCCTCTATTTCTGTTAACACCTCCTTAAGGGCCTCCCAGGTGGCTCAGTGGTAAAGAATCTGCCTGCCAATGCAGGAAATGCCAGTTCAGTCCTTGGGTCAGGAAGATCCTCTGGAGAAGGAAATGACAACCTACTCCAGTATTCTTACCTGGGAAATTTCATGGACACTGGAGCCTGGCAGGTTATAGTCCCTGGGGTTGCAAAAAAAGTTGGACGTGATTTAGCAAATAAACAACAATAGAGGTAGAAAATGTAGGGAAATGTCTAAGTGCATACATGATACATTTCAGAAATAATCAGTTGGAAGCAACAATAGGATATTAATTTGGAAAGATGATGCATATATATATGTGTATGTATATATATACATACACAGATATATCTATCATATATATCTATATACAGATACAGATATGTCTATCATTTATATATATATATAGGGCTTCCCAGGTGTGTGTGTGTGGTATACATATATATGTATACTATATATATGTATATGTATATAGGGGGCTTCCCTGCACTAGCAGGCATGTCCTTTACCACTAGTGCAAAGAACCTGCCTGCCAGTGCAGGAGACATAGGAGATGTGGGTTCGATCTCTGGGTCAGGAAGATCCCCTAGAGCAGGGCACGACAGGGCACAATAACCCACTCCAGTATTCTTGCCTGGAGAATCCCATGGACAGAGGAGCCTGACAGGCTACAGTCTGTAGGTTGCAAAGAGTTGAACACAACTGAAGAGATTTAGCACAGCATGGTCGATCTCAGGATGCTGAGTCCACAGCTAAGTCCTCAGTAAAGTATTTGGAAATTATATAGATTGAAAAAATAGTTGAGACTTGGATCTAGAGTTCCATTCTACTTTTCACTGGCTCTGTTGAATTCCATTTGTACTCAAATAATGATTTTATTAAAGTCAACACACCACCCCAAAGTGCTGGCTGGTCAGTGCTTAACTGGCATTCTACCCAGAGACCATACTGAGAAAAGAAACCAAAAGTAAAATCTAGCATCCCTGAAAAGGAATGAACTAAGATATCAGTTTGAGTGGTTGTGGATTCCCTTTTTGTTTTGTTTTCCTAATAGAAAAATCTCTGCAGTTTTGAAGGAAAAAGGAGTATCTGATGCAGTGAATTATACTTAAATTGCATGAGAAAGAGGAATAAACATCAATGTGACATGACCCTACATCTGCTGATGGTTTGATCACTAAGATTTGAGTAGTTAGCATTAAGGAAAAGAAAGAATGGTATTCAGACAGCCCTAATACAGTCAGTAAAATTATTGAAATATATTCTCTGGAGTTGGAAATTTGCTTCTGTTTTGAGTCCTTAAATGATGGTTCCTATTAACACAAATCTAGATTCCCAATTGCCTCTGTTCCATCTAACTTTCTGGAATCCAGCAACTTAATTGCAGGTTAATGCTTGAATCAGTCACAGGTTATCCATCTGTATCCTAACTCTGAGTTACATATATCCATTCTAATTAGTAGGTACTCATAGAATAGGTGATTGGCTTCAGCTCTGTAGTCAGCCAGTGTTAGGACCCATGGGAGGGGACACCTAATATGAATAATGCCACTTAATGCAACTGGGAGACACTGATTAAACTGCAGAACACCTAATTGTTTTTGGCTATCAACACTATGAAATGTATTAGTAAAATGAGATCCAATATCAGGCCATGCCTTAAACATATATTAACTCATTTGAGTGCTGTAATTACTCGATTATATTTAAAGTAAAAGTCACTCAGTCTGGCTTTTGCGACCCCATGGACTCTATAGAATTCTCTAGGCCAGAATACTGGAGTGGGTAGCCCTTCCCTTCTCTAGGGGATCTTCCCAACCCAGGAATCGAACCTGGGTTTCCTGCATTGCAGGCAGATTCTTTACCAACTGAGCTATCAGGGAAGCTGTGAAAGTGAAGTCTCTCAGGTGTGTCAGACTCTTTGCAACCTTATGGACTGTAGCTCGCCAGGCTCCTCCGTCCATGGGATTTTCCAGGCAAGAATATTGGAGTGGGTTGCCATTTTCTTCTCCAGGTGATCTTCCTACCCCAGGGATTGAACTTAGGCCTCCCACATTTCAGGCAGACTCTTTACCAGGGGTTGAGAACTATAATTTTACAAATGAGAAATGGAGAAATGGAGATATACTGAGATTATTAATAATAATGTCATTAACTAAAATGAGAGAGTTTCAATTTGAACTCCACCAGCTAGAAACAATCTCTACTTGTAAATTTGTTTCAGTGCCTCTAGTCTCAACTGGAGGAAAAGTTATAACCTATTTATATATACTTTCAAACAAATGAGTTTGTACATAGTAAATAATAGAATGAATATATTAAATATTAGGCATGATATAAGGAGTATTAGAAAAGTGAATTTAATTATTGCTAATTTACCAGAAATTGAGACATGAATCAGTACCATGAAAAATTATCATTGGTGATAGGCATAAAGGAGAAGAATTCAAACAAAGCTATAGTTAATCTTTAATTTATGAAAAATAAACAATGAATATATTTCTTTTAAATGGTCACAGTTTTAAATTTAAAGAAATGAGGTCATCTGAAAAGAGAAGAAATCATTCCAAGAGGAATTGAAAAGTTTTTGAAGAACTAGTGCTGAAGTGAATTGTTTGGAAACATTCCAGTCCTTCATCATGTACCAGCCACCTTCAATTATGAAGGGATTCTGATAAAGAAAATATTAGTGCTTCCTCTTCTTACAGTCTCTAAACAGGGGTTTTATTACAGAGAGTATTATATGTACAATTCTTAGTTTCAGGAATATGTTTCCAAACATATAAGATGTAATAAAAGCTTAGAAATGAACATCTAGTGAAAGCAGACAATTTAATCCATTTTTACTCCTCTAAAAGCTTTGTTAAACCCAACATGCTAATGTTGTTTATGACTTTTATACTAGAGTATTCAGTTATTTTTTCCAAGAAAAAGCATCTTACACAGTAAACCATTTTTGCAGCCCAAATCCACCTCTAAAAATACATTATAAGTTTTCATATGTTCATTTTAAGGAAGAAAATGTTGTAGGCTGGATTAAGTAGGATATGAATGAGCCAGCAGAATAAACCAGTAAAATTTAATTAAGCAATTTAGCACACCATAAAAGCAGCAACACATAAAAGTGGGATGTAAATGACAGTAGGGTGGTGCACTGCTATTCCAACCTTTCAGGAACCTAAGAAAGGGCACTGAATGCAGCAAACAGACTTGCTTTTTCTACACACAGTAAATTTAAACAAAAGTAGTGATCAAAGCAGCCTTTACACATGGCGATTTTGTCTCCTGCTCTCCTGTATTTTTTACTTTTGCCTTGTGCGAGTGAGGCAAATTATAACAAAGAAATGATTGTAATACCTATACTCATAAATTTACTATAAACAAACAGGAAAACGGAGGAGAGAATTCATTTATTAACATCCTATTTTTCAAAATGATATGCCCGCTATATACAAACATTTTAACTGATCCTACCGAGATACTGA
Source organism: Giraffa tippelskirchi (assembly GCF_054371585.1). Lineage (NCBI taxonomy): Eukaryota > Metazoa > Chordata > Mammalia > Artiodactyla > Giraffidae > Giraffa > Giraffa tippelskirchi. The sequence continues at coordinate 82,479,771 of NC_137275.1, read as the reverse complement.
AAACAATTACGAGCTCAGAGGTGAAAAGTAGGAGCTACCATTGCCTTAAAGGAGCTGAATGAATGAACAGCATCCTTTGCTTCATTTCAGAAATCTGATTTGTATTTTCTTAACTTAGGATTATTATGATACTACATTCTTTTAAATCAAACCTGATTGTCAAGGTGCCTGTAACCTTACTATTTTTCAATCTATTTCCTACTAGCTTTCAAAATTTTTCTGAATTTAGTTCAACTGAAATTATTTTAAACATCAGAACATTTACATTCAAAAATCACAATTGAATTATTTTATATTTAACTGGAGACTTTATCTGAGACTCTTCTATCATGACATATTTGTTAAAAAGTACAAACATATCTTACTGATATACATTATTAGGCTGCTTTTATAAAATTCATTTCTTATTTTTAACTCATAATTTGTCTAACATATATGTACATGTTTTACTTAATAGATTATGTAATATATAATTATATATCATTATTATTTTAGTTATAATTCAATTTGTTTATCACATGTATTTTATAAGTGAACTTTAAATATTTGTGAAATAAGACCCTGATAGCTCAGTCGGTAAAGAATTGGCCTACAATGCAGGAGACCTGGGTTTGATTCCTTGGTCAGGAAGATTCCCTGGAGAAGCGAGTGGCTACCCATAGAATTCTTGCCTGGAGAATCCCATGGACAGAGGAGTCTGGTGGGCTTCAGTCCATGGGGCTGCCAAGAGCTGGACACGACTGAGTGACTAACACTTCCACTTACTTTTAAGACAAAGAATAAGACAGTAAGTAAGTGAAGATTTCAGTATCTCAAAATGTAGCAGTTAACATCAAAATTACGTTTATTTCTTCACATAGAGAGAAGACCATCAACAATTCTTCCCCTAGTTATCTTACAGGTCTTCATGTAATCATAAGCACATTATAAATATTATGCAGCTTATTATGTAGATCACTCATCCCTCTTTAGTAAACATGGCACACTTTATTCTAACTTTAGTTGTTTTATTTTAAACATTATTTCTTTTAAAATAATTTCACAAATACAGAAAAGTTGCCAGAAGAGTACATACAAAGAACTCACAGATTCCCAAATTTCATTCACTCAGACCCTCCAGTTGTTAACATTTTCTCGTGTTTGCTTCATCACCTTCTCTCCCTTACTTGAAAGCATGATGTAAACACAATCCCCTGTCATCTCTAAATATTTTTGTTAGCTTTTTGGTAAAGCAAGGAAGTATTATCACCCTGTCCTTTTTGTTCTTTGGTTCTGATATATCAATAACTGATTATCTAAAACTTTGATAATTGTCTTTTTAAATTATTTTTTTAAAATTTTTAACTGGTAGGAAATTGCTTTACCATTTTGTGTTGGTTTCTTTTGTACAATAAGGCAATTCAATCATCATATATATCCCTTTCTTCCTCAGCCTCCCTCTCAGCCTTCTAGGTCATCACAGAGCACCAGACTGGGCTCCCCGGGTTATTTAGCAACTTTCTACTATCTATCTATTTTACACATGTTCATGTACATATGACAATGCTACGTTCTTAGTCATCCCACCCTTACCTTCCTTGGAATGTTGGAATGTTGAAAAAGCTCAATAACTTGGTTTCTTATGAGCTGAACACAAATCAAAATAATTGAAGTGTCTTCTTCTCTTATTCTACCCAACAACAAGGAACCACTTCTTGATTGGATTGTGATATGTGATGAAAAGTGGATTTTATGCAACAACCAGTAATGAGCAGCTCAGTGGTTGGATGGAGAGGAAGCTCCAGAGCACTTTCCAAAGCCAAACTTGCACCAAAAAAGGTCATGGTCAATGTTTGGTGATCTGTTGCTGGCCTGATCCACTACAGCTTTCTGAATCTCAGTGAGACCATTACATCTGAGAAGTGTGCTCAGCAAATTGATGAGATACATAGAAAACTGTAGCACCTGCAGCCGGCATTGGTCAACACAAAGGGCCCAAATCTTCTCCATGACTACACCCAACCAAACATTGCACAACCAATACTTCAAAAGTTGAACGAATTGGCTACGAAGTTTTGGCTCATCTGCCATATATATTCATCTGACCTCTTGCCAACTGACTACCACTTCTTCCAGCATCTTGACAGCTTTTGCAGAGCAAATGATTCCAACAATCAGCAGGAGGCAGAAAATGCTTTCCAAGCATTTTCTTTTGTCCAGTGCTTTTGTCAAGAATCCCAAAGCATGGATTTTTATGCTACAGGAATAAACAAGCTTATTTCTTATTGGCAAATATGTTGATTGTACTGGTTCCTATTTTGGTTAATAAAAATGTGTTTGAGCCTAGCTATAATGATTTAAAAGAGCTTCCCAGGTGGCACTAGTAGTAAAGAATCAGCCTGCCAATGCAAGAGGTGTAAAAAACATGGATTCGATCCCTAGGTCAGGAAAATCCCTGGAGGCAGGCATGGCTCCTCTCCAGTCATGTTGCCGCAAGAATCCCATGGATAGAGGAAACTGGAGGGCTACAGTTCATAGGGTTGCAAAGAATCGAACATGAGTGAAGCGACTGAGCACACACCCACACACTAACTTAAAATTCACCATCTGAATCCACAATTACATTTGCACCAACCTAATATATACAATTTATATATGTTAACTTATTAAATATTATTAATAACCCTATAAAGAAAATATAGGGGAGAATTCACATTTTTACATTTGGGGAGAATTCACATTTTTACATTTAGACTTTACATTTATAGAAAAGTTACAAAGATGGTACATAGAGTTCCAATATACCTCTCATCCAGTTTAACATCTTATATTACTAAGGTTCATTTGTTGAAACTAAGAAACTGCCATAGGTACATTACTATTAACTGAACTCTAGCATACATTAAGGGCTTCCCTTGTGGCTCAGCTGGTAAAGAATCCGCCTGCAAAATGGGAGACCTGAGTTCGATCCCTGGGTCAGGAAGATTCCCCTGGAGAAGGGAAAGGCTACCCACTCCAGTATTCTGGCCTGGAGAATTCCATGGACTGTATGTTCCATGGGGTCTCAAAGAGTAAGACAGGACTGAGAGATCTTCGCTTTCACTTTCAGCATACATTAAAGCTCACTCTCTGTGATATATTGCTAATATTGTATGGTTTGTGATGTATATGATCTATAGATTTTGACACATGAATAGTCATGTATGTGATAGTCTAGTACTATGCAGAACAGTTCCTTCACCTTAAAAATTATCCTGCACATTCTCTTGTAGCCAACTGATCTTCACTCCTCCAATTCCTGGAAACTGCTAATATGTTTTCTATCTTTATAAGTTTTGCCTTTTCCACAGTATTATATGAATGGAGTTGTGTATCATGTATATTTAGGGGTCTGTCGTCTTTCAGTTACTGAAATATATCTAATATTTGTCCATGTCATTGCATGCATCAATAGCTCATTCTTTTTATCCCAGATGCTTTACATTATATGGTTCTTCCATAATTTATCAATTCTCCAATCGAAGAGCATATTGATTTTGTCAAATTTTTGGTTATTAGGGATAAAGCTGCTCTCAATATTCTCGTACAGATTTTCTGTGAATGTAAGCTTTCAGATTTCTTGGATAAAGACCTAGTAGAGTGATCCCTATGTTGCCTGGTATGTCTTTAACTTACAAAAATCCACCCAGCTCTCTTCTGAAGTGGCTCTACCCCATAATCCCATCATCAATGAATGGATAAAGAAGATATGGTTATATATACAATGGAATATTACTCAGCCATATGAAGGAACAAATTTGAGTCAGCTCTAGTCAAGTGGATGAACCTAGAGCCTGGTGTGAAGTAAGAAGTAAGTCAAAGAGAAAAACAAGTATCATATATTAATGCCTATATATGGAATCTAGAAAAATAGTACTGATGGTACTTATTTGCAGGGAAGGAATGTAGACACAGACTTAGAAAATCAACTTGTGGACACAGCAGGGGAAGGAGATGGTGGGACAAATTGAGATAGTAGTATTGACGTTGTGTAATATAACTAGCTAGTGGGAAGCAGCTTTACAACACATGGAGCCCAGCCTGGCCCTCTGGGACGACCTAGGGGGGTGGGATGGGAGGGTGAGGGAGGCTCAGGAGGGAAAAGATATGTATACAGTTATGACTGGTTTGCTTTATTGTATGGCAGAAACAAATACAGCATTGTAAAGCAGTTATCCTCCAATTAAAAAAAATTAAATGAAAGAAATTCTCTTGCTCCTCATCCTCACTAGCATTTGCTGTTGTCAGCTTTTCCCTTCCTCCCATTTTGGCCTTTCAAATAGATAAATAGGATCTCATTGCGTTTTTATTTTACATTTCTCAATGACAAATGATTTTGAACATTTTTGATGTTTTCATTTACCGTTATGTATATCCTCTTTGCTATTTGTATGAATATCCTATCAGGTAACTATACATTTTATCATTATTAATCCCATTTTATAGATGATAAAATTGAGAATCAGAGCAATTAATTACTTGCTCTAAGGTCATCTAACTGATAGTAATAGATTTTCACTACTGTACTATTTAAGTAGCATATCTACAAAAGATAAACCAGTTACAGAAATAGCATCAAACTCTACAGTAGATATTACTGTATTATATTCCCTTTCTATATGACCTCCAATTCTTAAGAAACACCATGCAAAATTATAAATGAAAAAATCACTTCAGAAAATTAGAAATGAATAAGATATAAAAAAAAATTGTGAGATTGAATAGTGAAGAACTCAGCAGCAAGCTCTCAATGATGGAGTTAGTGACAAAGAATCTGCCTGCAATGTAGCAGACACAAGTTTGATCCTTGGCTTGGGAAGATCCTTGGGAGAAGGGAATGACACTCCAGTATTCTTGCCTGGAGAATTCTATAAACAAAGGAGGCTGGCAGACTACTGTCCATGGGATTGCAAAGAGTAGGACACAACTGAGAGACTAACACACACTTCTTTTAGTAACATCATCAGAATTGAATTAACACAGGAAGCCACTGCACTCGTTATTTTTAATTATGTTCTCTACCCTCAGTGACTTTTGAAAAAAACTATTAAAATGATGATCTAAGCACTCTAAATGGTGGGTTTAAGAGCATTCTCTGACTTGATATTTGCAATGTCAATACTTTGCTTTCTATTCTGTTTCTTTTGTCTGGTCACTTACTAGAGATATGGCTGAAGTGCAATGTCACATTATATCAGTAGTTGCTCCAGAATGAGATGTGATGATACCATCATTTTAAAGTTGATTTGTGTGAAATGAGGGGCATCCACACAATCACAGTCACACAAGCTATTTTCAACTTTACATAACTTAAACAAGGGTTCAGGTTGAATTGACTGTCTTCCATTTATTTATTCTTTTCATGTATAAAGTTGTGATCATCTATGCCTTTTATGTTGATTAGCATTAAAAAATCCAGTCCTCATTGAGCTTTTTGCTAACTCTTGCACTGTAATTTTAATTACACAATTCCCTAGCATGCTATATAAACTAGATCACTATATTTTCGAAGCTAGAATTGTGCAAAACTCTATTGCTCTGCTTTGCAATACTGTTTTGTAAGAAAAAAAAATATGAATAGCCATGCTTTTGTGTAGCCATGCTTTTTACAAAAAAGCTTAAATGCTTAATCATAAATGTTTCAACTTCTTATTAAACTTTGTTTAAACCTGAAATTTGCTAATTCAGGATAAAGTGAATTAGGTATTTTAATTAATGTTTATAATGCATTCAAAATTTATTGAGGAAAACCTTATTAATTCTTTAAGTTACAAACTGATTTTTCTTAGATATATATATTTTTGAACTGTTTACTGAGGTAGAGATATAATTAACAAATATAACTTAACAGAGAAGAGTATGAATACAATGAATTTATCATGGAGTTATCTTCATTTTATGAAAAAAGCCAATTATTATAGGAAATCATGTCATGTAATTTCAAATGTGGACAGAATAATTATATTAAAATTATTAATTAATTAATTTGGTGTTTTTCTCTGTCACAGTTATGCTACGTTAGTAGTTTTGGCTTGTTTGCTTTGGTCAATGGGCTATAAGACTGAATAAATGCAAATGAGGGTCGCTGATATACAATGCCTTAAAAATTATGCTGAGTGTGTGTATTAGTTGCTCAGTTGTGTCCAATCCTTTGTGACCCAATGGACTGTAGCCCACAAGGCCCCTCTGTCCATGGAGTTTCCCAGGCAAGAATACTGGAGTGGTTTGTCATTTCTGTCTTTAAAAATTATGCTATGTATATCACAATAACTTTGCATTGACATTCTATAAAATTTCTAACTTTTTTAATCAACACATAGCAACCTGTATTTTAGAACAGCAGCTATTAAGTAGTTTGTTTTAAAATATAGTTTATTTCCATGTTATATCACTATCTATTATTGATATATCAAATACTGAAGTGATATGAACAAACAAATTTCTAAAAACATTTATTTGCAAACCACTATGCCTTTTTAATGTTATATAACATAGTATAAAGTGTGGTCAATGTACTCAGTAGTGTCTGACTCTTTGTGACCCTGTGGACTGTAGCCCAACAGGCTCCTCTGTCCATGTGATTCTCTAGACAAGAATACTAGAGTAGGTTGCCATGCCCTCCTCCAGGGGATCTCCCCACCCCAGAGATTGAAGCCGTGTCCCCTACATTGGCAGGCAGATTCTTTACCACTGAGCCGCTAGGGAAGCCCTTAAAAGGTTGGAGTGAATCCTGTTTGCTTTCATATAACTCAAGTGGGGAATACAACATAACTTTGAATTTGGGAGAAGGATAGCACTAAACATGTGGTAATGAGATCCAATCAAACTAGAATCAAATGCCATTAAGTACATTTTTCATCCCAACAAAAGCAAAAATAAATATTTGTGTCTTGCTATATTATTTTACTTTACAAAAGACCAAGATAATTGTTTCCTTCCCTCTGCTGAGCAAGGACAACAACCTAAAGAAATGTGTGACACTAAGGAGCATTTTTATAAATAGAATTAGAAAATTAGAGTGAGCAGTGTAAATATAGGGCACAAAGCACAGACTTTCTAAGAGCAAGGTGACACTAGTGCCTGGAGTTCTTATGGGAAACATAAGATAGTTGTTATATTGTAAATTCATACATTTGCCAATAAAAATGTTATTTGCATAGAGCTCTTGCCTCAGTGCATGTGTGTATGTAGAGTGGTCATGGGAGGTAAGGATATACTTTTGGCTTGTTTACACTGAGTCACATTCAAGTGTGACTCTTTGAGTGAGAGTCACATCGGTGTATACCCACATCAATAATTTTTTTTACTAGCCAAACTACTGGTCAAGCACAAAATCTCCAGCCTTTTAATTTGAGTAACTTTTACAAATAAAATAGGTATGAGAATTAAATGGAACTATAATCATAAAATACTTTGAATACTGGGAAACACATAATAGATATTTAATAATTTTGTATCTCTCTTTTCCTTATTCTTCCCTGCTTTTGTTTTCCTTTGATTGAGGGTGGCGGCCACCCTCTAATGTAAGATATCAGATTTGTAATGGGATAATATGTGATTTAATATATTTAAATAATAATAGCTAGAGAAAACTGCCCAACATGTTAGAACATTACTTTACAAGGCGAAAACTAAGCCATAGAGATTAAATACCTTTCATAAATTACAGGTACATATGGCCTAACTAGATTAAAATTCAATTTGCATCATTATTTTTTCTTCACTCTTTGCATCAGATTCCTTAGACTGTTACTCATAAACCAGCTCATATCTTCAATATTAATATTCAAATATTCTCAATATCATTATGATTAATGAACTGGTTCTTTGAAAGTAATATCACATCTTTTTTATGTGGGGACCAGGAAGAGGAAGAACTCCTCAGTACTTCAAAGTTATTTTTCAGCTTCATTTGCTATGTTTTAATTTTAAAAATCCATTGAAGTGTGAAAGTGTTAGTTACTCCATTGTGTCTGACTCTTTCGACCCCATGGACTGTAAACAGCTGGGCTCCTCTGTCCATGGAATTCTCCAGGCAAGAATACTGGGAGTGGGTTGCCATTCCCTTCTCCAGGGGGTCTTCCTGAGTCAGGGATCAAACCTGGGTCTCCTGCATTGCAGACAGATTCTTTACCATCTGAACTGCTAGAGAAGCCCCCCAAATCTGTTAAGATCCATTAAAATTAAATCAGAAATTATGTAATCTAATAGGCAGATGAGGCTTTATATCCATACTCCATACTGTAATAATATAGCAGTGATTAACGTGAATTGAATTAAGCCTCTCTTCTATTTTTATTATGGAATTCTTATTTTTGTTCAGTATCTATAAAGCACAAAAGTTAGTGATTATTTTTGTTTCTAATATGTGATTTTTGTCAGCAAGATATTCAAAGGAGAGAGAGAATGAGAAGAGAAGGAGAAAGAAAACAACAAGGGAAATAAAGGAAGGTCCACTGAATTCTGAAGAGAAAAGTCACAGACCTAGTATATATGTTATAATTGCCCTGGACATTGTGGCTTAATTTCTCCAGCATCAATCACTGAAACTTCTAGCATTTTCTACAGCTTATGAGGGCTCACAGAGTTGGACTTTACTACACTTTCTCTCAGTTCCTCTTAGCCATTGGTGTAATCGAGGTAAAAGTGCTTTTCAGACACTGTATGCTGCATGAAGCTATAATGCATGGATGAATTAATAGACAAATGCAAAAAAGTGCATTTAACCTTAAGATTGTATGTCTCAGACATGACCAAGTAATCATAAGAATTAATCAATTTAATATAGTTCCCATTATATAGGATGACAATAAACAGGGTTTATTTATAAGAATATAGACATTATTTGCTGACATAAATGAACACCCAACAAAATAGTATATGTTAGAAATATAGAAGGTACTTATTAATACAGACTTCCTAGAAGTATTATAAGCACCTAGAAACATTCTTCAGGTTGCACATATTTGTCAGTTTACCTGAAGTAGTTTTGTTTATCTTTTAATTTTTTTAGTTCTAATATGCCTGAAAGGCAGAAGCTACATTATTATTTGGACATGTATAGGTAGAAGCAGAACCAAATAGGCAGTTTTTAACTATCTTAACAATTTTAATCAATGTTAAGAGACTTGTTTTCTTAAAGAGAACTATGTACTACTATCAATAGAAAGTCTTTTCAGAATCCTGACAGCTGGAGAAACACATTTCTGAACAAAGAAATGATCTTAAGTATAAGGGAAATATCTTAAGGCAAATTTTAAGATTAACAATTAGATCCTTAGTGTAAGTTCTTCTGGAATGTTGATGAAGAACCTACAATAAAACATTAGTGGCACAAGAACAGTTGACTTCTTTCCAACTCTTGTACAAGACCTATTAGTGAAATTTGAACAGAACAGAATAAGACAGGAGGAAAGTATCACATGGATAAGCCACTTTTATAACACCAACTCTGGTAATATTTTTACTATTGGTTGAGTTTTTCTCATTTAGCCAAACAAGCTGGGAATATTTAGCAGATACATGTGTGTGTGAGTGCATTTGTGTTGTGTGTTCATGCAACCTAATTATGACATTGAATCAGAAATTAAGAATATCAGGACTATCAACACATTAAAAGATACAATTAAAACTTTCAATATTCTTATAAAATGATTATCTACTCAGATTATCTCTAAGAGGTGAAGTCTTCCACTACCATGAAGTATTTTTCATTTCTTATACAGAAACAGACTATGTAAAACTGTGATTGCCAGCATACAAATAAAATTGATATGATGAATTTATTTGGATAGAATCCCAAAATTTCCAGGTAGAAACAATCTGTTGAAAATATTACTGATAAATAATGGAGTATTGCTATATAGTAGCTTTGCTATTCAAACACATTAGCTTCATTTAAAAATAAATATTCTCAGTAAAACAAAACTACTGACTTATATCTGGCTAAAGATATCATAGGAAGTCAACTCTGCTATTATTTCTTGCTTAAGATCAGGAGCATCTTGCTGGAGTACATTAGTTTGAAACTAAAAGTGCAATAGATATTTTTTAACATTATTGAAACACATATTTTATATTGAATACTGAGTTTATACTATGCCTTTTAGAGAAAGACTTCAGTGATAATCAAATCCTAATATGTCATTTTACAAATGAAGGAATTTACTAATAGAAAACATAAATGACCGGCTTCAGTGGCACAGATATTAGAAGATTAAATTCTAGAATTCTAGGTTAAACTCACTTTCAAAAAAAAAGATTCCTGTCTCCATAGTTAAGCAAATTTATATCAGAAAGGTCTTTAGTGGAATGAAAGACCACATTTTGGAATTAATGTATTTTCTTCTGTTTAGTTAATATGTTGCCAAATTAATATTTTCAGAGTAATGATTGAAGCAAATAAAAGCTAAATAAATCACTATAAAATTGGCTGATTTGACTCAACAATGGGTATAATGTTATAAGCCTTCAGGTGCTTGACTATCTTTTAAAGATATTATGTTACATGACAAAAGAAGGAATCAGTGAATATAACTGGATCAGCCTCCTAATGAAGAGGTTTTAAATTTAGTAACATCAAATCTGCCAGGGCTAAAAGGGAACTGAGAGGCAAATGAGGAAGATATTGAAGTTAGATGTATAGGAAAAGAAAATGGGTAGTTTGAGAATTTTTGAACTAGGCCTCTAGAAACCAAATTTAGCTTAAGTTGCAATTCTTTACTTCTTTGGTATTCAGCAGGGACAAAAGCCATCTGACAATCAGTTGGATCCCTCCTGCTGTTTAAAGTGTCCAAGGGAAAGAAACATGACATTGTATCTTATTGTTTCATTTCAGTGAGCTTACTTTAGGGTACTAAAAATAGGAGATACCATGACAAGAATTACCAATAGCTTTTAAACATTATTTTTCTATTTATAGCCTTTTTTTTCTCACAAAATTTCATTCTGTTAATCTTTAAAGCAGACTGCTAATTGTTTAGAGGAATACAATTTTACTAAGAAAAACATTTAAAATATGAAATTTCCTATCATATAAACAAATGTTATAAGAGGAATAAAGTATAAGAACAATTGCTAGTGTTTTTAAAATATACTTAATAAAAATTATGTATAGCCAATATTAGATAGTCTACAGCAAGGTTTCAATGTTCATTTGGATGTAATTCTCTCATAATTAATCATAATTTTCCATTTATTACCATTAAATATATGAAAAAAACATTGCTTTGAATTGATAACAAAGAGAAAGTCTAGAAGCACATAGACAAAAAGTCATTTGATTTAAAACTAGAAATCACTCAAATTAGATGATCTTTATATATATAGACTTGGCCATGAATAATGCCATGGGCCAGTAACTTAACCAATGAGAACAAGACCAAAAACTAAACCTAAAAGAGAAAAACTTGAAATCTACAGACTATGCTTTTAAGTTCATAGTGTAATGAAAAAATATAATGGTTAATAAAATGTAAATGTGTGAGTATGAGAGTGTGTTTAAGTAGCCATCTTTAGAACACACAAAAAATTAGCAGTCTCAAAGCAAATCCATGCTTTAGCAAATATGAATCAATGGGGTCATCTTATTAAATGCACAGCATGTAAATTACTATTCCAAATACTTTCATTGCAAAAAGAGAAGGCAGTTGCTTCCTAGTTGTTTGATTCATGACTTCCTCTGAAGAGTAATGGTTGAAGCTGAAAAGTAATATTTTAAGTTGGTATATTACAAACCTCTGAATTGCCAGAAAATAGACTTAAACTGTAACTGTATATTTTAGAAATTGATAAAATAAATTAGTCATGAAATAGTGAGATAAATAATTGCTAATCCATTATGTTCTATCTAATATAAAGAGCCCAACTTAAATAATTTCTTTTCTACTGCAGTTACACTAAAATCATTCTATTGACACTAGATAGTATATTCAGTAGATCTGCAATCTTTTCTACATGTTAAAGGACCTTATCAGAGTATTGTGGAATTTACAGTAACTCTTTTATAGTAAAGTACTTAGATCTTCTTTTCTAGTAATCTGAATTTCAGAAGATATTATTCATAGGATTTTACTAAGATTCCTTATGTGGTTTATTTTATATATATATGTATATGACAATATGATATAGTACAGTGATTTTCAATGTGTGTTTGGCAGGAGGTTAAAATTTGCAAAATATTATTTACCACAAAACATAGTTTACAGTCAAGTAGGTTAATAAAATGTAGGATTAATCACTTCAAATGATTTCTTGCACTGTGGAACCTCCAAGAGCATTTAAAATAACCAACTTGATTTTAAAATATTCAAAATTAAGGTATGTTTTAAAAAAAGTTTTCCAAGCTTCTTGGACCAATATACAATTTTTAGGTGACATAGGATCAGTATTCAAGAGAAGTCTACTTAAGGAAACATTTCTTTAGAAAAAATTGGGGGTTAACAGTGCATAATACTGTTTTAGATGTCAGTATCTGGCATTATACATTCGTGGCCTAATTTACTCAATTAACTCTTTGTATACTTCAAACTACCTTCATATATTGTGTGTGTGTGTGTGTGTGTGTGTGTGTGTGTGTGTGTGTTAGTCACTCAGTCATGTCCGACTCTTTCTGACTCCATGGACTGTAGCCCACCAGGCTCCTCTGTTCATGGAATTCTCCAGGCAAGATAATTGGAGTGGATTGCCGTTTCCTTCTCCAGGTCATATATTATATTTGGGGATAAAGGGAAAAGATCATGTATGAATAAGATTTAAGAATGTACCAAAGCAAATATACACTGCCTTTTAAAATAATAAAAATATTATTTGTCCTGTGGCTTTTTTGGCACCTCAACATTCTAGACTTTAGCTGCATGTCAGAATCTGGAAACTTAAACAATCAATGTCCAGAATCATTCCTAAATCAACTGAATGAAGATCTTTGGGTTGAGCCCTCAACATGATTCTAATATACATTGAACATTGAGAAATACTGCTGTAGATCTCATCTGAATGGAAAGAAATCAGCCCTCTGAGTTTAATCAGAATTGTCCTAAAATAATATGCTGTATGAGATAGTGAAGCAAGTCCCTTCTCCTATAACACTTGGTATTTGACTCATCTTCGCATCCCATACTAGTTACTAAAATTCACCTGGCAAAGATTCATCATGATCTGAAACAGAACTGCTAATAGCAAGAGCAGAGGTGACAGGCAGCAGCTGAAGGTTGATGGCATTGGTTCAGGTTGGTTTTAGGGATGGATGGAGGAGGCAGAAACGTAGATCAGTGTTTCTCAGTCATGAAGTTGGGTATAGAAGAACATGTTGCAGTTATCCAAGAAGTGCTTCAAGATATTAATGCCTGGCCAATTCTATCTCCTCCTCACCTACATACATCCTGATACAGTTGCCTTAGAAATTTTGTTTTACTCTCATATCTGCATTGAGGAGCACTGGCCTGGAAATTTATTTCAATTTCAGAATCCATGATGAGTATCATACATATTGATTAAAACGTAGTTAATTGTGAAAATGCAAATGCTATAAGAAAAGATAACACAGCCTTGTTTTTGTTTGCTTGTTTGTTTGTTACCTTGGTATAAAAAATTAGGACAAGAGAGAAAGATTTGAGAAATTTTGAAAGCCAGACAACAAATGAAAAGAAATGCTAAGTTGATATGAGACATGGAGGAAAAACTAGGATATATTTGAGAAGCTTGGAATCTTAGAGGCAATTTTTTCCTATTTTGATAGCTTACCATCTACCTGAGCATTATAAAATGTTAATGGTAGGCAGATGTATACAAAATGCCATAGAGAAAACAAAAGGTATACAAAAAAAGTTAAGGGCCTGAAAAGGTGTAACCTCTATTGATTTCATAAATTCTTTGTCATTATTAAGACTCATGGTCTGATCATATATAAGATCATATGTTCTTGTTCAGAAGGATATAATCAATGGAATTATTATGAAAATGAGAGCTTCCCTGGTGGCTCAGTGGTAAAGAATCTGCCTTCCAATGCAGGCGACACAGCAGATGCGGATTAGATACCTGAGTCAGAAAGATCCCCAGGAATGGCAACCCACTCTAGTTTTCTTGCTGGAAATTTCCATGGACAGAGAAGCCAGACTGACTGCAGTCCATGGGGTCACAGAGTCAGACACAACTGAATAACTGGGCACGCATGCATATAGCTGAATTTCTTTGGGAACAGTAATAAAGAGATCATTTTAACAGCATGACCTTCCCTCCTTTTCAAAGTTAAACAGACAGCCGCTATTAATCAAGTTTACACTTTTCCAAGTTCTTAGTAGTCTAGTTCAGTGTGAGTTAAAGGAATTTGTTCCCTTAACTGCTTTTTCTTCAAATGATTTTATTGTTCAAAATACTTAGTGTAGAAACTATATATTTATACTCTAGAATATATGTGATCCCCCTAGTGGATCAGATGGTAAAGAATCTGGCTGCAATGCAAGAGACCTGGGTTTGATCCCCAGGTTGGGTATATCCCCAGGAGAAGAAAATGTCAACCCTCTCCAATATTCTTGCCTGCAGAATTTCATGGACAGAGGAGCCTGGAGGGCTACAGCCCATGGGGTCACAAAGAGTGGGACATGACTGAGTGGATTAATACTTTCACTTTCACAATATATGGTAATTAGGTTAAAACAAATATTGAGAGAAGTATTCCAGAAGTAAAGCATCTCAAAGGGTGCTCTGTTTAATAAAACTAAAGCACAGTGATGTTCAGATGGGTATAGTGAAGTCTGTCAGATGACGTTTTCTCCACAAGGAACAAGAAAATCTCAAAATCATAAAATTCTTGAAATATTGATCATCCAAAATTAATTTGGCTGTGCTCAGTATTTTAGAACCCAATCTTTAAAAAAATTACCTTTCCTTCTGAAGAGACTGTAAAATAAGGCTGTCATTCTTTGCCCTAAAAATAATATACTAAATAACTATTTCCAGTTTACCTCTAACATGGAAGAGGAATATCTAGAATTCATTGACTGTTCAAAGGAAAAGTGAATGAAATTTTTTGAAACTCAAAAATAAATGCATGAGGATAGAAAGAAAATCGGGGTAGTGAAAATAATGCATTTCTGTGTGAGAGAGAATCCTAGATGAGACGTTAGGGAAGGCATTCACAGATGTGGCAATATTAGGGAAACAAGGAAATTTCTGGCTCAAAGATCTATGAAATATCTGCAGGAAATGTGTGAATCCCATTGTTTTCTAGCCTTTGTTGTTTCTAATGCAAAATCATTTATTGATTGTAATTTTGTTTCTCTGTACATGTTTTTCTCTGGCTATATTGAATATTGAAAATTTTCTTTATCGTTCAGCAATTTAACTTGATATATCTAGGTTTAGATATATTTGTGTTTATTTTACATAGACTTGTTGATCTTCTTGGATCTGTAAATCAATATTTATGACATTACATGTGGGAAATTTTTGTAACTTATTTGTTTAAATATTTTTACTACAGCCTTATCTTATTTCTGTCTAACTGGCAGTCACATACACCTCTATGTGTTTGATACTTGCTCACAGCTTTCCAAACTTATGTATATTTTTTTAAAATCTTTGTTTTTCCTCATCCTTAAGATTGAATAATTTCTTTTGATCAAATTTGTTGATTTGCTTTTCTGTCATGGCAAATATGCTAATAAGCTCATCTAGTACATTTTCCATTTCATTTATTATATTTTTCAATCCTGGAATTTTCATTTGGTTCTTTTTTCATATATTACTAAGTACTTACTCACATTTACTATTTGCTGAGTCATGTCATCATTCTTTAAAAATAATTTCCTTTAGTTCTTTGAACATAGCTATAAGAGCTGTTAGAGGTCTTATTCTGCTGAATCCAACATCTGGTCCCTTTTATAGACTGACTTGTTTCTGAATATGAGTCACACGTTTCTCTTTGTTTATTTGTCCTGTGAGGTTTTGTTGAAAGTAGCTATTTTAGGTAATATAATAAATACCTCAGGTTTTTTTTCTTAATTTTCTTTGTTTTTTTTTTGTTGTTGTTTCTTTTTTTTTTTTTTTACTATAGATATAGTAAATAACTCTGTATTCTGACTTTTTTCCACTACACATTTTTTTTTAAATAAATTTATTTATTTTAGTTGGGGGCTAATTACTTTACAATATTGTAGTAGTTTTTGCCATACATTGACATGAATCAGCCATGGGTTTACATGTGTTCCCCTTCCTGGACCCCCCTCCCACCTCCCTCCCCATCCCATCCCTCTGGGTCATCCCATTGCCCCAGTCCTGAGCATTTGTCTCATGCATCAAGCACGGAATGGTGTTCTGTTTCACATACGATCCACTACACATTTTAATTGCCCTTGATTATTTTATTTGTTTAGAAACTTGTCAGTACTACAGATGTCAAAAAGAAGAGGAGTAAACATAAATGGGCTCTTATAAGCCATACTTGGGATAATTTAAGCATCTCTTAACAATACAGTGACAATGGTATGCTATAACATATTAAAATAAAGACATGAATGAGTCTATGGAAGATACTAAAAAAGAGGGGAGGGCACTCTTCTTTTAATAGAAGGCCTTAGCACAAAAGAAATAATACTAAATAAATTATAGAATTAAAATATTGCTGTTTCACAACTTCCTGTTTAACTTAGAAAATAGATCATCAATGAATGAGGAAAAACATTGCTGAGTCAAAACAGCAATCAGATATCATAAGACACTTGTTAAAATAATTTGTAAAAAGTATCAGTTACTGGCAAGGATGTGGAGCAACAGGAAATCTCATTGGTTGCTTTTGGGATTGAAAAATGGTATAGCTACTTTTGGAGACTGGCAGTTTCTTATAAAACTAAATGTAGTCTGACCATAGAATCCAGCAGTTGCACATTATTTAGCCAACTGATTTGAAAGCTTATGTTTACCAAAATTCTACATGCAAATATTTACAACAGTTATCATCCAAAATGAACCAGTCAAAATGTTATTCAAAAATAAATGAATGAAAAGCCCTGTCATACTGTCATACAATAGAACACAGTTCATCGATAAAGAGAAATGATTGCAATGGCATGAATGAAACTTAAATGTGCATCACTAAATGAAAGAAGCCTGTATGAAAAGGTTATATATCATTCCATGTATATGACATTTTGGAAAAGGTAAAAATATAAAGATGGAAAACATCAAGATTTGCCAGGGTTTTGTGAGAAATAAATAGAAGCACATGGAATTTTATTTCAGAAATGTGAAACTTTTCAGTATGATACCATAGTGATATATATATTACACCATTGATTTGTCAAACCTGTAGAATTTTATAGCTGAAGAGCAAAACTTAATGTTTACATTTAAATTAGGAGGTCAGAGGATCCCAAGATGAAATGCAAATTGTGATAAAATAATTTACTGCATTACACTGTATGACATCATTAAGGGAGGTTGGGAGGAAATATGCTGACCCAAGTGGAGACTGGAAGACTAAAGACAAAAGGAATGGAACATAAGAACTGTACTACAGTGAGTGAAGTTTTCTCTCACACATCTGTGAGATAGCAAATCTGAATGAAACAACTGTACATGTATACTGAGACTGAAGAAGTACAATACGTAAATGAATTATGAATGTTGATATTCAGATTTCTCATTGTTGGAGTGCAAGGTTACAAGCAAGAGAGCAAGGCTAGATGAAACAATTAAAACTGACTTAATTTGAAGACATCAGTATGAACTCATGTTTGGCTTAATATTGGCTTAATACACAAAGGAAAGTAGATATAGAAATAATTATAAATATGGGTTTATACATCATGTTTATATAATATATATAATTAACTACTAATAGATTATTCTTATAATATGCATATACAGAGATGTATTTCATTTATTTATTTTTGGCTGTGCTGGGTCTTTATTGCAGTGCAGGGGCTTTCTCTGTTTGCGTGCATGGGGGCTGCTCTCCAGTTGCGATGTGTGGGCTTCTCATTGTGGTGGCTTCTCTTGTTGTGGAGCACAGACTGTAGGATGTGCAGGCTCAGGAGTTGCAGCTCGTGGGCTCTAGAGTGCAGGCTCAGTTGTGGCACACAGGCTTAGTTGCCTTGTTGCATGTGGGATCTTACCTGACGAGGGTTCGAACCCCTGTCGCCTGCATTGGCAGGAGGATTCTTTAGCATGGGACCACTAGGGAAGTCCTCATAGATTTATTTTGAAGTTCTATATTATCAAAAAGCCTGGAAGCAATGACACTTAAGTAGCAATAAAGATACCCAGAACCCAAAATTCCCTCTAGTAGAAGAAATGAGGACTCCTTGTAGAAATGTATGATTATAAGTCTGGGACAGGAAATAAACATGACAAGCCTGGACCATCTTGTACCACAAAGTAATGGAATATGTCAGAGAAGCACAATTGAATTTGCTCCTAATGTGACCAAACCTGGAACAATTTGAACAAGAAAATAATAAATATCTTTAAGCCTCTGGTTAGACAAGTAAGTGATTGAATAAATATATGAAATGGAGAGAATAGACAAATCTTCTTATATAAGAAATAAACAATAACTTATGAAGATACTCCTTTTTTCAGGAGGTGGAACATAGAACTCCATTGCTTAAGTGTGGGCTGCCCATAGTGATTTCCTACCAAACAGTAGAATATAGAAAGAAAGGAAAGGAGTAACTTTACAGTGGTGAAACCTGACAAACACTCCCCTAGCCATGTGATCAAGATTCATATCCACAGTCATAAGTCATGTTGATAGCATGAATGCCTGATATGGTGTGATACACATTACCTTTGTGGCTTTTCTTTCCCCAAATCAATAATTCCAGTGTAACCATAAGAGAACATCAGCCAAACCAGAGACATTCTGCAAAATACTTGATTAGTCCTCCTCAAAACCGTCAACTGTCTTGTCATATAAGAAAAGTATGAGAAACTGTCATCTAAAGAAATCTAAGGAAACATGGTGACTAAATGTAATGTGATATCCTGGATGGGTTTCTGGATCCAGAAAAATAACATTAGATAAAAAATAAAATAATACAACTAAGTATGGACTTGAGGTACTAATGCATCAATATTGGTTCATTAGTTATATCATTCAATGCAAGATGTTAAAAACTGGGCAGTCTACTTATGGTAAATATAAGAACCTTCTGTATCATCTTTATACACACACACACACACACACACACAGATATATATATAAAACTGTTCTAGAATAAAAACTTTATTGAAAAGAAAACATTGGGAAAATTTCAGTGAGTAAAAGGATGTTCAAATAGTTCAAAGATTCACTGCACAAATTGCTTTTTCTTTACAGGAGGAGGGACAGTACCTTTGTGGTGGAGAAATATAGAGGATAACGCTTTAATCAAATGATCAAATTTTTCATTGCCAAATATTGAATATACACCATATGCCGTGATATGCTGCATGGAGATTAATACAGCATCACTATTTCTGACAAGAACCTTTAACCTGATTTCATTATGAGGATACCATTAGACACATCCACATTATGTATTGTTCTGCAAAATAACTAAAATGTATGAGATAGCTAAAAGCATTCTTAACTAAAGGGCTTCAGATTAAAATTATTTAGTTTTTTACCTAACACAATCTGTTCCCATGGGGTGATTGGAAAGAGCTTGATAGAGTAAATGGCACCAGGGATGCAAATCTAAGGATTAATTGGAAGGGTCAATTGGACCAAGTAACAGAATAGAATACATGTTATGGTCAATTGATATATTACTGCGTAAGGAGAAAGAAAAAAAAAAAAAAAAACACCTTTCCTAAGAATTTAGATCAGAAGAGTCAGAAATGAGCAGGCATAGTGTCAGTGATATAAAGATTTCGTGTTTGAAATCTACCTAATGCTGCAGCTTTGTGTTAATTCTAAAAAGGACTGTGATTAGAAGCTTTCTTCTACTTCATGAACTCAGTTATAAGAAATATTCAACTATTTTTCTATTTTTATGAGTCTATATACCTATAGATAAAGTAATTACAGAAACAATTTTGGAGCATAAGATTTCTTTTAAAATGGAAGAGGTTATTCATCGTTTTAAAAATATGTCTGACATAATGATTTTTAAATATAGGAAATGGTTTTATGTTCATTTAGCAGGTAGATCAGTTATGAAACCCTTGTTGATGAAAACTTTAAACATTGCTTTGTACTATTATTTTGTCTGGTTATGCCAAGGGATTTGAAGCTTTTGACTCTGACCCACTTTCACTATTTGATCATTAATCCTAGCATCTTTGGTTACATTTTATAAAGTTAAGTAAAATGACAAAAGTGTAATAAAGTTCTATAAAGGGACAAATATGTAAAGACACTATCCTTTGCTTTTTCTTATTTGTTTTTTAGTATTTTGGATTTCAGTAAATCTCTTAGAAAACCCATATTTAGTATACATATATTGTAAATAATCCAAATCCTGGAAAGTAACTAGGTTTCATTCTTATCAGCAAGCCCTGCGTTTGTATTGCTGCTCTTGAAGCCAGTTTTCTTCTTTTTTCTGGCTCTATGATCTCTTTTCTAGCACCTCAGGCCTGTAAATTTCTGGCAGAGGCTCCCTAGAATGGGTTGACTGTGTTATTTGACAGCCTCAAGCTTTGCAGGCCCCCTGTGGCTGGTTATAACAGGCAGTTCTGTAAGGAGAAAAATACAGTTTGCCAGCTAGTACTGAGGAGAGCCATAACACAGACACCTTGAGACTCATATTCAGTTAACCTTCTCTGCCTCCAGGCTCTTTCATAATAGTCAATTCAACAAATATTTGCAAAGCTCCTACTGTGTGTGGGGTGGGCACTCTGCTAGAGTAAGGAGGCTAAGAGAAAAGGGAATGGAGGTGACTGATGAAAGGAAGCGGAGGAGATCTTCAAGTCTGAGCTTTGGAGTTAAATAAAATGAATTCAAGTAATTTTAACTTTTCCCTCATTGGCCTGTGACCTTAAGCAAGTTAACTTCTGCAATTTTTTTTCTCCATTTGGACAGAGCTAAAGAGAATTTTTAAAAGGTAAATTTAAGTATGCAACCATATTTAAATTTTATAAGTCAGTAACAAAAGTTAAAATTAAATACAGTGAATAAATGTAGCATTTTGAATTCTGTGCCTGTACCTTGTAAGTGACTGAGAACAAAAATTGAATATAGCTAGTTCTAGGGAGCAAACCAGAGTTGTGGAAACACAGGTAAAACTTGCTGAGAGGAGACATTCAGTTAGTCTGCACTAGGTGGGGATCAAAAATTCGGGTTCTCTGCTGGATCTGAATTATGTATTCATAGACAGGTTAGCTACAGAGTGCCTTGATTGCATGCCAGAACAGAATATTGCATTCATTCATGGAACTGCAATCTAAGTGAGGTCATCAAAAATTTAATAGCAGATTATAAGAGGATACAGGATGAAATGTGTTAAAAAGAGATGCAAACCACACATAGCCAGAAAACTAGAATAATTTATCCCAGCTAAGTTGGGTGGTGATAACAGGAAAAGTTTCACAGGAGAGGTAGCGTTGAATTGGGCCTAGGGATAATAGTGGTGGCATCAGAGGCAGTGAATGGGGAACTTGAACAGTGTTAACTATATGAGAGCACAGGGAATGCTACAGAAACACCAAAGTATCATAGAAATTATGAATACACCAGAGGGTTATGGTATATGCGTGCCATTGGTGATGAGTTCATAGTCGACAGAGGGCAGAGGAAGCTGCATAACTAATCTAGGGAGAAAGCTTGAATAAGGAAGAAAAATGAAGCCTGAGGACTTAACCCTGGAGTATGCCAGTGTTTGGAGTTTGGGGAGAGCAAGTAGATCTAGCAGTAGACAATAAAAAGAAGACATCTATGTAAACGTTCTCATCAGTTCAGTTAAGCCACTCAGTTGTGTCCGACTCTTTGCAACCCCTTGAACTGCAGCACGCCAGGCCTCCCTGTCCATCACCAACTCCTGGGGTTTACTCAAATCATGCCCATTGAGTCAGTGATGCCATCCAACCATCTCATCCTCTGTTGTCTCTTTCTCCTCTTGCCTTCAATCTTTCCCAGCATCAGGATCTTTTCCAATGAGTCAGTTCTTCGCATCAGGTGGCCAAAGTACTGGAGTTTCAGCTTCAACATCAGTCCTTCCAATGAATATTCAGGACTGATTTCCTTTAGGATGGACTGGTTGGATCTCCTTGCAGTCCAAGGGACTCTCAAGAGTCTTCTGCAACACCACAGTTCAAAAGCATCAATTCTTCAGTCCTCAGCCTTCTTTATAGTCCAACTCTCACATCCATACATGACCACTGGAAAAACCATAGCCTTGACTAGACGAACCGTGTTCTCATAACAAAAACAAAATTGTAGCCGTATATGGTGGTGGATGTTAACTAGACTAATTGTGATCATTTTACAATACATGCAACTATCAAGTAATTATACTGTATCCTTAAAACTAGTATAAACTGTGACGATTATACTTCAGTAAAAAAAAAAGAAGACATCTATGGGGTAGAAAATGAGCCAGCGAGGTATGGAAATTAAAAAGGCAAGAAGAAAGTAACCAAGAATGACCATTTATCATCTGTATCAAATACTGCTGAGATTTGAGTAAAAAGGAGACAGATAGGTAGCTGATAGTGGACCTAGCATGATGCATGTCTTTGGTGATTATGAGTGATTGGTGAGTGGATTGGATGGGGCTGAAAACCTCCACTAGTTTCTTGAGAGAACAGAGTTGAGGAATTGAAGACAGGCAGTATTGACAGCTTTTCTAAGGAATTTTGTCATAAAATTGTTTTATATTTTTTTATCCTAAAGGCTAGCACAGAAATGTGGCTATGAATGGAGGGAAGGAGATTCAGTCAAAGCTACAGAACTGGAAGCTTCAAGTATGAGAATCAGGAGGTTTGATAACTTCCTTCTGTGTCCTGCGGACAGTGTGGGATTTTATTACACATAATAAAACCAGCACCTAGAACAAATCAAGGAAGACAACTATGCAGACTTCTGACTGGTTAGTCCAATCACATGCCAGTATGTTTCTAATGAATCTTTCCTTAGCCTAAGTTAATTGAAGTGGAATTTGTGTAATCTAAATAGCCCTGGATGATTGAGTAGTAAATTATAATCAGCTAAACTTTGCAAATATTAACTGTGGGATGTCAAAAACATCAGCAAATTTTGGAGATTCAGACCTGGAATTCATCAACAAGCTCAAAACTATAGTTTCGTAGTTTGGAATAGAGAAGACATAGTGAAATCATTAGTCAAGAAGGAGAATTTCTCAGCTTGTGTGCCCAGGCATGGTAGGAGTATTTTCAGTATGTATATAAAAGAATATTGTAGAATACATACATGTGAAGAACAGCTGAGTAAAGTCCATGGAAGAAAATTTCAAGAAAGGTATTCTAAGTTGTGAAGGAGAACCAAGAATGTAATGTCATAAGATCTAAGGAATGGTCAAGTATTTTAGGGAAGCAACCCACTCCAGTGTTCTTGCCTGGAGAATCCCAGGGACAGCAGAGCCTGGTGGGCTGCTGTCTATGGGGTCACACGGAGTCAGACATGACTGAAGCGACTTAGCAGCAACAGCAGCATACATTGCCAAGTGTGTCAATTTTTTTCAAAGAGATTGATTATGATAAAACCAGTGGGCTTGACAGTGAGGATCTTTGAGAAAGCAATTTTAGTTTAAATAGTAGAGATGAAAGAGGGATGAGATTATCAGGTTAATGTGTACATTGACAGAGAGGAGATAGCAAGGGAGAAGTAATTTAAGTGAAAGGACAGAGAAAAATGGTAACTAGAGGGAAAACTTAGAATGAAAGAGAAGAATCTTAAATAGTATTGATGGGGGAGCATATTTGATGACTATAGGGGAGCTGGGGAGAAGGAGAGACTGAAAAGCAAACAAGTAATGGATATAGCAAGGATATGAATGCCAACAGGGGAGAAAGAGTTAGCATTAGATGTCTCCATTGCTTTCCTTCAAATAATTTCATCAGTACCATCTTTCTAGATTCCATATATATGCATTAGGATATGATGTTTGTTTTTCTCTTTCTGACTTACATCACTAACACAATACTGTAAAGCAATTATCCTTCAATTAAAAATAAATTAATTTAAAAAAAGGGGAAAAAAAGGATGAAGCAGCATTACATGTAGTTATGTGGAACAATCCCCAGTATATAAAACTTTAAAAATAAGGAAATGAACAGTGCATGTAATATTTTTGTTAAAAATAGTATATATTTCAGAAGGAAAAGTTAAAAATTATTTAAAATATTTATGGGTATATATGTATGTGTTTGTGTGCATGTGTATGTATGGATATATATGTTGTGCTTCTGTGTGCATAGAATATCTCTGGGAATAGAAACAAGGAACTAAAAACAGATCTAGGGAGAGGGGTTGTGGACGGGACATGGAGGTTAGGAGATGGGAGATTTACTTTTCTGTGTTTACACTCTGGAATATTTTAGTTTTATAATTGTGAGTTACCAGGTCAAACAATAAACAGATTAAAACCTAGGGTGAAAATTTTAAAAAAAAGTTAGCATTAGAATGAAGGTAGACCATGTCTTTGTTGAAAGTAAAATGACAGAAAAAAAATGCAGAAATATTTTAGGTGAAAAGTGGGAAATTTATGTTTTGAAAATGATAACTAAGAGGAAAGGGACCAGATATAGAAAAATAATGATAAGGCAATAGGTCAGTCAAAGGAGCAAATAAGGTAGATAATTATCCAGAAATGAATAAACAATGCTACTTCCTTCCTTCTGCCACTTCTTCCATTCTCCCCCTCCTTGATTTATGACTAATTTTAGATATATTAAGCACCCAGAGACTGTGCCATCAAAGGGTAGACGAATAAAAGAACAAAAATACTGGATTTTGCTTTGGTATCCAAGAGAGTGACTTTGGATTACACACCACAGAGAACACTTTGCTTTCTCAACACAAGAATCAACCTTTCCAGAATGTTTTCTTGGTATACAAGCAAGAACTGAGGACTATTATTTGGCTGGTGGAAATCTTTCTGTAAGAGATGATTGGTTTTAAAGGACATAGGTGGTTCCTACAGGGCACCCAACTTTGTGTTGCCCTACCCTTGAGATTAGAAAGGGTTTCCCTTAAGAACCATCATCTTCCTTTACAACAGAGACTTGAGATACCAGAAATACTTGCTTCAGAGTATTATAAATGAATATACATATATAAAAATACCATCCATTTGCAAGTTATGGATCACCTTCAAGTTTACTGCTGGTTCTTCATTTGAACTCTGCATCAACAGGAAAACACATTTACTGTGTAGCCTATGACTCTCATACCCTGAGACATTGTAATTGCTCTGCGTTCCTGAGTAATCATTTTCTGATGGGTTTATTGCCACCTCTGCCTTATCAGGGCATGGCACTGTTATGGACCATAGTGATAAATTACCCTTTGGAGAGGGATAAGACAGTGCCACTTTAACAAGTGCAATAAAACACTTTTTATATTGGGAGAGTTCAGTGCATTTTCCATTCATCATACACCCTCAGTGATTTTACACAGATTTTACACTGTTGATTAGCTCATTAGTGGGGTTAATTGGATACATTAACTGGCAGAATTACAGCTTGACTATGAACCAGAGGCTGCAGCATTATAAATGACGGACAAACCGCAGGCATGCATGACCAGCCTGAAGGAAGTTCTTCTCTTTGATTAACTTTCATTAGATTTTAATTTTCCCCCCTCCCCACTCCTGTAATTGGCTCCACATGAATATTTACTATGGGTTGGATAAGTGAATAGATGGCATGAATACATATTTTCAATATCTCCTCTCCTTCTACTATAAGTTTTCCTGAAAAATAATAAGAAAAAAGAGCAGTTTAGGAAAATGATGGAAATAGTCTCCAGGAAATCAAGAAATGAATGTCTAGAAATTCAATAAATTCTCCTCTTTCAAAAACCCTACTTTTATGAATCCTTGATAATACATAGTGTGATTAATTGTCCCCTTATGGACTGCACGTCAATATCACAGGGAAGCTTTTAACAATACAGATTCCTGGACTATACAGCAAACTTATTAAATAAAGACTTATAAAATAGACCCAGGAATCTTTAAAATTAACAAATTCCCCAGCTGATTCTTATACAATGAGTTTTACATTGTGGTTAGAATAGCATGTTAGTTTGTATTGAACACCAAGCAGTGTGAAATATGCACTTAATTAAATGACTATAAATGGATGTGATACCATTTGGAGAAAGGCCAAGGTCTTTTTAAGAAACAATAGAAAATTTTTTCTGAGGTTTAGTTTCCTACCAGACTCAGGCTTTAAGTTTGTTGGAGTCTTTCTGAGTCTCTTCTCCCAGCTTTCTTTAGCTTTTTTACTTCTACTAGTTGTGATTGTCTTTATGAAATTTTTAGTTTTATTTCTTTCCTGAGAGATTGTATCTGTTGCAGTGGAAACTATAAGTATAGAAACAATGTGTGATTTACCTATGTTTTATATAAGATAGTGGTTGGCAGGGGAAAGAACTCTAGACTAGGAATGTGGACCCGGGCTCCAGTCTGAGTTCTGTGCTCTGCGTGTTCAGTCACATTCGACTCTTGGTGACCCTGTGGACTGTAGCCCGCCAGGCTCCGCTGTCTGTGGGGTTTCTCCAGGCAAGAACACTGGAGTGGGTAGCCTATCCCTTTGCCAAGGGATCTTCCTGACCCAGGAATCGAACCAGGATCTCCTGCATTGCAGGCAGGTTCTTTACCAGCTGAGCCACCAGGGAAGCCAGTTCTGTTACTTCCTTTTTAGATACCTTGAGAAAGTTTCAAATTCTCTGGTCCTCAATTTATGATTCTTAAACTGGAAATCAGTCGTATCTGATAGTAGGGTCAGGAAAGGATCAGCTCCAAAGGAGGGGGAGGCAGCTAGTTCATTAGGCAGCTAGTTTGCAAAGTAGCCGGTATAAAAAAAAGGAAGAAAATTTCATGTGGACAACATGTGCAAACCGTGTGGAGAAGAAGGATGTTGGGATTACAGGAAACTTGGTGATGGTTATAGGTCATTCACCCCTACCTGCTACTCTACAGGCAGAGGGGAACAGGAATGAAGCAGACACTGGATGAGGAGAAGGCAGAAGATAAAATAATTATTTGCAGTTGTTGGGGAAAAAAGCATAGGAAAAGAAATGGGGAAGAAAAAATAAAAACAGAAAGCTTTGTCTGTGAATTCTAGGAGAAAAGAAAGCCAGGAGGGCTTGGGAGAGAGAGAAAAATCTCCCTGTTTGATGTAACAGGGAGAGAGAAAGGACTGTTATTAGGAAATCTACATAAAAATGCATGGAAGTGATTACCAAGTTACTGCTTAG
Organism: Giraffa tippelskirchi; assembly: GCF_054371585.1. Classification (NCBI taxonomy): domain Eukaryota; kingdom Metazoa; phylum Chordata; class Mammalia; order Artiodactyla; family Giraffidae; genus Giraffa; species Giraffa tippelskirchi. The sequence goes on along the minus strand of NC_137275.1, from coordinate 82,452,392 downwards.
TTGGGACTTTGATAAATTATTTAATGAACTGAACCCAAAGGCTGTGTTTACAGTGACTCTAAGTTCTGGAATTCAGTATTGATTTGCATTCCATAATAAAGCTTTTATTATAAAAATGTTTCAAGAGAATAAAGATTGTAACGACAGTGTTCTCAGTGGTTTTCAGTAGGTGTGAAGTAAAATTTGTAAGATGTATTGTGACTTTTGTGACCAAGATACTGTAATGTGTTTAGGTGGCCTTAAATCCAGAGACATTAGATCAAAAGACTCACATGTCAGTGACTCATGTGTTTCGGAAACTTTAGGTATCTGGCATATCGTTACTTTTCAGGAAAAAAAAAATATTGTTTGTACTATTTTGGAGGGGGGCCCTCAGGCACTAATTTTACCTTTTTGGGTAATTAATACTTTGGTTTCAGCTACCTTGATGAACTTTTTGCTAATAGCAACTCTCAAATATGGGATTGCTCTCTCTTAAAACTCAAAAACTAAACAGTTTCTAAATATACTCATTTAAAAATATTCTCTGTGCTATGAGAACCAAATAAAATGTAATACATTAAATAAAGCTCTTCCTGTTCAACTAGGTCTCTTTCTTTTCTGAACTTCTGTATCATGCTGTGTTGCACCTTATGAGGTACTTATCTTACTTTACCTTCTGTCCTAGTTATTTGCACATGAACTTTATCTTCCTTCCGATGACCTGTTTCTGGAGGACAGAGATGATGTTTAATAAAATGTAGAATAGACACACAATTAATCATTGTATTCTCATAATATACATAAAGATCTGTTGAGAAAAAGATATACCAAGCAGAACACAGAATGAGACAGACATTGATTGCAGTTTCCTTCAGAGTTCATATACTGAACTCAATGGATCTCACAGCTTGGAGCAAAAGTTGTACGTGTACACTTAATATTGGAGTAACTATTTTTATATCCTAATAGAGTATAAAACAACTGGAAATAAAGGTCAATAAAATGCATATTTTGAAAGTTATTGGAACAGAGAAATAAAATATTTTGTAGAATATATTGTGGATTATTCAATATCACAGTAATCCAAGCCTATGCCCCGACCAGTAACGCCAAAGAAGCTGAAGTTGAATGGTTCTATGAAGACCTGCAAGACCTTTTAGAACTAACACCCAAAAAAGATGTCCATTTCATTATAGGGGACTGGAATGCAAAAGTAGGAAGTCAGGAAACACCTGGTGTAACAAGCAAATTTGGCCTTGGAGTACAGAATGAAGCAGGCCAAAGGCTAATAGAGTTTTGCCAAGAGAACGCACTGGTCATAGCAAACATCCTCGTCCAACAACACAAGAGAAGACTCTACAAGTGGACATCACCAGATGGTCAACACAGAAATCAGATTGATTATATTCTTTGCAGCCAAAGATGGAGAAGCTCTATACAGTCAGCAAAAACAAGACTGGGAGCAGACTGTGGCTCAGATCATGAACTCCTTATTGCCAAATTCAGGCTTAAAGTGAAGACAGTAGGGAAAACCACTAGTCCATTCAGCTATGATCTAGATCAAATCCCTTATGAGTATACAGTAGAAGTGACAAATAGATTTAAGGGACTAGATTTGATAGACAGAGTGCCTGACGAACTATAGACAGAGGTTTGTGACATTGTACAGGAGACAGGGATCAAGACCATCCCCATGGAAAAGAAATGCAAAAAAGCAAAATGGCTGTCTGAGGAGGCCTTACAGATAGCTGGGAAGAGAAGAGAAGTGAAAAGTAAAGGAGAAAAGGAAAGATATTCCCATCTGAATGCAGAGTTCCAAAGAATAGCAAGGAGAGATAAGAAAGCCTTCCTCAGTGATCAATGCAAAGAAATAGAGGAAAACAACAGATTGGGAAAGACTAGAGATCTCTCAAGAAAATTAGAGATACCAAGGGAACATTTCATGCAAAGATGGGGTCAATAAAGGACAGAAATGGTATGGACCTAACAGAAGCAGAAGATATTAAGAAGAGGTGGCAAGAATACACAGAAGAACTGTACAAAAAAGATCTTCACGACCCAGATTATCACGATGGTGTGATCACTCACCTAGAGCCAGACATCATGGAATGTGAAGTCAGGTGGGCCTTAGAAAGCATCACTACGAACAAAGCTAGTGGAGGTGGTGGAATTCCAGTTGAGCTATTTCAAATCATGAAAGATGATGCTGTGAAAGTGCTGCACTCGATATGCCAGCAAATCTGGAAAACTCAGCAGTGGCCACAGGACTGGAAAAGGTCAGTTTTCATTCCAATCCCAAAGAAAAGCAATGCCAAAGAATGCTCTAACTACCGCACAGTTGCACTCACCTCACACGCTAGTAAAGTAATGCTCAAAATTCTCCAAGCCAGGCTTCAGCAATACGTGAACCGTGAACTTCCAGATGTTCAAGCTGGTTTTAGAAAAGGCAGAGGAACCAGAGATCAAATTGCCAATATCCGCTGGATCATTGAAAAAGCAAGAGAGTTCCAGAAAAACATATATTTCTGCTTTATTGACTATGCCAAAGCCTTTGACTGTGTGGATCACAATAAACTGTGGAAAATTCTGAAAGAGATGGAAATACCAGACCATCTGACCTGTCTCTTGAGAAACCTGTATGCAGGTCAGAAAGCAACAGTTAGAACTGGACATGGAACAACAGACTGGTTCCAAATAGGAAAAGGATTATGTCAGGCTGTATATTGTCACCCTGCTTATTTATCTTATATGCAGAGTACATCATGAGAAATGCTGGGCTGGAAGAAACACAAGCTGGAATCAAGATTGCCGGGAGAAATATCAAGAACCTCAGATATGCAGATGACACCACCCTTATGGCAAAAAGAGAAGAAGAACTAACGAGCCTCTTGATGAAAGTGAAAGAGCAGAGTGAAAAAGTTGGCTTAAAGCTCAACGTTCAGAATACTAAGATCATGACATCTGGTCTCATCACTTCATGGCAAATAGATGGGGAAACAGTGGAAGCAGTGTCAGACTTTATTTCTTTGGGCTCCAAAATCACTGCTGATGGTGATTGCAGCCATGAAATTAAAAGACGCTTACTCCTTGGAAGGAAGGTTATGGCCAACCTAGATAGCAAATTTAAAAGCAGAGATATTACTTTGCCAACAAAGGTCCGTCTAGTCAAGGCTATGGTTTTTCCAGTGATCGTGTATGGATGTGAGAGTTGGACGGTGAAGAAAGCTGAGCGCTGAAGAATTGATGCTTTTGAACTGTGGTGTTGGAGAAGACTCTTGAGAGTCCCTTGGACTGCAAGGAGATCCAACTAGTCCATCCTAAAGGAGATCAGTCCTGGGTGTTCACTGGAAGGACTGATGTTGAAGCTGAAACTCCAATACTTTGGCCACCTCATACGAAGAGTTGACTCATTGGAAAAGACCCTAATGCGAGGAAGGATTGGGGGCAGGAGGAGAAGGGGACGACTGAGGATGAGATGGTTGGATGGCATCACTGACTCGATGGACATGGGTTTGGGTAAACTCCAGGAGTTGGTGATGGACAGAGAGGCCTGGCGTGGTGCGATTGGTGGGGTCGCAAAGCTTTGGACACGACTAGTGACTGAACTGAACTTATGCTTGGTCACGCTGAGAAATGAAACTAACTTTAAGACAAATAGACTAGACACAAATTGAACAATGTATTGAAATGAAATCACAAAGTGAAATGAAATATATGTTTAAATATGCATAGTATAGGAGAGGATATTGCTTTAATATTGTTCTGGAAAGCAATTGAGAACCAATGAAGAGGATTAAGAAGCAGAAAAATTTTGGAAACAGATTTAGAATGTGGACAAAGTATCTCAGCTTTTTATTTCTCTAATCACAACTCAAAAAAGCCTTGTTGTTCCCTGTTTTGTACAGTGAAGTTCAGAGCTTATACCTCCTGATGATCACCTAAGTCAGAAATATAATTGGGAGAACTCTGAAAGTGAGTAGGGGCTAGAAATCATTCTGTTGCTTTGTACCTTCCCTGGAGCCTGGGTGGGCACTTTGGACATATATCACAGTTTTATTTATCTACTACATAATGTGACTTCCTTAGGTTCTTGTTCATTGCACTCATTACCCACCAACATGAGTTTCAAGCTCTTCAGCTGTAGTCCTGTCACTGCTGAAAGTTATCATCAGTGCTCTCTAAGTCCAGAATCTAGTCCACATTCATTTCTTGCTTTTGTCTGTGAAGTTACTCAAAACAGGATTAATCAATGAGTATCATGATGAGTATCTGTCTGACCAAATCTTGTCACATCTTGAGACTATGGCTTCATTTGGTCTATGTTGAAATCAGTGCCAATGTATAGTCTGCCATTATACCTGTTTAAATACCTATAATTTGGAGGAAAGTAAGTCAATGGAAAATTAGCTAAAATATTCAACATGTTCATTCACAAATCATTCATTCTATTTGTTCATCTTATTGAGAAAATATCCTACAAATTATTTTAATAGTAATATATAGAAATAGAGCAGACTTATTATTGTTTGTTAGTATATATAAAATATAAAAATGGATACATATTTTAAAGGATGCTATAGGAAATCAAACTAGTACACTACAATATGAAATCTGAATCTTGTTTCTCTGGAAATAACTTGCCTTTTTGACAACTTCATTATCAAGCATAAGCCCTTACCCACACTAGGCACTATATAAATACTCATTGCAAGAATAAGTGTGTCTGCCCAAGACAGAAGGTTTTAGCAAGCATAAATAAAGCACAACAGTTCTGAAGAGTAAATGAACAGTTGTAGCAGAATCAGAATCTAAAATGCAGTATTATTTTGAAAGCACAATATACTGACAATGGAAAATGTGAGGACACCCTTTGTTTAGTGCACTAGTAAGGGTTCTTTAGAGAAACAGAACCAATAGGATACAAAGAACAATTTATTATGAGATATTGGCTCGTGTGACTATAGAGGCTGAGAAGTCCCACAATTCTCCGTCTGTAAGCTGGAGATCCAGAAAAGCCAGTGGCTTAATTTATCTCAAGTCCAGAGACTAGAGAAGCAGGACGTTGATGTAAATCTCAGACCAAGGCCAAGAGATGATGAGATGTCCCAGTTGAAGCAGAGGATGAAAAAAGGGACACATTTCTTCTTTTGTTGACATTTTTGTTCTGTTCAGACATTCAACAGATTGAATGATGCCCCCTCACAGAAGGAAGAGCTATGTACTTTACGGAGTCCACAGATTCAAATGCATATCTCACCTGGGCATGCTCACAAGCACTTCCAAAAATAATGATTAACCAGTTATGTAGGCATTCCCTGATCTAGCCAAGTTGATATATATAAAAATTAATCTTACAACTGGTTTAATGAAGTTAGTTATAGTAATTGAGTGATTTAGTTATTACTCAATAAATTACTCAACTTGAGTTATTACTCAATAAATTACTCAACTTGCATCCATGGGGTCACAAGAATCGGACATGACTTAGCAAGTAAACCACCATGATATTATAATAAATTCCTACTCTTTAGTTGCTATGAGCTGTATATATAGCTTGGATATAAAGGATCTTTGATGTCAAAAGCATGGACGATACTGCATATGTAGAAGGCTCAATTTGGGAATACAGAGTGAATAAGAAGCTGTCTCTGCTCTTAAGGATTTATAATTTAGTAGATGCTCTTAGTGCAGAGAACTTCATACAAACACTCTTAAAGAAAACTGGCATTTGACAGTATTATCTATTGATAAGTAGGTATAAGTCAGTATGTATACACACACACACACACACACACACACACACACACACACTCTTGCAGTCTTCTGAGACACAGAAATTAGAATATCCAGTATAGCTGGATAATAATTCATGCAATCTTGAGACCAAACAGCCATTTTATGTATTTTCCACACCAGCGTTTTCTTCCAGAATTGTGAATGTCTGTCTTTTATTGCTGGTTCTTTGTTGCCCCAGATTATGGTGCTTCTTGAAAGCTGCTAGTGAATGAACAATTTTGTTTCTATTCCCAGGATAACATCTGTAGGAAAACAACTCAGGCAGATATATTCACTTATGCTAGCAAATGCTACTTTTTTTTTTATTTGCAGAAAGTCATTTGAGGCATGATTATGCAGCACCTGCTAAGATGTTGGCTGTTTATTTCCCTGTTAGGAAGATGTGGTTCTGATGACCGTAATTGTATTGGGAAGAATAAGGGTAGTGATTAGGTGGTTATTGTCTCTCATTCGAAGGCAGATTTCTGGCTGAGACTTCTTATTTTCAGTATAAAGTGTTTATATAAATGGGAAAAATGCCATACTCACACAAATCCTTGAAATAAAATGACACATTCTCAGTATTTCAATCTGAATCTTATATTCCTCACAATAGAGTCATCTCTGCAAAATGTCCAATCAATCCTTTCAACCCTTCCACTATCATTCTAATTTAATTAAACACCTTTACAATGAAATGATCATGTTTTGTGTGATAATTAAACTTATCTCGTATTCTGTTGCCTTAAATAATGAAAAAAATGTTTATAAAATATGAGCTCAGTACTGAATATTTTAAGCTTTTCCATCTTATCACTTTCACTATGTAAATATACTTTAACTATTTAGCCCCTGAATTACTTAAATTCCCTTTGCCTTAGTTGAGGCTGCTGATCCCACCTTCATGACTCTCTATGATCTCATCTTATATACAATATCTTTCTTCTTTGAATTCTTCTCTAGACAGGTCAACCTCATTTCGATCACATGCACATAATTTGGTCTTTTTCTCATGAAGAGGATTCTCTTAGTAGTTAGCCATAGAGTTTCATTTTCTACACTTCTTTACCCTACTAAGTGTAGCACTATTTGTTTTAGCTAGACTCCCTATCTATTCCTTACAATTACATTTTTCCAGTAGAAAATTCCAGTGGGAGATCGGTGGATGTGAAGACAAAACTGCCTTTGCATTTAAATTTATATCTCCTTTTGTTAGTCTGTTGTTACCAATGGCTGGTTCCTTTACTGTAAGCCACAGCTCCGGATGGGCTATACCTTCTGTAACTCTTAAGTCTTGCCATGTTAAGAGAAGCATATGTCATCAGCTGTTGTCAATTCTTAGGATTCTTCACCTTCTTTTTTTGATGTCCTATAAATGTGTCCAGACAACTGTAAAACATCCTTTTATTAAACTCTTTTTCAGTCACCTTATATGAGTATGCCATTGTTTCTTGTGGGAATTCCTCTAGATACAGTCTGCCCAACCCTAACCAACATCAGTGAAGACTGAATAAAGAACAAATGAAAAAGTAGGGAGTCTCAGTAAAGGAATAGAAGCCATAAAGTAGACCCAAATGAAAATTTTAGAACTGAAAAAATGTGTTAACCACTAGCAAAATTGGGTAAAGAACACAGAGAATTTCTCTGTATTGTTTTTACAACAGCATGTAAGTCTAGTTATTTCAAAATCGAAAGTTTTATTTAAAATATCTATTTTAGAAGGACAAAAAAATTTTACCTTGAAAGTATCGATGTTTAGATGAAAAAAAGTCTCCAAATAATCAAATCATAATTTTTCTTTTTTCTTATGACCATTTAAAACAGCTTTATAGGTATGTTTTACATATAAAAAAACTTGCGCATATTTAGCATATATGTATATAATTTGATGAGTTTGGACATATGCACACACCCATAAAACTATCATCATGATCAAGGTAATAAACATAACTGTACCTCCCTAAGTTTCCTCATGCTCCTTTGATTTTGTTGTGTGTTTATGTGTTTTATATCACAGCTTTAATCAATAAATCACAGTATTGTAAATCACTATATTTGAAAATCCTTAACAATATTCTCTATACCCATAATATAACTCTTAATATCTTTACAGTTTGTTCCTTTGGAAAATGACTATTCTCATGAAAAATAAATAACGGCTTTTATCTTTTAATTATTAAGCAAATAGTAGCAAAGTTTCATGTAATAAGAATACTGATGGGTAGCCATGGATCAGACTAGTTAGGGGCTTATATGTATGATCTGGAATGGATTTTGGATTTTATTATAAATGTGAGTTAGATTAAGATTGATAATCAGGTTTCAAATTAAGATTAAGATTGCATGAGTATTAGTATATTATGTTTGTATGTGCTCTCACTTGTCAAATAATATTTTTTCATATTATACAATCTGTTCTGTGAAAATCTTCATTCTTAATTTGAATTTACCTAAATTACTTGGATATATTTTTCTCTACCTTCTAATTATATAAGCATTCTCATATGTTCTTCTAATATGTGTTATTCTAAATTTAAATATAGACCTTTAGTTCATTTAAATCAATTTTGTTGTATGTTATAAAATGAAAAACTTATATTTATTTTCTTATAAATAAAATATCCAGCACCCTAACACCATTTTTGAAATACCCTTGTTCCCTACCTGGGGCATATTATTATTACATTTATATTATTATTTTCACACAACTACTTTGATCAATTGCTTCACTTTCTATCATTTCCATTAACTTCTTAGAATTTTATTGTACAAATATCATGCTATTGTACAAATATCATGCTATTCTGATTAAAGAAGCTGGATAGGTAATGGACAGGTATTTTTACTTATTAATTTGAAAAGTTTGTTTAGCAATTTCACGTTTGTTCTCCCATATACACTTTAGAATCACTTGCAACAAAAAAGTCCTTTGTAATTCCAACATTAATGTGATTCTGTAATTAATGTAATCTGTAATTAATGTTGGTATTAAATACAAATCTTTATGTGGCTTTATAACTATTTTATAATGTTATGCTTTTCTTCATTTATTTAGACATCTACAACAAAAGTGTATTTTTCGATTGTGTGTATGTGCTTCTGCAATTTTTAAAATAAGGTTTTGGTGACAGGGTCATCCCAGTATTATAAAATAAGCTGGAAGGTTTTTCATGTCATTCTGTTGTGAAGTTGTGTAAAATATGAAGCGTTTGTCTGTCATCTGAGCGTATGTTAAAATTCACAAGTAAAACTACCTGGAACTTGTGTCTTTTACAGTCATGTATCTTTGAAAATATTTTCTTCTAAGGCTTTGGAATGTTGAATCTTTGATCTCTTCTTAGACCACTTATTATAATATATATTTTGCTAGAAAATCATGAAAGTTGTCATGAATTAGCATAGAACTGTCACATAATAATTTAAATATGTTTGAAGCCCATAGTTCTATCTTCTTTCTCAACTCTGAGGTTGTACATATTAGTATCTTTTTTCTTTCTTTTTCTCTCTTAATGAGACATGGTCTTTTTAAGAAAAGAGAAGGTGACTCTATTTAGAGTTTCATACTCATTATTTTTTTTTTTTACTTTAACTTAATCTAAACTTTTATCACTATATTAATGTAATTTTTTGTTTATGTTGCTTCTTTCCTTTTATAAACTTAATATGGCACATGTAGTTTCTTTTATTTCTGAAAAGGAAAGCATTTAAATGAATACAATCAATTTCTTTAAGAAGCTTTGATAGGATATATTGTTTCTTATTGCCAAATTCAGACTTAAATTGAAGAAAGTGGGGAAAAGCACTAGACGATTCAGGTATGACCTGAATCAAATCCCGTATGATTATATAGTGGAAGTGAGAAATAGATTTAAGGGACTAGATCTGATAGACAGAGTGCCTGATGAACTATGGACAGAGGTTCCTGACGTTGTACAGGAGACAGGAATCAAGACCATCCCCAAGAAAAAGAAATGCAAAAAAGCAAAATGGCTGTCTGAGGAGGCCTTACAAATAGCTGTGAAAAGAAGAGAAGTGAAAAGCAAAGGAGAAAAGAAAAGATATACCCATTTGAATGCAGACATCCAAAGAAGAGCAAGGAGAGATAAGAAAGCCTTCCTCAGCAATCAACTCAAAGAAATAGAAGAAAACAATAGAATGGGAAAGACTAGGGATTTCTTCAAGAAAATTAGAGATAACAAGGGAGTATTTCATGCAAAGGTGGGTTCAATAAGGGACAGAAATGATATGGACCTAAAAGAAGCAGAAGATATTAATAAGAGGTGCAAGAATACACAGAAGAACTGTACAAAAAAGACTTTCATGATCCAGATAATCATGATGGTGTGATTGCTGTCCTAGAGCCAAACATCTTGGAATATGAAGTCAAGTGGGCATTAGGAAGCATTATGACAAACAAAGCTAGTGGAGGTGATGGAATTCCAGTTGAGCTATTTCAAATCCTAAAAGATGATGCTATGAAAGTGCTGCACTCAATATGCCAGCAAATTTGGAAAACTCAGCAGTGGCCAGGGAACTGGAAAAGGTCAGTTTACATTCCAATCCCAAAGAAAGGTAATGCCAAAGAATGCTCAAACTACCACACAATTGCACTCATCTCACACGCTAGTAAAGTAATGTTTAAAATTCTCCAAGCCAGGCTTCAGTAATACATGAACCGTGAACTTCCAGGTGTTCAAGCTGGTTTTAGAAAAGGCAGAAGAACCAGAGATCAAATTGCCAATGACCACTGGATCATAGAAAAAGCAAGGGAGTTCAGAAAAACGTCTATTTCTGCTTTATTGACTATGCCAAAGCCTTTGATTGTGTGGGTTACAATAAACTATGGAAAATTCTTAAAGAGATGGGAATACCAGACCACCTGACCGGCCTCTTGAGAAATCTGTTTGCAGGTCAGGAAACAACAGTTAGAACTGGACATGGAACAACAGACTGGTTCCAAATAGGGAAAGGAATATATCAAGTCTGTATATTGTCACTGTGCTTATTTAACTTATATGCAAAGTATATCATGAGAAACACTGGGCTGGATGAAGCACAAGCTGGAATCAAGATTGCTGGGAGAAATATCAATAACCTCAGATATGCAGATGACACCACCCTTATGGCAGAAAGCAAAGAACTAAAGAGGTTCTTGATGAAAGTGAAAGAGGAGAGTGAAAGAGTTGGCTTAAAACTCAACATTCAGAAAACTAAGATCATGTCATCTGGTCCCATCACTTCATGACAAATAGGTGGGTAATCAGTGGAAACAGTGGCTGACTTTATTTTTCTGGGCTCCAATATCACTGCAGATGGTGACTGCAGCCATGAAATTAAAAGACGCTTACTCCTTGGAAGGAAAGTTATGACCAACCTAGGCAGCATATTAAAAATCAGTGACATTACTTGCCAACAAAAGTCCATCTAGTCAAGGCTATGGTTTTTCCAGTAGTCATATATAGATGTGAGAGTTGGACTATAAAGAAAGCTGAGCGCCGAAGAATTGACACTTTTGCACTGTGGTGTTGGAGAAGACTCTTGAGAGTCCCTTGGACTGCAAGGAGATCCAACCAGTCCATCCTAAAGGAGATCAGTTCTGGGTGTTTATTGGAAGGAATGATACTGATGCTGAAACTCCAATATTTTGGCCACCTGATGCGAAGAGCTGACTCATTTGAAAAGACCCTGATGCTGAGAAAGACTGAGGGCAGGAAGAGCAGGGGACAACAGAGGATGAGATGGTTGGATGGCATCACCGACTCAATGGACATGAGTTTGGGTAAACTCCAGGAGTTGGTGATGGACAGGGATGCCTCGCATGCTGCAGTCCATGGAGTCACAAAGAGTCGGACACGACTGAGTGACTGAACTCAACTGATTGTTTCTTAAAAAGTCTCTTTTAATTTACAGATGATTTCCATTTTAAAATTTAGTTTAATGTTAAGCTATTTTTGTTAACTTTTATATTTATTGCATTAACATCTGAGAACAATGGTCTCTAAAAATCACTGTTTTTAACATCTACTGAGGCTATCTTTGTTACTCCTATACAAAATTTTTGCAAGGGCTCCATAGACAAAAGAGAGAAGAATGTGTATTTCTGTTTGTTGGTTCAGACATCATTTTTCCTTTGGGTTTTTGTTCAAGTTTTCAGATTATTTTTTTCTACCCCTGAAGTGACAGAGATTATAAGGATTAGAAAAAGCTACATGGGGTGGGACCACAGAGTCTGCATCAGATGCTCTGTAAAGTGATGTGCTATTTTTGTCACTCTTTCTAGTCCTGGAGCTACTCTGTGATTTGGATTATGTAATATGACTTTAGCTACCTCCCCTTCTGTTTGAATTGATGTTTCTTTCTGTTGCTGTTAGTGAACATATTATTCAAATTCAAAACATTATTCTATCTCTCTTTTCTATTTCAGATCAAATCTTATTAATAAACCCAATTCCTACTATTTTGTTTTTAATGCCCTTAAGGTATATATACACAGAAGCCTTCATGATTTTAAAAGATCGAGCTGCACGATTAATTTACCGAGAGTTGACACCTTAAAGGTACAATGTTAATAATATGTATAAATCAAAACTCATAAAGCACATTAACATTTTTAAACAGAAAGTCCCAAAGGCCACTTAGAGGGGGATGAATATAGGCTTTCTCTCCAAATGCCTTGTATAGTTTCTTTTTAATATTTTCTACTTTGATATTTTGACAAGAGAAAACCATACCATTATATGTCTGCTTTATAAAAACCTTTTAAAACAATATGAGAAAAATAAACCTGAATTCAAAATCTATTTTAAGTGCTATTATGATAAAACAGCTGTCTTTGTATAACATAGGTGCCTATGTTTAAGATGCTTAAAGAAATGTAATACATCCATAAAAGATAATGTAGATGTAAAAGTATTGATTTTTCAAAATATAAAAAGTAGGAAATGCATTATTGAGTGGATATAATTTCTAAAATTTACCTGAATGAAAATTCAAGAATAAGAGTACATTTCTGGGGTATTCTTTTATGTAATTTCATTCAAAAAGTAAGGGATGGTTACCAACCAGCAGTCCTTCCCAATATCAAGCACACCAAGACATCACACACACAAGCCCATATATAATTGAACACACACACATATACAATTGCAGATACAGGACATCACCTGCACATACACTTAACACACAGACACTATATATCTCTAATTTTTGGGGCCTTGTTAACAGTTTTTTTCCAGGCTGAAGCATGCATAAGAAAAATTTGAGGATACTTTAAAAAACATTTCTAGGTCACCAGACACACAAGCACACTTCTTTGAAATAAATACTGAGAATCTGCCAACCCTTGATGTAATAATAACAGAAGAAATAATCACTTTTTTTATTCCATTATTTCTAACATTTAATAAACTTTTAATCAACTCCCCCCCCCCCGCCCCGAGGTTCCAACCATTTAAAGGAAGAGACTTCCCACAAAGAAGGAATAGTATGACTGGAACTATGTAGACAATAAGTAACATAATAACACATTATGAGGGGCAAAAAAGTCTCCCTTCTCTTCTTCTTCATTATCACCCCCTATCTCTGTCACGTTAAAAGAGATTACCTTTGTCTAAGAGATGTGGATGTTTATAAATCTAATGCCCTCAGATCCAATTCACTTCCCTTTGCATCCAGAATAAATGTCTGGCTGTGTTTTTTGAGGACATATTGATCATTTGTAGTGAGTTGAAGGACAGGGAACCCTGGCTTGCTACAGTTCATAGGGTGGCAAAGAGTTAGACATGACTTAGAGACTGAACAACAACACTGACAAGGAATGTGAGGGGCCTAGGATAATTTTTTTTTTCTTAAGTGACTGAATGTGTTATAGGCTTTTGTTAAAGGTAAAGAACTTAGGAGGGCCAGCAGGTCTGAGGGGAAGAAAAGTAGGTTCTGTGTTAGCCTTCTGAGTTTCGGATGACTGTGATAGTACTTGGTGGTTATACATCCCCAGTACAGTTTCCCACTACTTTCTTTATGCCATGATGTTCTCTAAATTTTTATCATAATATCTATAGTTGTACAGGAAAGGGTGTGGTAACTTTGGGGGAATGATTGTTGGAGTGATGTGACATTTGCTCTCCCTACCTTTTGGAGGAAGAACATAAAATGCATCTCTGTCACCTCAGGTCAGGAAATAGTTTGGAGAGATTGATATGAGACTTCTGAAGACTCAGGGATATTGAAGGCTGGTATCTTTCTCCTCTATGAGAAGTCAAAAGGTAAAAACACTTTGATTAATTATGTTTCAACCATCAAAACAATGCAGGAGAGGACTGTGATCAAGGAAGCTACATTTCTTCTGGAAGTATTGCAAATGAGTATGTTAGGACCTGATGAGATTTTGGAAGGTGATTGGCCTAGGGTCACCATAAAAGCAACAGTCCTAAAAGAGGTAGGTGATTTCTATCAGAAGGATGAGTATGTGTAGACCACGGCCTGAGGAGGAATCGGTAAAAGGGAATAGATGAATGGGAAGAGGGTTACAGGTACAAGTTCCATTGGGAGGGTTTCTGAGGAACTCACAGAAATCCCATAAGAGAAAGTCAAAAGTTATTCCTTTGTCACCCTGATGGCACTGAAATGAAATTATGAGTTTGCCAACCTAGTGAGGTCTTTGCTATCTCTTATCTCTCCTGCAACCATCAATTGAGTTCAGTTCAGTTCAGTCACTCAGTCGTGTCCAACTCTTTGCAACCCCATGGACTGCAGCACGCCAGGCCTCCCTGTCTATCACCAACTCGTGGAGTTTACACAAACTCGTGTCCATAGAGATGGTGATGCCATCCAACCATCTAATCCTCTGTCATCCCCTTCTCCCGCCTTCAATATTTCCCAACATCAGGGTCTTTTCCAATGAGTCAGTTCTTCACATAAGGTGGCCAAAATATTGGAGTTTCAGCTACAACATCAGTCGTTCCAACGAACACTCAGGACTGTTTTCCCTTAGGATGGACTGGTTGGATCTCTTTGCAGTCCAAGTGACTCTCAAGTCTCCTCCAACACCACAGTTCAAAGGCATCAATTCTTCAGCTCTCAACTGTGGACGCCTCCATAGTCAAAAAGCATCGATTCTTCATCGCTCAGCTTTCTTTACAGTCTAACTTTCACATCCATACATGATTACTGAAAAAACCATAGCCTTGACTAGACGGACATTTGTTGGCAAAGTAATGTCTCTGCTTTTTAATATACCATCTAGGTTGGTCAAAACTTTCCTTCCAAGGAGTAAGCATCTTTTAATTTCATAGCTGCAGTCACGATCTGCAGTGATTTTGGAGCCCCTAAAAATAAAGAGCAGCCGTAAAGAGAGACCCCGTGCCCAAGGTAAGAGAAACCCAGGCAAGATGGCAGGCATTGAGAGAGAGGATCAGGGGGAAGACAGGCTGAAACTACAGTCACAGACAACTAGCCAGTCTGATCACATGGAGCACAGCCTTGACTAACTCAATGAAACTAAGCCAAGCCGTGTGGGGCCACCCAAGATGGATGGGTCATGGTGGAGAGGTCTGACAAAATGTGGTCCACTGGAGAAGGGAATGGCAAACCACTTCAGTATTCTTGCCTTGAGGACCCCATGAACAGTATGAAAAGGCAAAAAGATAGGACACTGAAAGATGAACTCCCCAGGTCAGTAGGTGCCCAATATGCTATTGGAGATCAGTGGAGAAATACAGAAAGTAAGAAGGGATAGAGCCAAGGCAAAAACAACACCCAGTTGTGAATGGGACTGGTGATAGAAACAAGATTTGATGCTGTAAAGAGCAATATTGCATAGGAACCCGGAATGTTAGGTCCATGAATCAGGGCAAATTGGAAGTGGTCAAACAGGAGATGACAAGAGTGAACATCGACATTCTAAGAATCAGTGAACTAAGATGGACTGTAATGGGTGAATTTAACTCATTTGACCATTACAGGAGATGACAAGAGTGAACATCAACATTATAAGAATCAGTGAACTAAGATGGACTGGAATGGGTGAATTTAACTCATTTGACCATTGTATCTACTACTGTGTGCAGGAATCCCTTAAAAGAAATGGAGTAGCCATCATAGTCAACAAAAGCACCAAAATGCAGTACTTGGATGCAATCTCAAAAATGACAGAATGATCTCTGTTCGTTTCCAAGTCAAACTGTTCAATATCACGATAAATCAAGTCTATGCCCCAACCAGTAACACTGAAGAAGCTGAAGTTGAACAGTTCTATGAAGACCTACAGGACCTATAGAACTAACACCCAAAAAAGATGTCCTTTTCATTATAGGGGACTGGAATGCAAAAGTAGGAAGTTAAGAAACACCTGAAATAACAGGCAAATTTGGCCTTGGAGTACAGAATGAAGCAGGGCAAAGGCTAATAGAGTTTTGCCAAGAGAATACACTGGTCATAGCAAACACCCTCTTCCAACAACACAAGAGAAGACTCTACACATGGACATCACAAGATGGTCGACAGCAAAATCAGATTGATTATATTGTTTGCAGCCAAAGATGGAGAAGCTCTATACAGTCAGCAAATGAAGACTGGGAGCTGACTGTGGATCAGATCATGAATTCCTTATTGTGAAACTGAGACTTACTTTGAAGAAAGTGGAGAAAACCAGTAGACCATTCAGTTCACCTCAGTTCAGTTCAGTTCAGTCGCTCAGTCGTGTCCGACTCTTTGCAACCCCATGAATCGCAGCACACCAGGCCTCCTTGTCCATCACTAACTCCCTAAGTCCACCCAAACCCATGTCCATCGAGTCGGTGATGCCATCAAACCATCTCATCCTCTGTCGTCCCCTTCTCCTCCTGTCCCCAATCCTTCCCAGCATTAAGTTCTTTTCCAGTGAGTCAACTCTTCACATGAGGTAGCCGAAGTATTGGAGTTTCAGCTTCAACATCAGTCCTTCCAATGAACACCCAGGACTGATCTCCTTTAGGATGGACTGGTTGGATCTTCTTGCAGTCCAAGGGACTCTCAAGAGTCTTCTCCAACACCACAGTTCAAAAGCACCAATTCTTTGGTGCTCAGCTTTCTTTATAGTCCAATTCTCACATCCATACATGACCACTGGAAAAACCATAGCCTTGACTAGATGGACTTTTGTTGGCACAGTTATGTCTCTGCTTTTAAATATGCTCTCTAGGTTGGTCATAACCTTCCTTCCAAGGAGTAAGTGTCTTTTAATTTCATGGCTGCAATCACCATCTGCAGTGATTTTGGAGCCCAAAAAAATCAAATCTGACACTGTTTCCACTGTTTCCCCATCTATTTGCCATGAAGTGATGGGACCAGATGCCATGATATTAGTTTTCTGAACGTTGAGCTTTAAGCCAACTTTTTGACTCTCCTCTTTCACTTTCATCAAGAGGCTCTTTAGTTCTTCTTCACTTTCTGCCATGAGGGTGGTGTCATCTGCATATCTGAGGTTCTTGATATTTCTCCCGGCAATCTTGATTCCAGCTTGTGTTTCTTCCAGCCCAGCAATTCTCATCATGTACTCTGCATATAAGTTAAATAAGCAGGTGACAATATACAGCCTTGATGTACTCCTTTCCTGATTTGGAACAAGT
Source organism: Giraffa tippelskirchi (assembly GCF_054371585.1). Classification (NCBI taxonomy): domain Eukaryota; kingdom Metazoa; phylum Chordata; class Mammalia; order Artiodactyla; family Giraffidae; genus Giraffa; species Giraffa tippelskirchi. Next base: position 82,435,032 of record NC_137275.1, on the reverse strand, counting down.
CTGTTGTTCCATGTCCAGTTCTAACTGTTGTTTCCTGACCTGCATACAGATTTCTCAAGAGGCCGGTCAGGTGGTCTGGTTTCCCATCTGTTTAAGAATTTTCCACAGTTTGTTGTGATCCTCACACTCAAAGCCTTTGGCTTAGTCAGTAAAGCAGAAATAGATGTTTTTCTGGAACTCTCTTCCTTTTTTAATCACAGAAAACTAACCAATATGATCACATGGACCACAGCCTTGTCTAACTCAATGGAAGTAAGCTGTGTGATATAGGGCCACCCAAAACAGACAGGTCATGGTGGAGAATTCTGCCAAAATGTGGTCCACTGGCGAAGGGAATGGCAAACCACTTCAGTATTCTTGCCTTGAGAACCCCATGAGCAGTATGAAATGGCAGAAAGATAGGACACTGAAAGATGAACTCCCTAAGTGGGTAGGTGCCCAATATGCTGCTGGAGATGAGTGGAGAAATAACTCCAGAAAGAATGAGGAAACAGAGCCAAAGCAAAAACAGCACCCAGTTGTGGTTGTGACTGGTGATGGAAGCAAGGTCTGATGCTGTAAAGAGCAGTATTGCATAGGAACCTTAAATGTTAGGTCCATGAATCAAGGCAAATTGGAAGTGGTCAAACAGGTGATGGCAAGAGTGAACGTTGACATTTTTGAAATCGGTGAACAAAAATAGACTGGAATGGGTAAATTTAACTCAGATGACCATTATATCTACTACTGTGGGCAAGAATCCCTTAGAAGAAATGGAGTAGCCATCATAATCAGCCAGTGAGTCCGAAATGCAGTAATTGGATGCAATCTCAAAAACAACAGAATGATCTCTGTTCGTTTCCAAGGCAAACCATTCTATATCACAGTAATCCAAGTCTATGCCCCCATCTACAATGCTGAAGAAGCTGAAGCTGAACAGTACTATGAAGACCTTGCAGCCATAGTAGCCCAATAAAAGTCAGCATATGAGAGAGGAGTGAAGTGGTTTTCTAAGTATGGTCCCTGACAAGCATCATCAACAGTGCCATCAGGGAACTAGTTAGAAATCACTCCTAGACCTCATCAGACTGACTGAATGAGAAATTTTCAGACTTAGATACAGCAACCTCTCTAATACACCATGCAGTTGATTCATGCTGATTCATATGGGAGTGTGATAGCCAATGTGTTAAGAGAATGAAGAGGAGGGTGTCACACTGTGTTACACTTGTCCGTGGCAGGCCTGAGATGTAGAAGGAAAAGAACTCTCAAGCAGATCAGTTGGAGTTTTGGATAGGAAATGATTTTTAAATAACTGAAACTGAGGCTTACCCTTGCACCATAAAGGACTAAAGAATTGATGGGCCATGCTTGATAGAAGAGGAAAGAATGAGATTAGAGAGTGTGTTTGATAAGGAAAGGGGAAAAAACCGAGTTGCTTTCTAATTTTTTCCCTACAAAGCTCAGTTCATTCAATAAACTTGACAGGGATGTGTCAAGTAAATGTGTTCATAAATTTGAGTAAATGCACAAGTCTGAAGCACAAATGAAAAGCAGAGGAAGAGATAACGATTTTGTTGTCTACTGCCCATGGATGCTAGTTAAAGCCATGAGAAATGTGGAGATTTATAGAAAGGTCAGGAAACCAAAAACAGGAGTCTGGAAACCTCAGTATTTAAATAATAGCTGGAGAAAGAATTTATCATGAGATAGATGGGAAAAAATAAAAAGAATTGTTAGAGATGTTAAAGAAAAACTAAGAGAAGTAGTAAAATATGTGGCAAAGAAGAAGATTTAATTATAAAGAAAATAACAAAAGAGAAAATGGACTGAGTTTAATTTTCTGTAGAGACTCAATAATACTAGATGTGAAAATGTGGATTAATTTTTTTCCAAGAATCTTAGAAAGCAACAGAAATGAGAAAAGTCAGAAGCTGGGGATTGGAGATGAAAAACAAAGGAAAGCATTTAATTTAAATGAGTCAGAATGTGCGGATGTTTACATGTTTTAGGTTAACAGCCTTTAGACATAAAGATACTCAGAATTTAGGAACATGTTGTAGTGATACAACATGATCCAGAAGGAGTAGAGGAAGGAAAGGATAATGGGCATCAATTAAATAGCTGGTTGTTTAAACAGAATTTCATAATGGTTCATTCACAACAGCATTTGAATGACTATTAATTAATGAAGTGTTGTATTTAGAAAGTGGTATTAGATTTCCTTAAGCTGATCACCTAAAGCAATAAAATTTAAATAATTCATCACAGGGGATCTTATGCTACAAAGGATTAGCTAATTCCTTATTAGCCCATTCACATTGAATTTCAAGTAACTTCTATTGTTCCTGATGATATAATCCATTCCCCCCATTGACCTTTTGCTTGTTTTTTTTTTTTTTATTATGGAACTAAGTGTAATAGAAGAATTATACCATCTTCCCATTCAGATCTGCATGGCTACCCTTTTTATGTGTATTTTGGGAATTGTATATCCTACTTATGATTGTAGTAAGGACTATGAGTGCTTGTATGGTAACTGAAAACTTTAATGAAATTATATAGAATTTTCAATTTTATGGTTCAAAACTTTTGCTTACTCGGTCATTTACTTTTTAATTCTTTAAACAGGCAATTATTATGATACTGTCAGGTATGGTAACACAACAGGGCACAGGACATACATACTCCTGCCTTCATGGAAACTCAAGGGCCCTGAGGAGGATGTGGGGCTTCCCTGGTAGCTCAGCTGGTAAAAAATCTGCCTGCAATGCAGGAGATCCCGCTTCAGTTCCTGGGTCATGAAGATCCACTGAAGAAGGGATAGGCTACCCACTCCAGTATTCTTGGGCTTCAGTTGAAGAAGGAATCATCAAATGGTTAGTTGCCTGCTGGGATGAGGTAACTGCCTGTTGTGTACATGTGCAGATAAGGGGCTGATTGAGGTAATGGGGGGGGAAGCTATAGGAGAGAGGTTAGTTAAGGCATGAGTCTAGGGGAATAGGTATCCTCGTTTGACAGTAATGATATAAGTATTTAGTTTAGAGGAGTGAGTGCTCCTAGAAGGCAGGTAGAACTTCAACATAACACAAAGGCCTAGAAATCGCACAGAACAGCCTAGAAGTAGTTAAATATGTAAGAATTTACTGTAGTAATCTTAAAAGCAATGATGGTCTATATTTTAGTCATAGCAAAGTGGATGAGGAGAAGTAAACAAATGTAAAGAAATGCACATTGAGCCAAGGCTGCTGGTTGATCTTATCCAATAAAGAGAAAACCTTGTTCTCCTAATCTCTTTCCACAATTAGATCGATTAGTCCAGGATGCTGTAGCAGTACCACTGAATTGTCTGCCCTGAATAAAGGAAATCAGGGATGAAACAGGGCTCAGATATATGGCTGGGTCTGGGAAATGGTCTCTCCATTATCATAATCTCTTTAGTGCAAAATACAGAGGGAATATTAAGAGGGGGTACAGATCATATGGAAGATAGATCTGTAACTGCCACCCTTTGAGATTAGAAAGTAAATTAATGGTCTGATAGAGTGACATCAGGGGATCACTAGCAAACCAATCTGTTGTCCCATGCACAGAGTCTGTTTGCACAGAGACACTGACTGTTCAGTGTGGAAGCCATCTCACAAATTTCAGACACTGATGGGACAGCTTATTTATAACAGGGGATTTGTGGGGAATTCTCTGGTGGTCCAAAGGTCAGGACTCCATGATTTCATTTCCTAGGACCCAGGGGTTGGATTCCTGGTAAGGAATCTATGATCTCAAAAGCAGCATGATGTGTCCCTCTCTGCCACCCCAATTTTTTTTTTAATGGGATTCCCTTTCTTATCAAGATGACACATGCTGGTATTACCCATATAAAGTAGGAGAAAGTTAGGAGAAACACAGTTTGGAATTTTTCTAGATATCAAGCATATTCATATATGTATATTATTACCTTAAAGTTAAAATATCTTGAGGAATGACTAAGTTTAGAATATGGCTATGGAGATGGGTGTTTCAGGTGGAACGAATATGATGGTCATTCAGAATGTTGGGTCAAGGAACTGGAAGTGCTGCATGTACTTTTTTATATGGACATGTATTGACTCAGTATGACAGTAGGACTTAAATGTAGTAAGATGAGAAAAGCTGGTAGCAAAGTTATCAGTGGAAGAGTGGAAAATAATAAGAATGAGGAATGAAAGCATGAGGAAAGGTAACTGGTTGTATAGCCAACTGGCATAGGCCTCCAAAAGCAGTGTAAAACATTTTTTACGTGAGAAATCATCAATAATGGTTTGGAAAAGCCACCGAGGAACCAAGACTATGCCAATCTCAGCTATTGCCTATGCAGCAGTATAAGAACATGGTAAATTCCTATTGAATGTTCTGCAAAGAAACCTGTTTCCACAAGGCCACAAATTTAAAGTGAGAGGATGAGACTGTAGTGGAATAGTTTTCAAAATTCAGAGTGGAAATATTTGGGAGCAAGATTAAGAAGAAATAAAGCATTGCATTTGTTTATTATTAGAACATGACAGAATAACTTATAGAAAAATCTTACACCTTGAGTGCCAGCCAAGGGTTTGAAGGGTGTTGAAGAATGGTAGATAGTAAACCTTGTATAATAGGCTGAATTTAATAAGACACATGCAAAGAGAATACTATATAAAGTTGGTTGTAAAGAATTTCATAAGTGTTATTATACTGAAGTTGTGAAACCCACTCTGATAGGCCATCAGTTAACAGGTTTCAAAAGTGTTTGGAGTTTTATATGCCTTTAATAAGTTTATGAAGCCACTCAACTAGATGCTTGATTATAATACTATGAGGAATTTTCTTATGTGGAAAACTTTATCATATTTTATAGTCATTAACCACAATTATCCTTACATGTAAAACATTTTTTTTCACTATTTCAGAGGTCATACTTTTGGCCAAGAGAATAGATATTCTAATTCTGTTACCACTAAAATTTTATCTACGTAATTCTTTTTCTCTAGGTCAACAGTAAAAATGTGAATATTTAATTAATGTTAGTATTTTGCTGTATGATCAAATTGCCAACATCCGTTGGATCATTGGAAAAGCAAGAGAGTTCCAGAAAAACATCTATTTCTGCTTTATTGACTATGCCAAAGCCTTTGACTGTGGATCACAACAAACTGTAGACAATTCTTAAATAGATGGGAATATCAGACCACCTGAGCTGCCTCCTGAGAAATTGGTATGCAGATCAGGAAGCAACAGTTAGAACTGAACATGGAAAAACAGGCTGGTTCCAAATCGGGAAAGGAGGATGTCAAGTCTATATATTGTCACCCTGCTTATTTAACTTATATACAGAATACCTCATGTGAAATGCCAGGCTGAATGAAGCACAAGCTGGAATCAAGATTGCTGGGAGAAATATTAATAACCTCAGATATGCAGATGATACCACCCTTATGGCAGGGCAGCCATGAAATTAAAAGATGCTTCCTCCTTGGAAGAAAAGCTATGACTAACCTAGACAGCATATTAAAAAGGAGAGACATCACTTTGCCAACATAGGTCTGTCTAGTCAAAGCTATGATTTTCCCAGGAGTCATGTATGTATGTGAGGGTTGGACTATAAAGAAAGCTGAGCACTGAAGAATTGATGCTTTTGAACTGTGGTGTTCAAGAAGACTCTTGAGAAGCCCTTGGACTGCAAGCAGATCCAACCAATCCATCCTAAAGGAAATCTGTCCTGAATACTCATCGGAAGGACTGATACTGAAGCTGAAACTCCAATACTTTGGCCACCTGATGCGAAGAACTTACTCGTTTGAAAAGAGCCTGATGCTGGGAATGATTGAAGGCAGGTGGAGAAGGGGCCAACAGAGGATGAGATGGTTGGACGGCATCACCAACTCAATGGACATGTGTTTGATTAAGCTCTGGCAGTTGGTGATGGACAGGGAAGCCTGGTGTGCTGCAGTCCATGAGATCACAAAGAGTAGGGCAGTATTGTGTGACTGAACTGAACTGAACTGTTATGATTTTCAATTTTGTGCTATTATAAAAAATAATTTTTTAATTTATTCAATTTCTGACTTCCCAGAAATAATTTAAACAAAAAGTAGTTTTAAATATTGCAGTTTCAAGCATATTTCATTTTTAATATGTGGATTAAATTGATTTTAATTCAATTTAATACATAGTTGACTTTAGTATGTTTTATTTTTTCAATTAAAATATAGAGTTTGCCGGCGTAGATTGAAAGGGCTGAATACTCACCATATGTACATAATTCACAGTTCTCCCAAATACATCCTCCTCTTATCACCATGGTAACAGCAGGTAGGTTGCTATTGGGATAACATCATTGATGGTGGGTCCTTTTCTATAGTTCAGTAAATGATTGTCAGGAACTTGTTTTATGAGTTGACTTCTAGGCCAGGTTAAGCCAGGGGCGATGCTTTTTGCAGAACTTGGGTGCATTTATAGATATATATTTGCACATGAGATGATTCATTCTGTCACCTCACCTCATTCTAAACCCAAGGAACTTCAGAATTCTAGATCAATTTATTTTGTGTTTCCAGGGATGGATGGGAAAATTGGATTGTGCTCTATCATGACAGAACTGATAAAGGAGATTTTGATTAAATTTCTTCAAATTTTATTCCAAAAAAACTTCTTACCATCATCTCACTTAAATTATATTGAATGGGGGTAGATGTTTTAACTGATTCTTAGGTAAACAAAGGGGATTAACTTAATTATCAACATGAATTTCTTCTGCTGTAGACATTAGATACAGAATACATGGCTATCCTTTCAGTGCCCTTGGTGCCTTGTCATCAGGAAGGGGTGGATGTGCCTTCTCTGACACATCATTAAATGTTGAATTTTAATTTTTAAGTACAGTTGAATATTCTATTATTTATAACTCAATTAGTTAACAATTTCCTTACTCATAGTTATAATGAAATATTTACTTTATATGTTTAGAAATATGCATAGTTTTATTTGTATTCATGACAAACTATCCAAGCTGCTTTTCCAAGAATCCTAATGAATTGTGTTTAGCCTTAAGTTAGAGCAAGGAAAAAGATCATTTTTGCAACTGATAAAAAGAGTTTAAAAACATAAAAGCAGACCTTAAAAAGGCAGAAATCATACAACTCTAGAAATTACAGTGATTTTTTAAAAGTCATTCATACTTTTTAGAGGACTGCATCTTTTTTTACCATAACTAAAGACCTTTCATTGCCAAGCATCTCTGGTTTAGTTAAAGTCCTGGAGCAGTCTGGTCACATGTGTATCCTCTGTTATACAGGAGCCCAGATTACTTGGTAGTTGGTAACTTTACTAGAATCACTTTGGGCAGGAGAAGGAATCTCAGGAAAATTGAGCATTTACTGATAATAATCAACAATTTATTTTTTTATTGCATTGCTATCTTGATAAACCTCTCTCTCTCTGTTTCTCCCCCTACCCCATACACATGTGCACACACATGCACACAACTTTTTTCACATGTGCACACACATGCACACAACTTTTTTCCCTATATGTATTCACTTCCAAAAATATCACTTTTCACAAAACTGACCTACTTATAATAGCAAACCAATTCACTGATTTGTCAGAGATAACCTTAAAGAAAATGTTTAGCTAAAGCCTACAAAGGCTAGTGTCACAAGGCTTTTCTCCAAATCCAGTATCTTTAAGAAATGTTATGGATTTACGGAGGAGTCAGTGTTAAAACAAAAATATTTCCCAAGATTATGATAACTGAATAACTTAAGTGATAAAAGAACGTACATTAGAGAGGCAGAAAAGATCCTTATGAAACATGAAATATTTGGAATTAGTTATCAACCTCAGATTGGGCACATGAAATTGAAGCTTCCATTTATATTCTGAATGAGCTAGAATTAGTCCATGTCTCTCAGTGCCAACTTCATTAATCAATCTACTCCAAGTCAAGTTCAGGTTAAGTGCAGCCAAACCCAGCCTAGATCAGACAAACCAGAGCCAGAGCTTATCTGCAGACTCCTGAGCATGAACATAAATACTTGCTTTGTAAGGCACTGAGTTTTTGTAGTTGTTTATTGTAGTGGAAATGAAGAGGAAAGACTGAGCTTCCTGTCCAATTCTCCAGTCTAAAGCATTCTAAGATCCTAATTTTCTAGTCCATTAGTCACAATTCATGAATTAGTGTAGATATTGACCCCAGGCCATCACTCCTTTTAAGTAAAGTAGTAAAGAAAATGTAATGACTGAAATTTTTGCCTAATCAGAGAACTTTTCTTTTGTCCTTAGGGATTTCTTATTAATGAGGCTGTTATATTCCAGTTGCCCTCTTGCTGCTGTCGTCTGCATATTTTCAGAACCATCTGTAGTTTGGGCAAGATATTTTGCATTGCTTAGTTAATTAATCTGAGGCACTCTTCTGATTTCAGTAGTTGGTGATGAGGAAGTGGTATGTATGCAAGGCACTTTAGAAATACTAACTTGCTAATGCAGTATTCTTTCCAATTCTCCCCAGGCCTCCCTTAGATGTGCCAGGTTTCTCTGATGCCACAAGGTGGTTACGCATTCCCAGTTTGACAGCTCAATGAGTCAGGGAGGGTTATGTCCATGTTACTATCTTAGATTTAATGTTCACAAGGGTAGGTATGCTCTCGTCCTCAAAGCTCAGTGATAAATCAGAATCTACTCCTCAAACCATATGCAAATCCTTTGGATTGAATTCTTTAACTTTATGATTTCACTTCACTGATTCCAGATTTGCTTTATTTGAATTTATGTTATGTTTGAATTTATGTTGTCTTATAAATAATGGGAAGATATGGTATGAGGAGAAGGGTTAATTCATTTCCATAGGGGAAAGCACATTATTTTCAGTTTGATGAGGCACAATTATAAAGGATAATTCTCAGGGATTTGGGAAGTTGGAACTTTTCAATACTCTTAGTCCTTCTAAACCAGATGATCAGTCTTAAAGTTTTCACCTAGCAGCCAAATGTCAATAAAATCTAGCAACTTCCACAATCAATCTCTTCATACTGTTTTCAACAATTGGTAAACGCAGCAAGCTGTTCTTTCATTATTGTCACAAAAAAGTTCTAAAAGATAAACATTTCAAATTTTAGTTTTTTTTTCTTTTTTTTAATTTTAATATTCAGCTTTGAAAGCAATCTGCATTTCTTTAGTATAAATAAAACTTTTCTCATCTCCTTTTTATTGATCTATTTTAGCAGTTGCTTAGTCTATGAAAACTTTACCAAAAACTTACTATGAGACTGCATGGAGTAGATTGATTAATGCAATTGGCACTGAGACATGGACTAATTCTAGCTCATTCAGAATGTAAACGGAGACTTAATTTCATGTGCCAAATCTGAGTTTGATAACTGAAATTACTGTAATTCCAACTACCTCATATTTCATGAGGGTCTTTTCTGCAACTTCTCTCTAGGGTAGTTTTTTTTTATCACTTAGGTTATTCAATTATCATAAACAAACTCCAACTTCAGCTAACTTAAACAATAAAAAGGATTAAAGGAAGATTTATTTTAAGAATTGGGTAGCTCAGAAAATCAAAATCAATCAGTATAGTAAGTTCTTAAGAACAACAGAAATCTGGGCAGCTTGAGCAGGTCATCAGACGGTACTTTGGAGAACATCTCTTCAGGACAATGCAGTAAGAATTTAGTTTCAACCACTTCATCCCCATGTGTATCTGGAAGAAAATTCTGAACTGAGTCATAGCCTTATGTAGGAGGAGGAGGTCTGATTAGCATGCTCATCAGAACCATTGGGAGTGGAAGAAAGCTAATCCTAATGTAATATTTGTGGTTGTCGTTGTTGTTCAGGTGCTCAGTCGCATCTGACTCTTTGCAACCCCACGGACTGCAGGACACCAGATTTCCTTGTGTTCACCATCTCCCAGAGCTTGCTGAAACTCATGTCCATTGAGTCAGTGATGCTATCCAACCATTTCATCCTCTGTTATCCTCTTCTCCTCCTGCCTTCAATATTTCCCAGCAGCAAGTGAAAGTTGCTCAGTTGTGTCCAACTCTGTGTGACTCCATGGACTCTGTCCATTTACTTGTCCAGGCAAACATACTGGAGTGGGTTGCCATTCCCTTCTCTAGGGGATCTTCCCACCCCAGGGATTGAACCCAGGTCTCCCACATTGCAGGTGGATTCTTACCTTCTGGCCACCAGGGAAGCCCTTTCTAGCATCAGGGTCTTTTCTGATGAATTGGCTCTTCGCATAAGGGGGCCAAAGTAGTGGAGCTTCAACTTCACCAACAGTCCTTCCAATGAATATTCAGGATTAATTTCATTTAGGATAGACTGGTTTTATCTCCTTGCAGTTCAAGGGACTATCAAGAGTCTCCTCCAACACCACAGTTCAAAGGCATGAATTCTTCAGCTCTCAACCTTCTTTATGATCCAACTCTTGGATCCATACATGACTACTGGAAAAATCATAGCTTTGGCTGTATGGACCTTTGTCAGCAAAGTAATGTCTCTGCTTTTTAATATGCTGTCTAGGTTGGTCGTAACTTTCCTTCCAAGGAGCAAGCATCTTTTAATTTCATTGCTACAGTCACCATCTGCAGTGGTTTTGGAGCCTAAGAAAACAAAGTCTGTCACTGTTTCCATTGTTTCCCCATCTATCTGCCATGAAGTTATGGGACCAGATGCCATGATCTTAGTTTTCTGAATGTTGAGTTTTAAGCCAACTTCTTCACTCTTCTCCTTCACTTTCATCAAGAGGCTCTTTAGTTCCTTTTCCTTTTCTGCTATAAGGGTAGTATTATCTACATATCAGAGGTTATTGATATTTCTCCCAGCAATGTTGATTCAGGCTTGTACTTCATCCAGCCCAGCATTTTGCCTGAGGTACTCTGCATATACGTTAAATAACCAGCATGACAATATACAGACTTGACGTACTCCTTTCCAGATTTGGAACCAGTCCATTGTTCCATGCCCAGTTCTAGCAGTTGCTTCTGAAAGATTGTTGCTGAACCACAAAAGACACTGGGATTCTTGACCTCCAGAGGATAAGAATCCAACCTGGGGCCAGAACGAGGCTTGATCGCTCAGAGCTTTTGTGTAATAATGTTTTTTTAAAGTATAGATAGACGGGAATGGGTGAATTTAATTGAGATGACCATTATATCTAGTACTGTGGACAGGAATCCCTTAGAAGAAATGGAGTAGCCATCATGGTCAACAAAAGATTCTGAAGTGAGGTACTTGGATGCAATCTCAAAAATGACAGAATGATCTCTGTTCATTTCCAAGGCAAACCATTCAATATCACAGTAATCCAAGTCTATGCCCTGACCAGTAATGCTGAAGAAGCTGAAGTTAAACAGTTCTATGAAGACCTACAAGACCTTCTAGAACTAACACCCAAAAAAGATGCCCTTTTCATTATAGGGGACTGGAATGCAAAAGTAGGAAGTCAGGAAACACCTGGGGTAATGGGTAAATTTGGCCTTGGAGTACAGAATGAAGCAGGGCAAAGGCTAATAGCGTTTTGCCAAGAGAACACACTGGTCATAGCAAACACCCTCTTTCAGCACCACAGGAGAAGACTCTACACATGGACATCACCAGATGGTCAACACCGAAATCAGACTGATTATATTATTTGCAGCCAAAGATGGAGAAGCTCTATACAGTCAGCAAAAATAAGACTGTGAGTGGACTATGGCTCAGATCATGAACTCCTTATTGCCAAATACAGATTTAAATTGAAGAAAGTAGGGAAAACAACTAGACCATTCAGGTATGACCTAAATCAAATCCCTTATGATTATACAGTGGAAGTGAGAAATAGATTTAAGGGACTAGATCTGATAGACCGAGTGCCTGATGAACGATGGACAGAGGTTCCTGATGTTGTACAGGAGACAGGAATCAAGATCATCCCCATGGAAAAGAAATGCAAAAAAGCAAAATGGCTATCTGAGGAGGCCTTACAAATAGCTGTGAAAAGAAGAGAAGCAAAAAGCAAAGGAGAAAAGGAAAGATATTCCCATTTGAATGCAGAGTTCCAAAGAATACCAAGGAGAGATAAGAAAGCCATCCTCAGGGATCAATGTAAAAAACAGAGGAAAACAATAGAATGGGAAAGACTAGAGATCTCTTCAAGAAAATTAGAAATGCCAAGGGAACATTTCATGTAAATATGGGCTCAACAAAGGACAGAAATGGTATGGACCTAACAGAAGCAGAAGATATTAAGAAGAGGTGACGAGAATACACAGAAGGACTGTACAAAAAAGATCTTCACGACCCAGATAATGACGATGGTGTGATCACTCACCTAGAGCCAGACAACCTGGAATGTGAAGTCAAGTGGGCCTTAGAAAGCATCATTATGAACAAAGCTAGTGGAGGTGATGGAATTCCAGTTGAGCTATTTCAAATCCTGAAAGATGATGCTGTGAAAGTGCTGCACTGAATATGCCAGCAAATCTGGAAAGCTCAGCAGTGGCCAAAGGACTGGAAAAGATCAGTTTTCATTCCAATCCCAAAGAAAGGCAATGCCAAAGAATGCTCAAACTACCACACAATTGTACTCATCTCACACGCTACTAAAGTAATGCTTAAAATTCTCCAAGCCAGGCTTCAGCAATACGTGAACCATGAACTTCCAGATGTTCAAGCTGGTTTTAGAAAAGGCAGAGGAACCAGAGATCAAATTGCCAACATCTGCTGGATCATCGAAAAAGCAAGAGAGTTCCAGAAAAACATCTATTTCTGCTTTATTGACTATGCCAAAGCCTTTGACTGTGTGGATCACAATAAACTGTGGAAAATTCTGAAAGAGATGGGAATACCAGACCATCTGACCTGTCTCTTGAGAAACCTGTATGCAGGTCAGGAAGCAAGAGTTAGAACTTGACGTGGCACAACAGACTGGTTCCAAATAGGAAAAGGAGTACGTCAGGGCTGTATATTGTCACCCTGCTTATTTAACTTATATGCAGAGTACATCATGAGAAATTCTGGGCTGGAAGAAACACAAGCTGGAATCAAGATTGCCGGGAGAAATATCAATAACCTCAGATATGCAGATGACACCACCCTTATGGCAGAATGTGAAGAAGAACTAAAGAGCCTCTTGATGAAAGTGAAAGAGGAGAGTGAAAAAGTTGACTTAAAACAACATTCAGAAAATTAAGATCATGACATCTGGTCTCATCACTTCATGGCAAATAGATGGGGAACCAATGGAAACAGTAGGAGACTTTATTTTGGGGGGGGCCCAAAATTACTGCAGATGGCTACTGCAGCCATGAAATTAATGATGCTTGCTTCTTGGAAGAAAAGTTATCACCAACCTAGATAGCACATTAAAAAGCAGAGGCGTTACTTTGCCAACGAAGGTCCATCTAGTCAAAGCATGGTTTTCCCAGTAGTCATGTATGGATGTGAGAGTTGGACTATAAAGAAAGCTGAGCACTGAAGAATTGATGCTTTTGAACTGTGGTGATCAAGAAGACTCTTGAGAGCTCCTTGGACTGCAAGGAGATCAAACCAGTCCATCCTAAAGAAAATCTGTCCTGAATATTCATTAGAAGGGCTGATGCTGAAGCTGAATCTCCAAACTCTCTGGCCACCTGATGCAAAGAACTGACTTATTTGAAAAGACCCTGATGCTGGGAGTGATTGAAGTTTGGAGGAGAAGGGGACCAGATGTTTGGATGGGGATGAGTTGTTTGGATGACTTTACCAACTTGATGAGCATGAGTTTGAGTAGGCTCCGGGAGTTATGATGGACAGGGAAGCCTGGTATGCTGCAGTTAATGGGGTCCAAAGAGTCAGACACAACTGAGTGACTGAACTGAACTGAACTGAGGTCATTAAGTTTTCTTTTCTATAGTTCTTTTGTGTATTCTTTCCAGTTGTTCCTAATCTCTCTGCTTCTGTTAGGTCTGTACTATCACTGTCCTTTATCTGTGCCCATTTTGCATAAAATATTTGTGGAGAAAAAAAACAAGTTATGGGATTTTTTTTTTTCAAAAAATTTTTGTTTTTTTTTGAAAACTTTTTTTCAGAGAGTTTTGCTTCTCTTTCTTCTTTGACGATTGTTTTTATATGACTGGGAATTATTTTTAATTAATTATGGCTTCCATTATATTACCCAATAAAAGTCTCAAAATTGCCCTGAATTATAATAATGCCTATCACTTATGCAGTGTTAAATCCAAAGCTTTTTTGGATGGAATTATTTTAACAAATTAGAAGCATAATTATTTTAGCTGTAGTCTCCCTACTTTGTTTTAATAATGTGCCAGTTTCAATAGATATAAATGTGATGAGGAGTGGACATTGAGAAGTCCTCTCATGTATTTCAACCCCAGTATGTCCCCAAAATAGCTAATTATTTTTTCTGCTTAAAGGTATTTACCTAAGTGATTTTTGCAGCTTTTAAGTTAAATTCCATTCATATTTCCAAGCCAAAGTTCTTGTAATTATTAACTCTTTTCTCTTGAACTCTTCTCCAATTAGACACTGAATTCATTTAAATATATCAAAAATATCTCCCAGATTTGGCCGTTTCTTTTGATCTATGCTTATTATCCTTTTTGGTCCATGTCCTTAATATCTTTCAACTGCAACAGCCTGATAAATGTTCTTGTCACCACTATTTCATCCATTATATATGTGTGAGTATATGTTTTATATATTCTCATTGTCACCAGACTTATCTTCATAAAAATGTCTTAATTGCATTTTTTTCTAATTCAAAGATTTCTATTAGTTCATCACTGCCTTCATTATAAAATTGAATACTGCCATACGATGTAGAAGACAGCCAAACTGTCACACAATTGGACTCAGTTTACCTCTTCCATTTTATACCATATAGAATCCTCCCTGCCCTCTCCACAAGCTTCTTCCTCAGGAAAACTGAAAGTCTCATTTTTTCAAGATGGTAACTAAATTTTCACTCTGGTTCCATGACCGTACAGAGAGGCATTTCTTATGCTAGTGATCGTTTCCCTGGATATTCATTATTTTTTCCTGCATCCTCTTGTTAATTATTCAAAACACAACACAAATGTTACTTCTGACTATCTCTACTTATTCTCGGAGTTTACTTGCATGTTAGGTGATTTAGTCGCTAAGTCATATTTGACTGTGACCCCATGGACCGTAGCCTGTCAGGCTCCTCTGTCCATGGAATTCTCCAAGCAAGAATACTGGGGTGGGTTGCCATATCCTTCTCCAGGAGATCTTCCTGTCCCAGGGACAAAACCCGAGTCTCCTGGATTGCAGGCAGATTCTTTACTAACTGAGCTACGAGGCAAGCCCTAACTGCATTCTAAGATCACATCAATCTGTGGAATAAATAATCCACAAAATTAATATTAATAAACTGCTAGCATCATTGTAATTATTATTAGGTTATATTATAATTGTTTGTTAATTGATATCTCCCTGAGCAACTTCGGAGTTTCTCAAGAGCAGAGGAGTTGCCAGTTTCACCTTGGGTGTGCTCAGTGCCTAGCATTGTGCATGCCTTATTTGATGCTCAGTAACTTTTATTGAACTAATACATTAATGATTGACTCTTACAAAACCAAAATATGACACATATAAACTACAATAAATTCTGAGTTGTTAAATGTGTAACAGTATATGTTTTCCTCAGAAGACCTTAGGAGTTACTTATTCCTTGTCTAGATTTAGTTTACATGTTTTAAGAAAATCTAAAACTTTTCATCCATTGTAAAGATGACCTTGGTTCACCCTCAGAAAATTAACAGTGAAGAGATCTATTCTAAAACAGCATGCTTGTTTTGAAGTCTTGTTTTACTCATTAAGAAAAAGGCATAGGAAACTATTTTTGTAAAGAATATCTTCAGCTGATCAAGTATACTTTGATGTATCCTAGAACATTCATCTTACCAGAATGAAAAGAAAATTCTAATCAAAAGGACTTTCACTGAAGCTAGGTCTAGTGGGAGGTAGAATGTGTACTGAATGAAGAAATAGGTCTCTCAGGCAAATTGCACTCTGAGACTTATCCAGATATGTCAGAAATGGAAACCTTCAAATGATTTCAAAATATTCTATTTCTTCGTCAAAACACATGGGAAGTTTAACAAATATTAACCTGAAAACTGAGAAGTATAGTGGAGACAAATGGGTAGTAAGATCTTGATATCTGTAATTTTTCTTGAATATAAAGATTGTAGGGACCAAAGAAAGTGAAGAAAAACACATGAGTGGGTCCTTGAAAAGTTATATTTCTGTTCTTTGTGTGATGCAGCATTGTAAATGTTTAGGGTAAGATATATTTTAGTACTAAATATTAGTACTTGTTTCAGGGGCCCTAGTACTCTATGAGCCATCTTTGTGGTACAAGGCAGTGATTCCACACATTGACTCATGCAACAGATATTGACTTTTCCCAAGATTCTGGTGGTATACTCATACAAACAAAGCCTTTGCTCTCAAGAAGCTTACCTTCTACTGCTGGAAAGACATATAGGAAAATATAAACAAGTGGTTTATAATATAACCAGTAAATAGAGAGTACATATTTTAGGGTGTACTCTAGTGGAGGTATTGGAATTCCAACTGAGTTATTACAAATCCTAAAAGATGATGCTGTTAAAGTGCTGCACTCAATATGCCAGCAAATTTGGAAAACTCAGCAATGGCCACAGGATTGGAAAAGTTCAATTTTCATTCTAATCCCAAAGAAAGGCAGTGCCAAAGAATGTTCGAGCTACTGCAAAATTGCACTCATTTCACATGCTAGCAAAGTAACACTCAAAATTCTCCAAGCTAGGCTTCAACAGTGTGTGAACCATGAACTTCCAGATGTACAAGCGAGATTTAGAAAAGAAAAAGGAACAAGATATCAAATTGCCAAAATCTGTTGAATCATCGAAAAAGCAAGAGAGTTCTAGTAGATGTTTCAGAAAAATATCTACTTCTGCTTTATTGAATACACCAAAGCCTTTGACTGTGTGGATCACAACAAACTGTGGAAAAGTCTTAAAGAAATAGGAATATCAGACCACCTTACCTGCCTCATGAGAAATCTGTATGCAGGTCAAGAAGCAACAGTTAGAAATGGACATGGAACAATGGACTGGTTCCTAACTGGAAAGGATTACGTCAAGGCTGTATATTCTACCCCTACTTATTTAACTTATATGCAGAGTACATCATAGGAAATGCTGGGCTGGAGGAAGCACAAGCTGGAATCAAGATTGCTGGGAGAAATATCAATAACCTCAGATAAACAGATGAAACCACCCTTGTGGCAGAAAGCAAAGAAGAACTAAAGAGCCTCTTGATGAAAGTGAAAGAGGAGAGTGAAAAAGTTGGCTTAAAACACAACATTCAGAAAACTAAGATCATGGCATCTGGTCCCATCACTTCATGGCAAATAGATAGGGAAACAATGGAAACAGTGGGAGACTTTATTGTGGGGGGCTCCAAAATCACTGCAGATGATGAGTGCAGCCATGAAATTAAAACATGCTTGCTCTTTGGAAGAAAAGCTATGACCAACCTAGACAGCATGTTAAAAAGCAGAGATATTACTTTGCCGACAAAGGTCCGTCTAGTCAAAGCTGTGATTTTTCCAGTAGTCATGTATGGATGTGTGAATTGGACAATAAAGAAAGCTGAGCCCTGAAGAATTGATGCTTTTGAACTGTGATGTTAAAGAGGATTCTTGAGAGTCCCTTGGACTGCCAGGAGATCAAACCAGTTCATCCTAAAGGAAGTCTGTTCTGGATATTCATTGGAAGGTCTGATGCTGAAGCTGAAACTCCAATACTTTGGCCACTTGATGCGAAGAACTGATTCATTTGCAAAGACCCCAATGCCAGAAAGATTGAAGGCAGGAGGAGAAGGGGACGAAAGAAGATGAGATGGTTGGATAACATCACTGACTCGATGAACGCGATTTTGAGCAAACACTCCCAGTTGTTGATGGACAGGGAAATCTGGCATGCTGCAGTCCATGGGGTTGCAAAGAGTAGGACATGACTGATCAACTGAACTGAACTCCAGACAGGAAGGTACTTAAGAAAACAGCTTGTAAAAATCATGGGAAAGGGAGATGGAAGAGCATTTTCAAATGACCTGGTGTGGGGAAAATCTTAGTGTATTTCATTAACAGCAAGAAGGCAAGTGAGAACTAAGCCCAAGGTTGTAGAAGTTGAAGTCAAGAATTTGGGATCCTTTAAGACATTGTAGCTTGAGGTAAGATGTCTACATTAATTTCATGTTAGATGGGAAGCCAGTGAGTAGTTTGAGAAGCAAGATGATGCTAGGTTTGCATTCTTCAAATATGATTCTATGCTGAGTTTTGGGTTCAAGCAAGGCTCTCATTTACCTCAAGGGGAGAAGTGGCTCATGGGATGAGCTTAGAGCTAAATATGGTCAGATTTGGGATATTGTTGAAGGTAGAACTTATGCAATAAGTTGATGGGGTGGATATTACTATATTCAGGCTGCTGAAACAACAGACTAAGTGGCTCAAACAACAGAGATTTATTTTCTCAAATTTCTGACGGCTAGAAACCCTTGAGGGCTGTAAAAGAAGGTTCCATTTGACCTTTATCTTTGAGTTGTAGGTTGCAGTTTTCTCTCTGTACCTTCTCTTCACCTTTTTTTATACCTGTATTTTTCCAAATTTTCTCTTCTTGCATTAACAACTATTATATTGAATTAAGACCCACTCTAATGATGTCATTTTTCTTAATAGCCTCTGCAAAGATCCTGTCACCAAATATGGTCATATTCTGAGTTACTGGGAGTTAGGACTTTAACATATGGATATTTTTAGAGAGTATGACACAAGTCAACCCATAGCAGATGAAGAACCATTTTGAAAAGTAGGAGTTGGGATAATTTCTAAGCTTAGGCCTGAGTAACTAGTAAGTTTACATTACTGAAGGATAAGAGCATGATTGGTCAAGCGTGAGGATGAGCATAGAAGGGAAAACAAGATTTATATATTGTACAACAATATTGGAAATGTTCATTATATAGTTGGATATATGAGTCTGATACTTGGGAAAAAGGTTAGGACTGGAGGCACATGTTTGAAATGCTTCAGATAGGCATTTGAATGGCATTGGGACAGAGATGGTGTTTAAAGTCAAGGGATGATATGAGAATATCTAGAAAGTGAGTGTGGTGTAGAGACTGAAGATTTCTGAGGATTCAATCAAAGGACACTGTAAAAAAATCTAAATCAGAAAAAAAATGAACAATCAGAAAAGGCTATCTAACAGGAACAGTCATTGTTTCAGAAAGAAAACCAGTAGGATATGGCTAGCTCAGAATCAAGGGGAGAGAATGATTCAAGGGGAAATTGGTCAGTGGTGTACAGTCCATTTGCAAGAGAAAGATAAGAAATGAGAATTTAACCAGTGGGTGTGGGAAGGTGAAGGTGACCATGGAATAATTTTTTTAGAGGAGCTGTGATGAACAAAGATGTTTAGGATAAGTTGAGGACAGAATGGAAGATGAGGACAAAGTAACAAATACAGTACATATTGTGGAATTTGCTGTGCAGATAGGCAGGGTGGGATCAAGGGATTGTTGTGGTCTGTTGCTTTGGTATCATTTTAAGTTGAGAAATATTTTGAGATGTGTCTGTGAACTAAAGGAAAACAGTTCCGTAGCAGGTGAAAATTTGATGATATAGAGGAGAGAATAATTTCAACGACAAAATTCTTGTGAGGCAAATGGAACAAAATGTGTTGCACATATATTGTGATTGGAGGAAGGCAGGTTTTATGGAAACATTTATGAGTGGGTTATTAGGTTTGCTTGTGGGAAGATGAAGTAATTCTAATCTGATGATTCCTGTTATTTTGAGTGTCACTTCATGATGAAACTGCAAAGTCTTTTCACAGTGTACTTTATAAAATATTTGCTGTTAAGCTTTATAATATATAGAAAAAATATTCCCATTATAGATTTTATATTGTGTTTATATTGATGATTGTGAGTCTTATTCCTTATTTTTAAAGGTATGTGAAGATTTTTCGCAAGGTGGTATATAACTTAAGATTCAAATAAGAAGTCGTAAATTACAATTAAAAAAAATTAGCAGAATAAGATTTTAAAAATCCCAAATGAGTGTTAAATTGTTTTTTTTTTTTTTTGGATATTTAAATCACTTAGTATCCATTAAATAAAAAGTAAAAATGAATAAATTCAAAATAGAGACTAAAATTATTTATCTTTCATGTGTCATATATCCTTTTCTTTCCTTTCGCCCTACAGTTATTCATTATTCTATTTACATGCCTTACTTTGTTCTATCAATCTCCTTTGAATCTGCAGATTACACATGTAAAGGTAATTCCCAAGATATATTACTAAGGATTTCTCATAAATACTTAGTCTGATTTGCTGTCAGATGTCTAGATTTTATTTTTCAGACTTTAAATAATTTTTGAAAAGTGAAAATCTAATTTTTTTTTATCCTGACATGGGAAATAGAAAGGAAAGATAGAAAACTTCTTCAACTTCTCCTTATAAGAGATACCTTGTCTCTCTTAAATGGTCTGAATATGGCATTATCAACCTAAAGCTAAAGATGGATCATATAGATGCATATGCTAGAAGTCAGAATAGTGGTTACCATTGAGGCATAGAGGTAGATTGTGACTGGAGGGGGCACAAGGAGATTCTGGGGGTACTGGTAATATTCTAGTCCTTATCTAAGCCGCTGTGTCTGTTTCACATTCCAACGTGGTCCTGTAGATCCCTCAAGGGCAAATCAGGCTGCACCCTTCTTTTGCCTCTTTCTGCTTCCCTCCATGACATATACTAAAAGCAGTTCTGATAAGTGCACAGTGTGTCTCATGTCTGACTTGGTATTTATTGTACCCCCTTCTCTAAATTTAGAGATGATCTTGAAAGGAAGAGTAGAAGGTTTTAGACAATTTAAGGTAGAGTCACTGATTGCTTAATTACTCCCCTCTGATACTGACACATTTTCTGTGAACCAAATGCATCATGGAGATGTTTTCTCGTAGAGTGAGATTCTTCCCAGATTTTCTATCAGTCCTTCAGGTAAATAGATCCATGATGGGTACTGAGGATGGAGAGAGTTTAGGCTTACCAGTGTTCTTTTTAACTCCATAGCTCTTTTAATTCTGGTGTTCTTATTATTTGTTGTAAGATCACAATATTACCTTCTACACTTTAAGGAAAGATAATATTCCTCAATGTCTTATGATTTGTATTAATTAAAGATTACACATATGAGTATTGGGAACCTCCATTTAACTTAAAAAGTTTTTCTAACTACACATTTTTATGATCTTTTCTTCCTTCAGTAGCAGTTTGTAGACGGGTAAACTATAGAAATAAAATTTGCAAATATGGCTGTATCTAAGGCAGTATAAGGCTTCACTGATAGCTCAGTTGGTAAAGAATCTGCCTGCAATGCAGGAGACCCTGGTTCGATCCCTGGGTTGGGTAGATCTCCTAGAGAAGGGAAAGGCTACCCACTCCAGTATTCTGGCCTGGAGAATTCCATGGACTGTATAGTCCATGGGATTGCAAAGAGTCAAACACGACTGAGTGACTTTCACTTTCACTTTCAAGGCAGTATAAAGGTTAAAGGCAAGAGGAATCATTTCATTTACTGTGATGGTGGGTGTATAAGATGTGGAAAATGTTCTATTTGAGGGCAATCATGTTTTTATCAATTTGGTCAAGTTAGTTTTGAAGCATATTGCATGGTGGAAAGGAAACAAGCAATTATTTTCTAATTTTTAAAAATATGTTTTATATTTAAGAAACTTGTGGTGACATTGCAAGGTACAAACGACAAATTTCAAACTTAGAATGTAATAAAATCTTATCTTATAAGATAATGCTGCATTTTACCTGAAGGCTTATCTTTTATTGTAGCAGTGATGACATTGCACCGTTTTTAAATGCATCAATATTGAGATGATAAAACATCACAAAATATTGATTTCAGAGAGAATTGTAGTAATTGCCCTGACCCTGAAGGGTGACACATTAGGAACACCAGGAGAGCCATGGAGCAGTGACAATGCCTCCAAGCAGAAGTTACCCTTTTAGGAAAAATGCTCCAATTTCCTACTGTGCCCTTTACTGTAATCATTGATGGTAATGGTTTAATCTCATTTTTATAGTTCTAAATAATGTAAATCATCACAAACCACACTTAACATGGAGATTGTGAAGTACAATTAATCACTGATTTATTGCTTCACTGAATGTGCAAGTGAGGAGAATAACCTTGCCATATTTAGAAGAGATAAGAATAATGTCATAGAATTACTGGAATTGAAAATTAAAAAGTGAGACAAAGCTTCGACTCTACCTAGAGACTTATTTTATTTGACATGACCTATTTTTCCATGGTCTGCTTGACGATTATCTAGAGACTGAATTCATGTATACTTCTTGATAGAAAATTACCAAATGTTTCCAAATTTTAGTACCCGAAGGAACACACACAATTAGCAGATTAATTGTTTTATTTATTGGTGTATATTTTTCTCACAAGATTATTTTGTTCTGTGTAGCAGATTTGCTTCATACTTTCAAAGAATCTCATTTATCAGCCTAATCTATCATACTATCATTTTATGCAATTTAACTATGTCATATTATTTTAATCTAGGATATAGACTTAAGACCAAAAGGAATATTTTTACCTTGATTTTTTCTTCAATTTCAGATGATTGATACTCTGTTGTATTCTTCTTCTCAGAGTGGATCCAATCACACCCGTTGTACAGATTTGTAGACACTCTAGTTACTCATCACCTGCACAGAATATAGAATGATCCCAATTTTAGGCAGAAGGGCTATAACCCTCTGAACTCAGTGTTAAGACACCCTTCCTGCCTGACTAATTCAAACCTAAATCTCTAATCTCTGAATTAGAGATTTAGAATCTGTTCTAAAAATTCAACTTTATAATTTTCTTTTGAGACAGTTTGGATCATTACTTAGGATCCCAGTTATTCCAGGACTCTAATTATTTGTCTTGTCAGATTTTGCCCCAGGAAAGCTTCTCTCCATCAATCACCTCTTCACCCCCTAAAGAACATTGCTTGTATTAAATATATTCCTAGAGCAACTGATCTCTCAGGCTGATTCAGCACAGACAGATTTTTCTAAGATCAGACAAATTTGGTAAATTCTACATGCTGTATGCATGGTTTTCTATGTATGTATACATTTCTATGTATGTATTTCTGCTTTATTGACTATTGACTATGCCAAAGACTTTGACTGTGTGGAGCACAATAAACTGTGGGAAATTCTGAAAGAGATGGGAATACCAGACCATCTGACCTGTCTCTTGAGAAACCTGTATGCAGTTCAGGAAGCAACAGTTGGAAGTGGACATGGAACAACAGACTGGTTCCAAATAGGAAAAGGAGTACGTCAAGGCTGTATATTGTCACCGTGCTTATTTAACTTATATGCAGAGTACATCACGAGAAACGCTGGGCTGGAAGAAATACAAGCTGGAATCAAGATTGCTGGGAGAAATATCAAGAACCTCAGATATGCAGATAACACCACCCTTATGGCAGAAAGCAAAGAAGAACTAAAGAGCCTCTTGATGAAAGTGAAAGAGGAGAGTGAAAAAGTTGGCTTAAAGCTCAACATTCAGAAAACTAAGATCATGGCGTCTGGTCCCATCACTTCATGGGAAATAGATGGGGAAACCGTGGAAACAGTGTCAGACTTTCTTTTTTTGTGCTCCAAAATCACTGCTGATAGTAATTGCAGCCATGAAATTAAAAGACGCTTACTCCTTGGAAGGAAGGTTATGACCAACCTAGATAGCATATTTAAAAGCAGAGATATTACTTTATCAACAAAGGTCCGTCTAGTCAAGGCTATGGTTTTTCCAGTAGTCATGTATGGATGTGAGAGTTGGATGGTGAAGAAAGCTGAGCACCGAAGAATTGATGTTTTTGAAGTGTGGTGTTGGAGAAGACTCTTGAGAGTCCTTTGGACTGCAGGAAGATCCAACCAGCCCATCCTAAAGGAGATCAGTCCTGGGTGTTCATTGGAAGGACTGATGTTGAAGCTGAAACTCCAATTCTTTGGCCACCTCATGCGAAGAGTTGACTCACTGGAAAAGACCCTAACGCTGGGAAGGATTAGGGGCAGGAGGAGAAGGGGACGACAGAAGATGAGATGGTTGGATGGCATCACTGACTCGATGGACATGGGTTTGAGTAAACTCCAGGAGTTGATGATGGACAGGGAGGCCTGGTGTGCTGCTATTCATGGGGTCTCAAAGAGTTGGACACAACTGAATGACTGAACTGAACTGAACTGAACTGATACAGGAAGATATAACGTTAAAGGAGTTTTTGTTAAATTGTATATGACATTGTGACCACCAAACCAAAAAATCACTAC
This sequence comes from Giraffa tippelskirchi, assembly GCF_054371585.1. NCBI lineage: Eukaryota > Metazoa > Chordata > Mammalia > Artiodactyla > Giraffidae > Giraffa > Giraffa tippelskirchi. The sequence continues at coordinate 82,410,621 of NC_137275.1, read as the reverse complement.
TTTTTCCTTAATAGTGTTTATCAACAATTTTAACTGGGACTTTAATCACGTAGGAACAGTCTTTCCGAATGACCAACAGCACTGTGTAGACTTCACATGCTGCCTTGCTACATTTTAATGCCTCATGTCTCCCCATGGCCTTAAGAAAAGTGTTTAATATCACCTATGTAGTTATAAAAAGTAAAAATTAATGACAGAATAGTAGTGAGATCTTTGAACATTTTGATACTCATGCTATTTGAAACAGTTTATATTTATTCATCCCAAATTGCCCAACCTGGTAGTAACTGTGGATTCATGTGCTAATTAAATACAGCATACATTTCAGTTTTAGTGGGTTAAGGATTTGGAGTGAGACAAAGTTTGAATATCATTACCAGCTATAATTAACCTATCTGGTCCACAGTTTTATTTTACATAAAATGAAAACTATTTGAGATTATTGAGGATTAAAAGGATCAATGGACATAATTTGCCATTATAATGCCTAACACTCTCTATGTGGATCAATTTCTGTTCCTCCACCTCTGAACACTTCCCTGATGTTGATTTCCTAATTACTGGTATGATCTTCTAAATATAACTTATTTCCAGAGTCTTTACTTGCCTGTTTGAGAAACATTGTGTCCCATGAAGCTCTCAGAAGTGAAACTCTACATGGAATTATACTATTGTCTATAACGTATCTTTTCCATATTATGTTTCACTGATGTGGCTAGACTCTTTCCTGGCACCTGCCACAGTATCTGTGGCCCATGTGACCCAGTGCTGGGACACATTCCGTAATCTGAAGCTCCTAGCCTGCTCCGTTCTGTCAGTTAGTGTGCTACCCCTTTTCCTGCTCTAGAATCGGACAGAAAATATTTACACTTCTTATCTCCATAGGAAAATGACTCTATGTATTCTGTGGTTTTGGATTTGCTACATTGTAAACAAAGAAACAAACATAAACCTATTCATCATTTCATAAATTCTCTAAAGAATATGCATGTATAGCAAGCCTAATACTTCCCAGTTCTGCTGAAGAGTTATGAAAATCTTACTATTATTTTTCTAAGTGGCAGAGATGGTAAAACCATTTGTGGAAATATACCTACTAATAATCTAAGCTTTGTTTTCCAAGGGAATTTAATTAGCAGATCATGATAATCTAATTAAAAAGAAGCATAACTAAACAAACAATAAATATTCCCATTTGAAAATAATTCCTACTCTGGTTAGTTGGGCTTCCTGGGGGAAAAATAAAAACAATCAATAGAAAATTGAACATACAAAACGACATTCTTCTGCCAATTACTAAAAATAACTCAGTGAATGTAAATTTATTGTTAATATATAAGCTTTACTAGAGGCTTTCTTCTCTGGGGATTGTCATTTGAATGTTTTTGGTGCTTATCTTAAATTCTGTAATACATCTTCCTGCATAGGGACTAGGAGTTTACTCATATGGTGTCTGCAGAAAATATTGGCAATATTTGAATGATGTTAAAATAATTCTCTGTCAGCGATATAAAATATTCCCTGTCAGTTATCCTTCTACCCCTGAGGGGTCCCTACAGGAGCCCTGTGCATAGCCAAGTGGGAATCAAAGTATGCTTTATGATTATCTGTGTGCATCTAAATCAACAGCAATGCAGGGCTCGTTGACATAAGCTAAACTGGATTGTGTGGCTTTAACTTGAACACTAATACAGTTTTATGCTTCTTCCTTGATTCTAAATCTTGGTACAAAGAAGTCAAACCTGCCCACGAGGAGAGAGAAAATATGGCCTGTCCTCAAAGCAGACACTGACTAACCTAACACCAGTTAAAGAGAAGATAGCCCACCTCGTTATGCTCCACACGAGTCAGTGTGGAACTCCAAGAGCAAGAAGGAAACTAAACTTCTGCCTTGAAGGAGGAGCAGTGCTGTTGTTCAGTTGCTAAGTCATGTCTGTCTCTTTGCATGGACTATAGTATGCCAGGTTTCCCTGTCCTTCACTATCTCCTGAGGTTTGCTTAAACTCATGTCCATTGAGTCCATGAGGCCATCCAACCATCTCATCCTGTCACCCCTTTCTCCTCCTGCCCTCAATCTATCCCAGCATCAGGGTCTTTTCCAGTGAGTCAGCTTTTTGCTTCAAGTGGACAAAGTATTGGAGCTTCTGCTTCAACATCAGTCTTTCCAATGAATATTAAGGATTGGTTTTGTTTAGGATTAACTGGTTGCATCTCCTTGCAGTCCAAGGGACTCGTAAGAGTCTTCTCTAGCACCACAGTTCTTCAGCACTTGGGCTTCTTTATGGTACACCTCTCACACCCGTACATGACTACTGGGAAACCATAGCTTTGACTGTATGGACCTTTGTTAGCAAAGTGAAGTCTCTGCTTTTTAATATGCTGTCTAGATTTGTCATAGTTTTTCTAGTTTTTCTTCCAAGGAGAAAGCATCTTTTAATTTTGTGGCTGCAGTCACAGTCTGCAGTGATGGGCAATGTGCTTCCTGATAACATGTGGCACCAGGAGGTGGTTCAGGATTCTAATCAGGTAAGATAACAGGCAGAGTCAGACTGGGGCAGGAGAGTGGACATGTTTCCTCCTACCTATGGTGTTGGAGAGGAAAGAGTTCTTAAAACACTGTACATAGACTTCCTTTAAGTATACTTTACCTTTTCCATAGAACAGTGGAGAAAGAGAAGCCAGCTGTGTGTTGGCAGTCCAGTCATTGCAAAAGTAAGCTTTATGCTATGAACTTCACCTAGCATGGCCCAGGGATGTATTCACATTTGGAAGAAAAATAGTTATACATTGAACCACTTGAACACATCAGCCCCTTTAATCTTATGTGTATATTGCAATACTAGGGCACTGTTTGCCAGTGCAACATTTTATACCAAATATTGTGTCATATTGGAAAATCACTGTAATGGAGTAAAATGTTGTTTTTTTTGTGTTTGTATACACAGTAGAAATTGTTTCATATATCAGCAAAAACCTATTTAAGGATTCCAGTAATATCCTATGTAGCCCTAGGTTGAAACATTACTGATCCTTGCCTAGAAAAATTATTAGTTTCATGTCAATATGTACCTTACCTAATTTATACTATATTTCAATCACAACTATGAAATATTCTTGAATTACCATTTTACTCCTAACCAAACATTTTAATATTTTCCCATAAAAAGTTATTTTGCTTAAAATTAGAATGTCACATATATTTAAAGAACAATAAGAAAATAGGTACAATGTATTGACTATTAAAACTAAATAAGAATTAACAATTTTTCTTCTAAACATCTAATTAAAAAGTGAGCTAAGGAAAGGAGAGAATTAAAATTATACTGGCATAACTAATGATCCCCTGTCATTTCTCTCATCTCTTCCTTTCTTAGAGATGAAATATACAGAGTTGACATATTCCTTTTATATTTATCTATTAGAATTTATGTATTTATCATTGTATATTAACATTTAAAAATGTATATAGATTTTTGTGGCATGTATTATTACTCATTGGCTTTATAATGATAAAATCTTCATAGTGATATATGTATCATTTATTTGCACTACTTTGTAGTTTTACATTACATTAATGTCATTTTACTTTGGCAATAAACCATAGTCAAAGCTATGGTTTTTCTAGTAGTCATGTATGGATATGAGAGTTGGACTAATCAGAAATCTGAGCACCGGAGAATTGATGCCTTTGAACTGTGGTGTTGAAGAAGACTCTTGAGAGTCCCTTGGACTGCAAGGAGATCAAACCAGTCAATCCTCTTGAACTGTGGTGTTGAAGAAGACTCTTGAGAGTCCCTTGGACTGCAAGGAGATCAAACCAGTCAATCCTCAAGGAAATCTGTCCTGAATATTCATTGGAAGGATTGATACTGAAGCTGAAACTCCAATACTTTGGCCACGTAATGCAAAGAACTGACTCATTGGAAAAGACCTTGATACTGGGAAAGATTGAATGGAGGAGGAGAAGGGGAAGACAGAGAATGAGATGGTCAGATGACATCACCAACTTGATGGACATGAGTTTGAGCAAGCTCCGGGAGTTGGTGATGGACAGGAAAGCCTGGCATGCTGCAGTCCATGGGGTTGCAAAGAGTAGGACATGACTGAGCAACTGAACAGAACTGAATGTCATTTTGTCCTTTTTTTTGTACCAATGGAGTTATTTTCTGTTTTCTATTTAAAATGAGACTTCCATAATTAATATTTTTTTCGTCTCTTTTTTCACAGGATGATACAGAAAAGTTTATTTTCTGGTCAAAGTATGTATGAATAATCATTTTTCTTGATATGATATTGCCAAATTAATTTCAAAATTGTTTGTTACATTTTAACTCTCATAAGGAAAGCTATAAAAGGTCCCATCTCTTTGTACTCTCAAATAACACCAAATGCTGGGAAATGTTAATTTTGGTCACGATGATGGTTATGAAATGATATTTAAATGTTCTAATTTGTATTTCCTCCATCTCTGGTAGGAATGAGTCTGTAGATTTTTTTTTCCATTTTCCCAATATTTCCTCTTTCCTTTCTTACTGATTTGTGGTAGTTCTTAAATTCTTAGTTTCTTTGTCCTATTAGCCGTGCTTAACAAATATGTCCCTACACTGATGTACTAAAGATATTCCTTTTTTTTTTTTTGAGAGTGAGTGTTAAAATTATCACAACTACTTAAGCACAAGTATATTTTACTAGTTTGCTTAAATCCAATGAAGCAACTTATTACAAGTTGATTTTATAGTTTTGTAAGAGTTTATTTTTCTTTTTCATCCATGATGAATTTTTATACTTTAAATAATAGACAAAATCCTGTGAATCCTATAATTTTATTATGCTCTATTTTAAAACATTTTTTCACATGTATGTCCTTAATTCATCAGGAATTTAATTTTTCATACCAAGTGGCATAGGGATCTTATTTACTTTTTATATATTTTTAATCTATACAGTCTTTCCTCATTGACTTGTATTGCTTTCTCTATCATATATAACATTCCCATGCCTACATTTTTGAGACTTCTTTGTTCAATTTTCTATTTTTACAGCTGTATACCAAAGCCACTTTAAAAAATTATTGTAGATTTTTATAAATTTTGCCAACTGTTTCCATCACCAAATATAAACAAAGAGCCTTGGTTGTCATCTGATTTGGAGAATAGTGCCCTTTGCCATCCTCCACACTTCCACTCTAGAAGTTAGAAACCTCAATGCAACCATGTAACTGCACAACTTCTGTCAGCAGGAGCCCTGGAAATTTTCCTATGCAATGCAGTCCACTCTGTCTGGTATGTCCACCATTATCTGTTTTAGGATCATCATGGCTAGTTTCTTTATGCCTTTTATCACTATTTTTATACCTGCAGTACAGCAGCAGAGACTTTTAAGGTCATCTTTTTTCCCTGTATGACTTTGATTATATCTCTTTTCTGAATAAATCTACCCCCATTCCCAAGTCCTAAACTATAAACGAGAGTCAAAGATTCAAGTCACTCAAGAATTCTGGACATTTTTCAGTGAACATTGCTTCAAATATTACCACTTGCTAACTCCTGATGATATCTACTTTTGTAATTCCTAAATGAATTTCTGTTTTTAAGCTGCTCACCTTATTCATCATGTTTCTAAATTTCTCCATCACCATTTTGAAATCTTTATATCTGTTCATTTCAGATAAATTCCTCAGTTTTGTGTTGCAGTTTGTTTTCCCAAGAATTTAAACAATTTATTGTACATATCTTATTTTAACAGTGGTATTTTTTTCCTTCTAAGAATTTTGGTAGTTTGTAAAAAATATCTAAGATGTTTTTCATATTTTATCATTTTATCTTATAATGATATCTTATAATGATATTGATTCATTATTACATGTCATTAATGTTTTAGTATACTATATATTATTTAAGTAATTTTTGTTATGCAAATATTTGAGGATTATGGTCCCTCTGATTCTAACTGTAGGTGTTGGCTTCCCTCATTAATTTCCTTTGTGAAGCTCTTCTTCAGTAGGATTAATCAGTAGTTATCTTGTGACCTGAGCTATTTGTGTTCGATTTTACCAAGCAACTCAATGCTATCAGTAGTGCAGGTCCAACTTTATGGTTTTTCCTGAAAAAAGTTAGGAAAATAAAAGTTGAAAGTTTAGGAAGTACTGGTCACTTCAGACATAAAATATGTAAGGTACAGAGCATGTTTATGAATTCTCACTGGCTTTATTTTGTGCACTTGGATCCTATGAGAGACCAACAAGTTTCCCTTTTTAAGTATGTGTACCATTGTACAAATTATGTTTTCTCACTTAATACATTTAGTAGTTTAATATTAATATTGTAACTCTTCAAATGCTTTTTCTTATGTCTAGGTTTCTCAATTCAAATTTGTACATTTCACAGGTTAAGTAAGGTCTTACCTCTTAACTTCATGTGACAGAGCTAATGAAATAATGTGGCAACCACCTCTACGTCTCTAGCCCCTCCCCATCTTTTGTCAGAGGTTTCATATGGAGCCCTCACTTTTGTTTTCAATTCCTTCTGCACTTCCTGCATTGGTGATTCATTTATTATTATTATTTTTAATTCCAATCTCAGCTTTCAATAAGTGAATTTGTTGTGAATAGTTTTCTTAAACATCAGTGTTTGGAAAGTCTGCAGTTCATCAGCTGCATTTTTGGAATGTGAAGTCAAATGAATTGTTACTTAACTTTCTTGAAGATTTATTAATATGTCAAAGGATCACAGTCTATGAACAAAAAAAGTTAAGGCTGAAAACACAAACCCTTACTTTGACAATTTTAACAGTGTGACAATGATGTACTCTCAGCTCCTTTAAATATTTAGAAACCTTTAGACAAGCTTTGCTTTGGCTCTATCCCTTCATTCTTTCTGTAGTTATTTCTCCACTGATCTCCAGTAGCATATTGGGCACCTACTGACCTGGGGAGTTCATCTTTCAGTGTCCTATCTTTTTGCCTTTTCATACTGTTCATGGGGTTCTCAAGGCAAAAATACTGAAGTGGTTTGCCATTCCCTTCTCCAGTGGACCACATTCTGTCCGACATCTCCACCATGGCCTGTCCATCTTGGGTGGCCCCACACAGCATGGCTTAGTTTCATTGAGTTAGGCAAGGGTGTGGTCCATGTGATCAGATTGGCTAGTTCTCTGTGACTGTAGTTTCAGCCTGTCTGCCCCTTGATCCCCTCTCTCAGTGCCCACCGTCTTACCTGGGTTTCTCTTACCTTGGAAGCGGGTTATCTCTTCACGGCTGCTCCAACAAAGCGCAACCACCATCCCTTACCTCTGACTCACGGTAGCTCCTCTCGGTCACCACTCCTGACCTCTGGAATAGGGTAGCTCCTCTGGGCAGAAGCAAGATTCGATGCTGTAAAGAGCAATATTGCATGGAAACCTGGAATGTTAGGTCCATGAATCAGGGCAAATTGGAAGTGGTCAAACAGGAGATGACAAGGGTGAACATCAACATTCTAGGAATCAGTGAACTAAGATGGACTGGAATGGGTGAATTTTACTCAGATGACCATTATATCTACTACTGTAGGCAGGAATCCCTTAAAGAAATGGAGTAGCCATCATAGTCAACAGAAGAGTCCAAAATGCAGTACATGGATGCAATCTTAAAAATGACAGAATGATCTCCGTTCATTTCCAAGGCAAACCATTCAATATCACACTCATTCAAGTCTATGCCCCGACCAGTAATGCAGAAGAAGCTGAAGTTGAACAGTTCTATGAAGATCTACAAGACCTTCTAGAACTAACACCCAAAAAAGATGTCCTTTTCATTACAGGGGACTGGAATGCAGAAGAAGGAAGTCAAGAAACACCTGGAGTAACAGGCAAATTTGGCCATGGAGTACAGAACGAAGAGGGCAAAGGCTAATAGAGTTCTGCCAAGAGAATGCACTGGTCATAGCATACATCCTCTTCCAACAACACAAGAGAAGACTCTACACATGGACATCACCAGATGGTTGGCACCAAAATCAGATTGATTATATTCTTTGCAGCCAAAGATGGAGAAGCTCTATACAGTCAGCAAAAACAAGACCAGGAGCTGACTATGGCTCAGATCATGAGCTCCTTATTGCCAAATTCAGAAAGTGGAGAAAGTGGAGAAAACCACTAGACCATTCAGGTATGACCTAAATCAAATCTCTTATGACTATAGAGTAGAAGTGAGAAATAGATTTAAAGGACTATATCTGATAGACAGAATACCTGATGAACTATGGATGGAGGTTCATGACACTGTACAGGAGACAGGAATTAAGACCATCCCCAAGAAAAAGAAATGCAAAAAAGCAAAATGGCTGTCTGAGGAGGCCTTACAAATAGCTGTGAAAAGACAGGAAGCAAAAAGAAAAGGAGAAAAAGAAAAATATACACATTTGAATGCAGAGCTCCAAAGAAGAGCAAGGAGAGACAAGAAAGCCTTCCTCAGCAATCAATACAAAGAAATAGAGGAAAACAATAGAATGGGAAAGACTGGAGATCTTTTCAAGCAAATTAGAGATACCAAGGGAATATTTCATGCAAAGATGGGCTCAATAAAGGACAGAAATGGTAGGGACCTAACAGAAGCAGAAGTTATTAAGAAGAGTAAAATAATTAGCCCCCAACTAAATAAATAAATTTATTAAAAAAAAAAAAAGAAGAGGTGGCAAGAATACACAGAAGAATTATACAAAAAAGTTCTTCACGACCCAGACAATCACAATGGTGTGATCACTCACCTAGAGCCAGACATCCTGGAATGTGAAGTCAAGTGGGCCTTAGGAATCATCACTATGAACAAAGCTAGTGGAGGTGATGGAACTCCAGTTGAGCTATTTCAAATCCTGGAGGATGACTCTGTGAAAGTGCTGTACTCAATATGCCAGCAAATATGGAAAACTCAGCAGTGGCCATAGGACTGGAAAAGGTCAGTTTTCATTCCAATCCCAAAGAAAAGCAATGCCAAAGAATGCTCGTACTACCGCACAATTGCACTCATCTCACACGTTAGTAAAGTAATGCTTAAAATTCTCCAAGCCAGGCTTCAGCAATATGTGAACCATGAACTTCCAGATGTTCAAGCTGGTTTTAGAAAAGGCAGAGGAACCAGAGATCAAATTGCCAACATCCGATGGATCATTGAAAAAGCAAGAGAGTACCAGAAAAAACATCTATTTCTGCTTTATTGACTATGCCAAAGCCTTTGATTGTGTGGATCACAATAAACTGTAAAATCCTGAAAGAGATGGGAATACCAGACCACCTGACATGCCTCTTGAGAAACCTATATGCAGGTCAGGAAGCAACAGCTAGAATTGGACATGGCACAACAGACTGATTCCAAATAGGAAAAGGAGTACGTCAAGCCTGTATATTGTTACCCTGCTTATTTACTTATATGCAGAGTGCATCATGAGAAACGCTGGGCTGGATGAAGTAAAAGCTGGAATCAAGATTGCCAGCACAAATATCAGTAACTTTAGATATGCAGATGACACCACGCTTATGGCAGAAAGTTAAGAACTAAAGAGCCTCTTGATGAAAGTGAAAGTGGAGAGTGAAAAAGTGGGCTTAAAGTTCAACATTTAGAAAACTAAGATCATGGCATCCATTTCCATCACTTCATGGCAGATAGATGGGGAAACAGTGGAAACAGTGGCTGACTTTGTTTTTCTGGTCTCCAAAATCACTGCAGATGGTGACTGCAGCCATGAAATTAAAAGACGCTTACTCCTTGGAAGGAAGTTGTGACCAACCTAGATAGCATATTAAAAAGCCGAGACATTACTTTACCAACTAAGTTCCGTCTAGTCAAGGCTATGGTTTTTCCAGTAGTCATGTATGGATGTGAGAGTTGGACAGTAAAGAAAGCTGAGCGCCGAAGAATTGATGCTTTTGAAGTGTGGTGTTGGAGAAGACTCTTGAGAGTCCCTTGGACTGCAAGGAGAACCAACCAGTCCATCCTAAAGGAGATCAGTCCTGGTGTTCATTGGAAGGACTGATGTTGAAGCTGAAACTCCAATACTTTGGCCACCTGATGCGAAGAGCTGACTCATTTGAAAAGACCCTGATGCTGGGAAGGATTGAGGGCAGGAGGAGAAGGGGATGACAGACGATGAGATGTCTGTATGGCATCCTGACTCGATGGACATGAGTTTGGGTGGACTCAGGGTCTTGATGATTGACCGGGAGGCCTGGCGTGCTGCGGTTCATGGGGTCACAGAGTCAGATGTGACTGAACAACTGAACTGAACTGAACTGAAGGCAAGCTTAATATGGGAAAAAGTTGTCAATAAACAGTACACACTATTGTAATTAGCTTCTAAGTACAAACAAAATTTTCTATATAGAATTATCTTAGCCAATAACGTCAATATTTAAATGATAAAGTTATGAAACAATTAGCTGATTTTTATTTTTAAAAACAAAAGAGAAAAAGTTTTTGTATTGATAACTTTGGTTAAATTACTTAACCTCCCTGTACTTTATTGTTCACAACTTTAAATGAAAATGAGAATTACGTGTATTTCATTGGTATATTGTGAGGATTACATAAGTTCCACACAATTAGAACAGTCTTTAACACAGCACAAAATAAATGTTTCCTCTTGCTTCTATTGCTATCATCATCTGTTTTGGTAATATAGAGCTGAATAAGAACCCTAAATTTACATGATGTTTCATTTTATGTGTCAAGGTCACTGATCACAGGGTATCCTGATATTTGGCTAAACATTTTTGTATGTGTCTGTAAGAATGTTTCTGGTGAAATTAGTACTCAAATGGATGGGCTCAGTAGGGCAATTTGCCCTGCCCAGTATGGGTGGGCATCATCTAATTACCTGTTGGCCTGAAAAGAACAAGAATCTGAAGGAAGAAAGAATTCAGCCTTTCCGGCCCGATTGCTTAAACTGCGACATTGATCTTGCACTCTGTGTTTCTAGTTCTTAGGCCTTCAGACCTGAACGGGTTCTCAAGGAAACTAATAAAGCACCAGTAAGAGTAACCAATAGTCTACTTCAATCCTGTTTAATCTTCAGTTGGGAAAATTCAAGTCCAGATGAATTAAAGAAAATCAGTTAGAGTCACAAAGTAAACTAAATAGGATTAAAACTATAGAGTAGTCCAGGTCTTAGATGTTTGGAGTTTTAGTCCAATATTTATAGTATGCTCATTGTATTGTGAGTATTGTTAGCTGTGATTTAATGTGAGTAAAACTGTACTGAAAAGATAAAAACAGTTCTTTCCACCAAACAATTAAAATTTTGGCTATTATTTTTCTGAAAAGAAAATTATTCTTTCAACTTTAAAAAGCTCTTTAACTTATTTCCCTGAGATTTAAATGTATAGTGAAATAAATGTATAAATTGAGAAGGCTATTCAAATGTAAGGAAGTTAACATTCTTAAGTTCATGGGACTTGCAGTTGTAGTAGAGTGATGGCCAATTAGCCTTTACAGTGTGATTTTGTGATTTGCTATGATAACAGAGTTGTGGGGTTGCTATGAGGGCTCCTAACCTTACCCCATAGGTCAGGCCTGATAGACTCAGAGGTAAATTAATGTGTGTGTATGATTGCATGTGTGTACGTGTGTGTGTGTAGGGAGAAGATGCATGCATGAAAAAGAGTGTTTAATATGTAGCTTGGTGACTATAGTTAATAATACTGTATTACATATTTGAAAGTTTCTCAGAGAGTAGATCTGAAAAATTCTCATCCCAAGGGGGAAATAATTGTAACTGGAAATTGACAGTTGTTTACTAGACTTATGATGCTCAGTTCAGTTCTGTTGCTCAGTCGTGTCTGACTCTTTGCGACCCCATGGACTGCAGCACGCCAGGCTTCCCCGTCCATCACCAACTTCTGGAGCTTGCTCAAACTCATGTCCATTGAGTCGGTGATGCCATCCAACCATCTCATCTTCTGTCGTCCCCTTCTCCTCTAGCCTTCAATCTTTCCCAGCATCAGGGTCTTTTTCAAAGAGTCAGTTCTTTACATCATTATTGTACAATGTATACAAATATCAAAGCATTATGTTTTACACCTGGAACTAACATAATATTTTATATCTATTTGATCTAAATCAAAGAGAGAAGGGAGGGAGAGAGAGAGATTATTAGGCAATTTTAGAAGTTCAAGGAAGATTTCTCCAAGTAATGACTGCTAAGCTAACACTGGGAAGATTATGTAATGATGAGAACAGCATATTCGTGGTCCTATCTTGAAACAGCAAGAGTGTGAATTGTATAGCAGACTGTCATTTATATTAAACCAGAGTTGGGTTGGTTGTATTGATAGAAAGGAAGATAGCAGGGGTTTCTTTTTGGTGAGTCAAGTAAGGATTACAGCCCAAAAGTAACCTGAGTACAGGAATAAGGATGGCAAACCATATCAGTATTCCTGTCTGGAAAATTCCTTGGACAGAGGTGGGCTGCTATCCATGGGGCAGCAAAAAGTCAGACACAACTGAGTCCACACACAGATCCTTTTAGGTTGAGGTAGCAGAGAAATAATGAAATGAGGATCAGGTGAGCTAATTCAACTCTTCAATTAGATAGCAACTGCAAAGAATATTCTTTATAGATTACAAATTGCTATGCTATATGACTTTTTTTCCCAAACATAATCCTAATATACAGATGGAAATTGTAGTTACACATATCATCTTTAACTGTCAATTTTTCCTCAAATATGCTGAATTTATAGAACACACTAAAGAATACACTGTGGTAAAAAGGGATTGTACAACTTTTACTGGTCTGTCTGAAACCTAGTCTTCAGCAAACACTGTGGTATCTCTTCTCATTCCACTAACTCATCTCATTTCACGAAGCCAAAGATATTCGGTAAACAACCATCACTTTTCTCTGTATTGTTGATGATTCTACTTTCTGTTTTTAGTGAAAACAGAGCTGAAAGGGAATGGTAAATTGTGTATGAAGCTAAATGAGATGACTAAGCAAATGCGTGTGCCATTACTTTAGAGTGTAACAAATGAGCTTCCACTTTTATAATCTTTGAGTTTCTTTTGAAACAAATGTTTACGTTTGAGTCTGTACACTGGTTTTTGTGCTAATTTTCAAAAGAATGTATCTCCTTTTTCTTTCAGTATCCAGTGTGTCACTTTAGAATGTGCCGTCATTGCAACACAGTCTGTTTATTTTTAGAAGTAGCAACCTGTTTTGAGCGTTTGAATTTTTATCACAATATATTATGAAATGCTTCTCTTTCAACTTTTAAAATTTGAGATTATTGCCAAAATGTAAAATCTGCCCCTCAGGTTAAATTTGTCATGAAAGTTGTAACTGAAGGGCTAGTTAAGGTTGAAGTGGCCTCAGGAGAGATTATATCCTAAGTGGTATACAACAGGCTTCAGGGATTCACAAAATGAATGACTCAACAGAAGAAGGGAAACATAAAGGTGTCTTAGAAAACTAGTTGTAGAGATGGGAGGAAAGCAACACAGTGTCACATCAGTTTCAAAAAGAAAAGACTGTTTCAAAAACAAAGGAGCATTAAAGTGTTGATGGCTGATAGGGATCAAGCAAGTGGGGTGTGGAAGAAGTTACCAGTTTCTAAACATTGTCATAGGGATGAAGGACCAATAGCAAGAGGATCAAATGAAATATTCAAAAAATTTTAAAGCCACGTTAAGTCAGAGAACTGATGAATATAGCCGTGGAACATTGTAAAAGAATGCACACAGCCAATATAGTATAGAATGTACAAACATTTCTAACACGTATTTAATAACTTTTTCAAACAGTCTAGTTGTGTGGAAAAATAGAGGACTATAACTGAGGGAGCTGGTGGGGTCCAAGAAATTGGACGTGTTTTAAAGGCTGATGGAAAGACTCAAGGGAGAGGAAGAGGTTGCAAAGCAAGAGTAATGAAATAGTTGATGGTGTAAGGGCCCTGAAAAGGAATGAAGGTAGTTCCCAGCACCTGCAGAAATTGGCCTGAGACACATGAGCTGCTCCTCTCTTACAGTAACAGCAGGGGAAGATAAAGGATAATTTTAATAATTTTGAACTGTACCTCTGTCATAAGATTTCTTTTTTTTTTTTGGTAAGATGCAAAGTCATCTGAAGGGCCTAATGGAAGTTCATGATTGTTAGTTAACAGTGACCCAGTCTACTTCTTTTATAATTATAACCAACCATCCTCAGCTTCTTAGAAGCAGGGCTGGTTAGAGTAGGTGTTTGGTTTCATTGAAAGTTATGGTTTTTGCCCAGGCAAGTGTAATTTATAAAAAGATGAAGAATTAAGGTAGTTTGGGATAGTATTTAAGAATGTTTTTTAAAATAATGCTTATAGGAATCTAATTCAAATGTGTTTAAAATGGAATAAAGAGGTTTATTTCTTGAGAATTCACCTGAAATAATGGGGTCTTCCCTTGTGGCTCAGCTGGTAAAGAATCCATCTGCAATGCCAGAGACTGAGTTTGATCCCTGGGTTGGGAAGGTCCCCTGGAGAAGGGAACAGCTACCCACTCCAGTATTCTGGCCTGGAGAATTTCATGGGCTGTATAGTCCATGGGGTAGCAAAGAGTCGGACATGACTGAGTGACTTTCACTTTCACTTTCAATGGGGTCAGTCACTGAAAGCTTCCATCAAGATGAATGAATCCATAGAATCATCACTGAACAAGAATGTTGAAATGAAGGATTTGTAATCAGAGAGTGTGATTCTTGAGTCTGTGATGCAAGTTGAGCAATTTTGAGTGATGACGACATTCAAGATGAAGCTGTGAGTGTTCAAAGGTATTGATGATGAGGAAGGGATTAAAGATAATAGTTTATATTTACTGATGGCTTATCATAAACCATGGAGTATTTAATTGATTTTTTTTTCCCTCTCAACAGCTGTAAAATGAGTTGTTATACTAATCATATCTTACAGATGAGAAAGTTAAGTCACTAAACAGTTTAGTAACTTGCCTTGGGATCAAAGTTACCTGCTTCAGAAAACAAGTGGGCAGACAGCCTACACAATCCATGTTTTTGCATCTGACCTATACCCCTTCTTTGAAATGCCTAAGTCATTGTGGATGCTAACGTCATCCAAGATATTGGTGTTTGTGGTAGAAGAAAAGACTATAGTCAAAGTGCTAAACTTTTCAGTGAATAAGGGAAAGTGGCCCCAATTCAGGTGACAGCCCAGAAAAGGGCTGCTGAATTGGCATGGAATGAGCTGCAATTAGGCAGTTTTGATGAAAACAATGATATGTAAAGTCTGGAAGAGTTTATGTGGATCTAAGAGGGGCACATCCTTAATACCTGGCCTTATGAGGATGAGGATAAGAGTATATACCTATCACACATTTGAGATAGTTCTAGAAGAGAACAAAGAACATTTTCATGAAGATCTACATATCCATATCTGTTAAAACAGACAAGTGGAACAAATACAAATGTGGTTGAAGAGGCTTAGTTGAAGTTACAGGGTTGGTTAAAAAGAGATCCAGGTATCTCTGTGGAAGAGTTTGAAAGGTAAGCAAAGGAAATCGTTTGGGTAAATGAAGAAAGTATAATGCATTATGAGAAGATAGTGTGCAAGAAGATTAAACACTAGGATTGGTTATTCTTTGTTCAATGACCCATAAAAACAGACCTCAACATTCCCTTTGAAGTGTATAGCTGCTGAATTTAAAAGCAAAAGTACTTAGCCTACATTGATGGGTGAATGTAGTCTAGGAAATTGTAGACCTCAGACTATTGATTAGTAGAGACTATCTGGAGCACTTTGCCAGTTAAGATTTTAAGGTCACATCCTAACACAGCTGGAAGGAGCAGTGACTGGATAGATGGTTCTACTGGGGACACAGAAAGAGGTAGTGGAGAATACATAAGTGTACTTGCTGACCCAGATTCAGAATCTATCTGGCAATCACACCTTCCATAAGAGTAGTCATTGCTGTGATAAAAAGTTTAACAAAGAAACTACTTATGTGCTTTCCTAGAGAAATGTCTCTTTATAAGAATCTGCCTTGAAATACAGGGCACACTGGTTTGATTCCTGGCCCAAGGACATCCCACACGCTGTAAGGCACCTAAACCTCTGCACCACGACTACTGAGCCCACACACTGGAGCCCATGCATCCAAGAGCTGGTGCTCTGCAACAAAAAAACACACCACAATGAAAAGCCCACGCATCACAACTAGGGAGTATCCCAGATTGCCACAATTAGAGAAAGTCTTCATGCAGCAATGACAACTCAGCACAGCCAAAATGAAATAAAAAAATTAAAATATTAGGTGAAAAATATTAAAGAGACTGTTGATAGAAGTAATAGGAAATGATGGAATCAAGAAGAGATATTAGATCACCCAAAGGGTTATAAGAGCAGGAAGTATTAAGTATTACCAGAACCCAGAACTGGCCTGCGTGACTAGCTGTGCCAACAGAAAGAATAATAGAATGACTGATATTTTAGAGTCCCAGTAGAAAGAGAGCTGGGAAAAAGAGCACCCTGACCTTTCTTTCCCATGATACTACAAACATCTGCTAGTGCCCTTCTTGGGAAGCTAAAAAACATGAGACCCTGAAAATGACATTCATCAATGTCAATCTCCTGGAGCAGAATCATAAGGCAGAGAACGATCTCGAAAGGCTAATGGTAAAATTCTCCCCACAAAGATGATGTTGTCATGCTCAGGGTTACCACATATGGTTGTGCCAGTTATGCACTGCACATTCCTGTACAGTACCATTCCTGTTGGCAGTAGTCACGAGTACCATTTATATAGCTGTTCATTTAGAACTGCAGTCATGTCCATGCTTTACAGTCTTTGAATTCATGACAAGATTGTGATTTGTCTTTTCCTCATAATAGCAAAATTCAAACTGAAGGGGATATAGAAAAGAAAAAATAATACCTTTCCAAGTTCTTAGTTGAAACCTCTTTCACAAAAGATAGCTTAGCAAGAGAAAAACAAGTTTATTAATATACATACCTCATTTATTCTTGAGTGATAACCAGGGGAAAATGTGTTATTCCTGTCGTGGATTAAATTGAGATTCACATGCCATCTTAATAGGGAAAGGGGAGAGAGGATGTAGGCTTCCTAGGGTAGAGTAAATGATTTTTAGGAAAGATGGAGAGGTCCTTAGAAGAACAGATGAGGGATATGATAGTTTGTGACAGTGTGTCTGGTTGTGGTGTTGACTTTTCACTTATTCTCCTGTGATAAGAGTCAGTATTCCTTGCTTGATGAAACTCCTAGGAAGGGGATTTATGGCAATTGAATTCTTTTTAGAGGATTTGTCTTTAGACAGATAAGGGAAGTCCAGAAAAAACCTCTCCCTGCATCTGCTTATTTCAAATGCCTACCTCTCAAAATAATCAATATAACCAAAGCAGCATATTTTAGGGTGGTGCGTCCTGAACTCCTACAGTCATGTTTCGAGGTGACACATTCTGTTACACTTCAGAGGATTCTAGAATATCATAATATGGAGTAATAGCATCGGTCACAGGTTGAGATTTAATGAACAAGTAATGTCTGGTAGGTGTGACACAGCTGTTACACAAGATACGCTCATAGAAATGCCTATTTCTTTCTTATTATTTGTTCATATATCATATCACAGGTTTTCATGTAACCTCCAGCTGGAACTCCAATCACACCAGCAAATATTTTATTTTCTAGTTATGACATATGAAACAGACCAAAAAATTCTCAACAAAGTTCTAGCTTTGAGAAATTTAATTCAAGAGGTCTAGACTTAAGAGTATTGAATGGAAAACATGGATGATACACTGATATTGTCATCACTGTTATTATGTTAGTGTCTTCCAAATGAATTTTAGGTACTTCTAATATAATCATTATTATAAATGATATGACACATTTTCCTTTAGTAACTCAACCAAAAGAAGTTTGGGAGAAGTGGGAAACTAATGAAGAGGTAAAATGGTGTCCTTGGCTACTAAATAAAATTTAGAAACGTATTTTGAATATATATATATAATTTTAAGAAAAAATTAAAATTAATTTTAATATTCATAAACTTGCATAGTATTTAGTTTTTATAGGTATCCAGATTCAGATAGTATCCTTCAGGTTGTTTAAATCCTGGTATATAAATCTTATATTTACCAAGTAACATAAAGTAGCCACTGAGAAATCAGAAATACTGTAAAACAGACCAGGGATGAATTTATCTAATCGTCCATATTTTAATTCAACAATATCACCTTACTTAAAGAAGAGCCAGGACTGCTAACAGCAAATTAAATTTTATCACATATTCACCTTATTGTCCACAGAAAAAATCTTGTTAGGGCACGTAGAAAGTTTTAGTATCAAAATGTATGGCAAAAAACACAGACAGAGAAGTGTTAGGATCAGAAAGGAGAAGCTAATGTGCACAGCGTGAGGAACATTTACCAAAGCTTTTTGTTCACTCAGCTCAATTGCACATTATGTAAATATGTGGCACTTAAATACTGTTTGAACTACATAATGCAATATTTTAAAACATTACCTAATAGGAAAATTGTAGAATATGCTTTTTTAAATTAATTGTCATATTACAGAGTCTAATTTGACATAGTGTCTTCAAATAAAGGATATCTGTGACACAAACTCATAGAAATAATAAAGATAGAAAAGTGAGGGAAAATTAATGTATTCACATTTCCTCTCTATTTCCTTAGCAAGAATTTCAGTTCAAATACTCACCCTTTTTGCTCAAATTTCTAAAATAAAGCATTCTTGTTATACTGTCATTCCAGATTCCACCATATGTCAGTTATGTCTCAAAGTTCAATTAAAGTGACAAGTATGACACGCATCAATAGTTTTGGAGTAAAAATGAAAAGTGAGTGAACTTCTAAATGAAATTTAATTATGATATTATGGTAGAAATTATTCTAGAAAGAAGAGAAATACAGTAGCAAGCAATGGTTTATTTTTTGGAATTTTCATCCCCAGAGACAGTTAACCAACCAAATCCACAGCAACATTTGATTAAGTCTGCATGTTGTTCTTGACCTCATTAATGGAATCAGTTATGAATTTTCACATCAATTTGTATGCAAATGCAACAGAAGTAGGGATGCAGTTTCACGAATAATCTGCCCGCTTTCCTGCTTTCTCTATTTTTTTTTTCTTTCTTCCATCTTCATTTATACACTGATACTTATCGGTGCCCTTATTTAGGTGTTTTGACAACTGATGGTATATGTTAAACAAAAAAAGAAAGAGATGATTTTAGAGTTTGTTTCATGTAAGACTGTGTGGAGTTTAAATGCAGTCTAACATTTTCTGAAGACTTTTACAATTGTGATTTACTTTACTCCTAAATTATTCTAATACATTTGAACATACTGGGAAGGGACTAGTGGATAAGAACAGACAACAGCAAGGTTAAATCCCATCCATTCTTAGGAGAAAGAGACGTCTCACCACAAAATGGGATAAATTTAGACATTTAGTGCTATACTGAAAAAATTATAACTATATACTGTAAGAACTTGTCTGTTTTAAAGATAATGGGTATGGGAACAATCTGATTTCTTGATAAACATTATTATTTATAGGATTCACACTTGTTTGCTTTCAATTAAATTTATTCAGTTAAATTAAGTCAATGAGTAATAACTTGTGAAGTATCTATGATGTCATATTTTGCAAGGGATTATTAGAAATGTCATGGGAACATTAGTTTTATTTGTCATTACACTGACATTGCACAGATGTCAGCTAGATAGATAAGATAAATAAAGCTAAAAGGGTGAAACTTAAGAGACTTAAAGGAGGAAAATCTGTAAGATTTATGATTGGGTTTGTGGAGACCTGTGAAAGGGAAAGCTAGTGTCAACTGTAACTGAAGAACTCCTCTAGGATACCGAAACAGTGATGAATCACAGAGCAGGGTAGGCACATTAAATAGATAGCTTGATGAAATGAACAGCCTTTATGAAAATGATACTTGTATTACAGGTTTCATCTCAGTCAGATGGACTGATAGTATGTGATTTTCCTCTTTCTCCCAAAATCTTATTAAAAATGATGGTGAAAAAACAATGAAAATAATAGGGTGAATGTGAACAAAGATGTTGTTATCCTAGTCTAGAAATGCTAAACCCTCTCTTGTCGTGGCCAAATTCAATAAATAACATCCATAGTTAATGAATTAATATGCAATGTCATAAACGTATCATATGGAGTTTTGAAACTAAGAAATTGAATAACAGTTACAGATAATTGTTTAAAAAAAAAGTGGTTGTGGGTGTGGAAACAGGAGCAGTGGAACAACGGAACTGTTTGCTTTCCTTTAAAAATCCTTGAGTAGTACTGGGTTTATAAGCCGTGTGTTTGTGTTGCTTTAATAAAAAATAACACTGCTAATGGAAAAATAAACTTGCACTATGTACTGAGAATTCCACACATTTCTAAATATTGCATTTGCCTTAAGATGATGATGATTAATCAGCTATTCAGACTTCACTCTGTTGCTTTATAATTAGTCAGTACAGCCAAAGATGGAGAAGCTCTATACAGTCAGCAAAAACAAGACTGGGAGCTAACTGTGACTCAGATCATGAACTCTTTATTGCCAAATTCAGATATAAATTGAAAACGTAGGGAAAACCAGTAGATCATTCAGATATGACCTAAATCAAATCCCTAACAATTATACAGTGGAAGTGAGAAATAGATATAAGGACTAGATCTGATAGACAGAGTGCCTGATGAACTATGGAAGGAGGTTCGTGACATTGTATAGGAGGCAGGGAGCAAGACCATCCCCAAGAAAAGAAATGCAAAAGGCAAAATGGCTGTCTGAGGAGGCCTCACAAACAGCTGTCAAAAGAAGAGAAGCAAAAAGCAAAGGAGAAAAGGAAAGATATCCATTTGAATGCAGAGTTCCAAAGAATAGCAAGGAGAGATAAGAAAGCCTTCCTCAGAGGTCAGTGTAAAGAAAGAGAGGAAAAGAAGAGAATGGGAAAGACTAGAAATCTATACAAGAATGTTAGAGATACCAAGGGAACTTTTATGCAAAGACAGGCTCAGTAAAGGACAGGAATGGTATGGACCTAACAGAAGCAGAAGATATTAAGAAGAGGTGGCAAGAATACATAGAACTATACAAAAAAGATCTTCACGAACCAGATAATCATGATGGTGTGATCACTCATCGGGAGCCAGACATCCTGGAAGGCAAAGTCAAGTGGGCCGTAGGAAGCATCACAACCAACAAAGCTAGTGCAGGTGATGGAATTCCAGTTGAGCTATTTCAAATCTTAAAAGATGATGCTTTGAAAGTGCTGCACTCAATATGCCAGCAAATTTGGAAAACTCAGCAGTGCCACAGGACTGGAAAAGGTCAGTTTTCATTCTAATCCCAAAGAAAGGCAATGTCAAAGAATGCTCAAACTACCGCACATACCAAAGATGCTTACTCCTTGGAAGAAAAGTTATGACCTAGACAGCATATTAAAAAGTGGAGACATTATTTTGCCAATAAAGGTCCATCTAGTCAAGGCTAAATTTTTTCCAGTAGTCATGTATTAATGTGAGAGTTGGACTATAAAGAAAGCTGAGCACCAAAGAATTGATGCTTTTGAACTGTGGTGTTGGAGAAGACTCTTGAAAGTCCCTAGGACTGCAAGGAGATCCAACCAATTCATCCTAAAGATCGGTCCTGAATGTTCATTGGAAGGACTGATGTTGAAGTTGAAACTCCAATACTTTGGCCATATGATGCAAAGAGCTGACTCATTGAAAAGACCGTGAAACTTGTATGCAAGTCAGGAAGCAACAGTTAGAACTGGACATGGGACAACAGACTGGTTCCAAATAGGAAAAGGAGTACGTCAAGGCTGTATATTGTCACCCTGCTTATTTAACTTATATGCAGAGTACATCATGAGAAACACTGGGCTGGAAGAAACACAAGCTGGAATCAAGATTGCCAGGAGAAATATCAATAACTTCAGATAGGCAGATGACACCACCCTTATGGTAGAAAGCAAAGAAGAACTAAAGAGTCTCTTGATGAAAGTGAAAGAGGAGAGTGAAAAAGTTGGCTTAAAGCTCAACATTCAGAAAACTAAGATCATGGCATCTGGTCCCATCACTTCATGGGGAAACAGTGGAAACAGTGTCAGACTTTTCAGCAATGGCTAGAGTTTGAAGTTAGCATGAAGATTTACAAAGCCTCTATTATTTGGCATAATAATTCAGTATGAGATTATCACAAACCCTTTCAATACCTTGAAAAATGAGCGAATGTATAGCTCACTCTTTTTAAAGTTTACTGAAGAATAAGGGTTCTAATTTATATCAACTTTATATTAACCTGTCAATCCCTATAGTTTCACAGAAAACCTCTACCAGGCATGGGATTGAAAACTGATGCATGCTATTAGAAAAACTCAATGGCCACACATCCCTTTAAAAGACAAAATGCTCAGATTTTTTTTTTTTAATTAATGGCAGGTGGCTTCTTTACCACGAGCACCATCTGAGAATTCCCAAAAACTTCATTGAGATACAATTTATTAATTACAACTGTAAAGTTCTGTGATTTTTATTACATTAACAGGATTATTCACACATTACAGAAATAATTTTTAAAGCATTTTCATCTTCCAAAAAAGAATCCTTTATTCATTTACAGGGACTCCTTATTCCTACCTCTAGCCTTTACATCATGACAGACCTACCTTCTGTCTCTACATGTTTTATATCAATTCCTCATGAATAATTTGTGACTAGAATTATGTTTTCAGTTAAATACAAGTTTGGATCTTTGTTCAGAGTGTTTTGATTCAATCATTTAATGTCTTATTTTTGCTTAGTACCATTTCAAAAGTCAGAGTATCGAACTCATGAATACTTTGAAAAGTTATAATGAAATTGTTTGACTTTGGGCTGCTTCTTTTACTCACCCCCATTTAATGCACCTCTGATCAGAACTGGCTACATAACTGGCTAATCATCATTATAATTATATGGATTAATCAGATAAAATCCATAAACTTATAGCACAGTCTAGAAAATACTAGCTCCTTATCAGATTTTCCTCACATTGGAAACTCAGATTCAGGATTAGATTTTTAAGTGTTTGCAATTTAGTAAATGTAGGCTTATTCTGAGCACACATCCAGTGATTTGCATGTGTTCATGTACATTGATAATATTTCCCTGAATTGGAAGGTTAGCCTGATTGTGACTACATTTTTATGAACAGTAATGTAAATTTCCAGTGAAAGGATAAATAAGTTCTGAAAATTATTAGCAACAATTGTTATTTTAGAATTTATCCAAATCCCATGAGAATAGTTTGGGTTAAGATCAAGCACTATGATTTTGGTGAATATGAAACAATTTAGAAATTTTCCTTTTGAAAATTATGCCTTGCTTGGATGATAGCTTTGGCTGAATGAGTCCATTAGCCTAGCATCTTTCACTCCACAGCAGGAATAGAAGGAAAGGTTTGTCATCCTGAAAGCTGAAATCTTGTCAGCACCACTGTAGATTTATGTGGCGATGTTCTAATCCCTCATGATTATCTGTCCTGTTATTCTCCATTACTGCTTCCTCAAGGAGGTTGTTTTTGTGTGTACTCCTCCTGTCATGCTCAGCTGAAGTATAATTGACTGGAAGACCATCTACACTTACGGTGCATTCATACACAAATGAATGGATGCTCGAAAAGTTGTGCATCCATTAAGCAGAGCATTAGTTTTGATGTCATTCATTTATCTATCAAATATACCTAGACATATGAGTTTTCTGAAAGCTTGTGTACTGAGAAATGGTGCTTTGCTTTTAGGTAGGGAAAATGAAAGATATTGCTACTGTCAATGAATTTAAAGGCTTTTATGCAAAAGTCTGAAAAATGAGAACTCATGTCATTCTTCCATTGTCTGTTTTGTGGTGATTCAAAGTGAAGTCTTTCAGCAAGCTGTTTTCATGTTATGATCAGGAGAGAAAACACACACATGAACACTTACACATATTTATTTTGAGTTGCCTTTATCTCTAAAGAGAAGTATGCAGAAATTTAAGTTGTGGATGACTTACGTATTTCTAACTTCAGGTAGTTTCCTTTGAAAAAAATACAACACAATAAGTAGTTGATTAAAAATACCATTTTTCATTAGTAAAAATGGACTACATTTCATATCCTGTGGCATAAGAAGATAGGAAGGGCATGTCAGTTGACACAGTGGTCAGTAGTATGATCAATTTTCTGCAGAAATACAGGATATTATATAAAATTATAGCAGGGACAGTAACAATGGTTCAGAAGACTTGAAGAATCTTTGGGGATGTGGCAGATAAGTCTAACTTGGAAAGTTGAGAGAAAGAACCAAAAAGTAAAAAAGAAGAATTTTCGGACATTAGAAATAACAAGTGTGAACATTTCAAGGTAGAGAAAAACAAAGCATTTTTGAAGAAAACATCCTGTATTACTGGAACATAAAGAACAAGAAAATGTTATCTGATCTAGATCATGTAAAGCCCTGCAGACTTCACTAATAGTTTTAGACTTTAAGGAAAAAGAGTTAACTATCAATGGATTTTAAGGATCAGAGTGAAAAAATTGGATGTGAATTACTTAAAAGGACAATTTTGGCTGTCATTTGGAAAAGACACTGGAATAAGAGAGAACTTACGAAAATTGTAATGGTCCAGACTAAGGAAAGCTGATTAGCACTGATTGGTTCGAAGGGGGCTATAGAGGAGTGGAAAATCGAATACTTGTGAAATATTCAGGGGAGGAGTATAGAAACCAAGGAGTTTTCTTAGGTATTTTCATATACATTCTCATTGAAATCCCAAGTTATTGTAAGATAGATGTCATATCATTTTAGATCTGTAAAAATGGAAGCTCAAACTGAAAAACAGAAGCCCAGAGTATTAGCAATGTAACAGACCTTGTATTAAACCTATTCTGTATGAATTGAAAATCAACCAAATGCCAAATAATGGTCCCCTTTTTTTTGCATATAACCTTTAAATTAAATGCATAACATTTTAATAAACTATTTTTTAGTATTGTATCCTTGTCACTAGAAGCTTGCTAATTCTTAGTACTGACACTGTTTTGAAAACCTCATTGTTTCCTTGTTTTCAAACTGTCAGTGACATTTTGAAATTTTGTATAATACAGATATTCTCCTGACTTACCTATTCCTAGTCTATGATCGTACTTTGTTCATAATATTTTTGCTTTGCTTTTATTCTTTTCTTTTTAACTTTTCAAACTTGAATATCTATAGCTTGTATATATCAGCAGTCTAGATATTTTGGCATACTTTATTTATTTATATTTATGTATAATATAGTCATTCAGTCATGTCTGACTCCTTGTGACCTCATGGACTATACAGTCCATGGAATTCTCCAGGCCAGAAAACTGGAGTGGGTAGCCTATCCTTCTCCAGGGGATCTTCCTGACCCAGGAATTGAACTGGGATCTCCTGCATTGCAGGAGCGTTCTTTACCAGCTGAGATACCAGGGAAGCCCTATATATAATATATATTTATCTATTTATCTATCTATCCATCCATTCTTCCTTCTTTCCTTCCTCTCTTCCACCCCTCCTTCCCTCCCTCCCTGTGGCTCAGATGGTAAAGAATCTGCCTGCAATGCAGGAGACCAGGGTTCAATCCCTAAGTTGAGAAGATTCCCTGGAGAAGGGAATGACCACCTACTCGATTATTCATGCCTGGAGAATTCTATGGACAGAGGAGCCTATCACAAAGAGTGGGACACAGCTGAGCAACTAACACTTTTACTTTTCTTTATTTTAAAAGATGATCTAGTCTTGCCTCTCACAAAAATTAAACTATAGTTTTTATCTCAGGTTTTTTTCTGTATTGCTGAAACAAATTCAAATGAATTTTAAACTTAAAAACATTAGACATATTAAAGATAGTCCTTAAAAAACAGATAAACTATATTCCCACAGATAATTATAATTAGAGTCACAACCCTCCCTTCTTTTGTATCTGTTATTCAGTAAGTTACACATTTACCCCAAGGCAACTACTGGGTTGAAATACAGTAATTTCTCAATATCTCATCTGGTTGCAGAACTTCAAGGAAATCACTCTGAGTTTCCAAGGGATTGTTAAAAGCTGGAAAGTATTTAGTGTGACAGATTACATATACAGAAGCACAGTAGTTAGAGCATCTATGACAGCAGAACCCTTTCTCCAACTTCTATAGCAGTCAGTTCAGGACTAATTCACTGAATGCCAAGTTTCCTATTTTTTGCCACCCACTTCCAACTCATAACCAGCCAGAGGAAGGGAAATATGTTTCCCAAACCAATCACATATGATGATCTACTTCCCACATGCCATCAATGTCCAGTGAGAGCATACTTGAAGTCTTCATTTTTTTACTGTGAGACTTTCCCACTTCACTTTTTTGTCTTTTAAGTTTCTGCCAAATAGAAGTGGCAGTGATTGACTCCCTTTATATAGTAAGTTCTGAATAAGCAGCCTCTATTCTTGTTTGATTTAGCTTCATTTATTTACACAAGTTTTATTTTGATAGTCATCACCTATGAAAGAGTAAGAGGCAGTGTTGGGCGACAGGATTAATGAGGGGGGTCTACCTTCTTAAGATCCTTTACATGTAAAGGAGACTGGGATAGGTGGGCAGTGGCATTTTGCAGTATCCAGCAAGACTAGCCTACAGAGTTTGAAGATGCCTTGTTCCTTGCTAGGCCCAAGGGAACATTTCCTAAAGAGGAGAGGGAAAAAAAGAGAGAGAGTCTCTTACTGAGGTGTGAAAAAAGGAGATATGATTTAGTCCAGAATCTAACTCTTATTAAACATGTAATGTTAGGCAACCACCTAATTAGCTTCCTATGATTTCTATACCTGCTGACTCCTACTTAAGTCCCTGTCCTTTTATATATTTGGAATACAAGTTATTTATTATATATAAAGTTTAAAACTATTTTCTCTCAGTCTGTGACTTGTCTTTCATTCTAGTAAGAATATCTTTTACAGAGCCAATTGTTAAAATTTTCATGAAGGCTAATTTAGAATTTTCTTTTATATTTCATGCTTTTTGTGTACCATTTCATTTCTTTCAACTGCAAATGTCATTCCACTCGATATTGCCCCAAAGTTCATTGATACTCTCTTCACTTTGTTCAGTCACCTTTCACTGTGTGATTTACTTAGAATAGTTTCACTTATTAATTCTTCAAATTCATCATCATTTTTTTTCAATTCTTTAGCTAAAACTTGAGGAGATCTCTCCATAGAACTCCAGAAATCTCTCAGATATTTTGTCTGAGAAATCCTAACCTCTTTGCATTCCCCAAACACTCCACTTTGTCTCTGCGATATATGTAGATCAATGGCCTCTGGATTGTCCCTCTGCACTGTGGCTTCATTCTGAAGAAATCCTAGCATTAACCTTATTCACTTCTTTTTCTCACATATTACTTTCTTGGGTTAGCTAGCCCAAAGACTGACAACTCATTTCATGTATTTTGTTGAGTTGTCTAATATTTTAAAGCAAAAGGGTAAGTCAGATTCCTATTATTACATCATGGAAGAAGTGGAATTCCTAGTAACTTTCTTAATGTGTCCAGATATCATGCTAGTTTTCTCCCTTTCTCACTAACCAATTACTGTTTTTCTTTGACTTTTAAATTATTTGACTGTTTTCATATAGGCATGGGCAAAGTACCACTAATTCAAATTTGTATATTAATTTTGCATCAATGAATGATGTTCCAGTTATTTATTTTTATCTTTTATTTCAGTAAGCTAAATAAAATTATTTATTTTTATTAAGAGTTTTAAATATTTTTATTTTATTGATAGTTTTATTATAAATATATTTGGTTTATTAATAGTTTTATTTTGACTATGTATAGTCCTTTTTTATCAGTTAATTTAAAAAATTCTATTTGAGAAATATTTTAAAGTATTTTATTTATTTCATCATACTGTCATAAATTTAAACACTTGTTATACCTGCTTTGTTATTTAATGGCTGACAGATTTGACAGAATTTACAAATACAGAAAATGTAAGCATGGTATTTTAGGGAAGTATATTAAATATATATCCTTTTTTTCTGATCATAATTGTAAGTGTGACAATTGTATGTGTAATTGTGTGTGTAAATATTGCTTAAATTACTATTTATACATAAAGTATTGTGGTGACAATGGTGAGAGAAAGAGTGATCAGAGACAATACAACAATTATTCCTTTGTACTTACAAGAACTTCAAGATTTCTTCCCGTTGACATGTTATCCAACCTTTATATTACCTTATTCAAAGGAGTAGAAACTAAATTAACTGTCTGAAAAATTACTGTCTGGGTTGATGCCAACTGTCCCTTCAACTTAGTGTTTATTTCTGATACAGAGAGAAGAACATAAACATTATCTCAAAACAAATATGAGAAGAAACTTTTATTTTTTTCATGTTTTATTTACCTCCTTTAAGAAGTTATTTTATCTATTCAAATCTTACTCTATATGTAGTGTATATTAGCATTCTTTACATTGTATTAGTCTATACCCAAGGCAATAAGGCAGATTTTTAAAAATCATGGTTTCTTTGGATTCTGTACTCACAGAGCAGAAAAAAATAAGCATAATAATGTATTGATACTTCTATGAGGTGAAGACTCAATTAAATGTTCCATATATTTTGTAAATGAATTCACTCTGTTAGTATGTATTATGAACCTACTGTGTACCAGATACAGTAGTGAACAGAAGAGAGAGAATAAGTATCTTGTCTATACATCCTAAATTATGGTTGAACAGGTGGTCAATAAATAGTACATATAAATAATATAATGTACTAGAATATAAATTCTATTTGCCACCTTTAATGTAATAGATGTTCTTCGGTTAGCTAATGATAAATGTCAAATTAAACAAATATGGCTACTGCCCTAAGAGAGCTGAAGTTGCTTACACTCCTACTAGACAATTTTGGTTGGACATAATGTTAAATATAGGCTTCCCTCGTGGCTCAGATGGTAAAGCGTCTGTCCGTTGTGCGGGAGACCCGGGTTCGATCCCTTGGTTGGGATGATCCCCTGGAGAAGGAAATGGCAACCCACTCCAGTACTCTTGCCTGGAAAATTCCATGGACTGAGGAGCCTGGTAGGCTACAGTCCATGGAGTCGCAAAGAGTCGGACACGACAGAGCAATTTCACTTCAATGTTAAATATGGCTATTGATGCTTTGCCTGAGGGGGAATCTGTGCTTTCCTTTTAAGACTAGTTGAATTAGACTCACTACATTGAAAATTTGACCTATTCTCACCAGCATTTGGGAATGTTCTCTATCCACCAGTTCACCAGAATAGAGTAAAATATTTCATCATTAAAATAAACTGTTGGTTGTAATTGGATTTACAATATTTCTCCAGACTTTAGACTCCCATCCTGTGGTTACTTAATCCTATGGCAGAAATTCTACCCTGACCTTTAAACTTATATTTCTCTTTCCTGATTTTTTTCACAGTATGATATTTCATCTCTATTTATGCCTCTTTTTTAATGCTCAAGTTCTGCTTTTTACTTTCTATTTATACTTACTATAATTAGAATAGTACGATGTGATTTCTATATAATTTTGACAAGGTAGAAAAAGGAATATAACTACATACTTATAATTATGCTGTAGATTTTGCATGGCTTTGTTTTATTTTTGGTGGCATATCTTACATTTAACTGTTTCTTATTTTTCATTAACAACAATCTCTTACGCACACATGTATGCTCAGTCTTTAAGAACAGAGATAAAATCATGAAAATAAATATATTCAATGAGCTACCTAAAGCATGTAGACATTTTCAGTGTCTAACAAATTCCAGCTAGTTTGTTGCCTTAAACCACTTTAGAATTCTTAGTATAAAAGTTTCCTCTATGAATAGTAGCAACTGTATGTCCTAGATTTCTGAGGACAATTTTGATTTCAAAGAGTTCTATTTTCAGAAGTATCAGGCTCTTCTGTCCTAGTTTTTCATTTAGAAAATAAGATAATCATTCCTGCAAAATTAGGTTAGTAAATGTGCGTTAGGTTTTATGTGAGATACAGACTCAGTGTAAGATGTGATTATTATTACACGTAAACTAGAGCATAGAAGAATAAAGTAAACACAATATTTTAAGCATATTTTTCTAAAAGTGTGTTTTGAATCCCCACAATATAGAAAACTGAATGTTTGAGAAAATATATATATCTCAAATATCAGCACTGTTTCCGAATAAAACATAGTTCTCTGTATTCTCATATTATATAACAATTACCCACTATTTATGGGCTTCCCATGTGACTCAGCCGATAAAGAGTCCACCTCTGCCTGGAATGCTGGAGACCTGGGTTTGATCCCTGGGTTGGGAAGATCCCCTGGAGAAGAAAAAGCTACCCACCCAACTATTCTTGCCTGGAGAATTCCAGGGACTGTATAGTCTATGGGGTCACAAAGACTCAGACACGACTGAGCGACTTTCACTCACTCACCCACTATTTATATTTTTTAATTGGGGGATAATTGCTTTACAATGTTGTCTTGATTTCTACCTCCCTGTCTTCGTATTGTTTCTAAATAGCATAGGTAATGATCAAATAATTCTGGCAAATATATATAATAAATTGTGTTTTAAATAACTTAATCATTATTTATATTTTACCAGTTCATATGTGAATATTAATGAATACATATGGTATCATAGGAAAATATGTACATTTTATTTCAATAAATTTTAAGCTAGCATGGAATATAATATTATCTAGTATATTGCTATTGAGAATTTATGAGAGGTGAAGTAGGCACTTGAAATTGCATAATTTTATTATAGTCAGTGGTTATGATGTTTTGTTTTATGTGTCAGACTGGTTAGACTATAATATCAGTTATTTAACTAAACAGCAATCTCTGTGTTAATTAAACCTCGTCTATTTTGTAAATGTGTTTAGCATTTACAATCAGTTGACTTTAAGTAAAGAAGATTTCTCTTGATAATGTATTGGGCGTCATTAAATCATTTGAAGGTCTTAAGAGCAAAAACTAAAGTTCCTGGGGGAAAGAAAATTATATCTCAAGATTGTCTAAGACTAGAATAAATTCTTGATTGAGTTTCTAACCTGCCAGCCTGGTTACAGCTTCCTGATTTGTCATCCCCCACAATCACTTCATGGGAAACAGATGGGAAAACAGTGGAAACAGTGTCAGACTTTATTTTTGGAAGCTCCAAAATCATTGCAGATGGTGATTGCAGCCATGAAATTAAAAGACGCTTACTCCTTGCAAGGAAGGTTATGACCAACCTAGATAGCATATTAAAAAGCAGAGGCATTACTTTGCCAACAAAGATCTGTCTAGTCAAGGCTATGGTTTTTCCAGTAGTCATGTATGGATGTGAGGGTTGGACTGTGAAGAAAGCTGAGAGCTGAAGAATTGATGCTTTTGAACTGTGGTGTTGGAGAACACTCTTGAGAGTCCCTTGGACTGCAAGAAGATCCAACCAGTCCATCCTAAAGGAGATCCAACCAGTCCATCCTAAAGGAGATCAGCCCTGGGTGTTCATTGGAAGGACTGATGTTGAAGCTGAAACTCCAATACTTTGGCCACCTCATGCGAAGAGTTGACTCATTGGAAAAGACCCTGATGCTCGGAAGAATTGGGGGCAGGAAGAGAAGGGGACAACAGAGGATGAGATGGCTGGATGGCATCACCATCTCAATGGACATGAGGTTGGCTGGACTCCAGGAGTTGGTGATAGACAGGGAGGCCTGACATGCTGCGATTCATGGGTAGCAAAGAGTCGGACACGACTGAGCGACTGAACTGAACTGAACAATCATGTGAGCCAATTAGTTAAAATAAGTACATCTCTGTTTCGGTCTCCCTCTCTCGCCATTCCTCTCCCTCCTCCCATTTCTCCTTTTATTCCTCTCCCTCTTGTTATCCTTCAGCTATTGGTTCCATCTTTCTGTAGAACCTTAAGCTATAAAGTGGCTATTAGTATAGGCGTCAGAAGGAACTAATGAAATAAAATTATCCAGTTTGTTTACAAAAAGAATATAGATTATTTGGTAGATTTCCACAATAATTAAAACGGCTTAGTTTTTTTTTTTTTAGTTTACAAAGAATTTATGAAAGTCCTATATTCATATCGCTAATCATTCTTTCATGCATGCTAAGTCGCTTCATTCATGTCTGACTCTTTGCGACATTATGAACTGTAGCCCGTCTGGTTCTACTTTCAATGGGATTCTCCAGGCAAAAATACTAGAGTGGGTTGTCGTGCCCTCCTCCAGGGGATCTTCCCAACCCAGGGATCAAACCTGCATCTAAGTCTACTGAATTAGCAGGCAGATTCTTTACCAGTAGCACCAACTGGAAAATTCCAATTATTCATATAGATAAGTTTGTATTTTTTAAATTATGTAGGGATTTTTTTTCTCAGCAACATAAAAGGTGAAGATAATTAGTATGAATACTGTAAAAGTAAATACAGTTCACCTGTACCATCCTCATGCAGAAATAAGAAGAGGGAATGAGATGTCAGAAAACAGATGAATAAGCTTATGTTCCCTGACTTGCAACGCTTGGACAAATCTTAGTGTTAAGACAAGATAGGTCATTATAATGAGGGAAAAGTTCAAGGTCCTACTCTATCTTCAGTTTGTAACTATTGGAGAAGATTTGCAGACATGGTGACCCTATATGAAAATAAGGACAAGCAACAATGTTTTCTAAACTGAGTGCGAAAGCTGCACATTAATCAGCAGTAGCTCCTTCATGGTTAAGCTGTGTTCTCTAGGCTGGCCATTTTGGGCAGTGAGAAAACCAGTTCTCACACTCATGAGCCTCTTTGAGCTCTGTAAGGTCCCAGAAGTCCTTGATCTTCCCTGGAGAATGCAGAAGATAGTTAACTAAAGTCAGCAATTTTGCTATTAGGACCGTGAGGGCAAAGTAACTGCACAATAAAATTATGAAATGGACAGCCTGAGCCAGAGGAAAGATGTAGAAGTATCAACTATCTGGGGACACTGTAATACCAGTAAGAAAAACTGCAGGGTAACTCTCCATAAAGACCAGTGAAAAAGGAGATTGACATGAACACTTTTACATATAGCTGAGGTGTCAACTACCCACAGCCACTATATCATACAAGATACTCTTTTCCCTGTGTATACGATGAAGCCTCCAGAAAGAGCAATTTCATTTACCTGAAAGACATTTAGTTGCCTGGAAGACATTTTAAACCAAAAGAGAAGAAAATTTATTAATAAAAAGAATAAATTACAATCTATTCTTCACATGTGTTCTCAGAGGAGTTCATGAGAAAGATGAGAGCTTTTTCATAAAACAAAGAAGCTTTGTTTTCTTGCATATCTGAAAACTAGTATATTAAATATAAACTTCATTAAAATGTTTGTAGTGAAATGATTCATTAGACTCTCATTAAAGAGCCAATTCCTTCCTATCTGACATATTTTAACTCTTTTACAAGGAAAAAAAAAGCATTTGTTAAGTTGCACACGTTGATAACTCTTCAGAAATTAAACTCTGTCAACACATACTTAACATTCTTATTTGACTTTCTAGGATGTAAAGTGTAAGAGATCTTGATAAATTCACTCTGTGGTAACCTCTGTATGTTTGGTTTTTTTTGTATTTTGTAAAATATCCCACAACTTTATATGATAAGAATTTTCATGAACTCATGAAAAGTTCAAATTTCGTAAATCAGCTTATTAAATATTCTAAGATATTTTTCTTTAACCCTTCAGTTGCAAGGAAAAATAGTCTGTCCTTTACTAAAGTGATTTTAACTGATTGTTTAAAAAGGTAGTGTTTGAAGTTTCTCTTAGGTGCTACAGGAAATTTGGTGACAGACATTATAATTCGAGGCCTCAAGGTTCTATGAATGATTTTTTCTATCATGATTGTAGTAGCGAAAGATGTTATAAATTTGACTTTTCTATGAAGAACCGATGCTTTAATGTACAGTTTGGCATCCATAGCTGCAGGTTTCAGCTGCAGCTGTAGATACAGAGGACTAAATCTGTTCACTGTACCAAGCCATTTAATGTAAGGAACTTGAGCATCCTTGGACTTTGGTATCTGTGAAGACTCCTGGAACCAATCCCCTGCAGATACCAAGGGATGACTGTAACTAACTTCTTGAGTAGCTAACATACTATTTCAAAACAGTAGATTGATTTACTGTTAAAAAAGTGAGAATGAGAGAAACTAAATATTATCACCAACTTTCAGGTTTGAAAAGAAAATTCTAAATAGAGTGCCAATACATAAAACATACAAAGTTACATTCTTTTGTGAGAATACATATACACACATATAATCACAAACTTATAGTCTTTAAGAATCACAATTGAACTAAACAATCACAAGAATTTGCTGAGGAATATAGCAATTTGAACTTTATGGTGTGGGATTAGAGTTGCCAGTTTAAATCAGCTTTCACTTTAGTATGTTTTTGGTTTTGACTTTATTTTTATAAATATTAGCAAACAAGTCTTGATTGAGAGAGAAAAGTACCTGGAAGCTCATATATTTTTCTGTAACAGCTCACCATGCGATCTTATAATTTTAACTAAAAAATCCCAGAAGCTTTAAATAATGATGGAAATTCATTAATAATAGCTAATAACATTCCTTAATAATTGAAGCTTAGTCAGAAAATAATAAATTTTGTGGACCTAGGAAAAGCTAGAGGTTTTCAGCATTTTATAATTTGAGTATCTGGAAAAATATATTTTTCCAAATCTTCTATTGTGGACATTTCAATTATTAATATATTTTACATACTTACCCCTGTGTATTTTTATAGATACTCACTTAAAATTGCATAGGAAATTTCAATTTTTTACTGAAATATATTTATCTAAAATATAAAGTACAGATCTTTGCAACCTCAGTGTGCTAAGTTGACTCATTCAGTTTATTTATAGTCAGCTCTGAAAGTTAAACAAACTAGCCATTTTAATTCTGATTCAAAGTGTTAGACTCAATACATGTAAAAAAAAGAAAAAAAAAGCAGAATAAAAGTGAACATGAGGCAATTCTCCATAAAATAAACTTATTATTAAAGGATAAAAATACTGAGAAATTCTGGAAGATATGAGTCAAAGAGGACAAGATGTAAAATCGATCAGAGAAAATCAGAACTCAAAACCCAGACCTATGTAAGCTCCTCCGAAAGATAATTAAGACTGATTTTAAATTTAAACTAAGAGAAAATGGCTTTAGGGTAGTCATCTGGGTATTTAAAGAACCACCATTTAAAGATTTGAGTTAATCACATACTTTTACCTCTCTCGTGTATATAAAATTGCTGGCAGTAGGCCTGCCTAAGATACATGTGGATTTAAAGGCTTAAAGCACTGAATTAAAGAAATATTTAAGCTTGAAATGCTTCTATATTAAACTCTGAGCAACAAACCCAAAAAACAAACAAAAAACACCTCAGCCTAGATGTAATTTCCACTGCATTAATCCAATTCCAGAATAATGCTCCTGTAAAGAGATAGAGAGGTACCCTAGAATGCCTACCTGTCCTTGTTAGGGATACTAGCCTGCTGACAGATTTCTCGTACTTAGTGTGAGTTGTCAGTTGTTTCACTCAAGAGAGATACTATTTTGTGACATACACTTTTACAACTCTAGAGGCGATTCACAAACTTAATTAATCTAGTTTTCACTAATGAATATGAACTAAGAATCAGCAAAACTTTCAGAGCAACTATGAGCAGGAAATATATAGACTAAAATGAGTACATGGAACAAATGACCCTGAAAGAAGCAGATGTAATTCAGACACTAAAAGAGGACATTTAAAATTCAAATTAGTACCCCTTGAGAAATGCAGGAAGGCATTGTATTTCTATGAAAATACAAACTGATATGAGAGAACAATCGTAGAATAAAGAGCTTAGAGGAACTTTAAAAGTATTAGTATTTTTTAAAAATTTTATTGGCATATGTTTGATTTACAATTGGTGTTAGTTTCATGAAACTCATTTATACATATACATATATCTATGTTTTTTGAGATTCTTTGCCCATGCAAGTCATTACAGAATATTGAGTAGAGTTCCCTGGGCTATTCAGTAGGTGCGTGCGCATGTGCTCACTTTTTCAGTTGTATCCGACTCTTTGTGACCCTATGGTCTATAACTTCCCAGGCTCTTAGGTCCATGGGATTGTCCAGGCAAGAATATTAGAGTGGGTTGCCATTTCCTCCTTCAGGGGATCTTCCTGACTTAGGGGTCAAAACCACATCTCCCGTATCTTCTGAACTGCAGGCATATTCTTTATCACTGACCCACCTGGGAAGCACTTATTAGTTATGGATTTTATATATGGTAGTGTGTGTATGTCAGTCTCAATGTCCCAATTTATTTCACCTCAGCTTTCCTCCCCTGGTAAACATAAGTTTGTTTTATACATATGTAACTGTTTCTATTTTGTAAATCAGTTCATTTGTACCATTTTTTAGGATTCTGCATATAAGTGACATCATATGATATTTGTCTTTTTCTCTCTAACTTTACTCAGTATAACAATCTCTAGGTTCATTCAGGTTGCTGAAAATGGCATTGTTGTGTTACTTTTTAATGGCTAATATCCCATTGTATATTTGTACCATACATATAGGTACCATTCTAGGGTACCTCTCTATCTCTTTAGAGGAGCATTATTCTGGAATTGGATTAATGCAGTGGAAATTACATCTAGGCTGAGGCATTTTTTTATCCATTCCTGTTAATGATCATTTATGTTGCTTCCATGTCCTGGCTATTGTAAATAGTGATGCAGTGAATATTGGAGTGTATGTGTCTTTTTGAATCATGGTTTTCTCTGGATATATACCCAGGAGTGGGACTGGTGGATCATATATAACTCTGATTTTAGTTTTATAAAGATTCTCCATACTGTTCTCAATAGTAGATATGCCAATTTACGTTCTCACCAACAATGTAGGAGTTCCTTTTTCTCCACACCCTCTCTAGCATTTATTGTTTGTAAATGTTTTGATTATGACCTTTCTGACTGGTGTGCAGTGATTATTCACTGTAGTTTTATTTGCATTTCTCTAATAATTAGTCATGTTGAACATTTTTCATGTGGTTTTTAGCTATCTAAATGTGTTCTGGAGAAATGTTTGTTTAGATCTTCTGCCCATTCTTTGACTGGATTGTTTGTTTCCTTGATGTTCACCTGAATGATCTGTTTGTGTATTTTGGAGATTAATACCTTGTCAGATGCTTCATTTGCAAATATTTTCTCTCATTCTGAAGGTTGTCTTTTTTGTTTGTTTATGACTTTCTTTGATGTGCAAAATCTTTTGAGTTTATTTAGGTCCCATTTATTTATTTTTGTTTTATATTCATTTCTCTAGGAGGTGGATTGAAAAAGATCTTGTTGCATTCTGTGACAGAGAATGTTCTGCCTGTGGTTTCCTTTAAGAGTTTTATAGTATTTGGCCTTACATTTAGATTTTTAATTCATTTTGAGTTTATTTTTGTGGAGGGTGTTAAGAAGTATTCTAGTCTTATTCTTTCACAGATAGTTGTCCAGTTTTCCGAGCACCACTTATTGAAGAGGCTGTTGTTTTTTTTTTTCCTTTCTCCAATTTTATATTTTTGCCTCTTTTGTCATAGATTAGGTGACCATAGACGAGGTGAGGATGCATGTGTTTATCTGAAAATTCTCTCCTACTCCATAGATCTGTGTGTTTTTGTGCGAGCACCATGCTCTTGTGATGACTGTAGCTTTGTAATATAGTTTGAATCAAGGGAGCCTGATTTCTCCAATTTTATTTTTCTTTGTCAAGATTGCTTTGACTATTTGGGCTGCATTGTGTTTCTGCACAAAATTTAAGAGTCTGTGTCTTGCGTAACATTTATTTAGTTCAGTATTACAGATGCATGATATACTGACTGTTTATATTATACAATTAATTATATTTCTTACACAATTTTATGTGATCTGATGTGCACAGGTTAGAGACTCAAAAATTACCAGTGAATGATTGCAGTCTTTCTAATCGATGACATATTTATTATATGTGACCAGTTTACTTCCACATATGCACCACAATTATGGCAGCTGAAAATTAAAATCTGATGATAGTGTTTATTTACTATCATCATTCAAATACTTCATAATGGAAATATTTTAAATTACATTATAGTCCAATGTTTGCTGATCATCTGAACCTTTTTGCTAAGTTATAGTTAACCAAAAATAACATCTTTACAAAGCTCTGTAATAGGGAAATGTAAAGGTAGGAATAATCAGCTCTGCATTGTTAAAAGTCAACATTTGGTATCTTTATATAGTTTCTCTCATTATATTCCATTTTGTTTGCTCATTTCTTTATATACCTTCATATACACAGGTATATGTTGTTCCTCCCTTTATCTCATGGACCCCTCTAAAACTGAAATTATTTCAACAGCATTTGTGGTTAGAAGCTACACGCATTAGAAGCTTCATGCATTTCTCCCATTAGGTATAAATAGATCCTAGTCCCTAATGCTCTGTCACTTTACCATTTCTTCTCTTCCATCCTCCAGGAGAGTCCTAACATGCCTCAGTGTATATAATGGTTAATGTGCTCTGAATTCACAAACTTGGATATTTGCTCCTCTACAGCCCTGTATTGGAAATGGTTCAAGAACTGTGCTAAAACCTCTAGAGTACAGCAGACATCAAAAACCAGCATTTTATTCCCCTCTCCCAAATGAACATCATTGGGGTGATTTCCCATTCTCCGAAGAACATCTGGATGGGTATTGCAAACTGAGCAGCTTCTCCACAAACCAAAACCTAAAACATTTACAGATTAGAAAGTAAAAAAGCATATAGTATATGCTAATTCTTTCCTTATGAATAGTTATTTGTGTCTTCACTATTTAATGAAGTTATGGACTATGGCCTCTCTGTGAAAGTATAGTAATTAGGAATCAATTATACACTATATTGAAACATTGGTTACTCTGCTGCTTTAGGATAATTGGAAAATAACTATATTGTCATTTTTATGTACACTGGCTACATTGAATCATGGTGTTTCAGTGCTGACATGCTGGCAAATTACACATATATTTTTTCATATTAGGTCATGAAGTGTGAACACTGCTCCCACAGAATGAGCTACAAAGATAATGCATAACTTCAAGCAGCTATGTAAAAACAGTCAAGGCTTCTCAGTTAATTTTCATTCCCAGGGCAATTAGTGCTACTTAATATAATGTGGTGTGATATTAGAAAATGGATCTAAATGCATTGTTTGTTTACTTGTGTGTGTATATATGTGTGCAAATGTGTATTTTAGCTTGACTACTGAAAGGGACTGAAAAAATAGGTTTTTTTTTTTAGAGTAAAGATATTTATTTAAAAATAAATACTTTGAGAATAACATTAACACAAGTAAATAGAAACACTGATAGGTTGGAATCCAGTGCCTCGAAGAAGTTTTCAGTTGGGACTTTTTAGAGAGGTATGATTCTTTGCTAATTCTATGACTGGGAAGCAAAACCTTGTGATATTGGAGAAATGTTTTGCTTGCTTATTTATTTGTCTGTATTGCTAGCATTGATGTTGCTAATGTGTTCTCATAGGGACAAGTAGGGGTGACAAATCTTGAGCCAAGAACTTAGTTGAAGATTCTAATATGAATATCATCAGAATTTCCACATTAAAGATAAATATATTGTTTACCTTCTAAAAACAAAGTAAATGGAATCTCAAGAGATTTAACTTAGGCAACATCTGTGTTACCAGAACTGGCAGTGATGGACCACAGTTTAAATGACCTGTCTCAACTTTTGGTTAGTGAGCTGATTTGGCATGCTAATGTATAGTTTTTACTATCAGTTCCCTTCTTTTCCCTTATTTTCCTTACATTTTAAAATATATTTATTTTTTTATTTATATTTTTGGCTGTGCTGGATCTTTGTTGCTCTGCATGAACTTTCTCTAGTTGTAGTGAACTGGCACTGCTCTCTAGCTGTGGTGTATGGGCTTCTCATTGCCGAGGCTTCTCTTGTTGTAGATCACAGGCTCTAGGCACATGGGCTTTAGTAGTTACATTGATTGGCCCAGTAGTTGTGGTGCATAGGCTTAGCTGCCCTGTGGCATGTAATGTTTTCCTAGACCAGGGATCGAACCAGTGTCCCTTGCATTGCAAGGCAGGTTCTTAAACAGTGGACCCATCAGGGAAGCTTGCTACATCATTTTAACTTGAAAAATATTATCAGCCATTTTAAAAATTAGAGATTTCACACTCACATCAAAAATAAATGGTTCAAAAATGTGGGAGCAAAAATTAACTTGCAGTATAGATACAGTAAGTTGAAATGGTTTTTTGTTTTCATTTGCCAATTGTTAACACTGTATCTGCTGATGATAACTATTCTGGTGTGCACCATCCTCAGTCTGGAAAACAAGGATGGTCTTTCCTGACTTCCATTTATACTTTTTACATGGCCACAGTTGAAAAATAGAAGCTTATAAAAATACCTGGATCTCAAACGTTTTATAAAAGTATTGTTCAGATATAAGTGGATACCATTCTATATTTTGAAGTGTAATGTGTATACTTTCCTCCAGTGGGTAATTAAGGGGTAGATTATATATAATAGCAAGAGTTGCAGTCCTTAAAATAAAATTGGAAAAATTCTTCCCAAGCTGCATTCAACTAATACCATCCATATTATCTTCAGTCAGACCTTCCCACCAAATGAGGCATTCCAGATACCTTATAAACATAAAACTATTCTAAAAGCCTGATACACTTGATCACTGATTACCCAATTACTTAAGAGGGCGAATCTGAGCACAAATAAAAGTATGTAAGTACAGATTTGTTTTTAATTATAAAAAGCTAAATTAATTAAAATACAGAGGTATTACTGTGAAAGTGAAAAGTGAACGTGATCGCTCAGTCATGAAGGGAAAATTACTGTGAAGGGACAAATATATCAGAAATTGTCTTAAATGTGATTTTTAGTAGTCAAGTGTCTTATATCATTTAACAGCAGAAAATTAAGACAGTGGGCATGCTGCTGCTGCTGCTGCTAAGTCGCTTCAGTCCTGTCCGACTCTGTGCGACCCCAGAGACGGCCGCCCACCAGGCTCCCCCGTCCCTGGGATTCTCTAGGTAAGAGTACTGGAGTGGGTTGCCATTTCCTTCTCCAAGGCATGAAAGTGAAAAGTGAAAGTGAAGTCGCTCAGTCGTGTCTGACTCCTGGTGATCCCATGGACTGCAGCATACCAGGCTCCTGCATCCATGGGATTTCCCAGGCAAGAGGACTGGAGTGGGTTGCCATTGCCTTCTCCAAAGACAATGGGCGTAAGTGTGTTTTTTACTTCCTCAGGTGCTATTTGGTTTTCTTTTTGTAATTGTGAAATTAAATTTAACAAGTGGTAAAAAGTGAAATCATTTTAAATATATTTGATATTTAATTTTCGACAAGAGTAAACACTGTTTCATCTGCTTGAGGTCATTTCTGATGAGCTGTATCAGTAAAAATAGATCACCTTGAAGATACAGGATAACAGCAATGTTAGATTCACATATCCTCTGAAAAAGAATAAAATAGAACACAGTAATAATTTATGATCATGCAAATCTAAAAGGTCCTAAATTTCCATTTTTTTCCAAGTTTTTCTCAAGTTAAACTTAGAATAAAGGGATATTTCCCCCTTGAATTATTCTTTATTTCTATCTGATTAAAGAAAGTTAGAGTTTCTATTAAACACATGCTCAGGAGCACTGTGATATTAAAAGGAAACAAGAAGCTGTTGCTGTTTGGATATTTTCAACCTGAAAAATGGCAGTTCCATTAGGCTATTAATCCAAAGTATTAGCCAGTATGTGTTTTCTGATGAAGTTTCAACATAGCAGAACCACATGTAAGGGTGGAAGGTCATGGATACAATTGAGATGTTGCTCAGCCAGAAGTGAAGAATTATCAGTGTATTACTTCCATCTTATTATACAAACATCCATAATAATCTTTGTTCTCAAATCAATGCATCTCCATTTCTGGTACTGATTTGAGGTGATTTTGCAATGGTAGATTGTGTCCTGGGGTTTGAAGAAATATTTGGTATCTAAATAATGCCTTAGAATAGAGGAAAGTGATAAGAAATGATTGTCACTAAGACACATATGTCAGAGGAATGATCAGAATGCTTTTATTGATGATGCAGAGAATAATTCTAGCTCCTAGCAGAGAATGGTGAATCAGGATACCAGCTATCAGATAGATTCTATGTATAATTAAGAGGAACATGAGAGCAACCATCCTTTGACTTGTGGCAGTCATTAATTTGTGGTATGTTAGACCTTTCCCCTAGAACCTCATACAGATTCTTTGCGATATCTCTTAGGTTATGATTGCAATGAACTCTCTCTTTTTTATTTTCTTTTACCTATATTTTATTTAGCAAAATGCTGCTTTATTTTCACTGTGATTGAGAGTTTATTCCCATTAAATATTCATGATCAACCTTGAAGAAAAATCATAGATCAAAAATATTATTGAAAAATTTAGATTACATAACAAAGACAAAATATTGTGAACACAGTGGGAGATTGCAGCACAAAGAGAAGTATGGAAAATTTCACGAAGAATATTTTTAAAGGCTTAAGTATGGAAGGAAATTTTTAAAATATAAGGGTAAAGTGCTTACCTTACTTTATTATATTTTAAACATATGAAGTTATGAAAATTATGACATGGAACTGATGCAGAAACAAATCAGTGAAAATAAATAGAAATATACATTCATATAATAATGTCAGTTAAAGCAGTAATGGGGCAAGAGATTTTTAAGATTAAGTTGCTTAAAAATTGCTTTTACATTTGGCTTCTCTGGTAGTACAGCTAGTAAAGAATCCACCTGCAATGCAGGAGACCTGGGTTTGATTCCTAGGTCAGGAAGATCCCCCAGAGAAGAAAAATGGCAACACACTCCAGTATTCTCATCTGGAAAATCCCCTGCACAAAGGAGCCTGGTGGGCTACAGTCCATGGGGTCACAAATAGTTGGATATAACTGAACGACAAAGCATGGAAGTAATTTAGGTCTCAGTTTTACATATTACACTAAAGTCAATTCTGCATATACTAAAGATTTATAAAATAATACTATTCCTAGAATAAAATATACATCAGTCAGATCAGTCGGTCAGTCAGTTCAGTCGCTCAGTCATGTCCCACTCTTTGCGACCCGATGAATCGCAGCACACCAGGCCTCCCTGTCCATCACCAACTCCCGGAGTCTACCCAAACTCATGTCCATTGAGTCAGTGATGCCATCCAGCCATCCCATCCTCTGTCATCCCCTTCTCCTCCTGCCCCTAATCCTTCCCAGAATTAGGGTCTTTTCCAATAAGTCAACTCTTTGCATGAGGTGGCCAAAGTATTGGAGTTTCAGCTTCAACATCAGTCCTTCCAATGAACACCCAGGACTGATCTCCTTTACGATGGACTGGTTGGATCTCCTTTCAGTCCAAGGGACTCTCAAGAGTCTTCTCCAACACCACGGTTCAAAAGCATCAATTCTTCGGGGCTCAGCATTCTTCACAGTCCAACTCTCATATCCAAACATGACTACTGGAAAAACCATAGCCTTGGCTAGGCAGACTTTTGTTGACTAAGTAATCTCTGCTATTTAATATACTGTCTAGGTTGGTCATAACTTTCCTTCCAAGCAGTAAGCATCTTTTAATTTCATGGCTACAATCACCGTCTACAATGATATTGGGGCCCCAAAAAATAAAGTCTGACACTGTTTCCACATCTATTTCCCATGAAGTGATGGGACCAGATGCCATGATCTTAGTTTTCTGAATGTTGAGCTTTAAGCCAACTTTTTCACTCTCCTCTCTCACTTTCATCAAGAGGCTCTTTAGTTCTTCTTCACTTTCTGCCATAAGGGTGGGATCATCTGCATATCTGAAGTTATTGATATTTCTCCCAGCAATCTTGATTCCAGCTTGTGTTTCTTCCAGCCCAGCATTTCTCATGATGTACCCTGCATATAAATTAAATAAGCAGGATGACAATATACAGCCTTGACGTACTCCTTTTCCTATTTGGAACCAGTCTGTTGTGCCATGTCCAGTTCTAACTGTTGCTTCCTGACCTGCATACAGGTTTCTCAAGAGACAGGTCAGATGGTCTGATATTCCCATCTCTTTCAGAATTTTCCACAGTTTATTGTGGTCCACACACTCAAAGGCTTTGGCATAGTCAATAAAGCAGAAATAGATGTTTTTCTGGAACTCTCTTGCTTTTTTGATGATCCA
The DNA here is from genome assembly GCF_054371585.1 of Giraffa tippelskirchi. Classification (NCBI taxonomy): domain Eukaryota; kingdom Metazoa; phylum Chordata; class Mammalia; order Artiodactyla; family Giraffidae; genus Giraffa; species Giraffa tippelskirchi. The sequence continues at coordinate 82,366,283 of NC_137275.1, read as the reverse complement.
GTGGATGTTGGCAATTTGATCTCTGGTTCCTCTGCCTTTTCTAAAACCAGCTTGAATATTTGGAAGTTCACGGATCACGTATTGCTGAAGCCTGGCTTGGAGAATTTTGAGCATTTCTTTACTAGTGAGATGAGTGCAATTGTGTGGTAGTTTAAGAATTCTTTGGCATTGCCTTTCTTTGGGATTAGGATGAAAACTGACCTTTTCCAGTCCTGTGGGCACTGCTGAGTTTACCTATATAACATTGTACTGTTAGGACTTTCAGTGTTTGAGCCCATGGACATTAAAAGAAATTAAATCATTAATACATTTTGCAAAATAAAAATAAAACTCTTTATGGAAAAATATTTATATAAGTAGATATGCCTTTATAGGTGAAGAGTTTTTGTGTTTTTCAATTTATCAAGGGGCAAATGATTTTTTTTTTTTTTTTTTATAAATTTATTTATTTTAGTTGGGGGCCAATCACTTCACAACATTGCAATAGTTTTTGCCATATATTGACATGAATCAGCCATGGGTTTACATGTGTTCCCCCTCCTGGACCCCCCACCCACCTCCCTCCCCATCCCATCCTTCTGGATCATCCCATTGCCCCGGCCCTGAGCCCTTGTCTCATGCATCGAACATGGAATGGTGTTCTGTTTCACATATGATAATATACATGTTTCAATGCTATTCTCCCAGAACGTCCCACCCTCACCTTCTCCCTCAGAGTCCATAAAATTGTTCCATGCATCTGTGTCTCTTATTCTGTCTCGCATATAGTGTATTGAGTTTGTGAAATGTTGTTCCTAATACCTTTTCCAATGTGTAGCTAAGTATGTTGGAAATGAAATTTCAAAAAGAACGGGAATGGCACATTGACTAATAAAGAAAAGCTTTTTCATCTTTTTTAATGACTGATAAGAGACACATATAGTTTGCCTCTTATTCATCCATTCACTGAGGGAAGGATCTCTGCCCCTACTTGTGTGAAATGACCAAACAATTCTGTCGGAGAAGCGAAACCCGTTGAGGTTGAGGATCGGTGGGGTGCAGTTGGTCCAGCTGACAGGGAAACTAGCCAAATGAGGAGCCTTTCCCCCTGGTCGGTACATGTCTGGTGAGAGCAGAACTCACAGTTAGGAGCCCTGTGAGGCTCAAAGATATCAAGGCAAAATATGAGGTTTTAGGCCTTATATTGCAATTAAACATTTGATGCTTTCTCATTAAGCACATATTTTAGTGATATTGGTATTTTTAGAAAGTGGAAGAACTAACTCTCTTGGTAGCCAGGTAGACATTTGGTCAGAAGGGCTACATGGTGAGGTGCTTGTCAAAAATTTGAACTTTACAAGTGTCCAATAAAGGCAGTGTGTGGCATTGAAGTAGGGAATGCATGTCCCCAGGGAGCCTTAATTTAGACTAATTAATGGTTGTGACAGTAATGACAATCAATAGAGGTCCAGTTGCTATTTTGTAACTTAAATAGTAGAATTGAGGCAGCTGTTAGGTCTCTGTATTAAACTAGGGCCGTGGTGGGTTATTTTTGCACAATGAGTGCCATAACTATGGGGAATTTAGATAATTCAATGGTGAAGTGAGGCATAGCTATCTATTTACTATTTTATATTCAGAAATTCCCCTAAGATTACTAGGGGATTATGCTTAAATTTAGTGGTATCCCTGGGTATAACTGTAATTTAAGCCCTAGTATTATTTAAGTCCCTGAAATCTTGTGAAATAGTGTATTTCAGCTGATGTTAAAGTTCATTCAGAACCTATAGTATAGAGATGCAAAACCCAATTAATATCCATTTTTATATTGGCTGTAAATTTTTAAAGCAAATTTTAGATTTCCAGTTTGGTCAAATTTTGAATCTCTATTTTAATTATATTTTTGTGTGTGTTCAGATATTTTTATTTCCTCCTTTATTTTTTTGTCACTGGATATATTTAGTGTGAGAGATTCTTTCTTATCCTGTTCAGTTTTATAAATTATTTTATTCAAAAAGTCTCAAATCAGTGTCGTTAGGGATAGGGGCCTCCCAGTGCTAGTGGTTGTATATGGTTTAAGGAATCTGGTTAGATAAGATTTGAATTAATCCCTTCACTACACTAGATGTCTTCCCTTATAACTCTGAAGATTGGGTTCTTTGTTAACAGAGGCATATGTAGGGGGATCGTGCAATGGAACGCCCCTGGGCCATAATTCAGAGCCTCGTGGATCAAAACCATTCTGTGCTACAGCCTGTGGAAGTTTGACTTTCTAGCTGTGTATTTGTAGTTTTGGGGTGATAAGGAAACTAGTCAGATGAGGAGGCTTTCCTGCTGAGTGGGGGCATATATGGTGAGAGCCCAGGAACTCAGGGGCCAGTGAAGCTCAAAGATGTCAAAACAGTACGTGAAATTTTAGCGCCTGCAATAACCCTAAGTCATGTGATGTTTGTGTGTGTGTGTGTGTATATACATGTATACACACACACACACACACATATATATATATATTCTCACTAATGTTTGTGTATATATGTATATTTAATTTTTATTTTTTATTGAAGTAGATATTCTAATATTATCACCATATTACCATATTAATTCAAGCATTTTCTAAGCACCTACTATATTTAGTGCACTGTGTTAACTTTGCTAGATGATTTAAAATCAGTAAGAGTAACTACCTAATAACAAATATTTGACAAGCTATTACAGATCTATTAAGATATGTATGTTTTATCACTCTAGTACATAATGCAAAATGCGGTTAAAAAGTAAGTAATCTAATATGTCAGAAACACAGTTGTTTCCTAAGATATGGAGTTATAATTTGGCCAAGATGTTTGGCCAACTAGAATAAAATTAAAGTGTATTTTACCCTCTTGATATAGTTGTTTCTCATAGGTTTCCTACGAGCAGCATTTTTTATCCTATCGCTCTATAGTCACAGTTGAGATTTTATATATTTATGAGTATATATTCCAATCCCAAAGAAGGGCAATGACACAGAATGTTCAAACTACCACATAATTGCACTCATTTCACACGCTAGCAAAATAGTGCTCAAAATCCTTCAAGCTAGGATTCAGCGGTATGTGAACTGGGAACTTCCAGATGTACAAGCTGGATTTAGAAAAGGCAGAGGAACCAGAAATCAAATAGCCAGGATCTGTTGGATCATAGAAAAAGCTAGAAAATTTGAGGAAAAACATCTACTTCTGCTTCTTGACTACACTAAAGCCTTTTGACTGTATGGATGACAACAAATTGTGGGAAATTCTTAAAGAGATAGGAATACCAGACCACCTTACTTTCCTTCTGCAAAAACCTGTATGCAGGTCAAGAAGCAAAAGTTAGAACCAGACATAGAACAACAGACTGGTTCCAAGTTGGGAAAGGAGTACATCAAAGCTGTATATTGTCATACTACTTATTTAACTTATATGCAGAGTACATCATGCAAAATGCCAGGCTGGATGAAGCACAAGCTGAAATCGAGATTGCAGAGAAAAAAGAAAGGTTGCAGAGAGAAACAGGAATAACTTCATATATGCAGATAACACCACATTTCTGGTGGAAAGTGAAGAGGAATTATAGCCTTTTGATGAAAGTGAAAGAGAAGAGTGAAAAAGCTGGCTTAAAACTCAACATTCAGAAACAGAACACCATTCCATGTTCGATGCATGAGACAAGGGCTCAGGGCCGGGGCAATGGGATGATCCAGAAGGATGGGATGGGGAGGGAGGTGGGTGGGGGGTCCAGGAGGGGGAACACATGTAAACCCATGGCTGATTCATGTCAATGTATGGCAAAAACTATTGCAGTGTTGTGAAGTGATTGGCCCCCAACTAAAATAAATAAATTTATAAAAAAAAACAAAAAAAACAAAAAAAACTCAACATTCAAAAAATGAAGATCATGGCATCAGGCCCAATCATTTCATGGCAAATAAATGGTGAAACAGTGGAAATAGTGACAGATTTTATTTTCTTGGGCTCCAAAATCACTGCAGATGTAACTGCAGCCTTAAAATTAAAAGATGCTTGCTCATTAGAAGAAAGGCATGACAAACATAGACAGTGTATTAAAAAGCAGAGACATTACTTCGCCTGCAAAGTTCTGTATAGTCAAAGCTATGGTTTTTCCAGTAGTCATGTACAGATGTGAGAGCTGGACAACAAAAAAGGCTGAGCAACCAAGAATTGATGCCTTTGAACTGTGGTGTTGGAGAAGAGTCTTGAGAGTCCCTTGGACTGCAAGGAGATCCAACCAGTCCATCCTAAAGGAAATCAACCCTGAATACACTGGAAGGACTGATGCTGAAGCTGAAGCTCCAGTATTTTGGCTACTTGATGCGAAGAACTGACTCATTGGAAAAGACTCTTATCCTGGGAAAGATTGAAGGCAGGAGGAGAAGGGGATGACTGACGATGACATGGTTGGAATGCATCATTGATTCAGTGCACATGAGTTTGAGCAGACTCCAGGAGATGAAAAACAGGGAAGCCTGGCTTGCTGCAGTCCATGGGGTCACAAAGAGTTGGACATGGCTGAGTGACTGAACAGCAACAACAAGATACTTATGATATCAACATTAATGCATTTTTCTTTTCCTTTTAGATTTTGATGTTAATTCTCACATCCAATAGTTTTATTATTAACTTTTACAAATATATAGAGAAAACCAGATCTTAATCTTCCTCACTGAATAATAAGGAAATTAGGTTTGGGCTTGTTTTAAAGAGATGAAAGATTATGCCTTTGGCATTTTATTCATAGATGAAAAGGGACAGAATTTACATTTGATAAGCACCTACCACATTCTGTATATTTGCAAGCATTATTTTACTTAACCTCATAACAATCCAGAGAGTGATGCCTATAATTTACAGATGCCATTGAGAACCAGAGATATTAACTTACTTGCTCTGAAGCACAGAGTAAGTAATTGTCTGTGTGAGGATCTGAGCTCAGGCTGATATCCAAATTATGTTCTCTTTCCATTCAACATAAAACTGTCCCTGTATGGAAACATAGAAAAACTCATGAGTCCTCTCCTGCTACATGACATATCATTTAGAGTTAAAATTTTTTACTGACACTATTAAATGGTCCCACTTTGGAGAGATTTAGAGAATTTGCTTATCCATTTAACGAACATTTATAGAGTGTTTACTATGTACCAAGCACTGTTTTATACTCAGAGGATAGAATAGGAAGAAAACTACATCTCTGCTCTATAGTTTATATTTCAATGAGCAAGGAAAGTTTTATGTAAACAAACAAATATATGAAAATATAGTTTTAATACGGTAGAAAGAAAAATACACAAGAAAGGAAAGGGTGAGCATCAGGGCAACTAGTGGCTGGGGAGTGTTGTTTTAACTAGAGTAACCAGGGAATGTTAAACTCCTAGTCTGCAGTGTTAAGGATTGTAAAAAATTTTTTCATTGAAGACACACAACCTACAAATAGACTGAAAACATTCATAGTAACCAGAGAAGCCAGTATTACTAGGAGAATATTGGTACTGTTGGCAGAACTTTGTAAAGGATGAGGTTCTTAAGTTAGTGCATTATTTCTTGCAGCTGCATATAATGTGGCTGCAAAGTTGGTTTGTGCAAGGAAGTTGATTTCAAGTCATGGTTAAAGTATCACTCATGAATTTAGAATCACTCAGACATACAAATCTTTCATTTTATCCCCATATGTTGTTATGAGCCTTAATTAACGTTACTCCTATAACAACAAATCAAAGAAAGCACAGACAGCCTAGACTAGTATGCAAGACTCATTCCATTTAAGAAGTACATTTATGTTTCCACTGAAGACACAGCAGATCCATCATCATAAATTTATATACACTTTATATAGCACTGAGTTTTTTATGGGTACTTTATTGGCTTTAACATTTATGAAATAGTAGCCATTTTAACTCCATATACTCAAACATTGATTTTTCTCAACACAGTATGATTGCTACAACAGCATTCCTTTAAAAAATAATAGGGTAAAGCAGCTGTCTACTGACAGTTTCTATTGATCATGCATAGGAATTTGAATTCATGGTATAGCAGAATACTATAAATTTCAGGGTTTTTTTTTTTTTGTATTGGTTTCTGCTTTTAACTACAAACAGCGTTTTGCCTATCATGGAGAATTATTTTTGTAGTAGCCAGCATTCATAAATAACAATTGAAAATATTTACTTGAATAAGAATGCAAACCTTTTGTTCAACGAAAATTGAACATGTAGAAACTAAATGAATAAGTTAGTGGGTATATACGTCATCAGTTAAGACAAATATGTGCATCTTATCTGAATTATCCATATCTACTACTAATCAATCTATCTGTCTATCTACCTACCTACCTTCCTATCTAGTATATATGTGTGTAGGTGCTCAGTCACTCAGTCCTATCTGATTCTTTGTGGCCCGGTGGACTGTAGCCCCTCAGGCTCCTCTGCCCATGAACTTTTCTAGGCAAGAATACTGGAATGGGATGCCATTTTTCTACTCCAGGGAATCTTCCTAACCCAGGAATTGAACCCACATCTCTTGCCATCTCCTGCACTGGCAGGCAGATAGATTGTTTACCACTAGTGCCACCTGGAAAGCCCATCCAGTACTACATATATAGCCCAAAGTAAAAAAGGACATGAATAAAAAGCTCACATATAAATAAAAGCAAAAATATTTAATATCACTAATAATCAAAATAATGTAAATTAAAATAAAATATGAAAATATCTATTAAGTAAAAAACTAAATGATAGTGTTATTAAGGCTCAAACACTTATAATTTTATTTAAAATAATTTATTCTCAATCTTATACAAAATATTTAATATTATTTACTAAAATATATTGAAGAAGGGCATAGCAACCCACTCCAGTATTCTTACCTGGAGAATCCCATGGACAGAGGAGCCTGGTGGGCCACAGTCCATGGGTTGCAAAGAGTTAGACATGATTGAAACGACTTTAGTACGCACCCACACACTAAAATATACAACAAACGGTAAAAAAAAAAAAAAAAATCTGCCTGCAATGCAGGAAACCTGGGTTTAATCCCTATATAGGGCAGATCCCCTGGAGAAGGGCATGGCAATCTACTCCAATATTCTTGCCTGGGGAATCCCATGGACAGAGGAGTCTAGCAGGTTCACACAGAGTCGGACACGGCTGAAGCGACTTAGTATGCATGTACACATAACAAATATTGTCTTAAGAGTAAGGCAAAGGGATATATAATTGATCAAGATATTTTTTCTTGATGTTAGACTGAAGGGAAAATATATTTTCTTGGTTTATCCTGAAATACTAAAGTAGGTTTTAAACTACATCTTTACCATAATGAGAATTTTTGTTCTTGTAAAGTTGTTTGTTAAGCATGAATCAGTGCAAACTGATAGTGTAAGGCCTACCATAAATCACTGAATTCTAAACATAGACAAAAGCTCTTAAAACTGTTCAGTATGCAAGTTTTATATTGATCCAAAGAATAATATTTAGAATATCTAAATAATGTATTGCAGGCATATGCCCTAAAAGTTGAGGAGTAATTCACTTAAAATTGGCAAAGGATAACATTCCTCTTATTTTTGCCAAATACTCCCAGTAATATGCAACACATCAGATTATTTCCTTTGGGAATCCAACTAGTGTATTTCAGAAGATGAACCTAAACTTTTTACTGGTATCAAAGAAAACGTCCACTTGCCAACATGAGGAGCTTGGTGTGAAGGAGAACTAAAAAAAAATAAAGGATTACTGGAGTCAACGTAAATTGTTGTTGATACAACATTCTACCCATTCAAGGAGATAGGACTGCCTCAAGATATTTGTGTCAAGATGTCAGTAATGGGAAGAAGCTCACAGACCAATTGGCTAGATGATGTCATTAATAAACATTGAATAAAATTGGATAAGAAAATTAAAAGAGAAAACTTCAGGGTCTATATTTTCAGAGAAAATGTTAGAATATTTTCTAAGGATTTGTAGCAGGCATATTAAGACAAATTATGTGAAGAGAGGCAAATCCTACGAATGCGAGAAAGCTCCCAAGTCATTTAGACATGACAAAGATGTAACTTTGCAAGTCTCAATGGCCAAAAAATTACCTGAAAAGCTTGTAGTAATGCAGATTTTCAGATCCTGACCCTAGAAACTCAATTTCAGAAGACCTGGAGTGGAGTTTGAGGATCTCCACTCTATTTAATATGCATTGGAAATGACCTTGAATCAGATACTCCAGTATAACCACTTTGAGGAATGTTATTTCTATAGGAGGAAACACTGTAGTTTAACGGAGAAACAGCACAATGATTTTGAAATAATTCAATTGCAACAAGTTCTAAGGTTTATCAAGTCTTCTTTCTTGGTAGATTTTCTTAGGAGGTATTATTTCCCTTCACAACAAGACAGATGAATGAATGATGTCTAGAAATGTTCTAGGAACTTAGCAATTCTTTCAAAACAATAAAATAGTTATATTCACAAAGATAGTTACATATGATACATGTATGTTGTGGTTAAAAATAATAAATTATATGCCTATGAGAATATTTATGTAAATTGTTTCATCATGTTGAATTGTATAAATTAAATTGATTAAATGACTATCAATAAGATTATTATATTAGCATATGTTTTATAAATAGTATATAAATATAGTGTTAATTGAAACAGAAATCAAAGTTAATGTAAATGATGATAATAACTATATAAATTAGTCATGTGCATGATAATATTCACAGGGAAACTTTGGAAGAATTAAAATATTTATGTTTGGAGTGGGAAAAATTATACTTTTTATATAGTTTCATAGTTGTTTTATTATATTTCAAAACTGAAAGTTAGTACTAAAATTATTTTAATTAGTTACATTAAAATTATAACTTGCTTTCAGGAGAGAGATGATAGGTTAGTATTTTGGCCAAGCTTATATTGATATACATATAATACTTGGTTGTCATTGTTTAGTCACTGAGTCATGTTCGACTCTGTGACAATATGGGCTGTACCCCTCTGTCCATGAGATTCTCCAGGCAAGAATATTGAAGTGGGTTGCCATTTCCTTTGCTCATAATTTTTGGGGAAAATATTACTGCCTACTTCTTCAAGGGATTTTATCGTAATGTTTGAAATGAGAAGTCCATGGGAAAAAAAATATTATACTAAATTTTGGCTGCCTATATGGATGGTGAAGAAAGCTGAGCACCGCAGAATTGATGCTTTTGAACTTTGGTGTTGGAGAAGACTCTTGAGAGTCCCTTGGACTGCAAGGAGATCCAATCAATCCATCCTAAAGGAGATCAATCCTGGGTGTTCATTGGAAGGACTGATGTTGAAGCTGAAACTCCAATACTTTGGCCGCCTCATGTGAAGAGATGACTCATTGGAAAAGACCCTAATGCTGGGTAGGATTGGGGGCAGGAGGAGAAGGGGACGACAGAGGATGAGATGGTTGGATGGCATCACTGACTCAATGGACATGGGTTTGGGTGGACTCCAGCAGTTGGTGATGGACAGAGAGGACTGGCGTGCTGCAATTCATGGGGTCGCAAATAGTCGGACACGACTGAGTGACGGAACTGAACTGAACTGATAAATCTAATTTGAAAAAGAGCTTCAGTGAAACCTTAATGATTAACTTTCATAGGTTCCAGAGAATTGCTTCCAAGGTAAGAGAAACCCAGGGAATATGGTAGGCACTGAGAGAAGGGATCAGGGGGCAGACAGGCTGAAACTGCAGTCACAGACAACTAGCCAATCAGATCACATGGACCACAGCCTTGACTAACTCAATGAAAATAAGCCATGCCATGTGGAGCCACCCAAGGCAGACGGGTCATGGTGGAAAGGTCGGACAGAATGTGGTCCACTGGAGAAGGGAATGGTAAACCTCTTCAGTATTCTTGCCTTGAGAACCCCATGAACTGTATGAAAAGGCAAAAAGATAGGATACTGAATGACGAACTCTGCAGATCAGTAGGTGCCCAATATGCTACTGGAGATCAGTGGAAAAATAACTCCAGAAAGAATGAAGGGATGGATCCAAAGCAAAAACAACACCCAGGTGTGAATGGGACTAGTGATAGAAGCAAGATTCAATACTGTAAAGAGCAATATTGAATAGGAACCTGGAATATTTGGTCCATGAAACAGGGCATTTTGGAAGTGGTCAAACAGGAGATGACAAGAGTGAACATTGACATTCTAGGAATCAGTGAACTAAAATGGACTGGAATGGGTGAATTTTACTCAGATGACCATTATATCTACTACTGTGGGCAGAAATCCCTTAGAAGAAATGGAGTAGCCATCATAGTCAATGAAAGAGTCCAAAATGCAGTACTTGGATGCAATCTCAAAAACGACAGAATGATCTTTGTTTGTTTCCAAGGAAAACCATTCAATATCACGGTAATTCAAGTCTATGCCCGACCAGTAACGCTGAAGAAGCTGAAGTTGAACAGTTATATGAAGACCTACAAGACCTTCTAGAACTAACACCCAAAAAAGATGCCCTTTTCATTATAGGGGACTGGAATGCAAAAGTAGGAAGTCAAGAAACACCTGGAAAACAGGCCAGTTTGGCATTGGAGTACAGAATGAAGCAGGACAAAGGCTAATAGAGTTTTGCCAAGAGAACACACTGGTCAGAGAAAGCACCCTTTTCCAACAACACAAGAGAAGACTCCACACATGGACATCACCAGATGGTCAACACAAAAATCAGATTGATTATATTCTTTGCAGCCAAAGATGGAGAAGCTCTATACAGTCAGCAAAAACAAGACCGGGAGCTGACTGTGGCTCAGATAATGAACTCCTTATTGCCAAATTCAGACTGAAATTGAAGAAAGTGGAGAAAACCACAGACTATTCAGGTATGACCTAAATCAAATCCCTTATTACTATACAATAGAAGTGAGAAATATGTTTAAAGGACTAGATCTGATAGACAGAATCCCTGATGAACTATGGATGGAGGTTCGTGACATTGTACAGGAGATAGGAATCAAGACCATCCCCAAGAAAAAAGAATGCACAAAAGCAAATTGGCTGTCTGAGGAGGCCTTACAAATAGCTGTGAAAAGCAAATGAGAAAGAAAAGATACACCAATTTGAATGCAGAATTCCAAAGAATAGCAAGGAGAGATAAGAAAGCCTTCCTCAGTGATCAATGCAAAGAAATAGAGGAAAACAACGGAATGGGAAAGACTAGAGATCTCTTCAAGAAAATTAGAGATACCAACAGAACATTTCATGCAAAGATGGGCTCGATAAAGGACAGAAATGGCATGGACCTAACAGAAGCAGAAGATATTAAGAAGAGGTGGCAAGAATACACAGAAGAACTGTGCAAAAAAGATCTTCATGACCCAGATAATCACGACGGTGTGATCACTCATTGAGAGCCAGACATCCTGGAATGTGAAGTCCAGTGGGCCTTAGAAAGTATCACTACAAACAAAGCTAGTGGAGGTGATGGAATTCCAGTTGAGCTATTTCACATCCTGAAAGATGACGTTGTGAAAGTGCTACACTCAATATTCCAGCATATATAGAAAACTCAGCAGTGACCACAGGGCTGGAAAAGGTCAGTTTTCATCCCAATCCCAAAGAAAGGCAATGCCAAAGAATGCCCAAACTACCGCACAATTGCACTCATCTCACACGCTAGTAAAGTAATGCTCAAAATTCTCCAAACCAGGCTTCAGCAATACGTGAACCATGAACTTCCAGATGTTCAAGCTGGTTTTAGAAAAGGCAGAGGAACCAGAGATCAAATTGCCAACATCCACTGGATCATCAAAAAAGCAAGAGAGTTCCAGAGAAACATCTATTTCTGTTCTATTGACTATGCCAAAGCCTTTGACTGTGTGGATCACAATAAACTGTGGAAAATTCTGAAAGAGATGGGAATACCAGACCGCCTGACCTGCCTCTTGAGAAACCTGTATGCAGGTCAGGAAGCAACAGTTAGAACTGGACATGGAACAACAGACTGGTTCCAAATAGGAAAAGGAGTCTGTCAAAGCTGTGTATTGTAACCCTGCTTATTTAACTTATATGCAGAGTACGTCATGAGAAACACTGGGCTGCAGGAAACACAAGCTGGAATCAAGATTGCCGGGAGAAATATCAGTAACCTCAGATATGCAGATGACACCACCCTTATGGCAGAAAGTGAAGAAGAACTAAAGAGCCTCTTGATGAAAGTGAGAGAGGAGAGTGAAAAAGTTGGCTTAAAGCTCAACATTCAGAAAACTAAGATCATAGCATGCAGTCCCATCAGTTCATGGTGGATAGATGGGGAAACAGTGGAAACAGTGGCTGACTTCATTTTTCTGGGCTCCAAGATCACTGCAGATATTGATTGCAGCAATGAAATTAAAAGATGCTTACTCCTTGGAAGGAAAGTTATGGCCAGCCTAGACAGCATATTAAAAAGCAGAGACATTACTTTGCCAACAAAGTTCCATCTAGTCAAGGCTATGGTTTTTCCAGTGGTCATGTATGGATGTGAGAGTTGGACGGTGAAGAAAGCTGAGCGCTGAAGAATTGATGCTTTTGAGCTGTGGTGTTGGAGAAGACTCTTGAGAGTCCCTTGGACTGCAAGGAGATCCAACCCAACTGATCCATCCTAAAGGAGATCAATCCTGGGTGTTCATTGGAAGGACTGATGTTGAGGCTGAAGCTCCAGTACTTTGGCCACCTGATGCCAAGAGCTGACTCACTGGAAAAGACCCTGATGCTGGGAAGGATTGAGGGCAGAAGGAGAAGGGGATGACAGAGGATGAGATGGCTTGATGGCATCACTGACTCAATGGACATGGGTTTGGGTGGACTCAGGGAGTTGGTGAGGGACAGGGAGGCCTGACGTGCTGCAGTTCATGGGGTCTCAAAGAGTCGGACAGGACTGAGCGAGTGAACTGTACTGAACTGAACTGATGTATTGAAAAAAATAGGGCCCACATACAAAAGCATTTGCACTTGCGAGGCAAGGGCCATTGACTGTTTGAAAAGGGGAATGATGCTCTATGGAAATCATTTTGAGGTGACAATTCTCTGTCACACTCACAGTGCTTTCATTTTAGGTAGGGAAGGAGGTCCAAGATGTTAAAGCTCATTTAGATCTATCACTAAACATGATCTTTTAGCTAACAGATCACATTCCAAACATGAGATGCTCTACAGAGGGCTAAGTGACAGTCTTGCAACAGAAAGGCAATTCTCAATATAAAATCAAATATTTTTACTCTTATTTTCTTTTCCAATGATCTCTCCCATTATCTTTCACCTAAATCTTAAAGTTTCCCTTTTCAAATTTATTCTTTGCACTGACGTTAAAATGCTACTTCTCTATAGTGTAAGAGTTACAGAGAATGGGAAAATTTTATTTCTGTTGTATTTTCATGTGTATTTAACATAAAAAGTATTGTATATTTTAAACTTGCATTACAAAAATGATTTATCTAATACTAACCATCAAATATGGTTCCTTGAGAATGACGTTGTATCTATTCTCTTGAATATATTCTAATAGAAGCCAATAGAATATATACCTAAAGTATAATTTTAGGTGTTGTATTGTGACATCAAGTAAACAGTAGGATTCTAATGTACACCAAATTTGACTTTTATGATGAAAAACACTCATCTCTTTTCTGAACTCATATAACTTGCTCAGTAATATTTAGCAATATGATACTTAGATGATTTTAAGAACTCATTTGTTATTTGTGTTATGTTGTAATATTGGTATTTTTCCAGATTACATAAGGAAATCATAATTTTTACATGTGTAACATAATGAAAATAATTTGTTATATGAACTTTTAACTTGTTTAACTGTCAATAAAAAATTTATACAGGCATGCAACATCTGTCCTTTATCAAACATTTGACACTTGACACTTCTTTGGCTTACGTTTCCAAATTGTCTGTTCAAAGAGGAATGATAATTTAAAACTCAGTGTTTTTTTTCCCTTGTTTAATTTCCAATAACTCAAGTCTATAATTTTTAGACTTCAGAGTAATTTCTAATATTCTGAAATCAGGAATATTTATATTTTTTCTTTTCAGAATTTATTTTGAGATTGTTACAATAAATTGCTTTCCTAGGTAAGCAGTTTTAGGCATGGGCAAGGCTTCCTTCTGATAACTCCAGGGGAAAAAAAATAGAATTTGTTTTTGTTTACTTTAAATGCTTTCATAAATAATTACTCTATTTCTAAAATATATGTGGAGTTTCAATACTGTTGTTGTTGTTTAGTCACTAAGTCGTCTGACTCTTTGCAAACCCATGAACCTCCAGGCTCCTTTGTCCATGGGATTTCCCAGGCAAGAATCCTGGAGTGGATTACCATTTCCTTCTCCAGGAGATCTTCCTGACCCAGAGTTCGAACTCACATCTCCTGCATTGGCAGGCAGATTCTTTACCACTAAGCCACCAAGGAAGCAATAGAGTTACATTAATAACAATAAACACTAGTTTGAGTGCCAAGATCCCCTGGATAAGAAATAGCAACCCCCTCCAGTACTCTTGCTTGGAGAATCCCATGAATGGAGGATCCTGGTGGGCTATAGTCCATGGGGTTGCAAAGAGTTGGACACGACTTCACTTTCACTTTCACTTTCTCTCCAGCAAAATGTTCTGAAAATCTCAGTAGGCCTTTGTAAAATATCTCTACTCAGTTTTTGGCGATCCCAAGAGGGTGTCTCATATTTTTTACCAGTAACTTCTCTACTAAATTATGTTATGTGCAAAAATTCATCTCTTGGTCTGGCTGTTGTTAGGACATACTTTCTGTACCTTCATCTAGTGAGTGGGGAGACAATGAAGCCAACAACTAATCTACTGTTTTTAGCCAAGGGTGAAGAACCACCCTACCAGTCATTTCCTAATGACAATGAGCTCATCCTTTCCTTTGTTTAAATATGTTCATTAAGTTCTTAATATATGTGAGAAGCTACACCAGACACTGTACATGCAAAGATGAATATGCCTTGGCTCCTGTCCTGAATAAGCCCATAGTCTATTTAGGGCAAGAAGATAAGAAGACTGGAAGATAATACAATATGAAAAAAGCTATGCTAAGTAAGCACAGAAGGCTACAGACACATAGGAGAATCAAATCATTTCAGAAAGGTTCAGAAAGCTACAAGTAAAAAGTGATGTCTAGGCTGAAATGTGGTGTATAGAGGGAGTGTATAATAGTGTATAATAGTAACAGTTATTAATCTTTGTTATATTTTTACTAACTCGTAACTCACTATTTTTAGATTTAAGTAAAGTAATACATGTAGAATCTTAGAACAAGTGTGACTGACACATAGTAAGTTCCAAAAATATAAGATATCATTGTCATACATCAGTCACTATAGAAATTGTTAATGTCTCATTTATCATTTATTATTAATATGATCTTATTAATATACTATGATTGTATTATTTAATAAAATGTTATGACTACTACTATCTCCATTTTACCAATAGGAATAGCAAGTTTCAATAGCATTAACCTCTTGTGAAAGTTAACATAGATAGTAAGTGATGTAGCCTATTTCTAAACCTGGTTCTACCTGATTCCATAGCCTATGATTAATAAACTTCCTGAAAGGTGGTTTCCTACTCTAAAGCACTGTGTATGCAAAATAGCCTGAAATGAACTGAGATGACTGAGTAGTAAAGCCAGGGCATCACAAGTTGTTTTCTACAAGCTTGAGCTAGAGCTGTACGTGGAAAACCTGAGAGGTATACAGGGGTCATAATTTTAACTTTAAGAACAATGGGAACCTTTCAGCTTTAATTTATATCTCAATATTTTCACTTTCTGGTTCTTTTGAAACTAATAAATTGGAGAGGCACAGGAACGGATGCCAACCAGTCAATCAAAGAGATCAGTAATTCATTTGATGGCAAGTTGATGACATTGAACTCTTTTGAAGTATTGTGGAAAGGACAGACCAATAAGGAAGTTATGACATACCAGTAATACAGCCCAGGCTACTGCAATGCTAGTGTCCACAGTGCAACAACGCCACCCCTACCTGAAGCTGGTATCCTTGTCATCAGTAATGGTGTCTATCGATCAACAACATCCTGATGCTGCTTCCCCTGGCTATGGATGCATTGTGGTGCTACCTCCATGGTGATAGCCCAGCTGGGTGATGCTGATATGCTAGAACCTTCACCATCCTAAAGATGCATTATGGGTTTTTTGATCCCCAGAATTCCAATGCTTCAATGTCTTCTCTTCCAAAATGGAGAGAATGCTGTTGGTTAATTTTGGTGGAACTTAGGGATGTGACAGTTTATCTCAATGTCTCATACAAATTTCACTGATGTATACTTTAGGCTTTTACACTACAGTCCCTCACTTCCTTTGCCAACACAGTGCTGCTTAAAATAGATTTGTTGAAATAATTTATTTCAGTTTATTATCTCTTCCTCCATGAAAATGTTAAGTGTCTCCAAGGTCTGTTATCACTTCAGCTTTATAAGTTCAATAAAAATATATACGACTACGCATTTTGTTCCTGAAAATTATATATATACATATGTAATTTTATATTATATATACACAAAATTTTATATTTATATATATATATAAACACATGTATATATAAAATCCAAAAATAGCTATGCTAAAATCTTTTCTAGTGTTTTGACATAAAATTGTGTCAGGTCTCAGAATTTCATTCTGTTCCTAGTGCCACCAAGCCTTCTCTGATACCTTCTCTCTGATACCATTTTTCAAATACTTCATTTTGCATCTGCACTCTAGTAAAGGCAGTATATATCACATCAAGTGGTCATGTGGGATTGCCAGTCATGTCATGGGTTCAGTCAGACTACCATGTAATAAAGTCAGATGAGCCCAGCAGAAACCCAGTGTAAAAATGAAAATAGACATTTTTAATGGAGAACACTAGAATCAGGCATGTTCAAAGATCACAGTAAGTTATATGAGGAGATAGACCAGATCTCCATGGTACCAATACATGTTGCCCTGACTCCTATCAGCTTACACCCAAGCTCATGAGAACCAGCTGTTAGAGGATCAGAATACTTGACCAGATTCAAGGATAGGTCAGGTCGACATGTGGTTGCAAGATGGAAAAGTTTTATTACTACTTTCAGTTCAGTTCAGCTCAGTTCAGTCACTCAGTCATGTCTGAATCTTTGCAACCCCATGAATCGCAGCACACCAGGCCTCCCTGTCCATCACCAACTCATGGAATTTAGCCAGACTCGTGTCCATCAAGTCGGTGATGCCATCCAGCCATCTCATCCTCTGTCGTCCCCTTCTCCTCCTGCCCCTAATCCTTCCCAGCATCAGGGTCTTTTCCAATGAGTCAACTCTTTGCATGAGGTGGCCAAAGTATTGGAGTTTCAGCTTCAACATCAGTCCTTCCAATGAACACCCAGGACTGATCTCCTTTAGGATGGACTGGTTGGATCTTCTTGCAGTCCAAGGGACTCTCAAGAGTCTTCTCCAACACCACAGCTCAAAAGCATCAATTCTTCAGCGCTCAGCTTTCTTCACCATCCAATTCTCACATCCATACATGACCACTGGAAAAACCATAGCTTTGACTAGATGGACCTTTGTTGGTAAAGTAATGTCTCTGCTATTTAATATGCTATCTAGGTTGGTCATAACTTTCCTTCCAAGGAGTAAGCATCTTTTAATTTCATGGCTGCAATCATCATCTGCAGTGATTGTGGAGCCCCAGAAAACAAAGTCTGACACTGTTTCCCCATCTATTTCCCATGAAGTGATGGGACCAGATGCCATGATCTTAGTTTTCTGAATGTTGAGCTTTAAGCCAACTTTTTCACTCTCCTCTCTCACTTTCATCAAGAGGCTTTTTAGTTCTTCACTTTCTGCCATAAGGGTGGTGTCATCTGCATATCTGAGGTTACTGATATTTCTCCTGGCAATCTTGATTCCAGCTTGTGCTTCCTCCAGCCCAGCATTTCTCATGATGGACTCTGCATATAAGTTAAATAAGCAGGGTGACAATATACAGCCTTGACGTACTCCTTTTCCTATTTGGATCCAGTCTGTTGTTCCATGTCCAGTTCTAACTGTTGCTTCCTGACCTGCATACAGGTTTCTCAAGAGGTAGGTCTGGTGGTCTGGTATTCCCATCTCTTTCAGAATTTTCCACAGTTTATTGTGATCTACACAGTCAAAGGATTTGGCATAGTCAATAAAGGAGAAACAGATGTTTTTCTGGAACTCTCTTGCTTTTTCAATGGTCCAGCAGATGTTGGCAATTTGATCTCTGGTTCCTCTGCCTTTTCTAAAACCAGCTTGAACATCTGGAAGTTCACGGTTCATGTATTGCTGAAGCCTGGCTTGGAGAATTTTGAGCATTACTTTACTAGCGTGTGAGATGAGTGCAGTTGTGTGGTAGTTTGAGCATTCTTTGGCATTGCCTTTCTTTGGGATTGGGATGAAAACTGACCTTTCCAGTCCTGTGGCCACTGCTGAGTTTTCCAAATTTGCTGGCATATTGAGTGCAGCACTTTTACAGCATGATCTTTCAGGAGTTGAAATAGTTCAACTGGAATTGCATCGCCTCCACTAGCTTTATTCATAGTGATGCTTTCTAAGGCCCACTTGACTTCACATTCCAGGATGTCTGGCTCTAGGTGAGTGATCACACCGTCGTGATTATCTGGGTCATGAAGATCTTTTTTGTACAGTTCTTCTGTGTATTCTTGCCACCTCTTCTTAGTATCTTCTGCTTCTGTTAGGTCCATACCATTTCTGTCCTTTATTGAGCCCATCTTTGCATGAAATGTTCCCTTGGTATCTCTAATTTTCTTGAAGGGATCTCTAGTCTTTCCCATTCTGTTGGTCTCCTCTATTACTACTTTACCTTCTCACATAAAGTTGATTTGAAAAGAGACATTGAAAGTAAAACCTCCCAGTGGGCATAGCTTTGGGTCGTGTAAAGTATCATCCACTTTGTGTAGTGAAAGTTGTAACATGACGTTAGATTATGCCAGAATTTATAAGCTGGAGAATGGCTTAGCTAATTGGGTGGACTAAGAGTGAGAGATGTTTGAGAAGCAGGTTTAGGGAAGAAGCTTGTGTTTTAATCTATGCAAGGTGACCCAGAATGTGAGAATCATGTAATTCCTTCCATAAACTGTCTGCTGCTGAAGAGTCTCTAAGTGGGCAGGATGACTTAGTATATTTCAGCCAGTTTCTGTTCTTGGCCATCAAAGCTTAGAAAGGCAGCAGATGATGACCAAAATGAGGGTAGACTTTGTAGCAAGAACATGGTACCCTGTTGGGATTTGTCTTGATACTTCCACTGCAGAATGTCCAAATCATGTGCAATGCAGTTCAGTGCCATGTTTGAAATATAGAACTAGCTTTAAAAATAGATTAACCAGTCATTTGGCAGTAAGCTGACTGCATGAGACCCCTTTCACTCTGGAAAGGACTGACCTGAATTCTGCCTGACCAGGACTGACCATATTTGTGATTTGTCTTTTTTTGTCTGCTATGCCCCAGGAGCACCACTCGGGGCTCATAATGTGAAATATGCTGATACAGGAGATTATGTAGCGTTTTGTTGGACTGAGGGATTGTTATATGACAAAGAAGTACAGCCAGTGATAGATACATTATTGTTGGATTTGTAGATCTTATCACATACCAAACTATCCTGATAAAAAGTAGGAGAGACTAAACCTTTGAAGTCAGAGCTAGGACACTAGCTTGAGGATGACAGTCAGTGAAAATGGAGTAGTACTTTCAGGATGCAGTACAAATCTTAAACCCATGGCCACTGTATGGTAATGTGTATTCAATTGGTAGACTGAATGGGTTTAGGAACCAATATGTTATAATGGTATTAACCTTGCTTACCACATCACTTTTAGTGTTCTGTTTGTGGGGTTTGTATTTCTTGTCCTCATAAGACTCATCTTCTAAAATCCCAAGTCCAGGGCAGACATTTCCAGCAGGTTCCTGTAGGCTATCACTGCCCCCTCATCTGATTAAGTTCCTTGCTACAGTAGACCAGCAAGCAGGGGTCATTTACCTTATTATCAAGGAGAGGTAGGCTGCCACATAATGAGGGTGAAGAGGAATGGTTAGAACTCTGGTGATCTTTTTGCATCTATTGATATTCCCAAACTTAACTGAAACCAGAAGTGGAGAAGAACAACCAAGCCCTGATAAGAGTATGATAAAAAATGGATTTAATCTCCTTGAACTTGATGTGGATCATGCATCATGAAAGCCAACAGGATCCTATGAAATGCTAGTTAAAGGGGAGGACAGCCTAGAATGAATTTTGGGGGAGAGAGATGATGTGTCACTACTATCCCCATACCAAATATAACATTGAGAATTGTAGTTTGCCCTACAATTTGTCCCACTACTGTATGTTTTCACAGAAATTGTGACAAATTAAAATCCAAAAAGTAGTTGTGCCTAGCTGCGCTATATTTAGTGTTCACACAAGAAGGTATGTGTCTTGTGAAGTATGAACAGAAATAGATTCTGTTGGTAACCTAGTTTCCATTTCCTAGCCAGTCATGCCACTCACGGGATAAGGCAATGGCACCTCACTCCAGCACTCTTTCCTGGAAAATCCCAGGGATGGAGGAACCTGGTGGGCTGAAGTCCATGGGGTTGCTAAGAGTTGGGCACGACTGAGTGACTTCACATTCAGTTTTCACTTTCATGCATTGGAGAAGGAAATGGAAACCCACTCCAGTATTCTTGCCTGGAGAATCCCAGGGATGGAGGAGCCTGGTGGGCTGCCATCTATGGGGTCGCACAGAGTCGGACACGACTGAAGAGACTTAGCAGCAGCAGCAGCAGCATGCCACTCGCTTGCTCAGAGGTAGACTTTCAACGGCTTGGAACTGTCTGATCCTCCAGAGAATGGCCTCAATTACTCATTCCATGAGGATGCAGTTTTTGTTCAATGACTGACTGTCATTCAAGATGTAGAGTTCCTTTGGGGCACAAACTGAAGCTAAATCTAACTGAGGCTACATCCTTCCTCAGCTGCTTTCCTTGCTCTACGATGCATTTTCTTTTTTTCTCATGAGGTCTCTTTATCAACATATTACATGAACCTGTTTTAGACTCTGCATTTGGGGGGCCCAAGCTAAAAACATGGAGAAATATTATTTCCATATTAATATCCTTGAGACATTTACACACTACTGGTGTGTGAGAAAATTATACAACTATTTGTAGGGTAAAACTGTTCAGATCTGTTTTTTGAACCCAGACATTATGTTTCTGAGTAAGTGTCCTATATAAATAATCATGCAAATCTTAAAAATGTATATATACATAAATCATTTTTATAACATTGTTATTTTAAAAGAAAAAATGCTGAATGTGTATCAATATGGGAATGGGTTTAATAATTCATAATGTATCCATACATTCAGTGATATAGTTTTAAGTAAATTCCTTTGTTCTTATATAGAAATATGCCCAATGTATGATGGGAGTAAATTAAAGAGCTTAAGTGCATGTACTTTTGTGTTGGCAAAACAATTCTTTTGTAGGTTCTACCTCTTAGTTACTGCATGATAGTGAAAAAAGTACTTAACCTTTGTAAATCTACATTTCATTTCCTTCATTTTTAAAATTATCTTTTAACAGGATATCACATGCAAAGCATTTAGCACATAATTAATTGTCAATATAAGTTAGCTCTTATTTTATTATTATTATGTGTTAAGTGAAAATGTTAAGTAGGAGAGCACTGATTCATTGAATGTATTTAGAGATTGGTATAGCACTCTTTCATGTAGTTTAGATAGAAGTTAAAGCATGGGCATGTAGCCAGGGTATAAATCCGTAGAATTCATGCCTTGTTGCATCACTAACT
Organism: Giraffa tippelskirchi; assembly: GCF_054371585.1. Lineage (NCBI taxonomy): Eukaryota > Metazoa > Chordata > Mammalia > Artiodactyla > Giraffidae > Giraffa > Giraffa tippelskirchi. Next base: position 82,344,400 of record NC_137275.1, on the reverse strand, counting down.
TTTGTAAAACCTTGGAGAATTTCTTAAACTCTCTAAACTCAAATTTCCTTGTCAGCAAAATAGATATATTAACAGTCCCTTCTTTGGGGAATTACTACCCTAAAAGGCTTAAATGAGAGAAAAGCTGTAATAGCTAATGCTTACAGAATGGCATCATTCTAAATGCTTTACTTGTATTTTTATCATAGTTTCACTGTAGCCCTAGAAATTAAACATTGTTATTATCCCTTTTTTTATACATGAGGAAATTAAAGCATAAAGTAGTTAAATAATATGCAAAGATTTGTAGAGCTAACACAGGCAATTCAGGATTTGAATTTAATCTGTCCAGTTTCACAGCCTGGGGCCAAAACCACTTTGATAAAATGTGAATCCTAAAAAAATATTAAAGGCTCAACAAATGATATATATCATGTTTGTATGAAAGGTATGTATACACACATATAGAAAAGGCAGAGGAACCAGAGATCAAATTGACAACATCTGTTGAATCATAGAAAAATCTAGAGAATTCCAGAAAAATTTGCTTCATTGAATACATTAAAGCCTTTGACTGTATGGATCACAGCAAACTGGAAAATTCTTAAAGATATGGGAATACCAGACCACCTTACTTGCCTTCTGCAAATCTTGTATGCATGTCAAGAAGCAGCAGTTACAACTGGACATGGAATGAACAACTGGTTCCAAATAGGAAAAGGAATATTTCAAGGCTGTATTGTGTCACCCTGCTTATTTAACTTATATGCAGAGTACATCATGAGAAATGCCAGGCTGGATGAAGCACAAGCTGGAATCAAGATTGCTGGGAGAAAAATCAATAACCTCAGATATGCAGATGACATATGCATATCTGCCACGCTTATGGCAGAAAGTGAGGAGGAACTAAAGAGCCACTTGATGGAAGTGAAAGAGGATAGTGAAAAAGCTGGCTTAAAACTCAACATTCAAAAAATGAATAGCATCTGGCCCCATTACTTCATGGCAAATAATTGGGGAAACAATAGAAACAGTAACAGACTTTATTTTCTTGGGCTCCATAATTATTGCAGATGGTGACCATACCCATGAAATTAAAAGACACTTACTGCTTGGAAGAAAAACTATGACCAAACTAGACAGCATATTAAAAAGCAGAGACATTATTTTGCTGATAAAGGTCCATGTAGTCAAAGCTATGGTTTTTCCAGTAGTCATGTGTGGATGTGAGAGTTGGACCATACACAAAGAAATCTGAGTGCCAAAGAGTTGATACTTTTGAACTGTGGTGTTGAAAAAGACTCTTGAGAGTCCCTTGGACTGCAAGGAGAGCAAACCAGTCAATAGTAAAGTCCTGAGTATTCATTGGAAGGACTGATGCCAATTCTAATATTTTAGTCATCTGATGAGAAGATCTGACTCATTAGAAAAAGACCCTGATGCTGGGAAAGATTGAGGGCAGGAGGAGAAGGGGATAAAAGAGGATGAAATGGTTGGATGGCATCACTGACTCGATGGACATGAGTTCAAGCAAGCTCTAGCAGTTGGTGATGAACAGGGAAGCCTGGCATGCTGCAGTCCATGGGTCGCAAAGAGTCGGACACCATTGAGCGACTGAACTGATACACATATATACATGTGTGTATGTTTGATTGTTTATGGTAAGATATATGCTGCTGCTGCTAAGTCACTTCAGTCATGTCCGACACTGTGCGACCCCACTAATGGCAGCCCACCAGGCTCCTCCATCCCTGGGATTCTCGAGGCAAGAATACTGGGGTGGGTTGCCATTTCCTTCTCCAGTGCATGAAAGGGAAAAGTGAAAGTGAAGTTGCTCAGTCATGTCCGATTCTTAGCAACCCCATGGACTGTAGCCTACCAGGCTCCTTCTGTTCATGGGATTTTCCAGGCAAGAGTACTGGAGTAGGGTGCCATTGCCTTCTCCGGTAAGATATATGGAAGGAGTTAAAACACTTGTTTCTATGGTTACGTCTGGGAATGTGTTTCATGGTGATCAGAGGAGGATGTTCGTTTTCTGGTCAAAACACTTTGCTTTTTTAATACAATAATCTAGACGCCCCCTCCAAAAACTTTACAGTAAAATTTTGGAACTGAAGGAAAAACATAATTTCAAAAATCAAGAAAATTATCTTAGTTAAATCCTAAAAATAGATTCAATTAAGAGAAATTAAAATTAGTACACTTAGTAATAAGGAACCAATTAAAATGAAAAGTTCAGTAATGATGGGTAGATAGGAAAGTTGGAAACATACAACATCTTCTAATCATAGTTCACTAGAGATGGAATGCATTTATTATGTTGGAACAAAATTTAGGGGGCAGAGAATCATTGGCAGTCTCAACTAGCATGTTCATTGCCCAGCTGAAGGGGTGGGATCATTCACTATCTCCAGCTGGGTACACTCCTTCAAGGACTCCAATTGAGCCATAAGGTTAATAGTGATGGACAGCTTCTCCTGGGCCCTCATTCTAACCCCCTTCAAAGACACACTGAACTTTTGAGTTCCATATAAAGTGAAAAGGTATAATTGATTTGAAATATTCAGTTACCAGAAAAAAGAATTGGAATTTCTCTTTTTGAATTCCAAGCCAGATTATTTTTAAATTACTAGTCCTAAAATACATTTTATAAGGATTCAAGAGAATGTACATTGAGTTTAAGAGAGGAATTATAAAAACTACTAATGGAGAACACACAGAAAACTGGAAAGAATTTACATAGTATAATTCATACAAGGAAATAAAATAAGCATAGCTGGTGTGGGGTATTGGTTTGGGGTAGCTGTTGTAACTATGACAAGACACACAGAACCACATTACCTTTCAGAGTAGGCATATTTCTAATAGCTTAAGCTGCAATTGGATATTCCAATAAAAATATGCAAGTGATTCAAAATGTTTTATTAATACAAAAAATAGAACTGTAGAAGTAGAAAAACACATTCTTGTAAGGTTCCACATTAGATCAATCTCAAATATTTCTTACTTGTTTTACTGAGAGTCTAAAATGGAATGGTCCAAGAAAGGCATAGCTCTTCTGCAGAACATATCTGCAATCTAGGCTCCTTTTTGCTAGACTTGTTTTTATTATTTCTCATAGAACTGATTTGTTCTGGTTGAAGCCCTGATGTTCTAAAGAATAAAACATAAGGACAAAAGGATGAACACAGAGATCAAACTGACCAAGGCATACATCTTTCCTTTACACCAGCCTACCTATATGATTTGGGACATTTTCTGCATTTTATGAGTCTGATTTTTATCTGGCAAAAAAGTTGCCTTAAAGACTTGTAGTAAAATTACTACGACAATATACATGACAATGTGGCGTAGGTAGATTATAAATGAACTATTTTTATTATTTTCCTGTATCCCTCCACAGATTTATACTTCAGTCCATTTGTGAAAAACCGCAGTTTATCAGGCCTCAGTATGTTGAAATAGCCAGGTTACAAGTGAACAACCACATTTTGGTGGAAATGGAACCATGAAGTAACCAAAACAGAGAACAAGAGACAGTTCGTTATTTCTGATTCACAGATGATATTTTCTCTTTTGGACACAAAAAGTTTTGAGAATAGAGAAGGAAATGGAGCTACCACCTTTGTGCTTGCAATTTTTATTTTCAGTGAGAAGCAAGTGCAGCTGAGAGGCAGGCCTGACGGAATCAACCTCTGTAGTGGGCGGTTCAGCCTATTTAGATGAGCCAAGTGCCTATTCATTCAATTGAAAGGAAAACTGGTTACGTTGATGTAGTCAGCTTCAGAGCAAGCCAAAAACTAAGTACAGGGAAATGCCAGCAGTTCAGTGAAGAAGTACAAAGGCTTCTGACAAAGAGAAGTACTTTCAAGGTAGAATGCATCTTAACTGATAGACTAGCAATAGTTTTTTTCACAATTTGGAAATGAAATTGCTTCAGTTCCCATTGACATCTGGGGCTTGGTGATGTTAAAGAGGCATTTAAATAACAATGATGCAAGTTGGTTTTCTTTCAAAATGTAATCTTTGTCAGTTTCATATTACTGTTTTATTTAGAGAGAAATAAGAACATTTTTGCCAGGTACTAGTATTATAATGTTAGGAAATCACTTTATCTAATATTCATTCTGTCCTTTAAAATGCCAGACTCCTCATTAGCCCCTCAGAATATGAAAGTGATTCTGATGAGATTGCTCCTCTCAGAGAAGTTCATAGTCTAATGGGGGAAATAGATGTCTGAACACAATTTCATTAATGTGAAAAAAGTGGCAATACTCATATGCATAAAATGGCAAAGTTCTCTAACAGATGTAACAAAGGCCTCATGACAACAGTAGCAACTGACCTCAGACTTAAGGCTAAGTGAACATTTTCTAGATTGAAAAGGCAAAATGGACATTGCAGAGAGTGCCATAAGGATGTTGGCTGTTTTAGCTCTTTTAACATGTTAGGAACTGAGGAAAATACTTCACATGCATTAATCCATTTGAGGCTTCAACACTAGCTTGAGATAAGTTTTGCTTTTACTCCTTGGTACATACATGGTTACAGGGATTACATATAATGGCACAGACTTTTAATTCAAGGCAGTCTGACTTCACTTTAGTAACCACTGTTTCCCTGTAACTTCTTTGGGCACATGTATTATCATACCACTGTAGAAACACACCAAGGGCAAAGAAAACACAGAATTAATTAGTTCATGAGTACCCACTCTCTGGGCTTCCCTGGTAGCTCAGTGGTAAAGAATACACCTGCAATACAGGAGACAAGGGTTCGATCCCTGGTTTGAGAAGATCCCCTGCAGGAGGGCATGACAACCCACACCAGTATTCTTGCCAGAAAAATCCCATGGAGAGAGGAACGTGGCAGGCTACAGTCAATAGGGTCGCAAAAGACAGACATGACTGAAGTGACTTAGCATGCATGCACACCCTTACTCGCTGCCAAGCACTGGGCTGGCATGAACTGTCTGGAGAAAATTTAGGAGGATACTCTACTAATAAAACAATGAGTCAGAAGAAGCAACTATTGAGAGAAAAGTAATTACTGGCAATTCACTGTTTGTCTGTTAGATTAGGGATGAGAGATGGAGTAGACAAAGATGACTGATGGTTTTTGCTTGACAAATGGAGTAAATGTGATGACATAATATGAAGCAGGAAAAAATCAGGGAAAATTGGTCATTCGTTTTGAAGCTGTGGGTTCCCCTATGAAAAATCATATACAGTCAGATTACCTGCTTAACTATATCTCAGTTTGGTTAATAATATCAGAATATGTCATGATATGTTTAACTCTAAAATACTATGCAAAAAAAGAAAACAATACTCTGCGGAGAAGGCAATGGCACCCCACTCCAGTACTCTTGCCTGGAAAATCCCATGGACAGAGGAGCCTGGTAGGCTGCAGTCCATGGGGTCGCTAAGAGTCGGATACGACTGAGCAACTTAACTTTCACTTTTCACTTTCATGCACTGGAGAAGGAAATTGCAACCCACTCCAGTATCCTTGCCTGGAGAATCCCAGGGACGGTGGAGCCTGGTGGGCTGCCGTCTATGGGGTCGCACAGAGTCGAACACGACTGACGTGACTCAGCAGCAGCAGCAGATTTAAAACAAACTATCTTACTACAAGTAAATGAAAAGCCACAATGAAATAAATTCATTCAGTCCAGAAACAGGGAACTCAAAGAGAATCCTTCAGAGGGGTAAATGGCTACTTCAGAAGTCTAAGCAGAACAGATAGTAATTATTTGTAGAGTGAAATAATAAATTAATAATAATTGAATAAATGAGTGTGTGAATTTATGGTGAGATTATGTACTGAATTTACTTGTAGTGCACAAATGAGAGATAATGGACTTGAATTAGTGCAAGAGAGAGTTGACATTCATAAATCATAAACTTCTTAAGCTCGTAGAGTATTTCCTTTGGAGATGTTCCATAAAGGGAGAAACTGTCATTGCTCAAGAGGCTGCTGCTTGGATAGTTTACAGTGTGCACAGCACAGAGTTCCAAAGAAATAGGAATGGAGGTGCATTATGTTATCCTGAAGAACCATCCCTGAATATCCTGATAAACTCATATACTCTTTCACCTTTAGTTGATGTAAGCATCTCCTTTATCCTTAGCTATTAACTCTTTAATTTTGTTTCAATTGCTACTTTTAAAACCCCAGCCAAGATTCTACTCATCTTTATAGAGACGTTAACGATAACCTTATACTTTGGTCAAAAGTTTACTTGTATTCAAAGTCATTGAACTGTTTCCTTTCCGTTTATTTTTATTTTTACTGCCTTGATCCCTCTACCTCAAGTGTCATTTACTCCTCAGGTCCCTTTTAACTATGTTTACAGTCACAGAATCTATTGCTGTCATTTTCACTGAGGACCAACAATTTTCTTTGTACATAAAGCTGTTTCTTCCACATTCAATGTTTATATTTTCATCTATTATTTTTATTATATCATAATACTTATTTTAATGTGCCAAATATTTTCCTATCTGTGTAATCTTGTTCACATACTTTTCTACTGCCTCAATAATAGATTCATCTACTCATAAAATTAAAGTGTTTAATTTAATTATAAAACTTATGAGTAAAATTTATAATTAAATATTTAATTTAGAATTAAAATATTTGAACAAGACAGAGGTAAATCATAGTCACATAACAAATAATAAAATATATATTATCACATGGAAATTTATCCAAGAACACTAAGTGCCTGGTTGATGCTATTTGCCAAGCTAAGAGATGGTGGCACAATAACCAACAAGAAGAGAATGATCCTATTCTGAAAGTGCTTTTAGATTAGTGAAAAATATACACAAACTAATTTAATTTTAGAATATCATATAATAACAAAGAATCAGATTCTATAGGATATAAATATGCATATATATGTATATACATAAGTACATGCATACATATACATATATATTTAAATAAAGAAGGTATTTTCATTTTATCACTTTACTGTTGTTATACTTTAAGGTTGACTTCAATGTAATATATTACATATTCCTAAAATACAGATATTCACTCCATTAATAATAAACCATTTAAAAAATTAACACTATATTTTTAAAACTTCTGAAAGGATAATAAGTATTCACCATTCATTTTATAATATTTCATATTTGCAATAAATGCATAAGAAAGTGGCATGTCTTTGGCAAGTAATACAGAAGAGCTCTTTTGAAGTAGTTGTTTTTATTTGAAAACATATTATTAAGGTAATTTGAAAGGATATAAAAACTATGTTCATTTCAATGAAGTATACTTTTAAATTATAACCTTATATTTAAGAATTTTTTGTTATAGCCTTTGAATTCTGATCAATAATAAATATTGTAGTAACATCACATTAAAATGGGTTTCAAATTATTCTTATTACAACATAAGCATTGTAGCAGGATAATAACATAAAAGATTTGATTATGAATTAAATATTTTTCAAGAAGTAGTATCAGGAGGACAAAACCTATGTCTACTGTTTCCTTTGCATTTGCCCATCAGGTCTAATAAAGAACCGCAGGAGCTCACTAAATGTTGATGGTGATCTCATTTCCAACTTAGTTTTGATGAGCTTCTGAATTAGATGTCCTCTAATGTCCTTTCTTTCTCTGAAATTGTTATTCTCTAATAGAGTTCTATATGTTCATTTTCCCCCATAGAGAAATATAAAGCACATGATGCTCTCTAAGTAAGAATGATCTGTTCAGTGATTCAGATTACACATTATTCATGCTAGTGTTGAAGACAGAAATCACAGATAAGGTTCTCATCAGGAAGAGTTATTCCCAGATTAGCAAAGAATGAGTTGAGGCAGTCTCAGCTCTTTCATTATTTTTTTTTTTAAATTCTAGTTGAAATAGGACTACAACAAGTAAAATTATTTTGTTAGTGTATTAATTTTCATTTATTCTTAAAAAAAAGAAAAAAAAACAAGTAAGCCACATATTTTTACATGTTTTTCAATGATCAGTGTTAAAACTCTTGTTGGAAAACTTGAATTTCCTTGCAAATTATGATTTATTAAACCAGAACTATCTGGAGCTGCATAGTGTTGCATAGTGGTGATGCCAGGGATGTCCAGAAAAAACTCCTTGAATGCTTTTTGTTATCATTAGATTTTTGAAGTGTGGTTTGGTCACTTAGTTATTGTATGATGTCCTCAAAAGGTGGATGAATAAAACACCCACTCATAGTTCAGTTCAGTTCAGTTCAGTTCAGTCACTCAGACGTGTCCGACTCTTTGCGACCCCATGAATTGCAGCACGCCAGGCCTCTCTGTCCACCGCCAACTCCTGGAGTCTCCCCAAACCCATGTCCATCAAGTCGGTGATGCCATCCAACCATCTCATCCTCTGTTGTCCCCTTCTCCTCCTGCCCGCAATCCCACCCAGCATTAGGGTCTTTTCCAATGAATCAACTATTCGCATGAGGTGGCCAAAGTATTGGAGTTTCAGCTTCAACATCAGTCCTTCCAAAGAACACCCAGGATTGATCTCTTTTAGGATGGATTGATTGGATCTCCTTGCAGTCCAAGAGACTCCCAAGAGTATTCTCCAACACCACAGCTCAAAAGCATCAATTCTTCAGGGCTCAGCTTTCTTTGTAGTCCAACTCTCACATCCATACATGACCACTGGAAAAACCACAGCCTTGACTAGACGGACTTTTGTTGGCAAAGTAATGTCTCTGCTTTTAAATATGCTATCTAGGTTGGCCGTTCCCTTCCTTCCAAGGAGTAAGTGTCTTTTGATTTCATGGCTGCAATCACCATCAGCAGTGATTCTGGAGCCCAAAAAAATAAAGTCTGACACTGTTTCCACTGTTTCCCCATCTATTTCCCATGAAGTGATGGGACCAGATGCCATGATCTTAGTTTTCTGAACGTTGAGCTTTAAGCCAACTTTTTCACTCTCCTCTTTCACTTTCATCAAGAGGCTTTTTAGTTTTTCTTCACTTTCTGCCATAAGGGTGGTGTCATCCGCATATCTGAGGTTACTGATATTTCTCCCAGCAATCTTGATTTCAGCTTGTGTTTCATCCAGCGCAGCGTTTCTCATGATGTACTCTGCATATAAGTTAAATAAGCAGGGTGACAATATATAGCCTTGACATACTCCTTTTCCTATTTGGAACCAGTCTGTTGTTCCATGTCCAGTTCTAACTGTTGCTTCCTGACTTGCACACAGGTTTCTCAAGAGACAGGTCAGATGGTCTGGTATTCCCATCTCTTTCAGAATTTTCCACAGTTTATTGTGATCCACACAGTCAAAGGCTTTGGCATAGTCAATAAAGCAGAAATAGATGTTTTTCTGGAACTCTCTTGCTTTTTCGATGATCCAGCGGATATTGGCAATTTGATCTCTGGTTCCTCTGCCTTTTCTAAAACCAGCTTGAACATCTGGAAGTTCACGGTTCACGTATTGCTGAAGCCTGGCTTGGAGAATTTTGAGCATTACTTTACTAGCATGTGAGATGAGTGCAATTGTGTGGTAGTTTGAGCATTCTTTGGCATTGCCTTTCTTTGGGATTGGAACGAAAACATATTTTACAGTCCTGTGGCCACTGCTGAGTTTTCCAAATTTGCTGGCATATTGAGTGCAGCACTTTCACAGCATCACCTTTGAGGATTTGAAATAGCTCAACTGGAATTCCATCACCTCCACTAGCTTTGTTTGTAGTGATCCTTTCCAAGGCCCACTTGACTTCACATTCCAGGATGTCTGGCTCTAGGTGAGTGATCACACCATCGTGATTATCTGGGTCGTGAAGATCTTTTTTGTACAGTTCTTCTGTGTATTCTTGCCACCTCTTCTTAATATCTTCTGCTTCTGTTAGGTCCATATCATTTCTGTCCTTTATCGAGCCTATCTTTGCATGAAATGTTCCTTTGGTAGCTCTAATTTTCTTGAAGAGATCTCTAGTCTTTCCCAATCTGTTGTTTTCCTCTATTTCTTTGCATTGATCGCTGAGGAAGGCTTTCTTATTTCTCCTTGCTATTCTTTGGAACTCTGCATTCAGATGGGAATATCTTTCCTTTTCTCCTTTGCTTTTCACTTCTCTTCTCTTCCAAGCTATCTGTAAGGCCTCCTCAGACAGCCATTTTGCTTTTTTGCATTTCTTTTCCATGGGGATTGTCTTGATCCCTGTCTGCTGTACAATGTCACGAACCTCCATCCATAGTTCATCAGGCACTCTGTCTACCCACTCATAACTAATTTGAAAAGTTTTGTTTGACAATAAAAGGACTATATAAATTTAGAAGTGTTAACAAGCCAAAGACATTGTATATAATTCAGGGTCAAATAAATGGCAAATAGGAATTCCCTTAAGGTTTCAGATTGAGGAATCATGTTACTTTTTCTGTAGTATGGATATTGTTTGTATGGGCAAAGAAAATGAATGTGATATACAGAGAGGATGACAGGCCTTAGTTAAAGCTCAGAAGCAGGCAAACAAAAGCTAGATTGAGCAAAAATGATAATGTCACTTTGTCTGACACAGGGGTATGAGTAGGGAAGAAGAGTAGTCTGTGGGCAGATGCAAAGAGGCTGAATAGGATAACAATGGAAAATGGGCTTTAAAGAGACAAACGCTGAATAAAGGTATCTCTTACTTGTGAAAATCTGAGGCAGAAGGCACTTTGTTTAGTTTCTTCTAAATCAGGGGGAAAAAAGAAATAAAATATATCTCTAGGTTATCACATAATTAAATAATGTCCATAATCTGCCATACATAGCATTGAAATTACACTCAATATTGTAAGTATGCAAACCTCCTCAAGTACACTATATCCTCATAGACTTTGTAAACATTGTCATGTAGAAAGGAGATTTTTATTTTTGCTATGTATATGTCTAGGGTATTTTAAAATGGAGGTGGATACAATAATAACATTGGATGATGGAAACTAAAAAAAAACCCTGACTCTGCCAGGTCTGTTTTAATAGTTTTGTTTTAGAGTTTAACAATTGCTATTTTACAGGTTTAAATACAGTAATGACACATAGCAGAAATGAAAGAAAGGAGAGAAAAATGTGATGCAAGGGGAAGACCATGGACTTAAGAGACAAATAAACCTATATTGTAATAAGTCTACCTTTCTTACTGTGTGACTTTTGAACTCTATTAAAGCTCTTTGACTTTGAGATTTCTTATCCATAAAACAAGGACAATTTTTTTTCTATCTCGTAGTATTTATGTGTCTAGCTTCATGCTTGGCAAAGAGGCAGCACTCAAAAAATAATAGCTCTCATCCCATGAATGTCATTATTTTATGCATAGTGAGTTTTCTGTTACTCATAAAAAAGACAATGTCAGCAATTATCAAAGTTCAATATAAGGCTATATTGTGGTTCTTTGAAAGCATATTTTAATTAACAATATTGTTAATTCTTTACATCTTTTTTCAGAAAGTCCCTACTACAGCTTCACATTATCTCTGCCGTAATTCTCATGTACAAAATGGTTGGCTCAAACCCTACCCTTTTTCCCACATAATTTAATCCTAGTGCAAGTTTTGATTAAATCCATCTGATTTTCAATACCTAGAACACTTTTGAAATTCCAAGCTCAAAGAAAAATTAAAAAATTAATTTTTAAAACTGTTGAATCCCATCTGCAGAGGAATTTTCATAGAAGACAGAAGGGATCATTTTCAAGTCAATATTGTGTATCTAATATAGCCCAACAATTGCTACTCAGTAACCTACTTCCATCCTTAAATTTCTAAGCAACAGTAACTGTACAATAGATACCTTCCTCATAAATATGATCATTCTTCATACAAATGAAACAGTGCTGTATGCAAATTTACTGAAAAGGCACATTCTGCATGATGCTCATTCCTTCTCTAGTTCAATTAAAGTGATGAAGCCATTATCTTTATCTCTCGGATAAAGATAAAACTGTTATATTCTTCTACGATAGTTGGACAAGGGGAGAGAGAAAATTTTGGTCAATATAAAAGCATATAGGAGGCATATTTGGGTAGCTTCTGTAGTCTCTACATTTGCATAAGGATGGTAAGATTTTCAGTTTGTTTCTGCCACTACTCATTCTTTATTTCCTTTGTTCACAGTTACTATCTCTACTTGTCAGGATTCTTTACATGTCGGGGTGGTTCAAGGCTTTATTTGTAAAGGATCTAACCCTTGATGTTCCTGCATATGTGTGGTTACTCCAGTCTTCCATTGACTGGTAACACTGGAATGGTAGTAGTTGAAATACTCCTCCTTGTTGTGCCATACTAAGTTGCTTCAGTCCCGTCTGATTCCGTGCAACCCAATGGACTGTAGCCCACTGGACACCTCTGTCCTTGGGATCCTCCATTCAAGAATACTGGAATGGATTGCCATTCCCTTCTCCAGGGGATCTTCCCAACCCAGGAATCGAACTGGTGTCTCTTACGTCTAACCTACATTGGCAGGCAGATTCTTTACCACTAGCGCCACCTGGGAAGCCCAATAATCCTTCTAACCTCTATTACATTAAAACAAACACATTTGCCCATGATAATCAGAACCAGTCATCTCAGATAACATAGTATCATTCCCTTTTGGGGGGATTATTGGTCTAGCAACATGAGGAGCCCACAATGACCAGGTGGTAATCTCAATGGTGTTACTGTTGTTTTGTCTTGTAGAAGCATTTAGCTGAGAACTCTAAACCAATAGAACTTTCTGATGCAAGGAAAAGAAGAAAGTATATTTTAAGTTGGTAATTAGGTATATTAGCAATATTACTTTTGATTTACTCAAATATTCCAGTTCCATGTGTTCTAACAATGGAAGAACTAGTACAGCCTCATCTATTTGTCACTGATTTGTAGAATATTCTGTCTCCTATATGATGTCATACTTTTAAATGGTCATTTCTAAGTAGGACAATCACAGAGTCTTTAAGAGTCAATTTCACCAGTTACTTCTGGGTGATAGGGTAAGATTTGTCAGTTCTGTGAGTGTAAACTGCTGCTGCTGCTGCTAAGTGACTTCAGTCGTGTCCGACTCTGTGTGACCCTATAGATGGCAGCCCACCAGGCTCCGCCGTCCCTGGGATTCTCCAGGCAAGAATACTGGAGTGGGTTGCCGTTTCCTTCTCCAGTGCATGAAAGGGAAAAGTGAAAGTGAAGTCGCTCAGTCGTCCAACTCTTAGCGACCCCATGGACTGTAGCCTACCAGGCTCCTCCATCCATGGGATTTTCCAGGCAAGAGTACTGGAGTGGGGTGCCATTGCCTTCTCCGGAGTGTAAACTGATTGCCTTATTATCTTGGCTAGAAAATAAGTGAATTCTTTCAGAAGTAGAATATCTTGATGGTGAATAAGACATTCAATAAGATTGTTGTTAAATAACATCACCAACTGAATGGACATGAATTTGAGCAAATTCCAGGAGATAGTGAAGGGCAGGGAAGCCTGGAGTGCTGCATTCCATGTGGTCGCATAGAGTTGGACAAGACTTTGTGACTGAACAACAAACAACAAAGATTATGGTGCCAATACTGGCAGGCAGAGAAGAATGAACCAAAATAGATGTCTCTTCAAATAAGGAAATCTTCCATATTTGACATTTCCCAAGTTAACATAACTGATCACCTAGAGATTTACTGTTATCTGCTGCTGGCATTGGGCATGGACGAACTTTGAGAAGAGAAAAGCTGTCTGTGTGCACACATTCATAATTTTTATCCCTACCAAAATGATCACTATTTGCTCTAAACCTTTTAAACAAGCTTGAGATGCCTAGGAAAAGAGGCCATGCAACACCCCAATGATGCTGTCTTATTCACCTGAGAGCTTCTCACTCGGCACAGAAATACCCTGTCATTCTCAGTCTATTTTGAGAAGTTCATAAATATAATATACCTCTTCCATAAAACTCTGTAACTTACCTTTGGAGAAAAAATATATTTTCTAGTCCTCTGACCATCTGGCTAATTTTTACCCACTGTTCTTAAATAAATGTTAACTCATACTTGCAGCCAGTTCTTCCTCCATGCACTGTGACAACCATATGTATTATTAGAATTTTTGCCAAATGACAGTACCTTCCCTACTCTCCTTTCCAGTCAGTAGACTGCTGTGTCATTACATTTTAACTATTTCTAACGTACAGTTAAGGACCATTTGTAAACCAGGAGCTTTTTTTTTCCCCCCTTTCTCAATCAAGTAGCTGTAGGGAATTCTGTGTAACTGAACATGCCCATATGTGGCTTGAAGAGGGGTGCCAATGCTGTAGAGATAAATGTACTAAATTTAGAGACTTCTACAGCTTCAATTTTACCTTAAGTATTCTAAATAGCTTTGATTATAAACAATGTACTCTTTATAATAATTATAACATAAATCTTATAGCTATAAAGATTGTATTTATTAACCTAAAAATTAAAGTAAGGCCTTCCTGGGCTGTCTGTTAATCTTTTGTATTCTATGAGTACTTAGTTAAAAATTCTGATTACTATTAATGTTACAAAAACCACAATACCCTTGCTTCTATGCATTACATATATCCTTTTTGGCCTCTGGATTCTGAGATTTCATCATATGTATTAGAATATGAACAAGTAAAGTGTTAGTCACTCAGTCGTACCCGACTCTTTGCAACCCCATGGACTGCAGCCCATCAGGCTCCTCTGTCCATGGGATTTTCCAGGCAAGGATACTGGAGTGGGTTGCCATTTCTTTCTCCAGAGGATCTTCCCAACCCAGCAATCGAACCCAGGTCTGCTGCCCTGCAGGCAGATTCTTTACTGACTGACCTACGAAGGAAGCCCACATTAGAATCTGAAGGCATATCAGTACAACTCTCATAATCATATTACAAAGAATAGCAAATAGTATGCTATGGCTTTCCTCACCAACAGATTTTTCAATGACTCAGTGAAAGGATTCTCCTTTGGACTTTATCAGCGATCACATTTAATGAATGTATAAATTAATCATACATGATTAAGCCACACCAACATCAGTAAATCTTTGAGGCATTATAATCACTTGTGTGTTATAACATGGAAACTTTGGCATTTTTGTCATAAGGATATACTGTAACAGCTAATCAGCTTATCAAACACTTTCCTTCAAGAAGCACTTTCTCCCAGGAGACTGCAGATAATCATTTAATGTGTTGCTTTGACATCGCATGTGATGAAATAACAGTGTTCTTATTCTAATGTTAGCAGGATCCTCCTTGACTTCAAATACAACCAGGACAGATACTCAATATCAGATACTCATTTCCTTGAGGCTTATTACCAAGCACACGTTGTTGTATCAGTTAAGGTTTAACAGAAAAGACAGAACTCACTCAAGCTGGCATACCTATAAGATAATTTAATAAATCTAATTTTTTACCAAACCATTAAGAGGCAATAGGAACAGACTCTAGGTTGAGATGCCAAGAATAACCTCCAAACCTCCAATAGAACTGGGCTTCCAAGGACTGCTATTCCTGCTGTGATCAGGAAAATTCCTGTTGAATCAAGAATTCAGTGCTGCAGCTGCTTGCTTCATAATCACAACACCTGTGCTATACTACACATATACAATACATACACAGTCCAGTGGATGCCTTATGCCTTGCTTCTTTTTACACTTAATTCAGTTTTGAATTCAATTTTTATTCAAGTGTGTCTCATTTGGGGAATCTAAATCATAACAAGTTATTGTATTCTTGTTTGGTTTTGTTTTGGTAACTCAGCATCTACATTATAAGAAAGCATATTAGAAAGAGGTTGGAATGGATGTTGAACTGGCTGAGCCAATGCATCTGCCATAGTTTACTACATGGTAGTAATTTATGGAATGAAAACCTAATTGTGAAAAAGCTTTAGAATTAGCACTTCAACTTTGAAGTGTTCGCTCAAGCATTTACTCTGTAGAACTGTTGCCAAACTATTAGTTCAATTCACAAATTTTAAGTACATAATATGTGCCAAGTTCTGGGGATACAAAGATTAATTATATCAGTTGTTCACTCTGTAACATAGGATAGAATAATCAGTAGCTGTAGTAATTCAAATATTAACACTAGACCAAGAAATGAACAATATGCTCTGGGATTAATTCACCTTCTGGTGGATATAGAATGGATACTATGCCTAAAGTATTTGGTATTTTGAGAAGGGAAATATATTATTCAAGGAGATAAGAACATGTGTTAAGTATGAAAAGGTAAGGGTTCATATGAAAGTATATGATCCCTGATTGTACATGTACAATAATTATTTGTTGAAATCAAATTACAAAAAAAAACTAGGATGCAGTGCTCACAATAATAGTGAACAGAAGATATGCCAAGGGAGTTAGAATTTTTAGGTTTTCAAGTACATTTCCAGACCTCTTTGACCGAGTTGTGGATAGAAATCAAGAGGTATCACTTCCAGGCCAAAACATTTAATTGCTGATGTAAGACCACCCACTGTTTTCTTTTCTCTCTTGCAAAACCATCAACATTCAGAAAGAGATTTCTCACAGGAAATGCAAGAAAACAGAAGTCTTTCATACTAAGATATCACATAGTAATATGTTTATAATGGCAACTCTGGAAGTACTGAGGAGGATAGACTATAGTGCAGACAGCTGGAGTCAGACAGATCAAATAGGATACCATGTAAGAATCTGTGTTCCCTGGAGCACAAGCAATAGCAGAGATGAGGAAGCTCATCTCAGACACATTAGAGGGAGGGGAATGAGAGGACTTAGTTGAAACAAATATATAAAGAGGAAAGGGGGGAAGTCAGCAACAAGTTCATTTCTGTCTTGGCTCACTGCGGGAATGGTAAAATCTTGATTGGAACACAGACATTTATTTCATGCTCACCAAACATCTGCATGTGTTCCCATATTGACCATTCCTCTTGTTATAAAGTGAGATCATCCAGCTACTTCATCAGTGAGCTGTAAGCAGAAATTATGCATGTCACTCTTGAAAAAAGAAAAACTAAAGTAGTATGCACTCTCTGGATCTTTCTTCTTTGCCCTTGTTAACAGAGGAGATCTAGAGCTGAGATGGCTGAGTCACTTACACTAGAACCCTAGGTCACCTGATGGATGGAAGCAACTCTAGAACGTCATCCCGTCCTCATCACAAGTGAGATATGAACTGTTTCATGTGTAAACTGACTGTAATTATGGGTTGCTTTTATGACAGTTTGGTCAGTTTGCCATAATTAAAAAGAGGTAAAAGAAAAAACAGAACTCTTGTAGAGGTAAATAACATATAATTTACTGAATATTATATGCCAGTCACTGTTTTAAGCACATCCATTATATATAAAACAGACTTCCCAGGTGACTCAGTGGTAAAGAATCTGCCTGCCAATGCAGGAGATGTGGGTTTAATCCCTGGGTCTGAATGATCCCCTGAAGAAAGAAATGGCAATCCACTCCAGTATTCTTGCCTGGGAAATCCCACAGGCAGTGGAGCCTGGTGGGCTACAGTCAGTGGAGTTGCAAAGAGTCAGACACAGTTTAGCGACTAACCAACAGCAACAATATTGTTTGTAACAATTCATTTGCTTCCTAAGGCAACCATGTAAGGGAGGGTTATTTTATTTAAATTTTGGAAATGAGGGAATTGAGGCACAGGAAAGTCTGGCCATTTGATTTCATATAGCCAGCATGCTGTGAGTTTGAAATTCTGGACCACATTTTACATATGCTGAATTTGAGACAGGAATATCCAGTGTGCATATAGAGATATGTTCTTCATGCTTAAGAGATTTAATTTTGTGATTCATTGCCATAGAGTTGATATCTGAACCCATAGACAAGATAAATGTCTTTGGAAGCATACTGATGCAAAAACAAGATTGAAATTGTAGGAATATAAGGAGATTTTTTTTTTGAGACCTGGATGACAAAAGTATACAACATAAACATAGGGGTATAAAGACTGGAGGGCTTCCCTCATGGCTCACTGGTAAAGAATCCACCTGCATTGCAGGAGACCCAGGTTCTATTCTTGGGTCAGGATGTTCCCCTGGAGAAGGAAATGGCAACTCACTCCAGTATTCTCGCATGGGAAATCCCACAAAGAGAGGAGCCTGGAGGGCTATAGTCCATGGGGTTGCAAAACAGTTGACTCCACTTAGTGAGTAAACACACACCCACATGAAGACTGGAATATCTTTCCCTGGCTCTAAGATTCTGGATCTTGGTAGTTTTATCTGGCTGTCCTTCCACACTTGTAAAAAGCCTGTGTAGGGTGGAATGATGGAGTTGCAGACCATAGGTTTGAGTCTACGAAAGACATGCCATCAGCCTGCAAGGTTTTTCACCATGAAGGATAGTGAGATAATCTGTCTCTGACTTCAATCTCAGTGGAGAGAATAAAAGGGAAAACATCTACCTGTATACTTCCTCCCTACTAAGCCACATTATCAGGGCTTGAGGGCAACAGTTGCAACCTGTTACCCTTACAGTTTCAAACAAATAATAAAAATATAAAGTGGTTCCATAGATATTACTTCACTCTGTGGAAGAACTTCTTGTAATGTCTAACTTTGATAATGGTTCCTTCTCCATTCTGTTATTATTATTATTTGTGAGTGCTGAAACTCTTGATATTGCTCATTCTAAATAACCTTCTCCTGCCATATTCATTATTTTCTCTCAGACCCAGCCATCTGCCTTTTCTGTTGGGGACTTTATATTTAAAAGCCTATTTTCAACTAATATATGCATATATATATATATATATATATATATATCCCCAAGTATCTTTTTATATCTTTATGTCTAGCTTGTGTTTCTAGTTCTCTTTGAAAGCTCTCAAGCCTAAATGTCTGCAACACATCTCTAATTAGTTTCCAGCCAATACACAGAGAAAATTAGTCACTGGATGGCTAACATTTCTTGTTTTTACTGCTATTGAGATCTCTGCAAGGCAGAATATGTTATCAGGAGACAAACTATTGCTGCAAAGAAAACCTCTGGAGTCACAGAGTTCTTTAGTTTCAATCTTGCCTCCGTTATTTATATGTGAGAGTTTGGATCTTTTAAACTTTATATGTTGAGCCTCAGCTTTCTCATTTGCAAATCGAGGATAACTGATCCTACATTACCCTGTCATGAGTACTAAATCAAATAGTTCACAGAAAATCACTAGGTACTTAGTATATGGGATTCCCAGGTGGCTCAGTGGTAAAGAACTGCCTGCCGATGCAGGAGACATGGGTTTGATCCCTAAGCTGGGAAGATCCCCTGGAGTAGGAAATGCCACTTCACTCCAATACTCTTACCTGGAAAATTTCACAGACAGCAGAGCCTGGTGAGCTACTACTGCCCATGGAGTTCCAAAGAGTCAGACATGACTGAACACACAGGCATCTAGTATATAGCAGGCTCTCTACAAAAGTTAAGATCTCTTTCCACTAGTTTGTATTCTTAGCTGGATTTTCACTACCATACAGCCAACTGATTCTGTTAGGACTTCCAAATCATCCTCTTTGAAAACTTTTCTGATTCCACGTTTCTGATAGTTTGGATTTTAAGAAAATTCAGAATATGTATTAAGATGAATACTCTTTTACTGTATAATGAAAATGAAAGTCGCTCAGTCGTGTCCGATTCTTTGCAACCCCATGGACTCTTCAGTCCATGGAATTCTCTAGGCCAGAATACTGGAGTGAGTAACCTTTCCCTTCTCCAGGGGATCTTCCCAACCTCGAGATTGAACCTAGGTCTTCCACACTGCAGGCGGATTCTTTACCAGCTGAACCACAAGGGAAGCCATTTTCACTGTGTAGTAATATGTATATATCCTCCTTTACTTGGATAGAAATATAAATTATTATTTTAAAAAATTGTACATATTTTAGCCTCTTTACTTTTTACATTTAACCTCCACAGACATACACTGGGGCTAAGTTTTCATTGACAGCTGTGTTTTATCACTCACTTCCTCTAAAAGTTCAGTTCAAAAATGACTCTTTCATGAAATTCTCTTTGTTAGTAAAAACTAAATTCCATCCTCTGACACAAAATAATTATCCATTTATTGTATGTTGGAAAACTAACAACCCTAATTTGCATTGCTCTTTATTCAAATCCTGAAATAGTCCCCACATTATGTAAGCCCTGTCTGTGTGTGTGTTGGGGGGAGGGGAGTGTCTGTGTGTGGGGGTTGTGTGTGGGTGTGGGGGGGTGGGGGATGGGGCGGAGGGTGTATGTTTTGAGGTCAAAACTTTGAAAGAAATTTTTGGCAAGACTTTTAAGAATGTGATTTGAGTTATAATGGAGATTCTTTATTGCTTTTTATGTGCAATGGTTTTGATTAAGTAATGTGATTTATGAAGGTAACTTGCTGTTATTTTTCTTGTGAATTTTAAGTCAGGTCCCAATTTCTAATTCTGACTTGTTCTGATAAGTCAACATATATTGAAGAACATCAGCAATTTGGTACATGGAAATTGAATGGAGAAAAATAACGTTTGCCCCAGTGGGGAGTATGACATTCAATTGTTTTTTTTATATTTTATCATAAGGCAATAATGAGCCAACAAATGTGTTTGTTGCAGAGAAGGGTATGATTAATTTGTCTGATAAGTGAACTAAAGTTTCTCCTTTCAACCTCCATCTGCATAAGTTAAAAGAGAAATATTACAGCTTTTTTTTTTTTCTTTAAGTTTTCTCATTTTTATTTAAAAATGCTAATAACTAAAATTTATGCTCCAACTTATTATAATGACTGTTGCTATTGACAGTATAGTGCATAGTGCAAGGAAGTATATTTAAATGTCATAGAAAGTAGTTAGGGGGCTTCGCAGGTGACACTGGTGGTAAAGTGTCCACCTGCCAGTGTAGGAGAGGCAAGAGATGTGAGTTTTTTCCTTGGATCAGGAAGATCCCCTGGAGTAGGAAATGGCTCTAGTATACTTTCCTGGAAAATTCCAAGGACAGAGGGGCCTGGTGGGCTACAGTCCAAGGAGTTGCTAAGAGTCAGATACAACTGAGTGACTGAGTACACAGTCACTGGTTAATAAACATCTGTTCAAAAATAAATTTTTTAAAGAAAAAATGACCCATTTTCAATTTTAACTTCCTAAATTATTTCTATCTTGAATTACAGTGAATATAATTTGAAAGAGAGCCTAATGTTTCATATTTGGAGTTTGTTTCATGCCTGAGTGAAAAAGTATACAAAGTAATCCTAAATAGACTCAGAGGATGCTTATCTCATAATCATATTGTTTGGAAGCAGGAAATCAACCAGAAACATTCATTCATTCATTTACTCACTCATACAGAGTTTACTGTTTGATAGGTGGTGGATATAAGGATAAGAAGCACAGATCTCACCCTACCTTCACAGAGATATAGGCAATCACATGACACAAAGTTTAAACATTTCTGTTCATGCCACATACAACCTTTTCTCACAAGAGTTGTCAGCCAGTGTCACACATCTCAAGTGAGCTTAATAGGCTCAGTGATCAAACACTCTGGCTCACAGCTGATTAAAATAAGTAAGTCAAACCTGAACGAACGTGCCAAGTGATAAAAACATTAACAAGAAATGAAAGCATTTTGACTGTGAGATTGGTTAGGAAAAAAAAAAAAAATTCCCCACTTTACACTCCACTGTTCAGCTACAAAATAGCCCAGAATCTTATTCAGCTCTCATTCAGTTGCTTAACATTTATCACCTTTATGTGACATATAGGGTTTCCCTGGTGGTTCAGACAGTAACGAATCCACCTGTGATGCAGGAGACCTGGGTTCAAACCCAGGGGTCAGGAATATCCCCCGGAGAAGAAAATGGCTACCCACTCCAGTACTATACATGGATTTGGATTTATAAATTATAGAAGTAAAATATGGCCCCTAAGTAAACAGAACTCATAGTATTATACATGCATATATTTATCTGTGTTTTTTGTGTGTATCTCTGGCAAGAAGGTGGGGATACTTGGTATAGATTTCAAGAGCTGAAATCAAGCAGAGGGGATACAGTGTCAAGAGAGGACTTTTAACCAAAAATTAGGGTTAAGCCTGAAATTTCTGGCAATGAAGGTAGTGAAACTGTTACAAAGATGGCATGATTTCACAGTGGTATTCTTGAAGGGCAGAATGAGGATAGTATCAGAGTAAACATGGAGGGCACTTATCCCACTGTGAAAGCTGAAAAAAATAAATAGACAAGATCTGGGGACATGAGAATAAGTGAAACATTGTGAATATTTGCATTACTGTTCAGATAATATTCACTTTATTTTCTTCATAGGCAGAGTCCACTTACATACCTCGTTGATTTGAGGTTTCTTTGTATACAAATGCTTTGGCCACTGGAGGCAGAACTTGAGTTCCAAATGTAGGTCTTAAGATGTATCAAGTGTTTCTCCCCAGTTGCCTGAAAACTTTTGACCTTCACAATGAAGATCATGCTTTTGCCCCTCTTTTAACCTGAACTCCCAAATAAGAAATATGGTGTAGTGTCCCCCAACCAACCTGAACACCCACGGAAGTAGATAGTTTTTGAGAATAAGTAAGAATTCATTGAGAATAAATAGCTATCATTGTATGCCACTGAATTTTATGTAACAGTAGCTGAGTACTTGGGATTTCCCTGGTGGAAATAAAGTGTCTACCTGTAATGCAGGAAACTTGGGTTCCATCCCTGGATGGGGAAATCCCCTGGAGAAGGAAATGGCAATCCACTCCAGTATTCTTACCTGGGAAACCCCATGGACAGAGGAGCCTGGCAGGCTACACTCCATGGGGTTGCAAAGAGTCAAACAGGACTGAGTAACTAACACAAGCTGAGTACTAAGTTAATTGGTAGCTAAAACTGGGAATGACTTAGAATGAGTCACATTAGCTTTGACACTTGCTAACAGATAACAAGAAAATTTATTGGAGATTTATTAATCACCAGCTGTGGTTGTAACAGGAAAATATTTGGTAAAACATTTGCCTCTGGTAAGTTGGAAGATAGAAGACATATCTATGGAAACTGGAGTTTTAGTCAAGAAAGTTTTGATAGCATAAGATGGATCCTACCAGTTGTATTTGATAAGATACTGTAAGGGGGGAAATGAGTCCAGAAAAGAAGTGGGCAGTTTTAAATTATACTTGAAAGGAATATGGAAAAACTAGAAATAAAAGAGTTAAAATCATAGACATAAATATTGCGACATAGCTTCAGGGAAAAAGAAAAATCCAGAGTAGGAGGTAAGACTAACACCTTTTGTTAAGATCTCTGAGTGAATTAAAGTCCATTTATTGGGCTGGGCAAAGTAACGCTAGAAAGCACAAGGATGTGGTTCTATTGAAGCCTAATAAGTATAGAATCAAATATAATTAAGTCTAAAGAGAAAGAGCAGCATGCCCAAAGAAACAGAAAAACAAACAAGAGCAAATAAAACCCTAAACCCTTGTAGTTCTGCCTCTTGGCTGTTGGAATTCACAAGCATCAAATACATGAGAAATCCATAGCTTACCGCAACTATATTTAAAAAATTACTACCAGCCTAGAAAAATAGAGATAGTCTGTCAGTTTAACAACACCCGAGAGCCACCAACTTTTTGTAGACAAGAAGTGACCTGCGAGAGCTGTTTATCCACCAGGCAGCACTGCTTTAAAAGTAGCTATGGAAGATTAAAAATAAATAAGGATCTCCTAGATGGTAGTGCCATGTTTGGTAGAGATCACTGGAGAATGGGTAGCCACTTACAGGGAGCAAATCTGTAATTAAATCAACGATGGGGACATCTGGAAAAAAATTGCCCAGCAGGAATTTAGAATTCTTGTGGACTATTAACTGTTCATTCTCCTTTTTATCCTTCTTGTTGTGGAATGAAAATACTTATTGTGGATATCCTTGTTTGTTTCACCATTGTAACCTAGGTTCGTAGAGAATAAATGACTTGTCTCTTTGGTTCATAAATCTTCAGGTCAATAGACTCTGTACTTGGATAGAATGCAGATGTTGAGATTCTTGTCTTAAAGTCTGATACCACTGTAACAGATCAATCTACCAGTAGTCTTAGGAGTACCTGTGTTTTGCAATGTAAGAGAACATGTGGAATATTTATAAAGAAGAGGGTGGATTCTGATTGTTAGATGATTGTTCAGCAAATAATCACTCCTTCCTACTTCTCATTATGGGCACAGTATTATTCTAAGTGCAGTGATTTGAGATTTGGCCATGAGCCATGCTTTGATCAATTAAAATGGCTATGGAAATAAGAGTGCAAAAGCCAAGAATAGACCTTAAGGTATAGCAAATATTTCTATGAGCTTTCTTGGAGCTCTGACCTCTATGACGAGAAAACCATAGCACAGATAACCCCTACGCTGCCAGCCTAGACATACGGGACAGGATAGTGCCAGCTAACCTATGCAGACTAAAGTTAAGCCATTCCAATTAATCGTAAGTCAGTCTAGTGGACCTGTAGACCTGTGAGCCAAAGAATAAATATTTACTACTCCCAGCTACTATGTTTTGGGGGTGTTTTTTTATGTAACAATAGCTGACTATTACAGGAAATTTAGTTTTGTGGGAAATAAAAGTCAGGTATATCTGCTGAGAGTAGTAGGAAAAGCAGTATGATAATGACCGTGATTGAATTATGGACTTATTTTAAAAAGTGGTTATGTGAAATGGCAGAGAAATAAGAGGCTGTGTAGAAGGAAAAAAAAAAAATCTAGGGAAATATTGGAAATGAGTTTTCTTTTTTCTTTTTGTCAAAGTAAAAGGAATCTGCCACCTACTTGTCAGCTCACAAAATGAAATCTTCCTTTATCCTGTGTTCCCTTTCCCTTTTAGAGATATCATGTTATTATTTGCTTTTTTGTATTTGCTTACAGTCACAGATCTTCAGACTCTCCATCTCATAATTAAAAGCCTACAAAAATCTCCTTCAAAAATAAAAAAAAAACTATAAATATATGTGTAAACAGCAGGAACACATACAAAAATGTATTATTATCCTTTTAAGGCAATTATAGATTACAAAAGATTTTCCAAAGAACTGTATCACCCTTGACATTTTGGATAAAAAATACCTATAATTTTCGCAAAGCCTAACTTTTAAAATGCCCTTGTCAGGATGGAAAATGTGTCACTCAGTAGCAGTGATTCATTGATATTTATCAACCACGGCATGTATTTTTCTTGTTATCTCAATTTTCTGCATAATTCTCACAATAAACCTACTAGTATGGTATCGTTACTGTCTTTATCTTAAATTACAGCTTGTCAGGGTGATGATGGACAATATTAAATTCAAAAGTAAAGTTCATCAATCTCTTATATTTTTACTTTCAAATTTCTAAGTAATATTTTCCAGTGGTCATGTATGGATGTGACAGTTGGACTGTGAAGAAAGCTGAGTGCCAAAGAATTGATGCTTTTGAACTGTGGTGTTGGAGAAGACTCTTGAGAGTCCCTTGGACTGCAAGGAGATCCAACCAGTCCATCGTAAAGGAGATCAGCCCTGGGTGTTCATTGGAAGGACTGAAGTTGACGCTGAAACTCCAATACTTTGGCCACCTCATGTAAAGAGTTGGCTCATTGGAAAAGACCCTGATGCTGGGAAGGATCGGGGGCAGGAGGAGAAGGGGACGACAGAGGATGAGATGGTTGGATGGCATCACTGACTTGATGGACATGGGTTTGGGTAAACTCCGGGAGTTGGTGACAGACAGGCAGGCCTGGTGTGCTGCGATTTATGGGGTTGCAAAGAATCGGACACGACAGAGCGACTGAACTGATTGAGGTAATATTTGGTGTGTTGCAAATATCTTAATTAGAGTTGAAGATTCCTAAACTTTATCTAATCATCAAAGTGCCCATTTCCAGACTCCATTTATCTAGAATTCTCTATAACATTAAATAGTATTGACTTATGCTTCCTCTTTCAATTATCTTTACTGACTTCCATGACCTTTTATTATTTGAGTCCTCTATATATCAACTCTATATAATTTCTTCTATTTAAAAGTATTCCTCATGTCCTCATTCTTTGATTTAAGTTCATCATATGTTTTTTTATTTTTCTTCTGATATGCTTAACCTCTAATTCTTTATCATGACAATCCATTCATTAGCATAATTTTGATGCCTGAATTTTCTTTCCTTATTCACAATTATAATTATTATTCATTTATGATTTAATGGAATAATATTTTATGCATTGTTTTCCATATATGTTGAAATCTTATATCCTTTAAAACACTATATAAATTTATTAAGGGCAAATATGTATTCTTCATGTTTGAATCCCCTCTGAACCTATTGTATGTTTGGATATAAATGCTTGGTAAACATGTTTGCATTCACCCTGCATAATGCATTTTTTTAAAAGCCTCAGTGGGGCCATTTAGGGCCTGGATTTCCTCCCAAGATCCCTTGAGATCATTATTAGCTTAACTAAAGACAAACAATCTTTCTTGTAATTGTGTCTCTGATGAACCAAGAGAAATTTAAATATTAAGTGCACTCAATAAAAAAGTAGAATATATAGAAAATAAATCAGTCCAAATTTTTTATTTGTTTTGATCTTCAAAAGATAAACATGTGATCTTGAATATTTATTTATTGTAGATACCTTTAAAATGCACTCATATAATGTTATACTAAAAGTACATTTTATCAAGTAGCTTCCAGTCTGTTCTGCATGCAGGATTGTCAATATTTCATTATCATAAATCTTTCTTAACTATTGAACAATTTCACAGCTTCTTCTCTAGATAGATTGCAGAGGTCTATTCTCGACAATATATGTCCTTTAGTCTGAAGAAAAGTACAGCACCAAGGATGCATTTTTTTTCTAACCAAAAGCATCTTCCATAGCATTTGTCTTGGATTCATTCCCCAGAGTAAAATTCATATACTGAGACAATACATCTTTTGGAGTTCTAATTTCATTTTTGCATGCTAAGGCCCTTCAGTTGTGTCTGACTCTTGGCAACCCTATGTATGGACTTTAGCCTTCTATCCTCCTCTGTCTAGGGGATTCTCCAGGCAAGAATATTGGAGTGGGTTATCATGCCCTCCTCCAATAGATCTTCCTGACCTAGGGATCAAATCCATGTCTCTTATGTGTCCTACACTGGCAAGTGGGTTCTTTACCATTAGCACCACCTAGGAAGCCCGATTTCATTTTTAAAGTATATTATTTTTTAAAGAAATAAAAAAATAATAATATATAGTTGAAAATATTTTAAAAAGCATAGTTAATTTAAAAACAAGTCTACATGATAGAGAAACTATATCCTAGAACAGTGTGAAGCAACTTCACAAAATCTCCAAGTGGATAGAGATAATTTTCAGCTTTTTTTTTTTTTTTTATTACCACAAGGTAAAAGCAAGGTAAAATGTAGTACAAGGAGTTAGATTTTTACCTTGATATATTTCCTTCAGTTACCAAAAAAAATTGTCATTTAATCAAAATGTTAACTTTAAGGTTTCTGTTAGTTTAATCACTAAGAAGAATAAATTATTTTTGTAAATTTGTATTAATACTACTTAAGTACATAAATGTTCATGGCTCAGTTGTGTCCAAGTCTTTGTGACCCATGGACTGTAGCCTGCCAGGCTCCTCTGTCCATGGGATTCTCCAGGCAAGAATACTGGAGTGGGTTGCTGTGCTCTCCTCCAGGGGTACTTCTTGACCCAGGGATCAAACCCTCGTATCTTTACATCTACCTGTATTGGCAGGCGGGTTCTTTGCCACTATCACTATCTGGTAGATTCTTTATCACTGATTCTTTATCAGCCCAACAGATGTCTTATCATTGTCTGGGCAAATAATGATCCTTTGTTCATTTACAACATGCAGAAGCTATCTCTCTAGGTCACTGTAGGAGTAGGCACCATTCTTACTTGCCAGGTTCCCCCTCTGGTTGGGTCAGGCACAGCCAGCCCTGTGAGCGCCCGGCAGAGGCTGAGGGAGAGAGAGAGAGCAGGAGAGGAGGTTTCAGGACTTAGGAGCCGGGGAGCCCTCCTGCACCACAGAAAATTTCCAGAGACTTGGTGAAGATAGGAAAGCTATCAAAAAGACCATAGGACTGTTGTCCTTGAATAAGTCTTGGCAGTGCGGTGCTGGAGTAGCCAGCAGCCGAGAGGAGATAACCCACGTCCAAGGTCAAGAGCAGTGGCTGTGAGGAGATACCCCATTCCAAGGTCAGGATCAGTGGTGGTGAGGAGATACACAACATCCAAGGTAAGAGAAACCCTAGTAAGATGGTAGGCACTGAGAGCGGGCATCAGAGGGTAGACAGACTGAACCACAATCACAGAAAACTAGCCAATCTAAACACATAGACCACAGCCTTGTCTAACTCAATGAAACAAAGCAATGCCATGCAGGCATTGCCTCCACCAAGACAGTCACGTCATGGTGGAGAGTTCTGACAAAATGTGGTCCACTGGAGAAGGGAATGGCAAACCACTTCAGTATTCTTGCATTGAGAACCCCATGAACCGTATGAAAAGGCAAAAAGATAGGACACTGAAAGATGAACTCCCCAGGTCGGTAGGTGCCCAATATGCTACTGAAGATCAGTGGAGAAATTACTCCAGAAAGAATGAAGAGAAGAAGCCAAAGCAAAAACAACACCCAGTTGTGGATGTGACCGGTGATAGAGGCAAGGTCCAATGCTGTAAAGAGCAATATTGCATAGGAACCTGGAATGTTAGGTCCATGAATCAAGGCAAATTGGAAGTGGTCAAACAGGAGATGGCAAGAGTGAACGTCGACATTCTAGGAATCAGAGAACTAAAATGGATTGGAATGGGTGAATTTAACTCAGATGACCATTATATCTACTACTGTGGGCAGGAATCCCTTAGAAGAAATGGAGTAGCCATCACAATCAACTAAAGAGTCCATAATGCAGTATTTGGATGCAATCTCAAAAACGACAGAAAGATCTCTGTTTGTTTCCAAGGCAAACCATTCAATATCACACTAATCCAAGCCTATGCCCTAACCAGTAACGCTGAAGAAGCTGAAGTTCAATGGTTCTATGAAAACCTACAAGACCTTCTGGAACTAACACCCCAAAAAAGATGTCCTTTTCATTATAGGGGACTGGAATGCAAAAGTAGGAAGTCAAGAAACACCTGGAGTAACAGGCAAATTTGCCCTTGAAGTACAGACTGAAGCAGGGCAAAGCCTAATAGAGTTTTCCCAACAGAATGCACGGGTCATAGTGAAGACCCTCTTTCAACAACACAAGAGAAGACTGTACACATGGATATCAACAGATGGTCAACACCGAAAGCAGATTGATTATATTCTTTGCAGCCAAAGACGGAGAAGCTCTGTACAGTCAGCAAAAACAAGACTGGGAGCTGACTGTGGCTCAGATCATGAACTCCTTATTGCCAAATTCAGACTTAAATTGAAGAAAGTAGGGAAAACCACTAGATCCTTCAGGTATGACCTTAATCAAATCCCTTATGACTATAAAGTGGAAGTGAGAAATAGATTTAAGGGACTAGATCGGATAGACAGAGTGCCTGATGGACTATGGATGGAAGTTCGTGACACTGTATAGGAGACAGGGATCAAGACTATCACCAAGAAAAAGAAATGCAAAAAAGCAAAATGGCTATCTGAGGAGGCCTTACGAATAGCTGTGAAAAGAAAAGAAGCAAAAAGCAAAGGAGAAAAGGAAAGATATTCCCATTTGAATGCAGAGTGTCAAAGAATAGCAAGGAGAGATAACGAAGCCTTCCTCAGTGATAATTGCAAAGAAATAGAGGAAAACAACAGAATGGGAAAGACTAGGGATCTCTTCAAGATGATTAGAGATACCCAGAGAATATTTCATGCAAAGATGGGCTCAATAAGGACAGAAATGGTACGGACCTAACAGAAGCAGAAGATATTAAGAAGAGGTGGTAAGAATACACTGAACTCTCACTGTTTGCAGATGACATGATCCTCTACATAGAAAACCCTAAAGACTCTACTAGAAAATTACTAGAGTTGATCAATGAATATAGTAAAGTTGCAGGATATAAAATTAACACACAGAAATCCCTTGCATTCCTATACTCCAATAATGAGAAAACAGAAAGAGAAATTAAGGAAACAATACCATTCACCATTGCAACAAAAAGAATAAAATACTTAGGAATATATCTACCTAAAGAAACAAAAGACTTATATATAGAAAACTATAAAACACTGATGAAAGAAATCAGAGGACACAAACAGATGGAGAAATATACCGTGTTCATGGATTGGAAGAATTAATATAGTGAAAATGAGTATACTACCCAAAGCAATCTATAGATTCAATGCAATCCCTATCAAGCTACCAATGGTATTTTTCACAGAACTAGAACAAATCATCTCACAATTTGTATGGAAATATAAGAAACCTCGAATAGCCAAAGCAATCTTGAGGAAGAAGAATGGAACTGGAGGAATCAACCTGCCTGACTTCAGGCTCTACTACAAGGCCACAGTCATCAAGACAGTATGGTACTGGCACAAAGATAGAAATATAGATCAATGGAACAAAATAGAAAGCCCAGAGATAAACCCACGCACATATGGACACCTTATCTTCGACAAAGGAGGCAAGAATATACAATGGAGAAAAGACAATCTCTTTAACAAGTGGTGCTGGGAAAACTGGTCAACCACTTGTAAAAGAATGAAACTAGAACACTTCCTAACACCGTACACAAACATAAACTCAAAATGGATTAAAGATCTAAACGTAAGACCAGAAACTATAAAACTCCTAGAGGAAAACATAGGCAAAACACTCTCCGACATAAATCACAGCAGGATCCTCCATGACCCACCTCCCAGAATATTGGAAATAAAAGCAAAAATAAACAAATGGGACCTAATTAAAATTAAAAGCTTTTGCACAACAAAGGAAACTATAAGCAAGGTGAAAAGACAGCCTTCAGAATGGGAGAAAATAATAGCAAATGAAGCAACAGACAAACAATTAATCTCAAAAATATACAAGCAACTTCTGCAGCTGAATTCCAGAAAAATAAACGACCCAATCAAAAAATGGGCCAAAGAACTAAACAGACATTTCTCCAAAGAAGACATACAGATGGCTAACAAACACATGAAAAGATGCTCAACATCACTCATTATTAGAGAAATGCAAATCAAAACCACAATGAGGTATCATTTCCCACCAGTCAGAATGGCTGCTATCCAAAAGTCTACAAGCAATAAATGCTGGAGAGGGTGTGGAGAAAAGGGAACCCTCTTACACTGTTGGTGGGAATGCAAACTAGTATAGCCACTATGGAGAACAGTGTGGAGATTCCTTAAAAAACTGGGAATAGAGCTGCCATATGACCCAGCAATCCCACTGCTGGGCATATACACTGAGGAAACCAGAATTGAAAGAGACGCATGTACCCCAATGTTCATCGCAGCACTGTTTACAATAGCCAGGACATGGGAGCAACCTAGATGTCCATCAGCAGACGAATGGATAAGGAAGCTGTGGTACATATACACAATGGAATATTACTCAGCCATTAAAAAAAATACATTTGAATCGGTTCTACTGAGATGGATGAAACTGGAGCCCATTATACAGAGTGAAGTAAGCCAGAAAGAAAAACAACAATACAGTATACTAATGCATATATATGGAATTTGAAAGATGGTAATGATAACCCTATATGCGAGACAGAATAAGAGACACAGATGCATAGAACAATTTTATGGACTCTGAGGGAGAAGGTGAGGGTGGGACGTTCTGGGAGAATAGCATTGAAACATGTATATTATCATATGTGAAACAGAACACCATTCCATGTTCGATGCATGAGACAAGGGCTCAGGGCCGGGGCAATGGGATGACCCAGAGGGATGGGATGGGGAGGGAGGTGGGTGGGGGGTCCAGGAAGGGGAGCACATGTAAACCCATGGCTGATTCATGTCAATGTATGGCAAAAACTATTACAATATTGTAAAGTAATTAGCCCCCAACTAAAATAAATAAATTTATAAAAAAAAAAAAAGCTAAAAAAAGAAAAAAGAAAATATCCATACCATTACCCTTGGATTAAAAATCATGAATATTAGCAGAAGAAATAAGAAACACACTAAAACTGGCAATGTGAAAACTAAACAAGAAATAAAGCATTAATGATGAAAAAAAAAAAAAAAGATCTTCATGACCCAGATAATTACGATGGTGTGATCACTAGCCTACAGCAAGACATCCTGGAATGTGAAGTCAAGTGGGCCTTAAAAAGCATCTCGAGGAACAAAGCTAGTGGAGGTGATGGAATTGCAGTTGAGTTATTTCAAATCCTAAAAGATGATGCTGTGAAAGTGCTGCACTCAATATGCCAGCAATTTGGAAAACTCAGTAGTGGCCGCAGGACTGGGAAAGGTCAGTTTTCATTTCAATGCCAAAGAAAGGCAATGCCAAAGATGCTCAGACTACTGCACAATTGTACTCATCTCACATGCTAGTAAAGTACTGCTCAAAATTCTCCAAGCCAGGCTTCAGCAATACATGAACCATGAACTTCCAGATGTTCAAACTTTTTTTAGAAAAGGCAGAGGAACCAGAGATCAAATTGGCAACATCTGCTGGATCATCGAAAAAGCAAGAGCATTCCAGAAAACATCTATTTCTGCTTTATTAAGTATACCAAAGCCTTTGACTGTGTTCAGTTCAGGTCAGTTGAATTCAGTCACTCAGTCATGTCCAACTCTTTGCTACCCCATGAACCACAGCACGCCAGGCCTCCCTGTCCATCACCAACTCCCAGAGTTTACCCAAACACATGCCCATTGAGTCGTTGATGCCATCGAACCATCTCATCCTCTGTTGTCCCCTTCTCCTCCTGCCCTCAATCTTTCTCATCATCAGGGTCTTTTCAAATGAGTCAGTTCTTTGCATAAAGTGGCCAATGTATTGGAGTTTCAGCTTCAGTGTCAGTCCTTCCAATGAACACCCAGGTCTGATCTCCTTTAGGAGGCACTGGTTGGATCTCCTTGCAGTCCAAGGGACTCTCAAGAGTCTTCTCCAACACCACACTTCAAAAGCATCAATACTCTGGCACTCAGCTTTCTTTATAGTCCAACTCTCATATCTATACATAATTACTGGAAAAACCATAGCCTTGACTAGATGGACCTTTGTTGGCAAAGTAGTGTCTCTGCTTTTTAATATGCTGTCTAGCTTGGTCATAATTTCCTTCCAAGAAGTAAGCGTCTTTTAATTTCATGGCTGCAGTTACCATCTGCAGTGATTTTGGAGTCCCCCAAAATAAAGTCAGCCACAGTTTCTACTGTTTCCCATCTATTTGCCATTAAGTGATGGGACCAGATGCCATGATCTTAGTTTTCTGAATGTTGAGCTTTAAGCCAACTTTTTCACTCTCCTCTTTCACTTTCATCAAGAGGCTCTTTAGTTCCTCTTCACTTTCTGGCATAGAGTGGTGTCATCTGCATATCTGAGGTTATTGATATTTCTCCCAGCAATCTTGATTCCAGCTTGTGCTTCATCCAGCCCAGCATTTTGCATGATGTACTCTGCATATGAATTAAATAAGCAATAGTAGCTGTCAAATTTATTTTTAAAAATACACTTTTATTGTGTTTTAATCATGCATTAAAAGTATCACATCAAAGATTGAAGGAACATGGACTAATTGAGCTCCAAATTGCATTTGCAAAACACCATTCATTTTGAGAAGATAAAACATTTTAAAGCATGGTCAATAATTTGATATTTTGGTCACTTATATTTTCTATTTCATTCTTATGGAATAATATCAAGTAAATTATTCCTGCATTTGGTTAGATTTCCTTTTTCTTTGTGATGGCTCCTGGTAATATCTAAATACCGAATAATGTGCCTATGTGATCAAAAAGGTTTAAACCTCAACTGAGACTTCATTTTGGGCTCTCTGCTTCTAAGAAGTTTTGTGTACATAAGACTTTTTTTCCTTATAGAGGGAGGATAGTTGGAGCTTTAGTCTGACCTTTTCAAAGTTTGGATTCTTTGCTATTGAGGCAGGCTTTGGCTTTGGTTCATTTCCTTACTTTAGTGGAGTTGCCTGTTCCTAAAATAAACTGTGGATTTGTCAGCATTGTCGTGTTGGATTGTGTGACTCGTTTTAACCACAATGAAGTCTGTTTGAATACAACCATTACTGCAAAAGCTGACTGTCTTTTTGGCCTGATCAATTGGAAAACAGTTTGAAGGATCTCTTGAAATTGAGGAAAGAATCTAATTCTGCATGTAAACTACGTCTTCATCCCTGCTGATCTCTGAACAACACATGAATGGGACAGACAGCAAAGAATATACCTTAGGAGATAAAGAACTGAACTGAGTTGAGTTGCTGCATGAGGACTTAGCAGTTTGAATCCAAACAAGTTAAATACATGCTATAAAACAATAAGAGCTACAAAAATTAGTGTCACAGAAAATAACAGAACTTTTTATATAGAGTCTTCACAATGTAATGTCCCAATGATCAGGACACAATACAACATAACACTGTATTTTATTCTACAGCAAAGAATCATAAAAATGTGACCTATTTTTCAAAAGTAACAGACCAACGCAGCCCTAATTCCAATGACCAAAATGTTGAAATTAGCAAACAAGGACTTTGAACCAACTATTACAGCAATGCTCAAGACAGAAAAAAAAAAAAAAAAAGCACTTACAATGAATGAAAGAATGAAAAGTATTAATAAGAGATGATTTCCTTAGAAAATAAAAACTATGTTAAAATCTAATTGAATTAACAGAAGTGAGAAATGTAATGTTTGAAATAATTTAAGCAAGTTTATTTTTTTTTGTTACCCTTGAGACTAGTTTTTCATTTGTCAAAGAGAATCACTATAGAATCTATTAAATACAATCTACTTCACAATCTTGTAAACTTCTAATGGCTTCTATAAAAAAGAACATTTTAGTTTACTTTTTACTTATAGATATAACCGTAAGCATATAATAAATACTGGGAAATAATTAGAATTATATTAATGTTTGCCTTAAAGTTCATTTATTAGCCTGAAAATTAACATCTTATCTAAAATTATAATTTGGTGAAATTTGTATTTACATATATTATTTATGTGTAAACACATAGTATTTTAAGTAAGGAACTAGGGAACTAAAAGGTACAATATGTGTAAATGTCTATCAACTTGTGTAATTCAAATAAATTATTATTAGTAATGATGACTACATAAGTTAAGAATGTTGTAAGTAGAAATAAATATAGCAGTTTTACTAGTGAATCACAGGGTCATGCAAAGTGATCTATCTTTATTTTTTAAATAATTTATAAAGTGACGTATTATATAATTGACTTAATAAACACAAACAGTCTGTTCTTTCTCATATTACTAAAATGGATCCTGCTCTCTACAGAACACTGACTTCAGTTGAGTTCAGTTCAGTCGCTCCATCCTATTCGACATTTTGCAATCCCATGGACTGCAGCACGCCAGGCCTCCCTGTCTGTCACCAGCTCCCAGAATTTACTCAAACTCATATCCATTGAGTCAGTGATGCCATCAACCATCTGATACTTTGTTAGCTTTGACTAGATGGACCTTTGTAGGCAAAGTAATGTCTCTGCTTTTTAATAAGCTGTCTAGGTTGATTATAACTTTTCTTCCAAGGAGTAAGCGTCTTTTAATTTCATGGCTGCTGTCACCAACTGCAGTGATTTTGGAGCCCCCTAAAATTAAAAAATAAAGTCTCTCACTTTTTCCACTGTCTCCCATCTATTTGCCGTGAAGGGATGAGACCAGATGCCATGATTTTAGTTTTCTGAATGTTGAGTTTTAGGCCAACTTTTTACTCTCCTCTTTCACTTTCATCAAGAGGCTCTTTAGTTCTTCCTCGCTTTCTGCCATAAGGGTGGTGACATCTGTATTTCTGAGGTTATTGATATTTCTCCCGGCAATCTTGAGTCCAGCTTGTGCTTTATCCAGCCCAACGTTTCCCATGATGTACTCTGCATATAAGTTAAATAAGCAGGGTGACAATATACAACCTTGATGTACTCCTTTTCCTATTTGGAAACAGTTTGTAGTTCCACGTCCAGTTCTAACTGTTGCTTCTTGACCTGATACAGATTTCTTAGGAGGCAGGCCAGGATGTCTGGCATTCCCATCTCTTTCAGAATTTTCCAGAGTTTGTTGTGATCCACACAGTCAAAGGCTTTGGCATATTCAATAAAGCAGAAGTAAATGTTTTTCTTTAACTCTCTTTCTTTTTTCGATGATCCAGCAGATGTTGGCAATTTGATCTCTGGTTCCTCTGCCTTTTCTAAAACCAGCTTGAACATCTGGAATTTCCCCATTCATGTATTGCTGAAGCCTGGCTTGGAGAATTTTGAGCATTACTTTACTAACATGTGAGATGAGTGCAATTGTGTAGTAATTTGAACATTCTTTGGCATTGCCTTTCTTTGGGATTGGAATAAAAACGGGCCTTTTCCAGTCCTGTGGCCACTGCTGAGTTTTCCAAATTTGCTGGCATATTGAGTGCAGCACTTTTACAGCATCATCTTTTAGGAGATGAAATAGCTGAACTGGAACTCCATCACCTCCATTAGCTTTGCTCATAGTGATGCTTCCTAAGGTCCACTTGACTTTGCATTCCAGGATGTCTGGCTCTAGGTGAATGATCACACCATCATGATTATCTTGGTGGTGAAGATCTTTTTTTGTAAAGTTCTTCTGGGTATTCTTGCCACCTCTTCTTAATATCTTCTGCTTCCATTAGGTCCATGCCATTTCTGTCCTTTATTGAGCCCACCTTTATATGAAATGTCCCCTTGGTATCTCTAATTTTCTTGCAGAGATCTCTAGTCTTCCCCATTCTATTGTTTTCTTCTATTTCTTTGCACTGATTGCTGAGGAAAGCTTTCATATCTCTCCTTGCTATTCTTTGACACTCTGCATTCAAATGGGTGTATCTTTCCTTTTCTCCTTTGCCTTTCGCTTGTCTTCTTTTCATAGGTATTTGTAAGGCCTCCTCAGACCACCATTTTGCCTTTTTTGCATTTCTTTTTCTTGGGGTGGTCCTGATCCTTGCCCTGTACAATGTCACAAACCTCCATCCATAGTTTTCAGGCACTCTGTCTATCAGATCTAGTCCCTTGAATCTATTTGTCACTTCCACTGTATAGTTGTAAGGGATTAGATTTAGATCAGACCTGAGTTATCTAGTAGTTTTTCTTACTTTCTTCAATTTAAGTCTGAATTTGGCAATAAGGAGTTCATGATCTGAGCCACAGTCAGCTCCCAGTCTTGTTTTTGCTGACTGTATAGAGCACCCTCATATTTGGCTGCAAAGAATATAATCAGTCTGATTTCGGTGTTGACCATGTGTTGATGTCCATGTGTAGAGTTTTCTCTTATGTTCTTGGAAGAGGGTCTTTGCTATGACCACTGTTCTCTTGACAAAACTTGTTTGCATTTGCCCTGCTTCATTGTACTCCAAGGGCAAACTTGCCCATTACTCCAGGTATTTCTTGACTTCCTATTTTGCATTCCAGTCCCCTATAATGAAGAGGAATCTTTTTGAATGTTAGTTCTAGATGGTCTTGTAGGTCTTCATAAAACCATTCAACTTCAGCTTCTTCAGCGTTACTGGTCAGGGCATAGACTTGGATTAGTGTGATATTGAATGGTTTGCCTTGGAAATGAACAGAGTTCATTCTGTTGCTTTTGAGACTGCATCCAAGTACTGCAGTTCAGACTCTTTAGTTGAGTGTGATGGCTACTCCATTTCTTCTAAGGGATTCTTGCCCAGAGTTGTAGATATAATGATCATCTGATTTAAATTCACCCATCCAATTCATTTTAGTTTGCTGATTCCTAAAATGTTGATGTTCACTCTTGCCATCTCCTGTTCGACTACTTCCAATTTGCCTTGATTCATGGACCTAACATTCCAGGTTCCTATGCAATATTGCTCTTATAGCATCGGGCTTTACTTCCATCACCAGTCACATCCACAACTGGGTGTTGTTTTTGCTTTGGCTCCATCCCTTCATTCTTTCTGCAGTTATTTCTCCACTGATCTCCAGTAGTATTGGGCACCTCCTGACCTGGGTATTTCATCCTTCAGTATCCTATCTTTTTGCCTTTCATACTCTTCATGGGGTTATCAAGGCAAGAATACTGAACAGGTTTACCATTCTTTTCTCCAGTGGGCCACGTTTTATCAGAACTCTCCACCATGACTCCTCTGTCTTGCTGGTCCTACAGGGCATGGCTCATAGTTTCACTGAGTTAGACAAGGATGTGGTCCATGTGATCAGGTTGGTTAGGTTTCTGTGATTATGGTTTTCAGTCTGTCTGCCTTCTGATAGAGAAGGATAAGAGGCTTATTTAAGCTTCCCAATGGGAGAGACTGACTGAGGGGGACACTGGGTTTGTTCTGTTGGGCGAGGTCATGCTCAGTAAATCTTTGATCCAATTTTTGTTGAAGGGTGTGTTGTATTCCTTCCCTGTTATTTCACCTGAGCCCAAACTATGGCAGAGGTAATGAAGATAATGGTGACCTCCTTCAAAAGTTCCCTTGCATGCACTGCTACACTCAGTGCCCCCAACCCTGCAGCAGGCCATCACTGACCCACGCCTCCACCAGAGACTCCTGGACACTCACAGGCAAGTCTGGGTCAATCTCTTGTGGGGTCACTGCTCCTTTCTCCAGGTGCCAAAAAGGTTCTGTTTGTGCCCTCCCAGAGTCTGTTTTCCCAGTCCTGTGTAAGTTCTGACTGTTCTATGGTGGGTTAATGGCGACCTCCTCCAAGAGGGCTTATGTCATACTCACGTCTACTGCACCCAGAGCCCCTGCCCCTACAGCAGTCCACTGCTGACCCGTACCTCTGGAACTAGGGAACTACAAGGTACAATATGAGTAAATGTTTATCTACTTGTGTGATTCAAATAAATTATTATTAGCAATGATGACTACATAAGTTAAGAATATGGTAAGTAGAAACAAATACAGCAATTTTACTGGTGAATTACAGGGCCTTGCAATGTGATCTATTTTTATTTTTTAAATCATTTATAAAAAGACATTTTATAATTGACTTAATAAACACAACCAGTCAGTGTTCTTTCTAATATTACTAAAATGGATCCTGTTCTCTGCAGAACATTGACTTCACTTGTGTTTAAATCAATATTCTCATTTAGAACAAAAGCCCACTTCGATAATTGTGGAGTTTCTCTACTACAGACATCTATATATCCTGATGGACCATAAAGAAATAATGAACATGGGGAGTGCTCCAAGTATCATGTATTATATAACCTAAAGATGCATAACAATCATAAAATTTCTATCATTAAAAAAAAAATCAGTTGTCCTTAGGTTTTTATATATAATCTGATCACCATAATGTTATAAACATTACCTTCCTAAAAGTCACACCAAAGCCTCATATTATACTCCCAGGAATTCTGGCTGTGAATTTGTTACATCTAACTTTGTTGCAGTTACAATCCTTTCAGGTTTAGTCTATTTCTCATGTTATAATCTCATTGTTATGA
This sequence comes from Giraffa tippelskirchi, assembly GCF_054371585.1. NCBI lineage: Eukaryota > Metazoa > Chordata > Mammalia > Artiodactyla > Giraffidae > Giraffa > Giraffa tippelskirchi. The sequence goes on along the minus strand of NC_137275.1, from coordinate 82,304,899 downwards.
GGAAAATTTTTTCAAGTTTTATAATTAAAAAATATGAAAATGAAATACAGATGATATAATCCTACTTAAATGTTTCAGATAATTTTTGCCAAAAATTATTTTTAATTCCATATCTGTATGTATCTCTGTTAATTTAGTACAATATACTTAAAACCATTGTGAATGGCATGTTTTTTATTTAAACTGAGCAAAGCTCTTTGAACAAGTGAACATGCACGATTAAAGTTCAGGGTTAGAAACGCTTTTAAATGTGCTCTGAAGGGTCAGTTGGTGACAAAATATAACACGTATTTAACACAGTGGTAGATCACCTCATGATGAGATGGGTCATTTGAAGCTATAAACCTAGGGTGTTGAGCATTTTCTTTTCTTCACCAGAGAGCAGCATGGAGGTATAATTGGGGAACTCAGAATGATGTCGTTTCCTAAGGCCTGTGGTGAAAATGACTGTTTCCATTGAGGAATTTTTTGTTTGTTTTGGTTGTTATTACTAATCCCTTTCTTTTTTCCCACTTGCTTTCAAACGATTTCTTTTTTCAACCAAACCACCAAGCAGGGCTTTCTACTTCAGTTAGTCCAGCTCCCACTTGTGTTTATATGTGTTTTATCTTTTCAAGTACTCAGATTTCCCAAGGGGCATTCAGTCCTATGCTCATAATTGAGCAGGATTTTGTTTGTTTGTTGTTTTGTTTTGTTTTTGTCTTGCAAAATAATGAATAGTCCATCTCAGGCTTCATGTAAGATACATTGTCAAAAGTCAGAAAAACAATTTTTAGACTCTGTGCTTATAAACTATACGGCACAAATGCCCAGTTTTCAGGGAACACAGAACTCTGTTTTTAGTACCTGACTTTTTTCCTGCTTTTGCTAAAAGTGTAGGTCAGTTATAATCTCTTGATAGTGTCCATCCTATTCTGAAGAAATACTTCTTCATAAGTTAGATATCTGTCCACTATTTTCAATCATCATGCTAGCCTTCTAAGATGAGATAATATTATATGCATTAATGCAATATAAGGGGAAAAGAAAAAAGGAAAAAAAGCTTTCAAATAAAGGAGTTGCTTACTATCTGGACATTTTATCCAAAATAATTAAATCAACCAAAAGGAATGAAAATCTGAGCTTATAATAGTACAGATATCTGATGAATAACATTTTACAAAGCTAACTAAAGTCTTCTCTCAAGTCTCTTCTTTATTTCCTTCAGATATTATCTGACTTATGTTTTACAGCAGCTGCTTTATTATACATGATAGCAAAGTGAGAGTATTCGTGGAGCAAAGTGTAAAGTACATATAGTGAGGGTATGCTTCCTCTAAGAAAGGAATGTTTTATCATGCATGAGAAAAGAAGCTAAGAAGTCAAATCTCAGAATTGACACAGTCAGGACTGATAGGGCTTTTTTTTTTTTAGATTTCTAAGAACCACATCTTGTGGCAACATAATTAATGAGTGCATAAAATAATATAACCATTTTTCATATGTTAATGTTATCTGAACATGTGTTAATCTTGTGCGTGGATGTGTGTTCAGTCACTCAGTCATGTCCGACTCTTTGCGGCCCAATGGACTGTAGCCTGCCAGGCTCCTCTGCCTATGGAGTTTTGCAGGCAAGAATACTAGAGCAGATTGCCACTTCCTACTTGAGGGGTTCTTCCTGACCCAGAGATCGAACCTGCATCTCTTGCGTAACCTGCATTGGCAGGGGATTCTTTACTACTAGTGCCACCTGGGAAGCCCCTGTTAATCTTTTCATATTTGACACACACACACACACACACACACACACACACTATATATATATATATGTATATATATGATACATATATGCTGTTTCCTAATATCAGATGGCAAAATATATTTCAGGCACAAAAGGAGAAGAAAAGCTTCTTTATTCATAGCTATTCAGTTTCATCATTATTTGTTTTGCAAAAACATGAGGAATATTTCTATTCTCATTTGGAGAATATATTTTAAAACTAGTGAATATGTAAACATCAACAAGATGGCAAACCAGGAAGCTCCAGATGTTCTTTCTTCACTCAGACTATAGATTTAGCAGCTACACAAGGATCAGTTCCCTTTATGTGATGTCCAGAAACTGTTTGAGAAACTCCTGTATACTAGTCAGTTGAGAAACCACTCAAATTGAGTTGCAGGAAAAGCTGAGACTCAATCTTGTCATAAACCCCATCCCTGACACAATACCATACAATCAGGAGAGAACCCCCAAATCACAGTTCCTCCCTGAGGAGCAAAGAGTTTGGACCATGCACTAATGCCTCCATTTTTTCCAGCTGCTATTCAAGGATCTGGCTTATAACTCTGTATAAAGTTGATAGAAATTTAAATTTATGCAGCCATTATAGAAAACATATGGAGATTCCTCAAAAAACTAAACAGAAACTGTATTATTATCCAACAATCACACTTCTGGGTATATATCTAAGGGAGATGAAAACACTGTCATGAAGAAATATCTGCATTACCATGTTCATTCCAGCATTGCTCACGGTAGCCAAGATATAAAAACAACCTAAATATCTGTCAGTATGTGAATGAATACAGAAAATGTGATAGAAAGAGAGAAAAGGGAACATTATTCAGCCTTAAAAAAGAAGGAAATCCTGCCATTTGCTGCAACACAAATGAACCTAGAGAATATTATGCTAAGTGAAAAAGCCAAACACAGAAGAACAAATACTTCATGATCTCACTGATATGTGGAATCTGAAATTGCCATACTCATAGAAGCAGAGACGAGAATGGTGTTCGCCAGAAACTGGAGGAAAGGCAAAAATATGGAGATGCTTATAAAAGGATGCAAAGTTTCAGTTATGCAAGATAAAGAAGTTTTGAAGCAATAATGTGTTGTACATTTGCTAAGCAATAATGTGTTGAGGTTTGCTAAAAGGGTAGATATTAGGCATCTTGAAAGAAAGGGAAGGGAAGGGAGGAAGAAAGGGAGGGAAAGAAAATAACTAGGTAAAATGATGGGTATATTAATTAACTTGATTGTGAATATTTCACGATATCATAATACCAAGTCATACGCCTTAAATATATATAATTTGTTTGTCAAGTATACTTCAATAAAGCTGAAAAAAGTCAATGTGTAGAGGCAATCAGTATGCTCAATATTCATGACATTGGAATAAAAGCGTTTCCAGTGGAAAACTGCATTCTTTATAACATACACCTTCAGTTTTTCTGATCCTATAGAGGTCTTGTGCCTTTCTTTGCCTTTAAGCTATGTTGTGACTTTGTAAGTTGTAGATAAATGATAGCAATGCAAAATAATTCATGGGTATAGGTGTGTAATGAAATTCTGTGGAGGTTCAAATTTGTTCCTTCTCAACTGCATTAAAAGTCAGTTTTGTAGTCGTTTGCAAATCTATTTCACTATTCCAGATCTGCAAATATGTTTCTTGTATTCTTCTTTGAGTCATCTAACTTCTCACTCATTCCTTTATGTATTAATGAGGTAATTAAATATTTGCTATGTGTTCCTTTCATAATTAGATGTCAGAATTCTTATTTGACATTTATTATTTAAATTTCAGTTCTAAAATTTTGTTTCCAAAACTACAAAGGAATTGGAGATTTATATGTTTGAAGGTATTAAAACATTTTAAGTCTCAGCAGTAAAGTGCTAATTATCAAAAGTATATCAGTTAAGACTGGGAGTCATAACTGGGAAGAGGAAGAGTCTTTATGGATTTTCTTCTTTGGTTTGTTCAGATATGTCTAGATGTTCATTATCAGGGAAAGGGAAATAAATGCTAGTTTTCAACTGCGGGTCTGAAAGGTTTATAAATCAAGAGAAAAGTCATTTTGTTGTTAACTATAGCCATACAAAATTGTATGTAGCAGGCTGGAGACAAGACAACAAATCAAGAACTAATGCTGAAGAAAAACTTGAAACTGAATGAATATTGAATAAAGAGCAAAAATAGTGAAAACTACAAAATGTACTGCAGAGTTCAAATAGCAATGGAGTGTAAAATTTGATGAAGTACTGTTAGATTCCTCATGGCATTTGGACTTGAAGAACTATTACCATTTTTGCACCTTTAAATTGTGTCATTTCAGTCTTCAAGTGTAAACCAAGAACAAGCAATTTTACTGATGTGAAAACATCAAACTATCCAAAGAAACATAAGTTTCATTTTGTTTTTTTTTTTTAAAGGAAGTTTATTTTTTTCTCAGTAGCTTCCCTTTCACTTTCAGGAAGTAACTGATTATTGGACAGTAGTCTAATCTTTTTTTTTTTTTTAATATGTAGTCTTCATTATTGGAGAGCATTCTACTTCTCAGAAGATGTTTTTAGGGGTGACCAAAGATACAGTTTAAAAAAAAAAGAAATTTCTCAACTTCTACTCATTAAAAAAAATGATTTACCTGAGAATTCACTTGCATATTCCTATAGGTTTTCTGAGTTCAGTCCTCGTTTGTAAAATTATTTCAGTTGCATGTCCCATACTCATACTAAATCATAACTGTTGTGGTTGTGTATGTCCAGGACTAAGAACCTTATGAAAAAGGACACTTTAAATTACGGAAATCATAAGTTTACCTGGTTCCTTTGGCATATATATATATATATACATATATATATATATGTATATATATATATATATATAATTTTGGGGGGGATAAGAATGAAGTGTAGCATTGAATCAAGTATTGTGATCTGTGTTAGGCGGTTCTCATTTAGGAAAGAGGAACCAGAGATCAAATTGCCAGCATTCATTGGATCATAGATAAAACAAGGGAATTCCAGAAAAACATCTACTTCTGGTTCATTGATTTCACTAAGACTCTGAATATGTGGATCACAACAAACTGTGGAAAATTCTTGAGTTGGAAGTACCAATGGAAGTCCCAGATCACTTTACCTGTCTCCTGAGAAACCTGTGTGTGAGTCAAGAAGCAACAATTAGAACCAGACATGGAAAAACTCACTGATTCCAAGTTAGAAAAGGAGTACAACAAGGCTGTATATTTTCACCCTGCTTACTTAATTTCCATATAGAGAACACCATGTGAAATGTCTGACTGGATGAAACCCAAGCTGGAATTAAGATTGCCAGGATAAATATCAACAACCTCACATATGTAATTATACCACTGTAATAGCAGAAAGTGAAGAGGAACTAAAGAGCATCTCGATGAGGCTGAAAGAAGAAAGTGAAAAGCTGGCATAAAATTCAACATTCAAATAACAATGATTATGGGATCCAGTCCCATCACTTTATGGAAAATAGGTGGGGGAAAGCGGACACAGTGCCAGATTTTATATTCTTAGGCTACAAAATCACTGCAGATGGTGACTACAGCCATGAAATTAAAAGATGTTTGCTCCTTGGAAGGAAAGCTATAACAAACCTAGACAGTGTATTAAAAAGCAGAGACATCACTTTGCGAACTAAGGTCCATATAGTCAAAGCTATGGTTTTTTCAGTAGTCATGTATAAATGTGAGAGCTAAGCATTGAAGAGGCTGAGCATTGAAAAATTGATGCTTTCAAACTGTGGAGAAGACTCTTAAGAATCCTTTGGACAACAAGGAGATCAAACCAGTCAATTGTCAGGGAAATCAGTCCTGAATATTTATTGGAAGGACTGATGCTGCAGCTGAAACTCCAAAACTTTGGCCATCTGATGTGAAGAACTGACTCATTTGAAAAGATCCAATGCTGAGAAAGATTGAAGGTAAGAGGAAAATGGGGCCACGAGGCTGAGATGGTTAGATAGCATCACCAACTCAATAGACATAAATTTGAGCAAACTCTGGGAGATAGTGGAGGATATTGGAGCCTGATGTGCTGCAGTCCAGGTCACAAAGAGTCAGAGGTGACTTAGCAACTGAACAATAACCACAACAGCAACAAGTTATGCTTAATGTGAAAGATGGAAATGCAAAGAATGGCCTAGGGACTCTTCTTTCAAGAAATTTTATTTTTCTTTTCTCATATTAGCACTCTTTAAAACCAGGACATAATATTTTTTAAAACATTATTTTATTTTAAAAGCTCTACTTTTCTTACACATTTTTAAATTTTTAATTAACTTTTTGAAACAGGAGACTGATATTAAAATAAGTTGCTTTATATTGAGAAAAAAAGCACATACCTTTGGATATCTGGTTTCTGGATTGCAGCTGAATCCCAAAACTGCATATTTCTATTTTGTTTGTTTAGAAAATGACATTTTAAATGCCTCATTTGATTCTGTACTCTGGATGAAACTTTTATTTCTAAGAGAGAATATTTTAACATGAATAGATCCAGGATTTTAGGATAATCATAGTTATAGTTCTTCTCAACCTACCGTTAAAATTAGTGAAATAATACTGCAGGAGATGATACTAAGTTTCTATGTGGTACTAGTATATGGAGGATTATTTTAATGTCTATAAGATAAGACAAGGTGAAAGCAATTATTTTTCAGTGTAAATATTGATGCTTAAAGAAGTATGCCAATCAAAGAGGTCTATAACATATATCACTTCTCATTTGCAATATTCTGCATAATTCAGAATTCAAAATTTATATTCTGTGAAATTCAGACTTCCTAGACGGCACTACTGGTAAAGAACCAGCCCACCAATGCAGGAGACATAGGAGACGCAGGTTCGACCCCTGGGTCGGGAAGATCCCCTGGAGGAGGGCATGGCCATCCACTCCAGTATTCTTGCTTGGATAATCTCAAGTACAGAGGAGCCTGGTGGGCTACAGTCCATCGGTTTGCAAAGAGTCTGACATGACTGAAACAGCTTAGCACACATGCATTCATGCAAAATTCAGAATTGTAAATAATATAAAGATAAAAAAATTCTACTTTAGAGAATTTTTCACTGGTTTCACTGATCCAAGTACCTCTGCTGTCTGCACTTCATCCCTTATCCACACCTCTCTACATCTATTTGTGGCTTCCAGTGAGCCGAGAATATGGTTAAGGAATTAGAAAATGAAAATGATTGTTTGGTGGTAGACTCTCGAAGTCGTACACTTACCATTAAGACCGTTAGAATAAGAGTAGTCCTTATAATTAATGTTTCATGATGGGGACCTCAGTTACTGATATATTGCATTATGCTACTTGAACAACAACAAAAAAAGCAATTAACAAAAGTATGGAATATTTCTTAAACTTGGAGAGCTAAATAAGATGAATATTTGTAGGCAAATTGAGCAAGAGTAATTGTTTAACTCTATGATCCTATATTTTGGTTAAATGAAAATCTTATATTACCCAAAGGATACTGAGTAGGGACAAACATTTATGAAAACAAAATGTCCAGTATGAAAAAATCTTGCCTTGAATGATAATGGTTAAAGAGTTCAGAAATCTAAAACAGTGATATTAGAACTATCAAAAGAAATGTAAATATTATAGAAATGAATTATGGATCATTCATATGGCTAGAAAGACAAATATACATTGACCTTCATCTTGAAGAGAAAATCAGCCTTCATATTTACCACAGTTTAAACTTACATATTTAAAAATAAAGTCTCTTTAGGTAGATATATTCCTAAGTATTTTATTTTTTTTTTGTTGCAATGGTGAATGGTATTGTTTCCTTAATTTCTCTTTCTGTTTTCTCATTATTAGTGTATAGGAATGCAAGGGATTTCTGTGTGTTGATTTTACATCCTGAAACTTTACTATATTCACCAATTAGCTCTAGTAATTTTCCGATAGAATCTCCAGGGTTCTCTATGCATATATATGGAATTTGAAAGATGGTAACGATAACCCTATATGCGAGACAGAATAAGAGACAAAGATGCATAGAACAGTCTTATGGACTCTGAGGGAAAAGGTGAGGGTGGGATGTTCTGAGAGAATAGCATTCAAACATGTATATTATCATATGTGAAACAGAACACCATTCCAGGTTTGATGCATGAGACAAATGCTCAGGGCTGGGGCAATGGGATGACCCAGAGGGATGGGATGGGGAGGGCGGTGGGAGGGGGATTCAGGATGGGGAACACATGTAAACCCATGGCTGATTCATGTCAATGTATGGCAAAAACCACTACAATATTGTAAAGTAATTAGCCCCCAACTAAAATAAATAAATTTATTAAAAAATATAATAAAATCTCAAGCAAAAAATATTCTTTATTTTTTTCCTTAAATAACCATGGCAGACTCAATTATATATCCCAGATATTTAACACTTGGACACTTCTCACACATGTATTACTAATACTAAGTTGATACTGCATATTTGGGCTTCCCTTGATATAGCATTTTTGGGCTTCCCTTGATAAAGCATTTTTGAGCTTCCCTGGTGGCTCAAATGGTAAAGAATCTGCCTGCAATGCAGGAGACTCAGGTTTGATCTCCTGGAGAAGGCAATGGCTACTCACTCCAGTATTCTTGCCTGGAGAATTACATGGACAGAGGAGGCTGGCAGGATAGTCTATGGGGTTGCAAAGAGTCAGACATGACTCAGCGACTAACAATTTTACTTTCTTTCATAGCATTTTTCAGTTCAATTCAGTCACTCAGTTGTCTCCAATGCTTTGTGACCCCATGGATTGCATGCAGAATGCTAGGCTTCCCTGTCCATCACCAACTCCTGGAGCTTACTTAAATTCATGTCCATCAAGTCGATGATGCCATCCAACATCTCATCCTCTGTCACCCCCTTCTCCTCTCACCTTCAATCTTTACCAGCATCAAGGTCTTCAAATGAGTCAGTTCTTCTCATCAGGTGGCCAAAGTATTGGAGTTTCAGCTTCAGCATCAGTCCTTCCAGTGAATATTCAGGACTGATTTCCTTTGGGATTGACTCGTTGGATCTCCTTTTTAATATGTGCTAGTTTATGAGTACAAGGTTCACTTTTCCCTCTACTACTGAGTATGAGAAGACTTCATGTTCCCTACAAGACCATTATGAGGTCCCTCTTTGTTCTACTGTAACAAAGCAATTTTTAATATAGATGTTAAGGGCTAGTATACGGGAAATTATATTAATGTCTCTAAGATAAGAGAAGATGAGAGTAATTATTGTTCAGTGTAAATGTTGTTACTTAAGTATGCTAATCAAACAAGTCTACAATATATTTCATTTATCATTTATCATATTCTGCAAAATTCAGAATTGTAAAAGTATAAAGAAAAAATTCTGGTGAGTTATACCTATTTATAAAAGAAATCTTGCATTTTTTATGAGTTAACCTGAAATTCAATAAGATAAATAAGGAAATGGAAAATATGTCTTGTCTGTCTACAAAGTAGAAGCAATACTACAAAACAAAAATCACAGATATGGAGAACATGCTCTCCTTAATATAAACAAAATAACAGTGAAATAAAGAACATTAGAAAAAAGATGGTAGATATGGGGGACAGAGGAAGCCAAAAAGCTCAAAGTCAGTATTTTCCTTTTGGAAATGGCAGATAGCTTATGCCAAACCAGGTTTCTTGAAGGTAGCAATTATTAAATCTGAACAAATTTTTGTTTCAAATCAACTATATGAAAGCACTAGAGAAAAAACAATGCCTGTCCAAAACTGGAGAAGAGCTGACTCTTGAAAAAAGAGAACTACGCTGGGTGAAATTTATGTTTCTGTAACTTTTCATGAGTTACTCTCAGTCCATTGGGTATGAATGTGCATGCTCATTTGTCTCCAACTATTTGCAACCCTATGGTCTATAGCCTGGCAGGCTTCTCTGTTCATGGGATTTTCCAGGAAAGAAAACTGGAGTGGGTTACCATTTCCTCCTCCAAGGGTCTTCCCAATTGGGGATTGAACTCATGTCTCCTGTGTCTCCTGCATTGCAGGCAGAAAATTCTTTACTACTTGAGCCATCTGGGAAGCCCGTAAGAATGGAACAGAATTCACAGCCAGTGGCCAACACATAATGTGTTTTACTAGACCCTGCCCTTCTCCAGGGGACCTTCCCTACCCAGGGATTGAACCTGAGACTCACATCTCCTGCACTGATAGGTGGGTTCTTTACCAGTGTCACCACTTGGGTCTAGAGTGACTGCAACTCAAAGTGGAGCTCAGCCAAACTGACTTGAAGAATCAGTTCAGTTCAATTCGGTCGCTCAGTCGTGTCTGACTCTTTGCAACCCCATGGACTGCAGCACACTAGGCTTCCCTGTCCATCACCGACTCCCAGAGCTTTCTCAAACTCATGTCCATTGAGTCAGTAATGCCATCCAACCATCTCGAGGATGACATTCAGCACTGTAGTGATGGGAATGTCTCTGTTGGGAGAGGGAGTATTGTAGAAGGAAGAAGCTACCAAAGAGGGAGAAAAATTTCCATTTTACCTTTGCCCAAGAAATGTGTGATCAAGATACCAAGAACCGTTGTAAATCAAGAGTGAGGGCCTAAAAAAACTGCAGGAGAGAGAAGTTTGGAGTCGAACCAAATTAACCATGCATTTGAAGAGAAATCAGTACTCTTCAGAGGAAGATAGATCTAAATTATCTACAATTCCTCAAATACAATGTCAAGCATATAAGAACTGTGTGGTAAAATTGCAGAAAAAAACATAGAGGATGAAAAACTTGAAAGTAGATAGAAAAAAATCAAAAGCATATTGAATGTGAGAGGAAGCATGCACATGATGATTGACTTCTCATCAGAAGCAACAAAAGAAAGACAAAGAAATTACCTCTTTAAAATGCCCTGTGCCTTAAAATTAAAAAAAAAGAAAAGAAAAAATCAATCAACCAAAAATTTGGTCTTAAAAAACTGTCAAGAACCAAAGTGCAAATGACAACAATTACAGATAAACAAAATTTGAGAGAATTAGTTGCATTAGGCCCTGAACTTTAAGAAATGCTAAAATGAACTTTATACTAAAGGAAATGTCAACATATGGAACCTATAATCTCTAGGAAGAAAGAAAGAACGCTTGAAATGGTGAATATGCAGATAAATCTATGACTGTATATATTTTACATTTTTTAATTTTTAAATAACCTCTAAAGCAAAATTCTAATGATATAGGATTTATAAAAAAAGTTCTGTATATGACTAAGGTAGAACTTAAGGCAGTTGTAAATAAAAATATGATTGCAAGTGTCTTGCATTGTACATGAAATAGTACATAAACAATCCTAAATCAAATGTTAACTGTTGGTTGCATATTGTAATCTCCAGAGAAACCATTAAAAATGTTTAAAAGAGGTATAGTAAAGACCTGTTATGAATTACAAATGAATATCAGTAAGAAATTTATAAACCTAAAAGGAAATTAATGGGTAAAAATAGATGTGGCAAATTGAAAAGAAATAGCAGGAAAGCTAGAGTTTTATATTAATGAGAGACAAAGCTGATTTGAAGACAAACAGTATTACTGAAGAGTGGCAAATTCATTGAGGGTGTAACAATCAATAAAGAACAGAAAGTCTTTTTAAGAAATGGTGCTAGAACTACAGTATATTGATATGGAAAAAAGAAACACAATTATTTTCTACCTTGAAGTGTTTAAAAAGCTACTTAATCATTGACTTATGTGTGAAAGTTAAAACAATGAAATTTTAGGTGAAAAAGGAGAATACTATCATAACTTGGGAGTAATCAGAATATATCTTGATATGGAAAGCAATAACAAGACCAACCATAATAAATTAGACAAAAATATCTACTTATCAGAAAATATGTTTAAGAAAACAAACCTAGATTGGGGACTCTTTGTGACCCTAGGAACTGTAGCCCACCAGGCTCCTCTGTCCATTGGATTTTCCAGGCAAGAATCCTGGAGTGGGTTGCCATACCCTCCTCCAGGGGATGTTCTGGACCCAGGGATAGAACCCAAATCTCTTATGGGAAGCCTATATATATATATATATATATATACACACACACACACACATATATGTATATATTTGACAAAAGATTATGACTAGAGCACAAATCTATATTTAAAAAAAAAATTGGACACAGCTTTTCTTTTTTGGCCATGCAGTGCAGCATGCAGGATATTTAGTTCCCCCAACAGGGACTGAAACTGTGCCCCCTGCAGTGGGAACATGAAGTCTTAACCACTAGATTGCCAGGGAGGTCACTGGACACAATTCTTGAATACACATGCCACAAAGAAAGGTGTTGACATATAGATGGGAAACGTGTTACAGAGCCCTTTCCTGCCTAGGTTTCATTCAAAGCCAGAAGCCTTTTTTTTTTTTTTTTTTATAAATTTATTTATTTTAGTTGGGGGCTAATTACTTTACAATATTGTAATAGTTTTTGCCATACATTGACAAGAATCAGCCATGGGTTTACATGTGTTCCCCTTCCCGAACCCCCCACCCACCTCCCTCCCCCTCCCATCCCTCTGGATCATCCCACTGCCCCGGCCCCGAGCCCTTGTCACATGCATCGAACATGGAATGGTGCTCTGTTTCACATATGACAATACACATGTCTCAATGCCATTCTCCCAGAACGAGATAAGCCAGAAGCCTTTTGAATCACCAGGTATATGGACCACAGCAGTCTCCTTGTGCTGGAATATACTGCTTCCAGAACTGAAGAGGATTACCAGGCCTTGTGCTTCCTTCCTACCACAGATCCCCAACAAACACACAGCGTTGTTAACGTCGCAGTTTAGTTCAGTCGCTCAGTCGCGTCGGACTCTTTACGACCCCATGAACCGCAGTACGCCAGGCCTCCCTGTCCATCACCAACTCCCGGAGTCCGCTCAAACCCATGTCCATCGAGTCAATGATGCCATCCAGCCATCTCATCCTCTGTCACCCCCTTCTCCTCTCACCTTTAATCTTTACCAGCATCAAGGTCTTTTAAAGACCAAAATACTTTAAAAAATAGGTGGCATTCCTTTTGCCTATTTCTGACTTATCATTAATTCTTTAGTACATCTCAGGAGTAGGTAATTTGCTATGAATCAAGTTATTATGAGGGGCTTCCCCTGTGGCTCAGAGGTTAAAGCATCTGCCTGCAATGTGGGAGACCCAGGTTCGATCCCTGGATCAGGAAGATCCCCTGGAGAAGGAAATGGCAACCCACTCCAGTATTCTCGCCTGGAGAATCCCATGGACGGAGGAGCCTGGTAGGCTACAGTCCACGGGGTCGCAAAGAGTCGGACACGACTGAGCGACTTCACTTTCACTTTCAAGATATTATGAAACATTGATCTATGAGTCAGTTGTTGGTGGTTATTATTATTATCATTATTATTGCTTTAGTTTCTCTCTCCAGTGTGTTTCTAAATGTTGCTCTCCTCTCTTCATTCTTTTCCCATTCCTTCCTCACTTCATTTCTTCTTCATTTTTTTCAGTTTCTTATTTTCTTGTGGTTTATTTTTCCCTGCTCTTCTTCATCACTTTTTTTTTATTTGATTCTCTTTATGTCTGTATCTAATACCTGTCTTTTTTGTTACAGTGTTAACTAGCCCATGTTTGGGGGATTATATGTCCTGAATTATTGTATGCAATAATTCAGAAGCCAATAAAATAAGGTATAAAAAGAGAAATATTCACCAAGTTGGTGAGGGCAGTATAGAAAGGTAAAATCTGAGAGCAAAAGCAAGGAAAAGGAGAGAAGGAAGGACATAGAGAACTAAAGGGGAAGCAGAAGGATGTAAGGGAATAAAGGGGAAGCAATCAACGAAAAATATTAAGAATGAAAAATTCACAATTTCTATGAATATGTATTGAATGCCTCATTAGAAATAGGAATTATTGTATGGAATGAGGAGAAAGTAAAGGTGACTAAAAGAAAAAGTTTACCATAGCATAAATCAGTATAATACAAAATATTAGGATATGTATTTAGTCATCTCCTCCTGCCTCCCTTAGTATATGGATTTGTAAGTATTATTTCTAACCTAATTACCTGATTATACATAGTTTATATCTTGGCCTTTTATTTATGCTCAGACTTCCTAAAGGTAAACTCTGTTTGGCAGAGCCGCAAAAATCTATCAGGGGAAAAAAATGATTCTTTCAGCTGACTGGCAGTATCTACAAAAAATATTACCCTTGGGACAAAATAAATAAAGGGCGGTGGAGAATGAGTTTACTCTACACAATATACCAAGAGAAATAACTATTTTGAACCTGACAATAGTGGAAATGATTGGTGGACAGTTTGTTAAAAACAATGAAATATCTATATCTGATAAGACAAAAAACTAATTGCTGTTATGATTTTAAAATATTTTGTATATTAAAATTAATCAAATATGTTGTGAGTAAATTTTAGTTTGAAATATATGCTTTTGTTTATCACTATAAATATTTTCTTTTTTTCTAATTTGTATGTCTTTTTATTCCCCCTTACTGCATTGGCTAGGACTTCCATTGTCATGTTGAATAAGAATGGTCAATGTGAGCATCATTGCTTTGTTCCCTGTCTGAAAAAGAAAATATTCTTTGTGATTCTTCATTAAGTAAGATGTTAGCTGTAGGTTTTTTATAGTTGTTCTTTATGAAGTAAAGAGAATTTCCCTCTATCCTCAAATTGCAGAGAGTTTTATTTTTTTCCCCTTAACAGGTTTTGGATATTGCCAAATGCTTTTTCTTCATCAACTGAAATGATCATGTGATATTTTTTCATCTTTAGCCTGTTAATATTGTAGGTTTATTATTTGATTTTTTGAATGGTGAATCAAACTTAGGAAAAAAATCTCATTTGATTATGGTGTTGGCTTTCTGTTATTGATTTCTAAATTGCTTCCATTATCATATGTTGTTTCTAGTTTGATTCCTATCATCAGATCTTGCTCTTTGGTTTCTTTTGGTGGATGGTCTATGAGAACCTAAGAATGTGTGCATTTCGCTGTTGTCAGGTGGATTATTTTATATATATGAATTTGATCCTGTTAACTGATTCTATTGTTCATAACTTCTGAAATCTTGCTGATATCTGCTTAGTAGGTTTATGAGTTGCTTAAGGAGGTGTGTTAAAGTCCCCACATTCATAGTGGATTTGGTTTTTCTCCTTTCACTTCTATCAGTCTTTACTTCATGTATTTTGTGATTCTTCTGTATGATATATATACATATGGGATCATTTTGTCTTCCTGGTAGATTTATTCTTTTATCATTATGCACTGTTCTTTGTTTCTAGTAAATTTCTTTGATTTTCAATCTAATTTATCAAATATTAATATACCTAGTCTGCCATTTTTTTCTGATTAGCATTTGTATATTATATGTTTTCCTGTCCTTTTCCTTTCAACCTACTTATGTCATTAATTTAAAAAAAATTGTTATGAACAGTATACAGTTGAGTACCTTTTTAAAAATCCATTCCAAATCTCTCATTTTTGATTGATATATTTAAAATTTACATTTAAGTTAATTTTGGATATGTTAAAACTTAAATCTGCCATTTTATTATTGGTTTTCTGTTTGTCCTGCCCTTGTTCTTCTTTGCCTCTTTTCTTGTCTTCTTGTAGGTTATTTGCACCTTATTTTGATTTATTTACAGAACTTCTGAATATATCTTTTTGTATAGTTAGTATAGTTGGTATATTTCAAGATATACAGAAGACCTATTACCATCTACTGGTATCAGTATTCAACACTTTGAGTGAAATCTGTAAATCTTTCAACACCAAAATGTGGCTCTTGTTCCTCCCCCATGTAAGTAACATTATCTTGAATATATATGGTGTTATTTTTTTTCTCAATCATCAAATAGTCTTTATAAAACTCAAGAAGATAAGGTTAATTGCTTGTAGGTACCCATGTATCTGTTCTTTCAGTTACTTTTTCTTCATCCTTGATGCTCCAAGATTCTTCCTTTTATCACTTCCTTTCTGTTTGAGCAACTTAATTGGACAATATTAATGGCAAAATCTGAAAAAAAAAATTTTTTACTTTTTCTTTATCTGAAAATACCTTTACTTCTTGTTTATTCCTGACAAATAATTTCAATGAAAATGGTATTTGTAGTTGACACTTTCTGTTTTGTTTTTTTTTTTTTTTTCCATTACTCGAAAAAATGTTATGCTATTTCCTCTGGCCTGCATGGTTTAAGATGAGAACTATAAATTAGTGTTCCTCTGTAGGGAAGTTTTCTGATATTAATTTCTTCCAAATTTTTTTCAGCTCCACTCTTCTTCTGGAATTCTGGCTGTATACATGCTGGATTTTTGCTATTGTCCTACAAATCTCTGAAGGTCTCTACAATTTGTTTTAGTGTTTTTTTCTCTATTGTTTAGATTAGATTATCTGTGTCCTGTTAAATTCACTGATTCTATCATTTTCACTTTTGTCTCTATCTTCTGTCATCTCCACTCTATTTGTGATTCCATTAAGCTAATTTTATTTGTTATTGTGTCTTTTAGTCTTGTAATTTTCCTTTGTCTCTCTTTTTTTTTTTACTTCTGTCTCTGTAATGAGGTTTTTTTTCTCCATTTATTTAAGATAATTAGTAATTAATTGTTAGAGCATTTTTATGATGCTGTCTTATCTCATTCTAGTTGTGATTTTCCTGAGTCTCGGTGTGCCAAGTGTCTTTTTATTGTATCCTGGCTATTTTGTCTGTTAGGTTAAGGAGTATCTGAATTCTAGTCAAGCCTTTTGTTTAAGTAAGTCATCATCTTGTTTATGTATAGCTTGTAGGTTCTAACCTACATCTTTAGACTGTGATTTTAAGTACAGCTTATCCAGAGCCTTCATGGTTTTATTTTGGTCTGCTTCGTTTGTCTGGTCTCTCCAAATTTACAAGGCCCTGCTGTTGCTGCTTCCCCTGGTCACTTCAACAAGTACCTTGGCCACATACTTTTGTGGTGGGATCTTCCATGCTGGGCTACAGACTTACTATGGTAGATCCTTGCTTTCAGCCTTCTCCACCACCTGGCCAGAGCAGCTGGGGATACCTGGAAAGAGGCATCAGCGGCAACCAAAAGAGAAGCAAAGGGCATTCTCAGACCCACAAGGATAAAGAATATCCAGGGCCAGACTACTTATTATAGTGTGATTCCTCTTGCCAGTCCCTCCTGGCTGCCCTCATATCTATCAGTGGGAGAGAGAAGAATCAAACCCTGTGTGGATAAAAAACATTTTACTTGGACACTTATTTTTAGCCAAACTCCTGCTAACAGCATCCTTTACAGTGGTGCTAGGCTCACCTGTGGTTGTAACAGGGACTCCTATTCAATCAGCATACCTCAGCTACCCTCTGTTGCCAGGTTTGGATTTTGGAAATGTCGGACTTTGATCACCTTCTTCTGTTGGAGAGGAGATGTAGGACACCCTTCTGTTTTGTTGTTTCTTTACTCTTGTGGTCCCAGTCTGATTTATCTTTCTCTAATCACCTTTCAGAGCTTTTATTTGGTTGCCTTTTGCATTATTTCTAATGCAGGAGCAGAGAGAAATGATTCTACATGATCCTGTCCAGATGATCTTGTCATTTTAATTCCAGCAAGATGTCTGTACTTTATCTAGAATTTAATATACGTCAGATGGATCATAATACATATCTAGAAATTCTACATCAAAATAATGATGTTTCTTTAGTTCAGTTCAGTCACTCAGTCATGTCCAACTCTTTGTGACCCCATGAATTGCAGCACGCCAGGCCTCCCTGTCCATCACCAACTCCCAGAGTCTACCCAAACTCATGTCCATCGAGTCAGTGATGCCATCCAACCATCTCATCCTCTGTCATCCCCTTCTTCTCCTGCCCCCAATCCTTCCCAGCATTAGGGTCTTTTCCAATGAGTCAACTCTTCGCATGAGGTGGCCAAAGTATTGGAGTTTCAGCTTCAACATCAGTCCTTCCAATGAACACCCAGGATTGATCTCCTTTAGGATGGAGTGATTGGATCTCCTTGCAGTCCAAGGGACTCTCAAGAGTCTTCTCCAACACCACAGTTCAAAAGCATCAATTCTTCAGTGCTCAGCTTTCTTCACCGTCCAACTCTCACATCCATACATGACCACTGGAAAAACCATAGCCTTGACTAGATGGACTTTTGTTGGCAAAGTAATGTCTCTGCTTTTCAATATGCTATCTAGGTTGGCCGTAACCTTCCTTCCAAGGAGTAAGCGTCTTTTAATTTCATGGCTGCAATCACCATCAGCAGTGATTTTGGAGCCCAAAAAAATAAAGTCTGACACCATTTCCACTGTTTCCCCATCTATTTTCTTTATAGATGTTTCTTTATAGACTCCATAATGTACATGACCTGTATATTTCAACATGGAGAAAGAAATACCAACTCTAGGCTTTTTTTTTTAATATTCACCCTGATGAGCATTACTAGCTGGCCAAATAGACTGATGAGTGGAGTGTTGCTTCTGTGGATGTCCACGTGGCATTGAGTTCTGAAGTTGAGGGAATCAAGAAAAGGCAGAATAGCAGTTGAAGAGTACTTATAAACAAAGTACTCTAAAAGGTTGGATATGATTATGAAGATGTAGATGAAAGTAACAGATGATACTGAATCAAGTTTTAAATGTCATAAAAAGTGAAATGAACGTTTTGATTCAATGTTGGTTCTAAAAATATATTGATTTGACTAATTTGTATTTTATGGTGATTAAAACCCCTGTGTGTCTATTGTTTGAGGAAGACAAGTCCTTCAGTAATAATACAGAGAATACTAAAAGTATAATCAGGGTTTGAAAAGTTTGTGATTTCCAGATAGATGATGATCTGGGAAGTATAGTTCAGAAAACTAAGATCTCTTTATTGCCAGGTATAACGTTTGAGAATTGAAATCATCCACACAGCTCACTGTCTACCGTGTTAGAGTTGTATTTTTTATCAGTAACTTCAGTATTGCTCTGGGTAGATAAAACTTGTGGATATATTCTAGAAACTTCAGGGATACTCTCCTCTGTACAGTAGAAGCATCAAATGACAGTTCCAGAAGACTCTTTGAAACTTAAGCTACATTTAAATATCTTAATAAATATCCCAGCTGTGCCATCCTCTGTATAGATGCTACTAAGAATTAATTAATTGCCTTTCTGCAGTAGGCAGTATACTCAGATTTGTCTTTCCAAAAGTTGTATTGATAATACTTGAGGGAGAAAACACTTGACAATATTTAAGAATGGCTATAAATAGCCATTCAAAATAAATAGTAACCATATTTCTCTTTTAAAAGTGCTTTTTGAGCATGAAATATGCCCTAGGACTTGCCCCAGGTAATAACAGTGGAACTTTTCCAGTGCTGGCCATTGTGCCAGTCATACTAAACGGTTTGTAGGCATTATCTCATTTATGCAGTGAGATATGTACAATTACTATCATCCCCTCATTTTTAAATATGTAAACTGAGACGTGGGAGGTTGAACAAAAACCCGAGATTCATCAGAGACAGCATTTGGTCTGAGAGCATCATGTTCCAGAGCCCATGTTCCCAAGTTCTTCCCTATAAACACTCTTCTGTGCTCTGTTATACTGCTAAACCCTACATTTTGTTGAATCTTCACCACCATTTCTGTTTTGTAGATGATGTTAATGAAATCTGGAAGAATTAAATTACATGCCCAAAATGTAGTTTGAAAAAGACAAGATTTATAGCTTGGAAAAATTCACTAACTTTCCCAAAATCACACAAAGAGCTAGTATGTGAAGATACAAATTAGAATTCTAAAATCAGCAATCTTTTCACCAAGCACTGCTAAATCAATGAGTCTTATTAAGTTCTGGGACATCCTAAATGGGAATTTAATAAACAGGTGCCTACTTCAGGAGCCTGTAAATCAAAAAAATGCTTTTTCTGTTGTTGTTTTTAATCTGAAAACATTAACCTTCTATTCTACAAAGGCAGATATTCTTAAAACCATTATCATAAAAACTTTTAAATTATAGAAAATGCATGTCAAGCATGCCCTGCCATTTCCTGAGTTCTTAAACTTCAGAAAAGAACATTAGATGTTGTTTAGTCATTTGAAGAAATAATAACACTTTCATCAGCCTATTATGTGAAGCTAGCAATGATCATGGGACTGATTATAAAATAGCAAAAGCCCAGAACTCCTTATTTCTCTCTCAATATATAAAGGGAAAATTTAGTCATTACTTTGTGTGTCTCATTTAGCAGACTGGCCGAGGACAAGGAAAAAGTGTCTTCAAGACATTTTACGCAGTAAGTAGGGAGGTGGCCTCCTAAACTAAGGATCATCCATTTAATTTTTTATATTTTGTGCACTGTACAAGTTTCATTTATACTATTTAAGCTTATTCAAAATCCACACATACAAAGGCAGGTAAGTTATTTCTTAGTCTTGTTTTATAGCACTAATCCCATATTATCAAATTCCTCTTTATGCTATTTACTTTGATCTTGTCATGAATCCTATACCATCTTTTTCTTCAATTTGTTGTACTTAGAAATATGGTGGCAGCTTCCCTACCATGGTAAAGATGGTAAAGAGTCCGCCTGCAATGCAGGAGACGCTGGTTCAATTCCTGGGTTGGGAAGATCCCATGAAGAAGGAAATGACAACCCACTCCAGTAGTCTTACCTGGAAAATCCCATGGACAGAGGAGCCTGGCGAGCAAGAGTCCATGAGGTTGCAAAGAGTCAGCCACAACTGAGCATGAATAATATGGTGAGAATTAGTATACCTAAGTGATGATCTTTCAAGCTTAGATACCTTCTAAGGTGTCACAGATGGATCATTCCTTTTCATCTAGGTGCACAGTGTACACTGGCTTGATCACTGTTTTGGAAACCTTGAAGAGGGATGCTAATACACTTCAGATATAGAAATTTCCTAGTTTGAATGATATGATGAATCACTGTGATTCTTTTTATCACTGTGATTCTGAGTAAAGATTATCCAGTTTTGAAAAATAGCTGTGATTTTGACAAGAAAAAAAATCAGGGAAAGCATAAATGCCTCTTTTCTTTATTAAAATAGACTTACTTTAAGAATGCGATCAAGATTCTCTCCTTGACCAAACTACTCAGACTCCTGTGAACTCTCTTCTCAGCTAAGCCCTCACTTTAGAGCTTCTCGGTTCATTCTCTGCATTGTCCAGCCTACCTTTAGCAGAAACCTACCTTTGTTTGTTCCATAATACCCCAAGCTCAATATCTGATTACCATTTTTCTCTGATGAGGTTCTTCATCTGCCACTTCTGACACGCCCTTATAACATACCCCATTGACTTGGTCCCTACATCTATCATGATGCTCCAGGATAATGTCTCCTGGAATGTTCTTTAACACATATCATGAATAATTTTTTCTTTAACAAATGAAGTCATAGACTCCTCAAGTGACATAGAAAAAAGGTTGCACTTTGATTTGTTTTTCAAAAAGCGTAATTTATGCTAAAACAAGTACACAAAGTGTTCCGTGGTTAAATGGAAATGTATGGCTCTTAGGAGTCATATAGCAAGATTCCCAAAGGACACTCAGCAATGTATTGCTTAACTCAGTAGAGATCCATGTCATCATGTCATAAGTATTGATATATTCATCATATTGAATATCCCTCTGGATTCAAATCACAGCAAAAATATTGTGCCTCTGAAATGGGATATGCATTCACTGGACTTGTTTTCTCCTTGCAGTAGCTAAAGATAAAAAGAGTTATTTGGACAGTGTACATCAGGAAGCAGAATGGTGTTAGGAAGAAGGTAAGTAAAAGAGAAAACTCTGAAGAGTTTGAGATTTGCAAACAGAAACTCTTGAGCTCAAATGCCCAGATCCTTACTTTTTAAAACTTTTAAAAATTCACCTCTGGAAAAAGTGGTTTAATAAAATAATAAAACTTCTTAGCTCATGGCATTCTTGTAAAAGTGGAATGAGGTAGCACATAGCAAGATATATAGAACATACTAGCCATTTAATAAACTTCCTTCCTTTATGTACAACACTGCTTGTCATAATTAATCACTTAATTATCACAAAATTCTTATAAGCTGTAATTATTTTTGCAGATGAACAAATAAGAAATTAAGTGAGGTGACTTGCCTCAGCAACAGTCTTAGCTTATGAAAATGAAAAATTAGATATTTTTCTTCCAAATCTTCAAACAGCATTGGATGCTTTTTATTTCTTTCAGTCAATGTAATATTTCTGGTAGTCCAGTGGCTAAGAGTCCATGCTCCCAATGCAGGGGGCCTCTGTTCGATCTTTGGATGGGGAACTAGATCTTGCGTGCCTCAACTAAGATGTGGCACAGCCAAATAAATAAATAATTATTAAAACGTTTTTGACTGCACTGAATGGATACTTGTTGATCATAAAGATTGACATTTTACTCAGCTGAAATCTATATCTGTCTGTCATCTATATACACTTACGTATGTATGTGTATAGTTGTTTTTGTTTTTTTTTTCTTTAAGTAATTTTGGATCCCCGTCTCTAGGACCTTTATATGAGAGTGGAGGTAACGGTCTAAGGACAAAGCATGTGTGGTGCATTTGCAAGTTTGAATTCTCGTGTTGCTGGTTACAAGGTCTTTGAACTTGAACAAATTATTTGACTTCTGTGTACCTCAATGTCTTTATCTATAAAATGTAGATAATGACTCTTGGAGTTATTTTAAGAAGAAAATGTGTCAATACACTTGGAAATGTGTTAGTTAATATTGTTTATAAATTTCTTATCGACTCTCAGAAAAATCCTATGAGGGTTTCATGTTGCTCAAGACATCTTAAAAGGTAACATAACTTACAGTCAAGGTCATCCAGTTAATAAGCAAGAGGCAAAGCCTCTTTTGAGCTTTTGAAGCTAGAAATACACTTCTAAAGGAAACATAGGAAGATAATACAATGTTGACTGTTGAACTCCCAAAAGACCACAAAAAACATCTTATTGATTGGCACACCTAATTTTATTACACTTGTCATTAAGGTGGAACTGCACTAGGAAGAGTCTTAGGAGTGCCATAGGGGAAGATACTTACAGGGCTTTAGTATCCAGGCTGGATAACTTTAAGGTGGATCTTGACAAGTAGGGAACTGGCTGGGACTGGGCTCAGTTTATAACCTGACATCTTTGGTTAGTTATCAGAGGGAATAGTAGTTGTGAGGAAATGTCTTAACAGGTATTGGTGAACAAGCTATTAGTCATGATAAGTCAGTCTTATCTCTTAGGAAAAGGCATTTTCTTGGAGAAAGGAGTTGGGATATTTTTGCTTGGACTCAGTACTAACAGAGACAAGAAATTATGTTCAGTTTTGAGGAGGAAAAAGCAAAATAAAAGGAGGAGACAGCTAACGGAGTGTCACTAGAGGTCATCTGGAGAGACTTATCTTGATTTATAAATGTCCAGCAAAAAAATACTCACACAAGTTTGAACATAAAAATAAAGGCCTTGTAGCAAAGTTTCTTTTTTCTAGAGGCATAGGATATAAAAATGATTTGAGCTTTGCTTTCATGTAAGAGTCCAACTTGAATTGAAACTTATAAAAATGAAAGACTTACAAAAAGCCTCAATGGCAAAATTCTGAAAGTTAGTTTCACATTAACTTATAATTATGGGTATATAAATTTCTCTCTTTTAACCTATATTTCTTAACCTTGTGTTTTGATTACTTATTGTTGTCACACTTCTTATCCTATTTTACATTAACTTATCAGTAAAAATATTATTGAAGCTACTGAATATTATATTTAAAATGCTTATAAAACACATATTAAAAACATTTACTTTTGAGGAAAGTGTGAACTTGGGGGATGGATAAGAAATATCCACTAATATCCATGTCATTAGAACATAATGACTTATCTCTATGAATGTACATACAGGTAAAGTCTGCATTGACATGAGCAGCAGACCATACAGGGATGGAGGGAATGATGAAGAAGAGGGAGAACCACACATTTCATTCAAATGTATGGCTAAAAATTCTCCAGATGAATTGAGATTGGTGGAGAAGATGACAAATATAAAACAATTCAGTGTTTATTTAATTTAAATAGTGAGCTAGTGTGTGTGTATTTTGTTTAAAGTATTGTGTGTTACATATTGACCTAAAGCATTGACAGAAATGATCTATAAAAACAATCTCTATTTTCTAGGAATTTACTACCTGATGGGATCCTTTAAAACTTTCAAAAATATCATTTTTATAAGAAACTGTGTGGACAGTCCCAAATGAATTTCTAGATAGGAAGTTAATTGCAAATCCAAAGGCAGAAAAACCTCTTCCAATATAGGAGGTATTGTAAAGTTAGGAAATGTTGAGTCCGATTTCTGTAAATGATCCTTTCTCAGGATCTTTTCTCAGGATGTGTTCAGAATTCAGAATTGTTGCTGTACATTTAATAATCTATATATAGCAAATGCTATTAAGTCTACCAAACATCCTGGGGATATAATAATGTTTGAATAATGTAGAGTTCATAGATTTTACCATTTGATAAATGAGAAACTAATCAGTGAGCTATGTTATATATGCACACACATATATACGTATGCATGTGTATGAAATTGTCACTCTAGATGTTGCCATGAAGAAAAAAAGTACACATAGTACTAGAGATATCGAGCACTAATTTCATTTGGAAGGTTAGAGAAATATAACACAAAACAAGTGGTGACAAATCTATAATTTGAAAGAAGAATAGGAATTATCTTGGCATAAATAGGAAAGGTGTGAAAGGAAAGATGATTCAAGGAAGAGCATATAATGAGTTTCATAGGCAGGTGTAAGAATTCCTGTGTGGCCTGATCACAGAGAGTAAGAAGGAAAAGGAAATGTGGGTTGGATTGTTGAATTTAGTCTTTGTCCTAAGATAACTTTTTAAGTAGTGGATTATATGATTTTTATTTTTCAAGTTTGCTCTGTCTGTGGTTTAGGTAATTGGTTAGACAGTGCCATGAATGTCGGATTCCCAGTTAGAAAACTGTAGTATCCAGACAAGAGTAGCTGGGGCTGGAGTTCCGGCACTGGAGAGGGAAGAAAGTGGACTGTTTCATGAGATATATAGGAGGGGCTGGTGAACAATTTCCTATTCAGGACAGGTGAAGGAAAGGCATCAAGGATGACATCTAAGTTTATGATTTGTTTAGAAAGATGGTGATGCTACTTCAATACAATAGTGGACCAGGTTTGGAGTGAGCTCAGGAATTTGTTTTAAAAATATTGAATTCTCAGCTTCATTTCATTGATTTTTTTCAAGTACATTAATTGAATGTTTAGTATAGGCACAGATGTCCTGCTTACCAAATTTGAAAATGACAAGAAGATCTTTAAAGGACATGCAATGAAAACTTTTTGTTGAGATTAAATACTGCTATCAAATACAGCAAGGTTAGGTTTAAGAGATAGACATACATTAACAGCATTTTCTTCAAAAGCTGTGTTTCTTTTTTTTTTTTTTTTTTTATGTGACAATACTGAGGCATAGCAAGGTTAAGCTATCTTCCCAGGGCATACAGTAAACAGTGGAGCTTACATGAGCACTCAGGCAGTATGGCTCCAGATCCTGTGCTCTTAACTATGCCGTGTGCTGTACTGTGCTTAGTCACTTAGTCGTGTCTGACTCTTTGCGACCCCATGAACTGTAGCCTGCCAGGCTCCTTTGTCTATTGGGATTCTCCAGGCAAGAATACTGGAGTGGGTTGCTATGCTCTTTTCTTTTTTTTTTTTTTTTTAATAAATTTATTTATTTTAGTTGGGGGCTAATTACTTTACAATATTGTAATAGTTTTTGCCATACATTGACATGAATCAGCCATGGGTTTACATGTGTTCCCCTTCCCGGACCCCCCACCCACCTCCCTCCCCATCCCATCCTTCTGGATCATCCCATTGTCCCGGCCCTGAGCCCTTGTCACATGCATCGAACATGGAATGGTGCTCTGTTTCACATATGACAATACACATGTCTCAATGCCATTCTCCCAGAACGTCCCACCCTCACCTTCTCCCTCAGAGTCCATAAAATTGTTCCATGCGTCTGTGTCTCTTATTCTGTCTCGCATATAGGGTTATCGTTACCATCTTTCAAATTCCATATATATGCATTAGTATACTGTATTGTTGTTTTTCTTTCTGGCTTACTTCACTCTGTATAATGGGCTCCAGTTTCATCCATCTCAGTAGAACCGATTCAAATGTATTTTTTTTAATGGCTGAGTAATATTCCATTGTGTATATGTACCACAGCTTCCTTATCCATTCGTCTGCTGATGGACATCTAGGTTGCTTCCATGTCCTGGCTATTGTAAACGGTGCTGCGATGAACATTGGGGTACACGCGTCTCTTTCAATTCTGGTTTCCTCGGTGTATATGCCCAGCAGTGGGATTGCTGGGTCATATGGCAGTTCTATTCCCAGTTTTTTAAGGAATCTCCACACTGTTCTCCATAGTGGCTGTACTAGTTTGCATTCCCACCAACAGTGTAAGAGGGTTCCCTTTTCTCCACACCCTCTCCAGCATTTATTGCTTGTAGACTTTTGGATAGCAGCCATTCTGACTGGTGTGAAATGATACCTCATTGAGGTTTTGATTTGCATTTCTCTAATAATGAGTGATGTTGAGCATCTTTTCATGTGTTTGTTAGCCATCTGTATGTCTTCTTTGGAGAAATGTCTGTTTAGTTCTTTGGCCCATTTTTTGATTGGGTCGTTTATTTTTCGGGAATTCAGCTGCAGAAGTTGCTTGTATATTTTTGAGATTAATTGTTTGTCTGTTGCTTCATTTGCTATTATTTTCTCCCATTCTGAAGGCTGTCTTTTCACCTTGTTTATAGTTTCCTTTGTTGTGCAAAAGCTTTTAATTTTAATTAGGTCCCATTTGTTTATTTTTGCTTTTATTTCCAATATTCTGGGAGGTGAGTCATGGAGGATCCTGCTGTGATTTATGTCGGAGAGTGTTTTGCCTATGTTTTCCTCTAGGAGTTTTATTGTTTCTGGTCTTACGTTTAGATCTTTAATCCATTTTGAGTTTATTTTTGTGTACGGTGTTAGGAAGTGTTCTAGTTTCATTCTTTTACAAGTGGTTGACCAGTTTTCCCAGCACCACTTGTTAAAGAGATTGTCTTTTCTCCATTGTATATTCTTGCCTCCTTTGTCGAAGATAAGGTGTCCATATGTGCGTGGGTTTATCTCTGGGCTTTCTATTTTGTTCCATTGATCTATATTTCTATCTTTGTGCCAATACCATACTGTCTTGATGACTGTGGCTTTGTAGTAGAGCCTGAAGTCAGGCAGGTTGATTCCTCCAGTTCCATTCTTCTTCCTCAAGATTGCTTTGGCTATTCGAGGTTTCTTATATTTCCATACAAATTGTGAGATGATTTGTTCTAGTTCTGTGAAAAATACCATTGGTAGCTTGATAGGGATTGCATTGAATCTGTAGATTGCTTTGGGTAGAATACTCATTTTCACTATATTAATTCTTCCAATCCATGAACACGGTATATTTCTCCATCTGCTTGTGTCCTCTTTGATTTCTTTCATCAGTGTTTTATAGTTTTCTATATATAAGTCTTTTGTTTCTTTAGGTAGATATATTCCTAAGTATTTTATTCTTTTTGATGCAATGGTGAATGGTATTGTTTCCTTAATTTCTCTTTCTGTTTTCTCATTATTGGAGTATAGGAATGCAAGGGATTTCTGTGTGTTAATTTTATATCCTGCAACTTTACTATATTCATTGATCAACTCTAGTAATTTTCTAGTAGAGTCTTTAGGGTTTTCTATGTAGAGGATCATGTCATCTGCAAACAGTGAGAGTTTTACTTCTTCTTTTCCTATCTGTATTCCTTTTATTTCTTTTTCAGCTCTGATTGCTGTGGCCAAAACTTCCAAAACTATGTTGAATAGTAGTGGTGAAAGTGGGCATCCTTGCCTTGTTCCTGACTTTAGGGGAAATGCTTTCAATTTTTCACCATTGAGGGTAATGTTTGCTGTGGGTTTGTCATATATAGCTTTTATTATGTTGAGATATGTTCCTTCTATTCCTGCTTTCTGGAGGGTTTTAATCATAAATGGATGCTGAATTTTGTCAAAGGCTTTTTCTGCATCTATTGAGATAACCATATGGTTTTTTTCTTTCAATTTGTTAATGTGGTGTATTACATTGATTGATTTGCGGATGTTAAAAAAACCTTGCATTCCTGGGATAAAGCCCACTTGGTCATGATGTATGATCTTTTTAATATGATGTTGGATTCTGTTTGCTAGAATTTTATTAAGGATTTTTGCATCTATGTTCATCAGTGATATTGGCCTGTAGTTTTCCTTTTTTGTGACATCTTTGTCTGGTTTTGGAATTAGGGTGATGGTGGCCTCATAGAATGAGTTTGGAAGTTTACCATCTTCTGCAATTTTCTGGAAGAGTTTGAGTAGGATAGGTGTTAGCTCTTCTCTAAATTTTTGGTAGAATTCCGCTGTGAAGCCGTCTGGTCCTGGGCTTTTGTTTGCTGGAAGATTTCTGATTACAGTTTCGATTTCCGTGCTTGTGATGGGTCTGTTAAGATCTTCTATTTCTTCCTGGTTCAGTTTTGGAAAGTTATACTTTTCTAAGAATTTGTCCATTTCTTCCAAGTTGTCCATTTTATTGGCATATAGCTGTTGGTAGTAGTCTCTTATGATCCTTTGTATTTCTGTGGAGTCTGTTGTGATCTCTCCATTTTCATTTCTAATTTTGTTGATCTGATTCTTCTCCCTTTGTTTCTTGATGAGTCTGGCTAATGGCTTATCAATTTTGTTTATCTTCTCGAAAAACCAGCTTTTAGTTTTGTTGATTTTTGCTATGGTCTCTTTTGTTTCTTTTGCATTTATTTCTGCCCTAATTTTTAAGATTTCTTTCCTTCTACTGACCCTGGGGTTTTTCATTTCTTCCTTCTCTAGTTGCTTTAGGTGTAGAGTTAGTTGATTTATTTGATTTTTTTCTTGTTTCTTGAGGTACGCCTGTATTGCTATGAACCTTCCCCTTAGTATTGCTTTTACAGTGTCCCATAGGTTTTGGGTTGTTGTGTTTTCATTTTCATTCGTTTCTATGCATAATTTTATTTCTTTATTGATTTCTTCTGTGATTTGTTGGTTATTCAGAAGCGTGTTGTTTAGCCTCCATATGTTGGAACTTTTAATAGTTTTTTTCCTGTAATTGAGGTCTAATCTTACTGCATTGTGGTCAGAGAAGATGGCTGGGATGATTTCAATTTTTTTGAATTTACCAAGGCTAGATTTATGGCCCAGGATGTGATCTATCCTGGAGAAAGTTCCATGTGCACTTGAGAAAAAGGTAAAATTGATTGTTTTGGGGTGGAAACTCCTGTAAATATCAATTAAATCTAATTTGTCTATTGTATCATTTAAAGTTTGTGTTTCCTTGTTAATTTTCTGTTTAGTTGATCTATCCATATGCGTGAGTGGAGTATTAAAGTCTCCCACTATTATTGTGTTATTGTTAATTTCCCCTTTCATACTTGTTAGTATTTGCCTTATATATTGTGGTGCTCCTATGTTGGGTGCATATATATTTATGATTGTTACGTCTTCTTCTTGAATTGATCCTTTGATCTTTATGTAGTGTCCTTCTTTGTCCCTTTTCACATCCTTTATTTTAAAGTCTATTTTATCTGAAATGAGTATTGCGACTCCTGCTTTCTTTTGGTCTCCGTTTGCATGGAATATGTTTTTCCATCCTTTCACTTTCAGCCTGTGTGTGTCCCTAGTTTTGAGGTGGGTCTCTTGTAGACAGCATATATATGGGTCTTGTTTTTGTATCCATTCAGCAACCCTTTGTCTTTTGGTTGGGGCATTCAACCCATTTACATTTAAGGTAATTATTGATAAGTATGATCCCGTTGCCATTTACTTTGTTGTTTTGAGTTCATGTTGAAACATCCTTTCTGTGTTTCCTGTTTAGAGAAGATCCTTTAGCATTTGCTGGAGAGCTGGTTTGGTGGTGCTGAATTCCCTCAGCTCTTGCTTGTCTGTAAAGCTTTTGAATTCTCCTTCATATCTGAATGAGATCCTTGCTGGGTACAGTAATCTGGGTTGTAGATTATTCTCTTTCATTACTTTAAGTATGTCCTGCCATTCCCTTCTAGCCTGAAGGGTTTCTATTGAAAGATCAGCTGTTATCCTTATGGGGATCCCCTTGTGTGTTATTTGTTGTTTTTCCCTTGCTGCTTTTAATATTTGTTCTTTGTGTTTGATCTTTGTTAATTTGATTAATATGTGTCTTGGGGTGTTTCGCCTTGGGTTTATCCTGTTTGGAACTCTCTGGGTTTCTTGGACTTCTGTGACTATTTCTTTCCTCAATTTAGGGAAATTCTCAACTATTATCTCCTCGAGTATTTTTTCATGGCCTTTCCTTTTATCTTCTTCTTCTGGGACTCCTATGATTCGAATGTTGGGGCGTTTCATATTGTCCCAGAGGTCCCGGAGGTTTTCCTCATTTCTTTTGATTCTTTTTTCTTTTTTCCTCTCTGCTTCGTTTATTTCCATCATTCTATCTTCTACCTCACTTATCCTATCTTCTGCCTCCGTTATTCTACTGTTGGTTCCCTCCAGAGTGTCTTTTATCTCCTTTATTTCATTATTCATTCTATATTGATTCCTTTTTATTTCTTCTAAGTCCTTGATAAACATTTCTTGCATCGTCTCAATCTTTGTCTCCAGGCTATTTATCTGTAACTCCATTTTGCTTTCAAGATTTTGGATCATTTTTATTATCCTTATTCTAAATTCTTTTTCAGATAGATTCCCTATCTCCTCCTCTTTTGTTTGGCTTTGTGGGCATTTCTCATTTTCCTTTACTTGCTGAGTATTTCTCTGCCTTTTCATCTTGTTTAGATTGCTGTGTTAGGCGTGGCCCTTCTGTATTCTGGTAGTATGAAGTTCCTCTTTGTTGTGGAGGTTTCTCACTGCGGTTGGGGTTGGACAGGTGGCTTGTCAAGGTTTCCTGGTTGGGGGAGCTTGTGTCGGTGTTCTGGTGGGTGGAGCTGGATTTCTGCTCTCTAGAGTGTAATGGAGTGACCAGTATTAATTTTTGAGATGTCTATGGATTTGGTGTGCCTCTGGGCAGCCTGTATATTGATGCTCAGGTCTATGTTCCTGCGTTGCTGGAGAATTTGCGCGGTATGTCTTGCTCTGGAACTTATTGTCTCTTGGGTGGAGCTTGGTTTCAGTGAATTTATGGAGGCTATTGGATGGTCTCTTATTAATTAATGTTTCCCCTGGTTTTCAGTCTTATTCTTGCAGTAGCCTCAAGACTTCTCCTTCCATACAGCCTCAATAATAAAACTTTTAGGTTAATGGTGAAAAGATTCTCCACAGTGAGGGATACCCAGAAAGGTTCACTGAGTTACATGGAGAGATGAGGTGGGGGGGGTGGGTTGAGGTGACCAGGAGGGGAAGAGGGGAATTCAAATGTGGAGAGAGCAATCTAGCCAGTAAGCACTTCCCTCTGTGCTTTCCACAGTTTGGAACCCTCAGAGTGATTCACAGAGATACATAGAGAGGGGGGAGGAAGGTAACAGAGGTGAGCATGAGTAGAAAGGGAGGAATTAAGAGGGGAGAGAGAGATCTGGGCAGTATCCTGTTCCTGAAGTGTTCTCCAGTACCCAGAACACCCTCAGAGATTCACAGAATTGGGTTGAGAAGAGAAGGAGGAGGGTGGGAGATAGAGGTTCCCTGGGGGAGAAGAAAGAGCATCAATAGGGGGAGAGAGTGATCAGGCCAGTGATCACACTCCTGAGTAAAAATGGGTCCTAAAGATTGGGTTGTTAAATGTACAAAGTTGATATCAAATATGTAAAACAAAGATTAAAAATCTAGAGTAGAGGTTAGACTCTTATAAAACTTACAATCTAAAAAAAAAAAAGAAAAAAGGAAACAGTGTAAAAAGAAAAAAAACAGTAAAACAGTAAAAAAAGAAACAGTAAAAAAATGTAGAACAGGAAAAAAACATTAAAAAAAAGAAAACACAAAAGGTATAAGATATATGTATGTAGTTTGCTTCAAAAATAGGGTTTTTTTTTTTTTTTGCAAGTTAATAGTGGGTTATGAAAATGAAAGTTAAAGGTGTAATAGAGGACTTGAAGAAAAAGGAAAGAAGAGAAAAAAAAATTTTTTTAATTAAAAAAAAAAATTAAAAAAAAAAAATTAAAAAAAAAAAATAATAATAATAGTAAAAAATATATATATCCCGGACTTTCTCTGGAGCTGTTGTGAGCAGTGTGGGATCTGCTCAGTTTTAGATAGATCCTTATTCCTGCTTATACTTTTCAAGATCTATAGGTCCTTTTTAATGCAGTCGGTATTAACTACAGGGATCTTAATCTGTTGGCCTGTCCCTTCCAAAGCGCTTCCCTCTGTTTATTTGGCTTCTGTTTGGAGATCTCTTCAGTATCTAATTTCCGCCCTGCAACAAAGCGGTGGAGGTGATCTCTTTAGGTTCGCTTGTTCAGTCGTGCTGTGGGGAGGAAGGAACACTGCAATTCTGGCGTGTGTGTGGTAAGCTCGCAGTGTCTCGGCCGCACTGGGTTCGCCCCCGCTCACGGCGTGTGTGCTTTCCCCGTCTACCCTGCTCAGGCTTCAGGTTACTCGGCCGGGGAGCGGGCCCTGAGCTGCGTGCACTTCCCAGGTCTAAGCCGCTCAGGTTCAGGCTCCCGGTTACTCCACAAAGGCGCAGACTCGGTTTCGCCCGCGGCTTGTGCCGTTCCCGGTCGGAGCTGCCCAGGCGGCCAGGAGTTTGGCGAGGGCGCTGTCCCCTGTTGGGGCGGTGCGGCTTATCACCTCCCTGGTCCCCGCCTCGGTTTACGCGCGCGCCCGGCTCCGGTGTGCTTTGTGTCGGTTCTGGGGAGCTGGTCTCTGGCTGCGACCCTCCCGGCGGCTGTCGACCCTCCGGGATCTCAGGCAGTCTTTGCTTAGAAACTGGGAGCCTGTTTGCAGTTTGGTAGGGGGTGCCCTCTCTGGAGCCGAGTTTGCCCCTTTCCGGCTCTGGCGGGCCCTGCCTGCCCGCTGTGTCCGGCGGGGGATGGGGCGGTCCGCAGCCGGCTAGCTCTCCTCTGGTATCGCTCAGTCCTTTGTTCTGTGAGCGGGCCGGCAGTGCCTTAGAGTTGGGCTTTTCGCGGGATAGTTCTCTCTCTCTCGCTGTCCCACAGTTTAGGTTACTATCTCACGTTAGTTCCCTCAGATTGCCCTCGGGGCACTCGGGCCCGGTCCTTACCCTAGGCAATGCCGCCCGCTCCTCTCCGTTCAGCCCCCACTTGCTGGTGGCAGATGATGCGAGCGTCTGGGGTTCTTTGCTGGGAGTTGCTTTAGGCACGTAATCTGTGGATTTTATTTATTTTTTCCCTCCCAGTTACGTTGCCCTCCGAGAAAAAAAAAAATCCTCCCCCACACCCGCCGGTGAGAGGGTTTCCTGGTGCTTGGAAATTCCTCCTCTTTTACGACTCCCTCCCCGGGACGGGTCTCCGTCCCTAACTCTTTTGTCTCTCTTTTTATCTTTTATAATTTCTCCTACCTCTTTTGAAGATAATGCGCAGTTTTTGTGAAAGCCTGACGTCCTCAGCCAGCCTTCAGAAGTAGTTTTGTGAAGTTTGGTCAGCGTTCAGATGTTCTTTCGATAAATTTGTGGAGGAGAGAGTGGTCTCCCCGTCCTATTCCTCCGCCATCTTAGCCCTTCTCCTCAAAAGCTGTTTTTCTTAAGGCTGAGTCTACAAAAGCAAGACATTCTGCCAAAAATACAATAAGATAAAGCTTAAAGGACAAAATATGCAAATAACTATTTAATTAAAAATAAGCTCATATAACTAGTTGTTTAAATTGATTCTAAGTTAAAAACTTTAATCTGTGATATTTTTTATTTCCACATTTTACTCCCAATTAAATGATTGTGTATGACATAGAATTCTCTATTTTAAAACTGAAAAGTTTGTTAAAAATTCTATATGTTGAAAAATGTTAAAAATTTGGGTACATAGTATTTGATATAATTTGCTATTTTTTAGTCTCTAAAAATTACACAGATACATCCTTTCTTAAATTATGAGTCATCTTTACCTGTGAATGTTGTGTGTCACACTTGTCTCCTCAGCAGTAGTCTCCTCAGCAGTATTCAGCTACTAAAGCTTTGTGTTTCTCCCTGAAGTCTGACCCCCAGTGTATTGGTAGCATTCATTATTATTATTCTTACAATAAAATGTGATATACAAATAGCCTTACTAGATCAATCCACCATCTTTCCATGTTGGTTCTACATATTTATAGAAAAGGTATTCTTTTTGACTAATATTGAGTAGATATAATACTTCATTTTAAAAATTCATAGTTCTTGCCAATATACCAATAAAATTGACACATTACTCAAATGTGACTGCAGTTCAGCTGATAACACAGTTGGCCCCACATGCAAATAGTATGGGGTATGCAGATAGTTTGCAGATAGTATTTCCTTACCTAGCATACATGAGAGATTCAAAAATGGTATATATATGCATACCGTATCATCCTAAATATATTTTGTTGAATGCCTGCCCTACATGCACCCTATGGTGTGTGCATTTGAAATTCTACAAGCATTTTTTGAGCTAAAAGTTAAACAGTGGCAGTGTCCTCTGATTCAAAACTAAGTGTTCCTTTGTAATTAATTTAGGTTGTTTGAGCTATTGTTAGTCATCAATACAATGTCAACCTGGCTTCTGGAAGTTGGAGTACTGTCTGGCAAGTAGGCTCCAGAGTATGCCTCCCTAGGCAGGATGTCAGCATGAATGTTCGGAAAAGTCATAGAGCGTCAGTGAGGACCAGGGGAGGAGGACCTTCAGAGAGTGAAAGTACCTTGACGTGACACTTAACAGGGCTTTAAAGGGCAAATTATTGATGCCACAAATTTTCCTAAGTCGTATTGGACTGAAACATAAGGATGGTGTAATTTGCTAATGGAAATATTTGTGAAGCTGCATTTTGCATCAGAATTTGTGTATCACATACTCAGAAATAATATACAAATCTTAATTCATCCAAAAAGGACTCTAGGTTTGTAGAAATACAGGGATTGCACATACGTACACTCTGAATATGAGAAGGCCATACACTCTTTTTCAATTCTCTGACTAGGAGTGTGTTTTACTAATATTTGGTTGTGTTCTTGGAGATCAGCAAATCCTAAATGATTTTTTAATGTTATGATTTATTGTCCATGATACATAAACTCCAGAGCTCTTAGATTTCCTTTATGATTCTGATGCCTGTGTTTGCCTTAGTATGTGAATCATAAGTTGTTAGGTAAAGACCAATATTTAACTTTTAATATTTGGGTTACCATTTTTGTTTGGTCTTAGGTTAATAAAGACAAATTTCCAAATGACAGAAATTTTCCACATCCTCTGCCATACTCAAATTATTTTATCAGTTCTGAAGGTCAAAATTATGTGCACCATGGAGAGCCATTTTTATAAAAAGGACTTTGATTTGTGAAATTAATAAATGGAGGCTTTTATTTTACATCACAGCAACGATAGGCAGTGAAATGCACTGCTTTGTGTCTAGTGCCATCAAGAAAATGACTGAGGCCAATTAACATGTAAATTTGCACCAAGTGAAGATGAAATGTGGTCAAGAAGCACTATACAAATGACAGTTTTGCAGTTGTTGAACTACATAATAGCAGTGGGTATTTGAAGTACACCATGACAAACTGTGGTCAGAAGCATTAGATAGCAATAGGTTAAGAAAACACGATCTCCAACCAGGCTTCACTAATTGCTAGTTTGAACAAGTAATTTCACTTCTTCATTTTTAAATTTCCTCAATGAAAATTTGGGAATATAATGGTACATTTTTATAGGACTATTATGAGCACTATTATGTTTAAAATGTAATGTTTTAGAATAGTGTTTGGCACATGATAAGCACCCACTAAAAGTCAGACACTAATATTACTAGTTGTAGAACAGGCACATTCAACAGAATGCACACTGAAACAGTTACCATTATATTCATGTTGTGTGTATTATTTTAATTTCAGCAATGTGATCCTTCTGCAACATTAAGTTAGTGTTACTAACGTAAAAGTAGTAGGTTTAATAATTTTATTTATTAATATTTACTGATATGATTATTAAAGTTTATAGAATAGTGGCTGATTTATGGTAACGACTATGTAAGTTTCTTTTAAGCAAATATAAAATTCTATTTATGAATTGGTTTGGTTTCTGAGCTAGATCAAAAACATAAAGATAGAAATTTTTAAGTTAGTTTTGTTTTTATACATATATTTAAACACTTAAGAAAAATTTGTCTTAGTGGAGAATCTGTTAAAATTTTCCCCATTTGAAACAAAATCTGCATAATAGTAAAAATTTGGGAAGATGCTCCACACAATTTATTTGGAGACGGATTCAAAATTAGAAGCACTGAAATAGGAATTAGGAAATGTTTCTTAGAGTCCACATAAAGAACCAATACACTATGTAACATATCAAATTCATTTAACCACTGTACTCTATTTCCTCACCTGCAAGTATCAGTTTAAACTCATTAAGCTTTGAGGCAGGGGAATCCCAAGTGTTGCTCCCTTGGCCACCTGCATTAGTATAATCTGACTATCCAATAAAATTTCTCAGCAAAAAATTTCCTGTAACTTAGAAGACTTCTGAATTATTCTTGAGGAGATGTGTTTTAAAGTATGGAATTTTAAACTAAGAAAGTACATGGAGAAGATTATTAACATGACATAGTTAACATGTTTGAGTTACTCAGAAGACATTTTCTATTTATAAATAGCATTGTATGTCATCCTCACTATTGGTACTTTATTTTTACAATACTTATGTGTTTCTTTATATTAAAATATTGTAAAATTGATGAATTTAAACTGAAGTGAGTATGTGTTTTAGGAAAAAAATTAATTTTCAAGAGTAACATTATGTCTACATACATTTTATTTGTAATAATTTTCTATCTTGTTAAACTTAATTTTAATAAGTATTCTCTATGTCTCCAAGAAGTTATGACTAATCCTTCTATTGCTTACCTTATATTTGAGTGGGACAGAATCCAATATTGTCCATGATACATAAGTGTATATTGTTCAGTACAAGTTTTTGCCAAATTGAATACTGATTAAATCAGAAAAAAATGGTGGCTAGTTGTCAATGTGCAACTCAGAATTATATACACATACATGTAAACATAACTCAAAAGTACCTTTGCAGCAGGGACAATTTCTTAGTATAAGTTTTCTCCTTTATCCACCTAGTAATTTTTTTACATCCCATGGGAGATTAACTTGAAACAATGACTTCCTTTATCTGGAATGCCAACCACTCTGAAAGTCCCGTGCATCCCACCTTCTCCAGCTGGGAGTCTTGACTCATTGCATCTGGGAGAGGCTTCCATACTATTTTGTAATTACAAATTTGAAAGTTTATAAATGAAATAGAAGATAAAGTATCTATGACAGTATAATTCTATGATAGTAATAGAGCAGGATGGATCATCAAACTTAACAGAGGGTTTTTCCATCCATTTGTTCTTCCTTGAAAATATTATATGAGTCATATTATTATGTTCTGTTAATAACTTGTTTCTTAACATTGAAATAAAGTTTTAAAAATAGACATTATAACTCAAATCCAAGATTTTGTTCTTCTAAATTAAAAAATATATAATTTGATCATACTTCAAGTTATATTATGATAAAAGATCTCACCTATCACTCAGAGCGTATGTGACTTGGTGGTACAGTTGTTGAAAAGATGATTGTATAAACTAACCAAAATAAAAAATAACATGTGATTTTCTAGGAAATTTATGCTTTTGAGAGTTTTTGTAGTCATGAAAATGGTAAGTATATGAGCCAAGGCTAAACTGGATTTTAATACTTCATGCATAAGGTTTTATTATATCAAGGTTTTCTTGATACTGTTTTCTCAACCAAAGCATACTAACCTTTTTGGATTATTTGAGTAATATTGGTTTTGCCTTCTAAAAATTATCTTTATTTGAGACTCAAAGCAACACTCCATTGCAAAGGTTGGTACATAAATACTCCAGAAGGTCTGAATTAATATCCCATAATCCAATATATTTGCATTTCTTAAGCAAATTATATGAATAATTAGACCATGTGGGATTAACATAGGCTAAAAGTCACACCGCTTCCCATCATATCAGGTTGTATTTTGTCACCAAATGAGTTTGCCACTATCTCACCAAAGTACTTTAGGAATTACTTTGGATCATAATACTATGAATAATGGATCATGGTGGTAGCATTTCATAAGTCTTGATTAGCCATGGATAGTGAATTTGCCTCCGGGGAGCAACTTTGACACTGGAGAGAGTTTGTGTATTTCCTTGAATTTTATAAATAGTTGGACTTATTGAGCTGTGCCTAAGTACAAGGGAATTCCTTTTATATGATATCCACCATGTAACTTTATAAGTAATATATCTTTTTTTTAAATTAGTTTATTTATCTATTTTTTAATTTTACAATATTGTATTGGTTTTGCCATACATTAACATGCATCCACCATGGGTGTACATATGTTCCCCTTCCAGAACCCCCCTCCCAGCTCCTTCCCCATCCCATCCCTCCGGGTCATCCCAGTGCACCAGCCCTGAACACCCTGTATCATGTAATATATCTTATACCTAGGATTTTAGTTCTTTCTATCAAAGCAAAAAGTTATTTTTAACACAAGAAACATTTGATTTGCCCTTGCATCTCTAGTTACTCTAGTGCAGAGAAGCAAAGTTCATTATTGCAGTACAGAGTGAAAAGAAGGCTAGAAAGTTCAAGTAAGTTAGACATGTTTCTATTGATTACAACACTACTGAGAATAGAAAGGGATAGATAAAAGCCAGAAAGTTGGAATTAGTTTAAAATTATCTCTCTAAGGACTGAGCCCTTTTGAGAAAGCACTGGATAAATTACAAGTCACATTTGAATAACCTTCAATAGCAAAACTATGGATGTACAGTATATGTGTATTCTAAAAGAAAACATAATTGTAGTGCTATTTATATTCTTCTATTTCTTAGAAATATTTTATAGATCTTCCAAGGAAAATTGCAAGAAATGCCTCACAGTTGCCGTAGTAGCAGAGTCAATATGTTTTGAATGCAGTAAACTGAAAAGGATATTGAAAAGGGAAGAAGATATGTAACCGTGGTATGCCTGTGGAACAGCACTGTCCAAGAGAACTTTCTGTAATGATACAAACAGCGTAGCCCCTAGCACATGATGATATTGAGGGTATGAAATGTGGCTCCTGTTACTTAGGAACTCAGTTGTAAGTTTAATTAGATTTCACTTCATTTAAATGTAAATAGACACATGTGACTAGTTGGTACCCTATTTGGTCGTGTAAGTATAGAATTTAAAATGTATTAAACATATGAGCTTTTCCTCCAATGTTGAGGTTGTAATTTTTGGCTAGACCTATTTTTTTTAATATAACTCTAATTAGTTGTCTGATGTTTGTTAGAACTAATGAAAAGATTGTTCTGGTGCCCAATCACACTATGTAACTCATGTCATGCTAAATAGCAGGGTGGAGAGATGAGGTTTTCCAATACCAACATACATCTTAGTTATATAAGTCTAGGGTACATCAGTGCTCCTCAGGCTTGAGAATACAGAAGTATCAGATGAAGCACCCTGTTGAAGCACAGATTCTTCTTTGGTAGAACTGAGGTGGGACTCAAACATTTGCATTTCTAACAAGCTCTAAGTGGTCCTGCTAGTGGTGGACCAGTTTTATTAGTACTCAGTGGTTACTTAATGGGGTTCCCAGGTGGCTCAGCAACAAAGAACCCACCTGCTAATGAAGGAGACATGGGTTCAATTTCCAGTTCAGGAAGATCACTAGGAGAAGGAAATGGCAGTTCACTCCAGTATTCTTGCCTGGGAAACCCCATGGACAGAGGAGCTTGGTGGGCTGGTTGCTTAATGCTGCTGCTGCTAAGTTGCTTCAGTCGTGTCCGACTCTCTGCGACCCCATAGATGGCAGCCCAGGCTCCTTCGTCCATGGGATTTTCCAGGCAAGAGTACTGGAGTGGGGTGCCATCGCCTTCTCCGGGTTACTTAATGCAGTAGTGCTCCAAAGGCAGACTCTGAGACTCTGGACCAGCACTTTCACCATCATTATTTCTTGGGGACTTGTCAGAAATACAAAGTTTCATGGTTTTCCTCAGATATATTAAAGCAGAAGTCCTAAGGATGGGTATATTTCTTGTAACACGCCCTCCAGATGAACTGGAAAATGTGCTGTAAAATCACTTGTACATATGCATGAGGAAGAATGTATTGTACATGATAGCAGGAACTTGGAAACAACCAAAATACCCATCTTAAAGAAACTAGGTGAGTAATTTGTAGCTGAATTTGCTTTTGGGATA
Source organism: Giraffa tippelskirchi (assembly GCF_054371585.1). Classification (NCBI taxonomy): domain Eukaryota; kingdom Metazoa; phylum Chordata; class Mammalia; order Artiodactyla; family Giraffidae; genus Giraffa; species Giraffa tippelskirchi. Next base: position 82,264,651 of record NC_137275.1, on the reverse strand, counting down.
CTATGTGATAGTTAACAAAAAACAAGTAAGACACATTAGCTGTCATGGAAAGATGTCTAAGACAGATAATGTGTGTGGAGGAGTTGAAATAGACAATGTATCATGATTTATGTAAAAACAAAGCAATTAAAAAAGAATGTATTGATCTTGGTATGCATATTTGTTGTATATATAATAGAATAATTTATGAAATCAAATTGATAACAGTGGTATTCTGTAAGGAATGAACTAGGATTGGGAGCAGTAGTTGATATAGAATTTATTTGCATGTTGAGTTTTATAAAAGGAAAATATATCCATCAGATCAATACTTGTGACTTAAAAAATAAAATATTCAAAGTCTGTTTCATGGAATTAAACAGGAATGCATGTATCTGTAAATATCAGTTGCACAGACCTATTTTATTATCTTTAATTTCTGTGACCCTACATTTTAATCATTTAGTTTATGAATCCATTTTCCCATATTAAGTTAGAAACAACTCCCATTGTTAATGCTGGAGTCTGTCATTATATGATATTAATATTGAATCAGAATTTTAGACCAGGAAATAACATCTTTTACACTTTTTGATTGGTTTGCTTTACTTCTTCTCTATATTATAAACCTGCTTTGAATTCAGTTTCCAATATGAGGGTTTTTCAAATCTTTTTATAATTTCAGTGGATTTCTTTCCAAGACATTTTGCATTGTAAAGCAAATGTGATTAGGTCTCTATTCAAAAAGATGCTAATTATAAGAAAAACTAAGACAAAGTTGCTCTATCAGTGTACACAACAAATTTTATCTGGCCCATTACTGTTCACTTTACCTTTCTACCATGCCTAGGATAAATTCCTGATCATCTTACCCACAGTAAGATATGTGCCCATGGTGATCAGGTGTATTTATCCCATGCATCACACTGAATGTGCATTTCAAGGTTTGTGTAACATAAGATTAGAAGAATGAACCTTATCCTTTCTAGTTTTCCAAAGCACTTTCTTGTTAAAATATTACATATAATAAAACAACAAATGCTGTATTATAACTGAGGTTAATATAGCAATTTTAATATTGAACTTGATTTTAATACTGCTAAAATTACCTGTGATGATCAGTTTTATGCGTTAACTTGACTAGGCTATAGGACTCAGTTTTTCAAACAAGCACAAGTCTTTTAAGTGGTGCTGTGATGCTATATTGTGGATGTGATTAATGTCTACAATCACTTAACTTTATTTAAAGGAGATTATCCTTTATAATCTGTATGTGGCTGATCTAATCAGCAGAAAGGCCTTAAAAGTGGAATGGAGGTTTCTCCCGGGAGCAGAAATCTTGACTGTAGACTGCAGTATCAGCTTCTGCCTGAAAGTTTCCAGCCTACCCTGACTATTGTAAAAGTGACCTTGGAATTGAGTGAAGAATGGGGGAAATGGCGAAGAATGGGAGAAATTTGAAGCACTTCAGAGAAGAAGGCTACATTACCTTGAACAGAATGTTAACAGAAATATGGACTTTAAAAGTGCTTCTGGTGACCTCTCAGAAGAAAGTGAGGACAGTAGAGAAAGCTTCTACCTTGATTCTAAGACTAGATTTTTATGCACCACAAGTCAGGAGTCCTCCTGCAGCTGTTACAAAATGTGGATATGTAGGTTGGAAGAATTGTGAAGTTTTAATACTTTTGTGATTTTCTTTTTAAATTATTAAACATATGTTTTATTAATGTTTCTGTTTGCAAACACGTTTGAGGATCCAGTATGGTGTTTTCTGAACATAAGGCGTGAAATGAAAGAGGGTGATTCAAGGTTTGAGTCTACAGATACTTTGGGTAGGATTGAAAGCAAACAATTGCAGTGTTCAAAGTCATTTCAAAGTAACTGAACCAGAGCAAAAAAGGAAAAAAAATAAAACCGTAACAACAGCAACAATAAAAGCTTCCTGTTAACATATTTACCAGGAAAGGCAATCATTTTTATAGGAGCTGACAATCCATTATTTAATCCCATTTTACATAGTTTGTTGCAAATAATCTCTAAGTGAAGCAACAAAATCAAAAGGACACAATTACAAACCACAGTCACTGGACAAGGAAAGCACTGAGAAATAGTTCTTGGAATCTTAAAGTCAGTAAAGGTTTCATTTTAAAAAAAATTAGCTGCATTAACTGAAACATTTCAAGAATCTAGTTATTTAGTAACAGGAATTATCACCTCCCACCACCCTCCCAAAAAAAAGAAAAGTTTCACATGGTTGGTGATAACATAATGATGGAACCATGTAAGTGTATAGTGAGAAAATGCTGGGTCAAGATGTAACTAGATAAATCAAAGACACCACTCTCTATCAAGATAAGTTGAAAAACTGAAAAAGTATCCTTGAAAATGAAGAGATCTGAGAGCAATAAGTGGAAAAATAACTTCTCCTTCCATAGTGGTGAGTAAACATGATTCATCATTAGCTATCAAGCTCTAGCATTTATAAACATTGTGAATGTTGACAAAATTCATGAATGACATTTTCTTGCTACAAGCTTCTGTCTAAAGAAAAGAAGTTCATAATATATTTAATTTTTTGTCTTCATATTTGGATAGTGCTGTCTAGGAGGAATTGTGATGAATTCCTTACTGACGTTATCCCATAGGTGGTTAGCTCTAGGAGGGGCTTGTCTCCTGTTATAAAATAAAATCTTGATATTGTCATAAAACACATTCACAGATATATGCTGGGCTCAGAAATGTGGATAGTAAATGAAAACTAAAGTGTCTGAATGATACTATAAAATGATTAACTTTATTAAATGATGATCCGTTTCCTTGAACATGTAAAACTCAACAAAGAGCACATAAATCATTTAATACATACAAAAATCTGGATTCATTGTAGAGACTTCTCAGCAAAGTGTTTGAGCTGGGAGATGAATTTCAGTAGTACATTTAAGAAAACATTAATCCAAATTTTGTTACTGCTTTGAAAATGATAAATGGCTGTTCAAACTAACCTAATTGACAGGCATTGTTTCTTCACTTGAATTAGTTGAATAAGTCTTTGCCAGGCTCTGAAGTGACAAGACTATTACACTTTAAAAGGAAATGGAATTTTTGAAAAATCATGTTGGAAATACAAAAATTTTAATGTTTTTACTTTTGCTTGGGTTTGACAGTAAGGAAGGATATCAGTAAATATCTCAATCCCACAGTAAGTAAAGGTAGCATTAATTAACTGCCAGAAGAAAATCTCTTCAGGAAAACCTTAATATCCAGATACTTAACTAATGTTAAAGGCCTCTTAATGATATTGACCCAGTTATCAAAAAACAATAAAATCACTAAAAATCTATAGAAATACATAGAAAATGGAAATAGACCATTGGGATAACAGATAATATTGTTAAATAATGTTAATTTATATGGCCAAAATATAGAAAAGATGGAGAATTTTAGCAAACTTCACTGAAATCTACACACACACAGTCAAATACATGTTCCAAATTAAAAATAAAATAATTGATATTATAATTCTATAGGCGTTAGCCATATACTTGACAGAGCAGGAAAGATAATTAGTGAAGGAAAAGATAGTTTAGTAGAAAATATCAAACTGAAGTTTGGAGAGAAAAAAAAGTAATTGAAAATGTAGAAAAAGTCTATAAGAGATAAGGTGTATGGTCAAAATATGTAATACTCATACAACTAGAGTCCTAGAAATGGAGAGAGAATGGGACAACTCCTAAAAAGAGAGGAAAAGTCATTAAACAATTGAATTCAGGCATATAAAAAATACATGCTTTAAAATTTGATTTATTCTACAATTTCAAGTTAGGTTTAATGCTTAGAAATGAATCAGTGTAATGCTCCACATTAACATGATGTGGGAAAAAAATTATATAGCCATACCAATATATGCTAAAATATATTTAACAAAATCCATCAATTTTTCCTGAATTTTAAAAATAATTAGCAGACCAAGGACAGAAGGAAGCTTACTTAATACAATAGTGTATTGACAACAATTCTACAGTAAATATCCTGTTTAATGGTGATATATTATAAAATTTCGCTGTGAAACTAGGAATGAGATAGAGATGGAGATGATTTCTAGCAATATTTCTATTCAGTATTTCATTGGAAGGAGTTCAGTGATAGAAGAAAATGAAATAAGGATTGGGATTGATGAAGTAACACTGTCATTATCCATAGATGACATTGTATAGTACATCCAAAAGAATGCTACAGAGACCATTAAAATTAATGTGACTATGAAAAGGCTACTAGATTAAATATCAATATACAAAAATCAATTGTATTTTTCACTTAGAAACAATATTTAAGAAATATAATTTCTAAAATATGTTATTTATCAAATAAGAAACTTGTATGAGAGTTCTATACCAATAAAAATATTTATGAGATAAAGTAAAGAAGATTAATCAATAGAAAAAAATCTTATATTTTAAACTTGTCATTTTTCCCTGAGTAAAACTAGATTCAGTGCAATCTCAATAAAAATTTCAGCATGTAAGTTGAGGAGCTGATTTCAACTCATGTAGAAATGATATAATCGAGAATGGTTAAGACAGTCTTGAAGAAATGAACATTGTTGGATGATATAATTATCATCAAGACAAATAAGAAACTCATTAAAGCAGTGCTATATTTACTCATGAATGGACAAATAGACTAATGAAATAGAACAGATAGTACAGAAAATGGCCTGATTTAAGACAAAGATGCCTCTGCAATTTGGTAAGGAAGGATGCTCTTTCTAATAAATGAGACTGGGTTAATTATATACCTGCATAAGAAAATATAAACCCATCTACTTCATACCATACATAAAATCAATTCCAGGTGGATTTAGAACTATTTGGATGACAAAACAAAAATACTTCCACAATAAAATGTGTACTATCTATGTGATACCAGAGGAGACAAAGAATTTTTTTTTAAACTGGCTTCAAAAAGAAATAATCATGATTAAAAGTATTGATAATTGAACTCCATTAAAATTGGAAAGTTTTGATCTTCAAGAGAAACCATTAGGAAAGAAGAAGTCCAGCCACAGAATGAGAAAACATATTTATATACAAAAAGAATTTGTATCCAGAATAAACAAAGAAACCCTAAATATCAGTAAGAAAAAAAGACAATCTGCATCTTATAAAATAGATAAAACTTAAACTAACTCTTTACAAAGATGATATTCAGGGATGGCCCTGGTGGTCCTCTGGGTAAGACTTCACCTTCCATTGCAGAGGGTGTGGATTCTATCCCTGGTCTGGGAGCTTAGGTCCTACATGCCTCATGACCAAAACATAAAAACTGAAGCAATATTGTAATAAATTCAGTAAAGACTTTAAAAAGAAAGATGATATCGAAATGATGAAATAGCATGTGTAAAGAATTTCAACATCAACTGTCACAAAGGAAATAAAGAATAAAGCCATAATTAAATGTCACCCATGTACCTACCACAACAGTTGGGGAAAAAAAACAAGAACAACACAACAAAAAAACTTTTTAAAAGAGATTTCAAGAGTTGATGAGAATGAGAATACTGCTTTAGAAAACACTTTCTCAAAATTTACTAAATCTGAGCTTGTAATACTCTCTGACCCATTAAATGCAGCCCATGAATGTCAATTTTTCCAAAAAAAATTAAATGACACATCAGATGTTCATCAACAATTAAATAGTATACTATGGCTATAAGCAACAAAGTGATAAACCTCACACTCCTAATGGTGAGTGAAAGAAACGAGATACAAAATAATACGTACTATTTGTTTTCCTTTATGTAAAGCTCAACCATAGGCATACCAAGTGAGTAAATTCCTTTGGAAATGTTAATTAACTGGGGGAGAATGACATAGAGACTTCTGGGATGATAGTAATATTCTGTATCTTCATCTGGATTATGGCTGTCCTTTCATTTTGTAAAGGATCGTTGAACTGTTTATAGTTTCCATACATACTGTACTGTAATTCAGTGGGCATTTAAAAGTTAAATTAAGATTTTAAAAAATTGCAAAGTGCATTTTGCTCACATACTACATCACTGTTACAGTAATGTCCATCTTTGAATTCTGTATTTTCCATTGATTTGTGATAACATGCATGTACAGATGCTAAATAATTTTATTTTTAGAATGTTTGGAATTAGCATCACTATTTCAGTAACATAAAAAAATGACATTTTACTCTGGTTATTTTTTCAAATTAGATCTCAATGAATTAATGCTTAGTTTGTCTAGCAAACGTTAGAATTTGTATTAATTACCATTTGTTCATTTTTTGATTTTTGTTTTTTTTTGGTTTTATGTTCCTCAATTTTTACAGGGTTTTTTCTTATTTCTTCCAAATTTGCTTCTCAATATTTTATCTTATTATTGCTCTAGTAGATGGGTTCTTCAGTTTAATTGATGTTCATAGTGTTTTTCTCCTTGGAATATGGGAGAGCTTCTTTTTATAAAGAAATCAGTCTTGTAAGTAGCTACTTAAAGCACATTCTCTTATAAAGCACATTTTGTAGTTGTTTTTCTTGTGCTTGTAGGTTTCAAATTCTATTATCTGGGAATTGTGATAATTTTCTTTCTCTATCAAAGCTTTCTACTTCCAAATTCTTATTTCTTTTTTTTCTTTCTGATTGTATTCTCCACTCTGTTCATAAAAATAATACATATTTTATGGAATTTTTATTAGGGATCCAATGTAATTTTTTTCAGAATCAGTCTGAATAATTGGATGGCTGACTGAAAAATAAAAAATTAGGTGTTTATCTTTGATGGTATTCTGACAAGGTGTTAGGTGATGCAAAAGAGGAGAGAGGAGAATTACAACCATTTTAATAGTTATTATGGTGTTTTCCATAAAGAGTTGAAATAAATTGTTTAGAAATTGGAATTTTTATTTCTATAAATGTATATTAAGATCAAAGTAATCTATATCAGAATTTCTGAGTTAGAGGGGTTACACTCTGAGGAAACTAAGGCCTGAAAATAAAAGTTTGTTTCTAAAGATCACAGGATTAATCAAGGTAAGGGTCTGACTTCTATCCACAAGTTGATACTGAGATAAAATTTATTGCAAAGTTATTTGATAATAAAAACAATTAATTTAGTATGAATTAAATGCATATATTTTGACAAAAATATTTTAATTATCTTTAAAACAATGCTGATTCTTTTGAAATATTTTGTTAACCCCCTTTTTTCTTGGTCCAAAATAGACTTTAGCATCCAATGTGTGCATACACCTATCAGTCAAAACAAATAGAACATTACATATACAGATCTATTTCATTTTCTTCTCTGAATATCTTTTGAAAATTTCTGAAAATTTTTCATTGCACAAGAGTGTTTTCTTATTTTGAGCTCTACTTTTAGCTACTTCACAAAGAAAAGCCTCTAAAAACCTAAGTAAATAGGTAAATTTCTTTTCAGGTTGCCTTACATTTGATTATAATCACAAGTAATTATGACCTTTGTGTTTTTATTTTGTTTTTCTCATCTCTAACAAATCTTGATCAGGATAGATTAAACTTACTAATAAGCGTTAGTTCATCCATAATTATGATTAACATTCTGAACTTGTTATTTAAGAATAGGAGATTTATAGATAAATATATCAGGCTTCACTAACTAGGTAAAATATATTTGAGTTTTGACCGAAAATTCTGTAAAGTCAAGTAATACAAAACTAAATCCAATCAAATTACAATCATTACGCCTACCTTCCATTTTTGAAAGTAAGCCAAGATTGTTTAGGTTATAGTAGAGTTAATGGCTAACCTTACTTGTAAGCATCCCATAATTGAAGACTGAATCACTTATGTTCATAAGCTAGTTAAATTGTTGACATCCTTTTTCCCTCACAAAAACATTATTATGGTCTTGTACTTCGGTGAGGAAGACAATCAATTTCAACTTCTCTAAGTAATTTCTTTCTTCCTTCATTCTTTACTTTTTTTGACCTGAAAATTTATCATTAATTTAAAATAATGTACATACATTGACATTTGGCAAGCAATGGATCAATGCTACTGTAAGATGCATATATCATAGTTAGGCTGTTTCAACTCATATGCAGTGCAGTCATATTTACTAAAATGCTTTACTTAATGGATGACTTAGTAGTCAAAATGGTGAATTAGTATGTACTTGTTTTAATTGTCTTGATGCTCAAATGCCGGAGAGGTGAAATAAATAACAGAAGATGGATGAAAGCAATAAATAATAGGGAGTGGTGGGGACTGTGGTCAACCAAAGAACAAATAATATGTATGAAGTGTTATTCCCTATTTAGGTACTGAAGATTGCTGCTACACAAGAATGTAAGCAAATTATTGCCAGATCTTCCTGTTTTAAAAGAAGTTGATAATACAGACTTTTGTTTGGATCTAAAAATCTCTATTTTTAAGGAAAATGAGTTACCAAAATAAATCATGTATGTGTGTTTGTGTGTGTGTGTGTGTCCCAGATCAAAATCCTAGACCTATAATAAGCCTTCTTTCTTTTTAATAATGATAAAAAAACATTCAGATATTGACTTCAATACAATCTGTGTGTATTTATAATCTTATGACATATAAGGTATCTTTGTAAACTCATTTATATGAGCTTACATCCTAGGCTATGAGTGGCAAAAGTTCCGGTAAAACTCTACCCTTGGTTGGAGACTAATTTTGCCATAAAAACATAAAGGCAGGGACCTAAATACAAGTGTGCTGTGCTTGGTAGCCAGGGAAGGAAATAAATCATCATCCAGATCAGTACCAGTGGTGAGATGATTTCTTCCTACTTCATATTCCATCAGAATATCATCTGAGGTATTCAGATGTTTCTGCTCAAGAAGCCCTAAGTGGAAGGTACCTATAGTAGAAAATGTTTTTGAATGGTGGTGCTGGCGAAGACTCTTGAGAGTCCCACAGACAGCAAGGAGATCAAACTAATCAATCCCAAAGAAAATCAACCCTGAATATTCATTGGAAGGACTGATGCTAAATCTGAAGCTCCAATACTGTGGCCACCTGATGCAAACAGCCAACTCATTGGAAAAGACCCTGATGCTGAGAAAGACTGAAGGCAGTAGGAGAAGGGGACAACAGAGGATGAGATGGCTGGATGGCATCACTGACTCAAGGGATATGAGTTTGAGCCAACTCTAGGAGATAGTGAAAGACAGGGAAGCCTGGTGAACTGCAGTCCATGGGGTTGCAAAGACTTGGATATGGCTTAGTGACTGAACAACAACAAATAGTAGAAAAATGGGGAGTTGGGCATAGACTCTTAAGGTGATTTCCGTACAAGTAAGCTTTAACTCTTGTCTTTTCATTTAAAATAATTTGGGTATTGTTACCTCTTCCATGACATGTCTTGGGATTCCCTGACAGCTCAATTGCTAAAGAATCTTCCTGGAATGCAGGAGAACCCGGTTCGATCCCTGGGTTGGGAAGATCCCCTGGAGAGGGGAAAGGCTACCCACTCCTGTATTCTGGCCTGGAGAATTCCATGGACTTTATAGCCCATGGGGGTCTCAAAGAGGTAGACACGACTGAGCCACTTTCACTTCACTTCACTTCACTTCAGACATATATTTATTTATTTGCACATAAAATATTTTGAAGAATATTAAAATTACTATCGCAAGGCTATGTGCCATTTTATTTTGTGGCTTCCAAGGGAGGAGGCCAGCAATCTGAGAATTAATTAGCCTTTATGGTTTGTTGAGAGGTGGAGATATTGAATAATATTCTCTAAACAGAGAAAGAACTTTAAAATTGAAGGATGCAACTCCATAAAGTACATTTATGAAGTTTATCATGAATAACACACATATAGACATGATTTCGTGGACAAGATCCAGAGACATTAAGAGCTGCACTCCACTCTGCTGAAAAGGTTATAGGGAGATTTAAAAGGGGCCAAAGCTAAAAAAGAATTTGATTACCAAGTGAAAAGTATATTAGAACCACCTGGAACTGAGGCTCTTCCCTCTCCCTGGGTGTCTCATGACCATTAACCATCTACATCAGCAAAAGACTTATCTTCCAGTTTCATATCAGATGAAGGCAAGGGTAAAAGTTATGCTATGCTATGCTATGCTAAGTCGCTTCAGTCATGTCCGACTCTGTGCGACCCCATAGACGGCAGCTCACCAGGCTCCGCCGTCCCTAGGATTCTCCAGGCAAGAATACTGGAGTGGGTTGCCACTTCTTTCTCCAGTGCATGAAAGGGAAAAGTGAAAGTGAAGTCGCTCAGTCGTGTCCAACTCTTAGCGACCCCATGGACTGTAGCCTACCAGGCTCCTCCATCCATGGGATTTTCCAGGCAAGAGTACTAGGCAACTTATCTGGCTTGGGCATAATCCTTCTGAGTAGGCTAAAGCTCAGCCATTCCCACAGACATAGAATGGAATAGGACTGCAGGCCTAAGTTGACGCTAACAATATGGAGTCAGTGTGGTTCAGTGGTGGATCATATTGTAATATAACGTGACTCTTAAACCCTGATTCAGTAGAGTGGCCGAAGCCAGTGAAAACACACAGTGCCATTAATATCTTGTAGCTTATATCTACATTCCCATCTTTTTTTCAAGCTCTGAGGAGAACTATGCACCTTTCATCAAAAATATATTATTTACAGAAATTGGTTACAAATTAACAGCACTCCTGTGCAACTTAATAAATGAAACATGTTTTTATTTTCTGCATTTGTCACATTTGTTAGAGCCCATGGTGGTATATATGCCAGAATTACCTCATATAAATATATAAGAAACTAAAAATTATTCACTATAACAAGTTCTTGAACACTACATAGAAAAAAAAGAAGAAATAAATATGAGCAATATCAGTTTTAAAAAAAACTGTCATACTGTAGCAACTATTTTTAAAACTTGCAGTCTTCCTTTTCATTTATTTCAACCCCCTTAGCTATTCTGAATTACTTCAACGGTATATATTTATACTGTATAGAATCCGATTGTGTGTTTATCTGGAGGCAAATTATAGGATGTATTTCATGTAGAAGTCTATTTTTGATGTTCCATTTTTCACACTAAAATCTTGAAGCAGCCTGAGTCAATGGTCTGAAACATGCTGGTCCTTTTTATTGCAACATAAAATTTGGAATCTTTTTGTGGCATAAGCAGAAGGCAAGTAATCTATTAATATTAGAGTACACAAAGATTTTGTTTTTTCCTATGAGACTTGTATTTCTGTTTTCTGTATGTATGATTACCTCATTGGAATAATGAAAAATAGCATCTTAAGTTTGTGTGTTTGTGTGCTTGGGTATATTGTGTGGTATATTGTATGGCATAGCTTCTTAGACTGGGAATTTAAAATAGTAGATAAGGGAAATAATTCTGGAGTTAAAGTGAGTGGTTTTAATACAGGCACTCACTTTGAGCACTATTTGAGTGATTCTGAGAAAATCATTTACCCCTTCTAAACCTCACTTTTGTTAAATGTAAAGTGATAATTAAAGTTTCTAATCTGAAAAGTTATTACCAGAGTTGAACCAGCTGAAGCATGTGGAGTATTATGTATCTGGTGCTTGTTAACTCCTATTATTATATAAAATTAAGTATATGTCTGATTATGGACAATTAGCTTTATTAATCATTTAGTTATCTTATTGTCAACCATCAGCACTGAAATTTGCTGTTATCTGAGGGAAGTCACTTAACCTTTCTGAACAGCTGTCACTCGTCTGTAAATAGTTATAGTAATATTACCTATTTTGTTCTGATATCTTGGGAATAAATGAGATGGAGTATGCCAGGTGTTTAGAACCGGGTAGCACATGGTAACCTCTCCATAACTATTTGATAACATGATAATCACTTGATTTCCCACTAAATAGATTTTAATCTGTGAATTAAGATTGAATGTTTTTTTATTTAATTGTTCTTATTCTTTCTTTTATACTCCTTTATGTTTTCAGTGAATTTTCTTACATAAATTTAATTACACACACACACACACAGACATCATCATCATCATCATCATCATTTTTTCCCTTAAGCAACAAATAGCAAGTGTTGCAGAAAGGGAGCCGTTGTGCACTGTCAGTAGGAATGTAAATTGGTAGAGCCAGTATGGATAACAGTATGGAGGGTCCTCAAAAAATTAAAAATAGAGCTACCATATAATCCAGCAATTCCACTCCTAGATATTTTCCCAAAGAAAATAAAAACATTGATTACAAAAGATAACACAACCCTATGTTTATTGTAGCATTGTTTACAATAGCCAAAATGTGGAAGCCACTTGTGTCCATGATATATGAATGGATAAAGAAGATGTGCTATATATATAATGGAATAATACTCAGCCATAAAAAGAATGAAATCTTGCCATTTTTGACAACTTAGACCTAGAGGGTATTATGCTAAGTGAAATAAGTTAGAGAAAGAAAAATACTGTATGATTTTACTTATATGTGGAATCCAAACAAAACAAAACAAAACACAAAACAGAGTCATAGATAGAACCAATAGGTACTTGACAGCGGCCCGAGAAGTGTGGGGGCAAAGAGCAAAGTAGGTGAGCGAGATTAAGAGGTACTAACTTTCAGGTAAAAGAAGAGGTCAAGGGGATGGAATATACAGTGTTAGGAATATAGCCAATAATAATGTAGTATCTCTGTATGGTGAAAGATGGTAACTTATTGTAGTGATATCTTTGTAATATACAGAAGTGTTGAATCACTGTGTTGTACACCAGAAACTAACATAATGTTGTAAGTCAATTGTAATTCAAAAACAAACTCATAGAAAAAGAAGTCAGATTTGTGGTTACCAAAGACCAAAAGGTGTGGGGAAGAGAGTACTGAATAAAGGCAGCCAGATAGTATAAACTCAAGTTGTAACTATGTACTAAGAATGTAATGTACAAAATGATAAATATAATTAACACTACTGTATGGTATACATAGAGTATAAAGTTTTTAAGAGAGTAAATCCCAAGTTCTCATCAAAACAAAAATTATTTTTCTTTTATTTCATATCTGAGATGATAGATGTTTAGTAAACTTATTGTCTTAATCATTTTATGATGTGTGTGAGTGAAATCATGCTGTACACTTTAAACATACATGCTGTAGGTCAGTTATATCTCAATAAAATTTGGAGGCACAAACAAAAGCTTATGAGAAAAAATTATTTCTTTATATATGGGCATTGTCATATTTTCTCTTAAATCAGTTACTAAATTTATTTGAAACTAAGTAGGTAAAACACTGCACTTCTGTTTTCAGCCTCAAGACAAAAATCACCTTATGGATGAAATGATGATCAATGGGAAAATTGTTGCTTTACCTCACATGTTTCACCAGGACCATACTGTTCACTAGAGACATATGCATTGAAATACACAGAAGAAAATTGTTCTTAGCAAGGGGTAATATAAAATGTATATAGGAAGCAAAACGTTTGAAAATTATTTCTATTGTCAAAACAAACATGCTATTGCTTTGAGGGGTATGCCTCCCTGGAAACCCTTGGATATAAACTCTAGCACTTGATGATTCTGCTGGGGCTTCCCTGGTGGCTCAGTGGTAAAAAACCTGCCTGCCAATGCAGGAGCCACAGGAGACTTGAGTTTGATCCCTGGGTGGGAAAGTTCTCCTGGAGGATGAAATGGCAATCCACTCCAGTATTCTTGCCTGGAAAATCTCATGGACAGAGGAGCCTGGTATGCTATAGTCCATGGGGTTGCAAAGAGTCAGACATGACTGAGCGTGAGCAGGATGATAATTCTGCTGGACTCGAGCCCTCTCTTGCCAGTATTTCTGCCACTTGTACTAATCACTGCACAGCATCAACAGGCACATCCCAGAGGTTCTAAGGACAGCCTGGGGATGAGTACAGGGAAATGAGTCAGTGTCCAGTGATGTATAGAGATTGCTCTTAGTACACAACAATCATATTCATACCTATCCATCTTACTACAAAACAAATTCATCTTCAAGTGAGAGTACTAAAGCCTGTTTGGTAGATGTTATTATCTTTTTCATCTCCAAATCTCAGCATTTTATTATTTTCATATGTTTCATGGGCCTTTCTCTACTATTGCATTGTATCCTTCATTAATTAAACATATATTTCATACTCTTGCATGAATGAAGTGATTACAAAGATTGGAATTTGTATTGCCATCTAAAGTCATACTAAAGATAATTGATTATTACAGCAGGTGATATTTTCTATAATTTTGGGGAAGGAGGCAGTAAGAGAGACATGTTATTTTCTGAACTTAAAAATAACCTATTGACTGTGGCATGCTCCTGAAGCTTAGCAGTGCTATGGAGCTGTTACAGGGCGAGTACATCGAGTACATCGGACTGGAAGTGCAGCGACAGCAGCTATGGGTGCATTGTGAGGCGCCGGGGGCGTCACCGACCCTTTCCAGAGCTTGTTGTCGGGTGTGGCTCAGATGAGGGAGCTGGTGACTGAGCTCTTCTGCTCTCAGGTACAGCAGGAAGCACAGGACCGGGTGACCGTGGCTCCCGATGAGGTCTTCGACGGTGACAATGAAGATGATTCAGAAGATGAAAATAACACTGATAACAGAACTAACTTAGATGGATCATCTGCAAAATGGCAAAAACCCCCATCTTGACTAGCTTTTATGAAATTTAAAAGCCTGCTACCATATCTTATTTACCACACACTGACATTTAAGGAAGACTTTTACTCTAATTTGGAAAGCATTTGTTTTTTTTCCCCCGGGGACAGTTTTCTCAAAGAGGAAGCTTTTCTTCTGTTTCCATCAAAGAAAGACATAAATGCTTAGAAATGAATCCCTTTCCTTGGGTGATAAGTCAGTTTCAGATCATGGAAATAAAATAGACATTTAATAATGTATAATATCCAGTAAGTTGGCAACTGAGTTCTTACTTTATACTTTTTAAATACCCATTGGATTAAATTGTGTGGTGTCTACATCTTTTAGCTTCTGCTTCTGTTATAAAAATATATGTCAAGGTTTACGGACAATAACATTTCAAGGAACTGACATGAGCAAGTGATGAAAATGAGGTGTTAAATTTAAAAATGTCAGGCACTTCCTTAGTGGTCAAGTGGCTAAGACTCTGCAATCCCAGTGCTGGGGGCCTAGGTTCAATCCCTGGCTGGGGAACTAGATCCTGCATGCTGCAGCTAGAGTTTGCCTGCCACAGCTAAAGACCCAGCACACGGAAATGAAGATTGAAGATTCTGCACATGTGCAACTAAAACCCGGTGCAGCCAAATAAATTAATTAGTTAATTAATTTAAATTTAAGAATGGCAATTCCATGTAAGTAGAAGGAAAATGGGAATAGGGAGAAATAGTGAAGAGGAGAGCCCTTGAGAGACCAAAGAACACCTTGAATCCACACCTGAACTCAATATACAGACTTCTGGAGATGATACCACTCAGCAGATAGATGTTTAACTTGTACCTTAAGAGCGTCAAATTGGGGTGTGCTTTTATGCTGTGATATGCTGTTTATGTTAAAATGGATATAAGTCTTTAGGTAAGCAACCTGTGCTGACTCTAACTTAGATACTCCATGTCACTTTGTAGTCAAACTTTGATTTTGCTTAACAAGGAACTATCAAATCCTTTAAATATATATATGTATATATTCCTAAAAAAATAACCTGTTATGTTTTACTGCTTTAGTCTTTATATTATTTAACAAAGTATTTCTTTCCCAATATGTGCATGAGTTGTTTATTGTTTATTATTGTTATTGCATATCGTCCTAACAAGACCTTGAAAGGAAGCATGCATACTACATGCAATGTGCACTTTAATTGAAATTGACAAATATATCTGCTCAAATTAAAACAGCCAGCAGGATGTGCTTGACCATGATGATGCAGTTTATAATTTCAGTGATTTTTAATCAAATCTATCCATGAATTAAATGTTGATATTGTGGCTCTATCATTTATGTTATTTATTTTTCAACAAAAGTACGTGGACACAATTAGTATGTACTCTGGTCTGTGGGTTAATTTGGGCACTGTTTTTCTCTGTTTTATTCTGTAATACTCTTTTATATCTCAAGCAGTTATGTATCACCTATTGGATAAGTATATTTAGAGACTATACAGGACATGTGTGAATTAATGAATGAAGAAGGTCACTATTACCCTGTCAGTTAATCTCAAATATAGCATCCTTTTTTCCTGGCAGTGGCAAATGGCATTCCTGCTGTCTCACTCTCCTTATCTCCCTATCCCTCTTTAGATTAGGGAAGTTTTTACCTAAAGTTTTGTCAGTTTCGGGGATTTAAGAACATCCTCTAGTATGTGGAAGTCTCAGTTTCTTTCCTGTATAAAGGAAAAAAAATACTCCTTTCTTTTCAGGTTTGCCTTGAGTCTAAAATGAGAGGATGAGTACAATGTATACAGAATAGACAAATGTAATTCTCCTCCTTTCTCATTTTGTTGAACCTAGTAATTAACAGTCACAAGAGAATCCCTTAACTATAAATTTAATTTGAGATGCAATTACAAGGATACGTTGGCCTCTGAAAGAGAAATTGATACGTGATGAAGGTGATTCTTACTGAAAAGAATAGAATCACATGGAAGATTAGAGACTTCAAAACAATGAGTGTAAAATCAGGACATAGGTCTCCATAGTTGCAGAGACCGATTGTATGGCATTTATGGATTATGATGTCCCCAAAATTATAGATTAAATATATGTTTTAGAAATGCTTTGGAACAAACTAATTACAGTTTTTAAAAGATAGAGAAAAAGGAAAGAGAATACTGCTTTGGGGTTGTAAATCTGACTAACAAACTATGGAGCTTGCAGCAGCATTGGCACAATTAAGGATACACTGACTTTCTCAAAAGTTACATTGTTTTTCAGAAGAGAAAAAAAAGTTTACATAATTTACATAATTATGTTTACATAATTAGTTTACATAATTCAAGGCTACAAATGTTAGTGTGAGTAAACTGGAAGAATGCCTAATCTAGATACAGCTAAGAGACACAGGAGTCATGATCAATTTCAGTGAAGTAGTCAGGTAGTGGGGCAGTATCTGAAATCATGATGTATTCCAATAGAAACCCATGTATTTAAGCCTTTTATTATATTGTTAATTTATTAGACAGCTAGCCTAGAGAGAGTCAGAAGAAATTAGGATGGCAGAGAGATAATTCTGGAAAAAAAAGAAAGATTGATACAAGGATTTCAGTTCAGTTCAGTTGCAGTCATGTCCGACTCTTTGCAACCCCATGGACTACAGCACTCCAGGCTTCCCTGTCCATCACCAACTCCTGGAGCTTACTCAAACTCACGTCCATTGAGTCGGTGATGCCATCCAACCATCTCATCCTCAGCTGTCCCCTTCTCCTCCTGCTTCCAATCTTCCCCAGCATCAGGGTCTTTTCCAGTGAGTGAATTCTTCTCATTAGGTGGCCAGAGTATCAGAGTTTCAGCTTCAGCATCAGTCCTTCCAGTGAATATTCAAGACTGATTTCCTTTAGTATTGACTGGTTGGATCTCCTTGCAGTCCAAGGGACTCTCAAGAGTCTTCTCCAACATCACAGTTCAAAAGCATCAATTCTTCTACAAGGATTTGGAATATAGCAAAAAGCATTAAAATTCCTTTTATATTTCTTCACCTGAATATGTATACAAAAAGTAAATGTAATATTAATACATATTAGAGACTCATACATGTGTGTAAATGTATTTGAGGTGAATATAATAAAATCTATTTAGAAGTGGCAATCTTCCAAATCTGAAAAATGAATTGCTTTCCCAGCCCTTACTGAGACAGATATTGGGGTGTACCCTTATGAGTGCAAATTAATGATATGTAACCCTATCCACACATACAAATAAATGCAAATTTTGCCTTGAACTAACAGGCCAGGGCTAGCCCTCAGTAAGGGCAGAGAAGGAGGGCTTCTTCACTGATTCATCATTTTGAACTAACTTTAGTGTCCTCCATGTTCCACTAATGCAGAGATAGGGCTGCAGCTTTTCTTTTTATTTAAAATAACATGCTGGGTTTGGGAAGAAAACTGCATAATTTAAGAAGAGGGGTGAGGAGATATGGAAGGCAGCGTTTTATTCAGTAAATAAGTGCTGCCTATTCAGCTGTAACAAGCCAGTGAAGTTGGAGGTTGCAAATGAGAGAGGAGAATCACAGGGGCCTCTATTAAATTCAGTTTCTGTTCTTGATTCAGTTTTATCACTTGCTAAACAAAGCTTGGATTTCAGCGATTTAGGGTTCACAAATTCAGACCAAATTCTTTCTACTCAGTGAGCTGGGTCAGTTTGTAAGTCTAACTTAAAATTCATAAATATGACTTGTTTAATCCGTGGTGTAGATTGAGAGTCACTCAAGATTTTAAATCATTTACTTTCCGTTCCCGCAATGCTCCAGCATGAGAGAAATTCGACTCACACACACTGGGAAACTCTAGCTGATTTTGCCTCTGATGTATTCAGTGTGTTTTGTTTCCTCCATTCATCATTTCATACTACCCTTGATTGAAACTGCACTTGAACAGAACTCTCCTGAGTTACTCAGACCTGCAAAGCTTAAATCTGGTCACAGTTTATTGATGGAGACAGTAACACATAATGAAATGCCATTAATTCACACATGTAATATTGGTTTCTAATTTGAGGCATCACATGTAATTATCAGTAGATTAGTTACTCAGATTCAAAGCCTGGTGACTATGGGGAAAATGTGCCTACTTCTACAACCTGAACTGTAAGAAATTAGAATGATGTCTATTTCTTATGAGGACAACTACAAAATCTCTGAAGCTTTCACATTATTATAGATTTATGGCTCAATCCACAAAGAGAGCTCAGGAAAATCAGCTCTGCCTCTTGTTATTTCCCTGCAACTCTCATCCCAGACAGTGTTTGCAAAGACTTCATCTTGGAAAAAAGCATTTATTTCAGTGCAACAGTTAGAGGCCATTATCCTGCTTTATTTGGGACTAAAGGGCATCAAAACATGGCAGCCATATTTCTAAAGACCTGGCTTCTGGAAATATAAAGGAGTTCAACATTTGATCAGCCTTTTAGGGAGCATGGACTCCTAACCTCTGATTCTGTGTTTGTTTAGTTAATGTGGAACCCCTAGTGCAATCCTGCTTCCACTTATGTCTGTTGTGCAAGGATAGTTTCAGCAAGTATTTTTGAATTCTGGGAACTACTGTCACAGACATATTAAAGTTACAGCTACATATTCATAAAGACTGGCCTCTCTACAAGGGAGTATAAATGTTTGTGGAAAACATTGTCTCTCTTGGCTTCAAAGCACCCACAGCCAGTCAGCAGGGAAGTGTGAGGATGTCAGGTAAACATAATAAAGCCGTTTGTGGAAAATGTGAGAGGAGAAAGAGGAAGCGTAATGAAGCATAGAGAGAGCGAGGCTGTTTCCCAGTCTATTTAGCTAGATTGTCTTTCTCTAATTGGTGTTCTCCCTGGAGGTTAAAAAAACAGAGAGGTTGCGGGAGGGAGAGAGAGAATTTCAGTATTATAAATCTATGCTTTATTACTGCTGCTTTCAATTTTTTCACAAAGAAACATGTAAGGCATTGTTGTGCAATCCAGTAGCAACTCGATAGTTACAGATTTGTCAGCAGTTCCATTATAGACCATGCTCCTGAAGATTTCTGTTACAAAAGTAAAATACTTGCTTTCAGGTAAAATTGGCATAAGTATTCTCAAGCCAGGAGTATTTTGCTTTGCTCATTATTTTTTAAAAATCCACAACAGGTGATTTTTTGTAAGTTTTTTTTTTCCTCTAAAGACTTTTATTTACCTCCTTTATGAATGTTGTGACAACTCTCAAATTCAAGGCCCAATTTATTAACTATATAGAATATAATCACAAAAGGTGGTAATCTCCTAAACTCAAAGTTTTCTTTCTTTCTATCATAATGAATCTAGTTGAATGTCAATCATCGATGAAAATGGGAAATAGGGATGATCTGAATAAATACAGTTCCCAATAAATTCCTAAATTTCATCAAAACAGTAGTCTGCTTCTTTCCTTTCCAGCAGCTCTCACTATGAATCATTCAGACCAACAAATAAACTGAACTTATTATTGACCAGGAGACTTTTGTAGAAACTAATGTCTGTGGCCAGTGATTTTTATTTTGGCCAGCCCCAGATTAATTCTTTTATCTCACTAACACTTTGCAGGTTATCACACTCAGTAGTTACCTGATACACCTGTAAAGTCTTCTGATTTCCATGAGATGTTGTCTTCAGTCAGCTCTTGTATAGAAGTGCAGGAGCATTCTCCAGCGCTGTGAGTTTCATTTTCTTTTTACCTTTCGGAATCAATCTTAAGGTTTTTTTTGTCTTTTTGTTGATCCGATATTCACATCATCTGAATCAGAGCTTTAGTCTAAAGAACTGTCATCTTCTGAGGCACTAGTATATTTGTTGTTCAGACAATCAGAGAAAATATCTGCATAAAATTTACTGAAAAATTCTTTACTCCAAATTTCATGGTGCATGATTTTTGAAGATTTTATGTTTATAATATACACAAGGTTGGAACAAAAACCTTATAGGGCAAAATGTGAATAATAACAACAATCATAAGTTTAATAATGAACCATTGTTCAGTTGTAAGCTCTATCTTTTCATGGTGATGTTAATTGTATTACTCTCTAAAAACCTATTGATAACATCTCCAGTCAATAACGTTCGGGTAACAAAAGACATATTAACATGTCTCAAGTCGATAATAACTAAAAATAGTATTATCTTTACCAACTTTCAGGAATTTACATGATCGTGGAGGAAAATACTCATTATAAGCAGTAAAAAAGAAATATATTTCAACAGTGATCTAAAATGAGGTCCAAGAATCCTGGACTTTGAGGAAACCCATGAATCTCTGACATTAACTCAACAGGTTTGTGAATGTGCCTGCATGTATATGAATATACCTGTGTAAGAACATACATATGTACTCATTTTTTTTTCTGTCAAAATGAGATTGAGTCAATGATCTAGAAATTACGTTAGTTTTTAGGCAATATGTAACTATATTGTATCGGAGAAGGCAATGGCACCCCACTCCAGTACTCTTGCCTGGAAAATCCCATGGATGAAGGAGCCTGGTGGGCTACAGTCTATGGGGTCGCTAGGAGTCGGACACGACTGAGCGATTTTACTTTCACTTTTCCCTTTCATGCACTGGAGAAGGAAATGGCAACCCACTCCAGTATTCTTGCCTGGAGAATCCCGGGGACGGCGCAGCCTTGTGGGCTGCCGTCTATGAGGTTGTGCAGAGTCGAACACGACTGAAGCGACTTAGCAACTATATTGTATAATAATATGTAACTATACATATTAATGTGTGCCTAGAAGTACACTAGTACTTCTTACTAGTTCAACTAGAAGTACCTAATATTTATACTAAAACCTAATATAATCTGAAATGTTCTTTTAAATATATAATTTTAGCTATGTATTCATCATTTTATGCAAGAAAGAAAATGGTGAGGATAGGAACTTGAACTTAATATATTGGACAAAGCTCCACTGAATATGAACCTTGAAGAACAGTATTTATAAAAATTGCAAAATGAATAGGAAAAAAATGTGTAATAGGAAAAAAGAGATTTACTCTCTGATCCCAAAGATACGACCTTGGATTACATACAGATTTTCTAGGCCTCATTGTCTTCATGTGTAAAATGAGGCTGCTTATGGCTCTCGCGTTACTGGTTGGCACATAGACTTGGATTACCATGATATTGAAAGGTTTGCCTTGGAAATGAACAGAGATCATTCTATCGTTTTTGAGATTGCACCCAAGTTCTGCATTTCAGACTCTCTTGTTGACCATGATGGCTACTCCGTTTCTTCTAAGGGATTCCTGCCCACAGTAGTAGATATAATGGTCATCTGAGTTAAATTCACCCAGTCCAGTCCATTTTAGTTCACTGATTCCTAGAATGTCGACATTCTCTCTTACCATCTCCTGTTTGACCACTTAATACACTGTCAGAAGCGCGGTGGCTGTGACAGACCGTGCAGAAGCACAGCGGCTGCGAAGGACCACGCAGAAGTGCAGTGGCTGTCAAGGACCACGCAGAAGCATGGCCGAGAGGAGCTACCCCATGGCTGAGGCCAGGGGCGGCGGCCAAGAGGAGCTACCCAGGGCAGGAGGTCGGGGCAGCGGCTGAGAGGAGCTACCCTGGGCCGGAGGCTGGTGGCAGCTGGGCGGAGCTACCCCATGCCCAAGGACGGGGGCGGTGGCCGGGAGGAGCTAGCCCACACCCGAGGCCGGGGGAGGCAGAGAGGAGTTAACCCAGGTGCAAGGAGCAGTGGTGTGGGCACAGGAGGGCCAAGAGAAGTTACTGCACATTTAAGGACAGGAGGGGCCATCGTGAGTAGATACCCCTTGTCCAAGGTAAGGAGCAGCGGCTGCACTTTCCTGGAGCAGCCATGAAGAGATATCCCATGTCCAAGGTAAGAGAAACCCAAGTAAGACGGTAGGTGTTGCGAGAGGGCATAAGAGGGCAGACACACTGAAACTAAAATCACAGAAAACTAGCCAATCTGATCACAAGGACCACAGCCTTGTCTATCTCAATGAAACTAAGCCATGCCGTGTGGGGCCACCCAAGACGGATGGGTCATGGTGGAGAGGTCTGGCAGAATGTGGTCCACTGAAGGACATGACAAACCACTTCAGTATTCTTGCCTTGAGAACCCCATGAACAGTATGAAAAGGCAAAAAGATAGGACACTGAAAGATGAACTCCCTAGGTCGGTAGGTGCCCAATATGCTACTGGAGATAGGTAGAGAAATAACTCCAGAAAGAATGATGGGATGGAGCCAAAGCAAAAATAATACCCAGCTGTGGCTGTGACTGGAGATAGAAGCAAATTCCGATGCTGTAAAGAGCAATATTGCACAGGAACCTGGATTGTTAGATCCATGAATGAAGGCAAATTGGAAGTGGTCAAACAGGAGATGGCAAGAGTGAACGTTGACTTTCTAGGAATCAGCGAACTAAGATGGACTGGAATGGGTGAATTTAACTCAGATGACCGTTATATCTACTACTGTGGGCAGGAATCCCTTAGAAGAAATGGAGTAGCCATCATGGTCAACAAAAGAGTCCAAAATGCAATACTTGGATGCAATCTCAAAAACGACAAAATGATCTCTGTTTGTTTCCAAGGCAAACCATTCAATATCACGGTAATCCAAGTCTATGCCCCGAGCAGTAACGCTGAAGAGGCTGAACTTGAACGGTTCTATGAAGACCTACAAGACCTTTTAGAACTAACACCCAAAAAAGATGTCCTTTTCATTATAGGGGACTGGAATGCAAAAGTAGGAAGTCAGGAAACACCTGGAGTAACAGGCAAATTTGGCCTTGAAGTACAGAATGAAGCAGGGCAAAGGCTAATAGCGTTTTGCCAAGAGAACACAATGGTCATAGCAAACACCCTCTTCCAACAACACAAGAGAAGACTCTACACATGGACATCACCAGATGGTCAACACTGAAATCAGATTGATTATATTCTTTGCAGCCAAAGATGGAGAAGCTCTGTACAGTCAGCAAAAACAAGACCAGAAGCAGTCTGTGGCTCAGATCATGAACTCTTTATTGCCAAATTCAGACTTAAATTGAAGAAAGTAGGGAAAACCACAAGACCATTCAGGTATGACCTAAATCAAATCCCTTATGATTATACAGTGGTAGTGACAAATAGACTTAAGGGACTAGATCTGATAGACAGAGTGCCTGATGAACTATGGACAGAGGTTTGTGACATTGTACAGGAGACAGGGATCAAGACAATCCCCATGAAAAAGGAATGTAAAAAAGCAAAATGGCTATCTGAGGAGTCCTTACAAATAGCTGGGAAAAGAAGAGAAGAGAAAAGCAAAGGAGAAAAGGAAAGATGTTCCCATCTGAATGCAGAGTTCCAAAGAATAGCAAGGAGAGATAAGAAAGCCTTCTTCAGCGATCAATGCAAAGAAATAGAGGAAAACCACCAAATGGGAAAGACTAGATATCTCTTCAAGAAAATTAGAGATACCAAGGGAACATTTCATGCAAAGATGGGCTCAGTAAAGGACAGAAATGGGAGGGACCTAACAGAAGCAGAAGATATTAAGAAGAGGTGGCAAGAATACACAGAAGAACTGTACAAAAAAGATCTTCATGACCCAGATCATCACGATGGTGTGATCACTCAGCTAGAGCCAGACATCCTGGAATGTGAAGTCAAGTGAGCCTTAGAAAGCATCACTATGAACAAAGCTAGTGGAGGTGATGGAATTCCAGTTGAGCTATTTCAAATCCTGAAAGATGATACTGGGAAAGTGTTGCACTCAATATGCAGCAAATTTGGAAAACTCAGCAGTGGCCACAAGACTGGAAAAGGTCAGTTTTCATTCCAATCCCAAAGAAAGGCAATGCCAAAGAATGCTCAAACTACCGCACAATTGCACTCATCTCACACGCTAGTAAAGTAATGCTCAAAATTCTCCAAGCCAGGCTTCAGCAATGCGTGAACTGTGAACTTCCAGATGTTCAAGCTGGTTTTAGAAAAGGCAGAGGAACCAGATATCAAATTGCCAACATCTGCTGGATCATCGAAAAAGAAAGAGATTTCCAGAAAAGCATCTATTTCTGCTTTATTGACTAGCCAAAGCCTTTGACTGTGTGGCTCACAATAAACTGAAAAATTCTAAAAGAGATGGGAATACCAGACCACCTGACCTGTCTTTCGTGAAACCTGTATGCAGGTCAGGAAGCAACAGTTAGAACTGGGCATAGCACAACAGACTGGTTCCAAATAGGAAAAGGAGTATGTCAAGGATGTATTTTGTCACCCTGCCTTTTTAACTTATATGCAGTGTACATCATGAGAAACGCTGGGCTGGATGAAGCACAAACTGGAATCAAGTTTGCCAGGAGAAATATCAATAATAACCTCAGATATGCAGATGACACCACCCTTATGGGAGAAAGTGAAGAGGAAATAAAAAGCCTCTTGATGAAAGTGAATGAGGAGAATGAAAAAGATGGCTTAAAGCTCAACATTCAGAAAACTAAGATCATGGCATCTGGTCCCATCACTTCATGGGAAATAGATGGGGAAACAGTGGAAACAGTGACAGACTTTATTTTGGAGAGCTCCAAATCGCTGCTGATGGTGATTGCAGCCATGAAATTAAAAGACGCTTACTCCTTGGAAGGAAAGTTATGACCAACCTAGACAGCATATTAAAAAGCAGAGACATTACTTTGCCATCAAAGATCCATCTAGTCAAGGCTATGGTTTTTCCAGTAGTCATGTATGGATGTGAGAGTTGTACTTTGACGAATGCTGAGGGCCGAAGAATTGATGCTTTTGAACTGTGGTGTTGGAGAAGACTCTTGAGAGTCCCTTGGACTGCAAGGAGACCCAACCAGTCCATCCTAATGGAGATAAGCCCTGGTTGTTCATTGAAAGGACTAATGTTGAAGCTGCAACTCCAATATTTGGCCACCTCATGCGAAGAGTTGACTCACTGGAGATGACCCTGATGCTGGGAAGGATTGGGGGCAGGAGGAGAAGGGGATGGCAGAGGTTGGGATGGCTGGATGGCATCACCGCCTTGATGGGCATGGGTTAGGTAAACTCCATGAGTTGGTGATGGACAGGGAGGCCTGGTGTACTGAGATTCAGGGGGTCACAAATAGTCGGACACGACTGAGTGACTGTACTGAACTGAACTGAATGGCTCTAGCAACAGATTGACTTTTGATCAATGAGCATCAGTTTTCTTTTTTTTTTCCTATCCCTTTATATGTTGAGAGAATTTTACTGAGAAGGCCGAATTTTAATCAAATTTGTTCTGAAATATTTAGGCAAATTTTCAATCATTTTGATTGTAAAGTCTGATGAAGTTTGGTATTTGGATCTTATTTGCTTTTCTTAGACTTATATATTTTTTAAAATTTTTATTGTACTGCTCTGGGACTTAGTTGCAGCATGCAGGATCTAGTTTCCTGACTAGGGAACCAACTCCGGCTCTCTGTGTTGAGAGCAAGAGTGTTAACCACTGGACAGCCAGGGAAGTCCCTGCCTAATTTTGATTTTGTTATTTCTTTCTTCCTCCAAGACCACAACATAGCAGAAATAAGGAACTTTTCTTTTTTTCTTTTTTCCTTACAAAGATTAGTGGTGTACTGATTGTGAATATGAGAGAAAGTCAGAGATAACATGTGCTAAGGCCAACAGATCTGTCTGTTAGTCTTCAAAAGGTTATGAGATACTTCAGAGGTGCCAGAATACATTGGAAAGTCACTAGCCTGCTATTGAATGACATTAGAATGAAAAAAAATGCATGACCAGACATAAACATTAAATATATCTGTGAATTTGGACAAGTTACTTAACTACTCTATTGCTATTTATGCACCTATGAAATAGGGATACAAAGTTGTGAGGATAAAATGTTTTAATTATGGAATAATTATAAAATTATTTAACTATTATATTATTTGTCACTTTTGTTCTCATACCCTTAAAGTGATAGTGAAAATCTTTAGGTTGTGTCTGACTCTTTGTGATCCCATGGACTATACAGTCCATGGAATTCTTCAGGCCAAAATAATGGAATGGGTAACTGTTCCCTTCTCCAGGGGATCTTCCCAACTCAGGGATCAAACCCAGGTCTCCCAAATTTCAGGCAGATTCTTTACCAGCTGATCCACCAGGGAAGCCCTTAACTTTGATTCTAAACATTGTATGATTATTTCTGAAGAAAAATCAATTCATAGATGATAATTAGTAGCACTGAAAGGTGTGGAAAGCGTAGCCTTTGTATATACATAATGGAAGACAAAAAAAATTGCTCTGTTAGGAGCACCTTTGATTTAAGGGTAGTCTGAATATCCCTCTCCCCTAAATTTTTGTAGACTGACTCAATTCACTATTAGTTAAGGCATACTTGCTTATGAAGTCACACTTCAGATGTTTTATATGAATGTTACAAGACACATAATAATATGATTAATATATTCTTTTTCTCTGAGCAAACATAATCTTTGCATTGACTTAAAATGCTCTTTGTATTCTCTACTCTGAAATTTCAGTAATCCTTATTTCATAATTTTATTTCTCTCTAGATCTGAATTTTAAGGGATTTTTCAACACAAGACTATTAGATCCATAATCTTAGCATTAGGAGTTATTTCAACTTCACTCTCAACACTCTGTTCAGCACTGTTCTAAAGCTTTCAAAGTAAGAACCACAAAAATTGCATTAAAATTTCATCTAATGGTGATTTTGCTTCTCAAGGAGTTTATATGTTTAAGATTGCTTGTGACATTATATTTTTTTAGTGCACTAGATCACTTGGCAGAAAATGCATATAATGCTCTAGGGTTTTCATGGAGAATGGTCCTTAATATATTCATCATCGGTCTACTATTTTTGTTAAGAAACTGCATCATAACTTTTTTTCTGTTTTTAAGTTTAAAGAAAACATGACTCTCCCACAATACTTTTTATTTTTTCCTCATTTTTATCTCCTTTGGAATTTTTCTCTTCATCTCTTATAACTCTTTTTCTAAAGGACATGTATAAAGGTAATAATATATATTTAATAATATACAAAATATACTGAATATTATAATAAAATATGTAAATATATTTATATATTTTATATATGTATATAAACACATTTTCTATGCTTAATATATATGTAATTGCATTTATATATTCTAAATATCTGCATATTATGCACATTTTATATATTTAATAAAATAGGTAAATATGTATTTATATACCTGTCACCCAACATCTATATGTTTACAAGTTGGCCTGTGTATAATATCTGTTGCTGTGTAACAAACTGCCTCAAATATTAGCAGCTTGAATCAACCAATTAACTCTCTCACATGGTTTCTGAGGGTCAGGATTCTGGCAGCAGCTTGGTGATATAGTTCTAGGTCACATTTTCCCATGAGGTCACAATCAGGCTGTTAGCCCATGCTGCTTTACTCTAAAGGCTTGACCTCATCTCAGCTCATTCATCTGGCTATTGAGAGGAGGCTTTAGCTTCTTACCTCTTGGACTCTTCATACCATGAACTGCATGACTGGTTTTCACAGACACACTGACACAAGGAAGTGCCCAGGGTGGAAGACACAGTGCCTTCATACTCTAATCTAGGAAGATGCATATCATTACTTCTACAGAATTGCACTGGTCATATAGACCAAATTATGTGCAAGTGATATACATAAAGGCTTTTGACTGTGTGGATCACAATAAACTGTGGAAAATTCTGAAAGAGATGGGAATACCAGACCACCTGACCTATCTCTTGAGAAACCTGTATGCAGGTCAGAAAGCAACAGTGAGAACTGGACATGGAACAACAGACTGGTTCCAAATAGGAAAAGGAGTACATCAAGGCTGTATATTGTCACCCTGTCTATTTAACTTATATGCAGAGTACATCATCAGAAACGCTGGGCTGAAAGAAGCACAAGCTGGAATCAAGATTGCCAGGAGAAACATCAATAACCTCAGATATGCAGATGACACCACCCTTATGGCAGAAAGTGAAGAGGAACTAAAAAGCCTCTTGATGAAAGTGAGAGAGGAGAGTGAAAAAGATGGCTTAAAGCTCAAGATTCAGAAAACTAAGGTCATGGAATCTGATCCCATCACTTCATGGGAAATAGATGGGGAAACAGTGGAATCAGTGTCAGACTTTATTTTGGAGAGCTCCAAAATCACTGCAGATGGTGACTGCAGCCATGAAATTAAAAGACGCTTACTGCTTGGAAGGAAAGTTATGACCAACCTAGACAGCATATTAAAAAGCAGAGACATTACTTTGCCAACAAAGGTCCATCTAGTCAAGGCTATGGTTTTTCCAGTAGTCATGTATGGATGTGAGAGTTGGACTGTGAAGAAAGCTGAAGGCCAAAGAATTGATGCTTTTGAACTGTGGTGTTGGAGAAGACTCTTGAGAGTCCCTTGGACTGCAAGGAGATCCAATCACTCCATCCTAAAGGAGATCAGTCCTGAGTGTTCATTGGAAGGACTGATGTTGACGCTGAAACTCCAATACTTTGGCCACCTCATGTGGAGAGTTGACTCATTGGAGAAGACTCTGATGCTGGGAAAGATTGAGAGCAGGTGGAGAAGGGGATGACAGAGGATGAGATAGCTGGATGGCATCACCAACTCGATGGACATGAGTTTGGGTAAACTAGGGGAGTTAGTGATGGACAGGGAGGCCTGGCGTGATGCGATTCATGGGGTCACAAAGAGTCGGACACGACCTAGCAACTGAACTGAACTGAGACAGAGAATGATTAAAGGTAATCTTGAAAACTGGTTAATGTAGCCAGCATGAAAAGTAAATAGTCAGCTAATAACTGGGATTTTTATTCACATTTCCTAAAATATTCACAAAATTATACAGCCATTGTTGCTGTTGTTGTTCAGTCTTTCAGTTGTGTCCAACTCTTTGTGACCCCCACGGACTGCAGCAGACCAGGCTTCCTTGTCCCTCACTCTTCTGGAGTTTGCTTAAGCTCATGTTCATTGAGTTGGTGATGCCATTCAACCATCTCATCCTCTGCTGGCCCCTTGTCCTCCTGCCTTACCTCTTTCCCAGCACCAAGGTGTTTTCCAGTGATTCATTTTTTTGCAACAGGTGGCCAAAGTATTGGAGCTTCAGCTTCAGCATCAGTACTTCCAATGAATATTCAAGATTGATATCGTTTAGGATTGACTGGTTTGATCTCCTTGCTCTCCAAGGGACTCTTAAGAGTCTTCTATAAAACCACAATTTGAAAGCATCAATTCTTTGGCTTTCACCGTTTTCTATGGCCCAACTCCAATTCATACATCCATAAATGACTACTGGAAGAACCATACCTTTGGCTATACAGATGTTTGTCAGCAAAGTGATGTCTCTGCTTTTTAATACACTGTCTAGGCTTATCATAGCTTTCCTTCCAAGGAGCAAGCTTGGAAGTCTTTTACATTCATGGCCACATTTACCAGTAACTGTGGAGCCCAATAAAATAGTCTGTCACTGTTTCCATTGTTTCCCCATCTATTTGCCATGAAGTGATGGGGTCAGATGCCATGATTTTAGTTTTTTTAATGTTGAGTTTTAAGCCAGTTTTTTCACTCTCCTCTTTCATCTTCGTCAGTAGGCTCTTTGGTTCCTCTTCACTTCCTGCCATTAGGATGGTATCATTTGCATAGCTCTGTTTATTGATATTTCTCCCAGCAATCTTGATTCCAGTTTGTGATTCATCCAACCTGGTATTTCCCAGGATGTACTCTGCATTTAAGTTAAATAAGTAGATGACAATATACAGCCTTGATGTACTCCTTTCACAGTTTTGAACCAGTTTGTTGTTCCATGTCCAGTTCTAACTGTTGCTTCTTGACCTGCATACAGGTTTTACAGGAGGCAGGTTAAGTGGTGTGGTATTCCTATCTCTTTAAATTTTTCACAGTTTGTTGTGATCCACACAGTCAAAGACTTTAGTGTAGTCAGTGAAGCAGAAGTACTTTTTTTTTCTGGAATTACCTTGCTTTTTCTATGATCCATCAGATACTGGCAATTTGATCTCTGGTTCCTCTGCCTTTTCTAAACCCAGCTTGTATATTTGGAAGTTCTTTGTTCATGTACTGTTGAAGTCTGTCTTGAAGATTTTTGAGCACTACCTTGCTAGCATGTGAAATGAGTGCAATTGTGCATTAGTTTGGACATTCTTGGCATTGCCATGCTTTGCAAATGGAATGAAAACCGACCTTTTCCAGTTCTATAGCCACTGATGAGTTTTCCAAACTTGCTAGTATATTGAGTGCAACACTTTAACAGTATCATCTTTTAGGATACAAAATAGCTCAGTTAGAATTCCATCACCTCCACTAGCTTTTTTCATTGTAATGCTTCCTAAGGCCTACTTGACTTCTATGCCCTAGATATTGTAAAAGGTGCTGTCAAGAACATTGAGGTGCATGTGTCTCTTTCAGTCTTTCTCAGATTGTATGCTCAGGAGTGGGATTGTTGGGTCATATAGTAGTTCTATCCTATTTTTTTAAGGATTCTCCGTACTGTTCTCCATCATTGCTGTATCAGTTTATATTCCCACCAATAGGGCAAGAGGGTTCTTTTTCCTTCACATTCTCTCCAGCATTTATTGTTTGTTTAATGATAGTCATTCTGACCAGTGTGAGGTGATACCTCATTTATTGATTGTTTGTTTTTCTGGTACTGAGCTTCATGAATGGCTTGTGTATTTTGGAGATTAATCCTTTGTCCATCACTTCATTTGCAGTTACTTCTTCCTATTCTGAGGGTTGTCTTTTAATCCTGTTTATAGTTTCCTTTGCTGTGCAAAAGGTTTTAAATTTAACTAAATCCCATTTATTTCCATTACTCTAGGAGGTGAGTCAAAGATGATTTTGCTGTTATATATTTAAAGTGTGTACTGCCTATGTTTTTTTACTCTAAGAGTTTTATAGTTTCTGGCCTTACATTTAAATCTTTAATCCATTTTGAGTTTCTTTTTTGTGTGTGGTGTTTAGAAAGTGTTTGAGTTTTGTTCTTTTACATGTAGCTGTCCAGTTTTCCCAGTACCACTTATTGAAGGGGCTGTCTTTTCTCCACTGTATATTCTTGCCTTATTATTTCAAAGACAAGGTGTCCATAGATACATGGGATTATCTTTGGACTTTCTGTCTTGTTCCATTTGTATATATTTGTGTTTTTGTATCAAAACCACACTGTCTTAATGACTATAGCTTTGTAGTATAGTCTGAAGTCAGGAAGATTGATTCCTCCAGCCCTGTTCTTCTTTTTTGAGATTTCTTTGGCTATCTGGGGTCTTTTGTGTTTCCATACCATTTGTGAAATTTTTGTTCTAGTTCTGCGACAAATGGCATTGGTTTTGATATGGATTGCTTTGAACCTGTAGATAACCTTGGGTAATATAGTCATTTTAACAATATTGATTCTTTCAGTCCAAGAACATGGTATATGTCCTTGGTATACGTTCTTATAGTTTTCTGCATATAGTTCTTTTGTCTCCTTAGATGTTTTTATCCTTAGATATCTTATTATTTTTGTTGCAGTGGTATATGGGATTGTTTCCTTAACCTCTCTGGTTGATTTTTGTTATGAAACAGCTTAAACATGAGAACCAAGAAAAATTTAATATAATGAATACCTGGATAATAATAACAAATTTTAAGCCATATCAAATATATATATATATATACACATATATGTAGTTAGTTAGTTAGTTAGTTTTTGTCATATACTTTTAATCAAGTGAAAACTAAACCTAATAGGGCCACCTATGGAATACTTTTAAAATAAGTTCTTTACCTCCCATCTTAGAGATAACAGTTTTTATCATTTGTGTCATTATTCTCATGTATGTGTCTATACCATGTACTTGCACATTCATAAATGATACACAACATTATCAATTGTTTTTTTAATATATAAATGATAACATTTTGGCACATATCTGTAACTCATTCATTTTAACTCCAATATAGTGTATTGACTTAATAACCCTCAATTTATTTATCCCTAATCTTGCTAATGGATGTATAAAGTGTTTCTGAGTATTTCTAATTATGAGCAGAATTGAATCAATACTCATGTATTTCTCTCCACCAGCACATGCCCAAGAACTCTTTAGAATAAGAATTGTTGTAGAATTACTATGTAGTATGGTACATTTCACAGTTTGTCAGTTTTTATTTTACTAGTAATATAGGAGAGTCATCTTATTTCCATACCCTCACTTGACAGAGCCTGTGTTATTTTTTTCAATCTCTTGTGTATAAAATACTGTATATCTCCTTTTATTTTTCATTTGCCTGCTTCTGAGCTTTAATGAGATGGATCATCTTTTTGTATTTTATTGTTATTCAAGTTTTCCTATCTACGAGTTGATATTCTAATTCTTTATATATTTTTCTGTTGACCATTGTGTTAAATTGATAGGTATGAACACTTTTCAAATACTGATTTTTTTCAGTATTATATTTCTATATATATATAATATAAAAATAAATACTACATCTTCCTAACTTGTGGGTTAATTAATTTTATATGTTACTTTATTTATATAAAGCTTTTAAATCATCAAATAATGAAAGTGTCTTCTTTTTCCTTATGGACATTATTTCTTATGTTTTAACTAAGAAATCTTTTTCTATCTCAAAATCATAATGATATTCTTCTATATGTTTTAAATATTTTAAGATTGCATGATTAATGTGTGTGTGTGCCACACAGCATTGGCAATATTTATTGAATTTGTACGTGTTCTAGGCACCATTATAAGCTCCACCTATTTAGTTCTTAAAACATTATATGATATACTTGATACTTTTACTTCCATGATCCAACAGAGGAAACTCGAGTGAAAAGGTTAAGCAATTGCCCAACAGTAGGCAGTCTGTGTTAAAAGCTATATGACCACTGGAATTCAAATCCAGGCATTCTGTTTCTTCTTAAGTAAATATACAATCTATAAATTTAGTATTAACTCAATGCCCCAGATTGATCTTGAGATATACTTTCAAACTTCACATTTTAAGTTTTTTCTTACATAATTAATTTAACATAATTAAATACTTCGTTTATCACTTACCTATATAAAATAAATAATATTACAGTTTGTATTTAGATAAATATGTATAGTAATTTTATTTAGATAAATTTGTTTAGACTAATTTATTTAGATAAATTTGTATAGCAATCTTTAGTACTAACATAATTAATTTATTATTTCACTGTACTACATGCCATATAACTAAATTGCTCTAACATTTTCTAAGGAGATTCCAAAGTTAACCTAATAAAATGAAGGTTTGAGAAATGACTCTCAAATATTTTCAAAAGAGAAACACTTGGCTTCTCTTTTCTACTCACTGAAACTTTTTTGCCCTATCAAAAAGGAATTGCTAAATTGCTATTTAAGTCTTGAGACTTTTCCTTCAAGTTTATGTAAACTGGTTATTTTTATTTTCTGTAGTTTTAAAATATTCTCTTGTATTATTATTTTATATTCTTTATTAACAGATTAAAGTAATGAGAAAGTGCCTCCCAGTACCTTTTTCAGTTCCTGTGGCATCAGATGCTGCCTATTTAGGTCTGTCCTCACCACACCACCTCATGTCTTCTAACTTTGTGTGAGATCACCACTGATTGTGAATCTTCCCAACTCATTTTTACTTATCAATTCTGTGTATAGAAAAATATGGTTTGAAGAATTTCAATGTACACCTCTTTCCACAGGATCAGAAATGATTGTGCTTAGTAGCAGTTCTCATTTTAATTATCAGACCATCAATATTGAAGAGGCAGCAGGCTTTTTTTATGATTCTCAAGCTAGAGTTCACTTTACTATTAGTTTCACTGAAAAATTGTAGGATTATGCTACCAGTAGAAGAGGATGCAGAATTCAGAGCTGCTATAAAATTGTCTTTAAAAGTACAAATGAAACAGTAAGTAGGATACATGCAATGGTTTTGTGTCCTAAGAAGATTGATAGTTAATATTTAAATAATTAACGTTAACATCCTTCTTGTAAGACTGAAACATAAATCATGGTTAGTATTCTCCATATACTTACAGGAAAATGAAGGTTGTCCATAAGCCATTATGCCATGCTGATTGTAAACTTAAATAAGAATTTTAGGCATTGGCTAAATGCATAAGGATGTATAAAACTTTTAAGTATGATTTTTTTTTTCTTTAAAGTAGAGTTAAATTGGATGCTGTCATTGAAGTGTCACAAAGAATGACCAGAATAAACCTCAGTGTTAGAACAAGATGTGAATTTACTTCAGAGGTATTACAAGATAGTTACATGATTTCAAAAACTCTCACCCTCATTGAGGGTATTTAGGAATGGGTATTTGGAGAAAGAGGATTTCTCTAGAGATAGCTGATCTGGCCTTAGACTACACCACCCACCCTCAGGAACAGGAATTCCTGCCCTTCCCTCAAATCTAAAGAGAAAGGCTCCAGTGAGGTCTTTCAGTTTGACATCTATTCTCTGAAGCAGAGTGGGATCATTGAACCTAGATTGAAGGCAGAAGTAAAGGAGAAGAAGGCATTTTGCTTGGGAAGTCCTTACAGGTGTGTTGGATATATATTTCCCATAGACCTGATTTGTGCAAAGGGAGAGAGTGATTGATTGAGATTAAAATTAATATTTTGTCCAAAAAATTTGCCATTTGTTGTCTGAACAATTCTGTGAAGAGACAAGATGAGTTTTCTTGTGATTCTTATCTGCACCAGCAGATAAATGGTGAGTTTTGCAGTGGCCCTACATTGTTACACCTTAATTAATCTGAATCTGCATTTCCTAGTAATTCCCTACGTATATGGTTTCAGGCCATGGTAGCCATGGGAGAAATGTTCAAGAGGCCTTAAAGTTCAGTTCAGTTCAGTTGCTCAGTCATATCCAACACTTTGAGACCCCATGGACTGCAGCACGTCAGGCCTCCCTATCACCAACTCCCAGAGTTTACTC
This sequence comes from Giraffa tippelskirchi, assembly GCF_054371585.1. Lineage (NCBI taxonomy): Eukaryota > Metazoa > Chordata > Mammalia > Artiodactyla > Giraffidae > Giraffa > Giraffa tippelskirchi. The sequence continues at coordinate 82,229,096 of NC_137275.1, read as the reverse complement.
AAACGCATGTCCATTGAGTCTTTGATGCCATCCAGCCATCTCACCCTCTGTTGTCCACTTCTCCTCCCACCTTGAATCTTTCCAAGCATCGTTGTCTATTCAAATGAGTCAGTTCTTCACATCAAGTGGCCAAAACACTAGAGTTTCAGCTTCAGCATGAGTCCTTCCAATAAATATTCGGGACTGATTTCCTTTAGGATGGACTGGTTGGATCTCCTTGCAATCCAAGAGACTCTTAAAGGTACCCCAACAGCACACTTCAAAAGCATCAATTCTTTGGCGCTCAGATTTCTTTATACTCCATCTCTCACATCCATACATGACTATTGGAAAGACCATGACTTTGACTAGACCACTGGGGGCAAAGTAATGTCTCTGCTTTTTAATATGCTGTCTAGATTGGTCATAACTTTTCTTCCAAGGAGTAAGCGTCCTTTAATTTCATGGCTGCAGTCACCATCTGCAGTGATTTTGGAGCCCCATAATAATAAAGCCTGTCACTGTTCCACTGTTTTCCCATCTATTTGCCGTGAAGTGAAGGGTCCAGATGCCATGATCTTAGTTTTCTGAATGTTGAGCTTTAAGCCAACTATTAATTCTCCTTTTTCACTTTCATCAAGAGGCTCTTTAGTTATTCTTCGCTTTCTGCCACAAGGGTGGTATCATCTGCATTTCTGAGGTTATTGATATTTCTCCTGTCAAACTTGATTCCAGCTTGTGCTTCATCCAGCCCAACATTTCACATGATGTGCTCCGCATATAAGTTAAATAAGCAGAGTGACAATATACAACCTTGATGTACTTCTATCACGATCTGGAAAGAGTCTATTGTTCTATATCCAGCTCTAAATGGTGCTTTCTGACCAGCATACAGATTTCTCAAGAGGAAGATCAGGTGGTCTGGTATTCCCATCTCTTTCAGAATTTTCCAGAGCTTGTTGTGATCCACACAGTCAAAGGCTTTGGCACAGTCAAAAAAGCAGAAGTAGATGTTTTTCTGGAAATCTCTTGCTTCTTTGATGATCCATTGAGTGTTGGCAACTTGATCTCTTGTTCCTTTTCCTTTTCTAAAACCAGCTTGATCATCTGGAAGTTCACAGTTCACGTATTGCTGAAGCCTGGCTTGGAGAATGTTAAGCTTTACCTTACTAGCGTGTGAAATGAGTGCAATCATGTGGTCATTTGAGCATTCTTTGGCATTGCCTTTCTTTGGGATTAGAATGAAAACTGACCTTTTCCAGTCCTGTGGCCACTGCTGAGTTTTCCAAATTTGCTGGCATATTGAGTGCAACACTTTCACAGCATCATCTTTCAGGATTTGAAATAGCTCAACTGGAATTCCATCACCTCCACTAGCTTTGTTCGTAGTGATGCTTCCTAAGGCCCACTGACTTCACATTCCAGGATGTCTGGCTCTAGGTGAGTGATCACAGCATCATGATTATCTGGGTCATGAAGATCTTTTTTGTATGGTTCTTCTGTGTATTCTTGTCACCTTTTCTTAGTATCTTCTGCTTCTCTTTGGTCCATACCATTTCTGTCCTTTGTTGTGCCCATCTTTGCATGAAATGTTCCATTGATATCTCTAATTTTTTTGAAGAGATCTCTATTCTATCCCCTTCTATTGTTTTCCCCTATTTCTTTGCATTGATCCCTGAGGAAGGCTTTCTTATCTCTTCTTGCAATTCTGTGGAATTCTGCATTCTGATGGGTATATCTTTCCTTTTCTCCTTGCTTTTTGCTTCTTTTCTTTACTCAGTTATTTTGTCAGGCCTCCTCAGACAACCATTTTGCCTTTTTGCATTTCTTTTTCTTGGGGATGGTCTTGATCCTTGCCCCTGTACAATGTCACAAACCTTCATCCATTGTTTTTCAGGCACTCTGTCTGTCAGACCTAATCCTTTGAATCTATTTATCACTTCCCCTGTATAATCATAAGGGATTTGATTTAGGTCATACCTTAACGGTCTAGTGGTTTTCCCTATTTTCTTCAATGAAAGTCTGAATTTGGCAATAAGGAGATGATGATCTGAGCCACAGTCAGCTCCTGGTCTTGTTTTTGCTGAATGTACAGAGCTTCTCCATGTTTGGCTGCAAAGAATATAACAAATCTGATTTCGGTGTTGGCTATCTGGTGATGTCCATGTGTAGGTTCTTCTCATGTGTTGGAAGGGGGTGTTTGCTATGACCAGTGTATTTTCTTGGGAAAACTCTATTAGCTTTTGCCCTGCTTCATTCTGTACTCCAAGGCCAAATTTGCCTGTTACTCCAGGTGTTTCTTGACTTCCTACTTTTGCATTCCAATCCCCTATAATGAAAAGGACATCTTTTTTGGGTGTTAGTTCTAGAAGGTCTTGTAGGTCTTCATACACCCGTTCAACTTCAGCTTTTTCAGCATTACTGGTTGGGGCATAGACTTGGATTATTGTGATATTGAATGGTTTGCCTTGGAAACAAACAGAGATCATTCTGTCGTTTTTGAGATTGCATCACAGTACTGAATTTCAGACTCTTTTGTTGACTATGATGATTCAGTTCACTTCAGTTCAGTCGCTCAGTCATGTCCGACTCTTTGTGACCCCATGAGTCGCAGTACGGCAGGCCTCCCTGTCTGTCAAAAACTCCCGGAGTTTACCCAAATTCATGTCCATCGAGTCGATGATGCCATCCAGCGATCTCATGCTCTGTCGCCCCCTTCTCCTCCTGCCCCCAATCCTTCCCAGCATCAGGGAATTTTCCAATGAGTCAACTCTTCGCATCAAGTGGCCAAAATATTGGAGTTTCAGCGTCAACATCAGTCCTTCCAATGAACACCCAGGACTGATCTCCTTTAGGATGGACTGGTTGGATCTCCTTGCAGTCCAAGGGACTCTCAAGAGTCTTCTCCAACACCACAGTTCAAAAGCATCAATTCTTTGGCCCTCAGCTTTCTTCACAGTCCAACTCTCACATCCATACACGACTCCTGGAAAAACCATAGCCTTGACTAGATGGACCTTGGTTGGCAAAGTAATGTCTCTGCTTTTTAATATGCTGTCTAGGTTGGTCATAACTTTCCTTCCAAGGAGTAAGCATCTTTTAATTTCATGGCTGCAGTTACCATCTGCAGTGATTTTGGAGTCAAAAATTGAAGTCTGACACTGATTCCACTGTTTCCCCATCTATTTCCCATGAAGTGATGGGACCAGATGCCATGATCTTAGTTTTCTGAATATTGATCTTTAAGCCATCTTTTTCACTCTCCTCTTTCACTTTCATCAAGAGGCTTTTTAGTTCTTCTTCACTTTCTACTATAAGGGTGGTGTCATCTGCATATCTGAGGTTATTGATATTTCTCCCGGAAAACTTGATTCCAGCTTTTGCTTCTTCCAGCCCAGCGTTTCTCATGATGTACTCTGAATATAAGTTAAAGAAGCCTTGATGTACTCCTTTTCCTATTTGGAACCAGTCTGTTGTTCCATGTCCAGTTCTAAGAGTTGCTTCCTGGCCTGAATACAGGTTACTGAAGAGACAGGTCAGGTGGTCTGGTATTCCCATCTCTTTCAGAATTTTCCACAACTTATTGTGATCCACATAGTTAAAGGCTTTGGCATAGTCAATAAAGCAGAGATAGATATTTTTCTGGAACTCTCTTGCTTTTTCGATGACCCAGAAGATTTTGGCAATTTTATTTCTGGTTCCTCTGCCTCGTCTAAATCCAGCTTGAACATCTGGAAGTTCAGGGTTCATGTATTGCTGAAGCCTAGCTTGGAGAATTTTGAGTATTACTTTACTAGCGTGTGAGATGAATGCAATTGTGTGGTAGTTTGAGCATTCTTTGACATTGCCTTTCTTTGAGATTGGAATGAAAACTGGCCTTTTCCAGTCCTGTGGCCACTGCTGAGTTTTCCAAACTTGCTGGTGTATTGAGTGCAGCACTTTCTCAGTATCATCTTTTAGGATTTGAAATAGCTCAACTGGAGTTCCATCACCTCCACTAGCTTTGTTCATAGTAATGCTTCCTAAGGACTGCTTGATTTCACATTCCAGGATGTCTGGCTCTAGGTGAGTGACCACACCATCATGATTATCTGGGTTGTGAAGATCTTTTTTGTACAGTTCTTCTGTGTATTCTTGCCACCTCTTCTTAATATCTTCAAGAAAGTAGGGAAAACCACTAGACCATTCATTCAGGTATGACCTAAATCAAATCCCTTATGATTATACAGTGAAAGTGAGAAATAGATTTAAGGGACTAGATCTGATAGACAGAGTGCCTGATGAACTATGGACTGAGGTTTGTGACATTGTACAGGAGACAGAGATCAAGAGAATCCCCATGGAAAAGAAATGCAAAAAAGCAAAATGGTTGTTTGAAGGCCTTACAAATAGCTGTGAAAAAAAGAGAAGCGAAGAACAAAGTAGAAAAGGAAAGATATTCCCATTTGAATGCAGAGTTCCAAAGAATAGTAAGGAGAGATAAGAAAGCATTCCTCAGCAATCAATGCAAAGAAATAGAGGAAAACAACAGAATGGGAAAGACTAGAGATCTCTTCAAGAAAATTAGAGACACCAAGGGAACATTTCATGCAAAGATGGGCTCGATAAAGGACAGAAATGGTATGATGACTACTCCATTTCTTCTAAGGGTATCTTTCCCACAGTAGTAGATATAATGGTCATATGAGTTAAATTCATCCATTCTAGTCCATTTTCGGTCTCTGATTCCTAAAATGTCAATGTTTACTCTTGCCATCTCCTGTTTAACCACTTGCAATTTGCTTTGATTCATGGACCTAACATTCCAGGTTCCTTTGCAGTGTTGCTCTTTATAGCATCAGACTTTACTTCCATCACCAGTCACATCCACAACTGGGTGTTGTTTTTGCTTTGGCTCTGTCTCTTCATTCTTTCTGGAGTTATTTCTCCACTGATCTCTAGTAGCATATTTTGCACCACTGACCTGGGGAGATCATCTTTCAGTGTCTATCTTTTTGTCTTTTCATACTGTTCATGAGTTCTCAAGGCAAGAATACTGAAGTAGTTTGCCATTCCCTTCTCTAGTGGACCATGTCTTTTCAGAACTCTCTACCATGATCCGTCCATCTTGGGTGGCCCTACACAACATGGCTCATAGTTTCATTGAATTAGACAAGGCTGTGGTCCATGTGATCAGGTTGGTTAGTTTCCTGTGACTGTGGTTTTCAATCTGTCAGCCCTCTGATGGAGAAGGATAAAAGGCTTATGAAAGCTCCCTGATGGGAGAAAGTGATTGAGGCGGGGAAACTTGAAAGGGACCTGGAAGGTTGAAGTAAATCTTAACCATTAAACTCTGAAAGACAATGCAGAGGTCCAGCAGATTTTGTATCCATAGTTGCTATTTCACTGACTCACCTAATTAGCATAATGCTGTACTTGAAGTCATAATTCCTATTTCTTAGATCTCTCCTTTAGCCTGTTGGCCCAATGTGTGTGTGCAACTCCAAATCAAAGAATGCCTTTTTATCCTGAAAATTACCAATAGAGACATCGTTTTGGTTTATGAACCTTCCCTGACTTATAGTTTGCCTTGAGGGTACCTTTATGTCCTTGCAAGGTGCAGTTTGTCTCTGTTCTCATCTATGTCCAGCTTTCTTTCTGATGGACAGTCTGACTGACCTGTAGGAACTCTAGGGTCATCACCAGATTCAGGACAACAGACTGCTTTACCATCTCCTGCAATCCTATGCTTCCTGCAGTAAATTGTGTGTGCAAATGTGTGTGAGCACGCTCATTCATGTTAGACTCTTTCCAACACCATGGACGGTAGCCTGCCAGGGCCCTCTGTCCATGGGATTCCCCAGGCAAGAATACTGGAGGGGGTAACTCTTCTCTTCTCCAGGGAATCTTCCCGACCCAGGGAATGAACTGCGTCTTGTGGCAGGCTGATTATTTACCACTGTGCTACCTGTGAAGGACCCCCCTGCCGTACATTGCTTACTCTATATCTCCCTTTAGCAGTTTTGCTCCTCTGATCAAATCTGAGCTGTGAAAGCTGTAATAGAAAGAGGGTGTATCCCTCAGAATTGAGAAAGAGGGTATATCCCTCAGCAATGGGGGAAGGGGACGGATTACCAAAAAAAACCAAACAAACAAAAAAAGAAATGCCTGCCCTCGGGAAGTACTCTGCTTTCTACCTCAGCCAAGCCCTGAACACGGCAGCTTGACTGGCATTTGCCCATGACTGCAAGCATTCAAGTCATGTCTTTTCATTTAAGACAGAACCTACTGGGAAAAGGGGAGTAACTATCATTTTGTGTAAAGTTGAAAACTTTGCATTTTAAGATGTGTGACTAGGCATTGTACAGTCAGTACTCTGGCTGTATTCATTGTACTGACTTAGGCTCTGCTTTGAATACAAGGTGACAGCAACTTGACTTAGCTGAGAGTTGGCAGAAAAGCTATGAGTGGCTAAATTTTTGTCTAATGACAAGTGAAAATTAGCTCCACTGAACAAAGTTAAATGGACAGAGTGGTAATATGTTAAACATGGTTTTGATTGCATCCCACCAGTTGTGCTTGTTCACTATTCATTGTACCAGTAGATCTTGCTTTCTTTACTTCCCTGGTATTTGTTTACTTTCCTATGTACATCTTCTACTTCTTCCTCTTTTCCAGTATTTTCTTGACTTTTATGTTTTTTGCTATGCTCTAACATCATCTCTTTGCAAATGTCTCCTTGAGCAAAATGATGTCTTAATCAAAATCTGTTTCTTTTGCTTTCAGTGACAACTAGTTGCAACAATAAAGACAAATTAGTAGTCACAAGATTTGAGATCGTTTCCCCTTAGAATGAGGTGGAAATAACCAGGATCCTTTTTGGAAAGCACTAGAGTATGAAGCTTTTTTTCAATTTAACCACTGTGGGTTCATGAAAAATATGCTAATATATTGGGTTGGCCAGAAAGTGCAGAAAGTGAAAGGCATATTTTTCATTTTCATGGAGAACTATATTGAACAACATATTTACTAACCGAATAAACCTTTTGATCCACCCAGTAGTGTTACTCAGAACTTTTAGAGCACACAGCCTGATAGGACATAAGGATATATTTCCTAGTTAAGTTTAAATCCCAAGGAAGAAAAGCCCAAGAAAACGTGTAAAAGTGTGTTATTTTTTTATTCACAGTAAACTAATATGACTCAAAATATTAGGTAAAATATTATCAAATAAACAAGAATATAAAAAAATGTCAAATATGAAAAACCACTAAATGTATGCAAACCAGCTTAATTGTTGGCCTGTTTGTTTGATATAAATTAGTAAGTCATTTGTGATTCTGCTTCCAATTTTAATGATTGGCCTATGGTAGTGACATTACATCTTCCTTTCAATGAAACAATTTTTGAGATAGAAGTTTAATTATAGAATAAGGCACAGAAAATGTTAAGTGAAAATAGTAAATAACTTTGAAATGAGATTGACATTGGCTTTCTGTTCTAGTCTCACTGCCAACTTTGGGCAGCCCAGTTCTGTCCTGTGGGGCAGTAATAATGGCAGAGAAACCATCTAGCACAGGCTGCTGCAGATGTTCTAATTCAAGGCCAGCTTGAAGAGTTACCACCAGAACACAGTTCTCTAAGTTTAAATGAGCTGCCAGTGCTGTCATTTGGCAGTGTTGAGTGTGCAATAACTAACAGAAGAGAAAATCTATTGAATAAAGGAGACAGTACCCGTATTAAATACTTGGTAGAAAGAGTAGGCAATGGCATCCCACTCCAGTACTCTTGCCTGGAGAATCCCATGGACAGAGGAGCCTGGTAGGCTGCAGTCTATGGGGTCGCTAAGACTCGGACATAACTGAGTGACTTCACTTTCACTTTTCACTTTCATGCATTGGAGAAGGAAATGGCAACCCACTCCAGTGTTCTTTCCTGGAGAGTCCCAGGGACGGGGGAGCCTGGTGGGCTGCCGTCTATGGGGTCGCACAGAGTTGGACACGACTGAAGTGACTTAGCAGCAGCAGCAGCAGCAGAAAGAGTAGGCTCAAGAGGAAATCAAAAGGAGAGCCATGCTTGGGTCGGGGGAGAGATAGAAGGAGGGAGGGAGGTGAGAAATAGGCAGAAACTGTAAACTTTTCACACAAGTTGAGTGGATCTAATATTACAATGGAAACTTATTCAAAAGGAGTGAAGTTTTCTGTAGCGACAGCAATGCCTCTTCTCCACTCTGGTTACCCTGGCAACATGACTCCTTTCTTACAATAATACCATTATAATGAGAAAAAAAAACAAATGAACAAAAATGATGTGAAAAGCAATTAGAGGGCAGATCTCAATCCAACTTGGAAATACATGGTAGGGGGTGGGGGATTTGAAAGCTATTTGTTTCAATAGAAGTGAAATCATGACGAAATTCACTGATTTGGACAAAGACAAGTAGAATGTGTTACCTTCAAAGGCCTTTATTTGTGCGCTGCACAGGTTCACGCTTGGACCAAGGCAAATAGAAACCCGATCTGCTTTGCCATATGCTTGAGGACCCACACTCTGGTTTCCTTCCAGCTGCCTCTCTCCGTGAACTGAGGTATCCCTGGGCCTGCCGGGATGTGTGCACTCAGACCCCATACACCTTCTGGACCATGGTATTGAACAAATCCTATGTGCTGGACTTTTGTATCCAAATGGCCCCTACTCTGTCCACAGCCTGCCTGGGTTCTCTCTAGGGTGGATTATATCACTGTCATGGGTACCGCCAGGCTTAAATGTTGGCCAAGGGGAGGTTGTTCGTAGAGACTTTGGACTCCTGTGTTAGTCCAGGTGGAAGGGCTCTTCTCTACAGTACAGGACTGAGCCAGGACTGGAGGAGCAGGGGCACATTGCATGGCTACATTTAGGCACTAAACTCTGTCCTTCCACTTAATTTTGAGGAGTGCCTTTTCCAAATGAAGAGATTAGAGCATGTTTAACTCTTTGTTGCTTAGAGTTTAATGTAACATTTATATCTTTAGACATAGGGCTTTGAGCCTCCATTTCTGCTCTTGTCTTAATTTTGCAAATGTCAAGGGCAGACCTGATTCTACATGTTATAGATAATCGCACTTATACTTGTGTTGATAGTCCTTTTTTTCTGTAAATGCTTTAAAGGTAAGGCTGAATAGTAACCTACACCTATTATTTCTAAGTATTACTCAGAAAATCAGTAAATACAGAATTAACATGATGAATCTTATTCTTGTGAAATTGCTTTGGGCTTTCTATGCATACTGTCATCAAGGATAAGAAAAGTGAACAGACCAGGAGCCAAGGGAGAAAACATTTGCAAAGGTAGCTGCATGAACCTTTTTAAAGATAGGTTAAAGAATGAAGCATATGAGTTAGCAATATGGATATAACTCATGCAAAGTGCAAAATTTTAAAATATCTTGACAATAAGTTTTGAAAAGCAACTCAGAAAAAGTGTGAGCTAATATTTCTCAATTGACTTCTTTTGTTGGTGACTTCTATATTTTGCCTCAAAAACTGATCATATAATGATTAAAAGAGACAATTGATATGAAAGCATTTTAAACTGTATTGTGTAAGTGTAAACATTTTTATGTTATCATGAATAAATAAATGGCATAATATATGCATATATTATATACAGTGAAACCATACTATATAAATATAAATGTTAACCTAATTATAGTAAACATTTATGAAAATGTCTTTGAGTTCATTGTTGTGTCTTACCAAGTAATCATAAGACATGTCTAAGCCATAGTAACTGAAAGGCCATATCAATTTTTACCCTCACATTTTATTTTAATATTTTATATAATCTTCATTGTAATTATTTGTGTATTTGTATACTACTTACCTGTTAGAGTCAACTTTCAACTTCAAAAGTGTGATGGCATTCACCAAAAATAATGTTGCAGAGAGCTAAGTGACCCATCCATTCCACTGCAGGACTCTGGAGATTCATCATGAGCAAGCGCAGAGGAGAGGTCCCTGTTCCAGGGAAGCTTGCAGACTACATGGGAAAGGTCATGAAGCAGTCCTGTATTTTAATGAACATGTATAATTTCCCTTACAAAGATAAGAGTTGTGTGAGGAAGAGAAGTGATCTGTAAGAACATCTCCTAAAGCAGTTGTTCTCAAGATTTGGCACACATCATGATCCTTAGGGCAGTGGTGGGGGCAGGGGGCTTTTTAAAACACAGATTACTAGACCCTAACTCTAGAGTTTGATTTTGAACTTTACTTCTGAGATGAAGCTGATGCTACTATTTTGAGAAATAGTCATAAAGAAAAGTCACTAGATTGGGAGATGGTGGCTCTTACATTTTATCTAGCTCGTGAAACAGCACAAGCTCAGCAAGTGCTGATTTCAGTTATGTGCTTCCTGTAACATGTCCCATTTACCAGGGATTTCATTCTTCTTATGCCCATCTCTTCAGGAGTGATCCTGAATTTGTTATAATGAACACAATCAATTGAGCAGAAAACCAACAAGTGGTACTTTTATGACCAGAAATAAAAACTCTGTACCTTCTCCTTTCCTCTTTGGTTATTGTCGTTTATAAAATTATGTTCTAAGTAATAGGAAGTGCAGGAAATTTTCTGTGAGAGAAACAATGAAGAATGGTAATTACTGTAATGGAAGCAATAAGCAATTACAACAGAATAAAAGGCATATAATACAAGAAAAGTAAGTTAAATAAAATGCTGTGTCAAGAAACCATTGGTTTACAGTCTATGGTTTACTTTAAGCTGAAGAAATTGTACAAAGATATTACATGGATTTAAAATGTCAGTAAGGCAAAATATGGCAAGCAACTCTAAGGTAGTTAAATAGTGGATAATTCATATTTGTAATATTTTGTTCAAGCTACCCTATTTTTGTTATCTTTGAGTAGGTATCCAACTCAAGCTGAAAGATTATTAAATATTTAAAGAAACAAAATTTAAGCATTATGCAAATATAATGATATTTTAAAGTCTTAATAACTGATCTGGTTATAATATAGTTGAATAGTTGGAGCTATTGATTAAAATTCAATGTGCTTATAATTTTATAATTATATTTATAGATATTTCATATCAATAAAACAATGAATTATTATAGCAAAAATTTATAGATAAAACATGTTTCAGTAACTACTCATTATTTTGCCTCTAGGCTGCTGCTATACAATATAACAACAATAATTTTCAAGTAATAGAAGAAATGACCTTTGTATGCATTTAAAAGAAGCAATCCCTAAATGTTTCCTTCAGGCTATTAAGTGAAAGTGGATTTGCTCAGTCATGTCCGACTCTTTGCAACCCCATGGACTGTAGCCTACCAGGCTCCTCAGTCCATGGAATTTTCCAGGCAAGAGTACTGGAGTGGGTTGCCATTCCCTTCTCCAGGGGATCTTCCTGACCCAGGGATTGAACCTGGGTCTCCTGCATTGCAGGCAGATTCTTTACCAACTGAGCTATCCTGGTGGAGTCAAAATCTTTAGCCTGATATTTTGGAGGATTTTACTTGCTTCTGTAAAAACCACGATTTTTGTTTGTCATTTAAGCCTAAAAAGCAATTCTGAAAATTTACCTAATGCTTCTCAAGCATAGTCTTGCTCAAAGAATGTTGACTTTAGGAATAAATTGAACGTATTAGAGATGAGTTAGCTGGAATTTAATGATAGATTGACTTATCATTACCATGTCTCACCAAAAAAAATATATTTATTAAAATATAAATACACCAGAATGAGATGAGTCTTAAATAACACCATTCATTTCTATAGTAGATAACTAAAATAAAACTTAGAAATAATTTCTGTGCTTTTGATACAATTTCTGTTTCCTGTTACACAAATTTGCAGGAAAAATGACTGAATGAAGACATGCAGATTTTCTAATTCTGATTTGATTAATTTGCCTTTTCTATGTAACCAGACTTGGGATAGTTGGGGTAGAATACAATTATTGATAAAAATCATGGGAGTTAAATTATAATGAATTTTAATGAATTATCAATATTGTCAAAATGATGATTACAAAGTTCAGCTGGATCACAATCTCTAGGAAATTGTTTCTTGACTCTGACCTGATCTATTGGAGTTAGAGTGGATTACAGATCTCTGCTCTGTTCATTAGCACCCAGCCCTTGACTCTTCTATGGCCACCTCACAGCATGTTATTGATAATGTTCATTCACTTATCTGTCTACTTCTTTGAACTGTGAACTCATTAGAGAAATTGATTGTGTCTTACCCATTTTTTTATTTTAATTTTTATTGACTTTATATTTTTAGACCAGTTTCAGGTTCAAAAAAAACTGAGGGGAAGATACAGGGATGTCCTCTTTGACTAATCCCACATATGCATAGCCTCCCTCATTATCAATGTCGCTCAACAAGATGACACATTTTTTACCAAGAATGAACCTACATTGGTGCACCATAATCATCAAAATCGCTGGTTTATATTACAGTTCAGTTTTGGTGTTGTACATTTTATATGAGTTTGGACTTAGGTCTCATCACTATAATATCACCAGTTCAGTTCAGTTCAGTTCAGTTCAGTTACTCAGTCTTGTCTGACTCTTTGTGACCTCATGGACTGCAGCATGCTAGGCTTCTCTATCCATCATCAACTCCCAGAGCATGTTCAAACTCATGTCCATTGAGTTGGTGATACCATCCAGCCACCTCATCCTCTGTGTCCCCTTCTCCTCCTGCCTTCAATCTTTCCCAGCATCAGGGTCTTTTCCAGTGAGTCAGTTCTTTGTGCAGATATATGTTTTCAACTCCTTTGGGTAAATACCAGAGAGCAGAATTTCTGGATCATATGATAAGAATGTATTTAGTTTGGGAAGACTGCCAAACAGTCTTCTAAATTGGCTGTACCATTTTGCATTCCTACCAGAAATGAATGAGAGGACTTTTGCTTCATCTCTTCACCAGTACTTGGTGTTGTCAGTGTTTTAGATTAGGGGTCATTCTATAAGGTATGTGGTAGTATCTTATCATTGTTTTAATTTACCTTTCCTTGATGATACATAATGTGGTATATGTTTTTACATGCTTACATGATAATGTATAATGATGCCATATAATGTACAGTATCTTTACACATACTTATTTGAAGATATATCTGTTATTATATCGGTTATTATATTACTGTCTATTATAATATAATGATGAATTCATGTCATAATATATTTTTCCAAACCCATAGAATGCACAACACCAAAAGTGAACTGCAGTGTAAATTATGGACTTTGAATGACTTCTTATTGCTTTTAGTTGCTAAATCATGTCCTACTCTCTATGACCCCATGGACTATAGCATGCCAGGCTTCCCTGTCCTTCACTTTCTCCTGAAGTTTGCTCAAACTTATGTCCATTGAGTTGGTGATGCCAACCAACCATCTCACCCTCCATTGTCTCCTTCTCCTCCTGCTGTCAATCTTTCCCAGTATCAGGGTCTTTTCTAATGAGTCAGCTCTTCACACAAGGTGGCCAGAGTACTGGAGCTTCAACATCAGTCCTTCCAATAAATATTCAGGATTGATTTCCTTTAGCACTGATTGGTTGATCTCCTTGCTATCCAAGAGACTCTCAAGAGTCTTCTGTAGCACCACAGTTCAAAAACATCAATTCTTCAGCACTAAGCCTTCTTCATGGTCCAACTGTCACATCCATACATGACTACCGGAAAAACTATACAGACCTTTGTCAGCAAAGTGATGTCTCTGCTTTTTAATACACTATCTAGGTTTGCCATAGCTCTTCAGCCAAGGAACAAGTGGCTTTTAATTCTGTGGCTGCAGTCACCATTTGCTGTGATTTTGGAGCTCAAGAAAATTAAATCTGCCACTGTTTCCACTGTTTCCTCTTCTATTTGCCATGAAGTGATAGGACCAGATGCCATGACCTTAGTTTTTTGAATGTTGATCTTTAAGCCAACTTTTTCACTGTCCTCTTTCACCCTTATCAAGAGCCTCTTTAGTTTCTCTTCATTTTCTACCATTAGAGTACTATCATCTGTATATCTCAGGTTATTGATATTTCTCCTGACTATCTTGATTCTGGCTTCCCTGGTGTCTCAGAAGGTAAAGAGTCTGCCTGTAGTGAAGGAGACCAGGTTCAATCCATGAGTTGGGAAGATTCCCTGAAGAAGGAAATGGCAACCCACTCCAGTATTCTTGCCTGGAAAATCCAATGGACGGAGGAGCCTGGTGGGTTACACAGTCCATGGGCTTGCAAAGAGTGGGACACAACTGAGTGACTAATGCTTTCACTTTCAACTTGATTCCAGCTTGTAAGACATATGCCCAACATTTTACATGATGCATCCTGCATAGAAGTTAAGTAGGGTGACACTATACAGCCTTGACGTACTCCTTTCCCAATTTTCAGCCAGTCTGTTGTTCTGTGTCTGGTTCTAATTATTGCTTCTTGACCTGCATATAGGTTTTTCAAGAGGCAGGTAAGGTGATCTGATAGTCTCAACTCTTTAAGAATTTTCCAAGTTTGTTGTGATCCACACAGGCAAAGACTTTTAGCATAGCCAATGAAACAGTAGTAGATGTTGTTGTTTTGTTAGTTTTTTTCTGGAATTCCCTTGCTGTACCCCTCTGGTGGTAGATGCTGATAACTGGGGAGGCTATGCATGTGTATGGTCAGGGGCTATAAAGGAAATCTATGTACATCCCTTCGATTTTAAGGTAACTATAAAGCTATTCTAAATAAATAAATTATTAATATGATTTTTTTTAAGTAAATGTTAAAAAGTTACTTAAGTTGACTTCCCTGGTGGTCCAGTGGTTAAGACTCCATGCTTCCACTGCAAGGGGCATGGGCTCAATCCTCCACTGGAGAACTAAAATCCCACATGCCACAGGATGTGATGAAAAAAAAAAGTGAATTAAGAAAAAGAGAATGATGTTAATAAGAGTGAACTCTCTGATAAATTACAAACAAAAATTCTAATTTGAAGAAAAATAGAGATAAGATTAGTACTCAAATAAACACAACAGAAGTCTTAATATGTTGTTAGTTCTAGGTAAAGATTGAACTCTATGATTCTCAGAAACTCAAGTGAAGGGAGAAACATAATCTTAAGATTCAACATAATCATAAAATAAATTTTTTTGTGATATTTAAAATTCTGGATAATTTCCCCTGATGCCTCAAGGAACCACTGCGTGATATAATAGACAAGGTCCTTTAAAAATTTATAAAATTACTACAAATGCAGACTTTATATGATAGCTCCTACAGCATTATTCAGTCCTAGCTGAGCACATGATGCCACAGGGAAGTCCAATAAAAGCAATTGTCCAAGATGTTGAAATGCTGACATCCAAGTGCAATGCTGAGACTCTGGCTCACTATCAAGTGCTACTCCCAACATAAAAGGTGATACATGATCCAATGTCCCCTAAGAGCAGCCCCATTAATAGCAACCATATTTTCTGTTCCCTTTCATTTATCTTAATATTCAGGAGCAAAGAGTATGAGATTATAGTCTGTGGGAATCTGGAGACACAGTAGTCATTCTGTTGATTAAAAGACAGGCCCATATGCTTTATAATCAGCTAAGGATAGCTGATATCTGTAAAGGAAACAATTTCAAGCCTGGTATTTTGTCTAAAGTAGCCAGGCCATATTTACAGGAGGATAGCAGAAGGAAATATTCAGGACCTGGTGTTTCCTTGGCAAATAATTCTGCATCTGTTCCAACATAAAATTAAATATGTGATTGAAGCCTTAAAGACTTATTCTGTACTAGATGGTTTCGATAATTTTACCCTGAGCCATTTTCATAACAAATATTATCAATCATTAACCAGGGCCCATAAAATATTGCATTTTAAGTGATTTGACTTTCCAGTAAATGATTAAAAGCTGAATTAGTTGTAAAATATACCCTGAGGTAACTAAACATGTTAGCATGCTGGATTCAGTTGTTGGATATAGGCCAATTAGACATTGGAGAATATGTGTCAAAAACTGATTTCAGTTTTAGAGTAGTTAATACTAAATCATTCATTGTGACAACAAGTATGTGTTACTGGATCAAATAATAAAATTTTATCATCAACATTTTTCAGAATGCATATTGTTTGGTTGTCTAGAGTAGTAGCAACAGTTCACTCAGTTTTTATGAGACACATGTTAAGTCATTAATCCAGTTAGAGAGAAAAAAATGATAAAAATTCTGATTTTTGAGAAATTGGATTTTTGTATGTTTTCAACATTATATAGCCAGAAGTTTCATGGGTAATAAAATTATGTATCTATGTATTATACTCAGTTACATTGTGTGCATTATATTAAATAGGATTCAATATCTATTTCTGCTATATTGACTATGCCAAAGCCTTTGACTGTGTGGATCACAATAAACTGTGGAAAATTCTGAAAGAGATGGGAATACCAGACCATCTCCATCTGGCCTGCTTCTTGAGAAATCTGTACGCAGGTCAGGAAGCAACAGTTAGAACTGGACATGGAAAACAGACTGGTTCCAAATAGGGAAAGGAGTACGTCAAGGCTGTATATTGTCATCCTGCTTATTTAACTTATATGCAGAGTACATCATGAGAAACACTGGGCTGAAGCACAAGCTGGAATCAAGATTGCTGGGAGAAATATCAAGAAGCTCAGATATGCAGATGACAGCACCTTTATGGCAGAAAATGAAGAAGAACTAAAGAGCCTCTTGATGAAAGTGAAAGAGGAGAGTGAAAAAGTTGGCTTAAAACTCAACATCCAGAAAACTAAGATCATGGCATCTGTACCAATCACTTCCTGGCAAATAGATGGGGAAAACTGTGGAAACAGTGACAGACTTTATGGTTTCGGGCTCTATCACTGCAGATGGTGACTACAGCCATGAAATTAAAAGACACTTAATCCTTGAAAGGAAAGTTATGACCAACATAGACAGCATATTAAAAAGCAGAGACATTACTTTGCCAACAAAGGTCCGTCTAGTCAAGGCTATGGTTTTTGCAGTAGTCATGTATAGAGGTGAGAGTTGAACTACAAAGAAAGCTGAGGGCCGAAGAATTGATGCTTTTGAACTGTGGTGTTGGAGAAGATTCTTGAGAGTCCCTTGGACTGCAAGGGGATCCAACCAGTTCATTCTAAAGGAAATCAGTCCTGAGTGTTTATTGGAAGGACTGATGTTGAAGCTGAAACTCCAATTTTTGGGCCATCCTATTCGAAGTACTGACTCATTGGAAAAGATGTGATGCTGGGAAAGATTGAAGGCAGGAGGAGAAGGGGACAATAGAGGATGAGATGGTTGGATGGCATCACTGACTCAATGGACATGAGTTTGAATAAACTCCAGGAATTCGTGATGGACAGGGAGGCCTGGCATGCTGCGGTCGATGGAGTTGCAAAGTGTCGGATATGACTGAGCAACTGAACTGAATTGAATATGTTACTTGAAAATGAAACTTAGATGTACAAAGGGGTAATAGTATACATCATTTGAAATATACAAAATCAGACAAAACTCAACGTAATGCATTTTTTTTGCTGTTTTTCAACCATCCTTAATGGATGTTTATATTTGTCATTTCTCATCAGAAAAAACAAAAAAAAGGCAGATATTTTCCTATGAATGAATCATAGAAGAAATGTGTAGAATAAAATATCCAAATTGTATTTTTAGAATTAGAGACAAAAATAGTTTTTATTTAAATTGTTTTAGAATAAGAACATTTTTTCTATATAACACAATTACTTTCATAGGACTTTTTTTTATAAGTTAGGACACATGACAGTCATAGAATCAAGGAAGTCTAGACTAGGAACATCTTCTTCAGTAAATTTAACAAATCATAACAGCTTACCAGATACTATTCCTCAAAAAAGGTTATTTGGAGAGCTGAAATCATATAACAAAGGCATAGAGTTATTCATCTTATGTTGGTGATGTAAAAATACTTCAAATAGCTCATCATTTTCCAATCTGTTATGCATTAATCCTGGACATCTATATATAGTCAGTGAATTTCACTTACGGAGACTGGTACCGAGACAGTCTGTACTGAATAATATCCTGACTGGACCACATTCCAGACTTAGTAGAATGAGGGGAAGTAGGTAAATGGAAAGCAGCATCTTCTCTGTCTCCTAAGTAAAGCTGGTGTAGCAGAGGTTTCCATAAGAATGATAATATTACGGAAGCATTTAAACATAATTGCATTTCTCTCAGTACAATTACCCTGTAAATGTGCTTTGAGTCTTCCTATAACCTTCTGTATCTAATTGGCAAAATTTAGTAGGAGGGTAGAAAAGCAATAAGGACAGGATGTTCATTTTAGTGTTTCAGTGGCATAATTGCTACTTATTAATAATAAGTTTTGCTTTTCTTTATTATTTTTGGACCTCATTGTTGAGTTTCCGAAATAGTTTTATAGTATTTATACTTATGCGTACATTTATAATACGCATTATATTTTATTTTATATCACTGCAAAACACATTGATTTAATTTGTACTTCAGTATTATTTCATATCACCTGTCTCTGAAAATCTTGGAGTTTTCCATTAAACTAATAAGTATATATTCTAAGATTCTGGTGTTAAACTATTTAAGAGACCTAACAGCTGAGCATGGGAGGAAATAAATGCATCAGGAAGAATTATGTGTGCTCAAATAGTTATATTTCACTTGTGTCCTATCATTTTATTGTAATATTGTTGATGGCCACCCAACATACCATTTTTACATGAAAATTCAGATTAGAAAGATTTTGTTGAATTATATGTCAAATATTAGATAGAGATTCACCTGAAAAATCATCAAAGTAACAGTCAAGTTACAGTCTCTTGATTGTTATGCTTAAAAGTGAAAAGATAATTTATTTAGCAAAACTTATCACTTTTTTAAAGATACATTTTGTAACAGTTATGTTGTTAGTAGTTAAAATTACTCAGGCAGCCAGTGGCAAATTGTTGCCTATGTAAAAACACCTGGTGAATATACTGTAAATACGTGTTTTCCTTCTTTGTTGGGCTTCCCAGGTGGCTCAGTGTGTAAAGAATCTACCTACAGGAGACGCAGAAAATGCAGTTTGATCCTGGGTCAGGAAGATCCCTTGGAGCAGGGCATGGCAACTCACTCCAGTATTCTTGCCTGGAGAATCCCATGGACAGAGGAGTCTGGAGGGCTACAGTCCATAGAGTTGCAAAGAATTGGACACGACTAAAGTAACTAAGCATGCATGCATCCTTCTCCATACTGAAAAAAAAGTCTTACAGGTTCATATTAAACCAAAACTATAACAATTATTAACGTAAATCCATGTTAAATCATACCATTCTCCCTCTGCTATGATGATGCTTCTGGGAACTTTCTTTAACTTTTGAAGTCACCTTATATTCAATAATCATTTTAATGGAAATTCTAGGACTCTTTTTCAACCCCAATTTTATTCTTACTGTTAATACTTTCAGAACTTACATAGGCCAAATGCTAATGCAAGAATGAATTTGGTGTCATTATGGTTATTAGAAAGGGTTGAATTCAGACACAGTCACAAAGTCACTTATAAGTATAGTTAGAAGTAAGATAAAGATAGAAAACATAGGATGCATATGAAGAAATAGCCATTCATTCTTTGTATAATATTCCAAATATAAACACTAAGAAACTGTATATTAAAACTATCATGCTGAACTACAGCTCCATTTCTTTTCTGCTTATGTGTTAAAACATCTGTATGGTTTTCTATTAAATGCTTGAAAACTGTGACCACTGTGCAATCTGATATATTACTTGACATATGATTAGCATGGAGGATCTTAATGTGTTGTAAGTAGATAATATTGCATATTGTATAGTTTTGGGGCAGTAACGTTATGCATGTACCATAAGATCCACTTATATAAAATAAAGATATAGTGATTTTTCAGTTTTAGTGAAGTAGAAATTGCTGCAATGCATTAGAATATGCAACTTTAAATTCTACTTGGGTGAACTTCTATTTAGAGTCAAGTTTTCTGCCAAGAACATAAAGCATTTGTAAAACAATGCTTTCCCAAAGTTTTAGACCGTAATCTGACTTTTTTCTAATAAAATGAAAGCTCATTTTTTCCCACTTGTTTAGGCATGGACAAGTTAAACTACTTTGAATTTGGTTGTCTATAAACTATTGTCTACCGAGTCAGTGATTTCTCTGAGCTTCATTTCTTCAACAAATGACAGCAATAAAGACAGTAAAGTACTGTTATTATAAAAGCAACTAACATTAATACAGGTTTTAGGAAATGTATGAAGATGTTTTTGAAACATCAATTTGTGTCTTGAATCCCTTACAGTGGACAGAAGATGCCACCAAACAAAGCCATTTCAAGAAAAAATACCTGATAAAAAAAAGAAGGTAGAACAGTGAAAACATGAAAATTTCTCAACTCTGTCTTTCTGTATAACAAATCAGTGTGGCATTAGTACTACATTACAATACGAAAAGACAGAAATAATAGACTAGAGTGACAGACATAGCATCACCAACTCAATGAACATGAATTTGAGCAAACTCTGGGAGATAGTGAAGGACAGGGAAGCCTGGTATGCTTCAGTCCATGGGATTGGATTCAGACACAGCTTAGTGACTAAACAACAAAATTGTCATAAAACTATTTTAACAATTTATTTGAGTTATTTGCTCTTTGTTCTACAAGAAGATATTTTTACTTTATAAATTGATTTCTATAAAGTCAAAAAGTTATTTTGTTAGTATCTAGAAGTTATTAAAGGGCTTCTCTGGTGGCTCAGCATTGCCTGTTAATGCAGGAGACAAAGGTTCAATCCTCAGGTTGGGAAGACCCCTTGGAGAAGGAAATGGCAACCCACTCCAGTATTCTTGCCAGGAGAATCCATGGACAGAGGATCCTGGTGACCTACAGTCCATGAGGTGGCAAAAGAGTCAGACATGACTTAGCAACTAAATAACAACAGAAGTTATTGAAACAGTAATATATTCAGAGACAAAATATTACTAAGAAGGTACTATTGTAAAAGCAGATATTTTCTTTGGAGAATCATATGTTTATATGTTTTAGTAATGGAAAATGTATCTGTTAGAATAATCTAGGTTGTGCTGTTATAACAATCAATCCACAAATCTCAACAAAAAATTATTTTTTTCCATGCTTCATGTCCATCAAGGTTGACTGGGGCCCTGTTAAATGTTGTCCTCAATCTTGGACCCATGCTTACAGACAATCCCATCAACTGAAACTGTCACTTTGATAGAAAAGAATCTGGTGTATCATCTGGCTTATAAAGCTGTAGTGTCAAGTAATACATACCAGAAAAAACAAGTTATCTGGCCATGCCTCACTTGGTAGTGTGGTGAGGAGATTGCAGTTTACTAAGTTATTGGGGGGAAATTAGTAATACTTGTTTTTTGTGTTAATGACTAACATAGGAGTACTAAGAAATCATATTTAACAATCAAAATCTATTATTATGCCAGTCTGGTTGTTAAAAGATGCTAGTAAGGCTAAGCTGCACTACTATACATTCTGGGCTTAACCAAGAACAAGCCAAAATATATAATTATCACTAAAAAGCAAGTAAATAATTGTTTTAGAAGGCTCATAAGATAGCATAATTTTTCTATTGAATATTATAATGTTTTCATTGTTTTAGAAAAAGAAAAAAGGAGAAAGAAAGGGGAAAATAGAGTAACTGTGGTGATGGACAGGAAGGCCTGGCATGCTGCGATTCATGGGGTCACAAAGAGTCAGAGACGACTGAGCAACTGAACTGAACTGAGCTGATTTCCTTTGTATGGCAGACAAAACCAGGAGAGTGGAAGCTAAAGTGAATTGTCCAAGTTCACACATTTACTTAATCAAGATTCAGGATACAACTCTGGTGACTTGCTTTCAGAGCCTTAACAACTGCTTTGTTTTGCTTCTTTCTCCCAAATGAAAAGAACTTGAGGATATCAAACTATGGAACCAAGTGTAAGAAAGAGTGGGACGAGAACATAGCACAACTTTCTGTGCTATAAAATGTTGGTTTAAACAGTTTGTTTACCCTCATAGGTAATTTTTGGGGGGTATTGTGGGTACTGAGTATGTATGTTTTAAAGTATTTACCTAAGTAAAATGTAAAGTCTAGAACTAAATCTAAGGATCTTACCCAAAGTCATGAATGACTTGAGTAAGGGCTTAAGACTAATTAAAATAATTCACAGAACATGTACCCAGTGACACATTTATGTCACAGCTCAAGTATAGAGGCTTTGAAGCCAGATTTGGTTTAAATCATGGAAAAGGTGATCTCTTATAGCTTATGTTTTGTTTCTTGGAAGAAGAATTAAATCACCTAGAATTTTGTTGAAATGTGTATCTTCTGAAAAAGGAATTCCCTTTTCTCATGGTCCTTGAAAATTCAAGGTCATTTAGAACACTGGAGCAATTCTCTTTCTGTAGGCATACCCTTTCCAACCTCATGATCACTGTTAGAGTTAAATACTTCTGCTTTAAGTTTACTTTATTGCTTAGTCATCTGCAAAGTATTTATAGTAAGCCATTGATTGGAGCTGCAAATCCATGTCAATTATCTGGGAAACCCCTTTCTGTGAAAATCTCTGCCTGTTGCTCCTTTGGAATAAACAAATAATTAACACCCTCAGCCACAGCTGACTGGACCAGAAGTTGACTCTGGAATGGAGAAGACACACACAATTCATAAACTGTTTTCTGATTTACAACATACAGACTTGCTACACAGATGATGCAGATCAATCAATTCAAATCTAAAAAACTAAGCATCTATGTTTTCTGAGATAGAAACCACCCCTAAAAGTCATAATATGAAAGGGAGATTTAGGACATGTTGCATGGGGGCACAATAGGTTCAAGAGGATGTCAGTCAAGAGAAAAAGCATGCAGAAAGAAGTGGCAGTAGAGGAGGGCATATGGCTCTGAGATGTGAAGAAAATGACTTAGGCTCCTAGTCTCCCAGAACTTTATACCTATGAAATGAAGGATTATTCATCCACTGTTGAAAAATCTATATAATCCTTGAGATCTTTATATTTATTCACCCCATCTAGTTTTATTTGAGTTAATTTGAATAGATTATGGTTGTAAATTAACAAAAGATTTAAGTAGAAAAGCAAAAGTTCACTTATAGATTCCCCTTTTTAAGAGCTTTTCTTCAATTTTATTTTGTTGTAAACATGTTTTCACTATGGAAAACAATGCAGAGACTCCTTAAAAAATTAAAAAGTATAGCTACCATATGACCCATCAATTCTACTCCCGGATATTTTTCTGAAGAAGGCAAAAGCACTAATTTAAAAAGATATGTGCATCTGTATGTTCACTGCAGTATTGTTTACAATAAGCAATATACAGATAAATAAGATGTGATACATCTACATATATAAATATAAATATTACATATGTAATATAATATTCTATGCATAATATAGCATTACTCAGATATAAAAAACAATGAAATCTTGCCATTTCCAATGAAGTGGGTAGACCTGCAGGATATTTTGCTAAGTGAAATAAGTCACACATAAAATACAAATATGCTATGATTTCACTTACATGTGGAATCTAGGAAACAAACAAATGAACAAACATATAACAAAACAGAAACAGGGTTATAGATAGAGAAAATGAGCAGGTGGCTGCTCAAAGGGAGGGGTTATGGAAGGAGGAAAGAAATAGGTGAGAGAGACTAAGAGGTACGTACTTACATTTGCAAAATAGATGAGTCAGGGATATTAAATATACAATATAGGGAATATAGTCAATAGTAATATAATATCATATGGTGATATATCATGACTAAACTTATTGTAGTGGACATTTTGAAATGTATAGAAATATCAAGACATGATGTTGTTAACAGAAACTCACATAGTGTTTTAGGTCAATTATACTTCAAACACACACACATACACACACACACACACAGAAAAACTCACAAAAAGAGATCAGATTTGCTCTTATCAAAGACGAGGGATAGGAGTAGGGGAAATTGGATGAAAATGGTCAAAGATGCAAACTTTCAGTTAATAAGATAAAAAACATTTAAGAGATAAAATGCACATGATAAATATCATTAACACTGCTGTATGTTACGTATGAAAGTTATTGCAGGAGTAAATCCTAAGAGTTCTCATAAGGAAAACATATTTTATTTTTCTTTTCTATTCTTTTGTAACTGTATGAGATGATGGATATGAACTAAGCTAACTGTGGTAATCATTTCATCATGTGTGTAAATCAGATCATTATATTGTTCACCTTAAACTTATATAGGACTATATATGAATTATATCTCAGAAAAAACCTAAAGGAAAATAAAAGACCTACCATTAAAAATTGCAAGAGTATCAAGTGATTTTATAATTAAGGTCTAGCTAACCTTAATCAGGGATTAATTCCAATGCTATTTAAAATAGTTTGTGTGTGCATGCACGCTAAGTTGCTTCAGTCATGTTCAACTCTGTGCAACGCTATAGACTGTAGCCCACTAGGCTTCTCTGTCCATGGGATTCTCCAGGCAAGACTGGAGTGGTTGCTGTGCCCTCGTCCAGGGGATCTTCCCTACCCAGGGACCGAATCTGTGTCTCTTAGGTCTCTCAGCATTGACAGGCGAATTCTTTACCACTTATACCACATGGGAAGCCCAGGCTAGACCATAGTAATACAATTATGACAACTTACAGTACATTCTGTGATGCTAACATAACCTAAATAGCATCATCTGATTTAGCAGGAAACAATATGGACAATATATAATAAATATAAGAATAGTGTGAGCACACTTTGAAATATCATATTTTATAAATAGCCTTCAGAGCTTCTCTATCATGAACAAAAATACATTAAATGGAGCATACTAATATGAAAAAGTATATTGTTGGTCAGCTGCGATGTCTTCACAGAGTGCCACAGATTTAGCACTCTAACATAAATTCAAAAGTAGCTCTATTTTCCAGAGCTACAAAATAAATATACAACATCAATTTCTTCTGCACAGAGGAATCATCTTTGCACTTCTGCACAAAAAGTTAAGACCTCTTCTCTTACTATTTTTCTCCAGTTGATTAAAACTCTTAATATTTGATGCAATTGAAAACTCAGGGACTTAGGATTAAGTGACAATTTTATGTGGAAAATGTGCATAAATTTTCTTACACAAGAAAAGTGACTGCTAAACTTAATAAAGAATAAGACTCAGACAAAAATCAGCAAGTGATACAAAACTAAAGTGACCTAATTTTAAGCAGCAGAAAGTCAAGGGCAGAAGTAGGTCCCTTCATCAATTTTTCCTGCTGCCTGTAACACAGTCAGCTTTGACACTAGAGCCACCCTACTTGTTATTCATTTGTGCTAATTGTTTTACAGATGATTATGCATTAGATAACTGTTTAGTCAATTGTATATGGCTTGTTCCTTATCAGTAATTTTTAAATTGGGAATGTAAAGAGCTTTATAATCTTGCTCAGAGATTTTCCTGTAATGTCTCATAAACCCTAATGTTGGTTAAGTATTTTCAAAGCATAGGTTTAATGAAGCTACTGCTTTCTATGTCAGTTCATTTAAAGTGTTGTATCAGATAGTGTTTTGATTTATTTTAAGATTTTGTTTTTATATTAACATTTTATTTTGACACTCATATATGCATTTTATTTTATTTAATGTGTCTAATTGATATTATTGCTGAAAACTCCAGGATTTTTTTTGTTGTTGTTTTGATGCATTTTAATATTTACAACAGTTAGGAGAAATCACTTTTATCACTCACCATTCAGTGTTCTTGTTTGTGGTTAATTGAGTTTTGTACTGAAATATATTTAAATAATAAAATTAATATCTATTGTGTTCCATATCCTTATCATTTGAATAATATACATTGCTTTAAAGTTGTGAAATTAAGGTGAGAATGATACCTTTAAAACTGTTTAAATGACTAAAGTAAGATCAGTGTTTACCTTGTGATAAATTGCATAGTTCCACCAGTAAATATAGTTTAAATAACTTTCTTAATCTTGATTCTTCCAGAGACTTTGAATATTAAGACTTTAGAGCTAGCGAAAGCACTACGGTCATGTTGATTATGTCTAATGAGTCTTTTAAATTAATGAATCACCTGCTTGTGCAGGAGCTACTGTAGATATCTAAGTGGGCAAAAATGAGTGGTTTTAAGTTTATTTATAGCTCCTGGAATTAATGGTAAAAACAATAATGGTAACAGAATTCGCCACCAAATGATTTAACAATTATGATCAAACATTCAAATTATTAATATTTTTATATGACCAAGTTACTACATCATGCAGTATTTGGTACCCAAGTTAAGAGCTATTTCACTTGGAACAACCATGAAAATGTTACTGTTTCCTACATATCTCTCTTTTTGTAATATATAAAATGTCAGTATGCTGACATTTAAATATAAGATAATGCAGTTGACTCAAAAGTGAGCACAATGGATCCATTCATAGGCTCTTAAGGAAAGGGAAGTCGCTCAGTCGTGTCCGACTCTTTGCGACCCCGTGGACTGTAGCCTACCAGGCTCCTCCATCCATGGGATTCTCCAGGCAAGAATACTGGAGTGGTTTGCCATTTCCTTCTCCAGGGGATCTTCCCGACCCAGGGATCGAACCCAGGTTTCCCGCATTGGAGGCAGACGCTTTAACCTCTGAGCCACCAGGGAAGTCATAGGCTCTTACCTAGTAATAATAACACATTCAACATCAACAATAAAAATAGTACTTAGTACAATTGTCAGTACTTCTGAATACACCTGTGAGAACTCCTGTTAGTCGTTGAATCACTACTCAGTGCAAGTCACTATTCAAAGCAATAGTGGTAATCCAGAGAAAAATGGTAGTGAGATTTATAATTTAAAAATCCATGGACCAGGTAATTTTCAGATAAGTCATTGGTGCTATACAAATTCCATTTAAATGGCTATAAACAGTTTTCAAATTATCTTCACTTATATAAAACTTATTGATATTCACATTAATACTGAAGTGAACAATAATATAAATTTATACCTGGGAATGTAGGATTCAAAGACAATAGAGAACTGATCATAGTCATGGAGGTAGGCGGAATGAGAGAGAAGGGGAGAGAAAGAGAGCAGGGAGGGAAAGAAGGAGGAGGAGGGGAAGAGGAGATAAGAGAGATAGAAGCACAACATTTAACTTACATCTGGAATGGAAAAGTCAACCAAACTATATACAAAATTAAACTTGCTATCTTAAAGTCATTATGCTCATGCTCCATATAAGTGGAGTATAAGCATTTATAACAGAAAAATGTTTTAATATCATCTATATTATTTCAGTAGCTTACTTTTCTGTGTTTTGTACTTCATACCCTAAATACAGAGATCTTTCTCTTTTTTTTAGCTTTTAGCTAGATACTTTTAAAACTCCACTAAAAATATATTGGTATCTTTATTTTTTACACGCTTTCTTGGAGATTTATCTCAAGAGTCTGACTTTGTTCCAGAAAGCATTATAATTTGCTGTTTTCTTATTAGCATATGAGTTTTAGGATCCATAGGCAATCTACCCTAATTAATAATCCAAATTTATGCAAATATGTTCTTGAGTTAAAATATATCTAAACATCTGTCAAGTAAACATTGATTTTTATGATGAAAAGGTCAATTATTTTTCTATCAAATGCCAGTAAATATTCATTTATTTTATACATCTAAATTATTGAGAATATTTACAATCCTTCATTAAAACATATGCCTATGTGACGTCTCCCAACATGTCGAGAGTGCTGTGAAGAAGAGTAAGAGTGTCAGGATTGTAAATGTTAAATGGAAAAGTCTCATTCTATAGAATTCAGTTTCCTGAAATTTCTAAATATTACTTTAAAAAATAAAACACTGTGGTTTAGTATAGCACTATCTATCTACCTATCTATATATTTTTTCCACACACACACAAGCTGTACAAATCTATATCTGTACTAGTATATATGCTATAAACTACAAAATAAGTATATACATATTTGTCATATATATATAAATTTATATATAATTTCCCTCTGACTGTCAAAAGTTCTTATAAATTCTCTGTTATTGTATTTGAGCCCTGACTTGTTATATAGGTGTTAAATGTGTGTATGTAGGTTCAGAGATGCTGTAATGACTCAAGGTGTGATACATATATCTGTGTCACTTATGACATTATATATTCTTGATATTACATTTAATTATTTTGGCCTTATTTGCCTATCTGAAAAACTAGAATGTGATCCAAAAAGGGTACCATGACAATTGACTAGGAAAAGAAAAGTTTTTCAACAAATTTTGAAACGACAGCTAGATATAAACATGTAAAATAATTAAGTTGGACCCCCACCTCACATTATATATAAAAAATAATTAAAGTATTCATATATTTAAATGTTATAACTAAAACCATAAAACTCTTGAAAGATAGGGGTAATCTTTGCCATGGATTAGACAATGATTTTTTATGTATGACAGCAAAAGCACAAGCAGCAGAAGAAGAAATAAACTGAATTTCTTTAAAATAAAAACTTGTGCTCCAATGGATAGCATCAATAAAGGAAAACTCTCACCCACAAATAGGAAGGAAATTTTTGCAGATCATATATATGATAAGGGAACTTGTATCCAGAATATATAAGAAACAATTTTAATTCAAAAGTAAAAGGCAACCTAATTTAAATAATGGCCAAAAAATTTGAATAGAATTCCCTCCAAAGAAAGTATATAAATGGCCAGTATGCACATGAAAAGAAGTTCATTTGTAAAATGTAACTCAAATGACAATGAGATACAGATTCACACTGACTAGGGTGGCTACAATCAAAAAGACAATATAATAAGTATTTCCACTATTAAAAAAAATCTAACGACAATAAATGCTGGACAGGTTGGAGAAAAAGGAATCTTCTAACACTGTTGGTGGAATTGTAAATTGGTACAGACACTATGGAGAACAACATAGAGATTCCTTACAAAAAACTAAAAATAATGTTACCATATGATCCAGCAATCCCACTCCAGCAGAAGCCATGATTTAAAAAGATACAGGCACTCCTATATTCATTGCAGTAGTATTTACAATAGCCAGGACATGGAAGCAACCTAAATGCCCATCAACTGCGAAACGGATAAAGAAGACGTGGTCCATATATCAATGGAATATTACTCAGCCATAAAAATAATGAAATCATGCCATTTGCAACAAAATGGATGGGCCTAGAGATTGTCGTATAAGGTGAAGTAAGTCAGACAAATATGAAAGTGAAAGTTGCTCAGTCGTGTCCAATTCTTTGCGACTCTATGGACTATACACTCCATGGAATTCTCCAGGCCAGAATACTGGAGTGGATAGCCGTTTCCTTCTCCAGGGGATCTTCCCAACCCAGGGACCCAACCCAGGTCTCCCGCATTGCAGGCAGATTCTTTACCAGCTGAACCACAAAGGAAGCCCCCAGACAAATGTATGATATTACTTATATGTAGAACCTAAAATTTTATAAAAATTAACTTATTTACAAAAATAACTCAGAACAGAACAGAACAGAACTTATTTACAGAAACAGACATAGAAAATGATCTTATGGTCAACAAAAGGAAAGGAGGGGAGGAATAAAATCAGAGATTTGGATTAACATATATGTACCACTATATATAAAATATAAAATATTTAAAAAGTGGAAACAGTGACAGATATTATTTTCTTGGGCTCCAAAGTCACTGTAGAGGATGACTGTAACCATGAAATTAAAATATGCTTGCTCTTTAGGAAATCTTTGACAAACCTATACAGCATATTAAAAGGCAAAGACAGTATAACACAGGTCAGTATAGTCAAAGCTCTTGTTTTTCCAGTAGTCATGTATGGATGTGAGAATTGGACCATAAAGAAGGCTGAATGCCAAAGAATTCTTGAGAGTCCCTTGGACTGCAAGGAGATCAAACCAGTCAATCCTAAAGGAAATCAACCCTGAATATTTATTGGAAGAACTAATGCTGAAACTGAAGCTCCAATACTCAGCCATCTGATGTGAAGAGCCTACTAGCTGGAAAAGCCCCTGATGCTGGAAAAGACTGAAGGCACACGGAAAAGGGAGTGGCAAAGGATGAGATGGTTAGATGACATCACTGACTCAATGGACATGAGTTTGAGCAAACTCCAAGAGATAGTGGAGGACAGAGGAGCCTGGCATGCTGCAATGGGACTCCCATGGGGTCTCAAAGAGTCAGGCACAACTTGGCAATGGAACAGCAGCAATATATAAAAATGATAACTAATAAGAACCTACCACAGAGAACTCTACTTAATACCCTTTAATGACTTTTACGGGAAAAGAAAATCTAAAAAAAAGGGTGGATATATGATACCAAAATCACTTTGCTGTACAGCCAAAACTAACTCAACATTGCAAATCAACTATACTCCAATAAAAAAAAATTCAAAGAATAATTGTTGCCAAGGTTATGAAGAAATTTGAACCATCATACCCTATTGATGGGAATATAAAGGGTGCTGACAATATGGAAAATTGTTTGTCCCCTCCCTCAAAAGTTAAACATATAGTTACCAGCAATTCTATTCTCAGGCATATACCAAGAAAATTTTTAAATGTTCATGTAAGAACTTAAGCACATATGTTCACATCAACATCAATGATAAGTAAAAAGTGAAAACAGTCCAAATGTCTATCACTGATGAATGTATAAAAAACAGTGATCTGCCCATACAATTGAGTATTATTCAACCATAAAAAAGAATAGAATACTGTTACACACTTCAGCACAGATGAACCTTAAAAACATGCTAAGTGAAAGGACCCAGGAAAAAATAATCCATTTATATGAAGTGTTCAGAATAGGCAAACCCTTAGCGACAAAAAATAGATTGATGATTGCCAGGGGCTAGGCTGTGGCAGGAATGGAAAGTGACTGCTAATGGGTTTGGAGCGTCTTTTAGAGATGATGATAATATTTTAAAATTAGGTAGTGGTGATTGTTGCACAGTTATAGCAATCTACTAAAACTGTTGAATTGCACACTCAGAAAAATGAATTTTGCGTTATATAAATTATATCTCAAAAAAACTGTTATTAAAAAATTGGAATGTGAAACTTAATCCAGGGGATGTTTTCTAAACATTAAACAACTTAAGTATGTAAAACGCCTTCCATGCTTGGCAGCCAGAATATATTCAGTATATAGTTGCTATTATTATATTATTACATTTATCATATTTGAGGGCTCCAAAAGTCTTGACACTAAAAAATGCATCTGCCTTTTGGAATGTGAAGTCCATTGAATTCTTCAAGCAAGAATACTGGGAGTGGGTTGCCATTCTCTTCTCTAGGGGATCTTCCTGACCTAGGGATTGAACCTGGGTCTCCTGCATTACAGGTGTATTCTTTATGATCTGAGTCACCAGAGAAGCCTGCCTTTTGGAAAAAAGGATTTATTAACTTAACAGAAAGGATAGTGTCTGTTTTTATTTTCTTTGCAATTTCCTTACTTATGGCCTGCATAAAAGAAAATTAAGTAGATGCCTATTTGTATTCTGCACCATATTATGTAAAGTTTTGTTCTCACCAGTCATTCTAATTTCAGAGACTCATAAAAGCATAGTAACTAAAACTTCAAAAATAACTTCTTCAGATAATATTATATAAATTATTGTTAAGATTTCATTTAAAATTTAATCATTTGAGGTAATTTTTTCTTTGAAATCAAGTAAAAATAATAAAATATGACATATGCTTGTTCATTTTACAAAACATGTATGTAATTGACTTGGGTAAGAAATCACTAGCAACTAGGATTAAAGTCTTTATTTTAAGGCTTTTGAAGTAAAAGATCTATTCTCTTCTATATTTCTAACTTAGTTAAAATTTCTGTAGAGCCAAGATGACTTTAAATTGAATGTTCATTCAAATCTCTGTTACTGAGTATACTTTCCCCAAATGTGCTCATGCTAAGAACATGAATAGAAATTGTTCCTCCTGGATTTTCTATTCTTCTTTTGTGTATCAAAATCTCATTGAAAAGAAAATTAATGTATTACAGTGGTAGATATTAGTTTGCTTGACCTTTAACTCAAGTTTTCATGGGCACACGGTAGGATTTTATGGCTCTATGTGGAATTTTAAAATGTCCTCACTGTTGGCTTTTACAAATGAAATATGACTACAAAGAGCATTTGTAACTTCCAGGCAAAAGTCATTAAGAGACAACGTATAGTGTGTCTCCTTCCTTCTGCCAGGGTGACTAGGCATATTCCATAGAGAGAAAGCTCCATTTACCTGGGCCACCTTGTGAGAAAAACTTGAGACAGACTTATAACCAGAATGAGAAGTACACGTATATATTTGTTTGTTTTAAGCCATTGAGGTCACCGTTTATTACCACAAGATTGCCTGATTAACACTATTACTTGGGGTGTTTTGAAAAGTCTAAGATATTGGTATTGTGTGTGTGTGTATATGTGTTTACTGTGTTCAGTTGTTAAACCATGTCTAACTCTGTGACCTACTTAACATTTAAACATTAGGTCGAATGAAACATTCAACAACAACATATGCACTCTCATATTATGCATTATTCAGAGAGATATATTTAAGTTAAAACTTTACCTAGAAGCATATTGATCAGCTTTATGGTGTGAAACGATAGCTTATGTACAATGTTTTTATCATGGAAAGTGTTATCAAATGTTGAAACATATGTTCATTACTTGTAATACAGATTTCTTCACACATTTGTTTCATGACATGTAAATGTAACTTACAAGACTGGGGGGAAAATGATAATCTATTTCAAAATAAGTAAATTCATTATCAATACATGCTATTTTTATCCATTAGATGAAGCAAATGACATTAATGACGTTTCAATTTAGAAATAAGGAGAATCTCTTGCTTATGATTCCTTTGCAGGGGTCATATCTTTTCTCTAGTTCTGCTACCTGCGTAGTTCAAGTGCTGATCATCCTCTTCTGAAACTCTTAAAAGAGTTGCCATACCTTGATCTTCCCTTTACTTGTTTTCAGAGCAACTTTTATCAAATGAAAACCTCCCTCTTAAAGAATTTCACTGGCTTCCTTTTGCCCTCAGCATGGCATCCAGTCTCTTTTTCACAATTTAGAAACTCTTGCTATTGAGACACCAGTGGGGAATGTTCTACCTGACCGTAGCCTTCTTCCTTCCTTCACTCCATATTCAACCACACTGAGATAGTTACAGCTCACATAAGAGGCCAAGACCATTTATTCTTCCAAACCTTTGTTCACAATACTTCCTGTGTTAACAATATCACTTTTTAGGGAAAACATGTCAATAAATATAACAGCATCACCCTGAGCACATAGTCATTAAATTCCACTTCAGTATGACTAAATGAACAGCTTCTTCACCTTGCACCTTGTCTTTAGCTGTTTTCCCTAAAATTGGACTTTCATTATTCCAGCCCTATCTCAAATTCAACATAAATCTCTCTGACTGCAAGATCAAGATTGGTCCACATTCCTCCATAAGGAGTCAAAGCTGCTTTTCAGGGCCCATCAACCCCTCCCCCACTATATGCTCCCTCACAGACTATCATTCTTGATGTACTCCCCAACTCCGAACGCATCCGAGACTTTGGTAGCTTTTATTCATACACTGTTCCTTCTCTCATATCCATTTTTTAATATTATCAATTTAAGTCTTCATTATTTGTATAGCAGATTACATGTGTGGTTTTAAAAATTGTTTGGAACCATATAAGATTAAATTAATATTTATTTTTTCCTTCTGCTCATTATCCATTCACCAAGAGAATGCTACTCTTTACTATATCTGTTTTTAGTCTTCTGATGATCATGACCAGTATAACATTTTACCTTTTTAATATAAATTTATTTATTTTAATTGGAGGCTAATTACTTTACAATATTGTAGTCATTTTGCCATACATTGACATGAATCCGCCATGGGTGTACATGTGTTCCCCATCCTGAATCCCCCCCCACCTCCCTCCCCATCCCATCCCTCTGGGTCATCCCAGTGCACCAGCCCCAAGCACCCTGTATCATGCATCTGTATCATGAACCTGGACTGGTGATTATTTTCACATATGATAATATACCTGTTTCAATGCCATTCTCCCAAATCATCCCACCCTCGCCCTCTCCCACAGAGTCCAAAAGACTGTTCTATACATCTGTGTCTCTTTTGTTGTCTCGCATACAAGGTTATCGTTACCATCTTTCTAAATTCCATATAGAATATTAAATTGAATAGATCCATTCCACTCTAGGCTTTAATGAAACTTAAACACTTAAACACTTCATTGTTTTCAGTTTTTCTTTCATGATATGTTTTCATCCATTTTTTTAAATTATCTATACTCATTTTGTAGAAAGAAAAGGGACATGTGATCTTATTGTAATAAGTGAAATAGTATACACATGGTGTTAAAATTTAATCTCTTCTAACCTCCATCCCCACTCCTGTAGTGTAATCAATCTTAGCAGATTGCCGTAATTCTTTTTCCATTTATCTCCAGCTATACAATCCTGTGAAGCATATGTGCACATCCACAGGAGTAACAGACACTGTTAGTCACTCAACCAATACTCATTTTTCTCTGTTACCTTACAAACAGAACCCATTTTTTAGGGAGGGGTTGCCAGTGTGCCCTATAAAATGTTTGCTTCCTTTTAGCCTTCCTTTCAGATAGGGGCACAATGAGACACCGTTGGGCAGTGAAAAGGATTTAGATGTCAACTAGGTGTGCTTTTGGGAGAAAACAATTTAAAGGAAGAGAAGCTCAGCTTTTCCCTTGTAAGCTTTTTTCAGACTTTTTCATTATCAGATAGTTGTAATAACTTCTAGTCATTGGAGATGTCTTGGTAAAATTTTACTCAAGTGGATGGGCCTTTCAAATACTGAGAAAACATTTGGAAAATTGTTGATAGCTGCAAGACCAAGACAACAGTCATTCTGTCTTTTGTTACAAACATTGGTATCTGCCTATCACAGTAAAATAGAACATATCATGATTTCTTTGTTCAGTCTATCAGCTGTTTGTATGAACTGTATATTGTAGAAAACTGATTCCCAAATTATGAAATAGAATCTTGGATGATATTTATTTATGATTGCTTAGATTTAAAGTTGTGGTGTCTTTAGAAATGTCTTATTTCAATTTTGTTTAATGAAGGAAATTATATCTTCGTGAAATTCAAAAGCAGATGTTATCCTGTGGTGGAACATTTAATTTTGAGATCCTGTTTGATAATAAGTGCAATTGCTAAGTATGTGGTTTTTCTTTATTCCAATGACAACTTTAATATGTAAGTTAATGCTCAGAAATTAATGCTCAGTTCTATTTAATGGTTATAATTCATTCGACGAGCTATATTAATTTCTGGTGGTGGTGGTGGTGGTTTAGTCGCTAAGTCGTGTCCAGCTCTTGAGATCCCGTAGACTGTAGCCTGTCAGGCTCCTCTGTCCATGGGATTCTCCAGGCAAGAATACTGGAGTGGGTTGCCATCTCCTTTCTACCTGCCTTTAATTTATTATGTCTTTACCTAGGAGTAGGTTTATGTTTTCCGTGTAGAGAATAATGTAAATTTTTATCACTAAATTATTACATGCATTTTAGCATGTTTACATATTTCAGCATAAAATAGTGTAAGATTTTCAGGGAGGTTCTTATATATGTAATGGTGAAAGGTAGATGTGAGCTTACAATAACCACAGAACTTGAGGCAAAGAAGGGAACATTTCTTCATATAATTTTAAAATTGTGGCTTCCTGTACTTTTAGTTCAGAGCCAGCAATTTCAAATTGATATAGTCTTGAAATGAATTCAGCAACGTTTATTCTAAATTTAAATTAAAAACTTTTTTTTTCTTCTCTTTCTTTTCTTGCTGACATTTGTTTCCAACATAACTTTCTTTCCTATTTAATTTTTACTTCTTGACTTTTGACTTATACTTAGTGACTAGTTTTTCTTGTAAACCATGCCATTATCTTTCAAAGCTTCATCATTTTTTTTTCAAATCTTCCTTTTTTTTTTTTTTAACTAGTTGCATGGGTATAAGCTTTCAGAGTTCTTGTTGGTCCAAGAACGACGTTTATCTTGCCTATTGCATTTCACAAACAGAATCAGAATGAGAGATAACTTATGACCCAAGCCAATTGAAAAACCCTTGGAGGCCACTATCTAATCATTCCAAAATGGGCATAGTCAAAAACTATCAGACCAAGAAAATCACAAGGTGTCAATCAACACTATACTATATCAAGCAAATTACATACTGCTTGGCTTCTGAGCAAAAGTACCTGTATGAACTGACACCACTCAAATTTATTGGAACTTTTGGTAAAGAAAAACATTACAAAAAATGCTTTCTAAATTACAAAATATTGCATATAGTTTAGGTGAGTTATTATTAAGACTAGATTATGAGGAAAAAATCAACGAATGACAAAAATTTAGAAAACTAGCCTACATGTACTGATCAGATCTCTTGTTCTGGTAGGACAGTATAGGAGAGCAATAGGAGAATCAGTTGAAGACTCAGAAATGGGATATTTAAGAGTTAACTTGATGTATCCCAGGGCAGTTAAATGCAGTCATATTGGAGACAGAATGCAAAAATGACCCTCACTGAATCACGCCTTTTAAAAATCTTTTCCTCTTTGAGTATGTGATACAACCTGGGACTTTCTTCTTGTCAATAGAATATGACCAAAATTGTGAGATATTCTCTCCCATGAATAGGTTATATAAGACTCCATCTGAGCAGACTGGTATAAGAGCTTCTCCTATTGGCTTTGAAGCAGTGAGTGGCTGTGTTGTGGTCAGCTTGTGAGCAAGCCGCACTGCAA
Source organism: Giraffa tippelskirchi (assembly GCF_054371585.1). NCBI lineage: Eukaryota > Metazoa > Chordata > Mammalia > Artiodactyla > Giraffidae > Giraffa > Giraffa tippelskirchi. The sequence continues at coordinate 82,192,239 of NC_137275.1, read as the reverse complement.
GGATCTATGAACCTCTGGGAGCTGAGAGCCAGCGAGAAAGTAGGGCTCTCAGTGGATATAACAGCAAGGAAACGAATTCTATCAACAACCATATGAGTTTGGAAAAGGATCTCAAGTTCTAGAAAAGAATAAAAAAAAAAAGACAACCAAGCCAACAGATTGCCAAAATGTGAGATCCTGAGTAGAGGATCTGAACTCCTGACCTGAAAATTGATAATGAAGATATGTTGTTTTAAGTATCAAATTTTTGACAATGTGTTAAACAGCATAGAAATTAATACATGTAATGAAAAGGGTTTAATCTAGCCTTTAGGAGTAAAAGGTACACCTCATATTTTAGAGAAAGGGATAGCATTTTTATCCAGGAAAAATCATATGATGAGAGGGTTTGGCACTGGTTTATAAAAACAAATAATATATAAAAATGAAACATGTATATAGATAAATACTGGGATAAATTAGCAAAAGAATAACAATTTTTTCACAGTCTATATGGTTGAATATTAAGAAATCAAAATGTAATTTAATTGATGCTGAAAAATAAATGGGCATGCTTTTCTGTTAAAGGGCACACTATTTAATGTAAAAAACCCTGGAAATAGAAAGCTAACAAAAGTAAGTATGAAATATGAATACTCTGTCAGAATTCTCTTATTAAACTTAGACTGTATATTAGAAAGGCAAACTTTTTTTTTCTTTTTTTTAAAACTATGAAGTAAAAATCTACATGTTTCTTTGGAATCATTCTAGGATTCTGTGTGTGTGTGTCAGGGATGGAGAGTATTTGCTAATTTTCTTAACACCAAGGTAATGGACCTGGAGTAGGAAATGGCAACTCACTCCAGTATTCTTGCCTGGAGAATCCCATTGACAGAGGAGCCTGGTGGGCTACAGTCCATGGGGTCACAAAGAATCAGACATGACTGAGCGACTGAACACACACAAGTTTATGGAAATGATTTCACTGGAAAATAATTGCTATAATGAGTATGCTTGCTTGTAAACATGCACTATATTAATTTTTAAAATATTTGCTAACACATAAACATCAAGTGACAGAAACAAATCAAACCGTTTGAACCAGTTATTTCACAACTGGGAATATATCTTAAGGAAATAGCTAAAATTTGTAGAACTTTACAGTAAAGGACGTTTATTGCTCTACTATAACAAAAGTGTTTCAATCAATCTAAATCTCTCGATGTAAGGAAATTATTAACACTACCAGGTCTTAAGGTGATTTTACAAATAGTTTATTTGCAATTAGTAAATTTCTGTCATCTCTAAATCTAGTTTGGTCACATTTTCAGGGGGAGCTCTGGAGAAATGAATCTACAATCCTTTGACTTTCTATACAGAGACTGCTATTTCCCTGAATTGCTATGTCCCTGATTACAGAGCATCTTCCTTCTATTAAAGAAAAAAAGAGCAACTCCTTGACTGTGACTGTGAACATTTCTGAAACATATATTAATTTTTATTGTGAGTGTGTATCTGTGTTTGTGTTCACTTTAGGCCCTGAGTGTGAGAGTTTATTGCATATAACAATCTCAAAAAAAGTATGGACATTGGAAGAAGGAGAGCTGGTTCAAAGTTGAAATTTTTGTTCTTTTCGCTATTAGCCCAGAGAAAAGGAATCATGCTTAAAACTGCAGATGGTGACAGCTGCTAAGCTAAGTCGCTTCAGGCGTGTCCGACTCTGTGTGACCCCATAGACGGCAGCCCACCAGGCTCCCCCGTCCCTGGGATTCTCCAGGCAAGAACACTGGAGTAGGTTGCCATTTCCTTCTCCCGTGACAGCTGAAAGGGATGCAAATGAACAGCATTGGAAAACAGAATTAAGTGGTGTGACTTGAGTGTTAGCTTGGGAGCTGCCAACATCCTTGGTGGTTCCCAGAAAGAGTATGCAGGAGAAACTCATTTCTTTCTTCATTCCATAATGACCACCTCTACTCAGTAGCTCAAGTGAATTTGCTTTTGTTGGAGTCTCTCTCAACCCTCTTCCCCAGCTTCAAGCTGCGATGTGCACCAATAGTGCATTGAAAACAAGGGAATCCCTGTTCCTCAGGGAAAAAAGATAAGAATTTTCTCCTATCATCTCATGTCTATTCCTCCTATAAGGTTGTTTAAGCATTTGAGTATCCCAAGAAGCCCACGCACCCCCCCAACCTCCCCGCCCTGCAAAGGATTAATTAAGTCTAGTCGACTTCCTCTTGCTGTTTGTTGCCCACATCATGCTCCACCCTTTCTTCCACAGCACAGTTATAGATTCCAATTGATTGATAAAAGGTATCTGAAGCTCAATTTTAAATAACTCATATTTCCATATGAATGTCAAGTTAGAGGCATAGCTTTTAAAATTTTCATTTGAATCTAAAACTTTGTAACATTTCGTGCTTTATAATTTTCTTGATGATTTTCAAAATAAAAATGTAAGCATTATAAACTACTTATTGGAAATTATACCAAACATCAAAATGATGCCATTTGTGATCACATCCAACATTTTATAAATAAGACTTGAATGAAACACATAAGACCTGTATGCACATTTGAGACTGGATGATATTGATACGGAGATAGTTTTCAATTTGTTAAAAGGAAGCGTATGTACTCATTTGTATTTGTATCTGAGGAAAATTGTCTGGGCAGAGATAACTCATTGAGTTTTAGATCACTTTATATAAGTATATCCCTCAAGTGCAAGTAATTATTGCCTTACTTAATCTAACCACAAATTGCAAACACTTTGAACTCAAAGTATGCAAACAACTGTTCCTACTAGGATTGATGTTGAGATTGAACACTATATATATGCAACTGTTTGTTTCAGTAGAATATGGAACTTATTCAAGTATACAGATTCTCTTTGTCATGTAAAATATAACAAGAAAAGGCCTAACTTAAACAGGTAGGTATATTCATTCACAGATCAGAATCAATATTTATTAAATATTTTCTAAATTCATTGGTTTATATATTTAACCATTCATTTAGTTCTACCTGATAAGTGTCACAGATTTCCTTGTATTTTTAGAGAAATAAGACCTCTATATGTATCATATTTGGCTCTCAATCCATTTAGCAAAAAAAAAAAATTTTAACTATTACATATGCAGGACACTGAATGACCAATAATGCATTCTTAATTAAACATTTAAAGGATCTTTTTATTTGAGTATCAAAATTTTTAATAGAGAAAAAAGATTTATTTTTCTAGAATGTGATCTTGAAGGGTTAAAGACTGCAACTGTCATCAAAAAGTCAGTGCTTAACATAATTTGCAGTTATTCTTTTACTTGTTTATTGTCTGTCTTCCCACTAGAGGGCAGAGCCTTCTCAGTTTTGTTAACCAGTATACCTTCATGGCAGTTAGTAGGTGCTCAAAAAAAATTTTTTTTTAAATAAATAAATTGATTAATTCTTTGAATTTATGCAATCCAAAATTTTGAGTCCCACATTAAATGATGTGCTTTATTTTCACTCACGTTCCCACTGAACTGCACTGCTTGTACCACCTATGACAGAAAATTCCTTTTTGACTTGTGAGTTTGCACTTTGGGTAAGTACAGTTATCAGGCTACTGTGAAGTGAAGTTGAAATGTCAGACAAGCCCAGGAATCTCAACTAAGCCAGCAAAACAAAACCTTTTGAAAGCGTCCTAGCTAAAACATATGATTTCCAATCAACTAGGCATTATCTTCACTATGATGTGAGCAGCAGGCATCTCAAAGCATCAATTGTCCAATCATGCCCCTGTAAAGATGGCTGGAAGCTGGCTGATTTCACAGAATGTAACAGCAAGGATGGTGCTAGAAGCATCGTGAGTCTGTTGACAGAATTGCTTCCAATATATTCTATAAAAATATAGTATTTTAAAATATTTTAACATTTTAGCTGTCAACTACTCTTTCCATTAAAATATTATCTAAAGACAGTGAAAGAACCTTAACAAGTTTCATGTAGTAGTGGACTATGCATGTTCTCTTATACAATTGGATCTATCAGAAAAGAGATAGGAAGTATTAGTATAACCCTGGTAAGAGATTTATTTTCCAAATAGCTAGCCAGGTAACAAACAGAATTTGTTGGAAAAAAAAAAGACCAGTATTTTCCCCATGCTTTCTTCTACTGAGTAAGATTACTATAATGATTAAAACAATTTGGGCATATATATGTGTGTGTGTATGTGTGTGTGTGTGTGTGTGTGTGTATACATACACACACATATATATATTTAGATTCATCAGGTGTAAAAATGAAATCAATAAAGATTTTGATTTAGTTATATTGATAGCATTAGTTTAGTGAAAATTGGCAGCTTTGCATTCAATTCAGTTCAGTTCAGTTCATTCAGTCGTTCAGTCATGTCCGACTCTTTGCAACCCCATGAACCCCAGAACGCCAGGCCTCCCTGTCCATCACCAACTCCTGGAGTCCACCCAAACCCATGTCCATTGAGTCTGTGATGCCATCCAGCAATCTCATCCTCTGTTGTCCCCTTCTCCTCCTGCCCTCAATCTTTCCCAGCATCGGGATTTTTTTCAAATGAGTCAGCTCTTCGCTTCAGGTGGCCAAAGTATTGGAGTTTCAGCTTTAGCATCAGTCCTGCCAATGAATATTCAGGACTGATTTTCTTTAGGATGGACTGGTTGGATCTCCTTGAAGTCCAAGGGACTCTCAAGAGTCTTCTGCAACACCACAGTTCAAAAGCATCAATTCTTCTGTGCTCAGCTTTCTTTATAGTCCAATTCTCACATCCATACATGACCACTGGAAAAACCATAGCTTTGACTAGACAGACCTTTGTTGGCAAAGTGATGTCTCTGTTTTTTAATATTCGGTCTAAGTTTGTCATAGATTTTCTGCCAAGGATCAAGAATCTTTCAATTTCATGGCTGCAGTTACCGTACACAGTGATTTTGGAGCCCAGGAAATTAAAATCTGTCACTGCTTCCACTTTTACCCATCTATTTGCCATGAAGTGATGGGACCGGATTCCATGGTCTTTGTTTTTTGAACATTTAGTTTTAAGCCATCTTTTTCACTCTCCTCATTCACCCTCATCAAAAGGCTCTTTAATTCCTCTTCACATTCTGCCATTAATGTGCTACCATCTGCATATCTAAGGTTGTTGATATTTCTCCCAAGAATCTTGATTCCAGCTTACGAGTCTTCCAGTCTGACATTTTGAATGATGTACTTTGCATAGAAGTTAAATAAGCAGGGTGACAATACACAGCCTTGATGTACTCCTTTCCCAATTTTGAACTAGTCTGCTGTTCCATGTCTGATTCTAACTGTTGCTTCTTGTCCATACAGATTTCTCAGGAGACAGGTAAGGTGGTCTGATATTCCCATCTCTTTAAGAATTTTCCACAGTTAGTTGTGAGTCACACAGTCAAAGGTTTAGTGTAGTCAATGAAGCAGAAGTAGATTTATTTTGGAATCTCCTTGATTTTCCTATCATCCAATAGATTTTGGTAATTTGATCTTTGATTTCTCTGCCTTTTCTAAATCCAGCTTTACATCTGGATGTTCTCTGTTCATGTATTGTTGAAGCCTAGCTGTATCCCCTAACTTATGATTTTTCAGTAGTTGTGTATTTTCTATGAAAGATCTTTTCCTTTATTATTTTGTCAGTTCATTCTGTGCTAATAACACTTCATCTTTTGTCACTTGTTTTGGGAATTGCATATTCTCTCTAATAGCCAGAAAATGAATTATTACTTACTGAAACATTTCTTTTCTCTTACGATACGTCTTCTTCCAGAGTGTTTTGTGTTTTTTTCAGATTTTTGCATACTGTGTTGTTAAAGCTCAATGTTCAGAAAACTAAGATCATGGCATCTGGTCCCATCACTTCATGGGAAATAGATGGGGAAACAGTGGAAACAGTGTCAGACTTGATTTTTTTGGGCTCCAAAATCACTGCTGATGGTGATTGCAGCCATGAAATTAAAAGACGCTTACTCCTTGGAAGGAAGGTTATGGCCAACCTATATAGCATATTTAAAAACAGAGACATTACTTTGCCAACAAAGGTCCATCTAGTCAAGGCTATGGTTTTTCCGGTGATCATGTATGGATGTGAGAGTTGGACGGTGAAGAAAGCTGAGCGCCGAAGAATTGATGCTTTTGAACTGTGGTGTTGGAGAAGACTCTTGAGAGTCCCTTGGACTGCAAGGAGATCCAATCAATCCATCCTAAAAGAGATCAATCCTGGGTGTTCATTGGAAGGTCTGATGTTGAAGTTGAAACTCCAATACTTTGGCCACTTCATGCGGAGGGTTGACTCATTGGGAAAGACCCTAATGCTGGGTAGGATTGGGGGCGGGAGGAGAAGGGGACGACAGAGGATGAGATGGTTGGATGGCATCACTGACTCGATGGACATGGGTTTGGGTAGACTCCGGGAGTTGGTGATGGACAGAGAGGACTGGCGTGCTGCAATTCATGGGGTCGCAAAGAGTCAGACATGACTGAGCGACTGAACTGAACTGAACTGTGTCCTCTAACTTTATTCCTTTTTCTTCTGTATCACCTCTGTGGCTAATTCATGAAGTATTTATCCACAGTAATTTTTTGTAAAACTAACACATTTTTTCTCTGCTTGTCTTACTTTGGATAAATCTACCTTACCATTTTTTTTCCTTTTGCATCAAAATTGAATTTAAGGTTTCCTGTTGACTCTGCCTCTTTTTCTTCAAGGCATTCTTTGAAACATCCCATAAAAGGATTAATAGAAGACTAGAATTCATTATATTTGGTTGTGTTTTTTCCTTGGCAGCTCTTTAGATTACTGAAGAATTTATGTCATTGTTCAAGAAACTTGTTGCATTCTGTAACTTTAATTTTTAAGCACTAAAGCAAAATGCATCCCAGCAAATGGGGGAAAAAAGACAGTGTAGGTAGTGTTAAGTGCTTTGTAATTTTAGGATTAGATTTCAGGTGGACAAATACTTTGGTGGTACAGAGGACAGATGATTAGATTTGCATGACCATTCCTGCATAGATTAACTATTAAAAACATTATTCCCTAGACATTGTCTTCTTCATGGCATATATATTAGTAATAGATTTTATATTTTAGAGAACATTTAGGTTCATAGCAAAATTGAACAGAAAGTATAGAGAGTTCTAGACATTTCCTGCCCCCATGCATATACAACTTCCCCCAATAACAGCATCCCTCTACTAGAGTGGCATATTTTTTTCCAACTAATAAACCTATATTGGCACAATATTACCAACCAGGTTCATAGTTTACGTTAGAGTTACTCTTGGAATAGTACATTCCATGTATTTTGACATATGTATAACGTATCCCCCATAATAACATAATTCCAATCTGATCACATGGACCGCAGCCTTGTCTAACTCAATGAAACTACGTGCCATGCCGTGTAGGGCCACTGAAGAAGGACGGGTCATGGTGGAGAGTTCTGACAACTCCACTAGAGTTGGGAATGGCTCTAGTTCACTGGTCCACTGGAGAAGGGAATGGCAAACCATTTCATTATTATTTCCTTGAAAACCCCATGAACAGTATGGGCATGGGGCAAAAAGGCAGGACATTGAAAGATGAACTCCCCAGGTTGGTAGGTGCCCAAAATGCTACTGGAGATCAATGGAAAAATAACTCCAGAAAGAATGAAGAGATGGAGCCAAAGCAAAAACAACACCAAGTCAAGGATGTGACTGGTGATGGAAGTAAAGTCCAATGCTGTAAAGAGCAATATTGCACAGGAATCTGGAATGTTAGGCCCATGAATCAAGGCAAATTGCAAATGGTCAAATAGGAGATGGCAAGAGTGAACATCAACATTTTAGGAATTAGTGAACTAAAATGGCCTGAAATGGGTAAAATTAACTCAGATGACCATTATTTCTACCACTTTGGGCAAGAATCCCTTAGAAGAAATGGAGTAGCCATCATAGTCAACAAAAGAGTCCAAAATGCAGTACTTGGATGCAGTCTCAAAAACGGCAGAATGATCTCTGTTCATTTACAAGGCAAACCATTCAATATCATAGCAATCCAAGTCTATGCCCCAACCAATAATGCTAAGAAGCTGAAGTTGAACAGTTCTATGAAGACCTACAAAACCTTTTAGAACTAACACCCCCAAAAGTTGTCCTTTTCACTATAGGGGACTGGAATGCAAAAGTAGGAAGTCAAGAAATACCTGGAGTAATGGGCAAATTTTCCCTTGGAGTACAGAAAGAAGCAGGGCAAAGTCTAAAAGAGTTTTCCCAAGAGAACACACTGGTCATAGCAAATGCTCTCTTTCAACAACACAAGAGAAGACTATACACATGGACATCACCATATGGTCAATACTAAAATCAGATTGATTATATTATTTGCAGCCACAAATGGGGAAGTTCTATACAGTCAGCAAAAACGAGACCGGGAGCTGACTGTGGCTCAGACCATGAACTCCTTATTGCCAAATTCAGACTAAATTGAAGAAAGTAGGGATAACCACTAGACCATTCAGGTATGACCTAAATCAAATCCCTTATGATTATACAGTGGAAGCGAGATATAGATTCAAGGGATTAGATCTGATAGACAGAGTGCCTGAAGAACTATGGATGGAGGTTTGTGACATTGTACAGGAGGCAGGGATCAAAACCATCCCCAAGGAAAAGAAATGCAAAAAGGCCAAACGGTTGTATGAGGAGGCCTTACAAATAGCTGTGAATAGAAGAGAAGCAAAAGGCAAAGGAGAAAAGGAAAGATATACCCATTTGAATGCAGACTGCCAAAGAATAGCAAGAAGAGATAAGAAAGCCTTCCTCAGCAATCAGTACAAAGAAATAGAGAAAAACAATAGAATGGGAAAGACTAGAGATCTCTTCAAGAAAATTAGAGATGCCAAGGGAACATTTCATGCAAAGATGGGCTCGATAAAGGACAAAAATGGTATGGACCTAATAGAAGCAGAAGATATTAAGAAGAGGTGGCAAGAATACACAAAAGAACTGTACAAAAAAGGTCTTCACAACCCAGATAATCACAATGGTGTGGTCACTCATCCAGAGCCAGACATCCTGGAATGCGAAGTCAAGTGTGCCTTAGGAAGCATCACTATGAACAAAACTAGTGGAGGCGATAGAATTCCAATTGAGCTATTTCATATCCTAAAAGATAACGCTGTGAAAGTGCCCCACTCAATATATCAGCAAATATGAAAAACTCAGCAGTGGCCACAGGACTGGAAAAGTCAGTCTTCATTCCAATCCCAAAGAAAGGCAATGCCAAACCAGCACACAATTGCACTCATCTCACACATTAGTAAAGTAATGCTCAAAATTCTCCAAGCTAGATTTCAGCAATAAGTGAACTCTGAACTTCCAGATGGTCATGCTGGATTTAGAAAAGGCAGAGGAACCAAAGATAGAATTGCCAACATCCGTTGCATCATAGAAAAAGCAAGAGAGTTCCAGAAAAACTTCTGCTTCTGCTTTATTGACTATGCCAAAGCTTTTGACTGTGTGGGCCACAACAAAGTCTTTAAAATTCTTAAAGAGATGGGAATACCAGACCACTTGACCTGCCTCTTAAGTAATCTGTATGCAGTTCAAGAAGCAACAGTTAGAACTGGACATGGAACAACAGACTGGTTCCAAATTGGGAAAAGAGTTCATCTAGGCTGTATATTGTCATCTTTCTTATTTAACTTATATGCAGAGTACATCAAGAGAAACGCTGGGCTGGTTAAAGCACAGCTAGAATCAAGAATCCTGGGAGAAATATCAATAACCTCAGATATGCTGATGAGACCACCTTTATGGCAGAAAGCAAAGAAAAACTAAAGATCCTCTTGATGAAAGTGAAAGAGGAGAGTGAAAAAGTTGGCTTAAAACTCAACATCCAGAAAACTAAGATCATAGCATCTGGATCCATCACTTCATGGCAAATAGGTGGGGAAACAGTGGAAACAGGGACAGACTTTATTTTTGGGGGCTCCAAAATCACTGAAGATTGTAATGCTCCTTGGAAGGAAAGTTATGACCAATCTAGACAGCATATGAAAAAGCAGAGACATAGTTTGAAAACATAGGTCCGTCTAGTCAAAGCTATAGTTTGTCCAGTAGTCATGTGTGGATGTGGGAGTCGGACTGTAATGAAAGCCGAGCACAGAAGAATTGATGCTTTTGAAGTGTGGTGTTGGAGAAGACTCTTGAGATTCCCTTGAACTGCAAGGAGATCCAACCAGTCCATCCTAAAGGAAATCAGTCCTGAATATTCATTGGCAAGACTGATGCTGAAGCTGAAACTCCAATACTTTGGCCACCTAATGCAAACAACTAACTCACTGGAAAAGACCCTGATGCTGGGAAAAATTGAAGGCGGGAGAAGAAGGGGATGACAGAGGACGAGATGGTTGGATGGCATCACTGACTCAATGGACATGAGTTTGAGTAAACACCAGGTGTTGTTGATAGACAGGGAGACCTGGCGTGCTGCAGTCCATGGGGTTGCAAAGAGTGGAGGCGACTGACTGACTGAATTGAACTGATAATGTATCTCCCATAATAGCATAAAAACTCCAAAGTCACCTGAGTTTCTCCTTTGTTATCTTCTAGGAGTTTTGTAATTTTGCATTTTACCTTTACATTGTTGATCCTTTTGGGGTTAATTTTTGTGAGGAGTGTAAGGTCTGTGTGGGCTTCTCAGGTGGTTCAGTGTTAGAGAATTCTCCTGTCGAGCAGGAGATGCAGTAGACATGGGTTTGAACCCTGGGTCGGGAAGATCCCCTGGAGAAGGAAATGGCAACCCACTCTAGTGTTCTTGCCTAGAAAATCCCATGGATATGGGAGCCTGGCAGACTACAGTCATGGAGTTGCAAGGAGTCAGACATGACTTAGTGACTAAACAGCAACAGTAGCAGCATAAGGTCTGTCTAGATTTTTTTTTCCCTGCATCTTGATGTCCTGTTTTTCCACTGCTATATGTTGAAAAGACCATCTTCACCCTTTTGTGCTTCTTTAGCTTTTTTGAAAAAGATTAGTTGACTATATTTATGTAGGTCCATTTTGGGGCTCCAGGACATGTTTCTCAAAACACAGTTTTTTCAAAGTTGTTTTTTTTTTTTTTTTTAAACTAGATAAGTCTACATTGTTCTCATTAAAGGGACTGCATAAAGCTTCACCTGCTGGATCCTTCTTTCTTCCATCCACTGTCTCCTGGAATAGAACAGCTAGTATTCTAAGAAAATCACTGTGCTAAACTATTTTAATAAAGTTGAAATATAGATACATACTAAACACTCATGCTCACACATACACACTTGCGCACACACACACACATACACACACATTCACAGCAACAGATGAGTTATGCTTGGTGAGTTCCCAATCTTTCTCAGTGGTAGCATATCATCTGTGTAAAATTCTCAAGTGCTCATAACATAATTTTCATGAGAGAGCTTATTTACTTTCAAAAGGTAGTACTCCCAGTAATTTTGTGATTATCTTTGAATGTGTTCTTTTGTCAAATCTTGAATACTATTCTTAAATGCTGTGCATTTTTTAATAAAATAATTTACTAAAAAGGAGAACATCTTCTCCTTTATCCCTTAGAAAACCTAAACACATTTTTATATGTATCGTTATCATTCCTATAACAATTCTAGTGGATCTCAGTGTATCATGATTAGTTTACATTAAATGGAAATTAGAAGTTTTCAGTTTAATGCAAAATGGTGGGTTGAACTACATTTTTGAAACCTGTATCATGTGAACTCAATAATTTGAAATGTAATTAATAAGGAATTTTATAAATCAAGATGAATAATTTGGCTGAAAATCAGTAGTAAATTATATCCCCGATAATTTGACTTCCCATTGTTATGAAAAGAATTAGAGTAAGGATAGACTTACTATAAGCTTCTTGAATGTCAGATCTGCAAGGGACAGAAGAACCAGAAGGATCAATCAGAAAAGAAGAGTGCCTACTTTCTGAGCGGCTCAACATATTCATAGGTAAGACTAGGATGGCAATTGTTTTAATCAATGTAAGTCTTCTCTATATTTTATTGTAAAAGACACAGATGTGGAATACAATGTTTAAGGGAGAGTCCCAGGGCCCTTCTGATCAAAGTCATCATTACATGATCGATCCACCTTTTGGTGATTGAAAGAGAAAAAACAATCTCAGTGGAAATATGTGTGCCCTTCATTTTGTGGGGATCCTAGGACATGAGCTAAAGGTTGCCAAATACAGAGGGAGAAAACTAAGCTCTATGTCTTCTGGAGTTTACTGATCTATGAAAGTCACACTTTAGTAAAACAGCATCCTATGGTACCCCATTTCTATGTCTTCTAAATAAAACATAGAGGAGACTTGGCAAATTGATTAAAGCAATTGCATCTCATCTTCCCTATGCTGAATCACACAGAAAGCAAGCTTTCTTCTTTACTGTTTAATCTATGCTCTTGATCATCCTGTGTTTAGTAGATCTTGTATTTAAGAAGCCTAAAGAAGTTTCTATTTTACTCTAATTCCAGTAATAATCATTGCAAATTATGGTAACTGTGCTCAGAAATCTATCACTCGATCACATTTCAAAAAAAGAAAATGACAAAAACAAAAATTTAAATTTTAGAAGTTTCTTTTTTACATATGATTATGTAATTTCACAGCCACTTCAGGCAACTACAAAGTTTAAAAGCAAAATCAATGCAAATTTCCTTTTCTTATTCCTTTCTTCATCTGGGTTGACAAACAAGTTCTGAGGTTGGTTAACAGCTGTAGTACATAATGCCATTTGAATGCTTAGCCTGTGGCAACATCTGGTTTCCAAGACATATAGACTACCTGCTTTGGTCTAAATGTATCCCCTCATATGCTGAATCCTAACCTCAGAATGTGATGCTATTAAGAGGTGGGACCTTGGAAGTTTCTGCTGTCATGAATGGTATTAGCCTCTTATTAAGTAGGTTCCACAGAGATCCTTCCCCCTACTACCATGTGAGAACCACAGAGAAAATGCACCAGCTATAAATCAGGAAGAGGGCGCTCACCAGAACTCAATCTTGCTAGTGTCTGGATCTTGAACTTTCAGCCTACAGAACTATGAGAAATACATTTCTTTTGTTAACAAGCCATCTAGTTTACATTTTGTTATAGCAGCCCAAATGGACTAGTATTATGCTACACTATTCTGTAGCATAATATTGTACACAGTTCCACAAAAATCCAAAGTAACTACTTACAACCAGCTGTACAGAACTGTGCATGGGGATAACAGTGATACCAGCTTAGAGTGTCATTGTAAGTTTTAAATGACTTAATATATGAAGAGTATTTAAATGACTGTCATTGACACAGTCTTCTAAGTTATAATCATCAGCGCCATCATCATTATTACTTTTTATTTCTACTTTTACTAATGAGATGTGAGTTGTTTCTGATACTTCTGTTTCAGGCACACTTCAATGACAGAAACTCAGTATATCTACTGTGCCTACAGGAGGCGCAGGAGGGAGCATCTGGTGAAGTAACAAGGAGCAGGAAGCATGATATAGTCTCTGTAGACATAGACACATCAGCACAGACACATCGCACCCACACCCACATTTACTTAAACACACAAATCTGGAGAGGGCTGTCAAGAGCTGTGAAGACTAGGAGGTTTTATCCCACTTGCAGGCTAACAAGGTAGCCTGTCACAGTGTCATACATGGTGGCAGATACCCAAATCAGAGATAAAAGACTTTATTACTCATGGCGCAGCAGGCAGCTTGAGCTTCATGTTCTCATAGAGAAGCCCTTGCTCTCCAGGCCCCAAGGATAATGGAGAGGTGGGCCCTTTGGGACACTGCATACATAGTGGATTGTCTCCCAAATGAGAACAGCTTAGAGTATCACCAATCTTATAAAAGAATCGCCAGCTCTTACTTCAGATGAGGACATTATTATCCTGGACAGCAGATCCATTCACCTTCTTTTCTGAAGAGGGGTACTATCTCTGCTTCCTAAGCCTGTTTCCTATTGTACAAAAGGTAAACATAAACAAAATCAGATACTAGACATATAAAAACAACATTTTGGAGAATGGCCTCCAAAAAAGCACATGGATTGATATAACATCTATTTTGGTCTCCGATCTCCCTTAAGACGTATGATAACTTTAATGTTGCAGGGAATTTACTAAAATGTATTCTGATTTATTTTACTTTAATTATTTAAAGTAGTGAGTGCTGTAATGACAAACAAACCTCCAAAATCCAATAGCCTAATATGGTAGTTACATGAAGTATCTCTATTGCTATGATAATATGAAGTCCAAAATGATAGCTCCTAATAAGTGGGCAATTCTTCAAATAGGGTTATGTATACGAATTCTTGTTGTTGTTTTAGTCGCTAAATCATGCCCAGCTATTTTGAGACCCCATGGACTCAGGCTCCTCTGCCCATGGGATTTCTCAGGCAAGAATATGGGAGTGGGTTGACTTTACTTCTTCAGGGAATCTTCCCAACCCCAGGATCAAACCTGAATCTCCTGCATTGCAGACAGATTCTTTACCACTGAGTCACCAGGGAAGCTCCTTAAGAATTCTCACTTATTTCATATTATGGCTCTAATATCCTCAGCAAAAGTCTCCCAGGTTTGCCATAGGTCTCCATTCCAGCTATCTTAAAAGAGAAAGGATCTCAGTGGATCCTATGTGGCAGGATTTTTAGACAGAACTCTGACATACATCATTTCACTCTCAGTCTACTTATAGTCAACCAGATAGTCACATGGCCACATCTAACAGCAACAGAAGCTAAGAAATGAAGTCCAGTTTTGTGTAGAAGAGGAGAAACTCTTCTTGTCAGTTTGATAGTCTCTTAAAAAATTCAACTTAGATCTGTGTGTGCTCAGTTGTTTCCAACTCTTTGAAACCCCATGGACTGTAGCCCACTAGGTATCTCTGTCCATGGGATTCTCCAGGCATGAATACTGGAGTGGGTTGCCATGCTCTCCTCCAGGGGATCTTCCCTACTCAGGGATTGAACTAGCGCCTCTTGTGTCTCCTACATTGCTGGTGGAAATTGTACTGCTGAGCCACCGGGGAAGCCTCTCAACTTACGTAAGTGCATCTTAAATTTAGACTTTTTAAAACCCATATGTAGAAAAAAAAATTTTAATATATATTTAATTTCATTTTGAATTTTGCTGTGTGCCTTGAGTAGATCCACTATGGTACAGAATTAATTTCAAGTTAGTTTTCCACAATTTGAAAGTAATTTTGATGTGACACAAATACATTATTGGTTAATCCTTCATATCAGATGTAGAGATTTGGAGGATTAAAAAGATTGATTTAAAGCCAACTTGGAAAAATATTTATGCAGGCATGAATAAAGTAGCAGAAATTAAAAAACTGGGATACTGAAGTGTTTATATCCAAAGGAATCAAAACAATTTCAGGGAGCTAAGGTTTGTCTAAAGTACTTTTTCAATATTTAGAGAATAGTAACGCAACTTGGTTGATTATAATCACCTTGGCTCAACTTATTTTTCCACCCTGCATGCAGAGAAGAAATAGAATAGTGAAATAATGCTTGGCAAGGTCATCCTCTGGGAGCCCTTGGGCACATGGGGCAAAATAGGGAGAGTGGATCAGCTTTTTACTAGTAAAATGTGACTTAGTGATGTCTTAGATCACTAAGCAGTTTAACCAGAAATTCATCCTGTGTTGTGGGGAACTAGAAAGCTAATAGTACCAGGGATAGAAGATGGCAGTTTTTCCTGTACCTATACCTTTTACTCTGAATTAAATTTAGTTTTGCTTTTAATCAGTCCATTTTAGTTTCTCATATTTATAACCTTACTCTGATAATTGCATTGTGTAAGTGTTTTTTGAGCATGCTCTGTGTTTTCATCTTCCCATATTTTTCAGCATTGTTCAGTCACCGTTTTTCCTTGTTGCTATGTGCAGTTTCTATGGTATCCTTTGCCATTAATTTTGTTTCTCAAAATAACCTCCTCTTTTTCTCTTTGAGAGGAAACATCACAGAATGAATAAACATTTCTAATCCAAGATAATATCAGAAGGTTTTAGCCTTAAAAAATAACAGGTATCATCATCCCTAAACTATTTTGTTTAGTGAGTGTTGGAAACATCCCCTTTACATATATGAAGTAACTATATAACATGGAAATTTGGAAAAAGATAAGAATTCCATGTGTTATCTTCATTTAACTCTCCCTGTTCAAAACCTCTTATAGGATGTTCTTCCTTCCAACAACAACAAAAACAGCTATCATTGATTTAGTGCTTACTGTTTGAGACTCAAGGCCAAGCAGTTCTTCCTCTACCACACCAGGGTTCTGGCTGAAGAAATATACACATCAGGATTTCCAGCCAAATGGGAATCAAGCAGCATTTTTAAAAATTTGTGCCAGCAACTTAAAATGCCAAATGTAGGGTTGTCTTTTATATGCTGTAGTGAAGAACAAGATAAGGGCTTAGATCAGGGTCTGAAATGACATCTTCTCCATCATAAGCCAACTTTCACCTTTGAATCTTCTTGTGCCTCAGCTGGGCTTGCTGGGGCTGAAGAGGTCCAGGTGGCCACAAGGGAGAGAACTGTGATTGTCTAACCTATAAATAACCTATAACGTATAAGAGCAAGAGAGGTTCTCTCAAACCTATAAAAGCAAGAGAGTTCAGAAAGACATCTACTTCTGCTTTATTGACTATGCCAAAGCCTTTGACTGTGTGGATCACAACAAACTGTGGAAAATTCTTCAAGATATGGGAATACCAGACCACCTGACCTGCCTCCTGAGAAATCTATATGCAGTTCAGAAGTTAGAACAGGACATGGAACAACAGACTGGTTCCAAATCAGGAAAGAAGTATGTCAAGGCTGTATATTGTCACCCTGATTATTTAACTTATATACAGAATACATCATGCAAAATACTGGACTGGATAAAGCACAAGCTGGAATCAAGAATGCTGGGAGAAACATCAATAATCTCAGATATGCAGATGACACCACCCTTATGGCAGAAAGCAAAGAATTATAGAGCCTCTTGATGAAAGTGAAAGAGGAAAGTGAAAAAGTTGGCTTAAAACTCAACATTCAGAAAACGAAGATCATAGCATCTGGACCCATCACTTCTTTGCAAATAGATGGGGAAACCATGGGAGACTTAATTTTGGGGGGCTCCAACATCATTGCAGATGGTGACTGCATCCATGAAATTAAAAGAAGTTTATTCCTTGGAAGGAAAGTTATGACCAACCTAGACTGCATATTAAAAAGCAGAGACATTACTTTGCCAACAAAGGTCCATCTAGTTAAGGCTATGGTTTTTCCAGTAGTCAAGTATGGATGTGAGACTATAAAGAAAGCTGAGCACCGAAGAATTGATGCTTTTGAACTGTGGTGTTGGAGAAGACTCTTGAGAGTGCCTTGTACTGCAAGGAGATCCAACCAGTCCATCCTGAAGAAAATCAGTCCTAAATATTCATTGGAAGGACTGATACTGAAGCTGAAACTCCAATACTTTGGCCACCCAATGCGAAAAACTGATTCAATGGAAAAGACCCTAATGCTGGAAAAGATTGAAGGCAGGAGGAGAAGGGGAAGACATAGGATGAGATGGTTGGATGGCATCACTGACTCAATGGACATGAGTTTGAGTACACTCTAGGAGTTGGTGATGGACAGGGAGGCCTGGCGTGCTGCATTCCATGGGGTCACAAAGAGTTGGACATGACTGAGGAACTGAACTGAAATGAACCTATAAACTACCCTACCAGGATTTGCTTGTGATAAGGGAATAAGAATTCCAGATGCTTTTTACATATATTTTATATAGGTAATAATAATTAAAAAAAAGGATGATGTTTGAGACAGAGTATGAAACATGCTGTCTAACAAATGTCAAACTTATCCTAATTAGGTTAGTACCTCTGCTACTTTGGGAATTAACAAATATATGCACTGCAAGAAAGTTACAAATGTAACTTCCTCCCTTTCTGATCAAGGCAGGAATAGGGAAAGAGAAGAATAATCAGTTTCCCCTAAACTCACAATATGCTATTGTGCTAAACAATTTACATTTTGTAATCTCTTTATCTCACTGTTGTTACCATCAGATGTTATTATGGATATAAAATAAAGAAATGTGTTGTAGTAGGTGAACCCATCATTTGACTGTTTTCCTTCACTTCCATCCCTTACATTCCTCTGCCCTATTTGTATCATAAAAAAATAACCTATACAGATTGCACTTCCAAAACTGGAAGAAACTGAGAAGAAGTGCTGGCAAGGAATGGGAAACAAGAAGGAAGAGGCTTGGTGTTTTTTCCTCCTTACTCCTGAGTTAAATGTCATGTAGTAGTAGCTGCATCTTCTTAATGTTTCCATCTCCCTTGGGGAGCCCCTTTCTCTGAGATCCAGCTTCTGATGGGAGGCTCTCTGGATGGTTCACCAGACTGATCTTAGATTCCACTTCCTCTGAGATTCCAAGCAGGCAGCATAGACGTATTATTATCTTCTCTCTTTCTAATATCCTATTAGCCCGAAGAGTAGAGAGAGCTTTCTTTAGTTTGTAATATCAGGTTCACCTTTGCTCCTTTTACTCTTCTTTTATTTAGGTGACTATCTCCAAACTCATATGGTCTAAGTTCTTTTGAACCAAATGTGTAGGTTCTAAATTCCTTGAATGAAGGACCAGAATGTTAGGCTCAATTATCCAATACTCACTTGTGAAATATATTTTTTCTGAATCTCATTATCTCTAGAGAATAGTGTATTATATTCCTTGTTAAAATGTGTACAGTACAGAGTAAGTATAACACATTAATTAAGAATTTTAGCCTTATTGTACGTAGGGAGAGATGAACTTAGTTATTCATTCAACAAATATCCTTTGTGTTCTTTGAGTACCACCTACATGTCAGCCATCTAGTGAAGAGGACAAATGTGATCCCTACTTTCAATTGGTTCATAATCTGTCTATGTTTCTGACTTTTTGTAATATTTGAGTGAAGAGTAGGGGGTTCAAAGTAAGTTTTTTCCACAAAAATTAGATTAAGAAAATTTTCAAATAAAGAAGTGGAAAGATTTTTATAGTAAATATCCATAACATCACCCAATTTCTATAAATTAATATTAGCTATTCTTATTTTATTATATGTGTATATTTCTATATATCTCTGGCTCTATTCATGCAACATGTAATCTTTTTCTGGATATACTTCAAAGTAAATTATAGACGTCATATACTTCTCTCTAAACACTTTAGCATAAATATCATTGACTAATTAAATATTTTAAAAGTTTTTTCTTGCATAAAATTATTTCCTTACATATACAAGTTACGTACAGTGAAACACACAAACTTCCTTACACATTAAACTGAGTTTTGACAGATGTATATTTTAAAACTTCAAACTCTTATGATACAGAGCATTTTGATCACTACCAGAAAATTCTTTATATCACTTAATAGTCGATTTTTGTCTGCTTTCCCTTGAGGATACCACTGTTCTGATTTTATCTACCGTGATTTCCTCTTCTAAGAACCTCTAATAAACAGAATTATACAATATACACTTTGTGTAAGATTTCTTTCATTCAACATCATGGCTTTGAAAGACATCCATGTCTTTTTGTGCTTCAATAATTCATTAATTTTTATTGCTCACTATTATTCCTTTGTTTGAATACTCTTCATTTGTTTTATCCATTCACCTTTCAAATGACACCTGGATTATTTCCCGTTTTTGGCTATGATGAATAATGCTACCATTTAAAATACAAGTTATTCAACATCAGCAAATAGAATAATAAAAAATAATAGAATATCATATATTTAAAGTTTTCTTGTAGGATGTAGATTTCCTCTAGTGTTGAAAATGCTAGTCATAGAGTACATGTATATTTAGATTTGTTTGTTTATTTGTTTTTTAAAGTCCTGGTTGATATTCTCCCCCAAAATTGTAGAATTTTACCTACCCACCAATGACACATGAAAGTGAAAGTGAAGTTGCTCAGTCGTGTCCGACTCTTTGTGACCCTATGGACTGTAGCCTCCCAGGCTTCTCCTCCGTTCATGGGATTTTCCAGGGAAGAATACTGGAGTGAGTTGCCATTTTCTTTTTCCAGGGGATCTTCCTGACCCAGGGATCAAAGTCAGGTGTCCCACATTGCAGGCAGACTCTTTACCCTGTGAGCCACCAGGGAATCCCAAGAATACTGGAGTGGGTAGCCTCTCCCTTCTCCAGCAGATATTCCCACCCCAGGAATTGAATCGGGGGTCTCCTGCATTGTCGGCAGATTCTTTACCAACCGAGCTATCAGGGAAACCATTAATGACCGATGAGAGTTCTGGTTATTTCACATCCTCAATAAAGCTTGGTTTTATAATACTTTTAATTTTTGCCCTTTTAATCAATGTGTACTAGTACTTTTTGAGATTTAATGTTGATTTACCCAATGGCTAATAACATTGAGCAGTTTTTCCTGCATATTGTCCATTTTTATATCTTTTGTAAACTTATAAAAATAATTTTTACAGTTTTTACAAAGATTGTTTACTTTTCAGTGTTGAGTTCTAGAAATTCTTTATATGTTCTGGAAACCAGGATATGTTTCACAAGTATTTCTTTTAAGCTGATAAAAGATTTTCCTTTTCATTTTATTGGCAATGTCTTTTGGTGAACGGATGTTTTTATTTTTGATGAATTTAAAAAAACTAATCTAATTCATTTGATTTTTAAAATGTTTCCATTGCCACTGTTTTATTTAAGAAATCTTTATCTATTCCTGAAACATAAAAATATTCTTCATATGTTTTCCTGTAAAAGGTGTTATAAACATAGCTTTTAGTTTTAGGTCTATGGTTTATCTTAATTTCCATGTATGGTAAGCAGTACAGGCTGAGATTCTGTTTTCTTTTGCATATAAATATCTTATAATTCCAGCGCAAATGGTTGAAAAAGACACCCTACCCCTGATAGAATTACTTTAGTGTCTATGATGAAATTTACCTGAGCATGTAAGTGGGTCTCAGTTTCTAGATTCTCTCTTTTATCTATCATTCTCTTTGTAAATCATACAGTCTTGATGCTGTATCTCTATAGTAAATATTAAAGTCGTATAGTGTAAATTACCCATCTTAGTTCTTATTTTTCAAGATTACTTTGGAGAGTCTAAGTCTTTTCATTTCCATATACATTTTAGAATTTTATATTCATTTCTAAAAAATCTCTTTTAGTTTTATACTTGTAATTGCAATGAAATTATAGAATTACAATAAAATTGGTGGAGAACTGACAACTTGAAAATAATATGTCTTTCAGTTCATGAACATGGTATATATCTTCATCTATTCAGCTATTCTTTAATTGTTCTAAGCAATAAATGTCTTATACATGGTTTGTTTAAATACTGAGATATTATGTTTTTATCTTTTATCAATTTTGGTAAATTTATAACTTTGTTTAACACTTTGGTAGTGAAGTGTGCTGGCAATTATTTCTCTTAGATACTTACATATAAAAATATCTTTAGCCACTATTCTTGAAGGATATTTTCAATAGATTTAGAATTCTAGGCTATTTTTCCCCTTTTGGCATTTAATATTGTTATCTAATTGTTTTCTGTGGCTTCTGTTGAGAATGCAACTATCATCTGAATCATTCCCCTGGATATAATGCATTACTTCTGTCTAGATGTTGTCAAGACTTTTATTTATTGTTGGTTTTAAATAGTTTTACTATGCTGTGTCTAGGCTTGTTATTCTTAACATTTAGTCAACTTGATTTCTGATCTTCTTACTTTCACCAAATTGTAAAAATTTTCACTCATTATTTTTTTTTCAAACTTTCTTTCTGCCATATTTTTCTCATTATTATTCAACCAGTTTTTAAGCTTATGTTCTCTTTTTCCTGAACTTTTTATTCTTTATGGTATTCAAATCAGATCATCTTTATTGATCTATTTCCAAACTCACTTTTTCCTTAGTCGAATTTAAGTCCATTTTTCAGATATAATATTTTTCAGCTCTTTATTGTCTCTTACTCCTTTTTGTAGTTTTTATTGTTGAAATTTTCATTGCTTGTTTCATTGAATTCACATTTTTTTACCTCATTTATCATAGTTATATTACTGCTTTTAAGTGTTGTTATTTTCAACATCTTGGGATTAATATCTGTTTAGGTTTTTTTTTTTTTTTTCCCCATAAAGAATGGATCAGTCTTCCTTATTCTTTATGTATCAGGTAATTTCAACTTTTCCCAGACTGTATGAATGATATATTTTGGAGGCTGTGAATTCTGTTATATTCCCCTGAAGAATACTGATGTTTTTATTTTAACAGGCAGCAAACTTGTTTAGACTCAAAGTAAAACACATTCTCTAAATCTATAACTCGATACTCAGTTCAAATCCTTTTCTTCATCCGCCCACCCCGCCACTCTCTTCAACAAGGCTTCTTTCAGTTTGCAACATGCATGCATGTTTCACGAAGCACCTACAGATTTTTCAACGAGTTTACTCATCAAATATGAAAACCTCAACTCTGGATCTCTGCTAGGACACCATAACCACTTTCTAGGGTCTACGATTGCCCTCTAGTCTACTCAATGACTCTTCAGGCCCAGAAGGTCATACATTTTCTATCGGAGTTCTGGCTGCTCTGAGTTACTCTCAGGCTAAAAGCCGTAAGTGTTGGAAGCTCCCTCACTTTTTCACTCTTCCATATTGAAATCCCCTTCATAGTATGCCTATGTTTTTTTCACTGTGCTAGAGTTTATTGTCCAGAGCATAATTTATCATTTTTATCTGTGGGGTGATCAGTATGTAAGATTGTTACTAGGTCATCCCAGAGGCAGAACTTCTATGGTAGAGATTTCGCTTTCTTTGGAATCACATGCTATTCTTTGTTCTACATTGTCTGATAATTTTGATTACTATATTTAGAGAGATTCTAATTTGTGTTTAAGCTATATTCTAGACATTCTAATCAGTATATAATACATGTAATGCTTTTCTCTTTGTTAAAGATATATAAGAAGGAAAGAAGAACTATAATTACAAACCAAATATGTGTAATGTTGTATTGTTCTGGAGAAATAATATATGAAGTTGAGAAAGAGATTAGAGAATATTGTGAGTGTGGCAGCTAATCAGAGATTCTGGAACTTGGTTAATATGCTAACATGAGAGAAGAATAAATATTTTCTTGGAATTTTCCAAACCGTAGTGTGGCTGAAACTTAATAAGCAAATATAAGGATTTCATTAGGCCAGATTAAAATAATTGTGAGGGGCCAAATCAACCAGATGTTCTACAGATTTTGTTAAGGGAATTGGATATAATTATAAGTATGGAGGTAATCAGTTGAAACGTTGTTAGCAAGGAGTGACTCATCTTGAAAAAACTACATCTTCCAGTGTCTAAATCCACCCTGCTAAAGCCCAAGCTTATTTGAAATCTTATATATGATATTTAAAATGCACGTAAAATATAGCATGTCTGTATAGACTCAAGTTAGAAATAACTATGTAAAGTGAAATACTGCTACCAGAAAAACATTAGTTTGTTAATAAAACTATACAATATTTAGCTATGGAGAAGAAATTAACAGTTTAATTCCATTAGAAGAGTGTTAAAATCTTTCAATGTCAGTAAATCTCTTTGCTTTATGAAGCCATTCTCTTCTATCCTGTCCCATAGTGATGACTGTTTTTTCTGAAGCTCCAAACCTATATACATACATCAGAATTTGCAGTTTTGATGTGTCAGTAGTAGCCACTATTATTCACAGGGGATAGTTTTAGCACTCTACCACTAGCAAAGATTTCCTAAAGCAAATAATTATGTTGTCACACTACATGTTTTTAAGGACAAAATTATGCACAACAAAATATCATTAATTAATGATAAATATCTGAACTCTTGTATATTTATAATCAAGTGGTGACATTTTTGTAGGGGAGTTTCATGGTAATTGAATAACCAACACATATCATGTTAGTTTCTCAAATTTTACAAGCCAATACTTTATTTTGATGAATATAATCACCTTATCCCATTCTTCAGGGTTTCTGATGTACCTATTTGTAATAGAAAAGTGGCCCACAACCCCTTTGAAAACACTCTTCACTAGCAAAAAAATTTCTCAAACTTTTCTTTTTCATTTCGTATTTATAAAAATATAATTTTCACTCATTAAAATTTATTACATGTATTTAATCATATGTCAGAAACTGGAAAGGAGCTGAGCTTTCATCCTACTTGTAGGCAACAAATTAGTCTGATTTTATCTATACATACACATATACACACACTGACAGAAGACATAAAATGATTTGAGATCCTTTGGTCAGAGACACACAATATTTATTATTCATAGCAAAAGTAGCAACAAGAACAATATATGAGCACTGATTACTCAAACTCTAGTCATCACAGGGTGACACAGTGAGGAACATATAGTACTTGTACATACAGTAACCTGGATCACGGGAGAGAAAATTAGGAAAGTCTGAACATATTAGATCTGTGACTGGCCTGACTTGCTTGAGAGAGAGACACAGAGAGAGAGAGAGAGAGAGAGAGAGATCTTATGTTTATTTTTGTATGTAAACAAATATCTCCAGAGGTGAGGAAAGATTTCTTTTTATTACCTCCAGATATCTTTGGAGAGGGAAAGGTGTTTAAGTTGATTATTCTAAAATATTTCCTTATACAATTATTCTTAAGTTTGCTGTAAATGTCTTTCCTAAGAGAATCAGCAAGATGCATAAAAATTAGATATTTAAGGAGAATTGTCTCCCAACTACAGTCACCTTGTCTTTATAACTAAGTGCTACCTCTTGATTCCTGCAATCCTGGTATCCCGTTATCCCCGTGCATTTTGGGATTCAAGCTGGATGGTAGCATTCTGACCTGCATGAACATACAATGGCCACAGAACTCTTCAGGGATGCTGGAACTCCCCTCACAAATTTGTCACATTTTTTGCACGTGAAAGGTAGGTTCTATGTACCCTCCTAGCATGACTGAACAGACCTTAACATGGTAAATGTATTCTAACATGCTAATATCTCTAAGTGTTTGGACATTTTTCTCCATAGTTTACTAAGATAGTTTTGATATTTCAACTTCATTTAGTGTATGTAGTTCATGTTAGGGTCTTTCAAGAAATCAAGCAAAACAACGTTTAGAGCCCTAACATCTTCAATCAAACACTGAGTCCAGGATCCCTGGTTAGTGGTCCCATATCAATAAATAGGGCTTGATCTAATTTTATGTTCTTTCCACCATTACCCACACCCTTAAAATCCATTCCCACACATATTCCCTGGATCTCTGTATCTGTGTATATACTGAAAATGCAGTTATTTTGATGTGTAAGTCACTTTTTCATGGTTCACATCTTGCACCTTATCCTTTGAGACCTCTTAGTGGTTGAGTCTAAATATAGGACCAGGCTATATATAGTTCTATGCAGTTATAGGTCTAGAAACAAAAAGATGCCTGGAGTGGGCCCTAAATAGCAACAGCAGTGCCTTGCAAGGCAGCAGTCTCAGGAAGGCTTATGCTGACAGAGGAGAATTTGGGGATTTGCTTTCACTTGCTTCTAAGTGTTCTGCATATATAACACCATTTGAATTTTCAGGATCTTATTCCTTCTGAAACAATGAGGTGGGAGATTCAGTTTGCACTGTGATCCCATAATGCACAAAATGAGACTCTGATTTTTTGTTTCCAGCTTTATTGAGATGTAATAGACATATAACATTGTGAAAGTTTAAGCTATACTACATATTGATTTGATACATTTATATATTGCAAGATTATCACCATTGCACAATTACAGAGCCATCACTTAATTAACATTTCTTTGTGGTGATGAGAGCCTTTAAGATATACTCTCTCAGCAACATTCAAGTCTATAATACAATATTACTAACTATAAGCAGTCATACTGTACATTAGATCCCCAGAGTTGTTAATCTTATAACTAGAAGTTTTCACCCCCAGACACATATTTTCTGTAACCCAACCCCTCATAACCACCACTCTACTGTCTGTTTCTCTGAGTTTCTGACTTGTTTTCATAACTCTCAGTTCTGTGGCAACAGGAGATAAAGTTTTCTTTCAAAGCAGATACAGAAGCTTTCAGGTCATTTATACTCAGCTGAACCTGAGAATTTGAAGCCCTGTGATAACCTTTTCTTTCCTTACTGTTTTTCCACTATAATCAGGAGAAATATTATTCTCTTAGTTTGACTAAAATATTCTAAACCAGCAAATGAATGGTCATGTAGAACATCATTTCTTTATGTATTTTGTTAGGAGTACACAAGGTGATATTTTGGCTACCTCTGTTGCCAAATCAGAACGTGGACTTTGAGAGCCCTTTTTTTAACCTCTGAAAATCATAATCATTAGTGCTTAAAGTCTAAGCAAGTAGAAAAGCAATTCAGCAAAACCTAGAACCAATTTAGGAACTTCATCCTTATCTTGCTATTCCTCTGCAACCACACCTGTAACTAAAATCTGTTACCAATCAGGGTTCAACGGGAAAAGCAAAATAAGAAATATATATATATATATGTATATATATATATATAGAGAGAGAGAGAGAGAGGCTTATAAGGCCAATTTAACACCCAAAGTGCTGGTTATGAACAAGGGTAGGCTAGAACTCTTGCACATCAATTGAAGATGTTTGTCAGAGGCAGAATTTCTTCTCAAGAAAACCTCGATTCTGTTTTTAATGGTGTTTAACCAATTACTTCATGCCCACCTAGATTATCTTGGATGATCTCTTTTACTTAAAGTCATTTAAGTAATGGATTATGGATCATAACCACATATATAAAAAACCTTCACAGCAATGACAAGGTAAGTGTGTGACTAAGTAACTGGTAACTGTAGCCTACTCAAGTTAACATATAAACTATTCAACATAATAGAGAAATAGTGTATTATTCTAATAAAATTGGTAAACAGAATAATATAATCAAACATTGTTACTGCTCTTTCTTTAAGAACTATACCAATAGATAGGCAAATAATAGATGTGGAGAAATGTGTCTTTTTTAAAGTATACCAAGCAATAATTTAAAAAGAAATGATAGAATATCACCACTTAGCCATACCAG
Source organism: Giraffa tippelskirchi (assembly GCF_054371585.1). Taxonomy (NCBI): domain Eukaryota; kingdom Metazoa; phylum Chordata; class Mammalia; order Artiodactyla; family Giraffidae; genus Giraffa; species Giraffa tippelskirchi. Next base: position 82,165,092 of record NC_137275.1, on the reverse strand, counting down.
TGAAGTAATGGATATGGACATTGCATACAAATAAAAATGAGAGAAAATCAGACATTACCGTTCCCTGTCCTTGATGAAAGAATGTACCGCCATTTATAACCTTGCCAAAGAAATGAACCTGAATCTGGTCAGGTCTCTATATTCATCTGCCAATATCCAGAAAAGGCAAAGGAAAAACCAAATTTTGAACTACACTGAGCATATAAGAACAACCGAATCCAGACTGTGGGAGCTTCTTGATATTGAATAGTCAATAGTCTTCAATGGATAAAATTATAAAAAATGAAAAGAATAGGGGATTGTCTGCTAAAATTAATGTTATAAAATCTATATTTTTTAAAAGAACAAAACTATGGTATTAGGTATACAAACATATGACTATCTGAAAAGCAGTATTTATATGATAGATTATTTGTTCTATAGTTACATAGGGTATCAACATTTTCATTACTCTCCTCATAGGAACCAGTTCTTCTCCTGTTTGATAGATGAGATCCTTGTCAATTAGGATGTTTCATTTTATGAATTTTTGATAATGGGGATATGCCAACATGTAAATTATTATAGGGTCCTAGGAAATCTATTATTGATAGCTTTGACATCTGTTGTTTTGAGATATTCAACACCCATTCTACAATTTTTTATTCTAAAAGCAGAACCATTCTTTTTGGGAAACTTGTCTCTATACGGAGCTTACCCAGTCACTCCCTGTTCATGGTTTTGGGGCCACTGTAAAGGTGCAACAGGTCAGAGTTTATCAACCCTAAGCTGCAGTAAAGACACGGGGAAGAGATAGGGATTCATTTACTCAACAAATATCTGTGACAAAATTAGACCAATCAGAGTTCTTCCAAGGGCATTTTTTCATTGTTATTCAATGTCCCTTTCATACTGGCCCTGATCAGCTGTTAGAATGTGAGTCTTGTTCCCCCTGCAGGCTCTCTATCAACTATATGAATAGAGAATTTGAGTATGAAAGAATCATGTCCTCAACATCATTCATTTCATGAATCCAGCAGTGACTGAACCCACAGAGTGTAGTTTCCCCAGTTTAAGTTTGGTTTCTATAATTTGTATCTAAAAGCTTTTATCAATAACATATTGTGAATATTTGAAGATTTCTAGAACCTAAAATAACAGGGTACACCATAAAATTATTTCTTTTCTAAAGACCATGTGACATGGGTTTTATGTGATGTGAGAGAACAGAGTTGGGGGGATATTTAGGAATAACTATTTTGTAGCATATAGTGTGTTTTTAAGAATGTTTTCAAACTTTTGTATAGTAGAATGTTTACAGTCGATAGAATTAAGATTCTACAGTGAAGACACTGAAGTGTTACAGACACGTAAGGTTACAGAATGACAGGAGTAGCATCGATGGGAGCATGGATAATTAAAACAAGTTTGTTCTTAGAAAAGAAAATGGAATCAACCATTCGAAATGTATAATATGATATATTCAGAAAACTAACCACTGATGCTTCAAAATAGTCTTTTCCTAATCACCTTAAAAAATCACTTACCAAATATAGTTTTTAAAATGAATATTGTATTAAGATACTAAGTATATAAACATGTCTGAGAATTTTATTTAAAACTCTTTAAAAAAGAAGACATCTCAAAGTTGCTAAATGATTTTTTAAAAGGTAAAATATTTTCAAGTTTATGCTAAAATTAGATCCTTTCACTTATTTTATTTATGTGAGTTTATTTACCAATATCATTCCACAAAGGTAATGCATTTTGAATTTTAAATATTGACATTATAAATTATAATATCTGTCTTCAAAAGGTAAACAGAAAGAATTATCTATTGTAAAAATATTTCTTTATATGTACAGCATGCCTCTTTTGGCATATCAACATAGCTATAACTCACTGGTAAAAAGATATACACATATTGACAAAGCATTTATTAATATATAGAATTACAGTAATTCCAGAAAGTCTGCTTCTGTAAGCACTCTAAACATCGGACATTTCCAAGAAGTGTTCTGAAGTCTAATAATTATCATCCCAGATGCTGAATTGTGTCTCCATGGGACAGCTGAATGAGCTGTCACATTTGACAGAGTTGCCAATCTTAAACCTGCTATGACTCCTTTCTGTAAACTTCTCTCTCTGGGGCATTAGAAAACTGGGGCATTAATTAACTTTTGTTTCCAAGCAGGGTTTCATTTTTCATGATATTACTTCATTTTGTTAAAATTATTGGATTCAAAATGATTTTCACATTTCATTTATTACAATAAGTACATATATTTGTGCACTATTTAAATTCAAGTTGCTAACCTAACTAAGCCTGGAGAAGGAAATGGCAACCCACTTCAGTATTCTTGCCTGGAGAATCCCATGGACAGAGAAGCCTGATGGGCAGTGTATGGGGTCGCAACGAGTTGGACACGACTGAGCAACTAACACACACACACACACACACACCCTAACTAAGATAAAATTGGGAGTTCATTAAAACACAAATGTCCCTTTAATACTGAAACAGGAACTTTTATACATAATTCAGAATTTCACGCAAGACAGGCACAATAAAGGACAGAAACGGTAACAGAAGCAGAAGTTATTAAGAAGGGGTAGCAAGAAGAACTATACAAAAATATCTTAATGGCCCAGATAAAAACAATGGTGTGATAACTCACCTAGAGCCAGACATCCTGGAGTGCTAAATCAAATGGGCCTTAGGAAGCATCAACGAGCAAAGAAAGCTAGTGGAGGTGATGGAATTCCAGCTGAGCTATTTCAAATCCTAAAAGATGATGCTATTAAAGCGCTGTACTCAATATGCCAGCAAATTTGAAAAACACAGCCATGGCCACAGGACTGGCAAAGGTCAGTTTTCATTCCCACCTCAAAGAAGGGCAATGCCAAAGAATGTTCAAACTACTGTACAACTGCACTCATTTCACATGCTAGAAAGGTCATGCTCAAAATACTTCAAGCTAGACTTCAACAGTATGTGAACAAAGAACTTCCAGGTGTACAAGCTGGATTTCAAAAAGGCACAGGAACAAAAGATCAAATTGCCAACATCTGCTGGATCATAGAAAAAAGCAAGAGAATTCCAGAAAAATATTTATTTCTGCTTCATTGACTACACTAAATCCTTTTATTATGTGGATCATAGCAAACTACGGAAAATTCTTAAGGAGGTGGGAATACTAGACCACCTTATCTGCCTCTTGAGTAACCTGTATGCAGGTCAAGAAGCAACAATTAGAACTGGACATGGAACAGCAGACTACAGACTGGTTCAAAATGGAGAAAGGGATACATCAAGGCTATATATTGTCACTGTGCTTTTTTAACTTATATGCAGAGTACATCATGCAAAATGCCGGGCTGGATGAAACACAAGCTGGAATCAAGATTGCCAAGAGAAATATCAATAACCTCAGATATGCATATGACACCACCCTTATGGGAGCAAGCAAAGAGGAATTAAAGAGCCTCTTGATGAAGGTAAAAGAGGAGAGTGAAAAAGCTAGCTTAAGACTCAACATTCAAGAAACTAAGATCATGACATCTGGTCCCATAACTTCATAGCAAATTGATGAGGAAACAATGGAAACAGTGACAGACTATTTTCTTGGGCTCCCTCCAAAATTACTGCAGACAATGACTGTAGCCATGAAATTGAAAGACGTTTGCTCCCTGGAAGAAAAGCTATGACAAACCTAGACAATGTATTAAAAAGCAGGGACATTGCCAATAAAGGTCTGTCTAGTCAAAGCTATGGTTTTTCCAGGAGTCAAATGTAGATGAGAGATTTAGACCATAAAGAAGGTTAAGCTCTAAAGAATTAATGCTTTTAAATTGTGGTGTTGGAGAAGGCTCTTGAGAGTCCCTTGGCCAGCAAGGAGATCAAACCAGCCAATACTAAAGAAAATCAACTCTGAATGTTCATTGGAAGTACTGATAGTGAAGCTGAAGCATTAGTACTTTGGTCACCAGATGTGAAGAACGGACTCATTTTGGAAAAGACCCTGATCCTGGGAAAGATTGAAAGCAGGAGGAGAAAGGGACGACAGAGGATGAGATGGTTGTAATGCATCACTGACTCAATGGACATGAGTTTGAGCAAACTCCAGGGGACAGTGAATGACAGGGAAGCCTGGCTTGCTGCAGTCCATGGAATCACAAAGAGTCGGACATGACTGAGCGACTGAACAACAGCAATTCAGAATTATACTGATGTATGATAAATTTTTCCGAAAAAGCAAGCTTATTTTTGAAGACATGTTGATGATTTAAATGTTAAAAATTCATAGACATAAAAAAGAAAGTAGATGTATCATGAACCTATGTAATGTTTTTAAAATTCTTGCATAAATTCTGTGTTCCCACAAGGGAAAAATACTTGAATTAAGAGTATATTCAACTTATTGTAGAGAAAATTTAGAAAACTTTTCCATGTGATATATTCCAAAATGTTTTGAGTTTCCAAGGAGAAAACATTACACCAGTGAAAAATATTTAGGTATATTTTTAGAGCTTGGCATTTTTGAATAGTTTAACCTGAATGCATCTTTATTATATAGTGTCAGTTTCAACTTACTCGAAATTTTTCACACAATAAATTTCAATTTGAGTATCTTCTCTTAGGGTTCAGGATTAGTTAAAATATTTCAGCAAAATCAGCTGCTTATGAAAGTAGTCAATTGTCATTTACCTTTACCAATATTAATAGTATGTTTAACAAGTAATAATATGCATCCTCCTTTTAGCAGAGAGGCTGCTTACTGACATCTCATTGCTCCACACAGCAGGGCCTCTCATTCTGTTTGGGTGTAATGACTGAGCTAACATCAGTTTTTAAGAATGTGCGTTATCATTATTCATTACAGTACAGCACTGAAGCTTCTTTGGGAGGCAATAAAGAACAAAATGTATATTTTAAAGACCCTCATTTTCCCCCTAAATGTTTGAATTAAGCTGCAGTCTGTGGTGTTCAGAGAATTGAGTTATGTCCTAAAGCGATGCTGCTCTTGAAGTACATCACGCCTGGAGATTGGGCTCTGATTAGCCTCTGAGTTTTCTAATACAGCCTATTGATTTTCTGTTACTGTAGCTGCCTTTGGATTTTCTCTGCTGGTACAGAGTTTTCTATCTTTTGCATGAGAGAATGATGAATGGTTGTCTGCGAGGCTCCAAGCACATACTTATTTCCTCTTCAATAAGGACAAGCGTTAATATCATTTAAGCAGAGAAAAAAAATGAGGAACCAGCACACTTAGGGAGGAATTTGGGTTTTCTTCATATTCTTTGTTGATCCTAACTACTAAACTATTTACATCATACAAAAGTTGACAATCTTATTTGGTACTATTAAATTCTCTTATTATTCTAATGGTGAGGAAAGAATGAACTTCGTTTAAAGGTAAACATACAACTTTTGTGAAAGTATATTTTAAAAGCAATCTCATTTTTACTTTTCAGTTGGCCGCTACATTGATTTTAAATGCAAACAGAGTAGGACTAAGAGGTGAACCACTATTCTGAAAACATTTTTTTTTTTAATCTTGGATAAATAAGGACTAGAGATATAATGTACAACTTAATTAATATAAATAATACTGTTGTATGTTATACATGAAAGTTAAGAGAGTGAATCCTAAGAGTTTTAACCACAAGAACAAATATTTTTCTTTTATTTTGTGTTCATATGAGATGGTGGTTGTTCACTAAACTTATTGTGGAAATTATTTCATAAATCGTAACTTTATACTATATATTGTAAACTTATGCATTTCTATCTGTCAATTATATCTCAATGAAGCAAGCAGGAAAATTCTTATTTGGAGTGGAATTTCTTATTTCCGTTCTTCTTATGAATGAATATACAAAATCATAATCATCTAGAACATCCTACATGCTGTATGCATGCTCAGTCGCTTTAGTCGTGTCCCACTGTTTGTGACGCTGTGGACTGTGGCCCGCCAGGCTCCTCTGTCCATGGGATTCTCCAGGCAAGAATACTGGAGTGGGTTGCCACGCCCTGTTCCAGTGGGTCTTCCTGATGCAGGAATTGAACCTATCTCTTAGTCTCCAGCATTGGCAGGCAGGCATTTTACCAACAGCGACACCTGGGAAGCCTGAAACTTCCTACAATTTGTATAAAATAATAATAATAATAATTTCAATGTCAGCGGACTCTGATTTTTTTTTCTTTTTTTTCCGGTAAGGATAACACATTGTCGATCTATGTTCACTACAATCAGAGTCAGAGAAATAGAATTTTGAGCAAGCGATACCTTGAAGCAATGGTCTGTGTGACACCTGTAGCAAGTGAGGGAAGCAGAATAAGTCTGGAAAAAGCTAGGCACAGATGTAAATGCAGGCAAAGTCTGTCTTCGGTCTCATTTCACAGGGAATATTACCACTCTGTTGGTACCCACCATGAAGCAAGGGCCCTACCTTTTTTTCACCCTTGTCAGTAAGTCATTGATCACAGGCTGCCTAAGAAGTGGAAGAGAAACATAATTTCCTATATTATCTTCTTGCCAAGCAGTTCCCATCAGGAGAGAACAATATTCAAGGGAAGAGGCAGCTGTGAGCTGCTAGCAGTCAGTACTTACAGCAGCCTTCAGAGTGGATCTGAGCAAGGCAATAGCAATGCCTGCTGTATAGGTCAAGTTCAGATTGACAGTTCTGGTCTGACTTGCTCCCATATAGAGATGAAAACATTGCATATTGTACCTATTGCCTTTAAAATGGGGATCTGTTAAAAGGATTCATGGGTAATATGAAATTATAGTTGATCATATAAATTGACCAGCAAAACATTTGCTTTGCAATTTATGGATGAAAATCACAAGATAGTCTACATTAATTGAATCCACATTTTTATACCTGTTTAAAATATATTTATAATTTTAGTATTCAGTAAACTATAAATAAAATAATTTGATTGCTATGTTCCTATTATTAATTTTTATTCTTTCAAAGATTTCCCATAAAAGGCAATGTGTGCCATTTCAGTGTTGTGCAAGAAAAGAGGATACAAAATGATCCACTTCTATTTTTATCAATTTCATTTAGGAGATGAAAAAGGTAAACAAATAGTTTAATGATTCAAAAAGAGTAATAAATATGACAGCAACGGAAATTTCGTTACACTTTTAAAAAGTCTACCAAATTCTTCATAGAACAATGAGCTCATAGCTTCTGAAATTTGGAACTATCATTCTGTCATACCACAACCCATAAATGATACATTTATCTGGGCTTCCCCACACGTGGCATCATCCTCAGAATAAAACCGAATTATATTCAAAGAAAAGGTAGAGAACTTGTCAAGAAGTCCAGGTATGCATGTAAATTTATTTAGAAATACTGTTTTGCTTCACGAAGTGTTGTTTTTATTGAAGATTTAACCCAATTTCATTTTCCAATACCTTGGGTTTTTAGTTTTCTTTTCACCTGTAAAAATATTCGGTGTTTTCTTTGCTCATGTTCACAAATCACTGAAATAAGGTTTATATATATGACATTTAAAATTTTTATTGGTGCCAAATACTCTGACTTACTGATTCTAGAATATGAAATACTGGCTACTGTGAATAATAGATTCTGGAGTGATTTCAAGTCACAACAGGATAGGGATGAGCTTGTACTCTTAGATAATTCTCCAAGCAGACAACTCAAAGTATATAAACTAATATCCATCCAGTTTTGCCTTGGCACCTTGGTATTTATTCTACACAGGAGCCTTTAATATTGATTACAAGTCATATGAAGTTAGACTGATATGCTTTCTTCCATCTTCTTTCCAAAAATAAATTATGCCAGAAATTCAAAGTTAATGGAGCAATCTCATTATAATACATCTCTGCTGGGCATTCTTTCACTTTGGTTAAATAATTGAGGGAATTAGACAGGTGGAGCTATGTAGTATGATACAAGCATACACATCCTCAGGCTGAATTGATGTGAAATTAAAGGAACAGGTTAGGAAGAAGAGTTCTGGCAAGATCATATGAGTTCACAGTATGCTATAGTCTTTAGAACCTTTCATGAATTTTCAGTGACACCAAGAAAATGTTAATTCAAGCTTTGACCTCATTTCCTAGCTGCAACAGAAATGATAAGGTATGCTGATGGACTAAGTCTAACAAACTTCATTGTGGTAGGGTATCAACTAGCCTAATTCATTACTTGTCAGTCAGTAGAATGTTAACCTATTAGCATATAGTGTTTTGTGAATTCTTGAAGGATCAATGCAAACTTCACAGAAAGGAAATATTCATTCATTCCTGATTAAAATAAATTATTGCAATTTGAAAATAATTTAGTAATAGTAACCAATTGGATAAAGGATATATATAGTCATTGGTATGCTGAAAAGCACACACTGGGGCCACTTGTAAACTTGGTCAAGTTGTTGTTGTTCAGTCGCTAAGTTGTGTCCCACTCTTTGAGACCCCATGGACTGCAGCACGCCAGGCTTCCCTATTCTTCACCATCTCCTGGAGTTTGCTCAAACTCATGTCCATTGAGTTGATGATGCCATTCAGCCATTTCATCTTCTGTTGTCCCCTTCCCCTCCTGCCTTCAATCTTTCCCAGTATCACAGTCTTTTCCAATGAGTCGACTCTTCGCATTAGGTGGCCAAAGTACTTAAACTCAATATGCCTTAATTATCTCATATTTAGTATAAAGGTAATAATAGTGTGCTCTATGTGGAAATATAAATGCAAAAATACCTAGAAGAGTACCTAGCACATATAGGTACTAGCTATTAATATTCAGCAGTAATCTTAAGAAAATTATTAAGAATGTATAAAAATTTTGCTGCAAGAACTTTTATAGTGGAAAAATATAAATAAACTTCAGGTCATAGCATTGATGTTGGAATGACTGAGCTAAATCCTTAAGTTGGAACCCTACACAGCCATGTGAAATGGCATTATAGAAATGTATTTGTGGTACAAAATATATTAATGTTATATCACTAAGATTAAACTAAAAACAGTATATGAAGCATGATTTTAATTTTATTAAAATTAAAATAAATGCATACAGATATGCTAAGTAATTTTAACATTGGAAACAGAGTGTTAAGATTGACTATTTTAAAATGTAGATGTATGGGTAATTTTATCTGATTAAATTTTATTATGTTACACTGGATTTTTTAAATAAAACTTTTGTTTTAAGAAAGAAATAAATTAATTTAAAGGCTTAAAAGTTCTCGCAAATTGTACTAAACACAGTTTCTAATCTGCTAAGTGATCTTGTAGAGATATACCTCTAAACAGGGCCTTTTTTATATAAATGATGTAAACCCAGCAAATTTGGGCTATTTCTATATAAGTGCCTTATACAGAAAGTCTTCTGTTTTTAAATGTAACAAATCTAAAACTCTATAGGAGATATTTTCTCATTATTGATCTAAGGTAATAATGAGAAATCATTCATTGGCTACACTTATGTCTTCAAAGAATAAAAATACACATCTCACCTTATAGTTAGCAATCTAGAAAAATAGAAACTTGACAAAGCCTTTAGCTGAGACTAATAAAATCAGCCCCCATTATTTAGCCTACAGTGCCTAAAAAGATCACCTTCTTTTGACAGAATGAGCCATGATTTTCAAGAATACTAAAACTACTTTTTTTTTTTAAACTTACAGACATACATCTTTGATGATTAACTTCTGAGTTTTTCATGTACTCCACAATACTGTAAGAAAATATTGTTTTACCAGATACAGCTTTGTTGCCCATGAAAAAAATGTTGTGATGTGTCTACTAGTAAGAACTTAAACATACTTACATAACATTACAAGACTATGTTGAAAAAGAAATTAATACTTCAAGATGTCAAAAATGCACTTGGTGTTCACTGTTCATAGAGAAGAAAACCTGTAACATGCCTAAAAGTTAAAGACAGGAAATGTTATTAATGAGATGATTTCACCCTAATGCACAGAAGAAATCTATCTAGAAGAAATCTAACAAAATTTCCCAGCATGCCACCATGAAAAAATCACTAGTTGACATGAGTTGCCCTTATTTAAGCAAGGGTTATTATACTCCCAGCTTAATCTATTATTTAATTAATTAATTCATTTACTTAGTTGTAGCATACTGTTGCCAGATGAAGGAAAAAATAAAAAGAAAAACAGCTCAATTAAGGCTAGAATAAAAAAATTTACATGTCACCAGAAGCTACCACTAAATTTTCAGAGTATGGATCTTGGCAGGAGACAGAGTACACCTATGCTTTAGTTTCCTTAGAAATGAGATAGAATAAAGCCAATTAAAGGGAGAAAGAGGAGTTGTGATACCGAAAAGCTCATGTCTATTGATTAAAGGAAAATTTGATTCTTCTTAAGATCCATGTATCCGGTAAATTCTTCCAGTTTATGACTTTTCCTACTCTTAGTTTCTTCCCCTTTCCTCCACCCCTAACCCTGAGTGTGGCTGGAGAGCTGACAAATACACACAGTACATTCAGTTGCCAAATACCTGGAAGCACATGTCAGCCATGATTATCAACAAGCTGTGCTACATGCCAGTTTATCCCACAGGGGCTCTGGGATTATGTACATGTTGTTAGTCCACACTGCCAACAGACTCCGTGTAACACACAAATAGAAGCAGAATCCTTCTCAGATCTAACCACACATTTCAGATCATGACTTTGTTTTTGTTTATATACCTTGTATTTCAAAATGGGTTTATATTTATCCCAAGGAAAAATAAAGATAAAGAGACTGGGTCTGATCATATATCTTTCTGGGAATTACTCCCAGAAATTGTATACTGAAAATCTGTTCCAAAAATATAATTTCCAGATAGCTAAGTGGGCAAAATATCAGCTTGTTATTCATTTGCTTATTAAAAAGCAGATCAGAAACATACCTACCCTGTCTTTTAATGATTAGTGTCTAATATTTAACTGTCTACTCCCTGCCTACTTATCCAAACATAAACCTTCTTTTACACAAATACAGAAATCTAGAAGACTATCCTCTGAATTAAGTGCTGCTTTTAATGAATAAATAATTCACAAACTACTACCTTCTTCGTGAAAGTTTCCAAAAATTGGATAGTATTATGAATGTTTTCCTATCACCATCTACTCTAGCTTTCAAAACTCATATTTCACATTTTGCTAAATTTGCAAATTGTGTGAATGTAATGGGTTTCACTTTATGGATTTACCTTTGTGACAGTTAAATCGCTGCTACCAACATATTTGTAAATTTTCACATTAGAATTTCTGTTTTAATTTGCAAAGTCAAAATCAAGGTGGTTGAAATGGAAATAAACTAGTTGACTTCTGAAACATTTATAAGAGATATTTACTCATTTCACTTGGCCATCAAGAAATCTAGTAAACAATCACTAAACTTGAAAGTATCAGGGAAAATAGAGAAAATTAAAGTAAAAGCTATCATCCATTCTGTAATCTAGCTCTCTTTCACCTCATTATTATTGCTCTTTTATACTTCATATCAGTTTAGACTTTGCTGCTCAAATTCAGGTAGTTGACCTTGAATTATTTATATAACTTCTGTTAGCTACAAATTGTTTGTTTACATGAATTACAAAATAGAGTTATTGAAAGACTAAATTAAATAGGATATGTGAAGTAGCAAGCATATTGTAGATTTTAATACACAGTTCAGTTCAGTCGCTCAGTCGTGTCCGATGCTTTGCGACCCCATGAATCGCAGCACGCCAGGCCTCCCTGTCCATCACCAACTCCCAGAGTTTACCCAAACTCATGTCCATCAAGGCAGTGATGCCATCCAACCATCTCATCCTCTGTTGTCCCCTTCTCCTCCTGCCCCCTATCCTTCCCAGCATTAGGGTCTTTTCCAATGAGTCAACACTTCACATGAGGTGGCCAAAGTATTGGAGTTTCAGCTTCAACATCAGTCCTTCCAATGAACACCCAGGACTGATCTCCTTTAGGATGGACTGGTTGGATCTCCTTGCAGTCCAAGGGACTCTCAAGAGTCTTCTCCAACACAACAGTTCAAAAGCATCAATTCTTCGGTGCTCAGCTTTCTACACCGTACAACTCTCCCATCCATACATCACTCCAGGAAAAACCATAGCCTTGACTAGACGGACCTTTGTTGGCAAAGTAATGTCTCTGCTTTTAAATATGCTATCTAGGTTGGTGATAACCTTCCTTCCAAGGAGTAAGCGTCTTTTAATTTCATGGCTGCAATCACCATCAGCAGTGATTTTGGAGCCCAAAAATATAAAGTCTGACACTGTTTCCATTGTTTTCCCATCTACTTCCCATGAAGTGATGGGACCAGATGCCATGATCTTAGCTTTCTGAACGTCGAGCTTTAAGCCAACTTTTTCACTCTTCTCTTTCACTTTCATCAAGAGGCTCTTTAGTTCTTCTTCACTTTCTGCCGTAAGGGTGGTGTCATCCGCATATCTGAAGTTATTGATATTTCTCATGGCAATCTTGATTCCAGCTTGTGTTTCTTCCAGCCCAGCGTTTCTCATGATGTACTCTGCATATAAGTTAAATAAGCAGGGTGACAATATACAGCCTTGACGTACTCCTTTTCCTATTTGGAACCAGTCTGTTGTTCCATGTCCAGTTCTAACTGTTGCTTCCTGACCTGCATACAGGTTTCTCAAGAGACAGGTAGGATGGTCTGGTATTCCCATCTCTTTCAGAATTTTCCACACTTTATTGTGATCCACACAGTCAAAGGCTTTGGCATAGTCAATAAAGCAGAAATAGATGTTTTCCTGGAACTCTCTTGCTTTTTTGATGATACAGTGGATGTTGACAATTTGATTTCTGCCTTTTCTAAAACCAGCTTTGAACATCTGGAATTTCAGGGTTCACATATTGCTGAAGCCTGGCTTGGAGAATTTTGAGCATTACTTTACTAGCGTGTGAGATGAGTGCAATTGTGTGGTAGTTTGAACATTCTTTGGCATTGCCTTTCTTTGAGATTGGAATGAAAACTGACCTTTTCCAGTCCTGTGGCCACTGCTGAGTTTTCCATATTTGCTGGCATATCGAGTGCAGCACTTTCACAGCATCATCTTTCAGGATTTGAAATAGCTCAATTGGAATTCCATCACCTCCACTAGCTTTGTTCGTAGTGATGCTTTCTAAGGCCCACCTGACTTCACATTCCAGGAAGTCTGGCTCTAGGTGAGTGATCACACCATCGTGATTATCTAGGTCGTGAAGATCTTTTTTGTACAGTTCTTCTGTGTATTCTTGCCACCTCTTCTTAATACCTTCTGCTTCTCTTAGGTCCCTACCATTTCTGTCCTTTATTGAGCCCATCTTTGCATGAAATGTTCCCTTGGTATCTCTAATTTTCTTGAAGAGTTCTCTAGTCTTTCCCATTCTGTTGTTTTCCTGTATTTCTTTACATTGATCGCTGAGGAAGGCTTTCTTATTTCTGGTAGTCAATATCTTTTAATTCTCCTATTCTTCATGTTTTATTTCTCCCTTCTCCAGGGGATCTTCCAATCCCAGAAATCGAACCGGGGTCTCCTGCGTTGCAGGCGAATTTTTTACCAACTGAGCTATCAGGGAAGCACCATATTCTTCATATTAACCCTTATCGCCCATTCCCTGAGATGTACAGCTCTACATGCAACGTTATGATGTGTAGAGTTTTTTAAGTCTAGGCTTGTTTACTCTCCTGCAGATACATTTTCCTAATTATTACTGAGTGAGGATTCTGATTAACCCGTGTCTCCTGCATTGTACGGAGAAGGCAATGGCACCCCACTCCAGTACTCTTGCCGGGGAAACCCCATGGACGGAGGAGCCTCGTAGGCTGCAGCCCATGGGGTCGCGAAGAGTCGGACACGACTGAGCGACTTCACGTTCACTTTTCACTTTCATGCACTGCAGGAGGAAATGGCAACCCACTCCAGTATTCTTGCCTGGAGAATCCCAGGGACGGAGGAGCCTGGTGGGCTGTTGTCTATGGGGTTGCACAGAGTCGGACACGACTGAAGCGACTTAGCGGCAGCAGCCTGCATTGCAGACAGACGATTTACCATCTGAGCCACCAGGGAAGCCCGATTAATATACAGGCATACTTAATAAAGAAATCTTGTTTTAAATATCAGCGTTTGTCAATTGATATAATTCAAAGTTCTTCTGATATATTTAATTCAGTATTTTGGGTTTCTTTGGTTGGTTGTTTGGTTGATTAGTTTTTCTTGGCATCTTGCTTAACTTGGTGTCCTGTGACTAACTGCAAACAACCAGACAGACCTTGTTACATATAAACAACTTCAAATGCTTCTCTCTGTGGCTTGAAAGTCCCTAGCACTATGGAAAAATGACACATTGAGCTTTTAATAGATAAAGTTTTGTATTCTTTTTCTAGATTATTTTAAAAGTGTCTGTAAGGGAATTTAAGTTTTATTAAACCTTTGTTATATTTAATTTTTATTCTTTAACCTGTATTAAATTATTGTGCAACTATAAGGACAACCTATATTTCAGAAACTGGAACTATATATCCTTTCCTTGAGCAAAAGTCAAGATCTGAATAAGGTCATATCAATAAATTAAAAGAAAAAAATAATATAATTTCATTCCTCTCTCAACCTCATATTTTCTCCTAACATAAATGGAATAGGGGCATAAGTATGGGATCATAATTATTAAGAGTATGACTCTGGATAATTTACTAAAACACCTTGTCATCTGTTACCCGTTCTGCAGTTTGGGGTAAGAACAGTGTCTAATGCTTGATTTTATGATTGCTAGATAAATAGTGTTCAAGTACTTGGAAGTATCAGTATGCAATAAATGTTAACTGTTAGAAAAGGGAAAACTTTTAAAATAACATGAAAATAATCTGGTATCATGAAATTAAAAAAAATAATATAGATAGATTATTATTCTGACTAAAAAGTACTTCAGGAAATGCCCTGCTAAAATTTTTGCCCACTTGTTGCTATATTAAATGAATAGCCAGAAATGTTAAGATGCAATAGTGATTGAATATAGGTTGCATTAAGGTATATGTAATACTGTTTTATTTCTCATGGAGAATGACAAAAGTGTATATGTTAGATCTCAAGAAAAATGTTCTACCCTTGTTCTACCCTAGATATAACCTACTCTGAGCATAAACATAGGTTTGTGATATTAATGATTATATAGATTTCAGAACTACATAAAATTCTAAAGCACATGATAATTGAACTTGCTGAATTATTATGGTTCATTTTGGAATTACTTAATACAGCCTCTTGTATTCTACATTTATAACGTTATGTCAGTGATTGGAACCTACAAGTAGAAGAGCAATAGTTACAAGAGGGACTAATTATTAATAACGTGCCACAGTTTTAAAATTTAAATAGCAGTTGCTTGTAAGGGGGGAATATGTTGCATTTTGAAAAATAAAAATGGAAATAGTCATTGGAAAGCTAATTACAGATAAAATGGTTAAAATTTTGATTACTTATTGGAAGAGAAAAAAATTATGTCTCATACTCACAGATGTTAATTTATTTTCTTTGTTTTAAATTCAATTTGAACACAGCAAAAGGTAAATGTTAAAAAAACCGGTTTCAAATGATATTTAAAATACTTCATATTAATCTTTCTAAAAACATGAAAAGTTACTTTTTATAATTTTATTCAACTAGAGAATGTTTATTTTGTTTTGCATGTGTACCATAAAATTGCTAAAGTAACAAGCACATGTGCTTAGTCACTCAGTCATGTCCCACTCTTTGCTACCCCATGGATGTAGCCCGCCATGTTTCTCTGTCCATGGGGATTCTCCAGGCAAGAATATTGGAGAGGGTTGCCATGCCCTCCTCCAGGGGATCTTCCAGACCCAGTGATCAAACCCGTGTCTCTTGCATTGCAGGCAGATTCTTTACCAGCTGAGCTTATGATTATTGTACAACTCATTTTAGATTTTTGGAGCATTGTAATTATTGAAATGTTTTCACATATATCTATTTCATCTCTCAAACTATAGTGAAACTATAAGTTCAACCCAGAAATGATAGACAGCACTCTTTATATACCACCTGCTCTCAACCATGTCCCAGTTTTGGCTCACTCTCTGCCTTTTTTATATAAGAAAAATATTTTAAAATATTGCATCTATTAGCTGTACTAATTACTTAATTGCTCAACTATTTGACATGGGATTTGACCAAACTACATTATACAGATAACAAGAGATAAATTCAGTAACCTTGAAGGCTCCATTCCTCCACTGTTGATGATGAGCAAGAAGGCAGAAAGCCCTTCATTAGCCTAGGGAAGCTCATGGAAGAACTGGCTCATAACAGATTCTGAGTTATGCGGACACAGCCTTTTTGTCAGGACATTTTCCTTGAAAAGAAAGTTCTTGTTTTGCTTTTGTCTTGATAGTCTCTGCCTGCTATTTCCCTTAGTAGAAAACAGCTTCACCAGGAGCTCTTTCCCTGGTGCATAATCCAGTCCAGCCATAGCTGATCTGTGTTCTCTGGCCTGAGAGCTCATGGATTTCATGTGCTCTGATACTTCTCTGCCCATATGGTTTATCTCAATAAACCCCATGCATCGATGCAGTTATACGTCAGGGTTAGTAGACAGTGATTTGTGTATCTGTGTGTTGTTTGTATGAAAAAGGATGTTGAGATCTATTACTTTAAGATTAACATGAGAGAACAGATCTCATCACTTAATGGTAAAGGCAACAGGGACAAAGTCTTAAATATATAATACTTGCCTAAGTCTGTTTTCCTGTGTGTTTGGACTAGGAAGAGAAAGTAGGATAACGACATCTTCGTGATTTTCTTCAAAATGCCGCAATACCATTTTATTTAGAATATACTGAGAGCTCTTTTGGAATCAACTGGATCCATGTGATTGGGTTACAAAGGTAGTATTGAAAATGTAAGCAATATTAAACTCCAGCAATTCAAGATAGAATGTTAATGCTAACAGAAGCCCTTCAAGGTTTTTGTTACATTTGTGTATATCTTAGTAGAGCATGCCATCAACACAACTCTTTTTCAGTAAGTATATTATAAACATGTTCATCCTTTTATAATATCATCTTAAAGTATACATGTTTCATCACATAAAGAATATTTAGCACAGTTTATTTCCGATATTTTTAGTACAGCCTAGTAAAGTCACTAATATTTATTGATGTTTTAAGCCACAGAATAATTGGCAAAAAATGCATGTGTCTCTTATTACTCATATCATTTATTTAAATGAACCATACCTACGGGGGATAGTTGGTTTGAGAGATGCCTACAACTATCTACGTGATTGATATTTCCATGGAAATTAGATTAATTTAGCTTTCCAGCAAAGGGAAGTACTACATTCTGATGGCTAGAATTTGTTCCTTGAGACTGAAGGCTACTGCATAATGGCAGTCTAAACATCTATGAATCTCTGACAAGGAAATGGATAGTCTCCCCTAATGTTACAGCTCTCTTGTGATTTTTACCACTCTAATATGAAATTGAAGAAATCTACCTATCATTTCAGGATACATTACGCACTCATTCTAGCTGGGGACTTGACAGAATTCATGAGCTGTTTGCTGAATCTCTTTCAAAGGCAGCGATTAAATCCAAGTTCCTTAATTGTGTAGTCAGAGACCTCCAAATTATGGTTCCACCATTATTGTGATTCATAATCTTCCAAAGAATTACATGAAATTATATAGAATAGGCTATATTTTTCATTACTGCTGTGCTTTTTTTCAAGGACTTCTTTCTCAGCACTGTTTCTCTTTCCTGCCTGCTCTGTTTTCTGTCCAAACATTGCCTGCCTGCCTCCTAGGCTCAATGCATAAGTTGACTCTTCTCTGTGGCTCCCACTGACTCCTTCAGAGCCATCACTGGACTTCATCTGCCTGGCACAGAATTCCCCACAGTCTATCCCCACAGTCTTCTACCATAGATGTTAGGACATGTTTTATTTCCTGTGCTTGATTGTGAGCGTTTTGATGGCATGTGTCTCAAGTATCTCAGCTTTCTCACCTACATGTGGTGCTGCTGGTCAGTTCACTTGAATATGCTTCATCATTTGGTGGCAGAAAAAGGTGCGTGATTTGTATGGATATGCAGTTTAAGTGAAATATAACTGAAACATTGAATGGTTATATTAAAACCATGGGACTGACTTTACTATTCTTTTAGCAGGGATTTTATTTAAGAGAAATGGAATCTTAAAAATGATTCTTACCATTCTGTTGATTTCTATGAAACAATGGCACTATTTTCCTGTGGGTGTGCTCATGTGCTAAGTCGCTTCAGTTGCGTCCAACTCCTTATGACCCCATGGACTTCTCTGTCCATGGGATTCTCCAGGTGAGAATACTGGAATAGGTTGCCATGCCCTTCTCCAGGGGATCTTCCTGACACTAGGGAGCAAACCTGAGTCTCCTGAGACTCCTGCCTCAAAGGCAGAGTCTTTACTGCTGAGCCTCCGGGGAAGCCAATAATAGCACAAGTAAATAAAGTCCAAAAATTGTCCCCAAATCTCATTTGAATTTCATCTTTTCGCATTTCCTGGAATTTGTATTTCTTCCACACATCTTTCCCAGTCATACCAATAATAATTTTAAAAAATCCAAATAAACAGTCATTTCCATGAGAGTACTAGTTGCAGAGCCAATAAATTTGAACTTGGTGATAGTCCTTTAGTGTGGTAGTTTGGTATAAAAGATAGAGCAGGTCAGGTGTGGCCCTGTCCCTTCTATCTATTTATTCTATAACCCCGGGCAAGTTACTCTGCCTGGCTCATCTTCTGTTTGCTCTTGTTTTAGACAAGCTAAGCCTTGTCTAACTGTTGCAACCACATGGACTGTAGCCCGTCAGTCTCCTCTGCCCATGGGATTTCCCCGGGCAAGAATGCTAGAGTGGGTTATCATTTCCTTCTCCAGGGAATTTCCCGAATCCAGGGATCGAACTCATGTCTCCTGCATTGGCAGGTGGATTCTTTATCACTGAGCCACCAGGGAAGCCCCAGCTTCAGTTTGCTCATCAATAAAATGTGGGGAACGATCCTACCCAATAGGCTTTTTATGGGGATGTAAAGCTTATGTAAGTGTTTTATATATGTGACCTATTTATATTACTCACTCTTGGCTCTTAGGCCTACCAGCTGTAGACAAACATTGGCAGAACCAAATTCAAACTTTTTTATTTTTTTATTACTGGAACTCAGCCCAGTCATGTTTCAGGCAGATCAAGTATATTTTAAACTTGCAACATTTTCTTCTATGGAAAATTTTTGTGTTAAATCAGAGTTTCCTTTTGGGAAGTGAAGTGGAAGACCTCTGTAACAGTGCTTCAGATATACTCCGTGCCCATATCCATTGATTCTTTGTTTCAATTTCTAGGAAGTTAATGGCTTTCAAATGGGTCAGGAAAGGATTATGAAACACAGAGCAACAATTTCTCTTATGAAATCTTCTACAGTGCAGGCCCAGAAATAAAATGATTTAGACTTATGTTTGTCTATCATCTGAGGATTAATGTATGTTATTTGGCATAGAGGTAATGGCAATCTGAAGCTTTTCAATTAAACTGAAAATGCTGACACACCAATTCTCTGACCTCATACATATCATTAGATAGATTTGTGTTTGACTGAATCACATGGAGGCATCTTTGTGTATCTTGAAAAATATACCTTCAATTAATGGCATACTGTATTGAATAATTTTCTTGAGAACTAATAATAATTATTTTTATGTGTGTGTTTAGTAAATGATATTATATATGAACTCAGACCAAAGCAATTATTACACAGAAGAAAGCATGAATTTGTTCTTTTTTAGGATTATTATATAAAAAATTAAATGATATCTAATCATTTGCTAGCACCAGTTGAATTTCGTATAATGTTGTCTGTCTGCCTACTGTCACTGGCCACCCACTCCAGTACTCTCGCCTGGAAAATCCCAAGGACAGAGGAGCCTGGTAAACTGCAGCCCATGGGGTCGCTAAGAGTTGGACACAACTGAGCGACTTCACTTTCGCTTTTCACTTTCATGCACTGGAGAAGGAAATGGCAACCCACTCCAGTGTGCTTGCCTGGAGAATCCCAGGGATGGGAGAGCCTGGTGGGCTGTTGTCTATGGGGTTGCACAGAGTCGGACACGACTGAAGCGACTTAGCAGCAGCAGCAGCTGCCTACTGTATATAATTTAAAGGCTTTTCTGTACATAAAGAGTGTTTCCCAGAAGTGTTTTATTCTTTAATTTTCTTTATTAATTTAAAAATAATTTTGTTCTTTTGTAGTATGTCCTACAGAGTAGACACATTTTCTTCTAGTGCTAATTTTTCAGTCACATTTATGTGAATGCTACATTCCAAATTGTTATATTAGAGCTAATCAGTAAGTTATTTCTGCTGTCTTTGAACTCAAGAAGGAAATTCTGAAGGTCAAAGCTTCTCTTGCTCTCTCGTGCATACACTCATTTCCTCTCTCTCTCTTTCTATTTTGTCCTTTCTCCAGCTCGTTTCATCTTTATATTTCTCATTAATGCTCTAAATCATTAATGTACTCTGAGACAGTGGAAAAGAGGGATTTTTTTGTGTTAGGGATAATAGCTTGGCAGGAATATGGGGAAAAGAGGCTATAATTATCTAAACTTACAATCAGATTAAATCTGGGTTTTCCCCCATGGTCTAAGCTAAGAAATTTTATGACTTCTGAGTTATAGAAATGAAACCAAACCACAGAAAAGACAGTATTTTAAACAAACATACCATTAACTCAAAGCTAAAGTTTTGACATCTTTTTTTTAGTTAAAGTATTGTCTAAAGGAAAACTTCAGTTGTTTGAAATGTATAAATCTCATAAGATTGAAATATATAATTTTTCCCTTTAGACTATGATTAAGTTTTACTTTGGAAAAATGAATACAAAGATCAGTATTCCATGTGAGTATAGTCAGAGTGATGGGAAATGGAAATAAAATCTGCTTCATTGTCAGTATTTACTCAAGAACAGTAACTTACACTTTAATTTTAAACTCACTAGAATAAATCATGGTACATTATTTTTAAAGTACAAAACTTGAGGTGAAGATCTCAGTGAAGTAAGCCAGAAAGAAAAACACCAATACAGTATACTAATGCATATATATGGAATTTGAAAGATGGTAACGATAACCCTATATGCGAGACAGAATAAGAGACACAGATGCATAGAACACTTTTATGGACTCTGAGGGAGAAGGTGAGGGTGGGACGTTCTGGGAGAATAGCATTCAAACATGTATATTATCATATGTGAAACAGAACACCATTCTATGTTTGATGCATGAGAGAAGGGCTCAGGGCCGGGGCAATGGGATGACCCAGAGGGATGGGATGGGGAGGGAGGTGGGTGGGGGGTCCAGGAAGGGGAACACATGTAAACCCATGGCTGATTCATGTCAATGTATGGCAAAAACTACTACAATATTGTAAAGTAATTAGCCCCCAACTAAAATAAATAAATTTATTAAAAAAAAAAAAGTTCTTGTTGTGTTAGTTAAAATAAAACAATGTTCCCCTTCTATTTCCTTTTTTTAATGAATGGTGAATTCATTTTTCCAAATGGCTTAGATTAAAAGAATTTCCTATGCAACATACAAAGTACTGCTCAAAAGATTCATAAATTTCATTTATTTCCAAACTATGACTTAACATTAGGTAGCATAGAATACCTTTACATAAATGTGCTTTTATACATTTCTTCACTGAGAAGCATCTTGGGTAATTGTTTGAATGTATAAGCAACCTATATGTTCTTTATTAATGTAGATTGCATTTTTTTTATAGCACAAGGCAATGTGCTGTGTTCAGTTACTCAGTCATATCTGACTCTTTGCAACCCCGTGGACTATAGCCCACCAGCTCCTCTGTCCTTGGAATTTTCCAGGCAACAATGCTGCAGCAGGTTGCTGTTCCCTTCTCCAGGAGATCATCCTGACCAAGGGATCGAAACTGTGTCTCTTCCACTGACTCCACTGGTGGGCAGATTCTTTATCACTAGTGCCGCCTGGAAAGGTGTGTGTGCATGCCCAGTCACTCAGTCGTGTCCATCTCTTCGTGATTCTATGGACTATAGCCAACAAGGCTCCTCTGTCCGTGGGATTCTCCAGGCAAGAATACTGGAGTGGGTTCTCACGCCTTTCTCTAGGGTACCTTCCTGAGCCAGGGATCCAACCTGCGTCTTACGTGGTCCCTGCCTTGCAGGCAGATTCTTTACTGCTGGGCCACCGGGGAAGCCCATATAGGAAGTTGTAGACTAACATAAATGTGTGCGTGTGTGTGTTTACATTCTGTCTGTCCATAGGAAGATGGAAACACTTAATAAAAGACATTTTTGGAAAAGGGCATTTTAGATAAAAGGTGTTTTCCCCAAGGAGATACAAGAAAAAAAAAAAGAGTAAGCATTTATAATTTGTTTCAAGATATTTCTTTGTGTGAAATGAATTTCCTATTAAAGATTTAGTTCATATATTCTAAAGAGAGTGAAGAGTAGAATGTAAATGGCTGTCTACTTTTGATTAATTATCCAAATATTCTAAGGGTATTTTTCCATCTTAAAAATCAAAGTCTGGTTGAAATTATATATCATTTATCAGTGAACAGTTGTTTATAAACATTGGCTGATATTTCTTAACTCTTTTTTCAGCCAATTAAAATAAGACACAAAGGGTTCTTAACCTCCATATCTTGTATCCTATTACTTATGTAAGACAATAAAGTGCTTCTCCATAAAGTGGAGGAAGAAGTCAGATAAAATCATTCACACTGCCTTTTAGAATCTTATCAATACTTCTAGCATCTCCCAAAGTTGTCACTATCCTTCTGTTTCAGAAATGGCTTTCTTCAATTTATTTTCTAAATGGATCTTAGGCTATTTCTTAAATTTAACTCAGCTTAGAATTTGTTTTAATTTAGTAGATATATTGTCTTCTCAGACTAAAAATTCTCTAACGAAGGGATTTTCTTTCTTTTTCTCCAAGCATATAAAATTGTGGTGCTCAACTAAGAGATATTTTATAGGTTCTAAGGGGTATTCCATACCAGCCAATTTTTAGGAATAAATCACCTTTGGAAGACCTTCAAATCAGAGGATGTTTGCCTTAAACAGAAGGATCTTCTTGGAGAAGATCATTCATTTCTAAGACAGATAGAGGAGACAAGTCGTATTTCTCGATCCATAATTCAGAAGCTAACTTAACTCATTTCCAAAGTGGGCATAGACATTCAAGGAGACATCATAATTATCAAAGTATAATTTTCAAAAAAGTTAAAAAACTGACTTACACAAATATGATGAACAACAAAGATTTTAAAACTCACTGTATTAGTTTTCTCCTGCTTCTTTAACAGATTACCATGAATTTAGTGGCTTAAAGCAAGGCAAGTTAATTATTACACTTTTCTGTACGACAGAAGTTCAGCAGAAGTCCCATTGGGCAAAACCATGAAGCCAGCACAGCTGTGTTCATTTCTGAAGGCTCAAGAGGAAAGTCTGTCTCCTGCTCATTTGGGTTATTGGCAGAATTCAGTTTCTGTGGCTACAGACTGCGGTCACTGTTTCTTGTTGTTGTTGTTGGCTGTGAGGTGGGGACTACCCTTTGCATCAAGAGTAAGTCTTCAATTTTTCACTGAGACCCAGCAATAGGGCACTGAGTCCTTCTTGTCACGTTATTTTCTACCATATTCTACTGTCAAATCTCTCTTTCTGACTACACTAGGAACAGCCCTCTGCTTTTAAGAACTTATATGTTGGGGCCTATGTGGATAATCCGCGATAATCTCTTCATTGCAAATTCTGTAACTTCAAAACCATTGGCAAAATTCCTCCTGCCATGTAAGATAATATTCAGGAATCATAGGGATCAGGGTATGAATGGTTTGAGGGGATCATTATTCTGCCTACCACACTCAATTTTTGTACCTTTTGACCCCCTTCTTGCATTTCAGCCACACCATAACCCTTGCCACTGGCAACAACCATCAACCTGATCTCTATGTTTATGAGATTCCTTTTTATTTTAAAGATTCCACATATAAGTGAGATCATTCAGTTTTTGTCTTTCTCTGTTTGACTTATTTCATTTAAAGGAATGTCCTCAAAGACCATCCTCGTTGTCACTAATAGCAAGATTTCATTTTTTTTTTGGCTGAATAATACTCCATTGTATATATGTATGTATGTAAGTGTGTGAGTGAGTGTGTGTGTGTGTGTGTGTGTATGTGAAATGCATTTTCTTTTTCCATTTGCTATTGGTGGAGACTTAGATTGACTCCATGTATTGACTGTTTTAAGTGATGTACAATGAATATAGAGCACATGTAACATTTTGATTTGGTATCTTTGTTTTCTTTGGAAAAATACCCAGAACTGAAATTGCTGGATCATATAGTAATTCTATTTTGAGGACCCTCCATACTGTTTTCCATAGTGACTATACCAATTTATAATCCCACCAACAGTGCACCAAAGATTCTTTTTTATCCACATCCTCACAAACACTTATTGTTTGTCTTTCTGATACTAGCTACTCTAACGGGTGTGAAGTGATACCTCATTGTAGTTTTGATTTGCATTTCCATGGTGATTAATAATATTAATCATCTTTTCACTCACTAATTAGCTAAACACCACAATTCAGAAGAGGATAGGTGAGACTCTTATGTAAAATGTGTGGGAAAAAAGAATGCTTGAACAAATTTGCATAGATGGATATAAAACTGGTCAATGTATTAAGGACAGTAAAACTGTAAGATTTGGATTGATCTTTCAAGTGGATAAAATTTATTTGATTCTTTAATAAATGGAAATTATTTACTACCTATAAGTTATTTATAAATTAATATGTAATTTTGTAAATTAGTCCCTAATCAATAGTAAATTGGTCAAACAAAACTATATTTCTTAGAGTCAAACTTTATCATGGATATGATTTTTAAAAACTTATTCCAAACTTTTAGATTTCTTTTCCCTTAACAAAGTGAATCACTTAATGGATTATTGCTAAAGTCTATGCACTGGCTCTAAAAAATAATATTCTAGGATAAGGATTGGATGTAATGAAAGCAGTTGTTCAAGTTAACTATAGTCTTTTTGATAATTGACTGGATAAAAATAGATATTTATTACATGCACAGCTTCATTGTGTGTATTCAAATGCATTTTAACATATGCATGTGTTTACATAATGTACAGACATTTAGGTATCTGTATATAGATAATAATAAATACATTTAGATCTGTATTTGCTAAGTTCTGAGGACTCTACAATTTAAAAAGAAACACTATTTCTTCATGCAATTCACAGGAAATGCCTTTCTCAGTCTTCTTATATAAGTCAATTTTAATGTGATTACTCTATAATTAATTGTTCAGTTCAGTTCGATCGCTCAGTCGTGTCCGACTCTTTGCGACCCCATGAATTGCAGCACACCAGGCCTCCCTGTCCATCACCAACTCCCGGAGTTTGAAATTACTTTAATTCAACATGTATTTATTAAAGTTCTAATATGAAATATGAGTTATTTTAGGTGCCATGGATATTAGAAAATAGTGCTCTATGGCTCCAGGTCTCAAAGTTCAGTTCAGTTCAGTCGCTCAGTCGTGTCCGACTCTCTGCGACCCCATGAATTGCAGCACACCAGTCCTTTCCGTCCATCACCAACTCCCGGAGTCTACCCAAACCCATGTTCATCGAGTCGGTGATTCCATCCAACCATCTCATCCTCTGTCGTCCCCTTCTCCTCCCACCCCCAATCCTACCCAGCATTAGGGTCTTTTCCAATGAGTCAACCCTTCGCATGAGGTGGCCAAAGTATTGGAGCTTCAGCTTCAACATCAGACCTTCCAATGAACACCCAGGATTGATCTCTTTTAGGATGGATTGATTGGATCTCCTTGCAGTCCACGAAACTCTCAAGAGTCTTCTCCAACACCACAGTTCAAAAGCATCAATTCTGCGGCTCTCAGCTTTCTTCACCGTCCAACTCTCACATCCATACATGACCACTGGAAAAACCATAGCCTTGACTAGACGGACTTTTGTTGGCAAAGTAATGTCTCTGCTTTTAAACATGCTATCTAGGTTGGCCATAACCTTCCTTCCAAGGAGTAAGCGTCTTTTAATTTCATGGCTGCAGTCACCATCAGCAGTGATTCTGGAGCCCAAAAAAGTAAAGTCTGACACTGTTTCCACTGTTTCCCCATCTATTTCCCATGGAGTGATGGGACCAGATGCCATGAATCTTAGTTTTCTGAACGTTGAGCTTTAAGCCAACTTTTTTACTCTCCTCCTTCACCTTCATCAAGAGGCTCTTTAGTTCTTCTTCACTTTCTGCCATAAGGGTGGTGTCATCCGCATATCTGAGGTTATTGATATTTCTCCCGGCAATCTTGATTCCAGCTTGTGTTTCTTCCAGCCCAGCGTTTCTCATGATGTACTCTGCATATAAGTTAAATAAGCAGGGTGACAATATACAGCCTTGACGTACTCCTTTTCCTATTTGGAACCAGTCTGTTGTTCCATGTCCAGTTCTAACTGTTGCTTCCTGACCTGCATACAGGTTTCTCAAGAGACAGGTCTCAAAGTACATGCAGTCTAAAGGATGAGATGAATAAATAACCAAATAACTATGACATAATCTAAAACTTGCTCAATTTAGGAATATATGAAATGTTATGGGAATGCAAAAGCATAATTAGATACTTTTTCTTCGGGGAGGAGTTTTGGGGGAAGCTGAGGAAATGAAGATCCACTTGACTTCACTTTTCAGAGATGGGTAGGGGTGAGACAGATTAATAGGTAGTGTAGGTTGGACAGAGACAGTGAGATTCCAATGTGCTAGGAGTGGAGGAGCTGCGATGAGTGATGACGCGGTGAGGCAGGAAAGATAGGCCAGAGCCTCGCTTTGCAATCAGGCAGACAGAGCTAAGCAAACATCAGCTCTTCTCTTATTTACTTTGTGCCTTTGTCAAAGCAGTTTTTCTAATATTGAATAAGTTGTAAAAAATTCTCTCTCAGGATATTCTCATAGTTCGGAGCCAGTATAAATGTTAAGTTTCCATTGTTCCACATATACTGTGACTAAGCCTTAATTGTTCTACAAGGAGTAGAAATTCACCAAGATTGTTTTTTTAAAGATAATGGCCTTAGCGAAGTAGAATACGACTTCAACAGCAAAGGATCAAATGCAGAAAGGCCATTTCAATTGTTCCTGTCACACAGGTAGAGGCTGAAAAATAGAACAATAGAGATGGAGAGGAGCGGGTGGTTGCCAGAGGCTTTTGAAGGTACAGAGCTGGCTAGAATGATAACATGGTCTCTGGCTGATATAGAATATAAGGGTGAAGGAGAATCAGACGTAATCATAAGGTTCAAGGTTTAGACAAGTTGTTATCAGTGATACTATTGAAGAGAATAGATAGGATGAGGAGGAGCAAGCTGACCATTAGGGGAAATTTTTGAGTTAAGTTTTTAAATACTTGTTAGAATCACTTTGTGAAAGAAATTGCTTTTTCTAGAGTCATTTTGGAGAAGGAAATGACAACCTACTCCAGTATTCTTGCCTGGGAAATCCCCTGGACAGAGAAGCCTGGTGGGCTACAATTCCACCATGGAGCTGCAAAGAGGCGTACACAATTTAATGACTAAAGAGCAGCGTGAAGAGTTATCTTCATGAATTTCATGTTCTCTTTTCAATAAATAGAAACCTTTCAATATTGAACTGAGAAGCAACTTTTTCATAAAATATAATCTAATTCAAAGACACATACACTACACACGAGTGTATAGCTCATAAAGTTGTGATGTTTTGTTGCATTTTCATCTCACTATTTTTGCAGTTGCCTGGTTTCTTAACCTCATGTCTGTGTTTTCCATTTCTTCTGTTGTCATCACTCCTTGAAGACTGTCTAAATAGACCTTGAAAAGAGGAAATTTGTCTTCTGTTTGCTTTGAAATCTTCCCAGCAGTGTTTTGTTGCTGTGGTCACAGTAAATATTTAATATGTACCATGAAACAGAATCATCCAATAATCTTTAAATGTAGACTGCCTTAAATTCTTATTGCTAATTAAGTTAATTAATTTCTGATTTGGTTGACAAGAGCAAATTCAAGAGAATCTTGATATTCACAGTGGCCCTGAAAAATTCCATTTAAAGATTATAGTCTATTCTGTCTCCAACACAAAACACAAAATATGAAGGAGGTCTGATTTAACCTCCCAGCTCATTTGAGTCAGTCACCTATAACTAATTAAGAAGGTGTGCTTTTGAGAAGCATGTGCGGTATACCCAGCAGCCACCTGGTCCGAGGCAGCAGAGGATGAAGAAACATTTTCTTCCCCTAGGTCTGACCGGCACATTCTGCGCTAATCACATTTTGCCCATGTCCAGCTTCCCCAGCTTTTTCCTGTGTCATCATTCTTCCAGTTACAGTCTCCCAGGAAGGTTTTTCATTGCACACCCTGACTCTGGACAGTTATTCACAGCATAAGTCAGGGAGAAAGTGGGTGAATAGTTCCAATTATCATGAACAGCAGCTGTATGTCATGCTGAAAATACCCACAGCAACTTGTTAAGAACACAAGGGAAAAGGAAAGAGAAAGACTGAATGCAAAAAGTGCCTGAGGTAATCCATGCAAAAGCTGGTAAAGAGAGAACAGGTCCCTGCCCTGGGAGCAAGCGCCCAAGGAGCTAATGCCAGGTCCCCACGCTGTATGCCATTATAAGAATCCTGAAATATCTCCTAATTCTTACTCATTAGGCTAATTTTCTTTTCAGGCCATAAGGAAACTGAAAAATTGACTTTTAATTTTGTACAGTTATTTTTTAAATAAGTTATTTCAACAGAAATAATTTTAACTATAAGACTTTTAAGTTAGAATTGAGAAACACCTACCACTGTGGGAAAAGGCAAGAAAAATTCCTGGGTGGGTATATTAAAAAAAAAATCTTAAAGTTGCATTTTAAGAAGAGCATTTTAAAATAGGTACCCATTTTAAAAATAAGCAGAATGCAACATATATATTTAGGGAATAATATATTGTCTGTAAGTTAAATTTGATCATTCCTATCTAAAGTTTTTTAAGAAAAACATTTTATTATTGAACAGCAAAATTAGAGCATAATTAGAACTAACAATATGAAGAGCAGAAACTCTGAGAGAATAATTAAGTATATATATATATATATTATTAGTTAAATTTTAATATACAGTAAATAATATGTTTCAGTAAATATTTATTTGTACTACAAAACTTAGCATTTTGTGCAAGCTGATGCCTCATTTAGTCATCCTGATGAGGGAAGACGATTCTTGTTAAGGGCTCAGTAGCATATGAGGTGTATAGGAATCAAGATGAAATGTTTATTACTTTTATTATTATTTCCCATCACAATTTCTCTTTCTTTTCCTCAGTGTGAACGATCAACAGACGTAGTGAAAATCTGGGACAGTAATTCTGATTTTTCTAAACTTCACCAAATAAAACTCATTTGAAATTTAAAAAAAATGTTTTTTGGAGTAGAGCTGTTGTGTTAGTTTCTGCTGTACAATATTTACTTTGTAAATATATATATATATGTAATATATATATAACTATAGATACACATATATACACTCTTTCTTATTAATAGATTTACTACACATTTAGATCACTATAGATCATTGAGTAGGGTTCCCTGTGCTAAACAGTAGGTTCTCATTGGTTGTCTATTTTATACATAGTAGTGTATGTATGTCAAGCCCAGTTTCCAAATTTGATTCTCATTTCCATAATGTTTTCATATGTTTCCATAATTGTTTCCATAAACAAACCATAAGTTTGTTTTCTACATCTGTGACTCTAGCTCTACTTTGCCAATAAGTTCATCTATACCATTTTTATAGATTCCACATATAAGCAATATTATACGATATTTAGTTTTAAAAGGCTTTTTCACTTACTTCACACTGGATGGCAGTCTCTAGGTTCATCCATGTCTCTACAGATGGCACTATACTGCTTCTTCTTATGGCTGAGTAATATTTCATTGTGTATATATACCACATCTTTATTCATTCTTCTGTCAAAGGACGTTTGAGCTTCTTCCATGTCCTAGCTATTGTTGATAGTGTTGCAATGAACATTGGGGTTCATATATCCTTTCAAATACTGGTTTTCTCCAGACATATTTCTAAGAGTGGGATTGCTGGGTCATATGGTCTTTCTATATTTTAAGTAATCCATACATTTCTCCATAATGGCTGTACTAATTTACGTTCCCACCAACGTAGGAGGGTTCGCTTTTCTCCATACCCTCTCCAGGATTTATTATTTGTAGATTTTTGGACAGTGGCCATTCTGACACATGTGAGGTGATACCTCAATGTAGTTTTTGATTTGCACGTCTCTAAGAAATAGTGCTGTTGAGCATCTTTTCATGTGCTTTTTGGGCTATCTGTATGTTTTCTTTAGAGAAATGTCTATCTTTTATAAAATAATCAAAAAAACCAGTATGCACATATTGAATAAAAAGGTCAAGTATTTTATATTCAGTTCAAACCTTATTGTATCTTAAATGTTTCAGTGTTTGTACAAATTTACAAATGCAAATAATAATGATGACTTCTATTTCTAGCAATATGAATCAAAATTAAGTGTTAATTGTTTTGAGAGGGACTCTCTGAGGCCAGAAGTGAGCCACAGGCCAAGGGTAGCTCAAATGAGCACTGGTTACCCATACCTACCTTGCTTGGAGGAAATCTGTAGTCAGATGTCCCGTAATTTCAGAATCCATATAGGCAAGTACAGTGGAGAGAAGTAGTCATACTTTCTTGTGTCCAGGCTGTTTGGCAGTGCTTTTTGCACACTACCTCTGGGCTTGGCCCTGTGATTTCCTTCAGTCCATGGGAACAGTAGCAGAGACATTAGAAACAGACTTGAAAAGTGTTTGTAAAGTGGATCTTGCCCTATTGCTACTCTCACAATCCTGCCACCATGTGTACGAGCTCCAGCAAAGCTCCTGAGTGGTTTCAGGGCACCTGAAAAGAAGGCCTACCTGAGGACATTATAAATTAGTTAGCCACTGCAAAACTACCTGCTGACTGCAGATAGTTGATCAAGAAAAGCTAAGGTTAACCAATTCCAGACCAGACCTCTCCACACCTCTCACAGTCACATTCCTGTGATCAATCCAAATTCTTGACCTTCAGATTCATGAGCTAAATAAAGTGTGTGCATATGTGTCTGTCTGTGTCTGAGTACGCATGCACATATGTGAGTGTATGTATTTTAAGGCTTTTAATGTGATTTGCTATATGGAAATAGCTAACGGATGAAAACAAGATGTCAGATTGGCAATAAAACAGTTTCCCCACATAAAATGTTAGTTTCCCCACATAAACCATATTCTGATATAATAGTAATGTTAATGATAGTAGTAACAATAATAAAAATATTAATTCCCTATTACCTAAAGGATAAACACCCATATTTTAGGCATGCAAGTAAGATTCTCCATAATCTAAATTCTGCCTAGTTTCTTTTCCTAATTTTTTGATAGTTGCCCATTATGCAGACTAATTTAAAAAATAAAAATTTGTGTTCATCCATGGAGAAATAAAATTTGTCTATTAACAGCGACCTCCAACTTCCAATCCTATCCTGAAGCTGAAAGGGGAATATGGTCACATGGATAGAGAGTAAGAAAGGGACTTTCCTCAAGATGCTGACAGCAGAAAAAACGAGAAACAGACACTATGCAGATAGAAAGAATATGTACCTCTCTGGTTGCTGCTGCTGCTAAGTCGCTTCAGTTGTGTCCGACTCTGTGCAACCCCATAGATGGCAGCCCACCAGGCTCCGCCGTCCCTGGGATTTTCCAGGCAAGAGTACTGGAGTAGATTGCCATTTCCTTAGAGAACTCTTGTTTTTTAAATTATGGGCAAGTGCAGCCTTCACTAATTAACCAAACTTGTTTCCAAATAATCATTATCCTGAGTCCCTTTTGTCATTGAAGCAGACTCCTGAATGATGTCTACACATGTCACATTCATAGCTGTCTACAACCAGGCCAATTGTAAGTTACCTGACTGAGATGCCCTCTTACCTCTCCACCCAAACAAGTCCCTTCTTAATGTAACTCTATTTATTAGATGCAGTACTTTAAATAAGAGTACATGTCACAATAAGGACTCAACAAATATTAGTTTTATTTCTTCCTTCCTTTTTTAGTTTCTTTTGTTTCAATTCCATTTTCTTTCACATTTTATAAGACTTTGTGAAGTATAATATCATTTTAATGACTCCCCAGTTACTAAACAACAAACATTTGTTGAACTAGTGAACATTTTAAAATTTCTATTTTATCCAATTCATTTTGCATTTGTTAACTGAGCAAACATTTAGCATTGCATTTTTACAAATCTAATTTCTATGGCCTTAGTGTAACTTCCAAACTAGCTAGGACGTTATATTTAAGTAAGATGTTTTATTTTGTATCTTGTGTGAAAGTTAACATAGTTGTGGATTGTAATTAGCTATAAAAGAGGATGCTAGAATAGAACAGAAAACCTAAGCTCTAGTTTTAATTTCATCACATATGAGCTCTATAATCTTGAGCAAATTCAGTTCAGTTTAGTTCAGTGTGCTCAGTCCTGTCAGACTCTTTGCGACCCCAAAGAGGTCGCAGCATGCCAGGCCTCCCTATCCATCACCAACTCCCAGAGTTTACCCAAACTCATGCCCATTGAGTCGGTGATGCCATTCAGCCATCTCATCGTCTGTCCTCCACTTCTCCTCCTGCCCCCAATCCTTCCCAGCATCAGGGTCTTTTACAATGAGTCAGCTCTTCACATCAGGTGGCCAAAGTATTGGAGTTTCAGCTTCAACATCAGTCCTTCCAACGAACATCCAGGACTGATCTCCTTTAGGATGGACTGGTTGGATCTCCTTGAAGTCCAAGGGACTCTCAAGAGTTTTCTCCAATACCACAGTTCAAAAGCATCAGTTCTTCAGCACTCAGCTTTCTTCACAGTCCAACTCTCACATCCATATGACTACTGGCCTTGACAAGACAGACTGTTGTTGGCAAAGTAATGTCTCTGCTTTTTAATATGCTATCTAGGTTGGTCATAACTTTCCTTCAAAGGAGTAAGCGTCTTTTAATTTCATGACTGCAATCACCAACTGCAGTGATTTTGGAGCCCCCCAAAATAAAGTCTGACACTGTTTCCA
Source organism: Giraffa tippelskirchi (assembly GCF_054371585.1). Lineage (NCBI taxonomy): Eukaryota > Metazoa > Chordata > Mammalia > Artiodactyla > Giraffidae > Giraffa > Giraffa tippelskirchi. The sequence goes on along the minus strand of NC_137275.1, from coordinate 82,131,871 downwards.
CTGTTTCCCCATCTATTTCCCATGAAGTGAGTACTCTTGCCTGGAAAATCCCATGGATGGAAGAGCCTGGTAGGCTGCAGTCCATGGGGTAGCTAAGAGTCGGACACGACTGAGCGACTTCACTTTCACTTTTCACTTTCATGCATTGGAGAAGGAAATGGCAACCCACTCCAGTGTTGTTGCCTGGAGAATCCCAGGGACGGTGGAGCCTGGTGGGCTGCCATCTATGGGGTCGCACAGAGTCGGCCACGACTGAAGTGACAAACTTAGCAGTAGCAGTAGATAGGACCAGATGCCATGATCGTAGTTTTCTGAATGTTGAGCTTTAAGCCAACTTTTTCACTCTCCTCTTTCACTTTCATCAAGAGGCCCTTTAGTTCTTCTTCACTTTCTGCCATAAGGGTGGTGTCATCTGCATATCTGAGGTTATTGATATTTCTCCCAGCAATCTTGATACCAGCTTGTGCTTCTTCCAGTTCATCGTTTCTCATGATGCACTCTGCATATAAGTTAAATAAGCACAGTGACAATATACGGCCTTGATGTAATCCTTTTCCTATTTGGAACCAGTCTGTTGTGCTATGTCCAGTTCTAACTGTTTCTTCCTGACCTGCATACAGGTTTCTCAAGAGACAGGTCAAGTGGTCTGGTATTCCCAACTCTTCAAGAATTTCCTACAGTTTATTGTGATATACACAGTCAAAGGCTTTGGCATAGTCAATAAAGCAGAAATAGATGTTTTTCTGGAACTCTCTTGCTTTTTCGATAATCCAGCAGATGTTGGCAATTTGATCTCTGGTTCCTCTGCCTTTTCTAAATCCAGCTTGAACATCTGGAAGTTCATGGTTCACATATTGCTGAAGCCTGGCTTGGAGAATTTTGAGCATTATTTTACTAGTGTGTGAGATGAGTGCAATGGTGTGGTAGTTGGAGCATTCTTTGGCATTGCCTTTCTTTGGGATTGGAATGAAAACTGACCTTTTCCAGCCCTGTGGTCACTGCTGAGTTTTCCAAAAACTGGCATATTGAGTGCAGCACTTTCACAACATGATCTTTCAGGATTTGAAATAGCTCAACTGGAATTCCATCACCTCCACTAGCTTTTTTCGTAGTGATGCTTTCTAAGGCCCACTTGACTTTACATTCCAGGATGTCTGGCTCTAGGTGAGTGATCACACCATCGTGATTATCTGGTTCCTGATGATCTTTTTTGTACAGTTCTGTGTATTCTTGCCACCTCTTCTTAATATCTTCAGCTTCTGTTAGGTCCATACCATTTCTGTCCTTTATCGAGCCCATCTTTGCATGAAATGTTCCCTTGGTATCTCTAATTTTCTTGAAGAGATCTCTAGTCTTTCCCATTCTGTTGTTTTCCTCTATTTCTTTGCATTGATCACTGAGGAAGGCTTTCTTATCTCTCCTTGCTATTCTTTGGAACTCTGCATTCAAATGGGTATATCTTTCCTTTTCTCCTTGCTTTTCGCTTCTCTTCTTTTCACAGCTATTTGTAAAGCCTCCTCAGACAGCCGTTTTTTTTTTTACATTTCTTTTCCATCGGGATGGTCTTGATTCCTGTCTCCTGTACAATGTCACTAACCTCTGTCCATAGTCCATCAGGCACTCTGTCTATCAGATCTAGTCCCTTAAATCTATTTCTCACTTCCACCATATGACCATAAGGTATTTGATTTGGTCATACCTGAAAGGTCTAGTGGTTTTCCCTACTTTCTTCAATTTAAGTCTGAATTTGGCAATAAGGTGTTCATGATCTCAGCCACAGTCAGCTCCTGGTCTTGTTTTTGCTGACTGTATAGAGCTTCTCCATCTTTAGCTGCAAAGAATATAATCAGTCTGATTTCAGTGTTGACCTACTGGTGATGTCCACGTGTAGTCTTCTCTTGTGTTGTTGGAAGAGGGTGTTTGCTATGACCAGTGTGTTCTCTTGGGAAAACTCTATTAGCCTTTGCCCTGCTTCATTCTCTACTCCAAGGTCAAATTTGCCTATTACTCCAGGTGTTTCTTGACTTCCTACTTTTGCATTCCAATCCCCTATAATGAAAAGGACATCTTTTTTGGGTGTTAGTTCTAAAAGGTCTTGTAGGTCTTCATAGAACCGTTCAACTTCAGCTTCTTCAGCGTTACTGGTTATGCTCTATAAAATTATATGCTCTATAAAAGTGTATTTCCTTATCCCCAAAATGGGAGTATAGAGACCCACCTTACCTACATCACACATTTACTTTATAGTTAAGATAAGATGTTGGATGAGGCAGTGTTATTAACAGAGAAGGTCTGTTGACAAAGTGTTATGACAGTTAATAAAAAAAAAAGAAAGATAAACAGACTAGAGAAGGACAGAAGCAGAACAGGTTTACAGAGAATGTCACATTGTCACAGCTGCCCACAAAAAGGAATCATGGTTGTATTAATGTGCTGAAGGACACTGTCAGGTTGGAGGGCAGAGAAAAACAGGATTTTGTTTGTTCCCCAGAGAGAGGAGGAGAATGAGTAAATTAGTTTGCTTATAATCCTGAGACTGTAAGAAATTGTCCAGGTGCCAATTTCACTCATAATACAGAGAGTAGACTGAGATGTAACCCCAATGGAAAATATTATCCTGATTGTTGTCAGTGTTCTGAGTTAGCCAGCAGGTATGATTACTTGTTACTCAGGGAAAGCTGAATGAGCCATTAGAAGGAATGTTAAAAATGTAAAACAGAAATATATGAAATGCTTTCTACAATAATTTATATTCTGTGAATAATTGCTATCTTCTTTATGTTCTGTGAAAATTATATTTCTTTCTTTCTCTACTACCAAAGAAAATAAGTCGTGTCTGTTCTGAGTGATGCCTTGTAAACGTGTGTTACCAAGAAAGACAATCCTTTGGGAAACATAGAAATCCTCTGTGATTTGCTTATCTTCCTTCCTGCGAAGGAGAAGTGACTAGTCTTAAAACTACTGAGCTATAGTCAGCCATTTCAACAGGTACTAGACTCTGAGATGAAACAGGCCTGTAGTCCAGGGAATGGAGTGAATATTTCTTGCAGGCCCGTTATTAGAGCATCAGGGCCTTTTCCAAAGAAAAAGCTTTTCATAGTTCCCTCATTTTTAGTATTATTTTTTAAACTTTTCTGCTGTCAAACATGGTGCTAGCTACTCTTCCTGTCCACTTTCCTTGTGTTCTAGGCCAAGGCTGACCCTGTACCTGATTTACTAGTAAATGACTGGCAAGGACGCTTCTGTTTTTGGAGCTTTTTGTTTTAACTTGAGCTACTGTTTTGTACATACCGCTTATACGGCCTCTGTTAAGTGACACTATATTTTTTGTTACTGTTCTGCTATAGCAGCTGCACTGTGTAAGAGTTAAGCCCCTATCTAGACATGGCAATGTCTAGACATGGATGGACGTCTCTTTTCCTCTAAACGTTTCTTTGAAATCATACTGATAAACCTTGACCTGCTAAATTTGGGCCTTTTTCACTCTGACAGATCTCACTCACTGCCTTTTCATATTGCAATGCCAACTGCACATTCTCGACTCAGTGGAAATACTCTTTAGGCTGCCCCTGAGGTGCTGGCACTGTAAGTATAAATCTGTGCTTTGTCTCCTCCCCATTGCTGTCTTCCTCCTGCTGCAACCCACTTTACAAATGAGCTTGTTTAGAGAACTGGAACATTTGCAGAGCTTTTCGCTGGGCATGACTAGAGGAAGAGCAGGTGATAATGCAAGGTTATGTGGCAAGGGCAATGCAAAGTCATATCAAAATATTAATGGAACAATTAGTGGAAACAAAGGAATTGATCCTAGAAAGTGATGTCAAAATATCTGTCTATGATACCCTTTATAAAAAAACACCAAATAATAGCTGCTTTATTATGATGGTGTGTTCTCTGTGTTAAGTCACTTGAGTTATGTCTGACTCTTTGTGACCCTATGGACTGTAGCCTTTCAGGCTCCTCTGTCCATGGGATCCTCCAGGCAAGAACACTGGAGTGGGTTGCCATGTCCTCCTCCAGGGGATCCTCCTGACTCAGGGATCAAAACCATGTCTCTTATGTCTCCTGCATTGGCAGGCAGGTTCTTTACCACTAATGCCACCTGGGAAGCCCTTTATTATGACCGCCATATGTCATTTACCTGACATCTAATAAGTGTTATATTTGTTTCTTACATAGCTTTTCAATGTTAACAACATTGTAGGTAGGCATTATTGCCTTAGTTGTATAAATGAGTAAACTGAGGCTCAGGCCTGTTAACTCACCAGAAATTGTATTATCAATATGTGAGGCAGAGTCTTGGATTTATCCCAGAGTTCTCTGGCTCCAAAAAAATTGCTGCTCTTTTTTTCCAAGTAGAAATGAATATGCTCTAAGACAAAGTAAATAAGTTATATGTATGTATGTATATTCATATACAGACTTCCTCTGGTGCCTCAGATAGTAAAGAATGCCTGCAATGCAGGAGACCAAGGTTTGATCCCTGGATTGGGAAGATCTGCTGGAGAAGAAAATGGCTACCCACTCCAGTATTCTTGCCTGGTGAATTCCATGGACAGAGGAGCCTGGTGGGCTATATATTTAGAGAGAGAGCATAAGAGAAATAGAGAATGTGTATGTACATGTGTAATTTGTCATAAATGAAGATGAGATTGTCATATTGGTTAGTAGGGACAGCAACATAGAGATGGAATAAGAGATTATGGATTGCTTCTTTTATATACGTGTTGACTTCCATGCATATTGTATTTATCCCAAATGTTAGCATTAATATGTATCAATAACTAAGTAACATGTCCTCACAATGTATTTCAGTGTTTCAGAAACTATATTAGATGCAAGGGTAGGGCCAGAAGGCTCTCCAAATAGTGACTTTCATGCTTGGAATTGAGCTCCTAAATGTAAAGCCATCTAATAAATGGCAATCAGTTCAATACAATGCTGACATTTCTATGGAAACACTTTACAAACATGTTGCTGATATATTGGGGAAATCTGGTTGAAGAAACTTTTGTTAAATTTAACTTTACAGTAAAAGAGTTGTGACATACAGCATTTGAACTGTGTACCATTTTCAAGTGTGGCAAGAGGAAGTGAATACTGGCCTTGGAATGTAAACCCTGAGTTTTCCATCTTGACTTGTAACAAACAGACTCAGTTATTAGCACCACAGTGATTTCAGTGACAAAACAGAATAATGCTTCACTCTCAGTAAGATTGTGAGGATTAAATGAAAGAATGTTTATATTGAACTCTGATATTTCTATACTATTAGCATCATTATGCCATTTAACATATAAAATAAAACAATATTGCATTGTGATTTTCCCATCGGTTCTATTCTACACACAGTTTTAAATTATAACTCCTTATTGTGAATTATAATGTACAAAATTGAATAAGTACAAATATAAATATGAGTAACACATTTTTCAAAGAAATACTGGAAACATAGTTCAAATTTCCGTGAAACTTCGTTGATATTTAATTATAAGGAAGTGTTTAACCAACATCTTTATTTGGCCTTTGTATGTATTAAACAACCAAAAACTGAAGTAGAAAATTAAATTGCACACACAAAAAAATCACTTTATAAAAAATTCAGTTTTGAGTGGTTTAAGCGGACTCAGATTGGCATACTTGGTGTCAGTGGTGAGTCCAGGTTAAGGATAGTTTCAGTGCAGGTACCAAAATGGGAACAGCTTTGTTATTTGTAATGAACAAGATTCTGAAAGTGACTTTTGAAAAATCAAATAAAATTATGCCAAAAATACTGGTAGAGCTTGCTAAGTAGTTATTGGTATTGAAATATTGGTTAATAGAGACCAAAATCTTATTTATATTAGTCTAGGACACATTTATATTTAAGGATAAATGGGAAGAATATTCTCAAAAATAAACTGTGTGAGGGGAATTTATGAGAGGACAATTTTTCATTGAATACTAACAAAGGATTAAAAATTGGCTTAATAACTAAAGCCTCTAACATTAAATATGCATTATTTTATCTGTAAAGAAAATAATAAAAACAAATTTATTGTTCTTTAATTTGGATGTAAAAAAAATCTTTATTTTCTACCACTGCTGCCTTATGCTATGAATTACTGTTTTTATCTGTAAACTGCAACAATCAATATCGACCATATTTGGATATTATAAACAGCTGCAAAATAACAACTATATCATGCTGAAAATTATTTCAGGGATTTAATTCTTCAAAATAATTTTGGTGAGGATACATTGCATTAACTGTATAAAACACTGCCTCAAGTACCACCTCATTAATTCAAATAAAGTCTACATAATTTTTAAATCACAGATACTTTTTTAAAATTAACACAAACATTTTGGAAAAATTTTTCAGTTCATATTCATTTGCTCTTTGAATTTTTTTATAAAAAGATAAGCAGTACCAGCCATGTATCATTGCATTTAAGCAATAGCTTCCTACCGTGGGACTCAAACTGAACATTCATCTGAGCCTTATTCAGAGGAATCAACCTTTTGTATAAAATAATGCTAAGATAATGAGAAGATGATAATGTCATTTTTGTGCTACCACCATATTTGTCTCTTTGAAGGCCCAAATGTAGTCACATGACACCCATTGGTAAAATCGCTCAGTGCCAACTTGTAACAAACAGAATTAGGCCCCACTTCAGATAATGCTTGATTTCTGTCCCGTGGTTCTTAAACTTTAGTGTTGGTCAAAATTCCCAGGAGACTTGTTCAACCACAAATTGCTAATACCTACACTGTAGGAGTGAGACGTTGCCTCGGAATGTGTATTTCTAACAGCTTCTCAGGATGCTGATTGTGCAGGTCAGGGACCATGCTTTAAGAAGTGTTCTAGCTACCTGTAGTTACTTGCAAGAGGCACAGTGTTTCTTGTCTCTCCAATCATTGCTTATGCCTTTCTCTGTGCCCGGAACAAATACCATTTTGTTTCCCACATGCTTAATTCTGAATTGTCATTCAAAACAGAAACCAGGGAAACCTTTGTTTGTTCATTTTTTACTTCTTAGTCCTTCAATCTGAGATAGAGGCCTTTCTTTTGCACTTTCATGAAATCCTGTGAGTGTCTCTATTAACTCATATGGCACAATGTACCGAAATCACATTTTTGGTTGCTTTTCCATCAGAATGTGAGTTTATCAAAGACAGGGAAGAGTTAATACTTGTATCCCCAAAGCTACCATGTTGTGGGGCACCCTCCAAACATCCAATGATTTGTAATGTTCTTTTTATGTTTCTGTATACAAACTTTGAAAATGACCAACAACTATACAGATAATAATAAAGGATTGAAAGTAAAGAATATCCTAGGAATAATCAATAGAAAGAGGATGGTAGAGATGGAATGTCAAGTGCAAGCTCAAGTCTTCCAACAGGTGCCACCTAGGGGAAGGTTAGTTTAAAAGAAAGTTAATGAATCAGTGAAATTACCTGAAAAGGATTGTTTTGTCTAGGACTTAATTTGTAGGTATGGCTGTCAAGAGCATCTTCTGAAATAAATCTTATTTTTGAGTGTAAACTTCTGTAGAGTATAATAAATTCAAAAGATCTTTAATGCAAAATAATGTTTTATTCTTATCTCATTCAAAGTTTTCATACTGTTGTATGCAACAACTTACTATTTGCATGTTGTTTAATAGCTCTAAGTTGTACTTGAAACATGAAAGATTCTTTTTTCCTAGATTGATGCTACTTGTCCCATATCTGGATTAATGTGAAGTGTTCCCAGACTTCATAAATGCTCAAGTTACCATGATTTCATTTCTGGAATAATGGAAAGATCACAGTCTTTATTTATATTTTAAACTGACGTTTTATTGTTATGCATTGGAGTGGGAAGAAGGAGGTTGCAGGCAACAATAAGGGCAATTCTGCACAACACATATTTCTGTAAGAAAAATATATCACGGAAGGCCACAGAAACAGAAGAAAGGGTCAGGAAAATAAAATCTAGGGACTTATGAAGGTTGGTCATGTTCAATGTATGAGACATAGGTAGTAACAGCTGAACAAATAGAAGGTAGGAAAATCATATTCCAATTAAGTATCCTTGAAGCTTCAGATTCAAAAATGCCATCTGATCTCTCTCGGGAATTTGATTGCCAGACTGCACTTTTATCGGAGATAATTAGGGCTTACAAGAAAGCAATGTAATGATCAATAAGACTTTACAGGTCATACTTACTCTATAATGATATCTTGTGAAACCCTAGGGCAAAATATTGGTCCTCATTGCTGATGGGGTTCACGAGCCTTTAAACATCTCACCACCACCTTCTCTGCAGTTACTTCTAGCTACTGTCTTCAGATGATAGTATGCATGATCCATTTCATCCAGGACATCTGGTGCTCACAGACAATCAGGGCAGTAGTCAGAGGGACTGCAGAAATGTGGCCATGAAGAATCAATGCACACTGTACACTCTGTTCTTTCTGTTAGAGAATTAAAACTAGCACTGGATCTTGAGGCCAAAGGTATCAGTGCATGTGGGTAAGGACTTGTTATTAGTTGTGCCTCATCTCCAGTCACAGATTCTGAAGAAAAGGGCTGTTGCTTTCTTTTTTTTTTTTTTTTGCCTTTTTTAAAATTTTAACTTAGCTTATTTATTTTTTACCTTTACAATATTGTATTTGTTTTCCCATACATTGACATGAATCCACCATGGGTATACATGTGTTCCCCTTCCAGAACCCCTCTCCCACCTCCTTCCCCATCCCATCCCTCCGGGTCATCCTGTTGCTTTTAAATGCCTTTTTCATGCTGAGAAAGTAAGTGGCAAGGGAGTGTGTGTGTGTGTGTGTGTGTGTGTGTGTGTGTGTTGTGTCTGTGTTTAGGAGATTGGATTTAGAATATTAGAAAGAGAGCACAAAGGAGAAATAATGCAAAACATCATAACAGGAAAAAGCAAGGTCTTTTGGTTTCCATATGCTTTCAGATAGGAGGGTTCTTTGTGATGTCCATCAATAAAATGGTATCATATTAATAATTCAAAAAGATCACAACTTTATATTTTTAGCAATTAAATTCTTTTGCTTTAAAAATCTGTTTTTAATCAGCTGCTAACATATTCCTTTAATATTTCACCCTACTATTAGAAAATAATGTCAGTTCATTCAACCAGAATGAATCAAAGGAGAGAAAAAAAAATGTTTAAAACGATTAAATTATTGTAACTGAAAAGGACATTATGATTGAAAATGTCAGAATAGATGGGAATATTTTAAACTTTTCATATTGAAACATGGTTTTAGTCATGTAAATAATTATATATAAATACTTATCAATTTATATATATATATATATATATATATATATATATATATACTGGCTTCTCTGGTGGCTCAGTGGTAAAGAATCCACCTGCCAATGCAGGAGACACGGTTTTGATCCTGGGTCAGGAAGATCCCATGGAGAAGGAAATGGCAACCCACTCCAGTATTCTTTGCCTGGGAAATCCCATGGAAAGAGGAGCCTGTTAGACTACAGACTGCTGCTGCTGCTGCTGCTGTTAAGTCGCTTCAGTCGTGTCCGACTCTGTGAGACTCCATAGACAACAGCCCACCAGGCTCCTCCGTCCCTGGGATTCTTCAGGCAAGAACACTGGAGTGGGTTGCCATTTCCTTCTCCAATGCATGAAAGTGAAAAGTGAAAGTGAAGTCGCTCAATCGTGTCCGACTCTTAGCGACCCAATGGACTGCAGCCTACCAGGCTCCTCTGTCCATGGGATTTTCCAGGCAAGAGTACTGGAGTGGGGTGCCATTGCCTCCTCCAGGCTACAGACTATGGGGTCACAAAAAAGTTGGACACAACTTAGCGACTAAACAGCAATAACAATAATATGTGTGTGTTGTGTGTATATGATGTATGTGTGTGTGTGGTGTGTATATGGTGTGCGTGTGTGTGTGTGTATGTATGTTATCCTGGTTACTCTTAGTATTTGTCCCTATTTTTTTTTTTTTTTGAGTAGCTGACTATTAGAAGGACTGTATTTAAAATACATTGTTTAATTTCTTTGGTAATGGAAACATCGTTTTTAATCACACTACATAATGATCCTTTCATGAGTTAGAGTACAACTGTGAGAGAAAAATGGAAAAGGGTCATATATCGAACAATAGAATATATTCACATAAAACTCAGAAAAAAATTTTCCTTGAGTCTTAATTCTAGAAATTAACATGTAGTTCAACCTTTGAGAGGACTTCTGTCTTATTCCTCATTTGTGCTGAATGTATACCAATGCCTTTGTTAGGGACAGACAGATAGATTGATGACATCCTTGCTACTAACTTCAATTTAGGAACTGATCCAAGAAAGACCACTATACCATTAATGACAAAAAACCAGGGTCAAACTTTAAAAGCAAAAGCCATGCCTCCATATTCTTTTTTTTATTTCTGCTTAAGGTCAGAAAATTTGAATCCTTTCTATCACCATTTATTGCTTCTTCAGGCCAGAATTGTATTTACCATTGATTGACAAGAAATTATTATATAAGATAAATCATATGCATTTGTTTTCTATCTTATTTTTCCTTTTTGTTCTATATTCATTCCTCTACCCTCTCCATTCCCAGCTTTTACATGTCTCATCTTTTTGCCATAATTGTCTGATGCCTCAATTTAGTTACTGCCTTTCATACTGTGCTCAAAAGATGACATGGCTCATTTTGAAAAAGCAGCAATTATTGTGCAGAACACAGTTTGCATAGCCTGGAACAATTTCAGTAAAATCAAATAAAAATATTTATGAGCACACATAATAGGAAAGCCACTGTGGTGGGAACATTTGAGGATACAAAGAAACATAAGCAGTTCCTGCTCTTAAAATGCTTATGATCTATCCACTTGGAAGTTCAAGACATTAGTAAGAAACCTAAATATCAGTAATAGATCGCAATGAGAGTGAAAGCCCCATTAGGAGAGAAAGGAACCAGAAGTAAATGATTAATTGCTGAAGATGTAAGGAGCACATTAGGCATTCAGAAGACAGAATCACCACTTTATAAAGGGATGCTGAGAGCAGAATTCAGGACTTCAGTGGTCCGAAGTCATATCACAGATTTGGGTCGGTGATGATGGTAAGGCACAGAGAGGGTAAAGGCTAAGGAGGAGGTTAGTAGGAATATTGGAAGGCAACTCAAGCAAGACACATGGTGAGAGGAAATCTCCAGAGAGAGCAAATCAATTTCAGTGTTTTGTGGATAGTGACTATTTAGTCTGGTGAGATAGAAGAGGTTTCATACCAACGTATCAAGAAACTGGGAATTATCTTAGAGTCAATGGGGAGTCACTGATTCACAGACATGGTATTTGAGCAAGAAAGTGGCATGATCCCAGCAGTGTTTTCTGAGGATTAATAAAATACTACTGTGTGTTGGACTATTTGGATGAGGAAGTCGGAGCAGATCAAGACAGAAGCGTCACACAATTAACTTCAGGTTATAATAGAAAAGGGGAAATCAGTCCTTCCACACAGAAGCTGTCTCATGACTGAAACAGTGAGAGATCTATGTGGTGTTGACTGAATAACTGCTGTGTGCCATACACTATTCTACACCCTGGAATTAATGCATAAAGCAAACATAAACATGGCCTTTGCTCTTTTTGAACTATCCAGAAGAGAAAAATATAATCATTAACTAATAACACAAATAAATGTGTAATTTGAAATACGATAAATAGTATAAAGAAAACAAAAGGCAGCCTTAGCAATGTGTATATGCGTGTTTACATAAATTATGAAGAGTGATATGTCTGGAGAAATTCCCTGAAAATTGACATTTTAGTGAGATTTAAGAATGAGTAGGTATTATTTCTGTAAAAGGGACTGGAGAAGAGACTTTAGGAAGAGGAGAGAAACATATGCAAAGTTAAATGGGAAATAGCACTGATATATTTGGGTACAAAAAGAAGACAGATTTGGCTACAAAAATAAAAACAGAAAAGTGGAATGAAATGAGGCTAACAAGATGGGCATTTACTATAGTAAGGTTTCAAAGGACTTCATCTTTAATAAAGTTGTTAGCCAGCAATGGATTTTTAAGAGGAAGCATTTTGAGAAGACTGGGCTTCCCATGTGGCTCAGTAGTAAAGAATTCATCCAAAATGAGAAAAATCTATCTGATTCAGCTATTAATATTTTGGAACTCTGAGGTCCACTGAAGGCTTGTAACTTCTAGAACAAGGCTTGTACAGTCAGTTGCAGTTATTTCTGATCAGTTTCAGCTCTTAGCACAGTAGATGCTAACCACTCCCCAGCTCCAGCCTCATGGCAGGCAGCTATGCACCTGTGCCTGGATCAACCTACACACAGCTTATGGAAGCAAGGCTGGATAAGAAGATTCAGCCTTCCAAATATTGGGGCTGTGTGTTCTGATTGTTGATTGTTGCTTCTGGCTACAGTGCATGTGTGCGTGCTAAGTCACTTCAGTTCTGTCCAACTCTTTGTGACCCCATGGACAGTAGCCTGCCATGCTCCTCTGTCCATGGGATTCTCTGGGTAAGAACACTGAAGTGGATTGCCATGCCCTCCTCCAGAGCATCTTCCCAACCCAGGGATCAAACACATGTCTCCAGCAGCTCCTGCATTACAGGTGGATTCTTCACTGCTGAGCCACCAGAGAAGGCCCTTCTGGCTACAGAGATGCAGACAAAAACATGCGCAGCCATTTTGTTGTGCCTCCTCACATTATTGCAGGCCCTTCTCCAACTGAAGTGATTTCCAGGGTTTAAAGAGCAGTGCTCTTCCTCCCCTCTTCACCAGCTTTCTATTTTTCCTCTTTGGGGAACTAGATATTAAAGACATTAAGACTAAGAAAGGAAATAACAAGGACTGTTCAAATTACATAACGGTTGCACTCATTTCACATGCTAGCAAGATTATGCTCAAAATCCTTCAAACGAGGCTTCAGCAGTATGAGAAATGAGAAATTCCAGATGTACAAGCTGGATTTAGAAAAGGCAGGGGGACCAGAGATCAAATTGCCAACATCTGCTGAATCATGGAAAAAGCAAGGCAATTCCAAGAAAACATCTGCAAATGCTTCACTGACTATGCTAAAGCTTTTCACTGTAAGGATCATAGCAAACTGTGGAAAATTCTTCAAGGGATGGGCGTACCAGAGTCCCTTATATGTATCCTGAGAAACCTGTATGCAGGTCGAGAAGCAACAATTAGAACCAGACATAGACCATTGGACTGGTTCAAACTTGGGAAAGGATTACGTTGAGGCTATATAGCTACCCTGGTTATTTAACTGATATGCAGAGTACATCCTGCAAAATGTCGGGCTAGATGACTCACAAGCTGGAATCAAGACTGCTGGGAGAAATATCGACAGCCTCTGTTATGCAGATGATACCACTCTAGTGAGATAAAGTGAAGAAAACCTAAAGAGCCTTTTGAAGAAGGTGAAAGAAGAGAGTGAAAAGGCTGGCTTAAAACTCAACATTCAAAACATGAAGATCATGGCATCTGGTCCAAGACTGCATGGCAAATTGACAGGTGAAAAGTGGAAACAGTGACAGATTTATTTTTCTTGTGCTCCAAAATCTGTGCGGATGGTGACTGCAGCCATGAAAGATGCTTACTCCTTAGAAAAAGTTTGAGCAAACTGTGGAAGATAGTGAAAGAACGAGAAGCCTGGTGTGCTACAGTTCATCAGGTGGCAGAGAGTTTGACATGACTTAGCAACTGAAAAATAAAAACAAAAATATACATGTGATATGTGTATACCATTTGATAAACACTTCCAAGCATTTTTCCAAGATATATGCCAAAGAGTTGAACTGCAATAAAGATATAGACTATGCATATTCTCTACTTGATAACTGCTCACAATTTTTCAAAGTTAGTTGTTCCCATTAACTGTGTATGGAATACATAATTATTCTTTCTGGATAATACTTTATCTCATAAGATTTAAACATTTTTCAAATATAGAGGTTATGATGGAATCTCACATCTGACAAAGAAATTGTCTGAAAAGATAAAGCAAACTGTTGAAATTTCTCTCACGTTATACATTCTATAATTCTATATAGCTTGAAATTTTATCAAATGAGCTTATACCGATTTTTAAAGAACAGCAAAAGTAAAGAAAAAATAGATAAAAGACAGTAATAAAATTCAGCTATTTTTGAAAGCTTGTTTATCACATAATTAGCAAATACCCTTTGCCTGACAAATTGAGGAATAAAGAGTGTACAGCAAAATCTTGTCCTGGGGACAAAAGTAGATATATATATGTGTTATTTTTCACTTAAGCCACAGAGACAAAACAATGAATTTTTTTTGTAATTGGCAATCTTCCAAATACTGGGTTCCTTGTATATAGCAATATGTAGTAGTGAAAAATGCCCAAGTAAACTAACAACATTCTGTGTCTTAGGACTTTATGATAATTTTATCCATTTGTGGAATCGCATGCTGTCTACAGTGATTCTATGATATGTTATTCAGCCTTCATTAAGGGTTCTAACCTACATTGCATTTTATCAGTATATGTCCATATCTGCCTTCCCCATTGGATCTTTCTGTAAGAACACTGGCTTTGAAATCATACAGACTGAGTTTAAATCCCAATTCTGTGACATATTAATTGTGTACATGTGGATGATTAGTCTTTGAGCTAAAATAGCATTTTCTCTGAAATGCTACCTTTGTGGGGGGGTGCATACACAATTTCTAATGAATAAGTAGATGTTTTGTAGACTTAGTGAAAGGAACATGCATACGTAAAGATGAGAATTTATGAAGACCATCTCCTCAGTTACTGCTTAATTATTGCAACCACCTCTTAAGAAATATTTTTTCCCTCTCTTGTCTCCCACATACCTTCCATTGAGTGGAGTGAAGTCAGAGTGATTTTTTTTAAACACAGTATTGTTCGTGGATTAACCCAGCTGAATAACTCTAATAATGACCTGTAAAGTTAAGTTTAAAATCCTTTCATGTAACTTATAAACCTGTTGGTGACTTTCATGACTGACTTCTTCCTCTATCCAGTCTCATCTCTTGTTACCACTTACTTGTACTCTTTCTTCCAGTCATCCTGTTTTCCTGCAATTTCTCTAATTCTAGAGAAATATATATGTTTTTCTCTACTTTGAAGCCATAGATGTGAGCTGGTGCCAGTGCACTGGTGGTGAGTGTCTTTGACATATGGAGCACCTCTATGCAGTTTGCTTTGGCCCTCAAGCCTGATCCCTGATTCATCACTTCTGTTATGTATTCCTGTTGGGCCCACCACACTTTTCAACTTGATGCATTGTATACAAAGTAACTAATATGATGAGCAGTTTTACCAGAGTCACTATTGCTGTCCCATTGTTATATGCCTGGTTCCTAAGATCTAATAACTAAGAACTACTTTTCAAAGAATAATCTCTGCAACACACAGAATAGGCTCCTCCAAGGATCTATGCTGTGAATGTCTTATGGTGACTTGTCACAAAACTAGCGAAATATGTTTCTCTACACAGATACTCAAGTTCCCTAGTATCTGCTGGGTCCATGGCCCAAGTTGGATGACTACTTATACTATTTTCTGGGAACGTGAAAGTAATGCTGCATTCAGTTAGAAGGCAAGACTGTTTCCTGGCCATTCTAAAGATCTTATGCCACACAACCAACAAAAGAAAAGAAAAAAAAAATCTAGTTGGGGTAAGTGTTTTCAGTTGTTAAGAAGAAATTATGTTGTTGTTATACAAATTTTGGCAAAGAAAACTATCTGAAACCTAAGGCATTCATTCTCTGAGGTGGGGGCTATGATTCATGCTTCATTGGCCACTGAGGCGCTGCGTGAGAGTGCAAGGGAAATACAGTATGCAGAATTAGAAGAAGCAAGCCATGTACATTAGAGTTTTGAGACCAGTTGCAGAAAGAAGGACTAAAGCATGTTTTCATATTTGTTCTCTGTTCATTATCAGTATATGCATAATTGTACATAGAACTATGTGATTTTTTTCTCTTTCCTTCTTTCCCTTTTTATTTTATATAAAATTTAAAGGAGAAAATCATTTACTGTTTAGCTAATGAAATTATCAGAGACTGTGTAATAAACTATTATGGTCACAGTGAATGTGCATCTTAGTGTTTGGGGAAATGGTAAAAACTTCATTTCTAAGAAGGACAGCTATATCTTGTTTGGGAAAAACAGAGTTACCTCATTGTCATATGGAAGTTCAAATGTGTGTTTCAGAAGCCAGTGGAAATTGTGTCCACAAAAGTGAATTCTTCCAGTTATCAGGGTATTTCCTATCAGCTCTTTATCCCCCCTTGGTACCTCCATAGTGATAATGGAGCTTGCGCTGGTATAAATTTCTTTTTTGCTCCAAGTACAACTTTAAATTTTGATAGTAGGAGGTACCAGAGGACCATTACAAGAGGAAAGAATTTTTCCTTCTGGTTAATGTGTCCTTCCTTTTGCTTCTTTTCATTCCTATTGCGTGGTTTACAGTAGCATGAAGGAGGAACATCCAGTGATGGTCAGTCCCAGCTGTGCACCTAGAGTGTGTAATCTCTCGGCGAGCTTGAGGCCTCATCCTCAGTAGATGGGTGGCCGACTCACAGTGGGCCACTTACGCAGACAGTGTAAACCCTAGACTTGGTACTGTCCACCTGCTAGATTCTGAATAAATCTGCATCTTAGTCTTCTGGTCTCAGACCCTCTGCACCCTGGAAAGTTGTTTCCTGCTTGCCAGTCCCAGCTGCTGTTTCGTACATATCTCTACCCCTTGTAACTGTGCCAGTCTCAGCCCCTCCCTACCTTGGAGAGGTGTATTTGACCTGTCACCTTTAGCCCACGTATCATAAAAGTTATTTCTTGCTTGCCCAGTGACTGTGGGCAACTCAGGCAATTTCTCCATCATCCAGTGTGCTGCCCCCACACTTTCTCCAGTAAAATCTAAATTCCAGCTTTGGAATGGGAGTTCTCTCCCAAATTCCTTCCTTCCTTGATTGTGTGCCTTTCAGCCTTAGGACGTTCTTTGGAGTTCTTGTTACTCTTTGTATTTGCTCCCTACTCATAGTTAACCATTCTTTATACTAAATTCTCCCTGTTCAAATTGTAGGTTTTATTTCCTGATATATCTCTACTGTTGTAGGATCAACTGAATTTGAAAATTGTGGATTTGTAGTGTTCTTGATACAATTATCTCTCGCACTGTACAATACCCTGGAAAGACAAAAAAGTATTATGGAAGGTCAGGGAGTGAAGAGTGATAAAATTTTGGTGGAAAAATATTTCTGCTAAAATACAGTACAGTCTTTGCCATTTTCTTTCACATAAAATGTGCAGATCATTAGTCCTGTCAATTCTATCTGCAACATACATTTTGAATCCTTGTTAATTCTTTCTGTCTCCATTGCTACTACCTAAATTCATGCAATTATCATCTGTCATTTATATGACAATTAACCCTTCTAGCTAATCAAACCATTTCCTTCATGCACTCCTGCAAACTGTACTTTACATAGAAAAATATTTAATCTTCATAACATATTTCAAGCATTAAAAACTTTACTGAAATTTTAATGTATCTGTATTTTTTTTGTTAGTGGTGTAGTTTGGTTTTTCATTTCTAAACTCTATAGTATATTGAGTCAGTTTTGTTCTTCATTATATCTGTACCTCTAAGCAGAATATTGGCATATACAGTTGGAACTCAATTGCTGAATCAGTGAACGAATAGCAAGGAATTAGAAATCTGTTTTTGATGAGTTTTTTAAATTGATATCTAACCTGAATATTTTAATGCATTGAAAAATTAAATGGTATTTTCCCTATAAAATTGGTGCTTTCAGAGTAATAGGATAAGATGGTACATATTAGACCAATTTTTGGAGAAGGAAAAATGCAATCGGTATTACTGTTTGGTGACAGTTGAGAGAGGAGAAATTAATAGGGATGCCTCAAAGAAAAGATGCTTGAAGTAGAATTTTTTTAAATGAATGGGAGATGCCAGAAGATAAGCAGACGAGGCAGAAAGCATGAAATAAGGAAGCATGCAAGAAAATCAAGGTTTGTATTAATTATGTCTAGAGAGGCTGACCATAGGCTATATTAAGAACAAAGCAAATAGCTCTTTAAAAGAAGTAAAGAAGTAATATTATTCATATAAGGGGGATTAATAGCAACTTTATTTTTTAATTTTATTATCGAAGGGTAATTGCTTTACAATGCATTAGTTTCTACTATGGGAGAAGGCAATGGCACCCCACTCCAGTACTCTTGCCTGGAAAATCCCATGGACGGAGGTGCCTGGTAGGCTGCAGTCCATGGGGTCGCAAAGAGTCGGACACGACTGAGCGACTTCACTTTCACTTTTCACTTTCATGCATTGGAGAAGGAAATGGCAACCCACTCCAGTGTTCTTGCCTGGAGAATCTCAGGGACGGGGGAGGAGCCTGGTGGGTTGCCGTCTATGGGGTCACAGAGTCGGACACGACTGAAACGACTTAGCAGCAGCAGCAGCAGCAGCAGCAGTTTCTACTATAGAACAAAGTGAATCAGCCACATGTATACATATATTCCTTCCCTCATGGGCCTTCCCCCCATCCTTGCCCTCTAGGACATCACAGAGCACTGAACTGAGCTCCTTGTGCTACACAGCAGCTTCCAACTAGCTATTTATTGTACATGTGGTAGTAGGTATATGTCAGTGCTACTTTCTCAATTCATCCTACATGCTCCATTCCCCACCCATGTCCCCAAGTCCATTCTCTACATCTGTACCTCTATTCCTGCTCTGCAAACAGGTTCATTTGCACCATTTTTCTAGATTCCATATATATGTGTTAATATACAATATTTTTTTCCTCTTTCTTACTTACGTCAATCTGATGACTCTAGGTTCATCAACATCACTTCAAATGACCCAATTTCATTCCTTTTTTATGGATGAGTAATATTCCATTGTATATATATGTGTGTGTGTATATATACATGTATACATCTATATATGTATATATATTTTATATACAAATATAATATATATATACACACATATATACATATAACATCTTTATCCATTCATCTGTTGATGGACATGACATTTAGGTTGCTTCCATGTCCTAGCTATTATTCATAGTGCCTCAGTGAACATTGGGTACACGTGTCTTTTTGAATTATGGTTTTCTCAGAGTATAGTAGACCTTTGTCATTCTTCATGGTGTTTAACTTTTGAAACCCTTTCTATGTGTGGAGAATCCACTGACTTGTGAAGCAAAGCACACATCCAACTGTAGAAGTGCAAAGTGCTAGAGAATTGCTTTCTATGCTTCTGTTGAATGTAGGGCTCAGGTAGAGGATGTAGAACAACCAGATAGACACATCTCAGCTGTTTAATCTGAAGTGAGTGACTAGGTAGGTGTGGTAACAAAGGGATTAGCTAACACTTATTTTCCAAAGTTGTCCATGGATGTTGCTAATTGAAAGCATCTTTTTTTCCTCCAGTATTGATGATACAGAGCAACATCACTGGTATCTTTGATGACAGATTTTAGTAGCATAATTTTAATACTCTTTTTCCCAAATGCATAACATGTAAATAGGGTTCTCAAGCACTGTCATAGATTGTGAATTTCTCAATATCCTCCTAAGCCAAATGCCTTCAGCTAAAATCATTCAGATTATCGTTTCCTAGTGCTTGTATATAAGAACTTTTGGTTTAGCAGATCTAAATTTTAAAGTTGAAAAATTTACAATAATTTAAAATATTTAACTGGGAATTATTCTGGAAATATGAATTAGTAAGATTCATCTAGAAACAATTTGTAATCATCATAAAAGATAAAAGAGGCTTCAGGCAGTAATACAAGAAGGGAGACAAAAAAGAGATAATATGCATGGGCATTTCATAGAAAAAGTGATATAAATTACTTATAAGCATATGAATAGATGTTCAATCTTATTCATAAATAATAAAATGCAAATTAAAACAACAATAAGGAAACAGATTGGCAAATATTAAGGTATAACACAAGGATTAGAAGAGAGTAGAGAAATCACATCTTCATACATTGCTAAAGAGCACATTGTTTCAGCTACTTTGGAAATATTTAGAAATATATTTGTGTGCATGACTAATAGTTTTTTGGACTGATACACATAAAACTGTGGCAGTAGAAGAAATGGAGCATTTGTGCCGGAAGAGAACTTCAAATTTCATCAGGTTTTTTTTTTCACTGTGAATAAGAATTAATTTAATAACCAGACATACTGGAAAATAAAAATGGAAACAGCTAAGGCCAAACATGAAGAGGAAAACAACTTGAGTAGGGAAAAAGCCTATTGAAAGTAAAGTACAAAATCAAACTTTAATTCAAAGACAAAACCTCCCTGGAAAATGATTAGATATAGGAAGTGAAGAGCAGAGAGAAGTAAAATGCTGTTTAGGCTTGTGGAGACTAGGTAATTAATAAAAGTAGAATTATCATAAACCAAATATGAGAAATTAGGAATAAAATTGTTTTAATGATTGAAATGAATATCATTTTAAAACATGTTTGAGAAGTCTTTCAGGATATTCAGCTAGATAACACAACAGATAGTTTTAGATTATAGACTAAATCAGTCAAGGGTTATCAAGGTTCAGAGATTTAGGAAGTACTCAAAAAGTTGGGATGGTTTTAACCGTGGGTGGTACTGCCAAAGAAGATAGACCAATAAAGGTGAAAAGAAGCAAGAACTTGAATCCTGTAACACAGCTTTATTTAGGCAGTAGTCAAACAGGAGGAGTCAGTAAAGAATAAAAGATTAAAACAGGCTGTGTGTCAAGAGAAACAGCAGAATAGTATATGTTTATTGGATCTAAGAGATAATACAGTTTTAAGAAAATGGGCAGCTGTGTGGGTAGTTACAGAGGAATTGATAGAGATCCAGATTGAGAAAGGGTCACTTGATTTTGTGATTAGATGGTCAGTTTCGAGCTATGCAGTGGTAGATACCCGATTGCAAGCAGTCCCAATGCACAAGACAGTGGAAAGAGCAAGAAAAATAGTTGTTTTAAAATTACACTTTTGAAAGCCTAGTCACAAAAGGAAAGAAAAATGGAAAGATAATTCAGGGCATTAGAAGAGCTTTAACATATGTGTACAACTCTTGTGGAAGATATATTGCTTTGTATTCTAATGTTGGTCTTTTTTAATAAAGAAAGACACAGGAAGCCAACATTTAAAATACAGACTTTAATAGTTGGGAAATATTACCATTGTATGTGTGTGTGTGTGTGCATGCGTGTGCAGGAAACTGAATCTCAGGGTTCTGAAATATAAAATCTAGGTGTGCTTGACAGTGGGTCTTAGGTGATGCATGTCTTCCCCTACTTTGGATAAGGCCAAAAGTCAAGGGATGTTGGGTGTGGGGCCTTCCAGTGGGAGTCCTTAGCAGGGAGTTATTAAATCTAAAAATAAATAAATAAATAAACTATCTACTTTTGTATCTCTCTTCTGTAACACATGAACCCTTACTTAAGCTGTGATTATATGTTCTAACTGGGTTTCACTTGTGCAACAAGGAATTAAGAGAAGGATTCTGTGTTTTCTTTATGGTTAAAACATTACAAGAGATTAACGTATAGCCCTCTTACCTCCAATTGCCTTGTCCAGCAGTAGCTAGTGTCTGAGGTATCTCTAAAAGGGAGAAGAATCTTAGGTCAATGATTGGGACTGTGAAGCCTAGACAGTTCTTCTCCACAGGAAAAGTCCTCCCTACATTGCTTTGGAATACCTGAAATTGATTTCATTTGTATATTTGGCTGATATATTATACAATAATAGAAAAAATCTGAGAAGTTTTAAGGGTATAGGGAGATATAACACATTTATTAAAATAACCAAAGAACTCACTAGTAAAAAAGAAGGAATGGATGTGTCAAATATGACAGGTTTCTTGTTTTAGTGAAATTGATATTTTCCTGTAATTTTTATCTCCAAATGGATAGGAGAATACTTTTAACTATTTTGAATACATCAAGGGATAGCTACCTCATGACCAGAGTTACAGTATATGAGGTTAGCTAGCAAAACAAAAATGGCACTCAGTTTTATTGAGAGGGCATTGATATGTTCCTAATTCAATATGATACCACCTACAGAGTTGACAGATTGGGTCAGCTTCATCAAACACTGGGCATTTCCTTGATGGAAAAAGTAATGTATCAGACCAGTCACTTGTAGTCCAATCAATCAGAATACTGGCTATATGCCTGAAATTTTGAATTTTTAATGTTTCCTTTTGGCATGATGCAGGCATAACCACTTTGAATAGCATGCAATACTTTAGGTAATCGTTAATTTTACTACACTTTATACTTCCTCATCTACTCTGTCCTCACAAAACACAGTAACAATCAAATCACATAAGAGGAAAGAGCATTTCATTTTTTTAAAGCATTTCATTTCTAACCAATAAGATGACTCAGTATATATGGAAGAGCTATTTAAAATGTCATCTTTATGAATATTCAACTTAATTCAGATTAAGCTTTACCATTAGGACAAGTAAAGCAGAATGCTGACTATACCATGAAAACACTTTTAAAAACTACTTTTTTCGGAATGCCATATGTAAAGAGTGAATGTTAACAAGCAGTTGGGCAACTAGTATTTTTTTCCTGTCAAAATGATATACTTTTTATATCTATATTATTCCTGTGTAGTCCTTAAAATGACTGCAGTGAGAAAGCTTTGAATGTTAATTTACCAGAGACAGGAATACACATTTATATCTATGGCACTTAAAAAGTACATCTTTTTTCTCCTTACAGTGACACATTATAATGATGTCAAGGTCCTGAAAAAAGAGCATGACATTAACAAGATGGAAGGCTAACTTAATGGAAGTTCCATTGATAAAATGCCATCCTCACAAAGCTAGTAATTGTTCTTTGGCTATTATACCGTTACCAAAGAAGCAATATATCAGATGTCTGCTCATCTAGGCATAACTCTGAAAGATTCTGAGACACTGTAAATTGTATATCACTAAACTGTAGAACATTAAAAGCAACTAACTTATTCATTAATTATTGTATCTTACTGACTAGAATCAAGAATTATGACAGACAATTTAATCATTAAAAACCTCATGCATAGTTATTTGAAAGTGTTATTTTCTTTTAAAATGAAATACATCCCTAGGGAAAAAGTCAAAGATTCTATGTCTCATGCAAACCATATAGCATTGGATTGCAAAGTTCTTAGTACTCAAATTGTGTTTGAGTTTTATTGTAAGTTTCTAGATCTTCATAAGAAGCTTAATATTATTATGCCACATAAAGTGTTGAGATTCATGATAACAGCAGATAAAATAGCTTTACTATGACTGTGGTTTAATTAAAGTTGAAATTAAAACTTTAAAATTTAGAATATGTGATTTGGTATTTGTATTTTCATCATATGCATTATCATTCAAGTTCCTATAAACCATCTTTATGCTGCTCTGTTTTTCTTAGTAAGTTATTAAAGTTAGGTTTTGTGCTGCCACCTGTCCCAAGAGCTTACTGTGATTATTACATGCAGTCACAGTGAATATTTGCAACTCTTATGCACTTGTAGAATCATACAAAGAGATTTGTTCAATGTGGTGAAATGTCTATATGTACCTCATGTCCCTCTCCCTAATGCCATTTAAAACTACTGAGCATCAAATAGTTGCATACAACAGTTTGCAAGCATGTGCTAAAATATATCTTTCCCTCAAGGAAAGGAGACAAAAAGCCATTAGAAGATGATCAAATTTACCTAAATCTCTCAACCAAGGACCTCTTTACTTTTCTCATGTTGCTAGTATGTATTCATTCCACAATTATCCATCAACCCCCTATCACACACCACTCACTGTGAAAGGCACAGATACAACTTGTCCTCAGTTGTTTCTCTGATAAGTGGACTTTGAGTCAAGGGTTTTGGGAAACAATATGGGCAAAGCAAGATAGGGAAACAAGAGAGTCAAGCAAAGCTGTAACTTTAGATGAAGTCCCAGCCTCTGCCTGATTCCCAAGGGTAGGGGCTCTAGAGTGGCCATTCACCTCTTGGATGAGGGAATTAGGATTCCCTCCCTAATTCCCTCAGTGTTACCAGGAGAATTAGTCATTGCCTACAGGCCTGACTACATCAGCAGAAAATAAATTCCCAGGCACTTGCTGCTTCTACTGGGCATGGTAGCCTCAAGCACCCACACCATCTTCCTAAGGTCACAGCAACACACAGATTCTGGGAATGGGTGCACAGGCTCTCAGAGATGCAAGATATCAGCTGCACAATTCTAATAAGAAACAGTACTTGTACAAAAACAGTTTTATAGTGGGTTTGAATTTAAGAAGCAAGCCAAAAATAAAAAGTTCCATTCTTTGTTATTTGAACTGCTGTTGATAGGTAAGAACCAACATAAATTGATCACATCAAAGGCAAGCATGTACCCAGTGGTTTACAATGGATGCTATCTGGCCTATAACAAACTCAGTTTAGTAGTTGCTAACACTTGTCTTCAATATCACCCAAATATATTTTCTTTTTTTTTTATTTCTCCATAAATGCATATGGAAAAGAGCCATTTTGGAACTGTACATGCAAAACCCATATGGCTAAAGGCTGCTGAATGCCTGGAAGATTATCCCAAGAAGTTCTGCAGTTAGTTTTATATTCACTGCACTCAGTGTTAGTTTGGTAATTGTAAAATTAAGGACGAGTAAATGGAAAGAGCTAAAAGGTGCTATAACTACCCCTTAATTAGTATGTTTTAAACGAATTTGATACTTTGCAATTAGATATCAAGTTATTTCAGTCATTTTGTGGGAAATAGATGACAAAAGAAAAAATATTCTCCAATACTGAGGCATTTTTGTGTGTGTGAAAGCTGTTAAAATAGAAGTTTTATCCAACTGGCTAAGCACCCATCTGCTGGGAAGATAATAATTCTGATTATGTGCAACCACAGCAGATATCCATTGTAAGACATTAAGTTATTTATTAGTCTATATGTGTTGGCTTCTCTCCTGATTACATTAAAAATGCTGCAGTGTAAAAGACACTTTAATAAAAGCTCAGTGATATTTGTACTCATGCCAAATAATTCTCTTAAGAGAATAAAGTCTTTAAAGAAACATCTTTCAGGAATTGATAAGGACGTTTACTTTTCTCTTTATATATAGGAAGGTAGAAGAGGCTAAGAGTGACCTTGCATGCATGCTAAGTCACTTCAGTTGTGTCCTACTCTTTGCAACTTACGGACTGTAGCCCGCTAGACTCCTCTGTCCATGCGATTCTCCGGCAAAAATGCTGGAGTGGGTTGCCCTTCCCTCCCCCAGGAATCTTCCAGACCCAGGAATCAAACCCATGTCTCTTGTGTCTCCTGCCTTGGTAAGCAGGTTCTTTACCACTAGGGCCAACTAGGAGACCCAAGAGTGAACTTACCATATGCAAAAGCATGCCTTCATTTTCATAATAATGAAACTTAATTATGGAGGAAAATTTCTCTTCTGAAATATTTACATACCTGGAAATTAATTTACCCTATGAAATTTTCTTATATAGCACTTTATTTTCCTTATAAATAAAGCACCACTCGAATTCAGGTTTAGTCACTTTTTATGTACATGTTTATAGCTATTAAAAAGCAAACATTTTCTTACAAAGAAGAATAGTAAAGCAAGTATTCATTATATCCTGGCATGTATAAAAAAGTTGAATTGATTTGATCCCTGTGTGAATTTTCATCATTAATACAGTGAATGATGATGTCTAGGAAGACCTACCTACAGTCAACCTCTAAGGCTTATTTTAGAGCCAGTTTTCTTGTTTAGCTCACCTGGATAGTAGGATAAAAATCATAACTGGTTAATGGTGCTATATCACCTGTAAACTAAAATTTAAACAGTTGTTCAAGATAAAATGTGTTGGCTTCCACCCCACTCAATTTGCCTAAATGTGTGAAAGTCAAGTAGATAATAAAGAGAGCAATTAGATATACAACCTGAACAATGCCATTAGGCTTATTGTAGAGTTATTGTGCTATGTTCTTCATTTACATAAAAATAGACTTAAAAGCATCATCACCAAATAATATGAGTGATCATATGCAAATTATAGGGTAGGCAGTAACTGGGCTTACCTCATACAGGGATAGTACAGAAAGCAAGCAAACTAGACTTGCAGGTGAGAATTCTCCAAGTGGCTCTCGAGCTTGGCAGAAAGCAAATTAACTCACATTCTCAAAGTCACAAATACTTCATTCCTTTATGCAGTACTTCTCGGTAAATATACTTTGCAAAATACCACAGCAGGGAAGTGATTGAGTTTCAGACATTTCATTCCTTCAGAGATGCTATACATTTTAGGAATATTAAAGTGTGAATAACCTGTTTTTTATACTTACTGATTTATTCCCTTTTAAAATAATTGTTTTGTGCCAATCATTCTATGTAATTATCACTCTGTCTATAGTTACACATATTTTTCCTCTGAAAAATTGACATTATCTGAATGAAATAAGTGACTGAGGCAATAGAAAAGGGAGGATATTATTGATAAAGATTTAAAAGGTAAGTATATGGGCCACTATGTAATTTTTAATGTACAGCAAATTTTAAAATAATTACCAGAATAATTTCGGTAATGGAGCCATTAAAAATTGGAGATATTTAAACAGTTTTGACCCATCAAAATGACAATTTCCTATGAGTCAATATAAGTCTTATTTGACATGCTCTCTAGTCAAGATGGGCTTCCCTGGTGGCTCAGTGTTAAAGAATCCACCTGTAGTGTAGGAGTCACTGGAGACATGGATTCAATCTCTGGATCAGGAAGATCCCCTGGATCTTGGCAACCCACTCCAGCATTCTTCCCCTGAAAATCCCATGGACAGAGGAGCCTGGAGGTTACAGTCCATAGAGTTACAAAGAATCAGACATGACTGAAGCAACTGAGCACACACACACACATGGTCAAGATGAAAGTAACAAAACATTCCAGTCTTGCTGTTCCTAGGTTTCTTAGTTTTCTAAAATGTTTAGAATGTAAACTTAATAATAGTAATTACCCAGTTTTTTAAGGAATCTCCACACTGTTCTCCATAGTGGCTGTACTAGTTTGCATTCCCACCAACAGTGTAAGAGGGTTCCCTTTTCTCCACACCCTCTCCAGCATTTATTGCTTGTAGACTTTTGGATAGCAGCCATTCTGACTGGTGTGAAATGATACCTCATTGTGGTTTTGATTTTCACATGTTTCAATGCTATTCTCCCAGAACGTCCCACCCTCACCTTCTCCCTCAGAGTCCATAAAATTGTTCTATGCATCTGTGTCTCTTATTCTGTCTCGCATATAGGGTTATCGTTACCATCTTTCAAATTCCATATATATGCATTAGTATACTGTATTGTTGTTTTTCTTTCTGGCTTACTTCACTCTGTATAATGGGCTCCAGTTTCATCCATCTCAGTAGAACTGATTCAAATGTATTTTTTTAATGGCTGAGTAATATTCCATTGTGTATATGTACCACAGCTTCCTTATCCATTCGTCTGCTGATGGACATCTAGGTTGCTTCCATGTCCTGGCTATTGTAAACAGTGCTGCGATGAACATTGGGGTACACGCGTCTCTTTCAATTCTGGTTTCCTCGGTGTATATGCCCAGCAGTGGGATTGCTGGGTCATATGGCAGTTCTATTCCCAGTTTTTTAAGGAATCTCCACACTGTATATTATCATATGTGAAACAGAACACCATTCCATGTTCGATGCATGAGACAAGGGCTCAGGGCCGGGGCAATGGGATGACCCAGAGGGATGGGATGGGGAGGGAGGTGGGTGGGGGGTCCAGGAAGGGGAACACATGTAAACCCATGGCTGATTCATGTCAATGTATGGCAAAAACTATTACAATATTGTAAAGTAATTAGCCCTCAACTAAAATAAATAAATTTATTAAAAAAAAAAAGAAAAAAAAAATAATAGTAATTACCATGATTGTTATTAATATTGGCAATGTTTTATACAGAGTGTTGTACTCTGCCAGGGGCTTCCCAAGCAGCATTTGGGTAAAGAACCTGCCTGCCAATGCAGGAAACATAATGATGTGTGGGTTCGATCCCTGGGTCAAGAAGATCCCTTGGAGGAGGGCATGGCAATCTGTTCCAGTATTCTTGCCTGGAGAATCCCATTGACAGAGGATCCTATCAGGCTACAGTCCATAGGGTCATAGGTCACAAAGAGTCAAACACAATTGAAATGACTTAGCACACACATGTAGTATGCTAGACATTGCCCAAGAGCTTTAAATAAATACGTTTTCTGATTTTATTCACAAAGCATCTGTATCAAGAGATTAAATTAAACTGGACAGACCATATGATAAGACCATAGGTGCACATACTCTGACCCACAAATTCTTCAACAACCAGCCCATGAGGCCAATCAACAAATTCTGTAGTGACTGGCTCAGAACCATAAAGACTTGGTCAATGACTGCCAGCTTCCCTATGTTTTGCCCTATTTCCAACTCAGGGCCAATCAGAGAAAGTCAAATGATTTCCATTGTAAGATGCAGTGGCTTTCCAGGTGGCTCTAGTGATAAAGAACCCACCTGCCAAGAGATCGGGTTCAATACCTGGGTCAGAAAGGTCATGGCCTGCTTCTAATCAGTTCCCTCCACCTTCCCCATGCTGAAGCTTCTGATCAGAACATCTCTGAAGTCTTCCCTTCTTTTCACTATAAAGCTCTCCCAGCTGGTTCACTTGGTCCTAGGTAGAACAAATTGAAGAATGAAGGGACTTCTAGAACAGGGAGACCCTTTGGAGGCTATTAGAATATTAAAAATATAGAAGAGAGATGCTGAATGCCAAACATAGTAGGAAATGATAACAAAGGAAATGATGGTGTATAAAGAGAAAGTACAAGTTGGCCCTTGGTGTGGAGCCTAGATCATTTGAAGAATAACGACATTATTTATAGGATTTAGAGAGACATACAAAGAAGTGATTTATTTTTCTGGGAAGATAATAACTTTTGTAAAAGCATAGCAACCATTAAGTTTCTAGAGTGAACCATATGAGCTGAAGTGTCCTATAGGCAGTAGGGACATGGAGAGAGTGGAAGAGGGACCAGAGTTGGAATTAAAAATTATAGTTGATTGTCGAAAAACATTTTAGTAGAATGACTGATTTCTGTTGAAGTATAAAGAGCTGAGGGTAAAAGACTCAGTTCTTAGAAGTGCTCACACAAATGCAAAGCAAAATGAAGAGTTAATTAAATGACACAGAGATGATACAGTCAGGTTGGTTTTGTGTGTGTGTGTGTGTGTGTGGTCTGTGCAGAAAAGCAAAATGAAGAGTTAATTAAATGACACAGAGATGATACAGTCAGATTGGTTTTGTGTGTGTGTGTGTGTGTGGTCTGTGCAGAAATACAGGGTGCCACATGAAATAGTGTAACTAATCTAGACCTGCAAAATTGTTCTTGTAATGCCACAACCCAAAAAAACAGTGAAGGATGCAATATAGCCCAGGTTGTATCTGACCTTTGCCAGGGAACCTCAAACATCTCTACCCATAACCCTAACAAAGTCCTGTGCCCCAGGTTCTTTCTCCTTTCTCTATACCCCGCTTTAACCTCTCTGTGTGGCACCTTGGGTCTTGTTATGTACTTCTCTAGAACCTATCGGGAATAAAATTTTCAGTTTCAATTTTTCTTATGGTCTGTTGAACCCTGATTCATCATGGGGCATCCTGTGCTTCGCTTGTTCAATCTCTCAGTCGTGTCTGATGCTGTGCAACACTATGGACTGCAGCCCACCAGGCTCCTCTGTCCATGACATTCTCCAGGGAAGAAGACTGGAGTGGATTGCCATTTCCTTCTCCAGGGGATCTTCCCAACCCAAGGATGAACCCGTGTCTCTTGCATCTCCTGCATTGGCAGGCAGATTCTTTTACCACTGAGCTACCTGGGGAGACCTTGTACTTCACTTAACAAATATTAATTTAACAAAGTCAAAATACCTATATAAAATGAACATTGCTGAAGATAACTTATCTAATAGGAAAAATTTTTTAAAAAGCCTATAGACACTAAAATAAATAAATCTATTAAAAAAAAAAAAAAACCTAGAGCTCCTAAAAAAAAAAAAAAAAAGCCTATAGACAAATAAGACTAAAGAATATTACTGTGTTTACAGCTCTAGGTGCAATGTGAGGAAAAAGACAAGACAAAATAAGACAAAACAAAAAAAAAATGAAAACAACACTTCATCCTGGTATTTCTGTACTTATATGGGCTAGAATTCAAATTATGTAGCTCTAACTCTCTCCTTCTTCCATACGCCAAAGTTTAACTTTTTTGCTACTTTTTTTTTAACTCCCAAGTGTCCTACATAAGCATAGAAATCCTAGGAAAAGACACTTTGTAGCTAGATGATGAATAGGTTCTACAGATAAACTGCAAAACAAAAAAGCTCACACTAAAATTGTAAGACACATAAATAAAAAGCTAGAAAAATAAGAATCAGTAAAAGTAAACTATAGAGTGAAGTTCACCAAACAGTAGAAATGAGTGCACTGAAATTTTAAGATTCAGACAGAAATATCCTATTTTTAAATATTTGTATCAATAAAAACAAAAATTATGTCAAATGAAAGAAAATTACATTCAATTTTCAAAACATAAAAAAGTCCATTGAGTCCTTAGCAGATAGGAGACGAATCATATTCAACACAGATGAAGAGAAAATTAGTGAACTGGTAGATTTGAATAAATTAACTTGAATGCAGTTTCAAATAGAGAGACAAATATGCAAAAAAAAAAAAAAAGGTTTAAAAACTCTGAAGGAAAGAGATGAACTGACATGTTTAAATTGAGTTTGGCATATAAAACTTATTCAATTAATAGTTATTGAGCACCTAAAGAAAGGAATAGGGGAAATGAGAGAGAAGAAATAATCAAAATAATAATGACTCGGA
The DNA here is from genome assembly GCF_054371585.1 of Giraffa tippelskirchi. Taxonomy (NCBI): domain Eukaryota; kingdom Metazoa; phylum Chordata; class Mammalia; order Artiodactyla; family Giraffidae; genus Giraffa; species Giraffa tippelskirchi. The sequence continues at coordinate 82,100,898 of NC_137275.1, read as the reverse complement.
TTTGTACTAGAATAGAAGACATGCATTCTCAGATTCCAGAAACTAGTTTATCCTAAGTAGAAGGGGAACAAAACCAAAACAACAAAATCATCAATGAAAAGTTTTTATGACCTCATTAGAAATAGATTTATTAAAAATATTGCAAAACAACACATTATCAGTGACACTGTAACAATTTTAATATATTAAAAATAAGTCCAATAAGAGTGTGTTCTTCAAAAGATGTCATACAGATAGAGAAAACATAACCACCAAACTGGAAGATATCCCCAAATAAAATTAACTAAGTAGTATCCATGGCACATAAAGAATACTTATTAACAAGAAAAAGATACCTAAGTATAAAAATGGGTCAAATTGTGAACAGGATTTTCTGCGAAGGAAAATCAAAAAGGATGATCAATTTAATTGGTATTAGGAGATAAAAATTGAAACTAAATGAAGATATGATTTCACACCCATGAAATTGCTAAAATAAGAGGTTTGACAATATAAAGTACTATTGAGGATGAAACGGAATGAAAATGAGTATATGCTGTCGGTGAAAACACAGCCCAGCAACTCCCTTCTTAGGAATAGTTCCTTAAAAACTCTTGCATGTGATAACCAAACCACATGTAAAAGAATGTTTTCAGCAATATTTTTAATAGTACAAAAATCTGGAAACTATTCAATCATCTAACAAGTATAGAATAAATTATCTGTACTATACCAGCTCCCAAGGGACAGTTTTTCATAGGTCTTTTATGTTTCTGCACATCTTGTTCTGGACTATTTTTTCAAGGTTTTCAGAAACAGTGAAATATGTAGCATTTCCCTCTGGAGCAAAGGGCATATTTGCTTACAACCATGAAAGACAGAGAGAGGAGCGCCTCCTTCTGAGCAAAAAGCAGGCATGCTTACTGTCCAGAAAGGTATCTCCCTGGATAGCTATGCTTCCTGTGTAGCTCAGTCAGGAAAGCATCTGCCGCAATACGGGAGACCTGGGTTTAATTCATGGGTTGGGAAGTACCCCTGGAGAAGGAAATGGCAACCCATGCCAGTATTCTTGCCTAGAGAATCCCATGGACAGAGGAGCCTGGCAGACTACAGTTCATAGGATTGCAAGAGTCGGACACGACTTAGCGCTATCTTTTCTTTCTTTCTTTCCTGGACAGCTAAAGGTAAAAAAGCTAAACACTCATTACAAAAGATTTGTATTCATAATCTCAGTGTTCTTTCCTGTGACACAATCCACTGTGCCTGCAAGTATCACCTGGCCCTCGTCTTGTTGCCCTGTGCAAACTGGGGTTCAGGGTATTAAGCAAAGATTCCATTGCTCCTATTGCTTGTTATGTGTGAGAAATAAAGTTCTTTGTCTCTGACCCAAGAGGTTTTGTGTCTTCTAGCAACAGTCATGAAACTGTGACAGGTTAACTGGTTAGCCCTCGAGTAGGATTAAATCTCAGGCCTTTCAGAATTATTGATATTTGTGTGATAGATTAAGTAGTAGAATTTAATCTATCCTATCTATCTTAATCAATATGGATGAATCAGAAAAGCACTTTGTTGAGGCAAAAACCATAGATTACCTGAAAGTATGATTTCTTTCATAGAAAATAGACTAAGTAATATATCTTTCAGTTGTACATACATGTGGGGTAAGCCTATTGAAAAAGGCATGAAACTAAAATCATAGGAGGTTCTTCTGTTGGAGGTGTCGGGGACAAGGATGTGGTGAAGAGTATGTGCAGTCTGTGAAGGGTACATAGGGGCTTCACAGGGGTTGATAAAGTCATGTTCCTTCTACTGAGTAGCAGGCACATTCATTTAATTTGCTTCTTTAAACTCTACATATATACATATTTTTACATTCTTTAATATATTTGATATCATAGTTCACATTTAAAAGTATCGAAAGAACTGAAAGAAGAAAATAGGGTAAGACGGAAGGCCCCCCTTCTAAGAGGATTAAAAGAGACAGCAAAGTCTTTCCTGATAAGGTAACATTTAAGCACATACTTTAAGATATTTTGGAGAAAATTCTGTGGTCCTGTGGCTCTCTTGGGGAGGTAGTATCTAGGCAAAGTAAGAACAGCTGAAATTGTCCTACATCAAGAAAGCTGGTATGGTTGGAGTAGTGTGAACAATGGGGAGAGATGTAGAAAGTGACTTTGGAGGGACAGGAACAGGGGTGCAGACCTTGGATGGCCTGATGGGACATTGAGTTCATGGGATAGAAGTTTGGCATGATAACACAATGTTTTATTTGGTTTTTAGCTTAAAAATGAATGCATAGATTTTTATTTTGCATAAATTGTACATTTCTATAGTTTCATGTCTGTTTTACTCTGGGTAGATGTGAAATATGATGTTTCTTCTTTAGTTACTTCTTTTTCACATTTTTCTTTTGAAGGAAAGATTCTTTAAATTATCTAGTGCTTTAAATTTTTCAAAAATTTCACACATGATTCTATATAATCCCATAATAACTTTCCCCCCTACCCTTATGTTGCTTTTCCCCACTGATAACCACTAGTTAGTTCTCTATATCTGCTTCTCTTTTGTGTTATTCACTAGTTTCTCATATTTTTTTAAATTCAGCATATAAGTGAAATCATGCAGTATTTGTCTTTCTCTGTCAGATTTATTTCACTTAGCATAATACCCTTCAAGTCAATTCACGTTGCTGTAAATGGAAACAATTCATTCCATGGCTTCTCTATCCATTCATCTGTTGATGGACACTTTAGTTGTTTTCATATTTTGGCTATAGCAAATAATGCTGCTATGAACATTGATGTGCATGTAGTTTTTGAATTAGGGTTATACTATTTTTCAGATATATACCCAGGAGTGGAATTGCCAAATCATATGGTCATTCTATTTTTAGTTATTTGAGAAACCTCCATACTGTTTTCCACAGTGGCTGCACCAATTTACATTCTCACCAACAGAGAACAAGGGTTCTCTTTTTTTTTTCCACATCCTCACCAACATTTGTTTTTGCGATCTTTTTGATGATACCCATTCTGGCCAATGTGAGGCGATATCTCATTGGCATGATTGTACTAAAATAATGTTCCTGACCGTTGTGTGGCGAATAGACTTTTTTGGAATCAAGAAGAGAAAGGGACCATATCAGAGATTATTGTAGTATTTCAGACAAGAGAAGGTAATAGTCTGGACTAAAGAGGAGGAGATGGTAAGAAGAAGTCAGAGTCAGGATACATTCTGGAGGAGATTTCCTGATGGTTTTCATCAGGAAGTTAATGAAAGGGAAGAATCAAAGATGCAAATTCAAAGGAAATAATCCAACCCAATTAGGTTAGCATAACAGAGAAGGTTTGCTGGTCTCTTCATGACAACCAAGTGAATTTGTTCTATCACTTAGAGTATTTGAGATTATGATATGCTTTAAATATCTTCTTTTCAGTAAAGTTTTTTTAAGGTGGTAGTGCTCTCTTCATTTTGTTTTAGTTTTGTCCTTTCTTATGAAAGCAAATTTTTATGAGTAGTACTTGATTATTATTGTATATGATTACTTGGCTGGAACAACTTACAGAATTTCAGTGACTTTATTAAGAAAGTATATGAGTTTAATGAAAAATTACATGCATTTCTGATCAATTTTTAAAATATGAGTAGGATTACTTCAATTTTCAAGGACACTGATATGAAATTGACCTGACATTTCTCTAATAATGAGTGATGCTGAGCATCTTTTCATGTGTTTGTTAGCCATCTGTATGTCTTCTTTGGAGAAATGTCTGTTTAGTTCTTTGGCCCATTTTTTGATTGGGTCATTTATTTTTCTGGAATTCAGCGGCAGGAGTTGCTTGTATATTTTTGAGATTGATTGTTTGTCTGTTGCTTCATTTGCTATTATTTTCTCCCATTCTGAAGGCTGTCTTTTCACCTTGCTTATAGTTTCCTTTGTTATGCAAAAGCTTTTAATTTTAATTAGGTCCCATTTGTTTATTTTTGCTTTTATTTCCAATATTCTGGGAGGTGAGTCATGGAGGATCCTGCTGTGATTTATGTCAGAGAGTGTTTTGCCTATGTTTTCCTCTAGGAGTTTTATAGTTTCTGGTCTTACATTTAGATCTTTAATCCATTTTGAGTTTATTTTTGTGTATGGTGTTAGAAAGTGTTCTAGTTTCATTCTTTTACAAGTGGTTGACCAATTTTCTCAGCACCACTTGTTAAAGAGATTGTCTTTTCTCCATTGTATATTCTTGCCTCCTTTGTCGAAGGTAAGGTGTCCATAGGTGCGTGGATTTATCTCTGGGCTTTCTATTTTGTTCCATTGATCTATATTTCTATCTTTGTGCCAGTACCATACTGTCTTGATGACTGTAGCTTTGTAGTAGAGTCTGAAGTCAGGCAGGTTGATTCCTCCAGTTCCATTCTTGGTGCTCAACATCACTCATTATTAGAGAAATGCAAATCAAAACCACAATGATGTACCATTTCACACCAGTCAGAATGGCTGCTATCCAAAAGTCTACAAGCAATAAATGATGGAGAGGGTGTGGAGAAAAGGGAACCCTCTTACACTGTTGGGGGAAATGCAAACTAGTACAGCCACTATGGAGAACAGTGTGGAGATTCCTTAAAAAACTGGGAGTAGAACTGCCATATGACCCAGCAATCCCACTGCTGGGCATACACACCGAGGAAACCAGAATTGAAAGAGACGCGTGTACCCCAATGTTCATCGCAGCACTGTTTACAATAGCCAGGACATGGAAGCAACCTAGATGTCCATCAGCAGACGAATGGATAAGGAAGCTGTGGTACATATACACAATGGAATATTACTCAGCCATTAAAAAAAATGCATTTGAATCGGTTCTATCGAGATGGATGAAACTGGAGCCCATTATACAGAGTGAAGTAAGCCAGAAAGAAAAACACCAATACAGTATACTAATGCATATATATGGAATTTGAAAGATGGTAATGATAACCCTATATGCGAGACAGAATAAGAGACACAGATGCATAGTTCCAGGTTCGATGCATGAGACAAATGCTCAGGGCTGGGGCAATGGGATGACCCAGAGGGATGGGATGGGGAGGGAGGTGGGAGGGGGGTTCAGGAAGGGGAACACATGTAAACCCATGGCTGATTCATGTCAATGTATGGCAAAAACCACTACAATATTGTAAAGTAATTAGCCCCCAACTAAAATTAATAAATTTATTAAAAAAAAAAAAACGCACCAAAAAAAAAAAAAAAAAAGAAATTGACCTGACAATCTAACTTCCTTCCTTTAGTCTCCCAGGCTAGCATAGTGTGAACACATTATATGACAGTTGTGTTCTTCTGCTTCCCTCCTGTACCCACTTTCCCCTAGACTTTCCTTTGTGTCCTTTTTCTCCTTCTCTTTTCCTTTATTTCTGCCTCCAAACTTCAGCAGTCATCAAATGTCAAAGAGGTGAAGAAGTGCCAACATTTTGCACAAATGAAATAATGGCAGACACAAGCTGTGAGGCTGGGACCAAAGAAAAGATCAGAAATATATGTGAGACAGGGACCTAAACTAGAAATTTGTATCACTAAATACAACAAAAGTGATGGTAGGTCAAATAGCATAGGTCAAGGAAGGTAAATGAGACAGAAAACAGATAAACAGAAGTAGAGCCCAAGTAGAGGTCATGTCTGAATTGCTTCACTTCATATTCATCTCCCAACACAAGGCCAGAGATGAAACAAAAATCCTTAGAATACTTTTTGGTTTCCAGCAATATAAATTTCTGTAACAGTATGAAGTAGTGATAATCACATTGTTAAACAAAGCTCCTACAGTTGGCTTAGAGCTATTAGAGAGCACAGATTTAAAAATCCATTGCAGGAATAATACACAAAGATTTCCTACATCTATCTACTTAAGTGTGCCTTGAACTTTGATATTGTGTCTCTTTGGGGAATATTATTCATGGTGTCATAGATGTCCTCCGTGTGCTTTCACTTCATGCGAAAAATTGGGATCATATCTTATCAGCCAAAAAAAAAAGATTTTTATTTAAAAAACTAAGAATGTTATATCAACTGTGCTTGTTGCTTTGACATTTTGTAAATTCAAAACCAAATTGTTTTGTCATTTGATAGCATATGAGATGTCTTAATGATACTAATTTCACACTGTTTATCTTGTCTTTATTATTATAGTATATATTATTCTTCAATTATTTGTTTTAGCCTTACATTTATATACATTTTTGAGCATTAATATTTTCAAATTCTTTCCAGAATAAGCTAAAAATAAATAAGCAAATCACTGTATAAAAGTTTATTTTAGAATTTTACCAATAAGATATAATCACCTATTCCTTTCATCCTTTTAGCAAATAAACACTGAGTCATTTTTCCTATAAAGAATAGAATATCAATTGGTAATATATAATTGAGAATAATATGTAATTCTGTACTCTGAGTCTAATTTGTTAATTTTCCCATCTTCAACTAGAAAAAAGTAGAGTGATAATTCCAGACATTCACTGTTTCCTCTAAATGCTTCTCTTTCTGCCCCATTCCAACTCACCATAAATCTCATTGTCTGAAGTGCATTTCTAGATAGAGTTCTCATGTCCAAGCCTTAGATAAACTTGTTTATCATAATTCCAACCCACAGCATCTCTGCTAACAAATGTAAGTCTCTCCAGTTTAGTCCACAACATAGAATCCTCGTCTTCCTCAGACACCTATCAAGTGCCTTTTCTGTTTTAGCAAAGACTACTTTAGTAATATCAAAAGGAACACCTGAAAAGCTAAGAAGCAAAGAAAAATCTTTAAGTTTCTTATAATTGTTTGAAGTCTGTGCAGTTGATATTCCAAGAACAGTTGCTAGGATCTGGTAGAGTTGTAGGGAATTGAAGTTAATGGATTTATGCCTTACATCACTCTTAGTAACAAAGGAAAGAAAGAGGACTGTGAAGGGGAAATACCCACTTCAGTAAGCTTGTATCAAATACTGCACTGCTGGGTATGCTGGCCATTGCTGGAGGCTTGATGTGGTCAATAAATACAGGAGTTAGTTCTGAATGCTGGAAACCAAAGCATTACTCAAATGATCTAATCAAGTCTTACTAGTTTTCTTTCCTTCAAAGAGAGATTTATAAGGAATTAGGAGCTGAGGTATGGGAGAAGGTTAGAAGAAACTGAGTATTTGTGGGAGGACTTGAGAGATATAGAGAAAGAAATCTGTAATCACCAAATAAATTTTTTAAAATATTCAATCAGATTACTAGAATGATATTAATAATGATATTCATACCTTGGCCTCACATAATTAGATTTAAAGATAGGGCTTTGATTTAATAGCATTAGTCATTTCCTTTCTTCAGAAGTTGCGGGAATTAGCTACAAATTCAATTTTTTTGAAAAAAGTGCCTAGTAAAAGTGGTCATTTTCTGAATATAGCATTTTATATTGACCATTAAAGATATGAAATTAACTATAAAGAAATGCCATTGGTACAGGCAATGAAAAGATAAAGAGGAGTCCTATTAACAGATTGCAATTACGTTAAGCCTTTTCATGAAGATTTTACATGTTGACAAAGCAGTAATTATTGAAGCTGTGTGTACAAGGTGAAGTGCATGTGGAGTGGACCAGTTAGAAAGAAGTTCAGGTGTGCACGCTGTCAGGCATTGAATTGCTGCATATTGGGCAGGTCATGGTGCTACATGCCCATGTTTCAAAGAACAGCTGCTTCTCCTTTGGATGCTAAGCCAGATGCCTTCTGTCTCCTGGTGTTCTTTGTCCCTTGCAATGTAACATTAATTCTATTCTTCACTATATTAAGTATGATTTGTATAAACTCATAAAAACAAAACAGAATTTCAGTTTTCTTTTATATAAACAAGGTGCCCAGTGACTTCAATTCCTTTTTACCTTAAATCAATTCAACTGTTGAATTTGTAAGTTATAGCATGGCAACAAAGCTAAAATGATTGCAAGAGAATCTATAAACGTTCTAACTGCATTTTAACTGGGGTGTTCATTAAATTCTAACCAACTTTTTTCTTGCTTTGCTTTTCTACCTCTGCAGAGACAATAGAGGGTGGGGCTTCAGAGCTCAGTCTCTGAAGTCAGGTGGCTCAGATTTAAATGCCAGCTCCAACATTTCCTAGTTAAGTGAACTGAGGTAAATTATGCCTCACTTTCCTTTTCTGATTAAAAAAAAAAAAAAAGGATAAAAAGCATGGCATATTATGGTATCCCTGTTATTAAGAAAATATAGCAAAGATCTCTAAATACTTGGAAAGATGCCTAGCTAATAATCTACATTATTTAAATGTTTATTCTTATTATAGCTCTGCCAAGATTCATGTATATTTGGAATGAAAATAGTTATGTGATCAAACTTACCACAATTAATCTGTAATTTACTCTGGACCTCACTAAATTAAAGGAAACAACTGAAATATGATTGGGAGAATGGCTTTTATTTCTTGAGAAAACCTCAATAGTGCATTAAATACACCAGTATTTATATAATTAAATAAATAAACTAGATAATAAATACATAAAATCAAAAGAAAGCATGCTTTAATAAATATAATGCTGTTATTTTATAATAATACACTACTCATTATTTTAACTATGAGGCTTTAAGGTTTTAAATATCTTCATTTCAGATTATATACTTAGTATTATTTTTCATAAAAATCCAGATGAGGGATGTTGTTGTTCAGTCGCTCAGGTGTGTCTGACTCTTTGTGAGCCCATGGACTGCAGCATGGCAGGCTTTCCCATCTGTCACAATCTCCTGAAGTTTGCTCAAACTCATGTCCATTGAGTTGGTAATGCCATCTAACCACCTCATCCTCTGTCATCCCCTTCTCTTCCTGCCTTCAGTCTTTCCCAGAATCAGGGTCTTTTCAAATAAGACAGCCAAACATCAGGTGGCCAAAATATTAGATCTTCACCTTCAGCATCAGTCCTTCCAAAGAACATTCAGGATTGATTTCCTTTGACTGGTTTGATTTCCTAGCAGTCCACGGGACTCTCAAGAGTCTTCTCCAACACCACAGTTCAAAGCATCAATTCTTCAGTGTTCAATCTTCTTTATGGTCCAATATTTTGCATAATGTACTCTGCATATCAGTTAAATAAGCAGGGTGATAATATACTGCCTTGACATATTCCTTTCCCAATTTTGACCCAGTCCATTGTTCCAAGTCTTGTTCTAACTATTGCTTCTTGACCTGCACACAGGTTTCTCAGGAGGCAGGTAAGGTTGCCTGGTATTCCCATCTCTTTAAGAATGTTCCACAGTTTGTTGTGATCCACACAGTCAAAGGCTTTGGCATAGATGTTTTTCTGGAATTCTCATGCTTTTTCTATGATCTAGTAGATGTTGGTCATTTGATCTTTGTTTCCTCTGCCTTTTCTAAATCCAGCTTGAACATCTGGAAGTTCATGGTTCACATACTGTTGAAGCCTTGCTTGGAGAATTTTGAGCATTACTAGTATAACATTACTAGCATGTGAAATGAGTGCAACTGTGTGGTTGTTTGAACATTATCTGGCATTGCCCTTCTTTGGGATTGGAATGAAAACTGACCTTTTCCTGACCAGTCCTGTGGCCACTGCTGAGTTTTCTACATTTGCTGGTATATTGAGTGCAACACTTCCAGAGCATCATCTTTTAGGATTTGAAATAGCTCAGTTGGAATTCCATCACCTCCACTAGCTTTGTTCATAGTGATGATTCCTAAGGCCCACTTGATTTCACACTCCAAGATGCCTGGCTCTAGGTGAGTGATCACACCATCGTGGTTATCTGGGTCATTAAGATCTTTCTTGTATAGTTCTTCCATGTATTCTTCTGTATATTCTTGGCACCTCTTCTTAATATCATCTGCTTTTGTTAGGTCCATACCATTTCTGTTCTTTACAGTGCCCATCTTTGCATGAAATATTCCCTTGGTATCTCTAAGTTTCTTGAAAAGATCTCTAGCCGTTGCCATTCTATTGTTTTCCTCTATTCTTTTGCATTGTTCACTTAGGAAAGCTTTGTTATCTCTCCTTTCTACTCGATGAAACTATGAACCATGCCATGTAGGGCCACCCAAGACAGACAGCTCACGGTGGAGAGTTCTGAAAAAATGTGGTCCACTGGAGAAGGGAATGGCAAACCCCTTCATCATTCTTGCATTGAGAACCCCATGAACAGTATGAAAAGGCAAAAAGATATGACACTGAAAGATGAATTTCCCAGGTTGGTAGATGCCCAATATGCTACTGGAGAAGAGCAGAGAAATAGCTCCAGAAGTAATGAAGAGGCCGAGCCAAAATGGAAATGATGCCCAGTTGTGGGTGTGTCTGGTGGTGAAAGCAAAATCTGATGCTGTCAAGAACAATATCGCATAGGAACCTGGAATAGTAAGTCCATGAATCAAGGTGAATTGGAAGTGGTCAAACAGGAGATGGCAAGAGTGACAATCAACATTTTAGGAATCAGTGAACTAAAATGGACCTGAATGGGCAAATTTAATTCAGATTACCATTACATCTGCTACTGTGGGAAAGAATCCCTTAGAAGAAATGGAGTAGCCTTCACAGTTCACAAAAGAGTCTGAAATGCAGTACTTGGGTACAGTCTCAAAAATGACCAAATGATCTTGGTTTGTTTCCAAGCCAAGCCATTCAATATCACAGTAATCCAAGTCTATGCCCCCATCACTAATGCCAGAGAGAAGTTGATCGGTTTTATGAAGACCAACAAGATCTTCTAGAACTAACATAAAAAAAGAAAAAAAAATGTCCTTTTCATCATAGGGGACTGGAATGCAGTCAAGAGATACCTGGAGTAACAGGAAAATCTGGCCTTGGAGTACCAAGTAAAGGAGGGCAAAGGCTAACAGAGTTTTGCCAAGAGAGCACACTGGTCATAGCAAACACCCTCTTCCAACAACACAAGAGACAACTCTACACATGGACAACACCAGATGGTTAATACCGAAATCAGATTGATTATATTCTCTGCAGTTGAAGATGGAGAAGCTCTATACAGTCAGTAAAAACAAGACTGGGAGCTGACTGTGGCTCAGATCATGAACTCCTTATTGCAAAATTCAGATTTAAATGAACCATTAGGCCATTCACGTATGACCTAAATCAAATCCCTATGATTATACAGTGGAAGTAACAAATAGATTCTAATCTAAAGGGATTAGATCTGATAGAGTGCCTGAAGTACTATGGATGGAGGTTCGTAACATTGTACAGGATCAGGGAATTAGTTTGTCTAATTGATTTATCTTGTTTAATATGGTCATAATGATATAGCCCTATATTTCCCATATTTCCCATATTGTTATTATTTTACATATGATCTCTGATATTATTTTATTTTAAAAATATTAAGAAATCTCATATGTGGATATAGAAATTGTCCATTGCATTATATTTAATGTTTTATAGAAGTAGATATTTAAGAATATTAGTTATTTATTGAGAAAGTGTTCCAATAACTCACCCAATTTTAGCAGTATCACACAAATATAGATTCTGTGAGTCAGGAGTTAAGGAAAGGCTCAGTGGTTGGCTTATCTCTGCTGCACAAAGTTTGGAACCTTGGCTGCAAACTGAAACATCTAGGGGCATTTGGTGTCTCAGGTGAGTTGGGACCAGTGTCATCTGGAAGCTTTTTCAGTGACATATCTGACTCCTGTGCTGGGATAACATGAGTGTGAGCTCAGCTAAGTCTGTTGACTGTACTATCTCCTCATCCCTTCATGGGACTGACATTTCTCAAAGCAGCCGGGGGAGTTCTGATAGGAAACATTCCAAGAGGAAGAAATGAGGATTCCAAAAGACTGAGGCAGGAGCTGCAAGACTTCCTTTGACCGAGCCTTAGAAAGCATGCAGCATCATGTGTACCATCTTCTACGGATGTAATTGAGATAAGAAGGCCATACCAGGTGCAAGGGAAAGGTGACTGAGTTTACCACTTGATGTGTGCAAGCACACTCAGTCATGTCCAACTCTTTGTGACCCAGTGGGCAGCAGCCTGCCAGGCTCCTCTGTCCATAGGATTTTCCAGACAAGAATACTGGAGCGAGTTGCCATTTCATTCTCCAGGGGATCCTTCCAACCCAGGGATCGAATCCATGTCTCGTGCATCTCCTGCATTGGCAGGCAGGTTCTTTAACAGCAGAGCCACCTGGGAAGCCTAACCATGTGATGGGGGTGGAAAAGTCACACAGCAGAACACCCTGTGTGATTGCTGATAACAGTGAAGCTATCTTTGGACAAACAGATCCTGCCACAGGGATCATGAGGCATATAGGGTTACTAGGTTAGTTTTAGATTAAGTAGTATATACAGAAATTCAGAAAGCACACACAAAATAAGTTTAATAAATAAAAACAATTTAATCTATATCTGTAAGTGGAAAATATTTTCAGAAGCCTTCTCTTAAGAACACCTCAGTTATGAAACTTAAAATTCATTCATGGTATTCATTATAAGTAAATGGTATCACTAAAACAGAAACCTGTGTACAGATATTTTAAGTGCAGTAAAAGTTGCTAAAATGATGAATTAAGCTATATTTTATAAATCAACTGGATGTGCAAAAAACATGATCAGTTATGAATTAAGGCTATTTTCAAATCACTTATGTTTAAATGAACATGATAGTATCAACAATCTCCAGAAATTTAAATTATGTCAGGGGATGGACTTGTAAACAGATAAGTATAATACAGAACCAGAAATTTAAAAATATGTTATCCACATACTTTGAGAAGGAGAAAAAAATGAAATCATCAGACAACTATGACAGAAAATTCTAATATTAATAGCTACAGAAATCTTCAGTATTTTATCAGCCTAGGTCAGTTTTATGTAAATGTGCACTTATATCAGATACTAAATTATCAATGTGTCTTTCTATAAGATATATATTTATACTTCAGTATCACAGAAAGATAGATGATCTTGGGTAAAATTTAAAGATTTATTCTTCTTTAGAAAGATGGGTAGTGAATATCAATTTTGTATGAGATTTGAATAATTTTAAACTGTAATAAAGAAAACAAGGGAAAAAAACTGTTTACAAAACAGTTTCCAAGTGTCTTCTTACTAGTTTCTGTGGGTATAAAGATGATGATGTCTGCTCTTTATCTGAGAGAAATAAAGCAATTTGCCTTGTTTATCAGAGATTAAAAATGAAATCTAAATGAGCAGTGCGCCCAACTCCTTTTCCACTTTCATTTTCTCAGAAAACAAAGAAAGGTATGCATTTTAATTCATCCCTGCAGCTAATAGCCAAAAGTAATATTCCTGAAAGAAGGAAAAGAACCATGCAAGATGAATGTTTTCTTTTTTTGAAGTTTGGTTTTCATGTTTCTTGAGCACACATATTCCTGAGATAATTTCCAGACATCCATGTTCTATATGTTGACATTTGGTCAACAGTGTTGCAATCTCAATCAAATCTTGGTATCTCTACTATCCTTTGGCACAATAAAATTGGTATTCAAAAAAGACTGAAGGGAAATAACAAAACCTCAAGCCAACTTTGTTATAATTCTTCCCAACGAAGGCACTCTAAGAGCAAAGGCATATTTTTCTTAACTGTTTTTTATGTAATCCATTTATAATCATTAGTCTGCTCTGGATATATTTCATGAGATTTTCTCTTAAATGTAGCAAATGGATCTGGGTGTCTAATATGGATGTTAATGATTGACTGATACAATGTAATCCTGGAAAGGACTTTCCCAGTGCTGTCTCATTAACCAGATGACCTCCAGACATTGTCAGTCCAACCCAGCCAAGGTGATTGATCACCAGAGAACAGAGGTTAGTAACTCTCCCCCAGGTATTAATGTATAGCATCTTCACTTACCCCCTTCTCAGGCTTTTCCAGTAAAAGATTGATTTATTATGCAGCTTCAGTGGGGATTTGTCAAACTCTTAATCAAGGAATCCTATATTGCCACAAGTAAATCAATGACACTTTCAGGTAAAATGACTTTTATGGCCCCTGAAAACATTACTCTGTGCAGGTACTGTTTGGAAACAGCGAAATACGTTATTATCAGTGAAGCAGGGATGGCTCAATGGAAGGCAGAAACAACACATCCATTCTTTGACAGATGCTATGGTAAAGTAAAATGTTATTTTTGTTTCCTGGAATGCATCAACACAATTCGAGGCTCTGGGACTTGGTAAAAGGAAGAATAGAAGGCAGAGGTGAAATGACTAAAGAAGAAACATACTTTAAAGGGTGAACGTTTGAGATATATATATATAAAGAAAGTGATGGGGAAAGAAATCTTAAAGCCTCACTGTTTTGACTGCCTGTCCTATTTAAATGTCCCTAGGGATCTAGCAACTAGCAGGTACTCCGTTGATTTCATGACATAAATTATGACGGAAATTCAATAATCAGTGATATGTCTTATGATGACTAAAATTCTTATTATTTGACAAACCATATACTAAATAGTGTGGACTTAAAAGAATATAAATAGTGCAACTGAAGACATGAAAATTTCCTTACCAAACAGAATGTATAAACAAACAAACCGGAATTTCTTCTTTCTGCTAATCATGTCTAGGAGTATGTTCCTCACCTCTGAAAATAATCTTTTAAAAAATATTACTCAGCCATTAAAAAAAATACATTTGAATCGGTTCTACTGAGATGGATGAAACTGGAGCCCATTATACAGAGTGAAGTAAGCCAGAAAGAAAAACAACAATACAGTATACTAATGCATATATATGGAATTTGAAAGATGGTAACGATAACCCTATATGCGAGACAGAATAAGAGACTCAGATGCATGGAACAATTTTATGGACTCTGAGGGAGAAGGTGAGGGTGGGACGTTCTGGGAGAATGGCATTGAGACATGTGTATTGTCATATGTGAAACAGAGCACCATTCCATGTTCGATGCATGTGACAAGGGCTCAGGGCCGGGGCAATGGGATGATCCAGAAGGATGGGATGGGGAGGGAGGTGGGTGGGGGGTCCGGGAAGGGGAACACATGTAAACCCATGGCTGATTCATGTCAATGTATGGCAAAAACTATTACAATATTGTAAAGTAATTAGCCCCCAACTAAAATAAATAAATTTATTAAAAAAAAATAAAATAAAATAAACAAACTATATTCTCTGTTATGGGTTGAATTGAACTCCACAGAAGAAGATATGTTGAAGTCCTAACCCACAGTAACTCAAAATGTGTCCTTATCTGGAAATATACTCGTTGTAGATTTAGTCAAGCCAAGGTAAGGCAATTAGAGTGAACTCTCATTCAGTACGACTAATGTTCTCTTAAAAAAGGGAAATTTAAGCAGACACACTCAGAGGGAAGATGGTAGAAAGATGGACGTGTGGTAAAAAAAAAAGCAGAGACTGGACAGATATAATTACAAGCCAAAGAGTACCAAGGACTGTCAGCTACTATTAAAAGTTAGGAAGAAGTAAAGAAAGATTCCTTCCAGAGTTTCAGAGGGACCTCTGCAACCACCTTGATTTTAGACTTCTAGGTTCCAAAACTGTATTGCGCTACATTTTTCTTGTCTTAAGCCATCCAGTTAGTTATGACAACCCAAGCAACTAATACCCTGTCTACGTCCTGTACAAAGGCTAGGTATTGTCCAGATTAGGGAGACAGTTGCCATCCAGACTCACTAGATCCATGCAAGAATCAGGTCACAAAGATGGAGAAATGGGAGACTCGATGCATAGAGTGTAGAAGTTTCATGCCTTGGCAAGGCTCTCAGTGTGTGGGAAACAAATGGATGGAACAAAAAACATAACTTCCATTATAAAAATAGACTAATCCCACCTTGATAATGATGGACATCTCTGAATGGGATAGGGATGACTTCCTCTTGATATGTAATACAGTATTAAATACAGCATTAAATATAGTATTAAAACCTAGTAATTATCTGAATTGTTTGTTATCTTTAAAAAACCAAATTTGATGTGATTGTTGAAACTGTTTCTTATACCACTCGATAGGCATTGAGGGTGTTTTTTTTTTTTACAAAGCCAGCAGTCAAATTATGCAAAATCCTATGAGCATTGTAAGTAACTAGGGACCACACCAATTGACATGTGTTCAATATAATGTTCTTTTTTTTGCAAATAGTTCATTTGTTTGATGAAATCAAATGTGACAGCAAAGTGGAAGGCTCAGTAATACTGTACTCTGGTATCCTCACTGCCAAGCTTGTCATTATTTTATAACTAAGACCTGTGCTTTGCAGGCAAAACACTATGTCTAAAGGAGAAAGTACTATTTTCATTGTGAATAACATTTCATTATAATGTTCCTTTAAAGAAATCTGCTATCTCAGAAGAATAATTAGTCTTTGAGGGACTGAAAGGATGTTTGGGAATTACTTAAAGGTTTTCTTTCCTTAAATGTCTTATAAATATATAAATATATGTGATGACTATATAAGACCTCTTGCTGAAAGCATATGTTAATCAAAATCTCCAACATATGAATATAGGTTATATTTAGAGAGTGATCAGTACTAGCATTTTATAGCTCCTAATGAGTCTCTCACAATTGCTGAATTTTGTCTTTCAAAATCACTTCATATCTAAATAACCTTATACTTAAGAATTGACAAGTCTTTTTATGTCCAAATAGTTCGAACCACTGATTTATATACAACTATGTGAATATTTTAAAAATCCATCAGAAATGAAGCATAAGAGATTTTGTCATGATGCAAATTGAACATATCATATTAATAGAGATGTGTTTCTGAGGAAACTGTTTCCTACTATAGGGGAAAAACGAATCAATATTTTATAATGACTTACTCCAGACTTACTGAGAATAAACATTACTCTTATCACAACATAAACATTTTGGGGATCTATCATTTTAAAGAAATTCTTACATAAATCAAGAGTGGATTTCAGTGGTTCTCATTTAAAGT
Source organism: Giraffa tippelskirchi (assembly GCF_054371585.1). Lineage (NCBI taxonomy): Eukaryota > Metazoa > Chordata > Mammalia > Artiodactyla > Giraffidae > Giraffa > Giraffa tippelskirchi. The sequence continues at coordinate 82,083,972 of NC_137275.1, read as the reverse complement.
GAGCCAACAATGCCCTTAAATTAATCACCTGAATGATAGCTACACATAAAAGAAAGGGATAATACGGACTTAGGCTTTTTACAAAAAAAAAAAAAAAAGGTAAAAAGATTTGAATGCATATGAGAGAACATACTAGAGGGAACTCCCTCTCAAACTTAGAGCCCCTAAAATGACCTTATTGATTTGCCTTGGGACAATCTCCTTCCAACACCGAGTTTCATTTCATTGAGTGGATGTTCTTTGAAGTCAATTAAAACTCAGGCATGGCACTCCCAAGACTGCAGCACTTTTATAGCTGAAGGCAACAACTGTTTGACAGGGTGACATGGAAATAAGACTCCTGATGCAGAGCACTATTTTCAACCTTCAAGCGTGTGGGAAATATAAAGTAAGAGTATTTATTTGATATTTAACATTGAGCTGTTTTCAGGGCTTTGGAGAATAAGCATACAAATTCAATTGAGCTTTACTTTGTCTCAGTTCAGACCTAGAAAGCTTCCCTCTGTTTCTGGTCACTAGTCTCTCATAAACTCTTGGCCATGTCCAGAAGAGTGAATATGTGAGATTCAAGAATAGATGAAAGAAATGTCAACAGTGGCAAATACTGTAAATGCCTAAACTTGGATCGTTAGGGTCCACTTATCAAGATGAGAAACTTCTGTCTTCAGTTATTGGAGAAAATTTCTGAGTGTTGCCTGATTATCCCCATTTGGCAATTTTATAAATCAAGTGATGAGATTAAACCACCTAATTCAGAATAGCCTTTGTCATGGTGTGGTCATTACTTTGCTTATACATTAATATAAGCAATTTTATTCTGGAAAGATTAAGTCTTTTTAACCATTTACTGAGATTCACTATATGTAATTCACAATTAAATAACCATTTAAGGATTAAAAAGAGCAAACTTAGTTCATATGTATTAACCTCTCAGTGTAAATTAGTTGAATAAAATATAAAAGGCTAAAGGCATTCTTTTAATATTCCATTGCTCTCAATTTCATAAGAAATAGAAAACTACTTCTGTTTCCATTTATATGAAAAATAGTAGTTAGTTATTTCCTGTGGATACTACCATCCCATTTACCTCATGAAATGAAAAATGTTGGTAAAACAAGATTGTATATTCACTTTCACTAATGGTATAGCTTTACTTGTACTGTGTAATGCTGTCTGACATTGTACACCAAAATTAGGTTTAAAAGCAAATTTTAAAAATAATTACCCGGGAATCAGAAATCTTAAGACTCTATTAGAGACTGATCCATTAACACATTTACATATATTGTTGTGGGAACAGTTGATTTTTCTTATTCATATTAAATAATAAAATACTGCAAATCCTTAAGTTTTAAACTACCTATAAGAAAACTCAGGGCCTCAAAGATTTCTTCTAATTTGATTCCACATTTATTGTTATTGTCCTTAATTTTTCCACCATTGAAAAGTATCAACTACTCACCTAGCCAAAGTCATTTTAGGAAATTTCCCATACAGTAAGTTCCCTACATATAAACATTTACATTGTGAATTTTCAAAGATGGAAACATGTGTGCCAGTCCCTCTGTGCCAGCTACTGTACTGTACTTCTGTACTTTTCAAGGTACTATAATATAAGAATAAAATGTTTTATTTTCTCTGTTTTTTTATGTACATATTATGTGTGTGCACTTATTACAGTGCAGTGCTATATAGCTGATTGCTTTAGTTGAGTACCTAGACTAACTTTGTTGGACCTAGGAACAAAATTGGACTCACACTTTTGGACACACATCAACACACTTTTGACACACATCAGCCACTATTAAAAGTTAGGAAGAAGTAAAGAAAGATTCCTTTCTTTACTTTGCCTGCAAAGCACAAGTCTTAGTTATAAAATAATGACAAGCTTGGCAGTGAGGATACCAGAGTACAGTATTACTGAGCCTTCCACTTTGCTGTCATATTTGATTTCATCAAACAAATGAACTATTGGCAAAAAAAAGAACATTATATTGAACACATGTCAATTGGTGTGGTCCCTAGTTACTTAAAATGCTCATAGGATTTTGCATAATTTGACTGCTGGCTTTGTAAAAAAAAAAATCCTCATTGCTTATCGAGTGGTATAAGAAACAGTTTCAACAATCACATCAAATTTGGTTTTTTAAAGATAACAAACAATTCAGATAATTACTAGGTTTTAATACTATATTTAATGCTGTATTTAATACTGTATTACATATCAAGAGGAAGTCATCCCTACCCCATTCAGAGATGTCCAAGTGTTCCTCACTTGTATGAGAGGAACTTACTGTATATTACAAGTGCATTTATTTCTACCTCCCAGCTGGAAGAAGTAATTAGAATGTTGGTAACTCAAGGTAAATACTTGAGAACATTCGCAAGTGATGTCAGAAAAACTTTTGGTTAAAGAAATGAGGGTTTCATTTACATTAAGCTCTTCCTATGAGCACCATTTTCTCATGTTCTCCTGAAACTGCAACTGGTGTCACCTATCATTGCTTTGATTGGCTCATTCTACTTCTGACATGCCCATTGAGATTTTCAACAGTTTGTCAGGCAGTTCCAAAGTATTCATCCACTGTTCAAAGTTCTGCATCAGTTCAAGATTGAGATGCCTTCTCTGTATTTTTTACACTCTTGTTGGAATTGCTGACTTAATAACATATGGTTTAAATTTATCTTTGACTTACTGAGGGCTTATAACATTTTAAATTACTCTCTATAATATTAATTATCAGGAATAAGAAGTACAACATCATTTACTCAGTGTGACATTTTAAATAAAAAAGCCTTCCATCTGCTATCATTTCTGTCCCTACTTCTCTGTCTTCATCTTATTCAGCTTCTTAATAATGTTTTATGCAGTTGTCATCTCCTTCTTTTTCTTGAATTTTCTCATAGCATATTGGTTGATATTTTAGTATCTTCCAGCTGCTAAATATTGCTGAACCCAGGGCATTTCAGCTTTGTCTCTCCACTCCCTCCACTGCTGATCCATCCAAGGCCACAGCTTAGAATACAACCCATGTACTCAAGATGAAATTTCCTGTAAATCTTCTAAAGTTCTCCTAAACTCGAAACTTTTTATTTAACTACATAATTCATGTCTCTACATTGATATGTACTAGTCTTCTGAAGCAGAACAAATCTGGAATAAAGTCCTTATTCCTCCCTCCATCTCCAAATCATCTCTTCATTAGTCTTCTTTAGATCAGTAAATGGCAGATCACATATCCAATTGCTCAGTTAAAATCCCCAAAGTTATTCTTGTTTTCTTTCATCCCTTCACTTAAAACATTCAAGTTATCAGCAAGTCCTTTGATAAATATTTTGAATCTGTTCATTTTTTTTTCCACTTTATACCTCTAATTCAAGACACCATTACCTTGTTTTAAAACTATTTTCACAACTTCTTAATTGGTGTTCCTGCTTCTGCCCTTACACTCTAAAACCTAGTCTTCATATAATGACCATTATAAAGCATCTATATAGCTCATGCCATTTCCCTGCATAAGTCCAATGATTTGTCAAACTCATTCCTGGCAGTCATGATATAATTTTGCATGTTTCTTGGATTACTGCTCCCATATTCACTATACTCCAGAAACATTTGCTTTCTTTCTTTTCAGTTTCTTTCTTTTTCAGTTGCCAGGCTCTCTTCTGCCTTAGCATTCTCAGGTTTTTCCCTGCCTCTTTGTGTAGCTGATTCCTGTCACCAGCTTTTTCTCAATCCTGATGTCACTTCCTTACCTTCCCTTGTTAATCAAGTACTTTACTCACGCAATCTGCTCTTTCCATATAACCTTCTTTATTCCAGAAACTTTTGCTCCCTGAAATTACCATATTATTTGGCACATAAATAATGTTGTCTTGTGCAACATCTCCCCCATCTCTTAGAAAAGTGTATGAAAATGTTAAATGCTCAATATATGTTTGATGTATGAATGAAAAGACAGAAAGATTGATACCAGTTCATATAGAACTTAAAACCAAAAGATAGGTCCAGATAAATTGCTGAATAAGTCCAAGGAAGACTATGAATATAGAAGCACTGCTTCTAAAAATGCAGTCTTCAGATCTTGCACTGGGCTTTACTGGTGGCCCAGACGGTAAAGAATCCACCTAGAATGCGGTAGACTTGGGTTTGATTCCTGAGTTGGGAGGATCCCCTGGAGGAGGGCATGGCAACCCATTCCAGTATTCTTGCATAGAGAATTCCCATGGACAGAGGAGTCTGGCAGGCTATAGTCCATGGGGTTGCAAAGAGTCAGACATGACTGAGCAACTAAGCACATAGCACAGATCTTGCACTACTTATGTTAATAAGTTTCAGGAGGGGAAACACGACAATGTGTTACAGTGGGAAAAATCTGAATAGGAGCCTGAGAAACTTTAATTTTTTCGTTCTACCGCTTTCTAATTTTGGCAGCTTGGGTGAGTCTCTTTGTTTATTAGACCTCTGTATCTGTTGCTGTAAATTGGGAGAACGACCCTGCTTCACCAACTAGGGTTCTTATGAAGGTTAACCATGTGTGGATAAATGGTGCATGGATCCCAGAGGGAAAGGCTGGGAATTGAATATTCCTTGGCAAAATGTCGATACTTTTTGTATTTAATTCATTGTTAAATTTAATAAGATTTTATTTTTTTATTCATATATGATTATACAAATAATATGTCTTTGTATATTCTGAGAGGGGAGAAAAAGTTAAGTATAGAAAAGTATAAAGAAGTAAAGTAGGTCATCCATAATTCTAGTTTTCAAATAAATGCACAATTAGGATATTTTTTATGTCTTTTTCTGGGTGTTTGTATTGTAGTTGAGATCAAACAATATAAGAAGTTTTGTATCATTGTCTTTACTTAATATATATTCATATAGAAATTTTAATAGCTGCTTTTTGGCAATAATATTAATAGGTGGTAGCATCAGTTTGTATTTATATAGGTATAAGATAGCTATATATGTATGTGCCGAGTCACTCAATCATGTCCAACTCTGTGAGCCCCATGGACTCCACCAGGCTCTGTCCACATAATTTTCCGGGCAACAATACTGAAGTGGGTTGCCATGGCCTTCTCCAGGGGATCTTCCCAATCCAGGAACTGAACCCATGACTCTTACGTCTCCTGCATTAGCAGGCAGATTCTTTACCACTAGCACCACCTGAAAAGTCCAGAGGCTTCTCTGTCTATGGAATTTTTCCAAGTGAGAACATTGGAGAGGCTTGCCATTTCCTACTCCAGGGAATCTTTCTGACTCACAAATTGAAACTGTATATCTTGCATCCTGCATTAGCAGGAAGATTCTTACCACTGTGCCCCCTGGGAAGCCCTATATCACTAGCTATTAAATTATAAAGACATATTAAATCCATGTTCACAGCTAAAGAAATACTCAACCAATTTTCCAAATAAGAGTAACCTATCATATCATCAACTCATCAACATTTGAGGACAGAAGTACCTTTCTTAGAAAGTCACAGATACCAAATGTATGATGATGTCATCTGAGTCTGAAAGCATTCAGTGAGCCCTCTATAATGTGGCTGCAATGCCTAAAAGCAATGTGGCCTAAAAGCAATCACCTCAAGATTCTAGTGAATTGTTTTAAAAGATTACCTACTCAAGTAGTTTGGTCTGCTCTCAGAATTCAATGAAATATATCATCCTGGGGTTGTCTTGAGGGTTGGGAAAAAAAGAAACTAACAAGTTGTGTTACTCAGATAGTATTGAATTTTTAGCAAATCTGAAAACATTGGAATATAAAGGTGGACATTGACTTTCTTTCTTGAACGGATTGATAGTATTTAAGCTCACAAAAGATCTTTAGCAAACTTTATGAAACGGTATTTTGAAATAATAGATCTAGTATATAAGACATATCTGCTCCTATGAAGGAGAGATGAAAATATTTTCAAAATCATTCAGAGGCTAGATCCACATTTATTCCTAAAATACAGTGAATATTTCATAACTACTCTGTTCCATCACTTCTTGCCTGTCTCCTTTTCTTATTTATTTCTACTGTCAAAAAACCCAGTAGTCCCAATATATATTAAATGCTGTGTTATTTTATTATAAATATACACTAGTGGTTCTGTTAAATTAAAACTATATATATATAACTTTTATAAAATAATTATAAATAGTATAAAATAATACTAATATATATTTTAAACATATATAATTTTTTAAAGCAGGGCATTTAGCTTAATTATATTTAATTATCACGGCATATTCACAGGCTTATCATTTTATAAATTAGTGACATGATTGAAGCCACAGGAAAAGAGAGGTACATGGGGAAAAATGTCTTGAAAGTTTCTTAGCTTGAGTTGTGGAGAAGAATTGCTGGGATATAGTAAAAATGAAAAAATAGAAGCCTTATTTGCAGTTATTACAGTTTTAAATTGAGATGATACCAGAAAAGGGAAACAGAATCAAGTCTTATTCACTGAGTGTATGGTCTCACACTCTATACCTGCCTTCTCTTTCTATTCCTCAGGAAAACATTTCTAGCGGGTAAGCTGACTTTGAGAGCAGGACTCCTGTCTAGAGGAGTGCTTGGCACTGAAAATTGTAATTAAAGTTATAAGAGAATAAAGTAAGATAGAAACTTAGTTACATCAATGTTTTTCAGTTGCTAAGTTATGTCCTACTCTTTGCTACCCCATGGACTGAAGCACACCAGGCTCCCCTGTCCTTCACTATCTTCCAGAGTTTGCTTGAACTTGTGTCCATTGATTTGGTGATGCTATCCAACCATCTCATCCTCTGTCACCCCCTTCTTCTCCTACCCTCAATCTTTCCCAGCATCAGGGTCTTTTCCAGTGAATTGACTCTTTGCATCAGGTGGCCAAAGTATTGGAGCTTTAGTTTCAGCATCAGTCTTTCCAATGATTATTCAGGGTTGATTTCCTTTTGAATTGACTGGTTTGATCTCCTTGCAGTCCAAGAGACTCTCAAGAGTCTTCTCTAACACCACAGTTTGAAAGCATCAATTCTTCGGCACTCAGCCTTCTTTATGGTGCAACTCCCAGATGCATACATGACTACTGAAAAACCATAGCCATAGTTTTGACTATATGGACCTTGGCAAAGTAATGTCTCTGCTTTTTAATACACCATCTGGAAGAGGGAATGGAAAACCACTTCACTATTCTTGCTTTGAGAACACCATGAACATTTACACCAAAGGGGCCAACATTAAAGGTTTTAGAAACAGGGCTAGAAATGTGACTTGCATTCCACATGAATTTAAGGTTAAACCTTCAAGGCATTGGGTCTAGATGATGACTTAATTCTAAATCTTGGGAAGAAGGAAGTCATTGACACACTTTTTAGTTTAGTTAGAATGAGCACAAAAACCAAAGTGCACTTAAGATGGGAAAAATAAAAGCAGATTTAAGAAGTTAGTTCAAATAAAAACAGAGGACAGTGCAACAAGGACAATCACATCAATTATTTCTAATGATTCAGAGCCCTTCACTGGGACCTACCACTCTCAAAACATGACAAAACTGTCAGGCTCTGAAAGCTGCTGTCACTATTGGTCACTATATTTTCCTACTGACAGTAAGTATACTGAGTCAGATAATAAAGTCCCAAGATCCCTATGTTAACTCCTAATTAGAAGGAAACAAAATTCTATGTCCAATTTTTTGTTAGAGATTTAAACCTTTTTGTTTTTGTTGATTTTAATCTCATTGATAGGGAAGACTAGAACCCATTAAAAGAAGATCCCTGGTGGACGAGCACAGAGTAGAATAAGTTCCTGGGTTATAGTTTCATAGTAGAGTTGCAAGCAGCACACAGGGTCCTCAAAAAATAAGAGAACTACCATATGATCTGGCAACTGTACTTCTGAGCATTTATCCAAGAAAATGAAGAAAAAAAACCAAAACCGAAATGGAAAAGATATATGCACTCCTCATGTTCATTGCAGCATTATTTACAATATGACCTTTAAATTTTTGAGGTGGTACTAGTCAGGTTTTTGTAGTGTGTCCTTCTTTTAGGTTTGTATGATATTTTTTTCATAATCAGGCTGGAGTTACTTTTTTTAGAAGTGAGGCCACATAGGTGATATGTCAGTGTCATGGTATTGTATTGTATCAAGGTTATGTGCTGTCAATAAGATTTGTCATTATTGATGCTGACTTTGATGGCCTGGCTGGAGGCATTTGTCAGGACTATGCACTCTAAAGTTTTCTACCCCCTTTCCATGCTGTAGTCTTTGTAAGGAAGTAACTACTTGAAACTCACATTTAAGGAGTGAGGAGTATGCTCCAGCTAATTGCGGGTGGAGTATCTATAGAAATTATTTGGAATTATTCATCACAGAAGGTTTTCATATTCTCCCCTACTTATTTATTTATATCACCATAAGCTCATGAATATTTGTTTTATATATTGGGATATAATCCAGTATTACTTCATTCTCAATCCATTAGTGACACTCTGTGAACTTCGCAAGAGTGTTTCTCAGCTTTTTTTCTCCCTCCTTTTATGGGAGAGGATAAATGAATTGGCCTGGAGCTGGGTATTTCCCTTCTACCACTTGGAAGGACAGAACTGACTCGAGTCAGTTACTTCCCTTCCATAGGGCAGTCAGGCTCTGATAATACTCCACTAAATTAGCCTCTGATAAACTAGTTTTTCCTTAGGGTAGGCTTTGTGAGAGTGCCCTGGCATATTTCAAAATGTTTCCCTTTCCACTCTTCCTGCAGGAAGCCGAAAGGGGTTTTTCTCCAATATTTACTGTGAAAACCTGGTTGAGTTCCTAGATGTATGTCACACAAAGTTGTGTTGGCTCTCCAGCGACTGGATTCTCCCTGTAGTTTTTAACTCTCAGAGTTGTCTACACTGAGCTTCCAGTAATGTGTCAATTATAGCTCAAGTTTTCCTACTCCAGCATTGGTCCCCCTGGAGATTTACACTCTGGAGGCTCCTCAGGTAAACCATGACTCTCTGTATTCATCTGCCTCCTCTTGTTGGGGGCACACCTCTCAGGAATCTAAGAAGAGTTGTTGATATTTTAGTCTGCTGAGCTTTCTACTTGCTGTTAAGATGAAGTGATGTATTCCAGGTTCCTTACATGTGGAACTGGAAACTGGTAATATTCTTCACTTTGAAATGTAATTTTAGGTTGAATTTGCAGTTCTAGGTTGATCATATTTTTTTCCAACATATTTTGAACATTCACTCAATTTGTTTCTTGCTTCCATGTTTTCTGATACAAAGTTGTCTGTAATTAGTTTCCTCATTCCTATATAGGGATAAGATCCCTACCACCCCCTCACTACTTCCTTGGCTTCTTTAAGGATTTTCAACTTTTCTTTTGTCTTCCACAATTTGAGTATGCTATGTCCAGAGGTAGGGTTTTGGTATTTATCCTGAGCTTCCTTGACCTGTGGTTTAATGTTTGTCATAACTTTTAAAAATGTTTCACTCATTATTACATCAGATAATTATTTTCTATCTTTTCTTTCTCTTCTGGTCTTCTAATTCTGTGTATGTTACAAAGTGTCAAAATTATCCCAAAGTTCTTGAATGCTTAGTTTTGGTTTTTAATTCTTTTTATTTCCACTTTGCATTTTGGTTTGCAAAGTTTCTATTGACTAATCAGTTCACTGATTATTTTTGCTCAGCTATGAGCTTCCCAGGTGGTGCTAGTGGTAAAGAACCTGTCTGCCAATGTAGGAGATGTAAGAGATGCAGGTTCCATCCCTGGGTTGGAAAGATCCCCTGAAGAAGGGCATGGCAACCCACTCCAGTATTCTTGCCTGCAGAATCCCATGGACAGAGGAGCCTGACAAGCTTAGAGTCCATAAGGTCGCACAGAATCAGACACGACTGAAGCAACTTAGCATGCTTTCTCTACTAATGAGCCCATTAAAGGCATTATCCATTTTTAGTAGTGTTTTTTATTTATAGAATTGTTTTAAACATTTCCATCTTCTTACCTACATTTATCCATGTGTTATTCTATGCTGTCTACTTTTTCCATTAAAGTCTTCAACATAGTAACAATAAACTGCCTACCTTCTAATTCCACCATCTGTGACATATCTGATTCTGATTCTGACAACTGCTTTATCTCTTCAGACTGTTTTATATAATTTTTCACCATGCCTTGTAATATTTTTATTGAAAACTGGACATAGATTCCATAATAGCAAATGAGATAAGTGGGGTTTTATTGTGAGGATTTATGTTAATCTGGCTGGGATTCAGACTGTGTTTGATGTTTGCCTTAACTAAGTTCAAGACACTCTGTATTCCTTAGGTGTTCTTGTTTTGACTCCTCTCCTGGCCGTGGGTTTCGACTTCCCAGGTGGTGCACTGATAAAGAATCTGCCTGGCAATGCAAGAGACACAGGAGATGCAGGTTCTATCCCTGGGTCAGGCAGATTCTGTGGAGTAGGAAATGGTAACCCACTCCAGTATTCTCGCCTGGAAAATTCCATGGACAGAGGAATCTATTGGGCTGCAGTCCATGGGGTCACAAAGAGTTTGACACAACTCAACGACTAAACAACATGTAAGTAATTAGTCATGGAAAAGACTGATGCTGAAGCTGAAGCTCCAATACTTTGGTCACCTGATGGTAAGAGCCAACTCATTCAAAAAGACTCTGATGCTGGGAAAGATCAAAGGTCAAAGGAGAAGAGGGCGGCAAAGGGTGAGATGGTTAGATACCATTACCAACTCAATAGACATGAGTTTGAGCAAACTCCAGGAGATAGTGAAGGACAGGGAAGCCTGGCATGCTGCAATTCATGGGACTACAAAGTGGACATGACTTAGCAACTGAACAACAACAACAACAATGTAAGTAATTATTATTACTGGCCTTTAAACTTTTCACAGAATTGAAATTTTCCAAAATAAAAATGTATGAATGGTGGGAGAATTAGCCTTGAGGCTAGGATGTCCTAGTCTTGTCTTTAAGCATCATAGCTTCCTTTAATCGGTCTACAATGAGCCTGTTCACCTCTGGATCATGCACTTCTCTACAGGAGGGTCTGAGTCCCCAGCCCCTTGCTGATCACTAACAGTTCTGATTGCACAGGTGGTGATACAGATTTTTTGAGGAACAGATCTATCCATCATTATCATGTAAATAAAACATTTACTCCAGTGTGTATGTTTTCTCAGCTATAGTGGAAGAACTGGAAGTATTAGTCACTCAGTCATATCCAACTCTTTGCGACTCCATGGACTGTAGCCCCTAGGCTCCTCTGTCCGTGGGATTCTCCAGGCCAGAATACTGGAGTGGGTTGCCATTCCCTTCTCCAGGGGATCTTCCCAACCTCGGGATCAAACCCAGGTCTCCTGCATTGCAGGCAGATTCTTTGCCATCTGAGACACCAGGGAAGCCTTTCTCAGCTATATTGAGGTATAATTGGCATACAACGTGTATTTAAACTATATAATTTGCTAAGTTCTGACATTTGCATATACCTACAAAGCAGTCAACACAGTCAATATAGCAAATATCCATTTTCATCTAGATTTTTCTTGTGCCTCTTTCTAATTCCTCATTCTGTCCTTTCCCTACTCTCTCATACCCCAGGCAGCAGCTCATTTGCTTTTTGTCTTGGAGATTAGTTTCCATTTTTGTAGAATTTTATATAAATTAAATCATATACTGTACACTTTTTGTTGTTGAGCTTCTTTTACTTGGCATCATTAGATGAAATTCATCCATATTGTTAGATGTATTAGTAGCTCATTATTTCTATTTCTAATAAGAGTGTGATATGTATATATATATATATATATATACATATTACATATACATATATGTATATACATATGTATATATGTATATATATATATATAACTTGATAATCTAGAAGGACTTTTGATTGTTTTTAGTTTGAAACTATTACAAAAAAGCTATTATGAACATCCAAGAAAATTCTTTTTATGAAAATAAGCTTTCATTTCTTTTTGATAAATGCTCAGTGAAGTAACTGAGCTTGTGATAAGAGTATGTTTCACCTTGTAAGAAACTGCAAAACTATTTGGTAAAGTGGCATATTTTCATACCAACAGGCAGTTTATGAGAATTCCAATTTATTCAAATGTTTGCAACACTTGATATAGTCAGCCATTTTAAACATTCTAATATGTATGAGTCAATATTTGTGATTTTATTCTTCATTTCCCTAATGACTAATAATGCTGAGAATTGTGTCCGTGTACTTGTTTGCCATCTGTGTATATTTTTTTGAAGAAGTGCTGTTCAGATTGATTGCCAAATTTTTCAGTGGGTTGTTTGTGGTTTTATTATTAAATTTTGAAAGTTCTTTATATATTCTGAATACAACTCCTTTATCAGATATGTGATTTGCAAACACTTTCTATAGTCTAGTTTCATCATTCTCTTAAAGTATTAATTTTTTAATTACAAATTTCTGGTTAGGATTTTTCAAAATTTAAAACTAAAAACTCTATAATATCAATTTAATTATAAACAATATGTTATAAATGGAAAATAAAAAATGGTTTCTCTATTGTGATTTACATTATTCATCAATTATGCTAATGGTTCTAGTATCTAAATATCCAAAATCCCACTACATGTTAATTCTTCTTCTAAAATAAACATATGAAATATAATCTTCATGGAATGCTCTTTGAAACATGAGATATAAATATTTATTGCTGGGAGAGATGCTGCCAGTTCCTAGTGTGCTTCCTTGAATGATTCAAAGTGTCTCATTTGCAACCCAACACCAGTGTTAACAAAACATTGAAATTAAATCGAGAGAAAGATATTTTCCACTGTTTACATTCAAGCATACTAGCTAGATGACTTTTTGATAGAGAGAAAATTAATGTTATAATTTATTATTAATTATTCATAATTCCTAAATGGATAGTAATTATTTATCCCTCTTCAAGGAGATATAAAAAAGTAAAAGAATACATGTATCTGATTTAAACTTATTTATTTATCAACAGTTACAATGTTTAAGACTAATACTGATTCTTCTTTCTCATTTTGGGAATAGTGGGCTTTCATAAACTCACAAGATTTAATCAGTGTGTTTTCTCTCACTAAATATTTTACACCAATGCCTACTATGTGTCAAGAGATATTTCACCTCTATAAAGCTCTGTTTTTAAAATGGCAAAAATTGAATAGAGTTAGTTCAGATTCTGCCTTTTTTGCTGAATGCATTGATGTTGAATAGTGGTGCTACAAGTATTTAAAATGTTATTTCCTGGCCTTTTGAAATAAAAACAATGACATTTAGAATGCAGCCAAATAGCATTAATCTGGCTTCTCTGCCTGCAAGTTATATTGGCAATTTATCTCAAGCAGGGTTTCATAGTTAAGGTGACATCACCCAAAATGTCAATCTAGAGAGAAAACCAATGACCCTGTTCTTATAGGATAAAAACCTAAACAATATCAGCAGCTGCATTTCAAATTAAACCATGTTGTACCCTAGAGGACTCTCAAAATGGAATTCAAAGAAGGATCCATGCATCTAAGGGCTTTAGCTTATTTCCAAATTTCATTTAAATATAGCATTATCACTAATTTCATGTATTTTTTGACAAATAGCTATTGAATATCTACTATATTCCAGAAACTGTTTTAGTTAATTAACAGTAAAATACCACTGTTTACATGGAGCATAGAATCTATTAAGAGTGGTAAGTAGTGAAATAAATGAGTAAATTCTTAGAAGTAAGAACAAAAGGGAAGAGAAAAAACAGGAAAGAGAGTAGCAGAATGGTGGGGTGAGAGATGGTTTAAAATTTTCAGTAGAGAGTCAGGGAAGACATGATTAAGAAAATGACATTTTGTTTTGTTTACAAAAACACTTGTGTAACACTATCTTTTAGGCTATGTGCTTTTCAAATATTAACTCTGTTAATCCTCATGACAACTCTGTGAAGCAGATGCTATTATTAACTCCATGGTATAAAAAACAAAAGGGAAGGACAGGAAGGTTAACTTGCCCACGATCCACAAAGCTGGGATGTGACAGAGCAGTGACTTAGCACAGGTGGCCTGGTTCTGGGATCCGTGCTCTTTGCCTTTACGCCACTCTGCTCTTTTCTTTGAACAAACACATGACGCAGGTAAGGAGGACAAGCCATGCAGGTAATTGGAGGAAATGTATTTTAGACATCCATGAGAGACAAAGACCTAACCTGTTTGTAAAACAGTCTGGGGTCCAGTGTGGCTTGTGTAGAATATGGACTCAATTCAGTTCACTCGCTCAGTCGTGTCCAACTCTTTGCAACCCCATGTACTGCAGCATGCCGGGCCTCCTAGTTCATCATCAGCTCCCGAAATTTACTCAAACTCATGTCCATTGAGTCAGTGATGCCATCCAACCATCTCATCCTCTGTCACCCCCTTCTTCTCCTGCCTTCAATCTTTCCCAGCATCAGGGTCTTTTCAAACGAGTCAGTTCTTTGCATCAGGTGGCCAAAGTATTGGAGTTTCAGCTTCAGTATCAGTCCTTCCAGTGAATATTCAGGACTGATTTCCTTTAGGATGGACTGGTTGGATCTCCTAAATTAAAGATTTACTGAGCATGGCCCCACCCATTAGAACAAGACCCGGTTTCCCCCTCAGTCTCTCCCATCAGGAAGCTTCCATAAGCCTCTTATCCTTCTACATCAGAAGGCAGACAGACTTGAAAACCACAATCACAGAAAACTAATCAATCTGATCACATGGACCACAGCTTTGTCTAACTCAATGATGAGCCATGCTATGTAGGGCCACCCAAGACAAACGGGTCATGGTGGAGAGTTCTGACAAAACGTGGTCCACTGGAGAAGGGAACGGCAAACCACTTCAGTATTCTTGCCTGGAGAACCCCATGAACAGTTTGAAAAGGCAAAAAGGTATGACACTGAAAGATGAACTCCCCAGGTCTGTAGGTGCCCAATATGCTACTGGAGATCAGTGGAGAGATAACTCCAGAAAGAATGAAGAGACAGAGACAAAGCAAAAAAAACACCCACTTGTGGATGTGACTGGTGATAGAAGAATATGGACTAAGGAAGAATAACAGGAATGTGAGGCGCTGGATCACGTAAACAAACTATTTTACTCTGAGGGAGATAGAGAACCAGGAGAGAGGACATGTTGAGCCTGTTTCAATTACTGTGGCTACTCTGTCAAGAATAGACCATAGACTGTAGGGAAACAGGACCACTAGTGAGGAATCTAGTTTGAGGATTTGCAGTAATGGTGATGAGGGGTTATCATTCCTTGCAGGAGGTAAAAGTGCTGGAGATAGAGTAATAACCATATTCTGATATACTTTTAGTCTGACCAATAGAATTCCTTGGTGGTTAGTTATGGGGTATAAAACTAGACAGAAAACCAGGATGACATCAAGGATATTGGCCTGAACAACTAGAAGGATAAAGTTGCCATTAATTGAGAAGGTAGGGCTGTAGTAGATTAGACTACACATGGAAACAGCTTTGAATATGTTAGGTTTGATGACTATTTGACGCTTAAGTGGAGGTTCGATTTGGCAATTGGATTTATGAGTCTGGAGTTCAGAGAAGAGATCCACACTGGAGATAAAATTTGGGATGATCCATGTGCAGTTAGTATCTAAAGGCATGAGGCTAGATGAAGTAACCAAAGCAGTAACTGTGGAGGGAGAAAAGAAAGGGGTCCAGGATAAAGCTAGAACAACAGTTGAGTATTTTTCCGCTGGTTCAATATTAAATATAATACGTCACAAATGAAAAGGTAGGAAAAACAATGAGAGAGCAGAAGCTAAACTGTGTTTATAATACTTTGATATTAGCACATCTATAGAATGCTGATATATATGTGTATATAATATAACACAGAAGACTTTGCCAGTTTAAAATGCATTTGAACTTCACTTCAGTGCAGGTTTGAATTTTCTCAAAACTCTAGATTCTCAAAATTAATAACACAACAACACTCCATATCATGCAACTTCTGTAAATGTTCCTCCTTGAAGATGTCTTGGACTCAATTTGATTGACAAGAGCTGGCTGATATTGATACCGTTAACTATAAATGGGCCAATAAAATGTTGTTATATTTATCATTAAGAGGAAGGGAAGGAGGGAGAGAGAAAGGGAGAGGCAGGAGGAAGAAAAAGAAAAAGAAGGGAGCACAGCAAAATAGATAAATGAAAGTAACCAAATTTGCCAAGTGTGTATTCAATGCTTGAGCGGCAAGTTTTACAAGTAGCACATCCACCCCTCAGTCATGTGAGTAGTAATCATAGTAAAAACACACTTTCAGAGCTTCTGATACTGGGAAATAGCTAACTATCTTTGGTATTTAATTGATCTGTCGAATTAAGCTTTTGTTGGAGTTGATCTTGCAAAGGAATTTGGCCTCTGAAGCCCATGAAAAGCAGATGGATTCTGGGAAGGAATTAAGTGTCTGCTGGTAGGGGGGAGATGGCTTGTTTCATGAATAAAATGTGAGCAGCAGGAGGATGTTAATGAATAGACACCCCACAACATGCATAACAAATTTATTTCATGAAAAAAAAAAACTTAAATATGTTAACAAGCAGAGGTATTCTACAAAGCAAAATGCCAAAACAGCAGAGAAACTCATTATTTACAATTGTAAGGTTTTTAAAAAAAATCAGTTTCTGCTACTTTCAATATAGCATTCCAGTTTTTCCAACTTGTGGTCTAAAGACAAATGGAAAATGTAACTAATATTAATATCACATATTCCATTTTAGAATATTGATCACAACATTTAGGAATTTGTCATACTCATTAGGTATTTTATTTAGATAATATACTTTTTTCTCAATTGATAGAAAAGAAAGTTAAAGTGCTAGTTACTCAGTCATGTCCAATTCTCTTTGCAACCCTATGGACTGTAGCCTGCTAGGCTCCTCTGTCCATGGAATTCTACAGGCAAGAATACTGGAGTGGGTAGTCATTCCCTTCTCCAGGGGATCTTCCTGACCCAAGAATTGAACCCAGGTCTCCTGCATTGCAGGCAGATTCTTTACCATTTGAACCATCATATTGATCCCAACATTTAGGAATTTCTGATACTGGTTATTTACTTTATTTAGATAACATACTTTTTCTCAATTTATTGGATGGTAGATCTTAACAAAAATGTAACCTAATTATGTTTCTGTCACAAAAGTAATTCATATATATTTGTAAAAAGTTAAAACTACAGATAAGTCGAAAAAGGATGTTAAAGATCTATCATAATCCCACCATCCAGAGATTATCACTGTTAACTCACTCTCCTTTCAGACATTTTCTATTGAATAAATACTGACTTACATACATCACCTAATATTAATCTCTGGAGTGTGCTTCAAATATCTGGACACAATAAAAGCGAGACAGGTGTAACAGTCAAAGCAGTGATACAGATGAAGCAGTTCTGTTTGTTTGTATTCCATTAAAGTGAAGGCATGTCAAGGCAGCAAGGATGCTGCAGAAGTAACTCTTCTGGCATGCCTCAACATTTAACTTTACAATTTTACATTCCAGTTAGTGAGGTAAGGGCATTTTCTGCATATTCTGCAGTCCACTGGGGTCTCCAGCTGGAAGGCTGATCTGCTTCTCCCTGGACAATAATCAGCCACGCAGAGCCACTCCTGTAATGTATGGTGTGCTCCCATATGTGGCCATCCAGCTCGTGATTGCCACGCATCCCCTGACATCCTAATGCAGGAAGTAGGCTCTTCCCTGGATGAGTGACATTCAATTATCCAAGAAAGAAATTCTTAAAGGACCACATGATACAAAGATAAATCACCTTGGCTGACAGCTTCATTACAAAACTGACACAGGGAGAAGAGAAGTGGCCCACTAGGCTAAAGGTATCTTCTCAGCCACTCCCCAAGCAACCGTGATGTCTGCCGAAAGGAGAGCCTTAGCCAGATGAGTTGGGCAAGGCGGAGGAGTCGCGTCATGAGAGGATTAGATTTTCCCCACAATATCAAGGACTGAGTTTCTGACGTCAATTATTTGATAAATCACCCCTGAGAAGTTCCTGACAAATAGCTGTAATACTATGTATTATGATACGGCCCCCAACTGGGTAATCCAAAGCTATTTCCTCTTCCTAGCACCCCAGCTCACTACTAATAATCTAAGATAGATCTCAGCTTCTCAGTTGCTTTTTATACTTTACCAGGCACAATAGATGTCCGTCTTATTCTTAATGTTATCTCTATCAGCAAGCACAATGCTTAGCACTTGGAAGACCATGTATAAATATTGGTGAATGGATGAGTATACAAGCAAATAAAAGTATAAGTGGTGGAATGCCTTGCCAGCTGAACACAGACTGCTGGCCCATGCCTTTGCCCACAAGGCAAGAGGATAGCCCGCTTCACCACACTGGCAGCATAGGAAGAAGTCAGATCTCTGGCTTTCACTTTGCATCCTCCACCAGCCCAACAACTTTCACACCATTCCCTGGCATTAGTAAGAAATAGGACTAAGTAGTAAGAAACGGGACTAAGTAAGGCCTTTGCTTTTGTCAAAAGGAATACTGACATTATTAAAATCCTGCAATTAATATGAGACAATTTGGATAATGCAAGTAAAACACTAAACACTATGTGTGCTTAGTTGCTCAGTCATGTTTGACTTTTTGTGACCCCATGGACTGTAGCCCGCCAGGCTCCTCTGTCCATGGGGATTCTCCAGGCAGGAATACTGGCATGGGTCACCATGCCCTCCTCCAGGGGATCTTTCCAACCCAGGGATCGAACCCAGGTCTCCCACATTGCAAGCGGATTCTTTACTGTCTGAACCACCGTGTCTGACACATAATAAGATTTCTGTAAACAGTCACTATTTGGCTGTTGGCCACTAATGCTAGAGGCTCATGGCCACAATAATGAGCCTTTCTCAGCATCTGAGAGAAAAATACCATTTGACTGGTGGTAGAAAACACAGCGGATACCTAAAATCCTTGCTTCACACTTTTCCTATGAGCTATGCATCTGCCTCAGAAGGACAAGTCAAAGAGGAAAACCCCCTCTAGAAGTCTATTTGCTGGTTGTTTAACTATAATTAAATCATACAATATTACAATTAAAAGGTGTTTTAGTGATATGACTGAAGCAACTTAGCAGCAGCAGCAGCAGTGATAACAAGTCTAGCCTCCTACTGCATATTTGAATCCCGCCTATAAAATCCTCAGCGAGGGATACTCAGCTCTCATAGCCACTGGTGAGAAGCCTGCTCCCAAATATATTCAGGAAAGAGGTCCTCAGGGAAGAAAAATGCAATGTTGTATTTATTCTGTCCTGTGTTTTTTTTTTAAATACGATAAATTCAACAATATGAAATTCTACACTGCATGTCATGCATAGACTGCCATGGAGGGTTTCTTTTAAACTTCTGAAATAATCTTATTCTCATTTTGATTCCAGTAATAGGAGATATAATGAAAATGTCAAAAGAGGTTACTAAACGATTTAGCCACATTTTCAATTCCTGTGTTGCATTTTTAATAGTTACATTAAAAAGTGAATACTTTAGGGACTCTCACTCACTCTCAGGGAAAATGAGGTGTTCTGGAGATATAGCTTTGATATAAGTAAAGGCTTTAACGAGACAGCTACTTAATTATGCATTAATATAAATGCTGAATAGGAGGTGTTTCATAATGAAGGAGCCCCTCTTACAGATTACACCCTGCTCTTCCTATTAATGTTTTGTTCCTATTACTGATTATAGAGCTCACCAAGGTTGGACAGACCAGAAATGCCTAATTAAATGAGCTGGTTTCTTGGGAGATGGGAAGGGAAAAGGAAATTGATGCCTGTATGGGAAAAACAGTTAGTCATTGAGATAAAATGAATTAGAGGTTTATAATGAAGGATTATATTGCTTTATAACTTGATGTGTCAAAAACACCATAGTTAGAACTAACACACAAATATTACCACCTGGTAGAAAAGGGATTAGAAAATGATCGTGGCAGGGTACAATTTAGTCCAGTTAAAAGGAAAACAGTCAAAATTCCATGAGCCCTCAAAGGAACTTAGTCAGGAATGCAAGCTGATTTTTTTGTAAAGTGGGAAGCCTAAAACAGATTTCACATGTGACAACTTTATGCCTTGCACTTTAGAATGTGATAGTGCAAGTTGTGTTTTTTTTTCTTTCTTCCTACCACCATCCTATTTGTAAAGATAAAATTAAATTAAATGTCTAAGTAGCTTTGAAAGCAAAACATAACAGAAGGGTGGAATCTGAAGTGTGTATGATGCAGCTAAAGACTTTGGATGTTTCTATTCATAGCTCAAACAGGTACTTCAAGAATTATATCATGAAATGGAAATCAGAATTTATTAAAAAACAATGCAGGATCAGTCTCTTCAGTTGTGTCCAACTCTGCGACCCTATGGATTGTAGCCCGCCAGACTCCTCTGTCCATGGGATTCTCCAGGCAAGAATACTGGAATGGATTGTCATTTCCTTCTCCAGGGGATCTTCCTCACCCCGGGACTGAACCTGCATCTCCTGTGTCCCTTGCACTGCAGGTGGATTCTTTACCGCTGAACCACTGGGGAGCCCATTAAAGATAGTAGAACTTTCTTTTCTTCCCAAAGTTCTGAGGTCTTTGAAAAGATCAAGTACCTGTACAAGTGCCACCCCTTTAAGGAACACAGCAGGCTAAAGTGAGAATCTTTAAAGAGAATTAAGTGAAAGTGAAGGGATAAAATTCCTGAATGCATAGAACTATACAAAAAGGATCCTAATGATCCAGATAAACATGATGGTGTGGTAAATCACCTAGAGCCAGACATCCTGGAGTGTGAAGTCAACTGGCTCTTAGGAAGCATCACTAAGAGCAAAGCTAGTGGAGACAATGGAATTCCAGCTGATCTATTTCAAATCCTAAAAGATGATGCTGTTAAAGTGCTGCACTCAATATGTTAGCAAGTTTGGAAAACTCAGCAGTGACCACCAGACTGGAAAAGGTCAGTTTTCATTCCAATCCCAAAGAAGGGCAATGCCAAAGAACGTTTAAACTACTTTACAATTGCACTTATTTCTCATTCTAACAAGGTCATTCTTGAAATCCTTCAAGCTAGGCTTCAACAGTATGTAAACCAAGAACTTCCAGATGTTCAAGCTGGATTTAGAAAAGGCTGAGGAACCAGAGATCAAATTGCCAACATCCATTGGATCATAGAAAAGGCAAGGGAATTCCAGACAAAGATCTGCTTCATTGCCTATGCTAAAGGCTTTGACTGTGTGGATCACAAAATACTGCAGAAAATTCTTAAAGTGATGGGAATACCAGATCACTTTACTTGTGTCCTGAGAAACCTGTATTCAGGTCAAGAAGCAACAGTTAGAACCTGACAAGGGACAATAGACTGGTTCCAAATTGGAAAAGGAGTACATCAAGGTTGTATATTGTCACTGTGTTTATTTAACTTATATGCAGAGTATATTGTGCAAAATGCCAGACTGGATGAAGCACAAGCTGGAATCAAGATTGCCGGGAGAAATATCAATAACCTCAGATATGCAGATGACACCACCTTTATGGCAGAAAGCGAAGAGGAACTAAAGAGCCTCTTGATGAAAACGAAAGAGGGGAGTGAAAAAGCTGGCTTAAAAATCAACATTCAAAAAAACTAAGATCATGGCATCTGGTCCCATCACTTCATGGCAAATAGATAGACAAACAATTGAAACAGTGACAGGCTTTATTTTTTGGGGCTCCAAAATCACTGCAGATGGTGACTGCAGCCATGAAATTAAAATCTGCTTACTCCTTGGAAGGAAGGTTATGACCAACCTAGACAGCATATTAAAAAGCAGAGACATTACTTTGCCAACAAATGTCCATATAGTGAAAGCTATGGTTTTTCCAGTAGTCACCTAAGGATGTGAGAGTTGGGCCATAAATAAGGCCGAGCACTGAAGAATTGATGTTTTTGAACTGTAGTGTTGGAGAAGACTCTTGAGAGTCCCTGGGACAGCAAGAGGATCAAACCAGTCAATCATAATGAAATCAAGCCTGACTATTCATTGGAAGGAATGATGCTGAAGCTAAAACACCAATACTTTGGCCAGCTGATGTGAAGAGCTGACTATTAGAAAAGCCCCTGATGCTTGGAAAGATTGAAGGCAGGAGAAGGGGAAGACAGAGGATGAGATGGTGGGATGGCATCACTGACTCAATGGACATGAGTTTGAGCAAACTCTGGGAGATGGTGAAGGACAGGGAAGCCTGGGGTGCTGCAGTTCATGCAGTCGCAAATAGTCAGACATGACTGAACAACTGAACAACTCATTGAGAGCTATTTTCCTTTGCTTAGCTGTCAAGGGCTCAGAATGCTAAAGTAATAACCATAGAATTGCCATAATTATATTCTATTTATTTCTAAGATTTTTTTTTACTAAGAAAACTATGTTCTTTTTTTTTTTTTTAATTTATAACACGAATCTATCAATAGTCCTTGGGAATGATTTTACATATAGATATAACCTCATAGGTCAAATGGAATATGGTGTGAATATGTTTGATAAGGAAAAGCAAGCCCTTTATATGGATTGGAGAGGATCATTATATGGATCATTAACCAAAGGTGGTGAGCAACTTATTTTAGAACAACACAGTGATGATTCTTTTTAGGCTGAAGTGTAAAGTTGATTCAATCTGTTCTTGATATTCTCCTTCATATTCTGTTTTCTGCCCACATAAGGCCATGTACTTCTGGTCTGGGTTGCCCTCATTGTTACTGCATTTGATGGATCTTTATGATGACTCTGTTTGCTTCTCATTGTGTTTCCAGAAGATGTGTAGCATGGTGACATTTCTGACTTGTAGGAAGGAACTGAACATGAGTATCTCGGTGCCATTCTGTCCTTCTTTAAGAGTAGTATCACCCCTGGACAGGCAGATGCCTTCTGCTGTGTGCCTGCTTTCACTTGGAGAGCAGACCTTGGTCAGGCCAGGCTAACTTTTAAGAGGCAGATCTTAAAGACATTTTTTTCACTAGACTCCTTCTATCAGACATCAAAGATAATATAGAGTCATTACCCTTATTGCTGTTTACGTAGTGTTTGCCTGCCTTGCAGACAAACTTTTTCTCAGATGAACCACCCCAAAGTTTAGACTGAGTGTGCAGGTTACAGATGATGGTTGGCAACCAATTTGCCTTTAGAGTCCAGTCATGTTCCCCATTACAGCACTTCTGGAAATACAACTGGCATTTAGAGATACACTCTTCTGTTTATCAATTAGTTCTTAACTATAGGGGATAAGATAAGAGAGAAAGTTTAATTAAAAACTAATTTTAAAAACTAACATTGTCAATCATATTATCTTGTCCATATTTTAGCTGATCAAGTTAAGAGATGTGTTTTCTGAATGATACCCTGGGTTGGTTTGAAATTCCATAGTGGTGTTGATAGTCTTTATTATTAGTTAATGTAAGAAATTTCATCTGTAGACATTTACATATGCATATTCTTATTTTTACAACCTTATAAGGTAACAATTATTGTCCCTATAGAAAAGCAGGATCAAATAACAGTAACTAAGTGACAATTAGCTGAGCCAGATTTTTAACAAAAATCCTTATTTCAGAGTTCATTCTCCTGAATGTTGCTATTGTGAAAGATATAAACTGTGTACACGAATAATAATTTAATCTAGAAACCTATGTCTATCATTGAGAGAAATGCAAATGCCAACATCCACTTTCCCAAATGAACTGTACATTCTGTATGAACAAGAATCATTTCTATTTTCTCCACCGTTGTACCCTTAGCACTCAGCTCGCTGTTTGGCTCACATTAAATAACCAATGTTTGTTGAATAAACTTAGGTATTCAGCCCTATTCAACCTGGTGACTTCACTCCTTTTCAATGAGAAAGATAGTATGAATAGACGAATCAATTTTCTCTCTCAAGAATCTATTTTGGGTCTGTGGGGAGTTAGTTCAGTTCGGTTCACTCACTCAGTCATGTCCAACTCTTTGCCACACCATGGGCTGCAGCATGCCAGGCTTCCCTGTCCATCACCAACTCCCATAACTTGTTCAAACTCATGTCCATTGAGTCAGTGATGCCATCCATCCATCTTATGCCCTGTCATCCCCTTCTCCTCTTGCCTTCAATCTTTCCCACCATCAGGGTCTTTTCCAATGTGTCAGTTCTTCGCATCAGGTGGCCAAATTATTGGAGCTGCAACTTCAGCATCAGTCCTTCCAATGAATATTCAGGACTGATTTCCTTTAGGATTGACTGGTTGGATCTCCTTGCAGTCCAAGGGACTCCCAAGAGTCTTCTTCAACACTACACTTCAAAAGCATCAATTCTTCAGCGCCCAGCTTTCTTTATAGACCAACTCTCACATCCGTACATGACTACTGGAAAAACCATAGCTTTGACTAGAGGGATCTTTGTTGGCAAAATAATGCACAACTTAATTGCAGTTGAGAATTTGAGCAAAAAAGACAAAGAGGAAGAAACAGAAGTTTTCACAAAAGAAGGTTCAGAATTCACTTGAATGCACTCCTCCCTTTTCTTTGTCATTGAGTCCTTCTCACCACCTTCCCTGGAACCTTTGTGCACCACCTGCTGCCTATATCCAGATTGCTGTATATTTTCAGAATATAACCACATGACCAGGTGTTGGAGACTTTTACCACACCATTCTCAGCTGCCAAAATGCAGTCTTTATTTGAGGTGCAACTTTTCTGTGAAGCCCTTCTTCCCAGACAAAGATAATTCTTTCTTATCAAACATCCTTAAATTTATTTTATAGTATTTATCACAGACTTCCTGGCATTAGAGTTTGCTTTATACAACTCTCTTTCTAACAAAATCCAGAGCTCCTTTGTACCAAGAGTTATGTATCCTCAGTTCCTGGCACTGTATCTTGGGCAAGGAACATAGTCAATTAATGATTATTAAACTGAATTCTGTATCTTTATTTAGAGCATGGACATAATGACTAGCTTGTAAATAATTGGATGCTTCATCATGCCAGAATCACAAAGTACTGTCAGTAGTTGAAATGACAACTTTTTCAATCATCAACTTGTTTGTTTTATCAGATTTTTTTTAATGTGCCTTATAGCAGTATTTATGAAAAAGAAATAATGCTTATTGCTCCAAGAATAGGTTACAATAATGGGCGCAGATCAGATAACCATTAGTACAATTGTAATAATCTTCTATGTTATTTATTAGGAATAGAATTTTAAATCACCTTAATTTTGATAAAAGAAGCAATTTACATCTTGTAAGCCTCAGAATAGATTTAACTTTTACTATTTTAACAAAACATCTCTCCAAAAAATTCATTATTTTTGCATTCATTTTTATTAATGTATTTGACATACAATACTGTATGGACTAAGTCCATGGGGTCGCAAATAATAGGACATGACTGAGCGACTTTCACGTTCACTGCAGAAGTTTAAGGTGTACAGCATAGTGATGTGACTTACATAATACAATGATCACTACAATAAATTTAGTGAAAGTCTATCATCTCATATAGATTGAAAAGAAAAGGGAAAAAATACTTCCTTATGATGAGAATTCTTAGGATATACTGTTTCAACAACTTTCAAATGTAACATACAACAGTGCTAATTATATTTATCATGCTGTACATTAAATCCCTGGTATTTATTTATCTTATAACTGTATGTTTGTACATTTTGATGTCTTCATCCAATTCCCCTTCCACCCAACCCCCTCCTCTGGAAGCCACAAATCTGATCTCATTTTCTATGAGTTTGTTGGTATGAGTTGGTGTTTTTGAAGTATAGTCGACCTACAAAACTATGGTATTTCCTGATGCACAACATAATGATTCAGTATTTCCATACATTCTGAAATGATCACCACAATGAATACCATCTGTCACCAAAGATATTACATCATTATTGACTATATTTCCCACACTATACATTTTCTATCCATGATTCACTTTCCTTACGCAACTGAAAGTGTATACCTCTCAATCTCCCCCACCAGTTTCTCTCATACCCGTATACACCTTCCCTCAGGCAATCACCTGTTTGTTCTCTGTCTCTATGACACTGTTCCTGTTTTGTTATGTTTGAGGTTTTTTGTTTGTTTGTCTTTTAGATTCCACATATAAGTGAAATCGAATGGTATTTATCTTTCTCTAACTTGTTTCACTTAACATAATACCCTCTAGGCCTATTCATGTTATCACAAACTGCAAGATTTCACTCCTTTATATTGCTACTGTTTCAGAAAAACATCTACTTTTGCTTTATTGACTACGCCAAAGCCGTTGGCTGTGTGGATCATGACAAACTGTGGAAAATTCTTAAAGAGATGGGAATACCAGACCACCTGACCTGTCTCCTGAGAAATCTGTATACAGGTCAAGAAACAACAGTTAGAACTGGACATGGAACAACAGACTGGTTCTAGATCAGGAAAGGAATATGTCAAGGCTGTATACTGTCACGCTGCTTATTTAACTTATATGCAGAGTACATCATGAGAAATGCTGGGATGGATGAAGCACAAGCTGGAAAAAGGATTGCCGGGAGAAATATCAATAACTTCAGATATGCAGATGACACCACCCTTATGGCAGAAAGCAAAGAAGAACTAAAGAGCCTCTTGAAGAAAGTGAAAGAGGAGAGTGAAAAAGTTGACTTAAAACTCAGCATTCAGAAAACTAAGATCATGGCATCCGGTCCCATCACTTCATGGCAAATAGATGGGGAAACAGTGGAAACACTGAGAGACTTAAATTTTTTTTGGCTTCAAAATCACTGCAGATGGTGACTGCAGCCATGAAATTAAAAGACGCTTGCTCCTTAGAAGAAAAGCTATGACTAACCTAGACAGCATATTAAAAAGCAGAGACATTACTTTGCCGACAAAGGCCCATCTACTCAAAGCCATGGTTTCTCCAGTAGTCATGTATGGATGTGAGAGTTGGTCTATAAAGAAAGCTGAGCGCTGAAGAATTGATGCTTTTGAAGTGTGGTGTTTGAGAAGCCTCTTGAGAGTCCCTTGGACTGCAAAGAGATTCAACCAGTCCATCCTAAAGGAAATCAGTCCTGAATATTCATTGGAAGGACTGATGCTGAAGCTGAAACTCCAATAGTTTGGCCACCTGATGCAAAGAACTGACTCATTGGAAAGACCCTAATGCTGGGAAAGATTGAAGGTGGGAGGAGAAGGGGACGACAGAGGATGAAATGGTTGGATGGCATCACTGACCCGATGGACATGAGTTTGAGTAGGCTCTGAGAGTTGATAATTGACAGGTAAACCTGGCGGTGCTGCAGTCCACGGGGTTGCAAAAAGTCGGACATGACTGAGCGACTGAACTGAACTGATTCCATCTTATATATATATATATATATGGATGTGAATGTGTTAGTTGCTCAGTTGTGTCTGACTCTTTGCCACCCCATGGAGTGTAGTCCACCAGGCTCCTCTGTATATATACTGTGCTGTGCTCAGTTGCTAAGTCATGTCTGACATTTTGTGACCCCATGGACTGTGTAACCCATCAGGCTTCTCTGTCTATGGGGTTTTCTAGGCAAGAATACTGGAGTGGGTTTCCATTTCCTTCTCCAGGGAATCTTCCCACCCCAGGGATCTAACCAGCGTCTCCTGCTTTGGCAGGCAAATTCTTTACTGCTGAACTACCAGGGAAGCCCTGCAATAAACATAGGTGTTCATATATCTTTTTGATTAAGTGTTTTTGTTTTCTTCAGATAAATACCTAGAAGTAGAATTGCTAGATTGTATGGTAGTTTTAGTCTTGATTATTTCACAGAAACTCCATACTGTTTCCATAGTCATACACTAATTTACGTCCCCAACACTAGTACACGTGATCTCTTTTCTATACATCCTTTGCCAGCACTTGTTATTTGTGGTCTTTTAGATGATATGCTGGGAAAGATTGAAGGCAGGAGGAGAAGGGGACAACAGAGGATGAGATGGTTGGATGGCATCCCCGACTCTATTGACATGAGTTTGTGTAAGCTCTGGGAGTTGGTGATGGACAGGGAAGCCTGTCCATGGGGTCGCAAAGAGTCAGACATGACTGAGCAAATGAACTAAACTAAACTGAGATGATATCCATTCTGGCAGGTGTGAGGTGATATCTCATTGTGGTTTTGATTTGATTTCCTTGATGGTTAGTGATGTTGAGCATGTTTTCACATGCCTGTTGGCCACCTGTATGTCTTCTTTGGAAAAACATTTATTTCCTCTGCCAACTTTTCCCATAAAGTTACTTGTTTTTCTGATTTGAGTTGCTTCAGCTCTTTGTATATTTTAGATATTAACTCTTTATCAGTTATGTCGCTTGTAAATATCATTTTTCATTCAATAGGTGGTCTTTTAATTTTGTTGATACTTTCCTTTGCTGTGCAACAATTTTTAATTAGGTCCCATTTGTTTAATTATGCTTTTGTTTTCCTTCACTGAGGAGAGGTATCCAACTAAGACCAATGTCAAAGAACATACTGCCCCTGTTTTCTTCTAGGCGTTTTATAGTTTTAGGTCTCATATGTAAACCTTTAATCCAGTTTGAGTTAATTTTTGAACATGGTGTCAGAAAGTCATCCAGTTTGATTCTTTTGCATGTAGTGACCAGTTTTCCCAATGCCATTAATTTCTTAAGGTTAAATAGAACAGGATGAATTTCTGGTTTTCAACCAAAGTAGCCTACTTGCCAGTTACTGAAATAGAAGAGAAGTGACATTTACCAGAAATATTAGAAAAAGTATAGGAAAGAAAGCCTTACTGAGGGATGGTGTTTGTGAGCTCTCTGGATATTATCTACTATGTATGAGTTTTTGTGGGATTTGGGGAGAATGGTGGAAAATGAAAAGCATCTAATTTTGATTGGTTACTTCATTTGAAGATAGGTGAATAACTGTCTAATAGCTGTCTAATACAGCTTCATTATTTCTTCCTCGTGACACCAATGCTCCATTCTCACACCATGTTATGGCCCATAACTCCCTTATACCACTTATGTAATAAACTGAGTCAGAATCTTCCAGTAGCCAATCTTAAATTAGATACCTTTGAAAGTTATATTAAAATTTTAACTGAAAACATAAACACAATTTTCAGAAATTGCTCAATTATTTTGCAAACACTGGGGAAATCTGACTGAACACATCTTAAATAATTGGTGTCATATATTAAGAGTAAGGTGAGTGCAATTTTCAATAAACAAATTACTAAGTTGTCACATAACAAGGCAAGATTATACTTCCCATTAGCTGAGGTGTAAGCTCTACTTTTTCCAAACATTGAATCTATGTATTCAGTTACGGTAGACAAAAGAGCGTGTACACATATAGTTGAACTAAACATGAGCTTGCATCAAAAATGACAGGCATTTATTAGTGATCTAATATTGAATGTGATATGAGTACTTCCAAAGAATCATAAAAACTTTCAGTGTATAAGTAAACCATTTACTTGGAGGAATTAATGTAAATTGATCTTTAAGAGGAATGGTAAGATGCAACAAGTTGCATTTGAAATATTAAAAATATGAAAGCTGTTGTTTATCCCTAATTATTTCTTTAAAAGGATTATTTTCTTACAGGTATTAGTTTCAAGGTGTGGTTCAAAGATTCTTGGGAATACCTGAGACATTTCAAGTGTCTATGAGGTCAAAGGCTATTTCATAATAATGCCAAGATGCTATTTGACTTTTTCACTGTGTTGACCTTGGCGCTGATGGTAAAACGCAATGATGGGTAAAAACTGTTGATTTCTTAACTTGAATCAAGGCAGTGGCACCAAGATACTTAGTCTAAGCCATTATATTCTCCAATGTCATACACTCACAGGAGGAAAAATATTAATTTTACTTAAGGATGCTGAAGCAGTAAGATGTAATAATTTTATGAATTACTAATTATTTTATATCTATAGTTTTCAGGATTATTGTTTGCTTAAAGTGGGCCAGGTAATGTGTTCTTCACACTTTCAATGAAACAAAGAATCAGTAAGATTGCAGTAAAAATATGAAATTCTTTTCTCCATACTATATTGTTCTAGGACAAAGGTTTTTAAAGAAATAAAATGTCAAAATTTGATGCGGTATGATGAAAAAACTGTTCTAATGGGCATTGGTTTCAGAAGGCAGAGTGAGTTTTTCAACTCCAGAGTTATCCTACAATACGATAGATGACAGCTTGGGGGAATTCCACAGACTGTGGTAGAAGGGAAGAGCAGCATGCTACCTGAATTGGGAGAAGTCATTCCCACATGGAATTTCATAGCAACCTGCTTTCCCCTGAAGTCTGCAAATTTGAGCATATACTTGACTGAGTAGAAGCTATGATTCTCAGAATTGGTTGAAAATTTGGGTGTCTTGATTAAAAAATAAATATATGAGAAAAAAAGAGAACAGAAAAGTCAAGTGAGGGAAGCAAGAAGAAAAAGAGAAAAACCAAAAGTTGTTACCTCTAAGCATCTAAGTCTGTGTTTATGCCCATATGAGGTCCAAATCCTCTCTGAGGTTAAGTCCACCAAACTCACCAGCTTTATCGAAGGAGATGCTATGGGAGCTTTTCAGGATCTGTCATCCTAGAGGCTGAACATAAAGCAATTCTTGCTTTGTAGTCTACATTCTGATTGACATAAAATAATTTCTAAGTGCAAAATTTTGTTTTCATGATTCCTTATTCTCTGAATATGTGGCTGTGATCCACCTACTTTAAGTCATCATCTGTGTGAAGCTTGGTCTTCAATTTTTCCATTTTTTTCTCATCTCACCTATTTTTTGCTTGCTTGTTTGTTTGTTGAGCCTACCACTGTTTTTTCTTTCTTTTATTCAGTAGTTCTTAGACTAGGTATTCTTCATAGCTTATTATTTCTATCCAACTGAAATGGCAAACAGTGGTCATGAAGTTGTCTCCCATCACCATTTTCACAGATCCACCCAGCATCTGGATTTTTTGAGACTTCTGTTTCTTTTTATATTTCAAAATATTCACATTTTGCCACAGGTGGCACTCCAGTGTTTGCTCACTTCTAATCAAATGCCTTCCCTGTGGTCTTTACCTGAAAGAAAAACCTGACAGTCAGAAACTTGGCCAGTTTGTGCCTCAGGTACCTGCTTTCCACTTATTCAGCATGCGTCATACAAGCCACAGATGGCTTGCACTTTGGTGGTCTCTCTCACCTTGCAGGGGGCATCCCAGGTAGCACTAGTGATAAAAAAAAATCCACGTGCCAACACAGCAGACGTGGGTTCAATCCCTGGGCTGGGAAGATCCCTTAGAGTAGGAAATGGCAACATGCTCCAGTATTCTTTCCTGGAAAATTCTATGGACTGAAGATCCTGGTGGGCTATAGTCTATGGGGTTGCAAAGAGTCGGACATGACTGAGCGACTGAGCACATACAGACATCACCTTGCAGGCGCAGATAGAAATGGCCCTTTAAGGAGGGAGCCACCATCTTTCTAGATGATTTGAAGACACTCCTTCAGATTTCTTTTTCCTCATCTGGCTTCTGCCCATTTCTCTACTGGAATCTGTTCTGGCCAAGGTTCCTCTTGTTTTCTCTGCTGATAAGACAGGTGATCCCTGCCCAGTCCTTTCCTGACTTCAGGAACAGGGGACAACATCCCCTCCCTCTCCATCCCTCTTCCATGCCTAAATGCTGTGTTCCTCAAATTTTCTCCTAGTTCCTTGCTCACCTTGCTCCATACCCTTGTCTGCTGGACCACTTTCATGCTGAGGACTTGTGTTCATCACATCTGCAAATAGAGACCCTCACTCTCTCTTGTGTTGCTTGTTCAGGTCTACATCATGTATCCCCAAGATCTCTTACAAATACATTAAGTACATCTTACAAAAAATGAATTTGATGTGGACACACAAAATATGTCACCTTAACATACTGACTCTTTTAAGCTGAAGGAGTCTGAGAAAACAGCAGAAGCAGGAACATCACTCTGAACTCCCTCGCCCTTGCCTGCCCCCTGCTTTCACCTGTCCTTGAAACAGGCTATAATATATTTCCTCATGTGATAGGCACCCTCTCTATATCTGGAGGAAAGAGCATCCTTATCTCTGAAGACAAAGGAATGCCAAGAAGAATCCTAATAAATAGGTCTTTTTAAATTCCTCCAAATTTACTATACTTACCTCATACTTCTTAACCTATCATGTTCCTCTTAGCTGTACACTCTTCATCAAAGCAGCATAAAAGAATAAAGGTCTGGCAGTTTCTTTATGTCTGCATACCTTTGCGAAGGTTTCCATATCCCATAATCTATTAACCTGTAATCTCCTCTTAATCTGGCCTCATAAGTTTAATTTTTAGACCCACTCAGGGACACTAAGAGGGTTGAGGAAAACTTTTTCCTCCCCTGAAAACTCAGTCTCTCCCCTGCCTCTACCCCTTACGAACCTGCTTCTCCTCCTGAGTTCCTGATCTCAATGTTACCACAGTTCACCCATCTGTCAAAGCCAGAAATGAAAGAACCATCCTCTCATGAGGACATGACATGCTCCCACACTCCCACATCTAATCACCCAAATTCTGATAATTTAAACTGTTGAATATTTCTCAAAGCTGTTTTCTCCTGCTCTGGACTCTCATTATCTTTTGCCCAGATTATAGCAACAACTTCCCAGCTGGTCTTCCCTAGATCATTTTCTTACTGCCCTTAACATCCTTTCCACATCTCAGGTAGTTGAATACTGTCTTTTTAATACACTGTATGATGAAATGGAACGTAAGCATAAAGCACTACTGCATACCAAAATACAATCATTATCTTGAGGAAAATCACATGTGCAGTTATTTGCATTGCAAATTAGCCTGGCAACCTTTTCATGGAATATAATTTTTATTTAAAAATACTAATGAACTATAGGCATTCAGACTTGGACACTTAATAGACGTATCTTGAAAATGAGCTCATCATTTTAAGAAAAACACTGGACAGTACATTTTCTTCAATGATAAAATTTTAAATTAGGAGTAAAAATTATAATTTTGGAACACTTGTATTCACCAACATGAGTTTGACAGCCTTGCAATTCTAAAGACTTTTCTGATGAGATTTGTATGATAGTAAGAAATATGATTTTTTTGTTGTTAAATAATAGAATCTGTAGACATTTGGAAGATGTATAGAAACCAGTGAACTTATCTTCATCAAAGAACCAATGCAGGATACTCCAAATCTGCTCGAAGTGAAGATAAAATGATAGATTTTAACAAAACAGAATATGACAATTTCTTTTAGAAGATTTCAGATTTCAAATCACAACTTACACTTACGAAACTACCACACATTGAGTTTGGTGTACAAGAAAGACTATCCATGATTAATCTGCAAAAGTTCTTTTTTTTTTTTTCAACTATTTAATATGACAGGCTTGATTCCTTTACATCTTTCCACCAAAGGAATGTTTCATAACAGACTGAATGAAGAAGCAGTTATGAGAATCATATGTCTTCTATTAAGTAAGACATTAAAGAGAATTGGAAAATTATAAAGCAAAGCCACTCTTAATGTTAATTGTTTTTTGTTTTATAAAAGTATTTTACTTTTAATTTTTTAATTTATGTTAAATTGCAATGAAATTATTAATGCTGTTTTAAATGAAATAACATATAATTTAAAGCTTCTTAGTTTTCATTTTAATATGATAAATATTGACAGATATTGTCCACATTAAAAATAGCACTTATATATTCTCAGTAATTTTTAAGAATGTTAAGAAGTCCTGGGGAAACCAAAAGTTTCACAACTAGTTTCTTATAATATCTACAATATATGATACAATGCTGAATAGCTGAATAAACACTTGCTACTTCTCATTAATTGATAATTGTGATATCATCAATTTAATTTTCTCTGAGCCATAATTCCAAATAAAGATTTAGTTACCAGTACAATATTTTAAAGTAAAAAAATAGATAAATAAATTAAAAAAAGATTTAGTTACATGATTGAGTTTTTCTAAGTATTATTTTCCACATTTAAAGATAAAATAATATTTTTGAAAACTTTTATTGCAATTCTTTTTCTAGTCTGAAAGATACACAACTTTAATACACAAATTCTACTATTAGGAATTTATCTTAAGAGAAAAACTGAGCAAATGTATCAAGGATATATATTAAAAGATCTTCACTGTAGTGTTTAATGGTAACAGAAATATACAAATAAATAAATACTGACACAGAAGAGCTATATAAAAAGATATTAATGACCCAGATAACCATGGTGATGTGATCACTCACCTAGAGCCAGACATCCTGGAATGTGAAGTCAAGCGGGTATTAGGAAGCATCACTACAAACAAAGCTAGAGGAGGTGATGGAATTCCAGTTGAGCTATTTCAAATCCTAAAAGATGATGCTGTTAAAGTGTTGCACTCAATATGCAGGTAGATTTGGAAATCTCAGCAGTGGCCACAGGACTGGAAAAGGTCAGTTTTCACTCCAATCCCAAAGAAAAGCAATGCCAAAGAATGCTCAAACTGCTGCACAATTACACTCATTTCACATGCTAGTAAAGTAATGCTCAAAATTCTCCAAGCTAGGCTTCAACAGTATGTGAACTGTGAACTTCCAGATGTTCAAGCTAGTTTTCGAAAAGACAGAGGAACCAGAGATCAAATTGCCAAAATTCTATGGATCATTGAAAAAGCAGGAGTCCCAGAAAAGCATCTACTTCTGCATTATTGACTATGCCAAAGGCTTTGACTGTGTTGATCACAACAAACTGTGGAAAATTCTTAAACAGATGGGAATACCTGCCACCCAAGAAACCTGTAGGCAGATCAAGAAGTAACAGTTAGAACCAGACATGGACAACAGACTGATTCCAAATCGGGAGAGGAATACATCAAGGCTGTATATTGTCACCCTGCTTATTTAACTTATATGCAGAGTACATCATGAGAAATGCTGGACCGGATAAAGCACAAGCTGGAATCAAGACTGCCGGGAAAAATATCAATAACCACAGATATGCAGATGACACCACCTTTATGACAGAAAGTGAAGAGAACTAAATAGCCTCTTGATGAAAATGAAAGAGGAGAGTGAAAAAGTTGACTTAAAAGTCAACATTCAAAAAACTAAGATTATGGCACCTGGTGCTATCAGTTCATGGCAAATAGATGGACAAACAATGGAAACAGTGATAGGCTTTATTTTGGGGGGCTCCAAAATCACTGCAGATGGTGACTGCAGCCATGAAATTAAAAGACACTTGCTCCTTGGAAGAAAAGCTATGACCCACCTTGACAGCATATTAAAAAGCAGAGGCATTACTTTGCCAACAAAGATCTGTCTAGTCAAAGCTATGGTTTTTCCAGTAGTCATGTATGGATGTGAGAGTTGGACTCTAAAGAAAGCTGAGTGACAAAAATAGAATTGATGCTTTTGAACTGTGGTGTTGGAAAAGACTCTTGAGAGTCCCTTGGACTGTAAGGAGATCCAACCAGTCAATCCTAAAGGAAATCAGTCCCAAATGTTCACTGGAAGGACTGATGATGAAGCTGAAACTCCAATACATGGATCAACAGAGTGGTTCCAAATTGGATCATGTTCTTTGCATTGCCACCTGAAGCAAAGGACTCACTCATTGCAAAAGACCCTGATGCTGGGAAAGATTGAAGCCAGGAGGAGAAGGGGCCAACAGAAGATGAGATGCTTGGATGGCATCACCAACTCAAAGGACATGAATTTGAGTAAGCTCTGGGAATTGGTAATGGACAGGGAAGCCTGGTGTGCTGCAGTCCATGGGTTGCAAAGAGTCAGACATGACTGAGCGACTGAACTGAGTTGAGAGTGAATTAGTTGAAGTATGGTACATCCATATGAAAATCTATTAGAGAGTCACTGAAAGAATAATATAGTTATCAGTGTATTGAGATAAGTGTATATTTATGACATGTAAACTGAAAAGCAGGTATGAGGATAATATGAAGTCAGGAAAATACTGTATATGCAGGATTTTCCTCCTCCTCCACCTCCTACTCCATGGTTTAGCTATTGTATCTTCCAGCAGCTGCCTGGTGTTTCAGGCTGAATGAAGCCATATGTCTGGGGAGGAGGAGGGCAGAAAGAATTAAGTTGAGAGATTTGAGCCAATCCTTTCACTCAGTGACCGAATTGTCTGATTTCATCTCTGAGGAGATATATAAAATCTGATTCTCTTATTTTTATTTTCTTAATTGAAGTATAGTTGATTTAAAATGTTGTGCTATAAAATCTGATTCTTGACCAACAATCCTGAAAAGCAGAAATGGAAGCAACTGTGTAACAAACAGGGCTGAATCTTGAGAGAATGATAGACTCGGGGCAGCGGGGAGACAACGGGAGGAGGAGGCAGAGGAGGGGATGAGAGGAAGACAGAGAACACTCCCCAGTCAGGAGGAATCACTTAATGAAAATCAATAAACAGCAAAGAAAATTAATGCAGAGAAGGATAATAATAATAAAATTGAAATATAAATTTATGAAAGATGATAAAAATTCATTAAAAATAAGAAATAGAAGACTATGAAATGTGTAGGTTTGAGATCCTCAGAGAAACAAGTGATAAGAAACCAGTAGTTTCCTATCTTAATTTGGGTGTGTAAATATAAAAATAACCTGGTTTTTAACTTTGTATTATCTAAGAAATTGGCATCATCTTTCACAATGGCACTTTTAGGTATACTCCGAACATTTATAAGATAAACTTTTGCATATATACTATATATATAAGTATAATCTTATTTGTTAAACATACATATTCAAACAATAATAATAAAAAAAATCAAAATTATGCTAGGAGAACAATTAAAAAGTTGTACCCAATGGCTCAGCAGTGAAGAATAAGCCTGTAATGTAGGAGACACATGAGATGCTGGTTCCATTCCTGGGTCGGCAAGATCCCTGGGAGGAGGAAATGGCAACTCACTTCAGTGTTCTCGCCTGGAGAATCCCATGGACGTAGAAGCCTGGCGGGCTACAGTCCAAGGGGCCACAAAGAAGAGTTGGACACTATTGAGCACACATGCATAAAATAATATAATGCATGTGTGCTCAGTTGCATCCAATTTCTTCTTTGTGACCCCATGCACTGTAGCCCGCCAGGCTTCTGTGTCCATGGACTTCTCCAGGCAAGAATACTGAAGAGAGTTGCCATTTCTTCCTCCTGGGGATCTTCCCGACCCAAGGATGGAACCAGCATCTCCTCTGTCTCCTTGCATTGGCAGGTTGATTCTTTACCATTGAGCCATCTAGATACCATATTTATACAAGGGAACACAATGGAAGTTAAATGTTCTAGGTATTACATAAATTAAAAGGAATAAATCCATATTTAAAACTAACAAGGATAACCAACAAGGATGTACTATATAGCATATGAAACTCTGCTCAATATTATGTGGCAGTCTAGATGGGAGTGGGTTTTGGAAGAGAATGGATACATTTATATTTATGGCTGAGTCCCTTCACTGTCCACCTGAAACTATCACAATGTTGTTAACGAGCTAAACCACAATAAAAAATAAAAATATTTTTATAAGGAAGGAATAAATAAAAAATACTAAAAGACAGAAAAACAGGTTACATAACAGTGCCTGCAATATGAAAGCACTTATATAAAGCTTAAAATTATGCAAAATAATACTGCATATCATTTGCAGACACATACTACATAGTAAACACAGACAAAAGTAGACATGATTTTTAGAATGGTGATTAACACTGGGGAGTAAAGGAAAGACTAGAAATAGGAAAAGCTACAAACAAAATCTTCAATTATGTGTGTTTTATACAACGTATAAAAAATATCTAAAAGTAATGGAGCAAAATATTACAATATTTGCTTTCTATATATGTGAAACATTTCACCATGAAAAGTTTTAAAATTATGTTTAATATAATTCCATTTTAGGATAGTTTTATAGGTAAATATTGTTTATCTTTATTTGCTATTGTTTATATAAAGTGAAAAGTGCAGTTTGCTCAGTCATGTCCAACTCTTTCTGACCCTATGAACTATACAGTCCATGGATTTCTCCAGGCCAGAATACTGGAGTGGATAGCTGTTCCCTTCTCCAGGGACCTTCCCAACCTGGGGATCAAATCCAGGTCTCTGGCATTGCAGGTTGATCAATTTTGCCCAACTAGTTAATATATTTGTCAAGAATATTTTCAAGGATGTAAAAGAAATTTTAAAAATTGATGTATAAACCCTTAGCAAATACTTTGTGTACTTGTAACTGAAAAAATATGTAACATCTTTAAACTCAAAGATCCAAAATTATATTCTTTAATTTTTTTTTCTCAAAGTGACTGGTAGAAATAGCATAATATCTGCTGTTATGAATACATTATTCATTTAAAATAAATTTGCCTTATACCACATTTTACTAAAACATATGAAGTCCATTTAGGAAATAATTTTACTCAACAATTGTAAACATTAACTAATGGCAAGTTGTCACTTTAAAGATTGCTTTGGGACTAAAAATATAAACAGGAGTGTAATTTCTTAAATTTACAATCACTTTTCCTGCCTCAAAGATTAATATAATGCTATGATATGCACATTTTATTATTAGAAGAATGTTATGCATGTTCAGAAAATCATCCATTTTTACTTTTATAGAAATTTATAGTAGCTACACTCCATCTTCTCACATTCAGCAGCCAGTCATAGAGATCCCATAGTTTGGTTTTAAATGTCTTAACCAAAGCAAACAAAATGAGTAAAATGATTTCTAATATCTGCTTACATCTTATACAAACCCTGAAACATTGCTTTGAAAAGACTGATAGAAAGTATGCATAATAGGTAGGTTAAGCTCATTTAATAGGTCCACTCTACTATTTGGTAAAAGAACATGTTGAACTAGAACAAGTAATAACATTCACCGTCTGAATTAATTCATCAATATTGTATTTAGACTGTTTTGCCTAGGAAATAGGCTTCCTGTCTAAACAAAAACAACACAAATAAATGAAAAAGCAAATGAAACTGAGATGGTAACTCACATTGGGTTTCCTGTAAACACACTCTGAGATAAGGAGTTGTGTACATGTTTATCTAGAGATAAACCTGTTTCCCTCATTATCAAGGGCAACCCCCACTGAGTACAGAGCTGTGAACTGGCTTAACTGCTGGATGGTCACTACAGTAGCCCAGACAAGAGAGTCAAGTGGAGTGAGGGCTTCCTAGATGGTGCTAGTGGTAAAGAATTCACCTACCAATGCAGGAGAGGCAAGAGACATGGGTTTGATCCCTGGGTTGAGAAGATCTCCTGCAGTAGGAGATGACCAGATGGTAAAGAATCTGGCTGCGATGATGGAGACACAAGTTTGATCCCTGGGTTGGAAAGATCCCCTGGAGAAGATCACTCCCCTGGAGAATCACTCCAGTATTGTTGCCTGGAAAATTCCAAGAACAGAAGCACCTGGTGGGCTACAGTCCATGGGGTTGCAAAGAGTCGGACACAAATGAACAGCTAATACTTGCGCCTTTTCATTCTTAAGCAATTCACCTCAAGGGACAAGATAGAGTAGGGAAATCTGATCTACAATGCAGTTGCAAGTGAGGCCTCATCTGATTGCATGTGGAGTGCTGGCACTAGAATAGCTCTTCAGTCGCTTCCAAATGAAATGAATGGCAGAGCCTTTTGTCCTTGCGGCAGCCTGTGATTGACTACAAGTCCTCCTATAGGGAGGACAGAGCCGCGGTTGCTCCTATCCTGACATCGAGGGCAACCCCCATGGAGTACAGAGCTGTGAGCTGGCTTAACTGCTGGATGGTCGCTACAGTAGCCCAGACAAGAGAATCAAGTGGAATATATGTATCCATTACAATAGTATCCACACAACAAAATATGAATGGATTTTTAAATTTTTAATACACATGTGCCTACTTCTATGTATATTGAAGATACCTGAAATAAAACTGATATTCTTCACACAGTATTTTTAAAAGGTCAGAATAAAATTAGACAAGTAGCCAGCAGGAAAGGTGAGAACTAAATTATAAATATGAAGACGCTTTCGCTGCAGCTTTACATTTAGGTTTGAAATTTGTGGCTGCCAACATAGCAAGCAAACTGAAATCATATGGCTTCTAGACATTCTAAAAGAAAAGAATCAGCTTTCAGGAAAAATAAGCATTTTCTTGTTTATAACCTTAGTAATAATGTATCACGTACAAAGGATGTTAAATAACAATGTCTTTAATATCTGCAGAAAACACAGAAAGTGTCATCAGTTAGATATATATTGGTAATACTGAAAACTGACAAGAGAATCAATTGCAACTAATCATTGCTAAGAAGTAAGCCCAAGTACATTGTTTTCTAGTGCTATAACTTGAACCTACCTAAACGTACCCTGTCCCTTAGACCATTATTGATGAGAAGCTTTTGCCTCAGCCATATTTTGCCTGGAGTCAAATAATAGTTATTTTGAAACACACCTCTCAGGCAAGTACCTGGCACACACAAATCTATGTTGATGATTGAAAAGATACCAGATGGTCTGGCAGCAAGGTTACATTCTGTTATGGAAATTAAGGAGTTGAATTATATTCTTGCCCACTTGGAGGGTCATCCCCTGTCCACATGGAAGTAAACAGTAGGGGAGCAATTGGTAGAATCTGTTTTAAAAGCACTTTGACTCTCTATCAGCTGAAGACTGTTTTACCTTAAAGGCCAACTCAGCTAAACTGGTACTTCCCTGAAGTCTGCTGCTACTGCTGCTAAGTCACTTCAGTCGTGTCCGACTCTGTGTGACCCCATAGACGGCAGCCTACCAGGCTCCACCGTCCCTGGGATTCTCCAGGCAAGAAGACTGGAGTGGGTTGCCATTTCCTTCTCCAGTGCATGAAAGGGAAAAGTGAAAGTGAAGTCGCTCAGTCGTCCAACTCTTAG
This sequence comes from Giraffa tippelskirchi, assembly GCF_054371585.1. NCBI lineage: Eukaryota > Metazoa > Chordata > Mammalia > Artiodactyla > Giraffidae > Giraffa > Giraffa tippelskirchi. The sequence continues at coordinate 82,043,038 of NC_137275.1, read as the reverse complement.
CGACCCCATGGACCGCAGCCTACCAGGCTCCTCCATCCATGGGATTTTCCAGGCAAGAATACTGGAGTGGGGTGCCATTGCCTTTCTTGAGAATTTTGAGGTAGTTTCAGTATTCTGTGGCAAAACTGTCATGACCTGTTAGTAAAATCTACCATAGACAAGAGAGCAAGTGTACTGTTTATCTGCTCACCAGGATTTAGTCCCATGAAGATCCACACCATGTAGCTTGGGAAGGCTCTGGCTGAGATCATTTTTGGAAGAGGTAGAATCTCAACTGGCTTCTGTAGAATATACGACTGGGTGTAGTGCTGCCCCTTTTGAGTTTGTGAGCTCCAAAACGTACTCCTCAGGGACTCTTGATGGAATTATTTACTGTGGCTCAAGTAAAGTTTGATGATGCCAAATGCAAATTTAGTTTTAGCCTAGCTGCCATATAACTGATGCTCTCTGAGAATCACATCCAACTTGTTTGGCTGCTTAAGAAGCATTCTGATTTCTGATAGTGCAATGATGTCATTTCAAAAGAAGAAAATGTCTGCCTTTCTGATTCCTAATGGCAGGAGAGTAGAAATGTGGTATCCATCAAGTGATATATTTGAAAGTGTTAAGTGATCATATTCAGTAATAGATGCATGTGTACTAGGAGGGTTAAATACAACCCCATTTTAGTCCTTTTATTATAAGTATTTTATCTTCTCAGAAGTGAAGACTTTTCTAAATATTTTTTTCCCCATTTAAATTGGTAACTCCATATCTCTAGTTACTCTGGCTTCTATATTCAGCTTCCCCACTTAATTTTTCCAAATTACACTAATCATTGTTTTCAGTATGCTGTATAATTTACACTTTTTTTTTTTTGGTCAATTGACTTTTCTCTCCCCATGAAAATGTATGCTTAATAAGGGCAGGGATTTCAGCCTACTTTGTTCACTTTTACACCCCAGGGTGTAAATGTCATGCTAGAATAGTAGCATGACACGCACTAGGCAGTCAATAAATAACTGTTGAGAAAATTAATGGATAAACCCACGAATAGATGGTGCCTGACCATTCTGAGTCTATAATTATACTGATTTATATTGATTTAGGGCTTCCCTGGTGTCTCAGATGGTAAAGCAGCTGTCTGTAGTGTGGGAGAACCGAGTTCGATCCCTGGGTTGGGAAGATGCCCTGGAGAAGGAAACAGCAGCCCACTCCAGTATTCTTGCCTGGAAAATCCCATAGACAGAGGAGCCTAGAAGGGTACAGTCCACGGGGTCACAAAGAATCAGACACGACTGAGCGACTTCACTTTCAGGTTGAGTTTAGGCCTTCCTTCAGGTTTGATTTAGGTCTTCCCAGGTGGTACTATTGGTAAAGAATCTGTCTGCCAATGCAGGAGACACGAGAGATGCAGGTTCAATCCTTGGCTCAGGAAAATCCAGTGGAGGAGGGCATGGAACCCCACTCCAGTATTTTGACTGGAAAATACTAGGACAGGAGAGCCTGGGGTTGTAAGAGTTGGACACTACCAAGTGACTAACTACCACACCATATTGATTTAAAGAATAAATAAGATTGAGGAGATTATGTGGAAATCATATGGCTGGGCTCAGACACAGGTTGTACTAATATAGAATGTGTGCATGAGTGCATGCTAAATTACTTCAGTCATGTCCGCTTCTTTGCAGCCCTATGGACTGTAGCCTACCAGGCTCTTCTGTCCATGGGTTTCTTTAGGCAAGAATACTAGAATAGGTTGCCATGCCCTCCTTCAGGGAATCTTCCCAACCTAGGGACCAAGTTTCTTATGTCTTCTGTATTGACAGGTGGATTCTTTACCACCTGTGCCTCCTGGGAAGCACACTAGTATGGATTATGAGGAGGCAAATGATAGGTTGATATTCAGGAGCTTGAGAGTATTGAGTTGTTAACTGCTTTTTTAAAAGATAAAATAGTGTACTTGAGATCACTCATTCTATGGAATACTGCAAGTACATCTCCCTGAAGTCAGTCCTGATGACTACTTCTGCTCTCCTCAAAACACTTTAGAGATGATCAAAAGCCACACTCTTGGCCTGTAATTCATTGCATTCTCCTTCCTTGACAGATTTCTCCTAGACAAATGTTATAACCTCATTTATATTGCTACAGCATCTTATTCTATGATCTGCTACTACATTCTGCTAAGACTATTTCCCCTCTGCCTTTTGATACAGGTGAACTGTACTAAAATGAGAATCCCTAATGATCAAATACTACTGAAGCTTGAACTGAAGATTAGCAGGATGTTGAGTTTATCCATACTCTTTCATATTCTGGAAGAATGTTAGAGGGAGTCCATTTGTTTGAGGAACCAGAAATAGATAAAATGGTTTCATTAGATATTGTGTTAAGCTGACCTGATTCCACAGTTGTTGGCACTGCATGGTACAATTTTATGAGTTGACACATCTTGCAAAAAAGAAAAAAATGCATAAGGTTCTTTGAACCAGATCACTTAAATAATAGGGTATGATGAGAAATTCATTTATTCCAGAGAAGAAGTTGACAACTGATAAAAAAAAAAATTACTTATCAATTTGTTTACTGTATGATTCCAGTTCCTCTACAATGGAGTATAATGTCTCTGAGGAACGTTATCATCTGTTTTCTTTGCTAACAGATACCCAGCAACTAGCACTGTGCCTAGTTGAGAGTGCTTATTAAATAACTGAGAATATACAACTAAGGCAGAGGCTTTATTTTATAGGGCAGTTAAAAATAATCTATTGTGCATTCTTCCAAGGATTGTAATAAAGGGATTTTAGTGTTTTCTCTAGGTTATTAAAATTCTCATTGGTTGTCTTCTTAGACCAAAGCATGGCCCATGTGAGACACACAAGTGGAAATAAATTTTATGTATCAAAGATCATGATTTTTAGTTTCCAGATGTTCTCGTATAAGATTGTGGAGTACATAATGGTGTCAGATACCTGACTTTGTTCTTAGATACGGTCATTGTAGCTGCTTTGTTTGTTTGTTTGTTTTCTTTTCATCAAGTAGCAAAGGGTAGAGAAAGGCAGTCAGATATATTCAAGTCTGTGAGACTTTAGAGACTGTTTGGGTCCTAATGACAAAATTCTCTCTAGTCCTAGGATGGTTCTGGGCATGTTTAGTGTGAGGTAACATAGGAATGCCCCTTGACAGTGACATTCTTACTGTCATTTAAGGCAGAATATGAAAATGTACGTTTATAGTCATTAGATAAATATACTATACTTCCAAAATGAAAATTAAGATATTATCAATGAAAGTGAAAGTTGCTTATTTGTGTCCTGCGCTTTGCGACCCCATGGATTGTAGCCTGCCAGGCTCCTCTGTCTATGGGATTCTCCAGGCAAGAATACTGGAGTGGGTAGTCCTTCCCTTCTCTACGGGATCTTCTCAAACCAGGATATTCCCAGCACTGTTCAAGGTAATGAGAATAGTACAACAAGGCAAGCAAGTATTTGAGATAACTTTTAAGTCATATGCAATGCATGTGGAAAAATGAATTACTTGTAAAAAAACATCACATTGTCTTGTTTAAATGCATTTGCAGGTTGTATAAATTATTGGGCTGGTATTATTTCATACAATAAATTAGCTTATTTACTAAAGTTATTATATTTCTTGGGCTTCCCAGGTGCCTCAGTGGTAAAAAATTCACCTGCCAAGCAGTTTGATCCCTGGGTCAGAAATATCCCCTGAAGAAGGAAATGGCAACCCAGTCCAAGTATTTGTGCCTGGGAAATCCCATGGACAGAGGAACCTGGGGTCTACAGTCCACGTGGTTGTGTAAGAGTTGGACACAACTGAGCAACTAAACAACAGCAACATTATATTTCTTGTGTAACTTTATTTGCACATGGTGTTTCTCCAGTGATATCTTTACAAGTCACATTTTCAGAAGCCACTTTAATCCTCTTTAGAAATGAGACCTTATCTCAGGTGAAATGCACCTGCTATCTTGTAGAATCATCATAGTCCAGGACAGGAAATCAAGGAGACCTTCATTACAAATAAACATATAATTCATTCATTGAAATGAGTAATGCACTACACAGAGCCACCTTTTGTGACAACATTTGTCTCAGTGCTGCCAAATGCAAATGACCAGAAGAAACAGCCCTGATCTATCTACAAGGTCTATAGCAAGTAGATTTGGGACTTCTTATGCCAGTGCATTTAAAGTCTTAACTAGATGTGGTATTAAAAATGTCTAAAACATTATCTCTAGAAGGAATCAAAGTCTCCATAAATATGTAGTAATGCATCTGAATAAGCAAAGGGAAAAGGAGAAAAAGATAAAACACATATAAAAGTCCATTAAAATTATCCTACTAAAGTATAAACTTTTATTGCATTAGATAGAAAACTTGTGCCTTCTCATACTTATAAGAATACTTCTTATGAATCATTTTTTAAGTGTATGAGCTACATGCAACATTATTTTTCATGTACGGCATATGCCTTGTACATTCTCTGGCACTGGATTCTGCACACTTTCACGTGTTGATAAATGACCACATCAGTATCTCACATGTACAATATAAAATTGTGACTTGGCATTTACTTATATACTGACTGAAAATACAGTTGCTCACAAAATTTGATGGCTTCTAAAATCAGTACACAATATCCTTGAAATCTTTTGTGGGTGGAGCTATAGGAAAAAATAGTTGAGGATATTTAAATACCTTTTAAATTTTTTTAAAAGCTACTCTTTTACTTAAAACAATAAATAAAAGTATATAGCATTTATGTATACAGGTATATGCCTATATGTAATTATTTATTCATTAGTTCCTCCAAAATATTCTGAGGCATAGAATGGAAAAGATACTGTCATTCATACTGATGCTGGAAATTGAAGGAACTCATTTTAAATGTGTCAACAGAGTTGATTTATCAAAAATTTAGGAATACTGCATCATTTAAAAAGTATGTTACTGATTACTTACTACAGCATATATACATATCTATAAGCACATATGTGATGTCGTAATCACTTTCATATATACCACCTCATTTGATCATAGTGATAATTCTGCTTTATATTCTTGCTATATTAATTTCATATATAAAGAAACTAACTAACCAACAGAAAGGTTGCACAATTAACTGATAAACAGTTCCATATGCCAACACAAGGCTTTAGTTCTTAAGCAGTTAGATGTGGAGGGAAGATAATCAGAAAAAATATGCAAATTATTGAAAAGGAAATTAGTTTTTCCCTCAAAAATGATTTGACTAATTATTATAATTAATATCAAATTACTAAATTCACCATTTGACACTTCCTGGAAGAGTGATGTTGCACAGATTATCGATTATAATATCTGACAGAATACACCAGGGAGCTCTGCACTGTCTTTGTCCCTATCTAGAAGTCTGGGATGAAGAAATCATACTGTCAGATCAAAAGCAGGATAAAAAGAGAAAGCAATATTCTCTATAGGGATCCTTTCATACAATGAGTCAAAATTCCAAAGGCTAGAGAAGGTAACACACTGAAGACAACAAGCCAATTTTAAGATAAGTCATTTAAAAAGAACCTCATTTTCCAAGCAGCTCCTTTCCAGAGAGACTCATTGACCAAATCATTACAAGAAAATCTCCAACTTATTTGCAAAATATAAACCCTTGTGTGTCATCTACCCATGTATTACCATTATTTTCTTGATTAGATGATATGCCTTGAATAATCCCCTCTCACAATAAAGAATTCATCTTTTTGTATATTATAAACATTCCATGGTAGATTAAAATTATTATACCTATTAAGCCCTTCAAAGTGTTATGCAAATTCTCCTTCAACTATAACTGTATTTCACACGGTTAGGAGCAATGAAAGATAGGATAGTTTTACTTTAAGGAAAGACATGACATTATTTATTTTTTTTTCAGATACATGAAAATAAGATGTGAATGCCATTCTGTTTTGTAGTCAAGGTTATCAGGATTATAGTAAGTGAGCACTCTCTAGGGCTGTTCAGTGGCATTATTGCAAACTAACAATATTCATGAGTGTCAGCTAATACTAATTAATGATCCAAGTGATTCTAATGCTGTGAAAAAGCACACAAGGGAGCCTTTTGTTCCCAACCAGTACTTGTCTCTGACTTTTAATACAATAACATACACGGCAAACCTTTAGATTTTCCATCTTAAGTGACCAGATGTTCAAATGAATATGTTTTACTATTTTTAGGACTATGAAATGTGCTTTTCTCTCATCTGAAATGTCATTATGATATGTATTACTCTTTCTTGATATTTAGCTGTAGGACCACTTATCTAAAAATTGATTTGTGATCTTTGGATAACAACTCAGAGTACATATTATTTCTTCAGGTGCTATTGAAATATAAAATAGCTTCTGTGAATAAGCCTCCATTTACATATTTATTCTTTTATATCCTCCTATCTCTGTTCCTGGTAAGTTTATTTACAAAAGTATGTGTTTTTATCCCAAAGTATGCTATTTTATTTTTATTTCTCTTTTATCTAATTCCAAAAAATTCATTTTGCATTTGTTCTTGGGGTCACCATTCCAAGGAGGATTCTCTGTACACAGTAGTTCTGCTCTTATGGTAAAGCCTAGTCAAAATATTGGCTATGCGTTGCAGTTAAAAAGTTCCCACCTAGAAATGGGGACCTTACATTCTCTCAGTAAATATTTCAAAGCACTAGAAATAAATAAGTATATTATTTTAGATTTAAAAGGAGTAAATTTGGGCTTTACTCAGAAATATTTAAATAATTAATAATACACAGAAATATTACAATATTTTTCTACTTTGTCTGTTGGCAGAGTGTAGAATCCTAAGAACTAACTTCTCAATGTCTGCAACCAAGACCTATTCTCTGTTTACAGATCATGTTTTGACAAGAACAGATAATTTTAGAGACCTTCCCATATCCTATAAAAATGAATATTTATTTCTGGTGGTGTAAAATAGGCTCAAAGGAGGCAAGTTATTAGTCTGCAATTAGTAGACAACTCTGTCTCAACTGATGTAAGCAATAAGGAACATTTTGTTTCATAGTGTTCAGTTCAGTTCAGTTCAGTTGCTCAGTCGTGTCCGACTCTCTGCAACCCCATGAATTGCAGCACGCCAGGCCTCTCTGTCCATCACCAACTCCCGGAGTCTACCCAAACCCACGTTCATCGAGTCGGTGATGCCATCCAACCATCTCATCCTCTGTCGTCCCCTTCTCCTCCTGCCCCCAACCCTACCCAGCATTAGGGTCTTTTCCAATGAGTCAACCCTTCGCATGAGGTGGCCAAAGTATTGGAGCTTCAGCTTCAACATCAGACCTTCCAATGAACACCCAGGATTGATCTCTTTTAGGATGCATTGATTGGATCTCCTTTCAGTCCAAGGGACTCTCAAGAGTCTCTCCAACACCACAGTTCAAAAGCATCAATTCTGCGGCGCTCAGCTTTCTTCACCGTCCAACTCTCACATCCATACATGACCACTGGAAAAACCATAGCCTTGACTAGACCGACTTTTGTTGGCAAAGTAATGTCTCTGCTTTTAAACATGCTATCTAGGTTGGCCATAACCTTCCTTCCAAGGAGTAAGCGTCTTTTAATTTCATGGCTGCAGTCACCATCAGCAGTGATTCTGGAGCCCAAAAAAGTAAAGTCTGACACTGTTTCCACTGTTTCCCCATCTATTTCCCATGGAGTGATGGGACCAGATGCCATGATCTTAGTTTTCTGAACGTTGAGCTTTAAGCCAACTTTTTCACTCTCCTCCTTCACCTTCATCAAGAGGCTCTTTAGTTCTTCTTCACTTCCTGCCATAAGGGTGGTGTCATCCGCATATCTGAGGTTATTGATATTTCTCCCGGCAATCTTGATTCCAGCTTGTGTTTCATAGTGTGCCAGAGATTTATTCCTCTCACTTATTTGGAGTTAAGGTTAAGACGCAGGGCCCAGCACCATCAGAGGCCTCAATGGTCTTTTCAGGGACACAGTTCCTTCCACAACTGTATCCTATGGCCCTCAGCCTTAGTCTCATCCTGCGCCTCTCTGCTCTCTTGTTGCCAAGATGGCTACAGCCGTTAGAGGTCCAGACACCACATGGTAGAAGAAAGGTTGCTTCTTTCTGTGTCCTACTTTATCAGGAATCTGTACCAAAGACTACCCCAACGGACTTCTCCTCACAGCCCAGAGATCATACTGGGTCATATATCCACACCTAAACTTCACCCTGAGAAGGGGAATAAGACTACTGTCAGGGGACGTTCAACTTTAAGGAACCCAATATGTTGCATTTTTCTTCCTTTGTGTGCCATTTCTCAAGGATTCTCTGTTCCTTATCAGTTCCTATTCTGGGAACGAGTAGAGCTGCACGCAGTTCTCAGGACTGAGATCATGGGAAAGGGTACCTGCTTGGATTCCTCTCAGTAACTCCCTTCAGTGGCTCTTTTCAGTGTCAGCGACCTTGTATGTATTAGACTATCCATTTTGTTGCAACTGATGGAAGTTCATTCTTTGTAATGGCTGAGTAATCATTTTACTAAAGATATATAAGCCTGCATTTCTCCTAATAAAATACCCTTGCTCCACTAGAGACTTGGGTCCCCCGCGTCCTTCTTTCTGTCTTTGGAGCATGGAAGCCTGCCGAGCTCACTTTCTCGCCCGGGCTTTCAAGACCTCCTTGAGAGGATGCCCTGTGCCTTCCTGAGTGGTACAAGTCCTGTGCATGGGCTTTATTGGTTTTCCAGGTAACCCGAGAGATACTGCTTTCTCTCTCTCTCTCTTTTTCTCTCTTTCTTTTTGTTAACCCTGGTCCCCAGGTCCCGGTCTGTTAAAGACCGCAACAGACTACCATGACTCACTTCAGGCAGTCAGGTTACCTGAGAAAACAAACACCAGAACTCTGTTTTTAAAAATGAAACATTCTCTACATTGAAATAAATGCAGGGCTCTGTCAGCATGGCAAGAGGGGGATATTGTTGACTAAACAGCCAGCTGATGCTACAGGCCAGTTGGTCTCTTCAGAAGCTATTCATATCCTTCGTTCTGTATGCACATCTAAAGTTTAGTCTAGATGAGGGGAAAGCAAAGAGCACGAAGCAGGGGGAAAGACTCGTAAGATTCAGCAAGATGGCAAACTAAAGAGAAAGTGCACGCTCTCTCCCCAAGACATTTTCAAAAACTCCAGCCTGTAGTTTGGCACGCCCTGGGAAGTGATTAATTGGCAATTTAATTCATTTTGGTACCAAAGAAGAAATAATTTACCATTAACTCCCTGGTGCTCTGAAGGAGTTAATTTTCATCACATGGATGAGCACTTTATTCCCAGAGAGTATCTTACTCACTCTGCCTGATCATATAAAGAGACTCAATTCAAGGAAATATTGAACCATTTGGAAAGAACATTAGACTGAATTAAACACTCTCTGTGCTCACCCATGTGATGCAAATTAGTTCTTTGTATTCTTTTAGTCTGATTGCCAAGAAGCATTAGAAACAGGAATATGTACTACCAGTTTAATTGCATAGTTAACCAACAGTATTCATTAAGCACCTACTGTTTACAGAGAACTATTCTTGGAATGGTGATAGTGAAAGAGGAAACAGTATTCAGGCAGACACAAGTCAGATGAAACTGTATCAATCTCTGACTCTCTTAGTCTGTTTGTAAAATTAACCCAGCAAAGCCTTACATGCATTTCAGAGCAGAACTGGCAGACAAGCCACAGTAAAGAAAGAAGCAAATAACTACTTTTTCTTCACTTACAAACCTTACTCAGCAAGTATTTTAAAGTATTTTTTTTTAACATTTCTAACATCCTGTCTCACCCCACCTAGTTTACTCTTCTGAAAGCTGTATCAGTTCAGTTCAGTCGCTCAGTCGTGTCCGACTCTTTGCGACCCCATGAATTGCAGCACGCCAGGCCTCTCTGTCCATCACCAACTCCCGGAGTCTACTCAAACCCATGTCCATCATTATTTAACTTATAATACAGTTGATAATTATCATTTGCATATATAACATAATATGCTTATTCTATTTTCTCATGTAGTGACATTTTACATGTTGAGATTTATCAACAGCGTTTCATTTTAGATTTAGTAAAAGGGATAGAAAGAAAATAAAGGGTAAAAAATTTTGATATGGCAAATATATATATATATTTTATATACATATACCTATATATGTATATATGTACCATTTTCTTTTCATGTAGATAAATGCATCAGATACCATATCGTAGAAAAATTCAGTATTTTATGAAGAATACTATCAATTTCACCCATAATTTCATTAAAAAAAACAAATATTGGGAATTTCCTCCTGGTCCAGGGTTAAGACTGTGCTCTCACTGCCCAGGATGTGGGTTTGATCCTTGGTTGGAGAACTAAGATTCCATAAGCTGCCTGGCCAAAAAAAAAGGGAAATATAATTTTATGTGCTATATGGAGAAAATATAATTTCCATAGGTCAAGTAAACTATCTTTGATTCAAATATTAATACTAATTTGCCAACCAGAAGTGATAAATTTGGTATAAATGAAAATTTTGCTTGTTTTTCAGGTTAAATCAGTATAACAGGGCTACTTTAGTATAGTACCCCCTCCCCATTCTGTGTATTGCTGAATGCTCTACAACATGCCACTGCCTGATGCCATTAGACATTCCTGGGGATTGGCACAGGACCCATTTGCATTCCTCAGAGTAGAACACTGAGAAAGAATTTATGGAGATTGAAATGTGAGCTAAATTGAGAGCATAATTTTAAGCAGATGATTTCAGTTAATTAAAACTAGTAATACAGGTTCCATATAAATGGGTGCTGGTAATTTCCAGAATATATGAGGACATCTACTGAACTATACATTTTATCACAGTCTAATAAGCTGTGATAAAATGCTTTAACTACAATGAGGATTTATGGAACCAACTGTGTTTATCAGACTGATATTTGGTCAACTTTGAGACACAAAAAGAGGGGCTGATTTGGTTTATCCATGCCCTTCCTTCTCTTTATCTTCCTTTCTACTTATCCCTAAGCTCGTTGTATCCTTCATCAGAGGAGTAACAGGGAATCACTCAGTTACTTTTAATATTTTTGGTGAAACTTGCCTTGGTTAAGTGGGAGCTTGGTAAACTTGCCTGAGACTAGCCTGGAGAAAATGTCCGTGTTTTATTCCTGACATATAAGAAGATACTAATGATTAATTTCCAAAGCTCAGTGGATAATGAGACAATACCAATCAATTTACTGAGTATATGATAGTGTTCTTGCCTTTGTATCCCTCTTATCTGGTTGGCTATATTGAGATATCATTAAGATCAGCCATTTTGTCATTTGCAACATCAGATATTGATTTTTTTCCCCCAGATTGAAACCATTTTCTTCATTTTCTAATATGAAACTTATTAGAGCATCAAATAGGAATATAAATATAATGCCATTGGTGATCAGTATCCTCTTCCATCTACCTCTATTGTTGTTTAAGTCATGTCCTACACTTTTGCGACCCCATGGACTGTAGCCCACCAGACTCCTCTGTCCATAGGATTTCCCAGGCAAGAATACTGGACTGAGTGTCATTTCCTTCTTCAGGGGATCCTGATCCAGGAGTGTCATATCCATTCTCCTGACTCAGGGATGGAACCCACATCTCCTGCATTGTCAGGCGGGTTCTTTACCACTGAATCAAAAGGGAAGCCCATCTCTGTTATTAAATGGGGTCAAAAAATATCCTGATTGATGTTTAACTTTGGTGTAAAACCCCAACTACTTTGTGCAAAATAGCATACAGAACCTAAAGAATTTGGATTACAGAATTGATCCCTGAAACCTCTATTGTTCTAGTAATATAGGCAATGTGAGACCTCACATTTTATTTGATTATGTGTTTTATACATTTTAGCATGATTTTATTTAAGTAGATCTGAAACTACTTCTTGAGGAAAGATTGGCTGTCATGAAGGCCCTTCTTGTGTCCCATGTCCATGCAGAAATCCAAAAATGAACATTAAGTTGACTTCTCAATCTTACTGAAATTATATCAAACTTTTCAGTAGCACATGTGGTATTTTCTAAGATCTCACTGGGAAATACTTCTTTGATAGGTTGTGTATAATTTGGCCAAAAAACAAGCTGCTGCTGCTGCTAAGTTGTTTCACTCGTGTCCAATTCTGCACGACCCCACAGACGGCAGCCCACCAGGCTCCTCTGTCCCCAGGATTCTCCAGGCAAGAATAGTGGAGTGGGGTGCCATTTCCTTCTCCAATGCATGAAAGCAAAAAGTGAAAGTGAAGACACTCAGTCATGTCCGATTCTCTGCGACCCCGTGGGACTGCAGCCTACCAGGCTCCTCCATCCACAGGATTTTCCAGGCAAGAGTACCGGAGTGGGTTGCCATTGCTTTCTCTGCACTTAATGAGAGCATGCTAGTATAATGTAATTATAATAATAATTAATAATTAAATAATATTGTTATAATAAGTATAATTTTTCAAGCTAAAGCAGTATATATATTATATATAATCTTATTTAATTCTCATAACAATACTACAAGGGCTAATATTAATAAATAGTTTATACAAAACTCTTACTCTTAGCCAGCAAGCTAGGGATGTGGGCCTTATTTTAGAATTAACTTACCTAATTTTTAATAAGTTAACATTTAATTTGAAATAAGTAACTCTCTACTTCCTTTTTATGAATGAGAAAACCAAAGTTTATAAAGTTATGTGCATTTCATGCTAGCTGCTCTAGATACTGGAACACATTCACTCAATGTTGACAATTCGGGGTAGTACATACAAGAGCCATACCCTTGAATCAGTTGTCTGTTTCAATCCATTTTCCTCTAACTTCAATAATCAAAGCAAAGTGACATTAATAACCTACCACCCTGGTATCTCTCTTGGTCTCAAAGCAGTATATTCAAGTGTCTGGGCATCTTTGTCTATGGTGAATGTGGCCATAGCTGGATACAGATTAGGAAATACAGATGGAACATCAACTGACTGTGGTCATTTTACTACTTACTTTAATACTTTAGTAACTTATTTAGTGGAGGAAGCCAAGGAGGCATATATGTATCCTTCTGAATAAGCAAAATATTCATGAAAATAGCACCAGTCTATGTTCAGTCTTACTCCTTTCATAGTTTTCCCTTCACTGCACCTCATTTATTTTATCTTAAGTAGGGGTCTATTCATGATTGAACTGTCTTCCCAAGATTGATACATTAAAATATGTGAGAGGCAAGACAGCACTTATCAGCATTAATGACTAGCCTGATTTTATAGATGTTAAAAAGCTTAAGAGCAATAAAAAAAAAAAATAAAAACATGGAACGTTTGCTTAATGAATTTGTTTCACTGAGAACTTAAACATCATTAACTTTCTCACAAGACTTCCTTCCACTTTTCCAAATTTAAAAGAATAAATAATTTATATAAAAAAGCTATTATGGCAGAGTGACTAGAAGTGTTAATTCTTATCTCAAAAGGCATTTTCATGAGTCCAGTTCCATTATTTATTAGCTATATGAACTTGGGAATTCACTTAACTTATTCTTGTGTCAGTTTTTTTCTTCTATCAGTTCAGTTCAGTTCAGTCGCTCAGTCATGTCTGACTCTTTGCAACTCCATGAACCACAGCATGCCAGGCCTCCCTGTCCATCAGCAACGTCCAGAGACCACCCAAACCCATGTCCATTAGTCGGTGATACCATCCAGCCATCTCATCCTCTGTCATCCCTTTCTTCTCCTGCCTTCAATCTTTCCCAGCATCAGGGTATTTTCCAATGAGTCAGCTCTTCGAATCAGGTGGCCAAAGTATTGGAGTTTCAGCTTCAACATCAGTCCTTCCAATGAACACCCAGGACTGATCTCCTTTAGGATGGACTGGTTGGATCTCCTTGCAGTCCAAGGGACTCCCAAGAGTCTTCTCCAACTCCACAGTTCAAAAGCATCAATTCTTCGGCACTCAGCTCTCTTTATAGTCCAACTCTCACATCCATACATGACCACTTGTAAAACAACAGCCTTGACTAGACAGACCTTTGTTGGTAAAGTAATGTCTCTGCTTTTTTTTTTTTTTTTATAAATTTATTTATTTTAGTTGGGGGCTAATTACTTTACAATATTGTAATAGTTTTTGCCATACATTGACATCAATCAGCCATGGGTTTACCTGTGTTCCCCTTCCTGGACCCCCCACCCACCTCCCTCCCCATCCCATCCCTCTGGGTCATCCCATTGCCCCGGCCCTGAGCTCTTGTCTCATGCATCGAACATGGAATGATGTTGTTTCACATATGATAATATACATGTTTCAATGCTATTCTCCGAGAACGTCCCACCCTCACCTTCTCCCTCAGAGTCCATAAAATTGTTCTATGCATCTGTGTCTCTTATTCTGTCTCGCATATAGGGTTATCGTTACCATCTTTCAAATTCCATATATATGCATTAGTATACTGTATTGTTGTTTTTCTTTCTGGCTTACTTCACTCTGTATAATGGGCTCCAGTTTCATCCATCTCAGTAGAACCGATTCAAATGTATTTTTTTAATGGCTGAGTAATATTCCATTGTGTATATGTACCACAGCTTCCTTATCCATTCGTCTGCTGATGGACATCTAGGTTGCTTCCATGTCCTGGCTATTGCAAACAGTGCTGCGATGAACATTGGGGTACACGCGTCTCTTTCAATTCTGGTTTCCTCGGTATATATGCCCAGTAGTGGGATTGATGGGTCATATGGCAGTTCTATTCCCAGTTTTTTAAGGAATCTCCACACTGTTCTCCATAGTGGCTGTACTAGTTTGCATTCCCACCAACAGTGCAAGAGGGTTCCCTTTTCTCCACACCCTCTCCAGCATTTATTGCTTGTAGATCTGCTTTTTAATATGCTATCTAGGTTGGTCATAACTTTTCTTCCAAGGAGTAAGTGTCTTTTAATTTCATGGCTGCAATCACTATCTGCAGTGATTTTGGAGCCCCCCAAAATAAAGTCAGGCACTGTTACCACTGTTTCCCCATCTATTTCCCATGAAGTGAAGGGACCAGGTGCCATGATATTAGTTTTCTGAGTGTTGAGCTTTAAGCCAACTATTTCACTCACTGTCATCAAGAAGCTCTTTAGTTCTTCACTTTCTGCCATAAGGGTGGTGTCATCTGCATATCTGAGGTTATTGATATTCCTCCCAGCAATCTTGATTCCAGTTTGTGCTTTATCTTCCCAGCATTTCGCATGATGTATTCTGCATATGAATTAAATAAGCAGGGTGACAATACACAACCTTTATGTATTTCTTTCCCAATTTGGAACCAGTCTGTTGTTCCATGTCCGGTTCTAACTGTTGTTTCTTGACCTGCATACAGGTTTCTTGGGAAGCAGGTATTCCCATCTCTTTAAGAATTTTCCACAGTTTGTTGTGATCCACACAGTCAAAGGCTTTGGCATAGTCAATAAAGCAGAAATAGATGTTTTTCTGGAATTCTCTTGCTTTTTTGATAATCCAATAGATGTTGGCAATTTGATCTCTGGTTCCTCTGCCTTTTCTAAATCCAGCTTGAACATCTGGAATTTCATGGTTCACGTACTGTAGAAGCCTGGCTTGGAGAATTTTGAGCATTACTTGACTAGCGTGTGAGATGAGTGCAATTGTGTGGTAGTTTGAGCATTCTTTGGCATTGCCTTTCTTTGGGATTGGAATGAAAACTGACCTTTTCCAGTCCTGTGGCCACTGCTGAGTTTTCCAAATTTGCTGACATATTGAGTGCAGCACTTTCACAGCATCATCTTTCAGGATTTGAAATAGCTCAACTGGAATTCCATCACCTTCACTAGCTTTGTTTGTAGTGATGCTTTCTAAGGCCCACTTGACTTCACATTCCAAGATGTCTGGCTCTAGATGAATGATCACACCATCGTGATTATCTGGGTCATGACTATCTTCTTTGTATATTAGTTAAATAATATTATTATTATTAATTCTGTGGGGCTCTCAGCAGATACTGCTGATTAGTCCTAAGGTTTCAAGGTATTGTAGGAAGGAACTCAGGCCCTTGGTCCTATACACTTAAGGAACTGAATTCTGCCACTAACAATCTGAGTAAACTTTCACTCAGCCCTCTTCTAATAGAGCCTTAAATGAGACTGCAGGTTCTAGATGACACTCTGTTTATAGCATCGTAACATCCTAAAAAAGAGCCCAATTTTGCTATACCCAGACTCCTGGCTCACAGAGAAATAGGAGACAATAAATGTGTCTTCTTTTAGACAACTAAGTTGGTTACACAGCAATAGATAGCTAATAACAGGAGTGAAGAAGTGGAAATAATCTTGAGATTTTCAGTTTCAGAGTCTACTTTTTTAATTTATTTATTTTAATCAGAGACTATTTACTTTAAAATATTGTGATGGTTTTTGCCATACATTAATATGAATTGGCCATAGGTATACATGTATTCCCTCCATCCTCAACCGCCCGCCCACCTCCCTGTCCACCCTATTCCTCCAGGTTGTCAAAGAGCATCAGCTTTGGGTGCCGTGCATCATACATCAAACTCACCCTGGGAGAGTCTACTTTTATATTGTGTTAAAGTTGAGTTATTATTTACTATAGGGAAGTCAAATGGTCAGGTTCTAAGGACAGTTTGACTTGGCAGTGGTTGTGATCTTTTACAGAGCAATTTCAGCAAGTCAGCAGGCTCTGAACCAGATTCAGTGGGTCAAAGTTAACCAGAGTTTAAAACTGCTGACAGAAAGTCCTATAGATGGCAGTTCCGCCTGCCCCCAAAAACGAAAATCTTTCTTCACTGAAGGGAAGAAGGAAATAAATGGGTAGACTGAAGAAAAGATAGAGTTAAAGGCACATTATTTTATGGTAAAGAAAGGGGAGTAGATAACTTAGGAAAAGTAACGAAAGGGGGAAAGGGCTATGTTTATTAATGAAGAGGATGAAATCTCTTAAACGCACAGATTTAGAACAAGGCAAAAGAAGAGTCAGATAACCTGACTCTGAAATAATCTGAAAAATTTGGTAAGAACAGTACTTAAATCATATAGGTGTTGGGTAAATATAACAAGACAATAAATATAAAGCTTCTAGCACAGTGTCTACCTGTTGCAAACAAGAAAGAGCATCACCTACAGCTAATTTTATGATTATTAAAGATACCAAGAGATGATTGGAAGAACAGGGCTTGGACGTAGCAAGAGGACAGGTAAATGCATATTGATTAACATATACATATGTATCTATATATTTTTTTTTTTCAAGAAGAGAAGGGAGGGCTAGATGAGTGAAGAACCTCCTGTTGGGAGCCATTACAATAACCTTGATGTAGGATAACTGAGGGAAGCTTGTCTTCAGGTGCAGGCTCTATGAGTGCTTAGTAATGAAGGCATGTTTTGGCGGTTTGCTCTCAATTCTCTGATTTTAATCTAACTTTCTGAACATCAGCTTAACTCTAATCTTCTTTTATCAAAGGAGAGGCATTAAAAATACCAGGCTCCTAGAGTAGCTGCATTAATCTTGTTTAGAATAAGCTCTATTCTGAAATGTATGAAATTGTCTTTAATTCGGATGCAAGACCTGTTATGCTTCTTGTTTTTAGAAATTGTGTTTAACTGTGTAACTGAGTAATCGAATCCTTGTCTTAAATTTTGCATCTTCAGTTTGTGTTAGCAACCTTTCACACACATCTAGGCTGAAGTGTTAATCTTGTATTGAACTCTGGGTTGGTTAATGTGCTTTTCTCATCATGTTACATTCACACTCAGCTCCAATTTACAAATCTCACCAGTATAGGCAATTTTGCTATCCTTTCACAAGATGACAGAATTCTTGGTTCAATGATGAAGTGTGAAAAACCTGCCACTATATAATAAATGTGATACGTGATATTAGAGGCTTTATTTTTCAAATTACTAATTTAGTTTTGAGTTGCTGGAAAGATTTTAAAGGAAAGAAACAGTTTAGTTCACCCCCTCTCAAATTTCCAAACTACCTAATAAAAGAAAAATCAAGCAACACAACCAAACTGGATATATGTTTAATTACTGATAGGCCTCATTTCATGTTTGCCTTTTTTTAGACTATAAGGATAACTATAACTAGAATAGACAAATATGGCAAACAAACTAATGAATGTAAAATAGACAAGTACTTAAAATATTCAAAATAATTAAAGTGATATGTAAATTATATTAACTATTTTAAGTCTTTTTATTGATACATGGAAAAGATGGAAATTTTTTCCTTAAAAATTCATACAGTAATAACCAGTACTGGTATGTATGTAAGCTCTAAGAGTCTCAAAAATAAATTTTCAAAGAACCTGTTTTTAAAATTGTCCATTTTTTTTTCTTCTCTTAAAAGAAAATTATTTCAATTGAAAGGATATGGGTATGTTAGGCGGAGATGGATTTAGCATAAAGCTAAAGAAACTCTTTTAAAGTTTCTGAAGAAGGGCCTCTCACTTCCTAGGGCCTCTGAGAGTTGTGGTTATGCACAGAGTGTTCTAGGTGGGGAAGAAAAACAAACTTGCAATGAGGATACCTTCTTATGAAAACATTTCTAACAAATTCTCTAAAAAATTGAAAAGAAAAAAAGACCTGAGTCTACAAACAAATCTTCAATATTTTGTTGTGAGTTCTTTTTTTTTTTTTTCAAGTAGGAATCATCACTTAGTTCCCCAGTTGGGTTCAATTCAGTTCCACCACTAGTCAAGTCTGAATCTTTGCGATCCTACCGATTGCAGCACACTAGACTTCCCTGTCCATCACCAACTCCCAGAGCTTGTTTGAACTCATTTCCATGAGTTGGTGAAACCAACTATCTCATCCTCTGCCATCCCCTTTTCCTCCCATCTTCAATCTTTCCCACCACCAGGGTCTTTTCCAATGAGTCAGTTCTTCACATCAGGTGGCCAAGGTATTGGAGCTTCAACTTCAGCATCAGCCCTTCCAATGAATATTCAGGACTGATATCCTTTAGGATTCACTGGTTGGATCTCCTTGCAGTCCAAGGGACTCTCAAGAGTCTTCCCACAGTTTAAAAGCATCAATTCTTCAGTGCTCATCTTTCTTTATGGTCCAACTCTCACATCCAAACATGACTACTGTAAAAACCATAACTTTGACTAGATGGACCTTTGTCGGCAAAGGAACATCTCTGCTTTTTAAAACGCTATCCAGGTTTGTCATACCTTTTCTTCCAAGGACCAAGCATCTTTTAATTTCATGGCTGCAGTCACCATCCGTGAGTGATTTTACAGCCCAAGAAAATAAAGTCTGTCACTGTTTTCCATTGTTTCCCCATCAATTTGCCATGAAGTGATGGGACAGCATGCCGTGATCTTAGTATTTTAAATGTTAAGTTTTAAGCCAGCTTTTCCACTCTCCTCTTTCACTTTCATCAAGAGGCTCTTTAGTTCCTACTCACTTTCTGCCATAAAGGTGGTTTCATCTGCATATCTGAGGTTATTGATATTTCTCCTGGCAATCTTGATTCCAGCTTGTGCTTTTTCCATCCAGGCATTTTGCATGAAGTACTCTGCATATAAGTTAAATAAGCAGGATGACAATATACAGCCTTGATGCACTCCTTTCCCAATTTGGAACCAGTCCATTGTTCCATGTTTGGTTCTAACTGTTGTTTCTTGACCTGAGTGAGGTTCCTCAGGAGGCAGGTGAAGTGGTCTGGTATATCCATCTCTTTACAAATTTTCCACAGGGTGTTGTGATCCACACAAAGGATTTAGCATAGTCAATGAAACAGAAGTAGATGTTTTTCTGGAATCCCCTTGCTTTTTCTATGACCCAGCAGATGTTGGCAATTTGATCTCTGGTTCCTCTGTCTTTTCTGAATCCAGCTTGAACATCTGGAAGCTCTTGGTTCATGTACTATGAAGCCTAGCTTGGAGAATTTTCAGCATTACTTTAGTAGCATGTGAGATGAGTGCAATTGTGTGGTTGTTTGAACATTCTTTGGCATTGCCTTTCTTTGGGATTGGAATGAAAACTGACCTTTTCCAGTCCTGTGGCCACTGTTGAGATTTCCAAATTTGCTGGCATATTGAATGCAGCACTTTCACGTCATCATTTTTTTTATGATTTGAAATAGCTCAGCTGGAATTCCATCACCTCCTCTGGCTTTGTTCATAGTGATGCTTCCTAAGGCCCACTGACTTAACACTCCAGGATGTCTGGTACTATGTGAGTGATCACACCATTGTGGTTATCTGGGTCATGAAGGACTTTTGTGTATAGCTCTGTTGTGTATTCTTGCCACCTCTTCTTAATATCTTCTGCTTCTATTAGGTTCATATCACTTCTGTCCTTTATTGTGCCCATCTTTGCATGAAATGTTCCCTTGATATCTCTAATTTTCTTGAAGAAATCTCTAGTCAATTATGTACCCAATTATGTACTTGAATTCTTTTTCTTTAAGGGGAATATCAAACAAACTTTAAGCTCAAGAACACATCAAAACCTAGATCTTGCTTTTGGGCTAAGCATGATAGTGTAAGGAATTGCCTTGTTGTTGCCTCTATGCTTTGGGAAGCCTTATATTCTAAATGTGCATATACCTAGGTTGATTGTTTGCATTAGAATATTTTTCCATGGAAACGTTTTACATAGTAGTTAGTTGTGTAGCACAGGCTGTTGCAGTTGATTGAATTCATAAATAACTAGAACTATAGCTTTCAGTGCTTAGTCCTTTTTCTGACTTACTGTTTCCTCCCTGGAGTGAGAGAGAGAAGAGGGAAAAAGAGGAGAGGCAGAGGAAGGGGAGCAGGGATAAAGAAGAAGGGGACTTATGGGGAGAAGGTAGGAGAGATCAAGGGAAGGAGGATGGAGGATGGAAGAAAGGAAGTAGAGGAGAGATAAGAGGTGTATTCTTTGTCCCCCTCCTCACGATAAGTTTCAGGCACAGTTTTGAAATCGGAAGCATTGTTTATGAGAATCTCCAGGGTCAGGTCTCTAATATCTGCTACATTGTGGCATGCTTGATTTTCTAATAGTATCTGTCTTACCTGTTAAACTAAACTCTTACCTAATGGGCATGACCCATCTGTGATATTAGAAGTATGAGCACCTGAATGAAGAAAATTATTCCAGTCAGTGCAAGAGCAATTGCTTCTTACTCTCAAAGTGTGTCTTCACTTTGAAAAGAAGATATTTATTTTATTTTTTTAAATTAGTTTATTTATCTATTTTTTAACTTTACAATATTGTATTGGTTTTGCCATACATTCATTGACATGAATCTGCCATGGGTGTACATGTGTTCCCCTTCCAGAACCCCCCTCCCACCTCCCTCCCCATCCCATCCCTCCACATCCCATTGCACCAGCCCCAAGCACCCTGTATCATGCATCGAAACTGGACTGGCGATTCGTTTCACATATGATAATTTACATGCTTCAATGCCATTCTCCCATATCATCCAGCCCTCTCCCTCTCCCATAGAATCCATAACACTGTTCTATACATCTGTGTCTCTTTTGCTGTTTCCCATACAGGGTTATCTTTACCAATTAACTAAATTCCATATATATGTGTTAGTACACTGTATTGGTGTTTTCCTTTCTGGCTTACTTCACTCTGTATAATAGGCTCCAGTTTCATCCACCTCATTAGAACTGATTCGAATGTATTCTTTTTAATGGCTGAGTAATATTCCATTGTGTATATGTACCACAGCTTCCTTATCCATTCGTCTGCTGATGGACATCTAGGCTGCTTTCATGTCCTGGCTATTATAAACAGTGCTGTGATGAACATTGGGGTACATGCATCTCTTTCAATTCTGGTTTCCTTAGTGTGTATGCCAAGCAGTGGGATTGCTGGGTCATATGACAGTTCTATTTTCAGTTTTTTGAGGAATCGCCACACTGTTCTCCATAGTGGCTTACTAGTTTGCATTCCCACCAACAGTGCAAGAGGGTTCCCTTTTCTCCACACCCTCTCCAGCATTTATTGCTTGTAGACTTTTGGATAGCAGCCATTCTGACGGGTGTGAAATGGTACCTCATTGTTGTTTTGATTTGCATTTCTCTGATAATGAGTGATGTTGAGCATCTTTTCATGTGTTTGTTAGCCATCTGTATGTCTTCTTTGGTGAAACATCTGTTTAGTTATTTGGCCCACTTTTTGATTGGGTGGTTTATTTTTCTGGAATTGAGCTGCAAGAGTTGCTTGTATATTTTTGAGATTAATTTAATTTTTCATTTAGATTTCTTGTTAAGGCACAATCAGAGAGTGTGCACGTATACATGTGGCAGTGTGATGCTGATGCTGGTAATGGGCAAAGGATAATAGTGGATATACTTTGGGCATCCAGAGCACCTGGGCAGACCTGGGAACAAGAGACTGTGCCAGGTCAGTTTGTCTAAATTGTTCCTTTTTTCTGGAGCATCTTTGCTACCTTCTTATCTAAGTATATGGATTATCTAATGCTGCAAGTTTGAAACTGACAGCTACTTTTCTATGAAGACTTTCTGTGTCGGCCACTTCCATCAGTCACCTCAGTGCATGAAAAGGCATTGTGTTCATACATGGCTTCTCTGTTTCCAACTTACATACAAGTAAGGTCCCAACACAATTCCTATGACCATGTCCATTAGTTTTGTCTGTGAAAGTAGAGTAGATGAAACTTAAAATCTAATTTTCAGCTCAGTTCTTTCAGACAAAACCACATGCTGAGTGGAGAGTTCTGTTACTGCTTCCTTCTGCCATGATTAGCTTTATATCCTTGTTGAACAAGAGGGGGTTTTATGTATTTTGAAGTTGTTCCCACAGAGAAAGGGAATGGTAGCTAAATTTGTATGTATTTTTGGTTCATATATCTTTTCTTCTATATAATTACATTGTGACTTTCTTTTCCTAAATGTTTAGACTGTTTTCTCTTTTTTATATTGATGTGTAGATGATTTACAATATTGCATTAGTTTCAGGCATACAGCAAAGTGATTCATCTATGCATAAATATGTATAGGGGCTTTCTCACATGGCACAGTGGTAAAGAATCCACCTGCCAATACAGGAGACACACAAGACAAGAGATCCCTGGGTCAGGAAGATCCCCTGGAGGAGAAAATGGCAACTCATTCTAGTATTCTTGCCTGGAAAATTCCCCAGACAGAGGAGCCT
The DNA here is from genome assembly GCF_054371585.1 of Giraffa tippelskirchi. Taxonomy (NCBI): domain Eukaryota; kingdom Metazoa; phylum Chordata; class Mammalia; order Artiodactyla; family Giraffidae; genus Giraffa; species Giraffa tippelskirchi. The sequence goes on along the minus strand of NC_137275.1, from coordinate 82,019,876 downwards.
AGAGAGCTACAGTCCATGGGGTCAGAAAGAGTCAGACACAAATGAGTGACTGAACTAATGACCAAATGTACTTATCTATATTATTTTTTTGTATTTTTTTCCATTGTATTTTATTACAAGATGTTGAACATAGTTCCCAGTGCTAATGCACTAAATCCTTTTTGTTCATCTATTTTATATATGATGGTGTGTATCTGTTAATCCCATATTCCCAATTTATACCTCCCCTACTTCTACTTTGATAACCATAGTGTTTTCCATGTCTATGAGTCTCTTTCTGTTTTGCAAATAAGTTTGTTTATACTATTTTTTTTTTTAGATTTCACATGCAAGTGATACCATGTAATATTTGTCTTTCTTTGTCTGACTTACTTCACAGTATGATAATCTCTAGGTCCACCCATGTTGCTGCAAATGGTATTATTTCATTATTTTATATGGCTGAGTAGTAGTGCATTGTATATATACACTTTTCACAGTAGCCAAGAAATGGAAGCAACCTAAGTGTCCGTCAATAGATGAATGGATAAAGGAGAATTCACTTTTAACTATTGTCTCATTGCCTTGTCAATGAAAAATTGTCCCCGTGTATTGTGAAACAACACTTAACCATTCAATCTTAGATATCTTACCTACCCAGATTAGGGCCATCTAAAGACCAAAGGAAGTATATTCTGATAATACAGTGCTCTAGGCAGGGAAGAGAAACTGGAGTAGTCATGCTTTCCCTTTGTTTATGAAGTTAAACAGCAGCAAACTGTATTTACCTTACTTTTTTGCCATTTCCTTATACAAGTTGTCATCATATTGGAGACAAAGTGAAAATACTTAGTCCATTTAATGAAATTAAACCTAATAGGAGCTTTGTTTAATTATCTAAGAGCAGAGTCAGTCAGAGATTGGTACTGAGAAAATGATGGATCCAGTGAAAGCACTTTCATCTGGTGCTAACCTGCTAGCTGCAGCTTTCTTAGTGTGTATATTAATTTTAAAGGGGAAATTTTAAGTATCATTTGATGGAACCTTTATAATTCAAGCCTCCTTTATGTACAGTGCAAAATGTATGCTTAGTTTTTCCAGTAACACTTGGGGAAATGCCTTGTAAATGGGTGTATAAATTTGCTTAATTAATCAAACAAAGGGAAAGCTTTTAGAGAGCAAAATCATGACGGGAACTTAAAAGAAGGAAATTAAAAAGATAAAGCTTATTACTGCCTAGTAATTTCAATTTATGCTGTAAATAAAATAGGTTTAAAAGCAAAGCCAGTGCAAATATGCCTCTGTAGCAGGTTCTCCGGTATAATTGGCCGTGGCCCAAGAATTACCAATGGGCTCCAAGTCAAGATTGTTTTTTGAGTGTCCTTAGACCATTGAATTTATTAAGTGGTTTGTATGTAAGTGAAGACATTCTCTAGGTAACTTTGTCTATACTCCACATGTGATCTCTGAGTCACCAACTAGGCACAGAAGGTGAAATCTGATAGCCAGGAGTTTTCACATTGATCTTGGAAATGATACTACTCTACAGTTAAAACTGATTTTAAAAATTATAGTGATTTGGGGATTATTGTAAGTTATTTCTTTTCATATATACTTCAAATGTTTGTTGCTTATTTCCAAGAAATTTGACCAAACTGTTAGAGAAATTAACTTCAATTAAAGTCCTTGGTTTATGGTAAATGGGCCAGGTGAACACACTGTTCTTGTGGTCAATGATGATGCTCCACTCACCCCTTTGCCTTCAAAGAGGGTCTATGGGTCAAAGACGAGTATATTACTGGGGGCATTTTTATAAACGTAGAGGCTTGGGTCCCATGCCAGAACTGCTGATTCAGGTTCTGCATTTTAACAAAATCCCAAGTTACAGAACAATTCTAGATAATGAGGGCTTGCAGGGGTAGTAAGAGCTCCTTCTTGTTCCCTAGGGAATTAGTATTTGTATTTGTACTTGGCACCGTATTGATTCATAGCTTTATAGCAGTAAATGTGCCACCATTTTTTAATGTATTGAGGGGTTTATGTCACCTCTCTTCTAATAGTTTGTAATAATAATTTAAAATAATTCAGTATAGGCAAATTAACTGAGAGGTTATTTGAGCCATGGAAATTAAGAACTCTAAATTGGTCTCAGTTTGGATAAAGCAAGATTTCAAATATTATCCAAGTTCTGAGAGTGTAGGATAAGTCAAGTACTAGCCATTTTTGCATACTGTTCCCTCCCGTCTGGGGGAAAAAGGTTTACATAATTTTCAAGTTTCTCTATAAGTTATAATTTGCTACTGTTTGTAATTGAAAATGATTTTGTTCTTACTCAGTGATTTAATTATTTGTCACTACATTTCTAATCTAGGCATTTGTGTTAACAGTTGTAAAAACCAAAAATATGGTATACCATATAAATAGATAATATTTATTGAGAACTCTTCTATATGCCAGGAATTCTTCTAAATTTTTTATGTAATAACTCATTTAATTTACACAGTAATCTTATAGATTAAATACTATTGTTAGACTCATTTTACCCTTGTAGAAAGTGAAGCACAGGAATGTTAAATGACTTTCCCAAAGTCACACAGCAAGCTCATACTAGAAATACAAATGTGAGTAGTCAGAAACAACACTCTTAAAAACTCATAAACTCTAAACAGTGTAAATGCCCAATAACACACGGAGGCTCTGGGGAAGGCAATGTGTTTGGGATGGGAGAGTCCAGTCCCTTGTTCCTGTAAGACTCAAGCCCTTGTTGTCTTACTGTCTAACACCCAGACATTGCTCTCAGCTTCTGCAAGCCACTCACTCTCAGGTCCTCTACACAGAGCTGTTAGGTTGACATGCCACATCCTAAGAAAACTGGCTTACTGCTTTGAAATGGAGAGAGTTAAAATGCTGTTTCTGGAGAGGGGGCTAAGGAACAAAAAGAACTGCCATTTCTGTCAAGTTACTGAATGTTTCATCTGATTGCTTAAGTCATAGGCAAAATAGCTGGAGGCTAGACAGGTATATTGCTCTTTTAAAAACAGATGGTGGAGCTCACAAGAGATTTGAGAGGGAGAGAAAGCAGAAACTTGAACAGAGTAAGTGATTTCTATAAAAGGAGAAATCTTATATATCATAGTAGATACAAAACCATCAATACATTCTTTGGTCCTTTATTACTTTCTAAACGTTATGTGGGATCTATTAATAAAATGTTCACCCTATGATCTTTTTTGCCAACATTTTAATATCAACCTTTGAAAACATATTATATAACACTTCTATTGTTTTTTTATGGTTTTATTTATTTATTTATTTTTAAATTAACTTATTTATTTTAATTGGAGGCTAATTACTTTACAATACTGTAGTGGTGTTTGCCAAACATCGACATGAATCAGCCACGGGCGAATATGTGTTCCCATTCTGGATAGGGAACACTTCTATTGTTATGTTCAATATTGTGATGGTTTTTGCCATACATCAACATGAATTGGCCACAGGTATACATGTATTCCCCCTCATCCTGAATCCCCCTGCCACCTCCCTCCCCACTCTACCCTTCCGGGTTGTCCCAGAGCACTGGCTTTGGGTGCCCTGATTCATGCATCAAAATTACACTGGCCATCTATTTTACAAATGGTAATGGACATGTTTCAATGCTATTTTCTCAAATCATCCCACCCTCACCTTCTCCCACTGAGTCAAAAAGTCCGTTGTTTACATTTGTGTCCCCTTTGCTGCACTGCATCACAGCAAGATCGTCTATGACTCACCTCCCAGACTAACGGAAATAAAATAAACAATAAACAAACGGGACCTAATTAAACTTAAAAGCTTTTGCACTATGAAGGAAACTGTAAGCATGGTGAAAAGATAGCCCGCAGAATGGGAGAAAATAATAGGAAATGAAACAACTGATAAAGAATTAATCCCCAAAATATACAAGCAGTTCATGCAGCTCAGTACCAGGAAAACAAACAACCCAATGAAAACGTGGGCATTTCTCCAAAGAAGACATACAGATGGCTAATAAATGCATGAAAAAATGCTCAACATCACTCATTATCAGAGAAATGCAAATCAAAACCACAATGAGATATCATCTCACACTGGTCAGAAGGACCATCATCAAAAAGTCTACAAACAATAAATGCTGGGAGGGTGTGGAGAAAAGGGAGCCCTTTTACACTATTGGTGGGAATGCAGACTGTTGCAGCCACTATGAAGAATAGTGTGGAGATTCCTTGAAAAACTGGGAATAGAACTGCCTTATGACCCAACAATGCCATTGTTGAGCATACACCCCAAGGAAATCAGAATTGAAAGAGACACATGTACCCCAATGTCCATTGCAGCACTATTTACAATAGCTAGAACATGAAAGCAACCTAGATGCCCATTGACAGATGAATGGATGCTCATCAGCCAATGAATGAATAAGGAAGTTGTTGTACATATATAGAATGGAATATTACTCAGCTATAAAAAGGACTGCATTTGAGTCAGTTCTGATGAGGCAGATGAACCTGGAGTCTATTATACATAGTGAAATAAGTCAGAAAGAGAAACACAAACAATGTATATTAACACATATATGAGGAATTTAGAAAGATGGTACTGAAGATCTTATATTCAAGATATTTTTAATTTATTGCCTGAGTTTATATATCATAATTGAGGGTACTTACTGCCTGGTGAATACAAATATATTTATTAAATTAAATTACTGCTCTTTCACTGATAAAACATTTAGTGCTGCAGTAAAATACATCATTGGAAAAGCAAAGCTGGAGATGGCAATTCTATCTAGGACAGGTTGTTTATTGCTAAGTTGGAAGAAGGTATTTTTCTACAATATTTACCTGCAACAGATATTGTAAAATGATGAGATCATAAACAAATATTAACATGGCATGTACCTTAACTACAAAAAAAAAAAATGTCTCATGGCAATACATCTTTTAAGAATGCTTATTTGAAGAAGAGGTCTTGGCCTTTGCAGATTCAGATAATGCTACTGACCAATTTTAAAAATATTTCTCCAAAATGAGGATGTATGTAGAAACATTCATGATATCTGGCAAAATCATATTTGCAAAACTGCATAGTTTTAAGTGTTTAGGCTAAAATCATGGATAAAGAGTAAAGTAAACCAAGCATGGTGATCAAGCACATAATCATGGCCTCATAGACACAGATTTCTTTATCTGTGACCTACTTAGCTCTTTATTAATGTGTGATAATTTCATTTTTACTTACTATTATCATTAATTAACCAGATATAAAAGGGTCTATAATTCAATTCAGAAGCCATTTAAGTGTATAGAGATAGAGAGTTTTAGTAGCATTTTACAAAGAGTAACATTGTCTCCTGTAGATGCTCAGATTTCTGAAGGCAGAGAGCATGCCTGGCTTACTCATGTTTATAAGCTACCAGGACACAGCAGTGTTTGGCATATAGTGTCAACCACTCTACAATTTTTAAATTTTAAGCCATCAAAGAAAATTGTGAAAGTAAAAAGTAATTAGTAGTTAGCATAATTATGGAACATCTAGGGTAGAAAATATTTGAGAAGCAATTTTCCTTATTTTCTTGTCTTGGGAGAATGCCATATTGAAAAATATGATAGGAGATGAAAAAAGATACGTAAAAATAACAGCTCTATTTAATGTGGCTGAACCAAGTGAGGTTAATAGTTGTTTCAGTTAAATGAGTTAAGTACGATTCTGCAGTGTGACTGTAAAAATAAGAATACTATTTGGAACAACTAGTATTTCTGTTGCTGTTGTTGCTCAGTCACCCAGTCATGTTCAACTTTTTGTGACCCCATGGACTGCAGCACGCCAGGCCTAGTATTTCTGTAAATTACCTTATTTATTACAAACTTAGTCTTGCTGTCCTTCAAGTATCAAAGTTTAGAAATATATCTTACACAAACTATTTATTAGTAGTACTATCATTATTCTTAGAAAAGGAAAAAGGAGTGTAAATCTAATTATATAAGTGCAACATATAAACATTAAAATTTAAAAATAAAGTTAGAGAGGCAAAAGGCTTAGAAGAAACAAGCTATTTAATCTCATCAAATGTAAAATATTATTTGAATGCATGGGAAGACCATGTATCTCTCTTATATGGAAAGAATTTTTACCACACATAGATTGGCTCTCCATAAGATTATACATATACAGATCCAATTAAAAACACAAAAGTGATGTAAGGGGGGAATTGGATTTAGTGATGTTTTCTTTGTATTATTATATTTCATGTTTTAAATAACAAATACTATCTGAGACTAGTCAAGAAATTTTAAGAGAAGAGTCAGGAAAAGCAAATAATTGTCTGATGGCAGAACACAGCATAAAGACATTGTAACCAAATAAACAAGACTTTGGCCAAAGTGAAACAAATGGTGCTGACACAAAGTGACTATCCTTCTAGAAGAATATAAAATTGAACCCCTACCTTTACCATCCATATGTATTGGTTTCTTAACAGCAAGTAAAACATATTAATATTTTTAAATTATTTTCCTTGTATTTAATTTAATGGTATGCACAGATATAATGTCTGTTGAACAAATACATGTTAATTTGTTCAAACGATAAAATTTAAAATAATATTGTATTTATCAACTTAATTTGTAGAAAATATCAACAGTATAATAAACAGTAATAATAATAGTAATATTTTAGCAACTAGCCATGTGCTATGGTAAGAATTCTATAGGTATTACCTTACTGATTCCTCCCAGTAACCCCATGAGGCAGAGTCTGAGATTCTCTACATTTCATAGAGCATGAATTTGAGGACTAGAATGGGCAAGTCATTTGCTCAAGGTCACTCATATGAGAAAAAGTGGAGCCAGTATTTAAATACAGACAGTCTGACTCCAGAAGCCTCATCTCAAACTATAAACTACATACTTATGAATATTCATATTCACTCTCTTACTTTTAATGACAATGTTGCTGTTAGAAGTAATCTAAAATGTATACGTATGAAAGACGTGTAGAAAAGATAATGATGGGGCTTCCCTGGTGATTCAGAGGTTGAAGAATCTGCCTGCAATGTGGGAGACCTGGGTTCAATCTCTGGGTTGGGAGGATCCCCTGGAGAAAGGAATGGCTACTCACTCTGGTATTCTTGCCTGGAGAATTCCGTGGAGAGAGGAGCCTGATAGGGATAACATAATTTAATTGCAGGGAAGACAAAGGGGAAAAAAAAAAGCCAATTAAAACTTCTATGAGAAGAAATTCTCAAATACTGTTTATTTTGCTATTTATGATTTTACTTATTCTGTCATTCAGACATGACTGAAGCAACTTAGCATGCACGCACACATGCATATTCTTCTCATAGTGAATTTTATATATTATAGTTAGTACAAAAGGAAGATTTCTATTATTTTATAAAAGTAAACCAAAAATATTAACCAGACTGAGATATAGTTTTAACTGGAATCAAGATTAAAAGTTCCTATCTAGCTCTTGCTCAGTCACTTCAGTGGTGTCTGACTCTTTGTGACCCCATGGACTATAGCCTGCTAGGCTACTCCATGAGATTCTCCAGGAAAGAATACTGGAGTGAATAGCCATTCCCTTCTCCAGGGCATCTTCCTGACCCAGGGATCAAACCCACATCTCTAATGTCTCCTGCACTGGCAGGCAGGTTCTTTAGCACTAGCACCACCTGGGAAGCCCTGAATTCTCAGTAATCTCAGAGTATTCTTTCATGTTTTGGAGAGTGTGTTCTCTCTAACTTCCTAATTTTCTTTTTGAGGTTGCTGTTTCCCCTCTGTCCCAAATAATTCAAACCTATAGCCCTTTCTTTCCTTCTTTGCTCTAATTTCAAATATATCTCTCACAACTTATAAAAATAAAACCCAGACATGTTCAACCTGAATGAAATAAATGCAATGAGACTGTCAGAATGAATTTGTCTATGTGAAAATTTTATAAGACAATGGACTTCTGGGATTTGGGAGGAGGTAGTGCGGAGAGTGGAGGGCATGGGGGCATAGTACCTATCACAAAGTAGGCATTCAATAACTAGCTGTTGAATGAATGAATGCATGAATTAACATGAACTACCAAATCAGGAAAGCCATGACTCAACGAGCCCTTGTAGATTTCTTGTTGGTTCTCTGCCAAGGCTCCTTGACACAGACCTTTCTTCTGTAGAGGTGTTTTTTTTTTTTTTTGAATCATTTATTTCCATTACCTCTTCTCTTTTCTACTCCTATTAGTTTGAAACCCAGTGACACAGCATATCCACTTATATTGAATTATCTGATTTTTACAAGCCAACTATCAAGGACACAGAGGAACTCTTAAGCCTATACAATCTGGAGTTGTCTCCTACAAATAAGAAAAGTAACTCACATCTCCCTTGTAGTTAATGGATATTCAGTAAACGAGATTGGTATATTTATTTTATTAATAATCAGAGATACACGAAATTATTTAAATTTTTATACAGGAAATCCAACATGTGCAAGGAATTTCTGGACATAAAGTCAACAGCTTATTTTCCCACTAGATTTTGTGATTAATTAACTAACAGAATAACTCAGTTAAATTATCTGTCAAACTCAATATCTATAACAGTGTGTCTCCACTGGGGATATGCAAAATGGTCTATTAAGTGCAGAAAGAAAATAAGTAAACTCTTTTATAATTATTAAAACTAGAAGAGAGATTAAGGCAGAACAAAAATACATGAACGTAATATATGACTATAACACACACACACACACACACACACACACACACACACACACACATATATATGAACAGACATGGGGTAAAAGTGTAATAACATTCTACAGATCTGAGGGAGCCCTGCAGACTTGTTTTAGATGATTTCTAGGGTGATTTCCTATAACTCTTTCATTTTTAATTTTGTTATTTTATTCCCATTACCAAAATGAATATTATTTTAGTAATTTATTATTTTATTAAAATACCTTAAGCTTCTTGGGAACTCCAGGCTGAAACCTTATAAATTTAACCTCAGAGTGAAAACCTTAAATGGCAAAGTTCTGTTTACAGTGATTTCATATGATCATATATTTATGCAAAAATGATGAGTGTTCCTTAAATACCTTGATACCATGAGCCTTTTTTGTTGATGCATCTGATGATATGAGAAAATTTAAATCATAACCTTAGATATTAGTCTTCTCATAATTGTATTGGGGAAATTATTTTGAGAAATTTAAAGACTTTATCATGTGTGTTAACTCTTAAATTTCCTTAACAATTTCACTGAACTTACACACGTTCAAAATCAAAAATATCTGAAAATCTTCTCAAGTAAGACAAGTGATTATATATGAAATTATATGACCCCAAGGTTTCTATAAATGAAATGAACACTACTAAAAAGTTTAAAACCTTAGGAAAAGAACTAAGTTCTAAATATGAAGTCAGTAAACAGTGGTTTAGTATATCAATAAAATGTTACATACCTGTTATGTCTTCAAATTTACCAGAGAATCCTTCACTTAACAGTCACATCATATATGAATTCAAGAAAAACTGTCTTTTCAGATACTATAAAATAAAGGGATGCCATAAAACAAAAATCTATCAAGGGAAAGGGAAGCATAAGACAGAAGAATGGGGAAAAAATAAGAGGAGAAAGAAGGTACGAATGCTGCATTAATTGCTTTTGATTGTCAAAGTATTTTCCAGTTCAAAGAAACAACAGCAGAGGGGTAGGCAGCTCTCTTCCTTATAGGTATTTTCTGAACAATTCTGTTGTTCAGTCTGTTATCCATGTCTAATTCTTTGTGACCCCATGAAGTGCAGCATGCCAGCTTTCCCTATCCTTCACCATCTCCCAGAGTTTGCTCAAACTCATGTTCATTGAATCAGTGATGCCACCAACCATCTCATCCACTGTCAACCCCTTCTCCTCTTGCCCTCAGTCCTTGCCAGCATCAGGGTCTTTTCCAGAGTCAGCTCTTAACACCAGGTGAATAAGGTATTGCAGCTTCAGCTACAGCATCAGTCTTGCCAATGCATATTCAGGGTTCATTTCCTTTAAGATTGACTGGTTTGATCTCCTTGCAGTTCAAGGGACTCTCAAGAGCCTTCTTCAGCAACACAATTTAAAAGCATCAATTTTTTTTGTTTTCTTGGCGCCCAGCCTTCTTTATGGCCCAACGCTCACACCCATACATGACTACCGGAAAAAATCATAATTTTGACTATAGGGACCTTTGTTGGCAAAGTGATGTATCTGCTTTTTAATACACTGTCTAGGTTTGTCATAGCTTTTCTTCCAAGGAGAAAGCTTCTTTTAATTTTGTGGCTGCAGTCATCATCCACAGTTCTTTTGGAGCCTAAGAAATGTAAAATGACATTTAGCTTCTAAGAAGATTAACTATGCTTCTTTAATTGCTCAGATTTAGAAAGCAGGTTCCAGTTAATACCTAATGGAGAAAAGAGGGAGAAGGATTGAGGGCAAGTGAATAAGTGTGGTGAATCACCAAGCTTAATAGAACAGAATGTAGACTAGTGATTTACACACTTAATGGCATAAAGCAACATGAAAAAAATTTCTTTTGAAAATCTCATGTTAGAGGGCCTTGGCTCAACACACATACACAGGCACATACACATGTACACACATATACACACACACAAATGCACTCTCAACAGGAAAGTCATAGCCTCCCCCTACCCCCAATAAGGCTAACTACTTAAACAGAAGTAATGTCTTTATATAAATATTATTTCTGCGTATATAGAAAGCCTAGGTTTCTTTGAAAACACTGCTAAGTGTTGTACCTGCAATAAAGTAGAAGGAATTTTGTGTTGCTAACTTTTATGGTGGATGTCATGACAGGGAGAGGGAAAGCACTACTGAATCTTTACAACTATAAACATATCAAAAATTCTTCTGTAAACAACATCAGCATCTGAGGACATCCTTGCTTCTATGCTTTCATAATTATATGTTATTTTATAGCTCAGGGCATTGTGTGATGTGTGATATGGTGCAAAGTAAGGATTGGTGGGTAATAAAACAGCCTTCTTCCTTCTGTGTGTGATTTATTCAACATGATGTCAAAATTTACATAGTAATCAAAACTTAGGCATGGATTTAAATTCATCATGTGACAAACCTGATGCACAGCTCAGTGGAGGATGGGAGAAAGGCAGCATATTTATTTTACAGGCCCCCAAGTCACATATAATAATTATAAGAGCAATAAGTGCTATTTGGATCATATTTTGCAGTGTAAGATGTGCTTTCTCTAATAATAATGGCTAGAATAACTGAAGAACTTATCTCCAGCCTTAGCAAGGTAATTCAGGAAAGGGTATCACTAAATCAGTCTAAGAAATATTATAGCTTTGAAGGCATAGAGGTGAATTTATAGGGACACTTTATTTCGCCTGATTCTAGTGTAAAGAATATTGCTTTTTCTTCTCCTTATAGAATGACTGGGTTAGCCGTTTTCTGGAAGACTCTGAAATAGTCCCTCAAAATAGTAGTTAAAAGATAGGAAAAGGAGGTCAGCATCGGGCGACAATGCCTAAGACATTAAAGACTGGATACTGTCTTTAATCTAGGAAAATAAGGATTTCTTTTAAGGTAAGAAAGTCAAAGACAGCCTTAGAATAGACTATGATGAAGGAGATGCTATTCCTGGGCTTAGCAATTTAGAGTCAAAATAAAGAAGTGGGGCACAAGTGAGACTGAGGATTTAGGTCAGTATGTTAGCATACCACCAACAGATATATATAAAATCAACAAAGTCAGCAAAATCTGGATTTTCTTCCAGAGAATTATAAAATCAACACTTTAGTCCTAGCAAAGGGATACAAGGAAAGTGTTTGCCTCTCTTTCTCTGTTTTCTTAAATGCAATGCCCTGTTGAATATTTAAAATCAGATCACAGATTTTATCAAAGCACAGACTATAATTTGCCTGCTGTTGTAATTAGTCTGCTCTCAAAAAGATATAGATTTGGGTGTAACCTTTAATTCCTATACAATTAGAAGACTTGCAGTTTCTTGGGGATTTGTGTCTCTTCTGTATGTGTGTGAAAGTACATCATATCCATATATGTGTACATAAATACGCATTCGTTAAAACCCACACACATATATGTGCAATTTCATTCATATGATTTACCAAGATAAATATAAAATAGGTTCATGTCATTTAAATGGCAAAGTAAATGATAGGAAATTTAAAATCATTAGTGTCTTCCTTCCTCAGCTTTACCCCTTTCTCCACAGACTTAATCACCTCTGTCAATTTAGTACAAAACAGTTCAAGTTATTTTCCTCTTCCAACACATACATACGTATCTATTGGTTAGTGTAATAAAAAATTTTAACAATATGAAATTATATACAAAACATATCATTTTGTACCATTTTTCACTTGATTGTTGTAGCCACACGTACTTTGTTTTATTTTTGTTAGTTCCCCAGTATTCCATAGTTTGAATGAACCAATTTAATCATTCCTTTTTGGGCATAAATGCCAATTTTGCCCAATTTTTGCTTCCATAAGTGATGATGCAATAGATGTCTTTGAAATGTATTTTGACATAATACTATTTATTTTGACAATAATATTTAATCATATTTTGACTTAACATCTGAAAAATTCCCCAAGGTAGGATTACTGAAGCAGCATAAAATTTGAAACAAAAATACTGTAGATGATGTTGTACAGTCTCACCAGCAGAATGGAGAGGACTCATGAATGAGAACTCATTTCCTTGTTTTTTCATCATTGCTGAATGCTACGCCTTCATCTATTGGTCAGTCTGATGAGAATAACACTGTTGTTTTATTCCTAACTGTGACCAATAGTGAGTAGGACCAGCTCATGATTGGTGGGATCTGAGATGAAATGAAAATGGAGGGCCCCAGCTGGGATCTGGAAAGGCAATTTCCCCTTCTCAGAGGACAGCCCTGCAACCCACTGTTGATGGTAACTTCCAAGGGATTGAAGACCTCACCCTTGGGCACACGTGGTACCTGGCTGCAGATGGGCAAAGAGGACAGCCAAATACTTCACAGAAACAGCAGTAGGCAGGCAGCCAAGGTGGGCTCACCCTCCTGGCCCTGTCCAGACCCCCTAAGGCAAGTGCCTGACCCGCTGCTTCCAGGGGGCAGGAAGGTGGAAAGAGGCTGGACCTCACAGGAGCCAGGGTACATATTCTAAATATCTTCTCTGAATTAATGTAAAAAAAACCCCAAATGATAAGTAAAATCATTAAGAATTTCAAGATGATGGCCACAGAGCATTATACCCCCAACCAAGGAGGCCCACTCAGGGAGGGAACCTGGGTTGCTGGTTGCTCCTTGGAGAAACACAATCTGTTTACATTTTTGTTTCTCTAAAATTTTGAGTACATCCTCTGTCTACTGTGATGTTTACTTATGGTTTTCTTGGACATTTTAGAATCATTTTGTTTAAGAGAAAAGAACATACTGATATTTCCTGCCAAGGATGTTGTCAGGATCTTCTTCTAGTCTATTTTTGTCTTCTTAGAGAATTCAACATTTTTATATAACAATGTAGTTCAATTCCTTTATATTTAGAGACTCTGGGAATAAGAGCATATCCACTCCCAAATTATGAAAATACTTGGATATTTCCATCCAATCTTCTTTAATTTACTTGATTGTGGTATTATTTTTTACATTTTGAGCTCCAAGACAATGGAAATGCATTTTAAACTGAATTGTTTAAATTGAGTTTAAACTGAATTGTTTGTTGTGTTATCATCAATTCAAGGCTTAAAGAAAAAAAACATTTTATGTGACTAAGACTAAGGAATATAGAGGGAAAAAAAAGTTTGTCCTTTCCTCCTCCTTGAGAATTCCAGACCCCTATATTCTCTTTGAGAGCCGAGACCCCTTTCTCCTCCTCTGGGACCCTGGACTTCTTATCAACCTGTCTAGGAATTGACTCTCACTTTTTTCACAAAATAAACTTCTTGCAACAGTATAAGCACTCTATAAAGATTAATGCTCCTTCATTATCATAACGTCAGAACATTTCACTTTAATTTACATCATAGTATATCTTTAGCCATGTCTTTCTCTTAAACCTTTTAACTTTCAAATAGATATCATTTCTCTGGAAATCAGGATAGAGCTGTAAATTTCAATTCAATTGAAGGTACTGCTTTTTCATAGAGAATTGTAACTTATTCACAGTTATTCTAATAATAAATCCATTTGAGCTTATTTCTCCTATCCTAGTTGACTTTTATTATTCAATATCCTTCCTATTGTCTTTGTTTTTCTTTTCTTCATGATTGAATAGTTTGTTTTCCTCTAGTCAGTACTTTCAAGCTGCTTTGTGTGAAATATACATATGTAGATATTTTTTCTCAGTGTTTATTTTCATCATTTTAATGATTACAGTTAAGCATAGGTTTATTTATTTATACAAAAACCAAACATTTTATAAGTCTTTACTTCCACTAAGACAGAATCTTTATAATGTATTTCCTAATTTTTTCCAATGCACACAAACTCTTAAGTTTCATTAAACAAACTTTTGAATTTAAATCCAAGTTATTCTTTTTTCTTATGGAATGCTTCTTATATCAACAGTATTATTCACAAACTATAATCAATTTGTATTAAATATGAATTCTACTGGGTTCATTTTTCACTTACCTTGACTTCTATTTTTAGATATTCTGATACCATTTTCACTCAAATGTGGGATTTTCTTGAGTAATTTTCTTAGAATATGTATAGCTCTTAAAATTGTCTCAGAAAATATACCTCTATGTGGTAGGTATGTGTGTACGCATCTAGCTTGCTTCTTTTTTCCTTCTTTTCTTTTTTTGTTTCTAATTTTCCCTTTTTCTTTGACAAAAGAAGGAGTTCATGGTTCAGTCTCATGCTATCTTACAGACTTTACTGGTGCAGGTGAGATGAGAGACAAAAAATTGACTCCCTTTACTTTCATAAAATTTATATACTTTTTCAGTTTATCCTTGGAGTTGAGGAAATTTCACCAGGCTGGGGGTCTGGGTGTGTATCTTCTTTTGATTAATCACACTTTGCACACTTGGTAGGCATGACATAAAAGCTCAGCTCTTTTTCAGATACTGTGAGTACTCTCCTCATGGTTTATGTGTTTCCTCTAATGGGTTTCCAGAATGCCAGTAGTTCAAATCGAATCCCTGGATATGTTCATTTCTCTTGTTGCTCTTACTCCTGATTTCCAGTTCTTCATAAGGTTCTTTTGAGTGGTGGAGAATTTTGCCAATTTCCAACCCATTAGTCAGCTTTCAGCATGGTTTCCAGTTTTTCTACTGAATATCTTAAATTCAGAGATCACATTAAAATGAGCTGTTAAACTCGTATTCTAAGAATTTTATTCTGTAATAACTCTGTCTCCTTTAAAATTACATTCTGCAAAATATATAATTTAAATAAAACTTTACTGAATAAGGTGAAGAGAAGTCAGCTTCTGGAGGCATATTTCTGAAATCAAATTCTGGTTTTGCCAGTTACTAACTTTTTACTTTTCATCCTTGGAAAAATACTTCACCTTTTAAGCTCAAATTCAAGAAATTGTTCAGAGGATTAAATCATATACTTTGAGCAGCAATGCCTAGCTCACAGTAGGTGCTTAATAAATTGAATTACTTGCATTAAAGAAAATGAAAACTCCAGGGTGGGGAAAAAAAAATTTCTTTTACATGAAATCCTTTTAACAAAGAACAATTTTGTATATTGAATACCATTCATTATTATCAAACACAACATCTTAAAATAAAATTGAATGCATCAAATT
Source organism: Giraffa tippelskirchi (assembly GCF_054371585.1). Lineage (NCBI taxonomy): Eukaryota > Metazoa > Chordata > Mammalia > Artiodactyla > Giraffidae > Giraffa > Giraffa tippelskirchi. The sequence continues at coordinate 82,004,096 of NC_137275.1, read as the reverse complement.
CAGACACTGTTTCTCATTTATGGCCTTAGAGGACCATGTATGAGCTTTTGAAACCTCTTTCTTTTGTAACTGAAGTATAGTCGATTTACAGTATTAGTTTCAATTGTGCAGCATAATGATTCAGTGTTTTTACAGATTCAGTTCAGTTCAGTTCAGTCACTCAGTCGTGTCCGACTCTTTGCAACACAATGAACCTCAGCATGCCAGGCCTCCCTGTCCATCCCCAACTCCTGGAGTCTACCCAAACCCATGTCCATTGAGTCGGTGATGACATCCAACCATCTCATCCTCTGTCGTCCCCTTCTCCTCCTGCCTTCAATCTTTCCCAGCATCAGGGTCTTCTCAAATGAGTCAACTCTTTGCATCAGGTGGCCAAAGTATTGGAGTTTCAGCTTCAACATCAGTCCTTCCAATGAACACCCAGGACTGATCTCCTTTAGGATGGACTGGTTGGATCTCCTTGCAGTCCAAGGGACTCTTAAGAGTCTTCTCCAGCACCACAGTTCAAAAGCATGATGTATTCTGCATATAAGTTAAATAAGCAGGGTGACAATATACAGCCTTGACGTACTCCTTTTCCTATTTGGAACCAGTCTGTTGTTCCATGTCCAGTTCTAACTGTTGCTTCCTGACCTGCATTCAGGTTTCTCAAGAGGCAGGTCAGGTGGTCTGGCATACCCATCTCCTTCAGAATTTTCAAGTTTATTGTGATCCACACAGTCAAAGGCTTTGGCATAGTCAATAAAACAGAAACAGATGTTTTTCTGGAACTCTCTTGCTTTGTTGATGATCCAGCAGATGTTGGCAATTTGATCTCTGGTTCCTCTGCCTTTTCTAAAACCAGCTTGAATATCTGGAAGTTCATGGTTCACGTATTGCTGAAGCCTGGCTTGGAGAATTTTGAGCATTACTTTACTAGCGTGTAAGATGAGTGCAGTTGTGTGGTAGTTTGAGCATTCTTTGGCATTGCTTTTCTTTGGGATTGGAATGAAAACTGACCTTTTCCAGTCCTGTGGCCACTGCTGAGTTTTTCAAATTTTTATACGTGATTAAAAGTTATTACAAGATAATGGCTATAATTCCCTGTGCCGTACAATATATTGTTTTTTCTTATATATTTTGTACATAGTGATTTGAATCTCTTAAACCTATATACCTATTGTGCCCCTTTCTCATTCTTTCCCTCTACTGGTATTCACTAATTTGTTCTCTATATCTGTGAGTCTATTTCTGTATTGCTATGAATATTATGAAAACTTATTATCACTATTCTTTATACTTAGGCATTCTGTTATATTAGCCATCCAATATGTAGTAAAGAAGAAATACAAGATAGTTAAAACGTTACCTTGAAACATTTTTTAACAGTTTTATCATTGATCATTTTACTTTTAGAATAAAAGAATATTCATTTTAATTATGTTTGCTATTTATTTGGAATATTGGTTATATTCCTGGTCTTTTTCAACAAGTAAAGGAAGCTAGACAATCTCTTTAAGTCCTGTTTTTAACCATGGCACCAACTAACACACAGAATTTTATTGATTCTCTGTTTCCCCTTTCAACATATCTGAAATTGGAGTTTCCTTATTAAAGACACATTCAACTAATGTATAATTACCTCCTCACATTCCCAGTCTCTGAGAAGCTGATTGTAAATAGCTGGTGAGCATTACAGTTAATGTATCAGAGGTATTTTTATAGTCTGGTAAATCACAAATAAATTGTGATTAGCAATCCACGAACAATTTTTGTGTTTGTTTCCTTATCTAAAGAAATGGAGATAAAAAAGCTTGCCCTTTCTACCTAACAGAGGTATTTCAAAGCAAACGACACATTTCAGAAGCACTCTATACTTACAAGAGGTACTTCTTTGTTGAAATCATTCTATGCTGTGTTCTCCAACAGCAGCACCAAAGATGTTTCAGTGCACAGTTGCCTGAGAGCATGCCTTGCAGAGAGCACTATAGGAGCAGTTGCCGTGGGTGGTTTTCCCTTTTTCATTATGCCTGGCATTTCTGAAGTGAGACTCTGCTTGCCCAGGAGTTGCACATGGCACAGAACAGGGTGGGATTAGACTTCACTGAGTTGTAGGAAACAGATGCCCCAAACAAATATAACAACAACAACAAACGAGTGATAGGTTGTAGTAACAAAACAGGGTCTTGAAATGGAAGTAAAATGTTTCGTTTATTCTAATGCAGTGAGATAAAATACATGTCCCGTATTCAAGACTTAAACAGAGCATTCAAAAAATAACCGTATTTCCTGATTTTTTTTCTTTACTTTGACAGGAAGAAGTTAAAGACTCAACTGTCAGTATAGCTTGTGATTTGGTAGTTGAAATGAGGCTAAAATCTGTGCTTAGCATTCTCATGCTTTCCACAAAGAGCCACAGCTGCAGAGATACTGTCATGGATTCTCTCACATATTCCTTGGTATTTTTGGTTCACCATTGGCAAATCATGCAACCAGTAAGGAAACTGGGATTTAATTTTCATTGCTACCAAGAAATACCAAATGCTTAAATTAAATATGTAAATGAACAACTATAACTATAATTAAGAATGTTTATTTTGGAAAAAAAGTGCCTACGTTTCTATAGTTTTCAATATGTCAAGGAAAAGAAGTATTGCTCAATCACGCTGCACTAAACCTTTTTAAACCAACAAATTTTAATGATTAGATTAATACAATGTGTTGCAGCCACAGTAAACTACAGGACAAGGACTATGATAACAGACAACCCAACAACATAAATACATATTTAACAGTTTCATGTTGTGAAAGCTTCTGTTTCCATTTGGCCAACACAAGGTCTACCGTGAGAATAAGAGTCCAAAATAAGTCAAAAGACACAGTAGATGTTAGGTATGAGGCACAAGTTTAAAGATGGTAAAATTAAATTGAGTCTCAGGCTGACATCTAGATTTCATGCAAAAGGAGGAAATATTTTTATAGTATGGACTTAGTGCCAGAAGGCTGGGCTGAGCATTGCTTTGGGGACAGAAGTAGGAGAAGAGAAACTTCAATTAGAGTAGCCACTTTGAGGGAAAAAACCGAGAACAGAAATGACTAACAAATTTTGTTCTAGCTGTCTGTCAGGGCAGTAGAGTTTGTTGGTACCTTTTACATATGCAATCCCATTATGGTGAGATGTGACTTCAAAGAAAGCACACATTTTTATCAAGATACAAATCTATTCAGAAATCTTGAATGGAAAAATACAATTCATTACTAGTTCCTAAATCATTTGATCCCTCCGCCTTGGGTTTTGTCTGCAAATCTCCATTGAATCTCTTCTCAAAGTGAAAGTTTCTCAGCTGTGTCCGACTCTTTGCAACCCCATGGACTACACAGTCCATGGAATTCTCCAGGCCAGAATACTGGAGTGAGTAGCCTTTCCCTTCTCCAGGGGATCTTCCCAACCCAGGGATCGAACCCATGTCTCCGCATTGCAGGCAGATTCTTTACCAACTGAGCTATTAGGGAAGCTAGGGGAATCTCTTCTCACCTTAGACTATAAATACCATTACTGTGTTGTATATAATCAGACAAACTACTTTGCCATAAAATAATCTGGTTGTTCACAAACTAGGTCATAATAATGTTTCACTTATATCCTTGATATAAAGATTTTTTTCTTCAACTGTTATCATAGATATTTCTATCTGTATCCATAAAAATACTTCCTTATTGATTCTTCTTTTATATCTTCTTGTTACATATTTCCCTTTTCCTTAGACCTTTTGTTGGAGATTGCCTAAATTGCAATATCCATGAACCATACCTCTTCTAGATAATGTCTTCAAGATTGGAAAGACTTGCTGAGTAATAATAAAGAGATCTGATCTTAAGTGCATCTTGCATAAGATGCTACATTATTAGTTCTTTTTCCTCCCTCCATCTTCTGAAGAAAGTACCATCAAAAAGCACTTAATTTCCAGGGCTTCCTTCACTTTTACTTAACCTATGATTAAAAAAAAAAAAGGCATATTTAATGTTCCTTACAAATCCCACTTCCCAGTCCAGACCTTTGTACTTAACACTGATGTTTCTGTCAGGGCTGGTTGTGGAACCTCTAAGCACACTGTTTACTGACTGTATGTAAACAAAAGCATCTTTGATGCTTTTTGTGAGTAAAAGAAGAGAAGGAAGAGGGTGTAAGAGTGCAAGAGTTGAAGGGGGCAAGCATAGAATTTAGATAATATATGGGGACCAAAAAGTTTTCTAAAAAAAAAGGAGGAAAATTCACTAGCTGGTGAGTTCTCCAAAGTTGGGAACAATGTTTTATTTCTCCAGCATATTGGCTTGAAAGAAATTTCTGAATGAATAAATATGAATTCAGCATGAGAAAATTCAATAAGGAAAAGAGGGAAGATTTTGATGCTCTTAACTAAGTTTGGTATCCTTCAGTGTGTGCACAGGTGATCTAAACACAGAACTTGTAGAACTGGGTTGCAGTAAGTCTCATATCTTTTAAAATGGATAATTTCATAAAGTGTAAAAAAGATTTCTTACCTCTGCCCATCAACACAGTTCTTACACAAGTACAAGAAATTTTGCTTACTTTCGGCTTATGTCTTTGATTCTTGTTGAAAAAAATGAAAATCATCTCCCTTCTTCCTTCTACCCATTCTACACACATATAGGGAGAGAATTAGTATTAATATTTGAATGCAGTGATGTAAACAATAGAGATGCTTTCTTAAATCAAATTTTCAGAGAGTAGTAAAGTATACAACAATTAAACTCTTGGAACAGCCAAATGCAATGTTTTATCACTCATATTAGGATGAGCCTCACTGCTATTTTCTTACAACCAGTTCATTTATTTTAACACGATGTACATCAGTCAGTTCAGTTGCAGTTTTGTCCAACTCTTTGCAACCCCATGGACTACAGCACACCAGGATTCCCAATCAATCACCAACTTCTGGACCTTACTCAAACTCATGTCCATTGAGTCAGTGATGCCATCCAACCATCTCGTCCTCTGTCATCCTCTTCTCCTCCTGCCTTCAATCTTTCCCAGTATCAGGGTCTTTTCCAATGAGTCAGTTCTTCACATCAGATGGCCAAAGTACTGAAGTCTCAGCTTCAGCATTAGTCCTTTCAATGAATACTCAGGACTGATTTCCTTTAAGATTGACAGGTTGGATCTCCTTGTAGTCCAAGGGACTCTCAAGAGTCATCTCCAACACCACAGTTCAAAAACATCAATTCTTCAGTGCTCAGCTTTCTTTATAGTCCAACTCTCACACCCATACACGACTATTGGAAAAACCAAAGCTTTGACTAGACAGACTTTTTTTAGCAATGTAAAGGTTCTGCTTTTTAATATGCTGTGTAAGTTGGTCATAGCTTTTCTTTCAAGGAGCAAGCATCTATTAAATTAATGGCTTCAGTCATCATCTGCAGTGATTTTGGAACCCCCAAAAATAAACTCTCTCCGGATTCCATTGTGTCCACATCTATTTGCCATAAAATGATGGGACCATATGCCATGATCTTAGTTTTCTGAATGTTGAGTTTAAGCCAACCTTTTCACTCTCCTCTTTCACTTTCATCAAGAGGCTCTTTAGTTCTTCTTTGCTTTCTGCCATAAGGGTGGTGTCATCTCCGTATATGAGGTTATAGATACTTCTCCCAGCAATCTTGATTCCAGCTTGTGCTCCATCCAGCCCAGCATTTCACATGATGTACTCTACATATAAGTTACATAAGCAGGGTGACAATATACAGCCTTGAGGTACTCCTTTCCCGATTTAGAACCAGTCTGTTTTTCCATGTCCAGTTCTAAGAGTTTCTTCTTGACCTGCATACAGATTTCTCAGGAGGCAGGTCGGGTGGTCTGGCATTCAATCTCGAAGAATTTTTCAGTTTGTTGTGATTCACACAGTCAAAGGCTTTAGCGTAGTCAAAGAAGCAGAAGTAGGTGTTTTTCGGGAACTCTCTTGCTTTTTTGATGATCCAACAGATGTTGGCAATTTGATCTCTGGTTCCTCTGTCTTTTCTAAGTCCAGCTTGAAAATCTGGAAGTTCATGGTTCATGTACTGTTGAAGCCTGGCTTGGAGAAATTTAAGCATTATTTTGCCAGTGTGTGAGATGAGTGCAATGGTGTGGTAGTTTGAGCATTCTTTGGCATTTGAGACTGCCATTTCCTCTCTTTAAGACTGGAATGAAAATTGACCTTTTCCAGTCCTGTGGCCAGTGCTGAGTTTTCCAAATTTGCTGGCATATCGAGTGCAGCACTTTCACAGCATCATCTTTTATTATTTGAAATAGCTCAGCTGGTATTCTATCGCCTCCACTAGCTTTGTTCATAGTGATGCTTCCTAAGGCCCACTGACTTCACACTCCAGGATGTCTGGCTCTAGGTGAGTGATCATATCATTGTGGTTATCTGGGTCATTAAGATCTTTTGGTATAGTTCTTCTGTGTATTCTTGCCACCTCTTCTTAATATCTTCTGCCTTTGTTAGGTTCATACCATTTCTGTCCTTTATTGTGCCCATCTTTGCATGAAATGTTCCCTTGGTATCTCTAATTTTCTTGAAGAGATCTCTAGTCTTTCTCATTCTATTGTTTTCCTCTATTTCTTTGCATTGATCACTGAGAAAGGCTTTCTTCTCTCTCCTTGGTATTCTTTGGAACTCTGCATTCAAATGGGTATATCTAACCTTTTCTCCTTTTCTTTTCACTTCTCTTCTTTTCTCAGCTATTTGTAAGGCCTCCTCAGACAACCATTTTGCCTTTTTGCATTTCTTTTTCTTGGCGATGGTCTTGATCCCTGTCTCCTGTACAATGTCACGAATCTCCGTCCATAGTTCATAGACAGGCACTCTGTCTATCAGATGTAATCCCTTGAATCTGTTTGTCACTTCCACTGTATAATAGAAAGGGATTTGATTTAGGTCATACCTGAATAGTCTAGTGGTCTTCCCTACTTTCTTCAATCTAAGTTTGAATTTAGCAATAAGGAGTTCTTGGCCTGAGCCACAGTCAACTCCTGGTTTTGTTTTTGCTGACTGTATGTAGCTTCTCCATCTTTGGCTGCAAGGAATATAATCAATTTGATTTCGGTATTGACCATCTGTTGATGTCCATGTGTTGAGTCTTCTCTTGTGTTTTTGGAAGAGGGTTTGCTACGATGTACATAGACATTTGCTATTTTCTACTTAAGTACCTTCTCCATTAGAATATGATCTCTTGAGCGTGGATTATCAATCTGGCATACTAGCTGCAGAGTAACTGCTCAGTAAAATGGTTGAATCAATGAATGAATGATTTCAGATGACTTTGACTCTGAAATTTGTATTCTAATGCTAGCAAATTATGAATCACTCAGTATTACAAGTTATAAGCTAGTGTTTAAGAATGTAATCCCTTCACTTCATGAGACTAAACTGTCATACTATGAAGGTCAAGTTGGATTTCCATTATACTGATATGCTCATGATTGCAGAGTAACACTGCTTGAGCCTTTCAAATGATGTTTAGAGGTAGCTACACTACTCCTTATTTGCTCTATAAAGAAGTTTGTATGTGATGGATGGTGTGTTCTTATGTAGGATCACTGCCTCCATGTTAGAGATTTTTGCTTAAATTTCTTCCTTTGAAGAGTATCTAATGTTTTACTGGCTTCAACATAGCAGAATATCTTCAAAGATCCTTCATGATTTTTCTCTAATTTCTTCATTCCCAATGTCACCAGTGTCTCTTCTGGTATTAGCACTTAGAGCAAATATAATGATCTTATAACTGGATTCCATGGACCTAGATTATTTTCCATTTCTCCATCTGTTTATAGATTTTGCTCAAAAGTCCTAATATATCCTTGCTATCTAAGATATAAAGCTTGTTTTATAATTGAGCTAGCATTTATCAACTTTCATTAGTGTCTCACAACATTTGACTGGCATTGTAACTTTATTTCTGCTCAAATGGATCACTGCAACTTTGCATCTTTGCTAATTCTACTATGCCCATCTAGAACTTATTTCCCTCATGCTTCCAAATGGTGAAATTCTAAAATAATAGAGAAAAAAAAATGTGGGTTCATGTCAAATAGAAGTCTCTTCTGTTTGCGATTAGGATATACAAAAATGATGGTAGAAATGTTTTTCTAGGAGCAAATAAAGAGAACATATATTTTTAAGAGCATAAGAAGAGTTCTTTGTGAGGTGGGTTGCTAATCAGACAACTGGAGTGTTGAGGAGAGACTAGAAGGGAGAAAAGCAGAGAGGAAGCCAGGGAATGGTGTGATGCTGGGGGCTGGGTGAGACTAAAGGATAGTGAGGTCTTCCTAGTAGTGGAATATTTGTTCTCTAACACACGCCCTGTCCCATTAACTTAATAGTCTATAAAATCTAATAAATCAACATTCTTATAATATCTATTTGTGCCTTTTATCTGCCAGGTGAGGAAGAGGTTGAGCTCTACATCTAGGTCAAAGAGATCAAAGAGGATGCTCTTCAACAAGATGGGGAAAAATACAGTGGAGCTTTTCCATATCCAAGAATTCTTCAGCTCTTGGGATGATTTTCATTTGTTGAAGACTGCGAAGCAATCATGATATCTGAGCTAAGCACAGTGAAGGTAGAAGTGCAATTCTCTCTTTCTTGTTCTTGATCGTGATCTTGCTCTTTGTTTCCCATTCTCTCATTTTATTGAAGAGTTTCTTGTCCACATGGTAGGAGTGACATTTCAATCTTTATTACACATACAGAATTAGAACACCTGTATTCTTACAGCATTTGTCATACACTGCCTTGTTTATGAGAATTGAATGAATGTATATTTATAGTAAGCCACATCCTTTTTTCCCTTAATTATATTTTTACTTCTTTGAATCTGTTAAAGTTTCTAAAGTTCTAATTAAATACCTTATTGTTGGTGATTGATTTGTTGATAGTAAAGCATACTCAAAAGAAAAATGCCAGTAAAAATGTAGAAAATAGGAAAGGGAAGAATGGTCCTAGTTACCCAAAGGAATCTCTTCCCAAAGCCCAGAGAAGTTAAGCTCTGGACTTTGTTGTCATCCAGTTGGCAGTATTGGTGATGGTTGCAGTTCCCTCATATGCTGGTTTTAAATTATACATAAGTATTTTTGATTAATTTTAAAATCTATGAACCTATCTTTTGTCTTCTGTTATAATACAAATAATTAATATCCCAATTTACTGGAAGGAAGAATACAATAAACTAGTTGAAATTTTCTCTTTGTTTAGAGTCAATAATATTTTAGGCATTCAATCCGAATGAAAATGAGACCTCAGTCAGGCCAAATGTTATAGAAAATGCAGTAACAAATAATTGCATTTTCTACAGGTTTTCATTTGAAATGTTATGCAATTAGATAAAGCAGTAATCTTTCTTTTTGGCAATAAATGTGAAATGCTGGGAATTTTATTCTGGCTTTCCCCCTATCTTCTATATATTTTAGATGAGTTTCCTCTCTCTGCTTTTGTTTCTTCACCTGTGAAATTATGATAATAATGTCTGCTCCATCATAGGGTTTTTGAGCAGCTTAAAGTTATTAATAAAAACATCATAAGTTCATTTAATAGTGACTGCCACTTACTAAATGCTGTATAAATGTTTGCTTAATACTATTATCACTATTATATTAAGTTGCAATTTTAAGCAAAAAATGACATCAGCACACATAAAATATCACAAAAGACTTCATGTCTTTTAGATTATATTAGTCTATTAGATTATATCAGTCATGACTATTTTAAGAGCTAGTAATAAAAAGAGAAAAAAATTTAATTAGGATGATTGGAATAGCATTTTAATTTATAAAATGGGACAGTAACATATTTTATCACTAAGTATAGTCATTCTAGGCAAAGCAAGAATTTAGGACTTTGTGCAAAAAAAAAAAAAATTCCTAAAAGAATATCTCACACCAATGATCTGTGTTTTCTTTTATTCAAAATATGATATATAATTTTTTGGATGGAAGAGGGAACTTTATCAGAGACTTTCCTAGAGCAATGCATAACACTACTATGTTTAAAAGCTATGTTTTGAATTTAATTATAAGATGATATTTAAGAACATTGTGACTAGAAAATAATGTGCATATAATATTACCACTTCTTTTTGTAATATTTTATTATCAGTACATATGAAATCCTTCATGAGCTGGTCTCATAGATAATTGGCAACCCCAATTTCTGTTTATTACTTCTATACAATCTGATTTTAATCAGATTTCTTTTCTTTCCAAGACATACTAGTTTTACACATTTGCAGAATAGTTCACATTTTTGTGTATGGTTTACTGTGTTTGGAATAGCATCTTTCACCCTCAGTTGAGTAACTCCCACTCAGAAATCACATCCTCTATGATGCCTGTGCAGACTTCTTTGGGTTAAGTTAATCACTCTGCTCAGTGTCTAGCTTAGCCCCTCTTGCTGATTTGTATGCTGCTGGATCAGAGCTCCTAGCTCTGACCTATGCTCCAGACTAGATGTCTCTCTCTTCTCAGAGATCTTCACGAGGCTGACTTCTGCTTCTCATTCAGATTTCTGCTCAAATGCCATCTCAAAAAGAGGACTTTGTTTACAACACAACTAAAATTTACTCCCTATGTTTTTCATCCTAAACATTCCCCAGTACTTCTTTATCACCATGAACTTTTATTGTTTTTTTCCATCATCTCATTTTTTTCTTTTCCCTTAACCATGAAAAGGTAATATTAAATACGGAAAAGGAATACATTTCAACAAGTAGAACTGACAGTTCAAAGAGTATACTATGAAGACCATGGATACATTTTGCCAAGTTCCTATCCAGAGATACTTTATTATTATTACTATCATTATGTAGCATGTATAATTTTAATATGGAGGTATAATTACACCATTTATTATAACTATCACTTGTGTTCTTACAATATATCAATCACTGTGCTAAGTGCTATAATACATTAAGTGAATCTTAATATGTATTAAGCCTATTTGCACTTTCATTGGCAGTATAAAAGAATGCTAATGTTAACATAGTCTTATCATTATTTTTTAAATTTTTGATCATTAGAATTATGTTTTATTTTCTAGATTTGAAGTTCTTTAATGGCACATATGGTAGAACATGTCATATTTTACTGGTGATTTGTATTGTTTTGGTTTGTAAACTCAGTGTATTAGTTTACTAGGACTGACATAGCAAAATACTACAAACTAGATGGTTTACACAACAGAAATTTATTGACTCACACTTCTGGAGGCTAAAACTCTGACATCAGTGTATCAGCAGGGTCATGCTCCCATTGAAGGTGTGAAGGAAGGATTGATTCCAAGTCTCTCTCCTAGCTTCTGGTAGGTCTTTGGTTTGCAGCAACATAGCTCTAATCTGCACAGGTGTTCATTTTGTGTCTTCATATTGTCTGCCCTCTGTACATGGGTCTCTGTGTCCAAATTTTCTTTTTAATAAGGACACTAGCTACATTGGATTGGAGCCCACTCCACCTATTTTGTCTTAATTTTGTCACCTATGAAGACCCTATTTTCAAATAAGGTCACATTCTGAAGTACTGGGCATAACTTCAGCATATGAATTTTGGAAGGACACAGTTCAGCCCATAAAGTCCAGTTCATGATCTGTACTAATTTTTCTTTTGATATAATCATATATTTTCATGAGGATGAAGAAAAGTAGAACTATAATCCTGGACCACATGTCTGGCCATTCTATTTCCAGTGAGTGCTTACCTTTCACTTTTGTTTATGCCCTATTGACATATGAAATGTCATATTTATACATGAAAAATTAATTGTTTTTAGCAATCATCTTTAGGTGTACCTTGCCATGGTAAAGGACCTTTAGTTATATAAATTAAAATTTCAACTTTTTATCTAATTATTTGGTACAAGCCATACATGTTAGCTCTCCAGAATTACCCTTCTGCAAATTATTCTTCACTTTTCCAGAAGAGTTTATCTAACATATGCTTCTAATCATTATTCTATTACTTAAAATCCTTGAATGGCTTCTTATGTTTTGTATATTGTGAAACAAAATTTTTTTCAGAGTTTGGTTTCTAGCTTCTCTAAGATTTGGTGCCAGCTCATTTCCCAACCACAACTTCCACACACTCAAATACACACCTGCACTACTTTCTCATCAGACCCCATGAAGTCTGAAAATGTGTCAGACTTCCTCTCAGACAAACAGTCCCTAACTACACACACATGCACATTTCCAAACTAAATCCAGGAATCACATAACTGAGAATGACTTTTATCTCTGATTTCCAAATATTAAAAAAAAAAAAACAGTGAAAATGAAATAATTAATTTCAATTAAAATTATTTCTAACACAGAGAAGTTATAATTTTTTTTTTTTTTTTGAGAAGTTATAATTTTGAGAGGAGTTATAGAACTTGGGGGGTAGGGTACAGAAACAGCTGAATATATTGTGTGGAACTGGTGGGGCAATAAAATCAAAGGCCCAGAACCAGATCTGGGAGAAACACGTCCCTAGCCGTTCTCTAAAGGCAGACTAGCAATTTTGAACGTGCAGAAGATAATTCCACAGATAACATTTAAACTTTTCATTTTGAATTAATTTCAGATTTGCACAGGAGTTAAAAAGACAATACAGAATGTGGCTCTGTGCCCTTCATCCAGGCTTCCCTGGCAATAACATAGCCATAGCATATTTGTCAAAACTAAGAAATAAGCATTGATACAAAAATACTAAATAAAATGTACACTTTGTTCGGAGTCCATCCATTTTCTTCTGATGTTAACTTCCTGTTCCAGAATCCAGTCCAGGATATCACACTGTATTTAGTCTCTGTGTCGCCATAGTCTCCTGCATTTTTGATACTTTCTCAGACATTCTTTACTTGTCATGACCTTGACACTTTTGAAGAACACTTATCAGATTATCAGGTATTTTTAGACTATCCTTCTTGTGCATTTATCTGATGTTTCTCATGGTTAGATTGAGAGTATAGATATAGGTGAGAATACAGTACAGCAGGGGTGATATACCCCTTTCACTACATCGTATCAGGCAGGTATATGATGTTGACATCATTCATTACTGATTATTTAACCTTGATCACTTGGTGATGGTGGTATCACTCAGGTTTCTTCCCTAAAAACTTGCTATTTTTTCCCTTTCTATAGTTGTCAGAAGTAAATCACTAAGCTTAGTTCATATGCAAAAGGAAGCAACTTAAGCTCCGTTTCCTGGAAGGAAGACTATCAAAAAATTTGCAGACATATGTTCAAACCACCACAGCAATTATTTTGTGGGAGATGCTTTGTGGATATTTAAATACTCAGTCTCTACTTTTTTATCCTCTAATTTTAGCATTCATCTGTGATTTTCCTTTTCTCTCATTTCTTTTACAAGTATTAGTTTGAATTTTTCTGAAAAGGATATTTGTCCCTCCTCTCCTATTTATTTCTTCTATCATTCACTTAAATAGGTTTGGACCTGTGGATATTTATGTTACTCTCAGATTACAGGCAATGGCACCCCAATCCAGTACTCTTGCCTGGAGAATCCCATGGATGGAGGAGCCTGGTAGGCTACAGTCCATGGGGTCGCTAACAGTTGGACACGACTGAGTGACTTCACTTTCACTTTTCCCTTTCATGCACTGGAGAAGGAAATGGCAACCCACTCCAGTATTCTTGCCTGGAGAATCTCAGGGACTGCGGAGCCCGGTGGGCTGCCGTCTATGGGGTCGCACAGAGTCGGACACGACTGAAGCGACTTAGCAGTAGCAGCAGTAGCAGCAGATAGCAAGTCATTACAATAGTCATTTGTTTTCTTTCTCAAATTGTTCCAGATTTGGTTACTGGAAGCTCTTGCCGATTGAGTTCTGTGCCTGTTGATATGGCTAATCTTTAATTTTTTTTTTCTGTTTTCTCACTTACTAACCTAGCAAGATGATTTAGGTTTACACTGTATATGGCCATTTCTCCAATGACCTCTATTTTCTTTTATTAGAGACTGATATTCCAAAATTAAGATTGGATTCACAATAAACAGGTTTTCTCTATTGAAGTTTCTCTGATGCTAGGCCATTTCAATAGAGCTGTGTATGTATAGTTTCCAAATACACATACATATCTGTATTTATTTAGGTATTTTATCTATCAGCATCTATATTAAAATAAGTATGTCTTCACATTTAAATCTCCAAGTCTAATTCAGCACATTTTATCCTACTTTCCCCTTTTTTCATTTGTAATTCTACCTGGACCCCATTATTTACAATTTACGTCAAACCTGGTGAACATGTAAAATTGCTTCAGAATTGATAACTCATACGTCTGTGAACAAAGGTCCATCTAGTCAAGGCTATGGTTTTTCCAGTGGTCATGTATGGATGTGAGAGTTGGACTATAAAGAAAGCTGAGGGCTGAAAAATTGATGCTTTTGAACTGTGGTGTTGGAGAAGACTCTTGAGAGTCCCTTGGACTGCAAGGAGATCCAATCAGTCCATCCCAAAGGAGATCAGTCCTGGGTGTTCATTGGAAGGACTGATGTTGAAGCTGAAACGCCAATACTTTGGCCACCTGATGTGAAGAGCTGACTCATTGGAAAAGACCCTGATGCTGGGAAAGATTGAGGGCAGGAGAAGGGGACGACAGAGGATGAGATGGTTGGATGGCATCACCGATTCAATGGACATGGGTTTGGGTAGACTCCGGGAGTTGGTGATGGACAGGGAGGCCTGGCGTGCTGCGGTTCACGGAGTTGCAAAGAGTCGGACATGACTGAGCAACTGAACTGAACTGAACTGAACGTCTATGAAAATAAATTTATCATCTAGAGTATAGTCTTTAATATGTACAGACCTTTTTTTTTTTTCTGTACCCTCACAGTATCCAGCCAAAATACAGTTTTCCAAAGTTACTTATTTCAGTTCCTTTTCCCGTCTTTTTCATTGAGATTATGCCACTCATTTGCAATTAGATTTGTCAGAGTCCTGGGCTCCTCCAATATCCTGATTTATTTTCTTAAAAATTTAATACAGTTCTAATTTTGTGGCATGCTGACCTATTGGTTTTGATAAATACATTTAGTCCTGTGTCCTCAAAGTTTCTTACCGCACAGTAGTTTCTTACAGAACAATAGTTTCTTACTGCTAACTTCTCCTTTCAGCTTCAGTCTTTCCCAGCATCAGGGCATTTTTCAATGAGTCAGCTCTTCATCTCGGGTGGCCAAAGTATTGGGACTTCAGCTTCACCATCAGTCCTTCCAGTGATTATTCAGGGTTAATTTCCTTTTAAATTTACCAGTTTGATCTCATTGCAGTCCAAGGTACTCTCAAGAGTCTTCTTCTTCACCACAGTTGGAAAGCATTAATGCTTTGGTGCTCAGCCTTCTTTATGCACCAAATTTCACATTTGTATATACCTACTGGAAAAACTATAGTGTTGACTATATACACCTTTGTTGGCAAAGTGATGTCTCTGTTTTTTAGTACTCTGTCTAGGTTTGTCATAGCTTTCCTTCCAAGGAGCAAGCATCTTTGCATTTCACGACTGCCGTCAGCATATGCAGTGATTTCGGAGTCCATGAAAATAAAGTCTGTCACTGTTTCCACTTTTACCCCTTCTATTTGCCATGAAGGGATGGCACCAGATGCCATGATCTTAGTTTTTCTCAATGTTCAAGCCAGCTTTTTCACTCTCCTCATTCACCCTTATCGATGGCTGATTCATGTTGATGTCTGACAGAAATCAACACAGTTTTGTAGAGCAATTATCCTTCAATTAAAAATAAATGAATTTAATTATAAAAAAGGCTCTTTAGTTCCTTTTCACTTTCTGCCATTAGAGTGGTATTATCTGCATATCTAAGGTTGTTGATATTTCTCCCAGTAATCTTGATTCTAGATTGGGATTCATCAAGCCCAGCATTTCACATGATGTACTCTGCATAAATACTTTAGCCACCTCATGCGAAGAGTTGACTCATTGGAAAAGACCCTAATGCTGGGAAGGTTTGGGGGCAGGAGGAGAAGGGGATGACAGAGGATGAGATGGCTGGATGGCATCACTGACTCGATGGACATGAGTTTGGGTAAACTTCAGGAGTTGGTGATGGACAGGGAGACCTGGCGTGCTGCGATTTATGGGGTCGCAAAGAGTCGGACACGACTTAGTGACTGAACTCAACTGAACTGAACAGAACTCTGCATAAAAGTTAAATAAGCAGGGTGACAATATACACCCTTGACATACTCCTTTCCCAATTTTGAACCAGTCATTTTTTCCATGTTCGGTTCTAACTGTTGCTTCTTGACCTGCATACAGGTTTCTCAGGAGACAGGTAAAATGGGCTGATATTCCCGTCTCTTTAAGAATTTTCCACAGTTTGTTGTGATCCTCAAAGTCAAAGGCTTTACACGGTCAATGAAGCATAAATAGATGTTTTCCTGGAACTCCCTTGCTTTCTCCATGACCCAGTGGATGTTGGCAGTTTGATATCTGGTTCTTCTACCTCTCAAAACCCAGCTTGTACATCTGGAAGTTCTCTGTCTATGTACTGCTGAAGCTTAGCTTGAAGAATTTTGAGCATACCTTGCTAGCCTGTGAAATGAGTACAATTGCATGGTAGCTTGACCATTCTTTGGCATTGCAAGTCTTTGGCCACAGCTGAGTTCTCCAAATTTGATGGCATATTTGTGCAGCACTTTAACAGCAATATGTTTATGATTTTAAATAGCTTAGCTGGATTCCAACACTTATCCTGGCTTTGTTCCTATTAATGCTTCCTAAGGTCCACTTGACTTCACATTCTAGGATGTCTGGGTCTAGGTGAGTGACCACACCATCCAGGTCATTAAGTTGTTTTTTTTTTTTATAGTTCTGTGTATTCTTGCCACCTCTTCTTAATCTCTTCTGCTTCTGTTAGGTCCTTACTGTTTCTGTCCTTTATTGTGCCTATCCTTGCATGATAAGTTGATATGTCCCTTGCCTGACATATGATATGTCTCTTGATAACTCCAATTTTTTTGAAAAGATCTCCAGTCTTTCCCATTCTATTTTTTTCCTCTATTTCTTTGTATTGTTCATTTAAAAAAGCTTTCTTATCTCTCCTTGTTCTTCTCTGGAACGCTGCATTCAGTTGCATATATCTTTCCCTTTTTCCCTTGACTTTCATATCTCTTATTTCCTCAGCTATTTGTAAAGCCTCCTCAGACAACCACTTTCCTTTCTTGTATTCTTTTTTCTTTGGGATGGTTTTGGTCATTGCCTCCTGTACTATTTATGAACCTCCTTCCATAGTTCTTCAGGCACTCTTTTACTAGATTTAATCCCTTGAATCTATTCTTACCTCCACTGTGTAATTATAAGGGATTTGATTTAGTTCATACCTAACTGTCAAGTGGTTTGCCCTACTTTCTTCAATTTAAACCTGAATTTATCAATAAGAAGGTCATGATCTGAGGCATAGTCAGCTCCAGGTCTTGTTTTTTCTGACTGTATAAAACTTCTCCATCTTTGGCTGCAATGAATATAATCAATCTGATTTTCATATTTACCATCTGGTGATATATACTTGTAAAGTCATCTCTTGGAAACATCCGTTTTCTACAAACATAGGAAACATATGCAACATAGATGTTTGCTATGATTAGTGTGTTTTCTTGACAAAACTCTGTTAGCCTTTGCTCTGCTTCATTTTGTATTGGAAGGCCAAAGAAAGGTATTGTGAAAGTGAAAGTCACTCAGTCATGTCCGACTCTTTGCGACCCCATGGACTATACAGTCCAATTATGGAATTCTCTAGGCCATAACACTGGAGTGGATAGCCTTTCCCTTCTCCAGGGGATCTTCCCAACCCAGGGATCAAACTCAGGTCTCCCACATTGCAGGTGAATTCTTTACCAGTTGAGCCACAAGGGAATTTTCTCATTATTCCGGGTATCTTTTGACTTCCTATTTTTGCATTCCAATCCCATATAATGAAAAGGACATCTTTTTGGTCTTAATTCTATGTGTTGTAAGTCTTCATAGAGCTGGTCACCTTCAGCTTCTTTGGCATCAGTGGTTGGGGAAAGACTTGGATTACTGTGATGTTGAATGGTTTGCCTTGGAAACAATCTGAGATCATTCTGTTATTTTTTGAGCTTGCACCTAAGTATTCCTTTTCACACTGTTTTGATGACTATGAGGTCTACTCGACTTCCTCTAAGGTATTCTTGTCCCTAGTTAATAATGTCATTAGTCTTGAGTTAAATCATTATATCTACTGAATATAATCAGTCATCTGAATTAAATTCGCTCATTCCCATCCATTTTATTTCACTGATTCCTAAGACGTTGATGTTCACTCTTGCGTCTCCTGCTTGACCACATACAATTAACCTTGATTCATGGAGCTAACACTCCAGGTTTCTGTGCAATATTGTTTTTTACAACATTGGACTTTACTTTTACCACCAGATACAGCCACAGCTGAGTATCATTTCTGCTTTGGTCGAGCCTCTTCATTCTTTCTGGACCTATTAATATTTGCGCTCCACTCTTCTCATATTGGACATATGGGACATCTGCATATTGGACACCTTCTGACCCAGGGCCATCTTCCAGTGCCATATCTTTTTGCCTTTTCATACTGCTCATGGGGTTCTACTGGTAAGAATTCTGGAGTGGGTTGCCATTTCCTCCTCCAGTGGACTATATTCTGTCAGAACTCTTCACAATGACCCATCTGTTGAATGGTCCTGCATGGCATGGCTCGTAGCTTTGAGTTATGCAAGTCCCTTTGTCACAAAACTGTAATCCATAAGAGGGACAACACAGTTCCATTATCCTAGAAATTTACTTGTGCTGACTATATGTAACCAACTCTTGACAACTAATGAACTGTTTTCCATCTCTATAGTTATATCTTTTCAGAGTATAAAATAAATGGAACTACATTCAATATGTAGTCACTGAGATCTAGTATCATTCACTTCCCTTAAGTGGGAAATGGCAACCTGCTCCAGTATTCATGCCTGGAAAATTCTATGGCTAGAGGAGCCTAGCAGGTTGCAGTCCATGGGGTCGCAAAGAGTCAAACACCACTGAAGGACTGAGCACAGCACCTCATTCACTTATCTATTGCTTCCTGCTATGTTTACCACTTCTTTATTCCTTTTATTACTAAGTAGTATTCCATTGTATGAATGTACATTTTGTATATCCATTCATACATTGCAAACCTCTTGATCACTTCCAGATTTTGGCAATTATGAACAAAGATTCTATAAACATTCCCATACAGATTTTGGTATGAATATGCTTTTTAATTTATTGAATAAACAGGAACAGGATTGCTGGTTTTTATGATAGATGCATGTTTAACTTTATAAGAAACCACCAAACTCTTTTCCAAATTTCTGTACCATTTTTTGTTTGCATTAGCAATAAACATGATAGGCAGGCTGAAAAGTATAAAACATTGATAAAAGAAATCAAATAACAAATAATCAAACAACAAATCTAAATAACATAAAGATATATAGCATTCTTGAATTGGAAGCCATGATATTGTTAAAATATCAGTTCTCTCCTGATTTGCTGTGTAAATTCAATGTAGTCTCATTCAGAATCCAAGCAAGCATTTTGTAGACATAGACATTTTTAATCTAAAACTTATATGGGACATCAAAGTAATAAGAAGAACCAAAACAGATGAAAAAGAAAAAGTTAAAAAACCCTCTTTACATGACTTCAAGACTTATTATGGGATAGACAGATCATTCAAGATAACATGATAGAGTCCAGATACTGACTCCTGAAATTATAATTAACTTATTTTTGTCAAAGATTCAAAATTAATTCAGTGAACAAAATACAGTCTTTTAAGCCAATAGTGCTTGGGACATTTGGACATCCATATCAAAACATAATATAAAATAAGCAGACTCATACCTCACATCTCATACAAATTTTACTCAAAATGGATTGACATAAATGTAAATACATGAGAATGTAAAACATCTAAAATAAAATACTATGTGACTTTAGGTTTGATGATGAATTTTTACATACATCAAAAATAAAATAAAAATATAATAAATTGGACTATAAAATTCACATATTTTGCCACAGAAATGAAACTCTTAAGAGAATGAAACTACAGCCCACAGACAGGGAGAAAATTTTTGCAAATCACCTGTTCAGAATACATAAAGAATACTTGAAGATACACAATAAGAAAACCGATAATCCAGTTTAAAAATGAGCATAAAATCTCTTTGAGTCATTTCTAATGAGATGGATGAACCTAGAACCTATTATACAGAGTGAAGTAAGTTAGAAAGAGAAAGATAAGTATCATATTCTAACACTTATATACAGAATCTAGAAAAATGGTACTGAAGAATTTGTTTACAGGGCAGCAATGGAGAAACAGACATAGAGAATAGACTTACGGACATGGGGAGATGGGGAGAGGGTGAGATGTATGGAAAGAGTAACATGGAAACTTACATTACCATATGTAAAGTAGATAGCCAATGGGAAATTGCTGTATGGCTCAGGGAACTCAAACAGGGGCTCTGTATCAACCTAGAGGGGTGGAGTGGGGAGGGAAATGGGAGAGAGGTTCAAAAGGGAGGGGATATATGTATACCTATAGCTGATTCATGTTGAGGTTTGACAGAAAACAAGAAAATTCTGTAAAGCAATTATCCTTCAACAAAAAAAAAATTAAAAAATTTTAGAAAAGAGCAGAAAAGCAACACCAGACACCATTAAAAGAAGCTGTAAGAATAACAAACAAGCATATAAAATGACACTCAACATTACGAGTTATTAGAAAATGCACAGTAAAGCCACAATGAGATACCATTACATACCTTTTAGAATGTTTATATAAATATAGCATATATATATATGTACATATATGTGTATATATAATGGCTTCCCTGGTGGCCCAGACAGTAAGGAATCCACCTGCAATGCAGAAGCCTCAGGACAATACCAAACCCTGGTAAAACTGCTGAGCAGCCGGAATCCTTGGGATTCCTTGGTGGTCCAGGGGTTAAAAATCTACCTTGCAATGCAAGGGACAGATTTGTTCCCCGGTCCAAGAAGATGCTACAGAGCAACTAAACCTGTGTGGCACAACTACTGAGCCCGAGCTCTAAAGCCTGCAGGCCACCAACTGCTGAAGCCACACGCCTAGAGCCCGTGCCCCGTAATAAGAAAAGCAACCTCAATGAGAGGCCCACACACTACAACTACAGAGTGGCACACACTTGCCACAACTAGAGAAAAGCCCACACAGCAATGAAGACCCAACACAGCCAAAAATAAATAATAAATAAATCTTAAAACAAAGAAATTATCTTGCACAGAGTTTTAAACTGTACATTATTCATCTCACATCATGGATTTGGTTATTTTCAAATAACCCCTTTTGTTTTTATCATAAAGTTTGTAACATAATTTAGTCAGGTATAAAGTAGATTAAGAGGAAGTATAGTTATCAGCTTTACTAAGTGTATAATTATAATTATAATTATTAACCCTGAATCAGAGCAGCTCAACCAGCCAAAGTGTACAAGATAGCATGCTATCAAAGAGAAACCTACCCATTCCTGTTTGGGTAGGTCATGGTTATACATATGTAGGACTGGAAGATATGCACTATTAATTAGAAGAACAGGTATTGACAATTGTTAATAAAAATATGAAGCATCTACATTATAAAATGCTTTTTAATAATATAATATTTTTACTATTTATTATATCTCAAGTACCATAATATGTGCTTTGCTATCTTATTCATGCATAAGAAACAAATTACTAATATTAGGATGAAATATCCTAAAACAGAATACAATTTTTTTCTTTTAAACTTCTGATGAAATTAAGATATTTAAAAATAGCTTTATCTAACAATGCTAATTAAATAATATAGTTATTAGCCAAAAGGAAACTTCTGTGATCCAATTAAATATGAAAGGTAGCAGAGCATAATTTTCTTGAATGTCTATACCTAATGGATATTTGTCAAGATAAATAAAGCATTATTGTTACAACATGCCTAAGAAAGGAATAATGTAAACTTTTCACAAGACAACTTGCTCAATTTTAAATATATGTCCATGTAAAAACACAGTTAAAAATAAACAGTAATTGAAGATATGGAAAAGGGAAATCACAGCAGGTTTCAAACATAAATCATAGCAAACATCACACACTATTCTAGGGCATGTTACTTAACAATAACCATAATTAGCTGTATCAGAGTCTACCAGTTGAAAAGAATAAGCAAAGTGTTTATTTTTGGTGTTAACACTGTTTTCCTTTAATATTTTAGTCTAAAATACTGTCAAATGAGAATAAACATTCAGAATAAAGTTTGCATTAGCCTATAAGGGTAAGAAAAAAAGGCAAGGAATGGATATTTACTGAGCTGCCACCAGCATGCACAGTGAAATGTGATGAGAGTTCCAGTTCAGTTGAAAGTAGGAGGAAAAAGAATGATGAGACTCGGGGGAAAAAAAAAAGAAAGAAAGATTCTAGTGATTAACTGTTTATCTCCGGGTTGTCTGAAGGGGATTTGTGGACTATGATCATGAAAGAAGGAACCTCCACAAATAAAATTGTTTAAGAAAACTTACTACAGAGAAGGCAGTTTTGGTTGCACAATAATTAGGTTTTGAGGGAGAAAAGAACAGAATACTTACTGCTTTAGATGTTATTAGGGGCAATAATACTTAATGACACATTTCAGTTCGAATTTTTATTATAAAATTGCAAGCCCCAGTGTTTCCTCACACAGCCCAAGCCCCTCCTCCCTCACTCCATCAGTGTTTGGCGAAGCAGTTCTCTTTAATTAACTAAATTGTTGTCTAGCCAGACATCTCAACTTTGAGAAAATGGATGTCTGGGGATTTGTTTGACAGAGGACTTAAGAGAGTCTTCACACAGAACAGAAACATGACATTGGTTCTGAAAGAAATTTATAGCCCTGCTGAACACAGGTTCTGCTACCAGCAGAAGAAACTGCTCTAGAGACGGGATGACTAATATGTCACCACATCAGTGGTTCCTTTATGGAAGCTGAAGAACATCCAAATAAATCAGATTTGTCACAGGCCTAAATACCATTAGGCATGTCAGCTGGGATCTGAATTGGTGTCCCAATGGATGGGAAAGTTCTGACTGCACTTTTCCAGAAGCCTCAGCCACAGCCACCCAGCAGCCACTTTGGTGGCTCGTACCTTCCGTTTTAACCCTAAGGGTCTTTCCTAGATGTGGCTTCCAGATCATCACAGCTGTTTTGTTTATTTTAAAGCACAAAGTAAGGGCTGAGTATACAGAGAACGACACATGCTGCAGCTTTTCTTGGTATTTGAGGGGCTTTTCCAGATGTATAATTTCACCCAACACATGCTACAGTAATAAGCAGCCATTCTTTTTTCAACATAGGCCAAGAAAATATTACTTTAGTGATTCATCAATTCTTTCCAGTAAAAGTTTATTATTATAAAAAATGACTATGCCACGTACACAGTAAGAGGTTTTTACTAGTTTTTATATTTAACAGTATTTATATATAACTCAGGCTTCTCATAGATATATATAATATCTAAAATAATTATATTTAGTTTTCATGACTAGCAAATAAGCTGGTATCAAATAAAAACTATTCAAAAGGAAAAGTATGTTATTTTAAAATTATAATACTGATGTTTCACTTCTTTGTAGAAATTTTATAAAATATACCCTGAAACTTGGAAAAGCAGCACATCATAGATATAATAAATATATTTTTAATCTTTCACAGTTTACATTTTATGGGAAAGATTGGTTTTTGGCTTATGAAATTTTTTAGTTACAAAACTTTATCTAAGTTTTGTGACTCCCAGCCCAAAATATAAACAGATAGTCATATTAGTGTAGGATACCTTTTCCATTTGCAAAGCAAAAGTTATAGAACCCTCTCCCAACATGATTAGAAAGTGAATGTACAAATCTTCAACAAAATGCCCTTTCTTTTCACAAATACTCCTATTTTAATTCACCCAATTCATTATAGCATTACATTGAAATAAATCAAGGACTATTAAAATAAATCAAAGATAATTAAAGTGATGAGATGTTGGGGGAGAAAAAACACACTTACATTGAACTCCACTGATCTCTGGTAGAGATACTCTGCTTCCAAGACCCTGAGATGTCTTTTCTGACATATTATACCTTTATTTGAACAATTTATATTCCCTGAGTCTGTCTAAATGAATGATAACTATCTTCATGTGTGTTTCTCCCCCATGAACTTGGACCTTATTCATTCATTAAACAGATATTTATTTAGTGGCAGTTTAGACATCAGGGATTCAGAGATGAAAGACATCGATTTCGGTGATCAGAGAACTTAGATTCTCACAGCAAGATGATTGTGCACTCAAACCAGACACTCTGCTCAGAAAATGTTTATGTTGGCGGTAGACACAAGCTGCATTGCAAGTGTAGGAGACACAGCAGATTCAAGTATGTGTTTCAATAACTTTTATCAAGAATTGTGGAACAACAAAAAATAAGAGGCATGATATGAAATCTTAATGGCAAAGACCATATTCCTACATGTTTTCTTTAGCTTTTAGTAATTACTTTTTATTAAAATGCTTCTATATATATTTAAATTTTTATTTATTTTTGGCTGTGCTGGGTCTTCCCTGCTGTGCATGGGCTTTCTCTAGTTATGGCGAGTGGGGGCTACTCAGTGCAGGCTTCTCACTGCAGTGGCTTCTTTTTTTTGTGGAACCCAGGCTCTAGAGTGTGTGGTCTTCAGGAACTGTGTTGGTGGGCTCAGAGGTCATGCCGCATTGGCTTAGTTGTCCCATAGCATGTGTAATCTTCCTGGACCAGGGGGTGAACATGTGTCCCATGCATTCATAGGCAGATTCTTTGCCATGGGACCACCAGGGAAGTCCCAAACTGCTGTTTTAAAAATTAGATACTTAGCAGTCCTAGGAGCATTTGAAGCACTCTAAAGCATTGCCAAAGGCTTCACAGAGCTGATAGAATCTGAGCTGAGAACTAGAGGCTGCTTAGGAAAGTATTAGTTAAGTAGGTAAAGGCTGGGAAAGATAACATATTTGGGTGAGCAGCAAGGAGCAGAAAGAGGTAGTCCAAGCAGGGGAACAACTTGGACTTAGGTGTGGACTTAGGTTATAGTAACATGTTCAAAGGGATATTATCAATAGTTCATTATTGATGAATCATAACATAAAATGAAAGTAGAAAGGAAAGGCCAATAAAGTGTAGGATTTCCTTTTAAATTTGATTCCAAATCTCTTGAAGATTCCCTGCATATTGTAGTCATTCAAGAAAAGTGGATGAATGTGTAAATTAATACTCTGAAAGTATTGAATTATCTTGACAAAGTATTTTACAGATATTCTTCTCCTATCATATTTTCTCTGCACTATTACATAACTGTCTTCCTGTATCAGTAAAAAGAGTCAAATCTAATTGAGATATGCATTGTCTGGGTCTGCTAAGAAATGATTGCCAGTTCAGTTCAGTTCAGTCACTCAGTCGTGTCCAACTCTTTGCGATCCCATGAACCGCAGCACGCCAGGCCTCCTTGTCCATCACCAACTTCCGGAGTCTACCCAAACCCATGTCCATTGAGTCGGTGATGCCATCCAACCATCTCGTCCTCTGTTGTCCCCTTCTCCTCCTGCCCTCAATCTTTCCCAGCCTCAGGGTCTTTTCCAATGAGTCAGCTTTTTGCATCAGGTGGCCAAAGTATTGGAGTTTCACCTTCAACATCAGTCCTTCCAATGAACACCCAGGACTGATCTCCTTTGGGATGGACTGATTGGATCTCCTTGCAGTCCAAGGGACTCTCAAGAGTCTTCTCCAACACCACAGTTCAAAAGCATCAATTCTGCGGCGCTCAGCTCTTTTTATAGTCCAACTCTCACATCCATACATGACTACTGGAAAAACCATAGCCTTGACTAGACGGACCTTTGTTGACAAAGTAATGTCTCTGCTTTTTAATATGCTGTCTAGGTTGGTCATAACTTTCCTTCCAAGGAGTAAGCATCTTTTAATTTCATGGCTGCTATCACCATCTGCAGTGATTTTGGAGCCCCCAAAAATAAAGTCAGCCACTGTTTCCACTGTTTCCCCATCTATTTCCCATGAAGTGTTGGGATCGGATGCCATGATCTTAGTTTTCTGAATGTTTAGCTTTAAGCCAACTTTTTCACTCGCCTCAGGGTAGTAAATGTACAAAATATTTGTTGGGAACTGAACAGAAGAAGGCAGAGGGAGACTTCATTCCATAGTGCAGGTCTGATGCCTGTGAAATGAGAGAAGGAAGGAAGGAGGGTTGAGTCGAATGTCTCAGACTCCGGAATAGTTTCAGGAAAGATTTGGTCAGGCCCGTACAGAGTCCTCAAGCCAAAGTCATCCTTTAGGGGAACCCTGCATCTTGCTTGATAAGCCAGCTTTAGTCCTGCAGTATGTTTAGTCACTGCTTGGGAGCAGGCCATGGGAAGCAGGGCTTGGCAACAAATACAATGCTGGATCCAGAGGGGCAGCAGCTGGGGCCAACAGTCCATTATACTCTTCACACCAGGAGGTCTGAGTGGCACATTTTCATGGTTGCCACAATGCATAAATCTAAATGAAATGTCCTCTGAAGACTGATTAAAAAACAGAATTAAAAATCATGTAGAGACCATGTTCCCACAATATCAGAAGGAATCATCTGTCTCTTAATTGATCTTCTTTGTACAACTCTAGTTCCCTGCGGTCTCATAACAGAGCACAGAAAACAAAGCACTGCATTTCCCTGAAACCGTAGCTGTGGCATTAAGACAGACTCGAAGGCCCTATGACTAACTGTAGCTATATTTGAGGGGAAAGCTTGTGATACATGCTTGTAAAAACCT
This sequence comes from Giraffa tippelskirchi, assembly GCF_054371585.1. Taxonomy (NCBI): domain Eukaryota; kingdom Metazoa; phylum Chordata; class Mammalia; order Artiodactyla; family Giraffidae; genus Giraffa; species Giraffa tippelskirchi. The sequence goes on along the minus strand of NC_137275.1, from coordinate 81,977,184 downwards.
TAAATACGTAATGCAGTTAAATGAAGCTTATACCAAAAACATTTTTATATTATTAATGAACTAAAGTATACAAAGAAAATTAAGCTATATGATTCTGAACCAATTATTCAAACTATCAGTCTCTTTCTCATGTGCTCTTTTATGATTTGGGGAAAAAAGAGAATTTTTTAATTGTAAAATGTATTTCAAAGCTTTTTTATTTTCAAAAGTTTAGCTTTGGGGAAAGCAAGACTTTTCATAGATATATGAATATTATCCAAGGAGCACTAGAGGAACTAAAGTCTATATAGCATTTAAAAAAATAAACCAGAGGGTTTACAAATATGTCATGAGTGAATTTAGTCTCATTTGCACTAAAATGTTCTTCATATATTCAATTCTTATGACCATATTATGAGCCAAACTTTGAAAGAGATAATAAAATTAAAAGTAATTTAAAAATAAGTGTATAATAGGTCCCTTGTCTTTGAGAGCCTCTCAGCCTAATGGAGGAATTTAAAACAGACATTACAATGGCACAAACAGTGCTTCAAAGTTATGTAAGAGGAGAAAGTGCATCATTGGTGAGTTCTAAGCAGGCGTCATAGAATAATTACTAGGTATGAGTTAGGAAGTAGCATGAGGCTAAATGCAAGGGAAAGGGTCTTCTAAGCAGAGGGAACAGTATATGCAAACACACAGAGTGGAAAAGGTCAAGAAACCATACAAAACACACTATGACTAGAGAACAGAAATATAGAGGAATGACTTCGCATGGTATGAAAATGGTTTACTTTTTCCCCTTCTTTTTATAGACAATATAAGACCATGGAAGAATTTTGATGAAGGAATGGCCATGATTTGATATTTAAGTCTAATATATTTATTACATGTGTTAAAGGGATGAGAGTGGAATAGATTGAATGGGATACAGGAGACATTAAATAAATTATTATAAAATTCTAAATAAAATATGACCACTGGTGGTAGCAGCAGTAGAAAAGGGCCACTATGGGAAATATTTACAATGATATACTGAGTTCCCCACACATGATTAGAAACAGTAGAGCAGAGGGAAAGAGATTCAGTGTGCCTTCTTGACTTTGGCATTGGCACTTGGTAGCACTACTCACAAAGAGAGAGGTTCTAGGACAAATTCCCTGTTGAACAGATGGGGGAAATGTCTCCTTAGCAGCTAAAACCATGAAAAAGTTAATCATATGAATAGTATTTCAAAATGTATGTTATTCTTTAATATTTCATTCATTTATTCACTAAGTATTCAGTGTCTTCTGTATGCCAGGTTCTGTTCTAGTCTAGAAAGATAAAGCAGTGTACAAAATGGGAAAGAATATTTGCCCTCTGCTAGTTAATATTTTGGAGGAGGAAATGGCAACCCACTCCAGTGTTCTAGCCTGGAGAATCCCAGGGACGGGGGAGCCTGGTGGGCTGCCGTCTATGGGGTCGCACAGAGTCTGACACGACTGAAGCGACTTAGCAGCAGCAGCAGCAGCAGCAGCTAGTATTTTAGTGGAGAGTGTTAGGAAGCAAAAACAGCTAAGATATATAATATGAGAGATTTTATGAGAGTGGTTTGAAAAACAGCAACAGACGAATGAAAGTGCAGGGGCTGTTTTAAGATGGCGGCCTGAGAAGGCCACAGTGAGATGGGGCCATCTGAGTGGGATGTGAGAAGATGAGGGAGACCTATGGGTACACTGGAGGAAAAAGAGCATTGGGGGCATAGGACACAATGTGTATACCGAGGCCAGAGGTGGGAGCAGGTCCAGCCTGTGCAAGGGGCAACAAGGAGCCTGGTGCAATTGGAGCAAGGTAAGAGAAGGGGAGCTGTAGGGGCCGTGGTCCAATATGTAAAGTGAGGCTAAATTACGGGGGCTTTAACTGTTACTTTAAATAGAGTGAAAAGCTGCCATGTAAAGGTGTCATCTTCCCCAAAACATTAAAAAAAAATCCCTTTCTTTAAATCTCAGATTTTCAATATATTTTTAATCATATATCTCCTAGGTTTGTTAATGTTACATTTTTTTTTCTAATATTCAGTCAGACTAAACTCATTAACTTGAATTAACAAATTTGTTAAAATTTGTTAATTAACAAATTAAAGCTAAAAATTATTATCCATTTGGACATACTTAATGCTTTGCCTCAATGCCTCAGTTTATTTGGAAAAAGTTTTTTAATAATTGCACTGTTAATTTTTGTTTATAACAACATTTATTTTCATTAATAAATATCTTTTGATGTATACTCATTTTTATAGTAGAAGCACACTAAAGAAATTAACATGATGGCTTAAGCACTTCTATATAGATAACAATGCTGACAGAATCAAAAGGTTGTCAGTTAGCAAGGTAATACCACAAGACAGTATAAATTCAATATAAGAAAGTCAGTGTTAAGGGTACCAATATTTCAACTATAAATGTGCCCCTCATAAGCATAAATATAGAATGCTTGTAGATGTTTTATGAATGAACTTTCCACAGTCAAATGTTTCAAAAGTTGTTTAATTAAACAAAGTTAACAGGATTTCATTAACACAGGACAAAGCAGATTTTTGCAGAAATGAATCTCCAAAAGAAGTGCATGTAGTATGTTATGCTTCTTAAGTTTATTCATCCACAGCCCTTTCTTTAACACTGTCTCTCACCAAGACTAAAAAAGAGAGAGCTCTCAGGTGGCACTAGTGGTAAAGAACCCATCTGCCAATGCAGAAGACATAAGAGACTTGGGTTCGATCCCTGGGTCAGAAAGATCCCCTGGAGGAGGGCGTGGTAACCCACTCCAGTGTTCCTGCCTGGAGAATCCCACAGACAGAGGAGCCTGGCAGTCTACAGTCCATAGGATCACAAAGAGTCAGACATGACTGAAATAAACATGCACACACATGACAAACCCAGATAGCATATTAAAAAGCAGAGATGTCACTTTGTAGACAAAGATTCATAAAGTCAAAGCTATGGTTTTTCTAGTAGTCATTTATGGTTGTGAGAGCTGGTCCATAAAGAATGCTGAGCACCAAAAAATTGATGCTTTGGAATTGTGGTGCTGGAGACAACTCTTAAGAAACCCTTGACCGCAAGGAGATGAAATCAGTCAATCCTAAGGGAAATCAACCCTGAATATTCCTTGGAAAGACTGTTGCTGAAGCTAAAGCTCCAATACTTTGGCCACCTGATGTGAAGAGCTGACTCATTGGAAAAGTCTCTGATGCTGAGAAAGATTGAGGGCAAGAGGAGAAGGGGACAGCAGAGGATGAGATGATTAGCTACCATCACTGGCTCAATAGACATAAACTTGAGCAAACTCTGGCAGATAGTGGAAGATAGAGGAGCCTGGCATGCTACAGTCCATGAGGTCACAAAGCGTTGGACACGACTTACTGACTGAACACAACAGTTCATGAAGACAATTGAAATCACTTTTGATTGCCACTGAGTATGTGAATTTGGAATTCTGTGTAGAGACCCCTTCAGGAACTATAGTTTTAGATGTCATTATATTATGCATCACTACCATGGGTAACTATTACTGCTACTGTGCTCAGTTGCTCAGTCATGTCCACCTCTTTGACACTCCATGGACTGTAGCCTGCCAGGCTCCTCTGTCCATGGGATCTTCCAGGCAAGAATACTTGAACTGAATTCCATGCTCTCCTCCAGGGGATCTTCCCGACCCAGGGATTGAACTTGTGTCTCTTATGTCTCCTGTATTGGCAGTCCTAGTCCCAGGACCTCACCAAAAAAGGATACTTGTTTTTGTTTCTCTTATAGTGGTGAGTGGGAGATGTTAAACCATAAATATTTACCCCCTAATGAGGGGGTAAATCTATTGTGTATCGGAGAAGGCAATGGCACCCCACTCCAGTACTCTTGCCTGGAAAATCCCATGGACGGAGGAGCCTGGTAGGCTACAGTCCATGGGGTTGCTAAGAGTCGGACACGACTGAACGACTTCACTTTCACTTTTCCCTTTCATGCACTGGAGAAGGAAACGGCAACCCACTCCAGTATTCTTGCCTGGAGAATCCCAGGGACGGCGGAGCCTGGTGGGCTGGCTGCCGTCTATGGGGTCGCACAGAATCGAACATGACTGAAGCGACTTAGCAGCAGCAGCACCAGCTATTGTGTATAAGGAGCTGAGAAGTGCCATGGAAAAGATAAAACATAATCAGAGATCAGGAAAAATGGGTCGATGGGGTGGTTGTAATGCTGAACAAGGGATAAAAGTAAATTTTCTTGTTGAGAAGACTAACTGTGGGGAAAACTTGAAGGAGATGAAAGATTTAGCCTAAATTCATAAAGATATCTGACAGAGGGAATTTCTAGGCTGAGGATGAAGATGCCTGAAGGCAGGTGCTTGTCTAGAATATTCCTAGAAATGTTCAGAGGCTGATGTGCTGTAATGGAAGGAGAGAGGAGAGGAATTTAGAGCTATGATCAGAAAGGTAAGGTGACCCAGATCACACAAGCCATGATGAGGAATTTAGCTTCTACTCAGTGAATGTGGGGGTCACTGCAGAGTTTTGAATGGGGAAGAGACATCATCTGATTTATGTATTTGAAACAATCACTGTGGTTTTACAGGCTGATTTTAAAGAGTGTTGCCATGAGGATAGCTTATAAGAGTCAACTCAAAGATACCTGTTAGAAAACTACTACATACTCACAAGCACAATGACATACTTTGAATCAGAGTAGGTACAACAGAAGCAGGAAAATTGGTGGATACATGAGGTGAGACAGTTGAGAGGCAAAAAAAAAAAAACCAAATTGAGAGTTTTATAAATATATATATTGTTGTTTAGTCACTAAGTCAAGCCCTACTCTTTGTGACCCCATGGACTGTAGGCCACCAGACTCCTCTGTCCATGGGATTTTCCAGGCAAGAATACTGGAGTGGGTTGCCATTTCCTCCTCCAGTGGATCTCCCCAACCTAGGGATCAAAACTGCGTCTCCTGTGGCTCCTGTATTTGCAGGCAGATTCTTTACCACTGAAGCAACTGGGAAGCTGTACACACACACACACACACACACACACACACACACACACACACACACACTATTTAAAGATATGGAATTAAGTGAGCTTATGGAAGATGAACTGAATGTAGATGGAGAAACAGGAAGGGCCAAGATTGTGGCTTGGGACACTGTAGCAGTGAGAAGACTAAGAGAAGAGGAAGAACCAATAGTAGTTGTGTAGGACTGTCCAGTGAGTGGAAGCAAGCCAGGAGATTGCAGTGTCCTGTGAGCCAATCAAGAGTCATATGTTAACGAAGGGTGAGTACCCTTAATAAGCAAGAACTATGCTGCTCCTAACCCTCAACCCCATAACAATTATGGGAATCCTGATTTCCATTCACTGTGCAGACTTCTTCCTGAACAAATGATGGGCTCGAAGACTTAGCAGAGATACGATCTTTCAGGTGGTTTATTACCTGCCAAATGCTCCTGCCATTACTCAAAAGCCCTTTCTTCTGTGCTTCTTTCAAGCATCTGCCTTCATACTTTGCTCCTTTTCTGAGATTTTGCTCCTTTGTTATCTTAAGCCTCTTAGAGGTAATTTACATCAAGATGTCCAAAATGATTGACTGATTTTCTGATTGGCTGAAACCAATCAGAAAGGAAAAAGAAACATTTCAGTTTTAACCATAGATATGTTCTTTTTTTAAGCTTTCAAATTTGTAACCAATTACCTGAAACTGGTAGTTCAATATCATTCTTTCTCCCTTAGAATTTAAAATTGTGTTCAAACCAAAAAAAGAATTACTATTTCATGTTACATTGTAGCACTCTTCTTTTATACCACCTCTGACCTATATTTCACAGAACTCTGGGTAAAAGTATAGGATGGTAAGCAATTTAACAATGTTATTGAAAAACTGATTAGCCCTTGGCTTCATCTTCCTCAGGAATTCCTGAGGAAGTTGTACAGCTGTGTGTAACTGCAATACATAAGAAGAACTATAGGACACCTAATTTGCATATCATTTTTATCATTACACTGTCAAATACAAAAAGAATAAACCCTTTTTTATGTGTTTTTTTCTTTTTCTTTTTCTTTTTTGGTACGTGATGGCTCTGCATATCCCTGGCTAGAAAAAAGCATTCTTATATACTTAAATTTCAGTTAGTTCAAGGATGAGTCTCTGCATTTGAGTTTTATTTAGTCTGTCCAGAGGGCATCTTCACCTTATTTTTCTCCAGTATAATTACTGTTACTATCATTAGAAGAGAAATAAACTAATTTTGATAAAAGTCCAATTAGTATCGTTACTTGGCATACAGATATAAAGTGTTCAGACTCTATAGAAAGATTTTTATGACTGGTATTCATAGGCTAACAACTGAAGAAAATGGGATACACCATTATCATTTCATTTTAAAAAGCACCCTATGGATTTGCTTAAGTTGTATTAGCAATTTCCAAAGCCAAGAGTATTTTAATTAAACAGTTACATTTTGTATACGCAATAATTATTCTGCAATATTTTTTTTCTTAAGTGGCCAATTGAAGAGTATTTTCTGGATTTATATGCACTTATCATTAAATTAGCTTGTCCAGAGTAACTAACTTTCATCAGCAGAGGTCAAGGTTTAAACTTTATCAGAACTTTGGGCAGAATAGAACATTTGATGATATCTGCTTCAAGTCTAAATTCAATTATCTATGTTTCAGTAAAGTTGTGAATTCTAAAGTGGTATCCCCAAAGGGAGATACTAACAGTTTCTTTCTGAATAGTTTCGTTTTTAACATTAAAAGTTAAAATAACAAATTTTCACTGTACCTTCTTTGTCAAGGCAATCCTAGTTCTTTTCCAGCTTTAAAATTTTCTTTTATATAATACAGTGAATTTTATAATGTTCAGTTCAGTTCAGTTCAGTCGCTCAGTCATGTCCGACTCTTTGCGACCCCATGAATTGCAGCACGCCAGGCCTCTCTGTCCATCACCAACTCCCGAAGTCTACACACACCCATGTCCATTGAGTCAGTGATGCCATCCAACCATCTCATCCTCTGTCGTCCCCTTCTCCTGCCCCCAATCCTACCCAGCATTAGGGTCTTTCCCAATGAGTCAACCCTTCGCATGAGGTGGCCAAAGTATTGGAGTTTCAGCTTCAACATCAGTCCAATGAACACCCAGGATTGATCTCCTTTAGGATGGATTGATTGGATCTCCTTGCAGTCCAAGGGACTCTCAAGAGTCTTCTCCAACACCACAGTTCAAAAGCATCAATTCTGCGGCGCTCAGCTTTCTTCACCATCCAACTCTCACATCCATAGATGACCACTGGAAAAACCATAGCCTTGACTAGACGGACTTTTGTTGGCAAAGTAATGTCTCTGCTTTTAAATATGCTATCTAGGTTGGCCATAACCTTCCTTCCAAGGAGTAAGAGTCTTTTAATTTCATGGCTGCAATCACCATAAGCAGTGATTTTGGAGCCCCAAAAAATAAAGTCTGACACTGTTTCCACTGTTTCCGCATCTATTTCCCATGAAGTGATGGGACTAATGTATGATTTCATAAAACAGTCAATACATTACATTTCTCTCTAGGGAATCTGTCTTTTAAATAGTTTTCACAGAGAAATGCTACTTATTTAGAAAATAAAGGAGTAAAAAATATATAAGTAAACCACTTTACTTGGAGAGGGTGTGGAGAAAAGGGAACCCTCTTACACTGTTGGTGGGAATGCAAACTAGTACAGCCACTATGGAGAACAGTGTGGAGATTCCTTAAAAAACTGGGAATAGAACTGCCATATGACCCAGCAATCCCACTGCTGGGCATATACACCGAGGAAACCAGAATTGAAAGAGACGCGTGTACCCCAATGTTCATCGCAGCACTGTTTACAATAGCCAGGACATGGAAGCAACCTAGATGTCCATCAGCAGACGAATGGATAAGGAAGCTGTGGTACATATACACAATGGAATATTACTCAGCCATTAAAAAAAAATACATTTGAATCGGTTCTACTGAGATGGATGAAACTGGAGCCCATTATACAGAGTGAAGTAAGCCAGAAAGAAAAACAACAATACAGTATACTAATGCATATATATGGAATTTGAAAGATGGTAACGATAACCCTATATGTGAGACAGAATAAGAGACACAGATGCATAGAACAATTTTATGGACTCTGAGGGAGAAGGTGAGGGTGGGACGTTCTGGGAGAATAGCATTGAAACATGTATATTATCATACGTGAAACAGAACACCATTCCATGTTCGATGCATGAGACAAGGGCTCAGGGCCGGGGCAATGGGATGACCCAGAGGGATGGGATGGGGAGGGAGGTGGGTGGGGGGTCCAGGAAGGGGAACACATGTAAACCCATGGCTGATTCATGTCAATGTATGGCAAAAACTATTACAATATTGTAAAGTAATTAGCCCCCAACTAAAATAAATAAATTTATTAAAAAAATAAAGTAAACACATAAAATAAAAAAATATATATATATATATAAGTAAACCAGTAAGTGATCAACTTAAATTCAGAATATTGGTTATTTCTTGGGGAGAATTGGGATAATTCAGTTGGGAAGAGGCATACAGTGTGTGGGGTCAAGGGTCTACTTCTTTCCCAGTGTTTTAATTATCTGATAGGCTGTTCATTCCAGGTGGAAGTAACTTTGTAGCCTTTGTGATTTGATCACAGTCTGCTTTCCTGGAGAGGCAATGGCAAATACTTGAAATGATTACATAGATTCGACAAGTATTATGGTGGGAATCGGTAGTATTACTAATCCCATTTTGATGTGGAAAGAAACTAACCCTTGGTGCAGTGGTACATTTCACTATTGTGTATAAAATAATACTCCTGGAAATCATCTGAACTCTTAAAGATTTTGATACTGCCCATGCTGAGTGAGATGGAGTTGATTATCTCACCATGATTGTACCCTTCTCTCTGTTATACTAGCTTCCTTTTCTCTCATGGGTTCAAATCAGGCATATCAGAATGTACTTGCTTTCTAGGCACTTTCCAGTACCCTTGATCACCAACTTTCTCATAATTAAAAGCACCTAAAACCTGAGCTGCCAGGAGTCATCATTTGTTATTTGGAAGCAATGCATTATTCAAAACAAAAACTTCAATATACTTTGTCAACATCATACCATGGACTGGAGTCAGAAAACATGTCTTGAAATCCCAGCTTTGCCACTTACTAGTGAGGTTTCAGCAAATTGTTTTACTTGTCACTCTAAATCCTTTGTGGAATAAAACATAGTGCCAATAATAAAACAAAGAAATTTACTTCACTTTCTGCATATCACATTGCTCTTACACAAAAAAGATCTAATATACAACTGTGTTGTGACTATTAAATGAGATAATATGTGTGAAAGTGCTGGGTAAATACTAAAGTGCTCTAAAAGTATTGTTATCTATGACTTTCCTTTTATCTTAAGTAATTTTTCATTAATTAGAGTCTCTGTCATTCATGTTCAAAGAATTATCTTTTCTCTCATACTCTCTTTATTATTAAATGGTGTGTTTTCAAGGGTTGATAAAAATCTCTTGAAAAAGATAACCCTTGGTCTTAACTTATAAAGACTTTTAACCACAAAATGAACTACATTTCAGTGAATGAGGTGACTCATATGACATGTTTGTGTTAAATACTTGTCTAATATAAGAAAGAAATAGTGTTCTTAATAGGTCTCCATAGGAGATAGGGCTTCCCAGGTGGTGCTAGTGGTAAAGAGCCGACCTGCCAATTCAGGAGATATAAGAGTCGTGGGTTTGATCCCTGGGTCAGGGAAATTCCCTGGAAGAGGGCATGGCAACCCATTTTAGTATTCTTGCCTGGAGAATTCCATGGACAGAGGAGCCTGGCAGGCTATAGTCCATAGAGTCACAAAGACACAACTGTAGCAACTTAGCATGCATAAGAGATAGAAATATTTATAAATCATGGAATCATTTATTATAGAAGAGTCAGAGCAGCAAGCTTGGAGAAAATTGAGACCTCTCTATTTAATACCTTTCTCAACCTGTGTGCAGGTCAGGAAGCAACAGTTAGAACTAGACATGGAACAACAGACTGGCTCCAAATAGGAAAAGGAGTACATCAAGGCTGTATATTGTCACCCTGCTTATTTAACTTATGCAGAGTACATCATGAGAAACGCTGGGCTGGAAGAAACACAAACTGGAATCAAGATTGCCAGGAGAAATATTAATAACCTCAGATATGCAGATGACACCACCCTTATGGGAGAAGGTGAAGAAGAACTAAAGAGCCTCTTGATGAAAGTGAAAGAGGAGAGTGAAAAAGTTGGCTTAAAACTCAACATTTAGAAAACTAAGATCATGGCATCCAGTCCCATTACATCATGGGAAATAGATGGAGAAACAGTGGAAACAGTGCCAGAATTTATTTTTTTGGGCTCCAAAATCACTGCTGATGGTGATTGCAGCCATGAAATTAAAAGACGCTGACTCCTTGGAAGGAAGGTTATGACCAACCTAGATAGCATATTTAAAAGCAGAGACATTACTTTGCCAACAAAGGTCCGTCTAGTCAAGGCTATGGTTTTTCCAGTGGTCATGTATGGATGTGAGAGTTGGACAGTGAAGAAAGCTGAGCGCCGCAGAATTGATGCTTTTGAACTGTGGTGTTGGAGAAGACTCTTGAGAGTCCCTTGGACTGCAAGGAGATCCAACCAGTCCATCCTAAAGGAGATCAGTCCTGGGTGTTCATTGGAAGGACTGATGTTGAAGCTGAAACTCCAATACTTTGGCCACCTCATGTGAAGAGTTGACTCATTGGAAAAGACCCTAATGCTGGGAAGGATTGGGGGCAGGAGGAGAAGGGGACGCCAGAGGATGAGATGGCTGGATGGCATCACTGACTCAATGGACATGGGTGTGGGTAGACTCCGGGAGTTGGTGATGGACAGGGAGGCCTGGCGTGCTGCGATTCATGGGGTCGCAAAGAGTCGGACATGACTGAGCAACTGAACTAAACTAAACATGCTGAACTGATTTTTTTTAATATATTTAAATTTGACTTAGACATAAAACATGTTTGGCTTACTGCAAATATGCATAATATGTTTCAATTGCTCTTTAAAATCAGAAAACAAAATGTATAAATGATGGAAAATCAGCATGTCATAGACAGGAGGTAAGATTTGGGATCATAAGGGTTACACGAATAAAATAAGAATGACTTGAACTAAAGACTCCACCAACTTTGAAAGTATGTGACATTAGCCATTTGATAACAAATTTGGACTTTTGTAGAAAAAAATTTTATCCAAAAAAGAAAAAAAGAAAAAAGTCTCAGTTACCAGGTACTGATCTCATTCTAGGAGACTGAAATACAGCATCCTTTTGGTATTGGGTTGTATAAAGAACACAAGTATGTAGACAAAGCAGTATAAAATAATAATGAAAGATTCCCAACTAAACTGTTTGATACTGATATCAACAAGCACATGTCATCATTTTTGTGAACTCCGATTGCCTTTGCACATTGCAGTAGTATCACATGGGTGCTCAATAATGCTTCTTCATTGATGGCACAGTGCCTGAAAAAGCCAAATAGAGCATTTCTCATGCATGAAGCATGGTGTGATTTAGATGGGAAAGTATTTTTAAGTAACTTTGGCTTCTTGATAACTAAATTATAAAGCAACTGGGAGTTTATTTCTGAAATCATCCTAAGTGTTTTACACTTAAGGAAACATCTTATTTTTTAACAGTTTTATTGAGATCTAATTGACATAAAATAATCCGCCTATACTAAGTGTAAATTACGATACATTTTGATAAATTTATGCATGCATGAAATGCTTTTATTCATCCATGAAACAAATAAAGATAATGTATGTACTGTTACTTCCAAACATATCCTCATAAATTTTGGAATCTTCCCCTCTCCATTGTTGCATTTATCTATTTGTCTATCTTTATGCCAGTACCTCACTGTGTTATTACTGTAGTTATGTGAGTCTTGAAAAATCTGTGGGTTTATAGTTTCCATCAAATTGGAAACGTGTTCATCCAGTATTTCTTCAAATACTTTGTCTGCTCCTCTGCCTCTGCCTCCAATCAAGGACTCCATCTACACATTTTAGGTCACTAGAACTGACCCCTAATTCACTGATGGCTCTGTTCTTTTTTAAAATTCTCCTTTCTCTCTGTATTTGAATTTCAGCAGATTCTATTGGTATATCTTCAAGTACACTAGTCATTTCCTGCAATATCTATTCTTACTTTTTAATCCTAACACATGTATTCGTCATGCAAGACATACTTTTCATTTCTAGAAGCTTGATTTAGGTCTTTTTGTTACTTTCCTGTCCCTACTTCATGTTCTGAAAATACAGAAGACCATTATAATAATTGTTAAGTGTTTTGTCAGTGAATTCTAATATCTGTGTCAGTTCTGGGTCAGTTTTAACTGATCTTCCTTATTATGGATGGTATTCCCTGCTCCTTTTATGCCAGGTTATTTATGATCAGGTGCTAAATATTGTAAATTTTACATTTTTAGCTGTATAACTGTGTATTTCTACAAATAAATTGAACTTCCCTTTCCCTAGCCCCAGGATGCAGTTAATTTAACTGTAAAGAGTTTGATTCTATTAGGTCTTGCTTTTAGGGTTTTTAGGTGTGAAAGAACAGCATTTAGGATAGAATTAATTATTCTGAGAACTGTACCTAAGTCTTCATGAATTGTATAGATTTTTAGTCTGGCTGTTGGGATAAGGCACTATTGCTGGCCCTCTGTGTCTGCTGGGGACTGTTGCTTCTCATCCTTTTACGTGTTTCTTGATTGCTTAGGGTATTTTCTTCATGCACAATGCATACAACAATATGCAGCTGAATAATTAAAAGAGACCCTCTCCAGGACTCCAGTGTTCTCTTTCTTCGCCCTACTCTCCCTGAAGAACTGTAGTAGCCTTGGTCTCGCAAACACTTATCTCTGTCCTCAAGTAAGGAGTCTTCCATGCTCTGCCAGGGCTCCTTTTGCCTAAACAACCTGAAAACTCTAAGACAGCAATCTGGGACAGTTGTTCAGTTCAGTCATGTCTGACTCTTTGCAACCCCATGGACTACAGCACACCAACCTTCCCTGTCCATCAGCAACTTCCAGAGCTTGCTCAAACTCATGCCCATTGAGTTGATGATGCCATGCAACCATCGCATCCTCCATTGTCCCCTTCTCCTCCTGCTTTCAATCTTTCCCAGCATCAGGGTCTTTTCAAATGAGTCAGAACTTCACATCAGGTGGCCAAAGTATTGGAGCTTTAGCTTCCACATCAGTTCTCTCAATAAATATTTAGGACTGATTTCCTTTAAGATTGACTGATTTGATCTCCTTGCTGTCCAAGGGGTTCTCAAGAGTCTTCTCAAACACCACAGTTCAAAAGCATCTATTCTTCGGCGCTCAGCTTTCTTTATAGTCCAACATGACTACTGGAAAAACCATGGCTTTGACTATACAGGCCTTTGTTGGCAAAGTAATGTCTCTTCTTTTTAATATGCTGTCTAGGTTGGTCATAGATTTTCTTCCAAGGAGCAAGCGTCTTTTAATTTCATGGCTGCAGTCACCATCTGCAGTGATTTTGGAGCCCAAGAAAATAAAGTCTGTCACTGTTTCCATTATTTCCCCATCTATTTGCTGTGAAGTGATGGGACTCGATGCCATGATTTTAGTTTTTTGAATGTTGAGTTTTAAACCAATTTTTTCACTCTCCTCTTTCACTTTCATCAAGGGGCTCTTTAGTTCCTCTTTGCTTTCTGCCATAAGGGTAGTGTCATCTGCATATCTGAGGTTATTGATATTTCTCCCAGCAATCCTGATTCCAGCTGGAACTCATCCAGTCTGGCATTTTGCATGATGTATTCTGCATATAAGTTAAATAAGGGAGGTGACAGTGTACAACCTTGACATACTGCTTTCCCAATTTGGAACCAGTCCATTTTTCCATGTCCGGTTCTAACTGTTGCTTCTTGACCTGCATACAGATTTCTCAAGAGGCAGGTAAGGTGGTCTGGTATTCCCATCTCTTGAAGAATTTTCCACAGCTTGTTGTGATCCACACAGTCAAAGGTTTTAGCATAGTCAATGAAGCAGAAGTAGATGATTTTCTGGAATCCCCTTGCTTTTTCTATGATCCATTGGATATCGGCAATTTTATCTCTGGTTCCTCTGCCTTTTCTAAATCCAGCTTGAACATCCGGAAGTTTTAGGTTCACGTACTTTTGAAGTCTAGCTTGGAGAATTTTGAGCATTACTTAGGTAGTGTGTGAGATGAGTTCAGTTGTGCGGTAGGACACTATTGGACTAGCCTAATTTGTTTCTTGTCTCTCTGGAATCACTGTATTTCATTGCCTGATTTATTTAATATGTTTTGATTCTGATAGTTTTAGGTGATTTTATATATGGTTCCTGTTACTCTTCTGGACCAGAAATAGAACTTGGATGTGTTTTTAAACAAAATTTACAATAAAGCAAACTATAAAAACAATAAGAATGAAAACTTCATTGAAAGAAATGTTTTCTTGAAATCATCAATATGAATGGAACACAGTTACATCTGAACAATGCTTGCAGGATTTCCTAAACTAATGATACTTCTCCACGTCACTTAAGACCTCTTGGGCTAATATAAGGCATGTCCATTACTAGTTACTGTTTCTCTTAAACTGCTAATCAACCCCTACAGGGTATTTGGAGAATGTGGTTGTACTCATGTAACGAATGGAGCAACTATTTCATATCTGAATTGACTCGATATTGAGAAGAATGAAATTCATTAGAGAAAAAAGAACACTTAATTGGGCAGTCAAAAATTTAATTTCAAAGCTAATCTAAAGTATTTTGAGAATTTTGTCTTGTTTTATAATTTTATGTGTGCATGTATGTATGTATTTATGTCTGGGTCTTCACTGCTGTTCTTGCTTTCCTCTAGTTGCCGCAAGCAGGGGCTAGCCTCTAGTTGTGGTTCACAGGCTTCTTATTGCTGCGGCTTCTTTTGTTACTGAGCACAGGCTCTAGGGCCTACAGGCTTCAGTAGTTGTGGCCTACGGGCTCAGTAGTTGCAGCTCCAGGGCTCTGGAGTACAGGCTCAATAGTTGTGGCACACAGGCTTAGTTGCTCTGAGCTATGTGGGACCCTCCTGGATCAGGGATATGACTCGTGTCTCTTACAGTGGCAGGCAGACTCTCCACCACTAAGCCACCAGGGAAGCCCTTGTTTGTTTTCTATTAAATAGAAAAAAATGATACTGAAGATACTTAGAAAAAAGTTTGTGTTATACTCCTAAATGCCTCCGTAAAGAAGTTTAAAAAATTCCCTACATGACAGCAAACAATTCAACTCAAATATCAATATGTATGCAGAAAAATGTTTTTTTTCCAACATATATTCAGAATTTATTTTTAAAGATAATTGTATACTGCTTTATTGGCGATTGATTCAAAAATAGTTTTTATCCTTTTAGTGGATCTTTTTGCATCTGTTTAATTATTTTATGAATTTCACTGAAAATATAGTTTATTGGTGACTTTGATAGCATATATGTCTCAGCTTTAGAAGTTTCCATGTTGCAAATTTTTTAAATATTTTTAATTTTTTAAATTGTGAGTTCAAAGAGCATCTCAGAAAGAATGACAAAAGCAAGCTTTCAGACATGATTCTGTTTCTAGTGAATAGTAAGCCGTCACAAGTCTGTTTCTATCAATGTATTCTGTGTCAGACAACACCTGTAAAGAAAGCCTACAAGGAACATTAAGTATCTGGAAATAGGAAAATTATTTCCACTGATGGGCAGCTGAAATGCACTGAGGAGACAGAGAGAGTAATGGTATCTCTGCATTTATTTTGACAGACCTATGACAGCACCATTCTGTTCCTTGATAGACAAAAATAATCTTTGAAATATGTTTGGAGATGCCTTCCACTCAGCTTGTTTCTTTCAAGGCTGCCTTTGATCACAAGCCAAATCCAGCTGAATGGAAAACAATGTCTGTTGTTCCTTGTATATCATAGCTAACCTACTATTTTATCTATCATTACTGGATTTTGACTTGTATTTGAATGAACATTAAAAAAAGCTTTAAGCAACCATTATAGACCTTACTCATTCTGTCTGTAATCCTACTATCCATTTATCTGCATAACAATACTCATTGTTGATGCATTATGAAGAATAAAAATATAATGCCCTTATCCTACTAAATTTCAATTCATTTTATAACAATCAAAAATGCCCCAAGTACAATCATGTTATTTCCATAAGTTTCAGTATCACCACATTAATTAAATAGATCAAACTTCTGTGCTCTTATACTTCCACATATTTTCAGTTCCTTTGGCAAATAGTAGAGTACATTGTTTTCCAGCAACTGTTTGCAGCATAAAAGGAATTCTGAAAGCACAGCTAATGAAATCCATATATTAGAATTCTTGCCATTTCTGTAGAACAAGAGTACCAAATTTACTCTAAATTTTTTATTAAGCAGAAAGAGCATTACAAAATATAGTTTTATGGATATGATTCATGTATGTTAGCAGTATTAATTCAGGATGGGAAAGT
This sequence comes from Giraffa tippelskirchi, assembly GCF_054371585.1. NCBI lineage: Eukaryota > Metazoa > Chordata > Mammalia > Artiodactyla > Giraffidae > Giraffa > Giraffa tippelskirchi. The sequence goes on along the minus strand of NC_137275.1, from coordinate 81,960,604 downwards.
AATTGCATTTCCTCTCTCAATATTAATAGTTAGTGATTTGTATTTTAGCTAACCAAAAGAAATGTACTACCATCATTTCTGTAGAAACTTTCTGTCTCTAAAAATTTTCTTTGAAAAGACACAAGCCCAGAATATACAAAGCTCCACTCATCTATCATATAGATTGACAAATTATGTTTCCACATTTTAAAAATATTTCTATATATATAAGAACCAGGACCACCCCTGGGGTGAAAAGAAACACCTGAGGCCTTTGCTTTACTCTCTTCATGACAGTATGTGTGTGTGTGCTAAGTCACTTCAGTCATGTCTGACTCTTTGCGACCCTATGGACTGTAGCCCATCAGGCTTCTCTGTTCATGGGATTCTTCAGGCAAGAATACTGCAGTGGGTTGCCATGCCCTCCTCCAAAGGATCTCCTCAACCCAAGGACTGAGCCCACATCTCTTGTCTCCTGCATTGGTAGGTGGATTCTTTACCACTAGTGCCACCTGGAAAGCCCTCATGACAATATAGTTTATAACAAATCTGAATTTAAGCTCTGAAAGAAAATGAAAGTTTAAACTAAGCTGCTGTCTAGACCTAAGATGGAGTTTTCAGTAATTCGTAGGAAACATAATGTAATCAAATTTCAAAAAGTTAAAGGGTGCTGTGTACTGACTTGTGTCTCCCTACCAAAATTCATGTGTTGAAGCCACAACCCTCAATGTACTATCTGGAGATAATTCAGGTTAAATGATGTCTTAAGGATGGGGCCCTAAACCAATAGGACTGCGGCCTTCTAAGAAGAGGAAGAAAGACACATTGCCCTCTCTCCATTATGTGATAAAACAGTAAGATAAACCCTTTGAAAGCCAGGAAGAGAGCTTTCACCAGAACCAGAGCACACCAGCACCCTGACCTCACATGTTCAACCTCCAGAGCTCTAAAAAAAGTGAACTTTTTGCTGTTCAAGCCAACTCAGTCTGGCATTTTGTCATAGCATCCTGATGATACATGGTTTAGTGTATATTTGAGTAGTACACTTTCACTTATTAGAGGTGTGACCAGGGATACATCATTGAAGCATTTCATATCTGTTTTTCCCATACTTACATGATGAATTATTGAAACAGGTTATGTTTATATCAAAAGGGTCATGTCTGTTTAGTCCTCAATATGGTTGCATATAGATTCTCAACTTGATAGCCATGATTCAAGGTTATTGGGGCATCCAAAGCCCCTAGGATATGAACTCCAGTGAAGATTTACTTCAGTGATTTCCTTCCAAGAGTAAAGTTTAGTTGACCAATCCCTCGTTCTTGATATAATATATAATATGGATCTGAGGCATCTCAATAGGTTATATAAAATCTGTACTGCTTTTTCTCTTGGCTACTAACCTAGCAATTTATTTGAATAAAAATCATGTCAAATTATTTAACAGAGGTCACTATGTGTGATTGTAATTTCCTGATACAGCATCTCCAAAATCGTTCAATTTATTTAATTTTTATAAATGTGTCTGTTGCTCTGTGTATTTTTTTCTACATGGAAGTGAGGACTATTGATTCTGTAAATATAATTTCTCAGCATAGAATCCCTTATATCCATTTTTCTCTTTCTATCATGGTGATTGTTTTTTTCCAATGAAGTCAGATCAAATTTGTATCATGTATAGGCAGAAAAGTATGCATGGATAGATATTATTAGACATGTTAGATATTATTTGACATGTTGGCTTTAATATGATTTCAGTTATGACCAGTATCATGCAAATGTATTCACTACACAAAGTAAGGCTTTTTTACATATTAACCATGACTCTGCCTTTCAATCCAGCCAGAAGCAAAGATTTGCACTACATTTTGTTTATTATGTGCAGGTATAATTGTGTCCATTTGTCTTACTGTAGCTTTTTAAGGTTTTAGAGCCACAACTACTCTTCAGTGTTCACAGCACCATGCACAGCTGAGAATTTAAATAGCTATTTCTGTTACTGATGATACTGCTAATAATGATGATTTTGTTTAAATGTATTTCAGGCCACAAATCTAACTGCAGCACTGGGCGTGAAAATCCTCTGAATTTTTTACACTGAAGCAAAGGATGAAGCACAAATTGTGCAGGGTTTGACTTTGTCTACAATTTTCTTGGGGCAATCATCTGTTCCATAAAAAAAAAAATCCTTAAGGTGTTTTCATGATAGAATACCTTTATGACAGCCCATTAGTCCATCATTTCTAGCTATGTACTGTCTTCCTGTTTTCCAAGTCATTTATGAATCAGGATGACAATGACATTTCAAGTCATTGTGACAGGTTTCCAGAGAAAATCATACATGTGTTTCTGTGCACAAACTTGGAAACACAGAGAGCACAATTTATGAAGGCTGAATAGCTCTTTGTGTTGTGTGGCTCTGAGGAAAAGTTAGACTCACTTATCAATTCACAGTCCATCATCTTCCACTAGTCATTGAAGTTCAGAGCTCAACACTGCATGGCTACTTGTCACTTGGACCAAGAAAGAAATAGGAAATGATGTAAACCAATTTCCCTTGACAGGAAAGACACAGATGGAGACGACATTTGGACCATATTGTCTGCTTTCAGGTCATCCCTGAAGCCATTAGCTATCATAATGATGAAACCCGAGTTATTTATTTCCCCACAATTTTCTAATGTGGCAAAAACAGTATTACACTGGGGGCCTGAGTTTCCTCTGAAAGGTTGTGTTGTCCTTGAGAAAAAGCAACACATATGACAGAATATTTTTAGCTCGTAGAAGTAAAAATTACAAATTAGATGAAAGATACATAATGCAGGATAAATATTAAGCTTAGTAGTATGTAAGATTAGACTTTTCATAATACTATTTTGATATTTATATAAAGTATATAAACTTTTCTTGGAGTTCTTGACTCCTAGTACTTTGAGTCAATTCATTCATTTAAGTCCATTATTTGATACCTTCTGTTCATTTATTCTGTTGGTCAGAATGTTTACCTGACCAACAGAATAAATAAACATTTATGGAAAACAATGGCAACAGTGAGAGACATTATTTTCTTTGGGCTCCAAAATCACTGCAGATGGTGACTGCATAGCCATGAAATTAAAAGACGCTTGCTCCTTGGAAGAAAAGCTACGACCAACCTAGACAGCATATTAAAATGCAAGACACTGCTTTGCCAACAAAGGTCTGTCTAGTCAAAGCTATGGTTTTTCCAGTAGTCATGTATGGATGTGAGAGCTGGACTATAAAGAAAGCTGAGCACTGAAAAATTGATGCTTTTGAACTGTGGTATTGGAGAAGACTCTTAAGTCTTCTTAAGACTCTCAAGAGTCAAGATCTCTTAGACTGCAAGAGATCAAACCAGTCAATCCTAAAGGAAATCAACCCTGAATATTCATTGGAAAGACTGATGCTGAACCTGAAGCTCCAATACTTTGGCCACCTGATGCAAATAACTGACTCACTGGGAATCAGTTCCCTGATGCTGGGAAATATTGAAGGCAGGAAGAGAAGGGGAAGACAGAGGATGACATGGTTGGATGGCATCACTGACTCGATGGACATGAGTCTCAGCAAGCTCTGCGAGTTGGTGATGGACAGGGAAGCCTGGTGTGCTGCAGTCCACGGGGTCACAAAGAATCAGACATGACTGAGCGACTGAACCGAATGATGGAAAACTCAGCATTTACCAGGGCTGATGATGTGTCAGAAAACAAAACAAATCAAAAAGAAGAAAAACATTCCTGTACTGATGGAGCCTGGTTCCTAGTAGGGGAGGCAGGTAGTGAAAGTCAATTATATATAATTGTTAAAAGGTGAAAAGTACTATGAGGAAGAGGAAGTACCAGCAGGGCTAGGCAATGGGAAGGAGTGGGGAGGATGAGAGTAGAGTGGAATTGCAGTTCCATGAGGTGATTGAGAGAAGACTCCCTGAGAATATTACACCTGAGCACAACATTTTTAAAATATCTATTTATTCATGGCTGTGTTGGGTCTCAGTTACTGCAATGAGATCTTCATTGCAGGATGCAGGCATCTCGGCCTGGGCCTGCTCAGTAGTTCTGTTGCCCCACAGCACGTGGGATCTTGGTTCCCCATCAAGGATCGAACCCGTGCCACCTGCATTGGAAGGCAGATTCTCAACCACTTGACCACCTGAGAAGTCCCTGAGTGAAATCTTAAAGTGAGGATTTCACCACATGAATGGCTTGGAGACAAGCATTCTCTGAGGAAGGACAACTCATGCAAAGATCACTGGGTGGCAATGTGCTTGGCCTGCTCAAGAAGCAGCCAGAAGACTAGTGTGGCTGGAACAGAGTGAGTGAGGGGAACAATATGGAAGTATAGAGAGTAAGAGCATAGAAACACCAGGGCAAAATTATAAAGGTTTTGTTTTTTTTTTTTAGGTCATGATAAGGATTATGGCTTTTGATTTCAAGGAAAAGGGAACCGTTGAAAGGAATTTGAGAAGAAGAGCACATACCTTGAATTCCTTTTGAACCAACTGAAGAAGGAGCAAGGTGGGAGGTAAGAACTCGATTAGGAGAGTTCGTAATAAACCCAGGCTGAAGAAAATAGGCATTGTATAAAATAATGAACAAACACAGCCTGTGCCCTTAAGTTACTCGTATAGAAAACACAGGCATGGGTAAATGTAATTGTGTTCAAGACTACCAAGTGTACTCAAACAGGATATTGGCACCAGGAGGGAATGATCAATTGTGATTGGGTGCTGTATCAATGTGACTGGGTTCCTCACATGAGAGGAAACAAAATCCCTCCTCTTCAGAAAATGATATTTTCATTATAAAAAGTAAAGTTGACTTGTCAAATTGTACATCAATTTTCTCAAATATGAAATCAACGTTGCTGGTAAAGTTACCAAGGGGGTGGGCATTAGAAATGTATATGACATTACAGATTGCATAATTTGGAAAATTACTGAAGTTCGTGTTGTTGTTTTTTTTCCTTCTTTATAGTTCAGTTGGCTTCAAAAGTTTTGTTAAATTAAAAACAAATAAAAAATTAAAAAACCCTTAACTCTCTATATTCAAGATATAAAATTTTCAAATACAGAACATTAGATACACAGAAAGACAGGATGACCTATTTTCCCTATTTATTCTTTGCATATTCCTCCTTTACTTGTTTTTAAGTATCTCTCTTCCTCTTTGAGGTTTTTTGTTTTTTTCCTTCTTGGGCAGCATCAAAATCCATACAAATAATTTAGACTTGCAAATATTTACAAAAGATTAAGCAGGCTGCAGGAGGTGTCAACCAATCCCCATTTCACAGGAGAGAAAACATTGTAAATATAAATTCCATGAAATATTGCTCTATTGTAAATTACCATTGAAAAGGCTCCATAATTCATTGGTTTCTTATTGAAAATGTACTCATCCAACCGCAATAGATGCTAATATGTTGAATTGCAAAAGTCAAGAACTGTTTTGTGGTTTTCAAAATGCAAAACTAAGAATTCAATTAAGATCAATTGCATTTTATTTTCAAATGCTGGTATTCATATTCAAAGTGCAATTCTGTTGAAGTAGATAAGGTTATATTAGATATGGTTAGATTATAAATTATACAAACCCATAAAATATAATTAACACAAAAAGTACTATACACAACCAATAGGTTAGATGTTACCATATGATTCTTACTTCTAAGCACTCAAGAGACATCCATTAAAAACTGGTTTGAAGAGGGCTAAATTATGAAGTTTGAAAATACAGCTTCCCTGGTGGCTCAGATGGTAAAGAATCTGCCTGCAATTCAGGAGACCTGGATTTAATCCCTTGGTTGGGAAAATCTCCTGGAGAACAGAATGGCAACCCACTCCAGTATTCTTGCCTGAAGAATCCCTTGGACAGAGGAGTGCAGTGGGATACAGTCCATTGCATCGCAAAGAGTCAGACACAACTGAGCAACTAAGACTTCTATATTCATCCTACACTTACTAATTTAAAATTCTTAGAATCATATAAGCTTCCCATCTAGATATTATATAATAATTTTTTATATAAATATGCACTATAATTATATATTTATATGTGTTTTATATAAATAATTGTAAATATAATATACATGTATATTGTAATACTTTTATCATCAACAACTAATTGAGTCTAATACTCAAGTTTCTATGAAAACATTTGCCATCTAGTCATTATCGTTTATCTTGAGTAATAATTTGTGATTTTTTAATAGCAAAAAACATGAGAAACCTGTAATTTCACTCAGAAAAAAATAATAAAATGAAGATAGGATATTAAATATCTTTATGTAAATGAATCATTTTCAGTAGCAAAATGGTATTGCTTCCCATTAGCTCCCTTGAAATGGTTAATCATATAATATATCTTGATATTAAGTCCAAATAAAACTCAGGAGAAATAAACTTTTTTCATGGAAAGAATAAGCCCTGGTTCTAAAAATCCTCATCACATGTACCTGACCTCAGGTAAATAACTTGTGTTTGGGAAAATAGCTGTTCACAGATTATTTTTTAATAATGCAATGCCTTTGTGAAGTAGCAGATATGATTCAGGCACCACCATCCATGTCATTTAGCACTGCTGGACAGAGTAAGCATTTTTCTAAACCATATCATAACTGAAGAAAGACATATTTCCAATTAGAAAATAATTTAAACATCTTTGCAATTCCACATCTGTGCCTCCTTGAAAGGACTATCCACTTTCTCCCATCTGTCTTTTAAAGGCTACTGTTGAAAGGTCAGTTGAGAAAAATAGATCCACTTGACAAGCATAAGAACTGTGTTGAACCATGTTGATTAAGGTTGTCTAGAACTTCTGTGTTACCATTACAATGGGAATTGTAAAAAGTAGAACCAACTTTCTTCTACTAAGAAAAATCCTTAATAAAATAATTGGTATAGGTATGATCAATAGAAAGATTTTCTATATTGCCAGTATATATTTTAATTCTGAAAATTGGCAAATTAAAAACAATTCTTGCCAATTATATTATTTTTATTTTCAAAATTTTACGTAAATAATTTCTAAAACTCCCAAACCACTAATGTTTATATTAGAACTTTTTTATAGTTTGATAGAAAAAAATCAAGTTATTGTTTAATGGAGGCAAGTTTATGTTTTGGGTGATAAAAAAGTTCTGGATATATGTAGTGGTGATGATTATACAATATTGTGAGTATGCTCAATGATGGTGAATTATATACTTAAAAATGATTAAAATGGAAAAAAGGAAGGAACCGTTTACAATTCACCAAAACAGTAAGATACTTATGGGAATAAAATTGAAAAAAAACAGCTTTCTAAGCTCCTCCAATTGTGCCTATTTAAAATCAAAGTGACGTGTGGATAAGAATGTGGTTTCTTTCAATGTATTGGCATTCATTTGTATTAACAGTATAAATTACAAACTGTCATTTTATTTGTAATACGCTTTTTGTCTTCTTGATATGCATTTAGAGGTGCTGACATCTACATTAGTCCTAAATGAAGAAACATAGAAAGAAAAAGGGAGGAAGGAAGGAAGGGAGTGAAAGAGGGAGGAGAAGAGAAAAAACTCTCTCCTGTCTTTCTTGTCCATTCAGCAGTGATGTGAAAATTCTGCTTGCAGTTCTTCTGAAACTAATAATAATTCTGCATTGTAGACAATATTTGAAGCATTTTTGAGGTATTGAAAGTATGGTTTTGTATTTCTAAAGCTGAGCACATTAATTAGTATAAGAGAACATTAGCACTTCAGCAATCTCTCTTGATTACTATGAAAGGTTTCCCCATATATATCATAAATTGACTGATTATGAAGTCTTAAAGGAAGAAGAGACATTAAAACCTGGGAGATATTAAGTGGCTGAAAAAATAAAAAAGAAAGAAATGCTGGCTTTGATTGCTTACTGAAGTAAAAGCATAGTTCAACATAGATACATTGGGCTTCCCTGGTGGCTCAGATGGTAAAGAATCCTCCTGCAGTGCATGAGATCTAGGTTCGATCCCTGAGTTGGGAAGATCCCCTGGAGGAGGTCATGGCAAATCACTCCGTGCCTAGAGAATTCCCATGGACAGAGGAGCCTGGCGGGCTACAGTCCATGAGGTCACAGAGTCAGACAAGGCTGAGCGACTAAGCGTAGCACAGCACATGCATTGCTCAAAAATTAAAAAAAGAAAGAAATGCTGGCTTTAATTGCTTACTGAAGAAAAAGCATAGTTCAACATAGATACATCAAGATAACCTAAAAAGTAAAGGTATGTATGTTCCAACATAGTGTAGAAAAATTTAAGAGTTTTTTCTTTAGTCCAGGAACTGTTTTGCAAGTAGAGAAAGAATAATAGGTCAATAATCTAACAATTTATTGATGTTCTCCCTACTTAGCAAGCAAAAATATTACCACTGACTAGAGGAACATAACATCTAGTTGGCTACCTAACAAGTAAAGATATTAAACAATTATAGAGCTTACTAAGTTTTGTGAGAGATTTGAAAAAATGCCAGACATGAGAAGATTCCAGGAGACCATCACATTCTTGTTTTGCCACTTCCACTTCCTTTCCTTCTCTATTCCCTTCTCTTTCTTCTCCCCCACACCCCGTTTCCTTTTTCAGGCTTACTTTTTCATGAAAGAAGTGTTTTCTCTATGATAGCATGGTTTAAAGACATATAAGAAACGGTATAAAGAGGTACAAATATTGGATTGGCCAGAAAGTTCATAAGGGAAAAACTCAAATGAACACTTTGGCCAACCCTATATATATATATATATATGACAACAGAATGTTTAATATTTACTTTAATTTTTCATAAATATACATACACAAAGTATTCAGAAATCAGAGTACTAATAAGTTGATGGGAAAATAAAGCTTAATTACTTCACACTCTTGCTCATTGACTCTGTATTCCAGCCTTGCTTCTCAGAAGCAGTTATTTTACATTCTTTTGGTTATTCTTTGTAGTACATCCCTATTACTTCAAGTGATAATCAAGAAAAGAAAACGTTCTTGGTCTATCAATTTAGGCACCATCTATTGGTTTTCACTATGGTTGTGGAAATTTAGCTTACATGAGAAACTCAATGTCATTTCCATATCCTTCCCCTATATTTATATCTCAATTTTTGGTTAAATCAATATTAAATTTCTATTATAAAAACTAAGAGTTATTTCTAGGACAAGTAATATACTAAATTATAGGTTTAATTTTTTTTTTTTTGCTTTTACTGGGTTTAAAATCAACTTTGTTCATTTGCTGATATATATTATAACATATAATGGGAGAATAATAGCATCCTAACCAAAGAAGGGAATTATAAAATATCCTGTGCCTGTAATTCTGTATATATAAAACTGTGTGGGGCTAGATTAAAGGAAAATGTACAACTTTTCACTAATTTAATAAGCAGTCTCTACAACTTAGAAACTAATATAAAATGGTGTCTTAGATTATCTTCTTCCAGAAGCAAAGGCTGAGTGAAAATAGTTTACCTAAGAGGTGATCTGGAAGCACCAGTTAGTGGAGTGGATAATAAGACAGAAGGCATGAGTGCTAAGTCACTTCATCCATGTCTTGATTCTTTGTGACACTATGGACAAAGACCTGACCCTAGGCCAGCCACCAGGCTCCTCTGTCTATGGGGATTCTCCAGGCAAGAATACTGGAGTGGGTTGCCTTGTCCTCCTCCAGGGAATCTGCCTTACCCAAGGATCAAACCTTCCTCTCTTGTGCCTCCTGTATTGACAGGTAGTTTCTTTACCACTAGTACCACCTAGGAACCCTAAGACAGGAGGAAAGGAATCCAATACAGAACACAGTAATGAGCAGATTATTATTTTACTTAACTAGGGCTATGGGCTTCCCAGGTGGCTCAGTGGTAAAGAATCTGCCTGCCAATGCAGGAGACACAGGTTTGATCCCTGAGTCAGGAAGATACCCTGGAGAAGGGAATGACTACCCAGTCCAGTATTCTTGGCTGGGAAATCCTATGGATAGAGGAGCCTGGAGGGCTACACAGTCCATGGGGTCTCAAAAGAGTCAGACACAACTTAGCAATCAAACAACAACTGTGGTTCTACAGGGAGCTTTAGAGGGACTGCATGGTAAATCTTCAGGGTTGCCTCACTGAGGAACAAAAAGTTTGCAGATTTATTCATCAACTCCTGTTAGTTATTGGATGAGAAACACTTCCAGGAACATCAACATCCCAGTCCTGACACACTTGCATAGGACCAAGTGCTTTCCAGAGGTCAGAGAACCCTGCAAGCAGATACATAAACATTTGCAATAGAAATCTGCCAGGTTAGCGTATGCAGGAACTGTGTACAAAACCGAACTGTGTACAAAACTGTGTGCAAAACCGAACTGAGTGAAGCACCAACAACACTTGCCTCTTTTTTCCCACCTTCTATGAGGATAGAAAATATACAGCATTGATCTCTGCCCTAAATTCTTGAAACCCTTATTATTCCCTAAATGATAAGAGCACTAGGAACATCTTTTGTTCTAATATTTGACCTTTGACTACAGTCCCTGACACAGAACTTCTAAAACCCTTGGAATTTCCCCAGTGATCAAAGTGTCTTGTTCTAAAAAGATATCGCCAGGTGGGCTCCTGGATGGGGACTGGTCACTAGGAAAATCAAACCAGAATTGTAAGCTTGGAATTTTCAGCCTTACCCGCCTCACTTCTCCAGAGAGGAGAGAGGTGCTGGAAATTGAGTTAATAATTCATCATACCTATCTGATGAAGCTTCCCAGGAAATCCTAATATATACTAAGATTCAGAGAGTGGCAGGTTTGTGAACACATTCACATATCAGAAGGGTGACATATCCTAAATCCACTGGTACAGATGCTCCTGGGCTCAGGATCTTCCCAGACCTCACTATGTATCTCCATATGACTGTTTGTCTCTATCCTTTACCCTGAATCCTCTAAAAGCCTGTTAAACATAAGTATGTGATCCCCTGAGTTCTATGTGCCTTTCTAGCAAATTAAGCCAAGGTGGGGGTTGTGAGAACTTCAAATTTATAGCCAGTGAGTCAGAAGAACCAGTGACCTGGTCTTGCAGTTAGCATCTGAAGTGGGAGGGGAACAGTCCTGTGGGACTGAGCCTGTAACCTGTGGGGTCTGAAGCTGTCTCCAGGTAGGTCGTGTCAGAAGTCAGTTAAATCATAGGACATCCAACTGGTGTTGCAGAGAATTGCTTGCAGGGACACATCCATCTTAGGAGGGTCATGCATAGAGTAGTAGTGTGAAAGCAAAGGAGAAGCACAGCAGGAGGACTGAATTTTTCCCAAAACATCTTCACCTCAGCCTCCGTAGAACTGAAGCCATGAAATGAAGCCTCCACTGCTCCTCAGAGACCCCTGCCTCTCTCTCTCACCTGTGATACTCAGCCTCAGCCTACATATCTGTCTGTATGGAGACAGTCCCTCTAAAACTCATACGATAGTTTGAATATGAGTTCATCTCTGTTTGCTTCATACATCATATATTAGTCCACACAGGCTGCCAGAACAAAGTACCATAGTCTGAATGGCTTCAACTACAGAAATTGTCTCATGGTTCTCGACGCTGGGAAGTCCAAGATCTGGTGCAAGCCAGTTCAGCTCATGATGAGGGCTCTCTTTTTGGCTCACAGGTGGCTGCCTTCATGCTATATCCTCACTTGGGGATAAGAGAGAAAGATAAGGGAGCACTCTGGTGTCTCTACTTATAAAGACACACATTTTAATGGATCGAATCTCTAGCCTTATGATCTCAATTAACCTTAGTTATACTATAATGGTCCTATCTCCAAATAAAATTACATGAGGGTGCTGGAGTTCAACATATCAATTTTAGGGGACACAAATATTCAGTTCATAACATATCGTGAGAAATCTCACATTTTTGATCATTCTTTATCTTCTAGAATCCCTTTCCATAAAGATCTGTTGTTGCTGTTTTTGCTGTTTAGTCCCTAAGGGTCTGACTCTTTTGAGACACCATGGACTGTAGCCTGCCAGACTCCTCTGTCCATGGGATTTCCCAGGCAGGAATACTGGAGTGGGTTGCCATTTCCTTCTCCAGGGGATCTTCCCAGTCTAGGGATCAAACCCAAGTCTCCTGCATCAGCAGGCAGATTCTTTACCGCTGAACCACATGGGAAGCCCACGAGGATCTGTACATCTACTCAAACTCCTAAAATCAGTCACAGAACTCTGAAATGTTTTGTTAGTCATTAGAGAATCCCCTATATCCTAAATCTTCCTTCTGATGTTTCTCTTCATATTTTTACCTCTCTGAAGCTGAAAAAATAATATTAAAGATATGAGAGAATAGTCTGTCTTGGAAGTGATAAGCTGCATGAATTTAACAAAAGCAACCCATTGTTCTTGAAAATTTTTCTTTACATTTACCCTTTTCAGTATCAAGTTCACCTTTGCTCAGTCTTATTTTGTGTTATTTCTATTGACTTATAGTTGATGTAAAATATTGTATAATTTAAAGGTATAAAATATAGTGATTCACAATTTTTAAAGGTTGTACTCCACTTTCAGTTATTTTAAAATATTGCCTGTATTCCCTGTGTTGTATAATATATCCATGAGCTTTTTTTTTATACACAGTAGTTTGCACCTTTTAATCCTCACCCTATACTGCCCCTCCCTTATCCATCTCCCAACTGGCAAGTGCTAGTTTGGTTTCTGTATCTGTGAGTCTGTTTCTTTTTTTTGCTGTATTCACTAGTTTGTTTTATTTTCTATGTCTCACATATAGTATTTTTCTTTGTCTGAATTATTTAGCTTAGCCAAATGCCTACCAGGTCCATCCATGTTGCTGCAAATGGCAAAATTTCATTCTTTTTATGGCTGAGATGTATTTCATTATACCTTTTTTTATTAATTCATCTCTTCATGGACACTTGGGTTGCTTTCATATCCTGGCAGTTGTAAATAATGCTGCTTATGAACACTGAGGTTCATGCATCTGGTGGGAATGTAAATTGATGCAGCCACTGTGGAAAACTTAATGGAAGTTTCTCAAAAAACTAAAAATAGAGCTACCATACAACCCAATATTTTTGTTCCTGGGTATGTATCTGTACAGTCTTTTCAAACTTCACTCAGCTACAACTTACTTCCATAGACATATCCTAAGTGCTAAAATCAATGGGCATTTTTTGGTAGGCATGCTGCCTGAACTCTACACCCTTTGCTGCCTTTAGCTCCCTTCTTTTTCTTGGATTCCAGAAAATATTATTTTTTTCTTTATTCTTTCTAACACCTATTCCTCATAGTCTTTCACTGGTTCATTTCTAGTATCATCTCCCCTAATTAGTAACCTGATCTCCCGCATTCATATTTTCTGCCCTCCCTGCTTAGTATTCCCTAGATAATTTTATTTCCATTCCTTCCCTTTCTCTTTCTTCCATTAACTCCCAGATATCCACCTTTCAAATCTGACTTTTTGCTGATTTACAGACTTGCACTTTTAGTTTTGTATTGAGGCTTTTTTTTTTTTTTAATTTTCTTGATTTACTATTTTGAAACATGAACTCAATCTGCCTCTTATACATACACACCTTCTTGTACCCTCTGCTTGGAATCAAGGACTCAGTATCCATCCAATCCAGGGTCAATAAACAACCATCTATATCATACTCAACTAATTCAAAATAGTTATTTTTAATCCCTCTAGAACCACTTCTCTTTATTATAACTACTCATTTATTTAGGTTCTCCTCATTTCTCAAGGATTATGAAAATAGCTTCCTAATTGTCTTAACCGTGAAATGCTATCTTGACACAGTGACCCAACCTGTCATTTTAGATTAATAGTCTGGTCAAACACCTTGTTTTAAACATCTCTGGCTCCTTTTGATTCTAGAATAAGATGTAAACTCTTTGGCTTGAGAAATAAAATATTTCCTCCTTTCTTTCATTCAGCTTTGCCTCTGGCCACTCGTTCCCTTGTTCCTTATGTTCAGAGCAGTCCAAACCCCAGTCCTTCCCCACCTATCCCCAGTATCTGTGACTTTGTCATATTTTTCCCTCTGGTTTAAGTACTCTTTTGAATGCTTCTCCACCCAAACTTCTTTCAAGACCCAAGTGACTAATAACTCTTATGAAAAAGTGACAGTGTGAAGGAATCTTAATTTTGGAAGATCAGTCAGGATAAATAATCATGACAGCATCTATGCTCCTGAAGCACTGCATGAACTTCTATTACAGCATTTATTAAATTGCTTGGTAATTAGTTACAAACTTATACCAGATGTAAGATACTCATAGCAAACACATCCTAATGTTTGCTTGTTTGTTTGTTTATTTTAAACAAAGAGAAAGATGAAGGATGAACTCCTAGTCATGGATGAACTCCTAGTCATGGATGAACTCCTAGTCCTAAAGACTAAGCTTGTATCTTAGTTCTTCCATGGACCAATACTGTGATCCAAAGCAAATCTCTTAACCTTGCCCCAGTTTCTCTTCCACCAAATTAAGATAATAACTTCTTTATTTTGAGAATGTTATGGAATAATATACATATGGTTCCACAGATCACAGTTCCCAGATCATAGTATGTAGTCTGCAGTGTTGGTTCCCTTCCTTATTAACTTCTTCTTTTCATCCCTGAACAGTGTCAGTACATAGGGTGTTAAATACATGTATGTGCATAAATCCTTTTGTTTATCATATTCATTGTATCCAAACCATCTGAAAACTTAATAGCTTACAGCAATGACAACTTTTATTATGTTCCTGAATCTGTGATCTGGGCTGGGCTTTCTGGGGACAGCTTGTCTGTGTTCCACTCAGCATCACTAAGGTGACTCATAGGTTGAAAGGCTGAAATTATGTGAAGAGTCCCTCATCACCTGCCTGGCATTTGATGCTGGCTGTTGACTTAGACCTCTGCTTGGGCTGTGGCCAGAACTCCTTCACCTCAGCATTTCATGTGGCTGCTTGTCTTCCTCACAGTGTGATGACTGGGGTCCAAGAGCAAGTGTCCTGAGAGAGAGAGTCAAGAGGAAGCTGTGGTACCCTTTATGATTTAGCCTAGAAATTATGCAGCGTCACTTCTGCCACATTCTATTAGTAAAAATTGATTAACTAAGACTAACCCATATTAAAATAGAGGGGAATTAGACTCATATTTTGATGGGAATAGTGTCAAAGAATTTGCGTACTTGTTTTAAAACCATGTGTTCCTCCACCAGTCAATAGTATTCTGGTGTGTTGACTATATGGATGAGCCCACTTGAAAGCATCAGGGTTCCAATATACAAATTAGGGATCTATTAAAGTAAAGAAAGTTTGGGATTGACATGTGCACACTGCTATATTTAAAATAAAATGCTTTTCAATGAAAATAATTAAATAAAAGGAAAAACAAACCCAAACCCAGAATTCCAAAGTATTCCTGTATACTAATTCCAGATGTGCCCAGCCTAAAAGCTAGCTAAGCCTTAATTACAACCAAGTCACTTAACTGTTGAGCCTCAGTTTTCCCAGATCTAAAGTGGGGATAATGATTATTATGCAGACAGTTGTACAAAGTTTTGAGACTCAGAACTAGTTCATGTAAAGGCATTATGAATTCTGTAACGTAGAAAAAGCCAAGTTATTTGAGTAGAGGTAGATGAGAAAAACCATTCTCCTTTTACATAACAAAGTAATTATGTTCTTATCTTTTTCAGATTTGCTTTTACTGCTGGCAGTAAAGACTGTTTGTCCTTTGATTTTCCCTGTATAAGAAATGTAGTTTTAAAAAGGCCACTACTCTTACCTAGGTACCAGGAAGGTTAATTAGCTCTTGATGCAAGATGTTTTGGAAGTGTCCATTGCAGTATTACATATCCCACCCCATTGATACACTCTATATTCAGTCTTGTATTTCAAGAGAGTAAAAGGAAGTGACATTCTGTAATCTAAGCTTGTTCTGTTTAAAAAAATGGATTCTAGGTTTATAGAAAATGTCACAGAAAATCAAAGAAAATGTCTGACATTTAAACAACCAAGAACCTCAATACTCAATATATAAGATGAAAAGGATAACTAATGTGTGCACTCTTAACTATGCATTACATTTTTTATCCTTTTGCTTAATGATGAACACCTTGTACTTATATAGATTGTTTCCTTAATAACATTTAAATTTTCCATGATTTCACCGTTCAGTTCAGTTCAGTTCAGTCACTTAGTCATGTCCGACTGCGACCCCATGAACCGCAGCACGCCAGGCCTCCCGCTCCATCACCAACTCCCAGAGTCCACCCAAACCCATGTCCATTATGTCGGTGATGGCATTCAACCATATCATCTTCTGTTGTCCCCTTTTCCTCCTGCCCTCAACCTTTCCCAGCATCAGGGTCTTTTCCAATGAGTCAGCTCTTCACATCAGGTGGCCAAAGTATTGGAGTTTCAGCTTCAACATCAGTCCTTCCAATGAACACCCAGGACTGATCTCCTTTAGGATGGACTGGTTGGCTCTCCTTGCAGTCCAAGGGACTCTCAAGAGTCTTCTCCAACACCACAGTTCAAAAACATCAATTCTTCAGCACTCAGCTTTCTTTATAGTCCAACTCTCACATCCATACATGACCACTGGAAAAAGCATAGCCTTGACGGACTATATGACCTTTGTTAGCATAGTAACGTCTCTGCTTTTTAATATGCTGTCTAGGTTGGTCATAACTTTGCTTCCAAGGAGTACGCGTCTTTTAATTTCATGGCTGCAATCACCATCTGCAGTGATTTTGGAGCCCCCCAAAACAAAGTCAGCCACTGTTTCCACTGTTTCCCCATCTATTTGCCATGAAGTGATGGGACCAGACGCCATGATCTTAGTTTTCTGAATGTTGAGCTTTAAGCCAACTTTTTCACTCTCCTCTTTCACTTTCATCAAGAGGCTCTTTAGTTCTTCTTAGCTTTCTGCCTTAAGGGTGGTGTCATCCGCATATCCTAGGTTATTGATATTTCTCCCTGTAATCTTGATTCCAGCTTGTACTTCATCCAGCCCAGTGTTTCTCATGATGTACTCTGCATATAAGTTAAATAAGCAGGGTGACAATATACAGCCTTGACGTACTCCTTTTCCTATTTGGAACCAGTCTGTTGTTCCATGTCCAGTTCTAACTGTTGCTTCCTGACTTGCATACAGGTTTCTCAAGAGGCAGTTCAGGTGGTCTGGTATTCCCATCTCCTTCAGAATTTTCCACAGTTTATTGTGATCTATGCAGTCAAAGGCTTTGGCATAGTCAATAAAGCAGAAATAGATGTTTTCTGGAACTCTCTTGCTTTTTCGATGATCCATCAGATGTTGGCAATTTGATCTCTGGTTCCTCTGCCTTTTCTAAAACCAGCTTGAACCCACCATTAAAGAATATTATCCCCCTTTAGTTATCTTTATATGAAATTCTTCATTACTTAATCTATAATGCACTTTTTTTCCCACTCCTTTGTCTATCCTTATGTATCCATATGATAAGATTCCGGTAATTAGCCAGTTAATCAAAATGTTGATGGATCTTCAAAGAAAATAGTCTACATATTTGTCTGGACTGAAGTGGAAGATGCCTCTTCAGCACAAGGCTTTGCAGATGAAGTTAAAACAGAAGCCCCCATGTGCAAAGAGATATTTCAGACACATAACTGACAAGGTATCTAAATCTGAAATATATGAAATATTGCTACAAATAAATGATAAAAGTAAAACAAAAAATGAGTGTAGAATATGAACAAGAAATTCATAGAAGAGAAAATCCAAATTGCTGATAAACACAGAAAAATATACCCTGTATTACTAGAAGCAAAGAATAATGTATTTATATAAAGCAATAAAGAAATAATATGCATATTCATTAAATGATCTAAGTTCTAAACTCAGACAAAACTTAACAAAACCAAGTTTTGCTAGAGCTACTAAAAGTGAGAGTCTCATAATTGCTTTCTGTTAGCCTGCAATACTACATAGTGACAATGAGTATAAATACACACAATTAAAATAAATATTTTAAGAAATCATATATGCTAGTAACTACATCTGTTACAGTCATTTATTCAATCATAAAAGATTGAGTACATTCTAGAGTCCATAGTAGATTGTCCTAAATCTAAGATGACTGGGCTTTAACAGTGAGAAAATGAGTATAGAGGAAACTTTAAAATGTAGAGCACACAACAGGCACTCAATAAAGAGTAGATTTAATACTATTTCTTGAGGTTTTCAGCTATTAGTTACAAGGGTTATATGCTATTGTACACAAGTCAGTTTATGATCATTCATAAAAAATACAGTAAGTGTGTAAATTCTAGAGATAGACTGATTTATATTTCCAATCCTGTCCTGTAGGATGATTTCTTTTAAGAAATGGACTTCTTGCAGCTTAGAATATAATTTCCAAAGACAGCTCGAAATATGGATTCGCAACGTGTTACATATCAAATAACTTTTATAGAAATGAAATGATGTGCTCTGGGGGAAAGAATGTTAGCCAACTCAAAAAGCATCTTAAGTGATCCAGATGATATTAAGGGCACAGATACTAAATAGAGAACTGTGAAATGATAGAATGAAATAAAACAACAATACTATGATAATGTATGACTTAACATAATATTATAGTGTATGTGTGCATGCATGTTTAGTCACTCAGTCGTGTCCGACTCTTTGTGACCCCACGGACTGCAGCCCGTCAGGCTCCTCTGTCCATGGGGATTCTCCAGGCAAGAGTACTGGAGTGGGTTGCTATGCTCTCCCCTAGAGGATCTTCCTGACTCAAGGATCAAACCTGTATCTTTTACCTCTCCTGCATTGGCAGGCGGGTTCTTTACCACTAGCACCACCTGGGAAGCCCATTATAGTATATACAGGTAAGTTAATACAATTATACCTACTTCACCAAGAATAGGAAAAACATAATTGAAAAATTGCTTTGCATTTTCATATCTTCCAAATGGGAAAGTAGAGGATGATCTTATTTTAAATATTGACATATATCCACACTTAGTATAATCTACCCTGCTTTAAAATTCTTTAGTGTCTCCTCACTACTATTAGGACAAAGTTTAAGCCTCTTAGGGAAACATGCAAGGCTTCTAGAATCAGTTTTCCCTAACTCTCCAGTTTTTTTTTGTTTTACTGTCCCTTAAAGTTCAGCATTACAGAACTGTGTGCTGTTTTCTTCTAGAGTTAAATTCTCCCCTGTTCTTTACCCTATCTTATCTTCTGGTCCAAGACACTTCAAAGCTTCAATTCCTGTCATGCCTCCTGTTTGAAAAATTCCCTGAACAAAACCTCTTACCACTTCCTTTTTTTCTTGCAAAGCATCTTTTTCCTATCTTTTACATAGCACTGTATTATAATTTCTTTTCTAAAATACTAACATTGTGAACAAGAGTACATAGTAGCTTCTAAGTTAGATAGGAATTATCCAAGCTTTGTCATTCAAAAGCTGCATGACCTAGGATAATTTACTTAACTTCTCTAATTCATTTGTAAACTGTGCAAAATAATATTTAATATTATTCAATAATAGTAATATGATGTTTTAGGCTTAAATAAGTTATAAAAAGAATGGATACAGATCATACCCAAATTACTATTATCAATAAATAAAGATACTATTATCATATTATTCTTGCTATTATTAATATTATTTTCTCTTTCCTTCTCATAGCATGTAAGATTTTTGGCATTAAATGGAATTGTTTTATTATTTGAGTCACCTAAGGCTGATGCTTTCACTGGAATATGCTACATTCTTAATGCTTGGATACTTAAATAAATGAATGAGTGGGACTGCTAGAAATTAGGAAATGACAAATTATAGTTTGTCCCATAGAGAATAAAAGAGAATGATTGATTTTCTTTTTTTCTAGAAATCATATGTCTACAGCATTACTCTGTGTTGTTGCTTAGCAAAATCTTCCATGACCTAAACATGAGAAGCACATGAAGAACCTTAAATTTCATCCTCTGAATGCAATCATCTCCTTAAGATAATGTGCTGTTACTGTTTACCTTGGAAGTTATTAGACCAGAGCTCGCTCGCTCTCTCAGTCCTGACACTTAGTTACAGACCCTGAGAAGTCTGAGATGAGAGAAATAAATGTTGCAGTGTCAGGGGCTACAAGCTATAGGATGAGGTAAGGAAGGGTACTTTTGAAAAACAAGGCATTACCCAATAGTATGGGAACAAATGGATGAAGGAGGAGCTGAGAAGAACTGATGACAATAAAAAAGATGGGAGAGTCTCCAAACCCAAATGGCTGTTTCCTAGCATTTTATTTAAAAGGTTTCAACTGTGGTATTCATGATGTTGACAATGACTTATCTGAACGTGTTAAAAGTACTCTGAGACTGTAATTCCTCCCTTTTAGGTGGCCGAATTACTGAGCAGTCTAGTTTAATTCTGGTAAACATTTTCCCAGTGAGGTTTGCTAATATTCCCACTGGACAGATTGGAGAAGCCACTGAAGGCCAGATAGATATTCCACTGTAAATAAATTGACATTGCCGTTCATCACTAGTCCCTTGAGACTTTAGTCAGCATTGATTCCATAGAGCCTATAAGTCCTGGTAGAGCTCAGAAAAAATTGAATTTTAGAATCTCTGAGAGTAAGTAGTCCCTGAAATAGAAACACATACAACAAAACCAGCAGTCTTCTTCCCGCTAACTTCCCCTCCTCTTCCAGCTTCAGGAAATCACTCACGTCATCATTATCCTCATCATCCTGCTTTAATTAAACACCACTACCTCTAATATGTGTACCGTACACATGACTTTCAGTGCCAACGTCCTGTAACAAGATGTCTGATTGGCATAGTGGGCAAGTACAGATATGTCTGAGGTCAGCTGCTCAAGGAAACACATTACAACAGAAATTCTCTTAAGAGAATTAAGATGCAGAGTTGAAGAAATGGCCACAGCCTTCACCATTCTGGTAGTATCCCATGAAATCAAATGTAGTGCACTCTTCCAGATTTCTATAATGAAAAACTATGGGTTACAGGTCGGTTTGTTTCAATTCCTCCCAGGGAGTAAGAAAGTGAAGGCTGTTGTGCTTTGCTTGGAGCCAATCACTTTTAGAGTCCAGGCTATGAGTCCTCCACCAGCCCTTATTCTCAAAACTCCTTTCTTCTTTCAGATGTTTTAATGACTCTTTGGGCACTAAAGGGGGCGGAGTATATGCTTGTCTTTTCTCCTATTTCCTTCTCTATATCGCCTTTAGTATCTTTCATAATTACCCCAAGGCAGATGCACCATCACAAGTACTTTGGTAAAGACGAAACAGCATAATTTTTCAAAATATTTCTGAAATACATTCTTCTTTATTTTTCATTAAAAATCTTATTTTCCACGCTTTTCAAAAAAGAACAACTTCACAGTGACATCTCTAACAGGCAGATTTTGGATAAAGTCACTATCAAATTACATTCAAAATCAGAAATACTAACAGAGAATTTTTGTGACAGTGAATACTGCATCTATCCCTGGAACATGTTGCTTGCTTTCAGGGATCATACCTGAAACAATACTGACTGACAGGTCCCAAAACAGCTCACCTCTTATGAGGACAGTATAAAGAGCCAGTGGGCTCCACTTCACAAGTATGAAACTGATCCTCTCATTGACATGGCCCTACTGTCCTGTCAACTTTCCCAGAGTGAAGTCTTAGAGAAATAAACTTGCCTGCAATGCAGCTTCATGTCAAATTCGCATGTGGCATAGCATATGGAATGACAATTGGGTGACTGGTTTCTCAGACCTGAGAAGATGCGAGGAAAAGATCTGCAGAAGAGACACATCTCTCGTTGAAGAGGCAGCTGCCCAACACGCATTGTCTCCCTGTAGACTGGTACTGGCAAGGACAACTGTCTTGACTGAAAAGAACACTGCCAAGAAACTGACCTTAGGGGGAACGGCACAGCACAGAGCACAGTATTTACATTTCTTTGAAGTCTCTTTCAAGTTTTGAAAATCCCTCCTGAAAATACACTCAACTGTGACTAGAAATGTATTTTCTATTCTCTTAGAATGGTTGTGAGGTTAGGAGACACACTGAAAATGACACATTCACTCTTCCCCATCTCTGTATTCTCCAATTTTTTATGCAGCCTGACTAAAATAAAGCAGTCCAACAGATTAGCAATACTAAATATATGCATTTAGGTTTCCCTCTTATCTCATTCTCAGTTTAGTAGCTTAGAGTCTCAACTGAAAACTATGCTAAATCCACATTATATTTTGGTATCCCACACGTTCTGGAGAGAGAGCAAAAATCCCCTCTGATTCTTTCTTTAATTTGCAACTATTGCTAAGTATTTCAGCATTATACCCCTTTACCACACAACTGTCAGTAAAGAACACTTTGAAGATAGCTTATAATCCTTTATGTGAGTGACAGCTTGTTTCATAGCATTTTATTTGAGTCAACTTGAAAATCCCACCAATCAGAAATCCCATTCTAGCTCAAAGAAATGAATTTTAATGTATTAAATACTATCCACTGTAGAAAACACCTTGTCAGAAGAAAATATATACAAAACATCAAAATACATAGACGTTCATGTAGTGAGATTATCAGTGAACATTTCAGAAGTTTTTGTGTTTTTCAGTAGTAGGAGCCTATGAAGTTTCTCATAAGCCTCTCAGAAAAAATAATTCACATTAACTTATTTTACAGTGTTTCTGTCTTTTACCACAAAATGATGATTCATTTCCACAGGATCTAAAATTTACAACTCTAAATGCCCTCATGAGTGAACCTAGTTTACCTATGTTAGTTTTTCAGGTACTAATAGAGCTGCTTTGAACTTCATTCACTAAACTCCATCACATTCACACTGACATTTACTGACACAATGTTCTATAGTTTAGCTATCACGCCTTAGCCATTGTCAGCTTTCCGCTGGAACACAGTAAGAGTTTATTTTGTGTGTATTAAACTATATTGAACCTTTGTATCTGGACCTTTTTACTTGTCCCATTATGTGGTCACCTTTGCTGTCCCTTTTTTCCCCAACCAGTCAGGATTCTAAGATAAGCATTTCAGCAGCATATTGAACAGTCTAAAACCAATGTCATTTTAAGTCTTTTTTCTCCTCATCAATCAGTAGTCAAGGTCATTCCTTTCTGTTTACTCTTATTTACTTAAAATCTGCAAAATATTAGCCACGAATATTAAAAAAAAGAAGCAATAACAAAAGCAAAGCAAAAACTTCTGTTGCAAACATCATACAAGATGCTTAGATTCAGGGAAAACGTGACCTTAAATCCCAGTTCTGCTACTTGTTCACTATTTGGCATTTCGCAAGTAACAAAAGCTATCTGAGCCTCAGTTTCTCCTCTATAAAATCAGAAAGTTATCCTCAATTTTAGAGTCTTTGTGTGAATCATGAAGTCATATTATCTGAGTTTTAACTTACTCAGAATGAAGTAGTTTTGCTCGAGAAAGAATAACGTAAATGGAATGAGTGATCCCATCAGCTATCCTATCAAATCCAGCTCTTCCCCAGAGTAAGCAGGACATGAAGGATGTATAACTGTCTAATTTTCATGCAACATGTTTCCAAAATGTAAGCTTCCAATTTCAAACAGAAATTGCAGTCTGCTTCAGTGCTAAAAGAAAACCTGGCAGTATTAGATTTAAGGAAAAGCAGTTAAGCAGTCCTTACTTAGAAATTCTCAGTCAGTATATTTGAGTATCTGAAATATACCCCCTACTGGCTGACTTTAGAACCTAACACTTGTTCAGATGGTAAAGAATCTGCCTGCAATGCAGGAGACCTGGGTTTGATCCTTGGGTCGGGAAGATCACCTGGAAGAGGGAATGGCTACACACTCCAGTATTCTTGCCTGGAGAATTCCATGGACAGAGGAGCCTGGCAGCTACAGTCCATGGGATCACAAAGAATTGGACATGACTGAGCAACTCTATTCTACAACAATGTTTTTAAATTTCCTACCTAACCCATCATGTCTCACATATTAATGGCATTCAATCACATTAAGTGATTATTATTCATCATTTTATTGCTACAATAAAATAAACACAACTGCTATAATTTTTTAGCTTCTTGTTGGCATGAAATGTGAAAGTCACTAAGTCATATCTGACTCTTTGCAACCCCATGGATTATAGCCCACCAGGGTCCTCTGTCCATGGAATTCTCCAGGCAAGAATACTGGAGTGTGTAGCCATTCCCTTCTCCACGGAACCTTCCTGACCCAGGGTTCAAACCTGGGTCTCCTGCATTGCAGGCAGATTTTTTTACCATCTGAGCCATCAAGGAAATCATGGCCCTAACAGTGGTTCTTGGCAACATTTCCACTTTCCTCAAGTCCCATATTCATTCTTTCCTTTTCATTTGTAGCAGACATTCAATTTCCACTATTACTCTCAAATTAATATTATCCAGGATAACTGTACCTTTGTCACACTTTTCCCATGTAAAAGCATCACTTTATATTTAATCTCCCTCTCTTCCTTTGGCCAGTCTTTGAAGAAAATTAAACCTTCTACAATTTAAGTTGAAGACCTCACCCATTCTTAAAGGTCTTGTTTTATTCACTTTCATGTTAATCATAATAGTAAAAACACATATTGTATTTTATAAATATCTGGCATATACTAAGTGTTTTGCTTTAGATACAATTCCTGTTACTATCTTGCTTTCCTATTTATTTTTAACATATTTGTGTGGATCTCTGTAAAATATATTCCTAAAGTTCATCTGGTTTCAATATCTGTAAATATGGGATCATACTGTATATAGTAGTGTGTAACTTGCTTTTACCTTTCTATAAAATTTTTTTGAAATTCTTCCAATATAATATTTTATACTATAGGTTTTTTTCATTTTCACTGTCATATAATATTCCACCCTATGAATATATGACCTTTGAATTATCCAATCTCCTGTTAATAAATGTTTGTGTTATTTCCATATTTTTGTATTATACACGGTGATATCCAGGTCATTTAAGTCAAAGTCTAGACACAAAGTGTTCATGTGGATTGGTCAGTATCATCTATCAGTGTTCTTTCAATTAATGTGAAACTAGTAATTTACTGAATCACAGTTCTCCTTCCTCTTTAAATCCTTCTGTATTGATCATCTATTTAGCAACCTGTCTCTCTATAAAACAGTATTTAAGAAAAACTTGACCACCACTTTGCAAAGAATTATGGATTTTCAATTTGTTTCTTATTAAAAGCAGTTTTATTTCAATGAAAATGACTAAAGAAGACACAGTTATATTGCTATTATTGAGTTAGAGAGACACAAAATACATTTTGAATGTATTGAATAACTTTAACCTTCATAAAGGATCATATTTTAATCAACAACAGAGATATTCAAAGGCTCCTAAATGTTTGTCTCTGCATGACTAGAGCTCCACTGAAGGATCACAGTGTCTAATGAATAAATCCATTAAGAACTTGTCAATAACATAGAGAAATGTTTTATTTGCTTTACTAACAGCCTATAGGAAAAAATTATCTTTCAATATCTTTGCTAAGCTAATGGGCTAGCATCTGATATATAGAGCAAATTATATAATCATTACAACAGATAATTCTGAGTTTAGAGTCATAGATTTAAACCCATTTTGGACTTTGCTATTAGTCATATCATTAGTATACATTGATTGTTCTGATTGGCTAATCATTTAATTAGGAAATAGATAACATTTGTTAATAAACTGACTTAAGACAGTTCTCAAACTCTGGGAGAGGATTAGTAGTCCTTTATTTTGTGTAAATATGTACATGAAATCTGACAGTGAAATTTAATATCGCACTAGGTGTAAATTTTAAAATAATTCCAATAGAAATAGATGAAGGAAATATATGCACACATAATTTTGTTACTAACGAAAATAAAATAAACTAGTTAGAAAACTTGAAAACCATCAGAGAAATGATTTTGTTTATTGCATTTCTTTTGTTTTGGGGCTCTAACCAATATAAGTAAAGCCTGTTTTCTAGAATCAGTTAACATGATAGTTAATCATGTTGCTCAAATATAGAAACACAGTTCTGAAGTACAATGAGAAAGGCCTTAAGTTACACTAGTTCACAGAACATTTAAACTATCATGTGTGTTCCCTACAGAGCTTCCTCTGTTACAAATAACACTGACACAAGAGGAGGAGTTGAACATTCTGGTTAAAGGGTAACGGATGGTACAAAATGTAATGCTAAAAAGGTATGAATAAGACATAAGGAAATTGTTTCAAAGGCCAGTCCAGTGTCTCTTTGATACAAACCCAGGGGCCCTTCCATTTCCAATGAGCTCAATTAGCCCCTTTGCTTCATGACATCACAGAGTGACTGCTTTAAACTGTGCTTCAAGAGCCTTTTATACACAAGAATTAACTGTCTCATTTAATTTCAGTTAATGTAAGTGAGCTTCTGAGAAGGAACTGCTCAGTTGTAACACTGAGCTCGGAGCCAGGCTGGCTGATTAATTCCTAGCTGTTTGAAGTGCTTTCTTCTCTTATCTTGAGCTGTGCAGGCCTCACTATAGCCTGAGGAGACCTGAATCTAAGTCTTAGAGAGATTTTTGTCTCCTCTCTACAGAGAGGAATGGAGAACAGATAAGCACTGTGGCACAAAACCAGAAACAAACCAGGAACTTGTTGCCAATTTTGAAAAAGGCATGGGATGTGAAGCTGCATAGAAAACCCCCAAAAAGCTCATAATTTGGCGTCCTTGTATCTGACTTTCAATCCACTGGTACACTGTGCAATTTTAATTGAAAATTACTATTGCCTAGAAACTAACATTACTCTAAAGATGTCCGAGTTAGTTCCAGTTGAAGTTTTTTTACATAAAATGAACATTAGCAGTGATGAAAAAGGAAGGGAGAGGCTGAACATGGTGAGTCATTAAGGCAATGATTAGGACACTTTCCCAGATTTTATTGTATAACCTTTTGAAATCCTCATATAATCTGCTTTGCAATTCTCAGGAGAGTCCTTTTATGATCTTCAAAGCAAAAATATGCCTCAGCATGAACTTCCTAATAAACATATCACGGCATACCTTCCAGTTTAAGATAAAAAGGGAATCATTTTTGTGTGGTAATTTCATGACTACCCCCCCTTATGTTTTCCCATTCACCTGTACACATGTCCTGGTCCCCATCTCACCTACACTTTTATATTTTATTGAATTTTTATTTTAAGTAGATGTCCAGAGAAATGCAGGATGAACTGGCAACTTTAGGTCATATAAACATCCTTTCTTGCCTCTACATGGCATTGCTGCAAGGCCACAGCACCCAAAACAGTTGTGCAGCCCTGTCCGTGGGCAGCCGTGGTGCTGAAGACCCAAAGAGCAAACTAAATCATTGCCGAGAACTCACAAGAGCCAGTCAGAA
This sequence comes from Giraffa tippelskirchi, assembly GCF_054371585.1. Lineage (NCBI taxonomy): Eukaryota > Metazoa > Chordata > Mammalia > Artiodactyla > Giraffidae > Giraffa > Giraffa tippelskirchi. Next base: position 81,933,241 of record NC_137275.1, on the reverse strand, counting down.
GGGCTTAAGCACTTGACAGAGCAAAATTATTAAAACTAAGCTAGCTCAGTGACCAAGACCGTCCCTCTCCAGCTACTGTGTTGTTTGCTCAAATAAATATCCAAAGCACAGCAAGAAAATAAGAAAACAAAACACTCAAGACTGTAAAACAAAGAACCATTGTTTAAACAACTCTTCCTCCTGGGAAAACTGGAAACTGCGATGAATCCAGAGATTCACAAAGCAAAATCTTAAATGCATGTTTACTCTAGGCATTGTTCTCATAGCCAGATCACTAATGTACTTTAGTAGCTTGAAAAATCTTCATAATTCTGCTGAGGGGCTAGGCGATCTGATATTGTACTTCCTATGAAGGTACTTCTAGTGGGATGCTCACCATAGCAACTGAGCACTCCAATTGTGTTACCTGAACACAGGCTGTCTGGGAAAAAGAACATCTCTCTCATCTTGACTCCAGACTATGTAAGATTAAAGTAGTAATGGTTTGAGAACTGTATGGATTTTGATATTTGGAGATTCAGAATCCACTCATGAAAAAGGATATAGTTTACATCATTCCCTAGTAGCACACTAATGGCTTAAGGACTTATGTTTGTGGAAAGGAAATGTCTTACTTAAGAAATTTTATCTGTGGAGTATATATGATTTCTCAAATTAAAATGAAGAGTAAATATCTAAATAATCAGATGCCAGATAATTTTGGAGTATTACTCATATAGTCATCACATGAAACTGGACCTATAATTAAAAATTCAAAATCATGAAGTTTCTTTACTCTATGTCATAAACACACAATTCATAATCATGAATTGTTATTATAAATTAATGAAACTACTTTATGTTATGGGTTCATTAGTTAACTTTAAAATTATCATTCAAAAGTACAAAAGTGTTTTGATATTGGGATATATAATATACATAAATATATATAAGAATAGGTTACTCTTTGCTGAGATCCTACAGCATACATGCACTTTTCACAAATGGTCTAATTTAATGACAAAAATGTTGGGAGGCAGCTATTTGACTCTGTTTTTAGAGACAGAGATATTTTGGTGTTGAAAAATAATGTATCCAAAGTCACATAGCTAGTCATTGCCAAAGCTAGAAGTTCCCTGTGTTGGCTCCTTTCCCTATAGCTTTCTTCATACTCATCCATTTCCCATTCTGTTCTTACAGCCCTATCTCCTCTCAATTTTCTCCTTTCTTTTGCTCTACTAATTTCTCTTTAGCATACTAGTGAAATTAAACTCAGCTTCTTTTTTTTCTCCAAAAGTCCAAAGCTGCAGATGATGTCATCTGCAGTAAAAGGTAAACAATATCTTCCGACATGTTTTGTTTCTACTTCATTCATCAGAAATCCATTCACAGTCTGTATCTGAAGCCTAATCCAAGTGCAGAGTCTCCAGGCTGACCTTTATCTGAGCCAGTTCTCCCTTCCAAAGCCTCTCCTATCTTATCATTACTACAGGAGATAAATAATTCTTTGATTTTGAAACCACTATAAACAGTTTAAATATTTTAAGGCATTTTAGGTAATATAATTGTAATTGTTAGTATTAATTATGAAATAACCAATCATTCTTCATTTTTATGGTTTCTTGTAAAACTGTTAAGGTGATCATAATGCTCTGTGTGGCAAATTAAACATAATATTTCCATATTGCACAATTTCACTTATCATTGACTGGGATCGCAGTAACGTGTTTTTCATCTATGTTACTGAAAAATCTATCACACTACACATTTGTGTTTTTGCACGGCAATGTTTATCTACTCAGCTACATAAGTAAGACATACCCACACCAACATCATTATAAAGTTCAGGCCAATATTTTCTCCTCTTCTTCCATTTTAATCCCTTTCTGGTATAAAACTACCTCAACAAAAATTAAACTGGAAATGATTTCCGTAGATATTTCTAGGGTTTCTCACAAAGAATCAAGTAATATCTTGAATAAACAATGGGATTCAATTTTTTTTTCCTGGTCAGGAACAATTCTCATGTTAGTAAACTAAGCTAAAGAGACTACCTAATGGCTTCACATGTGCTTTTTTTCTTTTGCTGACTCATACACAATCTTCAGCAAATTTATATTCCATGAATGTGAAGATCTCAAGAATAATGAGGCTGGAATAGTATAATGGATTAATAACATTTAAAATCAATGTCAGCAAATAATTTTCTATTTAGCCATCTTCTTGGCATTTAGAATTTCACTATCTTTTGTCCAACGTACTTAATGCTAGAAAATTCAGAAATCTTTTCTGCAATTTGAGATTTAAAGTTGGAGTCTGAAATTGGTCATTTCTTTCCCTGGGGACTTCCCTGGTGGCTCAGTGGTAAAGAAGCTGCCAGCCAATTTGGAGATGCAGGTTCATTCCCTAGGTCAGGAAGATCCTCTGCAAAAGGAAATGGCACCCACTCCAGTATTCTTGCCTGGAGAATTCCATGGACAGAAGAGCTTGGTGGACTACAGTCCATGGGGTCACAAGAGAGTTGAACAGGACTTAGCAACAACAAAAAAAAACCAGATTTTATACCTGAATAATCCCATTAAGATTTCCTCAAAAAGATTATAAGCTTCAAATTAGTATAGAAAAGTTCACAAACTTTACAGCAAGATCTAGAGCATTAAGTTATCTTAAGAACATAATTATGTTGGTATTTATTACTATCGTATATTGTTTAAAGTTATTTAAAATGCATTTTTAATAGTCTTTTCCCCATACCAAATCTTTTTATAGTATTGAGTGCATTTAACTTGTTCTTTGTTAAGAAGACAAGTACCAAATGAAATGTCACTGGAGTCAATATTACCTTGATTTAGAAAGTCAAAAAGTGTAGGGGGACAGGTAGGGCTATGTGAGAAGTGGTATTGTTGTAGCCACGCGTTCCAGGAAACAAACTCACTCAGAATGACAAACCAGGTAATGGAGTGCAGTTTATTACACTGGTGGGCCCAAGGTAGAGTCTCCTCTTAGCCAAGGACCCTGACCAGTTTTTGTGAAAACCTTATGTACCCTAAGTGTACGTGCCCAAACTCACCTCTGCAAATTCCCTGAAACTAGTCTGAACAAAGGAAAAGAAAGACACAATCAAAGTTAACCCGTGATTCAGATGCCTTAAGCCTAGGTAGTTGACAGTGGACAATTATCAATAGGCCTGTGGTCATACTCCAATAAGCATAATACAATTTATGATTCTATTTTGTTACACAGACAATTAAGGTATTCTTTTAGGCTACAGAGAATCTAGGTACGAGCCCTGGGGCTCTTCCTTCCGGGGGGTCTGGTTTTCCAGTTGGTTTGTCATTTCCCATAGATACTGGGCATATAGCTCAAAGTCCACAGTCCGGCCCAAGATGGAGTTCTGCTCTCAAGATGGAGCCTGTTCTGTCTGTTTCCTCCTTCAGTATAGATGAAACAAGATTGGCCAAGTATTAACAATTTTTGAACCTAGATGATAGATGCAAGAGAATATGTTATACTATTTGCTCTACTTTTTCTTATGTATTAAGTTTTTTATTAATACAATTTTTAAAGCTAAATTTGCCAAAATGACCTCATATCCCTTTTCCTGTATGTATTTAACCATTTGAGACTCCTAGATGTTCAGTTAATTCTTAGAGTTTTTCATTTTAGCTTAGCTTTTATGCACAAGTATACAGAAAAAATAATTTCTCGTTTATTTTTCTTGTCCTCTTTGAAAATCCTATACAATATTTTATTGGCCATTCCATTCCTATACTCTAAACCAATGTATTTCTACTTTTGCAGCCATAGTGTGGTTCTTTCTACTATTTTCAAGTGTTTGGGCTCACAATTCAGGTAATTTTCTTTTATGTTCTTCAGCAGTTTTTCAAAAAATTCCACTGACTCTTATCTGTGCTCAAGTCATAACCTCAGCTGGACAAATTCACAATAGGTAAGGCAATGTCACTGAAATGTTTCCCCTCTAAAAAATCATCTTCTAACTGCAGGCCAGTGACATGTTTAAGAAAAAGGAATTTCTTGTTCAAGCCAGTTGTCCATTTTAGTTCATTATTTAAGACTAAATTTCATCACCTCAACCAAAACAGCCCTATAATTTTCCTGATGGAACATTATTTGCCTTCTGAAAATTTAAAAAGTGGAAGGCTTTCTCATGCTATTCACTTAATGTGGTCTTTCATATAATTACCATATGCCAGTTATTAGTTCTGTTTCACTTCTGTTCAGGTCGGGACAAGGCAAGTTAACATATGTCACTGTGTTCAGAATTTCAAAAGGAAGAATCTCAGTTTGAAAAGATGATCAAAACTGTGCCTCCAGGGGAGAGCACCTAAAGTGAGTGGATTTCTCACAACCTTGAGTGTGTTCCCACGAAGGGCACACAGGCCCCAACAAGCACGAGTAACAGCTGACGCCACAGCAAAGCCAGACTTGGGCTCTGCAGGAATCAGGCACTGAAAACCACAGTGGCTTAAAAGAGCCTCTGGTGGGAATTTTAGACAAAAGACCCAAACAGCTTGTAATGTCCTCATTATCTTCAAAACAAAGCATGTTGCTAAGAATGCCAGAGGACTTACTGCTTTCCAAAGACTTTGTGGTACAAAACTTCCCTCTTTGAATCAAGCAGTTAGCATGAATCACCATCTTTACAGAGAAGAAACAGGAAAGGAAATTACTCAAACATTTCTGGAAATGTAGCAATTCCTTGAAACATGTAGTTCTTTAGATGATTCCATTATCTCCCATTAAAGAATTTTGTGAAATGTTAGGTAATATAGTTTTAAGAGGATCTCCCCAAGAAAGAAATTTTAGAATTTAAAAAGTGCTTATTTATGTTACACTTGTTATTATGTAGTTTATAAGGTACATTTTCACTTATGCCAATTTTCAGCATTAAACAAAAAGTATGAATGTTATATGCTCACTTTATTTTCTTTAATAACATTTATCATTTAACATTTATGCATTTTCCTTGAATCTGACCTTATTAGCTACATTACTCAAAATATTTATTTAACTTGCATGAAAATCACTTGGTCTATAGAGTAAACATACCAAATTCATTTTGATAGAAAATTATTTTCACTCATCTGCCTGCTGGTTTATTTGAAGGCAAGAAATCAAACAAGAAAATAAATCATTTACTTCACTGTTTACCAGTGAACTGTATTAGTGTCAAATTGTAAACAGACTGTTTTGTAGGCATTCCTTAAGGAGAATATAGTTGACTCTTGGAGAGTAGTCGGGTGGGGTGGGGTTGGAGGTCTACCCAGAACATAATTTTGGGTCAGCCCTCCATACGTATCTGCAGTTTGCAACCACAAATTCCAACCAATTCATTAATTTAACCAATATCATCAGGAAGTTACTCTCTGCTGGACACTGTGCTGGACCCTGAATGTTCAGTGCTGAGAACAATAGAAAATCAAATGGAGAGAAGACAGCATACAGAATATTAAGTTTCATGAGGAAGGAAAAATATCAAATAGGGCAATAAAGGAAAATGATGGATAGAATATATGAGTAGAGGGATGGAGATGAGAAAGAACCATTTTGGGCAGAGTGAACAGCACAGAGCCTGTGCAGAGCTCCAAGTTGAAAAGAGATTTGCAGATTTGAAAAACTGAAAGAAGACTGAATGGAGCAGAATTAAGTGAGGGGGAAAGAAGAACAAAATCAGGTTGAGAAGCAAGTGTACTGGAAATCTTAACATTCAATAGTTTTTTTGTTGTTGCTGTTTTATTTATAATATATAGGTACCTACTTCCATCATCATTTTAGAAATCTTTGAGAAAATTAGTGATACTATTCTTTCTCTTTCTAGATCCTTAGAATATAAAATGAAGGTTCAGAAAGTTTTTTTTTTTTTTGAGCAATTTGTTCTTTTCTGAATGAAATCATGGATTCCTCTGATGGTTGGGCTCAGGAATCTATCAACTGTATCATGAAGTTGATTGCCTAAAATCTGAGCAAATCAGTACCTCAACCATGTCCTATTGTGTCTCTTTTGAAACTTTCGATACAAGCTATGAGATAAATGTTTGGTGATTGCTTTCTCCTGTAATTTGTAATATTCTAGTTACTTTTATCATTACTCTTTCCATAATGAAATATTACTGGTTTGTGTTTGTTGGTATCTCTTTATGTTTCAATGGAACAACCTGTCTAGGATTTTTTAGGTACTGTTTTCCTTCCTGGAATTAGCTATAATAACTATCTACAAAGTTGATTATTACTTTTCATATTATTTATTTTTCTAGAAGTTGGTTTTGATGGTTGACCCTTATAACATCAAGGGAAAGAGAACCATTAAGAGTGGCACCGAGAAGGCACAGTAACCACCTCTTAATTTGCTTCCTGCTACTCTAGTGCCATCCCATTTCATAGCATCTATGCTCAGTTAATAAGACATTCTGACTATACCACTTACCAACATACTAATTTCTGCCTATTTCTTTAACCTCTTAAAAGAATACACAGCATTTCACAGTTGGACCCAAAACTACTTTTCACAACTTCAAATGCCACCAGTCCTTGCATACTCTATACTAGTATCACATTGGATAGACAATCTTCAATTGCATTTTGTGGGATGAGCTGCTAAAGTCCATTCACTCAGAGACTGAAGGGAGGCAGCAGAAAGTTATGTTTTGTGGAGCCTGAGACTGGCCTCTTGTAAAAATTTCAAAATCTCAGAGGTCCCATTCTGGAATGAGTGTATTCAAAAGGTCTTCTACTGGGTTGTGGAAAATGCCTTATTAGCTATCAGCACAGGATCTCCTACAGGTCTCTAGACCATACAGGAGTGTGGGTTCTAGACATAAGTCAGATGAATTATTCTGTTTCATTTTTTCTTCACCAGATGTGCTCCATAAGGACTGGGAGTGTTTCTGTCTGGTTCACAAGTAAGGATGGGTTTTAGCAACAGTGAGAGAAAACACAGAATATCTGGTAGTATATTTTTCTTCCACATTTCAGAAACTTGCAAGTTATTATCAGTCCATGAAATGGTGCAGTGGCTTCACAAAGGTTACAGGAACCAAGGCTCTTTTCATCTTGTTGCTTTGCAATTCTTGGTACATATAATACACCTAAAGGTCCTATATGGCTACATGAGCTCCAGCTGTCATGTTCATACTCCTATTAGCAGGAAGAGCAACAGACAAAGAAACACTGTCTTTCTTCCCGGAGGCTATAAGCCCAGCTAAAACCCAGGAATTATTCTACTAAAGAATAAGGGGAGAGAGATGTGCAATACTGTGTTCCATTATCCAACAGAGTATCTGGCACTTAAATATACTCATTGAGTTGATATTCTGTGAATTTATGTCCCAGTTGCATCCAGTATGTTATCTCATTAAAACCTCACACAAGTCTTCTGAATTATGTATTCTTTTAAATGTTTGCAGAAGAAACAGAACCCCAGAAAATGTAACAGATTTGCCTACAGTTGTGCACTGAAGTAGGATTAAAGTCCTAGCCTTGAACTTGAAAGGTGTTCCATTGTCTCAAGGGTAATGATAGTCTTTTATAACTTTCCGTGCAATCTGCCATGGAAACTGCCTCTTTCTTTGTCTGTTCTCATTACTCCTGGATGGAAACTGCTTCTGAGAAATCCATGTTTATATTTCTTGGTCCTGCCCTTTCTGGCCTGCTAATTTGCAACCTGGTGATACCAACTGCTTCTGCACCTGTGCAGGTTTACATAATTTTTTCTCTAAACTGAATGGAAAATTTGGAATCACATAAATAGGAGCATTTAACTGATGTTAGTAATGGTGCTGTGTCGCCTACATGTAGACCTATGACTCATACTTACTCTCTTGAAAATATATAGATTGGACACAATTTTTTATCTGTAGTATTTATTAAGTAGCTATATTGATTTCATGGAGAAACCCTGTACTTAGAAGAGCTATCTGATAGGAACCAACAAAACGAAGGTCACCCTCCTATATCTTAGGTTATGTAGAAGAGAGACAAAACAAGGAACTTGTTTCCTTGAATTTCAGTTCTTTCATTTAGTTCATTGAGCCATCTGGCTGCCTTATTTTCCACCCACTACTGGAAATATGTGTTTATAGAAATAAATATGAAACTGCAAATAAAGTAATATGAAAACTGCAAATGCAGAAACATGATACTGACAAATACAAAAGTCTGTGTTATAAAAGCAATTAATCACTCCATTAGCATAGCTTTGAATGTTACAGTTTATAATTCATTGAAAACACATACATATTTGTTGATATATCATTGTTATATTAAGTTCATTAATTTTTAAGTCTGTTACCGTGAATATACTACTTTTCTTTCTTAGATGAACATCTTCTGCTGCTCTTTGAATAATATTTCATTAATTTTTTAAAAAAAATGAAAGTCAATAAAATGACTTTCTATTCATGCATCTGGGTATTTTAAAGGAGACTTTCTCTTTTGTTGTAAAAACTATAGGACTGGTCTTTTTTTTTTTTTTAAGGGCTAATATTCCAACCTGTATGCAGGTCAGGAAGCAACAGAACTGGACATGGAACAACAGATTGGTTCCAAATAGGAAAAGGAGTCCGTCAAGGCTGTATATTGTCATCCTGCTTATTTAACTTATATGCAGAGTACATCATGAGAAACGCTGGGCTGGAAGAAACACAGGCTGGAATCCAGATTGCCAGGAGAAATATCAATAACCTCAGATATGCAGATGACACCACCCTTATGGCAGAAAGCGAAGAAGCACTAAAGAGCCTCTTGATGAAAGTGAAAGAGGAGAGTGAAAAAGTTGGCTTAAAGCTCAACATTCAGAAAACTTAGATCATGGCATCCGGTGCCATCACTTCATGGCAAATAGATGGGGAAACAGTGGAAACAGTGGCTGACTTTATTTTTCTGGGCTCTAAAATCACTGCAGATGGTGATTGCAGCCATGAAATTAAAAGACGCTTGCTCCTTGGAAGCAAAGTTATGACCAACCTAGACAGCATATTAAAAAGCAGAGACATCACTTTGTCAGCAAAGGTCCGTCTAGTGAAGGCTATGGTTTTTCCAGTAGTCGTGTATGGATGTGAGAGTTTTCTGTAAAGAAAACTGAGTGCTAAAGAATTGATGCTTTTGAACTGTCTCCTCAGAAAATGTTCCCAAATTCAATATTTCAAATATACCAGTATTCATTGTTACATTTTATAAAATTCATTCTACTTTTTAAAATGTATAATAGTAACATGCCTTAATTGTGAAAGTTTAAAAATGTTGAATGTTTCCACAAGCTTTTTTCTGTTGAAATTTATGAAATTCACATTTCGTAAATCTAAAGCTATAAATACTTCAAATCCATGACAGCTCAAGTAATATTAATTCAGAATACATTAATTATCTTTTGAGAAGAAACAGTTTTTCTCTCATAATAAATAATAGTAAGCAAAATAGAATTCATGGACAGAAGTTCTGTACAAGTAACATTTTTCAAATTGTGGTTTACATGTTGTCTGTGTTGTTATGTTGCTATGTCCTGTCCGACTCTCTGCAATCCCATGGATTACAGCATGCTAGGCTCCTCTGTCCTCCACTGATCTCCCAGAGTTTGTTCAAGTTAATGTCCATTGAGTCGATGATACTGTCTAACCATCTCATCCTCTGCCACTCTCTTCTCCTTTTGCCTTCAGTCTGTCCCAGCATCAGGGTCTTTTCTAATGAGTCAGATCTTTGCATCAGGGGCCAAAGTACTGGAGCTTCAGCTTCAGCAGCAATCCTTCTAATGAATATTCAGGGTTAATTTCCTTTAGGATTGACAAGTTTGATATCCTCGCAGTTCAAGGGACCCACAAGAGTCTGCTCCAGCACCACAATTCAGAAGTTCTTTGGAGCTTAGCTTTCTTTATGGTCCAGCTCTCATATCCATACATGACTACTGGAAAAACCATAGCTTTGACTATAAGCAACTTTGTTGGCAAAATGATCTGTGAATTTTTTTTAATTTGGGGCATAAACAAAATTCATTCCATATAAGCAGATTTTGGTTGATTTCAATGTTATAAAATATACATTTTATTTGACATTTGAAGTTAGTTTTTATTTCAGCCAGGCTAATCTTTTACCAGATAAAAATACAGTCAGTGAAATCCCTATAACCTGCCTTCATTTTTAAAACATATGTCTATGTTCTAGCTGAAAAGCCTTCCCCTTCTCATTGCTAACATAAAACTATTGTTTTAAACACTACTACTGATTTTGATCAAAATTCATATTGTCCTCTAGCTTCATGATTTTCAACACTGCAAAATTATAATTTTTCCTTTACCTTAGGGATATTAAAAAGGAAATATTTAAATTACATTAGGGATATACTTCTATGCAACCCACCTTACAAGTAGGACATAAAAATGTCCCATATATTTGTATTTTATTTAACTTGTTAAATTTTGGAATTGTCAAATATATTTTTTATTCTCTGATATAGAGTGATTTCTTGAAACTAATTACCTTTTTTTATTTTAGAGTTTATGAACCATTCAGTCTCACTCAATTTATCTTTTTAAAAAGTGTATTTTCATGTGAACATGTACTTGGGAAAATTACTGGATGGCCCAAATTATGAATTACTGAACTCAAATATTTCAAGGCCAATGTTGAAAACCAAGTATTAGTGAAACATTTACATATCATCAGCAAATACTAAGCAGTTTACTCGGATGCATCTAGTCAGTAAGACTGAACCATCCAACATACTCCTAGACCAGGTTTTCTCAAGTGCAGTGAATTTTTCTTCTCAAGGTGTGTTTGGCAGTGTTTGGGGGTATTTTGGGTCATCGCAACTGGACAACTAAGAGAGGGGCACCATTGGCATCTACTGGATTGAGGCCAGGGTGCTGTTAAACATCCTACAATGTACATGACAGACCTCAACAACAAAATGTGCTCTGGCTTACATATCAATAATGCCAAAGTTGAGAAACCTTGCCATAGATGATGCTAGCTCAATATACTGTAGGCATCTCCAATGTACAACTAAAAGCAAACTCCTTTTCTTCCCAAAACAGACTCTGCACTACCTGTTTCTGATAGCACTCTCATCATCCTTTAAGATTTAAAACCAGAGAGTCAAACGTGAGACCTATATCTTTTGTTTCTCTACATAAAAACCCCTGCAAGGTCAGCATCAACCACCACAGAGGCCCTCATGCGCCTGTTTCATTCCCTCCTTTCGAGAATCATCCCACACCATGGACTTTTCCGTAAACTTTCTAATAGCTTCTATCCATCCTGTTAGTGATTCTTATTTTTTGTCCTGCTTCATATTTATGCCCAGGTAATCTTCCTAAACTACCATAAAGATTATGTCACTCTTCTACAAAGGATTGTTCAGTAGTTAGGCATTGCCTAAATCATAAAAGATCAAACTTTCATTTTTAATATCCTCTCCCCACTAGAGTCTTAACTTTGACCACTTCATTTGTAATACTTGACTCAGACTAAATAACCTGTATAAATCACTGTACCTCCAGTGCAGTTTTCCTCTGATTTTATTCTATCTCCATTTCTATTCTATTCTGGATTTCAGCTTGAATAGAGTCATTTGGAATTTCAGCCTTAAAAAAAGAATATGACCAGTCTTATAGTTTTTACTCCAAAAAGAGAAAACTGTCTCCTTTAAAATACCTAGACATTGGAATAGGAAGTCATTTTATCGGCTTTCATTCTTTAATTTAATTATTTATTCTTTATTTCTCCTTCATGCATGAAGGATAGCTTTTTCTGAATATAGTATTGACAATGAATAATTATTTTCTTTTAGTATTGGAAAAATATGCCACTTTCTTCTGGCATTCATGATTTCATATAAGAAATATGTAATAATTCAAACTGGTTTCCACTGTAGCCAATGTGTTATTTCCTTCTAGAGGTTTTCCAATTTTTTTGGTTTTATCTTTAGTTCTTCAAAGTTTAAGTATAATGATTATTGGTATTTTGTGTTCGTTCTATTTAAGATGTGCTCAGTTTCTTGAACCTGTAGGCTTGTGTATCTCAACACATTTTGGAAGTCTTCAGTAACTGTTTCTTTAATAATCTTTCAACCTCACCTATTTTCTCCTTTCCTTCTTGGACTCTGATAGCAAAATGTTGCATCTTTTGTTATTGTCCCTAATGACCTGTTCTTTTCTTTAAATCTATTTTTCTTTTCTAATTAGTTAAATTCATTTTTCTGTTCTCTCCCATCAGTCAGTTGTCTCTCTACTTCAGTGAAAGGTCAGTGCCACTTAATTGTCACTCTGCTATTAAGCCCATCTGTCAAGCTTTTTCTTTCTTTTATTGTATATTTTTAGTTCTATTATTTTCATGTAGTTATTTTTATAACTTTAATTATTTTAATGTTTTTCAATTTTATTTGAACATAATTTGTCACTGCTTTTTGATTCCTTCTTTATGATGTGTGCTTTAAAATTATTGTCAGATAATTTCAACATCCCATTTATGTGAAGTTGGGCTCAATTGTTTTTCTCTTCTTATTCACATGTGATTTTCCTGGTTCTTATTATAAAAGGTGATTTTCAGTGTATCCTGGACACCTTGTCTCTTGTGTCAGCAGTTTCTAATTACTAGTTGAATCTTTTATATTAGAAGATAGTGACCTTATTTTGGTAGAGCATGCCAGTCCTGGTCTACTTTTGTGTAAGAAAGAAAAGAAAGTGAAGTCACTCAGTTGTGTCTGACTCTGCAACCCTGTGGACTGTAGCCTACCAGGCTCCTCCGTCCATGGGATTTTCCAGGCAAGAACACTGGAGTGGGTTGCCATTTCCTTCTCCAGGAGATCTTCCCAACCCAGGGATTGAACCCAGGTCTCCCTCATTGTAGGCAGACAATTTACCATCTGAGCCACTGTGGTTCAGAGCCTCTAGGGACTCCTTTGGTCTACCTGATTTATTTGGTGCTCCTAGGATATTTATTAGTTATTCTAGGACTGTCTGAAACAAAAGAAAGAACTTACCCAGGCCATACCACCTCTAAGTAGGGGAAGAAAATTACCAACCCACTGAGACAGAGGTTTCCCACGCTGGAATATATTTTTGGCTGGATCCTCTTTATTGTTACCACCCAGCTGCCTGGTATCTTCAGTTGATGAAAGGGTGTTCTCAAGCCCGTGAGAACAAGAGACTTCCTAGTCATGGTGAATCTTGGGCTGGAATGCTCATTATCTGATGCTGACCAGCCACTTGGTTTATCTCAGTAGGGAAAGGAAGCGCCAGTCCTGGTGAAGAGTGAGAGTGTCTTCCCCAGCTCCTTGTCATCAGCAGCACTGCCAGATGATTCCCCTTGCTAGTATTGTCAGGTTTGGCTGGTGTTGTCAACAGTATTCCTGAGAGATATGAGGCAGAAATGAGCCTATTTGAGTAGCCTTCTTTTGCTGGACTAAAGGGAACAAAAGACTTTTAGGTCACTTGATTCTGAGAGGCTAGAAGGCACTCTGCTGCTGGGTTGTTCCTCCAGTCCCTAGTCTTTCTTACCTTTATTTTAATGTCATTCATAAATCCCATTTGATTGCCTATTACATTGTTCCCAGGACTTATATTTGTGCTTACAACAGAAGAGCAGGAAAAATCATATCTAAGCAATATTGTCTGGGTCAGAAGTATGGCATATTATTTGAAAACCACCACAGAACCTTCTTCATAACATAGACCCAGTATGTATTTATGAAGTTAAGCACATAAAGAAAGCCAAGTTACAATTTGTTGATGTTGAACCACAAATATTTCTTGAAAATAGTCAGTTTTTACTTTGTTAAAATTGGTATCTGGGCTGGGAAAATAAATCTCTAGGCCACCTGAGTGTTCTTTCCACGGCTCTTAGCGGATCCTAACTCCTGGCCACTCATCAGTGACATACCTTAGTTTACTTATTGATCCACTTGTTGTCTGTATGTATCACAGAGCTAAAATCCTCTCACAAGGTCTTGATCAAGGCATAACATCTGGTAACAAGTAAGTTAAATGTGTTAATTGCTCATGGCATCATAAAATCTGAAATAGGTTCATGGTAGAACCCAAAGTTCACAACACAAAGAATGATGATAAGCAACAGGATCCTAGGTAGATTAAGAGAACAGGTAGCAGCATTACTCACAAGGTCAGAAGCTAAGAAGGTCAGGGCATGTGGAGAAATAGAATATAAGTCAGTCTGTGAAATGTTTTTCATACAGAGACCATATGCCCATTTAATTTTGACTGAGCACTTGGGACAGCAACAATTTCAACACAGGTCACCTTGTACATGGAGCATGTATCATATGCATGGCTCAGGTTCTGATAGCAAAATGCCAATAAAATAATACTAATAAATGAAATTAGAGGAACGTGTCTCCAAATGCTATGCTCTTTTTCACTCCATTGTTGCATGTTCATTAGCATAACACATCATCTCTTTCCATTTATTGTCAGGTGAAACATTGTTAACTAGTTCTGCATGTTTAATGTCTCACACTGCAAAACTGCAAGCCTACAGTATCTACTTAGTGTGTGTATTTTATATTTTTTTCATTTATCTCTGGTGACAACATGATTTTTATATTTTTAACAAAAATATAATAAAGCAAAAATTATAAATAATTTTGGGTTTCTTTCAATAAAGATGTTAAATGATTTTAAGAAACATTTTATCCTAGGATTGGAAAACATGTTTTTGCCACAAAACTCAGGGTGTCCTAAGGTAGATTACATAGAAGTATAAGTAAAATGATCACATAGGCATATGCACTCTGTCTTGAACTATCATATTATTTGGTAGTTTGCATGACAATCCTCAAATGTTACTTCATATTAGTGTATTCATTTCACTACTAAAATTAAGTGTACCAATATGATGCATTTCACAATATGCAAAATTAAATGTTATTCATCATTAAATGCTTTAGCAAATCCATTAGATTCTAATTATACTTTAATTGTACTCAGTAGCAGGTAAAATATGTGGTTTTCATTCATCCATATAAAGAATTTCATTAAAATCTTGCTGAAAAGGCACTCTCTTTGCATTTAACTCCTGTTTCAATAAAAATGTTGACTAAATATAACAAATAAATTGTCTAATGGGAGGGATATTTTCTACTAACACGATTAAAAGAGGCTGAATTGAGTAAGTAGTACATATGTAATATAAGGAGGCTTTATACATAGTCTTTCCTGTCCGGTTTAATTGGTTCAAGCATTCACTACAGACTTATTTCTCAATTTGGGGAAAGTAATTCTGTTCTCATTACTAGCAAAATACCCAACCAATAAAAATTGCCATGAGTCAGTTTTATTGTTTCACCAATCAGTGGGAAAACGAAAGTATCTTTGTAGCACTCTACCCCTTCAAAAATTAATAACTCCTCTGAAAATTACTCCAGATGGCAGAATCATTTCTATCTCCAGAGATCTGTATTTCCATCCACAAAAGCTTTCAAGATATAAACCTGACAAATAACATTTTGTCTTTTAAAATGTGGGATTTATTTTGTCTTCGGAGGCACTCACAGGCACACATGGACTGAGAATCCTTAAACAGAAATTATTCCACCAAAGTTATTCTGGTTACCACTTTAATTACAATTATCAGACAGTTTGTGTAGATACTTTTTAATAGTTTATGAAAGATTCTTCTTTACTCTGGAATTTCAAAATAGACAGAACACATATTTGAAAATGAAAAAAATTTTCCAAAAAAATCCAGTCTATGCAATAATTTGTATATACTATACTAAACAGTTACCTTAAACTTATCTATAAAAAACTATATGTAATATAGTTATATAACTATAGCTGTCCTAATATTGACAGCCAAACACAATTCATCAGGGGAAAAAAAAGAAAGTTTTACTTTTACGTGACCATTCCTAATAGAAATTTCATTTATTATGATGTAAATAACTGTAATGTCAGTAAAGAATGCCATCAGTCAATTTTCTTCACTATTAAGGCTGACTAGTTTCTTAGGAAAATAATTTCTTAAGAGAATAGAAAACACTCTCTAGTTAATGGCTCCTTTAATCCATGCATATAAGAAACGATTTCATAGCAGGTAGGAGTATATATGGCTTCCCTGATACCTCAATTGGCAAAGAATCTGCCTGCAATGCAGAAGACCCCACTTCGATTCCTGGGTTGGAAAGATCCCCTGGAGAAGGGAAAGGCTACCCACTCCAGTATTCTGGCCTGGAGAATTCCATGGACTGTATAGACTGCACTGTTCCACAGGACTACCTATACTTCCTGTTTTGAAAGTATTCTATTATTTTCTCCTTAGTGATGACCCTTTCCAAGGTGTATTGTTTTGGTTTTAATCATAATATGTATGTATACATTTATACATTTAGGAGGTTTAATTCTAAGAAACTAATAGGTATCAAATAGATATTTAGTGATACTGTTTTTTCCATCCAATTTTCAGACAGTAAAGGCTCAGAATAACCCTATTTCACTAATGACTGCTCTTGCCAAGTACAGGTTTTTCTTTCTAGTATGGAAGCATTATAATTTAAGGTCAAGACATTACCTGTGATCCAAACCAAATCATACATCTCCTTATCAGGAATCTTCCAATATTGATTATTCCTATACATTCTGGCTCTTCATCACACACATCTCTGTGGAATTCCTCCAATCACTTTTAGTTGTACTGCAATTTTCCCAACTTAAAGACGAAAATTTTCCTCATTCTGACTTATCCCTCCAATTAAAATTACACCCAACTTCAGAGAAGAAATTTTCTTCCCCTTCACATACAGCTCAGTGAATCCTAATGTCTTTTCCTGCAGCCTTTCCTTCCACGGCTGCACAAAATGGCTCCAACTGATGTAATAATGACTTTTGGGTCAGTCAATCTAATGTATTTTTATACCACATCCTACTTGACTAAATTTCATTCAAAACTATTCACACACTCTTTCTTAAAACACTCTTTATCCATTTCCTTGAAACCTCATTTATACCTTATGTCTCATTGTTCCTTCTTTGTCTCTTTTATTGACTCACTCTCATCTCCCCAAGTGATGTATATTACAATTTCTGTAAGTTTGGTTTTTAGCCATATTTAACCATAATTCCATATTTCTTCATTCCAACCCATAATTTCAGTTACAATCTATTCACAAATGGCCCCATATATATATATATACTTTTTTTTTTTCTGTGAAGAATTCTCCTCTGAGGTTTTCCAAAAGCTGAAATTCTCATAGGACCCTCAAAATTTTCAAAACAGCTCTATTGAGATACTTTGTGTGTCATATAATTTACACATGTATATAATTCAATGAATTATAGAGTGTTCAGATTTATGAAAAACTATCATTACAACCTAATTTTAGGACAGTTTTCATCATCTCTAAAATGAATCCCACATACCCTTCAGCTGTCACCTCCCTAATTTCTCCTTCTATTCTTCCACCCCTGCAAAACCATTAATCTATTATTTGTCTCTATAAATTTCATTGTTCTGGATATATCATGAACGCAAATCATATTCTATGTAGTCTTTTGTGACAAGCTTTCTTCACTTAGCATATTTTTAAGGTCCAGCATGGCAACCCATTCCAGTATTCTTGCCTGGAGTATCTCAAGGACAGAGGAGCCTGGCAGGCTATAGTCTATAGGGTCATAAAGAGTCAGACACAACTGACGCATGAATGCACACATGTTGTAACATGTATTATAACCCTATTCTTGTTATGGCTAAATAATATTCCATTGTTTAGTTAAACCAATATTATTTAGCATTTTTCACTTGAACAATAAGTTTGTTTCCACATTTTGGCCATCATAATTAGCACTGGCATTAACTTTCATGTACAAGTTTTTGTGTAAACATAAGTTTTATTTCTCTTAGGTATACGCCTTTGAGTAGAATTACTGGGTTATAGAGTAAGTCTATGTGAAATAATTTGTTTCTCAAATTGGTTGCACCTTTTAATATTCCCACCAGTAGCATAGTTCAGATATTTCCACATTCTTTCTCACCACAACTTGTTCTTATCTGATTTTTTTTTTTTAATTCTGATGAATATGAAGAGGCTCTTAAATCTAAATTCATCATCTTCCCCAACTTTTTAAATCTGGTCCTTCTGCACCTTTTAATGAATATTGTTAGCTTTTTTGAATTTATAGTTAGAAAAAGGTGATTATGATTATTATTGAGATATAATTGACACATTGAATTATATTTGTTTCAGACATAGAACATAATGTTTTGATATTTGTATGTTTTGCAAAATGAAAACAAGTTTAGTTAACATCCTTCATCATGATATTAGTTTTTAACATAGAAAACTGGAAATAATTGTTGATGGTCCTTCCTCTTTCATCCCCCATATTTTATATCACACAGAGTCCTGCCTAATCTATTTCATAACTATATATTGAACTCACTTTTCTGTTTCTCTACTATGTCTATCCCAGTGTAAACTACCACAGCTCACCTGGACCAATGCAGACTCTCCTAACCAGTCTTCTCAGATCTATTCTTGCCCTTGTTTAAACTACTTTCTATAGCAAAGTGACATTTTTCAAATAAATGTAAGAGTCTTTCAAAGTCTTCATTAATTCTCCATTGTCATTTAGGTAATGGATAAAATCCTTAAATTAACCTCCCATTTCAGCATCTACCTGAATTTCAGCTGAATCAGCTGGAATAGCTGATTTTATTGCCTCATACCCATTTACTAATCTCCTCACTGTACTGTGCTTAGTCGCTCAGTCGTGTCTGACTCTTTGCAACCCTTTGGACTGTGGCCCACCAGGCTCCTCTGTCCATGAGATTCTCCAGGAAAGAATACTGTAGTGGGTTGACATGTCCTCTTCCAGGGAATCTTTCCAACTCAGGGATTGAACCCAGGTCTTCAACACTGCTGGCAGATTCTTTACCAGCTGAGCTACCAGAGAAGCCATGTCCTTAATTTATTTTCGCCATCATGCTATGCTCCTAATCACCTCAGGACTTTATTTTAGAGTAGTGTCTGGGAAACCCCATGGACAGAGGAGCCTGGTAGGCTGCAGCCCATGGGGTCGTGAAGAGTCGGACACGACTGAGCGACTTCACTTTCACTTTTCACTTTCATGCACTGGAGGAGGAAATGGCAACCCACTCCAGTATTCTTGCCTGGAGAATCCCAGGGATGGAGGAGCCTGGTGGGCTGCCATCTATGAGGTCGCACAGAGTCGGACAAGACTGATGCGACTTAGCAGCAGCAGCAGCAGTGTCCATTAACTTGCAAACTTTCATCCACTCCTTTCTTTGTAGACTCAAATGATTCTCTCCCTTAATAGTTCAGTTAAATTATTGTTTCCTCAAGAAGAGTTTCCATTTATTCACTTTCAGATCATATCTCCATATGGATAGAATTTATCAGAACTGAAGTCAAATTCTTAATTGCATAATGAATGCTAATTTGTTTGATCATTAAAATATGAGTTTCATAAAGACAAGTGGAGGAATGTCCATTTATTATCTGTTCTAAGTCCAGTGACTGATTTAGTATATATGTATGTGTATATAGTGATTAAATAAATTGATAATAGCCTTATTTAAAAACTCAGTCACTTCAGTTCAGTTCAGTTGCTCAGTCGTGTCCAGTTCTTGGCCACCCCATGGATTGCAGCACACCAGGCCTCCCTGTCCATCACCAACTCCCGGGGTTTACTCAAATTCATCTCCATTGAGTTGGTGATGCCATCCAACCATCTCATTCTCTGTCATCCCCTTATCCTGCCTTCAATCTTTCCCAGCATCATGGTCTTTTCAAATGAGTCAGTTCTTTGTATCAGGTGGCCAAAGTATTGGAGTTTCACCTTCAGCATCAGTCCTTCCAATGAATATTCAGGACTGCTTTCCTTTAGGATGGACTGGTTGGGTCTCCTTGCTGTCCAAGGGACTCTCAAGAGTCTTCTCCAACACCACAGTTCAAAAGCATAAATTCTTCAGTGCTCAGCTTTCTTTATAGTCCAACTCTCACATCCATACATGATTACTGGAAAAACCATAGCTTTAACTAGATGAACCTTTGTTGGCAAAGTAATGTTTCTACATTTTAATGTGCTGTCTAGGATGGTCATAACATTTTTCCAAGGAGTAAGCATCTTTTTAATTTCATGGCTGCAGTCACCATCTGCAGTGCTTTTAGAGCCCCCCAAAATAAAGTCTTCCACTGTTTCCACTGTTTCCCCGTCTATTTGCCATGAAGTGATGAGACCAGATGTCATGATCTTAGTTTTCTGAATCTTGAGTTTTAAGACAACTTTTCCACTCTCCTCTTTCACTTTCATCAAGAGGCTCATTAGATCTTCTTTGTTTTCTCCCATAAAGGTGGTGTCATCTGTGTGTCTGAGGTTATTGATATTTCTCCCGGGATTCTTGATCCAGCTTGTGCTTCATCCAGGCCAGCGTTTTTCATGATGTACTCTGCATATAAATTAAATAAGCAGGGTCACAATATACAGCCTTGACATAATACTTTCCCTATTTGGAACCAGTCTGTTGTTCCATGTCCAGTTCTAACTGTTGCTTCCTGACCTGCATACAGGTTTCTCAAGAGGCAGGTCAGGTGGTCTGATATTCACATCTCTTTCAGAATTTTCCAGAATTTGTTGTGATCCACACAGTCAAAGGCTTCGGCATAGTCAATAAAGCAGAAGTAGATGTTTTTCTGGAACTCTCTTGCTTTTTTGATGATCCAGCAGATGTTGGCAATTTGATCTCTGGCTCCTCTGCCTTTTCTAAAATCAGCTTGAACATCTGGAAGTTCCCAATTCACATACTGTTGAAGCCTGGCTTGGAGAATTTTGAGCAATACTTTACTAGCATGTGAAATACGTGCAATTATGCAGTAGTTTGAGCATTCTTTGGCATTGCCTTTCTTTGGGATTGGAATGAAAACTGACCTTTTCCAGTCCCGTGGCCAGTGCTGAGTTTTCCAAATTTGCTGGCATATTGAGTGCAGCACGTTCACAGCGTCAACTTTCAGGATTTGAAATAGCTCAACTCGAGTTTCATCACCTCCACTAGCTTTGTTTGTAGTGATGCTTCCTAAGACCCACTTGACTTCACATTCCAGGATGTCTGGCTCTAGGTGAGTGATCACACCATCATGATAATCTGGGTCATGAAGATCTTTTTTGTATAGTTCTTCTGTGTCTTCTTGCCACCTCTTCTTAATATCTTCTGCTTCTGTTAGGTCCCTACCATTTCTGTCCTTTATTGTGTCCATCTTTGCATGAAATGTTCCCTTGGTATCTCTAATTTTCTTGAAGAGATCTCTAGACTTTCCTGTTCTATTGTTTTCCTCTATTTATTTGCATTTATCACTGAGGAAGGCTTTCTTATCTCTCCTTGCTGTTCTTCGGAACTCTGCATTCAAATGGGTATTTCTTTCCTTTTCCCTTTTGCTTTTTGCTTCTTTTCTTTTCTCAGCTATTTGTGAGGTCTCTTCAGACAACCATTTTGCCTTTTTGCATTTCTTTTTCTTGGGGATGGTCTTGATCACTGCCTCCTGTACAATGTCACGAACCTCCGTCCATAGTTCATTAGGCACTCTGTCTATCAGATATAATCCCTTGAATCTATTTGTCACTTTCACTGTATAATTGTAAGGGATTTGATATAGGTCATACCTAAATGGTTTAGTGGTTTTCCCTACTTTCTTCAATTCAAGTCTGAATTTGGCAATAAGGAGTTCGTGATCTGAGCCACAGTCAGCTCCCGGTCTTGTATTTTGCTGACTGTATAGAGCTTCTCCATCTTTGGCTGCAAAGACTATAATCAATTTGATTTCAGTATTGACCATCTGGTGATGTCCATGTTATAAAAGCCAGATGAATGTAATTTGAAGAGTTTGCAAATATGGTGTTTTTTTTTTGTTTTTTTTTTTTTACAATTAAACAATTTGCCTTCAAAGTATTATCAAGTGATTTATTGTGTTGTTGAACTACAACCATGACTGGCATTGCAGAGAACTGCAATCCTGCCTCAGAATTCTTTAAATCTCTTGACCCAAATGGGCTTAATAGGCACAAGAAGCCAAGTTAGACTCTTAACAATATACTCAGTAATATCCTAGGAAAGAAAAGCAAAGATATCTGTTCAATTCAATAAATTTATGAATGTTAAATATCATGATGCAAGCTAAGGATACTTCTGTGTCTGAGTTATTTCAACTCATATATAACTAAGAAAAATAACTCAGCATTTATTCTATAACTATATACTTATCTCAGCACTATCCTAAGAACTATGATTACACAATCGCAAATTTTTTTGCCAGTGATTTTAAACCCAATTCATTCCAGAAGCATTTGTCTCTACTGAATCATGAGAATAGCTGAAGAGGTTACTTACTTTATTTAACCTGAATACATTTCAGTTTTAGCTATTTTATTAATAATTATTCATTTGAATTACATAGATAACATTTCCAAAAAGAAAATCTAATATATTATCCCTTCCCTCCAGGGTCATTATAATCAAATTCCTCAGGTAAATCAGACTTGCATTGTGACTGAGTCATTCAGACTACTTTGATTTTGAATGTCAAAGCTTTCTGGGTCAAACCAGAATACAGCTCATATTTCCAAGCTTTGTATTAGAAATCATGCTGTGAGGGGTAAATATGTTGTCTTAACTACATGAAAATATAGGGCAACATTGTTCAAAGAGTCTCACAGGGAATCCTAGGAAGAGATAATAAATATTCAGAGTCAAAGGGAAAAAGATTTTATATCATACACACACATGCATTATATAAGAATTTTTTCTATCACCTTAAAATGATGGTAAATCTATTTATCTATCAACCTATTGATAGATAAACCTTTTTCTTTCGCTCTCCCTGACTTTAAAAATACCATTTACATTCTGAATACATACACAATGCTTATTTTTCAATGAATATCAGATATTTGTGCAGTAAGGATTTCTAAAAATTTTATATTGTTTTATATTCAATGGTTTGCATTGAATCAAGTCACATCAGGCTCCTGCAATTAAGATATTCTGCAATGAAGCAAAATAACTCTTTACACTAAAATTTTAAATTAAAGAGGGTATTTCCATTTCTAGGTGAACAGTTTTTATTTTGTGACACAGTGTCAGAGTATGTAATAATTATTCACTGAAATCAATATCTTGAAACATTTCTGATTCATTAGCCATTCTTGAAATCATGTACATAATAGGAATCCCAGTAGCAAAAAGAAGAGTAAATGGAAAGATACTGAACTATTTGACAGTAGTGTAGAGCTAAAGCAAGAGCAGAATGCTGTTTCAGGGAGCACATACAGAAAAGCCCAAATAAGTGATTACCACATAATATATACCATGCCTTTTGTAGAGAAACTATAGAATGTCAAAAGCTAACAGAATATATTAAAAGTAACTAAAATACAATTCACAAAGTAGTAATGATTACATTTCTAAGAAACAAGTGCAACAATATTTTCAAATACTAAGACAAAAAGCAATCTACAACTCTCTGTCTACTCTCTCTCTTCACTCCCCATATAACCTCACTAAAGGAACTTCTAAAGAATGTGCTTCAAGGGGAAGAAAATTATTACATAAGGAGAGTATGATATTTTTAAAGGACTAGTAAGTAAAGAAATTGCTCTTTGAAAATGTTCTATTTTACAAAATGAATTTGTCTTCTTCCCTCATTTGCTTATAATGCTATAAAGACCTCAAAGAATGGAACATCACTTATTAAATAACTTACGTATGCTAAAATTAAGTTTGCCAGCCCTGCTGTATGCCTCTATCTATTCTGTGGCTTACTTACCACAGTAATTATGTTCTCATTGAATCTACATCCATGCAGTTATTATAGACAGTGATCTTTTCCTTCATGTTAGCATTCCCTATGCCTGTGTCTGACCTATCATGACTAAGGAGGAGCTTATCTGCCTCCAGAACTCATTCCTTTCTTTCAAGAGTCTTGGGGGCTTCCCTAGTGGCTCAGTAGTAAAGAATCTACCTGCCAATACAGGAGACACATGTTCAATCCCTGATCCAAGAAGATCCCACATGCCACGTGTGCCACAACTGTTGAGCTTGTGCTCTAGAGCCCAGGAGCTGCAACTAATGAAATCCACACACCCTGCAGCACATGCTCTGCAACAAGAGAAGCCACCACAATGACAAGTCTGAGCACCACAACTAGAGAGTATCCCTCGATTGCTGCAACTACAGAAAAGCCTGCAGCAACAAAGACCAGCATAGTCAAAAATAAATTAAAAAAATTTTAAAAGATAAGTAAAAATTAAAAAAAAAAAAATAAAGGAATGTCTTGGGAATTCCGTGGCAGTCCACTGGTTAGGACTCCACGCTTCCACTGCGGGGGGCCTGGATTCAGTCCCTGGTAGGGGAGAAGGCAATGGCACCCCACTCCAGTACTCTTACCTGGAAAATCCCATGGACGGAGGAGCCTGGTAGGCTGCAGTCCATGGAGTAGCTCAGAGTCGGACACGACTGAGTGACTTCACTTTCACTTTTCACTTTCATGCATTGGAGAAGGAAATGGCAACCCACTCCAGTGTTCTTGCCTGGAGAATCCCAGGGACAGGGGAGCCTGGTGGGCTGTTGTCTATGGGGTCGCACAGAATCGGACACAACTGAAGCGACTTAGCAGCAGCAGCAGCAGCAGGGGAACTAAGATTGTGCAAGCAATGCAGTGTAAAAAAGAAAAAGTCCTGCACTAAAATTCACTGATTCCTACTACTAAACATTTCTGATCTGTGCTTTATCATTCAAGCCCTCCATTCTCATTTAAGTTCTTTCAAAGTGTCTTAAAACAATTTTTATTTTATTCTTTGATTCCTTTTATTACTTTCTATTTTTGTGCCGAACTATGCAAATGATTTATACCCTTTACTCCAATTGTCTACACACACACACACACTACTTTAATTTCTGTAAAATATCTTCTGCTCTCACCCCCTAAGAAACTGTTCAATCATAACTGTAACCTGCCCACCAAATCTAATAACATTTTTAAATGGTTTATTCTACCTTTCCTTTGTTCTCCATTTCAGTCAGTGACCGTTCTCCATCATAAAAACACAAAGCACTTTTATTTCGTGTTTTTCAGTGGCATCTTTTCTCAGTGACCTATCCCCTAAGTGTGCAGGTTCCCAACAATCTGTTTTTAGAGCAGATTGTCTTCACCTCAAAAGAAGCTGGATTGGATAATTCTTAAATTATTTTCCAAACCAAATAGAGTTCTCTGTTTATAAGCTCATCTGCATGCTTATGAGTTTAATAAATGCTTGATAATAATACTTACTTAATAGGCTTATTATCTGCATTCAGGCAGATAATGCATATAAGATGCCTGGCAGATATTAAGTTTTCAATGAATTCTAGGTGAGATTCTTACTGTTATTATCCACCAAATTCACAAGCAGATATAAACTGGTTCCTTCTCTTGTTGATCACTCCTACCAGGCCAAGATTACATGTGGCAACTTTTCAACACTCTGATCGCAATATTTTCATCCAGGATTGTGGTATCCAATAAACTTGATAAATTGTTCCATCTTCCAATTTTTAAATGACATAATATAAAGACCTCTCCAAACTGACAAAGCACAGCACTGATGTAAAACACCCGTAGACAATTATTTATATTTATATGTATATTTATATTATAGCATTATTATTTAAGGTTGGTAGGGCAGGTATTAACTCCCATTTAGTTTCTATTTTATTCATATTGTATTTATATTATACCATTAATTGCATCTGAGTCCATGTATTCCGCAGGTCTAGACATAGTGAGCTATTAATAGCAATATTTTGAGTGCCTCTGATTGACTAAGCAGACCAGATGCTGATCCACTTAACAGTGAGGCCTTCAGCACGCTTTTTCCCATTTCTTGATTAATACTTCCTACAAGACTGAATCAAACTCTTTCTAAAGTCAAGATAAATGGCATCTAATGCTTTTCTCTGATTTACTATCCCATTATTCTGTCAATAGAAAGATATCTGCTACCACTGTGACAGAATTTGTTCTTTATAAAGCCTTGTGTGTTTCCCAGTATATCATTCTAGTCTAGATATCTGAAAATGGGATTTTATACTTTTTTCCCAGATTTTGTTAGAGCTTTAATTTCAAGGGTGATGCCTTTTTACTTTTTTAAGAATTGGTATTCCCCTGAGAGTACTCAAATAAGTTAAAGATTAAAATTATACTAGTCAATCTTTCAATATCCTATACCTTTAGTTTTAACAGTTTATTTAAGCAATCTCAATACATTTTCCCCTTATTTACACTCTTTACTTTTGCCCTTGCAATTTCTGGTTGCCTAATAACACAGTTTTCAGATAAAAATTGACTTTTTCTGTAAATATACAAAGAAAGTACTAAATGTTTATTTTAAGTAAGCATAGCAATATCTTCCTCTTTATGAAAGATATTTCCTTTACTTTTCTCTCATGTCTAATATTGTTGCAGAATCTCAGAAATTGCTTATGTGTATTTTCGGTATTTAACCAACAAAATGATACCATTTTTAAATATCTTGACCTATTTTATGATTTCTGTGATGATCCCATTTCATTCCTGGTGTATTAAACAAACTGTAGTATGTTCATGCCATTTGTTTTTGGCAAATATTCTTTTATTACATTCGAGTATTAACATCAGAAATGTACGAAGTAGCAATGTTTTTGATAAGAAACACCAGAAAATTATTTATCAGTGTAACCACTGAATGCTTAATTTTTACATTGGCATTTATTTTCTCCATTTTAAATTATATTTGATGTATATTTAATATTTGCATTTATTTATTTCTGACTTCTTCCATAGATGTATTAAAGCTGACTTACATAAGTATGAAGATTAGAAGTAAAATTTTAAAACATTTCAAGGGCTCCCCTGATGGCTCAGTGGTAAAGAATCTGCCTGCCAATGTGGCAGACATGGGTTCAATCTCTGATCTGGGAAGATCTCACATGTTGTGGAGCAAATAAGCCCATGCGCCACAAATATTGAGACTGTACTCTCAAGCCTGGGAGCTGCAACTAGAGCCCATGCGCCACAACTACTGAAGCCTGAGTGCCCTAGAACCAATGCTCTGAAACAAGAGAAGCTACCACAATGAGAAGCCCCACACACCACAACTAAAGAATAACCTATACTTGCCACAATTAGAGAAAACCCCATGCAGCAGCAAAGACCCAGCACAGCCAAAAACAAATAAATAAGTAAAATAAAACATTTCAAAATGAGACAAAGGGAAAATAAAATAATATTACAAAGAGTAATAGAGCCAGAATGACCTTAGACTAAAATGCCTGCTCTAAGGTGAGCCTCAGATTTGAATAAAAACTCTTAGCAACCAACACAGAAAAGACCAATCAATTCCAAAATGTGAGCACATATTAATTCTTCAGAATAGCATTATTATTATTTAAATTGATATCAGGAAGGAATTTCCAAGATACAGTGTCAACTGCAGGGCCTGGCCCTTAATTAACTATTCAAACAAAGATTGAAATGAATGAATGGATAGACATGTGAATTATTAATTGCAGTCATATTTATATACTCCTTATTACAAATGCAGCCATGAGTTTTAGAGACTTCAACATCGCTTGATATCATCACCCTAAACTCTTAATTATTTAAGAGCAATTTGATAGTGAGGCCAGAAGGATTCATTCTTTGTAGTGGATTTCTAAGGGATAGATGTTAGAACAACGGAGGAATGGAAGCACATGTTTCAGACGCACCTTCACAACTATCAGGAGAGTAAATTTAAGATTGCTGTCCACTTATACTCAAATATGGTCTATGTGTTAAACAGCCAGATACTGGGAAAACATTGTGTTATATTCTACAATACAGAACTAAACAAGAATTAAAGTACTTATTCAAACATTTGGGTGGTCCAGAACTCTGATATAAAGTACTTAATAAATAGTAGTTATTATTATTATTATTGTTGTTTGTAATTAAGGGTATACTACAAATATTTCACAACTAATTAAAACTAACAAATTCAACCTTAACTTATGCATTGCAAAGTAATATTCACTCTTATCCATAAAGTTATCATCACACATTATTATTTTGTTAAGTCCTTTTAACCTGATGTTATCCTAACCTCCAATGCTGAAACTCCAATACTTTGGCCACCTGATGCAAAGAGCTGGCTCATTTGAAAAGACTCTGATGCTGGGAAAGATTGAAGGCAGGAGGAGAAAGGGACGACAGAAGATGAGATGGTTGGATGGCATCACCGACTCGATGGACATGAGTTTGAGTAAATACTGGTAGTTGGTGATGGACAGGGAGGCCTGGCATGCTGCAGTCCATGCGGTCGCAAAGAGTCAGACATGACTGAGTGACTGAACTGAATTGAACTGATCCTAACCTCTTGATATTTGATTATCTAAACTTTATAAAAAAATATACTTGAAGCAGATACTATTATGTAAATTTCAAGAGAGAGAAACTGAAACACAGATGTTAAATATCTGTTAATGCATGGTGGAGAATGAATTAGAACTTATATCTTCATGACTCAAGAGACAGGGCTCTTTACCAATCATCTTGATTATATCCCAAATGAGAACCAAAGGAAAAAGATATAACCTATCCCTCTCTTCCCCATCAAGTTTTAGTGAAAAAACCTACAAGTCCAATTAGGTTAGAGTCTGTGACTGTAAAAAAAAAAAAAAAGAAAGAAAAGAAAAGAAAAGGGTCTGCTCTTCCTCGAACATTCTGAAGAACTTTGCAAAATTCTAAAAAGTGAATTTTGTAAAGTGTAAGTGAGAATACTAAATGGAATTGCTGGGTAATAAAGTTTATTCTTATGATGAAAGTGAGAGTTGCTTAGTCATGTCCGACTATCTGTTACCCCATGGACTGTAGTCTGCCAGGCTTCTCTGTCCATGGAATTCTCCAGGCCAGAATACTGGAGTAGGTAGCTGTTCCCTTCTCCAGGGGATCTTCCCAACCCAGGGATCGAACCCAGGTCTCCCACATTGCAGGCAGATTCTTTACTGTCTGAGCCACCAGGGAAGCTAGACACACATATATGAGAGTGACAGGTACAGAAAGCCAATTATTGTCTGATTAGGGGAGAAACAGCAGTTAGATAAGGTACTTTCAGAAATAGTTCTATGCTATCAAAACAGGGTTGAAGTTAAATTTGTATTATATCTGAGTATAGCAAAATGATTCAAGTACCAGGGCTATAAATCTGGTCCTTGTCAGGTACAATAAATTTACCTTCAAATATCACTTCAGCAGGGAAAATTTTGAGCTTATGGTCTTTTGATATTAAATGTAAAATCTTTATCTAAAAAGAGGAAAAATTGAGAGTCACAACTGAAAATGTCTGTCCTGGGGATGGCCATAAATTTCAGAAAAATTCCATAAGTTAAAATGTAGGCCCAAGTAATAGTATTTTGTGACTCTCACATATTTTGTGATAGCAGGTTTTAACCTGAATATCAAGCCTTTTATGACCATTACAAATCTCTGGGTTTCCACTGCCTGGTTAAGGCTTTAATCTTGTCAACTTCCTATCCTTCATCCACAGAGATTTTATTTTTAGGTGTGTTTGAGTTATAGACATATTGAACCAGATGTTGACACAAAGAAGAATGTTTCAGTAGCCTCTCTTGGAGTTCAACAAACTCATTCATTCATTTATCAAACAACAATAATTATTGAACATCTAAAGCTTCGATTATTCTTTGGAGGAGTGCTATATTTTTTTTTAATTGGGGTATATAACTTGCTTCACTTTATATCCTTTTTGTTCACTTCCTCCTTTTCTGATTCTGTCCATTTATTCATAACTTGGGAACTAGGCAGATCTGAGTTTTTCATGACCCAACTTTCTCTTCTCATTTTGATCAAATATTCTAAAAAGCAAGTGACTTTCTCCAATGATTTTTATTCCCAAAGGGGGAGGATGCAGTTAATAAAATGGTTTACCAAATTTCCAGGAGTCAAAAAAAGCAAATAGCTAGCTCAGAGGTAAATAGGATAACCATTTTCTATTAATACATTTATTAATATTCTGTATATTCATAAAATATTTCTGGAATGATACTTTTAAGATAGCATAGAAATTATAGTTGCCTCTAATAAGGTCAGTGAAGGGCTAGGGCTCATGAATGAGAGAAAAAGTTTTTGTGATCTTTGAATTTTTCTTATCCTGGACTTGAATTAGTATTTGAAAATTACAGGACAGTTAATATGTTATTTAATTTTATTTCATTGAACTATTCCCCCAAAAGTATGTGATAAAAATAGTTTTTGAATAATCTAGATGCAAAATTACATATATATTTAAAAGTATATATATATGAAGATCAGGAGAAAGTAGTAACCATAACACACAAATGTAATGATCCCTTAAAACGTCATTTATAACCAGCAGTATTTACTCACTTTAAGTTTTCAAGTGTTAATTCTATTAAGGAAATTTTCTATTATTTTTCTTTTTTTTAAATGTGTCCCATTTTGTATTTGTGGTAAAAATAATGAGCATACTGTAGATAAGTCTTGTACTGTATGATAACAAAACTGATGTCTATGTTAAGATTGGGAAAGTAACACCTATTTCTCAGAATGATCTTAAATGTTTACATTTTACAAGTGAATAAGATAAGAAAATAATAATTTTTACCTTTTTCTGAAAATGAAAGTAAGCAGACCACTTGATTGTCAAAATTTCTTATTTAGAAATGAATTTGAAATAACATTTCTTCCACACCATGTGTAAATGATTACTATAGTTGTGCTGAAATATGTTGCTTATGACTTGATAATTTTAGCTGTGGATTTCTAATCTGAGGAATGTCTGTAGCATTCAACTGATGCAGTAGTAATTATTCCTGGTCTTAAATTGCTCTATGTAGAAGCAACTGTCTCAGGCATCAACAGGAAGATGATACCTAAAATAACCTTATTTTTTGCTCAGGTAACATTAGAAGACTATTGGATTTATTATCAGTTTGTTATGCTGTAGTCACCAGATCACACATGTTAATATATGTAGAACTTATGTATTATGTGAATATATATAGCATACAAGGAGAAGGCAATGGCACCCCACTCCAGTACTCTTGCCTGGAAAATCCCATGGACGGAGGAGCCTAGTAGGCTGAAGTCCATGGGGTCGCGAAGAGTCGGACACGACTGAGGGACTTCACTTTCACTTTCACTTTCATGCATTGGAGAAGGAAATGGCAACCCACTCCAGTGTTCTTTCCTGGAGAATCCCGGTAACGGGGGAGCCTGGTGGGCTGCCGTCTATGGGGTCACACAGAGTCGGATACAACTGAAGTGACTTAGCAGCAGCAGCAGCAGCATATAGCATACAAATATTTCTTATGAAAAGAAAAATATAGACACTTACTTTCATAAAAAAAAATTCTCACTAGTAGTGGATTATACATTAAATGGATAAATCTGTCAACATTTTGTGTTGCTTTTCATTAACAGATATTACATAAGATTAATTTTACTATAACTGGCATAATGTGTTATGCTTCCCACTCCCCTCCCCCCCCTCCGAGGATTACCTGATAATTTCTGCGGTCATATTTGTTTAGTCATCATAACTGAGAAGACAATACTGACATTTACTTGGCAGGGGATGCGAATGCTTGATACTTTAAAGGTCACCACAGGCCCATACAATGAAGGCTGGGGTTCATATTGTTGAACTTGGTGCAGCTGTATTGGTTCTTATAATACTGTACCTCTCGCTTAAAGGAACACAAAAACTTCCCTGATTCTCCTAAGCACATACCTCTACCAGGACCTCCACCAGCATTCAACAGTCTAGCTGCTCAGTTGTTAACATCTGGCTTAACAGAGATTTCTTATATCCAGCTTTTCTACCAGTAAAACTGATATTAATTCTGATTGGATATAACAATAAAGAATGTGAATATTTACCCATTGAACAAAGAAAAATGTTTTCATGACCTGTCAGTCAGTCCGTTCAGTCACTCAGTCGTGTCCGATTCTTTGCGACCCCATGAACCGCAGCACACCAGACCTCCCTGTACGTCATTAACTCCCAGAGTCCACCCAAACCCATGTCCATTGTGTCGGTGATACCATCCAACCATATCATCCTTTGTCATCCCCTTCTCCTCCTGCCCCCAATCTTTCCCAGCATCAGAGTCTTTTAAAATAAGTCAGATCTTCACATCAGGTGGCCAAACTATTGGAGTTTCAGCTTCAAAATCAGTCCTACCAATGAACACCCAGGACTGATCTCCTTAAGGATGGACTGGTTGATTCTCCTTGCAGTCCAAGGGACTCTCAAGAGTCTTCTCCAACACCACAGTTCAAAAGCATCAATTCTTCCGCGCTCAGCTTTCTTTACAGTCCAACTCTCACATCCATACCTGACCACAGGAAAAACCATAGCCTTGACTAGACGGACCTATGTTGGCAAAGTAATGTCTCTGCTTTTAAATAAGCTGTCTAGATTGGTCATAACTTTTCTTCCAAAGAGCAAGTGCTTTTTAATTTCATGGTGCAGTTACCATCTTAAGTGATTTTGGAGGCCCCAAAAAGAAAGTCAGCCACTGTTTCCTCTGTTTCCCCATCTATTTGCCATGAAGTGATGGGACCAGATGCCATGATCTTAGTTTTCTGAATGTTGAGTTTTAAGCCAACTTTTTCACTCTCCTCTTTCACTTTCATCAAGAAGCTCTTTAGTTCTTCTTCACTTTCTGCCATAAGGGTAGTGTCATCTGCATATCTGAGGTTATTGATAATTCTCCCAGCAATCTGGATTCCAGCTTGTGTTTCTTCCAGCCCAACGTTTCTCATGATGTACTCTGCATATAAGTTAAATAAGCAGGGTGACAATATACAGCCTTGATGTACTCCTTTTCCTATTTGGAACCAGTCTGTTGTTTCATGTCAAGTTCTAACTGTTGCTTCCTGACCTGCATTCAGGTTTCTCAAGAGGCAGTTCAGGAGGTCTGGTATTCCCATCTCTTTCAGAATTTTACACAGTTTATTGTGATCCACACAGTAAAAGGCTTTGGCACAGTCAATAAGGCAGAAATAGATGTTTTTCTGGAACTCTCTTGCTTTTTTGATGATCCAGTGGATGCTGGCAATTTGATCTCTGGTTCCTCTGCCTTTTCTAAAACCAGCTTGAACATCTGGAAGTTCACGGTTCACGTATTGCTGAAGCCTGTCTTGGAGAATTTTGAGCATTACTTTACTAGCGTGTGAGATGAATGCAATTGTGCAGTAGTTTGAGCATTCTTTGCCATTGCCTTTCTTTGGGATTGGGATGAAAACTGATGTTTTCCAGTACTGTGGCCACTGGTGAGTTTTCCAAATTTGCTGGCATATCAAGTGCAGCACTTTCACAGCATCATCTTTCAGGATTTGAAATAGCTCAACTGGAATTCCATCACCTCCACTAGCTTTGTTCGTAGTGACGCTTTCTAAGGCCCACTTGACTTCACATTCCAGGATGTCTGGCTCTAGGTGAGTGATCACATCATCGTGATTATCTGGATTGTGAAGATCTTTTTTGTACAGTTCTGTGTATTCTTGCCATCTCTTCTTAATATCTTCTGCTTCTGTTAGGTCCCTACCATTTCTGTCCTTTATTGAGCCCATTTTTGCATGAAATGTTCCCATGGTATCTCTAATTTTCTTGAAGAGATCTCTAGTCTTTCCCATTCTGTTGTTTTCCTCTATTACTTTGCATTGATCGCTGAGGAAGGCTTTCTTATCTCTACTTGCTATTCTTTGGAACTCAGCATTCAAATGGGTATATCTTTCCTTTTTTCCTTTGCTTTTCACTTCCCATCTTTTCACAACTATTTGTAAGGCCTCTTCAGACAGCATTTTGCTTTTATGCATTTCTTTTTCTTGGGGATGGTCTTGATTCCTGTCTCCTGTACAATGTCATGAACCTCCGTCCATAGTTCATCAGGCACTCTGTCTGTCAGACCTAGTCCCTTAAATCTATTTCTCACTTCCACTGTATAGTCATAAGGGATTTGATTTAGGTCATACATGAATGGTCTATTGGTTTTCCCCACTTTCTTCAATTTAAGTCTGAATTTGGCAATAAGGAGTTCATGATCTGAGCCCCAGTCTTGTTTTTGCTGACTGTATAGAGCTTCTCCATTGACATTCATATGTCCTGCCTAGACATTTAGAGATGAGGTTTATGCTTCATCTTGGGTTGTCTGTGATATATTTCTATTACTGTAATCATATCATAACATAAAATAATTTATAAATGACATTACACATGCAAATACCACCCAGTACATTTGAATGAATGGAATACCTCAGGTTTTTTTTTTCTTTTTTTATCTACTTCAATAGTGATGTGTCTTGGCATCTAAATTCTACTCCAGTTGGAGTTATTTCTTCTTTTTCTTATAAATGTAGTATGTTATTGCTTATAAATCTGGTTTTATTCCAATATCTTATGCTTCTGTACTTTTTATTTCTCTGTATCCTTAATGAAAAGTATCCTGATCGTCTTTTAAATTCAAATTTACTCATTATAAGTGGATAAAAACATCTGACTACATTTTTGTCTTCAAGTATACTCATGCTTGATTATGTTTATATTGAAATTCATTTTTATTTACTATAGGTTACTTTTATTTTATATTTATATTTCAGTTTCAGGACTGTAATTTTTCTGTAACTGTGTTTAGATGTAGGTTATATTATTATGTAGGATTTCAAGTTAGTAAACAGTTCATTAGCAATTGCTCTAACTGTGGGGGTACCCTGAGTCTAATAATGTTAAGAACTACTACTTAATTTATTTAAAGTCAAAGCTATTTCAAATCAGTATATGAAGTATAAGACTATCTTGTATGCACAAAAAAAGTCTTCTGAAGTCTTCAATAATAACTACTGTTTATTTTCTCATTTTTACTATGTGCCAAACAGTACTATAAGCAATGTATGTGTATGTGGGCATATATATACACACATAAACACACACACACACACACACACACACACATATATCTATTTAGTCCCCCTCAATTTTCTGAGATACCTGCTATAATTAGCCCCATTTCATAGACATGAAACTGAGTCATAGACAAAGTCATAGAAAAAGTCATAGAACTGGAAAGTACTGCACTAAATATATATATGGAGACTAAAACAAAATCTTAAGAGTAGATCATAGTAGACAAATGCTCTGACTGAGAACAAGTAAAAAAGTTTGATGAATATAGATACAAAAGGCATCAGAGGCTGTGGAAAAAAGGACTGAAGGGAGTAAAATTTCAGAGACAAGTTGAGCATCCTCAGCTTCCCCAGAGAACATTTTCTTATTCTAACTAAGGCTAGAAGTTGAGAACATGGGCTCCAGGCAGATGCAGAGGGATCTAGAAGACAACAGCTTTTGACAGTGTCACCAGTGACAGAACTAGAAAAATGAAGGTACTCGAATTCAGGCTGACATCCCCCTTCAAACCTATAGATATTAGTTACTCAGTCATGTCCAGCTCTTTGCAACCCAATGGACTGTGGCCTGCCAGGCTCCTCTGTCCATGGCATTCTCCAGACAAGCATACTGGACTGAGAGCAGGTCTTCTGCGTTGCAGGCAGATTCTTTACCATTTGAGCCACCAGGGAAGCCCTCTCAAGATCTATATAACAGTGCATATAGAGGACACTACAGAGCTAGGCCAAAACCTCAGAAAAGTAGAATGGAATTTCTATGGGACCCAAAGGTCTGCCAAGGCAGCATAAAGAATGCTGGGTGGAACAGAAAGCCCCGAGGAAATGGTTAATTGCTACTGAAGGTCTGCCATGGCTTGTCACCAGGGCACTCCTGCCCATCAGGCCACAACCAGAAACTGAATGGAGATTAGACTTCTGGTAGAGAGTCACTGCTGGGGGCAGCACATTTTGAAATAAAAACTTACAATAAATGAGACTATGCCTTTGTGGTCTCATTGAATTATTTTCCTTCTGCTGAAGCTTTCTGTATATTGTGTTGCTTTCTTTCCTTTTCACTCTCCATCCTTTCCTTCTCCCACACTTGTTATATACAATCCAAACTAGGATTCTGTTATTTTGGATAAGAAAAAACAGATTTTTTTGATTTCTTCTAATTCCCTGACAATATTCTAAGCACATTAAATATAAAAACTAAATTAACCTTAAAACAACACTACAAGATAGGTGCTGTTATTTCATTTTACATGGATGTGGAGATTGAGCCCCAGAGAGGTGAAGTAATTTGCCTGAAGTCAAAACCTAAAAACTAGCAAAATTGGCATTCAAGCCTCGAAATCTTGCTCCATGACCCATGCTCATAACTAGCAAACATTACATTAAAATTTCACAGAAATGAGAGGAAAGGGACAATTTAGTATGTAGAATAAGTAAAGAAATGAATTCATAGTATTATAAACTCATTGGTGACTAAATCAGGGCATTCATCCTATATAACTAAAGTAAAGATCTTCACTCCCTGTGCTGTGTTCTTGGAGTTTTAGTCCCTGAGTCATGTCCAGCTCTTTTGCAAACCCATGGACTGTAGCCCACCAGGCTACTTTGCCCATGGGATCTCCTAGGCAAGAACACTGGAGTGGGTTGCCATTTCATTCTACAGGGGGTCTTCACAATCCTAGGATCAAACCCATGTCTCCTGCATTGCAGGCGGATTCTTGACTACTGAGCCACCAGGGAAGCCCCACTGTGCTGTAGATTTTTAGATTTAGTCTATTAAACAATGTCAGTTCATCAGTGGCCCTTTTAAGTCAGACTTTGTTTTGGACAATCAGTCAGTATTCTTTTTAGTCAGAGAGTCTTTTTTTTTTTCCCAAAGAATTTGCATTTGACATACTAAATTTGAAATTCTTATGTTACTATGTTAGTTACATAACACTGGGCAATTTAGTCTCTCTGAGCTTTGATTTTCTTATCTTTTTTTTTTTAATAAATCTATTTATTTTAGTTGGGGGCTAATTACTTTACAATATTGTAGTAGTTTTTGCCATACATTGACATGAATCAGCCATGGGTTTACATGTGTTCCCCATCCTGAACGCCCCTCCCACTTCCCTCCCCATCCCATCCCTCTGGGTCATCCCATTGCCCCAGCCCTGAGCATTTGTCTCATGCATCGAACATGGAATGGTGTTCTGTTTCACATATGATAATATACATGTTTCAATGCTATTGTCCCAGAACGTCCCACCCTCACCTTCTCCCTCAGAGTCCATAAGACTGTTCTATGCATCTGTGTCTCTTATTCTGTCTCGCGTATAGGGTTATCGTTACCATCTTTATCTCTTAAATGAGAAAATACAATGTTTCCTAACAGATTTTTTGAGGGAACTTGATGAAATGATACAAAATGCCCATCTACCCAGGGCTTATCATATGTACTCAATACAGAGCAGCTGTTTTATTATATGTGTGTTGATAGGGTACATAGATAAGAAAAAAAATGATTTATTTAAGGAAGAAACACCAATAAAATAATAAAATATTTTAAATTTCATGTATTTTAACATACTTTCCTTCTGGAGAAAGAAAAAAATCTGTGAGTTTATGAGTTATAACAAACCTTGTATAAACTGTAATGTCTAGAACAATGATGTTTATATATCATGATAATCATACTTTTCAAGAATGTGTGAGGGTCTTTTCATATTGGATAATAGAGCTGCAGCTAACAAATTCATGAGTTTGGAAGATGTAAAACTACTAGATGTAAATATGACTATAAAAATATAATTTCTTTTTTTTTTTTTTTTATTCAATGTATTTTATTTCAGTGTATCTCTCCCAAAATTTGATAAAACAAGTAGACAGAAAAGCAGTAAGGACATAAAAGACTTATCTTAACAACATTATCAACTAACTAAACATAATCAGTGCTTATAGAAACTCCAACCAATGCAGAATACACATCCTTATTAAGTACACATGGAATATTTAACGAACTAAACCACATTCTAGTGCATAAAACAAGTCTCAAGTTTCAAAGGATTCAAACAATAAAAATATCTTCTCTGACCACAATGGAATTAAATTAGTAATCAGTAGCAGGACAATTTCTGAAAAATCTCCAAACATCTGCAACTGAATAACATGCCTCTAAGCAATCACATGGGTAACCAATCAGGTAACTGTATTAAAAAAAAAACAGAACTAGAATTAAGGAGCTAGCAAGCTTGTAGGATACGAGATCAATAAACAAGAGTCAACTGCGTTTCTACGTTCTAGCAATAAACAATCAAAACTTGAAGGTCAAAATATATATTACCATTTATAATAGCTTTCAAAAATATGAAATACTTAGCAATAAATCAGATTTTAAAATGTGCACATTATATTTATATCCTGAAAACTATGCAACAGTGCTAAGAAAAACCAAAGAGAACCTAAATAAATGGAGACGTACATCTTGCTTGTGGGTTAGAAGACAATACTGTTTAGATGTCATTCATCTCAAACTGATTTACAGATTCAACACAATCCTTGGCAAACTCTCAGGAGGCTTTTTTGTAGAAATTGACAAACTGATTTCAAAGTTAATTTGGAAATGCAAAAGACCAAGAACAGCCAAAACAGCTTTGAAAAAGGAGAGCAAAGTTGGAAAAGCTACCTAATTTCAAAACTTTTAAATACATAGTAACCAGACACTGCTGTTATCAGGCTGTGGTGCAACTAAGCCGGAGTGCCCTAGAGCTGTGTTCTGCAAGCAGAAGCCACCTCATGAGAAGCACCAGCCCCGCAACTACAGCGCAGGCCCCGCTCGCTCCGAATAGAGAAAGCCGGTGCAGCAATGAGACCCAGTGCAGTCAAAAATGCAAATAATAAATAAAAGAAATAATTTTTAAAAAAACACTGTGTTATGGAGTCAAGACAGATAGTGGATCGGTGTAACAAAACAGGTCAGAAACAGATCCATACGGATATGATCAATTGATTTTTGACAAAGGTACAAAAATAATTCAGTGGAGAAAGGGCTATCTTTTGAATAAACAGCACTGGAACAATTGGATATTCATATTGAAAAACATGAACTCTATGCCAGACAAAAATTAACTCAAAATGGATCACTGACCTAAACATAAAAACTAAAAGTATAAGACTGCTTAAAAAAAAAACCAATAGAGGAAATCTTTGCGACCTCTGGTTAGGCAAAGATTTCTTAAATACAACATTGAGAGCACAACTGACAAAAAAAGAAAAATACTGAAATAAATAAAACATGCTCTTTGAAAGACAGTGTGAAGAGACTATTTTCTCCAGTTTGAGAAATAACGCTTGCAAATCATGTACTGGATAAAGGACTTCTATCCAGAATATATAAAGAACTCTCAAAACTCAACAAGAAGAGAACTATCCAATTTTAAATCAGGCCAAAGATAGGAGCAAGCACTTGGGCAAAGCAAATACACAGCTGCTGAACATATGGAGGAATGTTCAACACCATTATTCATTACAGAAATGCAAATTCAAACCACAGTAAGATACCATCACACACCTGTTAAGAGTTGCTAAAATTAGAAAGACTGACCACACCAAGGATCAGGGAAGATGTGGAGCAAAATGACTTTCATTCACTGCTGGTGGGAAGGTAAAATCTCATAATCCTCTTCCCAGTTTGGAAGTATCTTAAAGTCAAGCATACCCATATTATGGGACCAAACCATTCCTCTCCTAGATGCTTACCCACAAGAAATGAACACACGTCCTTACAGAAACCTCACAGCAGCTTCACTTGTGACAGCCCCGAAAGGGAAATAACCCAAAGGTCCGTCAACAGGTGAATGGAGAAACAAACTGTGGTACATTAATCCATACAATGGAATACTACTCAGCAATAAAAAGTAACTGCTGATACTGGCAGCAGCACAGAATGATACTGAAATAACTGTGCTGAGTGAAAAAGCCAGGCAATACAAACATAAATACTGTGTAATCCCCCATATATGACATTCTAGGAAATACAAACTCATCTGCAATAAAACAGAAAGCCCATCAGTGGCTGCATGGCCTGGAAGGAATGCGAGGCAGGAAGGGCTGGAAGGACTGATTTCAAAGCCGTACTGAGACTTTCCAGGGTGATGAAAGAGTTCATTGTGGTGGTTGTTTCATGGGTGTGCACAAACGTCAAGATGCATCAAACTGTGTATTTTAAGTATGTGCAGTTTATTGCTTATTGATAACGAGGGAAAACTACCAATGGCCTGTAAAAGACGGGCACCTGACTCTGAAAACCCCAAGCAGCTGCGTCTTTGTCTCCATCCCTCTCTCTCGATGTCCAGGTGCCAGCGCTGGACTCTCATTCACACCCCAGTTTTAGTAAGTGCAAAAATGATCAGAAAGCTGTCCGTGTTAATTATATCAATTATTACATATTAACATAATTATCAACTATGGACTTGGAAAAGGAAAAAACGAGGGCAAAGAGAATCTTCCTTCTGTAATCTGAACCCCCTGGCATAGCAAACACCTCTTGGTGGTTGACAGTCTCAGTGATTTTCCTTTGGTTACTTTAAAATTTTCTGTACTTTCCCAATTCTTTACACAGCCATTATTTTGCTCTTTGGGGGGAAAAAGTTTTAAAAGAATGCGTCTAAATTCTCCATCAAGTAAAGGACTATTCGGGAATTTCCCTGTGGTCCAGTGGTTAGGACTCAGCACTTTTCACTCCCGAGAGCCTGGGTTCAATCCCCGGTGGGAGAACTAAGATCCCACCAGCCATCAAAAAAACAAAAAAGTAAAGAACTATTCAGAAAGAAATCAAGGGCTTTTTCTTCTCACCCTAATAATGAAGGACTAGCATCTGAACATACACATACACATTAATGTAGATCAAAGAACAGGGAGTTTTCATTTATAAAAGGTGAAGAGCATTTATAATACTATACGTAGAAGTTCAAAACCTCAACAAAAAATGGATACGTTCTAAATTCTGAATTTCACCAGTCGACCACTGAGTTGCCTCTCCCCTAGTTAAAGTAAAACATGCTCTTTGAAAGACATAACATGTTTTTAAAGACATAACATGTTTGAACTAATTTCCTGCCCTCTAGGTTGAAAACTGAGCTCTCACACACTAAAGGGAAAGTCCTGCACCAATTTCCAGGGGTTAGGAGCTGTGACCAGACGCTCCTCTCACGCCTAAAGCCTGTAAATGAATCAAGCCTTCGACACAGGATGGACGCCAGGAGAGGCAGG
Source organism: Giraffa tippelskirchi (assembly GCF_054371585.1). Classification (NCBI taxonomy): domain Eukaryota; kingdom Metazoa; phylum Chordata; class Mammalia; order Artiodactyla; family Giraffidae; genus Giraffa; species Giraffa tippelskirchi. Next base: position 81,892,038 of record NC_137275.1, on the reverse strand, counting down.
ACTCAACCCTGCTTGTCCCAAGCTGTTGGCAGTAGATATTTATGGCACAATTTTTAGCAAGTGTAGAAAGTCAGCAGTGTATTTAGAAACGCCCAATGCCGAAAAAACACGTTTCTTTTTAAATAATTCCACAGATTAAATTACACGCAAAATGTTTTTTATGCAACCTGAATGCAAACCTTTGAGTCTTCCTCTGTGGTTTCTAAAAGAAACCAACTTAGTGATGACCAAATTCTTGACTTAATTCTTCACTTTCATTTCAGAGAAAAAAATGAAAGTAGGTTAGCATACCACAACACCACACGCACAACATAACACAGGACACTTACATGTCTTGGAGTGCTCATGTGATAGCATGTAGTTGGCGAGAGGTGGCGTGTAAGTTAAACACTGCAGTGCTGCATTTGCAAAACAGGTATTGCCCAAATTCTGGAGCCCAGCTCCTACTCTATGAGTCTGCTGCCACTTAAGACAAATCTTCTCAGATGGGAAGAGAACTTTTTGTGGAGGAGCAATGCCATCACCTAGGGCTTGCTCCTTTTGTGGTGATGGTTTTGATTTTTCAGGTACAGATGAACTTGAATAAACTACAGCACCAGGTACTGGTCCTAAAGAAAGTGTGTGATTTGAAACATCATTTAACGAAGACACAGCACCCCAGCTGGCAGAACCTGCATCCATGTCTCCAGGTGAGACGGCCTCAGAACTGCCAGGCTGGTTCTGATAGGTTGATGGGTCTGAAGATTCAGAAGCTTTGTCAACTATGGTCATTGTTCAACTCTGGACAGCCCCCTCCCCCAAGACGGGAGAACCCCTCCTGGAAGCTCCCCAGCACCCGGGGCACCCTCTGGCTGGTTTCCAGGGAGCCGTCCTGCCTGCCACGCTCCTCTCCCTCGTGTTCCTGTTTGTACGCCCTGACCTGGCACAGGGAAAGCTCTCCCCACACGTGCTGAACAGATGAGTGAGCTGACCCGGCTCGGCGCTCGCTCCATCCCCCTCGGCCGCCGCCGCCGCCGCCGCCGCACACAGCCCAGCCGCCCGGCGGGGGACAATCAAAAATATAATTTCTTAAATAATGAATTTAGAACTCTCTCCCAAACACTCTCACTTTGTTTTAACATAACCGCCTCTCTTTTCACCACTTTATTTTTCTGCAGAAACTGAAAAGATGCAATATAAAATGTTACATGAGTATTTTGAGAGAATGTCAATGACTGAAAATGAAATATATCCCATCCTTAATCTATTTTAGTATTTCTTTCATATTTTATTTGTTGTTTCAAATGGGGAGCCCAAGTTATTGAGGACTTAATTCTAGTTCAAACTCAGGGCCAGAGAACACAGAAAAACCAAATTCGAATTAGCCATAACTTCAGTCCTCAAGGAGCTCTTATTCTAGCAATGAAGACAAGTACACACATGAAATGATTACAGAACTGGGTTGGAGGCTTACTGTGATGGAACTGTCTAGTAGGAGGGGTCTCAGGATTCCAAAGAAAAAGCGCCCAAATCATGGGGAGGGATAAGAAAAGGCAAGTTAGCAGACAGGAAGACCAACCTGCACTTTAAACCTTCCTATCAAAGAATATTCAGAAGCCTTTAACCCTAAACATCTATACCTTCAGTACTACAATATAATATATACTGGTTCCAAATATGAAGAAGGCAATGGCAACCCACTCCAGTCCTCATGCCTGGAAAATCCCATGGACGGAGGAGCCTGGTGGGCTGCAGTCCACGGGTTCCAAATAGGAAAAGGAGTACGTCAAGGCTGTATAATGTCACCCTGCTTATTTAACTTATATGCAGAGTACATCATGAGAAATGCTGGGCTGGAAGAAACACAAGCTGGAATCAAGATTGCTGGAAGAAATATCAATAACCTCAGATATGCAGATGACACCACCCTTATGGAAGAAAGTAAAAAAGAACTAAAGAGCCTCTTGATGAAAATGAAAGAGGAGAGTGAAAAAGTTGGCTTAAAGCTCAACGTTCAGAAAACTAAGATCATGGCATCTGGTCCCATCACTTCATGGGAAAGAGATGGGAAACAGTGGAAACAGTGTCAGACTTTATTTTTTTGGGCTCCAAAATCACTGCTGATGGTGATTGCAGCCATGAAATTAAAAGACACTTACTCCTTGGAAGGAAGATAGTGACCAACCTAGATAGCATATTGAAAAGCAGAGACATTACTCTGCCAACAAAGGTCCGTCTAGTCAAGGCTACGGTTTTTCCAGTGGTCATGTATGGATGTGAGAGTTGGATGGTGAAGAAAGCTGAGCGCTGAAGAATTGATGCTTTTGAACTGTGGTGTTGGAGAAGACTCTTGAGAGTCCCTTGGACTGCAAGAAGATCCAACCAGTCCATCCTAAAGGAGATCAGTCCTGGGTGTTCATTGGAAGGACTGATGTTGAAGCTGAAACTCCAATATTTTGGCCACCTCATGCAAAGAGTTGACTCATTGGAAAAGACCCTAATGCTGGGAAGGATTGGGGGCAGGAGGAGAAGGGGACGACAGAGGATGAGATGGTTGGATGGCATCACCAACTCGATGGACATGGGTTTGGGTAAACTCTGGGAGTTGGTGATGGACAGGGAGGCCTGGTGTGCTGTGGTTCATGGGGTCGCAAAGAGTCAGACACGACTGAGCGACTGAACTGAGCTGAACTGATACCATATAGTATGAGGAATAGTTCATTGGGACTTTGTTGGTGTTCTGGCTCAGAAGACTGAGGTAAAAAATCTATTGAGCTATTTAGTCCCTCTTTGTTCTCAAAAGGAGAAAAGATCTCCGGAAATTATTAATGTGCTTTGTTTGCTTGTCTGAAGCATTCTTTTTATTGTTTTACCCAATAAATACATTTGGTGACAATTCTAAGATCTTTGGTGTGTACAAAAATATAGTTCCTGGTTGGACATATTTTGTATATTATGGCCAATTCCTGCTCACAGGCTGCTTACTTTTGAATTAGGGAACTTATTTGAATATAGTAAGCAGGATACAGAAATAACTGTATTCTGTTAGAATGTCTTATTAAATTTAACAATCATGTAGGTGGAAGGAATTTCTCACATAAATAGATTTCAGCATGTACAGTATTGCAATGTCCATATTCCAACTAAGACTGTATACCAAATGAAACTGAAGATGACAGATATCCATTCCACAGTTCTCCACTCTACCAGCTGAGCTATGGAATAGTGCGGATAGGAGCAGGGAAGGGATGACTGGGTGGAGCACAGGGACTTTAAGGGCAGTGAAACTACTCTATATGATACTATAATAGTGGCATTATACACTTAGCTTTGCTCTTAACTTTAATTAATAATAATGTATTAATACTGGTTCATCAGTTGTAACAAATACACCACACTAATGCTAAATATTAATAATAGGGGAACTGAAGATTGGAGGGACAGGACTGCTCATATTTTCTGCAAACCTAGGACTACTCTAAAAAATGAAATCTATTTAAATGACAGAGAAATGGAAATGACAAATTGGAAAAATATTTTATAAGAATCTGATAATGAATGACTAATATCCTTTACAAATAGGGCTCAAATAAATCAATGACTAAAATAATTAAAATTTCAAACACAGTGAGGGCAAAAAGAGAAACTAATAATGAACATAAGAAAAATACTGGCATTATTATTGGCAAAATAAATATAGATAAATTACATATTTTAACTTACCTAATAAACATTTTATAAAATGCTAACACTCAGGGTAGCTAGGAGTGCAGATTAATTTTCAAATCTTAAGGTAAGTATATACTGAGTTTTAAAAGTGGTAATACATATCAAGAATATTTTACTCATTCATCTATACATCTGTGAGTTTATAAGCCTAGAAATGCAATAGTGAGTATAGCAAACATTTCCCCTGAAACCACACAGCTTAAAGTTTAGTGATGAAAACTGATATTTTAAGAAACTTAAAAATTAAGTGCTCTTGTTACAATTGCTATGATAAAGAAATACAGAAGAGCTTAAATTGATCTAGACTGTCTTAGAAGGACATTGGATCACCTGGGGTGCTTCACAGATACAGGAGCCAGGCCACGCCCCAGAAGACGGGGGTAGACAGAACCCATGTGATGTGCCACAGGGTGAGAAACACGGCTCAGAAGGATAAGAGGCTGGTCCTGCCGTATGGCCACACTGGCGGCAGGGCAGGCCAAGCCCACTTCCCATTTATTCTCTTTACTGGACCCGAGAACAGGGACCTGAGCTGCTCCCTGCACCAGGGAAGGCGGTGGCCACAGGCCGGTGGGTCTGATTAGAGAACCAGGTGCACAGACTGCATGTGGCCTTGGAAAGGGAAAAAGTGCTTCAGACTCTTTCAAAGCTATACCGAGCATAACAACCCATCCATCTATCATCAGAGACAGGCAGCTGCCCCCCGGGGGTCTCATAGGCACAGAGGTTGGTCACCTGGTGGGACCCCCTGGGAACACTGATCCAAATGGTCCCACCCGAGGTTATTGGCACATGGACCCACTTCCCCTCCTTGCAGGCATGTCCGGCAGAAGCATCTTTCTGCTTGTCAGCAAGGATCCAGCTGAGACTGAAGCTGGTGTTCATTTCCAAAAGCAGGTGTGTGTGCAGGGGCAGGGAGGGGGAAGCTCTGCCCCAGGTGAGCACACAATCTCTTAGAAACTTCTCAGGTGACATAGGGTGTTTGAAGTGACAGGCTGACTGTGGGGCCACTTTCCACAGACAAAGGCACTGTCCGGCCTTTGGGGGAGCCACCTGCAGCCACCCGCCGGCACCGAGGCCTCTTACAGCGTGACCTCATGTGGGGTACCCTTTCAAGTTTCACTTTCTCCCCATTTTGTGAGAGCAAGGGGCATCTGAAGCGAAGGTAGGGGCAGGAGTCTTGAAGAGGAGTTGCCATTTACCCTGGTTACGGTCCAGCACAAAGATGCTCACGTCATCAGCTAATGTCACCCAAATTGGGAGATCCTGGGACCAAAGCATAAACGCGCTTTCTCCCCTGAAACAGAGATGGCTCATGTGGCTTAATTATACTGTTTAAAAGCAAGGAAACCGCCAAAGACGGGCTGTACCTGGTGATCAAGTGTAATCAAGTTCCAAGTGGGAAGACTTCAGGTGTTTTTCGAGGTGCCTGGGGGAGGGGACCAGCAATTTGTGGTCTTTCTGATCATTCTCTGTACGGAACCAGTTATCATAGAGTCTGTGCAGCTAGCAGCCTACATAGGAGGGATGAGATGAGAGAGAGAACTCATTTTGAAAAACTGTAGTCATGCCTATGATGGAGCACCTTCAGTGACCACCCCCCAACAGTCGCCCCTTGGGATGAACCCAAAACCCCTTCCTGGCTTCTTCACTCACCTTTGACCCAAGGCAGCAGCCACGTGGCCCTGTAAGTGCATCTTACTATGTTAAGGATCAGCAGTAAAAAGGCTGCCTGCCAATCCAAGAGACACAGGTTTGATCCCTGGGTCGGGAAGATCCCCTGGAGGAGGAAATGGCAAGCCACTCCAGTATTTTTGCCTGGAGAATCCCATGGACAGAGGAGCCTGGTGGGTTACAGTCCATGGGGTCGCAGAGAGTCGGACACGACTGAGCGACTGAGCATGAGCATGTCTTAGAAGGAGAAGTGAAATTCAAACGAGATTAGAAAGATAAGCAGAAGTTAACTAGATGAAGAGAGTGAGTCATTCCATCAGTAGTAAGAGCAGAGTTGAAATGCTGTAGCATGCGAGCCTGATGAGCTCAGGGAAATGACAAAGGCCAGTGCAACTGAAGCAGAGAAAGCTGCTGGGCATAGTGGAAACCTTTGAAGAGTCCGGACTGATACTCAACAGGGCTCTTGGAGACCTGAAGGTTCATAGCAACTGAGCCCAAGAGAACTGAGAGGAGAAATCAAAGGTTTGGTGAGTCTTAGGATATATGAGTAATGCTTTAAGGGGACTGTAATGAACATAGAAATATAGGTATATTTTCAAACCTGATTTCCATTATTTAGATGTTCAGCGTGTCTTATTTGAAACCTTTTGGGCAACTACATGCAGAAGGCAGATAATACAGAGGATCATCGAGACACTGACAACAGCAACTTTAGGCAAAGGGAAAAGAACTAAATGAATTCCAGGAAAAGCATAACATTCATCTCATGGGGGAAGACAAGAAACCAGCAGCCGAGGAAAACTCAGAAGGAGCTAGGGCTAAAGCCAGCTCAGCTGGTATGTTGGTCTCCTAGAGATTAAGACCTCTGCTTTTTTGTATACCCTAATTCCCACTTCTTCTAATTTCTCTTTATTGTCATTATTTTCTCTATTGTAATTTTTTCCTAATTCAATGTTTTGGTCAGAAAAAGTAGTAGAATATAGTGTTTATCGTGAGATCTTTGTAAAATACGGTTAAAAGGGGAAACTTATTAGGTAGGTGGAACCAGGAATCTTCTAAGAAGTGATGTAAGAGTGCATAATGAACAGGTCTGTACATACTGCTGGAGGATTTTTTTTTCTTTATCGTGTGTTGGAGTCTACATTTTGTTTCTTTAAATGATTTACTGGGAAAAAAACTTTATTGTAGAAGATGCTTGATACCTGCAGTTAGCAAACTAAGATTTAATTGGGTCAAGGGCTTCTAAATAAGGGAGATGAGAAAGGGTGGTGAAATGTTTATATGTGCCAACTGTTCTATTATAGAGCTTGGCTATCGTCCTTTCCCCCTAATATTTTATTTTGAAATGAAATAGTCAGAACTACCTTGCTTATCCTTGCGCAGATGGCCCTTTATCTGGCATCTACCAGCTGCAAAAAATGCCTGATTTGTAAAGGGTGTATTTTTGCTCTTTCATGTAGGCATTTGTAGATAATCCTAGACCCAAATTACCATTCATAACATTCCTCACAACCTTCTATTACTGCCTATAATAAAAGATTTGGAAGTTCCAATGCCTAGGATCTAAACAAAGAAAGAAAAAAGGAAATGTATGGATAAGAATAGCCAAAGTAGTGCAGCATTTCAAGGTCAGATATTGAGAAAATGTACAGAAATAAAGTTTTAAAACTCAGCAGTTAACACTGTATAGTCCATCATAATGCTGCTGCTGCTGCTAAGTCACTTCAGTCGCGTCTGACTCTGTGCGACCCCATAGATGGCAGCCCACCAGGCTCCTCCGTCCCTGGGATTCTCCAGGCAAGAATACTGGAGTGGGTTTCCATGTCCTTCTCCAATGCATCCATGCATGCTAAGTCGCTTCAGTCGTGTCCAACTCTGTGCAACCCTATGGACAGCAGCCCACCACGCTCCTCTGTCTATGGGACTCTCTAGGCAAGAAATACTGGAGTGGGTTGCCATTTCCTTCTCCACCATCATCATGTACCACATGCAATTGCAAAAATATAACTCCATGACTGTCACAAAAGTCTAGTATCTTCTCTCTAGGAATTTGCTCTCAAATTCTTGTAAGAAGAGTGGTGCATACATTTCTAACTGCAGCTGAGTTTGCAGTATGAGAAAGTCCTAGGAGTATTTCTCTGTTCAATGTCAGAATTAAAAGTTTGGAGTTTGGAGTTTTCTTATGGTGGTTGCCTAATACCTTTAGTCTTGAGGTGAAGGTTATTTTTTTCATCTCAACATCTCTGTGTCTGTGTGTGTATGTCTACATGTGTATGTGTATTCAACCCTGAATACTCATTGGAAGAACTGATGCTGTAGCTGAAACTCCAGTATTTTGGTCATTTGATGCAAACAGCTGACTCATTGGAAAAGTCTCTGATGCTGGGAAAGATTGAGGGCAGAAGAAGAGGGTGTCAGAGGATGAGACGGCTGGATGGCATCATCAATGCAATGGACATGAAGTTGGCAAATTTCAAGAGATGGTGAGGGACAGAGGTGCCCGGCATGCTGCAGTCCATGGGGTCACAAAGAGTCGGACATAACGGTGACACAACAACATACACACACACATATATATATACATTTTTACTTTTCAAATTTTTGTCAATGCATATATGTATATATATATACTTTCTATACTTTTCTGTCAACGTGGCGATGGTTGGCAATTATACATACAAAGAAATCTAGCACTGTGGGAGTTCAATGAATAAGGGAAATGAAATATTTGTCAGGCAAGTTCAATGTCACATGTCACAGAACAATTAACTTCCTCCTTCCATCCTTGACTGACTGTTTCTAGATGTAGTGGGTGGGCCAGCTGGTCTTCCCACAGAGGAATTTCAAGATGCGTGTAAGGCAATTACTTCTTTCAAGCAAAGTCAAGCCCTAGACCTTACTGAACTGAAATCACAAATACATCTTAAATTCGCAGACCCAGTTCCTATTGTTTTGCTTAAGGGACACAGCTGAGTTCTTCCAATCCATTGTATTCAGGTTTCCAGTTTACATTCAGACTGAAAAAACCTGAGATAAGAGGGGTGACAATTCACTCATGTAAATCATAGCTTTGAAAGTAACATTCTCAACAAAGTATTAAGACATTGCTTTAAGACATTACTGAAAAGGCAAAACACTTGGGAGTTTTAAGGTTAACAGTACCATCTAAATAGAGTTTGGTACTGAATATGAGAGCTTTTACTTGAAAGGAATTGATGGCTCTGAAATATGATCTGCATGCAGGCTAAGTGACAACTTAAACAAAGAAGGCTGCTGTGTTTAATTTGAGTGGATTCCATGAATGTGCTGTGGTATTATGAACTTGTTTACAATAATAACCTGAATGCATCTGCTCCATCTCTGTGCAGTTACCTAGACTACATTGTTTGACACCACCATTCTGCATTAACCTCCATCTGCTGGGCTATGTCTGTCATTTCTCTCACTATAACATAATGTGACAGAGTCTTCATTTACCTAAACTTATCTTGGCAACTTGTACTTCATTAAAAAGAATCCTGAAAGCATCAGTTAAAGCTCTCTTAGCTGGCCATGCATAGCCAGGCTTCATAAATCATTCTTTCACTTTCCATTTTGCAGTTTCTGGAAAGGTAACATTATTGAATTCAGATCACTGGGAAAGAGCAGTACTAAAATGTTTATTGACCAGCTTTTAGGCACTAAGCTCTGCTCTAAACCAGACATTAACCAAAGCTTTTGACGTTAAAAAAAACTTAATTCACTGATATGGTTTATACTGCGCTATAAATACCTCTTATAATAGTCACTTTAGCAAGCTAGTATTAACTTGTTTGAAGAAAAAATATTTTTGGCCCTTGGTTCCCCATTCCTTATCACCTAAACTTCTTAACTAGATTTGTGCTAATTTAAGGAGATATTGATATTATCATTTACCTATCACCAGCAACTCTAAACAATCTCAGTGGGTAGTAAAAACACACCAAGTCTCCCTTGGGTTCCTTCCTGAGTAAATTTTGCACTCTACAGAAGTTTGTGCATCAGGTTTCTTTGACTGAGAATCAGCTACCAGAACTTCCTCAACAACACATTCTAGGTCAAATTGGCCTTTTGCTAAAAGGCACCAAGAACACATCTCTATCCAATGGGCTTCCAGTGCATATTTGTGGAAGCATTATCATATTTATGCTTGCAAATTTATGGTCTTTCTTTGAGAACATTGAGGATTTGCCATCAAAGAATTTAAGGAAGGACATTGAAAGCAAGAAATTGTGTGAGGTTTGTTCTTATGGGAAAAAAATAATTATTGTAATGTATTTAATACATTACTCTGGCCAAACAAGAAGTACTTTATTACACCCTTCACCCCCTGCCCTGGAGCTCTTGAAATCAAGCATTTTAGATGAGTACATGGCAAGTAATCATGGTTTATTTACTTAGGGTCATTTAGGTGAAACTATTTTCTGCTTTATGTGTATCAAGCCATTTTCAATATATCTGTAATTTTAATTGACAAAATGAATGGAAATAATATTTTTACTTTGTTTATTTTTAAAAGCAAACATCTATAATATCATTTTAAAAGAAATCCCTAAAATGATGTTGTAATCACATAACATTTCAATCTAATAGTGTAATTTTAAAATAAAAGGATTTTAGAGGTGGAAGTAAATTTAAAGAAGACCTAACATGGACTAATTTTACGTAAATCTAGTAGGAAACAGACGTTTATTAGTTTTATATGATTTGCCCATGCTCATAAAGCAAGAGTATAGCGAAGATAAAACTCAAATGATTTTGAGCACAGAGTTCCTGATACAGCTTATTTTTAGATGCCAAGATATATATCAATATAGAGAATGATTTTTATGTCTCAAATGAGCCTTTGATAAGGAACATCAACTGTATATCTATCATAAATCATAATAGAAAGTTTATTTTCTATTGATGAATTCTCAATTATTACAGCAAAAGGAAGTCAGAATTACATTCAGACAATTACTCTTTCTTCCTTATGCTCTATCTGTTGGCATTTTTATCATAATGGAGAAGATATGAATTCTAATATTGCTTGACACAGTAGAAATATGAAAAAATATAGCAAAAGGTCATATCACTTAGCTGATTTCTATATATGCCTTCTACTGTCTGTGAAAACATACCATGAGGATCCATAAGACAACAGAAAATTTTGAAATAACAATAGAAATTACCTTGCCTGATATCCTTAATTTACAGAAGGGAAAATAGAGGTCCTGTTAAGTGACTTGCACAATTACAGTTATTTCCTCTATAATATACTATCCCTTTAATTCATGTAAAGGAGAGATATTCATAATCCTTTTGTTAAGTCACCAACCATGAGCAACAATTGTGAAGGGCATTGAGGAGTTCCTCTAGGAAGTCACAATCCAGCTAAGAATATGAACATTTAAATGACAAACAATAATTCAAGAATTTTCTAATAGATACAAACTGCAAAGAGAACATAATAGGAGCAATGAATTATTCAAAGGATTGAAAGAAAAAGTGAAGAAACAGAAAAGAAGATTGGGAGTTTATCAGGCAGAGAAGTGGAGAAAGACTTTCCAGATAAGAAAACATCAGCAAAGCCATGGCATGGGAAACTGTGGTGGTGTTACCAGGTAATTCCAAGACATACGTTAGCCTGCTGAGTCTAATTCCCAACACTTACTACATAAAACTACTATTTGTTTAGCTTCAACTTCCTGTTATGCCTCTCATATTTTAAACAGGTAGTAATGTTTTTCTTATGTGATGGATTAGGGAAGGAATAGGCAGTCAGTGACACCCAGGGTACAATCCTTGCTCCAATTAACACTTGCTCAGAGTTTGCAAATCACATTTGTAGTTCCTTGTGTTCCTTCCATTTAAGTTGAACTAAATAGCATTTAATCCCCAGGGTTACTTGTGTCTAGTTTTTGGTACAGTGCCTACATAAAAGTAGGTTCTCAAAATGTACTACTTGAAACATTTGCTTTAATGACATTTTAATATACAGTTACAGATATGCTATTTTGAATATATTATACAGCCACTTACCAGAACATCTGTCTAGTTCTAAAAACAATATTCAAGGATATAAGATATAAAGAATGTCCAGGTACTTGAGAGAGTCTCTATGTCTGTGCCCTGAAGAATAACCATTATACAATTTATTATTAATAGCAAACACTTTGAATATCTCAGACAAAATCTCAATGTAAGTTCTAAGTAGAATTTGGTTTCATCTAATTATACAATCAGTACATTGTTTCTAGTGTTATTATTCCTAGTGTTTCTAATTATAGTTGTCTGCAGCTATATTGCTAAAATTATAAAATAAACTTTTTCCCATAGCCATTGTAGCCTAAAGCAGATATGCACAAGGTGAGTTTCCCTGAATGTACAAAATCTAAAATTAACATGGACCCAAGGTGCAGACCAATTCACAGAGAAATACTCTCATGTTTCCTTACAAGCATTCCTGAATTCTTAATAGTAACCTCAAGATATATTTTAGTATACTCAGTGAAAACCGAAGCCCTATCAATTCTGAGGCAAAGTCTGTTACAATCAAAAGATAGCAACTACTAGAGAATGTTCATTTTCTTATATTTTCTACAGAAAGATGGTCCTCACACTGCCTTTGAGACCAGACAAAATTTACCATGGAATGACTCAAATAACATTTATTATATACAAAGTTCCATATTCTCATGCTTATTCAATAGAAATGAACAAATCTTCCATTCTTGCTTCTCTAAGATTACAATAGTCTGGAAAACTGGCAAAATGCCCTTTCCATTTATCTGGTTTCTGAGCTTCTGCACAAAGAGAGCATATATTAATTTATCCCTTAAATCAGTATTATCTTCTTAAGTCAAAAGAACCTTTGTAGCAGACAATGGATTTTGTTTAAAATAAAATTATTTCAATAAATAAAAGAAAGGGTTTTTTTTCATATACTCAGGTTATCAGGAAGGTTCATAGTTGAGAGAAAGAAAAATGTGTCTCTGGAATTAAGAGCAATTTGCTGATAATTCACCTTTTGCTAATTCATTTTGACTTCTTAAGCACAGAGTTTTAAGAGGTTCTGTTGATTTTTCTAGAGTAAATGACCAGTGGTCTCTTTTAAAGGACCTCCTTTCTATGAAATCAGAAGGAAGTGGCATTAGGTGTTTTGGTTAGAGACTTGGAGTCAATCCAGTCTGCAAATGGTTACCAAAAATCTGTTGAACTTTTCTTCCTGGGGAAGCTTCCTGGCTCCTCTCAGAGTTGGGTATGGCTGAATGGCTGCATTTTGGCAAAGGGATATAAATAGAAAAGAGGTCACTACTTCCAGCCCTGGGCCGCAATATCTTTCTATGTGTGGTCCTTATTCTTTTTCCCAGTCCAACAACTGGGTGAAGACTCTGGAGTGGAGTGGATCCCCAAAATGCAAGAGGCATGGGTCTCCAAATGATTACCTGAAACAGTTCACTTGAAAACACAGACACACACAGGTGCACACATATAAACAAACATGTTGCTGCCAACCCAACAACCCAAGTACTCTATTTCTGTTTTTGTCACTGAAACACTTGGGTTGTTTCTCTAGAGGACCTTACTGCTATGTGCAAATATTTCTATTCTTCTTTTCTGAGTGCATAGGGAAAATGTTCTTTCCCTCTTTGTAAAAGTTAGTTGTGACTATATGAAGTTCTTTGACCAGTGACATGGGAGTAGAAAAGCCAACATACAAAATGAGAGAAGATATTTGCAAAAGATGCAACCAACAAGGGATTTCTCTCCTAAATTTAGAACCACCTCATGTGGTTCAATATTTAAAAAAAATAATAATCAAGAAATGGGCAGAAGACCTAAATAGAGATTTTTCCAAAAAGGCAAGTTGTTGTTCTTTACTTGCTAAGTCATGTCCAACTCTTCCATGACCCCATGGACTATAGCCCACCAGGCTCCTCTGTCCATGGGATCCTCCAGGCAAGAATACTGGAGCAGGTTGCCATTTCCTCCTCCAGGGCCTCTTCCTGACCCAGGGATCAAACTCACATCTCCTGCATTGGCAGGCAGGTTCTTTACCACTGAACCACCAGGAAAGCCCAACGAGGATATACAGATATCCAAAAAACCCATGAAAAGACACTCAACATCACTAATTATTAGAGAAATGCAAATCAAAACTACAACCTCACACCAATCAGAATGGCCATCATCAAAAATCTACAAACAAGTGCTGGAGAGGGTCTAGAGAAAAGAGAACCCTACTACAGTGTTGGTGGGAATATATTTTGCTACAGCCACTATGGTGACCAGTATGGAGGTTCCTGAAGAAACTAAAAGCAGAGATTACATATGATCTAGCAATCATACTGCTGGGCATATATCTAGATAAAAACATGGTTCGAAAGGATACGTGCACCCCTGTGTTCATTGCAATGCTGTTTCCAATAGCCAAGGCACTGAAGCAACAAATATGTCCATCAGGCAATGAATGACTAAAGAAGATGTAGTACGTATATATGATAAAATGTTACTCAGCCATTAAAAAGGATGAAATAATGTCATTTGCAGCAACATGGGTGGACCCGGAAATTGATCATAATAAGTGAAGTCAGACTGTAAAAGACAAATATCATATGATATTGCTTATATGTGGAATCTAAAACAAACAAACAAATAAACTTACAAAACAGAAACAGACTCAAAGACTTAGAGATTGAATTTATGGTTACCAGGAAAAAAGGATGTGGGAGAGGGATAGATTGAGACTTTGGGATCGATTTTTACGCACTATTATAGTTAAAATTAATAATCAATAAGGACCCACTTGTATAACACAGGGAAATCTGCTCAATACTCTGTAATAACCTAAATGGGAAAAAAATTTGAGAAAGAATAGGTCCATATATACGTATAAATGAATCACTCTTCTGTACACCTGAAACTGGCACAGCATTATTAATCTATGCTCCAATATAAAGAAAATTTTAAAAAACAAGAAAAAAGGAAGGATGTGGGTCATTTCATGTATAATGAATTTAGTTGCTGGTGCAAGAGTCTCCAGATACATATTCCTTTAAGCCTCTGAGATTTGTAGGTTGTATGGTACTTTAGAATAAGTAGAGCATCTAATTGCTAAAGTTTCAGGAGGAAGCCCATCCTGACCAGTATAAGGCCCAGGCCTAATGCTTGCCATTCTTATTTTCCATCAAATAAATGTCCAAATACATCTTGCAAAAAGTACCTACTCTGAGAAAGCAACCATTCAGAATCTGAAATTTAGAATCTACTTCTTAAATAGGATTCTTCTTTGGTAGTAATTTTAAAAATCTAAAATAGTACTAGAAATAGTTTAACTGTTAGAAATGTATAGAAAATGAAGCAGTACTTTCATTATCTCTTTCTAAGTTTCTCTCTTGCTACGAACTTCCCTCAAATTCATGGGAATATATAGTAACATTTCATGCATGTGTCATGGTTAAGTAGTATAAGGATACCTTCAAGATAGTCAAAGAGTTCCTTGCACATAGATTCCAATTTCTGACCCTTCAGCACGGTGGCTCTTGCCTTTTTTTTAAGAACCTCCTTTCTGGGGCTTTGCTGGTGGTCCAGGGGCTAAGGCTCCACACTCCCAATACAGGGAGCCTGGGTTTGATCCCTGGTCAGGGAACTAGATCCCACTTGCTGCATCTAAGACCCAGTGTAGTCAAATAAATAAACAAAACAGCAAAAAAAAACTCCTTTCTCTTTACCATGGAAGCTCTTTCTCAGTCATATGACTGGTTAATCTGGCCACATTTCCAATTCCACTCATATGGCCCACAGCCATAATGGAAGCTCTCCAGTTGTGTAGACCCACACTGTTGTCATTCCAGCACTGCTTAGTTCTAGTTCTCGGATGTCTCCTGGTTCCATCATTGCCTGCCATCAGACATTTTCAGAAGCAGTATAGCAGGAGAGTCTAGCGGTAGGCTCTGACCTCAGACATGACATTTCAGTACTGCCATTGATCAAATATGTAGCCTTGAAAAAACTCTTAACCATTGTATCTAATTTCCTCACTTTTAGAACTATTGACTCCTTTTTCATGCACGCAACAACTGATTT
This sequence comes from Giraffa tippelskirchi, assembly GCF_054371585.1. Lineage (NCBI taxonomy): Eukaryota > Metazoa > Chordata > Mammalia > Artiodactyla > Giraffidae > Giraffa > Giraffa tippelskirchi. The sequence goes on along the minus strand of NC_137275.1, from coordinate 81,876,567 downwards.
GTTGAAATCTTCATCATTCAGTTAGAACGATAGCAGCCAAATTGGTCATCTTTTTCTCAGTTTAACTCTAGGTGTGCGTGTGTGTGTGTGTGTGTTAGCCACTCAGTCATGTCCAACTCTCTGAGACCCCGTAGACTGTAGCCCACAAAGCTCCCTTGTCCATGGAATTCTCCAGGCAGGAATACTGGAGTAGGTTTCCATTCCCTTCTTCAGGGAATCTTCCCAACCCAGGCATTGAAGGCAGCTCCATCTGAGCTACCAAGGAAGCCCTTAACTCTATATGATACACTCTATCTAGTCCCATGTCCAGATTATCACAAAATACATTTTTCCTGAGGCTTCCCTGGTGGCTCAGATGATAAAGAATCTGCCTGCAATGTGGGAGATGTGGCTTCGATCCCTGGGTTGGGAAGATTCCCTGGAGAACGGAATGTTAACCCACTCCAGTATTCTTGCCTAGAGAATCTCATGGACAAAGGAGCCTGGTGGGCTGCAGTCCATTGGGTCGCAAAGTGTCAGACACAATTGAGCAACTAGCACTTTCACATTAAAATGTCTTGTGCTTCCTTACTTTATGTCTTTCATTTCGAACTTTCAGCACAATATACCAAATCTTTTCTTTATTTAAGTTGTTCTGCTTCAGTCTCTTCTTGTCTTTTCAGAGACTCTTCCAGCAATATCCACAATGACAATAGCCAAACCTGAGTCAAACAACCTGTTTAGAATATCCAAAATGAACAGTGTTCTATACCACTCTGCTTTTGGACATAGACTTCACAGGCTTCTCTGGTGGCTCAGATGGTAAAGAATCTGCCTGCAATGCAAGAGACCCTAGATTCAAGAAGATCCCCCTGGAGAAGGGAATGGCTACCCACTCCAGTATTCTTGCCTGGAGAATTCCATGGACAGAGGAGCCTGGTGAGCCACAGTCCATGGGCATCACAAAGAGTCAGACATGAAGGAGTACTAAAACTTTCACTTTCATGTACTTCACCCTGTCTAGCCTGTAACTGTCTTTTGTTTTCTATCTTTGTCAGTCCTCTTTGACTTTTCTGACTGACTTCTGAGGGCCTGATTTCCCTGGTTATCCTAGTTGAGTTATATTCCCCTCATCTTTTTTAATGCCTTGGGCATCCAACTGAATAGCAAATATCACAATAACAGAATTTACTTGTGTTCTTATCTTTCTTTTCCTCTTTACTGAAATCATCCTTTATAGAATTAATTATGCTCTTTTTATTTTTGTCTCTTCAGCACCTAGGATATTGTCTGTTACATACTGTTTGTGTTACTAATAGTTGCCAGGATTGCCTTCACAATGTACCACAAACTGAATGACTTAAACAACAGACATTTATTTCCATGGTTCTGCAGGATGGAATTCAGAAATGAAGCTGTTAGAAGAATTGGTTCCCTCTGAGGGCTGTGAGGGGAGGATTTCTTCCAGGTCCCTCTCTTCGGCTTAAAGATCGCCATTTCCATTTTCACGTGGCTTTCTCCTCATATGCATGTCTGTCTTCTAATTTCTAGTTTATATAAGGACATCAGTCACAGTTGACCAGGACTCATTCTAATACCTCATTTTACTTAATTACCTCTATAAATACCCTATCTCCAGATGAAGTCACACTATGAGGTACTGGGGTTTAGGACCACAGCATACAAATTTTTTGGAGATAATTCAACCAATAACAGTGAAAAAATACACATTAAATTAGTACATGAATGGAAGAAGGAAGGCATTACTAAATTTTCAATAAATCATTGCTTAAGTCAGGTATATATTGGAGTATTCTGCATCACAGATGATAACAAAAGAACTCTCTGATACCAGCATGTAAAATCCTAAAATAGAAGAAAAAATATTAGCAGGTGCCTTTTGGCCTGGATGAGACCTTTTATGCTGCACCATTTCAAAGTTTATGAAGCCTTTTATTTCTCCCTCAGCTGGGGCTTCTCTGCTCTGTTAATTGTTATCCTGTTCATTTATTCAACTTCTAGTCTAGTAAGAATGACACTGGATTCTGAATATACCACAGAGAAGAAAATGAAATACTCTGTCCACTCAGCAAGTCCATCTCTATGGAATAATGGTGTTCATATAAGAAAATAACACTTACCCAAATTATGGTTTGCCATAGGTTTGCAAAATTCACAAAGCCTCTGGGAATCAAGATATATTGCAAAATCCATTCTGCCAGCTACATAAAGACACTTAAAAGCATCAAGATTCTTTGTGCCAAGTGGAGAAATTGCAAGGAAAGGTGAAAGGATATTACTATGTACTGAGGTATTTGCCTTTAACATATTTTCCTTTATTTTTATTAAACGTCTATAGTTCCGGCACAGTGATTTCACTTTGTATAAAAGCCTAATGTGTCACAGCATAATATTTTTTTTTTAAATTGTGATTGGATTTTTAGATAGAATCTGATTTTGCTACACATTTCCCTTCTCATCTGGTGGTCACAAATAATTTAAAATAGATAATCATATAAAAAATGTATATAAATAAGATTGGTACCTATAGCACGTAGTATGTGATAGCTCTCCAAGAACTGAGAATACATATTTGTGTTATAATAGTTATTTGTTTCCTCAGGTTTAATTAGGGGGAAAATACCAACAATTGTAGTATTACGCACATTACAACACTACTATTTCATTGCCTAAAATGAAGGAATCATCATAGATCTAGTTATTTAATGTATTGCACAAATATAATACACAATCATATGGTTCTACATATGAATTAACGGACATGTACAACAACATCCACATAGCTTTAAAGTGCTTTGTTGTTTGTTGTTTAGTCACTAAGTTGTGTCCAACTTGTTTGCAATCCCATGGACTATCGCCTACCAGTTTTTCTGTCCATGGGATTTCCCAGGCAAGGATACTGGAGTAGGGTTGCCATGCCCTCCTCTAGGGTATCTTCCATACCCAGAAGTTGAACCCACGTCTCCTGCATTAGCAGGTGGAGTTTTCACCACTGAACCAACTGGGAAACCTTTTAATGTGCTAGAGGTATGAGAAAATCACTTTAGACTCAATTTTAGGAGTATTCCTTAGGAAACTAAATCACCCTAACTGTTCAGGTTGGAGTTCCATAGAGGCATGGAGAACACTAATTCTCAGAAGAAGAGGTATGGAAGCTAAACCAGCCCCTAAGCTCTTACTGCCATCTCAATGTCCCTATGATACTTGGCAAGTGTATGTGTTTTTCTCTGTTCAGGAACAGAGAAAAAAAAAAAGGTGGGTTTTCCTGGTGGTCCAGTGGTTAAGAATCCATCTTGCAATGAAAGGGACACCAGTTCAATCCATGGTGCAGGAAAATCCCACATGCCTCGGGGCAATTGAGCCCACGAGTCACAACTACTGAAGCCCATGTGCCTCAGGCCTGTGATCCACTGTAAGAGAAGCTGCCACAATGAGAAGGCCGCTCACTGCAACAAAGAATAGTCCCTGCTCACACAACTGGAGAAAGCCTGCACTCAACAACAAAGACTCAGCACAGTCAAAAAAAATATTAAAAAAAAAAAAAGAAAACCTGCTTTTTAAGAGTTTTTATTCTTTAGGGCAGGTTTTTGGTTCATAGCAACTTGACAGGAAGTAAAGAGATTTTCCATGCACCCCACTGCTCACATGCATGCATAGCCTCTCCCATTATCAATATCACCCACAAGAGGGCTTCATCTGTTACAGCTTATGAACCTACATTGACATAATTATCTTCCAAAGTCCATAGTTTACCTTAGGGTTCATTCTGGGTGTTATCTGGATAAATTTGATGAGTTTGGATAAGTTCATGATAACTTGTGAATGTATTATAGTAACATACAGAATTTCACAGCTCCAAATGTCCTCTGTGCTCTGCCTATTTATCCCTTCTTCCTACCCCGAACACCTAGCAAGCAAATTAACTTTTTTTACTGGCTTCAGAGTTTTGTCTTTTTTTAATGTCATAGAGTTGGAATCACAATATGGAGCCTTCTCAAATGCCTTCCTTCACTTAGTAACAAGCATTTACTTTCCTCAGTGATCTTTTCCTTTTTACTATTTATTTTAAAAAGTTTATACAACGTTTCAAAGGTTACTTTTCATTTACAGTGTGTTTTTTGGTGTTTTGTTTTTTTTTTTTTTACAAAATATTGGCTCTATCCCCTGTGTTACATTGTACATCCTTGAGCCTATCTCACACCTAGTAGTCTGTACCTCCCTCTCCCCCACGCCTCTATTGCCCTTGCCTCCCTCCCCACTTCCAGTATAGCTTCAGTATTTTTGCCACCTGATGCAAAGAGGCAACTCATTGGAAAAGACCTTGATGCTAGGAAAGACTGTAGACAAAAGTAGAAGGGGGCAGCAGAGGATGAGATGGTCAGATAGCACCACCAACTCAATGGACATGAATTTTAGCCAACGCCAGGAGATAGTGGAGGACAAAGGAGCCTGTCCATGGGGTCACAGTCACACGTGCTACAGTCCATGGGGTCACAAAGAGTCAGACACGACTTAGGGACTGAACAGTAACGGTTCTTCCCACTGGTAACCACTAGTTTGTTCTTGATATGTGTGAGTCTGCTTCTTTTATATTATATTCACCAGTCTGTTGTATGTTTTAGAGTCTACATGTAAGTAATATCATACAATGTTTGTCTTTCTCTGACTTATTTCACTTAGCATAATGCCCTCCTAGTCCATCCATGTTGCTGCAAATGGCAATATTCCATTCTATTTTGGCTGAGTAGTATCCCATTGTATACATACCATGTCTTTATCCACCCATCTGTTGATGGACCCTTAGTTTACTTCCATATCTTAGCTATTGTATTGTAAATGATGCGGCTATGAACATTGGGATGCATATATCTTTTCAAAGTAGTGTTTTTGGTTTTATCAGATGTACACGCAGGATTGGAACATGGTAGTGTTATTTTTAGCTTTTTAAGAAACCTCCAGACTGTTTTCCACAGTGGCTGCACCAAATTACATTCCTACCAACAGTGGGCAAGCATTCCCATTTCTCCACATCCTCACCAACATATTTGTTATTTGTATTCTTTTTGATGCCAGCCATTCTGAAAGGTGTGAGATGGTATCTCTTGTGGTTTTGATTTGCATGTCCCTGATGATTAACAATGTTGAGCAACTTCTCATGTGCCTGTTGACCATATACATTCCCTTTTTGCAAAATGTTTCTCTGCCCATTTATTAATTGGATTGTTTATATTTTTGATATTGAGTTGTAGGAGCTATTGATTTATATGTATGGATACTAATGCCTTACTTTTCACATCTTTTACAAATATCTCCTCCCATTCAGTAGATTGACTTTTTGTTTTGTCGATGGCTTCCTGTGTTGTGCAAAAGTTTTAAATTTAATTAGGTACCATTTGTTTATTTTTGCTTTTTACAACTTTACTTTAGGAGACAGATCCAAAAAATAATTGCTGTGATTCATATCAAAGAGTATTCTGTCTTTGTTTTCCTCTAGGAGTTTTATAATATCCATGATCTTTCACGGCTTTATAGCTCATTTATATTTTGTGCTTAATAATATCCCATTGTGTGGAAGTCACACAGTTGATTTATCCATTTACTTACTGAAAAATATCTAAGTCGCTTCTGAGTTTTGGCAATTATACATAAAGGTGCTCTAAACATGTGTGTGCATATTTTTGGGTGGACATGAGGTTTAAAACCCATTGGGTAAATACTCAGGAGCATAATCATTAGATGATATGGTATGCTTAATGTGATAGAAAAATGCCAATCTGCCTTCCAAAGTGGCTGTACCTTTCACACTCCCACAAGCAATGAGTGAGAGTTCCTATCATTCCACATTCACACCAGCAATTGGTATTGGCATTGTTCTAGATTTTGTCCATTTTGATAGGTGTGTAGTGGTATATAAGTGTTGTTTTAATTTGCATTTCCCTGATGTATGATGTGGAGCATCTTTTCATATGCTTATTTACCTTCTACATATCTTCTTTGATATGGTGTCTGTTAAGGTCTTTAGCTCATTTTATAATCAGGTTGTTTGTCTTCTTATTGTTGAGTTTTGGGAGTTCTTCATAAATTTTGAATAGCAGTCGTTTATCAGGTGTGTCTTTTACAAATATTTTCTCCCAATCTGTGGCTTGTCCTTTTATTCTCTCAGGAATGTCTTTTGAAGAGCAGACTTTTTAAAATTATAATGAAGTCCAGCATATCAAGTCTTTCTTTCATGAATTGTGCTTTTGTTGTTGTATCTAAAAGTTAATTGTCAAATTGAAGGTCCTCTAGATTTTCTCCTACATTATTTTCCTAGAGTTTTATAGTTTTGCATTTTATATTTTGGTCTATGATCCATTTTGAGTTGATTCTTTAAAGGGTATAAGGTCTGTGCCTAGATTCTTTATATTTCTTTTTCTTTTTTGTATGTAGATGTTCAGTGGTTCCTGCATCATTTGTTGAAAAGAATGCCTTTGCTCCATTGGGTTTCTGTACACCTTTGTCAAAGATCAATTGACTATATTCTCGTGGAACTATATCTGAGAAAAACTACCTTTTGAGAGCCGAGGTGAAAGGTGAACATGGTGAGCTTGGCAACAGGGAAAATTAAACTGTCAAACACTGTGTATTAACAGGAAGCTATGATAGTGATAAGTTATGTGAGTGTGTTTAGTCACTTCAGTTGTGTCTGATTCTTTCTACCCAGTGGACTGTAGCCCACCAGGCTCCTCTGTCCATGGGATTCTCCTGGCAAGAGTACTGGAGTGGGTTGCCATGCCCTCCTCCAGGGGATCTTTCTCACCCAGGGATCGAACCCATGTCTCCTGCATCTCCTACATTGGCAGGTAGATTCTTTACCCACTAAGCCAGCTGGAAAGCCTGTGAGAAGCTAACCACACTCCAATTTTCTCAGCATTTGACTGTGATAACCCAGATTAACCCCTTGTTAAACTGTATAAGTGCTTGCAGTATAAGAAGAGGGGTTCTCAAGAAGAAAATAATTATTAATGAGAAGCAAGGGAATAAGCAATAACATAAGCAATAACATAGAAATGCAGAAGAGATGTGTGTATATATTTATGTTGAACTTGTAGAGTCCAGTTATACACAAGTTATACACAAGTTCATACATGCACACAAACACACACACACATACACACATACGTATTTACATTCATTTTTCAATGATCTGGCTTTTTCACCCCAACAACTCAATCACACAAACCTGAAGTAATAAAAAAATTTCTAATCTAAACAAGAATTAGAAATGTCAACAATATACTGATAATCAGCATCAGATGGTGATACCCAATGTGAAAGATGAGAGAAGATCCCTAGCATCAGCAGAATGGTCTCCGCTTGCACTTTAGTCAAAGAGACAGGTGGATATTTTGAGCTCTGTTAAGCAGTAAAGTTTTTATCTGTCTCTCTGGAAATGAATTTGGATTGATGACTGATCTGTCATCAGCTGCTTGGAAATACTGAACCATTTGGTAAATAATGCAGACAGATTCTCATCAACCTTTTCATCTACATTGCTGTCTTTGTTGTTTGTCTAATACGAGATTTGTTTCTAATTAAAGTGGAGTTCTGAAAGAAGACAAGTTGAGGGGTAGGTATAAAGCAATTTGATCATGAAGTGGAAATACTAGACAAATAGAAAAGCTTCCAGTGTCAGGAGATAAAGAAGAGAGCATGAGCAATTATAGGGAGTATTACCCTGTCTTGTGCCTCAAGTGATTCAGGAAGCAGAAGAAAGAGCTGTATTCTGTGGCCATTTCTAAAACAAATTAGAACACAGACTAGCATTTAAAGGGGGCTTTACTTTCTTCTCAAAGTCCCGTGTGGCAAATTCAGATGGGATCATTTGAGTCTGAACTGACCAAATAGTTACAATTAATTCAAGAATTGCTTATAGCAAAATTTCAGCATTTTGCTAGGAGGCTGGACTGGCTCACTAGAGTAATGCGCTGTCAAGAATGCACTGATCTTGAAATAGAGGACATGGCATGGTAACGGGAACTCTCTGGAGAAATGAAAATGTATTGATACTAGTTACAGTGTGATTTATTTTAGTGGACACTAGCAAAAATAAAGGCTGAAAATATCTCAGAATGAAACTGTACATAAATGTAACCTCTTTACTCTGATCAACAAGCTGATTTAACATTAATATGAACTTTTTGTCATTATACCTATATCTATTTATTTATCAGAATCATGGACTTCCCTGGTGGTTCAGCAGTCAAGAATCCACCTGTAGTGCAGGAAACACAGGTTCAATCTCTGGTCGGGAAGATCCCCTGGAAGAGGAAATGGCAACTCACTCGAGTACTCATGCTTAGGAAATCCCACGGACAGAGGAGTCTGGGTAGGCTACAGTCCATGGGGTTGCAAAAGAGTTGGACATGACTTAGCGACTACATAACAACAGCAATCATAATAATAAAGAAGTTGACCATTTTGTTTAAGTCCATCAGTATTCCACCAAGCATTTTTTCAAACTAAGAAAATTAGTAATGCTTGTCCAGTACTATTTATTATCAGCATACCAGTTTCCTGACAATTTTGAAAGATAACAGATTACTATTTTAAAATACATATCGTTCTTAAAATCTACCACAAACTACAAAGCATAGTTTGGACAACCATTAAACAGTAAAGGTTTTCAGTATTCACATAAAATCATAAGTGTGTGTGTATGTTTGATTCCAATTTTTCCCCATATTTGTGTAGCAGTATTGCTATAAAATATATGGAGGAGGAGCTATGGGTTATATATAATGGACATATTTTATTGCTTTAGGAAAATTCTAAGACCTCTAGCACTGCAGATGGTGACTGTGGCCATGAAGTTAAAAGACACTTGCTCCTTGGAAGTAAACATATGACAAACATAGACAGTGTATTAAAAAGCAGAGACATTACTTTGCTGACAAAGGTCCATCTAGTCAAAGGTATGGCTTTTCCAATAGTCATGTATGGATGTGAGATTTGAACCATAAAGAAGGCTGAGGGCCACAGAATTGATGGTTTTAAACTGTGGTGTTGGAGAAGACTCTTGAGGGTCCCTTGGACTGCAAAGAGATCAAACCAGTCATTCCTAAAGTAAATCAACCCTGACTATTCATTGGAAGGACTAATGCTGAAGCTAAAGCTCCAATATTTTGGCCACCTGACACAAAGAGCCAGCTCATTAGAAAAGACCCTGATGCTGGGAAAGATTGAAGGCAGGAGGGAAAGGAGATGACAGAGGATGAGATGGTTGGATGGCATCACTGACTCAATGGACATGAGTTTGAGCAAGCTCCAGGAGATAGTGAAGGATAGGGAAGCCTGGCATGCTGTAATCCATGGAGTCGTGAAGAGTTGGACATGACTGAGCAACTGAACAACAGCAATCAATGAGATGAGATCTTAAGGTTAAAGAAAATGGACAACTGCTCTTTCTTCTCACTTGGCTGTGCTGCACAACATGTGAGATCTTATTAATAGTTCCCTAATCAAGGATGGCACTCGTGCACCCCAGAGTCTTAACCACTTACCTGCCAGGGAAGTCCTGAGGTTTACGAAAATGGGATCCAAGAGCAGTGATGCATTAGCCAGCTTCCCCAGTATTCTTCTAGGTATCCCTGCCTCTCCATGGTCACATTTAATCCCTTGCAAAAAGGGATATGAAGGACAAAGTTCAGACACAAGAAATCTATAAGTATTGGCCAATGTACTGACTTATTCCAGCAAGTTGATCACTTCTCATGTCTTCCTTTTGGAAATGAAGGAAAAAATATTCCCAGAGGTCAAGTCCTCTCCTTTATCACAGTGGCTTCTAGTTTTAATAGCGTAGACTTTTTAATAACAAGAACTTATGGGCCCATTATTTTGTAGTAATTGTTCTCTTAGAATCCATTGATTAAGACAAATCATAATGATAACAATACTCTCTATAAAGTCAGTATGCATTTAAGAAATGTAGATTTTATTAATATCTATGCATACATATTCATTATTCATGCTGCATATTTTGTTAGAGCTAAATTAAGACCAAACTGTCAGAGCTTTGTGTGCGTATGAATTGTTGGAAGATCTTTTTCTGGGGCCTGTACCCCAGCTGATTGTGAACTCTTGCTCTAGCCCCCTCGGTTTGCCCAACATTTCTTCTCACTCAAAATTGCTCTCAACTATCCACCCTGTTTTCTGCTCTCCATAGCCTATTCTCAAGCAAAGTGATCCCTTTAAACATAAGTCAGATCCTGGCACTCCTCTTTCTCATAGCCCTTCAGGGCCTTCCCTCTCAGAGTAGAAGCCACCACCCTTACCATCTTCTATTATACCTCCAGGATCCTGTGTCATGTACCCTGGCACCATCTCTAGTTCTCATTCTCTCTCTCTCTTTCTTACCCTCTCAGATCCAGACACACTATCCTCTTTCCTCTTCCCCCAACAACCAAGTCCAACTGCTCCCATCCCAAGACTTTTGAACTTAATATTACCTTTGTCTAGATATTCTTTCACTAGGGCTCACTCTTTCAGCATCTTCAACGATTTGCTTTCATCACCACTTCAGCGAAATTCTTCAACCATTCTAAATTGGAATTTCTGACACATTGTACTCCCAACTCCCTTTAGCTATTGAAAATTTCCCTCCACAGCACTCATCAGTGTCTGATAAAATAGAAAAGTTATTTGCCTATAGTTCATTGTCTGAGTTTCCCCACTGCAATTAAGTCTTCATGAGGCAGGAAGGCAAATATTTATGTGATTTTTTTCACTACTCTGTCTTCCCTAGTTGGAACAGTGTCTGGCACATGATGGGTACTCAATAAACATTTATGAACAAAAGAATGAATAGATTAATCAGTTATTCTCTGTTTAATTCAAAATGTGATACACCTAGAATCCCTTCTTAATAAACCATATATGCTGGAATGCAATCTCATTCTATCTCAAAATTGTTATTTTTTTTTAATTCTTCTTGAGTAACTTTTGCCTGCCCTAGAAGTCACTAGCTCATTAAATTCAGGACCTCCTTTATGTTCTCCAAACGCTCTGACACAGTGCTAAGCTCTTACGAGATCTTCAAATAGCATTGCCTGGCTTAAAATGAATTGCTTCAAAAATGTCAGGGAAAATAAATTGCTCTTTCTCACCCTTACTGTGCCACTCTTTTGTCTTCATAAAGCACAGGTTAAAGAGAGAAGTAACTTTTGAATAATGCCATTAATATAACAATCTGACTGAGGTGAGGGAATGATGGAAAGGGACGTATTTAAATTAAAACACAAGACTGCATTTGAGGAATCAGTACAAGTATGATAGTGATAAAATACCAAAGAGGTAGCCTATAAAGCCTGGCCACAAACTCCCTTCCATCTCATTGCTGAGAGCCTCACTAATCCACACTACACACTTGCTAACCCAAGTGAAATGCATTTACACATACCAGTGGGACATTTCTCATTCATGTAATGGCCTTCCTTTGCTCATCTTAGTTCCCCATATTTTTATTTTTATTTTTTTTATTTTTTATTTTTTTCCCATATTTTTATAGTCATAGCTTTTTATAAACATTCAATTCAAACACTATTTTCTTCATTCAAATGTCCTTTATTCTCCCATTAGAAAGAAGTTTAGCCTTCTTGGTAATGTCACAGCACCTAACATTTACATTTATAAACAAATGTATGTGTCATTATGATTAAACAGGCATTTGATCTACTTATTAGAGTGTAATCTTTTTGAGGACCAAGCCAAAGTTGATTTATCATATAATTTTTAGCACCAATTCACCATTTTCATAGAGTGGGCACTGGATATATGTATGTTGAATAGATGGGTGGATGGATAAATGATTGATAAATGATTGAAAGGTTGAATACATACTTGACAGTAGCAAACCTAAGTTCAAAAATACATACTTTCATTATCAAGCACTCAATTCTTAGTAACAGTAGTTTTATATCATGTTCAAATCAAAATATTTCTTTAAAAACAATATTTAATAAAAAATGAACTACTTTTAAGAGTGAGAATCTTATGGGGCATTAAAGCTCCTTAAATATATATATGGTGATTCTTTGAAAGTTTCTTGAGAACCTAAAACAATTGAGGAATGTGAAAAGGGATTTTTCTAAAATCATTGATTTTCTTCTACATTTAACTGCAACTCTGGATTAAGAAATATTTTTAAATGTTTATTTTCAGATGTAATTGAAAGAAAAAATATGAAAACGACAAATAGTTCTTCATTTAATAATTTAATAATAACAATATATATATATATGATTTACTGTGTGCCAGGAATTGTTGGAATTTATCTGTTTAAGTTAATTATTGTATTTATAATTCTAAGTCACTCACAAACTTAATTCTTAAATCAAATCTGGAGAAAAGAATTAACCTACCCATCAACTGTAGATCTTTTGTAATCAGTTTGTTACACTGAAAATATCAATAATTATACATTTTCCTACTATAATAACTTATAACATTAGGCCGATGTAGCTGAAAATGTACAAATGTTGTCACTTGAGTGACTATCTTATTTGATATTTACCAATAAATCGTATTATGTTTCCTAACTACTTCTAAATAGATTAAATATTAAAACATATCTAACAGCTGGTAAGTTAATCAAAATAATGCCTATGAATAAAATAAGAATGCAGCATTGAATATGAATAAAATAGGAATGTAACATTGAATATGAATAAAATGAAAAGTAGGACTATTTGTTTATTTGTTGTTATTTTGTCTCAAGAGAGGAGAGAGAACACCAGAAAGTCAAATGATCTGAAACTAGGGTAAAACCTGAGAGCACTTTAGAAAATCTTCACTCAGTGTCATATCCATCCAAGTCAGAACATTTTAAATAGTCTGTTAACTACAGGTCTTTTTACCCTAATTAATATAGGAAGTTATCCTAGGATATGAGAAGAAAAGAAATCACTTATCTTAGCTGGGTCAGCAATAAGCAGATGGGCTTAGCAATACATACAAGCTATAGAATTGTTAACAACCCAAAGGAGGCAGCATAACATTTTAAAAGCATACTCTCCTGAGCTTTCAACAACTACTGTTCCTTCTAGCCTAAGATGCTCTCATTCTGCTATTCTTCATGGTTTCAATAGAGTAGCATTTGCCTAGAAAATCCCATGGACGGAGGAGCCTGGTAGGCTACAATCCATGGGATCGCTAAGAGTCGGACACGACTGAGCGACTTCACTTTCACTTTTCCCTTTCATGCATTGGAGAAGGAAATGGCAACCCACTCCAGTATTCTTGCCTGGAGAATCCCAGGGACGGCAGAGCCTGGTGGGCTGCCGTCTATGGGGTCGCACAGAGTCAGACACGACTGAAGCGACTTAGCAGCAGCAGCAGCAGCAACCCTCTCATTGGACTACATTTTTCCTGTATCTTGTCTTATTTATTTCATTTGTAAACTTTGTTTTATCATGAAGGTAGAAATATCAGTAACACTATGTTGTTCTTCCAGAAACTCACAATAGGAGAGGCTGCTGTTACCATTTGTCTACTGGGTAATAATGCAAAAACAAGCTTGTATACATTTTACTGTTAGGTAGTTAGAATAGAATGTTAGGTAGTTAGAATAGGAAACAGGAGTCCAGAATGGCAGTGGCTAAAAGATAAGGAAGGGAAAAGCCCATGAAAATAGAACAAAGGAAGGTCTGAGGACCAGAGTGAGGACCTCAGGTAGAATAAACAGCACTCCTGGCTAGCCCAGTTTACATAGGCAGGCCCAGGGGGAGGAAAAAAACATATAAAAAGAGGAGCCAAAGAGCCGGGGCTCTCTCTTCTCTTCACATCTTTTGGGTCGTCATGCCCTCATGCCTCGAGGATGTATTTTCCTTTTATTTTCTAAATAAAACTGAGCTGTAACATGGAGCTGTAACACTGATCTGTCGGAGAGCTATAACATGGTCTGTCCCAGAGCAGAGAGCTGTAACACGGTCTGTCTGAGAGCTGGGACACATTCTGTCCAGGGCTTTAACGTCCATCGCTTCAAATTTTTGTTGTGATGAGACAGAACTGAGGAAATTTCACATTCCCCTGACATTACCAAGGTAAGATGTGTGAACACACATGTGGGAGATATTATCTGCAAAGATTTCCTGAACAATGCAATGCCTCACTTGGACTCTGAACGTAATAGTTTATTTGCTTAAATTGAAAGACTGGAAAAACATTTTGGAAAGCAGTAACCAATAGTGCAAAACTATTAAAGTGTAAAATGCATATAATATATGTTAAGTTGGAAGTATAAAGTGAAGTATAAAGCACCCCACCAGTGGAAAATGGTTTGGGGAGCTAGAGTTTAAATCATTAAAAAGTTTCAGCTGTCGAGATGCCAGGGGTAGCTGTCTTCTCCAACAGTGAGAAGGCAAAAACTAGACTTCAGTTTTAGAGCTCTTTTGGCAATAGGATGAACTATGGATGATTTCTAGTAAAGAAATGACAGTGGGAATAGGAAGTAACAGAAAGTGATTGAAAGAAAGAGATTTTCTGAATAGTCAGATATGAGATTAGAATGATTCATATAAAACGTTTCTCTGTTTTCTTGTTTGGGAACTGGAATTAATCTACACATCATCTCCCAAGATAGTTAATATGGGTTGAAAAAACATTGGGTGATAAAAGGCATTTATTTATTTTGGACTTTACTTTGACATTCATATAATAATCCATTTGGATATGCTTTTTTTTAATTTTGTGTTTTAAAAACCTTTCATTTCAACAATAAAAGAGTAGTTTAAAAGCTTTAAGTTTTTTGAAAGCCTTTGCATTTTAAGCATATTGTTGCCTTTTAAGTAGGAATTTAAAATATGAAAGTTTGGGGCTTTTTCAGCATTATTGTGTAGTAATAGCTTTAAAGTGTTAACCTCCTTGTGCAAATCCAACTGGGAACATCCAGCTTTTCAATGTTTCCTTTTCCTGTCACCAGTAAGATCATCATAAACAGCATAGTTTCTTTCAAATTCTTCATTTTTGTTAGTGATTATCATTAAAGAAAAGGTTTCTCAAACAATTCACTGAGTGTCAACACAAAAGGATTTTTATTTTAAGGAGTAATACTAGTTTCTAATTTTCTGACCAAAAATAATGATAACAAGTGAAATTGTCTGATGACTTGTCAGCATCCTGATTTACCCATTTAAATAACTCTGTAAGAGAAATAACTTGAATGGACCGGAAATCTGGAAAGGAGGTATGTATTTGGGATATAGATTAGACTAATATCAGATTCATAAACATTTTTTGCAGACAACAGGAGGCAGTGATGAATATTGAACTAGCCAAAGACAAGTCAGCAAAGAAATACAGACATGAGGAGAAAAGCCCAGAATAATAAAAGGCTAGTATGATTGTATTTTTCTTAAATAAATTTTTTTAAATGACAAAAAAAAACACCACCTACTATGTGTGCTTCTAGATTTGATAAATATCAATGTTGCATTTTGAATAAAATAAAAAAATTACTTGCTTTTACTGAATACTTTTGGTGCTATTCTAAGTTTGACTGTAGTTTTCTTTTGGATTTTAATATTCCTCTTCCCTGTGGATGTATGATTCTGAGTTTGATATGTGGGAGGAAGAATCACGCATATGTCTAGAATTCTTATCTCTTCTCCCAGTAGGTTTGTTTTTAATTCACTCTCCCACACTTGTACCTCTACCCTCCTTAATAAAAATGAAATCCCTTTTTATTCATTAGCATTTTAATAGAAAAAGAAGACTACAATAATAGTATGTGCTATGTCCATATGTTATGTGAAATAGGACCGAGCATTCTATAAATCCCAGAAGAAAAGTTTCATGCAGGCTAAACATAGCATTTTGGTTGTAATCAGTAGTAGATATGGTAGTATTTTCTTTCCTCAGAGCAATTATGTTAAGAGCACCTAAATGTCTAAAAATAACATTCTATTATTTTGTGAGAGTATTATTTTAACTGTGTTTGTTTAGAGCAAAACATAGGTCTACTAGGCCATTTTAATAATTTGATATTTAAATTTATTCTTTTAAAGTATGATTGGGACTGCAAGTTTTCAGTTAATTTGATAACTGTCTTATGATTAACATTTGAAGCAGCCAGGCATGCATTCCAATTTAGAACAGTGCCTCTCCAGCTTTGAAATAGCATTGTCTTATAATATCAGTGGGTCTCTATACACCAGCTTAAAAAAAGCAAAAGGCACCTATCTTGCATAGGTCTATTAGAATTTCTATCTTGTTTTCAAGATATCTTTCTCTGGTTCAGTTCAGTTAAGTCACTCAGACGTGTCTGACTCTTTGTGACCCCATGGACTGCAGCACACCAGGCTTGCCTGTCCATCACCAACTCCCGTAGCTTACTCAAACTCCTGTCCATCGAGTCAGTGATGCCAACCAACCATCTCATCCTCTGTCATCCCCTTATCCTCCTGCCTTCAATCTTTCCCAGCATCAGAGTATTTTCAAATGAGTCAGTTCTTTGTATCAGGTGGCCAAAGTATTGGAGTTTCAGCTTCAACATCAGTCCTCCCAATGAATATTCAGGACTGATTTCCTTTAGGATGGACTGGTTGGATCTCCTTGCTGTCCAAGGAACTCTCAAGAGTCTTCTCCAAAATCAAAAGCATCCAAAAGCATCAATTCTTCAGCGCTCAGCTTTCTTTATAGTCCAACTCTCACATCCATACATGACTACTGGAAAAACCATAGCTTTGACTAGATGGACTTTTGTTGACAAAGTAATGTCTCTGCTTTTTAATATGCTATCTAGTTTGGTCATAACTTTTCTTCCAAGGAGCAAGTGTTTTTTAATTTTGTGGCTGCAGTCACCACCTGTAGTAATTATGGAGCCCCCAAAAAGAAAGTCTGTCACTGTTTCCACTGTTTCCCCATCTATTTGCCATGAAGTGATAGGACCAGATGCCATGATCTTCGTTTTCTGAATGTTGAGTTTTAAGACAACTTTTTCATTCTCTTCTTTCACTTTCATCAAGAGGCTTCTTAGTTCTTCTTTGCTTTCTGCCTTAAGTGTTGTGTCATCTGCATAGCTGAGGTTATTGATATTTCTATGGGCAATTTGATTCCAGTTTGGGATTCATCCAGTCCAGCATTTCTCATGATGTACTTCTCATATAAGTTAAATAAGCGAGGTGACAATATACAGCCTTGATGTACTCCTTTCCTATTTCGAACCAGTCTGTTGTTCCATGTCCAGTTCTAACTATTGATTCTTGACATGCATAGAGATTTCTCAGGAGGCAGGTCAGGTGGTCTGGTATTCCCATCCCTTTCAGAATTTTACACAGTTTGTTGTGATCCACAAAGTCAAAGTTTTGGCATAGCCAATAAAGCAGAAGTAGATGTTTTTCTGGAACTATTTTGTTTTTTCAATGATCCAGCAGATGTTGGCAATTTGATCTCTGGTTCCTCTGCCTTTTCTAAAACCAGCTTGAACATCTGGAAGTTCACAGTTCACATACTGTTGAAGCCTAGCTTGGAGAATTTTGAGCATTACTTTGCTACCGTGTGAGATGAGTGCAATTGTGTGGTAGTTTGAACATTCTTTGGCATTGCCTTTGTTTGGGATTAGAATGTTAACTGACCTTTTCCAGTCCTGTGGCCACTGCTGAGTTTTCCAACTTTGCTGGCATATTGAGTGCAGCCCTTTTCGAAATGCACAAAAGGAGGAAAGCAAGACAAATTGGGCTTCTCTGTTTGGGGTTGGCCCACCCTCATGCCTCAAGGGTGTACTTTGCTTTGCTTGCCAAATAAAACTGAAGTGTAACCGAGCTATAACATTTTGGTCCACCATTTCAAATCTTTGCTGCAGCAAGACAGAACCAAGGAAATTACGCACTCCCCTATCACATCCAAACCTGATACCCACCAGAGATGCTCAGAGGGCTCAAACAAAACCTTGTGCATACCAGGAGACTCCACAAAGACTGAGGCAGACCTGCCTTTGAGTGTTTGAGTGTCTCCAGTGGTGGTATGGGTCAGCAGTGGACTGCTGCAAGGGCAGGGCCTCTGGGTGCAGCAGACCTGGGTGTGGCATAAGCCATCTTGAAGGAGGTCACCATTAACCCCACCATAGAGCCACCAGAACTTACACAGGACTGGGGAAACAGATTCTTGGAGGGCACAAACAAAACCTTATGTGCACCAGGACCCAGGAGAGAGGAGGGGCCTGCTGCAGGATCATGGGCACTGAGTGCAGCAGTGAGTGCATAGGACCTTTTGAAGGAGTCACCATTTTCTTCATTACCTCTACCATAGTTTGGTCTCAGGTCAAACAACAGGGAGGAAACACAGCCCCACCCATTACAGAAAATTGGATTAAGAACAAGACCCAGTTTCCCCCACTGTCAGTCTGTCCCATCAGGAAGCTTCCATAAGCCTCTTATGTTTATCCATCAGAGGGCAGACAGAATGAAAGCCACAATCACAGAAAATCAATCAAACCGATCACATGGACCCCAGCCTTGTCTAACTTAATGAAACTATGAGCCATGTCATGACAGGTCATGGTGGAGAGTTCTGACAAAATGTGGTCCACTGGAGAAGGGAATGGCAAACCACTTCAGTATTCTTGCCTTGAGAACCCCATGAACAGTATGAAAAGGCAAAAAGATATGACACTGAAAGAGGTACAATCATTAGGTATCAATATATTAGACCAATATGATGGCTTATCGAATGTCATGATGATCAGAATCTCAGAAGACAACATTATGGCAAAGATCTTGGGATTGTTTAACTCTAGTGAAACACTAAGTTATGTTGTTGATCCTGACATATAAAATAAACTGCTAAAGCTACCTAAAAAATGGTATGATGAGAAATGCATGAACCAGGCCAATACTGGCATACCAAATACTAGGGGCTATACTGATTTTCTCCGGTAAAATACTACATCTGTTACCACAACGGGACAGTTGGAGTTAACACTTGATTAAATTTACAGTAGTTCACTATCATTCTCCATTTGATTTCTGCTCAGGTGACACTTATAAATTAGATGGGAATATGATATATATTACCACTCCTATTTCTTTCAAGTCTTCATGGTGGCATTAACTGTTGCAATTCTTCCAGGTATTATATTGCTTCTGGTTTACTATCCTAACTTGGCAGGAAATCAAAGGACTTTATTTAGCCCTCTCACCACAGTGAAACTCACGACATGGGTTAAAGAGCTATGTGAGTATTCTGCCAGTTGTCAAGGGTGTCTAAGACTGGCGACTGGCAGCTGACAGTGGGTCAGATCATGAGCTCTTCACAGCAAAATCAAGATTTAAACTGAAGAAAATTGGGAAAACCACTATGCCATTCAGGTGTGACCTAAATCAAATCCCTTATGATTATCCAGTAGGAGTGAGAAATAGATTCAAGGAATTAGATCTGATAGAGTGCCTGAAGAACTATGGATGGAGGTTCATAATATTGTACAGGAGGTGGTGACCAAAACTATCCCCCCAAAAAAGAAATTCACAAAGGCAAAATGATTGTCTGAAGAGCCCTTACAAATAGCTGAGAAAAGAAGGGAAGTGAAAGGCAAAGGAAAAAAGGAAAGATATACCCATCTGAATGCAGAGTTTCAGAGAATAAAAAAGAGAGATAAGAAAGCCTTCTTAAGTGAACAGTGCAAAGAAGTAGAGGGAAAAAATAGAATGGGTAAGACTAGAGATCTCTTCAAGAAAATTAGAGATACCAAGGGAATATTTCAGGCAAAGATGGACACAATAAAGGACAGAAACTGTATGGACCTAACAGAAGCAGAAGATACTAAGAAGAGGTGGCAAGAATACACAGAAGAATTATATTAAAAAAGTCTTAAAGTCTTGGATAACCACAATGGTGTGACCACTCACTTAGAGTCAGACATTCTGGAATGTGAAGTCAAGTGGGTCTTAGGAAGCATTATTACAAACAAAGCTAGTGGAGGTGATGGAATTCCAGTTGAACTATTCCAAATCTTAAAAGATGATGCTGTAAAGGTGCTGCACTAAATATGCCAGCAGATTTGGAAAACTCAGCAGTGGCCACTGGACTGGAAAAGGTCAGTTTTCATTTCAATCTCAAAGAAGGGCAATGCCAAAGAATGCTCAAACTACCACACAATTGCACTCATTTCACATGCTAACAAGGCAATGCTCAAAATCCTTCATCTAGGCATCAACACTATGCAAACTGAGAACTTCCAGATGTACAAGTTGGATTTAAAAAAGGCAGAATAGCCAGAGGTCAAATTGCTGACATCCGTTGAATCATCGAAAAAGCAAGAGATTCCAAGAAAACATCTACTTCTGCTTCATTGAATGCACAAAAGCCTTTAACTGTGTGGATCACAATAAACTGTGGGAAATTCTTCAAGAGAAGGGAATACCAGACCACCTTATTGCCTCCTGAGAAACCTGCATACAGGTCAAGAAAGAACAGTAAAACAAGACATGAAAAATGGACTGTATCCAAATCGGGAAAGGAGTTTGTTAAGGCTGTATATTGTCACCCTGCTGATTTAACAGAGTACAGAGTACATCGTGTGAAATTCTGGGCTAGATGAATCCCAAGCTGGAATCAAGATTGCCAGGAAAATTATCTACAATCTCAGATATGCAGTTGTCACCACCCTAATAGAAGAAAGCAAAGAGGAACTAAAGAGTTTCTTGATGAAGGTGAAAGAGGAGAGTGAAAAATCTGTCTTAAAACTCCACATTCTCAAAACTAAAATCATGGCAACAGGTCTCATCACTTCTTGGCAAATAGATGGGGAAACAATGGTAACAGTGACAGAATTTATTTTCTTGGGCTCCAAAATCACTGTAGACAGTGACTGCAGCCATGGAATTAAAAGAGGGTTGCTCTTTGGAAGAAAAGCATGAGAAACCTAGACAGTGTATTAAAAAGCAGGGACATCACTTTGCCAACAAAAGTCTGTCTAGTCAAAGCCACAGTTTTTCTAGTAGTCATGTATAGATGTTGAGAGTTGGACCATAAAGAAACCTGAGCACCAAAGATGTGATGTTTTCAAATTGTGGTGCTGCAGAAGACTCTTGAGAGTCCCTTGGACTGCAAGGAGATCAAATCAGTCAGTCCTAAAGTAAATCAACCCTAAATATTCATTGGAAGGACTGATGCTAAAGCTGAAGCTCCAATACTTAGGCTGCCTGATGAGAAGAACTGACTCATCGGAAAAGACCCTGATCCTGGGAAAGATTGAAGGCAGGAGGAGAAGGGGATACAGAGGATGAGATGGTTGGATGGCATCACTGACTCAATGGACATGAGTTTGATCAAAGTCCGGGAGATGGTGAAGGACAGGGACGCCTGTGGCGCTGCAGTCCATGGGGTCTCAAAGAGTTGGACATAACTGGGTGACTGAACAGCAACAATTCCAATTACATATTCAGGATCTAGGAAAATAACCTTAGTGTATCTGCACATCTCCTGGGCCCTCTGTGATTCAGACTTGAGTTTCCACCTGCCCATTACAGGCCCTTATTTTGACTGGTGGCCACAGCATCATTTTGAATCATCCGATTAAAGTCTCATTTCAATGCCAGCATCTAGTAATCTCTGAAGTTCATTGTGTTCCTAATCATAGAGTGACTAGGTAATGGCTGACAATCTCTTTGGGAAAGGCTTGGAGGAAGATTTATGGTGCGTACTTGCAGCAATTGTGCAGTGTCCTCTCTCAAGGGGACTGGAACTCCTGCAGTCAGGGAGTCTGGGTCTATGAATAGACAAGTCTGGAAACTGAGAGGCAGTAATTCTCCACTTTGGCAATCTAAGTCAGGTTTCTTGTTACTGGACTTAAGAGTTTTTCCTATTATGTAAATCATGCAATATGCTACTAGGTTGTCCATTTATTTCATTCCTAGAGACACTGTGATCAATTAGCCACCACTAAAGATCTCTGCGGGTTAATGCATTCTAATTACTGGTGCACCCCTGTTTCCCTTTATGGTTGATGTGACCGCCTTGCCTTTAATGATTAAATGCTGCTGCCTGGCCTCTACTATTCTGGGATTCTGTCATTTAAAAAAAAAAAAATCAAAGAACCCATCTGAATGGCGGTATCCCCTACAGTAGCACCTGACTTATAATAGAGAGCAGTCACAAAGCCTTCCAGAGACACTTTTGTCACTAATGCATTTGCCAGTGCCTTAGTAAAAGAGTATATTCTAGGTCTCCTCATGGATCATGGTTGTGGAAAGGAGGTATATGTCATACATAACAAATTTAATACAGCATTTCTATTTTCTTTTGGATTTCCTTGGAGCTTTTGGATTCTCTTTTGATGTTAGGGAAGCTCTGGCAACTTTCGTATTAAATGGATGCTACAATTGAGTTTGTATCTTCTCAAACAACCAAGTAAATGGTTAGAGCCACATCGAGCTGCACAAACAGATGCATTGAATCTGGAATCTCTGATAAGTGCACCTGTATCAATGAATTCAGTCTAATTTAGTGTTTAATTCTCTCTCTTCAGTCTAACACACTTAAAATCTATTTGCACATGTTTCTCAGATTTCTGCTACTATATATCAGCAAGTTTCAAAGTATAAGCTACTTCTTTTTCCTCCTGGAGTATGGAGAAGAGGAGTACCTATAACACTGGAGTATGCAGAGATGTGAACCTAGTTATGGATACAGTGGCATGGGGATGGCTCCAGAGAGTCTTGAGGAAAATCAGCATTACTTTTCATGGTTCCATTGTCACAGAGTCTTCAGCATGAGCAAGTCTAGTCACCTCAGCCCTTTGAGGGAAAGCTTCTTTTACTTCAAAAGGAGTCTCAGGGTGACTAGGGGATTTAATATTGTCAGTTTCATCTGGGTCCAATGAGATATCCTCAATTTGAGTTTCAGGATTTGATTTTTTCCCGATTAGTGCCTTAATTTTCACATGAAAAACCAGGAGAAACTGAATGCAATTGTCATTCTGGTAATGAAATTTCCGAGATTAAAAGTCATATTTGAGGATTTCCCTGATAGCCCAGTGGTTAAGAACCTACCTACCAATGCAGGGGACATGGGTTTGACCCCTGGTCCAGAAAGATCCCACATGCTGAGCAGCAACTAAATCTGTGTGCCCCAACTACTGAGCCCATGTGCAGTAATTATTGAGCCCACGCATAGCAATTACTGAAGACCATGCACCCTAGAGCCTGTGCTCTGCAACAAGAGAAGCCACCACCATGAGAAGCCCATGCAGCACAGCTGGACAGTAGCCTCAACTAGACAAAGCCCTTGTGCAGCAACGGAGACCTTGCATACCCCAAATAAATGAATGATTAAACAACTTGTACTTGATTTTCAATAATATCAGTCCAGTGGCTACTAGAAACAAGACTCTGTTAAGGCTGTCACTGAAGCTGTGCTTTCACAGTCAAAATTCAAGTATAACACAAGGATCTCCCAATCGGATACTTTGATTTCTCCCCTCCTGGCCTTTGTGCTATTTTTGTCACAAACTTTATTTCTATATAGATGGCAATTATTGTTATATACAGTATGATTATTATTTTCACTCTAAAAAATGAATTATCTTTTCAAGAGGTCTAAATTTTATTTTTATATTAACGCACATAGCTACCATTTCAATAATCTGCATTGCTTTAAGTATAACCACATTTCCATCTGATATCATTCTTTCTCCTTAAAGGACTTCATTCAATATTTTTAGTGGTACTGGTTGGTTATTCATGAATTCTTTAAACTTTTGTATAGCTGAAACTGTCTTGATTTCTGCTTTATATTTTGAAAAGTATTTTCCCTGGGTATAGATCTGTAGTTGCAGGGGTTTTATTTTGTTTTTTAATACTTGGTTTTTATTTTCTCTTAGCACAGAAGATTTCTAATCAAAAATAATGCAGTGCCCTATGTCTTTTGGCCTGCTTTATTTTGTATTAGAAATCTGCTATAATTCTTATGTTTATCCTTAAGCATGTAATCTAACATTTTGCTCTGGGCACCTTTAAAATATTTGCTTTATCTCTAGTTTTAAGCACTTTGATTATAATGTCTTCTGGTGTAGTTTTCTTCATGATTCTTGTGCTCGAGTTTTGTTGAGATTCTTAATATCTGAGTTAATCATTTTCATGAGAATTTGGAAAGAGTTTATCCATGGTTTCCTATCCATTTTTTATTGTTCTCTTTTTGCTAGAGAACTCCAGTTATGTTTATATTAGGCCTCTTTATTTCTCCCACAGTTCACTGATTATCTATACTTTTTTCTTCTATTTTTGTTTTATTTGGAATATTTTCTATTGTATCTTCAGTTATTAATCTCTTCTCCAGAATGTCTTATCTGCCATTAATCCCATCTAGGGTATTTTTCATCCCAGAACAATTTTCATGTTAGCATTTTAAATTTTACATCTAAAAATCCAACTTGCATTTTCTATACTCATGTATGTCTCTCTCAACTTAAGATTTCCTCTAATTCTTTAGGGGTTTCCCTGATAGCTCAATTGGTAAAGAATCCGCCTGCAGTGCAGGAGACCTGGGTTCGATCCCTGTGTTGGAAAGATCCCCTGGAGAAGGGAAAAGCTACCCACTTCAGTATTCTGGCCTGGAGAATTCCATGGAATCTATAGTCCATAGGGTCCCAAAGAGTTGGATACAACTGAGCAACTTTTACTTTCTAATTCTTTAACATCTATACAAGACCATAACATCATTTTTTTTTTACTAAATCCATTATGACCTCATCTTCATTGGCATTTCCCTTTGTTCCCTTAGTAATATATGGGATGTACTTATACTAAAATAATTGTTTTTTTTTTAATTGAAATCCAAATATAAGTGAGCAGCCTATATTTATCTGACATCCCTAATAGCAAACCTCACTTCATGACATTTCCTAACTTCCTCATCAACTTTATTTACCTACTTAGTTACCACTAATCACCAACAGACCTCTTGTGTACATTATGTATTTACTTATTTACTAATAATCTGCTTTCTTCCACGAGAAAGTCAGCTCTGTGGGGGTAAATATTTCTATGTTTTGCACACTGCTCTTTCACAGTGTCTATAACAATGCCCCCACATAATAAGCATTTCTTTAATATTTGCCAAATTAATAAATGGATGAACAAATAAACAAGTATTTAACAGAGGGATGGATTGATTAACCTTGGAGATATATTCTGCCTGAAAGATAAAATGGAAGATGAGAGGGGATAAGAGAAGTAAGACAGAGGCTGTTGTATAAATCACAGTGCTTTCTTTTCATCATCTTCCACTTTCCTGATTACATTTCAGAAAATATTATTTAGAAGTGGACAGTGATATATTTTGTGGTTTTTCTGAGCACTTAGTTTTAAGTCAAGTGTCCTACCAGAAACAGTCATCTAATGAAATAAACCATTTGCTCTGAATTTAGTTTTTTTTTGTTCTCTAAGATACACTTTTTCTGATTGCTTCTGCAAACTACTTTTTTTTTTTTTTCTCAAATCAGAACTTTAAGGAACTTGACTGTTTTGTCTCTAATTCAGATTGAAGGGTGGCTGAAAGGACAGTTTTGTACACAAAAGAAAGGGTGATATTTTAACTTTCTTTCCCTCGTTCCTGTGAAAGTCAGTTGTGTAAATCCTGCTCTCTAAAGTAATGATACTTGTGAGCTTGGGTTACACTTAAGGATCCACGAAGAGAATATCATATTACAGTTTCTTTCTCTAGTTTCTAAATGTCGGCCTTGATATTACCAGACAACATAAAGATATCAATCATCAGAAAGCTTATCGACTGTACAAATAGTTCTATCAATATCTCATTTGCTGTCTGATCTAATGCACAGTCAGCCAGTGCAATGCCAACATCCTGGCTCTGTCTTTCAGGATATGTCATCTTTCCTCTATAGACAATGAGAAAAGCCTTACTTTCATCCTTGGACACTACACACAGAGAGATAGATACTCTTTATGGGCTAAAAGGGAAAATGTTAAAGAAAAACACCAACTTTTCTGTTCTTGTCTCTACAATCTATACCTTTGTGTTTAAAATGATATAGTGCACCTGCCACAAGTTTTACATTAAAAGTAAATCAGACATTTTACAAACACCATATAAAATTATCATTGAACTCATGAATAGCAAACCTCTGTTTATCACTATGAAATTTTTCCATTTGCAACTGCACATCTAATTATCTTTGCAATTGTGATTTTCAATTTGAAATAG
The DNA here is from genome assembly GCF_054371585.1 of Giraffa tippelskirchi. Classification (NCBI taxonomy): domain Eukaryota; kingdom Metazoa; phylum Chordata; class Mammalia; order Artiodactyla; family Giraffidae; genus Giraffa; species Giraffa tippelskirchi. Next base: position 81,850,374 of record NC_137275.1, on the reverse strand, counting down.
CTTCTTAAAGGGTCAACTGGGCAAAAGTTGAAAGCTTATATCCATCTCTTCCAAACCCTCCCTTTATATACTTTTCTATTTACTCAGCCATGTTCTTTTTATTCTCGAGGGAAAAGAGAGAACCCTACCGAAAACATAGTTTTAGTGCGAATAGTCTTGTCCTACATAAACATAGCTCACAGTACCTAAAACACAACTCAGTCATTCACGGATTCTAATTCACCAAATACTTGTTCATCACTAATATATAGTATAGGCTCTGTACTAGTCATTGTGCACAAAACAAACTATCAGCATAGATCTGATCCTGTCTTTATGGTCTAGTGGAGTTTATGGTCTAGTAGAAGTGAAGCCCAGAAGCTCAAACTGTTGTAGTTAATCTGAATATGCCATAACTCATTATATGCATCCCATTTTCTCTTGTTGCTGTATATAATTTGGAAAGTGTTTAGTAATTTAAGAAGCTCAGTTTAGAACATATTAAGTCTCTAAAAACTACTGAATATATGAGCACAGTAGGAAAATGTAATAACTTTGATTTAGTTTTCTCCAACCTACTTGCTCACTTTTCATTCTCTGCATCTCTCTCAAGTGAATCAGCAGAACATCAGCATGACAGATACACCACAAAATCTGGGGGCAAAGCTGTGTCTTAGCAGTTTATATTATCTACGTAAAATATAGTAGATTGAGAGCTGAGCAAAATATGGGAAGAAACAGATGGATGGTATGGGATTTTTTTCTTTCCCTCCTGCTGAAAAGAAACCTTGCAAGTATTTAAAACGTTCCTCCATTTCTCATGCTTAATCAATAACAGCAAAGGCATTTTCCCCTTGGCTGGAACCATTTCATTTCAGAAACTGTATCAGAAGGAATATATATATATATATATATATAGCATAGGCAGACATCCAAGGTATCAGCAGAGAGGATTATAGTACATATATGACATTTAAATTCTGACTAGAATAGCATGCTTTATTCTAAACCTCAGAAAATATAGATCTAAGAGCCTCAGGGTATGTTGGAGGGCAGTTATGTTTAATAAAAGTCTGACTTTTCTGAAGTAGGAAAATGAGAAGCCTGTTGACTTTCAGTTCAGAGCAAAAATCTTTGGTGGGAAGAACTGGGCTCCAACAGCTTCCATATTTTAGCATCCAAATGAAAAGCTGGCCATTATTGCGTGACAGTTGCTATGATGCATCACTTCATCACTCCAACATGAAACAGAACAAAATGTCCTAGATCGGAGCTGTATGACTTTGCTATGGCAGCATAAAAAGTACTCCACAATTGAATGACTTACAACAACTATGTATTTTTTCTCAAAAATTTGAAGATCAGCTTGGGTTGGTTTATCTAGGCTGACATTGATCTGGCTGATTGCCTCTTTTCCCTGTGACACTTGTCTTCCTCTGAGACCACCAGGCTGGCTGAGGCATGCCTTTCTCATAGTGATGCCAGAATACAAGAGAAGGGGCCATTAAATGCTAGTTGTGGGTACCATCCTCTCACTTCTGCTTCATTACAGTGGCTAAAGCAAGTCACATGATCAAATCCAAAGTCAAAGGTTAGTGAATTTTACTCTGATCTTTAGGGGAAGGAACTTCACTATATAGAGGAAGGAGTGAAGAAGTACCAATCAGTGCCACATTCCTAGGAACCAATTATAAACTCATGCATTCTGTCTCTTCTTCAGAGGCTTTAAAACTGCCCTAAACTGGTCTCTGATTTCTAATCAGATCACATGAAGATAGTATTAGTTTTATACTGCTGCTGTGAAAATTTACTATAAATTAGGGGCCTAAAATAGTACAAGTTTAGTATCCTAGTTGCACAGAACAGAAGTTCAACATAGTCTCTTTGGGATAAAATCAAGGTATACTTAGGGTTGTGTTCCTTCTGATGACTCCAGAAAGAACCCATTTCCTTGCCTTTCCCAGATTCTAAAGGCTGTCTGCATTCCTTGGTTCAGCGCCCTTCTTCTATCATCAAAGTCAGCAAATTCAGGCTGAGTCTTTTTCATGCTGCCATCTCTCTGGTTCTCATTTACCTCCCTCTCTCCCTTTTAAAGACCCTTGTAGTAACACTGTTCTCTTACCTAGATTATCCAAGATACTCTCTTTATTTTAAGATTAGCTAATGCACATCCTTGATTCCATCTGCAAATTTAATTTCCGTTGCCATGTAAATTAAGATATTCATGGTTCAGTGAATTAGAATGTAGACATTTTTTGAAAGGACATAACCTGCCTTCTGTTAAAGAAAAAAAAAAAAACATGACATTGGTGAAAAGACAGTATTGAAGTCTTTATTTAGGGGGATTATTGCAATGGAATTTTATTGTCAGGGAGAGAGATAAGGCTCAACTCTGAATACAATAAGGAAAAGCAGGACTCTAAGCCAAGGAGCGGGTAGAACAGTGAAAGGAAAATTATTGAGGAAACATCAGGGATAAGCGGAGACTTTGGCTAAACCAACCTAAGAGAATTCTCACTGAAGGAAGGCCAGGGTGATCAGACATCACCTGGGGAATAGTGGAGGCTGAAGAACCTGATCAGGTATCAGGGTTGATGGATTCTGTTTAACTTACATAGAATTCTTGCTAGAATTGGGCCATGCAAAGATAAACACAGAGGTCCAAAAGTCAGGTCCTAGTCGAGGAGATGGTTCAGAAGTGCCTGACCAGGGTTTGGTCAAGAAGAGAATCTTTGTCACTATCAGGGAGTTATTTTTGTTACTAATAACTTCAAAAAATAATAAAGAAAATAAGAACACATATGATATTAGAGGAAGATAAAGTGTTATCACCTTTGTGTTCTAGATTATTTCTTAAACATTTTTTATTACAGTAGCCCCCCCCACACACATACACACATCATCTGCAGTTTCTGTTACCAGTGGTCAACTGTGATCCGAGTATACTAAATGGAAAATTCCAGAAATAAACGATTCATAAGTTTTAAATTGCAATTTATTCTGAGAAGCATGTTGAAATCTCATACCGCCCCACTCCCTCTCTCCCTGGACGTGAGTCATCCCTTATGTCCAGTGAGTCCACGCTGTACATGCTCTACCTATTAGTCACTCAGTAAGTGACTCAGTTATCAGATCAGCCGTGGTGATATCTCAGTGCTAGTGTTCAAGTAACCCTTATTTTACTTAATAAAGGTCCCTAAGCACAAGAACAGTGATGCTGGCAATTTGGATATCCCCTTACTGTGCCTAATTTATAAATCAAACTTTATCATAGGTGTGTATATATAAGAAAAAGCACAGCATACGCAGCAGTCACAGCTTTAGGCACCCACTGGGGGTCTTGGAACACATCCCCTCCAAGCAAGTGGAAGCTACCGTATTTTGCTTTTGTAAATAAATTAGGCTTGTAGTAAAAGTTCTTGTAAATAGAGAAATAAAAAGAAAACTAGAGTCAGACATAGGATTACCAGTTAGATAGCTACTTTTAATTATCTTAAGACTTTATAGATAAAATATGCCTTTATATCCATATGCTTTCATTTAAATCTCATTCTTACTAATGTATTAACCTATATGATGGACTAATGGAAAAATTCATAGTGTGATTAAGGAAGGATTAGAAAACAAGCAAACACAGGTATAAATAGGATTATTGTGTGTGGGACTGGAAGCAGATGTTTTTTAAAATATAAATATCTGGAGAAATTAAAGGCAGTTACTCATTGCAATCACATTCCCAGCTTCAAACGCTTGCCTTTGTTTGCCCCGTCCACTTTCAATTGTGTTGCAGCAAATAGACTTTCTATGTGACCGCAGATGTGTATGAGATGGTGGCAGAGAGTGTTTGTTTGGCCTGCCATAACAGCATAATCTAACAGGAATTTTACTATTAATATTTAACCATTTTGCACAAGCCAATAATTTTCACAAGATTTATGAAATAAATACTTTCTTTCTTGTTTTTCTAGTTTAGAAATCTCATTACTCAAAGGAGTAGAAATCAACTATAGGAATATAATGATAGCATTGTGGTCAGTTATACCAATTGTATCATTAAGGTGGTAGGAAAAAGATCAGGTAGACTCCCTAGCAGCTAGTCATTATCTCTGGGAGCTTGAGCCTACAATTCAAGGTAACAGAACACAAATGGAAATAATATCTTATAATGGCTTATTTCATGGCCCAGACATTGGAAAACAGAATATAAGAGTTGGAATACTGTGATCACATAGTAGCATTCATCGGTTATTTTTTTGCATATGTACTTTTCAACTTACTGAGTTATTTTTAGAAACAATTCTTGGCTTTAACAAATTCATAACCAAAGATATCAATTTAAAATAAGAGATATGAACAATGTACTCTGAAAGAAAAGTGGTTAATTGTCCCTGAAGGTGGCCAGATCAAAATGACTTCATAAAATTATTACTGTCACATCTGTAATGAAATCACAGATTGTCTGATTCCCAATACAGACAATTGTAAGCATTGCTCCCAGAGAACTACTTTTAAAACAAAATGTAGACCTGGTGGATATATGAATTAACACCAGCCATACATATGCATGTGTAATCTGGAATAAGATAAGAGAAATAGACTCACAGCTCTCATTGACTCTCCATGTGACCTTGACCAAGTCAGTTTTCCTCTGCACATGCTTTTCTTCATCCTTAAAATGAAGGAACAGAATCACTGGCTTTCATATTTTCCTAATTGCTCTCTGATTGCATCTTTCTATGACTTACTCTCTGGTTATCCAACCTGGAATCTAAAACATATTGAGGGAGAATTCTCCATGGCATTTTTGTACATCTTCTATCAGAGTTTGTCCCAGACTATCCTTTTAAGCATGTTTGTAGTTTGTATAACAAACGGTTTTGGAACTAAGATAACATCACCTTCTGGGGACAAGGGCAGATTATATCCTGAGCAGAATAATGACAATGTCTCCCTCTGGGGCAAAGTTGGACACTTTGCTAGCAGCCCCTTTTAGATAATCAGAGGGTCTTAAGCTTAGGGTTCCTCAGTTTTGGCACAAAATCATTGTGTTTGCAAGATTCATCTGGCTCTATTTTGGCAACATCCTCATGAGATTTGAGGACAAGAGGATCCAGTGTGATGCTCCTTGCTGTGCAATGAGTAAAAAGGTCCTTTACTCTGACCCAGGGATTCTGTGTCTTCTGCCAGCATCTAAGAAGTTTTGGCAGTCTAACTTGTTAGCTTGCAAAAACAAGGCAAAAATCTTAGAAACTTCATATTGCTTGACAAATTATTACACATTACAGAAACTTGTGGAGCGGAAAGATAGCCTTTGTTTAGGATTATCTATGCCTTGATAATGTTCTTAAGTTTAAGAAACCCCCAGAGTGATGAGTAATTTATATTATCTGAGTTGTAATAATTTTGTTTGTTAGCTGCCAAAACACATAAACCCTAAAATCTAAGTGGTTCATAAAATAGAAATTTATTTCTTGGACATTTAAATTTCAAAGTGAATGCCTCTAATCTGTGAGAATAGCTATTCCAAGATTCAGACTGATTTCATATATTGTCCCAAGCATGTTCTAGGACATGGTGGTGCTCTGCAGTAAATGGATGACAAAAGAGTCAAGAATGTTAAGAAGGTTACTATGGGCCAGACCTAGAAAGTGGTGCAAATTACATCAGCTTATTTTACAAAGGTCAGCACTCAGTCTTTTGACCATACTCGTCTGCATTGTAGCTGGGAAATGTAGTGTGGGTGTATATATGGGAGAATAAAAACTGGTATTGCTGACCAGCTAATCAGCTATTACCAGAGCTGGGTGAAACTTATCTCTCTATTTCTGAAATTCAGGGCAGTTAGCATTCAGTAGTATTTCTTTAATTTATTATTAATAAGACTAACTATTTACCAAACAGCCTAATTACTGTAAAAATTACTATTATAACTTTGACTGTACCACAATAATGTTTTTATATTAGCACAGCAAAAGTGGATTTCCCTTTAAAGAAAAAGTTGCTAACATTTTTTTCAAGAGTTTCCTAACAAGTGGAAAAAACTATCTGATGTGGAAGGATCAAACCTGTATGAGCTACGGCATGTGAGTTATAGCCTTGCTCAGTAAGGTAGTGGGGAGTCCATTACTGAAGAGTTACCTGAATGGAGTACAAGATGTTTTCATGTCAAGAAAGCACCAGCTTCTCCAGGACTTAATGAGGGAGCTAGGAAGCCAGTGGCCCTACAACTATCGGCTCCATTGATTGATGGGATACTGCTAGAGAAGTAGACTCTTGTCTCATTATGCAATAAGGATTGTGCTGTGTTCTGGGAAGTAAATTATTATGAAATATGTCAGTGGTGAGATTAAAAATATTGCTTGAAAGGTTTTCTGTGATAATCCTAGGTCTTAGGGCTTCCCTGGAGGCTCAGAGGGTAAAGTGTCTGCCTGCAAAGTGGGAGACCAGGGTTCGATCCCTGGGTTGGGAAGATTCCCTGGAGAAGGAAATGGCAACCCACTCCAGGATTGTTGCCTGGAAAATCCCATAGACAGAGGAGCCTGGTAGGCTACAGTCCATGGGATCGCAAAGAGTAGGACACAACTAAGCAACTTCACTTTCACTTTTCAGGTATTACATAGGTTTGAGGTATCCCTCAAACCTGAATACATATTTGCCAGCCTGCTAATAATAGATCCTATTTATATTAGTACAGAAACTTTAAAATCATTCTGAATTCCTTCCCTTGCCTTTTTCCTATAGATCAGCTCTTCCCTGTATATCTCCAGTATTGTGGTCCAAGCTCTTATTACATCTTACTACACAAGTGGCATCCTGACCCCCAACAGTTCCAATACCTAGCATCCATGATTCATGTTGGTAACAAAATGATTTTGCTCTGAGATACAAATACTCCATCATTCTTTTAGTTTAAATACATTAATGTGGTCAAGAGTTAAAGCATAATTTTCTTGGTTAAATGGATGAAGCTCTTTAGAATATGTTCCCTGTTTATCACTCTGCCTTATCTCTTGCCTTTCCCTTGCAAGTACTGTCCACTCCAGCCATATTTGCAATTTTAAGATCATCTTATAGTTTCAAACTGCTGTGCTTTTCCACAGCTGCTCTATCTCCCTGTAAAGGACATTCCTCAATTTTGCCTCAGATAATTTTTCATTGTCTTTGAAGTCTTAGCTTAAATATCCTTTCTTCCAGGAAAAATTCTACAATCCTAAGCCCATTTAAAAATTTATGAGTTCCTGTAAACCACTGTGCCAAATAAATACAATATACTCATCAGCATCATTATAGTTTATTTTTGTTTTTTGTCTTCCACTAGGCTCTAATCTCCTTGAAAGGCACCATGCTTTATTTCACTTAAAATGGAGATATATGTAGTTTCAAAATTAGGAAAAATCTCACATTCAAAAATGTATTAATCAGTCATTGTTTGACACTGAAAACTTATTCCTCATTGAATCTATCTTACATAATTCAAAGATGTCCTTTATGTAAGTACAATAAGGCCCCTACATACGAGCCTTCAAGTTGAGAACTTTCACAAATGCAAACGTGCCTCTACATGTCTAATCACATAAGTTAGTTCACGTAACTGGCATACATTGTCACGTGTATGCATCCTCTACAAATGGCTGTGCTTTTGTACACTTCACTGTACAGTACTGTATTCATATACAATAGAGTAGAGAAGTATCTTTATTTCAAGCTCAGGATGTCCTGAAGCAAGCATGAAAGCACCAGTGATGTAGCTGGTACTGCCAAGAAGCACCAAGAGATAATAGTGAAAACAAAAGTGAAAATAATTGAGAGAGTGGAACAACAGGAGGAAGAAGTAACTAAAGAACCAAAGAGATCCATGGCACAGGGAATGGCAAGGAGATTTTCTTTATGTGAGGAGGTGCTCATGGTATTTGAGGACCTGAAGGTTGATACAACTTTTCAGAATTCAAACCGATGCTACTGTCTCATCTATGATGAGAAAAAAAAGAGCAACTGATGAACTATGATGAGAAAAAAAAGATGTCACTAGACCTTTTTTTCAAGAAGGTGGATAGAACCGGATCCAGCAAGAAACCAGAACCTGTGCCATCGATGTCAGGCATGAGTGAAATTGCAGCTTGCCCTCCATCTCCTATTGCTGATGATCCTTCAGCTCTACCATCTCCCTCCTCCAGTCAATAACTCTTGCTGCCTGTTCACTCAATGCCAGCCCCTGTATGCCCACTGTTGTGCTGTACTACTGTACTTTTCAAGGCACTGTACTGTAAGATTAAAAATGTTTTCTTAGAAATTTATTGTTTGTTCTTTTAGGTATTATTTGTGTAAAGAGTATTATAAACTTATTACAGTACAGTACTATACAGCCGATTGTGTTAGTTGGGCACCTATGCTAACTTTGATGGACTTAGAAACAAATTGGGCTTACCAACATGCTCTCAAAATGGAACTCATTCATATTAAGGGATTTACTGTACTTTCCCAGAGAAATTAAAATCTTTAAGGAAGATTTTTTTTCCTTAAAAATGTGAACCACATTTAATAGCTTCTTTGAATGCGACATTAAGCAGAGATCAAGCCATACTGGGACCCAAGAATTTTTTATGGTCACACCTAAGAGACTTCCAAATTACAGTTGCACCAAAGGTACAAACTGGAGCTGCACCTGGAGGAGGGCATGGCAACCCACTCCAGTATTCTTGCCTGGAAAATGTCCATGGGCAGAGAAGCCTGTTGCACTACAGTGCATGGGGTTGCAAAGAGTCGGACATGACTGAGCAACTAAGCACACAGTTGTGACAAGAAGTAGAGAAAGAGACGTGGAATTATCTTTAGAATACACCACTGCAAAGGCCCAGAAAAAGCAGTTTCAGTGAAGGACAAGGACTGAAATTTAGGAGAGTCTAGCACTAGGGTGACTCATGGATACCAAGCTATGAAGATCATCAGATTTTCATCTTCTATATAGAGAGACAAAGAGGTCTCTGGGACCTGTGATCCTTATGTCCACTGCAATAACCAAGCAAACACTATCCATGAGAATAAATGTATGGATCGATTTTGGCTGTGATTGTAGATGTTAAAATATTACATAAAATATTAGCAAGTTGAATGTAGTAGTATCCTTTTTTATCTCTCCCAGGTAGCTCAGTGATAAAGAATTTGCCTGCTAATGCAGGAGAAGCAGGAGACATGGGTTCAATCCCTAGGTTGGGAAGATCCACTGGAGGAGGAAATAGTAACCCACTCCAGTATTTTGCTGGGAGAATCCCATGGACAGAGGAGCCTGGCGGGCTACAGTCCATGGGGTTTCAAAAAGTTAAAAGCGACTGAGTACAGCATAGCAGTATCCCTTTTATAAAGATAATATGGCAGGATTGGGTTTATCCAAGGGGCACATGGATATTTATCATTACAAAAATCAGCATTACACCTTGTCATATTGACACATTCAATGGGAGAAACATCAACATTTTAAAAGATACAGGTCAAGGATATTTAAAAAAATTAAAATTCATTCTTGATGAGAACTTAGTATGCATAAATCATATAAAAAGACTTTTCAATAAGTCAATGGGTTGGGATGGTGAAGCGCACAGCAGTCAGCTTGTAATATCAAGTACTATGACTTGGATTTGTACTTTTCATTGTTTAAAAGATACTAGGTTAATTTTAAGTATTAAATTATATTAAATATTAATAAATTTAAATTTTTATATTTAACATATAAAATTACTTCAGTAAATTCCATATTATAAATAAGCATACAAAAGATTGGTGCTACTTATAAGTTTATAGCTGTTCAGAAAGTATTTAGTAAGGAACAGTAAAACCTGTAATATACCTTGATAGCTATTTAAAACTGAACTAAGCCTCTCACATTTTTTTCCATGCTTATTAAGTGCTTATGTAGAACTTTATATGATCAAAGTTTCTAAAAACCATTTTTACTTGTTATGTGTTGTAACATTACCTAGATATATGAAAGAAGTATAATGTAACTTATTCAAGGCATTATAGCACAACTATGTTGGTTTATACAGTAGATATAACTTAAAATGAGCAAGAATTACAGGCCCTTTTTTCCTACCAAATAGTCTATATTCACAGCAGTCTTATAGGACTTACTTCATTACTAGGTTAGTGGAAATTTATTCTTTGGAAAGCAAACTCTCCTTTTCCATTTCCATTTCAAGCTTGGTTTATTCTATTTATTTAGCTGTGTGTGTGTGTGTGGTATTTACTTGTTGTTGCTCAGTCGCTCAGTCGTGTCTGACTCTTCAGCCCCATGGACTGCAGAACTCCAGGCTTCCCTGTCCTTCACTATCTCCTGGAGCTTGCTCAAACTCATGTCCATTGAGTCAGTAATACCATCCAACCATCTTGTACTGTCATCCCCTTCTCCTCCTGCCTTCCATCTTTCCTAGCATCGGGGTCTTTTCCAATGAGTCAGCTCTTCGCATCAGGTGGCCAAAGTAATCGACCTTTGTATATGTGTACACACATACATTATTCAGCCTTAACAAAGAAGGAAATGCCACCATTTGTGACAGTATGCATGGATCTGAAAGACAGTATGGTAAATAAAATAAACCAGACACAGAAAGAGAACTACTGCATGATTTCATTTACATGTGGAATCTAAATAGTGAAGCACATAGAAGCAGAGGGTAGAACAATGGTTGTTAAGGGCTAGGGGACAGGGCAAATAATTGGGACCAATATCTCCCAATAGGGAGAGATATTGGTCAAGCAGTAAAAGTAGTAAAAGCTTCAGTTATGCAAAATGAATAAGTTACAGACATCCAATGTACACCAGTGTGATTACAATTAATAATAGTATATAGTACTCTTGAAATTTGCCTAGAGAATACATCTTAAGTGTTCTCACCATATGCACACTCACATACACATACATGGAAGAGAATAGTAACTATACGAGGTGATGGATATGTTAATTAGGTTTGATTGTGGTGATTATTTCATGATGTACATGTATATTAAACATCAAGTTGTATATCTTAAATGCATTCAATTTTTATCATCAATTGTACTTCATTAAACATAGGGAGAAAAATACTAAACATTGCTGAACTCATGATATCAATGAAGATATCACAAAGTGAAGCTATTATAAAGTAAGCTGAAAACAACTGCACATCATTTATGTATAATTTTTTTGCCCATAGGCAAACTGTCACTATTGTAGGTATGAGTATCTATATTGTTAAGAGTCAAGCAGTAATTAACTGATAGTTATTTATGACTGCTCATAGAGCAAAAATATTTTTAAGTTTTGGTGTGTATTGCCAAAATATGTTTTCAAAACAAGTCATAATCCAACTTGAAGTATGAAAGTGAGTATTGCACAATACTCATACTCTTATATTAGCCCTGATATTTTCTTCTTTACAAATGTTAGGTTATTTGATCAGTAAAAAGCCTTACATGTTGTTTTAGTGTTGTTCAGTGAAAGCTATTTATGGTATGCTTACAGTGAATTAGGCATTATTACAGCTCCTTCATACACTCTGATGAGCAAGACAGATAAGGTCCCTGCCCTCAACAGGTGTTCTTACAGTAGGGAGACAGATCCTACTTTAATGGAACAGTTAAAAATGGGATGTGATTCTTTCAAATGCCAAGAAAAATGAATAGGAAAATATGGTTGAAATAGAGGCATCTTATATATTAGTGGTGGTTGAAGAAGTCCTCCCTAATTATACTTTAGCTGAAGCTCCAAAACTTTGGCCACTTGATGCGAAGAGTCAACTTATCATAAAAGAACTTGATGCTGGCAAAGACTGAAGGCAAAAGGGCATCAGAGGATGAGATGGTTAGATAGCATCACCAACTCAGTGGATATGAGTTTGAGCAAACTCTGAGAGATAGTGAAGGACAGGGAAGTCTGGAGCTCTGCAGTTCCTGGGGTCACAAAGAGTTGGACACCACTTAGCAACTGAACAATAATTATATTTTAACTTTAGATTAAAGTGTAAGAAGAGTCATCCTTTGAGTATCCAGGAAAAAAAGATTTCCAGGCTGAGAGAAGAGCTTATGCAAAATCCCTGAGAATTACTGGATCTTGGTATGTTTAAGAAACCAAAATAACAGCATGTGACTACAGTGAACCCTATGGATATGAGCAAAGTGCAGACAGGCAAGAGATAGAGTTGATTCACGTAGAGAATAGTATTCAACTTTTGCTGTGTACATTAGCACAAAGCCCTGGAGCATGACAGCATTTAGAAATTGAGCAGAGAAGAACCCAAAAAACAGACAGATATAAAATGGCTATTGAAGCTGGAGGGAAAAAAAATAGGGAAAATAATCAATGAAGCCAGGAAAAAGAAGCATTGAAGAAAAAGGAGAGACTGATCAGCTGTGCCAGATGTTTGCGATATAAGAACAGAATAGATTCCAAGGAGGTCTTAAAGGTGGAAGCCAAGCTGGAAAAGAAAAGGGATGAAAGAAGCAGAGTGGGAAATAATGAAAGAATAGTAGGACCAAGAGGTCAGAACTCACACTGAAATGTTTAAAGCTGATATAAGAGTCCTGAGTAATAGCTGGTAGGAAACTGTAGACATGTCACAGGGATTATTTTGAGAATGTTGATACTAAAAGAGAGAAAGTAAGGTAGAATGAGGAAGGACTAAAGTTTCATTGTCTGACTTTTAGTTTTTTAATGGGAGAGACTATAGCATGCATGAACTCACACAGGATAGCCATTATGCTGGATATACACACCTCCCTGGATTTCCTTAGCACCTCAATTTCATGCACCTACTTGTTCCTCCTCAGTTACGGCTATGGCTGACCTACCTCACTTAGGACCATGAAGCCTTGCTATGACTTTGAACTGCCACTCAGGATTCTGACATTGCACCTCCTACAGGTTAATCCCAGTCTTCACCTCAGGCTGTTTCCTTGGGAACTCTGCCTAAGATAGTCATATTTTAAAAACAATACTCACAGTATGCACTGTTTATGGATTCCATCAATGTTTTTTCTCTTTTACTGGTTATAGAAACTTTAAATATTTGTAGTTTTATAATTATGTTTTAATTATTCAATAGAATTCCTCCATCTAAAGTGCTGAAAAATACTTCTGGTCTCATCTGTATAGTCATAAAAGTGACATTTAGAAGTGTAGTGTTAGGATGCAAAAAAAAAAACAACTTATTATTTAAATTATAATCACTAAACTATTAATTAGTGAAGAATTGAAAATGAATTTACTCAATATAAAATTTTATTTTATTAATATTGAATAAAACACACAAACTAATGAGGAATTGAGAATTTGAATTTGTTCAATATACTTATCTATTAAAAATGTATATTTAGGGTATTTTTATTTCAATTAAATGAGCCATTTGCATTCTTCTTCTATTTATTTTGGCTATGACATTTTCCCATTGTAAAGGAACATTATTAAAATATTTAGAGAAAATCTCTGTGCAGATATAAGAAAATAAATTATTATATGTTAGTTTATTTCTTTCTGTGTGTTTTTGACCTATACATGGCTGATGCATGCTATATGTAAATTTGAATGTTTTCCTTTAATATAATATGAAATATAATATGGACATTTATCCTTAAAATCTATATAAATCTAATTTTACCTGTAAAATATCTTACTTAAACATTTCTGGATATTGTTGTCAAATTTAGCTATTGTAGGTAATATGTGTTCAAAGCACTTTTATATATAAATGTCTTTTATAATTTAGAGGTTGTTTTCTTAGAAAAGATTCATAGGCTGTACTACTGAGGAATCATTACTTTTATGATTTATTTTTGGCCATGACAGGTGGCATGTAGGATCTTAGTTCCCTGATGAGCAATGGAACCTGGACCCTTGGCAGTGAGAGCACTAAGTCCTATCCATTGGACCAGGAGGGAATTCCTTACTTTTACGATTCTTCATGAATCAATTTTATCTAAAAGTTTCTCACAACTTATATCCCAACAGCAATGTAATAAAACATCATTTTTACTGTATCATTTTAAATATTTTGCATAATCTTTTATAAATGGCTGTTTTACTTTTAAAAAAAAAAAGACTGTCATTTAAATTGTTCATGTTTAATTTCTAATACAACATAAAGTTTGCTGAATTTTCTTTTGTATTTCATGATTTTTATATTGTTTAATTTCCTTTTTATTTATATCTTATTCATGTATTAGTATAACTTATTTATTGTAAGATGTTACATATATATCTCTAATACTTGGTTTTAGATATTCTTAATAATATTTGCTAATTTATAATTTTCCTTTAATTTTAGTTTTCCATAATAAAGTTCTACAATGATCATGTAACTTAACATAGATATTTATTTATGTCCTCTGCCACTAATTTCAAAATAAGAATACTCTTCCCTTTGAAAGAAAGGGCATATACATATTTTTCCAAGTTTTTAGAGTTTATTTTACTCTTTAAGCACATCTGTCCCTCTGAAATTTAATTTAGTATGGTTTGATATGTGATTGAAATTTATTTGTTAGACTTAACTAATTATTCTAGTGGTTTTATTAAAAATCCATTGATCATTTTATTTTTATTGTTTTTTAAACAATAGGTTAGGTAATTTGTAAAATATTTTTGTATCATTTCATACTATTTATTCTCCTCAGTCTTGGGAATGAACCTAACTTTTTTAATATCTTAAAATTTGCCTTACATTGTTATTATTCTACTTTTTAATTTTTCCTCTAAATTTTCTTAATTGTTTCTTATTCAATTAAGAACTTAAAAACTATTTTGTCAAGTTATAAAGAAATGTATCTCACTCTACAAATTCATTTTAAATAAACAGATTTCTTTATAACATTCTGCCTTCTGATCCAGGAACCATGGTACCCTTTTCATTATCTGATCCTTCTTTTGTATCACTCAGAAAAATTATGTAATGTTCTATATGCTGTATCTTTTACCTGTAGGTTACTTTGTGTTCCATTCATTTTGGACAGTTAGAGGTTGAAATTCAAAGTTCCTTAAAATATTTATCCAAGACCCTTCAGGCAAATGCTGATGCTGTCCAAAACAAGAGCAGCAGTTTTCAGACTGATCAAAATCTTAAATTCAAGTCCATGTGGCAATAAACTAAAAGAAAAGTTGGAGATTTACTATTTTAGATTCTGATATTAATAGTATTGCACACATGATATAGTTGTCTCCTCTTAAAAATAAAAAGAAAAGGAAGAAAACATGATCATTGTGTCTGAATGACAAAATTCTAGTGTGTTTTCTTTGTTCTTCCCAAAAGCCGTCTTCCTGACGAAGTTAGCTGTTTTGGAAGAAGCATGATTTTATAATTTACATGTGTAGTGCTTTTGAATGATTTCATCACTGTGAATTGATGGTGGCTTACTTTCATCAGTTTTGGCATCTGGAAGAAATAAACTTTGTGTGAAGCACTGTCGCTTTCAAATTTCCTGTTTGCTCTCTTCACAATAGCTAAATTAGCCATGACTGAGTTTCTGCGGAGGCAAAGGAGAAGAGATGTCCTCCGGATCTTGTCAGCATTGATGCGAGTTTTATCCCAGCAGCCGAAGTGAAGATGATGAATCACACCATCATTCCTGACCAATCAAGCAAAGGAAAGGGCCAAGACAGGAAGGAAAGCTTTAGCCTTCTTATTTATCTCTTTTTTTAAATCCACATTGCACTTATTTTGAAAAATGTCAGAGGGCTCCTCTTAGGCTTGTGCTTCTAGGGACAACCTGGTTTGCAGCTCCTTTGTCAAATTTATTAAGATGCCACTATCAGGAAGAAAACATATAAGTAATCGATAAGCAAAAATAAAATTATCCTTCTACCTTCCTAAAATGTAATGGTGAAAATTTCTCAAGTTGAAAGAGAAAGGCAATGCTTTGGATGTGTTCCTCTTTTTTTCGATAAAGATGTCATTATACTGAAAAATCAATTAGAAGTTCACAATTTTGAAGTCATCAACATCATAATTACTATGTGAACAGATGTCAGACAAAGGGATTTTCTGTTCAGTGGTGCTAGATGGGCTTAATAAATACAATATCCTCACTACTTTTGTATAAGGAAAACCTTTTTCATTAAAAAAAAAAAAAGTTTCCTTAGGCATATTTCTAAATCTTAAGCACTTGCTAATCTTACCAATGATATTTTAAGTGCAGTATTACAAGACAAACATAAGTGAATTCCCAAGCGATGGAGCTGGGAAAGGAGATCTACCTCCCCAGGGAAGTAGTTAGGGCTCAACTGGTGGTGAGCTGAGCTTGAACAGAGGATGCTTTCAAGACTTTCTAGTTATAGGCTAGAGGAGGACCACCCAGCAATGGGCACTAAGACAACAGGGAACAAAACAGGCACAGACGGATTGGCTTCAGAAGGGTGCTCCATGTGGTACTGAGTTGAGGTTCATATGATGCATGAGTCATAAAGCAAGACCAAAAACAGAGAATAGAGAGTCAGTGAAATAAATGGGCTTTTTCACGTGTCTGTATTTCTGAAACTCAGTGATCCGACACTTATGCTGCTGCTGCTGCTAAGTCGCTTCAGTCCTGTCCGACTCTGTGCGACCCCATAGACGGCAGCCCACCAGGCTCCCCCGTCCCTGGGATTCTCCAGGCAAGAACACTAGAGTGGGTTGCCATTTCCTTCTCCAATGCATGAAAGGGAAAAGTGAAAGTGAAGTCACTCAATCATGACCGACTCTTAACCACCCCATGGACTGCAGCCTGTCAGGCTCCTCCATCCATGGGATTTTCCAGGCAAGAGTACTGGAGTGAGGTGCCATTGCCTTCTCCTCCGACACATATAGGTGCTCAATAAATGTTTGATGAGTAAATGGCTGCCTTTGTCCCTTTATTCAACATCTATTGAGTATCTCGGAGAAGGCAATGGCACCCCACTCCAGTACTCTTGCCTGGAAACTCCCATGGACGGAGGAGCCTGGTAGGCTACAGTCCATGGGGTCGCTAAGAGTCGGACATGACTGAACGACTTCACTTTCACTTTTCCCTTTCATGCACTGGAGAAAGAAATGGCAACCCACTCCAGTATTCTTGCCTGGAGAATCCCAGGGATGGCAGAGCCTGGTGGGCTGCTGTCTACGGGGTCGCACAGAGTCGGACAGGACTGAAGCGACTTAGCAGCAGCAGCAGCATTGAGTATCTATGTCATAAATAAACAAATACATATAGTTTATAAAGTGCTATCATTTCTGCCATCAGAGAATTCACAATGAATTCCAAGAGACTATGATGATCTTTTACATATGACTTTTGAACTAATTTATCCACATTGCAGGTGGATCCTTTGTACCTCCTACTCCAAATCCATGCTACAAGCTTTTCATCTGTCTCTCTCACTTACTAAAGTATTCATTTCCTTGATAACCAGGACCCCTCACAATTTGATTAAATGATTCCTTTTCCAACAATATTTTGGACAAAATATTGAAATGGGATGCCTTACCTTTTCCTACTTTAAAAAAAATACTATTTTTTTCCTAAGGTATTCCTAGGATAATTTCCCCTAAGTTAATTATCCATCATTTCAATATCTCACATATTCATACTCCACTCAAAACATTTTATTTATGAGTTTTTAAAACTATCTTAATGCTCTATGATGAATGTGTTCATATTACTTCCTCTCTAAACTTAAATCCTTTTAAATCATGTGCTCAGTCATTGAGTCATGTCTGACTCTTTGCAGCTCCATGGACTGTAGCCCACCAGGTTCCTCTGTCCATGGAATTTTCCTGGCAGTAATATTGAAATGGGTTGCCTTTTCCTTCTCCAGGGATCTTCTGAACCTATAGATTAAATCCATGTCTGTTGCATCTCTGCATTGGCAGGTGGATTCTTTACCACTAGCACCACCAGGGAAGGCCTATTAAACCAAAAGTTGCTAAGAAACCAGACCTGTATCTTTATGCAATGTCCCTGGCAAGAATACACAGAAGAACTGTACAAAAAAGACCTTCACGACCCAGATAATGACAATGGTGTGATCACTCACCTAGAGCCAGACATCCTGGAATGTGAAGTCAAGGACCTTAGAAAGCATCATTACGAACTAAGCTAGTGGAGGTCATGGAATTCCAGTTGAGCTATTTCAAATCCTGAAAGATGATGCTGTGAAAGTGCTGCACTCAATATGCCAGCAAATCTGGAAAACTCAGCAGTGGCCACAGGACTGGAAAAGGTCAGTTTTCATTCCAATCCCAAAGAAAGGAAATGACAAAGAATGCACAATTGCACTCATCTCACACGCTAGTAAAGTAATGCTCAAAATTCTCCAATCCAGGCTTTAGCAATACGTGAACCGTGAATTCCAGATGTTCAACCTGGGTTTAGAAAAGGCAGAAGAACCAGAGATCAAATGGCCAACATCCGCTGGATCATCGAAAAAGCAAGAGAGTTCCAGAAAAACATCTATTTCTGCTTTATTGACTATGCCAAAGCCTTTGACTGTGTGGATCACAAAAAACTGTGGAAAATTCTGAAAGAGATGGGAATACCAGACCATCTGACCTGTCTCTTGAGAAAGCTGTATGCAGGTCAAGAAGCAACAGTTAGAACTGGACATGGAACAACAGACTGGTTCCAAATAGGAAAAGGAGTACGTCAAGGCTGTATATTGTCACCCTGCTTATTTAACTTATATGCAGAGTACATCATGAGAAACGCTGGGCTGGAAGAAACACAAGCTGGAATCCAGATTGCTAGGAGAAATATCAATAACCTCAGATATGCAGATGACACCACCCTTATGGCAGAAAGTGAAGAAGAACTAAAGAGCCTCTTGATGAAAGTGAAAGAGGAGAGTGAAAAAGTTGGCTTAAAGCTCAATATTCAGAAAACTAAGATAATGGCATCTGGTCCCATCACTTCATGGGAAATAGATGGGGAAACAGTGGAAACAGTGTCAGACTTTATTTTGGGGGGCTCCAGAATCACTGCTGATGGTGATTGCAGCCATGAAATTAAAAGACGCTTACTCCTTGGAAGGAAGGTTATGACCAACCTAGATAGCATATTTAAAAGCAGAGACATTACTTTGCCAACAAAGGTCCAACTAGTCAAGGCTATGGATTTTCCAGTAGTCATGTATGGATGTAAGAGTTGGACAATGAAGAAAGCTGAGTGCCAAAGAATTGATGCTTTTGAACTGTGGTGTTGGAGAAGACTCTTGAGAGTCCCTTGGACTGCAAGAAGATCCAACCAGTCCATCCTAAAGGAGATCAGCTCTGGGTGTTCATTGGAAGGACAGATGTTGAAGCTGAAACTCCAATACTTTGGCCACCTCATGCGAAGGGTTGACTCATTGGAAAAGACCCTAATGCTGGGAAGGATTGGGGGCAGGAGGAGAAGGGGACGACAGAGGATGAGATGGCTGGATGGCATCAACAACTTGATGGACATGGGTTTGGGTGGACTCCGGGAGTTGGTGATGGACAGAGAGGCCTGGCGTGCTGTGATTCATGGGGTTGCAAAGAGTCAGACACGACTGAGCGACTGAACTAAAAGCCCTAGTCAACTCCTTGCACAAGCCAATCCATGAGTCAGTAGCAAGTTTGCTGAGATCACTGCGGCCAGGACCACCCAGGAAGCACGCAGAACACCTGTATTAATTGCTCACTTAATGGACAAGAGACCTCTTCCTTTGGCTCTCTCTCCTATTTGAAGTTTGGTCTTAAATTTCATCCATATTTTTAGGTGGAGCTTCAGCCCAGGTTCAGTGAGCAGTGCACTGGAGGAGTCCCTGGGTACAAAACAGAAAAACAAGCCATGTGAACTTGAGATGGAAACATGGTGAATAATCAGTGAGTTTAAACTCCTCCAGACGTGGGTCTGAAATTGTAACCAAAACCAGAGGCAAACCTAGGTACTGTGATTCAGGGCTCTGGTGTATCTTGCACTGGACAATCAGCTCAGAATTGGATTGAGAAAATATTTCTTCCTTCCTTTATTTGCTTATCATTAAGAAACTTAATTGTGCAGGCACTGTGTTAAGTACCTTTGACATATTTTCTCCCTCAGTTTTTTCTTGTGGGGCTATATTTATGTTTTAAAGTCACCAAGATATACCTTAGTAAACTATTCTAGTGATATAGAAAATAGTCTATAAAATTGTGAAGGATAGAAGAGTTAACTTTCCAAGATGCTTGCAAATTTCAGATGTAACATTCACTATTTATTGAACTCTCAAGGACATACATACATTTTTCTTATTATTCAAAAATGATGTCACTAATGGGAATTGTTCTCTTAGTGACTGAAAAGATGGATCTGTGACTAATGGTCCTTTCCATCCTACATAAATGCATATACTGTCCTTCATCTATGACTTGCTGTGTCTGAGGCTATTTACAGTGAGGCTTACCCCCACTGTCTTCCCAACACCTTCACTGACATAGAAACACCCCATTTCAAACTGCATTGTCTAGGGCTAAATTGATGTGCATTAAAAAGTTAAAAAAAAAAAATCTAAAGAAAGCACTCTTTAGCTTCCATTCTAATGCCTAAAAACATTAACCTATACATACAAAGCAAAAGATAAAAGGGGTGGGGGTAGGGAGTAAAGAGTTATTTTCCTCATCAAATTCACAGAAAGAGACAAGTATTTCTAAATTGCAAATGCTTCACATATTACTTATGTTGCTAATTACTTTGGTCTTATTTTTCCATTAGTAATTGTGCTCTTGAATTTTTTCTAAAGTTATTGAAATAGGGTTATCTTGACAAAAAGTGACAGGTCATCTACCTCTAGAGTCAGCTGTCTGTAGCCTGAATCCTTACCACAGGCATCAAGCATCAGTCCTCTTTTTTTTCTGCATTTTAGCATCTTAGCACATGCCAAATCCCTGGGGATTTTCCTTTATCACAAATCTATGGTTTCCATTTTGTCTTTTCCAGGTTCATTATTACCACCATCTAACTCAACTGTCTTTCTGTATTGATTCAGTATATTCTATGAACTAAACATTGTGCTAGATAAAATGCACTCCTAAGTTATTGAAGATACTTACCAGTTAAAGCTGCTACTGTTTTATCTAGATTTTTTTAGCGTGAAGTAACAGGAAATGATATAAACTAGCTCCAAACTAATATAAAGATTAATTGCCAGGATACAGTGTTATCACAGAGTACCCAAGAGCACTTAAAAGCTTCCAGGCAGTAAGAGAGACCAGAACCAGGAAACAGAAATTCATCATAAACTCAGGCAATTACATTTATCTCGTGGATGTCTCTCACTTCTGCTTCTCTTTCTGCAACTACTACATTCTTTGGATTTCTTTGAACAATAATTTTCTCTACCCCTTTAAGTGCTACTGTTTAAACATAGGCAACCAACCAACCGTTTCCAAGTTTATGTATTATGACTAAGTTACTACCACAACAAACAATTAACTCATTATTATGAACTCTCCACACCAACCCTTACTCATTGAGATTTAGCAGTCCTGTAAATCAGCCATCCTGTGACTTTTAAAGTGGAAATTAGCTAAAATTGCACGTTAGCTACTGCCTGTTGGAAAACTAAAATACAGCTTCAGCCTCTCTCTACATCTTCAGGTAATATACGTGGATTGGGATGATATTCTGAAAACAAAAACCTAGAAGTTGCCAAATTCAAGGAGTTGACTCAGTCAGGAACATCCATCCCATTAAATTAAAAAAAAAAAGTATAAGGCTAAGGTGAAAATGTTCTTTAATAGGACCAGCTTCACAGTACCTTTGACACTCTACCTCCTCAATATCAGATCACATTTTGTCTGGCTAAGCACTAATGAACAGAAGTTCAACAAAAAGACTCATATCAAGCCATTCCAGAATGACAGAGACGTCAAAGCCAGTTATTGAAAATTTCATTGGCATGTGAGCCAAAAGTTTTTCAGAGAATTTTTGAATATCTATCAATTCAGCTCAGTTCAGTCACTCAGTCGTGTCTGATTCTTTGCAACCCCATGGACTGCAGCACACCAGGCCTCTCTGTCCATCACCAACTCCCATGTCCATTGATTTGGTGATGCCATCCAACCATCTCATCTTCTGTTGTCCCTTTCTCCTCCCACCTTCAATCTTCCCCAGCATATATATATATAGGGCCTCTGAGCATTTTATATGAAACTCTCTGATACAAATAAAAGAGACACAGAGGAGATCACTTGAGCTTACCTAGTATCAGTAGGTGTGGGCCACACCACAAACCAAGCACAAAGACAGGAAAAGGGTTAATGTGGTTTCTACGTATCATGTCTAAAGTGGTCCTATTCAAATAATTCTACTGGTAAAACAATTCTGAGAACTTTAAAAGCACACAAATATTCTCTCTCTCTGTCTCTCTCTCTCTGTCTCTCTCTCTCTCTCTCACACACACACACACTCAGGTATGAAAACTGCTGAATTATCTCACTTCTTTGGGAAGGTGCCTACTTGTGGTCTGTGATAATACCTTAAGAATCCCAGTGGATATAGGACTAACATCATTGTGGGAAAGAGTAGACACTGGGAATAAAATTGTGTATTATTTGGGCAAAAAGACTCTCTCTTTGAGTCACTGAAGCAGTGAACTGCAGGTCTGCAGCCATCTGAGAGTTGGACCCAGGGGACCATGATTTCCCAGAGAGTGCAGAATTCTCTTCAAAACTGACAGGAGGTAGGTGCTGCTTAGAATAAAGAGCTTTGTGCTTCTGCATAAATGGCCCTCTATCACCAGGCAGTAATCTTCCAAGATGTCTCAGCAGAACTTGCAGTATGAACGCTGCTCTTTGAAGGGCCAGAGAACCCAAAGACTTTAGTGGGCAAGTTACACATTTAAGACAATCAGAAAATCCCATCCATGCCCTGCCCTAAACAGTGTGACCTGAAACAACTGTTGCATTTTCCTACTTAAAATTTTGGCTCTAATGAAAAAAACACAGTGCCCACAGTTGTTTATTCTATGTTTTATTAATGTTAATTAGAGTATAGTTGCTTTATAATTTTGCATTACTTTCTTTATCCTTATCTTTACCTTTTTCCATTCCTCTGTCAACGGACTTTTAGGTTGCTTCCATGTCCTTGCTATTGTAAATAGTGCTACAATGAACATTGGGGTGCATGCATCCTTTCAAATTACAGTTTTCTCCATATATATGCCCAGGAGTGGGGTTACTTGGTAATATGGGTCATTCCTCAGTTTTTTTAAGGAACCTCCATACTGTTCTCTGTAGCGGTTATACCCTGGGTCAGGAGGATCCCCTAGAGGACGGCATGGCAACCCACTCCAGTATTCTTGCCTGGAGAATCCCATGTTCAGAGGAACCTGGTGAGCTACAGTCGATAGAGTTCAAAAGGTTGAACACAACTGAAGCAGCTTAGCACGTGCGCACACACACACTTAGCAATGTAAGAGGATTCCCTTTTCTCCACATCCTCTCCAGCACTTATTGTTTGTAGATTTTTGGATAATGGCCGTTCAGACCAGTGTGAGGTGATACCTCATAAGTGTTTTTATTCTCTAATAATTAGTGTTGTTGAGTATCTTTCCATTTGTTTTTTGGCCATCTGTATGTCTTTTTTTGAGAAATGTCTGTTTAGGTCTTCGGCCTCGTTTTTGATTTTATTGTTTGGGCCTTTTTTTTTTTCTGGTACTGAGCTACATTAACTGCTTATATATTTTGGAGATTAATCCCTTGTCAGTTGCTTCCTTTGCAAATATTTTCTCCTATTCTGAGTGTTGTATTTTCCTTTTTGTTTATAGTTATTTAAAGAAGCATAACTGTGTAATTCCTTGTTTGTGACCTAAAATCACCAATTTATATAAAAGTTCTCAGCCATGGAAATAATTTGCTTAATTGTGTTTAACACTATCATACTTCAGAATGTGGGGAAAATAAGTTCTTAGGAGAGTTTTCAAACTGGCATAGAATATTTGCATTTTCTTTATTCCATAATGCAAACTTTGCATTAATTGCCTTCTCTAAAGAATATTTCAACATCTTTTCTAAGCATAGTGATTCTTCATATAATTATGCTCAGGCTTCACCACTATGCTCCTAAAAATGAGGTCACTTTTTACCGATATCTTACATAGTGATGGTTAATTAACAAACAGAAATTCCGTTTTTTCAAAAGGTTGTCTTTTCTTGGTAGCTTCAAAGCTCCCTAGCGAGTATTTCTCAAAGAGTCTGTCCTCCTTTTCACTGCCTATAGCTTCTCTCAGAGGAACTCAGAGCTGCCTCTTCAGGTCAGACTCAGATGTCACTAATTCCCTTGATTTGTTCAGCAGAAAACCTCCTCCTACTTGCTTCAACTGCATCAAAATACGACTGCACTGAACTGTGAGTGGAAGAATGAGGTTGAACTGAAGCCCCTACCACCTAGGGAACCCGGAAACTCAAAACCAATTCTGTTGCAACTGCTGGAATCCCTCCAACTCCTTCCCAGTTCAGAAAAGAAAATGTTCCACAAAGGAGGAAAAAATTCTTCCTCTTTCCATGTTAATGCTTAGCCATGGGTATTCCACAGAAAATTTGGTTGAGCCCCAAGTGTTACAGTTTAATTTTCCAGCTGTTTGAAATCAAACATTCACACGTTACCTCCATGGACAAGCCTCATGGATTTCAGGGCTGAGATGAAGGCCTACTAGTTGCTCATTGTGTCTAAAAAGAAGGGGTCCTGGAGTTCTATGTTGCAATCAAGTCTCAGTCAGATCCACTCCACCCACAAGCTGCTCACTGTTTCTGAAAAGAGAAGCCCTGTTCTGTCCAGCAATTTTGTATCAGCCAAATCGGCCTTAGTCCATCAAACATCTTATGTATCACGAAACTCACTGGGGAAGGGGGCAAGGACAGATAAAGAGAAGATAAATTTCTGGAGGCAAATAGCTATTTGGAGAGGAAGGGCATGACTCCAAAACACGCAGCACTAAACATCAAATACTGACAAATATTTGGAGCAAGGAGTGACAACAAGCCCTCCTCATACTATTTTCTGAGCAATAGGCTTCAAATCCAGACAAAACATCTTGTTATATACGTTTTAAATATCTAAAATTTTTCTAAATGTCTATCCCCAAGAACGAAAACTAAAATTTTACAGATAACATGCTATTTCCACCATAAAGGAGCTTCTGTATTGCAAAAATCATAAATTCATTTTATTTATGTTACTTGCTTGCCCAGGTAGCTCATTTTGTATATGCCTGAAGATTTTATAGATTAACATATTTTTATGTCTATTTTATAATAGTCTGAACATAACCTTTAATTTCTTCTAAGGCAATAGCAATTTAATGGGTTTCCTATTGTGCTTAATCCTTTTCTTCTTATATAACGTGGAATACACTTAAAATGCCTGTGTGCCCTTTCTTTGAATTCAGAGCTATTCGTAGTGTGATTTCTTCTTTCATCCTTCTGCTTTGCCCATTAAAGAGTGGAGTATACTATGTGGGATTACTGATGAGGCAAGGAAGAAATGCGTAATTAATTCTGAAGCTCCGTGAGAGTAATTTATACCCTTTAAATCAGAGGTTCCCAAACCTGAATGATCAGCAGAAATATCTGAGAATATGCTTTAAAAAAAACAAAAAAAATCGGTCATCTGGGCTTCCTTTAGAGAGATTCTGATTTAGTGGACTCAAGACACATACATACAGATACAGATAAGATATAGATGTAGAGATAAATAGATTATTTTTAACTGAGTTAATTCTGATGCTCAGGACAACTGCTCTATCACAGAGTAATCTCTGAACACAGTGAAGCATCATCACCCAGGTCCCCCTTCAGAAACTGAGGCTCTGCTTCCCCCAACTGCTATCAGTCTTCTGGCAAAAAGGCCTCAACTGTCCTGAAGGGGTTGTCTATGCTGAGGCAGGCGGTGTCACTCAAGGGTAAGCCACATCACAAGTCCCAAGCACCCAGCCCTGAACCCACCTGGGGAAACTGAAGGCAGCTCAAGTCTCCCTGAATTTGATATCTTCCAGGTGCTAATCTTTAAACCTCTTGCACACCATTTTCCTTTTGAAGACCGCTTCCTGGGGCCCCTCTTGATGAGCATTTTCATTAGAGCTAGAAGGCCAAAAGGGAGCCCTCCCGAAATTTCTCAAGAAAAAATTAACCCATCTTTTATCCCTCTATCTGCTCTCAAAGAAACATAGCTGGCGTAGCTGCTCCCTTTTGTCATTTGCTCCCTACCTATCACTCTGCGTTCTTTCCTGCAGTGAAAGAATGCTCTCCTCTACTTCTCTAATCCAAACCCTATATTCTATCCTCATAATTACATTCTTTCTTGAAGCTTTGACACCTGACTTTGTCGTACTTAGATATCCATGTATACATAAATCTCTAGTATAATCATGAATGCCCTTATATATTGGCTTTCTGTCTATAGATTATGTCCTAGAGAAAAGAAACCATGTTCTGCTTTTCCTATTTTTTTTTCCTGTTCTAATTTTTTTCACCATTTTTCTTAAGAAATAATTGGCACGTGTGCATGCTCAGTCTGGAGAAGGAAATGGCAACCCACTCCAGTACTCTTGCCTAGAGAATTCCGTGGACAGAGGAGCCTGGTGGGCTGCTGTCCATGAGGTCACACACAGTCGGACACGACTGAAGCGACTTAGCATGCATGCATGCATTGGAGAAGGAAATGGCAACTCACTCCAGTAGTCTTGCCTGGAGAATCCCCAGGGACAGAGGAGCCTGGTGGACTGCTATCCATGGGGTCACACAGAGTCAGACACGACTGAAGCAACTTAGCAGCAGCAGCAGCAGCATGCTCAGTTGCTTCAGTCATGTCTGACCCTGTGCAACCCCGTGTACTATAGTCCACCAGGCTCCTCTGTCCCTGGGATTCTCCAGGCAAGACTACTGGAGTGAGTTGCCATTTCCTATTCCAGGGGATCTTCCTAACCCAGGGCTCAGACCCATGTCTATGTATCCTGCATTGCAGGCCAATTCGTTACCTGCTGAGCCATCAGGAAAGCCTTAATAATTGACATACATCACTTTATAAATTTGAAGCATACAACAAGATGGTTAGATTTACATATACTGTGAACTGATTATCACAGTTAAGTTCATCTAACATCCATCTTTTTATATGTGTGTGTTAGTCACTCAGTCATGTCCAACTCTTTGTGACCTCATGGACTATAGACCACCAGGCTCCTTTGTCCATGGAATTTTCCAGGCAAGGATACTGGAGTGGGTTGCCATTTCCTTCTCCAGGGAATCTTCCCGACCTAGGGATTGAACCTGGGTCTCCTGCATTGCAGGTGGATGCCTTTCCCTCTGAGCTACTAGGGAAGTCCCAAAAAAGAAAGAAAACAGAAAAAAAATTTCCTTGTATTGAAACACAGTTGTTATTGTTTTTCAGTCACCCAGTTGTGTCTGACTGTTTGCGACCCCATGGACTGTAGCACGCCAGGCCTCCCTGTCCTTCACCATCTCCCAGACTTTGCCCAAGTTCATGTTCATTGCATCAGTGATGCCATCCAGCCATCTCATCCTCTGATGCCCTCTTCTCCTTCTGCCCTCAATCTTTGCCAGTATGAGGGACTTTTCCAATGAGTTGTCTCTTCACATTAGATGACCAAAATACTGGAGCTTCAGCTTCAGGATCAGTCCTTCCAGTGAATATTCAGGGTTGATCTCCCTTAAGATTGACTGGTTTGATATCCTTGTTGTCAAGAGACTTTCAGGAGTCTTCAGCACCACAGTTCGAAGGCACCACTTTGGTGTTCTGCCTTCACAGTACTGTTAGCTAAATTTATCATGTTGTACATTATAACTCTAGTATTTATTTATCTTATAAGTGGAAGCTTGTACCTTTGACCACCTTCCTTCAATTCCCCTCCCCCGACTCTCTCTGCCTCTGGTAGTCACAAGTCTGATCTCTTTTTCCAGGATTTTGTTTGTTTGTTTATATTTCACAGATAAGTGAGATCATACAGTCTTTGTCTTTCTCTCTTTGACTTATTTAGCATAATGCCGTCAAGGTCCATCCATGTTGTTGCAAATGGCAGGATTTCATTATTTTTATTGCTAAGTAATATTCCATTGTATACATCACATCTTCTTTATCCACTCATCCTTTGACACTTCAGTTGTTTAGATTTCCTGGCTATTGTAAATAATGCTGCTATGAACCTAGAGGTGCAGATATCTTTTCCAGTTGATGCTTTCATTTCCATTAAATATATTCCCAGAAGCAGAATTGTAGGATCACATTGTAGTGCCATTTTTAACTTTTTGAGAATCCCTTATATCATTCTCTGGGCTTCCCAGGTTGCACAGTAGTAAAGAATCTGCCTGCCAATGCCGGAGATGCAAGAGACACGAGTTTGATCCCTGGGTCAAGAATATTCCCTGGAGAAGGTAATGGTAGTCCAATTCAGTATTCTTGCCTGGAAAATTCCACAGACAGAGGAGCCTGGCAGGCTATAGTCCATGGAGTTGCAAAGAGTTGGAAACGACCAAGCAACTGAGCACACACACATTCCATAGAGTACCATAGTAGCTGTACCAAAATACAGTCTCATCAACAGGACACAAATTTGCCCTCACCAGCATTTGTGAGCTCTTGTCTTTTTGATGAGAGCCATTCCAACCGGTGTGAGATGATATCTCTTTGTTGTTTTAATTTGCATTTCCCTACTGATTCTCGATGTTGAGCATCTGTTTATGTACCTGTTGGTCTTTCATGTATCTTCTTGACAGAAATGTTTATCCACTTCCTTCGGTCATTTTTCAATTGGGTTATTTGGGAATTTTTGCTATTGAGTTGCCTGAGTTCTTACTATAGTTTGAATATTAACCCTTTATCAGATACATGGTTTGCAAATATTTTCCCATTCTCTAGGTTTTTTTTTTTTCCCCACTATATTCCTGTGCAAAAGATTTTTAGTTTGATGTACTCCCAGCTGTTAATTTTCAAATTTTGTTGCCCAACTCTTCTGTTTTGTTTGATGTTTGTTTTGTTTCACTTTGTTTTACCCAGTATGCTTATTGAGTGAATGGAAGGTAATAAAAAGTAGTGGTTAATGCTCTGACATAATATTCTGTCCTCATTAGTCCCTGATTTTACCAGACTTTCTGAAAGCTCTAGTGATCTGTACACATCCACACATTACTGCAAAGTAACCCCTCTTTCTAGTGTAATAATTTACTGAAATGTTCAAATTTGTATTGTCTTTACTATAACAAAGATGATTTTGGGGGAACATTTTACTCTGACATTTGTATATGTTTGAACTGAAAATATTAATAATTAATATTTCAATTTATAATGCGTAGTAAATTAATTTTTATTTTTGTAATGCATTAATGTGATTAGCAGTTCTTTAGCTTACTATGAGAATTATAGTTGCAGTTGTGTTTTTCCAGTAATGTGCATTGTTGAGTTATATTGTCTGCTGTTTGGAATAATGAATTAATGATTTTTTTCTTAAAATAAAAATAGAAGCCTCTGGAGTTAACACTAAGAGGATTTCAATCTGTTCGTCGTTTACGGTCTTTGTTACTGTGAACAGTTTTTTGATCTGTCTGTGTGTTTCCATTCATTTCATTGTAAAATGGGGATGTTGAGACGAGACAGATGAATATTTTGAATGCATGATCTTAGCAAGACAGCACACTCTGCTTTTGAAGCTTTTCCCCCCACTTTTAAGTAAAATACATATTTTTAAGTTCTGAATTAATTATATTTATTACAAAGTGTGTGCTTCATGAAATACAGTTATATATCTATTACTCAAAACATAACTGTCAAATGAAACAAAAAATGAATAGACAGGTTCACAGAAGTAAATCACCTGGTATGTGGCACATGATCTGCTCATGATAGAGGTTAGTTCTTGTTAGCATTTAAAACCATCTCCACAGCCAACAACCTTCATCACTGTTGGTATATTTCAGTGTATGATTGAGAAGGAACCCAGTGATCATTCTTTTACTCTCAACTCTCAAAAGTGGAAGTTACTTAGGTCAGGAGTGGCATATATCAAATATAGCAGATGGTTGGAAGCAGCAGATTTCCTCTTATCCTTGCAGAAAATCATGTACCTTCATAATTAAGCAAAGTGTATAAACTAGTGGTTTTTAGCCATGGTGGTTTATCACAGTAACTGGTGAGTATTTTAAAAATATACTTACCCACTTCACTTTGAGATTCAGATTTAGTTGGACTCACATGAGTCCCAACTATCTGTATCTTAAAATTTGCTACATGTGATTCCCGTGTGTCTACAGGGTTGACAAACCATGACAAAACTAGCAGGTTAAAAATTATTGGCATTATTCAGCAGGTCATTATTATTGACATTATTAAAGGAAACAAAAGTAAGGTGATGACTGGGGTTTGCAGTAGAATATTATAGGTAAATGTACTTTAATGAAGTCATTAGTATCTCTAGAGAAATCACACACCTCCTAGAAAAAAGTGCTAATGATTAATGGAAGAATAGAAAATAAGAGTCACAGAAGGCATAATGTTCTCTCAAGAACTATACAGAAGAAAGAAAATGTTTACCAAGAATATCAAAAGCTAGGACTATATTGGTGCTAAGACATGCCTTTTGGGAAATGAACTATCTATAAGCTATCTTAACCTGAGACCATGGAAAATTCTTTTCCCTACAGTGTTTTGATTCTATGATCACACAATAATCCACTGATACACAGCATACTACAAGGAGAAATTCCTCATGTTGAATTGATGTGAGTAGTCCTTCCATTTCATAAAATTCTCACTATAAGTTAGACACAGACATTTATGATGTATACAGTAGATCTCCTATGACCTTGATAAATATAAGAACCCCAGAGTCTAATTGAATTTAGCAAACACCCAAGTTGAGTTCTTAGGCCTTAGCTGAGGACCAGGCCTCTCATAGTGGTAAATCTCACGTTCGGGGTCTCAGCACAGAATAAGCTTTTGTGTTTACCAAGAGAAATCTCTCTGCTTTACAACCACAGCATTCTGCTGCAAAAAATTCCTCAGAATTGTCAACTAAATTCCTGAAGCAATAGGAAAGAAAGTTTCACCTCAATGTCTAATCCTTTAGGGCAGGAAGTTTTGCAAAATGATTGCATATTTATAGCTTTCCCTCAATCTCTAAATTGGTCTAAAAAATAGTTGAAAATACATTTTTAACACTTCAATAATATTGTGTCTGACAGTGATGTGAGCAAAATCACTAACCCTGTCGCCAGTAAGCAACAAAGGAAGCTGGTTTGATCAATCAGAAAAAATATCAGTGTTCACTATATCCCACTATCTGAAAAGCCAATCTATAAAGTGTTATCAGTAAAAGAAGCAATGGAGTGTGGAGTGAGAGGAAAACTGGAGATTCAAGGTTCCATTTAGTAACTCCTTAGGTGACAAGTAACAAAAGATATGAAAAATCAAAAAAGAAAATTCAGCTTTTTTGCTGTTCTTTAACACATCTATGATAAATGTTTTGATAATAATGTATGTAAAGACAGAATCAAATTAAAAATTCACAATTCAAAAAATAAAACCGAGTAAATAAAAATAGAGACATATAAACTGAGGTTCAAAAAAATGTAAACAAGGAATAACATTGTTTCAAATGGAAAAAATAAAAACAATAAAGCTAAGGACAGCAAAATCTTGAAAACAAATTCATTTGGATTGGAGAGGAGATAAAGCTATTACTAGTGATCATTCAGTAACTCACCTTTGTCATTTAAGCATATTCTAAGGAAATGTGACAGGCAATTAAAAAGAAAGCAGTATGATCTTCACTACTTTCTGTAATGGATTTATTCCTTTCACTTGGCTTAAGTTAACAGAACTATCCAGAGTTCCTTCTACCTCATTCTCCATGTTTCTCTCAGCACACAAGCTAAGAGAAATAAAAAATAACTTCTTTGCTAGCTTTCCTCTATAATGTGCATATTAGATGTGGATCCACTTGATAAATGGTTAGATAGATAGATACAAATAATTTTGTAGAAAATAACAGAAATATAGAAAGTAATACAGTGGTATCTTTGGCTAGAATTTTTTTGGTAAAATAACAAATATTTTGGTGAAATCCCTTCTACTTTTATATGCACATATACATACACAGAACTGCATATATATATATGTATATATATACATATATATATACACGCGTGTATATATATATATATATATATATATAATTCTGTTCAGTTGAATAGCTCTTCAAATCTTACCTAACTTTCTTCCCTGCAATTTGTCCTTTTAGTATTTTTTATAAAACAGACATTCACTTGTATTTTGCCTATTTAGAAAAGACTGTCAATATTTTCATTTTCTAATGTTATGAGAACATAAATTATCTTGAGCTCAGCAGTATACACACAACTAGAAAGTTATCTTTTTTCTAAACATTCAGTTAACTTCACTTCAGAGCTCAGTCATGTCCAACTCTTTGCAACCCCATTCTGCAGCATGTCAGGCCTCCCTGTCCGTCACCAACTCCTGAAGTTTACTTCAACACATGTCCACTGAGTCGGTGATGCCATCCAACCATCTTATACTCTGTCATCCCCTTCTCCTCCCACCTTCAATCTTTCCCAGCATCATGGTCTTTTCAGATGAGTCAGTTCTTCACATCAGGTGACCAAAGTATTGGAGTTTCAGCTTCAGCATCAGTCCTTCCAATGAATATTCAGGACTGATTTTCTTTAAGATGGACTGGTTGGATCTCCTTGCAGTCCAAGGGACTCTCAAGAGTCTTCTCCAACACCACAGTTCAAAAGCAACAATTCTTCAGTGCTTAGCTTTCTTTATAGTCCAACTCTCACATCCATACATGATGCTGGAAAAACCATAGATTTGACTTGACAGACTTTGTTGGCAAAGTAATGTCTCTGCTTTTTAATAAGCTGTTTAGGTTGGTCATAACTTTTCTCCCAAGGAGCAAGCATCTTTTAATTTCATGGCTGTAGTCATGATCTGCAGTGATTCTGGAGCCCCCCAAAATAAAATCTGCCACTGTTTCCACTGTTTCCCCATCTATTTGCCATGAAGTGATGGGGCCAGATGTTATGATCTTCGTTTTCTGACTGTTGAGTTTTAAGCCAACTTTTTCAATCTCTTCTTTCACTTTCATCAAGAGGCTCTTTAGTTCTTCTTCACTTTCTGCCATAAGAGTGGTGTCATCTACATATCTGAGGTTATTGATATTTCTCCTGGCAATCTTGATTCCAGCTTGTGCATCATCCAGCCTTGCATTTTGCATGATGTACTCTCGTATATAAGTTAAATAAGTAAGGTGACAATATACAGCCTTGGTATACTCCTTTCCCTATTTGGAACCAGTCTGTTGTTCCATGACCAGTTCTAACTGTTGCTTCCTGACCTGCATACAGATTTCTCAGGAGACAGGTCAGGTGGTCTGGTATTCCCATCACTTTAAGAATTTTCCACAGTTTGTTGTGATCCACACAGTCAAAGGCTTTGGCATAGTCAATAAAGCAGAAGTAGATGTTTTTCTGGAACTCTCTTGCTTTTTCAATAATCCAACAGATGTTGGCAATTTGATCGCTGGTTCCTCTGCCTTTTCTAAATCCAGCTTGAACATCTGGAAGTTCATGGTTCATGTACTGTTGAAGCCTATCTTGGAGAATTTTGGGCATTACTTTACTAGTGTGTGAGATGAGTGCAATTGTGTGGTAGTTTAAGCATTCTTTTGCATTGGCTTTCTTTGAGATTGGAATGAAAATTGACCTTTTCTAGTCCTGTGGCCACTAATGAGTTTTCCAAATTTGCTGGCATATTGAGTGCAGCACTTTCATAACATCATCTTTCAGGATTTGAAATAGCTCGATTTCCATCACCTCCATTAGCTTTGTTCGTAGTGATGCTTCCTAAGGCCCTTGACTTCCCATTCCAGGATGTCTGGCTCTAGGTGAGTGATCATACCATTGTGATTATCTGGGTCCTGAAGATCTTTTTTGTATAGTTCTTCTGTGTATTCTTGCCACCTCTTCTTAATATCTTCTGCTTCTGTTAGGTCCATACTGTTTCTGTCCATTTTTGTGCCCACCTTTGAGTGAAATATTCCCGTGGTATCTCTAATTTTCTTGAAGAGATCTCTAGTCTTTCCCATTCTATTGTTTTCCTCTATTTCTTTGTACTGATCACTGAGGAAGGCTTTCTTATCTTTCCTTGCTATTCTTTGGAACTCCACATTCAGATGCATATATCATTCCTTTTCTCCTTTGTTTTTCACTTCTCTTCTTTTCACAGCTATTTGTAAGGCCTCCTCAGACAGTCATTTTGCTTTTTTGCATTTCTTTGTCTTGGGGATGGTCTTGATCACTGCCTCCTGTACAATGTCATTAACCTCCACATTAGTTCATTAGGCACTCTGTCTATCAGATCTAGTCCCTTAAATCTATTTCTCACTTCCACTGTATAATCATAAGTAAGTAAGTGTTAGTCGCTCAGTCGTGCCTGACTCTTTGCAACCCCATTGACTGCAGCCCACCAGGCTCTTCTGCCCATGAGATTTTCCAGGCAAGGATACTGGAGTGGGTTGCCATTTCCTCCTCCAGGGGATCTTCCCAACCCAGGGATTGAACTCAGGTCTCCTGCACCACAGGCAAATTTTTTACCAACTGAGCTACAGGGAAGCCTAGGTCATACCTGAATGGTCTAGTGGTTTTCCCCACTTTCTTCAATTTAAGTCTGAATTTTGGAATAAGGAGTTCATGACCTGAGCCACAGTCAGCTCCTGGTCTTGTTTTTGCTGGCTATACAGAGCTTCTCCATCTTTGGCTGCAAAGAATATAATCAATCTAATTTCAGTATTGACCATCTGGTGATGTCCATGTGTAGAGTCTTCTCTTGTGTTGTTGGAAGAGGGTGTTTGCTATGACCAGTGCATTCTCTTGGCAAAACTCTATTAGCCTTTGCCCTGCTTCATTCTGTACTTCTAATATTGTAAGTACTATACCTCCATAAACAGAAGAAATTATTAGTTCTAAATTTCAAGATCAACAATAATGTGAACATTTAGAACACTGATGAAAACAGAAAGATTAGATGTGGGTCCTATTGTTATCATATGTTATTTTGATTCAGATTCATGAATTCGGAAATACTGATTACTATGATTCTCTGTTTTTACTCTTTTAGTACATAAGGTAAATAAGGTAAATAAGGTTAATTTACCTCTTATGATTTCAGGAGTTCTTTCTAAATACAAAATTTTCTCACAATTGGAAGAAAATATAAAATAAGCTCATAGACAATGACGTAAACATTGTATGTTGTTGCTGTTGCTTCTTGTTTAGTCTCTACTTTGTGTCCAGCTCTTTTGTGACCCAGTGGACTGTAGCCTGCAGGCTCCTCTGTCAATGTTACTATTCATTATTAATATATTATTATTTTATCATTCTTTTTCCCTTTATAAGAGAATTTTTGTGGGTCTACAGTGTACCACATAACTCCCCACTTTCAGTACTAAAGCACTCACTGGGACTATTGACATCTAACAGCTCTCACCCTTTGTCTAAAGAGAGTCATTTTGCCCAAGTTTGTGGCTCCTTTCCAGGAACAGACCAAAGCATGATTCCACAGACAAGTAAAGCCCTGACCTCTGCACCAACTTGTGATACCTCTGCAGAGAACCAGTGCTCCAGAGCGACTGCTGGCTTGGCTCAGGGGGCCTTTGCTGTGCTGCCCTCAGGACAACATTTCCATTTTACAGGTCAGCTTCTTCCAGTTCCCTGACAGGTGCTCATCCTAAGCGAACTCCTCAGTCACCTTCTACTGACTGATCTCCCTTTCAGCATCTGCCTCCTAGCAGAACAACTATTATCAGACTGATTAAACAGCACCAGGACTTCCCTGGTGGCTCAACTGATAAAGAATACGCCTGCAATGTGGGAGACCTGGGTTGGGAAGATCCCCTGGAGAAGGGAACAGCAAGCCACTCCAGTATTCTGGCCTGGAGAATTCCATGGACTGTATACTCCATGGGGTCACAAAGAGTCAGACGTGACTGAGAGACTTTCACTTTCAATTCTTTCTAAACAACTCCAAAGAGGCCTCTACGTGTGTGGAGAAGGGGAAGTTGGGGGGGGGTGGCGGGGGCAGGGGTCAGGGTATGGAGTTTTGCAGTTTGATTACAAAGCTAGAAAGCCTTGTATTATTGTTTAGGATATTATCCTCCAGTCACTGTAAAAACTTTTCAAGAGCAGCATTAATCTTCAGGGTAGAACAAACTCTGTGGTCACTGATGGATATTTCACATCCCTATTTGTTAAGAATGTGGAACAAATACACTGTAAAAAATGGCACATTAGAATACTCCTTTCTCAAAATTGATTTTCTGAAGAAAGATTTTGAAAGTCTATATGACCCCCTTCTGACACAGATAAAACATTCAAAATGCAAGGCTATTGTTAGCCCATTATGAATATATAAATAACCCTCAGATCACTTACTATAAATGTCTACTTAAAGGCAGCTGCCATGAGGAGAAATCAATGCTACTGTTCAACTCAAGGTTGTATTTTATCCTCCCCAGGATTGTTTCTTTAGATAGAAATTTTACATTTCAATTTCTCATAGATACAGTCATCCCTATCTATCATGGGGAATTGAATCTATGATCACAGGAGACAAAAAAATCAGAGACTACTTCAGTCCCTTATATAAACTAGTATGGTGTTTGTATGTAACCTACAAACATTCTCCTGTAACTTTGTCATCTCTTAAAAAAGAAAGCTGAGTGCCAAAGAATTGATGCTTTTGAACTGTAGTGTTGGAGAAGACTCTTGAGAGTCCCTTGGACTGCAAGGAGATCCAACCAGCCCATCCTAAAGGAGATCATCCTGGGTGTTCATTGGAAGGACTGATGCTGAAGCTGAAACTCCAATACATTGGCCATCTGATGTGAAGAACTGACTCATTTGAAAAGACCATGATGCTGGGAAAGATTGAAGGTGGGAGGAGAAGGGGACGACAGAGGATGAGATGGTTGGATGGCATCACTGACTCAATGGACATGAGTTTGAGTAAACTCCGGGAGTTGGTGATGGACAGGGAGGCCTCGTGTGCTGTGGTCCATGAGATTGCAGAGAGTTGGACACAACTGAGCGACTGGACTGAACTGATTACTTGTGATATTTAATACAGTGCAAATGTCATGTAAATAATTGTAAATACAATGTGAATGCTATATTAAGACTTGCCAGGACAGAGCAAATTCAAGGTTTGATTTTGGGAAATTTCTAGAATTTTTTCTGATTATTTTTGATCAGTGGGTATAAGAATCTGTGGATTCAGAACTCACAGATATGAAAGGCCAACTGTATACTGTGGAGTTTTGCACCTGCAGTAAGAAGTCACCGTGAGAAAACATGGTAGAAGTAAAGGAAACTTTTTAGTTATAGGAGTGAAAAGTAGATAAGGTCAATAAGAGCTCCTTTCTTAATCATCCATATTGTTTTCTTATTGTAAAGTATAGATGAATCATAATAATCTCTATAAAGTATTTATTTTGTGGCAACTATTAAGCACTGAACAACATTCAATTTTATGCTATATATGCACAATGGTATATCACTCAGCCTTAAAAAAGAATGAAATAATGCCATTTGCAGCAACATGGATGGAACTAGAGATTATCATACTAAGTGAAGTAAGTCAGACGGAGAAAGACAACAATCTTGATATCTCTTATATGTGGAGTCTAAACAAATTATTCAAATGAACTTATTTATAAAACAGAAACAGACTCTCAGACACAGAATAAAAACTATTGTTACCAAAGGGAAAAGGGGAGGCTAGGAATAAATTAGGGGTTTTGGATGAACTTATATACACTATATAAAATAAATAAACAACAAGGCCCTACTGTATAGCACAGGGGACTATATTTAATATCTTATAATAACCTATAATGGAAAAGAGTCTGAAAAAGAATATATATTCAATCCATTATATATTGTGTATATACGTATTTATCTGAATCACTTTGCTATACAACCAAAACTAATACAACATTGTAAATCAAATACACTTCAGTTTTTAAAGTATATTTAAAAGTATATTATGTGGTATAAGAGATGAGACGTGAAGTACTTGAGAACGAAAGACAAATGCTTTATCAGGCAAATGGCAATATTGTGAAATAACTAGGGGCTGCCCAAGGGCGTTCAGTGGAAGTAGAGAATGTCACAGGGTGGGGAATCACAAAATGCTTCATGAGAATAATGCCATTTATGAGAAGACCAGAGGAATGGATTAAACTAAGAGAGTAGAGAGAGTGGTCATTGCAAACTAGCTGTGGAAGTAAGTGAAAGGGCACAAAAGTGGGAAGGAATGAGAGAGGACTGCATGGAAAGCAGAAATAGCCATTATTATATTTCTACTTTCTCTCTGGGAAGCTTTGATTAGTCAATGTAGTCAGTTACTCTTTTTCTTGTATTACTTTTGACCCAATCTAAAGAGATAACAGACAGTAATATGAGATCTAGCATAATTAACTCTGCCAGTGGCAATGTCTTGAAAAGCAAACTATGGGATCATTCCATTAGACATTTCTGGGAAGAGCAATGGTGAAATTTAAAACACGGAACCAGAACTACTTTGCTGGGAGTTGTAAGCAACTGATAAAAAGGAACTTCTGTCTACATCAAAAGAACTTTACCCTCATAAAGACAAAGTCAAGACTACTAAGATCTGTTCCTACTACTTTTGTTAGGTACTTAATTCTATGTCATTAAGACAGTGCTTTAGGTGCCTTAAGATAGGCACATCTTGTTGTTCTAATAGAGAGTTAAAAAAAGTTAACTCTAATAGAGTTTAAAAAAGTTTCTTTAAGCTCTTGTATGATAAAGCTTGTTTCTAGGGAAATTTGCTGTTATCTTGCCATGTTTTACATCTTTTTTAACTCTTGAAAAGTACCTTGCAATCATTTAATTAGTCATATATGAAAATAAATAAAATAAGGGAGACTAGTGTTATTTTCTCCTTTAAAAATGAAAAAAAATTGCTGTAGTCAGAAGCAACACTATTTATAGCATAGTTCTAGGACCTAGTGAGGTGGTCTATAGAATAAGACGATAATTACACTTCTAGATTGAATTGAAGATTTTGAGAAGCATCTTCCTCAATATATTGTGGTATAATATTCTTTGAGCAAACTCCAAGAAATCCAAAAGATAGTGGAGGATGGAGGAGCCTGGCATGCTACAGTCCATGGGGTCACAAAGAGTCAGACACAATTAGCAACTGAACAATAACAACAATAATATTATTTGCAATAAATAATGGTGAATTTGGGAGATGCAGAAAGTGTTCAAACTGTAGTTCCTGTCATTCATGTAAAAGCATGGCTCCAGGTAAGATAGTTTTCTGAGGCCCACCATCTGCTCAGTAGCTCTCTTGTCCCCTTTATTCCCCAGTTTCTCCGTTAGAATAACTTGGGCTGGAGATTGGGATTGACATATATACACTATTGATACTATGTATAAAATAGACAGCTAATAAGAATCTAATGTATAACACAGGGAACTCTATTCAGTGTTCAGTGGTAACCTCAATGGGAAGGAAATCCAAAAAGAGGGGATATATGTATACATTTACTTAATACTATCCATGGATTTTTTGAGACAAGAATACTGAAGTGGTTTGCCATTTCCTTCTCCAGTGGACCATGCTTTAATGACCTGGAAAACCAC
The DNA here is from genome assembly GCF_054371585.1 of Giraffa tippelskirchi. Classification (NCBI taxonomy): domain Eukaryota; kingdom Metazoa; phylum Chordata; class Mammalia; order Artiodactyla; family Giraffidae; genus Giraffa; species Giraffa tippelskirchi. Next base: position 81,810,718 of record NC_137275.1, on the reverse strand, counting down.
AATGGTGTAATCACTCACCTAAAGCCAGACATCCTAGAGTTTGAAGTCAAGTGGGCCTTAGGAAGTATAACTACGAACAAAGTTAGTGGAGCTGATGGAATTCCAACTGAGCTATGTCAAATCCCAAAAGATGATGCTGTTAAAGGCTATACTCACTATGCCAGAAAACTTGGAAAACTCAGCTATGGCCACAAGCTTGGAAAAGGTCAGTTTTCATTCCAATCCCAAAGAAAGGCAATACCAAAGAATGTTCAAATAACAGTACAATTGCACTCATTTCACATGCTAGCAAGGTAATGCTCAAAATCCTTCAAGTGAGGCTTCAACAGTATGTGAACCAAGAACTTTCAGATGTAAGGCTAGATTTAGAAAAGACAGAGGAACCAGAGATCAAATTGCCAAGATCTGTTGGATCATAGAGAAAGCAAGAGAATGCCAGAAAAAACATCTATTTCTGCTTCATTGACCACACTAAAGCTTTTGACTGTGTGGATCACAACAAATTGTGGAAAATTTTTAAAGAGATGAGAATACCAGACCACCTTACCTGCATCCTAAGAAACCTGTATGCAGTACAAGAAGCAACATTTAGAACCGGGCATGGAACAACAGACTGGTTCAAAACTGGGAAAGGAGTACATTAAGGCTGTATATTGTCACTCTGCTTATTTAACTTATACACAGAGTACATCATGCAAAATGCTGGGCTGGATGAAGCACAATCTTGAAATCAAGATTGCCAGGAGAAATATTAACAACCTCAAATATACAGATGACACCACCCTATTGCAGAGAGCAAAGAGGAAGTAAAGTGTCTGTTGATGAGGGTGAAAGAGGATAGTGAAAAAGCTGGCTTAAAACCCAAAAGTCAAAACACAAAGATCATGGCATTTGTTCCCGTCACTTCATGGCAAATAGATGGGGGAAAATTGGAAACAGAGGCAGATTTTATTTTCTTGGGTTCCAAAATCACTGCAGATGGTGACTGTAGCCAAGGAATTAAAAGAAGTTTGCTCCTTGGAAGAAAATCTATGACAAACCTAGGCAGCATATTAAAAAGCAGAGACATCATTTTGCCAACAAAGATCCATACAGTCAAAGCTATGGTTTTCACAGTAGTCAAGTACGGATATGAGAGTTGGACCATAAAGATGGCTGAGCACTAAAGAATTGATGCTTTCTAACTGTTGTTCTGGAGAAGACTCTTGAGAGTGTTTTGGCCAGCAAGGAGATCAAACCAGTCAATCATAAAGGAAATCAACCCTGAATATTCATTGGAAGGACTGATGCTGAAGCTGAAACTCCAATACTTCGGCCACCTGATGGGAAGAGCTGACTCATTAGGAAAGTCCCTGATGCTAGGAAAGATTGAAAACAAAAGGAGAAGAAGGTGACAAAGGATGAGATGGTTGGATAGCATCACCAACTCAATGGACATGAGTTTGAACAAACTCTGGGAGATACTGAAGGACAGGCGAGCCTGATGTGGTACAGTTCATGGGGTTGAGAAGATTTGGATAGGGCTTAGCAACTGAACAACGAACAACAACATAGCTGATTCACTTTGATGCACAGTAGAACCTAACACAACATTTTAAAGCAACCATACTGCAATAAAAATTTTAAAAAAAATCAGGCTTCAAGGTGGAAGAAAGTTATAGTTCTTTGAATGAAGTCTGTGAAATATGAGGAATGTCCGTTTCCCCATCTGCTACCAAAAATCTAATTTGGGGCTTTTTGAGGCCTTATTATATGTGCAAAGGAGTATAGTCATCGCCTGTGTGGATTATTTGGAAACAAGATCAGACCTCTTCCAATACAGACAGTGACTTCAGTGTCATCTATATGCCTATTAAAAGACCCTTCAGATCCTGTCACCCACATTTTCCTGCCCACAGCATAGACTCCTATCTCTTCTTACTGATTCATGGAATCAGAAATATTTAATTTATACCTACAAGATGCCAAATACTACTCTAGGTCCTCAGTATTATATTGCTACAACCCAGCACTTAGTGAGTGTGTGGTCCAGAAGAGGAGACAAGGGGTATAAATTAGCAGATGAGTATATGTTAAAATACTGGTGAGTTCTCTTAAGGAAAAAGAAAGAATGAATATTCGTGTGGGGTTCCTACTTTAGATTGAGTATTTGTGGACAACCTCTCCAAATAGTATGGCATTGAAACTGAGGTCTAAAGCATAAGAAGAAATCAGTCATTTCAAGGTTGACTGAAGACCCTTAAACTTAAGAGGCAACAGCTATATATGCCTTGGGTGACAGGAGCTTGATATTTTGGGGGCTAAGAAGGAAGAATTGGGCAGGGAATACAGAATGTGAAAGGAGACTGGGAAACTAGCAGAGCCAGATCATGCAGCAGCATCCGACCAGTCAACACACCGCTTTTATCTATTTCTGTAGGGAGCCATGCAGAAATTTCAATCAGCAGGCAACACTATCTGATTAAATTTTTAAAATATTTTCCCCACTTAAAAAAAAAAGGAATCCAAATTTAAATGGCAAAGCACTTGAATAGACATTTCTCCAAAGAAGATACACAGATCCCCAACAAACACACAAAAAGATGTTCAACATTGTTAACGTTGGAGTTTAGTTCAGTTCAGTCGCTCAGTCGCGACGGACTCTTTGCGACCCCATGAACCACAGCACGCCAGGCCTCCCTGTCCATCACCAACTCCCAAAGTCCACTCAAACCCACGTCCATCGAGTTGGTGATGCCATCCAGCCATCTCATCCTCTGTCATCTCCTTCCCCTCATGCCCTCAAACTTTCCCAGCATCAGGGTCTTTTCCAATGAGTCAGCTCTTCGCATGAGGTGGCCAAAGTATTGGAGTTTCAGTTTCAACATCTGTCCTTCCAATGAACACCCAGGACTGATAGCCTTTAGGATGGACTGGTTGGATCTCCTTGCAGTCCAAGGGACTCTCAAGAGTCTTCTCCAACACCGAAGTTCAAAAGCATCAATTCTTTGGTGCTCAGCTTTCTTTATAGTTCAACTCTCACATCCATACATGACCACTGGGAAAACCATAGCTTTGACTATACAGGCCTTTGTTAGCAAAGTAATGCCTCTGCTTTTCAATATGCTGTCTAGGTTGGTCATAACTTTCCTTCTAAGGAGTAAGCATTTTTTAATTTCATGGCTGCAATCACCATCTGCAGTGATTTTGGAGCCCAGAAAAATAAAGTCAGCCACTGTTTCCACTGTTTCCCCATCTATCTGCCATGAAGTGATGGGATACAAATCAAAATCACAAGATACCACCTCACACCTATTAGGATGTCTGAGATCCAGGAAAAAGAAAGTGTTGATAAGAATGTGGCGATATTAGAACACTTGTGCACTGCTCGTGGCAATGTAAAATGGTACAGCCACCATGGAAAACAGTATGGAAGTTCTCCAAAAACTTAAACATAGAATCAAATATGATCCAGCAGTTCCACTTCTGGGTATATACTCAAAAAGAAAAAAAAGTGAAAGCAAGGACTCAAACAGGATCTTTGTATACTGATGTTCATAGCTACATTGTTCACAATGGTCAAAAAAAAAAAAAAAAATAGAAACAACACAAATGTCTACCAAGATAAAAGAATAGATAAGCAAAACGTGACATATACATACAGTGGAATATTTTTCAATCTTGAAAAGGAAGGAAGGTCTGAATCATGTTACAACATGGATGAACCTTGAATACATTATACTAAGAGAATTAAACCAGGCACTAAAGGACAAATCGTGTATAATTCCACTTATATTAGGTACATAGAAGAGGCAAATTCATAGAGACAGAAAATAGAATGATGGCTGCTAGGACTTGAGGGAGGAAAAGAAGGGGTTATGTGTAATGAGTACAGAACTTCAGTTTGGGAAGAAGAAAAAGTTTTGCAGATAATGATGGTTGGAGACCAATGTGAATTGGTGTGTATATTTAAAATTGAACTGTATATTTAAAAATGGTTAAAATGATATTTTTCATGTTTTGTGTATTTTGCACAATAAAAAGATTATTCCCAGAGCTACCTCAAGAATGTTGAGATCAAGAATATTAATGGTATCCTTCAAATTGTGTGAACCTTCATAGAATCTTCTACATTTTCTGATCTATCTGTTGTTAGTAAGTAGACTTTCAGTTTACTTAATATTCTTTGTAACATGTTAAAGATATGTATATATACACACACACATAGATACACATTTATGCTTAATTGCTTAATTTTTATTTCAACTTGTGCTTTATCAATCAAACGTTTTGTTTCATAACCTCCTAAGGAACTTAAACCACAGCTATATTAATTTTTTTTTTCATTGCTTCAGAAATCTCCTCACTCATTTATAGAGTTTGTAAGCTGTTTGGAGTTTTGTAATTTTTTTCTACCTCTATTTCAAAATATTGATTTGTAAATTTATTTCTAGTGGAAATTTGTTTTCTGCTTAATTTGAAATTTATTTTCCTTTCTCTCTGTCCCATCCCAAGTCTGGATATTTTATAGTTGCTTCAGTTTAAGACGTTGGATATTCCAGTTCTAAATAACATTTGTTTGCCCATTTTAGCCTTTACAGCCCACAGCTGGTCCCACAATTTACCTGTGAACCGATTTTTCCACTCTCAAATTTCTCTCCAACCAAGGAGCTCTTCAAAGTCCACAGCTCTGGATAATGACTCCAGTTCTTTTCAGCTTCTAGTACACCTTGAGAAGTCCTGCCACAGATCTACAGTAGCCTCCCAGGCTCCTCTGTCCATGGAATTCCCCAGGCAAGAATACCTGAGTGGGTAGTCATTCTCTTCTCCAGGGGATCTTCCCAACCAAAGAATCGAAGCTGGGCCTCCAGCATTATAAGAGATTCCTTACCATCTGAGCCACTGGGGACACCCCATTTACCTCTCACCAGATGCCTGACCCACATGGGCCTTCACTTGGGCTACTGGAGTCCCTTCTTCCTTCAGAGGTGAACTCCAGAAAGCCATCTGTCTATCTCTGTCTCTGGATCACAGACTCTGCTCATCTCAGTGTGTTTTTTCTTTTTTCCTTTGTTGATACATGAAAATATTTAAAAATATCTTTGTTGTTCTCATTTTTCAGAAGTACTGGGATAATTTGTATTTTGAAAAAAAAAATCTATGTGTTCATAAACAGAAAAGTCTGGAAGTATATACAGAAAACCATAATGTTAATAGCATTCATCTCTAGGTATAGAATCTAGACCAATCTCTCTCCACTTCCAGAGCCTTCTGAGAAAGGAAGTAGAGAGACTATAGGGCTACTTAATCTCCAATTTTCACCATCCAGTATAATAGGCATTTATCGATTACAGGATTCAAGAAATTTTCTCCTCACAAAACTCACACTTGAACATCAGAGAAGAACATCAGTAATGATTTTTCCAGCTGTTTCAGGAGTATATTTAGATAAATCAAGAACTTTCAAATCTCTGCCTTGTCTTGTTTTCTTTCTCTTATGTTTTCCTTCTCTCATTCTCATCTTTTTTGTTTGTTTTCTTTTATTTTTTTAATGTCAAAAATAAGGAGAATATTTAAATGAGTTCAGTCAGGGGATATCCACAGAAATAATTAAAGAAAATACAGCACCTTTAGTGACCACACAGCAAAATATTAACAAGTTCTTTAATTTCTAGATCCATGTTCCTAGGTTGGAAGTACAGGCTGAAGAGACAGAGATCAGAGAAAAGAAAAATCCCCACTGTCCTCTGAGAAGACATGGTGATGAGAGCCTCATGCCAGAACCAAAACTTTTGAATTGGTTTTGCATGAAACATTTTGGTGTTTTAGAACACATCAGAGGCAGGATAAAGTCAGAGAAATTGTTAAATCCAAGAGCTACCTGGAGTATTGAAACTCTAGGACTGGGTGATGGATTGAACATTATAAAACAAGAAATAAGCAAGGGACAAGATGACCACCCCATTTCCAGGAATAATTTGAAAGAGGAATGGAGTTGATAGAGATGGATATGGGAAGATATTTTTAATTTAAGAGCACATGAAATATGTGTGAAACTTTTGCTGTGAACCAGATTTGAATAGGACCTTGCTTAACTCCTACACAGTGGGAATTGTATGTCAGGAAAACTGTGTTCATATTTACTAGTAATAGTGTTTTTTATAATTGAAAGTAAGAGGGTCAGAAGACCCAAGTTCAAGAAAATAATCTACTGTTTAAAAACTTCACTTAAATTTCCTGAGCCTTGTTCTACTGGGGCGGGGGGTGGGGGGTGGGGGCCGCACGGGCACGGAATTAAGCAGGTGATCTATCACTTAATCTAATATTTTCACAATTTTTGTAAAAATTGAATGAACTTCATTCACAGTACCTTACAAACTCTCAGTACTACATGATCTAGTCACAATCGTCATTGCTAGTGTCATGTTCTCCTCTCCACCACTCCTATTTCTTTATCCTTTCATAATAAATACTGCTTATATGATTGAAAAAAAAGAACATAGAGGGGAAAACTTATGGATATGTGTATATTTCTTTATGAGAGATAAATTTAGCATAGTCCTGTACAGTTTACCTAAATAGGGAGAGAAAAGTCAGTGATTTTTTTTTTTTTTTAACTGCAACAAATTTGGGAAATAATATACTACTCTGAGGGCTTCCCTTGTGGCTCAGTGGTAAAGAGTCTGCCTACCAATGCAGGAGACAAAGGTTTGATCCCTGGGTCAGGAAGATCCCCTAGCAAAGAAAATAGCAACCTACTCCAGTATTCTTGCCTGGGAAATCTTATACTGAGGAGCTTGGTGGGCTACAGTCCATGGTGTTGCAAAAGAGTCAGACACAACTTAATGACTAAACAACAAATATTACTCTGATCAGATAATCGGAAATTTTTAAAAAAATCCACAGAGGATTAATTTGGAAAAAAAATCTAGGCCACCAAAAATGTCTAACAGTAGGTAGATAAACATTATTTTACTGATTCTATTTATCTCACTTCCTGTTTCATAAATATCACATATTTTAAAGTACAATTCGTGCAACAACTGTATCATTTGCAATCCACTGTTTCCAGAAAATAAAAAAAAAAGGATTGGAATTCACCCTGAATAATCAGCTAAAACTGGAAATGCCTGGTTCCTAATTATGTTTCCCTTCTAAGACAGAGCTGGAAAGTAAATTTAGAATAACTTCCGAATCTCTGTTAAACCTAAAAAACTCAGTTTTCCATGGTTTATTGGTCAGTTTTTTGCTTCAGTAATGCTGTATCCCAAAAACTCAGTGAGACTTAAAACAAATGACAAGCACTTATTCCACTTATTCTCATTTTTAGGGATCTACATTTTTGATAGCACTTGAACACTCTTCTAGCCAGGGTAGATTGGGTAACTTCAATTCAGGTTGAAAGCTGGTTCAGTTTGGCTCAACTGCAGTTCAATCAGCTTGATTCCACACATGCTTCTTTGGAACTCAAACGGAGGGCAGTGGCTCCCTGGGGCCTGCTCTTCTCACGGTAGGTCACTAGAGTGCAAAAACCAAGCCACGCTGGACAAGCAGATTTAAGGATGATGCTTATGTTACCTCTGTCAATCATCCCATTGGCCAAAGCAAGACATAAGGCCAAGCCTAACATCAGTGGATCAGGGAAGGACACTCTACAGTAGGCCAAGAAAAGACAGTATTTGCCAAAAACAGTTCAAGCTATCATGTCTTGGTTGCAAAAATTTTGCTCATGTTTTGTAAAAGCAATAACCCTTGTAATTTTATATCAAATTGTAATCATATAATGGAGTCTTAGTGTAACACAAATATAATGTCAACGTAAGGTCTATTTTGAAAGCAAAGGAAACCTGGCCCTGACCCATAGGTATTAAAAATAATCTTCCTATTGAAAAATGTTTCAAGATACAATGATTCTGTTTTATATTTCATCATGACTGTATATCCAGAAAGTATCTGGACAGTTCTCTTTGTATTATGTGTATATTGTCCCCTAATGCATGTAAAATTAGCAGTATATTCATACAGAATAAATGAAAACAATTATTTTTCATTACACAGTACACAGCTTGTGAGGTTGACTGTCACAGGAGGTCACTGAATCAAATACTGTGGTTACAAGTTTGAAAGATGTTGGAAAATTTTATGATGACTAATGGCATTCATTATTATTCATGCCAAGCTTCAGGTAATGAACTCTCCCACTTGAGGCTCTGAGTGATCACCTCAGGGGTCAAATAGGATGGTCCCCTTTGTGTAGCTAAACAATAGACTATTCATTTGGGAACACCCATAACCTTGAAACACAGATAAAAACTAATACTAGAGACCTCCAAAAGTCATGTTATGCTTTAACATTTCAGTGGTAAAGACAATTCTATAAATCACCATCAAAACTGTTCTTTGTTATTATGTATTTATCCCAATTGGCTTTGATCACTCTGAAATGAAACATGATTGAATTTCCAGATATTTCTCAATTACATATAAACAGATAATCTATTTTAAATTCATAATTCTAAGCAAAATCTTACACTCTCAAAGAAAAAACATTTGCTTTCATTAAAGATTCATGTTACTCTATGGTAAAAGAGGCTCTCCATCCAAAAAGGCACAAAATGGGAAGGATTAAAGAGATTGCTATTTTATCTTCTCCCATTTTGCCTTGTCCTCCAGTAAATTTTCTACTCCCAAAAGAAATGCAGGGAAAATGCAAATACTAAGGTGAGTCTTCCAGATTAGGAATACAATATCATTTTTCTATCTGCATTATAGAGTGAAAAAACAGAACTGAGTTAAGCAAGATAGAGGTAACCTTCCAATTCCTTCTAAATTTTTTTTCATAATATTGTTTTTATTATTTTTATTTTTGAAAGATTATATATTAACAGAACAACAGATAGCATTCACATTTTAAGATAAACAGAAATTCACTCACAGGCCAAAATATGAATATTTTGGGAAGCTGGCTGCTATTTTGAATTATGAAAACTCTTATTATCTATCTTAATCAAAGACAAAGCATCTTTAAATCAGTTTTATTTTAGTAAAAGTGCTTTTATGGGTGGAGCAGCAATTCTAGCTTTTGTGTATAAATGGGGAAATGGCAACCCACTCTAGTATTCTTGCCTGGGAAATCCCATGGACAGAGGAGCCTGCTAGGCTATAATCCTTGTGGTCACAAAGAGTAGGACATAACTGAGCAACTAGCACTACTAGGGGGAGTATGATATATAAAATATTTCAAGTTATTTTGAATCATTTATCATTATCAGTAATTCCACGAAGAGAGAAAAGAAACATAAATAGTTGAGAGGAAAAGGGTCTGAGGTAAATTAGAAAGCATAAAAGACAACTGGGAGAAAGATTGATGAGGTCTCTAAGGTGAAACACAAAATACAAACCAGAGATAAAGTCAGGTCTCAAAAGATAAAGTTGAAAGTCTGTGGGGATTCACAAATATATTCTTTTTTTTTTTTTTTTATAAATTTATTTATTTTAGTTGGGGGCTAATTACTTTACAATATTGTAATAGTTTTTGCCATACATTGACATGAATCAGCCATGGGTTTACATGTGTTCCCCTTCCTGGACCCCCCACCCACCTCCCTCCCCACCCCATCCCTCTGGGTCATCCCATTGCCCCGGCCCTGAGCCCTTGTCTCATGCATCGAACATGGAATGGTGTTCTGTTTCACATATGATAATATACATGTTTCAATGCTATTCTCCCAGAACGTCCCACCCTCACCTTCTCCCTCAGAGTCCATAAAATTGTTCTATGCATCTGTGTCTCTTATTCTGTCTCGCATATAGGGTTATCGTTACCATCTTTCAAATTCCATATGTATGCATTAGTATACTGTATTGTTGTTTTTCTTTCTGGCTTACTTCACTCTGTATAAATATATTCTTTACTTAGACATATGCAAATGATGGTATGTATGTGATTATTTGCTATTACTAATTCAAATGTAGTTTAAAGACACATTTTAAAACTTTGGTAAAAATGTATTTCTGGTTACATATTCCAGTTGTAAATTGAAGTGCTTTTATTCGACACTTTATAAACCTACTAGTAATATTAGCATTACGTAGTTAGAATAGGAAAAAGGAGTCCAGAATGGCAGTGGCTAAAAGACAAAGAAGGGAAAGTCCACAAAACTAGAACAAAGGAAGGTCTGAGGACTGGAGTGAGGACCTCAGGTAAAACAAACAGCCCTCCTGGCTAGCACAATTTACATAGGGCAGGCTCAGGGGGAGGAGAAAAAACAATTTTGGCTGAGGACTTCTCTTTTCTTCTTTTCTTTTGAGTCAGCCCACCCTCACGCCTCGAGGATGTATTTTCCTTTACTTTCTAAATAAAACTGAGCTGTAACATGGGGCTGTAACACTCGTCCATCCTAGGAAATTACACGGGGCTATAACACTGGTCTGTTTGAGGGCTGTAATACTGCTCTGTCTGTTGCTTCAAATTTTGTTGTGACGAGCAGAACCGAGGAAATTACAAACCCCTAACATTAGTTAAATGTGTTATATTTGTTCCCTAAAAGTGGAAGAAATCATAGCACTCATAATTCAGATATCTTTTGGAATACTAAGGGACTTCGCAGGTAGCACTAGTAGTAAAGAATCTGCCTGCCAACGAAGGAGAGGCAACTAAAGTGGTTTGTAATTTTTCTGAGACATATTGATTAAAGATACATGAGGTGGAATACAATTGATGCTTGACTTATCAAGGTGGATGCAGCTAGCTGGTGCCAATATGTCTGGGTGGTCATGGTTGGGAGTGCCAAAGACATCAGAGGTTTGTATCATGTCCTTTGCTACAGAAGAGCCACTGACAGAAGCGGGACTGTGAAGAAAGTACCATTCCACCCTCAATCTACAGCCTATGCCCCTCTATTTCCCACCTGACTAGAAGAGTCCAGGAAGAAAAATTTGTAGAGACCCAGCCTCAGCATCACAGAAAGAGTATAGCAGGTTGAACTGGCCATACAGATAAATAACAGCACAAAAGCTTATTTTGTTTGTGAAGAAAAGAACTCCACTACTAGTATTACTAATGTGGTAGATTAATTCATGTAAGGAAGTAACTGTGTTTGAAAATGTGTGATTTAATAATGTGTAGCGGAGAGATATTAGGCAAAATTTTGAATTTTTAGTCCAAGCAAAATTGACTAAATCTCTTGTATGGGATTATATATGGGAATATATATGAGATTACTCTGAGTCTGTTGGAGAATCACACTTTGGAGCATGAGAACAATGCAGAAGTTATAAAATCAACTATTATGCCTATGAATGATCAATAGCGACTCTACTTTCCTTTTTTTAAAAAACCACCATTATTTTATATTAATAGAATAAAATATACTCAATATACTCACGATATTTTGATAAATTTATTTTTTCATAGTAGCAAATACAGCATTATAGTTTCAGTAGATTGAAATAGTTTCTGATGCTTAACAAATGCATTATTCTCTTGTAACCTTTTTCTCTCATTATATTTTTCAATTGGTTACTGTTGTTACATGTGAAAACTATTGAATTAGAGATATTTATCATCTATCCAGCTGCTTTATTGAACTCTTTTATTAACTCTATTTATTCTTTGAGGATGCCAAATAAAAAATCATATTGTCTGTAAATAATTAAAATTCTATTTCCTTTAACAAAGTTATACCACTGCTTCTGCTTCATATTGTATTTCTTTAGAGCATCTACCAACATTGCTACTTTTCCTTACTAGAATAACAAGTCTTGGACTTAATTTTTAGACATTTTTACTTTTACTATTTTTTGAATTTTTAAAATTACTTCTCAGGCTCTAATTTTTTACTATATTGGTAAGTAATCTTATGACATTTGGAAATGAGTTATATTTAGCTTGCTGTTTTAGAGTTCCATAATTAAAAGGGTTTTTGAAATATACAATATACTTTGAAACATACTCATTGAGTATGATTCAAGTATTAGTTATTCCACTAAGTGTTATAAGGGAAAAAAAAAAAAAAAACTGAACTCACTAATAACCCAAAAAAGTATTGCTTTCAAGTAGTTTCCATTCCAGTTGTTTAGGCAAGACAGCTATCACAGGAAGTCTGTGATAAAATACTGAACAGTCATAATAGTATCTATTGAGTGTTCACAATGGGCTGATCGTTGAGTCTTACACAGATTATTACTAATTCCTCACAGTTTTCCTTTGAGTTAGAATTTGAAATTATGTTGATGAATCTGAGCCCTTAAAGAGGTTGAAGTACTTGCCTAAGTCCTACGGCTAAAGCCTAGCCCAACCTGGTTAAGAGGGTAGGCAGTCTGACCTAGAAACTTCTTAAACGTCTCTGAGAACTTAGAATGGAATGTCACATAGATGATAACAAGTCATGGCAATTTTCTGGAATTTTTAAGACTGATATGATATTTTGAGAGTGAAGAACATTGAGACAGAATCCCTCTAATGGAACAGTGGTGCAAAGAGTTCCAGAACAGTGATTAGACTAGTCTGACTGAATAGGGTCTTAATAAAGGAGAATCACAAATTTGCACAAAGATTGGGAAAAATCATAAATGTTAACCTACAGACTTTATTTTTTACCTTGAAAATAATGGGGAACAATAGAGGAAATGGAACACAATGCAACAGTAACCATACACAGCAGACCTTCCAGATTTCTTTCAGCAATGATGTTAGAAAAGGAGATAAGATATTTCAACCTAAGGGATTATCAAGGAAAAAAGACCCCAAGAAATCAAAAGGCTCAAAAATTAAGGATGAGAAAAAATATGTAACATACAGAAACAAGCTACTCTGGACCTGGTGAATGTTTTCTCTTTAAGCCCACTGTAGCCCCACACTGGGCAGTCAGAGGGAAAAAAGTCACTGGTTTAAAAGTTCTGATGCAATTTCCATCTACAGAATTCTGTCAAACTGAGCTGAAATATTTTTATCAGAATCCTCATAAGATTTCAGGTAGCCTCCAGCTATGCTGAAACACTGTTCATACCATTTCAAAACTTCCATCCCTTTTATGCCTAAAATATGGGTTTGCCTTATCTTAAAACACACATACATGCAAGTCTGCATACTCACTCCACATGACAAAAAGTCGATGTAAAAGAAAAGTTACAGAAACCTCTAAGAATATCAGAAAAAATTAGCTTCACATCCTGGTGTGGGGGCCTCATTCACACTCTATCTCACTTAGTTTGTTCTTCCATAGAAATGACCTTAGAAACAGGAACATGTTATAAAACTCTGCGCTGTAACACATTTTAATTGACTTTCTAAGTTTAGGATGGCTCTGCTTTTAACCATTTTTAGATTTTTTTGTATATACCTTCAAGTATTGAAGTCTAATGATTATTTTCAGCAGCTGTCATTTTACAATGAGAAATTCCATCCTGCCTTATTTAAATAGTCACATTCATGATGCCTGGTAATAAAACTATTTATAATTGCAATACAAAAGATTCCCTACTTTTACCAAAAATTTTAGCTGCCTCAATCCACATTTCCATGTGAAAAAGGACATTTGCATGATCAAATCTGAGAACCATATTTTAGTCATTTTACGAATGTTCACCAAGAGCAGTTGAAATATATGTGTTAAATGCAAAATATTTTTAGATGATGGTGTCAAAAATACAGTGAGTGACTGATGCCAGAAAAAAATGTAACTTCATGAAAATTTTAATTTTCCATTTATTTTAACCTACTCTGAATTTCTTTTCAGATATATTATTTGAGGCCTATTGATAAAAATGTTCTATATTTGTGCTTGAGATACGGTTGCTATACGTCACGTACATGACCATCTGATGTGGCTTGAGTGGCTGAGAAACTGAATTTTAAATTTTATTTAAAGTTAAAGTTTAATAGCCTCATAAAGCTGCTGCTGCTGCTGCTAAGTCGCTTCAATCGTGTCCGACTCTGTGCGACCCCCTAGACGGCAGCCCACCAGGCTCCCCCGTCCCTGGGATTCTCCAGGCAAGAACACTGGAGTGGGTTGCCATTTTCTTCTCCAATGCACGAAAGTGAAAAGTGAAAGTGAAGTCGCTCAGTCGTGTCCGACTCTTCGCGACCCCATGGACTGCAGCCTATCAGGCTCCTCCATCTATGGGATTTTCTAGGCAAGAGTACTGGAGTGGGGTGCCATTGCCTTCTCCGTCCTCATGAAGCTAGTGGGTGCTATAATGGACAGTACAATCTGAAGACTGCAAGTAGTTGAAATATGTTAGTGTATATAAACCTTTTAAAAAGTATTATTGCTTGCATATCATTTGCTTTTTCAATGAATCAATAAATATAAAACAGAGGAAGCCTAGAATTATAAACCATATAAAATATAACTGTTTTTTAAAAGTTTAAAGCAACAAATGTACTAAATATCCATTGCTGTTAAATAAGAAGAGACTCTTAAGTTGACCAGATGGCCACTACTAACAGGTAAGTTTTTTATTTTTTCTCCATAAATGGGTTCCTCAGTTCAGTTCAGTTCAGCCCCATCACTCAGTCATGTCCGACTCTTTGCGACTCCATGGACTGCAGCACGCCAGGCCTCCCTGTCCATCACCAGCTCTTGGAGTTTACTCAAACACATGTCCATTGAGTCGGTAATGCCATCCAATCATCTCATCTTCTGTTGTCCCCTTCTCCTTCCACCTTCAATCTTTCCCAGCATCAGGATCTTTTCAAATGAGTCAGTTCTTCACATCAGGTGGCCAAAGTATTGGAGTTTCAGCTTCAGCATAAGTTCTTCCAATGAATATTCAGGGCTGATTTCCTTTAGGATGGACTGGTTGGATCTCCTTGCAGTCCAAGGGACTCAAGAGTCTCCTCCAACACCACAGTTTAAAAGCATCAATTCTTCTGCGCTCAGCTTTCTTAATAGTCCAGTTCTCACATTCATACATAACTACTGGAAAACCCATAGCTTTGACCAGATGGGCCTTTGTTGGTAAAGTAATGTCTCTGCTTCTTAATATTCTGTCTGCGTTGGTCATAATTTTTCGTCCAAAGAGTAAGCATCTTTTTACTTCATGGCTTCAGTCACCATCTGTAGTGATTTTGGAGCCCCCCAAAATAAAGTCTGACACTGTTTCCACTGTTTTTTCATAAACTGATGGGACCAGATGCCTTATATCTTAGTTTTCTGAACGTTGAGTTTTGAGCCAAGTTTTTCACTCTCTTCTTTCAATTTCATCAGGAGGCTCTTTAGTTCTTCTTCGCTTTTTGCCATAAGAGTGGTGTCATCTGTATATCTGAGGTTATTGACATTTCTCCAGGCAACCTTGATTCCATTTGTGCTTCATCCAGCCCAACGTTTCTCATGATGTACTCAGCATATAAGTTAAATAAGAAGGGTGACAATATACAGCCTTGACATACTCCTTTTCCTATTTGGAACCAGTCTGTTGTTCCATGTCCAGTTCTAACTGTTGCTTCCTCACCTGCATATAGATTTCGCAAGAGGCAGGTCAGGTGGTCTGGTATTCCCATCTCTTTCAGAATTTTACACAGTTTGTTGTAATCCACACAGTCAAAGGCTTTGGCATAGTCAATGAAGCAGAAATAGATGTTTTTTCTGGAACTCTCTTGCTTTTTCGATGATCCAGCGGATGTTGGCAATTTGATCTCTGGTTCCTTTGCCTTTTCTAAACCCAGCTTGAACACTGGAAGTTCATAGTTCACATATTGCTGAAGCCTGGCTTGGAGAATTTTAAGCATTTTGTACGAGCGTGTGAGATAAGTGCAGTTGTGTGGTAGTTTGAGCATTCTTTGGTATTGCCTTTCTTTAGGATTGGAATGAAAACTGACCTTTTCCAGTCCTGTGGCCACTGCTGAGTTTTCCATATTTGCTGGCATATTGAGTGCATCACTTTCCCAGCATCATCTTTCAGGATTTGAAATAGCTCAACTGGAATTCCATCGCCTTCACTAGCTTTGTTGGTAGTGATGCTTCCTAAGGCTCACTTGACTTCACATTCCGGGATGTCTGGCTCTAGGTGAGTGATCATACCATTGTGATTATCTGTGTCCTGAAGATCTCTTTTGTATAGTTACTTTGAGTATTCTTGCCACTGCTTCTTAATATCTTCTGCTTCTGTTAGGTCCATACCATTTCTGTCCTTTATTGAGCCCATCGTTGCATGAAATATCCCCTTGGTATCTCTAATTTTCTTGAAGAGATCTCTAGTGTTTTCCATTCTATTGTTTTCTTCTATTTCTTCTATGATCATTGAGTAAGGCTTTCTTATCTCTTCTTGCTATTCTTTGGACCTCTGCATTCAAATGAGAATATCTTTCGTTTTCTTTTCTCCTTTGCTTTCCACTTGTCTTCTTTTCTCACCTATTTGTAAGGCCTCCTCAGGCAGCCATTTTGCTTTTTTGCATTTCTTTTTCTTGAGGGTAGTCTGGATCACTGCCTCCTGTACAATGTCACGAACCACCATCCATACTTCTTCAGGCACTCTGTCTACAGATCTAGTCCCTTGAACCAATTTCTCACTTCCACTATATAATTGTTAGGGACTTGATTTAGGTCATATCTGAATGGTCTAGTGGTTTTCCCTGCTTTCTTCGATGTATGTCTGAATTTGGCAATAAAGAGATCATAATCTGAGCCACAGTCAGCTTCTGGTCTGTTTTTGCTGACTGTATAGAGCTTCTCCATCTTTAGCTGCAAAGAATATAATCAATATGATTTTTGTATTGACCATCTGGTGATGTCCATGTGTAGAGTCTTCTCTTGTGTTGTTGGAAGAGGGTGTTTACTATGAACAGTGCATTCTCTTGGCAGAACTCTATTAGCCTTTGCCCTGCTTCATTCTGTACTCCAAGGCCAAATTTGCCTGTTACTCCAGGTGTTTCTTGACTTCCTACTTTTGCATTCCAGTCTCCTATAATGAAAAGGACATCTTTTGGGGGTGTTAGTTCTAGAAGGTCTTGTAGGTCTTCATAGAACCGTTCAACTTCAGCTTCTTCAGCATTACTGGCCGGGACATAGACTTTGATTACTGTGATACTGAATGGTTTGCCTTGGAAACAGAGATCATTCTACCTTTTTGAAATTGCATCCAAGTACAGCATTTTGGACTCTTTTGTTAATTATGATGGTTACTCCATTTCTTCTAAGGAATCCTTGCCCACAGTAGTAGATATAATGGTCATCTCAGTTAATGGAATTAACTGAATGGAATTCATCCATTCCAGTTCATTTTAGTTCACTGATTCCTAAAATGTCGATGTTCACTCTTGCCATCTCCTGTTTGACCACTTCCAATTTGCCTTGGTTAATGCAACTAACATTCCAGGTTCCTATGCAATATTGCTCTTTACAGCATTGGACTTTGCTTCTATCACTAGTCACATCTACAACTGGGTGTTGTTTTTGCTTTGGCTCCATCCCTTCATTCTTTCTGGAGTTATTTCTCCACTGATCTCTAGTAGCATTTTGGGCACCTACTGACCTGGGGAGTTCATCTTTCAGTGTCCTATCTTTTTGCCTTTTCATACTGTTCATGGAGTTCTCAAGGCAAGAATACTGAAGTGGTTTGCCATTCCCTTCTCCAGTGGACCACATTTTGTCAGTGGGCTCAAGAGTCATAAAAAGGGTGGGGGGTGGGGGGGCTACTAATTTTGATTAGGGGAATCTACACAAAAGAAAATTATTTAATACTTACTAATGAATCAATATATTTCCATACATATCATGTCAGCTTGGAGCTTTAGAAATGGTCCATTATCCTCTTTTCTGGCTGAAGTCTTTGTCAGAGTCTCAGTACACTAGAGTTTTTGTTTGTTTAGTTGGTTGGTTGGTTAAATACATATCCTTCCTAACCCTTGCTCTGTGTGTCTTTGCAGGGTCTTAAAAATATTCCCAAGACCTATTTTCTTTAGTAGCCCTACTTAATACACAGTTATATCTGTTATTGGTTGATACATGGCCTCAACAACAGAATAGAGAAATGGTAGCTGTCACACAAAATTATTCACCCTCTCTTTCCAAGAAGACTTGCTTTCACAGTGCTATTACTGCCTACATCCCTTTCTTGTTTTTTGTTCCCCTTACTTCCATTGATTTTGGATTTTTTTTTCATGTTTCTCCCTCTCTAATGTATTACCTATTTTATTTGTATATGTAGGTGGTATGTTTTTAAGTGAATCAATAATGAAGTAGTTGAGACCACAAGTCTCATCACCCTCTACACGCTATTAGTATTGGAATCCCAAGGGCCAACGGTGCAGTGAACCACGGTAATGAGGTTGATAGTTCATTGAAGAGCTGATGTGACAAATTGCCAACCTGCTGCAGAGACAGCCTCCCTAACCTTCCAGAAGGCCAATGTTATTCCAATTTTCATCTAGTTTTGTTCTCATTCTAAATGTGCCAGAGTTAACACAGTATTTAAATGGATAGCCTTCCCCCACAACCCACCCACACACCTACCTTGCAAAAGAGAGCACCCGGTGGCATGTGCATTTATAATCCTCTTTTCAAACTGACATGCTCTCAGGGTGAATTTAATCACCATTTGTCATAAGTTTTAAAGTATAAAAGGGTGTTTCATTGTTTCATGCCTTATTTTGGAGGCACTTGTGAAAACAAGTATCTTCATTTTATTGGTGTTCTGGATACACAGGAACTTTTTAGATCTATTATTTCTGCTCTTAATAGTTACATTAGCTGATTTTTGTTATATTCTCTCATTTTTTAACAAAATAACTTGCAGGTATCTTTTTACTCCTTTTTCTCCCTCTCTTCCTGAGTTTGTAATTATGAAAAGAGAGAGGCAAAACTCTTAACTTATTAAAAAATAAGTATTGCTCAGGCACTATTACTTCTCTGTATTTTCATCTTATTTTAAAGTTTTTATTGTTGTTTTTTTTTCTTTTTCTTTTCTTTTTTTTTTTACAAATATGTTATTGATAATCTGTGGACAATGAGAATGAATCATCTTCGAATGTTAGGGAGAATTTCAGCCCCAATAGCACTGCCTGTGTAGCTAGCCTTTTATAAGATATTTATCAGCATTTTGAACAAAGTTTACACATTAGAGAATGTGTCCCAAACCACAGCTGGCTTGTCCTGCAGGGAGGTGACTGGACATTATGTGCTCAGTTTCTGATAGTAAAAAAAACAGTGTTCTTAGAGGCAGAGGTACCATATATTCTTTAATATTTGAGATGCTTCTTAAACTTATTTTGCTTGGTCCCCTCCCAAGCTTGATTGAAAATAATTAAAAGTCATAACTTGAAACTTTACTAGCTCAGGCCCTGGATTCAGATTTTAGTGAGTCATTCAGAATAAAGCTCCCTTTTCTAACCTTAATGTGTTTAGTTCTCTAATCACTGCCTGAATCAGGCACCTCTGACAAGTATCTTGTGAACCTATCTTGATGTACTTTGCATTTAACTAGAAAATACTGAAATAAATGCTGTTTCTTCGGCAGATATTTTGTCTTCTTATCTAAATTCCTTGAGGCTAAAGCAAACTTGATTTAGCCTTTTGTCAGACCTCAGCTGTACATTTTTACTGAATGCTGGCTAATTGTGTCCTATGTGTCATAGGCTGCCCTTATTATTTATGGTGTAAATCTCATCATGTTATGGGTTATTACCATGAGGAATAACTTTTTACTTTACACCACTCAGAGGTTACATACTAATAGTCCACTAACTAGATTTAACCGCTGGAGTTGTTTTAATTGGTCAGTGAAGTGTTATTAAAATGTTAAAGCTTAAATGCTTTTTAGGTAGCATTTCCCATTCTACTCAATCTA
This sequence comes from Giraffa tippelskirchi, assembly GCF_054371585.1. Lineage (NCBI taxonomy): Eukaryota > Metazoa > Chordata > Mammalia > Artiodactyla > Giraffidae > Giraffa > Giraffa tippelskirchi. Next base: position 81,790,951 of record NC_137275.1, on the reverse strand, counting down.
TTCTACTCCTTACTCTCTTACACCTTAGCACACTACTGCTCAGCCTGAGAACCTGTGCATTTGGGGCCTTTGTCATATTTATTTGATTTCCCCTTTTGGTGTCTTCATTTATTGAATACCTCCATGCTGAGTCCCAATACAAGTCGTCTGCTCCAGACACAGGAAAAGACACAAATCCTTCTCTTCTACAGTTTATGTTCTGGACAGTTGCATTCTGGGATTCGATACTTCTCAATAAACATTTGGAAGAAAATAATAAAGTATGCGTGCTAGTCCAGGTCCTTGGAGAAGCAGATATCAAGATGAGATTAACTACACTAGAATTTTATTAAGAAAATGCCTATGCCTATGCAGAAGAATATAGTTCAGTTCAGACGCTCAGTCATGTCCGACTTTGCGACCCCATGAACCACAGCACGCAGGCTTCCCTATCCATCACCAACTGACGGAGTCTACCCAGACCCATGTCCACTGAGTTGGTGATGCCATCCAACCATCTCATCTTCTGTCGTCCCCTTCTCCTCCGGCCCTCAATCTTTCCCAGCATCAGGGTCTTCTCAAATAAGTCAGCTCTTTGCATCAGGTGGCCAAAGTATTGGAGTTTCAGCTGCAACATGAGTCCTTCCAATGAACACCCAGGACTGATCTCCTTTAGGATAGACTGATTGGATCTCCTTGCAGTCCAAGGGACTCTCAAGAGTCTTCTCCAACACCACAGTTCAAAAGCATCAATTCTTTGGCGCTCAGCTTTCTTCACCATCCAGTTCTCACATCCATACATGACTATTGGAAAAACCATAGCCTTGACTAGACGGACCTTTGTGGACAAAGTAATGTCTCTGCTTTTCAATATGCTGTCTAGGTTGGTCATAACTTTCCTTCCAAGGAGTAAGCATCTTTTAATTTCATGGCTGCAATCACCATCTGCAGTGATTTTGGAGCCCCCCAAAATAAAGTCACCACTGTTTCCTCTGTTTTCCCATCTATTTGCCGAAGTGATGGGACTGGATGTCATGATCTTAGTTTTCTGAATGTTTAGCTTTAAGCCAACTTTTTCACTTTCCTCTTTCACTTTCATCAAGAGGCTCTTTAGTTCCCTTCACTTTCTGCCATAAGGGTGGTGTCATCTGCATATCTGAGGTTATTGATAATTCTCCCAGAAATCTTGATTCCAGCTTGTGCTTTCTCCAGTCCAGTGTTTCTCATGATGTACTATGCATATAAGTTAAATAAGCAGGGTGACAACATACAGCCTTGACGTACTCCTTTTCCTATTTGGAACCAGTCTGTTGTTCCATGTCCAGTTCTAACTGTTCCTTCCTCACCTGCATACAGGTTTCTCAAGAGGCATGTCAGGTGGTCTGGTATTCCCATTTCTTTCAGAATTTTCCACAGTTTATTGTGATCCACACAGTCAAAGCAGAAATAGATGTTTTTCTGAAACTCTCTTGCTTTATCGATGATCCAGCGGATGTTGGCAATTTGATCTCTGGTTCCTCTGCCTTTTCTAAACCCAGCTTGAACATCTGGAAGTTCACGGTTCATGTATTGCTGAAGCCTGGCTTGGAGAATTTTGAGCATTTTGTACGAGCGTGTGAGATAAGTGCAGTTGTGCAGTAGCTTGAGCATTCTTTGGCATTGCCTTTCTTTGGGATTGGAATGAACTGAACTTTTCCAGTCCTGTGGCCACTGCTGAGTTTTCCAGATTTGCTGGCATATTGAGTGCAGCACTTTCATAGCATCATCTTTTAGGATTTGAAATAGTTCAACTGGAATTCCATCACCTCCATTAGCTTTGTTCATAGTGATGCTTCCTAAGGCCTACTTGACTTCACATTCCAGGAGGTCTGGCTTTAGGTGAGTGTGAGTGATAACACCATGGATTATTTGGATAACACTGTGATCATCTGGAATGTGAAGATCTTTTTTGTACAGTTCTTCTGTGTATTCTTGCCACCTCTTCTTAATATCTTCTGCTTCTGTTAGGTCCATACCATTTCTGTCCATCTTTGCATGAAATATTCCCTTGGTATCTCTAATTTTCTTGAAGAGATCTCTAGTCTTTCCCATTCTATTGTTTTCCTCTATTTCTTTGCATTGATCCCTGAGGAAGGTTTTTTGTCTCTCCTTGCTATTCTTTAGAACTCTGCATGCAAATGGGTATATCTTTCTTTTTCTCCTTTGCTTTTTGCTTCTCTTCTTTTCCCAGCTATTTGTAAGGCCTCCTCAGACAGCCATTTTGCTTTTTTGCATTTCTTTTTCTTGGGGATGGTCTCGATCCCTGTCTCCTGTACAATGTCACCAACCTCCGTCCATAGTTCTTCAGGCACTCTATCAATTCTAGTCCCTTAATTCTTTCTCACTTCCACTGTATAGTCATAAGGGATTTGATTTAGGTCATATCTGAATGGTCTATTGGTTTTTCCCACTTTCTTCAATTTATGTGTGAATTTGGCAATAAGGAATTCATCACCTGAGCCACAGTCAGCTCCCAGTCTTGTTTTTGCTGACTATATAGAGCTTCTCCATCTTTAGCTGCAAAGAATATAATCAATATGATTTCGGTGTTGACCATCTGATGATGTCCATGTGTAGAGTCTTCTCTTGTGTTGTTGGAAGAGGATGTTTGCTATGACCAGTGCATTCTCTTGGCAGAACTCTATTAGCCTTTGTCCTGCTTCATTCTGTACTCCAAGGCCAAATTTGCCTGTTACTCCAGGTGTTTCTTGACTTCCTACGTTTGCATTCCAGTCCCCTATAACGAAAAGGAAATCTTTTGGGGGTGTTAGTTCTAGAAGGTCTTGTAGGTCTTCATAGAACTATTCAACTTCAGCTTTTTCAGTGATACTGGTCAGGACATAGACTTGGATTACCGTGATATTAAATGGTTTGCCTTGGAAATGAACAGAGATCATTCTGTCGTTTTTGAGATTGCATCCAAGTACTGCATTTCAGACTCTCCTGTAGACTATGATGGCTACTCTGTTTCTTCTAAGAGATTCCTGCCCACAGTAGTAGATATAATGGTCATCTGAGTTAAATTCACCCATTCCTGTCCATCTTAGTTCACTGATTCCTACAATGTCGATGTTCACTCTTGCCATCTCCTGTTTGACCACTTCCAATTTGCCTTGATTCATGGACCTTACATTCCAGGTTCCTATGCAATATTGCTCTTTACAGCATCAGACCTTGCTTCTATCACTAATCCCATCCACAACTAGGTGTTGTTTTTGCTTTGGCTCCATCCCTTCATTCTTTCTGGAGTTATTTCTCCACTGATCTTCAGTAGCATATTGGGTATCTACCGACCTGGGGAGTTTCTCTTTCAGTGTCCTATCTTTTTGCCTTTTCATACTGTTCATGGGGTTCTCAAGGCAAGAATACTGAAATGGTTTGCCATTCCCTTCTCCAGTGGACCACATTCTGTCAGACCTCTCCACCATGACCTGTCCGTCTTGGGTGGCCCCACATGGCATGGCTTAGTTTCATTCAGTTAGGCAAGGCTGTGGTCTGTGTGATCAGATTGGCTAGTTTTCTGTGATTGTGGTTTCAGTCTGTCTGCCCTCAGATGCCCTCTCTCAGTGCCTACTGTCTTACTTAGGTTTCTCTTACCTTGGACTTTGGGTATCTCTTCACGGCTGCTACAGCAAAGCACAGCCACTGACCCTGACCTTGGATGTGGGGTAGCTCCTCTCGGCTGTTCCTGCGCCATCACAGCTGCCACTCCTGTGCCATCGAAGAAGGATATAGGGCCTGTCCAAATTATGATTTGGCTTGTCTAACTGAACCCAATCAAAAATGGGTGCTTGTAGATACATGATAACTTGGTGCCCTCGGGTCAATAATTTTCTCTCTTCCAGGATCAGGTAACAGGCTTTTGTTTCTCAAAGGAGGTGTAATCCTGTCTTGCTGATGGCATGGTCTTGTTTCAGATTCCCTGGGGGACTGACTGCACCATGGTTTTCTACCTGGAACTTGCCATAGACTGCATATTGCATCAGCTTCTCCTATTGGCACCTCCAACACCATAGGGTCTGCCGGATAGAAGATAGGACTCAAGCAGCAGGACATATTGTACCTAGCCAAGATCTACTGCTCTACCCTTTCCTGCTCCTACCCATCTTTATCCTTCTGCTTCAAAATCCTTGATTTATTTTGGTGTTACAGATTTTAAACATCAATTTAACCTTTTTTGTTGCCTATCTGCTTTACCTCTAAGCTCAGATGGTAAAGTATCTGTCTGCAATGCAAGAGGTCTGGGTTAGATCCCTGGGTTGAAAAGATCCCCTGGAGAAGGGAATGGCAACCACTCCAGTATTCTTGCCTGAAGAATCCCATGGACAGAGGAGCCTGACAGGCTACAGTCCACAGGGTCACAAAGAATTGGACAGGACTGAGCAACTAACACACACACACACACACCTGGGCTCTATTATTCTTCTTTACAGCTTTCTTTTGACCTTCCAGAAGGTCAAGTCCTTTTGGCTTCATGTATCTTGCCCATACAGTTCAGTTCAGTTCACTTCAGTTCAGTCGTCAGTCGTGTCCGACTCTTTGCAACCCCATGAATCACAGCACGCCAGGCCTCCCTGTCAATCACCAACTCCCGGAGTCTACCAAACCCATGTCCATCGAGTCGGTGATGCCATCCAGTCATCTCATCCTCTGTCGTCCCCTTCTCCTCCTGCCCCCAATCCTTCCCAGCATTAGGGTCTTTTCCAATGAGTCAACTCTTCACGTGAGGTGGCCTAAGTATTGGAGCTTCAGCTTCAACATCAGTCCTTCCAATGAACACCCAGGACTCATCTTCTTTAGGATGGACTGGTTGGATCTTGTTGCAGTCCAAGGGACTCTCAAGAGTCTTCTCCAACACCACAGTTCAAAAGCATCAATTCTTCGGCACTCAGCTTTCTTCACCATCCAACTCTTACATCCATACATGACTACTGGAAAAACCATAGCCTTGACTAGTTGGACCTTTGTTGGCAGAGTAATGTCTCTGCTTTTAAATATGCTATCTAGGTTGGCCATAACCTTCCTTCCAAGGAGTAAGCGTCTTTTAATTTCATGGCTGAAATCACCATCAGCAGTGATTTTGGAGCCCAAAAATATAAAGTCTGACACTGTTTCCACTGTTTCCCCATCTATTTCCCATGAGGTGATGGGACCAGATGCCATGATCTTAGTTTTCTGAACGTTGAGCTTTAAGCCAACTTTTTCACTCTCCTCTTTCACCTTCATCAAGAGGCTCTTTAGTTCTTCTTCACTTTCTGCCATAAGGGTGGTGTCATCTGCATATCTGAGGTTATTGATATTTCTCCTGGCAATCTTGATTCCAGCTCGTGTTTCTTCCAGCCCAGCGTTTCTCATGATGTACTCTGCATATAAGTTAAATAAGAAGGGTGACAACATACAGCCTTGACGTACTCCTTTTCCTATTTGGAACCAATCTGTTGGTCCATGTCCAGTTCTAACTATTGCTTCCTCACCTGCATACAGGTTTCTCAAGAGACAGGTCAGATGGTCTGGTATTCCTATCTCTTTCAGAATTGTCCACAGTTTATTGTGATCCACACAGTCAAAGGCTTTGGCATAGTCAATAAAGCAGAAATAGATGTTTTTCTGGAACTCTCTTGCTTTTTCGATGATCCAGCAGATGTTGGCAATTTGATCTCTGGTTCCTCTGCCTTTTCTAAAACCAGCTTGAACACCTGGAAGTTCACGGTTCATGTATTGCTGAAGCCTGGCTTGGAGAATTTTGAGCATTACTTTACTAGCGTGTGAGATGAGTGCAATTGTGCGGTAGTTTGAGCATTCTTTGGCATTGCCTTTCTTTAGGATTGGAATGAAAACTGACCTTTTCCAGTCCTGTGGCCACTGCTGAGTTTTCCATATTTGCTGGCATATTGAGTGTAGCACTTTCCCAGCATCATCTTTCAGGATTTGAAATAGCTCAACTGGAATTCCATCACCTCCACTAGCTTTGTCCGTAGTGATGCTTTCTAAGGCCCACTTGACTTCACATTCCAGGATATCTGGCTCTAGGTGAGTGATCACACCATCGTGATTATCTGGGTCATGAAGATCGTGCCCATACATGGTAACTGCAAATCCTAGTTTCTAGTAATTAAACTTTGCCACTTGGGCTTTGTGACTTCTTCATTCTCACAGATGTTCATGAGCTCAGTTGTGTGAATTCCCCTCCTATCCTCATGCCTGGCCTGAAGAGAAGAGCCACCACCGAACATATTACTGATGTTGGCACCCCTCTCATCACCATGTTCTTGATGAGTCCTCTCATGGAGCACAGTCCTCTACTGTATATTCTGGCCTTATCTAATATAACTGGCTGAACCAAATCAGTAACATTACCACTTACTTGTCTCAGCCTTAATTTTCCTTCTTTTAGGCTCTGCTAGGGAAATTCAGGCATTTCCACTTCACTGAGATTTGACCATTATTTATTCTAGGTTTCTAACAGCCATCCAGCAGTGAATTTAAACTGACCCCTGCAGTTTTTGCCAGGGTATTAAATCTCTTGTCAGAGAAAGTGTTCCCAAGTTGATGAATTTTCCTCTCCAGTCTAACAATCCAGTCCGTTGATCAAGTACTCTGAGCATCAAGTCTCAGAGTACTTTCTTGGCTCCTGTTGGGACATGCCAGCTAGTAATTATAATTTTTAGATGGACAGTCTCTTTTCTCCTTTACCAATGCAAGCATGTTACCTGTTGAGTTATGCTGGGATATAATCTTGTCTATCAACATAAGAGAATGCTGTGCCTAGACAGGAAAATATAGGGAGGAAAAATGCTGACCAAGACAGTAGACTTGGTCAATTGCCACTAGGTTGTGTTTATGCTCTGCAAGGATAAAGAGATAATGAAAGTTGGGAACTCGCAGTTAATTGCTGTTTGAGGTGCAGAAAGCCCAGTAGTGGTGTTTGTCTCTCAGTCATGTCCGACTCTTTGTGACCCCATGGATTGTATCCCACCAGGCTTCTCTATTCATGGGATTCTCCAGGCAAGAATACTGGAGTGGGTTGCCATTCCCTTCTCCAGAGGATCTTCCCAACCCAGGGTTCAAACCTGGGTCTCCTGCATGCAGGTAGATTTTTCACCATCTGAGCTACAGGGAAGCCCTTAAAGAGACTTTTATCAGCTTATTGAAATGGGAGACATAATGAAAGGCAGCCTGAAGATCTAATTTTGAGAGATGCAGAGTAGCACTGATAACTGACCTCTCAGTCAAAGCAGGTCTCTTATGCCAGTGTCAGTACCCTCCTAGGGAAAACCTAGAATTTTAGAAATAGGAATGGACACCTCTGGAATGATGTACCTGAAGATGTTGACTCTCCAGATCCCCAGGCCACCAGAGGCAGGCCACCACTTTTCAAATAAGAGTTCAGTTCAATTCAGTTCAGTCGCTCAGTCGTGTCCAACTCTTTGCGACCCCATGAATTGCAGCACACCGGGCTTCTCTGTCCATCACCAACTCCCGGAGTCTACCCAAACCCATGTCCATTGAGTCAGCACACCCATTATGATAAATAGTGTGGCAGAAGCTTCTCCACAAAGCAACAAGTCCTCCCATCAGAAACTTCCCACCTCCTTTCCAAGCTTCCGTGTTAATAAATGGGATTGTTTCTTTTCTTCAATTTCTAATAGAAATACTTGCTTAGTTTTGAGCAAAACCGTGTCACCTTAGTTTGCCCATGTTATATTTTATGTATTTCTTTTAGCTTTTGCTGTAGACATAAAATCTGACATTGCTATAACCAGAAATCATTCACTTTCACCAAGTCAACATGACTCCCTAAATTCCCATGGGGTACTTGCTCTACTAATGAAAGTTATTTTGTTCTAGTACACTATTTGTAATACAGTAACTGTATAATAAGTTATAATCCCTCTATACATTTTTAACACACAGCACCCACCGTTTTAAACTATTCTTGGCTGTTACAGCAACTTAGATGTTCAAATATGAAAGATACCATCATTACTGATTGGAATTATATTAAATCTGTATCAATTTATGAAGGTTTATGAAGATTTTAAGACATTGCCTTTAAGACATTACATATTCTAGAGATATGCTTTATCTCTCTTTTGTGGAAGTTCTACTTATTTCCTGCTATGGGAATTTATAATTTCTCTGCCCTTTTCTTGGCCATGCAGCATAGGGGATCTAACCACTAAGGCAACCAGGGATCAAACCCATGTACCCGGCAGTGGAAATATGGAGTCTTAACCACTGGACCACCAGGTAAGTCCCGTGTAACTTTATGCTTTTTTCTTAGCTCACCTAATCCAAATGCTTTTAAAAACTATTGTGAATGAATACCTTTTTTGTTTCTATTTGTAGTGATTAATACTAGTATAGAAAATGGTTACTGATCTTTGTGTATATAAATAAATATATTTTATAGAGGAAATGCAGGTATTCTAATTCTAAAATATTTTAGTAGAGTCTCTTCTGGTGGAATCAAATAATTATATAATTTGGAACTAAAATTATGCAGTCTGTTGATCTAATATTTATACTATTTGTTTAACTTTTATACTTTCTGTTAAATAAGATCTCCACTAGAATGATGATGAATAATGTTAGTCACAAGGGTGTTACTGTCATATTCTTAATTTTAATAGAAGTAGTTTTAGCATTTCACAATTTAATATATTTTGCTGTTGATTGTTAGAAAATCTTTAAATAGTTTTCTTCTATTCTTACTTTATGTAGAGTTTCAATGGTAATTGACAAACAATCCATCAACAAAATGAAAAAAACAATATACTGAGTAGGAGAAAATATTTGCAAATGATGTGACCAATAAAGGATTAATATCCCACATACACAAACAACTTGTACAACTAACATTAAAAAAAAAAACAGTTAAAAAACTAGATGGAAGAACTAAATAGGTATTTTTCCAAAAAGGAAATGCAGATAATCAACAAGCACATGAAAAGATGCTCAACATTATTCATCATCATGGAAATGAAAATCAAAACCACAATGAGTATCACCTCACACCTATAATCAAAAAGAACATAACTAACATTCACTGGAAGGACTGATGCTGAAGCTGAAACTGCAATACTTTGGCCACCTCATGCGAAGAGTTGACTCACTGGAAAAGACCCTGATGCTGGAAGGATTGGAGGCAGGAGGAGAAGGGGACGACAGAGGATGTGATGGCTGGATGAGTCGGTCCTTCCATAACCGACTCGATGGACATGAGTTTGGGTAAACTCCGGAAGTTGGTGTTGGACAGGGAGGCCTGGCGTGCTGCAACTCATGGGGTCACAAAGAGTTGGACACGACTGAGCAACTGATCTGAACTGAAAATATATTAACTATTTAGTATTTAAATGGTGCTATATTATTTTCAGATTCTGCTGTCCATTTTTATCAGTCTGTCAGTTAAGGCAGGGTCACGCATCAGTGGCCCTGAATGTGAAAGTGGCAGCACCTAGGTAAGGAGTGTCCACCAAAGAGAATTTTTAAAAATCACAAAGAATACTCTGCATAATTTTCTGTAGGTAAATGTTAATCAACTTTGTGTGTATGCCAAGTCGCTTCAGTCATGTCTGATTCTTTGCAACTCTATGAAGTGTAGCCTACCAGGCTCCTCTGTCCATGGATTCTTCAGGCAAAAATACTGGAGTGGGTTGCCATTCCCTTCTGCAGGGGATCTTCCTGACCCAGGGATTAAACCTGCATCTCTTACATCCCCTCACTGGCAGGCGGGTACTTTACCACTAGCACCACCTGGGAAGCTTCATCAACTTTAAGGGGTAGAAATTATTTACTATGCACTGTATCTGTTTATAATACACAATTTGGTAAATTCTGATAGAAGTGTATATCTATGACCTCAATTCCACAAATAGATAAAGAATATTTCCACCTCCCCTCAAAAAAAAAAAAAAAAAAAAAAGAACATAACTAACAAATGTTGGTGAAGATGTGGAAAAAAGGGAACCCTCATATACTGTTGGTGGGAATGTAAATTGGTGCAGCCACTGTGGATAATGGTATGGAGGTTTCTCAAAACACTAAAAAAGAACTACCACATGATCTAACAATTCCACTCTTGGGTCTATATCCAAAAAAGTAAAAACATTAATTTGAAAAGATACATGCATCCCAATGTTCACAGTAGCATTGGAAGAAACCTAAGTGTCCATCTACAGATGAATTGATAAAGAGGATGTGGTGTATATACACACAGTAGAACAATACTCAGCCATAAGAAAATAGACTTTTGTCATTTGCAGCAACATGTATGGACTTGGAGGGCATAATGCTAAGTGAAAAATTCAGACAGAGAAAGACAAATACTCTATGATACTGCTTATATTTGGAATCTAAAAATACAACCAGCTTGTGAATATAGCAAAAAAGAAGCAGTCTCACAGATATAGAACACAAACTAGTGGTTACCAGTAGGGGGGTGGAGCAGGCAATGAGGGAGCTTCAAACTATTGGATATTCAGTAGGCTCAGGGGTATATTGGACAACATGGGGAATATAGCCAATATTTTTTAAAAACTGTAAATGGAAAGTAACCTTTAAAAATCATATAACAAATTTTAATAAAATATTTTTAACTTTAAAAATTGAATAAGAAATGGCAGTTGAATTTTACCAGCATCTTCTCAGTATCTATTAATATACTCATATTTTTTTCTTCTTTGATACATTGATGTCATGAGTTATTCTGATATTCTACACAATGACGACCCATACTTGTAGCTTTATACTTGGTTACTGTGTCTCAATTTTCTTAATATATTTGTGGATTTGCTTTGTGCCTGTTATAAAGAATATTTGCTCTAACTCTATTAAGATTTTATATATAATCCATTATACTTTGGTATTAAGGTTATCTAGGAATTCTAACATAAATTAAAGCATTTTTTCATATTTTTCTGTAACCTAGACTAGTTAAATAATATATAGAGTATTATTTTTAAAGATTTAAATAGAATTTAGCTTTAAAATCCTGTTTCACTTTATTTTCTCTTTTCATAGTTTTTATTCTCTCAGTTTTTTTCTTTTCTCACATAAATTCATGTTTATTTTACCAAGAAATATCCATTTCTCACTCTAAAACAAAAACTAGAAAGTATTAAGCTAGTGACAAAGGCATGTCAAAAACCAAGACAGGCTGAAAGCAAACCCTCTTGCACAAAACAGTTAGCCAAGTATGAATGTGAAGGTGAAGTTCTTGAAGGAAATTAAAAGTACCACCCCAGGGAACACACAGATGATAAGAAAAGGAAATAGTCTTATCATCAATAGGGAGAAAATTTTAATGGTCTGGATAGATCAAAACAGCCACAACATTCCTTTAAGCCAAAGCCTAGTCTAGAGAAAGGCCCTAACTCACTTCAGTTCCGTGAAGGCTGAGAGAGGTGAGGAAGCTGAATAAGAAAAGCTTGAAGTTAGCTGAGGTTGATTCATGAGGTTTATTATCATAACATAGGAAGGCAAGGTGAAGCAGCAAGTACTTATACAGAAGTTATCCAGGAAGTTATGCAGAAAATATAGTTATGATAATTAACGAAGGTGGCTACACTGAACAACAGATTTTCTATGTAGGTAAAGCAGCTTTCTATTGGAAGAGGGCATCACTAGAACATTCATAGCTATAGAGTAGAAGTCAGTACCTGGCTTCAAAGCTTCAAACGACAGTCTGACTCTCTGGTTAGGAGCTCACACAGCTGGTAACTTGAAGTTGAAGTCAATGCTCATTTACCATTGCAAAATCCCTAGGGCCTTTAAAAATTATGCTAAATCTACTCAGCCTGTGCTCCATAGATGGAACAACAAATCCTGAATGACAGCACATTTGTTTACAACATATTTATAGCTTATTTTAAGTCCACTGTTGCAAACTACATGGACAGAGGAGCCTGGTAGGCTGCAGTCCATGGGGTCGCTAAGGGTCGAACACGACTGAGCGACTTCACTTTCACTTTTCACTTTCATGCGTTGGAGAAGGAAATGGCAACCCACTCCAGTGTTCTTGCCTGGAGAATCCCAGGGACAGGGGAGCCTGGTGGGCTGCCGTCTCTGGGGTCGCACAGAGTCGGACACGACTGAAGTGACTTAGCAGCAGCAGCAGTTGCAAACTACAGCTCAGGAAAAGAGATTCCTTTCAAAATATCATTGCTTATTGACAATGAAACTGGTCATCCAAGAGCTCTGATGGAGATGTCCAATGAGATAATGTTAGTCAATGAGATTAATGATGCCCAATAAGATTAATAATGTTGTGTTAACAGGCATTCTGCTAACACAACACTGTTCTGCAGTCCATGGATCTAGGAGTCATTTTGACTTTCAAGTCTTATTACTTAAGTATATTTTGTAAGGCTATAGTTGTCCTAGATAGTAAAAAGATCAGTGGTTGTCAGGGGTTGGGTGAAGGGAGGGTGACTAGGCAGACTATAGAGGGTTTTTAGGACAATGAAACTACCCTCTAGGATACTTTAAAGGTATGGATACATGTCATTATAACTTTGTCCAAACCAATAGAATGTAAAACACTGAGAGCAAATTCTAAGGTAAACTATGGATTCTAGGTGATAATGATGTGTCAACACAGGTCTGTCAGCTGTAACAATGTGTATCCCTGTGGTGAGGGATGATTATGGGAGAGGCTATGCATGTGTAAGAGCAAACAGTATATGGGAAATCTTTGTACCTTCTGTTCAGTTTTGCTTTGAATGTGAAACTTGTCTAAAACATAAAGTATACATATTTCTAAAGGTGGTAAAACACATCACTCAGCTTTGCTCTCAGACTACAATGATACAAGGATCAAAGCAATAAGGAAAGACAGTGTTATTAAGCTCAACGTAAGGAAGGAAATTTCTTTAGAAGAAAAATTAACTTACTAGGATAAAAACTTAGTATGAAAAGGAAATTTGGAAGTTTTTATTTTAGAGTTTTTATCAAGATAGATATGTAGAAACATATAAGGAATATTCAGTTCTAGCTTCTTTTAAAACAAGATATCCATAAAGGACAGAGGAGTTTAGTCCCCATTAAATCAGTGACATTAATAGGAAACTAGAAAAATTCAACACAGAGAAGCCAAATCAGAGATAATTTTTCAGAGCATGCCAGGATCTAAGAAAATATTCATGGGTAGCCTCAGACACAAAAGGAGAACTTAGAGTCAGAGAACTTGAGGGACTATATCATATAAGTTTGTCTCTACAAAGTGGTTACAGAAAACCAAGCAAGATTTTAAATGGGAAAGAGTAGTAAGTCAGTGGAGAAGAAAAAGAAAAAATAACAACAAAGTATTATTATTTGAGTTCCAAAGTAATACAAAGTAAAGTAAGGGTACAGATATTTATTCTACCTTAAAAATGTCTGGAATTAAGACTTTAAGGCATGATATAGAAAGAAGAGATCTAGGATAAGAGAACCACGGAGGATAATGACAGATTATATCCAGTTCCTGGGTTGAATGTTTCTGATGGCAGAATATCTCCTATTGGGATTATTCAATTCAAAAGACAGAGCACAAGATTTGATTAAACTGTGGATTCTTTTATCAGACCCAGAACTTTTTAATACCACCTTTGCTTACTAAATGAGAGTACAAAAAAAAAAAATTAGAGAACTATATTAGAAAAATCAAACATCTGGGCCATAAAGCAAAGAAAGCAGAAGGCACAGAGTGCCAGCAAACTGTACTGCAACTACATGTACTAGAGGAAAGAGAAAGACCAATTTAAGAAGCTGTTTAAGAGATATTAAAAAAAAAAACCTACCGAATCTTCTTGCAAGTTATATAGAAATAGTAGGGTTAAGTGGAACAATGTATCCACTAATGCAGGAAAAGAAACAACAGAAAGAAATCTAACAGGTAGGATGTTCAAAGTCTATGGAAAGCCCATGTCTTGAGGAACAAACACCAGTGGAATGGGTCTTTGCTAGTTTCCAGGAACATCAACTCAATTGAGGAACCCGAAGAGGGTGATTCTTCAACTGAAATACGATGGTGAGTGAAAATACCTCCACAGAGTCAGGTTTTGTATGAGTAGGTCTCAATCCTGACAGAACTCTGGAGTTCTAAGAGCTTTTTAAAGCCAGTACCATCACAGACATCCTCCCAGAGGTTCTAATTAATTGAGGTAGAGCTTAATCATCAGAGTGTTGGAAAAACTCTCCAAATGATTCTAATGTGCAGTGATAGAACTTCCGTTTTACATGCATAAACAAGCAATTCTCAACCCCAGAGGTACATTATAACCCACAGAAAGCTTTTAAAACATATCTATGACTGAACTCAAAGCCAGAGGATGAAATCTGAACACCAAGGTATTTGTACAGCTTCCTCAGTGATTCTAAACCACAGCCAGACTTAAGAAACAAGGGATCAAGCAATCCATAAGAAGTGTTGGTAGCATTCACTGGTCACAGGCTTTAAAAAAAAAAAAAGAAAGAAAGAAAATAAAATAATGCCTGCTTACAAAATCTTGTGGCTATTTACCCATGTTAACTATGAGATGCCAGAAACACAGGGCACAAATGTGAATTGGAAAGCCAAAAGTTTTAAATAAGCAAGAAAGACAGATGCTTCAATTAAGACCTAGACAATTGAGGATGCCAAGATTGTAAATGTCTAACCTTCAGAAAAATTCTACAATATTCCAAATGCCAGTCTTTGACAAAAAAAAAAAAAGGAGGGAACACATGTAAACCCATGGCTGATTCATGTCAATGTATGGCAAAAACTATTACAATATTGTAAAGTAATTAGCCCCCAACTAAAATAAATAAATTTATTAAAAAAAAAAAAAAGGATAGTTTAAAGTAGAATTCCCCCTGAATATAATATATCTTGGATGCCTGAAAAGATTTTTCAAATGGTATATTTTCACCTATTTCCTGATTATTTCTAGTATATAGAAATACAATTAATTTTTGTATTAATACAATATCCTTCAAATTCAGTGAGCATGCTAAGTACCTCTGTTAACTGCTGAATCTGTATTCAAAATCATTATCTATGAAAAATGACACTTTATTCTTTTTCCATAAATTTGTTTAAGATAATCTGCCTTATTAGAATGACTGAGACCTTCAGCAAAAATATTAATTAAAAGTGGTGATAATTAATGTTTTAATCCAGGTCCTAATTTCAAACTCCAAACTATTTCACCTTTAATTGTGATGTATACTGTAGGGTTTTTTGTTTGGTTACTTGAGGGGAGCACAGTTGATCAGACCAGATGTATTTGTTTTCTATTGATATATAACAAGTTATCACAAACCTAGTGGCTCAAAACACCACCCATTTATTAACTGACAGTCTGTAGGTCAGAAGTCCAGGGGGCTTCAATGAGGTTCTCTGTTGAGGGTCTCATAAGCTCAAAAGTCAAGGCATTAAAAAGTGGGCTCTTAACTGGAGACTCTAAAAAAGAATCCACTTCTAGGCTCAGTAAGATTGTTGGTGTCATTCAATTCACTGTGATTGAAAGGCCAAGGCTGCTATTTGTTTGCTCAGCGCCAACCACAGTTAGTAGCAAATGTGCCTTTGATTGTCTATGACTTCTCTTGCTGCTATGAACTGGGGAAAATTTTGTTTTCCAACAGCTCCTTGTGATTAAATGTGTCCCCATCTTTTTGCTCCATAATCTAATAGAATCACTGGAGTGACAGCTCATTAAATTCACAAATTCCACCCACATTCAAAAAGGAGTGTATTATACAAAAGTCAGTGTCAGTGATGGCCACACTTAAAATTCTGCCTATGGAATGGTGGAAGTTTCCTTATGTTTCTACTTTGCCTTCATTTTTATCACAGATCCTTTCTATCAAATGCTTTTTCTAAACTTTTGAGATAAGCATATGCATTTGTTACTTAATGTAATGAATTGCATTTACTGATTCAAATTTTAAACTCACATTCTTGGACCAAATATAATTTGGTCAGATATTATGGTTATTTCTCTTTCCTCTTTTAATGCAAGAGTCCAGTACAGTCTTGGAAGGAGAGGACAGAAGTGGCATCCCTGCCTTCTTCCTAATCTTAGGAGGAAAGTAGCCAGTTCTTCACCATTAGGTATTAGTTTAGCTGCAGTTTTTTGGTAGATGTTTTTTTATGAATTTGACGAATTCCCTTTTCCTAGCTTGCTAAGTATTTATCATGAATGGGCATTTCATTTTTTGTCAGTTTTTTTCTGCATCAATTGATCTGACTGTATGATTTTCTTCTTTAGCCTACTGATGTGAGGAGTTATGTTATTTGATTTTCAAATGTTGAACCAGCCTTGCATAGCTGGGATAATTCTCATTTGGTTGTGGTATGTGGTTATTTTTATGCATTGTTGAATTCAATTTGCTAGTATTCTGTTAAGAATTTTTGTATTTATGCTCATGAGTGATATCAGTCTGTAGTTTTCCTTTCTTACACTATCCTTATCTGGTTTTTGATTATAGGGTAATGCTAGTCACATTGAATGAGTACGGAAGTGTTCCCTCTGCTTCTATTTTTCTGACATAGATGGCAGATAATTATCATTTCATTCATAAATGTTTGATGGAATTCACAAGTGAAGCCTAGGCCTGACACTTTCTTTTTTGGAAGGCTGGTTCAGATGGTAAAGTGTCTGTCTACAATGCGGGAGACCTTGGTTCCATCCCTGGGTCGGGAAGATCCCCTGGCGAAGGAAATGGCAACCCACTCCAGTATGATTGCCTGGAAAATCCCATGGATGTAGGAGCCTGGTAGGCTACAGTCCATGGGGTTGCAAAGAGTCGGACACGACTGAGCTACTTCACTTTCACTAATTATTCATCCAATTCTTAAATAGATATTACCCAATCCAAAATAACTATTTCTTCTTATGGGAATTTTATAATTTAGATCTTCATTTGGCCCATGAAATCTGAGTTACCAAATTTGCTTCCATAGAGCTGTACAGAGTATGCTTTTATTATCCTTTTAATTCTGTGTTCTTTCATTTCTGATACTGATAATCTGTCTCTTCTCTCTATGTTTCTTGGTCAAAGTGCCTAGAAGTTTACCAGTTTTATCCATCTCTTCAAAGAATCAGCTTCTGGTTTGGTTGTTTTTCTCTGTTGTTTCCTTGATTTTAATTACATTGATTTGTGTTCTATATTTAGATTATCTTCAATTATTTGCTTTATGTTTATCTTTCTTTTCTCAAATTTATCTCAAAAACTCTTTGACCAAAGAGTTATTTATAACTGCTTTTAATCTCTAAACACTTAGGGGATTTTCTGGCTATCTTTATGCTCTTGATTTCTAATTTAATTCCACAGTGCTCTGAGAGCACACTTGTATAGTTTTTAAACTTCCCCCAACTTATTATAATATTTTTTATGGAACAGAATGTAGTCCATTCCTTTGAAAGTCCCTGTGATCTTGAGAAGAATGTGCATTCTGCTCTGGTTGGATGAAATAATCTATAGATGTTAATTAGATCAAGTTGATTGATAGCACTGTTCAGGTAAACTATATCCTTACTGATTTTCTGCCTGCTTTACCCTGCAATTACCGATAGAAGAGTGTTGAAGTCTCTAACTTTAATATGGTTTGTCTATTTCTCCTTATAATTCTATCACACATTTTGTCCCTGTGTTGTTAGGCACATGTTAAATATTTTTATGTCTTCTTAGGAAATTGACTGCTTTGTCATTATATAATGATCCTCTTCATCCCTGTTCTTGTTTGAAGTCTTCTTCGTCTGAAATTAATATAAGTACTTTAGCCTTTTTTAAATTAGTGCTAACATAGTATATTTTTTAATTTCTCAATTTTTTTTTAATTTTCAAAGTAGGTTCTTGCAACCTACTCAGAATATATGGTGGGGTCTTTCTGTTGTTAGCTGGATTAACATTGACTATGTTTGTAACTGTTTTTTATTTGTTGCTCTTAATCTTCTTACTCCTCTTCCTGCCTTCTTTAATTTTAAATAAGCATTTTATATTATTTATATCTTTCTTCTCTTAGGTATTCAAATACAGCTAAAATTTATTTTGAGTTGTAGCCTTAGAATTTGCAATACACATTTACAACTAACTAATCTATCCTTACTGTCAAATGGCACTGCACCACTTTACATGTAATGCATGTATCCCATAACCAAGTGTTACAGGCTGAATTTTGTCCACCCAAAAATATTTGCTGAAGTTCTAACCCTCTTCTCTTTTTAAAACAATTATATCACTTTTCTCTTTACATTCATTTTGCAAACTTTCTATTGATGTCTCCAAGCTCACTGAGTTTCCCTTGCTGTGCCCAGTGTCCTGATGAGCCCATCACAGACATTCTTCATTTTCCTTACAGCACTTTGTTTATTTTTGTAATTCTTTTTTATTTATTGTAATTCTTTCTTAGAGTTTCCACCTCTCTGCTTACATTGTCCATCTCTTCATATATGCTGCCTGCTTTTTCCTTAACATATATAATCTATTCATTAAATTTAATTAATCAACTTTAACGTAGGGTGCTTAACATGTCAATTACTCTTGTTGTTGCTGCTCTTCAGTTGCTAAGTCGTGTCCAACTCTTTGCGATCCCATGGACTGCAACACACCAGGTTTCCCTGTCCTTCACTGTCTACCAGAGTTTGTTCAAACTCATGTCCATTGAGTTAGTGATGCCATTCAACCATTTCATCCTCTGTCAGTTCCCTTTCCCTCCTGCCCTCAATCTTTCCCAACATCAGGGTCTTTTCCATGAATTGACACTTTGCATCAGGTGGCCAAAGTATTGGAGCTTCAGTATCAGCTCTTCCAGTGAATATTCAGGGTTGACTTCCTTTAGGATTGCCAGGTTTGATTCCCTTGCTGTCCAAGAGACTCTCAAGAGTCTTCCCCATCCAGCACCACAAATCAAAAGCATCAATTCTTTGGTGCTCAGCCTTCTTTATGGTCCAATTCTCACATCCATACATGACTACTGGAAAAACCATAGCTTTGACTACCCAGACCTTTGTTGGCAAAGTGATGTCTCTGCTTTTTAATACACTGTCTAGCTTTTCTTCCAAGGGGCAAGAGTCTTTTAACTTCATGGCTGCAGTCACCGTCTGCAGCCCCTTTGTTTTCTGCCACTTTAGTTCCTCTTCACTTTCTGCCACTAGAGTGGTATCATTGCATATCTGAAGTTGTTAATATTTCTCCCATATCAATTATAGTTGTTTTAAATTCCTTGTCTGATAATTCCAAAGTCTGTTTCATAATTGAGTCTAGTTCTGATGCTTGCTTTGCCTCTTTAGACTGTGTTCTCATTTTTTAGAATGTTTTACAGCTTTCTGTTAAAATCTGGATATATCAGATAATAGTAACTTAGGTAAAAACTCTTTAGTGTGAAACTTTATGTTCATCTAGCTAAGAGTTGGGCATCTTTCTATTAGTTGGGCATCTTTACTGTTTGCTCTAACTACAAGTGCCCAAGGCTTTAAATTTGTTTTTTTAATGTCACAGTCTTTTTCTCTCTCCTTTTGTCTTTATGTTTTCTTATTCTTCAAATAGAGTCGGTACTTCAGAACTCTTTCAGCTATAATCTGCTGCTATTATACTGAGATCCTGTTGATATGACGGTAAGGTGTTGGAAGGGAGAAAGATTTTTTAATCTTATAATTACATCTCAGTCTTTTTGTGTCCTGTGACCCTGGGTCTTGACAAGTGTCTCTTGGGTCTATTCCATCATTTTCATGGTACAAGAAGGATAGAGAGAGCTAGAACTTAATAAATGCCTTTCCATCGAAGTGAAGTAATGCCTGGTAGTCTTTGCCCCTGATTAGTAATCCTTTGTTATGAAGAGCACTCTGGGTATATTTTTAAATGTTTACGTTCCCCTGTAGCACCTGTTAGAGCCAGGAGGAGATTTTTCTTGGCTCTGAAGCAGGAGAAATTTCTGGGGTTCTTGGAGAAAAATTCTATCAGTTTTGCCTCACATATTTTGAAAGTACTGGGTATCCCTACCCCTAATACCCCCCCCCAGTAGTTTCCCACTATCATGCTTGCCTTCAGCTCTAGTAACCTATCAAAATGACCATTTAACTGTCCCTATCAGTTTGTGGCTCCTGCAGCTTCTCCTCCAGATCTTAAAAGCAGATCTTCACTGTGATTCTTTAGATGTGCCTGTCTCTCCAGATTAGGTATGGTGATTTTCCCTGCAACCTGAGTTCTCTGATGGGTCCAAGAAAAGCAGTTGATTTTAGTTTGTTCAGCTTTTTTTTCTTCCTATAAGGACAAAAGTGACAACTTTTAAGTTCTTTGCATATCAGATCTGAAACTTGAAGTCTTTGATTCTACCTATCTTTTAAAGAAAGGACTTACTTCTGCTTCAAAAACAGGGACATATCACCAAGCCCAATCAGAAACTGACACATCAATACGTAAAGGATGGTTTATTCCACTTTGTCCTTATTTCTAGGATGTAGTATTCTAAGAGGTCTCAGGCAGAAGTCTGAAATACTTGCAAGCTTCCCTTACTCTCAAAATTGAAATTGGGCAACTTTGAATTTTAGTTTTTGTCAGTGCATTCCTGTGAGACTGCTAGATAACATTCAACTTTTCACCCTGTCACCTCAACTTTTACTTTATTGGAAATCTCCTCAACAGAAAAGTAGCACTAAGTAATAGGCCCACTTCTTTGGCTTTCTCCTTTTCTCTATCTTTCTTTCCTAGCAGATTCTTACTGCCTAATAACAAAGACTCTTCTTGACCAAATTCTAGACAAGCTCCTCTGAACCCTCTTTTGAGTAGGCTTTGTTCTTCCTCAGCATGACTAAGCCAGTCTTAGCAAAGAATCCTTCTAAGTCAGCCCCTTACCCTTGATATCTGATCACTTTTGGTATCTGATCAAGTTCCTTATCCCCATTCTTTAATGTACAAGTCCTAAGCCTGTCTTTAACAAGAATCCCTCTACCCTTGGTGTCTCCTTTAGTAATTTTCCTTTCACTGATGCCCTCACTCTTCTGTGTTGGTTATAAATTCCTGCTTAGCTCTGTTGTATTTGGAGTTGAGGGCACTCTCTCTCCCCCATTGCAATGGTCTTAACCCTTATTGCAATAGTCTTGAATAAAGACTCCCTTACCTTTTTAACAAGTGGCAGAATCTTTTTTCTTTAACACTGTTAGTTTTCTAATATCTTCAAATAGATTTTTTAAAATATATTTAGTTCATCTTTTAAAATTCTTGAATGTGGGAGGGTGGATTAAAAACAACCTAAACAGTCATTTCTCAAGAGCAATAATTTTGAGGGCATAAGCAACTATACTAAGCACTGAACTAGGTTACATAAGGTATCTCCTTATATAACAGTTTTTTTTTTTTAAAGATAAACTGACACGTATTGAACATTTTTTGAGTTTATTTGAGCAGAAATATATTCTAATCAGGCAGCATCCAATCTAGCATATAGAAACAGCTCTGAGGAGTTATACCAAATGAAAGATTTTTTATAGGCAAAAGGGAGTAAGAACAAGGAAGTTATCTAGATCAAAAAGCAAGCTGGCTGTTGCAAAGTTACTTTCCTTTAAAGTTACTTTCCTTTAAAGGGTGTCAGTGCTGGTCAAGCAATTCCTGAAGGTTCCATTTCTGGGAGACTTGAAACTATAATTAACTTAAGTCTAGTTGGCAACATGAAGCTTAATATAAATAACTCTACTTCAGGTCTGATGTCTTATTTGTAACAGCCTTATAAGAATATCATATCTATTCTACAGATGAAGAAATGGAAGATTAAAATGTGTATGTAATTTTTCCATTTTTTCACAAGTATTAAAGAATGGAAAGTTAAACTTAATCCCAGACTGATCTGATTGCAAAGATAATACTTCTCAGTACAACTTTCCACAATCTACTGAAGCATCTTGATTTTATGAAATTATGGAATGAGTTAGTACCTTTTGGTTCATTTTAGATTTTATGATTTGGTCCTGGTGGATGCCTATACTTTACTTCTTTGCTGACATTCTTTCTGTAACCAAATTTTATATAGACCTATGTGTCAAGCTGGAGAAGGCAATGGCACCCCACTCCAGTACTCTTGCATGGAAAATCCCATGGACGGAGGAGCCTGGTAGGCTATAGTCAATGGGGTCGCTAAGAGTCGGACACGACTGAGCGACTTCACTTTCACTTTTCCCTTTCATGCACTGGAGAAGGAAATGGCAACCCACTCCAGTGTTCTTGCCTGGAGAATCCCAGGGACGGCGAAGCCTGGTGAGCTGCCGTCTATGGGGTCGCACAGAGTCAGACACGACTGAAGCGACTTAGCAGCAGCAGCAGCATGTGTCAAGCACAGGTTGAAAAATCTTATCATATTATTTTTCAATCTTCATAATCCTTTAGGTAGAGCCTATCAATATTTCATTCTACCTATGAGAAAATAGAGGTTAAAAGTTATAAGTAATATTCCAGTGTGGACACAGAGAAAATTAATATCACTAAGACAAACAGTGTTTCTCACTACCCAGTTCAACAAGGGTTTAGTTATAACCCACTGAAGCTGACAACCAACAGTGCACTCTGGAAGCAATGAAAATCAAGATTAGGTACTCTGTGCTTTGGACAAGAAAGCCACTTAGATAGTTAGAATTGTATCGTGAGAAGAATTTCAATGATGCCAGATTCTTGATCTTCCCATACAGAGAAAAGCACTAAAATCATTAACTTGAGATATACGTCCTTTGTAATTCACAGTAATCTTTTACCAAGTGGCTCAGTGGTAAAGAATCTGCCTGCAATGCAGGAGACGCAGGTTCAATCCCTGGGTCAGGAAGATCCTCTGGCAATCGACTCCAGTATTCTTGCCTAGGAAATCCCAAGGACAGAGGAGCCTAGCAGGTTATGGTCCATGGGGTCGTAAAAGAGTTGGACACAGCTTAGCGACTAAATAGCAACAATGCTTAACTACATATATTTCCCAGCCAAAAATCATATATAAACTGGCTTCTCTCCTCCTTATTCAGAGCAATTTCCTCAGAGCAAACTGAATGGCTATCTCCCAGACTAGAGCCCTCAGAAGGATCTTCACTAAAACTTAAAAAATCACAACTCTCATGCTGTATGTATTTCTTTAAGTGGACACCAAGGCTCAGAATTCTGTGTGAAGGAGTAAGTATTTGAATCACAATCATTTCACCTTGAAGTTCATACACTTAACCTCAACATTAAGTTATCTTACTTGATAAGTAGCTCCACTGAAGCTTATTTTGACATATTAATGATACAGTAATGTTTTCCCCACTGATAAATTCAACCATTCATTTCAATGTCTTTTTTAATGACTATTAATATATAATAAATTCTAAGCTATTATAATCATGGCTAACTTACTTATCCATATAAATGAAAATTATTAAAATTTATTTTACTACATTGTACACTTACTGCTCACAATCAGCTGAGAAACTCTATTTCCATATCCATTGACACTCTCCTCCTACCTTCAGCCTTAACCATCGTCGAGTCCTCTGCTCAGAATGACATCACTGATACGTGTTAGTTTGATTTGACAGCAGTCACCTTATCTTGGAAAAATCCCAACATTTCCTTCAGTTACACTACTGAACCTAGGCAGTATTTCACATTATGTTTCTTACAATTCTACCCCAATCTGGGATAGTTGTCTTTTTGAGACTGTATATTGTAATAAATGAAAACTTGTGTCCATGGGATTAATGGAATGACATGTCTGGAAATGCAAATATATGTTGGTCAATTAAAATCTATGTCTGTCAATTTTCAGGCACATCAAGAAATATCTTTGACTGCTATTCACATATAAGTATGACAGTTTTCAAATGTGTATTAAAAGTTTGTATTTGTGCAATATCAACTTTATGGACACAAACTTTTAGCAGGTAGAGATACTAATGGAAGTTAGTTATTTGCTCTCTTCTCATTTTTAACATCTTGTACAAATTTCCAAAATGCTAACTAAACACTAAGAAGGATCTAACTGGAAATTTTCAGAGAAGAATTCACTCTTGAAGGACATTGATGATGACATCTGAAAATGTTTACCTCCAAATGCACTGTCCTCTGCACAATTTTGATTAGCACAGATTGGACATACAGGCATATTATAAAGTCACACAGTCAGCATTAATATTTGAGATCTGCCCACACTAATTACTAAGCACTGGACACCTTACTAAGGAAAAAGTGTCATGGTCCTTATTCTGGAAATCTTTCAGTTCTTGAGAAAATAGACAAATGCACATGCATCAAATGATTTTGGAAAGAAGTAATAGCACAACAAACATATAGAGACACTCGAACTACTACTCATACAATTCTAGTTCCCATATTATCTAAATAAGATTATTTTAAATATATTCTAAAATATGATCATTGAAGACATATCTATATTTTAATTAATAAAAATGAAGGAATCTATTTTTAATGTAAATTTATTTCAAATACAAATATGTTCATATGTTGAAATGGGAAAATAGAGTGAAATTAGGTATAATGTTAACAACACATTGCAGATCAACCTCTATCATATAAAAACTAATAAAGGAATAAAACATTTTTATCACATCTTCAGTATCATTGAGCAATCATATGAGGTATGATAAGGAAATAAAGAAGGAAATTAACATTTATTGAGCTAGGCGCCTACTTCTGAGCTGCACACATTCACATATATAATTCTGTGGTATGCTCACAATATTGTGAACATCTTGGAGGCAAGAGCTGTCCTTTTTAGAGTTATAAATGCCTAGTGTTTCCCTTGTGGCTCAGCTGGTAAAGAATCTGCCTGCAATATGGGAGACCTGAGTTCAATCCCTGGGTTGGGGAGATCCCCACTCCAGTATTCTGGCCTGGAGAATTCCATGGACTATATAGTCCATGGGGTCGCAAAGCGCTGGACACAACTGAGCAACTTTCAGTGTCCTTAAGCATTATTGCTCAGTAAATGTTGATTAAATCAATGGTTACATAAATGAGTGAACTAATGAATAAATGAAGATGCTTCAAACAGAAAGTTTTTGGAATATGGCAGCCAAATCATTCTTTAAAATAGGAAAGCTTTATTATTCCTAATTTTGTTTTTTCGAACTACTCTGCCACCATTTTTTCCCATCTGTACCTCTTATTTTAAGATTATTGGATCTCATGTATATTCATGTCATTTATAATTTATTTCTCTTTTCTATTTTCCACTGCATTCTTGAAGAAATTCCCTATTTCTTCATCTAACTTTAAATGCCGTGTGTTCAACTCTAACCATTTTTTACAGTTCTACTTCTCTCTTGAGATTTGTTCATTTCCAAAAATCATGTTTTGAGAGTTTTGTGGGATTTTTTTTAATACGTAAGAACTATCTCTTTTACAGTTTTACATTTTTTATTGCAGCATCCTTTTATTAATGCTCAAATCTCATCAGAAATGCTAATGAGAACTTTAAAAATTCTCTTCTGCATGTATTGTGTTTCAATGGGAGCCAGTTGCTCCAAGTGCTGATTTTCCTCTAAAAGGAAAGGTGAGTTTCTCTTAATTTTTTATGTTAACAAATGTAGATACATCATGAAGCATCAGTTGTGCTGAAAACCAAAAAACTTTGCATCCTCCGAGTTCCTTTCACTTGCTAAAGGCTGGATACCTCTGCTAGTTCTCTTCCTTTTCATAGCCTCTTAAAATACAAATCCTCTCACTTCTCTGAGTCAGCTCTGTCTTCATATCGAATATAATTCTCTCTCAGCAAAACAAAGGCTTCATAGTTTACCCAAGCAGTAGCTCCCTGAAGCCTGCCCCCCAAAATCCTCCATCCACCCCCATCACATGCTGGGGGCTTCTGAGTAAGAACAAAAATGTTCTGCTGCCAAAGCAAGTTTGACAAACACTAATCTAGTTAAGATCTTTCTAGGAAGAACGTCAGGCGGACACAGTACTGGGGCTTGGCCAGCACCATAAAGTGGCAGGGGTTTTTCCTTGGATTCTGACTTGTTTGCTATGGATCTTGCTGATGCCGCTCTTGATTTGCAGAAATGTATCTCTTGGGTAGTCAGCAGATCAAGCTCAAAGACTGTGGAGCACCTGTACCTGCCTTCTTTCTCAAGAAGAAAGCTTTTTTCCCAGGAGGCAAAAAGCTAGGGATTTTGCAAAGTGATTCCAAACAAACACAACCCAGCAGAACTCATGGAAGCAAAGATGACAACAAGGAAGAGAGACACTGAGAGTGAGCCTTGTGGGACTCTCCATCTCTGAGCTGTCCTTGGCATTGGCCTTCTCTCCACGTTGGTATTTCTGCCCCGATCTTGGGGAGCACAAAGGCTCCTTCTGTGCTCTTCTTACCAACAGAGCTGTAGCTGACTGTGCCCTTACCATGGCCTACCCCCAACAGCCTACCTCCCACCCCAAAATTCTAGTGCCTACAGCAGAGTGTATGTTTGAACCAAGGTTCTCTTTTAATCATCATTTACACTGTTTTCTTCCATGATGTTCAGATACCTTCCCTAACCTACGAAAACTTTAACACTGTCTCAAGATAAAATGGCTGTAAAATCAGTGTTTTAACTGAAAAATTTCCCTCTATTCCTCTTTCAAAAAATAAAAGTAAAACAGGAATTAAGGAGAGTCATATCATAAAGGTTGGTGTGAATTACCCAGTTGGGATAGATAATACTAACAGTAGTGATTCTCATTTCCACTCTATAAAAGCTGCTGCCGCCGCTAAGTTGCTTCAGTTGTGTCCGACTCTGTGCAACTCCATAGATGGCAGCCCACCAGGCTCCCCCGTCCCTGGGATTCTCCAGACAAGAACACTGGAGTGGGTTGCCATTTCCTTCTCCAATGCGTGAAAGTGAAAAGTGAAAGCAAAGCCGTGCAGTCATGTCAGACTTGTAGCGACCCTATGGACTGCAGCCTATGAGGCTCCTCCGTCCATGGGATTCTCCAGGCAAGAGTACTGGAGTGGGTCGCCATTGCATCTTCAACTGTATAGAAGAATGGGCATTATAGTATGAAGAGAGAAAAAAAATGTATTACTGAAATTGTAATTTGTGTACTGAAGATTTTTTAACTAAATTAGATCAGAAAAGCTATGGGACATATCCAAAATTTCATTCTGGACCATGGGAAGAACAGTCTACTTAAAAAGAAACTAGAGAACAATGGAGAAAAAACAAAGCAGTTTATACCCTACTGTGTTCAGATCATTAAAAAATAATCTGTAAGTTGATTAACATGAATAGGTTCTTAAAGAAATTGTGACTTTTTTCTTGGTTTTTTTTTTGTTTTTTCTTTTCCCTTCCCTTCCTTCTCTTTTTTTCTCCTCTCCATTTTTGTCCTCATTTCTTTTATTTTCCATACTGGATATAGCCTTAGCTCTTGATGCTGATGCAAATATCTTCAAAAGTGTGCCCTTGATGAAGCTTTCTCACTTAGCATGCTCTGTGCTCCAACTCAGAACTAGGAGGTAAAGCATTCAGCCTACTGCACAGTGTGATAGCTTTTTAGCATCTCTGGTGGCTCAGACGGTAAAGCGTCTGTCTACAATGCGGAAGACCCGGGTTCGATCTCTGGGCCGGGAAGATCCCCTGGAGAAGGAAATGGCAATCCACTCCAGTATTCTTGCCTGGAAAATCCCATGGACAGAGGAGCCTGGTAGGCTATACTCCATGGGGTCTCAAAGAGTCAGACACGACTGAGCAACTTCACTTCACTAAGACATGTTACCTGTTTGTCCCCTTCTTCAAGAGTCCCCCCAAGATGTTCCAGGATAAAAAGAAAGAAGGAAGACCTTGCCCAGGTAAAAGTTTTACCTTCCAGCCTTTCTGTCTAAGATGCCTAGGGCCAAACCACCTTTCAAGTTACCTTGTCTCTACTAGAGTCAATGGTTCTGAGATAAACCTGGGGCATCACACAAAGATTTTTTGATGTTCTGTGAACTGATCAAAAGGTGCGTAAGATTTAGGGGAGAACAACTTCCACAAAGTTTCAAAAATATTAATTTCTATATCTAAAATTATATTTTCTATAATTATACATGCATCAACATTTTATTTCAGCCTGTTTTGCCTAGGCTTCTCTTAAGTTTTAAAATCAGCCTAGAACTTTTTGCAGCATGGTAATTTTCACTTTTACTTTGTTATCCTATATTTTGCTCATTATGTTTATTTAAAATGTTTATATAGTCCATTGAAAGTTTTCTTCATGTTGGTCCTGCACATTTCCTTTTTAATTTTTCAAGCTATTTATTTATTTTCCCATGGTATATGTAGAGTGATTTCCCCATTCAATTTTTACCTTGTTTTAATTATGTAGAAAAAAAACAACTCCTTTAGAATATTCATTTTGAAAGAGGACATCTTCTTGATGGATAAGGAAATGGCAACCCAATCTAGTATTCTTGCCTAGAGAATCCCAAGGACAGAGGAGCCTGATGGGTTACAGTACACGGGACTGCAAAGAGTTGGACACAACCGAGCACAGCACGGCATCTTCTTGAATTTCATATAATCTTATAGCTTCCAGTAGTTTCTCACTTTCCTTGGGGTGTAAAAGTATGAAAAAATATTTCTAAGTAGTAATGTATTTGTTTTATACTTCATCCCACATGCATAATTTACATAATTCTTGCAACTGAACTCTCTGAGTCTTCTCATTATCACCACCATCTGCCCACTAATAAACATCAGATATGCACTGGGGAAATCGGCTTGAATTTGGGGAATACTGAGATAAAGAGATCAAGAGGCACATTGAAGAGGGAATTCCTCCAATTGCAAAAACTAGATAAAGTGCAAACTGAAGAAAAGGAAAATTAGGGGCAATGGAAAATGGCCTGGAGGAGAAGGAGTAGAAACACAGTGTTCTGAAGACTTCTGCACGTTGGCTTTGAGATGAAAGGCCTGGAAACCATAGCATCCCATGAGGAATGAGGAGAAGCCTGTGACTCTGATAGCTTACAGTGAATGATGTAGTATTCATGATCTCTGAAGAAGATTTAGCTTTGGGACCAGGGACCAGGCTTGATCACTCAAGAGCTTTTGTGTAGCAGAGTTTTCTTAAAATAAGAGAAGGGACAGAGAAAGCTTCTGACATAGACATCAGAAGGGGGACAGTGAGTGCTCCCCTCACTAGTGTTAACAAGGGAGTTACATACTTTTTAAATTAGTTATTGCAATAAATCAAAAGAATGTCTCAAGTTAATGAAAATTTTACCAGACCCACTCCCACAATTTACATTTTAGGATAACAGGATTAGAATTTAACAATAGAAAGATCCTACCAGACCCAGTCCCATAACATACATTCTAAGATACCAGGCTTAGTCAGAAGGTTTTCAGGAAGGAGAAACTGTCCTCAAGCAGGATACATTGTTGTTATATAATCCTTAGTACAGAGTTTAAATTGAGTTGTTTGTTGTGTAATCATCAGTTTCAGACTTAAAGAAAAAAAAAGTTTTATGTGACTAAGACTAAGGAATGCAGAGAAAAAAAAAAAAAAAGATGCTTGCCCTTGCCTCCTTGAGAATTTCAGACCCCCATCTCCACTTCAAGAGATTCAGACCCCTTTCTCCTCCTCGGGGACCCTGGACTTCTTATCAACCTGCCTAGGAATTGACTCTCTCAACTCCATACCCTGTCCAAAACAATGTTCAATGAATCCTCTTCTCATGAGTGAGTAAATGATGTTCAGTAAGATGAGAAAATGCTGAAGGCATAAGACTGTTTTCAAAAACTTAAAGGCTTATTTTGTGAAAGAAGAAGGAAACTTATTTAAATGGATCAAAAGATAGTACTCTTAAAGATGAGGAAATTACTAAGATGAGAAAATTATTGTTTGTGTCAACTAAAAAAAGATGTACAACTTGAGAGTTGTGAGTTAAGTTTTCTTTGGGG
This sequence comes from Giraffa tippelskirchi, assembly GCF_054371585.1. NCBI lineage: Eukaryota > Metazoa > Chordata > Mammalia > Artiodactyla > Giraffidae > Giraffa > Giraffa tippelskirchi. Next base: position 81,761,081 of record NC_137275.1, on the reverse strand, counting down.
CAAAATGGGGACTGTAGCCCAGGAGGCAGTATCTCAGATAGCTCTGAGAGATTGCTTCAAAGTGGCAGTGGGGGAAAGTCAATATATAAGGTTTTGGTGAAGGAGGAGTTCAATACCATGAAGTACTCAATTAACAAATGGTTTTTTTGTTAGTCATGAGGGTCTGATGTCACCATGAAGGGATTTAGTGCTTCTCTAGATATAAGGAGATACAAGGATTGAGATCATAAAATCTGTTCCTAAAAACATCCAACTATCTAAAGACCTGTCCCACCAGATTTCCTGGAGCACAGAGTGCCTCACTCCACCCTGAATTCCCTCAGGGATTGTTGAAAGTCAACAGCTATAGCAGCATGGGGTTCAATCTCCATAGAAAGTGAAAGTGAAGTTGCTCAGTTGTGTCCAACTCTTTGCGACTCCATGGACTGTAGCCTCTCAGGCTCCTCCATCCATGGGATTTTCCAGGCAAGAATACTGGAATGGGTTGCTAGCCTTTGTTGTTCAGTCACTGGCAATGCTCTTGGTAAGTGCAAATTTGTAGTTGACACGGCCCCCTCATGGTCATAAATCTGACCATACTTTGGGGGGCATTTCATGACCATTTTGTCCCTCATTGCTGGGAAGGCTCGTTCCCAATTCTGAAGAAGATTTCTGTCGTAAGACACTCATGTACTATTATTGGACTAGGGCTTAATAGTCAAAGATCTCTGGACACCTGTCTTCTAGTTATGGTCCAGTAGGTATTCCCTCCTGTTTCATCTTTTCATACCTAGAGTTACACTATTACAGTCATTGATCACATATCAAGCTATACATTTGCTCAACTGCTTCAAGTCTAGTCATCATTTCTATTGGAAGCTCAGTCATATACTTGGTAATATAAGAAATAATAATCTTGTGAAACAAGCAAAATACAAATGGTAGAGTTAATAACATTAGTGGAATTTAAAGTAAATATTTTAGCCAGGAGCCTCCCACACACTTTATTTTAAAGATAGTCAAGACTAGGGAATGAATCACTTAAAGTGGAAATCTGATTTTTCATGTGGTTCATAACATTAAAGGATTTATCAGGTATGAAAATACAGCATTCAGTTTAAATTATAAGACAGATATCTCCCTGAGATGCTATAAGGTGTCAAGGGCCTTGCAGTTGCATACTACTGCATTTCTCATCATAGAGAACAGAATTCAATAGGCTAATAGCCCAGTTACTATCATTTAAAGCTTATGAAAGTTATTAAGTCTTAGATAAGGCCAACAACATCTTCCAACCCCATTGAAGGCATACATACACACACACACACACACACAAGATGCTAAGTGGTCATACCAGTAGAATACAGAACTTTGAACCACTGGGATCATACCAATGGTAGAATGATTAGGGTTACCTCTAATTTGTAAACATGTATGACCTTAAATTCATGGGAATCCCAGGCTACACCTTCATATCCATCCCTGTAGATGTCAAACCCATGAATTAGTGCCACAAATCCACTGAGTTCCATACCAATCACTCTAAGGGTAATAATAGGTATAGTTCATAAAGCACCCAGCCTTGTCTCATAATTTCCAGGTTGATCATTTTTAGTATGATTTAATGATTTCCAACATAATCACGATGGTGTGATCACTCACCTGGAGCCAGACATCCTGGAATGTGAAGTCAAGTAGGCCTTAGGAAGTATCACTATGAACAAAGCAGGTGGAGGTGATGGAATTCCAGTTGAGCTATTTCAAATCCTGAAAGATGATGCTATGAAAGTGCTGCACTCAATATGCCAGCAAATTTGGAAAACTCAGCAGTGGCCACAGGACTGGAAAAGGTCAGTTTTCATTCGAATACCAAAGAAAACCAATGTCAAAGAATGCTCAAACTACCACACAATTGCACTCATCTCACACGCTAGTAAAGTAATGCTCAAAATTCTCCAAGCCAGGCTTCAGCAATACGTGAACTGTGAAATTCCAGATGTTCAAGCTGGGTTTAGAAAAGGCAGAGGAACCAGAGATCAAATTGCCAACATCTGCTGGATCATCAAAAAAGCAAGAGAGTTCCAGAAAAACATCTATTTCTGCTTTATTGACTATGCCAAAGCCTTTGACTGTGTGGATCACAATAAACTGTGGAAAATTCTGAAAGAGATGGGAATACCAGATAACCCGAACTGCCTCTTGAGAAATCTGTATGCAGGTCAGGAAACAACAGTTAGAACTGGACATGGAACAACAGACTGGTTCCAAATAGGAAAAGGAGTACATCAAGGCTGTATATTGTCACCCTGCTTATTTAACTTATATGCAGAGTACATCATGAGAAATGCTGGGCTGGAGGAAGCACAAGCTGGAATCAAGATTGCCAGGAGAAATATCAATAACCTCAGATATGCAGATGACACCATCCTTACGGCAGAAAGTGAAGAAGAACTAAAGAGCTTCTTGATGAAAGTGCAAGAAGAGAGTGAAAACGTTGTCTTAAAGTTCAACATTCAGAAAACTAAGATCATGGCATCCGGTCCCATCACTTCATGGCAAATAGATGGGGAAACAGTGGAAACAGTGGCAGACTTTTTTGGGGGGGGCGGGGCTCCAAAATCACTGCAGATTTTGCAGCCATGAAATTAAAAGACGTTTACTCCTTGGAAGGAAAATTATGATCAACCTAGAGAGCATATTAAAAAGTAGAGACATTACTTTGCCAACAAAGGTCTGTTTAGTCAAGACTATGGTTTTACCAATAGTCATGTATGGATGTGAGAGTTGGACTATAAAGAAAGCTGAGCACAGAAGAGTTGATGCTTTTGAACTGTGGTGTTGGAGAAGACTCTTGAGAGTCCTGTGGACTGCAAGGAGATCTAACCAGTCCATCCTAAAGGACATCAGTTCTGGGTGTTCATTGGAAGGACTGATGCTGTAGCTGAAACTCCAATGCTTTGGCCACCTCATGCGAAGAGTTGACTCATTTGAAAAGACCCTGATGCTGGGAAAGATTGAGGGCAGGAGGAGAAGGGGATGACAGAGGATGAGGTGGTTGGATGGCATCATCGACTCAATGGACATGAGTTTGGGTAGACTCTGGGAGTTGGTGGTGGACAGGGAGGCCTGGCGTGCTGTGGTCCCTGGGGTCACGAAGAGTAGGACACAACTAAGGGACTGAACTGAATTGAACATAGAGGAGTCTTTAAACCTGAATGACCATAGCCTGGTGTTAACCATGTAGATCCTCCCCATAATTGTGGGAGTTTTCCTTTAAATAGATGAGAAGTTAAGTTTTTATTGAGACTTAGGTCATCACTCTGACTGAGTTTAAATGACCCTAAGAGAAAACTTAAATCTATGGCTTGCATCAGAGCAGGCATTATTATTTGGCCAGGTAAAAGGATCCCATCTAGTAATATCATGAATAGATAGAACAGGACTGAAAACTCATCTAAAATAAATTTCCTATGGGGTATCCAATCAGAGCCCTAGAGAACAGAAATCTACTTAGAGAACAGGTAACCCAGAAGTACTGCTGCTGCTGCTGCTGCTACGTCTCTTCAGTCGTGTCCGACTCTGTGCGACCCCATAGATGGCAGCCACCAGGCTCCCCCATCCCTGGGATTCCAGGCACAGGTAATTGGCCATAACCTGACAATTGGATTGAGTTCTAAACTAGCATAGAATCATGTCCGTGATATAAAACATATGACTGATATCATAGGTCCAAGGAATTAAGAAACCATTATAAATGATCATAAAAGTCAGATCAGCACCTTGGGCAAGCCTTCTACTTCTGATGTCATCTTCTTCTCATCCTAGTGTAGAGTAGTTTCCTCTGTTTGAGCATTGTTTTAAAGTGAGTCTAAGGTCAGCAGGCCCCTCTATGGACCAGTCCAGATTAGAGGACTTTGGAAGTGGGAGTTAACCCAAGAGTCAGTTTTCCTTCAGTTTCACTGGGCATCAGCTGGTTAGGAGTACCTGATAGAAAGGTCCTTCCACCCAGGTTGGAGACAGTTCTTTAAATTTTGTCTTCTTCCAGTCTTGACTGAAGGTCATGTATGAGCCATCTGATCTTCATACAAAGACAGATTACTGAGATAAGCTTCAGAAACAACCCTAGAGTGTCCTTTTACAATTCAATTAAATTTTACATTAATATACCCTAACAGCAAAGAACTATCCAGGAAATGAGTCTTAGTAGATACAGACCTCCATTAACAAACTGGAATTTAACATTCATTGAAACATCTCTTTCTCCCTAAAATCACCATCATTTTTACCAAATATAATCAAATTAAGACCTGTTTGTAATATAGGTCTGATCTCAATATACTTGGCCTGATGACTTAGAGAACCATAATTGGTCATAGACTTTTTTGCTTGGCTGAGAATTTTATAGAATCTCAGACTGAACTTTTAAAATAAAACCTTTCAGGACTAGGAAAGTCATGCCAAAGGCTTATCACAGATTTTGCCTAAAAGATCTAAGAAAACTCCTGCCTTCTCAAGTCTCCAAAATTCCTTGAGATTTCTGTACCTGTTATTGAGATAACCTTCCTAACTAATCTGATAAAGTTACTGGAAACTAAGAACTTCCAATCTCTGGAGGGTTCAGATAGAGAGAAAAGATAAATGTTTCAATTTGTTTATAAAATATAATTTTACCAAATTACTGTCATAATTAGTTTGAGCAAAAGGTTTTGTTTTGTTTTTTTTTTTCTCTTACACCAGGAAAACACAGATTCAAATCAGTAATTTTTCAGGTAGAAACCATGAAAGTTATAAGCATATTCACCAGTTCATTCAGTCCATCTGTTAACTTTCATGAAGTCATCAGGTTTTTCATTAGAATCTTTACCCAGTTCAAAAACTGGTATTTATCCAAAAGTCCTTTTTATAAATCTTGAAGAAGAAGCATTATTGCAAAACTTGGTTAGTGCTATGACAATATTTTGAGATAGTAACTAGAATTAAGCCTGATAACTATTTACCCAAACATATCAAAATTTTAGGAACGCCATACAGTTTCTAGGATATCTATATTAGTAACATTTACCATACAATATCACCTGAGACTTATTACTCACTTGACAATACTCCTCATGTAAATCTGTATGCAAATGAACCTAATTAGTGTAATATCTCTCTTTGGGATGTTTCAGGGGCCCTCTGAAGCACCCCAAAGTTAGCTAGAAATCTTCTTCCTTAGAATGATTTAGGAAGCTTTGTCAACAAATATCAAAAAGGTATAGAACACTCAGTCAGATAGGAGTATAGGCCATTGCGAAACAATACTATTCACTTAGCCAAAGTAACAATAGGGGATTTCAGAACAGATCATTTAAGAGATAAAGAAACTTAAATCTATTATCAAAGGCAGTTCAATATCTGAAGAAAAGGTGTTCTCTTAACAGAGAGAAAAGCTAAATTCAAGTGTTTGCACCAGCTTACTTTACTTAAAAGGTAAACTTAATTAGGAAGCAACAGTTATAACTGGACATGGAACAACAGACTGGTTCCAAATAGGAAAAGGAGTACGTCAAGGCTTTATATTGTCACCCTGCTTATTTAACTTATATGCAGAGTACATCATGAGAAACGCTGGGCTGGATGAAGCACATGCTGGAATCAAGATTACAGGGAGAAATATCAATAACCTCAGATATGCAGATGACACCACCCTTATGGCAGAAAGCGAAGAAGAACTAAAGAGCCTCTTGATGAAAGTGAAAGAAGAGAGTGAAAAAGTTGTCTTAAAGTTCAACATTCAGAAAACTAAGATCATGGCATCCAGTCCCATCACTTCATGGCAAATAGACGGGGAAACAATGGAAACAGTGGCTGACTTTATTTTGAGGGGCTCCAAAATCACTGTAGATGGTGATTGCAGCCATGAAATTAAAAGACGCTTACTCCTTAGAAGGAAAGTTATGACTAACCTAGACAGAATATTAAAAAGCAGACATTACTTTGCCAACAAAGGTCTGTTTCGTCAAGGCTATGGTTTTTCCAGTAGTCATGTATGGATGTGAGAGTTGGACTATGAAGAAGGCTGAGCACCGAAGAACGGATGCTTTTGAACTGTGGTGTAGAGAAGACTCTTGAGAGTCCCTTGGACTGCAAGGAGATCTAACCAGTCCATCCTAAAGGATATCAGTCCTGGGTGTTCATTGGAAGGACTAATGTTGAAGCTGAAACTCCAATACTTTGCCACCTGATGCGAAGAGCTGACTCAATGGAAAAGACCCTGATTCTGGGAAAGATTGAGGGCAGTTGGAGAAGAGGACGACAGAGGATGAGATAATAGGATGGCATCACCGACTCAATGGACATGAGTTTGGTTAGACTCCGGGAGTTGGTGATAGATAGGGAGGACTGGAGTGCTGCAGTTCATGGGGTTGAAAAGAGTCGGACATGACTAAGCGACTGAACTGAACTGAACTGAAACTTAATTATTTTAAGCTTAGTTCTAACTATATATAAAACTCTTTCACTTTTCACAAACCTTATCACTTTCTGTAGTCATTACTGTGTTCTTCCACCCTAAAAAACCACCTGTAAGTCAGGCTTACTTCCTTTTCCCTTCACAAAATGCAATTTCATTCCTCATACCCTTTTCACCAAAAACACACTTCCTACTTCCCTTAAGCAACCAAGAACTGACTTTTATATTAGCATTTTATAGATTGGTGAGCATAAAGACCAGTGATAGTTTCTAAAACGTTTGTTTTCTTAGAGAGAACATTTTAGGATGGCACTAAACATCAGTTATTTTAAATCCCAAATCTCTTTAGTTTCTCTGTAACAGGTAATCAGTGTTTAGTAGTAAATGTTCCAAATTCTTATTTTATTTGGAAATGATTTAGCTATTCAGTAGACTTCCAACACTTAGTTTAGCACAACCCTTAGAAGTTCAGGTTACCCCAATCTGGATAGACTATTTTAGACAGACATTCCTAAAGCATAATTATTCTTAACAGAGTTTATCTAAAGGCTCATATCTCATTTACATTGTTTTAGAAGTTTCTTCATTTGAGGTAATTTCCTTGCTGACGAAGTTGTAACAGATATAATAATATTTAACATATTAAACCTAGGTACAATGAGAATATTCTGCTTAATGTTAATTAATCTTAGACATGCCTACATTATTTAGATCAACAAACAAACAGTAATATCAGGTATTTAATACTGAATATTTCCCAGTTCATGTGAACCTGAAATTCATTTAGGTTACTTTCTCTTGTAATTAGAATTATTCAATTTGTAAGGGTTTACTTTTTTTTTTTTTAAGGCCAATTAGATTAGAGCTCATTTACAAACTGGTCACACCAATCAGCAATATTATAAAAAAAAAAAAAAAAAAAAGACACACACTAAGACATAAATACATCCAAATAGACACAAGAAATCCTATAGTTTTGTTTTCCAAACTTAGTTATGAATAAAAAAAAAAAATGGTTGGAGTAAGATTTTAAAAGGCTTTGTTCCCCTTTTTCTTCCTTTTGGTTTCAGGAATTAGATATGGTCTAGATAAATGATCCATAGAGCTCTGGTCTAAAGGTATAGGAGAAGTTATTTCCTCAGGGCAAGAATTCTTAAAGAGAGAAGTTTTTCTTCAAGCTTCCTCTGGAGTCTAAAGATTGTGACCACATTGTTAAAAATTGTACTTTTTTAATGTGTGTGTGACCATAGTTTTATAGCCAAAATTTAGACCAGAGAGTACTCAACTTAGCCCTGATAACAAGGGCCGATTGGTTCCAGCAGGGAATTTCCCTCTGGGGAAGTAGGGGTCTTAGTTTGATCAGACCCAGGTTATTGATTACAGGAAGAAGTCCTGGACATAAGGGAACTTCAGTTCATTTTCCTATGCTATGTCAATAAAGATATAATATTTTTAGGCCATTTTTCTTGTCATTGGATCATAGCTATAGATTGACCAGTCATTTGAAAAATTTTCCCAAGGGGTTCCCAGGTGGGGTGTGGAACCTTAGAGTGAGCAACTCACATATTAGCTCGAAAAGGTTGTACCAGATGTCTGTGCACTCAAACCAAACCAACAAACCAAATCAAACCAGAATTTCACCACCCAGGACTCACACTCCAAATGAAACAAAAGACAAAGAGATGCCCAGAAATCGAAAGTCAAGTGTCAAGAGTGCCCCAAAAAGATGATAAAGTGATGCCCAAAAGTCAAAAGCCAAATGGCATAAATGCCAAACGTGACTTCTCAGTTCCACTACACCTGTGACCTGGCAAAGTCAGTGCTAGCAGCTTTTTTAGTTCTGATAGTTTTAAGCAATTTCTTGTTGATTTTCTGCGAAGAAGTTACACTATCACTTCCTGTTTTAGAAGCTTCTAGATACCAAAGCATGGCCAGCCTTTTCTAATTGTGCACACAGAAGTATTAATTTTAGAATATCAAAAGAACCCCAATTTGGCCATTTTAGGATAAGATCTCTTTTAGTATAATCTCTCCAGTTAATTAGGTACTTGCAAGTATGAGCTCCATATGCATTGTACATGAATCTGGCTAGAGTGTTAGTCAGAGGCTGGCTTTCTGACACCCCTTTCTTTCTGTTGAGAGATTCTGTCTCTCATTTTAAGCTGAATTTGTCTGGGATAAAAATCACTAGTGAACTTGTATAGTGGGCCCATGTGCTGCTTGTGAGCTTAACTCCTACAGGAGTCACCCTAGAGTCGTTTCAGCCCGTCTTACGTGTCTCAGATTCTGCCTCTGGCAATCTAAGACCACCGTGCCTGCTCAGGTCGCTGAATGATCAGTTCTTATGTGTGACCCCTGGATGATCAAGTATTTTAATTAATGAGTGGGTTTCCCTATGGGAACACTGCAGGGTATGAGGACTAGGTCTCCACCACTCCCATAAATTTCTCAGTCACCTGAGAAAACCGAAACTGGCCGGGAAGAGTCTTGTCCCTTTTCTTCAGAGCAAAGCTCTCTTGTATTTTCCTCACTTTTATCCTGACAAATTCTATAAAGGAAGTCAAATTGAGGAAAAGTGTCAGATCAGCCTCTTACTTAGCCGCTTAGCCAAGACCATTCAGTCCCCTACAACGGAGCCACCTCAGCATCTTTCAGTCGAGCCCTGGGTATTCCTCAATTTTTTCCCAATCGAGCCCCCCTACCCAGTACCTTTCCCCTGGGTGGGCAATTCTTCTGGCATCTTTCAGCCAGCCCCCCACCCAGTATCTTTGGACTGGGTGGGAATTCCTCAGTATCTTTCAACCGAGCCCCACTCAATCGTCTAGACCATGAGTGGGTATGCCCTAGATGTTTTACCTGGGCCCGCACCCCCTCCTCCAGTATCTTTCCTACTAGGAGGGGGCAGGTAACCCGCCCCACTCCCAAATAAAACTCAGAATCTCAACCAATACGGGAGATTCAAAAACCAGGAGAGACTTACCCAAATTCATCTGCACTCCCTGAGGAGGCCAATGGGTGCAAGGGGCCACTGCTGGTACCAAAGCTCCAGTTCCTCTGGAATCCAGTCAAAGGAAGGAAGTCCACTCTGGGTCCCTTTGTGGTCGCCATAACTGTCAACTAAAAAAATATGTACCACTTGAGAGTTGTGAGTTAAATTTTATTTGGGGCAAAATGAGGACTGCAGCCCGGGAGGCAGCACTCAAGCTGTACATCTTCTTTTAGTCCTTTTTTTAGTCGACATTTGTTTACTTTTGGGAGAAGAATAGCTTTATAAAAACAAGGATGTCCAGTAATGGAAAACATTCATTCACCAAACATGTCTCTGATAACAAAAATGATGGTTAAGTTATGGGTTTTTAATGGTGACCAATATTTATCTTGAATATAGGAAGATGGAGAAAGTAGGGAAGAAGGGTGACAGATGCTGGGCAGCTAATTACACTATAACTAAATTAAATTCTAATTATTATTATGAAGGAGAACTACATAATGCTATGAAGATTTTTAATTGTAGCACCTTACCTAGTTTGGAGAATTAAGGAGAGAGTACCTAGGGGAATGACATCATGAGAAATTCTAAGTAAGGGAAGGGTGGGGAGAGGAAGGGATTCCCTGGTGGCTCAATCGGTAAAGAATCCGCCTGTAATGCAGAGACCTGTGTTCAGTCCCTGGGTTGAGAAGATCCCCTGGGGAAAGGCATGGAAACCCACTCCAGTATTCTTGCCTGAAGAATCCCCATGGACAGAGGAGCCTGGCAAGCTACAGTCCATAGGGTCACAAAGAGTCAGACACAACTGAGCGACTGAGCACAGCACAGCACAGGGGAGAGAACAATAGGTCACCAGACAATGGAAAGATTGTATAAAAGCTCCAGGCAGCAGACAGAAGATTCAGTGATGAGCATAGCAAGAGGGGTGACTGAGAGTGCATGGTGCCTGACACAGATTAGAGAAAATTAAGTTTAGTGGTGAACACCAGGGAGCTGGATATACACTGACATGGTGATCTCCTATCTGGAAAGCTTTCTTGCTGACCTCCAGAGAAGAACTCTCTGTCCATTGACCTCACTGAATGTGTGAGCTAGACTGAACTCCTCCCATCACAAGACTGTGTATACTCTGTCACTCACACTACTTGACCCTTTATTGTGGTTGCAATTTAACCCCTAGGATAGTGTGAGAATTGGACCTCTTGAAGGGTGATTCTTTTGTAAAGGAAAATCATTGCAATTATATAACCTGTATAAAAATAAGATTTTCCTTCTCTTGGTAATTTATACATTATTTCTTTTTCTTTTCTAATTTCAGTATCTTGTCATTTTAGTATTTCCTATATGATAAATAATTGTGTTGCTATTAGAAATTTTATATTTCTCCTTTTAATGTGTTCAGTGTCTCTTCATTAAATATCATGCTGGTCTTTGTCTTAAAACACAATTTTTTTTCAATTGCATTAACATGCAATTATTGAATTATAGGCCATTAAAAGTTACTGTATTTTAAAACAGAAGTGCATGTTTAATTTTTAAAGTTTTTTTTTTTCCACTGTGTTATACAACTTCTCTGAATTGGGACACACTTTTCTATTTCGAGAATGAAAAACTGTCTGATAGAGTTGAGGATGGTATAAACTACAATGTAGCATGGGGGATGCAGGCAGAGGCGGTGGCACTTTTAACAAGTATCCACACACATCTCTTTCCCAGTGTCCTACTGTTTCATGTTTCATGTCTCAAAGTACATGCCAGAGGTATTCAAACTCTTGTAGATGATATTCCACATTTGATTCCTTAAGATTCCCCATGATAAGAACAGTCTAGATCACAGATATAGACTTGTTTCATCAGGTACACTATGAAGCATCCCATAGATATGTCTAGTCCTGAAAGTTATACCTCTTAAAGCTAATAGTCCTTATTTCTTCTTCTGAATCATCTCTGGTTCCCCAACTCCACCAAGATTCAAACTGTCCAGGTGATGATGTGTTTGGCCATGAAGAAAGATACCTTGTCATCCAGTGTGAGTAAGTAGAGGAGAAAATAAGAAACATTCTCCACTTAGTTTGTTCTGCTTTATTTGCTAAACCCATAGACTCTCCTGAAGTAGGGCAGGCAATCAAAGGCACAGGCTTGGAGTTGCTGTCGAATACATGTTTTCTTCTCAGAGCAAAATTAAAGCCAGTGCCACTTGCTGTAGTGTCATTGTCTATATCATGGAGATGTAATAACTTGTCTTAAGCAGACCTTTCTCCCAGTATATAACTCCCTTAGCTGGAAGCCCTACCAATGTGACATAATTTGAAAGAAGAGAGGGAGAGTTATAAATTATATGACATTATAATTAAATGTGAAAGTGTCGCTCATCAGGTGGCCATACCATTCAAAAAGACCTTCCCAGCTCATTGCACTGTACTTCTTAATTTGGTTCTTAGAGGCAGTTAATTTTCTCTGTAATTGAAAGAATATCCATTGTGAATGATTTCTAGTGGCAAGTGAACATGATGATGATCTGCTCAACTGGTCAGTGGGTGTTGAACTATTTTCTTTTATTAATTTACAATGATTTCTTCATGTCCTCTGAATTTCTAACTTGATTTCAGAAAAGGTCATTCCTTCAAAAAGGGGTGTTGTAGCTGGCTGTAATCAGTCATCTTGCTGTCAGTTTTAAGGGGGAAAAAAAGACTGGCAGATCAGGTGCACAAAGAGGAAAATTAACCTAACATAACCTTAGGTTTATGAGACTGAAAAGCTAGTTAAGTGGGCTGTGGACTGTTCACTGTAGTAAAACACCTCTGTGAGTTGTAAAGTAAAATAAAACTCTCCATGGAAATACTTCAACTGTGCCTAAAGCAAACTATTTTACATTTTCTCCTGTGGGAAAATGATTGTGATTAGGTTTATAAGACACTTAACTCAGCACAAGAAACATTGTTTGATGATGCTTTCCAAGGCTACTGACAACAGTGATGATTCTCATTTAGAATTGGACTTCAATTCTTTCAAAATTTCAATAAATACTTCAATCAGTATAAGTTCAAGTTTCCCAGACCTTCAAATAATTACCTGACTCAATATAAGGACTCTTTATATTGTTTTCTTAAATTTGCACAGTACCTCTCTAAGGAGCACAGAGTGGTTTCCAGACCATATCTCATTAATTATTCTAAAAGCACTCCCAGGGGAGAAGGTCAAGAGAAAATAGAAAATAGTTTTTCTATGTAAAAGGAAACATATCTTCCATCCATACGTACCGTCTCTGTATATGTGACCATAGCTTCTATTGTTAAGTAAGCAGAGATTCCTCCAATGATAATCTTTAAGCTTGCTTTTTATTCATGGCTATAATTTAAAATAAAAAAAAAAATTTCCTTCTGACATATTCTTTAAGGTAACAAGAAATTGAAAGTAGCCTTGCTTATACTGAGTAAAATAAAGAACATGTGACAGAGTCTTGTAGGACTTGTTCAAGCTAGTATAAGAGAGAAAAAAACTGCAGAAAAGAAGTGGGTCATATTTATGGAAATGTGAAGTTCCTGGTGAGTTATCATTGTTGCAAACACCAGTGAGATTTCAATTAGCTTATTACGGGACATATGGAGCAAGTGGACAGTTTCTAAAGTAGTTAGTGATGTAGCATGATAGTGGGATGCTATCAAAGGCAATCTCTCAAAACACACTGAAAAGAAATGAGGTGTAAGCAGGAGTTTTCCATTTTTTTTAATGCCAATATTTATTTATGGAGAAGAGATGGAGGCTTGAGGACAAACTCTTGATAGCCTGCCATCCACTTCTCATCAATTCTATATGGAAACAAGTTTCAAGAGCCATTGAAGTGCCAGAAATTTTGTGGGTTATCTTCTGGTTTCAATTCAAGCCTAGACCAACACCCAGTCTGAGTGATCCAGTGCTTTCTGGGAAGGAACAGCCAGTCCTCAGCAGAAGTACTGGGGATAACTCTGGATCCCAGAAACACACTGAGTTTGGAGGATCAAGGGGTGGAAAGCAACAGAAAAAGATCAACAAGAACATCAACAGACCTGCAGAATGAGAGCCTTTTGAAATTCCTTTGGTTACTGATTAGACAGGACTCAGGCAATGTTAACAAGCTGCTGAAATAAGCAGAAAACAGGCAGACTGAGACTGCAGAAGCAAAGTTCTCTTACACGGTTCCCAACTCCTCCTCCTGGCAGTAGCAGGAAGGCAAGGATTAAGGCCTCAGTCAACCTGGAGGAGCAGGATGGTGAACGGGTCCTCAAGGAGGTGAACAGCTCTTGTCTAGGGAAATTAGTCTCTGAGAACCACTGGGAGTAGCCACCACGCTTAGACACCAGCAGTGGCAGCCACTATGGCACAGAGAGGCAGAGGGCAGGCCAGCATCTGGGGAAGTGGTTCAACAGGGAAAGTCATTCTTCCTTGAAAGACAGCTGGCAGAGCCCCCCCAAGAGAAATACAGGTCCTCCTACACTGAGACAGATGCCCAGCAGTATGGGGCTGGCACCCAGCTCAGCAACTTCACCAAAACCAGAGAGAAACCATGGAGAAAACAGATTTCCTGTCAAGATCGCCTATGGGCCAGTGCCCTCAAGGAAACACATATTAAAAACGATAACTCAAATGTCACAGATGTGGAAAGAGCATAGAATTGAAAACTAGAAGATCTTTCTAAAAAAAGCGCCAAGCTTTTCATATGTATAACGTTCTTTATGTTAAATATCCTATGGAATGGATCAAAGGAGGGCTTACCACCGTTTTAGATGAAGAGAGAGCATCCTGGAGAAATTAATTCAACTGTTTCAGGCATTCAATTCCCTTTTAGAAATCCAGTCTCTTGTTATTTGACAAGGAGGGAAATTCATGCTTTTTTATACATAACTTTAATCTCACTTATTTAAAGATTCAATGATAACATGTGTTATAATATTGGCTCATGCTTACCCTTTTTTTTTAAGCATTTTAAACATCCCTGTAAATAAGTTAGTAGTTCTTATTCCTACATCACTACAATGTATAAATTATTATATTAATATATTAAAATGAATATATAAAAACTATATTCACATTTAATTTAGACTTCTAATTAATGTGGTTGTGACTAGACTAACTTTAGCCTTATTCTTCTAATCTCAAATATTCCTTAACTAATCTCCTTCCACCCACTATGGGCTATGCTGTACACTGGGCTACAAAGATGAATAGGAGAAAGTTGACTGTTTAGGAATTCTCTAAAGGGGAGAAAAAGAGGTTAAACAATGTGCTAAAGGACATCTAGATGCGATGCACTGCAGGGTGGTAGTGGTTTAGTCACTAAGTCATGTCCAACTCTTGTGACACCATGGATTGTAGCCCACCAGGCTCTTCTGTCCATGGGATTTCCTTTTAGGATCAGATAAAGGAGAGGAGAGATTAGAAGTTCAAAGTTACTAGCTTGTTCACTTAGCTGATGACTATTTCTTGAGTATAAAACATTCTTTGCCATGGAAGGTATTCTAGCAGGTTCTTCACAGCCCAGAGGAGGGGTGGGGCACCTCACTGCATAGTTAGCTCCCTGTTGTAGGGGATGTGGTCTGGTTACTTCCCAGGACTATACCATAGCTGCTGACTTTCATGCCCAGCCCCCCTCACACAGGGCATTGCTCTTGTGTGCGGTTTTTCAGGTGATTCACAACTGTTCACCTCTTTCTCCCCTCTCTTCCTCCCAGCCCTCATTCATCCCTGTCCAATAAAATGGTGAATGCATACATAAAAAACTCTATCTTTCCTGCCCTCTTTCCTCATGCTTTCTTTAGTGCCTCAAACCACCCACTTCAGTTCAGTTCAGTTCAGTCACTCAGTCGTGTCCGACTCTTTGCAACCCCATGAACCACAGCACGCCAGGCCTCCCTATCTATCACTAACTCCTGGAGTCTACCCAAACCCATGTCCGTTGAGTCGGTGATGCCATCCAACCATCTCATCCTCTGTCGTCCCCTTCTCCTCTTGCCCTCAATCTTTCCCAGCATCAGGGTCTTTTCCAACGAGTCAGCTCTTCGCATCAGGTGGCCAAAGTACTGGAGTTTCAACTTCAACATCAGTCCTTCCAATGAACACCCAGGACTGATCTCCTTTAGGATGGACTGGTTGGATCTCCTTGCAGTCCAAGGGACTCTCAAGAGTCTTCTCTACACCACAGTTCGAAAGCATCAATTCTTCTGTGCTCAGCTTTCTTTATAGCCCACCTCTCACATCCATACATGACTACTGGAAAAACCATAGCCTTGACTAGACGGACCTTTGTTGGCAAAGTAATGTCTCTGCTTTTTAATATGCTGTTTAGGTTGGTCATAACTTTCCTTCCAAGGAGTAAGCATCTTTTAATTTCATGGCTGCAATCACCATATGCAGTGATTTTGGAGCCCAGAAAAATAAAGTCAGTCACTGTTTCCACTGTTTCCCCATCTATTTGCCACCACCTTATCATGTGTCAAATTCTTTCAATAAAATTTTTTACAAAGCTTTCTGTTAACAGCATAGTACAGACCTTAATATTTTCTGCAGGTCAACAAGCATTGAATCTAAGTGTGAGGTGTTAGTCTCCTCTTTTCATGTCTTCCCTCTTTCTAGAGTCTCTTGCTGACCAAACTGACTTGGAGGAAAACATACTCTGACCAAATCTTATTAAAGAACCCTCCTTCCAAAAAGCCCCCTAATATCTTTTTTTGATGAGGTAGCAACAGATGATGGAGAAGCTCTATACAGTCAGCAAAAACAAGATCCAGAGCTGATTGTGGCTCAGATCATGAATTCCTTATTGCAAAATTCAGACTTAAATTGAAGAAAGTAAGGAAAACCACTAGGCCATTCAGATATGACCTAAATAAAATCCCTTACAATTACACAGTGGAAGTGACAAATAAGATTCAACGGATTAGATCTGATAGAGTGCCTGAAGAACTATGATGGTGGTTCTTAACTTGTACTAGAGACAGTGATCAAAACTATCCCTAAGAAAAAGAAATGCAGAAAGGCAAAATGGTTGTCTGAGGAGTCCTTACAAATAGCTGTGAAAAGAAGAGAAGTAAAAGGCAAAGGAGAAAAGGAAAGGTATACCCATCTGAATGCAGAGTTCCGAAGAATAGAAAGGAGAGAAAAGAAACTCTTCCTAATTGAAAAGTGCAAAGAAATCAAGGAAAACAATTGAATGGGAAAGACTAGAGATCTCTTCAAGAAAATTAGAGGTACCAAGGGAACATTTCATGCAAAGATGAGCACAATAAAGGATAGAAACTGTGTGAATCTAAAGAGGCAGAAGATATTAAGAGGTGGCAAGAATACACAGAAGAACTATACAAAAAAGATCTTAATAACCCAGATAACCAGGATGGTGTGATCACTCACCTAGAGCCAGACATCCTGGAGTGAAAGGTCAAGTGGGCCTTAGGAAGCATCACTATGAACAAAGCTAGTGGAAGTGATAGAATTCCACCTGAACTATTTCAAATCCTAAAAGACTGATGCTTTGCACGTGTTGCACTCAAAATACTAGCAAATTTGGAAAACTCAGCAGTGACCATAGGTCAGTTTTCATTCCAATCCCGAAGAAAGGCAATGCCAAAGAATGTTCAAACTACAACACAATTGCACTCATTTCACAAGCTAGCAAAGTAATGCTCAAAACTCTCCAAGCTAGGCTTCGACAGTATGTGAACCAAGAACTTCCTGATGTACAAGCTGGATTTAGAAAAGGCGGGGGAACCAGAGATAAAATTGCCAGCATCCATTGGATCATAGATAAAGCAACAGAATTCCAGAAAAGCACCTACTTCTCTTCATTGACTACACTAAAGCTTCTGATTGTGTGGATCACAACAAACTGTGGAAAATTTTTAAAGAGATGGGAATGCCAGACCACCTTACCTGCCTCATCAGAAATCTATATGCAGGTCAAGAACAAACATTTAGAACCAGATGTGGAACAATGGACTGGTTCCCAATTGGGAAAGGAGTACATCAAGGCTGTATATTGTCACTGTCACCCTGCTTATTTAACTTCTATGCAGAGTACATCATGCGAAATGCCAGGCTGGATGAAGCACAATCTGGAATCAAGATTGCTGGGAGAAATATCAATAACCTCAGATACGCAGATGACACCACCCTTATAGCAGAAAGTGAAGAGTAACTGAAGAGCCTCTTGATAAAAGTGAAAGAGGAGAGTGAAAAAACTGGCTTAAAACTCAGCATTCAGAAAACTAAGATCATGGCACCCACTCCCATCACTTCATGGCAAATAGAAGGGGAAACAGTGGAAATGGTGAAAAACTTTATTTTCTTGGGCTCCAAAATCACTGTAGATGGTGATTGCAGCCATGAAATTAACACGCTTGCTCCTTGGAAGAAAAACTATGACCAATATATACAGCACATTAATAAGCAGAGATATTACTTTGCCAGCAAAGGTCCATATAGTCAAAGCTATGGTTTTTCCAGTAGTCATGTATGGATGTGAGAGTTGGACCATAAAGAAGGCTGAGCACTGAAGGATTTATGCTTTTGAACTTTGGTGTTAGAGAAGACTCTTAAGAGTTCTTTGGACTGCAAGGAGATCAAAGTAGTCAATTCTAAAGGAAATCAGTCCTGGCTGTTCATTGGAAGGACTGATGTTGAAGCTGAAGCTCCAATACTTTGTCCACGTGATGTGAAGAGCTGACTCATTGGAAAAGACCCTGATGCCAGGAAATACTGAAGGCAGGAGGAGAAGAGGATGACAGAGGATGAGACGGTTGGATGACATCACCGACTCAATGAACATGAGTTTGAGCAAACTCCAGGAGATGGTGAAGGACAAGGATGCCTGGAGTGCTATAGTCCATATGGTTGTGAAGAGTCGGACACGACTGAGTGACTGAACAACAACAACAACCGTACTGATGTGGTATGTCTAGAACACTACTTTAAAATATGCACACATATATACCCCATTTTCTCAGCTTTGTAGTTTAACTTAGAGACCATGAAGGAAGCAGCAAATGATGGACAAAAATGGTTAAAGCCATAATTTATGACAAAGCATTGAAGACAAAAATATTACTTGTTTACTGTATATCTTATACTGTTAGTGAACTCACTAGTGCACATGTACAAAATGAAACGATTCATATCAGGTGGAGGAGAGATTACAGGCTTCCCTGAAAAAGCATGAAATATCATGGATTATGATGTTCTGGTTATGAGCATTCCAGTCTTCTCAGGTTTGGAGCATTGATGGCTGCTGACTTGAAACCAGACATGACCTCAGAAAGGATGACGTGGATATAAATAGACAGTATCATCAAGAAGTGGAACTCCTCTGTACCCATTCCTCTAATATTTTTAAAACACTATATTTGACATAAGTTTTACCTTAATAAAATATTAATATGTATCTAGGTGGACATCTCATTCCCCATGAAATCACCTCTTATTCAACTGGATATAGATGGATGTTTAGAAATACTTATTGTCCATAAAACTGACCAATTTCAAAGTTTACAAAGTAGAACTCTATTCAAAAGGCTATTATATATTTTAAGTTAAAAGAAAAAAAAAAAACCTCTTGATTCTTTTCTCCAATATTTTTATAAAATAATATTTTTAAACTATAATTTTAATTACTTTCCTCATTCTATTACATGAATCT
Organism: Giraffa tippelskirchi; assembly: GCF_054371585.1. Classification (NCBI taxonomy): domain Eukaryota; kingdom Metazoa; phylum Chordata; class Mammalia; order Artiodactyla; family Giraffidae; genus Giraffa; species Giraffa tippelskirchi. The sequence continues at coordinate 81,741,998 of NC_137275.1, read as the reverse complement.
ATTAGAATTTGTTTAAGAAGTCCTGACTTTTAGACATCTCATCTACATTCTTTTAATCATACATTATTATAAAAGATGCTTTAGCAAACATTATCATAAAATTTTACAAACCATAACTATTTTCTCAGCATAGAATTTTAGAAATGAAATTTGTCAGTAAATATGTATGCATATAGTATAAGGATTTTAGTACTTATCCCTAATTATACTTTAGAAATATATCAATTTATAACTGATGGTTTATGTAAGGGGAAGATAATAAGGATATCTCATTATAGTAGCTGGGAAAGAAAGAGCAACATATGAGTATATAATATTTGAGAATAGAAATTCAAAGGATAAGAATTATCCTCTCCCCCTTTGAGATTTCAAAATCTTCTTTTTGAAATCTCATTTAGGAAAAGTTAAGACATTACATTTTTTAGCAAATTAAGCAATATCCTAACTCTTATGAATGGGGTTATAATTTCTCCTGGAAAAAAAAGTGAAGGTGATAGTCACTCAGTCATGTCCAGCTCTTTGCTACCCCTTGGACCATAGCCCCCCTGGCTCCTTTGACCATGGAATTCTTCAGGCAAGAATACTGGAGTGGGCAGCCATTCCCTTCTCCAGGGGATCTTCCCAACCCAGGGACTAAACCTGGGTCTCCTGCACTGAAGGCAGATTCTTTATCATCTGAGCTACCAGGAAGCCCTAATTTCTCCTAGGCTAGTTATATTAAATAAATAATTTAATTATGTTTTGTTTTAGTTTAGGAGTAAAAGTAGAGTTATTCCTTTCCTTGGATTGTTTTAAAGTATTAATAAAGATCATTTTCAAGGAATAAGATTATGAGGTATTTTATTTTCTTCTTTATAAATTCATGTTTAATTTTTTTTTAAAGCCAATAAAAACTTCTACAAGATTGAAGGACAAAATTAGGATATTGATATTTTAATTTTTAATTCCCCTTTCTTGATGATTCCACTGATTGGTACTGAGAAGCTTTGCAAGAGTAATGTTCTTTATGTAATAAAATTCCATTCTGTTTTAGAAACTCCAAGGGCAGCGGCAACAGCAAAATATGAAGTAAAAGAAAATTTCAACTACAGTACACAATGTTGATGACTTTTTGTTCTTGAGATGGAGTGAGGAGAAATGCAAGAACTAGCAAAAGGCCTTATGGTGAACCCTATTGATCTTGCAAAGTTGTCAATAGTTTTTGAAACAGAGTATATTCCCTCATGTTTGGCAAAGCTTCAGATGAGCAGTTAAATGTTGAGATGGGATATCTGAATTGAACCTCTGAACTTTTAGAGGTTCACCTGTCATCTGTGAATGCATATAATCAGATCCTCTCTTTTTCTCTCTGCTTTCCCTCTGGCAAAATCTCCAGCATTAATTCCTCCCATTTTATCATCTTTCAGAATTTTCCCTACTACAGACAAAGCAGCGACAGGCCAGTCAAGAGCTCATTTCCATTGAGAGTTCAGGGACACATGGCATCCTACCTTAATACTCAAAATCAAAATAGACTACCCATCATCGACCTCCTAGAAATAAAACAACTCTGCTATTCTTTCTGTGAAAATTAACATTTCTAAAGGGTTGAGTTTGGCAGGCAAATCTTCTTGGCCAGCTCTTAACATATTATTATCTTCTCCCTGTAGAGTTGTTAGGTATCCTGTTATAATAGCACAGAACTGATTCCGACTCCCTTCTGCTAATAACTCTCTGATTTTCCTTCCCTAATGAATGGAAAATAAGATAAGGGACAAAGAGGTTTTCAGGGTTCTTTTTTTGTTTTTGTTTTGCTTTTTGGGTCTGTGTGTGTATGTGTACGTGTGTGTGTGTCTTTTTATCAGAATCTTTAAACGTATGTTAATTTAGCAATTCCATTTTTGGATAAATTGATAAAGTCTTCATATGCTCAAAGCCTGCCAGCTTCTTCTTAGATATTGGTCTTGATAGTTTCATTGAGAAAACGCATGCAAGCCTCTTTCCTTCTGCTAGGGACACATTCTTCAGCTACATGGAGTTGGACAGCCTGGTTTTCATCTGTAGACTTGGGAAATATTGAAACTCCTTTTTTATTTCCAAACTAGTTGTACAGTGTGAAAAAGTAGAGGAAAAGCTATGAGTTTAATACTACCTTTTAAAACAGTTTCACAATTTGATTACTAATTCATAACTTTTTCTACAACCAAAACAACTTATGCAGCAACTCTCTTGAATGTATCGTAAAAGGGGACCCTTAATATAGTGCCTAATATTTGAAAAATCTGCAATGCAGATATTCAGGGGCCATGCTATTTTAATTGCCTTGCAACATGCTTTGCAAACTTTTTACTAGGGTTCCTCAAGGGCAAAGCCTTTACTCACTGTATCTCAGCACTGAGTCTAATATATACGAATCTCATCTCAAAATTTACTTTTTCCATGAAATAATTACTTTGGGGAATTATGAAACCCTGAACAATGTGTTGGTAGTGAAGTAGGGAAGGGAAAGACTGTTACAGAAGTTCTTGATTGAGATAATTAAATAAGTGCTGTGAATCACCAGCTTCCTCACAGTGGTAGCAGCTCCAGCCACACATGCTCTTAAACTCAAGAGCAGCATGAGAGAGTGCACTGCTCTTCAACTTGTCATCACTTTAGCAAAAGTCTTAGATTCCAGTGTGATTGGTTCTTAGCGACATGGCTTCAGTCACATGTTCATATCTGACAGGGGAGAAAGTTACGTCCTGATTCCAAGTGAAAGTTGTATCCTGATCCCAGCATTTTGTCACTGAAGAAATGCTCCATGTTAGAGATGATGAGTGGAGCCCTCCCCAAACCACCTGAGTTGAGAATGGAGAAAAACAGTTCTGTCCCCATAATATTTTGAGGGTTATTGCTGGATGTGGGGTTGTTGTTGTTTAGTCACTGAGTTGTTTCCGACTCTTTTTGACCCCCTGGACTACAGCATGCAGGCTCCTCTCTCCCCCAGTATCTCCCAGAGCTTGCTCAATTTCATATCCATTGAGTCGGTGATGCTATCTAACCATCGCATCCTCTGCCAACCCCTTCTCCTTTTGCCTTCAATCTTTCCCAGCATCAGGGTCTTTTCCAATGAATCAGTTCTTTGCATCAGGTGGCCAAAGTATTGGAGCTTCAGCTTCAGCAACCATCCTTCCAATGAATATTCAGGACTGATTTCTTTTTAAATTTACTGGTTTGATCTTCTTGCTGTCCAAGGGACTCTCAAGAGTCTTCTCCAGCACCACAATTTGAAAGCATCATTCTTCAGCACTAAGCCTTCTTTGTGATACAGCTCACACATCTGTACATGACTACTGGAAAAACCATGGCTTTGATGATACGAACCTTTATTTGGCAAAGTAATGTCCCTGATTTTTAATATGCTGTCTAGGTTTGTCATAGTTTTCCCATGTATGCACACACACTTACTCAAACACACTCATACACAAACGTCCACTATGATTAGTTACTCCAGTCAGACTGACATTTATCCTCATGCTCTTTCCACTCCAGTAAGAGACTGTGTGATGTCTTAGAGAGAAGTTAGATGCTGAGAAAGAAAATTCCGGTGCTTACTAGTTTCTGTCTCAATTTGATTGCCTGATTTAAAATTAAGGAGAATTTCTTATGTATCTAAAAATAGTGAGCTATATTTGATTTTAAGATGAATGTAAAGGATCTGAGCTACAAAATTCTGTATGTCTGAGTGTTTGTATTTAGATCTTCTTGTGGCAGCATTCTCCCAGTTATATTAAAAATAAATAAATAAGTTGCTATTTACTATTCTTCAGCACTGTGCCAAGCATTTCAATCTTATTTAATCTTTACAGAAACCCCATAAGAGAGTGTATTTATTTTAGTTGTAATTTATTCCCTCAAAATACCACCTCAACTGGCATAAATAACAAACCCATTTATTATCTGAAGGAGTAAAACATATAAAGGTGGAGTATTGTCAGATAGGCTATGAACAGGGCTCAAGGGATTTCTTAATTTGCCTCTGGGTTATCTTTATCTTAAGCTATCCGCCCTCATGGTGTAAGAAAACTGCCATTAACTATTGAAACAATATCCATCTGTGTTTACTTTCAAAGGAGAAAGAAATCTTCCTCCCTTCCAGTATGGTGAAAGAAATAAATCTTTCCTTTTATTTTGAACCATATAACTCAGATTCCATACCCACAATTGGGTTTAAAGTGTCTCCAGGAGAATGTCATATGCTGATTAGACAAAGCCTACCATAAGTCCATAAATCAATCACTGGGCTAGACAAATCAGGACCCAGTACTGGAGATGGAGGTGGAATCACCTTTCCCCAAGTCCTCTGGGTTGCTTGAGGACAGGGTAGAAGGCTTAAGAACTGTAGCAACCATGTTATTTGTCACCAATACTGGGATACTTTTGAGAGTGACAAATGCTAAACTGAACAGAATGCCATTGTAACAGACATAAACTGAAGCTATTCCATGCCAACAAGGACTTATGATTACCCTACATTTTGTACTGAGTTAACAATAAACATTTTCTACTACAGAGAGTATTATTATCATAGCCATCTTAGTAATCAAGGCACAAAGTATAGAATGGTCGAGCACTTGCTTGGAATTACAAAGTACTGATCTGGGATTAAAATTATCACAAGTATTTCATATTCGCTTCTAGATGACTCAGTTGACCACAGAGCAGTTTATTTACCTTCTGTTCTGAGAAGAGTAGATAAGCAGCACTTTTCAAATGATGTTTCTCAAATTGATTTATTTTCATTTACTGTCTTCTATGCTAATACTTCTCTGCTATTAAGTATTTTTACTTCTAATATTGAATAATTTAATCTGCATTGTGATCCTTTCTTCTCTAGAGAAGAAATACACCTTAGTGAGAGTCAAACAAAAGCACATCAAACTATAGATTGGTGGCCTCATAAATAGCAGCACTGTGATACTGTACCAGCCCTCTTCAGCTTCTGAATGCATCAAATATGAACTGACAAGTGTATATGTCCTGAAATGACACACACACCAAATGCTAATCAAGTGCTTACCTTAGAAATCCAATTAGAAGTGAAATCACACTCCTTCTTTTAATTATTTGCAGTGAATAAGTCAGCCAAATATTCTCTCCTGTGGAATATAAGAAATTATTATAAGATCCAGAGTGTGAATTTTTAGTTTAATAACATGTACTACTTCCTTGGTTGATGTTAACAAGAGAGATTTAAGAGTTTACTTTCAAATGTTTACTTTCAAATATTTACTTCCAAGTCTGTACCTATAGAACAGCTATTTCCTGTCAGATACAAATAGCAAAATTTCTATAGTTGAAAGACATTCTAAACATCTCAGGACATTTCCAGTTCTCCTCTGAGCTGGAAAAACTGTTACTTGAAAACACTTTAAAGCATAACATGTATTTCTCCAAATATCGTGGATGTCTCTTAGGTCAGCTGTTTTTTACAAGCCACTGAACACACAATACATGCAGTCGCCCTTTCCAGTGTAGTACATATGATGGGTTACAAGTGATATAAGGTAAAGAAAGCATCTCTTACTTGAAACTCCAAATATATCTAAATCAGTACAAATAGGATGAAATAAATCTGATTGTTTTCAAATGGACTGTCTGCAACAATTAGAACTGTTGCCAATTAATGTTTCTTCTCTGTCTCTAGGACCTTATCTAGAGTGATGTGAATTTTTGAGATATTTGTGTATGTCAGTATAGCACAATTTACATGCCCACTACAGGAAGGAAGGGGGGCAGGGAGAGAGGGAAAGAAAAAAGATAAACACACACGCACACACACACACAGAATATGTATTGACAAGGGGAAATCCTACTGCTCACCGCCCTGTTTGGTGACACCTGGTTTATTCTATCAACTAACTGATCTCTCGACGTCATTCTTGATTCTCCCCTAAACTTTCTTTCTGTGCTACCACTTCTTTGTAAAGCATAAATTAGATCATGACTCTTTCTTAAATTCCACTAGTGCTCTGCTGTTACATCCCAATGTTTAGGCCACAAGGCTGAGGAAGGCCCCAGCCTACTCGTTTTACCCTGTCATCTCCCCCTCCTCCTTCCACCTGGGTCATTTCCCCCTCATTTGCCATGCTCCACGTATTTTGGTCTTCACTTTCTCCTTCAATCATTATCATGTCCGTCCCCAACCCATGTCTTTTGCATTTGGTGATTGCTTTTTTTTACCTGTTTCTCTTTCCACTGCATAATTTCTAAATCTTTGTGATGTTTATGCCAGCCTGCTCCTCATATCCAGGTTTGAACTTAAGTATTTCTGTTTCAGAGTCTCTGCTCCTGACCAACCAATACAAGACAACCAACATCTTTAAAGCACACAAATCTATTTTATCTTCTTTGTAGCACTTCTCAGTTCCTGAAATTATCTTATTTTTGCTTGTGCTATTATCCCTCATCCATAAAAATGTAATTAACCTCATAGTAAGAAATTGTTCACTGTTATACCTCTGTCCTAGAATATGTTGTTGTTTAGTTACTAAGTCATGTCTGACTCTTTTGTGACCCCATGGACTGTAACCCACCATATTCTTCTGTCCATAGGATTTCCCAGGCAAGAATACTGGAATGGGTTGCCATTTCCTTCTCCAGGGGATCTTCCCAACCCAGGGATTGAACCTGTGTCTCCTGAATTGCAAGCAGATTCTTTATCATTGTGCCACCCAATGAAGCTTAAAAAGGTTTCCCTGACCTAGAGAGGAACCCGGGCCATGTGGTGAAAGCATTGAATCCTAGCCACTAGGCCACCAGGGAACTCTAGAATATTACCTGGCACAAAGTAAGTTTTATGAAACACTTTTGGACTATTGATTGGCCACCCACTTCTCAGTCCCACTTGACAATTAAAGTTAGTATTTCAGAATATACTCTATCAGTTATTTTCTTAGACATGCTTTGTTGTTGTTGTTCAGTCACTAAGGCATGTCTGCCTCTTTGTGACACCATGGACTGCAATATACCTGTTCCCCCTGTCTTTCATTGTCTCCTGGTGTTTGCTCAGATTCATGTCCATTGAGTCAGTGATGCTATCTAACCATCTCATCCTCTGTTGCCTGCTTCTCCTTTTGCCTACAACCTTTCCCATCATCAGAAGCTTTTCCAATGAGTTGTCACTTTGCATAAGGTGGCAAGAGTATGGGAGCTTCAGCTTCAGCATCAGTCCTTCCAATGAGTAGTCAGGGTTGATTTCCTTTAGGATTGACTGGTTTGCTCTCCTTGCTGTCCAAGGGACTCTCCAGAGTCTTCTCCAGCACTACAGTTTAAAAGTGTCAATTCTTTGGTGCTCAGCCTTCTTTACGGTCTAACTCTCACATCTGTACGTAACTACTGGAAAAACCATAGCTTTGACTACATGGGCCTTTATCAGCAGTGATGTCTCTACTATGTAATATGCTGTCTAAGTTTGTCATAGCTTTCCTTCCAAGCAGCAAACATCTTTCAATTTCTACATGCTTACAGATGAGCTTTGTGACTTTACATTAAATAGTACAGTAACCATGCCACTCTATTTAACTGATACAATATCTAATCATACTATACATTACTTAATTATTCTCATATTAGTGAGCATTTAGGTCAGTTCAGTTCAGTCACTCAGTCATGTCCGACTCTTTGTGACCCCGTGGACTGCAGTACACCAGGCTTCCCTGTCCATCACCAACTCCCAGAGCTTGTTCAAACTCATGTCCATCAAGTCGGTGATGCCATCCAACCATCTCATCCTCTGTCATTCCCTTCTCCTCCTGCCTTCAATCTTTCCCAGCATCAGGATCATTTCCAATGAGTCAGTTCTTTGCATCAGGTGGCCAAAGTATTGAAGTTTCAGCTTCAGTATCAGTCTTTCCAATGAGTATTCAGGACTGATTTCCTTTAGGATGGACTGGTTGGATCTCCTTGCAGTCCAAGGGACTCTCAAGAGTCTTCTCCAACACCACAGTTCAAAAGCATCAATTCTTTGGTGCTCAACTTTCTTTATGGTCCAACTCTTAACATCCATACGTGACTATTTGGAAAAACCATAGCTTTGACTAGATGGACCTTTGTCAGGAAAGTAATGTCTCTGCTTTTTAATATGCTGTCTAGGTTTGTCATAGGTTTTCTCCCAGGGAGCAAGCGTTTTTTAACTTCATGGCTGCAGTCACCATCTGCAGTGATTTTGGAACCCAAGAAAATAAAGTCTTTCACTGTTTCCATTGTTTCCCCATCTATTTGCCTTGAAGTGATGGGACCAGATGCCATGATCTTAGTTTTTTGAATGTTGAGTTTTAAGCCAGGTTTTTCACTCTCCTCTTTCACTTTCATCAAGAGGCTCTTCAGTTCCTCTTCGCTTTCTGCCATAAGGGTTGTATCATCTGCATATCCGAGGTTATTGATATTTCTCCTGGCAAACTTGATTCCAGCTTGTGCTTCCTCCAGTCCAGCATTTCACATGATATACTCTGCATAGAAGTTAAATAAGCAGGATGACAATATACAGCCTTGACGTACTCCTTTCCCAATTTGGAACCAGTCCATTTTTCCATGGCCGTTAAGGTTTCTTCTTGACCTGCATACAGATTTCTGATGAGGTAGGTCAGGTGGTCTGGTATTCCCATTTCTTTAAGAATTTTCCACAGTTTGTTGTGTTCCACACAAAGGCTTTGGCATAGTCAATAAAGCAGAAGTAGATGTTTTTCTGGAACTGTCTTACTTTTTCTATGATCCAGCGGATGTTGGCAATTTCATCTCTGGGTCGTCTGCCTTTTCCAAATCCAGCTTGAATATCTCGAAGTTCAAGGTTCACGTACTACTGAAGCCTAGCTTGGAGAATTTTGAGCATTACTTTGCTAGTGTGTGAGATGAGTGCAATTGAGCATTTAGGTAGTTTCTAACATTTCGTTACTATAAAAATTTATTCTACAAATAATATAGGTCACCTACTTTATTTTGGTCATTATTCTAAGTATTGGGGAAACTCAGTAAAAAGAAACATCTATCTTTGTGAAGCTTATATTCCCATGAAGAGAGGTATAGAATAAGCATTTTATAGTATGATGCAAAAATAAAACAAGGAAAGGAATAATGAGCATTTGAGTCTTACAAGTTTAAAAGTTTTGCTTACCCATTTTTTACCTTTAAATTAATAACTATTCACAGTAAAAATGGGCTTCGCAGGTGGTGTTATTGGTAAAGAATCTGCCTGCTGATGTAGGAGTCTTATGAGATACAGTTTGATCCCTGGGTCAGGAAGATCCCCTGGAAGAGGGCATGGCAACCCACTCCAGTATTCTTGCTTTGAGAATCCCTGCGAATAGAGGAGCCTGGAGGGCTACAGTCCATGGGGTTCCAAAGAGTTAGACATAACTTAAGTGTTTTAGCACATATGCACAGTAAAAATAAGGACAAATGTAGGAGGCCAGTTTTTTCATAATCTTTTGGGGAGAGACCCCTGTAAAGCTTTGAATCTGCTGCTCGAAAATCTATAATTTTTTTTTTCATTTTTATCCTGGATTCTTTTAAGACTTTCTTTTCCTTTGAGTTATAACGTTTTATAAGGCTATTATAAGTCTATCTTTCAGGGTTCTTGCATGGCTCTCAATCTGAAGACACTTTGTTTTGTTTATTCTATTCGCTCAGAGTTTTGTTTCTATCATTCTCATTTTATCGCTTCCATTCTCCATATTTTGTCCGATTAGAAAACTTTTGAAAATCTTTAACAAAATTTGGAATTCTTTGTTATGTTCTTCATGTTTTTCATCACTTTGTCCATTTAGTTCATACTCTAGAAGAGACTCTCAGTTCAATTTTTCAGGTCATTTATTTGATCTTCTGCCATGTATCCTCCTGTTATTTCACCCATGTACTGAGATTATTCTTCACACAGTTGCTTCTCACTTTCCAAGTGAGATTGCAGAGTCACTTCCTGTGTAGCGCTGGGAACAGATTTTTTCATTTATAAATGGGAGTAGGATTTATACCTATACCTATGGCTGTTACATGTTAACATTCAGCAGCCTATAAATGTTAGATTTCTTTTAAAAGGATGAAAATAAGAGCCCATCAACAGCTATCAAAAATAATAAATTCTCTTTTGATATGAAACAAATTAGGTTAATTTCAGATTTCCCTAACGTAGCAGTGAATACCAGAACACACATTGGAGCAATGCCTTCAAAATCCTTAAAGGCAATGTGACTCAATGATTTTTATTCCCAGCCATTCAAGTATAAAGACAAGATAAAAAATTTTTTGAGCATTTAACAACTCAGTTCCTATGAGTCTTCATGAGTAAACTATTAAGGAATAAGTGTCAGTCAACTAAGAGATTAATGGTAAAAGTAGCAAAAGACTGTAAATTGCTAGGACTAAAAGAAATGCAAGTACTAGTATAGTTAATATTATAATTAAAAATATTGACAATGTAATATTCCTGTGACTAGCAAAGTTTGAGAATTCAAAAGTGACAAGAATTTTTGCAGTAGTGTAGATATGCCAAATTCCTCTTTTTATAAACAAAAGGTATTCATTTAAATATGATAAATCAAATAATAAATAGGGTCTTACAGATGCTAATAAGAGCAATTAAGAATATCAATAAAAAACTTGGAGGAAAGCAAGTAACCTCTTTTTCTAAAAAAGAGTTACTGCAAATGACTTTAAAAAATTCTTTGGATGCTATTTAGAATGGGATAAATAAAACAGACATTTATGTGATTAAAACAAGATTTGATATAGCTTCACTACTTCAAGTTGGCTTTCCTGGTGGCTCAGACTGTAAAGAATCTGCCTGCCAATGCAGGAGACCCAGATTAGATCTTTGGATCAGAAAGATCCCCTGGAGAAGAGAATGGTAACCTACTGCAGTATTCTTACCTGGAGAAATCCAAGCACAGAGAAGTCTGGCAGGCTAGAGCCCGTGGGGTCACGAAGAATTGAATATGACTGAGTGAATAACACATAATAATTATAATTAATGTATGGAAATGATAAATAAAGCAATACAAATAAAAGTAATATAATCTAATAAAACTGAATAGTGAAGGGAGGGGAAGGAGGAACAAGAAGTAGAAACATACAGAGTCAGAATTTACTCATGGTACAGAAACAATAAAGAGATTTATACACACATTCCGCCTCTGCCATAGCAGATGGGCTATAGTTCCTAAGCCAGCTAAAGTCCTCTGTACTCTCCTTAGTTACAGAGCATTAGTTAAAGATTTGTGCATTACAAATGTATGGAAATTAATAGTTTTAAAAGAGACATAATCAAGTTTCTGTGGGACAGGATTTTAAGAGCAGTGCAGTGGGCAGCAGTTTCGGGGTTTCTCATGAGGTTGTATTCAGACATGACCTGTAGCTGCAGTTGTCTTTAGGCTGACTGGGTCTTAAGAATCTTTTCTCAAGGTAATTCAGCCTCATGGTTGTCAAGCTGATGATGGCAAGTTGCTTTCTTTTAAAGGTGAACTCTCCATGAGCCTGCCATAACAATAGCTGGCTTACCCACTTCAGTACTCCCAACTGTCCAAGGCAGGAGCTAGAACACCCTGATGTAGTCTAGGTCAGACACATTCTCTTCCACTGTGCTCTGTTGAATACACAGGTCAGACTCTTTTTTTTTTTCTTTTTAAAATGAGGAAAGGGCTGAGGTGAGGGTCACTGAGACCCACTTCAGAGGGTGAAAAACCTCTTGAGATTTGTTCAAACTGGGCACACAGTGAATTCTGTTGAATTCAGATCATAAGGCCAGCCCAGATTCAAACTGTGGGGGAACAGGCTCCACATTCTAATGGAAGGATATCCAAGATCACATTATACAGAATGTAGATATCAGGAGGTTACATAATAGTTATGGCCATTTTTTGCCAAAAAAAAACTATCAAAATTTCCTACATAACCTAAATGTAAATAAACTTAAGATGATACTTATAACTCAGCTGATAATTATGAGAATTAAGAGAAGACATATCCAATTGTTAGTTTGCACAACTGTGATGTTTCTCTTGTGTGACTTATGTTGTGCTCCTTAATGCACTTTCATTTTTCAAAAGTGTTACAATAAATTGGTGCTTTCATTATCTTCCACACAATGCTAGAGTAATCCCAGTTTGCCTCTTTGTGAAGATTAAGTTCCTGATCACAAATTTTAAGGTCTTTCACTAATTGGAAAATTGACAGTTCATCACTTCCCAATGGTCACTTAATTGACATATTGCCATTTTATTGTTTTGAAAGTCACAGAAAATAAAACACATTGAAAGTGAAAGTGTTAGCTGCTCAGTCCTGTCTGACTCCTTGCAACCCCATGGATTGTAGCCCACCAGGCTACCCTGTCCACAGAGTTCTCCAGGCAAGAATACTGGAGTAGGTAGCCATTCCATTCTCCATAGGATCTTCCCTACCCAGAAATTGAACTCAGGTCTCTTGCATTTCAGGCAGATTCTTTACTGTCTGAGCCACCAGAGAAGCACATACAACACGTTACTGAAATATAATCCAATATAAATATCAATCCTCACTGACATATAATAAAACTCAAGCTTTTACCGCTAATACTCTCTTCCAATGAATGTACATACACGTGCACACATGCACACACATCTCTGTATGCAGCCATATTTTGTTCTCTATGAGTTTACGAATTCTAGTTATTTATAGTTTCATTTTGTTTTTCCTCCTATTTGATTTTTAGGTGAAGGGTGTGACTATTTTAAACTTCCTAAAATGGATCAAATGGACCTTATGAATTAAAGTCTCCTAACAAATATCCAGATGTCCTGGAGGGTGAAGTCAAGTGGGCCTTAGGAAGCATCAATACAAACAAAACTAGTGATGATGGTATTTCAGCTGAGCTATTTCAAATCCTAAAAGATGATGCTGTTAAAGTGCTGCACTCAATATGCCAGCAAATTTGGAAAACTCAGCAGTGACCATAGGACTGGAAAAAGCCAGTTTTCATTCCAATCCCAGCGAAAGGCATTTGCAAAGAATGTTCAAAGTATTATACAATTGGCTCATTTTATGTGCTATTAAGGTAATGCTCAAAATCCTCCAAGCTAGGCTTCAACAGTACATGAACCAAGAACTTCCAGTGTACAAGCTGGATTGAGAAAAGGCAGAGGAACCAGAGATCAAATTGTCAACATCTCCTGGATCATAGAAAAAGCAAGGGAATTACAAAAAAAAATCTACTTCTGTTTTATTGACTATGTGAAAGCCTTTGACAGTGTGGATCACAACAAACTGTGGAAAATACTTAAAGAGATGGGAATAATACCAGACCACTTTATCTGTTTCCTGAGAAACCTGTATGCAATTCAAGAAGTAACAATTAGAACTGGACATGGAACAACAGACTGCTTCAAAATTGGGAAAGCAGTATGTCAAGGCTGTATATTATCACCCTGCTTACTTGACTTATAGGTGGAGTACATCATGCGAAGTGCCAGGCTGGATGAATCACAAGCTGAAATCAATCAGGGAGAAATATCAACAACCTCAGATATGCAGAAGATACAACACTAATGTCGGAAAGTGAAGAAGAACTAAAGAGCCTTTTGGTAAAGGTGAAAGAGGAGAGGGAAAAAGCTGGCTAAAAACTCAATATTCAAAAAATCATGGCATCTGGTCCCATCACCTCATGGCAAATAGATGGGGAAAAAGTGGAAACAGTGATAGATTTTTATTTTCTTGGGCTCCAGAATCACTGTGGACGGTGACTGCAGCCATGAAATTAAAAGGCCCTTGCTCTTTGGAAGGAAAGCTATAAAAAACCTAGACAGCAATATTAAAAAGCAGAGACATCACTTTGCTGACAAAGGTCCATCTAGTCAAAGCTATGGTTTTTCTGGTAATCATGTATGGATGTTGCTGCTGCTGCTGCTGCTGCTAAGTCACTTCAGTCATGTCCGACTCTGTGCGACCCCATAGACGGCAGCCCACCAGGCTCCCCCGTCCCTGGGATTCTCCAGGCAAGAACATTGGAGTGGGTTGCCATTTCCTTCTCCGATGCATGAAAGTGAAAAGTGAAAGTGAAGTCACTCAGTCGTGTCTGACTCTTAGCGACCCCATGGACTGCAGCCTACCAGGCTTCTCCGTCCATGGGATTTTCCAGGCAAGAGTACTGGAGTGGGGTGCCACTGCCTTCTCCGGTATGGATGTTAGAGCTGGACTATAAAGAAGGCTGAGTGCCGAAGAACTGATGCTTTTGAATTGTGCTGGAGAAGACTTTGGGGCTGCAAGGAGATGCCCTTGGACTGCAAGGAGATCCAATCTGTCCATCTGAAAAGTAATCATCCCTTAAAATTCACTGGAAGGACTGATGCTGAAGCTGAAGCTCCAATACTTTGACCACCTGATGCAAAGAACTGACTCATTGGAAAAGATCCTGATACTGGGAAAGACTGAGGGGAGCAGGAGAAGGGAGTGACAGAGAATGAGATGGTTGGATGGCATCGACATGTTCAGTTCAATTCAGTCGCTCTTTTGTGTCTGACTCTTTGAGACCCCATGGACTGCAGCACACCAGGCCTCCCTGTCCATCACCAACTCCCAGAGTTTACTCAAACTCATGATCAACGTGTTAGGTAGTTAGAATAGGAAAAAGGAGTCCAGCATGGTGGTGGCTAAAAGACAAAGAAGGGAAAAGCCCAAGAAAATAGAACAAAGGAAGGTCCCTCGGAGGACTAGAGTGAGAACTTCAGGTAAAACAAATAGCCCTCCTGGCTAGCCCAATTTACATAGGGTAGGCTCAGGGGGAGAAGAAAAAAACATATTAAAGAGAAGAGCCAAAACTGAGCCAGAGGCTTCTCTTCTCTTTGTGTCTTTTGGGTCGGCCTGCCCTCACGTTCAAGGATGTATTATAGCTCAGCTGGTAAAGAATCTGCCTGCAATGTGGGAGACCTGGGTTCGATCCCTGGGTTTGGAAGATCCCCTGGAGAAGCCAAAGGCTACCCACTCCAGTATTCTGGCCTGGAGAATTCCATGGACTGTATAGTCCATGGAGTCACAAAGAGTTGGACACAACTGAGCAACTTTCACCTCACTTGCCAAATAAAACAGAGCTGTAACAAGGAGCTGTAACACTGGTCCATCCATTGCTTCAAATTTTTACTGGAGCAAGACAGAACTGAGGAAATTACAAACTCCCCCATCCCCACCCCAACAAATGGATATGAGTTTGAGCAAACTCCAGAAGATAGTGAAAGACAGGGAAGTCTGGCGCACTGTAGTCCATGGGGTCATAAAAAGTTGGACATGGCTTAGCAACTGATCAACAACAATAACAAATGTAGACTGATTTTTTTATTAGGCTGCATCTCTTATAATTAAGATGACAAAGACTGAAGCATTGGAAAAACTGAACAAATTAATAAAAATATTACTGGGTTTAGCACTCTGTCTTTATTCAACAGACTATCACTTGAGACAATTTCACTATTTAAATGAACCAAGTTAACTTTTGTCATTTTGATTCATAGAGAATTCTAGAAGAAAACAAAATAATTAAATATTTTTATCATCATCCTTGTTAGACAAACTAAGATTTTTTTCTATCAAAATCCTCATGAGTGATAAATACATATACCTGAAAAAGAGTTAATAGGTCATCAAGTCCAGGATTGACAAACATTTTCTTAAAGGTGTAGGTAGTAAATACATAGGCATACAGACTATATGAGTGCTGTCATAGCTTCTCAAATTAACTGTGAATTAAGTTGTAGACCACATATAAATGAATGAGAATGGACATGTTTCAATAAAACCTCATTTACCACACCAGGTCCAAGGGCCTTACTCTGCTAACCTATAACCTAGTCCATCATTTTTTTCAAATGTGGAAACTCTCATACAATAGTGAAATGAGTTGCCTAAGGGCACATAGTACTTATAAAAGAACTAGAAAAAGAATAGGTCTTTTGGACTCCTACCTAGGAAGGTGTCAAAGTTAAATGCCAAAATTTATAGCTTAAAAATGTATGTGGTACATGCCTATATGTGTATATGCCTATATGTTTCAAGTGAGTATATGAAAGGTTGTTTGCTGAATTACAAAAAGACGTCAGGATTCTTGGCCTCCGGAGGAGAAGAATTCAATCCGGGGCCAGAAACGAGGCTTGATTGCTCAGAGCTTTTGTGTAATAAAGTTTATTAAAGTATAAAAGGCATAGAGAAAGCTTCTGACATAGGCATCAGAAGGGGGCAGAAAGAGTACCCCTTGCTAGTGTTAGCAGTGGAGTTATATACTCTAAAATAACAGGATTAGCCAGAAGGTTTAATCCAGAGACTGTCCTTCAGGCAGGATACATTATTGTTATAATCCTTGTAAAGACAGACCTACTTCCATAATTTACATTTTAAGATAACAGAATTAGTCAGAAAGTTTAATCCAGAGACTGTCCTCAGGCAGGATACATTATTGTCATATAATCCTAAGGAATGTAGAGAGAAAAGAAAAAAAAGTTTGTCCTTTCTTCCTCCTTGAGAATTCCAGACCCCTCTCTCCTTGGGGACGCCTAGACTTCTTATCAACCTGCCGAGGAAATGACTCTCTCATATATATGAGTGCCTGCTCAGTGGTGCCAGCGGCAATAGTAGTTTTAGCAGTAGTAATAGTAGTAGAAGAAGAAGTAATAGTAGGTGACATCTAGCAAAAGCAAACCATAGGAGTAAAATATAAAAATAGTGTAACTACACAAGCTGAGAATGCATTTTCTTTGTGTGGCAGTTCTTTTGAAGA
Source organism: Giraffa tippelskirchi (assembly GCF_054371585.1). NCBI lineage: Eukaryota > Metazoa > Chordata > Mammalia > Artiodactyla > Giraffidae > Giraffa > Giraffa tippelskirchi. The sequence continues at coordinate 81,725,251 of NC_137275.1, read as the reverse complement.
GTTATTATAACTGTCCCTGGAGATTAATATAGATACTCACTTCTTTATGTTGGCTTATTTGATATTATTTTGAAAAGTAAGAATTTGTTCTGCACACTAGAGTGAGAGAGTGAATGGCTCCTCCACGGCTTCCATAGCTGCCAGTAGACTAATCCTGAGCCTTGGAGAAGTGTATTTTTTTTTCTTTAGAATAAATGTTCAGATTAAAACCCTTTTAGCTCTAGTACTCTTTTGCCTTGAAAATCCCATGAACGGAGGAGCCTAGCAGGCTTCAGTCCATGGGGTCACTGAGTCGGACACGACTGAGCGACTTCACTTTCATTTCTCACTTTCACGCTTTGGAGAAGGAAATGGCAACCCACTCCAGTGTTCTTGCCTGGAGAATCCCAGGGACGGGGGAGCCTGGTGGGCTGCCGTCTATGGGGTCGCACAGAGTCGGACACGACTGAAACGACTTAACAGCAGCAGCAGCTCTAGATATGGTAAAGATAAAAAGAGAGAAAGAGAGAGAAATCTTCTTGACAAAGTTAAGTATATCAGAATCAAACATGAAGAGATTTTGAATCAAATACCTACTATGATAAATCAAAGGGAAAATGCTAATGATAGCAGTTTAAAATTGGGGGATAATATATTAGGTGATTGTTCCAGAGTCATATAATTTGATTAAAGTTTGATCTGAGTAATTCATGTTTCAATTATTCAGTGAATTTGTTTATGTGAAGAAAAATTTATTATTAGTAGTAGTCCCCACTTTTCTCCACAATTTGCTAGTGGAAACCATGCCATATAAAGGAAAGTGATTTCTCATGGAAAAGTTATAACTAAATGTTGCCTTCCTAACCATTGTGCAAGCAACAAATAAATCATATATATGCCCAGAAGTGTCATAAAACTAGAGCTATTACATTCATAAAAATCTTAATATTTTACTGAATAAAATTAAGCAACAAATATTACAAAATGGACACATATTCAATGTACACATGTTGTTCAATGGTTTCTAATTTAAAGTTTGGATAATAGCCCATAAATACACAACTTGGCTACATTGGACAGGTAACCCCAAACTATTATGTTTCTCATAAATAACATTAAACATTTGATTAACAATTCTTTTTGCCCTCATAGAGCTTAGAATTTTGTTGGAAAATTACTTATTAGAGGTATATCTCTCCAAATAAAATCTATACTTTATTCCCAATCTATATGTAATTACTAAAGGATACATTCACAATACTTTCAACATCTTCAAAGTTTCTGTCATTATTCTTAGCAAATATCATATATCTCCATAAAAATATGATTTTAAATATAAGTAATAATCTAATTTATATTCTCTTTACCTTTTCCTAACTCTTCATTTTATCCAAAACTGACCAATCTCATTCAAATAGAAGACCCCAGTGAATAATAAGTGGTGCGAAGCCTTGGTTTGTTGAGCTATCAGAAAACTTCACTCGAGCTACAGAAGCAAAGATCAGATCATCATCAGGGGATTTTCAAACCTGAAATAAATCTTAGAGAGTTGCTAGCAGAGGATTAATATATTGTCATGGAACTGCAACCATGCTTTAAAATTTGGTATTCGAGAAAACGTAAATGAAAAATTCAAATATTCAACGGATGGATGTTAGGCATTAAGTGTACTTGTTGCGTAGCTATTAAAATCAAATCATGAAAAGTAAATCTAGTGGAACTTCTGCCCACAAGAATGCATAGATCTACTTCTCCTAGCTCTTTCCTGCTAAGCATAGCAGTAAATCCAGAAATAATTTACCTGACAACAAAAGGAGAATTCTGAAAGATAATGAAAATGCAAACTGGTTTTGGACCATAGGATCGGAGGAAAAACACAGCAGCAGAATGTCTTATGTTACTTCCACCAAACAGAAGGACCCTTACACTCAGCATTTGCCAATCCCAACCTAGCAACGGAAGGCAGTGCGACTAGGCCCATTTTTCTTCTGAGATCAAATAAGAGTCCTCTGAGAATACTAGAGAAGACTGACATCACAGAAAGGGGATCAATAAGTAACCCTACCAACGGAAAGCATCCAGGGGAAGTACTGTCCTCCACCAGGCTAAGACTCTCGTCTTCCTCTAAGCATACTGGGGACAGTGGGCAGAACCAGCAGGAGGGACTCTGTTACAACAAGAAGCCTGGCTTGGAAAGCATCTTTAATCCAGAGATACTGCTTTTATTCCCAGCAATACTGGGTGGTCAAGAGAAACCAGCAGAATCAACAAGAGGGACCAAGCCATAGCAAGGAGTTTTCCCAGAATGTCTCTTTTACCAGATTGCCACTGACTCTCCCCTGTAGGAGAAATGAGATCAGGTGGGCAAGAGGCAGAAAGGACTTCTGTGAACTGAATGTTTGTACCCCTTCAAAATTCTTTGGTGAATCCCTTATCCCCACTGTGGTGATATTTAGAGGTAGAACATTTGGAAGGTAATTAGGTTAAATAAGGCCATGAAGGTGGAGCCTCCATGATGGCATTAGTGTCCAGAGAAGGAGATAAAAGGACCAGAGCTCGCTGTCTCTTTCTCTCTCTCTCTACCCTGTGAGGAGACAGCAAGAAAACTGCCACCAATTAACCAGGAAGAAGGCCCTCACCAAGAGCCAGACATGCTGGCACTGACTGTAGAACTTTCAGTTTCCAGAACTGTGAGAAATAAATGTTTGCTGTTTAAGTCACTAAGTTTATGGCATTTTGTTATAGCAATCAGAAAAGAATAAGGCAAAGGCCCCAAAAACAGTAATCAGCTGGGCCCAGGAAACCCCTCCCTGTCCTGAGGCATTAGGTCTAGTGGGCAGGGTGAGCAAGATTCATCCAGTTACAACAAGTTGCCAGACCTGTGAAGTCTCTGTTACACTGTAGGCCTATAAATCCCTTTCCTTTCCCAGAAAAACTGGGAAGTAGGAGGTGTGAGTAGGGGATCCCATGCCAATGTTGTCTGTTTTGAGGCATCCAACAACTGGGATGAGAATCCCATTCTACAACCTCAAGCAGTGTCAGCAGAGACAGCTGGGAACCCGAGTGGCACCAATAAACCAAGCAGACCAAATTAACACCACAAAGGCTCTGAAATTTAAACTGCCATTAGAAGTATAACTCAAAAGAGTAGGCCAAAACTTAAATGAGATAAATACTTGTTTAAAAATAAAAATTAAATAGAACTCATAATTTCCTCAACCCAGTCAAAAAGTGGGCAGAAGACCTAAACAGACATTTCCCCAAAGAAGACATACAGATGGCTGATAAACACATGGATAGATGCTCAACATCACTCATATTAGAGAAATGCAAATCAAAACTACATTGAGAAATCACCTTATACAGTCAGAATGGCCACCATCAAAAAATCTGCCAAAAATAAATGCCAGAGAGGGTGTGGAAAAAAGAAAATTCTCTTGAACTGTTGGTGGGAATGCAAACTGATATGGCTACTCTGGAGAACAGTACAGAGATTCCTTAAAAACTAGGAATAAAGCTACCATATGACCCAACAATTCCACTGCTAGGCATATACCTTGAGGAAACCATAACTGAAAAACACACATGTACCCCAAAGTTCATCACAGCACAATTTACAATAGCTAGGACATGGAAGCAACCTACATGTCCATCGACAGAGGAATGGATAAAGAAGTTGTGGTACATATACATGATGGAATATTACTCAGCCATAACAAGGAACACATTTGAGTCAGCTCTAATGAGGTGGATGAACCTAGAGCCTATTATATAGTGAAGTAAGTCAGAAAGAGGAAAACAAATATTGTATATGAATGCATATATATGGAATCTAGAAAGATGGTACTGATGAACCTATTTTTAGGGTAGTAGTGGAGATGCAGACAGAGAACAGACTTGTGGACACAGTGGGGGAAGGAGAGGTTGGGACAAATTGACAGAGTAGCATTGAATCATATACATTACCATATGTCAGTTAGATAGCCAGATGGAATTTACTGTATGACACAGGGAGCTCAAATCAGGTGCTCTGTGACAACCTGGAGGGGTGGGATGGGGTGAGAGATGGGAGGGAGGTTAAGGAGGGAGGGGACATATGTATACCTATGGTTGATTCATGTTGATGTATGGCAGAAATGAACACATAATTGTAAAGCAATTATCCTCCAATTAAAATAAATAAACTTAAATTAAAAAATTAAATACAACTCAGAATTTCCTAACATAACAGGTAAATTATTCAGGATACAATAAAGAAAACATGCGTTGCACCAAGAAATAAGACAATCACAACTTGAATGAGAAAGAACGATCTGATGTAAATGTTAAGATCATGAGATTATCTGGTAAGGATTTTCAGTCAGCCATGGTTAATTGCACTTCAATAGTCAATGACAAACTATTTTGAACCAAATAAAAAATGAAATATCATAGTAAAAGAGAGAGAGAGACCATGCACATGAGAGATTTTTTTTTTTTAATGAAAACTATAGAAACAAAAAACATCATAATGTTTAAAAAAAAAATGCTCACTGGATGGGTACCATAATAGGGCAGAGACTAGAGATAGTAAATTGAGGACAGATCTAGAATTCTCCCAATCTGAACAACAAAGAAAAAAATAGACTAAAAAAGTTGAGCAGAGATTCAGGGCCTGTGGGACAATATAAAAGATCCAATATTCATATCATCAGAGTTCCAGAAGGAGAAAAGAAAGAGAGGGGGGTCTAAAAGAGTACTTGAAAAAGTAAAGACTAAAAAGTTCCCAGAGCTGGCAAAAGACGCAAACATACAGATCCAAGAAGTTGAGCAAACTCCAACAAAACAAATCCAAAGAAATTCATGCCAAGGCATATCTTAAAGTTAAAAAAAAAAAATAAAGACAAAAATATTGAAAGCAAAGAGAAAGATATGCAACATTAACTATACAGGAATATCAGTTCAGATGATGGTAAATTTCTTATCTGAAATTTTAGAGCCCAAAGGAAGTACATTTTTTTAGTACTGAAAGAAAAAGCTGTAAACCACAAATTCTATATATGGCAAAATTATCCTGCAAGAACAAAAAAGAAATAAAGACATTCTAAAACAAAAGAAAACTAAAGAATTTATCACTAGCAAATGGGAAAGACTGGCCAAAAGTTCTTCAAGGAAATATAAGATAACAAAATAAAGAATTTTGGAACATCAAGAAGGAAGAAAGATCAATGCAAAGAGAAGAAAGATGCATACATAGATAATCCTTTCCTCATGAGTTTTATAAATCATATTTGCTCATCTTTAAAAATTATAATATCTGAAACTCAAGGCATTGATATTTAAGACTGGGAAATAAAGACACTTAATTGGAAAAAATACTTCCACCCTTCACTAGAAGTAGTTAAAAGTTTATACCAGTAGATTATGATAAGTCATGCCTGTGTATATGTGTGTATAGTAATGCTTAGAGCAACTCCATTAAAAGCTGTACAAAGAGATACACTTAAAAAAACTACAGATAAATTAAGATTGAATCCTTTGAAATGTTCACGTAATCAACAGGAAGGCAGGAAAGGAGATATAAGGGAAAATGAATGAGAACCAAACAGGATACATAGAAAAAAATATTAAACTAGCAACATATCAATAATTACTTTACAAGTAAATAGATTAGGACACTAATCTAAACACAGAGATTGTCACAGTGGATAAATAAACACAATTCAATCTTACGCTGCTTGTAAAAACTCTTCAAATTTAACATAAGTAAAAAGACAAAAAATATATGTATACGGGTAAATGCCAATCAACAAAAGGCAATAGGGGCTGTATTAATTAATATCAGATAAAGCAAACTTAAGAGCAAAGAGAATTACTGGGGACAAATATGGACTAATATATATAAGCATATAAAAATAATAATATAATGACAAATATCAAAATATCAATCTACTAGAATGAATCAAACAAAAGAGTCTGAAAATACAGGAAGCAAAAACTGATATTGCTGAAAGAAGAAACTAACCCACAGTTATAGTTAGGGACTTACACAGCTCTCTATCTCAAGAATAGATAAAATTACCAGACAGAAAGTCAGTAAGAAAAAAGAAGATTCAAATCATGTAATCAATCAACAGGATCTAATTCACATATATAGAACAATTCATTTAATAATAGTAAAATACACTTTTTTCATGCACTCATGAAACAAACACTCACCAAGACAGACCATATCCTGAGCCATAAAACAAACCTCAGCAAATTTAAAAGAAATGCAAGCATGCAGAATATGATCATAATAGAATAAAATTAGAATTCAATAACAGAAAGAAAACAGACACCTGGAAATTAAACAATGAAATCACTTCTAAATAATACATAGATCAAAGAGGAAGTTGCAAAGTAAATTAAAAAACATGTAGAATAAAATAAAAACAAAAATACAACTTATTGTACAACTTATTATATTATATATAGCTAAAGCAGTATGAGGAGAAGGCAATGGCACCCCACTCCAGTACTCTTGCCTGGAAAAATCCCATGGACAGAAGAGCCTGGTAGGCTGCAGTCCATGGGGTCGCGAAGAGTCAGACACGACTGAGCGACTTCACTTTCACTTTTCACTTTCATGCATTGGAGAAGGAAATGGAAACCCACTCCAGTGTTCTTGCCTGGAGAATCCCAGGGACGGCGGAGCCTGGTGGGCTTCCGTCTATGGGGTCGCACAGAGTCGGACACGACTGAAGCGACGCAGCAGCAGCAGCAGCAGCAAAGCAGTATGAAAGAGAAATTTATAGCAAAACATACATGAAAAATTTTTAAGATCCTAAATCAGAAACCTATGTTTCTGCCTTAGGAAACTAGAAAAATAAAGAGCAAAATAAACCCAAAACAAGTAGAAACAAGAAAACAAAAAAAGACAATAGCAGAAATCAAAGAAAATGAAGATAGCAATATAGTAGAAAAAGTCATTGCAGAAGAAAAAGCTTTTTTTTTTTTAAATGGAAGAAATCAAGAAAATCCTTAACAACAAAGACAAAAATAAAAAGACAAATCTCCCAAATCAGGATGAAATAGGGGATATCACTGTACATTCTGCAGTCATTAAAGTGATAATAAAGTAATACTGTGAATGGTTTTTGCTCATAATTTTGACAACTTTGAAGAAGAAGAGCAATATTGTTATTGTTACTACAGATACCATCCAGATTTTTGTGGAATTTTGATCAGTAAATATCTGACAAGTCCATTTCCTTCTCCCCTTCCCTTCTGCTATTACTTTGATCTACATGTCCATGCCTTTCTACCTGCATTACTGCAATAATCTTCTACATAGGTCTCTTGTCTTTAGCCTTAACCTCCTTCCCTTGGTTCCCTCTGCTTCCAAATTACACTTCCTGAACAAGTAATAATCATTCTTTACCTTTCTTGATACTCTTCTGTGGCTTTCTTTCTCCCTTGGGATGAAATAACCGATATTCAAAATTTTATAAAAAGCTACTCATGGATCTTCCCTTAATTTACTCTTCTAGCCTCATTTCTTGCTACCTTTGAAAATCTATTCTGCCTTCTTTTTGTTGTTCAATTGCTCAGTCTTGTCTGACTCTTTGAGACCCCAAGGACTGCAGCACACCAGGCGTCCCTGTCCTTCACTATCTCCTGGAGCTTGCTCAAACTCATGTCCATTGAGTCAGTGATGCCATCCAACCATCTCATTCTCTGTCATCCTGTCCCCTTCTCCTCCTACCTTCAATCTTTCCCAGCACCTGCCTTCTTATCCAAAATAAAAATACTTCATTTCAGTTTGTTGAACACATCATGCTTACTCTTCATTAGAGATTCTTCTGTGTGGAATAATTCTCTCTTCACATATTTCTTGGTTAGCTTCAATTCAATACTTAAACATTATTTAATATTAATATTTAAACATTATTTCTCCAATACCAAACATGGGCTCCCATAGCCACATGTACTCTTCCCATTAGAATACATATGACAATGTGGTTGCCTGTTTGCAGGTCTTCCATTGCCACTAAACTGGAGACTCTATGAAGGCAGGGTCTCCTAACCTCACACATTTTTAAAAATAATTTTATTTATTTTTTTATTTTGGTTGTGTGGGTCTTCATTGCTGTTCAGGCTTTTCTCAAGTGGTGAACAGGGGCCACACTCTAGATGAGGTGCATGGGCTTCTCATCACAGTGGCTTCTCTTGTTGTGGAACATAGGTGCTAGGCTCTCAGGCTTCAGTAGTTATGGCACATGGGATCAGTTGTCGCAGCTCCAGGGCTCTAGAGCACAGGCTCAACAGTTGTGGCGCATGGGCTTAGTTACCCCATGGCATGTGGGATCTTCCCAGATCAGGGATAGAACCTGTATCCCTTGCATTGGTAGGGAGATTCTTTACCACTGAACCACCCAGGAAACCCTCTCACATGTTTTGATCACAGCTCCTAGTGCAATAACTGGTGTGTTCAATATGAACTGACTGATTGAATGAATCCTCACACACTAGGGAAAAATTTCACCTAAGGCTGCAATGAATCTGAAATACAACAAATCAAAGGAAGCATTATGCTAGTCATTGGAAGTGTGCTTATATAATTTACTCTTCTGGGTAAGAAGTGGCTCAGGCTGAAAAATAATGAAAGGAAAACAGGTGGATAAATTAAGTTCTTAGAAAACTGTAACAATTTATTGAAGGAATGATATAATTTGAGGGGTATATTGGGATTTTCCAGAGAAATGGCACCAACAGGCTATATACAGAAATATATGTGTGTATGTGTGTGTGTGTGTGTGTGTGTGTGTGTGTATCACAAAAGTAAGTAATTATGGTAGTTTCATTTTATAAATGCCTATTTGTTTAGGGCTTGTGCTTAACATTATTTTTTTTTTCCTCACAACAACCCAAAAACAGTTTCACTATTATCACACCCCTTTCAGAGACATGAAGACTAAAAAACAAGATTACTGAGTAGTGGGACTTGGACATAAACCCAGCTTTGGTCAGTTGCAATTTCTACACTCTTAACCCCCATGCTATAAGACACACTAGTGTCTGGTACATTCCTCACAAAAGCAGCTGAGTACAGCTAGCAAATATTCTGAACCCAATTAGGTTGGAAAACTGAAGATGCTCCCCATTCAACACATTGACATCCCCCAATCCTAATTCTCTTCTATGCAAAATGTGTGCAAAACAGAGAGGGTGGATGGAATAACAAGAAATTCTACTTGTCACTTAATTATTAACCTATAATTAAAAAGGAAAATTTCTTCAAAAAGTTAGACATGAAAATGTTGCCACGTTTCAACAAAAAATTTAAGTCTGTCTATTCCAAAAATTGTTTACCTTCTTAAGATTGTGGTAATCACACCATAAAGTTCTTAGCCCCACCATCAAAATTTACAATCAGGTATTACATAAATATATATGTATCCAAAATGTGGGGAAAAAAAATCTATTGCATAATGCAGATTCATTTAACTTTTCTAGTGACTGCTTTATGACAGTGACCTACATGGTCTGAAAATATAATGTGACAAAGAATATATCTGCTTTCCATCCCAAGGACATTCTTGAAAATGAGCTGTAATATTTCAAGAGTTTTATCCTTGTGAGTAAAATGTTAATAAATAGATAAATCTTTAACACTTGCCAAGTCATGAGCTTGTATTCAGTATAGCTAAAAGAACATGTCTTAGGGGACAGGACTAGATTATAAAATTTTTTAATATTGTCACCACTATAGACTTTTCCCCAATCTGGGAAGTTATTCTTGGCCAAGTGTTGAAGGACATCACAATTCGAATAATTTATTGGTATGGATCTGTTTAGAAAGAGTCAGGCCAAATAAACCACTCATACCAATGATGCAATGTGAGATTCACATTGGAATTCTCTCTAGATTGACCTGGAGGAATACGATGACTGGCTATAAGCCATTTTTCTGCTCATACTACATGACAGAGAATATCAATTAGGCTAAAGAGAATATCTCAGAAAAGAAAGAAATGCTCTTCAGTAGGCTTACTGATGAATTATTTGAGACAAATTATTTGATTAATATTGCATAGTTGGTTTTGAAAATACTTTGTCTAAAAATTGTATTAGTATTTATATTCAACTTCATGTGAGATTTTAAAATGTTTTGAAGTATCTAAAGTATGTTTACTTGGTGATAATAATAATAAGATAGCATAATATTTATTTAGATATTGCTATGTACACTAAGTGGGTTTCCTGGTGGCTCAGACCATAAAGAATCTTCCTTCAATGCAGGTGAACCAGGTTCAATCCCTGGGTCAGGAAGATCTCCTGGGGAATGTGTACACTAAGTACTTTTTCTACATTTAATCCTCTCAGTAACTTTACCAGGTAGGTGCTATTATCATAACCATAAGATCTTTACCCACATGAAATCCCATAATAATCCCATGATATGATCTTATTTTCATAGCCAGTGTTTTAAGATGATGAAAGTAGAATAAGAAAGTTGCAACTAGACTCACAGTAAATGGTGAAGTATGACTCCAAACCAGGATCTCCTGAACTCAGAACTCCTGCTCCTAACTATGCTGCTTTCCATCTCTTTACCCTACATATTGTTTAAATAGAGACATTTTCTAGGAAAATACTGACCATAAGAAAAACTAAGGGGCTGGACTATAGACTCAGTATTCTTCAGACAAATTAGTATTTACATATTTCTCCTGAATTGCTTGTAGGAACTCACCATTCACCATACACACTCACAACACATACACACACAATCCACATACTCTCTCAAAGGAACCACATATTATTTAATTATTTCTAGGACAATAGTCATTCAGTCATAAAACAAGCTCCTTCAAGTTAAATCCTTATTTCTCATAGTCACAATATTATATATTAAAGTTGCATTACTCCAAACCCAATTTGAAACATAAAATAGGTTTAAATTGTCTCTCCAAAATAAATGAGTACAATCACACACAAATACCTGTTTTTAAAAACATTTTAGAGCAAACACCTCACATAATTGCTATAGTAGAATATTTTAGCTTAGACTTTAGTGGTTCAGATTTCTTAAAATAGTATAGTTTATTGAAGTTTGTTCTGATGACACAACCATTTCTGATAAATCATATAGTAACTGTAAATCTCTGTTGTTCCAAGAAACAAAAATCTTTTAGAATAAGCATCATCAGCTTCAAATTTCCTTTGTTTCTGATTCAGTGAATGTTGATGTATTTCTCTGCATTTCTTTGAATGCTAAGCATAAGAGTACAAGGTATTTCTGTGAAGATGTAGAGAATAATTTCCTCAGTGAAAGTTAGTTGATTATCCACCAACTTACACCAGTTTCTCCTTATTTCCAGACTCTTAGTTCACTTCACTATTCAAGTGTTGTTGACTGAGCATCTACTGGATGCCAGGCAGTATCCTTATACTGCGAATACAGGAAACACAAGGTGATTCTTTCTTCTTATAAATGTTATGTTGTTCATGGTCAGAGATTTGTAAATATTTGCTATGAGGAGTTTTTAAGTGTCATCATTTCATGACATTTTCCCCAACGCAAAGATTACAATCACTACAGAAGCGTGTGTGTGTGTGTGTGTGTGTGTGTGTGTGTGTGTTAGTCGCTCAGTTGTGTTTGACTATTTGTAACCCCATGGACTATATAGCTCACCAGGCTCCTCTGTCTGTGGAATTCTCTGGGCAAGGATTCTGGGGTGTGTACCATTCCCTTCTCCAGGGGATCTTCCCAACCCAAGGATTGAACCTGGGTCTCCCGCCTTGCAGGCAGATCCTTTACTATTTGAGACACCAGGGAAGCCCTTAACAACTCTTATTTAAGGCAGCCAGCCAGAATCTATTACAAGAAAGCAAGCAAGAGTGTGTGCTCAATCGTTTCTGATTCTTTGCAACCTCATGGACTGTAGCCCACCAGGCTCCTCTGTCCATGACATTCTCCAGGCAAGAACACTGAAGTGAGTTGTCATTTCCTACTCCAGAGGATCTTCCAGATTCAGGAACTGAACCCCATCTCTCACATCTCCTGCATTGGTAAGTGGATTCTTTACCACTAGTGCACAGTAGGATATAAAATACAAAGAAACATATCTGAGCAGAGAATGAGGCACCCTAATATCTGAAAAAAATCACTATATTATTATATTTCTTCTTACTCTAACACTTTAATGAAAATCTGAGTTCAGAGACATACTTACCATATTTTTTAACTCTGTTTTAGACAGTCTGTGCTTTAGTAATCACATATATTATCTTCATGTCATTGCAAAAGGCAAGGGGGGAAACATATATTCATTAGCAATAATTATTAGAGCAAAGGTTAATTGCTACCAATAATAATTAGTCAAGTTGATAATTAATGACTACGGTATAGCTACCACACCATTAAAAAGGCGATTATGTTACTCATTGCTACATCTTATCTGTATCATCTAGCAAATTACAATTGTAAATGATAATACATAGTGAGGATTTTATTGCTGCATAGTTAATTGTAGAAGTGTTCTTAGGCCATGATTCACCCACTAATTGTTTGCAAAAGATATAATGTAAATAAAGGATGTAATGTAAACTTACTGCAGTAAATTTACTCCAATAAAATTCAACAATCCTATCTTGTTTAAGGAAATTTATATAAATATATTTTATAAAATTAATAGATGTAGCTCTTATTCCATCTGTAATTCATAATCACAGAGATGAGCAAGGGTATAATTCCATGGAATTCAATTCTTTTTTGTAAAGCTAAATATGGAAGCAAGTAGCATTTGAAAGTTAAGAACATTGAGAAAAGCTATATTAATTAAATATAAAAATAATAGAACTTAATAAAATCTTATAAAATATGTAAAAGTCAAGCATAAAATAATAAAATATGTAATATATCTCTTATCCCTTTACAAATACATATTTTACCAAGAAGAGGGAGAAAAGAGTCCTAATAGACTTCAAAATGGAAAGAGCATGATAAATATAAATTTTATTTGAAAATACAGATATGAAGAAAATAAATAATGACAAATGGAAAATTCTACCATCAAAAAAGTGAGAAAAAAAACTCAGAGTGGAAGAAAACATTGGTAAATCATATATTTGATAAGGAACCTGTATCAAGAATATAAAAAGAATTCTTACAGCTTAATTATAAAAGACAACCCAATTGAAAAATGAAAACATATTTGGATAAACATTTCTCCCAAAAAAGATAACCAAAAACCGCATGAAAATATCCCCAACATCATTAGTTATAGATTCAAATTAAACCCACAAAAATAGATTATTTCATACTCACTAGAATTGCTGTGAGAATTTGGAGAAATGGAACCCTCCTACAATCCTGATAGGAATGCAAAGTGGCCCAACTGCTTTGGAAAACTCTGGCAGTTTCTCAAAGAGTTATCTAGGGAGTAGCAAGTGACCTTGCAATTCTACTCACTCTAGGCATATACCCAAGAGAGCTAAAATCATATACTTAGAAAACGCTAGTACATGAATGTTCCTGGTAGCATTATTTACAATAGCCAAAATGGATACAACTTAATGTCAACTGGGAATGGATAAACATAATATGGTATAGTCATACAATGGAATATTATTAAGCAATAAAAAGGAATGGGTTCCCAATGCAAGCTATACATGGATGAGCCTTGAAAATATTATCCTAGTTGAAAGAATCTAGTCACAAAAATCACATATTTATATGATTACATTTATATGAAAAGCCCCAAATTGGCAAATCTGTAGCTAGAGAGCAAATTAGTTGTTACCTAGAACTGAGGGTTGAAGGAGAGAACGAACATGAGGGATTTCATTTTGGCATGAAGTAAATGTCCTAAAATTAACTTGCATTTATGATTGTGCAACTCTGTGCATATACTGAAAATCAGTGAAATACATACTTTAAATTGGTTCATTTTATAGCATATGAACTATATCTTAAATAATGCTATTTAAAAAAGAACTCCCCAAACAATAAGAAATTATAATGTAAAGACTCAGAGGAATAATTTTAAAATACTGAATGTGTTTTAAAAAGTGGACTAAATAAGTAATGAATAGTGCATCACAAACCCTTCATCAGAACTGAAAACTCATGGTCATCCACTAGTATAACTGAGCGAATTGTGTCCCTTAAATTATTTAGAAGGAGAACATTTAGAAATTCAGAAAGTATGCAACTGAGAGTGAGAAGGATTTTCTATTTGGTGTTTGGTGTCTTTAGAGAAGAATTTCACGTAAGAAAACTCTGATTGTTTTTGTGTGCTGCATGTTGCTAAAATGCTGAGTGGTGAGGTTTTCGTACCAGTGGCTCTTTCTTTTCAGAAACAAATAGACCCAAATTCCCATTTCCATCGTCCTTGTGATGGGAGGTAGCCCTCTGACAGTTTGATTGAGTTCAGGACGGTAAAGGACAAAGGGAAGAAAATCTGAAAAATGAAAGCCTCCTGAAAATTTTTTTCTATCTAAGTTCAGCACTGAGGGTCTAAGATATTGTGATAAGCCACCAGTGATCCATTTAGAATGGGCAGGCATTGGCCTTAGTATGCACAAATGATTTCTAGTTCAATTTGGTTTCCAGGCTACATTAGAATACTGCATATCTAACCTTATGATAAATCCCTTCAGCTTTTTTAGTGTTTCCAGAATAGTTTTCAAAGAACAAAGAACATCAAGGTCAAGTTGATAGTGGCCTCCCAATAAGAAATACAAGCAGGACAAGCAAGAGGGCGTGTAAATATAACCTGAATTTGAAATCAACTGATTTGTATCCCCTGTTTGCGTCATTTACTCTCTCTCTTCACTCTCACATGAATTTTGGAACTATGTTCTGTAAGTTCTTCCTCATACAAAAGGTTACAATAATAAATTCATTTAATTTCCATTATGCTAAATGACCCTAAATCCTTTCAGCAACCTCTTACTGCCAGTATACACCTGGGATTCATTTATCATGTTATTTAATACATTATGAAAATAACTGAGTTACAGACTTTGTATAGAAATCAATTCTATATGCAGATCATTTCTGTGGTGGTAACAGAGCAAGATAAGACATGCTTGTAATCCACAGTGCAACAATACACAAAAGAAGAGTTATTGGTCACCAGAAGTGCCCCCACCTACAAAAGGATGATGAAAATGATAATTTACTGTGTGCCAGTAAATTTACTTATGCCTTATCATAAGCTCTTTATAAGTATGAGCTAATCTTATAATAACCTTAGAAACTGCTGCTGCTGCTGCTAAGTTGCTTCAGTCGTGTCTGACTCTGTGCAACTCCATAGACGGCAGCCCACCAGGCTCTGCAGTCCCTGGGATTTTCCAGGCAAGAACACTGGAGTGGGTTGCCATTGCCTTCTCCAGATAACCTTAGAAACTAGGATGGTACATAAATCAGGAACTGAGACACACAGAGTTTCAGTAAATTGGTCAGATTACTCAGTATGTTACAAAGTCAGAATTCCAGTTGGAGCAGTTGGGCAAGAGAGCCTGAGTTCTTAACCATGATATCTAGTCCTGTGTAATAAGAACAGATGGTGCCTATTTCAAAAGAAGAATGTTAATCTATTTTTAAAAGTCTATCAGTTGCACATAGCTAAAGGTCATTCTGTGTCATTTGCATTTTCATGGAGTAGTTACAGAGTGATATATATATATGACAATATATATATGACTATATATATGTGACATATATTTAAATTTATATACAGTTTAAAACAAATCAGATCAGGGTAACTTAGTTACTTAGTAGAAACAAATGAATAAATAACTTATAGTTTTTAAAGCATTTAGTGGAAAGAAAAAAGATTTAACTTTTATTATGTCTTTCTAGACTGAAGTTTCCTCAACTATAAATGAGAGAACTGGAATATTTGACTATATATTAGCTATAAAGTTGTTTTTATGATTTACTTCAAGATCCTATATTTATATCCTCTACTTGTTTTTCTAAGAGCCTGTTTATTTCTTCTTACACATTTCTAATTAACTTAATATATTTAAAAGTAGAATTAGTTATTAATGGCATGTGTTAAATACATTTATGCCCCACTTCGTTATTTTTCTTATAATTTATTTTGTGCTCTTTTGTCATTTAAAAATTTAAATAATTTTACATAATCATGTATATCATTTATTTCCCTTCTTCTGGTTTTCCTGTATTATATTTTCACAGATGTTTCAAACATAAAATAGCAAATAAGTTTTACCCAGTCTTTTCTTCTACTTTATAAGTTGAATATGTAAAGCATTTGATCTTTTATTCATTCAGAATTTTTGATACAAAATGAAAATCATTATAAACCAACTTCTCTTTCAAGGAGTCAGTCAGTTATCCCAATATCATTTATTAAAGCTTCTACCACTTTCCCAACTGATAATCTTCTAAGGAAATCCAAACTTGGTCATAAATTACATTTCCAAAAGGGTTGAGGTCACTTTATAAAGTCTTTATTTTGTCTCATGGAACTGTCCATCTATTCCTGCACCAGTAATACACTGACCAGTAAAAATATGGAAGGATTCTTACCTTCAGTTATGGTAAAAGGGAAATAAATCAAGGTAATAATGAACTTTATCTCTCAGATAGGCAAAAATTTATACTTTTAATACCAATATTGGTCAGAATGTCAAAACCAGTCACACCAAAAATTTGGGTAGAAATGAAAATTGTTCAACCAGTCAGCATCTGTAAATATTTTAAATGTATATCCTCTTTAACTTCACAGAGTGATTCTCCAATGTGTGATTTGAGGTTCCCTAAGGGACCCCCAAGATATTTTCAAGGGATTTGTTACGTCAAATGCTTTTCATAATATTAAGATATCATTTGCCCTTTTTCACTATTTAAACAGATGCATTTATAGTTTAAGAGCAATGATGGGTAAAAATGCTGTCACGTTAGCCAGAATAAAGGCAATGGCAACAAATGTTACTAATAGTCATTTTATTTTTCTCCATCATGCACACAGTTACACACACATACACAAACACACACACAGAGTTTCACTCATAATATCCTCATAAAGCAGTAAAAATGATTAATTTTATTAAAACTTTACTGAATATGTTTGTTAAAATACTTTATATGATGAAATATGAGGTACACATTAAGCACTTCTGTTGCCTAGTGAAGTATGATGGTTGACTTAAGGGAAAAGCTCTTATATTAGTTGAACCAGCTCCTTATTTCATGGAACATCATTTTCACTAGAAAGAATGAGTAACAGATGAACTATGGCTATTCAGACTTGAATATTGGGAGATTATTTTTTTTTTCTAAAATGAACAACAGGAGTCTCTCACTTCAAGAAAAACAACTATTTGTTGCCAATGACAGAATTTGAGTTTTCAAGCAAAAATAAGAATTTTGGAAAATTACATCCATCACCAAAACTTAACAGCTTCTGCATATTTAAAGACTTTTGCATGGTGATGTTAACAAATGTGTTTTTTTCATATTATATATCAAAATGTGAATTGTGAAACCTTAATAACTCAGGGAATCAATATTTTCAAAACGATCCATGCATGGGTAAAAGTGTCATTCAAAATGCAAAACACAAGACAAATTTTAATGTTACAGTATGAAAAATTAATTTGGTTTCAGATTCTACACTGCAACTAATCTTTAAGAAACATCCACTTGTCAAGTTTTGGTGTAGCATCAAAAAGGACTATCCAAAATTTTCTGTAAAGGCTACTAAAATATTCCTCTTTTCCAACTTTCTATCTGGGTGGAGCCAAATTTTCTTTATCTACTCCACCAAAATTTCAGTACACTGATGTCATAATTCAGCTGTCTTATGCTGTCAGACATTAAAAGATTCACAATATTTAAATAATGTCATTATCACTAATTTTTGTTTTGGAAAATACAGTTATTTTTCATAAAAACATGTTATGTTGACATCAGGTTTGTTATTATTTTAAGTCAACAAATCAATAAGGATTTTGAAAAATTTTCAGTTTTAATTTCTAAAGCAATAAATATTGATAGACATACCCTACATTTTAAAAAGATCTTTGCTCTCCTCAATAGTTGGAAACCACTGACGTTGAAAATCCACTAATAGAAAGTCACCTTGGATAACTACATAAAATTACTAATGAACTAGTAACTGCTAGATAGTTTACATTTCTTTTTTCCTTTCCTCACTGGAAGTTTTTAATTGAGATTATTGTGGCTAGGACAG
Organism: Giraffa tippelskirchi; assembly: GCF_054371585.1. Lineage (NCBI taxonomy): Eukaryota > Metazoa > Chordata > Mammalia > Artiodactyla > Giraffidae > Giraffa > Giraffa tippelskirchi. The sequence goes on along the minus strand of NC_137275.1, from coordinate 81,707,075 downwards.
TAAAATATCCACCTATAATGCAAGAGACCCGGGTTCAATCCCTGGGTCGGGAAAATCCCCTGGAGAAGGGGATGGCAATCCACTCCAGTATTCTTGTCGAGAAAATTCCATGGACAGAGGAGCCTGGCCGGCTACAATCTATGGGGTCACAAAGAGTCAGACATGACTGAGCAACTAACACACACACTCACATCTTAATCCTACTCCGTATTGGTGCTGGGAGAAGATATTTTGGTTTTTGGTCCATGGTTAACTTTAGAAGATAGTTAACATGGGAGATCAGGGCATTACACACACAGGAACATTTTACTAAAGGGTAGACTAGTGGTAGAGGCTACCTGCTATCCTCCTATCTGTTTTCACTTTCTTCTCAGTAATAGGCCCCATGAACTTGAGCTGGGCAAGTAGGTTGCCAAAAATACATTATTTGCTAGCTTTTTTTTTGCAGTTAGATGTGACCAGTGAAATGCAAGCAAATTGCAAAATGATTTTTTGCAGTTATATGTAACCAGTGAAATGTAACACAACTTCTATGAAGATATATATGTGGATACAGTACACAGAATTGTAATAGATCTCTTGCACAGCAAGGTAGAAGTCACATGCTAAAGATGGTAGTATACAAAAGAAGCTTCAGTTCCTAAGGAGAACAGGGCCACCTAATTAGTCATGGTTTGCCAGTATTTCTGTGAGTGAAACAAATTTCTCTGTTGAGTAGGCAGCTATAATTTCAGATTTTCTGTTACTCATAATTGAACCTAATTTTAACTCAGAATGACTCAGCAGTGCTATTAAAGAAATAGGACTCTATTTTGTCTATTGATTTGTTCTCTTTTCCTAGTATAAGTGATTTTCTATTAGCACTACTCATGAAGTTTCTCAAGATAGTTAATTACTACTGAAGTGAGGGTAGTAACTCAAATTTTCTTGGAATATTTGGTAATCTTATTTCTAAAGCACATGTCCATACAAAGCTACTGATATTTTTTAACTGACGGGAATATTTCAGAACTAATTCACACTCTTATTTGCATGCGTTCATGATTGCTCAGTCACTTCAGTTGTGTCTGACTCTTTAAGACCCTGTGGACCGTAGCCCACCAGGCTCCTCTGTCCATAGGGTGTCCAGGCAAGAACACTGGAGTGGATTGCCATGTCCTCCCCCAGGGGATCTTCCAGACCCAGAGATTGAACCCAAGTCTTTTATGTCTCTCACATTGCATTGGCAAGTGGGTTCTTTGCCACTCAGCCCATCCAGGAAGCTCCTCATTTGCATATACATGCACAATACCTTATTTTGCCTGGTTCAGTGAGCAAAATACTTTTTATTTTCAAGTTAATAATGATTCCAGTAGTAACTAAACTAAGATTACTAGCACAAGAAATGTTAGGTATCACATCTCTATTATAGAACTATAAAATGTTTGAATTAGAAGATATCTTGGCAAACATCTAATTCAACTCATTCTTATTTTCAGATAAAGATCCTTAGAACCACAAGATAAACATTACAAGATCACAAAAGTATTTATAAAGCAGTGATTAAAAAAAAAGCACCAATTATTCTCTAGCACACTTATTGTAACTGGTAGGAACCACTCTATCAGCTTGGAATACTAAATGAATGACATTTCCTTTCTTTTTTAATTTAATTACTGAAGATCCTACTGCCTTTGTTAGGAAGATCATCAGCCTTTTTTCCAAATTGCTATGAAATTCCATGATTGGGGCTTCCGTGGTGGTTCAGATGGTAAAGAATCTGCCTACAATGCAGGAGACCCAGATTCCATCCCTGGGTCAGGAAGATCCTGGGCAGAATGAAATGGCAACCCACTTGAGTATGCCTGCCTGGAGAATTCCATGGACAGAGGAGCCTGGCAGGTTATAGTCCGTGGGGTGGCAAGAATCAGACAGGACTGAGTGACTAACACTTGCACTTTTCCATGATCATATTCTGCTGTCAGATTTTACTTAGCTCTCAGTGCGAGGAGAAGATTAGAGAACCTGATTAATTCACCCACCAGTTTCACATTTTCTCTTTGACACATGGGTTCTTGATTTTACATACAGCTTTTATACTGTGATAAGGATTTCAATGATAATTAGTTTATCTAATAACACTGTTAACATTAGTGGCAAATTACATTTGAAAATGTAAAATGCGTAAGATGTAAGAAAAAATTTCACTTGTGTTTCTTTAATCCAAGCATAATTCTTTGATTCCTCCTTAAAAGTAAGATAGAAGGTAATTTAGATGATATTTTAAGACTGACTTTAGGAATTTTAGGAAACTTCTGGAATCTATCTTTTCTAACTTCCCTAAAGGACATCTTTCTAAGAGATTGCTTTACCAAAAAAATCTACTTATGCACACAATCCTTTAAATAGATGGAAGTTATACTTTAATTCATTATACCACTGCCCACTGCATTGATCTTTTGTCTTTTTCTGTGCAAATTAACTTATTTTGATATTTTATGTCATGAATCACTATAGGAATTTAATTAAATTGATAAATTAACTGTGCTGTAATTGCCACTAAAGTATTGTAAATGTCATTCTGCTCTCATCCCAGATCATGGCTGGAAATAAAATGCTGCAACTTAGATTCTGTTCAAGAGAATCTCTTGTACATATCAAGTGAAGTCACTCAGTCATGTCCGACTCTTTGTGACCCCATGGACTGTAGCCTACTAGGCTCCTTCGTCCATGGAATTTTCCAGTCAAGAGTATTGGAGTGGGTTGCCATTTCCTTCCCCAGGGGATCTTCCCGACCCGGGGATCGAACCCAGGTCTCCCACATTGCAGGCAAACGCTTTATGGTCTGAGCCACCTGGGAAGCCCCATATCAAGAGATGTGTACAAAAAGAAATAACCTAGAGATATCTAGTTTTACCCAAGACCTGGAATTTGAATTCTACCTCTCAGAAATAAATGATAAATATCTCCACAGAATATCTGATAATTTATCTATAATTTTTTTCATTTTTTTTCTAATGTTCCAATGTTTAATCCTCTTCTGTGCTCATGATCCAAACGTTGGTAAATTGCCTGTTGGTAGGCAAGCTACTCACTTTTTTAATTCTAATTTATTCAGTACTTTTTTGAACATAAGTTAATTTCATTTCTGTTTTCACTGTGGGTATATTCAAAACATCTCCTGATAATTTACTTTTAAAAGTTTCATCCTACATATTATCAATATAAAATTCGTATAAAAATGAAATATATCATTTAGCAAATTCATCATCTGAACACACATAAGCTATGATTGTACATCCTGAGGCATTTATCAATGTGGCAGCATAGATACTAAATGGTGGAATTAACTAGCCAGAGTATTTAAGATAAATAAACTTGCAGTTAATAAGGGAGAGCACTTCATACACTACTGATAAATACTTAGACTGAAACGATAACATGTTACTTTGTATAATAAATGTTTAAATACTTCAAATGTTTAATATTTTGCTTATTGTATGCAATCAGAAACAAAAGTCAAATCATATTAGTCTGAATCAATCACCTATACCAAAGGTCCTATTTACTTAAACTATATGCAAAATTAACTTAATTCCTTCCAAAAATAGATGAATTATAAGCAAGCATTATATACAGTTTTATTTAATACTTTATATCAAAACTATTTAATATCCTAAATTTCTATTTAGTTGGCATTTTCTTCCTCACTCTTTGTAACAGGCCTTATAAATCTGATAATGAAATGGTTGGATGGCATCACCGACTCAAGGGACATGAGTTAGAGCAAACTCCGGGAAATAGTGAAGGATAGGGAAGCCTGGTGTGCTGCAGACCACTGGGTTGCAAAGAGTTGGACACAACTGAGCAACTGAACAACAATAAAATCTGATAATGTTTCCTCTACTTTAACAACCCTCAAAAGTGTAGTATGCAGCATCATAAATGACTATTTGGGAGAGAATTAATACAATACCAGGATAAACACTAAAATACATTTTTAGATTTAAAGTTCAATAAAAAGGTTGATTTCTTAAATGTAGAAATCAATTATTTTATTCATTCTAAAAGAGTTTTGGTTATATTTATACACTTCATTGTTTACAACAGTGTTAGATTTCTAGAAAAGATCTGTAGTATATAAAGTCCCTATATACCTCACTCAATTTCCCCCATTGTTAACATCTTCCATTAATATGGTACACTATTAATGAATCAATACTGATCTATTAGTATGTATTGTTAACTTGCATTAGTATGGTCACAATTAATGAACCAGTACTGAAACAGTATTATTAACTTGTTTTTGTGCTTTATTATGATTTCCTTATTTTTTATCTAACATCATTTTTCTTTTCCAGGTTTCCATTCAGAATATCATGTTACAAGTCATCCTGTCTCTGTATTCAACTCTTGGCTATTATCAGATATTCCTTGTTTTGGATGACCTTGATAGGTTTGAATAATACTAACCAGGCATTTTGCATAATGTCCCTCAATAGGAATTTGATGTTTTTCTCATGATCAGACTAATGTTGCAAGTTTTGGGAAGAAGACCACAGGGTGAAAGTGCCATTTTCATCACATTGTATGAAGGGTAAACACTATCAACATGATTAATCCTTGTGGATGTTGACGTTGATCACCTGACTTAGTTTCTCTAGTGTAAAGTTATGATGTTTCCCTTATATAATTCTATACTTTTTGAAGTGAAGTCACTATGCATAGCTTATATTTACAAAATTGGGACTTATAGTCGACCTACTTGAGTATAGAGTATCTACAGAAATTATTTGGAGTTTTTCTGCTCTGAAAATTTACCTATTCTTCTTGTTTGCCTGTTTGTTTGTTTGTTCAATTATGCATTCAAATCAGAATGGAAGAAAGCTTAACTTAAATTGATAGCATCTAGTACCAATGATAACCATTATAATGAAGGGATCATTCAAAAATCTTTGTCTAAAAAGAAAATATGACTTTCTATATGTTAGGTAGTTAGAATAGTAAAAAGGAGTCCAGAATGGCGGTGGTTAAAAGACAAGGAAGGGAAAAGCACGCGAAAATAGAACAAAAGAAGGTTCAAGGACCAGAGTGAGGACCTCAGGTAAAACAAACAGCACTCCTGGCTAGTCCAATTTACATAGGGCAGGCCCAGGAGGGAGGAAAAAACATATAAAAAATGGAGCCAAAGGGCCAAGGGTCTCTCTCTCCCTCTCTCTCTTCTCTTCATGTCTTTTGGGTCGGCATGCCCTCATACCTTGAGGATGTATTTTCCTTTACTTTCTAAATAAAACTGAGTTGTAACATGAAGCTGTAACACTGGTCCATCCAAGGGCTGTAACACTGGTCTGTCACTTCAAATTTTTGTTGTGACAAGACAGAAGTGAGAAAATTACACACTCCCCTTTACATATATGCTTTTCTAGCATACAGTTTGCCAAGTTGCCTCTGATACTATTACCTACTCCATGCGTGCATGCTCAGTCACTTCAGTCATGTCCAACTCTTTGCAACTACTATGGACTATAGCCTGCCAGGCTCCTCTGTCCATGGGTTTTCCCAGGCAAGAATACTGGAGTGGGTTGCCATTTCCTTCTTCAGGGGATCTTTCTGACCCAGGGATCAAACCCACATCTCTTTAATGATGGTTAAAATAAAATAGTTTCTTAGGTAATTCTTTGATTCTCTCTTCATCTTTAAAAAATATACACCTTTACCAGTATAGGAAGAAAATAAAAATCTATTCTCAGTTCCTCTTTAGAACTCTTTAGGAAAAGCCAGATGGAGAAAGCCAGTTTCACTTGAGTCATTTTTTTTAAATTTTCTCCTTTTCTAACCTACATATTCAATTTTCCTCCCTTTTTAGTAAAACTATATATTTTCTTTATTTACTCTTTATTTATGGAGTACATACCATGTGTTCTGTGCTGAGGATAATGAGCAAGTTTGCTATATTTGGTTCTCACATAACATCTATTATAATTAACTTTGGTTTATTTGCAGTTAAATTGAGGAAAGCAATGATTACATATAATCAAACCACTGCATTTTTTTAACCATGTGGCCACACTAAAAGTACTTCATGTTACTTGTTACTTTATATAATTAAGTCGGGTACCTTAGTTCAAATATTATGTACCTTCTAAGACACCTTAGAAATCTTCAGTTCAATACCCTAGAAGGCCAAGGAAATCATAACTGGCCAGTCACAAGATAAAAATCAAGAGAATTTTCCTGCAGAGATACAGTTATTTCAATTCTCTGCAAGTGTAAGAGAGTTGTATTGACCCCAGTTTCTGTATTATTTGCGCATATAAAAGATTAACATATGTATTAAATGTAAGCTAAGGCAACATTTTGATTAGCTTGTACTGTGTATATATTTGCTATCCTCAAAAAAAAAAAGAGAGAGAGAAAGAAACCATAGCCATGATTGCACACGTTCACATCAGAGACCTTGTTTTTTATGTAGCAATTCAACCCAAATTAACTATACTTAAAAAAAACAAAACTTCTTTTAAAAAATGAATTAAGAGGCTACTGAATCCTGGCCAAAGAAACTGGTTTTACATCAAGAATTAATGTTCACTATTATTTAACTGTGTTTACAAAACCATGCTGTGACATATGGTCATTAGTGCCAATTTACACTTCCACCTCATCCAAAATTGTTATGAAGTTGAAAAAAATACAGTGAATTTTTCCTACACATTGAAACCAACTCTTTTGTCCCTTTCCGTTTCTCCCATTTCTGTCCCCCTCTGACCCCAAAAGAACCTAATTATAGAAACGAGATCACTAGGAAGTTTAAACTAACTCACTTATGCCCTCCTAAAAGCCCACCATGCCTTGCCTAACCTTTTGGTTCTTTTCCTAGATAAAAAGAATGAGAATGAAGAACAATGTAGTTAAAGAGTGGCTTGCTGCCTACCCCAACAACCCCTTTAGCAATCCTGAATGCAGATCACTTGGGCAAGATAACATCTGAAGAGAGAGCCAAGAGAGAACCAGTCAATCCATATGGAATGGGAAGCAATGCAGACCCCAAACTCCTACCTCGATGATTCACAGAGATTCTCCACCTCCACCTCATTTTCCCCTTTAAAAACTGTCATGGCTGGGCAAAACCTTTGGAGCTGGTCTTAGGACATCATGAGTCCATCTTCTCCCCAGATTCTTGCTTTTCTGAGTAAAGCACCTATTCTTTTTATTGACACTTTCCTCTTGAATTATTGGCTTTTGGACACTGAGCAGTCAAACCTGAGTTCAGTGACAACTTCAACGCAGTGAAGTTTGCCTATATTTCAGTGTTCAAAAACTAGTCATCAATCATTGGGTTGACCAACCTACAGCAAATTGAAAGAACAGAGAAAATTTCACATGTAATGAAACTCCAGAAATATCCTACTTGAGCAAAATATTTGTGAGTCAAATTTTTTGTTGTATGTGTTGGAGCCAAAAATACTGCTTCCTAAAATACTACTGTAGATAAATATATTGACCAGTATTTTCTCCCAATTTTACTATATTTGATCATCTTTGAAATCCCGTGTGATTCAAACATGTGTTTCGTTTAACTGTAGTACAAGGCCTTTGTATATCACTCTCTTCTGAAAAATATTTTCTTAGGAATTTAGGTAAAGAAAGTGAAAAAACAATTACTGAAACCATTTGATATTTGAAGAATTAGGCTGAATTGCATAGAATATCAAATAGGAAAAGAAAAACTTTACCTGAACACCCATGTAATCATTGCAAAACTATTATGGGTGGCTACAAAAACCATAGTTTCTCATTTCTATTACCAGACTCTATAAGTAAATAGTGATATATTTCCTTTTACAATAGTTTGTTTTTAAAGATGAATGAGGTGTCAAAAACAGATGTTTACATATCCTAAAGCCATCTATGTATAAATAAAGCTATCCTAAATACACATATTGTTTTGCTAGCACGCACATAGGTTAATTTATAAAAGAAAAGGCAGTCTTGAATCAGAATATGATTAAAAATGTAATGTCTGTCTCTTTATCTATTGAAATGCTGGAAGTTATTTCATCCTACAACTTTTATAGTGTTTCCCTAAGTATAGCTGCAGAGAGATAATTTACTCAGCAAACAAAGACTATAATTCTATGGGACAGAATAGAGTCAGCAGGTTGACATCTGTGAATTATGTAAATAGAGGAGTAGAAAACAACCAGATCCTAACAGGCAACTCCTATTCAGATGGTAAAGGAGAGTGGGAGAAAGACTCTTCTCAGATAATTATTAAGGTTGGGAGGGCGCTTATTCCCAGGATGCATCTCAGGGAGGACTAGTTTGTTTTGGCTTGCCTCCTCAAGTGGAAATTTAAGTGTGAATTAAAAAATGGCATGCTGAGTTTGAGGATCAGCTCCTTCTCTTTGCCAAAGAACAGCACTGGATAGAGGGCAACATGTCATTGATTTTGAAGCTCCAATGTGTGTTTTATACCCGTATGGTGAATAGTAAGTAGTTTAAGGCTGTTTAGGATAGAAACTGTGAATAATGTTAATAAATAGAGTGTTTGCACTGCTGCTCCTTTAACTTGACAGAATGTTGCCACCTGCTCTTTAATATTTTTGATGAAAATGAAAACAAATCCTTATTAAGGAATAAAAAGAGCAAATTTATTCTCTAAGGAAACACTGACATATACATAAAGCTTATTGTGCATAGGACAAATTTCTTTCTCAATTAGCTAATATATGTAAGGTTCACAGCATTTTAGAGATTTGAAAGGTCTCATGCTAACAAAATCTTTATGACAAGTGCTATGTTTCATACTGAAATCTGACAAAATAAAATGCAATAAGGTTATGAGAAAACAGAACAGTTTAAAGAGAATAAGCAGTCTAGATAATAAGTATAGGTAAGCCATACTTTTAGCAGCACATGCCTACACACAATATGCAGTAAACTCAATTTAGAGACCAGGTGACATTTAAATTTTCCACTGATGACCTGTATAATGCAATAAGAGCAATGCTTAGCGAATTTCTGGAATCACTCAATAAAAATCATGACTAAACTTCTGGAACGACACATTCAAAATCTAAATTACATGTGTGAAAGAGACAAACAACGTGTGTGTGTGTGTGTGTGTGTGTGTGTGTTTATAAAGGTTTGTGATAAAAATCAAGCTTCTAACATAAGAGAAGAAAAAGGAGAAGAGAAGGGAAAATGTAAAGGAGCATTTGGAGCACTTAATATGTGGCAAGGATTATAAAGACTTTATGATGTTATTTCCAATCTTCACAACAACACTACAGGGCAAGTGTGATACTTCCCTTTTCCAAAGAGTAGTAAAGCGTGACTAAGAAAGAAACATAACTCAACCAAGATGACACAGCCAGAAACGTCCAGAGTCAACCTCAGTTGGGTCTGACCTCAGATATATTTGAGAGTTTTGGTTGAAATCTCAGTGATTCAGAAAGATATAGGAAAATACATGAACGATCGAGAAGAATATTAAAAGATATTGTGAAGACTAACAAAAGGTTTTTGAAGATAATTTTAAATTACTATAAAAGTCACCTCTACAGGAACTGAGTTCATAATGTATTTTCATACTGGTAGTAAACTCTGGTGATTTGGTTCTAAATTATGTGATACTCCACATGATTTCTACATCCTTCTATGTAAGGGAAGCTGTAGGATTTTACAAAATATCAGTGAAGTAAATCTCTCCAGTTCTTGGAACCCAGGTATAGCCCCAAGGAAGTAATAAGGTGTTCACCCAGCAGCACGGCGGTCCATGTGGATGGTGAAGGAGAGATTCTCTGGGTGTGATTGGAAAGTTACTCAAAGTCTCTAATGGAAGCAAATTATATACTTTCTATAGTGACAGTATCACTCTAGCAATGTGCAGAACACTTTATGTGTTCCAGTGAAATCTAATCGCTCAAACTCACCAGAAACATTATTCATTTAATTGCTTCCTCCTACTTTCTTCTTCTTCTTCTTTTTTTTTTTTTTTGGCAAAGTGCTCCTTTGTATGGCAGCAGGCTTTTAAAGAGAAGGTAACATAAACTATAGCAGGACACAAAAACTACATAAGCAATGTTTTCCCTCTTTAATAATTCTAACATATGACTGCTGAAATAACACTGCAGCCTGGAAAGCTGCCTTCTAATAGAACATTTGTGGATAATTGAACTCCTGCTCATTGTTCAAAAGGTCAGGAGGTTTGAATGGGCTCTTTTTCTTTTGGTAAATTATTCAGCTTGAGTATTTATTGGCCTGTCAAAAGGAAAGTATTGTATGAACTCTCTTTGTTGCTCTTCACCATTTCCTAATTTGATTGTGTTCTATTCTGTGCATAAAACTTGGCAGAAAATTTCCATCTCTCTTTCTCAAATTCCAGTACAGAGACCTCTCATCTTTGCTCTTTGCTATACAGATCAGCCTCATGGATCAAATAGACATGAATTAAGTCAATGAGATAGAATTATAATACCGATTGAGAATTTTGGTTGGATTTTGTTTCAAGCCAGATGAGATCACTGTTTTCATTAATATCTTGGAGCATTTGTAAAAGGAATCTATGATAGAAAGAGTGGGGGTAGTTTTAAAGGAATCACTAGTATTAGATTGGTGGTGGTTTAGTCGCTAAGTCATGTCCAACTCTTGCTACCCCCCAGACTGTAGCCTGCCAGACTCCTCTGTCCATGGGATTTTCCAGGAAAGAATACTTGAGTGGGTTGCCCTTTCCTTCTCAAGAGAATATTCCTGACCCAGGGATCTAACCCAGGTCTCCTGTATTGCAGGTGGATTCTTGACCGACTGAGCCACCAGCGAAGCCCTCTGTACTCATTTATATAACAGAGTGGCAAAATATGCATTCCCCATGCCTGATTCTACCAAAGTAGTAACTTCATAAATAGTTCAGTTGCTCAGTCATGTCGGACTCTTTGCGACCCCATGGATTGCAGCAAACCAGGCTTCCCTGTCCATCACCAACTCCCAGAGCTTGCTCAAACTCATGTCCATCCAGTTAGTGATGCCATCCAACCATCTCATCCTCTGTTGGCCCCTTCTCCTTCTGCCTTCAATCTTTCCCAGCATCAGGGTCGTTTCAGTGAGTCACTTCTTCACATCAGGTGGCCAAAGTATTGGAGCTTCAGCTTCAACATCAGTCCTGCCAATGAATAGTCAGGCTTGACTTCCTTTAGGATTGACTGGTTTGATCTCTTTGCTGTTCAAGGGACTCTTGAAAGTCTTCTCCAACAGCACAGTTCAAAAGCAGCAGTTCTTCAGTGCTCAGTTTTTATGTTTCAACTCTCACATCCAAACAAGACTACTGGAAAAACCATATCTTTGACTCTATGGACCTGTTTTACTATAGTTAATAGAGCAATAGACTCCAATTCTGAAGAAAGTTTGGGTGCAAACTGAGTGGTTCCATTACTCCTATGTGATCTTACTGTCCAAACTCTCTAGCCCTTCATTACTATTCTCTATATCTATTGCTGGCTGACCCGCTAGCTCAGTGGTAAAAGAATCTGCCTGTACTGCTGGAGACAGGAAACATGGGTTCGATCCCTGGGTCGTGAAGATCCCCTGGAGTAGGAAATGGCACCCACTCCAGTGTTCTTGCCTGGAGAATCCGATGTCAGAGGGGCCTGGCGGGCTACAGTCCCTGGGTCGCAAAGAGTTGGACACGACTGAAGCAACTGAGCACACACGCATGCACAGCTGGCTGAAGGAGAATGTTTGTCAAATGTGAGAGGGTCACGATATAACAAAGAGTGGCTAAAACTTCAAAAATATACTCTACATGCAGCTCTAGTTTTCTTTTAATCACTGCAATCCTTATAACTAGCTATCTGTATAAAACTGAAGATTTAAAGTTCGTTTCAGATGAGGGAGAGTGACTCAACGTTTTGTCTTTTTTCTCAGTGAACGGTTTTCTCTTTCTATGGGCCAGAAATTTCCATTTATTGATCATCTTGGGTATAACTGGCATCATGTTAGCTGTTACTTTGATTCTTTAACTTTTGCAACAGTCATATGAGCCAACTTTATTACAGATAAAGAAGTGGACATACAGAGTAAAGTCACTTTCTCGAGGCAGTATTTTTCATAGGTGACAGTGCCATGAATGTAAATGACACTGAAGTCCAGACTTTATTTCCATGTCACCTAAAGACAGGGTTGCCTTAAGACCAAGTGATACTGATCAGACAGCATTAGGTTCTAAATGGCCTGTCATTACATGAGAGGCTACTGACTCAGTTCATCCAATGGATATTGACTTCCATGATAACACAAGGTCACCAATGTGCAAACCTACTACTTACAGTTCCCTTTCACTTATTTGTTACATATTCTACCTCCTTTTCCTGGCCTCTGGTTTAGTCTAATGTCTTTCTCCTTGTCTGTACCTACCAATCTGATTCATTTCCTGACTTTATTGCAGCTTTGCCTCTCAGGTTCTGTTCATATTGAGCCCCTAGCTTCCTGGATTCTTCTAATTGGGTAGACTCATCGTGAATAGCTGTGAACTCATAACAACTAGCTCACATATTTCTTTGGCATTTCAAATGCTGGCTTTGACTCATCAAGGCCTAATACTCACAAATCAACAGAAAACTTCCTTCTGAACTCTAGACAACCTCAGTCGATGAAATTTCAGGTTCAGTGCAGTGTGTTTATTGAAAAAAGGTTGACAATATTTTACTGTAAAATCCTCAAAACCCAATGTTATACTTTAGTTCATCTGAAAACCACCCTTGATGGTGGAAAATATATGTTGAGCAGTTGTATTAATAATTTTGTTCCTAGACTTTATTTCTATTGAAGACTCATACCATTTCCTTTGCTACTTCTAAATTGTGAAAATCTGCACTATTATAGTCTATGGACTTTTTTATTCTGACTTGGTTTACTAATCCTTACCTGTTCTCAGACACACCTGAATTGGACTAAGCAATAAAATAATAATAAGCAAACTACCACACAAATGCACTCATCTTACACGCTAGAAATGCAATGCTCAAAATTCTCCAAGCCAGGCTTCAACAGTACATGAACCATGAACTTCCAGATGTTCAAGCTGGATTTAGAAAAGGCGGAGAAACCAGAGATCAAACTGCCAACATCCACTGGATTATCAAAAAAGCAAGGGAGTTCCAGAAAAACATCTACTTCTGCTTTATTGACTGTGCCAAAGCCTTTGACTGTGTGGATCACAACAAACTGTGGAAAATTCTTAAAGAGATGGGAATACCAGATCACCGACCTGCTTCCTGAGAAATCTGTATGAAGGTCAAAAAGCAAACATTAGAACTGGACATGGAACAACAGACTGGTTCCAAATCGGGAAAGGAGTAAACCAAGGCTGTATATTGTCACCCTGCTTATTTAACTTATATGCCAAGTACTCCATGAGAAACGCTGGGCTGGATGAAGCACAAGCTGGAATCAAGATTGCCCGGAAAAATATCAATAACCTCATATATGCAGATGACACCACCCTTATGGCAGAAAGCGAAGAAGAACTAAAGAGCCTCTTGGTGAAAGTGAAAGAAGAGAGTGAAAAAGTTGGCTTAAAGCTCAACATTCAGAAAACGAAGATCATGGCATCTAGTCCCGTCACTTCATGGCAAATAAATGGGGAAACAATGGAAACAGTGAAAGAGTTTATTTTTTGGACTCCAAAATCACTGCAGATGGTGACTACAGCCATGAAATTAAAAGATGCTTGCTCTTTGGAAGCAAAGTTATGACCAACATAGACAGCATATTAAAAAGCAGAGATATTACTTTGCCAACAAAGTCCATCTGGTCAAAGCTATGGTTTTTCCAGTAGTCATGTATGGATGTGAGAGTTGGACTATAAAGAAAGCTGAGGCTGAAGAATTGATGCTTTTGAACTGTGGTGTTGGAGGAGACTCTTGAGAGTCCCTTGGACTGCAAGGAGATCCAACCAGTCCATCCTAAAGGAAATCAGTCCTGAATATTCATTGGAAGGACTGATGCTGAAGCTAAAACTTAATACTTAGCCACCTGATGCGAAGAACTGACTCAATGGAAAAGACCCTGATGCTGGGAAAGATTGAAGGCAGGAGGAGAAGGGGACAACATAGGATGAGATGGTTGGATGGCATCACCGACTCAATAGGCATGAGTTTAAGTAAACTCAGGGAGTTGATGATGGACAGGGAGGCCTGGCGTGCAGCAGTCCTTGGTATCGCAAATAGTCAGACACAACTGAGTGACTGAACTGAACTGAACTGAATATAATTTTCGTTTCTGCTGAGTCTATTGCTGTGTAACAAAGTACCTCAACAGTTAGACTATTTAAAGAAACTACGTTGTTTTTCTTGTGCTTCTGTACATTAAGAATCTGGGCAGAGTTTGACTAGTGATCCCAGTGTTCCTCAAGACATTGTTGTCTTTCAGTCGGCAAATGGGCTATCTGGAGGGACCAAGATGGCCTTCACTCACATATCTGTTGTCTTTGCAGGTTGGCTGAAGGCTGAGCTCAGCTAGGACTAGCAATCAGTCTGTAGCAGGAGGTTCTCAGTGTATTTGGACTTCTTAAATGGAGAATCACAACTCCTGGATAGAAGTTCAAAGAGATATGAAGCAAAACCTGCTTGATTCTTATGTCTTGGGCCCTGACAGCATCATTTCTGCTGCTCTCTATTGGGCAGAGCATCCATAAGCCTGCCACACTCAAGAGGAAGGATCACAGATCCCACTTCTCAATGGGAGGAATGTATTATAGTACTGACATATGCTATAGCAAAATGTAAACATTATGCTAAGTGGAAGACAGACAAAATAGAGCACATGTGGTATGATTTATAGGAAATGTCCAAAAGAGGCAAATCCACAGACAGAAAGCACATTTGGACTTTCCAGAGGATGAATAGAAATTGGAAATGACTGATAATGGGTGTGGGTTATCTCTTTGGAGTGATAAAATGTTCTGGAGTTAGACAATGGTAATGGTTGCACAACTCTGTGAATGTACTAAAAGCCACTGAATCGTACACTTTTAAAAGGATCAATTTTATGGCATATGACTTATATTTCACATTTTTAAAACTAGCTCTTTCTCACAAAATATCGGATTAAATTTCACTAACATCTGCTCTGTTTTTTTGTATACTAGATGTCAGACATATCAATTAAAAAAAATAATTCTAAGGTTCTAAATATTTATTTTATCCACTTAACCTCCTTCCTTTCTCATCTTACTCCACAGATATGCATAGTGTCCCTTACCTTTACAGAGTATCACTAGGAAATCTTCCTTCTCTCAGATATTCCAGCATTGTTGTGACAGTTTAAGTTTTATAGCCATCATGGGGTATATCTTCTAATATATGGATAAAATAGTCTAAGGGGTACAATTCTTTAGACAGGAAATAGAATCCAACTGCTGGATTTCTACACCCCTCTGATTCACATCTTGATAAATAAACTGTTATTATAAATTTATTGCTTGATCTAAATCATAACAACAGGATTTTTTGTTCTTACTTTTTTTTTGCACCCTTACAAAATTATATGCAACCAGTGATATGATTAAATTACAATCATGACTGTACACACAAATGTCTATACATTTTTTAATACAGAAAACATTCAAAACTCTTTGCCTTAATGGAATCTGATAATGTATATTGTGATAAATGTAACTTTTTATTCTGCTATAGTAAGATTGGACTTTTTCCCAGCACTATACTTGTTCTCACTTCAGTCTGGAGATACCTAAGACCTCCATGGGGTCATGACTCATAAACTTAGCAAGTCTCACCTTGGAGCTAGATGGGGAGAAACACGATCATTTCCTGATCTTCATGGTTCATTTACTCCAGGATATTTCTTCTTCAGATTGTTTTACTCTGAGTGCTAGTGTTTAGGCACAGAGTCGTAGCCAACTCTGTGACCCCATGGACTGTAGCCTGCTAAGCAATCTGTCCATGGGATTCTCCAGGTAAGAATACTGGAGTGGGTTGCCATTTCCTCCTCCAGGGGATCTTCCTGACCCAAGGATTGAACCCAAGTCTCTTACATCTCCTGCATTGGGAGGCAGGTTCTTTACTACTAGCACCACCTGGGAAGCCCATGTTGCTCTGAACCATTTTGTTTATTTACCAAAGTACTGTATTAGGCTATTGGCAGTGTTTCCAAAACCAGATGTTTCTTTTTTGTGTTTTTAATCTTTAATACTTAGTGCAATAGAAGTTGCAAAGATGTGCCATTTTATCTACAAAATGCAGTTTTGTATACCAATAAATTCTAGCTTAAAGACAGAAAGAAAAAAGAAAATAGCTTTCAGCATTTTATCTTCCACTTGCAAGTTTATGGAATTATAAGATGTTAAAATTAATAAAAGGTAGAAGAATTCTTTGTCATTCAAAAGATGTGATTATTTTGACCATCTGATGAATTGCTTTTTTAATGGAAGAGATTAAGTTAAGATATCTGTGGACTTAAGCTGCATAACCAAAACACACTACCTAGCAATATCACTGATTTATAAACAAATCAATGCTTATCTCTGATTTCTGAATGTAGAATGCTTAGGCTTACTTTTTAAAACTTGCTTAATTGAAGGTTTGGAGATTAAGCCACTACATGTGTGTTCATATGTTCATGTACTCTCAGGCTGCTAAATTTTTGGTTTTCTGTTAGAGTTCTTAGAAAGTATCTACACTTTTCTTTGTAGAAGTAGAAGCTGTAAAAAAAAGGTTTCAACCTTTCTGAAAAAAAATGAGATATAATTGACACATAGTAGGATATTATTTTCAGGTATACAACATAATGTTCAACATCTGCATATATTATGAAATGATAACCACAGTAAATCTAGTTAAACACCCATTATCATACACAGTTACAATTTTTTTTTCTTGTGATGGATTTTGACCTATCACAACTGATTATTTTGGCATTGTCTACAAACTATCTTAAATGACAGGCAAATTCTGATTTCAGTAAGTCTATCTCAAAGGAGTAAGATATGCCAAACATCACACTCAATAGGACTCTAGGACATTAGTTACATATAATCAAGTAATGTTATTTTCACTGTCATCACTTACTAACTGACACAGTAGTGGACTATTGTTGAGAAAACCAAACCTGTATGATCCAAGTTAGATTTTCTCTTGGTAAAAGTTACCTGTGAATGTTCAGTACTGGCCAAGGCAGATTTTACTTGCAATTTTTTATTAATATCACCTCTTTGCCTAATTTCTTTGGTGCTACCTTATCTTTTCATTTATTTTTCAGTCTGAAATGTACTAAGAGTTATTTAAAATAGAGAATAATAGTATAAATGAGCTGTAACATTAACTTGAAGCGTACAGCAAAATGCAGTTTTCCCTTAGATTTTAACTTTGCTTACATTTTTACTTTAAACTGATACACTAAAAATACTGCAACTAAGTACATGAAAAAATTACCTTGACATAGTTCTGCCTGCTCTATTAAATATCATGTTTTATTTGGAAAAAATAGTCATTGCTAACTGGTTCTAGCATCAATATTAAATATTTATGCATATGTACTTGCAGATGCATACTATTTAGTAGGGTGTGTTATTGGTTAATTTAGATAAACTATTTTAAATGGCATTGTAGTAGGAGTCCTGCTATTTGGCATGGTTTGAAATTACCTCTCTACTTCAGAATAGCAACTTTACACTCAAACCTCTGGCAGGGTGGAGCAGGAATCGAACTATTTTTCTTTTAAATCAGAATATTTACTAAAATTATATAATATAAAGCTAAAAACAAAACTATTATAGGAAATAACCTGGGAAGTTAAATAATCCTTTCTCTGTTTTTCCTATTTTACATTTGTATAAATTTAAAATAATCTTTAAGATATCTACACTGTTTAAATAATTAAAGAGGCAATCAGACTAAGGTGGTTCTAAGGCCTGCATGGCCTATGTAAGCAAACCAGAAGGTAACCCAGAGTCAATGCCCTCAAATCTAAGTAAATGAAACTTAAGAACCACGAATCACAAACAGCCAGCTAGGCTTTCCCAAATAAGGCAACTGACTATGCTGCTGCTAAGTCGCTTCAGTCGTGTCCGACTCTGTGTGACCCCATAGATGGCAGCCCACCAGGCTCCGCCGTCCCTGGGATTCTCCAGGCAAGAATACTGGAGTGGGTTGCCATTTCCTTCTCCAGTGCATGAAAGGGAAAAGTGAAAGTGAAGCCGCTCAGTCGTGTCCGACTCTTAGCGACCCCATGGACTGTAGCCTACCAGGCTCCTCCATGCATGGGATTTTCCAGGCAAGAGTACTGGAGTGGGGTGCCATTGCCTTCTCCGTTGACTATGCTATCACCAATCAAATAATTTCCTTGCTCTGCTTCTCTATAAACCTATCCCCCAGCTCCTATTGGTGGAACACACTACCTTTGGTTGGGACTGCCTGATTCTGATTGATGTATGCTCAAATAAACACTCGAAAAATTTAATGTGCCTCAGTTTATCTTTTAACAATACTGAATGATTAACTAAATAGTACCTTTTAGTGCAATGCAATTGAATGTAATATCCCTTTTAGTCAAATGTATATCCTTCTATGATCTCTTTTAATCTCTTTCCATAACCTCTTAATTATCTCAAATCCCTTTAATAAAAGTTTAAAAGACTTTTGTTTTATGGGTTTATTCCTCAACAAAATTGGGTACATAGCTTCTTAAAATTGACCAGGAATATATTCTCCTTTTAACTGACTGACTGAAACTTGATCCACTGATTTGCACCACGAATATCAAAAGGTGGATTACTGCTGTAAATGTGATGGCCTAACTCTTCCAAAGGTGGTTCCAGATCAGTCATAGCAAACTGAGCTGCATCATCAATTTCTTTCCTCACTTCAACATCAATTTCCTTCAATTCTTCAACACTGGCAAGCTTGTTGTTTACCATCTTATCTTTGAGAAGCATAATAGGATCACTCTTACTTCTTACATTCTGAATTTCTTCTCGTGTACGGTAACTGATTCCAGGATCACTCATACTGTGTCCATGATAACGGTATGTCAGCAGCTCCATCAGTATGGGCCCCTTTCCAGATCTACAATAGTCAGCTGCAAACTTAGTCGCCTCCCGAACACATAGAATATCCATTCCATCTACTCTTAGACCAGGGATAAAATTGCCTCTCTTGTAGTAATCAGTGCTGGCTGCAGCTCTCTCCACTGACGTTCCCATTCCATAGCGGTTATTCTCACAGATGAAAATGCAAGGTAAATTCCACAAAGCCGCCATATTGTAAGCTTCAGATATCTGACCCTGATTAGCAGCGCCATCGCCATACAGAGTCAAACATACCTCGTTGTTCCCCTTGTATTTATAGGCCAGAGCAACACCAGCTCCCAGTGGTCCCTGAGCGCCGACAATGCCATTGCCCCCATAGAAGTTCTTGGCATACATATGCATGGACCCTCCTTTTCCTTTAGCACAGCCACCTCTTCGTCCCGTCAGCTCTGCAAGAATTGATCGGACAGTAAGTCCCCGCGTATAACTTAAGCCGTGAGCCCGATAGGATGTAATCATGTGATCGCTGGGATTTATCCCAGCCTCGAGACCCACACAACAAGCTTCCTGACCATCACACAAGTGACAGAAACCACGAATAAATTTCTGTTTATACAACTGATCTGCCTTCAGTTCCATTCGACGAACAGTCTGCATCATCTTGTAGTATTTGAGTCCATCCTCCCGGGTGAGCACGGTGGTGACAGGGGGACCCTCTTCCAACCGATAAAGATCACATTTCTTAATCTCAAAGGTAGCATTGTTTGAATATTTACAGGAAGCAAGAAGCACTCTGCTAGCGGGCTTCTGGGTGACGCCAGACAGCACGCGAGAGACAGCAGCAGTCAGCATCTTCTTCATGGAGCGCGGTCAGGGCATTTATGAGTCTCCAGCTACCAGGACCACCTGTGTCCCCGTCTCCAGCCGAGCCCCTTGCTCACTGAACGAATGTCAGACGCACGTGGCACCACAATGGCCGATCGCTGGCCACAGAGTCTAAGTCATGCTGCTCGTGGCTGCAGCTTGCACCAACTGATTTACAGTGCCTTCCAACTGTAAAATCAAGAATACAGGTTGTTTCTTCTCCTGGAAGACTTGGCTGAACTACACTCTGCTTCTAGTTAACGCCATCGCTACATCATAATGTGAGTCTCTTTTTCCCTGCTAAACGCTGAAGTAATGCTTCTTGAACATGGTATTAAATGGAAGAGAGGAAATATAATCTCTAAGGCACATAAGAGTTCTGATAGGTTAAACCAGAGATCTTCTTACCAATATTTCTTTAAAGACTTTAAAAAAGTATCTAAGTATATATGAATATTTTATCTTATTCCACAATACATCATACTTATTTTAAAGTAAAATAAAGGTGTAAATCATTTGTGGCTTAACCTAAAAAAAAAATAGTTTTATGGAGTAGGAAATGGCAACCCACTCCAGTATGCTTTCCTGGAAGATTCCACGGGCAGAGGAGCCTGGAAGGCTATAGTCCAAGGGGTCACAAAGAGTTGGATGTGACTGAGCACACACATGGGGCCTGTTAGGACAAAATGTGTGTGGAAGGAAAGTAGATGATGTTTCTTTAAGAATTCACATTTCAGAATATTTTAAAAATAAAGTTTCAAATTATTTTAAAAAATACTTTAAAAAAATAATTGGTGCACCAGAAGAATATGCACATTTATCCTATGGACTTAACCCCGGTATCATTTGATTGGTGGTGGAGAGGACAGGTGATGGTACACAAATGCCTACCTGAGATTAGAAGTTTAAACCCAATAGCAAGCTTTGTCTGTTGTGGGAAAATTGAAATCAAGATTGAAATGGCCTAAAAGTGGATGGAATGGATGTTCTGTGTGTTCCAGAGGCAATAGGGGTTGAAGTAGCAACTAACAAGTTTTGATGTGGCACTCTTCTTGCCCTTTATTGTAATCCTGAATCCTGTTCAGTTTTATCCCTATTTCCTGACTAAATTTTTTATAGGGGAAGTAGTCTGTTCCTGTAATGTCTCCAATAGGTTTTCTTAGGGAAAAAAAAAAAAAATCAAGATTCAGATGGCTTTGTTTCTTGCTTTTATATCAATCTAAACTGAACCACTCTTAGTCTGGGAAATCAAGAAGCGTATTCTTATAACATCTCCTTATATAGTAAACATTAGAAAGCATAACTTCTCATAAAGTGACCACTGAACAGTATATAGCTTGGACTGAAGAGCAACAGAGTTTGCTCAAGCAGTTGGTTTAATCATAGGAGAAAAGAAGTCTTAGGCCTAGTGTTACAAAGATCACAGATCATTTTCCTCTTTTGTGCTTTTACTAGGAAGGTAATTTTTACCTTTTTACCTTTTTCCAATAAGCCAACCATACAGAGGGATCCTGTTTTATTTAGACTATTAAAAAATTCACCTTAATGCATGCTCTGTTTCATATCTACCCAGGGATCAAACCCTGGTCTCTTGCATTGCAGGCAGATTGCTTACCAACTGAGCCACCAGGGAAGCCCCTTCATATCTACCACCTGCTTGCAAATAAATAAAACACAAAAACCCCCATTTGTAAATAAATTCTCACTCAGATCTCTATGACATGTTCAAAGCAGCTGCCTTTTCTAATCTAGTTATAAGTATTACTGTGGATACTTTTAGTATTCAGGCGGGAAGAAGAAAACAGCTTGTTAAAAAGTTCTCTCTTAAAACTCAAACCTCCTCCTACTTTTTCAACCCAGCCTTCATAAATGGGCTTCATCTTTTCACTTAATTTAAAATTCTGCTTTTGGAAGTCATGGTCTTGCTGTGCTGTTTGCTCCTTCTTTGATAGTTAGTCTGTCTCTGCTGTTCTCTTTCATTCCTGCAGGTACTGGAGATCTCCAGGGAGCATTATCTCCATGAGAATGAGAAAAATGACACTGCATGATGGAACAGTAGTGTTAATGGGTCACTGAATGACAGCTGAGCCTTCTCTCAGAGGTATCAACCAGGCTAGCACTGCCAGAAACACAAGAGCTCTACAGTAAAGTGTACCAATTTAATCTTGTCACGTGTAGTCTGGGCTGCAA